>NC_134530.1:255689296-265689296 GCF_050624435.1 Tenrec ecaudatus | reverse complement strand
ATGGGTAAAGATGAAGTGAAACTTTCAATATTTGAAGGTGAGATGGTTTTATACGTAGAAAATTCTAAAGATTCCATACATGAAAAGAAAAGTGTAGGAAAGAAACAACAGATTCAGTGACATGGCAGAAGTTTACTATACAAAAGTCAATCGGATTTCTGAATGCCGATGAAGAGAGAGTACTAAATAGGAGACCAAGTAAACAATATCATTTATAATAACCACACAAAAACGAAATACTTAGGTATAAATCAAACAAGAGAAATAAAAAGACCTGGCTGTACAAAAACAACTATAAAACACTACTACAAGAAACGAACAAACAAACAAAAACCCACTTATACAAATTTAAGAATATTCCATGGACAGGGGTAAGAAGGCTTAATATTGTGGAAATGTCAATACTAACTACCAAAACAATCTATAAATGCATTTCCAATTCAGATCCCAGCTTCATTTTAAAAAAATAAATTGAAAAATAATTATTGGAAGGCACCAGGATAAGCAAAGAACTTCTCAAGAAGAAAACGGAACCAGGAGGCCTCTCCTCTCACTTCCTGAGCCGAAGACCCATTACATCGCCACAGTAGTTAAAGCAGCACAGCACTGGCACAATGATGAATACATCGACCAATGGAGTAGAATAGAGAAACCAATTCATCCACCTACAGACACAAACTATCTGACAAAGGGCCAAAAATATTAAATGGCACAGACATAGTCTCTTCAATAAATGGTTAAATGTTTTTTTAAATTAAAATATTTCCCAACAGTTTGACTGGCAGATAATTCACATATCCTATAAGTCAATCGTTCAGTCAGCTCAAGAAGAGGTGTAGACCATCATCACAATCAGCTTTAGAACATTTCCTTTACTCTTGTACTCACTGTTATTAGCTCCCCAGTTCCCTCCAACCCTTCTGGCCACTCCCCCAAGGAACTATTAATCTCGTATGCTCCCTATAGATTTATCTATTCTGGATTTCACATACTAGAAATCATTTTAAAAAATCTAAAACAATAAAAAATTAACACAGATAAAACCTCAATTGAAAAGAAACAACCATAGACTGGAACAACCTTAACTGTAACTCCCCCCTTGCTTCATTAGGACATGTATCTGCCTGCAGCTGTGGCTCTGCTAATGTGACACTGGAAGATTGGCCCTATCACCAACCTCATTGTTCGGAAAAGAAGAATCCACAGCATGAAATATATGCCTCTTAATGATTCTATCATCATGGCATATTAAAAATCTTCTCAAAAGAAGAACTACATCACTGCATTTTTCTTGGTAGAATTCCATTGCCCGCCCCCTCCCCCCCCACACACACACCCTTCATGTTTTAACTCATTGTAAACAAAGCTATTCTGGTTAATAGCAGTCAGTCTGGTTTTATTTCCTGTTATCTAACTTATTGTCAGTGTTAATGCACTAGAAAGCAGATAATCAACTTATTACTTTAGCAGTCTTAATCTTACTCAACTAATATTCTCTAGCTTACAAGCAACCTCATTTTCTTCTGGGAACTAAAGTAAATGGTCTCCGTGGCAGGTATTTTCTTTGCGACTCAGAGGTACTTTTTACTTCTTCCTGAATTTGTAGTTTTATTATGAAGGGTTTGGGGACCATAAATCTAAACCCTCTATGTGTAGCATCACTGTATTTTGTCATTATCATATTGTCTTAAAAATATCCCTCTGAAAAAATAGAGGGAGCACTAGAACGGACTGTGACTGCATAACTCATCTTGGAGGCGATTTAACCGTGGGAGGGGGATGTTAAAAATTTGATGTGGCATGATTGTACAATTCTTCTTGATATGATGGAATAACTGGATGATTATATGATATGTAAACGACTTGCCTATTATATATGTATATAGATACATATATGAAGCTAATAGAAAATCCAGGAACAGATACATACATATATGTGGACATATTCTTTGCCACAAGTGCTGTGGGGAAGGAATGGGATTTTCAATAAAGGGTGCTGGGCCAACTGATCGTCCATATGAAGACAGTGAATCCTGACCCCAAGCTCACACTACAAACCATAAACAATTGTATATCAATTATAGAGCAAAACATAAAACAATAGAACTTCTCAAAGCTAATGTAAGAGAATAACATCCTAGTCTTAGAGTAAACAAAAATGTAATTGACAAGACTTAAAGAACATTATAAAGAGATAGATTAATAAACACAATGTACTTTAATGAAAATTATGAACAAATACATGGTTTAATAGTTAAGCACTCAATTGCTAACCCCAAAGTTGGCAATTTAAACTCCCACACTCCACAGGAGAATGATGTGGTGGTATGCTTCTGTAAAGGTTACAGCCTTGAAACTATAAGGCAGTTCTGTCCTGTCCCATAGGGTCCCTAGGCATCAAAAGTATCTTGCTGGCAATGGGCTTTGCTTTATTTATCATAGGGCCACTATAGGTCAGAACTGACTCAACAGAAGTAGGTGCAGGTGATTCATTACTGATACTATGAAGATGATGTAGAATCAAGTCATAGAAGAATTGCAATGTATATTTCTGATCAAAAATATTTATCTATACTGCATTAAGTAGGTCTATAATTCATTCTGACAAACCAAAAAGAAAAAGCTGGCAAAAGAAAAGGTTTTCTTTTCCTTATGAAAAATCATCCTGAATAGCCACTACATATAAAAAAGGAATGATGAGGTGGAAAAGGGGAACCGATTACAAGGATTTACATATAACCACCTCCCTGGGGGATGGAGAACAGAAAAGTGGGTGAAGGGAGATGTCGGACAGCGTAAAATAAGACAAAATAATAATTTATAAATTATCAAGGATTCACGAGGGAGGGGGCAGTAAGGAGGGAGGGGGAAAATGAGGAGCTGATGTCAGGAGTAAGTGGAGAGCAAATGTTTTGAGAATGATGAGGGCAATGAATGTACAAATGTGCTTTACACAACTGATGTATGTATGGATTGTGATAAGAGTTGTATGAACCCTACATACAATGGAGTACTATGCATCGCTAAAAAGCAGTAATGAATGCAGAAGAACTGGAGGAAATTATGCTAAGTGAAGTAAGCCAAGCACAAAAGAAAATGCACAACATGAGTCTGCTGAGGTAAGTTTTCATATATATATATGTATGTATATATATGAACAGAAAGGTAAGTGCAAAAGGAGCACAGGGATACAAACACTCCAGGGGTGAGGTCCAGGTAGTATGGCAGGGGCGAGACCAAATCCAGGCGTACATATGGTAGCCAACTAAACGGGGGTGGAGGAAGGAAAGGGGAAAGAAAAAAAAAAAGATGTGTGATGAGAGAATAAAGCACTGACCCACCCAAGGGGAGGGTCTTGTTTTTGTGTCCACAGGGAAAGAGGGGCCAGATATAAAGTCAGTGCCAGACGAATGCAGTGTGCCGGCAAGGAGTGGGGAGCCAGAGGAGGGGCCTGAGGGCTCGGCACCCATAGCAGCTACATGGCCAACTGCCCCTCACCCCAGAAAAATTTACTTGAGAGGTCAGCACTGAAGCTGCAGCTAGAGGAGAAGGGCATGTTTGATTGGAGCAAATGGGAGCAAATGAAGGGGGAGGAAGAGAGAGTGGAGCACATCCTGGCCCATCAGGCCTGGAGGACGATATCCCCGCTCTGATCAACCAATGGACACAGTGGACAATATGGCTGATCCCACTACGAGACACACCGTCCATTGATGACCCAGGGCCCTAAGGGGGACAACACTGGAGACTCAGAGTCGGGACTAGCCCAGACTGACCCTGTGCCACTGAGGCAGAGCTACTGTAGAAGCAGAGCAGGGAGCCCACGAGGGAGTACAAAGGACAGACTCTGGGGCCAAAGCATGGTACCCAATCGGATCTGATTGAAGGACACGCCTAGAGATAAAAAATTCAGACCTTGATCTATTTATAGGTTTTTCTTTCTTTTAAAAAATTGTCTTTCTTTTAATTAATTTATTCTTCTATGGGTAATTGGTTTCCTTTTTTATTGTCATCGCTGTGTTTTTACTCATTGCCTATCTTGCAATGTCTTGATTTTTGGTGCATATTATTATCTCTACAGATCTATCTAGATAAGATAGACTGGATGAATAGTCTGGAGGAGAAAACAACGGGACCAATGGTTCCGGGGGGACATGGGAGAGGGGAATGAGGGGGAAGGAGGTGGTGCTGACCAAACCAGGGACAGGGGAGCAATAAGTGATCCAAAATCAGTAGCAGGGAGGGTGTGAGAGGCCTGGCAGGGATTCAGCAAGAGTAAGGTAACCTGGAGAGAAATTACTGAAACCCAAATGAAGGCTGAGCATGATAGTGGGACAAAAGGAAAGTAAATAGAGGAAAGAACTAGGTGACAAAGGGCATTTATAGAGGCCTAAAGACTGGAATGTACATATGTAAATAAATTTACATAAGAATGTGTGGGAACAGATCTATGTGCATATATTTATAGGTTTAGTATTAAGACAGCCGATGGACATTGGGCCTCCACTCAAGCACTTACTCAATGCAAGAGCACATTGTTCTATTAAATTGGCATTCCAGGATGCACACCTTCCTGACACAATTGCTGAAGAAAAATGTGTGCATAAGCAAATGTGGTGAAGAAAGCATATGGTGCCCAGCTATCAAAAGATATAGCGTCTGGGGTCTTAAAGGCTTGAAGATAAAAAAGTGGCCATCTAGTTCAGAAGCAACAAAACCCACATGGAAGAAACACACCAGCCTGTGTGATCACAAGCTGTTGAAGGGATCAGGTATCAAGCATCAAGAAACACCAAATCATATCATTGTAAGTGTGGGTATGTGCAGAGTGGAGAATCAAAGCCCATTGGCAGCCAACCGGACACCCCCTTACTGAAGGGTTGTGAGGAGGATATGAGCCAGTCAGGGTGCAGGGTAGCAATGACAAAACATATAACTTTCCTCTAGTTCTTAACTGCTTCCTCCCTGCCACTATCATGATCCCAATGCCACCTTACAAATCTGGCTAGATAAGAGGGTGTACATAGGTACAGATAGCAACTGGAAACACAGGGAATCCACGACAGATGACTCCTTCGGGACCAGTAGTGAGAGTGGTGATGCCTGGAGGGTGGAGAGAATGTGGGGTAGAAAGGGGGAACTGATTACAAGAATCTACGTATAGCCTCCTCCCTGGGGGATGGACAGCAGAGAAGAAGGCGGGAGGGGGGGGCAGACATCGGACAGTGTAACATATGACAAAATAATAATGTATGAATTATGAAGGGTTCAGGAGGTAGGGGGCAGTGGGGAGGAGGGTGGGGGAAAATGAGCAGCAGATATTAAGGGCTCAAGTAGAAGGCAAATGTTTTGAGAATGATGATGGTAACAAATATAACACAATGGATGGATGTATGGATTATCATAAGAATTGTACAAACCCCCAATAAAATGATTTTTTAAAAGTTGTATGAACCCATAATAAAATGATTTTTTAAAGGAATGGAACAAATTATATGCATACAAATATAGACAATGAAACACTACTAGAATCACTCCCCCAACATTCCTCAAAATAGCTAAAAGTAAAAATATCGACAATCCCAAGTTTGGCAAGGATGTAGAGCAACTGTGCATTTGCCTCACTGCTAGTGGGAGTGTAACTTACTATACCATTTTAAGAAAACTGCCTAACAGTATTCACTAAAGCTTAAAACATTTAATTCCACTTCAAGGATATGCCAAACAAAATAAGGAAGTATATCATAAAAATATGGAAATGTTCATTGCGACATATTCAGAAATGTCCATCAACAGTTAAATGCATAAGTTACACCATCTTTATACAATGGAAAATGCACTTAAAACAAGAAAGAATAAGCTATTGCTATATCAGTATCATAGATTAATTTCACAAATATCACACTGAGCAAAATAAGGCAGACACAAAAGCACACATATACTAGATAAATGAAAAATGATTCAAATACAGAAGCAACTAAATAACTAAATTAAGATAATAAAAAGCAAAAAGCTGTTTAACTTTTAGTGAAAAGATAATGACTTGAAGGAACATACAAGCCACAAACTATAGATAAATGAAACTTTAATAAGTATTCAAGTAAACTACAGGAAGGCGGAAGAAAACAGAGGAGCAAGAACAACTGAAAGCAAAGAATAACCAGGAATCAAATCAAAACAAGAAAGTGACAGACTTAAGTCCTAATACAGCAATAATTATGTTAAATAAGTGGTCCTAATATAACAATGAAAAAACAGAAACTGGCACACTAGATTAAAAATCATGGCCTAGTTATATGGAAGGAGATGGAAGGAATACACAGAATCACTGCACCAAAATGAACTAGTCAACCTTCAGTCATTTCAAGAGGTAGCATGTGATCAAGAACAAACAGTACTGAAGGAAGAAGTACAAGCTGAACTGAAGGCATTAGCCAGGGGGGACTGGGGCAGGAAAAAAAAAGGCATTAGTCAAAACAAGGTTCTAGGGATTGATGGGATACCAATAGAAATACTTCAACAAGCTGATGAAGTACTGGAAGCGCTCACTTACCCGTGCTAAGATATTTGGAAGATAGCTCATTGGCTAACTAATGGAGAGAGATCCATATTTGTACCTATTACAAAGAAAGGTAACCCAACGGAATATGGAACTTATCAAATAATATAATGTGTATCACATGCAAGTATAGGTGTATTGAAGGTCATTCAGCAGTCCATTGACAGTGAGCTCTCAGAAATTCAAATTGGATTCAGAAGAGGATGTGGCACAAGAGATAGCATTGATGCTATCAGGTGGATCTTGGCTGAAAGCAGAGAACACCAGAAAGATGTTTACTTGTCTTTTACTGACTATCCAAAGGCATTAGGCTGTGGGAGTCATAACAAACTAATTAGAACCTTGAGAAGAATGGGAATTCCATTACAGTTCATTGTACTCATGTGGACCCCATACATTGACCAAGCAGCAGTCAACTGAACAGAACAGGAAACACTGGTTTAAAATCAGTAAGCGTGCACATCAGGGTTCTATATTTTCACCATACTTTTTCAATCTGTATGGTGAGCCAACAATCCAAGATGCTAGACAGACTATTCGAAGATTGCATCAGGATTGGAGGAAGGCTGATTAACAACTTAAAATACAGAGATGGTTCAACCTCGCTTGCTGAAATCCAGGGAGACTTGAAGCACTTGCTGATAAACATCAATCACTGCAGCTTTCAGTATGGATTACAACTCAATGTAAAGAAAGCCAACATCTTCACAACTGCACCAATAGACACCATCATGATAAATGAAGAAAAGATTCAAGTTATCTAAGATTTCACCTTAAAAAATATTTCATCTTGCTTGGATACACGCTAAATGCATGTGGAAGTACCAGTCAGGAAGTTACACAAACCATTGCAAAGGATAAATATGCTGTCCGGATTTCTCTAAAGTGTTAAAGAGTGAAGGGTTTCCTTTGAAGACTAAGGTGTGCCTGACCCAAGTCCTGGAATTTTCAATTCCCACAGGTGTATGCAAAAGTTGGACATTAAATAAAGAAGGGCAAAGCAGAATGGATGCAGATGACTCACGGTGTCGGTGAATAATACTGAAAGTACCACGGTCTGCAAAACATCTACCAAATCTGACTTGGAAGAAGCGCACCAGAATGCTCCTTGGATGCTAGATAGCGAGAGATTGTCTCATGTACTTTGGACATGTTATTAGAAGAGATAAGTCCCTGAAAACAGATCTCATTCATGGTAAAGTGGACGAGCAGTGAAAGAGAGGAAGAGCTTCGAGGAGATGGATTTACAGGGTGACTACAAAAATGAGATCACACATAAAAACAATTATGAGGATGTCAGGACCAGGCAGTATTTTGATCTATTGTACATCGATAAGGTGGCTAGAGTTAGAATGGACTACATTCTACAACAACAATATACTCTATTCAACAAACTCACTTAAAATATAAAATTATGTGCAGGTTGAACATAAAAGAATGAAAAAAATCATGAGAACATGCTTCAAAGAAAAGCACCATGACTGTGATTGTACAGCTCATTTTGGGGTGATTCAACCATCCAGGGAGGAAATGTTCTAGGATGGATGTGGTGGTGATTGTACAATCTCCCCTTGATATGACTTAACAATTGAACTAGTCAATTGTATAATATGTAAATTGTGTGCCAATAAAATTGCTGGTAAAAAGGAAAGCATTAGTGACTATATACTAATATCACACAAACTTTAGAACTATAAAAATTACCAAAAAGGGATTTTAAAAATAGTAACAAAAGGTTAAATCTATGAAGAACATAGGAACCCTAAATGTTGAGGCACTAAACAACACAGATAAAATATTTGTGAAGCAAAAAACAATAAAACATATAAATATGCTTTTATAATTAGTGACTTCTCTTTCAAGAATTGAAAAGAGAATTAAGCAGAAGAGCAGAAAGGATATAGAAGACATCAACACCAACAACAACCAGCAGGAGCTAATCAACACTTACAGACAACTCTACCCAACAATAGCAGAACTGTTTTTTTTTTTAAATCACTGTATTAGGGGCTCGTACAATTTTCATCATAATTCATACATCCATCCATTTTGTCCAGCACATTTGTATATTTGTTGCCCTCATCATTCTCAAAATATTTGCTTTCTACTTGAGTCCTTGATATCATCAGCTCCTCATCCCCGCCCTCCATAAACTCTTGATAATTTATAAATTATTATTATTTTTCATGTCTTATACTGTCCAATGTTTCCCGTCACCCACTTTTCTCTTGTCCATCCCCCAGGGAGGCCATTATATGTAGATCCTTGTAATCGGTTCCCCCTTTCTACCCAATCTTCCCTCTACACTCCCAGTATCATCACCCTCACCACTGGTCCTGAAGGGATCATCTGTCCTGGATTCCCTGTATTTCCAGTTCCTATCTGTACCAGTGTACATCATCTGGTCTAGCCAGATTTGTAAGGCAGAACTAGGATTATGATAGTGGGGTGGGGGGGGCACGGGAGCATTAAGGAACTAGAGAAAAGTTGTAAGTTTCATTGTTGCTACACTGCACTCTGACTGGCTCATCTCCTCCCTGTGACCCTTCTGTAAGGAGATGTCCAGTTGCCTACAGATGGGCTTTGGGCCCCACTCCGCACACCCCCTCATTCACATTGATAAAATTTTTTGTTCTTTGATGCCCGATACCTGATCCCTTCGACACCTTGTGATCACATAGGCTGGTGTGCTTCTTCCATGTGGGCTTTGCTGTTTCTAAGCTAGATGGCGTCTTGTTTACCTTCAAGCCTTTAAGATCCCAGATGCTATATCTTTTGATAGCCGGGCATTATCAGCTTTCTTCACCACATTTGCTTATCCACCTGCTTTGTCTTCAGTGATCATTTTGGGAAGGTGAGCATCACGGAATGCCAGTTTAATAGAACAAAGTGTTATTGCATTAAGGGATTACTTGAGTGGAGGCCTAATGTCCATCTGCTACCTTCATACAAAACCTATAAATATATGCACTTAGATCTATTTCCCCATCATCATATAGAAATATTTACATATGTACATGCCTTTATAGACCTCTATAAATGCCCTTTACCTCCTAGTTCTTTCCTCTATTTCCTTTCATTTTCCTCTTGTCCCACTATCATGTTCAGCCTTCATTGGGGTTTCAGTATTTCCTCTCAGTTATATTACCCTTGATCAATCCCTACCAGACCTCCTACACCTTTCTTGCCACTGAATTTGGATCACTTGTTGTCCCCTTGTCCCTGGGTTTGTTAATACCACTCCCTTTCCCCCACTTCCCCTATCCACTGTCCCCAGAACTGTCGGTCCCGTTGTTTTCTCCTCCAGATTGCTTATCCAACCTATCATATTTCAACAGACCTGCAAAGATAATAACATGCACAAAAACAAGACAGAGCAAAACCAAGCAACAATATACAACAAAACAAAAAACCAATGACAAAAAAAGGAAAAGCCTGTAAATAGTTCAAGGTCTGTTTTTTGAGCAGTAGGAGTGTTTTCTGGTTGAGTCTGATGGAATGTCATGCCCTGGCCCCACAGTCTATTTTTGGTACTCTCTCGGGACTTCCTTGCTCTGCACCCTTTGCTGTTCTGCTGCATGCCCTTAGTGTTTTGCCTCGGTGGAACGCACACTTTTTTACAGTACTCAAGATAGATCACATATGGATCATAAAACAAAAATAAATTAAAGAATAGGACTGAGATCAAACAAAGTATGTTGTCCGACCACCACACTGAAATTAAACAACTAATGAATAAAAAGGCAATTAGAAAAAAAAACACACTTCTAAATAATCCACAGGTCTAAGAGGAAGTATAAAGAGAAATGAAAACACCCACTCACACTAAAGTGAATGAAAATAAATATGTGATTGGTTTTTTGTGCCAACCTGGCCAATAGGAACATTTGTGATTAATCAGGTCACAATCTGATTGGAGGGTAAAGAGAGAAATGGCTCTGCAAGGCTTGCCCCCCTCTCTCTTGATTGGAGCGTGCTGCTGCTTCAGCTAGTTCTCTGCCTCAACCTGTGAGCTGCACTACCTGTGTGCCAAGCCAACCCATGGATCATGTTGCCAAAGCTTGAGACTCCTTTGATACTTGCTTTGCTACGCTGCTGGTGTGTACATCGCTGGGGCTTGGGCTTGAGGCTGGTGGATTCTGTAGCCTTGCATTGCTTGCATTCGATATCCCATCAAAGCCTGCTTCGCTAAGCTCTGGAGCTACTGACTGTAGGTAGTGAACCACCCTTCTGTTTGTTGCCTGTGGTCAGACTTTGTTTGCCTTGCCAGAGGGAGGATTCCACTCTCTGCTTCCTTGACTTTAGACCCAGCACCCCAGATGAGTTGAAGGACTTGCAGTATCTCAAGTGAGCTCACAGAAGTGAGCTGAACTGAACCTTTGTACTGTTGTGTGGACTAATTGGCTATTACATTCCTTTTTGCTGTATAAACCTATCCTTTTTGTTTCTCTGGGAAACCCTGCCTAATATAATTACCCTGCATGTTATATAGCACTTCATACATACATTAGAGAAGAAGAAAATCTTGGATCAATAATCTATCTCAAGAAACTGGGAAAGAATAGCAAAATAAAACCAAAGCAAGCAGAATAAAGAATACAACAAAGAGAAAAGCAGATAATCAGTGAAGCAGGAAGCAGAAAAAATAGTGAAAAATCAATCCAACAAAGAGCTGATTCTTTGAGAAAAAAAAAACCCAGTAAAATTTGAAAATCATTAATAAGCCTGATAAGGGGGGGGGTGACCTAAATGATCAATTAAAAAAATTAAACAAGGGATATCATTATAGTGTTTGTAAAATAGAAAAGATATCAAGGCACCGCAAATTTGTACACAGTGAGGTCTGTGGGGTCGGCCCCAATCCCAACTATGTGGCCACCCCACCCCCACTCTGAAGAATGTACTTCAGAGGACAGCACTGAAGCTACAGCTTGGGAAGAGAAGCATGTCTGATTAGAACACACAGGAGAAATGAAGAGGGATGGAGAGGAAGGGGAACACACTCTGGCCCACCAAGTCCCAAGGGCGATATTCCTGCTCAGAGCAGATAATGTACAAAGAGGACCATAGTGCCAGCCCCACCACGAGACACGGTGCGGGAACTGTGCCCAATGTGACCCCCCACCACACTGGGGCTAAACACTAAGGGCGTGCAACAGAACAGCCTGGGGAACAGAGCAACAAAGTCCCCAGGGAATACCAAAAGTAGACTTTGGGGGTAGTGTGGCACCCCATCAGACTCGACCGGAAAACACTCCCAAAGGCCAACAAACAGACCTTAAACTATTTATAGGCTTTTCCACTTTTGTCAGTGGCTTTCTTTTTTGTTGTTATTTCCTTTTTGGTTTTGTTATTGTTTTGTTGGTTTTTACTTCCTTTGTTGTTTTGTTTGGCTCTGCCTGATTTTTGCACTTATTAATGTCTCTGCATGTCTATCTAGATAAGATAGACGGGGTAAACAATTCCAAGATGAAAAGAAGGGGGCCAATGATTCTGGAGGGATATGGGAGAAGGGGAGATGGGAGAAAGGAAGGTGGGGAATGGGGGGACCCAAGGACCAGAGAACAACAAGTGAACTAAAATCAATGGAGAGAAGGGCATAGGATGCCTATTGGGGCTTAATCAAGGGCAATGTAGCAGTGAGGAATCAGTAAACCCGAATGAAGGCTGAACATGATGGTGGGACAAGAGGCAAGTAAAAGGAAATAGAGGACATTTATGGAGGTCTAAATACAGGCATGCACGTATGCAAATATATCTATATAAACAATAGAGAAATAGATCTATGTACTTATATCCATGTTATTAATTAAGGTAGCAGATGGACATTGGGTCTCAACTCAAATACTCCCTTAACATAAGAACACTTTGTTCTAATAATCCGGCATTCTATGATGCTTACCTTCCCACATGATGCTGAAGACAAAATGGGTGCACAAGAAAATGTGAAGAAAGCTGATGATGCCTGGCTATCAAAAGATATAGTGTCTGGGGTCTTAAAGGCTTGAAGAAAAATAAGCAGCCATCTAACTGAGAAGTAGTAAAGCCCACATGGAAGAAGCACATCAGTCAATGTGATCATGAGTTGTCTATGGGATCAGGTATCAGGCATCTAAGACCCAGAACAAAATCATACCCATGGCGGAGACAATGAAGTGGAGACCCAAAGCCCATCTGTAGATAATTGGACAACCCCTCACAGAAGGGTCATAGGAAGAGATGAGCCAGTCAAGGTACTGTATAGCCCTGATGAAACACTCAACTTTCCTCTAGTTCTTTAATGCTTCCTTCCCCCAACTATCATGACCTCAATTCTACCCAATAAATCAGATTAGACCAGAACATGCACACTGCTACAGATAAGAGTCTGCAACACAGGGAATCCAGGATAGATAAGCTCCTCAGGGCCAACAATAGAGATCCCAGGAGGATAAGGGGAAGGTGGGAGGAGAAAGGGGAAATCAATCACAAGGATCAACATATAACTTCCTCTCAGGGGGACAAACAACAGAAAAGTGGGTGAAGGGCGACAGAGGATGATGTAAAATATGAAAATAATAACCTATAACTTATCAAGGGTTCATGAGGGAGGAAGGGGGGAAAATGAGGAGCTGATATCAAAGGCTCAAGTAGAAAGAAAATGCTTTGAAAATGATGATGTTAGCATATGTACAAATGGGCTTGACACGCTGGATGAGTGTATGGATTGTGATGAGAGATGTAAGAGCCCCCAATAAAAGTATTTAATAATAATTATAAAATCTAGGTTTTTTTTTTTCAAAGAAATGCTATAGGTTACAGATAAATAAATCCGAACAGGTACTTTTTATAGAAAAGAAAGAAGAAAGGGGAAATATAAAGGATTTAAGAAAATAAATTATTCTAATACAAATATACCTGCCCACCAATAAATGTTTTAAAAAACACTGAACCTGTGCTTCCTTTAAAAGTCAGTCACCATTGCTACACTGCACCCTGACTAGCTTGTCTTCTCCCCGTGACCCTTCTGTAAGGGGATATTCAGTTGCCTACAGATGAGTCGTGGGTCGCCAATCTGTACTCCCCCCCATTCACATTGATTTGATTCTTTATTCGTGGATGCCTGAAACCTGATCCCTTCGACACCTCATGGTCACAAAGGCTGGTGTGCTTCTTCCACGTGGCCTTTGTTGCGTCTGAGCCAGGTGGCTGCAATATACAACTGTCCTCTAGTTCCTAAATGCTTCCTCTCTCCCCCATTATCATGATCCCAATTCTACCTTATAAATCCAGCTAGACCAGAGGATCTACACCTGTACAGAAAGGAACTGGACACACAGGGAATCTAGGACAGATGATCCCTTCAGGACCAGTGCTGAGTGTGGTGATACCTGGAGGGTGGAGAGAAGGTGGGGTAGAGAAGGTGGATAGAAGGTGGGGTGATATCTGGAGGGTGGAGAGAAGGTGGGGGAGAAAAGGTGGGGTAGAGAGATGGTGGAACGATGACGATGACAAGGATCAAGATACAACCTCTTCCCTGAGGGATGGACAACAGAAAAGTGGGTGAAAGGAGACATCAGACAGTGTAAGAAATGACTAATAATATTTTATAAATTATCAAGGATTCATGAAGGAGTGGGGATCAGGGAGGGAGGGAATAAACTGAGGAGCTGATACTAAAGGCTCAAGTAGAAAGCAAATGTTTTGAGAATGATGATGGCAACAAATGTACAAATGTGCTTGACACAATGTATGGATTGTGATAAGAGTTGTATGAGCCCCCAATAAAATGATTTCTTAAAAAAAAAAAGTCACTGAGAACAGTCTCATATAGACGAGAAGGTAAGGGAGCACAAAACTAGATGGCTAGAAATGGAAACTATGAGTTGTGAAAAGTGTGACCAATGTCACCAAACCATCTGCGTAAAAACCTCATGATAAAATACTATGATTATTATTTTTAAGTTTCTTGAAACAAGTAAGAATGGTAACATTTCATACAAAAACCTTGGGACACAGCAAAAGCTGTTTCAGAGGGCAATTTATACCAATCGATGCACATTTAAACAAATAGGAGAAAATTTTCAAACCAACATTTTATCACAACACCTCCAACAGCTAAAGTAAAGGCAAAAATATAAACTCTCCAACAAAAACAGGAAAAAAATCATAAAGATTACAGTGGAAATAAATGAACTGGAGAACAGAAAAACAAGGGAACAAATGAATAAGACAAGAAGCTGGTTTTTGAAACGATTAACAATACTGACAAACTGCTCGCAAACTTAACAAAGGAAAAGAAAAAGATGCAAATATCTAGAATTAGAGATGAAAGGGGTGACATCAGAACAGATCCAAATTAAATAAAAGAATAATACACATTACCACAAAAGACTGTACTCCAACAAACTTGATGATTTAGGAGAAATTGAACAATATCTAGAAATACACCTACTACCAAAATTAATAGATGTAGGAAACCTTAAGAGACCAATAATCAAAGAAGAAATAAGGAAGGTCTTTAAGAAATCCCTAAGCAAGGAAAGCCCAGGAGCAGATGGCTTACCAAAGGAATTCTTCTAAGCATTCAAAATGAGCTGTCACCAATTTTACACAGACTATTCTAGAATATATAAACAGACATCAAACTCTCAAATTCCTCCTATGAAGCTAGCATAACCCTAATTTCCAAACCAAGAACTGACCCAACAAAGACAGAGAATTACAGACCAACATTTCTCATGAGCATAAATACAAAAATTCTCAACAAAATTCTAGTCAATAGAATCCAAGAACTTATTAAAAAACACTTCATCAAAATTAAGTGGGATTCAGTACCAGGGAAGCAAGGATGGTTTAACATTTGAAAAACAGTCAACATAATCCACCACATAAATACAACAAAGAATAAGAACCATATTATCATATCATTATATGCAGAAAAACAGTTGACAATGGCAAACACCCATTTCTAATAAGAAAATTCAATGAAATAGGAATAGAAGGGGAACTCCTCAACATAATTAGGGTTATATGTGAACAGACAAAATCATATTCATTGGGAAAACACTGGCCACATATCCCCTGGTAATGAGACCTCGACAAGGGCGCCCTTCATCCTCACACTTCTTCAACACTGTGCTGGAAGGCTTAGCCAGAATCATTGGAAAACAAAAGAAATCAAGGAACTACAATTGGGCAAAGAAAAACTAAAGCTTTCCTTATTTGTAGATTATTTGCTTTTACAGAGAGAGAACCCATAAAAAGACTGTTGAGAACATTTGAGGGATTTGGTAAAGCAGCAGGATACAAGATTGACAATCAGAAATCAATCAGATTCCTATATGGCAGTGATGACAGCTCCAAAAGACATCAAGAACATATCATTTACAATAAACAAAGAAGAAATACCTAGGAATAACTAAAGAAACAAAAGACCTACGTAGCAAACCACAAAACATTATTACAAGAAACCAAATGCAACCTACCGTATACACTCGTGAATAGCCGAGTTTTTCAGCACATTTTTATGTAGTTTGTGTGGTAAAATTAGGTGCCTTGGCTGATATTTGAGTTAGCTTATATGTGAGTATAAGCCAACCCGAATATCCACGGAGGCACCTAATTTTACCACAAAAACTGAATTAAAAATGTGCCGGAAAAACTGGGCTATACTCTAGTATATACGGTAATCCAATTAGTAGGTGAGCAAAGAACATGAATAGACAATTCATAAGGGATGACACTGGAAAGGTTAATGGACACATGAGGAAACGCTCATGAGCACTAGTCATTTAGGAGATGCACATGAAGACAATGAGATACTGCCTTATGTCTAGAATAATAAGCCAGTTAAAAAAAGAGAGAACAAATGGTGTACAATGCTGGTGGGCAACCATTTCAAAAGCAATATACCGAAAACAATTGGGCCTGTCCCAGAAAGAATTAAGAGACAGAACATTAACAGACATATGCTTCCCCGTGTTCACTGCAGCACAATTCACAATAACAAGAAGATGAAAACAGCCCACGTACCCATCAGTAGAAGCGTGGATAGTGAAACACTGGTACACGCACACAAGAGAATGCTATGCATCCCTGAAAAAAGTATCAATGAAACACCTCATGACACAGATAGACCTGGAAACCATTATGCCGAGTGAAGTTATTCAATCAGAGAAGGACTGATATTGTATGAATCTACTATAAGGAGAGACAGTAAGAAAGCAGGCTTCTGCCCCCAGTCATGCAATCTTCTAATCCTGTTTCCCAAACAACAGAGTACAGAGCCTACTTAGTGCCCACGAGCCACATATCACTCCCTTCATACGTACATCAACTTTGACAGAGAAGCTCTCACCTCAGCTGGGCGGAGGGTCAGAACCATTCAATGGCTGCCATACAACATTGTTCTAAGGTCCCCAGTAATCAACAGACACTTCCACAGAGTGATAAACAAACCTTACTGGAAATGCAAGTCGAGATGAGGGGTAGAGGGCAAGTATGTCTCAGGGAAGGTGATTATTATTTCTGTTGGTGGGTAAAACAGGAGGGGAAACTTCTCATGTGGAAAAAAACAAAACAAAACAAAGCCACTTACCATACATAGACCCCAAGGTGAGAATACACCCTGTACTTTGTTCCTAATTGGAGACTTTTCATTTAGTTTCCATTCCGCCCTGGGTGACCCAGGCTGTGTGCTATAGACCACTGGGATTCTAGACGCTGTTTTCTTCTAGGTGCACAGCATTCTTCATAGGTCACACTGGCAGTGTTCTATGTGAAAACCCAACTGAGCAAATGGGGCTTTCCCTCAAAATCACCTGTAGCAGATTTAAGGAACTAGCATATTCCATTGGCTGCTATCCCAAAATTATGGATTTGGGAGTCGTTAGATTTTGGTTCAAATCTCTTTCTTTCATGTTGTTCAATGAAAGGTGGGTAGAAACTACCATATAGTTACTGTTTCATTGTCCTCCTTGCTTTCTTATGATATGTATTAATCTGATAGGCATGGTGCATGATTCCATTTATATAACATTTGTGAAATGATAAAATTATAGCTCTGTTGAGGTTAAAAGTTGCCAAAGGTTATGGAGGGGATGGAGACAAGAGGGAATTGTGTATCGCTTTAAAAGAGTAAGATAAGCAACTCCTAATGGGGATGGAAATGTTCCGTATCCTGACTGTACCAATGTCAGTGTCCCGGCAGTGAGAGTGTTCTACAGTTACCACTGAGGAGACTGGATAAAGGGGACACAGAACTGTACCCTTCAAAAAATTTTTATTTTCTTAACAACTTCAGGTGAATCTAAATGATCTCAAAACACAAGTTTAATTAAAAAATACAATGGAAGTACCATACTGTTTCAAATTCAATGATCAATCCAGGCCTTTGTTTAACACATTAAAAAGTGGATTTTTATTGAAGGCTGTCAGTTCAAAACAAGAAATTACTTGAATAGTTTAAATATTAAGAAATGTAAAAATATGCTATTTATACATTTGAAACCTAAACAATTATCCCTTAAATGAGTTCCCTTTTAATACAAGATCTGACATAGGAGGAATTTACTCTGGAGGCCTACCTTGATAAATGATCCTGTTAACAGCTAAAACGATTAGCCTCTGCAGTCGCTGGGCTAGCTCTGTTTCAGTTGCCCGGGTAGGGTTTTCTTGGCTCATTCTCCGCTGCATCAACATACGAAGCTCATCACTTGCCACTGAACGCATTTTTACCAGAAGTGAATCAGTTTGCTCAAGGGGAAATTTTCGAGGTCCTACAACCATAAATTAAAACATCAAATGTCAATGTTAACAAAGAAGCAGTCTATAACCTCACCAAGTAAACTATTTTTATTGCAATTTTTGATTTTCAGACCATCAAAAGAAGCTTATTTAACATGAACTTACACAAAGAAAAGACTGGTTAAGAGAAAGTGATTTTTACTCCTCTTTAAAGAAGGGTATGCTACTTACAAATGCTAAAGAAAGAATGTACAAAATATATGACAGCGCTTAACATGATAGATTTCACTGGCAAAGGCTGATACTTCTGTATTAAATAGGCTTAAATTGTTCAGAAGGTTTTACTATTTCACTTCATTGCTTCATCCTTATCATCAACAGATTTTTACAGCACTTATATTTTCACCAGAATGTTACTGTTTTTGGATTATTAGTTTTGAAAAGGGTGAATTGTGACAAGGTAAATATCAGTCAAAGAAAAGTACAGAAATAAAAAAAGACTAATAATATAATCCTAATGATTTATTATTAACCTGATTTGAGGCATACACATAAGTTAGAATTCAATCCTATGAAACAATTGTATGCAGATGTTTGCTCAGATGAATAGGTAGGAGTAACATTCCCGTGCCGCTACTGCACATGCTCCAGGAGATAATACATAGGCAACGGACCCAGGTGAAAATATGGGGATGACTCTTGATTCAACAGGCTGATAGAGTAGGGAATTGCAAATTAAACATCAGAACCAAAATATCATCTTGGTAAGTCAGGAATAATGGAACCCTTCATTGGAACTGAAGCTTCATTCTAAATTATGAAAACATAATGGTCATAAGTGGTGTCTACAAAAATTAATTACATATGAGTAAGTTTTGATAATAGATTTTAATGACATCCTATAAGATATTAAATATTCTAACAGCATCTTAGACTGGCCAGTATTTTAGTTAACTCATCAGTATCCTTAATATGTGAATACAATTTGGAGAGTAGAATCATCTTTGAAGCAAAAACGTAGCAAATAAGAAAAAAGATTCCTTTCCTGGGTTCATTCAAGAACAACATTGGCAGACAAAGTCCCTATTATATGCAATTTCTTTCTAATGTCTACATCTCTGACAGTTTTTATGGTACATAAACAATTAATAATCACCAACAATTACAAAGCAACAATGTAACATATATAGAGATATTTTATAAACCGGATTAATAAGAACACAATTTAAATAAAGGAATTATGTAAAACGGGAAGCAATGATAGGAGACAGGTCCTAAAAGAGCAAATATGGGTTAAACAGTGGGCAGAGGTGGCGCAGCCCCCAAAGATAGGGTGCAGGGCTTCCATTCCGGGCATCACTACTTCTAGGCCTCTGAGGATCTGTAAATTGAAGCAGCCACATCGAGTGACTTTTAAGATTTTTAAAATCAAGCTTGAAATTTGTAGAATTCTGTAAAACTTATATGGCTTTCAGCAACGGCATTTCCCTGTCATTAGGTGCTAACAGTGACCTAATGTACAACAAGCAAAACACTGCTTGCTCCGGTACCATCCCCATCACTGTTCTTATGCTTGAGTGCACTGTAGCAGCACTGTGTCAAGCCTATTGTTGAGGGCCTTCTTCCTTGTTGCTGCCTTCCTACTTCACCATGCCTGATGTCCTTCTCTGGGGACTGGTCTCTCCTGACAACATGTCTAAAGTACACGAGAAGAAGCTTGCTACCTGTGCGTAAGGACCATGCTGGCTGTACTTTTTACAAGGCAGTTTTGTTTGTTCTTTGGGCATCCTACAGCACTTTCAACATTCACCAGCACCACCATTCAGATGCATGATTCTTCTCCAGTCTTCCTTATTCAATGTCCAACTTTCACATACGTATGAGGTGAATGAAAATACTATGGCTTGGTCAGGCTCCCCTTAATGTTCCAAGTAAACATCCTTGCTTTTCAACACTCTACAGAAGCCTTGTGCAGCAGATTTACCTAATGCACTGTGTCATTTGATCTCTTGACTGCTTCCAGTGCTGCCATGAGCATTGATTGTGGATCCAAGCAAGGCAAACTCCTTGATAACGTCAATGTTTTTATCCATTTTTCATGATGTAACCTATCGGTGCAGTTGTGAGAGCTTTTGTTTTCTTCAGATTGAGTTGTAATCCACACTGAAGGCTGCGATCCTCATCTTCATCAGCAAGTGCTTCAAATCGTTCTCATTTTCAGCAAGCAAAGTTGTGTCACCTGCATACCATACATTGTTGACAAACCTCTGTCCAATCCCGATGTCACATTTACCTTCAGACAATTAAGTATCTCCAAATAAATCAGCTTCTCTGATTACTTGTTCAGCATACAGATTGAATAAGTATGGGGAGAGGACAAAACCATGTCGCACACCTTTTCAGATTTTAAGCCATGCAGTGTTCCCTTGTTTTATTCATACAAATGCCTCTTGATCCATGTACAAATTCTCGATGAGTATAAGAAGTGTTCTGGAATACCTATTCTTCCTAAGAATATCCATTGTTTACGATCCACACAGTTGAATGCCTTTGTACAGTCAATAAAACACAAGTAAACATCTTTCTGGTATTCTCTGCTTTCAATCAAATTTCACCTAACATCAGCAATGATATCCCTTGTTTCATGTCTTCATTCTAATCCGGCCTGAACCTTGGGAAGCTCCCCGTCAATGAACTGCTGCGACTGCAGCTGGGTGATCTTCAGGAAAATTTTGCTTCTGTGTGATGTTACTGATTGTACTATGGTTATTGATAGTATTCTTTGAGCACTCTGTTGCAGCACCTTTCTTTGGAACAGGTACAAATATGGATCTCTTTTAGTCAGGTGACCAAGCAGCTGTCTTCCAAATTTCCTGTCATAGATGAGTGAGTGCTTCATTAGCTTGTTGAAACTTCCATTTACTTAGAGAGGTTGAAAAAGATTAGCCCAAGTTTAGTATTTGGCTAGAACCCACTTCCATCAAGTTATTCTGACTCAAAGCAACTCTATCTAGGGTTTCTGAGACTATACATCTTTTAACAGAGCACATAGCTCACATTTCCCTGCAGAATGGCTGGTGGGTTTGAGTCACTGACCCCATGATTAGCAGTCCAGTGCGTAACTTACAGTCCCACTAGGGCTCTTTTATGACAGACTAGAGTCATCAAAAAAATGAGAAAATGGGCTAGTAGGTAAAGGCTACTCAGACAAACAAGTTTGAAGCTATGCTGGACTCTGAGAATCAGGGTGATAAAAATGCTATTATTCAATGAAAGAGAAGGCTGACTTGGAAACAGTATAGACCAAATAGGAAATGGCCAGGTGGCTATTGTGTTAACTAAGGCACAAGTTGATCAGACATTATGGAAGCTAAATGGCTTTCTTTCTTGCTTCAGGACCTTCACATAAGCCATTCACTCTAGCTTCAATGCTTCCTTGTGCTAGCTTCATTCACATTTTTTCATGTCTATATAGAAATCTCACTTTCTCAAAGGTTCCTCCTAATCACTGATGTTGAACTACATTACCCTGTAATATCTATTCCCACTTTTATGTTTCCCACTACTTTATAACCTATACAAGGGCAGAAACTGTGTCTGCTTTTCTTCAGAATATTTCTAATACTTATCCCCGTGTTTGGGCATCTGGAAGATACTCAAGAAATAGCTAATTGAGAACAGTATTGGAAAGAGTGAAGAATAGCCGCCTCTGAGAAGATCATCTTAAAATAGCTTGACTTTTTACATTAAGAAATATATATGGAGAGCAAATGCTTTGAAAATGATGAGGGCAATGAATGCACAGATGTGCATTATACAATTGATGTATGTATGGATTGTGATAAGAGTTGTATGAGTCCTAATAAAATGTTTTTAAAAAAAGAAATATATGAAAATTAGAGTATTTCCTAACTTGATGAATGAAATAGTGAAAATCATTGAAAATATTTAAAATCTGAATGGTATAACTTGGAAGGTAAGGCCACCTTCCATCTATAATTATTAAAATATTATTTCAGTACTCACCAGCAGTGCTTTTCTTTTTTTGAAACATTGCATGATGGGGAGTGGAAGGCAACTGAAATAAATCCGTCAGGTTTTCAGAGTCCTGGTTTGCAGTGGTCCTTATGAACTCCACAGCAGCCTGGAGAACTCTAAACTGTAGTGCACTAGCCATAGCTAAAAAAAGAAGACACTAGATGGGTTTCAAGCTATTTGTTGTTCGTTTTTACAATTAAACTTATTTTTATATTTTATTTAAATAGCTAATATTGCTTCATTAATTTAAAGGTGTACATTAAAAATTTTGGTAAACAAAAAATCTTGTTGGTAGTAGACATTTTAAAACCAGCAATTTAAAAGCAATTTCGAGGTGCCACTATGCAAAATTCAATGGAAAAAGACTGCCGTAATTCACAAATGTATTTCATTGTATTATACCGAGGTGTTATTCCTTTATTTTTGCCGATTAAAAAGGCTTCTTTTAAAAGCAATAGTCTGATCACAAAATTAAGATAAATATTTTTAACAAAAGTTTCAAAGAAAAAGATTCAATTCATATAACATTTTTTACTATGATCCAACTCCCCACAAACCACAAAATTCGATCTTACTTTGTGTCCTCTTGTTTTTGCTGTTTTGAAGATATCCAAGCAGTACAATAAGGTCTTCAATCACCCTAAAATACTGTGAGCCCGAGGAACTGCAAGCATGAATTGTAACTGCCTTGAAAAGTTGCTGTATATCACAAGCAAGCAATTTGTATTCATTCAAAGGGATGCTAAAGATAAAAGAAAACAAAAACAAACAAAAAAGATAAAAGAAAACGGGACAAAACTAAGAACAACAAAAAAATTAATAACAAAGCATGTGTAAGAATAAGAGCAAATCATTTCAAACAAAGACAATTTGGTTAAATTCCCATGTGACCAACATTCATTAACCATTTAATCATACACTCAATACTTATTCATGCTTGTGTTATGCTGGATTATTTTGTAGTATTATACAAGTGTTGCATGCTAGGAGAAATAACACACTTTTGACTATTGTCAAAAAATGTACTGTCTTGCAGAAGACCAGGCGAGTAAGGAGATAACTATAAATAGTAAATGATGGCAAATGTTAAGTAAAGATTAAAGCAGGCAGGTTTTTCTACTACACTTAAGGTAGAGTGTGTGGGTGTCAACAGGAATATTCTGAAAATATTACTCAAAATATTTGAGTAAATCAACCAGTATCACTGAATTTCATTTTATAAGTTAAAATTATTTTAATGCTAAAAATGCTTTAAAAATATGTTAAGCACCAAATAAATAATAAATATATATGAATTCATCCCTTCTGTCCCTCAATTTTTAATTCTGACCAGCTATCTCAGTGTGTGGTACTGAACCTAAACCCTTCTCTCTGACTTTGTTTTGCAAATCAAACTAGGGTTCTGAATGATTGTCTTTAACCACCTGATAAAGAGAGCAACTGCATTTTTAAACTATCTTTAAAATGAGCCTATGTCTCTCTAATCCTCAATTTTCTATTCCAAGTGTCAGCAATTTCCTTTTAAAAATCTTTTTAAATTGGGATTTAATAGATGCATCACATCATTCCACAATTAATTCACATCAAGTTGTACTGTACGATTGCTACCACAATCAGGTTCCACACATTCTTTTCCTTCCTGGACTCCTTGACATAGAAGTTCTAGCAATTTCTGTATTGAAAATGACTCATAGAAAACGCCACCCTCAAAAACATCCTGGAGATAATCCTGATTCTTGGAATTAGCCAAATTGCACATCCCACACACAAAGGTACTCCCTTGACTAGACCTACAAAATCTTGCTAGTCTGCACAGAGTAGAACTTTTGACTCAGGTCAGAAGCCCCTCTCAGGTTTCCTCCAATAAACCTGACTCCTGCCATTGAGTCTCTGTGTCTACATGTATTCCAAAACTTCACATACTATATTCTAATTAAGATGATTTTACAGAACTTTGTACAATGGATATGCCTTTTTTTTTTAAAAAAAGGGACTTTAAATAGCTGTTCAACAAAATCTGAGCTAAGTACAAGAAATCCCCCTTTGGTCTAGAGTAGGGATGGAGGACAGCTGGCATAAAGGATGTATAATGCCTAAGAAATTATCAATACCAACTAACATCACACACTTCACCAACCAGGAAGTTCCAGCTATCACGTTGTTTGGCTGTTGGGTGCCGGAACCAGTTCCTACTCATAGCAAGCCTATGTACGTCCGAACAAGCCACTGCCCAGTCCTGTGCCATCCTCACAACTGCCCGTGTTCTTGTTTGATCCCACTGTTCCAGCCACGGTGTGAATCCATCTTGTCCATGGTCTTCCTCTCTTTTGTTTCCCTTCTACTTTCCAAATTATGATGTCCTTCTCCAGGGATTAATCTCTCCTGATGACATCTCCAAAGTATGTAAGAAAAAGTCTCTCCATCTTTGCTTCTAAGGAGCACTCTGGCTGTACTTCTTCCAAGACAGATTCGTTTGTTCATTTGGTAGACCACAGCCCTTTCAATATTCTTTGCCAGCAGCATAATTCAAATGAATCGATTCTTGTTAGTCTTTCTTCTTCACTGTCCAACTATCACATGTATACGAGGTGACTGAAAATACATGGCTTTGGCTAGGTGCATCTAAGTCTTCAAAATAACATCTTTGCTTTCCAATACTTTAAAGAGGTCTTGTGTAATGTAGGATGGGGTACCCCCCAAAAAACCCATTATTTATTTTTCAAAGCTATATATAATTTTTTTTTAACAAAACAACCTTATCACCTTCAAAGTACTCTCCATTACACTCAATACATTTATCAAATCTGTGATTCCATTCTTGGAAACAGTTTTCAAACTCATCTGTTTGGATGTCTGATGGCACCTCCCTCATTTTTTCTTCACCTCTTCTACTCATCAAATTGCTGTTCTTTCATGTCTCTCTGCATTCGCAGAAACAAAAAGAAGTCGCACGAAATGAGGTCAGGTGAGTAAGGTACATGGGGCAAGGCAGGCAGGCTGTTTTTGACAAAAACTGGCACACTAAAACGGTTGTGTGAGCAGGTGCATTGTCGTGGTGGCAAAATCAGTCCTGTATGCCACAAATCAGGCCTTTTTTGTTGCACATTGTCATGCAATTAAAAAATCATTTTATCGAGGACCCTTCCAGATATATATATATGTATATATATATATAAAACTGGGGGCTCTTATCACAATCCATACATACATTCATTGTGTCAAGCACATTTGTACATATGTTGCCATCATCATTCTCAAAACATATTCTTTCTATTTGAACCTTGGTATCAGCTAAATTCCCCCCTCCCTTGCCATGCTCCCTTTCTCAAGAAGCCTTGATCATTTATAAATTAATCTTTTTTCATGTCTTAAACTGACCGATGTCACCCTTCACCTACTTTTCTCTTGTCCGTCCTCCTGGGAGCAGGTTGTACGTAGATCATTATGATCAGTTCCCCCTTCTCTTCCCATCTTCCCCTTAACCTCCTGGTATCACTACTCTCATTATTGGTCGTGAGGGGTTTATCTGTCCTGGATTCCCTGTGTTTCCAGATCTTATCTGTACCCATGTATATGTTCTGGTCTAGCCAGATTTGTAAGGTAGAAATGGGGTCATGATAGTGGGAGTGGGGGGTGGTGGAAACAGTATTAAAGAACTAGAGGAAGTGTATGTTTCATCAGTTCTATATTGCACCCTAACTGGCTCATCTCTTGCCTGTGACCCTTCTGTAAGGGGATGTCCAATTGTCTACAGGTCGGCTTTGGGTCTCCACTCTGCACTTCCCCTCATTCACATTGATATGATTTTTTGGTCTGGATCTCTGGTGCCTGATACCTGATCACATCCCTCATGATCACACTGGCTGGTGTGATTCTTCCATGTGGGCTTTGTTGCTTCTGAGCTAGATGGCCACTCGTTTATCTTCACTTTTAAGACTCCAGAGGCTGTAGCTTTTGATAGCTGGGCACCATAAGCTTTCTTCACCCATTTTGTCTTCAGCGATCATGTCAGGAAGAGGAGCATCATGGAATGCCAGGTACTAGTAGAACAAAGTGTTCTTGGTTACGCAATCTTTTCAGAACCTCTAATAGGAAGCTTGATTAACAGCCTGACCTATTGGAACAGACTCCAAATGCACAATCCCCCTCACATCAAAAAAAAACAACTGAGCCTTGTCTTGATCTTTGATTTCACTTGATGAGCATTTTTGGGGCAAGGTAGTTATGGTGTCTTCCACTGGCTTGACTGATGTTTGTTTTCTGGTCATCCGAAAGCGCCATGTCTTGTCACCAGTAATGACTTTGGGGACAAATGTCTGGGTCGCTTGGGAGCTGTTCTTTCAGAGCATGGCATGTTTCCTCTCGGTACTCTTTTTCCTGGTCAGTCAGAACCCGAAGCACAAATTTCACAGTAAACATTCTCATTCCAAAATCTTCCATTAAAATTTGTGGAACTGAGCTCCAAGATAGTCCAGATAATGTCCCCATATCTTCAATGGTCCTTCTTCGATCTTTGAGCACAAGTGCACAAGTTTTGCTGATAATTTTGTCCCTTTGGGAAGGTGACAGGTATCCAGAAGGTTTGTCAGCAATCAACATTTCACATTTTTTGAAACGAGAAAACCTTTTGTACACTTTATTTTTTTCCCACAGTGCTGTGCTTGTAACATTGCAACAGTTTCTGTCGCATTTTTCTCGAGCAGGAAACAAAATTTCACAGCTGCATGCCATTCTCTTAAATCGGCCATCACAAAAAAAAAAACGAGAGTTTTTTTTTTTTTGAGCAAAACTACTTTTTTTTTTTTTAGCAAAACTACTACTTTTATGAAAAAATGCACTGTGACCATAGAGAACTTTAGCAGGCGACACCACTGGGTGTACTAACTCAGAGGGAGTTACTCAGAGCTTTCTAGTAGGAAAAATGGATACTACAAAAGCTCCACCCAGCAGTGTCCCCAGCATATTTACTCAACTTACCTGATGCAATACTACATTACTGGTATTTCAAATACCAGCAGGATCACCCAAAGTGAACAGGTATCAGTTGAGGTTCCAGACTAAGAACAGACTATAAGAAAGAATAAGCTGCCAACTTCAATATATCATTTGGTCTCTCAACTGATGCTTCCATGAGCATTGATTGTGAATCCAAGCAAAAAGAAATCCTTGAGAACTTAAACCTTTTCTTGATTAAGGTGTTACCTATGGATCCTTTTTGTGAGGTATCTATAGTCTATGTGACTTCAGCCTATCTGTTAGCTTGTCCTACGGTGTTGGTTTTTGTGTTGCTGTGATTCTGGAAGCTATGTAACTGGTATTTTCAAATACTACCAGGTTCAGCCTAAGTGAAAATGTTGCAGCCAAGCTTCCAGACTGAGAATAGACTACAAATAAGGAATAGGCTGTCCACGTCAGAGGAAACAGCCAATGAAAACCTTATGGATAGCAGAAAATGGTCAGAGATAGTGTCAGAAGCTGAGCCTTCAGGTCGGAAGGCACTCAAAATATGACCACGCAAGAGCTGCCTTCTCCAAGGAGAGAATGCTATAGTGAAATGGGTAGAGGAAAACCTTTGGGGTCTTTATGCTGATGGGGCCCAACTCAAAATGAGAACTGACAGCTGAAAGTAATATTAGTCATTGAGATTTGGGGTGTACCAAGTATGACTCCAGCAAAACTGGAAGTCACAATGAATGAAATGAAACACTTAAAGATTCATATTCTAGGTGGTAGTGAGCTGCGCTGGACTGGTAGTCGCCATTTTGAATCAGAAAATCATCTGGTTTACAATGCTCAGGATGGCAGATTGAAGAATAATGGTACCACATTTATCATCAAAAAGGGCATTTCCAATCTATCATGAAGTACAATGCTGTCTGTAACAGGATAATATCTATCCCCATTCAAGGGAGCATTACATTAGAGGCAAGTTGATTAAATGTTTGACCAGCATGGTTCATGAATGATTTTATAAATATCTATGTGGCCCTTGGCACAAAAAAAGGTTCCTAACCCCTGGTCTAGAGAATTGCTAAGGATAGGCTCTGCTTTTGATGGAAAATACAGTATATACCTCATGCTTTAATGTGAAAAAAACAATGGGGCTTCTCAATGTGCTTGTTCTGGAGGCTAAGTTTTAACATCATGCTAAAAAATTCTATTACATGCCACAAATTTAGATACCGGGGCACAAAATCTAAATGAAACTATTTAAAATATTTTTAAGTTGTTATTTGGTGGACAGCCATTTGCCAAGGTAATTTCTGGCTCTTAGAACTTAATTTATGGTAGTAGTGATTTAGTATGGTAATTACAGGATAGTATGGTGAGTTCAAAACACAGGCTTTTAAAGAGACACCGATTCGGTTTCAAGTTTTCCAGTACTTACTAGCTATGTGATCTTCAAATTACTGTATCTCTTTAATTGCCAACTTTCTATTCCTGATGGGGATAATAATAGTACTTTGGGTTGTCGTGTGAATATAATACAAGCAAAACTGTGTCATGAGTGCTCAATGGTGGATGGCTCTAATTTTAACTTAGAGAAAGCATGTTTTATGATTATGGTAGACGTCTGGAAATATATTTGAGGGTAAATAAATTCATTCCACTTGTGCTCATTGTCTAAATGTCTAAACATCACTCTTACTACTCACTGCCATCAGGTTAATTGTGATTCCTAGCTACCCTTTAGAACACGGTAGACCTGCCCCTGTGAATTTCCAAGACTGTCACTCTTGATGGCAGTTGATAGCCTCGTTTTCCTCCAGAGATGTGGCTGGTAGTTTTAAACTAATGACTTTGTGGTTAGCAGCACAACATGACCATTATTGCCACCAAATCTCCCTAGATAGAAAAACACCTTTTAAACCAAATGTTATTGAAAATTAAATTCTTACCATACTGACTTCATCTAATCAAATGTTGTGGGAAAGATGTTCTTTGAGAATATTTTTAAAAACAAGATTCTTTAATGCAAACTAGCACTAAGGTTTTCCCTGTTTAAATTATCCAGTATATAATTTAAAGAAATTCTTAAACTTACTTATTTTCTAATCCATTTAGAGCTGCAACTGTATTACATAAAACATAGAGTAGACCGTTATCCAATAATAGATCTGCTACTTTAGAACAAGAATTTAAAATTTGGAGAAGTAGTAAAAGAGCATTATGTAGAAGTATGTTGTCATACAGAGAAGTCTCTATCAGCCCCAGAATTGGAATGACAGACCACTTCTGAAAAAGTTCCATGTGCTTTACATCTTCCAGATCAAATCTGTAATGAAAAATATACAGTTATGAGTACATTAGTAAGAAATCAGCCACAAAATAAGAAAAGTGGTTACAATCATGGCAGTTTTAAAATTAAATTTTGAAGCTATAAAAATAAATTTGGAAAGCAAGAGTTCTTAATCTTTTTTTAACATTACATTTTTCAAGTACTAGATATGAGGCGAGCATTGACACATCGTATAGATTGGAACTTTTGCCAAGGAACAATCTGTTCATTACTGAATGGGAAACGAATTTGCTCGGTAACTTCTACTTAAGTTACCACTTGGTCTTTCACTTAAGAAACAATAAATATTTTAAAAGCTTTACCTGGCTCCCTAATAGGTGCAGTGAGCTAGTAGAAAGCGGCCTTGCAAAAGCAAGGACTCTTGAGTCCTTGCCCCAACACTGCTTGCCGGTGATGACGGAAAATTATTTTAGCATTTTGCACCTCATTGTCTTTACCTGCCAAGTATGTAACATATTTTTCTCAAAACAGCTGTAAGAATTAAATGAGGTAAGATTTCAAAAGATCAAATGTAAGGTACTATTGTACTGGCCTTACCACAATTGGTAAATAAATTCCCCAAGGGTCTAAATTTATTGACTACAATAAGGAGGTATTTTGCTCTACGCTGACATATAACGAAATGACAGCTTAACTTTTCTGCCAAACTTGTGGTTTGAGAGAAAACATTTCCTTTATTATCATACTAATTCGCTAATCCTTCAGTGTTACACTGGAGCCAAAGTTTAGCATCACTACATCTGGAAATACCAAGATCAGCCTCCTCCTTCACCTAAGGGGGAGTGAGCTCTGCTCTAGGGAACACTCACGTAATCTGTCACAGAAACTACCTGTGCCCACTTCTTTCTCGTTAACCTCAGATTAATAAACAGCTCACTGTCCAGTTGATTCCAACTCAAGGCAATCCCATGTTAATACTGACTGTCGATTTTTATTCAATGAAGCATTAATTTGTCTCTGGTTCTGAGGTAATGAATAAAATGTAAAGGAAGATGTTTTAAGAGAAAGAATATATTAAAAATAATGAATTAATTCATCTAGAAAATTGCTTTCAACATGCTTGTTTCCTCGCTAAAGGTGACCAAATAATTTTAAAAATGAGTTCAACTTTTACATTTAAGATCTAACACCAAAGATCTCTAGTTATGGTAAAGGGGAAGCTATACTTACTCTTCATCAAGGCCAATGCTTCTACCAAAGAACATTTCAATGAAGCATTCCAAAACTTCTTGTGTTCCCCGATGAAGATACAGCTGGTTAGCTAACAAGGAAAAACCTCGATTTTTCAGAAATTTATCTTTTTGTTCCTTAGATGCTCTGTTGAAATATGCATCTAATAGCTAAAGAAAAAAATGTAGGACAACTTAGAAGATATATACTAAACAGCTATAGGAAACATCAATCAACATATATTGATATTTACTATATTGTATATTTAAATGATCCAGTGTGACATATTTAGGAATTACTTATTTCATTATTTATAGACATGCATAGAAGATTTAAAAGAATATGCACTGCCAAAGCAAAACAAAGTGACTTATTTTTTGATGTGATTGGAATGGTCTCTCTGAAAAGGTGACATCTAAGCTGAGAGCTGAAGTAAATGTTTCAGAATCAGCTCACAGGTCATATTTCCAATGAACTGCACAGTTTTTCCTCATAGTTTTTTCAAAATAGTTTAGTATGTGGAAAAATATGTGAATCTGTTGGCATATTTATGATAAAGCACACTGATATAAATCAACAGAGAAGGATTTAAAATGGAATGCAAATACATATAAATTATGAATAACAAATTATCAGACTTATTGCCAATGAGTCAATTCTGACTCATTAGCAACTTTATAGGACAAAGCAGACTATTTTGGGTTTCTAAGACTGTAAATCTTTAGAGAAGACTGTTTTCTCCCACTGAGTAGCTGCTGAGTTGAATGCTGAACTTTCAGTTAGCAGTCAAGCACTTTAATAACTGCACCCCCAGGGTTTCCTAGATCAACTCATCAATCTTAATTATAAAATAAATGTTTGGGTTTACATGAACATATATAGCACATGTCAAGTTATACATACATGAAATTTTCTAAGTTAAAACAACACTTATCTGGTATTGCCCTTACTTTAATGACTCCTTGTTGTATGGCAGGTGATGGGTGGTTAACAAGAACTAAGAGTGTATCTGCTTGAATAAGTTTGTCCATCACGTCTTCTAGCATAATATCAGGCAGAACAAGAAGAACTCCACTTAAGAGGTCATATAATCCACAGCAGATAGGTACTAAACAATCTTCAGTTGTACTAAAACAGCCAAAAATGTCTAGTTACGATAATATCAGGGAGAAGAGTATATTACATCACCTTAAGAATTGTCATTAGTAGTGATAGCCACTCTAACGCTTGAAACAGATGTTCATAAGATATAAAGAATCTTTTCTGGTATAAATGTTACTAACAAATTTACCATCAACTTATATCACTGATAGTTTTTGGTTTGGTTTGTGCTTTTTTTAATTAAGAATTCCAAGTTTCTTTTTTCTCAAATGTTTATTGTCATATAATTCACACATAATACAATTCAATAGTTCTATCACATAAGAGAAGTTATACCACAGTCAATACCACAATCAGTTTTAGAACATTTTCTTGATTCTTATATGCCATTATGAGCTCCCCATTACCCCACGACTTCCTCTCTAGGACCCCCAAGGAACCATTAATCCAGTTATTGTCTCTTGTGATTTAATTATCCTGTATTTCATATAAAGAAAAACATTTTAAAAAAACTAACAGATAAAACACCTCAATAGAAAAGAAAGCATAAAAGATTAAAAGCCAGAACAAATTTAAATGACTCATAAGGGAGATCAAATGATAGTGCGCTGAATTTTAACCCGACCGCATCTGTGACAATCTACTTTCCAATGCACTCTGCATGATAACAGGGCATTCACACTGCTGGTCCGTGGTCAGAGGGGATTCAGGAGGGGCGTAACACGTGTGTATCCCTTGATTTTCTAATTTTTAAAACTGAGACAATGGGTCAAAAAGCAGATCCAATGATAAGGTATTGCATTCTGACTGAACTGCCATAATCAATGTTGGAATTCTCTTTGTGTGATAACAGGGCAATTCGCTTCCCTCTTCTATGATCAGAGGGGATTCACCAGAGGCTGAATCCACGTGCGGATCCTGCAAATGGACTTGGGCTTCCACTGCCATCCATGACCTTCTGAAAACCAGGTGTGCTCAATCTGTGCTCATCATTGATGTTTTTAAGGTATATAACAACTAGATATGCATGCTCTCTAATACTAAGTACATATCATTAAAATCAAATTAAATTAAGTAAAAGTCAGTTGCTCAGATGCCTTAGCCACATTTCAAGTACCCAATAGCCACATGTAGTTAGTGTCTACTGTATGGGGCAACAGATTTAGAATATGTGTATTAATTTACATATTGTACTATAAAAAGTGACATAATAAAATTATTTCTTTAAAGAAGTCATCAAATAAAGAGGATATCCAAAAATCACACGCATACCTGTGAACATTTGCAGTTCTGTTGACGTTTTGCTCATAGCCAAGAGAAAAGGTAAAGTTTTCCCAATCATCAGTGTTTCTATCAGCAAGGCTTGGCCAACGACCAACAGCTGCAGAGCCATTCTGTGAGGGAAAAGCTAGCCCTAAGCTGGCCACAGTGCTTTGGCTTCGCTGGAATGAGGCAAGTCCCTTTAGGAAGTCAGGTCGACGTGGGCAAGACTCATCTCCAGGACTGTCTTCCTCTGATTTGGATTCTGTTCCAACTTCTTTACAATCTTTGACCACTGGAAATCTTAACTTCCCTTTTGGAACACTACTGGCAGAGCCTTGAGCCGAAAGGATAGCATCCGTTTCACAAACTGTTTTTGCAGACTCATAGCTACTGATGAATGCATCTTCTTTGCCTTTTTTCAGCATCTCAGAACTCAGCAAAGCATTACCTTTCTCTGGTTGGGTAACAACATAATTATCTACAATATTCTGTAACTTCTCGATACTGCCATTCAAACTTGTAGCCAGTTTTTGTGGTTGCATTAGTGGTGAAGAAGTAGGAAGTGCTGGTAGACTTCTAGAGCGCAGCATGTGAGCAGTAATGCGTTGTGGAATAATATTGGAGGAATTGTTTCCTGATAAGAATAGACAAAAACTATTACCTAACATATATTAAGTGGGATCACAATCCGTCACAATCAAATAGTGATGCTGTCCAATTAGCTAATACTGGTGGGTTCATCTTGAAGTTCAAGTTACAGCTGAGTGCTTAACCACTGTGCCACCAGCTGTCCTTATGAGAAAGAACATGGCCAAGAAAGAAAAGACTTATTTTATTTTTTTAGGCTTAAAGATTTGAGTGTAGATGGGACTATGGAAAATAGAAGGAATTGATTCCAAACAAACAGAAAAATAATAGCATGACATTAAAAAGCCCTGCTGCCCCTCCCTTAATTCTAAGGGAATTAGAGACCCTTATAAAGGAAAGTATTCTCAGGAGTGAGTTTGTCTTATAGTGGTTCGCCACGCAGAGATAGAAAAGGAGATGTCACATGGTGAAACTGATTTAGGGTTCTGGCATTTCAGATCAAGAAAACCAAGGTTAAGAGAACAGGAAAACTGAATTGTTGAAATTATTATTGTTGAAGTATTATTATTACTGTTGAATTTGGAATCTAGGTGGATAGGGAAAGCAGAGGCGGCAAGGAACGTGGTGAGGTAACAAAGAAACTAGAATGGCAGTAGGCTGTTATAGAATACTAGTGTTTCCAAGAGGCAGGAAACATCGTGGGTGATTATATACAATTGCATACATATTCGTAGACAGAAAAGAAGCTCCCCAGAGTCAGAGGACTTGAGGCTGGATTGCTAAATGGTCATTCAGTAGCAAGTTATTGATTTAGATAGAAAAGAGCAAAATTAAGCTTTTGAAGAATATGGGCAAATAAATCAAAAGATTAATTACAAAATGAACAATGATGACACCAAGGACAGAGAATGACAGAACAAAACAGAACAAGCCTCATTTTGGGGAATCCCCCAGTTCTTTTGAGGCCTTGTGCTCTTGTTAGACTGGTCATTTGAGTACTGATATCAGAAGGTAATAAAGTGTTATTCCTTAAACATATTCTATCATTTTAATTTATTTATTCAGTGTGAATACCAGTTTGTATTTTACTGACAAACATGTACAAATTTAACTTATTCACACATTCAGTAATAAAGGCGGAAGACTTAAAGTTTTATCATTCCTATTTTACCTTCGGGGGTTGAAGCAGTAAAGCCAGATGGACTTATTACCATAAACCCAGGACTAGTCACAGATTTTCCTCCACTGCTGGAATGCCTCAGGTACATGATTGACTGGACTTTCTCCTGAAAGATCTTGCCATCTAGAATTAGAAGGGGAAAACAAATTCATTAAAAAAAATTTTGAAACAGCAAAAAAATCCAAAACCCACATACAACAAAATAGAACTTTAAAATCAAATCATTAAATATACAGTTTTGCAAAAAGACGTTGAAAGAGGGGAAAATAGGGTATACTTTATAGTAGTATACACTTTATATATAAATACTTACATTCTGTAATTTTTTGCTACAGAATTTTGGTTGCCCATTACTGATTATATAACTTCTACTTCCTCTAAATTCCAACAGTACTTGCAGTAAAGTTTGTAGTTTAATATTTTGCAGTTTACTTTTTATTAATATTATCTATCCAAAGAGACTGTTCATTTCTTCATTCTTTGAGAAGGTCTATGCATTATGTTTTTATATGTCCCCTATTGTGTTTACTATGCTCCAAAATGGATAGTTCCAACCGAGAACTTCATACTTGTAAATTTAATTGATTTCTTAAATCCACATCAGAAATGCAGCACATCTGAATGATTTTCTGCTCTGAATTCATTCTTCATGTTTTGTTCTCTGGCTTAGGTGACAGATCCACCCACTCATGAGATAGAGACCGGGAACATTCTTGACTACTGCCTTTAGTCAGTTGCCAAATGCTACTCATTTTATTTCCTATTTCTTGAACTCTTCTCATCTCTACTATGCTGCCATAATTCAGGCTCTTATTATTTATCATCCAACTATTGTCACAGATTTCTAATCTTGTCACATTCAAATCCTCATAGCTACCAGAATTTTCTCTCTCTCAAATGTTAATCTGCTTCAAACACCATATGATGCTAGTCTTCCTTGCTATCACCATTTGTCTCTTCAAGTAGGAGAAATGATAAAGATGAGGGACTTCAGCAGTTACTGGAGAGACAGCTGCTCTTACAGAAATGCTTAGTGCTCCAGGTCATTTTAAGTGGATACTGGCAACGTTCTACTCACCACAATACCAATGGGAAAAGTCCAAAACTACTTTCAAGTGGGTCTGTGTACTTCAAACCCATGTTGTTCAAGGGTTAACTTTGTAACTTTTCTCATCTTCCTCTTTCTTTCTTTCTCTTTACTTGTCCTGTCTTTTGTTAAAAGTTTAATTTCTATGCTGGTAGCTCTCCCTATATAACACTCTCCCACATTATATGATCCATATCCAATTGCTTGTTAGACATTTACACTTGATTAATTATACCCACAAATACAATACATAAGACTGAAATCATTCCTTAACAAATTGAGTAATCCCTAACATTTCTATATTTATCCCTCCTTTCTAACTCCACTGCTATTATGTCCAGGTTCTATTACTTCATATAGCTTACAGACTACTATGAAAGGCTTTATTGTCCCTAATTTCTCTTCTTGAATCCCACTGCGATAATTTACTTAGACAAGATGACTTTGCTTAAAACAAGAAAGTTATACAAAGCAAATCCTCTAACTACAATACAAGTTCAGATTTGGCCTTACATTCCAGGACACATTTAACATGTCTAAGAGAAAAATAAATGACAATTGGAAACTAATTAAGGGCATTTTCTTAGTATACCTTTATGGATACTCCATACTTTGGTAAAATACATTACTCCTTGATTTCTATTAACATTGTTTTCCTCCCATTAAATCATTCCCTTAACTTGGAATGCTACTATGTAATCTACTTATCCAAATTCCAAATAAATTCTTCAATGCCAGGTCAGATACCATATAACCTATTAAATCTTATTTCTCCGCAGCTGTCTGATGAAGTCTCCACTCCTCTGAAATCTAATTAGTTCTTTCTATTAAAAAGCAAACAAACTGAAAAACCTACCATTGAGTCAATGACGACTCACAGCAACTCTATAGTTCAGGGTAGAACTGGTCCCAGTTATAGCTTCAGACGCTAACTATTTATGGGTGTAGTACTTAAAATATATTATTTCTTAATGTAATTATTTGAAATATATATCTCCTCCTAGAATTTAAGCCCTTGTGGCAGAGACCATATCTAGTTCATTTTATAACTCTCTGCCCTATCCATATTCCAATACTTGATTATAACAGTTTCTAGTATATAGAGAACATTTGGTACATTGAACAAATGAGGATCAAGTCGGAAGAAAAAAAGAAATTATCTAGGATCTAACAAAAATAATTTTACCTACCTATATGCAAAGAAAAGTAGAAGTTTGTGGGGTTGTGACAAACGTAAGTATTAGTAGGAGGGTGAACTGCTAAAAGGAAATTGAAGATAATTGTCAGTAATTCCAAATCTGGGGGAGATCCTAGGACTTCTGCTATAATCTTCACAAAGGATCTACAAACCTCTCGGGGCATGGATGTAAACTGCCCCTCTTTGTGTTCCTGTGGGGGGAAAAAAATCAAACTATATTTAGATTAAAAGAGAACTGTCAATTTAACCAACATTTTCAATTAAGCAAATATTCTTCTTTAAAAATTACTTTTTATTAGGTGGGAACTTACATTTCAGACTATCAATTTTGTATTTAATAGTTTAAACTACTTATCAACCCCTCCAATAGCCAAACCCATAACACTTCCTTTGATATCTCTTCTCACCCAAGTTATTACCTACCTGTTAACCACTAACCTATTGCTTCAACTTCCGCTTCATACCCTCCCCTTTTGGTAACCTCCGAAATCTTTTTCCTTTGATATGAAATCCTGTTTTTGTTTTCCTTTGTAACAGTGATCTCACACAATATTTATCCTTTTGTGATGAACTGATTTCACTCAGCATAATATTCTTTAGGTTGATCCACGCCATAAAGTAATTTATGGTTTCATGATTATTTTTTAATAATGCATAGTATTCCGTTGTATATATGATCACGAACCATCCAGGAGACGCAAATTAAATCAACGATGAGATACCACCTTACAATGACACCCAATATAAAAATGAAACAAAAACAAATGCTAGAGAAGGTGTGGACAAATTGGAACGCTCATATACTGTTGATGGAACTGTAAGCCACTGTGGAAAGTGATATAGTGCTATCTCACACAACCGGTAACAGAAATTCCATCAGACCCAGCCATGCTTTCGTTGGGTATATACCCTAAAGAAACAGGAGTCAGCATGACCAGACAAATGCACTCCTATGTTAATCATGGCCTTGTCCTCATTGTAAGAAATAAACAACCCAAATGCCCAGCAGAAGAACAGATAGACTGAGGTCTGTTTATTACTCTAATCTAATGGTATTGATTACTGAATTGAGCTGCTAGTAATCTACCATATATACTCCAGTCTAAGTCGAGGTTTTCAGCACATTTTTAATGCAGTTTTTGTGGTAAAATTAGGTGCCTTGGTGGATTTAGGGTCGGCTTATAATCGAGTATATACAGTATTTAAGCAATCTTCACTACTCAGAGTCATTTACTATGATGGCAATTTGAGTTGGCTATTTTAGTTCAGCTAAAAAGATATGTTGGTGGTGCACTGGTTAAAGCACTTGGCTGTTACTTAACAGTCAGTGATTGAAATCACCACCTTTGCAACCAGGAGATGTGAGAGTTTGCTTCCCTAAAAAATTTGCAGCATTGGACACCCTATGAGGGTGGTTCTACTCTGTCATGTAGAGTCACTAGAGTTTAAACAGATTCTATGGCAGTTGTATCTTGGTTAACTGAAGCAAACATATATTTTACCTTCTACACACATGAACTAAGAAGCCAAATATGCCATTTTGAATTCTGATTCCTCCATTAGCTCCATTGGGCATATTATTTAATATCACTATAAATCAGATTATTCACAATATGGAATAAGGCTAGTGTTATCTCAAAGGTTGTTACAATAAATGAGTCAACATTACTCTTACAATATTGCCATATATGTATATAAATGACTACTATTATTCCTAGTTCCGTTACTTCTTCTAGTCTTATTTATTCCAACAACTATTTCTTCTACTACTATGGAATCAGAAGGCACATTTTTCTGATAGACAAAACTTGTTACATCAATATGGTGGGATCCAGAGCATTAGATCATTTTAAATTAGCTCTCTATGGTTACTTTTAGAGAGCTTCTAAAGGGGAAATGGCTTGGTCCAGAATAAATAATATGAAGGATAAAAAAGTGGTTTTTAATCTGTTAAAAATAGATAGTAGAGAGACTCAAGAAAGATGACTATCAAGTAAGCTCTCCTCAGATGTCCCAACAGGAGCAAAGCCCTGTGCTCCCAGGAATCCAGAAAAACAGCTTAAAGCTAAGTAATCAAAGGTTTGAAAACTTGAACATCAGCAACACTTGCTGACTGTTACTGACTCCCCTTTACCAACGACCAGCCCAAGCTACCCCCCAGCCCCTGTACAAGCTTATCCTTCCTGCTCCGGCTCAAATTCACCACGCCAAGCGCCTTGCCTCTCTGGCCTCTGGGAGCTTTGCATGGAGAGAGGCCGTGTGGGTAGCTTGGTGCAGACATCCTGACTATCCAAAGAATTCTTTCCCCCGTTTGTGTCTTTATTCTTTCACCTTTCTCAGGTGCTCCTTTCCCAGGCTGCAGACACAAGCAACACAAACAATGAAAAAGGAACAGGAATCCCCCCAAATTGCAGTTTTATTTAATTTTTTTTAAATTTTACTTTAGTTTTTCCTTTTTCCATCTTACTTTCTCATCCTGTGTGGCCCTAGCCCCTTGAAGCTAGCAGAGCTCGCTGGCAGACACAGGTATGCATGCCCACGTGGACACACTCACTACACCCAGGTGTTTCTTTTTAAACCAGTAAAACATTAAAAACAGAAATAGAATTCAGAAAAAATAGTGTTTGGGTGCTTTTAGAGATGTGGAGCAGACACATGAGAAAAACTGGAAACAATACACCAAAAGAAGTATAAGATGATAAAATAATAAAAGAATTAGACAACATGGTTAAAGACATTAGTAATAGAATATAAGACAAGATCAATTGAATTTGTGAGCTCAAAGACAAATACTCTGACTATAACAGGCAAAAGAAACAATCAACAAAAAAAGCAAAAAAATCCAAAGAAAGTGTAAGAATGATGTGGGCCACCACCAAGAGAAGCAGCCTATGACTCATGGAGATCCCAGAGCAAAAAGAAACAACAAAAACAAAATCTACACCAAACACAGTAAGAGAAATCATGCAAGAAAATGTCCCCAATATTACAAAGGAGGAGAAATTAATTACTCAAAAAGCTGACAGTACTACAAACAGGCTAGATCCCTAAAGAAAAACATCATAACTTATGTGGCCAAACACTATTTCAAGCAAAAGGACAGAATACTGAGGGTAGCTAGAGAAAAAAAGAATAGTCACTTACAATGGAAAGCCAATAAGCTCACACTTCTCAGCAAAACTTGCAGGCAAGAAGATAATGGAATGACATATATAATAATCTGAAAGAAAAACACAGCCAACAAAGAATCCTTTATCCAGCAAAATTATCCCTCAAATACAAGGGAGAAATTAAGGTATTTCAAATTAAGGAAAAAGTAAAGGAATTTGTAAAAAGCTGAGCGTCACAAGAAATATTAAAGGGATCACTATGGACAGGAAATCAACAGCAACAGCAGACAAGCTTGAGAGCATCGCCCAGAAACCTATGCAGCGAAAAGAGCACTCAAAACAAATCAGACTTAGAGGAGGAGCAAAGACATAATAAAACCACATACACACATATATATGTATATATATGGGGAAAAAAGTAACCTGAGAGACACAGCAAATTAACAGCAACACATTCACATATATCATTAATGCCAATAAATGTCCATGGGTTGTACGCATCAATCAAGAGACAGAGAATAGCAAGGAAACCCAAATAAAACAAGACCTATCCAAAATAGGCTTAAAATCAGAGGATAAAGAAAAATTTAACAAGTCAATGGCAATCATAAAAAAGCAGGAGTGGAAATATTAATCTCTGATAAAATAGACTTCAAGGAAAATAACATACTGAGAAATGAGAATGTATACTGAATAATGATTAAATGATAGAGCAATAGAACATACGCATAATAAAAAACATATATGCCCTGATGAAAGTCCCTCAAAATTCATTGATCAAACGCTGAGAGAGTTGTAGAGAGAAAATGATCAACAATAAGTATAGGCGACACCAATACACTAGTCTTAACAAAAGATGGATACTCAAGAAAGAAACAAAAGGGCTAACCAACACAAAGAAGCAACTTGACCTCCTAAACATATAAAGTATATTCCACCCTATAACAAGACAGTATACATTCTTGTGCAGCACACATGGTACATACTCTAGTATAGACCACATGGCAAGCCTTAATAAATTCAAAACTTTGCGATCCTATCATTCATTTTCTCAGATGGCAATGCTATATAACTGAAAACCAACAATCGAAGGAACCAAGAACATAAACATAAACACAGCAACTGAACAATATATTACTGAAAAGTGACTGGGTAATATATCAAGTAAGGGAAGAAATTAACAAATTCCTTGAAACAAATGCAAACAATAGCCAACATAACAAAACGTTTGGGACATAGCAAAAAGCAGTTATTAGAGGGCAATTCATAGCAATTGATGGACACATGAAAAGAGGATACACACACACACTAACGCGCACACACACACACACAAAACCTTAACACATCTCCAACAACTAGACGAGCCACAATGTCAACCTACAACAATAAGAGAAAAGATATCATAAAGATTACAGAAGGAATAAATGAACTAGAAAACAGAAAAACAATGGAGAAACATCAGGAAAAGAAGCTAGTTATTTGAAAGGATTTACAAAATTGACATACTGCTGGAAAATTAACAAAGAAAAATAAACAGAAGATGCACATACGGAGAATAAGATATGAAAAGAGAGAGATCAAAAGAGATCCAAATGAAATTAAAATATAACACACTACTCTGAAATACTGCCACCACTTACTTGTCAATTTGCCGTTCTATGGTGGATTGTGCATTCCTTTGATTCTGGCAGTTATGTCACTGGTATTTCAAATGCCAACAAAGTCACCCAGAGTGAATAGGTTTCAGCAGAGATTCTAGACTAAGAACAGACTCCGAAGAAGGACTCAGCTCTCCACTTCAGAGGAAGTAGCCACTGAAAAGCTTATGCCTAACTTGGAAATATTATCAGATGCTGAAGGCCTAATGACTGGAAGCAGAATATTGTCAGAGATAGTGTGGAGCATGGCCATATTAGGTAAGAAGACAGTCAAAATGTGACTGATGAGGAGCTGGCATGAATCAAGTAAAGTCTGTGGGAGTGGAGTCATTGGGATCCTCATTTGCTTATTCAATAAGACTCAAGGTAAAAGTAAACAGGTAACAAAAAATCTGCAAAAACCAATTATGATGAACAATGTTGTCTGTGATAGGAATATATCTGTTTGCCTAAAAGGAAATAAAATCAATGTAACTATTATTCAAATTTGCACACCAAGCAAAAAAAGATAGTAATGAAGAAATACAAGAATTTTACCAAGATCTTCAGGTGCAAATTGATTAAGCATGTAATCAAGGTGCACTGAACATTATTGGCAATTGGAATTCAAAAGCTGGAAACAAAGAGGAAGGAACCAATAGTTGGAAAACATGGTCATGGTAACAGAAATGAAGCTGAAGATTCAATGACAGAATTTTGCAAGATCAGTGACTTTTCCATAGTAAATAACCTTTTTTCAACAAAAAATGGTGAGTATACACATGAACTTATCTACATGGAATACACAGAAATCAAATTGACTATAACTATGGGAAGGGATAAAGGAGAAGCTCAATGTCAGCATATAAAACCAGGCCAGGGCTAAATGTGGAAGTGACCCTCAATTGCTCATATGTAAGCTCAAGTTAAAGCTGAAGAAAATTAAAACAAGTTCAGCAGAGCAGAAATATGACCTGCGTCTCTCCCACTTGAATGTTGAGGAAATCTCAAGAACAGATTTACTGCACTGAACATTAATTATTAGTGTTCAATGATGAGCCTGATGAATCTGATGAGCTGTGAGGGGCCATGAGGATCATCATTCTGAGAAAGCAAAAGGTCATTTAAAAATAGAAAAGAATGAAAAACATCAAAGTGGATGTCATACGAGACTCTGAAATGTGCTCTTAATTAAAGAATAGCTAAGGCAAATGGAAGAAACGATGAAGTCAAAAAGCTGAACCGAAAATTTCAAAGGGCTGCTCAAGTAGACAAAGTAAATATAATGAAATGTGTAAAGACTTAGAGGTAGAAAAATAAAAAGAACAACATGCTCGATGGACATTGGACCTCCACTCATACTCCCTCAATGCAAGAACACTTTGTTCTATTCAACTGGCATTCCATGATGCTCACCTCCCTGACAGGATTACTGAAGATAAAGCAGGTGCATAAGCAAAGGTGGTGAAGAAAGCTGATGGTGCCCTGCTATCAAAAGATATAGTGTCTGGGGTCTTAAAGGCTTGAAGATAAACAAGTGGCCATCTAGCTGAGGAGCAACTAAACCCACATAGAAGAAGCACACCAGCTTGTGTGATCACGAGGTATCGATAGGATCAGGTATAAGGTATCAAATAACAAAAAATCATATCATTGTGAATAAGGAGGGTACAGAGTGGGGACCCAAAACCCATCTGAAGGCAACTGGACATCCTCTTAAAGAAGGGTTGCGACTCTCTCACTCACTCTCTCACTCACTGACTCACTCACTCTCTCACTCATTCACTCACTCTTACTCACTCACTCACTGTCTCACTCACTCACTGACTCACTCACTCTCTCACTCACTTACTCTCTCACTCACTCACTCTCTTACTGACTCACTGACTCACTCTCACTCACTCTCACTCACTCACTCTCTCACTCACTGACTCACTCTCTCACTCATTCACCATTCACTCACTCACTCACCCACTCGACTCACCGACTCACTCAGTCACTCACTCACTCACTCACCCACTCACTGACTCACTCACTGACTCACTCACTCACTCACTCACTCAAAAAAAAAAAAAAAAAAGAAGGGTCGCGGGGAGGAGAATGGTCAGTCAGGGTGCAGTGTAGCAATGCTGAAACATACAACTCTCCTCTAGTTCCTGAATGCTTCCTCCCCCTCCTCCCCGCCCACTATAATGATCCCAATTCTACCTTACAAAGAATATTTCAAATACCATCAACTGCTAAAAGGACAAACCAATCCGACTTGGAAGAAGTAAGGCCAGAGAGCTCCTTAGTGGCAAGGATGGTGAGACTGTGGCTTACCTACTTCGTACATGTTGTCAGGAGAAACAAGTCCTAGGAGAAGGACATCATGTTTGGTAAAGTAGAGGTGCAGTGGAGAAGAGGAAGGTCCTCAAGGAATTGATTGATATTGGCTGCACTATTTTATGGGTTCAAACATAAAGCAATTTTGAGGATGGCACAAGACCATGCAAGTGTTTTGTTTTGCATAGGGTTGGAAGCAACTCAAGGGTTCCTAGCAACAACAGTAACAACTACGGGAACAGTTGTGAAGATGGTCCAGAACTAGGCAGGGCTTCCTTCTCTGGTACACAGGGTTCCTGTGAGTTAGAATTGACTAAAGGGCACTTAGCAACAATTATACCTCCCCAGTAGTTTACAGATCAAGGCTAAGAGGTACAATTCCTCATCTTCTTTTCCCTGTGCCAATGTAACTTCTATATTTACTCCTGTGCACTGCTGATCTGTGCTTATAATCTAGATTGTAAATTCCCAAACTTATTTTGCCTACTGCCACCTTTTCAGAAAAAAAGTGCCATAGGAAACCCTTTGCAATAAAAACTTGTGTACTACAGGCCAGAATGCACGCTTAGCTGCAGGCTTCTGCTTTTGCAGCCCCCCCCCACCCCCGCTTGTTCCCAGGCCCTCCAGGAGGCCATACTTTGGGAAAGACTGACCTGGATATTGATTTCTGAGACAATGCAGTCTATCAACCTCATAGTGACGTTGAGAACATTTGGATATAGAGAAGAAAATGCACACGTCTTTTGCCAGGATTGCACAACTATTAAGTGGCCAAGCCAAAACAAGATCATAGATCTCTTGACTTCCAATTGCTATTTCTACTAAAAGCATAAGTTCTCCTTCTGGATCATATTCTTTGTACCTCCCCAAATCTCATGGATGCAACTCAATTTTTCACTCCTAAATCCATTCTTGCCTCTGTGTCTTCAATCTTAGCCTCTCCACTGGCACCATGTAAATATTTACCGTATATACTCGAGTATAAACTGAGTTTTCCAGCACATTTTTCATGCAGGTTTTGTGGTAAAATTAGGTGCTTTGGTGGATATTTGGATCGGCTTATACTCGAGTCTATACAATCCTTGTCTTGTTTTTTTTAAAAAAGCTGTGATACATAGAAAGATATAAACACTCATGTAGTCAGCAGTGACTTAATGGCAATGAGTTGTTTTGTTCTAGCATTCACAATAGCAAAAAGATCGAAACAATAATAAATGCCTATTAGTAGAAGAATGGATAAACTTTAGTATGTGTATATAGCTATATAAAATAAAATTATATATAATATATCATGTATATGATACATATTATTATACAGTAACATTATAATATAATATATTGCTTCTTTGGATAGAAACTATATTCTAGATAGTGGCATATATGAAAGCTATGCAATATTCTAGAATAGGGAAGATTTCATAAAATACCATGTAGCATGAGGGACCTGAGGGATACGATGCTGAGCAGTGAGTCCATCGCAAACGGGCAAATGCTGTGTGACATCACCATTATACAAGTCAAGTTTTCACAATAAAAGACACATTCCTTGGTTACCAGGAGAGGGAGGGAATTGGAAGAATGGGAATTCACAGGCTAAGAGGGTAGACAAGTGCTAACCAGGGTGAGGGGAAAGCAATATACAATAAGGAGAAGGTTTGCAAAAAAATATATGATGGAATCAGTGGACTGCACTGGGAGGTTTGCAAGAGTTAAAGACAACAGAGACAAAAACAGTTATCTACACCATTTTACAGTAATGGTTACCTATGCACAGAGACTTAGATAGAAACAAAGGCTAAAGAGGTCTGAGAGGGACAGTGAGTATACTCATTAGTAAGTGTGACAGAGAGTATTTGTATATGTGTATTTACTGTAGCTGCTAATACTGCCATGGATGTCACGAATCGTACAGGGGCAAAATCATAAATTTTTCTTAGACATAACAAACATCATTTTTTTAAAAAAAAGAAACATCTTAAGGTAATTTGCTATTAGGTCTAGGGGATCAAGACCATAGTCTTGAGACATACACCTCTGCAATTTGGTATGTGAGGAATATGAGGCAAGTTAAATTTTCACTATTGTTGATGTTCAAAACACTACACATGTATTAGTATATCCAGACATACAGAAATTTAGGTGTTTGCTTTGTAATTGAATTCAGAAAATGATAGTGTGAAGATCAAATTGTCAATAGGCAAGAGTGGAAAATTGATATTTTATTTGCTGAAAGAAGAGATTCCAGAGAGTAGAGGAAAATGGAGAAGAGAAAAAAACACTGAAAGCTCCACAAATGTCTGATGTACATAAAACAAAAGTTGCATAATCTGATTCCAACTCATGGGGACCCCATGCATACCCGATAGCAGTGTTCCAGAGGGTTCCCAATGGCTTCCTTTGTGGAAATAGATGGCCAATTCTGTCTTTTACGGTGCTTCTGGGCGGATACAAATCTCCAACCTATTGGTTAGTTGCTAAACCTGTTTGTGCCATCCAGTGAGTCCCTTGATATAGACATTATTGTGCAGAAACAATTGCAGAAAATCTCTAAAAGTAGTTATATTATAAATACCTGCAAAACCTGACATGTCAGGAGAAAGTGATGCACCACTTGAGCTTTCAATAGCTGCTTAATATTAAACCTCTGTTGGTGGTGCTCTGCTCTGATGAGGACTTGTAGAGCTGCTACCAGAGTCTCCCAAACACCTTGCTGAGACAATAAAAATGTACCAATTAGCACACGGCTACTAAAAAACATGCTCCATGCTTTTAGAAGACATGCACTATATCAGCCTAGTGTATACACATACTGTCAAAGACAAAATATTTCTGAAAAGTAATCTTGAAAACTTACTCCCATCCTAGCAAATGTTATTGTTAAAAGGTCACTTCTAAATACATATATGAAATCCAATATTGCACTGGGTGCTTAACAAAGTAATTTCCTTTAGCATTAAATTATATATACCGGTAAGTATTTTCAAAAGGTGAATTTTCTTGAGGACTTGGCACACTATAGAGAATCACACATATTATCATTACAATTGTTTCCAAATAATATATGTTCACAACATTATATAAAAGGTATAAATATCAATGCAAATTTTCATACACAACATTTAAACAAGGAATTTTAGAACATACACCAAATTTAAAACAATTTGCTAGCAATGCATAAAGTCTGAATGTTTTGGATTAATTTACTTTTAAGGTCAATTAATAGAATTCTCTACACAAGGACAAACTGTACATTCGATAAATGGTCAGAATTTTTTGAAGGTGTCTTAAAATGTTTTTCCAAAATGGAATCAATTGTAAATTAACCATAGGGGAGAAAAAGTCTTATTTAATAATTAATATTGAAAGATAATCTTCACCTCATCTTATTGCCCAAAGCTATTAACACATAACAAAGTTGACTAGGCTGGGTCACAATTCTTACTATGTCTCTTGCCATTATCTGATATAAATGAAAATCAAAAGGCCAAGGCACTGATAGTACCCATATGGTGCTCTGAAAGAAAAAAAGGGCTCTATGTAAAGTCACATGAAAACTAAAGACAAGGAAGCCCAAGTATGAAAACTTGATTCAGATCTGAAATATAGCACCAAAATAAGAGTACCAAGTCTCACTTACAGTCAACACGAAACACAAACTTAGTTAAAAGGTAATTACTTAAGGAAACCCACTTCAAATCCATGCAAGTGTGTATATGAATTTTTTAAATTTCCATATATTCAACAACAAAAAAATGTATTTTTTAATCACACGACCCTAACTTAGCAGGTTCTTTTTAAGTGGAAAATAAAACAATCCAGCATTTAGTTCAGTTTACTCTTCCAATTGGTATTTTAACCAATACATATGAGTTATTTGGGTCTTAAAGTGAGAATTTATTCAAATGATAAAACCACAATAAAGTATAAACATAAAAGTTTAAAATATTGACAAATACCATAAACACCAAAAAAAATCCAGAAAGATAATAGTTTGATTAGCTGTCTGACACACCTCTATAATACCTTTTCCTTATGTTTTATAGCGGCATATGTTCTATCTCTTCATAACAATAATTTTGTGATATAATTTTCTATAGAAAGAATGTAATAACTCTTTTCTCTAGCATTTTAATAAAAAAGTTATTTTCTATTAATGATAGACTAAGAAAGTTTCTCTCAGCTTCACAAATCATTATTAGCAATATCATGCAAATCTTTAGGATTCCTACCAAATTAGGCACAACTAGTTTTTTTAAATTCTAAAGCTATATTCCCTGAATACCTTAAATAATTATGTTTGATGGTAAATGTTATTATATTGTAAAAAATTCGAGGCAGCCTAACTTTTGATAAAAATCACCAATGTCTATTGGAACGCTGTCACATTTCAGGGAACCAGTTTACACTAGAAGTAAGACTCTTGTCTGAGCCTATACCATGGAGACTGGTTGACGCTACAGCATAAGGAAACAAAGGAAAATTCAGCACTATGCTCAGTCACTTCCTGCCTCGGCCCTTGTGTAGACCTGCTCCTTCATTCCGAATGTTGAGACGTCATGTTTAAATTGGAGTATGAGCCTTGCTTATGCCAAGGATGAAATCAAGACTTCGTAGGCGAGCCATAACCTAGTCTCAGCTCTTTGACTCCAGAAGTATGTTTGCTTCTCATTCCTTGGCTCTAACTAAGCAAGGCTCCTTTTCAAAGTGTATGATAAGTCCAAGTCACTAACTGATCCAAATGAACTTGGTCTGTGCTCTCTTGCCTGAATTTTGTTCTAGCAACTTGGTCCTCCTCAGCTCAAGTTCTGATTCTGACCTTCCTGGCAGCATTACCAAAGGGTGATCCGAACTTTGCACAGAAAACAATCTCAATATTTCCATTCATATTTTACACTGAAATAGTAATTTATTGTTTTTCAGAAGAGTTACTAGATCAATATTTAAAAGCACATACCTCTGCTTTATTCCATATCTTCCAGTCAAACAATAGCTCCTCTAATAGTTTAACATCTTGGATTATAGCATTAGAATCTACAGCCAGCTGAAACTCTCCATTCTCATTGATATGAATAATATCTTCACCACAGCAACCTTCAAGAAGGACCTGTGGCAAAATAGCATTAGTATGAGATGCATTAATAACTAAGTAATGTAAATATTAAACAGAAAAATTAAGTTTTTAATCTTAGAAAAGATTGTTTTATGGAAGACTCGCTGTCTGCTAATTAGCTGTTATATTCCTTTGTGCTGTATCTCTCTATCTATATATAATATATATATAAAATCATAATATAGAAATATAGATATATGTCCTGGTTTTGTTTCTCTAGAGCAGGCGTCCTCAAACTATGGCCCGCGGGCCACATGCAGCCCGCCAAGGATATTTATCTGGTTGGCTGGGTGTTTTTGCCCTGTTTTTTAACTTCAAAATAAGATATGGGCAGTGTGCATAGGAGTTTGTTCATAGTTTTTTTTTTAAACTATAGTCCGGCCCTCCAACTGGTCTGAGGGACAATGAACGGGCCCCTGTTTAAAAAGTTTGAGGACCCATGCTCTAGTGAACTTTGTCTCACACATTGGTATGTGTTTTAGAAAATCCATAGTAAGGATTTTTTCTTTAAACTCACAAAGTAAACTACATTTGTAGCAATAGAGACACAAAAATTAACTTTTTGAATAAAAATAAGAAATCATTTTCTACCCCAATACCATATAAAGATATTCTTTCCAAAAAATTTTAAAAACTAGTGAATGACTTCAAATTTCATAAAGTACCTTTATTTGGCAAAGCCATTCAAATCACTGGAAAAAAAGTCTAAACCTTCAGGGACATTTTTAATGATTGCTCAGTTTCAAACATGGGATAAAATCCTACTCTCTTTAAAGTGGACTGAATCAGTTGTTAGGCTTTAAGACCCCTTCTAAAAAAATAATAAGGATTAATTCCAGAAACGTATCTCAAATTCATTTCTGACTCAGGGCGACCCTATCGAACAGGTTACAACCATACAGTGGGTTTCCGAGATGTAGCTGTTTATGGGAATAGAAACCGCATCTTTTCCCTGCAGAGTGGCTGGCTTTCAAACTGCTGAATTCGAAGTCAGCAGCCCAATGCTTAATCTACTACACCACACGGGATCTAGCGCTTGATAAACTAGAGGTGGTGACTATTAGTAAGGGTAAAGAATTAGTCTTAGCACCAATCCCCTCAAAAAGAAATATTTTCACAATATTGAAAAATGTATTTAGTTAAAGCAGCACTGAATAATGGACATGACATGGCACTAGGTGCATGGAGAACTGACCTGGACTGTTGGTTTGAAGCACACAACAGTACCTGGGTCTCAATTCTGTCTATCTATAGCCAGAGGGGTTGACCTAGAAGACATCTAAGGGATATCCAAATCTAAAAATCTATGAGTTTCTGTTTTTCTCTGTATCTAAAAAAAAATGCTTTAAAGGAAAAACAAAGAATCATTACTTAAATGATGACAAGAATCAGAAGAATGCCTCACTTTGATTAAATATACACTATGATATTTCCATGTTTATTTTTAGGAAAAACTGAGGATTTTATTTGAATCTGGGAGCATACATTTTATGAGCTCATACCTTCAAAATATGAAAGCCAACAATGCATTTTTGTTTGATCAACACCTGATGAATCATGGAAAAGCCATTGCAGTTTTCTAATTCATGTATTCTTTGTTGGTTGTACTTGGTCAACGAGAGGATGACTCGGAGTGCTAATGCTTGAGTTTCTTCACAGCTACTGAGCTCAACAACCTAAAAAAAGAGTGGATGTGGTTGCTGTTGTTTTTTTTTTTTTATCTATTTAGGGTATGAATTTAACATGTGTGATGATTACTTACCTTTCATACCTTACATTAGTTTTATATAACAGTAAGCGCACATACTTTTTAATGCTGACATTTTTATAACAATTTAAGCATTGCTGATACACAAAATTAGGAGAAAGACATATATTCCAAGCTCTTTAACTACATACTATTACTTGTCCCTGTCAAATTGATTCAGATTCATAGTAAACCTATAGACAGAGTAAATGCTCTTTAGAGTTTTCAGGGTTGAGATCTGTATGGAAGTGTCTTTCTCCCAGAGTGGCTAGGGGTTTGAATCTTTAGTCTAAAATTCAAGCACTTCACCACAACACTACCAGGGCTCCAATTACATACTATTAATTAATTATAAGTAGTGATCTGAATTAATAGCAAAATGTCTCCAATGTCTGATTATTTAATCAACAAACAAGCTCAGCATTACGTGCAATGGGAGATAAAAAGAAGTAAACATCATGGTACTTGCCTCTCTGGGGTCTACTGTATATATATAGTTAAAGAATACTATATAAGGCATTATGGCTTGTACTTAAATTCAATTGCACATTTATTATTACTACTAAATATAAGAAACTCCTGCCTTTAAGTAAAATATAACCAGACACTATGGCATAGAAACTACTTCGGACACTGCGTGGTCTAGGGAAGACCCTGTGGAGAGCAGACATCAATATCCTGGGAGGGAAAGATTAAAAGTGGGCTGGGGAAGGGACTCTAGGAGCAGAGAAAAGGAGTACAATTGGACATTCACATACATTTAGGAGGCTGCAGGTTGCATATTTGGCTAGATTTGAGGGGATTAGGCTATAACAGTAGGTGATGCATTTTAAAGAGATTGAATTTTATTTTGAAAGAGTAGTACTGAGAAAGTTTGTAAGTTTTAACTGTGGAACACAATTTTAAAGGTCTTACTGGCAAGACACTACATGTGTGAGAGGTAAGTAAAAAGGGATGTTACCAAATCACAAAACCCATTATTCAACAAAAATATCAAAATGTGAAGCTTTGTTTCTCACACCATCTCCCTGTATGTCTATTCAGTTCTGAAGGCAGTGTTTCTATCTCTTTAACCATTCCCTAAAGAACCCTACACTCTTCTGAGTAACACCATGTCAAAATGATAGTTTTGGCACCCTGGAGAGGCTCAAAGTATGTTCCCTATCAATGTTCTTTGAGTGCCAAGAACAGAGAGAAGTCTGACAGGGGTGTAGGGTGAACCGGATGAGATTCTCATAGGGCAGTCCTAAAGAACACACAGGTGCATTGTTGTGAAGGTAAAAAGGCCTTGGCACAGACTTTTCGGACCTTTCTCACTGATGCAGTTTTCCATTGTCTAAAAATTCCCAGGATGCCCCTGTATTTTTTTAAAAAATCTATCAAAATTAACTCCAGAATACTAAAAACGATCTCCCTAACTTTCTGAAGAATTCTCCCAGCAGTGCTGAGGTCTTAAAAGTTCGTGAGTCATCATCTAAGGTGCAACAAGTGGCCTCACTGTGTCCAGAGGAAATGCACGCTGAAAAATCAAAGCTAGGAAAACAGTCAGCCAATGGATTAGTGGATGGGGTGAATGCCAGTCTCAACCCTAAGATCAGAAAGTTAAGGAGTGCCCAGCTGCCACTACCACTACAAAAGAGATCATTTCAGGAGATCCAGCTAGAGTGGGAGAGAAATGTTGAACAAAACCCAGAATCCTAGAAAACATCAGGTTTTTGCTTGTTAGATCCTGTAAGAACTCTGAGACTATGGCCCTTAGTTACCCTTCAGATCAGATCTGGTATCCTAATGGCTCAATTTTCAACCAAATAATAGACAGGTCTCTGAGGGGAACAATAATAGTGAGGTACACTTTAGAATAGGTCAAACAGATAGTATTTACACAAGGTCAAAGTTCACAAGGGTTGGAGAAGGATGAAGTGATGGGGAATATCGTGGGAATTGCACTGAATGTGTTAAAGCGAAATGTATGAATGTTGAATTTAAAACTGATCTGCTCTGTAAATCCACCAGTTATAGCTAAACTTCTTTTAATTAGGAAAAATAATTATACTAATGTCTTCAGTCTGAAATTGATCAAACATGCGATCATGATGCACTGATAATTATGGGAAATTGGAATGCAAAAGCTGGAAACAGAGAAAGTTGGAAAATATGGCCTTGGTGGTAGAAACAAAACTAGAAATCAAATAATAGAATTCTGTAAGGCAAACTACTTCATGGCAAATGTTTTTTCAACAACACAAACAGGAATTATACACGTGGACTTCTCCACATGGAAAAATAGAGAAATCAAATTGACTACATCTGTGGAAAAGACAATGGAGAAGCTCAGTAGCAACAGCCTAAATTCAGGCCATGGGGCCTAGCGTGGGACAGACCATCAGTTGCTCATATGTAAGCAAGGTTGAAGCTGAAGAAAATTAAAACAAGTCCACAAGAGCCAAAATATGACCCTGAGTCGTTTTACTTGAATTTTTAAAAACATCTTGAGAGCAGATTTGATGCACTGAACACTAGTGACCGAGACCTGATGAGCTGTGGGAACACAATAAGAACATCATTCATGAAGAGAGCAAAAGGTCACTAAAAGGGCAGGAAAGAAATAATCAAAGTAGATGCCTGAAGAAACTCTAAAACTTGCTTTTAATTGCAGAGTAGCTCAAGCAAATGGAAGAAAAGATTCCAAGAACTGAACAGAAAATTTCAAAGGGCAATTGAGAAGACAAATTAAATATAACAGAATGTACAAAGACCCAGTGGTAGAAAAAGAAAAAGGAACAGCACGCTCGGCATATAAACTGCAAGAACTCAAGAGAAAACTGAAGCCTCGAACTGAAATAGTGAGAGGTTCTGTGGGGAAGATATTGACGGATGCAGGAAGCATCAAAAGAAGGTGAGAGGAATGCACAGAGTCACTGTATCAAAAGAACTAATCAACAGTCCACCATTTCAGGAGGTACCATATGAGCGTGAACCAAAGATGCTAAGGGAAGAAGTTCAAGCTGCACTGAAAACTTTAACTGAAAACAAAACTTCAGGAATTGATGGAATATGAACTGAAATGTCTCAACAAGCTGATGAAGTACTGGAAGCACTCACCTGTTTATGTCGGGAAATTTGGAAGTCAGCTACTTCTCCAACTGACTGGAAGAGAGCCATATCTGTACCCATTTCAAAGAAAGGTGACCCAACAGAATGTTCCAATTACAGAACAGTATCATTGATAGCACATGAAGACCATCCAACAACTTTTGGAACAGTACATTATCAGGAAGTTACCAAAGGTTCAGGTTAGATTCAGAAGAGGACATGGAACGAGGGATATCACTTCTGATGTCAGATAGATCTTGGCTCAAAGCAGAAAATATCAGAATATTTACTTGTATTTTATTGATTCTGCAAAGGCATTCAACTGTGTGGCTCATAGTCTTGGTGAGACTGAGAATTCCAGAACACTTAATTGTGCTGTACATGGAGCAAGAGGCAGTTGTGCAAACACAACAGGTAAGTTTTGCATGTTTTAAAATCAGGAAAAGTGTGTGTCAGTGTTGTATCCTTTCACTACTAATTCAATCTCTATATTGAGCAAATCATGGATTATATGAATGGAGGGTTGGAGGAAGGCTTATTAAAAACCTTCAACATGCAGATGACACAACCTTGCTTGCTGAAAGGGAGGAGGACTTGAAGCACTTGCTGGTGAAGGTCAAGGATTGAAGACTTCAGTATGGATTACAACTCAATGTAAAGAAGACCAAGATCTTCATACCTACCTGTCATGATTAATAGAGAAAAGATTGAGTTGTCAAGGATTTATTCTTGTTTGCATCCATAATCAATGCCTATAGATGCAGCAGTAAAGAGATCAAATGATGTATTGCATTGGGTAAATCTTCTGCACTAGACCTTTTTAAAGTGTTGAAGAGGAAGGATGTTGCTTTGAGGACTAAGCTATGCCTGACCCAAGCCATGGTATTTTTAATTGCTTCAGAAGCATGTGAAAGTTGGACCCTGAATAAGGAAGACCAGAGAAGAATGGATGCATCTGAATTGTGGTGCTGGAGAAGAATACTGAGAAAGCACCAGGGACTGCCAAAAGAACAAATAGATCTTTCTTGGAAGAAGGACAGCCCCAATGTTCCTTGGAGGTAAAGATGGCAAGAGTTTGCCTCATGTACTTGGAACATGAGAGCTGTCCCTGGAGAAGGACATCATGCTTATAAAGTGGAGGGGCAGTGAAAAAGAGGAAGGTCTACAAGATGGACTGACCCAGGGACTGCACCAATGGGCTCAAACATAAATACAACTGTGAAGTCACTGCAGGACTAGACAGAGTTTCATTCTATTTCATGCTATGAGATGAAACTGACCCGACAGCACCTAACGACAACAACAACAACAACAAAGGGGAAACAACTATTAAATAAAAGACACTGGATGGAAAAAATGTGTGTAAAGAAATGTCAGTTATAGATGATGTTGGGTCGAATGCTAACAAGACATTTATAAGAATAGTAATAACAAAAGTACACTGAAATGTCCCTATATTGGGTTGAAAAGTATCCACTCAAAGACATGTCTACCCAGAACCTCAGAGCATACTTTATTTGGAATAAGTGTCTTTAGAGAGTATAATTAAGGATTTCAAGATTAGATTAGCCTGCTCTAATCAAAAGGCTGGTGTAGAGGGAGAGACCATCTGAAGACAGAGGCAGCGACTGGAATGATATAGCTACCTGCACCTGCCAGACGCCATGGATGACTGGCAACACCAGAAACTAGGAGTCATAGAACAGAATTTTCTTCAGACCTCCAGAAGAATCAAGCTTGTTGGCACCTTGATTTTGGACCTCTGCTCTCTGTAATTGTGAAAGAATGTACTTGTGTTTTAATCCCCCAGCTTTGTTATAGTGGATATAAGAAACTAATACAGTACAGTCCAGAAAAAAAATCAAAATGAGAACAATAAAAAAGCCAGTGAGGGACAGTGAGAGCAGAAGATAATGTTGCAAAAATTATTCTTTTATTTTGAAAAAGTTATTCTTAGAGATAAAATGAAGATTGTATTGTGAGTACGGAGGGATAGCATCTCTGCTTTAATTTAACAGGAATAGAGACTGGGGGTGCCGACAGTACTGAAGTGGGTGATTTGTGTCCCTATGTTTTAGATTTGAGGAGTCACCTCAACACTCAGTATACATTTATAGATTACGCTTTGGGAGGAAAGATACTGTTACTTCCCCCAGGATTCTAAGTAAATCATATTATTAAGCAATTTATTCTAATATGATAACTGTTATAAAATATCCATATTTCTGCTTGTTTAAAAAAATCTAAACTCAATTAATTTTCTTCTTGCACAGCAGCAAACTTCAGATAAAGTCACAAACTTTATTTAAAAAAATATACTTCTTTCATATCATTACTATCACATGCATTTTTTTCATATTTTCACTGCTAACTTTAAATATCTGTGTAGTGAACACTTTATTGTTCTGATAGTCACTTCTTGATAATAGAAAACTTTAAAAATCTTCCTAAACTAGAAGGATCTTTTACCATTCATTATTGCAGTTAACTTGATGACATGTGTATCAATGCGATTTTATTATCTTAAAAGTTTAAGACAGTTGGTATATAGGTATTTGTTTGTTTCAATATATCAATGACAAGGAAGTAGTTTTTCTTTAGATAAAAGCAATTATGAAGGATTCTTACCCTAGCAAAGAGAAAAACAAAGATGCCAGGCCCACCAATCTCATGCAGAACGCCTTGGACTGTTTTACACTCAGTCGGCTGCAGATTCTTTAGATGTTGAGGTTCCAATGAGATGCTCTGAACTTCTTTTGAGCTGAAAGGTCTTTGAGAGAGTTGGGTTTTCATTTGACTTTTAAGTCTGATAACTGGCTCATAGATGGTATACTGAGCAGGGCAGTAAGTTGCATAAACGATTGAAAGACTTTCCTGAAACACAATTTTTTAAAATATCACTCAACAATATTTAAAAAGTGAGTTATCGACTAAGAGATAAATACATCAAAGTGAAAAGTCATGCAAATAATCATTTCATTGAATTTTTAAAAAGCAGGTGCTACATTAAACAAAGATGAACTTAAAAAGCAAGATTCTTCCTCACAAAGAAAAAGACTAATTTCATTTATCAGTGATGAAGGGCAAAACCATATCAATGTTAAGAAGGATTAAAGCTTTGGAGTCAACCTAACATATTAGGCATTATATTTACCATAAGACCCATAACAGCTACCTCTTACAGCACACTCCTGTCCAAGCACTCCTCTAAATCCTTGATAAATATGAACTAATTTTTATACCCCTATGAGGCGGGTACCTAGCATTCAGTTTACCCAAAATTATGGCTTTCAGATTTGCTACTCATTTAAAAGTGACACTACACCAGAACTTTCTTTCTTCAAGAATAAAACTCCAGATCATCAGCAAACCTAATTCAAATTAATTATAATTTTCCCATGCAGAGGACTTTCAATCAGCTGTGGATCACGAGCAAGCTTCTACAAACCAAACCACACTCACTGCCACTGAGTAGATTCTAACTCCTTGTGACCCTATCAACAAGGTGGGACTGTAACTCTTTATGGAGTAGAAAGCCTTATCTTTCACTCAAGGAGCAGCTTCTGGTTTGAACTGCTAACCTTGTGGTTAGCAGCCCAGTCATAACCACTAAATCACCAGCGCTCCCATCAAGCTTCTACAAGCTACTCAAAAGGTAAAACAGCACTTAAATGCTGAATACACTTGAGGTGGTCTCAGGAGCAGCAGATGCTGGAGCTCAGTAAATGCATGACTTCTTACAGAACCAATTGATGGTGATTCATGAAGTTTCATCAGACACATCAGCATCTTTGCACACCCAATTAAATCATCTACAGTCTGTTGTATTGGCACACCTCACTTTGCTGTGCTTCACCTTATTGAGCGGTGGACAACATGCATGTTTTACAAAGTGAAGGTTTGTGGCCACCAAGCGTAGCAAGCAAGTCTCTCAGCACCACTTTCCCAGCTGCATATGTTCGCTTCCTGTCTCTAAGCCAGGCGCATTTTGACGTAGCTGTTACACACTGGGCTGATAACTGCAATGTCAGCCGTTCAAAACCACCAGCCACTCTGAAGCAGAAAGGTGAGGGTTTTCACTCCTTAAAGAGTGACAGTAAACCCTCCCAGAAAGACTGACAGTCTCAGAAACCAACCGAGGCAGCTGGATTCTGGCATTCAGGGTCTCTATGAGTCTGACTCGACTTGATGACAGTGCAAAACACAATACTGCAAACCTTTGCATAATGCTATTGCACCTTAATGGGCTGAAGTATAAACATAACTTTTATATGCACTGAGAAATAAAAAATTTATGAGAGTAGGTTTATTACGATATTCGCTTTATTGCAGTGATCCGGAAACAAATCTCCAATACATCTGAGGTATGCCTGTAGTTGGTTATGCTGAAAAAAAAAGTTCCACCTTGTAGTGTATTTCAACAGAAAACTGACAAAATGCCCATCCCGCACAAGTCCTACCTAATTACCAGGCTGAGATAGGCACTGTCTCTGTCTTGGCATACCTACCTGGCCTCGTAGATCCAGGTAAGGGAATTTGTGTTCTAAAAGAGTTTTGGTGTAAAACTCTTACAATTTTCACTCGTGATCATTTTGGTTTAATTTTATGACTCAAATAACCTATATTCTTTTAAGGTTAAAAAAAGGAGTAAAGAAATATCTAGGTTTCGCTTTTTTAGAAAAATAGATTAACCATAACCTAGAGAATTTAAATTAATACAAGGATTAAGGAAATACTTTTATTTTTAATAACAATTAAAAAGATTAGCCAAAAGTGAAAATTGAAATTAATATTTGTTGTGAGAGCATCTTGGTTTCCTTAAGCCAAGCAGAGGTTCTCAATATGTGGTTCCTAAGCAGTAGCAACAACAGCATCCTTAGAACTTGTTAAAAACACAGACTGAGGACCCACTGCAGTTACTGAAGCACACACTGCAACTCGGCAATCTGTGTGCTGACTAGTCCCCACACACACGCAGGTTGGAAAACCACTTCTTAAAGGTGGGATCACTAACTGCTGTAAACAACATTTAGCAGCCTTTACTCACAGACACTAATAGTTAACAGTCAAAATAATCAATAACCCCTCCACACCATACACACAAACACTTTGTGAGTGTGTGCTCACACAGACATACGAGCACACATATTTAAAAATAAATACTCCTTTGAAGAAAACATTTATCTGCATTTATTCTTTCTGATCACAGATAAAGATGTGATATCTCATAAAATGACATAATAAATATATACTTATACATCAATTTCCCCTTTACTTTAGTCAAATGTAAAGTTATAAAATAAAATTTGTTTTTATTGTGAAATATATACTTGAATAACAAAAACGTACATGCTAAGATAGTTGCTGCTTCTCGGCCTTTTGGCTAAGATCAAGTGAAGATAGTTGCCTATATCAAGTAAAAAACCCCTCTGACATATAACCAACCTTCCAATTTCAATCAAAAGAAGAACAGAGTATCATAACCAAGTCTATTTGTTCTTAGTAGATATTCTAAGACTGTGAAGACTCAGTTTCCTAGTTGTTCAAAGGAAAAACATCGTCTTCTAAACCAGTAAACAAAATAGCAGAAGAATGTAAGAAAAGCAATCTGAGTGTCATGAACACAGAATTAGCAATCATTTGAAAGCAAAATTCCTAATTGCTACTGACATTACAGAATAAATTTTCTAAAATCTGAATACACGTAATTAGAACTAATACTATGAATAAAATTAGTATTTATTTATAATTATATCAAAGAAATTCAATGTGTAACTTTTTAGGAGTATGCTAAATGACTATCATCTGTTTTCAATGCACCATAAACATTTTTCCCAAAAGTTTAATATTTATAAATAAAACTAAACTGATAATTAGTACACATATAATTTCAAGGAAAAGGGATAAACATTTTAAACCTGGTGACAAACTCAAGATGAGGTCAATGTGCTCCAAATTTTTTTTTAAGGGAAAAAATTCTCAGAAAAGAAAATGGTTAAGAATAAATTAGGAAATTTTTAGAAATCATAGCTAGTTATACTTCAGTAAATATATACATACACAGTTACTGTGTTATAAAGCTAAAACTTACAATTAAGAGACCAATGTCCACATCTTTCTTGGTCATAAAAAGTTCTCTGATTTGTTTAGATTGCAAAATTTCTTTATTGATGTATTTGGAATAATCATTAACTGGCTTGCCATATTTACATGGCATTAGAGATGTGTGGTTGGGTCCACAAGTGTATAGGTAAAAGGCTTCTTGTGCACCAATCTTTGCTCCTGAAAACAGAAAAATCAAGTTAGCTTTTTAAAATATTCTAATCAGAATTTTTCAAAAGAGAATTTTTGTCAGGTTTCATTGCTTACTATGTCTTGTGAAATTAATACGCCTCAATCTTCAAATTGGTATAATGAAAAAATAATGTATGTCAACTCTGATGGAAGACAAATACATTTAAACTTAATTGTGAGACTTGATAAATTCATAAAATTTTTATTTATTTAACATAGAAGATAGGTGATTTGTTTTGTTCTGCTGTAATGTAAACAAATGGAAAGTATCTCGGTAGATTTCATTTCAAAATATAATTTCAATGGACTATTTTAATTATTATTTTCAACTGATTTATTCCTTCCATTCATCTAAACTATCTATGCAGTAAATGCTATCTGAATGATATTTTGAACCATATTTAGAAATATATTCTAAATGATGTGATTAATTTATTACCAAAAATTTTCTATTTGTTTAGGATACATTAATATTACAAATGCAAGGAAAATATCCAAGTTTAATATTCATAATATGGCATTTCCCAGGACTGTAAAATACTGTTGCTTAAAACCCAGCTTCTCTCTTCTGGTGAGTAGAGGGAAAAGAAGGGTATGCATTTACCAATTGTTAGATATATGTGAATTTAAAAGTATATCTCAATCTCAAAACAACAGTACTTATTAAATATAGTTGACAATGTAGGGATGATTTTAGCTAAATAATTTGCTTTATTTAATCTTTATGAGGAGGGCAGGTAAGTAAAAATTGTGAATGCTTCAGAAGGGGAACATACCATTGAAGAGGAGCAAATTTCCCAGGTCCCATTTTCCAGCCAACTGCAAACACTCTTCTTGGGATGATAAACAGTGGCCAATCATACAAAATGTTTTATTACTATCGGATGACAAACTTGTTTTTCTTGGAAGCACATAATCCAAAGTAACATCAGTCTTTCTGTGTTGAAAAACCAAAGTTAAAAATCAATCACTTTAGTGAGTACTATATAGTACAAAATGATTTTTAGCGGTCAGGATGTTTCACAATGGGAAATTATGAGTAATTCCAGGTTCAGAGTCAGGTGGCTGGTGGTAGGGAGGGAGAAAGGGCTGACTCTACAGCCTCTTGGTCAGAGGAGAACTGGCAATTCAGCAGCAACAGAGCAGGGAGCAGAACAGAGATGCCTGAGTAGCCCACAACCAGAAGTGGTGTGACCATACATTTGTTGTCAGTTTCTTTGCCATTTGAATTTAGAATGTTTTGCTCTGGTTTATTGCCACAAAGGAGTAAGAAGCTTCTCTTGTGAAATTTACCACGAAGTCCCCCATCCTAGCAAGCAATTTCTAAAATCTTGTATTTTCAATTAGGCCCTAAAAGTCTAATCAGAAAGTAACACTTCTCCGACCTTTGCCCTAATGTTTTGTGTCTTCCGTTTCTTCATGATTTTTTTATCTTCTGTTTCTTCAAGATTGAGTGATCATAGTGATTTTGATTAGTCTCCATTATTTTTCCTATTTTTTACTCTGTGGGTAGGTTACAGAAATGCTCACAACAGGGCTTAAAGGGATACACTTAGGCTTTCTCGTGGAAACACACACAGAAGCTGGAGACTTCACCACAACTACTGAGGCTGCAAGGTCCATTCCTCCTTCTGGAATGTTCTAAACTCCAAACTAAGGCAATGAGAGTAACCAGTAATGACAAAATCCATATTAAGTGTGGGGAAAAAAAGGGAAGAAATTCTTCTCCAATACATATTTATTTCAAAGCTTGCACTTTGTTCGCGGTTTTTGTACATGAAATATAAATAACTACTTTAATAGAAATATGTTTTGAGCAAAGAAACTTCTTTAGTAAAGATATGAGACCTGGTGACTCTTAGGACCATTAAAAAAAAAAGGCTATGACGGAAACACTACTGCCATCTAGGGGCAGTATGACAATGTGATTTTTAAGGGTTAAAGAACACATTGCAAAGATGAATCCATTCACACAACAAATATTAAATACCTACTACGAAATAGGAGGTGTTTGTGAGAACGGTGCAGGGCCAGGTCATGTTGCATCCTGTTGTACACACAGAGTTGCTACAAATCGGAGCTAATTTGAATGGCACCTAACAACGTGAAATAGGAGCCCTGGTGGAGCAGAGATTAAGTCCTTGACTGGCGTTTCAAATTCACCTGCTGCCCCAAACAAGAAAGATGCTGCAGTCTGCTTCCCTAAACATTACCACATTAGAAACCCAACAAGGCTGATATGAGTCAAAATCAAGTCAGTGACAATGAGTTTGCTTGTTTTTATTTATTTTGGGCTTGGAATATGAGCCAAGTAAGGAGCCCTAAGGATGTAATTGTTAAATACTTGACTGCTAACCAAAAGGTCAATGGTTTGAATCCATCAGCTGCATAAAGACATAAAGCCTTGGAAACTCTAAGGGGCAGTTCTACTCTGTCCTATAGGGTCTCCATGAGTCAGAATCAGTTCAAACAGCATACTACTAGAACATGAGCCAAATATTTCAGTCATGTCTCTATGTTACTTCTTAAATAATCATTAGTATTAGATATTAAATTGATTTTCAGTATCATTATTTAAAACAACCTATTGAAGTTTATTACTTATAAAAATTATTGTAGAACAGAAGGTTGTGCAGTATCAAATTTAGGTCAAAAGAATGAGATATTTGTCCTTGGTCACTTGCTCACTATTCTAGTAACTGTTAAAAATAATTAATATATATTATACAGGAAAAATTCCATCAAAGTAATGTAAAAATAAGTGAGTGGATAAAAAAGAAAGTGATATGTGAACCAAGTGAAATGCGCACTTACTTTAAAACTGTCCACCATGAAAACCTAATCTTTCTTTGGAAATATATCTAATAATGAGTCTCTAGTTCTCAGACCCATTGGCTGGCCTGTTTCAGGGAAAAGCTGTAACAGGACAGGGTTTAAAGCATGGGCTCTATCTGGAGCCAGAGTCTAGGTTCAAGTTCAGCTCTACCTCCTAGTGTGGCATGACTTTGGAAAGTCACTTTACCCACTCTGGGTCTCCGTGTCTTCATACTTAAGATAGCTAACAATATATCTACTTGGACGTTTTGTAGGGAGAGGTTTAGCACAGTGCCTGACACATTGAGAGCTCAAGAAACGAGGAGGAGGAGAACCTTCAGGTGAAGAGAGTCCTCTTCTCACAGGCCCAACCACAGCCCCAAAGTATGCACCCCAAGATTCTGGAAACAAAATCACTGCTTGATTACAATTGTCATTCAGGCTTGGATAGATGTGAAGATCGAGAACTTCCCAGGCAACATTGTATTTGGAAGATATAAGTGAGGCTTCAACCATGTATTTTCACAAGTTATTAAAATGAATCAAACAAAATGAAATCTTCCATTGTACTGGCAAACCCTGCATTTTCCTTTATGGTACCCTTCCTGTACATTGTGGCGTGACCACAATGTAACCATTATGAAACTCTCCTCCCCTACCTTCCTCTATGATTGAGATTGCCTAGAGTTCTCCCTCTTCCCTCTCCAGGCCAGCTCCTTTTCCTCCTGCAGGGTCTCAGCTTAGGGCTTCCATGTTCCTTCCGATGGTTTCTATCTCAGGGCCCATTTGTTACCTTCACAGTATTTGTCAATATTAGCTTAATTGATTTTATTATTGTCGGCCTCCTCACGAGACCAAGTTTCAGGAAGCAGGGACCATGTCTGTCTTGGTCATTGTACTGTAGCATAGTAATTCCTCCATAAATATTTGATAATCAAATACATGATGAATGAACATAGGCTCATTTGTGTTAAGTGTACGTGTAATTTCTGCAGCCTATTCCACTTTGAGAGAATTAGAAGATAATACACTTAAGCAGCTAGCAAAAAGGGCCAGAACACTGTAAATAATACATATTACAGACACTTTAATTACATCTACACAACTCGGCTCGGCACCCAAGGCATCTGTCAAGCCTTTACATCATGCTCACTCATGTTTTCATTATTTTACAAAACCATTCCTTCCAACTCTTGCTACAGTGGTTTCCCTTCTGTATCTCCATACATGTTATTTTATCCAACAAAACACTCCCCAACTCTTAAAAATGCCAGATACTTTACAGTTCCTAGCAAGTTAACCTTTACATCAAAATATTCAACAAAACATTTCTTATTAATTCATTCCACGATTCTTATACTCCATAAAATGATTATCACAGAGTACCTTAATCTCTCACCTGCTACACTTACTGTGCGCTCTCTTAATCTAGGAGCCCTGGTGACACAGGGAGTAAAACACTGGGCTGCGAATGAAGCAGCATTTCTAAACAAGCTGCTGCTCGACAGAAGGACCTGGAGGCCTGCTTCCATACAGATTCACCACCTTTGGTACAGTCGTGAACTTGGAATCACCGGATACAACAGTTTATATTTTTCTCTAGTTGTAACATAGATATATATGCCCTCGCCCCCCACTGCATATAAATGTACAAATATTTCACTCTATGTGATATCTCTGTATCTGTATACTGATACCTCCAGCCTTGACCTTTCTACTACTCAAAGAGCAAAGTTAAAAAAATTCTGCTCAGTGTTCATTACTTGGCTCACAATAAACCAAAAATCAGACTCGAAAAAGCCTGTAGGAGGTAGGAGTCACCCGTTGCCGCGGAGACAAAGGGGTGACGCTTCAGTCTAAGCCCCACTCTCACTCAGACAACACATGGTGCTTGTGTTAGTGTTCTAAAACATTCATCATTTTTTGGTATGTTATTTGTGTAAAATATCGTAACCAAAGTAAGTGATACCACCAGTAGAGCTAAGAGCAAAACTAAGAACCAGGAAAGACTTAAAGAAAGAGATCATTGAAAAATCGGAATCAGGTCACCGTTTGTCTGATTTGGTGCATGGCTAAGTTGACATGATCAACATTTTTGAAAAAAGCAATTGATTAAAGTAGCTAATGTAGCCAGAGGTGTGAAATCATGAACCATGAAACAAAGAACACAGACCAGCTAAGAGTCTGAAGAGTTACTGTTAGTTTGGATAAATGAGAAACAACTTGATGGTGAGAACGTTTCTGAGGTAGTGCTAAGCAAGAAGGTTAAAGCCTCCATAGCGATTTAAAGAACTGAGCTTGACAACCAAGGCGTCATGGTGTACACACATACACACACACACACACATACACACACACACACACACACAGTTTAAAATTGCAAATCAGGCAGGAGTGACAACTATGTATATTTAGAAAGGTCTATGTCTTCTATTTCCTTGCCCAACAAAGTACTAAGGACTCAGAAAATGCTTTATAAATAATTTTTTTTATCAAAAATTTCAGTCATTCTTATTTCTTTTGAAAGTCTTATTAGCCACCGAATGCAAAGAATTCTTTGTGGAGTCATTTTTAAATATGTGAACTAAATAATAGATCCTACTTGAAGAACCAATTTATTGATCCTACTCCCTGATCCAATAAAAAAGCCCTGATGCCACTGTGGGTTAGGTGCTGGGCCGCAGCTCAAACCCACCGTGACGCCACAGGAGAAGGAAGAGGCAGTTTGTTCCCATAAAGATTTAGACTCAGAAACTCTAAGGAGAAATTCTACTCTGTCCCATAAGATTGCTATGAATCAGAATCCACTCAATGGTATTGGTTTGGGGATTTTTCTTTCCTTCATCAAATATAAATTGTATATAAATGTCCAGTTTCTGCATGTTCCCCCAAACCCAATATGCTAATTTTCTATAGTGACTTCAATGGAAGACTCATATGTGTATGCAAATAATGAATAGAAAAAAATATCCAAGTAGAAGTATACAGATTCCTAGTTCAATATATAGTAGACATACAAAATATCTATAATTTTCTGCATGTTTCCCAAACGCTAACACACTAAACTTAAAATTATAGTTAAAGTTAACGTTTCCTTTCTGAACATGCTTCATACCTCTGTCCAGAGACCCATATGGAGAGTTTCCCGTGGATGTTCTTTTTCCCTTCGGGCTGCTGTAAGTAGGTGAGTACTAAATGTTGCCATTTGCTTGGAAGGAACACATTCTCCTGTGATTCCACCTGTGCCAGTAAAACAGGCTTGGAATCATCATTTGAATCCATGCACATACTACAGGAAAAGAGAAAAGGCACAGATTAATAACATGAGACTTCTGACTCAGTATTTTTATTTCAACACATGATATTCAGTCTACAAAACTATAAAAATATTTATTACTATTTGTACAGTCATATTTTAAAATAATATTTGATGAAATTAAAGTTATTTGATTCAAAAAATTAATACCTATTGTACAATCTGTCTAATTGGCAAGATATTTTGGTGGTCTACCCTACATTGTGGAGTTACTGTGTGGGAATTAGAAGATAATATGCATAGTAAGATATGTATTGAGCTGTCCACCGAAACGACAGCAGTTCAAGTCCACAAGTTGCTGCACTAGAGATAAAGGCTACCAGCTCCTGTGAAGATTGAGTCTCAGAAATCCAAGGGGGCAGTTCTACTCTGTCCTATAGGGTTGATGTGAATTCAAATTGACTTGATGGCAGAGTTTGCTTTGGATATGAGTTTAATTGTAGATTTTTGGCTAGAATGTTACAAATATGGTACAATAGCTGCTAATACTTTTACTAAAGTCTTGATGGCAAGCCATTTTTACTAATGGCTTTGTGACAGTGATTTTGGCTTGGATATAAGAGCTTAACTGTAGAGTTTTTGGATAAAGCAATATTATAAATATGATATCAATAGCTGTTACTATCTTTATACAATTTTCTTTTTTATACATAAAATTTCTGTCTTTGCTAAAATTTTTTATGAACAAATTTCACATTCATGTATCTTATATCAAATTATTTAAATACATGATCTATCCTTGGGGGTTAGGGATTATCAATACCGAAAAATTAAAGTGCCTTTGCGGGGATCAGCCCACACTTGGATCATCAAGGTTTTGGATCCCAATGAAATCATATGAACAGAGCCTTCTTCGACGAGTCTCTCACCAGGATTTACATACTTTGCACCTTCAGGTCTGCTGTTTTCTAGCATTAAAAGATATTAAAATGATCAGTAAGACAGTTCATAAAAATTGAAATGGTGAATTTAAAATCATACTATTTGTTCATTTGTAGCAAGTTATTTATCCAGATTGTATTGACTTGACTTGTTCCAAATCAACAATAGTTCCAAAGTTTAGGTTAACCCCACAATTGCATAAAGAGTGAAAAGCAGTAATCAGTGCTTTAAGCAACTATTAAAAATTTTAAAATACACACTAATTGTGATCCCCTACAGGAATCTGCAGCATCCTTCAATTATCAGTCGGAGGAAGCCACTAAGACATAGACAGACCAAAGAAGCTCACGCCATTGCTACATGATTACCAAAAATACTCTTAAATGATTACAATGACATTATTTCTTTCTAAATTGATCATGTTAAAATCCTTTTTGAAAGATAATTGAATACAGTCAGTGTTTAGATTCTCTGAGAAATTAATGATCTTTAAACATAATTACTAAGTGATCAGAAACTAACTCTAAAATGCTTCCCAAAGCTACAGGAAAGACCATAGGCTTTGAGCCAGCTGGGTCATCACCTTGGCTTCGCTCTCACCAAATGAAATATCTGAATATTTATAGTAGGCTGGAACCTCAGTCATCCAAGCTACAGTATCTATGCAAAGCTATGTTAAAAGTACACAAACAAACATATGTCCAAAGTCACAGATGTTCAGGAAGATAAACAATGGCTAATACAGCACCTATACATTACTTCTATTTTTCAACAGGTAAAAAACCACCAACACTCTACCTAGCAATGACCATAGTCTACACAGAAACACACACACACACACACACACACACACACTCCCTAATACTCAAAAGGAAGAGTTAAAAACATCAATTATTTTGAGGACTATTATTGAAGATATTTAGAGAACATATGAGGTGGAATTAAAAAAATAAGTCTTATACTAAATATGAACTTGTACAAATAAAAATTATGATAAACTGTTTGAAGTCATATTGTAATTATATCTTAATTTAATGCTCATAGCAACTCTATACAAGATAATAAAATCCCTCTTTCTAGGTTAAGAGAATTGAAGCTCTAAGAGGTTAAGTAACTTACTCAAAGACACACAGCTTAGTGGCACAGGATGTGTTTCTGCAATATTTTATTACTATTGATAAACTTTTATATGTCTATTATATTTGAAGAGCCCTGGTGGTATAGTGGTTGTGCACTGTTGAACTGAAAATCTGACTTGAATAAGCCTGGGCCAGCTGGAGTGAGTCACGAGGTCTTGTCAGGGACACAAAGGAGTAATGCTTCCGTCTAAGCACTGCTCTCCCTCTGGCAACATGTAGTGCTTGTATTGTTGTGTTAAAACATTGGTCACTGTGTTTCTAATTGCACTTTATGTGCATAAAATGTCATAACCAGGATTCCAAAGAAAGTCAGTGCTACCAGCAATAAAGCTAAGAGGAAAATTGTGAGAACCACCATAGACTTAAGAAAGATTGCAAAATCTGACTCAGGTCACCACGTGTCAGATTTGGTGCCTGAATACCACGTCGCTAAACTGACATTATCGACATCTAGGGGGGAGGGCAAGCGATTAAAGCGATTAAGGTAGCCAAAGGAGTGCAATAGTTAACCACAGACCAAGAACCCAGATGATCAAAGAGACTGAAATGGTGGTATGTGAGAAAGCTAACAGCCTCCATAGTGATGTAATCAAAATGTTTTACAAGTGAGTGCTGAGCAGTATTTGAATACCAAAGTATTCAAAGCCAGCCATGCCTGGTTAGAAAAACTCAACAAGAGAACGGCAGACAGAGGAGAGAGGCCCAGTGAAAGGGCCAGTACAAATTAGGACGAAGCCAATAAACCAATTCAGGGCTGAATTTGCTGACTACATGGGTTTCTTTACCTAGCAAGTGTGCAATTGTGATGAAACTGAATTTGGGGGCGGGGGGAGTGTCCAATAGGACCTTAATTAGTGAAGACCAAAATCCATTGCCAGGCCACAAGCCTATAAAAGATATAATCCCTATTTCTAAAATATTTATTTCCTAATACAGCTCAGGATAAGATTTTTTAAAAATCTTCAAACTTAATTTTTTTACTTAATTTTTTTTGGTCATTGTATATATTACTCATTTTATTTTTATTTTTTCATTTTACAATCCATACATTGCTTGTATCAGGCAAATTTGTATATATACTGCCTTCATTCTTTTCTAGACATTTACTTTCTATTGGGCCCATGGTATTTATTCATTTTATAAGTGACTATTTATGTTGGCATGTTTATCAACTAAAAATATGAAACTTTTACTACAGAAGTGACATTTACGCTATGGAATCAAACAAATGTGGGTGTAAATTCCTTTTACCAGCTATCTACTTGTTCACGCTTTTTAACTTCATATGCAAATATATGATCACTTGCCTTACTGAATTACGGGGAAGATGAAAAATGAGAAGAGTTGAGCAAAGTGACACACATGAAAAAGCACTCAATGTACCACCAAATAGTATCATCATTCATATTATTTATGTAGTACAGTTTCTGATAAATATTGGGTGGCAAAATTCAATTCACAAAAGATAATACTATAACTGAAAGATGACAAATTATCTGCCTAGATCTGAGGGGGGGAAGCAGTCTCCCAGGCTAACCCATAAAAGCATATAATAAGTATTACACTTTGCTAACCATATGGATTTTAATCACCGGGCCAGCCAGTCATCTGTAGGAAAATGGATTCAGAACTCCAACTCTGAATATCAGGTGACATTTCCTCGCGCTTCATCTGACAGAGTGATTAGGACTTCCCTTTCTATCCATCAAGCAGTGGTAGAGGACCTCCCTGACAACAGGACACCAGTGAAGGCTTTAGTGTTCTAAACTGAGGGTCAGAAAGGCAGGGTTCAGAGCTGAGGAGGTGAGCCCCTCCACAGAAGTAAAATACTGACGCACCTGTCTCAGTAAGCCATTGGACTCACTGCAAAGACTTGAAGAATTAGCCTACCTGCTTTCCTTCCTACAACCAGAAACTGCTTTTGATGAACAGTTTCTTCTAAAATAGTTTCATTGGCATTGAATGGCAATTCTTCAGTGAGAGAAAGAATTAGAATTACATTTATCCTGATACTGGCCTGAAGAGCACACATCGTTACCACGTGTCTCATGTTACCTCAAATCATCCTAGAATTATGTGGAGAAAAACTGACACATTTAAACAACCCGTAGCACATAGCAGAAGAGGAGCACTGAGGTAAGAAACGGCATGGAAGGAGCAACTTGAAATGAAAGGAGCTAAAATGAGGCTGATTAACAGGATACGGCAAACAGGTAGCAGCAGAAAGACAGAAAAGTGGCTCCAGGGCTAGCCTCTCCTTTTCCCCACTAGGAGCCAGCCTAAGGCAGTAGTGGGCCCCCAGATATGAAGCAGGAAAGGAAACACATGACCCAGCAGTAGAAACACAAGAAAAGGGGACCCTCCACCCCAATGGCTAATGTAGGGAAGGAGATGGAATGTTGAAGGCCACCTGACACCCCAGGTTTTAGTGTCAGGACTTTCCAGTACTATGCAAAGACATTAAAGATGAGGAACGTGTTAAGAATAAGTTAGAACATCATTGCATGCTTACAGCGCAACCAAAACTACCACCTAAAATATCTAAGTGTACAAATCAGGTAGCTCTGACATACCTGCTCCTTCAAAACTGTTATTCCAAACAAGGACTGATTTGTTTCTCTTCTTGGTCTTCTTTGTTTTTTCTGTGGAATGCTCAGTCTCATGGATACAATCCACACTAAACCACAGAGACACACTGAAGCCCTCTGCCAGGTGGGGCCAGCAGTTTTGCCCCAGCAAGGGCAAGTGGACTGGGGCTATGTGCCAAGAGGAGAGCAGCTGGTGGGGAAAGTTTTCACTGTCAGCCTCTTTCCTGCTCTGTGAGAGCCGAGCTCGTCTCAACAATCCCATGGCCTTACTGTGGAGAATCCCCGGACACTTCTGTGATGAAGCACTACTGTTTGCATTTGGGGGATGCATTAAAGGGAAGGTCAGATACTGTGAAGGGCTCATAGTAATATCATTTTCGACAATCTTCAGAATACCCTGAAGAAGAATTTCCTAGAGAAAAAGAAATGCAAAAAAGCATTACAATCACGTTACAAATTACACAGTCATGTTAAAATTCAGATTACAAAAAAACACACACATAGCCACATACATCATCAATACTTCCTTATCTATTTATTGTATCATTAACATTCTTATTTGTGCATAATTCAAATAAAATGTGAAATAGAAATTTTATTTGTGTAACATACAACCTCCTGTGGCTAGTATACTTTAAATTTAAATGTTTAATAATTTTGATAGTTTTAAGCTTTATAAATTAAATATAATAATTATATCAGACAGTTGTTTATTTCCAAGCAGACTATAACTCTGCCCTTAGTTATTTCTTAATGAGGGATATATTCAGAGACCTTACAAATGCTCCAAACTTAAATAGAGTTTAAGGTTTTATATATAATTAGAAGTCTTTGGTTAAAATGAAACGGAGAAGAGAGGAAACTAGTATTTAATAAGTAGAGCAGGCATCCACAAACTACAGCCCGCAGGCCACATGCGGCCTGCCCCACTGAGGACATTTAGCCGGCCCCCAGGTGTTTTTGCCCCGTTTGTTTTTTTACTTCAAAATAAGATATGTGCAGTGTGCATAGGAATTTGTTCATAGTTTTTTTTTAAACTATAGTCCAGCCCTCCAATGGGTCTGAGGGACAGTGAACTGGACCCCTGTTTAAAAAGTTTGAGGTCCCCTGAACTAAAGAGACAAAAAGTAAGAAAGATGAACTCAGAACATCATGCCTAACTCATGCATAAGATGATATTTAATGGTGATTATGACAATGATAAATACATTTAGAGACAGTAATAGAGATTTCCATAAATGTCAGTGGGTTGTATAATATCTATGGAAGTGGTTTCTACCGTGTTCCACAGAGGTCCCTTAGGATCCCTGAGGCTGGAGTAGGGTAGTGAAATAGGCAGGACTCTCAACTTCCAGTCCTGCTTTAAACGAAAGATGCTCCAAGGTCTTTTTACTTATCACTCTAGTTAAGACTTCACTATAAAAATTAGATTCTCTGCAAAGATCAGTTTAAAAGCCTTCTCAGCCAATGCACCTCACTGCAGCCTCGCCTTGTCTGTGGGGTGGGGAGCTTATGTGTTACTCTGATACTGGACAGGCTTCGTCCGAGCGTCCAGCTTAAGACTTACTAGGACGAAAGGCCTGACAATCTACTTCTGAAAATCAAGTCTGTGAAACTGCGCTGGGTCACAACAGTCCATCTACAAACTCTCAGGGGAATGGTGCAGGCCTGGCTTTGTTCTGCTGTGCATGGGGTCTCAAAGTGTCATGTGCAGACTCATTGACAGCTAACATCAACAACAAACTACACCCTTGGAAAGATGCAGTAGAAGATAACTGAAGAAGAGATAGGAAAAATTTTAAGGATAATCCTCAAAATCATTATTTTCATTCATAATGAATTCTACGTAGTAATGAAAATTATTTTGTATATCTCAATAAAAAATATTGAGGGTCTGTGATTTCAATCTGTGCAAATAATAATTGAGTATTTCATATATAATAACATGGAGTTAACTGTGTAACAATTACAATTAAAAATGATTTTAGTGATTTTCAGACAATTTAAAATCAAAGTAAACTATGGCATATTTACTGTACAAGGAGATTTCTCCAGAAATACTCTCAAAAAATGGATTAAGTCTTCTGAGTATGTTCTTGAACTCATCAAGGATACCAAAAGATCCACCAGTAGTCTCTGGCAGGCTAAATTGAAGAAATAAAAAAAAAATTAAAGCTATTATATACTTCAATTAAAAAAAACCTACTGTCACATCTTGAATGAATTCTGAATAATCTAATAATTTCAAAGTTCTTGAAGAAATAGCAGCATAACTAAATGTAAGTAATCAACTAATCAAACAACTAAGACTTAAGACTCAAAAATTATTTTAAAAATTATTTAACTTCATAACCAAGTAGATTAATGTTTAAATTATAACTATCATATTTTAAACAGAAAATTAAGTAACAGTAAAAGTAGAAATATTAGAGATTTTGTAAAATCTTAAGCATCACAATTTAGTATGAGCATTTCCCATTTTCTATCAGGAGGTTTAACATAAAATATAAGTGGTGGTACATAAACTAATAAAAATTTATGGAGTAGAATAATAATTAATATTTTTAGAGCACATTATAGTGTCTAAAGTACTTTATATTCATTTTGTCAGCTCACCCATATATTCATATATTTACACATATAAATATATATACCACAAATTAGAGATTTTAGAGCTGACAACTTACAGTGAGATTGTATGCATGGCTCTTACTCGGTGAGTAATCTTATGAGTGTATCAGATAAGAGATTCTAAAACAGTACTTGAAGATGGCAAAGGAAATGGATAAAATGAAAAAAAATGGCCTGGAACCTCTGAACTACGAAGGGGCTTAGTGTAGGTAGGAACCAATCTACCAATCTATCTCAAGTCTAGAGAGTCATTAAGTACTTTCAATAAGTAAATGGGCAAAAGGAAATCTCTTCCTTAATATAATTCAAATCAATATATAGAGTAGGAATGATAACTGTTGTTAGGGACTGTGGAGTGGGTTCTGACTCACAGCAAACCTATGTACAATGGAACATCGCCTGGATCTATGCCACCCTCAAAACTGTTCTTATGTTTGAACCCACTGTTGCAGTCACTGTGTCAGTCCATCATGTGAAGAGTCTTCCTATTTCCCTTCCCCACTCCATTACCAAGCACGATGTCCTTCTCCAGGGACTGCTCTCTCCTGACAACATGCCCAAAGAAGGTGAGACAGTCTCCCCATCCCTACTACTAAGGAGCATTCTGGCTGTACTTCCAAGATAGACTTGTTGTTCTTTGGCAATTCATGGTAGTTTTGCGATGAAGAAGTCATTGGTCTTACAAATTCTGTCACGTGATCTTGAGTTCCATTTCTATCACTGCAGCCATATTTTCCAACTAGTGTTCCTTCCTCTTTGTTTCCAACTTTTGCATTCCAATAGCCAATAGTTATCAATGCACCTTGATTACATGTTTGATCAATTTCATAATTAAGACCGGTATAATTATTCAATTTCTGCATCACTAGCTATGGTGGTTGATGCTTAAGTAGGAATAATAGAGGCATTGATTGGAAGTCCTTGTATACGGAAAGATAATCCTATCACAGACAGCACTGTACTTTAAGACAGATTTTGAAATGCCCTTTCTGGTGATGAAGGCAATGTTACTCCTCTTGAATCTGTCATTCCCAGCACAGTAAACCATATGATTTGCTGATTAAACACGGCCAATGCCAGTCCACTTCAGTACACCAATGCCTAGAATATCTATCTTTATGTGTTCCATTTCATTTTGACAACTTCCAATTTTCCTAGATTCATATTTTGTACATCCCAAGTGCCAATTGTTAACAAATATTTGCACCAGTTTCTTCTTAGTTTTAATTGTGCCCTATCAGCAAATAAAGGTACTGCAGGCTTTACTCTCCAAAGCTTTAGGAAGGCAGCTCCTGGCATGATCTCTGAAAATGTTCTGCTGCAATGCATTAAGTTTTCAGTATCTGACAGTGTTTCCCTGTGACCCACAAGGTTTTCAGTGGCTAATTACTCTGAAATGGACAGCCTAGTCTTTCTTTGTGATCTATTCTTAGTCTGGAAGCCCTATTGACACATGCTCTCTTTGGGTATCCCTACTGGTATTTCAATTACCAGAGCCTTGGTTTCCAGGCTCACAGCAACATGCATGCAATCACAATTATGACAGGCAAGAGGTAGAGAAGGAATGATGGGAATAAAACAAAAACCCTCATTTGGTGAACACTACCATATTACTTAATACAAGGATATTTACGTAGTTTCAATGTTTGTCCCTACAAGATGCATATGCATTACAGAGGGACAATAATAGTAACTTTACCACGGAGAAACCTGGTAGACACTTCCTTTACAGAGTGCTAAAGTTATTATCAACAGTGATGAAACATTTTGGCATGGTGTGCCTCCTGCTACAGGGCAGGGAGAAGGGCAGAACATAACTTCTGAGGTATTCCTGCTAAAATGTATAATATGAATTTAATCATAAGGAAACATCAGATAAAGCTAAATTAATGATTCAAGTATGTTAGGCTTTAATTCCCTTAAGTAAAATTTCGATATGGTTATACATTTCAGTGCTGTTTAAAATGAATAGTTTCTACTTACTTTGGAAATCAGAATCAGTCTGAATTAAAATACTTAAGAATCCTCCTAACAGACTTCTCACCATTCCCTAAAAATTAAAAAGGAATATATAATGAAAAAAATTACTGGAAAGCATGTTCTATGTAAGAAACAAAAAACCCCACTACCATCAAGTTGATTCTGACTCTTTACAACAACAGAAAGTCTTAACTTCTCCAGCAGATCAGCTAGATTTGAATCTCTGACCATGTAGCAAGTAGTCCAACACATCTGACAGTGCCACAAGGGCTTCTTATGTGTAAAAACACACATAATTTCTTTCATGGTTTTGTACTTATATATTTATTTAAATTATTTAAGAAAATTTAATAATTATTTTAAAATAATCAGCCTATATTACAATTGAATGCATTTTAAAAAGTCTACCCTTTCTCAAAAATATATTGTAATCCATCACTGGTCAATCAATGACATTAAAGTTTTATGCTACCTCAGAAAATTATAGAACTAAAAAGATTCTGGAATACCACATGTAATTTAAAACATACTTAGCAAAATCAACCACATGAGATTAACAGGGCAGTATTTCTCCAAAAACAAAGCTCAGATGGCAATAAGGGGCAAAAAAGAGGGACAAATGAAAACAGAGAACCCCAGTGATCATATCAGGAAGGTAGGCACCGACTGGTCACTGAAGACAAATGTGTGCATAAGCAAATGTGATGGAGAAAGCTGATGGTGCCCGGCTATCAAAAGATATAGCATCTGGGGTCTTAAAGGCTTGAAGGTGAACAAGCAGCCATCTAGCTCTGAAGCAATAAATCCCACATGGATTTATTACACACCAGCCTGTGTAACCACAAGGTGTTGAAGGGATCAGGTATCAAGCATCAAAGAACAAAAAAAAATCATAGCATTGTAAATGAGGGGGAGTTCAGAGTGTAAACCCAAAGCTCATCTGTAGGAAACTGGACACCCCCTTACAGAAGGGTCGTGGGGAGATGAGTCAATCAGGGTGCGATGTAGCACCGATGAAACATACAACTTTCTTCTAGTTCTTAAATGCTTCCTTCCCCCACTATCATAATTCCAATTCTACAGACCAGAGGATGTACACTGGTACAGATAGGAACTGGAAACACAGGGAATCCATGACAGATGATTCCTTCAGGACCAGTGGTGAGAGTAGCAATACCGGGAGGGTGGAGGGAAGGTGGGGTAGAAAGGAGGAACCGATTACAAGGATCTACATATAACTTCTTCCCTGGGGGATGGATATAGAAAAGTGGGCAAAGGGAGACATCAGACAGTGTAAGATATTGCAAAACAATAATAATTTATAAATTACCAAGGGCTCATGAGGAAGGGGAGAGCGGGGAGGGAGGGGAAAAATGAAGAGGTGATACCAAGGACTCAAGTAGAAAGTAAATGTTTTGAGAATGATGATGGCAACAAATATACAAATGTGCTTGACACAATGGATTTATGTATGGATTGTGATAAAGAGTGGTACGAGCCCCCAATAAAATGATTTAATTAAAAACAAAAAACAGAGAACGCAGTGAAGAACTGAGAAGAGTGCTGCTACCCTGAGGGGGCTGCCCTGTAAATCTTTTCTCGGACCACAATTAAAAAGGTCCAAAACAAAATACACTTAAGGTATCATAAAACACAAACAATAATTATCTCAAATATTTTTCAAACAAATGAGACTATAAATAAGTCATTACAGCATGAGTTTCAGAAATATTACCCACATTGAATTAGATGCATCTTTTACCTGTTGTATAAGCAGAAGAATATTCTTTTCTTTCTGCCTGATGATTTTCAAAAAACTCTCAAAAACATGAGCAAGCACATCAAGTTTGGCTTTACTAGAAGAAAGTAAATTTAATTCCAGCATACAAATCTCAGGATATATGATTTCTCCTTGAGTGAAGTTTTCAACCAAGTAATTTGGACTACTGGATGCATTGAAACCTTCTGCCTCAGGCCTTAAATCTACCACTGAAAAGGAAAAATGAAAGTTGTATTTTTATCCCCTAGATACTGAATAAAAAGTTAAACTCATATTCATCATTTAGAAGATCTAGTGCAAAAATGTTATAAAATGTTTACTAAATTTATTCCTAGATGACTTTTGATTATGATATGAATCCTGAATGATTCATTTGTGTGGATATTTTTAATATTCGTTAGTAGCTTTAACAGTAATTTGGATATTCCCATTACGACTATTATCAAAAGTAATTTTTATAGAATTGATAAATTATGATACAGGTTTAATATATTACTCTACTACAAAATGGGGGGGGGGGGAATGCCATGCCAAACTTTTAAACCCCAAATATCTAAATCACAGGGTGGTTTAATTTGCCTGCCCGCAGTTCTGTGAAAATAGGCTTTGCTATTTGTTGAATGAATTCTATACTTTGTCTTCTTCATAATGAGAATCAGGTACCATCTCAGTGAATTGAAAAATTTGGCTAACTTGCTCCTAGAAGAGACTGTGAGGGTTTGCGCTTTGCTTTTTTTTTTTTTTTAAATGTTCATAATACATTCATTCCTTATGTATTCACATGGTTAGTTTCCAAAGACCAAGTCCTTATGCAAAAAGTAATGGTCCTGGAGTGGAAGGAGGATCATCACTGTATAACTGCCAAATAATACCAATACTTAACTTTCTTTTTATCTTTTAACTTAATTTTCAACCACAGAGAATCATTGCCCAGCCAAGTTGACATATAACCTCAACCATCACAAGCAGTGTTACTCTCACCTCATACTTTTGCATTATTACCAGATGCATATAGCTATAGTCAGATTGATTTTTTCACTGTAGCCATAAATGGAAAATCTTATCACACAGGTTAATGCTGAGAAGTATATATTATTTCAAAACAGTCAATGAATGTTGAGTGGATATAACTAAAGCTTTTATAAATTTCTACCTAAGCCAGAATTCTTTAAATTAAATCACAGCTAGCGAATATATGAAGTGGAGGAAATCTAACAATATAAAATGACACTTATAATAGAACCAGTTTCCCATTAAGCCAATATTTTTCAAAAACTATCTGCTATGGGTCCATAAGGCCCATTAAGTAAAACATTAGTGATTTTTTTTCCCCCCTTCAATCAGATAGGAAAGAGGAAAGAGACTTTGGGGAAGATAAAGTAGTATGCAACTTAGTGACGACTGACAGGGCTGGGATAAGCACAAGGCCATCGCATTAAAAGTTGAAGCGTTTTCAGTAGTGTCCTGATTCTAGTTTAAGTCATCTTTTCCTTTCTACCCAACTATTGAGTCATGATACACGCGATTAGCTGAGTAGTTCCATCCTGACACCAAATTTGATCATAGTAACATGAAAAGAAATCTATGCTTCAGTACCTTTGGATATCATGATAAGATACAGATATCTGCATTTATCATCTTATTTAGTCTTTATAACAAACTATCTAATGTGCCCTTCTTGTCAGCTAACCTTTTTCTTATTTAGGCCTCAGTGTTAACATCACCACTTTAGAGAGACTGTCCTTGGATCACCCAATAACAATCACATCACTTGTTTTATTTTTTTTCACACTGCTTAGTGCTGATATTTATTGCCTTTCCTACTTAAATACATATAAAAGAAGGTCCTTTGAACTTCATCCCTTTATTTGTAGGCACTCAATGTTTGTGATAACTTTTAAATTGTGTTTGTATATAGATATATATATATGCCAAAATTTGCTGTGAAGACCAAATAAAACAATACTGCAAAGGAACATTTTCAATGGTAAGGCCAGACAGATTTCTAAAGCAGCATTATTATGCTAAGGAAGTAACAATCTGACTTGCAAACCCAATCCTAAGGGCGTGGATGCCATTTACCATCATCCTGGCTCTCACTTTCCTCAGGATTGCTTTCACTGTCTGCCTCATAACCTTCTTCCTCAACCAAAAGTTTAAAACTGCAGCACGGAGAGTCCTCAGCTTCTTCTGATAAATCCCCAGGTTGAGCTGATAATTCTTCTTCTAAATGGTGGCTCTATAAGATCAACATATACACAGGTGAAAGTTGGAGAACTTTTCATTTACACTAATAAAATACTTATTGCTCTAAAATCATTTAAAGGATATCATCAAGGTTTCCTTTAGGGTAAAAATCTTAATAATCAATATTATCCATTATTGATTATGAAGCACACTCGGAAAATCTTCTCAGAATCTCTCATACAACTTGATTAGCATCTTTGAAAAGAAAGTTCCTAAAAGATTAAACAATGGATCGTTTTAGTTTTACTACAAATCTAAGAAATTTCATTCTAGTTACTCAAAGAGGAAATCACTAAACATGATGTTTAGTCAAACACTTAATGCTGACTACGGCATATTATTTCTATATATTTATTTATAGGAAATATTTCCATAGAATTTTTGTTTCTTTTTTTAAAAATATGGAACACTTCACGAATTTGTATGTCATCCTTGCGCAGGGGCCATGCTAATCTTCTCTGTATCGCTCCAATTTTTTTTAGTATATGTGTTGCCAAAGCGAGCACGAATTTTTATGTTTCATAGATTAAATAACCAGACAAGACATTTAAAATTTTCAAAGATTTCACAATGCAATTATCTATTTACAAGCATTTCAGAAATCAAGTTTCAGCACTAACTTCCTGCATAATAATTTGTAGCATGAAATTCTTCTTTTAAAATGCTACCAAAGTGAAGACACTGGTCTTTATTTACAGTCAGTCAACTGATTCAGCAGTAAGATTAATAGCTATTTGGGGAAGTTTTATTTTATGTTACGACAAACAATAATATATATGGGAAAGCATTCTAAAGCATCTTGTGACTAGATTAAGGAACTAAAAAACACTAATAACTCAACTGACTGTCAGAATTGACTCTATGGGGCAGAGAAAAACTGCCCTGTAACACACACAAAATTTTTAAATGTTGTTATTTTCTATAAGAATACTTACTACTGATTTTAATGTTGAAGAGTTTAATTTAAAATAAAATATTGTGTAAATATTATTTGTACCAGTGTTGGGCTAGATAACAGGGCTTAGTCCTCATCATCTCTGAATTAATACTTAATAAACTATCCAGTTATGCCAGACTTTTCTAATCATATAATTTTGAGAGTAACTCTCAGCAACTTTCCAGATTAGATGAAAGATGCCATGACATACTGCTCTCCTATTGAACCTACTTTTCCCCCAAAACCATTTTATTGGGAGCTAATACAGATATCTTATCATCCATTTTTATTAGATAGGGGACTGACTAAATATTATCTATCTCAGATGATACAGAAAGGATCCACACATCCACCGAACGAAACCCTGGTCCCGATGTTCTAGTCACATTCATCAGTGTCCTCATCTCATTCCACACACGCTGCTTCTTTTGACATACGCACATAATAATACCGAGGTATACTTGCCCCACGACTTGTAAGTTACTCGTACCTTCTCAATCATAGCATCATTATGTTCAAAATCTGCTGAGTGATTCCCCAACGCAACTCGAAGCAGGGCATCAAATAAAGGTTTTGCTAAATCAGTCTCAGTCACCTTTGAATGGGAAAGCTGATCCCTCATTTCAAGCAATATATTTTCCACAGACAAATTCTAAGGTAAAATGAAAGAGACTAAGAATATTAATATGAATTTTAACAAATTACACAATGATAAAATAAATAAACGTATAAGCAGATAACTAGTCAACTAATTTACAGTTGATATGAATGCAAAATAATCATATAAATATCTGTCACATATATATCTCACTATTATAATTAATAATATCTATTGAATATTTTATTTCTATTTGGTTTTTTAAATTTCAATATACTTTAATTAAACTACATAGAAAATTAATTTCATTATACACTTATACACAGAGACCCCTTAAAAATTCAGATTTTTCATTAAATATTTGTAGGTTTTTTTTCATAGAGAGTCGTAAAGCTTCAGTGAATCCCTTTTAATCTTTTTCTCTCCATCTCTTGTTCATGTGTTCCCTTCTTGTGACTTGCCTAAATCCCTATGTAAGTGATGAGACCCTAAAGATAGATAAGAAAGTGACTTCTCTTTCAGGAATTCTTCGTCGAATGTGAGAAATAGATAAATACAAATAAAACACAGTATGTTTACAATACTAGCACTATAGAAATACAGTTCTCTGAGAATGCAAAGGGGGAAGATACCTGACAGACGTGGCACAAGTGTCCCAGAGGAGGGGTTGTATGAACAGACAGTGAAGAACAAGTAGGACACAGCAGAAAGAGAGACAGAAGGAGAGCAGATATTTGGCACAAAAGTGCATGGCACAGACTAGCGCCCTGCGAACCTGTCAACTTGTCGATATGACTGCAGCATGATATAGTAGCAGGAAATGAAGCTAAGGAAGTAAAGGAATGGTATCAGAGCTTAGATTGTGAACATCCAGATTAGAAGACAGTGGAAGCCCAAAATCCACTTGCAGGGTCCCCACATGGAGGACGGCTCCAGTGAGTCCCCTCTGCCCACAGGCCGCGGATTTGAATGGCCTTGCGGTCAGACCCAGGGCATTGTAAAGGTGGTTATGGCAGCTGTAATTAGGTTAATAGCTTAGCATCTGACTTCCATTTTGACCCATTTTAAAGTTGCTTCCGTTTTTAATATGTTCTGCTTTCGTTCTAATTGAGGTTTTCCTGCTTTATTTAGTTACTGTTGTTGGTTTTGTTTCTTTTTTTTTTTCTTGATTTCTGTTTGTGTTTCATCTGATTTTCTGTAATATGAAACCCAAGAGAAGGAGAACTGGATAGCGGCATGGCAGGGAAGGATGGGGGGATATGAGGAGCTAATACTCATGAGTACGAAATGAAAATGAGTATGAAAATGGTTGTGGTGATGATTGCAGAAATCTTCATGTGATTTAACTATTCAATTGTAGGCTGTATGAGGTATATACCAATCAAATTATTTTTTAAAATAACTAAAAGGTTTCAAGTTGTTGTTGTCTTTAAAGAAGGTAGTGAAAGCAAGACCAAAAGTGCATTGGTAAGGAGTACGGATTTCAACTGCATCTTGACTTTACAGGCAGGAACCAGAATGGAGACGGAAACTACCAATAGGGAGAGACTGCTGACAGAGAGAAAAAGTAAGTTAGTTAGGGCAGAAGAGGTCTGCCGTATTCAAAGGTTCCAGAGAAGCAAGACCAAAGACTGAGGATTCTTACGTAAGTGATTCACTATGAAGATGTGTTCTCAGGAATGTGAAGTGAAAACAACAGGTCAGGGTAAGAAACTAGGTGAAGATGTAGTTTCAAGAGAAGACTGGTCTTGGCCTAATCCCATGTGACCCTCTGGAGCCTGAACCCTACCCTAGCAATGGTCTCCAGGCCCTCATATCCACCAGTCACTGCTTGTCAGCATCATTTCCAGGTTTGGAGATGTGTCTCCCCTAGGACAAGGAAGCCTTCAGAACCAGATGTAGGCCCTTCACTGGTAAAGATGCATCAGCTTGGTAAAGGGGATTGTCAGGGCATACATACACCCCTCCCCCTAAGTCTCACACCAAGATTGTAAACTTTCAAACATATAACCATTATTACTCTTCTGACATTTAATGCATAACTAGTGATTTTGAAGGCTGGCGACTACTGAGCATGGGATTTTACATTTTCACTAAAAATGGTCACCTTCCATAGGTCAAGAACAGGGTTATCTTCTTCTTTGTGCCCTTCACAATCCAGGGGCTGTGCTAAGCATATAGGAAGTTTTCACACTTAAAAACAGTAATATTGAACAGTAATAGTTTGAGTTGAAACTTTAAAAAATTTAATATTGCACAAAAGCTGGACTAAAGACAAATTATTACCTGGTTTTGTAACTCCAGTTCCATCTTTTGCTGACTAGTCCTGGCGCTATGAAGACAAATGGCCAGAAGGGCTTCCAAAAGGCGTATGCTCTGAAGTGCGCTCTCGCGGTCTTGGCTTGGAAATCCTTGTGCTTTCTCAGGAGTAGCTTCCGTAGCTGAAATGTGTTCCACATTTGTGGGAGAAATAGGCCGTGACTCTGATTTGCTCAAACCATCAGCATTCTCTATTAGACTACTCACTTCTGGTACTGTGGGATCATGTTTTACTGGCAAAGATACGAAATCTTCCTCTACAGCTATTACAGAATGAGAAGTTCTGTTTAAATCTTGGCTTTCATTCACATTTTTACTTTCCTCCTTTTTCTCTTGCCTCGCATCCTTATTTCTGAATACTTTCTGTATTAGCATAAATATTAACTTATGGCACACCTGGAAGCCACCAAGCCTACAAAATTGCTTCTGGAAGACTGAACTTAGCATGTAGATCCAGTGGCACATTGACCAAATGTCTGCTGCTTGGTGCATGTGTTCAGGAGAAGGCAAGGCCAGGCTCTCAAGGGATAGGGATGGCAGCATATGACTCAGGGGTTCACTTGCTGTACTGTCATAGCCGGAAGTATCTTCTGAGTCATTGGCGGAATCCCGATCAGAATCAGCTTCTTTACTCACGCATAAAAATGCCACACAGAGGAACAGGTTTATTGTGTTGATATGAACATCCTGGTTCACAGTCCTCCATTTCTTCGGATAAGCATCTTTGAGGTCAGTATAAAACTTGCTGAGACTCTGAGGAGAATCTGAATGAACTTGCTGGTTATGAAAAGGTGTACCTACATTTAAAGATGATGGCACCTTCTGTTCTTTGTCTAGCTCATTAGGTCCTGGAATCGGAGTATCTTTTTGCTGTTCTCCTAGGCTGATTATCAGCGTTTCAAAGGCTTTTAGGGAATGGCTTCGAATACCATCTAAGTAATTTAATTCAATTATCTGACTTACTCCATTACAATTTAAAAACAAATCTCTTATTACCCTGCGAGAGAAAAAAATATAAAAGAGTTTACATTTAGCATTAGCACTTGCAAATATGTATTTAACACACCATTACAGCTTGTGGTATAGACTAAACAGTACATAATTTGATTCATCAATTATTTAGCTAAAGCTCTGACTTAGAATCTCTAATTACTTTTCACGTCCTTCTTTGAATGTTGCCTAATATATGATTGATTTTTTAATTAAATGCATTCTAAGCTAGAGCAATTTAAGGAAAACCATTTTTCTCCAAATGGTACATTTTACCTAAATATTAAATGCCACAAGTACCATCACATGGTTACCAGATTGATTAATTCATGACTTTTTGCTGGCCTTAGATCTGTACTCAGAGAAAAAGAAACAAATTCCAGAGCTACAGGGGATGATCAGCTCTGTCTCTGACATGGAACGCCAGGTCGTTGAGATTCTAGCAATAACTTTAATATAAATCAGCTCGGTGATTTCTAGTTCTTATTTTACAAAGATACAGGTTATCCATAAATATTCCCAGGAGTTACAAAACTTTCTAATCAAATTCAGTGTTCAATTTTATTTTTAAAAAATAATATCTGAATTTAAAAATATATATTATAAGGCATTGATTTAATATTAAGGTTTTAAGGTAATTTTACTACTATGGACAAGTAATGCCACAAATGAAGACATTGATTTGTTTTAATGTAAGTTTTTTAAATGGTAATGTACTTATTTGAAATGGCAGATCACTTACTGAAAGCAATTTTAAATAAGATATTTTTAATTTAACCATTACAATGTTTAGAAACTTGGTGGAATTACAGGTTATCTTAATCTTATTTTATTTATTTGTATTTCTAATTTTTCTACGCATATTTCTTAGGTAAGAAAATATAGATTTAATCCTTTAAAAGTTATCATCCCCTTAGTTCTACCTCCAAACATAATTATTTTTACATATGTACAGATTTTACATGGTTATAAATAAGTGTATCACATTTCACATTGAAAATTGTTACCTGTAAATTATTAAATTTTTAATAATTTAAATTATTAAATGTAAATTTCTCACATGCCAACATGAGCTTCGTAAGTATTATTTCTAATGGCTAAAGCTAATGTTCCAACAAGTAAGTAAAACAACTTATCCTTGCCCGCTGTTGAATGTAGGTGCTGCTTCCTCTTCTTTTAAAACTTGACTTTTTTCCACTAGGAAGTTAAAGTCAATTATCCTCTCCTCTATAATCATTCAGTAGAAACACATAGAAATGCAGACAGATATATAGACATCAACAGTAAATAGAGATTGATGGAGACATACAGATGGCTAAAAAATGTTCTTTTCTGACAATGGAAGATCTGAAAATATGATGCTTTGGTTGTTATATCAAAATTAAACCACAGAAAAGTAAAAAAGAGTAAAGTGTCTCAGTAATGATGAATTCCTGGAGTTAATAAGATTAGAAATTCAAAGGCATACACTTCATCACATACTCAAAAAGATCTGACCAAAACACACACACATACAAACCTGGACTTAAGCAGGATAGGCAGAGTTTTCAGGTAAATCTGAAGCACTTCCTGAGGCAAACTGTGGTTGTGATGGAGACGTACATGAGCTCGAGCTGCAGTAATGCTTTGGTGTTGACAATGATGGGCTAATTCAACTGCTCTTTGGAGCATGGGATTAAATATATAATTATACAATTTCCACTGTACAACTACATTGCCTTTCTGAATTAAATTGCATATGTGGTTGGCTATCTGTATGCTATGCAATCTGTCTTCTTGAAAAACAAAGTTCTGATAAGCCTCTAAAGCATCCCATTTCCACAATAAGTCTTCAGACCCACTGCTGGGCAGGATCCCTTGGAATCTGTAAGAGGGACTAGACAAATTTGATGAAGGTTCAGTGTCACGTGAGTTTTCCTGCAATGCTTCTTCTAATTTGGTCAACTGGTCAGCGTCAACAGTACAAATATTGCAAGCTGCCTTCTTACTTTTTTGAGATAACTCTGCTCCTCCCAACTGGTCCAAGATAAGTTTGGTAAGAATATTCAATATGTGCTGCTGAAAATTTTTTAGTGCTGGCAATTGAAAAGCATGGAGCAAAGGAATGATTACTGATTTTGGGTCCATACAACAGCATATTCCAACGCTACGCACACCAGACAGAATCTGGACACAAGTACTGCTCAAGGACACCTGTTGGAGTAGGCGCAAGCACTGATGAGCACACACCGCGATGCAGCAGCACCGTTCAGGGTAGTAAACATCCCCATCTGCAGTCTCTTCAAATGGGTTTTTTGAAACTTGGTTTTTAAAAGCTGAAACCAGAAGACCAGAGAGATCTCTGTGATGATGCATAAAGTGAGAATATTCACAGCGTCTGTGCCTTTTTCGTGTGCACACCGAGTGATGAAGTTGCTCTGATTTCACTTTTTTGACAGTGCTGATTATTTTCATCACGCCATTTATTAAGGCTTTCAGATGCTCCGAGGCCTCCGTGGGGACGCCCTCTCTTAAAACTAGCCATTCCATTTGAAGAACTGTTGTTTCAAATAAATGAAATCCATGATGTTGAATGAATTCCTGAACCAAATCCATGGCTTGGCTGAAGTAGAAGGGGTTAGAAGCTGCACTTTGAAGACAGCAGATTAGAATCTGCAGAATTCCTTCCAGAAGCTCAGGCAACAGAAGGGCTCTATGCCGATACTTTGAAAACACAAAATCTTCCCGAACCTCCTGTAGTGTTTTCTTTTGCCTTGGTGCAAAGGGATCAGGCTGCTTTTCCAGGCAAGTTCTAATTTTTAAAGTTGCTCTAAGTAACTCAGTTAAATTTTTCCTAAGACTTTCTGGCATCCGCTCTGCAGCAATAATATCTACTGACATAAGGTGCAGCGCTGTTCGAAACAGCATCCTTTGAACCAAAGCCACGGGCTCTTCAGTCCAGCCTGCAGCAACCGCTTGATTCTCCAAACTGTCATTCAGACGACAGCAATCTCCAAACCCTGCTAGGAATTCTGTCAGTGTTGGCACGACACTAGCTGCTAGTGCAGAATTATGATTCAAAGTAATGTCAAACTTACAAACTTTCTCTAATAAAGATAACAAAACATGGCATAAGTCAAACGGAGAATTGTTCATGTTACTGATAATAGACAACGCAGCTGGATCACTTAAAATGTCAGAGTTTGACTCCTGTCTTGGAATAATCTCTCTGGAATTTTCTAAAGCCATAATGTCAGGAGTCGTCTGTTCTTTGGTTACTGAATGGTCAACTTTTGCTCTAAAGTGGTCCTCTGTAGGGGACTGTGTTGCGTAATGCTGTGACAAATGGAACCTCCTATGCTTATTTGTTGTTACGCTTTTTTCATCTGAATTGGCTTCTGAATCTGATGTGGAGAGCTGTGTCTTTCTTGCATCTCGTATAGAGTAGCGATGGGTGATTTTACGCTGGCGTCTGCTTTTTTGAGAAATGTTTACTTTTGTGGAAACCTGACCAGATGAAATGCTTCCTTCTAAATATAATTTGTCCTGAGTAGACCGTTGTGAACTTGCATCCCTTTCCTTGGTCGGAATTATATCAACTGAGAACAGTAGATTAAAATCTAATAAAAGAAAGAGAAAAACTTTTAATTCCTCAATATATTTTAAAATTCAGTTGCTATAAATGATTATACCCTTATTTATATACTTTTATTTTCTTTAAAGTTATTTATTATGTTTCTGGGTCAATTTTCTTCCACATATGTACTCTTGCACTAAACAGTAAGAAAACAAAATCCAAACTCACTCCCATCCACTATGATTCCAACTCGCAGTGACCCTATAGGGCAGAGCTGAATGAACTGCCTATGTGGGTTTCCAAGACTGTGACTCTTTATGGGAATAGAAGATCTCAGCTTCCTCCAGCAGAGAGGCTGGTGTTTCCAAACTGCTGACCTTCCAGTTAGCAGCCCAGTGGGTAACCTACTATGCCACCAGGCTCCATGCTCTAAACAAAAGGTGGCAGGAACTCAAAGAATACAAGGAGATTTGGGAAACAACAATGAAAGACAGCACTAGGACAGTAAATCTGACTCACATCATAGATTGCCTACTGACTCCAATTAGAAGGATCTTTAGATGATTTGCTGTTTACTGCTGTCAGCACTATTATTCATATCACTTTACAGATCTCTTCCGATAGTGTCACTAAATAAGTTACACATGTAAGATATAGTTTCAAACACAGTGTGTGCATGTGTGCGTATACACTGATAGCCATATACTATTACTCAAAAACTTTAAGTTCTTCAAAATTACTTCAAAGTCATCCAAATGACTCTAAATGTCCCCAAGAATTTGAGGTTAGAATACCTTAAAAATATTTAGTGAGCAGTGTATGCCATACACTGAACTAGGGACCAGGCAGAGAGAGGCATCACTGCCCTCCTCAGTGCCTAAACCAGGGCCTGCCATGTGGGACTATTTCTTGGGGAAGAATGAATCTTCTTCACTAACTAAAAAGATACTGAAATTGGTCTTTCCTTTTGCAAATATATGAATCATATTAAAATAATATGGAAACAGAATGAATAAAAAATTGGAAATAAAAGATTTGTGATTTAATTAAGAAAAGAACAAAACTAATAAGAGGGGGGTAAATTAAAAGAAGTCTGATAAATTCCACTTAAGTAAAAGAGGCAGGCAACTTTCCCAAAAGGACATTAATTAGATTTCTTAAGTGATAAATAATTTGTGAATTCTATCAAATCAGGGAAAAATATAAAAGCAGAGACTGTGAATCAACAAAGTTATAAAAAAAAAACTACAAGCCCTTAGCCACCTCTTTAAAAGGAGAACTTCATAACAGAAAATTATTAAAAACACATACTTGGCATTAAAATACAAGATATTTTTTCTAAACAGAGGCTTAAACTTCAAATAGCTCACCATTTATATATTCCAGAAACGCTTAAGATCTATGTACTTGATATGATCTATATAATATACATTAATATATGGAGGTTATCTTTTCAAAATGAGATATTTAAAGTACATATTGGTCTCCTTTCAAACCCACTTTGTTTTGAGTTGATGCCTCATAGCTACTCTATCGGACAAGGTAGAATTGCCTTTGTGGGTTTCCAAAACTAACTCCTTACAGGAAAAGAAAGCCTCATTTTTCTCCCTTAGATGTAAAGATTCTATATATCCCTGAAAATATTACTAGCCTCTCTAAAAGTGACACAAGAAAAACTAAGTTAAAACAAACACAGAGAAACCTGAGTACGAGTGCAGGACAGCAGTATTTCAAATACCAAAATTTAATTCTTCAAAAATTTTCATTACTCATTTTTCTGATGGTTGCATCTTTATTTTTTTTTTTTAGGAGGTCCCAGTCATTTATTTTGCCTTTTGTTCTCTGCGTTAGGCTGGGTCCTCTTGGTTGCATCTTTAGATTTGCTACTTTTATAAAAGTGTTCTGCTTCTTCAGAAATTTAAAACTTATCATTACCTTCAAATAACCTAATTTTTATATTACTGGAAGAAAAAATATTTGCTTAAAAATTTTTTCAGATGCAATAATTGATAAACTCCACTAATATGAAGTGACTTCCAAAAGATTGTGGGAAATGGAAGTAAAAGATAATGGGCTTTTTCTACAAACTTTTTAAAGTCCCCTCATATATTCTGTTCTGAATGTGAAAGTTGTAGTCATCTTTCAGGCAAAAGTACCTTTTAAATTAGATTTCCCACGCCCCAAATGGATTTTCATAAAGCAAGTGATATGACAAAGGAAAGAAGCCTACCTGTTGCCTTTTCTTCTTGAACAGGGATCTTCCACACCAGGGGCAGGAGTGACAGAAGCAGAGTAAGGAGTTCTTCTCTACATGTTAATGCCTGGATTAGAAACAAGTCTTTCATGTACTGAGAATATGAGACATACCAATTCTCACTGTCTTATTTTAAATTGAGCCCAAAGTCCTTGTTCTTCAGCGGCTATATTTGAGGAGCTAAGAATCAATTGGCCTATTTTAAATCCAATTAAAGCTGTGAGACTTTTTAATTTATACTTTTTCAATTACAGAAGAATGTAAGAGGATTTGATGGTATTTAGCATGTTCTTGATGATATTTCTAAAAACAGCTGTTTTTATCACCACCATGCACACTGAATTCCTCACCTACAAAAGAACAAATTCACTAGGTGAAAAAGAACAACTGAGCGCTAGTCTTTAGCAACACAGCATGAAGTAACTAGGGAATGTAAAGTCTCCATGCACTTAAACGTAAAACTCAGATCACACAACTTTTAAAAGGAAATTGATTGTAATATATATTGGAGAGAGAAAAAAACTAATTAGTGAAAGTAATCCATAAATTTTTACTGACTGCACACTGTGGTCACCAAAATTACTATCTTACTATTTAGGGAAGCGATGATCCTCTCGCTGGGTACATAAAATCCACATACACAATGAGACAACAAGAGAAGGTATGTGGCATGAGTAAGTATCCAGGTATGATACAGGCACTCAGTTCAGGAGCTTGGAAAAGAATCATTATTAGTTTAGAAATGTGGACTAGGACTTGGGCTAGAGGTACACTTAGATGACACCTACTCATGGATGGTCGGGGACTTAAGAACAAAACTGACTCTCACACCCGTCAATGGAAAGCGGTCAGGCCGGTGCAGTTAGAAAGATGACTCTTCTAGGCTCTGTATCGGACAGAACTGCGAGGGGACGGGGAGAGGGGTAGTCAGGTCAGTGGCAGAGCGACACTGCAACTTAAGAATCCAGATGAGCGATGATGAGGGTCTGAAGTGCTCTGCCTCAAGAAGGAACGATCAAAACCCAAATTCACTGCTGCCGATTCAATTCCAACTCGTTAACAACTCTGCAGACAGATAACACTTCTCCATATAGTTCCCAAGGGAAGCAAATGGTCTCATCTTCCACTAAGTGACTGGTGGCTTTGAACTGCCAACCTTCCGGTTAGAAGCCCAATAGCTAACCCATTGCACACCCAAGGTTCCTTATAGTAGGAGGGCAGACAACAAGAGCCTGCAAAAGTTCATGTATACACGCATTATCCTTTAAGTCCTTTTCCATGAACTTTTTGAAGCCCCCTCATATAAGGTAAAATTGAAATAACTTGAAGCTGATTATCTATAGGACATAAGGGAGCAAAAACCTGATCTTTGGGGATTCAGATTTCTAGGGTATGATGCACTAAGACAGGGAACTTGGGGCTTTTTGAAGCACCCAACTAATATGGATCCCATGACATAATGAAGCATGCTTGATCTTGAGCCATCCCTGAGATTAGTTGTAGAGACCCAGGATTTTCAGTGGCTGATTTCTACAGGTAAATCAACAGGTCTTTCGTCCGAGACTATCAGTCTGGAATTGTACTGAAACAGTTGGACATTAGAACATGCAAGCCTCCAGTAATAGCTGCATGGTGGCTGTAGCCTAGGTATATTAGCAAAGGTGGCTAGAATCCACTCGGTGGCATCTAACAACAGTTGGTGTTCCACACACCTTTACTGAATGAATGGCTTTAGATTCCAGATGCAAAATCAAAATAGCATCATCCCCACTTGGTTTACTTCTAAATTAATAAGATTGAAAAGATATCCAGATAAGATTTCCACACATAGTTCACACAGTGTATACCTCAACGTCTTTGGATACCAGGAAAAATGCTCATAATCTTATACAAATGTACACAATTTTATGCATTTCATCCAGTAAGAGTCCTCTTAATCTGAGTCTGTGTAATAGATTTAGAAGATGAACTGATTAAAAAATAATTTCTGCTCTCAGAGAAGTTTGCAGAAATCTCAAGGGTCTGTGAGAACTGTTACAGACAAACTATCCTTATAAGACCATTTATCCCTTGGTGTGCAGCAGTACACTGGCAAATCAACAGTGTGCTGCCAACTGGCATTCCTTCCTCCTGGCCTCTGCCAACCCCACTGTCAGGGTCTGGAGCATCTCCCATTTCTCTCACTTCCTAAGGGTTCCCACACTACCTTTAAGACAATCTCTCTTTTTTTTTTAATTGGGGGCTCATACAATTCTTATCACAATCCATACATCCATCCATCGTGTCAAGCACATTTGTACATGTTGCCATCACATTCTCAAAACATTTGCTTTCTACTTGAGTCCTTGGTATCGGCTCATTTCCCCCTCCCTCTCACTCCACACTCCCCCACGAGCCCTTGATGATTTATAAATTATTATTCTGTCTTATTGTACACCATCTGACATCTCCCTTCACCCACTTCTCCACTGTCTGTCCCCCAGGGAAGACGGTATATGGAGATCCTTGTATTCTGTTCCCCCTTTCTCCCTCACCTTCCCTCCACAATTCCTGTATCGCCACTTTCACCACTGGTGCTGAGGGGTTCATCTGTCCTGGAGTCCCTGTGCTTCCAGTTCCTATCTCTGCCAGTGTACATCCTCTGGTCCAGTCATATTTATAAGGTAGAATTGGGATGCTAATAGTGGGGTGAGGAAACATTCAAGAACTAGAGGAAAATAATATATTTCATCATTGCTACACTGCACCCTGACTGGCTCATCTCCTCCCCGCAGCCCTTCTGCAAGGGGATGTCCAATTTCCTACAGATGGGCCCTGGGTCCCCACTCTGAACTCCCCCTCATTCACAATGCTATGATTTTTTGGGGGGGAGGGGGATCTTTGATGCCTGATACCTGATCCCTTCAATGCCTTGTCATCTCACAGGCTGGTGTGCTTCTTCCATGTGGACTTTGTTGTTTCTCAGTTAGATGGCCGCCTGTTTATCTTCAAGCCTTTAAGACCCCATATGCGATATCTTTTGATAGCTGAACACCATTAGCGTTCTTCACCACTTTTGCTTATTCACCCACTTTGTCTTCTGCAATTGATTCGGGACAGGCTGGTGTGCTTCTTCCATGTGGGTTTTGTTGTTTCTCAGCTAGATGGCTGCTTGTTTATTTTCAGGCCTTTAAGACTTCAGATGCTATATCTTTTGGTAGCCAGGCACCATCAAACATCTGTTCTATAGGACTTTTCCTACCACACCAAATCAAGGTTACTGTTTACCCTCTCAGGACTTCTGAATTCTCTTTATTTCATGTCTGTTGTCCCATTTCATGAGGATGTGTTCTTAGAAACCCTGGATCATTCAGGTTGTATTTTTGATCCCTCCAATACAACTGCCGTCCTGAGAGGGGGCACACCCAACAGAAGGGAACGGTTCTCTGCTTCACAGTAACATGATTCTTGTCAGAGCAGTGCGCTAACCTCTGGACCTATAACTTGTAGGTGATCTTCTATTCCCAGAGTCAGTTATCATGATTTTAGTGCTTAAGAAACCACATATGCAAGTCTGTCCTTTTGTAAGTCTTCACATCTTTTTCTTTCAGCTGTGGACATCCTAGCAAACCAGAACTTCCATCCCTCTGCTTCAAATCAAAATCTCCATTGTCCTAAATACATACACAATATCCAAGGACTAGGGGCAGGAGGAAGTCCTCCTAGCATCCATCTAATGGATGCCATAAACAGATCCATCCCTATGGCTATACTCAGACTGCCAGACCTATAGAATTTTTCAGTATCATACCACTCTTCAGTTAGTAATTGTATTTTTATTTCTCCCCTTCTACAGGAAATATTAGTTTAATTTTGCTGTAGCAAGAATAAGTAGTGAAATCACTCTCAGTCATGTAGTTATTTTTTCCACTCAGCTCCAGAAACATTTTAAGTTCATACTAGTTACCAGTTACTAGGAAGCTGCAAAGGTAGCTGGCACTAGATAAGTCAAGGGCTCTGACTGCAGGCTAAGAAACGCAGTTTCATTAGTATGGTCCCATTCCCACTTCTGTAGTCCCATTTGTAACCCTGAGGTATTGATCTGCAACCAATCATATTTCTGTGATAATTTCCTTTGACCTGCAATGTCCTTTAATTATTTTTTTTTTAGGTTTTCTTTTTATTTTTTATTTTTTTAACAATTTATTGGGGCTGATACAATTCTTTTCACAGTTCATACATATACATACATCAATTGTATAAAGCACATCTGTACAGTCTTTGCCCTAATCATTTTTTCTCTTTTCTTCTTTTACATTTTATTAGGGACTCCAACAACTCTTACCACAATCCATACATATACATACATCAATTGTATAAAGCACATCCATACATTCCCTGTCCCAATCATTCTCAAGGCATTTGCTCTCCACTTAAGCCCCTTGCATCAGGTCCTCTTTTTTTCCCCCCCTCCCTCCCTTTTCCCCCCTCCCTCATATGCCCTTGGTAATTTATACCTCGTTATTTCATCATATCTTGCCCTATTCGGGGTCTCCCTTCCCCCTTCTCTGCTGTCCCTCTCCCAGGGAAGAGGTCACATGTGGCTCCTTGTAATCAGTTCCCCCTTTCCAACCCACTCACCCTCCACTCTCCCAGCATCGTCCCTCACGCCCTTGGTCCTGAAGGTATCATCCACCCTGGATACCTTTAATTATTTTTTAAGCTAGTTTATTTCTTTTTTTTACTAGTTTATTTCTTTAAAATAAAACAAGAACTGTTTTATTGGCACTTCATCCACATATCATACAATTCAATAGTTCAACTATATCAAGAAGCACTGTACAATCTTTAGCACAATCAATTTTAGAACATTTTCTTTTTCCCCATACTCATTGTTATTCATGTAATTTCCCACCCAATTTTGGTTAAAAAATATACACAACAAAACATTCACTAATTCAACAGCCTCTACATGTATGATTTAGTGCCATTGATTACTGTATATATTCATATATAAGCCGAGTTTTTCAGCACATTTTTTTCCAGCACATTTTATACACAGTTTTTGTGGTCAAATTAGGTACTTTGGCTGATCTTCAGGTCAGCTTATCAGCTTATATTCAAGTATTTATTTCATATTGTACAACCATTATTGTTGTATCTCTCCAAATTGTTCCACCTCCATTACAATGAACTCAATGCCTGAGCAAAAACTCTTCCTCCCCACCCATGGTAACCACAGGTCAAGTTTCTCAGCAAACTCTGAGACGCCATTATGACTTGTGCTAATGATCTCTTGCATTCAGATGATGCGTCTCTGTCTTGTCTTTTCCTGTTTAAGACATAGTAATAAATGGTCTCTTCAAATTATATTTGAGATTTTGGATCTCCTTTGTACTCTAAAACAGTATACATATATGCATAAAGTGGTCTTCATTAATACTATAAGTAAAATCTATTTTTATTTTCTTGCTGTTCACAGTTAAAGGAAACTTTATTTATCTTATATTCCATAATTTGCTGAACACACTATCTCAAACCGTTTACGAGATGGTAGTCTGGACTTTTCTGCACTTAACACTTAAAATATTATATTTTGATTGTCTCGCCTTTCCCACATTTAGCACTTATTAATTTTATATTCCATTCTACTATTGCATATTTTTTAAAACATGATAATAAAACAAAAAGTAATAGTTATTATAATATTGGTCCTGTTGTAGAACTCCTTCTTAAAAATATTAATTCTTTTACTCTTTGCCATATGAAGGAAGCCCTCTAATTTGAATTTATTTTCAGAATTATTTTAAAGAATACCAAATCTGCACAAATGTCATTCACATTATAATGTGAAAATAATGCTAATGGTTTTTGTTGGATTGCCTCAGGGGTGAAGCAATCTGTTTTTATAAAGAGTTGAGTAGTAAATATTTTAGGTTTGGTGGTATAGTGAGTGAGTCAGCAATTCAAAATCACCCGTCACTCCGTGAGGCTTACAGTTTCAGAAACCCACAGGGGCAGTTCTACTCTGATCCGTGGGTTCACTATGAATTGGAATAGAGTCTATGGCAGTGAGTTTTTAGTTAAGCCATATATAGTCTTGGTCATATGTTTATTGTGGGTCCCACAGTCCCCCTCCCCGCAAAAAAACTCCAACCCTTTTAAAATGCAAAACTATTACAATCTATACACTAACAGACCAATGACGGCTAGTGGGGTATGGGGTTGAAGGGGACAGTACTGTAGGCAGCAGTTATTTTGCTTGAAGATTGCAATGTTTTCAACCTGCCCTACTCTCCTCTTCACTCTACCCCACAACCACATCCACGCCCACTCTACCAACATCTAGCTGTTAAATGACTGTAATACACCTTGTTAGACAGGTTAAAGGTGGTACTTAGTAGGCCCTGACAGCTAGACAAAAGTATGAGTAAGAATCTTGAAGGCATTGTTCCACACCAGCCTGACAGACCCAAAGGAGAAAGCGGTCTGCCTTGAAAACATTTACAGATATGGCTTTGGGAGTTTGTAGTAATCCCCATTAAGATTTCAGGGGAAACATCCAACATTATCAAGAAAATTGTACTTTAAAACATACTAATAGCTTGGACTAAATGAGAATGAAATAGCTCGAAGGGAAGAGGCCTCTAGAACCTCATCTTTCTGCATACAGAAACCAGACTGAGAAAGCTGCAAATTATAGGCCGTTTGTTAAGGAGAAGACACGACCTCAGAGGACAAAGCCAAGAGTCCTAAAACACCACTCCCATAGCATAAAAGTGTATCGCTGGTCCCCAAATATGAGGCATGACAACGTGTGCACCATAGAACTTCGGACCTAGTAAGGGTCAGTGACTACCATGTGTCTTGTCCCTGTGGTAGTTATTCTGTTCCTATCTCATCATTGTACATAGTATATAGGAAGAAGAGGGGCCTGCTGGCAGATAACTTATCTTTCTAGTTCCCAGGTCTCTCAATGAAGAGGAGTTACAATGAAATTACTGCACCTGGAAGTGTCACCTGTATCCAGATCTGCTATGAGATCATGGACTCTGTGCCTGATGTCATGATGCAATGAGTTTTTCAGCACATTTTTAATGCAGTTTTTGTGGTAAAATTAGGGGCCTCGACTGATATTCGGGTCGGCTTATACTCAAGTATACATGGGAACTCTTAAGAGTCCTGGGAGAGAATGAATGTGGGAGGAATGCAAGTAACTGTGGCCAGAACAGACTATGGTAGATTAAACACACACAATTATGTACACTTCCTTCCATTAAGCATTAGAATCAATTCTCGTGTCTTTGATTGTGGGCTGGCTTATGACTTATTTGAGCCAATAGAACGAGGCAGACATAAAGCTGTTTGAATTCAGAGCCTTGGTCTCAAGGGGCCTTGCCGTTTCCCTCTTGGAACGCTTTCACCATCAAACAAAGAAGCTGAGTCTGGACTACTCAAAGATGAGGAGCTACGTAGATGAGGACAGAGACAATACGCTACCAGCTCCAGCCATCAGCCCTCCGTTAATCTGACAACTTCTGCAAATTCCTAAGCAAGCCCAGCTGATACCAAATGCGGCACTGGCAGCCACCCCAGCTGAGCCCTGCTCAAACTATCAAATCACAAAATCTAAGGAAATAAATACATTTTTTCCTATTGAACTACATTTTGGAATAAATTCACTGTTCCCAGCTATTAGTAAGGACAGTCAGGGAAAAATTCAATGGATTATCTACTGCTTTGAGGTCCCACTGCCTGGTTTCTACTGCAATCAAACTCTTGATTACTTCAAGGAGGGGTGTTAGTATCATCCAGGTTCCTTCATCCATGCCAGACCAATCATGCATATATAATCTTGCTATGTGTGTGAACAGAAACTATAGAACTAGATAAAATAAATAAAATATTTCGCAGAGTGAAGTATTATGCTCCACATCACATTTGAAAGTCTGACTTTTTGTCCTGCTAAAATAATTCTCGTTGGTGCAAGCAATGATTTAATTTAGTTGTCAAATAGGAAGAATAATTCCCATTGCCCATTTCCTTGCCTAAAAATCTCCAAAATTTTTCAGAATTAAATTAAGACTACTTAACATGGTATATTATGAACTTCATGGTGCTATGAACTGTGTGGTGTATCAAAAATATATAAACACTCAGTAGAGCCTGGCAGCACAGTTGGTAAGCACTTAGCTGCTAACTGAAAGGCCAGCCTAATGATCCGTTGCTGTAAAGATTCAAGCCCCAAACCATATGAGGCAGTTCTCCACCATCACATGGGGTTACCACGAGTTGGAATGGACTCAAGAGTACCCCGAGAACAACTTACTTATGGATATAATCTCACTTGGGATGAGGATTTGTGATATAATGATGCCATACCGGTGTGGGGTGTGTTTTAAACCAGTTACTTTTGAGACATAAGAGGGGATTAGGCATAGATGCAAGCAAGAAGCAATGGGAGGACCGAGGTCATGTGGAGGTCTGCAGAGAACACCAAGAAGAAGCTGAGACAAAGATTCCCCTTCCAGAGCAGTTAGAGAGGAACTTTTCCAGGAGCTAGCATCCTGAATTCAGACTTCTAGCTTCCAGAACTGTGAAAAAATTAATTTTTTTGTTTAACCCACCCACTGGGGGAATTTCTAAAACTAAGGCACATATAATTTTTAAGTATTTTCCCCTGTCAAGTGCATAACCTCCTTCAGCAAAATTTCACTAAAATGGGTCATATGACATGTTGTAGAACATCCATAAGGGACTCATAGGACATCTACGTCAATTGGCAAACATAGTTCATAAAGGCAATGTTCTGTATCTTACTTTGGTGAAAAATGTCTTAGATATTCAAAGCTTATAAATAGCCACCTAAGATACAACTAACAGTTTCTTTCCATCCGGAACAAAGAAGAGTTAAGAAAGCCAAAAATTCAAGACAACAATCAGTCCAAAGATCAAATGAACCACAGGTTGTAAGATCCTGAGGCCACAAGAACAAGATGGTGCCTGGCTATGACTACCAAACCCAAGCGCAAACTCACTGCCAGAGCCAATTCTCATAGCAACCTTATAGGACAGGGTAGCACTGCCTGTGTGAGTTTCTGAGACCATAACTCTTTATGGGAGTAGAAAGCCCTGTCTTTCTCCCTCAGAGCTGGCTAGTGATTTCAAACTACTGACCTTGCATTTACCCAACGCATAACCACCACCCCAACAGGGATACTTTGGCTACCTTTACAGAATGAGCTAAACAAAATCACAAGAGAAGGTCCTGAATAGAGAGGGAGGGGGATAATACAACCAAATTCACAAAGAAGACCACACTTACTATCTGACAGAGACTGGAGGAATTCCAGAGACTATGATCCTAAGAGACCTTCCTGTCCTGAAAATGAAACCATCCAAAGCGACTGCCTTTGAGTCAAACAGTACAGCAGTCCATAAAGTAAACAATAACACTGGAGAGGAAGGTGTTCTTTAGAATACTCTATTATATGAATCAATAGAGAAATATGTGCACAAAAGCAAAAGTGAGGTCAGATGGGGTAGAAAATGCAAATAAAAGGAAATAGGAAACTCAGAGAAGAAATGGGAGAGTGCGAGCACAGCATGGAGAATATAATCAATTTTGTGGGACACTGGATGTAAAAACTATTAAATAAAAAACTAATCTTACTCTTTAAATGTTTACCTAATTCACACACAAAGTTTTTTTACAAGTTATAATATTTATTAAAATTATATACAGGAATATCTAGTAGAACATGTGTCTAAAAGTCCACATATTATTTTCCTTTTTGTAAGTCATTTTATTGGGGGCTCGTACAACTCTTAGCACAATCCATACATACATCCATTATGTCAAGCACGTGTGTACATTTGTTGCCATCATCATTCTCAAAACATTTTTCTACTTGAGTCTTGGTATCAGCTCATCCCCCCCTGCCCCCAACCCCTCCCTCATGAATCCTTGATAATTTATAAATCATTATTGTTTTTTCATGTCTTACACTAACTGATGCCTCCACCCACTTTTCTGTTGTCGATCCTCCTAGGAGGGGATTATAGGGAGATCATTGTGATCAGTTCCCCCTATCTCCCCACACCTACCCCTTACCCTCCTGGTATGGCTACTCTCAATATTGGTCCTGAGGAGTTTTCCTGTTCTGGATTCCCTGTGTTTCCAGCTCTTATCTGTACCTGTGAACATGCTCTGGTCTAGCCAGGTTTGTAAGGTAGAATTGGGGTCATGATAGTGGGGGGAAGGAAGCATTAAAGAATTAGAGAAAAGTTGTATGTTTCATCAGTGCTATACTGCACGCTGACTGGCTTGTCTCCTCCCCACAACCCTTCTGTAAAGGGTTGTCCATATGCTTACAAATGGGCTTTGAGTCTTTATTCCATGCTCCCACTCATTCACATTGATATGATCATTTATTCTGGGTCTTTGATGCCAGATACCTGATCCTATCAACACCTCATGATCACACAGGCTGGTGTGCTTCTTCCATGTGGGCTTTGTGGCTTCTCAGCTAGATGGCCACTTGTTTATCTTCAAGCCTTTAAGACCCCAGATGCTACATCTTTTCATAGCCGGGTACCAACAACTTTCTTCACCACATTTACTTATGCACCCGCTTTGTTTTCAACGATTGTGTCCAGAAGGTAAGCATCATGGAATACCAGGTTAATAGAAAAAAGTGTTCTTGTATTGAGGGTGTACTTGAGTAGAGAGAGGCCCAATGCCCATCTGCTACCTTAATACTAAACCTATAAATATATGCACATAAATTTGTTTTCCCATCCTCATATATAAATATATTTACATATGTACATGCCTTTTGCCTCCTAGCTCTTTCATCTATTTCCTTTCACTTTTCTCTTGTCCCACTATCATGTTCAGCCTTCATTTGGGTTTCAGTAATTCCTCTCAGTTACATTGGCATTAATCAAGCCCTACCAGGACTCTTACACCCTCCTTGCCATCGGTTTTAGATGTTCCCTTGTTCCTGGGTTTGTTAACATCACTTCCTTTCCCCCAACCCCCCTTTCCCATGCCCCCCGGAACCTGTTGGTTCCGTTGTTTTCTCCTCCAGGTTTTTTATCCCGCCTATTTTATCTAGATAGACCTGCAAAGATAATAAAATGCACAAACACAAGACAGAGCAAAACAAAGAACAAAACAATAACAACAAAAAAGAAAAGCCTAAAAATAGTCCAAGGTCTGTTTGTTGACCTTTAGGGGTATTTTCCGGTAGAGTCTGATGGAGTACCATGCCCTGGCCCCTAAGTCTATTTTTGGTATTCCCTGGGGATTTCGTTGCTCTGTTCCCCTTGCTGTTTTGTTGTATGCCCTTAGTGCACACACAAAAAATTTAAGGGATCCTTTTAGTCATTCAACTGAATGTCCTTCTGTTATTTATGATGATCCTGAGGGCTGAAGTTATTAATGACTGAAAGCTGTCTCTGTAGTTGATGCTAGGGCTAAGACGAAAAGCTGGGATAATTAATTTTTAAATTGAACAAGGTTTCCTTCAAAAAAGTTGTAAAGGTCTGAGTAAAAAATTAACAATGGCATATTTTAACCTTTAAAATAGTATTTTTTGTAACTTATACAGAGTAATGTTTTCTTCAGAAGATATTAAAGTATCTGTGTGTAATAAATCACAATCATGGGAATTAATCCCAGAATGTGATGTTGGTTCAATATTAAAAAATAATTGTTGTAATATATTTGTATTAAAATAATAAAGGAGAAAAATCATGATAGTTTCATGGATACAGAAAATATATTCAATAAAATTTAACATCTACTCATGATAAAACATACTTAGCATGGGGAGGAAAAAGAAATTACTCATTCTGATATAAATAATCTAATAAAAACCTAGAGTACATGCTACTTACGGTGAAATATTGAAGGATATATAAGTGAAGGATAGACAGTTTCATCCATGTCACTCAACATTGTATAGAGGGCCTAGCCAGTGCATAAGTCAACAAATCAAATGAAAGACACAAACATTGGGAAAGAAGTGAGTATGTCATTACTTTCAGATAATATAATGATTTTCTTAGAAAATCTTAACAAATCTACAAATAATTTCATAATCTCATAAATGATTCTGCAGTTATAAGAAACAAATATAACACACTAAATCAATTATATTTCTATATGCTAGCAAAAAAGAACTAGAAAATTAAAATTTAAAATATGATTTGTAATAGCAAAACATATATGAACAGAAATCAGTTTAAGCAAAAATGTACAATATCTTCATGCTAAAAACTACAAAATACTGCAGAGAATCAAGTAAATGGAGAGATTTAGCATGTTCAACTCATGAATTAGAAAACAAAGTACAATAAAACAAAACAAACCTAAGAGACTCAAATGATGTACCTCTCTACCTACTGCCATTGAGACCATTATGGCTCAGAGCAAACCGATACAGCGAAAAGAACTGCCTCTTCAGGTGTCTGAGATTTTTAATCTTTCATGGGAGTGGACGGCTTCATCTTTCCCTCACAGAGCAGCTCGTGGGCTTGATAAACTGGCCTTTCATTATCAGCTTAATGTGTAAGCCACTAGGCTGCCATGGCTCCTTTATATGTGCCTATAGGAGGCTCAATGATTTTATGGGAAAATTCCATTGCCTTTTAATTCCATTTTTCCATGAACTTTTTGAAGAACCCTCACATAATATATTGATGAAAAATACCTCTTGATAAGAAAATATTACCTGATCAATGATAGAATTTAGCTTGGTAAGTAACAGAAATCCTCGACCATGCACAAGGTACTGCCCGAGGCTTGCCATGTGCGTCTCCTCCTCCTCGTCTTCCCGGGCCTCTGCCCTCTGGACCACAGCATTGCAAAGCCGGTTCACATCAGTCAGAAACTCACGTGCCAGTGAGTTGCTGTTGGTGCTCATGGTTGAGCTAGAAAGCAAATATCAGAGGTTAAAAGAGAATCTTTTTAAACTTATAAATATGTGCACTGTTAAACTATGTATTTTTGTTGTTTACTTTAAAGTGAAGACTGACTTTAAACAACTGGTAGTTAGCCCTACATATTGGCAAGGGTACTTAGCCCTATCTTTTCACACATAGCTCCGATTCACTAAATGTCCCTTAAGAAATTCCTGCTATGGCAGAAACTAGCCCCAGGGTTTGAGAATGCCGAAGAATAGCTAGGAATGAGTAAGTGAAAGCACCAGGATAGTAGACCCAGGGAGTGGTGGCAGTGAAGTTAGGACATGGCTTTCTCTCTTAAATAACCTCTCTGAAGAGTAAACTCATTACTTACATTCTGGCCTCTGTGTTTCAAAACAGGTAAATCAATCTTTCAAAAATAGAATAGTTATAATAAAGACCACAAGTAAAAAACCAAAGACCAATAGGGAAAAGCAGAATGCACTCCCCCAGCAAATGGGAAGCAGTTAAGGATCCCCATAGTTCCACTCTCATTCAATAATGTGCTAGAACCCTTAGCCATAGCTATTAGACAACAAAAGGAAGTCAAAGGACTCCAAATGGGTCAAAAAGGTGAAACTCTGTTTGCACATGATATGATTTTATGCATAGAAAACCTCAAAGACAAAAAAAAAATTTTTTAAAAGAAGAAAACCTCAAAGACTGAACAACCAAAAAAAACCTGTTAAAATAATGGAAAGATTTGAGAATGCAGCAAGTTTCAGGACCAACACATAAAAACATATCTGATATTAAGGAAGAGATCTCTGAAAATTACATCAAGAAAACCTTTACTAGAGCCACACAAAAGATGAAATTCTTAGGAATAAACCTAACTAGAGAAACAAAAGATTGTACAAAGAAAATTACAGAACACTATTACAAGAAACCAAAAGAGACCAACATAAATGGGAGAATATCCCATGTCCTTGAATAAGAAGGCTTAACATTATGATGTCAAAACTACCAAAAGCATCTATAAATACAACGCAATTCTCATCCAAGAGATGTGAATCAAATCAGCAAGATTATACCAATAATAACAGCCAAGTAAAACAGAAATGACAAACGCTGTAGAAGGCGCAGAGAGATTGGAACCCTCACAGTGGGTCTGTAAAAATGTACAGCCACTGTGAAAAGTAATCTATAACTCAATAACTGAGAATAGACACTCTGCGCTATTCAGAAACACCTCTGCTAAGTAAATACACTAAAGAAGTATGAGCCATACCACAAACAGATAAATGCACACAGGTTCATTGCAGCATTGTTCACAATAGTAAGAAGGTAGAAATAATCCAAATGGCCATCAGGAGAAGAATGGAGAAAGAAACTTTGGTGTACATACACAATGAAATATTATGCACCACTGAAAAACAACAAAGATCCACAACCACCTACACAGCATGAAAGGACCTGGAAAACATTATGCTGAGTGAAACTGGTCAATCGCAAAAGGGAAAATATTCTATACGACCACTATCATAAGGGGGTGGGAGACAAAGACTTTCATACCAAAGGGAAAAAGGGAAGATGAATCAATAGACTAGAGGTTTGATAGGTGTTCACATGTGTCAAAGGATGTACGGAGGTCCACAGAAGAAGAGTAACGAAGATGGGACTGAGGGTAGCTACTCAGGGGTTTATAAATAGATTATCTGAAATGTAAACCTCTCACCTCATGCACGATAAATAGATATGATTATTTTTTTAATCAATAAAAATATAAATTATTTTTTACATTATAGAATCTATAGGCACTAAACCTTCTCTAAACATAAAAGCTCAAGAAATATGATGAATAAAATGTTTCCCATTAAAGTGAAAAGAATTGGAAGAAATTTAGCAGCTGAAGAGTCATGTAGACTTTGCTTCTTACTACGCATTTGAATCAAATAAAGGGCAATCAGTGTGTCACTTTAAAACTAAGGATAAGGAAAATAATAATGTAAAATACAATAGGGGATACAAATATAAATAAGTATTGAGAAAGGAAAACTTAAGTACAGAATCTCCAAATTTTCAAAATAACTCCATCTTAAAAATGAATTTGAGACAGCTTCCACTACCAGCAGCTCCACAGATGAAAATACCTGGTATTTTGCTCGTGTACAAATGATAGCTTAGGAAATCCTTTAGGGAAGTTCTACCTTGTCCTATAGGGTTACTTGAGTGAGAATTAACCTGATAGTAACTTTTTGGGTTTTAGTAACCTTTAGAAATTTTTTAACCTAGAAAGGACACATTAAGTAAGATGTATATTGCCTTATCTACCTTCACCCCATCCAAAGGTAAATCCTCTCCATACTCCCAATTGAGAGGTCAGTGGGCCAGACGACTATGTCTCATGTCAGAAAGTACAAGTCAGTCTCTAGATCCTCCTGACTGAAGCACAATTGACCAAGAAGCAGCCAACATTCATAGTGGCTAGCAAAATGCGATTTGTGTGGCGCAACTTACAAAGAGGAAAATGAGGCAATTCGGTTTTCTTTCTCTCCCTCTTAGGAATCTGATCATAGTGAAAAGGTCATATAGGAATGGGCCTGTGATTTTTTTTTCTCCCCAAGTAAATAAATTATTATGAAGTGAAAGAAGGCAATTGACTGAAAATGAACCAAAGGAGTACACAGAGAAGCAACTAAACAGAAAAGGGAAAAACAAGAAAAATTCCCAGTACTACATTGGTTCCCTATAGTTTAATTCTTGACTCTCATCAGAATTATGGACCTTATTATAATAGCAACCCCTTATTCATGATAATAAATATTATTTTTTAATATTATTAAACATCAGGAATAGAAAGTAGTTTTTAAAAGTATGCATTACTCATTCTCTTCGACTGCAGCAATACCTTCTGTTATAAATACTGATTCTGTAATAAGCTTTTGTAAAGTAAAATTATTAAATAACTCAAATAACCTAATATTCAGCCCATGTTTATTCAAGTTTATTAACATATTACATCTAATCTGTCACTGATTTTATGACACATAACTATTTAATGTACCATGAACTTTTTCTCCTGGGAGAAATGCAGGGCTCGGTTCCTACCCATTGACTGTGACACAATGACTTCTTATCACTTAGCATTGTCCCCACAGTTCCAACTGTGTGCCGCCTAGACCATTCATAATGCAGCGTTCCTTAAAGCTAGCATCCGATTCTGGACTGTTCTCTTAAAGCTTCCAACATCATTCTGTACGTCTCAATAACATACTTTCTCGACCTTATCAGAGAGGGTGGGCAGAGAGTTTCAGACAGCAGGTAGAAAAGTCTCAGAGAGTGTACACTAAACATCTGCAGTACTGGCCACACATGTAATTCTGCTGGAGCACAAATGATGTGCACAGCTGTCCCCAAGTCCACTCATGAGGGAGACAGGAGGCAGTGCTATGGACAGTATCAATTGTATAACATATGACAACTTAAGAAATATTAAAAATTAATATTGCAGACTGTGCAATTTAAAATTTTTTAAATATATGGTAATAATCAGGGCATACCTAACACAATGGGACCATGGGAACTAACATGAATATTTTTATTCGATAATTAATAAGAAACTGTTTCAATTCTATTTGCTTAAAGGCACAAGATGCCATGTCAGTTAAAAAGCATTATATGTTTTTTCCTTGATTAAAAAAAATATAATCAATCCTAATTATTCACAGCTTCCATATGTATTTACAGATTTACATATATAGAATTGATCTGTAATGCTAAAATCAATCATTGTGATACTATTTATACTGGAGACAATCTCAGGAGGTCAGTCCACACAGTGCTAGATGAGGTCAAACAAGGTGATGGTCTACCTTCTTGTTTCAGCTATCGTACTCTAAGAAAGTGCCCCTTTGATAGGCTAGCTAGAACCAAGTTTTTACATTTTTGTGCTTGGGGGAGGTGATTTTGCCACTTAAAATGATATCCAAGCATAGTGTTAAAGCACTGAGTAAGGGGTTCCTAACTTCAAAAGGGTGTAAAAGTGCCTTATAGAGAAAATACGTGTGTCAAATGATCTTAATTCAGGCATAAATTATAGTGTTATTGGATGTGAGTTCAATGTTAATAAATCAATACTATATGATTAAATGAAGTGCTTTTCATCAAAAACACACATAAAGCAAGGTTATGCATTGATCTGTTGACAAAAATGTGAAAAGAGGCTTACAGGAACCTAATCCTGAATTTCTCCCAGGATTAAAAGTTCAGTGTGTGCTAACTCAAGATTTGCATAGACTTTACAGAACATAACCATGAATAATGAGAATCAGTTGCATGTTTCCATGAATAAGGTATAGATTCATACAAATAATCTACTATCTGCTGACCCCAGCTAAGTATGTTGTGCTTACAGTCACTGTGAGTAAGAGCCAACCTGCCAGCATCTAACAACAATTTAGAAATCCTTGCCTGAGAGCACTTTTTCTTTGTTAACAGCTGCACTGTTTTCTATTGTACACATTTCATTAAATAAATGTACTGTTACTATGAAACCAATTTCTTATTGTTGAATATTAATTTATTAGCTTTTATTATCAAAGAAAATACTACATGAACATCCTTAAACCACAGCAAATCTGTCCTATCATGTCCTTAAGACAAAGCCCTTGAGTTAAAAATTCTACTCACATAATAGGTTTTGACACATTTCTTAGTTTATTCTAAAGAATTTTATAGCTGAATGGCATTTCATTTCATTATATATTCTAATTGGGATAGGAAATTAGTATTCAAGAGGGTTTAGGAAACAGATCTATTCTGATATAGTAATCATGTATTCAGACTTTTTATTACATTTTCATTGATTTTCTTACACTTTCCTTAATGTCTGAAAATAATGAAGATTGAGTTATTTACCGAATTTTAATGTATACCTCCATTTTTCTGTCTAATCTGAAACTGGTTAGTACTAACAGAACAACATTTTTATGTGTTATAAGGGAGTACTTTTGCTTTTTACATTAAGAAAATAGTTGTTTCTTTCTAAAATCTAACCTTAACAGATGTTAATTTCTTGTAAACACTGTGCAATATGCCATTGTATGAATAAACCACAATTTATATATATATATATATGGAAAGCTTAGTTATTTTTATTTGGAAATTTAATTTATATCATATAACTATGCAGTTTCTAAGTATTTTCATTATTAACTGGATTATGTTATATCACAAAATATTTTATCACACTAGCTACTTACCCGTATTTCAACACTTCCGCAACATTTAGAGTTTCTCTAATTTGGACCTGTGAAATAGATGAATAAAGACTTCTTAGACACAAAGCTTCATCTTAAAAACAAAACAAAAATAAATTTAAGACAAATATATTGACAGAAATAGTATAAACACAAAGAACTTATAACAAAAAATAAATTTCAATGCTGACATGAAAATCAGTGGCCACCTTCATATGGAATGTATGAATCAGTCAACAAAATTTTAAATCTCAAAAGGGCACTTAAAAGGGGGTTGGGGGGCTAGCTGTCTTACATGCAAAAAGAGAATCTTCAGAGAGGGCGCTTTAGAACACAGTATCCTGAACAAGAAAACTTCATCACAGATTCCTTCCCTCCCTCCTTCTTAATTCACAGATTGCTTCCCTCCCTCCTTCTTAATTTACAACTTCTAGTCAAATTACAAGTTAACTATAAAAGAAAAAGACCAGTGTCAGTCTTCTTAACACTGGCCTTCAGAAGGTGATGGAATATCATCTACATACAAATATTACTCAGAAAAAATGTCTTCAACTTCCAATACTATGAACATCTAATTATTCTGTTAGAGTGAAAGATATCTGAGCCTCTAGGCAAAGACTGAAAATACCAAAGCCAGCCAAATAAATATATCACCATCAAATTTCATAAACTTGAAGTTTTTAAATGTTAATCTTCCATGTATAATAAAATAAAGATTATTTCAGAACACAAAAGGATATTGCTACTTCTGGGATACAAGACTAGTTACCTGACCTCCTCTAGCCCCCATTATCTTTACCTGGAAGAAACATGAAAGATCTCTCCTTGTTACAGTTACAAGGCAAACATGAAGGTTTATTTTTAGGCACAAGATTTTAAACATTGTGACTTTTAAATGCTTCAAATTGTTCAAATCTGGAGAACTGTATTGAGTTCCTTTCAGATTGGCGAACAGTTTTTGTATCACCACAATTCTAGGTACTTGAGGATAAAGAGGGGAAGGAACGATGGAGCCACTGCACCCTTCCAGGGCAATTCCCGCTCTATCCCAGAGCACACGGCCATCAACACCCAGATGTTTCAGTCTCAAAGCTGCCAGAGCCCCTATGCGCAGTGCATCTACTGCTTACCCAGACAATCGGGCAGAGCCTTCATACACCTTTCTGTTCCACTCCTGCTGCCTGCCAAGCTAATCAAATCATATAGATTTAAGTCTATAGTGACAGAAAGAGACACTATCAGTCCAGTAAGAGTCTAAAGTAGTATTGTATCAATCACTTTGACTGCTTGTTTCTTTTAGTTTTGACTTCTACAGGGTGGAGTCATCTGTTTTGCAAAGCCAATTATGGGGATATAGTTAGGGTAAAATGCAATACCTTTCATTTAATCTCCCTTTTGACCTACTTTTATCTCAGTTTTTACTATTTTCTGCTTTCTCTTTGATCGAGAATTTTCTGTTTTCTCTATTCGTTGTTCTTGGCTCTTTAGTTCGTTTATTTGCCTGCTTGCTTCCTGTTTGTGTTTTATATGATTTTTCATATTTGAAATCCAGGATAAGTACATCGATAAGACAGAAACTGAACTGATAATTGCCCAGGGTTATGGCAGGAAAGGATGGGGCAAATGAGAAGCTAACAACAATGAGTGTGAGCAGAAATTGTTTTGAAATTGATTGTGGTAATGAATGCAAAAATCATCTTAATATGATTGAACGAATAATTTTATGTTAAGTGAGAAAAAAATGTTCACCTCCTTGCAAGTGCTATCATCCCCACTGCGAATGCATCCTGTAAAGAAACCACAGCACGGAGGCACACTCCGGGGCTAGGGACTAAGGGAATACTGCCACTTCAAGGCCTGAGTAGACAAGGGGAGGCAATGACTACCAGACGATGACAACAGAGAGGCGAGTGGAGACAACAACCTGGAAGCAGCCGTGACATTCCATCCGGGGACGTGAAGCCACTGAGTGAAAGCTAGCTAGCATACCCAGACCCCACCCATTCTTCACACTCCAGTGAACAACGTATTTCTAAGTGGATCAGAAACTGGGTGGCTAGAGGAGCACTGGAGAAAGACCTTGTCAGTTTTTGAATTGTGGACAATGATGCATGTGATCATCTGATTTTCTTTTTTTTTTTTTTTTGATCATCTGATTTTCAAATAAATTTAAACTGGAAAATTGAAGAAGAAACAAATTGTATAAATGCAATACGTAATAACAATTGACTATAATCATATAGATGACCTTATAAAAACAGTAGGTTTATTTTCTCTGATACAGTAACTCATAAAATTTAAAATAGGAATAACCAAAAAATACTAACAATGTATTATAAGCTACACCTACTAGTTTTGTGTCACAAAAAAATTTCATGAACATTTAACTCATCAAAGCTAACTAAACCTTTACTAGATGCCAGTTATAGCGCAAAACCAAAATTTCTACCCTTATGGATCCTAGTGGGAGAGAGACAGGAAAAAACAAGCTCATATACTATACTGTCAGATAGTGCTGAGTACTTAGAAGACAGTAAAACAGAAGAGGGGTTTAGAGCTAAAGGCATGCTACTTTAGATAGGGTGGATAAAGAAGGCCAGAATGGGCCATGTGGGGGATTATCCAGGTAAAGACGATTCCAGGGCATTACAACAAGTCCCTGCTCAAGGCACTGGATGATGAGTGGAAGAGAAAAGAAGTTGAAAATGACTCAAGCCTCAGAGGATATTTACATCACTGGCAAAAACACAGCTTCAAACAGTTCATGGGAAAACTCCATGATCTTTCCATTTCCTGCCCCTTCCTGCCTTCTCATCTTTGTTTTGGGTAAATGTGCTCTCTTTCATTTTATAAAATTGATTGTTCCAAAGAACAAATTCCTGTTGGGTATTATTGTTTATTTTATGACCTTTTATAAGACTGAAAGAGGGACTTTGAGCTTGCTCTCAGTTCTAGGCCATGAAAGTGACTTAAGACCATTGTCTCAAGGACTTCTTCAGTCTCTGTCAAAACCAATCATCTGAGTTTGTGTGTGAATTTTAGTTTCTTTATTCTACATTGTCTTCCCGCACTGCCTAGGGCCTTCTATGTGATCCCGGTTAGGGCGATTGGTAGCAGTAACTGGTAACTCTCTTGTTCTAGTCTTAGGCTTGTGTAGTCAGCAGTAGTTTACACGGTCCATTAATCCTCTAGACTAACTGCTCCCTTGAGTCTTTAATTTTCTTCATTCTCCTTTTTTGAAGTCCACATATAGTTCGAAAAGATAATATTCTGCACCCCACAATGGTGTAGCATCTGTAATCTTAGAAGCTCGTGATTGGCCATCTAAGACACAACTATTGGTCTCTTCCCAATGAAGCAGAGGAGAGTGGAGAAAATTAGACTCAAGGAAGAAATCAATACAAAGGACTAATGGACCCCACGAGCCACAGCTTACAGAACAGCAAGACCAGAACTAGAAGGTGACCAGCTACCACTACCAATTGCTCTAACTGTGGTCACACAGAGGCTGGGTCTCACACAGAGCAGGAAAGCAGTGTAGAACAAAAGACTGAGATTCACAAAAAAGACCACGCTTACTGGTTTGAAAGAGATTGGAAGAGTCATAAGGAAGGAAATGGGGAACCCAGAGTAGAAAAAGAGAGAGTGCTGACATTTTGTGGGGAATGCAATGTTATGGATCACTTTACATACAATAAATAAATGCACTTTCTACTTTAAAAATTACAAGCAAGAACTAGTAGAAAAAAGGGGGTGGGGGTAGTTACTCCTGAAGGCATTCCAAGTTTTTGGTTAGAGTGATACGGTGGCACTTTTGGAAATGGAATAATAGTGATCATAGCACAGCATGGTTGCAAAAGATGGTGTAGGAGTTGTGGCTGGACTCCTCTGACTTCCCAAGGGGGAAGGTGAATCAAGCTCATCAGCAGCCAAAGTCAATTCCTCTACCCTCCATCCTTCTGTCCCAATGCTGCTATCAACCACCCCTCCAAAAGCACTCTCTACTTTTCTGCTAGGTTTGATAGTCCATTTCAATGGTCACCTAGAACTACAGACAATAGTCATGATTATGGAATTTATTAAGGAAGCTGGCAGGTTACAATTCAGGATCAGGCATGTTCAGGATACAATTAGGACAGCTTCTTCTCAGTTGTGCCTTCACACACATTAAGGTTCTCAGCCTCAAGGCCTGTCAGAGCAAGTGCTACAAAGATCTAGCTCTAAGTTCTCAAGGCCAAGTCCCTTTGACTTCGTCCCTGCTTGAGCAAATGTAGCTCTGCTGATTAAGTGTCCAGTAAGCCTTGGCCCAAAGGTGTTCAGAGCTAGCTCCATTGGTCAACAAATGTAGCTACTTGGAACCAGAAGTTACTAACAACCTTGTGAAGGTGGTTTCAGTGGAATAAGAAGGAAGTATTTGGAAATCGAGATAAGGAATTTAAGTAGCTTATTTGAGGGCACGTAATGGGTGAAAAGAAATAGGTGGTAGGTAACTTGAGGGGGCACCAGAGGAAAAATTAAAAAATAAAAAGCCCCAGAGACTTTAGCATGCTTGTACAGTAAGGACAATGTTCCTGTAGGTGCTTGATGTTACTTCCATAAAGTATTCCAAATATCTTTTAACATTTACAGAAAGAAAAGATGAATAGTAACATGGGTTTTCTGTTGTGTGCCTTCGAGTGAGTCAATTCTGACGGTGGGACAGAGTACACCTGCCCCATCAGTTTCCCATTGTAATCGTTACACATGCATAATCCCTGTGAAGTTGCAGTAGGTTTCAATCACTGACCTTTGGCTAGCAACCAAGCCCCTAAACAAGAATGCTCTATTCCAGGTAACTCAGTGTTCATTTGAATGGAGACACTTCTCCCCAGATTAGAATGCGGTAACTATACAGGATCTCCATTTGCATAAAGCATTAGACAGGGTGTCTTTCTAGAGGACATGATGGAACATTGGATTATAATACAGGTACAGTTATTGAGCAACATAACTCAATCATGATGTCATTATTCATTAGAAGCCTAGTGGGAAGTCTCCAACTGGATGTTGTTCTGATTTCCTAACATCTCCTCTTCGGTTTTCACATTCCTATGTTAACTTTGCTGTTTATTTCTCTGAGAAGTAGAAACTTCTGAAAAGAACTCTGTCTTCCCACCACCAAGTGCGATAATGGCCCCACATCTGCACTCATGTACTCTCCATTCTTCTCATCCATTAGACGAACAGTCGCTGTTGCTTCCACTTTACACTGCAGGCTCATCTTGCCTGGCTGTGGTTCCTGGAATAATCTCCTTTCATGCCTAACCTATTTTCCATGTTCTTTTATGATAGCTATGTAATTTATCATCTTTTTTTAAAAAAAGATTGTGAACTGAGATGTGAACTCACGCTCACTTCTAGTTAGCTAGAGGTTCTGGAAAAATCTCCTCCCAAATCTTGGGTTTGAATTTTTCCCTATCACTGTTATTAGTTCTATCCTCATAATTCTGTATGTAGGATACTGTCCCTGTGAGAGAAGACAAAGCAAAACTGTAACTGCAACATTTCATTGCTTTTCTGTATATGATTAGCCAGTTTGTTAACAAGGAAGGAGCCCTGGTGGCACAGTGGTTACGAGATGGGCTGTGATCCACATGGTTGGCAGTTAGAAACCTCCAGCAGCTCCACAGGAGAAAGACTGGCTTTCCACTCCCATGAACAGTTATGGTCTTAGAAATCCACAAGGGGTCGCTATGCGTTAGAACTGACTGGATGCCAGTGTGTCTGGTTTTTTGGGGGGTGCAGGGGGTGTGAGGAATTGTTAACAAGAAGTATCTATTATTTTCATCTTCTACACACACACACACACACACACACAAATATATAATGGGCATTTTCATACCTACCTTAACCATTTCAAAACCCTTAGCTCATTATTCTCCTAGGATTTGTTTTGTTTTATATCCTCTTTTCCTTTTTTTTTTCTTTTGTGTGTTGAGTTCAGCTATCTACTTCACCTCTCTTCTCTTTACATATCATTTCTAATGTTCAATAAGCACCTTCAATAAGGATCACTTTACAACTTCACAACTAACCCCCCACTCTATCTGTATTTCAATTTTCTACATGCCAGCTTTGTTCCATATTCATTTGGAACACAAATATGGAACTATCATTTATTAAACATTTAGCTGTCATTTATTAAACATCCACTTTGTTTCAGCCATTATAAAAGCAATCTCAGTCTCTTTCCTCAAGAACACAATATGGTAGCAAAGGGGGTTTTTTTTTCTGTTAAAAGGGGCAATTAACACAAGTTGGATGGTCAGGAAAATCTCATGAAGGAATTCATCTTCAAATTAAGGAATAAGAAGTTCAAGGAAGAGAGAACAAAAGCATTCCAAATAGAATGAACAACCCACCTCAAGTCACAGAGAGAATTCCAATAAGTTTGGTATTAAAATACAAAATGAGAAACAGGAAAACTGAGGATGGAGGAACTGGTAATCACAGATCAAATAAGAAAGGTTTTGTACACTCTGCTTAGAATCTTGGGCTTTGGCCTACCAGCTAATGGTATGAGGATTTGTCCAAGAATCACTTATGCAGTCTCTCTGGACCCCACCCTCAGAGACTAATCCACTAAGCTTGGGATGACATCCAAGCATACGTTTCGTAAGCTCATGATGAGCAGCCAGGCTTGAGAAGCACTGCTGTCAGTGAGAGGAAACCCGCAAATGACTGTAAACCTGCTAGCAGCAGGCCAAGGCTTGATTTCTCTAATCGCAATGTGCAGACAAATTTGAGAGAGAAAAACTTAAAGAGGCATGGAAATCAATGTGGAGGGTGCTGCAATACTGCAAGCAAAATACGCAACTGCTATCTGGAGTAAACATGGCGGTAGGGTATAATTTTAATAAATACACAGAAGTTAAAATGAGCACAATTTTGGTGAAGGATTGAGTTCAGAAGTGAGAGGAAGGGAATAATCAAGAATAACTCTCAGATGAGTTTGGTTAACTGGATAGACATCACTGCCAACAGGGAAATGAACACCAGAAGAGTCGCCAAGGCACGTGCACTGCGTCTGCTACAAGGGCAAACCCACTCTACATCAGGTGAGTCCTCTGCTCATTAACCCAGTGCCCATCTTCATCTCAGTGACTGATGACGCTAAATCTATCACCCATTCATTTCAATTGCCAGCAACGCTCCTAAGGTATCTATATGCCTTCTCAGCAAACACATCCACCCTATCCCATGGTTTCCAAGGACAGACTGAATTAGAAAATAATGCAAGTATTACTCTTTTAAGAAAGCAGGATTGCAAAAGGAAAAAGAAAGCCACAGGTAGAGGAAGGTTTATTACTTTTAAGTATTTGTTTGAGGTTGTTTGGTTGGCTTTAGAATTGGGAGAATTTGCACGTGTTTGGTTATAAAGAAGGAGCCAGCCAGTGGTGTTACCAGCTGGCTCCTAACAGTTATGACAGTGTTTACTTCTTTCCAGCGTGGCAAACATCATATTGGTAGCCTGAAGATAGCCATGTATGGGCCAATGCAACACCTGAATGACACACACACACACACACACACCCCTCGCCCCCACCCCCTATTTACCAGCGTACCACTCCAGCCAGCAAAGGGGAGGACACAGAAGATGAAACAGCAATCGGGAGACTAATCATATACGACAGAGTGTTTATCAAAGACAAAAGGGCTTAATCGTGGACTGGGAGCCCAGCAGAGGCTGGAATCAAAGAATTTCAAGTGTTATCAACTTTCTCTGATAGTTGAGATCCTCAGCAGGATTCGGCTGCATGGCTCTGGAAGTAAAGAGTTTGGATTATATCTCTGATTTAGAAATGGGAGTTTGGGAATAAAAGGACAGCAGAAGCATAAGTGAAATGGAATTAGGGCATATATAGGACAGTAACCCATATGGTCAAAATTAACCACCAACTGGATGGAGAAGAGAAAGTAGTCACATGATACTGATAGACAAAGAGAAAACACCAGTATGGGTATCAAGAGAGTGCAGATCTCTATGACACTGAAGGAAGGCCAAGGCAGGGATGAAGGATATTAGAATTTTAAGATTTTCCAAAACAAGCAGTTACAGATCAAAATATTTTTAGAGTGTGCCCCTTCCAAGTTAAGTGTATAAAATGAAATGAGAGTTAAGATCACTACAGCTAAGTAGTCAGAGACCAGTGTGTGAAATAAAAGATTGTGAGCTCTTAAATGAAAGCTCATTAATGACAGGGATTTGGGTCTGTTATATTTACCATATTGCCAAATCTTTAGAAAACTCCACCTACTAAGCTTTTTAAAAAAATGCAAAAGGGATATAGGGAAAAAGCTACTGTATACAAACATCCCTGGGGTGAGGACCAGGTAATATGGCAGGGACCAGACCAAATCCAGGGATATATATGGTGGCCAACTAAAAAGGAGGTGGGGAAAGAAAAATAAAACAAAAGAAATGGGTAGCGGGGGCACAGGGCACTAACCCACCCAAGGGAAGGGTATTGCTTATATCTCCACAGGGAAAGAGGGACCAGACTCCAACCCAGTACTCCAAGATGTGAATGAAACATGCCAGCGTGGAGCAGGGAACCAGTGGAGATGTCTGAGGGGCCGGCCCCAATCCCAACTACTACATGGACACCTGCCCCTCCTCCCAGAAGAATTTATTTCAAAGGACGGCACTGAATCTCCAGCTCCAGGAGAGGGATATAGCTAATCAGAGCACATGGGAGCAGATGAACGGGGAGGAGAGAATGGAGCACATCCTGGCCCACTAGGCCTTTTGGACAATGTTTCCGCTTAGAGTAGCCAGTCCACAGAAAGGACCATATGGCTGGCCCCAATATGAGAGACGACGTCCCTCACTGACCCATAGCCCTACAGGGGACAACACCGGAGACACAGTGTGGGAATTGCACCCAAGCTGATGCCGCCACACCAAGGCAAAACACTAAGGGGGTGCAATAGAACAGCAAGGCAACGGAGCAGCGAGGTTCCCAGGGAATGCTGAAGGTGGATTTGGGGGCCAGGCCATGGTGTACCAACAGACTCAACTAGAAAACACTTTTAAAGGCCAAAAAACAGTCCTTGAACAAACTACAAACTTTTCTTTCTTGTTGTGGTATTTTGTCATTGGTTTGTTATTGTTGTTTTGCTGTATATTGTTGCTTGGTTTTGCTTTGTCTGGTTTTTGTGCATGTTATTATCTCCACAAGGCTGTCTAAATAAGATAGGCCGAACAATCTGGAGGAGAACACAATGGGACCGACAGTTCGGGGTGGGGGGCAATGGGAGAGGGAGAGGTGGGGGAAAAGGTAGTGGTGGTAACAAACCCAGGGACAAGGGAACAACAAGTGATCCAAATCGGTGGTGAGGAGGGTGTAAGAGGCCTGGTAAGGCGTGATCAAGGGTAATGTAACCAAGAGGAATTACGGAAACCCAAATGAAGACTGAGCATGATAGTGGGACAAGAGGAAAGTCAAAGGAAATAGAGGAAAGAGCTGGAAGGCAAAGGGCATTTATAGAGGTCTAAATAAAGACATGAACATATATAAATAGAGTTATATATGAGGATGGGGAGATAGCTCTATGTGCATATATTTATAGGTTTAGTATTAAGGTATCAGAAGGACATTGGGCCTCCACTCAAGTACTACCTCAATGCAAGAATACTTTCTTCTATGAAATTGGCATTCTATGATGCTCACCTTCCTGACACAACTGCTGAAGACAAAGCAAATGTGGTGAAGAAAGCTGATGGTGCCTGGCTATCAAAAGATATAGCATCTGGGGTCTTAAAGGCTTGAAGGTAAACAAGCGGCCATCTAGCTCAGAAGCAACAAAGCCCACATGGACACCATGGACACCAGCCTGCGTGATCACGAGGTGCTGAAGGGATCAGTTATCAGGCATCAAAGAACAAAAAATCATATCATTGTGTGCTCACCTCCATGATACGATCACTGAAGACAAATAGATACATAAGCAAAGGTGGCGAAGAAAGCTGATGGTGCCCGGTTATCAAGAAGCATAGTATCGGGGGTCTTAAAGGCTTGAAGGTAAACAAGTGGCCACCTAGCTCAGAAGCAACAAAGTCAACATGGAGGAAGCACACCAGCCTGTGGGATCACAAAGTGTCAAAGGGATCAGACATCATCAGAACAAAAAATCTTATAATTGTGAATGAGAGGGGAGGGCAGCCATTTGTAGGTCTTACAGAAGGGTCTCTGGGAGGAGAGGAGTCAGTCAGGGTACAATGTAGCAATGATAAAACTTATAACTTTCCTCCTGTTCCTAAATGCTTCATTCCGCACACACACACACCCCCGCCCTGCATACCCCACTATCAGTGATCCTAATTCTACCTTACAAATCTAGCTAGACCAGAGGATGTACACTGGTACGGATAGGAACTGAAAGTACTAGGAAGCCAGGGCAGATGATCCCTTCAGGACCAGTGGTGTGAGTGGTGATACTGAGAGGGTAAAGGGAGGGTGGGTTGGAAAGGGGGAACCAATTACAAGGATCTACATGTGACCTCCTCCCTGGGGGACGGACAGCAGAAAAGTGGGTGAAGGGAGACGTTGGACAGTACAAGATATGACAAAATAACAATCTATAAATTATCAAGGGTTCATGAGGGAGGGGGTAGTGGGGAGGGAGGGGAAAAATAAGAAACTGATGCCAGGGGCTTAAGTGGAGAGCAAATGTTTTGAGAATGATGAGGGCAATGAGTGTACAAATGTGCTTTACACAACTGATGTATGTATGGATTGTGATAAGAGTTGTATGAGCCCCTAATAAAACGATAAAAAGAAAAAGAAAGTGATGATGGCAACATATGTACAAATGTGATTGGCAAAATGTATGTAGGTATGGATTGTGATAAGAGCTGTACAAGCCCCCTGTAAAATGATTTTTTAAAAGAATAAAACAAAAAAAGAAAACGCCACCTACAATAATATCTCGTACACAACAGGCATTCAGTTCACCTCACTTACGGAATGGACGGCCTGGCCTTTCTCCTTCTCCCAGGCTCCCATTCCCATTCCTTGGCTTTGAGTAAGACTTCTGCAGACACTTGGATAGCTCACTAGGTATCTTAGCATTTTCCTGGTTCTGTGATGAATTCCAATAATTGATTATCCAACCAAAGGATCGCAGTCCTGTGGAATTTCACACACGTATTTTCTTGATATAGACAACTATTCTACCCACTCCCATACCGAGTCATAGTACTATATTTGCATTTTCTTCACTTCCAGGGTTGACCATCCTACAATGACATGTTTAAATACCTTGTCACTTTTGAGCTCTAGTGAGAGATACCATGGCATTTCATTTCTGGCTGAAAAGCAAATATGTATAACAACCAGGCAAAAACTGCTCCCAGTCACCAAGTTTACTAAAGAACTACCAGGCATCTAGTGGCCATTGTGATGTGGAGGAAAGGGGTTACTGGACCACAGTTTCCTTTTCATTAATGCAATCATTGCTGATAAACACTGATAAATGCCTATAAGACAAGGGATGAAAAATCTTGCCGTTACTACCTAGCTGCACAGTGCTATTTGAAACTTTGGCTTCTTCCATTAAACATCTATCCATCACACAGAGTTGTTATGTGTATCCTACGACATATATAATACAGTAAAAATTCTTAGTAAATTGTATATCACTATGTAAATGCTTCACTGGTGGGGTAGTGGATATGTGTTGGGCTGCTAACCACAAGATCAGTGGTTCAAAACCACTATGAGTCAGCCTTGATTCAATGACAGTAAGTTTGGTTTTGAGTTTTTATGTGCGCATGGCACTAGCTAAAATGTTACAACAGAGAGTGCCATCTTGGGGAAGAAAAAGATTACTACAAGTCTTGTTCAAAACTGTTTTCCAGAAAAATGTTAATGTGGGTTTTCAGATTCTATTACATGACACAGTTTATAAGGAAGCACAAAATAAATCAGGGAGTATTTGCCATTTTCACTTCCTCACAGAAAAAAAGAAAAAAATGGTTCTGATAATAAGCTTTATTCATTTAGCCTGATTAGGAAGCAATAATTTTTCTTCATCAAATAGTATAATGTTTGAAAGACTCAATTTTTAATTTAACATCAATTTCCAAAAACCTTGTTAAATTTCCCTTTAAAATAACATTATTAAAAGATAAATAATAACTTGCACTACATGCTTGCCTAAATTTCTTATTTACAATAATATTAGAATACTTACCATTGGACAGACTACTTTTAGAAACATATTAAGTACCAAAAAGGATATTGCTATATATCACAGTTAGTATGAAGATTAATGAAAATAATATATAGACTAGTAGTGCTCAATAAATTTTGGTGAATTCAAATCTGCCATGATTTAAAGCCACACTTTTTAAAAATACAAAAATTTGATAAGACTCTTACCTGTACTAGCTCCCATCTCCCCAGCATCTAATACATTGATAATAGCAAATTTCATTTAATCATTTTTTGGTTTTGGTGAGTACAGAACAAAACATAAATCCACTAAAAAATTTTCACATGTATAGCTTTGAGACGTACAGCTCTGTTTATTGTGCCAATCTGGTCGATAAACATGTGGTGTCAATTGAAGGTTGGAGCAATAAATGGCTGGGTGAGCCTTGCCTTTCTAGTTCTTGGGACTCTTGCTTTCTGATGGTCGGACCAGGGTGCACCTGCCTTAGCCGGTTCCCTGCTTCAGCTGACAAGGCTGACTTCCTGCAAGACTTCCCTGAGGAGAAGCAGCATGGACCTAACCCAATGCAGCCCTGGGTGCTAGAGCAGCCGTGTGGAGACCCCTGCCAGCGCTGCGATGCTTGCACGCTCACTGATTCGGCTTTCCTCCTGCAGTTGGCATCATAGTGTGTGTTTTGTGAGATGGAGGAAGACTTTGTAGATTGGTGTTGGACATATGGGCTAATGTTGGACTTGTGGGCTTGGGCAGCAATGGGTTGGGATGTTTTCTTCATGTGCATTTACCCCTTATATAAACTCTCTCTTATCTATATGCGTTGCTGTGGATTTGTTTCTCTATGTACCCAGACTCACACATGCTCTTTAACCACAGTCTCACTCCACACTGTGTCACCATCCTCACTATCTCTGCCCATATTGTTGTACCACAGGCTCTTTCCGCTGTTTCCATCTGTTTCAGAAGTATTGTTTACAAGCAATAGAATGGGGGTTCCTTTTCTTACAATCTATCTAGTAATATATCCAGAATCTTCCTCCTGATCAAGATCTACCTACTGGGTTCTTGATCAAAATTTTCAGTAATAGTAACTGGGCACCATCAGTTTATCCTGGTCTCACTGCAAAGTAGTGCATGGAAGCAATTAGCCCTGCAGTCCATTTCCTTCTCAGATTTCTGGGTCTGCATGCTGTGTTGTGCAGGGGCATACAAACAATTGTGGTGTCCTGGGTGGCTGGCTGCTCCCAAGCATCCAAGCCTCAGGCACTACACACTGAAATATGAGGGAGAACAGAAACTCTAAGTTGTATAACTGTAAAAAGTTGAATCAGCAAAAGTTGTGGATAGACATCCCAAAAGAACAGTTGTAGAGGCTGCTTATGTTCAACCAAATACCTCACAGGGGCACTGGTGAATGGGACATTGCAGGTGGTTGGCCTGGTGACACTTTTAGTGCTTCTGTTCTACCTCCTAGTTTGTCAAGTAGGTCTTAGAAACCTGCACACTGCCAACCATGGTACAATTGCTCTCTAGTCACTTGAAGGAACGGAGGAAGGTGAGTCAGGAAATGGAGAATGGTGGCTAAATGCCTCTATAGCGACCCCACAGGGCAGGGGAGAACTGCCTCTGAGTTTCTGAGACTGTGCTTCTTTACTCTGTAACAGGAGCAGAAAGCCCCGTCTCTCTCCTGGCAGTTAGTTAGCAGCCCAACTTGTAACCACCAGAGCTCCTATGAGGCAGCATCAACTCAACGGCAGTGAAAGCTGCCTCCATGAACAATGAACTATTTCCTTTGTCATGAAACGATAAGAACTGGGTGGTGCCCCATTACCAGGTACAGATGACCCTAGAAGCAAGGTAAACTGTTTACTTACTAATCTGTAGTGAGCTGTTTCACATCATTTTACCACATCAATTCACCACCTCATTACATGGGAACTAGAGCACCACAGATTAGTAAGCACACAGAAACCTGTGTTTACTTTGTGTCCGGAGCGTGCCACCTCTGTCAAGGACTGGACATTTGAAAAGCTTTGATTCTGTAGGAAGGGCCTATGAACTTGGGAGAAAGGCAGGTGTCAGCCACACCTAAAAACAGATGTGGAGGGAAAATGTGTAGCTGTTCACTGAAGATTAGGATGTAATACAAGTAAGCCTGTGTTTATTTTGCTGACTGGATGGTACGACATTGCCATTTCTGAACACGTTGATAGAAGATTCTATATAAAAAAGAGGATTCTATCAAAGAATCCTATCAGAAGGGAAAAATATAGAATTTCACAATTTCATAGAACCTAGGCTTTATGGAATCCTAGAGGCTGTATGAACCCCTGAAATTACTGCCCTGAAATAATCTTTAAACCTTAAAACAATATTACTACCTGCAGACATTTTAAAATCAAATAGTTTAGTCTAACTAGTAAAGAATGTCTGCCTTGAATAATGTGCACTGTTTAGACCTATCTATATGGTATCCAATTGGCAGCAACTGGAAAGCTGAGGTAAGAAACTTAGGGGGTAATGAGTTGATGATAAAGGGGAGGAACGACTTGGAAAAGGAGAGTGAGACAGTTGCACACTCAATGTAATCACTATCACTAAACTGAACATATTGATTGTTGAAAGGATATACTGAATTTGTTATGAAAATAATGAACATACTATACATTTTTCTAATTGTACCCTCCCTAAAGTATTTTCATAAGTGTGTCATCTTCACTCTTTTAATAGCAACATGGTACAAATATGTAATGTGAGCTATTTACATTAAAAAGTATGTCTCTATATAGTCTAAAAACATTATTTTAAAAAATTATATGTAAATTCTATGTGCCGTTTTGCCTTCCCCCTCTTGAGTCATAACTTAGTCATTAGTTATACTAGTCAAGTTGGCTTTTTTTTTTTACAACTCATCGCTAAAATTAAAAATGTGAGGAAAAGGGGCAACATCGTTTAGACCATTTCATAAATAATATTAATAAAGGGCATGCATAACTTAGAATCATGTGTTCTTCCCAGTGGCAGACACTTCAGTCATCATATTACCCAACTCTGTATTTTACAGGCACCAAAACCAAAGCCCGCAGCATCACTGGAGCAGTTACACCTCCGGACTCCTACATGCTAGTTGTCTTGGAATTAGGAAATTGTGGGAGCAAGTTAACGAAAACTAAGTATTACCAAGTTTAGGGCACAAGGTTTTAACTGACACAGTTCAATTAAAAATGAGACAATGAGCAAAGAAATTTCTTTAACACCTCTTTAAATGGTTTCCATTAGATTGCAATTGGCACATTTGGGAATAATATTCAAAGATCCCTTTCAGCAAACCTTTCTAATTGCAACAGTTAAAAATATGAAGTGCAAGAAATTTACAGGTGAGGGGAGACTATGAACTGATCTTGTTCTGATTAATATACATTATTTTTAAAGAATAAACTAGTTAAGGCATTATCAACTGAACTAAGTTATATAATATTTAAGCATAAGCAATATCTGTTAGTCTAAGCTTTACCACCAAAATTTTGATCAGTACTGTGTTAAGCAATTTTTATAAATATGTTAAGCAATCACCATCAGAATGATTCAAAATTACAGAGTGAAAACAAATATTAGGTGCATACCATACACCCAATACAAAATTAATACAAAGGTGCTTCAAAAAGTTCATGGAAACATTCCACTATCTTTTAGTTATGTATTTTTATAAGTTTTCTGAAGCTCCTGGTATATATCTATATCTATATCTGCAACCCATGTTATAATGTATAATAGTCTCTTTTCTTGATAAAACTGAAGAAAAATTTGGTAGTCACTAAATATTAAAAAATTAAAATACATTTTAATGACTTTGCTTTATAAAATCCTCTTAGAATTTAAAATACAGATTAAGGAAGAGTAAAGCAATTTAACAAACTTATAAATCAAATAATTGAATGAGCAAATTAATAAAAACCATTTGGCAAAAAGACAAATGGTTTCAAAACTGAAATCTTTCCATAACACAAATCATTATTCCACAACTGCCAACAATTCACCATCTTTGGAGGCATAGTTAAGAAACACCGAAACAATTAACTTCAAAACCAAGTCCAGACACTTCTTTACAAACACTGAACTTGCTTCCCTGAATTATGCATTAAAGAATATGTGACTAGATGTCAGGATATTACAATTAATATTATAATGTGGATTGTAGTCTCCAACTCCTTAGATATTAGCATTTTGTTACACCTTCCCCCAGCACCCAGGAGCCCTGGTGGTGCTGTGCACTGAGGGTTGGACTACAAACCACGAGGTCAGAAGTTCAGATCCAGCAGTTGCTCAGCTGAAGAAAGGTGAGGTTGTCTGCTCCAAAATAATGCTTTACAGGCTTACAAACCAATATAGGATTGCTATGGGTCAAAACCAAATAGATTTTGGTAGACTTGATTCCTACAGGCAAGGAATTTCTTTCAGAATGCTAAATGTTAAGTGTATCCTAGAGATTAGGTCTGGCACTAAATAAAACTGTCCAGAGGCAGTAGTAGTCCTACCTCCCAGTCTTCTGCAGGGTTTGCCCTTCTGGACAATTTACTTGGCCACCCCAAACTTCTAAAGGTGTTCTGTAGCCTCGTTAGCTTCCCCCCACATGCTTCTGCAGTTTTCATTAACATGAATAAGATACCTAATTTTAAAAAAATGCTTCTCCTAGAAAGACATAATTACATTTTAACACCAAGTAACACTTTCAGCTCAAACAAGAATTTCAACAGGGGAGTAAAAGTTGCCTCTGACCTAAATATTCTGTAATTAAAGTGAATGTGAGAATTAACAACTCTACTGTTCCCACCTTTATTTAGGTTAAGTCAAAGTAGAAAAATGTGTACAGTAAAACATTTTCAATTTAAATAGAATTATGTAGGCAACTCAAATCTCAAAAAGAAAGAAAAGAAACAAGTAAGACCACTGGCTTTAGGAGGAATCAGTACATAAAGAAAAATGCACCTACTCTTTTTTCCTTCCTCTTCAGGAAGTTGACACAACTTGCCCTCTACCCCAACATCTAAGCCCATGAAGCATTTCACACAATTACTCAATACTCTCCACGCCACCTGCCTTGAAACCTGTGGTTTGCCCACAGAGAGTTCACTAAGTTAGTTGACAGATTGAGCCAGGAACGAAAGAGACAGTCAAGCTTGGGGTTATTGTTAATGAGTTATCGTGGAATGAGTTATCCGTAAGTTCATTCTGACTCATGGCAACCCCAGACATGCAGATGAGAACTACTCCACAGGGTTTTGAAGGAAGTGGCCTTTTGGGTACAGACTGCCAGGCCTTTCTTCCAGGACACCTCTAGGTGGGTTTTAACTACCAATCTTGTGGCTTGCAGGAAAGCACTGGGCAAAGGACAACTGAGGAGACCTCGCCAAACTATATTAACTTCAAGCCCTGTAACAAGTGACTCATTTTCCCTTATAACAAATTAGGCAATAAATAGCTCAGGAAGAACTGGTCTGTGATCCAAAGAACTAAAATGCTCAGCCATTGTGACCAATGATGTGAATGCACTAAAAGGAACAATAGCAGTGATCCAGCAAAATCATTGCCAACTAAGCACACCAGCCTGTGTGATCATGAGGTGCCAAAGGGATCAATCATCAGTCATCAAAGAACAAAAAATAATATCATTGTGTGCTCACCTCCCTGATATGATCGCTGGAGACAAATGGGTGCTTAAGCAAATGTGGCGAAAAGAGCTGATGGTGCCCGGCTATCAAAAGATACAATGTCTGGGGTCTTAAAGGCTTGAAAGTAAACAAGCGGCCATCTAACTCAGAAGCAAAAAAGCCCACATGAAAGAAGCACACCAGCCTGTGTGATCATGAAGTGTCTAAGGGATCAGGGATCAGGCATCATCAGAACAAAAAATCATATCATAGTGAATAAGGGGGGGAGTGTAGAGTAGAGACCCAAAGCCCATTTGTAGGCCACTGGACATCCCCTTATAGAAGGGTCTCGGGGAGGAGACGAGCCAGTCAGGGTGTGACGGAGCAATGATGAAACATACAACTTTCCTCTAGTTCCTAAATGCTTCCTCCTCCCCCACTATCATGATCCCAATCCAACCTTACAAGTATAACTAGACCAGAGGAGGTACACTGGTACAGATAGGAACTGGAAACACAGGAAATCCAGGGCAGATGATCCCTTTAGGACCAGTGGTGTGAGTGGCGATACTGGGAGGGTGAGTTGGAAAGGAGGAACCGATTACAAGGATCTACATGTGACCTCCTCCATGGGGGACGGACAACAGAAGAGTGGGTGAAGGGAGACGTCGGACAGTGCAAGATATGACAAAATAATACTTTATAAATTATCAAGGGTTCATGAGGGAGGGGGAAGTGGGGAGAGATGGGGGAAAAATGAGGACCTGATGCCAGGGGCTTACGTGGAGAGCAAATGTTTTGAGAATGATGAGGGCAATGAATATACAAATGTGCTTTACACAATTGATGTATGTATGGATTGTGATAAGAGTTGTATGAGCCCCTAATAAAACATTTTTAAAAAATCATTGCCAACTTTACATCTCTATTAGAAGGGATATGATGACGTTTTAAACATGCGAGTCCATAAATCCTCAACGTAAGCCTTTGAATTTTTATAAAATAATGAAGATAGTGATTACACTCATTCCACACTGACCATTTCTGACCCCAATCTCCTTATGTGTTAAAAACAACAACAAACAAAATAACTGGATGACCTTGAAATGTCTCTGGGTTCTGAACTTTTATGACAGTACAGCATTTTAAAATTGAAGTATGTATCAAAGTTAATTTACGATTAAACTGACAAATTATAAAGACTTCCTTAAATTATGCATAATGAGGTTCTGCCAAAATTATTTTCCTGGATATTTTTTTTTCAAAAAATAAGTTATGGAGAAAATAAGCATTCTTCAATAGCAATCGAGGGGGATTGTGAATTTAGAAATACAATAATAACTATAATTTCCAGTTCCTGATCTTTCTCAAGAAATTTGGAAAAAGGCAATGGATTTTAATCTTTAATAAATATGAGGCTTCAAAAAGTTTATGGAAAAAAGAATTAAAAGATTATTTTTGAAATACAAGTAAACATCTTTCTGGTATTGTCTACTTTTAGCCAATATTTTTCTGAAATAGCCATGATATCCTTCATTCCACATACTCTTCTAGATCCAACTTAAATATCTGATAGCTCTATATGGATGCAACTATTATTGGATGCTTTTTAGGGATATATTTGCATGTGATTTGTGGGGAAATATTTCATGTGATAATAATGACATTGTTCAATAATTTCTGCATTATGCTAGGTAACTTTTCTTTGGAATGGATACAAATATGTATCTCATCCAGTCGGTTATTCAGATAACTATTTTCCAAATTTCTTGGCATATATGATTGAGTGTGTCCAGTGCTACATCAGCTTGTTTAATCATTTTGATTAATATTCCTTCAGTTCCTGGAGTCTTGTTTTGTTTGTTTTTTAATGTTTTATTAGGGGCTCATACAACTCATCACAGTCCACACATACATCAATTGTGTAAAGCACATTGCCTATGCAAAGCCTTTCGACAGTGTGAATCATAACAAGTGATGGATAACCTCAAGAAGAATGGGAATTCCAGAACACTTCATTGTGCTTGTGCAGAACCAGTACGGGGACCAAGAGGCAGTCAAGTGAACAGACCAATGGAATAAGGCACGGTTTAAAAGCAGGAAAGGTATGCGTTAGGACTGCATCCTTTCATCACATGCGTTTAATTTAGATGTTGAGCAAATAATCCAAGAAGCTGAACTATATAAAGTAGAACTCGATAATCAGGATTTGAAGGTTTATTAAGAACCTGTGGTATTCAGAGGACACAACCTTACTTGCTGAAATGCAGGCAGATTTGAAGCACTTACTGATGAAGATCAAAGCCTGCAGCCTTCAGTATGGATTGCGACTCAACGTAAAAAAAAAAAAATCAGGATCCTACCAACTGGACCACTAGATAACATCATGATTAATGGTAAAAAGGTTGAAGTTGTGAAATATTTCAGCTTGATTAGATCCACAATCAACCATCATGGAAGCAGCTGTCAAAAAAACAAACAACTCATTACATTTGGTAAACGTGGTAGATATATAATCGTTTGAAAATTTGAGGATTAAGAGGTTAGGGGTGGAGTCTAGCTTGTCAATCAGATCATAGCCAATGAGGCCTCTGTGTGGGCATGGCCTTCTCCTAAGAACTCTGGGGAATCCGGTACTTCCTCCTTGGAGATGGGAGACTCTCTGCACACACCCTGGGACATCTAGCAGCTGTCAAGGCACATGGACAAACCCTGATGCAGCCCTGGGAGCCATGCAGAGACCCCTTCCAGAGGCAAGATGTTTCCAATGCCCCTGGATCCAAAGACTTTCTACCCACTGGTCTGTGAACTTCTACATTCGGCATCATTGAATGTGTCTTGTGAGTCTGAAGAGGACTTTATAGATTGGTATCAGACTTATGGACTTGATCTGGACTGGGCTGGGATGTTTTCTCAAGGTTCAATTGCATATAAATCTCTTTCTTATACACATATGTGTGTCCATGGATTTGTTTCCCTAGTCTACCCAGACTAAAAATAAATCTTTCTTATACACACACACAAAAAAAGATTATTTTTTTCCATAAAAATTTTGGAGTCCCTCCGTATAATGAAATAAAGGTCCGATAAAATCTAAGAGAGCAAATATATGTATAAAGTTGTGTAAGAGCAGGCTGATGGCCATAAGCAGCTGTCCTACAAGTTATATCAGTAGAACCTCCTTTTGCCATTAGCCAGGATACCAATGAATTTTGCACTTCACCAGATAAGTACGCAGAAGCAGAAGAAATGAAAATGAATGCATTTTATAAACCAATAAATATGTTCTGCTGCCCTTTCAAGTAAACCACATTACTCCGTGCACTGTGTTTTATATCTGGTTTTCTCACCATGAACTTGTAACTCCCACAATGATTGGGTTGGGCCAAGCAAAGGTGTACGGAACCATAAGAAAAGACTGATTACTTTTGCCATCCCTTAGGCTTAAAAAAGAGCCATATCCAGAGTAGAAGGACGGATCTCACTCCCACCAATTAGAAAAGATGGTTGGATTCTTCTCTGCCAGCTACTTAACTGATGAGCCTCTGGATTCTCCCCCCTTCCTCTGCTCCCTTTCTTTGTGTTCTTCCTTGATGATCTCATCCATTCCTAAAGTTACAACTACCACTTATATGTTAATTGCCCCCAAGGCTTCTTTAAATCCCTAGACTCTTATATGCTATATAATGTATACCCAGAACATTCCAACCCAGGGCTAGAGAGAACAATGTTAAGCTAATCAATTCTATCCGTGCCCCTCTAATTAGGCCCCTCTACTTCAATCTGTACTAGAGAGTAATTTCTAAAGTATCTGGTTTGTGGAAGGATGCAATGCACAATAAAAGCCCTAACTCCATTTTGAATCTTGACAAAAATTTAGACACACACAAAAAAAGTTTAGACACTATTTAAGTGTTTTATATTACTTCGACCATTCACTATGCTTAGACAAACAGCCAAGCCCAGCACTGGCAGTTTGCATTCTGACGAATATAAATGAGAGCAAATTACAAGTCCTAAGTAAATCCAGGAGAGAAGCAGTTCATCCCCAGACTTATACCAAGAATTAGTGAACTTGCCTGAATGGGTCTGAAGCGATTTACCAAAAATAACCACATGTAATCTGCTTTAGTTAAAAGTTGGGTCTTAGTGACTATGATTCACAACTGCAAAGTCCTAAGTCATATATCAACCACCACATATAAACCTAAACCCCAGAATGAATCCGTAAACTTTTTCAGTCTGCAATCGTATGTGTATCCCCAACCATGGTCCTCTTCCCACTCTGTAATCTTCCGTGTGACACTGATGAAGTGACCTACCACCAATCATGATCTTGTGGTGATCTCCTTTGTTTTCTATTACCACTCTGAGTCTGAAGAAGAATTTGACCTCTCTACTGTGCGCATGCTGATGATTTCCCTCATCTGGCCCGATTATTTTGTCTTTGCCTTATTAAGGCTTAATGAGCAGATCTCTATAGAGTATGTCTGAATCTGGGATCTTTTTTCCCCTCGCACCAGATGGTAACAAGGATGGGATCCAGAGCCATTTTCCCCAATAGGATACCAGATGTCACAAACCAGAACAAATGCCTGAGAAAGATTCTCCACAGACTCCCTAAACCCCAGATGTAAGACTGCCTTTGGTAATCTCCTATCTACAGAAACTGGGGGAAAATAGCAGTTAGATCTGTAAGAAACTAAAATTAGATTCTAGGAGTGGGCCTTGCATGTCGGAAGATTGAGTTTTAACACCTTTAAGAGCATTCACTAGTATCTGCAGATTTAAAATGTTCCATACAAATCACGTGTGCTGAACTCTGGCCTAATAGTTTTCTCTTTGTCTCCGACAACGCACCCACCTGCAACCGTCCCTGTTTACCAGCTGTTTTTCTTACAAGAGTTGTGTTTCCTTCTGCTGATGGCAGAAACGTCAGGTTCTGGGTAAATGCCCTACAGTTTTAAAGTTTGTGGAATTTAAACTTTAAGCTGAATTTATAAACTCTGCTGCTAAGCACAAGGTTAACTGAATGCACCAGTCTCTCTGCTTTCTAGTCCCGTAAAGAGTTAGTCTCAAAAACCACAGGGGCACTTCGACTCTGCTCCATAGGGTCACTAGGAGTCAGAATTGTTTCAATGGCAGTCAGCTTGTGTTTTCAGTTTTTTAGCTACACAGCAAAAGGCAAAAATACAACTACTAAAAACTAGATCACCAGACATGAAAGACAGTTAAGAGGCCTGTATCAGGATAAGCTACTTCAGAGAAGGTGCCTGAAGTTGTAGACTGCCCACCAAACTTAAGATGTGGCATTTGCAACTCTTAAGCACACATGATTTAAGTGTTGCATGCTCAACTCCCTCAGTGCCTCCCCTTCAGAATTTTATTGAACTCAAGGGTCCTAATTTGGAATAAACTCAAGCTTTCTCTGAAATTGTGAAATGCCATATCTTGGGACAATGCAGATTTATCTTATCAGATTTCTCTCCAATATACAGACTCACACTATAGTTCTGCTACTTGCTTATATCTATCTGCTTGACACATCCACTGCCATCAAAGCAATCCCAACTCATAACTCTTTAAAAACACCCTCAAAGAGGCCTGGGAGGGATTGATCAAGGGCAATGTAATCGAGAGAAATTACTGAAACCCAAATGAAGGCTGAACATGATAGTGGGATGAGGAAAGTAAAAGGAAATACAGGAAAGAGCTAGGAGGCAAAGGGCATTTATAGAGGTCTAAATACAGGCATGAACATATGTAAATAAATATATAAATATATTTATATAGGATGGTGGGGAAATAGATCTACATGGATCTTTTTACAGGTTTAGTATTAAGGCAGCAGATGGACATTGGACCTCCACTCAAGTACTTATGCAATGCAAGAACACATTGTTCTATTAAATTGGCATTCCATGATGCACACCTTCCTGACACGATCGCTGAAGACAAATGTGTGCATAAGCCAATGTGGCTAAGAAAGCTGATGGTGCCCGGCTATCAAAAGATATAGCGCCTGGGGTCTTAAAGGCTTGAAGGTAAACAAGGAGCCATCTAGCTCAGAAGCAACAAAGTGTGACCATGAGGTGTCGAAGGGATCAGGTATCAGGCATCAAAGAACAAAAAATTTTATCATTGTAAATGAGGGGGAGTATAGATTGGGGACCCAAAGCTCATCTGCAGGTAACAGGACATCCCCTTACAGAAGGGTCTCGGAGAAGAGACCAGCCAGTGAGGGTATAGTGTAACAACAATGAAACACACAACTTTCCTCTAATTCTTAAATGCTTCCTCCCCTCACCACTAACATGATCCCAATTCTACCTTACAACTCCGGCTAGACCAGAGGATGTACTCTGATACAAATAGGAACTGGACACGGAATCCAGGACAGATGATCACTTTAGGACCAGTGGTGAGAGTGGTGATACCATAGGGTGAAGGGAAGTTGGGGTAGAAAGGGGGAACGGATTACAAGGATCTATATATAACCTCCTCCCTGAGGGACAGACAACAGAAAAGTGGTTGAAAGGAAGGAGATGTCGGACATGACAAAATAATAATTATAAATTATCACGGATTCATGAGGTAGCGGGGAGCGGGGAGGGAGGGGAAAAATCAGGAGCTGATACCAAGGGCTTTAAGTGAAAAGCAAATGTTTTGAGAATGATGAGAGCAATGAATGTAAAAATGTGCTTGACACAATGGATGGATTTATGAATTGTGATAAGAGTTGTATGAGCCTCCAATGAAATGATTTTTAAAATAAAACAAAAAACACCCTCAAAAAGTTTAGAGTTCTCTACACAGTAAATTAGAATCTCAGAAGACTAGCTCCCTGCTAGAAATTTTATTTAACCCTGAACAACCAAATTTTCACCCTAATTCTTAACATCTTAGATAAACAAGCCTGGGTTTTTTCACCCAGCTAGGACACTGGTTTTGTATTTATACTTTAAACTGAGTACACTAGAACTAATGTAGAATTTCAGTGCCTATTTTGGGAAAAATAAGTTTCCATTTCTGCCCCTTTTTTTCCACTGAAAAACTTGATTAGTGTTTGTATTGTGTGATTAAGGATAATCTTGGTTAAAATTTGTTCTATTTGCAAATGCTTTTGTGTGCTCTCTTGCAAACATTTGGGCCAAGACTATTATTGAGATTTCTGATAACTAGATCTAGGTACAGTCGTGATAGCTGCTACAAGGAATCTGCCTTTTGAATGAAATGCTGAAGAGGTGAAGTCCCCGATGACAAAGTGGTCAAGCACTTGGCTGCTCGCCAAAAGGTCAGTCGTGTGAGCCCCCAGTTGCTCCATGGGAGAGGGATGTAGTGTCACTTCTGTAAGAACCGCAGGCTGGGAGGCACACAATGTGGAACAGTTATGCGCTATCCTGTAGGTTCACTGTAAATTGGAGCTGACACGGGGCAATGGCTATGTCTAAGATACTAATTGTCTTAATTATTCATTCTCTATTTTACCTCTCTAGGGGGTTCTATTATCTATTGCAATGGCTATACAGAACTCTCAGACAAAATCCATGACTAAAGGGTTTAGGACATTAACAAGTTGTAATGCCCATTAGAAATGTTCAGGGTAGTTGTTCATAAGGACCTACTGCCAAGTTTCAGGTTTATTACTAAATGCCCAAAGGGCAAGCCACTCTGCTGTAAACCTCAACCCGAAGGTATTCAGTTGAAACTCCAAGGATCAGCAAACGCACACAATTAAGTGTCCAGAGGGTCCCCATTCCACAAGCCAGTCCGCTGCACAAAAGCACGCATCTTAACTTGCTCCTTGGGTTGGGAAGTCCACCACTGTTCCATGCTCTGACTCCTGGTTCTGTGCCGCTCCTTTGATGGAACAGCTGTCATCTGGATCCAGGAGGTTCACTGTGAGGGGATCTTGGATTCAGAGGATATACTACACTCCTGGCTCTTGCTGCTCATGAAATCCCCTCCCTCTGCTTCTCGGGGCTCATTATATACACAGCAGGATGTCTACCCCTTAGGGGGAGTGTATCTTGTCCCCATTACTCACAGGTGAATCCTGTCAGCATTTTCCTCCACCTTCTTACCAGACCCATGCAGGGAAAGGTACTTTGGTGAGATTTGAGGTTTGGGCTAGAAGATGATTTAGGGTTTGGGCAGGAACAGCCATATTAAACCATTCAATGTCCCTGCAAATGCTTCACTGTTGGCAATGGAAGTGGCATATCTGACTCATCTTACAGAAACTTTTATATAAATTATATAAACTAGCCAATTTGAAAAGTACTCAGAAAAGGTAAAATGGTTATTTTGACTGGTATAAGAAGAAACAAATTATCATAAAGCCTTGAAAAATTTTAAATTTTCTCTAAAAATCTTATGAAGCATGTTAAAAGTAATGAATATACAATTTTTTATCTTTTGAAGGATAATATGTTTTCAAGGAACTTACTGCTTCACAAGACCTCTTTAGAGTACTAAAAAACACAACTTTCAGGGCTAAAATGAACCTCGCCCAAGCCATGGCATTTTCAATTGCCTCACATGTATGTCAAAGTTGGACACGGAATAAAGAAGACCAAAGAAAAATCGATGCCTTCAAATTATGGTGCTGGAGAAGAATACTGCAAGTACCATGGACTGCTAAAAGGACAGATGTTGCTTAGAGGCAAGGATGGTGAAGTCTCATACACTTAAGAGATGTTGTCAAGAGAGAACAGTCCCTGGAGAAACACATCACGTTTGCTAGAGGGACAGTGGAAAGAGGAAGGTCCTCAATGAGGTGGACTGACAAAGTGGACTCAAGCACAAGAACAATTGTGAGGATGGTACAAGACCAGGCAGTCGGTCGTTCTGTTGTGTATAGGGTTGCTATGGGTCAGCCCGGACTTGATGGCATCTGACATGTTTATATACATAGTCTTAATATGACAAAGAATTAATGACATAAATTCATTTTGATAAAAGGCTTTTGTGTTTATAATGAGCTTGAAAGCAAAATATTTCCAAGTAGCTTAAATTAGGCATTATGAAATGTGTTTAAGGAAAAGACCATTTTTTTTCATATGTTTGAAATAAACACTAAAGACACCAAATCCATCTCCGTTTTACTTTGCCTCTCTTTTTCAGCCCCTTAGACCAATATTTGGGTCCAAGGAGTAAGTAGTCTATAAGGTTGTTTTGTTTTGTTTTTAATTAAGGTTGTGAGCCTTCACTCTTGTTGTTTTGGGCTTGGTTTTTAAAGAATCATATTCTGTATAGGTCCATAGTCCATCTTAACAAATGAAATCATTAGTAATATTCCATTAAACCTCCCCATAAATGTGGTTCTTTCTCCCCCTCTTCCCCTTCCATCCTTCTTCCCTGCAAATTTTCCTATGACCAGCCCCCCTGTTCCTGTCATCATCCCTGGTTTCCTGGTAGTCTTCAAAGAGATCATTTTGTTTTAAAGTAAAACTAGCACGCACCGCACGTTCGTGGGGAGCCTGGTGCTAAACCATTCGTAGACGACCTGCTTCTGGGTCGGGGTTTCGTACGTAGCAGAGCAGCTCCCTCGCTGCGATCTATTGAAAGTCAGCCCTCGACACAAGGGTTTGTAAAAAGAAAATAGTAAGTAAAAACAAGAAACAAAAAAAGAGAAATAAAAAGAATAAAATTTAAAAAAAATAAAGTAAAACTAGTTTGTACTTGTATAGGGCTAAATTTAAATTGGGGAAAACAGTAAAAATTTTAACAGAAATTTAGTATATTTAAGCAAACTTTCAGCAGTAATTATGTTTTGTAGCAAAAAGATCATTTTAAGATCCTTAAGTAATTTACTGGTTTAAACTGATTAATAAATGTCTATTATAATTTAAGTTCATATGTTTTTTGTTTTAGTTAAAACACTTTTGTTTTATCAAATACTTTTTGTTTTAGATGTCTTATATTTCTGTGTGTGTGTGTGTGTGAGAGAGAGAGAGAGAGAGAGAGAGAGAGAGAGAGAGAGAGAGAGTGTGTGTGTGTGTGTGTGTGTGTGTGTGTGTGTGAATTCAGGTCTGCTAATAAATGTGTTAATTTTGTCATTTAAAGGGTTATAAAGGATGAGGAGCCCTGGTAGAACAGTGAATTAAACTTTGAGGAACTAATCAGAGATTGGTCATTCAAGCCCACCAGCTGCTCCACAGAAGTAAAGTTAACACAGCCTGCTCCCATGAAGATTTACATCCCTGAAAACCCCATGCAGCAGTTCTCTGCTTTGGTCTGGAGGGTCATCGTGAATTGAAATAAGAGACATGTAACAGTGATGATGTTTTAAAATTTGTATGAAAAGGAATTTATTTGATGTGGTCAAACTTTTATCTGTGTTGCTAAAGTTTAATCGTTTCAGGTTTTATGGTGCTGACTGCAAAATAAGTATTTGAAACCACCAGCAGCTACTTGGGAGAAAGACTGAGGCTTTCTACTCCTGTAAAGAGTTCAGAGAATCGAAACCCACCAGGGCAGTTCTAGTCTCTCCTAGAAAGTCACTAATGAATCAGAATCAGCTCAAAGGCAGAGAGTTGGGGAACGTTATTAACAAGAATATAACACAAATAATTTGGTTCATTGCCAAATAGCAGTTTAAATAGTTAAGTATCAGGTGTTTCTCAGTGACCATGATAAACCCCTGATAATTTGACACTTTATGGAAAGTCACAAGTATTTTTCCTACTTTACATAGACAAAAACAAACAAAACAAAGTTTTATTTAGTAAGTTATAGGCAACACAGAATGTGTTGTCACATCAAAAGAAGAACCTGATTCTCTTGAGTTTAAAATGTATGCTACAGGTGCCTCTTATGTCACACACACTAGTATGTGACCAGGAAGACTTGATGCTGTATTACAATTTTAGTTATTTTAATTTCTAAGTTAGTCACGCTTTTGTTTCTTTTGAAGCTAATCGCATAAAAACCAATGGACTGGGAGATTTATTCCACTTACTGTGGAGCTTGATTTAGATGTTTAGAGACCTAAATAACCCTAATATATTCTTGGCATATGCTGACTGTACGGTATTATGTCTCTAGATTATTATATGTAGAGTGTTTTAAAAAATAAGGTTAATTCTTATATTTAGAAATATTTTAACAAATTTGATGTAAGTTGGCTTTATTTACTGTTACATTACTTTTGTAATTAACCCCATTAGGTCTTCACTTTTAAGGAGTATTTTTATAATAATTATAAGTTAATCGTGGCCATATTAAGTCTTATCATGTGTAGATACTTTTTTTTTCTGACTTGCTGAAACACTTGATCAAAACATTCCAACATAAAGACAAGCTAACTGTTGTTAGGTGTCCACTAGTCAGTTCCAACTCATAGTAACCCTGTGCACAGCAGAACCAAACACCGGTGGGTCCTGGGTCATCCTCACAATTGTTCCTGCGGTTGAGCCCTTTGTTGCAGCCACTGTGGCAATCCATCACCTTGATGGTCTTCCTCTTTATCACTCTCCTCCTCTACTTTATCAAGTATGATATCCTTTTCCTGGGATTGGTCTCTCCTAATAAGATGTCAAAGTAAGTACTGTACTTATGAAAAGGAATTATGAAATTTTAGCTGACACCAAGGGCTCAAGTAGAAAGAAAATGTTTTGAAAATAGCAACGTATGTACAAATGTGCTTGACACAATGGATAGATGGATGGATGGATGGATGGATGGATGGATGGATGGATGGATGGATGGATGGACAGACTGTGATAAGAGCTGTAAGAGCCCCCAATAAAATGATGAAAATAAATTGTGAAATTTTCAACACACATCCTACTGGACTGAATCAAGATTTCCACAGCTCTGGTGTAGAAGCTGACAGGTTGACAATTGTAACTAATCAAAAGTTCCAAGGGATAGAAATGTATTACATAGCCTAAATAGACCAAAACATAAGATGGGTTTTATTTGGGAATACTTTCTGGTTTTATGTATATAAAAAACCAACTTTCTCCTTTCTCTTACATTATCTAATTAGGTTTGTTGATTTTGCCTATAGATTTTGAGTAGTACTTGTGATATTAAATACAAGAGGAATATAAAACTATGACCAGAAAATAAATATCTGAAAGTCATTAGGAAGAAAAATGAAAAGGAAAAATTCTTACCATAGAAAATCTTATAGTCACCATAATGGTATTATCTACTGAAATAGCTGGTTCTTACATTTTAAAACATAATTGGACTTTAAATGGATGTAGATAACATAACTCAAAATTAAAATTTTTTGCTGCTAAGCTTAGTAAAGTAATAAAAACCATAACTAAAAAATGGTCTCTAGTTCAAAATATAATTTAACAAAATAGATTTACAGGAATAGTTTTTCCCTTAAATAGATGAATGCTTTGTGTTTAGACTAATTTGAGGTCTCAGAGAATGACATTACAGCTTTAGTACAGGAGAGTAGTTACTGATGTTGCTTTATGTATAAATGAACATCTCATGAGAATTTTTCCTTGGTACAAAGAAGTAAATGGTTTTGTGGGTTATTTCACCTAACTGGCCTAACATTAGTAATGTTTCCAGATTTTTTACTTGCATGGAACTTAAGGCAACCCACATAGACCCCTGCCTTTGGGTGTCCTTTGGAACCTTACGTCTTGGAAAACTAGTCCGTAAAAGTCACTTTTGAGTCAAAAGTCTAGATAAACTAGTAAAATCACTTTGCTCAGAGAATTGTGTTCTTTTCAAGAATTCAGACTGGGTATTCAGACTGGGTTATCACTTTTTTCAAGTAATTTATAAAATGCCTCTCATATGTGGAAAACTTTAGTCAGCAGGAGCAGAAGACAGCTCCCTAAGTGGTGGATAAAGACTTCACGTTGAGGTCAGCCTATTTTGTTTAATTTTTTTATTGCTTTTGAGGCTGCCTTATGTTAGCAAATTGGGCTTACTGGCTGGTAAGAATTTCCCACACAATCAATATATTTTCTATCTCTTTTCAAATCCATTGATTTTTATCTTATCTGCATTTATGGTTTTTTAGATTGGCAGCTTTCCCTTAGTGATAAATGAATCTTACTTTCATTTATGTCATGAAATTATGAAATTTATTGCTTTGGACCTAACCCTCATTGTTTTTTAAGTAGTTTTGTTCTAGCAATTAGATCATATTGATAAGAAAAATGTGTATAGATAGATCTTTCCATGAGTTTTAACTGATACCTTCCTTTATATTTTTCTTACTAATATTTTAATCTATACTATTGACTGGACTGATTCTCATTACAATTGTTATTACTATTAGGATTATCAAATATTATATGAAGGTTACTTCTGATGTAATTTCTCAGAAAGCTAAAATGCTACCTATGAATATAAAACCCAAACCAAACTCACTCCCACTAAGTCAATGTTGACTCATAGTGACCCTATAGGACAGGGTAGAACTGCCCCTGTGAGTTTCCATGACTGTACTCTTTACAAAAGTAGAAAGCCTCATCTGGTTTGATCTGGTTGGCTATATATATATATATATATATATATATAGAGAGAGAGAGAGAGAGAGAGAGAGGGCTTTATCTCTGATGTGTCTTGTCATCGTGGGTAGCCTTCCTGAATCTTGTTATGTGTTTAAACCTACCTATCATGGTCTATAAAGGAAACTCAGGGTTAATGAACCTAAAGAGACACCAACTAGAATAAGGCTTACTAGGAAGTATGGTGGTAGAGATGAGGGTGTAAGGGGGAGCTGATATCAAGGAGTTCAAGAAGGTAGAAATGTTTTGAAACTGATTGTGGTAGCAATTTTATAATACTGCTTGATGTGATTGAACTATGAAATGATGTCTGGATTAGTTCTTAATAAAATGGTTTGGGAAAAAGAAAGCCCCATCTTTCTCCCTTGGAGGGGCTGGTGGTTGAACTGACCTTAGGACTAGTAGCCCAACTCATAGCCACTGCAACACTACATCACCTTTGCCTATGAATGCAGACGAGTTATATTGTTCAGAATAATATTAGCTCCCACTTTAAGGTTTGCAGGCTAATTACAAAGCAGCTAGTTCTTCTAACGTGGCCCCATTCTCTACTAACCTTTAGAAGATAATCTCTGAAGACTGAGGTCTACAATGAGACACAATGGAGAAAATCAGCAATGTCCAGCTATCAAAAATGATAGTGGCTTGCCTCTTCCTTCCTACACATTACTAGTATTTTTGTCTGCATACTACTAGGTTTATCCCCTTACCACCTTAGTGCGATTTTGCTTCCTGTTGTTTTGTGTTGGGTCTCCCAGATGTGAAGCACAGGAGGAGTGAATGCATAATGAGAATAATGGATACAAGGGGATATAGGGAGTACAAGGGGGGAGGGCATAGGGAGGAAACGGTGTAACTAATAAAGATGGAAGGGGGAAGGGAATACTAGAATTGATTGTGATTGCATGAATCATCTTAAAGGTGATTTGACCATGGTGGAGAGAGAGTGTTCTAAAATTGATGTGGGGCTGATTGTACAATTCTCCATGATATGATTAAATGATTGAACTATAGAATTATATGATATATAAATTGCTTGCAAGTAAAACTACTGGGGGGGGGGCTTATCCCACCAAAAGCAATCATCTACAGAAGTAACCATACTGTCTATGCAAAAGAAAATGAAACAAGCTAAGCATGATTGGATGGTTTTAATAAAATCCCTGATCAGAGGACAGATGTGTGAGCGCTTAAATTCTAAAGCATTTAGTTTATGGTAGGTTGCAGTCCACAGCAAGAGTTCTAACTCCACTTTAAGTCTTGGCATAAATTCACACACCATTTGAGTTTCTTATGTTACTTCAACAATGTTGCTATGCTCAGACAAGTGGGAAGTCCAGCGAATGACAGCTTGTCCTCAGGAAGAATAGAAAGTAGATAGCAAATCCACAGAGGAGCAGTTTGTCCTCAGACTGTCACAAAGAACTAGGGTGCTCGCCTATCATGTCCGTAAAAATTTACCAAAAATAGCTGCATGCTATCTAGTCTAAATCAAAAGTTGAGGTCTTGGTATTATGATTCAGGTTCATATCATCATGAGTCATACCTGAATCAGTATGTGGAAACCCCAGAACCAAGCTGTAACCTTTTAAATCTACAACTGTATACATATCCCAGTCATGATTCATTCCCTACTTCTGTAGTCTAGCCTGTGACACTGACTAAATTGACCTGCCACCAATCGTGATCTTGTAATGACTCCTTTGCTTTCTAGCGCATATAATGGACCCCGTGAGTGAAGTTTGTGGAATTCTTTTGGCCTCTGGACTGTGTATATCCTGACAGTTTCCTTCATCAGAGGATTGCCTTTGTTTTTCCTTTGTCCTGTTGAAGGCTTGATAAGACGGTCTCTATAGAGTATGTTTTTTGAATTTGGGGTCTTTGATCCCTCATCATAATTTTCATCATCCATGACCGTCTCCAAGGTGATAGCTTCGTTAGCTATCTATGACTGGTACGATTCAACATCTTGATTTGACAATGCTAGTCCTGGTTTATTTTTATTTTCCTGGAGTAATTATTGATGACACTCTCACTCTCAAAATGGTGCCTGTTTGGTTGACACATTACATTATCATTCTACCTTCCCACCTATTCTTTCTTATTTTTCATACTCAAACAAGTAAGTCCTCCTCCCTGCCTGGATTCTTTACTCCATACCTTTAAAACGCTAGTTTATTTGCTAAGAACTACCTCTATTTTACATAGGACGATTGCTTCATCGCCTCCTCTTAGTAAACTGCTTCCCGTCAAACACACCCAGATCCCTGGTCAAGAATTCAAGAGAGTAGTATCCTCTTGGTTTTCCAAGAGACACCCTAAACTTTGACCTCTTCAACTTCCTCTACTTCAATGACTCCCATCTGCAGAAAACAAGTATAATTTGTAAATGAGCATAAGGACTGCGGAGCTAGACTTAGGTACTTAACTGTGTGATTTCAATAAATTACCTAAGCTCACGGGGCCCCAGTCTCCTCATTTGTAAAATGGAGCTACTTCTATATACTTCTGTGGTGTAGTTGAATTCCTCGGTTTGGCTTTTCTCTCTTAGTCCCATGAAATGACTAGGGAGCAGCATACAGATAGGACATGTGAAACTCTCCATGGGGACTGACCCGTTTCACTGGGTATAAAGCGAAGGAGGGCAAAAGCAAGAAGATTCAAATGGGCACCAAGAAAGCTGAGCCATGAGTGAAGCATATCCTTCAGATCTTGAGATTCCTGTGTCTCCAGGGATGTGGAAATGCCAGGGACAACTTCCCCAAGAGCGCAGAGCAGAGTGGTGGGCTTCCCCTCCCACAAGACAAATAAAGTTGAGTGCCTTAAAGCAGGAGGCTGGCTTATAGTGTGGGGTGCCCTTTGGGCATTTATCAGCTCTAAAGGAGCTTTATAACACTTGCCTGAGCATGGCAGAGAGATGTCAAGGGACTGCATGACTGAGGCCAACGACCAGAGAAATGTGTGCCTGTTGGCCCAGCTGAAAAAAAGGTGCTGCAGGCAAAAACAACTGTACCCTTAACGTTACTGATTCTAAATTGTAACCTGTAACTTCCCTAATAAATACCTATAATTGTGAGTATTGTCTGTGAGTTATATGTGGCCACTAAAGCAGACTATCAAACACAGCCCAGAGTGGAGTGCTGGGGAGGGACGAGAGCCAGTGTCTGGATAGGGTAAAGAAAGTTGAGGGGTGGAGACATGACTGACCTCTGGCATCATCCTGGAGTAAATATGAGGCTGGATTCTCTTCCCTTTTTGGGTAGCCAGAGGTGGTCAGACAGCTTTCAGAATATTTTGCAATCTCACAAAATTATGTAAAAAATAAGTACAACCTATGGAGAGCATTTAGTATATTGACTAGAAGATAGCACTCAAGAAACAGTAGTTTTTAAAAATACTACTATTTCAAGGGAACAATAACTGATCCAAATCGGTGGTGAGGAGGCTGTAGGAGGTCTGATAGGGTGTGACCAAGGGTAATGTAACCAAGAGGAATTACGGAAACCCAAATGAAGACTGAGCATGATAGTGGGACAAGAGGAAAGTCAAAGGAAATAGAGGAAAGAGCTAGGAGGCAAAGGGCATTTATAGAGGTCTAAATAAAGGCATGTACATATGCAAATATATTTATATATGAGGATGGGGAAATAGATCCTTGTGCAAATATTTATAGGTTTAGTATTAAGATATCAGAAGGACATTGGGCCTCCACTCAAGTACTCCCTCAATGCAAGAATACTTTGTTCTATTAAATTGGCATTCTATGATGCTCACTTTACCGACATAACCGCTGAAGACAAAGCCAGTGAATAAGCAAATGTGGTGAAGAAAGCTGATGGTGCCCGGCTATCAAAAGATATAGCGTCTGGGGTCTTAAAGATTGAAGGTAAGCAAACGGCCATCTAGCTCAGAAGCAACAAGGTCCACTAGGAAGAAGTACACCAGCTTGTGTGATCACGAGGTGCCAAAGGGATCAGTTATCAGGCATTAAAGAACAAAAAATCATATCATTGTGTGGTCACCTCCATGATATGATCACTGAAGACAAATGGGTGCTTAAGCAAATGTGGCAAAGAAAGCTGATGGTGCCTGGCTATCAAAAGGTATAGCATCTGGGGTCTTAAAGGCTTGAAGGTAAACAAGCAGCCATCTAGCTCAGAAGCAACAAAGCCCGCATGGAAGAAGCACACCAGCCTGTGCGATCACTAGGTGTTGCAGGGATCAGGTATCAGGCATCATCATAACAAAAAATCTTATAGTGAATGATGGGGGGAGTGCAGAGTGGTGATCCAAAGGCCATCTGTAGGCCACTGGACATCCCCTTACAGAAGCGTCTCGGGGAGGAGATGAGCCAGTCAGAGTACAATATAGCAACGATGAAATATACAGCTTTCTTCTAATTCCTAAATGTGTCCTCCTCCCCCACTATCATGATCCCAATTCTACCTTACAAATCTGGCTAGACCAGAGGATGTACCGGTACAGGTAGGAACTGGAAACACAGGGACTCCAGGGTGGATGATCCCTTCAGGCCAGTGGTATGAGTGGTGATACTAGGAGAATGGAAGGAGGGTGGGCTGGAATGGGGAAACTGATTACAAGGATCTACATGTGTCCTCCTCCCTGAAGGACAGACAACATAAAAGTGGGTGAAAGGAGACATCAGACAGGGCAAGATATGACAAAATAATAATTTATAAATTATCAAGGGTTCATGAGGAAGGGGGGAGCAGGGAAGGAGGGGAAAAAATGAGGAGTTAATGTCAGGGACTTAGGTGGAGAGTAAGTGTTTTGAGAATGATGAGGGCAATGAATGTACAAATGTGCTTTAGACAATTGATGGATGTATGGATTGTGATAAGAGTTGTATGAGCCCCTAATAAAATGATTAATAGACAGATAAAATACTAGTATTTATGTAATTAGCACTGTTAATCTTGGCTGTCTAGTATCATGGGTGAGCCTTCATGCAGGAGGCTGTTATCCCCTGAAACTGCTCCAAATCCAAAAAGTTAAATGTTGGATTTTCACATCACATTTCCATTTATCTATCTCTAACACTCCTTGATCGCTATTTGCTCTGCTCCTAAGACTTGTGGTTCTCCACCGTCTTCATTCTCCACTGCATTTGTCAGTCCATATGGGCTTGGTTTTCCTTAGTCAAGAAGTATCCCTATCACCCAGCCCTTCATTTCTACCTCCTTTCCTCTCACTCTACCCTGCCCTCCCCATTCCATGTTCTCGATCGCACCTTCCCATCCAATCCCAACGGTTCATTAGTCTAATTAGCTATTTTCTCCTCTGTTATGGGAGGTTGCTAGAGAATAATTAACCATCCTGATTGATATCTATTACATTTGTGACTTTACTCAGCATTGTTCATCATTATTCAGCAATTAGGTCACTTGACCCTGATCAAGTCCCTTTCCAATCGCAAAGGAGGGCTAGTCTCCCCTCAATACTCAACTCGATGAGGTGGAATAAACTTTTTGGAAGTTAATTTTGTTTCTGTCTTTTCTTCTTCAATGGATCTTTCCCTCATGACCCATTAAAGTGATCTCAACTCCTGTACTCTTTTTTATTTAAATCATTTTACTGGGGGCTCGTACAACTCTTATCACAATCCATACATCCATCCATTGTGTGTCAAGCACATTTGTACATTTGTTGCCATCATCATTCTCAAAACAATTTCCTTCTACTTGAGCCCCCTTGGTATCAGCTCATTTCCCCTCCCTCCCCCAACCTCCCTCCCTCCCTCATCAACCCTTGATAATTTATAAATTATTTTTTTTCATGTCTTACACAGTCCAATGTCTCCCTTCACCCACTTTTCTGTTGTCCATCCCCCAGGGAGGAGGTTATATGTAGATCATTGTGATCGGTTCCCCCTTTCTCCCCCTACCTGATATATATTACTCTCCTGGTATATCTACTCTCATTATTGGTCCCTAGGGTTTTTCTGTCCTGGATTCCCTGTGCTTCCAGCTATGATCTGTACCAATGTACATCCTCTGGTCTTAAAGAAACTCCTCTACTCTTAAAAGAAAAACCTCCCACTGGCAGGTCTGCTAACTCAAGTTTCCACTCACGGTCCCCCTGCTTTTTCAAGTGTTTAAAAGAATAGTTTGTACTTGCTGAATGAATAATGTTTCGTTTGCTTCACACTTTTCTAAAGCTTTAAGTAGTTTTACAATTTCAAGTATTTCCTTCTTTGTTCCAATAAATTTCACATCTCCAAACCTCCTCCACTTGTATCCTTAAAATTAATTATCCAACTTATCATTTACCCTCTCAATCAGAAATCTTCAAAGCCCACTTTCTTTAGTACCTTCTTCTCCTTTACCTCATATCTGAGCAAGCTCTTCATAAAGTCTCTTCTATAGAGCTATTGCTTGTCTTCCTCATCTTACATGATTTGACAGGGCTCGGTAAGGGTTACATGAAACACTAAAAGATAACATGTTCTGTAAAGGAAAAGTGCTATTCAAAGACTACATACGAGGCTTGGTTGCACAATGATGGTTTAAGTGCTCAGCTGCCAGCCCAAATGTCAGTGGTTCCATCTACCGGACTGAAAGAGATCGAGTACCACCAAAAAATAAGGGCCACCAGGAGTGCAGCACACCTGTACTGTGAAGCTTCTAGAAGAAAGACTGATACCAAGACATCTGAAGATTGCCCAGAAATGCTGGGCCTACCAAAACTGAAAGAAGACAAGAGCTTGTCCCCAGGGCAACAAAGAGCAGGCGCTCTGAATTTGGACCTCTATCTTCCCAAAGTGTGCAAGAATAAATGTGTTTGTTTAAAATACACATACGTGCACACACACCGGGCGCCTCCTCAAAAGACAGATGTGGTAGTCTGCTTCTGTGAAGGTTTATAGCCTTGGAAAGCCTATGGGGCACTTGTTCTTGTGGCATAGTGAGTTACAAGTTAGGCTGCTAACCACAAAGTTAGCAGTTCAATTCCACCAGCAGCATCTCTGGAGAAAGATGAGATTTTCTTCTCCACTGAAGACTTGAGGCCTCAAAATCCCCAAGGGGTAGTTCTACCTTATCCAGCAGGGCCACTATGAGGCTGGCACTGCACCTTTTACTGAGTTCCCCTGTAAGCACCAGGGGTATCATTCGGATTACCATGAGAAAAAGAGAAAGAAGGAAAGTCAGGAGGCTCATGAGTGTTCACAGAAGACAAAAGATGATTGGTCTGAAGGCCAAGCTCCACCATAAGCAGCATCATGATGAAAAAATACAAATGAAAAAGACTGTCTAGATGTATGAAAAGAGAAACCCCAAAAGGTATAGTGCCTGCCTATCTGCTGGATAAGGAACAGTCTCGAGCTAAAGCACTTTATAAAATGTTTCTACAAAAAGGAAAAAGCAGGAAACTAAGTCCTCTGCCCAGTCAGTGCCCAGGGGGAAAGCTGAAGTACTCAAAGTTACTGGAAGAAGAAAGAGCAAAAAGAAGGCATGAAACAGGATGGCTACTAAAGTCTGCTTTGTTGGAGATATCTTTAAACAAAACCACCAAAATGTGAACGATTCATCAGACCAGGGGGCTTTAACATCACCCACCCTGAACTTACAATGGCCTTCTGCTTACGAATACCTCGTGTAAAGAGGACCCTCTCATTCCCGTGGTATTCAATGCTGGGCATGATGACCATCAATGAAGTGAATGGGAGTGGGCTGAGCCTGGTGACACAAGGAGGAAAGGTGATTTGGGGGAAATATGCCCAGGCTCCCAACAATCCTGAAAATGCTGGATGCGCCAAGGTAGTCTTACTGGTTTGATGGCAGTTTTATACAACGAGCTACCTTTATTTGTGAGGATAACAAAGCAATCAGGAAAATCACCATTATGATCTTGTGTTTTTTAGTTCCATCTAGCAGTTTACATGTCTAAAGTCGGCAAGAAAACTATTTATAAGAAAAACATTAAAATGGCTCAGTTGTTAAAAAAAAAAAAAGGAGGTCCAAGGACTAACTAGTGAGGAGCTGCAGGGAAAGTGAACAGTGTTCTCCTTGATTGTAAAATTAGCTTATAATTACTTATTAGTCTGACAGATTTGTACGTGTTTTTAGGATATAAAAACAAAACAAAACCCACTAACACTGAGTCGACTCGAAGTCCTAACCACTCCACAGAGGGCTTTGGAGGCTGTGAATCTTTACAAGAGCAGCAAGCCTCGTCTCTATTCTGTGGCGTAGCTGTTGTATGTAAACCACCACGCTTTGGGTTAGCAGTTCCAAGTCTACTCAGCAGTACCAACACGATTCCTTAGGATACAAAAAAAAAAAAAATCCTCCAAATGTACTGCATCGAGTACATTCTTGTTCACAGAGACCTTACATAACAGAGCAGCACTGCTCCCGTGGATTTCTGAGGCTGTAAATCTTGACTGGAGTACGAAGCCTCAACTTTCTCCCGTGGAATGGCTGGTTGTTTAAAGCTGCTGCCTTTGCAGTGTGCAGCCCCATGCATAAGCTACAACGTCACCAGGCCTCCTTCCTTAGATTACTGTTAAGTTGAAACTCATTTTAAAACAGTAGCCTATTTCTTGTTTTCTTGATATAAAAAGCAAATCTTAAATTCCACAAACCTGATGGCCCATTTATCTCAAACCATTTTTAATGAAATAAAATAATTAGGAGAATATATATACTACTGACTTCTTGTAAAGTACTGAAAACATAGAACATTTCTATTATATATTCATAATGGCCAGGTGAAACCATATTTCCTCATAAGATTTCTGCGGTTTAAAAAATATCCTTAATTGGACTAAACCTGTTTCTGTATGAACCGAGGAGGGTGGATATTGGAGATTCTTCAACATAAGCTGTCATCTAGATAAAATTCACAAAATAATTGGTCAGATGAAGTATTCAAGTTAAATACAGCTAAAGGCTAAAGATGTACTCTGAGATTCTGGATTATTTGACTCTCTCTATCACTAAAACTAACATGTTCTGAGAGCAAGCAAATAAAATTTAAAACTACATTTAGGAAAAGAATGACTAGGTTGGTTCAAAATGCTAAAAAGAAAATGGGCTAAAAGGACCCCCCAAAATTAGGAAATTATATATGAAAATATTAAGCCCAAACCAAAACAAACAAAAACCAGTGACACTGGTTCCATTCTGACTCATAGAAATACCACCCATGCAGAGTCAAATTGCTCCGCAGGGTAATGTTAACACTAACACCTTCCTTCCTTCCGAGGCATCTCAGGGTGGGTTTGAACTCCCACCAATGCCCAAGTGCTTACCCGTTTATGCTCTCCAGGGTCTCCGATTATGGTCAGGGTAAAGAGTTTCTTGTATACAGCATCACTGCGCTACTAAAAATCATCTCCACCTGGATGTTTAATCATTTTCCTAGTTTTACCATCAAAACTGCTCCTCTCATAAACCTCATTTCAGTAAATATCTACCCCATTTTTCTACTCTCTCAGAACAAAAAATTTCCTCTGCATCTCATGTTGACTCTATCCCAACTTCTCCTGAAAGCAACCACCCCTTACCACCCCCACCAATGATTCAAGCCACATCATCTCCAGTAGGGGTTTTCAGAACAGACCCTTAAGTGGTATTTTGCTCTGCTCTTCCTCAACCTTGATCCCCATCCCAACAAAGTCTATTCTACATCCAATTATCAAATAATGTTTTTTTTAAGTTTTTTTTAAAGCCAAACCTATAGCCGTTAAGTCAATTCAAATGCACAGCAACCCTATAGGACAGAATAGAACTGTGTCTTAAGGTTTTCCAATATTAAATCTTTACAGGAGCAAACAGCCTCATCTTTTCTCCCAATGAGTGGCTGCTGGATCTGAGTTATGAACTTAATGACTGCAACCCAATGCTTAACCCACTGCACAACCAGGGATCCTTTTTTTTTAATCGCTTCTTTATTCAAAATCTTCTTAGAGTTGAAGCTCAAGTTCTCACAAAGGTCTACAGATTTTACACAATCTGATCTCCAATGCCCTTTCTGACTTTATTTCTACTACTCTTATTTTGCTCACGGAACAAAGCCAATTCTGCCTCTACTATCCTTAAACATGCTCAGCACACATCTCTCTTAGAGGTTTTGCAACTATTGTTCCCTCTGCTTGAAGCACCCTTCCTTCCTCCAGAGAGGTGCACTTCCTTCTGGTCATAGCTCAAATGTCATCTTCCCCAGGAGTCTTACCCTGGCTAGACTTCTATTTCAATTTGGAAGCATCTCCCCACTCCCTGTCGTACCTTTCCTCTGTTTTGACACCATCTGTCATAGCACATACTTTGTTTAATAACCAAGGTCCCTACTACAATGCAAGCTCCACAAAGGAGGGGATATTTATCTGTTTATAGAAAATTGTTTGTCACACAGTGGAGACTCAACAAATATTTCTCAAATTCAAGAACACACATGTTTACTATTCTACAATAACAACATGATGACAACAAAGAGCTACCTGGAAAAAAGTTGATGGCCTTTTACAAAGCTCTTTAAAACGGAAACTCTGTTATTAATTGACTACATCTATGACTATAAAATACAGAGTTAGCGTCAGCATTTTATTAGCATAAATTTGGGGGGAATTGAAGTTTAAAGAAATGCACAGACTAGCCAAGAAGCATCACACAGAAAAGTCCGAGTCAGTTTGTCCCATAACTGTTAAACAAACCCTGTGGGAAAAACTAGCTGAATTCAATCATTAAGAAAACACTGGCCCAAATTCAACAAGAATAAAAATTCAGCCCCCTTTAAAATTTCTGTTTAAAACAAACCCATCAACTATCAACTATCGCAAGGCACTTAGGGTCTGGTGAGCACATAGATGTTCTATCTAGCCAGATAATAATCGTGTCTAGGAAGCATTTCCTATGTCAGATTTGCCTGTCTCACCTCTGAGGTCATCTCCTGAACAACGAAACAAGCCCTGGTCCTCCTGCGGTGGTACTAGGCTCTTCCAGAATTATTTCCCAAAGTAACCACCCGCTTTACCAGACCCGGACGGTCATCTCAGCCAAGACGGTGCGCAGCGCATAAGGCAACTGGCTGTCAGGGGATTTTGAGGGTCTCCCCAGACCAGGCAAAAGGTGGTGACCAGCAGCAGAGGAAGGCGTCCTGGAGATGACAGGTGTGCAAGCACCCGGAGGCAAGAAAGAGCCCGAGCAGCCGGCCGCTGGCAGGGTGTTGGCGCGGAAACTGACAACTCCAGGCGTCACCCTCCAGCCCGGCCCGGGCCGCCGGGGACCGAGGGAGTGCCGCGGCTCCAGCTCAACCCCCACCCCAAGCACGCACAACACTACGAGAAGGTAGCAGCAGCCTGCCGCCACACCGCGCGACCTCTTCCGCGCGCGCTCCGGGCATAAAGTTAGCGCCCAGCGCGAGTCAGAGCGCCGGCGTGGAGGCCTCCCACGCACCCCGCGGCTGCTGTCAAAGCTAGTTGCCCTGGCGCTCGGCGGGGCGGAGGAGGAAGCCCCAGGTCGCCGCACCGGGCCGGATTCTCCCAGCCATCTCCGCGCCGCGGCTGGATCCCTATCCCGGGACTTCTGCCACCACCTCCCACCCCACCCCACCCTCCAAAGCACCCAGCCTTCCCTCAGGGCCACGCATAGGACCCGGGACACCGAGTCCTCCGCCCGCAGCGTTGGCGCCCAGCGACCGCCTTTACCTGCTCCTCAGCGGCTGTCGTCGCTGCAGCGGCGCGCTCCTCCCTCCCTCGGAGAATACCCGAGGCGTCGCCGCAGCTCCTGCCGCCGCCACGAACGCCCCGCCCCCGCCCCTCCGGTCACCCAGGAAACCGGGAACACCGCCCCCTCCCTGCCTCCCGTCCGGACCCAGACCACTCTCCCGCGCGTGCGCACTTAGCCCCAGCTCGCGCTCACCAGGCCCCGCCCCCTGGTGGGCGGGCTGAGTAGTTGTCAATGTCGCAGCCGTGACGCATAGAGCCACCGACCAATGAGAAGGGAGAAGGGCCCGCCTAGGGCTCGACACCGAGATAGTCTTCTAGGTTCCTCCACGCGGCAACTCCCTGCCTGAAGTCGGCAGTCATCCCCCGGAGGATTCCACTTCCGCTGTTCTACACCGTTGCACGGTCCCCTTGTGTAGGTCCACAGAACACAGTTAAAATACGGGAAAGGATCAGGAGGAGGAGGACGTGTTACCTACTAGGAACCCCTAGGATTCTGGGCCTGGAAAATGTCACATTTTAAGAACTGCAATAACAAATTAAAAAATAGAAGTAGTTCCAGATATTTTGTCCTAAGGCTATAGATTCTAGACTATGATCTGGTAGACTTTAAGAGTTCTTGGGTGCTGTAAGCGACTGAGCGCTCAATAGAAACCAAAAGGTAAGTGGTTAGAACTCACCCAAAGGTTCATTGGAAGAAAGGATTGATTGATGATCCACTTCAGAAAGATCACCGCCAAGTAAGCCCTACAAAGTGCAGTTCTGTTCTGCAATACACTGGATCAGTATCGGTGGCAATGGACTCCCAAGATAATAAGTTGGGGGTGAAATGGGGAGGGGGAAGAGTGGGGAGACTTCCAAAAGTTCATGGGAAATGAAACTGAGGACAATGGAATTTTTTCTATGAACTTTTTGGGAAGCCTTTTCTTAAATGTAAGAAACTTTGGTCGAACAAAAATCTCAAAATGTGAAGCTATTGTTTCTCGACATATCCTCTCTCAAGGTTTGAACATCACTGATGGCAGGGTTGCCATCTCTCAAACCCTTCCTTGAAGAATTATGTGCCCTTCGATTTCTAGCATGTCAAAGTGGCCATTTGGGCTATCTGAAGTGACTCAAATCATGTACCTCCTAAATGTTCTTTCAGGTTGGGAAACAGAAATCTAAAGGGGTAACATCAGGGCTGTAGAGTCGATGAGATACAGTTTCCAAAAGTTACACCCATAGGATAGCCATTTGATTACCTTGAAGAAGGAGCTAAAAATTATGTTCGTGATAGAAAAAAAAACTTCCTCAGCACCACGTTCATATCCTAATTGTTTCTATGTAGCCTTGATTTTCTTTTGTTCTGGGCAGGAAACATTCAACAGTTACACTTAAGATAACAATTTACAAGCTTTTTGAGATTCCCGGCACTGTTCCCAAAAGTCCCATGTACAACCTTTCCTTTGTGAACTATTTTTTCACAATTAAGCTTGTTGTTTTCTAAGACTAGGATCCAGAAAAAAGAACACAGAATGGACAAACTATGGTTGCTTGTTTGAGGACACACCTGGAAGAGCTCAGACACGGTTCTTTCTGGTAGCCACACACTAGCTGGTTTTTCACTGCACTTTGCTACAGCACCCATATCTTTAGTGATCTCTTCAAGTGGGCAAATATTGAGCAGGCAATGTTATAAAAACTAACTGTTCTTAGATTGGGGATAGAATTAAGTGCGAGCCCCAAATCCAGTCATATATTTCTGATTTATATACGTATGTTTCTGGTCCACTTTAGAGACAACATGATCATTTTATTATAGACAGATGAGTGAGCGATTCAGTGCTTCATCAGCTTGTTGAAACATTTCAGGTAGTATTTGATCAATTCCTGAAGCCTTGTTTCTGGCTAATGCTTTCAGTGCAGCTGGAGCTTCTTTCTTCAGTACCATTGGTTCTTGTTCGTATGCTGGCTGCGGAGATGGTGGGATGTCAGCTAGTTCAACAGGCTGAAAGCAGAGACTATCAGAAAGATATGAGTTGTTCCTCTTGATAGTGTCTAATTGGAGTCAGAAAACATACAGTGGTGAAATGGAGAAGAGGGTAGAGAAATGGGTACTTGGGGACAGGGATGCAAGCGGAGAGAAAATGAGATAAAAAAGAATGACAGAAGTCTGTGTAGTTCAACAAACTTGCAAAAATAATGTGAAAATGTATTTTAAGAGATAATCAGAATCAATAGATATCATGGAAATATATTTCATGAAGAAAAGGAAAGCATTAAGAGATATTGCGTGGGGCAGGAAAAAGGATAAGCGAATATTCAGAACAGAAGAGGATTTATGTATACATGTTTATAAGAAGAAATATCATTAAAGAAAAAGAGGAGGAAGATAAAAAGAAAGATTTAAAAGTGTGGATGTGTAGAGAATAGGAAAGACAACCGAAACAAAAGGTTTGGGTGTGGGTGTTGGAGTTCTGTTGCTATGGTACCATGAATGTGGACTGGCTTTTGTACTCAGAAAAGGGAAAAAAGTAAAAAAAAAACAAAACTCCTTGACAGAGTGAATGCCTGAATCTTTTAGCCTGCCTGTGTTTCCCTGGAGGGAATGCTTATTCTCATGAGGATCAGGTGCACTGAAGAGGAATGAGCAAGAACTAGAATAAAATCATAAAAGCATCATAATCAAAAGTACAAATAAAAATAACAAACAAAACTGCTTTGTGCCCTTTTGACCCATTTTAAAACTGTTTCAGTTCGTTTGTTATTTTAAGTGAAGAGGAAAGGCATATGGATTAAGCCCCTGGAGAATCCCCTCTGACCATAGACCAGGAATGTGAATAAACGTGCTGTTATGTAGAATGTATTGAAAAGTGGATTGTTGCCGATGCATTTAGATTAAAATTTAGCACCCTGTCATTTGATCTCCCTCATGATCCAGTAACCCTGTTGATGTAGTGGTTACGAGTTGGGCTGTGATCCCCATGCTTGGCAGCTGGAACCAGCAGCTCCACAGGAGAAAGACTGGGCTCTCTTCTCATATAAACAGTTAGAGTCTCAAAACCCTATGGGGGAAGGGGGTGTCCCTATGAGTCATCATTGAGTCCATGGTAGTGAGTTTGGTGTCTGGTTATTGTGCCATCAAATTTGTCCTGGTTTTTAATATTTTCTGCTTTTCTTTTCAATTGAGGTTGATATCTATTTTACTATGTGATTCTTATTAGTTTTTTGTTTTTAAAAATGTTTTTCTGTGTATGAAATCCAGGATAGGTAAAACTGTAGATACAGTAACTGGGCTAATGGGCCCTGTGTTAGTCTGGGTAGACTAGAGAAGCAAAATTTATACACACTCACGTGTATAAGAAAGAGCTTTATATACAACAGCAATTGAATATTGAGAAAACATCATCCCAGCCCAGTCCAGTTCAAGTCCATAAGTTTGATATTAGTCCAGATGTCTGATATCAATCTATAAAGTCCTCTTCTGACTCATGAAACACATGTAATGATGTCCAGAGCAGGAACATCACGGGCCAGTGGGTGGGAAGTCTTGTGGACACAGTGGTGCAAGCATCTCAGCTCTGGCATGGGTCTTCATGTGGTTCCTCTAGCTCCAGGCCTCCAGGCTCCATCAGTGTAGCTCCATGTGTTTTGTCAGCTGCAATGTATCCCAAGGAGTATGTGTCCTGCCTCCAAGCTATTTATCTCCTTAGCACCTCAAAATGAGGTCAACATGCTGTGACTTGATTGACAGGCTAACCTCCACCCTTTCATGCTTAATCCTCTCAAATTGATAGCAGATTCTATAACTACCACAGGTCCCTGAGGCTATGGCAGAGGAGGTTGGGGAGAAATGAGGAGCTTATAACAATGGGTACAAAAATGAAAAAGTTCTAAAACAGCGGTGATGATTGAACAACTCTTCCTAATGTTACTGAACTATTGAACTGTATGATATGTGAACTATATGCCAATAAACTCATTTTTAAAAACTGCCTTGTGAGTGGGGATTTCTGCTCTTTGATTGTTCTTGTGTCTATACATGTGCTGCATGGGGGAGAGTTGGTAAGGTGCTGGAGAAAAGGAGGCAGAAAAGAGGGAAGGAACAAAATAATCTCAAAAAGTGTCGCCTGAGTGTTGACGATGTCTGCACCAAGCTGCTCACCTAGTCTGTCACCACAAAGGGTCCCCAGAGGCCACCAAGGTAAGAGGCTTGGCAAGCTGTTGTCTCAGGGCCTGGGAAATGTTGGCTGTGCTGAGGAGGAATGGGGCTCACAGAAGTGGCTTATGCTACAGAAAGGGGAGCTGTTCAGCTGGTGTTACTGCTCTCTGACTCTAAGAAACTTGGGTCTACTAAGCCTTTAAATGGGTTTTTTCACTACCAGGAAGTGCAGGATATCCCTCCCAGTGGAACCTCTGGAGCTGCTTCGGAGATCTTCCCATGCTTGTTACCTGGCAGCCATCTTCCCCTGTATAATCAATGCCTGATTCTTTTGTACTGTTTTTTTCTGTTTCATCTCTTTATTTATGCTTAATCCTTATTATTAATTTTCTTCTGATAACTGTAGGCGTATTTTGCTGTTCTTTTTCTAAATGTTGGAGGTGTTCAGTTAAAGTGATTGTTTTCACTCTTTCTTCAAAGGAACGTTTCTATTTCATTTATTACCTAGTGGTTTTAAACTTAACTTACTGGTATTGAGTCAATTCTGACTCCTGGTGACCCTATAGGACAGGATAGAATGGCTCCTGTAGGTTTCCGAGGCTGAAATTCTTCATGGGAGTAGAAAGCCTTATCTTTCCCCTCTGAAGTGGCTGGTGGTTTCTAATCTTGTGGCTAGAAGTTCAATGTATAACCCACTCCTCCACCAGGGCTCCCTAGAGGTTTTAAGCCAGGTGTTATTCAGGTTATGTCATTGATTTCTTATGGTTGAATGATCATTTTATGTTTTTGTGATCAGAGAAGCTACTTTGTACTATTTCACTGTTTAAATGTCGAGGCTTAGTTTGTGACCTAACGTATGGCCTACCCCAGAGAAAATTCCTTGTGTGCTGGAAACAAATGTGTTTGCACACCTGTTGAGTAGAGAGCTCAAATTGGTTGTGTTGTTTACTTCTTCAGTGCTTTTGTTGAGTTTCTTTCCAGTTGTTCACATCTTTAATGAAAGTGGTGTATTAAAGTCTCCTACTTTCTTTGTTTTTCTCTTCAGTTCTGTTAAAGTTCGACTTATGTATTTTGGGGTTCTTGCCTTGAGTGCATAGATATGTTGATAGGATTATGTCCTCCAATTCAATTGACCTTTCAATCAGCATATAAAATCCTTCTTTGTCTCTTATTTTGATTTTGAATTTGGCCTACAAATCTATTTTAATCAGATATTGATGGAGTTACTCCTGCTTTTTGTTGATTGCCATTTGCTTGATGTATATTTTTCCATCTTTGAATTTGTTAGCCTGTAATTGTATTTGTGTCTTAGATGCAATTCTTAAAGAGAGCATATTGGGGAATCGTGTTTTCTTATTCATTTTGCTACTTTGTCTTATGAATGGTGCATTTTAATTCATTTAAATCCTGTTATATTTTATGTAAGTATTGATAGTTTTGAATTTATTTGTTTTTATTTTTTGGTTTATTTATTCATTTATTGGTACTGCTGGTTTCCTTGTTTCATATAATTTTCTTTGCTGAGTTCATTTTGCTTATTGATTTTGTTTCCTTCATTTCTGTTGTTTTAGTGTTTACTAGATTTTTATCCTATGAAAATATTTCTTAATTTTCTGTACTTTATTATTTTCTTTTTAAGTTTAAAACAATCTACTCTATCTTGAAAGCATCTTGATTTCTTCTCCCTTTGGAAGTTCTATAATGACACAATCTATCTATTCATTCTTTTTCTTTATAATTGTCCTCATGTACAAATTTATATCTCTGGTTCCATATTTCCAGGCTTGTAGCTTTGTTTTGCCTTGTAAACATTGATATTTAGTTTACTGGATGCTGCTGCTAGGTGTATTAATCACAGGTTGTTGTCTGTTACTTGTTAGAACTCATTTTTGTATTTCTTGCAAGATCTTGGCCTGATTTTTCACAAATAGCCTTAATTTCTGTATAATCTGAAAATGTTGACTTCATCATATTTGAAGGGAAATTTTGTCAGCTACATAATTTTTGCTTGGCAACATTTGTTGTTTTAGAGTTATGGGTTCTGCAGAGAAAGCAGAGCTTAGTTTTATTGGTTATCTTTCTAAGTAATTTTTTCCCCCCACAAGCTGTTTTCAGTATTCTTTCTTTATCTTTGGTTTGATTTGGGTAAGTTTCAGTATATGATACTAAATTAGGGTCTGCCTTTTTTGCAGTTTGTTGAGCTTTCTAAAATTAACTGGAATTGTTACATATAAAAATTAATCATTGTGGTTGTTACATAATATCATGTCAAGTATAAATAAGTGTAGGGGTGGAGTCTAGCCTGTTAATCAAGTCACAGCCTGATAATGCCTCCTTGTGGGTGTGGCCTTCTCATGAGGATTCTGGGAACTTCCTCCCTCTCTGATTCACGTTCCTGTTGACCAACCACTTTGAGCCATGCTGATGGCAGCCAGAGCCCTGAAGATGCTTCCACTGCCATTGGTTCTACAAGACTTTGCACCCATTGGCCTGTGATCTTTCTGCATTCTACATCATTGCATGTGGCTACATGAGTCTGAAGAGTGATTTATGGACTAGTCTCAGACTTAAGGGCTAATAATATCTGGACTTACGGGCTTGATCTGGATTGGGCTGTTTTCTTAATATACAATTACTATATTGGGCTGGATTGGGCTGTTTTCTTAATATACATTTACTATATGATATAAAGCTCTGTCTTATACATATGCAAATGTCCCTGGGTATGTTTCTCTAGTCAAACTGGTCTAACAGTAATATAACGGAAAGGAAGGGGAGGGCAGGAGAATAGAAGAAAATTTGGGCAGGAAACTCAAGCGGTGCCCCTGCTCACAGAGGAGATAGCAGAGAGCAGAGCACCCAGCTTAGGTTGGCATGTTCAGCCTGCCAAGTGTGGGAGGAGGTGCTTAGTCCTGGAAGGAATTCCTGCCAGCCCAACTGGTGACAGGCCACAGAGCCTATCAAGCTCTACACATTCTCCTTGCCTACAAACGTGATGGTGTGTTTCCTGTGCTTGATCTAAAACTGTGCTAAAATGGAGCAAGGTGTGCACAGATGGGACTTCCAGGTGCAAACCACACATTGGGTCACTGGGAGGAGGTGAGAAATAAAGAGAAGGTCACACAGTTGTTTGCTTGTGACCAATGTGGACACTGGTGTGGTTCTGGATGAGCAGAGCTGATTTTGCTGTCCTTATCAGAATGCAGCTGGCAAAAGTTCCAAATGGCTGCCCTGTGTCAGTCTGGCTCACAAGTCACTATTCTCTTAGTGTCCTGGTTCTCTGTTTTTGCTTAGTTTCTTATTCTACTTGGTATTTTGCATACTTCTTTAGCTTTCCCTTTGACACTCAGGGTTCCAGGATTGTCTTCTATATCTGTTTCCTTTGGTTTCTTATGTCTCTGTTGTAGAGGATCTGGGTAGCTTCTCTTTCCGGTTTGCCATCTTGCTGGAAGTGTGTTTCATTAATGCCCTTTTCCATTTTATTGAAACTTCCGAATAAACTCCTGTAGTTGTGTTATGTTATTCAAGACATTGTATCTAGAAACAGTTACTGCCGGCCTCTCTGCTTTGAAGTTAAGTGACCCTGCAGATATCCTCAGAAGTCACCCTTTTTGTTACACCTTGTTCAAGACTTTTATCTGGTTACAATTCATTCCATAAAATGATTTGCATTAGATTCATTCTTGCTTAAAAGCGACCAATGGGAAGACCAGTTCTCTGGGATTGGCCTGACTCAAGTCATGGTATTTTCACCTACCACATATGCATGTGAAAGTTGGATATTGATTAAAGAAGACCGTAAAAGAACTGGCGAATTTGAATTTTGGTGCTGGCAAATAATAGTTACGGTATCATGGACTGGTAGAAGAAAAAACAAATCTAAGAAGAAGTACAGCCAGAATGCTCCTCAGAACTGAGGATGGCGCAACTTAGTCTCACTTACTTTGGACAACTTACCAAGAGAGACTAGAGACTAGTCCCTAGAAAGGACATCATGCTTGGTAGATTAGGAAGTAAGCCAAAAAAAAAAAAAAAAAAAGAGGAAGATCATCAGGGAGATGGATTGAGAGGGTGTCTGCAACCATGGGCTCAAATATCACAACTATTGTGAGGATGGCACTGGACCAAGTAGTGTTTTGATTTGTTGTTATGAGTTGGAAGCAGCTACATGGTAGCTACCAACAGCACCAACCTGTATGCTATGTGTTTAGTGCCCGTTGAGCTGAATGCTTTCTGAAGCCAAGATATTTGATTAAACTTAAAAATGACCAACCATGTGAAATTTCAACTTCAGCAGTTATTGTATCAATTATAATTCTACTGTTTTCTTCCACCAATTTCTGGACTTCTGCCACCATTTCTTCATTTATAGAGATTGATGGGCTTCCTTTTCCTGCCTTATCTTTGAGGTTGTCTCTATTGTTCTTAAAATACTTAATTCCTCTAAAAGCTGGTGTTTTATATGGGGAAGCATTCCTGTAAACTTGTTTCAAAGCTTCAATGATTTGAAAGATGCCCACTTGGGGTTTGTTAAAATTTTGATATTAGCCTTGACTTCAAAACATTTTTCCCATGGCACAAAAATATACTCTCCCCCTCTTTATAAGGCACCCCAGTCGGACTCAGACAAGTGAATTGCTGAGAGAACTTGTCTGCAGCCCTCTACGGATTTCAGTGGCTTGTTTAAGCACATTCTGTTTGCAGTAATTCCATGCATATGAACTGGAGCCCTAACAGCAACACATTTAGACTTGCCTCTGCATCTTTCCAAATGCGGCTCTAAAACCTTAAACTGAAACCTCACCCAATGCAGGCAAACAATTACCAATGATGTGGTTTAAAGGGACTTTGAGGGGGACATTCACTACTTTAAAATCTTCCCCAATGCCCCAAACTTTGGGCAGAGATTGCCTAATTGTACTGGCAGTCTGCTAAGATTATTCCACAAATAGCAAATGCTTGAAATGCCTAACAAATTAACAAAAGAGGTGGCTAGTGGAAATCATCACTCATTGAATAAATATATGAAAAGCACCTACTACAATATACTAGGTGTTGTACTAGGTGCTGGAGACATTTTGATCAAATTTCCCTGCATTCCAAGAAGAAACTAAACTAACCATGTTTCATAAATTTACCTAAGTGAACATAGTCTTATTTAGATATCAACTTTCACCCACTAACCTCAAAACACTGTGATTGATTTTTTGTTTGTTTTTAGTGAACAAAATTTGTCACAGAGGGTGAAGGAGGAAGAGTTTTTGCTTAGGGAACATTAAGTTTATTTTTATGGAGGTGGAAAATTTTGGAGAGGGATATCAATAACAGTGCACAACACAAAGAGTATAATCAATGGTACTGAATTATACATGTATAATTCATATAGCAGGTTGTTGAATTAGAGAATATTTTTGTGCATATTTTGTCAAAATTGAAAAAATTACATGAATTACAATGAGTACAAAGAAGAAGATGTTCTGAAAATGATTGTGGTAAAGATTATTCAACTCTGCTTGATATGATTGAATTGTATGATATGTGGTTGAAGTGCCAATAAAACTGTTTTTAAAAAAAACATGTCACAGAAATGTTAAGTAACAAGTTAGTTTCTGTTTCATCTAAATCCAGGAACACACTGCCATAGGTGGAGTCAATGCCAACTCATAGAGAAGATAATAAATGACCATGATTTTATTAAAACAAAAGAGGAGAAAGATGTGATTTAGCAATAGTTATATAATTTACTTTCAAAGTGTTATTTTTTGCAAAAGACACAGAATAATGTCATTTGTGAACATTTTTCTCTCTGTTTATCTGAACTGTAATGTATTTAACAGCACAACTGACATTGAATAGCATGAACTTGAATTGCGAGTGCCCACTTATACATGAAGCCTCACCCTCCTATAATTAAGGGAAATGACTGCTTTCACAGAGATGATGGGAGTCGCACAGTGCTTTAAGCAAATACCCCCGACTCGCAATTTCACCCAGTAATAAAAGAAGGAAAAATCCACGTATAATTGGGTAGTGCATTTCAAGCCCATACTGTCCAAGGGTCACTTGTAAATTATATCTGCATTTTGAACTGTCTGGCAAGTCTGTTGCCCTAACTCTGTGTGGTTCAAGTGTCAACTGTATTTTAACCAAATTACTCCAGTACTAACTTTGTTCAAAAATATCTTAAAACATTGCTATTAAGTATATAAGTTATGGTGGTGGTTAATTGCAAGCGAGTTGATTCTAACTCGTAGCAAGTCTGTGTTTTCAGCTAAGAACTGCTCCATAGAGTGTTCAAGCTACAATTAGAAGCAGAACACCAGCTCTGGGTTAAAAAATGCCCATTAAAAAAAAAAAAGCAGGAGAAGGAGAGAGAGACCAGGCTTCAACCCAATGCGCCAAGACATAAATACAACATATCAACATACCAGGGAACCAATAGGGAGTTCTTCAGGCCCCGCCCCAATCCCAACTATGTGGACACACACCACCCCCACCCCTCAGAAGAATGCACTTCAGTGGACAGCACTGGGGCTACAGCTTGAGGGGAAGAGCATGTCAGATTAGAGCACATGGAAGAAATGATAAGGGATGGAGAGGGAGGAGAGGACATCCTGGCCACCAAGTTCTGAGGACGTTATTCCTGCTCAGAGTAGACAAGGCACAGAGAGGACCACAGGGCCAACCCCCACCATGAGACATGATGTTCCTCACTAAGCCATAGCGCTGCTGGGGACAACACTGGAGACAATGCAGGAATAGTGCACAGTCGGACCCCATCATGCTGGGGCGAAACACTAAGGACATGTAACACAGCAGCAAGGGGAGCAAAGTGATGAAATCCCCGGGAAATACCAAAAATAGACTTTGGAGACACAGTGTGGCACCCCATCAGACTCTACTGGAAAACACTCCTAAACCCCAATAAACAGATCTTGAACTATTTATAGGCTTTTCCATTTTTTTCAGTGGCTTTCTTTTTGTTATTGTTATTTTGGGGTTGGTTTTTTCTTTTGGTTGTTGTCATTGTTTTGTTGGTTTTGACTTCCTTTGTTGTTTTATTTTGCTTTGCCTGGTTTTTGTACTTATTAATGTATCTGCATGTCTATCTAGATAAGACAGGTGGGATAAATAATAAGGAGGTGAAAAGAACGGGACCCGTGGTTCCGGGGGGACATGGGAGAAGGGGAGGTGGGAAAAAGGAAGGGGGGCTGGGAACCAACCCAGAGACAAGGGAACAACAAGTGAACTAAAATCAATGGAGAGAAAGGTGTAGGATGCCTAGTGGGGCTTAATCAAGGGCTATATAACAGTGAGGAATTAATAAACCCTAATGAAGGCTGAACATGATGGTGGGACAAGAGGAAAGTAAAAGGAAATAGAGGAAAGAACTAGGAGGCAAAGAACATTCATAGAGGTCTAAACACAGCCATGTACATATGTAAATATATATATGAGGGGGAATATAACTATGCACTCATATCTATATGTTAAGAATTAAATTTGCAGATGGACATTAGGCCCCGGCCAAGTACTCCCTCAACACAAGAACACTTTGTTCTAACAATCCTGCATTCTGTGATGCTCACCTTCCCAACAAGATCGTTGAAGACAAAGCGGGTGCATAAGCAAATGTGGTGAAGAAAGCTGCTGGTGCCTGGCTATCAAAAGATATAGCATCTTGGGTCTTAAAGACTTGAAGATAAACAAGTGGCTATCTAGCTCAGAAGCATCAAAGCCCATATGGAAGAAGCACACCAGCCTGTGTGATCATGAGGTGCCAATGGGATCAGGTATCAGGCATCTTTGACCCAGAAAAAAAATCATACCCAATATGAATGGGGGCAGGGCATGGAGTGGAGACCCAATGCCCATCTGTAGACAATTGGACATCCCCTCACAGACAGGTCACAGGGAAGAGATGAGCTAGTCAGCGTGCAGTATAGCACCAACGAAACACACAACTTTCCTCTAGTTCTTTGGTGCTTTCTTCACCCCATTATCATGACCTCAATTTTACCTTACAAATCAGATTAGACCACTGCTACAGACAAGAGTCTGCAACACATGGAATCCAGGATAGATAAATCCCTCAGGGACAACAAGGAGAGTAGTTACCAGGAGGATTAGGGGAGGGGAGGGGGAGAAAGAAGGAATTGATCATAAGGATCAACCTAGAACCCCCACCCAGGAAAAGTAGGTGAGGGGCGATGGAGGACAATGTAAGATATGAAAATAATAATCTATAACTTATCAAGGTTTCATGAGGGAGGGTGAGTGGGGGAAGGAGGGGGAAGAAATGGGGAGCTGATATCAGGGGCTCAAGTGGGAAGAGAATGCTCTGTAAATGATGATGTGGCATACATGCAAATGTTCTTGACACACTGGATGAGGTATGGATTGTGATAAGAGATGTAAGAGCCCCCAATAAAAATAAGGATAAAAACCCCAAAGCCTAACCCACTGCCATGGGATCAATTCTAACTCGTAACTTTACCCTATAGAAGGTTTGCAAGCCTGGAATATTTAAGAGGGCAGAAAACCTCGTCTTTCTCTTGTGGAATGGCTGGTGAGTTTGAACCACTAACCTTGTAGTTAGTAATCTAATGTCTTACACCACTACCAAGGTGCCTCTAGGTGGGTTCAAACTACCAACTTTTTAGGTAGGAGTAGAGCTCTTAACAGTTTCTTCTGCTATTAATATTAAAGAAAATTTTGTTTAAAAGTTTTCAGAGGAACACAGAAAGTATAACCTGAAACATAAAAGGAATAAATAATGAAGAGTACTCCTCATAGTTTTACACCAAGAAGCCCTACTAGAGTATATATCACACACTGAAAACTTTGTAAACAGGAAATCCTCCAGATAATTTGACTCTAAAATTAGATCGTAACAAGATTTTTGAAAGATGTAGCTAATGTGAATGTGCACAATTTTACTTTTAGCTATTTCCCTGAGTACTTTGTTACTACCCAAAGTAAAATCACCAAGTCCATTGCCAGCAAGCTGATTTGACCTCATAGTTACCCGGTAAGACAGAGTATAACTGTCCCGTAGAGTTTCCAAGGCTATAATCTTCATGGGAGCTGGCTGCCACATCTTTTTCAAGTGGGTTGGCTGGTGAGTTCCAACTGATGCCCTTTTGGTTAGCAGGTGACCACTTGCCCACTGTGCCACCGGGGTTGCTTGGGGTTGCTGTTGTTTTTGTTGTGGTTCTATGCCATCGAGTTAGTTTCTACTCATAGCAACCCTATAAAGAACAGAATGAAACACTGCCCTCTCCTCTACTATCCTCACAATTGTTCGTATGTGTGAGCCCATGGTTGCAGCCCCTGTGATAAAGTCCACCTCGTTGAGAGCCTTCTTCACTTTTGCTGCCTCACCATTTTACCAAGGATGATGTCCTTCTCCGGGAATGGTCTCTCTTGCCAACATGTCCAAAGTATGTGAGACACAGTCTTGCTGTCCTTGCCTCTTAGAAGGATTCTGGCTGTACGTCTTCCAAGACAGATTGGTTTCTTCTTTTGGCAGTCTATGGTACTTTCAATCAATCCCATAGTTCAAATGCATCAGTTTTGGTTGCCACATACATAAATGAGTCCGATAATGTCACAATGACGTCTCATTTCACTCAGGCAAAAGCCGAAGTCTTACACGATCTGGCTTTTCATAACCTTGTGTCTTCCTACTCTCCATCTCTGCAGGCCTATTGGCCTCTTTATCCTTAAAGTTGTTTCCTCTGCCTGAAATGCTTCTTTCCAGATAGCTGCACAGATAACCCCTTCACCCCTCCCAGGCCTTTCATCAGACTGCACCCTCAAAGGTGTTTATACAAACACCAGTTGCTGGCCAAGCTGACTCTCACTGAAGGAAACCTCCACGAATTTCAAAGAATTGTGTTTTCCAAGGTTTTCAATGGCCATTTTTTTTGGAAGTAGATTCTTCAAAGGTGCCCATGAGTGCACTCCGACCACAGATTTGTCAGTCAGTAATTGAATGCTTAGCTGTTCTCTCCACCCAGAGATATTCCTGATTCTCAATGCTGCCCTTGAATCCAGGCAAAGAGGGCAAGGGGTTGCCTCTGCCCTGGACCCCACAATGGAGAGTGTTCCTCATATTAAAAAGCACCCCTAAATATAATTTAATGTTAAGAATTAGGGAATCTCTACCACTTGGATTCTGGTGTTGAGAGTAGGCACGCCTATAACTCTAAACATAATTTCTTTCCTAGCACTTTACAGTTTCTGGCATACTACAATTCATCTATTTATTATACTTCTTTGTATTGTTCCCCCCCCCCACATTTAGACTATGTTGTTAGTGTTGTTGGGTGCCATCAAGTAAAACCTCGCTCATACCAACTTTACAGGACAGAGACAAGCTGCCTCATGTGGTTGCCTGGTTACAATCTTTATGCTCCCATAGATACGTTGGCAAATTTGCAGCCCTGTCCTCTCACTTAGTAGCTGAATGCTTAAGCACTGCAGGTGCAGTGCCTCATACTCAGGCACTCAGTCAGTATTTGTTGCATAAATGGTTTAATTAATTTAAAGAGTTGAGTTTAAGTACAGATAAATACACCAATAGCATGTTAGTCATGAGTTTGCTATTCTTTCTTTCATGTGGAAGATCGGGTTTGATTTCCTGCCACTGCTCCTCATGCGCAGCCACCCCCTGTCTATTAGCAGAGCTTACATGTTGCCACAATGCTGAACAGCTTTTAAGGAAGTGTCCAGATTAAGATGGACTAGGAAGAAAGGCCTGGCAATCTGCCTCCAAAAATCAGTCAATAAAACTGTGGATCACAAGGATTCAATCTGCAACCAATGGTGCAGGACCAGACAGGCAACATTTTGTTCCATTGTACATAGGCTCTCTGTAAGTTAGTGGGCAACTCTGATGCAGTTATAAACAAGTTAATCATAATATCGAAGTGAACTTTGGCAGCTTTAAGCCTTGTACAATGCACTAAATGGAGCATAAATGGACTTATGAGGAAGATAAAGGGTACAGACAGACATCTATCTGTAATTTCAGTAGCAATAACATGATCAAAATTATAGAGAGGGCCCATATCTGAGTGCAGACCAAGCAATCACTAAATTCAGAAATTATAGGTATAATAAAGTGGAGAAAAGATAGTCTCTTCAACAGATGGTGCTGACATCATTGGATTTCTATTTGCAGAATGAATCAGGACCCATACCTCCATTCGTGTACAGAAACAAACAAGATGGATTACAGACGTGAACGTAAATCCAAGAACTATAAAGATCATCAATGAAAAAGTAGAGACAAACGTGGGGGCCCTAATACATGGCATAAAAAAACTGTCAAACATAATGAAAAACACACACATAGCTGAAGACAAGCTAGATTAATGAGGGCTCCTAAAATAAGAAATCTGTGTGCATCAAAATATTTCACAACAGAGTAAAAAGAAAATGTAAAGCCTGGGGGGAAATTTTGGTAGTGACATAATGGGCAAGCAACTAATCTTTAAAATCTATGGGAAACTTCAACACCGCCACAAGAAAAAGGCAAAAAAAATTAAAACATACCCATGTCAGTTACACCAGTATCACAATAACAAGAAGATGGCAACAACCTAAATGCCTGTCAGTGGAAGAATGGCTAACCTTGGATACACACTTACAGTGGAATACTACCCATTGTTAAAGGATAATGATGGATCTGTGAACCACCTCGTGATTGGGATGGACTTAGAGGCCATTATGCTGAGCAAAGTCAGTAAGAAACAAAAGGACAAATATCGTATCTTGTTGTTAGGTGCCATCAATTTGGTTCCAACCCACAGTGACCTTAAATGCACCACAAAACAAGGCGCTGTCCAGCCCTGCGCCAGCCCCCCAGTTGTTCCTAGGTGTGAGCGTCTTGTTGCAGCCATGAGGTCAATCCAGCTCCTTGAGGGACTTCCTCTTTTTCATGGCCCCTCCCCCAAAGATGGTGTCCTTCTCCAGGGACTGTATGAGACCACTGTTATTGTGAAAAATCAAGAAAAGCTTCTTCATCCCAAAAGAAACAGTCATTGATAGTTACAAGGGGTGGGGTAGGAAGGGTGTAAAGGGATGCAATAGGCTAGATAGATGGATAGGCATTGATGTTGATGAAGGGTAAGATAACATGTAATAGGGAGAGAGGAAAGGGTAGAGGGAAGAAAGAGCAAACCAGTGGGAAACTTGATAGGTTGTTTACACTAGTGAATGAAAAACCAATGGTCTAATATATAAAACTCCACCTAATTCACAATAAAGAAGAAAGACAAAGTAGTAAGTGTATATGTTTAGTTTTCAACTGCTTTACTCTTTTAAAATGCACATGAATCTTTAAAAATAATGTACTTCTTAAGAGATCCTTTGAAACTTTACTGAAGAGGTCAGTTAATAATTAATGTCTCCATTAAATTGTTTAGCAACATCCCTTTTTGAAAAAATCGATCAGATTATGTTTTTAAAAAGATTATTTTATGTAATTTTCTCTAGTAAATCACAGATAACCTTTTGATCCCCAAAAGCATGAATACTTAACTCAAAAGTTCCTGCCATGGCATTAAAAGGCTTGTGAACATTAGAAAATATTTTATGAGATTATCTTTGCAACCAATTAAAATAATTAACACAGCTCAAATTTTCCTTCTTCGTTTTGGAAATCTCATGCTGAGTGTATGTGCCTTACTTCCTTATCTAGGAAAAACTGTATTTCTGAGAACAGTGTCACTAATTTTCCTAAAGGCATTTTATTTTTTTAATTCTTTTCTATTCACAGTGGAAAATATATATCATAGTAACAAAATCAAACATTACAGAAATATATAACTTGGTAAATGAAAGTCTTCTATGATCTTATCCCAAAGATAATCACTGGCATCAGTTTGATAGGTGTGTCCGCAAATGTACATTTGCAGATTTATAACACAGACTTATAACACATTGATGTCATTATTGTATTATTGAAGTGATTATTCTTGCTATTATCGGCATTACCATGGTGTCATCATCACCTGGAGAGAAGGATCCACTATGGCGCACAGTTTTCAGTCACATGATACAATTGTCATTTCTTCTTACGTTAATAGCTAATATTTCTCATAATTTCTGATAAATTCCTGTGGTCAACAAGTTTCTGATTAACTTTGAGCTGTACCAAACATGAGCTGTTTATTTTGGAAGAACTAATGAAATCCATTCTATGTAGTAGTAAAGATAATGAGTGAAAAGGAATTTTAAAACATCATTAAAATGCACCTTTGTTATCCTTTCCTGTGAACAAAGTCAAGAGACAAGGGATTAGCGCAGATTAACAATGAGAACAATCCTCTAAAGCACATGCTCACTCAGTCAGAAAAACAGTAGAAAACAGAGATAGTCCAGTTGTGAGGAGATTCACAGATCAGAACATCACTTGATATTCTGTGTTTCGTCCTTTTGTACATAGGATTGCTATAACTAGGAACCAATTCAATGGCATCTAGCAACAATGGTTCACAGGTAAAGTTGGAAAGTATCTGCCAGGTTCAAGCTAAGATCTGGTAAAGATATTCATGTGTTCACTGGCTATTTAAAATATTGTGTTATAGAAGATGATTCTAAGATCTACACTTTAGCATTCCATACACATCATAAATTTGGATCATATTCGCCCAAATGCCTCTACTTCTTAATGTTACACACAGAATCCAGTAGTAAGACTGATAGATTGAAATGCTTTGAGAGTGATTAGGGCAGAGAATGTATGGATGTGCTTTATACAATTGATGTATGTATATGTGTGGATTGTGATAAGAGTTGTATGAGCCCCTAATAAAATGTTTTTTAAAAAGACTGATAGATTGACCCCATGCTTCATATTTTTCATTCAATTACTGGATATTTCCTGTGCAGCTGGTAATGTTCTAAGTTTAGGGATCGAGACTGGTGGTTTCCAGACCTGTTCCAAAGTCAAGCAAAGGCTGCATGACAGGGAGGGTGAGAGCCATGTCAGAAGGCAGGCATGTAATGGCATGAAGAGTTCCCAAGGGCCAGGTTATTATGTGAAAATCAGTATTAGGCGAAAATGGAGGATGACCATTTCAGATCACAACAATCCAGGTGAACATCTTATGACATCGCTGCCAATTTACATCATCATTCTATAACTGCCAAACCAAGGAGAATCATTACCCCGCCAAGTGGTTTATATTATGTATGTTAACCATCAAAGCCCACAGTGTACTCTTGCTTCATACCTTGGCCAATATGTGCACAAAATAGTTACACAGCAGACATTTTACTACCGTCATAATGTGAACTGTCAGGTAGTAATAAAATTGGTCAGTGAGGAATAGGTGTACTTGTTAGTTGCGGTCAAGTCAGCGCCCCCTCGTGGGGAGTCCAGGGACGACAGAGTAACATGGTGCCCATTCCTCCGCCATCTTCACCCTCATTGACGTCGTCCACTCGGTGATGGCAGTCGTTGTGTATTTTGAGTGCCTTCCAACCTAGAAGTTCATCTGCCTGCACTGTTAGGGATACTTTTTGACTGTGAGCTGTAGAGCTTTCGTCGGTTAATTTTGGGAAGTAGATTGCCAGGCTTTTCTTCCTAAGCTGTCCTCTTCCGGAAGATACACTGAAACTTGGACAACCTGGGTAACCCTGCCGACATTTGACCTATCGGCGGCATCGCTTCCAGCAATATAACAACATACTGACAGTTGGAGGGTGAAATCAGACGCCTGAAATACAAATAACGGTTACAGATCTGCTTTTACTCTTGCTGTTCAAAAATGCACTGGTTTTTCCTCCAGAAATAAAATATGCAGGCCAAGAATTTGAGGCCATCGAGTCAAAGAAGACCAGGAAATGTACCGGAAAACACAATCAATGCTAGGCCTCTCACCCCTCAGGATAATCTCTTCTGATTGATTTCTAGCCAAACAGAAAGGACTGTTTCTGGAATCATCTGCTGACAGATAATTAGGTCTAATAAGAGAGCAGCGTTTCCTGCTGGGAAGCGGACAACACCATGTTTCCTGGCAGCTTTGTCTCTGCTAATTGTTGGAAACCTGTGCTTGTCATCCACCCCACGTCTAGGCAGCTTCTTTCCATTATGCTTCGCATAATTCTGAATTAAGATCTTCACACTTCGAAGGCAGATGGCCTAGATGGCTCACCATAAAGAGACATGGCATTGGAGTGTCCTCACGGGGGACAATGCATCTGTGGACATATGAATGTTCCTTGAAATCTGGTACCTTCAGGTCAGACATATATTAGCTGTTCTGGATAATAAGACAAATCCTTGACGGTAGGGAAGGAGGAACATATGGTGGGAAATGGCTATGTGCCAACACAAAGCGCCAGCAAAGCCTCAAGTGCTACTGGGTGGCATCTCTGGTATCACCTCTGGTGACCAAGCCCTTAACCAGATGCCTGAGAATAAGTATTCAAGACTTCATTTTAAGGGGGAGAGAACAATGAAATATTTTCCTCCAACTGGACAGTCTGCTTTAACACCATCAATAATACTCATCATCTTTTCTAGTTAGAAAATTCACCTTTATTGCATAGAAAATTCCTTTATATATTTATTGCTAAAATAGAAAAATGCAGATCCATAAAATTATTTATTATTGAATTGAATTATATATCCATATAATTCAATGACCCATAAAATGAATCTTCATGTTCATAAGTGAGACTTCTAGATGCCTTTTATTTCTTGTGTTTGTAAGCGATTGGTTCTATCACCTACATTTTATAATTGTTCCAAACATGATCCTTTTGGTTTGGGTTTGCTTGTTTGTTTTCCTTACTGCTCTTTCAATGTCGGGAATAAAAAAAGGAGGAATGAAGAAGCCATTTAATTTTAATCTCTCAGCCCATGTTAAAAAAGATAAGTGGATTTTCCTTCTCTTCCTGAGAATCAATGGCCCAAACAGCCTGAACACATGTAAGAGAAGAATAGAAGGATACAGTGTAGAAGGAAGTTGATTTGGTCAGTTCTTCTAAAACAAAGAAGCTATGTTGATTTAGTCTCAATAAAGATGTCACACTTTGACACCAGCATCTTTGAGTTCATTCTTAATAAGTAATAAAACGGTGCACAGCCCTTTGCCACATCTAGCGCATTTTTCAGCCCAGAACAGATCATAGAAGGGAGAAAGGAGTGTTTATTTTGCCTACTAGTTATTTTTAACACTTTATTTTTTAAAAACGTTGACAGTTTTATTGACATATAGTTCACATGCCATACAATTCAGTGGCTTAGATATATTTAAGAGTTGGCATACAATCAAGGTTAGACATTTTCTTCATTCTTGTATGCAATATTATTTTCTCTCCCTTTCCCTCCCAGTCTCCCCTGCCATAACCCTAAGAAACTATTATTCCAGTTACGGTTTCTGTAGGTTTATCGATCCTGGATTTCATGGAAAGGAAATCATACAACCCCCTCCCCATACAACAATAACAAAATAAAACACCGAAGAGCTTCAATCCAAAAGAAAGCAGAAAATAATTTTAAAAACTAGAACAAATTTAAAATGGAGAACAAATAATAATAATAATGTATTAAAGTTTAACCTAACTATATCTGCATTAATCCACTTTCCAGTGCATTCGGTCCAATACCAAGTCTGCTCACATCTCGATCAATAGTCCGAGGGCGTTCTCGAGAGGCTATCTCCATGTGGAGACTCTGCGGATGGATTGGGGGTTTCCACTGTTAAGTGGTAGCCTTCCGAAAATTGAATACTCAGAATTTAAGCGCTAATACAATGTTCTCCTCTAGTCTTGGATTATATCATTCTACATGAAAGCTTTCATGAAAACTCACATTAACACTGGCTCCCTGGAATGCTCAGAAACTACCTAACACCCTCGGTTTTTATCAAGAGTATTTTTTTTTCTATCCTTGCCTCAGGACTTTCGGCTATTATCTTTTCCTGATTGGTGGAAAGCTGTCATCAGTTTAAATTCCACCAACATCATCCTTACCATCCTCCATATAGCCTAGCATGCTGCCTCTTTCTGGGTTTTCTTATTCAAGTGGAGATGCTAAAGGATGCTGCACTGCTCCATTTAAAATGTCCATTCTGCTGCCTCGAGAGGGGGTCATGGGTCCAATTGACTGCCATCCAGGTGTCCCCGCATGGCAGGGTGTTTGAGCTACCGCACTGCTTTTATGTGGGTTACCTGATTAAAATGACATTTGTTATTTCCACTGAAGATAAAATTAGGACCTAGAGAATTAAATTATTTGAAAGAAGGATACGCCTGGAAGTCAGGCTGCCTGGTTTCCGTCATAAGATCATAAGAAAGAAATAACCACAAAACTTTCTAACTGGTTTTCTTTCTTTATTTTGTTTCACAATTGTTTCTTTATTCACAAAATCTACTGAAGTAGCACTATGAACATTATCTCTTAGAATATTTTTTTCTGCTTCTTTTTCTTTTGTGTTTCCTCTTTATGTAGCATGCAGTTCTGGGGATGAAACTCATTTTCTAACAAAACCTGGTGCAGTTAGACTGAATTCTTGAAAGGATTTCCTTCTTAAAAGCATATTTCCCCCCAATTAAAGGTTACAGTTCTAGTGTTACAATACTGGCATGTTTCAACTGGTTTGCAACTTCTAAGGGGAAAACATACTTCAATTGCAGGGAAATCAAGTGTTCTTTGTGGAGTCTACAGTGCTCAAATGATCTTAAAATTCGACAGCAATGTATACCTGGCTATTTCACCACATTAGAAAATGCTCATTTCATATGACAATTACCTTTGAAGAAAAGAGTAGGAGCCACAACAAGCAACTTAGCTTTGAAGGGAAGGTGATCAGGAAAGGTTTCAGAGTGGGGGTGCCTTTGTTTTGAAAGATGAGATGGGGCTTGTCAGGCAACACAGGAGAAGGTGTTCGGAGCCAAGGGAATAGCATACCAAAGCAAGATGACAATAACAACGTCTGGCATATTCCAGGAACGGCGAACAATTCGAGTGGTGAGTCTTGGACTTGCCCATAAATTACAGGAGATAAAGCTGTGATGATTGAGGGGCAGGTCTTGATTGCGCCTGTGTGTCCCACAAGAATTTAGTAGGTACCGAGAAGCTACTGAGGCCCTTTAAGCTGGGGGTACAATCAAATTTGTCTTTCAAATGGATAATTTTGACAGCTGCTAAATGGGTTGGGAGGAAAGAGTCTAGAGGCAGGGAGATGAGCAATAGCCCCAGAGAAGGATAATACTGAGGAGGTCAGTCTACAGAGGCCGTGGCAATCAAGAGAGAGGGGGAAGGAGAGGCCTCACAGAGTAGGCAAGTTTGGGTCTTGAGCAGATTCAGGTGTCAGTTTATGACCATATAATCCTTACAAGTGGCTGGTCCACCTCGCTTCCCAGATCCTGCTACCCGAGTCTTAACCATTCGGAGACTCCTCGTGATGAGTAGACCGATGCTTCACAGGATTTGCAATGCTTTCTGTTACAAGGAGCTGGCTGGGCCTTTCTACCCAAGCCCCTTTGGATGATGCAAACCTCCCACCCGTGAGTTAGTGGCTGAGCCCACTGACCACCATTTGCACTAAACACGGACACATGATCCTTTTGCCTTCCCCATCCAAGTGCCTGGCTTCCAGACTATCTTCAATTTGGCATTTGTACTCCTTGGTTGGGCAAGTCGTTGTAGCTATACCATACCCAAGGAAAAAGGTCTCATTGTATGGGCAACCAAGAATCAGAGCTGCCATCTCTCAGATGAGAGGCGTTGGCTCACCTCAGTCCTGAGGAGTATTTCTGTCCTCCTTTCTCAAACACCCTCCTCTAAGGGCCCCCTGAAGTCCTTAGCCACACCCGGAAGAAACACCATGCAGGAACCAACGCCTAAGGACAGCCAGGGCTGCCAGGAACCCACCGTCTCCCTAACGTGACTTACCTGTAAAGTGCCACCCTAACTTACCTGTGCACTGATCTGGCCTTTGGTGTCAATCTCTAGGCATCTTTGCTACCGGCTGATGAGCAGCCCAGTTTGCTGCAATGAGGCTGGCCTCCAAGCTGTTAAATAAGATCAGCCATTTGTTTGTAGTTACCTCTGGCTTCTGTTCCGCTGACTCAGGGGAGGATCATTCTCCTGGCATTGCAGAAACATATTCAGTTGAGTCAAGCAGCCCGAAACCCCATGGAATGGCACAAGTAAATCCTGCTGTACGCTCTGATGTCCACAAAGCAAGAGGTGAGCAGACGCTGAAAGCAATGGCTTCATACACTGCAAAGAACTCAACATAAAACTTCCCACGTAAGAGTGGGCACGCTTCTGATAGAGGACAATGCACCCAACTCTGGCACTCTGCTTACTCTTATTAAAGTCAAATAGTCCTTGGAAACGACTTTCTCTTCTCCCTTCGCTGCTTGTTCATTCGGTAATGGGGTTGGGAAATCTCCGTGCCACCAGGAAAAGTGAGTGACCCTCTTTTCCTCTAGGTCTTTGGAAGGTCTCCAAGCTTTGATCACATGAGGAATCTGGCAAATCAAGTCGAATTCCTTTGCCGTGGAAGCTGCAGCACGAATTTCCAGTTAATGATTTCATGGTGGCTTCTATGAGTCATAGCACCCTGCTTCTTCTGCAGAGGGGGCGGGAGGAGGCTTCTGATTTAAGAATTCTGCAGTTCTTGCAGGACACAGAGCTAAGCTTCCAGCCGAATGTCCGTCTTGAGCCTTGCCACCACCACAAATCATCTGACTGCAAACTGTCACTACTCACCATCTTAATGCAGATTTTTGCCCTCTCTTATTGTTCCACTCTGCCTCTCTTCTTTTTCATGCTATTATTTATGCTGCACCTTTTCAATAAAAAGCTACTGTCTCCTTTTTTATTCTATTATGGATTTTCTGAATTATTGTTTTAATAACAAATTCATGTTCATATACATATGTGTATAAATAGTTACTTTTTTTACCAAGGATTATACCAAACTATGGACTAGCATTTTGCCAATATTCTTGCAAATGAGCCTCCCAACAATAAAGCCCAATAGTTCTTTTTATTCCCATTTCACAGAGAGAGAACACTGGCCAGCATTTTGGCCCCTCAAACTCTAGACTTCTTTCTGAGTAGAGTGAAACCGAATCCCACCATTTCCCTCGATCAGCTCTACTTTTTGAGATATAGAACCTATGCCACATATCACTCTTTATTCTGCTATCTGATAAAAAATATCTGGATATTTTAATGTAGCTTTAGCTAGCCCGAGGAGTCCTGGTGACACAGTGATTATGCATTAGTCTGTTAACCACAAGGTCACTTCTTCAAAACCACCAGCTGCTCCTCAGGAGAAAAGCAAAAATCCACAGGGCATGTCTATTATGTCCTGTATGGTTGCTATGAATCAGCAATGACTCGATGACAGTGAGTTTGGTTTGGAGTTTTAGCTAGCCTTAGATAGAGGAAGTGCACACTGGCTTTGTTTAAAGTAGTTTGTATTATACTAACTATTTAGGTTACGCTATAAGCCTTTGATCCAAAGATATATTTGAACAGTGCAAACTACATGAACTTGGAATTTTCTCCCAAGTATCACTTCACTTTTATTTATGAACTGATTAGCAGGCAGTTCCAATGTGTTACTGTTAGGCAACTTAGCCTAGGGAATTGGGAAGTCCATTGACGCATGCCCAGGAGAGCCAGCATAGGACAAAGCTGGATTTTCCCGCTGGTGGGCACAGATGGGCGTTACACCTGGAGCAGCCCACCTGGGCCAGGTGATTGCAATTCAGCCAATGGGAGCGACCTGGGGTCATTCACCACGCCTCCCCCGGGAACCCTTGAAAAGGCAGGGACCGGAAGGGAGAGGGGCTTGTCTGGTCGTCTTTGTGGGAGGAAACTTAGGAGAGAGATCTTTGCGTGACCCTGAGCAGTCTCTGCCAGGCTGCAAGGTCAAAGGAAACCTATGGGTGCTGCGTAAAACCTGAAGCTTCTTTTTTATTTTTTGAAGCTTCTTTTAACTCTCATTAAATTCACTTGGATCACAAGCCAGGCTCCAGCGTGAAATCTTTCTCATGTGGAGCCAAGGACCGAGGCTGAAATCTAGCCAGGAGAGAGAGAGACCTTACATTACTTTTAAAGGGGCCAGAATAAATAAGAATCCCTGCTGGTGTAGTGGGTTATGTGTTTGACTGCTAACCACAAGGTTGGTTATTCAAGCCCACAAGCCACTCTGAAAGAGAAAGATGAGACATTCTGTTCCCATGAAGTTGAACAATTTCAGAAACCCACAGGGGAATTCACTGTTTCTAATAGGGTCACTATGACTCTTAATTGATGGACTAGTCATGATTTGGGTATAATAGAGATTCAAATGTTCTGAAACTCAGAGTTTACACCTCTTTATTAAACTTTAAATATTCCAGTCCTGTTATAAGATGGCACAGCATCTCCACCTGTACATAGCAACTCTTAAAATAAGTTAGACTTTTTCTTTTTTTTTTTCTGGGTCCCCATTGTCTCTTGGGGGGAAGGAAATGTTGTATTATATGCTATGACATATTTTATCGCAGGCAGGAGGAGTGGGGACCAAGTTTTCTTCCAGAGCAGACTTGGCTCTGTAGGCACATCTATCTTGACATTTTTGTCATTGTGTTGTGTTTTCAATCAGGTCCAGGGTCTTTCTGACGGGCTGTCCTCCTCGCTGGAGTCCACCCACCCTGTGCGGGTCTCTGCATCCATGAGTGTTGGTGGTGGTGGAGGGGAAACGGAGGTCTAAGGCTATGATACCAGGCTGCAGCACTAGCCTGGCCCAGAGGTGGGGATGGTGGTGCCCACATCCCACCAAGCCCCCCCCCCTCCCCGCCCTTCCCTGGGTCAAGGAGCCAGGCCAGCGCCTATGTACAGTGGATGTCCTGTGGATGTGGATGTCATCCAGCCGACTAGGGCCAGAGTGAGTACAATTTGCAGGATGAGATAACAGTGTTGAGGTTGTGGGCAGCACTGCCAGCCTGAGGCCAGAATGACCGGGCCAGGGGGCTGTAGTTCATGGCAAGGAGAGTCAGTGGACAAGCTGGTGGTCTCGCTTCGCCCTGCTGAATGTCAGGGCCCAGGGCAGATCCACAGCTAGGAAAGGACTGCCGGGGGAAGGGCAGAGCGGGGCTGAGAGAGGAACCCTGTTGGGTGGGAGACATAGGATCAAGCAGACAGGAGCTCCTGCCTCCCCACCCTGCCCCCCACTCCTGGCTCCCCTGCCTACCTCCCGGCTCCCGTGCCCACTCACGTTGGAAGCTATAGGAACCTGGAATCAGGTACAGTGGGGTGGGTGGGACCATGAGGAAGTCCCGACCCCTAGGTTTTGTGGCCACAGTGAGACAAGCCTGCATGGCAGGGCGGTACCCCCGAGGGGCTGGAGAGGGGCACTCTGATTAGAATTGGGCGTGGTAATGGCGGCAGCGTGGGGGCTGGCCACAGAGAGAACACTGGGGTGGAGAGAGCCCAGGACCCCGAGGCAGGGAGACTCCAGCCTCTGGGCAGCTCCTCTGAGCACGTCCGTGGTGGGGACGACGCTCCCGAGCCCAGGCCCAGTGGGACGGCACCTTCGCCATGACCTCCTCGCAGCACTGGCGGCTGACCATTGCGCGGAAATCCATCCGGGCCCACAGTTTGTTCCTCTGGCGCAGGAAGTCAGCCACCCAAGGGCGCCAGTCTTCGCTGAGCGCCCAAGGGAAAATCTCACACTTTGGGTCCTTCAGGTCCTCCTCCATGTCATTGGCAAGATACAGTGCCACGAAGAAGTTGCTCTGGGTGTACTCGCTGAGCTGCAGGTGGGCGCGCTGGAAATAAACCAATACCATGGCCAGGAGATACTTATCTGAGATCTGGAAACAGGGGTCTTGGGAGAGGAACTGCTGGAGAAAATTGTCCTCCAGAAGACGGAGGAAGGCTTGTAGCTCCTGGTGCTGGCGAGAAAGGAGAGACTCACCGCTCCGACCGGGACAGCTCCGGCCCCCCAGGTTTACGTGGGTGGCAGCCATGTGAGCAGTGGTAGGGTCTTGGGCGGTACTCATCTCTCAGAAGGACACGACTGAGGGAAAGTGGGGCAGAGGGATCTGACCTCAGCAAGAACCTTCAGTCGATCTAGACTTTTTCTTACAAAGAAGCTTGGAGTCAGTCTCAGCTCTGAAACACTTACCATGAATTATTGGTAATAATTGACTTCTATATATTGAAATGGGTCCTAAAATTTTCTTGTATCATTTGATGAAGAACAATTTCGATATTAAAAATATTTATGATAATTGCTGTGAACGCTCACATTTCAACACTACACCGCCCTCACACTTCCATACACGTACCTTTAAAATTTTATTTTTTAACTCTTCTGAAGCTGTGTTCCGTCTTTGCGGTATCCAATACTTACAGCCTCCGGATATGTTGCAGATATGGTGTCATGTGATTGATTAGGCTGTGATCTGCAAGGTTAGCAATTTGAAACCACCAGCTGCTCCTTAGAGAAAGGTGGGCTCTTTACTCCCGTGAGCAACCACAACCCTGAAGTTCCAGGGGCAGTCCTATAAGGTCCCCATGGGTTGGCAGTAATTTGGTGGCAGTGAAGGGGATTTTTGGGGGGGTTGGTGGTAGTATATATTGCACAGCCTTTCATTCCCCCCCAAAACTTGCTGCCATGCCACTGACTCTGACTCGTATTACCCTATGAGACCGAGAAGAACTGCCTCATTGGGCTTCCAGCCTTTAGGCCTTTGAAAGGTTGCAGTGACAGGTGCGCTCAAACCACTGATCTTTTGATTGACATCTCAATGCGGAAACAACTTCCAACTTCCCTTGGAAGTCCCTTAATACCTAATTGTTTTTAAATATTTCTTACCTTTTTGTCTTATCCTATAATTTGTGGATCTAAATTTTTTCTCATATTTAAAATGAGAATGATAAATTAATGAATTAGTATAACTTAATGATTACAAATATAGTGGAACACCATATCTTAGAAAGTAGAGCTGATGCGGTCTATCCACTGCCCCAAACAACACCAGGAACAGGCCTAACCACCAAGACACCAAAAAACAAATGCTGTTACATGATGGAACCTGAGACTAGGTCAAAGTTACACAGCTGATATATGTGGCAGTCCTGATTGAAGCCAGGCCTGTTTAATTCTAACCTAGAATTACTAACTAGACTGGTTAGTCTTAAACTACTAATTAGACTCTTGTGTGTGTACATATATATACAGGTTAAACAAGTACACTGCCATTGAGTCAATTCTGACTCATAGCAACCCTATAGGACTGGGTATTATTGCCCCTTTGAATTTCTGAGGCTGTTACTTTTTACGATAGCAGACAAGCTCATCTTTCTCTCACAAAGTGACTGGTGGGTTTGAACAACTCACCTTACAGTTGACAGCCAAACATGTAACCTACTGCACCACCAGGGTTCCACAGAGTAGGTATGCAAAAAATATTTGTTGTATGGTATTCTTTGTTCAGAACTGTCATGCTTAATAAGAAGAAATTGCTTCTAGTCATGTTATATCCTCAGCAAAGATTATGGCTTAAAAGGTTGATGCTGCAATATTACAGTGGAGCCTAAAACAATGAGTCTTTTAATGGATGTTGATAATAGACATTACATGCCAATTGCAGTCCTCAACTTCCTAACCTGGCTGAATTCTAAAACACTTAGCATAGTCTTGGTTAGTAAAGTTCCCCTGCGTTCTTAGCTACTGTCAAGCTTAATTCTTTGCTCATGAACAAAATACTGCCTGGTCCTGTTTCAGCCCCATGATTGGTTGCAAACTATACTGTTGTGATCTAGAGAGTTTTTATTGGCTAATTTTTGGAAGTAGATTTCTAGCTCTTTCTTCCTAGTTTGTCATGTTAGGAAGTGCCACTGAAGCGTGTTCAGTGTCATAGCAACACATAAGCCCCCACTGACAGATACATGGTAGCTATGCAAGAAGTTCCTTGAGCAGGAATTGAACCCAGGTCTCTGGAATGTAAAGTGAAAGTTCTGTCCCTGAACCAGAAATGCTCCCCATATTTCTCAATAGACACTCTTCCATGCATTCGAGTATCCCATGTGCCATGGAAACGAGGTTAAGTAAATACATATACTGCTACCAAATGATAGAAACCTATATTCAATAAAAAAGATCAAAATGTGAAGCTAGGTCAGCAGTTCTCAACCTGTGGGTCACAACCCCTCAGCAAGTGAGTTTAGGGCTAACTCTACTTGAAACTTTGTATTAATTATAGCTTAACTCCAAACACATACCTAGTAGAGGTGTAACGTCAAAAGCAGAAAGAGAAAGTTGTTTACTTTCAACATGACAACTGGCTGAATGCTCTAGAATCTCTGATGTAGATAATAACATCCCTCATGTACCATGGGCAGGTGGGCGGTGGGAGGACTGTGTAAACCCTCGTTATTTTGAAATGTTTGTCAGCTCTGTTTCACATTCTAACACACACAAATCACTGAAGTATTTTTTATTAGTTGGGATTTAATTCATAGATCCTATCATTCCAAATTCCAATCACATCAGGAAGAATTGTGCAGGTGTTACCACAATCAGTTTCCAAGCAACCTTCTTCCACGTGGTCTCCTTGACACCAGCTCCTCTGACCCACCTAAAGAGCCATGAAGACAGCATCTCTCAGAGTTCCTTGCATTTATTCTGGCACTTCCTCTGGTCTACCATTGTCCAATCACATGCAACAAGTTTATCCACGGATATTAATATTTTCCTTCTGACAGAGCTTAGATATCTTGGCCCTATTACGGACTTAGAGACCTTTATTAGTGAATAAAATGCAAGCAATTCATTTGAAAGATAGAGCGTGTTTTACAGGCCCTGGAGTGGCTAAGCATTCGGTGTTGACTGAAAAGTCAGCCGTTTATACCCACTGGTCCCTCTATGGCAGCAGTTCTCACCTATGGGGTGCGACCCCTCTTGGGGGTCCAACGACCCTTTCACAGAGTTGCCTAAGACCATCGGGAAACACATAAACATTTCACAATATATAATTACATATTCTTTTGTGATTAATCATTATGCTTTAATTATTTTTAATTATGCTCAATTTGTAACAACGAAAATACATCCTGCATATCAGATATTTACATCGCGACTCATCACAGTAGCAAAATTGCAGTGATGAAGTAGCAATGAAAATCATGCTATGGTTGGGGGTCACCACCGCATGAGGAGCTGCATGAAAGGGTCGCGGCATGAGGCAGGTTGAGAACCACTGCTCTATGGGAAAGAGAAGGACAGTCTGCTTCCAGAAGAATCACCACCTTGGAAACACTGTGGACAGTTCTGCTTGGTCGTATTGGGAGCTATGAGTTGGAATGGACTGGAGGGCAACCGATTTTGCACCGTATATGCAGTTCTCAATCATTTGTCAAAGAAAGCTTGCGTGTTGGCATGATGTCGAACAGGTTTCGGACAAGCTTCCAGACTTAAACATACAGGAGAAAGGGCTGGTTACCGACTTCCAAACCTCAGGCAAGGAAAACCTTGTGGATCTCAATCATATCATCTGAAACCAGTCATGCGCATGGTGCAGGGCTGGGCAGCGTTTGGCTCTGCTGTGCATGGGGTCATCAGAAGTGCGGGTCTGCCTCCAGCGCAGCTAGCGACAATCAGTGAGTTAAACCTTCTCCTAACACACACACATAGATAGTGCTGTCAAGTGACTTGAAGAAATTGATGCTCATTCCAAAATGCCTGATTTACATTCTCGAACTAGAAGAATCAACATCCCAGCATTTGTCTCTTATGACAGTATTAGCCTTCTTACCTTGCCAGATGAACAGGTCAATGAGTACAACACACACACAGTACACTGCATTTTTCACTAAAATTCTTTAAGTGTAACGATACTATGCCATTTGGAAACACAGGGAATCCAGGACAGATGATTCCTTCAGGATCAGTAGTGAGAGTGACGATACCAGGAGGATGGAGGGAGGGTGGGATAGAAAGGGGGAACTGATTACAAGGATCTACATATAACCTCCTCCCTGGGGGACGGACAACAGAAAGGTGGGTGAAGGGAGACGTTACACAGTGTAAGATATGACAAAATAATAAGTTATAAATTATCGAGGGCTCATGGGAGGTGGGCCTGGGGAGGGAGGGGGAAAATGAGGAGTTGATACCAAGGGCTCAAGTAGAAAGCAAATGTTTTGAGAATGATGATGACAACAAATATACAAATGTGCTTGACACAATGGATGGATGGATGGATTGTGCTAAGAGTTGTACAAACCCCCAATAACATGGTTAAAAAAATACTATGTAGTTCAATTTTTTCAATGAATAGAATGCACCAGTTTAAGTTCCTAAAGGTGTGATATTACATTAATTTATTTAGAATTATTGCCAAGTGAACAACAGCAACAACAAAAATCTGTCTTCAAAGAAGTATGACCAGAGCGCTCCTGACAAGTGAGGATGCACCTAACAGTCAAAGTGGGTTTCTTAGGGAAAGGTTTTTAATAATTCTTCCTTTATTTATCTATAAAAAGAAGCAAGGATGATGAAACATTGTCTAACCTATACAGACAGGCTATCAGGAGTGACCAGTATTTAGAACGGGACATCCTGCTTGGTAATGTAGAGGAACAGCTCAAAAGATGATGGACACAGTGGCTTCAGCCATGGACCCAAACCTAAGAGCAATTGTGAGGCTGATGCAGGACCAAGAGGTGTTTTATTTGTTCTGTTGAACATCAGGTCTCTGTGAGTCAGAAGTGACTAGCCATCACTTAACAATAACCAGATAAAAGCACAAGAAGGACAAGAATCCATGTAACCAGTTGCCCGAGATGAGCTGATTATTATAGTTGGGTTTTGCATGTGGTGCGGGATTCCTGATGTTGCTAGCTGCTGAGGGGGCCCCTAACTTATAGCAACCCATACACATCAAGATGAAATACTGTCTGGTCGTGCACCACCCTTTGACAGACTGCAGATTGGACCACTCAGCCTTTCCTGCTACTGTGCACCCCCACCCCATTCCTTCTCACCTCCTCAGATGTGACCTTGTGTTTTTTGGAGCTTGGAGACACGTGACGACCTCCGAACGTTGCCAGTCTCCATCACAGTCCATGTCAGCATGTAAGAAGAGATGACTTTCATGCCAATACAAGCGTGCTCTAAATGGTAGAATTCCCACTTGAAGCCTCAAGTTGGGTACTGGATCACAAACCCACCTGACATGCCCCTGCACAGCGTCGTGCTGTCGTTTCCACAGGAAAACTGCATCCTGGCTCCTGAGAGCTGCTTTCATTCCTCCTGGAAGTGTCTGGAGGTTACTAGGAGAGTGACAACTTTGAGACCCTATTAATCTGCATATTTAAAAATGTTTCCTTAATGTCACTTTCACAAAGGTAACAGTAAGAAAGGAAAAATAGCATATGAACCTACGTTTATGAAATATTTTTTGGACAAATGCATAGGAACTAAATTTACTCACAATTACCAGGGGCCCCAGAAGGAAGAGCTGGGAGTTACTTCTGAGTTTCCATTAAATATAATGAAATAAAGATAATTTCCAATAAAGATAATGACAAAATTTTGAAAATGCATAGTGGTGCTGATTGCAAAACACGATGAACACCCTTAATGCCACTGAACTGTACACCTAAAAATGGTAACATGGCAAACTTTTTACATTTTATTTAGCAGGCTCACACACAGACACACAGATAATTACTAGAGGGTTACAGAGTTCTCAAGAAGTAAATTTGGAAAGCCAGTAGAAAGGTGAGGGGGGAGCCCTGGGACACGCTCAATGAGAGAGGAGACCAAAGCTGTGCCTGCTCGACCTCAGCTTTTGAACCCCAACTTCAGACTTGAGGGGAAAGTAAGAAGGGAAGTGCCCTGAGTAGGCCTGGCCAGAGTGTCTGGGAAATAAATGTACACATCTCCTATGCTTTGACCTGAACATATTGTTTTCCTGTGAGCAAAGGCAGGCCCTCCAGTTTGGGGATTCCAGGAAGGTAATCAAGGGCAAGCACATTCTAACTTCCTGGGGATATCATCTCTTAAATATTTCCTTGTGTGGTGCGGCAGTTGCTAGATTCAGAGGCAGGAAGACACCAAATGTGAATTTCTTTGTAACTTCTACAACTAACAAATATAAAAAAGGAAATATCTACAGGAAAGAAAAGCAGGACTGGGCAAGCAGAGGATCTGTCTATGAATTTATATCTGCGTTTTAAAGGCTCACAGCCTACAAGGATATTTGTATTAGTGCTAAAGTAAGTATTTGAGGCAGTCTGCTCTTATTTTTTTCAACAATTTCACCTGATTTCTTTTGGAATTTCTATGATGTATACTGGATTATAAAATTCATTTCCTAACACTGAAACCTAGAATCACAATGTTCTATAGACTATTTTCATAGATTTTTTTGGTGTGGGGGGGGAAACACTTTTATTTTATAATACATAAAATTAATTCATGTATTTCAGCCTTCCTGAAAAAAAAAACACAATAAAATCTCTCACAGTTTTAATAGCACTGAGAATCATTATCATTTATATTTCCAAGTGAAAAAAAATATTTTTTAATGTTTGCAGTGCTATGTGATCAAAAGAACTATGGACTGGGAACCAGAAGATCTGAATTCTGCCTCAGCCCTGCTACTTATCAGCTCTCTGACCCCACCTTTCACATTCGCCCTGCTCCCCACCCACGAGCTCCATGGCCGTGGAGTAGATGCCCCCTCATCACAGCCATACGTAGGATTCCCAAGGCGTTGTAAATCTCATCTTCCTCCCTCAGAGCAACTGGTAGGTTTGAACCTCCAATTGTGTGGTTAGCAGACCACCACTTGCCTGGCAAGCGCCAGCAGGACTGCTTAGCTCTTTGGCAGCAGCTCAATTTCTTCATTTGTGAAATGAAAGGTGAGACTCCTGTAAGTGATTGGTAATCAGTTGTAATCAATGATATTGATAAAGCTAGATGAAAGTATAGTTAAGCACATATAAAATCTATATTGCAAGTATACATATACATATTTTACACATATATTGTAATAATGAAGGTATTGTGACTAATAGAGTAAGATGAGGAATCACATAGTAATAGCAACAGAATTCTCCCCAGAGATAACTGGTGTTGCAGTTGTTTAAATAAGTGGAGAGCAAATGTTTTGAGAATGATGAGGACAATGAGTGTACAAAAGTACTTTACACAATTGATGTATGTGTGGATTGTGATAAGAGTTGTATGAGCCCCTAATAAAATGATTAAATAAATAAATAGATAGATAAATAAGTAACAGTAAGGTGAATTCATCTTTCTAATTAAAAGGGGTGCTGTGTTCTTTTCTGAGATTTAGTAAGAAGAGTTAACAATTTTCTTTGGTAATTAGCCTCAATGTCTGAAGAGCCTCGTGGTAAACAAGTTATTCCTTTCATTTAACACACTGTCTTTTTGATCCTGTGATGTGGGGCAGATCCTGTGATGTGGGGCAGAACGGGCAAAAATTTAGATAAGACCATTCCTGGCATTGCATCTGAGTTTTGTCACTCACCAACTAGCTTTATGCATTAACTGTGGCAGGGCCAATAAATCTCAATGCCTTTGTCAGTTAAAGGATAATCCATCCTAATAATGCTTAAAATTGCAAGTGCTAATAAACATGAAAGGTGACCAAAATGGCAATGGTTTTCACATGTTCTATGATGTCCTATTTATGAAGAGTCTAAGACTTTAAAAAATGGTGCTGTTTTGGTTAGCTGTCTTCGATGACTCTGACTTAAGTCACTATCGTGCCACAGAACAAAATGCCTCTGATTCCTGCGCTGTTGACACGATCTGTCTTATGCTCAAGTCCATGACTGCTGCCACTGTTGGTTTTGAGTGCCTTCCAACCTACAGGCTTCGTCTTCCAGAATCATATTGAACAGATTCTTGCCATGATTTTAGGGTTTTAGTTCGCTAATTTGCAGATGTAAATTACCAGGCCTTTCTTCATCTGTTTTAGCTTCCCTAAAACCTGTCTACTATGTGTGGCCCTATTGATAGTTGAAGTACCTGAAACATACTTTCCAGCATGATAGCAACACGCAAGTTATCACCCAAGCCAAACTCACTGCCCTCCAGCTGATTCTGACTTAGAGTGATCCTCTAGGGCAGGCTTGAACTGCCCCTGTGGACTTCCCGGTTGTAACCCTTGATGGGAGGAGAAAGCCTCACCTTTCTCCCTCAGAGTGGCTTGGGAATTTTGAACTGTTAACCTCATGGTTAGCAGCCCAACTCGGAACTACTAGCTACCAGGCTCCTCAAGTCATTACAGTGAGACAAAATTACAGATGATTGGTAGTTAGAAACTTAATTTGCTATATTTAAATGCAAAAAAATGCAAGAACACATCAACGCTAATGCTGTATTAGCATTTGTATTTCAATGCAAAGAAGCCAGACATAAAACGGTAGAAATGATAGGAGTCTATAAAGGGAACATCTAGAGGCTTATAGCAGAAATGGGAGTAGTGATACCAGGAGGGTAGGGGGAAGGTGGGGAGAGGAGGGGGGAAGAAACCGTGGGAAGGGAGATAGCACTCAGTGTAAAATATGAAAATAATAATAATTTATAATTTATCAAGGAGCCTTGAGGGTGGGAAGGGGGGAGGGGGGATAAAACAAGGAGCTGATACCAAGGACTCAAATACAAAGGAAATGCTTAGAAAATAATGATGCCAACATATGTACAAATATGCTTGATGGAATTGACATATGGATTGTTATAAGAGCTGTAAGAGCCCCCAATAAAATTATCTTTTTATAAAACAAGAAGCTCATGATGGTCTCTGTAATGATCTGTACATTGTTTATGGGTGTGTTCAGTTTCTTTAGTCATCAAGCACACGTTTGTAGATACTAAGATCCAAATTTGAAAGAGGGAATGGTAGCAGAGCTTAAATTGTGAACACCTGGTTTGCAGAAGGCTGTAGATGAGAGTGGAAGCCTAAAATCGCTCTGCTGGGTCCCCAGGTGGATTAAGCTCTGCTGAATCCCCTCTGACCACAGCGAAGAGCTGTACATAGCGTTGGCATCGGACAGAGTGCATCGTAAAATCAATCATGGCCGATGCCGTTAGGGTAAAAGGCAATACCTTAGTAATTAATTAATCTCCCTGTTGACCCATTGTAAAATTGTCTCAGGTTTTAAAATTTTCTGCTTTCTCCTTGATTGGGGTTTTCTGTGTTTTATTATTATTTTTTATTATTGTTGTTTTTGTTTGTTTCTTTTGTACTTGACTCCTGTTTGGGTTTTGTATGATTTCTGTATATGAAGTCCCGGATGAGAAGTTCTGCAAAGACAGTAACTGAATTGACTCCTATTACACGGCAGGGGAGAAGGGGAAATGAGCAGCTAACAACAGTGAGTATGAGAAGATGTTCTGAAATTGAGTGTGGTGATGATTACACAAATCTTCTAAATATGAGTGAGTGGTTAAACTGTATCATATGTAAAGTATATGCTAATGTACTATATAATTTTAAATGTATAGTTAAACTGTATAGTTTTATTAAGTAACCTTGGGGGATAGGTCAGAGACTCTCCTTATAAATTCAAGAACTTTTCCTGTAAATTTTGGATAAAGTTATCCTTTCTGAAGTTATAGCCAAAGCTGGATAGCAATGACCTGCTATGAAACACTCCCAGAAAAAATATGAATGTCCATTTCCTATTGATATACCAATAAAGATATTCAAATATTCTAGCTACTGTTTTAGATGCTAGCTGAGACAAGAGTGAACCAGGAATTCTGTTTTATATTAGAAATGAAAATGTTACTTACAAAGCAGGTGCCTGACCCACAGGCCATAGTTTGCCAAGTTTATTATTTTCATACTGCATTATTTATCTTGATAACAGAGTACTTTGGGCTCCATTAAATTTTTTTTAAACCTGTGGAAAATGACTCATCTATCTGAATAACCATAGCCTTGGCCCTGGATATTAAAATGATCTCAAACTTTTGTGTATTATATGATCTGAAGCACTACATGACAGCAACTCATAATAAAATCTCCACTCCTATTACTCAAAATGGGACCATTCTAATTTATGACTTTATGGTCTTCAAGATTCTCTCTCTCTCACACACACACACACACACACACACACATTCATACAAGCACAAGGTATTCATTCTTTATAGTCCTTTGGTAAAAGGTAAATATTTCTGGTGTTATAACAGTTGGGACAGTGTATTAGTCATAATCAACATTGGTTAAACATCTACTTTATACATGCCAGGTATCCCATGGAACACGTCTACAAGGTAAGTATTTTTAGTTTTATCATGAGAAAACTGAAGCTCAGAGAAGTTAAGTGAAGTGAAGCCCCTGGAGGTGGGCTGGCTTCAAAGCATAGAACTTAGTTATGCTTCAAGCAATTTGGGCAAGGTCTTTAGCTTCCCCAAACTTCTTATCAGTAAAACTTGTGAATGCTAATTGTCTAGACTTCATAAAGCTCACATGGGGAAGACATGAAACAATATATTTGACGTACTTAACTCATGATCCAGTGCATGGCAAGTGCTCAATGAACATTGCTGCTGTTATTAATTGGCCAAAGGTTATCCCAAAGCTACACCATGATTCTATAGAACTTCTAGAACACCTCTGGAGGCAGGGCCTGAACTCTCGGTAGATGAGGGGACAAAGGGCATATCCGTGATTGTGTTTAGTTGCCATAGCTCCCCTCTCACAGCTCGTGATGACCTCATGCACAGTGGAATGCTGCCTGGGCCTGGGCCATAACATTGATTGTCTGGGGATCAGGCCCTTGGGAATCTATAGGATTTTTTGATTGCTGATTTTTTTAAAACTGGGCTTTCTTCCTTGTCCATCTTTGCCCAGAAACTCCATTGAAACCTGTTCATCATTATAATAACATGCAAGCCTCCACTGACCAATGAGTAATGGATGCATATGAGGCCAATCGGCCAAGAATTGGCCTGGAAGCTAAGAATTCTACCACTGAGCCCCCAAAACGTCTAGAAAGCCTATGTAGCTCCTATGAATTAAGCATGGTAGATTTTGAACTAGCAAAGGCACTATTTTCAAGTAGTTTTTCAGACCATGGGGCCCTGGTGACATAGTGGGTGATTCATTGGGTTGCGAACCACAAAGTCAGCGGTTTGAAACCACCAGCCACTCCACAAGATGAAGATCAGGCTTTTTACTCCTATAAAGAGTTACAATTACAAAAACCCATAGAGACAGTTCTACCCTATCGCATAGGGTCCCTGTGAGTTGGAATCGACTTGATGGCAGTGAGTTTTGTTTTGTTTTCAGTTTTCAGACTATTTTCTTACCCTCTCTCATTGGCTGAGGTCCCTGACTCCTCTAGAGAGATAACTCCAGGAGTTCCAGCTGGCTTTGAGACAGCCTGCTATCAGCATTCCAGTTCTACCAACCATCCCGTCCTGTAATGAGATCTCTCACAACCTCAAACCACACAGTTCACCAAGTTTTCCTGACAGCATCCATGTTAGCTTGGGAAAAACACACCAGTGACGCTTGTATGTGTTGTATACAGAACAAGATTTATATAAAGAAATGACTTACCAAGCGGTAGAAATAGGTAAGTCCAGTTCACATCAAGTGAAGCTTCATTTGATTCATGGAAGCTGATGAACAGGCAGCAGCATGGTGAAGCAGAGACAGCATGAGGCTCCGGCTGTGGATGCAGACATTCTATGACTCTGTAGTGAGCTATTAGTCATCAGCTGATGACTCCAAGGATGGACAGGCAATGGAATAGGAGACCGAGGAACCAGGAGGGAGATTCAACTCCAGCAGAAGAAACAAGGCCAAAGAGTATTCAGCTCCACTTGATCTGTCTCTGTTATACAAAGGGACACACTCCCAAGGGGTGACAAGAGGCTGCAACCTGATTGATGGATTGGGTTCGACTCCTACCTTAACCAGGCATGTCTAGTTGACATAGTTCCTAACCATTACAGACCAACCATGGTCAACTTGGCACCTGTGTACCACTCGGTAACATACATAATCACCAAAGACAATCAAATTATACTTGCACCAGACATGTTACAACTAACACATAGTCAACTGAGAACACTTTTACCCCATTTCACTTCATATTTTATATATTTCACTTCATATTTTGAACAATACAAAAATAATTTGGTTCATATATACAAATGTGAATCACTCATATCAATTACATTCCTAATTTCTGCAGCTATTCATGTGGCCATAGCTCGTATCTAAAACTACCTTCTATTATCCATTCAGTATTCCTTTACTCTTAGAGAGTACCTCGGCTAGTCGTAGTTATTTGCCTGGTTGAGTGACTCAAACTTTCATTTCTAAAGAGTCTGGGTAATTAGTAGTCATGTCAGAATTGGGGTACTGTACTTTACCATTGACTTTAGTCATAGGACATGATAGTACTAAGTGACAACTTAAGGAATCTCCTAGATTCCAGTACTAAATTTCTTTACCAACATTATGTCATGTTAATCTAACTACTCCCTTGTAATCAGGATCCATCACACCACTCAGTACAGTCATACCCTTCTTGGCCTATTGATCCAGAGGCATGAGGAGTACAGAATGGCTAGGAAGAATTCTTAACTTCCAGTTGAACCGAATCAGTGCTGCGTCTCTAGATGGGTGCTTTCCCCCCTTTGGAACGAAGACCTCCAAACCAGGAGTGCAGAGAGCTGCAGGGACAGGAAGTGAAAATGTAGTGAGTGGGTCATCAGGAGTGGTGAGTGCTGTCACTCCCATTTCTCCCCCTTGGTTCCTGGATTCATGAGTCCTGGCTATTGGAGAAAGAGCGCTATATATATTAGATGTTGATTTAGAATATATACAGCCTCCTGGAGAACATTGCCCCAACCTGCAAGGTTTTGCCACAAAACTAGTACTGCAATTGTGTCTTTAGAAGTCCATTCCATTGTTCTATCAAGCCAGCTGCCTCAGTATGATAGGGAACATGGTAGGACTAGTGGATTCCATGAGCGTGATCATATTGGCTCCCTTCATGTTCTGTGAAGTGTCTCCCTTGATCTGAGGCAGTGGACTACCGTGTCAGTTCATGGGACATTCTTCATTCCACGAGTGGCATTTTTGGAAAAGCATTGCTTTCAGGGAAACCAGTCTGTACCCAGAGTAAATGTCTATTCCAGTAAGAATTAAACATTGTCCAATTCCAAGACTAAGTGGTCCTATGTAATCAACCTGCCACCAGGTTGCTGGTTGATCCCCCTGAGGAATGGTCCCATATCTTGGACTCAGTGTTGATTTCTGCTGGGGCCGATTTAAGAAAGAAATACAACAGAACAAAATGTTGCTTGGTCCTGTGCCATGTTGATAAATATGTCTATATTCAGTCCATTGCTGTGGCCGCTGTTCATTTTTGATGCCTTCCAACCCAAGGAGGCTCCCATTCCAATACTCTATAGGACAATGTTTTATTGGTTAATCTTGAGAAGTAGTTTTCCAGGTCTTTCTTCTTAATCTGTAAGGTCTCTTGAAATTTGTTCACCAAAACTCTTAGTATTTGAAATACTGATGAAAAAACACCCAGCAACATAACACTATGTAAGTACTGCAGTATAACAAACTCACAGACTGGGAGTGGCATTAAATGTATGTGTATATTAGGTTAAGTGAAACGTACTGCTACTAGGCTTTCAGTTCATATGTGCATGGGTTTAATCCAAGCAAAACATATGTAAACATGTTTCTGTTATCAGTGAATATCTGGATACTAATATCTCGGGGATGTACTTTTATTAGTCTTGTGACGGTGTCTTTTTAAAAAGGAAGGCCCAATTGAAAAGAGTGGCTTCCAAGGAGATCTGCTGGGCCAGCTAAATTCAAGGTAGAAAGATCATCTCAGAAGGTTATGGGTTTTTTGGGATCCCAAAGGGGTAATCTTGATAGATCTTAAAGGATGCAGGATGTCCCATAGTGGCTATCATGATGTGGAACAAGGGATATCATTGTTGGTGTCAGATGGATCTTGGCTCAAAGCAGAGGATACCAGAAAGATGTTTGCTTGTGCTTTATTGACCAGGCCAAGACATTCAACTGTGTGGATCATAACAAACTATGGCTAATCTTGAGAAGAATGGGAATTCCTGAACACTTGATTATGTTCACGCAGAAATTGTGCCTGGATCAAGACACAGTTGTGGGAACAGAACAAGGGAATGCTGCATGGCTTAATATCAGCAAATGAGGACATGGATGTGTCAGGGTTGTGTGCTCTCATCCTAGCTATTTAATCTATATGCTGAGCAAATGATTAGAGAACTTGGTGTAGATGAAGAAGAATGTGGAATCAGGATGGAAGGAAGGCTTATTAACAACCTGTGGTATGCAGATGACATCACCTCGCTTGCTGAACTTGAGGAGGTCCAGAAGCACTTACTGATGAAGATCAAGGATTACAGTTTGCAGTTTGGATCACAACTCAATGGAAAGAAAGCCAAAATCCACAACTGGACCGATAGGTAGCATCATGATAAATGGGGAAAAGATTGAAGCGTTCACAGATTTGGTCTTGCTTGTATCCACAATCAATGCTCATGAAAGCAGCAGTCAAAAGCTCAAAAGATGAGTTGCATTTGGTTAATCTGCTGCATAACACCTCTTTAGAGTATTGAAAAACAAGATGTTGCTTTGGTTTAAGGTGTGCCTGACCTAAGCCATGGCATTTTCCATGGCTTCATATGCATGTGGAAGTTGGATATTGGAGCAGGAAGACCGAAGAAGAATCGATGCTTTTGAATTACAGTACCATGGACTGCCAAAAGGACAAACAAATGTGCCTTGGAGAGATATGGCCAGGTTGCTCCTTAGAGGCCAGGATGGTGAAACTTCATTTTATATACTTTGGACATGTTATCAGGAGAGATCAGTTCCTAGAGAAGGGCATCATGTTTGGTAAAGTAGGAGGGCATAGAAGGAGAGGAAGACCCTCTAGGAGATGAACTGACACCATGCCTGGATTCAAGCACAGGAACAATGGCATGAATGGCACAAGATGGAGCAATGTTTCATTCTGATGTGCATAAGGTTGCTATGGGTTGGAACCTACTCAAAGGCACCTATCAACAGCAACAGTAGCAACAATACACCCTTGGTTTCTCTCCCTTTAATAAACACCAGGGTTTCCTTTTGTGTTTTCAATCATTTGACCATATCTTACACAACTCAATATATCCATTCACATATGATTCTGTTCTTTAATCCCGAGTGGGGTTATACAATCATCAATGCCATATATGCTTTCTTTTTCTACTGAAATGCTAGGCCCACCTTTGACGTGATGGTTCCATTTCCTAAAATGGACATGGGATGGGGGTGAAGTAGCTTAAGGAAATCAGGAGTTCTGTTTGAGGTAGCTATTAGTTTTCCAGTAGTTCTTTGAAGAAAGACACTAGATGTTAGTCTGGAGTTGTTATGCTAGCTACTGCAGAGTCAGCTCCCTACTCAGCCTCTGACTCATGGTGGCCCCATGCACAGTCAGAAGATCAAACCATTGTGAAGTTGTAAGTTTTCCTTGGCTGAGTTTTAGCAAGTAGATCATCTGACCTTCCTTCTCAGTCTAGAGCCGGGTTCTTAAAATGATGCGGCAACAATCAGAATAACCTTGAGGTCTGGTTTCAACACAAGTTGCTGGACTCTGCTCCCAGTTTTGATTCAAGAAATCTAGGGTGGGCCTGTTTGTCTCTAAGTTTGCTAACAGCTACCATAATAAAGACACCAAGGGTGTGACTTTTACAGATGGTGTCTTAGCGAGCACAGACTCCCTTTCCCTTGGCACGATGGTAGGGCATGACTTGACTACTTGAATCATGCAATTTGGGGTTCCGCATCTAGATTTTCCACAGCTGGGGTTTCTCTCTGTAAAAGATGTATAATGAACAAGAACTAATCCAAGAGCAATGGGCTTTTCTTAGTGATACCAATCTGGTGGACTTGGCCATGGGTGTACATGAAAACCTTTATTCTGATGATATTTTGCATGCTTTCAGAGAAAAAAGAACCACAGCTGTTGCAAAACTAAGACAACTCCGGGCAGAAACAGAACCAATTGTGAAGATGTTTAAAGATCCAGAAACTACAAGGCGGATGCAGTCAGCTAGAAAAGGTCGGATGTTATTTGACTACCTAGGAGACAATCACGGTTTTAGGCAGGAATATTTAGACACTGTCTACAGATATGCAAAACTCCCAAATGAATTTGGGAAACTCAGGAATAGCAGGATGTCTGTCCCTTATTAGAGTGCTGTTGCAGCAGTGGATGGGAATTCTTTGAGCTCCCTTTGGGGGAAACCGGCCTGTGAAATCTCCATGCAGAATGGGGATCAACCACGGAAGACGTTAGAGGGTTGAAAGAGACCACAGATAATAATTCTGTGAACATGACTCATTCGCTGGGTCTTTGTGTGTTTCCTTCAACCACCCCAAAGGCTTCAATAATATGATTGGTTTCTTCCTTTATCAACCACAGTATTTAATACAATTCAGACACTGTGTGTACATAGTCTCCACTATTTGACTCTAGCAGTCAGAACAAAGATGTCTAAAAGCATGCTCAATGACCTAGTCAAAAGGTTAGTCAGCATGAATTTTAAACATACAAGGACCCATTGCAACTTTGTAGAATGTCGTAATTGTAAATGTATGTAAATGTTGGCTTTTATGGGGCACAGAAAAAGCCGGGGAATGTGCGTCAGTTCTTGTGGTGACTTCTTCTTGGTGGTTTGTCTTGAGGATGCATTGAAAATGTTCTCCACTCTCTCGCTGGTCTCTCCCCACTTCGCTCACTGGGCTCCCCCTCTCCTCTCCGGTCCTTGCTCCCTTGCTCCCTCTCCCCTTGTCCTCCTTTGCTCCCCCTTCTCTCCACACGGACCACCAAGCAGGCTGAGATGTACATCCAGACAACAACACTCGTCATGAGTTTAAGTGCTTCTGTTTCTCTGGGCATGCTCTACAGGCGCCCAAAGTTTATATTCTAATTTTTGATCTAGAGCAAGATGTTCAGAAACACAAGAGGAGCTTCAAGGTCGTGGTGACAGCAGCCACCATGCAAAGTAAACTGATCCCCAAAGGAAAGGAGACCAAATGGCGAGGTGAAAAGCGAACTCTGTGAGTCTTGAAACTGACACTTCCTCTACCAAGACAACATATATCAGCTACAGCGATCACTCGATCTGAAACGGGGAGACGAAGAGGAGATGTGGCCTGCGATCTTCAATAGAGCCCACCACCAGGAACTGGCCATGTCTGTAGACGACAGTCAGTCAAATCACTACGCAGCCTCTTCAGGAACAAAATTCAGCCATGTGCCGAAAAGTACCAATAACGAGTATTGAAGAAACCTGTTTTCTAAAATACAACCAGTGAGTGTGAAGCTTAAGTATGGCTTACCTCATGAGAAGTTAAAAAAAAATTTAAAAAGGAAACCGAATGTTAGCTTGTGGGAAAAAAATGCTGTTGAAATAAACTATGTCTGATGTTATTCTTGTACGTAGTTTTTCTGTGACCGTGAGAACGCCCATACCTGTCCCCCATTGTTCGACTTGTAAAGACTATGAGTCTGTTTCTTGTAACGGCTGACTGGATTGAAGCCCTGGATTGTGCTAAAACTAAATGCCATGTCGACGCATGCAATTTTTATACAAATAATTTATATCTAATAATAAAGGAATGTTTTGCATATGTTAAAAAAAGAAAATGTTCTCCTCTTCATATTTGAGACTTTTTGTCACATCCATCAGTGTCTCAGCATTAACATGTTGGCAGAGAAATTGAAGATGACCCCCCAAGCTGACAAGTGGATTGTGAATTTAGGGCGAGACTGAATAGCAAGATTAATTCTAGATTAGATCATGTAGTGATGGGTAACAATGCAGTCTCATCCTATCAGCAAGTGATTGAAAAGACCAAAATCCTCCCCTCAGAACCTAGATGTTGGCCATGTACATCGAAAAGAAACAACCAGAACTGTAGATCAAAAACCAAGCAAAGACAAGTCTTTAACAGGGAGCCATCGGCTATGTCAATGACTCCAGGAAAGCCAAGTTAAATGAGGACAGAGAAATGACTATTTTATCTGTCAATGTGGGCATCTCTGAGGACCCCGACAGGAGCTGTTCACGTGGACAAGGAGGGGCCAAAGCCAAACAGGAGCAAAGGGAAGAGAAAATGGGAGCGAAGGATGTAGACTTAGGAAGTACAGATCAGCATTTCAAGACGTTTTCCTAGGAAGGGGAACAAAGAACTAGAGTAATAGCTGGAGGGAGATCTTTTCTCTCTTCCTCCCTTCCTTCCTTCCTTCCTTCCTTCCTTCCTCCCTCCCTCCCTCCCTCCCTCCCTCCTTCCTTCCTCCCTTCCTTCCTCCTTCCTTCCTTCCTTCCTCCCTCCCTCCCTCCCTCCCTCCCTTCCTTCCTTCCTCCCTCCCTCCCTCCCTACCTTCCTTCCTTCCTTCCCTCCCTCCCTTCCTTCCTTCCTTCCTTCCCTCCCTCCCTCCCTTCCTTCCTCCCTCCCTCCCTCCCTCCCTCCTTTCCTTCCTTCCTTCCTCCCTCCCTTCCTTCCTTCCTTCCTAGATATAACTCTTGAATAGCTTATATCCTGATAAGACCTATAGAGAAAATCATAACACTTGGAAGAGAGGCTAATGGAAGGAAGAAAGTCTTTCAGAAAATGAGACGCTTTCTTGAAAGGAGAAGGGCTCCTTCATTCATGCTGACAAGAAGAAAGGCTGAGAGTGAGGGGACAGAGGTTGAAGTTAAATTTAGTTTCATTTATTGTCTTTCCAATAAATTTAACAGTGTTTAAGTAAAGGTGAGGATTTTTAAAATAAAAAAGACTCAATAAAAATAATTAAATGTGTTGTTCAGGCTGACAGGATGGTGTGATGGTTGGGATTAAATCAATTAGGCACTCTTTGGGTAAGGGTTAAGGCAGAGCCCAACCTATCAATTGGGTCCCAGCCTGATGACACCTCCTTGGGTGTCGCCTTTTGTATAAGAGAGACCAAGCAGCATCAAATTCACTGTGTCATCTGCTGAAGCTTAACCTCCCATCTCTCTCCTATTGAACTGTCTCTGCCCAGGAAAATAAACCAAAAGCAATAGTGCATCCTGAAGGGATTGCAAAGATCAGTGCCACCACCAAAGATTTGGATGATGCAGGGGTGGTGATTCCCACCACATCCTCACTTAACTTGTCTATTTGACTTGTGCAAAAATGAGATGGATCTTGGGAAACGATGGTAAAGTGTCATAAGTCTAACCAGCTGGCAATACTAATTGCAGCTGCTGTTCCAGATGTGGTTTCACTGCTTGAGCAAGTTAATACCTCTCCTGATACCTGGAATCAGGCAGCCAATGCTTTTGTCTCAATTCAATTCAAGTTTCAAAGGACCACCAGAAAAAGCTTGTCTTCAGCTGGCAAAGGCAACAATACACTTTTATAACTCTTCCCCCAGAGTTAGGTCAACTTTTTGAAACTGTGCCGTAATTTAGTCCACAGGGAATTTGATCACCTTTCCCTTCCACAGAATGTCACACATTGATGACATTGTGCTGATTTGACCTAGTAAGAAACAAGTATTTATAACTTTACGCTTTTTGGTACAATAGCTGGGTGCTAGAAGGTGGGAAATTAACCCAAGAAAAATTCAGATGCCTGCCACCTCTGTGAAATTTCTAGAAGTCTAGTGGTATGGAACATAACAAGATATCTTTATTAAAGTGAAATATAAGTTACTCCATCTAGCCACTTCCACAGCTAAAAAGGATTTTGGAATATATATATATATATATATATATATATATATATATATATATATATATATATATCAAGTGCTTCAAAAACTGTCAGCTTTGCATGGGCCTCAGAATAGGACAGCTCTTTAACAGGTTCAGCCTGCCATGCAAGCTGCTCTGCCACTTGGGTTATACGATCAAGATGATTCAATGGCACTTGAGGGGTCAGTGGCAGATAGAGATGAATTTGGAGTCTTTGGAAAACCCTATTGCCGAATCACAGTGCAGACCCTTAGGATTTTGGAGCAAAGTTCTGCCATCCTCTGCAGACAACTACTTCCATTTTGAAAAACCGCTTTGGGCCTGTCACTGGACGTTAGAGGAGCCTGAATACCTCTCCATGGGCCACCAAGTCACCATATGATCTGAGCTTCCCATCATGAACTGTCTGCTGTCTGACACGCAGGGTCACAAAGTTCAACGTTGTCAGCAGTTCTCCATCATTAGATGGAAATGGTATATATGAGATCAGATGACAGCAGAACCTGAAGGTACAAGCAAGCTGCATGAAGAAATGACCCAAGGTCTCCATTCCTATCATAACACAAACTTCCTTTGTTCCAGTCTGTACCTATGGCCTTATGGGGAGATCCTTATGATCAGTTGACTGAGGAACAGAAAACTCGTGCTTGGTTTACTGATGGGTCTATCTACTATATGCAAGAACCACTCGTAAGTGGACAGCAGCAGCACCACAGCCCCTGACTAGGATCTCCCTGAGGGACAGTGGTGAAGGGAACTCATCCCAATGAGTAGAAGTTTTTGAACAGGGGTTGTTTAGTTCACTTGGAAAGAGAAATGGCCAGATGTGTGACTGGATATTGATTCATGGGCTGTGGCCAAAGGCTTGACTGGATGGTCAGGGACTTGGAAGAAGCATGATTGGAAAATTGATGACAAGGAGGGTATAGGAAAGAGGTATGTGGATAGACTTCTCTGAATGGGATATATATATATATATTCACATGAGGCACAAATATATATTTGTGTCTCATGTGAATGCCCACCTCTGCAGCAGAGGACCTAACCACCAAGTCAATAGGATTACATGTTCTGTGGAAACCAGTCATCTTCTTTCCCCAGCCACTCCTGTCCCTGCTCCACGGGCCCATGAACAAAGTGGTCATGGTGACAAGGATGAAAGCTATGTGTCGGCTCAGCAACATGGACTTCCACTCACCAAGGTGAACTTGACTACTTCCACTGCTGAGTGCTGAGCTAGCCAGCAGCAGAAAACAATGCTCAGTCCAAGATGTGGGACCACTCCTCAAGGGACTCGACCAGCAACCTGGTGGTAGGTTGATTACATAGGGCCACTTCCTTCTTGGAAAGGTCAATGGGTCTTTTCTTCCTGGAATAGACTCTCATTCTGAATATGAATTTACTTTCCCTGTACTCAATTCATGTGTTCACACAAAACATTGGCCCAGAACAAAGGACTCACTTCACAGCAAATAAAGTGCAGCAATGGTCTCATGCAATCCATTGTTCTTCATCTTCCTGAAGCAGCTGATAGAACAATGGAATCTACTTCTAAAGACACAATTTCAGTACCAGTTTGGTGTCAACAACTTGCAAGTTTGGGTCAATGTTCTCCAGGAGGTTCTATATGTTCTAAATTACCACCCACTATGCAGTGCTCTTTCTCCAATAGCCAGGATTCATGGGTCCAGGAACCAAGGGGTGGAAATGGGAGTGACACTACTCAACATTACTCCTAATGACACACTCACTACATTTTTGCTTCCTGTCCCTGCAACCCTCTATTTTCCAGGCCTCAAAATATTCTTTCCAGGAAGACTCCCACTAGAAACACAGACCCGATTCCCTTCCACTGGAGTTAAGAATGCCTCCTGGCTATTTTGGACTCCACATGGCTTTGGATTAATAGCCAAAGAAGGGTGTTGCTGTAGTGAGTGGTAGGATTGATCCTCATTACCTAAGGGAATTTGGATTAATACGGCATAATGTTGGTAAAGAAGAATACGTCTGGAATCCAGAAGATTCCTTAGATGTCTCTTAGTAATACCACGTCCCGTGAATAATGTCAGTGATGAGGTGCAACATCCCAATTCGGACCTAACTACTAACAGCCTAGAAGACTCTTCAGGAATGAAGGTTTGATTCACCCCCAGGCAAAGAACCATGTTCAACTGAGGTGCTTACTGATGACAAGGAGAATATGGAATGGGTAGTAGAAGGTAGCTCTAAATACCAGCTATAGCCATGTGACCAACTCCATGAAGGAGGATTGTAATGGTTATGAGTAATTTGTATTTGCATGTATGCACCAAAATTTTTTGTTCACATAAAAAAGATGAAAATGGGATTAATATGGGTTTTGTTGTTAGTTTTACCATGTTAAGTGAAAATATGATTTATTGTTGTCTTTGGTGATTATATATGAGACTATAAACAGACTACCAATGATGGAATCATTTGGTCAACGTCAGATTCCTTTACCTCTGCATTTATCAGCCATACCCTGCATCACCTCTGCTTCATCACCTTGCTTTGTGAGTCAGAGCAGAAGTCTGATTTGAACTAGTCTGGATTTACCTCTTCTACAACTGTGTAAGCCATTTCTTGATATACCGTATATACTTGTGTATAAGCCAAGTTTTTCAGCACATTTTTAATGCAGTTTTGTGGTAAAATTAGGTGCCTCGGCTGATATTCGGATCGGTTTATACTCGAGTATATACTGTAAATCTCTTCCTATATACAAACACATACAAGCATAACTGGGTTTCTTTCTCTAGAAAACCTAACCTAACACACTTATGAAACTAATATATTTGTATTATGATGATTAGTTTAGTTAAACTATAATCTTAAATCTCTGAATCTGAAACCCTTAACCAGCTGCCTGCTCATTGACTAATCTGATTCCTAACATATGGGACAAATATTTTTCCCAGAACACCATGCTATGTTCCTTCCTTTTTTGTTCTTTATATTTGAAAATAATGATAGACTCTTTTGTGTGTAGTTAATCAGCCTACCACATCCAGGCTGCTCTTGTGCCTGTACTGTTGTGTTCTTGTTGCATTCTTTGCTTCTCTAAAGCGCCTACCACATAACATTGCCAATATCAAAGAAGATTCCGGATTTGAGCATAATTTAAATCTAATATGGCTTATTTCCTTATTATCTAATAGAAGGTACCTATGAAAAACTCATTGAGTGACAAACATGAAAGATTAAATGAATAAATAAATGGGTGATCAATATTCCCAAGGTTCTTAGGTTCCATGCAGATTTGTATGTTTTCTTTTTAATCTGATTTTTTTTCTGTTGACTGACAGATTGTATTTTCCTTTATCTGGGCAACCAACAATACACTTTGGTAATCAATTAATTAGATCAATCAGTTAACATTTATTGTACACAAACTGCTTGAAGGATTTTTTTTTTACATTTTATTAGGGGTTCATACAACTCTTATCACAATCCATACATATACATACATTAATTGTATAAAGCACATCTGTACATTCTTTGCCCTAATCATTTTCAAAGCATTTTCTCTCCACTTTTGAAGGATATTTTAAAGATGGGAAATGAAAGATAAATAAAGCCCATTGACCTCCAGGAGACCATTATGGTCTATCTTGTTGTTCCTTCTAGAAAGACTGAGTTGTCAAACTGCAGAAGTAAGTTCCGGTTAATGTTTGCTCCTTTTTAACATTGCCAGATCACATCTGTGACCCTTTTTAAGAAGCCCCGATGGTGTTGTGAATGCATGTTGGGCCGCTAACCAGCAGTTTGAAGTCTCCAGCTGCTCCAACCGTAGAAAGAGGAGACTCTTCTACTTTACAGAGTTGCAGTCTTAGAAATTCACAGAGGCAGTTCTACCCAGACCTGTAGAATTTCTATGAGTCAGAATCAACTGCATGGCAATGACCTTGATTTTTTGGAACCGTTTTCATAAAAATAAGTTCACAGTCACCCAAAGTTTCTTGGCTGACTTTGTGATCTACTTTTGTGTGCAAGTATGGCTGGTAAATTATACCACTCTCCAACCTACTTATACCTTTGTAACATTGTAAAATTTGCAGCTTGCCTAATGAACCTGTTCCTTAAGATAAAAAACCTACTATCCTTGGATATTGAAATACACATCATGCATATTACCCATAATTCACCTATTCTCTCTTCCTGATAATTTGTTTCTTTTGAGGCCTTTCTTCCTGGGAAAGTATCCCACCAAGCAAATATCAGCTATCAACAGATCTGCCCTACCAAAGATGATGAAGAAAAGACAGTCATAACCTACAATTTATCATGGAACAAAAGGACTTTAGTCAAGGAATAGAAAGATATTCCCAGGCCAACTCAGACATTTGGAAGCAGGGAATCCAACAAGCCAGACCTTGGCAAAGAATCATAACCCTAACCAAATGCATACTCATGACGATTCCTTGGAAATCTGTTAAGTGTGTATAATCCCCTCAACTTATCTTCTGGTGAACACATAGAACACCGAAAACCCCCCTTTTAAGGCGCTTACTTCGGTGACTCGTCCTGGTGTGCTCCTTGTTCCAGCACCTAAAGGAAAGCCTTCCCCTTTCACTTTCACCCAGTTTTTGTTTGTTTGTTTGTGATGCCTTGCCAGGCAAGGCCTTGGTGGCTAATTTACACCATCCAGGCTCTGGTTCGGGGTGTGAAAGCTGCACATGTCGTTGCTTGGCTAGCACAGCAAGGTTGCTGGTTCCGATTCTACTATCCAGAATTGTAGGGGAGCAGGATCCCCAGAGGATGAGGAGTGTGAATCTGAAACCAAATTGTTGGGCACACGGGCTGAGTTTAACTGGTGTTCACCTGTAATATCTAACACTCGATCCTGGGTTCCAGGCTTTGCAATGAAACCGGGGCTTACTTTGCCCTTGGCTTTAGTTTTTTAGCCTAATAATAAATAGTCTGATAGTTTTATCCACAGCAGTTTTTTAAAGATGAAATTTTTCCTTTCAATGATGGGAACACAAAGTCTTTCAGTTTCTTGGCATCTGTGAGGTGAATCATCCATTTTATAGATAGATACTGAGAGAATGGCTTTCATAAGGCCAGACAGCAAGTCCAAATAATGGTTGACCCAGGGCTGTGAGGCCTCTCAGAGCTATAGAAATTTGTACTGTAAAGAACGTATGGCCTCATGTCCCCACCCCCAGCCAGCCCTGGGCTTTGGGGCTTGGCTCAAGGGGAGTCCCTCTGGGACATGGGGGTACAGTGAACGATCTGACTCTTTGCTGGGCATGCCTACTCTTTGCTGGGTATGCTGGGCCCCCTAGGGTTTCCCATATGGGCTCCAATAAATTTCTTCCCTTTTGCTTAAAAAAAAAAGAACTTATGGCCCACTAAAGGTATGATGGATTGATTTTGGTTTTTAGAATAAAAGTTAAGAGATTTGGTGTCCAGCTCTAGGATTATGGTTACCAAACACTGAGACTTGAGCAAACCCTCTCATATTTCTGGACCTTCTTTTTATCATCTGAAAAAGGAGGGCTTATGCTAGGAGGTTTTTGATGTTGCAGTCCTGGGGGCCCGATGTTTGCAGCTAACCTAAAGATGACAGGCCTGGGAAATCAAATAGGTCAGGTCTACTCTGTTCTGTAGGGTTGCAGTCAGCTAGATTCCACTCAGTGGGTTTGATATTGTTCAGTTTCTATATCCTACATCTCCTCAACGCTCTGTGTTTCCTTCCCTGCACACACGCTTTGAAGCCTTGCCATTGAAGCCATCAACAGGAGTTAAGTCTGAGCAACTTATGCCAGTTCATTTATTATTTAGGGAAAGGAAAGAAGCCTCTTCCAGAGGGGCCAGAGTAAATGGAGAGCATATTGAATATCCTGAGTTCCAGAGCCTCTACAGTTCAGTGTGCAAAATGATTTAGCAATTTAGAAGGTGACATTGAAGAGTGAGATCCCTATCAATTTGGTCATTATCATACAACATTGTTAGAAAGGTTCTAAATTAGAAATAGCTTTTGTTATTTCTGAAAATGGCCCTACTTCATACTCATGCTCACTGAACATGAGAGGGGAGCTGGAAATAAGATCTGGGTATTTGCTACATGATCTTAGAGGCCACTGTACACTAACTAGATAAGGTTGTCTCAGATGACGAGTTCAAGCTAAATGCCAATTTGTTAACCTAAATTGACGCTGAGGCCTTAGGTATGGTGATATCCTGGGGATTTGTTTGGGCCGGGTCGGGACAGGGCAGCCCCCACCTCCTCTCTGACTCCTCAGCGCCTATTGAACTATGCAACTCCTGCCCCAGCACCCCAGGAAGCTATTTTCCTTCCCAGGCCCATCTGTATAGCCCCTTCCCCAGCAGGTCTTCAACCTTCAAAGAGCATGTCTGCAAATAACAAGATAACCTCCCACGAATCCACATCCTGACTCCAGGCCCAGCAGCTGCAAGCAATAAAGCAATATTGATTCTCCCTTCTGTTAACATACACTTCCTTAGCTCGGAACCTATATAACTCCCACGCCTCTCCCCTCTCGGACAAACTGTGAGTTCCCTGACCTAACTAGTTGGGTCTCGGAACCGCCCCGGGGGGTGGGGGGCGGGGGGCGGGGCTCTCACCCAGTCCCTTTCTCTGCTCTCCCTTTCCTGCCTCAATGAACTCTTTCTTAACCTCTTGTTCCTGACTAAGCCTGTGTCTCCAACCTCTCAGGTTTCAAACTGAAGCAATAATTATGCTTATCAGTTTAATGATAATACTTATCATGAAGGTGGTAATACCTAGTGCATCCCAGCTGTGCATCTTCAAAGACCAGAAACCACAGCGCAAGTTTCCCACCACCTAGCTCTGCCGCTCCTCCAATCGCTGCTGCTGCTGCAACCCAGATTGCTTCTTGGGCATTTAGTCCTTGCTATAGTGCGGACACCTGGGAACTGTCAAGAAACCAGATTGATTATTAACCCAACCCATCAACAACTGATAGATAAGAACCCATCCCAAGACCTTAAACTATCCCCCCCCCTCCCCGGTTTGAGCTGTCTGCACAGCATTTGAAACTGCTATGCTTCATTTCTAGATCATGCCCCCCCTTTGTATTCCGATGTTCGACTTTACTCCCTGTCCTCTCCTCCTTTCCAGGCTGCTCCTGTGTTCTTTCCATCTCTGGTTCCAGTTCTTTCTTCAGTTCCCTCTTGGTCTTCCATTCCAGTTCTTGGTTCTCAACTCTCTCTCTCTCTCTCTCTCTCTCTCTCTCTCTCTCTCTCTCTCTCTCTCTCTCTCTCTCTCTCTCTCTCTCTCTCGATTACCTCCTCCAATCCAAGGGCTTCAGTGAACACGTTTATGGCACCCACTCTGCTTGAGTAGACCTGTGCTCCATAGGGCTTGCGATGGCTGCCATTTTTGGTCATGCAAATCACCCGTCCTTTCTTCTAAGGTGCTTTTGGATGGACTTGAATTGTCAGCCTTTTGGTTAGGAGCTGAGGACTTAACCATTTGCACCCGAGGGAGACGCTGCTCCTTCTACACACAGTCCATAGCAGCACCCTGCCACCTCTCAGGTCAAGCTGCCTCCTCTTCTCCATTCTTACCCCACTCATCTCATTTACATTGATTATTAACATGGCTTATTGACCAAAATCTCTGACTCTTAAACTCGTCTTGCTGCTGACTCTTCCTGTACCTTCCTGAAATGGTCATTTTAGCGTATAGCTCTCTAATTGCACCTTCTCTTAGTCTTGAATACGTGCCCGCTGACTTTCTCTTCTTGCCAAATAAAAGCCAAATTCCTCAATATAACATTTAAAACCCTACTAAGTGTTAGAAATGTGCTGCAGTGTCGCTAAATGAAACACAATTAAATCAGGCAAATGTTACTTCTGCAGACGGCGCGTAGTGAAATTCAGTTATCAGCAAGCACACCGAGTGGACGGACAGTCTGCCGTGTCACTCAGCCACTCACGATCTAAACTGTCCCATTGGCTGGTTTGAATTTTGGTGTTTGGGGAGGCGTTTAGGGAGTACTGATTTGCCTGGTTTCCGTTGGTTGGACTTTCGAGGGATACAGATCTGTGGCGGCTCCTGGAGGAGTGTGCGCCAGGGCGATGCATGCTCTGAGTCAGAGCAGGGAAGAGGCAGTGTGCTTCATTTGAAGAGAAGATGGTGTTTGTATGCTTTTCACAGACGTGTAGCTGAGGCTTAGCTCCAAGCACATGTGGGCTGGAGCCAGTGGAGCCAGAACTGGATGACATGAGTCAGTTGGGATGAGAGAAATGAAGAGTCACTTAGTTGTTCTGTGTATGATAAAAATCATTCAATAAATAACTATAAGCTAAATACCAAAAAATCATGTGAGTCTGAATACCATTAAGCTACAGTTTTTAATCAAGTCTGAACAGTGGGACTATAGCAGAGCGAAGATTTTTAAAGCGTTTCCTGTTTGGTAAAGCACACATATAAATCCACGTGCTAGTAACCTCTACATGTAACGTTTCAGTATCTGACTTTTGAGAAGTCAATCAACAGATCCTTATTCCAAGGAGCCCCTGGGTAGATTCGAACCTCTAACCTTTACGTTGACAGTTGAATACATTAACCTTTTCCACCACCCAAGGACTCCATAAGCCAGAATGATAACAGACAAACCCTTCTGAAGGCAAAAATGGCATCTTATTTGAGTCAGGAAGCTATCTGCAGAGAGGTAGGGAGAGGGAGATGGTCCAGGCTAAGGGATTTGCGTGGGCTGGCTAAAAGACAATGTGCCTGATGGTGAGTGTAGTCTGTCTGATGGTGGAGCAGAGTCAATTTGAGAGGTAAGCTCTAAGCAGAGGCTGGGTTATGAAGGATTTTATCAGTTAATGTCCTCAACTACTAATCAACGGCTGTCAGTTTGAAGCCACCTGGAGATGACTCAGAAGAAAGGCCTAGCAATCTATAAAACTCAACCATTAAAAACTCTATGGAGCAAAATTCTACTCCATCTCAAATGGGTTTCCATGACTCGGGTAAGAATCATTCAATGGTTTCTCTCTTTCTTTCTTTTCTTTTCTTTACACTGATAAAATCTTGGAGTTTATCCAGAGGAGAGGGGGGAGGGCATTAACAAGTTTTAAACAAAGGTATTATCATCATTAGATTTCTTTTATTCTCAGAAGCTGAGAGAAAGGCTGACATTTAACTTTAGAAGAGGCTAAACCCTAAAAAACAATTCTAGCTAGTGGCAAGACACTTAATGAATTTGGTTCTTTTCCTGTGTCACTTGCCCTTTAGAAGTAGCAAGGGAAGTCAACCAATTTGCATGCTGCTGTCTAAATAAATATCTATTAGCATCATAATTACGGTAGCTTTAAAATAAATACTTTTTTCCCATTTGATTATCAGCCTCTTCACTCTAGTCTCTCCAGTGAGGAGCAGCCAAAGGCGGTTGACCTTGTCTGGGAGCACACTGAAGAAACCCCTGGGCTGAGCACTGCTCACTCTCTCTCCAGGGATGCCAAGGCTGTATGGTAAGTTCCTCACTAGGAGCTTAGAGCGGGTTTATGGGAAAAAAAGATGAGAATGATCTGAGAGGATCAGGCATCTTAAAAGGAGGTGAGCTGTACAGACAGCAACTGGAAACACAGGGAATCCAGGACAGATGACTCCTTCAGGACCAGTGGTGAGAGTGGCGATGCCTGGAGGGTGGAGAGAATGTGGGGTAGAAAGGGGGAACTGATTACAGGAATCTACATATAGCCTCCTCCCTGGGGGAGGGACAGCAGAGAAGAAGGCAGGGGGAGACGTCAGACAGTGTACTATATGACAAAATAATAATAATATATGAATGATGAAGGGTTCACGAGGGGGGAGTGGGGAGGGAGGGGTGAAATGAGCAGTAGATATTAAGGGCTCAAGTAGAAGGCAAATGTTTTGAGAAGGATGATGGCAACAAATGTACATATGTTCTTGACACAGTGGATGGATGTATGGCTTGTGATAAGAATTGTATGAGCCCCCAATAAAATGATTTAAAAAAGAAAGAAAGAAAGAAAGACAAAGAAGGTGAGCTCAGGATATGTTTTGTTAATAGGCACAGGCCCATTTGGCTCAATCTTGAAAGGCCGTGATGCAATTTCCCTGTACAGGTCTAGACCCCAAGCCTGGCTTAATAGAATTTGGTACTGTGCAGCCTCTGCCATTAGAAAAATAATTCATCTTGGTGAGTGAATCATTACCAAGACTACTGCAATATAATGCCACAGTCCTGGGAAGGGCTTTTAGTCACAGAGTACAGATAACTTAGATTTGATTATTTCCCCCAGTAAGATTGAAGAAGGTCACTTCAAGGTGTTCAGGTCATTGGCAATTGGAATATCGCCAGTAATTGGTGTTACTAATCTGGGAACATCGCCTAGACTTGCAGTGAAAACTAGAGAATGTAGTTGCCTTTCAGCAAGTGACTGCTTTTGTATTTCTGTACAATCGTGTGGTTTCATCGGCAAGCAATATTGCAGGTGCTTTTTCAACAGACTTGGATTCCTAGAGCAGAACCCATCAGCTTTTTGCCTTTGAGCAAATTACTTAACCCCTTTGTGCCCCTGGTTTCTCATCTCCAAAGTGGCTGATCACTAGCGGTTCCAGATTATGAATCCAGACAGGTTCAAAGAGAGCCTGGATATTGTTTGCTAATGAAATCCTGCTATTGTATGGATAAAAATGGCTTAAAAGGGGGAAGATTTATTTGCTTATTAGATTGCCAGGATTCCAATGCCAAATGATGCCTTAGGGAAGGAGAGCTTGGAGAGAGATGTAGACTATGTGGCAGATATCCAGTCCTCCCTTCCTATTGAAAGTCAGAATTTGCTCACGCCACGTCATCTATTCCCATCTAAGTTATTTTAAGCTAATGCTTTTAGAACTATAGGTCATGGTTCATTAGTAAGTTGGGCAGTAAATTTGGTGGGGCACAACCTGCATTTTCTAAAAGTTGAGAAATAATAAGAGTATGAAATAGAATATAAAGAACTGAATTTGACTTTTCTTTTTGGTTCCTAAAAGATAGTCTTCATATCCTCCTCCCTCCCCCTGCCCAGCAATTGAAATGTCTTGTCTTCGACAAAATCCAGATAACACTTATTCATTGCAGCAAATGAGTGGGCACACTCACCTCTTACTTGGTGAGCTAACCTGAGCAAGGGAGGGGGGTGTGATTTAGACGACCATTCATGTTCAATGATTAAACCAAACATTGCTGTGGAACAAGATCCCAATAATGAAGTGAATACAAACCTTTGAACATGGATGTGAATGCACCTCTTTCTTTGTATCCTTTCTGTGAATCGTCACAAAGAATTAACAAACAGACAGAGTATTAAGAACAAGCAGGAGGCTAGCATCCATCTCCTGGGCAGGCTGAGGAACAGGGCCCCTCTTACCTGTGTGCTCTGGCGAAGCTCAGTGTGGGTGAGTCAGACAGTCCTTTTAGCTGAGAGCTGACCTAGTCCCGGGGTTCTGAGAGAGCATGCTGCTTGGGTAGATGGTGATAAGGATGGAAGAGTGGGAAGGGCAGTAACTGGATCCATTTCCAAATAATAACTGGATTTAAGCTGATCCTGTTAGCAATAAGGGCAGAATTTGTCCACTGTGCCCCTTTGGTGAAGAGTGTAATTAAATGTTTCATACCTCTCATCTGGAGTTCTGATTTATGTGAGAAAATAAATGTCTTTCTTATCTGAATCCATTTGTGTTGAGCTTTTTGCTCCATTGCACCTGAAAGCATCCTGGCTGAGCCATTAGAGGTGTGAATTGGGAAATCTTGTGGGAGAGTGATCTGACACGCCATGTCAAAAATTTAGCTAGACATATTCAGCAATACCATTTCTAGGAATATATCGCAACGAAGCAAATGACTTTGTAGACAATGTACAGGATGTGTGAGGAATCAATATACTTAATAGCAAAATAAACCAACGAAGGAACAGGAAGAACAAAAAACTGCAAAAATAGTCATTACAAAAGATTCAGTACACTATTTTGTACTCCACCTTCTATATTATGTAACATGATGTAACCATCAGACTGATGAGTATTGGAGAGCAGTGCATATCGACTAAAGAATGGCTTTTAAAATGACAGCGCTGTCTGTGCACTGAGTGCTGCTGACGTGTGCGTCAGTGTCTGGCAGTCTCCAGTGAGTTTTCAACAGAGTTTCTCTAAGGACAAAGTGGATGGGAGAATGTTCACTTTTTGTTTTCTACCTTCTTACAGAGTTTGATTTTAAAATGTGTATATATTACTTGTATTCGGGAGAAGAACAGGACCTTCTACTGTCATAAAGAATTATAGTCTTAGAAACTCACACTTACCTGGCAGGGGAGACACCATGATCACGAAGGTGGTTCTCCCAGGGCGAGGCTTATCCATTGCACTCCGGATGTGCTGACCCCTGCGATTTCCCCAAATGTGGGAAACTCGACTGCAGAATTTGTGGTAGTGGGGGACTGTGTTCACGCTCTCCCCTGAAAAAAATTTTTAAAAAGGAATTATAGTCTTAGAAACTCACGGGAGAACTTTTATCCTGCCCTACAGGGTCACTATGAGTCAGCATCCTCTGGATGGCAGTGAGTTTGGTTTCTGGTTTTATGTATTACTGTTATAGTCAGTCAAAATTATGCACCTTTCTTTATTAAAGATCAACAAACAAACATATCTGACCGGGACAAATGGCCAAGGACAGACAAATGAACTCAGAGCTTGTGGGAGAGGGGCCCATTCTCTGGCTATGCCCATTTCTTCTCCCCCACCCCCACCCAATCCTGAGCCCCGAGCCTTTCTTCCTCCTGTTCAAAGGCCATTTCAAAGGTTCAGACCTCATCCGGAACTTCTTCTTTTCTGCTCCTCACCCCTTCTGTCCCTCCTCCCTCCTTCCTGAGGACCCCAGTCAGACGACTTCACGGTAATACACAGTGATGTTCATGTGGTTAATAGTGTCCTAAGGGCATCCTGTTTCTGGAGCATTTGAACATTTTAAAAGGATCTGTGTTAACTCAGGGGAATGACCAGATAATTTCTGAGGTCATTCTCAAGTACAGCAATCTCTGATTTGTGGGTCTACTGGGGGGGGGGGGGGGGAGGGACAGTTTCCATCAGGGTCACAGTTGGGCTAGCAGCACGATTTTCAAATCCAACCTGCTGTGGGCTCGGATTGGAAACATTTAGAAATTAAAGTGTGTCTCTTCAGAAATTATGTTGAAACTCTAACCCTTGTTCCTAGAAATATGTCCTTTTAAAAAAATAGGAGTTTCTGGTACACAAAGGAATTCATACCAGAATATGTGTGTCTTAAATCTAATCACTCTTCATTGCTATTGTTTTGTTGCTGTTGTTGTTGTTAGGTGCCATCGAGTCTGTTCTGATCCATGGTGACCCTGCACACAACACAGCAAAACACTGCCCAGGCCTGTGCCGGCCTCACAATTGTTCCTACGACTGAGCCCACTGGTGCAGCCACTGTGTCGGTCCATCTCATTGAAAATCTTCCTGGTCTGCACTGCCCCTCTGCTTTACCAAACATGATGTCCTTTCCAAGGACTTATCTCTGCTGACAACCTGCCCAAAGCCTGTGAGACACAGTCTCTCCACCCTTGCTTCTGGGGCTTTGGCTCGGTTTCTTCCAAGACAGATCTGCTTGTCCTTTGAGCCGTCTATGGCACTTTCAATGCTCTCCTCCTGCACCGCAGTTCAAATGCAGCGGTTCTTCTTTGGTTTCCCTTCTTCATTGTCCAATTGTCACGGGTATACGAGGCAATGGAAAAGACCATGGCTGGGGTCAGGTATTCCTTAGTACTCAAAACAATGTCCTTGCTTTTCAATACTCTACCAAGGTCTTGCACAGATTTGCCTAAGGCAACTCATCTTTTGATGTCCTCACTGTTGCTTGAAAGAGCATTGATTGTCGATCCAACTAAAATAAAATCCTTGACAACTCCAAACTTTTCTTCATTTATCATGATGTTGCCTGTTGGCCTAGTGGGGGTGCCTTTTAGTCTTGTTTACAATGAGTCCTAATGCATCCTGAAGGCTGCAATTCTTGATTTTTATCAGCAAGTGCTGACACTTGAAAGTCTTCCTCACTTTCATCAAGCAAGGTTGTATCATCTGCTGTTAACATGCCTTCCTCCAAAACGGATACCACACTCTTCTTCATATAATCCAGCTTTTGATGGTGGCTTATAAACAGAGAAATCACAGAGACACACAAGGAGCACTTGTGAGTTGACCCATTTTCTCACCCCATTTCCTCCTCTCCAGTCTTCTGGTCCCTGCTCATGCTGAGTTCCGTCTAGTGGGCTCTTTGGCCCTCTTAATGGTGCCCAACAGACGAGAACCCTGGCCTCTTAAACCATTCTGTTGTGCCAAGAAGAGCGGGTTGGTTGGTCGGGGCAGTGAGAAGAACAATAAGGAAGAGAAGTGAGTTCACAGGGGACATTTGAGTCCTAGAGCTTTGGAGCTGGAACACAGATCTGAGTGGCAGCTGCTTTGCAGCCTCAGCCTGACTGCACTTGAATTTATACTAATTAAAGTCTGTAAATTGACTATAACTGTGCTCTTGAAAGCAGGCAAGCGAGAGGATAAAGTTTCTTGTTATCAGCAGAGTCGGGAGACAGGTTAAGCACCAGCTTAGAGATCTCAGGGTTCTATTTGCTCCTTCCACATAGTAGCTGAGGAACCCTTGTGGCGCTGTCAGGTAAGCACTGAACTGCTAACCACAAGGTTGTAGGTTCAAACCTACCCACTGGTTTCAGGCGAAAAATGAGACAATTGGCTTCTGTAAAGATTTAAAACCTCAGAAAACCTATAAAAGATTGCTATGAGTTGGAATTGACTTGGTTTATATCTGTGGATTAGTGAGCCATTTATACAAATGCATTGAAACTGTTTCTAGCTCAATCCTTGTTCTCATGACAGCCCTGGCTAGTGATCCCCAAACCTCAAATTTTTAAAAAGACAAAAAAAGAGAACCTGGGTGGAAGGAAAGGGACAATGGACGAGGAGGAAATGTTAGCACTCTTCAGGTCTTGAGACCAATGATTAGTAGCTACATGGCCTGCATGTGTCTTCTCATTGTCTATTTGACCTTAAATAACCTCACTGTGCCTCAGCTTCCTCATCTGTAAAATAGGGTTCTCAATAGTGTCTACCTCACAGAACTATAATGTTAAACTAGTTAGTAGATACAGACTGCTTAGAACACCATCCTTTTCAACTTATGTCAGTCCTATGCAGATGACGAAAAGGAAGGACTTTTCCAGGCAAGAGAGAAGAGGAGTCCCCAGAGGATTACTGAGCATCGTTCCAGAGTGCCTGATTCACGAAAACTGCCCTGCCTGCTAGGTCTGTCTTCTATCCTTCCCTTAGTGAGAGCAGAGTCCTGGCAATGTGATAATGCTGAGGAGCTACTCAGCCGGCGTGCCAGTGACCCCTTCAGACAGGCAACAGAGAAACAATCTTGGCAAACTCCCAGTCCAAGTTCATTTTAGAGTTGTTAGTCGGATGCTTGACCAGTGCCCCTGGCTGGAGTCTCTATGGCCAGGAAAACGGGCCTCACAGAGGAGCAAATAGTCAATACACTTAACCACTGGTGGTTGATTTGAATATAGTCAAGGGTAACTTGGGGGAAAAAGGCCTGGCAATCTACTTTTTTCAAAACCAGCCCTTGACAACCCTACGGAGAACAGGTCTCTTAGACACCTGGAGTTGCCAGGAGTCAGGATGGAATCAACGGCAGTTTGTTTCTTGAGGAGCCATTAGGGGAGTGACAAGGTCCCAAAGTCAGTGGTGCTCGGAGCTGGGTGTGAACCACATTGTGAGGCCTGGGCTCATTCGCTACTTGTAGCCTGCGTTATATTCCTGTTTTACAGTTGTAGAAACGGAAGACCAGAGAAGCCAACTATTTGATATAGGTTTCACAGCTACCTAGAGGCAATGCCGGAAGCATCCCCCAAGTCTCCTCTTGAGCAACTAAAAGGCCAGGGAAGGGGGAGAATGTTCTAGAACAGGGCTGTCCAATACAGACATAATGGACACAAAAGGAGAGTGCTCAGTTTTCTCTCCCAGGGCTCTTCTTTCACTGTTGCTAGACCACATGTAGGAGAACCCCCCCTCCCCCCACCCCGCCCCAAACATCCTGTGATGTGGGGCCAGTCTCGCTCTGAAGGAGATTTGGCCTCTAATGTGGTGGTACATGTGGTAAGAAGTCTCAGTCCAAGAGACGCTTTGTAGAAATGAAAGCCCAGCCGTATTGGTAAATCAGATGAGGCTCTGAGTAAGAAGCATGAGTTAGCACATCACGTGAGAGGAGTGCGGCCACTGGTCCTGGAGCCGTGAGCGGGCAGACCTCCCTAGCCTGCGCAGAGGCTGCGCATTTCCGGAAAGAAGAGGCAGTTCAGAGCTCCAGACTCACAACAATGCTGCACTAGTTTTGTTTTGAAGTAAAAAGGGGGGATTTTTATCTAGTTACTTAGGACATTAAAACTGTACTGAAAATCTTGGACTTTGGAACAATAAGTTATCAAAATATTCAAATAAGAAAGCAGCAATAATAATAGGAGTTTAAGAAGCTGTGAGTTTTGCATCAGACCTAAGAGACTTGGTGGTGGAGACTTAAGAGCCCCTCCTCTCACACCCACGAGGAGACACCAGCAAGGACGCCCCAGGTTTCAGAAAAGCTAAGCAGTCTGTTTTCTTGTCATGAGTAGAACTGTGCCCCGTATGTATTTGTAATCTTAATGGAAGCAGATTTCCAGGCACCACCCCCCCCCATGCCAATAGGTGGGTTCAACCTGCCAACCTTTACGGTAGTGGTGCCACAGCACAGGGACCTTAAGAAGACCACCCACTGAAGGTTGATTTTGATTGAACTGACAGAGGCGCTAACTGACCATAGTGGAGATACCAGACTCCACTGTGATCAGCTGTCGCCTGGGTCTGTCTGGGTGTAGCCACATTGTATGGCTGTGGAGCTTCCAGGTGGATTCTATGATAACATTGTGTATTGGGCAGCCACATGCAAAGCTCCTTTACTGTGCCAGGTACCAAGAAGAACACATTTTCAATATTAAAGGCAGATGGAAAGGAGTCTATACACCTAGGCTAGTGAATCTGTAACCCAGAAAGACTCAGGATCCCCTGAGGGCCTCACAGGCCCACTTAGTCCAAACCGGTCGACCAGAACGCTGCCTAATTGAATCTCAGAGCAGCGTCCTTGAGCTAGAGGTTCTTGATTGAAAGAATGGCAGAGGGGCTTCCACCAATTAACGCAAAGACTAAATGCTAGGTAGCACACCTGAAACTAAGCAAATATCCACTCAAGGTGCACTGGTTATTACTGTAGTTGGAATGCAGCCATTGGAAGCCAAGATGAAGGCATCGCACTTGGAAAGTATGGCCTTCATGAGAGAAACGATACCAGAGATCGCATGGCAGAATTTTGCTAGTCTAACAACTTATTCATCGTAAATACCCTTTCTCTGTTTCCTTTGTCACAACAAAGTTGCTCCTATAAACTTGGACCACACAGAATGAAATACATAGAAATCAAATCAACTAAATCTGCGGAAATAGCCAATGGACAAGCTCAATATCATCAGTCAGAACAAAGTCAGATATATATTAAGGCCGAAGCTACAGCAAATTAATTAAAAAAAAAAAGTTCTGGGCTCACACTAAATCCTAGCTCCAACTAAGAACAGTTAGTTCTTCTATCCTGGCCCTGCACCTTCATGAAACATCACTGAAGATCAGGGTGCTACAGACTACAGCAAAGTGTAGTGAAGAAAGTAGATGGTGCCTGACTATCAACAGAAATAGTGACTGAGGTTTTAAAGGCTTGTAGTCAAACAAACAGGCATCTAAGCAAGGAATCAACTAAATCCACACAGAAGAAACACACCAGCTAGTGTGATCCAAAGACAACCATTAGAAAATCCAAATATGGTGAAAAGTATCAGTGCTAAAATGATGAATACTTAATTTGTAGAAGGATATGGAGGACAGTGGGATCCCACAACCCATCTGCAAAGTATGTAGTCAGACTGAGCCACTGGCAGATCTGCTATAGCCAAAGGCAAGAGTCTTGAACAGCCCTACTAGCAGGCAGAGACCGCTGTAACCCTGATGATGTTGGGTAGAACTCAATGCTTGGCCATTTGATCTCCCCATAGACATGTCCTGAATTTGTTCTGGGGCCAGTGTCTCTCAGATTTTCCATGACAAAAACTTCTTTCCTGGCTTCTAGAATGTTGATGGGAGTCTTCTCCCTCTTACATATTATTTTTATTTTTGCCTTTATAATAATATGATCTTATCCTTACCACCTTAGTCCAATATTTCTCATTATTTTCTGTGGGGTTTCCCAGCTGTGAGGCACAGGAGGAACAGACGTACAATGATAATAACTGATACAAGGTGTTACAGGGAATGTAAGGGAGGGGGTGGGCGATAAGTAGGGGAAAGGAAGTTTGGGAGTTAATAAGGAAGGCAAGAGGGGGGAGGAGGGAGCACTGGAACTGGTCGTGATTGCACAGCTTGCTTTGGGAGCAGATCAACCAAGGGGGGAGGGAATGCTCTAGGATGGATGTGGTGGTGATTGTACAATCCCCCCTTGATATTTCTGAATGATTGAAGTATTCCATTCTATGATGTGTAAATTATGTGCCAATAAAACTGTTGGGGGGGGGGAACAGCAAGACCAGGAGATGACTGCAGAGTAAACCATCAATTTCTCATATGCAAATGTAAATTGAAGCGGAAGGAAATTAAAACATGAAAGTAAAATAATGACCTTTAGTGTATGCCACATGAATTTAGAGATCCTTTCGAGTAAAGATTGAATACACTGAACGCTGCTGACTAAACAGCAGAAGACATCAAACATGAAGCAACCAAAGGATGATTTAAAGGACAGGGAAGACCAAACTGAATGTCAGAAGAGTCTTTGAAACTTTTTTTGGAATGTAGAGTAGTTAATGAATGACAGAAACTGTGACACAAAAGAGCTGAACAGAAAATTTCAGGGTGGCTCAAGATGACAAAGTAAAATATTTGGCTCAAATGTACAAAGACCTAGAGTTAGAAAACCAAAGGAAATAACATAGTTGGCATTTCTCAAGGTGAAAGAACTAAAGAAGAGAAGCTATCTTTAAGTTGCAATATTGAATGAATTTATGGGCAAACTATTGAACAATACAGGAAGTATCAGATGTAAGAAGTACAGAGTCACTGTACCAAAAAGAATTGGTCAATGTTCAGCCATTTCAGGAGGAAACACATGATCAAGAACCTCTTCAACTGAAGGAAGAAGTCAGAGTTGTATTGAAGAATTGGTGAACAGCAAGATTCCAGGAACTGACAGAATACCAATCAAAATGTTTCAACAAAGAGGATCTGATGCAAAGGGCTTAAGTGGAGAGCAAATGCTTTGAGAATGATTGGGGCGGGGAATGTATGGATGTGCTTTATACAACTGATGTATGTATATGTATGGATTATGATGAGAGTTGTATGAGTCCCTAATAAAATGTAAAAAAAGAAGAGGAGAAAAAAAAAGAAAGAAAGAAAAGAAAATGATTAGGGCAAAGAATGTACAGATGTGCTTTATACAATTGATGTATGTATATGTATGGACTGTGATAAGAGTTGTATGAGCCCCTAATAAAATATTAAAAAAAAGAAAACAACTGAAAGAAAATGTACCCCCAATAAATACTAAGCTGAACCAATAAATAAATAAATAAATAGAAATGTTTCAACAAATTAATACAGTGATAAATGTGCTCACTTCTCTATGCTAAAAATTGGGGAAAGAGCTATCTGGCCAACCAATGGGAAGTGATCCATATGTGTGTCTATTCCAAAGAAAGGTGATCGCAGGAACACACTGGGCTGATAACCACCAAAGAAAGATGATCAAATAGAGTATGGAATGTATAAAAAAATATCATTATTATCAAACACTAGTAACATTTTGCAGAAGACAATTCAAAATCAGTTGCAGTAGTGGAATGAGAATGTGTTATTGCTGATATCAGATGGATCTTGGTTGACAGCAGAGAATACTAGAAAGATCTTTCCTGGTGTTTTATTGACTATGCAAAGGCATCCGATTTTGTGGACATAACAGATTTTCGATTACATTTCGAAGAATGAAAATTCCAGAACAGTTAATTGTGCTTACGAGTAACCTGTTCATAGACCAAGGGACAGTTATTGGCATAGAACAAGGGAGTAGAGAGTGATTTAGAATCTGGGAAGGTGTGCATCAGGGTTGTATTCTTTCACCATACTTGGTGAATCTTTACACTGAACAAATCATCTCAGAAGCTGGAATGCAGGAAGAGGAACACAGTATTGAGATTGAAGAAAGCCTGTGATTGAACAACCTGTGATATAACGCCCCCACCCTCTCTTCCTCATCCTTTCTCACCTCCACCATGCCCTCTCTCTTCTGTCTTTTTTATTTAACAACACAAAACAAAAGTCACCATAGCAATGTGTCCCTCACAAATGCTGAGCATTAAATGGCTAATCTTTTTTGCAACAGGACCAGGTTAACAAGTGAGCCTCAGACACACTCAGAAGACAAGAAAGAGTCTTCCTCCCTGCGGTCACGAAGAAATCCTGCATTGGAGATGCTCTGCTCCAGTGCCGGTTCCCTGGCCAGCTGCCCATCTGTGCATTTTAATCTGGCTGACAGTAAATAACTTGGCCTGGACACCAGAGTACAACACACTTCCTCTTCAGCTTATGGGAAGACATGTGAAAACAATGCCAGAGGTCGTTCAGGAGCTTATAAACGTAAGTCAAAAGTACAACTAGGGCTCCCGTTCATACATGTGTTGGTTTATCCCCAACAAAGCATGCTTAAACATGTCTCTGCAATAAGTGGACGGCTGGAGACAAGTTCTCTCAATAACACAGTTGTCTGGTCTCCTTAGGATGCCTTCCCAAAACGCTCCATTCAAAACTGGATTCTGAGGGACTCTACCGGGCCAATGAATTCAATTCAGAGAGGTCAACTCTGGTAGTTTTTGTTTTCTTTTGGATTACAAAGGGATAATCTTTGTTTTGTTTTTTTTAATCAACTTTTTATTTAGAGTTGAGTGATAGTTTATGGAGAACAGTTTTTCATTCAACAGTTCTTACATATTTTGTTTCATGTCATTATTCGTACTCCTCATAAAGTAGCATCACTCACCCTACTTCCTCCAAGTTTTTGTTTCCATTTCTCCTTCTTTCCTCATCTTTCTGAGTTTTATTCCTGGGAAAATACCCTCTTCTAAGATATATGTCTGGTGTTATTGCTCCCTTCAGAGACCTGTCTATTATTTGACTGAAAATTGAGTCTCAGGAGTGACTCAGCTGCCTATTTCAGCTATAAGATTGGGATTAAAAAAAAAAGATTGGGATATTAACCACCTATCTTAATGAGAAGGCTTTCTACTCCCTTAAAGAGTTACAGTCTCAGAAACCCATAGAGGCATTTGCACCCGGTCCTATAGGGTATCTATGCATTGGAATTGTGTAGATGACAGGGAGGGTTTTGTTTGTTTGTTTTGGTTTTGGATACCTTAATGTTGGAGTCATTGAGTGGAAGAAAAACTAGTGAGTTCAGCCATTAACTAAAAGGTTGGAGGTTAGAGTCTGCCCAGAGATGCCTCTGAAGCTCTGCTTCTGAAAATTAGTCATTGAAAACCCAATGGAGCATCAGTCTACTATCACACATTGGGTTGCCATAAGTCTTAATTGACTCAACATCAACTGGTTAATAAAAGGTATTAATAAAAGCATTGTCTCATAAGGGTCATCCTATTAGGTTAACATTGGGAGGAAGGGACTTATTATAAAGGAGTGGTTGCCAATTTTGGTTCAGGCTGGAGAGCTTTTGAAAACTTTAGATTCCAAGATCCCTCTGCCAGGGATTCTGATTTAAGAGGTTTCAAGTGAATATGAAATGAATATAGTTTGTATGAGTTAAATGATCATTATTACACAAAGACTCATGTGCTCAGACAAAAGGTTTTTTTTAATTTTTACAATGACTAGGTTGCTGAGAGACAATCTAAGAAATGAAGGAGTTGCTGGAGGTATTCAGAGTACCATTTGGGATGATTGTAACTATATAGCTTATAGCCATTGATTAAAACAAACACCACAGTTTTTATCACACAAGAACCAAAGAAAGATTTTAGGAAGATATTTTTATTTCTTTGAAAATGATTCAGGCAAAGAATGTACAGATGTGCTTTATACAATTGATGTATGTATATGTATGGATTGTGATAGAGTTGTGATAGCCCTAATTTTAAAAAAATTTTAAAGAGTTAAAAAAGATATTTTTATTTAAATAATAAGTTTATTGACATATCTTATTCCTTCCCATACATCCCTTCCCTTCCCGTGCAGTTCTATTGTTCACTCCCATCAGGCGGGCTGTACAATCATCAGTGCTATCAACTCCCCTCTATCTCCCTCCCTCTCCTCCCTCTCACGTCCCATACCCTCAGGTCTACCTTATTCCCATACCTTATTCCTGTCACTGTCTCTGAGGGTCTTCTATTTTGGTTATCATGTACCAAGAGATCTTAAATGAACAAATGGACGTACACAAGTCTAACACGACCAATGAGGTATATCATGTATGGAACATAATAGTAAGGGGAGGAAAGATTAAAGAGCTAGAGGATAGTTAGGTGATTCATCAGTGCCACACTGCACTCTAGATTTATCCTCTGTTCCATGAGGCTCTTCTAAGAGGGACTGTCTAATTGTCTTGCTGGTGAACTTTTCATCTCCACTACATCCACTCCCATGCATATAAATTTGTATGTATGTTTTTTAAACTTCTGATACCTCTTCCTGTTGACACCTCAGGATCATACAGGCTGGTGTGTTTCTTCCATGTGGGCTTCTTTGCTCCCCTGCTAGATGGCTACTTGTTTAAATACAAGCCTTTAAGACCCCAGATGCTATAGCTTTTGATAGCCAGGCACCATCAGCTTTCTTCACCACAGTTGCTTATGTACCCGTTTTGTTTTCAGCAATTGTGTCAGGGATGTCAGTATCATACCCTGCCACATTATTAGAACAAATCATTCTTGTACTGAGGTAAGATTTAAGTAGAGGCCCACAGTCCATCTTCTTTCTTGTTTCGTTTACTTATATATACATATATGAACAAATACACACATTTTCACATATATACATATAGACATTAGGTTTTGTTTCTTTTTTTCCTCCTATCCCACTATTATGTGTGCCTGTCATTCACTTCTCAGTAATTTCTCTAACATACAATTCGATTGATCAGACACGTCCAGAAAAGCTAACCCCTCCTTGCGGTCCATTTTAGAACTCTTTAATATTTCCCTATACCTGTCATTGTTGGCTCCCTGCTCAACTCCCTCCACTCCTCCCCTCTGATGCCCCCCAGGAACCATCAGTCCAGCCACTGACTCTGTAAGACTGTCTATCCTGTAGTTCTTGTATAAATCAACACCAAAAACCCCAAACAAAATAATAATAAAATAGAAGGATAATAAAAAAAAACCACATACAGACAGTCACTAGCCTAACAGGGATCATGACATAGAACCACATTTGTGTCAAAGGGCAAGTTTTTAAGAAGACATTTTATCACATAAAATGGCATGTCAAACCTGTGGTTTTGTGAGATGAGTGATGGGGTCAGAGAAGTGGGTCAGACAAGTAAGCCAGGAGTGAGTCCAGCTTGATGAAGCTATGAGAGAACAGAGGCAGGGAAGCAGGTAGACTGGGTGCTTGAGGATGACACACACCCACCTACAAAAGATACTGACTTAGATCCAGGCTAGGGTGGTTATGGTAGGGATCCACGAAGAACAACAGAAAGAATCAAGATTGTTTAGTGGAAGAGATACAAACATATCAACAAAATGAAGTAAAACTCTGTAGCCCAATATTTAAAGTGGATTTATCCGTATGAACTCATGATATATTTTCTCTTTAAAAATGCATTTCCTAGCTTTGTGTGCTGATAACGAACATCGGCAACACTGACAAATGTATCACATTCGTATCCTAACACAGGAAGACGGCCTGGTGGCAGAGCAGTGAAGTTAACTGAGAAGTTAACTCTTTGAACCCCCCAGCCATTCAGTGGTGGACAGATAGGGTAATTTGTTTCTGTGAAGCTCAAACACAAACACACTTCCATCGAGTGGATTCTGACTTACAGCAACCTGGCATAGGTTTTCTGAAGCTATCAGTCTTGATGGGAGCAAACAGTCACAGCTTTGTCTTAAGAACTGATCAGCTGGTGGTGTTGAGACGTTGGCTTTGCAGTTAGCAGTGCCACCAGGGCTTCGGGAAAGATCAGTGTCGTAAATCCTATGGGGAAAGCTTACCAAAAGTCAGCATATACTCAACGACAATGAGGCTTTGAGGGAGGCTGAGATTTCATAACATGTAATGTGATATATAGCATTTAGTACATAATAAAATACAGTAATTAAAATAATAGAATAATTGGAAGAATCATTCTGATTTTTTAACAGGGGTTAGTGGTGGGTATTTAATATTACACATTTGCGCTAACACATTTGTAACACCAAAAAAATCAAACCCACTACCACCAAGCTAATTCTACCTCATAGCAATCGTATAGAATAGAGTAGAATGGTTCCCTGGGGTTTCCAGGGCTGGAAATGTGAACAAGAGCAGACAGCCTCATCTTTCCCACAAGGAGCTGCTATGGGGTTGAACCGCCTGTCTTAGGCTGGGTTTTCTAGAAGAGCAAAACCAATGAAACTTACACACAGTGTGTGTGTGTGGGGGGGGGAGAGGGGTGAGAGAGAGAGAGAGAGAGAGAGAGAGAGAGAGAGAGAGAGAGAGAGAGAGAGAGAGAGAGAGAGAGAGAGAGAGACACAGAGAGATGTCAGACATTCATAGAGATGGGTATGGGCATATTCCAAGGTTGGAGGCTTTTCCTGACTCACTTGGCAGCCGGGGCAGATGAACTCAGGATCATCAGGTCAGAGGGCAAACTTCTGGCTATAGAGATGGATGAATCTAAGGTCAGCAGATAACTTAATAGGCCACTGGCTCAAGTCCAATGACCCAGAGGTCAAACGACAAGCCAAGTGCGGGATCCAGACCCAGCAGAAAGCATGCGAGCTTTTCTATGGAAATCACTCACATTGGGAGCAGTTCACATTCCCAAGGAAACTTTTCTTTCCCTTTCAGTTGATTGACTACTCATAGCAGATCTCATGAAAATGATTCATTATGTTAGGGCTCATCCTGAGGAAACACTGTGTCTTAAATGCCAAACCACTGAGAATCCTGGCCCAGCCACAAACTTTAATGATCGCACACTGACTTTGTGGTTAGCAGTCAAATGCTTAACTCATTGTGCTACTAGGGCTCCTCCAATTATAATTAAAAACAAAAAACTCACTGCCGTCATGTTGATGCTGACTCATAGTGACTCTTTAGGACAGGATAGAACTGCCCCTGGAGTTTCTGAGACTGTAGCTCATTACAAGAATAAAAAGCCCTATCTTTCTCCTACCCAATTATAATACACATTATTTCAATAAATTAATTTTCACATTAATTTCTATTTGTTTATTCATTAACTAGCAATTTATCACATTTGGCAGGTAATATATAGGGGTTACAGGAAAGCAGATTTTTGGCTCAATTTACAGAACATTTTTTTTAACAGATATTTTCATGAAAGTCCTAAATAATGCTCTTCAAGCAGATTCAGCTGACCGGAGTGAGCAGAATTGGGCCCTGTCTAGCTTAGGCTATATGCAGATCAGAGCTGGGTGGAGCAGTGATTTTACCCTAAGTTGTCACAAGTGGGAAAAATCAAAAGGGGGATCAAGCCTGTGGCTTTTGGAGTTTTGATCTTTAAAAGTCAAACTAGAGACCATCTTGGGTCAGAGCTGTACTGGGCAGATGGAAAGGGCATCTGCCCTGCAGCTGGGGGTCCCCTACTCTGCCTTACATAGATACCTGAGCCTGTGGCATAGCTTTTTCCCTTTGCCTGACAACCATGCCCACCAGTAAGAATGCTAATGCACCAGCTGCCCAGCTTAACAGACCCAAGAACCACAGAAATGAGGTGGAAACACATAGACGTTAAGGTGAAACGAAGAAGCATGACCAGATGCTGAAAAGGGAAAATATCAGCTCCTTTCCTGATCATACTGTATCTTCACTGCGGGGAAACCTAAGCAATCAGGGTACAACAAATTGGTCTGTTGGTAACGTTGTCAAAGGCCCACATGACAACCATTTGGAAAGCCAACTCCAGGCTGCTCGAGCTCCTGGGAAACGACTTTCCAGGAAAAGAACAGCCCCCCAGGAACAACACAGTCGGAGCTGGCTTGATTCGAGATTGTTTGTCCTTCTTGGGCAGACTGACTGTGGTCCCGTTTAAGTCGGCTTGAGCACTCGTTAACATTGCTTTGGGGACTTCAGAACACACCCAGGCTGTGGTAGCTGCAGGTGCAATCCCAGCATTCCTTTCTTTGTTGGCCTCTCTGCATGCTCACAGGTGTGAATAAGCTGAGTGGGTTCTGGGAAACATCGTAGGTGATGACTCACCTTTTGAAGACTTGGGTATAAAGTATGATGCAGTTGACCCTCTGCAGGCTCTCCTTGCAATTCCTGTTATGTCTTCTTTAGCATGTGGTTACTTGTGTCATCTCACCTGCACAGTTTCAAATCTTTGTTGAAACAAGAATCCTGTGCCGTTAGACCAGTGGTTCTCAACCTTCCTGATGCTGAGACCCTTTCATACAGTTCCTCATGTTGTGGTGACACCTCCCCCAACCATAAAGTTATTTTTGTTGCTACTTCATTTAACTGTAATTTTGCTACTGTTATGAATCGGGCGACCCCTGTGAAAGGGTCGTTTGACCCCAAAGGGGTTGCGACTCACAGATTGAGATCCGCTGCGTTCGACACTGTTGAGCAAATTCTTCCTACTTAAGTTCTTCTCCTGCATCATGATGACCCAGAAGTGCTGGCAGTGACTGCCGGGCTATTTCCTGCCTAACTGATGGTGGAACCGAACAGACTGAAATAGTGAAAACAAGTATTGTACTACGACTTGTGAAACTTCTTGGAGGGTCTGAATTTCCCATTGTGATTTCTGAGCTAAGAGTAGGGAATATTGTCACGAATAGATGAACAGACTCAGGTTATGATAGATGCAGGAGCAAGTGCTGTATTTCCCAGCTTGCTGACTAACCTCCAAAACGAATATTCAGAGGGAAGCTACATGGACGATGTAACACATCACAGCAGGCAAGAAGGCCAAGTACAGCAAGTTGTCAATCATGTATTAGCCCCATTCTTCCTTGACAGTCTCACTAAGGCAGACAAAAAGAAGCTGTCTGGGCTGTGACCAACTATTCACACAGTGGAACAATTTAACAGATTGCCTATGTTGTCCACGGTGGCATCATAAAAATACAGCCATGTACATATGTAAATATACTTACATAGGATGATGGGAAATAGATCTACGTGCATATATCTATAGGTTTAGTATTAAGGCAGCAGAGAGACATTGGACCTCTACCCAAGTACTTCTTCAATGCAAGAACACTTTGTTGTATTAAACAGGCATTCCATGATGCACACCTTCCCTACATGATCGCTGAAATGTGGTAAAGAAAGCTGATGGTGCCCGGCTCTGATGGTATAGCCTCTGGGGTCTTAAAGCCTTGAAGATAAAAAAGCAGCTATCTAGCTGAGAAGCAACAAAGCCCATATAGAAGAAGCACACCAGCATGCGTGATCACGAGGTGTCGAAGGGATCAGGTATCAGACATCAAAGAACAAAAAGTCATTTCATTGTAAATGAAGGGGAGTGCAGAGTGGAGACCCAAAGCCTAGCTGTAGGCAACTGGGCATCCCCTTACAGAAGGGTTACAGGGAGGAGACAAGTCAGGCAGTGTGCAGTGTAGCAATGATGAAACATGCAACTTTCCTCTGGTTCTTGAATGCTTCCTCCCTCCCACTATTATGATCCCAATTCTACCTTACAAGTCTGGCTGGACCAGAGGATGTACACTGGTACAGATAGGAACCGGAAACACAGGGAAGCCAGGACAGATGATCCCTTCAGGACCAGTGATGTGAGTGGCAATACCTGAGGGTGGATGGAAGGTGGGTAGAAAGGGGAATGGATGATAAGGATCTACATATAACCTCCTCCATGGTTATATGAAGGAGAGGTCAGGCAGTGTAAGGCATGAAAAAAAAATTTATAAATTATCAAGGATTCATGAGGGAGTGGGGAGCAGGTAGGGAGGGAGCAAATGAGGAGCTGATACCAAGGGCTTAAGTGGAGGGCAAACATTTTGAGAATGATGAGGGCAATGAGTGTACAAATGTTCTTGGCACAATGGATGGATGTATGGATTATGATAAGAGTTGTATGAGCCCCCCCAAAAAATGATTTTTAAAAAAATTGATGAATCTTTTAATTGAAACAGATACCAAGGTTATTCTAGTTACTCTGGATGTCATTTCAAATATTGTTCAAGCTCCTGTGAAAATTAGTGAATCTGAGAAACTTAGTGGAATGATTCACAATTTGGAGGCTTGGACAAGATTGAAATTCTGCAAAACCATGCAAACCAGTCTGTATACAAGGCGTCTTTGAGCTTGATTGAAAAGTATTTCTCTGTAGAAGAAGAAGATCAGAACTGGTGCCAGAAGTGACCTCTGATGGCACCCCTGGGATCTTTAACAGTTAAGATTGCACAGCTAGTCCTAAGGCTCTGTATACTTTGACATACGTTCATCATCTTCTTCCCCTACTAAGACTTCTTTATAAATGTAATTTTTTCATGTATCACTTTTAACAACAAAACTAGATTTGAATAGTTCCAAACCGCACATACTGTATAAGACCTGCCTCCTACCACTGGATTTCTTACATCTTTGTGACCTTTCATATCTTGCAGTGTCCTGTAAATAAAGATTAAATTCCACCCTTTCCAATTACTTGATTAAAAAAAATTTTATAAAGCTAACAAGGGCAGCCAGTCTCAGATTTCAAGCTGAATTGGTTAAGCCAACTTAAGTCAAAGCAGGGCTGGGACCAGGTGGGAAAGCCCAATGCTGGAAGCTGGTGAGACCTGGAGCAGAACAGGAAATAAGAGCAAGTGTGGGAGCCAGGAAGTGGGACCTCGATAATTGCTGACTATTTGTATGAGCATACTGTGTGTGGCTGGCAGGACTGGGTAAATAATCAGTGGGGCCCAATACAAATGAAAATTCAGGGCCTTCATTCAAAATGACTGAGCTCCTCACTACAGCAAGAGCAGTGCATTTAGGCAAAGGTGGGCCAGCACGGACTTTCACCTCCAGCCTCAGCCTCCCCCACTAGCCAGCCGTGGGTCCAGAGCTGGGGGGAAGGCAAGCTCTGAACTCTGTGCTAAGCAGAGGCTGCAGACCCCGGCAGTTGCTGGACCTACACTGGATGAAGTGGCCCAAGACATGTCCCTTGAAACCCCTTCTTCATGAAGACTTTCATTTTTCCCAGCTAGCTCCACCTGGGATTTCATAGATACCACACAGAGTGCACAACAAGCCAACCAAAAAGATAACAAAGGTCCTTAGCTCATGTCTAACAACACAGGGACTTGTCTTGGACCAAATTTTGCTACTGATTAAAGACTACCGTTCAAGTGTAAATTAAGCAGGGAAGGCAGTAGCAAAGAGTACAAGTAGTACTAGTTAGGTGAGGTGCAGTTTACAGTACTCATTCATTTGCTCAGGTTTCCAGTACAATGTTGATGCCAGGGATCACAGGTGTCTCATTTACTTGGCCAGCAGTTCTCAACCTGTGGGTCAAGACCCCTTTGGGGGTCGAACAACCATTTCACAGGGGTCACCTGATTCATAACAGTAGCAAAATTACAGTTATGAAGTAGCAACGAAAATAACTTTATGATTGGGGGAGGGGTCACTACAACATGAGGAAGTATATGAAAGGGTCGCAGCATTAGGAAGGTTGAGAACCACTGTACTTGACCCACCAAACCCATTTCCATCAAGTTGATTCTGGCTCATTGTGATCCTACACAGTGTCCTGAGGATGTACATTTCTACTGGACCAGATAGCCTCATCTTGCTCTTGGTGGGTGTGAATTCCCAAGCTTAAAGTTAGCAGTTCACCATTTACCTAGCAACATTACCAGAGTTCCTCATCTACTTGAAGAAAAGGTCTATTTCCTTTGTCACTACAGTACAGTTAATGCCTAAGCATGGCCCTGTAAGTTACAGTCCTCCATTTTATGTTGTACTCTAAATGCTAGCCTCTCTACCTGTGGTTATAGTCCTGTTTTGTACTGAGCTGTCTGTTCCATTCATTAGGCAGGCTTAATGTGGGATGTGTCTTGTGCACATCATCACCTTTAGTTTCTTTGGACGTATGGTTTGCAAATTAGCCATCGTCTTTTATGCATGGGTTAAAATAAGAACTAACTTCCTGTTTCAAGCTCTTCCCTTATTATGCAAACCACCAGCTTCCTGCGTAATTAAGAAAAGTAGAAGGCTGGGGTCACGGAACTCACACAGACCGGATCTGGTCCTCCTGACCTATACAGTTACATGTTGAGCTGTGAGCCGAATCGTTGAAAATCCAAAACCACTAACAGCCCTGTGGGAGAAAGCCTGGGCTTTCTACTGCCATAATCAGTTACAGTCTCAGAAACTCCTCGGGGGTTGCTATGAGTCAGCATTGACTCAATGGTAGTGAGTTGGTTTCTGGATTAACATATACAGTAATGACCCATGTGTACTAACATGACCTTTCAATGTCAGGAGGCTGAAAATACACTTCCCTTCATCAATGCACTACACCTGGGCAAAATGCCACTTTTAAAACTCCCCTTCCTGACTAAGGATGTGCAGATGACTAGTTTTGTGCTGCATCATTTGGGCATCAATCAGACACCCTGAAAAAATGCTGGCCAAGAACTTTAAAAGCCATTTTGGAAAAGTTACATATTTGGGATATCTTTAACCTCTACCTCATAGGAGACAGACCTATCCCAGAAATTATACTTAGAGTTACATCTAGCAACACTGACAGAAACGCCAAAAGAGTGGCAATCTGGAAATTAGATGCATGTTTTCATACTGTAAGACGTCGCCCTGAGAATAGATCCCGGTAAAAGAAATACATTATTCAATTAAACACAAAACTCCAAACAATAGATCGGTATCCCTTATCCTTCTGAGAGGGAAAATGTTTCTGAATATTGAGGTTGGCACCTTGCAGATGACCCATCAGTCTTTTGTGACTTGAGTTCAGGTTTGCTCTTTGGTGTGGCTAACCAAGAGAGATATTTTAATTTTGCTTTTGGCCATTTTGTATCTCTGTCGCTGTACTGAGCAACTTTGGCTCAGTTTACTCTCTTACGCTGCATCTTCAACTGGTTCTCCTCTAACTGATTTCTTGACACTTGAGGCCGAAGCCAATTACCTGACCTGATCCACCAGCTCCCACAGCCTTGTGAGTCAACAGTCCAGGAGAAGCTTCCTGGTGGCTATCTGAGCTACAGATGCCAGACTCGCCAGCCTCAACACCCTCATGAACGATTTCTTTCATGGTTTATGAGGTCTGTAAGACATTGCATTGGATTGCAGACCATTAGACTTTAGGGGAAATAGCACAGGGAGGAGTGGTGGTTGATATCAGGGATTATGGAGTGTTATAGCATTTTGGTGGAATGGCTTAAGCTTTGGCTTAAGTCAACAGTTCAATCCCACCAGATAGTGGGGGGGGGGGGGCAGGGAGGGCAGGAGACAAAGATGAGACCCTCTGCTTTGATAAAGATGTAGAACCTTGGAAAGCCTAAGGAGCAGTCTACCCTGTTCTATAGGGCTGCTATTAGTCAAAATAGACTACATGACAATGGATTGGGTTTGGTCTCAAGGGGAGAAATATGTGTGGTTCAGAAGTCTTGGGGTTGCAGTGAGTTAAACATTGAACTGCTAACCACAAGGTTTGGTGGTCACAGCCATCAGCTGCTCCAAGGAAGAATGAGGCAGTCTGATTTCATCAGAATTTGCAGCCTTGGAAACCCTATGGAACAGTTAGACTCTGTTCTTTGTGCAGCACTGTGACTCAGCATTGACTCTCTGGGAGTGGGCTTGGTTTGGGTTTACTGGTGTTTCACGAGCTAGGTCACCTTTAAATTTGCCAAGTCATGTGGCTCATAAAGCAAGTTTCTTCTTCATGCAAAGAAATGGGGGAACTAGGAGAGTAAAAGGCCACTAACTGGGTATGCTGGCAGAGTGACTTAGCATCTTCTGCACAAGCTTAAACTGGCAGTGAAAGCTTATTGGTGGGAAAAAAACCCTCACTGAAGGTTTGATACTGAGTTGTCTTGAAGCTCTGTATTGACAATGGCACAACAAAAAGTTGCATATACACTACAGTGGGATTGATTTTAACATAAGAACCAGAGCATCTTAACTATCTATTGTCCATAAGAGTCTGAATTAGATAAATCATTTATCGAGACAAATCATCGAAGCATGTGATTGGGGTTGTTAGTTCTTTGTCCTTAAACTAAATAGGCTGTTATCTGAAACTTGCTCTAAAGCACAGAAAAGCTAAATCACAAGTCAAAAATGATGAAGCAAGAAAGAGCTGAACAGAAGATTTCAGAAGACAAGGAAAGCTATTATGAAATGTGTAAAATCTGGACGTAGAAAACCACAAGGAAAGAATCTACCCATTTCTCAGCTGAACGAACTGAAGGAAAAAGTGAAGCCTTGATTAGCAATATTGATCTTGATCAGTCTCAGCCCTGATACAATTAAGACGTTGACTCAAGGGTGTGACCTAATCCTGTATAGACAGACTCTGTGGGAAAGCTTCTCCACTACTTGCTAGTCCAGATCCTGTATCCAGCTCACCAACCTGCCTGTTAGCTGCTAACGCTGGAAGATATCAGTGGCCTGCCATATTGCCTGTCAACTTTTGATTCATTCGACTCTACAGCCACAGACAGAATTGGATCCACTGCCTCTGTCTCCGCCAGCCTCTGGGCTTCTTGCTTCTTGGTTAATCTTCCTGCTTCTTGGTTCATCAGTCTCCATGTGCATACATAATTCAGGCAAAGCCTCCACCTTAACATCTGATGCCTGGATTTAAACCAGGTTATACATAACCAATGCTATAATTGTGTGTTATCCATAAGGTTTTCTGTGGCTAATTTCTCTGAAATGGACAGCTGTGTTAGTCTGGGTTGGCTAGACAAATTCATCGACACTCATGTATATAAGAAATAGCTTTAAATCAAAGAGTAATTGTATATTGAGAAACCATTCCAGCCCAGTCCAGATCAAGTCCATAAGTCCGATATTAGCCCATATATCCGATATTACAGGTCTATAAATTCCTCTTCAGACTCATGCAATACATGCAATCCTGCCAAATGCAGGAAGATCATAGGCCAGTGCATGGAAAGTCTTGTGGACACAGTAATGGTGGAAGCATTTCAGCTCTGGCAGGGGTCTCCACGGGTTCCTCTAGCTCCAGGACTCTGGCTCCATCAGTGTAGCTCCATGTGGCTTGTCAACAGAAATGTCAAGCAGAGGGAGAGAGAGTGTGTCTTGCCTCCAGGGAGGAAGGTAGGAGTTTCCATAATCTTCAGGGGAAGGCCATGCCCACACAGAGGACTCTATGCTAGACCCCACCCCTTTGCTCAAATTGACAGGAGATTATGTAACTGCCACAACAGCCTATTCCTTCTACTTGGTCTGTTCTTATGCTGGAAGCTCTGCTGAAACCTATCCACTTTGGGTGATCTAGCTTGGATTTGAAAATAGCAGTGATATAGCTTCCAGCATCACAGCAACACACAAGCCACTGTCGTATGACAAACTGTCAAGTTGAAGCTGAGGAAAATTCAAATTAGTGCATGAGAGCCAAAATATAATCTTCAGTCTATACACCTGAATTTCAAGAACAGATTTGACACATTGAACACTAATGACAGAAGACCTGATGAGCAATAGGATGACATAAAGAACATCATACATGAAGAAAGCAAAAGGTCATTAAAAAGACAGGAAAGAAAGAAAAAGACAAAGTGGATGGCAGAAGGGACTCTGAAACTTTCTCTTAATCATAGAGTAGCGAAAGCAAATGGTAGAAATGAAGTCAAATAACTGAACAGAAAATTGCAAAGGGCAGTTTAAGAAGACAAAGTAGTATAGTGAAATGTGCAAAGATCTAGAGTTAGAAAATCACAAAGGAAGAACAATCTCAGTATATTTTAAACTGAAAGAAAAAATTTTAAACACTCAAGAAAAAATTCAAGCCTCAAGATGCAACACCACTGATATTGCATGCAAGCAAACTTTTGCTGAAAATCATCCAACAACAGTTGCAGAAATACATTGACAGGGCACTGCCAGAGGTTCAAGCTGGACTCAGAAGAGGATGTGAAACAAGGGATATCATTGCTGATTTCAGATAGATCTTGCCTGAAAGCAAAGGATACGAGAAAGATATTTGCATGTGTTTCGTTGACTATGCCAAGCCATTCGACCCTGAGGAGAATGGGATTTCCAGAACCCTCCATTGTGCTCCTACAGAACTTGTACATGGAGACACAGTTGTGTGAACAGAACAAGGGAATACTGCATGGTTTAAAGTCAGAGTTGTATCCTATCCCCCTACTTATTAAATCTGTATATATCAGAGATTATCTGAAGAAGAATGTGGCATCAGGATTGGAGGAAGGCTTATTAACAAGGTGCAGTGCGCAGGTATCACAAACTTGCTTGCTGAAAGTGAGGAGGGCTTGGAGAGAACTTGATGCATATCAAGGATTGCAACCTTTAGATGGATTTGACTCAATGTAAAGAAGGGTTGGATTAGGTAAATCTGCTGCACAAACACCCTTTAGAGGATTGAAAACCAAAGGTGTTACTTTGAAGACCCTGACCCAAGTTATGGTATTTTCTATTGCCTCCTATGCACGTGAAAGTTGGACATTGAATAAGAAAGACCAAAGAGGAGTCTATGCATTTGAACTGTGGTGATGGAGACGAATATTGAAAGGAGGAAGTGAAATCAGAGCGTAAACCATAAACACCTGCTCTGCAAAAGGCTATGATGACAGAATGATGTGTATTTGAGTTTTATTGACTATACAAAGGGATGATAAACTATGGGTAGCCTTCAGAAGAATTCCAGCACACTTTATTGTGCTCATGTGGAACTTGTACATGGATCGAGAGGCACTTGTTCAAACAGAGCAAGAGAATACGGCATGGTTTAAAAGCAGGAAAGGTGTGTGTTAAGGTTATCTCCTTTCATAATACTTATTAAAACTTATGCTGAGAAAATCATCAGAGAAGCCGGATAATATGAAGAAGACTGTGGCATCAGGATTGGAGGAAGGCTTAATAACAATCTGCAATATGCAGATGACACAGCCTTGCGTGCTGAAAGTGAGGAGGACTTGACCTTGTTGATGAAGATCAAGGATTGTAAACTTCAGTGTGGATTTCAACTCAATGTAAAGGAGGCCAAAATCCTCACAACTGGACTAATAGGCAACACCATGATCAATGGAGAAAAAGGTTGGAGTTGTCAGGGATTTGTCTTACTTGGATCCACAATCAATACTCACTCATAGAAGCAGCCATCAGAAGATCAAATAATGCTCCCGAAGCATGTACCCTTGGAGACAGAGCCCCTACGTGCCCGAGTTGGAGGAGCGCTGCTGTCACCACCATCCGTCCTGCTGTGGCACGAGAACTCCTTGGAAGTGACCTGTGAGGGCTACTTTAATTCTGTCCCTCGAATCCTTAACAAGATGGGAGGAGATCAGGTTGACATTGACCTGCCCAACAAGAAGGTCTACGTGGACTCAGAGCACAGTGTGGACATTCTTCTGGAGACCCCGAGGAAAATAGGGAAAATCGTTTCCTGCCTTGGCCCCCAGTAGCAGGGGCCTGGCCCCTGTCCCACAGGATGGACCAAAGCAGGCAGGTTGGCTGACCCTCTCTTGTCCTGGCTTTCAGAAAGACCTGGAACCTGGCATCCTGCTCGGTGATGGGAGTTCCTTTGGAGACCCTCACTCACCGTATTCCTCCCTTGTTTCCTTGATATTGCGGACACTGCTCTTTTCCCCTGCCCCTTTATTTTACCAAGCATGATGTCCTTCTCCAGGGACTGGTCTCTCCTGGCAATATGTCCAAAGTATGTGAAATGAAAACTTGGCATCCTTGATTCCAAGGAGCACTTTAGCCATAGTTCTTCCAAGACACATTTGTCTGTCCTTTCAGCAGTCCAGGGTACTTTCAGATTTGGAGTTTATTATGTACAATTTTTAAATGACAGAGGCTGGTGTGGTTCTTGCATGTGGACTTAGTTGATGCTTCACTTAGTTGGCTGCTTGGAGATAAGCTTTTAAGATGCTGGATGCTATTCTTTCTGATAGCCAGGCACCATTGTTTTCTACACCACACTTTTTGTAGCACCTGTGCCTTCAGTGATCCCTTCTTGGAGCAAGCATTGATTGAACATGGCCATGTCATAAAAACTTAAGTGTTCTGCGTTTGGGGCTAGAATGAAGTGCAAGCTCAAAATCTATTCCTGTATGCATGTATTACATATATGTCTCTGATTTTCATTTTGGAGAACTCATTATCATTTTATAATAGAGAACTTATAAATAATCCCCATGGGGCGTAAGGTGATTCTATTGACAGGGTCATTAATTTAGTCAGTGGTAGAGAATTTAAAACACTGTTGAGAAAAGGAAATCACACAAGTAAAGGCCATCTTCAGACTCCAATACATGAGTTGTTGACTTGTACAGATTAAACTCTTAAATGACACTATTTACACAAACTATGGGAGTTGGATAAGGTAAGACTTTCAATAACATTCACTCACAAAGGGAGAAACCATGTTCTCCAGATGAATACATGTCATAAAAAAGCAAGGAGTGTATTAAGATAGTAAATACTTGGTAGCCCTGGGTCACCATTCATTGTGTTGTTCATTCTGGTTAACCCACCAACAGAAAGGCAATTGCCTTCTCTGAGATAAGCATGCACCTTCCCCCATCTCTTGGCTTATATATACAGTCACTTCATTTATCACTCATGTCTGCTGATTTGTGGTGACCTTAGCACAATGTTGGATGGCACCAACTGAACGATCTCCCCATGCCCAAATCTTGAAAACTGACCCCAGCTAAGGTGAGGTCTCCTTTGTCGAAGGGGTTTTTAGGGCATACATGTAAAAGGAGTGATATATATTCATGGATCCTAGGTGAGGTAGTTAGTTTATTGTGCCAACCTGGCTGATAAACACATGTGGGCAGAGGGATAAATGATTTGGTGAGCCTCGCCTTTTTAGTTCTTGGGTTTTTTGCTTGGTGATGGTCGGACCAGGATGCAGCTGCCTTAGCCAGTTCCCTGCTTCAGCTGGCAAGGCTCACTTCTTGCAAGACATTCCTGAGGAGAAGCAGCATGGACCTACCCCAATGCAGCCCTGGGTGCTGGAGCAGCCGTGTGGAGACCCCTGCCAGTGCTGAGATGCTTACACATTCACTGACTCAGCTTTCCTCCTGCAGTCAGCATCATTGTGTCTGTTTTGTGAGATGGAGGAGGACTTCATGGATTGGTGTTGGACATATGGGTTAATGTTGGACTTGTGGGCTTAGGCAGCACTGGGTTGGGATATTTTCTTGAAAACTCTCTTATACATATGAGTTTCTGTGAATTTGTTTCTCTAATATACCCAGACTAACATACTAGGCATACCCTCTACCTAATTTCGTGAGAGACCGGACTAGAAGATCACATGGCTTGAGAATAAAGGCCCGCCTTCATCTTGACATTTATCCTTATAGTAGTGGATTCATACAATACTTGTTCTTCTGTGATTGACTAACTTAGAGTAATGGTTTCCAGGCACATCCATGTCATGAAATGTTTCATGGTTTCCTGCCTGTTTTTTTTGGGGGGGGGGGAGGGGGATGCACAGTATGTATGCACCAGAGTTTCTTTTCATTCTTCTACTGATGGGCTTTGGAATATTTCCAGTTTCTTGCTATTGGCTGATTGTGTTGTTTAGCTCTTCTGTTTCTTTATTGAGTTGGTGTGTTAAAGTCTCCTACTACTATTGTCGACCTCTTTATTTCTGTTTTCCATTCTGTGAGAATTTGATTGGTGTGTTTTAATAGTCTTTCATTGGGTGCTTATATGTTCATTAAGATTATATGCTCTTGGTTGAATGTTCCTTTAATCATTATGTAGTGTCCATTCTTGCCTCTGATCACGCTATTTGCCTTGGGGTCTATTTTTTTTTTCAGGTTAAATGGAACACCTTATCATTTATTCTCCCTTTTTAAAAACAATTTATTAGGGGCTCATACAACTCTTATCACAGTCCATACATATACATACATCAATTGTACAAGGCACATCTGTACATTCTTTGCCCTAATCATTTTTTCTTCCTCTTTTCTTTTTTTCATTTTATTAGGGACTCATACAACTCTTATCACAATCCATACATATACATACATCAATTGTATAAAGCACATCCATACATTCCCTACCCCAGTCATTCTCAAAGCATTTGCTCTCCACTTAAGCCCTTTGCATCAGGTCCTCTTTTTTTTTTCCCTCCCTCCCCGCTCCCCCCTCCCTCATGTGCCCTTGGTAATTTATACATCATTATTTTGTCATATCTTGCCCTATCCGGAGTCTCCCCTCCCCCCCTTCTCTGCTGTCCCTCTCCCAGGGAGGAGGTCACATGTGGATCCTTGTAATCAGTTCCCCCTTTCCAACCCACTCACCCTCCACTCTCCCAGCATCGCCCCTCACACCCTTGGTCCTGAAGGTATCATCCACCCTGGATTCCCTGTACCTCCAGTCCTCATATGTACCAGTGTACAGCCTCTGCCCTATCCAGCCCTGCAAGGTAGAATTTGGATCATGGTAGTTGGGGGAAGGAAGCATCCAGGATCTGGGGGAAAGCTGTGTTCTTCATCGGTACTACCTCGCACCCTAATTAACCCATCTCCTCTCCTAAACCCCTCTATGAGGGGATCTCCATTGGCCGATACTTGGGCCGCCTTGGGTCTCCACTCTGCACTTCCCCCTTCATTTAATATTATATATATATATATATATATATATATATATATATATACACACACACACACATATATCTTTTTTTTTTTGCATGATGCCTTATACCTGGTCCCTTGGCACCTCGTGATCGCACTGGCCGGTGTGCTTCTTCCATGTGGGCTTTTTCGCTTCTGAGCTAGATGGCCACTTGTTCACCTTCAAGCCTTTAAGACGCCTTGGGGCCTATTTTATCAAAAATTAATATTATCGCTCCTGAATTTCTGTTGATAGTTTTTGTTTTTTTGTTCAGAATTTTATATTTGTCACTTCATGGTCTTCCTGCCTGTATAGTTTCTGTTGACTTGTCCAAACTTATTCCTATCAGTTTTCCTTTGTAAATAACTGTTCTTTTTTTTTTTTTTTTAACAATTTATTGGGGCTGATACAATTCTTTTCACAGTTCATACATATACATACATCAATTGTATAAAGCACATCTGTACAGTCTTTGCCCTAATCATTTTTTTTCTCTTTTCTTCTTTTACATTTTATTAGGGACTCAAACAACTCTTACCACAATCCATACATATACATACATCAATTGTATAAAGCACATCCATACATTCCCTGCCCCAATCATTCTCAAGGCATTTGCTCTCCACTTAAGCCCCTTGCATCAGGTCCTCTTTTTTTTTTTCCTCCCCCTCCCTCCCCTTTCCCCCCTCCCTCATATGCCCTTGGTAATTTATACCTCGTTATTTTGTCATATCTTGCCCTATCCGGGGTCTCCCTTCCCCCCTTCTCTGCTGTCCCTCTCCCAGGGAAGAGGTCACATGTGGATCCTTGTAATCAGTTCCCCCTTTCCAACCCACTCACCCTCCACTCTCCCAGCATCGTCCCTCACGCCCTTGGTCCTGAAGGTATCATCCACCCTGGATTCCCTGTACCTCCAGCCCTCATATGTACCAGTGTACAGCCTCTGTCCTATCCAGCCCTGCAAGGTAGAATTCGGATCATGGTAGTTTGGGGGAGGAAGCATCCAGGATCTGGGGGAAAGCTGTGTTCTTCATCGATACTACCTCACACCCTAATTAACCCATCTCCTCTCCTAAGCCCCTCTATGAGGGGATCTCCATTGGCCGACACTTGGGCCTTGGGTTTCCACTCTGCACTTCCCCCTTCATTTAATATAATATATATATACACATACATATATACATATACACATATATACACATACATACACACACTTATATCTTTTTTTTTTTTTGCATGATGCCTTATATCTGGTCCCTTGGGCACCTCGTGATCGCACTGGCCGGTGTGCTTCTTCCATGTGGGCTTATTTGCTTCTGAGCGAGATGGCCGCTTGTTCACCTTCAAGCCTTTAAGACCCCAGACACTATCTCTTTTGATAGCCGGGCACCATCAGCTTTCTTCACCACATTTGCTTGTGCACCCATTTGTCTTCAGCGATCCTATCATGGAGGTGTGCAGTCAATGATATGATTTTTTGTTCTTTGATGCCTGGTAACTGATCCCTTTGGGACCACTCGATCACACAGGCTGGTGTGTTCTTCCATGTGGACTTTGTTGCTTCTGAGCTAGCTGGCCGCTTGTTTATCTTCAAGCCTTTAAGACCCCAGTCACTATCTCTTTTGATAGCCGGGCACCATCAGCTTTCTTCACCACATTTACTTGTTCACCCACTTTGGCTCCAGCCGTTGTGTCGGGAGAGTGAGCATCACAGAGTTCCAATTTAATAAAAGAAGGTATTCATGCATAGAGGGAGTGTTTGAGTAGAGGCCCAAGGTCCTTCCGCCACCTTAATACTTGACCTATAAATATAGACACAAAGATCTGTCCTTTTTTCTCTGACTACTCTAAGGATTCATTTCTATTACTTGAAATTGAAGAGCTAAATTCTGATATGTCATGATGTTTTTCTTTTGGGATCCATCCTGTTTGGGGATCTCTCAGCTTCTTGAATTGTAATTTTTCCTTCTTGATTATGTTGGGGAAATCTTCATGATTTCTCTGTAGTTACTTTGTTTTGTTTCTTTCATCTTTTCCAAGTATTCCAATAGATACAAGCTGCTTCTCTTGATAGTGTCACATATCATTCTCAGGTGTTCTTTTTATTCCTTTGATTTTTTTGTTGTTGTTGATTGTTTCTCTCATCGATTGCAGAGTGTTTGTCTTCTAGCTCATTGCTTCTATTTTTCCTTTTCTTTCATTCTTTCCCTCAAGTCTTTTTCTATGTTGTTTAGCTCTGTTATTTCATTGTTTATTTTCTGGGCTTCCTTTTGACTTAAGGGTTTTAGTTTTTCGGTTTCTTCCATTGTTATCATGAGTGTTCCCCACATCTCCTCCCAGTGCCGTTGAGTCAATGCTGACTGATAATGACCCCTGTGGCTTTCCTAGACTGTAACTGTTGATGGGAGTAGAAAACCCAGTTTTCTCCTATGGAGCTGGTGGTGGTTTTGAACTGTTGACCATGTAGATCACATCCCAATGCATAACCATTACACCACCAGAGCTCCTTCCACATCTCTTAAAGGGTCCTAAGTATTGTTCTACAGAATCCTGTCTTTTGTAGTCCCAGGGACTCTTTTTCAGAGAACTCCATTGGGTTTGGGTGATTATTGGTTGTTTGTGATTGTTTCTCTTGATGTGGGGCTTTAGTGTGGCTGGAGGCTCTTTCTGCGGCATCAGGATGCAGCTCTTATTGGTGTGTGAGCTGCTGGGTCATACAGAGGTAGTTGGATCTGTCTAGTGACTTGGGAGAGGTCCATTGGAGCTGGAAAACAAATGTTGGTGAAATGGAAATAAAGGCAAGAGAAATGGTTAAGTGGGGAAGAAGAGTGATAATAAAATAAAAGAAATGATAGCAATAATAAGCAGCTGTTTGGATAGGCCAACACATTTGTAAAATATGGAGAATGTATTTTAAGGAAGGTAAGCAGAATTAATGAATGCTATGGAAATATATTTCACAAGGAAAAGAAAGAGAGCAGACAGAAATGCTGATGGATATGTAGGAAACGGAGAAACAAGAGTCAAAAGATTCAGGTGTGGCTTGAGTGTGGATGCTAAAGTTCTGTTGCTATGGTATTATGAATGTGTCATTTCCCTCAAAGGGGGAATATAAGCCTGCTTTTGTCTTGGGGGAATGCTTATTCTCAGGAGGTTGGGAATCCTATTGAAAGATGACAATGAAAAGAAAGTGGGAGAGACAGAAAAGAAATAAACATATTGTAATAGAACAAAAGTACAAAAATGGAAGATAATAAAATAAATTCAAAGTGAAAGCCACCTTGGGTTTAGTGATTCCTCCTCCTTTGATGGTGCTATTGTGTGCATGTATGTCACATGGTGGAGGTGAGGCACATGGAAGGGCGGGTGGCAGGTGCCAGAGAACAAAACAAGAAGGAGGAAGGGTGAAAAAATGGCAAAAAGTGAACCTTGGGAACTGCTTATGACTGCAATCAGCTACCCACTCAATCTTTTATCCATCAGGGCTTCTTGAGGTCAGTGAGGTAAGAGGTAAGAGGATTGCTTGGCTGGTTTCCTTGGGGACCAGGGGGGGAAATCAGCTATGCTGGGGAGGAGCAGGGCTCCCAGAAATGGCCTGTGCTGCTTGTCAATGATGAAGGGCAGATTGTCAGCAGGTGTTGCTGCTTTCCCACTTTAAGAAACTTGGGTCTACTTGGCATTGAAGTGCAGGATGTGGAGGCGTTCAGGGTATCCCCCCCCCCCAGAGGAGATCTTCCTTTGCTTATTATCTGGCAGCCATTACCCCCCACCCCACCCTGTGAGCCACTTTCTTGATATAAAATTTCTATACTGGTTTTATCTATCTATCTATCACTGTTTTGATTTTGCTAGAGAACCCAGACTATTACACATGCAAAATCTGGACAATTAATAAGGAAGACCAAAGATGAATTAATACCTTGGCATTATGGTGTTGACAAAGAATATTAAATATACCATGGACTGCCAGAGTAATAAATAAGTCTGTCTCGGAAGTACACTCAGAATGCTCTTTAGATATGAGGATGGCAAGATTTTGTCTCTTGTACTTTCCTCATGACACCAACAGGGACCAGTCACTGGGGAGAGACATCTGCTTAGTAAAGCAGAGTGCCAGTAAATAAGGAAGGACCCTTAATGAGATGACTTAACACAGTATATGCAGCAATGTGTTCAAACATAGCCCTGATTGGGAAGATGGTGTTTTCTTGTACATAACGTTCATGATTCAGAAGTGGCTCAATGGCACTTATTCACAGCAAACACATTAATTAAGAACTCACTATCAATTATTTCAGTACTTAGCTGTCATTTTGTTGTATATGACAGCTGTGTGTTTCTATGATGCTGGAATCTATGTTAGGCAGATAGGCAGGGAGGGGATGTCCATTGACGCATGCCCAGGAGAGCCAAGCATAGAACAAAAGCCTAGGTTTTCCCGCCGGTGGGCTCGGATGGGTGTTAAACCTGGATCAGCCCACCTGGGCCAGGTGATTGCAATTCAGCCAATGGGATCAACCTGGGGTCTGTTCACCACGCCTCCCCCGGGAATCCTTGAAAAGGCAGGAGCCAAGGGAAAAGAGAGAGAGGAACTGGGGAGAGAACTTGAGAAAGAACTTGAGATAGTCTTTTTTTTCGGAGGAAAACTTGGGAGAGAGATGTTTGCGAGACCCCGAGCAGTCTCTGCCAGGCCGCATGGTCGAAAGGAATCCTATGGGTGCCGCGTAAAACCCGAAGCTTCTTTTAACTCTCATTAAATTCCCTTGGATCATGAGCCAGGTTTCGGCGTGAATTCTTTCTTGTGTGGAGCCAAGGACAGAGGTGTAACTCTAGCCAGGAGAGAGAGATCTTACAACTATTTAAAATACCAAAAGGGTCACCAATGGTAGGTCGGTTGTAGCAGAGATTCTTGATTAAGAGAGTCTGGAAGAAAGGCCTGATGGCCTACTTCTGAAAACTAACCAATAAAAATCTCTATAGCTCACAACAGAAAATGTTCCGATATAGTACTGGGAGATGAACACCCTATGTGATAGGGGTCAAAATGCACTGTCATCCCAACAATGTCCTCCAGCACACCATGGTCACAGTCCATGTGGATCATTCTTCACCTAGATAGAGGTATCTAAGTTATAGCTATTTTGGAAGAAAATAGTTGTTTTTAAAAATTTGTGTATGAATCTTGAAAAAAGGAATCGTGTATAACTGTATCTTTCAAATGGCAAAGGATAATAAATATAGAGTAAATTAAACATTACTTTGTGTTTTAAAATAATCGGTTCAGCCATTTTGATTTCTTAGCTCTAAATTTCTTGAGGATCAGACCATTTTCATGTTAATTAAGTGCTGACTGTTTCTTCCAAGGTGGGCACTGCCCTCTAAACATTTGCATGGGAGCTTGATTAGCACAAGGCATGTGAAAGGACATTAAGGACGAGGTGATAAAAATGTCACGGAGAGACTGCACGACACTGTGAATTGTTAATGCCCTTCAACTACACACTTTGCAAAGGTTACAATGATAACTTTCCTGAGTTGCCTATTTCACCACTATAAAAAATTAATGACGCACTCAACACTAATTCAGAAATGAAAATGAAAAAAGGATAAAAAGTTTAGAGTTTCTAAAGCCCATTCTCATATTACTTAATACTGCAGCTCATGGACATACAAATTTTATGGTGAAATTGTAATCCCTGGAGGAAAATAAATAAGCAAAACACCCAAACAAAACCCACCCCCACACAAAATCCTACATATACAGCATTGTTAGTCTTCATAGTGCAAAAGTCTCTCATCAAATTAGAATAAAATAAATTTAAATGACCAGAAGTTGTTGTTTTGATCATTTCATTGGAGGCTCTTACAACTCTTGTTACAAACCATACATAATTGTATCTGACATATTAGTACATATGTTACCATCGTTCTTTTCTAGACAGTTACTTTCCATTGAGCCCTTGAGATCAACTCCTCTTTTTTCCCCTTCCTCCCCCCATCCCCCAGCCCTTGTGGCCCCTTGATAGATTGTTAATTATTTTCAAATCTCACACCGACCACTGTCTCCCTTCCCTTCTGGTTTCTGTTGTTCTTCCCCCTGGGTGGGGGAGCGTAGTTATGTGCCATTCATTGTGATTGGTGGCCCCTTCCCAACCCACCTTTCCACCCCTTCCCTCTATCCTTTTGTTATCTCTATTCCCATTCCTGTTCCTGGGTTCCATGTGTTGTGAGTGTCATCTCTTTCCCATACCTATGTACATGCTCCCGTCTAGTCTAGATTGGGAGGCTGCACTGAGGTCGTGAGAGCAGGGGGTGAGGAAGCCCCCAGGGAACAGAGGTATATTGTCTGACTCATTAGTGCTCTACTGCACCCTTATTGACTCATCTCCTCCTTGCAACCCTTCTGTGGAGGGATGTTATGTTCCATTGTCTATTGATGGGTTTGGGGGCTCCACTCCAACCCCGTCCATTCTCACCAATGCATTTTTGTTTTTTGGTTACTGTTTGTTGTGAATCTTCTGATGCCTGTTGACTTCAAGCCTTTAAGACCCCAGACACTATATCTTTTAATAGTTGGACACCAGCCTCTGTCTTCACCACCTCTGCTATGCACCATTTTGTCTTCAGCAATCATGTGTGGGGGGTGAGGGGTTGGGGGACTGAGCATCACAGAATGCCAGTGTGTTACAACAAAGTGTTCTTGTATTGAAGGAAGGTATGAGCCAAGGCCCAAGGCCCATCTGCAGCCTCAGTGTATTGCCTTATAAATATATGTATATAGGCCAATACCACTATTGTTATGGATTAATGTATTTGCATAAGTATACATCTCTGTTAATCTCCCTATCTATGCCTTTGCTTACTAGAGCTTGCCTCTGTTTCCTTTTACCTCCTCCTGCCCTGCCATACTTTCCCCTTCTTACCCCTCTTAGTGCTTCCTCTTCACTATCTTGGTGTTGCTCTAATACTCCCAGATCTCTAACCTCTCCTAGATGATGGCTCCACTTCCCTAGTTGTTCCCCTGCCCATGACACCGTCTACTCACCACACTCTTCACTCCACCTTCTTCTTCTCCTTCTACCTTCCGGGGTATTGGCCCCATCGCCTTCTCCCCTAGCTTCCCTCCCATGTCCAACCTATATAATTAGGCAAATCATCTGGGGGCTGCCCCTCCTCGCCCATTCTTGGGACTCCTCAGGAACTCTGTGGCTCAGGTTTACTTCAATTGCTGATCCATTATGTTCCATTCCCACACTGTCTTCTACTGTGTGTCCCCATTATTTTCCCCTGTATCTGTATGCTCTGGTTAGGGAACAACATGTCTTGAGCTGTTGGTAGTCCCACAGTCCTCTCTGTGCCCCAGCAGCTCCATGCAGGTACCTCATCCTCTGGGCTTGGGGTGCCCATATGGAGTCTGTCTAGGCCAACTGCCTCTTTCTCTTTTTCGTTCTTGGTTTGCTTCCATCTGGATATGGTTCCTTTCCCCGACCCAAAGGTCTAGTGTCGTTCTCTGCAGCACACACTCCCAGGGTGGGGGTCAGGCTGGTTCTGGTTGGGCTGGCCCTGTAGTCCAGTCTTTTCATGGATTCCTCCATGTGTTACATTGCCCTCCTGGTTTGGTACATCATGATGGGGTCTGTATGCAAGTTCCAATTCTGTGAAGACAGAACCAATACTCTCCCCCCTGGGTGAGTTAGTGTCCTGCTCCTCCCATGTTATCATCTCAGTTTTTACCTACCCCCATTCTCCCTCCTCCTCCCCCCTTTCCCCTTTATGGAGCCTGGAACCTCAAAAGTGATTCAAGAGTGAGCCAACAAACCAATAGCTCAGTCCAGAGTCCAGAGGGCTTGCTTCACTGTGCTGCAAGGCTCAGGAGGGCCACTGGCCATGGATGCAGAAATGAAGAGGGGGAAGCTATATTATAATGTCACCTCCCCATTTCATGTACTCAAACATACCCCCCCCCAAACTTATCTGCTTTCATTTTATGACACTTCCTTCTCTTTTCCTCCCCTTTCAGAGCTCCCATAGGTCTAATAATTACATGTTGAATGTATGCAAAGCTAGAAAGGGTAAGGGTAGAAACATTACCAAATACTTAGAATATGCCCACAATTGATGGAGTGAACTACATCAAGAAAGTCGATGCAGCATTGTTCTACTCTGACATATATGGAGGTGCCATGAGTCTGGGACGACTCAACAGCAGCTAATTTAGTTTTGTTTTGTGTGGGTTTTGTTGTTGTTAGAAGGTATGAGATATGTAGTTATGAGCACTTTTGATCTTTCCAACAACTTTTCTAGGAGGCAGGCATTATTAGTTATATATTTTCAAAGAATGATAGCTTTTTTGAGTGTTTGCCATGTTATCTAGCCTTATTCTATATGTTTAATATAAATTAATTCATCCAATCCTCACATCTCTTCGGTTGGTACAATCATTGTTCTCGTTTTCCCATTGCAACAACCGAGATCTGTGCATAGTAAGTGGTTTGCCCAAAGCCACGCAGAAAGAAATAACAGAGCCAGTTGGAACGCAGGTGGGTTGGTGTAAGCTTTACCTACTCAGACCACTGGCACCATCACCAGCACGGGGAAGTTCAGGAATTTTCCAAGGAAACACAGACAGGATTTCACAGAGTCGGATTTCAAACCCAGTGTACCGTACTTCATATTTCATGTTCTTTCTGTTACCTTCTGCTGGTGCTTACCTGATCATCCTGTAAGGATCTGGTACCAGTCCATGCTGAACCCATGGTAATCTCCATTAATGAACAGATCACTAATTTTTTTGATTCTTCATCTTCTGTAGCCAGAAGGACTGCTGTCTATTTCAAACGTTTATAAGTAGAACTTGATAAAGTGGGACTCGAATGTTTTCTTTATTTTCATTGGAACATCCTTATTGTGTAATTAAGCTGAGCTTTTGTAACCTAGTTGGGATATTGGCTGAAAAGACCGAAGAGACACCACAGGAAAGGTTATACTACTCAGGACAATTAACCACACAACCAAAAGAGCAACAGTTGCCCAAAAATAAAGTTCAGAAGCCAGAAGGAACGGGCAAGAAGGCCAAAAGGAACCCAAGGAGAAAGTGGGAAGAGTGCTGCCTACATTGAGAGGCTTCTACTCAATGTCACAAAACCAAATATCAATCAATTGTTGAGTGGCAAACTAATTTTCTCCCTACCTGTAAGAAAAAGTATAAAAAGGAGGGGTGGTGTTGGCAGAAGGAAATAAGCTGTGTTGCTGAAGGAGGAAAGAGAGGAATACTGAATTCTATTACACTGTATGTCAAAGTAATGGCTCAGAAGAGGCACCTTCTCTAACAGACGCATTTTTCCCTAAGAAAGGAAGAATTTCTCTTTGGCACTAAGTTGGATAATATAGGTGGGTGAAGTGTTCAGGGAATGTGTCTGTAGTAGAACAAACAATTACCATACTCTCTGATAACCAAAGGTTGCAGGTTGGCATCCTCCTAGAGAGCGCCTAAGAATGAGCAGGTGGTCTATTTCTGACAGATGAACACGCACGAGACTGTAATTGACTCAATGGAAATTATTGAACCATCACAGTAAATAGCCTAAGGAAGTTGGCATCAAACTTCCCATGAAGATTTTTCAGAGACTCAAGACTCAGCACTGTGGGTTCATGCAGTGTCTGCCACCTGCCTTACAGCTTACATTCTAAAGCACCCGATTTGTGGACAGCTGTGATCCAAGTGGGAACCTTAATTCCATTAGAAATGTTGACATAGATTCAGACACCATTTGGGCGCTTTCTTAATTCCCAAATGCCGTCTGACTAGGTGGCTATGCTCAGATAGTCTAGCTTGTCCCAGGAGAATGTAGATTATGCAGAAAGATGTTCTCAAGAAGAACTCAGGAATTTCCTTAGATAGTTACCTAAATTTGCAAGCCAGATGCATGCTACCCAATTTAGAGGTTGGAGTTTTTGTATTTGATGTCCCTACCTTGTAGTTCTGACTCAGGGTCACATGATCATGAGTCATACCCCAACCACCATGTAGCCAGGAAATCAAAACCCTACAACCAATCTTGTGAATGTTCTTAACCTGCAGTGGTGTGTGTATGCCAATCATAGTCCTTTCCCTGCTTCGGTGGTCCGACTTGACAGTGATGGATGGGTTTGCCACCAGTCGTGATCTTGTGTTGGCTTCCTTTGTCTCTGCGACATATAACGGAAGCCAAACGTGTGGTTCAATGGATTCCGTTCGTCTCTGTCCTGTGTTCATTCTGACAGTTTCCCTCCTCTGGTGTAGCGGTTGTCTTTGTGTCTTTGTCCTTGTTAAGACTTAATAAATGGGTCTCTGCTAAATATGCTTGACTCCAAGATCTTTTACCCTGGCACATGTCTCAGATGGACTGCTTCTTGTCAGCACCTACTTGGAAGAACAAGGTGCCTTGAAATGACTTGGAAGACCAGATGTGAGGATCCACCAGAAAGACTGGGAAAAACCTGTTTCTTTATTTTCATGTGTGGTTGTGTGTATGTGTCAGGGGGGTGGGGGTGCAGGGGGACTACTTCACCAGTTTAGTCCGATCCTACACAGGACTCCTGCCTCCTCACCTCCTGCCCCACTCCCACATGGATCCTGTTATAGAATCTGGACTTTCAACTGCAAGATGGAGACGACCCAGAAACCTTGCCTTGGAGAGGGGGAAGAGGAGTAGGTCTTCAGAGGCATTTTGCAGATGGACGAATGCTACACTGACGACAATAGGAGTACAGTGCTAAACAGAAATCATGTTAGTGTGAGTAATATTCGGAAAGAACATTAATATTTAGTATGCATGTCTAAAGAAGATAAAGCAGCGATAATAGACGCCCCTCGCCACCAGTCTATCAGTGTGCCCTATGGTGGTAGCTTGGATTTCAGACACTAGCCGGGTCGCTCATGGCGAGCAGGTCTCAGGGGAATTTCTAAACGAAGACAGACTAGGAAATGAAAGAACAAAACATTGCCCGTTTTGCTCATTAGCCACACCAGCAGGAAGGCTCAATCGCCGGAGGAGGACAACGTCTTAGGTGCTGTGGAGGGCTACCACAGGCCAAGGACACGCCTGGTGAGGGGAAATGACACAGTCGCCACAATGAGGGAGTCGAGCATGCTGTTAGTTATAAGGATGACATGGGGCTGGACAGCGTGTCGTTTAGCTGCATACTAGGTCACAATGAAGCAGGGTCAACTTGAAGACACTTCTCTCCAGACAGAAGAGCTGGTGTTCAATTTAGCTGGCTGTAAGTTAAAAAGATATAATAGCCGATTTTCACTTTAAGTGTGAATCATATTATTTTGATCCTAGACTCTATTTTGCCAACATTTATTGAACATACACTTTGGGCCTGACCTTGAGCCAGCTTCTGAGAGAAGATGAATTAGACACAGTGGCTGCCTGCAAAGAGTTGACAATCTAGCATATTCTGCAGACTTCTAAAAGGGGAAATTATCAGAGTTTATACTTACTTGCCTTGTCTTTTGAGGGTGGAAACGTGGTTCTCAGAGACTTACAGCTGCCCACCCCATGCCTCCCATAGCCCATTCTGCTCCTTGCAGCGGGTGGAGTAGTTTTGTTGGGGTTTGTAATGTCAACCACAAAGAACAGGTCCACCCTTCTTGACAGCAACACTCTGAGCTGTCCTGTAATTACTATCATGCTGCAACGTGGGGCCATCTGATAAGTATACATTTCAAAACGGTGCCCAGAATTATTGCCAAAGCAACCCTGCCAGCATCAGGCTGACCTGCTAGCTGGGCTTGAAGGCTGCATGCAAGTACCTGAAAATGGAAGTGTGAACTCAGCCACCAACTAGATTAAGATCATGCATAGGCACACACACATACACACACACGTGCTTACACATGCCTTCTTCCTGTTGCTTTGATTCAGACCTTTATGTGATTCTAAGCCTAATCTCTAGACTAAAGAAAGTTAATCTGAGGACAGTGCATTGAACAATAAGCATAGGGATCCAATAGCCTACCAGAAATGAGAGCAATGGCAAGAGTTCTGGTACCTCTTGCTCCCTTGCATGGGGACATACGGAGGTAGCCTTGGCACAAGGATGCTCACTGCCCCTGATCATGGAGGCAACCATACAGGTCAAGTTTGCTGCATTTAAAAAGGGAAAAGCATTTGACAGAGGTTTTGAGTATGCTCTGCCCTGTTCCAGACATGCAGAGACATGTTCTAGTCGTGAGTTAATGGGAATATTTTTATGCCGTCAGAAGAGAAGAATAACTAGAAAATGCCCAGCCATACTACATGTATGCCCTGAAATGAAGGGTTTACATACTGTAATCATGACATCTCCACAGTCACCCTGGGAACCCTATGATCACACCCATATTACACATGAGGAAACATGCAGAGAGATGAAGCAACTTGCCCAAAGGTAACCTATCTAGTAAACATTGGAACAGAAATGTTGATGAGGCCTGTGTGACCAAGTGGATGTGGCCATCCAGCTGGCTGCTCCCCAGAGACGAGTGGACCTGCCAGTCTGCTGCCCCGAGGCAGTCCCATGGGACTTGACATGGGTGGTGGGGAGACTATAGAGGTGCCTAAAACAGCTCTAGTCACACATTGTGGAAGGAGATGGTAAAAAAATAAAGTATCTTTGTTTATTTGTTTACTCTACAAAAACCTCCCTCCCTTGTTCCTTTTGGATTTCAGGTACATTCGGTTGGGATAACCCAATGCCTCTGTTTCTAACCCTCCAGCATCCATTCTTACCACCTGTCTATCAGTTTGTCATACTGTGCTGACATACATGTTATTGTGACCCCGGAAATGCCACTAGCATTTCAAACACCAGTAGGGTAACTTGTGGTGGACAGGTTCCTGCAGAACTTCCAGACTAAGGCTGCTATGCCTGGAAACCTACATCTGAAAATAAGCCAGTGAGAACCACATGTTGTTGTTAGGTACCATCGATCAGTTCCAACCCCAAACGATTCTATGCGCAACCCAACAAAACACTGTGCTGGGCTGCGCCAGCCTCACGATGGTTCCCATGCTTGAGTCCACCATTGCAGCGGCCACCCGTGCCAGGCCATCTCCTGGAGGGTCTTCCTCTGTTTCGCTAGCCCTCTACTTTACCAAGCATGATGTTCTTCTCCAGGGACTCGTCTCTTCTGACAACATGGCCATAGTTGTCTTGCCATCCTTGTCTAAGGACACTCTGCCTTACTCCTCCAAGACAGATTACTTTGTCCTTTTGGCAGTTCATGGTACTTTCAATGTTCTTCTCCAGCACCACAGTTCAAAGGCATTGACTCTGCTTCGGTCTTCCTTATTCATTGTTAAACTTCATATGCACACGGGACAGTTGAAAATACCATGGAGTGGTTCAGGCACACTTTCGTCAAAGTAACCTCCCTGCTTTTCATTTCTAAAGAGGGCTTGTGCAGCAGATTTGCCTAATGCAACTCATTTTTAGGTTGCCTGACTGCTGTTTCCATGAACATTGGGAAGCCAAGCAAGACAAAACCCTTTACATCTTGGTTCTTTTCTCTGTTTAACTCATTGATCCAATTGTGAGGATTTGGGTCTTCTTTACATTGAGTTGTAGTCCATACTGAAGGCTGCAGTCCTTGATCTTCATCAGCAAGCGCTTCAAGTCCTCCCCACTTTCAGCCAGCAAGGTTGTGTCATCTGCATGTTGCAGGTTAAGAAGCTTTCCTCCAATCCTGATGCCCCATTATTCTTCAGATAATCCAGTTTTTCTGACGATTTTCTCAGCATAGATTTAATAAGTATGGGGAGGGGATACAACCCTGACACACAACTGTCCTTATTTCCTGATCTTAAGGAAATGTATTGTTCCCTTGTGCTGTTTGAATGACAGCCCTTTAATCCATGCACAGGTTCCACATGAGCACAATCGAGTGTTCTGGAATTCCCATTCATCTCAAGGTTATCCATAGTTTGTTATGATCCACAGAGTTGGTGCCTTTGCATAATCAATAAAATGCAAGTAAACACCCTTCTATCCTTCTCTGCTTTCAGCCAAATTCCGTCTGACACTAGTAATGATAGCTTTTTCTGTGTTCGCTTCTGAATCCAGTCTGAGCCTCTGGAGGCTCCCTGTCAATGTACTGCTACAACCTTGGTTGGATGATCATCAGGAAAATGTTACTTGCATGTGGTATCAGGGTTATTGTACTATAATTGAGCATTCTGTTGAGTCACCTTTCTTTGAAATAATACAAACATGGATCTTTTCCAGTCAGTTGGCCAAGTACTTATTTTCCAGCTTTCCTGGCATAGATGACTGAGTGTTTCCAGGTCATCATCAACCTGTGGAATTGTTTCAATTGTTTATTCCATCAATTCCAGAGGTCTTGTTTTTGGCCAATGCTTTCAGTGCAGCGTGAACTTCTTCCTTCAATACCATTGCTTCTTGCTAATATGCTACCTCCTGAAATGGTGGAATTTCAACTAATTCTTTTTGCTACGGTGATTGTTTATTTTTTCCATCTTCTTTTAATGCTTCCTGCATCATTCAATATTTTGTCCATAGAATTTTTCAATATTTCCATTCAAGGCTTGAATATTTTCTTCAGTTGTTTAACATATGCTGACCGTGATCTTTGTCGTTATTGTTTTCCGCCTCTAGATCTTTCCACATGTCATTATATTTTGTTTTCTTGAGCTTTCCTGTTCAGCTCTCTGACTTCATCATTTCTTCCATTTGCCTTAGCTGCTCTATGATTAAGAGCAAATTTCTGAGTCTCTTTGACATTAGCTTTGATTTTTTTTCCTTTCCTGCCTTTTTAATAACCTTTTGCTTTCTTCATGAATGATATTCTTGATACCCTCTCACAGCTCATCGGGTCTTCTGTCATTAATGTTCAGTGCAGAATGTCTGTTCTTGAGATGTTCTGGAATTTCCGGGGAGATAGAATCAAGGTCATAAAATCACTTATTTCCCTCCCTGTGTTTCTGGTTTTCCAGTCCTCATTGTTTCCTAACTTTGTCCTTTGGTAAATGCTGCTCTGCTGTTTTCTCACTGTTGATCAGTCTGAGGAGTTTATGCCTCCCCAGTGTTAATGGTCTCCTATACACTTGTGCTCCGTGTGACTGAAAATTGAATCATGGGAGTGAGTTCCGTTCCAGTCCTGAAGACTGACTAATACAGTCTCAGGGTTCCATCAGTCTCTATCCAGCCAGTAAGTTTAGTCTTTTTAATGATTTCTACACATTTCCCCCCACTTTATCCTGGGAATTTTATTAAGATCCCTTTAAGAGTGATTGGTAATTATCTATTTCTTTTGGTCTCAGGGTCAGGGAGGCTGAGGTTCATGTGGCACATTAGCTCTTTTTTTTTTTTTTTGGCACATTAGTTCTTGACCCAATAATTTCCATGTGTCTTCAGTTTTCTTCACTCTTCTTGCCTGTAGATGGGAGAGACCAGTAGTTTCATTTTAGATGGCTACTCCTGGGATTTTGATAGCCCCGTCACTACTCATCAAGGTAGCATATAGAATCCTGTCTGTGTGGAGTACACGAAACCAGTTGACCTTGGTGTCTCCTGAGACCATACTACTGAACCCCCTGGCCCAGAAACTCATTCCCTCAAGAGGTCTGGTATATCTAATAAGTTTTCATAACTTTGAACCCCGTGGGCTCTACTGTGTTCATGAAAATATTTGAGTCAGAGTATGTTAAGAGTTCAAAGGAGTGCTTGTTACATAACAAACATATTATCCTGCAGGGCCTTCTGGAAACTGGAGCTAATGGAAGTGGTTACCCTTTAAATATATATATATTGTGTTTTCAGTGCAAGTGGCAACAGCAAGTTGGGCTCTTGCGTAAAAGTTACTGCATTCAGGGACATTGCTCACAGTTTTCATAGTGGGTTAACATGCTCGTTGTTTGGCTTCAGATGGTTTGCTTCCAGTAAACTGGGATACTTGATCCCTTATTCAGTTTTGAATTGGAATAGTGTTACCCATGTGGTCTCATAGAGATGGTTTTTATAAAGGCAAGTAGTCCTCACTGGAGCTAGTCTTTATTTTATGAGTCAATGTGTCATTTAGGCTAAACATATCCTCAGGGGGTAGTCTAAATTCAAGATTTATGAAGTTTCTCAGAGTCAGAGTTTCAAGACTCCACTAATCCAGTGGTTCTCAACCTTCCTAATGCTGCAGCCCTTTAATACAGTTCCTCATGTTGTGCTGACCCCCCCACCATAAAATTATTTTCATTGCTACTTCATAACTATAATTTTGCTACTGTTAGGAATTGTAATGTAAATATCTGATATGCAGGATGTATTAGGCGACCCCTGTGAAAGGGTCATTTGACCCCCCCAAAGGGGTTGTGACCCACAGGTTGAAAACCACTTCTCTAATCTCAACAAATCCAAGAAATCTGGATATTTTAGACTTTGAGTTCTATTCCACACTTTCCCCCCTTACTATCAGAAGATAGTGTGTGACTGGGACAATTAAACAGTAATGAGCGACTACAACATGAAGCGAACTTTTAGACAAGTACATAGTTATGTGTAAAACTTACATATACCGGGCTGGATGTGCTATACAAGCATCAGAAATCACTACAGTCTAAACTAGGATTCTTCTTACTTGCCTACACTTTCAATCCTAGAAGGTAATGACTGCCCAACAGATACAGACAGTTCATTGACTTTGTATGTGGTCTACACCGATTAAAACCACTACAACGGAGCTTGGCTTAGGTCTGAAACTCCCATAAGCATAGTGATACAATACCACACTTTTCTGGCTGATCATGCTAACTGCTCCCCACTTTAAGAGACTGTTCTGCTGGAAAAGATAGAGTACCCCAAAGCTCTTCAGACAACCACTCCAGATGAACGAGCAGGAAATATAGGCTCTCTGCTGCTAAAGACAGATAGGTCCAATGGACTATCTTTGACCACAGTTGTTCCTTTAGAGATGGAAAAAACTGATGTTGAGAGTTATTTACGGATATAAGCAGAGGGAGAGAATTAGTAACCCCAAAGAGCAAGTTTTACATAAGTGATGGTTAACAGACAGTGGTGGAGAAATTTGCATAAAGGTATTCTGAAAGAAAGGAGAGTGTAAGGAGACTAGAAAACAAGTCATCAGGGGAAAATGAACACAAGGAACTTGGGCCTTTTTCGGACGATCAACTTGGTTAAATAGACTGTTACTTGGTTCCCTTCAGACTGAATGGACTTGCCTGGGGGCGGAGAGGGTTCAAATGTCTCCCAGAGAAGCGTACACGTTGAAGAAAAGTCTTTCAGGAATGAAAACTTTTGATGTGGACTTAAGTTCTTTTTAGACAGCAGCCAATGAAATTAAAGGGGTGAGATTAAACACGACAGTTTAAATATAGCAAGTCTCTTGCCCCTACACACTGCCCACGAACTTATTTCAGACTCGGGAGATTCTGAAGATGGATGAGGGAGCTGTGGAAACACACCCCCCTGAGTGATTAACCACAAAGCTAGCTTCCTCTTTAAGGAGGCTGTACAATCACACACCCTGTGTGCCACCAAGCTGACTGTGTTGAAAGCGAACGTTTAACAAAACAGGAGGCTGGCTACCCTGAAAGGAAGTTGCTCAATCTAAGTGGAAACCAAACCCTAGTTTTAGTTTCCTCGGGAACTGTTGCAGTAACTGCTTCTTTATAATCGGTGAACCTGACCTTGAAACGTCCTCATCCACCCATATACACAACCTTGTTTAGACACAAACAGTGGACAGACTGACCGTCTTTGCGAAGTGCTCACCAGAGAGGTGTTCAAGTCTTAAAAGTTTACCTTTGAAGGAAAAGTTTACCAGCCTGGGTGGAGACTTTCCGGCGTTTGCTATGTTTATGGTGAAATTAAAGGACAGGGCATTCGGATGAAGGGTTGGCTTGTAGAAGCGTCTACTTTATATCTATAGCATATAAACAGGTCCACGTTTGAAGAAGGATGCCATTATGATAAAGGGTGAAGAGAAGTCCAGAACCACCCAGTTGTACACCGTTGCCATTCTGATGATAAGGAAATGGAAATACAGAGAGGCTAAGTTGCTTACCTAGGGTCACGAGTTTGTGGTCAGTGGCATCCAGCACTTGGCGCCAGGTTCTCCCCTTTTGGTTATTGTCAGCTGCCTCTGAGTCGGTGCCCCACTCATGAGAACCCACGATTTGTTGCAGGACAGACCACTGTAATCCACATGATTTTCATCAGTCTACTTTCTAGGCAGAGCTCCAGACCTTTCTTCTTAGTCTTCGTCTGGAAGCTCTGCTGAGATCTGTGCAGTAGCATAGCAACACAAGCCTTCACCAACAGATGGGTCACATCTGTGCATCAGTGGTGTTGGCCGGGAATCAAAGCTGAGTCTCCAGAGTAGAAGTTGAGGATTCTACCACCGAATCACCACCATCTCAGGGTCACTGCTAAACCCTTTGCTGTCCAGTCAATTCTGACTCATCACGATCCTATAAGATAGAGCAGAATTCCCCTATATAATTTCCAAAGCTGAAATCTGTATAGCTATAGAGTGCACCATCTTTCTCCCGCAGAGAGGATGGTGGGTCTGCACCACTGATCTTTCGGTTCGAAGCACAGTGCTTAATCAATGCATCACCAGGGGTCCTTAATCTCAGGATTAAACCAAAAACTATTAGTCTCTGCGTCACTTTTGACTCATAGTGACCCTAGTACTACTCGCCACTAATAATTCTGCTGACAGACGGGCAACAGGCATAAAGCCTCTCCACAGATATATTGACGACAGACAATATTTATTGACTCTTCCTATGCACGGACTACCAGTTGGGCTGCTAACTGCAAGGCCAGCGGTTTGAGTGGCGCTTGAGAGCAAGACTAGGCTTTCTACTCCCCTAGAGAGTTACAGTCTCAGAAAATCCACAGGGGGAGTTATACCCTGTCAGATAGGTCGCTACGAGTTGGAATTGATTCAAATATACAAAGACCACGTTCTACATGGTACTTTGGTGAGCAGTCAATGGGGTCTTTCAAAGCTGGTGATCAGTCATCTAAGGGGTAACTATTGGTTCCCCCCCACCCCCATTGTAGAGAAGAAGAGTGATAAAGACTGAAGACCCACGGAAACTCTTAGTCCAATGGGCTAATATGCTACAGGAACATTGTTCTCCAGAGTCCTCGAACCAAAGGAAGTAGATGGTGCCCACTCACCATTACCAACTGCCCTAAAGGGATCACATAGAAGATTCTGGGTCGAGTGGGAGTAAATGTGTAGCAAAACCCAAATCATAAAAGAAGCTAGGTTTACTGATAGGATGGAGACTGGTGGAAACCCTGAGACACCTACCCTTCAGATGTGGAACTCACATGCAGAAGACACTGGAAAGTGCACTGTTGCAGATGCAGTTAGGTTAAAATGTGATCTCCTTTATGATCGATCTAAGTTTGTTCTAGTTTTTATTATTTTCTGTTTTCTTTTCTATTGAGGTGTTTTATCTGTTTTACAGATAATAGGTGGTTGTGTTTTTTTTTTATTAATGTTTTTCTCTATGTGAAATCCAGGCTAGGTAAATCTACAGTGACAGTACCTAGATTAATTGTTCCAAGGGGCGGTGGGAATTTGGGAGGAATTGGGCAGCTAATATTCACGAGGACACGAATGAAGAAAGAATTCTAAAATTGTGGTGATAATTGTAAAATTCTTCTTGATGTGATTGAACTATTGAATTACATGATGTGTGGATTATATACCAATAAAAATAAACGAATGCCATAGAAATTAGAAAGGGGTGGGCACTATGAGAAAAGCAAGAGAACAAGCCAAGGAGGCCCTCTCCACAGGAAGGGAGAGACCAGTGAAGAGATAAGGGTCCCCTGGCTCAGGGCAAGGTTCCCATTCGGGATGACTGAGAAAGCAGGTGGAAAGGGAGGATGAGCCTGGATTGCTGAAGGTTGCAAACGAGGGTTTCAATCTTCCCTCCATCATCCTCTCCTGTGCGGTGGGAGACGCAGGAGAAAGAGCAATGATGGGGCCCCAGAGTGTCTGGAAGGTTGAGGTGGCTGCTATCTGGGCAAGGTCAACAGCTAAGATCCAGATAACAGAGAACAGTGTAGGGAATGAAGAACACCCAGGAAAGATGAGAGACTGAACCCGTGCTGACGGACTACAAGGGGTCCTCAAACTTTTTAAACAGGGGGCCAGCTCACTGTCCCTCAGACCCGTTGGAGGGCCGGACTACAGTTTTTTAAAAAAACTATGAACACATTCCTATGCACACTGCACAGATCTTATTTTGAAATAAAAGAAACAAAGGGGGAAAACACCCAGCGGGCCAGATAAATGTCCTCGATGTGGCCCGAGGGCCGTAGTTTGAGGATCCCTGGGACCTTTGTTAATTGGCTTCCTCCCACCATCTTCCAATCCAATCCAGTCCAATTTTCAAATCCCCATAATTCTATATCAGCCATGCCTTTTGAGACCTCTTATCTGATGACCCTCTGCTGTGTCTTAAGTAAGATGTTCAATACCTGCACCTTCCTTCCTCACTGTCTGCTACCCTCCCTTCCCAGAACCACCAGAACCCTCTGCTAAAAAGTCCTTGCAGTCTTGCCCTTACGTTAGTGTGTGACTCTGCTGCCGCCAAGTCCACATTCTTTTGTAGGACAGGCCAGGCCCTTCCAAGACTAACATGCCTGCTTGATTCTCCCTCCCTTCGTGTAGACTTGGCTCCAGCCTGACCTTCTCTTCGTTCCTTCTTATAAACCATATGCATTATTCTTCACACCCTTCTGCATACCCATGCCTTTTGGCTCTGCACCTTTGGAAACAGTCCCTTCATCAAAAATTGTTGCTGTTTGTCTTCCTGACTTTTCTGTTCGATTCACCTCAAACTCATCCCCCTCTCCAGAGACTTCCTTTCGTGGAGCTCGGGGTTCCTGTTTCGCCCCATCGTGGCTGGTTAGGAGCAGCCTCCTGCCACGGGAGGCTTGGCGTCCATTCTGTGCCTTCCCAGAGGCTGACAGGACACAGTGTCCATGGAAAGGAGCTGTCTGATGAATGAATGAGTGCTGAGATCTATAAACGGGGAGGTAAACATGAAGTCAGGCTTCCGTGCTATTGGGACACAGTGAGTGGGAAGCACCAGTGGTAGACATGGCCCCACAGAGGCCAGCTCAGCCTGAGAATAGCTCAAGTTTGCCTTTAGGAAGACCCCGACCCAACCTCTGAGGCTGAGACTGGGACCCCAGGATGGGCACCCCTGGCGGAGTGGCCTGCAGCCATCAAGGCCTTTGAAGATGAAGACTCTTTAAAAAGCAATTTGCTATTAAGAGAGAAAAACAATCCAACATTTTAGAAAGCCAAGAAGAGTTTAAATATTAGCCATTTTCCCACAACCCCAATATAGTTACGACAAGGAGGCTTCAAAAAGTTCACGGAAAAAATAAATGAAACGATAACAGAATAGTCCCACACAATTTTTGAAACCTCCTTGTATTGTTTTTTTAGTCTTATCTCCCTTTTCCCCCTGGAGCTGCAATTGGAATTTTGTTTTTTCATACGACACCGAAGTGGAGCACAAACATTTTGGAGTTAGATTCCTTTTACTCTTCTTCCTGTGGCATGCATGCAATGGGTACTTCAGAAGCAATGGAAAACTAAAAGTTTCTCTCAAAGCCAATGTGTCCGTAATTCCAGAAGGAAATAGAAAACACATCTCCTGCTTGGCATGCACCTGCCTTCCGTGGTGTTGTATTTTTCATTCGTTTGATCAGTCATTCCTTCAACAAACATTTATTGAGGGCAGACCACAGAAGAGCAGGCCCGAGGCATAGACAGGCTTGGGACTTGAATCCACTCTCTGGAGAGCCTGGTTGTTCAGGACTTAGGCAGCTCCAACTAAGAATCTGCCGATGCTCAGCCCTCTTCCATTGTGCTTACTTCCCTCAAAGCAAAATTGTCCAGCTGTTCTGAGAACAGCCAGCGGTTGAAATTGTGTCAGGGCGGGTCTTTGTTCAGTTTCTATAAAAGGTGGCCTGTTAGGTAATAAGTCCATCCCAGATGGAAAGCATGCCTTCTGAAAGGCCTGAAATAACCGATTGCCACATGCCCCTTCGAGCCCACAAACAGTTCTTTCACTACAAAAGGACAAGCACAACTAACTAGGAGAAGCCTCAAACGTGTTTTCAGGCTTAGACAATGGACAATCAGGCTTAAGGGACATACGACGTATTATAATGCTCAAGAAGAGCTAAAAATGACCTTATTTAGCTGGAGGGGTTCAATGTGAACAAAGTGGGCATTTTCCTTGGATGGAGGCCAACCATCTGGAATTGCTTTTCTTTGACTACAGGGAACATTAACAAGGGTGAGTTTGTTAAGACAGAACGAGCACAGGGCAGCGCCCAGAGGAAGGCACTTTGCTTACAGAGAAGTCATCACTGGAAGATTTCACCCCAGATCCTGAGACCCCCAAGACTCACTTTAACCTGCCCCATGGCAGAGCTCCCATGCCTCTTTATAAACGTTCACAAACCCAGGATGGAGGAAGAAAGGAAAGTCAACTCTCTCACTTGCCAATCAAGATGATTCCTGCTCCTTGGCCACTCACCGTGCGTATGTATGCACAGACTCACAAGACACATGTGTCTACTCACATCTATATACACACTCACATCTATACACACATCTATATACACACATCTATATACACACTCACATCTATATACACACATCTATAGACACACTCACATCTATATACACACTCACATCTATGTACACACTCACAGCTATAGACACACTCACAGCTACAGACACACTCACATATACTCCCTGAGCTCAGGAAGTAGGCTATGGTGACCTGGGCCCACACAGGGAGAAGTTCTCTTCTTGTCTATTCAATATTGAGTAGAGATCACTTACTCTTTATCAAGCTAATTTCTTCCACTGAAACCTTAGGTCATTCCTTAGTCTCTACCTGGAGTCTGACTTCTTGCATCGTGACCATCTCCCAGGATGTTTTCCTGTCTCCAGTGTCTGGGAGCTTGAGGTCAGTAGCTGTGAGGTCTCGGCATGAGTGACCTTGGGCAAGGAGCTTACCATTTGGAACCCTGGGATTTCCATCTAGAGAACGACTGGTTTACGCTGGCACAGTGGTTCTGAAAGGACTGTCCTTTGGTCGTCTGTGTCAGCATCACCCGAGAACTTGATAGAAATGCAAATGATCAGGCCTCACCCAGACTTACTTCATTAGGACTTCTGGGCGATATCGATCTGTGCTTTGATCAGATACCTGTTACATATGAGACACCGTCATTCTTCTTGGCCCCTTCCACATATGAACCTCACAGCATTGTGAAGTGGGTTTCATTAGAAGTACTTTCTATGAGGAATATGAGGCCCAGAGAGGTTAGGGAACTTGCCAAAGACTCAGAGCTCGAAATCAGCAGAAAGAGGAGACCTGTCTCAGTGTACTATCTGTACAATCCCAGTCTCACCCTCAGGCTCTGAGGCTCCAGAGAGAGGGTGGTTAAGAGGACAGGAAAGAGGCAGAGAGGGGACATCTTCGGCAAAGGAGAGCAAGAACAAAGCACAAAGGAATTGAGGGCAGGAGAATGGGTCATTCCACACCTGAGTCCTATAAAAGGGAAATTGCACAGAGGCAACAGGAAGCATGAATCATACGTTGGAAATCTGGTTGAGGCTTGACCATAGACGCTTTTGAAACTAGATGTGATCTGCTTACAAAAATTCTTGTGTTTGGGCAAGAACGTGGACAGAAATGATGGCAAGCTTTTGCACGTCCCTGCGAGTCTGGACTCAGCAGCAGTAGTTGTTCCTTTGTGGGCACGATCGCTTCAGTTCTGTCAGGAAGTGCCCCCAGGGAGTTTGTGGACTAGGCTTCTACTCCAAGTCCCACTAAGCTGAAGATTCCATTTTATGTCTAGAGAGAAGTCTCCCATAGCTTTTCATTTGTTGGGTTGTTTTCCTAATGTTACATGCTACGCCTTACACAAGATCTCATTGCCACATGATCAAACTGAGGATTCCACACCACCTATGATCATTTCAGAACGAGGCCTCCTCACCTGAGCTCCCTCTGTGCCCACTCACCTGTGCTTGGCCCATTCTTGTGTCCCGGAGACAGTGGTCGTTGTTAGCATTGGCCCCACTCACTGTCCGTTTTTATGCTGTCCACTCACTCTTTTGAACATGCTGTACCCCATGATAGGAGTTCTGGTGGCATAGTGGGTTCTGGGGTGGCTTGCTAATCTCAAGGTTTGCAGTTCAAAACCACCAGCTGTTCATATGAAGATTTACAGCCGGGGAACCCCACAGCAGGCAGTCTACTGTGTCCTAGAGGATCAGTGTGAGTTGGAATTGACTTGATGGCAGCGAGTTTTGTTTTTGCGTTTGATACCCTATGTCTGGTAATTTTCGATTATTTGTAAGATTGAATAGGCGTGTCAGTATCTCTCTAGAACCAAGTGCTGGCTACCCAAAGCAGCCTCCAGACAACAAAGCAGTGCAGACAGCACCTCGGATAAAGCAGGCACTAGGCAATGGTGATCTGTCAGCTTCGTTCTAAACTCACCTGTGCACAATGTTGATAGAGGGGCAGTTCTTGAGGGTACTCTGAGAGCTGCTTTCCTGTGGGCGAGTCCATCTGAGCTATGATTCTCGTTCGTGGAGGTGGAAGCTGAGACTCCAGAAGGCCAAGTGACACAGTGGCAGAGAAGTTAAGCCAACTCTCAAACCCATGTCTCCTAACCCCGGATCTCATGTTCCCATTGTCCTCATTGCTAGGTGTTATCAAGTAGACGCTGGAATTGTGGTGACTTCATACTGTCCAGTCCTGGGCCATCTCGTGATCAGTGCACATTGGTCTAGTGCGATCCATAGGGGTTTCCGTATCTGGTTTATCCAAACAGATCGGAAGGCTTTTCTTTTCAGACTATCTTAGGCAAGAAGCTGTGTTAAAACCTGCTCAGCATCACACCAACACACAAATCTCCCCTGAGAGCTAGGCGGTGGCTGCACCCAGGGTTTATGGGCTGAGAATTGAACCTAGGTTCCTAACGTGGGAGGCAAGAATCCTACCATTAAACTGCTACAGTCTCTGACCTCTCCTCGGTTACAGAGGAGCTGTACATGAGTTGCTGGACAAACTGCCTCATTGGGATTCAATCACTGAGAAGAGAACTAGTTTACTCAATGTCGGCAGAAGCCATGGGATGAGCACCCCGCCTCTCAGATCACCCTTCCCGTTCAACTTGTGCCCTAGGTTTAGGGGTACTAGAAGCAAGCTGAGGCCTGAACCTACAGAAAGCAGCGTTTGGTGCCTTCTTGTCCTCCAAGAGGCCCGGCAGTGTGGTGGATTCACCGCTGGGCTGCTGGCCTCGAGGTCAGCAGTTTGAAAGCATCGGCTCCTCCAACCACCACCTGCTCAAAGTGAAAACGACGAGCGTTTCTCCTACCATAAAGATTCACAGTCTTGGGGCTGGGGGTGGGGGGTGGGGTAGATTCACAGGCTCAGAAATCCACATGGGAAGTTCGACTCTGTCTTAAAGGGTTGCTATGAGTCAGAATTGACTCGGCGGCACTGAATTGTCTATTTGTGTAAAGCATCTAATAGCCATAAAAATGTATCAATACAAGCAGCCAGTTAAGGGAGACGTCAACTCAGTCCACATGGAAGAAACACACCATCATCAGTCACCGAAGGATTGCGAATCATATAATTCGAAGTCAATGGAGTGATTAGTATCAGGGCCTAAACTGTGAGAATCCGGTTTACAGAAGGCGGTGGACGACAGTGGGAGCCCAAGATACATTTGTGGAACTACATAGGAAATAAGCCTCTGGTGATCTCCCTTTACCCATAATTGAGGGATGGGAGAGATGAATATGGAAGATCCAATGGATGAACTGACTTGAACAGTTAAAACCTTGTCACTTGGTCCCCTCCCTGTTGCACGCTGGACCTGATGTGGAATTCAACATTTCTGTATTTTTTGTTTTGCTCTGGTTTTCGTTTATTCATATTAGAGTTTATCTCAGAGGTGTTATGTCACTGGGGGTCACCCTCTTAAAGTCGTGTTATATGTTTTTCTGTGTCTCGGTATATGAAACAGGCTTGCTGAGCCTATAGGGACAGCAATTAGAATAAGGGCTTCAGGGGGGCGTGCAATACAGTGGTTTGTGGGGGGAGGGTCAGTAAAAGGGAGATGATGTCAAGGAGTCCAGGAAGGAAAGAAATGTTGGGAAACTTGATTGTGGTAGCAATTTTACAATACTGCTTGATGTGATTGAACTATAAAATGATATATGTATTAACTCCCATTAAAAAAACAAATACATTTATATTAAAATGTATCAATAATATGTGGGCACTGGTTGAATATTAAAGTAATAAATTAACATAATAATATGGTACAGAAAATCGGATTACTAATTGATCTTTGCTAAAATGTCTTACCACCATTTGTCTGTCAGTTTGTCTACTGTGGTAGCTTGTGTGTTGCTATGATGCTGGAAGCTATGTCATTGGGATTTCAAATGTCAGCAGGTCACCCAAAATGAACAGGTTTCATGTGAAAACATGATGAAGGAATCAGCTGTCCACTTTGGGGGAATTAGCCACTGAAAATCTCCTGCATAGCATTGGAACATTGTCAGATACTGAAGGCTTCCCAGAGCATGGTTGGAGCTAGGATGAGCCCCTCACGAAAGAAGGCACTCACAATATGACTGAGGGGGAGCAGCTTTATCAAAGTGAAGTCACCGTCGTGATGGGATGGAGTAAGATTTGGGGGAGTAAAATCTCTGGACCTTCATTTGCTGCTGGGAGATGACTCAAAATGAGAAGAAACAGCTGCAAACATCTAATAATAATTGCAACTTGGAATGTGTTACAGAAGTCATCAAAAATTAAATGGAAGGCATCAAGATCTATACCCTAGGTGTTAATCAGCTGGTGAAATTGATTGTTATTAACCATTTTGAATCGGAAAATCATATAGTTTACTATACAAGGAATGACACAATCAAGAGAATAGCATTGTGTTCCTTGTCAGAATAAAATTTCAAGATCTCTCTTGAAGTACAATGCTGTCTGTGATAGGATTACAGCTATCTGCATCCAAGGAAATCCAATCAATACAACTATTACTCAAATTTATGCACCAATCACTATAGCTAGTGATAAAGAAATTAGAGAATTTTATCAACATCTTCAGTCTGAAATTGATCAAGCGTGTAATCAAGATGCATTGATAATTATTGGCAACTGGAATGTAAAAATTGGGAAAAAAAGAGGAAGGAGGAGGAGTTTAAAAATATGGAGTTGGTAAAAATTGTTTTAAATAAAAATATGGAGTTGGTGATATAAACAAAGCAGGATACATGAGATTTTTTTCAAGACCAATGACTTTTCATCATCAACAGCACATATGACAGCTATACACATGGACTTCTTTAGATGGAATACACTGGAATCAGAGTGACTACATCTGTGGGAAGAGACACTGGGGTGGGCTTAATATCAGCAGCTAAAGCCAGGCTAGGGGTTGTGTCATCTGCATACTGCAGGTTTTCAAAGAGCCTTTCTCCAATCCTGATGCCACATTCTTCTTCATATGCTCTAGGTTCTCCAATGATTTGCTCAGTTTACATAGTGAGTAAGTATGGTGAAAGTATACAACCTTGACACATAGCTTTCCTGATTTGGAACCAGGCAATGGTCCCTTGTTCTGCCCGCGCAACTCCCTCTTGAAGTATGTACAGGTCTCCATGGACACAATGAAGTTTTCTGGAATTCCCATTCTGCTCAAAGTGACTAAAGTGTGCATAACCCAATCATGAAATTTTCACTGTAGTACGTGTATTATAATTAAGTGTGCAAAGACCTAGAGTTAGAAAATCAAAAGGGAAGAACATGTTCATCGTATCTTAAAAAAAAGGATTCTAGAAAAAAATCAAGTCTTGAGTTGCCATACTGAAAAATTCTATGGTAAAAATATTGAACGATGAAGAGAACATCTAAAGAAAATGGAAAGACAGAATTGCTGTACCAAAAAGAACTAGTTGACATTCCACTATTTCAGAAGGTAGCATATGATGCTGAAGGAAGAAGTTTACGTGGCCATGAAAGCATTAGCCATGGAAGGGGAGGGGGCTCCAGGAATTGATGGAATGCCCTTTGAGAGCTTCAACCAACTGATGAAGCCCTGGAAGCTCTCACTCATCTGTTTATGCTAGGACATTTCAAAGACAATGGCTTGGTCAACTGACTGGAAGAGATCTATATTTATACCCATTCTAAAGAAAAGTGACTCAAGGAATACTCGAATTATCAAATTATATCATTGGTATCACATGCCAGTAAATTTTTACTGAAGATCATCCAGCAATGGTTGCAGCAGTGCATTGACAGGAAGCTGCCCACGGTTGAAGCAGGATTCAAAAGAGCACATGGAATACAGGATGTCATTGCTGGTGTCAGATGGATCTTGGGTGAAAGCAGAGAATGCTAGAACAATGCTTACTTGTGTTTTATTGAGTCTGCCAAGGCATTCGACTGTGTGGATCATAACAAACTATGGATCACCTTGAGAAGAATGGGGACAACAGAGCAACTCATTGTGCGTGTATAGGACTTGTGCATAGATCAAGAGGTACTTGTGCAAACAGGACAGGAATACTGCATGGTTTCACATCAGGAAAGGTTTGTGACAGGTTGGTACCCGCTCATCATATTTATTCAATCTGTATGCTGACCAAATCATCAGAAACTCTGAAGTATATTAAGAAGAATGCAACTTCAGATTGTTTATTGTGGTAGTTACATAATCTGGTGTCAACTTGTGGAGGGGTGGGGTCTAGCCTGTCAATCAGGTCGCAGCTTGATGACCTCATTTGGAGATGCTAAGGAAATAAATAGCTCGCTGGAGGCAGGACACACAGACACTCCCTGTGAGGCATTACTAATGATGAGCCTGATGGAGGGAGCTACGCTGATGTAGCTAAAGTCCTGGACCTGAAGAAGCTGCGTGGAAACTCTTGCCAGCACTAAGATTCTTCCAATGCCACTGGATCTACAAGACTTTGTTTCCATCCACTGGCCAGTGATCTTCCTGCATTTGGCATCATTGTATATGTTGCGTGAATTTGAAGAGGACTTTATAGATTGGTACCAGACATATGGGCTAATATGGGACTTATGAACTTGAACTGGACTGGGTTGGGATGTTTTCTTAATGTACAATTACTCTTTGATATAACAGTTCTCTCTTACACATATTTGTCTATGATTTTTTTTCTAATCAATCCATACTGACACACTTATTAACAACTTTCAATACGCAGATGACACAAAATTGCTTGCTGAAAGTGAGGAGGACTTGAAGCACTTGCTGATGAAGATCAAGGATTGCAGCCTTAAGATTGGATTGCAACTCAATGAACAGAAGACCAAAATCGTCACTGGTGGACCAGTAGGTAGGTACCATCATGATTAATAGAGAAAAGATTGAAATCATTGAGGATTTTGTCTTGCTCATGGAAGTAGCTGTCAAAAAATCAAACAACAAATTTGCATTGGGGAAATCTGCTGCACAAGACCTCTTTAGGGTACTGAAAATCAAGGATGTTACTTTGAGGACTAAGGTGTGCCTAACCTAAGCTCTGCTGTTTTCAATTGTTCATATGCACGTGGCAGTTGGACATTGAATAAGGAAAATCAAAGAAGGATTGCTACATTTGAATTGTGGTGCTGGAGAGGAATATTGAAAGTACCATGAACTGCTACAAAGACAAATTGATTTGCCCATCTGTCTTGGCAGAAGTATGACCAGAGTGTCCTCAGAGGCAAGGATGATGAAACTTCTTCTTATATACATTGGACATGTCATCAGGAGAGGCAGTACCTGAGGAAAGACATCATGCTTGGTAAAGTACAAGGGCAGCAAAAGAGAGGAAGACCTTGGACAAGATGGATTGACTCAGTGGCTGTAACAATCGACTCAAACGTGAGAACAATTGGGAGGATGGAGCAAGACCAGGCGGTGTTTGGGTTTCATTCTGTTATCCATAGGGTAGCTATGGTTGTAACCAACCCAATGGTACCTAACAGCAACCACAAAGCGTCTAAATAATTCCATAAAACCAGCATCTGTTTACATTCTCAAAAGACTTACTAGCAATGACTTACTCCCACGTTGACTTGCTGTCTCTGAAGAGGGGTCTGTTCTTTGCTTAAGCTCCAGGTGTAAAAGTAAATCATACATAATGAAACGCTGCCTAGCAATTCCTGCTTTGCAAAGTATAAGAATTCTTCCACAGATGCATTGCTAGGTTGTTGAATCCAATGGCAGGCAGAGCTTAAGAATCAAAATATTCAAGGACTAAGTTAATAGCTGAGATAATTACAACAAACAATTTTAACATATGACCAAAAAAAAAAATAGAATCCAAACAGTATGATCCGCTTCTGGCTGTTGAAGGAGGAAAGTCACCGATCTTCCCCCCCAGAGCCTGGGTCCTTCTCAAGAAGGGCTGTCAAGCTGGTTCGCTCTCCTTCCAGCCTCTTCAGACACTCCAATTCCTCTGGTGAGGGTGGTTTGCATTTTCTCTCTTTCTTTCCAAAACTAGGGCCAACAAATCTATAAAAACTATGCTCCAAAGACTTAGCTAATGAGCTACAGAACACAGAGCTCATTACCACACAAAAGAAGGTGGTCTACTTTTCTTATGGTAATAGCAGCTATTTCAAATATTTTTGGAAAGTGGGGAAACATGAAATATTCATTAAACAAAACTATTTGTCCCAAAATAGCATAAATTAACTTACCTCTTGGTAGAAACTTTCATTTGCAGTCAAAGAAACTCACCAGTTGAGGCTTAGAGCCATGGTGTCTGCTAAGCAAGTAAATACCAGTGACTAGGCAGTAACTTGCCTATTCTTTCTCAGGACCTTTCCCAGTCCCAAATCAAAGTTCCAAATCCCAAGGACTACCCAGAGATTTTTTAAAAATGTCTTTGATATTATTTATTTGTGTTACTTCTTCAGTGATAATACATACAAGGGGACTTCAAAATAACTTGAAAAAAATCCACTGTCTTTTAATTCCATTTGTCTACAAGCTTTTGCAACACGGTGGCCTTAGTAATTTTCCATTTAGTGCCCCCCTTTAAGTAATGGCGAAGAGAGTTAGTTGTCCTCAGAGCATCAATCAGTCCGGTCCTCACCCCTCAGTCTCCAAGCCACTCTTGGAGGGACTGGAAAGTGGAATCCTCTGCACAGTAATGCATGGGGGTTGGTTTCTGTTGCACCGGGAAGGGCAGTTCTTCTCAAAGACAAGTTCTTCACAAGGGCAAGTAGCTCTTCTACGATGACCCTTGAGTGACAGATGTTTAGCCAGAAGGAGTTACTTTCTCCTATTCCATTAGTAAGTAGAATTAAATCAATACACTCAAATATTCTAATAATTTCCACTAATGAGTAATTCAATGAACAATTTTAAAACAACACAGGCAGGGAATATTCAAATCTATGATCAACCTTCTTGAGACCGCCATTGGGAGAAGTTTTACCGAGCGTCCTGTTAGGGACATGGACCATATGGATGGATTGTGCAGTTCGTTGTCCCATGTCCCAACCCATAGCCATATTTGGGACATATAATTCTCCTCATGTTTTATTCCCCAACCTCAGCCCATGGGGATTACAGCAGGAGAGTAAAATGCTGATTCAGGGAACGAAATGAAGTCAGGTTGCTGGTGGTAGCTGTTGTCAAATCAACTTGGACATACAGTGATTCTGTGTGCAACACAACAACACATGGCCCCGTCTTCGCAATCGTTGGCATGCTGGAGTACACTATGATAGCCACTGTGTATTTTGAGAGCCTTTAAATATAGGGGACTTCTCTCCCAGCACTATATCTATCAATATTCTGTGTGATCCATTGGGCATTCATTGGCTTATCAACAAGCCTTTCTTCTGGAGAAGGTCTTAAAACAACAACAACACTTCTCTGCCACTGATTAAGTGTGTCCCTATAGGGTACTGTAGAACTGCCTCAGCAGGTTTCTGAGGCTGTAACTTTTTAGGGGAGTAGAAAGCCTCATTTTTCTCCCGAGGAGCAGTTAATGGTTTTTAACTGCTGGTCTTACAGTTAGCAGCCCAATACTTAGCCCACTTTGTAACCACAGTTCCATAGGGGGACTTGAAATGCTAGCCTTTGGGTTAGCGGCTAAGCACAGTAACCATGTGCTCACCCAAGGACTGCTGTTGTAAATAGACAACGTAGTTGGTAAAACAAGATTAAAGCACTTTGAATGGATATCCCAGAGTTCCTGACTGTCCTGTGGCCTCCTTGGCATGTGGCTATATCAGGACCATGAGCAGGGTTCAAGATCGCTAGGTGAAAAGTGACATCCCAGCAGATTGCCCTGACACACCTCCGGTCCACAGTATGGCAGCCGGCAGAGAGAAGTCACTTGCTTGGTCAATATTTGGTGGTGGTTATGGTAGCAGTGAAAGTAATTGTATTACTCTGCCCCCTGTACACTCCAAATTGTTACAGGGTCCTCCACTATGGGAACAGGTGACAGGCATCTCCCAGTGGGTGTGTCTTGTTACACCCAGAGGTGCAATTCAGACCTGTCTTTTTGAGCCCACACTCACTGGGCAGCACACTGATATGTTGGGCCACATATAGGCACAGGGTGGAGGAGATGGCAGCTGCCATTGTGTTCGTGCATTCCATGCATGCATGCATGCATCCATGCAACATTTATAGAGTACCAATTATGCGTCATACTCAACACTATCCACCACTATCCATTGCCATCGAGTACAGACCAAATCATGGGGACCCTATATAGTGATTCTGAGGCTAAATCCTTGTGGGGGGAGACCATCTATTTTCTCTCCTGTGGAGCGGCTGCTGGGTTTGAACCCCTAACCTGTGGTCAGCAGCCCAATGCCTAACCCAGAGCACCATCAAGAGCTCTTTTGCATCACCAGGTGTTAGTAATGTAAAGTTGAAAAAGAAGAGTTCTTACTTTCAAAACACACACAGACCACTTTGGAAAGTTGACTGAAACAAAAAAATCATTCAATAGATGTAAGAAAGACCTAGAAAAAAAGAAGGGGAGAGCAGGGCGCAGTGAGCTGTAGGGCAACAACAGGAAAAGAGAGAAAGGGGAATTAGAATTGAGGTCTCCCTTACTCCATGGTATTGAGGTACCCCCACCAGCATCATTAGGAAGTGCCAGTCCTCCACTGAAATCCCTGAGTGTCACAGTTAACACGCATGGTTGCTAAGCAAAGGGTTGCAGGTTTGAGCCCACCTTGGGGAAAAGTCTGATTATCTACTTCTGAGAAACGATCCACTGAAAACCCTACGGAATACAAATCACCTCGGACACACATGGGTTGCTGGAGTGGGAGCCAACAGGATGGCAGCTGGTAGATTGGCTCTTATGTTTTTTTCTGCCCTGCTGAGGCATTTCATGGGCTTAGGAGTACAATGGGGTACTCCACCCCCCCAAAAATGTAAACAAAAACATGGGGAAAACTTGTGGGTGGAGCCTTTGTAGTTTGTCTTTTCCCTGCCAGGCGAGCATCGAGCAACTCACTCTGAGTTAGTGCACCCGGTGGGATAGTCTGGAAGGTTCTCTCTGGTCTCAGTTTTACTCGACCTTCATTGTTGTGTGATGGCTGATTTAAGAGAACAGAGTAAGGCTGTGATATGTTGTTTCCTGCTCTGGACAAATGCCACAGGAACTGTTGTGATGTCGAACACAGCTTACAAGGTTAGCACTATCAGAAAAACTCAAGTTAGGAGTGTTGTACACGTTTCAATAGAAACCTCTTTCTGGATGCCCATCAATGTCCCAAACTTGCAGTGCATTTGGAGTTTGTTCCACGAGGTCAGACTGTTAATCAAGCTTTCTACTTAGAGGTTCTGAAAAGATAGTGTTAACAGTGTATGACAAAAATGGCCTGATGGGGCAGATGGGGGACTGGTTTTACTACCACGACAATGCACCTGCTCACACAGCCGTCTCAGTCTGCTAGTTTTTGGCAAAAAAATAGCATGCCTTTCTTGCCCCCACACACCTGACTTATCTGACCTCACGCCATGTGACTTCGTTTCCGCAAATGCAGAGGGTTGTGAAAGGACAGCGATTTGGCTACGTAGAAGAGGTGAAGAAAAAAAACGAGGGAGGTGGTGCTGTCAGCCATCCAAATAGATGAGTTTGAAAAATATTTCCAAGAATAGAATCACAGATTTGACAAATGTATTGAGTGGAATGGAGAGTACTTTGAAGGTGAGACCGTTATTCTGTAAAAAAAAAAAATTAAATAAATACATTCCATTGGGGGGGGGCGTTCCATGCCCCCACACCACCATCATCCTCACAGCCACAGCTTCCTCTCTGCCCCTCTCACATATTTCCGTCACACACACACAGGAACTGCAGCAAGGCCCACAGCAGTCAGGGGCGAAGTGGCTCTGGAATGGAGTAAATTGGTGATCTTAACAGGACAGCTCTTAGCTGAATTTTCTGGGTAGCTGCTATTAGCAGTGGGATACTGGATTTAGCAGGCACAGGTTTCTCCTGAGGTGTGAGTGATCTTACTCCCCTCACCCTGCTAGCCCGGACCAGCGATTCTGCTTAGGGTATATATTCACTCAATGATCACTACAGCTGTGAAAGGGAACCAGGAAACTTCCTATATTCAGGCTTCTGCAATAAACATGGAGAAAATGTTGCCTCATCTCTCTTAACTAGAAGTTCTTTTCATTGTAAAGGGAATGCATCTGATATTTTATGGCATATTAAGGTAGGCCTGATCCAAGTCATTGTATTTTCAATCACTTTATATGTATGTGAACTATGTATAGGCTTTCCCCCCCATGTCTATCAATATAAGGCAGGATGACAATCCCAAAGAGAAAATAATGGGACCAATGGTTCCAGGAAGCTAGGGGGTGGGGTGGGAGGGGAGAAGCAAGAGGGGAACCAGCAAACCCAGGAACAAGGGAACAACAAATTATCTAAAATTGATGATGAGGGGGGTGTAGAATGCCTGGTGGGGTTTGATCAAGTGTAATGTAGCCACGCGGAATTAATGAAAGCCAAATAATGGTCAAATATGATAGTGGGACAAGAGAAAAGTAAAAGGACATAGAGGAAAGCACTAGGAGGCTAAAGACATTTGTAGAGGCATAAATACAGGCACATACATGTGTAAATATATTTATATATAATGATAGGGATATCGGTCTACATGCATATATTTATAATGTTAAATATTAAGGTAGCAGACAGACGTTGGGCCTCTACTCAAGTACTCCCTCAATGCAAGAACACTTGGTTCGGTGATGTTCACCTTTTCAACCCAGTCACTGAAATTAAAATGGGTGCATAAGCAAATGTGGTGAAAAAAGCTGATGGTGCCCGGCTATTAAAAGACATAGCATCTGGGGACTTCAAGGCTTGAAGATAAACATGTGGACGTCTAGGAAGCAACGAAGTCCAATGGAAGAAGCACACCAGCCTGTGTGATCACGAGGTGTCAACAGAATCAGGTATCAGGCATCAGAAGATCCAAAACAATCATATCGATGTGAATGAGGGGGCCAGAATGGAGACCCAAAGTCCATCTGTAGACAATTGGGCATCCTTTCACAGAATGGTCATAAGGAAGGGATGAGCCAGCCAGAATGCAGTATAGCACCAACGAAACATATAACATTCCTCTAGTTCTTTAATGCTTCCCCCCGCCATCTCCCCTACTATCATGACCCCAGTTCTAACTTACAAATCCGGCTAGACCAGATCATGTACACTGGTACATATAAGAGCCTTTGACCCACAGAATCCAGGACAGATAGCCCCCTCAGGAACAATCATGGGAGTAGTGATACCATGAGTGTAGGGAGAAGGTGGGAGGGGGGGAAGGGGGAACTGATTGCAATGATCAACGCATAACAACTCCCTAGGGTGACAAACAACAGAAACATGGGTGAAGGGAAATGGCAGTCAGCGTAAGATATAAAAATAATAATTTATAATTTATGAAGGGTTCATGAGGGTGGGAGGGTGGAGGAGGGAGGGGAAAAAAGAGGAACCAATACAAAGAGGAGCTGATACCAAGGGCTCTAGTAGAAAGAAAATATTTTTGGAAATGTTGATGGCAACATATGTACAAGTGTACTTAATACAATTGAATGATGGATCATCATAAGATTTGTAAGAGCCCCCCCCCAATAAAATGATTTTAAAAGGAAAAGAAAATAAGAAAAGGATGATGGCAGCATATATACAAATGTGCTTGACACAATCGGTGTATGGATTATCATAAGAGCTATAAGAGCAGCTGCCAATAGTGATTAATTAAAATAAAAAAGAAAGCTGGACAATAAATAAGGAAGAAGATTTGATGCATTTGAATTACGGTGTTGGCAAAAAAAAAAAAACTATCCATGAAATGCCAGAAAAACAAACAAATCTGTCTTAGAAGAAGTATAGTCAGAATGCTCCATAGAAATGAGGTGGGAGGCCTTCTCACTTACCTTTGGAAACGTCATCAGGAGGGTCATTGAGGAAGACCCTCAATGAGATGACTGACACAGTCATTGCCACACTGGGCTGAAACATGAGAACAATGTTGAGGAGGGTGCATGACCCAGCAGTATTTCATTCTGCTGTACATAAGGTCAGTATGTCGGGACCAATTTGATGCTACCTAGCACCACCACCACCACCACTACGTGTTATACATGAAATGAGCTATTCATTAGGAAAGTAAAGATGAAAGAGGCAGCATTCCTGACTTCATGGCAGTAGACACAGATTTACACATGTGGCTTCCAGTGAAGGCGCCCCATGCTTATGGTTAAATGTGCTGATGGCAACTGCGGACAGTGTAGCACGGAAAGTCAAAGTCAGTCCGCACTTACCCGAGTCCTCCCACTACTATCCCCCAGGAGTTTCTGGTGTTTCCCTACAGGTCTTCCTTATACAAGTAATTGAATAAAGAGAGCTCTGCTACTTCTGTATTCACTAGTTTCTGGATCTTGGACCCATTTCTATGTTGCTATAGACAACCCAAACTTCCTTTTGTTTTCAATCATGCTTTACAAACAACAATTGATTACCTCCATGATCTATCCCTAATGCGAGCTAGCTGATAGGCTGTCAGCCGCCTTAACTATAATAAGAGGCAGCAGTATGAAATGAAAATCTTGTTGGATAGATCCCACCTGGAACCCCAACATACTGGTTTTACTGTCTTGACAGTATTCTTAGTGTCTCTGGGACCAAAATGTAGGCTCTATGTGATTTATGTTGAGGGCCAGGGTGTCATAGTTATTCATGATTGATGTTGTTTATTTATGGTCAATTGATTTTCACCAAAGGGCTCAAGACAATTCAATGGACAAATGGCAGTCTGGCAAATGGAGGGGGGATCAATTTGTATATCCGTGTGCACAAAGGTAAATTTAGAGCCTTACCTCACAGCACAGAAAGAAATTCATACCAAATGTATCATCGATCCCAATGTGAGAGGTGAAACTATTAACAGAACAAAACACAGGAGAAAAATCGCTGTACCCCTGAGATGGGCAAAGTCTTAATTATGCCACCAAAAGAAAAAATAATAACAAACTGGACTTTACCAAAATTTAACTTTTGGACTTCAAAAGACACTACGTATCTATGTGCCCCACATCAGGAGGAGCAGAAGTTAAGAGCTTGAATTTAGAAGTCATACAGATTCAAATCCTGACTCAGGCATGAATTCTCTGTGACCTTGGGAAAGTTCAACCTTCTGTACCTCTGGCCCCTTGTCTCTACAAGGAAGCCAATACTAGCATCCCCATCCAGGTAACTTAGTGTTGAAGTCTTCACACCAAGTGTTCCAAAGCAGGGAGCATAGTGTGGGAGCAGCCCAAGCAGCCCTCGGACTCCGGGAACCTGGTGATAACTCTCTCTCTCTCTCTCTCTCTCTCTCACTCACTGCCCCGCAGTCAGTGCTGACTCCCATCCGCCTCCTGAGGGTTTCCAAGACAGTAACTGTTTGTGGAAAGCCCACTATGTCTCCCGAGGAGCTGCTGGGGGATTTAAACTGCCAACCATGAGGATCACACCCCCATGTATAACCACTGCACCGCCAGAGCTCCAGCGACAGCCAAGGCACGTAAGCAGGGAGGCCAGTGGGCAAGCAGCCATCGTGGGTGCGCCACAATGCGGTGTTCAGTGTTGAAACGGAGAACTACAACCTTCAATAATTTAAGTTAATAATAATAATAAAGATATGGGTAGGAAACCCAAAAGAAGAAGAGAAGGTTAATCTCCAGAGTAGGAGTTACCACAGTTTAATAAAGTCCCATTTTTTCCCAGCAAAACATGATATGGCAAATGAAGAAACAGGAAAAGACCCATGCCAATTACTAAGATAAACTATCAGAAGCTGTTCCCGAGGAAGAAGAGATAATGTACTTATTGGGGTCATGACTTTATAGAAACAGTACTAGGTATGCTCAAAGAGCTTTTTAAAAACCCTAAGAAAATGGGAATAGTAATAGTTAATTTCTATGCATTTCATGCAGTGGGTATGTGTGTGGACACATGCAAGTGCTGTACTATGCCAAACCCACTGCTGCTGAGTTGGTTCTGACAGACTGTAAATAGGTTTAGCACTGCCTGACTCTAAGTTCTGAATGAGCTGAGTCCGGAGCCTGTGTATCTATAACTAGTCTTGGTTTTATTTCTGAAACCCACATGCTCTTTTATTCCCAGCAACTCTCGTATTGATAAGAATTGAATGAAAATGTCTACAGATGTCACAATAGTGCGATGAAGAACAGTGCTTCTTGTATTATAATGCTGAGTGTGGAGGGACTTCTTTCACTTAGGCTGCTGCCCTATGATGCATTGTTCCGAAGAAGACAATAAGGATCAGAGATATTAGATGAGCGGGAGTCTCGTGGCTAGAAAGCAACTCACCAGGCCCAGTCCAATGCTTTTCTCATTCTACCCACAATCACCATCATTGGGTAGATAATAGATGCCTCTTCCCTTGGCACAGAGTCCCCAGTATAAAGCCACGAAGTTCTGGTGGGGATAAGGCCTTGATATTATTACAAGGAGGCTTGAAATCTCGGTGAACAGCAAGCAGTCCCTAAAATGAATGCATAATGAGTATGCATTATTCTTTTAATTGCTCTAAAATTCTTTGATTGATACTATAGAGCTTTATTTAGAAGTTGATAATCATTTCTATTACCTCTTGTGAGAAGGCCTTCAAAAGATACCTATCTTAAGAGGGTCCTCAAACATTTTTTACATTGAAAAGGAAAAGTTTTATTTGAAATCCTACCTGTGTTAGTCTGGGTTTAAAGAAACAAATCGACAGAAACTCATGGATAAGAGAGAGTTTTATATAAAGGGTAAGTGCACATCAAGAAAACATCCCAACCCAGTGCTGCCCAAACCTACAAGTCCAACATTAACTTATTAACCCATATGTCCAACACCAATCCACAAAGTCCTCCTCCATCTCACAAAACACACGCAATGACGCCGACTGCAGGAGGAAAGCCGAGTCAGTGAACGTGCAAACATCTCAGCGCTGGCAGGGGTCTCCACACGGCTGCTCCAGCACCCAGGGCTGCATCGGGGTAGGTCCACGTGGCTTCTCCTCAGGGATGTCTTGCAGGAAGTGAGCCTTGCTAGCTAAAGCAGGGACCTGGCTAAGGCAGCTGCACCCTGGTCCGACCATCAGAAAGCAAGACCGGAGAACTTGAAAGGCGAGGCTCACTGAGCCATTTATCTCTCCGCCCTTCAATTAACCGCACATGTGTTTATTGGCCAGGTTGGCACAATAAACTAACTACCTCACTACCCCTCTGTTCCGGAACTTTCCCACTTCAGCATTTACATGTGTATAGTGAAGGCCAAAGAACCACAGTCAAGAAAATGAAAAATAATTTAAATTTATTAATTAGCTTGCCCTTGTCATAAACAAAAGTGTTAATTATTTGGTTTCTCATGGGCATCTGTTTGGTAAAAAAAAATATTAAAATTTCCACGTATTCCACTTCATCCCACATACCTTCTTCAAAGTTGATATAATACCCAAATGCAAACTAATTGCTCCTGAGTTACTCCTGTTCAAAGTGATTCAATAGGACAGAGAAGAATGGCCTCAGAGGGTTTCTTTATGGAAGCATCTTCTCCCCACGAGAGGCTGGTGGGCTTGCATCCAGACCTTGTTTAGCAACTGAGAGCTAAACTTCTCTTCAACCAACCCTCCTAAAATTGATATGCTACGTTTAGATTTAAAAGAGTAACCAAAGTACATTCTTGTACTTCTTTTTGCTTTGTCACATGTTTATATTTACTTCTCCAAACCATGTCCAAGCTATCCTCAGGCTAAGAGTGTCTTTTGCATCTTTGGTATCCATGACAGCATCCATTAAAAACTAGCCAAAAACATATAAGTAATACATGTTTCCCAAACTAATGAGTAAGATAAAACTTGCAGCACACATAGATGACCCAAGCAGCTTCTGATGTTAATACTCTAACAGGGACTTTAAAAAATATCGATCAGCATATTGACCCAAAGCTCTTAGACCTGGAGGGAAAGCTCACATTTGGACACTGCCACAAACACAAGTTTAAATGCTATCGTTTTCTGGTGATCTCTATTTGCCTTTCCATTCTCCACAGAGACACAGCACCCAAGGAGCCTGATGGGCTCAAAAGGTCAGTCTTAAATAGGACACTAGAAGTTCTCCTAGCTTCAACCTATGTGAATTATGCCCCCAAACAGCCCGATCTTTGAACCAATTTATCAATTAAAGAAGAAATTACGGTATCTATACTTTCCGAAACTATGAGCCAATGGACACTAAAAATAATTTCTCTGAGCAACATTGTGGTAGATTTAGAAGTCAATCAATCTTCTTGGCTAGGTTGACATTTTCCAGAAGCCTCTTCCTGATAATAGCTGGTATTTTTATACCTTTTACAAATTTAGAAGGTGCTTTCATGTGTATTTACTCTACCTCTAGAGGATTTGTACGTCTGCTGCGGTACCCGGGGATGGGGCGGGGTGGGGTGTGGGGGGAATGCATCAGCTAGGGGACACAGAGTAATTTTGGTTCCTCTACATGAAGGGTCCATTTTATTTGATGATAAGGGAGTTAAAATGGTCCTTTATATATTGTAAATACTGTGGAGTTGAAGACATGACTTGTGTGGACTTTTGAAGATAAATTATAAAGTATGAAGCTCCCTCTCCACACCCACCTTCCCACAATCCTTTCACCCAGGGAGTGAAACTCAGCCCTTTGATTCTGTGGTAGATAGATACTTTTTGTTTGTTTGTTTTTAGATAATTTTAATGGGGGCTCTTACAACTCTTGTTACAATCCATACATCAGTCGTATCAGACATATTAGTACATAAATTGCCATTGTTTTTTTCTAGACATTTACTTTCCATTGAGCCCTTGGGATCAGCTCCTCTTTTCCTATCCTTTCTTTTATTTTGTTTTTGGTAATATGTATAAATATCCAGGGGTGCTCACAGAGGGGTCTAGGGGAGGAGATGAGTCAGTCAGGGTGCGATGTAGCACCAATGAAGAATACAGCTTTCCCGCAGATCCTGGATACTTCCTCCCCCCAACTACCATGATCTGAATTCTGCCTTGCAGGACTGGATAGAGCAAAGGTTGTACACTGGTGCATATGGGAGCTGGAGGCACAGGGAATCCAGGGTGAACGATACCTTCAGGACCAGGGGTGTGAGGGGCGATGCTGGGAGAGTGGAGGGTGAGTGGGTTGGAAAGTGGGAACCAATTACAAGGATCTGCAAGTGACCTCCTCCCTGGGGGACGGACAACAGAGAAGGGGTGAAGGGAGACACCAGATAGGGCAAGATATGACAAAGTAATAATCTATAAATTATCAAGGGCTCATGAGGGAAGGGGGAGCGGCGAGGGAGGGGAAAACAAGAGGACCTGATGCAAAGGGCTTAAGTGGAGAGCAAATGCTTTGAGAATGATTAGGGCAAGGAATGTACAGATGTGCTTTATATAATTGATGTATGTATATGTATGGATTGTGACAAGAGTTATATGAGCCCCTAATAAAATGTTTTTTAAAAAAAGAAAATGATTAGGGCAGAGAATGTACAGATGTGCTTTATACAATTGATGTATGTATATGTATGGATTGTGATAAGAGTTGTATGATCCCCTAATAAAATGTTTTTTAAAAATGCAGGGGTGGTAAACCGGGGCCCAGTCTGATACTATGCCTCCACAGTGTGGCCGTCCACAAGGAGAACACTGGGGACCTCCCCCTCTCTGTGTCCTTTTGCTTTCCTGCCTGCTGGGACTCTCTGCCACTGACCCTGGAAGCTGCTGGAGCCCTGCCATGTTTCCACCGTCTTGGAGTCCCATGACTGCACCCTCCGGCTGTGCGCTTCCTGCATTCTGCATCACTGCATGTGACTGCACGCGTCTGAAGAGGGACTTATAGACTCGTGTTGAACTAATAGACTTGTGATGGACTGAGTTCGGATGCTTTCTTGATCTATAGTTACTTCTTGATATAAAGCCCTCTCTTATACATCTATGAATGACACTGAATTTGTTTCTCTTCTTAACCTGGCCTAACACAGGTCCTAAAGAGTGTTTGGAAGGGAAAGTTTGCTGGGGAACTTTGACAGTCCTCATAGAGAGGAGACTGGTGCTGAGAAAAGGGGCCAGGTGGCACCTAGTGAAACCTTAAGAAATGTCATTCCCCCTTGATTTTGCTTAGGCAAAGCAACGAACAGAATAAACTCTAAGTTTCTATGAGCTGGCCATACTTCGCATATTTATTAAATGCGCCCTGTGTCCAATTTCCTACCCACTCTGCATTGGTCAGGATTTTCCAGAGAAACACCAAATAGGCTAGAGATTGACTGACTGGAATTGGCTCATGAAGCTGTAGGATTAGTTGTTGTTCTTAGGTGCCATTGAGTCCACTCCAATCCACAATTACCTACTGGTCTAGACGTGAGGATTTGGGTCTTCCTTACATTGAGTTGTAATTCATACTGAATTCTTGATCTCCACTAGCAAGTGTTTCAATTCCTCCTCACTCTCAGCCAGCGAGGTTGCCTGCGTACAGTGGGTTAATAAGCCTCCTGTCCTGTGACTGTACTGTTCTCCACAGAATCCAGCTTCTCTGATGAGTGACTCGGCAGAGAGATGGGACAAGTATGGTGAGAAGATACAACCCCGCACACCTCTCCTGGTCTTCAACCATGCAGTGCTCCCTTGTTCTATTGGAACAACGGCCTCTTGATCCAGGTATAAGTTCCGAGCGAGTATAATGAAGTCTTCTGAAATTCCCATTCTTCACTAGGCTATCCGCAGTTTATTATGGTCCACACACTTGAGTGCCTTGGTAGAGTCAATGAAACACAACAGTTTTCTGGGATTTTCTGCTTCGAGACAAGATCCGTCTGACATCAAAAATGATTACCCTTGTTCCATGTCCTCTGCTGAATTTGGCCTGAACCTCTGGCAGCTCCCTGACATTGTGCTGCTGCAACTGATGTTGGATGATCTTCTGCCAATGTTACCTGTGTGGGCTATCAATGACGGCATCCTACAGTTCGAAGATCCTGTTGGGTCACCTTTCTTCGGAATGAGCACAAATATGGATCCTCCTGTCGGCTGCACAGGTAGCTGTCTTCCAAATTTCTTGGCTTAGACAAACGAGGGGGATCTAGAATTAGACAAGCCAAAGGAAGAACACGCTCAGCATCTCGGAAGTTGACAGAAATCAAGGAAAAGTCAAGCCTCGACTTGCAGTTTTGGAAGATTCTGTAGGCACAATCTTGAATGAGGCAGGAAGCATCAAGAGTAGATGGAAAGAATACAGTGACTTTATCAACAGCAATAGTTGACAGTCCACCAATTCAGGAGGCGGTGTACGAGTACGAACCAATGGTGCTGAAGGAAGAAGTTCAAACTGCACTGAAGCCGTTAGCCAAAAACAAGCTTCCAGGAATGGATGGAATATCCATTGAAATGTTTCCGAAAGGCTAAGACGTAATGAGTTTTCCTCCAATTCTGAGACTTCATACAATCCAGCTTCTCAGATTATTTGCTAAGCATACAGATCGAATAAGTATGGCTTGAATAAATCATGGAGTATTCTCTTGTTCTGTTTGACTGATTGTCTGCCTCCTGTTCTGTATGCAGGTTCGGTATGAGCGCAAGTAGGTAAATGTTCTGAAATTACCATTCTCTGTAATATTGTCCGTGATGTGCAGTGATTTACACAGCTGAACGCCTTTTCGTAGTCAAGTAACTACACTTCTGGTATTCTCTGCTTCAGCCAAGATCCATCTGACAGCAGCCATTCCCCATCGTCATCTGAATCTGGCTCGGATTTCTGGCAATCCTCTCTTCATGCACTGCAACAACCGTTTATGATTTTTTCTTCAAAAAAGTTTTACTTGTGTGTAATTTGAATAGTATTGTTTAATACTTTCCGCACTCTGCTGCGTCATTTTGTTTGGAATGGGCAGTAACAGGAAGTTCTTCCAGTCAGCTGACTAAACTGCTGCCTTCCAAACTTCTTGGCTCGGATGAGTGACAGCTTCCAGCGGTGCAGCCAGGACAGACTAAAGATCAAAAGCCCATTCTTTTAGAGTGGTGGGGAGAGCAGTGGGTGTTTTCCTTGTGTCTACATTCTTTCATGTCATGAAATAAGTTGTATCTAATAATTATAACTATTTATCTTAGATGAAAATACTATCATTGTGTACAGTTTGTCATAGATGGATTCATGTATTTAAACATCAGAGAGAATGTCTGACTTTAGGAGATTCTCTAATAATACTCCAAATGGCTAATTTGATGATTTCATATTCTATACATTTCTTATTTAAAAAAAATCATTTTAGTGGGGACTCATACAACTCTTATCACAATCCATATGCCAAGCACATTTGTACATTTTGTTGCCATCATCATTCTCAAAACATTGGCTTTCTGCTTGAGCCTTTGCTGTCAGCTCCTCATTTTCCCCCTCCCTCCCTGCTCACCCCTCCTTCATGAATCCTTGATAATTTATAAATTATTATTATTTTGTCATATCTTACACTGTCCGATGTCTCCCTTCACCCACTTTTCTGTTGTTCATCCTCCAGAGAGAAGGTTATATGTAGATCTTTGTAATCAGTTCCCTCTTTCCACCCCACCCTCCCTCCACCCTCCCAGTATCGCCATTCTCACCACTGGTCCTGAGGGGATCATCTGCCCTGGATTCCCTGTGTTTCCAGTTCCTATCTGCACCAGTGTACATCCTCTGGTCTAGCCAGATTTGTAAGGTGGAATTGGGATCAAGATAGGGGCGGGGGAGGAAGCATTTAGGAACTAGAGGAAAATTGTATGTTTCATCGTTATTCTATAACTTTCAAGGATTTAAGAAAATGAATGTATTTCATTTGATCAGCATGAATCTTTTTCTTTTTTCAATCATTTTATTGGGGCTCATACAGCTCTTTTCACAATCCATACATCCATCCATTGTGTCAAGCACATTTGTATATATGTTGCCACCATCATTTTAAAAATCTTTTCTATCTACTCGACCCCTTGATATCAGTTCCTCATTTCCCCCTTTCTCCCACCCTCCCTCCCTCACGAACCCTTGATAATTTATTTTTTAAATGTTTTTTCATGTCTTACACCAACCGCTATCTCCCTTCACCCACTTTTCTGTTGTCCGTCCCCTAAGAAGGGGTTATATGTAGATCATTTGCTTTTCTAGCTTGTAACTTTCAGTTTGAATCCATGAGAATCAAGGCTTAGATATAAGGTCTCTGCTTTTGGTCTTCAAAATGGCTCTGGGTGCATGGATGGTAATGGGAGGTGATGGTACACTTTAGAATGTGACCATTAGTTCTGTGGGTGTGTCCCTAGACTGAGAGGTAGCAACTGAGTGACGCACGTGACAAGGAGAGAGGGAATTCCATGATGCCAGCAGAAGTGACTACCTTTGTGTGGAGAATGTCTTTGAGCTGTTCCCTCAGTGGGATGGGGGGAAATGGATTTCAAGCAAAACTGGCCATGAGTCTGGGAGGAAGGAGGGGCCCCTCACGTGGCCTCCTGCTCTCCCGCAGCATGTTGCTATTGTTGGGTTTTATTGAATGGATTCTGGTGCGTGGTGAGCCCGGGTGTGTAGAGTAGAATTGCTTCCTAGGGTTTTCCAGGCTGTGACTTTAGGGGAGCAGATTGCACGTCTTTCTTCTGAAGTGCCTGTGGGAGGTTTATAGACAAGAGCAGCTGAATATGAGGAAACATCCCAGCCCAGTCCCGATCAAGTCCACAAGTCTGATATTAGCCCATATGCCCGGTACCAGTCTATAAAGTCCTCTTCAGATTCACAAAACACATGCAATGATGCCAAATGCAGGAAGATCACAGGTCAGTGGGTGGGAATTCTTGTGGATCCAGTGGTGTTATAAGCATCTCAGTGCTGGCAGGGATCTCCATGTGACTTCTCCAGCATCCAGGGCTGCACCAGGGTAGGTCCATGCGGCTTCTCCTCAGGGATGTCTTGCAGGAAGTGAGCCTGGTCAGTAGAGAGTCTCCATGGGAGTGAACCGAGAAAGAAAGTCTCTCCCGCCTCCAAGGAGGAAAAACCAGATTTCCCAGAATTCTCAGGGGAAAGCCATGCCTCATTAGTTATATCTTGATTGACAGACCAAACTCAACTCCTTCACTCAATCCTTTTAAACTGACACCACAGGGTTCCTATGATTCAGAACTGAGGAGCACCGGCCGAAAATCACAGCTCCAAAATCACGAGGACAAGTATATGCAGACTCTACCATGATGGTAAATGGTAATTTCCAAGACAGGCCCAGCACACTCTCCCATCCTACATGTTTTTCTTATCACGTGGTGCTGGTGTTACTGTCATCTAGAAATGGTCCTTCAGTTTGGGTGGGGCTGTGACCATCGCAGAGGGGTGAACATGTGACTTCTGGAGCTAGATCATAAAAGGGAAAGTCGCTTCCACTTGGTTCTCTTGGGACTCTCTTTTGGACTCAACATCTATGACATGAGAAAGTTCACGTCACCCAGGAAAGCCACATGCAAGCGTTTAGACTGACAGCCCAATCTGAGGTCTCAGATAGCAGACAGGAGGTAAGAAAATATCCCAATTGAGTTCATTCAAAGCAAACATCTCACAATAACACAGTGAGAACATCCTAGTGATGCTTTGAACCGTGAGAGATCAAGCGATGTTTTCAAGTTTGAAGTTAATGAGTTTGAAGATAATTCATTTGACAGAAATGAATAACTGGTATTTGCTGGGGGAGAAGTGATATTAATTGCTTAGAATGACCACTTTCTTGGCCCTGGCTCAGATTTTTTAAAATTTAGAACAACAAAACCAGTAGGATCCCCTTCTCTGGCTGCGTGCCCCAACCTTGGCCCTTGTGACCTTGACTCCCACCACAAGGCTCACACACACAAGGTGAGTCTTTTCCATGACCTATAAGCAACACATGGCCTCCTCTCCCTTGAGAAACAAGTTTGATTCCATTCACTCAACAGGAAAAACAATAAGAAGGGAACACGCCGTTGCTCAATCTCTACTCAGCCATAGAATGCATTTCAGATTAGAAACTCCTTCTGGCCCTGGCTTTCTCAGATTGTGACAATGGGGTGGGAGAAGAAATAACAAGTCCACTCACACATTTGCTGTGTTTAGACTTAGTGAGATGACAGGGAAAGTTTGCTTCCCAGCAGTTTACTTCCAGCCAACTGGAATAGACCTACCTGTGGGATCCAGCCCACATGTGGAGGGGTCGTAAGTGATGGTTGTGTAATTGAAAGGAAGAAGTTAAGAGATAGACAAAAGTTTTGGGGTGCTCACCTCCACCATGGATCAGGAACCAGGTCCAAGCAGGAGAGAAAGATAATATATTCATAACATCAATTTATACAGTCTCGGGACATGCAAGCCCTCCTAATTACAGGTAACCACATAAGTAACAAAATAGGCTGTACCTTAACCCTAGACGTCACTGAGTTCACTGGAGGAGAAACTTAACACCAGTGCTGGGGGCAAGTAAGGGGAGAGACTGTCTCCTGAACAAGGAGAACAATAACAACATGTCTGCTCCTATAGATAAAGCTGCCAGCCAGATAGCAATCAGACACTTACTTGTAAGAGGTCACTTTAAGGTAGCACTGTTATGGGAGGGTATTGTGGGGATTAACCTTAATTATGAGAATGTGATTGGGACTCATCTCTAACCCAGAACCCTGGCCGCTCAGGCTTCTTAAATATGAGAATAAGGAATGTGTCTGCATACACTCCCTTCCCAGTCCTCAGTTTCCGTACCTACCGGGGCCATTGTGTCACATTGTGCTCTTTCCTTAGGACTTGCAACACATGTACAGTTTACCTTTGTGCCCAAAGCACTGGACTTGACCAGAGAGGTACCTGTGTCTAAAGTACAGCACAAGCCATGTGCTGGGACAAGTCTGAATCTCTGGATTTCCCTCTTTCCTCTTTGTATAATTTGGATATTCAAATCAATCTTATAGTACCATATATACTTGTGTATAAGCTGAGTTTTTCCGCCCATTTTTAATGTAGTTTTGGTGGTAAAATTAGGTGCTTCTGCTGATATTCGGGTCAACTTATACTCAAGTATATATGGTAATGATGAAGTTAAAAAGGAATTAGAACTAGTGAAAGTGTCTGGCACATCGTCAAAACACAGCCAATGTTTATTTCTTAAATTTGTATAAACCAAACTCATAGCCATCGAGTCGATTCTGACTCATAGTGACCTTATAGGACAGGGTAGAAGAGCCCTTGGAGGTTTCTGAGACACTTTAAAATCTTCATTAACTGGGGAAGGTAGGGTGAGTACTGTTATTAGGCAGGCTGCTATCTTCCAGTTAGTAAATTTCAGGTCTGCATTCAAGCCAACCTTTCTCTAGTGCCAAAGCCCAGGCTGTGTCTATGCACTCTACCGTCTTCCCTAAAAGAACAGGCATGCCCTCTACATTCATTGAGCACATTCTGTGGTGGTTCCATAATCTGGTGTCAATCTGAGGATTAAGAGCGTAGGGGTGGAGTCTAGCCTGTCAGTCAGGATATAGCCAATGAGGGCATGTGGGCATGGCCTTCTCCTGAGGATTCTGGGAACTCCTGTATTTCCTCCTTGGAGGCGGGAGACACATTCTCTCTGCTCACTCTCTGGGAGACTTTGCAACTCACAAAACGCATGGAATTACACTAGTGCCCTGAACTGGAAAAGCCATGTGGAGACTCCTGCCAGTGCTAAAATGCTTACAATGACAGGCTAGACTCCACCCTTTTGCAAATTGACACCAAATTATTTAACCACCACAGGGCGGGATTAGCTTTGGAGTAAATCAGGTCTGTAGTTGGCTAGCTTGTACTTGCTGTGCGTGATCTTTACAGAATTACCTTGGTTTTTGAGCCTCAGTTTCCAGATTTTCTTAATGGGAACAAGCTTATTCTAGGGAAGTATATCACTTTTCACTTATGTTCAGAAGATGAAAGCTTCTTACTCTGCCAACCTAGATCCCTTACCGAGCCCTCTTCTTTCTCTTATTGTTTACAGTTCTCAGTATTGAACTAACCATTCAGCACCAAACCCAAACCTCTGCCAGCGAGTCAATTCCAACTCAATGAGCCTGTAGAATGGAGAAGAGCTGTTTCAGAGTGTCTGAGATGGAAGTAGAAGATCGCTTCCGAGTGGAGACCCAAAGCCCATTTGTTGGTCACTGGAGACCCTCTCACAGAGGAGTCTAGGGGAGGAGATTAGTCAGTCAGGGTGCGATGTAGCACCAATGAAGGATACAGCTTTCCCCCAGATCCTGGATGCTTCCTCCCCCCAACTACCATGATTCAAATTCTACCTTGCAAGTCTGGATAGAGCAGAGGTTGTACACTGGTGCATATGGGAACTGGAGGCACAGGGAATCCACAGTGGATGATACCTTCAGGACCAAGGGTGTGAGGGGCGATGCTGGAAGAGTAGAGGGTGAGTGGGTTGGAAAGGAGGAACTGATTACTAGGCTCTACATGTGACCTCCTCCCTGGGGGACGGACAACAGAGAAGGGGGTGAAGGGAGACTCCGGATAGGGCAAGATATGACAAAATAATGACCTATAAATTATCAAGGGCTCATGAGGGAGGGGGAGGAGGGAGGGAGGGGGAAAAATAAAAAGAGAACCTGATGCAAAGGGCTTAAGTGGAGAGCAAATGCTTTGAAAATGATTAGGGCAAGGAATGTACAGATGTGCTTTATACAATTGATGTATGTATATGTATAGATTGTGATAAGAGTTGTATGAGCCCCTAATAAAATGTTTAAAAAAAAAAAGATTGCTTCCTCCTTCTCTGGCGTAGTGGATCGGGGTTGAACCACTAGCCCTTTGGTTAGCAGCCCAGTGCCAAATCCTCTGCCAGAGGGCTCCTTTCACTTATTAAGATTACTATGTCACCTCCTCCCTGGGGGAGGACAACAGAAAAGTGGGTGAAGGGAGATGTCGGACAGGGCAAGATATGACAAAATAATAATTCATAAATTATCAAGGGTTCATGAGGGAGGGGGAAGCCGGGAAGGAAGGGAAAAAATGAGGAGCTGATGCCAAGGGCTTAAGTGGAGATAAATGTTTTGAGAATGATGAGGGCAACGAATGTACAAATGTGTTTTACACAACTGATATATGTATGGATTGTGATAAGAGTTGTATGGGCCCCTAATAAAATGATTTTAAAAAGAAGATTACTTTTGGGACAGATAAATACCTCAGGACCAATAAGGAGAGTAGCAACACCAGTAGGATAAGGGGAAGGTAGGGGGAACAAAGGGGGAATGGATCACAATGATCTACATATACCCCCCCCCTGGCGGGGGTGGGGGAGACAGACCACAGAAAAATGAGTTAAGGGAGACATTGGTCAGTGTAAGATGACAAAATAATAACAATTTATAAATTATGAAGGGTTTGTGAGGGAGGGAGAGGGAGAGATAAAATGAGGAGCTGATCTCAAGGGCTGAAGTAAAAAGCCAACTATTTGAGAATGATGAGGGCAACGGATGTACAAATGTGCTTGACACAATGGATGAATGGATGGATTGTGATAAGAGTTGTACGAGCCCCCAATAAAATGATTAAAATAAAAAGAAAGAAGAAAATACTCTAAAAAAAGAGATTACTATGTCTTAATAGCTACTTAGCAACTAGATACACACGTCCTGAGTGAGGATCGTGTCTTCCTGGCACAGGGTCTACATTTTCTGGAATATGCCTGATACTGATATAATTCTCCACTTAGACACACTCCGAATTTGGTCCCCAAAGAAATGAATACACTCCTGGGGACACATACGTGCATTTCGGAATACGTGTGCGCATTTCTCACAATGCCTGGCGCATAGTGCTGAACCTAGTGCTGAAGCTAGATGTCTGCAAATGTTAGTGACGTTCGGAAGAAAAGGCTGGGGCTTTAGGGGGAGATCTGCATTACAGTGAACGCATATGGGAAAGGACCGGGTAAACTTTGGTAACAGGTTAGACAATTGGGCAATATTACAAAAGCTCATCTTGAGCAGGACGGTAGGAAAATCTGAACACAGCTGCTTTGGGGAAAGTTAGCTGAGCTGCCAAGAGAGCCACACCCTGCAGAGCCCTCATTGCAGGTTTGAGAAGCCTTTACTGCCCTCAAGTGGCCTCTTGTGGGACCTGCCTGGGTTTAAGCCTTGGATCCCAGGCTGGGAGATGATGTAGGGCGATCATTTCTATTCACCCATCCCCACTGACTTCCTGTCCCCGAAACGAGTCGCAGAGTCTGATTTTCAAGCTCTTGCGGTTCTGCAGTTGCTTTAATGAGGGCCACTGTAGGCGGCCCTGGCCTTGCAAACCCTTCTAAGTCTTAAAGCGCCTCCTGGTCCAAGGTCTCTGGGGCATATCCAGGCTTGGATTGCAGACCAGCACCAGTGTTGCTGCCTCGACCCTCCCCCACTGCCCCGTCCCCGCTGCCCTCCTCCCCACACCCTGCCCCTCTGTGGTCTTGCCCTGTGTTTGTGTTTCCACTGAGTGAACTTTGCAAAATTACATCTTTATATGACCTCCACATCTACATCACAGAGCTGCTTAGCTACTGGTCTAGGGAAGAAAAGAGACCGCAAATTCAAATATAATTCATAGAGCTACGTACATTACATTTTAAACAAGAGAAACCAGGAAGGCCATCAGCATGCGGCCAAAATGACCTCCAAGGATTCCCAGAAGCTCAGTCATTTGACCAGGACATGGAGAACAAAGAAGACGCATAAAATCAAAATCGGAGCAGATCAATTTATCACAGTTATAAGGCAAAACTACAGCAGAGGGAAAGAAACCACGATGGAGACAGGTCCGCCAGGGCAGGTCGAAAAGTTGGCTTAAGGTAGTCCGCTCATGGCAGTCAAGGTGTGACTCATGACTCTGTGGCCCCATATCCCAATTTCCATCAAGAGTGCACCCAGGCAAGTCTCTGAGAGTGGGTGTGCCTCCTTGGGCTGGCTCGGGGTGTGGGTGGGGGTAACCCACTTTCAGACACACCCGGCCTGAAGAGAAAGCTTTTCACTTTGCAGAAAGAAATCAAGGGAGGTTGGACAGATGTGGAGACTCAGAAATGGATTTAGGGCTCCCACTTTAAGCCAGAGCTTCCCTAAATCTCATGTTCAAAATTTAAGCCCTTATACATTACAGAAAGGCACATCTTGAATTGTATTGCAAATATTAGTGTTTTAAATAGTAACACTGCTCTATCTTAAAAAAGGGATCGTGAATTATGTTAATTGGGTGGAAATGGCTTAGGAAAGAATATCGACCCCCCCCCCACTCTCATGATCCCAATACTACCTTGCAAATCTGGCTAGACCAGAGGATGTACATTGGTACAGATAGCAACTGGAAACACAGGGAATCCAGGACAGATGACTCCTCCAGAACCAGTGATGAGAGCGGCGATGCCTGGAGGGTGGAGAGAATGTGGGGTAGAAAGGGGGAACTGATTACAGGAATCTACATATAGCCTCCTCCCTGGGGGAGGGACAGCAGAGAAGAAGGCAGGGGGAGACATCAAACAGTGTAATATATGACAAATTAATAATAATATATGAATGATGAAGGGTTCACAAGGTGGGGGGAGTGGGGAGGGAGGGGGAAATGAGGAGCTGATATCAGGGGCTCAAGGAGAAGGCAAATATTTTGAGAATGATGATGGCAACAAATGTACATATGTTCTTGACACAATGGATGTATGTATGGCTTGTGATAAGAATTGTACGAGCCCCCAATAAAATGATTTAAAAAAATAATATCGAGAAGGACAAGACATTTTGAAGGACGTAACCCACATCACCGAATTGCACGTGATGAAAGTGCTGTAGTGGCATGTTCTGTTGTATATCATTTCACAAAAGCAAAAAATGAAAATCGGATCTAGGTTCCAAAGAACTTTGAACTAGACAAGATGTTTTTGGAAAGTGCTGTTTCCCCTCTCCAGGTCTTTTACTGATTATTCTGGACTGAGTGGGCCAGAGTTGAGGGAAGGGAATGGGTGCCGGTGAGGTCGCCTGCAGGGATCTAGGCACAGGGCTGCATCCGTGCGGATGAGTCATTGCTGTTTTAGGCGCTTTGGTGGAACCGTGTTGAAGTGCTTGGTTGCTAGTGGAAAGGTCAGTGGTTGGAACCCATCAGTCACTTCGAAGGAGAAAAATATGTTAGTTAGCTTTTTTGTCACAACCTTGGAAATTCTGCTCTGTCCTATAGGGTCATTATGATTCTGACAGGAAGTGGTGACTTTGGCTTTGTCCCTGTCCCCTACCTCACTATCCTCTCCTCCAGTCCTTTTGCTTTGCAATCAGGCCATTTAGAAGCGTCCATACTTTATACATCCCGTACCTGTAGCAGTGCAGTGTCAGAGAGCGAAGGTCTGGGTAAAGGAGACTGAAGTACTGTTTGCGTAATATCTGTCTCTCTGGCTTGTTAAAAACTTGCAAGTGTGTGACACATTTTCCCTCTATGATCTGTTCATCTATGTATCTATCTATGCTACTATCTCTTTTAAATTATATTCATTTATTTTCTTTCCCCTCCTTCCTCTTTCCCTCTCACCTCCCTCACTTCTCTATGAATGTCATAGTCTTTGCTTCTTTAGGTGTGAAAACTGTGTTTCTGGATTTTTTTCTTTTATAATAGTCATATACAGATTAAATCACCCAGCACCACACCTTACAAACCCACCTACGTCATCAAATGCTGGAAAGTTTCATTATTACTCTGTAGAGGTGCATAGCATGTCATTGTATGTACAGACTAAAGCTTATTTATCAATCCCGCTCCCAAAAGACATGTTAGTTGTTTCTATCTTTTTACTGTTGTGAACGGTGCTCCATCAACAGGGGTGTGCATCTGTCTGTCCAGACTTTGCTGCCTGTTTCTCGAGTGTATCTAGCAAGCAGACAGATGGATGGATCATACGGTACTTCTGTGCCCGGTGGTCTGAGGAAGGGCCACACCCATGTCCACAGTAGCGGTGCAGTTCTGCCGCCCTCCCGGCAGTGTGCTGCTTCCAAGCTCACCACATCTTCACCAGCATCGGGGCTTTTAGCTTTCAACCCTGCTATCAGTGCCGGTGTGTGTGAGGGGCTAGCTCAGCGTTGTTTTAATTCGATTCATCAAACGACTAGTGATTTTGAACAATGCCTATTCATGCCACCTGTCCACTTTTACAGTGGATTTCTTGTCATTTTCTTATGGAGGCGTTGGAGTTTCCTACAGATGTTCACAGTTAGCCGTTTATGAGGCATCAAGCCAAACCTCCCCCCACCCACCCTAGATTTGTACTCTTTTGATGACATTTTTGATGCACATAAATGTTGTATTTGCAGGATATTCCGGCCTTCTATTTTATCTTCTGTAATGTGTGTGTTCTGTATTATGTGTGGTAGTATGTTTATACCATCATTCTAGGATTGATATTTAAGTCTTTAATCCATTCTGAGAACTTTAATCATTTTTGTATATTGTGTGAGGTATGGGTCCTGTTTTATGCTTCTACAAATGGACATCCAATTATTTGTTTATTTCATCATTTTTGGGGTGCGCATACAACTCTTGTAACAATCTATACATCAAACGCATTGTATCAAGCGCACTTGTACATATGTTGCCATCATCATTCTCAAAACAATATCTTTCTACTTGAGCCCTTGGTATCAGCTCCTCTTTTTTCCCTTGCCCTCCCCCACCCATCGTGAACCCACGATAAATTATAAATCATTAGTTTTCGTATCTTACACCGTTCACTGTCTCCCTTCATCCATTTTTCTTTTGTTCATTCTCCTGGATGGGGGAGCTTTGTGATCAGTCCCCCCTTCTCTCCCCACCTTCCCCCTATCCTCATGGTATCGCTATTCCCATTACTGGTCTTGGGAGGTTTATCTGTCCTGGATTCCGTGTGTTGAGAGCTCTTGTCTGTACCAGTGTACATGCTCCAGTCTAGCAGGATTTGTAAGGTAGAACTGGAGTCACAATAGGTTGGGGGGCGGGGGAAAGGGGAAAGGAAGGATTAAAGAAGTAGAGGAGTGTTGTTTTGTAGGTGCTATACTGCACCCTGGACGACTTGTCCCTTGTCACTCTTCTTTGAGGGGATATCCAGTTGTCTACAGATGGGCTTTGGGTGTCCACTCTGACCCCAACTGTTCACACCAGTATGATTGTTTTGGGTCTTCTGATGCCTAATACCTGATCCTGTTGGCACCTCATGTCATGCAGGATGGTGCGCTTCTTCCAAGTGGGCGTTGTTGCTTCCCTGCTAGATGGCCACTTGTTTAGCTTCAAGCCTTTAAGACCCCACAAGCTTTTTTAATAGCTGGAAACCATCAGTTCTATTCAGCACATGTGCTTATGCACCCATTTTGTCTTCAGCAATCGTGTCAGGAAGGTGAGCATCATAGAATGCCAGGTTATTAGAACAAAGTGCCCTTGCGTTGAGAGTACTTGAGTAGAGACCCAATGTCTGTCTGTTTCCTTAATACTTCACATATAAATATATGTACATAGGCCTCTATCCCTGTCATTATACATTAATATATTTACATACATACATGCCTATATTTATACCTCAATAAATGTTGCTTGCCTCCTAGATCTTTCCTCTATTTCCCTTTACTCTCCTCCTGTCCCACCATCATGTTCAACCTTCATTCTGCTCTCAGTAATTCCTCTTGGCTACATTGCACTTGATTGAACCCCACCAAGCATTCTACACCCTCCTCGCCACCAATTTTAGATCTCTTATTATCCCCTAGGTCCTGGGTTTGTTCACTCCCCCCTCCCTTTCCCCAACCTTCCCCTCTGCCCTGTTGCTGCAGAACTGTCAGTCCTGTTTTCTCCACATGGAGGGGAAAAGGGCTTATAATAAATAGTTCCAGGTCTGTCTGCTGACCCTTATGTATGTTTTCCGATCGAGTCTGATGTGGTGCTAAGCCCTGCCCTCCGAATCAGGTCTACTTTTGGGATTCCTAGGAGACTTCATCACTTTGTTCCCCTTGCTGCTCTGCTGTGCTCCCTTCGTGTTTCACTCAATGTGCCCCCAGTGTGTGTGTGTGTGTGTGTGTGTGTGTGTGTGTGTGTGTGTGGTCAAACCGGGCACTATTCCCACACTGTGTCTCCAGTGCTGTCTCCACACTGTGTCCTCCAATGCTGTGGGTCAGTGAGGGGACGTTGTGTCTCATGGCGGGGCCAGTCCTACGGTCCTCTGTGCCTTGGCTGCTTTGAGCAGAAATGTCGCCCCCAGGGCTTAGTGGACAAGGATGCAGTCCACTCTCCCTTTAGCCCGCTCCCGTGTGATCTCCCCGGGCTGTATCTTCAGTGCCGTTCTCTGTACTGCAATCTTCTGGGGAGGGGCCCGACTCCTCAGACCTCTGTGAGTTCGCTGCTTCACGTCGGTATGTTGCCCTCGTGGCTTGGGGTACCAGGTTGAGGTCTGTGGACATCTAATTGTGCCAGCACGACTTATTGAAAAGATCATCTCTTACCCAGCTAATCTTCTTTAGCCTTGTTAAAAATAGATCGCCTAACCTTACTACACAGCCAAAGTAGCTGACACAACCTGGCACTGGTACAATGAAAGATGCTCAGAACAGTGGGACCGAATAGAGAACCTATGCGGTTGTCACCTTATTTGGTGTCAATTTAAGGATTAAGAGTGTAGGGGTGAAGTCTAGGCTGTCAATCTGGAGATAGCCAATGAGACTGCTGTGCGGGCATGGCCTTCTCCTGAGAATTCTGCGAAATCTTGTGCTTCCTGTTTGGAGGCGGAAGACACCTTTCTCTCTCTGCCACTCCCTGGGAGACATTGCAGAAGAGAAGCTACATGGACGCAACCAGACCTCTGAAGCTGGAGAAGCCAGAGAGACCCCTGCCAGCCCTGAGATGCTTACGTCACTGGACCCAAAGACATTCTACCCACTGGCTTGTGATTGGTCTGCATTTGGCTTCATTGCATGTGTTTCATGAGTCTGAAGATGGTTTTATAGATTGATATCAGAAATATGGGCTAATATTGGACTTATGGACTTGATCTGGACGGGGCTGGGATGTTTTCTCAATGTTCAATTGCTCTTCAAATCTCTTTCTTATACACATATGTCTGTCCATGGATTTGTTTCTCTAGTTTTCCCAGACCAACACAACCTAGAAACAAATCCATTCACCTACAGACAACTGATCTTTGACAAAAGGTTTTTTTAAAAAAAGAGTAAGTGGGATAAATATAGTCTCTTCAACAAATGGTGATGACAAATTTGGATCTCTATCGCTCCATATACAAAAGGGAAATAAAGATGGATCAAAAGTCTAAATGTCAATCTCAGAGCATAAAAATCATCCATGAAAAATCAGGGACAAACTTAAAGGCACTCCTAAAGCGCATAGACCCAATGTCATATCTAATGAAGGAGAGACTTAGGGACCGTGGCTGCCTGACAGCCAGCAAGGGAAGATCTGAACAATGACAGAGACCCCCCTGTGCTCCCTAGAAAACAGCTACAAAGCTAAGTAAACCAAAGTGTCTTAAAACTGGAGACCAGCAACGCCTGCTGACTGCTCCTGACGCGCCTTCTCCATCCATCGACCAGTGGCCTCAGCCCCTTCAGTGCACTCGCCCTCCTGCACAAAAGCTAATCCTTCCCGGGCCTCGCTCCCACCTACCCAGCCAAACCCCACGCTTCTCTCACTTCTGCAGGCTCTGCCTGGAAAGGAGACCACGTGGACAGATGGGTGCCGGCACCCTCCCTACGCAAGCAACATTTTACCTAGTTTTCCTCCTTTCTTCCCTTCTCTGGCCTTCCTCCTCCCAGACACCTGCACCCTCCACCTCGGTAGCAGACTTGTGCCCACAAAGAGTCAGGAATCCCCACCCAAACAGAGGGTTTATTTTTGTCGGTACTTTGTTTTTCTGGTCATTTCACTTTCCCCCTCTTACTCACCCTTCACATGTGGCCCTGGGCTCCTGGGGGTCTGCATGCCTCCCAGGCAGACACAGGCACTACAGCACATCCTAACACACACACGCATACACCACACACGCACACACATACACACACACACACCAGACTGCTTGTTTACAACGTTTTCTTCCCCCTTAGCTGCCCGAGCAGCAGAACTCTGCACCCACACCCAAGTCTCATCCCCACCTAGTGTTTCTTCCTTCTCTGCAGAGCTACACCTTTTACGTTTGCTTATTTATTGTCGTCTTTCCTTTTCTTGGTTTTCTTCCTTATCGCTCTTCTCCTTTATTTCTAATTCTTCTTCTAAATATATATACTTAAATCCTCTTTTCCTGTTCTGATTTGCTTACACTTTTTGCGTACCCCACCAAATATGTCTTGCTGCTCTCTTTTATTTTCTTCATGGAATATTTCCAGGACACCTATCAGTTCTTATTTACCCCTCTTGAAATACATGTTCCCATTATTTATTTATTAACAAATATTCAGTCTATTCATGGCTTCTTCTTATTATTATTGTTACTTTAATTTTATTCTTTTCTCTCCACCCTCACACTTTCCCCACTTACTCATCCATCTCTCTTTTTCTCTATTTCCAACATGTTTTCTGACTCCTAATAGACATTTCCTTCATCCATCGACAGAGACAACATCTCATACATCAATAAAAAGAGACAACTACCCCTACATGACCCAGTAGTCCACAAATAGCATGCACCATGGGGTTCTGCGTGATCACAATGGAATGTTCTGGAATCCCCATTTTTCTAAAGGCTATCCGTAGTTTGCTATGATCCACGCAGTCAGCTGTAGTGCACCCCCAAACAAAAAAACACTCAAAAAGACGGGAAAACCAAACTCAATGGGTTACTGGGAAAAGGAGGCCCTGGTATGACTAGAAACAGAATTCAGAAGGCTGATGTTTAGGCCCCTTCAAGTGATGTGAAGAACAATCATCAGAACAGCAGTAGAAATTGAAAAATGAAATGACCGGAAATAGAATTCATAAGAACGGTATCGAAAATGCTCATGAGACTAAAAGAACAAGAGAAGGAATTGCAAAACTAGAAATCCTACACTAAAAGATAATCCAGGGGAGGGGGGCGGGGAGGGAGGGGAAAAAAGAGGACCTGCTGCAAAGGGCTTAAGTGGAGAGCAAATGCTTTGAAAATGATTAGGGCAAAGAATGTACAGATGTGCTCTATACAATTGATGTATGTATATGTATGGATTGTGATAAGAGTTGTATGAGCCCCTAATAAAATGTTTTTAAAAAAAAGATAATGCAGAAATACTACACCAAAGGATAATCTACATGATAGAATTAGACAACATGTTAAAAGTCTCAGGAAATAGAATGGAAGGGGAAAAAAGACTCATTGAACCCATAGCAATTGGTTTAACTACTACCAACAAGAGAAATAGTAAACAACAACCACAACCACAACAATAAAACCAAACAAAAAAGCAAAGGAAGCCCAAAGAAGCCTGAGAATGACGTGGGCACCACAGAGAGCACAACCCATGTCTCACTGGGCTCGCAGAGCAAGGAGAACAACAAGGAAAAATTCTGCAGAGAAAATAGTACAATAAATCATGAAGAAAAATTTCCCCAACATCAGAAGGGGGAAAATAACTATTCAAGAAGTTGGAAGAACTCCAAAAAGGATAGATCTTAAAGAAAAATATGGTATCTTGTAGTTAAATCCTACAACTTCATGAGAAAGTAGAGACTCCTGGGTGCATGCAGGGAAAGAATAAGTTACCTACAAATGAAAACGAAGAAAGGTAAGCTCAGACTTGTCAGCAGAAACAGCCAAGAAGCACCAGAGTGACATGCTGAAGATGGCAAAAGGATACAACCCTGATACACATCTCTTCTTCGCTGTAAACCACACAGCATTCCATTGTTCTGCTGACAACTGCCTGATTCATGGAGCTTCTGCATGCCCACAATGCAGTGTTCTGGAATTCCCCTTCTTCTAAAGGTTCTACATAGTCTGCTATGATCCACACAGCCTTGGCAGTCAATAAAGCTCATCTCTCTGGTATAAGCTTTCATCACGAGCCAGCTGACACCCCTGGTATCACGCCCTCTTCTGAATCTGGCCCAAAGTGCTGGCAGCTCTCCAACAATGTTCTGCTGCAGCCACGTTTAATTAGCTTCAGAAACACTTTTCTTGCATATGTTATCAATGACATTGTTTTAAACTTTGTGCCTTCTCGGGTCCATTTTCTTTGTGATGAGTCAGTTGCCCCCATAGCTCTCTTCCCAATTTGTTGGCATAGAAAAGTGCGTGTTTCCGGTGCGTCGTCAGCCTGTTGAAACATTTCAGCTGGAATTCCATCAGTCCCTGGAGCCTTGTTTTGGGCTAATACCTTCAATATAACTTGGATTTCTCCCTTCAGGACCATTAGATTCTTAATCGTATTCAACCTCTTGAAATTGTTGAATGCCTACTAGTTCTTTTTGGTACAGTGACTGTGTATTCTTTCTATCTTATTTGTCTTTACAAATTTTAAGTTTTATTTACATATAATTCATGTATCATACAATTGAAAGGTTTAAATATATTAAAGAGTAGTACAGTCACCACCAAAATCAGTTTTAGAACACTTTCTTTTTTCTTGTATTCATTATAATTAGTCCCCCATTTCCCTCTAACCTCCCTTGCCATAACTCCAAGAAATTATTCATCCAGTCACGGTCTCTATGGAATTACCTAAATAAAACCACACAAAAACAAAGCCAAAGTCCACAATAACAAAATAAATAAACCTCAACTGAAAAATAAATCAGGGAATAATAAAAACTAAAGCAAATTAAGAATGGGCTAAAGGGAGAACAAATGGTAAGGTGTTAAATTTTAACCCGCTCTTCCTGCCTTTCTCTCGTTAGATCCAGAGTGCTGTCCTGTCATGCTTCAAAGCTGTTCCTGCGGTTTGTGGTCCTGTGGCTGCTTTTGTCCATAACTTTGGAAGCTCTCGCCTGGGGGGGGGGGGCCTGAACTTTGCCCCATCACCTTGAAGCAAGGTCAAAAGTCTCTGAACAAGATGGGAAGTGTCCACAAAGGCAAAGACAATCAGTCCCACAATCAAAGCAAAGGGAGGAAACTTGTGCCCCGCCCCCACCTCAGATCCCTTCTGATAACCAGCTATTTCTCCCCCAAGAATCTGCCAGACAGTCTGAAGAACCCAGGAAGTCACAGGAATGATAAAATTATGAAAGTCACAGGTCATTAAAAAGACCGGAAAAAAGGAATAGATCAAAGCAGACGTCAGAAGAGTCTCTGAAACAGGCTATTGATTGTAGAGTAGCTAAAGCAAATGGAAGAAAGGATGGAGTCAAGGAGCCGGATAGAAAATTTCAAAGGGCAGTTGGAGGACACAAAGCCAAATATTATAATGAAATGTGCAAAGACCTAGAATTACAAATCCTCAAGGAAAGGACATACTCAGCACATCGGAAACCGAAAGAACTTGAAAAAAACTCAGGCCTCCAATTGTAATTTTGAAAGATTCTACAGGTAAAACATTGAATGGAGCAGGAAGCAGCAAGAGCAGATGGAAAGAACAGAGTCACTGTCCCCAAAAGTAGTTGACAGTCCAATCCGTTCAGGAGGTAGCATATGAGCAAAAATCAATTGTGCTGAAGGGATTAATTCAAACTGCACGGAATGCATTAGCCCCAAACAGGCTGCATGGAAATGTTTCAGAAAGCTGAAGCAGCACGGCAAGCACTCACTTGCATATGATAAGTAATGTGGAAGACAGCCAACTGACTGGAAGAGATCCGGATCTGTGCCCCTTCCAAAGAACAGTGACCCACACAGAATGCTCAAACTATAGAATGATATGACACACAAGTAAACTTTTGCTTAAGGTCATTCAGCAACAGTTTCAGCAACCTAAGAAAAGGAACTGCTAAAATTTCAAGCAGGATTCAGAAGAGGATGTGGAGCTAGGGATGTTATTGCTGATGTCAGACAGAGCTTGGCTCAAAGCAGAGGTCTTCCAGAAAGATATTTGCATTTCATTGACTATGTTAAGGAATTCAACTGTGTGGACCATGATAAACTGTGAATTACCTTGGGAATAGTAGGAATTCCAGAAAACTTCATTGTGTTCATCCAGTTTTATTTTTGATGACTTCCTAGATTCCTACTTCATACATCCCAAGTTCAAATTTTAACAGATGTTTGCAAGGGTAAATATGTGTAGCTTAAGCCCCTGGAGAATCCCCTCTGACCATGGGCCCCAGGTGTGAATACCTTGACCCAGTCGTTCCCAACCAAGATTTTCCAGATGATTATTCAACCTCCAATCATTAATTCTCTTCATTCATAAGAGAGGAAGATTTTCTTTTTACCAAAAAATGTCTTTTATTTTAATACTTGTATGGATGTAAACTCAAGGAATAATCCAATACTTGAATAAGTCTGGGAGAACATTTAACAAGCACCTTTAGTGGTTTCCACAGTTTAAGAAGTTATCATTTTGAGTTTAGAATGAACTTATTAATTGAATAAAATACTTATATAAAAGGTATACAAAATCAGAAGAACATTTGATATAGAGGACTTATGGATGATAAACACATAAACAAAATTAAACTGACTTTGGATTGGGCTGCATAAGAGACCCACATTTTCTTCAGATTTTGGGATTCTTGGGGCCACATATTTATGAAAAGATTACCTACCAATTTTGGCTCCATGAAGCTACCTCAGGAGGACAGGTGAGAATGGATACAGGTGGGCAGGGTTGGGGTGGTGATGAGGGTGAGGGGGCAAGTGTCATGGAATTAAAACGGAGAAAAATCAGGCAGATTCTTCCATGTGCTCATGGATAACTATTTGGCAAAAGATACCATTTTCCTTTGGGAGTTATTGAAAGGTGTTTCTTCTTCCTATTGTTAAATCCCCTCCCTCTTGGGTTTTCCCATTTCTACTTTCGATCACAATCTCTGTGCTATTTTTCCATGAGCTTTCTCCACTCCTAACCTCCGTATTTTACTGGCTCCAACTCCTTATAGCTCAACCTTGGATCTGAAATTTAAATTACCTTAGGATTGTGGAAAGCAGCTTGATAAAAAAGATCATGTTAGTACTTTTCTAGCCCAACATGAAATGAGGTGAAGATGCCTTCCGTCACAACAAAGGGCAAAAGAAGCTGTGGATCACTGATCTACATCTTCACCTCAGTCCTTCTGGACCACAGGCACAGTGGGCCCCAGGAAAGATGCAGGGCCATGGTCATTGGAGGAACAAAGGAGAGGCAAGTTCGCCGTTTCTAAGCTGACTCCTGGAACTGAAGACCAGAGACAAGGCTGGTGTTTCACCCCCTCGTACTAGTCTCAGCCATTGTCTCAGCCACTTTCCACATAAGGGCCTGACCATGGATCCTGTAAGGGGGCTGTATGGTCCAAGATACTAGGAGCTGGAGCCTTGTCCTCTGGGGAAAAGGGAGCAAGTGGCTAGTCTTGAGTGAACTTTAAGGCACATTAAAAGAACCCCCTTTTCTCAAACATCCATCTCTGCACTTGGAAATTCTTACCACTGATCCTGTCTCTGACTTGAGGCTTTGACTCCTGAAGGCCGTTGCTGAAATGGTAATGCCTTATCTAGAGACTTTCGGTCAGGTCACAAAGCACACCCACAGCCCTAGGACAAGGTGGGATTTCTGTGTTTTTGATTTTAATCTAAAGGCGGGCCATACTCACTATAAGGGGGACCTGGGGCAGGATGGAAGTTGCAAATAACTGAGGTACAAGAAGCTGAGAGTATCAAATGGGGTATTGGAGCACCAAGAGAAGGAGTACTGGAAGGCAAACTTCTTTCACTCACAACGTTTGCCTAGGGGGGTCTTGACTGAAAGTCGGAGAGAGTAAGGCTGAGCTCTAAGGCCTTGAGGGAAAGACACCTCAGGCCTGGAGTGGTCTACTCAAAGGCGGGGCTACGGCTGGGAAGAGGTTCCACACCAGTGGGGTAAGGCAACAATTCCACAGGGGCTACGTCAGCTTGTCTGGTGTGGCGCCCAGGACAGTTTGCTGGCTTCGGGTTGGAGTAGAAGCTTTCCCAGTCTACAAACCCAAACCCAAGGATCTGGGAACCGTGAGGGGAAAGGGATCAGGGCACAGGATGAGCTAGACCTGGTGGCCACTGAATGAATCAGGAGACAGTTTTCAGCCTGAACCTTTTCAAGTAGGGTGTTGACGTGAGAGGCTTGGAGAGGGAATGAGCTCTTCTGTCTTCACTGCCTCTCGATACAGTCCACTCCAAGGGTGTTGTCAGGACAACGGCAGGTCCTGCTCCCAGGGGTGGCCAAGCAGAGGTGGGTACAGCCGCCGTTGTTCACAGAGCAATAGTTGTGGCCTGGGAAAGGTAAAAATGAAGGGGGGGGGGCAAAACAAAAAAAAGAAAGGTACAAATGAGTTCAATAGCTGCCCTCAGCCCCAATCGAACAACCATCAAATCAAACTGGGCTCATTAGTTACCGTCTTGGTTTCCATGAGCCCAAGCTTGTGGGAGTTCTTGGGGAAGAGGTACCCCTGCATGAGGCACTCAGCGATCTTATCTATTATCAAGTCCTATTATTAAACCAGATAGCCAGAAGCCCTGTTCCCAATCTGAGCACTGTGCAGACTTACACGAACCCTAGTAAACTGAACTCAAAGAAGGACCTGACGATACCAGAGGTGGGAGTTTTAACGCCTAAGACCCAGAGCAATCAATCCTGGAGCCAGGTTCCCTAGACCCGGGCCCTGACCCACCCCTTGAACCAGGTGACCTTGGGGACACTTTTTAAGCAGCTGGCGTTCCAGCTTCCTTATTTATGAAACGGGCATAATTAGTGCCGGCTTCATAGGGTTTCTATGCAGACTGAATGCATGATTAGAAAGCACTGAGAACCATGGGGTACTTACTACATGTAGCGTACTTAGCTGCAGAAAGTGCTGGATGCAAGCTTGCAATAAAAAGGATCATGATGACGGCGAATATCACGGCATCTTAAAGATCCTAACAGTATAGTCTTACTTGGCATTACACTTTACTTCCAGCCCCAGCCCCAGACTCTATTCTCCTCACCCTTGTTCACTCCATTCCCTGGCTTTTCAAAGCCTGGCTCACCCACTTGATAACCACAGCCCTGATGGAAGGGACGTCATCTCCCTTCCCAAGTACTCAGAAGCCGTGCAGGACTCAGTCACGCCGAGTCAGGCTTGTCCCAGCCACCAGAGAGAGGCACAAGTGAATCACCTTGAGGACACTGAGAGAGGGCGGTGGTGACGCCATACAGTCGCGTCTGTTTGTGGGGGTGGAAGGCATCCATCTCCTTGGAAATCGCAAGATCAATAGCAATCACAGTGTTTCTATAAAGCACCAGGGGGTAAAAAAGTCTGTTAGCCTGGATTCTTCTCTATGGGGTAGTCCTTGCGGGGCTTTGGGGATAAACCGGGGGCCATAAGCAGCCACCATGGTCTAGTTTCCTAAGCCCTGATTCCTGGTGGGTGGATCTAGAATTCTTCTCTGGGAAGTGGTGCATGCCTGAAGCTCTACACTGTTATCAGTGGGGACTGTATAATGCTCCGCCCAGTTCTCTCAAATAAAGAAACATCCTTCGAGTTGATGCCGCGTTCTAGTGACCCTACAGGATGGAGAGACTCCAAGACTAACTCCTCAGAGGAGTAGAGCAGCTGGTGGTTTCAAACTGCGGCCGCTGCAGTCACGAGTCCAGCACATAATCACTACACCACCGGGATGCCCATTCCTCTAGCTGCCTGAAAACAGGACAAAGCTCAGAGATCTCTCCCCAGCCACTCTCCAGCTCAAGCGAGGACATGAGTTTTCTTTAGAGAGGTGCCTGGCTCTCGGTTTTCCAGACCCCTTCCTCCCTTCAGTCTGAATCAGTTCAACGGCAGCAGCAGTGCTGTTGTTGTTGTTGAAGGAATGGGTGGGTCAGAAGGGGTTGGGGACATTCAGCTGGTCAAGAGCTAGGATGGAGTGAGTACAGGGGTGGGGGCAGGGGGACACCAACACATGCGGCTCATGAGCCAAATGACTTACAATCAGCTCCTGGTTTGAGCCCAGCATGTTTAGGGAGCCCAAGTTGACACACGGTAAACTGTCTACCCAGGAGGATTCAGATGAGAAATAAATGACATGCCCCACTCCTCTCCCTCCAGGGACGTTGCCCTCCCTTCTTTCACCACCCTCTCCTGTCTCCTGCAATCTCTGGAGGTTTAAGGGTCAACCCAAGAGGTCAGATCGAAGAATACCACCCCCAGAGCCAGAGGGTGAGGGTAAGCCACCCGGCCTTGGCCTAGCAGCCTACGTACGTCTTCCAGTCTGTGTAGTACAGATTCTTCCCATAGCTCGTCACAGCAAACGGATACTGCAGTCCTTCAAGAACCTTGCGTCTGCTGGGCTGACTGGGGCGCATACATTCCACCCGCTTGGTGCCTATGCGGAAGGAAGACAAGGCAGTCATTGTTCATGCCAGAAATAATCCCTTTGTGTCAAAAGCAAGAGCCATGCGAGCATGGATGCGAGGAATTCAGTGTGACATGGACAAATCCCTGGGAACACACAAGGCCTTTTCTTGAAACTTACAAAGTTGCCTTTCGTCTCCTCTCTCGTCCTTTTCTTTAGCCAACACGAGCTTCCTTCTTGCCACCCATACCTGGCTCTGCTGGCAGGAAGTGAGGCAGAGGCAAGGGACTGACCCAGGCGTTACCCATTCCCAGAGCTGCTGGTGTCTGCTCTGCCTCCCTCTCCTGCTGGGCTTTCTACTTTGCTCAGGTCCCTCCACAGGGCAACCTTTCGGGGTCTCCCCTCCTGAATTGGGAGCTACGAGCCAATTAAAAATTGCTAAGCCAACGATTGCAAGAGATAAACTCACTAGGCTTCTAACTGATGGAAGCCACTGAGGCACCCCGAACCAAACCCCAGTGATTGCCTTTTGTAAAACTATACATTCAAAATCCTAGAGAATACAGTTCTAATCTGATGGAGCTGGGGTTGCTGGGAGTTAGCCAAGTTGACAGCAAATTTGAAAAACAAAACAAAGAAAACCAAACAAACTGCTAACGGGCTTATCAACTGCACACGCCTTGCATCGCTGCCTGCGTATGACAGAACATAGCGCGTATGTTCTCATTTCACTGGCCACACCTTACTCCCTCATTAGGCAGGCACTGCGTGGTACAGGCTCTGTATTCCTATGGCCCTTAACAGGGTCTGGAACAGAGACCTGGCAGTGGGCTGATGCTCTTTCCCCTGTTGAGCCCATTGCCCATAACCCTGGCTCTAGGGGAACCCCAAATGTGCCAAGCTGAGTCACAAAGCAGGGAATGCAGGCCTGTGTCTTCTGGCGTAAACCGTGGTGGCAAGGTGGAGCTGTTCGAATATTAACTGTGAATTGCTCTATAGGTTTTGAGGTGACCACGCACTACATGAGGTACCATTCACAGGACAGGGGCCGGCAAGTTTTCTCTTGAGGGCTGGGTAGTGTACATTGTAGGCAAAATCAAAGATATCATATGAGTACTTGTATAATCATTTAAAATAAGATGTTTAAAAATATGCAACAATGCATAGCTCCTAGGCTGTAAAAAAAAAATCACCCAATGAAACGTGTAAAATAAACAATCAAAGAAACAGGACCTGGGATGACGTTAGGCCATGACTCAGGAGAGTGAAAAACCTCCCCAGTCAACGTCAAGTTGAGGGCCAGAGAAAAACAAAGTGCTTCCGACCACAGATGAACAGCTCAGATTTATGTCCTTATACAGGGAACACAACACAATCCTTACGCCTTCCTCCCAGGTACAGAGGCGCTTGAGGTACACATGGGCTTAGGGAACTGTGAAAAAAGGGGGTGGAGGGGGGGCCGGGTGGCACCACTCCAATCCCAGGAGTCATCACCTGCGTCCACCCAGCAGAGCTGAGATGAGAATGCGTCCAAGGTCAGCCCGTTGGGCAAACCCAGGTCATCTTTCACAAGGATCCTCCGGTTGGTGCCGTCCATGTAGGCAGTTTCAATTTTGGGGTTATCTCTGTTCCAATCTGTCCAATAAAGGTTTCTGGAGGAGAAAGAAGGGGAGGGTGGAAGAGAAATAATGATGAAACGTGGAAAAATGTTTGCAAAGTCATTTACAGTAAGTCAGTCCCTGGGTTATAGACATCTAATAATGAACAACTCTCATTTGGCCTTTCACGCTACAGAAATCTGCCTTCACTTTGAAATGATTGAACCAACTGTTGCTTGCAATAAATTCTTCCTCACATCATCCTCACTTGCTCCGTGCGCAGCTTTTAATTTAGTGAAAATGCCTCCAGCCTTTTCTTGCATTAAAGTAAAGCCAAGAAAAACTGCATACACGCTTCTGACTTACCTACAAATCCAACTGAAACACATACTTAGGAATGGATTTTGTTGTAACCTGGGACTTTCTGTAGAAAAGAAGCAATGATGGCGAGACAGATGCTACAGAGAACAGAGAGGCTAGAAAGGACCTGGGAGTGACAGAACACACGTGATAAAAGACATGCATTTATCTGATTACTGTGTTCTGTACACATTCAGTGACTTTCCACAAACTGGCACAAGCACATGGCAACTCTCTGCATGCTGCCACCACATGGAGGGCACAGTAGACTCCAGGGACTCGGGTCAGGCAGGTGCAGACACTGGCAGAGGTGGCGGTCAACACCCTGCAGCTGGGGTGAGGGTGGAGGGCTTGGTGGGTGAGTGCCCCAGAGTACGTGGAGCACACACTGATGTGTGGTCGGTACCCACAGGCGGGGCCTCAGAGGACTCAGATGGATCTGGCCCCAGAGAGGAGCCCGGGGCACACATAGGCCACCCGATACTCCTGTAGTGTTTACATCATTTGGATGTTCACTTAGGCTCAACCAAAATGAAAAATATCCATTTTTTGCGCTATTTGCATAGCCTTTTGATAAAAGATCTGAGGGAGAAAATGGTAGCAAATCCACAAGTTAGAGCCACGATCTCAGGGGCTTGCTCTAACTGTTCAGGCATCTCCCAGTGGATATCCACAAGTCACCAACCAGACAGACCTGGCATTCATTTATTTCAGGAGAACAATGCTGGGATGCGAGCCTGGCATTTGAGAACACCCAGAAAGGCAGATGGAGGTCACCCCGGAGCCTATGTGTATTTACGCAATTACCCTCTCACAGAATCCACTACGATGCCTCGGGGGTTGACCAGATCAGTGTCAAACAGCACCCTGCGCTGGCTGCCGTCCAACTTCGCAACTTCAATTCGATCCAGGCGAGAGTCCGTCCAGAAGATGTTGCGACCCAGATGGTCGAGAGCAATGCCTTCTGGGCTTCCAAGATCTAGGGCAAAAGACAGAACTCCTCTGACTTGGGTGCAGCAGAATGAAACACTGCCCCACCCGGTGCCGTCCTCGCGGTCCCTTCACTGGGTTCCAATGCTTCCTCTTTGAGAAGCTAAGTGACAATGAGCAATGCATGTTGCTGAAAGATAAGCAGCACTCAAATGACAAGTTCAAAAATGCCGCTTCATTCACTCAGCCTGACTTCCATGCTGGGCCCAGGGTCTCTGGTGATTGCTCATGGCCCCTGCCTTCAAGGGGCTCCTAGCCAATCACAGTGTAGAGCTCGGGTTCTGTGGGAGCCTGTCAGAGGGACACTGGACCCAGCTAGGCGAGATAAGAAAGTGACTCTCCGGAGGTGACAAAGCTGATTCCTGAAAGACCAACAGGCAAAGATCCTGGATGCGTCTTTTCCATGCAGACAGGTTTTTCCATAACTTAGACTGAACTGAAGGTAGCTTGACATGATTGGAGAACGCAGGCGGAGTGGCTGCAGGTAAAGTTATGACAACCTGTGCCAAGCTGTTGGGCACTGGCAGATGAGGACTGGTACGAACAGCTTTCTCTTAGTCAGTATTAAAATTTCATGAAAATCAAATTTCGTTTAGGGAAAGACAGATCCAAAATGTCATAGTGTATCTGCGAATACTTCTATTCAAGAAGGAATATGGGGAAAGGGCACCAGTCCTAACAGTCCTGAAGAGCGTTACTCTGCTATACGAAAGGAGTTTTCCAGGTGGGCGCAGTCAGGTGGAGGATTACGCACATTCCAACATTATTGGAAGGAGGCTTGGTGGCATAGGGGGTTACATGCTTGCCTGCTAAACACAAGACATGCAGTTCAAACCCACCAGCTGCTCCACAGGAGAAAGATGAGGTTATCTGCTCCTGTAAAGGCTTCCAGCCTTGGAAATGGGGTGTGGTGGGGGTGGGGAGGGGGGGTGCAGGAGAGGGCGGGGTGGCAGGAGGGATGGTGAAAGACAGTTCAATTTGTCTTTCATGGTTGCTATGTGTTGGAATCGACTTGATGGCAGTAAGTTTGAAGGTTCAAGAGTGCAGTGTTTTCCTGACTACAAAAATAAAGCAACCTTTTGGAATGACTATTTGGCATAGAAAGAAAAAATAGATTAGTGGTTTTCAGAGGTAAGAGGAAGGAGGAATGGGAAGGTATTGCTTCATGGAGACAGAGTTTGTTAGCTAAAACTTTTGGATATAGTTAGTGGTGGTGGTTACATAACACAGTGAATCAATGCAATGAATACCACTAAATTGCACACTTAAAAATGGTCAAAATGGCCAGTGTTTTTGTTATATTTTCCAAGAAAATTTAAAACCATTTAAAACATGCAAAATGATACCCTACTAATTGTGAAAGAAAAATGACAATATGCATTGCACTGGTGCCGGTTAGGATTCTCCTGAATAGAAAACAGCAGGTCATTAGGTTTGCCCTTATCGATGTACAGATGACTCCGGTGTGTGGTGCCCTGCCCGCAGCCATCCCTGGACCTCTGATGTGACTATGGGGTGGTACAGGAATGCCGGTGCCCTCTCACAGAGCCCTGACTGTGAAACAGAAGGAGCAGCCAAACAAGGTCTTTCTTACTCAAGCCCAAAGTCGAGACTTACAAGTATTAAAATATTTCCCCAACCCTAGGGGCAATGGCAAGGAGAATGACCACCCCTGGATCCCCGCCCAGCTCAGAATCCCTGTAGCTAACCCCAAGTGAACAATCCTAGGGCTCATTTGGAATGAGCATGCCTGGTACCAGGGGGGTGGCTTCTCAGAGCATGAAGCCACACAGAAAAAAAGTCTCACGGATGCTTTGAATGTTGATTACTCTTCATCCCCAAAGTGCTCCAAATTCTATTTGGAGGGGGTAGCTGCTCAGACAATATTCTTAACAGTCACACGAGAGAACCCGGGCTGTAGGGTCACACCAGCATGCCATATTGTTTTGCTCAATACTGGTTCGGTACTCAAGAGCAAGCAAGTTCTCCCAAATAACAGGAAAAATATTTCTTTATGGGTTAGAGAGTTCTAAAAGCAAGGCCTGGAAAAAAAAATTACTATGCAGTCAAAGGAGGAAGGGGAAAATGGTCAAGGACTATAATCTACATTGCTTAGATTGAAAAGAAATAAACATTATTAATAATATTAGATTGAAGTTTTCTTTCATGGAAAGAATGAGAAGGCTAAGATTCATATTTTATTAATTAAAAAAAGAAAATGTCAAGGTGTCCATTGCTTTATACCCTCTCTCCTGACCCAGCAAACCAAGTCATAATCAGGATTTGCATGGAAGTTACTTTCTCTCTTAAAAAGAAAAAGACTCCTGATGATTTTTTTTCTACAAAGGTCACATTTAGATCCAATTCTCTGTTTTTGCAGTAATTAATTTTGCTTGGAGTTTTATTTCCCTGTGATTTTAAAGTGTGGGATGGCCATCAGCTCCTCAAATAGGAAAGAGCACAAGATAACCTACTCCCTCTCCCACTGGGTTGTAAAATTAAAATGCAAATAATAGTAGTAATATTTTTATCAGTGAGAGAAGAAATGCAAAAATGATACATCAAACTTCTGATCATTAAACCAAAATGTGAAAACAAGAAGTTATTAAATAAAATACTAGTTTTCAGACAAGAATTTGGGGTGCATATCCAAAGCAAGGTATATTTAATTCAGTATCAGTTTAATCCCCACTGATCCTAGTGCAGTGAACCCAAATCCTCCAAACTCACAATTCAGTTCCAACTCATAGGAGCCTTGGTGGGATAGTGGGTTACACTTTGATCTGCTAAACACAAAGCCGGCAGTTTGAAACCACCAGCCACTCTGTGGAAGAAAGATGAGGCTTTCTACTCTCAAAAAAGAGTTACAGTCTCGGAAACCCACAGCAGCAGCTCTGCTCTCTCCTACAGGGCTGCTAGGGGTGCAGTCAAGAAAGAAAACAGCTAGATGCCCCAGGATTTTCTACAGACACCCTTCTGAAACATTAACTGTTAGAGAGCATGAGCTGGAGAACCAGACAAGCTACATTCGACCCCAAGGAAAAACACATGAAACGAGGTTTTTGTTTTGAAGATATATCTTTGATTTAAACATGTGCCAAGGAAGCATGATATTATAAAACATCATCGGTATTAAAATGCCTTCTGAGTAAAAATAATCCTAAGTCAGCTGATGAGTCATAACTTAAGCAACATGTAGCACTTGACCTTTTCAACCAACACAGGGCAATTTTCATAACTCTGTGAATTCTCATTGCAATAGTTTTAAATACACCCACAGAAAACAGTCTTGATTTACTGAAAATGGTCAATAAAATAATATATAGTCTTTCATTTAAGTTGTTACCATCAACTAAGGGATTGAGGCTAAGTGTTGAGGAGCGTATTTTATCATCAGTAATGCAACAACATTGCTATACCCTTGGCCTAGGGAATCCGAGCAAGTGCAAGGGGAGTGAGGCAGAGGTGAGGAGAGCTCTCTCCCAGAAATGTCACAGGTTGAAATGACAACCCGTTAACTTGGAAACTGTTTAAAGAATAGAATCCATGATCAGGCCACTATTTGTCAAAGTGCCAGGTCAGCCTCCTGTTTTTTGGTTGTTTTTAAAAAATCATTCTATTGGGGACTCATACAACTCATCACAATCCATACTCCATTGATTGTTTTAAGCACATTTGCTGCCATCATCATTCTCAAAATTCCCCATCCTCCCTCCCAGATGAACCATTGGTAATTTATAAAAAATATTTTTTCATGTCCTAGACTGTCTGATGTCTCCCTTCACCCACTTTTCTGTTGTTCATCCCTCAAGGAGGGGGTTTTATGTAGATCATTGTGATCGGTTCTCCCTTTCTCCCCCACCTTATCTTTACCCTCCTGGTGTATCTATTCTCATTATTGGTTCTAAGGGGTTTATCTGGCCTGGATTCCCTGTGTTTCCAGCTCTTATCTGTATCACTGTACATCCTCTGGTCTAGTCTAGGCAGATTTGTAAGGCAGAATTGGGATCATGATAGTGGTAGAGGTGGAGAGTGTCAGGAGTGGGGGCGGGGGGGGGGGCAAAGCATTAAAGAACTAGAGGAAAGTTTTATCTTGCATCGTTGCCATACTGCACCCTGATTGGCTTGTCTCCTCCCTACAACCCTTCTGTAAGGGATGTCCAGTTGCCTACAGATTGGTTTTGGGTCTGCACTCCAAACTTCCCCTCATTCACAATGATATGATTTTTTGTTATGGGTCTTCGATGCCTAATAGCTGATCCTATCGACACCTCATGATCACACATTCTGGTGTGCTTTTTCTATGTGGACTTTGTTGCTTCTCAGCTAGATGGCTGCTTGTTTCGCTTCAAGCCTTTAAGACCCCAGACACTATCTTTTGATAGCTGGGTACTATCAGCTTTCTTTACCACATTTGCTTATGCACCTGCTTTGCCTTTAGAGATCATGTGGGGTAGGTGAGCATCATGGAATGCCAGTTTAATAGAACAAAGTGTTCTTGCATTGTGGGAGTACTTAAGTAGAGGACCAATGTCCATCTGCTACCTTAATACTAAACCTATAAATGTATACACATAGAATCTATTTCCCTATCATCATAAATAAATATATTTGCGTAAGTACAACCCTGTATTTAGACCTCTATAAATGCCCTTTGCTTCCTACTTCTTTCCTATATCACCTTGTACTTTCCTCTTGTCCCACTATCATGCTCAGCTTTCATTTGGATTTCAGTAATTCCTCTTGGTTACATTGCCCTTGATCAAGCCCTACTAGGCCTCCTACACCCTCCTCACTAGGGATTTGGGATCACTTGTTGTGCCCTTGTCCCTGGGTTTGTTAACACCCACTTCCTTTCCCCCTACTTCCCCCTCTCCCATGTCCTCTCTGGAACAATAGGTCCCATTGTTTATCCCAGCTATCTTATCTAGATAGACCTGCAGAGATAATAATATGCACAAAAAACAAGACAGAGCAAAACAAAGCAACAAAAGAAAACAAGACAAGAACAACAATAAAACCAAAAGAAAAAAAAAGGAAAAGCCTGTAAATAGCTCAAGGTCTGTTTGTTGACCTTTAGGAGTGTTTTCTGGTCCAGTCTGATGGGGTGCCATACCCTGGCCCCAGAGTCTATTTTTGGTATTCCCTGGACGCTTTGATGCGCTCTGTTCCCCTTGCTGTCCTATTGCACGCCCTTAATGTTTTGCCTCAGCACTGGGTCTCCAGTGTTGTCCCCCGTAGTACTATGGGTCAGTGAGGGACATCGTGTCTAGTAGAGGGGCCAGCGCCTCCCGGTTTCGATGCAGCTATCCGTTACCTTTGGGAGGATGCTTTCGAAGCACACATGGAGCAGACCCTCAAAATCCGTCCTAGGGTCAGCATCCCAAGGGAGAAATGCATAGCAAGACTGGATTAGGGCACACTGAGCTTCTGATCAGTGTGACAGATGTGTTTGGAAAAGGGCAGTGCCGAGGGCTCACAACATGATAAATATACCCGGGGTATTTGTAAAGAGGCTGATTGGCAACTGTTTTGCTACATGTTTTCTTACAATTAGAAAACAAAACAGATGGTAAGTTTGGCATTTACTGTCCATTTAAAAAAAAATGAGTACATAAGCTTTCTGAGAAAGGTGCGGGCACTTACCCGGTTTTAACTTTATTATCCTTTGGTGAGCAACAAGTGCCCTTGGATGAATGTTCAGAGGGGGCGGGTAGAGTAGTGCTTTGAGGCAAAGGACTAGCCTCTCTAAAACCACTATGTCCTGTAGGCAATGATTGACTCCAACTGCTATCTTCTTCAAGAAGCCTTTTTGGCTATTAGAAGCAAAACCAATAGGAAGAATGACCTTAATTTCCCCACCTTGTCGAATGATGGTGGTTGGCTCTCCCCCATGAAGACTGGCTCTCCCAATGGAAGGTCCGGTGATCTCGGTCCAGTAAACCATCTTGTCCACACAATCGAAGGCAAGTCCAATGATAACTTTATCCTATAAGTGAAGACTAGTGGTGAGAATGGCTGATCTGAATAACGAATGATGCTGAAAAATCTTCATATGCATGTGAAAGGGCTCTTTGTGGCTCTACAGGTTAAGTATTGGACTGCTAACCCCAAAGGTCAGTAGTCTGAAACTGCCAGCTGCTATGAAGGAGAAAGATGAAGCAGTCAGTTCCTCTTAAGATTTACTTCTTCAAAAACCCTGGGGTCAGTTCTACAAGGCCACCAAGGCCTACAAGGCCACAAGGAATTGGAATTGACTCAATGGCAATGGGTTTGGTGATAGGCATTTGACCTTTGAAAGAAAAGTTTTAAAAAATAAAGTGGATTCAAATCTTTTGGTCATTTGAGAAATTGCCTTAAAAATCATTTAAGTGCATGAAAAAAAAGAACTGTTAAAACTCTCGTGTGTGCGTTTTTTTAAAGAGCAAATTTTAATGAAGTACAATCTACCATTTTTTCTTTATAACTAATTCTTCCTGTATTTGAAATGTTTGAAATATTTTTAATGAAATCTTTGCCTATACAAAGAAATAAAGGAAATAAATGAAAAAGGGAAAAAATAAAACTACTCAACTCTAAGATATGATTGTTACTAGAAAATCCTTCAGAACCTATTAAAACTATAACAAATAACTGAATTTAGAAAGTAAGTTAGATATAAGGCCACTAATATTATATTTCTATATATTTACAAAAAAGAAAATGAATTTTAAAATAAACATTTAAGAAAATTTGTTTGAAGTAAATGATATTAGAAAACACTACAGAGAGAAATGACAGACCTAAAATAAATAGATTAATTATGTCTATTAATTATTAGGTATACTATTTTTAAGATATCAATGCTCTTTAGAATGACAAAACCAATGCTACCACTATCAAAATCCAAGTAGGATTTTTTGGTTGTTTTTTGGTAGAGAGGAAGTTTATCCCAAAATGTACATGGGAATGCAAACTGCAAAGGAACTTAAGCAAGGAAAACAATCTTGAAAAGAATAAAGTTGGAAGACTCACATTCCTTGGTTTTAAGAGTGAGCGCTAAGTAAAACATAAATTAGACGAGTAGATCAATGGAACAGAACAGAGTCCAGAAACTACCCTCACACGTACAGTAGACTGCTTTGATGAAGGCACCAGTATACCAAGGAAAAATAGAGTCTTTTCAGCACAGGATGCTAGAATAGGTGGAGAAAAGAAATTCATATTGACCTCACACCATATGCAAATGTTGAGAGCTGAATTTACTTGGCTCCTAGAAAAATATCACAAGAAAATACCTTCACCCTTTTCTGAGAGAATTCACCCACCAGTCTAAGCATAGACAAAAGTAATGTTCATTCTGCAAACAACTCCCAATCAAAAAACAAGTGCATTTATATTGATCATATTTTGGTTTGCCATTTATATAGCCTCCAAAACTGCCAAGAAAACTCTGCACCAATATGTGGGACAAGCAAAGTGTCCCCTGTCATCCTAATGAAAATGTGAAGGAACTTACTTCAACCTATCACATGCTTATCAGCGTGTTGGAGCCCCGTCTTAATAAGAAAATAAAACATTTTCTTAAGTAAAGTCATAGGCCTCTTTCACACACTGATGCTTACAAAAGAGGAACTAAAAACGTGTATTTGACTTGACACAAATCTATTGTGTTATAATTCCTTTTGAAGCACCATTGAGGGCAAGCTACACTAAGAAGCAAATGTCTCTTATGTCCATTATGTATGCAAAAATACAGTGGTATTTAGAAATTTCGTGATCATTCTAGTAAGAAAACCAAGCAACACAAATTATCCCAAAACAATTTACAAACTATCTCAAAATAGTCAATCTGCCCACAGGCTGATTCAGTAAAGGCCAGCTCAGACTCTTTCCAAACTGAGTTATATAAATACTACAGGGATTTAATCCCTGAGGAAAACTGGGTGAAGGAGGTAGAGGCCCTCCCTGTATAATCCTTGCAACTCTGTGACTGTATACTTATTTAAGTTTAAAATCCTTCTGCGTAAGAAAAAAGCTAGCAGCATAGACTGTCTCAGATGTCTCCCGGTAGGATCAAGTTCTTTGACCGCCTAGGAATAATGGTCCCCGGTCATGGGCACAAGGACAGGGCAGTTTGAGGACAAGGAAAGCCCAGAGGGATGACGAAAGTGAAAACCAGGATGATCATCTCCTGAGAAGCTCGGGGTCACCAACTGACACACCCTCCTCAGAAGGCCATGTTAGCTGCCGCAGAGCCCGCCTAGACTCACAGCGACCCCGTGCACCACGGAATAAAATATGCCTGCTCCTGCCCTAGCCACATGATGGGTGGTAGATCAGACCATCGTGCGTCACAGGGTTTTCAGTGGCTGATTTATAAATTGCGAGGCTTTTATTCCTAGTCCATAGTAATCTGGATGTTCCAATAAGACCTGTCAGCATCATAGACACACAAAAGGCCCCACAGGCAGATAGGAGGTGCCTGATGCATCCAGTGCACTAGCCAGAAATGGAACCAATGTCTTTCACGAAAGGTGAGAATTCCACCACTGGACCACCCCTCCACCTATCCCGTTCCAGTTCTATAATAGCTGCACATGACATTTAATCCTTCCCTACGATTTTGGGTAAAGTGAGTTTATGTGTTAGAGGTTATAAAGGAAGAACAATTCTTCTTCTTCAAGAAATGTATGTTCTCAGTGAGGCAACAGGAAAGAACAGAGATCACTCGTGCATTCACTCAACAGCCACTTCAGCAATGCCTCCTAAGTGCTGACCACTGTCCTAGAGACTGTGAAACAAACCCTTCGATCATTTCCCAAATTTTGGTGCTTCTATCCTTGGTGGGAAGAGTCACACTGAACTGAGACATCACTATTTAATATCTCAAGGAGAGTTGGTAGTTATTGAAAGACAAAGCTGCAGCAGGAGAGAAGGTAGTGGAGATTGCAGTTTTGGAGAGAGTGGTTAGGAAAGACTGAGAAGTGGGGTAGTGCGTGTGCGTGTGTGTGTGCGCATGTGTGCGTGTGCGTGCGTGCGTGTGCATGCGCATGTGTGTGTGCATGTGCGTGTGCGTGTGAGTGTGCGTGTGTGTGCGTGTGTGTGTGTGCGTGTGTGTGTGACGGGGGTGGGCTGAGAGACCCCCAGACAGAGGGAGTAGCATGTGCAAAAGCCTTGAGGTGGAAATATGGTCTGTGGTAGTTACATAATTTCACGTCATCTTGAAGATGTAAATAGCATAGGGGTGGTATTCAAGCTGTCCCTCAGGTTGCGGCCTGATGACACCTCCTTGTGGGCGTGGCCTTCTCACCAGGAGGGCCTCTCTCTGCCTGCACCTTCACGTGGACAGCCAGCCACGCGGCAACCTGCCAGAACCCTGGATCCACACGCCTTTGCACGCACCGCCGTCGGTGATAGCCCGGCAGTTGGCATCACTGCTTGTGACTGATGAGTCTGAAGAGGGACTTGTGGACTTGAGTTGGACTGGACTGGGATGTTTTGGAGAACTAGAATGACTTCCTGAGAGAAAGCTCTTTCTTACACATATATGAGAATTTCTGGATTTGTTTCTCTAGTCGACCCAGCCTAACACCTGGTCAAAACCTAGGTGGCCGGAAGGGCGGTAGCTGGTGAGTGAAGGGGAGAGTGGCAGGCAATGAGGCAGGAGGAGCAGCTGGCAGCTGCATCCTGCTGGTCTGTGAGGCTACTGGAGAGAACTGGATTTTCCTCTGAGAGAAGTTATGAGCAAGAGGGGAGGGACATGACGCTAATCAACTGTGTCTATGCGAGGCTCTAGGAAAACATTTTCATTGTGTATTTGTTTCTTTGTATCTTCTCCCTGTGAAGGAGCACGAATGCAGGAAATGTGAAGAAAAGTTCTGGACGACGGGTCTGTCAAGTCAGGTGGCAAGTAGCATTTTCACCAGAAAGTTTCCAGGAAGCGCAGCTGCCACCACAGAGGAGTGAGAGAGGTTTTTGGTGACTTCACGGACAAGGACAAACTGACGGCTGCCCTCCCCTTTCTGACCCTAAGGCCCTACCCACTGCTCCAGCACCAGGAACCCAATTACAGCATCAGCTCTGCCAGCCTGATATGTGGCTTCTTGGGAGAGAGAGAGAGAAACAGACAGAGAGAGAGAGAGAAACAGACAGAGAGAGAGAGAGAGAGAGAGAGAGAGAGAGAGAGAAAGTGTCCAACTTTGAACAGATAAAACTTCCCAATTCATTCTTGAGGTTTTCAAAAGCCTTAAGTCAAAGCTTGCGACTGACTTTGGGCAGAGATGAGGCTCTGCTGCTGACAGGTGAGACCCTTTTACGGCAGCAAGAATGGAAAGATCAAACTCAGCAGGAGCACTGAACCAAAAAGCCAAACTCACTGCGATCGAGTAGACGGTGACTCCTAGTGACTCTATGGGACAGGGAAGAACTGCCCCTGTGAGTTTGAGACTTGTATTATGGGAGTAGAAAGCCCCGCCTTTCCCCAGCAGACTGGCAGGTGATCTTGAACTGCAGACCTTGTGGATCTCAGCCCAGTGTGCGACTGCTACACTTCCAGGGCTCCCTGAAGCTGGGGCTTTGTATTATGTGCATAAAGTAATACAAAGCTCACATGAAATAATACAAAGCCTTTCCCAGGGGGTAATATTTTTTCTGTAAAGTCTGAGCAGGAGCCGCACGGAGAGCTCAGAAGTACAGCAGCCCTAGCTGCTACACGGAATGATGAGCCCCTGGCTCCCAGGTGCCAGCCCATCCCACTCTCCCAGGGATCTCCCGCACCCTGGCAGTGGAGGAGGCACCGAGCTGGCACTCACCGGAGCATGAAAGAGCGTCTTGGCTTCCATCTTCTTCATAGTATTTCCCTCCAAGGGCAGGTGCTCTACCTTCCCAGTCTGGGCAAAGAGTAAGTGGGTCCCAGGTGGCAGGGGAATCACAGCAGTGGGAACTAGGGGTCCGTAGTGGGTTGGGGGTGCCACTGTGCTGAGACCTATGGACAAGAGATGTTAGTGAGCAAGGCCAGATGGCATCAGGAATGCCCAAGAGCAATCTATGGATGAATTCCGACCCATAGGGACCTTATGCAGAACTGCCCCTGTGGGTTTCTGCGACCAAAAAGCCTCATCTTTCTTCTGCTGAGTGGCTGGTGCGTTTGAACGGCTGACCTTGAAGTTAGCAGCCCAACATGTAACCCACTAAGCCATCAGGGTTTGGGGCACACCACAGGGGAGTCTGATGTGAAACTTCTGTGGCTGTTTGCTCTCTGGATCCTAAAATGGAAGCAGCATCTGCAGGCCGCTGGGAAGAAAGCAAGTGCTGCAGAGATGTGGACATTGCCCACCCACCAGGTTCCAGGAGCCTCCAGCATCTCGATGACCGTCTGCAGACATGGAAATATCCAGAAGCCTGAACTCTGCCGGCAGAGCACATGCCCAGCCCCTGGGCACAGACACCCCCCCCCCCTGCTATCAACTGACCATTGCACAAAACCCTTTTTTGGGGGTGCACATCAAAGGAAGAGGACAGGGATGCGAGGGCAGAGCAGGGATGCTGCGGAGAGGGAAGTAAGATAGGGACAAAGAGGAGAGGGGCTGGAGAGCAAAGACAGAATGGGGCTTGAGCCATCTGAGTTCAAGACATAGGGTCAGGCAGAAAGTACCCCCTCCCCATCTCTGATGAAGAAACACACGTGGCTGGCAGGACCCAGAGCACAGAGGCTAGGGATGCCTGGTGCCTGCCGGCTGTACTAGCCTCATACTTACATGGGGGCTGCACTCCAAACCTGGTCCTAGTGCCCTCCATCTCTCGGCCGTCCTGGTCCACGCACCAGCAATACCCGGTGCTTCCATGGCACTGGGTGGGCGAGTACTGTCCGTGCTCATCACACTCGGGAACAAAGAGTCCCGGGGGCCTGGGCCGCTGGGGGTCTGCGGTGCCTGCTGCCCCGAGGATGTGCTCACGCTCATGCTGACACCTGGTTTTCTCTGCTTCTGTTTGAGAGGCAGCAAAAGAAGAAGAGCCAGTTAGCTTGGCATCCAGCCCCAGGGCCCGAGTGATCCCACCGCCTCCCTGTGTGTCCGCACAGCTGCTTGGTTAGTACCAAAGATATGCTGGCTTCGACTTTACTGCGGTGATTCACATATAATACTTGCCATCTTTATGTGTCGGGTTCAACCGACAAGCGTTACATTCACTAAGCTGAATATGCAACCGTTGCCACCATCAGTTCCCCAAGTTTTTCATTACTCTTAACCAAAACGTAGGAAAGTGTCCCTGGGCGGCACAAAGTGCTCAGCCTGCTATGACTGCTAGTGGAAAGGTTGGCAGGTCAAGCCTGCCCAGAGGTGCCTTGGAAGAAAGACCAGATCATCTGTTTCCAAAGAATTTCCGCCTCGGAGCCCTTCAGCGTGCATGCCAGGAGTTGCCACGAGTCGGAATTGACACAAGACAGTCACTTATGGATGATCATGAACAAAACACTCTAGGTCTGGTCAGCAATAATCCACCCCACCTATTTCATGGTGACTTTGAACCCACTTTTTTGGCATTTGTATTTGTATTAAAGGTTAAGTTCTGAGCTCCATTTGTGTCTCCACAGAGTCGGCCTCTCAGAGCTGGACGGCATCACTGACCTGCAGGTCAACAGCTTGGCCCTGAGGCTGAGGGTCCGCTGCCATCCCCTGACCACCCCAGGGAGGGGCAGTCTCCTCCACAGAGCCTGGCAGGAGGATGTGCCCCCCAAGCGCAGTCTCTCCCCCACTTGTAACAGTGATACATTTTCTACCACCAATCATAATCTTGTGACAAGCTCCTCTCTTTTGCAAACTTTATCATTTATAATCCTCTAGACACGCTTGTGGCTGCCAGCTGGTGGTCGCCTTCATCCTGATGATTCATTTTTATCTTCACCTTGTCTGTGTCCTGTTTACGCCTTAATGACAGAGTCTATAAAACATATCTTAATGTGGGTCTTACTCCATTTGACCAACTTCTAGGCATTTGCCTAGTCTAGATCTTTCATAAAGGTGAGGTCAAATAATATTTGTTCTTTTGTTTAATGTAAAAATAAAATTTAAAGTACATGGAAACAAATAGGAAACAAACCAGTCTGAATACGTATTGTTGCCTTCAGTGTACTTAAGTTATACTTTTGAATCCTCACAATGGTTACAAATGTGTCTTTAGGTAACAGTTTAAATGTCTGGCAATACTAAAAAGGAAAACAAAGTCAAGTGTTGTGGTAAAAGTAAACTATCTAATTATACTTTAGATCAAAAATAGACACAGCAAAAAGTTGAAAAAAATATTAAAGACCAACCCCCCCCAAAAAGAAACCCAAACTAAAGGGTTTATTCTTTTGCATCTTTTTTTCCACTCAGCAAAATATTTTCAATAAAGCTTCAATTCTGAGCACTAGGTTTGTAGTATTTTAGGGTACAAAAGAAACACCAATCTCAAAATAATATAAGAAGAACATTTATTAAGTCTTACATGGGACAAGAACAACACAGAGACACAGATACAGTCTCTGGATGGGAAGGTCATTAGTCTGCGTTCAAAATGTCACTTGACGTTTGTCATTCAAAATGCTAGTTACACAAGGCATGGAACAAAGGGACCTGCCACAAATTCATGACTGGGAAACAGATTAGGACAAAGCAGTTATGGGTGGGACTGCAGAAATGGGAAGAGGATCAGGTCCGTCGTGGGGCACAGATAAGATGTGAGCTAGTAGAGATTACAGTCAGGGCATGACTCATGATTGTGAGACTCCCTGTACTGTCCATCAAGGACATACTCAGGCACGCCACTAAAAAAGACTACCCCTCCCAGAGTGGGCAGACGAGGGAGTGGGGGTAATATATACATCCTTGGTTAATGTTGTTCGGGGTTGTCCAGTCAGTTGACTCACCGTGACCTTATGTACAAAAGAACCAAACATACTTGGTCCTGTGCTATGCTCACAACTATCTTAGATTTGAGTCCATCAATGTAGCCACTGCGTCAATCCACCTTATGGATGGTTTTCTTCTTTTGTTCTGTCCCTCTACTACACCAAGCATGACGTCCTTCTACAGGGACTGGTCTTTTCTGATAACCTGTCCAAAGTATGTGAGACAGTGCCTCATCATTGCTGCCTTTAAGGATCCTCCAAGCTGCACTTCTTCCAAGACAGACTTGTCACTTCTGGCAGTTCATAGTATTTGCAATATTCCTCGCCAGCAGCATACTTCAAATGCAGACTCTTCTTTGGTTTTCCTTAATGTACAACTTGGAAATGCATACAAGGCAATAATAAAAACACCATTGCTTGGGTCAGGCACACCTAAGTCCTCAAAGTAGCTTTCTTGCTGTTCAACACTTAAAAGAGGTCTAGTGCAGCAGATTTAGCCAATGCGTTGTGTCACTTGATATCTTGCCTGTTGCTTCCATGAGCAGTTTGTGGCTCCAATCATGATGTCACCTACTGGTCCAGTTGTGAGGATTTTGGTTTTCTTTACACTGAGTTGTAATCCATCCTGAGGGCTGCAATCCTTGATCTTCCTCAGTAAGGCTTCCGGTCCTCCTCACTTTTCGCATGCAAGATTGTGTCATCTGCATATTGCAGGTTGTTAATAAACCTTCCTGCAATCCTGGTACCAGTTCTTCTGCATATAATCCCACTTGTCTGATTATTTGCTCAGCACACAGATTGGCAGCATACAGTAGGGTGAGAGGATGCGACCCAGACCCAAAGTTTCCTGATTGTAAACCATGAAGAATTCACTACACGGAGTGGAATGTTGTCTATGATTCATCGTTTTAATTTATTCCACTTCATTTTGATTATTAGTTTAGTAGAGTGTTTCCTCCATAATAATTTCTTTTCTAATATATTTAGGTTGCTGTCTGTAGTTACAGATGTCCGTGATTCATAGAATTCCTCTTAATATTTTTTGTAAAGCTGTTCATGTAAATTATTTTAGTTTCTCCCTTTTCAGGAAATGTTTTTATTTCTCCCTTATATTTGAGGGATCATTTCTGCTGGATATACGATGCTCGGTTGACAATTTTTTCCTTTTGGTATTTTGGATGTAGCATTCCATTGCCTTTTTGCCTGAATGACTTCAGTGGAAAAATCTGAACCTATCAGGGCTTCTAGGCAGAATTGAGCACATTCATGCGACAAATGTGAACGTAGCTGATGGGGCCATAGTTGTCCCAGAGCAGAGCTCGCACTAGAATCACCAGCAGGGTCAGCTGGCCAAAAGGGAGGGCAGCTGGAGATTATATGCAGACTTGCCTCACAGAAGGAAAAAAAGACATTCAGATTAGACCAGCGAATGACTCACCATTACTTGAAGTGATCCAGAGCAAGGAAGAGAACTCGACAGTGCTCAGAAACCACCCAGTAGAGGCAAGTCAGAGATTTACCAATATCGATCCAGGGACACTTGATGGGAAAGTTTTTCTAAGGACCCATTTTATTCATCAGTCTCCTGCAGACATTTGCAAAAACCTGCAACGTAAAGCTAGAAGATCTCAGAATGACCAATGAACTTCTAATGGCAGCACCTTCGCGTGCAGCAACTGGGTTTTGGAGAGGACAAGAAAGAACACCAAAAGTCTACAATCACTGGAGCTGCTATTGTGGCCAATTCCACAGTGCTCGGCCACACAACCCCCGATCCTAAGTTGGATCTTATGGGGTGGGGCGTTGGGCCACATCCAGCATGAGTGCTTTAGAGGTAGTCACCCCCAGACCATGAGGGCGGGAGGGAAGCCTCCCTGCACCTGTTTCCAGCGTGGGACTCCAGGACACCGAGCTCATGAGTGTCCCAAGTGAGTCTTCGTGACAACAGATCCTGTTGACTAATGGGGCCCCAGCCCGCTCACTCCTTTTGGTAACGCCATTGGCATCACACTGGAGGGGCCGTGAGTAGGTGTGGACATGGCCACTAACTCCACCTGAGCCTTGCTGGACACAAGAGCTGCATATTTGGTACTAAAATCTGTTGTTGGTCTTTTAACTTCCTCCTCCCTCCACGTTGTTGGCATGGATGGGCTGCCAACTAAGCATTTCTCACACCTCCGCTGCCCTGCAAGAGAGAAGACTCTATTTTCATATCAGCCCTTGATTATTCCTGAGTCCCGTTTCACTTCCTGGAAGAGGTTTCTTATTCAAATCAAGAGCCCAGATGACTCTCATGCCTGTTTCTTCTGCTCTTATCAGAATGAAAGCCTCAGACCCAGAACAAAAAAATGTTATCATTGTGAATGAGGGGGAGTGCAGAGTGGAGACCCAAAGCCTATCTGTAAGCAACTGGACATCCCCTTACAGAAGAGTCATGGGGAGCAGACAAGCTAGTCAGGGTTCAGTGTAGCACTGATGAAACACACAACTTTCCTCTCGTTCTTTAATGTTTCCGTTCCCCCACTATCATGACCTCAATTCTACCTTATAAATCCAGCTAGACCAGAGCATGTACAAGGGTACAGATAAGAGCTGGAAACATAGGGAATCCAGGGCGGATAAATCCCTCAGGACCAATAATGAGAGTAGCGATACCAGGAGGGGAAGAGGAAGATGGAGGGAGAAAGGGGAAATCAATTACAATAATCTACATATAACCCTCTTCCAGGGGAACGGACAACAGAAAAGTGGGTGAAGGGAGACATCAGCCAGTGTAAGACATGAAAAAATAATAATTTATAAATTTATAAGGGTTCATGAGGGAAGGAGGGTGGGGGGGAAGAGAGGAAAAATGAGCTGATACCAAGGGCTCAAGGAGGAAGATAATGTTTTGAAAATGATGGCAACAAATGTACTAATGTGCTTGACACAATGGATGTATGTATGGATTGTGCTAAAAGTTGTACAATCACCAAATAAAAATTATTTAAAAATCAAAAAAGAAAAAGAATTAAAGCCTCCCCTCATTCTGTCTCAAAAGGATTTTTGAGTTCAGGTATGACAGGCCCTTTTCCATACTAAGAGACCCAATCTAAGTGAGTTATTTTCTAAAACATGTCATATATCTGGAGAAAAGTACAGCAAATCTTACTAGACTATGTTCACAAGGTAACCTGAAGATGACTGAAGCAATTAAGACCAATAGAGTGAATGAAACACATATTATTTACCCGCACTGCAGTGAAAGTCCACAGAATTAAACTGAGTGCATCTATCCCAAGAAAAGCCAGTTCAAAGCCTGGACAGCATCAATACTAATCAGAGAGGCACTCTCTGTGTGAGCCCACCATGTCCTCTTTAAGAAGTAAAAACCTGAGTAAAAAAGCTAAATTGATGTAGCCCTCATAGCTGGAGGGGGATCTACTCTTCCTCCACTTCACAAGTGGCTGCCTGGGGACTTGAAGCAGAAAGAAAGCCTTCTAGAGACAGCCGTAAACGTGATAGGATTTTCACGTTCAGTGATTGCTTAGTGTGCAACGTAAAAGGCAGCAAGAGGAAAGAATTTGGAGTCGCAGAAGGTCAGGGGAAGTTCAGATATTCAAAGGAGCTGAACAGTAGTTCTGTCTTCAAATAAAGTGACAGGGTGCCAGAATGTGCACGAGGATAGCCGAAACTTGAAGGTAGATAGAAAGCTGTTTGGTGAGAAGTTGATGAGAAAGAAGAAGTGAGTGAATTAGTTATAAGGGAAGGGTTATTGTGAAAGAAATAGGAAAGTCTGTAAGAATTGGTCTTTGTTAACTACTGTCACCTGCCTTCTTGAAAGTGACCAAGGGGAATGGAGGAAAGTCAGCTGACTCATAAAACACTTTGAAGTTGTTCTCTCAGACACAGAGTGAAGCCAACCCATCTGGACCTTAAAGATGACACCTGAATTCTAGTGAATGCAACCAGCAGGAAGAATAAACACCAAGACCCTTAAGCACCTCGGGGGTGGGGGGACGAGGGGGAAACACAACTCTGCTCGTACATCCGAAGTGACCGCATTCCTGCATCATTCGCACCCTCCTCTCTCCTATGCTCGACAACGGGAGACGAGCTGTTACAGTGGCTTAGGAAAGTCTTTCCTAGAACTTTCTTAGATCACTAGTATCTGAGAAAAAAACATTTGTTATAGAACTGTGTCTTACTCTGGGTAGACTAGAGAAACAAATCCATAGAAACTCATATGTGTATAAGAGACAGCGCCTCATATAAAGGGCCATTGTACATTTAAAAAGCATCCCAACCCAGTCTACTCCAAGCCCGTAAATCCGATATTAGTCCCTATGTCTGATACCAGTTCATAAAGTCCTCTTCAGACTCATCAAACACATGCAAAGACGCCGAATGCAGGATGATCACAGGCCAGTGGGTAGAAAGTCTTTGGATCCAGTGGCATTGTGAGCATCTCAGTGCTGGCAGGGGTCTCCACGTGGCTTTTCTAGCACCCAGGGCTGCATCAGGGTAGGTCCAGGTGGCTTCTCCTCAGGGATGTCTCGCAGGAAGTCAGCAGAGAGAGAAAGTGTCTCCCATCTCCAAGGAGGAAAAACCAGATTCCCCAGAATTCTCTGGAGAAAGCCATTTCCACACAGGCCTCATTGGCTATGATCTGATTGGCAGACTAGATTCCACCCCTTCACTCTTAATGCTCAAATTAACAAATGATTACATAACTGCCACAATCTGTCTCTGCTCTTTAGCCTGCTGTTTAGGTGGAAACAGGCTCCCTAAATCCATAAATTCTACTTTCTTTCTTTTCTATCTAGGTCTCCTGGTTTAAATTCTAGTTTTATTTCCTGAATCGACTCATAACTTTTCTACAGCCTTTGTTTATGCCCCCAACTTAAAAAAAATAAATCATCTGAGTCTTTGCTTTTGATAATCTTACTGCTACTTTTTAAAAACCTGTTCCTATTTTACACCCTGGCAAAATTTGTGTCTGAGGTATCAATAGTTCCATATAAAGAGAATGATTGTGTCAGGATAGGCTGGTGTGCTTCTTCCATGTGGGTTTTGTTGCTTCTCAGCTAGGTGGCCACTTGTTTATCTTTAGGTCTTTAAGACCCCCAACGCTAACTCTTTTGATAGCCGGGCACCATCAGCTTTCTTCACCACATTTGCTTGTGCACCCATTGTCTTCAGAGATCATGCCAGAAAGGTGAGCACCTCAGACGGCTAAATTGTTAGAATAAAGTGTTCTTGCATTGAGGGAGTACTTGAGTAGGGATCATCTGTTTCCTTAATACTAAACCTATAAATATGTGCACATAGATCTATTTCTCCCTCGTCATATATAAATATATTTACATATGTACATGCCTGTATTCAGATCTCTATAACTGCCGTTTGCCTCCTAGTTCTTTCCTCTATTTCTTTGTACTTTCCTCTTGTCTCACTATCATATTTAGTCTTCCTTTGGGTTTCAGGAATTTTTCTTGGTTATATTGTCCTTGATCCAGCCCAGCCAGACCCTCCTACAACCTCCTTGCCACTGATTTTGGGTCACTTGTTCCCTCCTTGTTCCTGGGTTTGATAACACCCACTTCTCCCCCCACCCCCACCCCACTCTCATCCCCGGAACTGTCATCCTATTGTTCTCTCTTCCGGCTTGTTTATGCTGCCTATCCCTTCCAGGTAGACATGCAGCAACAACAATATGCACCATCATAAGACCGAACATAACGAAGTAACAATAGAAAAGAAAACAACAACAAAAAGCCCTATAAATAGCTCAAGGTCTATTTGTTGTCCTTTATGAGTGCTTTCCAGTCAAGTCTTATGGGGTGCCATGCCCTGGCCCCACATCTATTCCTGGTATTCCCTGGGGACTTCATTGCTCTGCTCCCCCTACTGCTCTGCTGCATAACCCCAGTGGCTGGCTTCGGTGTAGTGGGCTCAGGGCCAGCACAATTCCCACTTTGTGTCTCTACTGTTGTCCCCATAGGTCACTGAGGAACTCTGTTCCTGTGGTAAGGGCGGCCCTGTGGTCAACACGATCGCTGAAGACAAAGCGGTGCATAAGCAAATGTGGTGAAGAAAGCTGATGGTGCCTGGCTATAAAAAAATATAGCGTCTGGGGACCTACAGGCTTGAAGATAAACAAGCGGCCATCTAACTGAGAAACTACAAAGCCCTCATGGAAGAAGTCCACCAGCCTGTGAGAACACGAGGCGCTGAAGGGGTCAGGTATCAGGCATCAAAGATAAAAAAAAATCATAGCATTGTGAATGAGGGGGAGTGAGGAGTGGGGACCCAGGGCCCATCTGTGAGAAATTGGACATCCCCTTGCAGAAGGGTTGTGGGGAGGAGATGAGCCAGTCAGGGTACAGTGTAGCAATGATGAAACATACAATTTTCCTCTACTTCTTGAATGCTTCCTCCCCCCACTATCATGATTCCAATTCTACCTTACATATCCGGCTGGACAGGAGGATGTACACTGGTATAGATAAGAACTGGAAATACAGGGAGTCCAGGACAGATAAACCCCTCAAGACCAGTGGTGAGAGTGGTGATACCAGGAGGGTGGAGGGAAGGTGAGGGAGAAAGGGGGAACCGATTACATTGATCTACATATAACCTCCTCCCTTGGGGATGAACAACAGAAAAGTGGGTGAAGGGAGACCTCGGATAGTGGAAGATATGACAAAATAATAATAATTATAAATTATCAAGGGTTCATGGACATAGGGGGAGTGGGGAGGAAGTGGAAAAATGAGCTGATACCAAGGGCTCAAGTATAAAGCAAATGTTTTGAGAATGATGAGGGAAACAAATGCACAAATGTGCTTGACATAATGGATATATGTATGGATTGTGATGAGTTGTATGAGCCCCCAATAAAAAGATTTTAAAAAATGATTATGAGTAAACATCAGCCAATTCCAATATGAACTATATACCAGAGTGCAGCCACCTTCCTCTAAGGAGGGTGTGTTACTATTTGATGGGTCATTTCCCCAGCAGGCAAAGGGATTAAAACAGGGTTAGGAAGAGAGTGGACCTATACACAGGGCAATGATGCCCCACCCAACCTGAAGCAGTCAGAGAGGTCAAACAGGCCAGAAATCAGGGCCTCGCTCCTCTGCAGGGGAAATGACAGGGACTTCACTGTTTGCCAAGGGGATGAACAAGGGACCTGTGAAACAATTCCTCAATCACATTAGTTGAAAGACAACATGCTATTTTAAGGTGTTTCCTTTTATAAAATGACTTTGTTTGATTCACTTTGTTATGTGGGTTCCCCATTTATGTCTTAAAATTATATGCATTAATCAGAGATAATGTAAAAATGTATGTAAAATTTACATGCATAAAAATATGTAAAAATGACATGCATAATCAGAACTGCATTTGAGCTCAAATTCTCAGTACTTCGAAGGTTATGACCATGAGGTGCAAAACTCACTGCAAAGTTCTCTCATAAATTCAGTGCCTACTGAGTACCTTCTGATCATCAACCACGAATATTTCCACCCTCAGCAGATCTCACGGATATGAGAAATTACGATGAAGAGTGGGGGATGATAGGGAGTGACCTGAAGAGTCAATCGACTTATTTTATGATGGAAACATAATGTGGTTAGGAGAATTATATTCTTTGATAAGATGTAACTTAGCAAGAAGTCCTCCACAGCTGTGACCCTGAGCTAGACCCCTCTATCTTATCTCACAGAGTGTCCTGTGAGAGTGTCTAGGCTTCCTTCCACCCCTCCCTAAGGACCAGGATCTGCATACTGGGCCTGTCTCCTCAAGATTTAGGGTCCTTCAGTAAGGGACGCTCTGTAACATCTTTGTTAAAACAAAATTTTGTTTTCCTAGGTTATAGCTGCCATTCCAAGATTTGTGCATTTCTGAAATAACTGTTTGATTCAGCCTGCATATGTAGTCCGTGAGAACAAGGGGATGGGGAGATGAGATGGGGGGAGGATGCCCCCTTTCTCCTTTCCCACGCATGTGAAAATAAAACTTAGAATCTTCTGAATCCACTTGGTTTCTGTAATCTGGCAATGGTGACTGGACAGCAGGGGCCCTCTTGGTGCCGACTTTACAACACCGAGAGCTGTATTTCAGCCAACCCACACCGTTGTACGATTCTCTCCCTTCCACTTATTTTGTGACCACTGCTCCTGGATCCCCTATGAATCAAGAATCAGCCTAGACACATAGCTTTCCAAAGCTCCCCAGGGCTGGGCCTGGTGCCCTGTCAGTAATCTCACCGGCACTAGATCTTATCATACTCAAGGAGCAGTTACCTTCTCCGCCTCCTTTAGCGTGATCCTGGTCCCATGAGGACAAAAAAGGGATTTTTCCTAATTGGGTTAGGAAGTGGGGGTGTAGACATTAATAAAACACAGGGTCTGCCTTCTATGTTGTAGTGTGTTGGAGAAGAAGACAGATAAACATGCAATTATAATTCAGGGATGTTCTTGGTAGAGGCTCCCTGGACCCCACTCCTATATTGGAGAGATCTGCTTCTCCACAGAACACACATAAAGTGGGGCAGGGGTCAGTAGACTTTTCCTGTACAGGGCAAATGAATAAACATTTTCCTTATGGTGAGCTAAAAGACTTCTCTGGCAGATCATGTGACTACAGCTGTAGCTGATATTCCGGTGAATGACTATATTTGTGCTACAGTAAAACATTATTTACACCGCAGGCAGAGGGGCAGATTTAGCATGCTGGTTGTCGCTTGCCAACCCCTGCTCTAGGGCATTACTAGTTATGATGGGGTGAAACATACACAAACTGTCAACTTGTCACACTGTGTGGTGGTTTCCCATGATGGTGCCACTGAAGAATGTGCCACCATGATTTCAAACACCAGCAGAGCCAGGTAGTGTGAGCAGGTTTCAGAAGAGCTTCCAGATTAAGACCAACTAAGAAGAAAAGCGCTGGGATCTACTTCTAAAAACTAGCCATTGAAAACTTGATTTATCATAGATCGTTGTCCAAGTTCACTTCCTTTGGAGATGGTGTTAGAAAACATAGTCGAGGGCCAGGGAAGGTGAGGGAATCCCTCACTGTGATGGACTGACCCAGTGTCTGCAACAATGGCACCCCAGTGATCACGACCGGGCAGTGTTAATTCTACTACTTGTGAAATTATTTATTATGAGCCAGAGCTGACTCCACAACAACTAACAACAACTGTGTGTACACGTGTGCGCATTACAGATTTCAGAGAATTTTACAGCTAAAAATGTCAACAATGGTAAATTGTATGGCCCTAATCTGTAGCATAGGGATGGTAACAGTAGTAAATATGCGTTATTTGGGGGAGTAAGGAGTATGTAACAATGCACACAGAAGGGACTTGGGTTCTGCACGCAATCATCGTTCACTTCTGATCCTATCTGCATGGGGTAGCCCCAGTGATTTCAATAGGTGTGGTGCTGATGAATGGGCCATCAGCTCTTGTGCTGTCCTGCTTAAGGAGGCTGCCTCCTTGATTAGAAGTAGTTGATGAGTTACCATATATACTGGAATATAAGCCAGGCAAACAATCAGCCAAAGAACCCAATTTTACCACAAAAAACTGCATTAAGAATGTGTTGGCAACTTGTATATACACGAGTATATACAGTATACTCAATTGATTTGGCCCTTCCAGCTACAATCCCTTATGTGACAGGGCATAATTCTGGGCTTCATACACCTGTGGCTATAGTCCCATTGTGGACGGCATCAAATGAAATGCCATCAAACAGGAACAGGATGAGATTCATGAAGATCTGACCTTAGAAGGTGTGCATTGGACGACACTTTGTTTAATGGTTATCTTGGTGACTGTTACTTATAATGACGTGAGGAATTATATGCTACAGTTGAGAGGAGAAAGAAAATGATTTCTGGAGTGGCCTATGAAAAAGCCCGACTGATAAGATTAATAGGAGGCCAGAGCCTACTGGGAACATACTGCTAGAGGTCCTAGGTCACAGGTACATAAATAAGATAGAGTACAGCGGTGGAGAAGAGACTATCATATTTGGGTGAAATTTGGTTGCACCATGTAACTCCCACCAACGGACTTTTCCCTGCCTGGGTGTAGTAAGCAGCTGGGGGGAGAGACTGATAGGATTGGCCTGTAAGTAGTTATGAAAAGGATTCCCCTTCAGTGTCATCCATCACAGTCAGAGTGTGACCTAATCGCTGGGAATGCCCAGGAGTGAATCGTGTCCTCTGGCCCCAGCATCTGGTTTACCCCTGCCTGACCTTTGGATTTTGGACTGAACAGCGTCCTCCACCACGTGAGTCACTTCCTCAAACTTTTGTGAGTTCTGTGAGATGCTGCGGGCATTCGTAGAGTCCAGATACACGAAGGAATGGACTCAAGGGAGGAGTGAGGGGAAATGGAGCGGCCTAACATCCTACATGAGTTGGACTTTGGGGACTTTTCCAACTCAGCTCCTTGAGACTAGTTTGGTATTAATTCTTACAAAAGAAATTGTTACCACCGTTAGCATGCCAGAAAAGGGTTTGTTGAACCTAGCAAGGGGAAATTGTGTATAATATTTTTGTCCCAGAGGCCAGAAAAAATTAATAAGAAGAGCCAGACAGAGATAGGAAAAGCCATCTGGCTGAGCACAAACATGCTGGTGTTTGTTCATCCTTGGATAAAACTGATGACTGACTCACTATTGGACACTTACACAGGGCGTTAGAGTACAACTGTCCCTGTTTATATAGATGAAACAGAGTACAACTGTCCCTGTTTATATAGATGAAACAGTTGTCATGGAGTTGTACTCCATAATGGCCTTTCTTTTGAGATGTCTCTGGGTGACGTGAACCTTTTGTATATATGCAATTTAATTAACACTGTAATCGGAGGAGGATCCCTGTGGGGCACTAGCTATTCTTTGGGGTGCTAATCAGAGGCAGATGTTCAAAACCATCGTCTCTCGGGAGAAAGATGGGGCTTGCTATGGCTATACATTTTTACAGACTCAGAAGGCCACGGTGGCAGCTCTAATCTATAAGAGTTGCTACGAGTTGGAATCAATTAGGTGGCAGTGAGTTGGGTTTGGGTTTATAATCCTATGAGGCAAGCAGTGTGCTTTTTACATCAAATGAGAAACTTGAAGCTCAGTGAGTTAAAGGAAGCACCTTCCCCTGCCCTGCGTCCCACCCCCCAACTAACTAGATGAGAGAACTAGTAAGTATACAGCTCAAACTAGGACGTGGTCTTTGTATACTTCATCCTAAACCTGTCCCTCTGTGCCTCATCTCCTGCCACCCACATCTAGGGTCCTGGATGACACGCACACTCTGAACATCCCATGTCAATTATATCTATATATGTTAGCTTAACACATTCAAACCACATTGAAATTAGCTTTGAAAAGACAGGCTCATTTTCCTGCCATAAACATTTATATACTATGTTGCGCTTCTTTTTAAAGCTAGATAAATAAATAAGATTATAAACATTAAATAACATTTAAAGGAACATTTAAAGTAAGCGCTGATGCATTTAGCTCAGCTAACCTCAAGTCATATAGAATTTGCCATTTCTAAGTGTTAGATCCTGTACTTGTAAAAATGGGGAGTGGGGGTTAGGGAGGACGACCTCAATTATGAGGCAGGAAATGAGATTTTAAGAGCATTTATGGAAAATTGTGTTATCTTGGAATTTCCTGGGGTGGCTTGGCCAGCAGGCAGGAGGAAACAGCCCAAGGGGAAGAAGGCCACAACCCAGCATGGGAAAATCTCCATTAAGGGCAGGGGTGGCAAAGACGCATTTCCTGAGCTTCTGCGATGGTAACATGGTCATTCAGAGAAGATCTTAATTCCCTTGTTCCGTCTGCTTAGGTGAGGAAACACTCCAATTCAACCCTGATACTTAAACTGAGGAATGGCAGGGAGCTTGGAGTGACTTTTCTCAAGTAGGGGACAAAGGGAAGGAGAAGAAAATGAAATAGAGGAAGAAGCAAGAAGAATGCATATTTATACTCCATTCCCTTGCCTGATGACACTTCTTACTCTATTAATTCAAATAAATGATTCTCCTAGCCCCTGATATACTTAGACTGGAGGGTGGGTAGGCGCTCAAGAACTGTCAGGTTTCTGTGGGAAGAGAAGAAATAAAGCAACGGGACTTGGAGTGGACACCACTTATCAGTCTTGTCCACAGGAGGGATCAGTTACTTCTGATTGTAATGCTGATGGCCTCAGCTCTGCGATGGAAATGTCTCAGGACTTGGGGACACGAGTCTAGTGCACAATGCCTGGTCTGCTTGGGTCAAGACCTTCCCATTGGCTCATCTCAGGATGGCTGCCAAATTCACTCTTGCTAGTCTGAGATCACCAGCCTTCCAAGGATGGGAATTTACAAGCGACGAGAATGTCAACCAGAAGTGCTCTTTCGTTTCCTATTACTAGGGCCCATGGAGAACCCCCTCACCAGCTAGAATACTCCTAACAATGGAGAGCTCTCTCTTAAGTAACTCTCCTCAGAGCCCTTTCCTAACAGGTGTCCACCAGAAGAAGCAAGAGAGAGAAATGAAGTAGAAATCAGGAGACAAATGGAGAACGGAAAGCAGCAGGTCATAAAACAGCAAGGAAGAGAGTCCACTTATCATGTGATTGCCTCCTTTGAGTTTCACTCTTCCCTCTCTTGGGGCACCCTGTTCCCAACGTCTCCCCAAAGCTTATTCGTGTAGGGTTGACTTTCCAGTGCGGGGGACTCAGGCTTGATTCTCAGCCAGCGTGCTGCACGGACAGACACCACTCATCTGGCAGCACGGGCTTGTATGTTGCTGTGCTGCTGAACATAGTGGAGCTTCCGACTAAGATGAGCTAGGAAGAAACACCTGGAGATTTGCTCCAAAAAGTTAACTGGTGAACACCACAATTGTTGGTACCCAATAGCAATTGTGGGGATGGTGCAGGACCAGGCAGCATTTCCATTGCATTGTGCATAGGACAGGACCCCCGGTGGTGTAGGGATTACACACTGGGCTGCTTATCTGCAGGTTAGCAGTTTGAAACCACCAGCTTCTCCAAGGGAGAAAGAACTACTCAGCGGGACAGTTCTACCGTATGTGATAGGGTCTTTATGAATCAGAACTGAGTCAATGGTAGTAAATTTGGTTTGGTGCACGGGATAGCCATGAGTCAGGCATCCTGTAAGCACTAGGATTAGACTTATATCAGAAAATCCTAGTAGAAAAGACAAGGCTTCTGCTAGCAACCATGCAGTATGTGAAGGGGTCGACAGTGCACTGCACTATGGGACCAGAGGAGTACCTGATGCAGCCTTGGGCGGGTTAAGAGCTGGGCTAACAGTGTGAGTGATAAACCTGTTGTGACAGTTACATAATCTCCTGTCCACTTGAGTGAAGGGGTAGAGTGTAGCCTGTCAATCAGGTCACAGCCAATGAGACATGGCCTTTTACTAAGGATTCTGGGAACTCCTGTCTTCCTTCCTGGAGGCAGGACACACTCTTTCTGCTTCATATTCCTGATGACAAGCCAGATGGAGCCAGAGCCCTGGAACTGGAGGAGCCACGTGGAGACCCACACCAGTGCTGAGATACTTTCACCATCATTGGATCCACAAACCTTTCCACCCACTGGCCTGTGAACTTTCTGCATTTGGCATCATTGCATGTGTTGCATAAGTCTGAAGAGGAATTTATAGGCTGGTATGAGCTATGGACTAATAGCAGATTTATGGAATTGATCTGGACTGGGATGGGATATTTTCTCAATATACAATTGCTCTTTTATATAAAATTCTTTCTTATATACATATGTGTCTATGAATTTGTTTCTCTAGTCAACCCAGACTAACACACCTGTCATGTCCTTAACATGTGCTGCCAGGCTCAGGCCAGAAGTTTGTAGGAAGTTTTCAGGCTGTGACTGGAGGAGGAAGAAGAGACCAAGACATGCAGGGTACTGACAAGAATAGCGGACAGGGTAAAGCCTTGGGTTTAGGTTAGGGAAGGCTTCCGAAACAAAAGTGGATATACAGGTTGTAGCAACTGATTTAAGGAACCCTGATGGTGCTGTCGGGTAGATACCGGACTGCTGGTTGAAATGTGCCAGCCATTCCTTGGAAGAAAGAAGAGGCTTCCTAGCTCCCATAAAGGGTTACAGCCTTGGAAACTCTACACAGAGTCACTATGAATTGGAATTGACTTCATGAAAGTAGATTTTATCTGCTGATTTGGAAGTCAGGTCATCTGGGTTGCTCACCACCAGGTGAGCAGTTCCTAATAACCAGCCACTCTGCAGGAGAAAGATGGGGCTTTCTACATTGTAAAGGTTGACCGTCTCTGAAGCAACCAAGGGCAAGGTTCTGCTCTGTCTATAGGGTTGCTACGAGCTGGAATCAACTCAATGACCATGAATTTGGTTTGGTTTGGGGGTTTTGGACAGCCAAAAGGGAGGGAGATTGTGGAACTTCCGTGCATGTGTATAGAGGGAAGCAGTACCATGACTGTTTTCAAGTTTCAGGAGAGCCTGGTTTTCAGATCCCCCATGAACCTCCCTAACTATCGCCTATCAAAAGCCCACGAAGACTTTAAGGGCAAATGCAAGTCCCCATGTCTTTACACTTTTCCTAACTTCTCTGGCCTACCTGTACCTCTCTACCCCCAGCACCAGTTGCCATCCATTGACTGACTAATTAATAATCAACACAAGCAATAGAAAAGCACAAAGGTCAGCTGCCATGCAAGGTCACGATGAAGAAGAGAAGACAGGGAGGATGATATTACTGCCACGAGCAACGAAAGGTTGCTTTCATGAAAATGCTCCTAAGACCTCCAAACAGTATCATTCTATGTCAAAATAACCAAAGGTATTAAGAAAATGATCCAAGATAAGGAAGAACAAAATTGGTCTGAATTTGAAAACCTCAGAAATAAAATGGCAGAATTCAAGAAAGAAGTAGAAATAAAAGGAAAAAAAAATCAATTTAGAAATGAAGATTAAATTAGAAGGACCAGAATCAGGAATAAACACAATAGATTATTCGTTAAGAGAACTAGAAGTGAGGAACATGTTTAAATTAAAAAACAGCAATCCCATGAGAGCAGCCGCAGACCCAGGAAGCAGGGCATGGACTGCCCAACCCACAGGGCAAATCAAGAGAAGTACTTTTGCTCCGGAGGCGGCTTGCGGAGTAGGGTGCCTCGGGTGCCTAAGTAGGGAAATTGGAAGTGCTGACCCGTGGGAGTGGAGCTGAGAGCCTTTCAAGCTAAGGGTTACTGGAGTTGGGTGCCTCTGGGCACTTCATTCAGGGAGCTAGGTTTGCTGACCCATGGAGCTTGAGCTGAATGCCTTCAGGTTGGGGTTTGAGGCGTACAGCAGAGGGTATTTATTAGCAGACTGGAAAGAATTTTGTAACATGTCCTGATAAACAACGGTTCTCAAAAACAGGACTGGTGGTGTTAGCATTAATGCTGGCATGCAGAGACCCGCCTGTGCGACGGAGGTAGAGTAAATCAGCCATTAGAGGATATTCTAATTTTAACAGGGCATCCCCTGTGCCTTGAGAACCAGGATTTTTGGTTTGAGAGGAAGGAGCTCTGGTGGTAGTCGAGAAGTTAAAGGAAAATCCTGGAGTCGTCTTAGAAATATCCATACAAACTCATCGAGCAGCCCCACCTCTGTGTGTCTGAGCATCCCTAGCACCTACGTTATGGTCCCGTAGTACCATTTCCCGCGAAAGAAACCAGGCCTTAGAGAACAGGCCGGCTCCAGTCTGAGGCAGGAAACCTATACTGGGACCCCAGCATAACTTTCATGTCAATAGTACACATTAGAAACAGGAAGGGTACATGTGCCGGATGGAGAGTCACCTACAGAAATGGCTGTTTCATCTCAGGTCCAAGCCATTAAAATCAGAACATTTCAATGTTCTGATTTACAACTTTGTATTTATAAGTGTGTTATGGTTTTAGTTACAAAAGAAACTGATAATTAACTTGATCTATAATGAGATAATAATCTAAAGCAGCACCGGAGGTCCTCAGGCTGTTATCAGTCTTAAAATGGTCAACATGAACAAAGCAGTTAAATTGGAGAATTTCCAGACCCTTTTTAGCTCTCTCTGGAGAATTCAAGCTTCTTCACACTGAGTGAGCTGAAAATACAATACAAAATAAACCACAAGCAACAGAAGAATAGCAAGCAAGCGTCACCCATTAAATTGGTCCTCAATTTTCTTTCCCTTAAGTAGTACTTTAAATGTCTTTCTCCTTGTAGCCCTATCCGCCGACCTCTTTAATTCTTTCTCTCTCTAAAGATGTGTAGTGAGGAGCTAGATACGTGTGCTGGTAAGTGCTTGATACCAAGCATAAAGAGAAATGATCAAATATATGCGAGGTTGGTATTTTCCGTTAAGACCAGGCTTCGCATCTCTAGCCTAGGGCTTCTTAGACCCTTTTTTGATGCTAAATCTAGCCAACTCCGGCAGAAACTGTCCAGGCAAGCCAAGCGGTTGTGGGTCCCCGTCTCCTGGCACACACTGGTGCGGTTCCGTCTTATGAAAGGATTGATCTATGGCTAAGAGTATAGAGCTGAACAGTAAGTCATTTCCAAAATAAGGCTATAAAAGACTATAGCATCTATCTTGACTTTCTCTTACTTTCAGCAATCGCTTGAAAAGAAACTCTCTGCCATGTCTTGAAGACACTCAAGCAGTCCTGTCGAGACCCCTCTTGTCACAAATTGTGGGCCTCAGTGCAATATTTGCAAAGAACTGAGGACTGCTAAGAATAACTCAAATCTGTCCACCTTAGTGAACTTTATAGAAGATACTAGCCATGCCCCATATCTTGACAGCAACTTCGTAAAACACCCTGAACCAGACCGCTCAGCTAGGCAACTGATGAATTACTAACCCCAGAAACTCTGTGAGGAGTTGCTGAAATCTGGGAATAATATGCTATGCAGCAAAAGACAATACATATAGTAGCTTTCAAACTTTCTGACTGTGACCCGCAGAGAGGAATGCATTTACTTGGAAACGCAGAACACACACGTGTATACTAAAGTGCACAAAGCTGTGAACATACATCTGCAAAAACTCACCAGCATCCACATACAACTACTGCTTCAACACTGATTTTGAGGGCATATGATACACCGATTATTTTCTTGGTTATTGCTGCCTATCGAAGTCCATTCTATTTAAAAGAAAATGACAAGAATTATCCGCCAAACTGATTTCATCATCAATGTATGACTGCAGGGAAGAATGTGGACAAGAGAAAGTTCTGAAGGGCTAGGAAAGAGGAAGAAGGAAACAGAAAACACAGCAAGTGGGAAAAGGGATGGTACATTGAAAGGATTGCAATGGATGAGATGAAACAAAATGTGTAGGAATTGTTGAATAGGAAACTTATGATGATCTGTTCTGTAAACCCTCACCCAATTCACGAAAGTTTTTAAAAGAGAAATACCCTGTGTAACCTGCCCCAAACCCAGTTCCCTCTCTTCCATATAGAAGGGATTGCTATCTAGAATTCTGGTTGCTTATGTAGGGGCACCATGAGTCAAAACGAACTTGATGAAAGTGAGGTAATTTTTCTTCTCACATACATATGTAAAAAAAGCAACACAAAAATATATGTAGAAAACTATAAAACACACACACATATACACGTTTAAAGGTCATGGAAAATTTCCATTATCTTTCAATTATTTTCCCATGAACTTTTGAAGTCTTTTCTTACATAGACTTACTGTCATACTTGTATACTGTATACAAATGGCATCATACTGTGTATATATTATAATTTTTATGCTCAACATTATATTTTTGAATATCATCTAACAACTGTATCATTTGGTTTTTTAAATCTTTTTTATTGAGGGCTCATACAACTCATCACAATCCAAACATCGATCCATGTGTCGAGCACATTTGTATATTAGTTATAATTCTCAAAACATTTTCTTTCTACTTGAGCCCTTGGTATCAGCTCCTCATTTCCCCCCTCACCCCCACCGAACCCTTGATAATTTATAAATTATTATTATTTTGTCTTATCTGACACTGTCTGATGTCTCCCTTCACCTGCTTTTCTGTTGTCCAATCCCCAGGGAGAGAGTTATATGTAAGTCATTGTGATCAGTTCCCCCTTTCACCACCCACTTCCCCTATCCCTCCTGGTATTTCTAATCTCATTATTGGTTCTGAGTGGTTTATCTGGCCTGGATTCCCTATGTTTCCAGCTCTGATCTGTACCAGTGTACATCCTCTGGTCTAGCAGGATCTGTAAGGTTGAATTGGGATTAGGACAGGGGGAGGGGGGTGGCGCGGGTACGAGAACTAGAGGAAAGTTGTATGTTTCATCATTGCTATACTGCACCCTGACTGGCTATCTCCTCCCTGCGACCCTTCTGTAAGGGATGTCCAGTTGCCTACAGATGGGCTTTGGGTCTCCACTCCATTTCCTTCATTCACACGATAATATTTTTGGTTCTTTGATGTCTGATACCTGATCCTATCGACACCTCGTGATCACACGGGCTGGTGTGCTTCTTCCACGTGGTCTTAGTTGCTTTGGAGCTAGATGGCCGCTTGTTTATCTTCAAACCAGTAAGACACCAGACGCTATATCTATTGATAGCCGGGCACCATCAGCTTTCTTCACCCCATGTGCTTATCCACCCGCTTTGTCTTTGGTGATCATGTCGGGAAGGAAGGTGAGCATGATGGAATGCCAGTTTCACAGAACAAAGTGTTTTTGCATTGAGGAAGTACTTAAGTAGAGGCCCAATGTCCATCTGCTACCTTAATACTAGACCTATAAATATATGCATATAGAGCTATTTCCCCATCGTCATACTCGATTGTATCATTCCAACTGCCATATTTCACTGTGTGAATGGGCTTAAAGTGATCCTTGCCATGGAAAGTCTTTAGATTTTTATTTTCTATTAAAAACAATACTCAGTAAACATAGCTATGCATTTCTACTATAATTCTCTCCTAGGTATATAACTAGATTAAGAAATTCTAAAGAATGGCAACAAATGTGCAAATGTGCTTGACACAGTGGATGGATGTATGGATTGTGATAAGAGTTGTAGAAGCGCCCAATAGAATGATCTTAAAATAAAATCAACAACAAGGAGAAAAATAAACAAACAGAATTACTTAAAAGAAAAGAATTTCTAAACAGAAAAGGATTAAATGCATAAACAACCCTGGAAAATAGCTATTATTAGCTTTATCTTTGTCCCATCTTTCTACCCTAGCCTACAGGTCTAGATTTGTTTAGTAAATAGAGCCATAAAAGGGGGAGCAAGTCAGGTGAAAGACAAAACTCAAAAAATGAAATGTCTGCTTCTTTTTGACCTGCTAGTGTGAAACAAGCCAAGGAAATGATAGATTTTAGTAGATTTCAATAGCGCTGAAATGTCTTGACTCACATTACCCATATTTCACATTACCAGCATTTCTCTATCTAATTAGCTAGTTAGAATCTCTGGGGCGAACCTATTTTTACCCATAACTTCAAGAACAAAGGTGGTACTGCTTGGGCTCATCTAACTCATGTGCCATCCTCATAGTTTTCTTGTGCTGAAGTTCATTTTTGCAGGCACTGTGCCAATCCAGCGTGTTGAGGGCCTTCCTCTTTTGTGCTACCCCTCTACTTTATCAAGCACGACGTCCTTCTCCGAGGGCAAGTGTCTCCTGACGACAGGTCCAGAGTATGTAAGATGAAGTCTTGTTATCTTTGCCTTTGAAGAAGAATCTAGCTGCACTTTGTCCAAGACAGATTGGTTGGTTCTTGTAGCCGTCCATGGTACTTTCAATATTCTTAGTGAGGACCATAATTCAAAGGCATCGGTTCTTGTTCAATCATCCTTATTCAATGTCCAACTTTTATATGCAGGAGGCAATTGAAAATTCCATGGCTTGGGTCAAGTGTGCCTTAGTCTTTGAAGTGACATCCTTGCTTGTCAACACTTTAAAGAGTCTTGGGCAGTAAATTTGCTCAATGCAATGCATCTTTTGATCTCTTGACTGCTGCTTCCATGAACATTGACAGTGGATCTAAGTGAAACAAAATCTTTGACAACTTGAATATGTTCCCCACTTCTCATGAGGCTACCCATTGTTCTGTTGAAGATATTTGCTTTCTTTACACTGAGTGTTAAGCCACACTGAAGTCTACAATCCTTGGACTTCATTAGCTACGGTTTCCTGTTCACTTTCAGCCAGCAGACTGTGTCATCTACTCATCTCTGGTGGTTAATAAGCCTTGCTTCAATCTTGATGATGAATTCTTCTTCAAATAATCCAGCTTCTCTGATGGTTTGTTCAGCATATGGACTGAAGGATGTGGTGAGAGGATACATCCCTGACACACACCATTCCTGATTTTAAACCATGCAGCCTTCCCTTGTTCTGTTCCCATAACTGCCTCTCATGAGCACAATTAAGCCTTCTCAAAGTTCCAGTGTACTCAAGATTATTCAGTTTGTTAGGATCCACACAGTCGAACGCCGTGGCATAGCCAATAAAACAACTAAACATCATTCTGATATGCTCCGCTCTCAGCCAAGATCCATCTGATGTTGGCAATGATTTCCCTGTTCTGGATCCCCTTCTGAATCTGCCCCGAGCCTCTGGCAGGCCCCTGTTAATGTGCTGCTGCAACCATTGTTGAATGATCTTCAGCAAAATGCTACTTGCACTTGATAATAATGATATTGCTCTGTAATTTGAGCACTCTGTTGAGAACCTTTCTGTGGAACGGTACACTATGGATCTCTTCCAGTTAGTTGCCCAGGTAGCTATCCGATGCACCTTTCCTGATGTTAAACCATGTTGGTTCTGACTGATAGCTACCCAATACTACCATGTAGTATTCCCTTGTTCTGTTTGCACAACTGCCTCTTGATTCACGTCCATGAGCACAGTGAAGGGCTCTGGAATGCCTCTTCTTCTCAAGGGTATCCATCGTTTCTTATGACTCACGCAGTCGAATGCCTTGGCATAGTCAATAAAATATAAGTGAACATCTTTCTGATGTTCTCTGCTTTCAGCCACGGCCCAGCTGACATCAGCAATGCTATCCCTTCCCATTGTCTCTTTGTGATTACAGATTTTTTTCATGAATTTTTTCAAGCCTTCTATGACAATTATTCACATTTACACAGTAACCACTAAAGATGAAGAAATCGAAGCTCCCTACTACCTTCTGCAGTCTGAAATTGATCAAGGTACACTGACAATACTTGCTGATTTGAACTTCATTCAATTGCTAAGAGAAAGCTGGAAACAAAGACAAAGGATCCAAGCCGGGAAATAAGGGCTCGGTAACAGAAACAACTCCAGAAATCACTTTATAAAATTTTCAAGAACATTGACTTATTCATCGCAAATACCCTTTTTTCATTAATGCAAATAGTAACTCAGTACATAGATGTAGACCTCACCAGATGGAGTGTACAGTAATCAAAAAGAGACAATGGCAAGGTCAACGTCATCACCCACCACATGACCAACCATGGACTGTAGAGCAGACTCTTAACTGTCCATATGCAAGTTAAAGATGAGGTGAAAGAAAATTAAAACACGTCCACACAGACAAAATATTACCTTGAGTTTATCCAAACTGGATTTTGAGAACATCTCAAAAATAGATTTGAATCATTGAACACTAATGACCAAAAAACCAGAGAACATCATACAAAAGCAAAAGCATTAAAAAGTCAGGAAAGAAAGAAAAGCAAAAGTGATGCCGGAAGACTCACACTTGCTCTTGAAGGCAGCGGAGCTGAAGCAAATGGAAGGAATAAGGAACGAGGAGCCGAACAGAAGACTTCAAAAGGAGGCTCAAGACGATGCAGTCCGGTATCATTATGCAACCTGCAAAGACTTTAAGTTAGAAAAACATGCTTGCCATTTCCCAAGCTAAGAGAATGTAAGAAAAAATTCAAGCCTGAAGTTGTAATATTAAAGGACTCTACTGGCAAAATAGTGAATGGGACAGGAAACATCAAGACAAAATGGAAGCCAAAAAGATACCAATCAAAACGATGATGACATACCATCTCACTCCAGAGTTGATAGGAAAGTTCAAAAATACAGAAAACAATATATGCTAGAGAGGGAGCCGACTGACTGGACCCATCAAATACTGCTGGTGGTACTTCAACATTACAAACATCGGAAAGTGGGATGGCGCTTCCAAAAACAATTGAGAACAGAAAATGCCAAATGGCCTCGCAATAATACGACTTGGTATATACTCTACAGAAATAAAGAACAGAGAGAAAACACAGACGCACCCTCAAGGTCATCCCAGCACTGTCCACAATAATAGGATGGAACGAAGCTAAATGTCCATCAGTGGGAGAAAGGATAAATAAACTTTGGTACACACATACACAATTAAATAGGTGCATCGTTAAAGAATAAAGATGAAACTGTGAAACAGCTCATGACATGGACAGATTTGGAGGACATTATATAAAGAGCAAACATTGTATCAGACCACTGGTTTGAGGGTGGTGGTGATCTAGGGAGGATTTTCATACCCAAACAGACTTTGTTGCCAGGGGGGAGAGGGGAAAAGGTAGGGGGAGCACTAGACTAGAGAGCAGACAGGTGCTAACTTGGATGGAAATGAAGATAATCTACTATCGGGGGGGAGAAGAGGAGAAAAAAGAGGGGTGGGCAAATAGGGCAAGCCATTGGGAGGTTGAATGAGTTGTTGAAAGCAACACTGATAAGCCAATCCCCAACTAATTCACAATAAAACGTTCAGGGGGGAACACGCAGAACTACTATACCAACAAAGAAATTACCAGCGTCCAACCATTTCTTGAGGTAGCATGTTATCAAGAGTCAGTAGCATTGACTGGGTCTGGCACATTCAAGGCATTGGCAAAAACGTTACACAGCTCCAGGAGTTACTAGGATCGCGATCGAAATGCTTCAACAAATGGCCTCGGTGCTTGAGGTGCTCACCCCTCTGTGCCAAAATACCTGGAAGAAAACACACTGGCCAACCGACTGTGCGTATTCCCAAGAAAGGTGATCTAACATAATCTGGAAATGATCAAATAGTGCACAGAACAAATTTTATTGGAGACGGCTTTAAAAAATGGCTGCAGTTTATAGACAGGGAACTGCCAAAAATTCAAGCAAGGTTCAGGAGAGGAGGTGGAATGAGGGATGTTGCTGCTGAGGCCAGGCGAATCCTGCTTGAAAGCAGAGGCTAACAGAAAGAGCTTTGCCTGAATTTCACTGACTGTAAGTGCATTTGACAGTGAGGATTATAACAAAGGAAAAAATGTAAATTCCAGAACACTGGCAGAAACTGTATATGTACCGAAAACTAGTAATTCTAACAGTAGAAGGGAATACTGTATGGTTTAAAATTAGAAAAGGTGTGTATCAAGACTGTATCTGTTCACTATACCTAGTCAAATAATCCAAGAAGCTGCACTGCATGAAGTAAATATGGCGTCAGGATTGGAGGAAGCCTCATTAACAGCCTGAAATACGGAGATGACACCACCTTGCTTGTTGAAAGTGAAGAGGACTTAAAATACATACGGATTACGATCAAAGACTTCAATATGGGTTCTACTGTCACAAAAAGGAAACAAGAATTCTCAAAATTAGACCAATAAGCAGCATCCTAATAAACAGAGATAGATTGAAAATTGAAGTAGTCAAGGGTTTCCTTTTACTGGGTTTCACAATGGAAGCAGCAACCAAGAAACCCAGCAGTGGTCTGCACTGGGCAATTCTGCACAAGGCCCCTCGAAAGGGTGAAGGAGCAGAGCTGCCACCTGGAGGGCTCCGGTGGGCCTGCCTGAGTGGGCTTAACTAAGGTATTTTCAATCCCTTCTTCACGTGTGTGCAGAACAGATGGGGAATAAGGAAGACCTGAGAACGACGGGTGCTTCGAAAGGCGGTGTTGGCAAAGGATACCGAATATACCATGGACTTCCCAAAGAATCGAATCAATCTGTCTTGGAAAAAATATAGCCAGAGGGCTTCTTCAGAAGGGAGGATGGCAAGAAGCAATCCCTGCAGAAGGATACCATACCTGGTAAAAGAGAGGATCGGCAAAAAGAGGAAAATCCTCAAGAAACTGGACTGAAACAGTGACCACCACCGTGTGAGGACAGCACAGACCCAGGCGGGAACCAGCTCGATGGCAACTAGCAACAACAGGCGCTGCACCCAATGTTGGGGACTCCTCAGTAAAGAGTGGCCCTTCACCCCACCACGCTGTGCTCCCCATCGCTCTCAGGAAGCAGCGCTTACCCAGACCGCACATACCCTTCCAGGACAGGCCGACAGCAAGCTACCAGCACAGGGATGACCCAGGTGACGGGCTTCCCTTGGGATGGTGTGGAGCGTGGCCTGTGCGGTGGTAGATTGCAGCCTGTGTTCTGCCCTCCAACCTGGACAACTCTCCGACCCTCCGTGGAGCTCCCACTTCACCTGACCTCTCTCCCAGGACCACGGATTAAGTACTCATCAATGCAGTAGTGGGTTATCAACCCAAATCTCCCCCGATCTTACCCCCAGGTAAGCAACGGAAGCCGTCTCCGCGGTAGCCAGGCTGGCACTGGCAGGTGAAGGAGCCTGGTGTGTTGTAGCAAAAGGCATGAGGGTGACATCTGCTTGGGTGGCACTCGTCCACATCTGCAAAATAGCAACAAGGGCCACAGACAGTGACGTTTCCTCTGGAAGTCACAGTTCACAAAATGATCTCAGTCCCTTGCCCAACCCTATGGAGGCCTGGTTCTGCCTGGAAATGGTGATTTAGAGTTCAGTACGCATTCGTTCCACCATTCATGTATCAGTTTGCCATACTCTGCTTCTGTGTGGCTTGTGTGATGATCAAACACCAGTGGAGTCACCGATGGTGACCGTGTTTCATGGGAGCTTCCAGATGTAGAACGGACAAAGAAGAGAAAACAGGCCGTCTGCTTCTGAGGGATTAATCACTGACAATTTGATTGTCTGATAATAACGTTGCACACGGGGTTTCTGGGAGGTGGAGCCAACTCATCTAACAACAGTAATGAACGTGAACGACTAAGATACTACCTCCCAAAGTTGTGTCTATTTATTGTACTTGAAAACGTGTTCTACTTCGCTGGCAATGTTTTTCATTTAAAAAACAAACAAAAAGACAGAAGAAAAAAAGGGGATTTTTAAAAATTATACAATGCTCTCTCCCTTCATAAATAAGTTTTCAAAACGTTCCATTACTGTAGTATATGTGCACGGTCGAGAAACCTCAGATGTGAGAATACTCACATATTCGATAATAAAGAGAATTAGGATACATTCTCAGAGATTAGGATCCATCTTCGGAAAGTTTGTACTTTTCAAAAATACCGTTGTCACCTAGAGTGTCATCAGCTCCTAACAACCCCATGTGAAATGAAAATGAACACTGCAGGTTCTGTGCAATTGCCACGATGGGTTAGAAACCAGAGCACTGGAATATGATTTCATAAAATCACCAGGCTTCTCACCCCCACCCTTAGGTTGTCTTAGGTTAGAAGTCCCATTCAAATCTAATGGGGATCCTAGCAACAAGCCTCCATTGACAGAGGGTGGGAATTGGACCCGAGTCTCTAGCATGGAAGATGAGAATTTTTCCCACCTGTTTTATTGCCACATAATTGACATATTATATAACTCATGTGATCCCATAGTCCAATCACACCAAGAAAAGTTGTGCAACCATCACCACAATCCGTTTTAGAACTTTTTTCAGTCTTGTACTCTTCTGCCATACCCGAAAGGAACCATGAACAGTTACTGTCTCTATAGATTTATCTAGCCTTGATTTCATATACAGAAAAGACATTCAAGAACAAATTTTTAAAAAATCTAACAAGATTAACAAAGTGAAACAAAAAAATCAACAAAAAAGCAGAAAATATTAAAAACTAGAACAAAGTTAAATGAATCGTAAGGAAGATCAAATGACATGACAGGGTGCTAAATTTTAACCCGACTGCACCTGAACCAATCCACTTTCTAATATATTCTGCCAATTAGCAAGGCTGTTTACAACCCTGGTCCGTGGTCAGAGGGGATTCCCCAAGGGCTAAATCAATCCATGTGTATTTCCCCTTCATTTATTTTTGAAACTCAAGCAGCTTTAAAATGAGTCTAAAGGGAGATCAAATGATAAGATACTACATTTTGACCTGGCTGGATCTGCCATCCTCCACTTTACAGGGCTATTCAGGCCTCCGACTATGATCCCAGGGGAGTCATCGGAGGCTGCATCCATGTGTGGACCCACAAACGGATTTCGAACTTCCACTGTCATCCAGAGCCTTCTGCAAACCAGGTGTTCACAGTTTAAGCTCTGATGCCATTCCCTCCTTTAGATTTGGATTTTGTTATTTACAATCCTTGGATCACACCGGCTGATGCACTCCTTCAATGTACACTTAGTTGAAGCCTCACTGAGATGGCTGCTTGTTTGAAAACAAGCATTTAAGACCCCAGAGACTATGCTTTTTGACAGCTGGGCACCATCTAGTTTCTTCACCACACTTTGCTATAGCACCCATATCTTCAGAGATCTCTTCATGAGACTGAACATCATGCAGGACCATAGCCTAAGAACTAATTGTTCTTAGATGGATCTAGAATTAAGTGCAAGCCCCAGATTCATTCATGCACCTATGGTTTATATATGTCTACATTGAGACATCATTGTCATTTTCTGAGAGAGAGGACTATCAATCATACCCCTGGGAACTATCAGTCATATTTCCACTCCAATCAAGTCAATGCTGAGTAATAGCAACCCTCAGGGGAGGGTGGAACTGCCCCTGTGAGTCTCTGAGATGACAAATCTTTACAGGAGTGGAGAGGCTGGATGATGAGCATTTTATTACTAAATAACCATTGCCTCCATTCTATTTAATAGCATTAAGTGATTTTGCAAATCAAGATGCCCAAGGTCCTGTGTTCACAAGGTATCTTATCTAAGAAAATTTGCTCTAACATTGAGCTAACATTGAGGTGATTTCAGGTCTGGCAGCCAATATTATTTAATGGATCAGCATCTTCTTAGAATGGATAATGGATTATAATAATGGATTAGTGCTTTCTTAGACGAGTGGGCCAACTGAATGACTTGTTCCTACGCTCCATGTATACAGGATTGTCTTTTCCCGAAAACAAACATCTCGGTTCTTGGCAGAGAGCTATCGGATTACGTCGCATACAACAGAGCAGGAGCGGGGGGACTAATTGCCTTCACCAAGGAGAACAGCCTCCAAAATCCAAGCTCAGCGAGTCAGACACAGCCATTCACCCAACAGAGTGAGGATGATTTGGGCATGAGTGGGTCAGGCCCCAGTAAGAGTTAGCACAGAGCAGATGTTTGCAGGTCAATTTCTTGGCACAGAAAAAGTCAGCACTCACCTCGACAGGCTCGGCCATCCCCCGAGAAGCCGGGCAGACACGAGCAGCGATAAGAGGTCCCTCCCGTGTAGATGCACTGGGCCCGCTGGGGGATGTCACAGTCGTGGAGTCCGCTTACACAGTAGTTGACAGGGTGCTGGTCCTCGATAGCTTTGGAACAAAAGGTCCACACATCATCTGAGTGTGAGAGTCCTACGAGTGGGCACATCAAGCTCCGGCGACACCAAGAGTTTATTCCCGCAGGATCCCCAAAGAAGGACCTGCCCGGCCCACATCTCTGCACATCACTGGCCTGGCCTTGCTGGCTTTCTTTCTCTTTCCTCCAGCCTGGAATCGGCCTGACTCTTCTTTACAGAGAGATAGCACACTTGCCCTGTGAACCTGGCTTCCAACCTCAGAACCCAAGGATCTGTTGGGGGCCAGACTTCAAACCCGTCCCTGTAATGCGTCTCAAGGAGTCAATTTCCCCTCATTCTGGATGTGGATTGGGGACACCTGCAGACGTACACACTTCCTAATACAACTGACTTAGTGCAGAATTTGACATAACTGATTCTTTAATTGGTGTCCCCTAGTCTTTTCCATCTTGTGCAGGCTAAAGACAAGTTATCCACCCCCACCAAGGAAGGCGAGTAACACATTTCCATGGGAGTGAGAATATAGGGTGGAAAGACGGTGGACCACTGAGGACCAGTCCTAAACTTACACTGGGCACACTGTGTCCACCCCAGAGTCTTGGGGAAACCAGGAAACTTCCAGGAGCCTCATATTCCTCTGATGCCAATCAGGAGAGCAGAGGCAGACTAGTGGTAAAACGAAAGCTACTTGTTTGAATGCATTTAGGCAGACTTGGTTTCACAGTTCGCCATCTCTCAGGGTAGTACACCCAATAAGAGCTAATGAAATGAGGGGAGAGGTGGATGGCACAGGCTCGCGTGGGGTCAATAGACAGTGGAAAGATCAGGAAACCTCACGGTGAGAGAGCCGATAAACATAAGGGTCATTCAGTGGTTTTAGCACTTGTTTTTGGGCAATGCATCTGGTTTTCTCAAACTTTTGTTTAGAATTTGATACACAGGAAAGCAAAAGCCTGAAGATGGGAACTAAAGGGGAGCCTGCCCACTGGCTGCCCCATGTCCTGTGCAGCCCCTAGAGGAACATCAAAGGGCTCCATGGTCCTCAACTGGAAAATCAGTGACCCAGTCGCACAGCCCAAGTTTGCAGATGAAGAGCTGAGGTCCAGAGTGGTTCAAACAAACAAACAAACAAACAAACAAACAAACAAACAAACAAACAAACGCGCTGCTATTGAGTCAATGCTGATTCATAATGACCCCCTGTGGGTTTTCTGAGACTGTAACTGTTTACAGGAGTAGAAAGCCCAGTCTTTCTCCCTCTGAGCTGCTGGTAGGTTCGAAATGCTGACCATTCGGACCCAGCCCGCCTTGTAACCATGACACCATCACGACTCCCAGAGTCTCCCCCAAAATGAAATATCTAGGGGTGCAATTGCCCATACCATTTTCTCTGCAGGGAATGTGCACGTCAGAGTGTGCGATCCAGAAACCCATTCTGAGGATAGCCCATCGCACACATCTGACCCAGCACGACCCTTGTTGACTGGAGCTCACCCCCCAAGGAGCATAGCATGCATCACCCACGGTTGAAGCAAAATGGAATGTGAATGGAGCACTGCCAGGGAAAATCTACTTCTGAATTTCCTCCTCACGAAGGGCAGAGAAAGACATCAGGCGAAACACACAGAATTAGATATTCTCAGTTGAAGTCTGAAATCTCAACTCCCTGACAAGGCCCCTGGCAAGCTCCCTCAGCTCACAGATGTTTGGGTCACCCTCAAAATATGAGAACTGCCTGTTCCCTCCCACTCTCCAAAAACTACTTCATCCTGGGACCTCCGTGGCCTCACTTGAGCTGCAAGGACCGGCAAACAGAAAACACACTAGCATTGAGTAAGCAGTAAGGGAGGGACAAGACGTGGCTCACAGATAAAACAAAATCTGTTTTGAATCGGGGGGAAAATGCTGAGCTCAGATGTCCCATTCCACACGCTGTTTCCCAGACCTGGAAACCTCCACAAAGCTTTGAACTTAAAGTATTTGGAGCCAATGTGTAGGCAAAAAAGGAAACTTAAACAACCCGACTCTTTGTGGTTGGTGGGTCACCCACGACCACCACCTCCATCATTGCCATCAATCAGGCATGCTTAGTCTAAGAGCACCACCTTACGTCAACAAAGCGGGGACTCCTCAAAGTTCCTAAAAACAAAATCCACATGTAGAACGCCTCCCGAAAGACTTTTAGAAGGAAATGAGGTAGAACACACGTGTCTATTCAGATTCCTGCTGGATGCCAGACCAGAAAGAGGTCATGGAGACAAGTCAAAGCCACCATTTTGCTTTAAGTTACTCCCTGTATTGATCTATTGGTTGTATAGAACACTGTGCTAGAAAGGATGCTAGCTGAAACACAGAAGGTTTAAAAAACAAATAAACATATAAAACCATGTGAACCAGAAGTTTCTCCAGTCTTCCCCAGATCAAGCACAAGGCCACTATAATTATAAGAAGAAACAAGCTGTATTATCTATTAGCTATTAAAGTTATAATTAAAGGAATTAAGAAATGAATATAGCACAAATGCTGGCAGGCCTATTAAAATAGAATGGGTTGTTTGGTGACAGCACCCTTAGCGCAGACAAAAATGATGTGTTCCCTTACTTCTGCCTCTCCACATCCAGGGATTAAGCCTGATTCCTCTTTGTAAATAGCCCCACCCAAACGCACCCACAGCACAGCCGAGTCAATGCCCTGAGGCAGCGTCACTTCCATGGGAATAAAACAAATCAGATAAACAAATGTTTTGGAAACGTCACTTCCATGGGAATAAAACAAATCAGATAAACAAATGTTTTGGAAACATGTCTGGGTAACTTACCCACACAGGTCTGCTCTTCAGAAAGCCGATAGCCTTCCACACACTCGCAGCGGAAAGTGCCGGGGTGATTGTTACAAGTGGCATGCCTCCCACACACGGAAGGCTGCTCTGAACATTCATCGATATCTGCAGGACGTTGAAAAGAGCCGACTTTGAGAAATCTCTTCAAACATCACTGAATAGAGCAGTAGGCGTATCATCTCTGAAAACAGGTCCATCTTAAAATGAGATTTCCCTTCCTGCGCGTGACTTTGTTTAGAGAGAGCTCCTTAAGGCCTCTTCCTAAGCGTGCTCTGCTCCCCTTCTCTATTTCCCGGGCTGCGCCTGGGACTCACAGCCAAGTCAAGAATATCAAGGGGGCAAATACACACTAGACGAGGGGAGAGACAAGCGTCTAAGCAAAGGGTCTAAACTAGTGAGTACATTTAAATATGGCTACCATCCTGGGAGCATATTGGATTGCCCATTGGACTATGAATCACAAGGTCACAGTTCAAACCCACCAGCTGCTCTGAGAAAGATTAGATTATCTGATCCAGGGGTCCTCAAACTGTGGCTCGTGGGCCACATGCAGCCCACCGAGGACATTTATCCGGCCCGCCGGGTGTTTTTGCCCCATTTGTTTTTTTACTTCAAAATAAGATATGTGCAATTTGCATAGGTATTTGTTCATAGTTTTGTTTTGTTTTTAAACTAGTCTGGCCCTCCAATGGGTCTGAGGGACAGTGAACTGGTCCCCTGTTTAAAAAGTTTGAGGACCCCTGCTCTGATCCCTTAAAGGCTGGTAGCCTAGGAACCCCTAAGAAACCCTGCCCTACCCTGCCCACTTGAGACACTGGTCAAGTCTCAACTGCAGAGCTCCAATCCAGGCGCCGTTCCTCCAGAGGCTTGGGAGAGAGATCGCCTGCCCTCCACCCTCTCCTCCATCCCAAATCTCAGAGGACGCTCCGGGCACAAATGCTTTGGACATTTGTGCAGGCACAGTGTACAATGAGTGGGACAGGACTGCCAAAGGACAGACACCAGCAAAGAGCAGCAGTTCTCAGTCCGGGGACAAAGCCAAATCACCAGGGGGACTTTTGCAAACTCTAATCCCTCCACTATGGAGAGGGAAGTTGTATGTTTTGAAAAAGCTGTTTAGTGATTAGCGATGCACCCTTCCTGCCTGTCTACGCTCCCTGCCATCGAGTAGATTCTGATTCAAAGCAGCATTCTGCAGGCTGTAATCTTCATTCCCACCCCAATGAACTCATGGACCACAAGATTCTAAATGTGTTTAATAGTTTTATTGAAATATACTTCACATATCAATCGAATCACTCAATCATATTAAGGAGCTTGTACAATCATCACCACAATCCCTTTCAGAATATTTTCTTCTAATACTTGTTGTTAGCTCCCCATTTCCCCCTTCCTCCCTAGGAAATTATCAATCCAGTTACCGTCTCTATAGATCGATCTATCGTGATTTCATATACAGAAAATCATACAAAACACAAACCGGAAGTAAATAAGCAAATAAACAATGTCTAGACAAAACAGAAAAATATCAATAAAAAAAGAAAGCAGGAAGCATTAAAAGCTGCAGCAACTTTACGAGGGGTCAGAAAAGGAGATCAGATGAGAAGGGGCTACACTGTGACCTAAGACATCTGCCATAGGGACTTTACGATGCTCACTGTGTGACAGTAAGGGTATTCACACTCCTCAACTAGGTTCAAGGAGAGTCACCAGTGGCTTCATGCATGTGGGGGTGCTCCCACTGTCGTCAGAGTCTTCTGTAAACCAGGAGTTCGCCCGCAGTTTTGATACCCTCCCCTCCTCTGGATTTTATTATTCACAATCCTTGGGTCACACAGGTGAGTGTGCTTCTTCCAGGTGGACATAATTGACTCTTCACTTACATGTCTGATTATTTGAAAACAAGCCTTTAAGATCCCAAATGCTATTCTTTTTCATAGCTGGGTGCCATCTGGTTTCCTCACCGGACTTTGCTGTAACACTCAGATCTTCAATGATATCTTCATGAGGATGAAGGGGGCCATGTCACAGGATCTAATTGTTCTTAGATCGGGGTTAGAATAAAGTGCAAGCCCACCAGCTACCTTTCGATTCGCACTCCAACCCTTACCTGACATCACCACTAAGGCATCTCACTCTACCTAGAAAGTCCGTGGCAAATAGGGTCTCATGGCCCCTGAGAAGGCTCCGAAAGTGGTCCCTATCGTAGCCTGCTTTACTACGCAGGGTTATGTATGGATGCCTGTCGGGAAGACATCTTTTCTTTGTAGACAAGACCTTACCAATGCTGCTATTAACATCTCATGGTACTTGAGGTTTGGAGTAGTTAGGAATGTCTGATTTAATTCCTAATTCCTTCCTTCTGTGACTGAAGAAGCCCAGGTGCACAGTGCTTAAGTGCTTGGGGCTAGCCACACTCAGCAGCTGCTCCACAGAAGAAAGACAGACAAGCTGCTTCCACAAGGATGGACAGCCGTGGGAACCCCACAGCAGTGGCTCTCAACTTTCCTCATGCCACAAGCCTTTCATACAGTCCCTCAGGTGGCGGCGACCCCCAACCATAACATTATTCTTGTTGCTACTTCATAACTGTAAGTTTGCTACTGTTATGAATCGGCCGACCCCTGTAAAAGAGTCATTCTACCCCCAAAAGGGGTCGCGACCCACAGGTTGAGAACCACTGCCCTATAGAGAACTCCTATGTTGGGGTGGTACTCTGTAGACTTAGAATGTTGGTGGGTTTGTTTTGTTTTGTAAATTAAGGCATGGGCCTTAGTTCTTTCATGATTGGAAATAGAGATTTGCCGATGTTATGAAATATCACTGAGTCTTCTTGAGGATTATTATTCAATTTCTCCTCTGGAAAGAGATTCCCTTGTCACATAAACCACTCTCTGACCCCATAGGAAAGTACTGAATTGTTCTTAACACTACTGCTGCTTCTTCACTGATAGCACTAAATATATATATTTTAAAAGTCAGTGTTCCCTTTTGCCTTTCGGTCACTTTCAGGGTGGCTACTATCCCCATATTTTTAACAACGGCAAGCCAGTTTGCCTTTCATCAAAGGGCGGGCTCTCCCATGAGTCTCATCAACTTGTTAAATGCCGGAGTGTACTTGAAAAGTACTTAATGAAGCTATTTGCCAAAACCAGCTCTGCAGACTCCTAATTGAAAAGTACATGGAAGGAAGGGAGCCGGGCAGGCACTGGAGCTCTGTGATTCAACTGGGAACTGTCGCGTGTTGGGGACTCGATCCGATGTCTCAGCAGACCAGCCTTGTTTGGGATGACACCCAGTATTCTCTCAATTCCGCATTCTCTCCGCGTTGCACGCACACTGCATTACACAGGCAGGCGTGGTCTCCGCCCTATCCTATACAGCGCTTCCCAGATCAAAACAACACCCGAAGCGATCTGCTAATGCAATTTCCTCCGAAAAGCCTGCTGTCTCCAGGCATCAACATTTTGAGGCCTTTTTTATTGACCCAGAAAAAACAAGGAGCTGACTGGAAAAACACCCACATTCCCCTGTGGTGCTAATCAGCTAGTGCAAGGAGGAACCACAGGACAAAAGCCAACTGCCATCATCCTGGAGCACTTAGAGGGGGGCAGGGTGGGGGGAGGGAGGCAGGTCTGTGATTGCGACAGATGACAGAAAGCAGGACTGGTTGTGCCCTCTGAAGTCAAGTGCTCTCTCAATGACAGGTCAGAGCTCAACAGCAGCAGATTTTGGGCTACCTCCCTTCTCAGTCCTACTTTATTGACCTTGACGTTGAAAGAGACAGTGGTGATTCTGTGGTAGAATTCTTGCTTTCCATGTTGGAGGCCGGGGTTCGCTTCCTGGCCAACGCACCTAACAGGTTTGTCGATACCCGTCTGGCAGGAGAGACTTAGATGGGCTGTAACGCGGCCAAGCATTGCATTTTACACGGCAGCAAAGCTTTCAGACGAGAATGGCCGAGGAAGAAAGGCTTGGAAATCTACTTCAAAAAAACCTGCCAATGAAAACCCCGTGGATCCCAGTGGCCCAGTGGCATGGGGCAGCCAGCAGTCAGGGCCCAACTGAATGGCAGAGAATAATAACAACATGAAATTGAAACAAGGTGGCATGAAGCCTTAGGGTGGACGTGGGAGGCCCCCTCATCCACAGGTATTGCTTCAAGTTGGCCTAAGACAAATTAGCCATTCAACACTGTCAGTCTGGGGAGGAGTAGGAAATGCTAATGTTTAGCGTGAAGTGGGAACTACCTTCCCACTTGGTATGTGACAAAAAGGCAGCCTCAGCCTGGATTCTGTGCATGCATATTCTTAGCAAGCAGGCCAGGCCAGACTCTCACAGAAGGACCTGCTAACCTTAAGGACAAAGTACATCCTCCAATAACTGGAGGGTTGAGCTGCAGAACGGAGGCTGTCCCAGAGGTATGAACCTGCTGGGCTACCAGATGCGTATACCTTATGAAAAGGTGGAGGGATCTGCTTATTTTTCTAACAAAGGGCTGTTGAATTGATTCTGACTCTAGGTGGCCCCATATAGATCTGTGGAATTAGCCACAGGTCGCTGTCAGGTTTCTAAGCTCAAACCTTTAACAACCAGGGGACCAGAAAATGTTATCTGCCACAGGTCGCTGTCAGGTTTCTAAGCTCAAACCTTTAACAACCAGGGGACCAGAAAATGTTATTTGTCTCACTGGACTTCTCAGCTCTCGGGCACCCTGTCACCCCGAGCGCTGAGGCGCAAAGATCCCAGCTTCCTAGCTCCCACAGGCAAACTCAGTGCCCTACCTTGGCAGGTCTGCCCATCTCCTCGGAAACCAACGGAGCACTCGCAGGAGAACTGTATGTCGGGGCCGGGCCGGCACACGGCGTTGGTGTCACAGCCATGGGTGCCAATGTAGCAGGGATTCTGAAGGGCATCCGGGGAGCCATCTGTGAATGCAGAAACATTTACACGGAGCGAATATCGTTTCCTCGCGCCCCAGAATGCCAACCGCGACCAATGACCAAGAAGGCAATTGTTACAAGCCCCAGAGGGTTCTGAAATATGAAATCGGCTGAGTCCTGTGTGACCACCCCAAGGCCGGTGTCCTCGAGCTACATCCCTCTAGCCATTGCCTTTTTGCAAATAAACAAAAATTTTATTGTAAACTGAACACACCCATCCACTGATTGATGAATGGCTCTACAGCTTTGGAATAATAACAAGATGTCTTAGAGATTAGTTGCCAAACCTATAATATCTGCCATGTGGCCCTGAAATGAAAAACACGCCAACCTTTGATGCCTGGAGCTAGAGCTTGACATTGAGACCGGCACCTGGCCTTCATTCTGCTCCCTGACCCCAGCTCCTCCTGGGTAGCTGGGGTGCCTCCTCACAGCCCGCACACCTAGCTATTTAGGCTCTGAGCCTACCAGGCATGCTTCAGTTCACAGGTCCCAGCACACGTTCCTTTGAAGACCAGAGTATTGGAGTGTCCTTAAAGCCCTGTCACAGCGGGAGCCCTTGGATGGTCCACCTGCTTAGTAAGATAACTCAGTAGGTTGGCATTCTGTGGTGAAAAGGCTCTTGCTCGCAAGGACAGAGACACTTAGGTTTCTTAAGACTCATAAACAGTAAGACTTCTTCTGAGAGGAGATGGCGAAATCTAAGCACGTTTCCTCCTTCCCTAGCCTGAGAGTATGGGACTAAAGACAATGCACAGAGCAGGCAACTGAGACACGTGGGCACACGGACACGCAGGCCCACACGTGGCGCCTGATCTAACCTACCACATCACTTACCCTTCATAGGGCCGATAGAGTTGCTGAGAGCATATCGTAAGATCCTCTCATCCTGGTTGTACAGGACAAACACGCTGTCCACTGAGAGCTGCTGGGTGCCCGGCAGGGCAGGCTGGGCCTCGTCGTGGGTACATTGATGGAAGGTGATGGTTTGTCGCCACTGATAGGTGTAGATGTTGGAGGGGGCAGCCCCGTCCTGCTCAGGTTCCGTCACAGTGTACTCTCTCGTGGAGGAAGATGTGATTACTGGGGGTGAGGGCAGGGGACAAAGCAGACAATAGAGAAATCTCTAGGGATGTGCATGGCAGCATCTAGAGCTTTCAGCCAATCAGCTCTCCCTGTCCCTCTGATGCTACCAGATGAGAGACCAGGGTAACAGGAAGATTTAATTTAGGAAGGCAACTCACTCCATTAGCTAAATTTCCCATTATTATACTTGTTGCTTTTTCTTATCCGGTGGTTCTTAGGGAGTTCCTGATATCATAAGGACTGAGATGGCGACCTGCTAGAAAGAGCATCAGTTTGGAAGAAGAGAAATCTGAGTTCATGGGTATGCCCATGAATCACTGACTACTGTAACCTCTCTCTCTTCAAAAATGGATTTGGCCAGGGACTGGATGAGGAAGGATGTGAAAGTTCTAGAATTGAGCAGGCTACTAGCAAGCATAGCAATGGTCACAAAGAGGGGATAGGACCGGGCAAGGCTTTATTGTGTTGTCTGTACATTGGAGCTGACTCTGAGGCAACAAACTACCACCACAGACTATTATGATTAAAAACTACTGACTGGAATGGACTGAGAATGGGCTATGGGACAGTGTGCTAGCAGCTTTGTATAGGCTTTCTAACCACTTTAGCCAGATTATCTGATTTAGGATACAGTAAATATTAGTTTCTCTATATGGTCCTAGATCCAGTAGTCTATGATATTACAATGTCAAAATCAAATGGGTATTTTTCAGCCAATTTCTGAAAACTTCTTGAAGTGTCACAACGCAGATTAACAATGGAGAGAAGAAGCCAACTTTCTCCATCAGGAGCCGGTTACACACCCATGCAATGAAACCCACAACTTCCTATTTAAAAATAAAAAGTATGAAAGCCTCTTTATAGTTCTGTGCTCTGCTACAGTTCACTCCATAAAAGCACAAAAGCCAGAGGAGAAAGAAAAGAACAGTGTGAGCTGCTGCCTCCCTCCAGCCCATGCATTGAGCTGCCAGACATTCCGACTGGTGGCAGGCAGCCTGCACACCAGGCTCAGTTTCCTTCCCCCGCCTCTCCGTCTTATGGTCATTTCCCTGATGAGGAAAAGCCTAATCAAGCTGGAAAGCCTTGAGTCATGGGTGCCACCTTTCTGGACCGGACTGGAACAAGAGTCTTGAGGAGTTCCTATTGTTTGACCCACCCCTTCTATTTTTAGGAACGGAATCTTACTTTAAAAAGAATCAGAAACGTGGCAAAGATTGGTGATGAAGGCAGTTATTTCAACTTGTCATGAAGGGGGGAAATGAAAAATAATGTAAACTTTAGACAATAGGAGAATGGTATACAGTAAGACAATACAAATTCCTTAAAGTGTATTTTTAAAGCCTATTAATGGAACTTCAAAAATAGTCATGATTTGTTATTAATTGAAAAAGAAAAATGTGATCTAGTTAGGTAGTCAGCCGCATGTTGGTCAGTTAAGGAGAATGGGGGTCAGAAGTGGAGGATCCCAAAGGGTCCCAGCCAATCTGATGAGGACACCAAATCACAGGAACCACACGGGTGCAGAAAGACCAGAAGTCTTCTCCAAGTAACTTGATGTCAATTAACCTCAGTCACTGTAATGACATTTTATTGTAGTTCGGATCCCCTGGATAGACAAATCAAGTCACGAGGGATGCAGCACGCACAATAATGAAGCGACTCCTCTTCAGGGGCCCATCAGTCTGACCAAGCACCTCCCCAAGGGAGCCAAGCTCCAGAGGAGGCAGCTAACCTCCAGAAAATACCTGAAACATAACCCAGGAACACCCCCCAGAGCTCTACCACAGGGAGCCTGTTACTGACTGTGAGAATGTAGTAAAACATGCTCAGCTTGTGCTTGATTTACCAATCCTCCGAGTGCGATTCTTTCACGGTGTGAGGCCTGGGACTGATGATCTTATCCCGCCCACCCCTGACAGCCACAACACCCTAACAGTGTGATCACAATTGTATTTAAATAAGAACTATGACTTCCCTCTAGATTCTACAATAATATGGCCTCACTGTTAGATTTTGATTGGATAAATGAACTCTGGCCAGGTAAATGAAGGCTCTTGTTGAATACAACTTACCCTCTCACAGCTCAGAGAAAGAAAAATAAAAACAACACACACATGCATATATATGTACATACATACATATATCTATGAATAGTGGCACAGATGATTAATGGAGTAAGCTTCTAAAGAGAAGGTTGGTGGTTCAAGTCCACTCAGGGGCTCCTTGGAAGAATGCTTGGTGAGCTACGTCTGAAAAATCATTGAAACCCCTGTAGAACATGTGTAAACAGTCACACCTCAGAGATATTGCAAGTTCCATTCCAGACCACCTCAATAAACTGAACCTAGGCATAAACGGAGTCACATGTTTTGTTTTTCTCTTGTCTTCCTGGTGCCTACAGAAGTTAGATATACTGAAATCTATGAAGTATACAATAGCCTCATGAAAAAGTTTGAAAGGTTATGGGAACGACCAAAATATGGGAACGACAAAGGGACACACAGCATGCTATTGGGAAACATGGCACCGGTAGACGTGGCCGGTGCAGGGTCGCCACAAACCTTTCAACTTCTAAAGTAAAAAAAAAAAAAGTATCTGTAAAGCACAATAATGCAAAACACAGTAAAATGAGGAATGACTATAAAAACATATATGCAAGCTTTCAAAGTTTGGGGGGCGGAGGGAAGAATTTTCCCACAAACTTTGCAAAGCTCTCTCTTATAGCGAGCCCAGGATAAAGTAAAAGAAGCAAAATGCTGATAGGCTAAGCTAGGTAAAGTATTTGCAAGACGTCTATGTCCTATTTTCGACTTTTATACAAGTGTGAAATTATTTCAAAATAAAAGTTGAAAACTGCATATAAATGTTATACTAAAACTACTATTATGTTATTTAAATGTGTGTGTGTGTGTGTGTGTGTGTGTGTCGAGAGAAAGGCTGGAAGGAAGTCCATTTCAATTTGCTCATGGTTAGCGCCAAGTTAGCCATGACGTCATCTGCACACAGGCGCACTACTTCTCACTCCTCCCCCCCCCCACCAGGGCCGCGCCCAGCCGCACCGCTTCACCTGAGGGAGAGTAGTGGTAGAGCTCGGTGTACGGCTCAATGTGGACCACGGAGCCAAATGCAATCTTCGGCACTCGGCCCTCCAGCTCCGTGTCGATGGTCAGGTGCCCGTGCTCATCGATGCCACTGAACTGCTGCTTGACCACCAGCTTGCCTGGGTGCCCCACGAAGGTGACCTCGGCCTGCCGGGTAAACTCACCACCTGCAAAACAATGCCGTTTCTGAATGTGCCTCAGCTCATTTCCAGGAAGGGGCCCAACACTCCCTGACTACCCAGGGCTGGCATCCTGATCAAGAAGACACCACGATGCTCGCCTCAGCCACTTTCTCTGCAGGTTTGCTACATAACCCACAGGACTGGTAATGCTTGGGTATCCCGTAGCCCACTGAGTCAGAGAGCTGGCAAGAAGCTACTTCCTTCTCAGACGCAAGCTACCCTCGGAGGAGCGCTGGCGCCAAGCATTGCCAGAAGGAGGGGAGACCTGAGTGGAATCTTAGCTGTGCTGTGCATTGGCTGGTGAGCTTGCCTCACTTCAGGCCTCGGACCCTCCGTTTATGGATGACAACACAGTGTGTCTTGTGAAAAGTGTTCTGCGAATGGTCACATGCTCCCCAAATGTAGTGACTTGGATCTAGGAGATGATGACAAGGTAAAATGATTGCCATGAAACAAACGTTCGAGCCTGGTGAGTTGCAATTTCAGTACAATTTCTGTAATTCCATGGCTGCAAAGGTGAGTCAAAAAGGTACTGCTATAAACTCACAGAAGCCTTGATGTAACGAAAAGCTCAAAACGTGAAGCTACTATTTCTGGATGTTTCCTCCATCCAGGCCTACACACTTTGAAAGTCAGTGTTTCGACCTCACTAACCCTTCCCCAGAGAATTCAAATGGTCATCAGGGGAACATGCTGAAACCCATTCGCTTTTTGGTACGAAAACCCACCAGTACGTAGGACGAGCACAGGAACACGGAGAGCAGGGAGCATCTGAAGTGGTGGGACCACGTACAGAGGACAGCCATGATAAGGACATAGGTTTCTGGTGACTCCTGAGGATTGTGACTATTAGGCTTAATTTAGTCACCTAGGTGATGACTCTTTTTCTCTCCGTAGGTACTGAGAACATGACAATTATCAACTTCAGATTCGTTTTGCATTCAGAGACAGATTTAAACTACTGTATATACGCGTGTATAAGCCGAGTTTTTCAGCACAAAAAAATGTGCTGAAAAACTGGGGTTCGGCTTATGCACGGGGCAGTGGTACGCCAGCGAGGTGTAATATCTCGCAGGTGATTGCATTCCTCCACTGTTCGCTGTTCATTCAAAGCCCCGCTGACACTGCAGGGCTTTGAATGTTTTGTTTACTCACATCTAACCAATCAGAGCCATCCTGTGACATGGAGGTCTACAATTCGCAGAAGCACCCGTATTGATTCACTTACTCCAGCAGCTGAACTGGTAAGGATGTGTCTGTGGCTGCGCTCCGTCTCTCCCCTCTGGTCTCTGTGTTAATTCACATCCCTCGTTTCCCACCCTAGGCTTATACTGGAGTCAATCAGTTTTTCTGATTTCCCAGGTAATAATTAGCTACCTTGGCTTATACTCCGGTCGGCTTATATTCAATTATATACGGTAATTAGATTGCAGTGACTAGTCAGCTGTATACTTTTGGCCATGAGGACATGTAAATTGATGACATTGGGTCTACTAGAGATTTCTCTCTCTCCCCAAGTAGTTTCTGCAGTTTGACAGACAGATATACGATGCCAGAGGGAACGGGATACGGGCCAGTCCCTGTTTGCGGAGTACAGAGCTAATGTTCTGAGACAACACCTGGAAAGAGATCGTGGCGATGGCTGCAGAGCCTTGGGACGGCACTGACCTGTGCACTTGAAAATGATTATCATGACAACTTCTATGTTCTACAGATCTTACTACAGTAAGAAAGGCATACACTGCCAGGCCATCGGTTAATGAAAAAAAAGATGTGATCCTTTTTCCCTCAGTCTCATATTTCTAAGGCAAAATGAAAGAGGTTTTCTCTCTCGAGTCACAAAGGAATCATAAGATGCTGATTGGCACATTGTTTGCTTACAAGGGGTTCCCATTCCATCCCCCCCCCCCCCGCACATGTCTCACTGTAGGGCCCACTGCTTCTAATGTGGAAAATTCATTACCAGTGATGCTGAACCCATTCTTGAATCCATCCTGCTCCACAGCGAACATCCATCCAATGATGCCTCCCACGGGGGCCAGGGGAAGCAGCGAATACCCAAGCGTCTCCGGTACGGTGCTAATGGCTGTGTACGAGCGTCCGTGGTTCATCACGACATAAGAGTGCAGGTCGGTGTTCTCAAAGACGACTGGGACTTGGCTGTCCCCCACAAAGATCCTTCCTTTCACTTTGCCATTAACTCGCTGAGGGGAACCTGGATGGAAACCAAGGAAAGAGGGCAGATATTGCTGCCCCGTCAGCCTTGCAGAAATAATTAATAATAATAATAAAATCCCATAAATAACTTAGATCGATTCAGGAAGAAAGCAAAGAGGCAGGGCAGCACTAGAATGAACACAGAGATCTAGAGCAAAGCTTTTTACAATGTGGATTGTGACCCCCCTGTGAGGTCCCACAACCAAATGGGCGTGGCAACGTTTCTGAACACACAAGCACCAAAAATTCAGGAAAAATCCCACAGTGTTCCTGGCAGCGCTGGTCCACGTTGCCAACTTCTCCGGTGAGAAGGGGTTGCAAGCGGGGAAAGTGTAGCAGCCCTCATCGACAGTAAGTGGAAGCAGCTGCCCTTCCCAAGAAGCCTGTCTGCTCCTGTGTCCTCGCCTCTGCTTTCTCTGCTGACTGAACCGACCAGTGACTGGCCTCCTGGGTGAGCTGCTGTGTGAGCGAGAACTTCAGGAGCACATAAAACAACTTCGCAAGAAGAGTAACAGCATGGGCATCTCAAGCTGGGCCGACTGTAATTGCACTTTTGAGGGCCAAGAAGACAGAATGAGTCACTTCACTGGGACAAAGGGCTAAACATGGCTGGCCCCTAGGGAAACAGGGAACATTGGTGGCCTGATGTGAAACCCACATTATTAAGCATCTCTGATTCAAGGCAGCGCAGAGCCCCATCCAGCCTGAACCAGAACAGAAGGTTAGCGAGCCTAGGCCGCACTGTCCTGCGCTCTGCACCCGAACCAGCTTGGTGGAATGGACCTTGGCCGTTGTCGAGTTTATTTAGAAAGTTGGATAAAGGCAGGTGGGACTTACTCTAGCAAATTTAATGGATTTTGTAACAATTTGTCAAAAACTATAAGTAGGATGGCAACATTTTGTTTTAAAAAAATATACCAGGCGACCTCAAAGTTTATGGGAAATTTCTATGATCTTTTCACAAGCTTTTTGAAGTCCCCTCAGATATTAATAAAATGGGGGAAATCTGAAGAGACATAAACAAAACTGTCAATAGTGGTTATTCAGGGCAATGGGAAGTTTTCATTTTTTATACTATGTATTTGTAGAATGGTTTAATGTTTATCGTTTGCAGATATTTTTTGTTTCATCAGGAAAAAAATTGAATCTAAAGAATTTCAGTTGCTTTTGTTTCAAAATAGAAAAATGAAGGTTAGAATATGATCTAGCAACGACAGCTTCTAATATATGAGGGGCTTCAAAAAAGTTAATGAAAAAATCAAAATGAAAAATAATGAAAAATTTCCTCAAATGATTGAAAGCTCCCTTATATAATAATTGGAATGCCCCCCCAAAAAATCCCAGAGAATTAAAAACACAAATCTATGCAAAATGCTGTACATGGGTAGTCTTAGCAGCATTATTCATAGTAGCCAGAAAGAGAGTCAATCCGAATGTCCACAAATGGAAAGAATAAACAAAATGCAGTATTATTCACACAAGAGTGAAGCCCTGCCACATGCCACGCGGATGGACATTGGCGCTTCTCTGAGTGAGAGAATCCAGACACGAAACCCAGACATAGCCAACCTGCTGCTCTTCCTATGAAATGCCCAGAAGAGGCAAATCTAGAGAGGGGGGGCGGTTACTAGTTGCCAGGGACTGGAGAGCTTGGGGGAATTAAGAGTGATTATTAATGAAGCTCTCTCTGGGATGATGAAAATGTAAAATTAGATACTGGACAAAGAGCTGCGTAACTTTTACGGAATTTCACACTTTCAAAACATCGGTAAATTAGCTAAAAGAAATGGAAAGAATAAGATGGCAACAAAGATCACCTTGGACGATTCAGTGTCGAAGAACCACTAAATTCTGTTAGTTCGTTAAGCACAATAGGATAGCATAATCTTCTCCCTCTGCCTAGATTATCATTTATGAGGGACAAACTAGCCCCCACCCTGATCACGGCAAACTTCTGAACAAAGTAAGTTCTCATGAGTGCTTACTGAGTCAACTCTACCATAGGTCCCTGAGCTGATTTGGTGGAGCATCATCTTTACAGGAAAAAATTTACTAAATGCAATTAAAATCTTTCTCACTGCAGTTCTTAATCCAGATGTAAGTGTGCTGTGGGTAGCGGCTGTGTTTTGTTCTTTGTTACACAGCTTCTAATATATAAGGGGCTTCATTATTAAAAAAATGAAAATAAAAACTAATGAAATGACATCCACACTCGATCTTCATCAGCAAGCGCTTCAAGTTGTTAAATTTTCTTCCAGTTCTGCTGCCACATTCTTCTTCATCTAATCCAAATTCTCTAATTATTTGCTCTGCATACAGATTAAGTAAATGAGTAAATCTCCCGATTTTGAAGCATGCGGTAATTCCCAGGCTCTTTTGTGCAATTGGACAGGTTCCACATGAGCACAATGGGGTGTTCTGGAATTTCAGTTCTTCTCAAAGCTGTCCATAGTCTCTTGTGTCCATGCAGTCCAATGCCTTGGCCCAGTCAATGAAACACAAATAAACATTTTCTGGTATTCTTCTGTTTGCAGCCAAGATCCATCTGGCATCAGCTCAGATGGCCTTTGTTCTCCGTCCTCTTCCGAATCCGGCTCGAACTTCTGGCAGCTTCCGTCCAATGTACTGCTGCAGCTCTTGTTGGAAACGCTGTAGGAAAATTGTCCTGGCATGTCATATCGTTAATACTGTTCTACAATTTGAGCGTTCTGTGGGGTCACCTTTCTTTGGAATCAATACAGATTCGGATCGCTTCCAGTCAGTTAGTAGCTGTCTTCCAAATTTCTTGGCATCGACAAGCGAGTGCCTCCAGTGCTTTATCAGCTCTGGTGAAACATTTCACGGGGTGGGCCATCAACTCCTGGAACTTGGTGTCTGGCTAATGCAGTCAGTGCAGCCCGGACTTCTTGCTCACATGCTACCTCTTAAAATGGTTAAATGTAGACTAGTTCGTTTTGGGACGGGACACTGCCTTGTTTCCACCTTCCTTTGATGTGTCCTACATCATTCAATATTTGGCATATAGAATCTTTGAATATTGCAACCGGAGGCTGGAATTTTTGGGGTTCTTTCAGCTGAACATCTACTGAGCATGTCCGTCCCCCTTAGTTTTCTAACTCCAGGACTTTGCACATTTCATTGTAATATTTTATTTTGTTTTCTTGAGCGGCCCTTTGAAATTTTCTGGTCAGCTCTTGGATGCCATCATTTCTCCCATTTGTTTTAGCAAGTACCAGAATATTTCCTGACATCCATTTTGATGTTTTTCCTTCTATCCTACCGTCTCAATGACCTTTGATTTCTTCATATGTGGCCTTCTGGATATCTTCCACAGCCCATTGAGTCTTCTATTGTTAGTGTTCACGCATCCAATTTGTTCGAGAGGTTCTTAAAATGCAGGGGGATACACTCAAGATGTTTTCAGTCAAAACTCAAAGTAGGTTTTGGCTCTCATGGACTTGTGTTAATTTTCTTGGACTTTGACCTGAATTTATATGGGCCCCTGGTCTGCTTGTAACTGCTGAGATTGAGCTTCTCCAGCATCTTTTCTCACAGATGTCGTCGACTTGATTTCTGTGTATTCCAATGGGATGAGTCCAGCTGTATAGTCGCCTGTTGTTTGTGGAAAAAAGGTATTTGCAATGAAGTAGTCGAAGGTCTTGCAAAATTCTATCATGCGATCTCCAACCATTTTCCTTCCTCTTTGTTTCCAAATGCCAACGCATCTCGATTGCATATTTGTTCAAACTCAGACTGCAGATGTTGGTAGAATTTCTCCATCACTAACTTCACTGTTGGTGTATAAAGTTGAATAGTTGTTTTGACTGAATCACCTTGGATGTAAATAAATGGAGTCCTATCAGAGACAGCATTGTACGTCAAGACAGATATTGAAATATCCTTTTGGACAAGGAATGCAAAGTCATTCCCCTTGGCCTGATGCCATTCCCAGCATAGCAAAGCATGATTTTCTGATTCACAATGGCCGCGATCAGTCCACGTCGGCTCACTAGTGCCTAGGGTACCCATTTTTATGCTGTGTGTTTCATTTTAGACAACTTCCAATTTACCTAGCTTCATACTTGGTAATTCCAAGTTCTGCTTATAATTGAAACAGTTTGCAGCTGTTTCAACTTCATTGAGTTGTGCCCCACCAGCAAATGAAGGTTTTAACTCCGTCCACATCCTTATGGTCGAGTGTACTTAAGAAGGTAGTTTTCCCGCAGTCATATTTTGAGTCCCTTTCTGGCACTATGTGACAGTGTTTAGCTTCTATTCATTAGGTTTCCAGCATCTGGCAACGCTCTGAGGCTGTCCATAAGGTTTTCGTTGGCTCATTCCTACAAAGTGGACAGTTTATTCCTTCTTCATAGTCTATTCTTTGTCTGGAAGCTCTGGTGACACCTGTTCACTGTGGGGGACCTGCTGGCATTGAAGTATCAGTGGCATAGCTTCCAGCGTCACAGCCACACGCGAGCCACCACAGTAGGGTAAAGTGACAGACCAGACGGGATACATTAGTTCAGTCCCAACTCACTGTGACCCAGCATCACAGCCACACATGAGCCACCACAGTAGGGTAAAGTGACAAACCAGACAGGATACATTAGTTCAGTCCCAACTCACTGTGACCCTACACACAAGTGAAGGAGACACTGTATATACAGTGCACCCTCCTCACGAGTGTTCCTGTTTGGATTTATTGTATCAATTCATCTGATTGAGGGTCTTCCTCCTTTTCTTGCAGCCCTTCTACTTTACCAAGAATGATATCCTTGTCAAGGGACCGGTGTCTCCTAATAACATCTCCAAAGTACATGAGATGACGGGTTGCCATCCACGCGTCTAAGAAGCTTTGTGGTCATTTGTTCTATTGGCAGTCCACGGTCCCTTCAGTCTTCTTTGCCAGCACCACAATTCCAGTGCCTCAACTTTTCTTCCTTTCTTTTTGTAATCATCTTATTGGGGGCTCGTACAACTCTTATCACAACCCATCCATCCATTCATTGTGTCAAGCACATTTGTTGCCATCATCCTTTTCAAAACACTTTCTACTTTAGCCCTTGGTATCAGCTCTTCATTTCCCCCTTCCTCCACCACCTCCCTTCCTCACGAACCCTTGATAATTTATAAATTATTATTATTTTCTCATGTCTTACACTGACCAATGTCTCCCTTCACCCACTTTTCTGTTGTCCATCCCCCTGGGAGGGAGTTATAGGGAGATCATTGTAATCAGTTCCCCCTTTCTCCTTCCACCTTCCCATTACCCTCATGGTATGGCAACTTTCATTACTGGTACTGCGGGTGGGTGGGTGGGTATCTGTCCTGAATTTCCTGTGTTTCCAGCTCTTATCTGTACCCATGTACACGCTCTGGTCTAGCCAGATTTGTAAGGTAGAATAGAAATCATGATAGTGGAGGGTGGGGGTGGAGAGCATTAAAGAATTAGAGAAAAGTTGTATGTTTCATTGGTGCTACACGACACCCTGCCTGGCTCATCTGTAGCATCAACTTTTCTTTAGTCTTCCTTATTCAATGTCCAACCTTTATATGTATATGAGATGATAGAAAACACCATGGCTTGGGTCAGGTGGACCTTAGTCCTCAAAGTCACATTCCTGCTCTTCAACGCTGTAAAGAAATCTGGGGTAGGAGTTTTACCCAATGGAATGCGTTGCTTGATCTTTGATGGCCATGTCCATGAGTATTGATTTACATTCAAGCAAGACTCACTCCTGCACAACTTTCTCTCTTCTCATTTATCATGATAAAGTGTAGGTGTCTGCTTCTTCAGGCCCCCAGAATCACTTCAGCATCCCCAAGGGCGGCACTGCTCACCTCTAGAAGTACTGCTGGGACCCGACGTCTATTAAATAGGGTCAGGCAGCTGAATGCTGTGGTCGTGCAAAAAGTCAAAAGCTTATGAATACACAATGACCAAAAATTATTTCAAAATCAGCACAGCATCTTCTTTGCAGGGCCGCGATTGCCAGTGTGCTAAGTTTCTGTCTTGAAAAGAGGCCACGAGTAGAAAATTTGAAGAAGAAACAGGCTCACATGTGGGCATTGTTAACGACTATTCAAATGTCTAAGCTGCCCAAAGAGGGCCACCGGCAAGCCAGAGCGTACGTGGCAGGCAGCGTAATCCTGCAGTCGACTGTGGCATCACACCAGGGAGGGCTGTGAAGTTAGCAAACTATCCACAAAAACCATTAGGAGAAGCATCCCAGGAGCAATTACAGAAACACGCAGGAAAGCCAAGTTCAGAAAATGAAACAAATTTCTTTCCACTCAACTCTTGAGCTAGATACATCTTTCAAACGCAGTAAGAATCCAACAAATATTTTAATCACAAAGCTATTCTGGGTGTGTGTATAATGTCAAAATTTGAGCCAAACAGTTTGCTATATTAAACTTGCTGCCAAACATAAACGGCTCGGCATTGTGAGCTCTGATGTTTGGCATGCAACGAGCTAATCAGGTGGCTTTAAAGCAGCGGTTCTCAGCCTTCGTAATGCTGCAACCGTGTGTTTCTCAACCATAAAATTATTTTTGTTGCTACTTCTTTTCTGTAATGTTGCTACCGTTCTGAATCGGGCGACCCCTGTGAAAGGGTCGTTAGACCCACCGAAGGGGTCGCGACCCACAGGTTGAGAACCACGGTTTTTAATTAAAAAAAAGGTTTTTGTGTCGGTGTGGCTGCTGTGACACCATGCTTTTATGTGCCACTTGGGTGCTGTAAAAGCCATCTGCATTTTAATGCACACATTACTATATCTGCAGGTCCACCTAGATAAAGATAGGCTGGACAAACAATGTGAGAAGAAAATAACGGGACCAACGGTCCCAGAGGGACATGAGAGTGTGGGAGGTAGAGGATGGGAGGAGGTGTTGGCCAACCCAGGGACGAGGGAAAAATGAGTGGTTCAAAACCAGTGGAGGGATGGGATGGGAGAACTGGTAGGGAGTGACCAAGGGCAAGATAACTGAGAGGATTTACTGAAACCAGAATGAAGACTGAACATGGTAGTGGAACAGGAGGAAAGCGTAAGGAAATAGAGGAAAGGAGTAGGAGGCAAAGGGCATACATAGAAGCCTAAATACAGACATGTACATATGTAAATATATTTATGATTATGGGAGAAATAGACCTATGTGCATATATTTATAGGTTCAGTAGTAGGGTAGCAGGTGGAAATTGGGCCTCCTCGTGTGCACTCCCTCAGTACACGAGCACCTTGCTCAGCTAAACGGTCATTCCATGATACCCACCTTCCCGACATGATCACTGAAGACAGACATGGGCATAAGCAAACGTGGTGAAGAAAGCTGATGGTGCCCAGCTATCAAAAAGATATAGCGTCTGGGGTCTGAAAGGCTTGAAGGCAAACAAGCAGTCATCTAGCTCGGAAGCAACAAGGCCCACAGAGAAGAAGCACACAAGCCTAAGTGAACACGAGGTGTTGAAGGGATCAGATAGCAGACACCAAAGAACAAAAACCATCATTGTGTGATCACCTTCCCCACGTAAACGCTGAAGACAAATGTGTGCATAAGTAAATGTGAAGAAGGCTGATGGTGCCCGGCTATTGAGAGATATAGCATCTGGGGACTTGAAAGCAAACAAGCGGCCATCTAGCCCAGAAGCAACAAAGCCCACATGGAAGCAGCACACCAACATGTGTGATCATGAAGGACAGAGGGGACCAGGTTTCAAACAACAAAGGCGGGGGGTAAAAAAATCATATCATCGTGAATGAGGGGAGTGCGTGATGGGGACCCAATGCCCATCTGTAGACAACTGGACATCCCTTGCAGAGGGGTAGTGGGGAGGAGATGAGTCATTCAGGGTTCAGTGTAGCAACAATGAAACTCAAAACCTTCTCTAGATCTTGAACGCTTCTTCCCCCCCAATTATCATGATCCTAATTCTACCTTGCAGACCTGGTTAGATCAGAGGATGCATGCAGTGCCATAGGGATCTGGAATCACAGGGAATCTAGGACGGATGAACCCCTCAGGGCCAGCAGTGAGAGTGGCGACACCGGGAGGGAAGGGGGTGTAGAAAGGGGGAACCTCCTCTCTGGGGGATGGGCAACAGGAAAGTGGGTGAGGGGAAATGACGGGCAGTATAAGATAGGATAGAGTAATAGTTTATAAGTTATTAAGGGTTTGTGAGGGAGCGGGGAGTGTGGAGGGAGGGGGAGGGAAAAAAGGAAAATGAGCTGATTTCAGGAACCCAAGTGGATGGCAAATTTTGAGAATGACGAGGGCAACGAATGTATAAGGGTGCTTTACTCAATTGATGTATGTATGGATTGTGATAAGAGTTGTATGAGTCTCAATAAAATGATTTATTAAAAGTAAAAGAAATTTAAAAAGATTGCGACGAAGAAAACCCTATGGAGCACAATTCCACTTGGTGACGATTGGGGTCGCCTTGGCTGGGGATCGACTGACTCAATGGCAACAGGCGCTTGGTTTTAAGACTTCACCCTCCCTTTCACTAGGAGTCAGAATTTGTTTGGCTGGTAAATATCCATTGGATTTCAAAGGTCTAGTACCCAAAAAACATGTAAAATATCTCAGTTGTCTACAATTAAGGTTGAAAGGATGTTTGGGGTATGCTGGGCTAAATAAACTATCAAACTAAAAAAGAAAAGAAAAAAGCTTTCATTGTGGCTTGTGGAAGCTTCTCCCAGGGTGAGCAAGGCACGCCAGCCAAGTCTACAACAGGAAGGCAAAAGCATGCCATCGTTGGAGTGCTGGGATTGGTAAAGAAAATAGAGCCCACATTTAAAGAAATTTGGAACATCCCAAAAAGTTAATAGCAAAGTTATACTCATTTTTTTTTCCTTGATGAAGGTAGCATTAAAACAAAACAAAACATCGCCTTCTCTAAATTTGATCCAGGAAAAAAACCCCAACTTTTTCAAAAAGCAAATTAAAATTATACCTGATTCAACTATAGTGATGACAGGGGACCTGAAAAAATGCCAGGCATCCTTCCAGCTGAATTTTACTTTTGTCCAATTTTGCAGAGCAATTGTGGTTTCCCATTGAACTCCCAAGAAAAATTTCCTGTGATACAGTGAGGCAACTTGTTGGCATTTGAGGGCACAAATTATCAGTGTGTGTGTGACTGGGGGTTCAGGGGCTCCTTTTGGTTTGTTCTGGTTTGGTTTAAATTCTTATTTACAGCTTCAGATCCTTCTAAGGCAGAGTCGCTGGGTGGCACAAACAGTTAATTATTTGCCTACGAACTAAAAGATTGGTGTTCAAACAGGCCCACTGTCAGAAGAAATGGCTGTTAATCTAATAACAGCTCAGCAATGAAAACCTGGTGGGGCACAGTTCCACTGACACACACGAGGTTGTCAGGAGTCAAAATCAACTTGATGGCAACTGGGTTGGGATTTGGGGTGTCTTTTCCCTCATAGGTCTAACTCTCCAAGTAAAAATGGAATTCTCCAGACTTGCACAAAGTTTTCTTCTGATCATCTGGGCGCATCAGGACTATTTGGTCCTTTTGTGGGCAGTGTTCAGAAGTGAAACAGTCTCATAGTTGAATCCATTTGGGGGCCTAGCCCCAGAAGTTTCGGGGCTCTAGATTCAGGTGCTACCCTATGATTTCAGGGACACGAGGAGAAAGATGACCAGATAAACTTTGTCCACTATAATCTCTCGTCCAATACAGCATCTGTGGCACTGCCAGGGTTTAACAGGCATTAAGATTCGATGAAAATATTAATCAAGATTTAGACAACTTAACGGCAAAAGCAAAATTCAACTGCAAGAAACTGGCAATAGGAGAAGCATTCCCATTAGTAAAAAACCCCTAATCCAGGTTTTAAAATTTCAATCCTGCAGCCTTGTACTAAGTTTCCAAGATGAGCTCCAAGTAGCTGTCACCTCATAGACAGAGAGAAAGCATGATCCCTAGAAAATGAAGATTTCAGGATGGCTATCCCTAGTGAAGTGCGGGAAAGACTGGAGAACGAGCGATGAGACATGTACTAAAATACTACCCATCTCCGGACCCAAAGGGGCCTTTAGAAACAAACGCTAAACAAAAATTCCGTCCCCTCCACCTCCTCCCTACAAATATTTGATATTAAAAAAAAAAAGGGCCACTTACCTTCAGCGACACATTGCTTGCCATTGCCTGTATAGCCAGCCACACAGTGGCAACAGAACCCAGTAGGATAGTCCCTGCACTCTGCGTGGATGGAGCACTGGTACCTGTTGTTGGCACATGTCTGCCGGGAGTCAGTATTGTAGCTGAAAACTGATCAGATAATAACACGGCTGTGAGGTCTCACTCAACTGCAGAGAACTTACACAAGAACAAGGTAGGCCCACAGGAAGCCAGACTTCTATCAGGTAAGTCCAAGGATAAGGGACTTATCATAGACTCGCCAATGTAAGTAGTTACTTACATAATACTGCAATTATAATGACTCAGACAACCCAGCCAAGTGGGTCTACAAGCAGATTGAGATAGCACGAGCATGAATTATTAAAAATTTCTATAACTTAATGTACTGCTGTATCAATGTGTGGTTAATGCCATTCAGTATCAATCTTGAGATGTATAACAGAAACAAAATTTAAGATGGCACTCATTGAATATAGTTCAATGCCTTAAACTTATGAATATAGTCCAAAATCCAAGGGTCATCCTAATATATATATATATATATATATATATATATACACACACACACACACACACACACACACACATTTTATTAGGGACTCATACAACTCATCACAATCCATATATACATCAATTGTATAAAGCACATCCGTACATTCTTTGCCCTCATCATTTTCAAAGCATTTGCTCTCCACTTAAGCCCTTTGCATCAAGTCCTCTTTTTCTCTCCCCCCTCCCCGTTCCCCCCTCCACCTAAAATATATATTTTTAAAGCTTTTGTCCACATTCCTCCCAAGAGATAACTCAGAAGTTCTTACTCATATATGCAAAAGCCGACTGGTAACAACTTCGTAATCTTACCTGGTCCAAAAGTCTTTCATCCCCTGAACGAAAATAATTTCTCTGACCTCCTAGGTTCATCTTATTAGAATTATGAACTAGCTCATTAAATGTAGTAATCCATAGCAAATGGGATATAGTTCAAAAGCATAGAAGGGGATAGAAATGTAATTTGTAATCTACTGTTATGAGTGAAGATACCAGTGCAAGTTTGGATATACTGATATTACATATTCAAAAGGGAATATGCAATGCCTCCTGTAAGCACAGTTTTTGGAGCAGAGAAGACTTGAACCTTCCTATAAACACACATGTGATATCACTGATTGCTTAAGTGCATCGGTCCATTATGGCCTGCATATCGATGGACGAACATGAATAAAATGCACTGTCATCTACCGATCTTAATAAAAACAATGGCAAAAACTAAATAAAGAGTGGAAAAGCATCTATTTTAGACACATTTTGTGTTCAAATCTAGGCTTTTGCTAATATCAAATACTACATAGTCATAAGTTGTTGGAGTTGAGCTGGCCCTATTTTCAGTGCTTGCTGATGAAATGAGAATTCCAGAGATGCTTCTACAGCAATAGCAGCAGCCCTGGTAGTGCTGTGTGTTAGCCAAAACCTCATAGAATAGCTTGACAAGAAGGGATTAAACTGTAAAACGAAATTTAAAGGGAAGCCAGGTATTTTGTATTCTTTATCCTCACAACCAACTCAGAAACTGATAGGACCTGAGAGGAAAAACAATCAGCCGTTGTAATTCCAAAGCCGAGAGGAAATGAATGTCAAAGATAAGCTGCTTTTTCAGCCCAAGAAACTGCTGCAATGTTTTTTCAGGTGCACGCAACTATTTCTGATGTTAGAAGACACAAATAAGAACATCTGACTTATAAAATATTGCTAAAGCACTTCTCCCCTTGCAAAACAAACAGAACAGACTCCTGGGAAAGAAGACACGCTCATCGGTCTCCATAAGCACAACCTAGCACAAAACGATTATTTGGATTCTTTGACACCGTCAGGCCTATAAATCAAGGTTCCATGACAGCAAAAATTCAGCCCCAACCATCCTAGGTTCTCGTCCTTAAAAAAATCACTGTATCGGTACACAACTGGCATTCCTTCCAATAACACTCCTGGTTGAAAAAAAGTCAAGGTGTCTGATTACGTATCAAATGCAAATGAAAAGGCCTTACCAACGCCTGTTTCCTCGACTTCATCCACATCTATCACCTGTGGGTGCTGCTGGGAAACCCTTTCCACTGGGAATTGGAAGGACCTGGCCTTCACTATGGGCTGTTCATGGGGCCTCTCATTTGCTGTGTGTTGTGGAGAGAGGACACTTGGTAAATCATAGGTGTCTGCGTCTCTCCTTTCCAGAGGCTCGTTGGGGACGGTGGTGGCAGCCACGTACACCACATCCACTCTTGTTCCCAGGTCATAGTCTTCATCTTCTTCATACTCTGCCTCCTCATCAAGGGCATGGTACACAGCAGCAGGTACCACCCCATTGCTCGTGGCTGGACTTCCAATCTCAAACACCCAGACACCCTTCTGCCCCGAGTTGCTCCTCCTAGGAGAGAAAGACAGGCATCCTGGAAATAAAGCCAACAAACTACAACCCTTCCCCCCAGCCCTGTTGGGACATCCACGTTTGTAGTATCTGTGACTGTATGAAACCAATTGCCTACTTCCCTACAGAAAGGACTCCAGATGAGGTCATGTGCTGAGACAGACCTTCCTCAGCTGCTCTGTGATGATGTATCCAAATGGGCCAGCCCTTGCGCTGCCCTAAAATTCTATTTGTACTCATCAAGCCCTATCATATAAACAATCTTTTGACTATTCTTTCTCCATGGCAGTATATCCATTGACTGAAGGATCTTGGAGAGCTCTGTTTCCCTGTAAGTGCTCAAAGATGTTGATGGTAGACACCATTGAATCAGCCCTGACCCTTAGCAACCCACGCATAACAGAATACAGCACTGCCCGGTCCTGCACCATCCTCACAAGCCTTGAGCCCATTTGATTATCAAACACAACACAATGACCCGAATTTCAACCTTTTGCTCTACCTTCTTGCTGTTCTTCATCTGTGATTGGAAGACATTCTTCCTATTAGAAATGATATTAAATGACTAGATCACATGATACAGAACACAGGGCGTGCCGGTTACTCAGAATGGATCTTTTGTGAGAACTGAACAACGTTAGAGTGGGATGGACAATGAAGAGTGAAGACAATATTACAGAAATAGGATACCAACCTCCCGCTTTAGACTCAGACAATGACAGTGGTGTAGGTGACTGTTTTTGTAGTACTCATGACAGTCAATTGCGCTTGCAAGAAAGTCAGTACACAGTCATTGTAAAAATTTAGTTACACAAAAAAAAAAATTTAGTTACACACTATAAAACTAAGTAAACTCCATCAAAACCAAAAATAAGTACTAAAATCTCAGTACATCCTAATCATTTTACTATTCTCTTTATGTTGTGGAGTTATTTAAATACATTTTGCTATTTGTAGTGGAATCACTTTATCATATTGTATGAGGGTACTTCAAAAAGCTCATGGAAAACTTCCATTATCTTTTAACTTAACTTTCCCACCACCATGTTGAAACTCCCTTATATAATGACTCACTGTTTCTCAAGTCTGTTATCATACTCATAGCTTGGAATTTCCCCCTCTAGATTTGACAATAAGAAGTTAGTGAGAGGGCAGCTATTTTTGTAAAACAGAATATGGAGAGAGGAAATATATCAATCTTTGAAAAACCAGTCTTGGGTTCTCCTCCTTTTACCTGAATTTTCAAACTGAGATGAAAGAGGCCTGCTTCAGTTGGAAGAAAAACATCAGTTGGTGGCGGATAAGGGAGCTCTTGTCCATGGTTTATGGAATGACACGTTTGAACAATCCATTTCTCACATAACATTTAGTAGGAGAATGGTAGAAAATGTTCAAGGACGATATTTAAAGATCAGGACACTAGCTTATTCCATGAATATACTACCATGAGTTTATCAGGGGAAGAGTCCTATATAATGTAACGGTTAGATGGGAGATTAAGTCTGTGGGAAGATTTTTGTAATGCTCCATAATGCCCACACTATTATCCTTAAGAAATTATCAATCTTACTCAGGGAAAATTTTATTGAAGAGCAAAGAAAGCATACTTGACCAAGTTTTCAATCGATTCTCTGTCATTTGCAAATGTCTGGTAAGGACCGTTGCTCCTCCATAGGATTCCCACTAAGCCTTGGCTGAATGCAACCACAGCGGGGACTTGGCGCTTGTCCTTCTTGGAGTACGTTGTGTAGAACTGCAGACCATCTTCTGGATACAGGAAAATGGCATAGGAGCTGGAATCCGAGGAGGCCAGAACAGCTTGGAATGTGTTTCTCTGTAAAGATGAGTTAAAATGCGCTTACTCAGGAAAATATCTCAAGACCTTAATGTGAAGTCCACCAGACATTCACGCAAAGAAAGTCCTAGAAAGAGATGGCAGTAAACCCATCTCATTGTAAAAGAAGTACTCTGGTAGCAAGGACCAAGTACTACCCACCGAGCTAGCTGAAGCTCATGTAACTCTAAGATCACCGTAACTCCAAAGAGTGATCTAATCTCATTTAACTTGGAGGATTCTTATTCTACAATTTGTTTCCAAGGATGTTAGCATGTTCAACCCTAGACATCATCCAGCAAATATTTACCAAGCCCCTAAATCATATATACCGTAGGGAAACAAACAAACCACCCTGAGCATTGGAGGACAACAGACCTAGATCCGAATTCTTGCTCTATTCTTGATTGGTGGTATGACCTCAGACATGTTACCCTGTAAGCCTTAAGGTTTGCTTCTATAAAAAGAAGATAAATCTGCTTTGTAAAATGTCATGAAGACTACACAAGATAGCCTACGAAGGGACACAGAGGAAGCACCCCATAAACGGTAGTACCTTTCCTGTAAGCAAGGGGCTCTGAGGACAGTGTGCTATGGATTGGGCAGCTAACAACCAGCTGTTTCCCAGGAGAAAGAAGAGGCTTTCTGCTTGCAGAAAGATGTACAGCCTCAGAAATCCAGAAAGTCCATTATGCTCTGCCAGTAGGGTTGCTCTGAGTCAGAATCAACGTAATGGCAGTGAGTTTCCTGAGTTCTGCGGAGACGGTGAATAAACTCCATGGTCCTGGCACTAGGGAAGATATTGAGAAAACTGATTCAGGAACCGAGCATTACAAACCGCAGAGCTGGATTCTATATAGGGATGTAGAGAAAGAGCTAGAGGAGGTGCAGGAGGAAGGGTCCCGTCCCTCAAGAGGATGGGCGTAGGAGGAGGTGGGACTGGGTCAAAGCCTCATGGTCAAGTCTGAATGAGCTCACAGAATTCAAGTTCAGTCAGAGGTCACGGAAAGGACATCAGCAGTGGAGCAGTTAGCATTTGCAAGAGACTGTGGTTAAAACAAAACAAGACAAAAAAGAAGCATGATCAGGGAATTGTAAATAATTGGGTACAGCTGCTGTTCAGCGTATACAATGCAGAGTTACAGGAGGTTAAGGCACAGAGACAGGGAGAGCTCAGAACTGGCTGCGTCTCGTGTAAGTGAAAAGTCATTTTGAGATATTAGGCAGCTTTTCAATCACGGCATACAGACAGGTAAGAGTAGGCAAAACTACTTATGGCATAAAGCCTCAACACAGGCTTTCCCAAAATATGTTCCATGGGAGGCAATTTGTTTTATGTGAGGAGAGAGAAAGTAAGGTTTAAAAAGTTATAAAAATGCTAGGTTTAATATTAAGCAGATTTCTTTACAGCAGGACTCTGCAGTGGGTCCCCAAGGAGGCCTTTCTCTGAGGAGGACTATCTCCTAGGACTAGGTTTCTGGGGCCAACCCTGTGGGAACAACTACCGCTGAGAAGATTGTGTAACTTTCATGTTCCTTTCTATCCTGCAATTATGTAAAAATTAAACAACAATGCACAGAAATTATGTTTCCAAGAAAAACTGAGGCACGTCTTCAAATCAATTCAGGGCTATGATGGCTTCACAACCTATCCAAAGAGTCCCCTTCCTTCAATGGCAAGTCCAAGCTCTCAAAACAAAGAAACAACTCCCCCACCAACCCTCCCACTACCACTGACTGAATTAACGTCAACTCCCAGCAAACCTATAAGCCTTTCCACTGGGCCCACATGGATGGACTCCAACCCTAACTGGGGATAGCACTTGCTTTCTCAGCCACCCCTGTGCAAACAATCCCTAACTCCTCAACTAGAGGGCTGGTCCTGGTCACCAGTTCTTCACATGCCTTAAGACCACAATGTTATTTTAAGCCCGGTGTTTCATATTAATAACGTCTCTGTTAATTAGAAACTACTCCTGCCCACTCTTCACCACCAAAAGTCGGGTTATACATTTCAAATACAGACAGTGGACACTATCGTCAACGCCGAGTCTTGCGAGGTAGCAATCTTCTCAGAAACGTGCTTGCTCTATAGCTAATCATCATTGACACATAGATTTATGAATTTGTGAATTTTTGAACTGGAAAGAATCAACCTAGTAGATTTGCTTTGGATTTCATGTCTACCAGTAACACAAATTTGATATGCACCAAAGCAACAAGAACCAGAAGCCCAAAGGGTGTAACAACAATCTGCTAGACCACTTGCATCTGCATAAGTACTCACCTTGCCTTCGTGGGGAGGGTTCCTGTTGGGCCCTTGGTAGGGGGCCACAGATTCCCAAGTGACAACCACCACACTACTGGCCTGGAAGGAGACTTCTGGGAACCCTCGCTGGATACACACTGTGGCCATTTGAGCGACAGCAGGAGAGAAGTCTTCCCGATAATAAACCTTCCCGAGGCCGTCTGTGGTGTCCAAGTCAGCCAGGAAAGGTGCGACGGCCCCAAAGGTTGGTGGGAAGAGTCCCGGATGGGACTCTTTTGCTGGGGGCTCGCTCATGGCGATGATGCCATTTGTGGTGACCTGTGTGAAACCAAGGGCATACGGTGAAGACTGGAACCCACTCGCAAAGGGTTATCACCAAGTACTCGGAGTAAGTTCAATAGCACGGAATGTGAGAAGAACATGATCCCCAATTTAACAACACAGCATTCTTTTTCTAGAGCCCTGATAGCGCAGTGAGTCAATACCGTATATACTAGAGTATAAGCTCAACCGAATATCAGCCGAGGCGCCGGATGTTACCACAAAAATTACATTAAAAATATGCTGGGCAACAAAGCCCACATGGAAGAAGCACACCAGCCGGTGTGATCATGAGGTGTCGATGGGATCAGGTACCAGGCATCTATGACCCAGAACAAAACCATACTCAAGGTGAATGGGGGGTGGGGACACGGAGTGGAGACACAAAGCCCATCTGTAGACAATTGGACAACCTCTCAGATGGGTCCCAGGGAAGAGACGAGCCAGTCAGGGTAATGCCAACATCTTCTGAGCTGCCCGCTCAGCTTTGAATGAAACAAGCCCAGCAGAGCCCCCGGGAAGCTACCGTTCTGATTGAACTTTTCGTTTTTGAAAGTCTTAATATTGGCGACACTTACTCGCTCGCCTTGACTCCGTTCTGACACCGGAGAGTACAACTGCCCCTTTGAGGTTCTAAGGCTGTACACCTTGACGGGAAGTTCCTTCTAAACCCAGGGCACTGTACAAATTGCTTCTAGGCTGTGTGACTTTTTTTGACATTAGCTTAAACTACTAAATTCTATCAGTTTCTACCCCTACCTTTTCTTTCCCCTTCTGAGCAGGAAAAAGTCATTTGATGAGGATCTTAAAGATAATGATTCAAAGAGTCTTATCAATTAATTCACTGAACCACACCAGTGCATAGAAAAGTTATGTTTATCCTGTGCTGTAATCAATTAACTGTGAATAGCATTATGAAATGCTTGAAATATTGTGAGAATAACCAAAAATTGTGTCAGAGACACAAAGTGAGCATATGCTGGGAGCCATGGTTGCCACAGATCTTTGGTTTGCAAGAAGTTCCTTATCTGTAAGGCTCAGAAAAATGAAGCACAACACAAAGCATGTCTGTACAACACACTTACAGATAGGTAGTGGAAAATAATATGGACTGCTTCGCCACAGTGAACCAACCTTTTTTTAAACTAGGTTCTTGGCATATTGCAAGTGGTTGAAGTTTACCACCTTCTTATCCACCCCACTCTCTTCCTCTATGAGTTAGTCAGTTTATTGGGCCAACCTGGTCGATAAACACATGTGGGATTAATTAATTGAAGGGCAGAGGGATAAATTGCTCAGTGAGGCTCGCCTTTCGAGTTCTTGGGTCTCTTGCTTTGTGGTGGTTGCACCAGGGTGCAGCTGCCTTAGCAGTTCCCTGCTTCAGCTGGCAAGGCTGCTGGAAGACATCCCCAAAGAGAAGCAGCATGGACCTACCCCGATGCAGTGTGGAGACCCCTGCCAGCGCTGAGCTACTTACACGTTCACTGACTCAGTTTTCCTCCTGTAGTCAGCATCATTGGTCTGTTTTGTGAGATGGAGGAAAACTTTGTGGACTGGTGTGGGACATATGGGTTAATGTTGAATTTGTGGGTTTGGGCAGTGCTAGGTTGGGATGTTTTCTTGATGCGTACTTAACCTATATATAAAACTTTCTCTTATACATGAGTTTCTGTGGATTTGTTTCTCTAAAGTACCCATAATAACACACTCTAGTAATGAGTTTGTGGACTGGGGTGCCTCCTGGCCCTTAACTGGCTACAGCTGAGTGTTCTTGGGGTAAGGCTTCTATAGGAGTATCATGCCCTATGGGCATTTATCAGCAGTACCAAAAAAGCTCTGTGACACTGTAGGAATAGGGCAGAGGTCAAGGGATCCTTTGGCTGAGAGGCCAAGTAGCCAAGAGATATCTCCCAGCAGCCATGGCTGAAAAAAGGCTGCTCTGCTCTATATCTTTAACCTTTTTGCTTATTAATAGTAACCTGCTAACTTCCCTAATAAAGTTCAGACTGAGTTGGTGGTAAGAGAGAGACCCTTGCAATGAATTATTGAACCCAGCTCACAAGTAGAGAATGCCATGGAAGGGAAAGTTAAGAAAGTTTGAGGATGGAGGCATGTATGACCTTCACCTTAAAGGAATCAGTCTTGGGTTGAAGAATTTGACTCACCTTCCCCTGGTATAGTCAGAAAAAGTCAGACACCATACCTCCAGGCCATGTTTTACTATTTCCAGAGAACCACACCAGTGACCTAGAGGACAGTCAAGCAGACCTTAACAAAAGTGAATCCACCTGAAAACAATCCTATAGGTCAACAAACAGGCTTTGAACTATTTACAGGCTTTTCTTTTTTTTGTCATGGTTTTGTTGTTTTGTTTTCTTTTGTTGATTTGTCTTGTTTGTGTGTGTGCATATTATTATCTCTGCAGGTCTATCTAGATAAGATAAACTAGGTAAACAATCTGGAGGAGAAAACAATGGGACTAATGGCTTGGGGGTGGGTGGGAGAGGGGGAGGTGGGGAAAAGGAAGTGGTGTTAACCAAACCTAGGACAAGGGAAAAACAAGTGATCCAAAATCAGAGGAGAGTGTAAGAGGCCTGATAAGAACTGATCAAAGGCAGTGTAACTGAGAGAAATTACTGAAACCCAAATGGAGGCTGAACATGATAGGGGACAAGAGGAAAGTAAAAGGAAATAGAGGAAAGAAGTAGGAGGCAAAGGGCATTTATGAGGTCTAAATACAGGCATGTACATATGTAAATATGTTTATATATGACGATGGGGAAATAGATCTATGTGCACCTATTTATAGGTGTAGTATTAAGGTAGCAGATGGGCATTTGGCCTCCACTCAAGTACTCCCTCAATGCAAGAACACTTTGTTCTATTAAACTGGCATTCCATGATGCTCACCTTCCCAATACTATCGCTGAAGACAAATGGGTGCATAAGCAAATGTGATGATAATAGCTGATGATGCCCGGCTATCAAAAGGTACAGCGTCTGGGGTCTTAAAGGCTTGAAGGTAAACAAGCGACCATCTAGCTCAGAAGCAACAAAGCTCACATGGAAGAAGCACACCAGCCTGTGTGATCATGAGGTGTCAAAGGGATCAGGTATCAGGTGTCAGAGAACAAAAAATCATATCATTGTGAGTAAGGGGAAGTGTGGAGTGGGACCCAAAGTCCATCTATAGGCAACTGGACACCCCCTTAGAGAAGGGTCATGGGGAGGGGACAAGCCAGTCAAGGTGCAGGGTAGCAACGATGAAACATTCCTCTAGTTCTTAAGTGCTTCCTCCCGCCCACTATCATGATCCCAATTGTACATTACAAATCTAACTAGACCAGTGGAAGTACACTGGTACAGATAGGAACTGGAGACACAGGGAATCCAGGACAGATGGTCCCTTCAGGACCAGTGGTTAGAGTGGCGATACCAGGAGGGTGGACAACATTAAAGGGGTGAAGGGAGATGCCGGACAGTGTAAGATATGACAAAATAATAATTTATAAATTAGCAAGATTCATGAGGGAGAGGAGATTGGGGAGGGAGGGAGGGAGGGAGAAAGGGAGGGAGGAGGAAAATGAGGTGATATCGAGGGCTCAAGTAGAAAGAAAATGTTTTGAGAATGATGAGGGCAACAAATGTACAAATGTGCTTGACACAATGGATGTATGCATGGATTTTGATGAGTTGTACGAACCCCCAATAAAATGATTTTAAAATGGTTTTAATCAATTAAATTAAATATATATAGATACATCTATTAATGGTCATCTTAAATGCTCCCGATAGTATTACATTTGAGCATGAGTCTCATTTTACAAAGTCTTTTAAAAACTGTGAAGTTCTGATACATTTTTTGGAAATGCATTGAGCAATTCAATGGTCAAAGGGCAAGGAGTCCAAAGAAAAAGACCTAACACACACCTGGGGGGCACAGAACCAGTGTGCAATTCCAGAACCCCCAGGGAAGTTCCTGTAGCAGCCCTCCCCAACACCCAGGCTGGCCAGGACTAACACCCAAACTGCCATGCGCCACTCTCTTAAAACTGGATGATGGGGTATTGGCAGTCATTATATTAGTTTCTCTGATTTTGCATATGCTTGGTAATTTCCATAATAAAAATTAAATAGATAATGCAAGTAACTGATCTGAAAGTTAAGCTAGGAAGGCCACTCGGCTTTAATGTATATTTCCAGTCGCCGTTGAGTTGATTCCATCTTAACATAACATGATATAAACTGGCACTGAAATCCTGACAGGAGCAGAGGGTCTGTAGTTTATTGTCCCCGAATTCTTTGTTCTTCAGCTGTCCCTTGCTTTGCTCCCCAACTCCAAACCTTCCACAGGGAAGGATTCAGGAGGTCCATAGCACTGAATGGGCGTGGCTGCATTATTGAGCCAAAGTGTTCAGGAAAGCAAATTTAGTAGTTTAAATTAATATTTTTAAAAAAGTTACACAGCCTAGAAGCAATTTGTACAGTGCCCTTGGTTTAGAAAGAACTTCCCGTCAAGATGTACAGCCTTAGAAACTCAAAGGGGCAGTTGTACTCTCAGGTGTCAGAACAGACTCAAGGCGAGTGAGCATGGCCAATATTATGACCTTCAAAAACGAAAAGTTCAATCAAAACGGTAGCTTCCCGGGGGCTCTGCTGGGCTTGTTTCATTCAAAGCGGAGTGGTCAAAGCCACTAGTGGGTATGAACCACTGACCATTCCCTTAGCAGCCCATCACGTAACCACTACACCACCAGGACTTACCCCAAAGAACACGACAGGGCTCTTTACCCAGCTGCAATAAGGGGTAACACACCAATTATGTGGATCACAAAAACTCCCAGATGAAAATGCCAAGTACCACATGGTCAACAGCTCGAGTTACTTCTATACAATTGCTAAAACCTAACTGATATCAAGAGGATGTAGAGAGTACCCATCTCATAAAGGGATACGGTTCCCATTTTAAAAGCACTTCCAATCTCATTTTAATCATGGAGGTGAAGTTATAGATAGCTTGAATCACTGGTAAAATCTAAGTGCAGAACATTAAAATTCCATGTTCAATTTATTATACGACAACACGCACACAGTGAAACAATAGGCATCTTCTTAGACTTAAATTAGACTCTTAGTAACCTCCGGGCAGAAAACAGTCTTCTCCAAAACAGATGTGTCTAGCAAATACTCAAGATAGATGCAAATAAGAAACAAATGGGTTAGTTTTATAAATGCTGGGAAGATCATTAAACTTGAAAAAGTGAACTCCATGGGTGGTAAGCTGTGGGAATTTCAGATTAAAAAATTTAGAATAGAAAAAAGACATGGAACTAAATGTAAATGCACTGGATGGAAAATTGCTCTGCTGGGTAAACTTTCAGCAATTCATAATAAAATTAGTTTTAATAACGAATAGAAAGTAAACATTTACTGAGTATCTGCTAAGTTTGAAGCCTTTTACTATGACTTTCTACTTTAAAAAATGTAATTTAACAGGCATTTAAAACAGCCATCCCCTTTTTTTCCACGCCCATGAAATCAACAAGATGATAAAAACCTCTTAATGTCAAGCCGCAACACATGATACCTTCTGGAGACCAGAACCCGTCCTCTTTCTCTTACAATTGCCCGCCCGAGTTAGAGAGGACGTTGGAGGCAAAATTCATGGCAGCTACAAAGCTTCATGAAGATCAGTCAGCTAGACCGTGTAGTCAGTTACCACCCAAGGCGACCCTCTCTCTAGGCTACAAATCTCAACCGAAGCGGACTCGAAGCGGACTCCTGCATCGTTCTCCTGGGAAGCAGCTGGGGAGTTCACACAGCTTAGTCTTTAACCACTGTGCCAGCAGGGGTCCTTAGACAGATTACTGCGTGGAAGTAGGAAGAAAAAAACTTGATAAAGAGGTGTAGTAAATAGCCAAGTGCATGACACCATCTAGTTGTAGGTTGTTTAATTTCAGCCTAGAGCCCAGAGGTGAACTTGGGAGCTAACCACTTTACAGGTCACGAAGCATTTTCACTGTTATCTCATTAACCCTAAATAGGAAGCCATTAGTATCTTCATTCTCCCAGCAGAAAATTAGTTTCCATTCATAGGACTTACTTACGAAATCATAAAGCTACGGTTATGTTTTCATTAACCCAATGGAGCCAGAGAAATGGCTCTTGTTAGAACCAGACAAAGAAAAGTAAAAGAATTAGCAAATAAAAAGGAGGGACAATCAAAGGGCTAATGATTAGAGATAAGCCAAAGCTTTTAACGTAATCCAGTCAATGAGGTACTTTGCTTCAGTTACTACCCATCCTTTTGGCAGAATAGTTCTACCTGCTTTCCAACAATTAAAATAGTTGGGGGGGGGGTGTCTTTAACTAGTAACCGATGGTTGATGGTTGTTTCAAAGAAAAGGCAGTAGGTCTGTTAGCATTCCACACCAGGGAAAGAGGAGCAGAGAAAGATATGCTCTTGGTCATCCCTCAAACCCTGGGAGAACTGTGCCCCACCTCAGCAACCTGGGAGGGAAATTAAGCATTTAGCTTACTTTCCAGAAAGACACAAAGCCCTAATTAATAAAGAAAAGATCTCCTTTACAGAAGTATGACAGCTAATAAATGTATTAACATTAATAGAAACAAGTAAACAATAGAATTAAATACCAGTTTGCAACCCCTGAGTTAATAATTGACTTAGGTGACGGTCATTCATGGAAACTAGGTGAGAGGCTAATGGGCAAGATGATTCTATGCATAATTACAAAATAATACACTGCAACTTACTCACAGAAAAGGGACATAATTTGACAATGACATTACTGAGTTCTCCTCACCTTAATACTAGCTATTAATCTTGGCATTGCTAGCCGAGCTAAAGAGATAGCACTTGCACTTGATGTTATACAATATTATACATACAGTTTCCTTTATGAAATATTCTTACTACAATGTTCAACTTACTTAGAAATAAAAGGCAAATAACTCAACTAAAAATGGATTCAAATACATTTACCTAATGAAGGTATACAAATGACTAATAAACACGTGAAAAGATACTTAACCTCATTATCGGAAATGCAAATCAAAACCATTATGAGATGCCACTTTACACCCAATAGGATGGCCATCCTTAAGACCCACTGCTGGGTCCATTTGTACTCATGAGGAAGCTGTGTAAGGTTTTTGAAGCTGTAAATATTTACGCAGGTAGAGAGCCTCATCTTTCTCCTATACTGAAAAGGATAGAGACTCGCAAGTGTTACTGATAATGTGGAGAAATTGGAGGACTCACACTTGCTTGTAGGCAGGTGTATTCACTTTGGGAACAGTTCATGAAAATATTAAACAGAGTAATCAAATTTGCTGCGGAATGACCCCGTGCACAAGAAGGTGTGCCGTTTGTGATCCATCAGACTTTCTTTGACTTTCATTGACTGATGATCACAAGCCGGTCACCAAGCTTGTTTCCCTAGACTATCTTGGTCTGAAGCCCCAGGAGACCCTGGTTCAGTATCATAGAACCACCAAAGCTTCCACTGACAGATGAGAGGTAGCGTTGTGTGAAGTGCCTTGGGTGGGAATCAAACTCAGGTTTCCTGCATGAAAGACAAGAATTCTATTGGTGAATCACCACTGCTCTCAGAGTTCCCATATCCCCAGACCCACGGTAGTCAAGGAGATTCCGACTCATAGCAACTCTACATGGGGACTGTAAATCTTTCCCAGACAGACGATGTAATTTTCCTCACTCACAGTACTTAGTGGTTTGGAACTGCCAATTTTGGAGGCTAGTGGCCCAATACCTAGCCCACAGGACCATCAAGCTTCTTCAGAGCTAACCCGTGATTCTCAATTCTACTTCTAGATACACAGGGATAGTCCAAAAGTATTGCTATTGAGGGTTGTCGTTCATAGATACGCAAGTTTATTCCAACAGCAAGCAAACAAAACATGTCCATGTGACCAATGCAAGGACAAGTGTTCGCAATAACTTCATCTTGTTAGGTACTGTAAAAAAGAAGTTTGATCAAAACAGTGGTTTCCAAAGGAACCTGCTAGTCAATTCAACATAAGGCAGTGAGCTTAGTTCAGAAGGTGAGGGAGACTGTTTTGGGACTCCAAAGGTGTAAATTTGATAGTTTCCTGAAAGGATACAGACTGACTACTCTGGCTTATTTACAAAAAGAAATTTGGGAGTATTATGAGAACTTCATTGGGAAACGCACCATATCACCCTACAGCCTGAATTTGCTCCTTCAGAATCTTTTTGTTCCCCAAACTCAAGTTGAGGTCCTTGAGAATGCCCGAACTGCCATTTTGACATGTTGCACATCAAAGACATGGTCATACCGCCTTCAGAAGTGTATAGATTGACTACGATGGGAGATAAGTGAATAAACAGCATTTTGATAGTTTAGCTTAATAATATTGCCATGATTTTGTAGACATACTTTTTTACTTACATGTACTGATGAAGTAAAGGCAGGAAAAATAGAAGTTTGAATATGAATGTTTGCTGCAGTATTTTTCACCAAAATACTGGAAATAAGTCAAAAAGTGGAAACAACTTGTCTCTCTTAATAGATGAATGGATAAGATATGGTGCATGCATGCAATGAAATACTGCTCAGTCATAAAGAGAGATGAAGACTTGATACAAGCCATAACAGAGCTGAACTTTTAAAATATGCTGAGTGAAGAGTCAGTTACTACAGGACAGATCTTATATGATCACACATGGAACAGGAACTACTGCTGGGGGTAGGAGAAAAAGCTAAAGAGGGAATTGCTTAGGGGACCTTGTGTTTCTGTTAATGGCAATGGAGTAATTTGGGAAAGGCGAGTGGTGATGCTTACACAGCATGATGAACATAATCATGTGAAAAATGTTGAATTGGCAAATGTTTTGTCATATATATAATTTTTTTATCATATATATTTTTAACCACAGGTTGGTTGGTTGGTTTCAGTGATCATCTCTGAGAGAGCTATAGAATTGGGAGGCCGGGTGAGAAGAAACCTAACTTTTTACTGTCTTTGTCAGTTTGGAAGTTATTATGTTTAATAACAATTGTATTACTATCCCAAAAGTCATTTATAAATAAAAGTATGTTTTCAGAAAAAAACAAATAGGTGACATAGACATTTTCAAAACTTTTGATTCAGTTACTAGTGCTCAGTAAATACAGGGAGGGATGGAATAATAAATTAAATTACACAACAAAGAGCTAATCTGAATCAGTGATGCCTAAAATCAGCTGAAGTCATGAACAGAGGGGAGGATGCTGTGTAAGATTAAAGAGGCTACATAGCCAACTGTAATGCGTGGTCTTTCTTTGGATCCCAATCTGAATAAATCTTCAACTCTAGAAGTTAGCTTTAGAATATTAAGGAAATTTCATACATATTGAGCATTAAGTTGGTAATAGGGTATTATTCATTTTATTAGGAGAGATAATAAATAGCATAGTGGTTATGCTGGAAAATGTTCTCATTTCTCAGGACTGCATACTGAAATACTGAGCAAGAAAATGTCATGAGAACTGTAATTTACCTTGGATATTCAATAAAGAGAAACTAATGAATATGAACAATGCTAACAACGGTTACAAGTAGGTAGCGGCCCATTAGTACTAGAAAAAAAAAAAACAAACCAAACCCATTGCCATTGAGGCAATTCCATCCCGGTAACCCTAGAGGTTCTGAGGCTGTAAATATTTACAAAAGCAGATTGCTTCATCTTTTACCAGTGGCCTTTGAACTTGTCAGACACCAGACAAATTGATAACTTATCTGACCAACAAGACCGATCTAACATCGGGACTAGAGCTCCTTTTAGATTAGGAAACAGTGTGGGAAAGAAAAACCCACAACTCTATTGGTATGTATTTGAGGACATTTAGGATTTTTAAACTTAGCTAGAACCTTTATTTGGTAGTGAAGTGGTACACAAATGTTCTTTGAGGACACCGAGTCATAATTTCCACAAGCACGGGCAAGGAACCATATATGATGTCACTTGTCTGGACACACGAATACAGAAGTCTGCACCAACCAGGGGTGGAATAGTGGTGAATAAAGGGAAGAAAGTGATACCCAACTAGTGGGTAGAGCATGGAACAAAGGGTTGGAAGATCGAGGTGCAGGCTCTCCTCTGTTACTTTAAGCTATGTTAATTTTCCAAAGACCCTTAGATCTGTGTATCAGTTTCCTTTCTGGAACTCAGTCCTGTCTGCCTGTTGACAGCCCAGGGCTAGTGGAATCACCTACCAGACATACCTCAAGGGCAAACCTCCCTGTTTCCACCTCCCAAATATCTCTGGAATCCACAATCTCTGTCCACACTATGTCACCACCTCTCACCTGGACCATGACAGTCAATCTTTAGCCCTGGAATTAATTATTTTCCCCTCTTCCCATCCTTCCAAAGTCCTCTGCCCAGGATACAGCATTGTTTTGAGTTAGTTTGTTTTTAATTCTGTGCCATTGGCATATTTCATGCTCAACACTCGATTACTAGGTTGAGGGTTCAAGGCCACCCAGTGGTGTCAAACAGAAGAAAAGGTCTAGCGATCTGCTTCTTTTTTGGAAAAAAAAAAAAAAAGGTAAGAAACCCCTATTGTGCAATTCTACTCTCTAACACATTAAGTAATCATGAGTCACAACTGGCTCTATGACTTTTTGTGATAAAATATATATAATAAAAGGTACCATTTCAAAACAGTTGTACATTACATGTATAACTCACTTATACTAATCCTTTTCATCGTGTGCAACTGCCTACACCTACGCCACCTGTCTCAAAGATTTCCATCACCTGTCATAGAAACTCAGTGCCCTGACGCAGTGGCTCTTCCTCTCCCACTCCTTTCCAGCCTGAGACAGTGCAATTAAAAAGAAACAACTTAAAAAATCGTAAATACACCGAGAAAAGTAAAATGAACCCCACTCCATATATCCACCAGTCTGAACAATTACCAACATGCTGGTTCTTTATATCCCTCCTATGCATCAACTGGTCATCAAATATTTAAAATAAATCCCCGGACATCATAGTATTTTACCTATCAGAGTTCCCATATGCTTATTTTCAAGAAACACATTTTGTCAAAATAAGTACTTTGCCAGCAAAGCCCTCACCCTGCATTGGTTAACATGTTTTTCATGTGCAGTTTCATCTCTCTTCCCTATTTCCCCCATATTATTTATTTGTTGTGGAAAGTGAACTTTAAAAAATCGAATCTAGTCGCTCATCTACTACAATCTCTCATGTTAAAATGAAAATCCTAGCAGTCTTTCCTTCATTCAACAAAGAAAGCATCTGCCACGGGCCGCCGGCACTCCTCTCATTGTGGGAAGCTGGTGCCCATGGCAGAAACAGCCTGCCCTCTCGGAGCTCACACACGAATGGAGGAAACAGGCGCATGTGTCGTGAATGAGAACGGAGCAAGGAGACTGGGTGAACAAGGAAGGTGGCAGTCTGACCTGCAACCCGGGCACAGGAAAGAGTAACAAAGGGACTGGGAGTGGGTCAAACTGGAGAGACAAGCTGGAGGTTTTGAAGGCATGTGGTGAAGCAAAATGGCAAACCCCTCGGAGGGCTTTCTGCTGGAGAGTGACAAGTCTGAATTACAAGGCTCTGCAGAGCCGGGGTGTGCTCAGCTCTCCAAACCCATCTTTGGCACTGCCCTTTGCTCACCTTGGCATGACTTGCCAAGCTCCTTCTCACTCCACTCCACATGACCCCACGCAGTCAGGTTCTCCCCGGTTCACATGCTCATATTTCTCTGCTCATCCTTGAGTGGCAGTTCCTGAACTGCCGTTTCCGGCATCCTTGGGGAAGGGTCTCCTGACCCCCATGCACTAGAATTTCTCAGTCCTGGCACTCATTGCAATGCCAACCGGGCAACTCTCTGTATAGTTATTGCTGACTTCCTTACTGGATTGTAATCCCCATTAAGTCAGAACCAGCAGTGGTCTTGCTTTCAGCCTGTATCTCCAAACCTCACAGAGCACCTCTGGCATTTTAGAAAACAAATGTTTGTTGACTGAGTAAATGGCATAGCTTAGCATTGTCTGTGACTACAATTCTCTCAAGCCTAAGAACCCTGGTGAGGATGGTGCAGGACCAGGCAGTGTTTTGTTCTGTTTTGCCGCAGGGTCGCTATGAATTGGGACTGACTGGATGGCACCGAACAACAACAACATTGTCTTGCCTTTTACAAAATAATACCCATGTTCTAAAAATAATAAATGTACTAGCATCTGATTCCGACATCAAAGACTAGTTAAAGTAGAAAGTAAAATAACCTTTGATATAATCTCCTCAAGCCTCTTCATTTTATAAATAAAGGACATATAAAAGCGACTGGAGGCTAGAAATGAAATTTTATGACTTCAAGTATAAATCGTTCAACACAATTAGTTAAATTTTAGCCACTATTGAAAATCAATAGTCTGTCATTCAATATGTTGTTATTCAACTGATGTCACTGTGAGACAATGGGCTGAAATTTGGAACAGCTGTGCCTTCCTTTGATTGGTCCCAGTCCCACGCCAAGGCTCAGGGCTCGATGAGTGGGAAATGGGCTTATTCCAGCCCCTGCTAATCTGCTTGATCAGTGTCCCTGTTAGTGAACAACCTGCACAACCACAAGTCGTGACCTTGGACTAGACCCACTGTTTGGTACACCTATATGTATAAAAAGCTCTCTGTAGGGGAACAAGCTTTCTCAAAGCTGAATTTGGCCAATCCTTTTGTTTGCTGCTAGTTCAGTTCTGTTGCTAAGTCACTTTCATGTAGCATTTGCTGGGTTGGCTTTGAAGGTCTGCAGCCCTGGCACAAAGCCACTTTTGTTTGCCAGAGCTAGGAAAGGTCCTGCCTCTCTCTGAGGGACATGAAGACTCAAGTTTATTTAAAACGAACTTTTAAAAGAAAACTCCTATGTTGTCTTGATTGAGCTTTGGGTTTGGAGAATTTCAGGTTACTGATCTATGCCCAGACGCTCTTTGAGTGATGTTAGGGAGGAAAATAAGACATGACTTCTGCGCTTAGCCAAGAAGAAAACCACTAATTATTGAGCACATACCACAAAGTAAACTAGTCTAATACATGAATTGAATTAACACTCACAACACCAAAAGAAAGGCAACGATGTCTCTATACATGAACAACCAAAGCTTACGACAGCATACCCAAGGCCACAGAAAGCGGCCGCACAGGAATTCCCACCCACATCTCTCGGGCTCTAGAGAGCACCATCTTTCCTCACTCCTTACTGATACGCTAGTTGAACAGATAAACTTAAGAGACTTAAAGTCGTCTTAATACATTACGTTCCAAAATAACAACATTTGGAGTTAGGATTCCGTCTGACAATTGAGAGATCCACTGGAGTCTTGTGGCCGTGTTCAATTAGGAGTTCTTGCAGAAGGACTTTTGTTGGTCCTGGGAGAATGCTTACAATGTGAGAAATACACGTGTAAACTGGTAGAGTTAAAAAAAAAAATCACCCAAGGCCCAGAGCAAGACCAATTTTATTTTTCTGGTGAGTATTGTAGCAAAACAAAGTAAATATAGGCCAGGGAGCCTATCTTTCTCTGATGTTAGGATGATCAAGGAAGTGTTCTGGAGATTTCTAAACACAGCAACGCCATATTGAAAACCACAAGATACAGATGCAAGGTTCATTGCGAAGGCTCAATAGAGAAGACCGTGCCTGGTGATTTGCTACAATCTCTACTCAAAGGTCAGATCTGAGTTTGCATCTTCCTTGGTCCAAAGATGAGACAGCATGTGTCTCAGAGAACGGCCTGACCATCAGTTCACATGGTGGCTCACTCATTTCTCCTTAATATATTTTCTTCACTTGGCTTCTAAGACGCACCTCTTCTTACCTCAATGGCCGTTTCCTCGCCATCTCCTATGCATATCCTCCTATTATCTTTGATTTGATGATGGGTCCCTACATCTTCTCTATTCCACACACTCCTTTTAATTCTCTTGTTTTAAATACAATCTGTACGCTGCTCACCTTCATGAAGCGATCACTGACAATATGGGTGCTACAGTAAAGTGAGGTAAAGAAACTAAATGGTATCCAGCTATCAGAAAGAATTGTGTCTTGGGTCTTAAAAGCTTGTTTTCAAACAAACAGCCATCCAAGTGAAGCAGAAGTCCACATGGGAGAAGCACACCAGCCTGGGTAATTTAAGGATTGTAAATAATAAAATCCAATGTTCAGAAGCAGGGAATGGCATCAGTGCTTACTAAATTGTGCACACCTGGTTTGCAGGACAGGAAGAAGGCTCTGGATGCCAGTGGAAGGCCAAAGTCCATTTCAAAGGTCCACACAAGGATTCAGCCTCCGGAAAATCCCCTCTGACGATAGGTGAGGGAGGTGAATAGTCTTGTTATCAGTGATGGACAATGTAGTTAGTTTTAAAAAAATAAAGAGAAGGGGAAATACATGTGGATTAGGCTTCTGATGAATCCCTTCTAACCACAGACCAGGGGTGTAAATGAAAGCCTTGCATTTATTTATTTATTTTTAAGCCTTGCTTTTATACAGTGTATTGCAAAGTGGATCATTGCAGAGGTATTTAGGTTAACATTTAGCACCTGATAATTTGATCTCCCGTTTGACCCATTTTAAAAAATTTGTCCTACTGTTAATATTTTCCCCTTTTTTCTAACTGACATGTTTCTGTTTTATTTTGTTATGGTTGTTGGGTTTTTGAATGTTTTTCTCTATATGAAATTCAGAATACATAAATCTATAGACAGTAACTAGAAAAAATGGTTTCTGGGGGTATGGTAGAAGTTGGGTGAAAAATAGAGGGCTATTAACTAGTACTAGAAAGAGACAAATGCTCTAAAGTTGATCGTGGTGAGGATTGTACAGCTCTTATTAATATGACTGAACTATCAAATTGTATGATGTGTGAATTGTATGCAATTAAAACTGCTATAAATAAATGAATGGCATCTATGTGCCCGTGTTAGGCCGAGTTGACTAGAGAAACATATATGTGCAAGAAAGAGCTCTATATTAAGCTTGATATTATTTTGAGAAAACATACCCTCCAGTCCAACTCAAGTCCTTAAGTCCAAAACTAGTCCATAAGTCCCTCTTCAGACTCACACAGCCACACGCAATGAGGAATGATGCAGGAGTATCACTGGACAGTGGGTGTAGTCTTGTGGATCCAGTGGTGATGGACAGGGCTCTGACCGCAACCAGGGTCAGCCAGCAAGAAGGTGAAGGCAGAGAGGGGTGTGGGGGGAGATTCCCAGGGCCCCTCCTTATGATAGAGCCACACCAACAAGGAGGCACCATCAGGCTGTGACCTGATGGAGGGGTTGGATACCACCTCTACCCTTTTATATATCTTCCAAGATGACATGAAATATGTAGCTACCACAATGTCAATAATGAAACATGCATTCAAAATGTATTGACTATTATGGGTGAATGGAATGCAAAAGTGGGAAACAAAAGGGTTGAAGCAGTAGTTGGAAAATATGGCCTTGGTCAAAGGACAGGGTAGAATCGGCCCTTTTGAGTTCCCAAGACTGTAACTGTTGACAGGAATAGAAACCCCCATCTTTCTCCAAAGGACTGAACTGCTGACCTTGTGGATCTCAGCCCAGTGCATAACCACTAAGCCACCAGGGTCCCTATCATTTCTTTGTTTTTTGAGGCAACCCAACCAGCCAAACTTCTTACTCTGCCACTGGGAGCTACCTCTAGGTCAGTGGTTCTTAACCTCCTAATGCTGCGACCCTTTAATACAGTTCAGGTTGTGGTGAACCCCCAACCCTAACCCCCAACTTTCATTACTACTCATAACTGTAATTTTGCTACTGTTATGAACTGGGTGACCCTGTGAAAGGGTCATTCGACCCCGTCGAGACCCACAGTTGAGAACCGCTGCTCTAGGTGGTCAGCTTGGTGCAAACATAACTAGTACCCAAGCTTAACTTGCAGCTTTTTGCTTTTCTGAGTTTTATCCCCTCTCACTCCTTCCATCTTTCTGGCTTTTGTCTCTGGTGCCTTCTCCACCTCCACTAGCCCCACCTACACAGCTCACAAAATAACACAAAGAGCAGGTTTCCTACCCACAAAGCAGTTCTAGCTTCTACTTTATTTCATTGTCTTCCATTTTGCATTTTTGTTTTATTACAATACTCTCATAATATTTTCAGAGTTTTCTCTTATTTACTCTTCCAATACCCTCCCCCACTACAGCCCCACCCTCCTGACAATGCCTATTCACCCAGGCAAAACAGATCCTGACACACCACCCAAACGAGGTTTTTGAATTCCTTTTTCCTTTCTGTCCTCTCTGAGTTCACTGATACATCCAAGTTCATGTTGCCACAGCAACATAAATTAACAGGCACATTCAGGGTTTTTGTCTTTTTGTCCCCTATCTTCCTGAAATTCCACTGATTATCTTTCTGCTGTCTCTCTTTTTCCTCATGAAATATGTTACAAGCACTGTCTGCTCTAATATGAAAAGGCAAGAGAGAATAAATGTCGTGAAAACAGGTCTGGCTATTAGTAGGAGATGAGGCCTGAGGTAGGAGATGAAGCTTTCTACTCCCATAAAGAGTTACAGTCTGGAAATCCGCAGCGGCTGTTCTACATAGCGTCACTACCAGTCAGAACTGGCTCAATGGCAGTGGATGAGGACTGAGAGAGGTAGGAGAGGGGAATGGAGAAAGGGAGTTAGTCTCTGGAAAGTGTGGATTAAAGGGGAAATGTGCATCAATTATGAGTGACAGTTGCACAAATTGATATGTGTAACTGAACATTAAGGAACCCCAGTGGCATGAGTTAAGCGCTTGTTTGCTAATCATAAGATCAGTGGTTCAAATCCACCAGAAGCTCCAAAGGAGCTTGCATAGATTTACAGCCTCAGAAACTCTGTTTGGGTCACTATGAGTCAGAATCATCTCACTGGCAATGGGTAACTGACAGCCCTAATTTAAACAACAGAAAAAGGTGAAATAGTGAAATGTCATATGTAATATATTTTTTAATTCAAATTTTATTTTATTGGGGACTCTTACAACTCTTACCACAATTCATACATATATCCATTTTGTCAAACACATCTGTATGTATGTTGTCATCATCTTTTTAAAAATTTTCCTTTTTACTTGAGCCCCTGGAACCAGCTCCTCACCTTTATTCCTCTCCCCACTCCCTCCCCCATGTCCCCCTGATAATTTATAAATTCTTCTTCCTTTTTTTTTTCATTTCTGATACCGACTGCTGTCTCATTTCACCCACTTTTCTGCTGTCTGACCCCTGGGATAATTGATCATTGTAATCAGTTCCTCCTTACTACCCCCAATTACATGTAATCTTATAACAACAGCAGCAGCAGCAAAAATAAATAACTAAAGGGGCTAAAGTTGCTGATGTTAAGTATATACAAACATTTCATGGCATTCATTGTGTAGTTTGAAGTTAAGGTCAAGGCTTCATTGCACTCCCAAGTCAATTGGATAGTGCCTGAGGTCTTAAATGCTTATGAATCCAAATATAATTGTTATTTATTCACCATCAGAGATAAAACTGAGATACAAGTCTGACTTCCTCCATTAACTACTGCTTTCTGAGTCGTAAGTCCAGCAAAACCATTACTGAAAAATTTTATCAATGAATCAATAGGTTAATTGTGATCAAAAGGGGTAAACATAGAACAGAATTCCAAGTTCTTACAGAATCTAAACTTACAAGCCCCACTGAAATCAGAGGTTTACTTGAACCTATCACCCTGAAAAATCTTCAAACCATGAGCCAAAAGTACCTTTAAAGTCATCGTTATTATTTATTTATTTTTAAACTTATTTATTTATTTGTTTATTTGAAGTCATCTTTAAACTGAACTGGTTGTTTAACTAGTAAAGAATATTTGCCATGACCATTTTGGTCTATTAAAAGATATCTGTACACGATACAACCTTTCTTGTTGAAAGTCAAGACGACTTGAATCGCTTGCTGATGAAAACCAAGGACTATACCCATCAGTATGGATTACAATTCATTGCAAAGAAAAAACCTAACTCCTCATTACTGGATCAATTTGAGAACATCATGATAAGAGGAAAAAATATCATGAAGTTGTCAAGGATTTCGTTTTGCTTGGATCCACACTCAATGCTCACGGAAGCAGTAAATAAGAATTTAAGTTACTTATTGCACGAGGCAAACTGCACAAGACCTCCTTAAAGTATTAAAAAAGGAAACTTTGAAGGCCCAGAGGCGCCTGACCTAAGCCACAGTATTTTCAATTGCCTCATATGTATGTGAAAGTTGAACAATGAATAAGGAAGAACAGAAAGAGCTGTTGCCCTTGAATTAGGGTGCTAGTAAATAATATTGAAAAGAAAAACCGTGGCCTTCCAAAAAACCAGGAAAATCTGTGTTGGAACGAAGTATAACCAGAATACTTTTTAGGAGCAAGGATGGGCAAATTTTGTCTCACATATTTTGGACATGTTCTGGGAAAAGACGAATCCCTGAAAAGGAACATCATGCTTGGCAAAATAGAGGGTCACTGAAAAAGAGAGAGATAATCCAGGATATGAATTGGCATGCTGGCCACAACAATGGGCTGAAACCTAGCAACATTTGTGTTGGGGTCCAGACTGTGTGGAGTTCCAGCCCGGTGTGCACACAGTGGCTCTAAGTCAGAACTGACCGGACAGCACTTAATAATATGTGAGATCAAAGTGTCAACAATAACTCTAAAACACAAAGGAGAAACTTAGAGGGGTCTCAATCAATGATGAAACACTGTGGGTAAAAATAACAACAATGGGGATATAGCATGTGGAATATAACCAATGTTACCGGAGACGTGTGGAAATGAATGCATGGTTATATGCTCTGCTGTGTTATATTCTTTTTAAAAATCCTAGTCTAATATCCAAAACAGCGCACAGAATCAAGTTCATGCTCACAGTCCTTGTCAACTCATGTGAGGGTTTCTATCAGCTCAAAAGAGCATCGATAAAGTCACAGAGTATGGTGGATGAGGACACCTATATTCCTTTTCAGTTCCTAGGAATGCAGCCTTCAGTTGTTCACCCTCCTTGAAAACATCTTCTCCATCTAATGTCATGCCTTTCTTCCAGGACAGCTGCTACCCAAAGAGTAATCGATGAAATGGGGCAGAGGCCATCCAGCGACCTTAACTGGATTTATAATTACCTAGGGGCTCTAGGTAAATCTGCTGTCGAAAACCTCTTGAAAGTGTTGGAAAGTGAGGATGTTACTTTGGGGACTAGGGTGTGCCTGACTGAAGCCATGGTATTTTTTTTTTTTTTTACCTTTTATTAGGAGCTCTTACAGATATTATTACAATCCATACTTCCATGAGGTCTAGCATAATTGTACAATTGCTGTCATCATCATTCTTTTTGGGGGAATCTGTAGCACAATTTAATTTCATAAGTGTTGACTATCCATGGGGAAAAAGACAGGCTTTTGCATTTCCTGCTTTTCTCTCTGGACATGCTGTTCCTTTGAATACCTGGCATGATTCCGTTGTGCTTGCATGCTGTCTAAACAAAAGCCATGGTATTTTCAATCAACTCATGTGCATGAGAAAGTTGGACATTGAAAAGGAAGACTGAAGAAAACCCCAGCTTTATTTAAATTCTGCGGAAAAGAACTCAGGAACTTGAGATAACTCTGAAGAGCAAACCTAGCTGCCGACCTTGACCCTCCTTGACACTGCATTGTGGCTCAGTTTCTCCCCATTAAGTTTCATTCTCCTTTCCACAGGTGTGCATCGGAAGGGTTCCTCCTAATTAAACTGTTTCTAATCTCCATCTCAGAACCTACTTTCAGGAAAACCCAACCTGCAGCATACATAAAATATGTAAATGGGCCTCTGAGATTCTTTTCATTAAAATGCAAAGTAAGCGTTCATGAAAAGATGACTGAAGATATGGACATAATAGGCTTGTTTTAAAATAAGGAGCCAAAGAAAGCACACCAGCCTGTGGGATCCAGGGACTGTAAAGAATAAGATCCATATCCAGAGGAAGGAACAGTATCAGAGCTAAAATTGTGAACACCTGGTTTGTAGGAGGCTACAGATGGATATCACTGAAAGGCTAAAGTCCATCTGCAGGATTTTTCTCCCGTGTGGATTAAGACTCCGGTGAATTCCTTCTGACCATTGATTCTGGATGGGAATAGCCTCCTCAGAGAGCACCATAAAGTCAATTATGACTAATATAGTTAAGTTAAAATGTAACACCTTATGATTTAATCTCTCTTTTGATCCATATTAAAGTTATTTCAGTTTTTAATATCTTTTCTTTTCAGTTGAGATTTTCTGTTTTACTTTATCATTGTTGAGTTGTCTTTGTTTCTTATTTTTGTTTTGTTTAATTTTCTGTATACGTATGACATCCAGATAGGTAAACCTACAATGTCAGTAGCCAGATTAATAATCACCTAGGTGCATTGGGTAAATCTGCTGCACAAGATCTCTTTCAAGTGCTGAAAAGTGAGGAGGTTACTTTGAGAACTAAGGTATACCTGTCCCAAGCCATGGTATTCTTAATTGCTTCCTATGCATGTGAAACTTGGACACTGAATGAGGAAGAGTGAAGAAAAATCTAGCATTTGGACTAAGGCGTTGGCAAAGAATACTGAAAGTAGCACAGACTGCCAAAGGAATAAACAGATCGGTCTTGGAAGAAGTACAGCCAGAATGCTCCTTAGAAGCAAGGATGGAGAGAGGCTTCATCTCACATACTTTGGGCATGTTGTCAGGAAAGATCAGTCCTTGGAGAAGGACATCAGGCTTACTAATGTGGAGGGGCAGTGAGAAAAAAAAGGTTCTCAATGAGAGGATTGAGACAGTGCCTGTATCAATGGGCTCAAACATAAGAACAATTGTGAGGATGGTACAGGATGGGCGTGCATAGGGTCACTGTGATTGGGAACCGACTAGACAACACCTAACAACAACCAAGGGCAGGGGAGGTTGGGGGGAAATGGGGAGCTAATAACCATGAATACAAGAACAAAGAAAATGTTTAAAATTGATTTTGGTGAAGATCGCACAAGTCTTCTTAATATAATTAAACTAGTGAATTATATGATATGTGAATTATATGCCAATAAAAGTATTTTTAAAAACATAAACAAATAAAATAGATGTAAGAGCAATAGTTTGACAATAATCTTTTTGAAAGGAATAGATATTTTACAGATCTTTAGAAAGTAATGTGGTTAGTCTGATACTATATTTTAACACAGGGGTTCTGAATTTGGGGTCCAATGACCTACCCCTCTCTAGACGTTCCAGGATAGAATTCCCTTGCTCTGTAACCTTACATGGGAAAACCCACATTTTAATATTCAATAATCCCTAACAGATAGTTGGGAGAATGCAGACACACGGTGCTAACAGAAAGGTTGGCGGTTTGAACCCTTCCTCATGAGAAAGATGTGGCCATCTGCTTCTATAAGATTTCCCACCTCGGAAATCCTCTGGGCAGTAAGATTCTGCCCTCCTAGCTCACTGAGTCCAGTGGACCCCATGACAGTGGTTTTAACTCCTGGGTTAGGTGGAAGAGAGTCAAGCATTCAAGCACTAACAAAACCACGCAGAAGTACATGGGAATAAAGACCTGGCAGTCTGCTTTTCCAAAGTCAATCCCCGCTGCCATCAAGTCTATTCCGACTCACAAAGACGTCTTTATAGAGCAGGGCAATTCTGCCCCTTTCGGTTTCCCAGGCTAGACATCTTCGTGGGAGCAGAAGCCTCATCTTGCTCACACAGATTGGCGAATTCGAACAGCTGACCTTGAAATTAGCAGCCTCAGGTGTAACGTATTCGCCATCAGGGCACCTTCCAAACAGCCCGACTTGAAAATTCTAGGTTAGCAGTCCCATTGTCCTGCAAACTGACTTGCAGGCAAACTGCTTTGCTTTTAGGCGGTGGGGGGAGAGTTGGGTTTGGGATATTTATTATTTCTTTCCAATGTGAACGTAGGCAACAATTCAAAGTAGCAATACCACTGAGTGAGTTTGTCCCCAATAGAAGTCACAAATATTTCCCTGTCACATTATAATTGCCGCAGATGTCTTCAAAGGTGCGTACTGTCTTCATTACTTTGAAAATTCAGTAATCATTAATCCTGCTACTAAATCGACTGCTACAACTTAGTTAAGGTGGCTAAAAAGAAGCGCGTCTATAAATACACAAAATTTTGTGTTTTTAAAATATATTTTTATATGTACTTCAATGTAGTTGGTTGACTTGGTAATCCTACAGACTTTATTTTATGAATTTAGAACATTCTAAGGAAGGGTCCATAAACTCCCCCAAACTGCCCTTAAAAGAGCACAACACGTGCGCAACAGTCTCTGTCACTCGTGGCGTTAGGATTCTTCCTTCCTTGTCGTGTGAAGCCCACACGCTCCACGCACGGGCTGTCCATCTAGTAAGCTGCCCCGGCCACCAGCACACACAGCCCTTTCAGCCGCAGGACAGGCCCCGGCCGCGTGTTTGTTTTGTTCCCCCAGCTCCTGGAAGAAGCAGTTTTATATGAAATCCACATGGTACGCAGCTGGAGAAGGCGGCCATAAGGGACATTACCGAGTTGACAGCGCCCTGGCCTGTTCTGGGGAGGCCTGGGAGGACGAAAGGTCATCTGGCCCCATTCCTCGTGGGGGGTCCAAGTCGACAAAGCTGTGCTACAGGAAATCAGATCACCAGGGTGTCCTGAATTCCAGGCTCTGAACTCTGGATTCTGAAACATGCTCCCTGGCTGAGCCGAATCATTGTTAAGGAGTGTGTGTACCTCACTGGGGACCGTCGGCCAAGTGCCCGGAGCGGAAAGGCCGGTTGGGCTCGGTTAGTACGGAAATCACGGGAGTTGCTGCCTTTCTGACCCCAGACTTCGGAGTCCCGTGCCCGCCCGCGCGTCGCTGCGCCCCAGGACCAGCGACAACCTGGGGAGGCCCGGAGCCCCACTAGGCTCCACCCAGGCTGGCCGGGTCTCGTCCCCACGGCACCCACAACGCCAGGACTGGACAGATTGCCCCCGGGCGAATCTGCCTCCAGCCACCTAGCAGAACATGCCATTCCCTGATGGTGTAGTGGTTACGCGTTGGGCTGCGATGCACAGTTCGAAACCCCTACCCGCTCTGCGGGAGGATTACAGGGTTTTGGACTCCCATAGGTAGTTACCGTCTCGGAACCTCACAGGGGGTCGCCGAGTCAGCACCGACTTGCTGGCTATGGGTCCAGTTTTGAGTGTGGACCCCGGGTGGAGCCAGCGTGCGAGCGGGGCCGCGAGCCAGCTCCCCCACGCCGCGCGTTCCTCGAGCGACGACGGGCCAGCGCGGGACCTTGGCCCGAGGCAGTCGATCAGCAGAGGCGCACACTCTCCTGAAGACTCAGGCGCCGCCGGCTGAGTCCCTGGTCTCGACCCGCCCGCGACGCCCACGTCCGTCGGTCCTCGGCGCCCCTAACCCCCCTTTCCCTTCCGGCCCCCCCGAGCGACGGCGGCTCCCGCCCGGGCGGGCGACCTCCCTCCCGCAGCGCGCACCCCGCACCCGTCACCCCGCACCCGGGAGCGCACTCACGTAGATGGAGTCGATGTCCGAGCGGTCGTAGAAGCGCAGCCCCCAGCTCAGTTCCAGCGCGGGGGAGACGCGGTCGTCGCCGGCTTCCAGTTGCAGGTCCCCGTGCCCCGGGCCGAAGGGAAAGAGCTCCTGGCGGAGCAGACAGCCCCCGAGCCCGGCCAGCAGCAGCTGCAGCAGCGGCGCCCACGTCCGCGCAGCCCCGCTCCGAGCGCGCGTGGCCAACATGTTCCCCGACTACCGTCCCCCAGACCCGAGGCTGCGGCGCCCGAACGGCGGAGGAAGGGCGGAGATGTAACCGGACGCCCCTCGGCAGCCCCTGCACGCCTCCGGCTCCCAAAGTCCCCACCCAAGGAAAGAGAGGAGGGGACCTCGGAGAGATGGGGAAGGGAGGGAGAGCCCCGCCCCGACGGGAGGGCGCTCGCCCAGGCGGCCCAATGGCCGCGAAAGGGAAGGCTAGGGGCGACGCCGAACTGCCCAGCTTCGCGGGCAGCGCCCTGGCCCCCCACAGGGTATTGGGCGCTGGTGACCTTGTTTCCCGAAAGTGACCCGACTCGCAACGAATGCATTCTCCGAAAAATGGAGGCAACGTGGTCTTCAGGTCAGAGCCCATCGGTGCAAAGAGGTGACAAGGAAATGTCCCAGTGATTCTGAAACAGTCAGAGCCAATGCAGTTTGGCTGCGCCTGGAGGCCCGACTTCCAACTCCAAAGGGAAAGGGACGGCCTAGACCAGTGCTATGGCCATTCTCCCAGACACCCATTCATTCAGCATTTACTGAATGCTCGATCTTAGGCTAGGTAGGCTAGGATTAGGGAGAACCTTCCCAAGAATTAAGTGCGCACCCTACACCCCTCTGAAACAAAGTTTGTGGGCCAGGGAAATTAATTGGCCAGGGAAAGATTCCTGGGAGATACTAGGAATGGAACCAGGTCTTAACGAGGGTTGGGGTGGGGGGATCAACAAGCTATGGGAAGGCCGGAGTTGAGCTTTGAACTGGGAGGACTGAAGACGCACCACCCTCCCGTTGAGAAGTTTGCTGAGGAATTGGTCCAAGTTCAGCTTTGAAAGCCAAGCATAGGTTTTCAGACACCAACAATCAGAGAACGACTGAAGGTTCTAACAAAGGAAGATCGGTGATTTGAAGAGGTATAATAGGTTGACTATTTGTTTGGCATTGGGTTGAAAGGAGAGAGAAAAATCACCAGGGACCTGTTGCTAGCGGAGGCCGCGGAAGGACACTGAGGTGAGAAAGGAAGAAATGAGAAGAAATGCTTGCATCTAAGACATTACCAATTCCTGAAAGCGAAGAGCTGCCAGTCCTCCCCCTCCCCCAGACGACCTCCAGATTCTGCTTCCAAGCTTTCCCTAGACTAAACTCCAAACCGTTTGTGCTGGGCTGTGGGGCTTGGGCTGCCTCTCTGCTGCCTTTCTGGTCCATACTGAGGCTCTGGGCTCACTTGGCCCCAATCCAGTGCCCTGTGGATTAGGGAGAACCTGAACTCCAGCTTGGTATAGCCTTTTTCTGCCAGAGCCTCAGACCCTCCTGATTTCAGAATTCTCTATCTCTCCCTCTGTCACACGTCAGACCTGTCTCTAAAGCTGTTGCCTGGCTAAGAATGCTCACTCCTTCCACTCCGTTTTTGGTACTAACACAGCTTCTAGAACTCCTATTGGTCCATGAAAAGTTCCTCAGCTAATAAAAGACTGAGAAAGAGTGAAGGCCATTCTCTACATTGCTGGCTGAGTGTGGCGGCTGGAGCCTGACAGCCTGATGAGGTCTGGACTCCATCTCCACTCATTAGCTGTGTAAACTTTGGGAGCTTTCAAAGCTCCATAGCCCCATCATTTCTATGGGGTGCTCATACCCACTTTCAAAGGATTGTTGTGAGGATTAAATACAACGATCCATGAAATTCTCCTAGCACAGAGAGTGGTACAAAGTAAGTACACTGTTCATTTCAAACCATCGTGATGTTCTAAAGGGAGTGTTTGTGATTCTTCTTGTTTCAGATTTATTGGGGATCTACCCGAGTCAGTCAGTGTACTCCCTAAGAAAACACTCACTGACATGAAGTTGATTCCAGCTCATAGCAACTTTTTAGAATAGAGAACCGCCCTTGTGCGATTCAGAAACTAAATCCTTACAGTGGAAAGCCTCATCTTTCTCCCACGGAGCAGCTGGTGGTTTCAAGCTACTGACCTGTGATTCGCAGCCCATTGCTTAACCCACTAAGCCATCAGGATTCTTCGTGTACCACATTAGGCATGTGAAATACCAAGGTTATTAAGACAAAAATCCCATTTGTAAGAAGTTCCCCAAGTGTATTGGAGGAGACATCCTGAAACAATAGCCCAGTAGAATACTTTAACAGATACAAGAAAACTAGCACCACTTGCTGAGTGCCTACTTCACCTAGACGCTTTATATAGCATCAAATGTAATACTGATAGCAATTTCACACTCTAATAGCCCACAAAAGTTATGGGAAATGAGGCATGCCGAAAATAGTGTGCCTAATTTCATACAATAAGAGGAAGTGCTAGTATTTGAATCATATTGGGTCTGAAATCAAAGCTTACATTATTTTCACCACACCATCTTCTTGTTCTATGAAAGGAGTAGCTTCTCTCTCACTCCCCCACCCCAAGATATACTTGCTTCTATGTTTATATATAATATTCATATTATAGTTATGGATTCTTATTGAGGTAGTTAGCTTATTGTGCCAACCTGGCCGATAAACACATGTGAGGCTAATTGAAGGGCAGAGGGATAAATGGCTCGGTGAACCTCACCTTTCGAATTCTCAGGTCTCTTGCTTTGTGATAGTTGGACCAGGATGCAGCTGCCTGAGCCAGTTCCCTGCTTTAGCTGGCAAGGCTCACTTCCTGCAAGACATCCCAATGCAGCCCTGGGTGCTGGAGCAACTGCATGGAAACCCTTGCCAGCACTGAAATGTTTACACATTCACTGACTCAGCTTTCCTCCTGCAGTCAACATCACTATGTGTGTTTTGTGAGATGGAGGAGGACTTTGTGGATTGGTGTTGGACATATGGGTTAATGTTTGACTTGTGGGCTTGGGCAGCACTGGGTTGGGATGTTTTCTTGATGCGCACTTAACCTTTATATAAACTCTCTCTTATACATGAGTTTCTGTGGATTTGTTTCTCTAAAGCACCCAGACGAATACACTTATGTTCCCTCTTTTCATCACTATCATCTTGCTCAAGCAAAGTTCAGTACATGCTGTGAATTATTTGCCATTTTCTATTTCATGGTCCTATGGTACCAAGTCAAATGAATACAAGCTGAAGGAAACCAAGGCTGGGGGACTACTCACGGCTCCTAGGATCCGCAGGTGATGTAACAGAAGGTTGAACCAGATGCAAGATTCAAATTCAGCAGTAAAAGTCAGCTAGCTTTCACACACTGTTAGTTCATACTAAGAGCAGGCCACCCCTGAATGAAATCTCTCTCAGTCATATGGAGGCTGTGACTTAAAAATAAAGGTGAGTGGGTTGGAAAGGGGGAACTGATTATAAGGATCCACATGTGACCTCCTCCCTGGGAGAGGGACGGCAGAGAAAGGGGGGGAAGGGAGACTCCGGATAGGGCAAGATATGACAAAATAATGATGTATAAATTACCAAGGGCACATGAGGGAGGGGGGAGCGGGGAGGGAGGGGAAAAAAAGAGGACCTGATGCAAAGGGCTTAAGTGGAGAGCAAATGCTTTGAGAATGATTGGGGCAGGGAATGTACGGATGTGCTTTATACAATTGATGTATGTATATGTATGGATTGTGATAAGAGTTGTATGAGTCCCTAATAAAATGTAAAAAAAGAAAAGAGGAGAAAAAAAAAATAAAGGTCTATTCTCCCAACAACTGTTTGACTGCTTCTCAGAAGAGCCCATCATGGAGTTGTGTACACTGTGTTAGATCAGACCATGGGAGAATCCTGGCCAACACAAGTTGAACTAACATCTCTCACACTAACAGTGCTGTGTGCCCTTCAATTAAAAGTAGCAGTTTAAGACACCCAATGACACCTTCAAGAATCATTTAGGATCCGCGGTAGCGAAGCCAGCCATGTCCAAAGTTACTGAACACGATTTCAAAGAAAAAAACGTTAAGCCATACACTTTCAAAACCTGTACTTTTTCTTGACTGTTCTTATCCTGATGCAGCAAGACAAAATCTCTGAAGCAAGCCTCGGGCGGCATCTCTAAGAAGCAACGTCATTTTGTTTTGTGGTTTTGTTCTGACTAAAGTCCAGGAAACGGAGTGGAAGTAACTGTAGCTCAATTGGCCCTTTCATTGATAACATCAACTCTAATCTCACTCTCCTGGTTTCTCACTGATCACAGATAACTACAGGAGAGTCTTCATTTTTCTTTATTTACCAGCATCATGTAGAGGTGAATGTGCCAGACTTTCTTAGTTTTTTTCTTTTTGTTCTACTCATTATTTTTAAGCCACTCAAACGGACATTTAGGTTTGAGGGATAAGGAATCTGGAGGTACTTTTGTTTGAAACTATATATTTATATCCAGCTCATCTCAAGAAATGAAATTAACAATATCCTGTTAAACCTTCCACTTTTTTTTTTTTTTTTGCCTCCCCCATCCCTCTCTCTTCCTGCCTCCATCCTGGCTTCTTCCTGGTCTTCAGTCTTGTCTGTTAGTGTACAAACCACATTTATTTTTCCTTATGACAATAGTGATATTACATATTTATCTTTATTGGATTGACCACGTTTGTTAAGCATAAATGTTCTCTAGTTTTGTCCATGTCTTGCAGTGTTTAAGAGACGTCGTTGTGTTTTGTTGATGCATAAAATTCCATCGCGTGAATGTTTATTCATTCCTCTAGAGTTGGGTTTTTGCATTGTTTCCATTTTTCTGGGTTGCTATTTTGGAAATTGCTGCAGTAAACATGGGGGTACATATATCTCTTTGTGTTGTATTGTTCATTTCCTTGGGGTATATACCCAGTAGAGTGATCGATGAGTCATCAGGTATTTGCATTTGTTTAAGGAAGTGCCATGAGGATTTTCATAGTGATTGTATCACTCTACCATCCCACCAACAATGTAAAAATGTTTTTATAACTCCACATCCTCTCCAACAATGATCAGTTTCTGTTTTATTGAGTTTTGTCCAACGTGTCAGTGTGGCGTGATATCGCATTGTTGGTTGAATTTGCATTGCTCTTATTGCTAGTCACCTCAAACATTTCTTCATAGAATTGTTGGCCACTTGGATGTCAGCTTTGGGAAATTGTCTATTCATGCCTTGCACCCTTGTTTTAATTGGGTTACTAGTATTTTTCTTGTTAAGATGTAGTTTTCTATAGATTTTGGAGATTATCCCTTCATTTTTTAGTATTATTACTGAATATTTCTTCCCAATCTGTGGGTTCTGGGTTGACTCTGTCGATGAAATCTTTTGATGTGCATGAATGTATTTCAGTAGGGCCAAGTTGTTTATTTTGTCTTCTATAGGGTGGATATTTTTCATTATGTTCTGTAATGTATTTATGTCTTATATAATGATCTTTAAATTTGTCCCTATTTTTTCAATGATGCCTTTAATAATTGTGTGATTTATATTTAGATTTATATTGATCCATCTTGAGTTTGTTTTTGTATATGGTAGGAGGTATGGATCTTATTTCATTCTTTTGCAGATGAAGATGTACTTTACCCCCCAGCACCATTTGTTGAAAAGGCTGTCTCTTGCCCATTTAATGTGTTTTATTTCTTTATCAAAAATTAGGTGTCTGTAGGTTCTTGTTTGTATATCTGGGTTCTTAATTCTAATCCATTGGTCTTTATATCTATCATTGTACCAATACTAGTCTGTTTTGATTACTGGGGCTATAGAGTAGGTTTTAAGGAGTCCTGATGGTGCAGTAGTTACACACTGGGTGGATGTCAGCATGCTCAGCAGTTCAAAGCCACTAGCAGCTCTGTGGGAGAAAGACTGGGCTTTCTATTCCTTTAAACAGTTACAATCTTGGATACCCACAGGGGGTAACTATGAATGAACACTGACTCAACGGCAGCAAGTTTGGTTTTATAGTAAGCTTTTAAGGTCTTGGAATGAAAGGCCTCTTCTTTGTTTTGTTTGTCCATGGTGTTTTATATTTTCTTCAGTTTCTTTCTTTTCCATGTAAAGTTGGTAATTTGTTTTTTTCATTTCTTTTAAAAATACTTGTGGGATTTGGATCGGATTACGTTCAGTTTGTAATTGACATTTTCACAATATTTAGTCTGCCTATCCAAGAAAGTGGTAACTTGTTCCATTTATGTAACTTTCCTTAGGTTTCTTGACGGAATATTTTGTAGTTTTCTTTGTATAAATCTTTTATTTTTCTGGTAAGATTTATTACTAAATATTTTATGTTTTGAGTAGTTATTATAACAATTTGTAAAAGAGTTTCAGTTCCAGGATAATTCACCGAATTCGTAATTTAGAGGGTGTCTTTGAAGCAGACCAATTCTGATCTCAGATAAGAAGGATCATAAATGGAACGACTCATCTCCTATAAAGAACAAAAGTGAAGCAGCATTTAGAGCTCAATGTATTGCATTTTTTTCAAAGAATGTTTGGTTAAAATGAACTTGGGGGGGCGTAATTTATGCCCATTTTAGTGTCTGGTTCAGACCATGGTGAAGTTTGCAGGAGAAAGTTCAATTTCTCTATATCCTGTATCTCTGTATCCTCTGGACATTTGTGGTTCAGTATCATGATTATCTCTGGACAATGTGCTGGATTTTCCTTTATTTCTTGTTGAATTGTGGGTTTAGCCTTTTATTTACATGTAGGTAATTTCAGATATATACATTTTCAGGAATAATATGAAAATTTTACATATAACATTCAGCCCAATTTCCCTAAGAGTTTGCTTAAAAAAATTAAATCATTTTATTTGGGGCTAGAACAGCTCTTATCACAATCCTTCCATACATACATACATTGTGTGAAGCACATATGTTGCCATTATCATTTTCAAAACATTTTCTTTCTACTTGAACTATTGGTATCAGCACATTTTCCCACTCCCCCACCCTCCCTCCCTCATGAACTTTTTATAATGTATAATTTTTTTTTCATGTCTTACACCGACTGCTATCTCCCTTCACCCACTTTTCTGTAGTCTGTCCCCTGGTAGATCGTTGTGATGTGTTCCTCCTTTCTCCCTCCACCTCCCCCTTCCCCTCCTGGTATCGCTACTCTCATTATTAGTCCTGAGGGGGTTTATCTGTCCTGGCTTCCCTGTGTGGCAAGCTTTTATCTGTACCAGTATACATGCTCTAGACTACCTGGATTTATAAGGTAGAATTGGGGTCAGATAGTGGAGGTGGGTGGGAGGAAACATTAAAGAACTAGAGGAAAGTTGTATGTTTCATCATTGCTATACTGCACCCTGGCTGGCTCATCTCTTCCTTTTAACCCTTCTGTGAAGGAATATCCAATTGTCTGCAGATGGGCTTTGGGTCTCCACTCTGCACTCCCCCTCATTCACATTGATATGTTTTTTTGTTCTGGGTCTTCGTTGCCTGATACCTGATCCCATGGACACCTCATGATCACACAGGCTGGTTTGCTTCTCCCATGTGGGCTTTGTTGCCTCTCAGCTAGATGGCTACTTATTTATCTTCAAGCCTTTAAGACCCCAGACATTGTATCTTTTGATAGCCGGGTTATATCTTTTGATAGCCGGGCACCATCACCTTTCTTCACCACATTTATGCTCCCATTTTGTCTTCAGCGATTCCATCGGGAAGGTGTACATCACACAATGCCGGTTATTAGAACAAAGTGTTTTTGCGTTGAGAGAATACTTGAGTAGAGACCCAATTTTGTCTGCTACCTTAATACTTAACATAAAAATATATGAGTACATAGGTCTATTTCCCTATCGTTATATAAAAATATATTTACATATTACGTGCCTTTATTTAGACATCTATAAATGTCCTTCCTCCTAGTTCTTTTCTCTATTTCCTTTTACCTGGTGGGGCTTGATCAAGGGCAATGTAGCTGAGAGGAATTACTGAAACACAAATGAAGGTCGATTTTGATAGTGGGACAAGAGGAAAGTAAACAGTTTTTTTTTTTTACCACATTTGCATTCTCTTTTTCTCTATAAGGTGAGTGTGTGTGTGTGTGAGTGTGTGTGAGTATGTGTGCGTGTGCGTGTGTGTGCGTGTGTGTGAGTGAGGTGGGGGTGGGGAGGGAGATAAAACTTCAAAATTTTCCTGGAAAAATAGAATTTATAGATAATGAAAAATTTTCACACCCTTTGAAGCTCTCTTGTCTGTGCACACTAAAAGCGGGCTTCATTCCTTCACATGCAACCCTTTAGAAACGTATTTTATTGTGAATTTGAGGGCTTTACAGGTTAGATGATCATTTTGCATTAAGCAACTTGTACAACATCCCAATGACTCGCCCTGTCCCCCACCTTTAAAAAAATCATATCCCTCGTGTAATGTATTATCTTTCCTCACCCATGGTAGTACCTGTCAACCCTCTATCTTAATGAGTCTTGGTGACAGAGTAGGTTACAAACTGAGTTGCAGAGTTGGCCTTTCCTTGGGAGAAAAATAAGACGTTCTGCTCTTGAAAAGATTTACAGTCTCAGAAACCCACAGGGGCAGTTCTATCCTGTCCTATAGGGTTGCTATGACTCATAATTGACTGAATGGCAGTGAATGACCCTTTAGCCTATTACTTCCTCTTCCCTCCCACCTCTGGTAACCATCAATGTCTATTTCTTTTTTTTTTTTTAACAATTTATTGGGGCTGATACAATTCTTTTCACAGTTCATACATATACATACATCAATTGTATAAAGTACATCTGTACAGTCTTTGCCCTCAATGTCTATTTCTTTTGTTGAAATTTTTTTTGGATTTTCTCCTTTAATAGCAGTGATCACAATATTTGTCTTTTTCTAATTGATTCACTTCACTCAGTATAATTTCCTCTGAATCCATCCATGTCATGAGACATTTCACAGTGTCATTGTTATTCTTTAATAATGTGTTGTATTCCATTGTGCGTAATGTACCAAAGTTATTCATTCTTTAGCAATAGGCACCTAGGTTGTTTCCCCCTTCTTGCTATTGTGAAAAATGTGCAGTGAATATGAGTATGTATATCTCTGTTTGTCCTTATCTCTGTAGGGGCTATACCATGTAGAGTGATGGCTGAGTTATATGATATTTCTATTTCTAATTGTTTAAAGAAGCACCATACCACTTTCCATGTGATTCCACTGTTTTACAGTCCTGCCTGTGCATTTGAGGGTAAATTGTGAACATGATACCTCTCTACTTCTAAATACTTTCGGTATATACTTCCTAAAAACAGGACCTTTCTCTTTCAAAATCATAATAACTCCAAAAAAAAACAAGCTCACTGCCATTAAGTCTATTCCAATTTATAGTGAGTGACCTTACAGGGCAGGATAGAGTTAGCCCTGTGGGTATTTGAAACTGTTTATCTTTATTGAACTAGAAAACCTAATCTTGTTCCCACAGAGAGGCTTGTGATTTTGAACCGCTGACTTTGTAACCCCAAAACTGCTATACAATGAAAAAAATCAGAAAACTAATATTGATACAATAGTACTGTGTAGTTTAAAGTTTTTATTAAGAATACTCCAAGTCTCAAAATAATGTCTTTTTAAAAAGATAATTCCAGATTACACATTATATTCAGTTTCCATATCCCTGTCATCTTTAATTTGTAAGAGTTATTAAGTCATTCTTTATCTTTCATGACCTTGACATTTAAAAAAAATACAAACCACTTGTTTTTCAGATTGTTCATTAATCTAAGTTTAGCTGCTATTTCCTTTATACTTAGATGAGTGTTTGCATACATTTCTCCAGGAGTTCCACAGACGTGACGCTGCCTCTTTTTCAGTGTGATAAGCATACAAGTAAAATAGTATCACTATTAAGGTTTCAGTTTTTACATAGCTGGCTTTATTTTTTTACAAATGTGCTTGAACGTGCCTTTGTGATAGTTGATGGCTGCCAACAGGTTCTCTCAGTAATATACTTGCTTTAGTACCATCGCGGCGCCTTCATTAAAAAGTTCAATCAGAACAGTGACTCACAGAGTAATCTACTGAGCCTGCTAAATTTAAGGCAGAGACGCCAACTCAAAAGGCTGTGCTTTAGGATTCCCAAGGGAAAATCTTGGTAGACTTTTTTGAAGGACACACAATCACCACAAGGGCTTATTAGGAAAAGTTTTTTTTGAAGAGATTGAAAACTTCATTAATGAACAAAAGACAAGGAAATTGTGTCACAGAATTTTTTTCCCATCATAAAATGCACTTGCTCATCCATTAAGGGTAACAAGGGATGTCCTAGGAGAATTTTATTGGGAAATCTTCCCTTGTCCACCCTACAGCACTGATCTTGCTACTTCAGACTTCTTTTTGTTCCCCTAAATGCAAAGAATTAAAGAGGAACATGATTTGATCCCTTTGAGATTGTGGTTCTCAACCTTCCCAATGCCACACCCTTTAATACAGTTCCTCATGTTGTGGTGACCCCCAACCATAAAATTATTTTCGTTACTACTTCATCACTGTAATTTTGATACTGTAATGAATAATTGAGCAACCCCTGTGAAAGGGTCGTTTGACCCTCAAAGGGGTCACGACCCACAGGTTGAGAACCACAGCCTTACGGGGACTGAGTGGAGTTGACAGAGAGGCAGGCCATACAAAAACCACCACCAGAGAAGCAGCATTTGCCTTTATTTTTACAAGAATTCTTCCCAATGCCTCCAACAGAACTCTCTCCTTCCCTACTCTCCCTTCCCTACATGTTATCATAGCAGTGACTATAGCAATGCTTCACTGGCCTGAGGACTTGGTGTTTATGCAGCAGTTAATGAGAAGGCCCATTGATTTGGACTCCTAATTGCAAGTTCAGCAGTTCAACCCCACCAGCCTCTCTTCGGGAGAAACATGGCGCTATCTGCTCCCATACAGGTTTACAGCCTCAGAATCCCACAGAGGACAGCTGTGTGTCGGAGTCACCTCGATGCTGGCGGGTTTGTTTTGTTTTCTTATCTACTTCATACTAGAGTCTAGAGTAGTGTTTTACCGAATAAGTAACATGCCTTAGCTAAAATGATAACAAATTAACCATCTTAAGTTAGCACATTGGTGGGCCACTGATTCCACTTATGAATTTCCAGTTATGTGAGATAATGCAAATATTTGGGCTCAAGTCATTTTGAGTAGAAGTTTCTACTACTTATAGGCAATGGCATCTGGTATTCCAGATATCAGCTCTCCATCAACAGGTTAATCTTACAGTAAATGAGTCTTCCCCTAATCATGAACACTCCAAGCTCTCAAAACCAAATTCATTGCCATCAACATAAGTCTGTTTCATAGTGACTGTACAGGACAGATTAGAACTGACCCTGTGGGTTCCTGAGACTTAGGTAAATCTTTCCCAGAGTAGAAAGCCTATTCTTTTCCCAGCAGTGAAGGTTTCAAACTGCTGACCTTGCATAACCTGCATGACCTTGCAAAACTCCCTATGTCACCAAGGCTCCTTAATCAGAAGCTCTCACAACCTAGAAACCAACCTCTTGTGAAGGTTGATGCTGGCTAAGATTTAGCTAATAGATGATTATTTGAAGAAAACGCTGTCGGCACAATCTTTGGACTACAGGAAAAAGTGACATGTTAAAAAGCATGCCTTAATCCCAGTGTTTGCTCCTGAACAAGGGTGCTTTCTCCGTGCGATGGCCTTATAGAACTGCTGTTGACTCAGAAAGGCGGCTTCTGGAAGAGACAGCTGTAGGAAATATACTCGTGTATTACCTGTAGATTGTTTATGATATGACCCAGATAAAGATATGACTTGATAAAGTTTTCATCAAGTCCCAGTACTAAGAGAAGCTTCACTCTCCCTGCGGAATCACTCAAGTTTATCCTCTAAAAACGCAACAGACTGATTTTCTTCTGGGTTTTTTTTTCTGCTCAGGATGCTATAAGAGCAAAATATAAGCATCACCTTTAATGCCTATGAAACCTCTGTCTGCACTGTTTCTCCTATCCTTATCATCTACTCCATTTATATTATTCTAATATCAACTGTCAAGTGTTATTGTAGTTTTAACTGCAAACTTCAATTCCTTTGTGGGCGGTCTAAGAATATAAATCCCTACCTGTATCCTGTATTTCTTTAAAAATAAATGTACTCGATTTTGCACAATAGTTGTATACATTGAGTAAATGTGCTTCAAGGGCCTACTGTGTGTCGGTGGCTGTCTTGTGTTCCAGGGAAGAGCGGGAGCCAAGCAAAGATTGGTGTAAGGTGGCAGAGAGTGAGAGCAGTGGAGTCTCAGAGTGGAGTAACCATGGTGACGTGAGTCAGGTATACCTGTGGGAGCGAAGCCTTCAGTATCTTCATTGGCTGATGAGGCACTTGTCTTTGTTAAGCAGAAGCAGCTGCAAAAATCTGTTTATAATCAAGACTTGGAAGCAAAGGATGGGTCTGGGAATATTGGAAGCGGTCAAAAATTAAAAGAAATGCATCTGGATCACTATCCTAGGCTTCAGCGAGTTAAAATAGACTGGTATTGGCCCTTCAAAATCAGAATCATATGATTTATTATGCTGGGAAAAACACAAGAGGAATGGCATTGTATTCATTGTCAAAAAGGATGCTTCAAAATGCTGCCTTGAAGGATTATATCTATCGGCTTTAAAGGAAATCCAGCCAATGCAACTCTTATTCAAATTTGCGTATCAACCACAAAAGCTAGTGAGGAAGCGATTGAAGAATTCTGCCAACAACTTCAGTCACAAATTGATCAGAGATGCATTCATAGTGATTGGGCAGTGGAATGCAAAAGTTGGAAAAAACGAGGAAGGAATAGTGAATAGAAAATCTGGTCTTGGTGATAGAAAGAACACTGGAGATCACGTGACAGAATAAATGACCCGTTCATAGCAAATAACATTTTTCAACAACATCTATTGGAAGAGACAGTGGAGAAACAGTATCAGCAGCTAAAACCAGGCTCCGGTTAAAGCTGAAGAAAAGTAAAGCAATAATTACCAAAGACAAAAATAAGATCATACTTGTCCCTAACATATACAACTCACATACACATGCAGTTGAAAATACACTGACCTCATTTTCATCTTATATTTAATAGACGAACAAAACTAAAATATTTGGTGCATACATACAAATAGGAATTTCTAACGAAAGTTACAGTCTTTGTTCCCCCAGCTGTTCATGTGGCCAAAGCTAGCATTTAGAATGGCCTTCTTCCATGACACACTCCGATTTCCCTTGCCCTCACTGAGTACCTCACCTGGTTGTGGTTCTTTGCCGGGAGGGGTGACCCAAACCTTTACTCCTGAATAGTTTGAAGTATTACTAGTCATGTCAGGATCAGGGCCCTGTAGTTTACCATTGACTTTAATCACAGGACTTGGTGATTTAGTATGGGTTGAGTTAGTCTGGGCAGACTAAAGAAACAAATTCATAGACACTCATATATGCATAGGAAAGAGCTTTATATAAAGAGTAATTGTACATTAAGAAAACATCCTAGCCCAATCCAGATCAAGTCCATAAGTCCGGTATTAGCCCATAGGTCTGATGTAAATTCCTCTTCAGGCTCATGTTGGCAACCCCTGCAATAATGCAGAATGAAGGAAGATGACAGGCCAGTGGGTGGAAAATGATGTGGATCCAGTGGTGGTAGCAGCATCTCAGCACAGGCAGGGGTCTCCGCGTGGCTCCTCCAGCTCCAAGGCACTGACTCGCAGGAGTGAAGGTGTGTCCTGCCTCCAGCAAGCCCTTCATCTCTTTAGCATCTCCAAATGAGGTCATCAAGCTGTGACCTGATTGACAGGTTAAACTCCACCCCTTCACTCTTAATAGTCTCAAATTGACAGCAGATCATGTAACTATCACAGTAGTACTAAGGGATAACCTAAGGCATCTCCCAGATTCCAAATATAGTCTTTTTTACCTTCATTGTGTAAGTCCAGTCCAATTTCTCTTTGGTAATCAGGATCAATCACATCACTCACACAGTTGTACCCTTCTTTAGCTGTTTATCCAGAGGCATGAGAAGCCCCAGATGTCCAGGGCATTCTTAATTCCGGTTCAATGGGATGTGTACTATGTTTTTACGGGTGGCATATTCCTCCCTTTGGAGCTAGGACCTCTGTCCTTGAAGAGCATAGAGAGTCTGGGACAAGAAGAAAAATACTGCCAATATGCCACTAGGAGAACTAGAGAGTGGTGTCACTCCTGTTTCCACCCCATAGATCCTGGATTCGTGAATCCTGGCTACTGGGGACACCACGTCCTTCACTGATGTTTGGTCAGGCAGAGTTGTGGTAAGGAAATGGATCCATGGAAGGAATTCCAGCACAGAAGGAGGGGCTCTTCTCAGAGAAGACACATTGTCTTTATCAATGATTTTCAAATGGAAAGGAATTCCCAACACAGAGAGGGGAGACAGTAAAATGGTACAACTGAGATAGCAGGATATGCATACAAGCCTCACAAATGACTGAATTGACCCTTGTGTTCTGGCCAGACATCAAGGGCACAGCATGAACTTCAGGTGCACGCATATCTATAAAGGGCAGGTACTACAAAGAGCTTCAATGGAACGTGGCTCTCAGACAGCTCAGACCATCTGCACAACTATGCTGGCCATACCCTTAAATGAACTCCACTAGAGCTTTTTCCCGGTCTCTTCTGAATCCTCTCTTAGGAGAGTGACAAGAACTGGGCGAGGAGAGGCTTGAAGTCCCCCGTTCTTCCTGGCAACAAGGGTAATGCTATCAGAAAAGGAGAGAGGAGTAGGGGAACTGGAAGTGGGGAATTGTAAACAAAGCGGTCAGGGAAGACTCCCTTGAAAAGATGGCAATGGAGTAAAGAATTTTAAAAGTGAAGGAGTGAGGCCGAGATGCTGTGTGCAGTGGGCACATTTAGGGCAGGGCAAAGGTCTTGATGCAGAAACATGCCTGACGTGTGAGGAACCCAGAATGCCTACAGCCAGAGTGCGAGAGGAGTATTAGGTGAGAGCACTGTCTCTTGTGTAGTATATGTATGCATGTGTGTTCTGTGTATGGTGTGTGTGTAGTGTATGTATATCTATAGTATACATAGGGCACCCCCCAAAAACCTGAATTTTTAAAAAGCTACGTATTTATTAATTTTTTTAACAAATTAACCTTATCACCTTCAAAGTACTCTCTATTACACTTAATACAATAGTCAAATCTGCGATTCCATCCTTGGAAACATTTTTCAAACTCATCTGTTTGGATGGCTGACAGCATCTACCTAGTTTTTTTCTTCACCTCTTCTACATGGTCAAATCACTGTCCTTCCATGTCCTTCTGCAATCGCAGAAACAAAACGTCTCATGGAGTGAGGGCAGGTGAGTAAGATGCAGGTGAGTAAGGTGTGTGGGGGTAAGAAAGGCATCCTGTTTGGGGCCAAAACTGGCACACTGAGATGACTGCATGAGCAGGTGCATTGTCGTGGTGGTAAAACCAGTCCCTTGTTTGCCACAAATTCGGCCTTTTTATGTTGCACACTGTTACACAATCTTTTAAGAACTTCTAAATCATTGATTCTCAACCGTACTAATGCCGCGACCCTTTCATACAGTTCCTATGTTGTGGTGACCCCCAACCATAAAATTATTTTCATTGCTACTTCATAACTGTAATTTTGCTACTGTTATGAATCATAATATAAATATCTGTTATCCAGGATGAATTTCACTGTTACAAATTGAACATAATTAAAACATAGTGATTACTCACAAAACAATATGTAATTATATATTGTGAAACATTTCATTCTAATTACAAAGCATGGTGTAGCATGTGTAACAGTCTTCACACTGGGTACTCGCATGTGGGTGTATCTGCATGTGCGTGGACCCACCTGGAGATGGGTAGAGGAGTGGTGTCTTGGTTCCTAAGACCATTGGAAATATGTTTTCTGATGGTCTTAGGTGACCCCATCTGAAAGGGTCATGCGACCCCAAAATGAGTCACGACCCACAGGTTGAGAACCGCTGCTCTAAATAGAAAGCTTGATTAACAGTCTGACTGGGCGGAACAAACTCCAAATGCACTATCCCCCTTCACAGCAGTGAAGCTTTTTTTGGGGGGTGGGTGTACCCCCTCATATATGTGTGTGTGAGTGTGATACGTGTTTATGTGTGTGTGGGATATGCATGCATGTGTGTGTTACCACTAATAAGGGTTCGTACCCCAGAGCAGCAAAGCCAATTCACTAACTCCAAGTTAGAAAATAAAATTAATTTTTTTAGAAAGTGGCATAGGGAAGAAACCAACAGTAAAATAGGCTGTCCTAAAAGCATCCTGTTTGAAATCAGAATATATAGAAAATATGTGTTGCTTTGGAGTTTTTCCCTTAAGAGTCATTACATTAGCTCGGATTTCAAGATAACCACAGGAAACAACTATTGATCATGAGCAAGCAAACAGAACAAGGTTCTTTAAGTCTTAGACCAGTCTCCAGTTTTCTCTGTTGACTCACCAGCTAGCAGGACATAGCTTTTTAATCAGTAACAGTTAGACAAGTAAGAGGACTCTTAGAATTCATCTGGCCCTTCTAGATAACATCTGCATCCCACCTATTTGACTCTTAGCAATGGAGCAAGTTACAGAAATTACATAGAGACTGCATTAAATAAAGTAACGAGATTGTATTTAATGTAGCAACTATGGATGCATGTAGTGTATAGTATGTGTATATGTGGGTTATATGTATGTGAGTGTGTGTACATGTACATTTGGCAGTGTGCTGTGTTTGTACACACGTGTAGAATGTGTATGTGGTGCACTGTGTGTGGTGCAGGCACAGATCCCCCCATCCCAATTCCCAGGAATAAATCAGCTGATCCAGAACACTTCACATGTGGAGTTATTACAGCAACTGACAAAATATTGATGTCATTCAACTCTTCTTTTTATGATTTGTATATTTTCTTGGTGTTTGTAAAAAATATATTAAATATATTTGTAAATTTTTTCAGATAAATGTTTTAAATTATGTTATCACAAAAAGTAGAAGTATATAACTATTTACAGATATATAAACATATGTAGTCTAGAGAGACATACAAAAAATATTAGGGTACTGGGTTATATTTTATTTTTCATCATTTTTAATCTATTTAATAAAACATTAGATCAAAGCGGAAAATAATTTTAGTGTTTTAGAATATTATGTAAATGAATCTGTTCAAGAGCTTCTCTGTCCGTGTACTGTTTTGGGTATACATTAGTTCAGAGGTACCTCTTCAATCCAAGTGGATAACTATATTTGTTGGAAGCCCTGAGAGAAATTCTTCAAGATTTGGGACCATTACTAATAATGATCCCTGTTTCCTTATATTATGATTGATACATTCCCAGGATCAGGCCTGGTCTGCCTCCTTAAGGGAATATTATTCATTACAATAACATCAGCATGTTGCAGAAGTTAACCTTAGGTACAGATGTTTGCACGAAGCACCTTTATTCTCTCAGTGAACTGATATTTTTTACGACCATTTCCTGCAACTGGGAAAAGTCTTGATTCATCTCTACTTCAGATTGTTGCAATGCTGACCTGTCAAGACAATTCCCAGAAAAGAATGGGTGAAGCCTGGCGCCAACATCAACCCAAATCTTTCCCAACAGGTCAGGGAATGCTTGATGAATGAACTTCAATCCCACGAGGAAGCACTAAGGAATAAATCCTACAGGTGAGGTCTGCTGTGAGCCACACACCAGGCAGTAGTTTCTGCGCATTTTGCCTTCTTCACAAAATGATTCAATAGCCTTCATTGTAAAGGAATGCATCAACGTAAACGGTGGGTTCTGGCTGCGGCTGCATATTTTGAAGGGTTAGACGTTGGGAGGAAAGCATCGTTTCTAGAGGTAAGCAATCCTGAAGGGTTTCTGCTATGCTTTTCAACAGAATATCCTTCTTCTTTTGAGTGACTTCGTCAAACTCTCGGTGGTCAGCATCCGCTGGAGCAGCCCTGGGCTACTGCACTGAGCAGCTACAGCACAGCGCGCGCCCAGGACGGAAGCCCCTCTATTTGTAAATTTATAGGTGATGTCTCCAGCTCCTACCTATAAGTAAAGTCAAGTTGTAGAAACACCAAGAAGCACGGAAATGCGGACTACGTGGAGGAAGAGGCAGCACCAAAGTGACTGTCAGGAGGTGTCGTGCAGTGTTTCAGCAGACACGTATTGGAAAAATCTCCCTGCCGGTAAACAACAAAAGCATGTTCCATGAGCCAGCTTACGTGTATCAATTCACCCTACGACCAAAACTTCACAGTAATCTAGTGTTTGAAACCTCTAAGGCACTCTGATCAGAGCCCTCATTATTACCAAAAACAAAACTAAATGAAACAAACAAACAAACAAAAACTCACTTGGAATCTGTATGAAAACCAAGCGCAGCTGGTATTTTACAAAGACTCATTGTTGTGCTCACTGTTGATGATGGTTTTATAGCTGTTGATTTTGTCAAATGTTCTGATGGTTTAGCTATAATACTGTGTATTTTGCATACTATTGTGTATTATGTATACTATAATAATTAGTATTTGTGAACCTATAGCAGTAACATTTTGAGAATTAAGTAGCAATTACAAGAAAACAAGGTAAAATATTAAAAAAAGAATTCTGCTCAGTTACTAACAATGATGCAATTCATAGCTGTAATTCAACGTAGAAAGATTTTACAAAATAATTGTGTTATTAGTATTAATAAAAATATAAGAGATATTTCAGTAGAGCAATTTCTAGCTTTATGGAGTGCACATTCTTTCACTACAGTTGATAATAAATACCATGAAGGAGTCTGTAAGAAACCCCAGTAGCAATGTCAGGTAAGCATTGGACTGCTGATTGGCAGGACAACTCCACCAGCTGCTCCTCAGGAGAAAACTGTGGCCATTTGTTTCCATGAAGATTTTCAGCCTTGGAAAGTCTATACAGGGCTGCGATGACTCAGAGTTGACTCCACGGCAGCGAGTCTCCGGCTACAGTGGTTGTACATTAGGCTGCAAGGTCAGTAGTTCAAAACTACTGAATATGAGGCTTTCTACTCCTGTAAAGAGTTGAAGTCTGAGGACACCCCCCCACCCGCCCCAACCAGGGGAAGTTCTATCCTGTCTTATAGGCTCCCGGTGAGTCAGAAGAGACTCCATTGCAGTGAGTTTGGTTTCCAGAGGGGTGGGGTGGGGGTGGATTATGACAGGAGTTTGATCACTTATCTGTCAGTTTGTCCTATGGGGTGACTTGAGCATTTCTATGATGCTGGAAGTGACCTATATACTTGTGTATAAGCCGAGTTTTTCAGCACATTTTTAATGCAGTTTTTGTGGTAAACTTAGGTGCCTCGGTTAATATTTGGGTTGGCTTATCCCCGAATATATACGGTATGTCACTGGTATTTCAAATACCAGCAAGGTCATCGAAGGTGAACAGTTTCAGTAGAGCTTCCAGGCTAAGAAAAGACTACAAAAAAAAAAAGAAGCTGTCCACTTCTGAGGAATTAACCATTGAAAACCTTATGAACAGCAGTAGAACATTGTCAGATACTGACAGCCTCATAAGTAACAGTTGGTGCATTGTCAGAAATAATGTCAGCAGGTGAAACACCCAGGTTGAACCACTCAACATATGACTGAAGAAAAGCTGCCTTCTCCCAGTTGAGTCAACCATAATGTCTAGTATAGAGGAAAGCTTTGGGGGATCTTCATTTGCTGTTGGGGCAAGACTCAACATGAGAAGAAACAACTACAACCATTTATGAATCATTGGAAACTGTAATATTCCAAGAATGAATCAAGGAATATTAGAATCCACCAAAATGAAATAGGACAAATAAAAATCAATATCTTAGGCCAGGGGTCAGCGAACTTTTGATATGAGCCAATCCTGTCTCTCACAACAATATAAAAAGAATTTGACAGCCACTATCTGAATAATATCCTATCACAATTTTCAAATTTATTTCAAAGCCCCATGTACAGACCAAAAAAGATTCATGTGGTTGATAAGCCACAGCTTGCCAATGCCAGTGCTAGGCATTCCTGAACAGAAATGGACTGGTATTGGCCAGATTGAATCAGCAAACCATATGGTTTACTATGCTGGAAATGAAAAATGCAAGCGGAATGATGCCATGTGGATAATCAAAAGGACATTTCAAGATATATCTTGAAGTACAATGCTGTCTGTGATTGGGTAATATCTGTCTGCATAAAGGGAATTTAGTGACTATAAATGTTATTCAAATTTATGCACTGTGGTAGTTACATAACTTGTGTCAACTTGATAAATAAAGGGTAGGGGTGTAGCTCAGCCTATCAATCAGGGTGCAGTTTGAAGACCTCATTGGGAGGCGCAACTGAGATAAATGGCTCGCTGGAGGTCAGACCCTCTCCTTCTTTGCTTTCACCTTCTTGTTGAGAAGCCACTTGGAGCCATCCTGATGGTAGCCAGAGCCCCAGAGATGCATTCACCGCCATTGGATCTACAAGACTCTGCACCCCCTAGCCTGTGATCTTATGGCATTCTGAATCATTGCAGGTGGCTGGGTGTGTCCAAAAAGTGATTTATGGACGAGTATCAGACTTAAGGAGTAGTATCAGACTGGGCTGGGATGTTTGCTTGATCTATAATTACTTTTTGATATAAAGCTCTCCCTTACACATATATGTATGCCCCTGGATTTGTTTCTCTAGTCAAACTGGTCTCTCACATGCGCTACTTATTAACATTAGTGAGGAAAATAATCGAATAATTCTATCAATTTCTTTGATCTGAAATTGATGAAACATAATAAAGATGCATTGATAATTATTGGCAATTGGAATGCAAAAATTGGAAACAAAAAGGAAAGAACAGTAGTTGGTAAAGAATGGCTTTGGTGATAGAAATGAAACTGAAGATTGTATGTTAGAAATTTTGCTTCTTCATTGTAAATACTTTTTTCAAACAACATGTGACTATACACATGGACTTCTCCAGCTGGAAAACACAGAAATCAAATTGACTGCATATGTGCAAAGAGATGATGGAGAAGCTCAATATCATCAGCCACAAAGCCATTAACTGCTCATATGTCAGTTCAAGCTGAGTTAAAGAAAATTAAAACAAGTCTATGGGAAGCCAAAATATGACCTTGAGTATGTCTTGCCTGAATTTTGAGAACATCTAAAGAACAGATTTGCTGCACTGAACATGAATGAAGAAGACCTGATGAGCTGTGGAATGACATTGGGAACATCATTAAAGAAGAAAACAGGAGGTCATTAGAGAGTGTGGTAGTTAAATAATTTCATAGAAGAAAGGGATGGAGTCTAGTCTGTCAATCAGGTCACAGGCTCTCTTCCTCCCTGAAGGTGTCTCTCTCTCTCTGACCCCCTTCACCTTCCTGTTGACAGCCTCATGGAGCCATGCTAATGGCCACCAGAGCACTGGAGATGCTTCCACTACCATTGAATCCACAAGATTTTGCACCCATCGGCCTGTAATCTTCCTGTATTCTACATCATTGCATGTGACTATGTGAGTCTGAAGAGTGATTTATGAACTAGTATCGGACTTTGGGACTAATATCAGACTTTAGGACTTGATCCGTAACTGGGTTGTGATGTTCTCTCAATATATAATTGCTCTTTGATATAAAGCTCTATCTTACACACATATATGAGTGTGTTTCTCTAGTCAACCTGGACTAACAGACAGGAAAGAAAGGAATATCAAAGTGGATGTCAGAAGAGACTCTGAAACTTCTTCTTGAACATTCAATGACTAGCTACACAAGTAAAATAAATAATGAGGTCAAAGAGCTGAATAGAGAATTTGAAAGTGGAGCTCAAGAAAACAAAGTAAAGTATTACAATGAAATTTACAAAGACATAGAGTTAAAAAAAACAATTCCATCCCCCCAAAACCCCCAGCATATTTTACACTAAAAGAACTCAAGAAAAAAATTCAAGCCTCAGGTTGCAATATTGAAAGATTCTATAGGAAAAATATTGAACATATTTTCAGTTCCAAAAGTTTGTATAAATACTTATTTGACCCATCTGTTATTTAGGAGTGCCTTGTTTAATTTCCACATATTTGTGGGTTTACCAAAATCTCCTCTTTTGTTGATTTCTAATTTAATTCCAATGTGGTCAGAGAGCATACACTGTATGACAAATATCCTTGAAAATTCATTGATGCTTGTTTTACTTGAAAAAATGGGGGCTATAATTCACATATCACACAATTCAATAGTACAATCATTATTAAATGTGCAGTAACCACTACAATCGATTTTAGAACATTTCTTCTCTCTTCTACTCATTGCTCTCTTCTCTTCATTTGCCCCCAATCTTCCCTGGTATTCCCTTAGGAAATTAGTAAGCCAGTTACTTCTTTACAGATTTACCTATCCTAGATTTCATACACAGAAAAAACACAAAACATAAATGAACAAGAAATGCAACAATCGTGACAAACTAAAACAAAGAAAACATTCAATTAAAAATAAAGCAGAAAATATTAAAAATTGGAACAAATTTAAAATTGGTCAAAGGGAGGTCGATGATGTGTTATATTTTAATCTAACTACATCTGCCATAATCCACTTTGCAATGGTCTGTGACTAATGGCAATGCTATTTGCATCCCTGTATTATGTTCAGAAGGGATTCAGAAGAGACTTAATCCATGGCGGGGGGGGCGGGGGGGCATCCCTTTTGGGATCCCAATGTCATCCTCGGTGTTGTTGTTGTCAGGTGCCAGCAAGTTTGTTCCAACCCATAGCGACCCTGTGCACAACAGAAGGAAACACTGTCCAGTCCTGCACCATCTTCACAATCGTTGCTATGCCTGAACCCATTGTTGCAGCCACTGAGTCAATCTCTCTTTTCACTGCCCCTCCACTTTACCAAGCATGATGCTCTTCAGGGACTGGTTTCTCCCGACAAGAGGTCCAAGGTATGTAAGATGAAGCATTGCCATCACCCTGGCTTCTAAGGAGAATTCTGGCCAAGACAGATGAGCTGGTCCATGGCACTTTCAATATTCGTCTCCGGCACAATTCAAATGCATCCATTCTTCTTCGGTCTTCCTTATTCAAAGTCCAACTTTCTTTTTTTTTAGATGATTATTTTAAAAATATTTTATTAGGGGCTCATACAACTCTTATCACAATCCATACATATACATACATCAATTGTATAAAGCACATCTGTACTTTCTTTGCCCAAATCATTTTCAAAGCATTTGCTCTCACTTAAGCCCTTTGCGTCAGATCCTCTTTTTAATTCCCCCCCCTCCCCGCTCCCCCCTCCCCCATAAGCCCCCGGTAATTTACAGATTGTTATTTTGTCATATCTTTTCCTCTCCGGAGTCTCCCTTCACCCCCTTCTCTATTGTCCGTCTCCCAGGGAGGAGGTCACATGTGGATCCTTGTAATCGGGTCCCCCTTTCCATCCCACCTTCCCTCCACCCTCCCGGTATCAAGCAGTTTTTCTATATACACATAGGGAGGCCATTTTTCATTTCAGAAAAAGCAATGGCTCTAAGAAGTGAGATACAACAGGACTTTTAAAGAGAAAAGGAGGGAGAAATTCAGATTGTTTATTGACTAATTTTAGCATGATTGATTGAGCCATGTCTTCCTACTTTACTGAGATCAGAATACTTTCGGCCTGCCTGCTAATAATTTGTCTCTACTCATTTTCAGCCTTGAGGTTTTTTAGATTTAAGTTAGTAGGGAATGGATTGACAGTTTCCCTCTTCTAGGAGGATAAGATAAATTCACATTGCTATAGAGCAGTTTTTCCTGAGCTTTTGTAGCTTGAGCCTTTTTTTTTAGTGAATAACATTTGGTTTCATGGATAAGAAAATCTTTGAAATCAAAGTAGTACGTCTATTATTAACTTTCCATTCATCAGCCATGCTATGTCTAGATGAGGATCTCTGAGTACATGCTTCTCAGAATTCACTGAGTCTCTAAAGTCCTTATTTTCATCATATATTGTTTCTGCCCCTTTTTCTTTCTAACCCCATCTAAGTTTTTATGTTTGATGGTGTTCCACAGGCCTCATTTATTTTACTTTCCGCTTCTCAGAAAAGATGATCTCTGTTGTTCTGTCTTCAAGTTCCCGGATTCTTTCTTTCTTAAAAACAAATCCTTTTATTGGGGAATCTTACAGCTCTTCTCACAATCCATACATCAATTGAATGAAGCACATTGATACACATGTTGCCATCATCAATTTCAAAATATTTTCTTTCTGTTTAAACTCTTGGTACCAGCTCCTCTTTCTTCCCCCTGCCCCCCTCCCACCCCCATGGACCCCTGATAAATTATAAACTGTTATTATTTTCATATCTAATACTTCCTGCTGTCTCCTTTTGTATACGCTATTGTTGTTTGTGTCCCTGGGGAGGGGTGGTGGTGGTTATACGTCACTGTAGTCGGTCCCCCATTTCTCCTCCTTCTCTCCCCACCCTCCTCCTGCCCTCCCGAGAGGTTTATCTGTCCTGGATTCCATGTGCTGAGAGCTCATATCTGTACCATTGCACATGCTCCATTCTAGTTGGATTTGTAAGGTAGAACTGGAGTTATGAGAGTGAGGGTAAGGAAGCATGAAAGAACTGGAGGAATGTTGTGTGTTACAGCGGTGCTGTGCTGCATCCTGGCTGTCTTGCTCTTTCCTTGTGACCCTTCTGTGAGGGAATGTCCAATTGTCTACAGATGGCCTTTGGGTCTCCACTCCTACCCCCATCATTTGTATTGATATATTTGTTTGTTTTGGGTCTTCTGATGCATGCTATCTTATCCCATCCACACCTGCGATCACACAGGCTGGTGTGCTTCTTCCATGTGGGCTTTGTTGCTTCCCTGCTAGATGGCCACTTGTTTAGCTTCAAACCTTTAAGACCCCAGATGCTATATCTTTTAATATTTGGGCACCATCAGCTTGCTTCACCACTTTTGCTTATGTACCCATTTGTCTTCAGCAATTGTATTGGTGTAGTAGCTCTAGGAAAAGCTTAAACAGCCTTGACAAGAGTGAAGCCATTTGAGCTGACAGAAGCCATTATGAACCATAAATGAACTAGCTATAAATTATAAATAAACTAGCTAATAATAGCGAGGCAGGCTGTGCTGACAAGTGCAACGGACTGTACAGAAGGAAATGTGTGTTCAGGAGGCTTGGAAGAACTAAGAGCAGTTATTGTTCAACTAAGTGCAGTTATTGTTCAACTAAGAAGCACTGTCCTGCTTCTGTGCTCTGCTTGCTTGCACACCTGAACATTGCAAAAGTATAAAAACCTCTGGAAAATTAGGACACTGCTCAGTCTCCTCTCAAGAGGGATGATGGTCCCTGTGCAGATAATAAAACTGGGTTGTTTTCTTTCTGGGACCAGACAGTAGGCTACAACAGAGAGGTTGGGAAGTCGTGCTCAGCAGCTGGGGGCCAGGGTTTTTAAAGGGATGGTGAGAAATGTATGGCAATTATGGCAATTAGCATATGGAGTTTCGAAACTCCCTCTGAGACTCCTTGCTTCAAACCAGAACATCTGGTTTCACTGGTTATCTTATCTGGCACCTGCTGCTGCTGACCTTTAGGATGTGTAGGGCCTGACCCGCTTCAGCCTAGTCCAAACAGGGCTGCCTAGCTCAGACCAGGCCCAAACATTCCAAACTTCTTAATAATGGTAATGGGTGACGTTCTGTCTTAACTGCTTCCTGCCGATAGGGCGAAGAAGGGGTGATTAAGAGTTGGAAGATTCAGGGCCAGGCCGGTCTGCAGGAGACTGTAAGTGGAGAAGAACCTGATTGAAGGTCAGGTTGGAGATATTTTTCATTCGTTCCTGCGAAAATCCAAACCCATATGGAGCTAAAAGTAACAGTACACAGATCATTATCAGAGATCTTACGGGGCGCATGATCCAGGTGATTTCTGCTGCTTCCAGGGAGGAGGCAAAACTAAGGTTTACAAGGATAGGTAGGAATCCAGTTACGCTTTGTCTTACTACCCCTGATTTATTATCATGATAACAGCAGTCTCTAGCTGTTCTAGAGAGACTGGGATGGATTAGGAATGCCGCTCTTCTTGATCTTTGGGTGGGGAGTAACTTTGCTAATTCATACTGACCATATAGGATGAGCTGAGGAACTACATACGGTGACTGGAAAACAAGGTCCTTCTGTGGAAACATTTACACATTTAGTTATTTGCTCAGCCAATGTTGGTGGTTGGAGGTCCTTTATGATTTAGTGTTTATTTCGAGTTAAACCCTGAGTGGTGGGGGTGGGGCACAGGCGTAAAGAGATAGCAGGGGAACGAGATAAGTGTGTCTTGGAGGGAGAGAGAAGTTAAGGAAGTTGGGCTGTGTCTGCTTTAGCTCTGTTTTAGGAGGGGCTGCAGGTAAAGGCATGTGACAAGCTGGGTTAGGAGGGGATGGTGGAAAAGGTATAGTGGAGGGGGGAATGTGGGACACAAGAGTGTAGGGGCCGGGAACTACCTGGTGTATGGGGATAACAGCTTCGTTAATGAGGCGCAGGTCCTGGACCAAGCGATCAGTACCTTTTGGTTTCTTACTGGTAAGATTGGCGTGTTGCAGGGAGAGTGGGTAGGAGTAATGAGGTTGTTAGAAAGGAGGCATCATTGTATGATGGGTTAACATCAGGAAGCAATGAGGTCTGTAAGGCCAGTTCTTCCGGGTCAGGTGAAAGAAGGGGAAAGAGCAGAGAAGCTGTGAGACCAGAAGTAAGGTGTAAGGAGGCTCCTAACTAACTTAAAATGTCTCTTCCCAACAGAGGGACCAGGCACGATGGGATTATAAGGAAGGAATGAGTAAAGGGCTAGTTCACCTGGGGCAGGTAGGCTTGCCATCAATATCCATGACCAAGATTGAGGAAGGACTGCCTAGCCCTGAAGATGAGGGCCGGTCAGAAAAGATAGCTTCTGTGTAAGAAGGACATTTACTCACCCAATACCTTGAGCAATACCCCAAGCTCGGCGAGGGTTATGGGGGTCCAGTCAGGATCTCCTCAGACTTCGGCCAATCCCATCAGGGTCAACAGCGGGTCAGGAATTGGAAGGACAGTCCCCCCATGTAGAGACGCAAAGGGTCTGTCACTTTTCCAAGGACAGTCAGACTTCCAGTGTCCGCCTTGACCACACGCCGGGCAGGGTTTGGTTGGAGCTCCAGGCCTGGGACCCTTCTGTGACCAGTGCCCTTCTCCGCACTTGAAGCAGGCGCCAGGTGGCGGTCATTGTTCCCATGCACCCTTGTCCCACGCTGCCTTTCTGAGGCCTCAGGGGATCGCCAGCTGCAGGGCTGCTACTAAGGCTTGAGTTTGAAAATTTGCCCTCTGCCGGAACCAGGCGTCACGGGCTGACTCTGCCAGCTCCTCATGGGTGTTAAAATCCTTAAATGCCATATTTGCTAAATCTCGGACCAGGGTTTGAGGGCCTTTCTTCCGCTTTTTCAAGCTTTTAATGTAAAGCATCAGTTAAGCAGCTTAAAATGGTGGCTGGACACGTGCAGGGCCTGACCTGCTTCAGCTTAGTCCAAACAGGGCTGCCTAGCTTGGATCCGGCCCAAACAGTGTATACATACGGACCCATATCCCTATTGTTTTATGTTAATGTATTTACATATATGCATGGCTGAATTTATGCCTCTATAAATGTCTTTTGCCTCCTAGTTCTCTCCTCTGTTTCTTTTACTTTCTGCCTGTCCCACTATCATGTTCGACCTTCATTCCACTTTCAATACTTTCTCTTCACTACATTGCACTTTATCACCCCCCACAAGGCATTCTAGGCACCTTGTCACCATCGATTTTAGAGCTCTTGTTGTTCCCTTGTCCCTGGGTTTGTTGGCTCCCTCCTCCCTTTCGTCCACCTCCTCCTCTCTCAAGTCAAGTTCCCGGATTATTTCTATTGACAGCTGGAGTCTGTTGTTGAATCCCTTTAGTGATACATTCATTTCAACTCCAGGATTTAAATTTTGTTCTTGTAAAATTGATAATTATCATACTTTCATTTAGTTCGTTAGATGTGGTTTCTACTTATTCATTAAGTGTAGTTACAAAAGCAGAACTAAAGTCTTTTTTCTAAGTCTAAAATCTCTACCCCCCTTAAGAATATTTCTGTTAAAAAATATTTCTGTTGGCTGTTTTCGTTTTCACCCTGTTGCTGTCATATGTATATATAGTCATAATTTTAAAAAATGGACATTCTAGGTAATATGTCATATCTATTCTCGTGTCAAGTTTTCTGCTCCTCTCCTTATGCTTCCAGCTTCTACTGCCACTCGACTGCTTATTTTGCTTTATTTCAGGTGTGTTTCTCCCCACCATTTTTATTTTTACATTTTGTATTGTGCAACAACTGCATTCTCTGATACATTTTTAAAAAGTTATTTATTTTTTAATTAAAGGTTTGGCTTCTTACAAAATGGGTGCATAAGCTAGTGTGGTGAAGAAAGCTGATGTTGCCCAGCTATTACAAGATATAGCGTCTGAGGTCTTCAAGGCTTGAAGTTAAACAATCAGCCATCTATGAAGGAAGCAATAAAGCCCACATGGAAAAGCATACCAACTGGTATGATCATAAGGCGTCAATGGGATCAGGTCTCAGGCATCAGAAGACCCAAAACAAGCAACCATTTTGGAATGAGGAGGGTTGGAATTGAGACCCAAAGCCCATCTACAGATAATTGGACATGCCCTCACAGAAGGGTCACAAAGAAAGGACGAGCCAGCCAGCCAGCGTGCAGTAACACACACCACTCCTCTGGTTCTCGAATGCTTCCTCTCCGCACTACCATGACCCTGGTTCTAGTTTCTATATCTGGCTAGACCAGAGCATGTACACCGGTGCAGATAAGAGCTCTCAACACAGAATCCAGGACAGGTAAACCCTTGAGGACCAGTAATGAGCGTAGTGATACCATGAGGATAGCGGGGAGGTGGGGGAAGAAGGGAGAGAAAGGGTGAACCGATTGCAATGTTAAAATCCCCACCCATCCCTACCCCAGAGGGACGGACGAATAACACAAACATGGGTGAAGGGAGACAGCAGACGGTGTATAGTTAGTTACATAATCTGGTGTCAATTTGGGACTTGAGAGGATTAAGAGTGAAGGAGTGGAGCCTAGGCTGTCAATTGGATCATAGCCAATGAGGCTTCTGTGTGGGCATGGCTTTCTCCTGAGAATTCTGGGAACTACTGGATTTTCCTCCTTGGAGGTGGGAGACACATACTCTTTCTTTGGTCACTTCCTGTGAGACATTCCTGAGGAGAAGCCACAAGGACCTACCCTGATGCAGCCCTGGGACCTAGAGGAGCCACATGGAGACTCCTGTCAGTGCTGAGATGCTTCTACTGCCACTGACTTTGCACCCACAGGCCTATGATCTTCCTGGATTCAGCATCACTGCATGTGAGTCTGAAGAGGACTTTATAGATTGGTATCTGACATGTGGGCTAAGATAGGACTTATGGACTTGATCTGGACTAGGCAGGCACGTTTTCTCAATATTCAACTGCTCTTATATGTAAAGCTCTTTCTTGTACACATATGAGTCTCACTGGATTTGTTTCTCTAGTCTGCCCAGGCTAGCACAGTGTAAAATGTGAAAATTAAAATAATTTATAAATTATTAAAGATTCATGAGAGTGGGAGAGAGAGGGGGGAAAAGGAGCTGGTACCAAGGGCTCAAGTAGAAAAAAATGCTTTGGAAATGATGATGGCAACATATGTACAAATGTGCTGATACAATTGATGTATGGATTGTTATGAGTGGTAAGAGACCCCAATAAAATGATTTATTAAAATTTTAAAAAGCCATCTAAAGTAGTTAGTTTATTTTGCCAACCTGGTTGATAAACACATGTGGGCTTAATTGAAAGGCAGAGAGATAAATGGCTCAGTGAGCCTCGCCTTTCTGGTTCTCCAGTCTCTTGCTTTCTGATGGTAGGACCAGGGTACAGCTGCCTTAGCCAGCTCCCTGCTTCAGCTGGCAAGACTCACTTCCTGCAAGACATCCCCAAGGAGAAGCCACATGGACCTACCCCGATGCAGCCCTGGGTGCTGCAGCAGCTGTGTGGAGACCCCTGCTAGCGCTGAGATGCTTACACATTCACTGACTCGGCTTTCCTCCTGTAGTTGGCATCATAGTGTGTGTTTTGTGAGATGGAGGAGGACTTGTGGATTGGAGTCTGACATATGGGTTAATGTTGGACTTGTAGGCTTGGGCAGCACTGGGTTGGGATGTTTTCTTGATATGCACTTAACCTTTATGTAAAACTCTCTCAGACATGAGTTTATGTGGATTTGTTTCTCTAAAGTACCCAGACTAACACACCATCCATCGATAGGCCAAATATCCTCTAATGTACCGCCCCCTCACCTCCCAGTGTATGTGTCAACTTGACTGGGCCATGATTCTCAGAATTCTACATTTTATGATCTGATGTAATTATTTTGTTTTATAAATTTTCTCCTCTACGATGTTATTGAGGCAGAATTAATTGTATTATAGAATAGAATATCATCTGAAAGTTTAGGTTGTATTTAGAGCCAATCTCTTTTGAGTTATGAAAAGGATTAAGCAAGCAGCTAAAGATCAGAGAAACCTACTACCACCAAGAAAGAAGATCTGGGTACAGAGCACATCCTTTGGACCCTAGTTCCCTGTGTTTGGAAACTCCTAGACCCAGAGGCAGTCTTTCTAATGCTAATACCTGGAGATCTCCAAAAAATTCTGGGCCCACAGAAGTTGAAAGGGAACTAGGATCTTTCCATAAAGCTGACATATAGAGAAAGCTTTCCCCGAAACTGTACCATGGACTTGGACTTCACAAGTAAATATCACATTTACTTGTGATATTTCTGTCACAGCAATAAGAGTTCATTCTAACTTTGCAAAGGGGATATGTGTGAGAATGTATGCCTTCACACTTTAGAAAGATAGCCTTAGCTTTTACTCTCCCCTTATCCAGCGCCTCAAAATCAGACTTTTTCTTTTTCTAGATCTTTTTGGTGCATGTACGTCAACTTTCATAATCTGCAGAAATACGAGGTGGCTTTGAAATGTTTAAGGACAAATAGAATGAAAAGATAATGGAATTTCCTAACAAACTGTCTGAAGACACCTTTCTAAAGTTCTCTAATGTCTAGGCCTGGGTTATCTAGAGAGGCAAGACCAATTAAAATTATATATATTTACTCAGATAGAAGCTTATGTCAAGGAAATGACTCCTGCAGTTATAAGAGTAGGTAAGTTCCACATCTGTGGGTTACATATCATACTGGAAACTTCTCCTGACTCAAATAGCTACAGGAATTGCAGGCTAAAGATATGCAGATCATACAGCAGACTTCTGGCTATAGAGGTGACTGAATTCAAGGCCAGCATAAGATGGCAGAGGACGCCTAAGATTAGCAGGCAATAGAGCAGGCCACTGATTCAAATATGAAGGACTAGAGGTCAGATGATAAGCCAGATGTAGAATTCACACTTAGTAAAAAGCAAGCAAGCAAGCTTTTCACGGTGTCCACTTATATTGGAAGCAGGCCACATCCCTAAAGATTCTATTCTGTTAGATCTCATCATGGGGAGATTGTTACTTCTTATCTGCCAAACCACTGAGAATCCTGACCCAGCTAAGTTGACACAAAATCCTAGCATTATCTGTTTTTAAGATTCTTTTAAACTATTCTAGACAAGTTATTCCTTGTTTCAACAGAAATAAAAGCTTTAAGCAGTCATAATATGTTGCTCACAGATTTCTATTGCTTTCAGCCATTGCCAAGGGGTAGAGTAGTTTTGTTTTTGAGCAGAGCTCTATGTCAAATAAAATCTGTGCAGTAATCTGGGAATAGAGATTGTTTACAAGACTGCAAGATTAGATACAATACTAATGTCTTAGTATTTATTCCAGTGATAAGATTATATTTATTTGCCTTCAAAGAAATTCACTCAATAAAACTATTATTCAAATGTATATACCACCAACAAAAGCTAGTGGAGAAGAAATCGAAGAGTTCTATCAATGACTTCAATCAGCACCTGATTAAACATGCAATCAAGATGTATTGGTAGTTACTGGCAATTGGAATGAAAAAAAACAAGGAAGGAATAGTAGTTGGAAAATATGAATTTGGTGATAGATATGAAGTTGAGATCAGATGATAGAATTTTGCAAAACCAGTGGCTAGTTCATAGCAAATACCTTTTTCAACAGCACAAAAGGCAATTATACACAGGGATTTCTCCAGATAGAACACACAGAAATCAAATTGATTATGTCAGTGTGAAGAGTTGCTGAAGAAGCTCAATATCAGCACCTAAAACCAGGCCATGAGCTGATGGTGGAACAGACCATTAATTGCTCATATTTAAATTCATGATAAAGCTGAAGAAAGTTAAAACAAGTCCACGAGAGCCAAATTTGACCTCATGTTTATCCTACATGAATTTTGAGGACATCTCCAGAACAGATTTGATGTATTAAACACTAATGACAGAAGACCTGATGAGCTGTGGTAGGACATTAAGACTATCATTCATTAAAAAGGCAAGAAAGAAAGAAAGACTCAAAGCGGATGTCAGAAGAGACTTTGAAACTTGATCTTAATCATAAAGTAACTAATGCAAATGTAAGAAAAGAAGTCAAGGAACTGATAGAAAATCTCAAGGGCAACTTGAGAAGACAAAGCCAAATATTTTATAATGAAATGGGCAGAGATTTAGAATCAGAATACCCAAGGGTAAGAACATACTCAGCATATCTGAAACGGAAAGAACTCAAGAAAGTAATCAAGTCTGTAGTTGTGATCTTGAAAGATTCTATGGGCAAAACACTGAAAGATGGCCGAAGCATCAAGAGAAGAATACGCAGAGTCATGGCAACAAAAAGAACGAGCCAATACGCCCCATTTTGGAGGTAGCGTAAGAGCAAGAACTAATGATGTGGAAGTTGTACTGAAAGCATTAGCCAAACACAAACCTCCAGGAATTTATGGAATACCACTTGAAATGTTTCAGCACGCTAATGAAACACTGGAAGCACTCAGTTATCTCTGTCAGGAAATTTGGAAGACAGCTACTTGGCTAACTGACTGGAAGAGATCCATGCTTGTGCCCGTTCCAAAGAAAGGCGATCCAACAGAATGCTCAAACGATAGAACACTAGCGTTGATATTGCATGTAAGCAAAATTTTGCTAAAGATCATCCAACAATAGTTGATAGGGAGTTGTCAGAATTTTAGGCCAGATTCAGAAGAGAACATGGGACAAGGGCTATTATTACTTATGTCAGATGGATCTTGACTGAAGGTAGAGAGTATAAAAAATGTATTTATTTGTGTTTTATTGACTATGCATCTAACGGTATGAACTATAATAAACTATGTATAGTCTTGAGAAGAATGGGAATTCCAGAACTTGACTGTGCTCATGTGGGACTTGTACATGGATCAAGAGGCAGTTGTGCAAACAGCACCAGGGAATACCGCATGGTTTAAAATCAGGATGTGGTGAATCAGGGTTGTATCCTCTATCCATACTTATTCAACTTGTATGCTGAGCAAATAATCGAAGAGTTCTACCAGTGACCAATGGATTATATGAAGAAGAATGTGGCATCAGGATTGAAAGAAGGCATATTAATAATTTGCGATAGGCAGATGACAGAACCTTATTTGCTGAAATTGAGGACTTGAAGCACTTGCTGATTAAGATTAAGGATTGTAGACTTCAGTATGGATTACAACTCACTGTAAAAAGACAAAAATCCTCACAACTGGAGCAATAGCTGACATCATGTTAAGTGGAGAAAAGGTTGAAATTGTCAAGGATTTCATCTTGTTAGGCTACACAATCAATGATCATTAAAGCAGCAGTCAGGAGACCAAAAGACACGTTGCATCAGGTAAATCTTCCGCACAAGACCTCATTAGAGTATTGGAAAGCAAGGATGTTACTTTGAGGACTAAGGTGCAGCTGACCCAAGGTCTAGTATTTTCCATGGTCTCAAATGCGTGTGAAAGTTGTACATTGAATAAGAGAGACCGAAGAAGAATTGATGCCTTTGAGTTGTGGTGTTAGAGAAGAATATTGACAGTACCATGGACTGCTAAAAGGACAAACAAAATCTGCCTTAGAAGAGGTATGGCCAAAGTGCTCCTTAGAGGCAAGGATGACAAGACTTATTACGTACTTTGGACACATTGTCAAGGGAAACAAGTTCCTGGAGAAGGACGTCATGCTTGGTACAGTGGAGGGGCGGTGAAAATGAGGAAGGTCACCAACATGGTGGATTGGCACAGTGGCTGCTACCTGGACTCAAGCGGAGGAATGAGTATGAAATGGCAGGACAGGCTGGTGGTTTGTTGTCTTGTGCATAGGGTCACTGTAAGTCAGGATCAACTCGATGGCACCCAACTTTTGATAAAAGCAATTTTTATCAAAACTCCAAAAGCAGTCCTCTTTATGCACTACAAATTTGCTAGGGACTAAAATTCCACTGGGATTAAGAAGGAGGGGTGACTAAGTAGCTCAAGTTAAAAGGTCAGAAAGCTCACTGTTTTGCTTAGAGCTGTGGTTCTCAGACTTCCTAATGTCGCGATCCTTCCATAAAGTTCCTCATGTGGTGGTGACTCCCAAGCATAAAATTATTTTACATATGCATAAATAGAGTTATGTAAAATGAGGTGGAAATGCAGATTCATAGTGGTAGGCACACCTGGTCCAAGGCCTGGTTTTACTGGATTGTAAACTGTGTTCTGGCGCCACCTACTGCTATATACAAGTAACCGTCACTCGGGCAGCAGCACTGAGTTAGAATATGGATTTAAAAGAACCAGGAAATGTGTTCAATTATATACTTATACTAAACAGTATGGAAGGGATTAGCATATTTTGAAATATCATTAATCGTTTTGTATAATAGCTAGTATTCTCCATACTAGTAATGTCAGCTTAACAATCTTGCTATCCTGTTTCATACTATCTACTGCCGACTTCCGCTTTCTTCCCTCCACATCCTCGTGCTGAGCTCCCTCCTGTAAATTACAGAATACTGCAAGTGAGAACTCGAGAATATTAGTTCAAGGAGTCTTCTAGTAGAGATGCTTATGTAAATAGTGAGGAAGGACTCAGGATAACGTTATAAATGGCCGACTGGTGTCTAAAGTTATGTTTTAGGAATGGATATAAAAACTCAAATGGCCTAACTCAGGCTCCTAAAAGTATTCCAGGAAGGCATTCCTTATCAACTAAGATGGACAACGGGGGGTAGGAACAGAAAAGTTAAGGAGGAGAAAAGGTCAGGGTCACACGTGCAACAGTGTTAAGGCAAATAGAACAGAACACCTGGGGCAGCCGCCGTTAAGGGGAAGAAGCTGTGCGGGCAATGTGAAGGTGCAAACGTTACACTGAGTGGTGTGTGGCCGAGGCTTGAATTTAACTATTTTTGTGTGGATGCCAAAAAAGGAAAAATCTGGTCGTTCTGCATAAGAAAGCCCTTGATCTTTCAGCCTTCTAGCCCTGTCCTAGGAACTGGTGAATGGGCGGAGGGATAGGTAAGAACAGGGCTGGAGTTTCCCTAACCTGGGAAAGGGCTCTGGGCGGGCCCGGGGAGGAGTTTCTGCAGCATCAGCAGCGCCTCGGAGCACCATGGGAAAATCCTTCCTGGCTCTGACATGGCGTTCCCCTACCTGGCTGCAGCTCGCGGGGTTAGGCAGAAGAGCAGCTCCAGCTTTGGTCCCCGTGGTGGCGGTGAAGGGGGCGGGGGCGGAGGTCCCGCCCACGGGGCCCGGTGTTAGGGCCGGGGACGCTAGGCGACCAGGGCGGCGACAGGCAGCGGGCGGCTGCGGTGGCGCGTCCCGGCTCCCCCATCGCAGCAGGCATGGTGTCCCAGGCACTGCAGCTGCTCCGGCAGGGCGTGTGGGCCGCGCTCACGGGTGGCTGGTACCACGACCCTGAGCAGAGCAAGTTCACCAACAGCTGTCATCTCTATCTGTGGCTTTTCCTGCTGCTGCTGCCCTTGGCCCTCCACCTGGTAAGTGCGCGGTTAGACTGGGGGCTAGGTGGCCATAGATCGAATGGGTGGACCGTGAGGCGGGAGGAGGGTGTCCCGGAATTCGGAGCAGAGGAAGTGTCAGGAGAGTCATTGGGAAGCTGCACATTGGACTTGGCGCTCTGCGGCTCGTTAAGGATTGATGCAGAATGTTGGGATGACTCCGAGCCGTTCACACTACTTGCCCTCGGGAAGGGTTGAAGCTGTTTTGGTGTACAATGTTTGGCAGCCCAAACGCCAAATGAAATGTCAAAAGTTCATGTTATCTCTTTTATGGCTTACCCGCCCCCCCCTCCCCCTTTCCTTTCCGGTTTTCTTTGAAACCCAAGTCAAAGTTAATGCCACCCAACCAATTCCGACCCCCTAGTGACGATACAGGGCAGAGTAGAACGGGTTGCCTATGGTTTCCCAGGCAGGAGCAGAGTGTGGTGGGTTCGAACTGCCAACCATACAATTAACAGCACAGCGAGTCTCTAACCACTACCAGGGCTTCTCGCTTAGACTGGCAGATGTCACCATCAGCTGGTCAGCTTGCAATTTCTGTGCCACACATAATGAAATCCGGAGAAACGTCAGTGACCGATTGCGCTGTACCACTTCAAAATACGTGTCCTCCTAGCCGGGTCGTGATTCTCCTCAGCATCTATCTAATGATTCAATTTGTCAGTTACTTTGTGATTTAATCATCCCTCATGATGTTACGTAATGTGAGCAACCATTCACGTGTAAGGGGATTAGGGTGAAACGTAAACCTCTACTCAAGTCACAACCCCGATTCTATGTCAGGGTGGCTTTCCTGGTGTGCGGCTTTCATCCCCTTTTCTGCTACAAGGGATAAACGTAGAGAAAAGTGAGTAGAGAAGAGAGCCCTACTGCCACCAAGAAGAAGAGTCTAGAATGGAGTGTGTCTACTGGAACCAGGACCCCTCTGCTGGGAGTCTCTGAGATCCAGGGAAGAATGATACTGAAGTATATGCAGACCACTAGGAATACAGGCCTGCAGATGTTAAAAGGAGAAAAGGATTTTCTCTCAGACTCAGAAGAAAAAGAGAGAGCAGGTCTCCTCTTCAAGCTAGCAGCCTGAATTGTGAAGAATAAATCTATTTAAAGCCATCTATTTCGGTATTTCCGTTACAGCAGCCCTAGATAACGAAGACAACATATAATACCTAATACATTTAAGGCCCGTTGTGCTAAACAGGGTCTTATAGCACCTGCGGGAACCTGTCCGCGGATGCCGTGAGTACTTGCTGAGTAGCTGAACTGGAGAGAGCTTGCCTGGCTGACCTTAGGCAATTTAAATGGACCTAACTGAAACCATTCTGAAGCTGATTTGGAAAGCTTTACAGATAAGCCAACTGTGTCTTATTAAACTTTTAATTCCAGGAATCTACTTTTGATACGTCTCTTGAGGGGCTTTCTTTCTAAAACATAATTTGGCCGTGTTCCCCCATAGTAAAAAATTTCACGAGTTTGCGTGACTGAGATCACCCATGATTTGGGCCTCATTTACTCGCCTTCTGGTAGTTTATCCAAGAGTGAGAATAAAAGTCTTGTTCTGAAGTCAGGCTGCCCAGGCCATATTTGGTTTCACTTCTTTGACCTTAGAGAACTTAGCTTTATCTGCTTTTTAATTGTTTTATGCAAAATTTAAAAATGAGGAAGGAATTTAAGTTTACAGGGCTGTTTCGGGTATTATCTAACACATGTAAAGCCATATGCCTAACTTAACCTGCCATAGGACTCACACCCGGGTTTAAATTTCTGTTCTTCTACTTAATAGATGTGTGCACTATTTAAACCTTCATTTTATGATCCTAAAAATAGATGCAATAAGGATGACTTCATGGGAAAAAGAAATAGTATCAATTGCTGTAATATAACCGAGATGCACCTTGGAGGTCCTTCAGTATAAGATGCCTTCTTTTTCCATAGCTTTATTATTTACCACTGTTTCTAAGCCCCAGTAGGGTTCCTTTGCCTAGAGAGACAGTAGTATACTGAGTCCTGAAGGCAATGCGGGTTCAGTGTTGGTCTGTTAACTGCAAGGTTCAAATCCACCACGACTCAGAGGGAGAAAGACGAAGTTGTCTGCTCCACAAACTGTACAGTCTCAGAAACCCCAAGGACCAGTTCTGCTTTTCCCTACAGGTTCATTATGAGTTGCAATCAACTGGGCTACAGCTGTTTTTCTTTTTTAAAGAAAGGTTTTATAGAGGCAGTATAGCAAAATAATCAGGAATGTGGGCTGGTTTCACATTTTGGTTCTATTTCCCATTAGATGTACGACTTTGAGCAAATTTCCACAAACTTCTGGTTTGTCTAGCACAGTTGTAGGAGGACCTCCCATGGAGGATGGACATAAGCATTACATTTATTCCAATGTCTAAGGACTTCTCTATACCTGGAAACGAGCGATACTCAGCACAAGCCAGCCCCCCCCCCCCCCCCCTTAGAGTCTTATCTTGGCAAAGCCTCCCTTGCTTCAGAGCAAAGCAAAAAGACCATGTCCTCTATTTGGCCTTCCCTGATCCCCACAGCTAGAGTGACTTCTCTCTCCCGTGCTCTACAGCCATTCTGTGTTTACGTTTAGTATCAGAACACTTTGAAAGCTGCCTGCAAGTTAGATCTTGGAGCATAGGTTTCACCACTCCACGTGTGGCGTGAGCTTTCTGAGGCCATCAATCTTGTTTGCTCATCTTGTTTTTCCAAGTCATCCCAGCAAAGTGCCCCGCATTCAGTCACATTAATGTCGTCTAGAATGATCTGGTGCAAAATAAAATCAATCTACATTTCTTTCTCTTCCAACCAGCACTTATTGTCGAACTTCCTAAATCGTTCTCATTTTTATATCCTGATTATGAAAGAAATATATTCGGTAGCCATAATCCCACCCCTCAGCAACTACCACATGAGTGCTTGAAGTGTCTATGGACTTTTTAAATGCATAAAGGCTAATTTTTACAAAACTATACTTAAGCTATGAGATCTATTTTTCTATACATATAATTAGAACCCATAACCTAGTTAGATAGGCTTTATTGGGTAAGATTTTATGTTTAGTTAAATTAATCTTTCATGCCATTTAAGTTTTTTGCTAAGTCACAACATTTTAGAAAATCAAGAACTGATCATTGCACTTATATTGTACTTTTGAGAAAATCAAAACAGTCATATCAGAATTTTTATCTTTATGCCAGTGTGCTTTGCCCTGTCACAGAAAAACCTTATGTGAGGACATTTGTCATTATATTACTTTTCCCCCCAAAACCAATTTTTTGGGAGTTAATATAGATATCGTTTTCCACAGGTCAATCACATCAAGCAGTCTTGTTCAATTGTTACCACAATTAGGTTCAAAGCACTTTTTCCTTCCTGAACTCCTTGACACCAGCTCCCTTTTACCACCTCCCTACTGTGCCCCCCAAACCCTTATTCTATTTACTGTCCCTATCGGTTCCTCAGTCCTGGGTTTCATACACAGAAAAACAGAAAAACATATAACACAAATTCAAGAGACAGAACACATCTTAGATAAACCCAGCATGAACAAATAAAAAAGTACAGAATATGTTGAAAATCAGCTCAGGCCTAATGTGCATCACAGGGGCTGGTGGTGGAATCAACTGACAAGGTTTTAACCATTCAAGTCAGGGTTAGATATAAAAAGCTAACTTTTCTTGCCCTGGTCTTCTGGTCTCTGAAAGGTCTTTCAAAAAAACAAAACAAAACAAAACATATCCTTCTCTACCTACTCTTCCGGTCTAGATGCTTGAAGATATCATGTGTGCTTTGGTGCTACCTGTGATAGTGTATTTTTGAGTTCATTCCATTTATGAGACCTTGATCCACAAAATGTACCTGGATGCTCACTGATGGTCAGAACTTATGCAGTGTTCTATGATTTTATGTGTCCTGGCATTTTCTCTCTCTCTCTCTCTCTCTATGTATATTTTTCAGATTTCAGTTTAAACATGTCTAATCAAGACACTTCCACTATTGAGAGAAACTATTAATTTAATGAGACTTTATGTATGTAAATACTAATTTTATTAATTATTGAGAAATCTTATTTATAAATGATATACCATCTGTGATTAAGAATATAAAATATAATTGTCAGTATTTATTTACCATTACTATTAACTACCTTTCCCAACAAAATACACAGTATAAAACATTAACATGATATGAATAATATGGACTATAACTCTCCTGGTAGTGGTAAGGTCAATTTTAATAGAGGGAGAGATGTAGAGTGGGAAGAGTGGGGTAGACTATATCCTTCAAGTCTTCAGAAAAAGTGACATAATATATTGTTTTCCATGCCTGCTATATATACACATGAGTCAGGAAAAACTGAAGCTACCATCTGACACACAGACCTGAACCAAACTGGAGGTAATCACTTCTGCAACGGTGTGAGTCACCTTGTCACACGCTGCTGTATGCATTCACACTAGCTTTGCTTCTCTGGACAGCCCAACCTAACACAACATACACATATCTCTGTGAAACCTGTGTTTATCCATGGCTATGTTTTCACTCTCCATCTGTTCCACAGGAGAAAGAAGAGGCTTCCTGTTTTGCAAATATTTATAGTTCAGGAAAACCACAGGGGCAGCTCTGCCCTGTCCCATGGGGTTGCTGTAAGTCAGAATCAACTCAATGCCAGTGAGATTTTCATTTGTGTAGTTTTGTGTAAACAGTATTTGCTTCTGTGGCCTTTAACCTGTACAAACTTTCCAAGGTCTTCCTCTGCCACCACAATTTTTTTTTGGCTAACCTCCCTATTATTGTTTGTTTTCCTCCTCTTCACCCAGTTTAACGTGCTCTACCCTCTACCTCCCGCCCTCCCCCTCCTGCCCCTAGTAATCCATCAAAGAGTATTTCCATTAGTGTGAAAACCTGTCTTGACTTTTTACAATAGTGGTGTCGTACAATATTTGTCCTTCTGTGATTGACTAATTTCACTCAGCATGTTATACAGTGTTTCACAGATGTATCCTTGTTCTTCAGTGCTGTATAGATGTGTGTATGTATCAAAGCTTAGTCATTCTTCAACTGCCATTCTTCCATTCGTTCTTCCACTTTTTGGTTATTGTTCATATTTGTATTGTGATCAGTTTCTTAAGAATATCTTCGAGTAAAGGGATTGCTGTGTGTGGCAGGTAGGTTTTGTGTCCATTTGACCCTGCGTACATGTGTAGGGTGGAGTCCCACCTATCAATCAGGCCCCAGCCTGATGATACTTCCTGTAGGTGTGGACTTTTCTCTAAGAAAAACAGTCAGAATTTTTCTTCTTCTCTCTGGTCCTTTGTCTTTCTGATTGCTGGACAGTGCTGGACTCCAGGGGCAGCCCCCTGTGGGCTATGACCTGGAAAGCTGTCAGTGCCCTGCCATGTTCTCACTCACTTACCTGTGCTCTCCCTGTATCCTGCCTCACCTTTCTGCATCATCGGCCTTCTGCTATGTGAGTCTGAGAAGGGCTCTGGCTAGCATTGTATCCATGTACCTGAGCTGGATTGGGCTGGGATGCATTCTTGATATCAAATTATTTCTTTTTCTTTTAAAAAAAAAACAATTTATTAGGGGCTCATACAACTCTTATCACAGTTCATACATATACATACATCAATTGTATAAAGCACATCTGTACATTCTTTGCCCTAATCATTTTCTTTTTTTTCTCCTCTTTTCTTTTTTTACATTTTATTAGGGACTCATACAACTCTTATCACAATCCATACATATACATACATCAATTGTATAAAGCACATCCATACATTCCCTGCCCCAATCATTCTCAAAGCATTTGCTCTCCACTTAAGCCCTTTGCATCAGGTCCTCTTTTTTCTTTCCCCTCCCTCCCCGCTCCCCTCTCCCTCATGTGCCCTTGGTAATTTATACATCATTATTTTGTCATATCTTGCCCTATCCGGAGTCTCCCTTCCACCCCTTCTCTGCCGTCCCTCTCCCAGGGAGGAGGTCACATGTGGATCCTTGTAATCAGTTCCCCCTTTCCAACCCACTCACCCTCCACTCTCCCAGCATCGCCCCTCACACCCTTGGTCCTGAAGGTATCATCCACCCTGGATTCCCTGTGCCTCCAGCCCTCATATGTACCAGTGTACAACCTCTGCCCTATCCAGCCCTGCAAGGTAGAATTTGGATCATGGTAGTTGGGGGGAGGAAGCATTGTATACTGTTGCTTTGTTTTCCTCTGTCTTGTTTACATGCATGTTAGTGTCTCCACAGGTCTGTCTGAATAGGACAGGCTGGATGAACTATCTGGAGGAAAAACAACGGGACCGACAGTTCCGGGGGGACATGGGGTTAAGGAAGTGGTGTTAACAAACACAGGGACAAGGGAACAACATGGGACCCAAAATGGTAGAGAGGGGGGAGTGGCAGGCCTGGTGGGAAATGATCAAGGGTAAGGTTGCTTAGAGAAGAGGTATACTCTAGCCCAGGTGGCGATGAAGCATGGTAGTAGGGCAGGAGGAAAGTCAAGGGAGATGGAGGAAAGAACTAGGCGTCAAAGGGCATTTATGGAGGTCTAGACAAAGACATGTACATACAAATATATATAGGAGGATGGGGAAATAGATCTATGTGTTTATATTTATAGGTTAAGTATTAAGGTGGCGGAAGGACCTTGGGCCTCTACTCAAACACTCCCTCAATGCATGAATACTTTCTTTTATTAAATTGGAACTCTATGTTGCTCACTCTCCCGACACAACTGCTGGAGCCAAAGTGGGTGAACAAGCAAATGTGGTGAAGAAAGCTGATGGTGCCCGGCTATCAAAAGAGATAGTGACTGGGATCTTAAAGATTTGAAGATAAACAAGCGGCCATCTAGCTCAGAAGCAACAAAGTCCACATGGAAGAACACACCAGCCTGTGTGATCGAGTGGTCCCGAAGGGATCAGTCATCAGGCATCAAAGAACAAAAAATCATATAATTGACTGTACACCTCCATGATAGGATCACTGAAGACAAATGGGTGCATAAGCAAATGTGGTGAAGAAAGCTGATGGTGCCCGGCCATCAAAAGAGATAGTGTCTGGGGTCTTAAAGGCTTGAAGGTGAACAAGCGGCCATCTAACTCAGAAGCAAAAAAGCCCACATGGAAGAAGCACACCGGCCAGTGCGATCACGGGGTGCCAAAGGGACCAGGTATAAGGCATCATGCAAAAAAAAAAAAAGATATGTGTGTATGTATGTATGTGTGTGTATATATATGTATGTATGTGTGTGTATATATGTATGTATGTGTGTGTATATATGTATGTATGTGTGTGCGTATGTGTATATATATATATATATACCATATTGAATGAAGGGGGAAGTGCAGAGTGGAGACCCAAGGCCCAAGTGTCGGCCAATGGAGATCCCCTCATAGAGGGCTTTAGGAGAGGAGATGGGTTAATTAGGGTGTGAGGTAGTACCGATGAAGAACACAGCTTTCCCCCAGATCCTGGATGCTTCCTCCCCCCAACTACCATGATCCAAATTATTTCTTAATATAAAGTTCTTTCTACACACGTATTTGTGACACTCTTGTTTTTCTAGGCAAACCAAGCTAACACACTGGGTCGCATGGTATTTCTATTCCAAACTGTTTGAAGAAGTGCTATATACTTTCCACAAGGGTTTTAGTCTCCTCAGTAGTGCGTGAGGTCTTCAGTCTCTCCACACCTTCACCAGAACTTATTTATTTATTTTTGACTTTACTATTAATGATGAGTGAGGTGATCTCTCATTGTTTAGATTTAAACTTTTGGAATGGCTCATGATCACAAGTATTTCATCCTATCTTTGTTGGCTGCCTGGATGCATTTTCATTAGTTAAGTGTTTGCTCATATTCTCTGCCTTTTAAAAAAACCAAATTGTCTTTTTGTTATTGAGGTGTTGAAGTTTTCAATAAATTTTAGAGATTAATTCTTAGTTTCATATGTTATAGCCAAATTTTCTCCCCAGTCTGTGGGTTCTATTTTTAATTTTAGGGGAATCCTGATGAACCCAATTATGTAATTTTTATAAGATATCAGCCATTTAGTTTGACTTCTGCCGTTGTGGGTTTTTGTTGTTTGCTATTGTACTTGCACCATGTATTTGAGCCCCTAAGTGAGTCCCTACTTTATCATTGATGGTCCTTATGGTTCTTTTTCATATTTATGTCTTTCATCTTGAGTTCATTTTTGGAAGCTCATGATCTATGTGTCCCGTTTCATCCCTTTGCAAACGAATAATTAGTTTTTCCAGTAGCATTTTTGAGGATATTGTTTATTCTTCATTTTATATGTGTGGTCCTTTGTTAAAGATCAGCTGTCAGTAGGTGGATGGATTTACTTCATTGGTTTATGAATCTATCATTGTACTAATACCAAGCTGTTTTGACTACCATAGCTGTATAGTAGGCTGTGAGATCAGGAAGTGAGAGACCTGTCTTGTTATTTTTCTTATCTAAAGTCTCTTTCTGTTCCATGTAAAGCTGGTGGTTAGTTTTTTTCTCATCTCTATAAAGAATAATATTGGACTATAGATCTGGATTGTATTATGTCTGTAGATTGCTTTGGGTAGGATTGACATTTTCACCATGTTAAGCTATTCTATCTATGTGCAAAGTATATTTCCCCACCTATGTAAGTCTATTTTGGTTTCTTGTAGTAGTGCTTTGTAGTTCAGTATGTACAGGTCCTTTGTTTTTCAGGTCACATTTATTGCTAAGTGTTATTCCTAGACTTATTCCTAAGTCCCTCTGCATCTACACAGTGGCCTTATATAATTGTAACAAAGATTTGAGAAAATAGATTACTGTAGAGGGACCTCCAAAAAGAAGACAGTCTAAAATTGGGTGAGAAAATGTAAAATACACATGCAATTGGCTATGTTTTCAGACAGACACATTGGAAGGTGCAAGCAAGGAATTATTTAATATGGCTCTTCTAGGCATATGATCTGTTACTCCCACCAGACAACCTTTATCTGGTGGGGCTGTGAAGGGGTGAAGCTACTGATAGGATTCAGTGTTAGTGCTTGTTAACAGGATTTATTATGATACCATCCTACTGGGTATAAAATCAATGATCTTAGAAACAAAATGGAGGATGTCCCGACTAGTAAGACAGGTGAGCTGTACTGCATCTAGCTTACCTTTTTCTTCTGAACATCTGGTTTTTGGAACTTGGCTGGTGGTCTATCACCTAATCTGATTCCATCAGCTTCCACAACCTTCTTAATGAGGAGGATTCTCAAGATGGATGTTTGAATATTAGATTTGGGACTTACAAGAACCCACAAGACATGCGGCATTTTTCTGTACAGTGTGAGTTCTGGGGGGCTTTTATGTGAACAGCAGAACCCTGAGATGTAAGGGAGCGGACTAGGGACAGAAGGTTGCTGTGGATGTCAGAGGTAGATAGAATGGTAGACCAGTGTGCAAAGGTGAGATATTTGAGATATATTTGACTTCCACTCTCTTGGGACTGTTGCTGTCAGATGCCATCAAGTTGATTACGACTTATAGAAACCCTATGCACAGCAGAATGACAGCACCCGTCCTGAGCCAACCTCAAAAGCTCTGTAATGTTTGAGCCCATTGTTCCAGCCAGCGTGTCAATTCATCTCCTTGAGAGACTTTCTTTTTTCATTCTTTCCTACCTTACCAAGCAAGATGTCCTTCTCCAAGGGCTTGTCTCTCCTGACAAAATGTCCAAAGTAATACAAAGTCTCGCCAACTTGCCTCTAAGGGGCTGTGTTAGTCTGGGTAGACTAGAGAAACAAACCCACAGAAACTCATATGTATATAAGAGAGAGTTTTATATAAAAGGTACGTGTGGATTAAGAAAGCATCCCAACCCAGTCCAGTCCAAGCCCATAAGTCCGACATTAGCCCATATGCCCGACACTGATCTACAGAATCCTCCTCAAACTCACAAAACACATGCAATAACACCGGTGTAAGCATCTCAGTGCTGGCAGGGGTCTCCACATGGCTGCTCCAGCACCCAGGGCTACATCAGGGTAGGTCCTTGTGGCTTCTCCTCAGGGATGTCTTGCAGGATGTGAGCCTTGCCAGCTGAGGCAAAGAACTATCTAAGGCAGCCACACACTGTCCGACCATCAAAGAGCAAGAGACAGAGAACCAAAAAGGCGAAGCTCAGGGAGCCCCTTATCTCTCCGCCCTTCATTTAATCCCACGCGTTTATCGGCCAGGTGGGCACACCTTCACTATGTCAGGGGCATTCTGGCTGAACTTCCCAGACTTGTTAGTTCTTTGGCAGTCCAAGGTACGTTCTTCTCCAGCACCACAATTCAAATGTATTGCTTCTTCTTCTCTGTTCCTTATTCAATGTCCAACTTTCACATTCATGTGAGGTGAAGGAAAATACCATGTCTTGGGTCAAGGTCTTCAAATTAACATCCTGGCTTTTCGATACAATAAAGTGGTCTTGTGCAGTAGATATACATAATTGACTATGACCTGTTATCTTTTGACTTCTGCTTCCATGAGAATTGATTGAGTACCCCTTATGCCTCAAATCAGGCTTTTTTGGGTCACACATGGTTATGCAATCTTTTCAGGAACTCGTGATTAACCATCTAACCTGGTGGAACAAACTCCAAATGCGCTTTTCGCCCCCTCACGTTATAGCTGTGTTTTTATGCGGTGCTCCCTCATATAACCCAGCTTCTTTATTTGCTCAGCCTTCAGATTGAATAAGTATGGTGAGAAGCTACAGCCGTGATGCACACCTTCCCTGAATTTTAACCATGCAGTATGCTCTTGTTCTGTTCATACAACTGACTCTGATCCATGTACAGATTCTCCATGAGCACAAGGAATTGTTTTGGAATTCCCGTTCTTCTTAGTGTTGTCCATAGTTTGTTATGATCCACACAGTTGAACGCCTTTGCACTGTCAATAAGACACCAGTAAACATCTTTCTGGTATTCTTTTCTTTGAGCCAAGATCCACTGGACACCAGCAATATTAGTCCTTGTTCCACATCCTCTTCTGAATTGGCATCTCCCTGGCAATGTACAGCTGCAACAATTGTTGGATGATCTTCAGCAAAATCTTTCTTGCATGTCGTATCAATGCTAGTTCTATCGTGTGAGCCTTCTACTGGGTCTTTCTTTGGGATGGGTACGTAGATGGATTTCTTCAAGTCAGTTGGTCAGGTAGCTGTCTTCCAAATTTCTTGGCATGGACAAGTGCTTCCAGTGCTTCAGCTTTTTGAAACATGTCAGTTGATATTCCATCCATTTTTTGAGGCTTATTTTTAGCTAATGCTTTCAGTGCAGCTTGAACTTGTTCCTTCAGCACCATCGGATCTTGATCATATTCTGCTTCCTAAAGTGGTGGAATGCTGACTCGTTCGTTCTGGTACCATGACTGTGCATTCTTTGCATCTTCTCTTGAGGTTTCCTGCATCATTCAATATTTTGCCTCTAGAAACTTTCAAGATTGCAACTTGAGGCTTGAATTTTTTTTTTTGAGTTTCAGATATGCTGAATGTGTTGTTCCATTTTTGTTTTTTAACTTTGGATTTTTTCACATTTCATTATACTATTTAGCTTTGTAGTCTCAAGTTGCTCTTTGAAATTTTCTGTGCATCTCATTGGCTTCATCATTTCTTCCATTTGCTTTAGTTACTCTAAATGATTGAGAACAAATTTCAGAGTATCTCATGACAATCCCTTTGACATTTTCTTTCTTTATTGTCTTTTAAATGATCGTTTGCTTTTTTTCCCGTGAATGATGGTCTTAATGCCCAACCACAGCTCATCAGATCTTTTTTTTTTTTCTTCAGTTCTTCTATCATTAGTGTTCAGTGCAGCTGAACACTATGTGGGATAGACTCAAGGTTGTATTTTGGCTCTTGTGGACTTGTTTTCACTTTCTTCTGCTTTATCCTGAACTTACACATGAGCAATTGATTATCTATTCCACAGTCAGTCCCTGGCCAGCTTGTGGGTGCTAATATTGAACTTCTCCAATGTCTCTTTCCACAGAGGTAATCAAATTTATTCCTGTGTGTTCCATCTGGGATATCATGTGTATAATCTTTTGTGTTGCTGAACAAAGCTGTTTGCCATGAACAAGTTTTTGTTCTTGTAAAGTTCTGTTATGCTTCTCCCAGTAATTACAAGTCCATATCACCAGGTCCATATTTTCCAACTGCTTTTCCTTCTTGCTTGTTTCCAAATTTTTACTTTCTAATCACCCAATAATTTTATCAAGGCATGTTGATTGCATATTAGATCATTTCCCAGCTGAAGAGAGTGATAGAATTCTTCCATTTCTCCATCACTTGCTTTACTGCTAGGTGTATAAATTTGAATAAGAGTTATGATGATTGGATTTCCTTCAAAGTTCAAATAGTATTGTACTTCAATATAGATTTTTTATTAAATACTTTTTTTCCCGCTTTGTTATAAATATATTACGTACATCCCAAACAGGACATTAAAATATTACTTCGTGTTACAGAAAAGATATTAAGGCTTTCTATTATTTACATTAAACAAGCAAGCACCTTGAAAAAAAAAAGATCCCAAATCAAAACAGGTGCCCCCACTTCCTTCTCTGACATACCCTGCCCAGAGAGGCCACTGGGTCCCCTTCCAAATTACCAAGACCCTTGGCAGGGGCTGTGCCCTACGAGACCATCTTCAGAGTGGAAACAGCTCTGGTTGGAACTGTGTAGGCAGGTGGGTTGGGGAAGCGGTTGACACTTGGCCAGGGGACTGGGGGGCTTTCTTGGCCACCTGACCTCAGAGACCCTGGAGGAGCTTCACTTCACACCCACCCAGGGTCCAGGGTCAGTTTGCAGGGCAGCTCCTCCGTGGAAGCTCAGGCATGTGGGACGCTCCCTTGATCACAGGGGGCAGAATAAGCCAACTTGGGGACCTCACACCAGTCGCACTCAAGTGCTGCCCTTGGGTCAGGGGGCAGCCAGTGTGCAGGGAGTGTCCCCTCCGCCGGGGACAGGCGTGGGCGTGGGGGTGGGATCCTTTTCTGTAGGTGGGCTTGGCAGACATTGCTCAGAAGGCTGGGAGGGGCAAAGGGAAGGAAGCGGAGAAAGGAATCCGGTGGCTCAAGTATTCTTTGTCACCAGGGACGAGCTGGGGGCCCCGCTGGAGGGGCCGCAGCGAGCGAGGAGGCTGGCGTTTGGCAGATGGCTTTGGTTGGGGGTCTAGGGAAGATTGGCAACGAGGAGGCAGGCTCGGTGACTCATTTGACCTTCTGGGCCCACTTCATGTCATCTGCCCGGGGCTTCTCTCCTGTCAGGCCCTGAATGATGTCTTCCAGGCATCGCCAGAAACCGATCTTCTCCAGCGGGTAGTTGAGCCAGCCTGTGGTGATGCAGAAGTAGGTCTCGTGGGGCGAGACGTGGTGGATGCGATGGTGCTTCCTCGGCAGGATGATGTGCCAGTCCTGCAGGAGGGTGACCCAGGGAGGCAGCCCGAAGTATGTGTGCGACCACTTGTGGATCTGGTTGGTGAAGGTGATGAAGATGACCAGGCAGAAGACGAAGCACTCCCAAGGGTACAGCTGCTTCAGGGCCTCAGGGCTCTGGGTGTGGAACGTGTAGGCCATGTTTAACAGCGGCAGCAGCGTCACCAGGCAGTTGTCTCCATTGGTTTCGATGAAGTCGTGCCGTGTGATGGCTGTGGGGTCAATGTGGTGCTCTCGGAATGGCCGGATGAAAGCCTTCCCCACAATGGGCAGTTCCACGGAGCCCCATGTGTCGGCGCCCCAGTGCACCAGGCCAGACAGGAAGTCGGCGACGAGAACACCTGCAACCACACCCAGCAAGACGAGGGGCGTGTGCTCCCAGGAGGCCAGCAGCAGGAGGTGGATGAGGTTGTAGGCGATGAGGCCCAAGCACAGGACCACGGAACACCACTCCTGGAAGCGCTTGCCTGGCGAGTACAGCGCAGCCAGCTCCCGGGCCCCGGCGTGTTGCGCGCCCCAGCGCCGGCAAGCCGCGGCTTCCTCCTCCTCAAGCTCCGGCTGCCGGCCCGGCCCGGCCTCGGCGCCTGCCATGACCACTCGCCCGGCCCGCCCGCTGCACTCTGCTGGCGGCGGCGGCGGCAGGGCCGCGGAACCGCGGCCTTAAATACTTTTATTTGAAGCTCTTACATCTCTTATCACAATCCATACATTCCTCCAATGTGTCAAGCACATTTACACATATGCTGCCATCATCATTTTCAAAGCATTCTTTCCCACTTGAGGCCCTGATATCAGCTCCCCACAAGATAGATGTTTAATCAGTTTTTATTAGCATAAAATTAAAATATCATATAATCCAACAGTTCAGTCTCATCAATAAAAGTCTACAATGGGCCATTTCAAAATGCTGCCGAGGTCTTCGGCTCTGTGAGTGACGCCCCGGGCGCGGCTGGGGAGCGACTCATGGAGCGGCTGTAAGTTTTATCAGCAAACTTCAAGTTCTTCACTGCCAAAATGACATCACTTTCCACCTCTGCCCAGTGTTCAACTGACAGTGCTTGCAGGATCTCTACAGACCAGATCACTCAGGTACGACCCAAACTGCCACTTTTGAAGATTTTGCAAGCAGCGGGTGCACAAGGTGAAACATTCACTGTTAAAGAGGTCATGCAGTATCTAGGCCAATATATCATGATGAAACAGCTTTATGACCAGCAGCAGCAGCATATGGTATATTATGGGGGAGATCTGCTCGGAGAACTGCTAGGATGCCAGAGCTTCTCCGTGAAAGAGCCAAGCCCTCTTTATGATATGCTAAGAAAGAATCTTGACACGTTAGCCACTCCTGCTACAGATGCCGCTCAGACTCTCGCTCTCGCACAAGATCACAGTATGGATATTCCAAGCCAAGACCAACTGAAGCCAAGTGAAGAGGCTAGTGTGACCACAAGGAAAAGCACGGAAGAAGGCAATGCTCCCATGCTGCCTGCCTCACAGCCTAACTGCAGAAATTCACGACAAGATGAAGACTTGATAGAAAATGTAACCCCAGCTGAGAGCTCTGTGCTGGACCTCGGGTTTGAGGAGTGGGATGTAGCTGGCCTGCCCTGGTGGTTTTTAGGAAACTTGAGAAACAACTATACACCTAGAAGTAATGGCTCAACTGATTTACAGACAAATCAGGATATAGGTACTGCCCTTGTTTCAGACACTACAGATGACTTGTTATTGAATGATTCCGTATCAGAGCAGTTAGGTGTTGGAATAAAAGCTGAAGCTGCTGGTACTGAACACACAAGTGAAGAAGTAGGGAAAGGGAATGAAAAAAAGGTTATTGGAGTGGAAAAGAGCGACGATTTTGAGGACTCTAAGTCCTTAAGCGATGATACCGATGTAGAAGCTTCGTCTGAGGATGAATGGCAGTTTACTGAGTGCAAGAAATTCAACTCTCCAAGCAAGAGAAAGAAAATGAAGGAATTGACGTCCCTGATTGCCGGAGAACCATTTCAGCTCCTGTTGTTAGGCCTAAAGATGCATATATAAAGGAAGAGGACGCCAAGCCTCTTGAATCCTGCAAGCCCCAAATCCATTCATAAATCTATGGTTTGTATATATCTCTCATTCACCTGAGAGGCATCATTGTCAATTTATGGTAGAGAACAATTTTTGTCATCTCCTAAGGGCATTACTTCCACTACCATGAATCAATGCTGACTCGTAGCCACCCTATAGAACAGTGTAGAACTGCCCCTGTGAGGTTCCAAGATTAAATCTTTACAAAAGTAAAATGTCTCATCTTTCTTCCATGGAGCTGGCTGGTGGTTTGGCACTGATCTTGCAGTGGGGTTAGGAATCTCAATGCATAACCACTAAGCATCTATCATATTATTAGTATTGCCAGTGGTATAGAATTTAAAACTCTGTTGAGGAAAGGAAATGATATAAGTGTAGGCCAGTTAGGAACCACAGTACATGAATTGTTGATGTGTACACATGAAACTCTTGAGTGACTGGTGATTGTTTACTCACACAATGGGGTTTGGTGATAGGGAAGAGCCATGCTTACCAGATAAAGACATGTCCTAATGAAACAAGGAGGGAATTAAAATATAAAGTACATTGGGTAACCTCAAAGCAAAGGATCCCAGCCAAAGGCCAGTGTCTCTCAGTTCTATGTCCTTGGACTGGCAGTCATGTGCTGCTTCTCACAGTAGGGGGTTTTAGCCTTAAGTCTCAGGATTACTGGTAGTTTGAGGTGAAGCCTAGTTCACTTAGTGGGGTTTCCACATTGAGTCCTTCTAATGTGGCCTGTGAAGGCTGTTGTGGGCCTGGGAAGAGCAGTTTAAAGTCTCACGCTGGGTTACCAAGGGTTTGCTAGAAACCAGGTCCAAAGTGGCCCATTAGGAACTTTGTGCCAGGCATATTCCCCCCTTGGGTATTATATAAGAATTGTTAAGTGTCCCCCCCCCCCCCCCCCCCGCAATGGGAAGTTTTCCTACCAACAGAAATGTAATTGCCTTTTCGGAGACATACATGCCGCTCCCCAATCTTGAATTTCCAGGAATATTTCCTTTTCATGTTGGTAGGAGTGTCTGCTGAATTGGTTTGATCTTAGGACTATGTTGTATGGCAGTGATTAATGATCTTCTCCCCACATCTTGAAAAATTGACCCAACTGAGGTAAAGTCTCCTTTGTCAAAGTAGTTTTTTTAAAAAATCATTTTATTGAGAGCTCGTACAACTCTTATCACAATCCATCCATCCATGTATTGTGTCAAGCCCATTTGGACATTTGTTGCCATCATCATTTTCAAAACATTTTCTTTCTACTTGAGCCTTTGGTATCAGCTCCTCATTTTTCCCCTCTCTCCCCACCCTCCTTAATTATTATTTTTTTCATGTTTTACACTGACCGATGTCTCCCTTCACCCACTTTTCTATTGTATGTTCCCCAGGGAGGGGGTTATATGTAAATCATTGTGATTGGCTCCTCTTTTCTCCTCCCACCCACCTTTCCCTTACCTTCCTGGTATTGCTACTCTCATTATTGGTCCTGAGGGGTTTATCTCTCCTGGATTCCTGGTGTTTTCAGCTCTATCCGTAACAGTGTACATCCTCTGGTCTAGCCAGATTTGTTAGGTAGAATTGGGATCATGATAGTGGTGGGGGAGGAAGCATTAAAGAACTAGAGGAAAGAAAAAAAAAAAAAAAGAACTAGAGGAAAGTTGTATGTTTTATTGGTGCTAAATTGCACCCTGACTGGCTCGTCTCCTCCTCGCAACCCTTCTGTAAGGGGATATCCAGTTGCCTACAAATGGGCTTTGGGTCTCCACTCCACACTCCCCCTCATGCACAACAATATGATTTTTTGTTCTGGGTCTTTGATCTTCCATGTGGGTTTTGCTGCTTCTCAGCTAGATGGCTGATTGTTTATTTTCAAGCCTTTAAGACCCTAGACACTATATCTTTTGATAGCCGGACACCACCAACTTTCTTCACCACGTTTGCTTATGCACCCGCTTTGTCTTCAGCAATTGTGTCGAGAAGGTGAACATCATGGAATGCCAGGTAATTGAAACAAAGTGTTCTTGAGTTGAGAGAGTACTTGAGTAGAGGCCCAATGTCCATCTGCTACCTTAATACTAAACATATATATCTATTTCCCCATCATCATATATAAATGTATTTACATATGTACATCCCTGTATTTAGATCTCCATAGATGCTCTTTGCCTCCTAGTTCTTTCCTCTATTTCCTTTTACCTTCCTCTTCTCCCATTATCATGCTCAGCCTTCATTTGGGTTTCAGTAATTCCTTTTAGTTACACTGCCCTTGATCAAGCCCTACCAGGCCTCCTACGCCTTCCTCATCATCGATTTTGGATCACTTGTTGTTCCCTTGTCCCTGGGATTGTTAACACCACTTCCTTTCCCTCACCTCCCCATTGTCCTATTGTTTTCTCCTCCAGATTGTTTATCCTGCCTATTTTATCTAGATAGACGTGCAGAGATAATAATATGCATAAAAACAAGACAGAACAAAACAAAGCAACAAACGAAAACAAGAAAGCAACAACAAAAAAACCCCAATGCCCCCCCTCCAAAAAAAAAAAAGCCTATAAATAGTTCAAGTTTGTTGAGCTTGAGGGGTGTTTTCAAGCTGATGGGTTGCCACACCCTGGCCCCAAAGTCTATTTTTGGTATTCCCTGGGGACTTCATTGCTTTGGGACCCCTGCTGTTCTGTTGCATGCTCTTAGTGTTTCACCTTGGTGTGATGGGGCCAGATTGGGCACAAGTCCTGCACTGTTGTCCCCCATAGTGCTAGGGGTCAGTTGGGGATGTTGTGTCATGTAGTGGGGCCTCCAAATGGTCTTCTCTGTGCATAGGCTGCTCTGAGCAGGGATATAATTTTCAGGGCTTGGTGGGTGGGCCAGGATGTACGCCATTCTGTCTCCTTTCCCCTTCATTTATTCCTGTGTGCTCTGCCTAGACATGTCCCTTTCCCTGAGTTGTAGCTTCAGTGCTGTCCTCTGAAGTCAATTCTTCTGGGGGTTGGAGGACTGCCCACATAGTTGTTAATGGAGCCGGCCTATCAGACCTCTCTATTGGTTCCCTGCTTCATGCTAGATATATTTCATTCCTGTCTTGGAACCCTGATTGAAGTATGGTCCCTCTTTCCCTATGGAGATATAAACAATATCCTCCCCTTGGTTGGGTTAGTGCTCTGTTCCCTTGCTACCCATGTCTTTCCCCTCCCCCCTCCTTGTTAGTTGGCTACCATATGTATCCCTGGATTTGGTGTGGCTCCTGCCATACTACTTGGACCCCACCCCAGGAATGTATGTATGTAGTAGCTTCTTATGAAAGGTTTCTTATAGTATTTGATGAGGTGCCAAACCCTGGCCCCTGAGTCCAAAGTCTATTTTCAAGATTCCACAGGAACTTTGTTCTTTTGCATCCCTTGATGCTTTGTTGCGCTCCCTTTGTGTTTCGTTCCAGTGGGGGTGGGGGTGGCGGTGGGGAGTGGGGAGGGGTGCTGTCAGACTGGGCACAATTTCCACACTGTGTCTCCATAATGTTATTGGTGAGGGGATGTCATGTGTCATGGTGGGGCCATCCCTATGGTCCTCTCTGTGCATTGGCTGCTGTGTGTAGGAGTATCGTCCTTGGGGCTTGGTGGGCCAGAACGCAGCCCACTCTTGCTTTCCCAATTAGTTTGTTCCCACGTGGTCTGGGCATACCAGCCCCTCTTCCTGGTCTGTATCTTCAGTGCTGTCCCCTGTAGTGTATTCTTCTAGGGAGGGGGTTTTCATAGCTGGGATTGAGGCCAGTCCACACACCTCTCTGCTATTTCACTGCTTCATGCCAGTATGTTGCCTTCAAGGCTTGGTTCATCAGGCTGCAGTCTGGTCCTTCTCTCCCTGTCCTGTGGAGACATAAACAATACCCTCCCTGTGGGTGGGTTAGTGCCCTATCTCCCCACTACCCACATCCTCTTTTTCATTTTTTCCTTTCCCCTCCTTTTTCAGTTGGCTGCCATATCTATCCCTGGGTTGGGTCTGACCCCTGCCAGCGTGCCTGGACCTTGCCCAGGGCATTTAGTAGTTTCCCCCCTATGCTTATTGTGCTTTTTCAGCTTACCTGAGTGGACTCATGCTGTACTTGTCCTTTTGTGCTTGGCTTCTCTTAGCATAATTTCCTCCAACTATTCCCATGCGTCCATCACTGTTTTTCACGGATGCGCAGTACTCTCATATGCATGTACCAGATTTTTTTATTCCATTCGTTGATGGCATTTAGGTTGCTGCCAAGTCTTTGTGATTGTGAGCTGCGCCACGGTGAACATTGGCGTGTAAATGTTTGGCCATGGTCTGTTTCTTCTGGGTATATGCCCAGTAGGGGAGGGGATTGCTGGGTCACATGGTAGTTCAATTTCCATTTGTTTTAGGTACCACCAAATTGATTTCCATAATGACTGCAGATACCTACAGGTCCATCAGCAGTGGATGAGAATTCCTGTCTCACCACACCCCCTCTAATACTTGCTGCTTTCTGATTTTTTGAATTGGGCTATCTTTGAGGGTTTTAGGTGGTATCTTATAGTTGTTTAATTTGCGTTTCCCTTTTAGCTAATTTGGAACATTTTCTCATATGTTTTTGGACATTCAGATTTCTGCCCTTGTGAAGCTTCCGTTCAGGACTTTTTGTCCATCTCTTCAATTGACTATGTGCTTTTTTCTTATTGTAGGCTAGCAGAGTATTGTAGATTTTTGTAATAAGGCCTTTGTCTGATGTGTCATTGCTAAAGGTGTTTTCCCAGTCTGTGGGCTCTCTTATTCTCTTGGCGAAGTCTTTTGATGTACACAGGTGTTTTATCTTCAGTATATCTCACTTGTCAATTTGTGCCCCTTCTGTGTTTGTGTCCTTCCCTATTTCTGGTATATTATTTCCCGTGCTAAAATTATTAGGTTTGTCCCAATTCCCTCATTAATGGACCTGATGGTTTGAGTTTTACTTTGAGGACTGTGATCCACCATGAGTCTATTCTTGTGCATGGAATGAGGTAAGTGTCTTGCTTTATTTTTGTGAAGTAGATATCCACTTTTTCTAGCACCACTTATTGAAGAAGGCATCTGCTTCCCCTTTGATGCTCTTTGGGCCCTTATCAAAGATCAGTTGTCTGTATGCTGATGATTCATTTCTGGGTTTTTAATTCTTTTCCATTGGTCTGAATATTTGTTACTTTACCTGAACCATGCTGTTTTGACCACTGTGGTTATTTAGTAGGTTCTAAAGTCAGGTAAAGCAAGCCCTCTGACTTTCTTCTTTACGAGTTCTTGCCTAATTCTGGGCTTCTTCCCTCTCCATATGAACTTGGTAGTTAGATTTTACAATTCTTTGAAGTAAGATGTTGGTATTCACATCAGGATTTCATTAAACACATAGTGCCTTGGCCAGGACTGACATCTTTACTATATTAAGTCTTTTGATCCCCAAGCATGGGATATTCTTCCATTTGCAGAGTTCACTTTTGGTTTCTTGTAATTGTGTTCTGTAGTTTTCCTCGAACAAGTCTTTTGGGGTTTTTTGGTTAGGAATATCCCTAGATTAAGGTGACTAGACGTCCCACTTTTTAACAATTTGTCCCGCATCCCATGGCATTTTAAAAAGTCCCGATTTTTGGAAAGAATGCACGACAAGCTAGGAAACAGCGAGAGAACGGGAAGAGAATATATGGTTTTCAGCTGCCATGTGGCTATTTCGCCAGAATACGAGTTTTACATTATTTTTGTTAATTTTATAACGTTAAATTTTAATAATAACAAATAATTGTTGAGAACTGATTATTGAGAATTGCTTATCAAAGTATGCATTGTTGATCAGTTGTTAGAATATGACCACCATTGTGTGGACTTAATGAACAATGGCATTTTTTGGCATTGGCAACGACGAAAACATTTTGTAACTGTCTCGCAGACGATACACATCATATTGTGTGCTAGTGCTAGTTAAACAGTGATGTCAACAAATCAGCTGTTGAGATAATTTAGGTAAGTTATTTATTTATTTCATAAATACATACATTTTCTTGACTTTAGCAGACAGTACTCGTATTATTTATATTTTATAGTGGTGGCAAAAAGTCTGGCGCTGGCCTTGAAAGTGTCACTTATGACTTACTTTACAGCAATTTCAGAGAAAAAAATAATACAAGTTAGTATTGTTATTATTTAGAAATAAATATAGGATTAAAATTAAAATAATTTAAAAATATAGTTACTTTATAACAATCAAATCAATTTAATTTATAAACTAACAATAAAATATATTCATGTAATTATGTACCTACTTGCTATGTTTTTAAGCATAAAATAATTTATAATATAATTTAAAATTATTTTTTAAGATTTTAATATAATGAGTAAGAAAAGAGGATGCAAATTCAACGATGATCTAAGAAGTGAATTTCCTTTTATTAAAAAAAAAACCAAAAGCGTTTACATGGTAAAATGTGAGAAATGTAATGGTGAATTTTCTATTTTGTACAGTGGGAAGAATGATATTTCAAAGCACTTGGAGACACAGAAACATAAAAGATATTTAAAAACTGCTACATCTTGCTCCAAAATACAGGAATTTTTTTGGAAAAAACTTATGGAGATGAAGAAAATAAATTAGCTTTAGCAGAAGGACTTATGTCTTTTCATGCTTTTAATCACAATCATTCCTTCAGATCTATGTCAAAAAGTTAATCAACCAAAAATTTGCCTGTGCTAGAACAAAATCTGAGGCAATTGTGTGTAATGTGTTTTCCCCATATGCATTTTCAGAATTAAACAAAAATCTAGAAAAAATTAATTTTATATCCATATATTCTGATGCATCTAATCATAAGGATATAAAGTTATTTCCAACCATTATTAGATATTTTTATTTGGAAACTGGAATAAAAATTAGAATTTTAGATTTCATTTCTGTGCCCGGTGAAACTTCTGAGATAATTTTCAGTTCCATTATTAATATTTTGGAAAAAAAACCAATTTAAAACATAAAATGGTTACATATTATGCAGACAACATGAACACACATTTTGGAGGAAAAGCGAGAAGAGCTACAAATAATATTTTTTTATAAATTAAAAAACCTTAATGAAAACATTATTGGTGTTGGTTGTGCAGCACACATAATACATAATGCCATTCAAACAGCTGCTGATTTGGTGTCCCTAGATGTGGAAAATATTGTTATTAAAATATATTCTTATTTATATACACTGTGCGCGTTGAAATGCTTAAAGAATTTTGTGAAACTGTGGAAGTCGAATATCAGAAAATACTTGGATACAGTAAAACACGCTGGTTAGCTCTTTTGCCAGCTGTCGAAAGAATTTTGGAAATATACGATCCTTTGAAATCCTACTTTCTATCACAGGATAAATGTCCTAGAATTTTAGAAGAGTTTTTTGAAAAAGAATCTTAAAAAATTTGACTAGAGTTTGTATACAAGCAAGCAGCTCTTTTTCAAAATGCTATAAAACATATTGAAGGTGACAAAATTTTGGTAATCGAAGTAGCACATGAAGTTAATAATTTAAAATTTCAGTGTCAAGAGCAGTTAGAAAATAATTGTATTCCATTAACTATCCGTAATAGTATAAGCCAGCTGGAAGAACAAGGTGCAATAAATCATGCAGATATCATGAATCATGTTAAAAAGTTCTATAGTAACTGCATAGATCATTTAGACGAGTAGATGGTACAATGATATTAAACATTTTCATTGGGTTACATTAAAACAAGAACTTAATTGGAATAATGTGCAAAAGTCATTCAATCATATTACTCAAAATGTCCCACATGGTAATATTTCTGAAAATGATCTTTTTAATGAGGTATTATTATGAACAAATATATTGATAAGGAAAAGGTTAAATCTTGGGCATCAGCAAAAAGCACACTATAGAACAAATGGTTAGAAATATTTCATCATTTTGAAACAAACCATGTTCCATACGATAATGCACTAAAAATTGTGGAATATGCGCTGTCCTTGCCAGGAACTAATACTGTGACTGAACACGTTTTTTTCTATGGTAAATAAAGTGTGGACATCAGAAAAATCACAATTAAATGTTGAGACTTTGAAAGCCATTTTATGTAAAAAATATAATTTAACAAAATCTTGTGAAAAAGTGCATGACCTTTTAAACAACAGCAATCTACTAAAAAATTCACTCAGATGAGAAATAGGCCAAAGAATAAAATAATACTATACATAATTTTTTTTCTGAGAGAACTAAGCCTTTTTATTTCCTTGTTTCACAAATAAAACTGGCTGCTTTGGTTGCTTTTTGGTGTCTAGTCAAAGGGACCAAATCCCATGTCCTCGTCCGACTCTTCCAATTCCTCCTTTGCTTCTTGCTTGGCTGGGGCCGAAACAACAGGAGCAGCAGCAGAGGTGGAGGCAGCAGCCACAGGGGCAGCAGCCACAAATGCAGATGGATCAGCCAAGAAAGCCTTGACCTTTTCAGCTAGTGTGAAGCTGTACTCAGTCTCCACAGACAAAGCCAAGACCCGCTTGTACCCATTGATGATTGAATGGGGCACAGAGGCAACAGTTGGGTAGCCAATTTGCAGGCACACGCTGGAAACATTGCGGACACCCTCCAGGCAGTGGGTGTGCAGAGCTTCCTCTGTGATGTCAAGCACTTCCGGGTTGTAGATGCTGCCATTGTCAAACACCTGCTGTATGATCAGCCCAAAGGAGAAGGGGGAGATGTTCAGCATGTTCAGCAGGGTGGCTTCGCTGGCACCCACTTTGTCTCCAGTCTTGATCAGCTGCACATCACTCAGGATTTCAATGGTGCCTCTGGAGATCTTCGTGGTGATGCCCAAAGCCTGGAAGAAGGAGGTCTTCTCGGGACCCAGGCCTGCGTTCTGAGCCGGCCCAGGCACCTCACACGGAGCAATGGCACCAGCATGGGCAGGAGCTGGCACCTTGTTGGCCAGTAGCATGTCCCAAATCTCAGTGAGGTCCTCCTCCTTGGTGAACACAAACCCCACATTTCCTTGCATATGAGGCAGCAGTTTCTCCAGAGCTGGGTTGTTCTCCAGGTGTCCTTAGATGGCCTTGCATATCATGGTGTTCTTGCCCATCAGGACCCCGGCCTTTCCGCGGATGGACATGTGGATCTGCTGCATCTGCTTGGAGGCCGCATTGTTTGCTCCCACGATGAAGCATTTTGGATAATCATCCAAAAGTTGGATTATTTTTAGGAAGTAGTTGGACTTCCAGGTCACCCTGTCTTCCCTGGGCATCACGGCGGTGCGTCAGGGATTGCCACACAGGGTTTAAAGATGTTGTCACCCTAAGAGGACGCCTGGCGAGAGCCATAATATTTTAATGTATTATATTTGTAAATTGTACTTATGTTGAAATTTAAAAATATATATTACTATTTTTGCGTTCTATGAAAATTTTGTTGCACCATATAGACCAAATTTTAATCAAGAACACACCCCCACCCCCTCCCCGGCAATGGTGTCCCGCTTTACCAATATTAAAATCTGGTTACCTTACCTTAGATTTTTCAGTTTGTGCTTTGCTATTGTGTTCTACCTTTTTGATCTCCTCTTCTGTGGCCTTGTCTTAGGTATATAACAAACCAATAGACTTCTGCTTGTTGATCTTGTATACTGCCACTCTGCCATAGTCCTCTGTTACTTCCAGCACTTCTCGTATGAAACGTTTGGGGTTTTCCATATATAAAATCATATCATCCACGAATAACGATAGTTTTACCTCTTCTTTCCCAAGATGAATATCTTTGATGTCTTTCCTTTGCCTTATGCTGTTATCTAGGACCTCCAGTACAATGTCAAATAAAAGTGGGGACAAGAGGCATCCTTGTCTGGTCCCCTTTTTTCAGTGGGATTGTTTTCATCTGTTCTCCATGGACTACCACATTGGCTGTTGGTTTTTCAAATGTAGCTTGTATTTTATTGAGGAATTTTCCTACCATTCCTATCTTCTTGAGTGTCTTAAACATGAGTAGGTGTTGGATGTTGTCGAATGCATTTTCTGCATTTATCTATATTATCATGTGGTTCTTATCCTTTTTCATGTCAATGTGGCAAAGCATGCTGATGGGCTTTGGATGTTGAACCATCCTTGCATCCCAGGAATGCATCTCACTTGGTCATGGTAACTGATTCCTTTTATATACTGTTGTATTCTATTGGTCAATATTTTGTTAAGCATTTTTGCATCAATGTCCATGAGAGCTCTTGGTCTGTAGTTCTCGATTCTTGTGGGATCCTTGCCTGTATTAGGTATTAATATTAAAGTGGTTTCATAGAACGAGTTTGGGAGTTTGCTGTCCTTTTCTATGCCCTTGAAGTTTGTGTGGGATTGATGTTAGTTCTTTCTTGAATCCTTGGTAAAATTCTATGAAGTGGTTGGGCCCCGGGGACTTTTTGTTGGTAATCCCTTAATAACCTTGTCTATTTCTTCTATTGCTGTGCATCTGTTGAGGTTCTATTGTCCATCTGGGATAGTCTAGGGAGGGATTGTTTTTCCAAGTGCTTTTCCATGTCTTTTAAGTTGTTAAATTCATTGGAGAAGAGCCCTTCATAGTACTGTGTAATTAGCCTTTTAATTTCATTAGGGTGTTTTGGAATGTCCCCTGTTTCATCCCTCATCCTGGCTATTGGAATTTGTTTCTTCCGTTCTTTCGTTAGGTTTGCCACTGTATTCTGTTAATCCTTAAAAAAAAACCAGCTTTTAGCTGCAATGATTTTTAAAATTATTTACTTGTATCTCCCCTTCTGTATTTCAGCTCTGATTTTTACTATTTCTTTTCATTTGCTATTAGTAGAATGGTCCTGTTGACACGGCTCTAATTGATGGAGGTTTTGTGCCAGCATATCAACCATAAGTCTTCTCTTCCGTATTCATGTGTGCATTTATTGCTATCATACTTCTGATAACTCCTTTGCTGTGTCCCAAAGATTTTGGTACATCATATTCTCATTCTTGTTGGTTTCTGACACCTTTCTTTGTCTCCGATCTGGGCCAGTACCCATTCATTTTGCAGTAGAAAGTTACTCATCATCCAATTGATTGCCCTTGTTTTTCTAATCACTTTATTGATTTCCAGCCGTGTGACATAGTGCTCCAAGAGGGAAGTCTGAGTGACCTCTTTGTGCTCGAATTTACACAGGCTCAACTTGTATCCCAGCATATGGTCTGTTTTTGAGTATGTGCTATGTGGACTTGTGAAGAATGTGAATTTTTTTTGCCTTTGAGTAGAGAGCTCTGAAAATATTTATCAGGTTAAGTCGCCTAATTGTAGAGTTCAGTTCTGTAGCTTCCTTGTTAAGTTTCTTTCCCTGCGATCTATCTTTCTTGGAGAGTATTGTATTAAAGTTACCTACTCTAATTATTGAGCCTGTGATATATTTTTTCATCCTTTGAAGCATTTGATTAATGAATTTTGTGGATCTCTCATTGGGCATGTTTATATTTATTATGCTCATTGGTTCTTGGTCTACTGTTCCAAGGGGAGGTTTTTATAGAAGTCATAAGAGCAGGACTTAAAAAAAATCATTTGATTGGGGGTTCTTACAGCTCTTATAACAACCCATTCATCCATCGTGTCAAGCAGATTTGTACATATGTTGCTATCATCCTTTTGAAAACATTTTCTTTCTACTTGATCTCTTGGTAATTTAAATAGAAGCCTGATCCTGTGCAATCTCATGATTGTTGGTATGTTTGAATCTATTGTATAATGCTTTCCAACCCAGGGAACTCATTTTTCAGTACTGGTGGCATCATGGTTGCATGATGGGTGCTAACCACAAGACCAGCAGTTTGAAACCACCACCCATTCCACAGGAGGAAGATGAGACCTACTTTTCCCGTCAAGAGTTATAGTGTTGGAAACTCACAGAGACAGTTATAGCCTGTCTTATAGGGTCACTATGAGTTGGCATCAATTCAATGGCATTGAAGTTTACTTTTCATCTGTTTAGTTTATCAGATAATATTTTTTGATCCATCGACTTTTCTTTTGTAGCTTTTTAGAAATAGTTCACCAAGGATTTCTTCTTAATCTGCTATATATAGTCTGGAAGCTCAGCTGAAACCTGTCTAATATGAGTGACCTGCTGGTATTTGAAGAACTAATGGCATAGCTGAAAGCCTCAAAGCAATTTTCAAGTCACCACAGTATGACAGTCTAAGAGACAGGTGATGGATGGAATATTTAGTGAGCACTGTCTCTGGTACACTTGTCAATTGGACTACTATGAAGCCTAAGTTGTATTCGAATTCAAGAAAACTTTTCAATGTAATTCGTTTATGATATCATGTCTTTTGGATATCTACATTTAAAATTTAGTGGTACATCCTCCATCCCCCATTCTTTGATTACTTTAATGAGCCTTCTAGATTTAATTAAAAATTTTAAAACCTAAAAATATGCACCCATTAAGAAAAAATGGTCGGGTTATTAGTGACACACATCTCTTTCTCTTTAACTTGTATGTACAGGGGTAAATAAAATAATATTTCTAAAATTCAAAAATATCAAAATGTGAAACTATTGTTTCTCAATATATCTTCCATCTAGGTCTATACACTGCTGAAGGCAGTTTCCTTTCCAGCTTGCCCCTAAATAATTTAGCACTTTTTAATTCACACCACATTCAAACATTAATTTTGGCATTATTGGGGGAGCTCAAATTATTTTCTTTTCATTGTTCTTTGGGTGTGGGTAACAAAAAGAAGTCTGAAGGGAAAAAAATCAGAGATGTAAAGTGGAAGGGGTTGGTTTTCCCAATGAGATTCTGGTTGAACAGCCCTTGCTGCCCCTGAAGAAGGAGTGGGTGCGCTGCCCTGCTGGGTAAGAATTCCAAAGTTCTTCATAATGAGATCTTCCTATGTTCTTCAAGAACATCTATTAGGCTTTCTCCTCTAGAATCCCCAGACACAGTCTCCATAATTTTCTGAGCTCAACTCTTTGCCTTGCATTTAACTGGTTCAATAGATTCCCCTTAAAAGCCACTGTTTTAATTAGGCCTTGCTCTGTGGATCAAATTGGTAAATTCAAGACTCCTCCCCAGTTGTGATTTGTTACATAAAACTGATGGAAAGGGTTCTTTGGGTTACCTAATTTTCAATAATGATTTTGGTCTCATCAAGCTGAAAACTTGCCGAGGCCAAGATGTTTGTTTAAAATTGAAAATGCTGAACCATATGAAATTCCATTTTCAGTAGCTATCACATCATTGATGATTCTCTAGTCTTCCACCAGTTTCTGGACTTCAACTACAATTTATTTACTCAATGTGTGTTAGAGTAAACCTACCTCTAACAATATCACGGGGTTCATAGGCACAATTGTATGGTTTTAATATATAGAGATCATAGTAAAGTCATAGGAGAGATAGGAGAGAAGATAAAATAAAAGAGTAAGACACTTTTTATGGTAGCATGCTCACCTCTGGGATGGCCGTGGTTCATGCAGAGAGAGGGAGGGGGAGAGAGAAAGAATATATTTGTAACCAAGGCTTATATATACTTAGGGGCATGCAAGTCCCCTTGAAGACAGGTAGCCACATATGTTACAAGAAGGGGCTGTACAATGGGCATACACATCACAGGAAGGGGATGAGCTAGGGGTGTACATGTAATAGGAAGGGGAGGAACTAGGGGGTATACATGTGACAAGATGAGCGGACTCTAGATTCAATATGGCAACCTAACCTTAGTTGTCCTTGAGTGGACTCCACATAGTCTCTGGGCTCTCCTTCAGGGAAACAATCCGCTATCCTTATCAGGAGGGAGTGTGCCCCACGTATGGTGGCACAGGCAATAATGTGTGATTGCTCTGGATGGCTCATGCCGTTAGGGAGATAACTTCTAAGCAGCTTGCTTCCAAGTGTGCTACAGTCATTTACTATGTGTTGTAAGCAGTGTCCTAGGCTGGTCATACGATAAATATGGGGAACAGCCTGGGAAAAAGCTTGATGCAAAATAAGATGAGGTTTATGACCTTCCCCTCTTAAATTATATTTGAGGACTTCTTGAGTATTATTAAAATGACTGTTATTTTATCTGGGACATTCTTGTGTCTTGTGAAAGCATCAATGATTTTGGAAGATATCCATTTGAGTCTGTTAAAAGTTTGATATTGGCCATAGTTTCAAAATTATTTCATTTTCTATGGTTCAAAATGATCTTTTTTCATATTTATTTATTTTTATTGTTCCTGTAAAGGTCTTATTTGCATATGATTCATGCACCATACTATTCAACAGCTTAAATATATTGAAAAGAGTTGTGCAAGCATCACCACAATAATTTTTAGATCACTGCCTTCATTCTTCATTCTTGCATCAATTATTATTAACTCCCCATTTCCCTTCAAATTACCTTGCCAATTCTGTTATTGTTTCTATGGGTTACCTAGCCTGGATTTCATATAAAGAAAATCATACAAAAAATCCCAATGAGGAAAACAAAATAAAATACAGAAAAACCTTGATCCAAAAGAAGCAGAAGACATTAAAAACTAGAACAAATTAAAAATAGGTCAAAAGGGAAAACAAATGATAAAATTTAAAAATTTATCCTAACTATATCTTCAGTTATCCACTTTCCAATGCACTCTGTGGGCAAGACTATTAACAACCCTAGTAAATTGTCTAGGATGTTCAATGGAGGCTTAATCTGTGTAGGGACTTTGCAAATGGATATTGGGCTTTTGCTGTCATCGATAGCTTTCTGCAAACTAGGTGCTCAATTTAAGCTCTAGTACAATTCCCTCCTGTGAGCTTGGATTTTATTATTTCCAACTGTTGGCTCACATGGGCTGGTGAGCCGACATAGAGACTTAGCTGACACCTCACCTAGATAGCTAATTGTTTTTAAGACAAGCCTTTAAGACGCTAAAAACTATTTTAAAAAATATCCAGGCATCATCAGATTTCTTCACCACACTTTCTATAAACCCCAAACCAAACTCACTACCACTGAGTCATTGCTCACTGATAGAGACCCCTGTGGTTTTAGAGACTATAACTGTTTCTTGGAGTATAAAGTCCAGTCTTTCTCTCGAGGAACTATTGGTGGCTTCGAAATTCTGACCCTGAGGATCGCAGCCCAACTCGTAACCACTATACCACCAGGTCTCCTACATTTTCTATAGCACCCACCTTATGAGAACTAAGTATTCTTAGATTAGGGTTTATGATTAAGTGTAAGCTCAAATTCATTTTTATATCTGAAGTTTATATATAAAGCTTACATATATTGCCAGTGTACTTTAGAAGCAGCATTATCAACTTGTTGAGAAGTAAATTAAGTCATCTCCAGGAGACATTTAATAATTAAAATAAATCCTTTTTAACTTATTTTGCATTGTCTTAATATTGGAAAGTTTTGGTCATTTTTGAGGGATTGCCCATGTTTTTCTAAATTTACAGTTTATGTGTGTACTGTCTTTCATTTTGTTCTTGTTGGATGCCAAAGTGTTGCTTCTAACTCATAGCAACTCGGTGTACACAGAATGAAACTGCCTGACTCAGCATGCTCACCATCATCCCTATGCTGGGGCCTATTTCTGAAGCCATTGTGTCCATCCATCTCTTTGGTGGCTGTTCTCTTTATTCTCTGACCTTCTACTTCACTAAGCATGATGTTCTTTAGGAACCGGTCCTTCGTAACAGATCCAAGGTACGTAAGAAGAACAAGGTCTTATCAACCTTTCTTCGAAGGAGCACTCAGCTGTATTTTTGCCAAGTCTGGTTTCTCTGTTCTTCTGGAAATCCATGATATTGTTGATAGTCTTCACTAACACTGTAATTCAAAGGCATCAGTTCTTCCTCAGTCTTCCTTACTCGTTGTCTAGCCTTTGTGTGATATGAGACAATTAAAATATCAGAGCTTGAGTTAGGTGTACCTTAGTTTTTAAAGCAACAGTTTTGCTCTTTACTAACTTAAAGAGATATTTTGGAAGGAGATTTGCTCAATGTGGTATATCAGTGGATTTATTGATTGCTGCTTGATGTATATAGTGTCTGTAATGATATCTTCGGTCTTATTCCTGATACTTTCAATATGCATTTGAATTTGTATCTTTTTCTCTCTCTCATGGGGGATGGGGTTAGTCTTGCTAGAGAGTGGCAATATCATTGTTCTTTTTAAGATCCTGGTACTTTTTTCTATTTATCATTTCATTGATTTCTACCTTTGTATCCACCACTTTCCCTATTTTGCTCCCTTGGGAGTTATTTCGCTTCTTTTTAGGTTCTGAAAGCAGGGTCTTAAATCACTGATTTGTGATTTTCCCTCTCTCTTTTCTTTCAGGGCATCCAGTGCTTTAAACTCCCCTTCCAGCGCTGCTTCTGTTATGCTGCACATCCTTTGCCATACTTTACTTTTAGTTTCGTTATCTTAAGAAATCGTTCATTTCCTTTGAGATTTCTTTGATTCGTGGATTAGTTTGGAGTATTTTTTTTATTCTTAGAGATTTTCCTGATATATTTCTGTTACTATTTTTAAAATTTTACCTGGTTTTATTAATTTTTTTGGCCAAAGAACACATTCTGTATCATTCAGTTCTTTAACAATTATTTAGGCTTGCTATATGGACTAAGATATGGTATGTCTCCATATTATTTGTATAGACACTTGAAGAAAATGTTTACTGCATGTTTTGGGTGTATTGTTCAATAAATGTTGACCTCCACTACTGGTGGATGGTGCTGTTGAGTTTCTCTATATTCTTACTGATTTTACATTAGATTTTATAAATTTTAGGGAGAGGTATGTTCCAACTATAATTGGATAGATCTGTTTTACTCAGTTCTGTACGTTTTATTTTTCAGCTCTTTTGTTTGGTGCATATATAGTTAGGAGATTGTATGCAAAAGCATTGTCTTTGAGCTCACTGTTTGGGTGTCTCTCTCTTTAATTGCATCGCCTAGCTCTTTTACCATGTTGTCAGATCCGGGGATCTTACTCTTTCTGTTCTGGAGAGCTAGTTGATGTTGGGTTTCTAGTCCTGTAATCCTTTCCTCCCTCCACTGAAGGCGTCATTCTCCTGAATTCTATTTCTGGCACTTCTAGGACCTCCTCTTCAGAGTAGTCCTTTGAGTCTAGGTGTTTTTTAGTTGTTTGTGGCTTCTTTCCTTCCTTCCTCTCTCTCTCCTCTTAAAAAACAAACAAACAAACAAAACAAACGCAAAACCTTTTTGTGTATAGTGTGATTAACTACTGTTTCCAGGGCCTGTGGTGTAGCTATTAGACTTGGATGCGCTGCTGGGTCAGTAGAGAAAGTTTACTGTTGGCAGATTGCTGGCATGGCCAGGACCCTTCCTTGATTCGGGCCAGGGACAGCTGAGGCCTTCGTGTTGGGTGACTGAGATGCATGGGATGTCCTTGTTAGGCATAGTGGTGATATCTAGGGCCTGCCTTGATGTATTTCTACAGTGTCTGGGGCCTATCATGCTGGGAGACAGGAACAGCAGTGGCCATCCTCGTCAGGTTGCTATGATGGCGGGGATCTTCCGTGCCTGGAGGCTCAGATGTCAGGGACTTTCCTTGTCAGGTCACAGGGGCAGCCAGCTCCTGGGGACATCTGATGTTTTCCTGACTGGGGTGGCTGGGGACTTCCTTACTTGGTCTTGGTAATGCATGGAGCCTTCTTTGCTGGGAAGTAAGGATGCCAGGTGGTAGGGATGATTGGCTCTTACCTTGAAAGGGAATGCGGATATCTAGGGACTTCCTTGTTGAGTAGGAGTTGCAATAGGAGGGGCCTATTTTGCTCAGTTCCCAGGGTAGTTGGGCCTTCCTTGCCAGGTTACAGGGATGCCTGGGCTTTGCTTTGCTGGGGTCCAGAGACTGCTGGAGCATACTTTGCTAGGGGGTTGAAGCACACCTTGCAAGGGGCCAGGGATGCCCAGTGTCTTCCTTGCCGGGTTGTTGGGATGGCTGATAAGACTCACCACTACCTTCCTTGTGTGTGTGTGTGTGTGTGTGTATGAGGACACCATAATGAGAGTAAGACACGTTTATTACTGACTGCAGACATGTTTACAACACTTTTTGTTTGGAACATACTCAGACGTGTATGAACTGGAAGCTCAGTGGCAGTGCTTTTTGACTTGGATATTGTTTGAGGTGTCTCACAGTGGCACTTGAGGAGATGTAGGTGTAGAAATGAAACTTACCTGCTTCCAGCTATGTATCTGGATTTATCCATAATTTATCAATATTATCTTATGTGGCTTTAAATTTTACTTGTTTATTAGTTCATATTGATTTGTGGGGTTTTTTCCCCTATTAAAAGTAAGTGATTTTGAAAAGCCTTCATTTCATCTTGCACCTACTGGTGATAGAGTTACACTCTTCTTTGTGGTTCCGTTTGTTGAGCTATTTTCTTTCACAGACTGTTTTACCCTGATGCCGGATCCCAGTGGGCTGGGGCATCCTCTAGAATCCCTCTTCAACCCACAGGTTAAGATTTCAGTTTTAGGAAGGATCACTCAGCCCATGATAGTCGTTGTTCCTGGAAAAGAATTAGAAAGATGTGTGGGAGATCAGATCCTGATGTTGGACCTTAAGTGGTTCTTCTTGTTTTTAGAGGATTGGACCAACTGCATTGAGCTTTACTACCATCTCCATGTTAAGATCACATGCTATTCCTGAAGCCGTCCTATTTCCTTATGGACCAAGTCATATACATCCTTCTGAGGTCTCTCATCTGTTTCACAACCATGGAGAAATCCACACACCATGTGGGAGGACTGGGAGGGGAAGGAGAGAAACAGTGCTAACGTTTTCTTCTTTCCCACGAGACTCTCTACTTTAAGTGTTTTGCTGGAAAATAGAATCTGGAAGTCCTTTTCCATCCTTGAAGACCAGGTGCACAGAATAAGATTAAGCTATGGGAGAGCCCTAATGGAAAAGGGAAAGGGTTGCTTTGTTATGTGAGGTTTTTGCCTGCGAATCAAATGTTGCTCATCAACACAAGGATGAGAATCTGAGAAAGACGCAAAACTAAAGGGGGGAAAAGATTGCAGCTCTTTCCTCCGATAGTATATCTAAAAAGCATATGAAATTTAAAATCTTGCTCAATTCCTTCTCAATAAATAGAGCAAAATATGTTTTCAGGTAAAAAAAAAGACAATCTTATAATTGAGTGATTATCATTGCTAATTAAGTTAATTGCTTCATAATTTTTTTCTCTTTTCTTCTTTTAGGCATTTCCTCCTAATTCGATCACTGCATTTTTTTACTGCAGTTCAGTGACTATATTCTTCACAGTAATCAAGTTGGTTAGTTACCGCCTACACCTCATGTTCGATAAAGGGGAAGTAATTCAGAAAAAGCCCTCCAGGGAGAAAAAGACGTCAAAGAACGACAAAGAGCCCCACAGCGAGCCTATAACTAATCATAAAGCTCCAAGGTAACTTTCCAATTAATGCGTCAATTCATAATTAAGATGTTCTAATTTTTCACCTGTAGTTCTTTATGAAAATATGCTAGTAGAGGCAGGCACAATACACTTCTCAAATATATGTATTTAAATACATTAAAATATTTTCCAATGAAACATAAAATTGATATTGTTAATCAATCTGATTTATCTAGGTACCAGTATGGCTTCATACCAAGATCTAAATTCCTTTGCACCAGGCTTAGAATTTTGTTTTAGTGTTTTTATCTTGTCATTTAAATACTTGAAGCATGTAAGACTATTTTAAAAAATAACATCTATGTTTATTAAGATGAAAATAATAAAAAACCAAAATAATTCTCCAGTTAGCATAATTACCATTATTCTTACCCTTATTTCTGATGGTCATATAAAGAGCATGCCTTATAATTTAAAAATAATATTGATAATATTTATTATTCACTTAAAAATTATATATATAATGAATATGCCAAAGTGGACGCTGAGGGAAAATTGTTTCTTGCTGAATACTGAAAGAGCTGCTAATCTATTTTATATGTAATGACTTAATGTTTTATGTTGGATTGGCAACAACAGGCAGATCAACAACGGCAAGAAGGAGGAGACTAATGGCAGCCTAACCACACCTCCCCTCCGCTGCAGCTCCCGAGGGCACAGCATAAACGCTCACCACTCTTCTGGGCTACTGGTTAGTGCCTTCGTTTCCGCTTTTAATTATTTTTTAATGTTTACTTCACTTCGAGAGGAAGTGTACAATGGTAGCATTTGTACTTTATATGCAGACGAGTTGTATGCTCATAAATACTGTTCCCTGTGCGTATGGCATGTCACATACTTCACGTTTGGACTTGGTCTGAGGTAGACGCTTGGCACCATAATATAAATACTTGGTCCTGAGCTTCCAAGCTGCTCTGACTGGTTCTGTCCTCTGCCCTACTTTGGGGGGCCCTACTCTGTAGCCAGAGCATCTGTTGGAAGAGTTTCACTTTCATCTCTCTTCTCCTGGCTTTCATGCATCTGAGCCGTCATGTGTGCCATGCCTTCCCACTTGGAATTGGTCTACCTGTCCACTGCTGTCCTCACTGACCCCACAGTAGAAGAACACTTGTTTACAGTGGAATTATTTATTTCTCTATAAGTAGCAGCTTGTTCTCTCATTTTTCCTTCCTTAACTATCACCGCCCCAATACACACCACACACACACACACACACACACACACACACACACACACACACACACAATCCTGGTACAATTCTCTTGGTTGGATCTCTTTCCTTCTCTTGTAAATGAAAATACTTCATTTTTGAAGAATGAATAACAAAAGCAAGTCCTGGACTGAAAGAGATTCCATCAACTCAAATTATTTATGGGTCTTCTATGGGAAGAGGGGGACATTAGGGGAGTTCCCTAGCCCTCATTTTGCCACTCATTTTCTATCATTATTTTATTTATTTATTTATTTTTTAATCTTATTATTTTAAATTTTATTTTTAAGGAGAGTGGGCATCTCTACAGGCCTTTTAGAAAAAATAGCAATTTCTAGACATTATCATCCTACTCACTGGAAAAGTGAAGTACACCGAGTCATATACATACGTGTTTTTTCATTTATTTAGGAGATGCCAGCCCAGGAAACCGTGGAAGACCTCAAAGGTAGAGTGCTTATTATCATAATTTAATATTTCATTACATTATCCTTAGAGCAGTAAAGATACTTTTTATTAAACAGAATGCCAGTGAATGAATTGAAAATAAGAACTGTAGGGTTCCACAATTCTCTTTTTTTATTGTCGGGAAAATATGTACAATGAAAGTACATGCCGATGTAACAATTTTACATCTAGAATTCAGAGCTCTGGTGGCATAGTGGGTTACACAGTAGAAAGCGAACCCCAATGTCAACAGTCCCCATCACCGGCCACTCCATGGAGGAAGATGATGCTGTCTACCTCGGTAAAGATTCACAGTCTGGGGAACCCACAGGGCAGTTCTGCTCTGTCCCATGGTGTTGCTGTGAGTTGGAATCGATTGACTTGATGGCAATGAGTTTACATTTGTTTGAGTTTTAATGTCTATAATTCAGTAGTATTGATTACAGTCTTCAAGAGGTGCAACCATAAAAAATCATTTTGTCAGGGGTTCGTACAACTCTTATCACAATCCATACACACATCCATTGTGTCAAGCACTTTTGTACATTTGTTTCCCTCATCATTCTCAAAGCATTTGCTTTCTACTTGAGCCCTTGGTATCAGCTCCTCATTTTTTCCCCTTCCTCCTTGCTCCCCCGCCCTCATGAACCTTTGATAGTTTATAAATTAGTATTATTTTCTCATATCTTACACTGTCCGACATCTCCCTTCATCCACTCTTCTGCAGTCTGTCCTCCAGGGAGGAGGCTATATGGAGATCCTTGTAATCGGTTTCCCCTACCTACTCTACTCTCCTTGTATTGCCACTCTCACCACTAGTCCTGAAGGGATCATCCACCCTGGATTCTCTGTGTTTCCAGTCCCTATCTGTACCAGTGTACATCCTCTGGTCTTGCCAGATTTGAAAGGCAGAAATGGAATCATGATAGTGGTGGGGGAGGAAGCATTTAAGTACTAGAGTAAGTTAAAGTTGTATGTTTCATTGTTGCTACCCTGTACCCTGACTGGCTCATCTGTTCCTCGTACAACCATTTTTAATATATATATATATTTTCAAATTAATTTATCACTGTTGATATAAACTGTGGTCTCCCTAAACAATAACTGTTCATTTTCCCCTTACTCTCATTTGCTACCCACAATGTAACCGATAACAATTTTTGGTTTCTGTATGTTTTCTACTTTCATATAAGTGAAATAATAAAATATTTGTCCCATTATTACTGACATTTCACTCAGCATAATGTTTTCAAAAGTCATCCACGTGTGGTAGCATGCACAAGAACTTTATTTCTTTTTATGAGTGAGTAAAATGCAATTTATTCAGTTACCTCATTTGCTTTATGTATTTATCTATTGATGGCCATTTTGCTTGCTTTACCTTCTGGCTGTTGTGCGTGATGCTGGAACGGACATCGCCATAGGGGTTTCTCGTTGTGTTTACGCTTCAGTTATTCTGAGTAAATACCTCATAGTGTGATTTCTGGGTCATAGTTTGCCACATGAGCTGTACCATTTTACATGCCAACTGACATGGATGAAAGTGCCACTTTCTCGACAACTTCCCAAGCACAGTTTTCTTTGTGTGTTTTGTGTATTTTTTTCATTGACATTGTAATAGGGTTGAGATGGTATGTCATTATAGTTTTGACTTACATCTCATTAATGGCTAGTGACCTAGACCATTTTTTCCAATATATTTGTCCATTTGAACATCTTTGGTGAAATGTCAATACAATTGACATCATTTTGGTTGAATTTTACTCAATTTTTGGTTGAATCATTTATCTTTTTGTTGTTAAATAGTAGTAGTTCATATGAGTATTTTTGATATTAGATCCTATGGAATTTATTATTACTCCATAGATTTATTTTCCCAAATCTGTGTGTATTGTGGACAAACAAGTCCTTATTTAAAACATCTAGTGATGTTTAGAAGTACACACATTCCCCCCAACTCCCCTCAGCCCCCACTCAACATATTTCCAATAAACTATTTCATCAATTGTTGTCTCTAATCATCCACCCTTATATGATTCATAAACTAGGAGATATACCACTGGGAAACGAAGAACAAAGTAAGAGAAAAATATCTGAAACAGTTGTTTAAAAAAAGAAAAATAAGAAGAAATAAAAGAGCACTGGTAATATGAAGAAAACAAATATTGAGAAAAAGCAGGAAATATTTAACCCTAGAACAAATACAGAATGAGTCAACAGGGAGGTCAACTGACCCAGTATACTATAATTCCATCCACCATAAACAAGTTTACAATAATCTCTGTCTGACAGTAAAGTCATTCATGTCCTCGACTGTGGTCAGAGATCTGAAAGAGGCTTAACTACATAGGTACTTTCTGCAGATGGATTTTGAGCTTCCTTGTCCTCCATCTCCTTGCCATCAAATTGATGCCTATTCATAATGATCCTATAGGACAGGGTAGAACTGCCATTTTTTATTTTCTGAGACTGTAACTGTTTATGGAGTAGAAAGGTATGTTAGACAGGGTTCTCTAGAAAAATAAGACCAGGACACTTATGATTATATATATATACAAAATAAAAATAAACGGCTAATTAGTCTATAAAGCAATGCAAATGGCTCAGTGCAACTCACTTCTGTGAGACAGCTAATACATTGGCAGTCTTTCAAGTCATGAGGGCCGCCATGTTCAAGTCAAGGAAACAGACAGCTGAGTCCTCTGTAGAGCAATTCAGGCAATCCAGTCATAGGCAGCAAAGAGCAAGGCAGGTCACCAACAGTCAGCCAGATGACAGGGTCCGACAGGCCCCAGCTCAACCAATGTATACACCAGTAGCACAGTGAAGCAGGTCTTGAAGGAACCTCAACTACAGTGATACAGTCCTTGGGTTGGGTGTCCCACAGGAAGTGTAGCTTGCAAGTTGAGGCAGAGAACTAGCTAAGGCAGCCTCATACTGGTCCGATCATCAAAGACCAAGAAACAAAAAAGGCGAGGCTTGTGGAACCATTATCTCTCCGCCCTTCAATTAAACTGTCCTTTAATTAATCCCACATGTGTTCATTGGCCAGGTTGGCACAATAAACCTTTCTATCACTAAAAGCCAGTCTTTCTTTTGAGGAGCAGCTAGTGCTTTTGAACTGCTGACTTTGCGGGTCAAAGCCCAATGCATACACCCTGTCCTCCATAGCCTTCTACAAGTTGGTTGTTCACAAGTTAAGCTATGATACCTTTCCCTCCATCATACTTGGATTCTGTTCTTTGTCATCTTTGCATCACACTGGCTGGTGTGCTTCCTTCATTTGAGCTTAGTTGAGGCCTCACTTAGAAGACTGCTTGTGTAAAGACAAGCCATTCAGATCCCAAAAGCTGTTTTTATTGATAGCTGGGCACCATCTGGTTTTTTCACCACTCATTGCTCTAGCACCCATATTTCCAGGGATCTCTTCATGAAGGTGAATGCCAAGTATGGATTGTGATAAGAATTGTACAATACCCCAATAAAATGATTAAAAAAAGAAGAAGAACTAACCTTGGAGTGGGGCTAGAATTAAGTAGGAGCCCAGCATTCATTCACTTGTCCTTGGATTATATAAGACTCGGGTTTACTTTAGGAGCCTCATTATGATTTTATAACCAAAAGCATTATCAGTCAGTCCCCTGAGGCATAAGACAGTTCCATTGATAGCATCAATAATTTATCCAGTGGCAAAAAATTTAATATACTGTTGAGAAGGAGGTTATGCAAGTATAGCCCAGCTGAGAGTTGCTGTCCATGAGTTGTTGTTTTGTACAGTTTGAATTCTTAAATGATTGATCTCTGTTTAAATTGACCTGAGGATTGATGTTAAGGAAACATTTTCAGTATCTTTCTTTTAAAAGGGCAGATCCTGGTCCGTCAGATGAGTACATGTCACAGTAAAGCAGAGGGTAGTAAGGTCGTCCATATGTGGTGGCTCCGTGCTACTTTTCATTGAACACCCACTAAGCCAGCGATTCTAAACAAGGTCTAATGACGGCCAATTCCACAGTCTTGGGGTGGCCACTATTTGTTTCGTCTTTCACCAGGGAATTTCCATCTTAAGTCCAAGGGCTACAGGTAATTTTGATGTAGAGCCCAGTTCATTCATGGGTTTCCATGAGTACTTCTGGTGTGGCCTATGGGGGATGTGTGCTTCCCGAAAGGCCTGAGTCATTGTAGTGCACAGCCCTGGTGCGGTTCACTCAGGATTGGGTAGAAACTAATTCAAAAATCTATAACCAGGAACATAGTGTTGACCTTATTCTCCCCTTGGAGTCTCTGTAATTATTGTGGAGCGTCCCTTCTGGATGTCAAGGTGCTCTTCCCATTGACCCACAAACAGGAGTAGAAATGCTTCCTCTATAATCTAGGGGTTCTCCTCCCCAGAGCTTAATTGTCCAATGGAGTTCCCTTCTCATTCCTGTAGTGACTTGATTTGTCAGGGCCTAGTGTCGCTGTTGTATGACACCAAGTGGTTGGTCTTCTCCCATTCTCCTCTTCCTGAAGAAGTGACCCCAGCTGATCTGAGGTCCTTTCTTTCAAGGTGGTTCGTAAGAGGTGCATAGAAGGGGGTGATGTATGGTTAAGGGACAGTAGGTCGTTTCTCTGCCTCTTTGTTTGGGAAATTGTCTCTAAGATTTGTTTAATTGGTATTTTTCCTTATAGAAGTGGGCTCATGCAATATTTTCCCTTTTGTGATTGACTAACTTCACTCAGCATATTGGTTTTCAGGTCCTTCCATGTCATGCATGTGGTGTTTCATGCTTTCATCACTGTTTTTTAGGGATGCAGAATATTCTACTGTGTGCATGTATCCTAGTTTCTTTATCCATTCTTCCACTGTTGGGCATTTAGGTGGCTTCCAGTTTTTTTTGCTATTGTGAACTGTTCTTCAATAAACATGAAAGACCATATAACCACTCATGTTTTTTCTGTTATTTCTTTGGTGTGTATGTCCTATAATGGTATTGCTGGATTATATAGGATTTCCATTCCCAGGTGTCTTGTTTACTTATTTACATTTAAAAATTATAATTTACATTTTTATAACAAGACATTTTGCCTTTTAAAGTGAGATCCATTACAAATATTCAACAAAGATGCAAATGATTTATAGATTTTAAACTATTTGAGCTTTTGTTTTTAAATAGTTTGATTGATATAAAATTCACATATCATACACTTCCATAGTTAAATTGATTTTAAAAGAGTTGTATACTGGATGATGCCTTGTGAATGTATGTGCTGCAGCAAAGCCTGTACTTGTACCTGCTGATGCTGCCTGTCTGGAGAATAAACCTGGATGGTTCTGCCTCCCCCCCAAAAAAAAAGAGTTGTATATACGTTATCACAATCAGTTCTAATGCTGCCTCCCCTCCCCATTCATTACTTACTCCCCAATTCTCCTCACCCTCTAACCAATCCTCAATAAACCATTGCATCAGTTATTGTGTCTCTATATCCAATCCCATGGTGCTTCATAAACTGGGAATCTAAGAGAAACAATAACAAATAAAAGTAAAATGAAATAGAAAGAAAAAAATTACCAATATTAAAAAATAATGAGTAAGAAAGAAAATGCCACCAGCAATATTAAAATAAGGCAGAGAGGACATGTCTGGCATGGAACCAAGTGTGGAATATTTGAATCTAGAGTAAATTCAGGCTGCGCCCAGAGGGCGGCTTCCCAGTTGCTTTAGGTCAAGTCATATTGCTTTCCATTTGTGTTGCATGTATATTCATGTCCTCCAACAGTGCTCCATTCGTGCCACACCCTCCCCAGCATGAGTGTTTTCTGTTAGTTTTTTGAATTGGGCTATCATTGTGGATGTATGGTGGTATCTCATGGTAGTTTTAATTTGCATCTCCTGGATGGCTGATGGTCGTGAACATTTTTTCATGTGTTTGTAGCCATTTGTATGTCATTTTTGGTGAACTCCCTGTTGATGTTTTTTTGTGAACTTAATTGGATTATTTATTACTTTCTTATTGAGCTATGGATTTTGGTAATTAAACCCTTGTCCATTGTGTCATTAGTAAAAAAAAAATTCCCACTTCATCTTACTCTTTTGATGAAGTCTTTTGATGTGTGTAAGTGATTTATTTTAACACGTTCCAGCCATCTGTTTTGTCTTCCACTGTGTGTGTTTCCTTGTTGATATTTGGTAGTCTAGTCTATGTATGCCCTTTAATAGGACCCTTAAATTTGTTCCAGTCTTCTTATTGATAATCTTGTTAGCTCTGGGGTTTACATTTGGGTCTTTAATCTGTCTTGAGTTAGTTTTTGTACATGGGGAGAGATATGAGTCTTGTTTCATTCTTCTGCATATGAAGACCCAATTTATCCAACACCATTTGTTGAAGAGGCTGTCCTCCCATTAGGTAGTTTTTGTCCTTTGTCAAAGGTTAGTTGCCTGTAGGCTGATGTTTTTTCATCTGAGTTTTCTATTCTGTTCCACTAGTCTATGCATCTATCATTGTACTAGGACAGGCTGTTTTGACTATTGTGGCTTTGTAGTAGGTTTTTAGATGAGGTTTTACAAGGCTTCCGCCTTAGTTCCTCGTTTTAAGAAGTTCTTTTCCCTTTCCGTATGAAATTGGGAATTCGTTTTTCCATTTCTTTAAAGACTGTATTTGGAATTGCACTGTATCTGTAGATTGTTTTAGAGATTATTAACATTTCCACAATTTTAAATCTGCTTGTTCATGAACATGAGATAGTCTTCCATTTATGTAGATCATTTTTTGGTTTCTTGTAGTAATGTTCTATAGTTTTCGCTGTATATGTATTTTGTTTCTTTGTTTAGGTTTATTCCTAGGTATTTCATCTTTTTAGCGGTTATTGTGAATAACACTGTTTTCTTTAAGTGCCTTTTTTTTTGGCTCTCTTCAGTGGTATACTGGAATTCAACTGTTTTCTGGTTGTTAATGCTGGATTCTGTTACTTTGCCAAATCCTTGTTTCCAGTATGATTTATTGTGAAGAGTTTTGGGTTTTTCTATATATAGGATCATATCATTTGCAAAGAGCAAAAGTTTTCTTTCTTCTTTGCCTATTCGTATTCCCTTGGTTTCTTTTTATTGTCTGATAGTTTTAGCCAAAACTTCTAGTACAATAAGAGTTGTTGAATAAGAGTCTGGTCCCCATTTACCGGTGAATTTTTTTCTGTTTTTTCCTCATTGAGCATGTTGTTGTTTTGTTTATGGCTTTTATTTTGCTGAGGAATTTCCCTTCTATTCCTGTTTTGTTGAGTGTTCTTATTTCTAGTCCTGTTTTGTTGCGATAACCTAGCGGGTTCTAAGTGAAGTGTTTACTGAGATATAAGGGTATTGCTAACTTGTGGATTGAAGGTGTATTGTGGAACAACAACCACCACAAAGTAAATTTAAAAGGTTTATTTTTTTAATACATTGACCAGCAGTTTAGGGCTGAATTTGAAGACTAGTGCCTGCCTTTGTTTTCAAGGAAGGGAGGATGTAGGACAGAGAGCACACAGCACTAACAACACCAACAGGAGAGCTGGGGTCTGACCCTTGTCTGGGGCAGATCAGGACTGGGTGGACGGAGGGCGTTGGACAGCTAGGGCAGTGTCTTGTAGCAAGTTGTTTTACCCTTGTGGTCTTTGGTATAACAGGGCAGGGATGACTTTTAGGCTACAGAGTTGGTTTTGGTGTCTGATAGGGCTGGAAGTCCTGTATTGTCTTAAAGGAATAGACCTTTAAGGTGGATCTGGTTGGAGGAGTATGGTTTACTTTTTTCAGATGATGAAGGTCACCAAGCAAGGTGGTGGAGTGGGGTCTGTATATGCCATCTACCTACGTGATTTAGGAGGGAGGGGGGAAACAAGAGCCTACACAGAGCTCAAGGTATTGCTCGAAGAGGCATGGGTGGACTATCGAGGGGCTGACCAGGGCCTGGGGTTGTGAGACAGCTGGCCCATTACTGAGTCTATTCAGTACCCCAGCTAAGAGAGCCCAGTGAGCCCTGGGCTAATGGCCCTTGATCCACGCATGAGTTTGCTACCTATATGTGAAAACGTGGGGCAGGAGGTTCACGGGGGACAGTGCCCATATGCTTCAATGGTCTCCTCCCAAGAGCACCCACCCGCTGAGGGATGTGTTGGGTGTGTGGACCATCTGAGGGCCAGGTGGGTGGTTCACATCCTGTGGATTAATTAACTCTCTCCAGGCTCCTGTGAGCTGACTTCTCCCTTTCCTCCAGTCCCTTAACAGTCTGCTCTGCTTGTTGGCTGAGAAGAGTTTGTGGGGTGGGTAGCAACACGAGTGCTCTGGGCTGCCCTAAGATGTCACAACAAAGCGGTGAAGCCCAGGCATCGGGAGAGCAACCATGTCGGTAGGGTTGGGTCGGAGCTCTTTCTGCTCCTGTGGAAAACTGAGCGTGTTCACTATCTACATCTGCTCCAGGCAGCCCTGCAGGCTGTGTGAGCCCTGATCCTGGGAACAGCTCTCCAGGCTTGTGCGAAGAACCAAGTGTGGTTTGTGCTTATATTGTCCCCAGTTTGGTCATGAAGCACTAGGTGGTCCTTCCTGCTAGTTAGCTCTGGAACGTGGTAAAATCAACTGTGCCGATCTGGGAGCAGTGCTCCTCCAGCTTGCGCCAGTGGCCAGTGACAAGGAGGAATCTGCTGGCAGGCCCTGCTGCTCTTTCATTTTAAGACACATGCGTCTACTTATCTTTGTGTCGAGAAACTCATAAAGAAGTTGGCCTTTTGTGGCCCTTCTCCCGTGGTTTCTGCGGAGACCATCCAGTGCTTAGTATCTGTGGTCATCTTCCTCCCTGTCTCTCGATTTTATTTTTACATCATTGATCACCCTCTTTTTCAGTTCATTCATCGGCACCCCTCTGTTTGGCATTTAAAGGTTGAAATGTACTGGGTCTTGTGCTTGGGACCAATGCCGCGATATGAGATCACCAAGGGAGAATTTATTTGCCTTACAACATTTTCTATGTACCTTAAAAAGTCTTGTAAGATCACCAGGTAGCACAGGTAAATGCTTACCCACTAACAGAAAGGTTGGTAGTCTGAACCAGCCAAGATGTGTCTTGGAAGGCAGGCCTGGTGATCTGCTTCAGAAAGATCACAGCCTTAACAATTTTAATGAGCGCGTTCTACTTCGACACACATTTTATCAAGAATTGGAATCAGCTCTGTAATGATTGCTTATTGAAAAATAAAAGGAAACAAAGCCCCCCTCCCCCGCCAAACATTAAAGCCACAAACAAGCTAACAGTTTGGGAAAATTTGTGATTAAATGTCAAACTACATACTTTTTATTATTTTTGAACATTTGCTTTTTTCAGAGCATTTTGGTAGGAAATAGGAGCCCACAGAAGCTGAAAATAACCCTTGTTCTTAAGGTGTTTGCAGTATAGCTGAAAAGAACTGTCAAACGCCAACAGAGGGGAGAATAAGTTCAGAGGGAGGGAAGCTCACTTCTGTCTTTGATTCTCTTTGTCTTTTTTTTTTATTAATAGACTTTTAGTTTTAATTTAATTTTTCTTAGTGTGTGCTTTATAGACGTTTATTTAAAAAATCCATCAGAAACACACAGAGGTCTATCCACTCTGTACTAGGGACAGGTCTCCTTCATAGCGCCTCATCCCCTAAAAATATATGCTTGTGTCAGACTGATCTGGGTACTTCTTGGTCAGGAGCACGTCTCAGGTGCTGAGCCAGCCATCGTCTCCAGTGGTGCTGGGACAGCTGGAGGCACTGACCAATGAGAGCGCCAATAACTTAAAAGCTTCACGTTCCCCAATGTCACTTTTCCCTAGTTGCAGCTTCCAAGCCAGCAGTATCTCAAGGGACAGGGACGCAGCTGCCAGGGCTGCCACAGTGGCAGTGGCTGGCTTGGAGCTGGGATTGGAAAAGTGCTTGGGAGCCTCATGATGGTTAGGCCAGGAACCCTTCTCTGAAGCAGGAGCTTTTCTCCTGTGCCATTCTGGGCTTTGCCCTCTTGAAGAGCATGGCCTATTTTTTGCCAGATGGAGACCTATCTCATTCTCTTTGCCATGGGAAGGAGCTAACTCCATCTCTCAGTTCTTTTGCCTGTGTCATGTCTGTGCTATATGATCCTTCCCTTGTACCTCCCCAGGAAGCCTGGGAAAAGTAATCAGCTCAGGGTTTGACAGAGGAAAGACAAATAAGTACTGTATTAATAACAAAATATAAAAGGACAGAGAGTTCACATGTACTTCCTCCCCTGTGCATATCATTCTAGTACACAATCTTGCATTACTGTGATACATGTGTCATAACTGAGGAAAACACAGTGACACATCATGATTAACAAAGTTCATCCTTTACAATTAGGCAACCCTGTCAGTTCTAATAAATGCTCGGTATCATGTATCCATCATTACACGTTTCTGAAGAATGCTTCACTGTCCTATACCAACAATCTGCCCAGGACCAGCAATCTGTCAATTTGTTGTGCTTTGATGGCTCGTGTGTTGCTGTGATGTGGAAGCTCTGTCACTGGTATTTCAATGCCAGCAGGGTCAGCCAAAGGGAGCAGCTTTTAGCAGTTTCTAGATGACGAACAGATGACAAGGAAGGACTAGGCTGTCCACTTCTGGAAATTTAGTCATGGAAAACCTTATGGAAAAAACTGAAACACTGTCAGATACTGAAAACTTCGTGAAAAGAAGCAGAATATGGTTGGAGATAGTGCCAGGAGATAAGCCCTTCAAGTTGGAAGGCATTCCAAATATGTCTGAGGAAGAGCTGCCTTCTCAAAGTAGAGTCGATCATAAGGACATGGATGTAGTAAAGCATGTGGGAAGCCTTCAGGAACATGGAATGTACAAAGTATGAATCTTAAAAAAAGGGAAGTTGTAAGAATGGAATTAGAATGCATAAAATAGACATTCTAGGTATTAATGAACTGAAATGGACTAGTATTAGCCATTTTTATACACATAATCATATGATCTCATATGCTGAGAATGAAGCAATCAAGAGGAATGGCCAGCATTCATTGTCAAAAATGACATTTGAGTATCTATCTTGTAGTACAATGTATCAGTGATAGGATTATATCTATCTGTCTTCAAGGAAATCCAATCAATGCAACTATCATGCAAATGTATTTACCAAATTCAGTGAACAATATTTATGCAGAAGTTGAAGAAATCTACCAATGCCTTCTGTCTGAAATTGAACAAACATGCAATCGGGATGCATGGATAATGATTGGCAATTCGAATACAAAAGTCGGAAACAAAGAGGAAGGAACGGTAGTTGGAAAATGTGGCCTTGGTGATAGAAACAAAGTCGGAGACCACATGATGGAATTTTGCAAGACTAACAATTTGTTCATACCAAATACCCTTTTCACCAACAAAAATGTCAGTCTATACATGTGGACTTCTCCAGATGGAGTACACAGAAATAAAATTGAATACCTCAATGGGAAGAGGCCATGAAAAAGCTCATTATTAACTGCTAAAACCAGACTATGGGCAGACTGTGGAATGGACCATCACTTGCTGATATGTATGTTCAGGTTGAAGTTGAGAAAATGAAAACAAGTAGATGAGAGCTAAAATATGATCTTGAGTCTATCCCACCTGAAATTCAAGAACATCTCAAGAACAAATTTGCTGCATTGAACACCAGTGACAGAAGATCTGCTGAGCTGTGGGAGGACACCAAGAACATCATGCATGAAGAAATCAAAAGGGTGGAGAGGGGGAACCGATCACAGGGATCTACATATAACCTCCTTCCTGGGGGACGGACAGCAGAAGAGTGGGTGAAGGGAGATGTTGGACAGGGTAAGATATGACAAAGTAATAATGAGTTATAATTTATCAAGGGTTCAAGAGAGAGGGGGAGTGGGGAAGGAGGGGGAAAATGAGGAGCTGATACCAAGGGCTCAAGTAGAAAGTAAATGTTTTGAGGACAATGATGGCAGCGAACATAATAAATGTGCTTGACACAATGGATGGATGGATGGATTGTGATGAGTTGTATGAGCCCCCACTAAAATAATAAAATAAAAAAGAATGGAAAAATGGTTATTTGCAAAAAAAAAAGAAAAAAGACAAGAAAGAAAAGATCAAAGTTGATTCAGAGGAGATCTTAATCCTAGAGTTGTTAAGGTACAAAAATGAAATGATAGAGTTAAGCAGCTGAACATAAAATTTCAAAGGACAGCTTTAAAAGACTAAGTAAAACATTATAATGAAATGTGCAAAGAGTCAGTTATAAAAAGAAAAAGGGAGAACCTGCTTAGCACATCTTAAGCTGGAAGAATACAAGGGGGAAAAGATCAAGCCTTGAGTAGCAATGTTGAAATATTTTATGGGCAAAATATTGGAGGATGCAGAAAGCATCAAGCAAAGAGGGAAAGAATATACATATTTTCTGTAGTAAAAAGAACTAGTCTATAATCCACCATTGCAGGAGACAGTACATGAGCTGGAACCAGTGTTGCTGAAAGAAGAAGTTTAAGCTGCATAGAATGCATTAGCCCAAAACGAGGCTCCAGGAATTGATGGGATACCAATTAAAATGCTTCAACAAGTTAATGAAGCACTGGAAGCACTCACTCATCTGTGCTAGGAAATTTGGAAGACAGCTGTTTGACCAACTGACTGGCAGATAATCTATATTTGTGCCCATTCCAAAGAAAGGTGACCCAACAGAAAGCTCACATTACAGAATGATATAATTAATATCACATGCCAGTAAACTGTGAACTACAAGGCTGGTGGTTCAAACCCATTAGTTGCTCAGCAGGAGAAAGATAAGGCTGTTTTCTCCCATAAAGATTTACAACCTAAGAAAGCCTATGGAGGTTTCTATATAGGATATAGCGTATTATCAACACTTGTAATCCATTTCAGTATTGACTTCTGTGAAATGTCAATTCAATTTCTTGGCCCATTAAAAAATTGTGTTTTGTTGTTGTTAACTTGCTAGACACACACACATATACATATACATCAGTTATACTATTTATCAGGCATATTATTCTTGAAAAACTTCCCATAATCCATATGTTGCATCTTTCCTTTTAAATTAAATTATTTGATAAGCAATGTATTGAATTTTTACGTCTCATTTTGTCTTTTGTAGCTTATGCATTTGTTGTCACACAAATTGACTTTGTAATTTATAAATAAGTACTGGTATTTAAGGTTCTTACGTGGCTTTACTTATCTTGATAGGTCACTTCTTTTCATTGCCAAATACGACTCCATTGTACAGATCTACCACTGTTTGCTTTCCTTTCACCTATTGGAGGACATCTTGACTGCTTCCAAATGTTGGCAGTTGTCAATAATGCTACTCCATAATCATTCCTGTGTAGGTTTTGATGTGGATGTACATTTTCAACTCCTTTAGGTAAATACCTAGGAACACAACTGCTATATCATATGGTAAGCCTGTTTACTTTTGTAATTAAGAAACTTAGAAGACCTCTTCCAAAGTGGTTATACATTCTCATTAACAATGAATTTTCATTGCTTTATATTCTTGCCACTATTTTGCAGTCTCAATAGTTTTGGGTTTTATTCAATTCAATAGATAATATCTTTTTGTTTGGAATTCCCTATAGTATATGAAGAAACCCTGATGGCATGATGATTGAGCCTTTGGGTATTAATAAAAAGTTGATGTTTCGGACTCACCAGCTACTCCTTAGAAAAGACATAGTCATCTGCTCTCATAATGATTTCCACTGCGATATCAAGTCCACTTTTCACTGAAGGACAGAGGAGAACTACTCCATAGAACCTGCAAGTTTGTAAGCAGATTGCCCCGCCTTTCACCCACAGAGCAAATGGTGCGTTCGAATGGCCAATATTTCATTTTTAAATTCCAGTGTTAACCAAGTGCACCACCATTGCTGTCTAGAAAACCACCATTGGGGCCTACATCTGTCATGTAGGATCATGATGAGTGAGAGATGACTAGATGGTGGAACACTTCATTGTGCTCATGCAGAACAGGTACACAGGTCAGAAGGCTATCATTTGAACAGAATGGAACACTAATGTCTTAAAACCAGGAAGGGTGTGCATCAGGGTTTATTATTTCATATACTTTTTCAATCTATAAGCTGGAGAAATAGTCTGAGAAGCTGGACTAAATGAAGAAGAATGCAGCACTAGGATTGATTAACACAATCTTGCTTGCTGAAAACCAAGAGGACATGGGGCACATACTGACGAATATCAAAGACGACAGCCTTCATTACAGGTCACACTAAATGTAAAGAAAATTGACATCCTTACAACTGGATCAGTAGACGATCTCGTGATAAAAAAGATGGATGTTGTGAAGGATCTCATTTTAAATCAACACTCATAGAAGCAACAGTCACGAACTCAAAGAAGGCATTGCCCTTGGAAATTTTCAAAAGACCCGTGTAAATGATTAAAGAGTGAAGCCATCCTTTGACAACCGTCATCGGATGACCTATCCCATGAAATTTCATTTGAATTACAGCGATGGAGAAAAATATTGAAGGTATCTGGACCAGCAGAAGAAGAAACAAATCTGTTCTGAATAAAACACAAGCAGAATTTTCCTTATAAGCCAGATCATGGGATTTTGTTTCTCTTACTTTGGATGTGCTTCCAGGAGGGATTTTCTCTGGAGAAGGAAACCGTGCTTGGTAAAGGAGAGGATCCACACAAAAGAGAAGGACTTTCCATGAACTGGATTGACACAGTGGCTGCAACAATGGACTGAAAAACAATAACAATTTTGAAAATGGAACAAGACTGTGCGGTTGTGTGGAGAGTTTCTATGAGTCAGAACCAGCTGATAACAAATGGCAACTAACAAGAGTTGGAACGAACCCAATGGCACACGGCAGCAACTCATATGACGTCATGTGGTGCCGGGTACTTTTTCATAGCTCCTTAATCTTTTCTGACTGTAGTAATACCTGCCTTACTTGGCTATTCTCCCCTCTAAAATTGATCTTTTGGCATTTCTTCTGCCAAACCTTCCTGGCTAACTTTCCCTGGCCACGCTTCTTCATGACCTTTAAATATCAGGGTGTTGTAAGGTCGTCTATCTGGGCCCTCTGCTTAGGGCATTCTCATCTAGAACTTACAGCTAAAGATTCCTGAATTTCTATCTGTTACCTTGAGCTTCAAAACTCTATTTGACAGTTCTTCTTAGAAGTTTAATGTGGAGTGCTTTGAACTGAATTCTTAATTTTTTTCTTGTCACATTTTTCTGTCACAGACTATCACCATCCATTCAAGTGCATTTCTACCCTCTGCCACATCCATGCAGGTTCCTTGAGTTTTACCTCCAGTTTTGTGAAGCCCATGACTATCACCCTAATCTATGCCACCATCATCTCTAATTTGGGCTCTCTATATGAACTTTAATGTTAAAACAACAAAGAAAAAACCCTCAACAACTCACTCAACTTTTTCTCTTGTCTCAAAACAGCCTATTTTATATATAACAGACATAGAGATTTTTTAAAATATAAATAAAATCATGTCATTTTCTTTCTTTTATTTTTAAAAACATTTTATTAGGGGCTCATACAACTCTTATCACAATCCATACATATACATACATCAATTTTATAAAGCACATCTGTACATTCTTTGCCCTAATCATTTATTTATTTATTTTTGCCCTAATCAGTTTCAAAGCATTTGCTCTCCACTTAAGCCCTTTGCATCAGATCCTCTTTTCCCCCCCTCCCTCCCCACTACCCCCTCCCTGATGAGCCCTTGATAATTTATAGATTATTATTTTGTCATATCTTGCCCTATCCGGAGCCTCCCTTCACCCCCTTCTCTGTTGTCCGTTCCCCAGGGAGGAGGTCACATGTAGATTCTTGTAATCAGTTCCCCCTTTCCAACCCACTCACCCTCTACTCTCCTGGTATTGCCCCTCACCCCCTGGTCCTGAAGATATCATCCACCCTGGATTCCCTGTGCCTCCAGCTCCCATATGCACCAGTGTACAACCTCTGCCCTATCCAGTCCTGCAAGGTAGAATTCGGATCATGGTAGTTGGGGGGAGGAAGCATCCAGGATCTGGGGGAAAGCTGTATTCTTCATCGGCGCTACATCGCACCCTGCGTGTTACTTTCTTAATCCCTTTCTGTTATATTGAACATACACTCCTTTAACCTTAGCCCCAAACTAAGGTGACCATTTTTGTCACGGACAATTCTGTTCAGTTTATCATTTTCCCACATGTACCAGTTTGAGTCAAAATTATATGGTCACTTTATCACCAAGGCTCCTCTTACCTCTCAGCCTCATCCCTTACTGCTCCCTCTTCAATCACACCACCACTTCATATGTCTACCTTCAATGCTTCAGAGAAGGACAGAGTGCACTGAGGTAGTTTATTGTGCCAACCTGGCCGATTGAAGGGGTAAATTGAAGGGTGGAGGGATAAATGGCTTGGTAAGCCTCGCCTTTCTAGTTCTTGGGTCTCTTGCTTTGTGATGGTCGGACCAGGGTGCAGCTGCCTTAGCAGTTCCCTGCTTCAGCTGGCAAGGCTCATTTCCTGCAAGATATCCCCAAGGAGAAGCCACATGGACCTACCCCGATGCAGCCTTGGGTGCTGGAGTAGCCGTGTGGAGACCCCTGCCAGTGCTGAGATGTTTACACATTCACTGACTCAGCTTTCCTCCTGCAGTCGGCATCATTGCTTGTGTTTTGTGAGATGGAGGAGGATTTTGTGGATTAGTGTCGGACATATGGGTGAATATTGGACTTGTGGGCTTGGACAGCACTGGGTTGGGATATTTTCTTGATGCACACTTACCCTTTATATAAAACTCTCTCTTATACATGAGTTTCTGTGGATTTGTTTCTCTAAAGTACCCAGACTAACACACTCTCTTTTGACCAACCTCATAAATAAAACTTCTTTTGCAGATACAATTTAGGATGTTTTGACAACATATATTGTGTCTAACGCATGTGGTCACTATTATCATGGGCACTCACATGCTTGCCACCAGTTGTGCTACTTTCACAAGCACCTTCTTAGATGTACTAACGCAATCTTGAAAGACTGATGGATATAGTTAGCCCACTTCACACATAAGGAAGTTTCGGTGTAGACAGCTGTTCTAACAGTGGAATTTTGACTTCTACAGGACATTTGTCAATATCTGCAGACATTTGAGACATTTTCACTGTATCAGATGGGGAGCTAATAATGTCGGTGGGAGGGGCTGGAAGACTGCTAAGCATCCTACAATGTCTCAGACAGCCCTGAGCAGAAAGATGATCTGACTCAGGATGTCAGTAGTGACTAGTTGGAGAAACCCAACCACAAGCTTAGCAGTTCAACCCACGAGCCCCTCTACAGATAAAAAGTTAAAGCTTTCTGCTTTCTACTCCCCTAAAGAATTACAATCTTAGAACTCCTGCCACAGAGGGGTTGCAATGAGTCAAAACGCACTAGATGGCAATGAGGTAATGGAGTAAACAGCGGAGCCTGAATCTAAACCCGATGTTGTCGAGTTGATTCCGACTCAGAGTGACACGTTAGGACAGAATAGCATTTCATCTTTCAGTTTCCAAGGCTGTAACCTTTGGAAAAACAGACTGACATGCGGATCGCCCATGGAGCAACTGGTGGTTTTGAACCCCCGGGGTTTTGGCTAGCAGTCAAGAGCTTTAGTCATGCCACGGTATCACCGGGGCCCCTCTTTCTGATTATCAATCCCAAAGACTTCATTGAAATGATCTCATGGTTTCTCCCATGGGCACAAAATTGGGGAAACGAAAAATCTGAATTGCGGAAAGTAATAGAGCTTTAAATACTGACATCTCAAGAACGATTTTAATTTGCAGGTGATACTTAAAAATGAACGTTTAGTCACATTTGTTGTGGTACTATTTTAAGTTTTGTTATTACATTTTGGGCCATGCCTTTGTCATTTCAGAAGCTAATGAAAATGTTATGTTTTTGTTTATTTCAGGCTTTATTCTAGCGGATGACCAACCTGTCGCACCTGTGACATGCACCTCTCCAGGTGCCAAAATGGAAAATTTGCCCGTTTCTAAGGTGCACATGCCAGAAGCCATGGCCGCATCAGCAATACTAACCAAGCCAGCCACCCCAGAAACCCTCCTCAATAATGAAGTGAAGGAGAGAAGAGCCACGACACAGTCCCCTCTTCACCACCGATCTGCAGGCCGCCTGGCAGGGAAAGACACCTGGGAGAAGTTGCCCCCGCTGTCTATGTCTCAGTATGACTTAATAGAAACAGATGCATCTCTCCAGCCTTGGGGCAGCGAGAACTCCGTCCTGATTCCGGATCCACAACACCCCAAGGGCTCTCCTATCAAGGAAGATAAGTCACCTCAGGAGAGCTTGAGCGGCAGCTACCTTCAGTGTCACACCGTCATTACCAAGCAGGCAGAAGACCGGAGGAGCCCTTCCTGCCAAGTAGACCCTCCCTTGGTTGACGAAGTTACCTACTCTGGTAATGAGGTAGCTGTTACCTTGATTGACACTTCCCAACCGGGAGACCCACTGAGCTTGCACGAGCCCATTAAGATTGTCATCACTATGAGCAGCACTTCAGACTCCATGACGGACTTGGAACATCCTCTCCACCTCCAGGTGCTGGGCACAGAGAGGAAGGGCCCAAAGTCGGATGCTGAGCCAGCAACACCAGGGTTAGCCAGACCTCCAAACAGGGAGCAGGTTCCAATTCCTGTCATCACCCTTGAACTCTCTGAAGATGAGGCCGGAGGCACTGTTTGTCCTGATGGCAATGAGAATGAAGGGAAACCAGAGAGTCTGATAGTAGAAGCTTCTTCCCATCAGTGCTCTGGCTATGAATCTGCGGCAGGAGGTGATGTCACAAAAGAACGCTGCCCTGTTCCAAAGGACCGTGGTGAAGCATCCGCCCGACTCACATCCACTGTGGCCTCAGAGTCTGAGGTGGGAAAGGAAGGTCACACTAACCTTGACCCTTCATCTTCTAAGAGCAGCCATGAAAAGAGGCAAGCCCGAGTACTCAGTGTGGATAGTGGAACGGATGTCTTCTTGACTAAGAATTCTACGGAAATTATGAGTGATAAAGAGAAAGCAATACCGACTTCCAAATCTGACTTAGAGGCTAAAGAAGGACAAATCCCTAATGAATCCAACTTCTTAGAATTTGTTTCCCTGTTGGAATCAATGAACACTTCCAAGGTTGTGGCAGTCAATCAGCCGAATGTCTCAGCAGAGCAAAACAAAGAGCACAGACTTCTTGGAGGTATGAACTCACCTCAGTTCTGTCCCAATAGCACAAAAAGGCAATGCATTTCATACTAATTTACCTCTTGGGATTTAATTTTGCAAAATACAGACCAACTCTCATGTAATTGTTTGCTGCTTGGATTGGTAATGAATATTTTTTGATGAATATGCCAATACTCAGCTCTGATGAGTGAATTTTAAACTTGCAATATGCTACCAGGAAAGGTCCCTGGGTATCACAGTGCACACTTTACTACCAACCTAAAGGTTGGCAGTTCACACTCATCCAACCCGCCCAACTCACATCCAATATGGCCTCGGATCTGAGGTGGGAAAGGAAGGTCAGGCTAACCTTGACCCTTCATCTTCTAAAAGCAGCCATGAAAAGAGGCAAGCCCAGGTACTCAATGTGGATGTAGAACAAATGCCGAGACATCTGCTTCTATAACGATTATAACCAAGAAAACCCAATGCAATAGTTCTACTCTAACCCGTGGCATTACCGCGAGTCATAATCGACCCTACAGTAACTAGTTTTCTATTTCTACGAGGAAACATAAGGCATGGAAGGAATGTTTTGCTTTCCTGGAAAGAAGGAGAAATAAGTCATTTATTACCAGGGAAATAAGTCACTGTATTTTACTACAGCAACAAGACTCATGCAAAATGTTTCTTCCTTTATAATATAAAAACATTCTTGGAAGAGTCAGTATAATGATAGTTAAGTACATCTAATTTCCCTTTTGAATTTCATTATAAAATCCTATGTGGAGAATTTTTTAATTATGCCATTAAAAATAGCTACTATTGTAAGTCACTTACATATATGAACTGGAGGTGACCACACATGGTGCTTGCCAGGAGGAGACCTGCCTTTCACTGTGAAAAGGTTTCTGGGATTTAATGATAAACTGGACAATCGGCCTCACATTAACTCATTCACTCTTATAACTTTGTGTTGTAAGTGATAATATTCTTTTTGTGCAAAGAGGATATTAAAACTCAGATATTTTCACTAGTTTTCCCATGTGGATACCTCTACTAAATAGCATAACTATAATTTAAAATATATTACCTACATGGATAGGACAATACTCTGGGTCTCAGTTTCCTTGCAAGTAAAATTATATTACAGAATTAAATTTTTGATTAAAATCTCTGAATTTCCATATTCACTTTTATGATTTTGGGGGGTATATAATTTCTGTCTAGCTGTGCTGAAATTATGTCTATATGGTATCATTGCTTTCTGGAAGTTGTAGTAGCTCCTTTTCTTTACTTCAGAGTCATAGTGTTTCTTAGAGCTGGGTCATTTCACTCCTGCTGGCCACTCTTTGTTCTCTGGGATAGCCAGGAGCTGACGCTTCTGAACTTGGTGGCTCTGGTAAATTTCCTCTTCATCTTTAAAACATTTTTATTGCCATATAATTCACTTATAGTTCAATGATTTGAATATATTAAAAACAGTTATGCAATCATCACCACAATCGATTCCAGAACACATACTTCATTTTAAAATCCATTATTATCAGATCCCCATTTCTCCTAATTTCCCTTGACATCACACAAGAAACTATCAATGTAGTTACTGTCTCTGTAGATTCATCAACCTTGGATTTCATATAGAGAAAATCACACGTAAAATTCCACGAGTGACAACAAAATAAAACACCATAAAACCCCAATCCAAGTGTAAACAGAAGATAATAGAAACCAGAACTCAAATTAAATTAACTTTTAATTTGACTCAAATTAAAAATGAGTCAAAGGGGACAATTATAATAGGTTAAATTTTAACCTGACTATATCTGCAGTAATCCACTGTCCAGTGCACTCTTTCTGGGGGTAAGACTGCTTACATCCCTGGTCAATGGCTCAGGGGACTTCAATGGAAGCTTAATCCCTGTAGGGTTCTGCACATGGGCTTTTCTTGACATCTGTAACCTTGTGCCAACTGGGGACTCAGAATTTAAGCTCTAATATCATTCTTTCCTCCAATCTTGGATTTTATTACTTACAGTCCTTGAATCACACATGCTCGTGTACTTCTGTGTAGACTTAGCTGCCACCTCACTTAGATGGCTGCTTGCTTTAAGACAAACCTGTAAGGCCCAGACACTATTCTTTCTGATAGCCAGGACTCATCTGATTTCTTCATCATATTTTGCTACAGCACTCATATCTTCAGTGATCACTTCAAGAGGGCAAGTACTGTGCAGAGCCACCTCCTAAGAACTGCTTGTTGTCATTAGTGCTTAAGATTATGTGCCAGATCAAAATCAAGTCATATAGCTAATGTCTACATACAATGTGTATATGTGGTTCACTTTAAAGGCACTATTATCTGCTTATTGAGAAATAATTTAAATAAATTGCACAAGACATTTGATAATTCCAATAACGGTAGCATTCATCTAGCCAATGGTATAGAATCTAAAGAATTATTGAGCAAAGGAAAAAAGGGTTTTAGACTTACGCTGTTGTTAGGTGCCGTTTAGTCAGTTCCTATCCACAGTGACTCTATGCACAACGAAGGAAACACTGAGCTGTGCAACGCCATCCTCACAATTGTGCCAACGCTCGGTCCATTGTGGCAGCCACTGTGTCAGTCCATCTCACTGAGGGCCTTCCTCCTTTGCATGGCCCTCTACTTTACTTGACATGATGTCCTTTTCCAGGGACTGGACTCTCCTGACAACAGGTCTAAAATACCTGAGACAAAGTTTCACCATCCTTGCCTGACTGGAAGAGATCCTTCTTTGTGCCCATTCTAAAGAAAGGTGAACTAACAGAGTGCTTGGGCTGCAGAATGATATGATTGATATCACACACAGGTAAAATTTTGCTTAAGGTCATCTGACAATGGTTACATCAGTACATTGACAGGGAACTGACAGAAGTTCAGGCCAGATTCAGAAGAGGACACAGAACAGACTATCATTGCTGATGTCGGAGGGATATTGGTTCAAAGAGAATACCAGAAAGGTGTTTACTTGTGCTTCGTGACTATGAAAAAGCTACAATAAACTGCAGATAACCTTTACAAGAATGGACATTCCAGAAGACTTCATTGTGCTCATTGGGAACTTATACATAAATCAAGAAGCAGGTGTGCAAAGATACAAAGGGGATACAGCATGGTTTTAAATCAGGAAATGCATGTGTTGGAATTGTAACCTCTCACCATACTTATTCAATTAATATTCTGAACAAAGAAACTGGATTACATGAAGAAGAATGAGATTTTATGATTTGAGGATGGCTTATTAACAACCTATGATAGGCAAATGACACAACCTTGCATGCTGAAAGTGAGAAGGAATTGAAACACTGGCTGATGAAGATCAAGGATTATAGCCTTCAATGTGAATTACAACTCAGTGTAAAGAAGACTGAAATCCTCACACTGGACCAATAGGTAACATCATGATAAATAGCGAAAAGGTTGAAGTTGTCAAAAATTTTGTCTTGCTTGGATCCACAATCAATGCTCATTGAACATCAATCAAGAGGTCACAAGCTGTGTTGTGTTGTATAAATCTGCTTCATAAGATCTCTTTAAAATGTTGGAAAGCAAGGATATTACTTTGAGGACAAATGTGCACCTGTCCAAGCCCTAGTATTTTCCATTGTCTCATAAGCATGTGAAAGTTGGACATTGAATAAGGAAGGCTGAAGAAGAATTGATACATTTGAATTGTGGTGCTGGAGAAGAACATTGAAAATACCGTGGAATGCTAATGGACAAACCAATCTGTATCGATGTAAGGCCAGAGTGCTCCTTAGAGGCAAAAATAGCAATACTTCATCTCATGAACTTGGACATGTCAGAAAAGACCAGACCCTGGAGAAGGACCTCATGCTTGGTAAAATAGGGAGGCAGCAAAAGAAAGAAAGACCCCCAATGAGATGGATTGATACAGTGGCTGTAACACTAGGCTCCAGCACAGGAACAATTGGGAGGATGGCTCAATTCCGGGAAGTGTTTTGTTCTGTTGTGCAGAAGGGTAGGACCCAACTTGATGACATCTAATCACAACAGTTAGGTTAAAATGGAATGCCTTATCATTTGATCTCCCTTGTCACCTATTCAAAGTTGTTTCAGTTTTTAACATTTGCTGCTTTTTGATTGTTTTTTTTAATGTTTTGTCTAGTGGCGGTTGTTGGTTTGAATCGTCTGTTTGTTTGCTTCTTTTCTTCCTGTCTCTGTTTTGTATGATTTTCTGTAGATGGAATTCATGATAGTTAATTCTATAGAGGCAGTAACTGGATGGGTAATTGCTTAGGGGGATGGCAGGGGAGCATGGGGGTAAATGGAGTGCTATGAATAATGAGGATGGGAAGTCAATGTTCTGAAATTGATTGTGGTGGTGATTAGTCAGATCTTAATACATTGAGTGATTAAATTGATATATGAAGTACATGACTATCAAACAATTTTGAAAAGAAGACTCAAGAGTAGAATGTATGCTTTGGATTTGGAGATCCCGTACATTGAACCGACCTGATCCACGAGACAGCTGGGACACTAGAAACGAACCAGTAATAGGAGAGGGGTGGCAGGACCAGTAGATTTTCCAGGGCATGGAGTAAGTTTTAAAGCCATGCGCCTTTGGATAGGAAGCTGGCTGGTGGAGTGGGTGCCAACTCTACAATTAGAGAATCTGGCTTTCTTACCCACGAGGCTAGAGCTGAGTGCCTTTGGGGTGAGGCTTATGATATAGCCTTTGAACGTTTATTGGAAGGCTTAAAAGGGCTTTGTGACGTTTTTTGAGCAGAGCAAAGGCTAAGGAGTCAGGTGGCTGAAAGGCCAGAGAGAGACTTGCCTGCCAGCATGGCTAAGAAGAAACGTTCCTGTCTGAATAACTGTATTCTGAGAATTTGCAACTTGCTAACTTCTTTACCAAGTCTGATAATGTGAGTATTGTCTGCGAGTTGTGAGTGGCCGTTGTAGTGAATAGTCAAACCAAACTGAAAAACTGTGAGTCTGATTCCACCACTCGTCTGTCAGTGAGACATACTGTGGTGGCTGTGTGTTGCCGTGATGTTGGAAGTTGTCACTGATATTTCGAATGCCTGTAGAGCCACCCGATGTGAGCACGCAGCAGAGCTTCCAGACTATGAAGAAGGAATCAGCTGTCCACTTATCAAAGTAAGTAGCCACTGAAAACCTTATGCATAGCATTTAACCATTGTCAGGTACTGAGGCCTAATGAATGCAGGCAAAACCTTGTCAGAGACAGTGCCAGAGGATGGGCCCCGTGCGTCCAGGGACACTCAGAAGTCACTGAGAAGGAGCGGATTTCTTGGACCAGAGTCGACCATGGTGACATGGATGGAGTAAAGTCTGTGGGAATGGAGACTTTGGGATTTTTATTTCCTAATGGGGGATGGCTCAACGGTAAGAAGAAATAGCTACAAAAAGTTGTTAATCATCTGTACTTGGAATGTGCAAAATATGAATTTAGGAAAATTGGAAGTCAATAAAAATGAAGTGAAAAACATAAACATCGATGTCCTAGGCCATGGGTCCTCAAACTTTTTAAACGGGGCCAGTTTACTGTCCCTCAGACCTGTTGGAGGGCCAGAATATAGTTTAAAATAAAAAACTATGAACAAATTCCTATGCACACTGCACATATCTTATTTTGAAGTTAAAAAACAAATGGGGCAAAAACACTTGATGGCCCGGCTAAATGGCCTCGGTGGGTGGCATGTGACCTAGGCATTAGTGAGCTGAATTTAGACTGGTACTGGCCATTTTGAATCAGAAAACCATATGGTTTATTACTTGTAATTCAGGAATAACAGAATCAAGAGGAATGATGTTGCATTCATTGTCACAAAGAACATTTCACAATCAATCTTGTTATGAACAAATCGTTAGTTTTGAAAAATTCCATCATGCAATCTTCAGATTCATCTCACCAAGACCATACTTTCCAACTACCGTTCCTTACTCTTTGTTTCCAACATTTGCCAATAATTCCAGTTGCCAATAATTCTGCATATGTCTAGCTTTTGTGGTTGGTGCATAAATTTGAATAATAGTTTTATTGATTGGCTTTCCTTAAAAATGGGAAGATACAATCCTATCACAGATACCACTGTCCTTCAAGACAGATCTTGAAATGCCCTTTTTGATGATGGGTGCAACCCTATTCCTGTTGATTGTTTCATTGCTGACTGAGTACATCTGACGGTTTTCTGGTTCAAGGTGCCCAACACAAGCCCATTTTATCTCATTAACGCCTAGGACATTAATCATCATCCATTTTATTTTTGGATGATTTTCAATTTTCCTTGGTTCATAATTCATACATTCCACGTTTTAATTATTAGATTTTTGCAGCTATCCACCCCCCACCCCCAATTTTTGAATTGTGCATGAGCGACACACAGAAATCCCCAAGGCGTTATTTCATTCATTCAGCATGGTCCATCCTCCTCTGAGAAAGCAGCTCCTCCTCAGTGACAGTTTGAGTGCCCTCTGACCCCAGGAGCCCATCCTCTGGCACACTCTCCAATAGTGTTGTGCTTCCATTCATGAGGCCTCAGTATGCGACAAAGTTTAAAGGCTATGCATAAAGTTTTTAGCGGCTATGTCTTCCGAAGTGGGTGGCTGATTCCGTCTTCATAGTCTGTTGTTAGTCTGTCAGCTCTGCTGCGTGTTCACTTTCCGTTTCCCCACTGGCCTTTGCAAGACCAGTGACCAACCTTCCAACATTACGATAACACACAGCCACCACAGTACGACAAACTGACAGACAATTGTCTTAGGGTATACAAAGATAGATGATAGATAGATGATAGAAGCAGAGAGAGACATTTACTGCAAGGGTTTTGCTCATGTGATTGTATGATCTGTGTGGTAGTTAGATTTTATGTCAACCTGCACCTGTGTAAAAGTGTGCGGATAGAGTCCAACCTGTACATCAGGTAGCCTGCTGGTGCCTCCTTGGAGTGTGACCTTGTAATAAGAGAAATGGAGAACTTCTACCTCTTGCCTTTCCCCTTCCTCCTTGCTGGGGCCGTTTGTCTTTCCCAAGTGCGGGCTGCTGACTTGGAGAGCTGTCATAATTCTGTCATGTTTCCACTAATCTTGAATTTACGTGACTCTGCACCCACTGGCCTGTGCTCTCCCTGCTTCCCACTTGTCCTTTCTGCTCCACTGGCCTGCAGCTACATGAGTCTGATGATGGTCCCAGAGAGCATCGGACCCATGGACTTGGGTTAGGCTGGGTTGGGATGCCTTCTCATGTATCAGTCTTACCGCTTTTCTTTACACAACCCAACTTAACACACTCTGGCAAGCCCAAAATATGTCGATTAGGGAACAAACTGAAACGTGAGGCTTACTTCTCTGATTCATAGGTCAGATGGCAGAAAAAGTGCACAACAATGAGAGCAAGAGAGCGTAAGTTCTATAGCATGTCTAATACAGTCTGAAAACAGGTTATATATACTCTGTGGAAACTACTTTTAGATCTGATGGATTGATTACATTATACCAGCGAAGAATGTGGAAGGTGACTATATTATATTACACTGGATTGCATTATAGGACAGCAATTTCAACTAGTGTTGGGAAAGTTGACTCATAAAATTAACCACCACAAGACTGTTTCCTAATCTCTCTCTTGCCTGATGAGAAAACACTGCTGGGGCTTGAACGTGACTGCAAAAGGGTCTGATTTCCCAATATACCCTTATTTCTAGCCCTGTCTATCTTCATAAATGGCTTTAGGACTATCTTTAGACTTTGAGAATATCCTAAAGTTCAAAGCTATGGAAAATCACATGCAAATACTTAATCAAAATACTTTAAAACAAATGATTGTCTTATTTTTGATACAGATGTTTTACTTTTAGAATTTTCTAGGAATACAATCATGAATATATGAAAAAATCTTTATGAAAAACTGAAATATGGAAACAGCCTACATTTACAACAACAAAAAACTTCACATTATCAATTTGACTCTGACTTCTAGAAACTCTATAATTTTATTTACAAAAATTATCTTGTAGCAATAAAATATTAAATAACCTCTATGCTTGAGTAATGTAGAATAGTATTTAATGATATCAAATGTTTATGATGCTTTAAGATTAATATAATACCTATAAAATAATATCTGTATTATAATTTTATTTTATATACAGAAAAAATATTGTGATACACATCAAATCATTTCCAGTATTTATTTGAATGATGGCAGGGTTAAGAGTAATTTAAAACTACATAGGTAATAAGCTTCCAGAGAACTCCCTTTCCCTACAATTGAGGGATGGGAGGAAAGCGGCTACTACACAGAGTGCTTTGGAGAGATGAGCGTAGAAGATCAAAGGCATACATCTGAGTTGAACAGTTAAAACTCTGTCAGTGGATCCCCTCTATGATGCAGGTTGGACCTGATTTGGTTTCCAAAATTATCTGTATTTTTGGTTTGTAACATGTATCAGTCCAGGTAGCCTAGAGAAACAAATTCATCAGACACTCCTGTGTATAAGAAAGAGCTTTATATAAAAGAGCAATTGTATATTGAGCAACATCCCAGCCCAGTCCAGATCAAGTCCATATGTCTGATATCAGCCCTTATGTCCAATACTAGTCCAAAAACTCCTCTTGAGACTCAAGCAGCCAAGCAATAATGCCGAGTGCAGGAAGATCACAGGCCATGGGTGGAAAGTCTTGTGGATCCAGTGGTGATGGAAGGATCTTAGTGCTGGTGTGGGTCTCCATATGGCTCCTCCAGCGCCAGGACTCTGACTCCATCAGTGTGTCTCCATGTGGCTTGTCAACAGGGATGTCTGGCAGTGAGATGAAGCAGAGAGAGAGAGAGAGAGAGAGAGACCCAGTGAGCTATATATCTCCATAGCACAGCAGTTCTCAACCTGTGGGTCACAATCCCTTTGGGGGTGGAATGACCCTTTCACAGGGGTTGCCTGATTCATAACAGTAGCAAAATTACAGTTATGAAGTAGCAACACAAATAATTTTATCTTTGGGGGGTCACCACAACAAGAGGAACTGTATTAAAGGGTTGTGACATTAGGAAGGTTGAGAACCATTGACCTAGCACCTCTAAATGAGGTCATCAAGCTGTGACCTGATTGACAGGCTAAACACCACTCCTTAGTCTCAAATTGACAACAAATTATGTAACTACCACATAGTGTTTTGTTTATACATATTAGGGTGTATATCAGAGTTGTTATGTCATTTGAAGTCACCCTCTTGAAGTTGTGTTATATGTTTTCCTGTTTTGCGGTATATGAAACCCAGTATTGATGAACCTGTGGGAACAGCAAGTAGAATAAGGGTCCGGGAGGAGGTGGGTAGAGTGGCGGTGGTGGTGGTGTGGAAAATAGGGAGATGATGTCAAGGAACCCAGGTAGAAAAAGAATGGAAACTTATTGTGGTAGCAACTGTACAATTCTACTGCACATGACAGAACTATGGAAGGATATGATATATGTATTAACTCCAAACTAATAGAAAAAAATAATTGATTCTTTTCTCTTTAAATTATATACAGCGAACATGTACTATTTTATGGACATAAAAACTTCCCCCAAATTTAAAAGGAAATATTGCCCATATTTTGGAGTATGAAATGTACCCATTTAAGAGACAAGGAGACCAGACAGGATAAAGAGAGATGAACAAATCAATCTAAAGACATGCAGTGTGAATTAGGTAGAACTTCTTAAGTAACAGGTTGGTTTTTTCCCGCATCTCATTTTTCTGTGCTTCTCTGTTATTTTTTTAAGGGACATCATCATTGAGTTGTGGTATTTGTTATGATAATTATTTTCATAAATTTGTTTCTTGAGAACGGTGAAGATTTGTATCTTGACAAGTTTTCAAATGAAATGCAAATATTTTTGTACCCCCAAATTTTGAATTGTGGTTTCTCAGATGTGTGGGGGCTCACATGGAAGCTAGCAATACTTTTATAATTACCTGAGGTCTAAGAATGGAAGGAGCACTGGTGGTGATGTTGGGTAGACATTGGATTGCTAGTTGCAAGGTTGGTGGTTCAAACACACCAATCACGCAGGAAAGCAAAGAAGATGAGGCTACCCACTCCCATGAGAAAGATAGGTGATTCAAGAAATGTTTACAGCCTCAGAAACCCCATATAGAGTCTGTATAAGTCAGAATCGGCCTGATGACAGTGGGCTTTCATTTTGTGGCACTTAGGTTATGGGAATACACTGGTGATTTTGACCTTAAACTAATTGATAGTCTATGTCCTAGATAAAAAGAGGACTGAGCTTTCAGAGCATCTTCAATTTTACATAATGCTATAAGCTAAGATCTTTATTTTGGTCCATAGGTTAAGAGGACTATCAATTCAATCTACCCTCACTATTCTATATTTTGATCTTAGAGTTCATATATATATACATACATATATATAATATGTAAATGGTAAGGGCAAAGACAATACAAAAATATTTACATTTCATTTGACAAAAGTATCTTACCACATCCCCCAGAATGTTGGAAAGATAGCTCTAATTAGCTAAACTTAACTGTTTGCTTTGTGAAAGAACCATTCTACTTTTATTCAAAATATAGATTTGGAGAATGAGTGAGAACAAAAGACCAATAAGATTATGAAATGATAAATGTAAGCCTGCTCCTAAACCTTTAGCATAGGAGATCTCCAGGTTTCTTGATAAACCTTTGGTTTTATCTGATGCATCCATTGATGATTTATGAACCTTTCGGCCCCAGGTAATCTAACTGGATGGGGGGTTGTGAACACTGGACAGCCGTAAAGTTTTCTGAACGTGCAACGATCAACAGCGAATTCAGTGAAGCCAAGGGTTTCTGGCAGTGCTTGCCCAGGATGCAAATTTCTTGGTCAAAAGAGGTCAAAATTAGAAAAAAGTTAAGCCCTGAGAGTTATTTCCAACTCAGGCGAGTCAGTGTTCACTGGAGTTATTCAAGAACATCCCTGACTCGTTATGTAAAATAGGCGGTACTTGCAGATGTTTAGAGGAGTCCTGATACTCTGGTGGCTACTCCTTAGGCTGTTGTCCGGGTCGGCAATTTGAAGCCACCAGCTACTCTGAAGAAGAAAGACTGGGGTTCTCCCATAAACAGTTTCAGTCTCAGAAATCCACAGTGGGTCGCTGAGTCAGTATTGACTTCACAGCCATGAGTTTTTTTTTAGAATAGATGTTCAAAGTATAATAAATAAAGACAAGTCTCAAACACAGAAGCACTTTTGTTTTTCAAATATATTTGGGTAATCTCCATTACAATGACATAATGGTTACATGCTTCCCTGTTGACTTAAAGTTCAGTGGTGCAAACGTACCTCAGCAAAAAGACCCAATGATAAGTTCCTGTAAACATTACGTCCTAGGAAGCTATGGGGCAGATCACCGTGATTTGGAAGCTGTCAATTAGAACAACCATCAGAATGAATGAAATACAATTTATTGAAAAGCAGTTTGAATTTGTAAGAGCTGGTGGTGCCATGGCTGAACTGTCAGGTGCTAACTGAAACGTTGGTGGTTTGGACCCCTCAGTGACTCCGCAGCAGAAATGTTGGGCAGTCTGTTTCCATGAGAATGTACAGCCCTGGAAGCCTATGGGGCAGTTCAGCTCTGTCCTAGAGGCTGACTGCAAGCTGGATCCGACTCCATAGCAACACGGGTTTGTTTCTTTAAAAATGTACAAATTGAATCTATGCTTATTTCAAATTGGGTAATTTGCTTCCAAGTGCTTTTACAAGTACTTTCTAATTTAATGTAGTAACAAATACAAAACAATGTTTCCTCAGACAACTGCGGTCAGGAGAAAAAGGAGGCAATTCTGGAACGTGAAAAGGCCAGTGGATGCAATTCTAGACAAGGAAAATCAGACGTGCCGAGTCAAGACCACGCTCATACCAGCCCTGTGTTCACAGAACCTGCCAAGATCACAACCCTGTAGGAGTAATTTACTTATCTTCACACTGGTTCGGAGTGCGAGACTATCTCATTTACTTTTTTTTTTTTAAATCATTTTATTGGGGCTCATACAACTTTTATCACAATCCATACATACATCAATTGTGTAAAGCACATTTGTACATTCGTTGCCTCAACATTCTCAAAACATTTGCTCTTCACTTAGGCCCTTGGCATCAGCTCCTCATTTTCCCCTCCCTTCCCACTCCCACTTCCCTCGTGAACCCTGGATAATTTATACATTATTATTTTTGTCCCATCTTACACTGTCCAACATCTTCCTTCACCCACTTTTCTGTTATCTATCCCCCAGGGAGGAGGTTATATGTAGATCCTGTAATCAGTTGTTGCCTACCTTCCCTCCACCCTCCTTCCCTCCACCCTCCTGGTATCACGATATATATTTAAAATATAAACACATTCATTAACTATTTAATATGTTAATTTATATATTATTAAACAATTTATTATTTTAATTTAAATTGTTAAATAATTAACATATAACATAAGTTATATAACATATAACTTAATTAATATACAAATATATTTATATGCAATAAATATATCACATACATTTAAATTAAGATGCCCTGTGGGCATAGTGGTTATGTGGTGTTACGACTGCAAACTGTAAGATCAGCAATTCAAACCCCCCAGCTTCTCTGAGGGAGAATGATGAGATTTTCTACTGCCACACAGAGTCACAGTTTAGGAAACCCACAGGGTCAGTTCCCTCCTGCCCGATAGGGTCACTATGAGTAAGAATCGACTAGATGACAATGAGTTTGGTTTGGAGTATTGAGAATAAGGATGAGTCTTAATTGTTTTTGAAACTCTTATCTGTGTCAAGCTTTCAGGGCAGTAGACAAAGGCAAATCGTCTACAAGGTAACTTCTCAACAAGATAGCTCTGTCCTGCAAGTCATCAGCGGGCCCGAGACCTCTGTGCAAGATGAGATGTCCGTGGACGCTATGCATGTCTTCATCGATGAACATGGTAAGTTCTGCGAACTCTTTCCTCATTGGCCCATGGGGAAAGCGACATATTTCTCTTCCCGTGAGTGCTAGACTCTGGAACAGGAAGCCTCTTAGAGCATGTTGTACATCCTCCTGTCTCAGGTCGTTTGCACATGCCATGTAGCTCCCTGTGTTAATTCTAAATAAAAAGACTTCTCTGGATTCCCTAGACTTGATCAGTTTCCTCTCTTTTGTCCTCTGTTAGTATCTTGTTATTTTGCTAAAGTTATAATTATTTACTTAGTTGTATAATCATTTGATTAATGACATCCCCTGCCCATCCCCATCCCCACCCCAAACGGCAAACTCCAGGAGAGAAATACTCTGCACCTAGCCTGACCTTGAGATATTGTTTCATTTTCTTGGTATAAAATTGAAGATTAAATCCTTGGAAATCCTCTGAGCAATTCTACCTTGAAGAACCCTGGTAGCTCAGTGGTTCAATGCTTGGCCGCTAACTGAAAAGCCAGTGACTCAAACCACAAGAAGAGAATGTCTACTTCCATAAAGATGTGCAGCCTTTAAAACCCATAAGGAAATTCTCCTCTGTTCCACAGTGTTGACACGGACTTGTTGGCAACAAGTTTGATTTTGGTTTGGTAAAGATTGACGAGCAGTTTATAGTTTTAAGAGCCTTTCAGTCTATAGAAAAATGAAATCAAATCCAAACTAAACTCACTGACAAGTCAATACTGACTCATAGTGTCGATATAAGACAGGATAGAACTGCCCCATGTGAGTTTGCGAGAATGTAACTCTTTCCCTTACTCACTGCCAGGGAATTAATGCCCAGTTATAGTGATGCCCACCTCCCAGGCCCCCCCCGCCAGGCTCGCCCCCCGAACCCCTGCTTACATGGATAGAAAGTCCCATCTTTCTCCTGGTATAAAAACTAAGAGAATGGTTATTATGCAAAATGACTTTTATGTTATAAAGAAAAAAATTTAGCCTCTAGAGCAGGGGTAGGGCACCATTTTTTCTGCCAAGGACCAAGAACCATTTGGATATTTATTACATCATTCGCAGACCATACCCAGTTATCAACTTAGAAAGTGTTGTTGTTAGGTGCTGTCAAGTCGGGCCCGACTTAAGGCAACCCTACTCACAACAGAACCGAACACTCACTGATCCTGTGACATCCCCACGAGGGTTATCAGGGGTGAACCCATGTTGTAGCCGTTATGCTATCCATCTGCGGAAGGTCTTCCTCTTTTTGGTCTTCCTCCTTTTCAGTGCCCTGCTACTTTACCAAGTATGATTCCCATCTCTAGGAGCTGTTCTCTCCTGACAGCATGCCCAACGTCCGTGAGGTGAAGTCTCCCCATCCTTGCCACTAAGGAGCATTCTGGCTGTACTTCTTCCAAGACAGATCTGTTTGTTCTTTGACCATCCATGGTATTTTCAATATTCTTCACCAGTACTATAATTTAACTGCATTGGTTCTTCTTTCTTATTTAGTGTTCAACTCTCAAATGCATGTGAAGCAATTGAAAATACCATGGCTTGAGTTAAGTTCACCTTAGTCCTCAAAGAAACCTCCTTGCTTGTCAACACTTTACGGAGGACTTGTGCAGAAGATTTACGTAATGCAATATGTCTTTGATCTCTTGACTGCTGTTCCATGAATATTGGTTGTAGATCCAAGCAAGATGAAATCCTTGACAATTTTAACTTTTTCTCCATTCATCAAGACGTTACCTACTAGCCTACTTGTGAGGATTTTTGTTTTCTTTATATTGAGTGGCAATCCATACTGAAAAACTGTCATCCTTGAGCTTCCTTAGCAAGCACTTTACTTGCAGTGAGCATGGTTATGCTATCAGCTTGCTGCAGGTTGTCAATTAGCCTTCCTCCAATCCTGATGCTGAATTCCTTTTCATATAATCCAGCTTCCCTGACAAATTGCTTAGCTTACTGATTAAATATATCTGGTGCGAGGATGAAACTTTGAAGCACACCTTTCCTGATTTTAAACCCTGCAGTGAGCTTTGGCTCGGTTCCCACAACTGCCTCTTGAGTCATGAACAGGGTCCACATGAGCACATTGCAGTGTTCTTGGATTCCCATTTTCTCAAAATTATCCATACCTTGTTAGGGCCCCCGCAGTCGAATGCCTTAGTACAGGCAATAAAGCCCAAGTAAACACCATTCAGGTATTCTCTGCTTTCAGCCAAGATACACCTGACATCAGCAATGACAGTTCTTTGTTCCATGTCCTCTTCTGAATCAAGCCAGAACCTCTGGCAACTCCCTGTCAATGTATTTATGCAACCGTGATGGAATGATCTTCAATTTTACTTATATTTACAAGCAAAATTTTACTTGCGTGTGATATTAATGGTATTGTTCTGTAATTCGAGCATTGGGTTGGGTCACTTTTCTTTGGAATGGAGACATGTATGGATCTCTTCCAGTCAGTTAGCCAGTCTTTCAAATGTCCTGGCATAGATAAGTAAGTGCTTCCAAGTGCTTCAGCAGCCTGCTGAAACATTGCGTTTGGTATCCCATCAATTCCTGGAGCCTTATATTTGGCTTATACTTTCAGTGCAGCTTGAAATTCTTCTGTTAGTACCATCGATTCTTCTTGCTCATGACAGACTTTTAATTAACTCACCCTAATTTGATGGCAGGGACGGCTTCTATTTGATGAGCCGGCACTGGGATTTCATGGGCCTTACGTGGCCCAAGGGCTGGAAATTCCCCATCCCTGCTCTGAAAGGACTCTTTTCTCTCAAAATTTCTTTTAGATGCAATTTAATGGTGTGAGTCTTTGAGTTCCAGTCCACATTGACCTAAAAAGGTATTCTTGAGGACTCTTTTGAGAAGAGTCTTTTAGGACAGCAACTGATTTTATACCTTAATAGAGACTGAATTTTCTTTAGTGGAGCCAAGTTAACTCTATAAATTAATTCTGGTCTTGATTTCCCTCATCACCTGTTACCTCAGCAGCATGCTGCGGGATCACTCTTCCTCTGCACTCTGTTGGTGGAGGATGGCTTTCTAGGTCACCCATTACCCCGTCGATATATGAAGTCACTTGTGCATATGATACTGATGTGTCTGTGTACACACTTGTAGCTTAGCAAAGATCGCATTGACACATGAACGGAATATGCATACAAAAATAAAAAGAACATATGAGAGTAAGTAAAAATATTGTTATAAAATAATAGAAAGCTTGATTCAACAAATATATCAAGATGTGAAATGATTATTTCTTCACATACCTTTTACCTAAGTTTATATACTTCTTAAGGTGACCCTCTCTAATTGTTCCTCAAAGGAATTTTTGTTTATAAACATTTTAATACTTTATTAATAATTTATAAATAATTTATTAAAATGTATAAAATTTAAACATTCTTTAATTGATAAAAATCGCTGTCATGGAGTCAATGCTGGCTCACAGCAGCCGTGTGGGACAGGGCAGAACTGCCCCTGTGGGCTTCTGAGACTGCCTTTTTCCAGGAGGAGGAAGCCGTCTTTCTCCCGAGGAGTGGCTGATGGTTTCCAGCGGTTGGCCTTGTGGTCCGTAGCTCAATGTGCAACCACCACGCCATCAGGGTTCAAACAGCACCTTCAAGCAGTTCAAATCGTGTTCCTTTACCATAGTCCTTGACACTGGTCATTTTGGCGTAAAAATAAATCTGAGAGGTGGTAGGGTGGATTGGTAAGGTTTCCCCGAATAAGTCTTAGCGGATCACCCTTGGTACCCCTGAAAAGTAGGCATGTGCGTGGTTGTGATGGGAACAAACTTCCTCAGTGAAGCACTCCTGACATATTTCTCACTAATGCAATTTTAAACTTTATTATAACTTCTTATAAGTGATTGTCCTGCGCCCTTTGAGAAAATCTATCAAGAGGTGCCCTTTGCGATGCCCTCTAAAAAAATAATAAACAAAAACAATCAAACTTCTCCAAAGCAGTCACCAGATCCCTCTGAGCTAAGCTGCTGCCAGCTCAGCCCCTAGGAAGGCACTCTTTTGAATGGACCTTTCTTGAGAGCACCCTAGTGACACTCCGACAAGGGGATCACTGAAAGAACTTGTCTGGATCCATTCCACTGAAACCCCAGTAGCTATACATTTTCACGTACCAGTTTTTAAAAAGTCAATGAAGAAAAATTCCAAATCAACCAATTAATTAATCAATTAATAATCAATCAATTAATTGAATTTTCTTTTCACTATTCCTCATCTTCTCATGATATGCATTTTGTGAAGAAATGTAAATGATGGATCCATATTGTCAGCTGTAATTATTAAAGCAGTTCAATCAAAGCGGTTCCCTCTAACTTGGTAATGGGGTAAGCTGAAGTGATAATGCACAGATAATTGGGTAACGTGTTTTGCTGAAATGTCTTGATTTCACAGGGGACATTAGATCCTGCTATTTAAAAGCTGGGAATCAGAGAGAAGGACCTTGGCACCACCCGCTGTCTAATTATGACGGTTTTTCTCATACCAGGTAAGTGGGGCTTTGCTTGTCGGCTTGGGAGTTGTTACATTGCTGGAAGCCATGCAAGTCCAACTGAGAACGAAGTGAGGTGTCCTCATGCTAATCAGTTTACCATGTGATGACTCACGGTTTTGATGTACAAGGAAAAGAAACTGCGACTTTTTAGTATAAGAAAAAAAAACACCCAACCTTTCCTTTAGCAGTCACTTCCCAAATGAACATAGTAACATGTCAATATGACTAGAGAAGGACCCTTTGCAAGCACGATACTGCTTATAATTCACAGGAGATTACGGCACAGTTCAAGTAGATGTGATTAAACTTGTCCACATGTTTGGGCTAGAAAGGTAGACAGTTCTCATTCACAGAAGTGAAGGTCAACTGTTTGCACATATATCATCGAAACATCTTTCCCATTTTACTTCAGGATGTATTGAATAGCTTTCTTAATTGTTTTAATTCAATTAATTTCCATAAATTGGAGGTTTTGAAAGGGAGCCAAAGACAGATAAAAAAACAAAACAAATGAATAACATAACTCCAGGAATGAGTTTTGGGCTCTCACTAAATCCTAGCTGCAGTTTAAGAACACTTAGTTCTTACATCATGGCCCTGCTCGATACTCGCCCTCAGGAAGGGAACACAGAAGATTTAGGTGCTGTAGCAAAGGGTGGTGAAGAAACTAGACAGTACCCGACTGTCAGATAAAATAGCAGCTGGGATCTTAAAGGCTTGTCTCCAAACAAGTAGCCATCTAACTGAGATATCAACTAAGTCCATGTGGAAGAAGCACACCATCATCAGTCACCACAGGATTGTAAATCATGTCATCCAAAGTTGAAGAAAGGAATTGTCTCAGAGCCTAATTTGTGAGAGAGAATTGGTTTTATATAAGATTATGGATGACAGCAGAAGCCCAACAAGATACATTTGTGGGATCTACATAGGAAATAAGCCTCTGGTGGTGTCCCTCTATCTACACTAGAGGGAAGGGACGAAAGTGGTTACTAAATAGAGAGCATTGGAGAAATGAATATAGAAGATAAAAATGATACACCTGACTAAAATATCGTGCCAGTTGATCCCTGCTCTGATACACGTTAGGCCTGATCTGTTTCTCAACATTTTCTGTATATTTGTTTGTTCATATTGAGGTTTATCTCAGACATGTTATGTCATGGGAGTCACCCTCTTGATGTTGTGTTAGATGTTTTCCTGTGCTTCAGTATATGAAACCCAGGATTGAGGAACCTATAGGGACAGGAAGTAGAGTAAGGGTTTCTGGGGGGTACACTGGTGGTGGGTGGGGGGAGGCATAAAAGGGAGCTGATGTCAAGGAGTTGAGGAAGGAACAGAATGGTTTGAAACTGATTGTGGTAGCAATTATTTGTACAACACTGCTTGTTGTGATTGAAGAATGGAATGATATGATATCGGCATTAACTCCCCGTAAAATAGTTTTCCAAAAAATTAATATTGAATTAGCTTGTATGTTCTGATTATAACCTAATTAATGGAAACATTATGAAACATAAATTATCTTAGTAGCAGACTGGGTGCCTACTGACTAAAGATCCTTTGCAGCTAATATATTATAGGTGAGTATTGATTGATTGCCTTTGTATAAGTAAATTACATCTTTTTTAGGATTGCACATAGCATTGAGACTTTGCAGGAGATTTTATAAGGCTACTGGAATGTCCTAGCCGTACACCTGGGGAGCATAAAAGGAGTCGTGTTGTTTATGTTAGTCGTCGTGAAGTCAGCTCTGACTCATGGAGACCTTGTACCCAACTGAAGGAACAGGTGCCCAGACTTACACCTTCCTCATGGTTGCTGGTATGCTCTAGCTCAGTGCTGTGCCTAGTGTGTCTTGCCTTGCAACCCAGAGGGGCTCCTTTTTGGGCCATACCACAGTGGTAAAGCCCTCACCGGCTGACCTAAAGGTTGGTAGTTTAAATCCACCAGTGGCTCCGCAAGAAAAAGACTGGGAATCTGCTCCTGTACAGATGGCAGCCTGGAACCCCCCCGGGCTAGTTCTGTCATATCTGATAGAAGTGGTAGGAATCATAATCCAATCTTCTTTTATGATCTGTTGGGTTCGACGTCTGATTTTTGGAGGTCGTTCACCAGACTTTTCTTCCTGGTCTCTTTTAGTCTGGAAGCTCCAGTAGAACTGGTGGTATAGCTTCTAGTGTCATAGTAAAATGCAAGCCATGACACACTGATGGAGAGGAATGAAGACATGATAAGAATATTAATTGGGGCTCCCTGGGAGACCTTGGAGCTGACAAGACAAGTACCCTAAGTTGGAGAAGCCACGTGGACCTCTGCTGATGCAACCAGACCTCAGAAGCCAGAGAAGCCACATAGAGACCCCTGCCAGCGCTGAGATGTTTCCAATGACACTGGACCCAAAGACTTTCTATTCACTGGCATGTGATCTTCTACATTCTTCATCATTGCATGCGTTTCGTGTCTGAAGAGGACTTTATAGATTGGTACCAGACATAAGGGCTAATATCGGACTTATGGACTTGATCTGGACTGGGCTGGGATGTTTTCTCAATGTTCAGTTGTTCTTGTATATAAATCTCTTTCTTGTACACACATGTGTGTCCATGGATTTGTTTCTCTAGTCTACCCAGACTAAAACATTAGGCTTTCCTGGGTGCTACACACGGTGAATGGGGTAGGCTGGTAACCGAGAGCCCACCTAGAGATGTCTTGGAAGCAAATCTTGGCGATCAATTTCCCAAACTTATCAGCCCTGGGCAGAGACTGGATGGGGTACAGCTCTACTAGGACACATATGAGCGGCTGTGAGTCAAAAGCGACTTGTGTTGCTGCTAGAAGTGGTGAAAAGAAGTTCGTCTTCTTGAAAATGGATATTTCTATCGCCACTTTCATAGGCCTCTTTCTCTCTTCCCAGCATCTACCTGTGAGGATGTCACACAACATTGGGAGGGTGCCCTTTCACCCTGGGCACTTGTGATGATTCTCCAAAAGCTGGGCACGTTCCCTCACTGCCCTGGAGCTAATTCTGACTCACGACGATTCTTGAGGACGGAGTAGGACTGTGCCCTTGTTTTCTGAGACTATAAATCTGTACAGGAGTAGAAATACTCAAAACCTCACTGCTACCACGTTGGCGCTGACCACAGTGACTCTACAGGACCAAGAAGAACTGCCCTGTGGGTGTCTTCTGAGACTAACTCTTTACAGGAGCGGGAGGCCTCTTCTTTCTCCCAGGGAGCAGCTGGTGGTTTCGAACTGCCGATCTTGCAGTTAGCTGCCCAGCGTGCAACCACGAGAGTTTCTAGGCCTTGCTAACCATGCCTCGCTCTGGCGCTAGGCTCCAGCAAACTGATGGGTGAGAGAACACTTTGAAAGCCCATTTAAGGGCTTTTTCTGCTTCTCCCCCGAGTTCCTTTGTTGCTTAGTGACTGCAGTGGATTGTTCCCTGTGAGTATTGATTTTTCTAGTCACTTTTGACCCTGAGCTCATTGTTCTGAAAGTTGGAGGTTCCTGATAGGCTGTGGGCTAGCTGAGGTTTGTACATCCATGTCCTAGTTTGCTAAAAATAAAAGAGAAAAAAAGAAAGAAGAAATAAACTTTTGAGTTCTCCCCTCAAAAAAAAAAAAAGAATATTAATTTCAAACCGTATGGTCCTGCACATTCTTTTCTCCCTAGGTATTTATGGGAAATTCCAGGAGTGTCCCCTAAGATAGTCTGCCCTGCCATGTGGAAATATTCCAATTCCCAACTTTCCAGGCCTTCTCTCACTACTTCTATGCAGGTGTCAGCATTTGGACATATCTCGTGACACTATTTCTCTTCCCTAAACACAAACCCCACTGGACCTGGGTCCTGAGGCAGCCCTGATCCTAGGGAAATACTCTTCATTGCCTGCCTTACCTTCCTCTCTTCCTCAGTCACTCAAGAACTGGTAAAACACAAAGAGAAAACAGAGTGCCTCCAACGTCAGCCCCAAATCCAAAGTGCTCCCGCAAATGGTTTCCTGAGAACAGAAGGGTCTTCGTTCCCACTTCTCAGAATATTCTGTTACAATAGTTGAATCTGCTTAGTTGTCTTTCTCAGGTGAAACATTTAACTGTGAAGAAACAGCTTTGAAAACGATAGTTATTTTGCAATCTCTAGTTGAAAGTGGTAATTTTTTCAACTCATTTTAGAGCAAATATTTTTTATACCAAAGTATTGTTGCAAGTAAATTTTATTCTTATTTTCCTGGATACATATACTTCACATCTTCTCTGTATAAATAGTTGCATTTGGTCCGGGATGACAGTTAAAATAAGGCCACACATGCAGAGCCTTAAAAAAAAACACCCAAAACACATAATGTGCAAATAAAGATTAAAGAGTTTGTCTATTGGGATTTCTGTAAGTGACATTGTTTTACACATTCTTCATTCACCAAAAGTCACTTATTAACTTGCTTTTAGCCCTTACTTATTCTTTCTATTCAATTTCCTCCATCTCTTGGTCTTTTTCAATTCCTCTCAATTCTGTATCCCTCTTATAGCTCTTTTTTGTTTAGCCTGCTTTAGCCTGGACTTAGCTTTGCCACAATGCATTTCCTCTTCGTGAAATCGCTGTTGAGGAAGAATGAATGTGTTTGTGCCGAGCTCGTCTGTCAGGGCACGTGATTCTTGTGCAGTCTCTCAACATCTCAACGCCTTTCCAGCTCTACCTCTTTATCTTACTTTCTATGTGTAAAACTATACTTGACTTTTAATAAAAGTGTTATCACATAATATTTGTCCTTTGTAATTACAAGAGGATGACTGGTCTCTCCTGGTAAGATGTGCAAAACACAGGTGATGAAGGCTTGTCATTCTCATCTCTAAGGAGCATCCTGGCTGTACTGCTTCCAAGACAGATCTGTGTCTTCTTTCGGCAGCCGAGGGTACTTTCAGCATTCTTCTTCAACATCATGGTTCAAATGCATCACATTTTCTTCTCTCTTCCTTCTGCAATGGCCAATTTCCACATGCATATAGGCAACTGAAAATCCCATGGCTTGGGCCAGGGGTGCCTTAGTCCACACAGTGACACCATTGTTTTTCAACATGCTAAAGAGGTCTTGCGCAATAGATGCAGCCAATGCAGCGCATCTTCCTCTTCACTGCTGCTTCCATGAGCGTTGATTGTGGCCACATCCAAGAAGATTGCCAAACAAGGGAAGCTGCCGAATGAGATAGATTGACAGCCTGGCCTCAGCAGTGGACTCAAACACAGCAATGATTGTGAAAATGGAACGCACGTAGGCAGTTTGTGGTGATGTTGTGCATGGGGTCACCTGGAGCCGGTACAGACTCATGGGTTCTTAATCACAACACAGGACTAGGTTTGAATTGTCTGAAGTTGGAATTTTATAACCCAAGGGGTTACTTTCATTAAAAATGTTTTAGGATGTACAGCTTTGCTTACTTTTTAAATTGCACAATGGATACGTATGTGCTTACTGCTTCCAGCTTTAAAAGTTTGGAGAGGTCTTGTTCTAGTTTATCAAATAAAGGTGTAAGCAGCAGCCATTTCCCTTCCTTCCACTGTTGTCCTTATTTGAATTTTCCTTGACCCACCAGATGGTGAGAAGAGATTGACTCGGGAAGAATCCCACTTTTCTCTGGATTCAATGGCTCCTTGCAGATGGCCACAATCCCTCTGCCACATGGTGGCAGTCACGTCGCATGCTGGCTGTCTCATCTGCCTCCCATGCTGCTGCTGCCGTTGTATCAGACTCTTCCCAAGAATCCTCCTGAAACCTAGCAATACTAGGATACCATTTGAAAAACAGCACCGCCTTTATTTAAACATCCAACATGCCATTTGTCCCTGTTCCTACAAGTGACCCTAAAAACAAGGAAAGTTACACACACACACACACACACACACACACACACACACACACACACACACACACACACACACACACACACACACACCCCCCCCCAACCTGACACTATGACTGAGACTTGGGAAAGATGAAGAATTTCAGGAATTTTCTTCCACATCAATAGGAAAATGTGTTAGGAGCACACAGGTGAAGGCTTGTTATTTGTTGAACCTCAGAGGGGTGAAAACATGGGCGTTCCATATGTACGCTAGTTCCATTTATATCGTTTCCTAGAAGTAGCTCTTCTGGTAATTTTCACCATTCATCAGTCTACTGCTTTAGCTAAATCTAATTGAAACAAATTTGTCTGTGCTGTAACCTGAGCCCAAATCATTAATCAAACTACAGAGAGCAGGGTAAGCAAGACTAGATGCGCTTAAGTATCCTTATATTGTAGTTCAGAATACAGACTTGGGGTAGCTCGCTTTCACTTGCTGTTATAGAAGGGCTCAGCCCATTTGCAGTAAATTTATTAATAAGGTGAAAGTCTTTTGCCTTAAATCAGTAAAGCATAGACTTTTTGGATATAGTTTAGTTTATAGTTTAAAAAAGGGAGAATTAGCAGCAGATAATTTGAGAAGATGTTTAAGTCACTTATTCAAATTGTTTAAAGACCTTGCCATGTTAGTAGTTTTGTGGACATAAGAGCCTCTTTGGTACCTTCCGTGGGTAAACTGGCCCATGTGAATAATCAGGATCCTGGACAACGATATCTAAGTGAGTGAGTTAGTTTATTGCACCAACCTGGCAGATAAACACATGGGGTTAATTGAAGGATGGAGGGATAAATGGCTCAGCGAGCCTCGCCTTTCTAGTTCTCAGGTCTCTTGCTTTCTGATGGTCGGAGCAGGGTGCAATTGCCTTAGCCAGTTCCCTGCTATTGCTGGCAAGGCTCACTTCCTGCCAGACATCCCTGAGGAGAAGCCACATGGACCTACCCTGATGCAGCCCTGGGCGCTGGAACAGCCGTGTGGAGACCCCTGCCAGCTCTGAGATGCTTACACATTCACTGACTCAGTTTTCCTCCTACAGTCGGCATCATTGCCTGTGTTTTATGAGATGGAGGAGGATTTTGTGGATTTGTGTTGGACATATGGGTGAATGTTGGACTTGTGGGCTTGGGCAGCACTGGGTTGGGATGTTTTGTTGATGCGCACTTAATCTTTATATAAAACTTTCTCTTATACATGAGTTTCTGTGGATGTGTTTCTCTAAAGTACCTAGACTATCACACTAAGCAAGGCGATGAATCTAACTAAATCATGACAACTGCAAGTATCTAATCATCTCCTCTTGACAACAAGGAGCCGGGGGACTGAGGTTATCCTGACTGTCTTAGAGCAAACAGGATTTCCTCCTGAGGCTATGAACCACCAAGTCTCTGTTCAGAAGGACACAGTTTTACATGATTGACTAAAACCGGCACTGACCGTTGAGTCTGCCAGCAATATTGTCTCCTAAAAGCTAGAGGAACTTTGGCAGAAAATCAGATGGAGAAATATATCTTCATTTTCTGAGGCAAAGGAAAATACCATAAAATGTCAGTGCTGAGATTAAAAAAATGGATTTAAATCCTGTCAGTCTACACATGATTAAAGAGAATAAAACTATACAGATATAAATCACCCTAGAGTATGTCCCTTTAAAAAACTATGAGTTATTTCTTTTCTGTTTTATGTACCTCTTTGCTGTGGGGTCTATGTGTGGTGGAAGGAGATAGGATAGAGTTTGGGGGACAGGGCGACAAGTAATAGATATATGGGATAGTCACTCTTTCTTCCTAATTTGAGTCTTGGGAATGATCATACCCATTATTTATTGTCGTTACCCAAACAAGGCGAGAATCTGGTGCTGCCACCACCCTCGCCATTAACAACACCACCTCTCAAACACTTCACAGCCACCGACTTAGCCCTTTGCACACTGCAACCCTGCAACCCTGAGCAACTCTGCTGTGTGTGAAATACCCTTCTTCCGGGAGGCAACTGCATATGTGTATGCTCTTTCACTCCAACTGCTTGTGTGGGGCTGTAGAGGGAATCTCTGGCATCTCTGTGTTTGTGTATAATGGTGGTTTCCAGTGTTTCCGGGTAACCAGAGCTTCTGTTTCACTCATCCCAGAGAGGTCCAGATCAGCTCCTCCAGCACTACAACCTCGGAGAGTCAAGAAGCCTCTTCTGGAGACCCTGCAGTCAGTGCCCGCCAACAACAGCTGCTACTTATGGTGGCTCGGAGAACCCAGTCAGACACGCCGCGGGTACGTTCCAGTAGTGTTGTTTATGGGAGTTTCAAAGGTCCTTAAAGACAGGTGTTTGCTGTGCAGGGAGACTTTATTCTTGGGGGAAATGACATTGTTATCAAGGGCTCTAAATTCCTAAGCCTTCCATTATTTTGCTGAGAGATATTAGTGTCTTCTTTACTTATTTCTTGAGATCTGATTATGTGGAAAGCACAGCAAAGATTCAAAAAGTCAGATCTTGAAATTAAGTCTGTCCTGGGAAACGGGATGAGGACAGCACCTTAGAAGAAGGGACACCAGTAGGCATAGTGAATGCGCACGACTGAAAGTTGTACCCTAGCTCCAACCTTCCTTCTTGTGTAAACAGTGCCAAGTTACTTAAGTCGTAATCTGTACAAATTAACAATCCATATATTTTAGCCTAAAAAGTGATCCTAGATATGCAGACTTCCCTTTTCTCAACAGTATTTTAAATTCTACAGTATAATTAAATTACCACCAGCATCTCCGCAGGATAAAGATGGGGTTCTACTCCAATAAACGGTTATAGTCTCAGAAATTCACAGGGGGAGTTCTAATGTGTCCTAGAGGGACATTATGAGTCAGTGGTAGCTAGAGGCAGTGAGGGCTGTGACAGAGCCCATATTTAACTGTTTGTTCACTTTGGCCCCCATTGAGGCTACACTGGTGCAGAATTGCCTGGCCTCCCTTGCCTACACAGGGTCCTCAGCCAGGGTGTAGGGGGTAAATATTTATTCAGAGTCAAACATGAAAATCAAATTTACTAATAAGAACGCCATGTCTCAGAAGCAGCAGATGCTCTCTGCATGCTTGTGGAAACAGGAGAAAACAGCACAAGTGACTACACCACAGTCATGTGCACCCAGAGGAGCTCCTGGAGGAGGAGAGGACTTTGATCCTCCCAAGAGGAGATGACCGCGATGGCCCCAATTGCTTTAAGCAAGTGGAGGAAAATTCAACAGAGATAAGAAGAAACACGAGCCATAATTCAAGGATTCAAGAGGGCCTTGAAGGAACATGCTGACAAAATGAACGAAGAATTAGAAATGCGACACTAACTTCAAACAGAAATACAAAAGGCAAACACCAAATTATTAAAATCAGACAACATTGTGAAAAAACAAAATAACAAGATAGAAACATTGGAATCAAGAATCAGTGATCTTGAAGGCGACTCTATTGAGAGCAATTTACAAGAAGATCAGGTTATGAGCCCCAATAAAAAGACTTATTAATTAATTAATTTAAAAAAAACAAAACAAAAAAAACGATGAAACCCCCCCCCCCAAAAAAAAACAAACTAAAGATAATCTAAGAATACTATGGGAAATCCTCAAAGGAACAACACATACCAGATAAATGTTCCAGAAGAGAAAGAAGAAATAACTACTGAGAAAATAGTTGATGAGATATTGAGGGAGAGCTTCCCTAACATCACGCCCAAACAAAGAGTTATGCAGGCAGTTCATAGTACTCCAAGCAGAACTTCCCCTAATAGGAAATCACCCAACAGTAACAATCAAACTTTCTAATATCAAAGATAAACAGTCCTGAGAGCAGCATGACAAACAAAACAAAACAAAAAATAATTACATACAAAGGTGAAGTGATGAAAAAATATAGAGATAGTAATACAAACCATCTTTTCAGATCATAGGTCTGTACAATGAGTAATCAACCATAGAAGAATCAACTCCAAAGAAATCAATTACATGGAAATTGAACAACACTTTTCTTAAGAACAATTGGGTAATTGAAGAAATAACACAATTAAAATATTTTTTAAAATAAGGGAGAATGAAATAATACAATATCTCAAAACCTTGGGAAGATGGAAAAGGCAGAACTCAGCTCAGTTTATAGAAATAATTGCACACATCAATAAGACAGAAATAATTAAAATAAACATCTTAACATATCTACTCCAACAATTGGAACAAGTTCAGCAAAACAAACCATCAGATACTAGAAGAAAAGAAATAATAAAGGTGAGGCAGAAATAAATGAATCAGAATATTAAAAAGTATAGAAAACATTATAAAACAGGAAGTTGGTTCCTTGAAAAGATGAATAAACCTTATAAACCACTGGGAAACCAACAAAGGAAAAATTGAGAAAAAGAAAAATTCTATGAATAAGAAATGAAATGTATATATTAACGCAGAACCCAATGAGATGAAAAAAAAACTCACACAATATTATGAAAAAATTTACTCCAACAAATGTGAGAATCTAGAAGAAATAGATATTTTGAGAAATGCATTATTTACTTAAATTACACAAAATGATGTGGAAAATCTCAACAAGCCTATAACATGAGAAGAAATAGATTTAATCATTAAAAATATAATAACTCTCAACATCAAAAAGTCTGCATCCAGATGACTTCACTGGGGAATCTTATCAAACGTTTAGGGAAGATTTAATATGAATTTTATATAATTTATTCTACAATGTACAAATAGACAATATACTACCAAATTCATTTTATGAAGCAACTATAATTCTGATGCCTAAACAAGGAAACATTTTAACTTAGACAAATATCTCTAATTACTATAAATGCCATAATCTTTAATAAAATTCTAGCCAACAGAATTCAATTAAGCATCAACAAATACTTCATGATCAAGTGGAATTCATATCAAATATGCAAGAATGGTTTAATAATTAGAAAAACAATGTAGTTTACCACAAAAACAAAACAAGGGAGAAGAATATCAATATGATTATATATATATATTTTAAAATATTTTATTGGGGTCTCTCACATATATCATAACATTCCATCGATCACATAAAACAGTATTGTACAATTGCTACCACAATCGGTTTCAAAACATTTTCTTTCTTCTTTTTTTTTACATAGATGGCATATAATATTTTAAAAATACCATTAAACAATGTATTATTTAAGGGTAAGTATAATATGAGGGGATTTTGTTAAAGTGTAGAAAAAATGAATTAAAATATAATGACATCTTCCCACTTTCCACCATTTCTTTTTTAAAAAAATCATTTTATTAGGGACTCATACACCTCCCATCTCGATCCATACATACATCAATTGTGTAAAGCACATTTGCACATTTGTTGCCCTCATCATTCTCAAAAGTTTTGCTCTCCACCCAAGCCCCTGGAATCAGGTCCTCATTTTTTCCCCTCTCTTCCCACTCACTCCTCCCTCATGAACCCCTGATAATTTATAAATTATTGTTTTGTCATATCTTGCTCTGTCCCACGTCTCCCTTCCCCCACTTTTCTGTTGTATGTCCTCCAGGGAGGAGGTCAAATGCAGGTCCTTGGAATAGGTTCCCCCTTTCCAATCCACCCTCCCTAATCCCTCCCAGTATCGCCATTCACTCCACTGGTCCTGAGGGAATCATCCGCCCTGGCTTCCCTGCGTTTCCAGTTCTCATCTGTACAAGTGTACCTCCTCTGGTTTAGTCATGCTTGCAAGGTAGTATTCGGTTTATGATGGTGGGAGGGGAGCAGGGAAGGAAGCATTTAGAAACTAGAGGAAAGTTATATTTTTGATCGTTGCTACGTTGCACCCTGTCTCATCTCCTCCCCAAGACTCTTCTGTAAGGAGATATCCAGTGGCTTACAAATGGGTTTTGGGTCTCCACTCCACACTCCCGCGCTCATTCACTATGGTAAGATTTTTGTTCTGATGATACCTGATCCCTTGACACCTTGTGATTGCACAGGCTGATGTGCTTCTTTCATGTGGGCTTTGTTGTTTCTGAGCTAGATGGCTGCTTGTTTACCTTCAAGCCTTTAAGACCCCAGACGCTATATCTTTTGATAGCTGGGCACCATCAGTTTTCTTCACCACATTTGCTTATGCATCCATTTGTCTTCAGCGATCAATAAGGGAGGTGAGCACAAAATGATACGAATTTTTGTTTTTTTGATGCCTGATGACTGATCCCTTCAGCACCTCTTGGCCACACAGGCTGGTGTGCTTCTTCCATGTGGACTTTATTGCTTCTGTGCCAGATGGCCGCTTGTTTACCTTCAAACCTTTAAGACCCCAGACGCTATCTCTTTTGATAGCTGGGCACCATCAGCTTTCTTCACCACATTTAGTTGTTCACCCACTTTGTCTTCAGTGGTTGTGTTGGGAAGGTGAGCATCATAGAATGCCAATTTAATAGAAGAAAGTATTCTTGCATTGAGGGAGTACTTGAGTGGAGGTCCAATGTCCTTCTGCTGCCTCAATACTAACCTTATAAATATATGCATATAGATCTATTTCACCATCCTCATGTATAAATATATGTGCATATGTATATGTCTTTATCCAGACCTCCATAAATGCCCTCTGCCTCCCCTCTCCTCTATTTTCTTTCACTTCCCTCCTGTCCCACTATCATGCTCAGTCCCCACCAGGGCTTCAGCAATTCCTCTTAGTTACATTGCCCTTGGTCATACCCAACCAGGCCCCACACACCCTTCTCACCACCAATTTGGATCACTTGTTGTTCCCTGTCCCTGGGTTTATTAACACTCCTACCTTTCCCCCTACCTCCCCATCTCCCATGTCCCCACAGAACTATCAGTCCCATAGTTTTCTCCTCCCATTTTTCATCCAGCCTATCTTATTTAGACAGACCTGTGGAGATAGTAACATGCACAAAAACAAGACAGAGCACAACCAAACAACAATATACAACAAACCAACAACAAGCCAATGACAAAAAGAAAGCACAAGAAAGAAAAGCTTGTTAGTTCAAGGATTGTTTGTAGGCCTTTAGTCAATATGATTATATTGATACAGAAAAGCATTTGGCAAAATTCAACATCAATTCCTGATAAAAACACTTAATTATCTAGGTGTATAAGGGAAATTGCTTAACATAATAAAAGCCATATATACAAAACCAATTTAATGGAGAGAAATTTAAATAATATCTTCTTCAAAGGAGAACTAGACAAGTTTGCCCTGTATCACCACTTTTATTTAACACAGTTTGAGAAGTTGTAGCTAGAACCATAAGACATAAAAAAGTTATTAAAGCTATCCACAGAGGCACAGAAGAAATAAAATTCTCTTTAATTACAGATGACACAATCCTTTATATAGATACCCCAAAGATTCAATTAAACAATTGCTCAAACATATTGAAAAACTTGGCAGTGTAGCAGGCTATAAGATCAGTATAGAGAAATCAGTTGTATTCTTGTACATTAAGGATAATGGTACTGAAAAAGATTTCAAAAGAACAAGGTCATTTACAAAAACTCCACAAAAGATAAAATGTTTTGGATTAAATCTTACCAGAGATTAGGGTTAGGGTTAGGAAAAAAAAAAAAGTTGTATCAGAGACTCAAATGACTGATAGAGGACAGCTGCAAACACTCCTTCACGTAACCAGAAAGAACTTGCATAAATGCAACAGATTCCCGTGTTCTTGGATAAGCAGACTAAACATTGTGAACATGTCAATATTACCAAAAATACTTTATAAAGCCAATGCAATTTTGATAAAAATCCCACCACAATTCTTCAAAGAAATCGGAAAACTAATCACCAACTTTATATGGAAAGGAAAGAAATCCAGAATAAGACACTATTAAAAAATAAAAACAAAGAAGTAGGTCTTTCAGTCCCAGACCCTAAAACCTACTATATAGCCTTGGTAATCAAAACAGCCCAACACTGGTACAAAGGTAGATGTGATGAGCAATGGATTAGAATTGAGAACCCCCAAATACAACCAAGTACCTATATATACCTAATTTTTGATGAAGGACTTAAAGCCCCCCCAAACTTCACTGACATTGAGTCAACACTGACTCATGGACGCCTTACAGGACCAGGTAGAAAAGCTCCTGTGATTTTCTGAGACTGTAGCTGTTTATAGGTGAAAGCCCTGTCCTGAGAAGCGACTGATGGTTTCCAACTGTGACCACAGCCCAGTACATAACCCCTGCACCACCATGAAAACAAGTTATACGGGCAAGAGAGAGCCGTTTCAGCGAATGGTGCTGGAAAAACTGGATCATCACCTGCAAAAGAATGAAACAGGACTCAGACCTCACATCATGTTGAAAAATGAACTCAAGATGAAACAGAGACCTACAGATAAATCACACAGTTATAAAGACCATCAATGAAAAAATTGGGACAAACTTAAGTATCCTAATACAAAGCATAAACCCACTCCCTAATATAATGAAAAAATATCTACACAATAGAAGACAAAATAAAGAGCTAGATCTACTAAAAAATGACATTTATGCACATCAAAATATTTCATCAAAAGTGTCAACAGAGAAACCAATGGTTGGGAAAATATTCATAATAATACATCAGATAAAAGGCTAATCTCCAAAATCTATGGACAACAATAACATCTTAACAAGACAAATGCAAATAACCCAATCAAAAAATGAACTCAAGACATGAATAGATAATGTACCAAAGATGACATTCAAGTGGCCAGCAACCATATGAAATCATTAACAATAAGATAAATAAGATTAAAACAACAATGAGTTGTTATTGTCTACTGACACTTCGAGCAAATTCAATAAAACAAAATAATCAATGGTATTAAGGCTGTGGAAAGATCAGAATGTTTTCACATTGCTGGTGGAATCATAGAACTGTACAAACACTATAGGAACCAGTATGGCACTTTCCTAAACAAATGAAAATACAAGTATCTTATGATCCAGCATTCTATCTATAGGGCATATACCCTAAAAATCAGGAATGTAACACAAATATATATATATGCACATCTATGTTTACTGTAGCCATTCCCTTAATAGCAAAAATATAAAAACAATCAAAAACCCCAATTATGGGAAATGGATGAACAAGCTCTGGTACATTCATACGATGGAATATTATACACCACTAAAACACAATGACGACTCTCTCAAACACTGTAAGAAATGGGCAAAGCTAGAGTCACTATGCTTAGCAAACTCGGTTGAGCTTATAAAGATAAATATTTAATGACATCATTGTTATAAGGAAAACCAATGGGAAAGACATGTGGTTTATACACTATCAATAGATAAGACTTCGAGGACCACAAGGAGGCCAGCGATGGGCATGAGAGCAGGAGCGGGGCAGGAAGAGGGAGGGACCTGAAGAAAAAGAACCGCATCTATGAAGGGCTTATAGGACATTGTTGTTGATTTCATTTCTTGAGATATGCCGTATACATGTGTACATTATATTTCTGTTTTGTAAAAAAAAAATTCCTCCAGATTCTTTATCCCTCCGATGTAAATAGTGGCTGATTGACTTTAATATATTTTATTTTTTACTAAAGAGAAGGGAACGTAAAATTGAAATGCACTTGGAGTCTTTAGTGACAAACAAGTTCATTTCAAACAAACAAAAGAGGGTTTCAACCACGTGACCTCTCAGTGGCGTATCATCAAACCTGTATCATGTGTCTCTGAGTGGGTACAACTGCTAACCTTCTGGCTTGAAGTGGAATGCTAAGCCATTTGTGCTGTCCCGGACTTCCTAGATAGGTTTAGGGGTGAAGAAATGAATATTGCTGTCCATTGTCATACTTAGATACTAAGTAATATTTATAAACATCTCATATCTGAAAAATACGTTTAGTGCTACCACTTAGTTTTATAAATTTAATTGGGATCACCAGGTGAGGAAATGAGGTGGGGTCCACATCTAGAATTCTTAGGTGAATCTACCTCCACACTAGTCTGAGGTGGATTACTATGGGGCAGAAATCAGACATGCCTTCACCCACGAACGCTCTTTACCTCATCAGCCATCACTCCTAGGCATGGTACTTCCCTACCAGGTTCGGTAATCTATTGCAGTGGCTGCAGATAACTCACTGGCATTATTTATGATCATGGGGATTTATTAGGGAAGTTATTGTGTTACCATATTATCATCAGAAAATATTATCAGGATACAATTATATTTTTCAGCAGCAACCTTTGCTTAGCCATGCAACATCTCTCTCTGTTTTTCAGCTCTCAGCCTTGCCTTGTTCTGCTCCTTCACATGAGAATCTCAGATGCTGTATTAGTCTAGGTGGACTAGAGAAAGAAATCCAGGGAGAGTCATATGTGTATAACAAAGAGCTTTATATACAAGAGCAATTGAATATTGAGAAAACATCCCTGCCCAGTTCCTAAGTCCAATATTAGCCCATATGTCTGACACCAATCTATAAAGTCCTCTTCAGACTCACGAAACACATGCAATGATGCAGAATGCAGGAAGATCACAGGCCAGTGGGTGAGAAATCTTGTGGATCCAGTGGTGGTGTTAACATCTCAGCACTAGCAAGGGTCTCCACATGACTCCTCCAGCCACGTGGCACTCGCCTAGCTCCATGTTCCTTGTTAGCTGCAATGTCTCCCAGGGAGTGAGCCTGTGCCCTTCCTGCAGCGAGCTATTTATCTCCTTAGTGCCTCAAATGAGGTCATCAAGCTGCAACCTTATTCACAGGCCAAACTCCACCCCTTCGCTCTTAAGTCTCAAATTGACAACAGATTATGTAACTACCACAGATGTGCTTTGGCTCTTCTTTCTTGATGGCCCTGGGATTTTCGGTTCCTGCTTCTGAAATGGTTCACTTATATACCCAGTCCAGTGGCAAAACTGACCAATCCCGAAGTTAGAGTTAGATTCCTTTATAGCTATGTGTATTTTTCCACCCAGTCATTTGGTGGAGAGATCAAGGACTGAATAGAAGGACCATAACACTTCACTGTCTCAGAGAACTCCATTTTGGTCATAAAAATTGATTTCATGTTCGTTATCTTGGAAGTATTAACTGAAGGATCACTGTGTATTCAGTCCTGTGTTAGATTGGTGAAAATACTGAGTCCTTGCCTGCAAGAAGTTTAACAAAAGGTCAGCAAATTTAGGGATCTGTGATTGAGGCGATGTTTAGGGTCAGCGCCGATGCTGTGTGTCTTGGAGGATGACCTTTCAGGACCCACGGAATGAGGAAGCTTTCTGAAGTGTGGAGAATGAATGAAGTAGTTATTCAGATCAAAGGAAGCAAGGGCATGTAGGTAGAGAAGCAGCCTGGGCAGTGGGCAAGCAGTGGTCTCATTTTTTTTGTAGACCCTGAAGGTTTACGGTCAACTTGAGGAATGCTTTTTAGCTATGTCAAAACAGAGAATCCCAGAAAGATGTTTATTTGTGTGACACGGGAATTCACCTGTGTGGATCATAATGAACTGTGGATAACCTTGAGAAGAACGGGAATTCCAGATCAATTCATTGTGTTCATGTGGAACTTTGTACACCGATCAAGAGGCAGTTGTGAGAATAGAACAAGGGAACACTGCATGATTTAGATTCTGGAAAAGTGTGCATCAGGATGTAACTTGTCACCATACTTGTTCAGTCCGTATGCTGAGCAAATCATCAGAGAATCTAGATTATATGAAGAAGAATGTGGCGTCGAGATTGGAGGAAGGTTTATTAATAACTTGAGGGTATGCAGTGACTCAACCTTGCTTGCTGAAAGTGAGGAGGAATTGAAGCACTTGCTGATGAAGATCAAGGAGTGTAGCCATCAGTATAAATTACAACTCACTGTAAGGAAGACCAAAATCCTCATAACTGGACCAATAGTAAGGATATGATAAATGGAGAAGAGGTTGACATTGTCAAGGATTTTGTTTCATTTGGATCCAAAGTCAATGTTCATGGGAGCAGCAGTCAAGATACGAAAAGACATTGCATTAGGTCAATCTGCTGCATGAGATCTCTTTCGAGTATTGAAGTGTGGTATGAGTTTGGGGGGAGCCAGCCCCCTATCAGGAATCATGGTTCAATAAGCACAATTGTATGGTTGAGATGTATATATATTGTATTGAAGTCATCGAGAGCATGAGCAATAGAAGAGATATTACAATAATGCAGCCAGACCCATTAAATGGTAGCATTGCTCACCTCAGCCCCGCTTGGTGGTCCACGTGGAGAGAGGGGGGAGGGGAGGAGGACAAGTGGAAAGGGAATGGGGAGGAGAGGGAGCCCAGAAGAGAGGGGGGCGGGGAGAGACCACCAAGAGAGAGCTCTCTCTTGCTAACCCAGGCCTATATACCTTTTGGGGGCATGCAAGCCCACTGATTACAGATAAAGAAAGACCTACGTCACAGGAAGGGATTGCACTATAGATTATACAGCAATGACAGGGGTGTGTGTCTAGGGACATACACGCAATAGGAAGAGGAGGGATTGGGGGTATACATGTGACAAGATGGGCGCATACTAGATTTAGGATGGCAGCTTAACTTTGGATGTCACAGAGTGGGTTTGACTTGCTCCCTGGTTCAACTGATAGCAACTATTATCGGTAGGATGAGAACGCTAGGTCGAGAGCCTCAGGGAGAAATAGTTCATTGTCCCCAGCAAGGGGGGGGGGAGCTACCCTATAGTCTGGTGACTAACAGCCCTCAGGGAGGATGTCTGTAAGCATCTGAGCTTCCCCTACATTGAAGAACAAGGATGTTACTTTGAGGAATGAGGTGCACCTGACCCAAGTCATAGTACTCTTTATTGCATCATATGCATGTGAAACATGGGAATTGAATAAGGAGGACTGTAGAAAAATCTATGTATTTGCCTTGTGGCTCTGGAGCAGAATATTGAAAGTACCAGGGGCTGCTAAAAAGACAAACCAATCTGTGTTGGAATAAGTAAGGTCAGAGTGCTCTTTAGAGGCAAGGATGTGAAGACTTTGTCTGACATTCTTTGGACATATTGTCAGGAAAGATTAGTTCCCTGAGAAGGACATCATGTTTGGCAAAGTGGCAGGCAGGTAAAAAGTGGAAGGCCATGAGTGAGCTGGATTGACCCAGTGGCTGCGTCAATAGGCACAGGCTTAGGAGCAATTGTGAGGGTGGCAAGGCACCATGCGGTGCCAGGGTTGCTATGGGTCAGAGCTGACTTGATGGCGCCTAATAGCAGCAACAAACCCACAGCACCACAAGGCCTCCTGGGCAGGAATAAAGAGGAAATGATGCTCTGAATACAAAAGTATTAGTGTTTCATTTCTTCTCCATAACTGCTCAAGTGCAGCCTCCGTGTCCAGTGGATGTGACTCACTAGCCACAGTTCGTGAAGTGATTTGTCTGAAGTTCTTCCCTGACACAAGTAAAAGCAAAGTGTGTGAACATGCAAGAAAGGGGCCTTGCCAAGGGAGCCTCTGCAGGGTTTGGTTGCTTTGTTTTTCTATTAGGTAAATGAAAGGAGGAGATTCTTTTTGCCCCCCCCCAACTCCAAAGACAAAAGAAATGACAGAGGTTCGGGCCCACGTGAAATGACTGACATGTAGTCCCTGAACTCACCTGGCATTTGGAGGCTTTGCAAACATTGTGAACATTCACTGGTACTTAACCTGGTAAACATGAACTGGTATTTCTCTGTGGGCATATTCTGTAGGCTCATTAAGCTGACTTTGAAAGGCTTTAACGTCTCATACTGATACTGGTTGAACAGCAGCATTGGGGCTACAGGTAACAGAATTGCCTGCTTCCATTTCCCTTACCTGGCTTGAGTTCCTAGCTAATTCAGTTTTTCTCACATAAAGAAGCATATATAGGATAACACCTGTGAATTATAAAGTTCCACGTAAGTTAACAATAGTGGCTTTATCATCATTATTAACAATTCTAGGAGTAGCATGATAGTGATAGCCAAGCACCTTCTTGGTCCTAAACTCATCTGAATTGAAGATAAATGCCAAGTCTGGCATTGTTCTCAACCTGGTAGCTTGTCAGATGGTTAATGTAAAGAGAATGTTTATATCACAATTTGCTATCATTAAAGAATTAATGGGAAGGAGAATTTAAGGTTTTTTTTACCATGCATTTCTATGTCATTTACGTCTTTTGTCACAATGATCTATTTGATAGTCTTTTTAAAACAAAACATTTTTAAAAGAAAAAAATCAATATTCCTGGTTCTCTAATTTGCCTAAAGTGCTATACAAAAAAAGGGCTTCACAAAGTTCATGGAGAAAAGAATTGAAACTGTCATGTGAAATTTTGAAGCTCCTGGCCGATAATTTCTTATTAAATAGCCCCGTCCACAAGAATATTGACATTTACTAGCACATAGATCAAATGAAATTCCATTTATATAGATGAAAAGATTATTAATTGTAACACATTAAAATATTTACTGATAATTATATGCATTCCTTTAATTGAAAGCATATATCACCTTTAAAAAGAAGTATGAACATTTGAATATTTTTCATTTATAATGTTCAGAAATTTATTAAGAAATATCGTTATAACCTAAAGGATTTGTTATAAATTTCAACTGCTAACAAGATCCTCTGTTATAGTAGTATCCTATATATTTTTCCCTTTTTGTCCTTCAAAGTGTTGTTCATATCTGTTTAAATACATTGCCACTGACACGTGTCACATACTAGCTGTATGCTGTGCACTGTGCTAGGCACTTCCACAGAGACCGACACAATACGTCCTGGGGTTTAAGGAGCTAGTATTTGCTATGTTAGCTGGGTCTCAATCCAAAATTGCTTTCACTTTGTCCGTGTTAGTGGTGGGTTCTCCAGTTGCTTGCCTTCTCTTCTGTGATTTCTGTGAAGTCACAGCTGTGATTTCTCATAATCCCACTTATAATACCTAGCCATCCACCTCAACTAGAGTGGATGGCTTTTAGAAGTAGCATATAGTACCCCCAAACATCAATGCTAAAATAATATCTTCCTTATTCTTCTGTTGCCTTCCCATCGACTTGTCAAGAAAACCAAAACACATACATACATACACGGGCCATTCTAAGAACTTTAAACAAGTTTCTAGACTCCTCAAAAACGAACATGGTTCTGTCTCCTTGTCCAGTAACATGCATGATATACCTGACTTTAGGGAGATTCCATAGAGCTTATCATTTACTCTCCTTTATATAACAGCTGATATAGATATTTTAACTTTTATTAGGTACAGTTATTACTCAATGTCCTATGTCTGAGTTTTAAATTATTTTAAGACCATATTATTTGGGGGCCATTAGTATCCATCATAATTATTTTCCCCAGTATTCATCATCTGATGGTTTCTTTCCCAATTTTGTGATGTTCATTTGTTTTCATAACTGAGTTCATATATATTGGCTTCTGAAATCTAATTGCTTTTCCGGGAAGGCAGCTGTCACCTGATCAATGAGTCCTGCCTGATGTGTGACCTCATCTGGGTTCCCTTAAGTGAGATATAGAAGGAATCCAGGTTTCAGGACCCAAAAGATACTTTCCAACACAGGACCTGAAACTAGTGACCACATCTCGAGAGCCTTTGTTTTCATATTTTAAATGGTCATAATAGTATCTAGTTGGAAGAGTAGAGATAATATACAACATTTATCCATTTAATCATTGGTAGCAATTATTTTTAGTCATCTGGTATGCTTGAAAGAGACATTATTTTAAATAATAGTATCTGCTGAGATCCTTTACATTTCACTCCCCTTTACATTCTTAAATTCTTTAATTTAACCAAAAATGCTTTTAACTTTTAAATAAATGTTTCCTGAAATTATCTGAGCATAAGTCCTTTATTTTTCCTTCTGTGGATCAACTTTTCTTCAAGGTGCCTTTTGCATGAATCTTTCATCTCCTGTACAGCTCTATGTTCTGTCAATGGGATCAATGCATTAGCATCTAGGAAATGATAAACATCTCCTTTAATAGAAAGTTCCATAATAGCTCGCTATTAAAGCAAATCTGCTACCCTCCTAATGCCAGGTATCTCGACACAAGTGAATTTTGCTTAATTGGGAACAAATTAAGTATTCTGTCCACACATTCACTTCTGTCTTATAAGCCAAAGCGAAATATGTGATGCTTTTACAAGGCACCATCATACCAGAACTTTTAGCCTAGGCTATTTTGATCGCTTTCTCATGCCTTTTTTGGGGGGCTTCTTCTTCTTTGTCAACTTAAGCAAATTAGAGCCTATCTAAATTCTGTTTAATATGTATAAAGAAATAAAATGTAATATAAAATATACATTATATGCAAGAGATCACATAATGACTAAGCAGATTTGAGAAGCCACCAGGTAGAACTTCTAAAAAATTGAAAAATTAATAAAAATAAAATCTTGGACTGTGTAAAAGGAAATTCGGTACATAGAAATAGATATTTGGTGGGTTGGAAATTCAGTCCAAAGAGAATTTAGATATAGAACAGAGAGACAAAGTGACAGTGTGTTAGACAGATCCAACATGGGGGTTCTGCCAGTTACTAAGTATGTCTATTCCAACGATGCATTCTGGAACTGGGGAAATAACCACAGGATGGGTCCAGGGGCCCACTGGACCCACAGTGAGGCATACCTGAGCTACAGCTCTATTGATAACTTGACCTCCATAAGCCCCCTCTCTGACTGGTGGGCCTTCGAAACACTTTGGGTCTCCTGGAATTAGTGTCAGTTCTGAGCCAGTGTCCAGTAATCCCGAAAAGTGTGATTATTTCCTTTCCCCCAATGAACAGTCACTCTTGTGAAGGGCCGCAGGTCCCTTTGGGAAAGGCTAGAAGAAAGACTAACAGTATAAACCTTCAGTGATGTAGCAGGGTCCTCCTTCAAAGGGACCCGGCCTCCCCTTCATTCAAGGGGTTGTGGGTCTGTAAACTGGCTCAGATCTGCTGTTCACCTGATCTGTCTTGTATAGATCACGTAAATATTTAGTAGGTTTCCCATCTATTTCACTCCTACGGACACCATGTCAAAGTAGCCAATGGTATAGGTCCACACGAGACAGGTTGCTTTGATTACTATGGAAACCTTGTTGTCTATTATAACCACACCCACCCTGGCTCTGTTGATTCAGTGCTGACACCTGCCCTCTAGCACCATGGGGACCAATCAGCCCCATTGTGGGCAAATGTTGGAGTTCGCTTAGGGCAGTGCCCACGGTTAATCCTGGTGCACATAAAATAGCAATCACAGGAGTCTTAAGAGCTGCTGGGACCCACTTCACAAACTTGTTCCTTTTGGTTTTAGTGAAAGATATATCCTTCAGGACACCCCCTTTTTGGGTCTATGGGAACATCCAGATAGATGCATTCCAACATACCAATTTCTCTAAGTGTTTGGATGCCTTCCTCTACAGTGTACCAAGGTAGGTCAGGTACTTCAAGTTGGTCTAATCTAGGCCATCTGGTAGTCCATGCTTTAGCAAACCAACCAAATAAAGAATTAGATCCTCTCTTAGCCTGTCTTGCAGAGACATTGAAAGGAGAGTCTGTGCTTAGGGGTCCCATATCCAGAAACTCAGACCAATCTAATATTACATTTCGTGCACCAGTATCCCACACCCCTAGTAACCATTCCCAGGGATATTCCCCAGGCTTCTACTTGTATGTATTTGAGAACTCGAGCAAATCTTTATGAGTATAGCACACTTCTTCTTGGGTAATCATCTCAACCTCACCTTAGGAGCTTCTGAGACTTAATTTTAGTGACAGATCTAGAGGAAATAATGGGTAGTGAGGGTGTTTCCTGGGTGCTCTCGGTCATATCTTGTAAGGCTTCTCCCTTAGGCAATGCCACCGATGCAGCCCCACCTGGCATATCAACTTGAACAGTTTGGCTAATCTGCTCAGGTGTGGATTGTGAATGAATGCCTTCAGCTGGGAGGGGTGGTCTATTGACTGGGGTGGGTCAATTGTTTCTAAGGGCTCAATATCCTCCTCTTCTGGATCATCAGCCCATATGTTCCCATCTTATGTTTCAGGGTCCCAACTTTTTCTGATCAATGCCCTCACTTTGGTATCAGATACTGCTTTAGATCTGCAATTCAGCTGATGTTGTAATTCAGTCACTCTCATAATGAGACTCTGGACCTGGTTCTCAGCACTGTCAGCTCTATTACTAGAGGAGAGAAGGCTCTCCTTTGTAGCACAGACAGAAGTTTTCAAATCTGTTAGTCTGCACCTGAGGTGTGCTTCTGAGGCTCTGAGACCATCCCTCTCCTTAATCACACTTTCCATTGTAAGAAGGAGCAGCCAACCAGCTTCCCTGTACTTGTCATCCTGACAAAACTCCCGGAAAATACCAAAGATACGATCACTAAGAGCCTCCTCTTTAACCAGCACTTCATCCATTGGTGGTGATATTGTAGATGTTAGCTCGGCTGTTTCACACCGTGGATCAGTAAGAGGAGCACACTTATCCATGCTTTTGAACATAGAAGTAGCACTATTAGTGTTGTTAAGACTAATCAGGCTCGAGAGCCAATTTAAGAAGCTCATATTTATGGTTTTATTTCTCTAGAACTACTCCTGGTACCAAAATGTGTTAGAGTTCTCTAAAGAAACAAAACCAGAATGTTAATAATTTTATATATATTAATACAAATAGATAGATATATAGGAAATAAACGGTTAATTAAAGTATAAAGCAGTACAAATGGCTCAGTGCAACTCACTCCCGTGAGACAGTTGTGAGACACTGGCAGTCCTTCAAGTCTTGAGGGCTGCCAGGTAGTCCTCTGTAGAGCAATTCAGGCTATCCGGGCACAGGCAGCAAATAGCAAGGCAGGTTACCAATAGTCAGCCAGATGACAGGGTCCAACAGTCCCCAGCTCAAGAGATGTAAATTCCAATGGTGTAGCGAAGCAACTCTTGAAGGAACCTCAAATTATAGCGACACAGTCCACAGGTTATGCATCCCACGGGTAGTGTGGCTTGCAAATTGAGGCACAGAACAAGCAAGGCAGCTGCACACTGGTCCGATGATCAAAGAGCAAGAGACAAAAAAGGGGAGACTCACCAAGCCATTTGTCTCTCTGCCCTTCAATTAATCCTACCCGTGTTTATCAGCCAGGTTGGCACAATAAACTAACGACCTCAGACGGAAAGCATGAAAGGAAGCTTAGGACATATGAAAGACAGAGTGAGAAGGGCTAACGTACAATTCATTAGTGATTCCTAAGAAGATGAAAAAAGAAATGGACCTTTTGGTTAGTGGATGAGTGTTTTCACTGCTGTGCTACTAGGCTCTTTAAAAGAAGAATTGGAGGGCAAGCATAACAAAAAGAAATGTAAAGGCTCAGATCATCCACAATCATAGTCAATGGTAAATTGGAAAACAACTGAGGAAAAAATGACTACTTAGTAAATGAAACTAGGGCAATAATCTCACGCCATATAAAAAACTCCTCAGTAGATTCATAATTGAAGTGTGGAAGATAAAACTATACAACCTTAAGAAAGATGATAAATAAATATCTTTACAGCCTTGTGGTATAAAGGAATTTTAAGAAGAAAGTACAAAAGTACAAAATTTGCATTTTATAGGAATAAATTATATTTCACCTAAAATTTGTCATTAACACCAAAGAAAAACTGAAAAAAAGCCGCAAATGAGAAAATATATGTGTGTATCTATACATATACATACACATGAATACACATATTTGCATATACATACCAACACACACACACACACACACACACAAACTAATAAAAGTCAAGTCCAGAAGTCAACAGCTAAAGATTTCATGAAAAACAAGGGAAAAGATATACCGCTTCATTAAATATCAAAGATATGAAAATTAGAATAAAAATAAGATATTTTATACTTTTACAAAATTAGCCCAAACTTAAAAAACCCCACTGGACTATTAGATGCAGGTGAAGATGTGGAACAATGTAGCATTTATATACTATTAGTGTCAATGTAAATGGAAAAAATGACTCTAGACAATAATTTGTCTTCTAGTAAATTTAACATTTCCATACCTAGCAATTACATTTTTGATAAATTTCTACATTTCTTACAAAATTCCAATAATTTGTTTTCTGGTAAAATTGAACATGTGGTGAAGTTGAGTATTTGCATTCCTTCAATTGCTAGTCGTGCACTTTGCCCTGTGGAGCCATGCATTGTCGTGATAGGGAAGCAATCACAATTTCCCTCAACAAAGTACCTAATTGCCTGACAACAAAGAATAGTAAAATAGATAAGTAAATGATGTCACCTAATAGAATATGATCCAGCAGCAAATTATGAACTCCAAAAACACATAAAGCAACAAAGTATTTGTGAATGAGGGAATATAAATGAAGACAAGGAGAGAAATTGAAACAAAAAATTTAGGATAGTAGTTCTCTTTGAGGGAGGAGGGAAAACGGATACAACATTGCTTGCTGAAGGGGAGGAGGATTTGAACCACTTGCTGAATAAGATCAAGGATTTTAGCCTTCAGGATGGATTGGAACTCAATGAGAGGAAGACCAAAATCCTCACAACTGGACCTATAAGTAACATCATGATACATGGAAAAAAGGTAGAAGCTGTCAAGGATTTGTCTTCCTTGGATCCACAATCAATGCTCATGGAAGTAGCACTAAAGAGATCAAGTGACACATGGCATTGGGTAAATTTGTTGTACAAGACCTCGTTAGAGTAATGGAAAGCAAGACTGGTACTGGCCAACTCTTAGCAACCTTATAGGACAGGATAGCACTGGCCCTGTGCATTTCTAAAAGTGTAACTCTTTATGGGATTAGAAAGCTCCTTCTTTCTCCAACTGTTTATAATAGCCACATGAAAGATTAAACCCTTAAGAATAAATTTAACAACAACAACAACAAATCCAAACACTCGTACAAAGAAAACTACAGATTATTACAAAACCAAAAGAGACCTACACAAATGAAAGGATATCCGTGTGTATAGATAAAACAAATTGGAAAATGTCAGTACCTAAAAAAATCTACAAAACAATGCATGTCTGACAACAATCCTAACTTTATTCTTTAAAGAAATGGACAAACCAATTACAAACTTCATATGGAGAGGGAAGAGACCTAGGATAAGCAACACTTTACAACTTAGAACAAAGTAAAGGGCCTTACACTACCTGTCCTTAAAACCTTTTCCATTGCCACAGTAATCAAAATAGCCCGGTACTGATAAAATGATAGATACATAAACCTATGCAATAAAATAAAAATAATAGCATTCTCCTTCAGGCAACTGATTTTTGCCAAAGGATCAAAAAACATCAAATGGGAAAGGACTAACCTATTCAAAAATATGGGGCTGGAAAAATTGAATCTTGGTCTTAGAAGAATGAAACAGAACTCATACTTTGCCCAAATCCTAGAGCTATAAGGACCGTCATGAGAAAATTGGGACAAACTTAAGGGCCTTATGACAGGGCATAAACAGACTACCCGTTATAGAAAAGGAAGCACACACATAGTGCAAGACGAAATAGGTGAGTGGGTCCTACTGAAAATAAAACACTTATGCACAGTGACAACCTCATCAAAAGAGTAAAATGAGAGTTCACAGTTTGGGAAGAAATCTTTAACAACGACACATCAGACAAGAGAGTACATACTAATATCTATAGAATTCTGCAACATCTCAATAAAAAGAAAAGCAAACAACCCAATTAAATTGTTGGTGAAATATGTGAACAGACTGTTCACCAAAAATGACACCAAAATAGCTAATACACACATGAAAACATTTTCAAAATCACTATTAATCCAGGAACTGCAAATCAAAATAACAATGAGATACATCCACAATGATTGCCCAATTTAAAAAACAAAAAGAGTAAACAACAATGCCGGAGAAGGTGTGGGATGACTGGAGCTCACATACACTGCTGGTGGGCTTGTAAACATGTGTGACCATTGTGGAAGGCTATATGGGGCTCCTCCTAGAACAACTGGGGTGAGGAATAACATACAACACAGCATATCATTGCTGGTGATATACTCAAAAAATAAGAGACAAAACATGAACAGATATATGATCTCCCATGTTCATTGCAGCACAGTTCATAATAGCAATGAAATGTAAACAGCCCAAATGCCCATCAGTAGCAGAATGAATAATGAAATCCCGGTACATGAAGGCATGGGGCTAAGCTCTATGGGGTCAGCAAACCCAGTTCTCTGAATTACATTCTCAGAGGCACCTCACTTCAGTAAGCCTTAGCCCTAATGTACTCTGCTCCGTTTCCATGGGTCAGGACGTCTAATTTTCCCAATTAAATGCCAAGAGGCACTCTACTCCTGCACAAGAACACTCATCTTGACCTGCTCCTGGGCTGAGAAGTCCATCACTCTGTTCCAGCTCTGGCTCTGGTTCTGCTGCTGAGGGTAGAGCTGTCATCTGGATCCGAGAGGTTCACTGCACAGGGATCTCAGGTCCCGAAGGAGTGCTCCACTCCTGGCTCTTGCTGGTCATGAGATCCCTGTTCCTGCTTCTCAGAGGGCTCATTTTAGACAGAGTTGGACGGCCTTCCAAGGAATCCTCTCAGTAGTTTCGCTCACATTCGTACCAGACTCATACAGGACATGGTCTTGTGTTGGGAGGAGACACTTTGGCTTGAAAAGCCACATTAAATAATGAATTGCCTCTGCAAGTAAACTTGGTGCTGCATCTTGCCATTGAGAAAAACACTGACCATTACTTATATAGACCCCCGAAGAGAGAACGCACCCACTATTGTTCTTAATTGGACACTTTTAACTTAATTTCTATCCAGCCTTTGGTGGCCTTGTCTGTGTCCGATAGCTAACTGGGACTTCAGGCTCTTTTTGAGGTGAATGACATTTTTCATGGGCCACATCAGAAGGATCCAAATTGGAAACCCTACTATGTAAACTGGACTTTACCTTAAACTCACCTGTAGCAAATTTAAGGAGGTGAAATACCCTCTTGAACTTGTGGTTAACATGTTCTCAAGTGAGAACAAGAAGATGACTGCTATCCCAATATTAGGAAATTGGAAGTCTTTGGATTTGGTTCAGATCTCTTGTTCTGAGGGAACCCAATGAATGGCAGATCAGGGTTGCTATTCATTTACTAATTTTATACTATCTTTTAAAAAATGCTGTGTTACAGGGAATGTGGAATGGATGAACCCCTCAACACCAGCGGTGGGAGTGGTGACACCGGGAGGGAAGGGGGTGTAGAAAGGGAGAACCAATCTTGGAGATCTATGTGTAACCTCCTCTCTGGGAGATGGGCAATGGGAAGGTGGGTGAGGGGAGACTCTGGGGAGTGTAAGATAAGATAAAACAATAATTTATAAACTATTAAGGGATCAGGGGGAAGGGGGGAAGTGGGGGGGGGGAGGGGAAAAAAAGAAACAGCTGATTCCAGGAACCCAAGTGGAAGGCGAATTTTGAGAATGACGAGTGCAACGAATGTATAAGGGTGCTTTGCTCAATTAATGTATGTATGGATTGTGATAAGAGTTGTATGAGCCCCAATAAAAAGATTTATTAAAAAAATGCTGTGTTAGTTCAGGAGGCATGGCTCTTCCTTTGTGAATGAGTGCCATAGCAGAGTTTGCCCTATCCACAATCCTCATCGTTTGTGTAGTGTCTAGTCACTTAAGTTTTTAATCTGTACAGGTCAACAATCCATATATCGAAGTCTAAAAAGCTGTCCTACACATGTATAATTCCCCTTTCTTAACAGTGTTTTAAGCTCTATATCAATGGCTCAGCTAATGATAATATCAAAGAATTATCATATGCCCATGGAGACGGTTTATTATATTCCCAATGAAAGAATAATCATGTCCCTAAAGTGACCTGTGGATATATATAAATCATAGGTATATGAATTCATTTTGATCTCACACTTAATCATAGCCCTAACCTAAGAACAATAAGTTCTGATGTGGCATTACTTGATATTTGCTCTCATGAAGAGGTCACTGAAGATAAGGGGCTATAGCAAAGTGTGGTGAAGAAATCAGGTGGTACTCATCTACCAGAAAGAATAACATTTGGAGCAGCGGTTCTTAACCTTCCTAATGCCGCGCGACCCTTTCATACAGTTCCTCATGATGTGGTGACCCCCCCCAAACATAACATTATTTTCGCTGCTACTTCATAACTTTAATTTTGCTACTGCTATGAATTGGGTGACCTCTGTGAAAGGGTCGTTTGACCCCCAAAGGGGTCGCGACCCACAGGTTGAGAACCACTGATCTAGAGCCTTAAACCAAGCACCATCTAAGCGATGTGTTCGCTAAGTCTACACAGAAGCACACCAGCCTGCGTGATCCAACGATTGTAAATAAAATCCAAGATTGGAGTGGGGAATGGGATTAGAGCTTAAATTCTGAACACCTGGCTCGCAGAAGGCAATGGCTGATAGGAGAAGTCCAAAATTCATATGCAGGGGCTCCACATGAAGTTACCCTTTGGGTTGTGAATACCCTTGCTTTCAGCCAAAGTGCATTATAAAGTGGATTATTGTAGCTGGAGTTAGGTTAAAACATAACACCTTATCATTTGATTTCCCTTATGACCCACTTTAAATTTTTTCCAGTTATATTTTCTGCTTTTTTTATTGAGGTTCTCTGTTATATTTGTTAATCACTATTGTTTTTCTTTGTATGTTTTTATGTATATGAAATCCAGGATAGGCAGATCTATAAAGAAAATAACTGAATTAATCATTTAATTTGGGGACATTTAATTTAGGGACATAGCAGGAGAGGTTGAAGGGACATGGGCAACTAGCAACAACACAGGAAAGAAGGAAATGTTCTAAAATTGATTGTAGTGTCGATAGCACAACTCTTCTGAATATGGTTGAATTGAATGATATATGAATTATATGTCAAACCTATTAAAATCTTTTGAAAACATGTTTCCTTTTTCAGGTTATCCATGTATTATGAAATGCATTGGTTTGCATTGCTAAGTTTGAACATCTGGTTTGTGTATTTTTGAGTTATGTATATTTATGTGAATAGCATGTCAACATGAAATCCTTTCTCTCTCTCCCTCTCTCTGTTTTGTATTTAAAAGCATCTGAGTCAAGACCTGGAGGATTCTTCATGCTCCTCAACCCAAGGAAAATTTAATCGAGATCAGTTTTACAAGTTTATTGTTTTCCCTGGCAAGTGGATTAAAGTCTGGTATGATCGGCTTACCTTGTTGGCATTATTGGATCGGTAAGCCACTGAGCATGCAAATGTACAACTTAAAGACATTGAGGACAAGTGGAACACACATATGTATGTTTTTAAAAAAGAGCATTTCTATGTGCTGTGTTTCCATGGGATATTTTCAAAGAATAGATTTCTTCTACTGCAAACACAAATCAATAAGTTGCTGAAAACTTAAAAGTACTACGATTTGATAATTAAGATAGGAGATAATTAGAATTAGGCAACATGGTTGAGATTAAGGTAGCTTTGGGGACATTACTGTGCTTTGATGTACTTTCAATTTAACACACTGATGAAATATTTTTGTAGGAAAGCTTGAGACCCCAGAAGGGTTGGACTAGATTAGTATATGCATAGACCGAGGGCTAAACATGACACGGACCCATTCCTACTTCTTCCCAGGACAGTGTGAATTCGGAGTTCTTACTCATGTCTAGTGTACACTGGTTTGTAGTGTTAAGAAAAGCTTTACAACTTTTCCCGCTTTCCCATCTCTTTTCTCAAGATAAAATGTCACAGAGTTGGGAAGGTGGTGCCTGGGTTGGAGGGTGGTTGAGGTTGGTGAAGGTGTGCTAGGAGGGTGGAACTTCTTATTTCTATTCTTGTTGCAAAGAACAATATTGCGATCTTTGAAGGATGAGCCATTTTGACTGGGATCTTGGTGATGAAAATTCAAGAAGTTACCAACTCTATCATTAACAGATGCTGGCTGTTCAGTCAATGGGCAATGAAAGGCTGCTGTTTGCTTTGACGCTGTTGCTTCCCCATTGACTACTTGGTAGAACAATGCCTTAAATGGTGTGATCACATATATTAAAATGATAATCCACTGCTGGTTGAGTCAATTCTCACTCATAGTTGGACATTGTGGAATTGCTCCATAGAATTTCCAAGGCTGTAATCTTTACAGAAGCAGACTACCATGTATTTTTTCCTGCTGAGAAACTGGTGGGTTTGACCTGCCAACCATTTAATTAGCAACCAGGCACTTAACCACTGCGCCACAGAGTTCCTTTTGGAAAATGATGTTCATGCAAAATTACAGCAACACATTTCAGAACCTGTAAGTCAAAGAATGGTGTTACAATGGTTCTTATAACAATCCTGTTAGTCAAAGGCATATACTTAAGAGGCACATTTAATGTTTAACTCATAATCCAAGGAATATATTATCCTTTGAGACTTTCCCCCCAAATTTAATCTTATTTGTTATAAATAATTACTGAAAGTTAGATTAGCACATGTTAATCTCTCATATTAAAATGAAAAAAAATTCTAGGTTTTTAAATGTCACTGACAGTGAAAAAACTTAATTGAAAATAAAATTAAGCTCTAGGCAAAGATGAGGAAGAAATCACTACACGTTTTTAAGTTTAATCTCTTTTTATGCAAGTGTGTGTCCAGGGAGGACATATAGCAATTGAGCCCTCATCTAGGAGGTCTGGAGTCAGACTTTTGGATTTAAATCCAGTGCCCATTTCAACTGGTGCTGTGATCTAACGATGGCTAGGAAGCTTCTCTGTGCCTTGTTGTTGGTGTTTTTTACTGTGTGTGTGGTTTTTGTTCTGTCAAGTAAGCAGTATCACTTTTAAAAAATGTGTATACGTGGGAGTGAGGGAAAAAAGAGGAGCTGATACCAAGGGCTTGATAGCAAGTAAATGTCTAGGAAACAATGATGGCAGCATATGTACAGATATGCCTGATACAATTGATGTATGGGTTGTTATAAGAGTGTAAGAGCCCCCAATAAAAGAATATTTAATAAAAAATAGGTTTAGAGCAAAAATATTCACTCTTTATTGTTATTGACATTTGTCATTATTTAAAAACATATAACTGCTATAACATATAAAATAATTTATGATTGAGAAAAAAGAATGTGAATAAGAATTAAACCAATTTTGCACATAAGAAGAAACCTTACATATTACTTGCTATTATTATAATGAACTAGAATGTGGCCTAGAACCCAGAAAGAGGCTAAAGATAAAATAAAATTAGAGTAGGTAAAGTAGATCTCGTCAAATTCAAGAGCTAAAATGTAAGCACATTTTATAAGAGAAATGGGCCTTCTGTTGGAGTCTGTATTAGCTTAGCTTTTAAAAACTTATTAATGAAAAGGCTTATAATCAAAACTTTACAAAAACAAACATCCAGTTGCCATGGAGTCAACCCTAACTTCTGGTGACCCTACAAATGTCAAAATAGAATGTCACCAGAAGAGGTTTTTTAAATCATTTAATTAGGGGCTCATACAACACTTATCCAATGTATACATACATCAATTGTGTCAAGCACATTTGTACATTCATTGCCCTCATCATTCTCAAAACATTTGCTCTCCACCTAAACCCCTGGCATCAGCTCCTCATTTTCCCCTCGCTCTCCCCTTCCCTCTCCCTCACGAACCCTTGATAATTTATAAATTATTATTTTGTCATATCTTACACTGTATGATGTTTCCCAGTTAACCCACTTTTCTGTTGTCCGTCCCCCAGGGAGGAGGTTATATGTAGATCCTTGTAATCGCTTCTCCCTTTCCACCCCATCCTCTGTCCATCCTGGTATCGCCACTCTCACCACTGGTCCTGAAGGGATCATCTGTCCTGGATTCCCTGTGTTTCCAGTTCCTATCTGTACCAGTGTACATCCTCTGGTCCAGCCAGATTTGTCAGGTAGAATTGGGATCATGATAGTGGGTGGGAGGAAGCATTTAGGAACTAGAGGAAAGTTGTATGTTTCATTGTTGCAACACTGCACCCTGACTGGCTTGTCTCCTCCCCGCACATCACCAGACCTTTCTTCCGAGGCACCTCTGGGTGGGTTCAGTTAGTAGTAAAGCACTTAACTGTTTGTACCGCCCAGGGACTTTGATTATCAAACATAGTGATCCGATTTTCCTGGAGACAGCCAATCACAGAGTGAAACAGATCCATGAACCTGACTGCAAGGAAGAAAGAAGACGAAGTAAAAAAAATAATGACCTAGGAAAACCAAGCGTTTTTGGAACATTGCAAAAGGAATGTTATTTTCAAATAACTGTGTTCATCAGAATTTTCAGAAAGCTTTAAAAATGTACCAATTCCCAAGCATAAGAAGTTCATTTCCAATGTCTATTCCATAACACAATGGAATTGTAATATGATATACTGCATCGGGCAAATCTGCTTCAAAAGTCCTCTTTAAAGTATTAAAAAGCAAATATGTCACGACAGTGTACCTGACCCAAGCCATGGTGTTTCAATTACCCACATGGATGCAAAAGCTAGGTAAGAATAAGGAGGACTGAAGAAGAAACGATGCATTTGAGTTATGGAGCTGACAAAAATATTGAATATACCTCAGACTGCCAGAAGAAAGAATAAATCTGTTTTGGAAAAAGTCTAGCCAGAATGTTCCTCAGATGTGAGGATGGCAGGGTTTTATGCCCTGTGCTTTGAACGTCTCCCTCGAAGGTGCCATTCTCTGCAGAAGAGCGTTGTAAACTCATGGGAACCTGGCTAACTCAGGAGCGAATCGCCAGATTCAGAGCAAAGCTGGAATCGCAGGAGGTGGCGAGGAGACACACACCCTGTCACTGGTTTACCGATTCTAACACCAGCTGTTTTCCTCAGGGCACTCTGTTTTCCCCTTGAGTTCTGTCCTTTGTTGCCACCTAGAACTGCCATAGTTAGATTGACGTGACTTACTCAGGACGCAGCAGGCACAATCCAGTATGGGGATCAGAATATGGAAGCCTACAGGCAAAGGCTGCACGGCACCCCAAAGGGGAAAACACAGCCTTCCCTTCTTCAGTGCAGGCAGCTCTTTCAGCTCCTTTGAATTGTGCAAACCTACTCTTAACGCCCTTAGGATCTATTAGTCATGGTCGTGCCATCTGACCCCATTCATTCTGCCACCAGAAGCTTTCAGTTTCTCCAGCTGAAATTCTCGGCTTCACCCTAGAATCTTCCTAGTTTCACACCCTACATTCGATCACCTCGGACATTCAGTGTAGCTAACCTGTATTTCTCATCTGCAATAGCACCTCAACCCGTGTCGCTCCTCCCCCCGTAGACGGTTCTTAGCACACCGAGTCGTGCTTTGTGGAATATCTCTAGTTGACTGACAGCCCTGCAACAGTTCTTCATGCATGCATCATGAATGTCAGTCATCACACGATGCCTAGGAGGTCTCCGAGATCAAGCCACACCTTCCCTCCCTCATCTCATCTCCTGCTGTGGTCCATGACTCCTCTCCCCACCCTGCTGCTCTTTCTGTCTGGCCTTCATCTGCCAGAAGACCTTTGTCCTGACTGTTCCTTCTTCCTGGAATGCTTTCCCTCTAACCTGAATCGCTAACAACACCCACAATCCCCACCCACCATTCAAGCCTCTGCTCAGTGTACCTTTCAGTAAACTCTTTACCACTGAGTCAATTCTGCCTCATAGTGACCGTACAGGACAGAGTAGAACTGCCCCCGTGGGTGTCAGAGACTCTAAATCTTGCTGGGAGTAGAAATCCTCACTGAATTCTGGAGCAGTTGGTTTTTCCAATGGATCACTTTGATGTTTTTCTCCTGTGAATTCATTCAATGAATCTGAACTGCCAGCTTTCCAGCTGGAAGCCAGGTGCTTAACCATCGAGTCCAGTGACTGATATCCTGTACCACAGAGCTGCTTTTATGTGAGTGACACCCGATACCACAAAACTGCTTTTATTTCCCAGTAAAGCAACTGCAAGCTTCCCGCTTAAATTCGCAACAACTTCTACATCACCCACTCCCATTCTCCCGCCCCTTGCTGCTCTATTCTTTTTTCTCTTGCAGACATCATGTTGAAATACGAGATAGCATGCTTACTTTCTATGTTTATTATTTTTATATCATCACTCACTCCAAAGGAAACCCCAGAAGCAGGGGCATACGTGTTGCTTATTGATGTGTCCTGAGCTCTACAGCAGTGCCGAACACTGGTTGAATGAATGAGTCTTTCCATTAACTTCTTTTGCAAATCAGTTACCCTTCCCAATATCTGCCTCTGATCCTGCCTTATTCCTCCTCAATGACCCCCAGATTGAAATCTTAGAATCAGCTTGATTCTTTAACCTGTTATTGTATACAACCTATTCAATCAGATCCTTTCTGCTCTCTCTGTATCTGAAAGTCAGCTCCTGTTTACCAGTCAAGTCACTTTCTAGGTCCTCCAGTGCCTCGCCTCTGGATTGTGGTGTGTCCTCTCTCTGGTGTCCATTCCCTCCAGTGCATCTTGGGAACCTCTGACATACACGTTTTTCTGTAATACAGCCTTGGTCATGATGCTCCAACCTACTGAATAAACATTTTAGTCCAATGCTTAAATCTTAGTATAAGATGACCCCAGTGGGTTTTGGTAGGGCATGGATGAATGAAATCCTGTGACAGGCAGTCTAGGGAACAATTCTACTTTAGGGAATTTTCTCAAAATAGAAAAGCATCTTTTTCTCATTGAAATGTTAATTTGCTTTCCTAGGCCTTTAACTATTTTAAAAATAGACACCAGAATGTTATGAGTACAATGACGTGCCTACCACAAATTTTATTGATGTGAACGAAAAGAAGCTTTTTTAAGAGTACATAGTGGGAGATAAGATCAGGTATCAGGCTGCATCAGAACAAAAAATCATATCATAGTGAATTAGGTGGGGAGTGCGGAGTGGAAACCCAAAGCCCATTTGTCGGCCACTGGACATCCCCTTACAGAAGGTTCTCGGGGAGGAGACGAGCCAGGCAGGGTGCGATGTAGCAACAATGAAACATACAATTTTCCTCTACTTCCTAAATGCGCTCCCCCCCCCACTATCACAATCCCAATTCTACCTGACAAATCTGGCTAGACCAGAGGATGTACACTGGTACAGATAGGAACTGGTAATACAGGGAATCCAGGGTGGATGATCCCTTCAGGACCAGTGGTGTGAGTGGAGATACTGGGAGGGTGGAGGGAAGGTGGGTTGGAATGGGGGAATCAATTACAAGGATTTACATATAACCTTTTCCCTGGGAGACAGACAAAAGAAAAGTGGATGAACTGGGAGACGTTGGAAAGTACAAGACATGACAAAATAATTTATAAATTATCAAGGATTCATGAGGGAGGGGGCGGGGAGAGGGAGGTGAAACTGAGGAGCTGATGCCAGGGGTTTAGGTGGAGAGCAAATGTTTTGAGAATGATGAAGGCAATGAATGTACAAATGTGCTTGACATAATTGATGTATGTATGGATTGGATAAGAGTTGTATGAGCCTCTAATAGAATGAATAATAAAAAAAGAATATTTCTCCCTTTCCACCAACTATATCTTGGTTCTCCAGGTCTTGAGTATCATTTTATCCGAATACTTCACATGTCTGTTAGCTTTCTTTTTTTGTTCTTGTTATTATCAATATGTCAGTTACAGTCCAGCACAGCTGTGTAATGTTCTTCCTGTCTCCTTGATGTTCACCTAGAGTTTCCTATGCACATAACTCAAAGAGCCTGGGTGGTTCCCTGGTTAAGCACTTGGCTGCTAGATGACAAGCTGGCAGTTCAAGTTCATGGAATGAATTCACAGGAGGAAAACCTGCTGACCACCTCCTGCCAATATCCCATCTCTAAAAGCTGACACCAGCAGTCTTGCTGTGCCACATGGGATCTCTCTAACTTGAAATAGACGCAATGGCACAACAGCAACATGGGCACATCATTCACATGCTTGTTTGCTATCTCAAAGTTCCCTCTTCATTGTAGCTCTTTCATTCTCTTTAGGTATTAGCATTAGATTTGAGCCCTTTATAATTATTTTTTAGTTACAAGAGGTTTTTTTTGACACATAATTCACATACCATACTATTCAATGGTTTGAATACATTAAAAATAGTTGCATGAGCATCATCATAATTTTAGGAAATTGTCTTCATTTTGTATTTATTGTTCTTAGCTTCCCATTCCCTCCCACCAACCTACTCTGTAAAACCTGAAGAAACTATTTATTCTAGTTACTATCTCTGTAGACATACCTATTCTGGATTTCATGTGAAGAAAATCATACAAAAATAACAATAATAACAAAATAAAGCAGAAAAACCTCAGTACAAAAGTAATCAGAAGGTAATATAAACAATGACAAATTAAAAATGGGCCAAAGGGAGAACAAATAATAAGCTTTTACAATCTAACTTAATTCTATCTGTATTAGTTCACTTTCTAGTGCATCCAGTCTGAGGGCGAGGGATCTGATTCAGGTCCCTGGTCAACAGAGAGAGGGAATTTCACGTGGGGCCTCGGCAAATCGTTGTGGGTTTTTCCTGTCACTCATAGCCTTCTGCAAACTGCTCAGAAGTTAAGCTCTAATACAGTGATTTTCTTAGATCTTGAATTTTTTATTATTTACAATTCTTGGAGCACACATGCTGGTGTGCTTCTTTCATGTGGGCTTGTGTGTTAGGTGGGGCCCTATAATCCTGTGTCTCACAGCTTGGGCGGCACATCACTAAGAGGGGTGCTTGTGTGAAGACAAGCTTTTAAGACCCCAGACATTATTCTTTCTGATAGGTGGGCACCACCCACTTTCTTCACCACACTTAGGTATAGCACCAGTCTTCAATGAGCCTCTCTTCGGGGTAAGTTAGGTGTGAGTTCTTGTTTTAGCCTATTTATTTACTCATATATTCATCCATTTAAAAATGTTTTACAGTGTCTACGGTGCTAGACATATTCAAGAGTGCCTACCCTGTCTAACGAATATTACAGTTTTGTTGTGGGGAGAAATTATACGTGAGCAAAGATTGGTGAGGTGACATGTATGCTCCTCATTGTCTTTCCAGGCAAAGCTCTAGTCTGCAGTACAGACACAAATCTAACAGTTGACATATTTTGAATGAGCATTTCTGTGCCTGGGTGTGCTCGAACCAGAGATATATGCTCATAATTTTTGTGAATTCCTCACCTACAGCCTGGGCTCTTCTTTCCTTGACCTTATTGTCTGTCCCCCATGACTCCATTCCAGCCATGCCCTCCCCGATTGTCATTCAACAGAGCTCTTTCCGTTTGAAGTCTCAAACTCAGTTTATACTCATGAAACCATATTCTCCCTTCTCACACCATCGGATGTCCCCAAACCCTTGACCCATGTCTCCTCTCTTTGAATACCCTTCCCTCCTCATCCTACTCAGGCTCCATAATCTAGTCCTACTGCCCCTTTCTTCACGGTCTCTTAAAACACTCTCACCCCTATTCCTCAGCATATCCCCTGAGAAGCCCCCACCTCTGGATGAGCTCCCTCTCCACCCTGCAGCTGCCCCGCTGAGCCTTACAGGTAAAAACCGCAATGGGAATGTACAATAGGGTCAAAGTTCATGGGCAGTCCTTATCAGGCCTCTGGGACCTCTCCTTACTCTGGCAGTAGCTCTCCAGCTTCTCAAAGTGGGCAGCCAATTCTGTCAATAGAAATGGAGTCTGGAAATGATTTCTTGCTTTAACCAGGTGTTACTGCACCATTCCCTTTCCATTTCAGGAGCCCATGAAGCTCTGTGATCGGTAACACAGCTCATTGGTGTGAATGAAAGAGTTAAGTGGTCTTTCAAAATGCAGTTTAGTGGCCAAGGAAATCCAATGGGATTATATTTCATTTATTTCAAGAACAGAAAGCTGGTGCTAGAATATGGATGTTGTTTAGTTATTTATAACTAAAGAACCTGTAAGATCTTGTTAGTGAATCTAAAGCCTTGCTGGAGAGATTGCTTTGTGTTGTTTTCAGAAGCATGTGAGCAGTACATGTTTAAAAATAGAGAAACTTACCTTTATTCACTGTTTGTTTTGTTTTGCACAGAACTGAAGATATCAAGGAAAATGTGTTGGCTATTTTGCTCATTGTCCTTGTTTCCCTTCTTGGATTTCTTACATTGAACCAAGGCTTTTGCAAAGATATGTGGATTCTCCTCTTCTGTCTGGTCATGGCCAGTTGCCAGTATTCCCTGCTAAAGGCAAGATCACGTAGCATTCTTACCAGTAGCATGCACTCTCACTGAAGTGTTGTTGAACTTGTGAGGTGATGACACAGTACACTTCTGATTTGTATTCCAGAGTATTCAGCCCGATCCCGCCTCACCAATCCATGTAAGTCTCTATGCGCAGGCAAGTAGCTTGTTTTTCTCTTTGACAAAACAAGGAAAAGCACCATCTATTCAGAAGGCAAAAATGCATGGGTGATGTAAAATAGAAATATTAATGCATGGTGATCAAGTTCAGGCTAGGTCAGCGCATGGTGTGGGTGCCAATTAGGGTCAGGGAAGAGTGGGAGGAGAGTCCTTTCTGTGCCAGTGAATTCATGAATGGAAAGGTAGTGTGGCCTAGTGAACTGGACTGCAGACGGTGCAGTGAGACTTCCGGAGTTTCTGCCGCCTGATTCCCCATTTACTGATTTATGGTTGGAAATCTAGATGTAGCACTACATTTGCCCATTCATGAATGTTCATGTATGCAATTCAGTGATTATATGTATTACTAACTACATTAATATTTTTATATAATCATCACAAATACCCATTACCAACACTATCAACAGAAATTCAGTGCTTCATAAACAGTGATTACCCTCTCCTCTTATCCCTAGGAATCATTCTTAAACTCAAGCCTCTATAAATTTATTCTATGTATGTCAGCAAAGTGGAATCATCCAATATTTATCATTTTGTTACTGATTTCACTCACATTTTCCAGGTTCATTCATGTTGTAGCATGTATCAGGACTTGATTTTTCTTTATGACTGAATTATATTCCGTTATATGTACATATCGCCTTTTGTTTATAAATTGATTTGTCGATGAACATATAAATTATTTTTTACCTTTTGACTGTAGTGCCAAGCTACTGGCTACTGGCTATTTTGGTTATTGTGCTGAAATGTACATTGATGTCCATGGTCTGCTTACGTCACTGCTTTTAAATCTCTGGAGTAGATAGACAGGAGTCGTATGGTAGCTCTGTTTTAACTCTTTGTTCTTCTCCTGCTTTGAATAAGCAAAATCACTTGTGCACTCTATTCGTTGGTTTCTCTATGGGTAATATACACGGATCATTCATTTGTTTTTTGCAGGATGTTGACTCCTAATTTATCCGTTCAAGCGCATTTCACACACTTACCCTGTATTCTGGGTAATCCCTCGCTAAGATTTGGACACTCCAACATGGATTTAGTCCCTCGGCCTGCTCTGATGAACTCTGCCATGCTTGCACAGAGAACTCTGCCATTCTCTGACCCACGCGCTGCCCCCTCTCCTGTCGGCAGGGCAGTGCTTGGGTCTGAGACGCTGGGTCTCCCCCGACCCCTGCAGAAGCCCCAGCAAAGGTCTTGAACTGAGTTCACAGCCAGACAGTGTCCTAGCTCCTTAAACAGCCTTCTCTCTTGTTATGGTGAGCTCCCTCCAGCCCTACAAACACCTTCCAAGGAAAGGAAACGGATCTTTTCTCTGAAAAACTCATATTCAGGATTTAGGGTAATTTTAAATCTGTGATAGCTCATGTTTAGCTCTTAGTAATTAAGAAAAGCTTATAATTAGACGATCACATGGTGTACATTGCTGTCTTGTTAAATTCTCCTGTTCCCCGTAATTGGTTTATATATAATACATTTTCTTTTGTCCATGAATCTGAATGTCAAGATAAGTAGAAGCTGCATAATTAGGGGATTAAGATGTATTGTTATGAGTATCATCAGAAATCTGGGAAGGTGGTATGAGCAGAGAAGTACGGTTCTGAAATTTCTCCTGCAAGCTCATTCTGGATTTCCCATCATCCGTTTCTCTGCTCCAGGAAGCCTCTTTTCTGGCAATTGCACTTCAATGTCATGCTTTTCTGGATGACATGGGAAACGGGGGTCGTGTGCTATCAAGCATTCATTTCCGGCCCATACTTTCAGGAATAATAGAACCTGCCAGCAAAGGTGCATGGAAATGCAGCTGTGTAATCCCTATGAGTGTGTAATATCTGTTGCTATGACCTTTGGTCCTGATCTAGGTGGAGTTTTATTGTGTACTTCCTCACCGAATAGATCAAGCTACAATCACTTTCTATGAGGAAGCATGGTGCAGCGGGATAGCGAGACGTGTTGTCATAGTGAGGCACAGCCATCTCTTTATTAGAGTGACTAATTTGCTTCGCACAGATTTCCAGTGAGTGAGGCTTACTCTTCTTGCCATTTCTCTCACAAATGACTTGTCATTTCTCTAACAGTTCTGATGCGGAAAGAAAATATGCCAGCTATAAATAGTTCCTTTTGCAATATGACTGACCTAGATGAGTATCTAAAAGATTAACAAAGGGTCTCCAGTTTTTAATTAAAAAATAGAAAGGACCTAGTTAAGAGAGTAAAACAGGATGGAGCAGAATTGGTTCCCAAACCTGCCTTCATGGTTAGCCCTGGCTAAGTTTTCATTCATAAGAGGCTATTAAATGAACCAAACTTCTCAAACTATATTACTCTGCACCTTTTGGAGAGTGACTGTCAATACATTCAGCCAATTTTTGTTCTCAAGACGGTTGACTAAGTTTTCTTCTCTGCTTCCTTTCAGGAACATTAGTAGGAAAGTACAGCAAGTGGGTATCTGCTCATGTTTTCAGCAGATAGTGAAATAACAATGTGTGTGTGTTTTCTGTAGCCCTCTGGATATGTTAATATTACATTAAATGTAACTACTGACATGCTAATAGTTAGTGTACAACAGGTGCTAGGTCTAATAGAAATTGGTCTGATCATGCACGAAAACAGGTCACTCAAGGTTTTTAAAATTAAGGAGCATATACTGGAAGATGTATTGGCAAAATAATACTGGGGTTCAGGATACCAAAAATCAAACTCACTGCCATCAAGTCGAATCCAATGCATGGGGACCCTATAGGACAGTGTGGAACTGTCCATTATTTCCTGGGACTGTAACTCTTTACAGGAGTTCAAAGTTTGTCTTTCACCCACAGAGTGGCTGGTGGCTTCAAACTACTGACCTTGTGGTTAGCATCCTGTGTGGTCAATAGATTCCAATTTAATGAAGATCTGATTAACAATAACTACTAATGATAACCTATAACAAAGTAGTAGAGTACCTGAGAGGAAGCAAAACCCGGAGTAATGGGCACTGGAATCACTTCATGGAGGTAGAACCAGAGGCCCATTTCCTCAGCCACCTCGTTGGATTCTGAATCAGTGCATCTGGGATGCCCAGCGAGCTGTACTTGAACAAATATCCCATGTGATTACAGTGGAAGCAGTAAACACCGGGGTAACTAAAAGACACTGGAATTTGAATCCAGCCTTGCCAAGCATCACCTGTGGGGTTTTGGAAAAGGTACCGCTTTGAAATCTCAAATGTATAAGAGCAAAATAACAAAACACAATTGAATGGATGAAACATCATCTTTCATGTCAAAATACTTGTACTGAATTTGGTCCTGTGGAAACACTTAACAAATGTTTGCTCTAATAATAACCCCAGCTGGATTTAGCAAAAATTAAATTGGGCACTGACCAGTGAGGGGCTTAAAATACGAGATAGTAAATTCTCTAATTATTTCCCTTCCTTTCTCATATTCTATGGTGCATATTTGTCTTATTTCCTTGCTTACGAAGAGCCAAGACTGTAATTTTTATGTGTTCTCTCAGTGAACTCTTATTACTACACAGTGGAAATATTTGATATCTACTTCAGATAATATAAAAATCAAAAATGGCTTTTTCAAACCACCTTCTTATTTTAGAACAGTTTTGCACTCAACCAAAATTTTGAGAAAATATTACAGATTTCCCATATACCCTGTGCTTGAAGAGCAACACGCCCCCCCACCCCAAACAAACCAACAAAAATGCAAAGCTACCTCATAAGGTTTCTAGGGATGTCATCCTTATGGAAGCAGACCGGTTCATCTTCTTTCATAGAGAGGTTAGTGGGTTCAAACCGCTGACCTTTTGGTTAGCAGTCAAGTGTTTAACAACTGTACCATCAGGGAACATCCCAGGTGCACTTCTTCCCTTTAAAAACGTTTACAATAACATGTTATCAAGAGAAAAGGACATGATTTTTGGTAGAGGGGCAGCGAAGAAGAGGAAGACCCTTGGCAAGATGAACGGGCACAGTGGCTGCAGCAATGCGCTCCAAGAGAACAACGCTCGGGAGGCTGGCACAGGACTGCATGGTCTTTCGGTCTGTGCTGAGTTGGGCCCTTCTGAGTCAGAGCCAATTCGGTGTCCCCCAACAACAACAACAACAACAACAACAACAACAACAACAACAACAACCAAGCAAACACAAATATGGTACATTTCCCACAACTAATAAAACAATAATGATAAATTATTACTAACTAAAGTTTGTATTTGTCTTGATCCCTAGTTTTTTTTCTAATGCCCTATTCTGATGTCCAGTTCCTTTTAGGATACCATGTTATGTTTAGTCCTCTGAGCTATCATAGTTTCTCAAACTTTGCTTGTCTTTTGATCACCTTGGTAGTCCTGAAGAAGAAGAAAATTTTTGTAGGATGTCCCCTTGTTGGTAACTATCTGATGTCTTTCATTATTTGACTAGTTATGTATTTTTGTGAGGAGGACCACAGAGGTAAAGTGGGACTTTTACCACATCATATTAAAGATACGTTAAGGGTATAATATGTGACCATTCTAAAGAAAAATGACCCAACACAATGTGACAAATATGAAAGATTTTATAACATGCAGCTATAATTTTGATTTAGATACACTCAAAATATTGCGCCAGTTCATTGATAATTGAACCACCCCCAAAATCAAATCCAAGAGAGGATGTGCACGTTCTCTAGCCAATCAGGCCTCTTCACACTCCGAGCTCTTTCAGAAAAAGGGAAAACACTTTTATTTCTATTGCTTTCTCCACATTCTGCATTTGCTTCACACGAGTAACCCTGGCATTATGTGTTTAAAGAATCATAAATACGTGTGACATTTAATTGAAAGAGCCTGCAAGGATCCCGTGCCCGACACACGCCCCCTGGCTGTTGTGGGAGGTAGGGCAGGGTGGTGGCAAGACCAGTGATTATGCTGCTGGGGATCCCATCCTGACTGTGCAGCCAGATCTTATGTTCGTGAAGCCTTGGAAAGATATCTTTACATTTGTTGACTACTTCTCCCAAAGATGAACCTTAAAGCAGGTAGAATAGCACCTGGCATGGTAAAAGCAGAAGCAGCATTAGAAATTGTTGACATTGCTGATTTATGCCTGCCTCAGAAAAGAAGCTGTGCTTGGCTGGGCTGGGAATGGCGGGAGATGTGTACAGAGAGTTGACTGTGTTTGGAGACTGGAATGAGATTGAAGCAGGGGTGGGGGCAGCGCCTCTCTTTACAGTCCTAGTTCTGTCCCTTCCCTTTTCATGCACTCGAGCCACCGAGTCTTCTGAGTCCTGCAGACATCCTCTTTTCTTTGTTAAAAAAAACAAACCCCAAACTTCTTATTTTCTTAACAACAGCAACAATCTAGATGCTGTCCCCCAACTTTTAAAAAATCATTTTATTGGGGGCTTGTACAATTCTTATCACAATCCATATGTACATCCATTGTGTCAAGCACATTTGTACATATGTTGCCATCATCATTCTCAAAACATTTCCTTTCTACTTGAGCCCTTAATATCGGCTCCTCATTCCCCTCCAACTTTTAAACATTTTCATTGAAACTTCATCCATATATCAATCATTACCACAATAAATTCTAGAACATTTTCTTCTTCCTTATACTCATTGTTAGTGCAATTACTATCTAAAATTATGGCAAAAATATTCGTAGCAAAACATTCTCCCATTCAAGGAGTTCTGCATATATAATTCAGTGCTACTGATTATATTCTTCATGCTTTACAACCACTATTGATTTCCTTTTCCAAATGATTCCACCACCATTCACATAAACTCCATATACCCTAAGCAAAATCTCTTCCTCCTTCACCCATGGCAACTGTTGATCAAGTTTAGTTTTCTTTTATTTTAGCAGGTTTCTTGATATAATAGTTACATATCATACACATCCATAGTTAAATCACTTTTTAAAAGAGTTGCATGTTTATCATCACAGTCAGTTATTGTGTTCCATTCCCCTGCCCCATTCATGGTTTGCTCTCCAGATAACCCACTGCATCCATTCTTGTCTTTATGCATCCACTCCTTGTGTGCTCCATAAACTGAGAAACCTAACAGAACCACTACATAACAAAAAACAGAATGAACAGAAAGAAGAAAATGATAATATAAATATAAAAATAAATACTGTATACACTCAAATATACGCTGACCCAAGTATAAGCCGAGGTACCTAATTATTACCTGGGAAACCAGAAAAACTGATTGACTCGAGTATAAGCCTAGGGTGGGAAATGCAGGATGTGAATTAACACAGAGACCAGAGGGGAGAGACAGAGCGCAGCCACAGACACATCTTTACTAGTTCAGCTGCCGGCTTAAGTGAATCACTACGGGTACTTCTGCGAATTGGAGCCGTCCATGTCACAGGATGGCTCTGATTGGTTAGATGTGAGTAAACAAACATTCAAAGTCCTGCACTGTCAGCGGGGCTTTGAACAATGGAGGAACGGTAATCATCTGCGAGATGTTACACCTCGCTGGAGTACCACTCACCCGTGTATAAGCCGAACCCCAGTTTTTCAGCACATTTTTTTGTGCTGAAAAACTTGGCTTATACACGAGTATATATGGTAATAAGAAAGAAATACCACCAACGATATTAAAGAACCCAGAGAAGAAATTTCTGTCATGGAACAAGCGAAAAATATTTGATCCTAGAGCTAATTCAGGTAGGTCAAGAGGGAGGTCAACTGACCAAGTATCATATTACAAGGGCATGCCCCTACCCCCCAAAACTGGAAAAACTCCCCTGGGTGGAGCTTTCAAATACACCTTTTCCCCTAGGTGAGCATCTAGCAACTCACTGCTCTGAGTTAGTGCACCCAGTGGCGTCAACTGGGTAGGTTCTCTCTGGTCACAGCGAATTGTTTCATAAAAGCAGTTTCACTTAAACCTCATCTTTTGTGATGGCTAATTTAAGAGAGCAGCGTGTGGCTGTGAAATTTTGTTTCCTGCTCGGGAAAAATACCACAGAAACTGCTGTGATGTTGAACACACTTTACAACAACAGTGGCACGGGAAGAACTCAAGTGTATGAGTGGTTTTCTCTTTTCAAAAATAGGTCAAATACCGATTGATGACAGACCTTGTTCTCAACATTGATCAACTCCTGAATGGATGAAAACGTCGACAAAATTTATGCACTTGTGCTTGAAAACTGATGACAGCCCATCAAAGTGATGGGGAAGTTAGCTATCTGGACTATGTTGGAGCTTGGTTTAGTGAATTTTAATGGAATATTTGGAAATGAGAAGGATCGCTGCGAAATTTGTGCCTCAGGTTCTGACAGACCAGGAAAAAGAGCTTCAAGTGGAAACATGCCATGCTCTGAAAGAAGCGCTTCCAAGCGACCCAGACTTTTCCCCACAAGGTCATTGCTGGTGATGAGACCTGGTGCTACTCTACAGCCCCCAAAGCAAACATCAGTCAAGCCAGTGGAAGACGCCATCGTCACCTCACTGAAAATAACAGCTCCGCAAGTGAAATCAAAGTTCAAGACAATGCTCATTTGTGGTATTTTTGTAGTGAGGGGATCGTGCATTTAGAGTTCATTCCACCAGGTCAGAAAGTTAATTTAGCTTTCTATTTAGAGGTTCTGAAAAGATTGCGAAACAGTGTGCGACAAAAAAAGGCCAGACTTGTTGCAGATGGGAGACTGGTTTTGCTCCCATGACAGTGCACCCACTCACGCAGCCATCTCTGAGCCAGTTTTGGCAAAAACCAGCATGCTTCTCTTGCCCCATGCTCCTTACTCACCTGACCTCCCTCTGTGAAACTTCTTTTTGTTTCTGTGAGTGAATAGGGGCATGAAAGGGCAGTGATTTGACAAGATAGAAAAGATGAAGAGAAAAATGAGGGAGGTTCTGTCATCTATCCAAATAGATGAGTTTGAAAATGTTTCCAAGAATGGAATGGCAAATTTGGCAAATTTGTTAAGTGAAATGGAGTGTACTTTGAAGGTGATAAGGTTTTTTTTTTTGGTAAAAAATTAAAATACATAGGTTTGAAAACAATCTGGATTTTTTTGGGGGTTCCCCTCATTTACCATGTTTCAATCCACCATGACCAAGTGTACGATGATTTCTGTCTGATAGTGAAGCTGTTTGAGTACTTGCTTTTCACTAGATGGGATCTGCCAGAGGCAGATAGTCTCTGACTAGATGCTATGCAGGCGGATGTTGGGCGTCCACTGTATCCAAAGCCTTCTACAAATCGGGTGTTCATAATTTAAGCTCTGATACTTTACCTTTCATCGTATTGGTTTTTTTTATCATCATCTTTGGATCACATCGGCTGGTATGCTTCTTCAACGTGGGCTTAGTTGATACTGCCCTTAGATGGCTGCTTGTTCGAATACAAACCTTTAAGATCCTACACACTCTTTCATTTGATAGCCAGGCACCATCTTCTTTCTTCACCACACTTTGCTACACCACTCTTATCTTCAGCGATCTCTTTATGCAGGCAAGCATCGAGCAGGGCCATGTTATAAGAACTAACTGAAAACAACAAAAAAAAAACTAACTGTTCTTGGATGGAGGCTATAAGTAAGTGGGGGCCTAGAATCCACCTGCTCGTCCACAGGTCATGAACACCTGTGGTTCAGTTTGGTGATAGAAACAACCTCCCCCCAAACAAACAAACCACCATCACCAGCAACAAAAACCAAACAAAAAAAAAAATCCCCACCCCCACCAAACAAAACTAAAGAAAAGAAACAAGAAGGAAAAACATCGTCAATCATCCTCCTGAGGTCTAAGGCGATGGCATTGGTGACTTCAGTAAGCTTTCCTATAACCTAGACTGTAAGGTAATGTTGATGTGAGGATTTTATGTGAGTACAGTCCAACTTGGAGCTGCAACCCATGAGTTGTTACTTTGTGCAGATTGATTTTTTTTTTAGTTGATTTAGCTCAGTTTACATTGAGCTCGGGGGTTAGTTCTAGGGGAAAATTCCATGTGCCATTTCTCCCAAGGGAAGATCCTGGCCTATCAGATGAATACCTGTCATATTAATGGAAGGGGAGCATTGCGGTACTAGATGTATGGTGGTTCTGGACCTCCTTTCACTGGACACCTACTAAGCCAGGGGTCCCACCAACGTTCCTACGACCAACATTCTGCAGTCTTGGTGTGGCCGTCTTTTGCTTACTGCCCATCAGGGCATTTCATCCTAAGTCCAAGAGTACATGTAGTTTTGAGGTAGGGCCCAGTTTGTTCAGTCGGGCTCCCACATCGGGTCCATCTGGTGTGGCCCTTGAGGGATGCCGTGTTGCCTGTGAGCCAGCATCCAAGGTCATCATAGTGTTTAGTACATGGCATGGTTCACAAGGGTTGGGTAGAAATGTATTGCATGTGCCTACCTGGAAACATTGAACCAGGTTTATTTTCCACTTAGTTTCCCTGCAATTATTATTTAGTATACCTTCATGTTGTGAGGTTGCTTCTCCCCATTACCCACCAAACTCAGCAACAGAACTATCAGGGCCTCCTCTGAAATAGGGATACCCCCATCCCCTGGTCTGAACTTGATTTTCCAGTAAAATTCCTCCTCTTTCCTGTCGAGTGACTTGATTTTTCATGACCCTATGTCACTGTTGTGTGACATCAAGTGGGTGGTCTTCTTCCTTTTCCCCACTTCTTGAAGACGTGCCCCCAGTGGATGTGAGGCCTCTTCTTTCTAGGTGGTTCTTCACATGTGCACATTAGGGGGCGTGATTTATGGTTCATGGACAGAAGGCAGGTTCTCTGCCCCTTTGTTTGGGAATTGGCCTCTAATATTTAATTGGTATTTCTCCTTACAGTCATGGACTCACGTATTCATCCTTTTGTGATTGACTAGCATCACTAAACATAATGGCTTCCAGTCCTTCCATGTCATGTGGTGCTTCACGTTTCATCACTGTTTTTCAGGGATGCATAGTATTCCACTGTGTGTATGTACCGGTTTCTTTCTCCATTCACACACTGCTGGGCACTTGGGGTAGTTCTGGTTTCTTGTTATTGTAAATTGGGCTGCTACAAATATGGGAGAGCATACACCCCCTGGTGTGTGCCTCTTATTTCTTTGAGGCATATACCTAATAATGGTGTTGATAGGTCGTATTGGCTTTAAATTCCCAGTTGCTTTAAGTACCACCATGCTGTTTTCCATAGTGGCTGTAGGTATTAACATTTTCACTAAAAGTGTATATGAGTTCCCTTTTCTCTCCAGCCTCTCCAGTATTTTTTGTTTTCTGCTTTTTTCTTTTAATTGGGCTGGAATTGTGGGTGTACGGTGGCATCTCATTGTGGTTCTAATTTGCATCTCCCGGATGGCAGTCCCCTTCATAGGAGGATAAGTAAGTAGAAGGGCCTCAGTATTGAATACAGGTGGGATCCCCAGAGATGATATGCGACTCTCTTCTCTCACACCATTACTGTGCTATTGTGAGACTGTGGCTGTGAAACAGTGTATGTTGAAAAACCGAAACGCACACCGAAATCGGCTTTTGTAACATTGCCTTGCAGAATGCACTACAGATGAAAGCGGTAGTTCTCCTTACAATGTGTTTATCGTCAGGTTAAAAAACAGATGGAGAATATAGTCCAGTGAATTTTTTTAAAGGCCGCAATCAGATTAGTCTGAGGAACAAGGGGAGTTTTTCCACTGAAAAAACAAAATAAAACAGACAGAGCAATCCGTGCAAGTTGTGATTAATTGAGATATGAAAGAAGAAGCTAGGGAGTCTGGTAACGATTTGAATACATATTTTTAGGAATCAAAGCAAATAAAAACAAGCCACATATAGTCTGTGGGTGAGGCGAATGACTCAGTGCTCAGCTGCTAGGGGAAAAGTCGATGACTTGAGTTCACCTGGACATAGCCTGGTGGTATAATTGCTTTACATTGGGCTGCTAACTGCAATGTCAGCAGTTTAAAACCACCAATCACCTTTTGGGAGAAAGATAGGACTTTCTACTCCTGTAAAGAGTTATCCTCTCAGAAACTCACAGGAGCAATTCTGCCCTGTCCTAGGAGGTTACTAACAGTGGGTATCAACTTAATGGCAGTGATTTGGTTTCTTATTTTTTTGAGATAGTGACAGAGGAAGACCCTTATCAATAGCGACTGACATGCACCTGCAACCGTGGGCTCAAACAATCATTTGAGGCTGGGGTGGGACCGTGCGGGGTGTTGCTCTGTTGTACAGAACGTTGCTGTGAGGTGGAACTGACTTGATTGGTACCCGACAGCAACAATAGACACAATTTGTGGGTCCTTGATGGGACTGTCCAGGAATACAATGGCTTAAAGTAGTTTTACACTCGAAATAAGTAATATAAATGTTACTTTCACCATTGGGGAAACATTGAATTAGATCTAGGTTTTTCTCCAAGGATGATAATTAGATTTTCGGGTAATTAGATTTTCGGGTAAATCTTGTTGAATCTGAGAGATAGACATTCTTCATGAATTTTTAATTCTGATTTTTAAGCATAAGTAGACTTTTTTTCTTGGTGTTTTGTGCATATGTGTTATGGGAGTGGTATGGTATAAGCTATTGATGATGAGGCTTTTACTGTCTAATCCAAACTGCTACCTGAAAGCTCAGCAGTTCGAATGCAGCAGCTAGAGGAAACCTGCTGGGGTCTCCAGGCATGGGATTCAAATAGATGAGAGTGGGTTGTGGGTTTTGTTAGAGGCACTTTTGAAGAAAGGCCTGGCTGCCTGCTTCCGAAGAATCACAGCCTTGAAACTTTAATGGAACAGTTGTCCTATAACAGAAATAGGATCACTAGGGGTTAGGATTGAGTCAATTTCAATGAAAAAAAAATGCCATGCACTAGCAATATGCTGAGATGGAGATCCAAAATAGGAGGATGTGAGATAAAAGATGAACATGATGATAAGAGCAGCCTCTTTTAAGTGAAACAGAGCTTTTCATAATTTTTAAGTACAAAGGAAGCATTTCTGTGCCTAATAACTAGTTTTACATGCAAGATACAAAATGGTATCTCAAGCTTATTGGGGAACCAAAGTCTTTCAATTCATAAAAAATTAAAATTTTAATGTTTTCTTGAAAGAACTAAGGCATAATGGAGTTGACTAATTATATATCCTAAAAGGGGTCATTTTGATAAATATATTATATGTAGTTATACTTGTACATGGAATAGCTGTTTATACCAATAAATGTATTTTTGCTTTTTGCTGGTTATGGAATGCATTTAGATAGCTTAGGCTTTTAGATTTTTTTATTTTTTTAAATGCAGAAGAAAGTACATGCCCTTCAATCTATGCCCTTCCTGGATTCAAGAGGAAATTTCATGTTACAGTGCAAATATTACTTCAAGACTGAACTTAGACTCTGGGTCAAATATATCCATGGAGACTCTGTGCTTTATTTTTTATTAAAAAATAAGTCTCAGAATTGGAGTATTTCTATTATTGAAGCAGGGACCATTTAAATTACATTTCCAAATATAATATATTCAGGACTCCAAACTCTAACTCACAGCCATTGAATCAATTAGAATTCATAGTGATCATACAGGGCAGGCTAGGACTGTCTCTGTGGATTTCTGAGACTACATATAACCCTTTCTGAGAGTAGCAAGCCTCATCTTCCTCTGCTGACTTTGGGGTTAGCAGCCCAACACGTAACTGCCACACCACCAGGGCTCTTAGTGATGCTATAGGACAAGAGTAAAATTGCCCTTTGGGCTTTGGAGGCTGTAAATCTACTGGAGCAGAAAACCACATCTTTCTCTCTTGGGGTGGCTATTCACAGCTGAACCCTCTTACTTTCACATTTTTAATATCCAAAGTAGTTAATGAATTCCACAGAATACTCTCCTAATTTATTTGTGTTTGGTTTAGAAAAATCTTAATGAATTGTGCATTGCTTGTGAGATGAAAATTCTTTGTCCTGGAAGCTTGTTAGAGTATTTTTGATATAGTTGATAGAGTATTGTTCTCTTAATTCATGCATACATTTCAGGGGAATAATGAAACTTGCTTTGTACTTTCCTTAATAGTAACATTGTGAGGGTTAAGATGGTATTTGCTAGGTATTTGATGATCCTCAGAGAAAAGTTTATATAAATGTCAAGGTTTTTTTTAAAACAAATTATTCCACTGTGCTATGCTGAGGCATGTTTAAACAATGCCTTCAGGTATCACTTTGTACTTGAATTGCCTTGCTTTCTAAGATAGAAATTAAAAACCATAATTTATCATTTTCTTTCTTATTAATAGTGGAGCCCAAGTTAGACATATAGAGAATACAATGGCTTAAAGTAGTTTTACACTCGAAATAAGTAATATAAATGTTAGTTTCACCATTGGGGAAACATTGAATTAGATCTAGGTTTTTCTCCAAGGATGGTCATTAGATTTTCAGGTAAATCTTGTTGAATCTGAGAGAAAGACATTCTTCATGAATTTTTAATTCTGATTTTTAAACATAAGTAGACTTTTTTTCTTGGTGTTTTGTGCATATGTGTTATGGGAGTGGTATGGTATAAGCTATTGCTGATGAGGCTTTTCCTGTCTAATCGAAACAAAAGAAATTCTGTTTGTTTCCTAGGGGCACAATCAGATCATAACATATAGCCGGCCAATCTATTTTTGTATGCTGTGTGCTCTTATTTTGCTCCTTGACGTAGGGGCCAAGGCCAGGCACCCTCCTGCTTATGTTGTCTATGGCCTGAAGATCTTCTCTCCAGGATCCCTGCAAGCAGCTAGGGACCACTTAATGGGTGAGTTAATTTGAGGTCCTGGGGAAGGGCACGTGGGTGGGTATGGGATGGAGGCAAGGTTCTGTCTTCCCTTTATGTTCTGGAATCCTGGTTGGAGGAACCCCTTCCTTTCTTGTTGGATAAAAAATTCATATCCCCCTCTTGGCTTACACACCACCAGAGACATTTGGGAGCCCAAGCACAAAGGAACCCAACCATGGAAGTATTCTAGAGGATTTTAATGTCCATTGTCCAACAGCTGTAGCCCTGTAATGCCTGAAGCACAGTTGCTGTGGAGCCTGATGGGTGGCGCTGGTGGGGTTAGACTTGCCATCAATGGGCAGAGCCAGTGTGCTGTGCACAGCACACACAGATCATCTGGTAGCACATGGTTGTCATGGTTTTCCTCTTGCTTCAGTCTTGGGTATTCGGGTCACTTCATCTTCTGCTGGCACACTTTGCTCGCGCTCCTTTCTCCTACCATTTGCCTGCTGTAAAATGTTCACTTTTAGCAAATTGTCTGTATCTTGTAATGGCTTACAGCATGAACTCAGAGCCAGACTTCTGGTGTTTGAATTCCAACAGTAACTTAAAAGATGTGTGACCTTCAAGTAGAATTCTTCAGCTTTTATATGGGTTCCATAAGAGTTACTTATCTCTTATTGTAGGTTTTACAAATTTTAAATGATTTAGTACACCAAAACATAGAATAGTGCTTTAAAACAGTATTGGCTATTATTATTTTATTTCAAAAGTCACCCCAATATTGACCCATAGTTCTGAAGACCTAATTTCTGGGACTTTGAAATTCATGTGATGACATCAAGGTGTTGACTTGTGACCTGTTGTGTACCTTATGACCTCTTTATGATCACAATGATCAACTGAGTCTATAAAGGCAGTTATTAATGATATAATGTGTATGTGTGTGTGTGTGTGTGTGTGTGTGTGCATGTGCACTCTGCTGGCCAACTACAACTCTTAGTCAAGTGAGGGCTGTTAAAACAGCAAGCTCCTTGTCTCCTCTCCCCCCTCCATGAGCTCGCCAACCCTTTTCAGTGGAAGGGGTGAGGGCTCCGGCTTTTCCTCTGGGTCCTTATAGATGAAAACTCGACAGGAAGTCCAATCTAAACAGTCCCTTTTCCCATTTATTAGTAGCATGTGTTCACTACCCCTAGACCCGCTCCATACCTACTCTTGTGTGCACGCTCATCACTTTCAGCCCTAGCAGACCATGTGACTAGACGAGGGACTTCTTCATCCCAATGGATATGGCATGGTGTTTCCGAAAGTCTCTGAGTTAAAATATAAAACCAAGAAAATTGTTGATAAAATAGAAATCTATCTTATGATCAGAATTTCAGTCATGGCCTTCCTACCCATCAGTATTTTCTTCCTCCCGTCCTAATATTTTCACCTCCATACTTTATATTAATTGAAGTTACATCAATTAGAATACACACAACGACATAGATTCCTATATAGACACATACCTACACACCCTCAAACACATTCACTCACGTAGACATACAGAGAAACACAGGCTCACACATACTCAAACACACACATACATACAGGCACCAAGAAATATGCTTGCACCCTCACACATCACAAACACACATATATTTGTTAAATGAGAAAAATATTTGTTTTTACTTTATCATAAATTAACTTCCTTAACTGCCATCCCAAAGCAACTACAAACTTGATCTAAAAACAAACAAAAAACTTGATCTCATATTGTAGCCTTCCATCCCACCCTTCGCAGAGCACTTTGTAGCTGGGACTTTTAGTTGAGATGCTTAATCAGTGCCTGACTTCCTCGATTCATTAGCATTCAATATCATACCTACAATATACTTAGCACTAAATGGCTATTTCTTGAATGATTGAACAAGTGCACATAAATTACATATTAAGTTCTTACAAAATTAATGTATAAATGAACTTTGGAACACTTCCCATTCCTAAATAAGATATCGCTTATTGTTATTCTTGTCCAAGTCAGCCCTTCAGTAGGTAGGGAACTAAGAAGCATCTTTTGAAGATGAACTGTATAAGAGATCCAGGGGGAACGGCCCGCCAAATATCCCATAGACTGCCAGAGGGACAAGCATATCCATCTTGGCAGATGGACCACCGAGTGCTCCTTGGAAACGAGGATGGTAAAACTCCACCTCATGTGCTTTGAAAATGCTATTGGGAGGGAGCAAGACATACTTGATAAAAATCCTCCACACATGGCTGCAACTTTTAGTAGTAACCTTGTTTTAGAATAAGCTGTGGATGTGAAAATTCTCATCTATTTCTTTAAATCAGTTCCATTAGTAAGAGGAGAGGGCAGAAGATACAGCATTCTTAGCTTGATCACTGGAATTCCCTTTCTCCCACTGATGCTTCTTCTTAATATGTTTTTAGCTGCTTGTCCGCAGCGACAAGTAAAAATAGTGATAAACACTCTAGTAAGCTAAATGACTAAATGATCAAGATAAATGAAAAATAGACCAATAGCAATTCTGAGGGAATGAATATGTTAAACGATAATTTGCAATGAGCAAGAAAATGTTATGGGTCAAATCAAGAACAAATGAGAAAGAAAGGAAGACAATAGAATCTTATACTTTATTATTTTATGAGGTAAAAAGTAATAATAATTTAGTCCTTCTTCTTTTTATAGCCTCTCACTCTCTGTTACTCAGCTACCAAGGAGGTCCAGGGCAGAACAAGGAGGGAAGAGAAAGTGTGTGTGTGTGTGTGTGTGTGTGTGTGTGTGTGTGTGTGTGAGAGAGAGAGAGAGAGAGAGAGAGAGAATCAAATGTTAATAGGAAGCAACAGTAACATTTAAGAGGAGGAGAGAAACACGAATGAAGTAATATGGCATTGTTTCCAGAAGGGGCTGAATGCCACTCCTATCTCACACAAGGTAGCTGTGGTCTTCTAGCTGATGCTGGGAATGTACAATGTTTCCTGGAGTTGTACCTTCCTGGTGCTATTTCTGTAACTCACTGACACTGCTTTTCATCCAGTGCCACACACCTCTCACAAGGGGAAGAGGCAAGAGGAGGAAGATAAGGGTGAGCAAGGTCCAATATCGGCTGATTTCGGGCAAAGCCATGCCTGCCAAATTTTGCCTTCCAGACAAAAAAGATGCTGAATTCTTGGGATGGTGCAGGGAGGCAGGTGGACATTAGGCTGATGGAGGAGCTGGAGAAGCTTCCAGTCTTACAATCTAAGGAGTGTGGTGAAGCCCTGATGGAGCATCTCAGAGGCAAGAACAGAACATCGGACAGTAGACTAAAAATCAGAGGAAGAAAATATAAAGGCAGGCTACAGGGAATGTTGAGGCAGGACAGGATTGCTGACCGAGGCTAGTTGCTTTGTAGGGATGGTGACAAATCCAAGAGCTAAGAACCGTGAGAGTGGTAATCTCAAAGAACTACTGATATTTTTCATATGACTCATACATATTCAGAATATCATTCTGAAAACTTCCCTTTCTTTATGAAAACAACCACTTCATTTTTATTTCTAGGCATAAGGGAAAGGCAGCGTGTCTTATACTCAGTTCCAGACTGGTGACCTTGGGAGGCAGGAATTTGTATTACTTTCCGTATGGTTAACTTCAGCAAAAGCCCGAGTTAGGTTGCTTGGGTAATTCTCATATGGGTGACTGAGCCAAGAAGCCTTCACTTCTTATTGCCAGATTTCAAAAAGACCAATGACAAGTCCGAGTGTGTCCTGAGGGCACACCCTCCTGCTCTAGGGACTGGAAACAGAGGGACTGGAGAGAGCGAACTTAAAGAAGAAACCTCTGGTCACATGGTACCTTCAGATGAGGGACAGGCTGTCATCGACAGGTGCTGTCGAGTTGTTAGGTGCCACCACGTTGGTTCCTACACACAACAAAACAAAACACTGCCCACCCAGTCCTAGGCCACCTCACAGTTGTTCTTGTGTTTGAGCCCCTTGCATGAACTTAATCCATCCCTCTTGTTGACGGTCTTCCTCTTTTTCACTGTCCCTTCAGTGGAAAAGAATGTCATCATTTCCCAGGGATTGATTGCCTGTAACAGGAGTCATGGAAGCATAGTGGGTTATGCCGTGGAATGCTAGTCAAAAGGTCAGCAGTTTGAAACCACCAGCCACTCTCTGGGGTGGGGGTGTGGGGGAGATGAGGCTTTTTCATAAGGAGTTACATTCTCAGAAATCCATAAGGGCAGTTCAACTCTCCCTTGTCTTCTAGGGTCACGTGCGCTGGAATCTCCCGGATGGCAGTGAGTTTGGTTGTGGTTTTGGTAGCGGGCAGGTGGGTTACGTGCAGAAACTTGGCTTGGGTTAGAGCCATCCAGTGGGTGACGTCAGAAACAAGATGTTCCCCGACAAGGGAAACATTCAGAAAGGATCAGAGTGCTCGATGGCAGAGATAAGGTTCAAAAAAAGAGCCCCAAACTCCCACGGACTATATGGATTCTCTATTAAATGACCTCCATTGTGTTATTCTTAGAACTGTAAACTCCTTCCAAATAATGCAGTACCAGTGTAATTCTTATAGCAGTGGAGGTTTGTATCTAGTTCCTAAAGCTAAATCGCACCCGCCTTCTCAAAACACTCAGAGCACGCATTTCCACGTCGTGTATAAAGACCTGTTTCCTGGATTCAGTAGTCCACGATTAGGAAACTGGTTAACACACAGATATGGTATTATGGCACTTTCGATATACATGGAATTTAGGCAGTCACAAGGCTCTGTAGGTTTTAGTATTTTTCCGTGTTATTTGAATTCTGTGTGCTTTCTCCCAGGTTTGCAGACCTACTAATGAATATCATTTACATTTAACAAAAGAAATAGGCAACCTATTTGTTTTATATTTATAACGGCACATTTTGCTTGAAAAGAAATATAACAGTTCCAGAAGTTCCGAATTTCTGGTAATTATTAGGGAAAAGGTGTAGGGAAAATGGGAGAGAAAATTATAGACCTGCATAGTGGTATATTCACCAACAAACAAAAATGTTTTTCACAGGGAAAATTACCAACAACTACAGGGATGTTTTTATTTTTGGATGAAAAGATGAAACAATTCCATCAATGTTGAGCATAATTTCCCCAAAGCTCTATTAGTGGAAGAGTCCTACTAATATAACAAATGTCTGACTGTGTGTTAGGCCAGGCTGACTAGAGAAACAAATCCAGCATTTCAAAGAGCGCTATATCAAGAAATCATTGCCTATAAGGGAAGCGTCCCAGCCCCTTCCCGCTCAAGTCTCTAAGCTCCATGTTGTTCCTAAGTCCCTCTTCATATTCACGTAGCCACATACAGTGATGCAGAATGCAGAGGTATCACAGGCCGGTGGGTGCAAAATCCGTGGATCCAATGGCGGTGGCTCTGGCAGCAACCAGGGTCAGCCAGCAGGAAGAGGAAGGAGAGGGCGGCAGGAGTGGGGTTCCCAGGACCCTGCTTATGAGCAGGCTGCATCCACAAGGAGTCACCTTCAGGCTGTGACCTGATTGACAGCCTCAACTCCACCCCTACATTTTTATGTATCTTCAAATTGTCATGAAATTAGGCAACTCCTACAGGCTGATTTTTCGTTCAAGCTCACTGCTTCTTGGCAGGTAGGCTACATCGACTCTGTTTTTCTTCCATTCCACCTCTCCAGTTTTTATTTCATAGGTTAGAGATTTTACCATCTAGTACCTCCTGGGGAAGATCCAGTGCACACCCTCCAGGTTGAATGCTGCACTTCCTGCGCTGTTCCATGAAGGTCCGGTTCTGCACACACAGCCAGACCATCTTTGGTTGTAACCTCCAGAGTCTCTTACCGTTTCCTTTTCCTGTGCCGTTGTTCCTCATGCGCACATTCTTTTCACATCATTAGTTTTGGCTTCATGGGATGATGTGTTTCCTACAGCAAATACCGTCTTCCTCATGTTTTTCTGAACCACTTCCAATGTTTGGCTCCCTTTAACATTATTTCATATTTTCCCTGTAGTTCATTCCCAATGTGGATTTTATCACATACATGGCATTTTGAGAAGTACACTAATGAAATCACATCACACATTTCCTCTGCCTTATCCAGGTAAACACAATACTCATTGGTAGGTTTGGGGTTTCAGAATGAAGAGAGACTAATCAGTTTCTTAAATGTATAGATTAAAATATGCCTTGTATAGTATGAATATCATATCAGTATTTGCATATTTTGCCTACTTAGGGAAGTAAATTTCTTATAGATGATCTAGAGTTTCACAATAGAGTTAAAATCTTTGCACAACCATGGAAGAAGCACAGCAGCCTGTGTGATCATGAGGTGTCGATGGGATCAAGTATCAGGTATCAAAGAACAAAAAATCATATTATTTGTAAATGAAGGTGAGTGCAGAGTGGAGACCCAAAGCCCATCTGTAGGCAACTGGACACCCCCTTACAGAAGGGTAGCGAGGAGGAGATGAGTCAGTCAGGGTGCAAGGTAGCAACGATGAAACATATATTTTTCTTCTAGTTCTTAAATGCTTCTTCCCCCCACTCTCATGATCCCAGTTCTACCTTACACATCTGGCTAGATCAGAGGATGTACATTGGCACAGATAGGAACTGGAAACGGAGGGAATCCAGGACAGATGATTCCTTCAGGACAAGTGCTGAGAGTGACGATACCGGGAGGATGGAGGGAAGGTGGGGTAGAAAGGAGGAGCAGATTACAAGGATCTATATATAACCTCCTCCCTGGGGTATGGACAACAGAAAAGTTGGTGAAGGGAGACATCAGACAGTGTAAGATATGACAAAATAATAATAATTTATAAGTTATCAAGGGTTCATGAAGGAGGGGAAATAGGGAGGGAGGAGGAAAATGAGGAGCTGATATCAGGGGCTCAAGTAGAAAGCAAATGTTTTGAGAATGATGATGGCAACAAATGTACAAATGACACAATGGATGTATGTATGGATTGTGATAAGACTTGTATGAGCCCCCAATAAAATGATTGAAAAATGTTGCACAACATAGATTATGACAAGAGTACCATATGTTCAATCCCCAAAACATTATTCTCTCTTTCTTTTTTAGTCTTCTATTTTTTTAAAGCTTTTTATTAGGGGCTCATCCAACTCTTATCACAATCCATACATACATCAATTGTGTAAAGCACATCTGTACATTCAATGTAGGCAGCAGTGAGAGCAGGACCCTGTCCACCTCTGATTGCAGGGTCGTAGAGGCTGTGGCTCTTGGCATTCATCAATCCATCAGGCTAATTGTTTCTGTGCTTCTGCTATTTTCTTCTGCTTTTCTCAGAACAGGGCGAAACTAACCACGGCGCCTTAGATAGCTGCTCAGAAGCCTTGGTACCCTAGTTGCTGCTCCCCAGAGTAGGCTAAAGAGCATGGTCTTGTGGACTCTATTTCAAGGGGTTTGGTTATGGCAAAGGAAACGAATAAGTTTCCACTCCCTTCTTGGATATATGGCACATCAACACATATGTAGAAATCTCCTCTGTTAAACCCACATGTATCCTTTCTAGACCTATTCAGCTTTCATTACTTTCGAAGTGGTCACTTGCAGACTATTGTTAGTATTGCTATTGCAGTATTGGGGGTGCAGTAGTATTCACCCTTGTTGCCTTTAGCTTTTGAACTCCACTGTGTCATTCTTTGCCTTGATAACTTTTAGCTGACCACCCCTTATTGAAAATTACCTTTCTTTTCACCTATGTTCATATATATCTCCCTTCTGCTTCGTGATTTTGCCTCCCTTTCCCTTCCATCCCTGTAACCTTCAAATAACGATTCTGTGTGTAACACTTTCATTGGCTTTTGATAGTAATGGCCTGATATAATATTTATCCTTTTGTGATTGCCTCAGTTTACTCAGCATAATGTCCTCCAGGGTCATCCATGTTGTGAGGTGTTTGTGAGATGTTTCCCAGATTTCTCTCATGCAGTCCCTACCATTGAGTTGCTTCTGACTCAGAGTGACCCTGTAGGAGAGGCACACACAGTATAATTTTCCTTATTGGTTTCTGAGGCTGTGAGTCTTTATGGGAGCAGATAGTCCCATCTTTCTCCCAACGAGTGAGTGGTGCTTTCAAACCACTGTCATTGTGATTTGTCAACATTTGTAATTTTCTATCTTTATCTTTGTGTCTAAGGTGTGTCTCTTGTAGATAATGATGGGTCCTGATTTCCTATTCATTCTGTTACTGTCTCTTAATTGGTGCATTTAATTAATTTATATTCCATATATAGTGTAACTATTGAGAGGTATTTTACTACTGCCATCTTGTTGTGTTCTTTTTTGTGTTGTAGATGGTTTCTTTGTTCTATATGTTGTTGTTTTTCTGTGTTTGTGATTTTCTTAGCATTTGCTCTGTTCCTTTGTTTTCGTGCTTGGTAAGTCTTTACAGTATTCTAATGTTTTGTTTTAATGACATTTTTGATGATTAACTTTATTTGAGATTACCCTATAATTTATTATTACCTTCTTATGCTTAATACAGTCCACCACAAATTGACATCATCTTTACTTCCTCCTTCTGAATGTTCTGTAACTGCCCCATTTATTCCTTCTTTTTGGTTTGCACTTGTTACTGTTTATAATTTGACATCTCTGGTGCTCTTTTTTCAGCTTATAGGGTTAATTTAATTCCTACTTTAATAGCTGAGTTAGTGTTGTCATGTGTTTTAATTTCATATTGTCGGCTGTCATTGTGAATGCTCTGTCCAAAGGAATCCCTTTCCCATTTCTTTTATGGTTTGTCTGTTGGTTTGTTGCCAGTTTATTTAATTCCTATTTATCTGGAAATGTCATAATTTCACTATCATATTTGAGGGACAGTTTTGCTTGATATATAATTTTGGGTTGGCTTTTATCCCTCCACCTCCGTGTTTCATATTTAGCATCCTATTATCTTTTGCCTGCATGATTTCTACTGAAAAATTAGAGCTAGTCTTATTGGTTCTACTTTGTACATAACTTTTCATATTTGCAGAACTGCTTTGGGTTTTTTGCCTTTCTTTGTCAAAGTTTGATTATAATATATCTTGGTGATTTTATTTTGGGATTGATTCTATTTTGGATTTGTTGAGTTTCTTAGATGTGTGTCTTCTTATCTTTCATGATTTCAGGGGCATTTCTTCAAATAAATCTTAGACACATATTTTTAGGCCTTTTGTTCTTTCTTCCTGTTCTGTAATTTCTATCACATATATGTTATTGCTCTTAGTGTTTTCCCACATAGTTCTTAGGCTTAATTTTTTCTTTTCTTTTCCTGAATGTTCCTCTAATAGATAAATATTAAGAGATTTATCTTCTCTTGAACCCAGTGCATAGGGTAGCAGTGGTGTTACTGACTCTTCAGTGATGGGAGTAAAGAAAAACTGGGGTACAGGGGAAGAAAAGAAAAATAAAATGTAGGGGAAAGAGTGAACTAAAAATTAAGGAAATATAAAAAAGAAAGAAGAAAAATAAAATAGAAGAAAAATTTAAAGGGAAGAAAGGCAGCTCAGTGCTGGTGCAAACACTCACCTCCATATGCAGCTGCAGTGGGAGCACAGTGCTTGATCTGTGGGAGGAGCATTGCCATACCAGGAGGGATTAGGTAGAGTGCTATTGGTCTAGCTCAGGGATGGGCTAACGGCAGCTCTCAAGTCATATGCGGCTCTTTCAGTACATACGTTTGACTCTGAAGTAAAATTGAAAAATGTAAAGGATCTTATTCAGATAATGATGATTTCACTTGTTTGTAAAATATATTTGTGGTTCTCGAATAATTCTTGGATTGTTGTGAGAGGCAGGATTGGCTCTCCTGTCTCAAGAGTTTGCCAACCGCTGGTCCAGCTGGTCCTCAGCCCATGGATTACTGCACCACCAGTGGAAGCAGACCCTCTGACCATGGTGGCAGGGGGGTGTCATTCCTACTCAGCAGGAAAAATAGAAATAAAAAGGATTAGGTTGGGAAGGAGACAAAGCCACAAAAGAAAGACAGAATCAAAGTGGGGAAGAGCAAATAACTCGCAAGGAAGGAAGGGCAAGAGGGAATGAGAAGGAAGGAGAAAAAGAGGGGAAGGGGAAATAAAGTGGGACAGTAAAGACAAGCACTAGCCACCAAAGAGAGTGGAATATTGGTGCTTGACCCTGGGGGAGCACACACACCAACTGTTGAGCAAAGAGGGGTTAGGACATCGTACTTCCTCCATGGTGCTTCAATCACACTTATTTTTAGCAACTTTTAGAAAGAAGATGTAACATAAAAATGTCATCCTTATTAAATTTCATTATGGCAAGTTTGCATTTCCTAGTTTTTGGAAATAGTTGAAACATCCACTTGAATCATCTCTACTCCCATAGTTCATTATAAATATTTATGTATAGTTTTAGGACATAGTCTCAAGGTACAGATATATTGAATTTCACATAAAACTTCCTTAGTTTTATTAAGGTTTACCAGTATCAAATTTCATTGCCTTTTTTTTTCTGACTAGTTTGTACTCTAATGAATAAACAGAGACAGAAAGGAAGGCAGGTACCACTGGGGATTTCTGTGTGATCAGAACTTGCTAAAAATGCAGCTGTTCCACTACATTTTCCCCCTTTCTTTTTTTTTTGTTTTGTTTTGCTCTGTATTTTTAAAAAATCATTTTATCGGGGCTCATACAACTCTTATCACAATCCATACATACATCAATTGTATAAAGCACCTTTGTACATTCGTTACCCTCATCATTCTCAAAACATTTGCTCTCCACGTAAGCCCCTGGCATCATACATTTTCACCCTTTCTAACAGATAAGTTTTGTGAAACATTGAATGATAATCTTCAAATGTTTTGGCCAACTGCTCAAATTTATTCTTATGAATATGGAAGTCAACATCAACTTCCCCTTTTGATTCAGAACCATAAGATCTGGCTCATTTTGGAATCAGACCCTTCACCTTTCACAATCACAGTATATTTCAGTTACTTATTTACAGGTTTGACTCAACTCTGAATCTTTAATCAGTGCTTAGAATATAGTAGACTCTCAGCAGGTCACATGTTTTAGGTTGCAGAGTATAAAGCAAAGAGAAACTCTTATCACCAATTTTTGCTCATCTCTCCTATGCTGAAAGTATTTGATTACAACTATCCTTTCACTTCATATGCATGTGAAAGTTGAACATTGAGAAAAGGAAGACCAAAGAAGAATCAATGCATTTGAATTATGGTGCTGGTGAAGAATACTTAGAGGACTGTGGATTTCCAAAAGAACAAGCACATCTGTCTTGGAAGAAGTAACCCAGAATACTCCTTAGATACAAGGATGGTCCTACTTTGGACATATTATCAGGAGAGACCAGTCCCTAGAAAGGAACATCCTGTTTCTAGAAGATACTCAACAAGATGAATTGATTCAGTGGCTTCAACAATGGGCTCCAATACGGCAATTATGAGGATGGCACAGGATCACACGGCATTTTGTTCTGCTGTATGCAGGGTCACCCTGAGTCAGAACTGACTCAACAGAACCTAACCCGCCAGTCCTTTGGGTTTGCATGTTCATGTAACTGCCCCCCATGCCCCAATCCGCAGACTCAAGTCTACTCTCTGAAATTCAAAACAAATAGATTCCATTACTTGTGCACAGGTCTGTGGATAGTTCTGGACATGTCAATACTCATTCCCTCTAGACCAACTCCTTCCTGATTTCCAAAGGCACCGTTTCTTCTTAGCTTCCAGATTTTCCTACTGGTAAAGAGAGCTGAGAGTATTCTCCCATATTCCTGGTGATCAGGAAGGGGATAGGACAGGTTGGAGGAAGGGACCACATACTTACTGTAATGTTTGCTTTCTCACTTTCAGCATTTTTGTATTGCTTCCCTGCAATTTCCCTCCTTGGGCTCTTCCCACAGATCAACACTTTCTGCATTTACCTTTTGGAACAAATTGACATGCTGTTTTTTGGGGGTTCTGGTAAGTCATTTATATTTTAAGCTTCTTTAAATGATTCCATAGTTGAAATAAGGGCTACGGAGCCTTTAGCATGGAAAGTCTAGAAAGTCGAGTTCCTTTGTCCTAAGCTTTTAAACGACTCCGTCTTGGTTAGCCTGGTTGATCTTGCGTCCATCCAGATTCATTCAGCCAAATTGAGAGTGGTCTACTTAGCTTGGTCCAATCAAAGCCAGCCGGGGAGCATAGAGTCTCTGGGCTTTGAAATAGCTCTAGGGCTTTTCTAACTATTGCTGAGATAAACACTTAGTCTGAGTCAGTGTGTGAGAGTGTGTGTAAATATAGGTGGGCATGTTTTTGAGCATGGATATGTGTGAGGTAATCGTGAATGTAGTTGTGAATGTGAATATGTGTTTCCATGACGTTATGTGTTGTGCATGCCTGTGTGTTATATAGGGGAGCCCTGGTGACACAGTGTTTATGAGTTGGGCTGCCAACCACAAGGTCAATAGTTCAAAACCACTGGCCACTCCAGGGGACAAAGACAAGGCTTTCTTTTCCTATAGGGTTGCAGTCTTGGAAACCCACGGGGACAGGGCTACCCTGTCCTACTCGGGTCATTATGACTCTGAATTGACTTGATGGCAGCGAGTTTGAGGTTTTGTGGTGTGTGTTTTCCCCTGAGTGTTATATAGACAGGTGGCCTTTATCCTAAAACTGTCACCAGATTTTAATTTTATATAGGGCCAGAACTTTAGCTTTATACTGAGTTAAATTTAAGTCTCATCTTACAGTTACTTGTTGACTTTATACAGAATGTTTATACTTTCAGCTTACTCTTCTAAAAATGGAATTAATGCCATCCGTATAGGATTACTATAAGGATTAAATGAAATCGTGTGTACAGACCCTTAAAACATAGCAGCTGCTCAATGACGGTTAGCACCCATCATACATGCATGCACACACATATGCATGTAAATATATACGGTGCACACAGGCAGCATGGTTAAGAATGCACACGTCCATACACTCACATGCTCAGACATTCACACACGTGAGCACTTGATTGTGTACACGGTCTTTGTTTTCTCTTTCTCCCACTCACACTGTTTCTCTTTCTATAGAAATTGCTACCCCTGATTTTTCCTTCCCTAAATTCAAACTGACAAACACAAATGATGCTTGAAGGATATTGCAAAAGGTGCTTTCTCAATGCCTTCCTTGTGGATTTTTAATCAGCTGGTCAGTATTTTTGCGTGTTGATCCTTCGTCAGTACTCTTGGATACCATAGAGTTGCTATTTGAACGGTGGCACCTCTCTACACCGCGTTATACCGTGTGTTGATTTTGGAAGTGTCCAGTCAGGGCTAACCTATGGATGTTTGCATTGCAGCAGTCTCTGGGGTTCTGTCAGCGGTTTATGGTGTGGCCAGGAGTTGTATGGCCGTCGCTGTGCTCCACGTACTGTGCTTCAGTGCCATAAAGGTAAGAGAGAATGCCAGGCTGCTGCTACTTCTTTCTCGCACCACTTATATCCGCTTATTGTCTAATCAAACAGGTATTTCCTCCACAAATCAGAGGTATCAAGGTCTGGCTGGGCAGGCATTCATTGGCTTAGGTGATGCCACTTTGCTGGATGCAGAGGGTCCACCTGGGCTGGCAGCCTTGTGGGCCCCTCTTCTAAAGGGATCTCAAAACCATGGCCACTTCATAACACGAGAGACGGCCCTTCTGATTAATATGGTGGTCACCATTGGCTCCTTCTGAAATAGTATTCAAGAAGCAGAAAGTGATATATTTATATAAAGTTACACAGACCAAATTGGTCAGAAAACCCTGATGAAAGCAACATGATTACATAATCTAGGAAACAAATATCTAGACCTTCCTATAGACCCAACCTGAAATTGCTCTAGGCCTAAGTATCTCATGTTCCACGACAAACATTTCTTCTCTGGCTCTGTAAATATTAATGAGTGTCTTCATTCTTATTCACTATTTGTACTTTTATCTTTATATTATTGTTGTTTTATCCTTACCACCTTATTTAGAACTGGCTTTATATTGTTTCTGTTGGGTTTCCCAGTTTGTGAAGCACAGGAGGGGTGGATGCATAGTGATAATAACTGACACAGGGTTTATAGGGGAGGCAGGGGCCGGGGATGGAGGCTTGGGAAGGAAAGGGGATTTCCAGAGTAAACAATGAAGGCAGGAGCGGGGAGGGAGCACTACAACTGATTGTGATTTCACAACTAATTTTAAAGATGATTTAACCGTGTGTGTGTGAATGTTCTAAAATTGATGTGGTAATGATTGTACAATTCTTCTTGATAAGATGAAATTATTGAGCTATTGAATTGTATGATATATAATTTACATGCCAATATAATATGCCATCAAACTGTTGGGGGAGGCATGGAGAAAACAGAAGCTCTATAGACTTGTCTAAATGGATAAAATGGAAACCTACAGAGGCAACAAGGAGTCCTGGTGGAATAGCAGGTTACCCATTGGTCTGTTAACTGCAAGGTCGGCATTTCAACCTCCCAGCAACTCCTTAGTAGAAAGAGGAGGCACTCTGCTCCCATAGAGATTTGCAACTTTGGAAATACAAAGTGGCAGTTCTACTCTGTCCTTTAGAGTTGCTATGAGTCGAAATCAACTCAATGCTAGTGAGTGTTTTGGCTAGATGGGCAGAAGGGAAACCTAAAAAAATCCCCTACCCGCTGCCATTGAGTCCATTCCAACATGTAGCAACCTTGAGTTAGTTAAAGTTTATTGTGCCAACCTGGCCGATAAACACATGTGGGGTTAACTGAAGAGCAGAGAGATAAATGGCTCGGTGAGCCTCGCTTTTCTAGTTCTCGGGTCTCTTGCTTTGTGATAGTTCGGACGATGGTGTAGCTGCCTTAGCCAGTTCTCTGCTTCAGCTGGCAAGGGTTACTTCCTGCAAGACATCCCTGAGGAGAAGCTGCATGGACCTACTCCAATGCAGCCCTGGGTGCTGGAGCAGCCGTGTGGAGACCCCTGCCAGCGCTGAGATGCTTACATGTTCACTGATTCGGCTTTCCTCCTGCAGTTGGCATTATTGCATGTGTTTTGTGAGATGGAGGAGGACTTTGTGGATTGGTGTCGGCCATATGGGTTAATATTGGACTTGTGGGCTTGAGAAGCACTGGGTTGGGATGTTTCCTTGATGCGCACTTACCCTTTATATAAAACTCTCTCTTACACACGAGTTTCTGTGGATTTGTTTCTCTAAAGTACCCAGACTAACACAAACCTTAAATGGCAGAGGAGAACTGCTCCATAGGGTTTCAGAGGTTGTCAATCTGTAGGGAAGCAGGCAGCCTCTTCTGTCTCCTGAAGATTGTCTAGTAGCTTGAACCACTGATCTTTTTATTAGTAGCTCAGGACTTAAGCCACTGTGCTACCAGGACTCTTTAAAGGAAGCCTAAGACAGAAAACCAAGACCAATAACAGCTTCAGGGACACAAGTATACATAGAAAATAATTGTTACTATTGTCCATACGTGCCTCAGCTGCAAATAATGCCCAGGTATTAATCATGTTGTAAATAATAACTGTGCTATAGATGTGATGAAATAATAGGGAGGGTGAAGTATATGTCTTGAAAGAGAAATCTGGGGATGGCATTCTTTTATATTAGAAAGTCATGAGCTCTGATTTGTCAGTTTGGATGTTAGTTGCTATTGAATTGATTCTGCCTTATGCAAAGTAGAGCTATGCTCCACAGAATTTTCAGTGTCTGATTTTTAGAAGTAGATCTCCAAGCAGTTATTTATTTATTTATTTAGAGTCACCTTTGGATGGACTTGAAAAGGCAGCCTTTCACTTTGCAGTGGAGTATGTTAACCATTTTCACCACCCAGGGACTACAGGATGCTCATAGTGTCTAAAAATAGTAACAGATATACAGAATTTTGTCAAGGGCATCTAAAACATATAAAGATGAAAATTAATATTTTGTATATTTACTTTATTTACAGCATTTTTCAAATGCTTTAAATCATATATACTTCTATAAAATAATACTTAAATGGAAAGTCATATTTGTTCTAAATTATTTTAATAAAGATCACATGGACTTTTCTTATCAAGTCAAAAATGAATATAGGACCTTATTAAACTTATCAATGGCAGTGCAGAAAAATAATTGTTTAGTTACTTTTTGGAAGAACAGAAATGAAAAAGTTTGAACTCCCAATACTTCACAATTGAATTAGTCAGTAGTAATCAGTGATATGATCTCTCCTATCTTATTTCCCTCTCGTTCCTATAGATCTTTTCTTTCAGTGTGAAAAAGTTTCCCTTTCTAATACAAAGGTGACCTATGTGCTAGTGAATATCCTATTGGTTGCCATAGTTACACTACTGCATTTCTTTTGTTTGATATATTTTACTTTATTTGGTCAAAGAAATTTTAGACAGGACATAAAAAGTACTAGCCATAAAATAAATAATTTTAAATATGGCTTCATTATGTATTTAAGACTATTATTTATGAAACACCATAAATGAAGTGGAAAGTCAAGTCACAGCCTGGAATAAACTGCATTTTATTCAGAAAAGATACTTTACATAAGTGTTTCCTCAGTTCTTGCATTTCTAAGAATGTCTTTCTATTGCCTTTTAGCAAAATGGCTACTTGGAGGATTCTCTGATCACAAGTGTTTTTTTCCTTTCTCTCAGGGCTCTTTATACAGTGTTCTTTTGTGCCCTGATATTTGTTTATTATTCATTCTCCCCCAAATGCATTTACAAAGGGCCGGCTTATTGAGGGATAATTTGTGCAACATCAAATTAACCTTGTAAAATCTATAGTTTGGTAAGATTCCATACATGTATATTATCATTTATAAACACCACAAACAAATTATATAATATTTCAACCACTGCAAATATATCTCATATTCCTATTTTGACAATATCTTTCTAGGCATCATCAACGTCTAGACAGATGGACTGCTGTCTTTTAAAATTTTTAAGTCAACTCCACATACAATAAAATCAAGAAATTTAAGTTTATAACTGGGTGCATTTTAACAAATAAAAATAGTGAAATAAATAATCCTTATTCCTAGAATATTATTTCCATATTCCATTGCCATCAATCCCCTGCTCCTCCCTAGGGTTTTGCAGCCACTGATCTACTTTCTACCACCACAATCTTGCCTTTTCTAGCCATCCACTTCAATGGAATCATGTGAATTTTTGCATGCCTGACTTCTTTCATTTAGCTTTTATATTCAATTACATGGTTGCGTATTGTTTATCTGTGTGTACATATATATGTCTATTCAGAGAGACTTATCTCAAGGATATGGTCCATAGAGTTATAAGGCAGGCAATTCCAATTCCATGGTCAGCTACCAGGCTGGAGGCTTCTCCTGACTCACATTGCTACAGGGGCTGAGGAGCTCAAAATCCACAGACCAGATGGTAGACTTCTGGGAGCAAGAGCAAACAAATCCAAGTTTGACAGTTATGATGACAGTTTTTTTTACTCCCAAGATCAGCAGCCAATTTTCAGGACCCTGCAAAGATCCAGAGGCCAGATGATGAGCCCAATGCAGGACCCAGCCAAAAGCAAGCAAGCATTACCAGAACATTTTTCTATAATGGAAGCAGGCCACATCCTAAAGGAATGCCCTTTCAATTAATTATCTGCTCATAGCAGATATCATTATGGAAGCACTTACATCATATGAGATCTCATCATGAGGTGGTGACTACACCTTAAGTGAAACTCCTGGCATAGCCAATTTGACATGCAACCTTATCTATCAAACATGCATTAGTTTTTTTTCCCCTCTTTTATCACTGAGTCATATGTCATGTGTGTGCCTGTTTGTGTATGTGCACATATATGTGTGTATACTGGGGTAAGGAAAAAGAGTATTGTTACAAAATCATAGAAACCCGTCCTAAACAAACATATCAAAAAATGTAGCTGTTGATTCACAGCATCTCCTCTCCCAAGGAATGCATACTTCTGAAATCAGTGTTTCCATATCTCTGAAGCCTTCCTCATAGAGTTGTTCACTCTTTAATTTACACCATGCCAAAACAGCAGCCTGGGCATCCTCAAGGTGTTGCTGAGAACAAGGGTCTAGAATTGCCTGTGATTATGTCAGCCAAACGTAGATTCAAGAAATTCATATTCTGTACATGTCTGTATTTAGACCCGTATAAATGCCCTTTGCCTCCTAGTTCCTTCCTCTATTTCCTTTTACTTTCTTTTTGTCCCACTATCATGCTCAGCCTTCATTTGGGTTTCAGTAATTCCTCTCGGTTACATTGCCCTTGATCAAGCCCTACCAGGCCTCTTACACCCTCCTCACCATTGATTTTAGATCACTTGTTGTTCCCTTATCCCTGGGTTTGTTAACACCCACTTCCTTTCCAACCACTCCAACCATCGGCTTATTGTTTTCTCCTCCAGATTGTTTATCCCACCTCTCTTACCTAGATAAACCTGCAGAGACAATAATATACACAAGCAAGACAGAGCAAAACAGAACAACAAAAACAATGACAAAAAAATTGAAAAGCCGATAAATAGTTCAAGGTCTGTTTGCTGACTTTTCGGAGTGTTTTCTGGTGGTGTCTGATAGGGTGCCCTACAGTCTATTTTGGGTGTTCCCTGGGGACTTCCGTTGCTCTGCTCCCCTTGATGTTCTGTTGCACACCCTTTCACCCCAGTGGGTGGTCAGATTGGGCACAATTCCCTCACTGTGTCTCCAGTGTTTTCCCCCATAGCGCTATGCGTCAGTGAGGGATGTTGTGTCTCATAGTGGGGCCGGCCCTATGGTCCTCTTTGTGCTTTGTCTGCTTTGAGCGGGAATATCATAAAAAGAAAATGTTTTGAGAATGATGAGGGCAACAAACCCATGGATGGATTGATAAGAGTTCTATGAGCCCCCAATAAAATGATTGAAATAATTCTATTCTGAAATGTGAGACTGAAAGAAACAGTGAGGTTTGCTACCTCCAAACCGCTTTAAAAATCCAGGAACAGTCCAGAAACTGATGCATGCTGAACTGTGTGACAAAGAGCAGGTTTTTCCATGAATATAGGGAACAATGATCTATATCTCCATTTTTCCAGGGGTCATCAGACCACCATCCCTGAAGTCCAATGCTCCATTGTTCAACTAAATGAGGGCCGCGTCTGAAGCCTCATACCCCAATGTTTACCTTTTTTTATTTTAATGGAATTGCTTCCACCTTACTGTGTTTGAACATCCTTACAGATTAAATTCAAAAGGAATTTCACTGCAAATGAAGAGGATTTTACATTTTGATCCCCATCCCCCCCAAAACAACAACTTAATTGCCTTATATTTCTAGTATTTTTATTAAGAGCAGGCCAATTGTTTCCCACTCTCTATCAAAGAGACTCAACTCATATTTCTCTTAACTATTTTTTAAGTTTGGGGAACAAAATTTTCCAAATGGACAAGGTCAGGGTCATCGGGTGGATGGGGTAATGTTTCTCAACAAAATTCTCATAACACAGCCTTTACTAACCTCAGAATGAGCCAGTATGTTATCCTGATGGAAAAAAAAATTCCTCTGTGCAATTTTCCTGGCCTTTTTATCATTAATTTAACTCTTAATTTTCTAAAACTTATTCCTAATACACCCCCATGATCATTCCATGAAAAAATATGCCAACACTACCCCTTTGGAACTCCAAAAAACAGTTGTCATAAACTTCTAAGTTGATCTCTCTGGTTGAATTGAACTGGCCAACCAGGTCCTCAGGAAAGCCACAGTTTTGACTGGATTTGCTCTTGGAGTTGTATTGGTACATCCAAGATTTGTCTCTGGATATAACTGATGCCATAAAATAATCTACATGAGCTTTGATCTTGCTTTAGCGACTAGTGGAAAGATTAGTTCTTTGAGCTGCTGATGTTTACACAGTGACTTTGGCAACCACCCTTGTTTTTTTTTTTTTTTAAAATCATTTTATTGGGGGCTCGTACAATTCTTATTACAATCCACACATCCATCCATTGTGTCAAGCACATATGTACATTTGTTGCCATCATCATTCTCAAAACATCTGCCTTTTACTTGAGCCCTTAATATTGGGTGCTCATTTTTCCCCTCCCTCCCCCCTCATGAACCCTTCATAGTTCATAAATTATTATTGTTTTGTCATATTGTTACACTGTCTTTCTTTCTTTTTTTTAAAATCTTTTTATTGGGGCTCATAAGGCTCTTATCACAATCTGTGCATACATCAAATGAGCAAAGCACCCTTATACATTCGTTGCACTCGTCACTCTCATAATTCACCTTCCACTTGGGTTCCTGGAATCAGCTAGGTTTCCCTTTTTTTCCCCCCATCCCCCTCCCTCCCCGATCCTACCCCTGGTCCCTTGATAGTTTATAAATAATTATTATATCTTATCTTACACTCCCCGGCGTCTCCCCTCACCCGCCTCCCCCTTGACAATCTCCCAGAGAGGAGGTTACACATAGATCTCCGAGATCGGTTCTCCCTTTCTACATGCCCTTCCCTCCTGGTGTCGCCTCTCCCACCGCTGGTGTTGAAGGGTTCGTCTGTCCTAGATTGCCTGTGCCTCCAGATCCCCACTGCACCGCTGTACATCCTCTGGTACAACCAGGTCCGCAAGGCAAGGTAGGATTGGGGTCATGATGATTGGGAGGGGAGGAAGCGTTCAGGAACTAGAGGAAGGTTTTGAGTTTCATTGTTGTTACACTGAACCCTGTGTGGCCCATCTCCTCCTTGCTACCCCTCTGGAAGGGGTGTTCAGCTCTCTACAGGTGGGCATTGGGTCCCCATCATGCACTCCCCCTCTTTCATGGTGATGTGATTCTCACCACCACCCCACCTTTGATGTTGGAGACCTGGTCTCCTCTGTCCTTCATGGTCACCTATGTTGGTGTGCTGCTTCCGTGTGGGCTCGGTTGCTTCTGGGCTAGATGGCCGCTTGTTTGTTTTCAAGCCTTTAAGTCCCCAGACGCTATATCTCTCAGTAGCCGGGCACCATCCGCCTTCTTCACCACACTTGCTTATGCACACTTTCGTCTTCAGCCATTATGTGAGGAAGGTGATCACACAATGATTGTTTTTGTTCCTTTGTATCTGCTACATGGTCCATTCAACACCTTGTGTTCGCTTAGGCCGTGTGCTTCTTCTCTGTGGGCTTTGTTGCTTCTGAGCTAGATGGCCGCTTATTTGCCTTCAAGCCTTTAAGACCCCAGACGCTATATCTTTTTTTGATAGCCGGGCACCATCAGCTTTCTTCACCACATTTGCTTACACACACGGCTGTCTTCAGTGATCATGTCGGGAAGATGGGTATCCTGCAATGGCTGCTTAGCAGGGCGAGGTGCTATTGTATTGGGGGATTATGCATGAGGAGGCCCAATGTCCATCTGCTACCCTACTACTGAACCTATAAATATATGCATATAAATCTATTGCCCCCATAAACATAAATATATTTACATATGTACATGTCTGTATTTAGGCTTCTCTGTATGCACTTTGCCTCCTACTCCTTTCCTCTATTTCCTTTCGCTTTCCTCCCGACCCATTACCATGTTTGGCCTTCATTCTGGATTCAGTAGTTCCTCTCAGTTACCTTGCTCTTGAAGGCATCCTACTGAGACAAAGGCAAACACCTTTCGGAGAGAACTTCTCTTCAGCTATTCACTGATCGTTAGAGACATGTCTAAACACGTTTAGTGTGGAATAAACCTATGCAATTATGAACCGACACCTTAGCAGCAATACGTTTAACTTTGGGTTGTTTCCTGTTTTGGACAAATATAAAAATATCTGTTGTAAACATTTTGGTACAGTTGGAGTGCACGTGCCTTACTTCTTTCAGGGATAAATCCTTATAGATACTGGAGGATTGTATAGGATTTCCATTCTCAGTCATTTTAGGCAGTGCCATGTCACTTTCCACAATGTTTGTATTTGTTTCCAGGCCCATCGGCAGAATATGAGCATTCCACTCACTTCACACACTCTAGTATTTATTGTGTTCTGTTCTGTTTTGTTTTTCCAATCGGACTGTCATTGTATGTGTAAGATGACATCTCACCAATGTTTTGATATGCACATTCCACAAGGTTAGTGATCATAAGCATTTTTTTTCATGTGCCATTTGAATATCATTTTGGGTGATCTGTCTGTTCATGTCTTTTGCCTAGCTTTAATTGGATATATTTTTTTCTTATTGGGGTCTTGTAGCGTTCTATAGATTGTAGAGAGTAAGTCCTTTGTTGTGTCATTGTTAATGATGTTTTCCTAGTCTTTGGGTTCTCTTTTTATTCCTTTGATGAAGTCAATTGATGCATGTAAGGAGCCCCGGTGGTGTAGAGGTTATTCACTGGGCTTTGACCCACATGGTTGGCAGTTTGAAAGCACTGGCACCTTCTCAGGAGAAACATTAGGCTTTCTACTCCCATAAACAGTTACAGTCTTGGATACCCATGGGGATTTACTATGAGTCAGCATTTGCTCCATAGAATTAATGCATATAAATGTCTTATTTTTAGTAAGTCCAAGTCATCTATTTTGTCTTCTATTATGTGTACTTCTTTCTTTATATTTGATAGCTTAGGAACACCCTGCAACAGGACACTTAAGTTCGTCCCTATTTTCTCATCAATGAGTGTCATGGCTCTGGGATGTACTTTTAGGTCATTGATCCACCTTCAGTTTGTTTTTATACATGGGGTGAGGTATGGGTCCTGTTTCACTCTTGTGTAGATTGAGATTAAATTCTGTCAGCATAATTTGTTGAAGAGCCTATTTCCTTCTCATTTATTGATACTTGGTCCTTTGTCAAAGATCAATTGCCTATAGTTGCATGCATTTATTACTGGGTTTTTGATTCTGTTTCATTAGTTATGTATGTATCATTGCACCAGTCCCTGGTGATTTTGACAACTGTGGCTGTGTAATAGGCTTTTGAGGTCGGTTGGTGTGAGGCCTCCTACTTTGGTCTTCTTTTTAAATCATTTTTTTGGGTTCTTGTACAGCTCTTATCACAATCCATCCATCCATTGTGTCAAGCACATTTGTACATTTGTTGCCATAATCATTCTCAAAACATTTGCTTTCTACTTGATGGTCTTCTTTTTAAATCTTACCTTTCCATATAAAGTTAGTAATTCATTTCATAGTGCTTTAAAGAATGATGCTGGAATTTGGATTACATTTTCATTGCATTTATATAATGCTTTGATTAGTATTGATATTTTAACAATGTTAAGTCTTCCTACATAAACATGGGATTTCTTTCCATTTGTGTTAAGTCTCTCTTTATTATTAGTAATAATATTCTGTAGTTTTCTTTGTATAAATCTTTTTTTTCTTTTAGATTTATTTTTAAGCACTTTATTGTTTGCATCTTCGGACATCATTCATATAGAGGAATCTGATTGATTTCTGCTTATTAAGCTTATATCCTGCCATGTTGCCAAATCTTTCAACTGTTTCTAACAATGTGTGTGTTAAGTCTTTGGGATAGTTTTTTTTTTGAGGATTTTATTGAACATTATGGTATCTATAGTCATTAGAAATATTGAGCTTTAATTTTCAATTCTGATCATTTCTTTGCCTGATATTTGTATCACAGTTATAATTTCCTCATAAAATGAATTTGGTTGTATATTTTCCATTTGGATATTGTGGAATAATTAATATAAAATTAGTATTAAAGCCCCTCATCAATGTACTGCTGAAACTGTTGTTGGATGATCTTCAGTAAAATTTTACTTGCAGGTGATATCAATTATATTGTTCTATGATTTGACCATTCTGTTGGATCACTTTTCTTTGTAATGAATTCAAATATGGAGCTCTTCCAGTTAGTTAGCCAAGTAGCTGTCCTGACATTTCTTGGCATAGACAAGTAAGTGCTTCCAGTGCTTCATCAACGTGTTGAAACATTTTAATGTATATTTCATCAATTTCTGCATCCTTGTTTTTGACTAATGCTTTCAGTGCAACTTGGGTTTATCCCTTCAACACCATTGATTCTTGCCTATATACTACATTCTGAAATAGTGGAATGTTGGCCAGTTCTTTTTGGTACACTGGCTCTGTGTATTCTTTCCATGTTCTTTTGATACATCTGACATCTGTGTCCTACTGGTATCTCTACTTTCCTTTTTGGTCCTGATGGGTTTAGCTATCCTGGATTTCCTGTGTTGCAGGCTCTTGTCTGTAGCAGTGTGCATGTTCAAGTCTAATCAGATTTTTAAGGTAGAACTGAGGTCATGATAATAGGGTGAAAGAAGCACCAAAGAACTAGAGGAAAGTTGTGTGTTTCATCAGTGCTATACTACACCCTAACTGGCTCATCTCTTCCCTGTGACCACTCTGTGAGAGATGTCCAATTGTCTACAGATGGGCATTGGGTCTCCACTCCAAGGCATGGAACATGGGATATTCTTACTGGTGTCAGATGACTCTTGATTCAAAGCAGAGTATCCCAGAAAATATGTTTACTTATGTTTATCAACTAAAATAAGACATCCAATTGCATGGTTTAAAATCAGGAATGGTGTGAGACAGGGTTGTATCCTTTCACCATTCTTAATCAATCTGTATGCTGAGCAAATCATCAAAGACACTGGGTTCTATGAAAAAGAACGTGGCATCAGAATCTGCAGCATGCAGTGACACAACCTAACTTGCTGAAAGTGAGGATGATGAAGCACTTACTGATGAAGATGAAGGATTGCAACCTTCAGTGTAGCTTATGACTCAATATCAGAAAGACCAAAATTCTCACAACTGGACACATAGGTAACGTCATTTTAAATGGAGAAGAGGTTGAAGTGGTCAAGCATTCTGTCTTGCTTGAATCCGTAATCAATGTTCATGGCAACAGCACCAAGAAATCAAAAGATGCATTGCATTAGGTAAATCTGCTGCAAAGACCTTTTTAGAGAATTGAAGAGCAAAGATGTTAGTGTGACCCCAGCCATGATATTCTCCATTGCATCCTAAGCATGTGAAAGTTGGACATTAAATAAAGAAGACTGAAGAAGAATCATTGCATTTGAATTGTGGTGCTGGAGAAGAACACTTACAGTAGCATGGAGTGTTTAAAGAACAAACTGATCTGTCTTGGAAGAAATACAGCCAGAGTGCTCCTTATAGGCAAAGGTGGCAAGGCTTTGTCTTACATACTTTGGACATGTTGTTCGGAGAAACCAGTCCCTGGAAAAGGACAGTCTATTTAGTAAAGTAGGAGGGGCAGTGAGGGAGAGGAAGCTTCTCAAGCAGATGAATGGATACTCTGGCACCATGATGGGCTCAAGTATAGGAGCAATTGGCAGCATGGTGCAGGCTTGGGCAGCATTTCCTGCTGTTATGCATAAAGTTGCTATGAGTAGGAACAGACTCCGTGGTACCTAACAACAACAACAACAATGCAGCTAAGGAGCAGTGCAGCCAAGGAATCCCAATGGAGCAATTTTACTCTTTACTCTAGGGGCATTATGAATCAGAATTCACCACAAAAACAAACAGCAAGCCTGTTTCTTCATTTAGAAAATGAAAGTCTTCCCTTTCATTAGTTGTTATGATTAAATGAAATAATGTGAATTGAACAATCATCAGTTGGCACTTAATTGTTAGACTGTGAACTCACTGTACACTAGGATCCCTTCTGTCCTATGTGTGTTATAACACCAAAGTAAGCAGAGTACTTGAGACCTGGAAGTAGCTCATATGTTTATTGGATGTTCCTCTGCAAATTGCTACAGTAATAGAAGTAATTACAGTAATTTAAGAGTGTGCCTAATAAATCCAGAACTTGAATATTTTAAAAAATGAGATCTGCTCTTGTGGAGTGCTGGAGGAATTGAATTTCTGGAAGGGCAGAAATTAGTTTTCAAAACAAATAAATTTTATTTTATGAGAAATGCAAAAAAAATAGTATTAAAGCTTCTCTGATAGAACTCCACAGTGAAACCATCTGGACCTGGACTTTTTGATGTTGGGAAATTTTAATTTATTTTTAAATAACTGGATCTATTTATTCTCAAATTGATATTTTCTGGGATAGTTTACATATAAATTAATGTCATCTATAAATGATGAGCATTTTACTTTTTTGCCCATTTGGTTTATTTTGATTTATTTTTGTTGTCTAATGATTCTAAGACTTCCAGCAAAATGTTGAATAAGAGGGATGATAGCATGCTTGTCTTGTTTCTGTTTACAGAGGAAATGTTTTCAGTTTTCTCCTGTTGAGTGAGATGTTTATATTTCATATATGGCCTCTCTTATGTTGACAAATATTCTATCTTTTGTTGAGTGTTTTTATCAGGAAAGGGTGGGTGTTGGATATTGTTAAATGCCTTTTCTGCAACAATTGATATAATTATGAGATTCTTATTTTTTGCTTTGTTTATGTGGTGGGTTACAATGATTGTAATGTATGAATTTCACTTGATCATTGTGTCTCTGTATATATACATATATACATATTGATAGATTCTGTTGGATGAGTTTGTTGAAAATTTCCTAAGAGTTATTGGCCTTCAGTAAATCTTCTATAGTGTCTGCCTGGTTTTGATATTAAGATTATGTTTTCTTTTTTTTTAAACATTATATTAGGAACTCATACAACTCATCTTTTAAAATAATTTTATTGGGTTCTTGTACAACTTATCACAATCCATCCATCCATCTGTTGTGTCAAGCACGTTTGTACATTTGTCGCCATCATCATTCTCAAAACTTTTGCCTTCTATTTGAGCCCTTAATATCGGCTGCTCATTTCCCCCTCCCTCCCAACTACCCCCTACCTCATGAACTCTTCAGAATTTATATATTATTATTATTTTGTCATATGTTACACTGTCAGACATCTCCCCCCACCCTCTTCTCTGCTGTCTGTCCCCCAGGGAGGGGGCTATATGTAGATTCTTGTAATCAGTTTCCCCTTTCTTTTTTTTTTTGTTTTATTTTTATTTATTTATTTTTTTTAAAAAATTATTTATTTATTTTAACAATTTATTGGGGCTGATACAATTCTTTTCACAGTTCATACATATACATACATCAATTGTATAGAGCACATCTGTATAGTCTTTTCCCTAATCATTTTTTTTCTCTTTTCTTCTTTTACATTTTATTAGGGACTCATACAACTCTTACCACAATCCATACATATACATACATCAATTGTATAAAGCACATCCATACATTCCCTGCCCCAATCATTCTCAAGGCATTTGCTCTCCACTTAAGCCCCTTGCATCAGGTCCTCTTTTTTTTCCCCCTCCCTCCCCATTCCCCCCTCCCTCATATGCCCTTGGTAGTTTATACATCGTTATTTTGTCATATCTTGCCCTATCCGGAGTCTCCCTTCCCCCCTTCTCTGCTGTCCCTCTCCCAGGGAAGAGGTCACATGTGGATCCTTGTAATCAGTTCCCCCTTTCCAACCCACTCACCCTCCACTCTCCCAGCATCGTCCCTCACACCCTTGGTCCTGAAGGTATCATCCACCCTGGATTCCCTGTACCTCCAACCCTCATATGTACCAGTGTACAGCCTCTGTCCTATCCAGCCCTGCAAGGTAGAATTCGGATCATGGTAGTTGGGGGGAGGAAGCATCCAGGATCTGGGGGAAAGCTGTGTTCTTCATCGATACTACCTCACACCTTAATTAACCCATCTCCTCTCCTAAACCCCTCTATGAGGGGATCTCCATTGGCCGATACTTGGGCCTTGGGTCTCCACTCTGCACTTCCCCCTTCATTTGATATGATATATATATACATATATACACATACATATATACATATACACATATATACACATACATACACACACTTATATCTTTTTTTTTTTCATGATGCCTTATACCTGTTCCCTTGGGCACCTCGTGATCGCACTGGCCGGTGTGCTTCTTCCATGTGGGCTTATTTGCTTCTGAGCTAGATGGCCGCTTGTTCACCTTCAAGCCTTTAAGACCCCAGACACTATCTCTTTTGATAGCCGGGCACCATCAGCTTTCTTCACCACATTTGCTTATGCACCCATTTGTCTTCAGCGATCCTATCATGGAGGTGTGCAGTCAATGATATGATATTTTGTTCTTTGATGCCTGGTAACTGATCCCTTTGGGACCACTCGATCACACAGGCTGGTGTGTTCTTCCATGTGGACTTTGTTGCTTCTGAGCTAGATGGCCGCTTGTTTATCTTCAAGCCTTTAAGACCCCAGTCACTATCTCTTTTGATAGCCGGGCACCATCAGCTTTCTTCACCACATTTACTTGTTCACCCACTTTGGCTCCAGCCATTGTGTCGGGAGAGTGAGCATCATAGAGTTCCAATTTAATAAAAGAAGGTGTTCATGCATTGAGGGAGTGTTTGAGTAGAGGCCCAAGGTCCTTCTGCCACCTTAATACTTGACCTATAAATATAGACACATAGATCTATTTCCCCATCCTCCTATATATATTTGCATGTACATGTCTTTGTCTAGACCTCCATGAATGCCCTTTGACTCCTAGCTCTTTCCTCCATCTCCCTTGACTTTCCTCCTGCCCTACTACCATGCTTCATCGCCACCTGGGCTAGAGTATACCTCTTCTCTAAGCAACCTTACCCTTGATCATTTCCCACCCGGCCTGCCACTCCCCCTTCTCTACCATTTGGGGTCCCATGTTTTTCCCTTGTCCCTGGGTTTGTTAACACCACTTCCTTACCCCCCCTACCCCCCCACCCCAAGTCCCCCCGGAACTGTCGGTCCCGTTGTTTTTCCTCCAGATAGTTCATCCAGCCTGTCCTATTCAGACAGACCTGTGGAGTCACTAACATGCACGAAAACTAGACAGAGGAAAACAAAGCAACAGTATACAACCAGGCAACAAAACAACAAAAACAAACCACTGACAAAGAACAGAACAAAACAGTTCACAAGAGAAAAGCTTGTAGTTAGTTCAGGGATCGTTTGCTGGCCCTTAGGAGCGTTTTCCAGTCCAGTCTGTTGGGGCACCACGCCCTGGCCCCAAAGTCCACTTTCAGCATTCCCTGGGGACCTTGCCACTCCATTCCCTTGCTGTTCCGCTGCACTCCCCCAGTGATTTGCCTCAGTGTGGTGGGATCAGGTCAGGTGCAATTCCCACACTGTGTCTCCGGTGCTGTCCCCTGTATCGCCCTTAGTCACTGAGGGGCATCATGTCTCATAGTAGGGCCAGCCATGTTGTTCTCTCTGTGGACTGGCTGCTCTACTCAGGAACATCATCATCACGGCCTGGTGGGCCAGGCTGTGCTCCACTCTCTCCTCCTGCCCCTTCATCTGCTCCCGTGTGCTCTGATCAAATATGTCCATCTCCCAGAGCTGCAGAGTCAATGTCGTCCTTTGGAACAAATTCTTTTCGGGGGAGGGGCAGGATTCCACTTAATTTATGGTGCTGGGGCCAGCCTCCCAGACCTCTCCACCGGTTCCCTCCTCCACGCCGGGATATTGCATTCACACCTTGCGGCACTGGGTTGAAGTCTGGTCCCACTTTCCCTGTGGCCCATGTACTTCTTTCAGCACATTTTTAATGCAGTTTTTGTGGTAAAATTAGGTGCCTCGGCTGATATTCGGTTTGGCGTATACTCAAGTATATATGGCAACCCAATGTACACCTATGTGCTAATTCCCTCCACCCTCCAGGCATTGCCACTCTCACCACTGGTCCTGAAGGACTCATCTGTCCTGGATTCCCTGTGTTTCCAGTTGCTATCTGTACCAATGTAGTGATGCGATCCTTTCATCTCTAATTCTAGATATTGCATCATCTCTCTCTCTTTTTTTATAAGTTTCCTACTGGTTTGTCAATTTTGTTGACCCTTTCAAAGAACCGCTTCTTGTCTTGTTAATTTTCCCCATTGTTTTCCAGTCTTCCAGTTCATTTATCTCTGCTCTAATCTTTATTGGTTTTCTTCTCTTGTTTGTTGTTTATTTTTTGCCTATGTCCTAGTTGTTGAAGATGCTGTGTTAAAGCATTGATTTTGGTTTTCTCCTATTTTTTTACATATGCCTTGATTCTATAAGTTTCCCTGACATAACTGTTTTAGTCATATACCAAAGGTTTTGATACGCTGTGTTTTCATTCTCATTTGTCTTAAGGAATATAAAAAGGTCACCATTTGTTTGATCTATTATTCAGTCATTTAAAGTAGTATTTTATTCAGTTTCCATGCCATTGATTTTTTTGCTCTTGTTGATTTCTAGTTTTATAGTGCTATGGTATGAGAAAAAGTGGATTATAGAATCACAAAGTTTTAAATTTTATTAACAATTGCTTTGGTGTTTTAAAATGTGTTCTATTCTGGGAAATGCTCCATGTGTACTGGAGAAAAATATGTACTGTGTTGTTGGGTGATTGCTCTGTATATGTCTAAGAGGTCAAGTTGGTGGTCTGTGCTATTTAGTTCTTCTATGTATTTATTGAGTTTCCTGATGATTTGTCTTTCATTGTGAGTGGTGTATTGAATTCTCCTACAATTATTGCCAAGCTGCTTATTTTTATCTTAAACTGTGAGATTTTGATTAATATATGATGAGGGTCTTTCATTGGGGTGTGCATGTTTAATGTGGCTACATTTTGTTTTATTGTCCATTAAGAATTATGTAGTGTCCATTATTATCTTTCATTACATTATTTGTCTTGAAGTCTATTTTATCAGAGATTAGTATTGCCACTCCTGCTTTCTTGTCTCCAATTAGTGTGTTGAGTTTTTCACTATCCTTTGATTTTTAGTTCTTTATATTTTAGGTGTGTTTGTTGTAGGCAGTATACACATGGGCCTTGTTTTCAAATTCAGTCTGCTCTCTCTCTGTATCTTGATTGGTACATTTAATCCATTGACATTCAGTATATATATGTGCATTTGTTGGTATGATTTTAGTTTTAGTTTTTGTATTTGTAGTTTTGTTGGCTTTCTCTATTCTTGTACTTTATTAGTACTGATTTTATTGAATTGATTTCTTGATATTGTTGACTTGTAGATTGCTCTCAGGTTTGTCTGCTATTATTGTTGATTGTGTTCCCATTAATATTATTCTTAATGTTTTTAAAAAACAAACTCTTTTCCTTTTTCTTGCCTAGAAATATCTTTTTCTTATACTAGGGAGAAAGTTTTGCTTGAATAGGATTCTTGGTTGGCTGTTTTTTTTTTTTTTCCTTTCAGGATTTTATATATGCCACTTTATTGTCTTCTTGCCTACCTGTTTTTTTGTGAGAAGTTTGAGCTAATTCTTTTCCTTAGTAGGCGATTGTTATTTTCTCCCTAGCTGCTCTCTAGAAGAGAGATCCCCTTTTTTCATATGGAGAAGTTGACTATGGTATCTTTTGTTGCTTTTCTTTTGGAATCTGTCCCGTTAAGGTTCTCTCAGCTTCTTGTCTAGTTATTTTCACCTCCTTTATGGTGTTGAGGAAGTTCTCTTCAATAATTTATTGAACCATTATTTCTTCTTATGTCAGGATCCCAATGAGATATAACTTATTCCCCTTGATAGTGTCCCACATCATTCATAGGCTTTTAAAATATTCTTTTGCCTTTTTGTTGATTGTTTCTTTCATCAGTTGTATTCAAAAGAATGATCTTCAAGTTCACCATTTAGTTTTCCTTTTCTCTGATGCTATTTATTCGCTTTTAAAAAACCTATTTTCTCTATTTTATCTCATTGTTTCTTTCATGGAGATCTATTTGGTGTAGGGTTTCTAATTTTTCAGTTATTTCTTTCCTCCATTGTTGGCATCTGTGTTAGACCAGGTTTACTAGAGATATAAACCCAGACACATTTATATATGTGTAAGAGAGCTTTATATCAAACATCAATTGCATATTGAAAAAAATATCCCAACCTAGTCCAGATCAAGTCCATAATTCAAATATTAGCTTATAAGTTCATTACTAGTCCATAAATCTTTCTTCAGATTTGTGCAGTCACATGCAATGATGCAAAACTTATGAAGATCACAAGCTGGTGGTGAAAAGTGTTGTGGATCCAATGGCAGTGGAAACATTTCAGTGCTGGGTCTCCACATGGCTCCTCTAGCTCTCTGAATGTGGTTCTTCAACAGGAAGGTGAAGAAGAAAGAGGGTGCTCCTTGTAGGTCTCAGCAAATCTCTGCATGGCTTGTCAATAGGAAAGTGAAGGCATAGAGAGAGAAGAAGTTCCCAGAATCCTCATGAAAATCCATGGTCATGCTGTGATCTGAGTGATAGGCTAGACTCCACCCCATACACTTATTTATCAAGTTGACATGAAATTATATAACTACCACAGCATGTAAACATTATTCTCCTGAATTCTATTTCTGGTACTTCCACAGTACATTTTCCAGAGTAATCCTTTCGGTATGAGTGTTAGTCAGTTGTTTTGGGCTCTTTTCTTTACTTTTTGTGTGTACTGTGATTGGTTGTTGTTTCTGAAGCATCATGGCACTGCTGTTAGTCTTGGGTGGGCCACTGGGTCATATGGGAGCAGTGATTCTTGCCAAGTTGCTGGCATTGCCAGGGCTTGCCTTGACTGGTGGTGGGGAACTCTCTGCTTCTTTTCCTGGTCTTGCTGATGCCTGGACCTACCTAACTGGGTTGCTATGCTGGATGGGTTTCCTTGCCTGGGGACAGGTAACCCTAAGCATTACTTGTCAGGTCACAGGGGTAGCTGGGACCTACCTTTCTGAGCTTCAGGGACTGGTGAGACCTTCCTTGATTGGTCACAGGGGCTCCTAGTGTCTTCCTTGTAAGGTGACAGGAAGGTTGGAGTCTACTTTGTTTGGAAATAGGATGGCTAGAGCTTATCTTGCAAGGGGGCAGAGATGCTGAGGGCATTCCTGGATGGGCTGCTGGTATGGCTGGGGCCTTCTTTGTTGGAGGTTCAGGGGCAGATAAATCTTTCCTGCTGGGTCCCTGGGACAGCTTGCACCTTCCTTGATTGGAGGGGGGCAGGCAGGGTTTTCCTTGCCAAGTGTCAGGGATGCCAAGGGCCCCCAGTGCTAGGATGCAAGGGCCCTCAGAGTCCTCTTTGCTAAGGTGTTGTGATGGACTGGATTCTCCTTGCCAGGATTCAAGGATACCCAGCACCTTCCTTTCCCAGTTTCTTGGGTGCCTGTGGCCTTCCTTGCTGGGATGTGGGCACACCCAGGGTTCTCCTTCCTTCGTGAGGGATAGGGACACCTGGGCCTTCCTTGGGGATCACTTCGATCTTTCTTGTTGGCATGCTTGGATACCCAAATCCTTCCTTGCTAGGTTGCTGGGATGGCTGATAGCTTCCCCTTGGTTAATGTTTTGAATTGATTCCACTCTTCTTCATCTTTCTTTGCAACCCTGAAGAGTAAATGGTATTTGATATAGATATTAAGTGCTTTGGTGAATGGGGATGTGAACATGTATACTTTCTGTAACCGATAGATGCTGAAAAATTAATATTCAATGAAGATTAACATACATGTTGTTGTTAAGCAGTGATTCTGTCAGATGCTTTGGATATATGACTTGGGGAAAGACAGCGTTTTATCCTTAGGTTCCTGAAATTTATCAAAGAGATAATATGCTATAGCCAATAAGATAAGGCAAACCCCGTCAGCTAAGAGGCTACTCAGCACAGCCTTCAGACTTTGCAACACTGGGAAGAGACCTAGGCTGTAGAATATGAAGTCAAATATGTAAAACAGTTTGAACTGAAGATCACAGGTGTAGGAAGAGGCACTAATTAACTCACTAATGGAGAATGAGAGAGAAAAAAATAGAACATTTGGCAAGGAAGCCTCAAATTTATGAAGAACTCTGGATGCCAAGTTGAAAATGCATATTTTGGGCCAACGGGGCAGTGGAAAACTATTATATTTCATAAGAATAATACTTGTGTGAAGGGAACATAAAGAAAAAAGAAATCATTTCTAGGTTGTTGTGTGCCATACCTGCACTGATGCTTCAGTGGTGATGGCAAATGAAAGCATTAAGAATTTCCACCAATAAATTCTCCAAATCACTCTGCAAGTAACTAAACCACAACCTTCACCTTCCTGACGTGCTGCCCTTCATTTAACTCACCTGCTTACTCTACTGTTTGTTTTACAGCCAGTCTTCATCTTCTTTAAAAAAAATCGTTTTATTAGGGCTCATACAATTCTTATCACAATCAATACATGCATCAATTGTGTAAAGCATATTTGTACATTCATGGCCCTCATCTTTCTCAAAACATTTGCTCTCCACTTCAGCCCTTTGCATCAGGTCCTCATCCCCCCCTCCTTCCTCTCCTCCCCCCTCCCTCATGAACGCTTGATAATTTATAAATTATTATTTTGTTATATCTTGCCCTGTCCAATGTCTCCCTTCACCCACTTTTCTGTTGTCCATCCCCCAGAGAGGAAGTTACATGTAGACCCTTATGATCCCCCTTTCCAACCCACTCTCCCTCTACGCTCCCAGTATCGCCACTCACACCACTGGTCCTGAAGGGATCATCCACCCTGGATTCCCTGTTTCCAGTTACTATCTGTACCAGTGTATATCTTCTGGTCTAGCCAGACTTGCAAAGGAGGATTCAGATCATGATAGTCGGGGTGTGGGTGTGGGGGGAGTTGAGAGGAAGCATTTAAGAACTAGAGGAAAGTTGTATTTTTCATCGCTGCTACATCGCACCCTGACTGGCTCATCTCCTCCCCGAGACCCCTCTGCAAGAGGATGTCCAGTGACCTACAAATGCGCTGTGGGTCTCCACTCTGTACTGCCTCCCTCATTCACTATGGTAAAGAGTTTTTGTTCTGATGATGCCTTATACCTGATCCCTTTGACACCTGGTGATTGCACAAGCTGGTGTGCTTCTTCATGTGGGATTTGTTGCTTCTTAGCTAGATGGCCACTTGTTTACCTTTAAACCTTTGAGACCCCAAACACTATACCTTTTGATAGCCAGGCACCATCGGCTTTCTTTGCCACATTTGCTTATGCACCTATTTGTCTTCAGTGATCATATCATGGAGGTGAGCACACAATTATATGATTTTTTGTTCTTTGATGCCTGATAACTGATCCCTTTGGAACCACGTGATCACACAGGCTGGTGTGTTCTTCCATGTGGGCTTTGTTGCTTCTGAGCTAGATGGTCGCTTGTTTATCTTCAAGCCTTTAAGACCCCAGATGCTATCTCTTTTGATAGCCAGGCACCATTAGCTTTCTTCACCACATTTACTTGTTCACCCGCTTTGTCTTCAGCAGTTGTGTCAGGAGGGTGAGCATCATAGAATGCCAATTTAATAGAAGAAAGCATTCCTGCATTGAGGGAGTACTTGAGTGGAGGGCAAATGTTCTTCTGCTACCTTAATAGTAAACTTATAAATATATGCACATAGATCTATTTCCCCATCCTAATATATAAATATATTTGCATATGTACTTATAGCTCATGCTTTTGAGCAGGCAAGTTCCATTTGATGGTTAAAAAAAATTCATTGATTAACATTAGAATCATGACTGAATCTATAGAAAATTGCTTATCTTTCAGTCACAGAATAATTTCCGTAAAAGGGTAACCCATAGAACAGCTTAAATTACTCTCTGTAATAGATCTTGTAGTTCCTGAAAATGTGATTTCATTTGGCAAATTCTGGATGTTCATTATTGCCAAATGAACAACAATCAAAAGGAATGTACAATCCTAGGATTGTTGCAATCTCCTTTCTGTCGGCTCATAGGAGATCTCTGAATTTATTGAAAAAGCTGATACTCAAAATGACAAATTTTTTGTACTTTTACCCAGCTGTGGGACAGGTGCTCTTATTTTGGCTCCTTCAAGAGTCACATTTCTTCATGTGAGACATTGCTAATTGGTCACAGCAGTTTTTGTCATTGAGATCAATATCCCTTATAACCCGAGGCAGTACTACAAATAGACACATCAAGTGATTAGAATTGACCTACACTTGATTTACTGTCCTGGGTCTAGGTTGTTGCTGTTTTCCTGTTTATGGCATGGTATAGGTATAATTGTTGAATCAGAGTTAATAGATGCCATTTGGAACGCATGCTACTCACTCTCTGATGAGAATGAAATTAAGGCACTATGGGTAATTTAGATGGTGAAGCTGCCTCTTTGCCAGGTTTCACTGAGGCACTTCAATTCACAAAGGGTGATTTCATTCATTTCAACTCTCCATGCTGTGTAGAAGTGCTCACAATTATGTGTAGGCCACTTGCAGTACATGGCATAGTCTGTTGTTATAGAATCTTAATGATCTAGCTATATTTCAAAACACTTTGGGTAAAAAGGGAACAATTTGCATTTCTCCTTTCTCATTTGAAGTCCTGAGTTTTCTAATGGTCTCGGATCGACTCTTCACTTTAAGAAGCAGCACCTATTAAATGCTGTGAATTGAATGATTGTGCTTAACGAATTGTCAAGGGAGTCCTTTGGGGGAAAAGAAGCTCACACATTTTCAACCTAACTCACATTTACCCAGAGCTATAATTCCACCTCTAGTTTAATGATGCTGTTGTTTATGCCTTTTATGCATTCTCTGCATTGTTGCAATTGAGTTCCTCTTCCCCTCTCCACTGTGTCATGATAGATTGATGAGTCTTTATGAACATTTTCAGCTGCCTTGTCAGAAATTAATTTCTGTGCATTTATCTTGACATGTATTTATTTCTGTGAATATTATTATGCTTGGTGAAAGCAGATTGAGAGATTATAAATTAATTATGCTATCTGGAATATTTATTAGGAAAAGAAAATTTGATCCTTTAAAATTTGATATTCTCTTTGACACATCCAGCAGGTAGTAAGTGACATAAATATGGACTCAGTAATTGACTTAAATATTTGACAGATATATAAAGAAACATCTGGAATCTTTTCTCCCTAGAGAAAATACTAACTAAGCTTAATTAACCGGGCTTTCTCTATCGCTGGATTAGAAAATTATTTTGTAGAATTCCTTACAAGATTCTATTACACTGATGGCAGTGATATGCAGAGATTGATGCATGTTATTATACATATGATTATATTTTAATGCTTAGCAAACATCATGGATAACCACTTATAGGAGAGTTTTCCTTTTCCTCTTCCAGGTGCTACAGGGTTGGAAAGGAAAGTGATGTTTTCTTTGCATTGAGGATTTAAATCCAAATGTAGATATAAAACCCAACTCAGAGTTCTAAAATATGCTTTAGCATTGGGATAAATGCAGATATTTTCTATTCTAACTACTATCTACTCATAGTTCTAGAATAAATGGAGATATTCTCTAGTCTAACTGCTTCATTTTTCTATTAAAATTAAAGAATAGAGATCCAACAAGAAATTAAGCAGCTTGTTCAACATCACATATCTCAGATCCCAGATCTCATATTTTTTTAACTTTCTTTCTTAAGTGCTATCCAACCTAACATATTTGATGTAGAGATATACTTGTTTAGTCAAATTAACAAGTCATAGGAATATGAGGAATTTCAAAACCTCATATAAGATTCTTCATAGAAATATAGAATTTTAATATTGGAAGCAATTTCCTAAATGTTTTTTATCTTCTTTTATCACATTCTCTTGTAATAGAGAAGGACGGTATTAGCATTTTGATCTTGAAGAACACATTGATTAAGTTATTTGTCTATGGATATGACTGATGCACATGACTTTCTCAATTATAGAATAGATTAGTAGTATCTACTTCAAATGGATGTTGTAAGAGAAATAAAATTAAATCAGTTATGCATATAAAGTGACTTGTTCTAGAGTTCTCAATACACGATGTAATAGATACAGTTTTAAATTTTCTCCAAGATCTCTGCCCTGTAGTGTACCTAGCCTGTATAATTCCCTCCCCTCATGAGTGACTAGGGCCTTTGAATATGATGGGATACATTCCCTTAATTAGGCTATGTGACACACAACGATGTAGGGATTTTACAGATCTACTTAATGATCCTAATCAGTTAACTTTAAGCTAGTCCCAAGAAGACTTTTTTAAGTGGGTGTAAACAAGTCAAGTGACACCGGTAAAAGAGGGTCTGGGGTCAGACACAGAAGCCACATCCGAGAAGAAGCAGTTTTGTGAACTTCCGTTGTGTCTGGAGGCAGCAGACACGAGGAGCCCAGTGGAAAGCCCGTGAGCAGCCTCCTATTTTGTTCTTCTTAAGAAGTGCTTGCTTTACCTGAGTCTCTTCTCTATCTGTTTAAAGTCAGTAATTCATTTTCCCATTTCTTTAAAATGTAGTGGAATTTGGATAGGAAATATGTGGTATTTGTAGATTGCATTGCGTATGATTGGCATTTCACAACGTAAAACCTTCTTGTCTATAAACATGGGATATTCTTCTGTTTATGCAGATCTCTTTTGGATTTTTGTAGTAGTGTTCTGTAGTATTCTTTGTAGAAGTCTTTTGTTTCCTGGTTTGCTATATTCCTAGCATTTCATCTTTTGTGTGACTATTGTAAATGGTGTTGTTTTCTTGATTCCTTTTTCAGGACTGTTTTTTTAGTATATAGGAATTCAATTGATTTTTAAATGTATCTTGTATCCTGCACACTGCCTACTGTTTCAGCTGTTTACAAAAATGTTCTTTTTTACTGTTTGGGGGCTTTATAAGTATAAAATCAAATCATCTGTGCATAATGAGAGTTTCCCTTCTCCTTTGCCCATTTAGATTCCTTTGGTTTTGTGTGTGTGGTTGTTGTTGTCTGATGGTTTGGGCTGATTCCCAGCTCAGTGCTGAATAAGGGGGATAAGAGGTTTTATTTCCTGGTTCCCATTTGCAGAGAGAATGCTCTCACTTATTCTCCATTAAGTGAGATATTGGCCATAGTTTTTTTTAATATATAACTTTATGTGTTAAATTTTCCTTCTATTTTGACTTTGTTGATTGTTTTTTATCAGGAATGATATTGGATACTGTATAATGCCTTTTCTCATTGATTGATATGATTGTGTGATTCTTATTTTTTGGTTTGTTTAGATGATGGATTATAATAATTGTTTTTCTAATGTTGAACTATCCTCATGTACCTAGTATGAAGCCTATTTAATTATGGTGTATTTAAAAGTATATATAGTTGGATTCTTTTGGGTAGGATTTTGGATGAGAATTATGTCTCTACTCATAACAGTATTGGGAAGTAGCTATCTATCTTTATAGTGTCTGTGCCTGGATTTGTTTCGGGTTATGCTCACTTTCTAAAATGAGTTCTGGAGTTTGATACCATTTTATATTCTGAAATAGTTTGTAGAATTGGTGTCAACATTTTCTGAATGTGTGTAGAATTCCCAGATGAAGCCATTTGTCCCTAAGCTTTTATTTTTTTTCCTAAGCTTTTTTTTGTTGGAAAACTTTAAACTGTTTTATTGACTTATAATTCACATACCATAAAATCCAATAGTTCAGTGATATTATAAAGAGTTGTTCAGTCATCACTGCAATCAGTTTTAGAACATTTTCTTTCTTATACTCATTTTTATAGCTCCCCATTCCCACACTAACTCCCCTTCCATCCCCCTAAGGAGATATTAATCCACTTACTGTCTTCATGGATTTATCTATCCTGGATTTCATATATAGAAAAACAAAAGTAAAAGAAAAAAGACCCAACAAAATAAAACCAAGAAAAACATCAATTTTTTAAAAAGTAGAAAATATTAAAAAGTAGAACAATTTTAAAATGGCTCAAAAGGGAGATAAAATGATTAAGTATACATTATTGTTCACTGAGCACCACTGAAGGAGTAGTGGTTGATTTGGGGTGACTGTAGGGCAGTTGTATACAGCAGGAACTGATTGTTCTTCTCCTTCCTGGTCTTCAACATGAGGGAGCTCAGATGAGGTGAGCCCTCCCCTGCTGAAGTGGTTTCTAAAGTGAACAAGATAAGGAGGCTATATACAGATGGTTTGTTTCCACCTAACTACATCTGGAACAATACATTTTGCAATGCCCTCTGTCTGATAGAAAGACTACGGACAGAAGGGAGTCACCGTAGGCTTAACCCATGTAGGGACTCCTCAAATGGATTTTGGGGCTTTCAGTGTCATCTATAGCCACTGCAAACCAGGTGCTCACAATTTAAGTGCTAGTAACCATCCCTCCTCTGGTCTTAGTTTTATTGTCTATAATCCTTGGATCACACAGGCTGGTAGGCTTCTTCCATGTGGACTTAGCTGACACCTCATTTGGATGGCTGCTTGAATTAAGATAAACCTTTAAGATCCTATATATATTATTTGTTCTGATAGCTGGATATTGTCTGATTTCTTCACCACACTTTGCTATAGCACTCATATCTTCAGTGATCTCTTCATGAGGATAAGTATTGAGTAGGGCCTTGTCATAAGAAGAAAGTCAAGGGAAATAGAGGAAAGAGCTAGGAGTCAAAGGGCATTCATAGAGATCTAGACAAAGACATGTACATGCAAATATATATAGGAGGATGGGGAAATAGATCTATGTGCATATATTTATAGGTTTAGTATTAAGGTGGTGGAAGGACCTTGGGCCTCTACTCAAGCACTCCCTCAATGCATGAATACTTTGTTCTATTAAATTGGCATTCTATGATGCTCACCCTCCTGACACAACTGCTGAAGACAAAGCGGGTGAACAAGTAAATGTGGTGAAGAAAGCTGATGGTGCCTGGCTATCAAAAGAAATAGCATCTGGGGTCTTAAAGGCTTGAAGATAAATAAGCGGCCATCTAGCTCAAAAGCAAAAATGAATGAAGGGGAAAGTGCAGAGTGGAGACTCAAAGCCCATTTGTTGGCCACTGGAGATCCCCTCACAGAGGGATCTAGGGGAGGAGATGAGTCAGTCAGGGTGCGACGTAGCACCGATGAAGAATACAGCTTTCCTCCAGTTAATAAATGCTTCCTCAACCCCCCCCCCCAACTACCATGATTGTACACTACCAGGTTGCACACTGGTGCATATAGGAGCTGGAGGCACAGGGAATCCAGGGTGGATGATACCTTCAGGACCAGGGGTGTGAGGGGCGATACTGGGAGAGTAGAGGGTGAGTGGTTTGGAAAGGGGTAACTGATTATAAGGATGTACATATGACCTCCTCCCTTGGGGACGGACAACAGAAAAGGGGGTGAAGGGAGACGCTGGATAAGGCAAGATATGACAAAATAATAATCTATAAATTATCAAGGGCTCATGAGGGAAGGTGGAACGGGGAGGGAGGGGAAAAAAGAGGACCTGATGCAAAGGGCTTAAGTGGAGAGCAAATGAGCAAATGCTTTGAAAATGATTAGGGCAAGGAATGTACAGATGTGCTTTATACAATTGATGTATGTATATGTATGGATTGTGATAAAAGTTGTATGAGCCCCTAATTTAAAAAAAAGAAAAAAGAAAAAAAAAGAACTCAGTGTTTTTATTTTAGTGCTACTCAAAATCCAGTTCTACATCTATGGTTTTTTATGTCCTTGGTTTACTTTCAAGACCACATTATCCTATTATTGGGAAACATTATATGTCATCTCCATGGGGCATATGGCAATTCTATTGATAGTATTACTAATTTGAACAGAATTTAAAATACTGGTGAGAAAAGGAAAACACAGGAAAAGGGCATATTTTTAGAACAATAGACATAGGCTGTTGATTGGATACTATTTACACAAACAATGAGGGTTGACTAGATTAACAAATCCAGAGACATTCATATATGTATAAGAGAGAACATTATATCAAGAACTAACTATCTATTGAGGAAACATCCCAGCACAGTCCAACGCAAGTCCATAAACCTGATACTACTCCATAAGACTCTCTTCAGACTTTCAATGATTCAGAATGCAGGAAGATCACAGGCCAGTAGGTGCAAAGTCTGTGGATCCAATGGTGATGGACCCATCTCCCGGGTTCTGACAGCAACCAGAGTCAGACAGCAGAAAGGTGAAGGGAGGGGAAAGAGGAGGTTTCGAGGACACTCCTTATGAGAAACCCATGCCCACAAAGAGTCACCATGAGGTGGTGTCCTGATTGACAGGCTAGATTGCACCCCTACAATTTTATATATCTTCAAGTTGACATGAAATTATGTACTTACCACAGGAGAAAAAGCAAAATTTTCAATATCACTCATTGTCAAAGGAAGAACTATATCTGCTAGCCAAAACACATCATAAAAATGCAAAGAAAGCGTGGAAATAAAGAGTACATGCTAGTCTTAAGCCGGCATTCATTGGATACTGTCAAAACAAGAGATCTGAACCAAAGCCCAACTAATTCCAAATCTATAACCATGGAATAAGTGTCACCTGCTTCTTCTCACACTAGGGTGTTTCAACCTTAAGTTCATGGGAGTATTTCAATTCTTTAAATCTGCTGCAGGTGAATGTAAGGTAAAATCCAGTTCATTTAGTGGGGTTACCAAATCAGACTTCAGGTGTGGCCTACGAAGGAAAATACTAGGTGTCTTCTTGCTTTGGAGTTACATATAAGTAACATTACATGCTTTTCTCAATGCAGGCTGCCTCACCTGGATTACCCACCAACAGTAGTGAAATCTCCTTCTCTGATATAGACATGCCACTCCCACGCCCCACGGCTTGATTTGATTTCCATTAAGATTCCAAAACCCCATGTAGAAGTAGCAGTTGATTTGGGATGGCCATAGAACAATATCATAGGGCAGGAACGGATTTATCTCATTCTTTTGAAAACAAGATTAAAATATCACATGCCCTGAGAAGAAAGTCTGCTGTTTTCTTGGTGTTTATCCTTACCGTAGTATTCTCATAGATTTTTTTTCCTCTTGTGATTCACTAAATTCACTCAGCATAATGGTTTCCAGGTCCATCCATGTCATGAGCTGTTTCATCACTATATTATTAAGGATTCATAGTATTTCATTGTGTTTCCGTGTTTAGTCCCTTCGTGTGTTTATCCTTTCTTCTACTGATTGGCATTTAAACTATTTCAGTCTTCTTGCTATTGTGAACTGTGCCTCAGTGCACATGGGAAACCATACGTCTATCATTTTATTCTTTAGGGTATATACCCAGGAGAGGGATTGCTGGGTCATATGGTATTTCTATTCCCAGTTGTTTTTTGTTTTAATTGTTTTCTTTTCCCCCCAGTTGTTTTATATAACACTTTCCACAATGGCTGTACATGTTTACCAGCAGTGTTCTAGAATTCTAATATCTCTGCACCCTCTCCTGCATTTGTTGTTTTCTGTGTCTTTTCTTTTAATTGGGCTCTTGTTGTAAGTGTAAGGGGATATCTCAGCATTGTTTTGATCTGCATCTCCTGGCTGGCTAGTGATTGTGAGTACATTTCATGTGTTTGATAGCCATTTTAGTGTCATTTTTTTGGTGTGTGAACTACCTGATCATGTTTATTTGGCATTTATATCCCATATCAGGCTATTCATAGTTCAGTAATATTAAAGATAGTGTTCCATAATCACCACAATAAGCTCTAGGAATTTCTTTCTTGTACTCATTGTTGTTACCTCCCCATTTCCCAGCAAACTCTTCTGCCATGCCCCTAGAAAACTATTAATCCAGTTATTGACTGTAGATTTATTTCATATACAGGAAGACATACTAAATAAAACAAAACAACCCTACAACAATAACAGAATAAAACAGAGAAAGATGTCAATCAAAAAGAAAACAGACAATATTAAAATATTGTATGAAAAGGGAGATAAAATGCGGTGTCACATTCCAACTAATCACATCTGCAGTAATCCACTCTACCCTGTACTCTGTCTGATAACAAGACCATTCCCATTCCTGGTCTAATCCACATGTAGATCCAACACATGGATACTTTTCTTTTTCAAATAGTGATTTAAATTCAATATTATTAGTTGACTTAATGATAACATCAATGGAATTTACCATATGCCCCGGGTTATGGTAATATTATCCAATAAAATAATAATTTTTCTAATGTGAATCAGGGGCATAGATAAACCATAAATATTACTGGTTTGTGTTCACACTTAGTTCCCAATTAGTTCTTATGACATGGTTCTGCTCAACATGTGCCCATTTTTAAATGGAATTATCTGTTTATTTCTTATTGAGGTGTTGCAGAATTCTATAGATTTTAGTAATTAGTCCCTTGTACATTGTGATATTGCTAAAGGAAAGTGGGGGGAAGTTCATGATGAGGTCTCTTGCTGTGTCAGTGTTTTATTTTCAGTAGGTCCTAGTCATCTATTTTATCTTCCTCTGTGTGTGCTTCATTTATTATATTTGGCCGTATATGTAGCTCTGCAGTTGGGTCCTGATTTTCTCATTGATGGTCCTTATAGCTCTGGGATTTACATTTAGGTCTCTAATCCATCTTGATTTTATGACTCCTGTTTCAGTCTTCTCCTGATAGAGATCTAAGTTTTCTAGCACCACTTGTTGAAAAGGCTGTCCCTTTTGCATTTACAGTTTATTAGTCCTTTGTCAAAAATCAGTTGCCTGTATGTGGATATGTTTATTTCTAGGGTTTCTGTTCTGCTCCATTGGTCTATAAACCTATCATTCCATCAGTACCAAGTTGTTTTGACTACTGTCCCTATGTAGTGAAAGGCATCCTACTTAGTTTTTCTGTTTATAGAGTTCTTATCTTAGCTCAGATCTCTCTCCTCTCCATATAAAACAGGTCATTATTTTTTCCATTTCCTTAAGGAACTAAGTTGGAATTTGGATCAGGGTTACGTTGTCTTTATAGATTTCTTTAGTTAATATTGACATTTACACACTATAAAGTTTTCCTGTCCATGAACATGGGATATTCTTCCTATGTGTAGGTCTCTTTTGGTTTCTGGTAATAGTGTTCTGTAAATTTTTTTGTACAGGTCTTTTGAGTTCTTTTAATATTGTCATATAACTGTCTTTGTAGTATATATCTTTTGTTTCTTTAGTTAGGTTTATTTCTAAATATTTCATTTTTTCTGTGGTTAATGAAAATGGCATTGTTTTCTTGATGTCTTTTTTTGGGGGGTGCTCTCTTCTTTGGTAGCTGGAAATCCAATTTATATCTCTTGTTAATCTAGCATCCTGCTACTTTACCAATTCCTCAGTTACTTTTGTTGAAAATTTATTAATGATATGGTCAATTTATATTTTTGTGATCTGTCTATTTCAGCCTCTGTTAATTTGAATAGATAGTATGTTTTTGAATTTTGGTTATTTTATTTAGGTTTTCAAATTTGTTGGAGAACAAGCTATTAAATTAATGTGTAATTCTTTTGATTCCATTTGGTTCTGTTGTGCTGTCACCCATTTTATCCCTAATTACATATGTTTGCATCTTTTATTTATTTTCCTCAGGAACAGTAATGGGAGTAGTGATGCCATGAGGGTAGGGGAAATAGAGAGGGGGAGAAAGGGGAGAAACAGAGAACAGATTATAATGACTCCTCCTCCCCAATTAGGATGAACAACAAAACCACGAGCAAAAAGAGACAGTGGATGGTGTAAGATATGAAAATAATAAATTTGTAATTTATCAGGGGTCCACAAGAGTGGGAGGGTGGGAGAGGGAGGGAATAAAGAGGAGCTAATACCATGGGCTCAATCAAAAAGAAAATGTTTTTAAAATTATGATGGTAACATATATATAAATTTGTTCAATACAATTGATGTATGGATTGTTATAAGAGCTGTAAGAGCCCCCAATAAAATGAATTACTAAAAAGACAGAAAAGAAAACACACTCAGGCTTTTTATACTGGGAATGCTGAGATGTCCACATATTTAACATACTTAGCTGTACAAACATTTAGGGGGGGTAGTATGTAGAGCATTAATCTAGGGATGTGAAGTATGGGGCTCATATTGACACCTTAGACAACTCTCTTCTAGTTTTCCTGTAGTCCTGTGGGACAGCCAGTTTAAGAGAATGAGGCTAGCTCCATTCTGAGATCTCTTCTCACTCGAAAATAAACTTTCCCAAAAGTTTTGAAATTTTGGCACGTTGTACATGAAGGAATAACTCATGTTGATATACTAATAATCTTTCCTGTGATTCCTTAAATAGAAAATGTCCTCTCTTTAAAAATGTATGTATCATTCATTATAATATATATTATGTACTATAGAATATATATCATGATATATGAAGTTGCTTCTAAAAGTTCATGGTAAAATGGAATTAGAAAATGGAACTTTAAAGTGAGATTTTTAAAGTCTTCTCATATAATATTACCTTTATGTTGTTAATATTAGGTGCTGTCAAGTTGGTTTTGACAAACAGTGACCCTATGTACCAAAAGAACAGAACTGTTTCATCTATAATATTACATCTATTGAATAAATATTATTATGTTACAAATAAGTTGATATACTTTATTATATGTTATATATTCTATAATTTATAGAATAATATACATGGCATTGGGATTTGAAGAAGGGTTATTAGCCTACAATATGCAGGGTATACAATCTTGCTTGCTGGAAGTGAGGAGAACTTGAAGGACTTGCTGATGAAGATCAAGATTTGCAGTCTTTGATATGGATTCCAATCCATGTAAAGAAACTCAAATCCTCATGCGAAACAGAGAAAAGATGGAAGTTGTCAGGATTTTATCTTGCTTGGCTCCACAATCAATCCCCTTAGGAGTAGCAATCCAGAAGTCAATCAACACATTACATGGGGTAAGTCTCCTGCACAGACCTCTTTACAGTGTGGGAAAGCAAGGATGCCACTTTGTGGACTAAGCAAGGTGTGCCTCCCCCAGCAAGGTATTTTCAACTGCTTGTAAAAGTTGGACACTGAATAAAGAGGGTCAAAGAAGAATTGTGATGCAGGTGAAAAATATTGGTAGCGCCACGGACGGCCAAAAGAACAAACAAATCTGTCTTGGAAGACGTATAGCCAGTATGCTCCTTAGAAGCAAGCATGGTGAAGTATCATCTTACGTACTTTGGACATGCTACCAGGAGAGGTCCATCCCTGGAAAAGGACATCATGCTTGGTAAGGTAGAAGGGCAGCAAAAATGCGGAAGACCCTCAGCAAGAAGGATTGACACAGTGGCTGCAACAATGGGCTCAAACATCACCACAATTGTAAGGTGCAGGTTTGGGCAATGTTTCGTCAGTTGGAACCAACTTGATGGCACCTAACAATTACAACAACATACAGTGTATACACATATATTTATGTGTCTATACCCTCACTTATATATGCATACATATTCCAATTAGTAAAATATTATACATGTAAACTGTCTACTTCACTAATTTAATATTTATAAAGGGATTTCAAAAATTTATGAAAAGATGATGGAATTTTCTATAAACTTTTTCAAGTTCTCTCATATATTTTGTTCAGAAGTATATTCTCAAATATGTCTGTTGGAAAATGAACAAAATTAAGAACAAGAGTTAAGAACAAAGTTAATAGCCTTGGGATGCTTTCAGTAAATACCCAAGAGGACCCAGATGGCCCTTTTTTTTAAAACCTGCCAAAGGTCCAGAAATCCCAAGTTTTTTCTCAAAAATAGTTGCATGGAGATTTGAGGTTGGACTAGAAAATATGTAAACAGCCCCTGGAATAGGAAACCCTGGCCATCTTACATCCTACCTTTTTCCCCCCTTGGAACACTAAGTATACATTTGTCAGCACTTCAATTTTACTTCAGTGACAGAAGTTTTCAACAGCTCTATCCTGCCCTGTGCACACATGGCCCTTCACTCATGCCTAACGGTTTAGTCCTAAACCATTGGTTATATTGAAAAGAAAACACACGCATGAAAGAATATAGACTTATACTTAGGCTAATATAGAACACATACCTGAAGAACTATAACAACTTAAAATAATAAACAAGAGCCACCCTGCTAGGATCAATCCATTCAGACCATGAAGCAGCTTGCCATAATAATCACCCATCGTAGCAAGGTCAGGTTCAGTTTTCGTTCATAGTTTTCAGAGGAGTTCCTATTTCTTCTAACACTGCCACGCTGACTTTTCTTTCTGTGGGGTAGAATTGAAAGGATAAAAGAAATCTATTGAAACCATGGTTCTCCTCCTTGGTTCCAAGGATCAGCACTAAAATTTTGCTGTTGTTTGTTTTGAGGATATGTGATTCCACTGCAGTGCTTAGTTCCCAGATAGAGATTTGAAGTCAAATAACAATAGCAAGCATTTTTGCTTAATATCATCCACAATGGTTGCAAGTTCACCCAACCCTAGGTCATTGACGAGGAACTGCCAGAATTTCAGGCCAGATTCCAAAGAGGACCTGGAATAAGAGATATCATTGCTGATGTCAAATGTATCTTAGCCCAAAGAAAACATACCAGAAAGATGTTGACTTGTGTTTCATTGACTATGCAAAGGCATTCGGCTGCATGGACATATTAAATTGTAGATAATCATAAGAAAATGGGAATTCTGGAATACTTCATTGTGCTCATTTAGAACTTGTAAATGGATCAAGAGGGAGTGTGTGAACAGACCAAGAGCCTGCTGTATGTTTTAAAATTAGGAAAGATATGCATCTGCGTTGTATCCTCTCACCATATTTGTTTAATCTATATGTTGAGGAAATCATCACAGAAGCTGGATTATATGAAGAAGAATGTGGCATCAGGATTGGAGGAAGGCTTATTAACAACTGAAAGATGCACATGACACAGCCTTGCTTGCTGAATGTGACGAGGAATTGAAGCATGTGTCGAGGAAGATTAAGGTTCGTAGCCTTCAGGATGGACGATAGCTCAATGTAAGGAAGACCCAAATCCTCACAACTGGCCCACTAGGTGATATCATGATCAATGGAGAGAAGGTTGAACTTGCCAAGGCCTTTGTCTTGCTTGGATCCACAATCAGTGCTCATGGAAGCAGCAGTTAAGAGATCAAAAGACATGACTCTGCTTGGGTAAGTCTGCTGCACAAGACTCAGAGTATTAAAAGCAAGGATGTTACTTTGAATACTGAGACACACCTGCCCTAAGCCATGGTATATTCTCCATTGCATTATATACATGTGAAAGTTGGACGTTGATTAAGGAAGACTAGAAGAATTGATACATTTGAATTGTGGTGCTGGAGAAGAGTATTGGAAATACCATGGACTACTAAAAGGACACATTGATTTGTGTTAAAAAGAAGTACGGTTAGCATGCTCCCTTGAAGGCAGGATGCAAGACTTTATACTTTGAAAATTTTCTCAGGAAAGACCATGTTTGGTAAAGTAGAAGGGTAGATAATAAGAGAAGACCCTCAACAAGATGGACTGACAGACACCGTGGCGGCAGCAATGGGCTCAGGCCTGGGAACAATTGTGAAGATGGCCCAGGACTGGGCAGTGTTTCGTTCTGTTGTGCACAGGGCACCTATGGGTTGGAGCCAACTCGATGGCACTTAAAAATGACAACAACTGTGTCAAATGTCTAATTCCATTCAAGTTCAGAACAACACTACACATGGACGCTATTGGTCTTTTGAAATAGATTCCATAGGATTCTAATGCCAGTCAACAGCAAAATTGGGCTTGAAAGCCAGGTAGAGTCCTTTTAGAGCTCAAGGGTTCAGCCATTGTCCTGCACACAAAAGGACACGCTCTCTGCGCCTTAGATAGTCCCATAAAGGAACCTTTGCCCTTCCCTGTTAGGTCCGCACTGTGTGGTAACCATTGATGGTCACTGTCGTCCAGTCCTTAGAACACGTACCTCTGTCCACAAAAAATGTCTTTCTTAGTTCGGACTCGGTGTGAAAGGGGTGGACACACTAACTGGTGGGTAAACACAGAGCAGCTACAAACATTTACGTTAGGCCAAGTGGAGCAATTGGACATTGTTAATCAACACTGCTTACTTCTAACTGCATTGTTTCTGATGTGTGATTTTTACCTCCCTCTCCTTTTTCCGGTAGTTGCTATTCTAGTAGGTGAGATGAATCTAAAGAGCACATCCCCACCATTATTACTGTTTAGTTATAGGCTACCCTAGTGATATTCTAAGGAGCCCGAGTGACGTCAGGGATTGTGTGTTGGCTGCTAACTGCAAGTTCTGCAGTTTGAAAAGACCAGCTTCTTAGTGAGTAACGGATGGGACTTTCTGTTCCTGTAAAGTTTTACAGCCTTGGAAACCCACAGGGGCAGTTCTGCTCTGTCCCTTAAGGTCACTGTGAATTGGAATTGTGGGGTTTTGCTGTTGGTTTTTTGGGGGGGTTAGTTATCTAGTGCTGCTATACCACAAATACTACAAATGAGTGGTTCTAATAGCTATATATTTTACAGTTTAAAAGGGAAAAATTCCAATTTCAGAGTGCTGACTCTAGGAAAAACTCTCCCTCTGCCACCTATTCATAAACGTTTTTGTTCCTTCAGCTTCTAATTCCTGTTGTTTTCTTCTAGCTCAAAAGACATGGACTCAAGGGATGCCACACACTCATTCTGTCTCATTAACTAAGAAATAAAACCCACTCCCATATGAAATTATAGCCAGAGTCATAGAGGTTACGAATTACCCACATATTTGGGAGGGAGCATACTTGAATCTGTATCATAGGGCAATGTATTATTGACTGGGGCTGTCCTCCAGGAGTTGCTTCAGTTTCACATTAAAGGGTGTTTCAGGATGATGATCTCAGGGATTTCTTCTCTCTACCCATCCAGTAAATGTGGTCTTTGTAAAAATAAATTTGAATGGGCTTTTTATTTTTATCCTATTCTAAATGGAAGCTTCTATTGTATCCCTTGTCAAAGTGGTTGGATTAGTAGCATGAGTAGGAGTCAAAACCAACTCAAGAAAACTTAGCAAGAGAATCGTCATGAGGGGCAATGATCTTGAGCAACTTTTCATCTGTTTGTTAGTCACTTCGGTGCATTGTTTTTGAAGTGTCTTTTTATGTTATTTTTCCATTTCAATGTTTTCTTTCTTTTAGTTGCTGAGCTATTAAAGTTGTATATATATATATATATAAAGAAATTAGACCCATATCATATATGTCATCACCAAAAGAGTATTTCTTAGTTGGTAGGTTTTCATTTTGCTCTTTTGGGAAAACCTTTTCAAAAGTTATAAATTCCGTTTAAGAGGTCTCAGCTATATCATTTATCTTCTGTTGCTATGTATGTTACTTATATTTGATAATGAACTAGGACTCCTAGGCTTGGTGCCTATGTTATCACCCAGAACGTTATCATGTTAGGTTTAACATTTAAACGTTTGATTTATTTTGACTTAGTTTTGTGTGTGATGTAAATTATGGATCATGTTTCAGTTTTCTGCAAATGGGAATCCAGCTTTGACAACACCATTTATAAAAGAGAGATCAGCTCCCCATTAAACGCACCTCAACTCTTTGTTGAAGATCAACTACCCAAGCGGGATGGATTTGCTTCCGGGTTTTGAATTCTGTTCCATTGGTTCATGTGTTGGTCCCTATACCAGTACACAACCGTTTTCTTTCTTTCTTCCTTTCTCTCTCTCTCTCTCTCTCTCTCTCTCTCTCTTTCAAAGTATGGATTCAATAAGGGGGGGAGGTTACATTTCCAACTATCAACTCTGTATTCAATAGTTCAAACAACTCAAGAATCTTCACCCCCAGCCCCATATCCTATCCCCTCTCTGGTCCCACCCCCACCCCACTGTCCTACCTCCCCTTGAGTTCTCTTACTCTTGTCTGGACCTCCATCTTCATTTACATTCCAGTATTTCCCTGTCAACCTTCTAATCCTCTGGATCACCTTCCCATTCTCGCCCTCTGTCCCTGGGGAAACCTTCTGCTAACACATGTGCCAAGTGCAGGGCAAAGGCATGGAGCATGTCTCTTCACTGCCCATGACGGAGCAGACAGGTGGACAGTGAGGTTCTTTAATAGGTTCCCAAGTTGCCAAGGGGTACCCAGAGGACACAGGCCTGATATAACCTGGTGGTGTCATGCCACACTTCACAAAGGCAGGGGTAGGAGTCCACTCTTGAAGGGGATTGTGGTGCTGTGTTGTGTAACAAAACCTTTTCCAATGGGGATAAAGTATCCTGTGACTTCAGAGTTGGTGAACAAGTCGTATGTGAAGTTGTTTTCATCTTGAGCATAGTAAGCGACTGTTTTTTTCCCTTTGAAGACCTATGTCCTTCCGACTTACATATACATTTAAGTATAACTCCCGGGGATACGGACCCTCGGATAAGGAGTGAGGCACAGCCTTCTTCATATAATGAAGGTGACGCCCTAGATGCCACAGCAGAGGTGTTTGAAGGTGATGTTGATGCAGACTAGAAGAGGAGGCCTTCATTCTGCCTGGAAAGTCAGGGAAGGCAACACTGTGCAGGTGAAAATGTTCACATAAGCATGACAATGTGGGGTCTCAGGTTGAGAATAGCAGTGCATGTGTGTGAGTCTGGGTATTTTAGAGAAACAAATCCACAGAAACTCATGGATAAGAGACAGTTTTACATAAAGGGTTAGTGCATATCAAGAAAACATTTTAACCCAGTGCTACCCAAGCCCACAAGACCAACATTAACCCATATGCCCGACACCAATCCACAAAGTCCTCCTCCATCTCACAAAACACACACAGTGAGCGTGTAAGTATCTCAGCACTGGCTGGGGTCTCCAAATGGCTGCTCCAGCACCCAGGGCTGCATCGGGGTAGGTCCATGTGGCTTCTCCTCAGGGATGTCTTGCAGGTAGTCAGCCTTGCCAGGTGAAGCAGGGAACTGGCGAAGGCAGCTGCACCCTGGTGCAACCATCAGAGAACAAGAGACCCGAGAACTAAAAAGGCGAGGCTCACTCAGCCACTTCTCTCTCTGCCCTTCAATTAATCCCACATGTGTTTATCGGCCAGGTTGGCACAATCAACTAACTACCTCAGCATGGGACAGAAAGACCATGGCTCCAAAGGAAGGAGACAGACAGTCTTGAGAAGGTTGTGCTGTTATGACTATTGTACGCATGGAATGTTAGGCTGTAAGGTTGGGCAAAGGTCAGACCCTAACTGGCTATGGCCTTCTGGCGGAGTAGATTGCATTCAGTAGGCAATGAGGAGTCACTTAAAGGCATTGGATAAAGGGAGTCTGTGCTTTAGGAGAGAAAGATAGCCCCAGCTTTGTGAAGGATGAAATGCGAGGATTTTTAGGGAGGTTAGGTGGGGCAGATTTAGGGTATAATCATTTAATTCTGAAGCTATTACCAGCGGTTCTGGAGAGGGACAAGGAAGGCTCACTTAGACAGGTATCCTGGGAGGAAAGGACAGATGGAAGAGGTATTGAAAAGGAGTATTGTAACATTTGAGGAACCGCTGGTAGTGGGCTCAATGGAGGAAGCATCTCTCCGGATCACCTGTGTCTAGCTTTGAGTACTGGAGTCAGACAATAGGATAAGTGTGTGTCAAGTCCTCCTGCTCCCACACTTCCCATTCCAGACACTTATAGCACAGAAAACACGCTTAGAGCCAACCTTGAATACACAGCACTTTCCTTTTTTTAAATAATAAACTAATTCAATACTTCAGAAATGTCAAGCAGCATAGCCAAGCTTACATAGCTCAAAAATGGCAGGGAGTTCTGATATTTAATCTATTCTTCCCAGCACCAAGGTCCGTACTCTCAAGGAGTTCTCCTCTAAAGAGGTACCCCAATATCACAACTATTAATCACTGGGGCTAGAAGGGTGAAAGGAGATCTGCAGACCCTGGATGGAAGGCCAGAAGGACAGCTTCTGAAAGAGACCGAATCAAGAGGAGAACCTTTAAAAAGAGAATCAGCAACGGAAGTACTTTTATAAGCAGAACAGCAAGAGTCAATGGAAAGAGAAAAGAGCTTGATGGTCCAACAAAGTAGCAGAGTCAGGAACCTCATAATAGTTCTCTTACCACAAAGATGTACAAACAACAAAGCAGATATCCACGAACACTTTGAAACTCCGAGCACCAAAGGGAAGCTGGGGTGAATAAGACTGAGTATTAAGAGGAAGGATAAACTGCCAATACAACAAAGGTAGAGAACTACACATGAGACGTGCCCTGGGGAAATCAGTGTGTCAAGCCATAAAGCCAGAACAAAGTGCCTTGGACTGAGGCTATGGCGGGAGAGGAGCTTTGTAAGTCTACTGAAGCAAGGCAGAGGCCAAGGCTCTATGTGATTGAGAGGCTGAGGACCAGGGAGAAATGGACCTGGGGGCACTGCTGAGAAGAGGTGCTCCTAATGAGAGGAAGTGTACCTTAAGTATTTCTGACTTTCAATTGTAAGCTGTTACCTCCCTAACAAACCCAATAATTGTAACTATTGAGTCTGAGTTCTCTGTGGCCTTTGCAATTAATTTTTGAATCCAGCAGAGAAGTAGAGAGCGCCTGGGGAAGGGTGGTTGCTGTCAGAATGGGTGAAGAAGGTTGGCTGGTAGAGGTATCTCTGACCTCTGTCCTGAAGGAACCAGCCTTGAACTGATGTAGAGTTTGATTCTCTGCCCACATGGTGAAGTCAAAAAATTTAACACGGAACTCCCTGCCATTGAGTCCATTCTGACTCCTGGAGACCCTTTAGGGCAGGGTAGAACTACCCCTGTGAGCTTCTGAGACTGTAACTCCTATGGGAGTAGAAAGCCTCATCATTCTCTTGGGAATCACTGATGGTTTCGACTGCTGACTTTACTGTTTGCAGTCCAACACATAACTCACCACACCACAGTCCTCCTTTCCTTCAAAGGTGATCTGCTCCACAGCCTCAATATCATCCTTTCAGATCCCCGTGGTTCCTCAAACCCAAAGGACCTTTAACAGGAACGCTCTTTGAGTTCTTAAGGACGCTGACACTGCCATTTTGATATAATATGTAAATTGAACAGTGAAACATTCCCTAGAGATGGAATAGAGAGATTCAAACATCATCTACTGAAATACATAGCACTAGAGAAAAATATACCAAAACATTATCTTTACATTTGATATTTTTTGCTGTGCTTTTGTGACAATACCTTAGTACTTACCCTTAATGCCTCAAAATCACAAGGTCAAATCACCCACAGAAAAGGAGATAAGGTGTCTTCAAGAAGTGACCAAACTAAACCAGAAACTTTGCTAGTGAAAGAAATGGGGGTTCTTGATAAAGAATTCAAAAGACGCAATTCACCCAAACCCAGACTCGCTGCCATCAAATCAATGCCGACTGATCGCGACCCTATATGACAGGGTAGAACTGCCCCTGTGGGTTTCTAAGACGGTAACTGTTTACAGGAGTAGAAACCACAGTGATACTGCCGACTTTTATTCAAGAAATATATCGACAAAAGTGAAAATAAAAGAAGTCAATCCACGGCGAAGTAATAGGTAAGGAACATGAGAACAAAACTACAAAATAAATAGATAATGGGAACGATGCCAGAGCAGCAATTCTACATCTAAAAATCAACAATCAAATTTCACAAATAGACAACTCAGTAGGCCAGTGGTTCTCAACCTTCCTAATGCCATGACCCTTTAATACAGTTTCTCATATTATGGTGACCCCAACCATAAATTATTTTCATTGCTACTTCATAGCTGTAATATTGTTACTGTTAGGAATCATAATGTAAATATCTGATATGCAGGATGTATTTTCATTGTAACAAATTGGACATTATTAAAGAATGGTGATTAATCACAAAACAACATATAATTATATATTGTGAAATATTTATTTCTAATTATAAATAAATGAAATTTTGTCTTGAAGCATGATTTAGCATGGGTAACAGTCTTAATACAATGACAGTAAACTACGTTGCTACATTTTGTGACAGTGTGTGTAAAAAGCCAACTTCAGTGCAAAGGTTGAGAAACCAGATCAGAAATTCTTGGGGCAGTTTTTGCAAGAGCACAACGAAGATCATCTTCTACAACAAGTCTATTTCTGTATTTAGACTTGATAACCAACAAGCTGGGAAACCATTTCACAAAGGTATGTTGTTGGAAATGGAAGAAAGTGCAACACAGTCTCAGACAGAACAGAATATGACTGCAAACACTTGATCCAGAATTTGTAACTGGCATTGTAGAGAAATCAGTTATCGTTGCATCGCTGTTAATAAGTTTAATGAATTCCTCTTCTGCTGTCTCAGAGATATCTTCAGCTTTGACTGTGAATGGGCTTCTGGCAAGTGCCAATGGGGTGTCAGGTAGATTTGGAAAGTATGATGAAATTTCATGTAATCCTTTTGTCTGGTTCATGTCATGTTCCCTAAAGAAATTATCATCGTAATCCTTTCGTCTGGTTCAATGTCATGTTCCCTAAAGATAAGGTAGGCAACGTGTAAATTTTATTTTCATCCAATTTTTTTTTTTACCAAAGTTGATGATTCATTTGGAATGATTGTATCTTTTCAGACAAATCAAGGCATGTTGAATTTGGTCCTTGCAGTGATAGATTTAACTCATTCAAGATGGCAAAGATGTCAACCAAGTAAGCTATTTTCTACAGTTCACTTTTTTCGCTGAAAAGTGCTTCAAACTGTGGTCTTGCTTTCTGATTAAAAAACGTTTTGAGTTCATCACCAAGCTTTAAAGCAAGTTTTAAAACCTTTCCTCTTGACAACCATTTATCTTCAGTGTGAAATAACAGAGCATTATTCGGTACATCCAACTCATAGCACAGTTGTGAAAACAGTGAACTGTTTAAAGTGCTTGCCTTACAAAATTGACAGAACATATGATACCTTTCATTACTTTTTGTAACTCTTGTGGCAGCGTCTTCATTGCTAATATTTGGCTATGAATCATACAGTGAGTTCCGATGACTTTTGGTGACTCATTCAGTACCAAACGCTGAAATCCAGATCAACATCCTAGCATAGCTGGAGCACCATCTGTGCAAACACCACAAACCTTTTCCCAAGAGATCTTATGTTCTTTCAAAAATGAACCAACTGTGCCAAATACATCATGTGCAGTAGTTGTCATTTCAAGAGGTTTGCAAAGAGGGGGTATAGCTCAGTGGTAGAACATTTGACTACAAGAGATTTACAAAAACGAAACTCATCTTTAAATTCGCCATCATTAATATATGTCCCGTAAAACTAGTAACTGTGAACAGTTTGCAATGTCTGTTGATTCATCAAGCTGGATGCTAAATATTGGAAGTGGAGCAGAGTTAATTTCCTGGATCACCTGATCAAGAATAGCAACAGGCATGTAATCTACTCTTCTGTGGACAGTGTCATTAGATAAGGAAATTGTACTAAATTTCATAACAAATTCATCTCCGATCATAACACGAACAATGTCTTTGGCCTCTGGCAACAGTAAATCCTCAGCAGTGGTGTGAGATTTCATAGCTCTGGTGATTCTGAGTGCCACCAAGTATGAAGCTTCAATGGCTGTTACATTTTGTTTGTGGTACTTGCCCCTAGTGTCAAGTCTGCCTTTTTTGAGTCCATCACTTTTGTTTCCAAAATAGTTTGTATCCTTGCCAGCAAAGCTCGGATGCTTGCTATCAAAATGATGTTTTTGTTTGTTCAGTTTCATAGATTCGGCTTATAGAACTTCACAACGAATGACACATTGTGGTTTCTCCATTCTTGCTGTAATTATTGAGGTAAAACCATAGTATAAAAAATCCTCACTATATTTTATTTGCTTAATGTTCTTCTCTACACAATACATTGTCATGAGATGGTTTGATAATGAAAATAATATATAACAATAGCTTTAATAATACAAAAGATGATACATGGCATAGTTCAGACAATACAGTTCATTAAAGTTTCCTATGATTTGCCATTCTGTTGTTTTCTTTACATACCTGTTACTATCACAAGGGGGCAGTATTCACATCAACCATAGCTGAATATAAAAAGACCCTTCAGCATCCAGATTAAGTTCCCATAGTGTGTGTGTGTGTGTATGTGTGTGTATTTGCAGTACTTGATGATTTTGTATTTACCCAGTAATTATAAATCATGAAGTGTCATTTTACCTCCAATACTGCTGCTTTCAACACAGTAGTTGCTCTCTACACAGTTGCTGCTTTCAACACAGCAGCTGCTTGCTACACATGTGTGACTGGTCCACATAAGTACATTATGGCACCAACCCTGTCACATATACCTGTATTTGTACCGGGTACATGTGAAGGTGTTGGCGTAAGATATCATCACCCCGGGTACTCATATGTGGGAGTATGTACATGCGGGTGGACCCGGCTGGAGACAAATAGAGGAGTGGTATCTCGGTTCCTAAAACCATCAGAAATATGTTTTCTGATGGTCTTAGGTGACCCTTGTGAAAGGGTCATTGGACCCCCAAGGGGGTCGTGGCCCACAGGTTGAGAACCGCTACAGTAGACTAACATAGGACTAGAAATGAATTAATAGAAGACCAAATCAATGAAATGGCAACAATCCTTTATACTACTTTGACCAAAAAATGTATAAAATGAAGAAAACTGAAAGAAGCCATGTAGAGCACCACCAAAAGAGAAAATGTGCATGTTATCCATTCTCCAGAACCATAAGAGGCAAGACTAACCAGGGATAATTGTTGAAGATTTACCAGAGGAAAACTTTCCCAATATCATGACAGATAAGAAGATATCCACCCAAGAAGCTCAATGAATTTCACACAGTACAGCAAAACCCCCCAAAGAAAGTCACCAAGATACCATAATCAAACTTGCCAATACCAAAGACAAAATAAGAATCCTGAAAGCAGCTCAGAAAAACTAAAGTCACCTACAAAAGAGAACCAACAAGCCAAACGTTGGCTACTCAACAGAAACCATGCAGGGAAGAAGGCAATGGCCTATATAAAATCTTGAATGAAAAAATTGCCAGCCAAGAATTATTAGCTAACAAGTTATCTCTCATGCATGATGGTGAAATTAGGACATCCCCAGGTAAACAGAAATTAAGATAATTTGTTTGAAAAAAAAACCAAACAAAACAGGCCAACTTTACAAGAAATACTAAAAGTAATATTTCAGATAGAGAATCAAAAACTGAGGTCATTCATGATAGTGGTGGGCGGGCATTAAAGAACTAGAGGAAGGTTGTGTGTTTAGTCAGTGCTATACTGTGACTCTTCTGTGAGGGGATGTCCAATTATAAAAGACTACTTTAAACTTAAGAAGCTAAAAGTAAATTTCAACGTAGCCACAAAGCAAGTTAACAAGCCAAATAATCAAAATAAATGGAAGACAAACACACAAATTCAGTAAACGAACAACTATCAATAACAAAAGCTAGGAGAAAAATAAGTTAAGAGAGAAAAACTTTTGTTTTTTGAGATTGTACTAGTTATACAGTTGTTATATAAAATTAAAATGTGTTCATTTATGCGTGTACACTAACTCAGTGTAAAGTGTCTTGAAGACACTGTCTTCAATGTAACTGTCATCTTCGTAGTCTCATTTCTTCACTAATGTCTAGCAAATCATAGATAGTCAGCAAATATTTACTGGATAAATGTATTTTCCATCTGAAAACCTGAAATTCAAGGATTTATAGCATACATACATACATAAAACTTTACTCTTAAAATAAAGGAAAGAAGTGAAAACCCCAAACCAAAAAGAACTTAAAAAAACGAAGTAAACAAAGAAAGCATTAACACGTAAAGACAATATTTATTCTACATCCCACTCTGATGAGTAGTGATTGGAGTCTTCAAAGCTCATGAGCAACTCTTCCTCTCCAGAGCAAAAAGCCATGATGAAAATCAGACTCAAGGAAACAATGAGCTCATACTTTCTAAATAAAATACTTGGTGAATTAGGGATCAATATCTTGATATAACTTTTAAATTTTTGTGTAAATTCAACTTTTGCAAGACAGAAGCAAATTCCGCTGATGGTGATCAAAAGGCTAGGTATATAGAGGTGTTCTTTGAAAGACATATAGTTGCTGGCAGGAATGCCAAGACAGCATGAGAGCAGTGTCCCAGGTTTCCATGCTACTGGCATGGGAACATTCACTTCCTCTGTCTGTTTTCCGTGTTGCAGGTGGTCTGTTGGATCTGTTCTTTTATTGTATTAAACCTAGCATCTTGCTCCTCTCCTTTCCAGCTCCTCTGGTCAGAGGGACAGTCGTTTCTCTTCTCAGAATTTCATTTCAATCCTCTAATCTATTTGATATCTTAGGCCATTTTAAAACTTTTTATTTTTAATTAAGTGATGTGTTACAAAGCAAATCACAGTTTTACATTGAATAATTCATTTATTCTGAATCAACTCCTCCATTGCAATCTCCTCAATGTACTTTTGCTTATCCGACTTCCTCCCTGTTTCCGTTCTTCCGTCTTTTCTAACCCTCTGCACTTTGTCTTTGGGTAAAGGTACCCTTTTGATCTTAAAGAGTTGATTTTTCTCACACCGAGATGAATTCTGTCCTAGACCCGAAGGATAGGACCATAGTCAGGGGTGGGGGATTCCACCAGTCTGTGTCCAACAGGTCAGCTTTCTGAGTTCAAGTCCTGCTCAACATTGCATTATCACGATAGCCAGGGCCTTCGAATGTGATACTTTTCAGAGGAGTTGATAATCTTAGGCCTTTTTTCCTCCCATTTTTTAAATCCATGAGATTAAGTTGCAAGAGACTCTGGATGGATTCCCAACCAGTGCACCTAATATGCAGCCACCACCTATCTGTGAGTGGATGTTGAACAGGTCTGGGTTGAATTTCCAGACTAAGCGAGACTCAGAAGACAATGTATGTCTAAAAATCAGCCAATGAAAACCCAAAGAAAAGGGTTCAATCTGTCATCAATCATGAGGGTGATGAAATACTAGGTACCTTTTTGTTTTTTTGCACAAGATGAGTTGGTAGCTACAAGCAACAAGGGATACGATTCTTATCAATCACTGTTAAGTATTAAATGCAAAAGAGGGATACATATAGTATGTATACATATAATAGTATACCTTATAAAAATCTTAAACTTAACTTCAGAAAAGATTAAATAAGTGGCATAAACATGTGCAATTATTTTTAATGACCCTTGGTCCCTATCCCTGTCAAATTCAACACTTATGCATGAATTTATACATGGAAGGGCCAAGTTTGGATGTGACCTCAGATCCTCCTATTTCCACTGGCAGAAATGTTCATGAGAAAGCCCACCTTTAGTTGGATCTCAGCACACAAAACGAAATGTTTGAGACATCCTAGCCATTCTTTAGCTATTATAATTGACTAGGCTCTTTGATGTGTGTTCTTAGGAGCCGTGGAGTACGCAGCACATCCCAGCACTGTTTTCAGCCTTCTGTAGCCTTTTGGTTGCTGTTTCCTATCACCTGAGCAGGCAGAGCAGTGACCCATCTGTACTGATGTGAGTAATGGGTCACCCTCCTTCGTTCCTAGCTCATTGTGGTTGGGACCTTTTACTACTGAATTAACTAATCACTGGGGGTGTGGGGGAAATGGGGACCAGAATATAATTAAAACCAAGAATCAATTTTCAGCTGTCTTAGTGAAAGCACTGATTGACTTCTCTTTAACAACTAAAGCAAAATATTTTGTGGAAAGAATTCTTGCATTTCATGAAATGAAGATACATGTCATCTTATTGGGAAATTCATAATTGGCCTTCCTTGTGTGAGAAACAATTTTTATTTGATAAAATAAACAATGGGAAACATTTCATATGATAGAGGAATATAGGGGGGAGAGGGGACATTTTCAAGGAATTGTCAAATCATAAAATTTCTTAATGGTATCTATTAATTCATTATCTCCCGATACAATTTGATTGAAGTAATATTTTTAAAGTTCCTGTGCAAACATTTTGATATGGAAAGTCTTGTGATCAAATTTAAGTCAGATAAATTCTACTTTGACATCCTTGAAATAAAAAAACAAAAACAAAAACTAATTCATTCAGTTAATATGAAGAGAAGATTGAATTAATCCTCATCTGATGTCTTTGAAATTAAAAATATTATTTACCTGGCTAAGGGAAAATTATGCTGATTTAGACAATTCACCTGGTGATTCAAGGAGCAGTTAAGATAGAATTTTTAACAAGAATGAAATGATTCTTCATGAAGGTCTGAAATTCCAATTTTTGTGTTCTTTGTTATTAACAGTAACAAATTGATAAAAAAAAAAAGGCTGAATGTATGATGAAGTGATGTTAACAAACCTAGGGGCAAGGGAACAACAAGTGATCCAAATTGAGGAGGGTGTAGGAGGCCTGGAAGGGCATGATCAAGGGTAATGTAACCAAGAGGAATTGCTGAAACCCTGGTGGGGACTGAGCATGATAGTGGGACAGGAGGGAAACGAATGGAACTAGAGGAAAGAGCTGGGAGGCAAAGGGCATTTATAGAGGTCTAGATAAAGACATGTAAATATGCAAATATGTTTATATATGAGGATGGGGAAATAGATCTATGTGCATATATTTATAGGTTTAGTATTAAGGTAGCAGAAGGACATTGGGCCTCCACTCAAGTACTCCCTCAATGCAAGAATACTTTCTTCTATTAAATTGGCATCCTATGATGCTCACCTTCCTGACACAACCTCTGAAGACAAAGCAGGTGAATAAGCAAATGTTGTGTAGAATGCTGATGGTGCCCGGCTATCAAAAGATATAGCGTCTGGGGTCTTAAAGGCTTGAAGATTAAAAAGTGACCATCTAGCTCAGAAGCAACAAAACCCACATGGAAAAAGCACACCAGCCTGTGTGATCATGAGGTGCCAAAGGGATCAGTTATCAGGCACCAAAGAACAAAAAAAATCTTACCATAGCAAATGAGGCTGGGAGTGCAGAGTGGAGACCCAAAGCCCATTTGCAGGCCACTGGAGATCCCCTTGCAGAGCGGTCTCTGGGAGGAGATGAGCCAATCAGAGTGCAATGTAGCAACGATGAAAAATACAACTTTCCTCTAGTTCCTAAGTGCTCCCCCCACCCCATACACACTATCATGGTCCGAATCCTCCCTTGCAAGTCTGGCTAGACCAGAGGATATACACTGGTACAGATAGGAACTGGAAACACAGGGAATCCAGGGCAGATGATCCCTTCAGGACCAGTGGTGTGAGTGGAGATATTGGGAGCGTAGAGGGAGGATGGGTTGGAAAGGGGGAACCGATTACAAGGATCTACATGTGACCTCCTCCCTGGGGGATGGACAACAGAAAAGTGGGTGAAGGGAGACATCGGACAGACCAAGATATGACAAAATAATAATTTATAAATTATCAAGGGTTCATGAGGGAGGGGGGAGCAGGTAAGGAGGGTAAAAAGTGAGGACCTGATGTAAGGGGCCTAAGTGGAGAGCAAATGTTTTGAGAAGGATGAGGGCAATGAATGTACAAATGTGCTTTACATAATTGATGTATGCATGGATTGTGATAAGAGTTGTATGAGCCCCTAATAAAACGATTAAAAAAAGAAATGGCTGAACGACTTCCTTTGAAAGGTAGAAATGACAAACAACTCAAGTTTTAAAAATGGAAAAAGGACACAAACATATTTTACCAAAGAAGACATTCAGGCAGCCAAGAGCCCCTGAAGAAATGCTTCAGATCATTAGCCATTAGAGATGCAAATCGAAGGAATGCGGAGACATCATTTCACCCTATTAACAATAGGACAGTATCCTAGGAAAGAAACCAACAAGAATTGGCAAGAGGGTAGAGATTGGAACTGCTGGTGCTACCACTCCACACAATGGCCTGGTGCTCCCTTAAGAAGTTGAAACTGTAAATATAATTTGGGTGTTATGTTATTTCCAAGGGGTTTTGGTAGGGATGGACTGCTAATCACAAGATTAACCAGAGAAAGATAATCTGCTGGATTAAGGATTTACAAATCCTTGGAAACCTTATACAGAGTTCCTGTAAGTTGGAATTGATTTGATGGTGGTGAATTTATTTTTTAGGGGCCTATCTCACTACTAGGTATAAATCCTAAAGAAATAAGAGCTGGGACCCAGAGAGCTATATGCACACCCATGTTCATTGCAATATTATTCACAGTAGTAAATAAATGGCAACAAGCTAAGTGCCCGTCAAGGGATGAATGAGGACAGTATGGAACATACACATGATGGAATAGTGTGCCTGGTTAAAAATTAATGAAGATGCAGCAAAAACACTTTTACTAAACATTTACATTAAGAGTAAAGTGGATGAGACTGGGAGACATTATGCTGGTGTGAAATAAGTCAATCACAGAGGATAAATATAGTATGAGTTCACTATTATACCACCACTTCTTTTTCTCACTTCATTTGACTGTGGATGTTTGCATGATTCTGTGATTCTGGAAGCTATGTCACTTGTATTACAAAAGGTAGCCGGGTCACCCACAGTGAACAGGCGTCACCAGAGCTTCCAGACTAAGAACAGACAACAAAGAAGGAATAGCCTGTCCAAGTCGAGCAATTAGCCACTGAGAATCTTGTGAAGGGCAGCAAAGCATTGTCAGATGCTTAAATATAGTGCCAGAAGATGCGCCTTTCCGGTCCAAAGGCAAATAGAACTCAGGATGAGCTGCCGTCTTGAAGTAGGGTAGATCATAACGTCTTGGGTGGAGCAAAGCTTTAGGGCCCTCCATTTGCTGATGAGGCACAATTCAAAATAAAAAGAAACGGTGGCAAACATCTATGAATAATTGGAACTTGGAACGCGTGAAATATGAATTCAGGAAAACTGGAAGTTGTCAGAATTAAATGGAATACATAAAAACCAATATCTTAGACATTATTGAGTTTCAGTGGATTGATACTGGCCATTTAAAATCAGACAGTCATAATCATGAGTATGCCATGAATGGCAAATTATAGAGGAATGGCATCACATTCCTAGTAAAATATGACATATCAAGCTCTATCTGAAAGTACGATACTGTGTGATAGGAGGATATCTATCCACATGCAAGGAAATCCAGTCAATACAATTATTATTCAAATATATGCACTAACCACTAAAGCTGTTGTTAAGTGCGTATGATTCTATTTCAGCTTATAATAACCCTATGTGCCACAGAATGAAGTGCTACCTAGCTCTGCACCAGCCTCAACACCATCACAAGTTATTCTTATCATTGCTGCCCCACTGTGTCAATGCATCTTTTCATAGTGGCTGCACCAATGAGCTCAAACATCAAAACAAAACAAACACGCACTGCCACGGAGTCAATGCTGACTCATAGCCACCCTAAGGACAGGGCAGAACGATTCCTGTGGGTTCCAGGGCTGTGACCCTGTGGAGCAGAGAGCCTCGCCGCTCTCTCTTGGAGCTGCTGTGACCCTCCAGCTGCTGGCAGTGCTGTTAGCAGCCCAGTCGTAACCACTCCCCACCCACCAGGGCTCAAGCAAGGAACTTGGGGTGCAAGCAAGGAACTAAAAGTTGAGAAGTCCTACCAACACCTTCAGTCTGAAATTAATCAAGCATGCAGTTAAGTTGCATTGATAATTATTGGTGGTTGGAATGCAAAAATTGAAAACAAAGAGGAAGAAATATTAGTTGGAAAAAGCTGAGATCACATGACAGAATGCTGAAAGACCAATGACTTCATTACAAATACCTTTTTTTAACAGCATACATAGTGTCTGTACACATAGGCTTCTCCAGATGTAACACATATTGAAATAATATTGACTACAACTATGGGAAGAGACATGAAGAAACTCAATATCAGGAGCTAAAATCAGGCCAGGGGCTGACTGTGAAGCAGAACATCTATTTCTCATATTTAAGTTCAGACAAAAAAGGCTGAAGAAAATTAAAAGCCCACAAGAGCTAAAATATGATCATTAGTCTATCCCACCTGGATTTAGAGAAAATTTCATGAGCAGATTTAATGCATCAAACACTAAAGACAGAAGACCTGATGAGCTGTCAGGTGACATGAAAGCCACCATTCAAAAAGAAAAGAAAACCACCATTCATGAAGAAACCAAAAAGTCATTGAAAAGGCAAGAAAGAAAGATCAAAGTAAATGTCTGCAAATTTCTGAAACTTGCTCTTAATCATAGAGTAGCTAAAGCAAACAGAAGAAATGAAGTCAAGGAGCCGAATAGAAAATTTCAAAGGGCAGTTTGAGAAGACAAAGCCAAGTAGTATAATGAAATGGGCAAAGACCTAGAATTAGAAAGGGATGGCATTCTTAGCATCTTAAACTTTAATAACTCAAGTAAAAATTCAAGCTTTGAGTCGCAATCTTGGAAGATTCTATGGGCAAAATATTGCATGATACAGGAAGCATCAACATGAGATGGAAAGAATACTCAGTCACTGTACCATAAAAAATGGATCGACCTTCAACTATCTGTAAAGGTAGCATATGGCCAATGGAACTAAAGGAAGAAGTCCAAGCTTCCCTGGAAGCATTAGCCAAAGACCAGGGCTCCAGGAAATGCTGTAATAATTAACCGATTAAAATGTCCAACAAACTGATGAAGCTCTGGAAGCACTCCCTCCTGTATGCCAAGATATTTAGCAGACAGTTACCTGGCTAGTTGACTGGAAGAGACCTACACGTGTACACATTCACATAAAGGTGACCCAACGGAATGCTCATATTACAGAACAATACATAATATCACAAGCAAGTAAAATTTTGCGGAATATCATCTAACAACAGTTGTGGCCGTATACTGACAGGGAGCTGCCAGAAATTCTAGGCAGAGTCAGAAGAGGCCCAGGAACTGATGTCTGATGGATCTTGGCTCAAAGCAGAGAAGACCAGAAAGATGTCTACTTGTGTTTTATTGACTATGCAAAGGCACTTGACTGTGTGGATCATAATGAACTATGGACAGTTTTGAGAAGAATGGGAATTCCAAAACACTTCCATGTGTTCATGCGGAACCTGGACATGGATAAAGCAGTTGTGTGAACAGAACCAGGGCATACATCTTGCATGGTTTAAAACCCGGAGAAGTGTGCATCAGGGTTATTTTGTCTCACTATCTTTATTCAGTCTGTTTGCTGATCAGATAACCAGAGAAATGAACTATATGAAGGAGAACACAACACCGGGATTGGATGAAGGCTTATTAACAACTTGTGAAAGGTAGCCGACCCATCTTGCTAGCTGACAGTGAGGACTCCTTGAAGTACTGACTGATGACGTGAAAGATTGCAGCTTTCAAAATGGATTAGAACTCCGTGTAAAGAAAACCAAAATTCACACAACTGGACCAACTGGTTATAATCAATGGAGAAAGGATTGACGTCAAGGATTTCATCTTGCTTGGATTCACTATCAAGGGTCATGGAAGCAGCAGACAAGAGGTGCCAAGCAACAGTGCATTGGGTAAATCTGCTGCACAAGGCTGCTTTAAAGTGTTGAAAAGCAGGGAAGTGACTTTGAGGCATAAGGTGTGTCTTACCCAAGCCACAGTGTTTTCATTTGTCTCACATGCATGTGAAAGTTGGACAAGGAAGAACGAAGGCTGAAGAAGAACTGATGCCGTTGAATTACTGTCCTAGTGAGGAATAATGGAAGTACAGTTGGGTCCCAGAATGACAAACAAATCTGCCTGGGAAGAAGTGTGGCTCCAATGCTCCTTACAGGCGAGGATGGCAAGACCCATTTGCACATGTTGTTAGGAGAGACTAGTCCCTGATATAGGACATTATGCCCCAGTAAAGTAGAAGGGCAACTAAAAAGAGGAACATGCATGATAAGATGGATCGACACAGTGGCTGCGGTGATTGGCTGGAACAGGACAACCGTTGTGAGGATGGCACTCGAGCAGGCAATGTTTCATTCGGTTGCAGACAGGTCACTATGAGTTGGAACAGAGCTTAACAACAGTAACCACTCTTAGAAAACGTCAAGGAAAGGTTTATCAATAAGGGAAAGAACACCCATGTTTGATAGGTACCACGAAGCAAGACGGGAGGGAGGGAAATTAATAACGAGAGAGTTACCAGAGCATTAATTTTGATGAAGGCACTGCACAATAAGGGACTGAACAGCACAATAGCACTAAAGAAAAATAAGACCCAGAGAAGCGCACAATAGAAGTAAACACGTTTACTTGCAATAGCCTACATGATCCGTCCTGACAGAGGCAGAAGATGAACCGATGTGAGTAATGAAAAGGGATCGAACTCATGACCATATTCAAGGTTGACAGACATGTCTACAAACACATATTATGTACTGTGACAAAAAAATTCCCGGGGCAAATTATGTGAACTTCATAGCCATAACCTGATGAGTGGAGGGACTGAGTAGCAAGCCTGGAGACTTGGGACATCAAGGTCAATTGGTATAACAGGTCATAAAGACAATGTTCTACATCGTACTTTGGTCAGTAGTGATGGAGATCTTAAAAGCTTAGAAGCAGCCATCTAAGGTACAATGCTTGGTCTCTCCTTGTCCAAAGCAAAGAAGAGTGAAGAAAATCTGACACATGGGAACAATTAGTTCAAAGGATTAATGGATGTAAAGAGTAGACTCCATGACTTAGACTCCATGACTTTGAAATCAGACGGTTCCCAGCTACCACCATTTACCAATCTGAAAGGGAGAGCAAAATAGAGTCTTCGATAGAGAAGGAGACGAATGTGGAACAGCAGCAACAAAAATAACAACTGATTTGGTGGAGACTGGTGGGATTCCCAGGGCTTTGGCCCTTGGTCACTCTTCAGACTTGGTATTGAACTCACTCCCATGGCTCAACTTTGAACCAAATGACAATCCTATTGGGTGAACAATAACAGTTGGATGATACACATTCCTTCGAACAGGTAACCATGCTGGATTAAAAAGGTAGCATTTGTCCCAGGAGAACGCTCAGGGTAACCATGGAGAGGAAAGGAGTCATGTAAACAGTAAACAGAGGAAGGAAGTAGAAAGTTTGCTGTGACATTGTGGAGACTGCGATCAATGTCACAGTACAAAATGCGTGTCAATTGTTGAATGGAAAACCAATTCGCTCTGCACACTTTCACCCAAATGATAATAAAACATTAAATAAATATAGGTAGAAATGAAAATCTTAATTCAAAGTTGAATGTTAATTTAGGTCTGAAGCCAACCTATTCACATATCCCAGCACCTCTATGTTTCTAGGGTTCACTGCCATATAGCACGTACATAACCCGTGACCTTGCGTTTCTGATATAAAATGCACACTGGTAGGACTACGTGATTGATGTCAGCCAGTCATCATCTTTGACTTTCCAACACAACCTCAAAGGGCACCATCTCGGGATTCATGAAGCAGCCTTGCTGAGGAGGACAGACCACTGAAAAGAAAGAAAACTTTCTGTTCTCTATGTTGCTGTTTGCTCCTAAAATGGCTGGTTTCCTCTGGATGCAATATATAAAGTTGGTGCCACATTTTTAAATGTGTTTAATACCCTGTTATGTTAAAGCACATTTTTTAGTCTTCTTTTTAATCTTGAATAAATATATAGTTTGTGACTAAAAACTCTTTGGATGATGTGAAAGTAAATTTCTGATATCAATAGTAGTATCTTGTGTAATTTGTTCAAATCTATCGATCTTAGATCAACATAATTGTATAGAGGCTTTAATTTTGGGGGTGTGGTGCAAGAAGATGAATGGTAGAGAAACAATGAGAAAAGGAAACGGTACACATAGTTTCCACAATTTTTATGGTCAATGTGTTTGTGTGGCATGTTGAAGTTGGCTGAGGCGCTCTAAGGATGAGCCCTGAAGGGTGAGTGGAAGTAGGGAATCTGCGATCTTAGACCTCAGAGAGCTTTTGACAGCCTGGGGATGGGGGGGGGGGGCTACAACTCCTCAGGTGGTTGACAACTTTCATTACTATGAACTTTTGAAATGTAAACATTACCTTCGGGTCATTTGCCCCTGTATCCTTTTAAATGCCAACTTGTTTAATAGAGCTAGCACTTATACTTGACCTTGGTATGAGGTCTGCAGTGAAGTTATTTACCTCAAACATGGTAATGGACATGTATTTTTCAATGTAAAACCGGTGTTTTCCCACTTTCAGGTCCTTCATTCAATGCAAATTATTACCCAAATTTTTACCAAAAAATTTGGAAGAGTTGGCAGCAGACCCTCTCCCAACGAAGATGAAAGACTCTGTGGTGAGAGACTTTGATTTTTAACTGAGTGGGGGAGAGCTGTCCCTCTATGTAACTCGGAACATGTTAGCAGCTAGTTGGCATGCGTGCAGGAGAAAGGGCCTGGTCTTGGTGTGCTGGGCTGTGGAATTGCCAGGTGCGGGCAGTATCCTGAATGCAATGCTGAATATATGTGCCATGATCATTGGGTGGTGGGTTTGTGGAGTTTGCATGCAGAATCATATGGATCATGTTCAAGTAAGAATACCCATTGCTGGAACAGATGGCAGGTAGGCACTACACATGGGTACAAGTTTGTGCAATCAATGAAGTGCACTTCTGAGAAGCTGCACACAGAGTTCATCTTTTACATCTCTTGTCAAAGCCTCCGACCCTTTTCTCCAGAGTGTTTGGTTCCAGGATTCCACCCACACCGCTCTTAGTCAGACCTTTGGGCTTTGGACTAGGGTATCAGGGAAGGGAGCAACTATACTGGTTGAAGAAAATGAAATCAAAACAAAGTACAAAAAGAAGTAGGGAAGAAAATGTAAAAGGATGTTTCTTTTCTTGTTCACGGGGGAAATATCTCAGAGGGAACTCAAATATTCTTTAAGCAGGTGTGGTGTCAATAACGTTTAACTTCCAAACATTGATACTTCGAAAAGCCATGCTCATCGATGATATTTGATGCTCATTAATTTGATGACTGTGGAGTCTGGGCCAGTCTAATTTCTCCGAGTCATGCTATTCATGTATCTTGTAGGAATGAAGCGCAAAGAAAAAGTAGTTAGCGGTTGATTGATTTCTAGTTCTTCCCTCCAGGCACTGTGCATCATTTGTTTGGTACCTACCATGCCTGATTCATCCTAAGTGCACAACACTTTCAGTTGGACTTAGATTCATTAAATCATAATCTGAAATTTCAAGACAACAATCACTAACATGATAACATATATATATATATATATATATATATATATATATATATATATATATATATACACTCAACCCTGAGTGTTTTTGAGTGTGGTCACAATTCAAGCTACAATATTCAGGGAGTTTTTTTCCCCCCATATGATAGGAAACTACCAGATGAAATGGTTAGAATGTGTAAAGGATGGTTCATGAATTTTAAAATCCAGAATGCATCGAAAAGCAGGGTATAAGGTGAAGCTGTTAGAGCTGATGCGATGACAGCTAGGACATTCAAACATGAAATCAACAGCCTGATCTTTTTTATTTATACCAGGAGTCTGACCTGGAGAAAATAAAAATGACATTTCTAGACTTTTTTCTACAAAAGCTATCCTTTGACCCCAAATCTACCTTACAGTTTTCTCATAGATAGCTGAGTAAAACTATCCTTTCAAAACCTTCCAAGATTTTATGACCTATGAAGATGTTTTGACACTTCCTGGCTTATTCCGGTGAAAATAATGTATGAATTACAAAGTAAGACAATAAATTTGTACGGTGGGCTCTGATAGCATTTCATTAATATCATTAGATGTGATGGATTATGCATTGCCTTACTTGATATTCATACACTTTGCAATGCTGTGTACACATGACATGTAGGCGATTGAACACAATGTTTGTCTTCTATTCTCTGAAACGTCTCCTGGTCTAATTATAATATTTTAATGGAAATATCAGATTCTGCTTTTTATCAATTTGATTTATAATACCTTTGCCCAAGTGCAAGTGTAAAATATTCCTCTGAGTGGTTTCTGATTTTGTCCTGCTATTTCTCGTAACCACTTTTATTTTCTATGTCCTTCTGTCTTGTGTTTCTTACATTTAGTCGCACGAGAAACCCCTAGGGAATCCCTTTAGATTGTAGGCTTCCAGTCCATCTTTGGCTTTCGCTCTTTGTGATTTGTCTGGCCTGTGGTGCATCACCTAGATTCTTCTCCAGGTGATACACACACTATACTCTCAAAAAATTAATCGAGAAATAGAAACTAGAGCTCTATCAAGGGATCATATAATTCCATGATGAGCAAGATAATTTATTAACATGAAGATCATTACCAAAATTCAATATTGAATAAACGTAAACACTTTTTACGAGTGTTTTGCCTGGTCAGTCTTCTTTCTTATGCCTAGGAGCAATTGCCTTTCAGTTTATATCCCTACTGATCACTAGCATTTTTGAGTCTTTTATCATGTCCAAATTTGCTACTTCATTGTATCCATTGCTCTCAGTCAGTTTCTACTGAGAAAAACAAAACAAAGCAAACATTGAAACAAACAAACAAAAATCCCCCCTAATTTTTATCTGTAAAATTCAAACAGCTCCTTTTATGACAGTTGGATGTAGTATTCATACTTTCCTGGGCCTGGCAGTCTAACTCTGCTGGCTATGTAATAATGAATAAGAGTTTCCCTTGAGAGCTAGAGTGGTCAGTCCTAAACAAAATGTTACAATCCATTTAATAAGTTCAATGTGCTATGGGATATTATTTTATCTACCCCTTTATGTATGGGTTTACATTAAGGTAGCAAAGCTATATTATTGAATATTCTTATAGGCATTTTGACCAATACAAGACTTGAAAAGGAATATCTATCTATCTATCTATCTATCTATCTATCTATCTATCTATCTATCACATATAAAATTTACAAGAGTTAGTTGATGAAAATCAACTGATTAATAAGGGGATTCTCAAAATACCAACAAAAATAAAAGCAGCAACAACAAAAAATTTGAGAAGTGAGCGTGTGTTTAAACATCAAACTGCCACAAAACTCCTTGAATTCTTAATATAGTTTAAGGTGTTCTTATACTGAACATGACCCATGGCAGAAGCAAATTCAAATCCACTCATGAGGAACAACATTTCATCCTTGACCTCCAATTGCTTTCAAATTTTCTAAGGAAAATGAGAAGCTTACAATAAAAATTTGAAGCATACACAAGAAAATAAGATATTAACAGAAACAACTGGAAGGTAATGACAGAAACAGCTGTGCAAATACTTCTACTATTGAAACTATTAGACACAGGTTTTTAAACATCAGTCAGAATTGACTTGATGGCAGTGAGTTTGTTTCTTTTAGGTATATACTTACTAGTCTTCAGGAAGTAATTGATACTTTTAAATGATATTTAAATCTTCCAGATTCAAAAGATAACCAAATAGAACTTTCTTAAAACTAACCAACCATCTAATCTAAACCAATCAGTGAACCAACAAGCGAATGAAGCAATTGAAGTAAAACAAAGCGAATGCACTCATGGGAGCTCGCATGGCAGATGAGACACCACTAAAGAGGTTTAGTGAACTAAGAGATACTATAGAGGGGGGAAAACATCCAGAATGCAACACTCCATAGATTAATAATAAATAATATTCAGAACTTGAAGAAGAGAGGGAGGAGCTCTAATATACATATATATACATATATATACATATATATACATATATATATATATATATATATATATATATATATATATATATATATATATATATAAAATCACTATTCCCAAAATAGAGGGAGAGACTGGACTATAATCCATAGTTTGTGATATGAGTATCTGAGGATCTTCTAGAATTGATGAAAGACACTCATCTACATATTAAAGAATCCCAGTAAATCACAAGCAAGGTTTTAAAATAAATCAGACATACGATAGTGAAACTGTAATACATCAAAGACACATACAATCTTAAAAGAGTTCAACACAATTAACAGATTGCACTTGAATGACCAACAGAGTTCACTTATCTGAAGTAATAATGGAAGCCAGAGACATCTGTTTGATATAATTAATGTTTTCTAAAGAGAAACTTCCAGCTTAGAATTCTACACCCAGTGAAAATATTAAAGAATGAGGGCAAAATAGAAATATGACACACAAAATCTGAGATAACTTCACCAAATGTAATTCTCAAGGATTCTTTCAAGAGAAAGTGATACTAGATGGAATGCCTGAAATTGAAGAAGAAACAAAGAGAAAATAACATTACAAATACATTGGTAAATCTAAACACAAACATACTTGCATAAAAAGTAAAACAATAGTGTATGATTAGATTTCAAACGCAAGTCACTCTTTCCCATCTTGCCAGTTAATCACAGACTTATTAACCAATCCGAACACTTACTAGAGTGGTTGACATAACTACTAAAGGCATAGAACCAGGAAAGAACGCCCCGTTCTACACACAGAGGAAAATGGAATGACAAGAGGTAGAAATGATTTGTAAGGAACAAATTTAAAATGAACTTTTGGATCACACTACAGGAAGTTCCAGACAACACGATTGGGTTTCTTTCTGAAATTGTATATTGGTTTGGAACTATATGTTGAATATCTTTTTTTTCTTTTAATACTGTTCACAGCAGCGTTTTGATCAATAAATTAACACCGAACATCTGCGTGTGAACAGCTGCAAACAATAACATCAGCAAATGACTGGATTCAACGCTGTAGTCGTTACATCGTTGTAATGATGACAAGAACAAAAAGCAGTCTTATGTGCAGCTTATTGTAACTCAAATGTGTCATAAATCAGGGGTTACCAGGTGAATTTTAAATCTAAATATATGAAGGCCGATCCTGAGAGCACTTAGAATAAAGCAACTGTCTTTCTGATGCGAGAAAGTGAAATAACATCTAAACAACACGCAGAATTAAAATTTAATAAAAATGTTACCTTTGCTTTATTGTTCTCGATGGTATTAACTGCTATGTATTTGGCCCAGACTCAGGGTTACTCTGCACAATGAGTCCTGTGCCGTTCTCATAGTAGGTGGTGGTTGGGATCTGTAAGTTTTCATTGGCATAAGTTCAGAAATAGCAACCCTGTCTTCATACTTTGCCTCAGTCTGGAAGCTCCTCTGGAACGTGTTGGTTTTGCTCATTTTCAGTCTGCTAAAATAGCATTGTGCTCTCTGTAGTCTTTAAATGTGTGTGTCCAACCCAACACTCAACACACAGATGAGTGGTGGTGACGCATGGTGCTCAACCAAGCATTGAACCCATGTTTCCTGCATGAAGAATATTCTACCACTGATCCACCAATGTCCTACATATATCCGACAGGCCAGCAACTCTGCTCCTAGGTATCTACCTTGGAGAAAATGTTTCATATTTGCCTCAGAATACACATACGGGATGTTCGTGATAGCTTTATTCACAGGAGCTAGAAACTGGAGCCACTGGGAAGTCCCTCAGTAGTGCTCCTGATAGGTAAGCATTGGGCTGCGAACCACAAGACTTGGTGTTCAAAATCATCAGCCACTCCTGAGGATAAAGGTGAGACTATTTGCAGCCATAAAGATTTATAGCCTCGGGATCTATGGGTTGTAATCAAGTTGATGGCAGTGGGTTTGGTTTTATAGCAAAGGAAAGGATTTTCCTATAGCTACATGTACAGGCATGTAATATTTGGTGTGTCTTCACCCAATAATGTTGAAGAAAACATACACCTTTGAATCACGCATAGAGTTTGATGCTATTTTATCAGATTATGAATGGACAAAACCAAATGCGATTGCTTAAAATGTCACGCACAAACAGTAAAATCAATATTTAAAACTGGAATAAAATGTTCATTAAAGTCAGGATAGTGGGTAGACACCTCCAAAGGGATAAGTTGAATTTTTTCATCAGAAACCTGTAGACTAGGGTCTGCTAGTTATAACCAATTGCTCGAGCTCAGACTCCCCCTCCTGGCAGTAATAAGTTTGGAAGCACTATAGAGATCCTTTATGAGCAGACAGTGAAATTCCATTTATATGGAGCCTGGCAACTTCATATCCATTTTGCAGAGTGGCAGGTGGGTTTGAACCCAAAACCTTGTGGTTAACAGCTTAATGCATAACCCATTGCATCATCTGTGAATTACAGTGCTTCCTGTGAATTACAGCATTATCTTTAGTGATAGATCTAGTCGTTTGTATTTGGAGTGAAAGGAGAAACCAGATTTTGACCTTTACTACTAGTAAATTTTTGGTAAAAACCTCTGATTATGACATTTTAAGAGATTCAGAATTGAAAACTAGTGATTTTCCCTATTCACAGATAAAATTAACATTATTAAGAAAAAATCCGAATACTTGGTTTGTCATTATATTATCTGTTCCATATTAACTAGCTATATAGTAAATGGTTGGAGCTCTGGTGGCAGAGTGTCAGAGTGGTTATGAATTGGGCTGTGATCTGCAAGGTCAACAGTTTGAAACCACCAGCCATCTCTGAGGAAAAGATGGGGCTTTCTGCTCCTGAAAAGGGTTACAGTCATGGAAACTCACAGGGGCAGTTCAACCTTGTCTTATCCAGTCGCTATGAGCCCACATTGACTCCATGGCCATGCTAGTGAACTGTGAGATTTTGAGACAAAATTCAAAACAACTCTTATGAGTCAATTGCTAAGTTGATTTTGAAAATGTATCCCTTAATTTTATTACTACTAAGTACTGTCACCAAATCTTGGTTGAATACTCCAGTGAAACTATTCTTCCTGATAGTTTCTTATAACTTTGAGTGTTAATATAGTCTGTAAACAAGCAGCATTACTTGTAAGAAACTCTTCATTTTAATTTTAAAAAGAAGAAATGAGACAGATAAACCCAAAGTTGGGGTGAAACTGTGGTGTGTCTTACCAGATAATTTTCTGATGGATAAGAGTCAGAACTATTATTTCAAAGGAGATTACTCTTTTTGATAGTGGACAACCTGATGCCTACGTCATGACCCCTCTGTGGAAAAAGAAGGCATAAATACTTTGATGGTTTCAGAATTTTCCGGTAACAGTGATATTTAAAGAGATTAAATAATTGTGTACTACAGCTATTCTTGCTCTATGTAATGAAAATAAGGTCCATTTTAAATATATCCGCCAACAATCAAATATAGTTGAGATTTCACTCTATTGGAATGCCATTCCTGTGTCTAACTTTATTTTCCCAACCCCCTGCTTATACCACTTTTTTATCTGATAGAAAAGTACTAGCACGTTTCTAAAAGAAACAAATTCTCAGCATATATATGTACATATATATGTCCTTGGTGGCCCTGAGGGTTGGACATTGGGGCACTTACCCCACAGTCAGTCGTTCAAAGCCACTAGCTGCCCCTTGGGACAAAGATAAAGCCATCTGCTCTGGTTAAGAATTTTAGTCTCAGAAACTCCATTTAGGTTTCTATGAGTCAGAACCAACTGGATGGTAGTGAGTTTAGGCAGGGTGTTTTGTTTGTTTGTTTATATATCAACAATTTGGAGATGACCTTTACCCCATCTGACTGGTGAGTTAAAATATAAAACCCACTATAGACCCCAGCAAAATGTCGATACACTGCGAATTTCTGCTCAGCACGCTCAGACTATTATTTGCCTATTAAAATCTAAGTTACCCTGAAGGAAGTAGCGTTTATTGTCTCTTGGGTTGCCCCCTTATAAGAGACCTCAGAAGGTTAAGGTCTCTTTTGGGAGCTCCCTGGCAATCTTGTATCTAATCTACGTTTGTGGAGAAGAACTTTATATCTCTCACAAGTAGTGCACCTTTCTTTGTCTATGGTTAGATAATGCACCCCCAAATTAGTCTTTCTTTCCAACCCCCTTTCTTTGGTCTCCCTGGAGATCCCTTAAAGGAAGACAGCAAATGTTCTATCCAATGTGTTCCACTATGCTTAGACAAGGTCTGAAGGGTGGTTTATGAGAGTTGGTTACACAGACAACAGATGAACAGCAAACTTGCCGTGTACTTTCTCTTTCCAGAAGCATGTCCTACAGTCTGACCTCATAGTCTGCTCGGTGGTTGCTGTCCTCTCGTTTGCAGTCAGCGCCAGCACTGTGTTCCTCTCCTTACGCGTAGGTATCCATTCGATGTTATGCTCATGTCCATGCTGTCTTTAATAACAGAACTCATTGGGAAGCTATAAGGTACTGACGATAGCCATAGTAGAGATGAGCCAGAGGAAGAAAAGAAAAACAAGATTTAAGGAATATAGTCTCATGTCCAAAATGTGATCTGGTCTGAAACCCAGACTTGGGTCTTTTATTCTTACGTGGGGGGTTATTTGGTTTATAAAGTAATCGTGTCTTTTTGTAGTACACTGCGATGATGGATAATAGAAATGAAATGGGCTAAGGGTGTAGGACCATAATTCAAGGGGAAAAGAGTGGTTTTCCAAGAAGGTATACATTGGGACGAGAAGAGGCTCAACAATCCAAAAGGATTCCTGGAACATGGTTTTCGGCTAGAAAACCCAAAGTGGAGATGTGGAAAGTTCCAGAGGGGATTGCTGGCTTCGATGCTGACACACAGTTTTCTCTACGAAGAAATAAAATTGTCCATCTATGGACCATGACTGAAAGGGGATTTCAATAAGGAAATACCTTTTACCTAAATTTCTCCTTCTCCATTTCTCCTAGGAAAACAAACAAAAACCATATGCCAATGGGCAAACTTTCTTGAGGTCTCAATAATGCATAGGCCAGTTCTTCACCCCAATTAGTACATCTCAACACCCAGATCAGATGCCTCTAAATAGAAGAAACTTCAGAGACCGGAAACAACTGAACTTGTTTCTCTAAGAGGGAAAAAGGGGAAGGGTAACTGCATCACGTATTATCTATAGATATCCCTTGCCCTCTCTTTCTAAATGACATAGGAAATTGCGCTCTCTCTCCTCACAGCCATTTCTCAGCATCGTGCTGTTTGCCCTGGCTGCCACCGTGGGGTTCCTCGTGCATTACGTGCTCCCTCAACTCCGCAAGCATCATCCCTGGATGTGGATCTCACACCCTGTTCTGAAAAACAGAGAATACCAGCAACGGGAAGTGAGAGGTTAGTAATGCAGCCCTGAAAATGATGATGATGAAACAAGGAGGGCAGATGCACTTTAAGATGAAGACAGTGTGCCATGTTCTCCCTAGAAACTCTGGTCATCTAGAACAAAAACATTGAAATGGACTAAATTAGATGGGCTATGTAAATACTAGTTGGTATTAACAACCAAGAAAAATTTAAATTATACTATTCAAACTTGAAGACTACAGTGTCCCAACATACATTAATTGGGGTCTAAGAAGAACATCACTTGGTTGTCTGGCCACTCCTCACAAAATAATCAAGGTATAGTACAGATGAGAATTGAACTTTCAGAGCCCTAGAGCTTTGAAATTTTCTTTACCTTATTTTATTAACTCGAGGAGCAGAGGGTCTGTCTCGGGAAATGATCATGTACTAGTCTGATTATAATGAAAATTCAGAAATTCTACATAAAAAATCTCTCAGTAATTTCCCTGCTAGGTCTCTTCCAGCTCTGTGGCTCTCTGTTTTGTGTAGATGGGAGAAACACTGGTACTATCTCCTGAGATCCCTCCTAACTATTAGCCACGGTACACCACCGAGCTGACAACATTTTTATTTGACACGCAACTGTTTTGCCTCTGATAACTCCTCCAGTGCTTAAGTGAGTTCTCTAGGTGTCTATGTTCAGGGGCAGGGCTATACGAGGCCAGGCAGGGTTTTCTGATCTGATGGAAAGCACTGAACTCAGCCAGCTTTGTGATCCGCAAGTCCAGTAGATTAGTGTGAGGAGAGGGAAAAAACAAACAAACAAACAAACTTTTAAAAGAAGCAGCAAGTGACTTGTGAAGATACTACCAAGATAGAGAACATTTCTGCAAGGTACATCGCCGAGTAAGTAAAGGCGCTGCCTTCATGAGAAACAGCCAAAGCGAGACATGTGTGGGGTATTAGAGGAGACAGAGCTGTGATGACCTTGACATCAGCAGCTCATGTTGTTGCTGTTGACTCTGATTTACGGTAGCTTATGTGTATTTAAATAGAATGAGCTCTTATTGATGAGCCTGGGTTACACATTGGGGTGCTAACCACAATGCCAGCAGTTTGAAACTCTTATTTGCTCCTCAGGAGAAAGATAAGCTTTTCTACTCCTGGAAAAAGATTCAGTCTTGGAAACCCTAAGGCCACAGTTCTACCCCGTCCTATAGGGTCATTACGAGTCAGAATTGACTCAACGGAAGTAAAGTGTGTTTTTTTCACATCAAGAAAACAAAGCACATTATTGCACGGATTCTCCCCAGAACTTCTGTATCCCTTTTAGTAAATATGAAGGACCCCCCCCCTTACTACCAATGAACCAATGAGAAAAAGCTAGTAGGTTTAGGAAAATGGGCTAAACATTTTATAATATTGAGCCAGGTGCTATTAGATACATTATTTTAAATGATTTTTAAACAAAGAAGAGGAGAAGAAAGAAAAAGAAAAAAAACTTGAACCGTGCTGCCAAGAAATATAGGTCAAGTTACATAATCTTGGTTGAGAAAGAAAGACTTTTCTAAGCATGATCCCAAAGTCAGGAACAACAGGAAACAACCAAAACTTTTTATTCCATGAAAAATATAAATGTCGGATATAATGATTCCCTTATGTCATTCTTAACCACTAAATATTTCTTAGAGAAGTTTACCATGCTATTGAATCCTGTAACCTTTATTAATTCATTCAGTACTATATACAGAGTCCCTAGCATGTGCCAAGGTCTGTACCAGATGTTGAGGAGGGAGGTATTGGTGAGCAAGACAGTCACAGGGTGGCCGCTGTGAGGCCAGCCTTGCGTGAGAACAGGGTTGTCCAGGAGTAAACCCAATGCCCCAAAGACAGCCAAGGCCCCACCCTGACAGCACCAGCTCCAGTATTCCAACCTATTAGGTTCCTTCCCAGAGTTTGATATACTAGGTGTCCTCTTTGGTTAATAAAGTTAATAATCAATCAATCTATCCATCCTGCTGCTTGATATTGACTGAGTGTCTGCTATGTACAAACTATAGCACTAAATGCTAAATCCTATTGAGAAAAAAAATTCTTGGACCTGCTTGTTGTAGTCACACGTCACTGAAAGCACTAGGCATGAATGACATAAATGAATATGTACATTCATGGTGTTTGAGATGCAAGGAAGGCAAAGTATAGGGGACGTGAAAACCAAACCAACTCGCTGCCGTTACGTCAGTTCTGATGGACAGTGATCCTATATAGAGTGTCCAAGGGTGTAAATTTTTCTGGGAGAGAGCCTCACCTTTCTCTCACTGAGCAACTGGTGGGTTTGAACTGCCAACCTTGCAATTAGCAGTCCAATGCTCACGGAATCTGAGGGAGCTTAAAATAACGAAAACGTCCTGTGGTTGTGTCAATTCCAACTCATTGTGATTCTATGTTGGCCAGAGTCTGTCTTCACAGAATTTCTAGTGCCTCATTTTTCAGAACCAGGTCTTTCTTCTGAGGATCTTCTGGGTAGACTCAAGCCTCCAAGCTTTCAGTTATCACCCTACCCCTTAACGGTTTATACCAACTCCCAAGGACAAATACTTAAAAACCAAAACCCAAATTCGCTGCCATTGAGTCCTTTGCAATGCATAATGTCCCTACAGTCCAGGTAGAACTGCCCCTGCAGGTTTCTGAGAGTATAACTCCGTGCAGGCATGGAAAGCCTCATCTTTCTCCCGCAGAGGAGTGCAAGGTTTCCAACTGCTGACCCTGTGGTTAGCTGTCCGCAATCTAACCACTACACAACCAGGGCTCTTTATAGAGAGGCTAACGTTCATTTGGAGAACATGATTAGTGCAAATGATGACTGTATTTAGTTGGTAATCGAAAGGGTGGGACTCTTGGATGACCTCAAATGTCTTGCATATATCCTAAGCAGAATCAGGGCATTCAATGGCAGGGTAATGTGATTTGCTTCACATTTACCAAAGATTGCCCTTGATTCATGCTACTTACTTTAGAAATTAAGCCCATTTTTGGAGAATAAACCATGATATATGTACACGTCTTTACCAAGAATTTTATGATCTGAGCCTTGTCCTAGCAAGAAAAATGCAATTGCTTATAGTAAAGGGATACTATCAACTAGGATCATATGATTCCATTTTGTAGCATCTCTGCCTTTCATGCCTCATGGACAAAACAGGGTCAGCTCGTTAATCTGCCCCTCATTGCAATACTGATAAACATAGATGGCCCCTACACAGCATGAAGCCCTGCTTTCTTTGTAGCTTAAGGGTAATTCAACTTTTGAACTGAAGAAAATTATTTTCTTATAGTAAGGATTTGCATTTAACTTTTAATTACTGAGGTTTTATCTTGGTAACAAAGCCATCTAAATAAGATACAATCTGAAAACCCTTTGAGACAAATGAAAGCATTCATTTATAATAAGCTGTACATAAACTTGCAAATGGGACAATTAGTTGGCATTCTTGTTCTCAAGGGCCTAATATTCCAGAAAAAAGAGAAATAATGCTAAAGTAATGTCTTCCGGTGGTCTCTTTGCATATTCAGTACAGTGCAGAAAGGCAGTTATGAAACATCATTTACTGTTCAGTCGGTGTACAGAGGGCCACATTGCCTGGTCGCCATTGCCAGATTACAGAAACCAGATGGAGTGAAAAAAATTCTAGGTTTTATTTTCACCTGCATGGGAAAGGAGAATGGTGTGTGTGTGTGTGTGTGTGTGTGTGTGTGTATCTTCCAAATGCCTTTCTCCTTGGTCTCTGTTCTCACAGGTTACCTATACAGACCAAGTAAGCAGTTCTCTCAGACAGACACAAATCTTGCAATGACAGGTCCAGGCTAGGAAAACAGAGTTTTGTTTGAACAAAGATCTTACGTTGCAGATCTTCCGTGACTTAGGGATCCTAAATCTCGAGAAGACGGGCTGGATATGCAGGTCCTGGCCCTTACAGAGGGAGGGGAGGAAGCTTGGACACTAACTCTCACAGGATACTCTGAGACAAGATAGAGGAATCTAGCTCAAGGTTAAAGCTGTGGAGGATTTCTAGCTAAATTGGATCTAAACAAGGAATAAAATTCTCCTAACTACATTGTATTTCCACCATAAAATAATATCGATTGACTCTTCAGGTCCCTCGTTATCATCGCTGACTCTTCATCTTAATTTGTCATATCGATGAGATCTGTTTAGGATGGAAATATCCGTGGGTGGTGAACAGAAGGAACTTAGTTAGTAGGAACTGGATTCATGTGAGAACTTTACGGTGGAACTTGCAACTCATTGTCATAATCTTTAACATACTGATAATTTGAGTTCAAATATAATTCTTCCCTCTGATTATGGATTATACTATTAATAACCCCATGACCATACAGGCTGATGTGCTTCTCCTCTGTGGACTTAGCGGACATGTCACTTAGATAGCTGCTAGTCTTTGGACAAGGCTTTCAATCCCCAGACACTTATAGCCAAGCACGATCTGATTTCTTTGCCACACTGCCATACACGTACATCTTCAGTGATCAACGCATGAGGGTTGAGTAGTGAGCAGGGTCACATCATAAGAACAAATTGTTCTTCTGTTAGGGCTTAGACCAAGTGTAAGTTCCAGATCTGTTCGTATGTCTAAAACATACATATATTTATGACCCACTTTAGAGGTAACATTAGCATCTTGTGGAATAATGTAAATAAACTACTATTGGGCATTTAGTATTTTTAAGAACAATGAGCTTAGCCAAAGGCTTCAAATCTAAATGTCTCAATTCAAAGTTCAAAGAAGTATTTCAGTTTCTTTTCATCTGCACTGGGTGTGTTTCAGGCAGCAAAGTCCAATTCACACAGTGAAGTTCTCAAAACAATTCTGGATGGGACTTGTCAACAAAAAAAAAAATCAGCCAAAGCAGTATACTCAAAAACTGCAACAGCAGCAACAACAAACGACAAATCCCCAGATCCACGAAGCTTACTGCATGAGGCCTACATCACTAAAAGGCAGGAAACACACTTTTCCCTAAATGCACAGTTAGTAACATAAACAGGGCAGATTCTCTCATGGGGAGTCCATATAAACTAATTTCTTCAAAAGCAGGTTACTCTTCTTGAGTTAGTTTGCTAACAGACGTGAGATCTGGCTCTTGAGAGCTGGAGGTAAGCCTTTCCTTTCTGGTCATGGATTTCTATACTTTCACTGAAATGAAAACTGGGTCCATATCTTTCTTTGCTTCTAACTAGAAGCTGGGTTGACATTTCTTAAAGATATGGGGTCTCCGTGTTCCCATTCTTCATGTATGTTGATGGTGCAGGATGAGTGCAGCCCCTTGGAACCCACGGTTCAAAGCCAAGCACCAACTGATGCTCACAAACCACATCTTCCTAAAGCATACGCTTTCAAATGATGCCCATGTTCGTTTCTTCTGGACACTGTGCGCGCGCGCGCGCACACACACACACACACACACACACACATACCAGTAACTAAGAAAAGCCAATGTCTCAGTGAATAAATATGTTCAACTCTCATGTATTTCGAAAGGCATTGATGGTGAATTTAGAGCTTCCCGGTGCTTGTATTCTATTTGGAGGGACCTGGTGCAGAGTGGTTAGCACTTGGCAGCTCATAGAAAGGCTGGGGATGATAGCTCCCCGCATCCCTCTGCAGAGAAAGACCCAACAGATTGCATCCGTGGGGATCACCACCTCCGAAACCCCAAGGGTCCGCAAGGAGCCCTGGAGGCTCTGCTGACTAAGGGTTGGACTGCTGACAAGGTCACTGGTTTAAACCTACCAGCAGCTTCTCAAGAGGAAGATGAAGTGACCTGCTCTCGCTCAGATTTGTAGCCTCAGAAACCCGATATAGGGTGTCTCTGCATGGACTAGACTCAGTGACAGGGGGTTTATAGAGTTCGTATGAACTGCAGTTGGCAATGGGTTCATTTTATTTTAAATTCATTACTTTATGTGTTTCTGAGATAGATACTGATATTCTTATGGGAAACACATTTATTGTTATTAGGTATGGTAAATCTTTGTAGAATTTATTGGGAATATGCCTCTCCTTTCAAATCAGCCCTGTCTCTAACTCTGGAAAATGGAATTTTCTAAAGTAAATGTGATGAGTTTTGGAATATCTAAATATCACTTCTCCATTCATAGAATTCCCAGGACATTCTACAGTGATGAGGCCCTCGGACCTTCATTTTAATCAGCGTATGCATATACGTTGGTTTATACTTCAGTTCATTTAATTCTTTCCCCCTCGAGAAATCTAGCTGAGGTTGTCATGTTTCTCTGAATTGGTGACGAATGCTGATAGAGTACTGCAACTCCATTTTCGGATGTAGGCTGAATTATATTGAACATGATGTCTCAACACGACACTGCCCTCTTTTGTAAACTGAGAAATCAGAAAAAAATAATTTCATCTGCAATGACACCTAATTGAAAGTACTTTATGAGAAATTGAAATAGGAAGTGTTTATTATGTTATAGTTTTAAAGTTTTATTTTTGTAATAAAGGAATTCTAAGGAGCTACTTTTAGGAGCTCTTTGTTTAATTATCCAGATCTTCTCAAGACTAAAAAATAAACATTCATTGAATCCTAGTTCTGTAGCTACCTTCTTCCAGGAGCTTGAAAAACACAAAAATGAACAACACATCATGTCTGATATTAACAAACTCACAAGTTAGTGGGTAAGAATGATATTTAAATGAAAAGCTACTTACAGTATGGTATACACTATAAACGTAGTATCCACTGTGTATAGTGATAGCATGGAGGAATAACATATTTCCCCCTGATACTGGAGATAATAGAGAAGAAAGGGTTCCTGCATATTTAGTAAACGGTAATATTATAGTGTTACTATGATATAATACAAAGGTGTGGAGTCACATGGGTGCATCCCAGGAGCAGGTGGAACTGTGGAAGGACCTTCCAGAAAGATAGCCAGCACATAGAAAGAGGACTGAAACAGCTCAGCTCACAGTAGTGTTGGGAGGGCCAGATAGTATATTCAATAAATAGTGGGGGTCAAAGACTCTATATAGAAAAAAGAGATGAATCTTGACCCCCCGCTTAAACCATAAAGAATGATCAATTATAGATTGATTACAGATCTAAATGTGAATGATAAAACAATACCTGTGTTAGAGGGAAATGCAATGATGATCTTTATATCTTAAATAAGACACAAAAGGCTCTGAAGGGTAAAAACAAGAGAAATTGAGGTTCATTAATATTATTTTTTTCTACAGAAGATACTATTAAGAGAGTGAAAAACAATTCAGAAAATGGGACTTGATGACTTCAGTACATATAGCTGACCAAAGACTCATATTTAGGATACATAAAGAACCCCTACAAATTTAGGGAAAAGACATATAATTCAACAGGAATTTAAACAATAAACCTGAAGAATTACCTTACATAGTGAGTCTCTAAGTGGCCCGTAAATATGTCAAAAAGAGTTAACTGCATCAGCCATCAGGGAAATGTCAGATAGCACCAGTAGGGCTAAAATTCCAAAGAAAGAGTCTTCCAGTATAAGATGCGTGACTGAGCACGCACACAACTGGACCACTCCATGACAACCAAGAGAGAACTGATTGAAGGAAAGGCCAGGTGGCCCATGATTGCAGAGAACAACATGAGAGCTAGGAAAGCCTCAGCTTTTACATCCCTCGCTCTGTGAGAGGAGGAACGGTGAAAGGAGAAAGGGACAACCTTGCTCAAAGTCACCCAGCCCTGCAGCCTCTCCCCCTGCCTCCCAGTTCATCCAAACCCCCTTAACAAGCGGAGCCCACCAGACCTGGGGTGCCCTCAAAGCAACCAGGCCCAGCGATCTCCCTGTGTCCTTCAGGGGCCCCTAGTCTTTCTATCTCTTTGTGCCCCACCAGCAAGCAGTGTCTGCCCTGGCTTAGATGCTCCTTGCAAATTGCCAGCACCAGTCCCAGGGATCTGTCAGCAAGCAGGGTCTGGCCAGGCTTAGATGCTCCTTCCAAACTTCCAGCACCAGTCCCAGGGATCTGTCAGCAAGCAGGGTCTGGCCAGACTTAGGCACTCCCCATGCCCTGGCAGTGATCAGGCCCAACACTCTAGCATGGCAATTTCTTCATGCCTTGCTAACAAGCAGGGCCTAGCCCAACTAGGTGCTTTTCTGTGGCCTGCCAGCAAGAAGTCCCAGCCCCAAACTCGTGATCTCTCTGTGTCCCACCAGAAAGTAGGGTCTGGCCTCGATTAGGTGTTCTTTCTGTGCCGTGCTAACAATGAGGTCCAGCCACCCCCACCCACCCCTAATGATCTCTCTGTGTCCCAACAACTAGCAGGACCCACCCCAGCTAGGTGTTCTTTCTGCTCCTCATCAGCAAGTAGGCCCAGTACCTGGCCTGGCAATCTCTCCACGCCCCTCCAGCAAGCAGGACTGTCTGGCATAGCTTTTCTCTGCCAGACCAGCCAGAGACCACTACATGCCTGATGCCATGATCTTCTAACGGTGGCTCCTCACGATCTCACTGTCTACAGCTAGAAAACTCATGGACCAAGGGTATAACCCACCCAGAAAGCCCTCCTTTCTCTGTCTCTTTCCCACTTTCCTTTCATTTTGTCAAAGAGCCCCCTTTTGTCTTACTTTTTCTTCTCTTTCTTCTGTTATTCTTCTTTCCCAGCTTCCACCCTTTGTCTACACCCTTTCCTCTTCATTCTATATTTCCTTTCCTTTCTCCACTCTTCCTCCCTTCTGACACCACTAGGCAAAGTGGTGTCACATGTCTATTCCCACATGACCAAGCACTCCTCCAAACACCAACGGCGGCACCAGGATGCCAAAGAAACAGCAGTCAACTGTGGCAAGTACATACACACAAACACAAACACAAACAGGCACAAACAACTGGAACACATCCAGCTCCAAAGAAATATTCTGAAGAAAAGACCCCGGAACCAGCAGAAGTAGAATTCAGAATAGGGTTCAGGCACTTTCAATGGTGGAATAAAGAATCTAAGAAAAACCAGAACTAATATCAAAACTAGCAACACTACACCAAATAGAATTCCAGCTAATACAAATAAGATAACAGAATTAGAAACCACAGTAAAAGAGGAGAATAATAAGATAGAAGAAATGGGAGTCAAATTAGAGAGCTTGAAGAAAATTCTAACAACTACAAATAATGAGAGAAACAATTAAGGCAAAGAGCAAAAGAATTGGAAGGAAGCCTGAGAATTGCGTCAGAGAATATTAAGTGGAACAACCTACATGTATCTCACTGGAATTACGGAACAAAACTAAAAAAAAAAATCCACAGAGAAAATAGTTCAAAAAATCATAAAAGAAAATTTCCCTAACATAATACAAGATCAAGAAAGTACCTGTTTCAGAAGCTGATGGGACCCCAAAGAAAAACATCACAACATACTATAGTTAAACTCTTCAATATCAAAGAGGAGAGAATCCTAAGAGCAGCTAGGGAAAGGAGAGCGGTCACTGCAAAGAGAAACAGCAGAATAAGTTACACTGTCTCACCATAAACCAGCAGGCCAGAACAATGGAAGAGCACATATAAAATCCTGAAAGCATAAAACCCTGCCAACCAAGGGGGTGAACCCAGGAAACTTGTCCCACAACTACGAGAGAGAAATAAGGATATTTGAAGACAAGGAGAGATGAAAGGAATTTGTAAAAGCAAACCCAAACCCCCTTTAGCACAGAAAATACTACAGGCAACACTTTGAAAAGAGAATCAACAACAGCCTACAAACCTGAGATCAACATTACAAGACAACACCCCTCAGAAATGAACACTCTGAAAACAGTACTCAGAAGAGTTCAAACACACAAGAATAAAGAAACCAGTAAAACTACCTCTATACCCACACAGAGCTACGTGCAGCATGATGACGGCAACAACCCTACACAGATCAATACCATCAATGAATACTAATGGATTAAATTCACTAGTCATAAAACAGAAGGCGGCAGACTGGATAAGAACAATAAAACAGAGCCATCAATTTGCTGCCTACCAGAAACATATCTTGGACACAAAAAACAAAGACAGTAAGCATCAGTGGCTGGAGAAAAATTTACCAAGCTAATGGCAAAAAAGAAGAAGAGATATAATTAATCTCTGACAAAATATACTTCCAGGCCAAAAACATCGTAAGAGACAAAGAAGGATATATGATTAAAGGAACCATCGAATAAGAAAACTGAAGCATAATAAATATATATGCAACTCAAATTACATTAAACTCTTACAGAGCTGAAGAGAGAAATAGACGATACAGGAATAAGATCAGGAAGCTTCAATTTACCACTTTTGAGGAAATACAGATAGATCATCAGGAAAGAAACTCAAGACACAGAAGAGTTAAACAACATAATTAACCAACTCAACTTCCTTTGCCTATGCAGAGCACTCCACCCAAGAGCATCATAATATATATTTCCCAGTGCACATTGAATATTCAATAGCTTAGATCACAAGTAAGCTGCAATAAATTAAAAATATCAAGATTCTCCATTCCATTTTCTCAGACTACAACACTATAGAATTATAAACCAGGAACAGAAAGAACAATGGAAAAACAATCATATGCATGGAATCTGAACAGCACACAGTTTCAAAAGCACTGGGTAAGAGCTGAAATAAGGGATGGAATTTTAAAATTCCTCGAAACACATGAAAACACAAACATAATGTACCAAAACTTCCAGATAGAGGAAAAGCCGTTTTAGAGGACAATTGATGACAGTTGATGCAAACAGTAATAAAAAGGAGAAAGCCCAAATCAACAGCGTAATCCAGATCCTAAACACCTAGAACAAGAGCAACAAAATAAACCATTAATCACCGGGAGGAATGACACTATGAAGATTCAAGCAGAAATAGATGAATTGAAAAATAAAACAATAGAAAAAAAATCCAGACGAAATGGTTATTTGAAAGAACTAAAACACTTGACAAACCACTGCCATACGTTACAAATGAAAAAGAATGATAAAATGAAAATTTCCAGAATTAGAGATGAAAAAGGTTGTCATCGTAACAATTAAGTTAAATGAAAAAGAATAAGAACACATTATTTCAAAGGCCTGCGCTTCAACAGATTGGGAAACCTAGATGTAATGGACACATTTTTAGAAACACACTCTCTACCCAAATTAACATGACTGACAAAGCAAAGAAAAAATAGAGTAGGTCACTTAAAATTTCCCAAGTTTAGATGGCTTCACTGGGGAATTCTTCCAAAGGTTTAGGCTCTACCTGAGACACACTAAATCAGAGTTTGAATATTGGTTAGCAAGTGATTCATTTGCATGCTAAAGATTCACAATCTGATTTAAGACTGTGACTGCACCTGAGAGGATTGTAAGACTCTTAAAGTTCAAGCAGTACACTAGCCCAATCACGTAAGCATATCTCAGCTTGAGTCGGAGATGCCGATGTTTTAAAACCCTTGACCCCTACCATACAGAGTCCCGGTGGGGTAGTGGGTTACACCAGCCACTCTGGGCAGACAAATGAGACTTTCTACTTCAGTAAAGATTTACAGCCGTGGACACTCACAGGGGCGGGTCTATTTTCTCCTATAGGGTGGCTATAAGTTGAAATCAACTTGATGGCAGTGAGTTTAGGGGGTTTGGGTATTGTCCCTGCCCTGCCGTTATTGTTAGGTGTTGCTGAGTCCATTCAGACTCATAGTGACCCCATGTGTAACAGAACAAAATACTGCCCGGTCCTAGGCCACCCTCGTCATTGTTCTTGTTTGAGCCCCAAAATGAAGCCACTGGGTCAACCCATCTTGTCAACCGTCTTCCTTCCCTTCTCTACCGGCTCCACTACTCTACCAAGCACGATGTCTGTCTCCAGAGAATGCCTCTCCTGACAACATGTTCAAAATATGTGGGATGAAGTCTCGCCATTGTTGGCTCTAAGGAACATTCTGGCTAGGGCTCTTCCAAGAGACTGGTTTGTTCCGTTGGCAGTCCATAGTACTTTCCATATTCATAGTCAGCATCATAATTCAAATGCATCGGTTCTTGTTAGCTCTTCCTTATTGGATAGGCCCCGGGTGACTCCCCCATGCAGCGTTAAGTTAGGTGACTTTGAAGCATAGTTTCTATGACTAAGCGAATGGAAGGGGCATCAAATAGGATAATGGATGTATATGAAAGAGTCGGGACGTGTGGAAGTTGAAAATGAGTTCAGTTTTTGACACCGATTTGAAGATTCCTTTGGGACATCAGATGAAGCTATGCAGTTGAATATTTAGATCTAGATTTCAGGAGAGACAGATGAGTCATGGAGTTACCGATCTGAGGACAACCAGTGTGGAAGTAAGAATTCCAGCGATGGGTGTTAAGTACGTCACATAAAGAAAAGGAAAACATGAAAAAGAGGACCGAGGAAAACAACCAACCACGAGTACGGACAGAAGATCCTGGAAAGGAAATAACCCACAGGGAGATGATAGGAGAGGGACGGCAAGGGAGGAGAGAGATCTAAAGACAGAACAGGATCAATGACTTTTTCTTAAACCTCAGAAAGGTCTAGTACGATAAGCTGAGAAGAACTAGATGTTTGGCCTTTAGGAAGTCACTGGTAGCTATAACACGGCCAGTTTAGCACGGTGTGGCTGCGAACACCCAGTGGCAGAACTTAAACATGGCAATAATGCTACGTGCCATTGGGAAGAAGCTAATCGAGGGAAAGGAGTGGCTGCTGGACCGAGACGGTGGGGAGAATAGAATCCTGGATATCACTAGGGGTGTAGTCTTGGGGAAGCAAGAGGTAGATAACGGTGGAAGTGAAAGTAGATACATTTGTAGCCGAGAAGGTGAAGGATTCTGTGCCCTATTTCCTCAGTTATCTCTGACGTAGGTATCAACGTTGTTTGGAAAGAATGGAGGCAAGGTCTTGAAAATTCACCCCATCCGACCGCTCATCACTGTATGAGTACTGCCATGAATGATAAAAGCCCTTAAATCTCTATGTAAAACACAGGATATACAATATTTCATTAATTACATATTTTAAAATACTCATTCCTTGTGAAAGGACACATTTCCCAAGTCTGCTCCAGAAGACATTACACATTGACCATTAAGAATATTGACAACTGAATTCTGACCCATCTTTACTCTTCGAACTTCATTTTCTTTCTTCTCTTATTCCTGTTTCATTCATCATTAAAATTTCTTTTTACTTTTATCTTGACAATTTCTGAGTACACCCCTCTTCTATTTAGTAGCTTCACTGTTGAGATGTTTGTTCTTATAATACTTCACTTCTCATATCTTTGAAATAAGCTCATTCCTATATTTTCAACAATTCTGTCGCATTCAAATGAATTATTTTCAAGTGAGATTTGTGAGTGATAAACCTTTCCTCCTGCTTTTAACCAAAATCAAGGTAGCTTTTTGTCATAAAAATAATATGTTCTTATATAGAATGTAAGCCATGTAAAAATGAAGAACATTGGTTCCTAACTAAATGTGCTTACTTATAATTTATTAATATATATATATATTTACTATAAATTGTTGACAAATGTGTTTTCTAAATTTAAACTAAAAATCGGCATTGGAGAGCAGATTTGGCTCATTTACTATATATGATCAGGGGTCACTACATGATTTCTGGTAGAACCAGGATGGCCTATTTGAGGATCCTGGACCCGAAGCTGGTGTGTTCCCTTCAGGGAGTCTAAACAGAAATGCAGATGCCACAACCTCACTTGCTTAACGTGAGGATGAATTGAAGCACTTGCTGATGAAGATCAAGAAGTACAACCTTCAGTGTTAATTACAACTCAATGTAAAGAAAATGAAAATCCTCACAACTGGACCATCAGGTAACATCATGATAAACAGAGAAAAGATTAATGTTGTCAAGGATTTCATCTTGCTTGGACCCACAATTAATTTTGATGGAAGCAGCAGTCAAGAGATCAAATGATGCATTACGTTGAGGAAATCTGCTGCACAGACTTTTTTTTTTTGAAATATTGAAAAGAAATGATGTTACTTAGGTAACTAAGGTGCATCTGACCTTAGTATTTTCAAGCATGGTATTTTCAATTGCCTCGTGTGGATGTGAACTTTAACCAATCTCTCTTGGAAGAAGTACAGCCAGAATACTCCTTAAAGGCAAGAATGTCAAGACTTCATCTTACATACTTTGGACACGTTGTTAAGGAGAGACTAGTCACTGGAGAAGGCCAGCAGGCTTGGTGCAGTGGAGGGGCAGTGAACAAGAGGAAGACCCTCAATGAGATGGACGGACACAGTGGCTGTAACAATGGGCTCAGGCATAGGAACAATTAGAAGGATGGCATAGACCAGGCAGTATTTTGTTCTGTTATACAGAAGGTTGCTATGAGCCCGAACTGATTATGGCCCCAAACAACAACAGCAACAACTACAGAGTCCTGACTCTTATTATGGACGCTGGAGGCAGAAGTGAAGCACTTTTCCCACTCGAGTCATTTCACCCAAAGTTTTCCCATTGACCGGCCCATCATTGACTCTTCCTCTCCAGCAGTGCTTCTCTATCTTCCTAATGCTGCGACCCTTTAATACAGTTCCTCATGTTGCGGTGACCTCCAACCATAAAATTATTTTCGCTACTACTTCATAACTGTAATTTTGCATTTGTCATGAATCATAATGTAAATACCTGATATGCAGCATGTATGTTCATTGTTCCAAATTGAACAGAAACATCACTAAAGTATAGTGATTAGTCACCAAACAATAAGTAATTACATATTGTGAAATATTTATGTGTTTTCTGATGGTCTTAGGCGACCCCTGTGAAAGGGTCGTTGGACCCGCTCAAAGGGGTCGCGACCCACAGGCTGAGAACCGGTGCTCTACAGAAAGAACCGTAAGCAGTGGTTGAGTGGCCCCCCAGTGAGTTGTCCTTTCTCACTCCAGCTATCTTAGCTACCGAGTGCCCCAAGTGAGAGGCTTTAATACCACAGTTTAAGAAGCCAAAAGTCTGAATTCAGCTAAAAATCTATGTCATAAATATTTAGTTAGTCTCACACTAACATAACAAAAGAAAGCCCTTATTTCTTAATATCTGTAGGTTGAAGGACCAGAATTTCAATACATATGTTTGGGGAGCTCTTTTCCATCAACATCCTGTGGAGGAGAGCAGGGTTTTCTCTCGGCTCTGAGGAGTGAGAAGATTGTTTTCTCCAGGAGCAGGTTTACAGATCACACGGGGGCCATATAAAAAGGAGGTTTAGAGATATGAGGTTAATTGTTCAAGGACACACCACTAACGGTTAATTGGCTGGAATACAAAAGCCAGGTTGGTCTGATTTAACATCTTAGCTCTTAGGGAAATACAATTGACCATGGTACTTCCTATGTCACAAAGCTCATAAAAATGTAATACATTCATAATGGTCGGATTTTTCTATCAACTTTCTTATAACTGTTACGTCGGGATTGGATTATTGACTAAAAGATTAAAAAGGGGCAGAGAAGAGCCTTGTACGTGATGTCCAGCCTTAATGGAGATGGACTCAAGTGATTTTTCCTAATGGTTGATCTTTCATAATTACTTTTACTTACTCTGAGATGGCAACTCATTTCATCAATGCCAGTAATAACTACATATGTAAAAAAGCAATTTATGTGAAAATTTGGGATGATAGACCCTCATTATTTTTAAACTATGTAAAAACCAAAGTTCAGAGTTATTGCTTGAAAGGGAAATTGGTTTAATGCATCTAGTATGTGAGTTCTATTGAATTAAAGGGGCTATTACTCACTATTATTTGTACTTAAAGAAAAATAATTTTATTAGCAGCTGTTCTAAGTGATTTTTATATTTCTTCCAGATATCGCCCATTTAATGTGGTTTGAAAGACTCTATGTTTGGCTTCAGTGTTTTGAAAAATATATCTTGTACCCAGCAATAATTTTGAATGCCCTCACTCTTGATGCATTTTCAATAAGCAATTACCGGAGACTTGGTACCCAGTAAGTGGATAATGATTTATTCTCATAATGATTTATGTCAGTGTTTTAAAAATCCAGTGACTTTCTCTAAACAGGATACAGCAGAATCTAATGTATAGCTCCTAAGTATTGGCCATCTCAAGCGAGCCCTAGTGATCTTGTCCTTAAAACCACTAGAACTAGCCAGAATGGTAGTGTGACTGGGTGTAGGCAAACTAAATCTGCTCTGAGTGATGTTGTGAATAAAGGTTGGGAAATTTGAAAATCATCCAGCAAAAGCTCAGTCAGTGATCCTTAATAAGACGATGGAAGCACGGTGTGAACCCAGGGCTCCCGGAGCTCCTCCCATTGTGCTCTTGTCATCTCATTTAGCAGATGCTTTATCATGTCCTGGGGGCGGGGGATCAATCACTGTCACTGCCCCCTCTGTATTTATCAGCCGAAACCTCATAATTAAAACACTGGAGCACAGAGGTGTGTACAGTGAAGATGGCTGTGTTTTTGCAAATAACACCAAAGTACACTGCATGTATTGGTTTAATATATTAAATTAATTTTGAATTTATAAATGGAAAACTTCTTGATAATTTGTGGATTTCTCATTTTAACAGAAGGTGAGAGTTCCTTGTTAAAAATGTTGTTAAGGTGGGAGGGTGAGAAAGAGAGTCCCCTTCTTAGACTGGCTGATCAGTCACATTTCTTAAACACCGTGTGCCAAACTCAACCCTGGTAGATAATCTCAATTTGCTTTTATTTTAAAGTATGATGAGAGCATGTTATTAATATTTGATAAAGATTGAGCAGCTAAGATAAAAGACTTTCCAATATTCTCTGGGACTTACAATTGATTCATAGTCACAAGAGTCACATCACCATCTTCCTTTTTTCAAGTCCAGATTTGTTTTGGCTAAGCTAGGACATGAATTCAAGGTCCTTAAGAACCTCTCATTTTAGACTTCTGATATGGAGATAATAATTCACTTTAAAGGAAGCAGATAATAAGAAAAACCCAAACTAAGAGATGGCGCTCTACAATGGGAACATCCATTGCTTCTTCTTGAGCCAAGGATTTCCAGGATAATACAACCCTGACTGGTCCCTTGACGATATCCCAGAATAAGACAGATCATCAATTTCTAGAATGAGGACAAGATATCAGAAACAGAACAGAAAAACATACTAGGACTGCCCTAGGGCATCAAACCTATATCCAAAGCTAGGATGAATACCTGAAACTGAACCAAGAAGTTCTAGTTGCTGGCATAAGATGGATCAAGGTCAGGAATATACACAGAGTCCAATAAATTGTTCAGAGAGCTCAATCTGAAATAATGTCACTCTCTAGGCTTCATACTGTAAGATATTTCCCCTAGGCAATAAGTCTTATTAAGGAAGTTTATTACCAACCTGCATGCGATATTCAGATGACAAGACATATTAGATGACGCAACCTTGTTTGGTGAAAGTTCGGAGGACATGAAGCACTTGCTGATGAAGACCAAGAATTTCAACCTTCAGTATGGATTATAACTCAATGTAAAGAAAACCAAACCCTCACATTTGGACAAGTAGTAACATGATGAGAAACAGAAAAGATTGAAGTGGTGAGGATTTATTCTTGCATGGATCCACAATCAATTCTCATGGAAGCAGTGGTCAAGAGATCAAGCGATACGTTGCGTCAAGAGGCTGCACAGACCTCATTAAGTGCTGAAAAGCAAGGATATTACTTTGAGGACTGAGGTGACTCTGACCTTAGTATTTCAAGTCATGGCATTTTAAATGGTCTCATACACATGTGCAAGTTGAACATTGCATGAGGAAGACTGAAGGAGTAAGGATCCATTTGAATGATGGTGCTGGAGAAGAATACTGGAAGGACCACGCCTTGCTGAAAGAACAAACCCATCCATCTTAGAAGAAGTACAGATAGAGTGCTCCACAGAGACAGGGATGGTAAGACTTATCTCACACTCTTTGGACATGTTGTCAGGAGAGACCTTTCACTGAAGGAGGACGTCATGCTTGGCATACTCAAGGAGCAGCAAGAAATACAAAGGCCCTCAATGACATGAATTGACACTGTGGCTGCATTGACGGGCTCATATATAAAGTTAGGATGGCACAGGACCGGGCACTGTTTCATTCTGTTGTGCATTGGGTCTCTAAGAATTAGAGCTGACACAACAACACCTAACAACCACATGTCAGAAAGGAGCACCTTTCCTATATTCCTCTATTTCTCAATAGTCTCAATGCCCAGATAATACTGCCAGCCTACTTTTCTCAGAACTCAAAGCTGATAATTTCTTCCTATTCTTCAGGCATCCATTTGAAGATGTTAAAAAATAAATAATCACAGAATTTCAGACATCCACTTCAACTATCTGTTCTCAAACAGGGCAGCAGTAGGCAATATATTAGTTTCTTCTAGTAACCAATTTTAAACTATGAACTTCACCCAGCCTTTTTTCCCCCCTGACAACCACTATATAGGGATACCTTGTTGTGTTAGTCCAGGTAGACTAGAGAAACAGATTCATGGACCCTCATATGTGTATAAGAAAGAGCTTCATACACAAGAACAATTGAATATTGAGAAAACATCCCAGCCCAGTCCAGATCAAATCCATAAGTCCAATATTAGCCCATATGTCTGATACCAATCTATAAATTCCTCTCCAGACTCACGAAACACATGCAGTGACACCAAATATAGAAGATCACAGGCCAGTGGGTGGAAAGTCTTGTGGATCCCGTGATGGTATAAGCATCTCAGCGCTGGCAGGGGTCTCTACATGGTTCCTCCAGCTTAGGCCATTAGCATAGTTCCATGCGTCTGGTCAGCTGCAATGTCTCCCCAGGTGTGAGTGTGTGTCCCGCCTGCAATGAGCTATTTATCTCCTTAGCGCCTCCAAATGAGGTCATCAAGCTGTGACCTGATTGACAGGCTAAACACCACCCCTTCACTCTCAAATTGACAACAGATTATGTAACTACCACACTTGCAGATACTGTACATTTGGTCCAGATCCCTACAATAAAATGAGCCACACAATTTTTTTGTTTCACAGTATATATAAAAGCTATGTTTATTGTATTCTGAGTCTATTTAGGATGAAATAACATTCATAAAAAAACAAAGTTTAAAATACAGTAAGAACTACTGAAGTGTTACACAGAGACACAAAGCGAGACATACTGTTGGAAAAATGGTACACATATGTCAATGCTATGAAGAGTTGCCACAAAATTTCAATTTGTAAAAAACCCTTCAATGTCTGCAAAACGCAACGACACAAAGTATGCCTGTACTATATAATGTATTCTTCAATAAGAGCAATGGTTTCTTATTCATCCTTTTGTACCAAACCCCTTATAGTTCTTAGAAAGGGGTCTGGATGAATGATGGACGTGGTAGTTTGATGAGTGGAGAATTATATCTTATTACATATGCATACACATATATGTTATCTAATTTTTAAAATGGGTACTCCACTCTGTCTCCAAACTTTGTTTCCTGATTACTAAGCCTTGCTTTATGAAAACGTTCTCTGTAACCATTGAACTATTGAAATGTTTTAAAATCCATAAACATCTGTCCCTAAGATCTCTCTTAATTTTAATGGATTTCAGCAAAAAATACAAAAGAAAGTAGTCACTTTTAGTCACAGAAAACAGAAATAGTAGTACTGATTTTCATCTAAACTTTATTTGAATATAACCTACCATCTCACCACTTTCCCCTGAATATAAAAGTACCCTTAGATCATTCAGGTTGTTCTGGAGAGCTTTGGTTGTCCCATTATAACTTTTGTCACCTAAGCTCTTGTTTAAGTCAACTGGACACGAAGTCATGTTTCATACATGGCGATTAGTACAGGATAGCAAGTTATCGACTAGTGGTTGGTCATGCTGTATGGACCTGCAGTGTCTATGTTGGGAATGCAGAAAAGCATGCCAATTCTCTCCAAATCTTCACGTAACCAAAAGCAAATGTTTCTCAGAAACCACCTCCAAGCCTACTGTGTTAAGCCAGATTTACTAGAAAAGCAAATCCAGGGATACTTATAAATGTATAAGAAAGAGCTTTATATCAAGAAGTAATTAAATATCAAAAAAATCACCCCAGCCCAGTCCAACTCAAATCCATAAGTCCGATACTAGTCTATAAGTTACTCTTCAGTCTTACACAGCCACATGCAATGGTGCAGAATTCAGGAAGATCACAGGCCAGTGGGTGCAAAGTTGTGCTTATCCAAGATTGGTGGAAACCTGGCAGGGCTGTGGCAGCTCTCAGGGTGAGTAAGCAGGAAGGTGAAGCGGGAGAAGCAGAGAGGGTGGATCCTAGGGTCTTCAAATATAAGAAGGCCGCACCCCCAAAGGCCCAGCTTCAGATTGTAACCTGATTGACAGGTTTGACTCCAGCCCTATCCAGGAGTGTCTAGTGGACATAAAATCATCTAACTATCCACACCTACCTACAGGGCTTAGGAAAAAACTCCTGAATCAGAGTGGGAAAAACCTGGAACCGTAGGTCTGAAAGTTTATTAAGTTTTGAGGAAAATCTTAGGGAGTTTTAATTTTTTTATATAATCTACACTAATAAATGATCTATTTATATACTTATATAGAATGATTGATCTCAATTAAATGTCTTACATGGTTGTATAAACTGCAAAATCCTAGGTCATTGGGCTATATACCAGGCAGCAGGTGTCCTCTGTCTTAAGTAGCTGCAAGGTCGTATAAGCTCATGATCAACAGATCAGACATCAGGCTGTTGTCTCACAGATCGAGGAGGTGAATGAATCTTAAGATTGTCAGGTAGTGTGCCAGGCTGCTTACTCAAGTGTTATTGTCCAGCGGCGTGGACCTGCAGTGAGTGACAACCTGAAGCAAAAGCCTGGCCAGTGGCGTGATGATCTAAAGCCACATTTGATCTCCAAAGTACAGCTCTATCCATAATGAGGCAAGGGCACATCGCGTGCATAGTGTAACAATAACATCGTGATAAATTGCTCTAAGCACAAACCGTTTCTTGGGAGTAATCTTAACCAATGCAGCTGTGTTCTCAGTGTACTCAGGGCATCTCGGGATGTGGGAAAACATCATAAACACACAGTGTCCCCAAGCACCCCACAGAGTCACTAGTACCCTTCGGTTAAAGCTCAGGGACTCTCTCTACTCCAGCCCACAGAACAAGAGAGAAGATGATAATGAGTCAGATTCAGGATGCAGATCAAGCACAAAGTTTGAGCCCTGAGATTGTTGTAGTAGATCTCCTCATGTGACTGACTACAGCATATTAGATATCATCACTGAGGGATAACTACATCCTTACACAACTGCACAGTTACATAATAATTCCCAAAACTATTTAGAAACATGGCCCCGCCAAACTGATACACAACCTCAACCAAAGCAAGAAATATGAATGGACTTGGTAATACTAGATGTTTTAATGATAAAAGTCACGATTTTGCACCTAATAGATGCAAAGACTTTGAAAGTAGTTTCTAAATCTCCAAATCCTGGGGTGAGATATTGATAAATGGAGACATGGGCATAAATTCCACCATCCTTCTAGACTTAGGGAAATTGAGACTTGGCCCTAGTTTTCTATACTAGCCAGAGAAAATGTCTCCCTATGAAGTACAGTAATTCTCTGAGAAAGTATTTCCAAGTAGCATCAAAGACATACTATGATTTGGTAACTGGTAGGGAATCTGGTTAAAATATATTTTAACATATTTTTTAAAATATCCTTACAAAAGTGATTGCTTACTTTTTAAAATTGTTTTGAGCTGTTAACATTGATGTCCCAATCTCAGGATACATAGTTTGTTCACTATGGGCCTCCCCACAGGTGGAGTCTACTCCCTGTTTGGGATAGTGGAGTCCATGTGGCAAGCCTTAGACTGCTAAGAGTAAGATCAACAGTTCACACCCATCGGCTATTAATGGGAGAGAAATTGAGTGTCTTCTCTTACAAAGAAGTACTGTCACAGAATTGTATCCAGAGTTGCGATGCGTTGGGATTGACTGAGTGGCCGTGGGTTTGATTTTGGATATGGGAATACAGTGATTTCAGGAGCTAGTCTTCAAAGTCAAGCTTCAAAGAGTGTTTACTTGCTGAAGTGAACTAGAAAAGTGAACTCTGGATCAAGTGAACTAGAAAGACCTATGCCATAGAAAATAATCGGAAGTGATACAATCTTAAGTGGAAAATGAGAGATAGAAAGATCAGTCAGATGAAAAATAATTGGCAGCTAGTGACTTTTGTTGTTGTTTGAAACTAGTTTGTGGACACGAAGTAATTAAGTCAGTTTCACTTTTATTTCCCTCCTCTAACAGCCACTCAGACTAGTGTTTAGGTTTTATGGGTAAGAAAGGTAGAGAGTTTTTAATTCTCTTTCTCTCCTCTCTCACTCTTTCCTTCTCTCCTCTCTTCCTCTCTCTCAAATTTTAACTTTATTTTCCCTTTGTGTAGTTTCACAGCCCATCTTATCAAAATGGTGACAGTTCTTTTCTTTTTGTTTTTGGGTTTTTATGTCCTTAGTTTTTGTTGTTTTCTTTTCCTTTCTTGCTTTGTTTCACTCTGACTTGTTTTTTTTATGTGCATATAATTATCTCTGTAGGTCTATCTAGATAAGATAGGCAGGATAAACAATCTGGAGGAGAAAACAAAGGAATGACAGTTCCAGGGGACATGGGAGAGGGGAAGGTGGGGGAAAAGGAAGTGTGTGTTAAACCCAGGGATAAGGGAACAACAAGTGATTTAAAAATTGATGGCGAGGAGGGTGCAGGAGGCCTGGTAGGGCTTGATCAAGGGCAATGTAACCAAGAGGAATTACTGAAACTCAAGTGAAGGATGAACATGATAACGGGACCAGAGGAAATTAAAAGGAAATAGAAGACAGAATTAGGAGGCAAAGGGCATTTATAAAGGCCTAAATACAGACATGTGCATATGTAAAGATATTTATATGTGACGATGGAGAAATATATCTATCTGCATATATTTATAGGTTTAGTATTAAGGTAGCAGGTGGACATTGGGCCTCTACTCAAGTACTCCCTCAGTGCTAGAAACACTTTGTTCTATTAACCTGGCATTAAATGATGCTCACCTTCCTTATCTGATCACTGAAGACAAAGTGGGTGCATAAGTAAATATGGTGAAGAAAGCTGATGGTGCCTGGCTATCAAAAGATACAGCATCTGGGGTCTTAAAGGCTTGAAAATATACTAGTGGCCATCTAGCTGAGAAGCAACAAAGCCCACATGGAAAAAGCACACCAGTTTGGGTGATCACGGGGTGTTGATAGGATCCGGTATCAGGCACCAAAGAACAAAAAATCATATCATTGTGAATGAGGGGGAGTGTGGAATAGAGACCCAAAGCCCAGCAGGGAGGAGATGAGCCAGTCAGGGTGCAGTGTAGCAACGATGCAGCATACAACTTTCCTCTAGTTCTTTAATGCTTCCACGCCACTGCTATCATGACCCCAGTTCTACCTTACAAATCTGGCTAGACAAGAGGATGTACACTGGTACAGATAAGAACAGGCAACACAGGGAATCCCGGACAGATAAACCCCTCAGAACCAATAATGAGAGTAATGATACCAGAAGGGTAAGGGGAAGGTGGGGTAAAAAAAGAGGAACCGATCCCAATGATCTACATATAACCTCCTTCCTGGGGGACGGACAACAGAAAAGTGGGTGAAGGGAGACATTGGATAGTGTAAGACATGAAAAAAATAATAATTTATAAATTATCAAGGGTTCACGAGGGAGGAAAGGTGCGGGAGGGAGGGAGGGGAAAAATGAGGAGCTGATACCAAGGTCTCAAATAGAAAGCCAATGTTTTGAGAACGATGATGGCAACAAATGTGCAAATGTGCTTGACACAATGGCTGGCTGGCTGGATTGTGAGGAGAGTTGTATGAGCCCACAATAAAATGATTAAAAACCAAAACGGCGACAGTTGCCATTAAACTCCCTATATATATATTTCCTTTTTTGTTGTTTTTCTTGTCTTTCCACTTTCCCTCCGTGCTACTTTCTTTTTCCTTCCCCCTCCCTCTCCCCACTGACCCTGATCTTGCTGTAGCCCTAAAGTCTTCTCAGTTGGTATGAAAGCATGTTTCATTTTGCGATGAAACCCCTATTTATAGTGTCTTAAAATATTTATCTTTATAAGATTGACTAACTTTCCCAATTTGTCATGGAGTGTTTGACAGATTTGTCGTGGCTTTTAATAAGGTATAATATTCCATTGTGTCTATTTACCAGAGTTTGCCCATACAGTCCTCTAGAGAAGGGGTATTTGATCATTTCCATCTTCTTGCTATTGTAGAAATTGCTGCAAAAACAGCAATGTCTGTTCGTGCTTCGTTCTTGACTTCTCTAGGGTATACGCCTAGTAGAGAGATCGCAGGATCATAAAGCATTTGTCTTTGCATTGTTTAAGGAAGTGCCAGACTGGTTTCAATAGTGATGGTACAGTTCTGAAACCTGACCAGCAATGTCAGCATTACAATCCCTCCACATCTTCTCAAGCATTTACAATTTTCTGGGTTTTTAAAATTTTTAATTTCTTGGCTCTTCTAGAAAGACTTTCTAGTTTTCTTTGTATATGTCTTTTGTTTCCCTTGTTAGATTTATTCCTAGGTATTTCATCTTTAATAATTTTTGTAAATGGTATTGTTTTAATTTCCCTTTTGGAGTGCTCTTCTTTAATATGCAAGAATCTAGCCAATTTTTGTATGCTGGCTGTACCGCCTTTTAGATTGCCAAAATTTTCAATTGGTTCCAGCAACTTGTTAATGGAATCTTCGGGTTTTCTATATACATATGATTATACCATCTACTAATAAGTAGAGTTTCGTTTTTTTCTGTGCCAATATGGACAACTTTAATCCCTGGCTAAGACTTCTAGGACTCTATTAATGAGCATAGTGATAAAATGTAACCCTGTCTGATCCCCATTAAAAAGGGGAGCAGTGTCTTTAATTTTTCTCCATTTAGAGAGATGCTAGCCAATGTGTTCACATATATGGCCTCTATTATGTTGAGGAATGTCCCTTCTATTCTTATTTTGTCGAGTGTTTTGTCAAGAATGGATGTTATATCTGTATTAGCTCCCAATAAAATAGTTTTTTTGGGAAAAAAAAGAATGCTGACATAACTTGAAGAATGGAACCAATGTCATTGAAATGTACATATAAAATTGTTAAATTAGTGTATGTTTTGCTCTATATATTTTAACAAAAGTATTTTTAAGACTAAAATAATAAATACAAACATATTTAGCAAAAGAGAATGGATGTTGATTTTATTAAATGACTTTTCTGAATAGATTTATATAATCATGTGGTTTGGGTTATATGGAAAATTACATTATTTTTCTAATATGAAACCGTTCTTGAATACCTCATATGAGTCCCACTTGATTATAATGTATTATATTTGGCTTCTGTTGGCTAGAGTTTTGTTGAAAAATTTGGCATATATTCATCGGGGTTATGGGTTTTAAATTTTCAATTCAGAAGAAGTCTCTGCCTGGCTTATGTATCAGGTCTATACTCACTTCCTGAAATGAGTTTGGTACCATATTGTCCTTTTCTATACTCTGAAATAGTTCATGTGGTATGGGTGTTAACTCTTTTCTAAATGCTTACAATCCCCCAGTAACACTTTCTAGTCCCAGACTTTTCGGTGTTGGGAGTTTGGGGCAGTTGGGAACCCTAGTGGCATAAGGGGTTATGTGTTGGGCTGCTAACCACAAAGTCAACAGTTTGAAATCACTAGCCATTCTGAAGGAAAAAGATGAGGCTGTCTATGCCTTTAAACAGTTACAGTCTCGGAAACCCACAGGGGAAGTTCTACCCTGCCCTATAGGATCATTATTAGTTGGAATCAACTCAATGGCAGTAATTTTTTTGACTATAGGTTTGTTGAGGTTTTCTACATTAATCTATTTTAATTTAGTTAGGTAATGTGTTTCTAGAAATATATCCATCTTTGGGGGGGAAAGGAACTGGTGTTAACCCACCCAGGGACACGAGAACAATAAGTGATCCAAAATCAGTGGCAAGGAGGGTGTAAGAGGCCTGGTAGGGATTGATCAAGGGTAATGTAACCAAGAGGAATTACTGAAACCCCAATGAAGGCTGAGCATGATAGTGGGACAGGAGGAAAGTAAAAGGAAATACATGGGGAAAAAACGAAATAGAAGAGATAATTAGGAGGCAAAGGGTTTTTATAGAGGTCTAAATATAGGCATGTACATATATAAATATATTTATATATGATGATGGGGAAATAGATCTATATGCATATATTTATAGGTTTAATAATAAGGTAGCAGGTGGACAGTGGACCTCCACTCAAGTACACCCTCAATGAAAGAATAATCTGTTCCATTCAACAAGCAATCCATGATGCTCACCTTCCTGACACAATCGCTGGAGAGACAAATGTGTGCTTAATCAAATGTGGTGAAGAAAGCTGATGATGCCTGGCTATCAAAAGATATAGTGTCTGGGGTCTTAAAGACTTGAAGGTAAACAAGCGGCCATCTAGCTCAGAAGCAACAAAGCCCACATGGAAGAACACACCAGCCTGTGTGATCGAGTGGTCCCGAAGGGATCACTTATCAGGCATCAAAGAACAAAAAAATCATATCATTGGCTGCACACCTCCATGATAGGTTCGCTGAAGACAAATGGGTGCGTAAACAAATATAGAGAACAAAGCTGATGGTGCCCGGCTATCAAAAGAGATAATGTCTGGGGTCTTAAAGGCTTGAAGGTGAACAAGTGACCATCTACCTCAGAAGCAAAAAAGCCCACATGGAAGAAGCACACCAGCCAGTGCGACCACGAGGTGCCAAATGGACCAGGTATAAGGCATCATGCAAACAAAAAGATATATATGTATATGTGTGTGTATGTATATACATGTGTGTGTATGTGTGTGTGTGTGTGTGTGTGTGTATACCATATTGAATGAAGGGGGAATGCAGAGTGGAGACCCAAGGCCCAAGTGTCGACCACTGGAGATCCCCTCATAGAGGGGTTTAGGAGAGGAGATGGGTCAGTCAGGGTGCGAGGTAGTACCGATGAAGAACACAGCTTTCCCCCATATCCTGGATGCTTCCTCCCCCCAACTACCATGATCCGAATTCTACCTTGCAGGACTGGATAGGGCAGAGGTTGTACACTGGTGCATATGGGGGCTGGAGGCACAGGGAATCCAGGGTGTGAGGGGTAATGCTGGGAGAGTGGAGAGTGAGTGGGTTGGAAAAGGGGAACTGATTACAAGGATCCACATGTGACCTCCTTCCTGGGAGATGGACGGCAGAGAAGGGGGAGAAGGGAGACTCCAGATAGTGCAAGATATGACAAAATAACAATGTATAAATTACCAAGGGCACATGAGGGAGGGGGGAGCGGGGATGGAGGGAAAAAAAAAGAGGACCTGATGCAAAGGACTTAAGTGGAGAGCATATGCTTTGAGAATGATTGGGGCAGGGATTGTGCGGATGTGCTTTATACAATTGATGTATGTATATGTATGGATTGTGATAAGAGTTGTATGAACCCCTAATAAAATGTAAAAAAAGAAAAGAAAAAAAAAGAAAATGATTAGGGCAAAGAATTACAGAAGTGCTTTATACAATTGATGTATGTATATGTATGGATTCTGATAAGAGTTGTATGAGCCCCTAATAAAATGTTTAAAAATAAACAACCCATCTGTAGGCAGCTGGACATCCCCTTACAGAAGGGTCGCAGGGAGGAGATGAGCCAGTCAGGGTGCAGTATAGCAATGATGAAACATACAGCATACAACTTTCTTAAATGCTCCCCCTCCACACTATCATAATCCCAATTCTACCTTAAAAATCCAGCTAGACCAGAGCATGTACATTGGTACAGATAGGAACTGGTAACAAAGGGAATCAGGACACATGATCCCTTCAGGACCAATGGTGAGAGAGTGGAGGGTGGAGGGAAGGTGGGGTTGAAAGGAGGAACTGATTACAAGGATCTACATATATGCTCCTCCCTGGGGGACAGCCAACAAAAAAGTGGGTGAAGGGAGACATCAGACAGTGGGATATGACAAAATAATAATAATTTATAAATTATTAAGGGTTCATGAGGGAGGGAAGAGCAGGGAGAGAAGGGAAAAAATAAAGAGCTGATACTAAGGGCTCAAGTAGAAAGCAAATATTTTGAGAATGATGATGGCAACAAATGTACAAATGTGCTTGACACACAATGGATGGATGTATGGATTGTGATAAGAGTTGTATGAGCCCCAATAAAATGATTTTAAAAAGAAAAAAATGCATCCACTCTTTGTATTTTCAAGTTTGTTGAAATATAGTTCCTCATAATGCTGTGTGATTAAAATAATTCAGTCGGCTTTGTTGTGATGTCATCTATCTCGTTTATTAGTCCTAACACAGCTTTGATCCTTCTTCTCCTCTGTTAGGTTTGCCACTTTATCAATTGGTTAATCCTATTGAAGAACCAACATCTTGTGTTATTGATTTTTTTCCCATAGTTTTTTTTTATTTGCTGGATCATTTATAACTGATCTAATATTGGTGATTTGTTCTGGAGCTTGCGTGTTTGTGTTATTGATCTTGTTACAATTGTACTGATGTGCTAAAGTGTTTGTCTTAATTCTTTCTTCCCTTTTGATATGTGTACTTACTGCAATAAGCAGCCATCTGGGTACTGCCTTGCCATGTCCCAGAGATTTTGCTGTGTGGTATAGACATTTTCATTTCAAGAACAATTGTAAACAGTTTTATTGGCACATCTTCTACATATCATGAAACGCAATAGTTCATTCATATGAAGAATTGCGTAATCATCACCACACTTTCAGAACAATTTCTTCTTTCTTGCACTTGTTATTAGCTCCCCATTTTCACCCAACCTCCCCTGCCAAGAAACCTGTATTGTGTTCTGCATTTCTTCAATTATCCAGTGATTTTTGAATAAAATGTTCAATTTCATGTAATTGACTTATGGGGGCTAATCATCCTACAATTGATTTTTAATTTTATAGCATTTGCTCGGAAAAACTGGTTGGTCGTATCTTGATGTTTTTAGAAAATGAATTGTTTTTAATGTGTGTATTAGGATACTAATTTTTTCTTTTCATAGTTTAATATTTATCCACATATTTATGTTTTAATAAGATTCTTTGGTAGTGAGAAGGCCTATACTGACTATACAATTCTGATCCGCTGACTCCTATGGCTCCAGACTTTGCTTACTGTCGAAGTGCTTCAAATCAAGCTCACCCCAAGCACACCACCAATTGTGAAGATAGCACAGTGCGTCGAGTGTTTCATTCTTGTGCATAGGCTAGCTGTGGGCCAATTCTGACTCGATGTCACCCCAAAATAAACACAACCACCTCAGTTTCTCTGTTGAGCAACACAAGACAGTATGAAAAGTGCATGATGGGAAGGGAGCAGTAAATACAGTGAGCCCTTGAGCTAACCCATCCTAGTTCCATGCTCGTGGCACTTTTTTTGTGCTATTTATTTATTTTATTTTTTAAAAACATTTTATTAGGGGCTCATACAACTCTCATCACAATCCATACATATACATACATCAATTGTATAAAGCACATCTGTACATTCTTTGCCCTAATCATTCTCAAAGCATTTGCTCTCCACTTAAGCCCTTTGCATCAGGTCCTCTTTTTTTCCCCTCCCTACCCGCTCCCCCCTCCCTCATAAGCCCTTGATAATTTATAAAGTATTATTTTGTCATATCTTGCCCTGTCCAGTGTCTCCCTTCACCCCCTTTTTTGTTGTCCGTCCCTCAGGGAGGAGGTCACATGTAGATCCTTGTAATCGGTTCCCTCTTTCCAACCCACTCACCCTCCACTCTCCCAGTATCACCCCTCACACCCCTTGTCCTGAAGGGATCATCCACCCTGGATTCCCTGTGCCTCCAGCTCCTATCTGCACCAGTGTACATCCTCTGCTCTATCCAGACTTGCAAGGTAGAATTCGGATCATGGTAGTGGGGGGGGGGGGGAAGAGGAGGGGCGGGTTCTTTAAACTCACCGAGATTCAATTTTCTCCATCGAAAAATATAGACTTTTCACTGCCATCTAGTTGATTGTAACTCCATAGCAACCTCACAGCACTGGGCAGAACGTCCCCTGTGTGTTTGCAATACTGTAACCCTTTATGGAAGCAGGAAGCCTAGTCTTTCTCCCAAGGAGCAGTTGGCAGTTTCAAAGTACTGATATTGTGGCTAGCAGCCCAACGCTATCCAGGGTGCCTTGTGCCTGTAAGCTATACCATGCACAGTAAATGCTCGAGACGTGTTAGCTCCTTGTGTTTGGCACAAAATAAATCATCGATTGTTTCTTTTCCTTCCTTTTTCCGCAGTTGGGATATTTTTCTGATGATCACTGCTGGCATGAAGCTGCTACGAACTTCTTTCTGTAACCCAGTTCATCAGTTTGTCACCTTGAGTTTTACGGTCGTCTTTTTCCACTTTGACTACAAGGATATGTCAGAGAGTTTCCTACTGGATTTCTTCATGGTGTCCATTTTCTTTAGCAAGGCAAGTTCATTGGCTATTTTCTTCCACTTATACTTCAAAAAAGTGCTCTTCTTGTCAAATGTTGGTTCACCTTAGTGTGTTTCCTTTGTAGTTATAGAATAGAGTAAAATCGGATTATATGAATATATGCATGTCATTGAAGAGCTCTAGTGATGCAGTTGACTGTGTATTTGACTGTTAACCAAAAGGTTAGCTGTTCGAAACCACCAGCCACTCCACAGGAGAAGGACGAGGCTTTCCCATAGAGTTACAGACTCAAAATCCTGGAGGACAGGTCGACACTGCCCTATGGGGTAGCTCTGAATCAGAATTGACTTGTTCGCAATGAGTTTGGATTTTTTGATATGTGTTACCCTCCTTCTGCCATTTAGTAAATTCCCCATGGAATGTCAATATGGCATTTATTTGCTAAAAAAATCACGATTGTTTGAAACTTTAGGATTTTTGTTTCTCACACCATTACTATAGAATCTTAAAATTCACATACCATTTTTAAGATTACTGTAAAATCTTAAAATTCTCATGCCATTTCCTAGATCTTAAAATTCTTGAATTAAATGAATTATTAGGGAGTTTGACTTTTTTTTCTATGGAGAGAATGCTTAACCTTGGAGGGTAAAATTAGAGTATTGTCATGAGTTTGCTGTTGTCAAGCTCTGTTGACAACATCTCAGGACAACCGAACGAGACATTGCCCAGGTCGGCATCATCCCTGCGAAGCTCGAGCCCGCTGTTACAGCTACCATTGTTCATCCACTTGCTGAGGGTCTGCCCCTTTTCGCTGGCCTTTACCAAGCATAATTCATTTCTCCAGAGAGTGGTTCCTCCTCATGACATGTCCCAAGTACCCGAGAATATCTTATTATCCATGCTTACGGCTGTATTTCTCCCAGCACAGAGTTGTCTGTCTTTTGGCATTTCATGATATATTTGCTGTTCTTCACCAGCATCCTAACCTAAAGGCATCGCCTCTTCTTCACTTGTCTTTATTCACTGCAATATGAGTGATTGAACATTCATTGGCTTACATGAAGTCCACCTTAGTCTTCAAAGGAAAGAAATCTGTGCTTTTTAACATGTCAGAGTTTTTGCAGCAGATTTGCCCCCAATGCAATACATTGTTTAATTCTCTGATTGCTGCGAGTTAATTGGAGATCTAAGTAAAATTAAATTCTTAACAATTTCAATCTTTTATACATTTATGGTGACATTGTTTATTATTTCAGCTATGAGGACTTTTGCTTTCTTTATGTTGAGATGTAATCTATACGGAAAGCTGTTTTCTCTGATCTTCATCAGGAAATTCTACAAATCCTTTTTGCTTTGTTACCTCCATATCTGAGGTTATTAATGAAACTGCCTCCAATCCTAACACTGTGTCCTTCTTTATATAATCCGGATTCTTCAATTACTTATACAGCATACATATTGAGTATGGTTAAAGAATACAACCTTATGTCCCCTTTTTCTGATCTTAAATCCCTTAATATCCCCTTATTCTGTTAGAACTACCGACTCTTAGTATATACAGGTCCTGCATGAGCTCAATTAAGTGATCTGAAATTCATATCTTTCAATTGCTTCAAGCCCAAACTTCATGGGTTGTAAATTTGCATGTGGGTAATGAAAAATTTTAATCCAAGTAATGTACGGACATGGTATCTCATGTTTAACAAGACAGAGGTAAAATCATTGAACTCTTGCCTGAATTTCTACATAACAATATGTATGTTTACTACTGTAACAAAACCTTGGTCTGTAATCATAGATGCAAAGGAATTTAAATAAACGTAGTGACAGCTACATCTCTGCGCATGTTTCTTCACGCATTCCGTTTATAACAGCAGTCCTAAGGGTTCTGCCTGAGATTGACTTAATTAACACCTTCCTCCTTTCGGTTAATAACCTTTAAACTGTAAAGTTTTTATTTTTCTGATCTACAATGTCTTTTTTGGGGGGGGAGTATTATTTATTTAAACATTTTATTGAGGGCTCTTACAACTCTTGTAACAATTCATACATCAATTTGTACCAAGCGCATTTGTACATATGTTGCCATAATTATTTTCTAGACATTTATTTTCTATTGTGCCCTTGGTGCCAGCTCCTCTTCCCCCTTTCATGGCCCCTTGATAAATTATAAATTATTATTATTTTCATACCTTACACTGACCACTGTCTCCCTTCCCCCATTGTTTCTGGTGTTCACCACCCCCTGGTGGGGGTGTGTGTGCAATTATGTGTCGATCATTGTGATTGGTTCCCTCTTCCTTCCCTCCTCTCCCCACATCCTCCTGGCCCCTGGTATTGCTACTCCCATTGCTGTTCCTGGATTCCATGTGTCATTAGCTCTTATGACTTATCTGTACTAGTGTACATGCTCCAGTCTAGCCTGCAGTGCAAGGTAGGACTAGGGTCACGATAGTGGGGGTAAGGAAGTCTCAAAGAACCAGAGGAGTATTGTGTGTTACTGCACCCTGATTGACTCATCCCTTCCCTGTGACTTTTCTGTGAGGGGATGTCCCAATGTCTACAGATGGGCTTTGGGTCTCTGCTCATTCTCAACAATATGTTTTTGTTTGTTTGTTTTGGGTCTTCTGATGCCTGTTAACCAGACCCAGCAACACCTCATGATCGCACAGGCTGGTGTGATTTTTCCATGTGGGCTTGTGATAGCTTGTTTCACTCCAAGCCTTTAAGATCCCAGGCACTATATCTTTTGATAGCTAGGCACCATCTGCTTTCTTCACCACATTTGCTTGTGCACCCATTTTGTCTTCAGCAATTGTGCCAGGAGGGTAAGCATCAGAGAATGCCAGGTTGTTAGAACAAAGTTTTCTTGCACTGAGGGAGGGCTTGAGCTGAGGACCAAAGTCTGTCCATATACTCAGTGTATTGCCATATAAATATATGTACATGGGCCAATACCTCTATTTTATGAATTACTGTATTAACATATGTACACACCTATGCTTATACCTTTATCTATATCATTGCTTCCTAGATTGTTCCTCTGTTTCCTTTCACCTTCCTCCTGCCCCACCATCATGCTTACCCTACTTCCACCTCTTAGTAGTTCATCTCAACTAGGTTGCTGTTGCTCCAACACCCCCGGGACCTCCATGTCCTTGTTGTTGACTTTAATTCCCTAGTTTCTCCTTGTCTATGTTGTTGTCTGCTCACCACTCCCTTCTCCCCAATTTCTCCTCCCAGTCCCTCCAAGACCATTGCTCCTGTTGCTTTCTCCACCAGCTTGCTTCCCATGCCCATCTTATATAAGTAGGCAACTTAACAATAGCAGAGACCCAACAATAACAATAGAAGAAAAAAAGTTTGAAAAAAGAAAACGGAAAAAAAAACCATACATAATTCCAGGTCTGCCGCGAACCTTAACGACTGTCTCCCCACTGTCCCTGGGGGAATTCCAGGAGCTGCCCCTCCAAACCTGAAGTCTATTTTGGGGACTCTCCAGGGGCTTTGTGTCTTTTCTTTGCTCCCATTCCTGTTCTGTTATGTCCTTGGTTTGCCCCGCTGTGGGGGGGATTCAGACTGGACTCTCTCCCTGCCCCGTGTCCCCAGTTTGGTCCTCTGTCGCAGTGTGCTCCAGTGAGGGGACATCTTGTCTTGAGCTGTTGTCCGCCCTACAGTCCGCTCTGTGCCTTAGCAGCTCCCTGCAGGGATGCTGTCCTCCGGGCTTGGTGTGCTGACATGGGGTCTAGACCACTTCCATGTGGGCGTGGCAGGCCAGCCCCTCTCCCTAACCTGTAGGGTTAGTGTTGTCCTCTGTAGCTCCTACGCCGAGGGAGGGGCTCAGTTTGGCTCTGATTGGGGCTGGCCCTGCAGCCCAATCTTTTCATGCAATGCTCCTCAGTTATGTTGCCCTGGATATTTGGTGCACCCTGGTGGGGTCTGCATTGCACACTCCCAATTCTGTGGAGACATAAACAATACTGTCCCCAAGGGTGGGTTAGTGCCCTGCTCCCCTCATGCCATCTTCTTTCCTCCCTTCTTCGCACCCCTGCCCCCTTTCACCTTCTTTGTGTTGGGATAACATGTACATCCTAATTTCCGGGATTGGATTGCAGGAGCCCTGGTGGTGCTGTCGGGTCAGCGTTGGACTGTGAACTGCTTGGTAATTGGTGTAAATCTAGCAAGGGTTCTATGGGAGAAAGATAAATCTATTTGCTTATATGAATATTACAGCTTCAGCAATACTGACCAATACTGGAGCACTTGAGTCAGATTTAACTCTATGGCAGTAGACTTGTTTTTTGGTTATTTCAGAAACCTGGCCTTGGTCTTTTACCGTACACATTTGTTTCTTGTTTGCATAAATTCTCACTGGTCCTAATAAATGCATCCCATTTTCATGATTGTTCAAATCATAGAATTCCACTTTCGATTGCCCTTCATTATGATAAATTCCTGTACCTTACATAATAGTGTGATAATATATCTTATGCTCTTTAAAACATTTATGAAATTATTGTAAATAATTTCATTGCTTTCAGTGGCAAAGGCTTATTATTGCCAGGCATAAAATGTGTTGGCATTCAAAGATGATCACCTAATGTGGGCTGAATTGTGTTCTAGACTCTGGCATTTCTCTCTCTCATCTCTGACATGGTCTATGTAGTAGGCTGGATGTCTTGAGAGGACAAGATGGATAAAGTCTGGGTGGCTTATATGAGGAGGCCTGGGTCACCGTGGGCTGAAACACTGCCGGTCCTGCGACATCCTCACAGTTGTCATATCTGAGCCCATTGTTGAAGCTACTGGGTCAAGTCATCTCTTTGAGGGCTTTTCTTTTTTTCTCTGTCCCTCGCCTTGACCAGGCATGTTGTTCTCTCCCAGCGACAATTCTCTCCTGATAACATGTCCATAGCATGTTGCTACTAAAGAGCATTTTGGCTGTGCTTTTGCCAGGACAGATGTGATGGTTCTTTTTGGCAGCCCATGGTAATTTTCAGTATTCTTCACCAGCACCATCAGTTAAGTGCATCAATTCTTCGTCAGGCTTCCTTATTCAACATCAAGCTTTCGCATGTGTAGGAGGTCATGGAAAGTGACATGGCTTGGGTGAGGTGCACTTTAGTCCTCAAAGAAATCTCCTTGCTGTGAACACCTCCGAGAGGTCTCGGAGAGCAGATTTGACCAAAGCAATGCATCTTTTGATCCCTTGACCGCTGCTTCCCTGAGCATTACTTGTGAATCCAAGCAAGGTGAAATCCTTGGGAACTTCCATCTTTTCTCCACTTATCTTGATGTTACCTATTGGTCCAGTTGTGAGCATTTTTGCTTTCTCTTCCACTCATAATCCATACTGAAGGTTGATCTTCATCAGCAAGTGCTTCAAGCCCATCTCTATTGCAATTAGCAAGATTGTGTCATCTGCATATTGCAGGTTCAGTCTTCCTCCAATCCTTATACCACATTCTTTTTCATATAATCTAGCTTCTTTGATTATTTGCTCAGCATATAGACTGACTAAATAGTAGGTAGAAAAGGTTATTGTGATTCTCACAACGCACTGCTGAGAAGGGTCTCAAGGTTATTAACAAGACGTGGATGGGCATATGTTTTTCTTGGAATAAAGGAGCTGCATAAGACATATGGTAATACATAAGTGGTCTTTCAGTCTCCAGGGATAAAAAGAAAGGAAGAGGATATTATTAAGATGATCTCCAGCATTAGATGAAAGTATAAAAGGACTAGGTAAGAAGACTTCCAGGGGACCTGCATACACCAGTATGCCCTGCTTCAATTACTCCGTGGATCCTCCTGATTCATAAACATTGTTTGCTCTCTGTCAACTAGCCTTGGTGAAAATGAGAAATGATGAGTTGCCTGGATAGAGGTCAAGGTGAAAGATGAACACATTGCAAGCAAAGGCATGGTGGGTGGAAACTGCAAAATGAACGATGCTCTGGGGTTTCATATATGAGACCAGGGGGGATACAGGTCCCTTTGTATACATGACTTGACACATGACACACCATAGAGTGACTTGTGGTCTGTGTGTGGCCAATCCCATCCATCCCATCCATTTTCTTCCCTCATGTCCTCAGTTCCTTCCTCTCTCTATTATTCCCTCTTCTTTAAGAACTCATGTAATCATTTGCAGTGTTTTGGGTATGTCTAGTTCTTTGGTGAATACGACTTATGGTAGGTGAGACTATTTGGTTATGAGAACATTGTGCCAGGAGCAGGCTATTTTGTGTTCTGTCTCTGATCCTAAGGAAAATTATAAATCCTACCCTTTCCTGATACTGTTAGTAGTTTTAGTGAGAAAAGGAAAAATTAGAAGCCAGACCTGAGAGAATCCACCCAGCACTTGTCAAACGCATTACACATTAAAATGAATTTTCACAGATCATTAGTTTAACATGGAGGTGGACTCTTTCATCGGTTAAGAAATGGAAAATTATTTAAAATGAGATCCGTTAGGATAAAGCTGTGTGAATCATCACATAAGGAGCATGTTATGTATGTCTGCAATTAACATTTAAGTTATTTGAAATCAAAATTTCTAAATAGATTTTCCATTATGTATAGGATGCAAATGAAAAATCTTAAAAAATACCATTGCTAGGATCCATAGTTTGACAGAAAGTATTTGGTCAACAAACATTTATCAAGTATCTGTGAAATACCTGACACGAGTCCAGTCTGACCTGCAGTGACCCTATGCACAGCAGAACAAAGCACTGCACGGTCCTGCGCCATCCTCACAATTGTTCTGTGTGCATTGACGCGGCCACTGTGGCAATCCATCTCATCGAGGGCCTTCCCACCGCCCCCCATTCTTTTTGCTGCCTTCCACTTTACTAAACATGATGTCCTTCTCCAGGGATTGGTCACCCTGATAATATGGCCAAAGTTTTTAAGATGAAATCTTGCCATCCTTGCTTCTAAGGAGCACTTTGGCCTCACTTCCATCAATTCAGATTGGGTTGTCCTTTTAGCAGTCCATGGTATTTTCAATACTCTTCTCCAGCACGGCACTTCAAATGCATCGATTCTTCTACAGTATTCCATACTCGGTGTCCAATTTTCACCTGCAGATAATGCAATGGAGAATACCATGGCTTGGGTCAGGCACACCTGAGTCCTCAGAGTAAGATCTTGCTTTTTTTTTTTTAAACATTTTATTAGGGACTCACAACTCTTATCACAATCCATACATACATCAGTTGTATAAAGCACATCTGTACATCCTTTGCCCTAATCTTTTTCAAAGCATTTGCTCTCCACTTAAGCCCTTTGCATCAAGTCCTCTTTTTTCCCCTCCCTTGTTTTTTAATATTCTACAGAGGTCGCGTGCAGCAGATTTACCCAATGCAGCACATCTTGTTATCTCTTGACTGCTGCTTCCATGAACATTAATTGTGGATCCATATAAGACAAAATCCTTCACAACTTCAACCTTCTCTGCATTTATCATGATGTGACCTCTTGGTCCAGTTGTGAGGATTTTGGTCTTCCGTACATTGAGTGGTAATCCATACTGAAGGCTACAGCCCTTGACCTTCAGCAGCAAGTGCTTCAAGTCCTTCTCATTTTTAGTAAGCAATGTGTACCATCTGCATATTGCAGGTTGTCAGAAAGCCTTCTTTCAGTCCTCATGCTGCACTCTTTTTCATATAATCTGGCTTCTCTGATTATTCGCTCAGCCTACAAATCGCACAAGTGTGGTAGAAGGATGCCACCCTGACGCACACCTCTCCTGATTTTAAACCATGCACAGTCTCTTGTTCTGTTCGCACAACTGCCTCTTGATCCACGCACAAGTTGTGGAATTCCCATTCTTTTCAAGGCGATCCACAGTTTCTTAAGGTCCACGCAGTCAAACGCCTTCACATAGCCAATGAAACACAAGTAAACGTCTTGCTGGAATTTTCTGCTTTGAGCCAAGATCCATCTGACATCAGCAATGATATCCCTTGTTCCACATTCTTTTTGAATCCAGCCTGAATTTCTAGGCACTACCTGTCAGTTTACTGCTGCAACCATTGTTGAATGATCTTCAGCAAAATTTCACTGTGCGCATTATCTAGAACATCGTTCTGTAGTTTACACATTCTGTTCAGTTACCTTTCTTTTTATTTATTTAATTTTTAAAAATCACTTTATTGGGGAAGTCACCTTTCTTTGGAATGGGCACAAATATGGAATTCTTCCAGTCAGTTGGCCAATTAGCCGTCTTTCAAATATCCTGACATAGATGTAAGTGCTTCCAGTGCTTCGGCAACCTTTCTATAGGTATTCTGTCAACCCTGGGAGCCTTGTTTTTGGCTAATGCATTCCGTTCAATTTGAACTTCCTTCATCAGCACCACTGGTTCTTGCTCATGATACCTCCTGAAATGGTGGTGTAGACAATAGCTTTACTGATAATGGATTAGCAGGCAAAAGTGGAGTAATCTATTCAGATAGGAGGGGTAGTGTTGTTGATTTAAGTGATTCAATGGAATGTAGGGGTCCGAAGTTCCTATCTTTCTAATTCCATGTCCCAAAGTCCCCATCGCTAGTTTCATACTCCCACTTCTTCTCAATTAATCCCTTCATTGTAACATCAGATACCATTCAAGGGTGGAATTCAGCTGGTGTTAGCATTCAGCCACTCTTTCAATAAAACTCCGGGCTTTGGGTTTCAGCTAAATCAGCTTTGCTACTTCTGTCTTTTGGGCACAGTTGGATACGTTAGGTCTTTCTTAAGGCACTTGAGCTGTGCCTCCAAAGCCCTGAGCTCACTTCTTTCCTTTACTGTTTTGTCTATTGTAAGTAGCACCAACCAACCAGCTTTCCTATACTCTCATCCTGATACAATTTCAGAGAAATAGCAAACACGTGATCTCTCAGAACCTTGCTTATAACCAATTCTTCGTCTATTGGCAATGATGTTTTGCATATTAGCAATGCTTCCTCAACCCATGGATTAATAGTGCCCCTTTTTATAAATACAGGCAGGGCTATCAATACTTTGGAAGCCGACACTTGAGAACTCAGCAGACTTAAGAACCAATTTTGAAAACTCGTCCCTGTGATTTTATTTTCCATAATCATTCTGAGTACCAAGGGAAGCTTACATACGCGTGAAGAGTTTTACGTTCAAGAATGACTCACCTGGTTGTGGAGGCCAGCAAGTCCAGAGTCTGGGGTCAGGGCTATCTTGACTTGCATAACCGCTGATGACCTGAAGACCATTAGGTCCCTTCACAGGCTTCTGGCTGCAGACACATGAAGCCAAGGCAGCAGGCAGCGGACCATTTCCAGTATCAGCAGGCACCACGTAGACTGCAGACTCCAGTCTAAAGAACTAGGGATTTGGAGGACTAGCCAGATGAAGGAGCTAGAGACAATAAAGAGCAAACAAGCTGTCACCGATTGTCCACTTATATTGGAAGCGGGTCACACATGCGGGACACTTCCTTTTAATTGATTAGGTCGGGGCTGTGATCAGAGAAAGGGTGATGCATCCTCCCCTAATCTTTTTACAACGACACATAAGCAGATCCCATTATGAAAGTGATTAAATTATGGTAAGTCACATGATAGTGGCTTATTAGGTCTTGACTGCCAAACACCGAGAATCCCAGTTTAGCTAAGTTGATTCAAAACCTTTACAATCACAGAGCTTATCAAGTTGTGAGAATTATCCCAGTTTCCTTTTTTTCTAAGTCGTTCGTAAATGGGCATTATATTTTTGTCAAGTGCTTTTCTGCACTGGTAGATATTACTGTGTGTTTTATTTTCAACCTGTGAGTACACTGAATTCTGTGGTGGCATAATAGTTGAGCACTTGGCTGTGAACCAAAAGGTTGGATATTTGAATCCAATGAATCCACCCACTGCTCCACAGGAAAAAAGACATACTGACCTGCTCCTGTACAGATTTCGGTCTAACGGACATGGCATGCCAGCTGTACTCTGTTCTGTAGGCACACTATGTGTCAGAACTGATTCAACTCTATATGACAACAACACAGTGGATTCTATTGATTGGACTTTCAATATTAAGTTACCTTTCCTTACCTGGAGTAAACACCACTTGGTCATAGTACACTTTTGTTAAAATAATAATATTTATATTTTGTTAATGATTTTTGTATCTATATTCATGAGAAGGAGTCTTGGAGTACAGTAGTTAAACACTCAACTGCCTACCGAAACCATCCAGTCATTCTGTGTGTGTGTGTGTGTGTGTGTGTGTGTGAACCTGCTTCTGTAAAGGTTTATAACCTAGGAAATCCTATGGGGAAATTCTCCCTTTACCTACATGGAAATTATGGGTTGGAATCAACCCAATGGCAGTGAGTTTGATTTTGGGTTTATATTCATGAGAAATATTGGCCTATTGTTTTTGTATGTGTGTGTGTGTCTGCTAGTCCTATGTTTTTATGTCTCTTCAAATTATGAGAGTAAGTGAAAAAAGTGGTATTATGAAATCATAGAATTCTTTATGAAAAAAATTATCAAATATAAAACTATTGTTTCCCATGGTATATCCCCCATATACCAGTGGTTCTCAACCTTCTTAATGCCACTACCCTTTAACTCATTTCCTCATGTTGTGGTGACCCCCCCAACCATAAAATTATTTTTGTTGTTCCTTCATAACTGTAATTTTGCTACTGTTATGAATTGGGCTACCCCCGTGAAAGGGTCATTTGACCCCCAAAGGGGTCGTGACCCACAGGTTGAGAACTGATGCCCTATACATTTCTGGTCAGTGTTTCCATCTCTCTAACCCTTTCCCAAATAATTCCGTGCTTGCACTCCACTCAAACGGCAGTTTTGACATCTTCAAGGGACTCAAATTATGTTCCTTTTATGAGTTTGGGAAAGAAAAAGAAGCCTGAAGGACTGAGATCAAGGGTTGGTTGGTAAAGTTTCCTAACAGAATGATCATATCACAGCCTTGCTACCCTTGAAGAATGAGCTGGCGCGTGGTGAGGAAAGGAGCACAATTCCTTGGTGCAACTTTCCTGGCCCTTTTCTCACCAACGTAGTTTTCAATTTTCTTCACCGGTCTTTATAAGCCCTCTTGGTCACCTTGTGCCCTTCAAGGAAATGTATTACCTTTATGGACTCCCTCCCACCAAGAATTGTCATAACCTCCCGAGACCGCTCTGCATTGACTCCAACTGACCCGGCGGATCGTCCCAGCCATCACTGTTTTGGGTAGGACTTTTTTGGGGGGCATGCACCCTAAAGAGTCTAAGCCGAGTGCATTACTTAGACAGCTTGTCGGCCGCCATCTGCTAATCACATAGACGTGTTTAAACAACTTTTGAGAGGAAGGCCATGATTTCAGTATTAACTGACTCTACAAAAATACTTTTGACTTATCGTTGCCCTGGCTTAATATTGGAAAGTTTTGATAGTTTGTGTTTTGAGGGATTGGTCCATTTTTTTCTCAATTACAATTTGTATGCATACTGTATTTCATGTTGTTGCTAGGCTCCAAAGGGTTGTTCCGCACCCTGGCAATTCCGCGTACGAGAGAATGAACCATTGCCTGACTCACGCCATCCTTAGTCCCAGCTGCCAATGATTATGTACTCTTAACAGCAGATGGGGGAGAGATAGGCATAGATCATGATTTTGAAGCAATGCCATAAAATAAGTAAAATAACCTATATTTACCAATTGCCAACAAGTACATTCTAACTCATGGCAACTATGTGTGTCAGAGTAGAACTGTGATGGATGGTTCTTCCAAAATAGATCATCACATCTTTCTTCAGAGATACCTGGGGGAGGGGGACTCAGGGGGCGGGAACTCCAAACTTTCCCTTAGCAAATGAATGTGTGACTCATTTCCACCACCCAGGGACTTCTATCCACAGTTACTAAATACTTTCAAGGCTAGGTCTGCAGTGTAAAATTTTATATGGATTATCTCATTTGATTTTCATTATAAATTTATGAGGTAGATATTATTTCATCCAGTTTTGTGTATGAGAGAATGAAGGCTTAGAGAAGTGTTAAGTTACTTATCCAAGATCACACAACTAGTAAGAGACAGCTATGGGATAAGAACACAGGTCTAACTCCAACACGCATGTTTGTCACCATGGGGCTGGACATATTATGTTCCATATAATATGGGATTACAGTATATGCCAAATACTGTGGAAATATCCAGGAGGGGGCACCTCATTTAGGGAAACGGGGAAAGTGTCATGGAAAACTTCAGAAGGGATGCCACTTTGAACCTCTCTTTAATTACTTTTTATTTCCTCTTATTGACTTATTTCTTGGATGCCCTGGTGTTGCAAGTTAAGGGCTTAGCTACTGTTAGGTCTCTGAGGTGGCTTACCTCTGTTCTTATAAATTAAAACATGGAAAGAATTCCTGCGGCAGAAGCACTTTTAATGTTAACTCTGCATTAAAGTTTATCATACCTGGAATGTCTACTAGAGAGATTAAAATGAGTAATTTCTTAAGATTGACAGGCCTACAATATAAAACAACAAATTTTATGAAAAACAATGTACCTATTTGGGTACAAATTTACTGACATAATTAGACCGCCAGGCTTAAGGGAGAAATCCCATCCTCCAACCTGCAAGAGAGCATTGGAACAAGAGGGAGCGGCTTGCCTCAGTCTGCTATTTACCCCCTCCTGTCCCCACTGGCTGAGGGGTTGGGGTGGGCATGGTAGAGGGTATTGGCCAATCTTATAGGCTGAGTTCAGGCACACCTGTGTGATGTCACCCTGGCACCTAGGTGTGGGTGTGTCCAGGTTGATCTCAACCTGTAACCCAGCAATAGTTTAGTTTAATTAGTAAAACAAATGTCTGATTTTAACTTTATGTTCTTTTAAGAACAATCTACATGGTGCCCTTGGGGATGGTTGATAATGTTCTCTAATATAAAATGACAATACTGTCTCTAAGGCGAACCAGAGACATATATAAAGCATAATCGAATGAGTGGATTTTGGGTTTCCATTTAATTCTAGCCCAAATCTTAGAACAATCAGTTCTTACAACATGCCCCTTTGTGATGCTTGACCTCATGAAGAGATCACTGAAGATTTGGATGCTACCGCAAAGTGAAGAAACTAGATGGTCCTGGTTATCAGAAAGAATGTGTCTGGGCCTTAAAGGCTTATTTTCAAAGAAGCAGCCATCTAAGTGAGATTTCAACGAAGTCCACAGGGAAGAAGCATGCCAACCTGTGTGATCCAAAGATTGTAAATAATAGAACCCAACTGTAAAAGCAGGAATGGCATCAGAGCTCAGACTGTAGAAGGTTAGGGAGACAGTCAAAGTCCAACATCCGTTAGCAGGGTCCACACATAGAGTTAGCCTGGGATGAATCCCCTGCGATCATAGTTGGGGGATGTGAATCGCCCTGCTATCAGATAGAGAGCATTGTAAAATCAATTACGACAGACATAATTAGGTCAAATATAATATCATTTGATCTCCATTTAGAACCATTTTAAAGCTTTTTTTTTAAGTGAAGGGGAAGTGGGTTAAACCCCTGGGGCATCCCCTCTGGTCGTGGATGATGGGTGTGACTAGCATCACTGTGCAGAATGCATTAAAAAGCAGATTCCTGCACGTGCACTTAGGGTTAACGCGCCATCACCTGCCCTTCCTTATGGCCCATTTAAAACTTGTCTAGTGTTTCATCTTTGTGCTTTCTTTTGATTGAGATTTTTATCTCTTCATTATTTTTGTTAGTTTGTTTTTTTGTTTATCTGTACATGAAACCTAGGATAGGTAAATCTATAGAGATAGTAACTAGTAATGGTCCCTTGGGAGTATGGCATAGGAGATTGGGGGGAAATGGAGAGCTGATAACAATGAGCACAAGACTGAAGGAAATATTCTAACACCGACTGTTGTGATGATTGTACAATTCTTTCCCCCCCCCAAAAATCATTTTTATTAGGACTTAATTCAGACATCGTACCGTTCAAGAGTTCACTCATATCCAGCAGCATTGTGCAGTCACTGCCACAATCAATTTCAACTCATTTCCTTCCCTATTGCCCTCCTTGATATCAGCTCCCCAATAATCCTCCAGGAACCCTAATTCCCATTAGTGTCTTTATAGATTCACCCAACCTGGGTTTCATATACTGCAAAATATAGAAAGATACATATCAGAGTCAAGAACATTACCAACCAACAATGTCCCAGAAGAGATTAAAAATTAGATCAACTCAAAGTATATTCAAAGGGAAGTCTAGTGACTAGACTAGTGACTAGACTTCCCTTTGAATACACCATTCAAGTGAGAGTGGTCATTTAAGTTTACTGTAATCATCTCTCCTTTATTCTCTGTCTGATAACCAGGCTATTCCTGTCACTTATGGCCAGAGGGGAATCACTAGAGGCTTATTCAAATAAATGACAGCCACTATGATGTCTTGAACATTTAGAAGTGTCGTTATTCAGCTAGCTGGGCTACTGAGAAACTGAAAGTGTTTCCCTTCAGAGCAGCCCCGAGTTAAATTATCAGTGAGTTACAAAGTCCAAAACCACAAAATTATTTGGTTTATTTGTTAGAGACTTGAGCAGGCATGTGACAGAAGCAGAAAGCAAAATTAATGGGTTAATTAAAAGTTCAAAAAGAGCAAGCAAGCATTGCAGGGTACATCTGTTACCAAAAAAAAAAAAAAAAAAACCCGTGATAGCAGGATTGATTATAACATCCTGGTTAACAAAATAAGAATAGCCAAAAAAAAAAAAAAAGAATAGCATGATTAATTACATTTGGATTACAACATCAAAAGGAACAATATTAAAGAATATTCAAAGGATCATAAGATTAATTACAATGTCCTGATCCGAGGTATATATGAGTACATTCTAGAACTGATTAGTATTGGGCATTTCCGAGAATGGAGGGGAATCAGGCACGTCATCTAGCTACTTTGGCTAGTCTGCCTCAACTTCTGCTCTCCTTTCAAACATTACCTACAAGAGACTAAACAGACCACACGTACCCTGAAGCAAAAATGAAGAGGCCAAGAAACCCAGATTAATAGAACCAGAACCAGAATAGAAATATTGAATGTTGACATAATATGGGAACATATGATCAATTTGTGTAAGGTCTAATGTACAGTGTAAACTTTCACAAATAAATAAACAAAACATTATTTTTTTAAAATAACCATCTGTATGGGATCACTAATTATTGTCAAGTTGATTATGACAGGACAGAGTAGAAATGTCCTTGTGGGAGCTATAAAGGGTTATCTTTCCCCCATGGATTTTGGGTGGGTTCAGATTGCTGATCTTGAGGTTACCAGTCTAACATGTAACCCACTACACACCTGCTAAGAGTTACAGTCTCAGAAAAAAAACCACAAGAGCAGTTCTGCCCTGTCTTATACTGTCACCATGAGTTGGAATCAACTTGATAGCAGCGAAGGTTGTTTTGTTTGGTTTGTTGTTGTTTTTATATGGGAATAAATTGACAACAGTGACTTGGAAGATTGGATAAGAACTTTAGGGTCACTGAATCTGTTAATAGGGGAGCAACAACACCGAAAAGGAGCTTGGGGATCCTTAGAGAATTCAAAGAGAGTAAGCAATTCTACATGTATCATTAGATGGTACAGGTAGAATTTATTGGTGTATATTATGTTGTGTATATTCTGAACAACAAAAAACAAAATATACCCAATCATGTGTTTTTACCTAACATGAAGGACTAAGGAGACTGGCACCAGAGGGTTTTCTCGTCTATAGTCCCACAGTCACTATGTGTTGCAAATTGATAGCACAAAGCAACAGCAGGGACAACATGGACTGATTGTATTGTTGTAGGGTACAAAAGAGACTCACTATCAACTGTAATTTAAGGAGACAATTAAGTCTTCAAAGAGACAAAGACAATGAAAAGACAGACATATCATTCAGATAAAGGAGGCTAGTAGCATGAGGTCAAACTAGTGTCCAAGGATTCACAATCAGAATCCAGATAAATAGGGCATGAAACAAAAGGAGCTGCCACAGATTCATGATTGGTGGCAGATCAGTACATCATAGTCACAGGTGGGACTGCACAAGCAGGAACAGGACTATGATTAGGACATCATTTACATTGTTAGAAAGAAGGGTTTACAGGAGTTGTCCATGGCCTTCAAACCATGGCAGTCAGGGCAAGATTGATAGGGCATTCCTCATGATACTTGGACTTCTTACTGACCCCTGTAAGGTGGCCTCCATCATGGACAAGCCCCTAAGAACGAGCCTGCCCCTCTCTCGGGTGGCTAAAAGGTGGAGGTAATCTGCTTTCCAATGCATGAGGCCTGAAGGCAAGCTTATCTATATCCTTGGTTAGTGATCAAAAAGAATTCAATGCATGTTTAATTTATGTGGGGACTCTGAAAATGCATTTGGGGCTGTCACTGCCATCCACATCCCTTTGCAAACTGGGGTACTCAGAATTTAAGCTCTAATACAATGTATGGGTTTAGAATCAATGCTCTAACATTACAGATTCAAAATCTTAACTTAGATCGACTTGTAGTGTTGTTGCTGGGTGCCATAGAATTGGTTCCAACACACGCCAACCTGATACGAAACAGAATGGAACATTGCCAGGTCCTCGGCTGTCCCGACAGTGGTTCTCAAACTTGAACCCATGGTTGCAGTCACGGTGTCAGTTCCTCTCCTGAGACCTTCCTCTTCTTCAATGCCCTCTACTTCATCAAACATAGAGTCCTTCTTCAGGGACAAAACTCTCCCGAAAACATGTCCAAGACATATCAGATGAAATCTCACCAGCCTTGCCCCGAAGGAGCACTCAGCCCTTACTTATTTCAAGAGAGATCCATTTATCCTTTTAGCAGTCCTGGTACTTTGAATATTTTTCTCCAGCACCATAGTTCAAATACATGAATTCTTCTTCGGTCTTCTTTATTCAATGTCCAACTTTCATACGCACATGAGGTTATTAAAAATACCATGGCTTGGGTCACCTGCACCTTAGTCCTCAAAGCAATATCCTTGCTTTTCAGTACTCCAAAAAAGTCTGCAGCAAATTTACCTAATGTTGTTTGTCTTCTGATCTCTTGACTGCTGGTTCCATGAGCATTGATTGTGGATCCAAGCAAGACAAAAATCCTTAACTGCCTGATGTTCCCTATTGGTCCGGTAGTAAGGACTTTAGTCTTCTTTTACATTGAGTTGTAATCCATACACTGAGGGCTGCAATCCTTGATCTACATCAGGATCTGCTTCAAGTCCTCCTCCCTTTCAGCAAGCAAGGCCATGTTATTTGCAGCTCATCAGTTGTTAATATTAGCTTCCTTGGCTGGGAAATACCTCGATTCTTGGCCTCACACAAGAAAGAATTCATGCTGAAGCCTGGTTTGTGATCCAAGCGAGTTTTATAAAGGATAGATGAACTTTCTGGTTTTACAGTTAAGAAGACAAGCACCCTCATGGCATTGCACACCACGTGGCAACCTGAGGCCAGAGAGAGACCTTGGCCTTGCTGACCTCAGCTGAAAGTGAGGGCAGTTGTCTCCACGTTCCAGCCTTTTGGGACCTTCTGCTGGAAGCTGTGGTTGACAATACTGGTTGGCCCCATTGGCTGAATTAAGCCCACCTGGCTTACATTGTGACCCACCCCTTTAGCCTTTTATTGGCTTCCAACTTCCTGTAGGGGGCCCCTAGGCATGGAGAGGAACAACCCCCTACCCGGCTACCTAACAGTTAATAATCCATCTTCAAATGCTGATGCCACATTCTCCTTCAAATGAACCAGATTCTCTGATTATATACTCAGCATATAGATTGAACACATGCTGAGAGGATGCAACCCTGTCCTACACCATTCCTAATTTTGAACTATGCATAATTCCCTTGTTCCATTCTTATAACTGTCTCAATCCGTGTCCAAGTTCTAGATGAGGACAATGAAGCGCTCTGGAATTTCCATTCTCCTCAATGCAATCTATAGTTCATTATGATCTATACAGTCAAATGACTAGGAAGAGTAAATAAAACATAAGACACGTATTTCTGGTGTTCTTTGCTTTGAGTCAAGGTCCATCTGACATTCGCAATGATATTCCTTGTTCCATGGCCTCTTCTGAATCTGTCCTGAAACTCCGGCAGCTCCCTGTCAATGTGCTGCAGCAACCGTTGATGGATGACCTTCAGCCAAATTTTACTTGCATGTGGTATTAATGATATTGTTATATAGTTTGAGCATTCTGTTAGGTCACCTTTCTTTAGAATGAATACAAATATGGATAGCTTCAAATAAGTAGCTGTTTTCCAAATTTCCTGGCCTAGACGAGGGAGTGCTTCCAGCCCATCAATTTGTTGAATCATTTCAATCGGTATTCTGTCAATTCCTGGAGCCTTGTTTTAGGCTAATGCTTTCAATGCAGCTTGAACTTCTTCCTTCAGTACCATTGGTGCTTACCTCCTGAAATATGCTGCTAGTGGGATGTACACTGTGTCCACTAGTTCTTTATGGCACATGACCCTGTATTCTTTCCATCTTCTTTTGCTACTTCCTGCATCGTTCAATATTTTGCCCATATCATCTTTCAAGATTGCATCCCACGCTTGACTTTTTTCTTGAGTTCTTTCAATTTTGGATATGCTGGTGTGTCCTTCCTTTTGGCTTTCTAATTCTAGGTTTTTGCGCCTTTCATTGTAACCTTTGGCTTTGTCTTCTTGAGCTGCCTTGGACATTTTCTAGCCGGCTTGTTGACGTCATTATTTATTCCATTAGCTTCAGCTGCTCTGTGATTAAGAGCGAGTTTCAGAGACTTTCAGGACACCCACTTTGATCGTCTTCTTTTTCTCCTTTCTTTTTAATGAGCTTGTGCTTTCTTCCTGAAGATGGTCTTGGTGTCCTCATCTGACCTTCTGCCGTTTAGTGTTCTCAGACTTCAGGTGAGATACTCAAGGTTAGATTTTGGCTCTCATGGACTTGTTTTAATTTTCTTTAGCTTTATCCTGAACTTATATATAAGCGATTGATGGTCTATTCCACAGTCTGTCCCTGAATTGGTTTTAGTTGTAAATATTGAGTTTCTTCCGCATCTCTTCCCACAGAAGTCATCAATTTGATTTCTCTGTATTCCATATGGAGAAGTCCATGTGTGTAGTTACCTTTTGTGTTGAAAAAAAAAAGAAAGTTATTTGCTGTGAACAAGTCATTGGTCTTGCAGAATTCTATCCTGCAATCTCCAGCTTCATCCACTGAAGAATTCTATCCTGCAATTTCCAGCTTCATCCACTGCAGAATTCTATCCTACAATGTCCTAGTCCACACTTTTCAACTACCGCTCCTTCCTCTGTTTACAACTTTTGCATTCCAATTGCCAATAATAATCGATACATCTTGATTTCATGTTTGATCAATTTCCGAAGAAGTTGGTAGAATTCTTCAATTTTTTTCATCACTAGCTTTTGTGATTGTTGCATAACTAGTACATTAATGTTAACTACTATAAATACTTAACTGCCTTCAACTACTATAGTACTTCATATGTAGAGTAAGAACCTTGTATAGTTCCATTCTCCCCTTGCACCCTTTGTGCTATTGTTCCCTTACATTTATTATTGCACATGCTATAAAAATACAATGTATTATTCATATATTTGCTTTAGGCATATTTTAGAACAATATGGGCAAATCTTATTTTATTATTTATTCCATTCTTATATCCTTTGTATCTTTTTTTAGATCTAACGTATCATATTATCTCTTTGAAAAATCTCAGAATATTTTCTGTAGTGTAGGTTTGCGGGAAATTCTGTCAGTTTTGTTTGTGTAAAATGAAAATTTCCTCTTTCTTTTTACTAGATATTTCTGTTGACTTTTCCCCCCCCCTTGACATGGAGCACGGTTACTCCGTTGCCTCTGGCTTGTGTTATTTCTAAAGAAAAACTCATCTAAAATTCTTACTCTCATAAGTAAATCTATCAGTCCTCTAAAGATGAAAGTATTTGCTGTCCTTTTTCCCAGTAAAACGTCTTGGGCTTTTCCCCCACAAAGGAGGAGTCTCGCAGAGTTTTAATCACTCCATGTCTGTCATTTCCTTCCTTCAGTTCAGTTCCACATGAGATACTTTCTTAGGGAAACCACTATATTTCTGTGAGAATATAAAGTAGGATTTCTATGGTCTCTAAGCTCATACTGTCCCACTGGCTCACACTTGATCTTCAGGAAGGTGCCTGACTCTCCATTTATTTTGAGCGACATAATTAGGTGCTTATACCCCGTTTCTAATATGATAACATTTTTTGCAAGCTTTCTTTACTGTAAGCATAGAGGCATGTGGTTTTCATTTTCTATATCCTAGAATAGAAACCAAAAGTCTTTTTAACTACTTGTTAATCTTAATGAAATTTTTAACACATTTAGCATATTAGTTAGGATATTTGGATGGCAACTAGCAGAAACCTAACTTAAAAATAAGAATGCATTGTTTCACATAACTAAATCCCCCTAGTGTACACATCTCATTTAGATATGACTGTATCCAAGGCAAATAGTGTCATCAGGACAGTGTCTTTATATTCTTTTTCTTTATTTGTGTTTGCTTGATTCTGGTTAGTTTATTTCTCTATGAACCCCCCCCAACCCTATAAACATTCATGATAAGTCCCAGAAGCCAAATATGGAATAAGTAAAAATAATATTGTCACAAAATCATAGAACCCATTAGTAAATAAAATTACCAAAAATGTGAAGCTATTATTTCTAAATATAATGTACTCCTCTAAGTCTATATACTTCTGAAAATGGTATTTTCATCTTTCTAACTCTTCACCAAAGAATTCTGTGCTCGTCAATGTACATTTGTGTACACCACATCAAAATGGGAGCTGTAACATCATTGGGAAACTCAAGCAATGCTCCTTTTAACAGTGTCTTTGAATTTTGAGAACAAAAGTGTCTGAAAGGACAAGGGTCCTTCAGGAAAATGTGTTCCTATTACCCCTTTTGTAGCCTTCCCCCAAAAGAATTGTCATAACCTTCTGAGTTGACCTCTCTGCCTTGAATCTATGTGACGTAGCCGATCCCATGGGAAACCACTACTTTCATTGGGCCTTTTTTCTTTTCTTGGAAGGCACCCCCAAGAAGAGTAATGTGACCAGGGTAGTACTGACAGAACTCGTCTGCAGCTATCCACTGATCACAGAGACGTGCTTGCTTACATTTTGTTTGGAGTAAACCCATGCATGTATATGAGCTGGAGCCCTAGCGGCATGGCTTTTATTTTTTTCCCTTATCCATATAGTCATGTAACAATTATGGTAGAAACAACGTTATTTCCAATTGTCTGAATATGGATCATGTGGAAAATTCAGAATCTGGTCGGTCCTGTTTGCATCAACTGTCTACTCCGTAGCAGTCACAGTTACCAGGGAGAATGTGAAATAAGATTGGACCCACAGAGATGATGTGGCATTATACCTTCACGAGGTGAAGGTGGGCATCAGGTTGACGGCCACTGCACTGATGCTGTAGGATCTCTTAAATGAGTATCTGAGCTAAGTTAGGAAATTTCTTTCAATTGTGCAGTTGAACTCAGTTTTATATTGTACATGCCATTCAGTAATATAATGATTCAATAGATTGTTTAATAAAACAACAAAGTACTGTGCAGCTAGTTAGGTATAAAGTAGAGAACGTTCTATCAATGCTGAAAATTCCCATGATATAAAATATAAAAATAAAATTTCAGAAGTACATATATTATTAATCTGGTTTAATAAAAGTATGCATGTATATATATGTGTGCATATGCAGAATATGCTTAGAAAGATAGCTCCTCCAGCTATGGCTTGAACTGGAAGTGAGATAAGAGTAAGAACAATAATAGGAACTTTCATTTTATATCTTATGAAATTCTGCATTCTCTGATAGTTTTGAATTGAGCTTATATTAATTTTTATTTTAAAAACTATAAAATTTGAAGTCTAAGCACTTAAAGCAGAAACTTTCAAGTATATGAAAAAAATCACTGTATGTAGGAATCATTTTATTCCTAAGTGATTAATGAAATGTTATTATAAGGATGCAAACTTCAAGGAATTATATAAATTAGTTATTCAAGTAGTACGTAAGGATAATGAGACAGGATCATATTAAAAAGAGATGGAGGAAAAATACCTTATAGTTATAGATATTAACACTTACTATTTTTTTATTATGAACTTCATTTTCTTACCTACTTCTCAAGAGTAGTGTTTACCAATCACAAGATTATAAAAACATCTTTGAGAGTGAGGAAGGCCCTAAAAACAAAATCCAGAAAGTTGTCCTTTTTGGAAAGGAGAGGGCATGCTAAATAAAATCAAGAAGAAACACGAAGAAACGGGACCATTTATAGAGTAATCAGATTAAGAGTAATTTATGGACTGTTAAGGATTAATGAATCGAAAATGAAGGAAGAATGTTGTAAAACTATATTATTGTAAACATTTTCCTCCAGGTTAATAGAACAAAGACAACCAACCATCTTTTCACTGATGGCTTTCATCATGTCCTATTTCTTCCTGGTTGAATTTTACTCTTACATCCCTTTTCAGTGATTATTCACAATAACCTGTACCCCTAGTGACTACTACACGTACACATGTACACTCAGATGCAGGTTGCAGTTAATTCCAAGAAGTTTAAACTAGACTTTTTCTGTGACTTCTTGATAGATTATATGATTCTAATGTACAGTGGTAACTTCATTTGCATTTCTGGATACACTAATGAGCAGTTATGAAATATGAACCTAACTAATATTTTCTGACTGTTGTGTTCTCCTAGGGGTCTGAAGTTGTTTGGCTGCATAAAGTTGGCTAATCAAAAAATCAAGGCTTATTGCACTTTCCTTCATTAGTACCACGTTCATTTGCTTAAGTGATCCACCCCCGCTGAGCCTTGTATTATTCCTGTTTCCCTTCTTAGTAACAATTTCCCAAAGCGCACTTCACAGATGACAAATGGTTGCCCTCATTCTTCTCTCCCAACCTAGATTTTAGTTTCAATAGTTGTATTTTCAGTTTCCTATTTTAAGTTACTCAGATTTTTCTTTCTTGATCTCTCTTACTTCAATAATTCAAAGATTTTACTACTAATTAAGGGGTTTACTAATGTGTTAGCCCAGGTAGACTAGAGAAATAAATCCATAGAAACTCATGAGAGAGTTTTACATAAAGGGTAATTATACATTAAGAAAGCATCCCAACCCAGTCCAGTTTAAGCCCATAAGTCTGATATGAGCCCATATGTCCAATATCAATCTATAAGGTCCTCTTCAGACTCACGAAACACATGCAATGATGCCAAATGCAGGATGATCACAGGCCAGTGGATAGAAAGTCTTTGGATCCAGTGGCATTGTGAGCATCTCAGCGCTGGCAGGGGTCTCCATGTGGCTTCTCCAGTTCTTAGGGCTACATCAGGTTAGGTCCACGTGACTTCTCCTTAGGGCTGTCTTTCAGGAAGTGAGCAGAGAGAGAGAGAGGTGTCTGCTGCCTCCAGGGAGGAAATACAGGAGTTTCCAGAACTCTCAGGAGAAGGCCTTGTCCACACAGAGGCCTCATTGATTATATCTTGATTGACAGGCCGGGCTCCACCCCCTCACTTATAATCGTCTCAAATTAACACCAGATAATGTAACTCACAACTAATATTTAGCATTACCTTTTTTCAGGGTAAATGACAAATCTTATTAATAGCTGGAAGGGGATCTTTATAAGTGAATACTTTATTTTCCACATTCTTATACATCTTCAACTGATCATATGGTTTCTCTGTTTTGTGAATTACACTATTATTCTAATATTAAACAATTATGACATGAACCAAATTTGATCATATTGTGTTTTTATGAATGTACTGATTAATTTATAAATATTTATGAAGCATTTTTGTTCAAAGTGAAGAATATCTGTATTTTCTTGCCTAATTTTTGCATTAAACTATTTTCATGCTTACAAGACATAAAATGCAATCTTAAAACATCTTTCTGTTAAAATTTCATCAACTAACACTTAAAGATATACCTTTCACTCAACAAATTACTGTAGCTTTGTCCTACATATCTTGATTGTTACTAACTGATTTTCATTATCATTCATTCCTAAATATTCCCTAATATTATTAAAATTTTTCCCAGTGATTAATTAATTACCAGATTAACTTGTCAACTTTTCATATTTTGGCTATCTGTTCTTGCCTTCTGTAAAATTAAATTAATTTCTACCTTTTTTCTATCAATTAGCAGTTGCTTTTCAGTTCTCAATGTTCACTCTGAGCCAGCACCATCAGTGTTACCTAGAGAGTTATTAGAAATGCAAAATTTAGACTCTACCCTACGTTAGGCTGAGCTTTTATAAATGCATGTAGTATAAGAAAGACCTTTATATTAAGAAAGAATTTTATATCAAGGATGCAACCCAGCCAAGTCCAACTCAAATTCATGGGTCAGATGCTAGCATGAGGCAGGCTCATGCAGCTAAACAGGAGGTTACAGACTGGTAGCTACAGAGTCACGTGGATCCAAGGTCCACAACAACATGGCAGGGCACCAATAGCCCCCAGGGTCAGTGGGCCACATGGGCCACCAGTCCCAGAGATGAGACATGGAACCAAGTTAAGCAGGAAGGAAGGGCCAGAGAGCAAGAAGTTCTCCTCAGCATGTCTTGTAAAAATGCCCTTACAGATATGTCACTAGGGTATGGCCTGTTTGATTGCTACCTTCACATAGGTGCAAGATGACATAAAATCTAGCCATCACAACCCCAAACCTGCTAAATCTGACCTCTGGAGTGGTTATTCAGGTCTTTATTTTATAAGTGGCCCACGTGATTCTGATGCACATTAATATTTGAAGCTTTACCAGATTGTAGTTGTGGTCAAGTGTCACCAAGTCATTTCCGACTCATAGCAACTCTATGCACAACAGATCAAAATGCTCCCTGGCTCTGCACCATCCTTATGAAATTTACAATAAGCACACTTGATTCAAAATACAAATAGATTATTTACAATTTCTTACCTGCCACCCAAATATAATGACTTTACTCTTTAATTTCTCCATTCCATCTTCCATAAGAATAGTATTTAGTACTTGGTTTCACCTTCAAATGAGTAACTATCTTTATAATTGCTTTTATAAGAAATCCTTATATTCATATTCTAATATTTTAGCAATTTATTTTCTCACCATTATTCGTTCATTCTATTTTTTCCATTCCAAAAGATAATTACTAGGTGTATTTCTTCCAATATACTAATTCATGCCTTCTTCAATTCAGATAAATTCTGAGCAATTTAAATATTTCTTCTCAGCAGGAGGAGTAATATTAATTTCTGACAAAGTAGACATCAAAGGAAAAAAGTCACCATGAGTGACAATAAATCCATTATATAATAATGAATGCCACATTGAACAAGAAGACATAACCATAGTAAACATCTATGAACAGGTGGAAAACCCTTAAATAATTGAAGAAAAATAGACCATAATACAACAATGTTAGGATATTTTAATATATTGCTTTTGAACAAAGACAGATCAATTAGAAAATAAACAAAAATACAAAAGAACTAAACAACATAATTAATCAACTTGATCTTTTATACATATACAGAACGCTGCATCAAACAAATCCACAATATAGATTTTTTTCATAGTCTACATAGATGTACTCCAGAATAGATCATATAGTAGGCCATAAAGCAAGAATTAATAAACTTTAAAACATTGAAGTACTACACAGCATTTTTTTTAGCTTTGAAGCTGCAAGATTAGAAATCACCCATAGGACTGTCAACCAAAGGAAATCCAACAAACCAGTTATATGGAAACTGAACAGTACTTTACTAAAAACCACTGGGTGATTGAAGAAATAAAGAGCACATTTGAAGGCTTCTTGAAACAAATGAGAACAAAAATATAACAAGCCCTCATACACTAGAAAAAAGAAATAATCAAAATTAAAGCAGAATTAAATGAATTAGAAAAAATTAAGACTATAGAAAAAATTAAGAAGTTGGTTCTTTAAATGGATTAACAGATTTGATAAACAACTGACAAACCTAACAAAGGAAAATAAGGAGTAAAAAGCAAATGTTACAAATGAGAAATGAAATGGGAAGCATCATACTAGAACCAATGGAGAAAAACACAATTACACTTATGAAAAATTGTAGTACAACAATTTTCAAAACCGAGAAGAAATTATAAATTTCTAGAAACACATTAAACTAAAAAGAAAACAAAATAAAAAAATAAAACCTCCCTCATTGAATCTATTCTGACTCAGTGACCCTTAAGACAGAGAACTGCTGCATGGGCTTCCAAGTCTGTAAATCTTTACAAGAGCAGAAAATCTCTACTTTCTCCTGCAGAGTACCCTGTAGTTAGCAGTCCAATGTGTAAACCACTATGCAAATATTTCATGATGCTACCTGGGCTCCCCAGAAACAATAACCTACATAAATTAAACAGACTGGTTTAGGAGACCTCAGCAGATCTACAATCAAGGAGAAATAGATTTAGTCATTGAAAACCTCCCAACATTAAAAGAATTGGGACCAGTGCTCGCGTCAGCAGCAAATATACTAAAAGAATTGGGACCAGATGGTTTTATGGAGGAATTCTATCAATCACTTAGAGGAGTTAACACCAATTAACTTTCATTTAATATAGCTGTGAGGGTCTTAGGGCTATGAGATATATATAAACTCTCTATTTGCAGATGGAATAATCCTATATATACAAAACCCAAGGGATTCAGTTAAAAAATAGTGGAATTAATTTAAAATTTTGACAACAGAGTCAATTCTGACTCATAGTGATGAGCATGGATAGGAAGATTTAAGATGGTGAAAATGTCAATATTACCGAAAGGCACTCTATGAATTCAATGCAATTCTGATCCAAGTAAGTCTAATTCTTCAAAGGAAAGGAAAAATGAACAGCCAACTTTATATAGAAAGGAAAAAACACAGGATAAACAAACCATTATTAAATAAGAAACACAAAATAGGAGGGCTATGATTCCCCAATTTCAAAACCAAGGTAATAAAACAGCTTGGTATTGGTACAGCCATATACCTGTAGATCAATGCATTAGAACAAACAACCCAGAGGTAAACCAAGGACCTACAGACACCAGATATTTGATAAAGGACCTGCTAAAGAATGCAGCAGGACCCATCCCTCTCAACATGTACAAAAACGAATTCAACATGACTAAAGAGCCAAATACAAACCTTATAGAACCATAAGGCTCAATAATGAAAAAGTAAGGACAAAATGAAGGGCTCTAATACAAGACATAATTACACTACCAAACACAATGAAAACACCCACATTATGGAAGAAAAAGAGGACTTGGACATTTTAAATATACATTGATGTGCATCAAAAGACTTCATCAAAAGATCAGAAAGATAACCCACAGATTATGAAGCAAAAACTGGCAATGATAAATCAGATAAAATGCTAATTTCAAAAACCTATAAAATATTACAACACCTTCATAGGAAAAACACAAATAACACCAAAAAATGGATACAAGACATGAAGGGGCAATTTACTAAAAAGGACATCCAGGTAGCCAAAAAGCATATGAAGAAATGCTCATGTTTATTAACCATAATAGAAATACAAGTTAAAACAACAATGAGATGCCACCTCACACTGACACTCTTAGCCAAATTCAAATGAACAGAAAAATCCTAAATGCTGGAGAGGCTGTGGAGAGATTGGACTGCTCAGACTTTGCAGTAGTTGCAGTGGGATGGTGCAACTACTAGGGAAAACCGTTTGGCACTTCCTTAAATAAATGTACATGCAAATACTTTAGGATCCTGCAATCTCTTTACCTGACATAAACCCTAAAGAAACAACGAACAAAACAGGAACAGGCAAAAAGGTGGAAACCATGAAAAACCTTGCTGGAGAGGAATGGATAAACAAACTCTGGTACATACACACAGTGGAATATTATGCATCCTTAAAAATGATGATGGCAACATATGTAAAAATGTGCTTGATACAATCAATGCATGGATTGTTATAAGAGCTGTAAGAGCCTCCAATAAAATGATTTATTAAAATTAAAAAAAAACAAGACAAAAAAACCCCAATAAGATGTCTGTCAAACATCATAATATGGACAAAATTGGAGGGTGTTATGCGTATGTTCAGCAAAGTTGGTCAATCTCATAGATAAATATTTCAAGAGACCATTATTATAAAGGGGAAATGGTTTTCATACCAAAAGAAAAGGCTTTGAAGACTATGACCAGGGGCAGGGGAAAGGGAGAGAGGGGAGGATCCAGTTGATAACGAAAGAGGACAGAGGAAGGTGGGAAAGGAAATGGGGAAAAAAAAAGAAACTGCGTACCAAGGGGTTTACTGGGATACTGTAACTTTTTGGATACCAACAGGCTGTGCACTGCTTTTCTTTGTATGTGTTATATTCCACAAATAAAAGGGAATATAACAGAAATGAATACACTACAACATTTAAATTTAAAAGAAGAGAAAATGCCATAGCTTTCCAAACCCTCCAGAATCCTTACCCATCAGATTTTAACACTGGTTTGAGTGGTTCTAAAAGGAAGAAAAGCAACATTGAAACTGACTTATTTTGTGATAATCAAGCTCGTTTCAAACAAACACACACAAATAATAAATCAATAATAAACAAACAAATATTTCCTCTCCTCTCACTCGAAACTTTCCTTCTGTAACTCCAATTAGATGTAAATTATTCTTTCTGACTTTATCTTGTATGCGTTTTTAGTCTCGTTTTATTTTTTCATCTCTGTGCTGTGTTTTGACATTTCTCTAATTTTCTGTTCTTCTATAATGAATCTGCTTTTTAACTCTCTTCTGGGGATTTTTGTTATTTTCTACTTTCATAGCTGATGTTTATTTTTTCCAAATCCATTTGTTCATTTTCTAATATGCTACATTTTTTATTGATTCTATTTTTGTTGGTTCCATATAATTTATTTAGGTCATTTCAATTTCTGTAATATCTCAAATTCCTGGGGTACTAACTAGCTTGTGTGTTGCATTTACTGACTTATTCTGATTTCCTAGTATTATGGTTAATTTTGTCATGGTTTAAGCTTCAGTGGGACCTTGTTTTTTGCATGTGTCCCATATATTGTAGAAATACCCCTGTACACTTCTTTTGCATTTACCTTTCCAACAAAGTTTTGTTATCACCCACTATCCTTTATGTGAATTTCCTAGATTTACATTACTGTTCTACTGGAATAGTTTAAATTCTACTCTCCTGCCTTAGGTTGGTTAGAGGTTTTTATGTATTTTGGGTGATTTTTGTCTATTGCACAGCAGGAAGAAGGCAAACCTGCTTGCTTTTCCTAGAAATGGTAGGAGGAATTTCTCTAGTTTTCATGGTGTTGACAAGTTTTCAAGTGCATTAAGACTCAAGTTCACTCTTCTTGGGCCTGTATGCATATCGGTGGCCTGATAGAGTAGTCAAAATGTAAGTTCATAGTATTTTTTTAACTCCCTATTTGGTATTTAGGGGCCATGGTGGTGTTGCGGTTACAAGTTGGGCTGAAATTCCCATGGTTGGCAGTTCAAAACCACTAGAGCTCCTTGGGAGAAAATCTGCGTTTTCCACTCATGTAAGCAGTTACAGTCCCAGAAACCCATAGTGATTAACCATAAGTCAGCATTGACTCAATGGCAGTGAGAATTGGCACTTGCTGTTGTTGTTTTCTCCTTCTTTTGATCTTGTCTATTAATTATTTTTTTCTTACATAATTTTAGAGTATTTATATAATTTCATAGAGGACGCTAGTCTTTTCATCAAAATGTCCAGGGAATCAGTTTTGTGGATCCTAACAATCTAAGGATAGCCCTGAGAAGAATGGGAATTCCAGATCACTTAATTGCTTTCATGCGGGACTTATACGTGGATCAAGAGGCAGTTGTGCAAAGAGAACAATCAGGAAAGGTATACTTCAGAGTTGTATCCTCTCACCATACTTCTTCAATCTGTATGCTGAACACGGATTACATGAAGAGGAATGTGGCACCAGGATTGGAGAGTGGCTTACTAACAACCTGTCGTATGCAGATGACACCATCTTGCCTGTGAGAGTGAAGCACTTGCTGATGAAGATCAAGAATTGCATGTTTGGATGAAAACTTAATGTTAAAAAATCCCCAAATCTTCACAACTAGCTCTATGGGTAACATCATGATAAATGGAGAAGAGACTGAAGTCAAGGGTTTTGTCTTGCTTAGAGTCACAATCAGTGTTCATGGAAGCAGCAGGTCGAGATCAAAGGATGCATTGCATTGAGTAAATCTGCTGGCATGACCTCTGTAGATTGTTGGAAACCAAGGGCGTGACTTTGAGGACTAAGTGCACTTGACCCACTCATGGTATTTTCAGTGGGTCTCAAATGTATGTGAAAGTTGGACATTGAGAAAGGAAAACTGAAGAAGAATTGATGCATTTGAATTGTGGTGCTCATAAAGTCAAGGGGCTGCAAAAAAAGAGGAGCCCTCAACACTGGGCTCAAGCACAGGAATGATTGTGAGGATGACCCAGGATCTGAGCGTATTTCACTCTGTATTGCCTAGGACTGCGAAGATTTGGAACTGACTGGGTAGCCCATTAACAACAGCCTTTTTTCCTCACCTTCCTTCCTGAAACACATCAGTATTTGCAAAGCCTGATGTAGAGTGCTTCATGGGCCACCAGTAAAAAATATTCATTAAGATAGAACCTATCTTAATGATAGGGGAGGGAGGGGGAAAATGAGCAGCAGATATTAAGGGCTCAAGTAGAAGGCAAATGTTTTGAGAATGATGATGGCAACAAATGTACATATGTTCTTGATACAATGGATGGATATATGGATTGTGATAAGAATTGTATGAGCCCCCAATAAAATGATTTTTTTAAAGATAGAATCTATTTCTGCCTTTCTGAGAGTTATACTTATAACCAATTGTATGCCCAAGTATGTTTATTTAATTTATAACAATGTATCTCATATTTGAAGCCTGCCCTTGAGAATATTTATACTATATAATATCCTAAAGTGTAATTTTCTAGTATCTGTTATTCTTTCAACTTAGTGCCATAGACCTGAGTCAATGTTGTCATGTCCTTGAATCGGTTCTTCTTGAGCATTTTCTACCCCCCATTTCACTTCCTGTTCCTCTAAATGGCCAATAGTTTTCCTCAACCTATTTGTTTTACCTTTTATCTTCTGCTTGTTTATTTTGTTTATTAATTTTTTGTGTGAATTGTATTCACAAAGACTGTGTTACCACCTACTTCGGTGAGTAATGAGGAGGATTTGAATGGTGCACAAGTAGCCATCTAACGTTAACCCGAGTTAACCTTAATTAATCTCTCTAACTTCCTCTTCTGGAAATTAAGAGGGACTAGATTTGGTAAATTTCATTGGGCTCAGTGTGGGACTCAAAAACACCCAACTCTAAGCTATGTGCTTCTGAAAATAAGATAGCCACTTGTCTTAACAGATGTTTATCAATCTTCTCTATTGTGCTTAGTAGAACACCACATTGTTCTAAGTAAGTACATCGCATGGAGGAGGTAATATTATAATTAATCCTCTAGATTAGAAAATTATGAACAAGGGTGGAGTTGGCATTCAAATCCAGAGTTCCTCAAACCCAGAATCTGAAGCACTGTCTTCTGCTGGTATTGGATTTGTCTTGGGACTTTGTGTGTGTGTGTGTGTGTGTGTGTGTGTGTGTGTGTGTACTTCATAGTGGAGCCTTTAATCTTTGTACTATATATAAAGATTCAGCAATTTTTGCAGATTTCCCTTGTTCAAATATTAAGAACTTCAGTTGATTTTGTGAACTTCATATTTAAATACCTTAAAAACACATATTTTATTCTTCACAATATTACCCAACCAACTCACTGCCATAGAGTCGATTCTGACTCATCATGAACCTATAGGGGAGGCTAGAATTGCCCTTGTGGGTTTCTGAGACTGTAATTCTTCAGGAGAGTACATGTTTCTCAGGTGAAAGTTGTTTCTCCAAAGAAGCAGCTGGTGGTTTCGAACTGCTAACCTTGCAGTGAGCAGTCCTACAGGTAATCACTGCACTGCCAGGGCTCACAATATTAGTGGGAGGGCGGTGGGGTGGAGGTGGAAGGAAAAAGGAAGGCAACTGAAACGAATGAAGGTGCCTGAGGCCTTGACTGCAATTAGAGCATGCCCATGTTTGATTTCCTTAGATGTCTGATTGTGAATTTTATGTAAGTGCATACAAGCTAAGCAAACCCACTGTGCTAAGCAAACCCACTGCCATTGTATCCATTCGGATTCATAGCAACCCTGTAGGTCAGAGTAGAACACCCCTGTAGGTTTGAGACTGCAACAGGAGTGGAAATTCTTGACTTTCTTCTGCAAGGAGGCTAGTAGAACTGCTGACCTTGCAGTTAGAACTGGGTCAAAAAGATGGGGCTTTCTACTCCCATAACCAACTGTAGTCTTGGAGACCCACAGAGGCAGGTCTACCCTGTCCTACCAGGTGATTAAGAATGGATGGCAGTGAGGTTTGAGGTGCTAAGCAAAAAGAAATAGTTATAATAGATTTTAAAAATTATAATGAAGTAAAGTTTAACCCTAGAGCTTTAAACTTGCAAACGAGGCTTTTCCTGGGACTGCCTGTCTGATTGTATTTGCTATGCCTGACCTACTTTAATCAGCTTTTTCACAAGGTGCCTTAAAGCCTTCCAGGAAACAGCATACATTGAGCACCCAGCACTGATAACTTCCTACAACCCACGACTCCTTTGTATCATGCTTACAATTTTCACCTATGCATGAGTGACGATGGGAATTCTCAATATTCGGACAAAGGATTCTAAATAATGAATCAACAAGAGGATTTGTGTGATAGAATTTGTTAGTCATAAATGAGCAAGTTACTAGAAAAGAGCCCTACGACTATCGCAGAAGGTTTGGCTTTTATGTGACCTGAAAGTCTGGTGTTTGAATGTCTTCTGATGTATCAGTATGTCCTCAAGAAGTGCGTTAATGATAAGGAGGAAAAGAAATTGTATTGGTCTTTGCGGGACATCTTTCATATCTTTTAGCAGAACCGGGTCAAAAGGTATCGCTATCAGTATCTCAGTTGTACATGTCCCCTGACAACTGGCAAAATACCAGAAATCAACTACTGTGTTTTCCTGGGACCCCCAAGAAGTGTCAATTCCAGCAGATGGAACAGCGTGAATTACTCCCATCTGGTTGTGGAGGCTATGGGGTTTGTGTTAAAGTTTATGTGACTGAGCACTGCGTTGGCAGAAAGTTATAATTTAGAGTTGAAGCCCCAAATCCATTTCTCAGTCTCCACTTAAATCCAGCCTCCATTGAATTCTTTCTGACCACTAAGCGGCAGGGGTGCCTTGCTTTCTCTCCTCCAGCTGATCAACAAGTGTCATAACCTTTGGAGACAGAGCCTGGGTGTATCCTTAATGGAAAGTGGGGTGCTAGAGTCTCATTGTCATGAATCACATCCTGATCGCCTCAGTTGGAGAGTCCTGAGCGAAACTTACAAGTTTTTCTGTCTGACATAATCCTTGTTTCCCTATCATGGGTCCACTCCTGCTTCTGTAGTCCCACCCGTAATACTGATTTTATCATTCATGCATTTGTGAAAGATTCCTGGGCTGCTCCTCTCTTTTATAAACTTCCAAATCTCTGAAAGCCCTTGAATACCATTGTGGTCTCCCTTGTGCTAATGATCGCACCTCCAGGTGATGTGTCTTTGTCTTGTCATCTCCTCGTTACAATTTAAAAATGTTTTGTAAATTATATTTGAGAGTTAGGGTCTCTGTTGTAGCCTAAAACTAGTTCTAGCCACAATAAATACAGGAGACTCAAACCATCCCAAAGATTAAACAAAAGTAGCTTTCACATGGGAAGAATTTGGAAGCCAATTGAAGTCAACCTTCTGTGATTGATGCAAGTGAGGAAAGAGCAAAGAAAGTAAAACTTATTATCAAAGCAGTTGTTTTACTGCCGCAGCATTCATGTCCTTGCGGCTCCCTAAGTCCCATCTTTACCCTTTCTAAATTTCACTTTCTTTTTGTACTTCCTATTTTCCCTCTTCCATCAATTTCCCTATCTTTGTCTCGCTCTCTCTGCCACATTTCCTTTGCTTTACTTAACTTTTAACTCTTCAGTTATTACTTAAAATTCATTGCCAGCTCTACAACTGGGATTCCTTCAACATATAGACATAAACTAGAAGCCTGTGATTTGTTAAGATTTCCATTTTCACTGTGCCTTTAAAAACACTTTTATCTTCTATGATATAATTCTATACATAATTTATCTTCTATGTCTAGTTCTACTCTAAGTTTTTTCCCCAAACATCGATCCTGTGAGAATTTGGTGAGGCTAGAAAAGCGAGGCGAGGATTTGGAGAATATTCTATTTCACCTCATTTTTCCTTATTACACTTACAGTAAACAATTAAGAGTCACCTCATGCGGATATGCCAACAGTGCAAGATTGCCTTTTCACTGTAGACCTAAATTAACTGGGTCCCTGGAACCATTCCTTAATGACACTGTTTCTTACTTTCTTATCTATTTCTTATTACCTCTTAACAATGCGATCTGATTTTATAGGTAATAGCTATCAAAATCTAATTAAATAGCTTAGATGTTCTTTTCTTTTGATATCATTGGATTGTTGAAGGTATTTTATTGCCTCACATACTAGCTAAACTGGGAATAAGCATTAGCTGTCATTTGAAGTTCCTTTTAATTAGGAAGCATGTATGTGGGTCCTCTGAACATGCCTGGCAGAATACTTTCCCAATATAGCTGAAAGTGACAGCATGTTGTTCCCTGTGTGACCATTCCCTCCTCCCACCTCACCCTAGATCTCTTTGCATGTATGTGTGTGATGGCTTGTCTAAAGAGACAGCTTCCATATCTTACCTTAGCTTTCTAAAGTACATTTTAACTTGTAATTCACTGGTATGGACTTAGTTTTTCTAGCAAAAGTAGCTCAAGACATGATTCAATTAATAAACACAAATCTCAGCATCAATGATAGGTTTTGTCTGAATTATTCTCTAAATGACTGGATATGAACGAGCGGAAGGGAAACTAACCTGTGGTGGCCCCTCCCAGAAAGACAAAGAGAGCCGCCATACCCACAGGTTGAATTAATTAAATAAACAGGTAGGCACTCAAAGTAGTTCCTGATCAGCGTTTTGTGATTTTTAAGACATCACAGTCTGTCTTCATTTCATCGAGGACAAAGGAAGGTGTGAGTGAGAGGACAGGCACTAACGCCACTGCACCTCCCATCTGCAGCACCTTACGTTAAACGACCTTGGCGCGGGCACCACATCGGCTGTCATTTCTGATGACTTTCCTTGTTCTTTTGCTTTCAGCTTGGGGACCTGCTTCACAAGTTACAGTTCGTCATGACATACGTGGCTCCTTGGCAGATGGCCTGGGGTTCTTCATTTCATGTGTTTGCCCAGCTCTTCGCAATTCCTCATATCCTTTCTGCTTCCATTTGTGAGCTGAGATTTGAATTTTATGTATACAAACTTTTGAGTGAACCTTGGTAATAAAAGGTTTTAAAGTTTTTAAGACGATATTTTAATGGGGGTGGAGAAACACTTTGAATTCCCTTCCGGCCACTTATACTTAAAAGATGTTTCTTAATTTGAACTCTTCCTGCTTCTTAGTGCATATGCAAGACTTACTTCTATTTATTTATTTATTTATTTGTTTATTATCTTTCCATTTCCTATGCCTAGCTATGCTCTAAGATATCCTGTCTATTAAATGGAAAGCTCTTGACCAAAGCACTCTGTTGACTTGTACAAAATAATGCAAATCAATTTGCAGCTCTTAAAAATTGAAGATAGGGTAGATGTATTCAATATAACATTAGAGATTATATATTATGATGTAACGTACTTAGCATATACTTGAGTCATATTCAAAACTGAGAATTCATTATAAACAAAATTGTCTAACTATTTTTGAAGTTCAAAAACATAAACTATGAATTTTTCTTAGTTTGATATATAGTTATGTATAGATTACATATTTATACATGTATATATACCTATATAATGAGAGAATATAAGACTAATAAAAATATTTCAGACTCATGCCCTTAAAATTTTTTTCATTCTCAGTGAGTTTATACTTTCTAAATGTTCACAGACTACTTTCTTCAAAATCCCTAGAGGAGCTTATTAAATAAGTGGAATACTGAGCCCAGGACATAATTTATGAATCAAAATTTCTTTGTGTAGTTCTATGAATCTATATCCTCATAAATTTTCCTGTTGATTCTTATGCCCCTGTGTGAGAGCCACAACTGTAGAGTCTGATATTCTACTGTGGGTGCTATTAGGTAGTTCGAATGACTTTTCAGAGCTTTCTTACATATAAAATGTATAAAAGGTTCATAGAGTAATTCATACGGAATCTCCAGGATTTGACATTTTCACACAGGGTGGTGGAAACATGGGATCATTGGTAAGTGATATTATATTCTAGAATTTTAAAATGTTCTCTGACTCATTTTTATATTTTAAAGCACATCAAGATTGGCCTCAGGAGGTACCAGGTTCCATATCTCTACTCTTAGACCTACAGTGGTATTTTAAAAGTGTTTTAAAAACTTGTTTGGTAAAATGAAGGGGAAAAAAGCGCAACACACTACACTTTGTCATTATCCACCGTCGTTTTCTATAATACACAAACTTCAGTTTAACTAAACTAAATCATTTAAAACAGTGTGATGAAAGATTGGGGCGATTTGTATTTCTGACATGTGTCCATGTTTTCCTACCTAGAATTTAAAGACTTGCTTGTTAGATGAAAATCATTAATTTAATGTAAATTTGTGGTTGAGGGTGTTGCATTAAAATGTTAAAACTTAAAGTTCAGGTTCCTGATTTTAGCATAACTTGGTCTTGTGTATACCTGCAGCATTCATTATTGATATCAGTGCCTTGTCAAGTGCATTCAGTAATGCTACTTACTCCTTGTAGCTCTACAGCTGAATTAAGGCACCTGGGAGTCATAACTTTCAGTAACCTGATGTATATGCATGCTTTGGGTTTACACACAAGCACATCACACTTGGCTCTTACTATTTCTGTAAGAATGATCATCTATCTCAGATCGCAGATACAGTGGGCGAGATGTAAGTATCTTCATTACGCTAAACCTATTCTCTTAAAAAATTGAACAATTTGAGATGTAGATTTTACTGAGTAGTTGGTTATTCTATTTTAGGATAATCAACCCTTATGCTTTTGTTTTTAAAAATGTCTCTGGTAGCAACTTTCACTTTCTCCCTTCTACGAAGATATAAAGATTTATAATTTACCCTCATGGAACCTGATTAGCTACAGCTAGGAAGGCCTTTAACCCATCTTGGCATTAAGTACACACCTCTTCTCTTGAAGGGTGGATATTTCTTTTCAGGGATTCAACCTCCTGTTTCCCAGAGTAGAATGAGATAAATGATTGAGTAAGCTGGATTTATAGATCATTGAGACAAAGTTATCAGCTTCTTAAATATCAGACCTGGCTCTTGACTAATTTTTAAATGTTAATTATTTTATCACTCTATCAAGGAACTATGGGTTCCATTCTGGCATTGAGAAGGAATTAATTTGCTCTGTTTTGTAATTGAATTAGCTTTCAGGTCATCAGGGTGCTGCTTAGTAAATTGCTTTTTCCAGTATGAGCATGTTTTCTCCCTCAGTAGCTTCGGCTACTTTCCGAGTTTGTTACCTCTGGGGAAAGGCAGGAACAGCAACCCATTTAATTTTCATAGAGTCCATGCAAGACCATCATCTTCTAAATTATGATGAACACTTCATCAAATTATCTTTGTTAGCTGTGTACACAAATAAGATTACTTTCTACTTGGTAGATATTGGTATTTTTTTCATGTATACAATAAATGGCATTGGGAGCCATATCTGACTTCCTCTGGCTTCCCCATTGCCATGAGGCAGGGATCAGCTATGCCAAGAAATTTTCAACACAGCTCTTTGACCAACTGACAGGAAGAAATCCATGGTTGTGCCCATTCCAAAGAAAGATGACCCAACAGAACTCCCCAATTGTAAAACAATATCATTAATATCACATGCAAGTAAAATTTTGCTGAAGATCATTCAACGAAAGTTGCCCTGCAGCAGTACCTTGACAGGGGACTGCCAGAGGTCCAGGCCAAATTTAGAAAAGTATGTAGAACAAGGGGTATAAGTGCTAATGTCGAATGGATTTTTGTTGAATGCAGAGAATACCTGCAAGATGATTACTTGTGTCTCATTGATTATGTTCAGGCATTCAACTGTGTCGATCAAAAGAAACTATGGACAGACTTGAGAAATGGAAATTCCAGAACACCTAATTCTACTCACACAGAAGCTGTAATATGGTTCAAGAGACAGTTGTGCAAATAGAACAAGTCTATGATCTAAAATTAGGAAAGTTGTACATCAAAGTTATATCCTGTCACCATACTTATTCAATCTCTTATGAGAGAATCTGTATTATATGAAGAATGTGGCATCAGGATTGGGTGAAGGCTTATAAACAACTTCCAATATGCAAATGACAGAACCTTGCATGCTGAAAATGAAGAGGACTTGAAGCACTTGTTGATGGAGATTAAGGATTGCAGTCTTCGGTGGATCACAACTCAATGTGAAGAAGATCCAAATCCTCACAACTGGACCAATAGATAACATCACGTTCCATGGAGAAGAGGTTGAAATTGTCAAAGATTTAGTCTTGCTTGGCTCATAATCAATGCTCATGGAAGCAGTAGTCAAGAGATCAAAAGACACATTACATTGGGTAAATCTGCTGCACAAGACCTTTCTATAAAGTACTGAAAACAAGGATGTTACTTTGAGGCCTAAAATGTACCTGACCCAAACCATGGTATTTCTATTACCTCATATTCATGTAAAAGTTGGACATTGAATAAGGAAGACCAGAGAAAAATGGATGCATTTGAATTATTGTGCTGGCAAAGAATATTGAAAGTACCTTGAACTATCAAAAGAACAAACAAACATGTCTTGGAAGAAGCAGAGCTAGAATACTTCTTAGAGGCAAGGATGGCAAAACTTTGTTTCAAATGTCTATCAGGAGAGATCAAGCCCTAGAAGAGGACATCACACTCAGGAAAGTAGGGTGTCAGTGGGGCGGGGTGTGTGTGTGTGTGAAGAAGTTCCTCAGGAAGATTGATTGACTCAGTGGCTGCAACAATGGGGTCAAGCTTAAGAACAATAGTGAGGGTGGCTCAGAACTGGGCACCAACTTGTTCTGTAGTATATAGAGTTGTTATGGGTAGGAACAGGTCTTATGGTCATGGGCAGCCTCATCTTTCGCTGAATTTTGGTTGATGAGTTTGACCTTGTGGCTAGCAGGCCAATGCCTACACTTCAGGGCCACTTAAGACCCTAGATAGGAAGCCCTGTGGTGTTATGGGACTTGGCTGTTCAAACCCGTCCGCAGTTCACAGGAGGCAGACGTGCCTGTCTGCTCCTGTAAAGATGAGATGAACAGTGTAGAAAACCCTTTGGGGCAATTCTCATTGGTCCTATACAGTGGTTACTGTTGGATGGGTGTGAATAGCAAGTAAAAATATGACAGCTACTCGTGAAGCAGAAGAGAAAGCTACATCAATATGAGAAAAAATTCTTGTGGACAGTACAAGGCTTAAGAATTTTTCTATATTTTACATATAACTTGAACTGTTAAGGAAATCTATCCATCCCTCCTGAAAGAACCCTGATGACACAGTGGGTTAAGCATTGGTCTTCTAGCCACAATGCTGAGGTTCAAGTCCTCTAGCCATTTGGAGGGGGAAATTTATGTTCCCGGAAACCTTAATGAGCACTTCTCTTCTTTCTTTAGGGTCACTATAAATTGGAAGAAACTCTATGCCATTGTGTTCTGTTTTGATTTGCCCCTTCCCATTCCCCTATAATGTAAATTTAAGCCACACCAGGGAAAAGTAGTAGGAAATCTGAGTGCTTAATAATGAGATAATGTTCCTTTCTGTACTCCGGCTTTTCATTTCCTGTCTGAACTTTTTGAATACGGGCTAAAGAAAGAACACCTCCATTGTTCCTGCATTGAGAAAGATGCACGTACATGTTCACTCTTTGCCATGAATCAGAAATCGACCACCCTTCTAGATGGGATAATCAACTTTACAGCACATTGGAACACATTTTCAGGAGAGTAATTCATGTCTTCACCCGGTATAAGGTGGAGCGTGTGCATATCAACAGACGGAATAGTCTTGTCGCCCCCTGGAACTCAGCTACCCCAGGGATTCTTGCTCTCAGTTCCTTCATGTTCTTCCAACCACAAGTCCCACCATACCCCATGCCACAATGGAATAGGTATGATGGGCAGCTGAGCAAGTTCTCCAATGATGCAGAGAGCGACTAGGAAGAAAGCTATTGGGCACCTCCCTCAATTCCAGAAAGCTACAGGTCAAAGCCAAAACAGTATTGGTACACTGTTTTCCATTCTGAGCAATTATCCTTCTGGTCAGCCAGGGTGCATGAGACTGAGGAAAGATAGTAATGAGAAACTCCTATAAACTGTGAGCAACCCGGTCAACAAAAAGGCAATGCTTTCATAAGTATTAATTCTTAGCTTATAACCTAGGAGTGACTTAACTTGAGTCATTGGTATTTAATGTATGATAAATAATATATGATTTTGAACAGTAGAAAGATACTCTTTATGAAGCAGAGATGATACCTTCTAGAGTAATGCTATTTATTTAAAGAACTGTAATATAATTTTAATTATTGATGAAACTTAATTATGAAATAGTTATTTATTTACTTATAATATACCACAGTGTGTTTTGTTCAGTTAATGATATCTTAGTATAAGGAAAATTTTCTTTTCAATCCTTACATATTTATTCTTTGCCACGAATCAGAAATCGACCACTGGGATTTTTATGAGTATCATTTCATTTACATGATGGTGTGATGAGACTTAGCAGGATGCTACTGACAGTTTAATATTTCTAAACATGTAGAACTCTTAAAGAAATATTCTTTCCTTCCCGTGTGAAGCAATGTTTAAAACGAAGGTAGTCAAAATCGAAAATAGTATTTTAAAACATAACAATGAAAAAATGTCATTGCCTTAACTCAAAATTCTCAGATTCTGCAATGCTTTTCTTTCAAATGATTGCTACCTCAATCTTTTCTACTCCTCTGAGCCCATTTCTTGGGAGTGTCATTTTCCTCACATCCTATGTCAGGCCTGTCAAATTCTGGGAGAAAAGCTACAAGTAAGATCTTAATCTCCATTCTAACTTCCTTCCCTCTAAGGTGTGCTTTTCCTGCTTTCCCTTCCTCAACTCCAAGGTTCCCGGTGTCATTCTGCAGCTGGCTGTGGAAGGCCTGCCCTCATGACGATGCTTGTGCCTAGTGCCTTACTCAGTGCTGGGGCCTGAGGTCTCCAGTCCAAACAGGGTGGTTTATAAATGAACAAGTAAAAACTGCGCTCCATATTGTTTTCAGTAGATGTGACCTCCCTGAAGCAGATAGCCAGACCTTTCTTTAGTAGACTCAACACTTAGCCTTTTAGTTAGCCCCTGAGCATATGAATCACTTTCAGGAACCCAGAGTATTATTTTTGACTCAATGGCAATGAGAGCTGTGCTGTAGAAGGCCAGTTCCCATCTTTATAGATGCTATAAAGTACTTACCAGGCTTAAGCATCCCGGAAAGTTCACAACCAGAGGTGTCCTGAGTAAAACTACCCATGACAGAATGCCCCACTGACAACCCATGCTGTTAAGGGAGGTGATTTGGTGTGTGTGTGCGGGGGTTGGGGAGCATCAAGGCAATCGTGCAATATACACAAAACAATAGTACTCCTTTATGTTTGCCTAAAAATGTATATTTATAAAGCCAGAGAGTAAAAGAAAATTGCCAGCAATTTGTCTTTCAGCTGTTTTTAGGAGAATACAATTTCAGAGACGTTTTTAGAACAAGTAAGAATCATGCCTCTCAAAAACAAACAAACACACACACACAAACACATGCACAAACAAACAAAAAATATCAGTGACATGGCTGGGGGGGTTCAAACCACCAACTTTTAATTTCACAGTTAAGATCTTAGCCAATATGCGCGTGCACGCACGCACACACACACATACACGCACCAGAGCTCATTAACTCTGGAAGGTACAGAAATTTGTAAATAAAATGAGTGACACTCAAGATTTGAAGTGCACACTAGGGTCAGGGGACATACAGAAAGGTATTCCACTTTTTACTAGGTCACTTGTTACTAGGAGCCACTTTGGAGAAACAGCTTAGTATCTTGTTTAGTACCCAGTTTGTAGCAGGTCTGTTACCTCTGATAAGCCATCAGAATACAGAATCCCATTGTCTGAAGGATCAGTGGACGGAAATTCAGGAAACTGAAGTAGTGGTAGATACCAGAAAAGGAAATGTAAAAAAAAATCCCATCAGGGTCTCTGGATCCCTGCTAATATTCTGGAAAGCTTAGTCAATCCATTTTAAGCTGTTAAATTTTGGTTTTCTTTCCAGAAGACACTGGGTGGTACAAATAGATAAAGGGTCAACTACTAGCAGAAAGGTTGATGGTTCAAATTCACTGAGAGGCGCCTCCAAAGTCAGCCCTGGTGATCACAGGGCTGAAAGTTCACAGACTTGGAACACTATTTTTACTCTGTACACAAGGGCTCACCATAAGTTAGAATAAGCTCCATAGCAACTAACAACAGTTTCTAGTTGTCTGAAAAGTTTACCTGTCATCTTTCTTATTACTTTCTTATCAATCTGTTTCAAAGGTGTAACTAGTGAGGTGATATAGTTAGAGTTTATTGTGCCAACCTGGCCAATAAACACATGTGGGGTTAATTAGAGGGCGGAGAGATAAATGGCTCGGTGAGCCTAGCCTTTTGAGTTCTTGGGTCTCTTGCTTTGTGATGGTCGGATCAGGGTGCAGCTGCCTTAGCCAGTTCCTTGCTATTGCTGGCAAGGGTCACTTCCTACAAGACACCCCTGAAGAGAAGCAGCAAGCAAGGACCTTCCCTGATGCAGCCCTGGGTGCTGAAGCAGCCATGTGGAGACCCCTGCCAGTGCTGAGATACTTACACACTCACTGATTCGGCTTTCCTCCTGCAGTCGGCATTATTGTATGTGTTTTGTGAGATAGAGGAGGACTCTGTGGATTGGGGTCAGACATAGGGGTTAATGTTGGACTTGTGGGCTTGGGCAGCACTAGGTTGGGATGTTTTCTTGATGTACACTTAACCTTTATATAAAACTCTCTTATACATGAGTTTCTGTGGATTTGTTTTTCTAAAGTACCCAGACTAACACACCAGGTTAACTGAATTGATTGCATTTAACTTTTTTTTACTGTTTAATCTTTTAAAAGACCTCATAACAAGATACTGTCCTTAGGCTATCTCACAAGCACATCTTACCCAATATGTTGCCAGTAGCCATTGGCAATCAATGTAGCAAACTGTGCCACTGTTTATCTGGAGTCCCCTACTCCCACCCCATCTCCACCCCCTGGCCTTCTCTTCCTTCCCCACCTCTGCTTCTGCAGATTTCAACCCCATGGGTTTTATTTTGAGTAGTTTACCAAATGTCTTTAGTGTTTTCAGGTCTCTAGTGAACCCTGGTGGCGTGGTGGTTACATGTTGAGCTGCTAATCTCAAGAGCAACCAGCTACTCTTCAGGAGAAAGATGAGGCTTTTTGCATCAGTAGAGCTATTCTCTTGGAACTCCACTGAGGCAGTTCTAGCTGTCTGATAGGATCACTATGAGTCAGAATGGACTCGATGGTACCGGGTCTGGAGTTTGATTTGAGTGAGTGAACATTGCAACTAAACTATTTTAATACTCTCTACAGTAAAAACCACACTCTGCCATCAAGTCGTTTCTGACTCAGAGTGACCCTCTAAGACGGTACAATAGCCCCTGTGGGTTTCAAAAACTAACTCTTAATGGGAGTAAAAAAAATCTCATCTTTCTCCTGTGCAGTGGATGTTGGTTTCAAATGGCAGAACCTGCAGTTAAAAGCCCAGCATGTAACCACCACACCATTGGTGTTCTGTATTTTAATACTCAGGGGAAGTAAAAAATAAATGAGCGCCTCTTGTATAACCATGGCGAGTTTGTTTTTCCTCCGATCGGCCTGTCTTGGAATTTCTGGGTTCTCTGTTCCCTAACACTATGCCTCATTAGGGTAGACTACACACGTGTGCTCCTCACCCACCCTATTCCTACAGCCTCTTCACAGGCCCAGCGTAATTAGCTCACCCAACTAGTTCTCAGAGGATCTCTCTCTCATTGGGAATGTTCTCAACCTTCCTAACGCCACGATCCTTTAATACAGTTCATGTTGTGATGACCCCCTCACCATAAAATTATTTTTGTTGTTACTTCATAACTCTCATTTTGCTACTGTTATGAATCAGGCGACCCCTGTGAAAGGTTGTGTGACCCCCAAAGGGGTCACGGCCCACAAGTTGAAAACCTGCTACAAAGGGAGTCCTACAGCTTTCTGAGTGGTCTTTTGGTATGTGTCATTTTCTCTGGGGGATGGGGGTGTTCCCACCATCGCCAATAACAGCGCTCCCCTGTAGCTTGTTGGGTAGTTAGTTTTGACCTCATCACAACATGGTGGCCATAAGGTTCCAAAAACAATTCTCGAGAGCGAGTTGGGAATTGCATTGCTTTTTCTGACCTAGCCTCGGGAGTTTTACAGCATCAATCTTGCCTCATTCTCTTAATTAAAAGCAAGTCACAGCGCTATCCAAATTCACAGGGAGAGAAATTAGACCATACCTCTGGATGGGAATTTAAGGTTCAAAAAGGGCGGGTAAGTTGGGAAACACAGCAGCCATCTGTGGAAAAGAACCTTTCTACTACGGCTGTAAGTAAATGCTACTCAGAGTTGGCAGAGACTATTAGCATCTTTCGTTCTGTACTCATTTATTCTGCAGCTTAGTGTCCTTATGAAGCCCCGCACTTAGTAGGTGCTCTCTGTTTTATAAATCAAATAAATTCAACAATATTATTTCGGAGTAAAATAAATACAATCCGGATTTGCTTTTACCACAATTCAATCATTCTCTTTTGGACTGATGTGCTCTTGGCTAAAAGTCTTTCAAATCTGTCTTTATGAACTTCACCTAGTAAATGTCTTCATCTATAGACAACAGACAACAATGGCAAATGCACCATATGTAAGAGGATTTTAGAAAGCTTTAGAAATACATTCTGCTGTTATAATTTATTATTCTTTTCAATGTATGTAAGCAATCACCATATAATCAAACCTGATCATTAACATAAGCAGACATTCAGGCTACAAAGTGTTTCGTTCATGTCACCAACTTTTTCAGCCAATGCATTTGTACTAAAGGAACTATTTTCAGCTCCTTTTTTTCCCCAGATCCTTAAAAGAATATAAGCTCTCATTGGTAACTATTTGGTTTGCGCATATAAAAAATAGTAAAATAGAAAGTATTCCCGGAATAGGAAAATACACATAACAGCTAAAGAGAAACATAGGTTTCATGGTTGTACGTGTACACAACCACCAGCAGTGGAGGAAAGCTCCTATCTTGCCACATCCCCTCCGACATTTATTGCTCTCTGATTTTCTGATTTGGGCTATCCTGAAGAGTGTTAGGTGGTATCTCATGGTTGTTTGAATTTACATTTCTCTGATGGCTAATGATTGGGAGCATTTTCTCAGATGTTTATTGGCCATTCAGGTCTCCTCACTAGTGAAACTTCTGTTCAGGTCCTTGCCTACTTCCTCACGGGGTTAACTCTTTTCATCTTTTTTGCAGGCTAGGATGGTCTTGCATATTTTAGTATAAGCCCTTGTCTGTTGTGTCATTGCTAAAAATCCTCTCCCAGTCTGTGGGTTCTCTTGATACTCTCTTGGTGAAGTCTTTGGATGCACACAGGTTTTTGATCTTTCATATATCCCACTTGTATGTTTCAGCTTCCCCTGTGTGTGTACCCTTCTCTGCTGCAGTTAGCTTATGTATTCCCTGTGCCAAAGTTCTTAGGTTTATCCTGATTCCTTTGTTGATGGTCCTGATAGTTTTGGATTTTACTTCTAGGTCTGTGATCTACCTTGAGTTTGTTCTTGTTTCATTTTTCTACATGTGGATATCCATTGTTTCCAGCACCACTTGTTAAAGAGGCCAGCCACCCCCCACTTGATGCTTTTGGGGCCCTTGTCAAAGATGAGTGGTCTATATGCTGATGGTTTTATTTCTGTTCTTTTCCACTGGTCTGAGTATCTGACATTAATCCAGTATCATGCTGTTTGGACCACTGTGGCTGTGTAATAGGAGTTAAAGTCAGGTAAAGTGAGCCCTCCAACGTTGTCCTTCTTTTCGAGGGGTTCTCTGCTAATTCTGGGCTTCTTCCCTCTCCATATGAAATCGGTGGCCAGTACTGCCATTTCTTTGAAGAAGATTGTTGGTATTTAAATTGGGATAGTGTTAAATTTATATAGTGCCTGGGTAAGACTTTACTCTATTGAGTCCATGCGCATGGAATATTCTTCTATTTGTGGAGGTTGCTTTTGGTTTCCTGTGGTAGGGTCCTGTAATTGTCTGATGTATATAGAAAACCAATAGATTTTTTATATCCTTTCACTCTTCCATATTCCTCTATCACTGCCAGTGCTCCTGTTGTGGAGCTTTTGGGATTGTCAATGTATAAAATCATGTTGTCTGCAAATAGCGAGTTTCACCTCCTTCTCTCCTGGCTAGATATCTTCACTGTCCTTCTGCTACCTATGTTGTTAGCTAGGACCTCCAGTAATATGTTGAAGAGAAGTCTGGATAAAGGACACCCTTGTCTGGTCCTTTTTTTCAGTGGGATTGTTTCTGTCTTTTCTCCATTGACTATGATGTTGGCTGTTGGCATTTCGTAAATAGTTTATATTAACTTGAGGAATTTTCCTTTTGTTCCTATCTTCTTTAATGTCTTCATTATGAATGGGTGTTGGATATTGACAAATGCTTTTTCTGCGGCTATTGATATTATCATGTGATTCTTATTCTTTTTCATATCAATGTGATGAATAAATGTTGATGGACTTTTGGATGTTGAGCCATCCCTGCATCCCTGGAACGAATCCCATCTGATCATGATGGATGATATGGTTTATAAACTTTTGTTTTCTATTGGCCAATATTTTGTTAAGGATTTTTGCATCTATGTTCATTAGAGATATTGGTATCTCGTTCTCTATTCCTGTGGGATCCTTGTCCTGTTTGGATATCAAAGTATACTGGCTTCATAGAATGAGTTTGGGAGTTTACCATCTTTTTTTTATGCTCTGGAATAATTTCTAGAGAATCAGTGTTAGCTCTTCCCTGAATCCTTGTGAAGCATTGTCGTGTGAAGCTATCTGGTCTGCGTTCTTTTATTATTGGTAGTTTCTTGATAACCATATCTATTCCTTCTTTTAATGGGTCTGTTGAGGTTCTTTGACCTCTATCTGGGATAATCTAGGGAGAGAGTATTTGTCCATGTCTTCCATATTGTTGAATTCATTAGAATACAGGCTTTCATAGTACTTTGTGATTATCTTTTTAATCTCTTTGGAGTCTGTTGTGTTTTCTCGGTTTCATTCCTCATCCTGGCTATTGATGTTTGCCCTTTCCTTGGTTAAGTTTGTCAGCGGTCTTTCAATTCTATTGGTCCTGTCAAAGAACCAGCTTGTTGCTACATTGATTTTTTGCATTATTATCTTGTCTTTCCACTTGTTTAACTCTGTCCTGATTTTTATTATTTCTTTTCTTTTGTTATTGGAGGATTTGTTCTGTAGACTCTATTCTAGTTGCTGGAGGTTTTGTGATAGTGTATCAGTCATAAGTCTCTCTTCCTCTTCATATATGCATTAATTGCTATCAAAATTCCTCTTATAACTGACTTTCTGTATCCCCCAGGTTTTGGTACATTGTATTCTTGTTCTCATTAGTTTCTAGAAACTTCCTAATTTCCTCTCTGATCTGGGCTCAGTACCTTCATTTCACAAAAGATCGTTATTCATCCTCCAGTTGTTTGTTTTTGTTTCTCTAGTGTCCTTTGGTGGAGCTCCAGCTTTATGGCATGGTGGCCTTAGAGGGCTCTCTGAGTAATCTCTATGTGTTTGAGTTTATTCAGGCTTGACTTGTGTGTTCCAGCATCTGGTCAGTTTTTGAAAATGAGCCATGTGTACTTGAAAAGAATGTGAAATTTTTACATTTGGATGGAAAGATCTATAAATGTCTATCACGTTCTGTTGCCTAATTGTAATGTTTAGCTCTGTAGTCCTCATCCTAAACCTCTTTCCCAGTGATCTCTTTGTGATAGAGATGTTTCAAAGTCACTGACTATGATTGTTGAGTCTGTCATTTCTTTTTGAATAGTTTGTTTGATGAATGTCATGGGTTTCTTGTTAGGTGCATATATATATTTATTATGCTCATTGGTTCTTGGTCTACTGATCCTTTGAGTATTTTATAATTCTCCTCCTTGTCTCTTGTTATGGTTTTCACCTTGAGTTCATTTTGTTAGGATTGGAGATTTGGATTGAAACCCCTGTTTTATTTTTAATTTGCCCATTTGCCTGATATAGTTCCTGCCAGCCTTTTCTTCTTAATTGATTTTTGTCTGTGAGCTTAAGCTATGTCTTTTGCAGGAAACAGATTAATGGGTTATGTTTTCTGAGTCAGTCTGCTAACCTTTGTCTTTTAATAGGTGTGTTCAGCCGTTGACATTCCGAGTTATTACCACCATGTGTGGGTTGATTCCTTTCATCTCGTAGCTTTTGTATTGGGTGTTTTCCTATTTCCCTTTATATAAGTGTGCTTTTTATGTTGGGGACCTCACTCTTGACTTCTTTTTCCTCTGAGTTAATGTTATCTTGGTAGTTGCTTCCCTCTTGTCCTGTACTACTCAAAGGAGAATGCTGAGATGTCTTTTTTGTGGCAGATTGACGTCTGATTCTTCTATGAGCATTGTTAGGTTTAGGATTTCCTCTGTTGTTGTGTTTTGTTTTTCTTGTTTTCTTATTGAGGGTGTTGTGCTATATTGCTGTCTGCATGCCATTTTGAAAGAACTGAGTGCCATGTTTCTCAAAGACTGATGGGCGCTGAGCTTTCTCTTTGTAACTGGTAAGAGTGTTTTCAAAGACTACCTGTGGCCTACTATGATGGTGGGTTGGACTGCTATGTAGGCAGGGTGCAGCAGCAGTTGGGGGCCTCGAGGTTTGGGCTGAGGCAGTCAACTGTAGGTATGCCACTGGCTCGGGTTGTGGAGGGCCTGCTGCATGGGCAATGGTCTGGTACAGATTGTCTGGTCACAATTTTCAGATTTTTAAAGATTCTCTGTGGAGCCCAAAACTGGTAGAGCCAATTTTTGGCTTGGACTGCAATCAGAAAATGTTAGCTTCCTGTTTTGTTATGTTAAAATCCTAGGCTGTGCTCTGGGGATTAGAGTTCTGGCTGTCTTATTATGTTAATTGTATGCTAATAGTCAGAGTTCTATTTTAATGGTATGCTAATGGACTGAGTTCTGGCTGCTTATGGTATAAAGTTACACAAAGGAACACAGCCTGGAATAGAAAACATGAAATTTTCTCTTTTTCCTTTTTATAATGGGCTTGTGGGGTGCCCTGGTATTGGAGCTGTGCCATGCTGTCCCCCAGGGAAGAGGAACCAGATTAGCAGAGTAGGTGTGGGGTCCAGTGGATGTAAATTCACCCCCAGATGCAATCCTGTGTCACTCCCAGCTCTATCCTGCCCAGCAGTGCAGGTTTGCTCTGGGATTCTGTTCTGCCACATGTAAATATTCCAATGGCTCTTCAATTGCTGCAAATTATAATCTAATTATCTGCCTACACTGGAAGGCATGGAGCTGTGGAGAGGGGAAAAGGGAGTGGCGGATGTAGCCACTCGATTCCTGGCTGAGGAGAGGAGCTGAAAAGCCTTAGACCACAGGAACAGGGCAGATAGGAGAGAGGGGGACTTCAGTGTGAGGTCTTGTGGCTAGTTCTTGGAGGTTTTCGGAGAGCCTGAGATTATGACCACTTTTAGACAGAATCCTGGGAAAATCACTCCTTGATGTGGGTCTTGGATCGTGGTGGAGAAAGTGGTAGTTGACTCCATCCCTCTGGACCTGACGAGATGTTAGTGGAATCTGTGGGCAGACACAGTGAACTAAGAGCATTTTAGCAAGTTCTTGAATTGCTTCATGGGTGCAAATTTCAAGGGGACATCTGAACCAGACCCCAGTACACTGAGTTTATTTTTAGCACCTAGCCTCCCAATATCAGCCTCTTTCTGTCTTAATTTTGTGGTCTTACAACAGGAGCACCAGGCGAGTGATTTTACCTGTACAGCATCTTGACTCCCCAGCCTCCAGGTTGGTTTATAAATGTGAAATCATTCTGGATATTCTCCTTGTCAGAAAATGTGTATACTATGTGAGTATATTGTGCTGGACTTTAGTTGCGGCGGATAATTCTGTGTGACTCTTGTGCAAAAGCATAGACCCTACATGCAGTTTTCTTGGTTCCACCTTAGTTAATGAGAAAATAATCTACTGTCCGGAATCTTTGTCTCTTCCTAAAGTGATGATTATACATCAGAAACATGGCTTCTGTGGTCAGATTGATTAAACTTCTAATCATATGCTTAGTTGGGTGTTTGACTTTGGGAAATTTCTTAACTTGTGAGCATCAGTTAACTTATCTGTAAAATAGTATACCTATCTCCATGTACTCTCAGAAGCCATATATATATATATATACTTTCTTGTGGTATATATGTATGTGCAGAATGCCTTTCCCTTTTCTCAACCCGATTTTGTCCATCTTTCCTATATTTTCTTTTCTTATCCAACTTTTAAGTGAATATACCTTACATAATCTACACATTCATATAACCTACCTAAAATCCTTCCTGAAGAAGTAGAACACAATTATATAAATCTGTTAAAAAACACATGCATAAATCATGTAACATTTGTAGTCAGCAGGTTGTGACATGTCCAGTAAATATCTTTTATCCTGTTGAATACCATGCTTATTTTGAGTCTTCAGCTTGTTACATAGCTGCAGCCCTGATCTTTGAGCATCACAGCCACTTTGGTGGAATAGCAGGAGAGTTACATAACACTAGTTTATGATTTATCATGTAACAAACTACTTTAGCTAATCTCATAGGATCTCATGAATCTTAGTCTGTTATTATTTGATCCTATTCTTGAATCTATAATACAGAAGGGAAAATAGCATGGAATTTTAGGAATTATAGAGTCTCCCTCTTCTCCCCCAATTCTAGTCATGGTTGAGCAGAACTTTGTACCTCACGAGACCACTCTTCTGTACTTTGTCATAGCTGATCTGTTCCTTGTAGTATCACCCACTATTTCTAAAGCTACCAGCAGAATGCTGCCTTCTACACAAGCCATTCTTTACCAGTTTGAAGGCTGTTATTCCTCTTTGTGCCAACCTCCATTTCCGATTAAACAGCTCTATTGTTCTTTGTACAAAATGGTTCAAACATGGTACGTCCTAATCACATCCAAACGTTTACTGGATTGTTCCTAAGCCTCCCCTCCTTATCCCAATTTACCTACTCCACATGTGATCTAATCAGGTCAAAGCAATAAACCCAATAGTGTGTGTGTGTGAGCAAGATGTTCTGCTCTCATTTATGACCCTTACAATAGAAAACTGTTCAAATATTTTGTAACACACTATTACTAAGCTAGATATCAATCATCCAATATTGATTAGTAAAATTCTTTTAAATGAAAAATTTAAATGTGCATTTATTTTATCAACTCTGATCTTACTGATTTCAGCTCAGCATTCCAGTCCATGGAGGTCAGTTTCAATATGTCATTCATCATTCTCCAGTCCCCCTACTTTGTGCTATATCCAGGTGTGTTTGCCCATTGTCATCTGTCTCCTTATTTGTGATTTGTTAATGACAATGAACAGGATCAATCCAGGAATGTCTGCTTCTGGTTAAAGTAGTCAGAGAAAGACATTTTCAATTTTGCCCTTTACTTTTTCAAAATGAAGAGGATTTCTGTTGGATGTTCTGTATTAGTTTTCATGTTTTAAGGATGAGATAAAATATTTCTGTGCAAAGCATTGAGCTTCTCAAAAGGAAATATTTTTTTCTAAGTATACAACAAGAAGTTTATTACAATGTGCAGGTTTAATACCAAATGCAGCACTGTAAGTAACATTTGCCCTCCCTTTATATTTATAGGTTTCGCTTGCAGTCAAGTTACTCCATAATTTATTTGGGTATATTTATAAGGTGCCTAAATATACCATGACAATGGATTCAATATTTTGTTTAGTGTGCTTTTTTCTGTTACTTCAGAGATGTCACAAAGATCCTTCACAAGTTCCCTAAAGGTGCCTCACAAAGATATACTTGGCATATATTGGGCTCAAGATATGGTATTATGAGTGATAATAGTAATGGTCACAGGAAAACACAGCATCAGCAGCAGTTGTAGCAGTCGACATCCTGTCTTTTGATTGAATACCCGCTCACTTTCTTTACTGTATTTTCTGCTTACCACGCAGGGTAAGTGAGGTCTCATTCTTCTCTTATTTTGTAGTGTAGCTGCCTACACTAGCAGCTACGCTAAAGCTATTGACTGGGGGCTAACCTTATTCTGAATCCTAAACAGTTTCAAATATGCCCTGACGCCTCTTGTGCCTTTCACACACATACACTTTTAAATTTTTTTTAGTGAATACAGTTAAGACATTTGCCTACGACAGCCTTGGGAAGGGGGTGTCATTACCAAGAGCCCTCTATACGTAGAAGGACATGTAGAGAAGAGAAGGCAGGTCAACAGTCCATGAACCCGAGATCACTCATACCTCTGGGGCTTACTTCAGATAGATCTTTTTCAGTCCTTAAATAAATCATTCTGCAGGCTTTTCACACTTGAAGGTGCTACTGAGATTAAATGTGTCACCTATGATGCAAAGTGAACATTAAAGGCAGAAATTGCTCCAAACCTCACTGTGCTGATGGTGGGCCAGACTGCTTGACGTAGCCAAGTTCATTTATAAAAACATTAGGCTGAGTTTTTATACTTGTGATAATTGGACCATAAAAATGCTAGATAGCTCAAAAGCATGGAGTCTCTTAGCTGAGGACCAATTTGCAAGGTCAGAATAACTCATTCAAGGTTTGTAATTTTGTCTTCTGAGGCGTCCTGATGTCCTCAAGCCAGGATTCAGGTAGTTCATAGGGGAGAGGGTACATCTTTCACAAGACTTCTGTTGAGTGTTGCAGCCAGATCTGAAAATACTCAAGAGGTAGGCTGGCGCTTCAGATGTACCTGCAGCATTCCACAGTGAGGAATGTCTCATATTGAGAAACTATGCTCACAACAGTGTATGTCTGGGTACAGACTTGTGCCCCTCTTGCAGGCATTTCCCATGTGATTAGAGTAGGGAATGAAGCCTCAATGACCTCCAGAGGCTAAGGTTCTGAATAAAGTTTCAGGCTCAAAGGGAGTCAGAGCCCAGAGACTTATTCCTGATGACACTACTTTCAGTCCTAAAACCAACTAGGTCCAACCACCTTTCAGTTGCATAAGTTGATAAATTGCGTATTATGCTTCATCAAGTAAAACTCAAAATCAAATAATAATAATAACAATAGTAAGTGATAGCTTTGATTGAAGGAATATTTCCCTCCAACCTTCTACTTTGATGAAGTAATGTTCGTGTCCTCCTATTATCTCTTCAGGGACTAAGTACCACGAGTCTTGACCTATTGCTCACTTAGGCTGTTTCCTTTTACTTCCTTATCCAAAACCCTCTGCCAGTGAATTGATTCTGACTCATAGCAACCATACAGGGTAGAGTAGAATTGTCCCATTGGGTCTCTGAGATTGCAAACAGAAACTTTCATCTTTCTCCTTCAGAGCAACAGGTGAATTTAAACTGCTGATCTTCTGGTTAGCAGGCCAACTCATAATTCCCTCTACCCCCAAGGATCACTTTCCTTATCTGCCTCCATTTCCTCTGAAGGAATTCTAAACCTCACTCTCCTTACTGTTGAGCCTGAGACACTAAATGCTGAGCTCTCTTTCCCCTCTCGGTTTCCTTGATGGGTAAGGACGTCTTCAGGCATACACTGAGGGGTAAGGCTTGACACCTGAGGTGTGGAGATGAGCTGCTATGCAAATGTATTCCTGAAGGATGACACTTTTGAAGAACTTTAGCATGTTACATTTCTCCAATAACACTAGCTAGAGGTTTTTAAAAATTCATTATGCCATGGTGATTAATTTCATTGAGGGTCCTGATCCATTTTGCTGAGAGGTTGAAGTATTTGGATCGTGAAGATTTCTGAAGGCGATATGTGACTGTAGGAAGATATGCATGTGCCCCACTCACCCCTGTCTCCTGTCTGACTGGTACAACTGATTCCATGCCTAAAGGTCACCTTGAAGTTCTGTGACAGATTCAGGTTGATGGATGTTTCCAGGGAGCCCATACCTGACACTGTGTGAGGGCAGAACCCTTTTCTGAATCACCACAGAACATAAGAGAGGGACAGCCCTCGGTTTTATGGCTTTTAGAGAAGGATTGCCAATGGAACAGATTTATTCTAAAGAAAGAAAGGCAGGAATATTAATATTTTTAAATATACTGTATCTATTTTATATTCATATATCATGTGAACACCGGGTGTCATACTCTTTTTCACTGATGACTTTGGACATGGGTCCTCATTAAAGCTTTAAAGACCCATCCATGTGTGGATGATGTGTTTGGCTTTTTAAAAACCCAATTAAAGGAGTCGCTGCGAGGTGTTCTATTCTGGTGAATAGTTCCAGTCTCGGAAACTCACTGGGGGTGGTTCTACCCTGTCCTATGGGGTCACCAGGACTCAGCATCAACTGAAAGGCAGTGGGTTTGGCTTGGTGTTTGTAGAGCATAAAAGGCTGATAGTTGGCACCGATGCAGAGTTGCCTCAGAAGACAGATTGGATGGCCTATTTTCAGAAGTAATGGCCGTAGCCTTGAGAACTCAGTGAAGCAGTTTTATTCTGCACACCAAGGATTGCCTTGAGTCAGACCTGGTTCAGCAGCAACTAACAACACAACAACGAACTCCATTAACTGGAAGCAATGGTGGCTCAGTGGTAGAAGTCTCACCTTCCACGATTCAGGTCTCAGTCAATGGACTTGATGTACAGCTATCACCCATCCGTCAGTGGACATTTGCAGGTTATTATTGTGCTGAGAAGTTTTCAACAGAGCTTACAGACTAATACAGACTCGAAAGAAAAGTCTGATGATCTATTTCAGAAAATCAGCCAATGTAAACTCTAGAAATAAAAGCAATTCAATCCCAGTTGACAAGGGGTGGCAGTAAACTGAGTGCCAACTCAATGGCAACTAACCATAAACTCCATGTGGAGTTGACAATACTAATGAGCTGGAGCAAAGCTTTCAGGACCTTCATTTGTTGATGAAGCACAACTCAAAATGAGCAGAAAGTGCTATCTTTGTCCTTTAGTAATTGGAATGTTGCAAGTATGAAGCATGGAAAGCATCAAAAATTGTACTGTGCACAGAAATATATCCTAGACATTAGTAAACTGAACTACCGGATATCGGCTAATCTGAATCTAACAAACATAATCGACTATGCAGGGAATGACAAATTGAAGAGAAATTCCATTGTTTCAATAATCAAAAAGTACATTGCAAGTGCAACAGTGAAGTTCAACACTGTCAGTGATAGAATAATAGCCATACTCCTATAAGGAAGACCAATTAATATTGTTGTTCTTCAAATTTATGCACAGACCACAAATTCCAAAGATGCAGAAACCCAAGATTTCTACCAACTTTAGTCTAAAATTGATCAAATATCAATTTGCTTTAACAGATGTATTGATAAATACTGGTGATCAGAATGAGAAAGATGGAAACCAGGAAGAAAGACTGGTAGTTAGGAAAATATGCCCTTTTCGATAGAAGCAACACTGGAGATCACATGATAGAATTTTTCAAAACAATACCTTATTCATTGAAAATACCCTTTTAACAACAAACCATGATTACACATATGAGTAAACTATACCAAATAAACTATACGAGAATCAAATATTATACATCTGTGGAGAAGCTCAATATAAGCAATCAGCAGAAGGCCAAGGGTCTAGGAACAGATCATCAACTGTTCATTATGAAGAAAATTAAAGCAAATCCACAGATCTATATCACCTTGAGTATATTCCATTAGAATTTAGAGACCATCTCAAGAATATATATGACTCAATGAACATTAATGGCTGAAGACCAAATGAGTTGTTGACATCAAGAAATCATATATGGGGGTACCGATTACCATGAATAGTACATAACCCCACACACCTCATCCAGGGGGAAGAACAACAGAAGCCAGAGGGGAAGAGAGAGAGCAGTCAATGTGAGATATGAAAATAATAACAATCTATAATCCATTAAGGGGCCACAAGGATGGAGGTGGGGGGAGGGAGGGAAAAAGAGGAGCTGATCTCAAGGGCTCAATGGAACGTAAATGTCTAGAAAAGAATGATGGCAATATATGCACTAATATGTCTGATACAATTGATGTAGGGATTGTAACAAGAGTTGTAAGTGCCCCAATAAAATAACCAAAAAAAAATCATATATGAAGAAAGAAAAGATCTTTACAAAGACAAGAATAAAAATGGATGTCAGAAGATTCTGAAACATGCTCTTTAGCAGAGAGCAGCTATGTCAAATGGAATAAACAATGAAGTAAAGAGATAAATAGACTATTTCAATGGATTGCTCAGGAAGACGAAGTATCACAATGAAATGCGCAAAGACCTGGAGTTGGAAAACCAAAAAGAAAGAACACACGTGACACTGGAACTTCTCAAGCTTAAAGAACTGCAGTTCTGAAAATAGTTCTGTTCCAAGTTGTAATATTGATTCTATGGGCATAACAATCAACATCACACAAAGTATTGAAAGATGTGGAGAAAAATACACATAGTCAGTGTCCTAAAAAGAATTTACCGACCATTTACTCTTTGAGGAGGTAGCATATGATCAACAACTGATGGTATGGATGTTCCAGCCAAACTAAAGGCACTGGTAACAAACAACCCAAACCAGACTCACTGCAAGTGAGTTGATGAGCCCACGTGGGTTTCGGAAACTGTAACTCTTTACAGGAGTAGAAAGCTTCCTCTTTCTCACCTGGAGTTGCTGGTTGTTTCAAACAGTTGTACTGTGGTTGGCAGTTCAACACATTACCACTACACCGCCAGGGCTCCTTGGTGAAAAACAAGGCTCCAGGAATTGGTAGTATGCCAATTGAGATATATCCACAAATAAATGCTACACTGGAAATTCTCACCCAGTTATGCCAAGAAATTTGAAAGACAGCTAGCTACCTGGCCAACCAACTGCGATCCACATTTGTGCCCTTTCCAGAAAAGGCGATCTAGAAGGATATGGAAATTATCAAGCAATATTGCTAGTATCACATACGTATAAATCAGGGAAGGTGTCTTATTGTCCCGAGAACATAACTTAGTATAGATATTCCATGGACACTTGAAGTAAGTGTGCACTCTGTTGTTATATAGAGTATGGATAAATTTTAATTCTGTAGGTTCTGTTGGTTGATAATGTTCTTGAGTTCTTCTAAATCCTTGCTGATTTTATGCCATTTTTTTCGTTAATTATTCAAAGAGGGATGCTGAAATACCCAACTGTGAACTTTTAGAAAGTCTCTTTAGCCCCATTCATTTAGAGTCATATTCCTGCTGACAAATACCCTTAATTTTCCTTCATCTTGATTTCTTCATTCTGATAAAACACTTAAGCTGGACATAAGACTCTGGATTGGTAGTTTTTTATTTTAAGAAATTGAATGACACTGTGCTAATTTCTCTTGGTCGTTATGATTCAATAGTGAAAAGTACGCTGCCCCTTGAATGATTTTTCTCTTATAAGTAAGCTATTATTTATTTATCAGTGCTTTCAAGATTTTTTCTTGGCCTTTTGTTTTCAGAAACTTGATTATTATGTTGCTTGGGTTGTATTTTTTTTTGTTGACATTTTTACTCCTCTCTTTATGGAACTCTGAGGACATGAGTGTTTGGCCTTTTACTGTCTCACAGGTCTCTGGGACTCTGTTCTTTTTTATACCAGTTTATTTTCTATTTCTAAGACTGCATACTTTCTATTACTCTATGACTTCCTCATTATTTCCTCTATACTCGGCTATTAGATCTTTTCACTGGCATGCTGTTTTTTCTTTATGTATTTATTTTTTGTTGTATGTTTCATTTCTAAATTTTCCATTTAATTCTTTATATTTTCTATTTACTTGCTGAGTCTTTCCATTTCTTAGCTGAATCTCTGTTTAGTTTTTCATTTGTTTTGAGTCTGTGTCTATGTGTTCTTTGAAACATTTTCATGATGGCTGATTTGATCATTTTATCAGCTAGTTTTAACATATCTTTAATCAAAGTGCTGATATCTATTCATTATTTTTTCTTATGCATTTATATCTGTTATACTTCTCATGACAATAAATATTTTATTCAAATGTTGACACTTTAATATTACCTGCTGGATCTTATTTAGATCTTTGTTTTAGCTTATTTAGATCTTTGTTTTCTCTGACACCAGGAAAAATATACTCACTGTGTTATTACTACTAGGTGGGCTAGAATTCTATTTTTATCACTCAGTACCCATTGAGGGGTCTATGTTACTGCTTGATACAGCTGGAGGTTCTGATTTGCCTCCAGGCCTTCACTAATACTCCCCTGACTAGGAGAGGTAGGAGCATCTTATTGCTGCTCCCCTTATTGCTTCCACGGACACCACAAAGTGGTAGCCATTCATATAAATCCTAATTTTCTACCACCAAGTCTCCTCTGATAACATCCAGGCAGGAAAAGCAGAAGTTAAAGCTTTCTACTTAGTTTATGGGTAGTACACTTAGTTAGAAAGGCCCGTCACTAAGCATTAGGCCCAGCAGTGCATAGCATCTTTGCCAGGCAGAGAGATCACTGAAAGATATGCAGGAAGGTGCTCACCTACCAGGAACAGCATGTCCCGTGGAGGTGGGGGAAGTAAGGTACAAGCCCGCTTTGTCTTTGAGCAACAGAACTGATGCTCACACAATAGGGCAGTTAAACCAGGAAATCCAATTACAGAGCTAATTAGCACCTTCCAGTGGTGAGCACCACATTCCTAGAAGGAGCAGCACTGGAGGAAAGCTCAAATGATCTAGGTGCTGACAGCTCACCTCGGAGGAGGGTGTGCTGGAGAGCCAGAGGCCCTGGGGCCCACAGTTTAGCTCGGTTCTTGTTGATTCGATTAGCGCACTAGGCATTGCCTAGCCTTTGGAGAAGATAGCTTCCCGGTAAGCAGAGTTGTGGAAGGTGCTTTAATTCCCTAAGGAGTGTGGTAAATGAGTTTCTTTTGGCTTAATCCCACTTTAAAAATTGTGCATTCTGCCACTGAAAATTCCATTTGTCCTAGGTCTTAAGGTGAAATTAAAATTCCATTTAGGGAATAATTATACAGAGATGGGATTTTAGCTCTGTTGGAATGTTGTTGTTTCCTTCGTGTTTAGCCATCCTAGGCACTGTTGTTTTCAAAGCTAAGGTTATTTGGAAGGGAAATTGGAGCAGTAATAGGGTTACAACATGCTGGGTTTTGCAGCCTCTTTTAAATGTAAGAGATTGTTCCTTCTTTTCCGCCCATCCACATGGTCTGTTCCACAAAAGCCTAAACATGACCTTGACTGGAGGGTTCTCCAATGTCTAAGATATATGAAGTAAAATAGCGCACTCTTCTTCTTTCCGAAGAAATGTCTTTTCATTTGTTCGAATTCTAGTTTCATCCAAGTATCTGTTTATCTGTTCTGATTCCCAGGAGGCAAATTCACAAAGGACGCCTGTATTGGAAGTTTCCTGTTAAGCGCCATTCCAATCGCCAGTCACGTGTTCACTCCTGCTAACGTCACATTTGCCAGCAGGCCAGCACCACATGGCAGGTTCCTTTCAGTGTCGTCACTGTTTTGAGAGAGAGAAACTTCTATAGCAGCATTATCTTCTACCATTCATTAATTCCAGTTATTTTGTGCCTCCTGTCTGCCAGTAGTGAACAAAAGGCACGCTCCTGTAGGACTCAGGATCCGATGCAAGAGTCAGATAGCATCAACTAATGACACAAAGAAATGCTGGCTGCTGTGAAGTAGGGACTCTCACACCAGACTCCACGTGTTAACATCCTGACACTACTCCCTATTAACTCGAGCAGTTTAGATAATCGTACTGTCCCTCTGAGGGAAAAATGCATATAATAATATTACTTTTTTCTTAGACCTATCATGTGGATCGACTGAGTTAATACATGTAAAGTATTTCAAATAGGACATAAAACAAGCGATGCTCTGTAAACATTAGTTCTCACCCTTATCATTAATATTTCCATAAGGAACATTCCAAAGAAGGGGCCGGATCTATGAAAGAGCCTAAGACAAACGAATCTCATCTAGAGCAGGACTTAGGAAAACTCCCAGAGAAAGTGATACTCGAGCTGAGATTGGAAGAGGAGAGGAGTCGCCTAGGAAAAGAGGCGGGAATGGGAAGAGAGCCCTGTGGGCAGAGGAAGCGATGCTTGTAAAGCTTGAGGGGGTGACAGGAAACGAGCTTGGGACATGCCGAAGACGTAAAAAGAGAACCAACAACCAGCTGGTTGGAGCATGTTGCTGTTTGCTGTGTGTTTGCCCGAAGTGAACAGGAAGGGGTCTCTTCCAAGACAGGGTCCAGGCCACGAAAAACAAGTTTTAGTGAAAACCTCATTGTGTTCAAACTGTGTGCCAGCCCTCTGTTCAGTGCTGATACATTTCTTCTCTAAGAGCGCCCTTTCTAACTGGCAAATGTTTTAGGCTTATCCATGTGAAATCGCCATTTGTGCAGGTTATAAATAGTTCTGTGTCCCCAGTTCCGATCGTCAAGGATGACGAGACCTCCATTCATCATCTGAAGTAAAAGGTAAAGCTGGGCAGCACTTGCCTCGCACAGCAGAGCAGATCAGTGCACTTTGAAAGGTGTTCTAGCTGTGCCGCCTTCAAGGACAGGTAACTAAAAGGGAGTCGGCCTGGCTTGTGCAAGAAGCTACGTGGGTCAGATTGATGTTGGTAGCTTGTCACTCAGAAACACAGAGTCACTCTGCACCCAACGGAGTGACTTTCAGAAGCCAAGGCCAGCTTGCAAAACTATTAACTAAGGCAAGTTGTCGCTATTTTGTGGCTGAAAACCAGTTTTTGTGGCCACCTAGTACAATGGTGACAGATTATAAGTCTTTTCCTAAGTCTGTGAGGGTTGTGCGATTCTCACGGCTCAGCCCAAGGAAATTTCTAAAAAATACAATCAATTTATGAAAGCACATTGCAGAGACATGGATTACTCACCATAATTTTCTGGCATCTATATGAAAGGAATAATACGATTGTTCTCCATTCTAAAGGTGGGTGACCTTCCATGGTCAGTTCTAGTGCTTGATTTTATTGTGCGGACCTACAAAATTTGTGAGACATAAGATCATCCCCCCAAACTTAGAAACCTGCTCGTTTTTCCCCTTCCTATTCTTCTTTGCCTTCTATTCCTTGTCATTAGACCCCTCTTCTCCACATGGAATTGTAGCAATCATATTAATCACCTTAATTCTGTGAACTCTCTTTATTCTGCATTCTCTAGTCACATAGCTCATTTCTTCAACCACCCTTTTGATTCATAAGAAATCTAATCATGTCTTTTCCCTCCCACCTTTTGCTTCGCCTCTTCCAGTACCAAGCGAGTGGATAATTCTAACACAAGACTGGCTGTCCAAATCGAAAAGGATCCAGGTACGAAGACACTATCTTTCCCTCCTTCTCGCAGATTTATTTATTTTGCTGTATATATGACTCCCTCATCCCAGTGGACAGTCTGTGTGCTCATTGGTGTTAATCATGGTGAAAGCAGCGCATAGCTTGGTGGCTGTGTCCACTGTGAGGTAGAACTTGGAACTAGGCTGCAACAGGGGTTCCTTGTTGTGCCCAGAGTTGTTATGGGTTCGGGACTGACTGGGGGGCTCATAAGAACAACAGGCTGGTCAAATATCCTGATTTGGTTTGGAAGTAGACCCCTCTATCATTTAGAATTATGTAGGCACTTTAAAATGAGGAGTCTTCGAGTGGCACAGATAATTATTGTGCTCAATTTTAGCCTATCTAGAGCTTCTCAGAAGAAATGGCTGATGATCCACTTCTGAGAGAACAGTGATTGAAATCACGTGGAGCATAAGTCTACTCTGTCACACATGGAAGTACCTTGAACTCATGTCTAACTGGTTGGTAGTTGATGAAAGCATTTTATTTTGAGTACTGTAATCCTCAAATGCTAATCTTGGGATTAGTCTTTTAGCAAATAATCCTTTGGAAAGTCATTCTAGGATCCAAAATATTTGTGGGCTTCAAGTATTTCATTGAAAAATTCCATCATCCCTTAATTCAATTTCTCCACAAACTTTTTAAAGCTTCCTTATGAAAAAAGTTTTTTAAAAGTCACACAAGACTATGCTTAGGAAGGATTTATCTGTGAGAAAATTGTTAGTCCGTGTTCTTCGGAAAAAATGGAATTGAAAAAATGTATAAATGAATAGAACAGAAAAATGGGAGGAAGGAAAAAAAGTGAGGGAGGTAGGGATAGAAGAAGGCAGGAAGGAAGAAATAGATATACTTTAAGGGATTGGCTCACATGACTGTGGGGGCCAGCATGTCCAAAATCTGTAGGTGAGGCAGTGGGCTGGAAACTGTTGGAGCTCCTCATTTTCCCACTCCCTCATGAACCCTTGATAATTTATAAATTATTATTCTTTTTTCATGTCTTACGCTGTCTGATGTCTCCCTTTACCCTCTGTCTGCTGTCTATCCCCCTGGGAGGATAGGTCATTGTGATCAGTTCCCACTTTCTCTTCCATCCCCTCTTCGCCTTCCCCTCCTGGTATAGCTTCTCTCAGTATTGGTCCCAAGGAGTCTATCTGTCCTGTATTCCCTGTGTTTCCAGCTCTTATCTGTACCCATGTACATCCTCTGGTCTAGCCAGATTTGTAAGGTAGAATTAGGGTCATGATAGTGGGGGAGGCGGGGAGAGGAAGCATTAAAGAACTAGAGGAAAGTTGTATGTTTCATTGGTGCTATACTGCACCCTGACTGGCCCGTCTTCTCTCCACGACCCTTCTGTCCAATTGCTTACTGATTGGCTTTGGGCCTCTACTTTTTATAAGCACATCTTGCCTTTATTTTACCACATTGTTCTTTCTTTTTATTCTATTAATGCACCTGTGTGGTCAATGCGTTCTAAGAAGAGGCCACATGTTCAATCTCTACTGTTAGTGGTCTTAATCATTCTTTTTACCCTAGACAGTCAGCAACTTGAACAATTCTGAAAGGTTATTTCCCTCACTCGGGCCTTTTCTCTAAAAGCACCAAATATTCAAAGTAAAATCTAATTACTAACTCAGATGCATGCAAATTCATCAGAGAAAATGAATGCAAATGGTCAGATAATTCAGTCTTAAAATAGATAGAAGATAAAGCATTCCATTACTTTATTAGGCAGCATGGTATGACATGACTCAGCCATGGAACAGTTTATTCTTCCCATTAGTCATAATGAAGATATAAGTAGACTAATTACAAATCAACTTTTAGCTGCAGTGAATGCCCAGCCAAGAGTCATAAGCTGATTTATGTATTTTATCCATTTCGTTGAGCTGCATCTTCCTATGGAGGGCTCGCAGGGCTGTCTTTACCTCTCTGTACTCACCGATTGAAACTGTTTCTCAAGGATACAAATCCATGACGCCTTCAGCAACTTTGCAGCCTTTAGCTCTGATTTCCTTGCATCTAGGTCTCAGCCTTCAGTTTTGCTTTCGGCATGATATTTTTGCAGCAATTCGCTGCCTTTCTGGTTTTTGAGAGTTAGAATTTACCTGTGAAGTAAAACATATTCCTACAGTAAAGATCTTGAATGCAAACAAAGCCTTTCCCCTCCTCCCTCCCACTCCCACCTTCAAGGATCATCGACCACGAGGACTTCCAGGTTTATCGAACCTTTTCTTTAAACACTTACAGCTCTAATCTTGAGGTCCTTGTTAGGGGTTGAATGAAGGAAAATGCACATTTCCATACCCAAACAGTTACTGATGAGCTCGAAGCACTTTTTTATGAAAAGCAAGGACTTCAGGCTTTTGTATGGATTATGACTCAATCTGAAGAGAACCCAAATCCTCAAAACTGGATCAATAGACAGCACCACAATAAATGGAGAAAGGGTTGAAGTTGCGCAGGATTTCATTTTGCTTGAATCCACAATCACTTCTCATGGAAACAGCAGTAAAGAAATCAAAGAATGCATTGCATTGGGCACATGTGCTACAGAAGTTCTTTTAAAGTTATAGAGAGTAAAGATATCATTTTGAGGACTCAGGTGTGCCTGACATAAGCCACGGTACTTTCCATCACTTCATATGCACGTTCAAAGTGGCCAAAGACCATAGAATCAACGCATTTGACTTATGGTTCTAGTGAAGAATATTGAAAGCGCCGTGGAGAACAAAGAAATCTATGTCAGAAGAAGTTAGCCAGAATGCTCCTCAGAGAGCTGGATATGTTGTCAGGAGAGACCAACCCCTGGAGAAGGGCATCAGGCTTGACAAAGTGGAGGGGCAGCAAAATAGAAGAAAGCCCGTGACCAGATGATCGATACAGCACATCTATTACTCAGCAAGTATAAATATATGACTAATAGGTCTTTGATCGTTTGGGTCAACATGTCCAAAATACATGAGACAAAGTCTCGCCATTCTCAGTTCTAAGTATGTAGCTGGACTTCCTCCAGGTTCAATTTTCTTGTTCTGGCAGCCCATGCATGACATGTTCAATATCCTTCACCAACCATGATTCAAATGCACTGTTCCTCACTGTCCAGCTTTCCCATTCATATGAAGTGTTTTAAAATGAAATGATTTTAGGTTCGGTCATCTAGTCTTCTAAGGAATATCTTTTCTCTTTAACACTTTAAATAGATCATGTGTAACAGATTTTTCCAGTACAATACATCATTTTACTTCTTGACGACTACTTCCATGAGCATTGCTTGTGGATTCTAGTAAAATAAAAACCTTGACAACGTCACCTTTTCTCTGTTTCTCATGATGTAAACGATTGGTCCAGTCATGAGGCTGTTTGTTGTCTTTACTTGGGTTGTAACCCATCCTGAAATCTGCGGTTTCCTTTGTTTGTCAGTGAGGGTTTCAAGTCCTCTTCACTTTCAGCAAGCAGGACTCCCATCTTCGTTGCTCATGAGCCATCCTCCAGTCCTCACGCTTCATTCCTCTTCTGGCAGTCCACCTTCTCAGATGAGGTGGGCAGCACACAGACTGAGTAAGTGTGGGTAAAACATACAACTCTGACTTTACACCATGCAATGTGCTCTTGGGCTGTTGGAAGGACTGCCTCTAGGTCTATGTACTTTTGCCTCATGAGCACTCTGAAATGTTCTGGAATTCCCATTCTTTGCAACATTATCTGTAGTTTATGATCCACAGAGTCAAATGCCTTTGAGTAGTCGATGAAAGACCAGGAAACATCTTCCTGGTAGTCTTTGTTGTCAGCCAAGGTCCGGCAGATGTCGGCATTCATATCCCTTGTGCCATGTCCTCTTCTGAGTCCAACTTGGATTTCTTGAAGATTTCTTTCAGTTGATTGCGGAATCCATATTTGAATTATCTTTAACAAAATTTTACTTGCATATAATATTAATGATATTGTTCAATAACTTCTGTGTTCAACTGAGTTACCTTTCTTATGAATGTGTCCAAATATGAAACACTTCTTGTCAACTGACCAGGTAGTTGACTTCTAAATATCTTGGCATCAGCCAGTGAGTGGTAAAGCCTGTTTGCCATGTGTGACCCGAATGGTATTTGAATTACTAGTGGCATAGCTTCCAGCATCACAGCAACATGAACACCACCTCAGTAAGACTAACTGACAGATGAATGGGGACTTTTAGACTGTAGTTTGTCTCTATCTCAAGAGCATTGAATAGCTACTGAGGGATTTCAAGCAATGGATTTTGAGTGTCCTGGGCAACATGTACATGATTTTTCATTGAAAATTCATTGTGAATTTAAAAATGTGCTTTACACAATTTGTGTGTGCATGGATTGTGATAAGAATTATATGAGCCCCTGATAAAATGATTTAAAAAAACAAACAAGAAAAAGGCATTTTGGCTGTGAGTTGAGGACAGACTGGGTCACAGTTCTCAGTAAATATACATAGTGGAGCCACATGACTATTGTGACTGTTCATATGAGAAATGATGCACTGTGGGCTAGGGTAGGAATGGAGATCAAGGAAACTAGAAAGATTCAAGTAATATTTGAAAAAGGTAAACCAGAGAGACTTGCATGTGAATGAGTTGTAGAGAAGACTCCTGACTGATAGTACTGCTGTTCACTGAGGAGGGGACATAGGGAGGGAACTCCTCTTGTCATATTGAAGATATATATTTGAGACACATGAGAGAAGGTATGAAGTTATAAAAGTAGATATACCAGCCTAGAGTTCAGTCAAGTGATCTCAGCTGGATATATATATATATATATGTGTGTGTGTGTGTGTATATATATATATATGTCATTGCTTTTAGAAAGTAGTTAAAAGGAAGTAAATGTATAAATTTAAGGGGTATATTGTCATAATAAGGTGCTATTGATCCAATTCATAGCAACCATATGTGATAAGGAGAACTGCTCCCCCCAGCCTTCTTGGTTGTAATCTTTATGGAAGAGGATCACTGGGCCTCCTCCCAGAGATCTGCCTGGTGGGTTTGAACCACCAGTATGTGGGTTAGCAGCTGGGTGCTTAACTTTTATGCTACCAGGCTTCCAAAACCACACCCACTGCTATTGAGTTGTTTCTAACTTATAATGATTTTAATTCTAATTCAGAATAGAATAGTATCATATGGTTTCCATTTTTATAGAAGCAAACTATAATGTGTGTTTCCCTCAGAGCAGATGATGAATTTACACCACTGAACTTTGGGTTGTCAGTTGACCACTTTAACCACAGTGCCACCAGGGTCTTTGCAGGAGGGTATTCAAAAACCCCAAACCAAACAAACTGCTAGGGAACAATTTCCAAATCATAGTGATCCTAGAAAACAAAGTACAACTGCCCCTGTGGGTTTCCAGGATGGTAAATCTTTATGGGAGTAGACAACTTCTTTCTCCAGAGAAGGCAGCTGGTGGTTTCAAACTGCTGACCTGGTGGGTAGCAGCACAATGTGTAACCTCTGCACCAGGGCTCCAAGAGGCTATGCAATGTAATCAAGCATATAATCAAGCAAAGTAAGAGACCAGGGTTTCTTTTTAATGTGAGTCTGATTTTACCCCTGTTCATATGTCAATGCGCTAATTTCTGTGTCTGAATACATTGGACATAATGCTCATTGACCATCTATTTGTTCCTTCTTTAGGGAGTGATGACAATAACCTCAACTCCATCTTTTATGAACACCTAACAAGGTCCCTCCAGGAGTCCCTGTGTGGAGATTTGGTTCTTGGTCGTTGGGGTAACTACAGTTCTGGAGATTGCTTTATTTTGGCTTCCGATTACCTCAATGCATTTGTTCATTTGATTGAAATTGGAAATGGTCTTGTCACCTTTCAACTGCGAGGATTGGAATTCCGAGGTAAGAATCTTAATTGTGGGACTTGTGGGAGTCCCCAGACTGAATCATCACCGTGAATCTTAGTCTTCATTAAAGAGGAAGCTTTCTATGTCTGTCTTCTTAGATAAGAATTGGAAGTCTGTACCTTTTCCCATGTACTTCTTTTTTTTTTCCCACAAAAGAAAAGCTTGTAGTTAGTTCAAGGATCATTTGCTGGCCCTTAGGAGCGTTTCCCAGTCCAGTCTGTTGGGGCACCACGCCCTGGCCCCAAAGTACACTTTCAGCATTCCCTGGGGACCTTGCCACTCCATTCCCTTGCTGTTCCGCTGCACTCCCCCAGTGCTTTGCCTCGGCGTATTGGGATCAGGTCAGGTGCAATTCCCACACTGTGTCTCCGGTGCTGTCCCCTGTATCGCCCTGAATCACTGGGGGGCATCATGTCTCATAGTGGGGCCAGCCATGTTGTTCTCTCTGTGGACTGACTGTTCTACTCAGGAACATCATCCTCACGGCCTCGTGGGCCAGGCTGTGCTCCACTGTCTCCTCCTGCCCCTTCATCTGCTCCCGTGTGCTCTGATCAGATATGTCCATCTCCCGGAGCTGCAGAATCAATGTCATCCTTTGAAACAAATTCTTTTCGGGGGAGGGGCAGGAATCCACTTAATTTTTGGTGCTGGGGCCAGCCTCCCAGACCTCTCCACTGGTTCCCTGCTCCATGCCGGGATATTGCATTCACACCTTGCGGCACTGGGTTGAAGTCTGGTCCCACTTTCCCTGTGGCCCATGTACTTCTTTCAGCACATTTTTAATGCAGTTTTTGTGGTAAAATTAGGTGCCTCGGCTGATATTCGGGTCGGCGTATACTCAAGTATATATGGCAACCCAATGTACACCTATGTGCTAACAGATCAAGAAACTGTTTTCAATCATAGGAATGAGTCAAAAGCCAAAGGAGACTATGGACACCAAGTGGGTTTCATGTGAAGACAAAAACAAGCTCACTGCCATTGAGTCAATTCCCAAATAAAACAACTCTCCAGGCTTTGGGGTTTCCATGGCTGTAAATCTCTACAGGAGTAAAAAGCTTCCTCTTTCTCTGATACAGCAGGGATGGGTTTAAACTACTGACCTTGTGGTTAGCAGTCCAGTGTGTAACCCACTCCCCTACCAGGGGCCCCACTATGTGAAGACAGCCAGCTCTAAAATAGAACCGGAATCTGCCAGGTAATCGGTGCTGTTGTCTGAGGGTGATGTTGGGCTGCTAAGTGCAAGCGAGGTGTGCAGTTAGAAACCACCAGCCATTCTGAAGGAGAAAGGTGGGGCTTTCTAATCCCGTAAAGAATTACCGTCTCGGGAACCCACAGGGGCAATTTGACCCTGTCCTATAGGATTGCTATATTCAGCATAGACTCGATACCAGTGATTCGGTTTGGTTTTTGTTGATTCTCACCCATGGTGACCCTACTGAAGAGAGGTGAACTGCCTCACAGGGTTTCTAAGGCTCTACATTGTTACAGGAGACTGTCACATCTTTTTTGGGTGGTGGGTTTGAACTGTTGACCTAAGTAGCAGTACAGTTGCTTTAACCACTGTGGCATTAGGGCTCCTTTAGTCCTTTAATATGTCCGAGCTTTATTTTTCATGTGTAAAATGACTATCTCCATGTTTATGTGTTCACATGCATTACATGACCGTTCACTGCATTATGATTTCTTAATCTACCCAAAGCTTGACAGTATGATCTCAATTTTTCACTTCAACAAAAGCTGGAGTTGCAATGGGGGAGCCAAGTCTTTGTAACAGGGAGTATGCATTGCTTAACAAAATTAATTAAATATTAAAAATGAATTTTAAAAATTATTTTTTGTTATGCCAATGAAACTATTACATAAAATTAATTTAATCATCGAGTACATAAACAGCAAAATATATGACTTGCTCAATAGTTTCTACAAATAGGTGTATAATTTAGTGACGCCGATTACCTTCTGGAGTTGTGTAACCAATTCTCACCTACCATTTTTCATTTTTCTTTCCCCAAGAACATGAACTCAGTGTCCCCTAAGATTCCTGTCTACTTTTGACTTGCTATGGCCATTTGATCTCATGTAGGTGATTCTTCAAAGAGCACAATACTCAAGGCAGACAATCTTTATTAGTTAAAGTATTATTTGGTTTTGAGAGGAGGTCAGGGGAAATGTTCGCTTTAAGGTTGAAAGATGATCTCAGGGAAATGTTGCAGGGCTTCCTCTAGTCTCCATGGCTTTAGAAAGCTGTTGTCAATAGGGAATTTAAAATCTGGTCCTGCCTCTCTCCCCTTGTGATCAAGGTTCTTCCAGGGAATCTTTGATCAAAATGTTCAGTAATGGTAGTTGGGCTGGCCTCAGTTCTCTGGTCTTCAGGCAAGGAGACAGTTTTTCATGGGGGCAATTAGCCACACATCTGTTTCCCTTTCCTATCTCTGACTCTTCTACTTCCTCTATTGCACCAGGCAAATATCTTGTCAGCTGCAAAGGGTTTGGGGACAGCTTCTCACTGTAGCTAAAAATAGAGACCGGGTTGATTGGAGAAATTCTACATTTATTCTTGCAATCACTGCAGAAGGGAACAGGCAGGGTTCTGCTTCTGAGCGATTTCAGCGTCCAGTCACAATTTAACAAGTTAGGCACCTTAAACAACATGACAAGAAACAAGCTTCGCAATAATCCCTCCGGGTGATAACCAGGTTTTTACAATGATCAGCGGACAAAAGAGAGCAAGTTTCACAGGAAACTGTTTACATTCCCCCAATGGATGATCAGACCCTGAATGAATATCTTCCTTACTCCAGGGGCGGTCAGACTAGTACCCGTAAAGTTTCTGGCTCCATTCCCTATCGAAGGGCTTCCCCTTTCCCACCAAACCAAATACCCCATTGCCATTGGGTAACGGCGGCTCAGAGCAGCATTCAGGGAGAAGGTAGAGCTGCCCCATACGTCTCCAAGACTGTGACGTTTTACAGGAGTAGAAAGGCCTGCATCCGTGTAAAATTAACAGGCTTAAAAGAGAATTTTTACTATAGGGGTGATGACTGTTACATTCTGTGTCCCTTTTAAAAAATTAACTCTCAACAAACTATGTTACATTTCCAATAGTGATTAAGAGCAAGCTAATCTTTTCACCTTCTCTATCAAATATGGAAAAGTTGCTGGCCTTGGGTTCTTTTTTTCCCACTGTTCTTAAGTAAGTTTTGTTGAGAACTTTCTCTCTGTGAACTGGGGTGAACTGCCTCTTTTTTTAAAAAAATTAAATATTTCTATTAGGGGCTCTTACATCTCTTATCACAACACAATCATCCATTGTGTCAAGCACATTGGTACACATGCTGCCATCATCATTTTCAAACCATTTTTTTCTACTGAGGCCCTTGATATCAGCTCTTCCTTTCCCCCCTCCCTCTCCTGCCTACCCTCCCTCATGAGCCCTTGATAAACTAAAGATTATTATGTTCATATCTTACATCATCCTCTGTCGCCCTCCACCAGTTTTCTGTTGTTCGTCCCCCTGGGCGGGGGTTATATGTTGATCCTTGTGATGGATTCCCTCTGCTCCCCCTCCTTCCCCTCAGGGTCAACAATAAGGGGAACTTTACAGAAGCAGACTGCCACATCTTTCCTCCTAGTGTTGAAATACAATGGGAATAGGCATCAAAGAACTTTACAAAGATGAAGTTAACTTTCCGTAAGAGGATTGAAAAATAAACCAGTAAGCAAATAAGAACATTTTTTACAGCTTGGAGAAAGTCCTGTAAAAGAAGCAGTACAAATCACATCACCGTGAAAGAGAGGGAGTGCATGATGGGGACCCAATGCCCATCTGTAGACAGCTGGACACCCCTTCCAGAGCGGTAGTGAGGAGGAGATGGGCCACTCAGGGTTCAGTGTAGCAACAATGAAACTCAAAACCTTCCTCTAGTTCCTGAACGCTTCCTCCCCTCCCAATCATCATGACCCCAATTCTACCTTGCAGACCTGGTTATAGCAGAGGATGTACAGTGGTGCAGTGGGGATCTAGATGCACAGGGAATCTAGGACAGACAAACCCCTCAACACCAGCGGTGGGAGTGGCGACACCAGGAGGGAAGGGGGTGTAGAAAGGGAGAACCAATCTCGGAGATCTCTGTGTAACCTCCTCTCTGGGAGATGGGCAATGGGGAGGCGGGTGAGGGGAGACACCGGGGAGTGTAAGATAAGATATAATAATTATTTATAAACTATCAAGGGACCAGGGGTGGGATCGGGGAGGGAGGGGGACGGGGGAAAAATGGGAAACCGAACTGATTCCAGGAACCCAAGTGGAAGGTGAATTATGAGAATGATGAGTGCAACGAATGTATAAGGGTGCTTTGCTCAATTGATGTATGTACAGACTGTGATAAGAGCCTTATGAGCCCCAATAAAAATATTTTTTAAAAAAGAAAAAAAGCTTTATGGTTATGTAATTTACATGTAATACAAAATATATTACAATCATCATTATAATCAATATTTTGTACAATCATCATTATAGGGTTGTACAATCATCATTATAATCAATATTTTCTTATTTCATGTATTCAATATTATTAGCTCCTAATTTCCACCAAACAAATTTGTTTGAGAAATAAATGTGTTTTTATTTCACACACACAAAAAAAGAAGCAGTACAGTTTTGTAATAGAAATTTCCTCCACAGGGTTAGAGTGAGGAGTTGCCACATTAGATAGAATGGTCCAGAGAGGCCTCTTTGAAGTTTGTGGTTATGCTTAAGACAAAGGTGGAGGAGGCAAAAGGGGCTGCTGTGTAAAAACCAGGGGAAGACTGTCCAGACATAGGAGCTGTAAGTGCAAAAACCATGAGTCCGGGAAGATCATGTGGCTAGAGTTTAGCTGGTGTGCATGAGGGAGGCTGTGAGACGGGATCTCATGGGGCTTCCCTGATGGGGCAAAAGTTTGCATCTTATTCTTGGTAGAAAAGGGAAACAAGGATTCTGGAAAGAGGAAAGACTGATCAAATATGCATTTTCAAGATCTTTCTTTTAGCTGTATGACAATGTGCTGGAGGCAGGGTGGAATGGAAGGATGCATGGAGATCATGTAGGAATTTATCGTAGAGATTAATGCAAAGTATCATAGAGGGGACAGAGAACTACTGCGCCACTTGGAAGTGCACTCAGCAAGGCTGAGTGAGCAGTAAGGGGTGAGCGAGGCAAAAGAGAACAAGCTGAAGGAAGATCGTAACTTTTTGAGCCGAAGGTAGATGTGTCACCAAGAAGCACCCCATTGTGGATAGTTTTATTTTTCAATGTGCATCATTCATCCAATGAATATATCAAGTAGTTAATGGGACAGATGAGTCTTGCTTTATTCCAGTGGTGTTTATGAGGACTAGTAAAATTTTCTACATAATCATAGAAGCCTACATTAAGCAAAAATTTCAAAATATGGATTCTCAATATATCCTCCATCATATCTTTCCCCTTCTCTAAACCCTCCCCACAGATTTCTGTGCTCTTCAGTTCACACTATCCCCAAACTGCTACTTTGGCACCCTTCACGTACTCAGATTGTGTTTGTCTTAAATGTTCTTTGTGTTTGAGGAGCAAAAGTCTGAAGAGGCAAGACAAAAAGTGTAGAGTATTTGTGTAAGTTTTCCCAGTGACAATCTCATAGGACCGTCCATGTTACTCTAAAACAGGCATCCTCAAACCATGGCCTGCGGGCCACATGCGACCCACAGAGGACATTTATCCGGCCCACCAGGTGTTTTTGCCCCATTGGTTTTTTTACTTCAAAATAAGATATGTGCAGTGTGCATAGGAATTTGTTTATAGTTTTTTTTTAAACAATAGTCCGGTCCTCCAACGGATCTGAGGGACAGTGAACTGGCCCCCTGTTTAAAAAGTTTGAGGACCCCTGCTCTAAAAGAATGAGTGGGTGCATCTCCATGATGGAAAATGATTCTTTGGCAAAACTTTCTTGACCCTTTTTTTTTTAACTAATGCAGTTTTCAAATTTCTTAAAATGCCTTCACAATAAACCCCCAGGATCATCTAGCGCTTGGTGAAATTTTACCAAGATAACCCCGTTAGAATCCTAAAACGCATTGCCTTCTAAGCTGACCTCTCTGCTCTGAATTGAACTGGCTCATCGGACTCCCTTAGAAACCACTGTTTGGGTTCTTTGTTTGTTTGTTTTATGGAGCTCTCATTAACATATCATACCATTAAATAGTTCCATCATATCAAAAAAGGCTGTGCAACCACAATCAACTTTGGAACTTCTTCTTCCTTCCCGTACCCATTGACATTGACTCCTCATTTTCCCTCATCCTTCCCTTCCATGCCCCTCCCCTCCCTCTGAAAAAACACTCACTGGCAAGAGTCTATGAAACTCACAGCAATCTTATAGGGCAGGGTAGAACTGCCCTTGTGGGTTCCTAAGACTGTAACTCTTTACAGGAGTAGAAAGCTCCATCCCATTCTTTCTCCTACTGTGTGGCTGGTGGTTTCAAACTGCCGATCTTGCACTTAGCCCAACTTGAAGCCACTATGCCACCAGGGCTCTTAGTGCTCCTGGTCACCTACTGGCTCCATACATTCACGTATACCAGTTTCCCTATACAAATATACAAAACAAGGGAAAACAGCCAACAAGGACCATATAAAACAGAGAAAGAAATCAATCTAAGAGAAAGTATAGAATATTTTTAAATGATAATAAATTCACATTGGGTGCAGAGGTAGATCAAATTACAAGGTGTTACATTCCACTCTAAGTACAGTTGCTAAAATTCTTTTTATAATGATCTTTGTCTGATATTAAAGCTGTTAACATTCCAACATGCCTTGGGGATTCCATGGGGACTCAATCCACGTAAGGATCCTGAAAATGGATTTTGGGCTACCACTATTATCCATAGCTTTCTGAGAACCATGTTTTTATAATTTAGGCACTGGGATCGTTCCCTCTTCTGGGTTTGAATCTTATTATTTATAATCCTTGGATCACACAGGCTGGTGTTCTTCTTCCTTGTAGATTTAATTGACCCCTCACTTAAAGGGCTGCTTGTTCAGACACATATCTTTAAGACCCCTGATACTATCTTTCATGATGTACAGGCACCATCTGATTTCTTAATTACACTTTGCTAGTCTTCAGTGACTTCCTCATGAAAGCAATTACCAGGCAGAGCCATGATATAAGAGCTAATTGTTCTTATATTAGGGCCATGATCTTGTGATAGCTCAAAATCCATTTCTATAACTAAGGTTTCTATAAGTCCCCGGTGTACTTCTATAGACATCATTGTTATTTTATTGTAGTACATCATAAATAATCCCCTGGGGGCCTAAGGTAATTCTATTGATGGAGCCTTCCTGGTGTAGTAGTTAAGCATTAGGCTGCAATGTGCATGGTTGGCAGTTCAAATCCTCGGTAGAAAGACTGGGCTTTTTATTCTCGTAAATAGTTACAGTCTCACAAATCCACAAGGGGGCACTAGGAATCAGCATGGACTCTATGGTACTGAGTTTATAAAGGTATTTTAGTTAATAGCAACATTGTTGAGCAAAGGTTTATACATGAGCAGCTCTTCTTATTGGACACCAATACATGAGTTGTGAGCGCATATAACTTCAAAATGTGGGTGACTGGATACTAGTTACAAGTGCTATGGGGGGTGGAGATACGGCAATCCTGTCAGTAACTCTTTTCCAATGGCCGGCCATGTCTGGTAGACCAACACATGTCATATAAAGTCATAGAAACCATGAAAACAGCAAATATATATTGGTTTCTGGTCATTACTCATGATCACTCAGTTTGGATCTTTTTTTTTTTTTAAGGAATTAACAAGATGGAGGCAACTATGCTACTGAGGAAACTTGTATGCAATCCAAGTTTTCTATGTAATCCATTGATTACAGAGACATTTTAAAAATGTGTTTTGTTTTAAAAAAAGAAAAGCCCATGCATGTAACTGCTACCCTAGTGGTAATAGAGTTCTCTTTTCCTCCTATTCAGTAGTCACTGTATGGAAGTAAGTTTTCTGGATGATCACTTGGGTACTAACTAAAAAATTGGTGCTTTAAGTCTACCATCCCATACTTTGGAAGAAAGCTCTGGAATTCTGCTTCTACAAATCATCCCCATTGCGTGCAGTTCTACTTTGAAAATACATCGGATTGCCATGAGTTAGTCAACTTGATGGCCACCGGTTTGGTTTTAGTATATGTCAAGTGCTGGGAGGAGCTGGGAATAGAGAAGTCAAGGCCTCCTACCTGAAGCAGCCGGAGCCTCACTGAGAATAGATGTCCACAAGCAATGAGCACTCACTGGAGGCTGAGATGACTGCTGCAATGACACCATGTATGAGGCAGGCATGTCACATGCCTCAGGGGAGGAGTATGAGATCCGGTTGCAGTTTGAAACAGCTCAGCAGAGGAGAAATTGCAGTAAGGAAACTCACGAGGACCAAGAAGCAAACAGTGGCCACACATGGCTTCCAGGAGTTTGGGAAAAAGTGGTCAGGATAATGTTAAAGAGATAAACGGGAGCCAGATTAGACTGTCTGGAATCTCTGTGTAGCATAAGGACACCTTTTAACTGGGAGAAAGAAGTCATGATTGCATATATTTAGCATCATTATCTAAAGAGGAATTTAAAAAATTCTTTGGATGCAAATTTCTAATCATTAATTTTGTGGATATTCATACTTTTTCATATCCCTCGATGAATTTATACAAAATGCTACATTTTTCTATAGGTACAATATTTTAGGCATGTATTCTGTGAATATTTATGAATTTATAAGAAAACTATTTAGAGAGCTAATTTGAGCAAGGCCGTTGGCAAAATCCAACAGAGCAATAATAGAAACTGTACTCTGTGTGTACTCCTCCTCTATTTTACAAAGCTGACCGAGAATGCTGCAGGAAGTGGTGAAGATGAAGTGCCTCCAGTGTGGTGAGACGGCAAAACTGATTCATGAATCTCAACTATTTGGAGATCTTTCCTCTTTTTCTTAGATTTCAAAGGGAGAACTATGAAGACGAGCATGTGTGAATTATATCCCTATTATACATTCTATGAGTCATAGCTTTTATTTTAGTAAACATAACCACTCATTGCTTTTAAAGGATGTCAAGCTAATTTGATTCCTGAGTTTATACTACTTTTTGCATCTTCCAACTCCTCATCGCATCGCCTATGGTGTCCTTCCTAATTGACCAAGCTAAATATTTTATCTCGACTGTGTCATTTATTGATTGTGACATAACAAACCACAGCCAAACTTAATAGTGTGAAACAACAGTGACTTGTCACTTCTCACTGAGAGCTTCTGAGTGGCACCAAGAGTTAAGCGCTGAACTACCAGTTGAAAGGTCAGCATTTTGAACCCACTCCAGGAACCTCAGGCACGCCTGACATTCTGTTTCCCAAAGGTAACAGTCTTTAAAATCCCATGGGACAGTTCTAACCGTGACACGTAGGACCACTTTGAATCAGAACGGTCTCAACAGCAACCAACAACATTGTGTGGGTTGACCAGTAGTCCTTCTACTGAACTCACTTGGGATCATTCATGCAGTCATGTGGAGGGAAGGACAAAGATCCTTCATTGAGGGCTGGTGAGCACACTGGCACTTTGGTTATCATCCCTGTGTCTCTTGTTCCCCAGTAAGCTAGAAGAGCCTTCTTCACAGTGGACGGCCTCGGAGCTCCAAAGGGATGAATGCAGATGCTATAAGACTTCGTAAGCCGAGCTTCTGGAATGGGTTTCTTCTGACTTTTGCTGTATTATATTGGTTAAAGCCTCTCACAAGGAGAACTCAGATTAAACAAACTCAATGCCATTAAGTCAGTGCCAATTCATAGTTACCTTATAGGACAGGGTAGAATTGCCCCTGTGAGTTTCCGAGACTGTAACTGTTTATGAAAGTAGAAAGTCCATCTTTCTCCCAACTCATATGAAAAGAGTGGAAAAACAAACTCTATTGCTTGTCAGTGAAAGTATACAAGGTCCAGTCACAGGGCGACCTGGTCTATTGGAGGATAACACAACAGCACAGACACTTGCAACGTCATCGGATGAACGATGGAGGAGGCATGTAACGGACAAATCTATAATGATACACGTGGTAGAGCAATTGTTGCGTAAGGTCAGACCTCCCAGGAGAGTTTTTCTGTTATCACTTGTTTACCTTTCTTCTGCTTCTAAATATGGTCATGTGGCTATAAGGATTATTTTGACATAATGTTAGTTAACTTGTCACAACACCACACCCTCTTGAACAATTTTTTATTGTAATTAGCAACACTAGAATATAAAAGAACATATAGTTTGACAGAGTCAGTATTATACTTTTGTTGCAAGAACAGTCCAGTTGGCCTAAAAGGAATGTTTCATTTTATTATATATTATTATAGTACAATATTCCCAGAAAAAGTCATGTTTTCTTTTATATACTTGGGTACTTTTTGAAGATTTCTTTTCAGCATTACCTTATTCTTTCCAGTTTCCTATTTTCCACATGTTTTGTTTTTGTCAAATTAAATCTACTTTAGCATAACCTGAAGCAGTCAAAATATAGATGTATTGGGTCACTCTGGATTTATCCTGAAATCTATCAAAGCCAACTACGAGAAAGATGTGAATTTCTACTCCCATAAATATTTGCAGTGTTAGAAATTCACTGGGGCAGTTCTACTGTTTTCTAGAGGGTTGCTATGAGTTGGTATGGACTTGATGGCAGAGATAGATAGATAGATAGATAGATAGATAGATAGATAGATAGATAGATAGATAGATAGATAGACGATAGATAGAGAGAGAGAAAGAGAGATCAAAGCTATTCATTGAAATAGAAGATATCAAACTACACAGTTGGAAAAAGAATGTGGGTTTGCATAGGTTATGGTCCTTTCTCAGGAAATAAGCACAGCACAAAAGAAGCACACTTCATGGTGACTGTCTTAGGCTGGGCTCACTAGAGAAGCAAAACCAATGACATATATATATATATACATATATATATGAATGAAATATATATGTGAAGTATATGTATATGAAATCTATATATGAAGTATATATATACATATATATGAAATATATATCAAGAAAATGTCTCAGAGTTGTAGAAACAGGCAAGTCCAAGTCCATGAGGTGAGATATTAGGCTGGAAGCTTCTCCTGACTCACATACGTTTAGGACCTGATGAACCCCAGATTGGCTGGAAGGCCACAGCTTGGTAACTGCAGAGTCAAATGAGTCCAAGGTCTGAAGGTCCCATCTCATGCTGCTGGTAACTTCCAGGATCCGAAGATCATATGGCAGATTGTTGGTTCAAGTCTAAAGAACTGGTGGTTGATGAGACAGAGGCAGGATCCAGACCAACAAAAATCAAGCAAGCTTTTCAGTCTACTTATATTTGAAACAAGTCACACCCCCAACGAACGTCCTTGAAATTGTTTACATCAGATTTGTGACCCTGAATAAGGCTGTTGCATCCGACCCTAAATTGACAACTGTTTGATTGTGATGACAATGTGAAGAGCCAGGTCATAGGGGATTACCAGGTGTTAACTTCCTAACCACTGAGAATCCTGGCCTAACAAAGTTGACACAGAACCGAACAATCACACATATCAATTGATATTCCATCAGTTCCTGGCATGACCAAAGTCATGAAAAGACCAGAAAAGCAAGCTTGGAGACTATCAGATAAGAAGTCGGTCCCAAATCACAAAGTAACACTGATCCCATAACTGGGATTCCTTACAAGTTGGTAAGTAATCCAGGCACGGTCCATTGTGCTCATACTGTTGACACCATGGACCCTGTAACCTGGATGCTCCCGCTACTATCACTGCTGCCTTTGACCATTCGACGAGTAACCCTGCCACCATCTCTCTTCCACAATGGGCTCCACAGCATCCCCACTCCTTTTCTCAGTTTCATTGTGTGCACGTTATTGACAAAAGCAAGAGGTGCTCTAGATGCAAGGGTGGCTGCAAGAGGGTTTGACTTTTCCGATCTTATATAAGGAGCATGGTGGTATTGTGCTTTCTCATTGGGCTGCTAACCAAGAGGTCAGCAGTTCGAAACCACCACCCACTATGCAGGAAAAAGATGAGGTTTTCTACTCCCATAAAAAGTTAGTTTTAGAAACTTACAGGGGGCAGGTCTAGCCTGTTATATAGGGTCACTATGAGTCGTAATTGACTTGGTGGCATTGATGATTATTTATTTTATAGTGGAAGAGAGCCACCGCTTCTGCTAAGACTCATAATATGAGTGTATTCATGGAAGTAATGCCCGCTGCTACAACCGCTAACTCCCCCATCTGAGTGCCGGACACAATATCCTTTTATTTTGCATCACATAAAGTTTGGTGGACATGAAGTCAGTGAAGAGGGTGGGGGATGATTTCCACCCCCATCAAGGACCCTGGCTGGTGGCGGCTCTGCCTCCCTGTTGCGTCGTGTCCCAGGTCACCAGAGCTTGGCTAGTAAGCTAGCAGAGGGACAGGCCGCATAGAAGTTCGTGGACCAGGTCCGAACCTAAGGTACTTAATTTCCTCCTACATTCTAATGGACAAAATGATGAGAGAAGTTGGGAAATATTGATCCGTTGGTACACAGGAGGAAAAGTAAAAGGGCCTGTGAGCAGCTATCCTGTTCCTGGCACAGGGAAAACATTTTTTCTAAACATAGGGGAAGGGCTGAAGTCCAGGGCAGCCAAAAGAATGTCAGGGTAGCCATGCCACATTTTACTTATATTGGCTAGTATTATATGAAACATTAATACAAATTCTTCATCGAGAATCTAACCAGGGAAGCACATTTTTGTATTCTGTTCCTTGGGGACCGAGCATCTCAAATTCGAGTTTATTTTCTTGTTACCCTCAGGAAACAGGATCGTAATATCCTTGTGTCCTCGGGTTTATCAACATTGCTAGCATTTTTAAGCCTTTAAGGAAACCATTCAAGGAATCACAGATTAATCATCTGTTTTGAATAAAGGTGGAAACAAGTGATGCATTTTAGAGCACCAACAGCGTTAAAAAGTGGGAAAAAGAGAAAGGTAATCTGTTGGGCAGTCGGTCCCACTCAACCATCATTTGAGTAGGTGGACACAGAAGGAAAAGGGAGAGCTGGTTAAATGTTCCATCGATTTCTGTTCAGCGTTAGTCCGTCCGGTGGCCTCGGCTTATAGGCTAGCTTATCTTTATTAAACCACAACAACCCACGGCTACCAAGTAGATTGTGACCCTCCAGGACAGATTAGAAACGTGCCACGGGGGTTCCAATGCGGTGAATCTTCACAGCAGCAGACTGCCTCGTCTTTCTCCAGGTGGGTTAGTTACCAATCTTTCAGTGAGCAGCCCACTGTGCCTGTGGAGGCCCCTTATTACTATTTAGAGAGGAGAATGCTGCCCACAGGAGGACCGTGTCACTTGAAAATACTTCCTGATGGTGTAGTGCCAGGGGCGGGAAGCAAACATCAAAGCCATGGGAGGGAGTTCTCAGTGACTTCAAGACTCAGCTGCGTATCAGAAACGCAGATGACAACCACTTTCAGAACAACCACGTGCCATTCCTTCTCCATATTTAACGAGTGTGCACAACTGAGCTCCAAAGGGGATAAGGAACGGTCAAGAGTTTGCAGTAGCAGGGAGGTGATGAGAAAGTGGGTTCAGAAATGTGATTCTCAGATGCAATGACAGATCAGACTAAAGGGAGTCTAGAACTGCCCCTGGCCAAGGACTTGATGGCATGTGAGTAACATTCTCTCAAGGAATAAGACCCCATCGAATGCTAGAAGAGGTCACATGTGTGGAAAGTTTTGAGACTACAAAAATAAAATGTAATTGGGTATGTACGTATGCATGCTGGCTCTATTATTCTCAGTATGGTGCTGATACATGTGATCACAGCAAGGTCTGTTTCCCCAGATCCTCCTAGCAGAGATCTCCCTACCATGGAATTGATTCAGACTCATAGCAGCCCTGTCGGACAGGGTAGAACTGCCTCTGTGGGTTTCAGAGACGTAACTCTGTACAAGAGTAGTACACTTTACCTTTCTCCCAAAGATGTTAGGAAGTATAAACAAATCATTTAACAATGTGGGACTGTGTTAGTCAGGGGAGACTAGAGAAACAAATTCATGGACACTCACATGTGTAAAAGAGCTTTATGTACCAGAGCTATTGAATATTGAAAAAAACATCCCAGCCCAGTCCAGACCAAGTCCTTAAGTCTGCTATTAGCCCATATGTCTGATGCCAATCTATAAAGTCCTGATCAGACTCACGAAACACATGCAATGATGCTGAATGCAGGAAGATCACAGGCCAGTGGGCGGGAGGTCTTGTGGATTCAGTGGCATTTCAAGCATCTCAGCACTGCCATGATTCTCCAGGTGGCTTTTCTGGCTCCAGAGGTTTGGCTCCATCAGTCTCTCTCCAAGTGTCTTCTCCACAAGGGTGTCTCGCAGGGAGTGAGCCTGTGTCTCACCTCCAGCAAGCTGTTTATCTCCTTAGCATCTCCAAATGAGGTCATCAGACAACCCCTCCACTCTGAATACTCAAATTGATGCCAGATTATGTAACTACCACAGGGAGTCTGCAAACCTCAAGAAAAACAATGTTTCAGAAATGCATGGTACTATTTAGATATTTGCCTTTCATATGATTTCCATCACTACATTTTTCTCTCTTAATTCATCTTTTGATATTTCCTTGAGATGAGTGATTTTTATGTATACAGTTCCATGTGATCAGATATTTCCATTTTTTGCTCAAATGGCTGCTCAAACAAGAAAAAACCAGTATAGATGACTTTGTCCTTTGACTTAAGATCCAGTGGTGATGAAAATGATGTAACTTTTAGGTGTGTCTAGCCATGAACTTTTGAGATCAAGATATTTTGACCACACCGTGGGTAGGGTTTTAACATACCTTTTATATATTTCCTGTGCTGTGTCCCTAGTGCAGAGGACAGTGTTTGACATGCTATTGGTGATATTGTAAGGTGTCTTAAGTCAGCTCTGATCCATAGCAATCCTATGTACAAGAGAACAAAAAAGCTGCTCAGTCCTGCCTCAATCTCACATTTTCTGTTGTTCAGGAACTATGGCAGTTTATTTTACTGAGGGTCTCCCCCTTTTTCACTAATCCTCTTCTTTACCAGAAATAACGGACTTCTCCAGGGAATGATCCCTCCTGCTGACATGTCCAAAGTGCAGGAAACCAAGTCTCACTAACCTTTCTACCAAAGAGCATAGTTGGTTATCCTTGTTCTAAGACAGACTTGTTTATTCTTCTGGTAGTCCATGGTACTTTCAATATTCTTGGCCAACATCATAATTGAAGTGTATTTTTCTTTGGTGTTCAACCTAGAATACCCCAAATTAAACCCACAGCCCTTGGGTTGATTCCAACTCTTAGAAACCTACATAGAGTTTCCTACTGTACATCTTGATAGAAGCATACAGCCCATCTTTCTTGAGTGGAGTGTCTGGTAAGTTTGAATCATCAGTCTTGTGGTTAGCAGTCCAACACCTAACTAATAGTGTCACCTGGTCTTCATATTAACATATTTGATGAGTGGTTGATGAATAAAGTAAATTATTTATTAACTTATTTGCCAATCTACTTACTCACTAAGTTTCTACTTTCCTGGCTCTACTTTTATGGAGCATAGAATATTGTAAAAATAATAGCAATATTGTCAATACATTGAATGGTTAATAATCACTTTATTTTTAAAAATCATTTTATATGACAACAGCTATTTAAAGATAAGAAACAAACTTAGATCAAGATAAAAACATGACCAAGGTCATATAGCTTGTAATCACTACTGTTCTTCCATGTTGTTAACTCTTATATCTCATAGAAATAACATTCTTCCATTGAGCTGAAACTTAGATAGATCCCGTCTTCATAACCTACTTTAGATGAACTCAGGAGTGATACTTGTCACATAGTTTCTTGATGCATGCCAACAGTGAAGGTCCACATCTTTTAAGATAAAACTTCTTAGGAACCACACTTACTGTTTTCCTACCTGTTCCTTCATTACTTCTCCTTCCTAACTCCATTTCTCCTGTCTTCCCTTTGAGTGGCTACTTTATTTTTGTGTGTGTTTTCTCATCTAAACCTTTACATCTGCCTTTCCTTTTGACTGTTCCTAAACTATCCAGTTCATAGTTTGGACTTGGACTCTGATTTACTCTTTCTCTCTCGGACACACACACACACACACACACACACACACACACACACACAGCCTACTTTATTTCCTCTATCAGTAAGTTTGCTAAAGACTCAACTATCTTGAAAGATATATTTATCATCACCATCACTAACAAATATTTTAGTTGATCCTGTTTTCCTACCTAGCTTCACTCTTATTTCTGTTCTCTTTATTGTGAATTATAATTCATGATTTGTGCCTATAGCTTATTACTTCTGTTTTATCATTATTCATTCTTTTCTCATCCTCTGAACTTCTCATTGAAGTCCATTTTATTATGTAACTTCCAGTTATTAAAACAATGTTTGTTATAATAATGTCTGTGCTCTTAAACCTTCTCCTATTGGCCATAATGATGCTTTCTGGAGACACAGAAAATACCCAGTTCTTATTTCTATTTTAAACCTTTCAGATAATTGTGGAAACAACCATAATTCCCCCCACAATCTTCTTTACTCCAAAGTAAAAGTCCATCTTCAGTAATTCTTCACTATACAATTTTTAGTTATTTTACAAATCTGAAGCTTTCTTGATGCATAATGCATAACCCTAACACAATAAGCACTAACCTGCTATCATTTTTACAATAGAGAAGTAATCTAGAAAGTAGAACTTATTCAGCTCTGCTAGGTATGTGCATTAGACAGAGCTGCTTTTAAGTAACAAAACCAATGACACTCATATAAGAGGGAACTTTGCATCAAAAAGTAACAATATCAAGGAAGCATGTTAGTCGAGTCCAACTCAAGTCCGTGGGTTCGATGCTAGCTGGAGTCCTCTTCACCCTCTTCAGACTCATGTAGTCGAAGGATTATGACAGAGAAAGGTGAAGTGGGATACAAAGAGCTAGCAGGTGCAGATTCAAGGTCAGTGGAAACAGCAGGGCACAGGCAGCCCAGAAGTTGGCTCTCAGTCATTGGCCCACATGGGGTGGCCCCTGGAGCGAGACAGAGGATGAAGAAGAAGGGTAAGAGAGAAAGGTGAAGTGTTCGCGCTCTTGTAGAAAAGGCCACTCCCAAAAGATTAGGCTGTGACCTGAATGAAAGGTTGGACTCCGCCCTTACATTTTTCTGCAAATTCAAGTTGACATAAAATCTAACTACCACAGTGCAGTAATAATTTTCTTTAGAAAAATTAATACCAGACTAGTCTCAAGGAGTTGGAGATTAAAGATGTCCCAAATATCCAACTCTTCTAACATGCTGTTTTGCTCCATTTCCCACCACCCCCCTTGAGTATATTTCCTCACCTTGCTGAATTCTGCAATTTACTGCAACATCACACAGAAACTCATGAAACTTGGAGGAAGTGTCCCACATGGCAGTGGGTGCCGTTCTGACCAAGGCTCAAAAGTTAGGCAGAGGCAAGAAAAATGCACAGTCTAGAGCAAGAAGCTAAAAATGTCCAAAAAATCAAAGTAGGTCTACTTACTTCTACCAAATAGTAGTCAGGAAATAGAGTATTACTTTCCAGGTAAGGTGAGGGCGTCAGAACTGTAGCATGGTAGCAATATATATCCAAGGAAAACAGCAGGTGGTATTTTAATTCACATTCTCTACTAAGGTGGGATCAAAGATGTCCCCCAAGGAAGCAAAGGATGTGGCTTGGTTCCCACCCTCTACTTTGGTCAATCTTAATCCTACCCCATTCCTATCCATTAGTATAGTACAGAATGCCCTAAAAAAAGGGACTGTAGCCAAAGGTGTGTAGAGTTCGGACTTATATAACATAAGGCATTATAGCTGGGGGGCCATATTAATTGACTATCACTCACTGATTTTATTTGACTATGTTATACCGGAGGAGTAATACCAAATCTATTGGTATATATAATCTAGTATATAATCTACATATAATTAACATTTTTACAAAAAATCATTTTATTGGGGCTCATACAACTCTTATCACAATCCATCCATCCATCCATTGTGTCAAGCACATTTGTATATTTGTTGTCCTCATCATTCTGGAAACATTTGCTTTCTCCTTGAGCCCTTGGTATCAACTCATTTTCCCTCTCCCTCCCCATCCCCCTCCCTCATGAACCCTTGATAATTTATAAATTAGTATTATATTGTCATATCTTACACTGTCTGAAGTCTCCCTTCACCCACTTTTCTATTGTCCATCCCCCAGGGAGGAGGCTATATGTAGATCCTTGTAATCGGTTCCCCCTTTCTACCCCACCTTCCCTCCACCTTCCCAGTATCCCCACTCTCACCACTGGTCCTGAAAGGATAATCTGTCCTGGATTCCCTGTGTTTCCATTTTCTATCTGTACCAGTGTACATCCTCAGATTTGTAAGGTAGACTTAGGATCATGATAGTGGGGTGGGAGGAAGCATTTAAAAACTAGAAGAAAGTTGCATGTTTTATTGTTGCTACCCTGCACCCTGACTGGCTTGTCTCATCCCTGTGACCCTTCTGTAAGGGGATGTCCAGTTGCCTACAGATGTTCTTTGGATCCCCAATCTGCACTCCCTCTCATTCACAATGATATGATTTTTTGTTCTTTGATGCCTGGTACCTGATCCCCTTGACACTTCATGATTATGCAGGCTGGTGTGCTTCTTCCATGTGTGCTTTATTGCTTCTCAGCTAGATGGTCACTTGTTTACCTTCAAGCCTTTAAGACCCCAGGCACTATGTTTTTTGATAGCCAGGCACCATCAGCTTTCTTCACCACATTTGTCCATGCACCCATTTGTCTTCAGCGATCAAGTCGGGAAGGTGGGCATCACGGAATGTCAGTTTGTTAGTGTGTTGTACTGTGGTGGCTTATGTGCTGATACAATGCTACAAGCTATGTCACTGGTATTTCAAATACCAGAACGGTCACCCAAAGTAATCAGGTTTCAGCAGAGCTTCCAGACTAAGAAGAGACTACAAACAAAGCTAGGCTGTCAACTTCTGAGGAACTAGCAACTGAAAGCCTTGTGGATAGTAGTGAACCATTGTCACACACTGAAAACCTAGACAATGGCATCAGAACAGTGTCAGAGATAGTGGCAAAGGATCAGCCCGCAGGTCCAACAGCATTCAATGGGAAGAAGTACAACCAGAATGCTGTGTCGAGGCAAAGGTGAGGAGACTTGCTCGCGTGCTTCTCCAGTCTCGGGAAGAGGTCGTCATGCTTGGTAAAGTCGAGAGGCAGTGTGGCTGCAACAAAGAGCTCAAACCTCTTAACAAGGGCACTGATGGTGCAGGAGTGGGTGGTGGTCATTCTGTTCAGGGTCACTGTGGGTCAGAACCAATTCAACAGCCCTACCAATAACCCCATTCTGACCAAATCTCTTTCTGTATCTTATACCTTATATGAATATTGATACTATCTAACTGATGTTAAATTATATAGGTGTCTTGCTTTTGATTCATTAATCTATGAAATTAGTTATAAATTATGCTACTACTATATCTTTATAATTAAATTATGAAATTTGTTTTTAGAATCTAGGTTCAGGATATTTAATTTTCTATTAAACTCAGTCCATGATTCCTGCAATAATTCTAGATGACATGATGTATACAATTATTTAGATTATTTAAATAACTGCATTAAAGTGGTATTAACATGTACCAATATCCTCCAATCATTAGCATCCTACATATATTTCCCGTCAAATGACAAAAGGCTGCTTATAGGAACTATTTTATCAGGTGCCTGAAATGAACTCCTTTTCAAGTCTACTCAACACACCCAGTCCCCGGCTCATCATAGTATAAGGTACCATGATACTCTACATGCCCCAGTCATGACCTCACATCTCTGCAAGAGGAAGCATAAGAGTATTCATTTGTAAGACATTCATGTTCAGAACCATCATGAGATGGGGGGGAATAAGAAAAGAGATGAAAATATGAATAAAAAGGAAGGTTATTGAATATAAGAATTGTGACCCACTTGGGAGCACTGCTTAAAGTGAGAGCTAAACAAATCTCATGACTCTTAGATGCACTTCGCTTAACAATCTTGCCCTCCAATTAAGGCAAGGGAAAAGTCTATTCTAAACAAAAGTTGCAGGATGACGTTGTTCTCCCTTCCATTTTGTTTGCACTTGGTAGGAACCTACTGCCAGCAGCGAGAGGTGGAAGCCATCGTGGAGGGTGATGAGGACGATGGAGGTTGCTGCTGTTGTCAACCCGGCCACTTACCGCACCTGTTGTCCTGCAATGCAGCGTTTAACCTACGGTGGCTCACGTGGGAAATCACCCGGACACAGTACATCCTGGAGGGCTATAATATCATCGACAACAATGCCGCCACCTTACTGCAGGTCTTTGACCTCAGAAGGATTCTCATCCGGTACTACATTAAGGTATTGCTCGGGATTCCCAATAGTTATCTCTCGGTAATGATGTGGGCTGCCAGAAGAAACTCCTGAAAAACTGTGAAAATACACCTTTTGGTTCATCTTCAGCTTCTGAATCTGATACACTACTAGGCTTAGGAACCACTAGGCTTAGGAACCACTGCTTTATTGAACCATCCGAGAGGACACTGGTTTTGTTTCGGTTTTTAATCATTTTGTTGGAAGCTCTTACGGATACTATAACAAGCCATAATTCAATTAAATCAAGCATAATTGTGCAATTACTGCCACCATCATTTTCAAAACATCATCTTTCTTCTTGAACTCTTTGATATCAGCTCCCCCCTATCCCTTCCCTTCCCCATCCTACCCCCAGGAACTCTTATTATGTATTGTTATTATTATGGACATATCTTAGCCCATCCAATGTTTCCGTTCACCTACACTTCTGTTATTTGTTCCCCCAGAGTGGGGTTATAGAATTATCATTGCTATCATTTCCCCTTTCCTCTCCCTTACCCCCAACCCCCCTTTCCATCCCTTCAGAAAATCCTTTCTCCCATTACTGTTTATCTGTCTTGGATTTCACAGATCATGTATCGAATGAACTTAATTGTATGAATGAACATACACAAGTCTAACAAGATTAATGAGGTACAACTAAGACCATACTAGTAAGGGGAGGAAACATTAAAGAACGAGAGTTGAGTGTTTCATCAGTGCTACTCTGCACCCTGCCTATATCATCCCTTCAGTGTGGCTCTTCTGTGAGGGACTGTCCAATTATCTTACAGGTGGGTTTTGAGTTGCCACTTTGTCTACACTCCTTCACATCAAGTTAATTGCTAGTTTTTGAACTTCTGATACCTATTTCCCATTGACACCTCATGATCATATATTCTAATGTGCTTCTTCCATATGGACTTTGTTGAGTCCATACTAAATGGCCTTTTGTCTTTAAGACCCCAGTCACGATATCCCCCCCGCTATATCTTTTAATAGCTGGGCACCATCAGTTTTTCACCACATTTGCTTATGCACCCATTTTGTCTTCAGCAATCGTGTCAGGAAGGTGAGAATCATACAGTGCCATATTATTAGAACAAGCCGTTCTTGTACTGAGCTAAGATTTAAGTAGAAGCCTAAAGTCCATCTGCTTCTTTGTTTTATTTACACACACACACACACACACACACACACATATACATAGACAAATACACCTATCCTTATATATTTACACACATATTTATACCTATATATAATTTTTACTTACTTGCACTTTCCTCTTTTTCTTTTTCCTTTCCTCCTGCCCCACTATCATGTTTACTGATCATTCACCTCATAGTATTTCTTCTCGAGTACATTTCTGTTGATCAAACACAACCAGGAATGCAACATCCTCCTCCCCACTATCATGTTTACTGATATTCACCTCTCAGTAATTGCTCTCAAATATATTTCAGTTGACCAAACATGACCATGAATGCTACACCTTCCTGTCAATTTTAGATCCCTTGCTAGTCCCCTGTCCCTGTCATAATTGGCTGAAAAATTTTAAAACGAAATATCCAAATGTGAAACTACTGGTCCTTAACATAGTCTCCATCAGGTCTATATACTTCTGGAAGTTTCTATCTCTCTAACGCTTCCCTAAGAATTCTGCTCGCTTTGATTTGCGGTACATCAAAAGGGCATTTAAGCATTCTTGGAGGACTCCCATTATGTTCCTTTGAAATGTCATTTCAGTTTGGAGAACATGAAAAGTTTGCAGAGGCAAGAACAGGTCCGCAGGCTGAATCTGGTAGTTCCCCTAGATGAAGTTTGGCAGGACAGCCCTGTTCCTCATGAAGAAGGAGCAAATCCAGTGTGGTGATGGGGGCGGTTCCTTGAGGCAGCTTTCTTCACCTTGTTTCCCCGCCAATGGTTTCCAATGTCATTTTCAGATTTCTTCATAAATAAGCCCTTACGACCATCTTGTGCCCTTTGAGAAAATCTCTCAAGATTTAAAAATTGTTTTAAAGAGCAAGCAAACAAACAAATAATTATAACATTATCATAATATATGTAAAGACTTTGAATTAAAAATAAGGGCAAGCTTAGCATATCTCAAGCAAAAATAACTGAAAGAAAAATTCAAGCATTGAGTTGTAATTTTGAAGGATTCTATAGGATTGCTATGAGTCAGAATCAACTTGATGGAAGTGAGCTGGCTTTGGGCTGGGCAAAATTAGGAGCCCTAGTAGTGTAACGGGTGATGGGTTGGGCCTGAAGCATCAAAAGAAGATGGAAGAAATACATTCTTTTGGAGTAATAATAAAGAACAATGGTCAAAAGCTTCTAAACAGACATCTCTGCCCTGACTTTATCTGGCCCAGCAGACCCCTCTGATTGAAGCTAATTTTGAAGGCACCCTACTGAGACGGAGCCAGGTCCATCACTCATAGATGGCTGTCTCAGCCATCCGCTGATCATAGAAGCATGTTTACATATGTTTTGTTTGGCATAAACCTGTGTGCATATGAACTCTAGAATTAATACTTTTTTGCTCAGCCTGGTATAAAATGATTTGGGAACCCATCAGGGAAGTTGTGGCCTCTTGCCCTTTTCTGTTCTGTAAGCCATGAAGTTTTCACACATATAGTCGACTGTAGGGAAGCTGAGTCTATCAGTTGATAGCAGACTTGGTGGTGAATCGCACAAATAGCAGTCAGTGGTGTGCATAAGAGATACGTTGGTCTTGTTCTCACTGAAGTGAAAGTTGGAATGGCAGCTCAGCTCCATGAAGTCCTCAAGTTACTTCCTGCTCTGAACTCACCACTTTAAGGGTCCCATCCAAAATTTATGTTTCAGGAAAAAGTGGGGGAGAGGCTGCTGTAATGCACTTCTGCTTCATTCTATTGTCCAGAAATTATTCACAATTCCAGTGGCAAGGTGACCTAGAAAGAGTATTCCAGGCAGCCATGAGCCCAGATAAAACTTTGTGCTCATGCCAGGAGGTGACAAGAGAAGTTAAATGGTAACTGGTCACCTCTGCCTCCTTGCTCAAGGAAAGAAGCTTCTTTGAACTCTCCCCTTCATTCTTAAGTGGCAGCAGGATAAGGTAGATGCCAATGGCAGGAGTAGAACCCAGAAAAGCAGATAGGGCAAGCACAGATGGCCTTGAGAGCTACCCTAGGAGCCTTGGAGTTGAATGTCTCCTTGTTGTCTGAAGACTAATGCTAGACTCTAGTCTGCCATTCAATGACCTCCACTGTTGTGTCCAATTTCCATCCCATTAGCCAGCTCCCATCCTCATCCCTTCATGCCCATGCTAACCTTCAATATGCTGGTCACTCCTTTTGCAAAGATTGCTCTCACTCACCTCAGCTTAAATCTTACCTGTCTGCCACTTGCCAGATCTTCCTCATATTGATGCCCTGAGGACGGTGCCTTTCACTTATCTGTCCCCTAGAACATTTTCTCCATGACAACAGCTTACACTGAGTCACCCTTGGCTCCTCTGTGTCCCTGAAATCTGTGCAATGACTTGTATATTGAGTTGCCCATTCTGGGTAAGGTAAGTTGGGACTAGCCCAGGTCATAATTCTGTATGGACAAGAGGTCCCGGGTCTGAGCAACCACTCCAGGCATTGTCGGCAAGATGAGGTTTCCTATTCAGCCAGGAGTCTGGGACTCCAATGGGCTGCCCTTCCAGCAGCCAGGTATGTAGGAAGATTGGAGCTGATAGGATGAGGCAAGCAGATCACAAATTGTGGGAGAGAAAGAAGAGGGCATAGAGTGCCCACCCTCCAGTGAACTCTCTTGACTTCTCTAGAGATCTCAGAAGTACTGTGCAGATCCCATACCGTTCCTTTGCCTCCATCCCTGGTTTTGTGGCTCCTTTCCTCTCTGACATGCCTCCTAAATCTCTGCATGTTTTCTAAAATGAAGATTTATTATCTGAAAAAGGCAAAAAGCCAGGATCGTGTGAAAATGGAAGAGCCTTAAGAAAGGCCTATAGAATTCTGACAGGTACAAGTTGGTTTGTACGAGGCAGTCCCCTAATTCTGCTTTCTAAAAGGGAGTGCCCCTAATGAATCCTGAAGGTGGGTGGGCCATGGGTAATAGACTCACCCAGGTTGCTGGATAATTACTATTGCCCATGTCCTACCCAAAATTCTGATTGTGCAGGTCTGAGGTGGGGGGGCCTAAGAATAATTACAAAGAGTAATTTGGCCACATCAAACCTAGGATTCTGAGTTGGGGCCCAAGGACTTATATTTTTAAATAGTTTCCTAAATGATTTTATACACAACCAAGTTTGGGAACTACTACAAACCTGTCTGTGCTTAATATAAATAGAATCTTTTGAACTCTAAATTAAAGTACAGGTGAACTGAGATCTTTGGACCAATCAAGGCACATGATGTCACCTTCATTTATTCTTATTGACAGTGTCAACCTCATTCATATGAGTTTTCTCTAAATGGAATTTTCAGTCATATCTTTAGCAAAGATTAATAAGAATTGCTCCCAAGGCAGACAAGCAGTTGCCATCTAATCGACTCCGGTTCATGTCAACCTCATACGTGTCAGAATAGAAGTGTGTCCCAATGACAAGACCCTCCTTTCAAGGAACCTCTGGGTGGATTTGAATCTCCAACTCCAAGTAGCAGCTGAGCATCATAACCATTTATACAGCCAGGGACTTCCTTTCCCATCGTAGAGTTAGATGAAATTTGTGGAAAACAGAGCAGGTATTAGACAAGATACAGCCTTTGGGGATGAAAACCAATAAATATTTCCTTCTTGGGCCTTGGTTGCTTGATGAACAAAGATTTAGTAACTCTGAATTGCGTCACGCTTAGAGTTTGGCTTCATTCTTTGCCTTTTATCATTTCATTTTATTGTGCGGGTAGATGGCAAAGGAAGGAACGCTTGGAATCATCCTCACACACAAAAGAATATTAAAAAAATCTTTAATAAACTGGGTCAATACCTTCTCCCTTATATTTGAATATGGATATATTTGAAATCATCTCCTTCCAGAGGACTCGCACTTTTCCCTGGTGTATCCCCCAGCGCCCCTCAATTTACAAGTGCTTAAAAACCTATGAATAGAAAGCAGCCTTACAAGTGCCCATCTTTCCTGCTGTCATATTTTACCTATGTCTATGAAAGCTGGACACTGAATCCATGAAACTGAAGAAGAATTGATGCATGTGAATTAAGGTGCTGGTAAAGAATGCTGAAAGTACTATTGGCTCCCCCCTCCAAAAAAACAAACAATCCTGATGTGCAGGAAGTACAGCCAGAATGCTCCGTAGAAGCGCGTATGGAGAGACTTTTTCTCAGTCCATTGGGCGTGCCATCAGGGAAGGCCATCAGACTTGTTACGGTGAGGGGCGGTGCAAAGGAGAAGCGACGCAACCAGATGGACAGACCCCGTGGCTGCAACGATGGCTCCAGGTTCAAAAGCAGGTGGTGTTTCCTGCTGTTGCTCACAGGGTCTCTGAGTGGGGATAGCCTTGAGGGCACCTAACAACAACAACAGCAGCAGCAGAAGCTCTTTCCGAAGAGAGATGCACTTGCCACTTGCCCAGCAGAGGACAGGGTGAAAAATCCATAACGCAGACAGCCTGGCAGGGCCTCTTCCTAGAATCAGGTGTCTGATTCTACAGGGAAAATGAGGAGCCAAGAAGATCAAGACTGCAGGAGCTAGATATGCTGAACTGATTCACAAGGGCTGCTGCTTGCAATGTGGCTCAGGTTCTATTCTGTCAAACTCACTTCCACCTTACTTACTGTATCCATCCCATTCTGTTAGACTCCGGGATTCCACCCTGCTCCTTTACTGTGTCTTCATGACAGAATAAAGCGGATGGAGAGTGGCTTAGAATGAATTGGGTAGTTCTTCTGTGGTCCTGGTGAGAGATACGTGTTAGAGGACTGCAGTTCCCCTCGAATGTGAGATGCTGAGACTGAGGTGATCCACATTGCACAGTTTGGCCAGAAGAAAATTTAACCAGTGGAGTTCAAAGTCTGTGTTAACTACTATAACTTCACTGATCGTAGGGTTGTTTTAATTAATTCTTATAAATAAATCAAAAGGTAAACCCCCTAACTCTTATGGGGTTTTTTAGGTGATGTAACAGGCTACAATCAGGATCAGGACTTAGAAGGAATAATACAACAGGAATAATACAACAGGGGTAGTTTGTCATTAGGACAGCTTCCAACCGGGACAGCGCTCAGTGATTTCTCAGCGTCCCTCATTGGTAGGCAGCACCTCTAGACCAGCCTTGGAAGCCCTTCGCTTGGTCATGCCAGTCTCCTCTTGGCCTCTAACCTTCTGAGGAAAGTAAGATAGTCCTTTCACTCAGCAGACAAGTACCCAGAGGCCCACTCTGCCAGCAAGCCCGCTGCACGAAGGCTCGGTTGAACATTTAGTCGCAAACATTGGCTTCTGTAAAAGGAGCCCAGCACTCATGGGTGATAGTGATTGTTTTTGGTGCCAAACTGTTGTTCAGTTGCAAAGTAACTTCGAGGCTGTCTCAGTTACAATGTAAAACGTATGGGAGGGCCATAGTCTACGGGGTTCTCCAGGTCTCTGCCAGTTCAGTGAGTATGTCCATTTTAAGATTTTTAGTTTTCGATAATTTTATTCCATTCTATCTGGGGCCATTTATTGTGGCCCCTGTCAGAACGGTCAGAAGTGATAGCCAGGCAATGGCGAGTGCTGACGGTCTCTGAATAGAAGAGCCTGCTGGGCATTTCGGCCGTTGGCTTTGTAGTCTGGTTCATTTTCTAAGTAGTTTCCTGCTTTCTCTTGTGCTCCAGACAAGTATTTGTATCTCAAATGCCCCCTCTCAAGCTTCAAAGACCCCAGGGGCTTCTTTTCCAATTAGGATATAGAGCATAAACTGTATGAGCTATGCTGTGCCCGAGCCGTCCTACAAGACCACAGTCTTAAACGAAGGTAAACCTCTGCGTTGGACTTTTGTTTATTTCTGTCTGGTGCATGTGTTTAGGACATGCAAGAAAGGAAGAAAAAACAAACAAACAAACAAAACTAGACCACATGTCTGCTGCACCTAGATGTTTAGAGAGAACAATATATTCTGCTTACATTGTTTAGTTCATGGAGGCTGCAAGTTACCAGGGCAACTGATAAAGAGCAGGAGATTCCAGATCCAGGACATGTACATTGAATATTCTTATTAACATCGACAGTCATCTCCTGTCTTCTAATGCTACCCAGAATCTCACCCTTCTGCTCTAGAGCTCTTCCTGGCGGATGCTATTTGATGTTGATCCTCTGCCTGCATCCCTGTACCTCCAGCCTACTCTCTTTGTCGGGTAAATAAGCAATAAGGGCAACAGGTATGATGTTACTGTCACTGCTGACTCATGTACCCAGTTCTTTGTATCTAGTACCTTATGCTAAACCTCATGGCAATGAGGAGTTGTAAGCATCATTAACACTGTGTTCCCACCTTCTTTCTGCTTCCTTTGACCTGTTTATTTCCCTTCCCTCCTCTCTCCTTCTCCTTCATTCTTTCCCCATTTTTCTCCCTCTTGTACTCTCCTTCACTCTTTTTTGGGTGCTTTTCCCTTATCCCTCCTTTCTCTCTCCTCCACGTTGCCTCCTTTCTTCTTCCCTTCTCCCTTTGACTCTCTCCTCTCTCTCTTCCTCATCTCCCCTCCCCCCCATCTTCTTTCTCTCCTCTCTCCTTCCTTCCTTATAGTGAAGGGCTATTTCCAGCCATTGTTGTTCAAAGGCGTCTGGTGGCCTAGTGGGTTATGCATTGGGTTTCTAACCACAGGGTCAGTGGTTTGAACTCACCCGATACTCCATGGGAGACAGATGAGCTTTCTGTTACCATTAAGGTTTACAGCCTCAGAAATACACAGAGGAAGTTCTACTCTGGCTTGTTGGATCTCTATGAGTCAGAATTAACTTGGGGGCAATGAGTTTTAGACTGGTTTTCCAGGGTGCAGTGCTATTGGGGTTAGACCTACTATTGTGAACTACTGATCGAATAAAGTGGACTTTATTGGTCCTGTTCTCCATTTTGGGTTCAGGTAGAATGTGGAACCAAACCATTAGCCAAAGGTTCTTTTAGACTGCAGAGAGAGGAGCTACACTTTGAGCTTGTTGCTGCCTGCCCACGAATCCTGTGTGGCAGTCCCTCACCTGCTCAGCCAGCAAAATTACCTGGAAAGTCAGACCCCTGGGAGACCTCCATGCTTTGGGGTTCACTTTGCCACCAAAGAGCCGATGGGCCTGGAGTCTGAGCGGGAGCCCCCACGAGAGTGCTTCTTTCTCTCTCACGTTAAGTCCCCTGACCCTTTATCGAAGTCCACGTTAGTATGTATCATTCTCTGTTTTCTATTTTGAGAAAAAAAAAAGGAATTAAAAACTCTGTACTTTATAAACAGTGAGGGCTCACAATTAAGTGTGTGATTCTAACACAGTAAGACCTCCCCTGACACCTGGGCTGCAGTTTATATTTGCTTTGGGTGATTTCATGGCAAGAAAGCACAGAGCCCTGTCCCTAGTCCCTACTCCGCTGTCAGCACTGAGCAATCATTCATTGTCTGCCGTGAGGAAACGGCAGGCATATGGAGCGTAACTTCTAATAGAGCATGGGGATTCGTTTCTGCATGCTGTTTTCACTCCTTGAGGTCAAGGCTGGCTTTTTAAACGATGAACTTCTCTGACAACTACAAGGTGGCTTTCAATAAAACTGTGATCGTGAATGATAAAACCTGAGGCTAGAGTCTTCTCCAATTGCCATTCGTAAGTGCCATGTCTGGAGAAGGAGAAAACATATTGATTTTGAGTGTGTCACTATGTCAAAGGTCTGGAAACCCCGTGTTACGTATGTTATTTGCTACAACCATTTACATCATGTCATTTTCATGAATTCAACTATGTCATTTTCATGTATTCAATGGCTTATGGTTGGGGTTCTGAAAGAAGGCTTCTCCTGCCTCTCTCTCTCTCTGGACTTTGCCTGCCCTGGCATAAGTAACAAAATTAATTATTCCATTATTTTATTAACCTCTCTATCATTTCTTCTTACATCAAAACCTCTTTTCTCTCACATTTTCTTTGGATTCTATCTTCTTTGCTCTGGCCCCTAAGAGGATATTTTAGGATGTCTCAAGTGGGTTTTACAAATTAAATCTAGTAAGAAAGAAACATGGTACCACAAGTGGAAATTTCCCATCTTCTATTTCCCAAAGATTGATTTACTTTCTGAGACCTAATAAACAAAAATCTCTTTGGCTTTAGAATAACTGTGTGATCTCCAACTCTGGCATTCTCTCTGCAGAGTATAATATACTATATGATTACTTCCCCCAAACTCCTCTCCTGGACCCAAAACGAGTCCCTGCTGAAGTCCCTGCAGTCGTTCGCCAAATGGCATTACATTGAGCGTGACCTTGCCATGTTCAACATTAACATTGATGACGACTATGTCCCATGCCTTCAAGGAATCACCAGAGCTAGTTTCTGTAATGTTTACCTGGAATGGATCCAATACTGTGCACGGAAAAGCCACGAGGTAAGGGGCGAGGGTCATTGGACGGAATGCTTTAAGACAGGAACAGTGTTGTACAGTTCTTGCTCTTATAGTTCATAGTTGACCACAGTGATATCAAGGGGAGAAAAGGCATTCATGTTTGGATAGATTAATGATTCATCGCAAGTAACTAGAAAAATGAAGACATTACGTCTTGAGTGGGCAGACTTGAAGGTGCCTTTCTCTCTGCATGGTGCTGCAGGGTCAGCGCTGCCGGGTTTCTGTAAGCACTTAAAAACAGGGAAAAGGCCTTCCTTTACATTTTCATTTTGAGATTGCTCGACAAAGTCCACCCATGCTGGAAAGCCAATTTTGTGAACACATTTAATCATGGATATGCAGTTTGCTTAACCACCAGATGGCCCCACTTATGTTTGTAGTTGTTTCTCTGTCTTGTGTTGTTCAGTTGCTGGGGATTATCTGTGGTAGATCTCACCACAGAAATGAAACCCAGGGTAGTGTCAGCTGATGGAGAGAAATGGGGGGAAAGGAAAGAGGGAAAGGAGGATAAAGGGTGAGGAAACAGTATTTGAACAGTGAATTAATATGTGGTTGATGGAGAAATGGGTCTATGCTGAAATAGCTTCTCTAGCTAAGTCAATACCCTGTATTAGAGTGTGAAAGTGGGCAAAATCTTGCCTTCCAGTAATGTGCTGAAGGATCATATTAAAAATCCCATGGATTAAATCAATCAACCATATCTTAATCCTTTTTTCCCCATAAAGTAGCTTCCCCAGAGACACGTTAAGTAGAGGGTTCTCCAACCCTGGGATTATTATAGAGGGGTTGGTTGACTCTCATGGCTGACTTAAACTGTGACCTCACACGCTACATTGGAGATTGGTGTTGGTAACTATTGGAGCCTGCATGAACGTTGAGTTGGTGTCCCTCCTCTTGCAGCCTTCAAAGACTCTGGACAGTGATGAAGACTCTCCTCTGGTGACTCTGTCCTTTGCTCTGTGTGTCCTGGGGAGGCGAGCTCTGGGGACTGCAGCTCACAATATGGCTCTCAGGTACGTGGGGAAACAGGTGGTCTTTCTTAGACCAGTATATGCACCAACCTCCCCGCCTCCAAACATATTTTGGTAACATCAGTTCCTATTTTAGAGTTGAATTGTTTATACATCTTTTACATAGTTCTTTCTGGAATAAGTAACGTTGGGGATGCCATAGCTGTTTTGATAAATACAGTTTTGGGGAGGATATGGTGATATCATTAATATGGAACAGCCAAAATTTAGCTACTCTGATTTTCGACTCTGATTTTTGACTCGGATCCTTGAAGATGTGCTGGGAAGATTAGATTAAATCGTGCCTACATAGTATCTGGCCTGGTACTGCACAGAGCTTATGCTCAAGAAGTGTCAGATCTCACCCATTCCCGACAAAAGTCCTCTTACTGTGCTGTCGCCTCAACCTTCCCCTGTCCTGCTTCCCGGAGACTCGGATTAAAGGCATCTTCCTTTTCCTGCTTTTCAATTTGCTTCTACCGAATCGTCTACTCTGTGTATAAACAAACTACATTTCTCTTCTTGAAGGACAAAACCCAAGCATTAGACTGCTCCCTGGCCACGTGGTGTCCTCAGTAACTCTTTCACTCACAAAGGAACTTTTGAACTCTCACTTACAATGAAATGACTTACACCCCCTAATAGTTTTCTTTTTTTTTTAATTTTGAAATTTATTTTATTTTTAGAAAAAAATATAATATGGATTCCAGGTGTTACTTAATTTTAAAGGTTTAATTCTCTATTTAATTCTAGCAATTCTTTCTCAACATAATGCAGTTAATCATAACAATGGATTTTTTAAAACAATTTATTGGGGCTCATACAATTCTTTTCACAGTTCATACATATACATACATCAATTGTATAAAGCACATCTGTACAGTCTTTGCCCTAATCATTTTTTCTCTTTTCTTTTTTTACATTTTATTAGGGACTCATACAACTCTTATCACAATCCATACATATTCATACATCAATTGTATAAAGCACATCCATACATTCCCTGCCCCAATCATTCTCAAGGCATTTGCTCTCCACTTAAGCCCCTTGCATCAGGTCCTCTTTTTTTTTCCCCTCCCTCCCCTTTCCCCCCTCCCTCATGTGCCCTTGGTAATTTATACATCGTTATTTTGTCATATCTTGCCCTATCCGGAGTCTCCCTTCCCCCCTTCTCTGCCGTCCATCTCCCAGGGAGGAGGTCACATGTGGATCCTTGTAATCAGTTCCCCCTTTCCAACCCACTCACCCTCCACTCTCCCAGCATCGTCCCTCACACCCTTGGTCCTGAAGGTATCATCCACCCTGGATTCCCTGTGCCTCCAGCTCCCATATGTTCTCTGCTTTTACTCATGGCATCAGTCACATCCCTGCTCTCCAAATCACGTCATTTCTTTTTCTAGCTCCTTGACATTCCAGCTCCTACCTGTCCTAGATAATTTCCTTGGTGAACTTTTCTTCGGGGATCTGCTATCAAAAAGTCAGTGGTTTGAATCCACTAGCCATTCCACAAGAGAAAGATGAGGTGGTCTGCTTCCGTAGAGATATAGAACTCCAGAACTCCAATGGTGTAGTTCTACTCCATTCTATACGTTGAAACCAACTCTAATGCTTTCAGAGGTCTTTACAGTTTCTGAATCCTTGCCCATGACTCCACTCTCAGCCACAGGATAAAATCGTGAGGGAGGGAGGATTGAGGAGGGAGGGGAGAAAATGAGGAGCTGATACCAAGGGCTCAAGTAGAAAGAAAATGTTTTGAGAATGATGATAGCAACAAATGTACAAATGTGTTTGACACAATGGATGTATGGATTGTGATAAGTTGTATGAGCCCCCAATAAAATGATTTAAAAAACCCCCAACAAAACAACACTTAAACTCACTGCCATTGAGTTGATGCCAACTCATAGGACCCTTTTTTAAAAAAAATCATTTTATTGGGGGCTCGTACAATTCTTATCACAATCCATACATAATCCATTGTGTCAAGAACATATGTACATTTGTTGCCATCATCATTCTCAAAACATTTGCCTTCTACTTGAGCCCTAATATCAGCTCATTTCCCCCTTCCCTCCTCCCTCCCTCATGAACACTTCATAATTCATAAATTATTATTTTGTCATGTTACATTGTCCGACGTCTCCCCCCACCCTCTTCTCTGCTGTCCATCCCCCAGGAAGGAGGCTACACATAGATTCTTGTAATCAGTTCCCCCTTTCCACCCCGCATTCCCTCCACACTCCAGGCATTGCCACTCTCACCACTGGTTCTGAAGGAGTCATCTGTCCTGGATTCCCTGTGTTTCCAGTTGCTGTCTAGCCAGATTTATAAGGTAGAATTGGGATCATGATAGTGGGGAGGAGGAAGCATTTAAGAACTAGAGGAAAGTTGTGTGTTTCATCGTTGCTACCCTGCACCCTGACTGGCTTATCTCCTCCCCGCAACCCTTCAGTGAGGGGGTGTCCACTTGCCTACCAATGGGCTTTGAGTCTCCACTCTGCACTCACCCACATTTACAATATGATTTTTTTGTTCTTTGATGCTTGATACCTGATCCCTTCGACAGCTCGTGGTCATATCGGCTAGTGTGCTTCTTCCATGTGGGCTTTGTTGCTTCTCAGCTAGATGGACGCTTGTTTATCTTCAATCCTTTAAGACCCCAAATGCTATATCTCTTGATAGCCGGGCACCATCAGCTTGCTTCACCACATTTGCTTACGCACAGGTTTGTCTTCAGTGATTGTATTGGGAAGGTGGACACCCACTGATATGAATTTTAGTTCTTTGATGTCTGCAGTGGACTCTCCACCTGACACTTTCCCCTCTTCAAGCCACCCTTGCGTCCTGCATCCTGAATTCCTTGTGTTCCCACTCGTTAGGCAGCCTCTCATTAAAACTTTAAATATTCCTGAATATAAATTGACCAGAAGGATAGACACAATTTGAATTTACTTTGGAGAGCTTCCCAGAAATAGATACAATTTCAGAACGAAATAGATGATGATGAGGACAAGAATCTTCCCCAATTACCAAGTATCAGGGCCAAGATTCAAGCCTTGTCTTGGAACTTCTGGCTGCCATTACTCTAGCTTTCTGGGCCAGACGCTGCCTCTTGGTGCAGTGCCTTGACTCTAAAGAGAAATGAAGGGCTGTGGAAGAACACAAGACACCACTGTCTTTCCTTTTTTTTTTTGTTTTCTTACCAGTAGGAGGAAGATGGACTCCAGGTCAGAGATTGGCTTGCTTTTTAGAGCTAATAGTATAACTTCCTTTGATAAAGATCTCATGAAAGAAATATTAAATACTATTAATTCAGGGTGCATGTAGAATATAGATACCTATGTAAATGTTTTAAAGTTACTGGAGACGAGTCTCAGGTAAGTGAGGTAGATGTGAGTTTATGAAGAACACTCCAGTATTAATTTTACTGTTGTGACTCAAGCCTAAGCCCTTGAAGGGAGCAAGCCACACTAACACATCCCTGAACCAACTACTATAAAGACTCCAGTTACATTTTTTCTCAAAGCAGCTCTGTGTTTTCTAGACAGGTCAGTGGAGGGGGGAGCCTTGGATTGGCACCTATGACATCTGAAGTGTGGCATACAGCATTCGCTATTTGTTCTACCTTTTCCTCTAAGCTTCTGCAGTCTATTTCTTCTTCTATTAATGGTTCTAATAATGTAATTTATACAGGCGTCGGTGAGAATCAGATGAGAAAATGGACCAGGAAGCACTTTGTAATCCACAAATTACCAGAAAAATATAAGGCACTGTCTCTTTTTTCAGCCTCACGTTTACTTGCTCCAAAATCATGCTAGGACCACTGCTTGTGTTTAGGAAGCTGTAGGTCGAAAGAATGTGATCAGAATGAACATAGTTAACCATGAAACCAGGACATGTGTGAATCCCGACCTATTGCTGTAGTGTCGACCCTGGCTCCCAGTGCCCCCCCCCCCCCGCCCCCCTTGTGTCAGAGTAGGATTGGGCTCCGTAGAGTTTTCACACAACGATTTCTTTGGAAAGGGTGTCTGGGCAGACTCGATTTTCCGATCTTGTGGCGAGCCGTCTGGTGTGTCAATCACTTGCACCACCAGAAGAATATGCTGCACTGTGGTGGAGTTGGGGTGGGGAGAAGAGAAATCATGTAAAAAAGCCACTTTGCAGTCCCTGTGGGGAAGATGCCTTCCAAGCCTGGGATAGTCATTTAGAAGCATGTGTATATTCTCTCTGAGCATCGCCTTTCCTATTCAGTGAACACAGAAATAAATCTAGCTTGCAAATCCCACTTAATTGTTTGCATATGTTCTTCAAGTGCTCCATTTATGGTAATGCACTGTACCAGAAGGCTCTTCACAATGCCAATTAGTAAACACACAGAGTATATGGGCTTGCGTAGAAGCTAACTAAAATGAGCACGCCAATGATTGTTCTAGGAATCCCAACCTAAGCTCAATAGGAGCAGCCTAGAATTTGTAAGATAATGATGTAAATGTCTAAAACATTAAAGCTTTCCCTACTAGTCATACTCTTTATTCCTAAAAAGCAGGTTTCCTCCGCAGTGGCTCTATGGACATGTGGGGCTATATAATCCTTACTGTGTGTGTGCGGAGGGGGTCTTTCCTGTGCGTCTTTGACTGTTATCTACCTAACAGATACCAGGAACACCCTCTCCCTCAGGTGTACCATTCAGAGATGTCTCCTGACAATGCTAAATGTCACATGGGGTAAAACCACCACCTTTTGAGAACCACTGGGATGGAGTGGGCTGACATGGTTACTGATTTTCAACAAAGGGGGCACAGAGGATCTGAGCGACCTCTGGGTGGAGCAGAGCATAGGGATTCCTCTTTGTGTAAAGAACATTGAGCTACAGGTGAAACAACCATCCCCAACTCATCATTACCACAACCAGGCAGACATATTAAAACAAAATCCTGGGAAAACTGTGAGCTAGAAGACTGACCGTGACTGACTCTGTGAGCAACAAACCAGTCATAAGACATAATGGCCTTTCTAAAGGTTGTAAACAACTATACTTAAATACTGACTGCCACGACCCTTCATCTGTAGACACCACCAGCAGCTACGCCATTTCTTAAGCAGAAGCTGGGGTCGGAAGCAGAAAGTTATTTCTGAAAAAGCCGTCACTGAAAAGCCTGAGGAACAGTTGTACTTTAATATACTTAGGGTCTTCCTGGGTTGGAATCAACTTGAGGGAAACTGATCACATGGTCATCCCCACCGCTGGGAGAGTTTTTGTTTCGTTTTATTCTTATACATGAACAAGGTCTCTCTGCGCAATAAACACTTGTCATCCTTCCAGAATCCGTTCCATGCATATTTTAGCATGCAATTCTCCCTCTTAAGTGTTCATCATGAACACACACACAGCAGCATTTTCAAGTGTTCTCGGTGGAAATCAGCTAGTTCATTATCATGCTTGATAGCTTCCCCTCTAAGCACTCGCCCTACTAGCTTGGCTCTGTTGTGCTTGAGAATGCCCCTCTGGCACTCCTTTGGCAGTTGCTTACGCTAATGCCCAGGCGGCTTCTGTTCTTGAGAGAAAACTGCCTCTTGCACCCAGAGCCCCACTAGAGCCAGTTGCTATGGTTCCCATTGTCAACCCAGCCCCCAAGACTTCACACCCATCCCAAGAGAGACCTGGCAGGGAATTAATGATGGTGGTGCATTTCACAGCTCAATGCTAAAATAGAAATCTGTGGAATTATTTCTCTGATGTGTGAATCCAATGCACTGTGTTGAATTAAAGTTTTGATCAGTGAACCAATTCATGAAATCCTTCCAAACCAAAGCACCCCAGAACCCATTTTCACACAAGTTTCCAACCTCCTTTGCTCCCAGAGCAGCCCCAACAGGCATGCTGAGTCTTTTCTTGGCCTCAGAATGACCTCTACAGGATGTTAGAGGTCAGGATGCTTAGAGGAGCAGCTTTAGAATATTATGAAGAGGAAGCAGCCTTCCCACCCCACCCCCATCACTAAATGACGACAATCTGTTCTCACTCTAGACAAAGTTTAATTACTCCCAGGATAGATAGATAGATAAATAGATAGAGAGAGAGATAGATAGGAGCAAATCAGGGAGAACTCTAGAAACAAAAAACCGAGTCTCCAAAAATCTTTAAGGCATTTATTTTAACCCTAGTTCTATGCCTATTCTTCTATTCATTAAAAAAAAATTTTTTTTTTAAGGTGGTTGGAAAGAATGGACATTCTCTGGGAATCTAAATGACCAATTAAACGTTTCACTTGGTTTAACTTCCTCTTTTCCTCTTCTGGCAAAATCCATTTTTTATCATGAGTCACATAGCCAAAAAAAGCAATACAGAGTTGAGGGGAAAGGTGCCTGGATTGTCCCATAGTTCTCATCAGCACGTCCTTCAGAACAGGGAGTTGGTGATATTACTGAATTAGCACTGTTTTCTTTGTAGACTGAATTTGAGGGTGCACATGTTAGTACAGTTTGGGCCAGTATAATAGGCAAAAACGAATATGACTGTGGTTCTGAATTTTAAAAAATCATTTTATTGAGGGCTCATATGCTTATCACAATCCATACATCCATTGTCAAGCACATTTATACATTTGTCGTCATCATTTTCAAATATTTTCTACTTGAGCCCCTGGTATCAGCTTCTCATTTTTCCCTCCCTCTCCCATCCTCCCTCCCTCATGAACCCTTGATAACTTATAAATTATTTTTTTCATGTCTTATACTGACCAATGTCTCCTTCTCCCACTTTTCTGTTGTCCATCCTCCTGGGAGGCGGTTATAGGTAGATTTGTGAATGGTTCCCCCTATCTCCTTCCCCTCCTGGTATCACTACTTTCATTATTGGTCCTGAGGGGTTTATCTATCCTGGATTTCCAGCTCTCGTCTGTACCTGTGTACATGTTCTGGTCCAGCCAGATTTGTAAGGCAGAATTGTGGTCATGATAGTGGGGGGTGGGTAAGCATTAAAGAACTAGAGGAAAGTTGTATGTTTCATCGGTGCTATACTGCACCTTGACCACTTAATCTCCTCCCTGTGACCCTTCTGTAAGGGGATGTCCAGTTGTTTACAGATAGGCTTTGAGTCTCTACTCCACATTCCCCCTCATTCACAATGATATGATTTTTTTGTTCTGGGTCTTTGGTGCCTGATACTTGATCCTATCGACACCTCGTGATCACACAGGCTGGTGTGTTCCTCCATGTGGGCTTTGTTGCTTCTCAGCTAGATGGCCGCTTGTTTATCTTCCAGTCTTTCTTCACCACATTTGCTATGCACCTGCTTTGCTTTCAGCGATCGTGTTGGGAAGGTGAGCATCATGGAATGCCAGCTTAATAGAACAAAGTATTCTTGCATTGAGGGAGTACTTGAGTAGAGGCCCAATGTCCACCTCCTACCTTAATACTAAACATATATATGCATAGATCTACTTACCCTCGTCATATATTTACATATGTATATGCCTGTATTCAGACATCTATAAATGTCTTTTGCCTTCTTGTTGTTGCCTTTATTTCCTTTAAATTTCCTCTTGTCCCACTATCATGTTCAGCCTCCATTTGGGTTTCAGCAATTCCTCTTGGTTACATTGCCCTTGATTAAGCTCTGCCAGGCCTCCTACACCCTCCTTGCCATAGATTTTAGATCACTTGTTCCCTTGTCCCTGGGTTAATATCCACTGCCTGAGAGGGTAAGGGTCTGAATTTTTTTTTTTTAAATGACTTCTACCTCATGACACCAAACTTATGATCAGGACAGGAATAAAATTCAAAGGGCCAGGTATTTGGTCTGAGTGAGTCCACTGCCATCGTCCTTTATCTATTGGATTAGCCTAAAGGTATTAAGAGAATTGCTGAAACAGCCCAATGAAAGGCTCAAGAACTGCTCAAACTGATAGATTGGACTCTGAGACATTTTCAGCCTGAATTAATAGTAACTCTGGCTTTGTCTGACAGCCTGGATTCCTTTCTATATGGTCTTCACACCCTCTTCAAAGGTGACTTCAGGATAACAGCCCGCGATGAATGGGTGTTTGCTGACATGGACCTGCTGCACAAAGTCGTTGCTCCAGCTATCCGGATGTCACTGAAGCTTCACCAGGTAAAGGCATATTGGAAAAATCAAGTCGAAACCTACAATTCTAGGGGAGAAAGTAACCTCTGACACATATGGTCATATCTTCCTGAACGGGATTTATGAATGGTCTGTTACTTAGGAAACTAAGCATTGCGGCCACCTAAATATTCTTTCCCTAGACCTTTGGTTAGATGCCCTGGTGATGCAATGGTGATGCATTGGGCTACAATCCTTATTGTCAGAAGTTTGAAACTACCTTGGGCGAAAGATTGGGCTTTCTACTCCTGTAAATAGTTACAGTCTCTGAAACCCCCCGAGGGTCACTGTGGGTCAGCATTGATTCGGTGGCAGTGAGTTTTTGGAAACCATGGCTTATTTGCCTTCTTTTTCTTTTCCAGTTGCCACTGAGTCAACTCTGATGCCTGGTGACCCCAAATAGTTCAGGGGAGAACTATACTCCACAGTATAGTTTTCAATAGCTAGCTGTAAAAAGAACTAAATCACAGAGTTTTCTGCTGAGGTGCCTGTGGGTGAACTCAAACTTCCAACCTTTCAGTTAGCAGCTGCATCTGTTAACTATTTGTACCACCCAGTAACTGCTAGTTTGCTGAAGAGTGGAGGATAGGTAAATCTGTGATGATTGCAGCTAGGTTAGTGGTTCCTTAGGGGCATGGCAGGGGTGCTGGTGGGAAAATGGAGAGCTAGTAAAAATGAGTACAAGAACAGTTTCCTAAGTAACTGATGGTGGTGATGATTTTACAAATCATCTGGATGTGATTGAACTGGTGCATTGTATGATATATGGATTATATGCCAATAAAACTGTTTTTTTTTAAGAATTGATAGGAGGTGGTTAATAGCCACAAGGCAGAAAGATGGCTGGCTGGCAGAGAAAAGTACAGAAACTGTATTCAAACACCATAAACAGTATTAGTCACCAAGCTAAGAATTTTCCCTAGACACTTTCCCCAGATAGAGCAATGTGTGAAGGGGTGCCCAACAAGCAGCTTGGGATTTGGAAGGAAAACAGGAATGAGAGTAGGGATGTGGAGGCAGACTTAGCTTTGTATGCCACTCTATGTAAGCAAGGATCAGCAGATGTTGGGCTCAGTGGATCCCCTGTGTTCACCAGGACCAGTTCACCTGCCCTGACGAGTATGAAGACCCAATGATTCTCTTTGAGGCCATCCAGTCCTTTGAGAAGAAGGTGGTGATCTGCCATGAGGGTGACCCGGCATGGAGGAGTGCGGTGCTGTCCAACAGAGAGGAGCTCCTCACCCTGCGGCATGTGGTGGACGAGGGCACCGATGAGTACAAGGTCCTCATGCTCCACAAAAGCTTCCTGAGCTTCAGGGTCATCAAGGTACCCCACCCACTCGGTCACTTATATTTGAGAGGCAATAGGACGGTGGCTGGCACCAGAATGTGAGTCTTGTGCCATCAACTCTGTTTAGGTAACAGTCCCCAGGGTAGCACTGGCCAGCAAGCAGAGTTCAGGCAGAGAGCCAGGCTCACCACTTCTCGCCAACACCACTTCTCCAGCAGTAATTCAGCACGAAGGCCAAGCCTCTGACAAGGCCTGATGAGAGCACATCCGTTGAGGTTCGGGTTCCAGCTTATTCTGAAGCTTACCGTTTGCTCTAAGCGTCCATTCCTGGATGCAGGGGCTCATTGCCAATCATTGCTCTTGTCCCATAATTTCAAATCACTGGGTTAACGACAGGAACTTTCTTTCCATTAGCTCCCTAGTTCCCCATTTGAAAGGTGCATCTCTGAGGGCTATCACGCCGGGTTGACTATAGAAAGAGTTTCACCTAGGCTAAAGGGCTATGGTGGTCAAGGTTCGTTTAGTCTAGAGCCATGCCCACTCACTGCAGGAAACAGCAGACAGATGGGAGAGCATGGATCTTTGGCTTGAGTTTCCTGTTTCTCACCTCCCTTGCAGGTCAATAAAGAATGTGTCAGAGGACTCTGGGCTGGGCAGCAGCAGGAGCTCATATTTCTTCGCAATCGCAACCCAGAGCGTGGCAGCATTCAGAACAATAAGCAGGTCCTGCGCAACCTGATCAACTCTTCCTGTGACCAGCCCCTGGGCTATCCCATGTATGTGTCCCCCCTCACCACATCGTATCTTGGGACACACAGGCAGATGGAGGACGTCTGGGGCGGACCTGTTAGTTTGAACCGCATTTGGACCTGGTTCCGCACCAAGTGGTTAAGGTAGGCCTTTATCTAGGTGCTGTGGCTGGTTCTGGAGGTGCGCTAGGGAAAGCTCTCATACATTCTTACTGGAATTTCACTGCTAATTAATATTTTCACATGTGATTAAACTACTGTCCTTGAATGGCATCTAACACATCATTCATGCAACAAGCGGTCTCAGATTATGAATCGATAAAAAATCTGGTACAGCTGAGCACCCATTTCTCCACAGAGCAGTGAATCTGGCTGGAGTCCTTCCCGAGCTGCAGAGTGAGCTGCCCTTGGGCATGAATGTTTGGGCATCTCTTCCAGAGAGCCAGGTCCCTCAGCGCACAGCTCTCATGTCATTGTGTCTGCTCACTCGATTCCCAGGGCTAAGCCTTGGTGTCCTGGGAATGAATTCTAAGGCAATGGGATAGAATGTGGTTGAGCGCCTGCTCAAGCCACCCGATCGAGGTGGTGGTTGGGGGGGGAGGGGGGATTTAGCACAGAACTAGATTCATCTCCATGCATTTCAGTCGGTTATCAGATGTGAGGAACCAAAGCCTCTCTTTCCTCCTACAACCCATGTGTACTGCCCCCTGTAGAGCAGTCACACGGTGATGCAGACAGCATGTGGGCAGCGTTCAAAATGCTTGACAAGAACCCTTGACGAGTTTCTCTCACTAGCAGAATGCGGAAGGATTGCCATGCTGGCCAGCACAGTGGTGGCAACATTGAAGATATGGATGGCGGAGGGGCACCACCTGCAGGCCATGCCCCAAGTGGGGAGAGTCAGGAGAGCAGCACAGAGCCACCAAGGAAGGATGGGCGCCACAGTGGGGTTCCAGCAGCAGGTAAGAGCGAGGACGGCTTGTGTGCTCCTAAAGGCTCCTGTCATCCTGGGCACCAACGTCCTGGAGCGGGTTGTCACTCTAACCTCTGAGCGTTCTCACTAGACCGGAGCAGGTCCAGTTAATGGACTCCGGAGGTTCTGCTCCAGAAACACCTTTCGGATTTAGCTCTGAGAATTCATCCATAGGCCGACTGGCTTGAGAGTCCCTAGACAGTGTGAACGTTAAATGCTCACACACTCCGATGTCAACTGCAAGGTTGACAGTTTCACTTCCCCTAGAAGCATATTGGAAGCAAGGCCTGATGATCTACTGCTGACAAATCAACCATCAACTGATTGGGGGGCACAGTACGATTCTGACCCAGAGTACCCCAGAGTTGGAACTGGCTCCATTGCAACTGGTTGGTTTTATAGTAGCTTGACCAGCCACCTAACCATCTGTCTGTCCAGAAATCTCTCCATTCCATCTGTCTCTTGCTCACTCCAGAAACCCTTGATGCTGTACCTCTGCGACAGCTGCTGCCAGCGACAGTTTGCTCGCTCCCACCAGTCTCTGAGGACACGGTGTGCACGGGCAGCCCCAGTGCCCCTCTCCTCTGCCCTAGATCTCTAGTTCTCATCTCCTGCTTCCTCCACTGTGCTTCCCATTTCAGAGAACAGCCATGAAGTGTGAAAGGTACCAGTGCATGGAGAGGTAGGAGGTGGCTAGGCTACGGCTGGACTGAGTTTAATGATTGAAATAATGCTTAAACTAGCATTTAGCAAGTTAGGCTTGGACCAGATCGATGCAGCTCCGCAGCCATCTTGCTGGTGCTGCTCCCGGGGGAGGAAAGGCGGATCAGGAAAGGAGACTCTGAGGGTTGGCAGGGATGAGCCTCTTGGGAACATGAGAGGCAGATGCTCTGCCTAGGCCGGCTGACAGCTGGGGTCTTTGGCTTCAACCTTTAGAGTCTATTAATGGGATCACTTTGGGCATCAATGCTTCTTCCTCATCCAGAAGCATTTACTATGCAACTGTGAAATCTCCCCCTGCCAGCTCTGTACCACATGAATTAAGAGAAATAGTACCTGCTTCCTGGGAGTGCTCAGAGCAAGGCGGAGGCATTAAATGAAGTCCTAAAGGTTTACAGAAACACGGGCCAGAGATAGCGAGGTAAACAGATACAAAAGATTCTCCCTGAGGCCCCCAGCCCAGCCCAATTGCCCTGTGCCAAGAATTCTGAGCAGAGAACCCACTTGGCACCTCGAATCCTGTGGCTGTCTCATAAGCAGGGCTTTTTCATTATTTATTTAAATCTGTTACTGCTTGAAGAGGTAAGTTTGGAAATCACTTAAGTAATTTTCCAGATGGGGAAATGCAAGGCAGGTTTCAGGTGGAGAAATGTCCAAATGTCGGGTAGGTGTCGTTGCGGCTCAGTTGACTTGTCAGCTGGCAAGTCACAGATGAGAGCCACACAGGGTTCCGGAGACAGGAGGAAGGCGGGTGGCAGGGTCTGTCCAACAGCAGGGAGCAGCTGGGCAAACCTTCAACCCTACTTCCTCTTTCAATGAGTGATCTAGTGCCAGCAACTGGCCTCGGCCTCATCCTGGACCAAGCTGACACCCTACTCCTCCAATTTCAATGCCACGGACAGCAACTCTTCTCCCCCATTTACGGCTGGAGACAAGGAGCCAGGAGCTGGCAGCTAATGTCATCCTGGCATCTTCTAGAGCGCAAGCCAGCTTTTAATGATCATTCATTACTTAGCTGATGATCCCTCCAGGAGATAGACTGATACAGGGGCTTTATCAAGGGGCTCGAGTAAGAGCAATTGCGAGAATGGCACAGGGCCTAGAAGTGTTGTCCTGTTGTGCATAAGGCCGCTTTGGGTCAGAACCGACTTGATGGCATCTAACAACAATTTCACTCCTTAAAATGGCCACAAGCAGGCCACTCTTAGATTTCTGGGTTTCACAAGTTCTCCAGGCATCGTTAGCCCTGTGCGCCTAGCCTTCACCACCAGGCAGCCCCTCTTGAAGCCCAAGTGAACCTCCAGCTCTGAGGTCCATCATCTGCTTCCTGAAGGATTCGAAGCTTTGGAGAAACTTGCCTTGCTATTGCTATTGCTTCTGCTATTTCTGTGCCCCTGGTTTCATTAGATGTATCCCCGATGAAGAAATAATATGATAAGTAACATGTCTCAAGAATTTACTGGGCAAAACCTATCGAATACTTTGCCTGTGACATTTCTCTTAAACCTCCCCTTGACTGGACACTGCAGATGAGGAGACTGGACACAGAAGAATTAGGTAACACCCAGGGAAAAGTGGCGATCTGGGTTCAGGCCAGGCACAGTGGCTCTAGAACCTGTACCCTCAGTGCTGTGCTCTCCTGGGGCCTGAAATGCACTGCCGGGAATCACTGTTTACTGAACACGGACACCCTACACAACTTCCCAGTGCTCTGTGGTGTAGGCACCGTCCCTGGCTACTTGAAATGTTGCTGCGACACTTACAACCTATTCTCTTTCTGTCATCAAGATACTAGTTCTTTCCCATGCAGGAATGCTAAAGCATCCACAAACTCCCTGTGCTTAGTTAACTGCTCCCGGCAGGGGAGCACCCAGGAAAGCTATCTTGAGACTGACAATCTCTAACAGAGGGCCAGACAGTTGGGAGGGAAAGAAGGAGCGGACACAGGCACACTACGCCCCTCTCCACTTCCAAGCCAACCCAAACCCATTGCCATGAAGTCAATGCCAACCTACAGTGACCCTGTGGGACAGAGGAAAACTGCCCCATAGGATTTCTGGGACCGCAAATATTTATGGAAGCCGACAGCCCCGTCTTTCTCGAGTTGAGTTCAAACTGCTGACCATTTAATTAGTAGCTGCACACTTTAATCACTTTACTATTAGGTCCTTCTTCTCCCTTTCTCACGCACCCAAAGGGAAAACTCACTCTCTTTTTGGCTTCTTGCTACAAACGTGTAGGTCTTTTCATATTGGCTGCCAGAGTGATTTTAACTGAAGTCAGTCTATGTCATTCTGTATGGCTCCTTCCCTCAGGATAAACCCACACTTTGCCATGCCCTTGGTACTCTCAGTACCCACTTCTACCAGACCCCACCCCCACCCCATTCCTCCCTGTTCACAGGGCTCTGCTCGCCGCCCTCTCACTGCTCTGTGGCCTGGCCAAGCTCAGTTAACTCAGAGCCTCTGCACTCCTGCTTCCTCGCCTCCAGTTCACCCTCAACATTAGCGGGGTCCCTCTGCTCACCTTTTCAGGTCTGATCAGAAGTCATCCTATCAGAAGGGTCTCTGGTAGCCTGCCTACATAGCTGTCCTCTGTTAACCTGTCTCTGACCTGGACCTCCCACCAATTCCCACCGGCACACACCTGCTTGTTTTAGGATAAAACCAGTTCTAGGAGAGTAGGTGCTTTGTTTATGCCCCGCTCCTAGGACAGTACAGGCGCACGGTGGCTCCTCTAGACTGGGGCTAACGGAGCAGGGCCTGGCACGTGAGTCCGACCCCCCTGTTCCCCGTACATGGCAGGCGACTTGCAGGCACGGGTGAGGCTAACCCCTTCTGTATGTTCACGATCCACCCACGTAGGTCCCGGGGCGTGTACAGGAGCAGCCATGGTGTGCTGTGCTCCTGTGGGCCCCTTGCGTGCCAAGAGGCCAGAGTGAGGCCCCACTGCTCAGGTCTACCTACTTGTGCTAGGCAGTTGGCTGTATGAATGAGGGATGGCCTCTCCTGAGCAAAAAGGGGTAAACTAGCTACTCCAGTATGGCTTTCCAAGAAGGCAGGGTAGCGTGCCCATGGGTCACAGAATTCCCAAATGGGCGCCAGCAGCAGCAGTTTCTGTTCATCTGAGCAGGAGCACACACCACGAGCTGCTGAAGTTCACCACTCTGTCCTTGGTCCTGGTCCCCTGCCAGAGTCGCACTGGGGACCCCACTTTATTCCCAGCTTCTCAAGCACCCGTGGGGCTAAGTGTAGACAGGATGTCCACGCAGTAGTGGGTCCCCCTGACGAGAAAGTCCTGGGCAGAAATCGCTTCCCCTTCTGAACACCACTGCATAGGGAACAGCTTTAAACGAGCAGAAATGTGTTTGTTTTTCATTCTGGAGGCAAAAATTCCCTAGCAGGGTCTCAGCTGTGTGTCCTTTGCCTCCACGGCATGTAGATTAGCCTCACTTGGCATCTACCTTCCCTGTGTTTGTATCTCTGCAGCTAAACTGCGCCTCTCCCTTAAAAAAAAATCATTTTATCAGGGGCTCATAAAACTATTATCACAATCCATACAGACATCCATTGTTAAGCACATTTGTTCATTTGTTGACATCATCATTCTCAAAACATTTTCTTTCTACTTGAGCCCTTGGTATCAGCTCCTCATTTTCCCCCCTCCCTCCACACTCCACCCCACTCATGAACCCTTGATAATTTATAAATTATTATTATAACTCAAAAAGTAATTAGATTTAGTATCCACCCTAATCACATATGATCTAACTCACATCATAAAGGAAATAATCTCTCCAAAAAGGATCACATCCCTGGGTATAGAAATTAAGATTCTAAATGGGGGAATTAGAATTCTTAATGAAGGCTTACTTCTGTTAGCTTAGGGACCAATTTCGCCCGCCTTCCGTGGTGCCTGCTGCCGCCTGCCTCTAGCCTCTTGTGGTTCCTTCCTCAGTTCCTAGCTAATATCTAATCCTGCACCCTTGCCAAACTCTCACAGAATGGAGTCCCGCCTGAGTCCCTACAAGCAGCTTCCTCTCCCAGCATCCCCTCCAGCCCAGCTGCCTGGCATTTTTGATGCCAGCCTCAGCTATGATTCTGAAAACCTGCAATCTTCATGCTGGAGATCAGCTTGCTGGGGTAAAAAGTATACCTTACAGCGGACATAAGAACATCCCTCAGCTGAGAAGGCTGGTGACCTACTTGTTAAAGAGCAGTTAGGAATCCTAACTGATCGGAACCCTCAATTGGAGAGGACGAGGGCCTGCTATTGGTAGGACTCCTCTGTACTACACCTTTCTGGATAGCAGTCAAAGGCAAACAAATGATGTCATGACAAGGAACTGGGAGATTGCTTCTATGGCATTTCAACCTAGGTTCTAGGGAGCTTTCCCCTAAAGCACTCAAAGTCTGATAATAATACCTCGGACAAAGTGAGTTAGATTGTACAATGAAGACCCCGGGCAGCACGCATGCACTTAGCATTCCTGTGGCTCCAAGGCCAGAGTCAAATAAAACCAAACCAAACACAGAAGCAACACGAGCATTCAGGCTGTGAAATCAAGGGCCTTTGTCCTGCTGCTCCTGGGACTAGATTGGAAGTCTCTACCCCAGTACGGGTGGCCTTCAATTCAACATCAAAACCAGAGAATGGGAATGGGAATGACTCTAGAATACTCTTGGACAGCAGTATAAATCACAAACAGATGCTTGGCTTTGCCAAACTTCGAATAAACTAACAAATCACTTTCTGTTCTTAATTTTGATGTCAAGGTCCCTTTTGCCCCCTTCCCCTGTGTAACAGCAACATATTAAAGTCACCAGGGAGGATGTTTGGCAGGCTACGGTCTACCCTTGCTAGAAGTGCCAACGGCAGGCGTTCTGGCTGAGGGCAGGCAGGAGTCACACCCGGGCATGAGCCCATGGGCTTACACAAACGTTGGGTCTTGGTGGGTTTAACCTGAGACCCTAACTTAGAAAATAAAGGTCACAACATGTAGTCCAACCCTATTATTTCAAGTCCACTACAGACGATAAAAGCTGCATGCGGTTCTTTATCGTAGGAGACAGAGAAGCGCAAGAACCAAGGTTGTGACCTACTTACAAATAGACTTGTTTACTGAGGACAAGCTACTCCACTCTATCACCCTGCTTTATTCCGAACTGAGGAGTCTCCAGCAACTTGGGATTCTCAGTGCTAAAACCCAGAGTCCCTCACCCCCTGGTGGATATATAACTGTAGCTGCTACTGCCCACGCCACCCTGAGGTGGCAGTGCATTTCCGACACACGGCTAACAACAAGGGCCCCGCATTCTCAGCTACATCATCACTAGACGTCTCTGCAAACTTGATGAGTGCCGTTGATTCCCATGAAGGAAGCGATTGAGAACTTCTGTTCTTGGGCTCCGTTTCAGTGGTTGAGGCGGTCGACTTGCCTGTCTCTCAGGTCCATGCAGAGCAGGCTGTCTACCTGTATGGTTACCTAAGGGCTTAGGCAGCTTTAGCAATTCCCTGCAATTACAATGTACTTTTTTTTTTTCCTTTCAAAGGTAGGAGGAAAGGCAGGAGCCGGTCTGTCCAGGCACATTCAGCTTTGAGCCAAAGACTGCCTATCTCGAGTTTGTCAAGACCTGTCCTGGAAAGCCATCAGACCTTCATGCACACATCCACATCAGTCCATGAGTTGGCCCCAAGGCTGTCTGGAAGCCAGCTTTCCTTACGTAATTCAGCTGCTTCCCTGCACTCCCAGCCACCGCCAGCTACCACCACGGGTCACCTGAGTGTCCGAGAGCGGGCCGAGGCTTTGATCAGGTCTAGCTTGGGCTCGTCGACCAGCTCCACCCTAAGCTTTCTCTTCGGCAAGAGGAGCTTCTCCAGTGCCCTCGTCATTTCTGGACTTTCTGCTGCTGAAGGCGGCAATACCAGCGACACGCAATCATCCAGCAGCGTCAACATCGTGATGGGCCCTTCGGCCAGAGCCGCGGGCCATGCCATGCGGGTAAGGAGGCAGGGCATTAGCAGATCAGAGCAACCAGGCTGTTAACGGGGGTGGCTCAGCCTCTGCATCTCCAGCAGGGGACACCTGAGGAGGCCGCCATTTGTTGCAGACCTACGTGAGAAATAACCAGATCATTCGACAGGGAGCGGGGCGGGGCAGGGTGGGGTGGGGTGGTGTAGTGTAGTGCTCTGCAGCTGGCAAGCTGTTGGGTACCTGTCCTGTAACTAACAATCCCAGGCATTGTTGGGGGGCTCCCAATGCAAAGGTTGAGCAGACTTGTCATCATTAGTATTAAACCTGGGGATGAGAAGGGAGATGCTCTCCACTCCTGCACAGTGGAAGCAGGTTGAGTTCCCTTTCCCTCCCAGTATTCTGGTCCAAGAGAGAAGAGAGGGAACACGTTCATACTGGAGCTAAGTAAACATTCATATCTCTCCATCTGGTCTAACTTAAAGGATGGTGAGATGCCTACTTCTACTAGGTATTTCAACAACATAAAAAGAGTTTCAAGGACTTGGCTAAACTGTTACTTATGTAGGATCCCAAGCTAGCCGACATCACATGAGTACTAGTAAGTAGTTCAAGCTCCCACATGTATATATGTATGTAAATATATATACACACATACATACACATATGCAGACACACATCAGTTCTCTTATGTACATGCTACACTAAAACCAAAACCCACAGCGAATGAATCTTTTGACTAAGCAACCCTGTAGGACAATAAAGAACTGCTTCTTAGAGTTTCTGAGACTGTCACTCTTTACAGGAGCAGACAGCCTTGTCCACTGGGTCTGAACCTCAGATCACATGGCCAGCTACACACATTTAACTCACTGTACTTACAAGACTCTGTACATAAGATTGTAGGGAAGGAAAAATAGGAGGCAGTATGAGGACAAAAACTGCCCTCCAATTTGGTGATTCTCCATTTTCCTTTTGGATGTTACACTTTTCTGCCCAAGGTTTGTTCTCTTTATTAAGCTTTAGAGCAGTGGTTCTCAAATTGTGGGTCGCGACCCCTTTGGGAGGGCAAACGGCCCTTTCACAGGAGTTGCCTGACTCATAACAGTAGCAAAATTACAGTTATGAAGTAGCAACGAAAATAATTTTCTGGTCGGGGGTCACATGAGGAACTGTATTAAAGGGTCGAGGCATTAGGAAGGCTGAGAACCACTGCTTTAGAGCTAGCTACACCTCACTGAGTTTCAGTCCTAGGTACAGTTTTGGGGATGTACAACGCAGTGGGTACCTTAGCCTTCTGATCTCTCTCTGCCCTCTCCTTCCATGAGCGATGTTTTCTAGACAGAGGTGTTCCTCCCTCCCCCAAGGACACAATACAGCTACTGCCCTCTGCCAACCTGACACCAAGCTGAGACCACGGATTTCAGCCATGGGGATTACGTGACTGGGCAGGATCTTGGGCTTTCTGAAATTGATGGTCACTACCGCCCAGAGGAAGGAGCTTCAAGAGATTTAAGTAATCCAGTTAAATAAGACTCTTTGGTTAGCAAATGTCAGCAGTCACCTGCTAGCCAGAAAGCTGGTGGTTCACGTCCACACAGAGGCATGTTGGAAGAAAGGCCTGCCAACGGACTTTCAAAAGGCAGCCACTGAGAACTCTATGAAGAGTTCTAATCCGACACATAAAGGGCCACCTGCATGGAAGCTGACCTCACAGCAACTGATTAGATAGCTAAGTTGATAGACAAACTCCTCTCCGTTTTCCTTATTTTCTCAATACAAATGTTCGAAACAATGTCGCTTTGTCCCTCCCACTGCTGAGGCACCCTGGTGGGTTAGTGGTTAACTGCTGGGCTTCTAACTGCAAGGTCAGCAGTTCAAAACCACCAGCCTCTCTGATTGAGAAAGACAGGGCTTTCTACTCCCAGTAAGAGTTAAGTCTCCGCTGCCCTATAGGGTCAGTATGAGCTGACAATGACTCACTGGCAGTGGACTCTACCTCCAGGCTGTGCTTAAAGCACAGTCTTAAAGGCGTGTGTGGTCCCTTTCCCAACAAGGATGACTAAGTCCATAGGGCTCTATGTGCCCAGAATAAAAAGGTCTCTGTGCTCCTGCTCTGTGTCAGAGCTCAGGAATTCAGCTTCCATGGCAAAGCGATGTGGATACTGTACATGAAGTGGCACTGCGAGGACACCAGCCATTCAGGCTCACAGTGACCTTTTGCCCAAGGCCATCTCTTTCCAGCATATCCAGTGATCCCTCCACTCCTCCCCAGACACCCTATGATCGATGCGGCCTCTATCCTCTTCTCAAAAGTTAGCCCCTGTCCCTATGATCTGATCTTTCCTTGGAACCTGGCCTTAGGGGTGCTAGGTGCATGAGTGTACGCGCTCTGGTTTAGCTTCTCTGGGTAGGTGGGGTTGTAACTAGCAGACGCTGGCAATGGGTATGTGCTGAACTCTGCTGTTTCTCTCTTTTCTGGAAGCACTTCTCAGAGCCATGTGAACCCACTGAAGCTGCAGAGCCAGGGCGGTTCAGCAACCGCCGGCTCACTGAAGCCATGGCAGAGACCCCGGGAGTGATGTGCAGACGGGCGAGCCAGGAGGACATGGGGCTGGATGACACTGCGTCCCAGCAAAGTGCTTCAGACGAGCAGTAACAAGTGTTTTTCAGGCCCGGGCCATGCTTGTAGGGACTATGGGTCTCTAGCGTGCGCACCTTCATGATCCTTCCTGTGACCACCCCCCAAGTGGAAAAGAACGAATGTTATCATCTCGGTGAGAGTTGTTCTAGAAAAAGGACCAATTTCATTTTTTGGTTCCTGAAAACTTCTTAGGTGATGAAAGAAGAATCACCACCACCTGCCTCCTTGCCGCGAGCGCCTGCCCCAGAGCTACATGGCTTGGGCCACACAAACACTTTACAACATCCGAAGTTCCAAAAACAAGCCATTTACTATCTTGACAAGTAGTAGCTGATTTAGAGCACCTGACTTGACTCTTTCCTGCTCTGTTGCTAAGACAACTGCATGTGAAACAATTGGTTCGATATAAAAGACTACTGTTACCATGAAAAGAAATGCTCAGCAGTCTTACTGTACCATCAGCTGGCAAAATGTAGTCAGGCTAAATCTATTTCAAGGGAAACCTCATTTCATTATAATCATGCAAGTCTTAGGTGCACAGTCAGTCATGGCCTTATTACTAGAAGACAGGTGACAGTGCATGCAGTCACGTCTGAAATATTCACTGATGAGGCAAGTCACAGAGGACATGCATAGAACCTAACGGTCAGTGCATGGAGAGCCCTCTGGTCCCAGACCCCATCTGACTGCATTCTCTTAAGCCCCCGGCCCTCCTGGGGCTTCCCAGAAACACGTTCCCCACTTTCCTTTCCCCCAGCACAGCAGGACTCCCTGTGCTGCCTGACACTTGCACACACCTTGGCTTTCATAATTAAAATGTTTCTACCTACTGCTGGGTGCTGAAAATGGCCATTTCCACAAGCACAGGTGGCAGAGCGATTAAAGTGCTTGGCTGCTAACTGAAATGATGGTGATTTGAACCCCCAAGTTGCCCTGTGGTACAAAAGTGTGGCAGTTTTGCTTTGGCCAGCGGCAGTCTTGGAAACCCTATGAGGCAACTCTACTCTGACCTATAGCATCTCTGTGAGTCACAACTGACGCACTGGCAGCATCCTTTATCCTTTATCAGATGGAAGTTGGGTACATTCTGGGACATGTTTCCCTTCTTAAGACTCTCACTAGATAAAGAAACAACCTGGATTCTTCTTGAAACACAATTCATGAAGAGTAGACATGGAGCTGTTGCACTCATTCTTTTGGAAAGATGCCAGTTAGAAATACTCACTTTAGAAAGTAGCCACATACCATATATACTCGAATATAAGGCAACCTGGAGATCAGCCCAGGCACCTTTTACCACAAAAACTGCATTAAAAATATGCTGAAAACTCAGCTCATACTCGAGTATATATGCTATTGCTTTAGGCATCTATGATTTAGAAAAAAAGAACAGAGGAAGGGTATTTTTAAAGAATCTCTTACCCCGTGGAAGCAGATGGCTATGATTAGTTTGGTGAACAAGAAGTGCTGTATATACCCAAGTAAAAGCTGACTGGAATATCAGCCGAGGCACTTAATTTTACCACAAAAACAGCATTAAAATATGTTGAAAAGTTCAGCTTATACACGAGTATATATGATAGCTATAAATTGCTCTAGGTGGGCTATTATTAATCTCAGATGAATAATACCTGGAGATGTAAGGTGTTCCACAGAAAGTGAAATTCTGCTCAAGCAGCTGACACAGACAGAGAAGCCAGAAGTGTTGCTGGTGGTTGTCCAGAGAGAGAAACCTGGGTTGTTTCTTTAATCGCTCAATCTGTTGATTCCTCATCTGAGTTATCAGTGAAGTATTTGGGGGCTGCGTGGAAGGAGAGGAAAATGTACAGTTTATCAACAGTCAGAACAAATTCCTCCACTGACTGCACCTCTGCTTTCTTTGCATCATCCTGAGCAGTTAAGGCATCTTGCATCTGCTGGCTGAAGAGAGGCATGTGTGGACACGCCTAAAAGGACAATGCGTGGTGCAAGTCAGGATTCTCCAGGACCGCATGGCCAGCACCACCTATGCGGTCATAGCTTCTATGTGATTAGGGGCAATTTGCAAGTTTCTTCACCTGGTCCTCAGTCAGCTGGTTATTGAAGAGTATTCCTTGCAAAATATTGTTTTACGAGGCCCATTTAAAGGAGACATTTCTGAGTTGACATTTATAGCCAAAGTTACTCCAATGTTAATTTCTGTATCTGGACACTGAACACAATTGTTTCTCTTCTAAAGGCAATAAAATACTTACTGTGAACTGCTGTTGTCAGTTCCAACTCATGGCAATCTATGCACAACAGAAGGAGCCCTGCCTAGTTCAGTGCCATCTGCACAACGGATCTTGTTTGAGCCCACTGTTCCAGTCACGGTGGCAACACATCTTGTCAAGTTTTCCCACTCCTTTGCTGCCCCTCTACTTATTCAAGCATGATACCCTTTTCCGGGGACTGGTCTCTCCTGACAACATGTCCAAAGTACGTGAGATGAGGTCTGACCATACTTGCTTCTAAAGAGCATTCTGAGTGTACTCACAGGTCAGATTTGGTTTGGGGCATTCAGCAGTACATTCAATATTCTTTGCAGGCACCATAATTTAAATGCATTAATTCTTCTTTGGTCTTCCTTATTCAGTGTCCAACTTTCACATGCACATGAGATGGAGAATACCATGGCTGGGGTCAGCCACACCTTAGTTCTCAAAGTAGCATCCTTGCTTTCCAACAGAGTCTTCAACTGGATCCCTTGGTTTTCTGTAAATCATATCGCTAATTAGCATTTCTGATTCTGAACTGTTTGGAAAGTAGTTCCCCCAAATCAATAGATGCTTACATTTCTTTACCCATTGAGCAGCGCATGCATTAGCAATGCTTACTCATGCGTCTCCAATGGAGCCACTTCCATTTGTTTTGTCACAAATGAGTATTGTGTGTATATGTGTACACACACACATACACACTTGCCCTTCTCTCTCTCCAGACAAACTTCTAGACAGAAGAGAGTATAAAGACGGAGCTACCATTGCTGACCCCTTGATTGTTTGCAGGCTGGGAAACAATGAATGAATGAACTTGCAACTTTATGGGAAATTTCTTTTGTCCTTCATTGTGGTGCAGTGAGTTCCTTTAAGTGCATTTTGGCTTGGTTCTTTGGGAAAAGTTCGAGAGAGATTTCCCCTAAACCCTGAGGCATTAGCTTTGTCCTAGTTTTCTAACCCAGAGGAGCTGTAATTTTTGTCTAGGTCAATGGTCAATTCTTAGCCAAGCTGTAAACAACTTACATAAGGTTTGATACTTTCTCTGGTCCTGAGCTGCCCTGTGATTGGTAGGCACTTTAGAGGGATTGTCAATTGACTATGCAAATGTCGTTACGATCACATACCGTGCAAATGAAGTGAGTGGCCTGCCAAGGTTTAAGTACCAAGCCCCCAGAGGTTTACGAACCAGCCAGCAGCAGAGGGAGACGCAGAAGGAAGATGCGAGAAACAAGAGAGGGGGCTAGGAACCTCCTACAAGAGTAGCTACACAGTCAACAGTGCAACACTGAAGACAGTGAGCTCAGAACGGGCCCAGTGAGAGTTGATGGGAACAGCCTACCAGGACCAAGAGGAGTCTGGCCTGAGGAACCCAGGAGGCCTGCACAGCTGACAGGAGCTGAGAGATCTGTCTTGCACTGAAGGGGGACTTTGACTACATGCTTCTAAATCATCCCAAGCCAGACCCTGTTACTTCCTTAATAAAACACTTAACTAATAGGGTAATCTGTAAATTCTGTGTATGGCTATTGCAGTGGATTGTTAAATCCAGGAGAGTAGCCAGTGCGCTGGGGAGGATGGCTGGTGTCAGAATTGGTAAAGAGTTTGTAGATACGTCTGATGTCCAACTCACAGGAATAAACCATGGGCTGATGATAATATTCATTTTGCTTTCTGCCTCTGCAGTCAGAAAGGTGCAGACATTACACTTACTACATAGCAATGTCGTCAGAGAGATCATATTGCACCATTTTAAAAGGTGTGCCCAGTTTCCAACATGTGCTTACTATTATTCAGAAATGAATGGAAATACAAACAATTTGAAAATATTGTGTAAGCATGTAGTGGCTGGTGGGGGTATCGTCTACTAAAGAAGGGAAATGGGACAGAAAAATGTTTTAATAAAAGTGTTTTCCAAATCAGTTCTGCTGTCCTGTCCAACCATATCATTTCTACTTGAGTTTCTTCATAGAAACAACTTACATTTTTCTGTTGTATTTTTCAAAATGACTTATTTCTTGAAACCTGGTCTCATCCAGCGATCTTAAGATACCTTTATTTGTTCAAATGGTAGGCATTATAAAAATAAGGCGTAAAAAAGTACTGCTCTATGCCTGTCCCTGCTGCCCATCTCCTCACCTCAGAGGTGGCACCAACACCCATGCAGGTACCCAGCCTGCCCTCCCTCAGCCATGGCTGTGCTCAAGGAGCAAAGTAACCCCCACAAGGCTCTACTGCAATACCTGCCCCTGGTCCCCCAAAGTGAATTTCTGCTCCTGCATGGCTCCGTTGAATGCTCCTATCAAAGGTTCTGCGTTTGTTTAATCTCATTGAATTTCCCTCTTGAGGTACAAAGGTTTTATCTGACAGACATCTTCCTACATGCTCCCTGATTATTCTGTTTGACCAAGTAACTCAATAGTTTTTTAAGGACTTTGCACAAAGCAGACCTTAGATTTTATAGTGGCCAAAGTTTATCACAAGGGCCCTGGTAGGGTAGTGGGTTACATGTCGGGGCTTCTAACTGCAAGGTCAGCAGTTCAAAACCAACTGATGCTCAATGGGAGAAATATGGGGCTTTCTATTCTCATACAGAATTACATTCTCAGAAACCCACAGGGGAAGTTCTATTTGGTCCGATAGGGTCACTGAGTCAGAAAAGACTCAACAGCAGTTGAACATGGTTTATCAAAGCTAATTGCCACCTCTCGAGTTCTGGTGGCATGAGACAGGCTGAGAATAACAGAAAATGACAGCAAGTCCAAACCAGAGCCAAGTGGGATGTCGTGAAAAGAGCATGGGCCTTGGAGCCACGATCTGGGTTCATATGCCATCTCTGCCATTGCTAGTGCTATGAGCTTGAGCTACATTTATCAGTAAAGGAGGACGCATATATGAAATTGGTGGTACCCTACAAATGCCAGCGGTCACTCCCAACTGCTTGACACGGGGTACTCTGCAGGAAGCAGCTGCACCCTTATCCATTTATACACCCATTAGCTTCAGCTACCACCAAGCCACACCCACCTGACCATCATCGAGTCAATTCTGACTCACAGTGACCCTACAGGGCAGAGAAGAAGTGCCCCTTTGGGTTTCTGTGTCTGCCAATCTTTGTGGGAGCGGAAATCTTCATCTTTCTTCCACGAGGCAGTTGGTAAGTTGCTAACCTGACCTTGCGGTTAGCAGTCCAACATGTAAGCCGCTACACCACCGGGGCTCCTTCTGGCTTGTAGCCCCCTCAAATAACCTATCTTATCTTTTGTGAAATCATTCCATCAACCTTCCTTCTAATTCAACACAAACTTAAAGTGTGTAAAACAGCCACCAAAAGGGCCAGAAGTAGAAGCATGTTCACTCACCAATCGGACGTATGAGGAACCTTATGAACACAGGTGCTTTCTGAAGTGGAGAGGAAAAGACCCTCCCCGAGAGGACTCCTCAGCGGGGACAGACAGCTCCACCAGGCCCAGGGCTGGGCTGTCCTCGGTGTCGGCCTCTCCCAAAGCTGAGCAGGGCTCACCTAAAGCTGAATGGCATAAAAGCAGGACAGGGTGGAGTAGGCTCCCAGATCCTGGTGGGTGGCCCACTTTGTGGGAAGCCTCTAACAGCCCTGCCATGCTAACACATAACGAACACACATTCAGTTCTCTTCCCTCCTTGGAAGCATAGGTTGGGAGTCAACCCAACACTGCTAAAACACCAGGAATCTTGGCATTGGCCTCTGAACAAATGCAGCCAGAGCAGGACCACTGGGACGAAGCCTCTTCCTTAATATTAGACAAATGACCTTTCCAAAACATTAATTCATAATTGTTAAGCCTTTTAATTGTGATCCCTCAAAGGGTTGGCAAACCCTGCTCCAGCTTCAGATAATTATCCTGGAAGGAGATTAAATCAAATGAAAGTCTGTCACAGATGCAAATCACTGTCTTTGTTTAGAGAAGGGAGGACTTTCTCTGCTCACCCCATGTGCTGACCAGCCTGAGTCTGTGGCTGCAGTCAGGGAGGCATCCCCTGGCAGGAGCAGCGGTGGTTGAAATTCAGGGTACGGACTCTAGAGGAAGTCTGTCTGTGTTTCTATTGGCTTTTATTCTTCTGTTCTTTTACTGCTCTTCGTGTGGCTGATATCCTCCCCTCTGCTCACATGCTCTTTGTACATATCAAAGATAACACTGTTGAGAGAAAGTTGATTAAGCAGTGGATTAAGTATATGATAAAAATTGATTATTGAATTCTTTTATATCTCAACAAGATAGAAACAATGATATGATCTCATTAACATAACAAAGAAAGTTCTACTTGGAAATGGGTTCACATCCACGGGCATAAATAAAGGGTTAGGAGTTACAGTGTGTATATGTGGGGCACAATTCAACTCATGACAAGTACCATTGATCAGTTGGAGGAAACTTCCTACTTTATGAGTTCAGAAATCAAGATAAACAACTGGCTCTGTCTTTTCTATTTTCACTAAAGTAGCAATGCTAGGAGTTACATTTAAAAAAATTAACATTACTCTTAATGGAACCAATCCATTGCACAGTTAGCAGAATTATGCTGACGGGTCCGTTGACGCCCACAAATATACCTAGTTGAATGCAGCCCAAGTGGGCTCTGCTGTGAAATAGCCTGGACTGAGTAAACTCGTCTACTGTGCACAGAAACATCAGAGATCCTTCCCACACACAGTCTCATGTAGCTGTAGCCCCCGGAGGTTGATATTTATGAAGCAATAACAAACAGACAAACAACAATAGACTGAGGAAGGTGGTTTCAATGGTTTTCTTTTGAAATAATAATTTTCAAAATTCAAATAATGGTTGCCACTTTAAATGGCATCAAAGTGAAGCTGCACCTGGAGAGAAATTTAATTTTCATGACATGCAAAATTGATTAAGTAGTGAATTCTTTTTTCCCCTTCCCCTGAGCACATTATAAACTTCAATAGAGGCAAATCCCATCTTTAATACTTGCAAAACCATTTCCCATTCCATAATTAACCACGATCATGCACACAACGGCAAGAGGAAATAAACAGAAATCTTTAAGCATAAATAAACCATAATGGACTGTTAATCTTGTATAGTCAATCCAGCATTAAGGCTAATTTGATCTTTTCAACATTTTATGGAAACCAGCTGTCACGTTTTCTTTAGAAAAGCCCACAGGGTATTGGGACCTTGGTGATCACAAATCTGGAGGACGAGACCCTGGAAGTCCAAGCGCCTGGCCAGGTCCACTTGAACCGTGCACATTTCTTCCCATGCAGAAAGCAGTAATAATTCAAAGCATCTTCACTGCCTGATGTTCTGTACACACATCACGATGTCCTGTAAAAGACTGTTTCTGTTTTCCTTGGTAACCTGCAGGGAGAAGCAAGAGGTGGGTTTTAGCTTTTCTTTCCTTTCCTCTGGTTCCCAAATAGATTATACTCCAGAAGAAAAGCCTAGTAGATTGGGGAACAGGAAGGCATGCTTCCCACTGCCAATGAATTGGTTCAGACTCACAGTGAGTCAGAAACTACAAGTCTTTACAGGAGCACATAACTTCATCTGTCTTCCATGGAGTGACCGGTGGGTTTGAACTGCTGACTTTGGTATTAGCAATTCAATGCTTACCCAATGGCACCACCAAGGCTCATTGAAAGCCAGAGAGGTGTGCTAATATCTTACTCTCAGCTCCTGCAAAGCAGCAACTCAAAGAGTGAAAGTGGCTGTGATGGCTCTCAACAACCAGAAAGACCTGCTACTTGAACCCTGCGCTACGCATTCCAGGGTGTGTGCTAGGCACTGCAGGATGGATAAAGTAAACACAGGGTGGCACATGGTTCATCCGACCACCACTTGCCGTGAAGAGGAGAAACTGCTCAAAGGAAACAAGGAGAACAAACTTTTCCAGATGGATCACAAAAAACATACCCAAGGGTATTTTAAAATTCTGGAATGCTTCTAGGTAACTCATTTCCTCTTTTCTCTAAAATGTTAAAGATCTTAGTCTAGCAGGGACATCTGAGACTAGGCATCGTCTCACAATGAGGCTGAGAAAGGCAGATGATGACAGTGTATAGACCAGAAAACAGTTCATCTGAACCCAATGCATGTTCCCTATATGTAATATTATTACAAAATAAATACACCAGAATTAACACAAAGCATTTAAATTCTGCTTGACAACTTAGATTCCCCCCTCCCCTCTCACACAATAGTAATATCACACAGTGTCCGTGTATTAGGTCAGGTTAACTAGAGGAACCAATCCAGAGACACTCATATGTGTAAGAGAGAGCTTTATATCAAGAAGTAATTATATATCGAGCAAACATCCCAGTCTAGTCCAGATTAAATTCACAATTTCAATACTAGTCCATAAACCCCTCAGACTCATGAGCCACATGAAATGATGCAGAATGCAGGAAAATCACAGGCCAGTGGGTGAAAAGCTGTGTGTATCCAATGGTGGTGGCCATATCACAGGGCTCGCAGCAACCAGGTCGGCCAGCAGGAAGGTGAAGGCAGAGAGAGGGAGAGAGAGGGAGGTTCCCGGGGCTCTCCTTATGAGATGGCCACATCCACAAGGAGGCACCATCAGGCTGTGGCCCGATTGACAGGCTGGACTCTACCCTTACCCTTTTATACATCTTCAAGTTGGCATGAAATCATGTAACGACCACAATCCATGAGCACAAACAATAATACCTATCACACCAATGAGTATACGGTGAGATGTCCCTGAAAGAAAAGGCAAGGTCATCATCCATGGCTTCCTGTCTGGTCCCCCAGTAACTGTCACATGTTCAATGTGCAATTATGGGGCATCAACCCAACACTAGGCAAGATGCACAGGATGAACTTTGACCCAATGGTGCTTGTATACAAGAGCAGAGGAATAGACTTGAATGTGAATGAAGTTAGCACAATGGGTTTGTGATGAAAAGGGCAGAGAAGCATGAGTAAGGGTCAAGAGGTCAGGAAAGGTATCCCATGCAGCTACATACTGAATTAACTTTTACAAACCTGGCTGAAGGGTGGGTTAACCACGTGGAGAATGGGAGAAGGCAAGATGGAAAGCTCTGAGCAAACAACACTGTACAGTGAGGGACTGGCTCTAGCAACTTCAGTGAGTTCAACATGGCTGGACTCAAGACAAGCTTGATCCCACTGTGAGCTGAGTACTTGGTCAAACAGAATTCCTAGTACCCAACAGGCGCTCAATGCTTCAGGAGAAACTGCACAGTACACTTCATCACTCTAGGTTCTCTTCTAAGAAGAACACTTTGGTGGTGCTCTGGGATAAGGTCAGGCTACCAACTATAAGGTTGCCAGATTAAATCCACCAGTTGCTACTTAGAAGAAAGTTGCAGCTATCTGTTCTTGTAAGGAGTTATAACCCTGGAAATCCTCTATCCGGTTCCTGTGAAATGGAATCATCTGGGGTTCTGTACGTGGGGCTGTATGGGAGACTACACAGTCAGGGAAATAAATATCTTTGACCAAGGCAAGGAACTTTCCCCAAGAATAGGACTACTAAACAGAGGGACCAGAGCAGCCAGGACTGCCCTGACTCCACTTCTTGCTTCCACAGCAGCATGGCGAAAGGAACAGCGTGACATATGACTTGTAGTCATGAAGTTCCTTTTTCTCCCATCCCAATTTCACTAGGAATACAAACAGCTGTGCTCCCCAGGGCCATGAAAAAGTAGTTTGGCTCAAAGGGAGGGAAAGCCAGGGAGGTGCAGGGCATTTCAAGCTTCTTCCTCCACTGAACATTTTATCACCTCCTCTCCAAGAAGGATAAAGGATGAGTGGTAGACAAAAGAATGGGGAAGCAGAATAAAAGAAAGATGAAGGCGAAAACGGCAGAAAAGGGGGGGGGGGGGAGCTTGTTCCGATAGAAAGCATGAACTCTACTCTGCAAAAAGCTAGCATGGGAGCCCTGCTGTCCTGAACACCAGACAAGCCCCCTGTCCAGCGACTAAAAGAGCTTCTTGAGTAGTTGCCTTCAATAGTTTTGCAGTGAGCACTTCCGCTAATGCTCAAATGCAAATATAAGTTAATGTGAGGAGAAACCCGTGAGATAACAGCTCACAATAGGCATGGGAAAAGGAGACAATTGTCCTATGGGTCATTAAAACAGCTCCAATCTTACTCCTCACATCCTTAAGCCCTTTGATAGAATGGTTAGGGGTCATATGTGAGAGTCAGCTCACAAATCGATCAAGGACAAGAGAAGCACAGTCTCAATTGAGAAATAGAGTAGAGATAAAGACAAGAGACAAAGTTGGGGTGTAGGGGCACAAAGAGGAGAGACACCAAGGCTTAGATCTTTATTTGAGGCAGGCTTATATACAGTACTTGTCCCGTACCCTGTCTCCTGTGAAAAATCTTACACCACAGGCTTGTTGATAATTATCTGAAGGTAAACAAAAAATCAGTTATATTTTGGCCAATTTGCTTATGGTCCAGAGGGGAAGATAAAGCCCTGAACAGCTTTTGCAGAATGCGGTGTTTCAGCCACCTCCCAGGGAACAGGAGGCAAGTGTCCACTTATCTTAGGCAAAGTTCAGACCATCCAGTGCATCAACTCCCTGGGTTGAGCCATCAACACCTTCCCACGGGCCTTGTCAAAACCATGGAAGGTGATGGTCCTGTCCCACTTGGCCAAGGAGCAAAACACCTTCACCCCCAACACATATAAAGTGAAGGGTAATATGGCAGCAGACAGCCCTGTTACCCAAGATACTGTTCGTGAGGAAAGGCTGCAGGAGTGACAGAATGGCAAGGCTTTCCCAAGAAGTCAGATCTAACAGGAGAGAGGCTGAAGAGATAGCAAAGAGCCCCCAAAGCACTTACATATCTCACAGACACACTTCCATATTTTAAGGACATGGCTCATTATATTCATTATCACCATCGTGAGGATAACACTGACTCAGTTACACTGCTGTTACAGTCCTATCACAGTTTAACTGAATTTCATGTCAGCTCTACATGGCTAATAAGAGAAAACTAAGGTACAGGAGAGAATCTCACTGCCATTGAGTCGATGTTAACCCCAGTGGGTTCCCGAGACTGCAACTGTTTACAGGAGTAGAAATCCCCGTCTTTCCCCAGCAGAGCTACTGGTGGTTTCTAACTGCAGTCCATGTGGATCGCAGCCCAAGGCTTAAATACTACACCAACAGGAAGAGAAGCAACATTTTTAAGACAGAGGAGAACTCAGTGCCCTGTGCTCCAAGACATCTCCTCCTGCTAGGAGCTGCTGTGAGCTGCTGAATGCTATATCAAGAGACTATGCCCATTCCACAACACTCAGAATGCACTAGATAGAAGTCTTGGTTAGATAAGGAAAAAATTAAAACAATTATTTTGAGAATATTTCTCATTAAAAATTGATACATAAAATGCAAAAACTATATTAATATTTTGTTACTCTCCTAGGAGTGCCCTAAAATTATTTCTGACAATTATGCAGTAAAATGTCCATGCGAAACTGTCTACAGCATTCAATTAGGATTTTCCTGGACCATCAAAGATAAACTCTCAAACACAAGAGCAAGCAGAGCAACATCTGTCCATTCCAGGTTCCCTTCTGTTTATGTGAAATTCTAGTTTATTATTTATTCAACTACCAGAAAGTCTTTTCTAATGAGGTTAATTAGAAGAAGGAACAGAAAACAGAGGCAAGAAAAAGCAGATCAGGAAGGAAGTTGTTTCCACCACTTCTTTCTTTCACAACAAAAGCCTAACCAGAAGGCCTTGGGGTGGCACAAATTATGTGCACTCAACAACTCACTTACAGCTGACAGTCTGAACCCATCTAGAGCAGCACACAAAAATGTCCTGGGCATCTGCTTCCATAAAGATTAAACAACAACAACAGAAAAGTCAAACCCAATGCCATGGAGTCGATTCAGACTCATCCTGCTCCTACAGGGCAGAATAGAAGTGCTCCGTAGGGTCCCAAGACTGTACTTTCTTAGGGGAGAGAAAGACTCATTTTCTCCCAGAGTGGCTGGTGGGTGTCCATGGCCAACCCTGTGTGTAGCAGCCCAACGTGAAGCCAACTACACTACCCCCGCAAAGCTCCCCAAACACCTGGGGGAGAAGTTCTACTTCACCACCTGGCTGATGTGCGTCAGCATCAACTCAACTACAGCAAAACTGGTTTACTGGGCCCTCCCCACAGTGGTAGAGGGGTGGGTCTAGCCACATGTCTCTTGGGACGAGTTTATTTTTAAGATTAGACCGTATATGAGGACAGGGGCTGTATCTCTTCAATATATGCAAGAGAGCAAAATGAAATCACAGACATTTTCTTAAAACTGTGTGGGAAGCACCATGAAAAGCTTAAAATAAGGGATTACAGAATAAAAATTAATTCAATAGTACTCCTTATTATAGAACACCTGCTAAAACCTCTCCATTGTTTTGCCTTTATTTCATTTTACTGAGTTTAAATAGTATCATCATGAATTCAAACCTTCTAAATCTATATTTTCTTGAAGGGTAAAGTTTTTAAAACACGAATTACTTTTCCTGTGGCAGTTTCAGAAACTCAGTGCCCGTGGCAGGGAAGGACTATATGTCAATAGCTAGGTGGTAACTGTCATAGTTCCCTAGAAAAGGAGAAATGTATGATGACTTTTCTTCTTGGGTCACCTGTCTATTAGCTTCATTTATCAGATCTGTTGAGCCACGATCCATATATCCAAACTACCTTAGAGTATATAATTATTAGAGTACCAGGGGATAGCCCCCCAAATGGAATTTTAAAAAAATTTTATGTATTTAAATTTTTTTACAAAACAACCTTATCAAAGTACTTGATACTTTGATCAACCTCTTGATACAAGAGCAAGAGGCTTGTTTAATACAAAACATCTTCAAAGTACTCTCCATTACACTTAATGCATCTGTCAAATCTGCGATTCCATTCTTGGAAACATTTTTCAAACTCATCAGTCTGGATGGCTGACAGCACCTCCCTTGTTTCTTTCTTCACCTCTTCTATAGTGAAGAGGTAAAGAATATATTCCAATATATTCCAACTAATATATTTTTAGTTCCTATAAATTTGCTTATCCTAGACAGTTTAAAAAAGGAGAATAAAATATGTGCCCTTTTGTGACCAGTTTCTTTCATAGTTTCAAGGTTCATCCATATTGCAGATACCAGCTGTAGATATCAATACTTCATTCCTTCTTAAGGCCAAATAATATGCCAAGATATATTGTATCACATTTTATCTATTATTTCTATTGACAGACATGAATGTTTCCATCTTCTCACTATTAAGTACATTCATTCACAATTTTTTGTGTGGACATAGGTTTTCAATTCTTTCGGGACAGATAGATCATACGCTAAGTCTATACTTAACATTTTTAGCAAATGAAAAACTGGTTCCTAAACGGCTGTACCATTCTGTGATTCTACCAACAATATACGAATGTTTCAAGTTCTCCACATTCTTACTCAAAACAAACCAAATCAAATTCAACTGCTATTAAGTTGATGCTAACTCATAATAAGCCTATGAGTTCCTGAGAATGTAACTGCTTATGGGACAAAAATGCCCCATCTTTCTCCTGAGCAGGGGCTGGTGGTTTTGATCAGCTGATCTTGCAGATTGCAGCTCAATGCATAACCACTCTGCCACAAGCATGTTGCCTATCTTTTATTTTAACCACCCTAGTGGATACTGAATGAGCCTTAATAGCATAGTGGGTTACGTGTTATTCTGCTACAAGGGTCAGTAGTTTGAAACACAGATCGCTCTGCAGGAGAAAGATGGGGCCCTGAATGGCTTTGTCAGAAACCTATAGGTGCAATTCCACTACTCTGTCCTATAGGGTCGCTGTGAGTTAGAATAGACTCGAGGGCAGTGATTTCTGTTTGGATCTTGAGTGGTTATTAAGAACCCCTAGTGGCACTGTGGGATAAGGACTGGATTGCTAACCACAGGTTAGTGGTTCAAACGTACCAACTGTTCCATGGGAAAGATGAGGTTGTCTACTCCTGTACAGGTTGACAGTCTCAGAAACCCAATGGGGCAGTTCTACCTTGTCCATTAGGGTCACTAGGAGTCAGGGTTGACTCCAAGGCACAGGGTTTAGCTTACTAGATAGTAGACTTCACTGTGCTTTTGAAATTGCATTTTTACTCCACGGAAGAGAGTTTGGTTTAGTAGACATTAAGTGATAGTTCAACATGCTCTTGATTTGCATTACCTTAATGACCAAAGATGTCGAGCTTCTTATTAAGCACGTGTTGGCCATTTGTGTATCTTTGGGAAAATAGCTATTCAGATCATTAGGCCTTTTAAAATTTTTTTGGAATATTTACCTTCAAAAAGAGTTCTTTATATATTCAAGAAATCTTAGTGGCATAGTGGGTTATAGTCAGAATTGACTTGCTGGCAGTGATTGACTTTTATGTATTCTCGATAATCATTTTTCTTTTTACTGTTTCATATTTATTAGTGTGAATATTCCCTTTATTGGGGCTCTTAAGTTTAGCTCTTTTTTTCACTGATGTCTTTTATAGCTTTGGCATTTAATTCATCTTAAAATTGTTGTTGTATATGGGGTAAGGTACGGAGCCTGTTTCATTCTTCTGAAGAAGGAAAACCAATTTTGTCAGCACTATTTGTTGAAAGACTAACTCTTTCTCATTTAACATTTTTTGGCTCTATATTGACTATCAGTTGTCTGTAAGTGGATGGATTTAATTCTGGGTTCTTTATTTTGTTCCAATGGTCTATGTATCCAGCATTGTACTAGTACCAGGCTGTTTAGACTACTGTGATAGCGTATTAGGTTTTGAGGTTGGGAAGCGAGGGAGCTCCTATTAGGTTGTTCTTAAGTGGTTCTTTGCTTATCCTAGGTCTCTTTCCACTTCATATAAAGTTGGTAATTAGTTTTGCATTTCTTTAAAGAATGATACGTAATGGGGATAGGGTTTGCATTATGTTTATAGATCGCTTTGGGCAATGTGACATTTCCACAAGGTTACACCTTCTTGTCCATGAACAGGGAAAATTCTTCCACTTATGTAGGTCTCTTTTGGTTTCTTTTAGTTGTATTTTGTAGTTTTCTTTTTTAAGTTTATTCCTAACTATTTCATCCTTATTCCTACATCCTCTGAGTGGCTATTGTAAATTGTATTATTCTCTTTCTTTTTCGGAGATACCGTTGTTAGTATACAGGAATCAATCTCATTGATTGTTGCATGCTGGCCTTTTATTCTGGCACACTGCTGAAATTTTCAATTGTTTCCAACAATTTTCTTGTCAACATTCTGAGGTTTTCAAGGTGTAGAATCATGTCATCTCCAAATAGAATTTTATTCTTTGCCACTTTGGACATATTTGCCTTCTTTCTGTCGTCTAATAGCACTGGTTTAGACTTCCAGGACATTGTAGGAATAAGAGTGGTGGAAAGTGGCATCCTTCTCTGGTTCCTATTCAAAAGAAGGATTTCAGTTCCTCCCCACAGAGCCATGGGTTTTGTGTATATTGCCTTTATTATGTTGAGAAAGTTTCCTACTATTCCTAGTTTGCTGAGTATTATCAATTTATTTTCCTTTTTTCTCATGAATTGATATGGTCATGTAGTTTGTGGTAGTTACATAATTTTTTTAATTTGAGATTTAAGAGTCAAGGGGTGGAATTTAGCCTGTCAATCAGGTTGCAACTTGAGGACCTCACATTAGAAAGTGCTAAGGAGATAAATAACTTGCTGGAGGCAGGACACACTCACTCCCTGGGAGACATTCCAGCTGGCAAAACACATGGAGCTACCCTACTGCCCTTAGCTGGAGGACCCATGTGGAGACCCATACCAGCTCTGAGATGCTTAGACCGCCACTGGATCCACAAGATTTTCCACCCACTGGCCTGTGATCTTCCTGCATTTGGCATCATGGCATGTTTCATGAGTCTGAAGAGGACTTTATAGATTGGTATTGGATATATGAGATAATATCAGACTTATGGACTTGATCTGGACTGGGCTGGGATGTTTTCTCAATATTCAATTGCTCTTGTATATAAAGCTCTTTCTTATACACATGAGTATCTCTATATATGTGATTCTCTAGTCTATCCAGACTAACACATAGTTCCATTGTTTTGTTTATATGGTACACTGTTTTTCTAATGTTGAATCATCCTTGCATACCTGGTATAAATTCCCCTTGATGTAAATTTTTTTTTAATTGTTAGCCAGGATTTTGTTGAGAACTTTTAAGGGACATTGATCTGTAATTTTATATCCTAGTAATGTCTTTTGCCTGGTTTGATATCAGAGTCATGCTCACCATAAAATGGTTTTTTGGGGGTTGCTGTCTTTTTCTACACTGAGGAACAAGTTATGTTAAATTGGTGTCAACTCTTCTCTGAATGTTTGGTAGAATTCCCTGGTGAAGCTACCTGGCCCTAAACTTCTAGTTGGATTTTTTTTAATGACCTGATCTATTTCTTCTTTTGTTATGGGTCTGTTGAATTTTCCACATCAGGAGGTGTTCATAAGGGTATATAGTGTATTTCTAAAATTTTGTTAATTTCACTCAAGTTTTCACTTTGTTTGCGCACAGATTTTCATAGTATTGCTACTTTAAAAAACATTTCATTTGGCCCTGTTGTGATGTTCCCCTTCTGCTTTCTCAAGCCTACCATTTGCTTCCTTTTCCTTTGTAAATTTTGCACATGGTCTTATCAATATTAATTCTTTCAAATAACCAACTTTTTGCCTTGATCTTTTTCCATTGCTTTTCTGTCTTCTGATTCATTTATTTCTGTTCTAATCTTTATGATTTCTTCCGATGACTTAAGGTTTATTTCGTTATTCTTTTTCGAGTTGCTAAAGATGCTGGGTTAAAGTGTTGACTTTGAGTGTCTTTTTTCATTTGGGTGTTTAAATTACTTTTTCATGTGAGTGCTATAAATTAGTCTAAGTTCTGCTTTTTCAGTGTCACACAGGTTCTGGCATTTTGTATTGTTATTCTCATTAGTTCAAGGAATTAAAAAAAGTTAATTCCTTATTTCATCATTTGCTCAGTAATTGTTAAGCAGGGTATTGTTTATTTTCCATGTAGATGATTTCTGTTTTTCTTTTTCTTGACCTTCCTATTGTAGACTTCTAATTTTATAAGTTTGCAGTCTAAGAAAATGGATTGTACTATCCCAATGGTTTCATTTGGATTCTAACATATGGTCTATTCTTGAGAATGTTCCATGTACACTGGAAAAGACTATACTGCACTATTGTTGGCTAAAGTGTTTCTATATATATCTAGGAGGTCAAATTGGTTAATTAGGTTGTTTAGTTTTAAGTCTTTACTGAGTTCCATTCCTATACATCTTTTTCCTGAAGAATATTGTATTAAAATATTCTACTATTATTGTATTGTTTATTTCTTTCTTCAGCTCTGAGAGTTCCATTAGTTTATTTTGGGGGGTCTTTCAACTGATACAAATATTTGTTGGGGATATGTCTTCTTGTTCTATTTTCCCTTTAATTACGATATAATATCCTGCTTTTCATCTCATTATGGATGCTGCCTTTAAGTTTATTTTATCAGAGATTATTGACACTCTTGTTTTTTTGTGATTGCCATCCATTTGATGTTTTTCCCCATCCTTTGATTTTTTGGGGTTGTTGTTTTATTAATTGGAATTGAATATATATTATATCCTTCCATACTTCAATCCATCAAGTAAAATTGTACAATTGTTACCACAATCAGTTTCTAACAGTCTTTTCCTACAGCATTCGTCACCCTCTGAAACCCTTATTCTACTTGCTGTCCCTGTAAGTTCATCTGTCCTGGATTTCTTAAACCGAAAAACTGAAAAGTACATAACACAGCTTCTAGAGGGTGACCTCCGATGATTCCATACCTCTGAGATACACTCTAATATGAACAAACAAAAACCACACAAACAATATAAACAAAAAATACAGACAATTTTGGAAATCAGATCAGGCCCAGCCTGCATCATAGGAAGGCATCTACTGACGAAATTCTGATGGTTTAAGTCCGATTTATGCCTTTGATCTTCTATACTCCTCTCTTCCAAGCACTGCTTAGTGACTACTTTCCTCCTACCCTTCGATTGTAGATAGGGGAATTCTCTGGAGGCTATATCCCATGTAGTTCCACAAATGAGTACTGGGCTCCCACTGTCATCCATCACCTTCTGCACACTGAATTCTCAGTTTAGGAGCTGGTACCAATCCCTCCTTTGACTACAGATTATTTGATTACAGTCCTTTGGTGACTGATAATGGAGTGCTTTCTTATGCTTCCACCCCCTCCCCCCTTAATTCATTTTAACTTTGGTGTTAATACATATGCCAAATCATTCCACAGCTCAATCACATCAAACAGAATTGTACAATTGCTTCCATAATCAGTCTCCAAACATACTCTTCCTTCCTGGACTCCTTGACATCATCTCCCATTTATCTCCCCACTTCTTCAGTCTTCCCCTCACCCTCAAAAATCCTTGTTCTATCTGTTTCTCTAGAGGCTCAACAACCCTGCACAATCCAATTACTGAAACACAGAGAAACAATACAACTTCAAGGTGACCTTCTGTGGCATTGTATCCTAAAAGGAACAAGCATAAGCAAAATAAAACAGAATCTCTGCCACAGGATTGCTGGAATAATATGGTTCTTATTACACCATGTAGGGCATGGATGTAACAAGACTTTGTTTGTACACCAACCAACAGTACACCACTCTTAATACAGCTGTCTTCTGCTTCCTCAGACACCATGTATTTTCTCTGGTTACAAGTGTGTCTCAGGTAGAGTGCAGCTCACTTAGTGAATTCCCAGAGTGGGTCTTACCGATGCGGCCTCTGGAGCATGCCATGCATCCTGAAGATCCAGGATTCAGTGTCTCAGCATTCCTTGGCAACAGCCTGGATTCCCGGGATACCCCCAGACCGCTGATTTTTTTTACTCTTTGTCTTTGTGTCTAAGGTATGTTTCTTATAAGGAGAATATCGATGGGTCCTATTTTCATATCCAGTCTGCTACTCTTTGTCTCTTAACTGGTAGATTTAGTTCATTTACATTCACTGTCATTATTGTTGTATGTGGGATTAGTTCTCTTTATTTTGCTGGTTTGTGTGTGTCTGTGTTATCTTTGTTCTTGCTAATTTTCTGTGCTAAGTTGCTTTTGTATGTGATTTTCTTGTCCTTTTTTTTCTTTGCTAGCTTTTTGTGCCATTTTATTTTAGGTTATCTTAGATTCATTATCTAATGTCCATATTTAATAGTCTGTTTTCTCATGCAAACTAGTTAACTATTTTTCCACTTAAATGTAATATATCGACACTTTCTCCTCTGTGTTCTTTGGTTTTGACTTCATTGTGGATTGATATTCCTAGTGCCCCATTTTCAGTGTCATGGTTTTATTTTGAACTCTGTTTTAAATAGGTTAATTTCTGGATGGTGATGTCTTATACGTTGATCTCAGATTTATATCTTTTGTATCTGCTGCTCTTGATTCTATGCCCAAAGGACTCCCTTTAGTATTTTTTGCATGCATTGTCTTATTTTCTGATTCCTTTTATTTCTCCTTGATTGGAAATGCCCTTATTCATCTCATACACTTAAGGAATAATTTTGCTGGATATAACACTCTTATTGGCAATTTTTTGTACTTTAGGATTTCATGTATGTCATTCCATCATCTCCTTGCCTGCATGGTTTCTGCTGGAAAAAAATCCAAGCTTATTCTTACTGGTTTTGTTTTGAAGATAACTATTTTTTTCTCGAGTTTCTCTTAAGATTCTTATTCCTTGATACTGGAATATTTACAAGAATGATATGTTGCAATGATGTTCTTTTGGGGTCTATCCTGTTTGGAGTATTCTCAGTTTCCTGAATACTTACTTCCTCTGCTTTTATGCTGTTAGGGGAATTTTCTTCCACAACTTTTCCTATTAATTTGTCTGTGGATTTGCTTCTTTCTGTTCTGGACTCCAATGAAGAATATGTGTTATTCTTGATTGTGTTCCACATAATTTTTTTTACTTTGTTCAGACGTTTTTTGACTGCCCTTCTTATAAATTATAGTTGAAAAATTTGTCTTGTTGTTAAGTGAAATAGCAACTCTATGTACAACAGAACAAAACATCTCCCAGTCAGGCACCATCTCCACAATTGATCTCATGTTTGAGCCCCCTGTGGCAGCCATAGTGTCAATCCTGGAGAGTCCCCCTCTTCTGTGATGCCCCTCTACTTTCCCAAGCAGGATGTCCTTCTCCAGGAATGGGTCTCCTTGCTTCCAAGGAACATTCTAGTTGTACTTTTAAAACATATTTGTCTTTAGGAAGTCAACGATACTTTCAATAATCTTCTCACACACCACAATTCAAATGTATCTATTCTTCTTCAGTCTTCCTTATTTAATGGCCAACTTACATATGGATTTGAGGCAACTGAAAATACCATGGCCTGGGGCAGGTGCACCTTAGTCTTCAGAATAACAGCCTTGGTTTTTAGCTCTTTAAAGATGTCTTGTACATCAGATTTACCCAATGCAATGCACTATTTGATCTTTTGACTGCTGTTTCATGAGCACTGGTTGTGGATCCAAACAGGATGAAATCTTTGACTACTTCAAACTTTTCTCCATTTATCATGATGGTACCTAATGGTCTAGTTGCGAGGATTTTTGTTTTTATTATCTTGAATTGTAATCCATAGTGAAGGCTGCAATCCTTGACCATTAGCAAATGCTACAAATCCTCATTTTCAGCAAACAAGGTTGTGTCATCTGCATCTCTCCAGGTGCTAAAAAGCTGTTTCAATCCCGACAACACAAGATTCTTCATATATTCCATCTTCTCATTATTTGTTCAGCATAGTTTTATTAAGTATGGTGAGAGGATACAACCCTGACACACACCTCTTCTGATGTTATACCATGCAGTATTCCCTTGTTCTGTTCACATAATTGCCTCCTGATGTACAGGTTTCACATGCACATAATTAAGTGTGCATTAAGAATTCCCATTCTTCTCAAAACTATCAATAATTTGCTATGATCCACAATCAAATGCCTTTACATAGTCAATAAAACACAAGTAAAGATCTTTCTGGTATTCTCTGCTTTTAGCCAAGATCAATCTGACATTTGAAATATCTCTTGTTCCACATCATCTTCTGAGTCCTGGCTGAATTTCTGTCATGTCACTGTTCATGGACTGCTGCAACTGTTGTAGAATGCTTCATCAAAATTTTATCAGCACATAGTATTAATGATATAATTGTTAGGAGCCATCCAGTGGGTTCCGACCCACAATGACCCCATGTACCGGCGAACAAAACCCTGCTAGTTCTGTACCACCCTCACAACTGTTCCTATGCTTGAACTCTTTGTTGCAGCCGCTGTGTCGAGCCACCTCTTTGAGGGCCTTCCTCTTTTTCATTGCTCCTCCACTTTATCAGTCATGAGGTTCTTCTCCAGGGACTGGTCTCTTTTGACAATATGTCCAAAGTATGTACGATGAAGTGTCACCATCCTTCCCTAAAAGGTGCACTCTGGCTGGACTTCTCCCAAGACAAAACTGTTTGCCCTCTTAGAAGTACATGGCACTTTCAATATTCTTCTCCGGCGCCACAATTCAAATGCATTGATTCTTCTACAGTCTTCCTTATCCAGTGTCCAACTTTCACGTACACATGAGACAATGGAAAATACCATGGCTTGGATCTGGCACACCTCAGTCCTCAAAGTAACACCCTTGCTTTTCAATCCTCTCAAGAGGTCTTGTGCAGATTTACCTAATGCAACTCATCTGTTGATTTCTTAACTGTGGTTTCCATGAGCATTGATTTGTGGACACAACCAAGCAAGGTAAAATCCTTGACTTTAACCTTTTCTCCAACTACTTATGATTTTACTTATTGATCAAGTTGTGAGGATTTTGGGTCTTCACATAGAGCCGTAATCCACACTGAAGGCTCTGAGAAAGGTCCTCATCGACTTTCACCACATGGAGCTTAGTATTCCTTCTAGACGTCCATTTGTCATGGTATCAATCTTCCCTAGGGTCTAGGACTTCCTAGTGCAAGGGCACTTCCCAGCTGCAGAGGATCTACTCTAACTGCACTCCAGGTTAGTTTTCCTTGGTGGTACCATGCCGCTCTGATCTCTGGTAAGATTCTCTTTCAAGCTTAAACTTGTTGTAGGCCACACCACAGGGAAACTCCACTTAGATGAGATCAAGGCTAAGGATGCTGAAAAAACAAATAATTTCTAGGAGTCTGAGATTTTATGGAAAAATCACCTCAATTGTTTCCAACTATGAAAGTCACAACAGAGAAAATTTATGCTATCAAGCTTTAGAGTAAACAAGAGCAAAATTAGAAGCTCAGCTCTGCTAGTTACTAACAAAATAATCTTGGACAAGTACATAAACTCTCTAAGTATCGATTTTCTCATAGACAAAAGAGAAACTGTGTATCTCACAGGTTATTATGTAGTTCATATGCATTAGTATGTGTCTATGTGTATTATTGAGTGCATCACCTAGTACACGGTTTTCAGTAAACAATAGCCATCTTGGTATTCTCTATAAGCACCCACAGACTCTAGATGCATTTTCTGTGCCCTCAGCAGATAATGTTTTCCAACATTTTTTATCCACGAAGCAATTTTTAAGAAAATCAAATTAAATATGCTTTCTAAATACCACTAAGATGACAAGATTTATTTTCTTATAAAAGTGACAGATGGAAACCAGAATGAAGGCTGAACATGGTAGTGGGACAGGAGGAAAGCGTTAAGGAAATAGAGGAAAGGAGTAGGAGGCAAAGGGCATACATATATAGAAGCCTAAATACATACATGTACATATGTAAATATATTTATGATTAGGGGGAAAAATAGACCTATGTGCATATATTTATAGGTTTAGTAGTAGGGTAGCAGGTGGACATTGGGCCTCCTCATGCGCATTCCCTTAATACAAGAGCACCTTGCTCAGCTAAACGGTCATTTCATGATACCCACCTTCCCGACATGATCGCTAAAGACAGATGTGTGCATAAGCAAACGTGGTGAAGAAAGCGGATGGTGCCTGACTATCAAAAGATATACCGTCTGGGGTCTTAAAGGCTTGAAAGCAAACAAGCAGCGATCTAGCAACAAAGCCCACAGAGAAGAAGCACAACAGCCTGTGTGAACACGAGGTGTTGAAGGGATCAGGTAGCAGACACCAAAGGACAAAAACCATCATAGTGTGATCACCTTCCCGACATAAACGCTGAAGATGAACATGTGCATAAGTAAGTGTGGTGAAGAAGGCTAATGGTCCCCGGCTATCGAGAGATACAGCATCTGGGGTCTTAAAGGCTTAAACGTACACAAGTGGCCATCTAGCCCAGAAGCAACAAAGCCCACATGGAAGCAGTACACCAACATGTGTGATCATGAAGGGATGAGGGGGCCCAGGTTTCAAGCACTAAAGGCGGGGGGTGGGGAATCATATCATCATGAATGAGGGGAGCACGTGATGGGGACCCAATGTCCATCTGTAGACAACTGGACATCCCTTGCAGAGGGGTAGTGGGGAGGAGACGAGTCACTCAGAGTTCAGTCTAGCAATAAGGAAACTCACAACCTTCTTCTAGTTCTTAAACGCTTCCTCCCCCCAACTATCATGATCCCAATTCTACCTTGCAAACCTGGTTAGACCAGAGGATACACAGTGGTACAAATGGGAACTGGAAACACAGGGAATCCAGGACAGATGAACCCCTCAGGACCAGAGGTGAGGGTGGTGATACTGGGAGGGAAGGGGGGGTGCAGAAAGGGAGAATCGATCCCAGGGATCTACATGTGACCTCCTCTCTGGGGGATGAACAACAGAAAAGTGGATGAAGGGAGACACTGGGCACTGTAAGATAAGATAAAATATCAATTTATAAATTATTAAGAGTTCATGAGGGAGGGGGAGCAGAGAGGGAGGGGGAGGGGAAAAGGAAAATGAAGAGCTGATTGCAGGAACCCAAGCAGAAACCGAATTTTGAGAATGACGAGGGCAATGAATGTATAAGGGTGCTTTACACAATTGATGTGTGCATGGATTGTGCTAAGAGTTGCAGAGTCCCAATAAAATGATTTTTTTAAAGTGACAGATGAAAATATTTTTTGCTGGTTGATGATTTGAGATATGATGAAGAAGAAAAAAGAGCAGCTTCCTAATGTTCTTTATCCACAAATATCTTTGACTCACGTATCTACAGCACTAATACAATCACTGAATTTTTTTAATAATTAATCTCAAATGACAAAATATTTAAATAAATTAAGAAAATCCAAGCAACTTTCACTGGTTATATTCGGGAAGTGCAAATACCCATGAGGATGATCGTTTGTCAATAAACCATCTTTGTTGGACCAGAAGATACTCTTCAGAGCTTAGGCTTCTAACTTATTTGGTCTACCACGCCTTCTCAGGGAAAGCACTCAGCACTGCACCCCACCCCAGCAACGAAGAACTTTCATACTCCATCTTGTCATCCACGATAATGTGTATGTATCTGATCTTGTAGTTCCCTGGGTCATTTCAGTGACCTCCACAAGGGTGGTTATCACCTATTTTGAGAAACAACCGTTTTAGAGTAAGAACACAGCACGATCTAGTGATGCATCTGAGCCCTGACAGTGTCGTGATTATGGACTGGACTGTTAACCTTAAGGTCGGCATTTTGAACTACCATCTGCTTCAGGGAAGCATAAGGTTTTTGACTCCTGTAAAGATTTATAGTTTCATCGATTCAGTGGCACTGAGTTGAGAAAAACATTTATGCCAAGGTAGGTTAGTGAAGTACCACGTCTTATAATACTTAGATCAAGATGAACACAAATTTGTGATAATCACCAACTCAGATTTTGTTTTAAAAAGAAAATGTTCCTGTTCATTAGCCAAAAGAGAAATGCAAATTAAAACAACTATGAGATACCACCTAACACCCTCAAAGATAGTCCAATTCAAAAAATCAAAAAGCGATGTGTTCAAGGGACTGTGGTGAGATAGGAAATCTCATCTACTGCTGGTGGACCTGTAGGAATGTGTGGCCACTATGGAAATCAATTTGGCGTTACTTAAAATAGATGCAAATTGAGCCACTATCTCCCTACTGGGCACATACCCAGAAGAGGCAAGAAACAAACCAATGCTCCAATGTTCATCACGGCACAGTTCACAATTGCAAGGAGATGGAAATACCCAAATTTTCATCAACAGATGAATGGATCAAAAAACTGTGGTACATTCAATGGAGTACTGCGCATTCCTAAAAAGCAGTGATGAACGCATGAAGCACATCGCTGCATGGGGAGAACTGGAGGAAATTATGCTAAGCGAAGTAAGCCAAGCACAAAAGGACAAGTACAACATGAGTCTGCTGAGGTAAGCTTAAAAATGCAAAAGGGGCATAGGGAAAAAGCTACTGGGGTGAGGTCCAGGTACTATGGCAGGGGCCAGACCAAATCTAGGGATATATATGGTAGCCAACTAAAAAGGGCCAGTGGGGGGGTAGGGGGAAAAAAAGGCATGAGTACTAACCCACCCAAGGGGAGGGAATTATTTATATCTCCACAGGGAAAGAAGGACCAAACTTCAACCCAGTGCTCCAAGACGTGAATGCAGCATACCCCAGCATGAAGCAGGGAACCAATAGAGTGCTCCAAGGGGCTGGCCCCAATCCCAACTACGTGGACAGACACCCCTCCCCACAAAAGAATTTTCCTCATAAGGCAACACTGAAGATACAGCTCAGGGAGAGGGACATGTCTGATCAGAGGACACAGGAACAAATGAAGGGGGAGGAAGAGAGAGTGGGGCACGTCTTGACCCACCAAGCCGAGGATGATATTCCTGCTCAGAGCAGCCAAAGCACAGAGAGGACGATAGGGCCAGCTCCACTCTGAGACAAGATGTCCCTCACTGACCCATAGAATTATGGGGGCCAACACTAGAGACACAGTGTGGGAATTGTGCCTGATCTGATCCCACCGCCCTGAGGCAAAACACTAAGGGTGTGTAACAGAACAGCAAGGGGAACAGATCAACGAAGTCCCCAGGGAATACCAAAAATAGACTATGGGGCCAGGGTGTGGCACCACATCAGACTAGACAGACAGTAGGACAAGAGGAAATAAAAGGAAATAGAGGAAGGAACTAGGAGGCAAAGGGCATTTCTACAGGTCTACATGTACATATGTAAATATATTTCTATATGATGATTAGGAAATAGATCTATGTGCATATATTTATAGGTTTAGTATTAAGGTAGCAGATGGACATTGGGCCTCTACTCAAGTACTCCCTCAATGCAAGAACACTTTGTTCTATTAAACTGGCATTCCATGATGCTCACCTTCTTGACATGATCACTGATGATAAAGCAGGTGCATAAGCAAATGTGGTGATGAAAGCTGATGGTGCCTGGCTATCAAAAGATATAGTGTCTGGGGTCCTAAAGGCTTGAAGATAAACAAGTGGCCATCAGCTGAGAAGCAACAACGCCAATAACACCAGCCTGTGTGATCACGAGGTGTCAAGATCAGGTGTCAGCCCTTCCACCACCACCACCACTATCATGATTCCAATTCTATCTTACAAATCTGGCTAGACCAGAGGATGAACACTGGTACAGATTAGAGCTGGAAACAGGAAATCTAGGACAGATAAACCCATCAGGACCAAAAGTGAGAGTAGAGATACCGGGAGGGGAAGGGCAAGGTGGAAAAGAAAGGAGAAACTGATCCCAATGGTCTACATGTAATCCCTTCTCTGGGGGACAACAGAAAAGTGGGTGAAGGGAGATATCAGACAGTGTAAGACATGAATAAAAATAATAAATTATCAAGGGTTTGTGAGGGAGGTAGGGTAAGAGAGGGAGGGAGGAAAAAAATGAGCTGATACTAAGGGCTCAAGTAGATAGAAAATGTTATGAGAATGATGTACAAATGTGCTTGACACAATGGATGGATATATGGATTGTGCTAAGAGTTGTACGAGCCCCCAATAGAGTGATTTTTTTAAAAGAAATCTTACAAACAAGAAAAAAAACCGTTTAAGCAGAGCATTCTAAGCAAGTTGGGATGGAGTGAGGTAGCACGCACACAGTCGGAGAGATCACAACAGGTAATATCCACATGCTGCTGCTTTGACCGTGTGCAACTATGTGCTGAAGGCCAGACTTAATAAGGAAGAGACAGCATACTTCAAAATTATTGACAGTTGGTCATAACATCTTTAACTGATCATGAGGCAATGAAACAAATCTGTTAAAGTGAACTTGTAAAAATTCAATACAGTATAATAGGGATGTCCTGAAAAAACACTAAACTTAAACTCTCTACCATCAAGTTGATTCTAACCTGAGCATGCTGTTAGAGTTCTGAAAAGAAGCAAACAACTCTTTGAAGAAATAAAATTCACTGCTCTCCCACATATCCAATAGGTACTTAGTGCTTCAGGTTTAAGTTCAAATGGCACTTTATCAGATACCTTCCCTGAGCACACTACCTCTCTCTCTCTCACACACACACATGCAGTCTGATTGCCAGCATTTTCTACTCACGTTCTGTGCTTTCTCCCTAGTACTTGGTCACTGATAGACTGCACATGTATATATTTATCTTTTCCCACCCTATGAAAGCAGGTATTGTTTTGTTCATTGCTGAGCATCCAGTGGATAGAAGAGCATATAACAGGCGCTCAAAATTTACTGACTAGCTTAATGCAAACATTCTGTGGCCATTATCTGCTGGGAATAGGGTATGAAGTGCTGGTGAAACTTTTACTTTCCCCTGGTGTTCTTTGTTCTTTTATTCATTTCTCTTATCTTTCTCTTCCTTTCTGTGTCTTGAGAAGACAGGAGACAGCATCATAAATATGCTTCAACTGTCGAAGAGAATTCAGAGGACCTGAAGAAGAGGAGCCTGTGTTTACTTGTGCCATGGCAAGGCTCTAGGATGCTTTATTTAATCATTTCCTTCCTAGGCAGAAAACTTGCTTTAGCCATTCTTTTAGAATAATGACAAATCTCTTAGATTTCCTTCATTTCTGAATGTCTTATTTCCCCGTTCATTTCTGAAGAATACAAAGGATTAAGGGTTGGCAAGTAATTTCTTTGAAAATATCATACTTTCTTATTGCCTCCATAATTTCTGATGAGTAATCCACTGTCATTCAAATTGTTTTTTCGTCTGCAAATAGGGTATCATCATTTTCCTCTCATGCTTTCAAAAAATTATGTGTCAGTTTTCAGACCTTTGACTCTAATGCATTTTGGCATGAATTCATTTGGGTTTAAGCTATTTGGGGTTCACTCAGCTTTCTGAATCTGTAAATCTATGCCTTTGAACATATGAATACATTTCAGACTTATTGCTTCAATAATTTTTGCAGCCCCTAGCTCTCCGGTGATTCCAATGGTACAAATGCCGTATCTTTTGTTGTAGTTTCACAGGTCCCTGAAGCTCTGTTTCCTGTGTCCTTTGTGGTTCAAATTGAGTAATTTCCATTGTCAAGGTCACTGATGATTCTTTTCCCTGCCATTTCCATTTTGCTATGAAGTCATTGAGTGACCTGTTTCAACTTCTTTATACTTAAGTGCTATATTTACATTGGACTCTTCTTCATATCTGAGACTTTTGATTTATTTGCTGCAGCTATTGCCCCACTTGCTGGACGCATTCTAATGACAGCTGTTTCAAGACAATTGCCAAACAATTTGAACACCCATGTTTAGCTGGTATTAGCTTCAGCTGACTCTATTTTCTCATTCAAATGGATATTTCCTGGCTGTTGGTGCTACAAGTTACTTTTTACTGTGTCTCCCATGTCACTCCTCGAGTCCTGAGGTCCTTGCTCCCGGGATGGTCCTCTCTTCTTTTTGCACTTTTCAGAGTCTTTTATCGTATACTTATTATAAAATAATTTGACGAGCTCTGGTGGTGTGGTTGGTAGTATTTTAAGGACTGGACTGCTTACTAATTGCAAGGTTACTGGTTGAAACCCAGTTGCCAGAGAAAGTGGGAAAAAGATGATGTTTTCTGTTCCTGTAAATATTTATAGCCGTGGAAACCCACGGCGCTGATCTATTTTGTCCTATATGGCTGCTATGGGTCAGACTGGACTCAATGGCAATGGGTTTGGTTTGTGTTTCAACCCAATCATCTTAGCTGTACTTAGAGGAGTGAATCTGGAAATATGCACATATTCCACTTTGTCTAAAGCTGGAAGTCTGCTCAGGAGTTTTTCTAAAAATTAATGTTCTGTGTGCCTGATACAATTAAGAATAATACACAGATAATATTAATAACTTTGGGTGTACACTTTCTCCTAGCTCAAGAGCTTAATCTCATCTCCATATCATGCAAGTTCACGTTGAAGGAAAGCTACCCTCCCCACGTTTACATTGCTTAATTCTTTCCCTGAGATGGTCTCCCTTCATTCTTCCATGTGTTCCTGTAAACACCCAGCCAATAGCCTTTTCTAACATCTTACCACTCTTTCTTGTACAGAGCTTTCCCTTCTGTGCCCTATATTTTAATTGCCCCATGATTTATTTTTCGTGATATGGGAACATGCCTCACATGTCTTTGGTAATTGGGATTAATGAACAGGATTCAAAGCAGGCTCTCAAAATAGATTCAGATATTGCACTAAATATTAAAAATACAAAGGATCAAAAGAGTATCAAGTCCAAACCCTAAATTTTCAGATAAAATATATGAATTTCCTCATTTAAAAAAAAAGAGAAAGAAACCAAGTAACACACAGACCCCAAAGGAACACAATAAAGACAATAATGGGGAATCTTTTACATACTTTACAAAAAGCTAATCACTTTATTTACAGCTCATTAGAACCAATGATTACCTTGCCTTGAGAATAATCTCTAGTCTTATAGAAAGGAGAAAATGTGGTATTATCTTAAGGTAGGATGCTTATTTCTGGACACAGCAGCTAACTTGCCTCAACCCTTCCTTGGGACTTTTAAATTAGATTAGTTTGCAGAAGCAGCCAGTCCTTGGAGGTTTAACTCTAGCAATTTTCTACTCCTCCAGCTTGGAAGCTATCTGACCTGAAAATTAATTTTCTTTCATGCTCTTTCATTATTCATTCCCTTTTCTCCTCAGAAACATCAGAATCACAAATAAAAACTCTAACACGGAGGCCAGGAGTGTCAGGAAAGGCACTACAAAACCCTAAAGACAAAGGCCCTGGAGCAGTGGTTCTCCACCTTCCTAATGCTGCGACCCTGGAATCCAGTGCCTCGTGTCGTGGTGACCCCAACCGTAACATTATTTTCATTGCTACTTCAGAACTGTAATTTTGTTACTGGATGAATCAGGCTACCCTTGTGAAAGGGTCGTTCGACCCTCAAAGAGTCGAGACCCACAGGATGAGAACCGCTGCCCTCGAGATTTTACTAGAAGGTCTTAAGAACATAACAGTGTATGGACCTCAGATTGGAGCTCATATTACAACTCCTTCACGAGACCTTGCCTGGTCACCCTACCTAATGTTGAACCTTCCCCACAATGCCTTACCCCCAGGCCAAATCCTGCATCGCTCTTGTCTTCATTACACTTGGCAGAACTGAGCATTTCCTTGTTTGTGTGTATGTTCGCTTTCTAGTTGTCCCAAAGCTCTATGAGAACAAAGACCTGATCAATCTTATTAACCTAAGTATCTCAAAAACCTACAATAACTTCGCACACTTAAAAGACATTAGATAGTAGATGCTTAGTCAATGTTTACCAAATAAATGAGTGAAAAAATGAATATAAGTCCATATAAAGAACTTTTTCAACGTTTTCAAGTTTTTTCCAGCCCACTTTGTAGACAATCTGGCCATAGTGACATTTTTAATTAGTGATGTAAGGTTCTCACTGATACTTTGCAGCCAGCACAAACTCTCCACTTTGCCCGATAGAAGAGTGACCTTGACTGCCTGGTCACCTGGCATTTGCAGGGTCTGTGAGCTTTTAAACTAGGGGTTAGAGGGTGAGAGATATAAGCAGAGCTCTGTAAAGAAAATGGCTATCAACGACACAAACAAACTAAGGTGGAACTGGACAAAACGATATATAAGTAAGATGAATACAGAGAGATAATGGGGAAAGACAGGTAAGTATTAAGGTCAAGTACCAGTTGGGTTGTAAGAATTCCTTGTTACTGGTCCAGTGTGTCTGAAGTACCACACTGTTACAAGGGGTCTACAGCAGTGCTTTCCAAACTGCAGAAGCATCACAGCTCACCTATATAGCAAGCTATTACTCTCCACAAAGTTGCACTTCCCAAAAGCTTCCAGCTAATACCATACTGCTGCTCTGCTCTGTGGCTCTCACTGGGAGTAGCCAAGCTCTGTAATTGCACTGCCCGATGCAACAGATGAAACTATCACTAGTGTAACTCAGGAACCCACAGCAAATTGACTCCACGGTAGCGAGATGAGGTTTTGACTCAGGAGCAGAATTTTAATTAAAAAACAAACAATGAATTAAATTAAAACTTGAATAGCCACGTGTGGCTGGTGGCTAATGTACCAGAGCACACAGATGAGAACAGCTTTCTGCCAAGACACAAAGTTCTACTGGACATTGCAATCCCAGTCGATTGGACTGAGCTACTCACGAAAGCGGCAAAGCTGAGAAACAGACAGCTGCTGCAGCTTATGTTGCCCTCCGCCATGGGAGTGGGGGAGGGAGTCTAGAGCATAAATCTTGACCCTCAGCAACTGTGCTGCAAACTGGAGCCGCAGTCTCTTCTTACCAGAAGCAGAAGGAAAGCCATTTTTTAAAATGAAATATTTTATTGGGGGCTTTAGATCTCTTATCACAATACACACATTCATCCATTGTGTCAAGAATATTTGTACACATGCTGCCATCATCATTTCTCAAAGCATTTTCTAATTGAGCCCTTGATATCAGCTCATTTCCCCCCTCCCTCCCCCACGAACCCTTGATGAGTCATAGGTTATTATTTTCATATATTACATCATCCTCTGTTGTCCTTAACCCACTTTTCTGTTGTTTGGCCCCCTGGGAGGGGGTTATATGCTGATCCTTGTAATCGATTCCCCCTTTCTTTCCCTACCTTCCCCTAATCCTCCTGGAATCTCTATTCTCATTGTTGACCCTTAGGGGTCTATCTATCCTGGTTTCCCTGTGTTGCAGGCTGTAGCAGTGTGCATGTTCTGGTCTAATCCAATTTGTAAGGTAGAACTGAGGTCGTGATAGTGTCCAATTGTCTACAGATGGGCTTTGGGTCTCCACTCCAGGCCCTCTTCCTCTCCTAATTCACATTGGGTATGATTTTATTCTAGGTTTTATATGCCTGATACCTGGTCCCATCAACACCTCATGATCACACAGGCTGGTGTGCTTCTTACATGTGGGCTTTGTTGCTTCTCAGCTAGATGGCCACTTGTTTATCTTCAAGCCTTTAAGACCCCAGACACTATATCTGTTGATAGTCGGGCACCATCAGCTTTCGTCACCATATTTATGTACCCGCTTTATCTTCAGAGAATCATTTTAAAAGAGAAAACCTTTGCAAAAAGGTCTCCTAACCTGTTATATTGGGCCTGATCACAATCTGTATCACCTAAGAAGAGAAAAACTTAGAGCAAGAAATCAGTTGATCAGTCAATTTTGATGGCCCAAACCATTGATGGTTATACTGTCCAGGTAAGAGAGGCAGAGAAATATAGCCAAAACAGCTGATAGGGCAAGCAGCTTCTTCAGGGGTCGGTTTGTTTTTCATAAAATAGTGGTGTTATTTAAGTGCTATAAATACCTACAGAATCAGAATCACTTATTTCCAGAGGGAAAGCAATAGAAATCCAAAGGCAAGGATTTATCTAGACATGTGCTGTGTTATCTGTGCCGTTTTCATGGATATGGAGGACTGGTTATACTCACACTGAACACCTTGATGTCACTTCTGTTTCTTATTTCTTCTACAAGTGCCAGTGGTTTGCCTTTAGGGACTGGTATTGTGCCGAGGACTATGGTCCCTGGAGTAGACAGTGTCTGATGAACAGCTTGGATGAAAGTCTGACTGAAGAGTTCCATTTTCCCAATCTCATCGATGATACACACTCTCTGCCCTGGGCTGCTGCCGAGACCTGCCTAAGAATAAGAAAGGTATTCATTTGGAAGCCAAAGTCACAGTGAGCAAAGTTCTCTCCCAGTTCCATTAGTACTTTGAAAATCAAGAAATCATTTTCATCGTCACATGGAACAGTTAGCTTTAGAATAATGGAGCTCTGGGACTCCAGGTCCCACTTAAGAATTTGTGCTTCAAAGTGGGGCCTAGCCAGATCGGAAAAGACTCACCTGGAAGGCTGATATAATTAGACTCAGGAGACACAATTTAGCATATCATTCAGGAATGGTCCACAAAAGCCATTAACATCAAGATCAGAGGGCTTCCAGTTTGGTAAGAATATCTGTTCTCTGAGAGGTGGAGGGTCCCTTGGATTGTGGAAGCTCTATTTAGGGAACTCTATCTGATCTTACCCGATGTATCTCTGCAAATATACTTTTTGGCTATAATCAGTCTATAATCTGTACAGTAAACGCTTCCTGAACTTCAACAGGATAGGGAAGCACAAATGGAGGCAGTGTGACTAGAGACTATGGCAACAGTAATTTCCTTTTACAACTGAGTTGGGTGAGAGTTCTGACAGAAAAGCTTCCAGAGTTAAGTCATCTCTTAACAAATCTTTTAAGCTATTTTATAGAAACATTACCTCAGAGACCCAGACCTGGTGCCATCCTATGTTAACAGTACCCACACCATTTTATGGAAATAGAGCATGCACACCTTCCTGAAAACCCTCATTGCCTACCCCTCAACACTATAAACTACAATTCCCAGAATCCCTTAAATCCATTAAAAGAAAGGAATCCTGGATGCTCTTATAGCACTGGCCTATTTTTTCTAATTTTAAACTGAAGTTTTAGGAGATTCTTTGCCTGTTGGACAGGAGAAAACTGTGTGTTTCATAATCTGGGCTATGAACATTTGTGGAAAAATAAAAATGTGAAAGAAACGTATCTGGGTTTAGAAACAAAGTAAGGGCTGTGTCCTTTAAATCTCAGATTTCTTTTTTAATGACTTTATACAAACACATTCCTTTACTTCCTTAAAAATCCCATCCTAACTAGGTACAGCAGCCAGCCTCCAGGAGTCCAGCTGATAAGGGCTCTTTCGCTTCACACCTTTGTGTGGTCCCCTCTTACAGGTCTATGTGACCAACAGAATGTGGCAAAATGTCAATTCTGAAAGTAGGCTGCTAAAGACTGCCTTTTTTGCCTTGGGACTCTTTTTCTCTCTTGGATTACTCATTCTAGGGAAAGAAAAATACCATGTTGTAAAACATTCAGGTGGTCTATAGAAGACTCACATTGTGAGGAAATGTCTTCCAAAACTGTATGAGTGAGGTTTCCAATAGGTCCTTTTTCAATCAAACCAGAGCCGACAACTTGACTGCAGTTCCAAGTGAAGAGGAGACTTTCAGTCAGAACCACCCAGCCAAGCCTTACTTGAATTCTCCCCTTCAGATGAGACTGAGAGTGGAGGTATTAGGAACGTGTGGGAAGGAACAGATGTTTGTTGTTTTAAGTTTCTAATAAGTTCTGGGGTAATTTGCTATACAGCAACAGACAGACATGACACACATGCTCTCTCCAGAAAACCTGACAAGGCTGCTATGACTGTTCGACTTTTCACAGGAAGGATATAATACAAGTAAACACTTCAGTGACTACTAAGTAGCAAATGTATTTATTTCTTATCTTCTTACATAATAATTATTTGAAAATAACATGGAAAGCTAATGTATAGTTACTTTTCATACAGTTCTTAGACGCTTAAGATAATGACATCCATGTATTCCCAAAAGTACATGAGTCAAGCTATACCAAAACTCAGACTCTGCTGCCACTGAGTTGATTCTGACACACGGTGACCCTATATAGGAGTTCTGAACCTATATATCTTTACAGGAGCAGACAGCCTCAATTTTCTTAAGCTAATTTTGCCTTTAGGGTGGCAAAAGGAAAGAAAATGTCATAGAATAATTTACTACTTATTTCCAGTAGTGAAATGAAGTCAAAATTAAGTAAAAATTGGGAGATACAGAAAATGGCTATCTACCCTGTCTGTTTGGGAGCATAAAAACAAACAATCCCACCAGTGAGTATCTATCTTTGTAGGAGGAAGAAACTTCATGATATGACTCTTATCAGGGAGTATTTATGGGATCTTGCACCTGAAAAGACTGAATAATTATATATTTATTCATTTGGAAGGCTATCATCTAAACAGAGCTCTTCTGATTGATCATAACGTCAGTATTGAAAGCAGCCATATGAAACAAACAACAAAAATGAAATGAGGGTGAATGGACCTGTACTCGTGAATATATGTATGAATGACCACATGTGGGCATGTCCACTAACACACCCACATATAAGATAAAGCATGTGGCCCCATACATCACCCTTCTGCATTTCCTAGAGCCACTGGTGATAGTCAATGACAGCTCGTCTGCATTGCCTCAATTCCACGTACTTAGTGCAGACATCGGAATACTCTGGCAAGTATTATTTCCTACCAAATGCAAATGACTCCTTTCAAAGCCTTAGCGTATATAAAAACCTCATGCTTCCCAGTGTTAAGGACTTTGTTTCGAGAGAAAAAAAGAATCTCAAAAATAAGACTGAGGGTTTAATGAGAAATGGGAAGTTATTTGCGCTCAATGGAGTGGCATGTCAGATGCCAAGATATTCACAATCCTAACAATTCCCATCTTGGTTTGCTAAGTAACATGCAAAACAGGAACCATGAGCAAATTCAAGCAGGAGAAAGATGAGGCTATACATGACAGCTTAGGAGACTCTGTATTGAATCTCTGTAAGTCAGAATTAACTCATGGCAGTACATTTTTAGTTTTATTATAGCCAAAGCTGTTTTACTCCTATACAAGTGTAAGTAATTTTAGAGAGCAACAAACAATAGTTCAATGAAGAGACGTTTGCTCTATTTCCATTTTCCCAAGTTCTGTTCCAAGTTGATAGGGACTCATAAGAAGTCTAATTTTGAAGCCCACTAAGGCTCCTGCCCCAGCGCTCCCTTTCTGGGGCATGCAGAGTCAGAACGAGCTCCCAGAGGTGTCCTGAAGAGCCTTTGGGGATCTTATCACTGTGCACATGAAGGGGGGCACTGCCCTTTTGCCCATGCACAGCACCTCACCAAGGCAACAATTCGGGCTCGTGGCATTTTCTGCACGGTTGGCCTTTGTTACCATGGCATTTTAGTCATGCCCCTATGATAGGCTTACATTTCAGTTGAGTATAAATTTTCATTGGCACAAGAGTGAGAAAACCTTCCTTGTGAAATATATATTTTAGTTGTTCTGTTTTGAGGAAGAAGATATTTCCTTGGGATAGATTCCAAAAATTGACCAGCCAGGGGTGAGAGAAGCTATGAATAATTTGATAGCTTTGGATGCACTCAGCCAGTTTACTTTCTGGAATGATTAAATCAATTTAGAGTAAGAAAAAAATATCTTTGTACCAGTTATATCAGAGACCTGAAAATAGTGTGCTATGTTTGCTCTTTTCTTCAGCCTTTATATATACTTCCAATAACAGAGAAAAAATGTAGATTAAAAATATGTAATTTCACAAAACCAAAATATTGGAGAAAGTTGACAGCTTATTATCTTTTTCTCATTCAGAATTATTTGCAAAATCAATACTTCTGCTGCTATTAAGGCTTAAATTTTTTTAAACAAAAATATCAGACATATTGACGCGCTCCTGGGTGCACTGACTTGGGATGTCTGGTATCAAAGGTTCAAGAAAGGAACAAGGGGACATCTGGCAGACATAGGCAGCAGCACTGCAGTCTTCCCCCAAATAACCCTAAGACCTGAAGAACGCGAAGGCCACCAGGCCAGTCGGCAAACAGGGTAACAGCCCTCACCAAGCAAGTCCCAAATCCCTCCACCAACTTACATCATTAGCTAAAAATGCAAGGCTATTATTTGACTTTTATGTTGCTTACTCCTTGCCTTAAGATGGCAGAATATTTTAGTTGCCTGGTGGCATGTCAATTGTGTGTCCACAAGGAATAAATATGAAGTGCTGACAAGCGGGGACAAGATGTCTAGACTGTGTGCCACACCTCTGAGCCCAGCTCTCCCCACTTAGGCACACTACAGGTGGACTGAGGCCAACTAGACCTCTGGTCTTCCTGAATTCCTTAAATGGCCTGGCTGTCTCACAGACACCAACAACCGGATGATCTAATCTGAACTGAACCCTGGGCATTTTCTAAGCTAGCAAAACTATTCCAAAACGGAAAGTATCTTCGGGCTGACAGTGAGGGAAGCAGGACTCAGAGCCTCAGACTGGCCTGGACATGGGGCTAGTGGGACTCCATTACATCGATGACTCTGTTTAGTCCTGTTTCCTGGCAAACACAAATCAAACTAGTGAAATGAGGGTCCTCTCAAGATACTGCCTGATCGTCACCTCTCTCAACTCCAAAGGAAAACTAGTATGAACCACATTATCAGAGACTGAACTGAGTCTCCCCTAAATAAGTGCAACTTGTCTGGCCCATGATTCCAGTTTCATGTTATTATCTTCCATTTTGTGATTTTATATGATTCTCCGATGTGTTATAAAGCCTGCCCTCTCTATTATGAAAATGCGGCAGGATTAGAGGTAATTTTGTTAATGTGGCAGGATAGAATGTATAATTAGGTTGTATCTTGAGTCAATTTCTCCTGAGATATAAAAGGTATTAAACAAAAAGCAAAAATCACAGGAGCCTCCTACCATCTGGGTCCATGCACTGAAAAACTAAACTTCAAGGAAGATTAATGACAAGCACCTTCTCCCAGAGCTAACAGTAAGAAAGAAAGCCTTCTCGGTAGCCGGTACCCTGAATTTGAGCTTCTAGCCTGCAAATCTGAGACAATACGTTTCTGTTTGTTAAAGCTATCCACATGTAGCAGAGTTGTTATAGCAGCACTATATAACGAAGACACATGCACATCCACGTATTCCTGTATTTAGCAACTGATGAGTCCCGGGGACTTCCGGCAAGATGGTGATGGAGTAACATATACCAGAGGGACTCCGCAGAATTCAGCCCAGGAGAGTTGCTTAGAGGGAAATTCAACACTGCTGGAACGCTGGAGGAGCATCATAAAGATAGGTAGGCACAAATCCACAGGGTTTTGAGGTGTTGGGGGCTTTTGGCTTACCTCAGTGGAGGCTGGCTAGGGCTTGACCTTGGCCCCACCACTGTCTCTGCTGGAGCCAGGACCATTTGGAGCCTGCAGGGTGGCTTTGTATCAAAACAGCCACAGTTTGCCAACACCCATCTCGGGGCAGGGACTAGATACTTGAGTCTCCTCTCTGTCCCCACCTCGGTCTTGGAGGGCTGAGCAGGGACCTTTTCTCAATACAGCCACAGCACAGGGGCCTTTTCTCAACACAGCTACAGCTTGCCACTGCCACCTGGGATCAGGGACTAAACCCTTGCAGCTCCACTGGCAGGGATCAGGACTCAGCTACATTGTTGCTTTGTTTCCATCTCTTCATAATATGTCCCCCTTCCCCCCCCCCTCATCTGGCTTGCTTTTTAACTTTTTTTTCCCTCCTCTTTGCCTCTTTCTTGGTCTCTCACACTGCTAACCTCCAGACCACTCCCCTTAGCCTAGGGCATTTAGGCCTGCGCCACACCCAGCTAAACTAGGGAGGCTGGGGAAAGCCCTGCTGACCCCCATCAGGGGATACTCTGCTCAACTTCTTACTGGGGAATTCCTGCCTGTGTGCCTGAGGGCATGAGGCAGCTCGGCCAACACTCCTCAACATTCCAAGCTAAGGCAGGAACATAAGGCCATGAATAGAGGAAGCAGACATTGAGCTGCCACAGAAACAAATTTTCAGAATGCTACTTGGAGTCATAGAGGATAAGAGGGAAACAATACAGAAAAAGGATAAAATGATGGAAAACCCATAAATCAAAGAGAAATACAGGAACTTAGGGAGGAGATAACAAAAACCAGTAGCACACTCATGGACCTTGAGAAGCAACTCGAGGAATCAGAGAACCGCATCAGTGACTTAGAGGGCAGCCAAGCAGACTTTAACAAATGCGAACAAAAATCTAATAAGATCATCAGAGAAGCTGAAGAAAACTTAAGAACTATGTCTGATGCTATGAAGCGAAACAACATTAGAATTGTTGGCTTACCAGAGGAAGACACAACAAAGAAGTCAGCTGCAATAATAGTGAGAGAATTCTTGGAGGAAAGTTTCCCCAGCTTAGTGAATGAAACCCAGGCAACCATTCAGGAGGCTGAAAGAACTCCAACAAGACGGGACCCAAAGAAGAAATCACCAAGGCACATAATAGTTAAATTATGCAACTTTGAGGAAAAGGAGAAAATCATGAGAGCATCTAGGGAAAAACAAGCAATAACTTATAAAGGTTCTCAAATAAGAATATGCTCAGACCTATCAGCAGAAACTATGAAGAAGAGAGAGTGAAGTAACATATTCAAAAAATTGAAGGAAAACAATGCAAACCCAAGAATACTCTACCCAGCCAAATTATCAGCAAGATAGACGGAGAAGTAAGAGTCTTCCCAGATAAGGAAAAACTCAAAGAATACGTTAGAAGAAACCCAGCCCTACAAAAAATCCTTCCCGACCCAGCGTGGGCAGAAGAACAACTCACCAAGCATAAATAAGAGACCACCACACAGAACAACCTCACCCAGAGGGCAAAAAAGAGAAAACAGACTTCAAGATAGCATTGACTTAAATATGGAAAGATTTGAAAGGCTGCTGAGGTAAGCTTATAAAAAAAAAAAGGCAAATGGGGCATAGGGAAAAAGCTATGGTATACAAACATTCCTGGGGTGAGGACCAGGTAATATGGCAGGGACCAGACCAAATACAGGAATACACAAGGTAGACAACTAAAAAGGAGGGGGGAAAGGGAAAAGAAAAAGAAAAGAGTAGTGGGGGCACAGGGCACTAACCCACTAAAGGGGAGGGTATTGTTTGTGTCTCCACAGGGAAAGAGGGACCAGACTTCAACCTAATGCTCCAAGATGTGAATGCAACATGCCGTCGTGGAATAGGGTACCAGTGGAGAGGTCTGGGGGGCGGACCCCAAAACCAACTACTAAGGGGACATCTGCCCCACCCCTCAGAAGAATTTATATCAAAGGATGGCACTGAATCTACAGCTCCTGGATAGGGACATATCTGATCTGAGCTCACAGGAGCAGATGAAGGGGGAGGAGGAGAGAGTGGAGCACATCATGGCCCACTAGGCCAGGAGGTCGATGTTCCCAATTAGAGCAGTCAGTCGACAGAGAGGACCACATGGCCGGCCCCACTATGAGACATGACGTCCCTCACTGACCCATAGCCCTACAGGGACAACACCGGAGACACAGTGAGGGAATTGCACCCGATCAGATCCTGCCACACCGAGGCAAAACATTATCGGGGTACAAGAGAAGAGCAAGGGAATGGAGCAGCAAGGTCCCCAGGGAATGCTGAAGGTGTACTTGGGGTCCAAGACTGGACTGGAAAACACTCCTAAAGGCCAACAAACAATCCTGGAACTAACTACAAGTTTTTCTTTCTTGTTGTGTTTTGTTTTTGTCGTTGCTGTGTTGTTGCTTTGTTGTATATTGTTGCTTGGTTTTGCTCTGTCTTGTTTTTGTGCATGTTATTATTCCCCAGGTCTTTCTAAATAAGATAGGCTGGATGAACAATTGGCAGAGAAAACAACGGGACCAATAGTTCTGTGGGGACATGGGAGATGGAGAGGTGGGGGGAAAGGTAGTGGTGCTAATAAACCCAGGGACAAGGGAACAACAAGTGATCCAAATTGGTGGTGAGGAGGGTGTGGGAGGCCTGGTTGGGCATGATCAAGGGTAATGTAACAAAGAGGAATTGCTGAAACCCTGGTGGAGACTAAGCATGATAGTGGGACAGTAGAGAAGTCAAAGGAAATAGAGGAAAGAGCTGGGAGGCAGAGGGCATTTATAGAGGTACAGATAAAGACATGTACATATGCAAATATATTTATACATGAGGATGGGGAAATTGATCTATGTGCATATATTTATAAGGTTAGTATTATGGTAGCTGAGGGACATTGGACCTCTACTCAAGTACTCACTCAATGCAAGAATACTTTCGTCTATTAAATTGGCATTCTATGATGCTCACCTTCCTGACAAAACCGCTAAAGACAAAGTGGGTGAACAACTAAATGTGGTGAAGAAAGCTGTTGGTACCCGGCTATAAAAAGAGATAGTGTGTGGGGTCTTAAAGGTTTGAAGGTAAACAAGTGGCCATCTGGCTCAGAAGCAATGAAGTCTACATGGAAGAAGCACACCAGCCTGTGATCACGAGGTGCTGAAGGGACCAGTTACCAGGCATCAAAAAAAACCCCACAAAAACCTATCATTTTGGGCTCACCCCCGTGATACGACTGCTGAAGACAAATGGGTGCATAAGCAAATGTGGTGAAGAAAGCTGATGGTGCCCGGCTATCAAAAGACATAGCGTCTGGGGTCTTAAAAGCTTGAAGGCTCAGAAGCAACAAAGCCCACATGGAAGAAGCACAGCCTGTGCGATCACAAGATGTCAAGGGATCAGGAATCAGGCATCATCAGAACAAAAAATCTTACCATACTAAATGAGCGGGGGAGTGCGGAGTGGAGACCCAAAGCCCATTCGTAGGCCACTGGACATCCCCTTACTGAAGGGTCTTGGGGAGGAGACGAGATAGTCAAGGTGCGATGTATCAACGATGAAAAATACAACTTTCCTCTAGTTCCTAAATGCTTCCTCCCCTCTACTCCCCACTGTCATGATCCAAATCCTACCTTGCAAGTCTTACTAGACCAGAAGATGTACACTGGTACAGATGGGAACTGGAAACACAGGGAAGTCAGAGCGGATGATCCCCTCAGGACTAGTGGTGTGAGTGGCGATACTGGGCAGGCATAGGAAGGGTGGGTTGGAAAGGGGGAACCTATTTCAGGGATCTACATGTGACCTCCTCCCTGGGGGACATATAACAGAAAAGTGCGGGAAGGGAGACGTGGACAGAGCAAGATATGACAAAATAATAATTTATAAATTATCAAGGGTTCATGAGGGAGGAAGGAGTGGGGAGGGAGGGGAAAAATGAGGACCTGATGCCAGGGGCTTGGGTGGAGAGCAAAAATTTTGAGAATGATGAGGGCAATGAATGTACAAATGTGCTTTCCACAATTGATGCATGTATGGATTGTGATAGGAGTTGTATGAGCCCCTAATACAATGATTTTTTTAAAATGAGCTGATACCAAGGGCTCAAGTAGAAAGCAAATGTTTTGAGAATGATATTGACAACAGATGTACAAATGTGCTTGATACATAGATGTATATGTAGATTGTGATAAGAGTTGTACAAGCCCTCCAATAAAATGGTTGAAAAACAAAACAAAACTCTGATGAGTTCCTGAGCAACATAGCTAAGTGCCCCACTCCCAATAGACTCCCACCCACATGTGTCTCAGAAGAAAGGCCTGGCAATCTGCTTCCATCGCTCACAATCATGGACACTCTATGCAGCTGTTCTCTTTGACGTGAGGTTGCCATGAGTTGGGAAAAAAACTCCATGGCAACTAGCAGGCCCAGGTATCAGTACCAGTTTTACAGATGAGGACAGAAGGCTCAGTCATACAGTTAGCTCACGAATGATAGAGCTAAGTGTGAAACACAAAATCATTTGATTCCAAACTTAGCATGCACACTTATGCACCTTCACACTTTCATATGAAATAAGAACTGTGTCTACCAAACCCTTCCTAAAAAAAAAAATAAATAAACCCTATGAAGCACAATTCCACCCTGGTTTATTGCTAAGACAATAAAAAGTCCATGTTTAAAAAAGGAACTGCCTTTTCTTCCTCTCCAATAAAGAACAGAGTTCTAGTTTCTAGGGACTTACAGAAGCACAGCCATGAAAATCCTACAATTTTTATTTTATTGCTCTCAAATTTTCAGAGGATTACACATTTGAGGTCAAAGAACATTATCACCAACATCATTTTACAAAGTGAGTAGATAATGACTCAATTTAATAGGCAGATTTAACCTAGAGAATGGAACTCTGCCCCTGCCTGGGAGCCTAACCCTCTGCACACAGCAGAGCAGATATAACCACAGCCCAGTACCTACTCAATCTTACCACTCCCTCATCAGACAATTGTCTTTACAATCACTACTCTAAACAGTTCACTTAATAAAACTTTAGTCAATGTTTAAACTTTTCATAAAAGTTTACTATTTTTCATGTCTAATAAACCACAACCTCAACCTCAACCTTACTGTCATGGAGTCAATCAATGCCTGGTAAACTTTTATTAGGAAAAGACTGGAAGAGAGAAAGTTGACCATCTTTGGTACAATAAGATGATGGTATCTTTAACCTACAGAGGTAACTGCAGATAAGCAGAGAAACATACAGATTAGATTAGGAAAAAACATCAACAATTGTGGCTGTTTTGATAAAATTTTTGGATGTACACTAATTTTCTATTTGTTAATTACTATTCACTGTTATAGTATTTCAAAATACAGTAGCTAAATATACTTGCCAGCTAGCATCTCAAGCGAAAATAATTTTATTGTAATAAATTTTAGATAAAATTAGAATTACTTGGAGGGAATTTTTATGTGCATATGTTCACAGTCTTAAAGTGTCTCCCCATTCACTGCTTATTAGTTTCAAAGGAAAAAAGTAATTATACAGTAGAGAAATTATACAATTATTTTGATCCAGTGATCAAAATTACTATCACCAATGAAGTGCAAATGGTTATCACATGCCAGCAAAGGAGACACCTGAGTATTACGGTAGTGCTACAATCAGGAGATACCCCGAGTCTAATCACAAAGCAACATCAGAAAGTTGGGAAAGAGGAGCATTCTATTAACAAAGGGATGAAGGGAGCTATAGTTTTATAAATTTTCATTTATAAAAAAAAATCAAAGAATTAGTATGGAAAAGTTCCAGGTTAAAGGTAAAGGTAGTTATGGAGATATGATAATTAAATGCAATACCTCAGCCTAAATTAGATTGTGAACTGAAGGGAAATACCACACAGAACTTTATTAACATGAATGAAAAAATTGGAATAGGAATGGCAAAGTATTTTATTAATGCTAAATTTATTCCTGTTGATAACTGTACCGAATATGCAAGAGAAAATATCCTTATGCTTAGGAAAACTATCCTAAAACATTTAGGGATAAATTAGTCTGATGATTACAACACACTTTTAAACAATTCTTCAAATATCGTGTATTTATACAAACACACACCAAAAACGCACATGGCAGAGGAGAGCAAACAGACAATAGAAAAAGTATTTAAAATGTAAAAAACCATAGGTGACTCTGGATAAAGGGTACTGAGAAGGTTAAGGCTGTCAATTTGGTTGTGCCGTGTTTTTCTGGCAGTTGTGATGTGATGTAGTCGTCCCCCATGAGGAGATCTACGAGGGTACCCTCAAAAATGCATTTTTTTTCAAAGCTACATATTTAATATATTTTTAATAAAACAACCTTATCACCTTCAAAGTACTCTCCATTACACTTAATACATTTGTCTAATGTGCGAATCCACTGTTGGAAACATTTTTCAAACGCATCTGTTTGTATGGCTGACAGTACCTCCCTCTTTTTTTTTTCTTCACCTCTTCTGTGTTGTCAAATTACTGTCCTTTTATGTCCCTCTTCATTCACAGAAACAAAGAGAAGTCAAAGGGAACGAGGTTGAGTGAGTAAGGTGCGTGAGGCAAGAAAGCTAGGCTGCTTTTTGCCCAAAACTAGCACACTGAGCAGGTGCATTGTCATGGTGGCAAAACCAGTCCTCCATCTGCCACAAATCAGGCCTTTTTTTGTCGCATACTGGTAACGCAATTCTTTCAGAACCTCTAAATATACAGCTTGATTAACAGTCTGAACGTGGTGGAATGAACTGAAAATGCAATATGAGTTGACAATTTTGTCCACTGGACATCCAGACCAAGGTTTGTCATCAATTGAGATTTCACCTTTTTTGAAATGAGAAAACCACTTGTATATGTGAGTTTTTCCCATAGTGCTGTCCTTGTAGGCTGTGTTTAACATCACAACAGTTTCTGCAGCATTTTTCCTGAGCAGGAAACAAAACTTCACAACAACACCCTGTCCTCTTAAATTGACCATCGCAAACATGAGGTTCGAGTGAAACCGCTTTTACAAAAAAATTCACTGTGACCAGAGAGAACCTTCCCAGGCAATGCCACTGGGTGCACTAACTCAGACTAGAGTTGCTTGACTGGAAGCATAATGGGAAAAAAGCATACCACGAAAGTTCCGCCCAGCAGAGCTTTTTTTTGTTTTTGTTTTTTGTCTCCTTGAAGACTCTTGATCTAACTCTCTTTCTTTATACAGCACATACAAGTGTCACTGGTTTTGCTTCTCTAGAGAACCTAACCTAACACATAAGGGTTGCTAAGACAAATCTTTCAATTAAACCGCAAAGTCAACTTTGCACTGAGATTTAAGTCATTTTGATCCATTACAGAAATGTTTTCATGAAGAATTTTGAAATTCATTCTCATGCTTGCACCAGGGAGTTTTTCAAATGCCCTGACTCATGTTGTGTGATCAGGAGGCACAAAGAAGATAAACGTGAGAAGCAAAGCACATTCCACTTTGCTGACAACAGTGAAGGACATTCTAAAGGGATGTTTAAGTTCTCGTCAAATTTTCTCCAGGAAGCCTCCTAACTAGAACTTGATCTGTGTGCATCCTTTTTGAAGCCCACTGGTCTGAAACACCAAGCTCTGCCAGTCAGGTCAAGTGTTCAGAAAACAACCTTTCCCTACACAAAAGTCCTTCAACCTACAAATGAAGGCTAAGATCTGTACCAGAGTCTTGATCAGAATCAAAAGCCAATGCTATTCTCAACACCTATATCCTATGGAAGCCTTGGTTTAATCAAAATAGGAATGTATAAGGCTTGAACTATATTGCTCTTCCTGGATCTTGATACTAGTCTACTGTCCCTTATACAGAGTTTTTTGAATAATGGTATCCCAACCCAGAACGCCAGGTGTTAAGTAAGCATCCTTTGTTCTGGAAAATATTACAATTGCCCGTTAGCTTCTTGTATGAGTGATATTGAATAACTACAAATGTTAAATTTTTCATTGAGCCAAATTTTAGCAAAAGAATCAGTAAGGCTACCCAAAAGATAAATCAAGAAAAAGGCCAGCCTTACCCTCTCAGTCTCTGAACACTAAAAAACTGAAGGGAAAAAATATCCTAAGTATAAAATAGTAACAGAAAATAGATAACATCTGTAAATAAACTTACCAAGAAAAAATTAAAGGAAAAACTGGCAAGTGACATGAGAAGTTTTCAAAAAGTTCATGGGAAATATGTATCATGAAAAACTATGCATGGATTTCAAAAGATGTTTGCAACAAAATAAACTGGGGCTGGCTTTTTATACTGTGTCTGTAGAGGAGCTACTCTGGAGCACTCTGAAGGGTAAGATATCAGCTTTAAAAAGTCCCTACCCGTGAGCTGTCGAAGGGACCAGGTATCAAGAATCAAGGAACAAAAAATCATATCATTGTAAATGTGTGAGTGCAGAGGAGAGACTCAAAGCCGGCAGTCAACCGGACACCCCCTTACTGAAGGGTTGTGGGGAGGAGATGAGCCAGTCAGGGTGCAGGGTAGCAATGATGAAACATATAACTTTCCTCTAGTTCTTAAATACTACCCCACCCTCACTATCATGATCCCAATTCTACCTTACAAATCTGGCTATACCAGAGGTTATACATAGGTACAGATAGCAACTGGAAACACAGGGAATCCAGGACAGATGACTCCTCCAGGACCAGTGGTGAGAGTGGCAATGCCTGGAGGGTGGAGAGAATGTGAGGTAGAAAGGGGGAACTGACTGCAAGAATCTACGTACAGCCTCCTTCCTGGGGGATAGACAGCAGAGAAGAGGGCAGGGGGAGACGTCGGACAGTGTAAGATATGACAACATAATAATTTATGAATGATGAAGGGTTCATGAGGTGGGGGGGGGGAGGGAGAAAATGAGAAGCTGATACCAAGAACTCAAGTAGAAAGCAAATGTTTTGAGAATGAGGATGGCAACAAATGTACATATGCACTTGACACAATGATGTATGTATAGATGGTGATAAGAATTGTATGAGTCCCCAATAAAATGATTAAAAAAAAAAAGCCCCTACCAGAGCAACAAAAATCCTGCTAAAAAAAAGATGCTAGCACAAACATCGAATTTACAGTGAAGCCGGAGTGGAAAAACTGTGAAATCATTTATGCTTTATAAAACGTTTACAGGGACAATGAACCCCAAAAATCAGCTGTTTGCAAATGAATAACTCATTTTAAAAAGGGAGGAAACCGTGTTGAAAATAAAGCCCTGAGTGGGAGAACATCACATTCATTTTAGATGACAAAAGTAACCTAGTTCAGGCCCTCACTGGAGAAGAAATGCAATTCACAGCAGAAGCAATGGCCAAGGCCATAGACATCTCAATCAGTTCAGTTTACATAGTCATGCAAACTTTCTGTTGCATGGGAACCATAAAGGTTGATTCCCAGATCAGCTCCAAGCAAGAGGAGAAATTTTAAACAAGTGAAATCAAAATCCTGAAGACTTTCTTCAAAGAAATATAACAATTTAAAACACGACCTTAACACTATTATCATGAAAGCAAAGCACAATGGCTAACAGAAGGGGGAAGTGTTCCACCAAAACACAAGTAGACTGGTCAAGAGAAAAGGTCCCAGCAATGGTTTGGGGGTTGCTGATGGTATTTTGCTTGCTGATATTTTGGAGAGCCAAAGCACGGTAAGTTCTGCTTATTAGAAACTGTTCTGAGAAAGTTACACAAACTCTACCACAACGATGCTCTTACTCATTCTACTCCTCCAAAGGGCAATTTTGAAAGTGTTTCTGTGGGAAATCACTAGCCATAACTGTACAGTCCTGATTTAATGCTTGACTCCTACTGGTTTCCTAATCTTGAAAGATCTTTAAATGGTACCTATTTTTTCAATAAATAATGTAAGAAACACGGCATTGATATGATTAAATTCTCAGGACACTCAGTTCTGTAGGGATCAACTAAATGGCTGCCACTATTGGTTACAAAAGTGCATTGATAATTATACTGTGAAAATAAGTTTATATATTTTCACGTTTAATTTTTAATTCCATTTTTCCATAAACTTTTTTAAAACACCTCATACTGTAAAGAGAGAAGATCATTTGAGAATTAAGATCCTTCAAATTAAAAATATCTATAGTCTTGAATAATTTCAATCACTCCACATAGAATTTCTAAATGAACAACAGAATCTTGATTCATGCCAGCTCTAATATTGAAAGCCGTGGCTCCCTGAGCAAGGTACTTTCTACCGAAGCCTCAGCTTCTTCACGTGCAAAACAGCACAGCACATAGTCTACACTCAACAAATGTTAACTATTAATATTACAGGAGTTACCATATCTGGGTTACTGATATCTGGGTTGCAATGAACAATTGGTTGTGAACCAACAAGTTGGAGGTTCAAGTCCACTTAGAGACAACTTGAAAGAAAGGCCTGGTAATCTGCTTCCAAAAAAAAAAATCAGCCATTGAAAATCCTATGCATCAGTTCTACTCTGACACACATGGGATCACCAGTCATTAATCACCCTACAGGAGCTGTTTTATTACTACTATTATTATCTTGGGATGACACAAACAGTGACACACTTGACAACTAGCCCACCTGGTAGAGCCTATAGAGATGGGGGTACTGATATTTCCATGAGGGCACAGTCTTGGAAATCGTATGGAGCACTCGTGCTCCACAACAGATGGGGTTGCCGTGAGTAAGAACTGACTCAGTGACAGCTCACAACAATGATGACAACAACCACTACTGCTACTGCTACCACTGCCACCGTTACTCTTATTATCACCACTGGTATTCTTTGGAAGAATAAATTCCTTAAAATATACTAATAATGACTGATGTAGCTCTGCTGGAAGAATCAAACAATGAAATTAAACATATAGTCCGTAAACCACACACATAGTCACACAATGCACATTTTATAATATAACTAATGAAGCATAATAAGCTAATGGAAAATGGCCTTAGAAAACTGGCTAAGTATTTGAGGGCAAAAATCATTGAGTCTCACTTTATATTACAGTCAAAATAAACCAAACTGGAATACAACCATACGTATAATTTCTTTTCAAACACACAAATGAAGACTCACAGGCAACATATTCAAACTACTCTGAATAGGGATAGATGAAAGATTTACACAATGCTCCATACGTGTGCGTGCGCGCGCGCACACACACACACAGAAAAATCAAACACCACAAATAATGTGACAAATAGAGAATATAGGGAAAATGAATATTCAAAAAGAAAAATGTTATTTACTTTACAAAAGATTTAAGTCTAAAGAAAAGACATGGAAAGAAGAATGTACATACAATTGAGAATATAAGCTACAATAAATAGCCAATAAACTGAAGATATAACTGTATTACTAGCTTTAAAATGCAAATCAGGCCAAAGAGGAGTGTTTTCATATGGAACGCATTGTGACATGCAGAACTGGCACAGTATCAACGGACATCAGGGCAAACATTCTCACACAAAGTCCTGGGATTATATGGTGGCACAGCCTCACAGGAACATTGAAGCATTCTTCAGCAACCTTAAATATTCCTACCCTTCACCTAGCACTTCCACGTTTAGATCTCTCCCCCAAAATCACCAGGCTAGAGAACAAAATGTACGTTTTGTTGCAAAGTTCCAACATGGTGATTAAAAAACCTCGAGGACCCAACACTGAAGGGAGGGCAGTTCAGGCAAAGATGTTGCTGTCGGAGACCCTCGAGGCAGTTCTAACCACAGCAAGCCCATGCACAACAGAAGGAAGCACCGCCTCACAACCGTTCCTGTGCCTGAGCCCATTGTGTGTACACACAGGAGAGGGCTTCAGTGTATGAGAAAAAAATTCCATTATCTTTTCATTCAATTTCTCGTGAACGTTTTGAAGCTCCCCTCTATATGCAGTCAGTTACACTAAAGCAGCAGAAGGTAGAAGGCAGCGAGATTCATCTACTTTTTAAGCAGGCCACACAGGCCAGTTAAGTGGAAATGTGCTAAGAATCACCAGATCTGAAATCATTCCAGGCATAACCTCTGCAATTCCTAAAAGGGATGAGGCACTACTACATTTGGTTTACTCTCTTCCTAGGTGCAGTTCCAATGACTTCCACTTGGCCTTTTCCACCATCATAGCTCTGATTCTACATGTCAGAGATGCAGGGTAAGGGTTCTGCCAGCTGCTAAGTAGGTCTATTCAAATCAGATAGTTTGAAACTATGGAAATCACTACAGAATGCATTTGTGGACCCACGACCCACTTTGTGATGAATCTTAGCTACCTTGACTCTTGGTGGGCCACAATATTTTATGTCACCTGGAATGGATCAATTCAAAGCTAGTGTCCAGTAATCTCCAGAAAATCTATTTCCTTTTCCCCAGTGAACACTCTGGTAAATGCCTTCAGGTAAAGCTGGGAGAAAATTCCTTTCCCAAGGGGATCCAACCTACCCAACCCTGAAAGGGTTGTGGGTCTGTAAACTGACTCAAGTCTTGGAACAGATTGAGGGGCCATAACTCTCTACTCTTGATGCAAGTTAGACTGCCATTCATTTGACCTATGACCTAGAATTCTTCCATTTATACAAGTAAATACTAGATAGATTTCTATCCACATATGCACAGTGCCCAATGCCATAAGTCCCTTATAAGTCAGACTATACTGATGGATGAAGGCTTTGACTCTGCTATTATAGTAACCATGTCCACCTTGTCTTCATTGATTAAGTATTACCACTTAATACTATCACCATAAGGTCCATTGTAGTTAATTCAATTTGGCAGTTATCACTATCAAATCTGATTTATACAAGATAGTTATCACACCTGTCTTCAAGAATTCTCGATTCCCTTTCTTTCCAATCAAGGCACTCATTTTAACTTCAGGTCCCATTTGGGGCTAGGAATTCAATTAGCATTGTAATTCAGCCACTCTTACAATACGACTCTGGGGCTGGGGCTGTTCACAAACTTGTTCCTCACCGTTGTGGTAAAAAAATGTATCTTCTGAGTATTCCAAGTGCTCTGTGGAACTTAATCGGAGATATCCAGTCTAATATGCCAATTTCCTTAAGCCTTTGAATTCCTTCTTAATGATTCTTTCAACTTGATTTAGTGCAGGCCACCATGGAATCCATGTTTCAGTGACCCAACCAAAAAGCTACTAGATCCTTTCTTAAAATTTCAAACTGAACAGTGAATGAAGCATCTGTGCTTAGTCAACCCATGTCCACAAAGGCATGCTAGTCCAACTTTCTGTTCCTTATACCATTAACTCACATTAGTAATCACCATTTCCACAAAAATTGTACAGGTTTTTGTGCACTTAAGAAAAATCAAGCAGCTCTTTTGGAATATAGCATACTTCTTCCTGGATTCCACTTTGTACTTTACTTTTGGAACTTGCAGGGACTTTAGGTCTAGTTAGAGGTAAGAAGTAAAACAGCGTGGTGTAGAAATTGTGTCTTGAGTATCTTACAGCACTATCTTACAAGGCATCGGCCTCAGATAAAAACCCAGATGCCACTCTAAGCAGTAGCTCAACACTCACTGGGCACAGCTGGGTCAATCTCATCAGATGGGGATAAGAGATTTGGTTCTGTGATCAGGAATGATCTAACAGAATTTAATAGTTCAACATTGTCAGCTTCTTTATTATACCATATGTCCCCATCCTATATTTTAGGATTCAATTTTTTCCCAATCAGTGCCTTCACTTTAACGTCAAACACTACTCCAGGTTGGGAAATCAACTGGATAATTCAGCCAGCCATACACTTACACACTGGGTTAGGTTTTTATCAATATTAGATGACAAGCCAAATAGCAAGAAATAAGACTTTCTTTCAGGGAACAAGTTGCAACTTTAATTTTTTTTTATGTAGTACTTAAGCTGTGATTCCTAAGTCATTAGTTCATCTCTTTCTTTTATCACTTTGTCTAACAAAATTGAGACCAACCTATTAGCTTCCCTATACTTCTCAATCTAAGAAAATTATTTGAAATATGAATTATGTGTTCACCCAGAGCTTTGCTTCTCACCATAACTTTGATATATCTATGCCATGGATTAACAGTGCCTTTAAGACTGGTCAGAATTGAGAGCCAACTTAGAAAATTCATCTTTAAGTTTTATTTCTCACTCTTTATGCTAAATCTCTTAGGCCAAATTTGCTACAGAATTATAAAACTAGTGAAGCTTATATATGTATGAAGCGGCTCCAAAATTTCATGAAAAAATGCTCCATTATCTTTAAATTATATTTTTCCGTGAACTTGAGGCCCCTTCACAGGTATGTGGAGAGAGAGAGATTCAAGGAAATGGTTTACAAGACTGTGGATCAGTCATCTGGTTAGCTACTTCTCCATCAGGTTAGACTCTTGTAACTGACCAGTCAGATGGTAGGCTGTTGGCTCAAAGGCTGTAGAAATCAACAAATCCAAAATCAGCGGGCAGTATGGCAGGCTACTGGCTCAAGTCCCAAGAAGCAAAACAATAACAAGCCAAAAGTAGAATCCAGTGTGAAGATAAAGCTAGAGTTTTGCCAGAACATTCATATATGTTGGATGCAGGCCATGCCCTTGAAGTAATCCCTTTCTAAAAAAAACCATTTTATTGGGGGCTCGTACAGCTCTTATCACAGTCCATATATACATCCATTGTGTCGAGCATATTTGTACATTTTTGCCATCATCATTCTCAAAACATTTTCTACTTGAGCCCTTGGTATCAGCTCATTTTTCCCCTTCCTCCCATGCTCACAGATCCTTGATAATTTATAAATTATTATTATTTTGTCGTGTATTATACTGTCCGATGTCTCCCTTCACCCACTTTTCTGTTGTCTGTCCCCCAGGGAGGGAGTTATGTGTAGATCATTGTGATCAATTCCCCCGTCCTCCCCCACCTTCCTCTTACGCTCCCGGTATCGCTACTCCCATTATTGGTCCTGAGGGGTTTATCTGTCTTGGATTCCCTGTGTTTCCAGCTCTGATCTATACCAGTGTACAGACTCTGGTCTTGCCGGATTTGTAAGGTAGAATTGGGATCATGATAGTGGGGGAGGGGGAGGAAACATTAAAGAATTAGAGGAAAGCTGTATGTTTCATCGGTGCTATACTTCACCCTGACTGGCCCATCTCCTCCCCCACGATCCTTCTGTAAGGGGATCTCCAGTTGCCTACGTATTGGCTTTGGGTCCCCACTCCATACTCCCCTCATTCATAATGATATGATTTTTTTTGTTCTTTGATGCCTGATACCTGATTCCATTGACATCCCATGATCGCACAGGCTGGTGTGCTTCTTCCATGTGAGCTTGGTTGCTTCTCAGCTAGATGGCTGCTTGTTTACCTTCAAGTCTTTAAGGCCCCAGACACTGTATCTGTTGATAGCCGGGCACCATAAGCTTTCTTCACATTTGCTTATGCACCCACATTCAGCAGTTGTGTTGGGAAGGTGAGCACCATGGAATGCCAGTTTAACAGAACAAAGTGTTCCTGCATTGAGGGAGTACTTGAGTAAAGGCCCAATGTCCATATGCTACCTTAATACTAAACCTATTAATATATGCACATAGATTTATTTCCCCATCATCATATATAAACATATTGACATATGTACATGCCTGCATTTAGACCTCTATAAATGTCCTTTGCCTCCTAGTTCTTTCCTCTCTTTCCTTTTGAAGTAACTCCCTTTCAACAACTTGGCAGCTCATAGCAGATCTCATCATGGGAGTGATTACATTATATTGCATTTCATCATGGAAATGATTACATTGTATTAGAGAATAAAATGGGAGAGGAGGACATCATTACATAACTGCCAAACCACTAACAATCACATCCCAGGCAAGCTGGCATACAACTTAAACCATCACACAATCTATTTGCTAGATTGACTGACCAAGAAAAACAGGGAGCAGACATAAATAACTAAAATCAAGGACAAAAGAAGGGACATCACTAATGTTAGAAAATAAAATTATATGAAGATACTCTGAACAACTGTATGTCAATAAATTGTACAGCTTAGATAAAATTGGCAAATTACCAAACTATTTCAATAATAAAGATACCTGTAACAAGGATTTGACAAAAAAAATCTAACCCTTTTTTATTACAGAAGCATGCAAAACTTCAATCTGAAGGAGATCATCTATAAAAATACTCAACGCTAACATTATACACAATAGTAAAGCGCTGAATGTTTTCCTCCTCAGATAAAGAGACCATGTTATCTGCTCTCACCCTCACTATACAACACTGTACTGGAGGTCCAAACCAAAGAAATCAGGCAAGAGAATAAAAAGTATTTAGAAGCCTGGTGGCATAGTTATGTGTTGGTCCACATAGTTGGTGGCATGTTATGTGGTTGGTGGTCCACATGTGTTGGTGGCATAGTTATGTGTGATCCACAAAGTCAACAGTCCATAAACACCAGCCAAGGAGCTTTCTCCTTCTGTAAAGTTAGTGTCACTAACTAACAGGGACAGTTCTACCCTGTACTGTAGGGTCAATATGAATTGGCATTGACTGAATGGCAGTGAGTCTGTTTTGTTTTTACTATTTATAGTATAATTTAAACTTAAGGATTCCATTTTAAAAATTCTAAGAAATGATAAATTCATTGAGAAGGTTGTAGACCAAAAAAAACCAAACTCACTACCATTGAGTCAATGCCAACACACAGCGACATTAATTTAAGAAAGGGGAGAATTGACCCTGTAAGTTTCAAACACTGTAGCGGTTTAAGGGAGTGGAAAGCCCCACCTTTCTTCCAACAAGTGGCTGTTTTCGAACTTTGGACCTTACATACTGCAGTCCAATACTAACCACTAGGCCACCAGGGCTTCTGTGGTTAAAGGACACAAAATCAATATATAAAAGTATACCATACATTTTGAACATTCTATAAAAAGTTAAGGAAACAATTCCATTGACAATAGCATCAGTATGAGTAAAATGCTTAGGTATAATTTAAACTAAGATGAAGATAAAAATAAACAGATAAATTATGTTAATAGATTAAAAGACCACTGTTAAGATAGTAATACTCTCCAAAATTATCTACAGATTCGATACTTTGCAACTGAAATGCTAGGACACAATAGTGTGGTACTGATAAAAGGATAGACAGAACATAATTCAAAGCCCAGAAATAAATCCTTCTATATGGACCAAGGTATAGGAACCATTATGAGGATGGCACAGGATTGTATAGTGTTTTGTTCTGTTGTGCATAGGGTTGCTATGGGTCAGAACTGTTACCCAACAGAAATATAGTACCTAACAACATTTATGGTTAACTGATTTTCCACAAGGCACAAGGCACAAGAACAAGTCAATAGAGTGAAGGACAGTCTTTTTAATAAATGGTGTTGGGTCAACTGGAAATCTATGTGCAAAGAAAGAAGTGGGATCCATACTTCAGATCATATATAAAAATTATCTTTTAAATGGCTCAGAAACCTAAATATGACAACAAAACTATAAAACTATTATGTAAGAAAACATAGGAGCTAATTTTCATGAACTTTGGCTAAGGCATTCTTTGATAAAACACTAGGAACAAAAGAAAAATAAACTTTTCAAAAATAAAAAATATTTTGCTTCAAACAATGAGTACTATGAAGAAAATAAAAAGATAACCCACAAAATAGATGAAAATAACTTCCATATCATACAATTGGTAATAGACTTGTTACAAACAACACACATCACTGGTAACTCAGTAACAAAAAAAGGTAACCCAATTAAAAAAATGGGCAAAAATTTGAATAGACATCTCTCCAAAAAATTATATAAATGGAATAAGCCCATGAAAGAAGATCAGCATCATTATTCATCAAGGAACTACAAATCAAAACCACAAAGAGAAGCCACATCACACTCAGTAGAATAACAGCCACCCTAGTCCCAAGGTGAGTGAATTCCCAAAGTGCACTTAGAGCAAATTGGGCCAGCAAGTCAAACCACATACTACTTACATGCCTCATGACAGGAAGGGCCAACTGCTCAAAGGAAGTCAGATCAACCACGTACTGTCCAACTCGGTTTTCATGCTTTCCAGGTCGAGGCTCTGACCTGAATGAAAAGACATTACGTACTTTGTTGAAAGTTTCTTGTATTAATTTTAGGTTTTGAGCTACTCCACTGAGACTCTGGTCTTCAATATGTACTACATCACCCTTTAAAACCATGGACACAAACAAGCTGGTCTGATTTACCTTTTCCCATGAGTGACCTAGAAGTGAACAATGGACCTGAACTTACAATGGAAGACAGCAACCAACTTGGAATATTGGTGTGGGAAAGGGGCTAAGAACTGCAGAGTGAAAATAGGTCTGGATTCAATGGGGTAAGTTTGACGTGAAGTATGATTTGAAGTTGACTCGATGGCAGTAAATTTGGTTATGAGTATGTGATTAAATTCCACACCCCCTTCTCTGGAAAGCAGTATCAGTTTACACACTCACCAATGCCACCTGCTTACATTAAAAGAGTTCTTCAGATTTTCCGAATATGACAATTAGTGATGGACCAGTGGACTAGAATGTTGTTACATTCTTAGTAACCAGAGAGCATGTGACCGATTTCTCTGTGAGATGGTTGTGTTCCAAAGGGCCAGAGTCACTGTTTGTTATTGTGAAGCTTGTAGGAAGGAGGCAGCAGATATTTAAAAATAATGGATCATAATTTATGTGCAGTAAACATAATATTTCTTAGGGAACCTTGAATGTGTGTAATACTAATATCTCAAAATATCAGATATAGTAGAAATCAACCTGGTTTGTCCATTACTTGTATGATTATGACTCGATTAACTGAAAACCATATGGGAACAACTACAAACCTCAATAAACCAGGCCGGTGCCATCGAAATGATTCTCACTCACATCGACACTATGGACAGAGTAGAACTAACTGCTCCTCAGTGAGTCAATGTTTATGGGGAAAGACAGCCTTCCCATTCTCCTGGAGAGTGCCTGTCAGCTTTGAATCACCAACCTTGTGGTTAGCAGCTCAACACTTAACTCACTATGCTACCAGAGCTCCTTATAGGGGAGTAAGGCTCGAAAATACAGGCAGAGTGAAACATAAAGGTCCCTGTCAAAACATGTGGTCCTTTTTAGCTGTAACCTGGGGCAAGTTACCTGACCTCCCTACGTTGTGCTTTCCTAGTCTAAAAAATAGGGCTAATTCTATATAAAATAGGGTAACTACCTCAGAGGATTATTATGAAGGCTTCATCCCTGAAATATTTGTGAAATATGCTGGGACACTACCTTAGTTCACAGATGTTTGTGATTATTATTATTTTAATTTGTTTTCATATGATGGTTTCAATCTGTTTTCTTTTTCTGATAAATTCCTAAAAACCAAACAGTCTTAAATAAAATATATGTATATATATATTTGGCTCAACCTTCTGCCCAATTTCTGAAGGATAAAAAGAGGGGTATCCAAGGACCTAACAAGAATCATACTAAACCATGTAGCTTTTGTTCGATCAGAATTCAACAACCCAAACATGGGTAGGGCAGTTTGGATGAAAAAACATAGTAAAAATTAAAGTACCCAATTCTCGATAAAGGGCCCCGGGTACCGGACAGAGTGACAACGTCAAATCCTATTCTTCTTCCTCCTTGTCTGACTTCTTCTGTGTAAAATCCATCGACAGGCACACCAGAGGACTTTAAGGCTTCGCTAGCTTTACGGATCAAAGTGGTTTTTCCAACCCCTTTAAGGAAGAAAAAAAAAGCCATTAGAAAACACTCTTCCTGGAGGATGCACACGACTCTGACAGCAATCACAGTGGGTTGAAAAACAGTTGCAAATAAATTCTATGAATATTAATCTTTAATTTTGATTGCCCCAGGTGTAAAAACTTTTTAATTTCAAGTAGAAACAAGTATAATCAAAAATAACTCATTTATTTTTAAATTGTGAAAAATTATTAGTTCTGTCACATATACAATCCTAAAACTGAGTCAACAGTCTCAAGTGCAATTTGTAATCTAGAAAATGTGTCTCTGTTTTAGCCTAGATTTACTTTCTTCCTTGGGCTGCTGATTTTAACCTAGAAAGGAAAGCTGATCACATTTGGTTCAAAGGCTGGGTATTGTAAACTACGTTTTCAAAACTTCCCAGATGCTACTGGGATGTGTTTAGCAATGACAAGACCTCTTCACTCCACCATGGACTGGTATTACTAGGCCTCCTGAGAATGCATGGCTGAAAGATCATTAATAACATTAAAGACCTCTCCATTTGGTAACTTCTTAAAGCATTCTCTTCTCCAACGCATTGTTTTATTTCAACCCCACCACCTACCCATCGTAACCCATGCACTACCACCTGCTCAGCCTCCGCACATGACCCCTCCATTCCTTCTACTCTACTAACAAATCTGATTAAACAGGTGCTTCCAAACATAACTCAAAAGAGGGGGACCAAAAAGGGAAACAAATGGTAACAATGCAAGGATAGATATGCAGGCTGGAGTGAGAGTAGACCTTTGAGTATACATGGATTTGATAAAGGCTATTTGTATGTATGTGTTTATCTTTGTGAGATAAATATAAGAGATGGATTGTCACAGTGGATGTAACAATGGACTCAATATAAGAACAATTGTGAGGGTGGGACAGGGCCAGGCTATGCTTCCTTTCTGTTTGACACATGGTCATTTGGAGTTGGAATCAACTTGACAGCATCTAACAAGTTATCTTTGCTACAAATACATCCAGGAACATACAAGGGACAAAGTTATGAAAAGTTCTTAAGACATAATCAAATTGCTCATCTTCCCGACACAACTGCTGAAGATAAAGCCGGTGAATAAGCAAATGTGGTGAAAAGAGCTGATGGTGCCCAGCTATCAAAAGATATAGCATCTGGGGTCTTAAAGGCTTGAAGGTAAAAAAGTGGCCATCTAGCTCAGAAGCAACAAAGCCCACATGGAAGAAGTACACCAGCCTGTGCGATCACAAGGTGCCAAAGGGATCAGGTATCATCATCAGAACAAAAAAATCATATCATAGTGAATGCGGGGAGTAGTGTGGAGTGGAGACCCAGAGCCCATTTGTAGGCCACTGGACATCCCCTTACAGAAGGGTCGCTGGGAGGAGACGAGCCAGTCAGGGTGCAATGTAGCAACGATGAAACATAAATGCTCCCCCCCCCTACCTATCATGATCCAAATTCTACTTTGCAAGTCTGGCTAGACCAGATGTACACTGGTACAAATAGGACCTAGAAACACAGGGACTCCAGGGCAGAGGATACCTTTAGGACCAGTGGTGTGAGTGGCGATACTGGGAGGGTAGAGGGAGAGTGGATTAGAAAGAGGGAACCGATTACCAGGATCTATATATGACTTCCTCCATAGGGGATGGACAACAGAAAAGTGGGTGAAGGGAGACATTGAACAGGGAAAGATACGACAAAATAATAATTTATAAATTATCAAGGGTTCATGAGGCAGGGGGTAGCGGGTAAGGAGAGGAAAAAATGAGCTGATGCCAGGGTCTTAGGTGGAGAGCAGATGTTTTGAGAATGAGGGCAATGAATGTACAGATGTGCTTTACACAACTGATGCATGTATGGACTGTGATAAGTTGTATGAGCTCCAAATAAAACTATTTAAAAAAAAGATATAATCAAATAACGAGAATATGAGTCACTGGGCCTACGTGCTCAGGGCAATGCTCTCGGGAGATACCAAAACCAATTAGTGTAACCCAGTTCACAAAGAGATCACAGTAGAAGTTCTGGATAGAGTGGGAGAAAAAAGTAGAACAAAACTCAAAATCATAAAAAAGACTAGAAGAGAGACTGGTGGAACCTTTGGCCATTAGTCACCCCTCAGGTCAGAAAATGAATTCACCTCCGTGGTTCAGTGTTCAGGTGAAGCCAGCAGGTCTCTGGGGACAGTAACACTGCAGAGATGGGCACAACTTAGTATAATCAACCCTTTGAGATCAGAGGGGCAGCATTTACCCAAGGACAAAGTTCAGAAGGGTTAGAAAAGGAGGGATGGAAACAAAAAAACACAAGGAAGTGGGCTAAGTGTTTCATATTACCATCAATAATATGAAACAAAATGTGAACAACTGAATAGAAAGCTGTTCTGCTTCACTCAGTTCAAAATAAAAAGTATAAAAAGCAAAGTCGAATTAACAACTATAGATTACTATAGTTCTGCTTTTATATAACAATACTATTAACTTAATCAAAATGACATTCTGACTGCATTGAGAAGATGGGATATAAAATTAAGGGAGATGGGTGTGTGGACAAGTTTAAGAAAGTTATGGTAAAGAATTACATCTTCTCTTCACTTACGGACCTTAAACCAATGTTATTGGAAAACAGAGCATGGCTATCTCAGATTACAAAATTGAAGACAATTGCATCATTGCACAACTGTCAAAGCACGGAGAATCATGGCCCAGCCAGAACCCTAACCATCAGAGTCAGCCTCTGGCACTGTAATTCAAACTGTCATGTATAAGTTATTAATGTGAACAACAGGTTTTTTCCCACTAGTGTTACAAATTTTGAAAGTTTGGATAACTGGGTGAGTAGAAAGTGTACTTGAATAAACTATTTCCACACAAAACTAATGTAAAAAAGAAAATAAAGAACCAGTGGCAGTCAAGCCACACTCCACCTTCCACCCCACCTCCAGGCATGAGGCAGGGGTGATCATGGAAAATACAATGTCTTGGGGCTAACCTCTGCATGCCAAGTTCCACATGGGTTTACAAACCAACTTTCGGAAGGGGCTTCAAAAAGTCTGGAAAATTTACATTACGTTTAAATCCATTTCCCACAAACTCCTTAAAGTCCCCTCTTAATGGTCTAGCTTTGAAGTGGAGCTACCTCTCCCACCCCGACTGGTATAAAAGAAATTCCAAAGTCAGCAATATCATGCATCGCCATTGCTACTTAGGCTACACCAAAGGCTAAAATGAAGCAAAAGAGAATTCCAAGGCAGGGGTGAGGCACCCCTTTTCTAAGTCCATCTTCTTGCCTTTGCCTTTGGGACTCCTTTTTCTTGTCCATCACCCTTAGTACTACTTGGCCCGTGTGCAGCATCTTGGTGTAAGACATTTAGTACTCCCTCCCTTCGTTTAACATTAAGCCTCACAATACGCATTCTGCAGTTGAGAACTCAAAAAAGTTGGAGAATCTGCCTAGTGACGGTTATATGACATGGGGGGATGGGATGGGCTATCAACAGGACCAGGGAGTCTGAGGGACAGCGCTTCCCACAGAGAACATTCGGGCCAGTGCGCTCCGGGATTACTGCTCTAGTTCCACGCACCTGCGTCTGCTCAACTCAACACCAGTCTGCACAGGGCGTGCGGCCCCCAGCACCCCGGTGGCCCCTCCCCTGACCTTGACATGCGATGCCTAGTTAATGCAGAAGCATGTACCACAAGTCCGGTCCTTTCTTACCATTTCTAATCCTACACGTGTTTCTAATTAAAAACCAGTCTTCCTGAAAGGGCTGCCAAGCTCATTTCACATCCGGAACTTTAAAGGCCACGCCACCTAAGTCCCGGGTGCGCGAGCAGCCGCTCCCCGCCCTCGCAGTGCCCACCCCGCGGGCTCCCCAGAGACCTCAGTCGGGGGAGCCGACCGGCCGCGCCAGCCCCGCCACCGCGCGGGGTTACCTGGCGGCCCTGTGAGGAACACGTGCCGCGTCATGCTCGCCAGAGTCGCGAGCCGGGCCAGTGGACGAGAGCGCCCGGTCTCGCGAGACCAGGCCCCGCCCACGGCCGGAAGCGGCGCGGTCGGCAACGCGCATGCGCGCTCCGCGCCGAGCCCGCCGGCCTCTTAGGGTGTCTGAAGGGCGGGCGGCGGATTCGGAGCTCTTCATCGGTGTTGTATCTAGGACAACGCGGCCACGTTTGAGTCAGATCTTGACCCCTCTAGGCTGCATCTGAGGCGCGGGAGTGAGGACTGCGAGTGCACTGATTAACCCCAAGCTGCAGTACCGCTGCATGGCCCGTCCGAGGGAGACCCTGGTCCCAGGGGCCCTCCACAAAGGAAGAAATCGGTAGCGGCCTCCCGCACATCGCAGTTATTTACCCAGGGCTCTTGGATGTGTTAGAGCTTCCAGAGACTGCAATTCTGCACCTGGGACTCTAAGCTCCAGGCAGTATCTAAGAGCCACTCGGAACCAGGCAGATTTCCATAGCCGGCCATGCACATTAATCCCCATCTCATAAATGGAACGAACTGGAGACCCCCAGTCGTGGGTTTTTCTTGTGCAAAGAATAAGATCGTTTCCACCCTCTCTTTAAGGAAGTGAAATGTTCCAGTGAGTGAAAGGAAGTAGCAGTAACCTTGAGGCCACACTTTCCCTGTAAACGCTTTCAATCTAACTTGTTGTAGGGCTTTGACTTATCCATCATTCTCTATCCTGACGAAAAAAACAATTTCAGTAAGTGCTTAAACCATAATTGGCTTGTGGCCACACACGGATCTCTTAGACTCCCTTCAGCTTGCAGTATATATACCAGCTACGTGGCTCCATGGATTCCTTGCTGTTTAAAAAGGAATTCTCTGTACAAAAAGATAGACACTTCTGCAGGGTAGCTCTCACGATCATTTCTGCAGCACTACATTTACAGAGCACTTGTGTACTCCATTATCACAGCAAGTTGCATCACAGGAAAATATGTAACCATCGACCTAGATTTATCTTCCACTATAAATTGGAAGCACTAAGCAGCTGGCCTAGCAAAGTTAATAACCCACAAGAGGAGTTTATAAAAGAATTGGAAAATGCAAGTTTAATCACTCACTTTGTTTTATAAATTATTAATGGTAATATTTTCCATCGCAGAAATAGTTCACATCACCATTTTCCTTAGATGGTACGCCTAGAATTCTAGTGGCTATTAGCTGCCCTTAGTGTAACTCAGGCATATGGAGAACCTGAATTTAAAGAATTGTGTCTCAGACAAAATGAAAAAAATTCTAGAGTTAGGTGTTAACTTTACATGAAAAACTATTTCTTTGGGTTATGGCTACATGGATATATTCATTTTATGATAGCTTTTTGATCTGTAACTTTAGGAAATGCTACAATAGAGAACTACATGTTTAATAACCAAACTCATTTCCATGGAGTCGATTTCGACTTACAGTGATTCACTGTAGAACTACCCTGGCCCCCTGGGAGTTTCGGAAACTAATTATTTTTACAAAAGATATAAAGTTCCGTCTTTCTCCAGAGGCAAAGTTAGTGGTTTCAAACTGCTGACCTTGCTATAAAATAACCCAATGTGTAATCACTAGGCTGTCAGGGCTCCACTATTTAATAATAACATTAAATATCTTCCCTTAATTGGAGATTAGTAAAAAATAGTTAGGAGCAAAATTTAAAATAAAGAGGATATCAAAGTCCCTTTCTGGCTCGAAATGTTGCTCATAATCTAAGAGAATGTCAAAGCCTTTCTTCCTACAGCACTAGTGTACATCCTCCCTGTGAGACGATTCCCTGCGTTTCTTTAGTAGAGCAGTTTGCAAGTAACACGTTACAGTTTCCCATCTATGGTTCCAGACTCTCCGGAGCACTGAAAGCAAGTGTTTGGTTTGTTTTTGTTGATTGTTCATACCCATAGTTTTTGCAGGACTATCCTACTTTTCAAACAAGCCTTTCAGCTGCAGGGAAACTATTGGTTATCCTAGAGTTTAAAGTCTGAGGGACAGTTGCAAGCAAAGAGTTTTTCAGAATAAGCCCTTCTTCCAGTCAGGTTAAGGACTAATAATTCATTATAAATAGGTTTTTGTTGTTGATATGTAATTTTAAAAAATTTTATTGGGGGCTCTTAACAGCTCATAACATTTCATACATAAATTGTACAAGCATATTTGTACGTTTGTTGCCATCATTATTTCTAAAACATTTTCTGATATGGAATCTTTATCTTGAAGAAATAATCATGTGGTAAGTCAAAAAATTATTGCCAAAAAAATGATTGAAAACTTTATTAAACAAAACTATCACATGTAGAGCTATTGTTCTTGGACACACTATCCTTCTAGGAATACACACATGATGTATTGATTGGGCAAATCTGCAAAAGACCTCTTTCAAGGGTTGAAAAACAAGTATGTTACTTTGAAGACTAAGGTATGCCTGACCTAAATCATGCTATTTTAATCACTTCATATGCATATGAAAGTTGGATATTAAATAAGGAAGACCAAAGAAGAGCAGATGCCTTTGAACCATTGTGCTGGTGAAGAAGATTGAAAGTACCATGGATTGCTAAAAGAACAAAACTACTATGTCTTGGAAAAAGTACTGCCAGAATGCTCCTTAGAAGCAAGAATGGTAAAACTTTGTCTTAGATACTTTAGACATGTTATCAGGAGAGACTGGCCCCTGGCATAATACATAATTCTTGGTTCTACCAATGGGGAATCTATTATTTGTAGAATAATAAAGCACTTGTTCTGGTGTAAATCTACCTCTAATAAATAGTAACTAGCAATTGATTGAGGTTATGGCTCTCCAACAGCTGCTATTTAAAAAGTTTATTTAATATTTATTTCCTTCCTTTCATCTTCTCTCTTCATTTCTTTCTTCTCGTCATTTTTCTTCCCTCCCTCCCTTTCTCCTTCTTCCCCTACTTAATTACAAATAGTAGGAATAAATGAAAATTTTATATAGCTTCTGCTTGAAAGACTATAATAGTCAAAAACACTTTAAAGCAGGCTGTTAAACCTGAGGTCCAAAGAAAACAAAAATACAAATAAACCCAAAAAGGTATAATGTGAATTTCATGAGCTATAACTTTTTCTAACAAAATGAAAATACTTTTATTTTAATTCCATAGGGAAGAATTATTCTTTTACCTATTTATACTGTCTACCTTATTGGATGAAAATTGACAATGAGAGAATTGGAATTTCTTTGTAGCCACCAGTTATTTGGCCACTTAATTTTTTGGCAATTGTGGTGCAGTGAATAGTTATTTATTTTCCTTCTAGCCATATTATTTGTAACTCCCCCCAAGTGACTGGTAAGGACTATACAAGTATGAGGGTTTTGGGGTATTTTTGCCTATCTAGGTGACTGAATAACATTCTAATAAAGTAATACGTATCCTTGTGGTGATGAGACCACGCAGATAGATTTATGTAGCAAATAAAGTTATTAGTCAGTTTTACCATCCTGCTATACTTAAAACGAGCCATCACAGAGGTGGAAATTTGGAACTCTCAACTCCAAGAAAGAACATTCCAAAGTAGAGTGCATCTATTGAATCTGGGAACTCTGTACTGAGAAACTCGGTGATCCGAGTGACAGAGAGCTGTGTCACCAGATAAAGGAGAACTAACTGGGCAAAGGCAGTAGCAAGGAAGTGGCAACAGCAGAAGCTGAAGAACAGAGACCAACACGAGCCTGAGGAGTGGACTTCCTGGCCCATGGAGAGAGAAAACTGAATTCCTTTGTGCAGGATACTTATTGGTGGAATATGGTACCATAGGCACTTCTCAACGGTACTAAAAGAATTTTATAACTCTTGCCCAAGACAGACAAGGCCAGGCCAAGGGGCTAAAAGCCCGAACGAGGTCTGCCTGCAATACAACTAAAGAAAACGCTATCTTAATAAAGAGCTGTATCCCAAGCATTTCTGACCTGAATTCTAATCTGTTGCTTCCCTAATAAACTTCAAAATTGTGAATATTGTCTGTGAGCTCTATTTTGCTATTATAATGAATTATTGAACCCAGGGAGACAGACTGACAGTTGGTATCAGAATTGCTTAAAAAAAAAAAAAGTTGGAGGGTAGAGTCATGTCTGACCTCTGCTTCATATGAACCAGACTTGGATTGTTGTTCTTCATCCCCCTCTCCTCTTGTGAGGTTAGTGGAAGCCAGACTCAACACCATGCCATTTTAAATCATATTTAACAAATGAAACTAGCTAACAGTTATATACTGCTTCCTGGTTACCAGGCTCTAGTCTAAGAGATTTATAAATTTTATTATCATTATCGCTCTTTTTATTCCTTAATTCTACATCTCACTTTTTATTTCTTCCTTTTAAAAAAATAATTGTATTGGGAGTTCTTTCAGATATTATAACATTACATAGTTCAATCAGATCGAGCAGCATTGTGCCATTGCTATCACAACCAGTTTCAAAATATTTTCTTTCTTCTTAAACTCCTTGATATCAGCTCCCCTTTAGTCCCTCCATCCCCCACTCTATCCCCCAGGAACCCTTATTTTTTATTTAGTTTTTTGTTGTCTCTTACACCATCCAATAGGTCAATTTCCATACAATTCTGCTCTTTGCTCCCCTCAAGTGGGATTATACAGTCATCAATACTATCAACTCCCCCCCACCACCACCACCTTCCTGTACGCTTAGGGAACCATTACTTCTGTTACTGTTTCTGGAGAGTTATCTATATTGCCTTTCATGCATGGAACAATCTTAATTATACAAATGAAAATATGTAAGTCTAAAATGATAATGATGTAAAACAAAAACTGTAGTAGAAAGAAAAGGAAATATCAAGACCCTAAAGGATAGTTATGTGTTTCATCAGTTCTATACCATACCCTGGATTTACAATCTCTTCTGTGTGACCCTTCTGACAGGTGGGTTTTTAGTCACCACTATATCCATGCTCATTCACATTGAGTTGGTTGCTTGTTCTTGAATTTCTGATGCCTATTCCCATCAACACCTCATGAAACACGTTTTGTGTGCTTCTTCCATGTGAGTTTTATTGCTTCCCTGACAGATGACCACTTGTTTAACTACAACCCTTTAAGACCCAAGATGTTATATCTTTTAATAGTCAGGCACCATCAGCTTTCTCCATCACATTTGCTTATGCACCCATTTTGTCTTCAGCCATCATGTCAGGAAGGTGAGTATTATACAATGCCACATTATTGGAACAAGCCATTCTTGTACTTAGGTAAGATTTAAGTAAAGGCCCAGAGTCCATATGCTTTCTTGTTGTATGTGTATACACACACACCCACACACACACACACACACCTATATGTATATATTTACATATTATATATATAATGGTTCCATACAGGCAATCTCAACTCATGGAGACCCTATCCCATGTGCTACAGACAGAACTGAGCTCCGTAGGGTTTTCTTGGTTGTAATATTTACATAAGCAAAGTGCCAGATCTTTCTCATGTGCTGCCACTAGATGAGATAAAACTAGTTCCTGGTTAACTATTTGAGGACAAACTATTAATGTCACCCAAGAACTTCATATAATACATATATGTGTTTGTATGTACATTGCACTAACTTTATGTTCTACCTTCCCAGAACTTTTTGCAGTACATTGAGTTAGTTAGTTTATTGTGCCAACCTGACCAATAAACACATGTGGGATTAATTGAAGGGTGGAGAGATAAATGGCTTGGTGAGTCTCACCTTTCGAGTTCTCCGGTCTCTTGCTTTCTGATGGTCGGACCAGGGTGAAGCTGCCTTAGCCAGTTCCCTGCTTCAGCTGTCAAGGCTCACTTCCTGCAAGACATCGCTGAGGAGAAGACACATGGACCTAACCCGATGCAGCCCTGGGTGCTGGAGCAGCCGTGTGGAGACCCCTGCCAGCGCTGAGATGTTTACACCTTCACTGATTTGGCTTTCCTCCTGCAGTCGGCATCATTGCACGTGTTTTGTGAGATGGAGGAGGAATTTGTGGATTGGTGTTGGACATATGGGTTAATGTTGGACTTGTGGGTTTGGGCAGCACTGGGTTGGGATGTTTCCTTGATGTGCACTTAAGCTTTATATATAACTCTCTCTTATCCATGAGTTTCTGTGGCTTTGTTTCTCTAAAGTTCCCAGACTAAGACATACATACATACTCGTATGTTATGAGGGGGCTTCATAAAGTTCATGGGAAAATAATTAAAAGATAATTTTTATAGAAACTTTATGTGAATATATGTGATTATCTACATGTATATGAATTGTGTGTATGTGTGTTACTTCTTCAAACTCAGTGATTTATATACCTTTCTACCTCTATACTGTACCCCCACTCCCTATTGCAGTCTTTTATCTTTTACCATGAAAATAGATAGTGGACAATATTGCACGGAAAAAAGGATCTCCTGAGGACTGTTGGTATAATATACAAGTTTTCCTTCTTTCTTTAGGAAAAAAAATCATATTACAGTATAAAAGGAGCTTTAAAATAGCTCTGGCTCTAGCTGAAGTGACTGTCTGATTTTAATCTCATTTTTCACTCTCTGTGATTTCCAAAATAACAATTACTAACAAACATATTAGCAAATCAGGAAGCAAGTACACCAAGCTGGCCCTACTGTCTTACTCCCACATCTTAAATGTTTGTAGGGCTGTAGGTCATCTGAAGGGCATTGCCTCTGTCCACGTGTTGAAGTTGGATTGGAACATGCCCTGACCAACCTTAGAAGCAGCTACTTGGTCAAATATTTCTTAGGTATAAATGTTCAGTGTTTATTCAAGGTTTATTGTCTTTCCCTGTAAATCATCTGCAGAAGAAGCTAATTGCTTTTTAATTTGGTCAGAATGCATCATCACCAGAATTGTTTGCACAATGTACTACAGACAAAATCGGCTGTTGGTTTTAATTAGCTTCATTCATTCTCGTGGGAGTATTGGCAATCCTTGCTGTCTCACTGTACATTCCTAATTAAGGGAATGAGTTTCAGCTCCACCAGCCTGACAAGTATATAAAGAGTATGCTAACTGAAAATTATGGAGAAATTTTAAGAGTAATTTATTTTTCCTTTTAGTATACATCATTAATCCTCCAATGGAGCAATAAATATTGATTTTCCCCCTCTGGTCAAATATCATACACTCTTAACACTGTGTGTGGTCTGAAATCCTATGGAGGAAATATGTGAAGCATTCATTTGTGAGAAATGAATAAATAATTTGGGTAATTTAAAGATAGACCCTGTTCTCTCCCATGAACAACTCCGGCTAGAGAAGCAAAGATACTGGATTCTACATTTCTGTAATGTCAGTAGGTGATAGGATTTTCATCGAAATGTAGAGACAGAGAACCAGTCCTACTTTGTATCTTATCTCTATCTTGACTTTATCCCATGATGAAATTCCCCAGTTGGGGCAGGAACAAAGGGAATGGTTGATGGTGCAAAACGACCCTTCATGCTCTGCCTTGTTCACTGTCCGCCCAAAAGTCCTTGCATTTTAAGAGTTGAGTGTAATTGGTTCTTGGCCTACCCTGCAAGGATGAAGCCCAGTAAAATTGTGAGGACACCCCCACCCTACTTTGGCATTGTCATATGAGTGGTTAGACCAACCCTTTTCCTTCTTGGTATAAAGGAGCAAACACACGTCATAGACCTCAATGCTACAGGGTGTTGCCCGTGGTATTTCTTCTGCTTTGAGTGCCATCTCTCCACTGTATTCTCTTATCTTCTTATCTATAATTTATTCATCATTCACCCACCAAATGTCTCTGGCTTGTAGCCCCTAAATGCATTGCACTTACCGTAATTATAATTACATAACCAAGCCTTATTTACTTGGTGACTTTTTCTTCTACTAGAATAAAACCTTTATGAGGAAGGGAATTTCACCAGGCCTGTTCAATAGCTTCAGCATCTAAATGTTTAATATTTTTCAAATAAACTAATTTCTAAACTCAATAATTTATTTTAGTTGGGTGTTTTAAAAATTCACCTTTGTGGTAAATGTATTGGGGGAAAACTGCAAATGAATAGTAGCAACATATACTGTATGTATATCATAGACATAATGAAGAAATATAACATCAGTGTTAACAATCACATTATCATCTTTATTATTTCTACTATAGGCTGAGTGACTATTAAGCCTTATAGGGTAACAAACAATATTTTAAAAGATGTCTCTTGCTCTAGAATATTTATAATCTGGTTTTGAAAGCACACACACAAAATTATTTTTAAAATCATTTTATTGGGGGCTCATACAACTCTTATCACAATCCATACATACATCCATTGCACACACAAAATCATATAGTGATAATCATGTTATTATTGTTCTGTGCCAGGTATCAATTCCAATTCCTACTCATAGCCCTTTCCTGTAGAGAACCCAGAATCTGGAGTCTGTATTTGTGACACGCCAGTGGGAGAACAGAACGTTGCCCAGTCCCTTAATAGCCTCGCAATCTTTGCTATATTTAAGCCCATTGTTGCAGCCGCTGTGTCAGTCCATCTCACTGAGGTTTGCCAAACATGATGGGTTTTTCCAGAGACCGGTTCTTCCAGAGACCGGTTCTTCCCGATGACATGTCTAAAGTATGTAAAACAAAGTATCACCATTCTAGTTTTTAAGGAGCATCCTGGTTCGACTTCTTTCCAAATAGATTTGTACATTTTTCAGGTAGCCTATAGTATATACAATATTCTTGGCCAATGCCTTTATTGAATGACATCAATTCTCATTCCCTTTCTTATTCACGTTCCAGCTTTCATGTGCATATGAGCCAATTAGACAATGCTATGACTTGAGTCTGATACGCCTGACTTTTCAGAACGGTGTTGTGGTGAAGGGTATTGTTACTTTTTAAAACTTTAAAGAGATATTTTGTAGTAGAGTTATCCAATACGATATACCATTTCCTTTCCTGGTTGTTGCTTCCATGGGCAAAGATCCAAGGAAAATAAACTTCTTGAACACTTCATCTTTTCTCTATTTCTCTTGATATTGCTTATTGATCCAGTTATGAAGATTTGTTTTCTTTATGTTGAGATGTAATATTTAATGAAAGCAATAGTCTTTGATCTTCATCACTAAGTGTGTAAGTTCTCTTCATTCTCAGCAAGCATGTGTGATGCGGTTTCTTGAGCAGGGAGAATGGACATGGAACCAAACAGACACACACACACACACACACACACACAGAAACAATACAGGACTGCAGCACAAAATAGACACAGACAGAGACGGTACAAACTGCAGCCCTGACGGACCACAGAGCTTTATTTTTAAGTACTACATACTGGCAGTGTTCCCAGATAAGTTCGCTATTCCCACACTTGAGTTTCTCATTGCTGTACTTCGGCCCATACCGCTTTTGTTTACATTCTACCAGGGAAACATTGTTTGCAGCTGCTCCCCAAATTCCTTACCGTTTGCAGTAAGGAAGCAGTTTATGAGACCGTCTAGGACAGACGCTTGCCCACTGTCCTAGACAGATACATGTCACGAGACACAGCCCTCCTTTCATGGCTCCTTCACATGTGTGTGTCATTTCCTTTTCACAGATTCCTACTGAGTCTCCCTCCAACCTTGCTTCTTCAGATAGCCCATCCTCTTCAATTATTTGCTCAGCTTACATATTGCATAAGTATGCTGAAAAGATACAACAATGACTAATGCTCTTCCTGATGTTAAAACAGGCAGTGTTCCCTTGTTCTGTTTGTATGTCTGCTTTTTATTATAAGTTGCATATGAGCCCAATTAAGTGTTAAGAAGTTTTCATCATTTGCAATGTTATTCATAATATATTAAGACTCACACAATCAAATGCCTTTGCATAGTCAAGGAAACACAAGTATCCTTCTGATATTCTGTTTTCAGCCCAAATCAATTTGACATTAATAATTATATCCCCGTTCTACATCCTCTTTGGGATCCAGCTCGAATTTCTAGCAAAGCCGTATTGATGCCCTGCTGCAAGCATTTTGAAATTGTTTTTTAGCACATTTTACTTGCATGTGATAATAACGGTATCCTCCAGTGAAATTTGATTCTGTAGGATTACCTTTCTGTGGTATGGGTCTCTTCCATTCCATTTGCCAGGTAGCAAAAGTCTCGGCATAAATATATGAACGTGTCTAATGCTGCATCCATTTGTTGAAATATTTCACTCGGTAGTCCATCAATTTCCAGAGCTGTGTTTCCTACCAGTGCTTTCAGTGTGCCTTAACTTCTTTCTTCAATGCTTTTGGTTCTTGATCCGATGCTACATCCTGAAATGATTAAATGTCAACCAATTCTTTTCAGTACGCTGTGCAGTCCTCCAAACTTCTTTGATATCTTCAGTGTTGCTTACTACTTTGCCCCTGGAGCCCGTCAATATTTCAACGCAAGGCTTCATGTTTTTCTTCTGATCCTTCAGCTTGCGAAATGCTAAGTGTGTTCTTCCTTTGGAATTTTCTATGTCCGGGCCTTTGCATGCCGTGCTCCACAGTGAAATCTTACCTTGTCTTCTCAAGGCACCATTGAAATCTTCTGTTCAGCCTTTTTACATCAAAATATCTCCCATTCACTTAGGACATTATTCCTTCAACAGAAAATTCCACTCTCTTCTTACTTCCGTTTTTGCCTGTCCTTTCTTTCCTGTCTTTTAAATTACTTTTCGCTTTCTTCGTGTAGTTAGTGTGATATCACCCCACAACTTATCTGATCTTTGATCATTCGTGTTCAGTGCATCAAATCTGTTCTTGAGATGGTGTCCAAATTTAGGTGGGATGCAATTCAATATGAATGTTGGACCTGCAGACTTGTTTTCATTTTCATCCCTTTCCATAAGAGCAACCGATGGTCCCTTCTGCAGTTGCCCCTGGTCTTTTTTTTTTTTTTTGACTGATGATATTGAGGTCCCTCCATCATTTCTTTTCACAGCTGTCATTAGCTTTGGTCCTAAATAGTTCATACAGTAAAATCTATTTATATTATTGTAAAAGTTACTTTCTCTGAATAACTTATTGGTCTTGTAAATTTCTTTTATGTGATGTTGGTATCATTTCTATCAGCAAGGTCATCTCTTCAAATTGCTAATCCTTCTTTAATTTAAACTCCCACATTCTAATTTGACACTATTTCTGATATAAGCACCCATTTCTGATAGAAGCACTCAATGAAATAAGATTAAGTAAAAACTTCTCAATAATAAAGCCCTATCAAAAAAAAAAAAAGGACAACATCACTGTAACAGTTACATAATTTGTCAACTTGAGAAGGAGTAGCCTGTCAATCAGGTCACAGCCAATGAGGCCTCTGTGTGGGCATGGCTTTCTCTGAGGATTCTGGGAACTCCTATCTTCCTCCCTGGAGGTGGAACACAAACTTTATGTGAGACATTCCTTTTGATAAGCCACATGGCACTATGCTGATAGAGCCAGAGCCCTGGAACTGGAGGAGCCACATGGAGACCCCTGCCAGTGCTGAGATGCTTCCACCAGCATTGGATCCACAAGACTTTCCACCCACTGGCCTGTGATCTTCCTGTGATATTCGGTGTGATTGCATGTGTTGTGTGAGTCTGAAGAGGAATTTATAGATTGGCGTTGGACATATGGTCTAACATCGGACTTACGGACTTGTTCTAGACTGAGCTGGGGTGTTTTCTTAATATATAATTGCTCCTTTATATAAAGCTCTTTCTTACACACATATAAGTCTCCCTGGATTTGTTTCTCTAGCCTCCCCGGTCTAACACAATCACCTTCAATAGGGAAAAACTGAAAACATTTCCCGTGAGAATTGAAAAATTACAATGATGCTGCCTCCCCTTCCCGTCTGCCCCCCGCCCCCACCTCCCCCCCACCCCACCAAACTTACCACTCATTCTACGTCATGCTGGAAGCCCCAGACAACAAAAAGAAATCAAAGGAATAAAATTGGGCAAAAAAGAAATGATACTCTCATTATTTGCACATGATTTTATATGTAGAAAACCCGCAAAACTCTACAAAAATATTGTTGGAAGCACTTAAGGGATTTGCTGAAGTAACAGGAAACAAGATTAATGAGCCGAAACCAATTGGATTGGCTTCATAGAAGGCACATCAGGAAAAAAACCCAACATTTACAATAGTCATACAAAAGTTGAAATACTTAGAAATAAACCAAATCTAGGGAACAAAAGAAAACTAAAGAACACTTTTACAGAAGTACTTACACAAATAGACGAATATTCTATATTCATGGATAGAGATACTTAATATTTTGAAAAGTCAATACTACCCAATGCAATCCATAAATACAATGCAACTCCAATTCAAACCCCAACTTCGTTCTTTAAAAAAGTGGAAAATTAATTAACAAATTTATATGGAGAGAGAAGAAATGTAAGATAAGCAGAGAAATCCTTAAGGCGAAGAACAAAGCAGAAGGCCTCATACTACCCAACCTCAAAACCTGTTGTTCGGCCCGAGTAGTCGAAAGAGCCTGGTACTGGTACAATTATAAATACATAGATCAATAGAATAGATGAGAAAGATGGGAAATAAACGCACCCTTTGACAAAAAGCCAAAAAACATTAAATGGGAACGAAGTCGCATCTTCAGCAAATGGTGCTGGCCAAACTGGATCTCCATCTGTAGACGGATGAAGCAGGATCAGACCGTGTTCCATACATAAAAATGAACTCAACATGGATCAGAGACCTAAATGCTATAAGGATCATCCGTGAGAAAACTGGGACAACTTAAGGGCCCTATTGTAGCGAATACACATACTACAAAATATGATGAAGGAAGCACACGTGGTAGATGGCGAAACAGAGGAGTGGGACATACTATGCTTATTGAAAACTACATCACAAAATACAAGGAGAGCTGTTGGATGGGGAAAAATCTTTAGCAATGATACAAGGGACAAGGGACTAATTATTGGAATCTATAGAATTCTGCAACAACTCAAAAAGAAGAAAACCAGATCATCTAATTAAAAATTGGGCAAAAGACATAAATAGATAGTTCACCACAGATGACTTTCAAATAGCTAACAAACATGAATAATGCGGTCAATTACGAGCCATCTGGGAGATACAAATCCAAAGAAAGGTGAGTTACCACTTTTCACCAACAATGACACCCCAATCCAAAACACCCAGAAAACAAGAAATGCTGAAAAGGGTGTGGAGAGATTACAATGAAAGTCAAACTTTTGTTAAGACATTGATTAAAGACTAGAGACCTATAAAGAGTCCTGCAGGGGAGATATGCCTCATAGGCAATCATATTTCCCCAAATTTACCAAGTAAACAGTTTTTGCAGGGAAATTGTCTTAGTCAAAATTGGCATGTGATTCTTAGGGCAAGGTTTCTGGGTTGGGCAGTTACGTGGTTTTTATAAGATCTTTCCTGATCCCTTTTATCAGTGGGTGCATACACAGCTTGGACTTCAAAAGTTTAAACTGGCATCTACAGCACGGGCATGCAGGATACTAAACATACCTACTTAAGCATGCACACGACTTCTTTTACGCATAGTTCAAATCCCAGGTTAGGGCTGCAACTGCCATTTTGGATCACCTAGACATAGAATAGAGCTTGTCTGCTTTTACAAAAGACAAGTTTAGTAAACTACACAACAACTCCAGTTTTATAGAAACTATGATCAACTAGTCAAGAACATAGATTCTGCTATACTATGTCTCCATGTCGGATGATTCATTGCTGCTACCTGATTCTGAGGACACCGGGTTCCTAACAGTCCCTTTGGAATTCAGGAATACACTGTCCTTTGTCCAGATGATTTCTCCACCACATCCTTTGAGTTTATCAAGAAAGCATCAACAATTGTCATTTACTAAGCCTACTCCTGGGGAAGTCATCCAAAAGATCTACAAACCATTGGGCAAATTTTTTGTATGAGAAGGCTTTGCTGCACAGTTCCATTTGTAAACATGTTAAGTTTAAAGCTCAACCGGATAGACATCCTGACAATTTCACACACGGTGATCTCATTTGGGACAGCAACTGCATCTGGCCATTCTGACTGTTGCCTGCTACCACAGCTGGAAACGGTAAGAATGCTGGCTAGGGAACATTTGGTACCTATAAGGGGGGCGGGGGTGAAGGGGTATACGTGGCACACTTATCCCAGAACTACTTTGGAAGACAACTTAATTCCAAGGTATGGTTGGGTCAGAGAATAGGCTGGTCTTGGGTACACCCTGGAAAATCCTCTCTATACACTCAGCTCCAAAGTTACAGAAAACTAAAGGAGAAAAAAGCTGAAGTCCAGAAATAAATAGGCCTATGAATTTATTTCAAGAAGTTTTTGCTTAACTTTTCATCAAGAAATATAGAAGCATTCTACACTCTTGTGCTAATTCTGAATTCTCGCTCTCTCTTTTTTAAGATAACCACTGTTGAATGCCTCTTTCCCTATGAAAACTAACTTGTTCCTCTGTGCCAGCCGGTTCTAATTGTTCCAGTGGTCTCTGGATTTCAGAGTAAGCATCTGCACACATTTATATGGTTATAAATTATTTCTAAGCTACTCATGAACTTTAAGACGTGAATCTTTTTTTGAAAACTGAAGCACTTTACTAAAATACATCATAGACTCTTGCAATAGTTCTCCAAGGGAAAAACAACCCCATAAAACAACAAGCTTATAATTAATGGGTCTTGTTTCATTTAAAACATGTTTGTTAAATGGGAAATATGGAATATGTACATCTTACCTATTTTCTACTAGGTCTTGCAAATAAAGGGTAGTTTAATTATACAAAGACACTATGTTAAGTTGGAGAGAAAATTAACACTACTTCTCTTATATTTGTAATAGAAGCTATTTTCCCTCTTCTTCACTTTAATTCATGTTCCTTGAAGCTGTTAGAGTTGCTTTGAAATACTCCAAGTCCTTGGAATTTGGGGAGAAGCTTAAACTGAGGGATAACGTTTAAAATGCATATTTCTTTGACATTCACCCTCATTTCCATTTGGAACAAGCAAATTCTTCCACTGCTTGTGAATGTATTATGCATATGAGTTGGGTTCTATGCTCAAAGCTTTGCAGATATTTACATGCCGATTTAGCTTTATTAATTTATTATCTGTTTTATGTTCATTATTGTTGTTGTTTGCATGTGTTACATGCTAGGGGACCCATCTGCATAAACTTAGCTACAAAAATAAGAAAATATAAGGCACAGAATAATAAATAGCTTTACCAGTGTGTTTCAGGAGCTCTTTGTTGACTCCTTTTTGCTATTGGGTAGTGCTCCATTGTATGGCTTTAGTAGTATTTTTATTTACTCACCGGCTGATGGACATTGAGGCACGCAAGTGGTGTAGTGCTCACGCACTGGGCTGCGATCCACAAGGTCAGCAGTTGGAAATGACCAGCTGCTCTGGGGAGAAAAGCAGGTCTTTCTACTTTCGTGACCAGTTAGTTATAGTTTCAGAAACTCCCAGGGGCAAATCTGTCCTATGAAATCACTATGAGTTAACATTGACTCAATGACAGTGAGTTTGAATTGATATTGTTGGCCATTAGAGAGATTTTCAGTTTAGGGTCATTACCAAAAAAATAATCTGCTATAAATATTTTTATGTCTGTTTCTGTGTATGCCTGTCTCATCTCTCTTGAGTAAATAACTCAGTTGTAGAATGGACCATTTGGTAGGTGTATGTTAATTTAATTTTGGCTTTTTTTAGTCACCAAATAAAACAATATGGATGTAAAATTTTGTTTTCTCAGGGACTGGCAATGTATGAACGTTCTAGCTGTTCCTCTGTAAAACCATGGAGAGGGAGCTCAAAAGCTCCTCCGAGCTTACAGAAGCAAAACTCTGTTTCACCTATCACGAACCTATTCAGAGAAGAAAACAAGTATCTTACTTGTATGCAAATCATGTGCTTGTTATACAGTTTGTTGCAAACAATACAACCCACTTGGTGTTAGGTTCCTAGGCATATTATGTAAATTAAGTGTGTGCACATCGTTTATGTGAATTTCATATAGGAAGAAACACAGTAGACACAGTTCAACATCCTGTAGCCTGATGGCTACCTGGGGCAAAAGATACAATTGAGGCATATAATAAATTGCTGAGAGCCTGGGGGGAAAAGTGAGTTTGTTTGTTTGTTTGTTTGAACTTACAGCATTCAAAAATACTCATTATGGAAAAATTTAGAGAACCATTTAATGCCCAAGGCAAGAATCAGAATAAGAAAGACTTCAAAAAATCCTAAACTTTCATTTCATGCTAACCTCTAAATCTAGCTCACTGGTGGATGAACGATCCAGCATAGGGCCATTATTCTAAGAGCAGAGATAATTCGATTATCTGGTTTTTAGAATTTTATTTTAACACCCAACATTCAAGTAAATCTAGAAAAACACTAGCTGATCATTCGCAGAGACTTTGGTCAATATACATGACAATGAATGTACTATAGACTGTAAGAAGCAAATGTATAAAGCAGCAAAGTCAAAGAAAGGTGAAAATCTGATTTCTGGAGTCACTGTATTAAGTTGTAATATTTAATTATCAATTTTAGCAACAACAAAAATGTCAAGTGTATAGGAAATATGAACAGATGTCTACTTAAATGAAAAGAATAAAACAACACAAACTATCCCTGAAGAAGTTCAATATAATATTTACAAGACAAAGATTTTAAAACACTGGCTATAATATGCTCAGAGTTAAAGAAAATAAAACAATATCTGAACAAAATGAGAATAGCAATAAAGAAATAGGAATTATTAAAAAATGAAGCAAATTCTGGAAATGAAAAACACAATAATTCAAATGAAAATATTAATGCAGAGTGTATTAGGAAGGGTTTTCTAGAGAAACAAAACCAGGATAAATACATGTATATCTATATGTTTATACAACGAGAAGGACTATAACAACTAATTAGTCCATATAGCACTACAGAGGGCTCAGGGCAACTCACTTTTGTGGAACAGCTAATATATTGAAGGTCCCTAAACTCATGCTGGCTTCTGGTCCAAGGTCAAGGAAACAGCAGAATCTGCCCTCAGGCAAGACAGGCAGAGTCAGCTATAAACAACAGACAGCAGGTTGGGGCAGCAACAGTCAGTAGCCAGGAGCATAGCAAAGCAGACCACAATGGGGTCTCGAGCTCTAATGGTGTACACATGGTGACACGATCCACCAGCACCACGTTGAAGCAGGTCTCAAAGGAGCCTCTACAAGACTACAAGATCCAAGGGTTGACTCAGCCCACAGGTAGTGCAGCACACAGTTGAGGCAAAGAACTAGCTCAACCAGCAACACGCTGGTCCAAACACCAGGGACAGGATGGATGTCAGCCGCAGAAAGCATTTATCTTGATCTGCCTCCAGTCAACCTGCAACCTGATTAAACCCCGCCCACATGTTTCCATAGAGGTCTAGTTGGCACAATAATCCTAACTATCACAAGAGTTAAACAATAGCTTCATTAAACAGGGATTAAACAGAGGAGGAATAAGAAAGAATCAGCAAACCTAAAGATAGGATAGTTGAAATGATCCAGTTTAAGGAGTAGAAACTTTTTTTAATGGAGAAAAGTGACTAGAAACTGAAGGAATTATGAGAAACTAGCAAGCTAATCAATATACACACAGGAAATCCAGAAATAGGAGATGAAAAAGGCACAGGAAGAATATTTAGAGAAATATCAACCAAAGCAAATAAGTGAATCTACACATCTAAGAAGCTCAGCAAACTCCAAATCAGGATAGCCTCAAAGAATTCCATATTAAGACACATTTTAATCAAAATATCAAAAAAAGATAAAATCAAAGAAATCTTCAAAGTAGCAAAAGTTCCTCAGTAACATTAACAAGTAATCTTTATAAGGAACTATATATACCAGAAGAAAGAGAGATGGCATATGTGAAGTACTGACAGGGAAAGGAAGCAAGCAAGCAAACACTGTCAACCAAAAGTTCTATATCTAATAAAATTGATGAGGGAGAAATTAGATATTCCAATGCAAACAAAAGCTGAGGGAGATCTTTGCCTCTAGATCTGCCCTACTGACAATGCTTCAGGATGAAATGAAAAGACAGTAAAAAGTAACTTTAAACCTTATGAAGAAATAAAGACTTCTGTTAAAGCTAACTACATTTAAAAAAATGTAAAATCCAGCATCTCATTTAAGATTCGTAAGTCCACTTTTATGTCCTGCATCATTTAAAGGAAAATGCATAAATAGTCATTATGCATCTATCATATTGGATATGCAATTCATGAAGAGTTAAAATGCAATAGCAACAACTTCTGGCAGTGAAACTGGAGCTACATAGGAACAGAAGTTTTGAGGGTGATCGAATTGATGTAGGTATCAATTCAAATTACATTGTTATAAAATTAAGATGCAAACTGCCATTCTTATAAAGAAAATACCTAAGACCTACATACAAAATAAAAGTGAATCAAAATTGGTGACTGCAAAAAAGCAAAAATTTTAAAAAACATGCATACATACAAAAGGTAGTAATGGAGAAAATGAGGGGCAAAAAGTTATAAAAGACAAAAACAAATAGCAAACTGGCAGAGCAACTTGTCGCTGTTGTGAGTTGCATTGAGTCCATTTCACTGGTAGCATCTGAATGGTAGACAGTCCTGAGCCGTCCTCCCAATTGTTGCCCTGTTTGAGTCCATTGCTGGAGCCACTGTTCAGTCCACTTCACTGAGGGTGTTCCTCTGTTCTGCTGACCGTCTACCTTATCAAACACAATGTCCTTTGCCAAGGATTGGTCTCTCTAATAACACATCAAACATAAATAAGACCCAGCCTTTCCGTCCTCACTTAAAGGTGCATTCTGGATAGACTCTTACCAACACGGATGTATTTATTTTTGAATAGTCCATGGTGCACTTAATAGTTTCACCAAAGCCATGACTCAAAGGCATCGCTGTTTTTTGGTTTTCCTTTTTCACTGTCCAACTTTTACACCTATATGAGCTGATTGGCAATACCATGGCTTGCATGAGATCTCAGTCCTTAAAATGACATTTTTGCTTTTTGGCCCTTGAAAGGTATCTTTTGCAGAATTCCCAATGCAATACTCCACTTGATTTCTTAGTGTTAATTGGTGTTGATTGTGTATTCTAGTAAAATGAAGTACTTGACAACTTCAAGATTTTCTAGCTTTATAATGATGTTGTTTATTGGTTCCATTGTGAGTTTTCTTTTTTCTTTCTTCGCATTGTATTCTAATCCATACTGAAAATTGTAGACGTAGATCTTCATCAGCAGGTGCTTCAATTCTTCAATTTTAAAAGACAAAGCTGTGTCTTAGGTTGTTAATGAGCCTTTCATCAATCTCAACGGCATATTTTTCTTCACATAGTCCAGCTTCTCAGAATATTTCTTCAGCATACAGGTTGAATAAATAAGGTGAAAGACACAATCCTGAGACATATGTTTCTTTATGTTAAACCACATAGTATCACCTTGCTCCATTTGAATGATTGCCTCTTGGTCTATGTACAGTTTTCTCATGAGCACAAAAAGGGTTCTAGAATTTCCATTTTTCACAATATTGTCCATAGCCAATTCGTTATGACTTATTGTCAAATATTCGTGATAGTCTATAAAACACCAATAAATATGTTTCTAGTATGTTCTGCTTTCAGTCAAGATCCATCTCACATCAGCAATAATAACCTTCATTTCACATTCTCTTTGAATTTATGGCAGTTCTTTGCTGATGCACTGCTCTAATCCAATTTTTAAATTATCTTCATCATAATTTTACTTGCCTGTGATAATAATGATAGAGTTCTATGATTTCCACATTCCATTAGATCACCATTTCTTTGGACTAGGCACAGGTATGAATCTCTTCCAGTCAGTTGGCTTCGCAACCAGCTTTCAAAATTGTTGACATTGACATGTGAGTGCTTCCAGAAGATTGCAGCCATTTGTTGAAACACCTCAATTGGTATTCCATCAATCTTACAGTCATGTTATACAACAAGGCCTTAAGTGTAGCTTGGACTGCCTCCTTCAATACCATTGGTTCTTGGTCAGATGCTACCTCCTAACTGGTTGAATAGCAACCATTTATTTTTGGTACAATGACTTCATATGGTGTATGCCTATCATCTCCTCATTTTATAAATTTATTTTACTGGGGTCTCTGACAGACCTTACAATGTTCTATGCATCAATTTTATCAAGCATATTTGTATATATGCTGCCATCGTCATTTTCTAAACATTGACTTCCAACCACCTCCTCTTCATGCTTCCTGCTTCATTCAATATTTTGCCCACAGAATCCTTCAGCATTGATTTTTTTCTTTAGTTTTCTCAGCTTAACTATTTCTTAGTGTGTTCTATGTATATATTTTTTGTTATTTTCTTATTTAAATTTTTTTCCTTAGTGTGTTCTCCCTTTTACACTTTCTAACTTCATATCTTTGCATGTTTCATTATAACACTTCATTTTTTTTACATTTTATTTTATTTATTTTAACAATTTATTGGGGCTCATACAATTCTTATCACAGTTCATACATATACATACATCAATTGTATAAAGCACATCTGTACGGTCTTTGCCCTAATCATTTTTTTCTCCTCTTTTCTTCTTTTACATTTTATTAGGGACTCATACAACTCTTATCACCATCCATACATATACATACATCAATTGTATAAAGCACATCCATACATTCCCTGCCCCAATCATTCTCAAGGCATTTGCTCTCCACTTAAGCCCCTTGCATCAGGTCCTCTTTTTTTTCCCCCTCCCTCCCCTTTCCCCCCTCCCTCATGTGCCCTTGGTAATTTATACCTCGTTATTTTGTCATATCTTGCCCTATCCGGAGTCTCCCTTCCCCCCTTCTCTGCTGTCCCTCTCTCAGGGAAGAGGTCACATGTGGATCCTTGTAATCAGTTCCCCCTTTCCAACCCACTCACCCTTCACTCTCCCAGCATCGTCCCTCACACCCTTGGTCCTGAAGGTATCATCCACCCTGGATTCCCTGTACCTCTAGCCCTCATATGTACCAGTGTACAGCCTCTGTCCTATCCAGGCCTGCAAGGTAGAATTCGGATCATGGTAGTTGGGGAGAGGAAGCATCCAGGATCTGGGGGAAAGCTGTGTTCTTCATCGGTACTACCTCGCACCCTAATTAACCCATCTCCTCTCCTAAACGCCTCTATGAGGGGATCTCCATTGGCCGACACTTGGGCCTTGGGTCTCCACTCTGCACTTCCCCCTTCATTTAATATGGTATATATATACATATATATACACATATATACACACACTTATATCGTTGTGTTTTTTTTTTGCATGATGCCTTATACCTGGTCCCTTGGGCACCTCGAGATCTCACTGGCCGGTGTGCTTCTTCCATGTGGGCTTATTTGCTTCTGAGCAAGATGGCCGCTTGTTCACCTTCAAGCCTTTAAGACCCCAGACACTATCTCTTTTGATAGCCGGGCACCATCAGCTTTCTTCACCACATTTGCTTATGCACCCTTTTGTCTTCAGCGATCCTATCATGGAGGTGTGCAGTCAATGATATGATTTTTTTGTTCTTTGATGCCTGGTAACTGATCCCTTTGGGACCACTCGATCACACAGGCTGGTGTGTTCTTCCATGTGGACTTTGTTGCTTCTGAGCTAGATGGCTGCTTGTTTATCTTCAAGCCTTTAAGACCCCAGTCACTATCTCTTTTGATAGCCGGGCACCATCAGCTTTCTTCACCACATTTACTTGTTCAACCACTTTGGCTCCAGCCGTTGTGTCGGGAGAGTGAGCATCATAGAGTTCCAACTTAATAAAAGAAGGTATTCATGTATTGAGGGAGTGTTTGAGAAGAGGCCCAAGGTCCTTCCGCCACCTTAATACTTGACCTATAAATATAGACACATAGATCTATTTCCCCATCCTCCTATATCTATTTGCATGTACATGTCTTTGTCTAGACCTCCATGAATGCCCCTTGACTCCTAGCTCTTTCCTCCATCTCCCTTGACTTTCCTCCTGCCCTACTACCATGCTTCATTGCCACCTGGGCTAGAGTATACCTCTTCTCTAAGCAACCTTACCCTTGATCATTTCCCACCATGCCTGCCACTCCCCCTTCTCTACCCTTTGGGGTCCCATGTTTTTCCCTTGTCCCTGGGTTTGTTAACACCACTTCCTTACCCCCCCACCCCAAGTCCCACCGGAACTGTCGGTCCCGTTGTTTTTCCTCCAGATAGTTCATCCAGCCTGTCCTATTCAGACAGACCTGTGGAGTCACTAACATGCACGAAAACAAGACAGAGGAAAACAAAGCAACAGTATACAACCAGACAACAAAAACAAACCACCGACAAAGAACAAAACAAAACAGTTCACAAGAGAAAAGCTTGTAGTTAGTTCAGGGATCGTTTGCTGGCCCTTAGGAGCGTTTTCCAGTCCAGTCTGTTGGGGCACCATGCCCTGGCCCCAAAGTCAACTTTCAGCATTCCCTGGGGACCTTGCCACTCCATTCCCTTGCTGTTCCGCTGCACTCCCCCAGTGCTTTGCCTCGGTGTGGTGGGATCAGGTCAGGTGCAATTCCCACACTGTGTCTCCGGTGCTGTCCCCTGTATCGCCCTTAGTCACTGAGGGGCATCATGTCTCATAGTAGGGCCAGCCATGTTGTTCTCTCTGTGGACTGGCTGCTCTACTCAGGAACATCATCATCGAAGCCTGGTGGGCCAGGCTGTGCTCCACTCTCTCCTCCTGCCCCTTCGTCTGCTCCCGTGTGCTCTGATCAGATATGTCCATCTCCTGGAGCTGCAGAGTCATAGTCGTCCTTTGGAACAAATTCTTTTTGGGGGAGGGGCAGGAATCCACTTAATTTATGGTGCTGGGGCCAGCCTCCCAGACCTCTCCACTGGTTCCCTCCTCCACGCCGGGATATTGCATTCATACCTTGTGACACTGGGTTGAAGTCTGGTCCCACTTTCCCTGTGGAGATATAAACAATACCCTCCCCTTGGGTGGATTAATGCCCCATGCCCCCACTCCCCTTTTCTTCCTTATATTCATCCTTTTGTTTTCCTTTCCCCACCTCCTCCACCATTGTCTACCATGTACATCCCTGGTTTTGGTCTGGTCTCTTCCATACTACACCGTCTTCACCCCTAAAATGTTTGTATACAGTAGCTTTTTTCCCTATGCCACTTTTGCTTTTTAAAAAAAAATTTTAAATTCTTACCTCAGCGGACTCATGTTGTACTTGTCCTTTTGTGCCTGACTTACTTCGCTTAGCATGATTTCCTCCAGTTCTTCCCATGCCGCTATGTGCCTCATACGTTCATCACTGCTTTTTAGTGATGCGTAGTATTCCATTGTATGTATATACCACAGTTTTTTAATCCAATCGTCAGTTGATGGAAATTTGGGTTGCTTCCAACTCCTTGCAATTGTGAACTGTGCCGCAATGAACATTGGAGCACAGATGTCTGGTCTTGGTTTGTTTCTTGCCTCTTCTGGGTATATGCCCAGTAGGGGGATTGCTGGGTCATATTGTAACTCTATTTCCATCTGTTTTAGGTATCGCCAGATTGATTTCCATAGTGGCTGTACATACTTACAGTCCCACCAGCAGTGGATGAGAGTTCCTGTCTCCCCACAGCCCCTCCAACACTTGTTGCTTTCTGATTTTTTGAATTGGGCTACCTTTGAGGGTGTCAGGTGGTACCTCATTGTTGTTTTAATTTGCATTTCTCTTATGGCTAAAGATCGGGAACATTTTCTCATATGTTTGTTGGCCATTCGGATTTCTGCCCCTGTGAAACTTCTGTTCAAGTCCTTTGCCTACCTTTCAAGTGGGCTATTGGTTTTTTTCTGTTTGGAAGCTAGCAGAGTACTGTAGATTTTAGTAATAAGGCCTTTGTCTGATGTGTCATTGCTAAAGATGTTTTCCCAGTCTGTGGACTCTCTTATTACTCTCTTGGTGAATTCTTTAGATGTACACAAGTGTTTTATTTTCAGTATATCCCATTTGTTGATTTGTGCCTCCTCTGTGTTTGTGTCCTTCCCTATTTCTGATAGCCTGTGTATTCCCTGCGCCAAAGTTCTCAAGTTGGTCCCAATTCCCTCCTTGATGGCCCTAATAGTTTGGGGTTTAACTTCAAGGTCTGTGATCCACCTTGAGTTTATTCTTGTGCATGGAGTGAGATAAGGGTCTTGCTTCATTCTTCTGCATGTTGATATCCATTTTTTCCAGCACCACTTGTTAAAGAGGGCATCTGCTTCCCATTTGATATTTTTGGGGCCCTTGTCAAAGATCAGCTGTGTGTATGCTGATGCTTTTATTTCTGGGTTTTCAGTTCTTTTCCATTGGTCTGAGTATCTGTCATTGTACCAATACCATGCAGTTTTTGAGAACTGTGGCTGCATAGTATGTGCCAAAGTCAGGTAAAGCAAGCCCTCCCACAGTGTCCTTCTTCTTGAGGAGTTCTCTGCTAATTCTGGGCTTCTTCCCTCTCCATATGAAGTTGGTAATCAGTTTTTCCATTTCTTTGAAGAAAGATGATGGTAATTGTATCGGGATAGCATTAAACTTATATAGTGCCTTTGGCAGAACTGACATCTTAAGTATATTAAGTCTCCCAATCCAAGAGCATGGAATATTCTTCCATTTGTTGAGGTCGCTCTTGGTTTCTTGTAATAGTGTTCTATAGTTTTCCCTATATAGATCTTTTGTTTTTTCAGTCAAGTGTATCCCTAGATATTTCAGTTTGTGTTTGGCTATTGTGAAGGGTACCACCTTTTTGATCTCTTCTTCTGTGGTCTTATCATAACACTTCATTTTGTCTTCTCAAGCTGACCTTTGAAATCTATTCAGCTCTTTTACTATTTTTTTTGTTTAGCTATTCTGCATTCCAGAGCAAGCTCTTCTGACTCAAAAGAGTCTCTTCTGACATTGTTTTTGACCTTTTCATTCTTTCCTGACTTTTTAATGGCTAGACTTTCTTATACATGTTGTCCTTGATGTCAACACACAACGTATCTGTTCTTGGGTCATTAGTGTTCAATGTGTCAAATCTATTCTTGAGATAACTGTTAAGTTCAGGTGATATATATTAAAGATTATACCTTGGCTCTTAGGGATTGTTTTTAATTTTCTTTAGTTTCCACTTGAACTTACATATGAGCAATTGATGGTCTGTTGTGTGCTAGCTCCTGGTCTCATCTGACTAATGATATTGAGGTTCTCCATCACCTCTTTACATAGATGTAGTTGATTTAATTCCTGTGTATTCCATCTGGCAAGGTCCATATGCTCTTGTGTTATTGAAGCAAGGTATTTGTAATGAATAATTCATTGATCTTATAAAATTCTATCATACTATTTCTTATTTGCTTCTACAACCAAGTTCAACATTTCCAACTACATATTATTCTTCTTTGTACCCAATATTCATATTCCAATCACCAATAATTGTCAATTCATCTTGATTACATGTTTGATCAATTTCAGACTGCGGAAGAGAGGAAAAAAGTCTTCACTTTCTTCATCTTTTTCATTAGTGCATAAATTTGAAAAATGAACTATACAGGACTCGGGTATTTGAAAAATAATCTCTTTTGCAAGGATCAGTACAAGGCTGTTTCCAATTAGGTGAAAGTCAAAGTTGTCTCAAATGTCCAAAATTTTCAAAATGCTACACTTCTCCATTTTCCTGATTGTCCACTCCTCTCAGTTTTCTCCTTTGTACCCCAAGGTGCAACAATTCTCTGCAACATGTCACAGAACTCATGCGTCATTAAGGAAATGGCTCATGTAGTTGTAGAGACTGGCAACTCCCAAATTCAAAGTTCCAATGTTAGCCTTGAGGATTCTCCTCAGTCCCACCAGAGTCAGGTGAGATGAAAGATTTCCAGCATAAGTCATTGGAACTGGCGGTCAGACAGGAGCAAGCTAGATGCAGGGAAGATGCAAGAGAGTGAACTTATTCAAAATGCTCAGTGAAGGTCTAGATGGCTACTTGAGCCCATTTTTCTTAGGGCAATAACTGGCATCTTATTGCTGTTTGTCACTGCCTGACTCAGCACTATACTTTTGTGCATGCTCAGCCAGGAAGTAGGGAGTAGAAAAGATGATAGCTTACACACATCTGGTTCTTTGATGGAAGTGTGGTTTTTGCCTCATGACATCAAAAGTTCAGTTGGGGAACACATTGGTCACTCTGCCCATCTTAAGCAAACCATGTCTAGTCTCAGTCAGTTCATTGACCCCAGCCTCCTTTTTTTCCCCCTCAACTAAGTAGCCAGCAGTTTGCATCTGAAGGAAGCAGCTTAAAACTGGGAGTTCATTCTTGTTTTACACAGTTGTCCAAGATGACGGCTAGTCTATAGACTATACCACGAAGGAAACAAAGGGCAGTGACTTGAGTCGTGCCTCCAGTCAGGTGGGGACCTAATGTGTGTCCTACCATAATCTTGCATCGTTACCATAGCAGATACCTCACTCCAAAATGGAACTCAAACTATATACGTAGTGCCTAGAATTTAATGAATGCCATGGCTAGGAAGGCCATATTAAAGAGTTAACCACATATAGACATTGTCTTAACACTGATGGCATTGTACTGCTGCATAGATCTTGGGTGGCTTTGTTTTGTTTTCATTTTAAACCGTGAAGACAATGTCTTTTTAATTTGTCATCCATGGCACAGTAAATTAGATATGTTAATGTTTCAAAAGGGCCAACAATAGTCCGTTTCAGCTTGCTAATGCTTACTATATTGGCTTGCATGCATTCCATTTCATTTTTGATGACTTCCAATCTTCCTAGATTCATGTTTCATATATACCGCACTGTGATTATTAATGGATGTTTACAGCTATTAATTCTCATTTTTGATATTGCTGTATCCGCAAATAAAGATCTGAAAACTTCATTCCATCCTGGTTATTAAGTTCCACTCTTTGTTGAGGCAATCCTTCCTAGTCATATTTTGAGTGTCTTACAACCTGACAGGCTTATCTTCCAGATCCATATTAGATAATGTTCCACTGCTATCCATGACTATACCATGACTGATCTAGTTTTGAGAAGTTGATTGCCAGGACCTCCTTCCTCATTTTCTTACTCTTGAAGCTTCACTGATTCCAGTCCATCATGAATGACCTGTTGGCATTTAAAATGTCAGAGACATAGCTTATAGCAATGGTTCTCAACCTTCCTGATGCTGCGATCCTTTAATGCACTTCCTCATGTTGTGGTGACCCCCAACTATCAAATTATTTTCATTGCTACTTCATAACTGTAATTTTGCTATTGTTATGAATCGGGCGACCCCTGTAAAAGGGTTGTTCGACTCCACAGGGGTCGCGACCCACAGGTTGAGAACTGTTGGCTTATAGCATCATAGCACCATGAAAGCTACAATAGTGTGATAAACTGAAAGACACGTGCCGGACAGAAGACCTCAAACAGGAGACGATCTTACTGATCAGTAATTATTTTTATGTAAATGAATTAAACTTTTTTAATTAGAAGTCAGAGATTGGGAGAATGGATAAAAAAAGGGATACAACCACAAGCTCTCTGTGAAAGACTCCATTTAGATAGACAAACACAAGTAGGTTGAAAGTTAAAACATAGAAAAAATTATTCTGTGTAAATTGTAACCAAAAAAGAGCTGGGTAACTATAGTAATACTAATAAAAAGACAAATGGTGGATGGGAGGTTGTAGTAATACCAGAAAACATTAACTGAAAGTCAAGCAAAAATGACATTATGTAATGAGAATTTCAGCAGGAAGATAACTATTTATTTACCAAAAAAAGAATCCTGGATTATATAAAGCAACCAAACACTGACAAAATTTAAGGGAGAGATAGGCAGTTGTACAATAATAGTTAAAGACTTAAATCCACTACTCAATCTTGGATAGACACAAAGGCCAACAAAAGTATGGTTCATATGAAGGAACAGAAGTAAACAACAGAAAGCATCTTGAGGAAGCTGGACATTACACTTCCAAGAAGCTATCCGTCCACGGTTACATTGATGTTTGGGGGTGATAGAACAATTTTTGGAAATAAATGGTACTGGTGATTGCTAAAACTAATTAATGACATTGGATATTTGTTTTAAAAAAAGCAGATGTCATTCTATTTATTTGTCACAATGACTTTTAACACGAAAATAAACAAACTATATAATTGCTTTCTGGTTAAATCTAGTTTAGGAGATAAACTGCTGTACAAAGAGCCCTGGAAGTTCAGTGGTTAACTGCTCAAAGGCTAACCCAGACGTCAGAAGTTTGAACCTCACTGCCAGTCCACAACAGAAGTTTCTGAACATCTGCTTTCGTTAGCATTACCACCTTGGAAACCGAGGGCAGCTCAGCTCTATCCTACAGGGTCCCTACGAGTCAGGCGACTACTTGCCAAAGGGGAAGAGGTTTAAACTGCTAGCTTTGTAGAAGTACAACGTTCGAAGAATTGCTTCTTTCAAGGTACAGAGACTAAATGAAGACAGAAAGTGAAATAAAGCTACTAGAGAATAACCATGAGCATGCATTTATCCTAATGGGAACCTGGCAACGGATTCGTGTAGAATAATAAAATAAGAGAAAGGTGGGCTTGTGTGCCGTCAGTTCACTTCCTACATATAGTGTCCTATCCAGAAGGACAGAGCTGCCCTCGAGTGTGTCTTGGGCTGTAATTTTGACAGGGGCAGATTGCCAGGGTTTTCTCCTGGGAATATACGCTGAGTTCCTGCCCCTGCCCTTGCATCACTGTGGATTGTATTGAAAGGGTGGACAGTTGAATGATGCCTTTTACAGAAAATCCTGTGGATTCAATGTAGCTCCTGGATATTTTTAGCTTTGATTTTTTGCATGAAAGATGAAAGAGATTTTTTTGGATTGTTTTCACTATACAGAATGATCTCTTCATGAAATCAAGGACTTCAAAAAAAGTGGCATTGCACGTGTCTGCAGACCTGACGGAGCCTGTGATCCACAAAGGGTCAGTTGGAAAATAAAGGCCAGAGCACACGAATCCCTTCAACTGTAAGCAGCCTGTCAAGTAGAAAATTGTACAAATTTTCCTTCTTGTACATTGTCAGGTAACTAACTTCCTAGGGACTTTCAGTAAACGTTATAACTTAGCTATAATCATTTTTAGGCTCCACACTTTCTGATATATCACTCTTCACATAGGATATATTTATTCACATACATTTGGTTGTCTGCTATTGGTGATCCCACAGCAGTCAAATGTTAGGAAAATGAACATTACTACCAGTGAATATTTAACAGATATCAATATTATTTAATCCTCTCTTCTGCATGGTGTGCATGGTTTGATCAATGTTGTTGTGATGCTTATATATGCTAAGTATTGCAGGAGACTTGCAACAAAGTGTTGGTACACACTACTCCAAGTCTGGCTTGATTTTAATCACTAAAAGGACAATTGTACTACTGACACATACTGTGAAAGCCTTGTGCTTTTTTTAGAAGTCTTGCCTCATCCCATATTTCTCACAGTAAGTGCACCTATCTTTAAAGGAACACAGGAAAATAATAGGCAACAAACTGAGCACCTACTGTAGTCACACGGCGCCTTAAGTGCTATGATATGTATTCACTCATGCAGAACTTACACCACAGTGCATTTGAACTACCGTTTACAGTTGAGAAACAGGTCTTATCTATACATTTGTGGTGTTCAATGCTTGATAATGTGCTCTTTTTCATTTATAGATCATTTATATTTACATAATATAATATTTATATGACAGTATTATGTCATTTCTATTTAGGTTATATCCTCATTACACATGCATAACTTATATAGAAGATTATAAACTACATACATGTAATTCTACTTTCTCTCTCGAATTGAAAGCACTTGACTCTTAAAAAACCATCAGTCACACAGAGGGTAGATGGCGCACATTTCTGGTAAAGCCACGGCTCGTCTTCTTTATGCCATGTTTGGCAACACGCTTCTTGATCTGACTATAATTCAAATATAGGGAAAGATAAAAGACATCTGAGGGGAATTTCAAAGTTTTCATCTTTAATGTTTTAACCTACAGAATATATGCCTGATTGAGTTTTAAGCAAGGAGTATAATATTTAAAGAATAATTTAGGGAATTTCTATTGGATATTTTCTCTGGTCTTGGGGGACATTAGTTTTGTTTCCCCATGTCAAGTTCCCCTCTCTGCTTACTGATTTAGCTGATTGTTCAGCTTTTAATTTTGTCTCTTGCCTGACCTTAGCAAACCCAGTGACTTCCAAATCTCAAGTTTCCTCAGAGGCCCTTTGCTCTTTAAATGCCCTGCTATATCTTCACAGGATTGCAGTCATGTCTGAAAATGCTGAGGGAAATAAAAATGCTCAGTGAGCGTTAAATGGCAAGGCGCTCTGAGTCATCTGAAGAGCTTCACATATTTCATTAGTTCGCCGCCACCACGATGATAGGATCAAAACTCTGAATCATCTTCCAAGGTCTTTAGAAATTGACCTTTCTTACCTCCTTAGTCTCATCTCTGCTCAGCCCTTTGGAAGCATCACTGATTATCTACGATACGTCACAGACCCCGCTATTCCAGACCCTACCTGTGCTATGCCCTGTGTTTGGAAACTTCTTCCTGCCATCGATCCTTTGCCTGCCTAATTCTTGTTCCCACGGGGTTCAGCTTGGATACCTCCTCACATGTCCCAAGTCTTATGCACTCCGTTTACAACCAGACAGAACACAGAATATTTCCATGGCCCATTCACTGATTTTTATCCTCTACTTGACTAAAAATTCCAATGTTTAATAAGCAAATATCCTGTTCCCATCTAGCACAATGCTTGACACATCACTATTCATCAGTAAATACTATTGAATAAAAGCACGAATGTATATTTGGGAAGAGTGTGTTATTATTGCGGGTTTCACATGGGTGAACAAGCAAGGGAGCCACATATGACAAGAAGTAGACTAGAACTCCATAGATGCCCATTACATTAAAACTAGAAAATTATCTGGGAGGTAGAAGTGGGCCCGGGTGGGGGCTTCATGAACCTTAACAGGAACATTCATGGACTTTTGAAATAAGGGCAAGGGAAGAGTGAGCACAGCGCCATGCAGGCTTTGAGGAATAATGGGCATTGCTTATCTGGAAAGCCATATCATCACATGCATGACAATGGAAAAGAGCTTGCCTTGCTGTCAACCAGAAACAAGTTCACTTTACACATATTTTGTTGTTGTTGTTTTTCTTTTGTTTGTACTAGATCTTATCACAAAAGAATGACCAGGTGGCCTGGCACCCCTTTTGTTGGTGTTGGTTTTTGCCAAATATTAGTGTCAATTTATGGCAACCCCATATACAGTAAAATAAAGTGTTGCCGGGTCCTATACTAACGTCACAATTGTTGGCATGTTGTGGCCACTGTGTATTTTCAGTGCTTTCCAGCCTAGGGGACTTGTCTTCCAGCATTCTGTGGGACAGTCTGTTGTGATGCATAGACTATCATTGTGTAATTTTCTTCTGTTTTAGTCCGTGAGCTCTGCTGAAACCTGGCATGCCCTGCTGGTATTTGAAATACCGGTGGCATAGCTTCTAGAAACCGAATAACACACAAGGCACCACAGTACTTCAAACTGACAGAGCAGTGATCTGATACCATAATAAAGCTTTACTTGTTCACAAGAAAAGATACTAAATACACACGAATGCTCATAAAGTCAAATCTAAATTTCTCCCACTGGGTCGAGGAAAGCTCTGCCCAGCCTGTGCAATCTCCTTTCTCAGATCCTTGCGAATGTTGTCCGACACCCATTCAGTGAACACCTTCATTCCAGCTGCTCTCTGTCCTTTTGAAATATTGCTTTGCTCTTCATTTTCTAACCGTGGATAGGTTTATGTTTTAGTTAGACCACTGGTCAATACGTAAGTGGGTTCCAAATCATAATATCCTCCTGAAAGACAATTTGGCCAAACTTTTCTTCTTGCCCAAGGAAAATGCTCAGGAAATCGTGTTTGATGGGATTCTCATGGATGCCTTCCCAGTTTCAGTACACATGGGTCACAATGGATGGTCATTTGTCACCTCACTATTTAGCATCTGAAGAATACCTCTTTACTAAATGAGTCAACTCGCCTGTCAAGTGGAGAAGCCAAACTCACACATGGATCTCAGTTTTTCTTATTCCCTCCCAGTGGCTCCAGTGGCCTTCTGTGATCGGAATTTACCAGTTCACTTCAAAGCAAGGGCTGATGTTTTTAACAAAAGGCACAACGAACCTAATGGGACAATCTTGTGTCATAGATGACTATACAAATGAGAAAAAGACACAGATTCTCCCCATTTACCATGCCCCAGCGGTTGGAGAGCCCTTGGAGAGCTCCAAGAAGCCCTCCAGCCCCTTTGTGGAGCTTTGAAGTGCCACTGTAACTAATGCACAGAGGAGCACTTCACCCTGGTTTAAATTTAAATCATTCTGTTTAATTTGACCAACCTGCTCTTTACAGGAGAATTCAACAAAACCACATCACAGAGAATCTTCCAAGTAGCAGTAAACATCTGCTGGAAGCATTCTCACAAGCACATGGCCCTAATAACTCATAGCACTCGTGGAGAAGTGCAGATGTCTTTATAAAGAAGAATTTTCTTTGTAAGATGCCTTCGGTCTGGAAGTATTTTTTGGCTCTTGTTAAATGGAGAACTTAGCAACTGAAAAGAAGGCATTCAATCCCGACCCTGTCAGGCCAAATTCCTTCCTTTTTCTTTCTGCCTTGCTGACTGATAAAGTGAGTCATCCTCTTGCTCAGACAGTGAGTAAGGCAGTAGTATATACTAGACTTGTTCCTAGTGAGGTATTGTGGTCTTTAAATTGACGCAGACCTGGGTGCCCACAGGCTTGAGCTCTAGTCTCTGTATCGCCACAGTTAACTATTGCCATATGTGACTTTCCATCTATACAAGGTGCTTTCCAATTTGGCATCTGATGTTTCTCTCTTAATACCAGAGCATAATCCATACATTTCAGCCTCACGCACACTACCCTGAGATGGCATCTATTCATTGAGAGCATAAGAACCTGGCAATTAGTTTAAAACAATTTTAATAATGATATATTGGCTTTATTTTTAATCATTTTATTTTTAATATATTGGCTTTACTTTTAATCATTTTATTGGGGCTTGTATAATTCTTATCACAATTCATACATCCATCCATTTTGTCTAGCACTTTTGTACATATGTTGCCATCATCGTTCTTGAAACATTTGCTTTCTACTTGAGCCCTTGGTATCAGCTCTTTATTTTTTCCCCTTCCTCCCCGCTCTCCCTTCCTCCATGAACACTTGATAATTCATAAATTATTATTATTTTGTCATATCTTACACCATCCGACGTCTCCCTTCACCCACTTCTTCCTCCCAAGGAAGAGGTTATATGTAAAACCTTGTAATGTGTTTCCCTTTTCTCCCTCACCTTCCCTCCACCTTCCCGAATTAATTTAAGATTTTAATCACAACTCCCCCCAGCAAAAAACAAAACAACATAAAACCTCATCTGTCCAGTTGACAGGCTTACAATGCCACTACAAGACAGGGTAGGACTATCCATGTCATAAAGGTTTCTAAGGCTATACTTCTTTGAGGCAGACTGCCTCATCTTCCTTGGGAGGAGGAGCGGGGTTCAAACTGCCCACCTTTCAGTTAGAAGGACAGTTGTTAACTTAGTGTGCCACCAAGCCCCTTAAAACTTAGTCAGGATCCCAAGGATGACCTTCATTAGCTTGAATAGTCCATTTTTCCCCCTTTATCCTGGAGCTTACCATTATATCATTTTCTCCACCCACCCCCCCCCCCATTGTATCATTCTCAAATACAAATATATTTTTCCTTTATAGCTGTTAGGCTCTGGAAGTCTTCGGTTATAAGAAAATCAGGTGCTACAGAAACATCTGCTCACTCATATTCACTGCAGTTCACCTTTGCGGTTGTGCACGAGACACAAGCCAGAGTCCAAAGATGAGCAAAGCAGAGAAGAATTGGAACAGCCAAGGAGACCACGCAGTTTGCTCTGGCTCAGACAGATGCCGGCGCTCCTGGGCTCTCAGGCCTAACTGTTGCTCAGTGTCACTGTTTGTGACAGTGGCGAAACGGTTTCTTCTTTACGATTCTCTTTTGAAAATTAGGTAATCTAAGACAGGAGTCCTATAAAAAAATAGAATGAGATGTAAATAGGCTCAAACCCTACAAGTTGTCTGGCCTTAAAAGAGATGCTTAACATTTCTGAGGCTCGATGTACTCGTCTGTTACAGAGGGATAATAAAGTATGCCTCATATGTTTATTACAGGAATTCTCATCTTTGATATCATGATCATTTGCGGCCCGTTAGTTTTTGTTTGTTCATTTGGGGGCTGTTCTTTGCATTTCAAGAATTCCGTGTTTAACAAAACTCCTGGCTTTTACCTATGAGATGATAGCATTACTTCTCCCCCGACTGTGACAACCCAAAATGTCTCCAGTTATTGCCCAATGTGTTCTGGGAACTAAACTCAGCCCCCTTTGAGAATCACTGTTTTATTGGGAGAGTTAGAAGACATAATGAAACACAACTTAGAACAGTGTCTGGGACACACAGAAAGCCGGTGAGAATGATGGAAAGAATAATTATCATTGAAGGATTTTTTTTCTTAGCATGACTAAATGTATTAAGTCACTTTCATCTTTAATAACCAGGGGAGGTTGAGGCACGGAGGAAACGCGTTTTAGCACAGAGAAGAAATCATTTTGGAAACGAGGTCTTAGAATGGATTCATCTAAGTTTAGCTAGAGAGAGAAAGATCAAAGGATCACAAGGGCAGGTGACTTGCTCTGTGAGCTCAACAACCACGCGGACGAGCAAGGATTCCTTGGGATCTCAGGAAAGTTAGAGGGAAGGCTGTTATCAGGGCAAATGTGAGAATCCAAACTTATCTACTCGGATACTTCCTTTTCTCGGGGTCCCGTCTCAATACCCTGCCCTCTCCTCTTCTTCCCTCCACGCCTCTATTCCTGAAACCAATCTCTGACACAAGTATCCGTGCAGAGATGAGAGTGTCCTTGCACTTTGAAGTCCAGAGAGGGATATGTCAGTTAGGGAACACAGCAAGCATATAGTCTAGTAAAAGAAAGGGGTTCTTTCTTTCTCTTCGTGTGTGCAGGAAGTTATGTCCAACTCCTGACATGTGTACTTTCCTGGGTAAAGAGGAAATAGATGATTTTCCAGGCCAAGATTACTAACATCAGAGCCTTAGAGTCCACCAGAAGCAGGAAGCAAGTACACTATTAGAAACAATGTGCCTCTGAGACATTATTCGATGAAATTGTAGCCAAGTAGAACCAGCTTCATGGATGTGCCACTGTGCAATCAGAAACGTCTTACCCTCAGAAGGCCCCAGACTTTGTTTTGTGGTCTGCTGCCAGTGTCTTGAATTTCTTAACATTTTTTAAAATAAGGGAACTAGTATTTTCATTTTGCATGAGGTGTTACAAATTACAGTCTATCCTCATTTTTCATGGATCTTGTATTGGCAAATTCGCCTACTAAAATTTATCTATAGCCCTCAAGTCAATATTTATCTCTCTCAGAAACTTATAGTCATGTTGGTGTGCACAGCAGCACATACATTCCCACTTGAGGTCGAACAAGGCAGTCAGTTTTTGCTAAGTCAGTTTTCACAGGGACTTTAAAGACCCTTAAGTACCACACATCATCAGAATCAACTGTATGTAGCTGGTGCTGTGGTGAAGAGACCAGACAGTGCTGGATTTTTGTGACACAGTATCGTTTCCAGAGAGCCATGGTCACAGGAAGCATAATGGCAAATGGAAATAGGATGCCACGTAATCCTTCATCACAATCACAGATTTGTCCTCATATCCTATGCAGAGTACCCTCAGAAGCTAGTTCAAGGGCTTCTGGGGACCTCAATTTCCCCCCAAGTCCATTATGTCCATTACCAGCCACTAGAGCATGAGGCGATAGCTGTAATGAAAAGGGGGGATGGCGAGATGGTACTCTTGGCTTGGTCTCTAGTGATACAGGAAACCATGTGCATGACATCACAGGGACACCAATCAGTCAAGGACTATGGTCCAGTCACCAGCAGTTACCCCTCTTTTGGAGAAGCATTCTTTCACCTGTACTTTAACCTCACAATGTATGGGACTGTCCTCCTTTCAGCCACACAGCTGCGATATAATGCACCCACTCAGTATGGAATGGAAGGGGAAGGCGAAACTATTTCCTTTGCCACCGGAGTGGTGAGATGCCCTGACTTGCATTTGCTCTGGGCCTGCTGCTCACTCTCCGCAGAAGATTAAAGTTGGGAGAGTCGGGTTTTCCCCCCAAGTCCAAGTGGCTGGAGTAGCAATTTATTAAGTTCCTGAGAACTTCTGTTCATTAGAGCATCTGACATTGTGTCATTCTAAAACACTGGGAAAATTTTGCATATATAAAAATATAGTTTTGGTTATCTTTTAAAAAATCATTTTATTGGGGGCTTTTACAACACATACATCTTGTAGGAAGCCTATTTGCACATATGTTGCTGTCATTATTTTCTAAACATTTACTTTCTATTTGAGACTTTGGCATCAGCTCCTCTTTTTTCCCTCCCTCCCCCCTCGTAACCCCTTGATAAATGAGAAATTATTAATATTTTCATATCTTACACCTGTCTCCCTTCCCCCATGGTTTCTGTTGTTTATTCCACCATGGGGGAGGGGTGTGGTTATGTGTCGATCATTGCAATTGGTTCTCCCTTCCTCCCCTCCTCTCCCCATCCTCTTCCTACTCTTCTGATATCACTACCCCCATTCCTGTTTCTGTGGGGTTTATTTGACCTTGATTCTGTGTATCGTGAGCTCTTATCTGTACTGTGCACATGCTCCTGTTTAGCCTGCAGTGAAAGGCAGGATTGGGGTCATGATAGTGGGGGGGGGGGGTGAGGAAGCCTCAAAGAACCAGAGAAATGTTGTGTGTTTCACTGGTGCTGTACTGCACCCTAATTGACTCATCCCTTCCTTGCGACCCTTCTGTAAAGGGATGTCCCCTTGTGTACATATGGGTTTTGGGTCTCTGCTGCAACCCCCCCTTGTTTTCAACAATATGCTTTTTTGTTTGTTTGTTTGTTTGTTTGTTTGTTTGGGGTCTTCTGATGCCTCTTACCAGTTCCAGTTGACACCTCATGATCTCATAGGCTTGTGTTCTTCTTTCATGTGGACTTGTTGCTTTCCTGTTAGATGGCCACTTATCTGGTTCATTAATACCCTATTATATTGTCTTCCAATCCTAGGAACCATCAGTGAACTGCTGACATTGAAGTCATTCAACTGACCTTGGATCCACTCAGTTCTGCAATCAACAGCCAGTGGTCTTCCTGCTTCATCTTTCTGCTTCTTGTTGGTCAGCCCCTGAAGCTCCAGGACAGCCATAATATCAACAGCCAGGTCCACACAGAGAGCTGTTACTGAGAGATTTATTTGTCCTGGATTCCGTGTGTCGAGAGCGCCTATAGGTACCCATGTACATGCTCTGGTCTAGCCAGATTTTTAAGATAGAACTGGGGTCATGATAGTGGGGGGGGAGTTGGATGCGGTGGGGGGGGGCCATTAAAGAACTAGAGGAATGTTGTATGCTTATTCAGTGCTATACTGCACCCTATCTGGCTTGTCCTTTCCTTGTGACCCTTCTGTGAGGGTATGTCCAAGTTGCTACAGATGGCTTTGGGACTGCACTCCAGCCCACCTCATTTGCATCAATATGATTGTTTGTTTTGGGTCTTCTGATACCTGATACCTGATCCTGTTGACATCTTGTGATCACACAGGCTGGTGTGCTTCTGCCATGTGGGCTTTGTTGCTTCCCAGTTAGATGGCCATTTATTTATCTTCAATCCTTTAAGACCCCAGATGCTATATCTTTTAATAGCTGGGCACCACCAGCTTTCTTCACCACATTTTCTTATGCACCCATTCTGTCTTCAGCAATCGTGTTAGAAGGGTAAGCATCACAAATGACAGGTTATTAGAACAAAACGTTCTTGCATTGCAGGAGGACTTGAATAGAGGTCCAATGTCCATCTGCTACCTTAATGTGTAACATATAAATATATGTACATAGACCTATATTCCTATTGTCATAATCATATATACATTTATTTACATATGTAAGTACCTGTATTGTGATACCTCTATAAGTGTCCTTTGCTTCCTAGTACTTTCCTCAATTTCCTTTTACTTTCCTCCTGTCCCACTATCATATTCAACCTTCATTCAACTCTCAGTAATTCCTCTTGGTTACATTGCACTTGATCAAGCCCCATCAGGCATTCTAGAGACCAGTCACTGGTGGCAAAGGACATCATGTTTGGCTGAGGAAATTCACAGCAAAGGTGGAGAAGGCTCTAAGGAGATGGATCGACATAGTGGCTGCAACAATATGCTCAAGCATAGGAACAATTGTGAGAATGGTGCAGGATTGGGAAGTATTTTGTTCTGTTGTGTATAAGGTGACCATGTGTCAGAACTGACTTGTTGGCACCTCCCAGCAACAATAACCACAACCTACAAGCAACTGATTTTGAACAAAGGAACAATAGTGCTGGAAAAAGATGAATCTCCATCTGCAGAAATGAAACAAGATCCATACTTCATTCAACACCATGCAAAAAAAATGAACTCAAGATGGATTAGAGGCTTAATTGTAAATCCCAGAGCTATAAGGATAATCAATGAGAAAATTGAGAAAAAAAACTCGAGGGCCCTTTTGTAGGACATAGTCATACTACCAAACATAGTAAAAGAAGCACACACAGTGAAAGAGAAAACCCCTGATTAGGAACTCTTTAAAATAAAACACTTATGCACTTCAAAAGACATCATCTAAAGAGTCAAGGGAGCACACAGATTTGGGGAAAATTTTTAGTAGATTTTTTTTTAGCATATTAGATAAGGGACAGATTACTAAAATGTACAAAATTCTGCAGTATTTCAATAAGGAAAAAACAAATAATTCAATTAAAACAGGCAAAGGATATGGATAGATAATTTACAATGTAGAACACGTAAGTAGCTAACATAAACATGAAGAAATGCTCAGTATCACTAGCCACCTGGGAAACTCAAATGAAAACAAAGATATCACCTTACACCTACAATAATGGCCTAATTCAAAATAGCAGAGAACAACAAATGGTGAAGAATGTGTGGAGAGACTGGAACTCATACACTGCGGGTGGGCTTGTAAACATGTGCAACCATTGTGGAAAGGGATATGATACTACCAGAAACAACTGGAAATAGGAATACCATCCAATCCAGCAAGATCTTTGTTGGGCATTGTGGCAATTACACAATCTGTCAACTTGTGAAGGGGTGGAGTCTAGCCTGTCAATCAGTTTGCAGCTTGAAGACTGCATTTGAGAGGCACAAACTGAGATAAATAGCTCATTGGAGACCAGATACACGCTCTCTCCTTGTGTGACATTCCTGTTGACAAGCCACATGGAGCCACGCTGATGGAGCCAGAGCTCTGGAGCTGGAGAAGCCATTGGACACCCACACCAACTCTGAGATTCTTCCACCATCACTGGATCCACAAGAATTTCCACCCTCTGGTCTGTGATCTTCCTGCATTCGACATCCTTGCATGTGCTGTGTGAGTCTGAAGATAAATAAGCTTGCATGAGACTTCAAGGGCTAATATCGGACTTATGGATTTGATCTGGACTGGGCTGGGATGTTTTCTCAATATTCAATTTCTCTTGCGAATAAAGCTCTTTCCTATACACATATGAGTTCTATGAATTTGTTTCTCTAGTCAGTCAAGACTAGAAACCAATCATAAAGATGGAGCTGGTAGTGTTTCTTCTTTGACTAGCCAGAAGTCAGATATGTTCATGTGGTTTACTGGGTTGTTTTCAGGAAAGAATATGGGAGGTTAAAGTTTTGATTTTTTTAAGTTATTGTTTTGGATTATTCATGTTTGAAATGGCAAAAATAAATATGATTAATGTATTTTTGGAGCTCAGGGAATAAAATCACCCCTTGAATTTCTCAGAAACCATGCTGCTTAGGGGAAATGGCCAACAGAAGGTCAAAAGGCTGACAGAAAGCCTGGCTCTGACTTGATGCTCTCAGAGGACTATCCCATATTTCCTATAAATAGAATAGTTAAGATAAGGATTTAGATAAGCTAAATAAGGATTGAACTTGACTGTTTGAAGACTTGAGTTTTGTATCTGATTCTACTTTGCTTATAATGATTTCTTTTGCTTATTACTGTTGATATAAGGATTTATTGAAGTGGTTATTGGAAGTATGAAAATAGAGTTTGCAAGCTCACTTGCCTCAAGTCATTAAAATTTGATCTTTAAATGGGTTTAGGCCATGCCTGCAAAGAAGGTTCTGAAAAGATAAGCCCCAACCCAGTGCTTTGGCATACTCAAGATATTTGTATTCCAAGAGACCTGCCTAGGGGATTGTTGACAGTTTGAAATAAAAAGGAACTCTGGATTTTTGAAATCTTGAACTAGTGGTTTTTGTTAGAAGCTGGAAAAATCTGGAACCCTGAAGAAAACTCTTCTCCAGGACTGAACATTAAAGGGAGCCTGTGGCAACCTGAAATGCTTGCTGGGTGACCACCTGGATCCACGTGTTGAGTGGAAGTGGGAGAAAAGTAGCAATAAAGAGACAGGTTGAGTCTGGCCACTGACACCCATGGACGTGGGTTACAAGGAACTAGAGGAGAAGACGAGAGTGGGTTGACTGGTTTGAAGATCATGACCTAGCACAAGGGGGCTAGGCTTCTTAAGAATTTGTGATGAGCTCACGGTCTAAAGTCGAGGCGACCAATGGGCACCCTGGTGAGGCTAAGTAAGACAGCCCACATTGAGGTGACCAGAACCTGACCAGATAAAGAGAAGATTTTTGAGCTTGTGAACTGGTGCATATTGCTGCAGACTTTGTGGATGGCCTGTCCTGATCTGACTTTGCTTATGGATGTAGATTTCACAAGGTTCCAGCTGGAATGAAGATTCTTCATGTGAAAAAAATATGATTATCTCCTTGGAGCACTGGGTTGATGTAAGTGGGCAGAATAGAAATTGGGTACCCCAAACTTGGGGGAGGGGTAAAGGTTATGAAGTGGTTGATTTACAAACTTTCATAGGTGCTGGAATATATTCATAGGATTATAGGATTAAAGTGTAGGTGTTACTTAACTGCAACCGTTAGGCAAAGGATGTTTTTGTTTTGTTCACTTATAGAATGTTATGTTTAAATGAGGGTGGCACACATTGAATTGCATACATTTTAGTTTTATCCTGTTAGGTACAGACATGATTTTACTTTTTGTTGTTTGAAAATTATACATGGCTAAAGAGTTATGTGAAAGTGTCAAATTGGCAAGGGGTGGTCTATGGTAATTACATAATCTGTTGTCAATTTGAGAGGATTAAGAGTGAAGGGTGGAGTTTACCTATCAATCAGGTCACATGATTAATGACCTCATTTGGAAGCGCTAAAGAGATAAATAGCTCCCTGGAGGCAGAACACTCCCTCAGTCCCCGGGAGACATTCTTTTTTTTTTTTTCCACAAGAGAAAAGCTTGTAGTTAGTTCAGGGATCGTTTGCTGGCCCTTAGGAGCGTTTTCCAGTCCAGTCTGTTGGGGCACCACGCCCTGGCCCCAAAGTCCACTTTCAGCATTACCCCTGGGGACCTTGCCACTCCATTCCCTTGCTGTTCCGCTGCACTCCCCCAGTGATTTGCCTCGGTGTGGTGGGATCAGGTCAGGTGCAATTCCCACACTGTGTCTCCGGTGCTGTCCCCTGTATCGCCCTTAGTCACTGTGGGGCATCATGTCTCATAGTAGGGCCAGCCATGTTGTTCTCTCTGTGGACTGGCTGCTCTACTCAGGAACATCATCATCACAGCCTGGTGGGCCAGGCTGTGCTCCACTCTCTCCTCCTGCCCCTTCGTCTGCTCCCGTGTGCTCTGATCAGATATGTCCATCTCCCGGAGCTGCAGAGTCAATGTCGTCCTTTGGAACAAATTCTTTTTGGGGGAGGGGCAGGAATCCACTTAATTTATGGTGCTGGGGCCAGCCTCCCAGACCTCTCCACTGGTTCCCTCCTCCACGCCGGGATATTGCATTCATACCTTGTGACACTGGGTTGAAGTCTGGTCCCACTTTCCCTGTGAAGATATAAACAATACCCTCCCCTTGGGTGGATTAATGCCCCATGACCCCACTACCCTTTTCTTCCTTATATTCATCCTTTTGTTTTCCTTTCCCCACCTCCTCCACCATTGTCTACCATGTACATCCCTGGTTTTGGTCTGGTCTCTTCCATACTACACAGTCTTCACCCCTAAAAGGGAGACATTCTTGTTGACAAGCCACATGGAGACAGGTTGATGATGGCAGCCAGAACCTCAGAGCTGGAGAAGCCACGTGGAGACCCCTGGCAGCGCCAAGATGCTTATATCACTGCTGGATCCACAAGACTTTCCACCCACTGGCCTGTGATCTCCCTGCATTTGGTGCCATTGCATGTGTTTCATGAGAGTGAAGAAGACTTTATAGATTGGTATGGGACATATGAGCTAATATCAGACTTAAGGACTTGATCTGGACTGGGCTGGGATGTTTTCTCAATAGTCAATTGCTCTTGTACATAAAGCTCTTTCCTATACACATATGGGTGCCGATGGATTTGTTTCTGTAGTCAACCCAGACTAAGACATATATAAAGCTCTTTCTTAAGTATGAGTATCTATGAATTTGTTTCTCTAGTCATCCCAGAGTAACACAGGCATATACCCCAAAGAAGTGAAAGAATGAACATGAACAGACCTGTGCTTTCCCATGTTTATTGTGGCACAGTTCACAATACCAAGAAGCTGGGTACTGTCCAAATACCCATCAGCAGAAAAATGGATAAAGCAACTCTGGTCCGTACACCCAACAGAATACTACGCATTCCTTAAAAATAGCAATAAAACCACGCAACACCTCATGCCATGGATGACCTGGAAACCATCATGCTTAGTGAAGATAGTCAATCACAAAAGGACAAATATTGTATGCGTCTACTACCATAAGGATAAACAAAAGACAGAGGCAGACTTCTGCTCTCACGTCATGTAATCTACTACTCCAGTGCCCTAAGCAATGAGTTAGTGAGCCTGCCTAGGGCCCATGGACCATGTGTCACCCCTTTATTCAACACCTTACAAACCACTTGGAGAGAAGCCTCAGCTCGGTTGGGGTCCATCACTCAAGATGAGAAAAAAGCGAGAAGGCCAAACAGTTGCTGCCATACGATATTGTTCAAAGGTCACTTCCCATCAACAGACAGCCCTACATGGGTGATAAGCGAATATTACTGGAAATTCAAGATGGAGGGGGCTGGGCATCGGACAAGTCTGTTTAGGAGAATATGATTATACTTCTGTTGATGGGTAAACTGAGTTGAGCAACCTGTCTTCAGGGAGAGGAAAGAAAACACTTAACAATATTGATATAGCACCCACGGGGAGAATATGCCAGATACGATGTTCCTAATTGGACACGTTTGACATAGATTCTATCCATCCCTTGTTGGCCCAGGCTGTGTGCTATAGACTACTGGGGCTTGGTACTGTCCTTTCGAGGCACACAACCACATTCATCGGCCACATCAGAAGAATTCACTACAGAAATCCCACTAATCAAACTGGGCTTTACTTTTAACTCACCTGTAGAAGATTTAGGGAAGTAACATACTCCCTAGTGTGAGAAAAAGCCAAGGATTGCATCCCAAGGTTATGAACTTTAATGTTATGGAACGTTGGTTTGGATCGCTTGCTTTAACGGTGCCCAGTGAATGGTGGCCTGAGACTGCATTGTACATACGGTTTTAATGCTCTCTTTGCTATCTTCAGACATTTATTAGTCTGGCAGGCATGGTTCTGCTTTTGTGAAGGAGTGCTAGTAAAATTTTTTCCCTAAACCCCAACCCTCATGCTCATATAAATAGTGTCCAGTCACTTAAGCTTTTAATCTGTACAAGTGAACAATTTTTAAGTATGCTTATTAGGGGCTCTTACATGTCTTATCACAATCCATACATTCCTCCAATGTGTCAAGCACACTTACACATGTGCTGCCATCGCTGTTTTCAAAACATTCTCTTTCTACTTGAGCCCCTGATATCAGCTTCCCCTTTTCTTCCCATTCCCTCCCCTTCCCACCTTCCCTCATGAACCCTTGATAAGTTATAGATTACTTTTTCCCATATCTTACATCATCCTCCATCGCCCCTCACCCAATTTTCCATTGAACAATTTCTGTATTGCATCCTGAAAAGCTGGCCTATACATGTATATATACTCTCCTTGTCTCAACAGTGTTTAAATTATATACCATAGTTTAAATTAATGGCAAGATAACCAGAATTACCTTATGCCCAATGAGGATGGTTTATAATGTTATCTCTCAAAAAATGATAATGATGTCTATAAAGTGAACCATAGATGATAACAATTACTTCTTATGCCATAACCCTACTCAAAACTCACCCTCATGAAGAGATCGTTGAAGATCCTGTTTCTGTTTCTACAGATTTACCTATCCTGAATTTTGTTTACAGAAAGTCATTTATATGCAAGTTCACATACAGAAAAGCTATAGCAAAGTGTGGTAAGAAACCAGACAGTGTCTGGCTGTCAGGTAGAATAGCATCTGAGGTCTTCAAGGCTCATCTTAAAGCAAGCAGCCAACTAAGTCCATATGGAAGAAGCACACCCGCTTGTGTGATCCAAGGATTGTAAACAGTAACATCGAAATCCAAAGGCTGGAATGGTATCACCGATTAAATTGTCAACACCTGGTTTGTAGAAGGCTATGAACAAATGCAATTAGTACAGAAAAACCTCCCAGCACAGAAACGCCCGAGACCCAGATGACTTCAGCACAACCCTGTGGAAGCACATTTGCAGTTCCTCAAAAATAAAAATAAGACATCGAAATAACCTGTGCACCAGTGGTTTGCCTATTAGATATATTCCAATAATAATTACAGCAAGATACTAAATTAATACTAAAACTAACAATCACTACAAGATCGAAATAAGCTGTGTCCATCGACAAATAAATGGATTAACAACAGGCAGTACAATAATATAATAGGGTATTGTTCTGTCATAAAAAGAAATTACATTGCAATATATGCTAACATAGATTTACGTCAAAAACATTATACTAAATGAAATAGATCAGATTTCATATTGTAAATATTGTATGATCCCATTTATATGAAATGAATTCATAGAGGCAAAATGTCAAGTAGAATTAGCCAGTGTTGGAGGAAGAGAGGAATGGTGAGTTGTTTAATGAGGGCAGAGTTTCTGTTTGGGACAATGCAAGAGATTGGAAACAAGCAATGCTAACAGTTGCAAGACAATGTGATAATCATTGATGTCATTTAATTGTGCACATAAAAATTATTACAATGGTGAAAGTCATGTTATAGCTATGTGTCTCCAGAACGAAATAAAATGAACACAAATAAATCCAATGTAAAGAACTTTTAAAAGGGTGTAAATAAATGAAATCGATCAGTAAAATTAAACATACACACACAATAAAGGGCACAGGACAACTATTTGGTTCTAGCTTCTCATTCACAGATGCTAGCTTCAAGGTTGGCAGTTCAAAGCTATGAGGCACTCCATGGGAGAAAGATGAGGCTCTCTGCTCCTGTAAAGATTTATAGCCTCTTAAACCCTATAGGATTGATTTGAGTTAGAATTGATTACATGGAAATGGGCATGATATTTGGGGTTTGGTCTCATTCACAAAGGGCATTAAATGATCTCATAATGCAACAGTGATGCACTGATAGGACTTTAATATGAAGATGGTTGTGATAAAACTTACATCAGAGCCATATAACCATTCCTCATTACCTCTAGTTAATTTTGAATTAGTCTTACAACTCTCCTTTTTTTGTCAATACCAGAAAAATATTTATTTGTGTTTTCTTGATTAATCAAAGGCATTCAACAGTGTGAATCATAGCAAACTATGGATAAGATTGTGAAGAATGGGAATTTCAAACATTTGTGTTTTCTTTCTTTTTATTATTGGTAACTGACATTTTATTGGTTGTTTTGAGGATCCATACAAAGAAATTATAGACAATTTGTACATAATTCTCCCCCCCTCCCCGTTTGGGGTTCCACTGGCTGTGTTTCTGATATTTGGGGATGGGAGGGGCTGTGAGGGTGGGCAGTTTGACCACTTTGCTGCCATTGGCTGAGGATGTCCCTGGAAATGGATTTAGCTCCGTGTCCACAGCCAAGGGTAGACAAGAGCTCTGCTCCTGATCACCTGCCTGCTTCCAATCTCTGGCCTGCTCTGGGTCTCCAGCTAGCAGCCACGTTCCCTCGGCAGGATAACAGGGTTGTGGGGAACAGCACATCTGCAGGCAGTAATTCAGGGTCTTACCAAATAGGGTACATTTCTTGCTAATTGGGCTGACAGAGTTTGGAGACTTCTCAGAGGAGTCAAGGTCTTGGCTGGCCAGTAGAAAGAAGAGGAGAGGAGCAGAAGGGGTGCTAACTCCGTGCCACCTTCCTGGAAGTGAGACCTATGGAGATTCACCAATCTCCTTCTAAGTTCACTCTGATCTAATTCTGATTTCCTCTCCATTCCTTAAGTCTACCTCAAAGATCTTACATCTGCCAATCCTTCTGGTGGAAATGGCTTCTCCTTGCATATCGGCACGACTTGCTCCCTTACTATCTTCAGATATTTATGCAAACAGGTTCTCATTGTATTTTACTCATCCAGAATAAAAATTCCTCCCCCTAACCTTCCTTGCCCCTCTACTGCTTATTCTTCATCCTATTACTTATCCCTATAAATAGATTCATTTTTAATTTACTGATACATTACCTGAAGCTTCTATTAGAACGTGAACTGTCAGAGGATGGTGAATTGTGTTTGCCTTTAACTAGTTATTAGAATACAGTGTGCACAATGCGTACATGCTTAAACTTTTTGCTTATGATGAATTTACAACAAACATGAAAATACAAGGAGATTTGGAAGCATGGAATTAAAAGATAATGGAATTTGCCAAAGAACTTCGTGAAGCTCTTTCCTAGACATAATAGCACGATGAACTCTGTGTACGCACTTCAAGCTTCTGCAGTTGTATCATTGTAGGAGATAGTAATTTCACTTTTTGCACTAGAGTTGATTCAACTCAGAGCATCCCTATCGGACAGAGTAAACTGTCCCTTTGGGTGAATCTTTGCACGAGTAGAAGCCTCATCTCTCTCCTTTAGAATGGCTGTTTGTTTTGGGGAAAAAAAGCATAACTCACTGTATGCCACCATTGCTGCAGAGAGCGTAGCAGGAGGCATCAAATAATGTAGTGGTTTTAAAGAATATATTTGCATCTAACAAATTAAAATTTAGAAGGAAAATTTATTGCAATACAATTATGTTATGTATAAGAATTACATGATTCAAACCTGCTTCTTCTATGCTTCCATTTAATAAACATCATCCAGATTATTATGAAGCAAATCCTAAATATAACTTCATCCATAAATATTTAACTTTGTTTATCTATATAAAAATACCATTATCACACATACGGTAAAATTCTCAATACCATAACGTATATAACGTGTTACCATTTCGATCTTATGATCATTATTCCTATATTTTATAGAGTTGCTTATTTAAATAGGGTCTATATAAGTCCATACACTGAAATTCATTAATATATATTTTAAGTCTCTATTAATTTCCATCTATTTTTTTTCTCCCTTAAAATTTATTTTCCTAGAAAGCTAATTGTTTGGCTTGTAAAGTTTACTACTGTCAGAAGTTGTCTGATTTCAGTTGTATGGTTGTGTAATATGCTTACATTACTTTTGTTGTTTTGTATTTGTTTACTATATTTCCTTTAAATTGGTAGGTGGCTCTAGAGTTTCAGCCATGATTTGTCATTCATTAATTAATGAAAGCCTGTTTGGCAGTTCTTGATAATACCTAAAGCCTAAACATGGTATTGCCCGCCATGATAGGACTCTAGGTTCTGTCTTCGGAGGCATCTCTGTGTGGATTTGAACCACCAATCTTTCAGTAACAAACCAAGCACTCAGCTGGTTACACAACCCTGGGACAATCGGGTGTGTGAGGTCCATATTAGGAGTAAGAGTCCCTTGAATAACTCTTATTAAGCGTTTTCTCCATTTTTTGGTAGTTTCAGAAAATTTGACGGTTTTATTGACTTAATTTGCATACTTCACAATTCAATTTGTTTACAAATTTTGCATTCCAATCACTGCATCTTGATTGCATGTTTGATCCATTTCAGACTGAAGATAGTGATAAAATTCTTCAATTTCTGCATCACTAGCTTTTGTGGTTGTATCAATTTGATAATAAATGTAAAGACTGAATTTTCTTATATTGAGATACATATTATTCTATCATTGATAGCACTGTACTTCAAGATAGATCTTTTTGTTTTGTTTGAAATTAACTTTATGTCATGAAAGACTTTTCTATTTCAGTTTACTTTCCACCTTCCCCCACCCCCCAAGTCACACAGACCAATATTTCGGTTTGAGGAAAGGGAAATCTGAAGGTATTTTTTCTTTTGTTTTCTAAAGAAGCATGTTGTATATATTTACACAGTGCATCTAAAAAAAAATGAAATCAACAGTGTCCAGCGGAACCCTCCAGCAATGTGGTTCTCCAAACCCCACCCTCTATCTTTGCTCCTTCTTTCCTCAATAGCTTGTCCCTCTTGTTCTGTCCCTGCCCCATCCCTGGCCTCCTTGCCCTCATCAAAGGCTTGTCTTTGGGTGTCTGAAGCATGTTTGTTCATCTTCATTTTCCTTATGAAATAGGTGTGATCACACACTTATCTTTGAAAGATTGACTAAGTTTGCTAAGCACAATTGTCTCTGGTTTTGGTATGTCTTGAACTGTGTCAGAGGGTTGTTATTGTTTTATATTGATACATAATATTCCATTGAGTGGCTGTACCAGGTTTTTGTACCCATTTCTCTATAAGTGGGCCTTGGGGGCGTTTTCCATGGTTTTGCTACTGTGGAAATGGCTTCAGTAAACAGGTGGACATGTATCTGTTCATGCTGTATTCTCGATTTCTTCAGGGTATATGCACAGTACAGAGCTTGCTGGATCATAAGGGAATGGCATTTTCATCTGTTTAAGGAAGTTCAGATGGTCTTCCATAGTGGTGGTCCAATTCTGCAGTCACACCAGCAACGTAAAATGGTTCTGATCAATTCATATCCCCTCCAGCATTTAGTATTTTATATTTTATTCAACTTTTGCCTAAAGTGTCAGTGTGAGGTAGTATTTCATTATTGCTTTAATTTGCATTTCTCTTATTGCTAATTAATTCAAACATTTCTTCATGTTTGTTGGCCACCTGGATCTCGTCTTTGGCAAATTGTCTATTCATGTGCCCATTTTTATTAGCTTATTTGCATTTTTCTTGTTAAGAGAATGTAGTTTTCTACAGATTTTGGAGATTAGTCCTCTTTGTACTATATTATTACTGAACCCCTTCCCCGCCCCCCCGCCAAGTCTGTGGGTTCTTTGTTGACTATTCTGCTGGATATTTTGACGTACATAAATGCTGTGTTTTTAGTATGTCCCACTTCTTTATTTTGTCTCCTATAGTGTAGATATTTTCATTATTCTCAGTAATGTGTTTATGCCTTGTAATGGGGTCCTTAAGTTTGTCCCTATTTTTTCATTGATGGTCTTTATATTAAGAAGTAATTATTTATGAAGAAGGCATCCCGGCCCTGTCTGGGTTAAATGCTAGTCCCTTTCAGACTCCTATATACAGATGCAGAATGATGAACCAGGAAGCAAGAAGATCACGGTTGGTGAATGCAGAGTTTCGTGGATCCCAAGTAGAAACATGGCAGGTTCCTGCAGCTCTCTGTGCCAGTGGCAAAGTCCCAGGAGGCAGGGAGGCAAAATGGCAGAGAGAAAACTTGTCTCCAGTGGATGACTCCAAGTCATCAGGCTGTGAATTGATTGACAGATTTGACTCCACCCCTAGCCTAGTGACAAAAAATTATCTAACTACCACAGACATTTATTAGAAGACTTGACAGAACTTTGTAACATGTCCTGATAAACAATTGAACCCTGAGCATTTGTCAGTGGCATTAAAATTTATTAACTTTCTTTATAAATCCCTGTGGCAGTTACATAATCTAACGTCAATTTGAGGAAGGGGTCTAGCCTGTCAACCAGGTTGCAGCTTGATGACCTCATTTGGGGTTTGACTGAGATAAATAGCTCATTGGAAGCAAGACACACTCTCACTACTACACATTGCTGTTGGCAAGACACATGGAGCTACCCTGATGGAGTCAGAGCCCTGGAGCTGGAGGAGCCACATGGAAACCCACACCAGTGTTGATGCTTCCACCACCACTGGATCCACAAGACTTTCCACCCACTGTCCTGTGATCTTCCAGCATTTGGCGCAATTGCATGTGTTGTGGGAGTCTAAAGAGGAATTTATAGACTGATATCAGACATATGGGTTAATATCAGACTTATGGACTTGATCTGGACTGGGATGTTTTCTTAATATACAATTACTTTTTTATGTACAGCTCTTTCTTTTATAAATATGAGTGTCTCTGAATTTGTTTCTCTAGTCTACCCAGACTAACAACCCCTTAAACATTAATTTTGTCTCTGAGATCTGTGTAGCCATTGCAATGGATATTAGAATCCATCCCCATAACCCCTCCCCCACCAAAAAAAAAAACCCACATCACTGCCATCGAGTCAATTCTGACTCACGGAGACCAGGCTAGAACTGTCCCTGTGGGTTTCTGAGACTATAACTCTTTACAGGGGTAGAAAGTGGAGTCATCCACTGGGTGACTTCGAACTGCTGACCTTGTGGTTAGCCACCCATCTCATAGGCATTACACCATCAGGACTCCTTATAAGAATCCAGAGAAGTAAACTAGAGAACACTAATTAAGACCATGCAGATCTAAATCCAACAATAGAAGTGAGTTAACTTCCACACACTGTCAATTTACATTGAGTAGGCCACGCCCTTAATGAAACCTCCTTCGGTTACATTGGTGCTGTATCCTGATTAAGGAGGACTGTTCTCCACCCCACAACTGCTTGAATGCTTCCCCAATAATCACTTTTAGAAGAATTAATATCAATCTAGTCTCAATGGGCTCAAGCACATGAAAAATTGTAAGGATGGTGCAGGACTGGGCAGTGTTTTGTTCTGTTGTGTATAGGGTTGCTATGGGTCGGAACCAACTCGATGGCACCTACCAACAACAGTTCCAAGAAGTCGGAGATTGGAGATGTCCAAAACGTCTGACTCTTCCATGATGCCATTCAGCACTGTTTACCCATCACCACTCCCTTGAGTATATTCTTTCACAATCCCGAGTTCTGACAATTGTGGCAAAATCCCACAGAAACTCAGGAAACGTTGAGGAATTGTCTCAAATGATGAGTGCTGTTCAGTTCAAAATCCAAAGGTCCGGCAGGGGTGAGCTGAGCCAAGTGTGGGGTCCAAAGCCAGAAACCAAAAATGCTCCAAAGTCACAGCAGGCCCTCTTTCACCAAGATTCAGTCAGGAAAGAGAGTTCTGAGTTTCCAGGTGAAGTGATGTGCATATGCTATTATATGGTAGCACCATTATAGATCCAAGGAAAACTAAGAGTATGGCTTGGTTCATACCGAGTTCTAAGGTGCTACATTTAAAACGCCATTCAAGAAGCAAAGAGTTTAGTTCACCTCTGGTTCTAAAGTAGGGTCCTAAAGATGCCATCAAGGAAACAAAAAGTATGGCCTGATTCACACCCTCTACTAAGGTCCAGCCTTGATCTCATCCTATTTCTGTTTGTTAGTAGAGAATGCCCTCTAAACCTGCGACTCTACCCATAGGTGTATGAAGCTCAGCAGTAAAATATACCACATAAGGAATTATGACTACATGGACCATGTTAATTGACTATAACTCATTTCCCATTATGGAAATGACCATGGTGGATCATATCATAAAAGAATCCTGGCCCACCCAAATTTCCATAAAACCTAACTATCACAGGATTCATAGACTTTACTTAGATTTTACCCCCCACAGCTTCTAACACAGTGGGAGGAGTACAGTCTGCTCCCTCCAAGAGTTTCTTTTTACTTCCTGAAAAATTAAATGGCTGATCTCAAGACTTATCATTATATCCCATACCCAGGAAGGGACACTAAAGCTTTGCCTGGATTTTATTTCAAGAAAATAGCATTTATAAGCAGCTTGATTGTCCAATAAGAACAATCTTTACCACATCACAACTCTTTCCTTCCTCTGTGAAAATACACAATAGTTCCCCTTTGTTAGTTTCTTATGGTTTTACTATGTAATATAACCCATAGTCTAATGGACTCTTTTGTTATTTCTAACTGTAAACAATTTTTTTCCTTTTAATGAATAGCTTTAATAATGGGACAAAAATATTGTGGTATGAAACATTTCTTCTCTCTCCTTAGGGAATGTGGACATAAGTCATCACATTGTATTTCTTAATGGGCATTTTACATCTTTTATTCTCTTCTAGTGGAAAAATAACTCTTGTGTTCTCAACCATTCACAATAAGATGTAAGTAGGTCAACTCCAAACATAAATCATAGAAACAACTGCAGTAAACAGCATCTAGTCATGCCTTTAAATTTATGCTAATACAATGTCAAAAGAGTACATTTGGGCATGATCAGTTAAGAGGGCTATTCTTTTAGGGAGTTATAACACATACATGACGGGCATTACAATAACCACGACACTAGCTTTCAAAATCAAGCTCATTGACTTCTTTTGCAGATGACAAAAACGTACTGAGGAAAATGAAAAGGGAAACATACACTGTGGTTGCTCGTTCAGACCTCAGGCATGTCTCATGATTAATAACTTTCCTATAAGGCACGGGTCCTCAAACTTTTTTAAACGGGGCCAGTTCACTGTCCCTCAGATCCATTGGAGGGCCGGACTATAGTTTAAAAAACCTATGAACAAATTCCTATGCACACTGCACATATCATATCTTATTTTGAAGTGAAAAAACAAACGGGGCAAAAACACCTGGCGGGCCAGATAAATGTCCTCAGTAGGCCTCATGGTGGGCCCTCGGGCCATAGTTTGAGAGTCTAAACCCTATTTTATCTCAGAGTCCTTCTCGAATAGGACCGTTCCAAACAGCCATGACTATTTTTTCCCTCATTGCCTTACGAGTGGGCATCTCTTCCCTGTGTTTATATAACAATGGTTTTGGTAAAGGAAGCAAATCTTTTTTTTTTGATAGCTAATCATTAAGAGGATCCTTATCAAGGCAGCAATGCTATCTCGTCAGAAGTCAATCCTGGTTTGTCTGCTTGTTTTAATGTAGCAACTACACGCCCGTAATGCAGTGGATCAGCATTTTACTGCTAAATTAATACGTGCTAAAGATTAGTTAGAATATCAGAACAATCATGCAAACAGCACATCACAGCGCAACGAGCAGCAACTCTGCCATCAGGGGAAATAGCATATTTAATTTGTAGGGACAATTATTGCTGCTTAAATCTGCTTTTAAGTCAAATAACAAAATCATGTAGGTTTCAAATGAAAGCACCAGAAGAAAGAAAAACCAGTTTTTCCTATATTTTCCTCTGAATGATCCTGCTCTCAGATTTTTTTTAAGAGCATGCTGATCTTATTCAGATTTGTTCCAAATTGTTATGGTTTGCATCTATTTAAATGCAGATTCCTGAAATGGAAATAATTTGACTTTAACAAAAACAAGAAAGGCTGGCTTCGACATTATCTAGATGAAATTGCCATCTCCAAGGAGTAAAGGGTATTTTAAATAAATACAAGAATGTATCTATTCACCACTATCTAGTAAGAAACAGCTGGAAATTCACTCAGAAATTCACCACGGTAATGGAAAAGACCATCACAAGCCTATGCAATGTTCAGGTCCATTGAGCACACTTCATGTCACTGACCTAGGTCTTTATCAATTTAATGGGCACCCACTGACTAGAGGGGAAGAACAATGCATATATTGCTAGATAGATCAAAACTAGACTCACGGCCATAGAGCTGATTCTGATGCACACCGCTCTACAGGACAGCGTAGAACTGCGCCTGAGGGTTTCTGAGGCTGTACATTTTTCATAGGAGTAGAAAGTTGCCTTTCTTCGGTAGAGTGGCTGATGGTTTCAAACTGCTAACCTTGTTAGCAGCCCAACACATAACACATTCCACCACCTGCCCTCACACTGACTCCAACTCAAGGCAGGTTTATGTGAAACAAAATAAAAGGCTGGCCTCTCTGTGTTATGCTCACATGCCGTAGTCTCCTGGTGGAGATTGTGTCAACCTTGTTCGCTCGCCCTGTGAGCTCTCTACTTCCCCAAAGGCAATGTCGTTCTTCCTCCAGAGATTATCCCTTCCTGATAAGGCGTCCAAAGCATAGATGTCAGAATATGTTACATGGACCCTGGTACAGACAGGAACTGGAAACACAGGGAATCCAGGGTGGATGATCCCTTCAGGACCATTCCTTAGAGTGGCCATATCGAGAGGGTGGAGGGAAGGGGGGCTTGGAAGGGGGAACCATTACAAGGATCTGCATGTGACCTCCTCCCTGGGGGACGGACAACAGAAAATGGGGTGAAGGAAGGGAGACGTCAGACAGTGTAAGTTATGACAAAATAATAATTTATAAATTATCAAGGGCTCATGAGGGAGGGGAGAGGAGGGAGGGAGGGGGAAAAATTGAGGAACTGATGCCAGGGGCTTAGGTGGAGAGCAAATGTTTTGAGAGTGATGAGGGTAACGAATGTACAAATGTGCTTCATACAATTGATGTATGTATGGATTGTGATAAGAGTTGCATGAGCCCCCAATAAAATGATTTTTTTTTAAAGAATATGTTTTGTTGTAACTCACAGCATTATTTCTCCTTTCAAGAAAGCACTTTATTTTTCCATTTAAACAACTTGGTCCCAGTGCATTATTTGAAATAAATGACAGTAGTTTTGCAAATTTCCATTTGAAAGGTCTTGTGCCTGAGGTGATGAATAGAATATGAATACAAGGACATCCCCTTTATGATTGTTGGACCAGTTATATTTGATATTAAATATTAATTCAATCTTAAATAAATATTCCTAGGTTAACATCGGATGCAGAAATGTAGTCAAATGAAGGGGCTCAAGCTCCCTGACCATCCAATGAAATCATCCAGATGCTAGGATCACCATGAGGTGAGCCTGGAAACTCTGTAATGTGGTGTCTCTCCCATGGCTCCATCGGAAGAAAGAGAGTCTTAGTTGCATTACTCTCTAGCACAGACTAGCTCTCACCATAAACGCCTTGTAGAGGTGCCGTAGGGAAAGTTACTGCAGTAGTAGGTCACAAGCCCAACTCAGGGGATGGCCACAGGCTGAAAGAAATTTTGTTGCCATTCAATCTTTGACCTGTTGCTGATGGGCCATTTTGTCCACTAGCAATAGGAGTAAATTTAGCTGAGTTTTCAGGATGTTTGTCAGTCACACAAACATCAGTCAAACACACTGCACTTTATTTAGAACCGAGTTAAACGTGCCTCTCACTCTCCTCGCGTCCCCTTGCAATGTCTTAACTTGGCACAAAATGAAATATTTGTCAAGCTATTGCTGAGAAACCCAGAGTCCCAGCAGGTGCCCAAAGGGAAGGTGTCTACAATCTCCTGCTTGAGGAAATACTGCTGTTTCAAGTTGCAGGGTACCAAAATATGGCTAAAATTGAAGTCAATCCATGCTGAAAAAAATCTCAACAACGTTGCTGCTGCATCCCTGTGTGTTACAGCGTCGGATCACTCCAAGTCCATATCAAGTTCTACCTAAAGAGACCTTTGACCTCCCAAAACATTAATTATTAAGCATCTGGGTTACAGCTGTGCTTGTATAAGTCATATTTTTGCTTGTGTGTGTGTGTTGCGCTCTGTAATAAAATGCTAATGTGTTGCGCATAAGCAGTCTGCTAAGTAGGTCGTCAGGTTTATGCAGAACCTTACTGGCACTGTTTTCTGTCAGCGGAAGGGTTTAGTATAGAAAATGCTCTCTAGCTGAAAATATTAGAAATATCAAGTCCTATTGCTTAAGAGAAAGTTTAAAGCAATCTGTCTTCTAGGCAGATAGTACAGACCCCCGGCGTTTTCATTGGCTCATTATTTTAAACTAGATTCCCAGGCATTTCTTCCTGTCCTGGATTTACCTGAATGTTCTGTGAACATTGTCTACTACAGTTGACCCTGCTAGGATTTTAGATACTGCTGGCCTGGCTCCCAGTATCACAACGACATAAAAACCACCTCAATATGAGGAACATAGAGACGCATGGTAGAACATGTGCATGCAGGACCATAAACAGATATCGATACAGGACTTGCATAGAAACAAAAGTGCAGTAAGTGGGGGAGAGAATGCTGGAGTGATGTGAGAGGAATTTCACTCTTCCTGAAATTGCACAAGATGGCAGGGATGAATGCCACAGAGCAACTTTGCCCTTCTCTCATCTTGGGGTGGCTGCCACATCACAGGCTGGGAGCAGTGCCTGTCACAGCACCTTCATAGGCTGCTATGATGTCTATTCCTGGCTGCCTTACGGTTGTTATCATGTGTGCTGTACATAATCACAGAAACGAGGAGCATTCAAATAAAAGATTTTCACTTTCCCAAGCAGTCAAAGAAATGTGCTCTCAGAATGCTTCTGGCAGAAGCCCTCACTTGCACCCAAATAAACTACAAAGACATTTTTGTCCTCACTTACTGGGAAGTCCAGACATATGCGAGAGTGGTACAGGGATGGGAGACAGGTGAGTGTGATGGTTAGGGATTATGGCAACTAGCACTCCTGGGTAAGGGTAGGGGCTAAGCTCAACCTGTCAATGGTATCTCACCCACTGACACCTCCTTGGTGTCATAAGCCTTTTTGTATAAGAGATGTGCTAAGGAAGTTAAATTGAGTCTGGGTCTGCAATAAGAATAGCAGATGACAGGATGTGCCCAAGCTTGCGCAAATGTCAGCCGTATTGTAAAACATTCCGCTTTCACACGGTGTAGCTTTTAGAAAAACCACATGCTGATACAAGCAGCTTTGGGGGGTGGGTGGGGGGACTGCAAATGAAAGATAATGCAAAGTTCGCCTTTAAAAAAAAGACCCCTGTGTGTGTTATGACTAAAGCTTGTCCCAGGTGGAAGCTCGGGGTCCAACTTGACAGTCTGGTGTGGTCTCTCAGCGCTGAGTCTGGGTTTGAACCCAGTAAACCTCTTTTAGCTTTACTGGTCTCCGCTCATTCTGTTTATTCAAAAGCCTGCCTACAACAGAGAGAGAGGCCGAGCAGAATTGAATCCTCTCTTAGCCAGGGCTGGGTTTTGCATCTGCTTCCTCCGTCTCTTGCTGCATTGCTTGCCTATTCCAGGAGCCTGTAGGGATTACCAAGAGCGAATTTATTTGGCTAACTTCTGACCTCTGCATCCACCAGCCTGGGCCCCCTGCTGTCTCTGCTTCATCCTCCTGCTTTCTGTGCCTCCGCTGTCCTGAGTCAGGAGAAGCCTGGCTTGATCTGGACTGGACTGACCTATTTCTGCAACTGTGCAAGTCGTTTCTTGATATAAATTTCTTCCTACACACAACACATAAAACCTCACGCACTTTGCTCCCGGAGAACCCAAAGGAGCACATTTCACACTGGGAGTGGTTCCGCAGAAACAAACTCGTAAAGATGTGTTTTCTAAATTCTCAGGTCTAATTAAAGCGAAAGGCACTGAAGAGCTTCCTCTGGAAGTACGGACCTGGCTGCCTCGACTAGGAAAGAGACCACAGTAACACATAATGTGAAGTGGCCAAGCTAAGACTAAACTAGAATCGCCGACAGATGAAGGGTTGGTGAGAAGTGAGGCTCTGGGTGATGGAGCGCTTGGTGTTCTACATGTCTGTCAGGATGGGGAGGTCCCGGAAGCTGGCTGGTGGGGACACCTTGCAGTAGACAAGAACTCTTAAAAGGAAACAGATGAAGTGAGAGCTTCGGAAGCCTGGATGTCTAGAGAACCCAATCTAATGCAGGGAGATTGGGCACGTCACCATCAGTTAATTTAGCAGTTCCGTCATTTGAGAATTATACTCTTCCTCCTTGGATGCCCTTCGGGTTGGCAGCCACAGGGCTGCAGCTGTTCGAGACGGCACCCAACGGAAAAGCAAATACCATCTCTCCTGCCTTTTCTCTCTTAGAGAGAGACGCTCTTAGACGACTTTTTCTTCTTTCTGATTGGCCACAGTCCACATACTGTGGTCGTTAGATAATTTCATGTCAACTAAAAGACATAAAAGTGTAGGAGCGGAGTCCAGCCTGTCAATCAGGTCACAGCCTGTGGGGACTCCTTGTGAGCGTGGCCTTCCCGTAGGAGGGCCCTGGGAACCCCACTCTCCCACCCCCGCCTTTTACCTTCCTGCTGATGACCCTGGTTTCTGCGAGGCCTGTGATGCGGCCAGTGCCATTGGATCCACACAACTTTTCACCCATGGGCCTGTGATCTTCCTGCATTCTGCATCAGTGCAGGTAGCGGTGTGAGTCTGAAAGGAGATTTATGAGCTACTACAGGAATATGGACTAGTATTGGACTTACGGTCTTGATCTGGCCTGGGCTAGGATGTTTGCTTGATATATAATTACTTCTTGATATAAGACTCTCTCTCTTACGCATGTATCGGGGTCACTGGATGTGTTTCTCTAGTCAACCAGCCTAACACACACACCTTCTTCAAATTGCCGTCTACCTAATTGGCCTTTCTCTGGAACATGAGTAATGACTTCTTCTCCTCCGGAAGAAGCTGATTGGAATTAAGAAAGGAAAGATGTTGCATTTGCAGTCAGTACACAACAACAACAACAACGCCAAACCATGGAGTTGATTGCAGTTCACGGTGACCCCAGGCATTATATACTTTTGATGGGAGCAGATAGCCAGGCCTTTCTTCTACTTTACTGCTGGCTTGGTTGCACCCATCAAATTCTTTAGGAGCTGATCTCAAATTCTTGAGCCACCCAGGGACTTCTTGCATCCAATAATGTGTCCTAGTAGACAACTTTTGACAATTTCACCTCAAATTAGAAAAAAAATAATCCTTTCTCTTATAGGGAACGGTGTTTCCTAAACCCAGTCTGCTATCCAGTTTTATTGAGAATCCCTTCCAGGAGATGCGAATTTAGTTCATCTGAGGAGAGCTCAAGCACCTGCTCCTTTGCGTGTTCTCAGCGTGATTCTGGTACACAGCAGACTTTTAAGCACTCAATCACTTGGCCTTTTAACAGAATGTGGCAGTGTAATGTTCAGGTTCTCCAGACTGTGTCAATAACAGTATGTGCAAACTTGAACAAGTCTCTCAACTTGACCATTAAATTGCTTAGCACACAACTCTCAAGACCTCCTCTGTCCAGACACGATGTGAGGCACAGTGATGCACTAAGCAGCAGGACAGACAGGCGCCTCCAGGCAGATGTCTGCACAGTGCAAAGACATTAGCCACAGTAAAGGAAGATACATGCTCTGGTAGGTTTATCAATCAGGATTGTGCTGGGAGCAAGCAACAGAAACCTTAACTACAGTGACTTGGACACAGAAGAATGTAGCTGACTCATGAAGCAGTAAACATGAGGGAAGGACATCTACTCCCAGGTCTGGATAGCAGGGCTCTACCTAGATAACCTGACCTTCTATATGCAGAGCAAAACAATCAGGCACCAGTGAAGTCATACTGCCGATTAAATATACATCGTTTGCTTTAGAACTACTGTAAGCATGTGTGGTTGTTAGTTGCTGGAGAGCAAATTATCCAGCTTGTCTTCCAAAGCTCTTCTGCATGGGTTCAAATTACTAACAAGAAGTTTAGCACTCAGCTGTATATGTACATAAAGACGTGGTGTGTGTTGAGTTCAGTAATCTTTTATTGTGCTTCTAGAGGTTTATGTTTAATTAAGTTTCTCCACAGGGAATCCAGGACAGATGAGTCCTTCAGGACCAGTGGTGAGAGTGGCGATGTGTGGAGGGTGGAGGGAATGTGGGGTAGAAAGGGGGAACTGATTACAAGAATCAACGTATAGCCTCCTCCCTGGGGGATGGACAGAAGAGAAGAAGGTGGAGGGAGATATCGGACAGTGTAACAGATGACAAAATAATAATTTATGAATTATGAAGGGTTCATGAGGTGGGAGGAGAGGGAGGGGGGAAATGAGCAGCTGATATTAAGGGCTCAAGTGGAAGGCAAATGTTTTGAGAATGTTGATAACAATAAATGTACATATGCGCTTGACACAGTGGATGTATGTATGGGCAGTGTTAAGAATTGTACGAGCCTCCAATAAAATGATTTTTAAAAGAAAGTTTCTCAAGTGAATTTAATAATATACCTATAAATAAATGCACACACACAAACATCAAATTACAAATACTATACATTGATTTTAATATAAAACTGATCCTTTCTGTTTTGCCACTTTATTAGAAATGGCTTTCAATTCCAAGGTCACTTTGTTGAGTGAGTTAGTTAGTTTATTGTGACAACCTGACTGATAAACACATGTGGGGTTAATTGAAGGGCGGAGGGATAAATGCCTTGGTGAGCCTTGCCTTTTGAGTTCTTGGGTCTCTTGCTTTGATGATTGGACCATGGTGCAGCTGCCTTAGCAGTTCCCAGCTTCAGCTTGCAGGGTTAACTTCCTGCAAGATATTCCTGAGAAGCCACATGGACATACTCTGTTGCAGCCCTGGGTGCTGGAGCAGCTGGGTGGAGACCCCTGCCAGGCTGAGATGCTTACACATTCACTGACTCAGCTTTCCTCCTGCAGTCGGCGTTATTGCACCTGATTTGTGAGATGGAGGAGGATTTTGTGGATAGGTGTTGGACAGATGGGTTAATGGATTAATGTTGGACTTGTGGGCTTGAGCAGCACTGGGTTGGGATGTGTTCTTTTTTTTTAAACATTTTATTAGGGAATCATACAACTCTTATCACAGTCCATTCATATATATACATCAATTGTATAAAGCACATCCGTACATTCTTTGCCCTAATCATTTTCAAAGCATTTGCTCTCCACTTAAGCCCTTTGCATCAGGTCCTCTTTTTTTTCCCCCTCCCTCCCCGCTCCCCCCTCCCTCATGAGCCCTTGATGGAATGTTTTCTTGATGCACACTTAACCTTTATATAAAACTCTCTCTTATACATGAGTCTCTGTGGATTTGTTTCTCTAAAGTACCCAGACTAACACATTATGGTACTGGGAGTGGAGTACTGGAGAAACAAATCATAAGATAGAGAGTGGATGCTTGTTTGACCTCTCCCTCATGGAAGTTTTTCTTCTTTGTCTAACCAGAGGTCAGATAAAGCCACACTGTTTACTCGGTTGTTTTCTTCGGAAAATAAATGCATGCGCACAAACATCACATTACAAATACTATACATTGATTTAAATATAAAACTGATTTGTCTTTTATACTCATTAGAAATAGCTCAAAACACAGCAAAGCCCAACATAAGGATAACTTAAATAAGATGGAAGTTTATTTCTCTCTTCTATTAAGTCTCCAAATAGGCAAGGCAAATGTTTCCTCTATGACCTCAAATAAATCAGGGACCAGAGCCTTTCTGTCTTACCACTTCATTAGAAATGGCCTTCAATTCCCAGCTCACTTTACTGGGTAATATTCTGCTCTAACTTAACATCACAACAGGAAGAAGAAAAGATGAAGAAGGTATTTACAGTCTCATTCCAGAAGCTGAGTTTACCCCTTTCGTTTGTATGCCCACTGATTGGACTTTGGTCATGTAGGCACCTCAGTAAAAACCGCAGGAACCACAGTCTGCGTCACTAGGTGGCCTAAGCAGTGGTGTCACTAAGAGGGTGCAGACTGAACTGGGTGACATTTCCAGAGCAGGCAAACCAAACGACAGTCTAAAATTTTAGTACAGTGTTTCAGCAGGATATATATGTGTGTGCGATAGTTTATTGTGCCAGCCTGGCCGATAAACACAAGTGGGATTAATTGAAGGGTGGAGAGATAAATGGCTCGGTGAGCCTCACCTTTCTTGTCTCTCGCTCTTTAATCATCGGACCAGCGTGCGGCTGCCTTGCTTGTTCTGTGCCTCAATTTAAAGGGAGCACTACCTGTGGGACACCTAGCCTGAGGACTGTGTTGCTGTAAATTGAGGTCCCTTTAAGCCCACATGATTGGAATGTACGTCTCTGGATCTGGGGACCAACAGTTGGTGACCTGCCTTGCTGTTTGCTGCCTGTGTATATATAGCCCAGCTCTCTCTACAGAGAAGGAACTGCCGACGCTCAAGGCTTAGAGGACTGCTAGTGTCTCACAACTCTCTCAGGGGAGTGAGTTGTACTGAACCATTTGTACTGCTTTATAATTTAACTGTTCTTGTATTATATATCTATCTGTATATAATTTAACCAGTTCATTTCTTGTGTTACATATCTATCTTTATAAATATATATAAAATTACTAGCAATCTCGTTTTGTCTCTCTAGAGAACACTGTCTAATACAGTATGTATGTATGTATGTATGATGTTATAAAAGTAAACATGTTTTCATATGCCCCGCTTACATATATCAATATAATTGCCAGGGTAATCATCTATGTTAGCTTATGTTTTGAATCTTCTAATAGACCCTGGTGACTTACAATGGCACTTAAACGGTGGTTTCCTCTGCAAACACTATAAGCATTAGAGGCATGTGCTGCTCTTTGTGTCACTGCCAGTGTTTCTATGACAGTTGCTTCTTTTTCCTAATTTTCTTGCGCTTTAAGTTACTGATTGGAGATAGTGTACAGGATCACCACACATACACAGTAGTGGTGTCACTCGGAAAGTGCAGACTGCACTGAGTGACCAAAATGACTATCTACCAGATTTTGGTATACGGAGAGCTGTAAAAGCCAAGTCAGCTCAGGAAACAGGCAATGCCTTGAGAAACCATGGGTTGCAGAAAAAAATGCTTTAGGAGGAGCAGAGCAGACACTAACAGGAGGAAGACAATGTGACATTGTAAATTAACTCTTGAAATCTAAAAATCTCTACCTCAGTTGTCTTGCAAATCACAAACTTCCTCTTTTTTTCACTTTACAATGATTTTTTATTTATTTATATTGTTAAGACCCATTTAAAAAATAATTTTACTGAGGGTTTGTACAGCTCATCACAATCCATACATTGATCGAATCAGGCGTCTTTGTCCATATGTTGCCTTCATTCTTTTCTGGACATTTATTTTCTATTGAGCCCTTGGTATCAGTTCCTCTTGGTGTCAGTCCCCCCGCCCCAGCACCCCTGATAGATTGAACATTGCTATTATTTTCATCTCTCACACCGACCACTATCACCCGTCCCCCATGTTTTCTGTTGTTCTTCCCCCTGTAGAGGGGGTATGGTTATGTGTTGATTGTGGGAATAGTGCTACTAGAAGGGTAGGGGAAAGGGGAGAGGAAGGGAGAAAGAGGGAACGTCTCTTTTTAAAGACTAAATTGAACTGCTTGAAGAAGCTTGCTTAACAAGGATACTTATGACTGTTAAGTGACCGAAAGGGCAGTTCTGGTAATAACCCAGGAGTTTAACTCAGACTAAAGGAGTTGTGACACTCTCACCCCCTTGTGCCTAGCACCCCAGATGCCCTTGCTCAAAACCCACTTTGAATTTTCAAACTCCAATTTGGTTCCATGTTTCAACTTGGTTCAACCTGCTGAAAAAGAAGGCAAGGAAAGCGATGGTAAAAGCCACATGACTGCCCAAACTAGAAACCTTTCTCCAAGAAACACACACGATTCTTGACTAAGATAAAACCTTACAAAAACTGCTTATTTTGGAAGCTCCCAGAGGCTCACCTAACTATGGGTCTCCCCTGTAAGTCTCTACTATAGGTCTGAATTCTTTAATAAATGCCTTCATCCAATTGAATTTCTAGTCTTTTGTCCACACTAGTCTCTGAGAACACTACAGTATTCTGGTAATTAGGATTTGTACACTTATATCGATAGCATTTTTGAGAATGAAATAATAATTAAAGGAAAATAAGGAGGAAGAAAAATTTAATGGTTTTCACTCATTTACTAAATAATGCTTTAATTAATCATCTAACCCAAGTATTTCACTGTTAGAAAAAGAAAGAAAACCCCTTACTAGATGCAAATAACCTAAGGTACTTTACTTGATGCAGTGTGGGTGGAGTTTTCAGAATCGAATACATTGGTCAAAGACAAGCAGTTTGGATGAAGATGCCACCTAGAAGGGCCAGTTCATCTGAGAGTCTTATTTCCCTGAGGGATAGTAATTAAAAGCTAAGCCCTGCTAACAGAGACGATCTCTCTGAGACTGGCCTAAGACTGACAAAAACCTTTTTGTTCTGTTTACATGCTCATGGCCCAAAAATTACTTCCTGTGGTTACCCTGAAACCTGTGTTAATATAAAGCATTTATAAGTGACTCTCCAAAGTGTAAATGTCAAAGTAAAATATATATCTATTACTATATATATATATATTCTTGATGTATTCTGTTTTTAAATGGGAGACCACTAAGACAGTCTCTTTGCTGTGGGTCTCCTGGCTGGTGTCACCATCTAATAAAAATTTCTATTTCCACTCCAATCTGGAGTGAGCAAATTGGCTGCACTGCTCCAGAGTACATTCCTACTTTCCAGGCAATAATGTAATTCAACGTAGGAAGAGTTTACAAAACTTCATTGTTATTGTTAATGTACTCTAAGAAATATTGCATGTAAGAAAATTACAGCTATATTTATTACATATTACTCTATGGGTAATAAATATTACTGACTATTCATACCAAAGAAGATAAACAAGGGCTATTATAGGTGAAGTCAAATGATGAAAGCAGATAGTATCAGAAAAATGTTTGCTTGTGATTTATTGACTCTGCAAATGCACTTGACTGTGTGAATCATAAACTATGGGCTGCGTCAGGAAGAATGGGAATTCTTTTCTTGCTTTGAGGACTGAGATGTGCTTTGGCCAAAGTCAAGATATTTTCAATTACCTCATATCCATCTGAAAGCTGGATAGTGAATAAAGCAGATGAATCATGGTTTTGTTGAAGACTATTGAAAATACTGTGGACTCCTAGAACAAGGGGTGGGGTTGGGCGTGAGATTGACTTGAAAGTACGTCCAGAATGCTCCTCAGAAGGGAAGATGGCAAGATTTCTTCTCACACACGGTACTTTGCACGTGTTATCAGGATAGCCCTGTCCCAGGAAAAGGACTTCATGCTCCATGAAGTAGCCGGTCAGTGAAAAGGAAGACCTTCGATAAGATAAATTGGTCCAGTGGTTACAATATTGGCCTTAGACATACTAACAGTTTCGAGTATGGCACAGGACTTGGCAGGGGTTTATTCTGTTGAACACAGGGTCGCTATGAGTCAGAACCAACACATAGCATCTAACTACAACAACAAGGATTCTGAAAAAAAACTTTAAATGTTGATGGGAAAATTCTATTTTCGCTCCATTCCAGTGTTTTCCAGAAACTCTTTGAAATGGCTTCATTATTCTTGTGTAGGAGGGAATTTCTATTGTGGGTGTGGTAGTTACATAATCTGGTGTCAATTTGAGGATTGGGAGTTTAGGGGTGGAGTCTAGGCTGTCAATCAGGATATAGTCAATGAGGCCTCTGTGTGGGCATGGCCTTCCCCTAAGTATTCCGGGAATTCCTCGATTTCCTCCTTGGAAGTAGAAGACAGATTCTCTCTCTCTGGGCTCACTCTCTTAGAGACTCTCTACTGATGAGACTCAAGACTCACTCCGTTGGAGAATTTACTGACAATGCTCACTCCCTGAGCTGCTCTACTGACAGACCATATGACACTACGCTGCTAGAACCCCATGACCTGGGGACCAGAGAAGCCACATGGAAACCTCTGCCAATGCTGAGATGCTCATAACGCCCCTGAATCTAAAGACTTTCTACCCACTGGCCTGTGATCATCCTGCATTTGGCCTCTTGCATGTGTTTTGAGAGTCTGAAGAAGACTTTTAGATTGGTATTGGACATATGGGCTAATATCAGATTTATGGGCTTGGACTGAACTGGGTTGGGATATTTTCTTAATGTACAATTATCCTTTATATAAAACTCTCTCTTATATAGATATGAGTGTCTATGAATATGTTTCTCTAGTTTACCCAGACTTGCACAGTGAGGTAGATGGGGAATTGAGAGCATGATAAAATAAATGACCCGAACTCTAGTGACATCACTGAGGCTAAACTAAAAATCAAAGGCTCTGTTACTAAAAGAAGAGTAAAACTGAACGTGTAAAGAAATAATACACACAGTTTGTAACCAAAGGTTAGAAATGGAGTCTATCCTGGAAGTGGTCTCTTTTTGGAAAATTTGTTGTTGCAAACTCTTTTGAGCAGAGTTCTCTGCACACGTGAGGTCACCCCGATTCAGAGCCAACAGTGGCAGTTAGGAACCTCTACATCAGGCCCTCCTTAGGAAGCCACAGAAGTCCAGTCCAGCCATTATAAAACGTTATTTTCCCCTCGTCCCAATCTGGGCCTTCTGCGATTCTTCTCTGAGTTTTGTGGGATACAGATGAACAGTGAAGTGGCAATGCTTGTATTGCCAAGACAGAAGGGACTGTGGCAATGGTGGAATTTTTAAAGGCACAATTTTTAGGCCCAATCTCAGCTTTAGAGGCAATGCCTGGATGGACTAGGCTGGGTTAAAGAATTCCAGAAAAAGCTTGTTTTTAGGTTCCATTGAGTCTCTTCAGCCCCATAGTGACCCTGTGCACAACAGAACAAAGCACGTCCCAGTCCTGCACCATGCTCATAATTATTCCTATCCTTGAGCCCACTGTTGCACCCATTATGTTTCAGTTCATCACCTTTGAGAATCTTCATCTTTTCCACTGCCCATCTCATTTACCAAACAGAATAATGTCCTTCTCCAGAATAATGTCCATGTCTCCTGACATGTCCAGAGTGTGTAAGATAAAATCACACCATCCTTGCCTCTAAGGAGCACTCTGCATACTTCTTCTAGACAGATTTTGTGATAGGTAGGTTTATTATGTCAACCTGGCCTATAGGAACATGTGAGATTAATAAGGTTGCAGTTTGATTGGAGGGCAAAGAGATAAGTGGCTCAGCAAGTTCTTCCTCTCTCTCTTGCTCTCTAGTGATTGGACCAGCTAGTTCTCTGCCTCAACTTGTGAGCTACACTACCTGTGGGACACCCAACCCATGGATCATGTCACTAGAGCTTGAGGTTCCTTCAGGACCTGCTTCTCCACACTGATGGTGTATACATCACTTAAGCGTGGGACTGTCCAATCCTTTCGTCTGGCTGACTGTTTGTTATCCAACCTGATCTTTGCTGCCTGTGGTTGGACTGCCTGCAAGGCTCAACTGTCATCTTTCTTGACCTTGGACCCAGCAGCCCTCGTGAGTTAAAGAACTTCCAGTATATAACTGTTCTTTGGAAGTGAGTTGAACTGAGCCCACTGTACTGCTGTGTGGACAAATTAGCTGTTATATTCCTTTGTGCTGTATCTATCTATCCATACATACAATTATATAATCATAGGTGTTCTGATTTTGTTTCTGTAGAGGATCCTGTCTAACACAAATGTACTTGTCTTTGCAGCAGTCCATGAAACTTTCAATATTCTTCCCCATCACCATAATTCCAATGCGTCACTTCTTCTTGTCTTCCGTATTCAATATCCAATTTTTACACTGCATATGAGGCAATGGAAAATGCCATGGCTTGGGGCAGGCATACCTCATTCCTCAAAGTAACATCCTTGTTTTTCAGCACTTTAAAGAGCCCTTCAGAAGCAGATTTGCTCAATGCAACACATCTTTTGATGACTTGACTGCTTCTACCACAAGCATTGATTGTGGGGCCAAGCAAGATGAAATCCTTGACAACTTGAACCTTTCCTCCATTTATTGCCTACTGTGAGGATTATTACCAGTTGTGAGGATTTTGGTCTTCTTTACAATGAGCTGCAATCCATCCTGAGGGCTGTGACCTTTGATCTTCATCAGCAAGTATTTCAAGTCCTCCTTACTTTCAGCAAGCAATGGTTGTCATCTGCATATCCCAGGTTATTAATAAACCTTCCTCCAAACCTGATGCCACATTCTTCTTCATATAATTCAATTTACCTGATGATTTATTCAGCAGAGAGATTGAATAAGTATACTGAGAGACTACAACCCTGACACACACCTTTCTTGATTTTAAACTATGCAATATGCCCTTGTTCTCTTTGCATGACTACCACTTGATAAATGTACAAGTTCTGTATGGACACAAGCAATTGTTCTGGAATTACCATTCTTCTCAAAGTTATCCAGAGTTTGTTATGATTCACATAGCGAAACGGCTTGGCATAGTCAATAAAACACAAGTAAGTTTCTTTCTGGTATTCTCCACTTTCAGCAAAGATATATTTGGCACCAGCAATGATACTCCTTTTCCACATCCTCCTCTGAATACAGCCTGAATCTCTGGAAGCTCCCTGTAAATGTATGATTCCAATAATTCTGGGATAAACTTCAACAAAATGTTACTTGAATGTGACATCCATGAAATTGCTCTATAGTTTGAACATTCTGTTGGGTTAGCTTTCTTTGGTATGGGTAAAAACATGAATCTCTTCCAGTCAGTTGGCCAAGTAGCTGTTTTTCAAATGTTCTGGCAGAAACGAATAAGTTCTTCTTATGCTTTGTCATTTTGTTGAAGCATTTCAACTGGTATTCCATCAATTCCTGGAGCCTTGTTTTGGTCTAATGCTTTCAGTGCAGTTTGAGCAACTTTCTCTACAACCCTAAGTTCTTGCTTATATGTAACCTCCTGAACTGGTGAAATGTCAACTAGTTCTTTTTTTGGTACAACACTTCTGTGTGTTCTTTCCATCTTCTTGGGATGCTTCCTGCATCATCCAATATTCTGCCCCCAGAATCTCTCAGTATTTCACCTAGAGTTTTGATTTTTTTTCTTAAAGTTTTTTCTGTTTAAAATATACTGTGTCTGTTCTCCCTTTTTTCCCCCTCTAACTCTAGGTCTTGCACATTTCATTATAATATGCGACTTTGTCTTCCTGAGCTGCCCTTTGAAAGTTGTATTCAGCTCTTTAATTTCATAATTTCTTCCATTTCCTTAGCTCCTCTACAATTAAGAGCAAGGTTCAGTCTCTTCTGACATCCACTTTGATCCTTTCTGGCTTTCCTGCCTTTTAAACAACCTTTTGCAAGCTCAGTGGGAGAAAGATGAGGCTTTCTACTCCTGTAAATAGTTACAGTCATGGAAACTCACAGGGGAAATTCTACCCTGTTTTACAGAGTTGCTATGAGTTAGAATTGACTAAGTGGAAGTGGGTTAATTTTTTATTTGGGCTTTCATCATGAATGATATTCTTGATGTCCTCCCACAATTAATCAGGTTTTCTGTCATTAGCGTTCAATGCATCAAATCTGTTCTTGAGATGTTCTCAATATTCAGATTTAATAAACTCAAGGTCATATTTTGGTTCTTGTGGACTTCTTTTAATATTCTTCAGCTTTTCCCTGAACTTACATAAACGCAATTGGTGGTCTCTTCAACAGACAGCCCCTGGCCTGGTTTTACCTGCTGGTACTGAGTCTCTCCATCATTTCTTCCCACAGATGTCATCACTAATTTCTGTGTAGTCCATCTGGGGCGGTCCATGTATATAGTCACCTTTTGTGATGGTGAAAAAAGGGATTTGCTATGAACAAGTTGCTGCTCTTGCCAAATTCTATTATGCAATGTACAGTTTTGTTTACAGCACCAAGTCTGTATTTTCCTACTGGCATTCTTTCTTCTTTGTTTCCAACTTTTGCGCCAATTGCCAATATTATCAGTTGCATCTCGAATTCATGTTTGATCAATTTCCAACTGAAGACACTGGTAGAATTCCTCGATTTCTTCATGACTAGCTTTAGTAGTTGGTAAATAAAATTGAATAAGAATTGTAGTGACTGGGTTTCCTTGAAGGCGGAACAATATAATCCTATCACAGACAGCATTGTACTTCCAAATCGATTTTGCAATGTCCTTTTTGACAATATATGCAACGCCATTTGATCGTGTCATTCCTGGCATAGTAAATCATATGATTTTCTGTTTCAAATGGCCAGTACCAGTCCATTTCAGCTAATACTCCGAATATGGATCTTTATGTAGTCCATTTCATTTTTGAGGACTTCCAATTTTCTTAGAGGCGTACTCCATACATTCCAAGTTCAGATCATTAGCAGATTCTGCAACTGTTTCTCCTTACCTTCCCCATCAGCAAATGAAGATGCTGAAGCCTCCATGGCCACAGGCTTAACCCACTCCTGTCACCCCAGTCAAGGCCGCCCTGAGAAAGCTGTTCCTCCTCAGGCACATTTTGAGTGTTCTCTGACCCAAGGCAGCCGTACTCTCACACGATCACCCACAATATGCTGCCTCCATTCCTTAGGTCTTCAGTATCTGACCATGCTTGGAAGCTGTGCACAAGCTTTTCAGAGACTCCTTCCTCTGACGTGGGCAGCTGATGCCTTCCTTGTTGTCTGTTCTTCCTCTAGAAGCTCTGAGGACAACTGGTCATCGTAGGTAATCCGGCTGGCATTGGAAACACCAGTGTAGGACCGTCCACTATCACAGCAACACACAAGCCATACAGTACAACAAACCGACAGACAAGCTGTGGTCTGCTGGAAAGTAGGCTCTAGCTATTTCCTAAACTAGTAGTTCAGAGGTCATGCCATCATGAAAGTGACAATTGTTGTTATCAGGAAATTATATCTGTGTTTCTGTGCTCACTTTCTACATACCTTTAATGGTTACAAGACGCCAGGCTGCTCTGCTTTGTGACCGAGAGCAGCTTCTAGACTCTAGTCCACCGGAAAGACTCCCGTATTGCAGAAACCATTGAATCTATTGTTAGAGGAGGTGAATGAGTCTGCTGTGAATCAAAATACTAGAAATATAACATGTTAAGATTTGGTTTGTTAAAAATCCAAACTATAACTGTCCTCTCCCTTGCAGTAAAAAATTGCTTTTAAGATCACCTAGTAGCAATGGTCTAACTCAAGAAGGAGGCTAGCACGGCCATTAAGATGTAGTCGGACTTAAAGTAGCCCTCATCCAGAGACCTTTGGAGCCGCGGTCTGTTAAAGTCAAGCACAGAGGCACGTTCCAGTTTAGATAAACAAGGGTGTCAGAGGTGTCAGGACATAGTGGTATAATAACCCACGGACAAATGTAGGTATAGATAATTTCCTCGTGATCATTGCAAAATCTGCATTCTTAGAGAATCAATTGTATCCCAGGATCATTGGTTTAAGATATAAACCCTTGATTTTCACTGAATTTTTGAAGCAGTTTGACGGCAGCAAACCCCACTGTTTACTTCTGTCTGACAGTTCAGAATAAATTTGAGTGGTCATAGATAGGTGATCTTCCTGCATGAAGATTCTGGGGGTCTCATACAAGAGCAGTGAAAGCAGATTTTTACCTTTGCGAACTCACTCTCGCTCAATTTGCAATTGAAAAACTAAGAAGACAGTGCTCGCCCCTGCCCCTAACCCCCCCGCCCAAATTGCTGCTTTCCAGTCAATTCTGACAGCCTATCTGTGACCACCCCTATCCCATGATGGACACATTCTTTGTGCTCCTAATATTTCAAGCCCAGTGGGCATGGATTCAATTTCTTGTGGCAGGGGAATCTGGGCTGAACTGACCTACAGCAAGCTTTCTAAAGAAAACCTCCATTTTTCTTCTGGCATTTTCTGGCAGGGAGATAAACATTCCCATCTTGCTTCAAACCTGTTTGTTCAGAAGAGTTATTATGTTGTTGCATTTTTTTAAACAAGTAATATCTCATGGAAGCATTTCTTCCATTTTCAAGGTTTACGTGTAGGTTCTCTGAAAACCAGACCAATTAACTTTTACTTCAATTTCTGTCACCAGAGCTACTCTCAGCATAGTTATTATACTTTCTGAACTAGAAGTTAGCATGCATGATCTAATAAATGCACAGACTATGAACAGTTTAGATTGTGACTGACCTGAAAAATCTGGAACATTGTATTAATAACTCTCTAAATTCCAGTTAGTTAAAACCATATTTAGGGGGATCTGGCTTGTGGCATGAAGATTAATATTTGTGGGTAAATTTTTGTTCTAGTTACTTGACTAAAGTATTAAATGTATTTAGTCCTCTCAAGAATTCTGATATGTATTAGAGTGTAAGTTCTGAATACTAAGTTTGTAGAAACCTATAGTTTACAGTGGAAGCCCTACATCCCCTTTAGGGTCCCCACTTAGACTCGGCCTGAGATGGACTAGTGAAGAGGTTGCCTTCTTACACCCCACTTTTCAAGTAATTTGAGGAATTCTCCCAAGCTAACCCAGTTTACATATTAATTTGTGACATGCTATAATAGCCAGTGTCGTTTTCAACTTTCTTCAACCCCTGCAAGAATAACTTGTTTTTCCCTCCCTTGTACGGATAACGTGTTTTAGCTCCACATCCGTGTTCAGCAGCATTCACCCCATGTGACTAGCTTAACCTAGTCATATCTGAGCCTTTGTTGGGTAGCAGGATATGGACAGCGGGGTTGTCCCTCTCCATGCCTGAAGGACCCCTACAGGAAGTTGCTGCCAAGAACCAGGCGAGCCTCAGCCAGCCAGAAAAACTACTGAGCATGCGCCAATTCAAGCCCAAGCCAGGTGGGCCTGGGTGGCCCAAAGTAGGCTAGATGGGCTTAATTCAGCCAATGGCATCAACCAATACCTTCCACCATGCCTCCCAGTCTAAGGCTCCAAATACCAGGACTGAGACCCTACCGCCCTTTCTGTTTTTATTTCGCTTTCCGCTCCATGGTCTCTCTGGCCTCAGACTACCCCATGTGGATGTGCAGTCCCACAGGTTGCCCGTGTTCAATGAATGTTAAACCTGAACCTCCTTCCGCCTTTTATAAAAACTCACTTGGGTCACAAACCAGGCTTCGGTGTAAATTCTTTCTTTTGCAAAGCCAAGAACCAAGGTATGTCCCACTGAAAAACCCAACACCTTGGTAGTGTGGTGGTTAAACTTTGGGTTGATCTCCACATGGTCGGCAGTTCAAAACCACCAGCATCTCTGCGGCAGACAGGGCTTTCCACTCCCATAAAGAGTTACAGTCACAGAAACCGACCGGGATTTACTGTAAGTCAGCAATGATGATGATGACAGTGAGCTTTTGAAAACTAGTCAGAGGAGCAGGTGCAGAGCAGACTCCTGTGTGGCCAGAATCCAAATTCTTGTCTTATCAAGAGAAAAATTCACGTTTGGAAGTCACAGGTCACTGCAAGAAAAGTTTGTGGTTAGTCACTGGGTTGCTAACTGCAAAGTTACACCCTGGGGAACGTACACAGTCCCAAGATACTGTCAAATGGTCAACCAGCCACTCTGCAAGAGGAAGATGAGGCTCTCTACTCAGGAGTTACTGTCTTGGAAACTCACATCGACGGTTCTACCCTGTCCTATAAAGTCTCTATGAGTCAGAATTGACCTAATGGCAGTGATAAAGAGAGGTGGAACTCATTCTTTCTGTCCAGTATGGCTGTCTGAGATAGTTTAGGTTTGTTGTACCAACCTGGCTGATAAACACATGTGGGGTTAATTGAAGGGCAGAGGGATAAATGGCTCAGTGAGCCTCTCCTTTCTAGTTCTCGGTCTCTTGCTTTATGATGGTAGGACCAGGGTGCAGCTGCCTTAGCCAGTTTCCTGCTTTAGCTGGCAAGGCTCACTTCCTGCAAGACAACCCTTGGGGAGAAACCACATGGACCTACCCTGATGCAGCCCTGGGTGCTGGAGCAGCCATATGGAGAACCCTGCCAGCGCTGAGATGCTTACACCTTCACTGATTCGGCTTACCTCCTGCAGTTGGCGTCATTACGTGTGTTTTATGAGATGAAGGAGAACTTTGTGGATTGGTGTCAGACATATGGGCTAATGTTGGACTTGTGGGCTTGGGCAGCACTGGGTTGGGATGCTTTCTTAATGTACACTTACCCTTCATATAATACTCTCTCTTATACATACGAGTTGCTGTGGCTTTGTTCCATAGTTACCCAGACTAACAAAATCTCCTTGGTATTTCTTTTCTCCCCTATCAAAACCCAGCTGTTTTAACAGTTAATGCATACAGATTCTCAGGAACCTGCACCAGAATTGGCAAGGATTCTAGGAAATGTAGTCCCAAATACTGTCTTGGTTTCATTCTTGCTATTGTAGTTCCATCAGCAACTGTGATGTAGGGATCTGCTGGAAACCATGCTTTTTTGACAACTTCCTCAGTACTCCCCAGGATGGCATCATGACATTGAATGGATGAAGTCTTTGTCCTGTTACTAAACACTTACTACCTCTGTAGATTATCTTTGGATTGAGGGTCTTGGCATCATCAAAAACCATAAATCACAATCCATAAATCTTTGAAACTTAAGTCAGTTTATTTGGAGTAAGTTCTTCCAGTCTCTCTTGAGACCAGAGCTAAGAGAGGTTTCATATGCTAATTTATCTCTGACCTTCTGAGCCTTTGATGTGTGAACAGTAAGTAGGAAGTAGGTCTTGATTGCAGAGAGGAGCCAGGTAGCTTACTAGCACAAGGATGCCAGATTTCTCCAAGGGTGGAATATTTTCCCTGGTTGCATTTTCTTATTCTGTCACGTGGATTCCCACCATTATGAGAACAACCAAATAAAAATTGTGTTAATTTTGTAATTCGTGAAATATCCATACACAGTTGTGGTTACTGTAAGAATGTTTTCTGGAGGACTGGCCTTCTAATAAACTCTGTCTCTCAATTAGACCCTCTTTTGCCCCCTACCACAGATATAAATTCTGTCATTGGCTTGGGCCACACAGTGGACCAGACAATGTGAACAGTTACTCAAATTCTTTTCATATCAATTGCAGGATTATTTCTCTTTGCCTTTTACTGAAGGACTAGACTAGGCAATCTCCTGTCCCTCTACTGTTTCTGTAGCACATATTTTGTTGTGCCATTCCAGAAATTACTTCTTTTCTAAGGAGAGGAACGCAAATTTAGGCTCCTGTAAAAGACTCGTGTACTCTTGCTACCCCTCAACAGTCCACAGGCAATTAGAACCTTTGTTGATTATCTCTAAATGCTCCCCTGCCCCCACGCCCAAAAAAGAACCAAGTATTGGACGTTTGCCGGCCTGCTTTGGGTCTACAGGAGGCCCCTCCATGCCACGCTGACTCTCAAAGTTTCCTGAATTCCTAGCTAGTCTCAATATTTATATCAGGAGATTAGTAAGGAAACTAATCACAACACTATAGGGTATTCTCCCTATGAGGGCAGGCAATAGACACATATTTCAAGGCTTATGTGGAGCCAACTCCCATTCATTCATGTTGATCCAACATGTATCAAAGACAGTACTCCAAGGGGTCTTCCATCACAGAAGCTGAATTACATGAAGAGGAATGCTGCGTCAGTATTGAAGGCAGGCTTATTAACAACCTGCACTGTGCAGACGACACAACCTTGCTTGCTGAAAGGCACTAGGACCTGCAGCACTTGATGAAGACCCAGGACTGCGGCCTACAGTAAGGATCAAAGCTCAATGTAAAGAAAAACCAAATCCTCACAACTAGACCAACGGCTAACAGTGTGCTAAAAGGGAACATGTTGAAGTTGTCAAAGATGTTGTCTTCCATGGCTCCACAATCAATGCTCATGGAAGCAGCAGTCAAGATGTCAAAAGACGTGCTGTATTTGGCAAATCTGCTTCATAAGACCTCTTTAAAGTGTTGAAAAGCAAGGACGGTACTTTGAAGACTGAGGTGCCCCAGCCCAAGCCATGGTATTTTCCATGATCTAACATGAATGTGCAACTTGAACATCTAATAAGGAAGACTTAAGAAGAATTGACGCATTGGAATTATGCGTATGTAGGAGAATATTGAAAGTACCATGGACTGCTAAATGGCCAAACTGATCTGTCTTGGAAGAAATATGGCCAGAGTGCTTCTTTTTTTTTTTTTAATCATTTTGTTGGGGGCTCGTACAATTCTTATCACAATCCATACACACATATGTACATTTGTTGCCATCATCATTCTCAAAACATTCACCTTCTACTTGAGCCCTTAATATAAGCTGCTCACTTTCCCCCTCTCCCCACTCCCCCCTATCTCATTAACCCTTCATAATTCATAAATTATTATTATTTTGTCATATGTCATATGTCCGATGTCTCCCCTGCCCTTTTCTCTGCTGTCCACCCACCAGGGAGGAGGCTATACGTACATTCTTGTAATAGGTTCCCCTTTCTACCCCACATTCCCTCCACCCTCCCACCGGTATCGCCACTCTCACCACTGGTTCTAAAGGACTCATCTGTCCTGGATTCCCTGTGTTTCCAGTTGCTATCTGTATCAATGTACATCCTCTGGTCTAGCCAGATTTATAAGGTAGAATTGGGATCATGATAGTGGGGGTGGAGTGAGGGGGGAAGCATTTAAGAACTAGAGGAAAGTTATATGTTTCATCATTGCTACCCTGCACCCTGACTGGCTCACCTCCTCCCGACAACCCTTCAGTAAGGGCTTTGAGTCTCCACTCTGCACTCACATTTATAATATGATTTTTTGTTCTTTGATGCTTGATACCTGATCCCTTTGACAGCCTGTGGTCACACAGGCTGGTGTGCTTCTTCCATGTGGGCTTTGTTGTTTCTTACTAGATGGCCACTTGTTTATCTTCAGGCCTTTAAGACCCCAGACACTATATCTTTTAGCCAGGCACCATTAGCTTTCTTCATCACATTTGCTTATTACACATTTGTTTTCAGTGATCGTATCAGGAAGGTGGGACACACTAATATGATTTTTAGTTTTTTGATGTCTGATAACTGGTCCCTTCCACAACTCGTGGTCAGACAGGCTGGTGTGATTCTTCCATGTGGGCATTAATGCTTCTCAACTAGATGGTCGCTCATTTATCTTCAAGCCTTTAAGACCCCAGACACTATATCTTTTGATAGCCAGGCACTGTCAGCTTTCTTCATCACATTTGCTTATGAACCCATTTTTTTTCAGCAATTGTGTCAGGGAGGTGTGCATCCTAGAATGCCAATTTAATAGAACAACGTGTTCTTGCATTGAGTAAGTTCTTAAGTGGAGGCCCCAGAGTGCTTCTTAGAGACAAAGATGGCAAGATTCCATCTTACATACTTTGGGCATGTTGTTAGAAGAGACTAGTCCCTCGAAAAGGACATAATGCTTAGTAAAGTGGAGGGGTAGTGAAAAAGAGGAAGGGCCTCAATGAGATGGATTGATATCGTGGCTGTAATGATGGGCTCAGGCTTAGGAACAAACACAAGAATCACATAGGACTGGGCAGTGCTTTATTCTGCTGTATGTAGGGTCACTATGTATGCATCATAGCCAACTTAAGAGCACCTGATAGTACCATGTACTAACCATTTGTAACAGGAGTAAACAAATTTCTTCTGAAGTGTCAGCTAAATTGTACCTAATGAATCATGAGACTCGTTCTATTTTCCTGACTTGCCTAAATGGAAACCCTGCCCAACATAATGTTTCATTAATTTTTTTTGCCCCATGTAACTGAGAGAAATTACTGAAACCCAAATGAAGGCCGAGCATGATAATGGGACAAGAGGAAAGTGAAAGGAAATAGAGAAAAGAACTACGAGGCAAAGGGCATTTATCTAGGTTTAAATACAGGCATGTACATATGTAAATATATTTATATATGATGATGGGGAAATAGATATATGTGCATATAGTTTTAAGTTTAGTATTAAGGCAGAAGATGGACATTGGGCCTCCACTCAAGTACTCCCTAAATGCCAGAACACTTTGTTCTATTTTTTAAAATCATTTTATTTGGGTCTCATACAATGTTTATCCCAATCCATACATACATCCATTGTGTCACGCACTTTTGCACATTTGTTGCCATCATCATTCTCAAAACATCTGCTTTCCACTTGAACCCCTGGAATAAGCTCTTCATTTTCCCCCTCCATCCCCATCCCCCTCTTCTTCCTGAACCCTTGATAATTTACAAGTCATTATTATTTTATCATATCTTACACTGTCCACTTTGTTTTATTGAACTGGCATTCCATGATACTCACCTTCCCGACACGATCGCTGAAGACAAATGGGTGCATAAGCAAATGTGGTGAAGAAAGCTGATGGTGCCCAGCTATCAAAAGATATGGCATCTGGGGTCTTAAAGGCTTGAAGGTAAACAAGCAGCCATCTAGCTTAGAAGCAACAATGTCCACATGGAAGAAGCACACCAGCCTGTGTGACCACGATGTGTCGAAGGGATCAAATATCAGACATCAAAGCACAAAAATTCATATCATTGTGAATGAGGGGGAGTGCAGATTGGGGACTCAAGGCCCATCTGTAGGTAATGGGATGGGACATCCCCTAACAGAAGGGTCTTGGGGAGGAGATGGGCCAGTCAGGGTGCAGTGTAGCAACAATGAAACATACAACTTTCCTCTAATTCTTAAATGCTTCTCCCTCCCTCCCCACTACTATATGATCCCAATTCTACCTTACAAATCTGGCTAGATCAGAGGATGTACACTGGTACATATAGGAACTGGAAACACAGGGAATCCAGGACAGATGATCCCTTCAGGACCAGTGGTGAGAGTGGCAATACCAGGAGGGTGGAGGGAAGGTGGGGTAGAAATGGGGAACTGATTACAAGGATCTACATATAACCTCCTACCTGGGGGACAGACAACAGAAAAGTGGGTAAAGGGAAGGATACATCAGACAGTGTAAGACATGACAAAATAATAATAATTTATAAATTATCAAGGGTTCATGGGAGAGCGGGGAGCAGGAAGGGAGAGGGGAAAATGAAGAGCTGATACCAAGGGCTCAAGTAGAAAGAAAATATTTTGAGAATGATGAGGGCAACAAATGTACAAATGTGCTTGGATGGATGGATGGATGGATGGATGGATTGTGATAAGAGCTGTATGAGCCCCTAAGAAAATAATTTTCTTTTTTAAAAAAAGAAAAGAACAGAAATGGCAAGTTAAAATAATGAAAATTCAAAAGGTAATAAAAAATTTTCTGCCCCTATTTTTCTTTCTGGTTGATTTTTTTATTTGCAAAAATTCTTTTATACATATACTTTTGGAGGCCACCTGAAAGCCTCCTTTGTGGGGAATAAGATGTTATAAAAATTGCAAACAAACAAACAAAAATTCGCTCACACAAGAATCTCAATAGTCACTCCTGATTCAGATGCTCTCTCTCTCTCTCTCGTTGCCAAATTTCCATGGACCTAGGACGGTCCCTGTAAATCAAAACCAAGCTCAATGTCATTGAGTCAACTCTTACTGTCCTCATAGGAGACGGTAGAAAAGCCCCCTTTGAGTTTCCAAGACTGTAATTGTTTACACGAGTAAAAGCTTCATCTTTCTCCCGAGGAGCATCTAGTGGTTTCAATCTGCTGACCTCGTGGTCAGTAGCCCAGCGTCTGACCAGTATGACACCACCAGGGCTCCTTGGACAGTCCCTATACACTCTAAGAAGTCTCATGAATTGTGACAGCTTATCCATTCATTCATAGACTAAGCCCACCTAAAAGTCTTGAATCTAGGGAGAGAAAACTGTAGAAATGTGTCCAGGAGAGAGATCGACAAGGTTCCTCAAATGCAATTAATCATTTTTGACAAGGCAATTATTTTTTCATTTGGCCTAACATACCATTCCGAATTTGGTAGCCGGAGATCCCAGGTAACTATTCTTCCTCTTGTCCGTGGAGTGAGTCTGACATCCGGAACCTCTAGACAATGGCGCTGCAAGATCAGAAAGGTGTTGAGTGAATCTTGCCAACGAGGATTGTTGCAGCCTACGCCTGGGCAAAGCTAGGGTTGTTACCACCTTTCTACGTCATAGAAGAGGGTTCTCAAATTAGATCTTCATATCCCTAGGCTTTTAAGATCTGATCTAATTGTTAAATTAGGGAGAGATAATTATAGATAACAATAGAGATCTTGATTTCAGAGATAGCATGATTCATTTATTGTTTTATTTCAAGAATGCATTAGCATTCCATTGTAAATGGGGACCAAACTATTTTCAGTAAAATGATAAAGTACACACTCTCCCTGTTCTTCTCTTTCATATAGTGGGTACCTTGGATAGTATTTTAAGATTGTTCCCCCCTGAACCATTTTATTAGGAGCTAATGCAGACCTCATACCATTCCCTAGTTAAATCACATCAAGCAATATTGTACAATTGCTACCAAAATCCATTTCAAAACATGCTTTTCCTTCTTGAACTCCTTGATATCAACTTCTCCTTATCCCCTCCTCCTGCCAACTTCTCCACCACACCCTTTGGGAACCCTTATTATAGTTTGTGTCTCTATAAATTCATCTATCCTGGGTTTTATATACCAAACAAAGAAAAACATATAACAAAGATTCAAGAAGTCTATCCACAAGGACAAAATACAACAAAGAGAAACCACAATATGAAAAAATAAATAAAACCACAGAAAATAGTAAAAACCAGATCAAGCCCAAAGTGCATCAGAGGGGAGATCAAGTGAGAAGGTTTAACCATTTGAGGCAGATGGATCATTTTAATCTCCTGCAGCCATCTCTCCAACACTCTCTGTCTGATCAGCAGGTTATTCCTCTCCTCCCATTATGGCTAAATGTAAATCTCCAGAGGCTTATTTGCCCTGTTGATCCTGAAAAACATAGTTTTCCACTGTTATCCATAGCCGTCTGCATACCAGGATCTCTTAATGTAAATCCTGATATGATTCCCTCCTTCGGATTTGGATGATATAATTTAATACCCTTGATGAATGGGTATTGGGGGTGCTTCTTCTATGGGCTGCGTTGATATCTGAAACAAGTCTTTAAGACCTTAGGTTGTATTATATCTGATAGCTGGGCACTATCTAATTTCTTCACCACACTTTGCTACAGCACCCATCTCTTCCGTGTTTCCTTCAGGAGGGAGAATATCAAGCAGGGCCATGTCATAGGAATGCATTGTTCTTAAATTGGGGTTAGGATTAAGTGTGAGCCCAAAATCCATTCCTGAATCGATGTTTTTTATGTACCTCTTGCTCACTTTTGAGACATCCTTGTTAATTTATGGTAGAGAATCTTATCGAATATCTCCCTGGAGCATAAGGACCTTCTGTTTATAATGCCATTGATTAGCCCATGGTACTAATTTTTAAACACCCTTGAGAGAGGGTGAGTGAACAAGTGTAGGCTAACTTCATGTCACAGTACCTGGATTATTCACTTGTGCAAAATAAATCCCTATGTGACTGGATGCTCTTTGCACAAACAATAGGAGTTGGTGAGCAGGCAAAACTTATAATACTATACACTGTTAATGTCAGTCACAGGTCTACCAGAATAATGCATATCTTAATACAACAAGTAGGATATTGAAATAGTAGGTAAATGTGAGTCTACCTACGGAATGTTCAGTACTCTCGGTCTAGCTGTCATCTGGTTCTTCACACACTGTGTCATTTCAGTCTTAAATTCTCAGGTTACAGGTGTGCTGTACATCTTGAAATTCCAGGTTTCAATGTCCCAGTGTTCTATGGCACATGGCCTGGGTCCTAATGAGCCAGGGGCTCATCTTACAGCAAAAGGTTATTAGGGTTTCGATATTGTTTTTCAAACTCTGAACAAGTGATACAAACTCTGTGTTTGTTTTCTTAGATGCAAAACTGCATGGGATCACAGTCTTCTTTGGTTCTACAAGACTTTATGACAGACACTGATAATTGTCCTTGTGGATCTAGTCCTCCCTTTTTAGTGGCTTGAGCCAGAATACCAGGGATTAAAATCTCGCTGCACTGTTTATCAGCTCTGTACACTTGGGCATGACATTACTTATTTCTATACCAGAGTTTCCACATTTGTAGCACAGAAATAATAATGTTATCTGTGTTGTAGGGTTGCGAGGATTAAAGGAGATATGACAGGAAAACGTTGGTATTTCACAGTGACTTCAGTCGCATGAAATGCAAGATAAAGTAATGCAACAACAGGTCGAGCTAGTGCTGAGAGCTGTCTCCATTTGGAGAGGCTCACTCTGCAGTGCAGTCTTTCTGGATCTTTCAGCAAGTCAGCCATTTGATTGCCTTCCAGCTCAAACATGAATGGGGACATGTTGGGTGCTTTGGAGAGCTTCACTTTCCAGGATAGTCACAGCAATGCCAGGATCTCCCAGATTCTTGGTATCTCTTTTATCAGTCTTATTCAGAGACACTGGCCAGGAATAATCCCATGAGTTGTGGGATCTGATATTTAATTCCCAATTTCCAGGTGTGTGGTTGCCTGCTATTTCCCAGTTGGTCTTTCCTTCCCCTTTCCATCCAGCCCTTAAAAGGAAAGTGCCCGAGGCATATAAAGGTGAGGCAGTTCTCCTTTGTATGTGAGGACATCCTGGGACGGAACCACAGAGCCTCAGGGCAGAAGGAGCCTGATTCTCTGGAGGACCTCGGGGAGTCAAGCAATGATACCTGCAGGACTACCTATCAGAATAAGAACTTTCCATATATGCAAGCCTCCATATTTTGATCACTGTTAGTAAACCAATACCATTACACAGTTTCGTGAGAAAAAAAAAAGGAAGATTGAATGAATTAGCTTCTTACTGCTTCTGCAACCAACAAGCCTAAATTTTGTAGCTTAAAATAATACATACTTCTTATCTTACAGTTCTGGAAGTCAGAGATCTTACCACAAAGTTGTTGGAAATGCTGTGTTCCTTCTGAAATACTCCATTTCCTTATTTTTTCATGTTTCTGAAGACTGCCCATGTTTCTTGGCTTATGGCCCTCTCTCCTCTTCGAAGCCAATAAGGGTGTGCTGAGTCATTACAACATGTCACTCCAACCTTGATTCTGGTATCCTGTCCCATGATTCCCTCTTCCTCTTCTAAGGACCCTTGTAATTATATTGGGCCTAGTCGGGCCTGTCTCAAAGTCCCATCTCATTAGCAACCTTAATTAATTACCAACCTCAACTGATTAGCAACCGTAACTCCATTGGTAAAACTTCATTCTCCTTTGCCTTGTAGCCTAAATTCCACAGCTTCTGGACGTCTTTGGGAGTCATTATTCGTCCCACCATACTGGGGAACCAAACCTGTGTCCCTGGAACCTCGTCTTCCTCAGTCACATTGAAACGTGTTGTTATACTGTTGGAAATCCATTCCTTTCTTCAAGATGTCCCTCAAAGACACCAACAGCAAGCCTTCCAGACCTTTAACTTTTCTAGCTCCCAAAATTCTGATGTCCATCGTCTAAGGCAGTGGTTCTCAACCTGTGGGTCCCGACCCCTTTGGGGGTCAAATGACCCTTTCACAGGGGTCGCCCGATGCATAATAGTAGCAAAATGACAGCAATGAAAATAATTTCATGGTCGGGGGGGTGTCATCATAACATGAGGAACTATATTAAAGGGCCATGGCATTATGAAGGTTAAGGACCACTGTTCTGAGGTAAGTTTAAGAAGCCTGGTGGCATAGTGGTTACATGTTAGGCTGCTAACCACAAGGACAGCAGTTCAAAGCCACCACCTGCTCTGCAGGTGAAAGATAATGCTTTCTACTCCTGTAAAGAGTTACACTCAGAAAACCACCAGAGTCCTCCTATAGGTTGCTACCAAGCAGAATCAACTCCATGACAGTGAGGTTTTTTTGGTTTTTAATTTGAGTTTGGGTTTGAAAAGGGAAGTTTGAGGTGCCCTGCTGGCACTGTAGGATAGACACTGGATTGCTAATTGTGAGGCTGGCAGTCCAAACTCACCAACTTCTCTGGGGAAGAAAGGTAATGTCTGCTTCTATCAAGAATTATACTTTTAGAAACTCATATAGGGTCACTATGAGTCAAAATTGACTAGTTGCTGATAATTTGGGGGGGGGGGTTCAAGGTAAATTTAGTATTAGAGTAAGTACAGCTGAATGGTATCTTCCTCCACGCCTCATAATACTTTAGTCCCCAGGAGTTAGAAACAGATTGAAATTATTGATACAATTTGTTGTGTGCAGTCTCAAGCTATGGGGCTTTATTACTCTGAAGCTAGTATTTGATCCTAGCTTACAATAGTTAACTGCCAGCAATTGTTGTGGATGAAACTGTCTCCAGTCTGTCTCCCGTTTCTCCTGTGTGTGTGTCTACATCTGCTCTTTTTATTATCACAAGTGATTAGACTCAGGATCCACCCTATATAATCTAATTAGTATAACACAGGAAAGACCCGATTTCCAAATGGGGTCATCTCTACAGGTACAAGAGGGAGGATTGCAACAACTTTGTGCAGGGGCATAATGCAGTCAACATCATGGACCTGTAAAGTCTACACTGCTTTGTGATTCAGGTTGATGCTTTAGAAAAAACATGTCCCTTTGAAGCGGAAAGAATGGAGTTGAAATCTCATCTCAATGATTGTTTGCTTATGTGACCTTGGCTCCATTACTTGAGCTCTCTCCACCTCGGTTTCCTCACCTATAAAATATACTATTGTGCATACGTAGTGGGGCTCTTATGAGAATTAATCACATAAAATCCACTGCTCATAGCTAGAGCTCAAATGGTGGTTATTATTATGATTCACCTCCCAAGTGTTTGCTTGTACCAAATAGAGTATGGCCATCTCCACTCCTCCTCTGTGGAATTTGACGAAGTTTAAAATATAATACCTACATGGTAGGCAGGTGAAGCACACTGATAACAACACTGGATTCAAGTCTAAAAACAACAACAACAACAACGGAGGTGTGTGATCTGGATTACTTTCCTTTTGTGGGCTTTAGTTTGCCAATCTAAGTAATAAGCAATTAGATTAGATAATCTTTGATGTTTCTTTCAGTGCTAATATTTCATGGTTCTAAAAACATTCTGATGGGCAAATACGACTAGCTCATGAAATAAACAGGAGTTCCACCAGTTGAAAGTCCTGGCTATGTCTGTGAACAGGCATGTTCCAAGATGGTGACATTCTAATTTCAGAGGGGAAGGTGGTACAAACAACTGTCATTCAACTGCAATCACGTTTAATGCCTGCCTTTGGACTTACGGTGTATCTTTGGACCAAAAGGCATAGTGAATTGGGAAAAAATAGCAGCCGGCTGAGTTGATGCAAAATCAAACAATACTCATTGGAGGCAATCACCCTGGCCATGAAAGTGGGCCAAGAGGGAAGAATTTCATGTTATTGAATGTGTGGGAACTGAATTCTAGCAATTGAAATTCCCACAGCACTGAGTGAACATCCAAGAGTAATAAAAATCATCCATTTTCCCCTCAGTGCTTTCTGATCCCTTTTGTATTTTATCCTTCTCTTTCAGAATTAATAGGAGATATTCTGCTGGTGTGCCTTTCAGAACTTTGTGTCAGTGGACAATTGTTTACGAGATCAAAGCAAGAGCAAATTATACGTCAACCAATGATTTCATAACAGAACTCATTTCCATTTGCAGAAAGGGATAAAGGTGGGAATGAACTATTTCTCAGGAAAGTGTACATGTGAGAGTGATGGACGCAAGTACAAAGCTCAGGCACAGCAACCCAGAAACAGCCGAGAGAGACAGGCTGTGAATTAGAGGCTGTCTCTGGTGACAGTTCCTTGACAGGCTGGGCGAAGAAGCCTTGGGAGGGGACTGACATTAGCTTGTACAAGCACTAACAGGAGGACCAACAATCTCAAACTTCATGAAAGTAAGAGTCCATGCCCAATAACAGAGATACCAAGGAGGGTGCAGTACCATGGAAATTAGGTGGTTTTAGCATTCAGACTTAGTCATGCACAATAATGTTACTTGAATAAATGTTTACAGACTACCTACTAAAGTGCCTTTCAATTGTCTCTAGGTGTCCCGTGGTGAAGCTTTTGAATCAGAAACTGCTGGGCCATGACTTTAGCATGAATTTTGAAAAACAGGGAATTAAAAGTAGAGTTTATTATTTCCCTTCTGCACTCATTTAATTTTATTTCCTTTATAATAAGCAAGGACAGGTTGTTCATTTGAAACTTTTTGAAGGTAATCTCAATGTATAATGAATTATACAAACATCTGCATTTCTCTATCTATGGGGTTTTGCCTCCTCTATAACACTGTGTTGTTGCTTTTCCATTTGTGGGGAGGGCGCATTTGCAGTGGTTCCAAAGAGAACAACTTGGTGTCAAGTAGATTCACGTCGGTTCTGACTTACAGCAGCTGTAAGTACAGCAGAAGGAAGCACTCTCCGGCCTGGCATCATCTTCACAATCATTGCCATGTTCAATTAGTCCCTGCAGCCACCGTGTTGATCCTTCTTGCTGTGGGTCTTTCTCTTCTTGATATCCTCCACTTTACCAAGCATGGTGTCCTTTCTCCAAGGCCGAGTCTTCCCTTAACATGTCTGAAGTATGTGAGATGGAACCTCTCCATTCTTGCCTCTCACACATCTGGCTGTGTTTCTTAGTGCAACGTAGGATATTTTAATTGTTTACTTTTAAAATGATCGAATCTGTTCTTTCCTGTAAATTTGCTACTGGCACAGGGAGTTGATAGCCTTCACAAACCTGCTTTGAATCAATAAAATTGGCATATTTATTTCTACTCCCTTCTTCCCAAGGTCCCATGGAATCTTTTACTTTTCAATAAAAGTAATATTTTATGAGGTTATATATGTTTATCAAATTTTTACAAATTTATCTACAAGTAATTAGTAATCTTTTTCAACAACTCTTAAACAAAATCAAAGTAAGAGTGAGTATAAAAACATTTTAGGAATTTGGCTTTGCATAGAATTGATTACTGAGATAGTTAAAGTTTATTGTGTCAACTTGGTCGATAAACACATGTGGGGTTAATTGAAGGGCGGAGAGATAAATGACTCAGTGAGCCTCGCCTTTCTAGTTCTCGGGTCTCTTGCTTTGTGATGGTTGGACTTCCCTGCTGCAACTGGCAAGGCTCACTTCCTGCATGACATCCTCAAGGAGAAGCCACATGAACCTACTCTGATGTAGCCCTGGGTGCTGGAGTAGCCAAGTGGAGACCCCTGACAGCACTGAGATGCTTACATGCTCACTGATTCAGCTTTCCTCCTGCAGTCAGCATCATAGTGTGTGTTCTGTGAGATGGAGGAGGACTTTGTGGATTGGTGTCGGACATATGGGCTAATGTTGGACTTGTGGGCTTGGGCAGCCCTGGGTTGGGATGTTTTCTTGATGTACACTTACCCTTTATATAAAACTATCTCTTATACATATGAGTTTCTGTGGATTTGTTTCTCTAATGTACTTAGACTAACACGTATTATTTCTTCTGACTTCCATTTTCATTGGCCAGCTTTCGTACACATATGTGGCAATGGGAAAGAATGGATTTGAAGGTGAAGGGTCTGATTGATAAATTACTACAGACATATCATGTATGGGCTAAAAGACATGGCACGTGTGGTGCTGTGATGCAGATGTGAGCAAGAAACGACCAGTGAGCGCTGGGTGTGAAAGACAGCTTGAGAAGAGGAAGGAAAGAGGCCAGCATGTAGTGTGTTCCAGACACTTCAGTTATTGAGGGATTTGAATGAGACCCCAAAGCATAGATAGAATTTTGGCAGATTGTCTTTTTTATTAAACTATATAACCATGTAATCATCTTGTCAGTATTCATTTGCTTCATGAAAACTTTCTGCATAGAATGTAAGCCACATTAAAACCCCGCTGCACCCAGATTGAATTATCAGGAATTCCAAAATAGTACACTCAGAATTTCACATGCAGATGGTGACCGGCCATCAGAATGTAGGCAGTGCCCAGGTGGGCCTCAGGGGGTGAGTGAACCAGATAGAGTTGGCTGGTAAAAGAAAATTACACAGAAGGAAATGCTATTATTGATCAGGTAGAGAAAAGGTTAGCTATTGTCCAAAGGAAGCATGAGGGACATTCAGTCTATGCAGACAAAGAGATGGTGGGAAGAGGCAATACTACAAATCCCCTTTGGGCAAGGATGATGACTTTGGGCAAGTAATTTTCTCTTTAAAATCATAACAGAGAACAGATTGTTGATTCTGTATCAAGCAGATAGTTTTACAGAGTTAACTTGAATTGCATACCGAAATAGAGGCCTCGGTAAGCTAAGTCCCAGATTAACAGCTGTATTTCTAGCTGGTTTTATTTCACTGTCATTGATTCTCTCTCCAGGACCATCTCCAAAACCAACTTCACGGCCATGAGTCACTGCTGACCCATAGCAACACGCTGTGGCTTTCCACGACGGTAACTATGAATGGGAATGGAGAGCAGTGTTTTCATGAGGAGCTGCTTATAGCCAAATGACTTTGGCGCCTGTCTCTTCATCTCCAGGAAATACCTAGCTATGACATTACATTGACTAGTCACTTGAAAGTTTCTCAAAGGAACTCTGAGACTCAATTCAAGACCTAGCTTGTTCCATGGACCGCTCAGGGAAGGAGACAGCTCTGAACTATCTGATCTCTTTCATCAGAGAGAAATAAAAGAACCTGGTAATTCCAGGCTCACGGTGAGGTAATTTCAGGTGTCAGAAAATGTAAAGACCTAGGATTGACTCTGGGCAAAGTGGTAAAGAAGGTGGACCTTGCTTTGGTGACCCCTTTACAGTTTTTGCTGTCTCCTCTTGGTGACTAGTTATCTCAGTTTACTTAAAACTTGCTTGGGTTTTGCCCTGAAGTTCTAGCATGTCCAAAACACTTCACACTGGGGCAATCCAAGACTATTGATCATCTTACCTCTTTCTCAGTCTCAGATTCTCTTCCTATGGAGTCAGAAACTTTCCCTTACTCCGATGGCAAAGTCTCTTTCCAGGCAGAAGCACTTTCCAAAACCACCTCCTCCATCAAAACATACCCATGTTCCATGCCATTCTTTCAAGATGTTTCCAAAACTAACACACTTAATACCAATGAGGCCAAGAGTGATGTGTTGATGAGTTGTCCATTTTTCCCCTAAGAGTTCCTTCAGTTGTCATCTTCCAACACCTGTTTGTATGTTAAGTATGTGGAAATATCAGTCATCATTTCCACACAATAACTGCTCTTTTTACTGTAAGGCAAGTAATGGTGCTCATGGAGTAGCAAAGATACTTGACATTGAGGAGACAATAATAAAGTCATGCATTTGTGCCCCTTAAAGAGACCCAGTTCCATCTGAAGGGGAGAGTTATAGCTCAAGGTATGACAGTTATTGCCTGCGAAATGGAAATATGGACACCAGATAATTGCATTTGCTGATTCTTCGTGCTGGAAATTGCAATTTTTATCTACAATTATATATAAATTTTGTGATATATAGATAGATAGATAGATAGATAGATAGATAGATAGATAGATAGATCTAATCTCTCCCAAACATGTATATGTTTGGTTTTGGTGTTTTAGGTAAAAATGTGCACAACAATTAGGCTCCCACATAACAATTTTATACAGATTTTTCTGACATCGGCTACAGTTTTCACAATGTGTCAGAATTCACATTATTTTCATTCTGTTTGTTTTGTTCTCATTGATCTCTTTCCTTGCCCTCCTTGCATTTTCACCTTTGCCTTTGGATGAATATTGACTATTTGATCCCATATTTTTCAGAGGATATATTCCTCAAAGTTGTTGTGAGCCAATCTATTATTTACTGAAAACTGATCTCCAGAAATAGCTTCAGTTCTGAGTTCAAAGGCTGTCCTAGGGTCCTAGTCTTGATGGTTCTTCTAGTTTCTCTTGTTCCCATTTGTCTAGACATTTTAAAAAAATCTTAATTTTGTCTTGTATTTCCCCCCTCATTCCAGTTTGTAACTTGTAGGTTATACCACACAAGGAATTATTGTGAATTTCTTGCTCCCACACTTCCAAAAGCATGCTATTGTCATGTTGACATCTTAAGTCATGTCTACAGACACGTGCTAATCTTCAGAATCACAGCAGCAGTTTTGAGGATGGGGAACGTGTGCAGCGATAGCTCTCAGTCCCCAGACTCCAGGACACACCTGCTTCTATTGCTTTGTTTCTTCAAGAACCATCAAATGATAAAAGGATCCATAGAAAATGAATCAACAGTCTAATTGAACCAGGAATGCCATCACCAGCCATCTCCCTTCCCCGAATTCTCTGTAGAATTCTCCTACTAAAAGAATATCATTGTTCCTCTAGCATAACGACGCTGAGAGATGCTTCAGTTGGCAGGAAGTGACTTTCTCTAGGCAGGAAAGAAATTCTATGAGATCACAGCAACTAAGGTGAAGGATATAATTTTATCTGGATTTGTAATATTTTAGGTGAGGACAAAAAAGGGAGGAAAAGAGAGAAATAAATTGCATTTAAACAGTAGCAAAAGAATTCCTGTTGAAATAATTGCTGAAGAAGACATTATCTGCTCCAGAAAAAAAGAAAAAGCCTTTTTAAAATAAAAAGTCTAGCTTGGATTGCCCAGTTAATGAGCCAATTGGATGGGCTGAACATTTGCAGGAGCTTTGTACCAATAATAATTAGAAAAACACGTTTCCAAGATAACCTTGTAATAAAAAGAATTAGCTTTCTATGCAATGCTAACTGGATCAATGCCTTATGGCTGGAAGCCAGCAGTTACGTCATGATATTTAATGAGTTATTCAAATCAGATCTGAGAAAGAGGCATCGGCTCCCTGTGATTGCTAACATGTCTGTATCTGTACCTCACCTTGCTGCTTAGGAGGCTAAAATCTTTGGCCAACATTATTATTTTGTTTTGTTTTTTAAATCATTTTATTGGGGGCTCGTACAACTCTTATCACAATCCATACATACATATATCATTGTGCCAAGCACATTTGTACATTTGTTGCCATCATCATTCTCAAAACATTTGCTTTATATTTGAGTCCTTGGCATTAGCTCCTCATTTTCCCCTCCCTCCCCCCACCACTCCTTCCCTCATGAACCCTTGATAATTTTAAAATTATTATTATTTTGTCATGTCTTACTACTGAGAAAAAGCGTCCCTATTGTGTTGTCAGTTGTCATAAAAGAGAGCGCTTCCTTTATATATCTAGATGAGATAGGGGGCTTCACTTCTAGTGGCAAACCTAGGAAAGCTCAGAGCAACCAAAGGATTTTCTTAGAGGTTTGTGGGCTACTCAGTTCTGCAAGATACCATTTTCAGAACGGAGGTTCACAGACAATTTAGACTATATTAGATGAACAGCTGTCCCTGTCAACCTCCCCCCTTAGATTTAGGCTTCCGTCTTCAATCTCCTCCTAATGGTTATTACTCAAAATTCACTCTTGACTGACAAGTTCTTCCCCTTGGTAGTTTTAATACATATTTTTTCTTCATAGTCTAATATTGTACCAGTATTCATTGATATCTGGAGTGTATCAAATAATTTAAGATTGCAACCGGACTAAGGGTAAACATCATGATAAACGGAGAAAAGGTTGCACTAGCCGAGGATTTTGTCTCACGTGACTCCACAGTTGATGCTCATGGAAGGAGCAGAAAGTGATGGAAAGATGTTTTGTTTTGGGTAAATCTGCTGCACAGGACCTCCTGAGGATTTTGAAAAGCAAGGATGTTACTCTGAGGACTGTGGTGTGCCTGACCCAAGCTGTGGTGTTTTACATTGCCTCACATGCATGTGAAAGCTGGCCATTGAAGAAGGAAAACTGAAGAGGAATGGATGCATTTGAATTGTGGTGCTGGAGAAGAATGTTGAAAGTATCATGGACTGCTAAAAGGACAAATCAATCTGTCGTGGAAGAAGTAAGGCCAGAGTGCGCCTCAGAGAGAGAGATGGCAAGATCTTTACATGCTTTGGACATATCGTCAGGTGAGAACAGTCCCAGGAGAAGGACACCATGCCTGGTAAAGTGGAGGGGCAGTGAAGGAGGGAAAGCCCCTCAATGAGATGGAGTGATACAGTGGCTGCATAAAAGGGCTCAGGCACAGGAATGCTTGTGAGGGTGGGAATAGGGTCAATTTGGATTGGAGCTGACTTGATGGCATCTAATAACAACAAAAACAACATTATGTGGTTAGAATAAATCAATATAATCTTAGTAGAGCCAATTTTTTTTAAACACTCAAACTCAATGTTTTCTTATCTAGACTGTCCCATTCATGTGCAATATAGTCTTAGGCCCAAGGCAGGTCGAACCAGTGCCTTGCCCTGTATTAGCCATTTTGACTAAGCAATGAGACTTTTTTTGCTCAGGAAAGTGCAGGAGGCATTTTCCCTCCCTGAACTTCAACCTAACATCCACCCCACTCCTTTGCTCCATTTCAGGTAGGAATCATGAAAGGCAGCTTCTAAGAGTCAGAAGTTTCACTTTCCATGCCCTTTTTCCATAACAATCAAGTAAGGCTCTAGGCCATGTGACCTCCTCTGGCCATCCACACGAGAAGGAAAACCCAACTCCACCCAATAGCCATGAGGCAGAAGTCAGACAAGCGTCGATTCTCCATCTTCGTGATTTGTTTCCCTAGCACCCCACTCCCCTGGTACTGTAATGTGTTAGACTGAGTTGTCTAAAAAACAAGCCAGTGACACTTATCTATGTACAAGAAAGAACTTTATATCAACAAACAACTTTACATCAGATAAAAGTACCCTAGCCCAGTCCAACTCAAGTCCATGTATCCCATGCCAGCTGGGGCCCTGTGCAGGTCAATGAGGCTGAAAGCTGAATTAGAAACCAGAGAGATCACAGGCTATTGGGTGCAGTCACATGGATCCAAGGTTGGTGCCAATAGTTCTCAGGATCGAGTGACCCCCAGAAAAATGAAGGCAAAGGGCAAGAGAGAGATGGAAGTTTCCAATTTCTCCCTTATAAAAAGGCCACACCTCCAAAGAGGTCTCATTAGGCTATCACCAGATTGACAGGTTAGATTCCACCCTTATACTTTCATACAAATTCAATTTGTCACAAACTACAACTGCCAATGTAGTGTATGTATGAACTACCTATGTACAGTTACATCATCTCCTGTCAACTTGTGAAGGGGTGGAGTCTAGTCTGTCAACCAGGTCACAGCTTGATGACCTCATTTGGAAGCATGAAGGAGATAAATAGCTCTTTGGAGGGCCTGATACACTCTCTTATTCATATTCCTGTTGACAAACCACATGGAGCTATGCTTGTTGAGCCAGAATCCTGGAGCTGGAGGAGCTAGGTGGACATCCACACCAGCACTGAGATGCTTCCACTACCACTGGATCCACAAGAATCTCCACCTACTAGCCTCTGATCTTCCTGCATTTGGCATCATTACATGTATTGCGTGAGTCTGAAAAGGAATTTCTAGACTGGTATTGGACATAATGGCTAATATCGGACTTATGGACATGACTACACTGGGCTGGGATGTTTTCTCAATATACAATCACTCTTTTATATGAAGCTCTTTCTTATACACATATGAGTGTCTATGAATTTGATTCTCCAGTTAATCCTGACTCACCCACTACCTTTAGAAGTTCAATGACGTACAAATGGTGTAACAGGTTATATTTTGGGTTCCTAGCCATAAAGTCAACCGGTCAAAACCACCAGGGGCTTCAATGGAGAAAGAAGAGGGTTCTCTTCCCATAAAGATTTACAGGCAGACACCCAGAGGGGCAGTTCTACCATGTCCTATACGGTAATCATGAGTTAGAATTGACTTGATGGTAGTAAGTTTGATGTGAGTCTAGATGCATTCCAGAGATTCTGGTTGAGGATGTCGGGGCAGGATCTGCATTTCATGTGATGTTGTGCAGTTTGTTTAATACTATTCTAAAAGCAAAGTATCCAAAAAAATATTAGAGCTGAATAGAGTCTTTAATATGGTTTCAAATTTTAACAGAAAAGAAACAGGACCCATGGGAGCAAACTGTAAAATCTTATTAAAAGATAGAAAGTGACTAAAAACGAACAAGGGGATTTACACTGTGCCTGGTGGGAGACTAAATTGACATTTAAAAAGATAACATTCTCAGAATTTGGGGCTTACACTTAATTCTAGCCCCAATCTAAGAACCATTAGTTATTATGACATAGCCCTGCTTGATGTTCACTCATGAAGAGATGAAGATGTGGGTGCTAGAGAAAATTGTGGGAGAAAATGGATGATGCCTGGCTATCAGAAAGAACAGCATCTGTGTTCTCAAAACCTTGTCTTCTAATAAGCAGCCATCTAAGCGGGGCATCAAATAAGTCCACATGGAAGAAGTACACCAGGCTGTGCAATCCAAAAATTTTAAATAACAAAATCCAAATCTAAAAAGGGGATGATATCAGAGTTTTAAATGTTTTAATCAGATGGAAATTAATTAGTTTAAAGCACTTGGCTTGCACAAAGCTGCAGATGGCAAATAGATGCTCCAAATCCATTTGCAGGGTCCACACATGATTAAGCCTCTGGTGAATCCCCTCTTATCGTAGTTGAGAGAAGTGAATAGCCTTGTAATCAAACAGAGAGTATTGAAAAGTTGATTGTGGCAGACATAGTTTAGTGAAAATGGAATATAGTGTCATTTGATCTCCGTTTTGACTCCTTTTTAAATTGTTTCAGCAACAACAAGAAAAGTGAAGTGGAAATACGCATGGATTAAGCCTCTTGTGAATCCCCTCGCCCCACAGAGCAAGGATGTGAAGAGCTTGTTATCCTACTGAATGCAGTCAAAAGTGCATTAGTGCACATGCATTTGGGCTAAAATTTGGCACTCTCTTTGGATTCATTTTAGATTCGCTTTGTTTTAATGTTCTTTTCTCTTTTTTTGCTTTCTTTGTGATTAAGGTGTTTATTTGCTTTGTAATTGTTGTCAGTTGGTTTTTAAAAAAAAACCAAATTTCTCTATATGGAATTCAGCTGGGTAAATCTGTAGAGGCAGTAACTAGATTGGTGGTTCCTGGCAGGTATGGCAGGGGACGTTGGGGGGAAATAGGGAGTTAATAACTATGCACAAGAACAAAGAAAATGTTCTGGAGTTGATTGTGGTGATGATTATACAACTCTGCTTGATGTGATTGAACTACTGAATTGTATGATATGTGAATTATATACCAATAAAGCTACTAAAAAATAACATTCTCTAATTAATGTGTAAATTTAAAGTAATCTCAATCAGAATTGCAATGCATTTAAAAAGGACCGTACTTACCAGCTAGTAAGGATTACAATAAAGCTAATCAAAGCAAAATGCATAGGAATTGGCCATTAGATGGGCGGACTAGACTGGAGAGGCCCAAAAGAGTGAATGATAAAAGCGATACTCATTCTGAAGAGAAATAAAATATTTGATTAGCTATTAATGAGGAATGAAACATAATTCTGCTTCACACAACTTGTAAAAAGTAAGCTTCAGATAGATTATAAATGCAAAAACCATAGGTCAAATATAGGTGAACATTGGGGTGAATAAGCATTTGAAGCAAGATAAGGAACTCAAAATTCATAAAGGAAAAAAACAGACCTATGCGACTACATAAATTAAAACATTTTATATAATGAGAGAGTATAAGCAAAGCCAAAACCTGGGGAAATATTTAAAACATATGGCAACCAATGCAATAAGATTCGGAATCGTCAAAAGTTTCCTAAACAGTGATAAGAAAAAGACAAATAATCCGGCAGAGAAAAATAAACTTTAATAATAGACAAATATGTAACACACCCTCCCCCCAAACTCAATGGGATCAATTGATGCCCCGGGACAGAGAAAAACTGCTCCACGGCGGTTCCAAGGATGAAGATCGTTACAGAAGCAGACTGCCTCCTCTTTCTCCCGTGGGGTAGCCGGTAGGTTCTTTTGGTTAACAGCCCATCATTGCACCCACTACACCGTCAACAAGACGGATTGACAAAGTGGCCGCAATGGCCTCATGGCAACTTAACAATTGTGAGGGCCAAGCAGAGCTCTGGTCTATTATGCGTAGGGCATCTCTGGGTCAGAACTAACTTGGTGGGCCCTAACAACAGCTTCCCAATACGTGAGGGAATTTGAAAGTATATCTCCAAAGTATACATTTGCATATAGAATCTTATGTCTTTTACAGCGGATTTGCCAATTACAATATGCAAGAGCGTACCCCAGACCCACAAAAGGAAAACAAAACTCCACTGGGCGGAGCTTTCATGATACGCATTTTACCCACTAGACGAGCATTGAGCTCTGAGTTAGTGCACCCAGTCGTGTCACCTGGGAAGGTTCTCTCTGGTCACAGTGAATTTTTTCTAAAAAGCAGTTTCTCTCGAACCTGGTTCTTGTGATGGCCAATTAAGAGAACAGCACACAGCTGTGAAATTTTGTTTCCTGCTCAGGAAAAATGCCACAGAAACTGTTGTGATGTTGAACACAGCTTATAAGGACAGCACTGTGGGAAAAACTCAAGTGTACGAGAGGTTTTCTCATTTCAAAAAAGGTAAACAGTCAATTAATGACAAACCTCAATCTGGATGTCAGTCAACTCCCTGAATGGATGAAACGTCAACTCAGTGCATTTGGAGTTCATTCCACCAGGTCAGACTATTAATCAAGATTTCTACTTAGAGGTTCTGAAAGGATTGTGTAACAGGGTATGACAAAAAAGACCTGACTTGTGGAAGACAGGGGACTGACTTTGCCCTCATGACAATGCACCTGCTCAAGCAGCCATCTCAGTGCACAGTTTTTGGCTAAAAACAGCATGCCTCTCTTGCTCCACATACCATCCTCCCCTGACCTCGCCCCATGTGACTTTTTTGTTGCCATGAATGAAAAGGGACATGAAAGGACAGTGATCTGAGGAGCTCGAAGAAGTGAAGAAAAAGAAAAATGGGCTGTCAGTTATCCAAATAGATGAGTTTGGAAAACGTTTCCAAGAAAGGAATTTGACAAATGTGTCAAATATAATGGATAATACTTTGAAGGTGATAGAGTTATTTTGTAAAAAAAATTAAATACACTGCTTTGAAAGAAAAATTCCAGTTTTGCGGGGTAACCCCTTGTACTGTTTTTGCCTCTGACTGACGCTTCCATGGGCATTGATTGCAGATCCAAATAAAATGAAATTCCTAAAAACTTTGATATTTTATCTATTTATATCATGATGTTGCTTATTATCCCAGTTGAAATTTTGTTTTCTTTATATTGGATTATAATCCATACTGAAGGTTATGATACTTGATATTCAGCATTAAGTGTCTTCTAGAGATTCAGGAAACAAAGTTGTGTTATCTGCATATCACAGCTTGTTAATGAGCCTTCTTAAACTTGATGCCACATTATTCTTCATATAATTCAGTTTTTAAATTATTTTCTCAGTAATAATAATTTTAAGAAATAAGAATGGTAAAAGGCTACAACCTTGGTGCACATCTTTCCTGATTTTAACCATCCAATATCCCTTAGTTCTAGTTAAATAAATGCCTCTTCAATTTTGCACAGGTTCCACATGGGCATAAGTAGGTATTCTAGAATTTTCATTCTTTTCGATGTTATCGCGATATGTTATGTCCATGTAGTTGAATTTCTTTTCATATTCAGTGAGACACAGTAAGCATCTTTCTGGTCTCAGTAATGGTGCAGTGAATTATTCAACACAACCCTCCTAGTCGTAGTTTTCATTTTGTGAGGTGTTGTAAATATTTGCCTCTATCTGTTTATGGTAACAGTCCCATTTGAGAGTGAGTTGTCCATTTTGTTAATGAGGAAGAATCAGGGCAGGATAAATCTTGAGTTACCATTTTACTAGAGGGAGTGACTGAAGTCATTACCCTTGCCCCAGTACCCTTCATACCCGTTTACTGCTTTCCTCAAATATAAGGAGTTCCCTTGAATACTTACCTGGCAGGGAAGACACCATGATCAGGAAGGTAGTTTTCCCAGGGCGAGGCTCACCCATTGCACTCCGGATGTGTTGACCCCTGTGATTTCCCCAAATGTGGGAAACTCGACTGCATAATCTGTGTTAGTGGGGGACTGCATTCATGCTCTCCCCTGGCAAAAAAAAAAAAAAAGAAGTTCCCTTGAGAAAATAATCTACATCTGACATATATGAATACTCTGCCAAAGTTCTCTTCTTGCTCTGGATTGTGCATCTAGCTTGTCATCATCTGACATCCAATTCTTGAAACTTGAGTTTGAATGGCTGGCTTTTCTAGCCTATTTGGTTTCTGTCTTTCCCCTGTGTGCGACTCTTTTTCTGCCTGTACTCCTCTTTTATGAAACACTACTCATGAAAAAGCATTAAAGCATGCAGATTAAGATTAGGTCATACCCTATTGCCATATAAATTCATTGATTTAACTGATAACACTGGCAAATAAAACCCCTATTTTGGGGAAAAAAGAAGATCTCATTCATGAGTGGAGCGTTAGAATTTCAACATCTTTTGAAGAAACATAATTTAATCTATAACATATGGTATATGTTGAAAACTCGGTAGTATTATATGTAACAGGTTTGCTATTGAAGGGGCCATGGAGTCAATTAATTTGGTAAATTTGCAACCAACAGGTTAATGAAGGGTAGCTTTGGAGCATTTTAATCCCAATGTTGAGAAAGACCATGATAGAGAAACATTTAAAAAGAATTGTTGATAGAGGTGACAGTCTTGTTTTCTTTGCTACATTGGTCTGCCTAATTTCCTCTGGAAATTGGAAAACATAAGTAGAGAGTTGAAGTAGAAAGTTGCTTAAATTTTAAGTTCGTTCAAACGGTGGCTTTGCCCCTTGGTCACTTAGTCGCTGTGAAAAGTTTGCTAACCACTCCCTGCTTCAGTTTCCTTATATTCACAACAGGGATGTTACAAAATAATGAAGGAAAAAATGAGATGACAAACAGCATCATATATCTAGGACATAAATAGGCACTTAGTAAACCTTCATTTCTTCCCTTTCTCTTTTTAATACTACATTTCTGCCCACCACTATTTTCTCAAGAAATTGAAGTAGAAGATTACAATTACCTTATGTGACCCCAATTCTACTCTCTCCTGACTGTTTGAATTCTTCCTTTTGCGAGTCAGGGCTCTTTGGGAAAATAATGATGTACTGCAAGACCTGAATATCCATGCATTGTTGTGTACACCTTGGGAGAGACAGACACAAGGAGATCTTTATATTCCCAATTTTATAATTGGTTTAGGCATGTATAAGTTATGTAAACACATAGTTCCTGTTTTAAGTTTAGAATATATTCTTTTAATTTTTTATTAATAGTACACCAGTAAAGCATATTTTGATTGAACCTATTTTAACTACTAAAAAATCAAATTCAAGGAACTATTAACCCCTACTCTTTTTTTTTCTGGAGGGTGAGTGAGTTAGTGAGAGTGAGTGAGTGAGTGAGTGAGTGAGTGAGTGAGAGAGTGAGTGAGTGAGTTAGGGAGTTAGTGGGAGGGTGAGTGAGTTAGTGAGAGTGAATGAGTGAGTGAGTGAGTGAGAGAGTGAGTGACCCCTACTCTTAATACTTAGGAAGACATCTTTTGGAATATATATGCTTAGAACCATGGATAGACATTATCTAAGTAGACATGTGACAATGTTAGCTACAGTAGAAATATTCATGTAGTCTTTGATAGAGACACTAATTAGAATAACTGTGGAAACACACGTACAATCATTCTCCCTTTAAGGAAATGTATTCTTAATTATAGATTCACTTATTTGTTTAAGTGTCAATTGGGCTGACTTTCAATAGGAAAAATGAGATTAAAATGATTGTATAATCTCTCAGTAGCTCAAAAATTCTCTCACTCACTCCACTCCACCCAGAATTCAGTTTCCTATCATTGACCAATATATATTACAGTTAGAGCTTTGAACTCCAGAAACAGTGTCTAGTATATTTGTAAGCAAGTTTTTATCTTTTTATTGTAGCTATTTGAGCAACAACTTCATTTATGAAAAAGAATTTTAATATTAGGTATGAGCATGTAAAGGAATCCTGGTGTCCCAATAATTAAATGTTATTAATGGAAAATTTAGTGATTGAAACCTATCAGCTGCTCCACAAGAGCAAGAAGTGGTCATCTGCTTCCATGAAATTACAGCCTTGGAAACCCTATGGGGAAGGTGAACTGTGTCGTGCTGTGAGTTGGTAAGGACTCAATATCAAGGCGTTTGGGACATGAGAGCGTAAGAACATATGAGAGTCCACAGGAGCTGGTTGGGGGCCATCTGTCTCTAACTATGTTGAGATGGCTGACAATAGTAACAACTATATACAAGATAGAACCACACGGTGGTTCGATTTTACGTAGCTTGGGGTAGAATACAATCAGATGGTAGCCTGATAATGTTTCTTTAGGGGGGTTGTCTTTCAATAACAGAGACAATGAGAACATCTCTCTTTCTGGCCCTTCACTCTCCCTGCTTACTGGGATTCCGTTTCTGCCTCCAGGGGTAGTCCCATGTGGACCTCTGATCCTGGGTGCTAACCTGGGAGCTATAGGCACCCTGCCATGTTCCCACCAACTTTGGAGCTGTGCAACTCTGCACCAACTGGGCTGTGATCACCCTGTTTTCCCACTTCATCTTTACGCATCATCAGCCAACAGCCTAATGAATCTAAAGAGGGCACCTGCTAGCATAGAATCCATGGACTTGAGTTGAACTGGGTTGGATGCCTTCATGATATAAATAATATAAAATGACTTCTTAATATAAAGTTCTTTCTTATACATAAGTGAGTGTCACTGGTTTTGTTTCCCTAGACAACCCAACCTAACATAGATAGGCAAATAAAATATGATGAATACATGGAGATAGCCCTGTGCACTATATAGTCATTAATGAATATTTCAATCGCTTCACATCAGTCCTTTATATTCTAGCCATGAAGATGAACTTTAGAGAGGAGGATAATTTTTGTGACTAATTGTATCATGGCACCTGTGCATATAATCTGTGAGATGAATGTATTATATACTTAACCTTATGAAAGATTGGGTGAGTAGACACAGTCAAGCATTTTAAAAACATTGTTTTATATCCAGAAAATCAAAAATTAAAAAAATGCTATGTGGCTACTATGAGAGTAAATGCTGAGCAAATCTTGAGATCATGTAATTGGCAGCCCAGTGCTGTTGAGCTGATTCTGACTCAGAGTGACTCTGCAAGACAAAGTAAAACTGCCCCTTAGCGTTTATAATACCGTAAATCGTTAAGGAAGCAGACTACCACATCTTTTCCCCTTGGAGTAGCTGTTAGGTGTGAATTTCTGACTTTTCAGTTAGCAGTGGGTATTGGACCATAGCAAACTATTAAATTAGTCAATACAATAAATTTTACCCACAATAGACCAACATGGTGATTTCTAATGTTGCCAAAGTTTGGGTTTTTGTTAATATAATTATGAAAGATATAAAACAAATTTTCAATAATATTGAAAGATAAGATACGAGAGCTCAGTGGTTAAAGATTCTCTCTCAATTCTAAAGTTGTCTTTAAACTGATGACAGCAATTCTTTTGTCAGCTTCAGGCTGCCCATCTCTTCTGCTTGCTTATGTACAAGGAGGGTGGGGTCAAGACACACTGTGATATATTCAATACATAACTTCAGAAACTAGTCAGTCATTTCAAAGAATACAACCATGCCAATTTGCACCTTCTTAAAAATAGAACTGCCTCAGAACGAATCAACATCAAGAGCATCTCTAATGTTTACTTACATTCATGGAGGTCAAAGGAATTAAAACTGCCAACGAGGTCTAATATAATATCATTCTATCCCATTACAACGGCAGACCTATGTTGAAACCCCAAATTGCCTGCATATATTTCACTTAGCAGAAACTTCAATCAGTAGTCAAATTGTTCTACCTTTATATCAAACCATTAATTTGACTAATGCTTCAAATTGGTGGTTTATATTTAGATGACCTATTTACAGAGGATAATTCAGATAAATTTCAAAGCCATTATAGGTTTTAGAGATTTTAAAGGTCCTAGAGTTGCTGCCTAAATGATTGTGATCCTATAATCATTTATAAAGAACTTAGCAAATCATGAATATTAAATCCTGTATAACTTCACTTCAGTTCTGTTCTAGCTTCACAGAGAGCCAGGGAATAAGTTTTGTTTAAATATTTAATGGGAAATTCTGAAGACTACAGACAGCTATTTAATCTTCTATTTCTAGGAGTCAAACCTCTAAGACTCCTATATGTTGGTCAGGAATTCAAATTCAGGAAGAGTAATGGTCTATTGTTTTATTTTTGAGAGAGAAAACATTCTTGGCCTCCTGGAAAGCTATACATATTATATAATTACAATTAAATGAAGATTAGCCTTTGGGGAGAGTGTATTTCTGTAATAGAGTATTTATTGGCTGAACTCATAAATGAATGCCACTTGCTTCTTTTTCATGCATTCTTGAACTTTTTATAGTGATTTGGATGAAAATTTTACAGAGTAAATTGATTTAAAGCTATCAGGGCCTTAGATGCCTGATATTGATCCCATCGACACCTCATGATCACACAGGCTGGTGTACTTCTTCCATGTGGGCTTTGTTGCTTCTCGGCTAGATGGCTGCTTGTTTATTTTCAAGCCTTTAAGACTCCAGATGCTATATCTTTTGATAGCCAGGCACCATCAGCTTTCTTCACCACATTTGCTTAAGCTCCCATTTTGTCTTCCGCGATCTTGTCGGGAAGGTGAGCATCACAGAATACCGGTTTGTTAGAACAAAGTGTGCTTGTGTTAAGGGAGTACTTAAGTCAAGGCCCAATGTCCATCTTCAATCTTAATTCTTAACATATAGATATGAGTACATAGTTCTATTCCCTTCTCATTATATATATTTACATATGTACATGCCTGTATTTAGACCTCTATAAATGTTCTTTGCCTCCTGCTTCTTTACTCTATTTCCCTTTTACTTCCCTTTTGTCCCACCAACATGTTGGGCCTTCATTTGGGTTCAGTAATTCCTCGCTACTACATTGTTCTTAATTAAGCCCCACTAGGTATCCTACAACCTTCCTTCCATTGATTTTAGTTCACTTGTCCCTTATCCCTGTATTGGTACCCCCTCCCCTTCCTTTCTTCCACCTCCCCTTCTCCCATATCCCCTCAGAATCATTGGTCTAGTTCTTTTCATCTCGGAATTATTTATCTCCCCTCTCTTATCTATATAGACATGCAGATACATTAATAAGCGCAAATATCAGGCAAAACCAAGTGAAACAACAAAGTCAAAACCAACCAAACACTAACAACTGCAAAAAACAAACACAAAATAACAATAACAATATGAAAACCACTGACACAAATGGAAAAGCCTATTAATACTTCAAGGTCTGTTTGTTGGACTTTAAAAGTGTTTTCCAGTCGAGTCTGATGGGATAACACACTCTGTCTATCAAGTCTACTGTTGGTATCCCCTGGGGTTTCATAAGTCTGCTCCCCCTGCTGCTCTGCTGCATGCCCTCAGTGCCTTGCCCCAGCATGATGGGGGCAGACTGTGCACTATTCCCATACCGTGTCTCCCGTGCTGTCCCCTCAACATCATGGCTCAGTGCGGGATACCATGTCCCGTGGTGGGGCCAGTCCTCTGGTCCTCCCCGTGCGTTTTCTGCTCCAAGCAGGAACATCGTTCTTGTTTTCTTCGTCGTCCTTTTGTTGATCAGTGATCAGAAGGAGATGTCTGTATAATCTCTATGTGATCGAACTTACTCAGGTTCAATTTGTGTCCAGCATGTGGTCTATCTTTGAGTGCGTGCCATGTGAGCTTAAAAAGAATGTGAACTTTTTGCATTTGGGCGGAAAGCTCTGATAATATCAATCAGATCAAGTCGCCCAATTGTTCCCTTTACATCTGTAGCTTCCTTGTTGAGTTTCTTTCCTCGTGATCTGTCTTTTTCAGAGAGTGGTGTATTAGAGTCACCTATGATAATTGTTGAGCCTGTGAGTTCTTCTGTCAGCTTTTGGAGTGTTAGATTTATTGATTTTGTGGGTTTCTCCTTGGATGCATATATATTTTTTATGCTTACTGGTTTTTGGTCTATTGTTCCCTTGAGTGTTATATAGTGCCCCTCTTTGTCTCCTGTTATGACTTGTACCTTGCAATCAATTGGTCAGAGATTAAGATTGGTACCCGTGCTTTTTTTTGCATTGCCATTTTCTTGGTATATTTTTCTCCAGCCTTTAATTTTCAACCTATTTTTGTCTGCAAGCTTGAGATGTGTCTTCTGTAGGCAGCAGATCTATGGGTTATGTTTTATGAGTGAGTCTGTTAGCTTCTGCCTTTTAATGCTTAAATTCAGTCCGTTCATATTCAGTACTATTGCATCCATCTGTGGACTCTGTGATGTCAACTTGCACCTTTTGTGTTGTGCATTTTCTTACCTACCTATCTTATTGGTTTGTGTTTTGTGTGTGTGTGTGTGTGTGTGTGTGTGTGTGTGTGTGTGATTCTCGGCTTCTTTCCACTATTGAGCTAATGCTGTCTTGGGTGCTTTCTCTTTGTTGCCCTCTGGGTGGAGTTGTTCTACGTGATGGTCCCTTATTTGTGCTCAGTGAGTGTTGTATCTTCCTGTGGATTCACCCGTACCCTACCCGACCAATATTTCTCTATTTGGAATGTGAGTTGGATAGTACTCTCATGGGATGCTGGTCAGGTGGTTGTGGGCCCACAAGTGTGGTGTTTCACTGGCTGATCTTTCAGTAAACCATAAGTGTGGGGAACAGAAATATTTCACCCAAGTTGTCTTCCCCAAATATATGTCAGACTTAGCTGCTTGCTACACATGGTAAGTAACTATAGACTTGGAGGTCAAGAAAAGTAGGTCAGTAGTTATTCTCCCTAGGGATTATCAGTCATCTAGAGCAATCAGACTGTATAGTCTTTCCCACCCTAAGTAGGGCCCACTCCTTTCTGATAAGGATAGTAGTGGATTGTTTCGTTTCGCTGAAGGAGAGCCCAGGGAGGTCAAGTTCATTGAAGGATGACCAAGGTTAGGCCACCATCATTAATCTAGGGTTCACCCATTTTGTTGCATACATACCACTAGTCCCTCCCCTTCCTATCATGTGTACACCCCTAGCTCATCCCCTTCCTGTTATGCTTATGCCCATTGTATATCCCCCTCCTATTGCTTGTATTGCCTATTGTTACAACCCCTTCCTGTGACATATGTCTTTACCTGTAATTAGGATGCATGTACACCCCCAAAGATTTATAAGCCTTGGTTAGCAATAAATTGCTTTCTTCTGAACTTTCCCTGCCCTCTTGGCCCATGCTGTGTGTGGACCTGGTTATTGAGGTCATGCACATCCAGGAGGTGAGCATGCTACTATTAAATGTGTCTGACATCTTCATTTTACACTCTCCTATCTCTCTCATTCTCTATGACTTTATTATAATCTTTATATATCTCAACCGTACAATTGTGCTTACTGAACCTGTGATTAGTTGTGGACGGCTGGATTCCCCCCACATAGCAGTGTGTCTCACAGTGCTTGGAGTGACTCTGCTGGCATGTGGTGTTGCCCTCTGAAGCTGGAGTGCTGCAGTTGTAGAACATGGTAGATAGCAGGTGGAATTACCCTAGTTGAAGGGATCGCCATGGAAGCTGGGCAGATGTTCCTGCAGCAGTGTGGAACACCACAGACAGTAGGCAGGAGTTCCCCTAGTCACTTGTAAAGCCTTGTTGTGTATGCAGGAGTTTCTTCAGATGTTTGAAAGGGAGATCCCCCAGCTGCTTGGGTAATTGTAGATAATGGGTGTGATTTCTCCAGCTGCATGTAAAACCAACAAGTGCAGGTAGGAGCTCCGCCAAACTGGGCCATCAGAGTTGCCCTAGGTGGAGGGGAGTGACCTGGAGGCTGGTAGTGGCTTGTGAAAGGAAAGAAAAAGAGAGAAAGGAGAAAACAAAGATAAGAGAAAATAAAAAACAAACACACATACACACACAGAAAAATGCAAAGACAAAAGAAAAGTAAACACAGTCAAAAATAAAACAACAAAAGAGGAAAACTGAATCTGCTTGGACTGTGGTGGTTAAGAAAGAAGAGATAGAAGAAGGGTAAAAAAGAAGAAAAGAAAGAAAAAAGAAAAAAAATAGATAGAGAGAGCTGAGCCCCATGCCATGTCTTGTGATGTGTGCAGCACTGGAGCTGTCCCCAGTAGGTGGGTGGAGTTGCCCTATGCAGAGTGTCAGGACTGGAAAACAGCAGTGGCATGTGGAAGGAAAGAGAGGGAGAGGAGCAAAACAGACAAGAAGAAAGAAGAAGAGAAAAAAGAGAAGGAAGAAAGAGAGAAAGAAAGAAAGAAAGAAAATAACAGCGGTGCTCACTAAGATTGACTGTGGTCAGAAAGAGAGAAGAAAGAAAGATGAAAACAAATAAAGAGAGAGCTGATCCCTGATCGCCTGAATGTGAGGCCAGAGTGGTTTAAACCCTGCCCCGAAGTGGAAGCTGGGTGTGCTCTTTTAGTGCAGGGTCCCGCCAGTGCTGGATGGAATTGCCCTAGTTGGCACGATCACCGTAGAGGCCAGATTGAGGTTTCCTCAGCAGCACAGAGTACTGTAGAGGGCTGTCACTGTGCCTTGGAGGTCCCTCTGCTGTTTGAGTTAAGTTGCCCTAGGTGGAAGGTGGTGGCCCGGAAGACAGCAGTGGTGTATGAAAGGAAATAGAGGGAGAGAAGAGGGAAAAGAGAGTAAAAGAGGAAAAAAGAGGGGAAAAAACTGGGCCTGTCGAGCCTGACTGTGGTAGGAAAGATAGACGGGAGAGGGAATGAAGAGAGCACTAGAGTGGTAAGTAAGGAGATAACAGGCTCGATCACCTGACCATGGGCCTGGAAGAGTTCCAACCTTGCCTCAAGGTAGTGGGGTGGTCTGCTCACTTGGTGTAGGGTCCCTCAGATGCTGGGCGGAATTACCCTAGAAGGCAAGATGACAGCAGAGGCCAGGCAGTGATTCCTGCAATGGTGTTGAGCGCTGGAATTCACTGGTATGGCGGCCTTGTGCTGTATGCAGTACTACAGCAGGGGGGGGGGGGGAGGGGCGGTTCCCTCTGCCCCATATAGGGCCCCAGGACAGGCAGGAACTCCCCAGCTGTGTGTAGGATCACTGAAAGCAGACAGTAGCTCAAGCCCACTGGACTTGTTTTCTTAGCTTGCCCAGGACTGTGGATGCCCTAATAACTCAGAGGTCCCCCTGAACCCCACCAGCTGGAATTGAATTGTTATTCTGAAACTGAGGCTTGCTCCAAGGGGTCTTTGTTATGTTGACAGTCTCTGGGCTCTGTAGCTAACTTCTGGCCTTCCTTAGCAAGGGCTCCCTTATTATGCTAATATATGTTAATGGACTCATTCTACCAGTTGTCTTGGAGTTAAGCAATGAGTCTGGGATCATCAGTTTTTACCAAGAAAATATTTTTTTCTCTCTTTTTTATATTGGGCTTATGAGGTGCCCTGATTTGGGGGCTGTCATGCTGACCCCCAGAGGGAGAGATCCAGCTTATCCAAGAGGTTGTTTTCTTCTTGGCCAACTGGAACTGAATTCACCCCATGGACTATGACTATCTGTTTATTTTCTGCCACTGCCCAACCTGACTCAGGTAATTTCCTTATATTTTGTCAATTGCTCCAAAGCTAAGACTACCCCAACTGGATCCCCAGGCTATGAGCTCAAGGCAGCTAACAGCATGGGGAGCTCTGGGGGGGGGGGGCTGTCTGGGGTTATGTCCCCTTTGGGGCCTCAGCCTGAGGAAATCGCTACTCACTGCCAAACTAGGGTGCTGGTAGCTGCTAAGCTGGAACCTAGGAGCCTAGCACACTGAACCCAGAGCAACTTAGTATGTTCTCAATTCTCTTTGTGAGTGGACACTTGTTTTAAAAGCAGGGTTCAGGAAAGACCCTAGTATCCTGATTCTAATGTCAGGACTCTGCCTCCCAGTCTCCTTCACCTTGTCTCCCAATTTTCTGATCTGGCAGCAGGAGCTCCGGGTGGATGAATCTAACTAGATGCCATCTTCTTCCGTCTCCCACCTTTGTAGTTTAATGGTTAGAAATATGCACGAAGAATACTCAAGATGGTTTTCGGACTGATTTGAAGCATTGGATGGAAACAGGGCTTTATTTGTACTGCAGATTTTTGGAGAACAAGTGCCTTATGTTTTTTGGTATTAATGAACTTCCTTCTCTTGATTAGAGGTGAAGGGTAGCACACTGATCATTAACCTGGGCTTAACTGGGATCCCTAGTAAGTAGCCAGGGAAAGCTCTTTAAACGCATGGTACTGGCTCTCTATCAGACATCCTCTGGGTCTTCCCGGGGAGTTAAATGTGAACAGGTTTCTGTGATTTGTTGATTGGAGCCTGTTTGCATCACCTGGGTCAAGCTGATCTTTTCCCTCTACTACATGGGAGGCATCAGTGAAAAATAATACTATGAGTGGAATACCTGTTCCTGTTGATAGTCGCTCTAATATGTCTAGTGTCTACAACAGTGTAACAGTGTGTAACCAAGTTGCCTGTTGTCTAATTCTTTGTACACCCTGTTCTACCTTCCCTGTGTTAGTTATCCATACGCCATATGAACTCATGACTATTCTAAAGACTCCACCTTCCTGGGTTAGTAAAGAGTCTGAAGTCACTATTGTCCAAGGAAACTTTGGCCAAAGAATTTAAGGATTTCTGCTGCACTCCCGTCCCCTCAGCAACTTCTTTTGCTTTTCTGTGCCATGGTTACTGAAACGTTTCTCAAAGACAGTTTCAATTTTAAGGTGACCAGACGTCCCGCTTTTGGCAGGACAGTCCCAATTTTAAATAATTTTTCCTGTGTCCCGAGGCATTTTTTTTAAAGTTCCGATTTTTGGAAAGAATGCACGACAAGTTAGGGTATACGGTTTTGGGCTGTCATGTGGCTATTTCACCAGGATATGTGTTTTATCAATGGGGTCCCACTGGTGTCCCACTTTACCAATGTTAAAATATGGTCACCTTAAAATTATAATATGATTTAGGATTAAAACTCTAAAATTGACAGGCCTCAACCTGAATGTTAGACTATGGGATTTCCTCCTGACTCTCATATTACAACATGTGATGTTTGGATATCAATCTCCCAGTATTTGTTGGCATCTTTCCAATAAATATCTAAAGATAATCCAGATACTTTTGAATTACCATTAGTACACATTGTGAATATTCAACAAGAGATCGCCCATGTAAATCTGCTGTCAATAGGAGTGGGATCATTTAAACTGTTGTAATTTGATAAACTACATAAGAGCACATATTCATAAGGGGCACATACAACTCAGCAGAGAATATAGAAACATTTGCATATGACAGCCAAGTTTACATTAGGGAGTTATTGCAAATAGATTGTCTTCCCAACTGCGAGTCTCCGTTGCTAAGGTTATTCCAGCATTCACTATTATCAACAGGAAGTGGGGTGACCGACTATAGGTTAAAGTTCCTACCAGTTTGTTATAAAATTCTCCATTCCACCAACCTAAATCTCAAAGAAAAGCTTTGCACATTGTTACAAAATATCTATTTTCACTTCAAGGCAAAAGAAGATTTTTTTAGTAATTGAGGGTCATTTCAGCAGTTATTTAACTAGACCCTAAGTGAGATTCAAGCACAGTACTAGAGATCGTTGGGTGCATGAGGTTAACACTTGCAAAACCTCGAAGTAGGAGGTGAGATTTAAAGGGAATTTAAAATAAGAGTTTCTTGTGGCAAATTCAACACTGCATTAGATTACCAGCATATGTTATGGATTGTGACAGTCTAATAAAAGCATTCCTAGTTCAAGCCATCTGTCCCCCTGAAATGCAAACTGTAACTAGAGAAGCCATTATCATGGTGTTAGATTACACTGTTCCAACCCTGATTAAGTGAACGATAAAACAAGAGGTACATGGGTGGTGGGTGGGGGAGGGGTAAGGGTGTTGGATAATAAAATTGTACTTGCTGGTGAGTCCTCCCTTAGAGGGAAGATTGGTTAGTGGTTGCTTCAGGAGGGTATCTGAATTTCAAGGTCAGTCCTCTAGCCGGGTTAGTTACCCACTCAGGAACCTTGCTCTCCTTTAATTGAGGAAGATATGTCTAGGTTTTATACCCTGTAATTTTACAGCATATTAGACATGCATTAAAGCAAAACAAAATCTGTAGGTCTTGGAAGATGATTGTAAGAACAGATGGCAAGTATATGACAGACCTAAATAGCCAATTATTAGAAGACCTCAGAAGTAATAGAAATCCAAATGGAATATGAAAGAAATTCAGAAGACTTTTGAATATCCTATTTCTGCCTATGGTAAGTGCTTCAGCTTTAAATTTAAAGAAGTGTTAAAATTGTGAAGAACAGGTTTGATGCTAAATAGGCAAAGTTCTCTTAAACATATTTTTTTGTGGGCAGAACATTCTCCCATGCTTTCTAAAAACTTACTTGAGAGATCCATAGGGTGCCTACACCTAAACTCTTTTTGTATTTTCTTTTTTGTGTTTAGGTCAGATTAAGTTAAATGTATCTCTAGGATTTCTCTTCCTACCTTGGATTGGCTGGATTACCTGGTGGGTAGCAGCCCAATAAGCAGCTCACTAAGCCACCAGGGTTCCATGCCAAAGCTTAAAGAGACAGACACCCTAACAAACAGATATCTGCTTCATTCTTGGGATAATAGTTTTCATTAGACCTGAATATAGATCAAAATATAATAAGACCTTTCTAATTCAATTTAATATCAGGAAATTACTTAGAGTTATTCATTCTACGGTTGTTTTCTTCTCATTTGTTCCTTTTAATATTATAACAGACTGTTGTAAGCATCCACGTTATACAATTGGTCTCCTAAAGAAGGAAAACATATCCATATATATGTTTATCCAATTAGTACCACCCAGGGGTAAACATTTAAGCTGTATCAGTATCTAAGGTCTTTAACGGTTTGTCTTAAAACAAGCAGCCATCTACGCGAGGTGTTAACTACGTCCACATGGAAGAAGCATAGCAGCCTGTGTGATCCAAGGGTTATAAATAGTAAATCCCAAAGAGGGAATGGTATCTGAGCTTAAATTGTGAACATTGAGTTTGCAGAAGGATATGGTTGACAGTAGAAACCATTCACAAGGTCCCCAACATGGAAAGTCTGGTGAATCCCCTGTAACCACAGTCAAGGGATGTGAATGCCTTGCTATCAGACAGAGAACACTATAATATCGATTATGTCAAATGTGGTTAGGCTAAAATGTAATACTTTGTCATTTGGTCTCCCTTTTGAGCTATTTAAATTTTTTTCTATTTTTAATATTTTCTCCTTTCTCTTTGTTGAGGTTTCTCTGATTTGTTCAGCCATTGGGTGTGTGTGTATGTTTGTTTGCTTTGTCCTATTTGTGTAAGATTGTGTTTTGTTTTGTTTGATTTTCTGTATGTGAAATCCAGACTGGGTAGCTCTACACAGACAGTAACTGGATAGAGCATTGCAGGGGAGGAAGGGGGCAAATGGGGAGAGGACAACAATGAGTATGAGAAGAAAATATTATGAAATTGATTGTGGTGTGGTTTCACAAATCCCCTTATTATGATTCAATGATTAAATTGTATGATATGTGAAGTATATGCCATTAAAACTTAAAAAATTGGTTTGGAGGGTTTACTTGTAATTTTTTGTGTGCTACTGCATAAATGATCATTTTTCTTCTTAATAGCATGATAGCATATGATCAAGAACCAAAGGTACTGAAGGAAGAAGTCCAAGCTGCACTGAAGGCATTGGTAAACAAACAAACAATCAAATAAAACAATGCTCCAGGAATTGAGCGAATACTAACTGAAATGTTTTTAAAAATCTGCTGAAGCACTGAATTAGTCCCTACCAAGAAATTTGGAAAACTGTTACCTGGAAAAGCAAATGGAAGAAATCCATATCTGTATCCACTCTAAAAATTAAGCTAACCAAACAGAATGAGGAAATTATCCAACAACCTCATTAATATCAAATGCAAGTAAAATTTTAGTGAGGATAATTCAGATACAATTGCAATAACAACACATTGACAGCTTCCAGAGAGTCAAGGATTTTTTGTTTGTTTGTTTAATTTATTTTTGTTACAATCCATACATCAATTTTATCAGACATATTATTACATAAATTGCCATTGTTCTTTTCTAGATATTTACTCTCTATTTAGCTCTTGGGATCAGCTCCTCTTTTCCCCCCTCCCTCCCCACCCTCTTGTAGCCCCTTGATAGATTATAGATTGTTATTGTTTTCATATCTCATACCGACCACTCTCTCCCTTCTCTCTGGTTTTGGCTGTTCTTCCCCTGGAGGGTGTGTGTGTGGTTATGTGCCATTAATTGGGATCAGTAGGTACCTCCTTCTTTCCCACCTTTTCCCCCACCCACTACCCTTTTTGCATCACTATCCCCATTCCTGGGTTTCATATATCCTGAGCTTTATCTTTTGCCTATACCTGTGTACATGCTCCCGTCCAGTCCTGAGTGGGAAGCGGCATTGGGGCCATGGTAGTGAGGTTCAAGTGGAATTCAGAATGTTGAACATGGAATGAGGGATGTCATTGCTGATGCCAAGATGGATCCTGGCTGAAAGCAAAGAATACCAGACATTTCCTTGCATTTTATTGACTATTCAAAGATTGTGTGGATCATAATAAAATATGGGTAACTTTGTGAAGAGCAGTAATTCCAGAATACTTAATCGAGCACATGCTGAACCTGTCCATGGAATACTTCATGGTTTAAAATCTAGAAAGCTGTGGGTCAGGGTTGCATCCTCTTACCATACCTAATTAATCTGTATGTATGCTAAGCAAACAATCAGACAAACTGGACTATATGAAAAAGAATGTAGCATCAGGATTGGAGGAAGGCGCATTAATACCTGCAGTGTGCAGACAACACAGCCCTAATTGCTGAACGTGAGGAGGAGTTGAAGCACTTACTGATGCACATCAGAGACCGCAGCCTTAAGAATGGATTGGAACTTAATGCAAAGAAAACAAAAATTCACAATAGACTTCTCAGCCATGCTGGCAGGCAAATATCTTTCTGTTCCTTGGCCTCTCAGCCATGTGATCCCTTGGCGTCTGGCTTGTTCCATGGTCCAGGAAGTCCACCACTCTGTCTCTGGGTCTCCGTGCTTCCTCTCAGCTCAGTCTCATGGTTACATGGTTATGACCTCTGGCGCCTCCTATGCCTCTCCACTTACGGCCAGGATCTCCCAGGTGCTCTACTGGTGGCTCTTCTTTCCTGATGATGCTCAGATGCTTGTTTCCTACTTCTGAGATGGCTCACCCTTATACTTAGCAGAGTGGCAAAACCGACGGATCCTTGAGTTATTTACATCTTATTTACATGCTTCTATCCAATCACTGGATAGACTAGAGGAGGTCCACTGGTACAGATGAGAACTGGAAACACAGGGAAGCCAGGGCGGATGATTCCCTCAGGACCAGTGGTGTGAGTGGCGATACTGGGAGGGCATAGGGAGGGTGGGTTGGAAAGGGGGAACCTATTTCAAGGACCTGCATTTGACCTCCTCCCTGGGGGACATACAACAGAAAAGTGGGGGAAGGGAGAAATGGGACAGAGCCAGATAAGACAAAATAATAATTTATAAATGATCAGGGGTTCATGAGGGATGGAGGGGGGAATAGAGGGGGAAAAATGAGGACCTGATTCGTGGAGAGCAAAAGCTTTGAGAATGATGAGGGCAACAAATGTATAAATGTGCTTTACACAATTGATGTATGTATGGATCAAGATGGGAGGTGTATGAGTCCCTAATAAAATTATTTTAAAAAAAAGAAGTTGGGGAAAGTGGGAAGATGCCATTATATTTTAATTCATTTTTTTCTACACTTTAAAAAAATCCCCTCATATTATACTTAACCTTAAACAATGCATTGTTTAATGGTATTTTAAAAAATATTGTATACCATCTATGTAAAAAAAAGAAAGAAAATGTTTTGAAACCGACTGTGGTACCAATTGTAGAATACTGTTTCATGTGATTGATGGAATGTTATGATATATGTAAGAGCTCCCAATAAAATATTTTTTTAAAAAGAAACATAAAGACCATTGAGAAAGAAAAATGAGGAAACAGTGAGACACTGCTACATATTAACATCCACCTCAAGGTGACAATAACTCAAATATTATTGGAGTGTCAAGACACCAGAAAAAATCCAATGTAATAGATAAAAAGCTAAAATAGGACCAAGTATTATGTTATCAGTGTAAGCAATCAGTGGGTAAGAATATAATATTGGATAAGTTGTTGGAATAAATGTTTAATATAAATAATTAAAAAGGAATATTGGTAGAAGAGCCATATTAAACTATTTTGTTTCAACACAAGTATTGATGAGCAAAGATGTCACTTTAAGGATCAAGGTGATCCTAAATCAAGTTATGGTATTTTAATTGAGTCATATACATGTGAAAACTGGATAATAAATATGGAAGATCACAGGGTAAAAATGACATATTTGAATTAATGTGTTGGTGGAAAATGTTGAAAATACTGTGGGCTGTCAGAAGAATAAACAAATCTTTCCTGGAGGAAATAAAGGTAGAATGTTCTTTTAAAGCAAGGATGATGAGACTCCATCTAATGTAATTCTACAAAGGAGAGGCCAGTTCCTTGGGAAGACATCCTGCTTGGTTAGAGGGTCAGTAGTAAAGCAGACTCTCAATGAGATGGATTGTTGCAGTGCCTCCAACAATGGGCTCCAATATTACAATTGTGAGGATGGCACAGGGCTGGGTAGCATGTCCTTCTACACAAATGGAAATAGTAGAAATACTTCAAAGAATGACCATGAAGGTTAATGCAATGACAGAATAAAGTGCCTAACATGTGCCTGGCATATCATGATCTCTTAGCTATGCAGGGATTGAGGAGTCACTGAAAGAATTTCAACAGGAGCATTTGCCAAAGAAATGTACATTTTAGAAAGATCACTTTCTGTGCATCATTCAAGTGAATATTATTGTACCAGTGGTGTAGTAGCTATCTTTGTGCTGTGGCCCCCAGAAATCCAAGAGGCCACAGTTCAAAAACACCAGTTTCACTGCGGTGGGGAAAAAGACAGGGCTTTCTACTCCCATAAAGAATTAAAGTCTAGGAACCACAGGGACTGCTCTGCCCTGTCCTCCTGTCCTCTCCAGTCACCACAGGTCAGCAAAGACTCCATGGCAGTGAGTTTGTATTGTTGTTGTTGTTGTTTATGGCAGTAGTGGAGATGAGAGATACCAAAGAACCAAGATAAAGTATAAAAACAGAAAGACATCTTTTAAAAACTGAAAAGTAAGATGCAAAAGGGGGCAGCAGTGAACAGGACCTGGTGTCCAGATAGACACAAGAGTGAGAGAGTGAGGAAAAGGAAGTATGAGGTGACTTCTGAGTGTCTGACTTAGATAGAGATCAAGATTCTTGACTTTTTCTAATGAATCCAATGTTCTTGTACCACAGTAATGGCCTTCTCAGGGGCTGCTCCTTATAAGACTGAGAGTAATTTCATATCCGGGTGCTTTATTTCCACACACTAGGAAAGGCAGTTTTCTAATGCATTGAGTATAACTGTGTTAGTCTGGGTACTTTAGAGAAACAAATCCACAGAAACACATGTATAAGAGAGAGTTTCATATAAAGGGTAAGTGTGCATCAAGAAAACATCCAAACCCAGTGTGCCCAAGCCCACAAATCCAACATTAACCCATTAACCCTTATGTCCAACACCGATCCACAAAGTCCTCCTCCATCTCACAAAACAGATGCAATGATGCCGACTGCAGGAAAGCTGATTCAGTGAATGTGTAAACATCTCAGCACTGGCAGGGGTCTCCATATGGCTGCTCCAGCACCCAGGGCTGCATCAGGGTAGGTTCATGTGGCTTCTCCTTGGGGATGTCTTGCAGGAAGTGAGCCTTGCCAGCTGAAGCAGGGAACTGGCTAAGGCAGCTGCACCCTGGTTGGACTGTCACAAAACAAGGGGCCCAAGAACTAGAAAGGCAAGACTCACTGAGCCATTTATCCCTCTGCCCTTCAATTAACCCCACATGTGTTTATTGGCCAGGTTGGCACAATAAACTAACTACCTCAATAACTCAGCTTCTACACAACCACCAACTCTCAGCTCATGAGGACTGCATGCACAGGGAGCAAAGAATTGGCTGGTCTTGTGCCATCCTCATGATTGGTGGCAGATTAGATTATTGTGATTCATAAGATTTTTATTGGTTCACTTTTGGAAATTGTTCACTAGATGTTTAACTAATTTTAAAATACCCGATGTTGGTGTAACCTGGAGCAGTTAATTGCTGGGTATGAAAAAGGGTATGATTTGAAGATTAGCCGTGAAGAAATAACATGGGGATCATGTCAGGCTTCCTCGGGCTGCACCAAGGGCAAGTAGACTCCAAGTCCACATCAGCCCAAGGCTGATTTCTCTGAGGAAAAAGTCGGATATGCCTCCATCCTTTAACCTTTCTTGCTCTATTCTGACACCAATTATCCCTCTCAAAGCATTCTGCTTCCGTGCTCCATTTGATAGTTCACATAGAATTCACAGACAGTACAAAATTCACAATTATTGGGTGTTTTTTAGTTGCTAACAGGCTACTACCCAGGATCAGAAATGTAAGAATACTGTTCTTTTGTCCACAGTCCCTCCATGCCAGCAGTCACATGTCTGATCCCTGACCTCACAGGTAGGCTGTCCCTTTGCACCTGCCCTGCTTGGGCACGTATTACAAAGCTACTTTGGAGCTGGTAAAACCTGAAGGGCATTCCACTACCCAAGCCAGCCTCCTGTTCAAAAGGTGAGCAACTTTACTTATTCTGTGGATCAGGAAGCTCGCCACTCTGTCTGATACTTTCTGTGCTGCTACTCCTGCTGCCACTGTCACTTCTCTGTGCAGGAATCTGGGATGTGCTCTGCTCATGTCTCTTCTTTCTCAGTGGTTATGAGATTCTCTCTTTCTGCTCTTAAGATTGCTCACTTTGTATGTAGTGGCAGCATTTCCAAAAGTGGGCAACACCGCCCCCTGGGAGTGCTTGAACAATTCATGAGGGCAGCAAAAACAGATGCCTATACTTTTTGCTAGATTATGGTCTGTAGTACCAAAGTTTTCATTGCCAGCAGGTCGCTGAGTTGTGTGCTGTTGTCGCTCATTTGTTGTTTATTTTGAAAATGGGGCAGTAGACTAAATAAGTTTGGGAACCTTTGCCCAGTGGAATGGCCAAACCGTTCAATCCTCATAATAGCATTCCATACGCTTTTGCATGTTCTCGCTGATTCGTTTGGTGGAGGTTAAAAAGACTACGAAAAGAGTAATTCAAGTAATTCATCTGTGCTACCAGGAGCTTCTGAAAAAGGGAAAATACATTTACTCTCTGACACAGCAATTCTACTCAAATATTTATTGAATAGAATCTAAAAGTCCACAGAATTTCATGCACTATTCATATTCCCTTTACTCATTATGGCCCCAAACTAGAAACACACCAAGGATAAATCAACAGAAAAAGCAGCAGTCAAAATATAGTACACACACATCAATAGAATACACTCATCAATGAAAATATGTGCGCTATTGATATATACTACATACAATATACGTGAACCACATCTAAAATATCATTTTGAGGGAAAGAAGGGATTACATAAAGGATACATACATAGATATATTTATATAGGATCTAGAGCAGATAAAATTAATTTGGTGATAAAATCAGTGATTGTCTGGAAGAGGGGAGCAGAGGAGTGGTTGGGAAACTGCACATGGAAATTTTCTGATGTGAAGGAAATTATCTACAAGGGGTGTGGATTACATAAGTATTCATTTTTCACAACGACTTAAACTCTACATTTAATATCTGTGCATTTTCCTACTTATTACTTGAATCTTGATTTTTTTAATTCTTAAAAATTAAGTGAAAGCTTACCCGTTGTCCTTACACTTGCTTGCTACTCTGGTGAACTCTGATGTTTGCCTAGCATACTCCTTTGCCTAGCTTATTTGCAAAAATTATTTGGATTTACACAATCTCAATTCATTTCAAGACTTAAATTTCCTGATTTTGTTATCCATCACTGTTTTTTTTCAAAAAGGAAAAGAAAAGATCACTCTCCTTTAAAAATTGTTAGAACTAACGTAAAAGTAGAATTCCACTTTCTGAGTGAAAAAAAATCACTTTCTGAGATATAAAATGTCTTTTAGAAAAACCCAAAAACCCTCACTGCCATTGAGTCGATTCAACTCCTAGTGAACTTATAGCGTAGGCTAGAACTGTGGGTTTCTATGACTGTAATTCTTTATGGGAGTATAAAGCCTCGTCTTATAACCTGGAAATGTGGACATATCAGAGCAGGCCAACTCACTTGTAGATGTCACTGGACAATACTGTCTAAAATTGAATCTTACCTGCCAAATTCCCACACAAATTACTGAGCAAAAGTCCTGGAAGAGTTTGAACAGTTTTTCAAGGGTCCACAGCTATGGATTATTCATCCTATAATCAATTCAAATTTTACTTAGTTAAACATAATTCAGAAGACTAAAGAGAAAAGTTTGATATTATTTTTTGCTGACATTTTTTGGGGAATTCAAATTTGGTGGTGGTGGGGGGAAAGGGTTAGACAACTCTCCAAGTTACTAATTGAACAATTATAATTTTGGTATGCTTTCTCTTTTGCTGGATACCCCCAACAAAAATAAATTTAAATAGATGTGGGAAAATAGTCAACAGAAAACTTGTTCAATGAATTATGACAAAACATAGACCCATATGATCTCCTATTAATAAGCAGACACTAGTTCTGAGACTTCCTGGTAGTGTTACATGTTCTCCTTCCTGTGGTAATTAAAATAAAGAGCTGAAACACAGTTGTACCATGACATCAGATCTTTGGAGTTGTGAATTTAGTCTTGAGTCCATAAATATGTGCCTTCCAAAAGCCCAAATTCATTACACTTTAGATTTAATTTTCATTTTCCTACTTTCTGATACTCTTTCTGTCATGCATGGCTTCAGTCTCTCTAGCTAATATGGTGAATCACACACGGACCACAAAACTTTGGACTGTGCCAAGTGACCATTCCAACTCACTGTCCACGTGAGTGTAACTTTAAGAACACCATGCTTCCAAGGAGTACTCATCCCAAGAGCTCTGAAACAAGTATATTATTTACAAAGTATATGAATCAGAGAACCAGATCCAACTTATTAACTGTGTGGCATCCCACTCTATTTAGACAGTTTACTGGCTACAGAATTTCATATGGGATCTGTCATTTACACTTCTCAATAATAAAACTTAATTGAAATGTCATTCCTATACAAGCACTGTGCCAGTTTAACAGATGGCCTGTAATTGTTATGTCCACATATTTTATATTGGATGTATGACACACAATTTCCCACAACTGCTTTCATTTTAAATGCTTGGCTCATTTAAGATATTTCTTTCATATTAAAGACAGTTTTGTTTAATATTACTACAAAATAAACCATTAATATTAATCAATCAAAATGTAAAAAATATTAAACAGTTCTATTGAAACTTTAGAATAATTAATGATTATATAATGATATAATTTGAACTGTGTTCTTGAGGAGAATGAAAATATTTGTGTAGAAACATCTGGTTTCGTGTGTGTGAAGAAGAAATTGGTACATGAGAAGAACAGATACTGATTGTGTTATATTTCAACATGTGATCTAAGCAAATCTCAATCTGTCATCTATGCATTGACTAGTTTGCTTCTGCTCTGTCCCCATATTTCAGGGCTTCTTTGATTACTCTAAATATAATTTCATCTTAATTTTTAATTCATTTACTATTCAGTACTCAGAATGCAAAAAGAGAATTATCACCATTAACAGTGAAGTACAGAAAAATAAATGAGAACAAAGGAATATATCAGAGATATCGAATGTTCATGGAAGAGTTTCTAATCTTTGTGTATGGACCCAGAGCACAGGTGGTATAGTGGGTTTCACATTCAATGGCTAATAACAAGATTAGTAGTTCAACCCTACCAGTTGCTCTGTGGAAGAATACGTCAGCATTCTCATCAAATGTATTCTAGATGTTCTGTGTCCAGTAGTCTAGTCCCTTTACCCTTTGTCTTTGTTTTAAAGTAATTGTTTAACCTTTGGTCTTATATTGATGACTTTTTAAAGATTTTCAGTACTGATGGGTGATATTCTTAGTTTTATGAGTCAATCTGGTATTTACCTAAAACATGTTAGGAGATAGTTTTAGCTCAAGATTGGAAGAGCTTGGGAAATCTTCTAGACTCCACCAGTCAAGTAAGCCTGGAATTTTAGTTCAACCCATGTTTTCTCCCTTTCCATTCTATCAATATCTAGCTATTGTAGCCCTGATCAGAACCACTGTAGTGGTAGCTGGGTACCAGGGAGTTCAGGACCCACAGTAGATGAGGCTGTCCATGTAGACTGTTAGTCCTGAAGAATAGTTCATTCACTGTGTCTCAGGCTTCCTTCTTTTCCTTGAATTACAGAAAAGTAGATCCTTGTACCTTAGATAGTCATAAGCAAGCTTTAAGATTCTTCAAATTAAGCTGTAGAACATAAAGTTTACGAACGATATTATTCCAAGTGGATAAGTTCTCCCATGAAAACTGTGGTCTTAAGCTTTCAAACTCAGGCAGTCAATCTCGTAAGATACTTGGTTATGTCTGAGAAATATCCACAACTGTGTCCCTTTGTGGCTTATCACATATATGGTTATGCCTGCACCCACAAATATATGTATATGCAGAAACATACACGTATATGCATATACATATGTTGATGTATTGCTGGGTGCTGATAAGTAGGTTCTAACTCAATGACCCACTACAGGGTACAACACAATGAAACACGATCTCGTCCTGCAGCATCCTCACAATTGGCACTGATTTTGAACTTACGGTTGTAGCCACAGTGTCAATTCATCCCATTGAGAGTATTCCTCTTTTTCACTGACCCCTCACTTAATGAGCATGAGGTCCTGCTCCAAGAATTTTTCTCTCCTGATAATATGTTCCTTCTAAGAACATAATATAAAATCTCACCATCCAAATTTCTAAGGAGCATTCTGGTTATACTTTTACCAAGATAAATTTGTTCAGTCTGTGATCTATGCAATTTTCTTGTCTTAACCAATGCCATAATTCCATGATATAGATTCTTCTTTGGGCTTCCTTATTCATTGTCCAGCTTTCACACACATTTGAGTTAATTGAGCATACATGGCTTGTACCAGGCACACCTTAGTCTTCAAAATAACATCTTTGCTTTTAATCATAAGAAAGTGATATTTCTTACAGATTTTATCCAATGCATTGTGTTGTTTGGTTTCCTGATAGCTGCTTCCATGAGTGTTGATTTGTGTCCAAGAAAAATGAACATTTTGATAATTTCAATTTTTCCTCCATTTATCACAATGTTGCTTATTGGTAAAATTTTTTCCTAGTTTATATTGAGGTGTAATACATATTGAAGATTTTCCTTTCATGAGCAGATATTTCAAGTCTTCTCTACTTTAAGCAAAATTGTATCATGTGCATGTGGCAGGTTACTAATGAATCTTCTAATCCTAACGTATTCTTCAATGATTCAACTTGTCAATCTTTTGCTCAACATATAGATTTAATAACTATAATAAAAGGATAAAATCCTAACACACATTGTTCCTGATTTTAAATCACGCAATATCCCCTCATTCTGTTTGAATAGCTTCCTCTTGTTTTATGTGAAGGTACCATGTGAGCACAATTAGATGCTATAAAATTCCCATTATTTTCATTTTTGTCCATAGTGTTTAATGATTCATACAGATTTTTTGCATAGTTGGCATAGTAAACATTTTTCTGGTATTCTCTGCTTTCATCCAAGTTTTAGTTAGCATTAGCAATGATCTTTCATATTCCATGTCCTTGTCTGAATATGACTTGGATTTCTGGCAGCTCCTTGTTTATGCACAGTAGAAATGTTTCTTGGTCATCTTCATTAAAATATACTTGTGTGTGCTATTAATAGTTAAAAAAGAAAGACCCCACTATCATCACATCAATTCTCACGCATTCAATTAATGACAGAGTAGACTTTTCCCAAAAGTTCTCCAAGTCTTTAAATGGGTGTGAAGTGTAAATCTTTTAGATACCAACTGAATAATTTAACCACTGTTCCAACAGAGGTGCTGATATTAATAATATTGCATAATACTGTTATTGAATTTTGACGAATTGAAGAGAAAGATCATTAAACAATAATTGAAGGCTTCAATATTTTATTTCAAAATGTGGATAGATCAACTGGATAAAATACGAACACATAAATAGAAGATAAATAATCCTATACACCGTCAGATATAACACATATTGACAAGCTTCCATGAATCCAAATGGACTCAATAGCAACTAAAAACAACATAGAACACTCAACTCAATAAAAGAAGAATATATATCCTTCTCAAGTTCACATGGAACATCTTCTAGGTTAAGCCTTACATAAGGTAATACAAGTGTCCACAAATTTAAAGGAGTGAAATCAATCGAAGTGTGCTCTTTGACCAATATGAAATTAAATTAAAACTATTATAAGGAAATTTGTGGAATTCACAAATATGTGGAAATTAAACATCACAATCTTAATGATTGAGTTTTAAAAGCCAAAAGAGAAAGTCAAAGTACTTTGAGATAGATGAAATAGAAACATAACATACCAAAATTTATAAGGTGAAGGGGAAGCTATGGTTAGAAGGAACCTTCTATATAAATATGGAAAAATAAAATATTTTTAAAATAAGGTAGTTCTCAAATAAGTAGCCTAGTGTTACAACTAAGAAAAAAATAAATTTAAAATTAAAAAATGTTTTTTAAAGAAAAAAGGAAAATATTAGAGTGGAGATAAAAATAGATCATTGAAAAACACAGAAATTTGGAAACACCAATCATTAATTTTTGGAAAAGTTAACAAAATTGGGTTTCTGAGGCTGTAAAACTTTACCAGAACAGGAAGCCTCATCTTTCTCATGCAGAGTGACTCGTGGGTTCAAACAGCTGACCTGTGGCTAACAGTCTAACACATACCCATTAAGCCGCCATCATTACTCATTGCACAAGACTTGTCTCTCCAAAATAAATGGTAAATAAAGACATGAAAAGAATCTAACCAAAACCACGATGAGATACCACTTCGCAGTCACTAGGATAATGTTGTTCTTAGGTGTCACTGAGTTAATTACAACTAATAGTAATCCTGTCTACAATAGGAGGAGACACTACCCAGCCCTGCACCATCCACAATTATTCCTAAATTTGAGCCCATTGTTGCAACTGCTATGCCAATCCAACTCATTCAGGAGTTTCCTCTTTTGGCAGACCCTCCATTGTCATGTCCGAAGTATGAAGACAAAGTCCTGTCAGCCACTCTTCTAAGGAATATTCTGGATGTATTTCTTCCACCATAGAACTGTTCATTCTGGAATATTCAATATTCCTTAACACCACCATTATTAAAAGACATCATTTCTTCTCTGGTATTCCACTTTTCAAATGTTTATGAGATGTTTGAAATACCATGGTTTCGGCCAGTTGCACCTTAGTTTCTAATTCGACATTTTTACTTTTAACACTTTAAAGTTGTATTTCCAACATATTTTCCCAATGCCACATACCATGTGAATTCCTGATTATAGCTTCCATGAGTGTTAGGAGCCTTGAGAGCATATGCACTGGGCTGCTAACCACAAGGTCAACTGTAATTTGGACATGACTCAATGGCAGAGTGTTTGCTTTGGGGTTGACTTCCATGGGCATTGATTGTGGATTGAAGTAAAATAAAATCCTTGCCAATTAAAATTTTTATCCATTTATTTTTATACTGTTTATTGGCCCAGTTTGGGGGATTGTCATTTTCTTTATGCTGAAATGTAAACTATACTGAATGTTTTAGTCTTTATTTTTATTGTTTTGTTTTAGTCTTTAATCTTCATCAGTTAGTCCCCCAAGTCTTCTTTCACAAGCAAGGCTGTTTCGTGCACATACCAGAAGTTTCTGATGAATCTTTCTCCAATCCTAATGCTGCATTCTTCTTCATGCCATACAACTTCTTGGATTATTTGTTCAGCATACAGATTGAATGAATGTAGTGAAAGGATACATAGCAACACACCTTCCTACCTTTATACCATGCAGTATCCCCTTGTCTGTTCAAATTACAGAACTCTTGTTTTATGCATAAGTTCCACAGAAGCACAATTAAGTATTCTGGAATTTGTATTTTTCACACTGTTATCCCACAAGCAAGTGCTATTGCATAGTCAACAAACAGATAAACATCGTTCCAGTAGTCTCTGCTTTCAGCAAGGATCCATTTGATATATACAATGCTATTGTTACTTTCACATCCCCTTCTGAATCCAGCATGACTCTGTAAGTTCCCACTTGCAGTACTGCTGCAACTATTTTTAAATTATTGTTAAAATTTTACTTGCACATAATATTAATAATATTGTTTGAAAATTTCTGCCTTCTCTTGGATTATCCTTCTTTGAGAATGCATAGATATGGATTTTATTCTATCAGTTGACTAGATAGCTAAATTCTCTGGCACAGATGGGTGAGTGGCTACCACGTATGTATCAATTTGTCATATTGTGGTGGCATGCATTGTTGCTAAGATATTTACAGCCATGCCTCTAGTATTTCAAACACCAGCAGGGTCATCCTGGATGGACAAGTTAAAGTGGACCTTCCATTTGTGTAGACTAAGACAAACTAGAAAGAAGGATGCAACATTTTATTTCTGCAAACAAAGTATTGTAAACCTATGCACAGCAATGGAATATTGTTTGAAATCGTGTCCGAATATGGGTCCCTCAGGTTAGAAGACAGTACACATACAACGTCCTCCTCAAGGAGAGTTCATTTTAAGGATGTGAAGGCAGCAAAATTTCAGGGACCTTTATTAGCAAATGTGGTACAACAAAAAATTAGAAGAAACATCCACAAGTATCCATTAATAATTGGAACATGTAATGTGAAAATATGAATCTAGGAAAGTTAAATTCATCGCACATGAAGTAGAATGCATAAAGATTGACATTCTAAGAATTAGTGAGTTGAAGCACATGCTGATGAAGATCCAGGATTGTAGCCTTCAATATGGATTAAAATTTAATGTCAAGAAAATAAAATTCCCCAAAATTGGACCAATAGGCAACATCTTGATAAACAAAGAAAAGATTGAAAGTTTCAAGAATTTCACCTTATTGGTGAAATAAGGTTGGATCCGCAATCAATATCATGGAAGAAGCAGTCAAAAGATCAAACAACATATTTCAGCAGGGAAATCTGCTGCTGCAAAAAAACTCATATTCAATTGTTTTATATACTTGTGAAAGTTGAATATTGAATATGGAAGACTGAATAAGAATCTATGCCTTGAGAATGATTGGGGCAGGGAATGTATGGATGTGCTTTATACAATTGATGTATGTATATGTATGGATTGTGGTAAGAGTTGTTTGAGTCCCTAATAAAATGTAAAAGAAGAAAAGAGAAAAAAATGATTAGGGCAAAGACTGTACAGATGTGCTTTATACAATTGATGTATGTATATGTATGAACTGTGAAAAGAATTGTATCAGCCCCAATAAATTGTTAAAATAAAAAAATTTAAAAAAAAAAGAATCTATGCATTTGAATTAAGGGCTTATGAAGAACACTGAAAGTACCATGCACTGCCAAAAAGGCAAATCTATTTTGGAAGAACAGCCAGAATTCTGCTTACAAGCAAGATGGTGGACTTCATCTCACTTACTTTGGATATGTCATCAGGAGATACTAGTCCCTAAAAAAGGACATTATACTTGGTAAAATAGAGGGGCAGTGAAAAGAAGGAAGACTAGTACAATATGGATTGACGCAATCTCTGCAACAATGGGCTCTAATGTAAAGATCGTGAGAATGAGCAGGACTGGAATTATTTCATTCTGTTGTACGGAGGGTAGTTACGAGTTTGGGTCGACTTGAAGGAACCTAACAGCAATAGCAATAACATTGAGTTGAAATGAACTGTGCTGGCCATTTAGAATTGGAAAATCCTATGGTAACCTATAATTAGAATGATAAATTGAAGAGCAATTGTGCTCCACTCATTGTTTAAAAGAATATTTCAAGATTGATCCTGAAGTCCATAGACCTACAAAGTAGACCTGTTAATATGACTATTATTCAAATTTACCACCAACCTCTAATGTCAAAGATGAAGAAATTAATGATTTTAACCAACTTCCTCAGTCTAAAATTGATGAACTTTGCAACATAGATGCATTGATAATTACTGGGGATTGGAATATGAAAGTTGGAAACAGAAAGAACAGCAGTTAGAAAATATGATCTTGCAAGGACAATGCCACCGAGAGGAATGACTGAAACTCAAATGAAGGCTGAACACGAAAGTGGGACAAGAGGAAAGTCAAAGGAAATAGAGGAAAGAACTAGGAGACAAAGGGCATTTACAGAGGTCTAATTACAGACATGTACATATGTAAATGTACTTATAAATGACAATGGGGAAATAGATCTATGTGCATATATTTAGTATTAAGTAGCAGATGGACATTGGGCCTCTTTGTTCTATTAAAGTGGCATTCCATGATGCTCACCTTCCCAACAGGATTGCTGAAGACAAAGCGGGTACATAAGCAAATGTAATGAAGAAAGCTGATAATGCCCGGCTATCAAAAGATATAGCATCTGGGGTCTTAAAGGTTTGAAGATAAACAAGTGGCCATCTAGCTGAGAAGCAACTAAGCCCACATGGAAGAAGCACACCAGCCTGTGTGATCACGAGGTGTCGAGGGGATCAGTTATCAGGCATCAAAGAACAAAAAATCGTATCAATGTGAATGAGGGGGAGTGCAGAGTGGAGACCCAAAGTTCATCTGTAACCAACCGGACATCTCCTTACAGAAGGGTCATGGGGAGGAGATGAGTCAGGCAGTGTGCAGTATAGCAACGATGAAACATATAACTTTCCTCTAGTTCTTTAATGCTTCTTCCCACTCACTATCATGATACCAATTCTACCTTACAAATCTGGCTAGACCAGAGGATGCACACTGGTACAGATCACAGCTGGAAACAGGAAATCCAGGACAGATAAACCCATCAGGATGAACATTGAGAGTAGTGATACCAGGAGATTAAGGGGAAGGTGGGGTAGAAAGGGGGAAGTGATCACAATTATCTACATATAACCCCCTCCCTAGAGGACGGATAACAGAAAAGTGGGTGAAGAGAGATGTCAGACTGTGTAAGACATGACACAGGAATAATAATTTATAAATTATCAAGAGTTCGTGAGGGACAGGGGGTAGGGAGCAAGGGGGAAAATGAGGACCTGATACCAAGGGCTCAAGTAAAAAGAAAATGTTTTGAGAATGATGATGGCAACAAATGTACAAATGTGCTTGACACAATTGATGTGGATTGTGATAAGAGTTGTATGATCCCCCAATAAAATGATTTTAAAAAGAAAAAAAGAGAAAAAATATGAGCTGTTATCTCTTCTGCCTCTTTACTGAGTTTTTATTCCTGATGATCTGTCTTTTCTTAATGTTCGTATTGTCAATCTGTCTATTTCTCTCGTCAACTCTGTCAGGGTTTCATTGGGGTATTCTGAGGGTCTTGCATTGAGGGTGTATGTGATTAATGTGGTTATGTCCTCTTGGTCCTTTAATCATCATGCAGTGTCCATTCTTGTTTCTCATTATGGCATTTTCCTGGAAGCCTATTTTATCAGAGATTAATATTGCCATGCTGCTTTTTTATGGTTGCCATTGTCTTAGTAGATATTTCACCAACATTTAATTTTTTTCTATTTTTGTCTTTTAGTTTAAGGTGTGACACTTGTAGGCAGTGTATGATTTCTAACCCAGTCTGCTACTTGTTTTCTAACCCAGTCTGCTACTCTCTTTATCTTGATTTGTTCATTTAATCCATTGACACGCCGTGTCATTATTGATATATGTGGATTTGTTGCTGTCATTTTCCTTTTTATGTGGTTTTCTTGCTGGCATTGTTCCTCCTCTATTTCTGTGCTATTGTGAGTGCTGTTTTTATTGTATTGGTGTCTGGGTGGTGTTGTCATAGATATTGCTGTCATGTGTCTGCTGTTGATGCTCTGTCATAGTGATTGTACTAAAATATTTTGTAATGCTGTTCTTATTTTTACTAATTCCTTTATTCTCTCTTTTTTTGGAAATACTGGTATTTGTCTCATAATTGAGAAATCATTTTGCTTGCTATAGGGTTTTGGTTTTTGTCTCTCAGAATTTTATATATATAAATATATGTTTCATATAGGTTGGCCCACTGAATTCTTGTCTGCCTGTTTTCTGCTCATGACAAGCTTATCCTTCTCAGTTTTCCTCTTGAATGATTGTTCTCTTTCTCCTTTTCCTTGAAATTGGAAAGCTGGACTACCCTATTATCCAAGGTTTCCCTTTTGAGATGTGTCCATTTAGGGAAGAATATTTTTTAAAAGTTACAGACAAGAAGAAATATAAGGATGGAAAAGCAAAAAGAAGAGAAGGGAAATAAGGATGGAGTGTGGCTTGGGTGTGGGTGAGTTTCATTGCTATGGCTGCAGGAAGTTGGGTAGTTCTGAGCCCTCAGACATACACAAGAAGAAGAATTGAAAAAGTAAAAATATTAAAACCTGGCTTTAAAAAATTCAATCTGGGTTGGGTAGTTGTGTCTGGATGTGTTTTGGTGTTGGCAGGCGTGTCTGTGTTGTCTGGAAGGGGAGTGTACCTGCAATAGGCAGGACAATATGGAAGAGAAAGTAAGGGGGGGAAAGAGAAAAGACAAACAGTAAAGCAAAAATACAAAAACACGAACAACAACAACAACTCACCCATGCACACACACACACATTTTTCGAGGAAATTCCTGCCCATTGACACTGACACTGTTGGTATATGCACACATTTGCTGTGCAGACTGGGCAGAGTGGCAAGGGCAGGCCAGGAGAGGATGTAAGGAAAAAGGGTGAAAGTATTGCTTGCAGGGGCTTCCTAGACCAGGTAGTGAGGATGGCTATTCACGCAGGCCCCTGAGACTAGAGAGGTAGGAGGTTTGGCTGCCCTCGTTGGAACAGGAGAAGAGAAGGAGCCGTTTTTGCAGAAGAGGAGTGCACAGAAGCAGCTTGGACCATTGACCAATGGAGAAGGAGAGGCAGTAATAGCAGGAGTTTCTGATCTTTGTGAATTGCATAATAAATTTTTCAAGTCTAATGATTTATTCATTGCAAATAACTTTTTTCATCAACTTATAAATCTTATCCCCTAGAGGATAGGGGCACCCCTCCCTCCCATATTTAAGAGGGTAAGCCTCCACTGAGGGAGGATGGGCCTAAGGGACTCCAAAGAGGAAGTTATCAAAAGGGAAGTTCAAATACACCAGCTTCCCCCACAGCTCCTTGGCCAAAAAAAAAAAAAAAAAGACATACCCATACATGTCTGTTCTGTGACAGCAATAGATACTATAAGTTGATAGATGGCCCAGCTTTGACAAATCATCTTGAATGAAGACAGAACTGATGGCCCTGCATTAAAACAAAGACCAACTTGTGGCAGAAGAGAGGACTGAATTGGGGGGCATGGTTTCCTCCTTCCTTAAATTTGGAAAGAAAATAATAAAAGCCACACTTAAAAAAATAATTAAATCATTTTATTGGGGGCTTGTACAACTCTTACCACAATCCACACATACATCCATTGTGTTCAGACACTTTTGTAACTTTTTAAAAAAACAGTACAACTTCATCAAAACAAAAATGAAGAAAACCACAAAAACCTAGTAAAAAGTCAAATGAAAACAAAGAGAATGAAAAAAAAAATCTGACAAAATAAACTCAGCCAAAAAAATTAAAATGGAAAAAGAAAGTAATAACATCATAAAACAGCCAGCAATAAAACCATACCTATCAATGATAACACTGAATGCTAATGGATTCAACTCACTTGTTAAGAGAAAGAATCTAAAGGAATGGATAATGTAACAAGACCTATTAATACACTGTTTACCAGGAACACACCTTCAACACAAAGACCAAAAACCCTAAAATGACCCCTCCAGATTCCTTATCCTTCAAACTTAAAACAGTGGTCTGAGTGGCTTAAAGAATAAAGGAGGAAAGTGAACCTGAAATGGACGTGGAGTCTTGCGACAAACAAGTTCACTTCAAACAGTAATAAAAATACAAACAACCTAAAATGTACCAAGCTAATGATAATCAAAAAAGTAAGAGTTGTAATATTAATTTCTGGAAAAGAAGACATTAAAATAAAGACATTAAAATAAAGCTAACACGAGACAAAGAATGACATTCTACAGCCATTGAAGTCACAGTTGAACAAGAAGGTATAAACATAAAAAACATCTATGCATCCAATCAACAAACCTCAACATATATTAATCAAATTCTTATATGGGAGAAGAGACAGACAATAGTACAACAAAGAGACTTGAATCCAACACTCTCAGGGAAGGAGAAAATCAATAATGTACAGAAGAACTAGGGAGTCAAGGGAAACATGGCTGCCAGGTAACCAGCACAGGACGATCTCCTCACCATCTCCCAGAGAAGCCCTACCAAGAGGGAAGTCCTACACTCCCTGAAAGCCAGAAAAGCTACTTTAAAAGCTAATTACACCAACATTTCTAAACGTTGGAGATCAGAAACTCCTGCTATTACTGCCTCTCCTTCTCCATTGGTCAATGGTCCAAGCTGCTTCTGTGCACTCCTCTTCTGCAAAAACGGCTCCTTCTCTTCTCCTGTTCCAACGAGGGCAGCCAAACCTCCTACCTCTCTAGTCTCAGGGGCCTGCGTGAATAGCCATCCTCACTACCTGGTCTAGGAAGCCCCTGCAAGCAATACTTTCACCCTTTTTCCTTACATCCTCTCCTGACCTGCCCTTGCCACTCTGCCCAGTCTGCACAGCAAATGTGTGCATATACCAACAGTGTCAGTGTCAATGGGCAGGAATTTCCTCGAAAAATGTGTGTGTGTGTGCATGGGTGAGTTGTTGTTGTTGTTCGTGTTTTTGTATTTTTGCTTTACTGTTTGTCTTTTCTCTTTCCCCCCTTACTTTCTCTTCCATATTGTCCTGCCTATTGCAGGTACACTCCCCTTCCAGACAACACAGACACGCCTGCCAACACCAAAACACATCCAGACACAACTACCCAACCCAGATTGAATTTTTTAAAGCCAGGTTTTAATATTTTTACTTTTTCAATTCTTCTTCTTGTGTATGTCTGAGGGCACAGAACTACCCAACTTCCTGCAGCCATAGCAATGAAACTCACCCACACCCAAGCCACACTCCATCATTATTTCCCTTCTCTTATTTTTGCTTTTCCATCCTTATATTTCTTCTTGTCTGTAACTTTTAAAAAATATTCTTCCCTAAATGGACACATCTCAAAAGGGAAACCTTGGATAATAGGGTAGTCCAGCTTTCCAATTTCAAGGAAAAGGAGAAAGAGAACAATCATTCAAGAGGAAAACTGAGAAGGATAAGCTTGTCATGAGCAGAAAACAGGCAGACAAGAATTCAGTGGGCCAACCTATATGAAACATATATAAAATTCTGAGAGACAAAAACCAAAACCCTATAGCAAGCAAAATGATCTCTCAATTATGAGAGAAATACCAGTATTTCCCAAAAAAGAGAAAATAAAGCAATTAGTAAAAATAAGAACAGCATTACAAAATATTTTAGTACAATCACTATGACAGAGCATCAACAGCAGACACATGACAGCAATATATATGACAACACCACCCAGACACCAATACAATAAAAACAGCACTCACAATAGCACAGAAATAGAGGAGGAACAACGCCAACAAGAAAACCACATAAAAAGGAAAATGACAGCAACAAATCCACATATATCAATAATGACACGGCGTGTCAATTGATTAAATGAACAAATCAAGATAAAGAGAGTAGCAGACTGGGTTAGAAATCATACACTGCCTACAAGTGTCACACCTTAAACTAAAAGACAAAAATAGAAAAAAAATTAAATGTTGGTGAAATATCTACTAAGACAATGGCAACCATAAAAAAAGCAGCATGGCAATATTAATCTCTGATAAAATAGGCTTCCAGGAAAATGCCATAATGAGAAACAAGAATGGACACTGCATGATGATTAAAGGACCAAGAGGACATAACCACATTAATCACATACACCCTCAATGCAAGACCCTCAGAATACCCCAATGAAACCCTGACAGAGTTGACGAGAGAAATAGACAGATTGACAATACGAACATTAAGAAAAGACAGATCATCAGGAATAAAAACTCAGTAAAGAGGCAGAAGAGATAACAGCACAATCACCCAGCATGAGTTCCTAGACATATTAAGAAAACTCCACTCAACAACACAGTAACCACTCTTCTTCAGTGCACATGATACATACTCTAGAATAGGCAACTTCTGAGGCCAAAAAGCACATCTTAACTAACTTCAAAAGCATCCAGGTCCTACAATCCATTTTCTCAGATCACATTATAAAACTCAAAATTAATAATAGAAAAACAGAACAACATACCATTTTTAAAAGATAGGGTAAGAGATCAAATTAAGACAATTTTGAAAAAAATGACAATAACACAACATCCCCAAACTTCTGAGACACACAAGTTATCAGAGGACAATTTAGAGCAACCCATACATTTATGAAAAAAGAAGAAAAATCAGAAATCAATACCTTACACAACACCTCCAACAATTAGAAGAAGAGTAACAAGATAACCCCTCCAAGAACAGCGGGAAAAGAAATAGTGGAGATTAGAGCAGATATAAAAGGCATAGAAACCAGAAAAAACAATGGGAAAAACAATCTTTGAAAGGATTTACAAAATTGACAAACCACTGGCAAACTTAAAAAAGGAACAGCATTTTACAGGATTAGAGATGAAAGGGGCAACATTACAAGCAATCCAAATGAAATAAAAAGAATAATGACCCACTATAATTAAAGAATGTGCTCCAAAAAGATCGATAACTTAGAGGAAATAGACAAATACCTAGAAATACACCTCTACTAAAATTAATGTAAACTGATGTAAAAAAAAAAAGAAGAGAAAACTCAACAGACCCATGTCAAAAGAATAGAGAAGATCATTTAGAAACTTACCTAAAAGAAAAGCCCAGATCCAGATGGATTCACAGGGAAATTATAGCAAGTATTCACTGAAGCGCTGTCACCAATGCTACACAGACTATTCTGGAATATAGAAAGGGCAGCCTACTCCCAAACACATTCTATAAAGTAAGCACAACCCTGATACCAAAACCAAGCAAAGGCCCCACAAAGAGACTACTAAGGGCCAAAGCGCTTCATGAATATAGTTCCCAAAGACAAAAGGATGGCTCCATTGAGAAATAATCAATGGAATGCACTACACATGCAAGCCAAAGAGTAAGGACTACATTAGCATACTAACATGCCGAAAAGACAGTTGACAATATCTACAATCCATTTCTGATTTTTTTTTAAAAATCAACAAAATAGGAATAGAAGGGAACGTCCCCAACATAACAAAGGCCATATATGAAAACCTAACAGCCAACACTACACAACGGGGGGATACACTGAAAACATTTCCCCTGACAATGGGAATCAGACAAAGATGTCCCCTCTCACCACTCTTATTCAACATTGTGCTGGAAGTCTTAGAAACAACCATTAGACACTAAAAAGAAATCAGAGGAATACTATTGGACAAAGAAGTGAAGCTCTCCATATTTGCAGACAGTATGATTTTATAGAGACACTTATTCAATACTTAATCTGTATGCTGTGCAAATTATCAGAGAATCTGAATTACATGGAAAAGAATGTGGGAACAGGATTGAAGGAAGGCTTATTAACAACGTGTAGTGTGCAGATGACAGAATTTTGCTTGCAGAAAATTAAGAGGAATTGAAGCATTTGCTGCTGAAGGTCAAGGATTGTAGCCTTCAGTATAGATTACCATTGAATGTCAGGAGGACCCATATCCTCACAACTGAACCAATAGATATTGCCATTATAAATGGAGAAAATATTGAAATTGCAAAGGATTTTTGTCTTGCTTGGATCCACCAACAATGTTCATGGAAGCAGCAATCAAGAGATCAAAAGATGTACTGCATTAGGTCAATCTGCTGCACAAGATCTCTTTAGCGTATTGAAGAGCAAGGATGTTACTTTGAGGGCTGAGGTGCTTCTGATCCAAGCCATGGTATTCTCCATTGCATCATATGCATGTGAAAATCGTACGCTGAATAAGTAAGACCATCAAAGAATTGATGCATTTGAATTACAGTGCTGGAGAAGAAAATTGAAAGTCCCATGCATGATCTGCTAAAAGGACAAACCAATCTGTGTGCGAAGAAGTAAAGCCAGAGTGCTCCCTAGAGACAAAGACAGCAAGACGTCATCTTATGTACTTTGGACAGACTGTCAAGAGAGACAAATCCCCGGAGAAGGGTCTCCTGCTTGGAAAGTGGAGAGGTGGTGAAGAAGAGGAAGGCCCTGGAGGTGATGAATTGACACGGTGGCTTCATCAGTGGGCTCAGATAGACGACCAATCGTGAGGATGCCCAGGACCCGGCATTGTTTCTTTTGGGGAAATGTAAGGTTGCTATGAGTCAGTCCCAATGCTTCGGCACCTACCCACAGTGACTGTACTCTTTACATCTTCTTCTGAAACTTATTTTGACGACGGAAGTGTTCAGGATTTCAACTCCAGGCTTGAATTTTTCCCCTTGAGTTCTTTCAGTTGCAGATGTACTGAAAGTGTTCTTCCCATTTGGTTTTCTAATCCTGGGTCTTTACATTCGTATCTTTTTCTTTCTTGTGTGGAGTTCTAGATGCCATCCTACAGCTCTTCGGGTCTCCTGTCAGTCATGCTCTATGTGTCAAAGCTGTACTTCAGATATTCTCAAAATTCAGGTGCAATATATTCGAGCCTGTGTTTGGGCTCTTGTGGAGTTATTTTAATTTTCTTTAGCTTCAACCTGAACTTACATACGAGCAATTGATGGTCTGTTCCACAGTCAATCCCTAGCCTACTTTTAGCTGCTGCTGTTTATCTTCTCCATATGCCTTCTCACAGGTGTAGGCAATTTGATGTCTGTGGACTCACTCTGGAAAAGTCGGTGTGTTGTGTTATTGAAAAAAGTTTTTTCCCAGGAACTTATTAGTTTTGCGGTATTCTTTCAGTAGATTTTCAATTTGTTTTCTATCACCAATGCCATCTTTTCTAACTACAGTTCCTTCTTTGTTTCTAACTTTCATATTTTTATTGCCAATAATTATCATTGCATCTTGATGGCAGGTTTGATCAACTTCAGACTGAAGATTCACTTTCTGTATCACTAGCTTTGGAAGTTGGTTCATAAAACTGAATAATAGTTGTATTGAACAGACCTCTTTGTATGTGGATAGATATCATATAATCACAAACAGCATTGTACTTCAAGAGAAACATTGAAATAGCTTTTTGGATGGTGAAGATAATGTGTTACCGCTTGCATTTTTCATTCTTGGCATATAAACTGTATGATTTGCTGATTCAAAATGACCCAAACCAGTTCATTTCAGCTAACTCCTATAATATTGACCCTTATTTGATTAATTTCATTTTTATGACTTCCAACTTTCATAGTTTCATACTTCATACATTCTAAGTTCTGATTATTAATGGATGTGTGCAGCTGTTTCTTCTTATTTTGAGTCATGCCACATCCACAAATGAAAATCCTAAAGCCTTTAACCCCTGAAGGCTCTACTCCATCCACACCATTATGGTCAACTTTAGTTTGAGAAGACAGCTCTTCCTCAGTCATAATTTAAGAACATTCAGAGCTGAGAACTCATTTTCTGTCATTATCTCTGACAATTATCTTGTGCTATTCATGAGGTTTTGTATATTAACAATGTTCCCCTGTTATCCAAAAGGTTTTCAGTGCCTAATTCCTCATAAGTGGACAGCCTATCCCTTTTTCATTGTCTGTTCCTCCTCTGGAAAGTCTGCTGAAACCTGTTTGGTTTGGGTGACCCTGCTGGTGTATGAAATACCCACACTGTAGTTTCCAGCATCACAGCAACACACAAGCCACAATAGGATAATAAACTGAGCAGTCAGCCATTGTATTGTAGTGCAGCCCACCTGGATCAGATCACAGCCTTGATACAATTTTAAGAATGAATCCTCAGGGCTGTAGGCTGCTCCACCCTTTTGATTGTGTGTTTTATAATTGCTTTTAAACCACCTCCATGGGAAAGCTTGTTACTTCTGCTGATCTGAATCCTGTATCCAGTTTGTTGAGCTCCTGCCATATTGCTAGCATCAACACAGTGCCAACTTTCACCTCCGTCTGCTTCTGGTCTTAGTGCTTCATCTTCCTCTTTCTTGATTTGTCAGCCTCTGAAACTATATGAGTTAGAAGAAGCCTCCAGTTTAACATTTGACCCATGAACTTGAACTGCACTGGGCTTATCCAATTCTACAACTGTGTGAGCCATTTCTTGATATAAATTACCTCTTGATATAAATTACTTTCTATACACATACACATATAAGCATCACTGGTTAGCTTCTCTGTAGAGTCCCACAACATACCACCTCAGAAATTCAATCAAAACAATGAGCACTGACATACTAGCACTGATAGAAACGTAAAAAAAACCCCAGAAAATAACAAATGCAGAGAAAGGGTGTAGAGATTTTGGTATCTTCATATAGTACTGGTGGAAAGCAATATAGGGCTTCCTCAAACAATTGGGGGTGGGGGGATCCCACATAACGCAGCAATTATTTGTCCATGGGAGAATGGATAAATAAACTTTGGTATATAGTTGAAATAATAGAAGTATAAAACGTAGGAAAATAATGATGAAACTGTGAAGTAGATCACGCTTGGATGGACTTGGAGAACATTATGCTGAATGATATTAATCAGTCACAAAAAGACAAAAATTTTATGAGAAACAATACCAAGACAGGAAAAACCAAGACAAAGTTTTCACACCAAAGAAACAAGCTTTAGTGGTCATTGGTGGTGCTGGTGGGGGGAAGTTAAAGTAATAGGCTAAAGAGTAGAAAGCTATTTACTTGGATGAAGACAAAAATAGTATTCTACAAGAGAGGGAGGAGAAATCAAAGAGGGGGCAAACAAGCAACTGGGAGGTTTAATAAATAGTTTAAGTTTTTGAATAAAAGATTGATTATCTGAAATATAAACCCCACCTAATTCACAATAATCATTTTTTAAAAAGAAACTCAATTCAACTTTGTCCTAGATTTCAAAGCCTATGATACATACTCTACCAATAAAGAAATAAATGAATAAAAAACAACCTAAGCACTTTTTTGGAACTTTCTGCAACATGCTAATATTAATACGAATAATCAAAACCATCTCTTGGTTTTCTACTGACTTTCACACCTACAGCATCCTTTGAATTTCCTGAAATCGGTCTGAGTTCTATGTTGTGAAGGATATATGACTGCAACAAAGGCCCTGGTAGGTACAAGTGGACATGTTTCATTGATTATCTAAGGTGACAGAATCTTTAATGGATATAATTGACTTCATAGTTAGGGTCTTATCAGTTGGTCTGTTTCCAGGAATTTTCCACTTAGAAAATTTATACGTTAATATGTTTCTACAAAAATTTATACTATTTATTGTGTCTCATTCAATTTTACCAGTTGGTTATTAATTATTGATTTCTCCATCACTATTTTTCAGACTTTAAGTTGTGGTCCATTAACACTGGCTGGTCATAAAATCAACCTAGCTTAAAATACATGAATTGGATAAGAAATAAAATATCAAGGCACATGATGTTTAGTATATACTCACACGCTGTTTTATGATGTGTATGTACATCTACATTGAGTCATAGTGTAATATATTTCTTAGTTTTATGTTATGCTTTCAGAGGCTCCTTGATGATTGCGCTAAATCTACTTTTTTATCTTGTAATGTGTTCTTCACATTACTATAAAAGGTAATTTTTTTTACAAGTATGATTTCCAGTGTGTAGTGGTTACACGGTGGGCTGAGATCCACATGGTCGGCAGATTGAAATAACCAGCTGCTCTGTGGGAGAAAGACTGGATTTTGTACTCCCATACAGGGTTACTGTCTTGGAAATCCACAGAGGATTGGTGTGAGACAGCATTCACTCAATGGCAGTGAGTGAATTTATCATAGATTCCAGCCTACTCTGTTATTTTTACTAATCCCTGAAACATGGTTCATTTTTCCCCTAAAAGACTCATTAATAGAGCTCAATGATTGCCATGCTCACATCTGTAAGAGAGTTGAAGAATTCCAATTTAGGTAATAAAGACCCAGTGGTCTTGATCCTACCCAGTCATTTCCTCACTCATTCAATAAATATTCATTCTCTGCCAGATACTGACTTTACAAAATGAGTAACAACTTGTTCCCAGCTCTCTTCCACCCCTTCCTGTAATAAGGAGAGAGACAATGACGGAGTGCATGCAGAAGAGTGTGCATTGTGAATTCCTAGTTCAGGCCTCTACACTCACTGCCTCTACGACCACAGTCCATCAAGATTTAGTCCTCAGATGTCTAGCTCCTCCTCAGTCTAAATCGACGGAGTCCATCCAAACATTTCCCATAATTCATTCTAGCCATCCTCTTTTCCGAATTTACAGATACCCCTCTGTGATCCGTGTTCCTTCGGACTTCTGCTTGCCTTCCATGACGAACACTGTCTTTGCCTTTCTCTTCTTTAGCAAATCCTACTCAAAACTCCTGAGTCTTTATGCTACCTTCTTTCCTTTATAGTGCTCAACCTCTGATGGTCATATCCCTGCCCCTCTTTTGCTCCACTATCAGTGAAAAATTCTTCTCTACAAAGCACTTTCTAATCTATTGTCATGATATTTAAAATGTCTCCAGGGATTGTGTTTTCATCATTTTACTTGAAAGCCTATTTCACAGTCTAGTAGTTAGGTCTCACTGTCTAGATAATCTTTCTTGTCTTTGTTAAAAATGTTTATTTCATTCTATTTTATTTTATTAGCTATATCTCCAATATCACTATAATAAATCCTTCCAATTTGGCAAGAAATATATTTTTCTTACTTAAGACTATATATTTAAATAACTCCTCAGTCATAATTTAATCCTATAGATCAATAGTGAATCTAACAGCTAATCATATTATAAGGGTAAGTAAAAAAACAGTTATAAAATCACAGAAACCTACATTAAATAATAAAATCAAAATAAAAACCTGATTTATAAGGTTTCAACAAGGTTTATTAATTTTAATTAATATAGTAAATGTTATTTATTAATAATTTTAATTTTGAAACAAATTACTTTAATTATTGAAACTATGCTTCAATAAATATAGTTTCTGAGGATTTTTCATGATTGTTGAATTTTTTCAATACCTTCCCTGTACCTCTGAAATAGTTATATGGTTTTTATCTTTATTTTGTGATTCTATTGTTTGCCATAAATCATCAAAATAGCACTTGCTTTTTTAATTACATTGATTAAATTCTCTAATATTGCAAAAACAAAAACTTGATATCTTGGAAGTTGTTAAATGTACTCATGTTATCATAAAGTTGTGCAGAATAATTCTCTTATCCTTTTAATTGAGTAAGTGTATAAGGAAGACTGGAGAATCGCCGATGTATTTGAATTATGTTATTGGTGAAGAATATTGAATATACCATGGACTGCTGGAAGTGTAAACAAATGTGCTCTGGCGGAAGTACAGCCTGAATGGCCTTTCGAAGTGAGGATCTCAAGACTTCATCTCATGTCCTCTGGACGTGTCATCCTGAGGGACCAGTTCCTGGAAAAGGACATCTTACTCAGTCAAGTAGAAAGGCAGAAGAAAAGAGAAAGACTTTCAACAAGGTGAACTGGTGGCACCGTGGCTGCTGAAAGGGATGAAACATGATCACTGTGAGGATGCATCAGGACCGGGCAGTGTTTAGTTCTGTTGTACATAAAGCTGCTAAGACTAGGACCTCAGTACAGCCAGTATCTTTAAGTAGCTATAGAATATCCCTCCTTTACCTTGATATTGATCATTTGGGCGCTCTTTCTCTCTCCCTCATTGATCTTTTTCAGAGCCCTGATAACACAGTGGTAATGCTGAAAAGATTTCGGTCGAGGAAACCCTCTGAGAGAATTCTCCTGTGGTAATTCTACCATGAGTTGGAGTTGACTGGAAAACACACACATCTTAAGTTATACCAACCTCATGATATTTTTAAAGAACACATATTTTCTTTTGTTGGCATTTTCAATTGTATATCCATTTTCTATTTCATTTATTTCACTACCGCATTTAATTTTTTACATTTTATTCTTTCTACAAGCTTTGGTTTAAATTCTCTTCCTCAATCTCTTCCCCACCCCCTGTCTAGCAGATGATGATTTAGCTGCGTCCCACCAGTATCAATATGTGGATCTACTTTAGAGACATAACTATCCTTTTTCTGGGGAATGTTATTTTTGATAGAAAAGATTGGAAACCACCTAAATCCCCACACAAGGGTCAAGCCTCCAATGAATAACTGACTACAATACTCTCTGTGTGATAGTAGGGCTGTTCACATCCTCTGAACATAGTCTGGAGATTTGAATAGACTTGCTATCAGAGAAAAAGCATTGTAAAGTCAATTATGGCAGATGTAGCTAGGTTAAAATGTAATATATTATCCATTTTAAGTTTTTTCTGTTAATATTTTCTGCTTTCTTTTCTATTGAGATTTTTTTCATTGTTGTTGTCTGTTTACTTTTTTCCGGTTTACATTTTGTATGATTTTCTGTATCTAACTAAAATCCAGGATAGGTAAGTCTATATAGACAATAACTGGATTAATAATTACCTGTGTGCATGGCAGTAGGTGATGTGAATGAGAACAAGTGTCTAACATGTATAAGTCTTAAAAACTTGCTACATAAAAATTGTACTAGTTAAATACATGATTGTTATATATACAATGGTGTTACTGAAAATAATGAATCAGCTGGATTTTATTATTTACAATCTTTGGATTGTATAGATGAGTGTGTTCTTGACATGGAATATATTCAAGGCATATTAAAAAAACTCAACTCAGCTCATAGACATTACATTGATTTTGACACATAGTGACCTTCTAGAATAGGTTAGAACTGGACCTGTGAGTTTCTAAAATTGTAACTCTTTTTGAAACTTTATCTTTAATAAATTCATTGACATGTAATTCACATTCAATAGTTTAAACATATTAAAGAGTTTAATAATCATTATTACAAGTATTTTAGAAAATTTTCTTCTTCCTTGTACTTATTATTATTAGCTATCCACTTTCTCCCCAACCGCCCCACTATAACCCCAAGAAATAGTAATCCAGTTGCTGTTTCTATAGATTTACCTATCCTGGATTTCAAAAAGAGAAGAAAATACAGAAATCCAATAACAGCAAAAACAAAAAAATACAGAAAAAAACTCAGGTGAAAAAATAATAGAAAATAATGAAAACCAGAACCACTTTCAAACGGGTCAAAAGGGCTAACAAATGATAAGGTGTTAAATTTTAACCTAATTACATTTGCATTAGTCCACTTATCAATGCACTCTCATAGGAAGACTATTCAAATCCTGCTCAATGGTCAGAGGGGATTTATCAGAGTTTTAATCCAATTGGGGGCACTGAAAATGCCTTTTGGATTTTCACTGTCACACATAGCCTTCTGCAAACTGAACGCTCAGAAGTTAAACTTCCAAACCATTCCCTCTTCTGGTCTTGGGTTTTATTATTGACGATCCTTGGGTTGCATAGGCCAGTGTGCTTTTTCTATGTGGACTTAGTTCATGCCTCACTTAGATGGCTGCTTGTTTTAAGACAAGTCTTTAAGACTCCAGACACTATTCTTTCTGATAGTTGGGCACTATCTAGTTTTTCCACCACACTTTGCTTTAGCACCCATATCTCCTGTGATCTCTTCATGAGGGCAAGTACTGAATGGGTCTATGCTCTCAGAACTAATTGCTCTTAGATTATGGATATAATTAAAGGCAAGCTCAAACACATCAAAGTATCAATAATTTATAAATGTTACTGGTCCGCTTCAGAGACAGCATCATGCTTTTACTGGGGAACATTGAAAATCATTCCCAGGGGACACACAGCAATTCTATTGATACTATCATTCATTTAGTCAATGTTATAGGATTTCAAATATTGTTTAGAAAAAGGAAGTATACATTTAGAGGGCAGATTTTTAGACCAAAATGCATATATTGTTTTGATCAAAATGCATGCACTGTACTGAAAAAAACCTCAAGTAACGACACTATTTACTCAACAAATGCGGGTTTCAATAAAATTTGTGCACAAAGGCAAAACCATGCCTGCTAGACTAACACATGTCATAAAAGGCAAAGAGAACATGAAAGTAGCAAACATATGATAGTTCTGAGCACCCACAAAGCAAGAGATCCCGATCAAAGTCAAATTTATAACCTTGGGATAGCATTCACCTGGTTCTTCTCACACTAGGGTGTGTCAGCCTTAAACTAAGGGAGGATTTCAGTTTCTTAAATTTACTGCAGGTGAGTTTGAGGGAAAGTCCAGTCAGCTTAGTGGGGTTTCTAAAGCAAATCCTTCTGGTGTGGCCTGGGAAGAATGTTGTGTACCTCAAATGAGGAGAATCTAATGTCTATAATCTGGTTGTCAGTATCACGTGGTTGGGTTATCAGGGCTGTTTAGGAACTTGCTAAAAAGGACCCAGTTAGGAACACATTACCAGGTGTAATCTCACCTTGGGATCTAGATAAATCATGTTAAGCATTTTTTCCCCACTGGCAGTTGTCCTAGCTGGTTTAGACACCAATAGAGGTGGTGGGTAAACCTCTGGACTTGAATTTTCATCAAGGCTCACTGAGCACAGTTGTAGGAAGACCTGTTCATTTGAGGTGACTGTAGAACAACGTTATATGGCAGAATCTGATTGGTCTCCTTCTGCCCACCAAAAGGAGAAGCTGGCCTTAGCGGAGGTAAAGCCTCCTCTGTTGAAGTGGTCCATAAGATGTACATCTGTACCTTGGTACAGATCCTGCCTTTGTTTGGGTGTTTATCTTTAGTGTCGAGGTCATACAATATTTGTCCTTTTGCGATTGGCTAACTTCACTCAATGTGGTGGTTTCCAGGTCCATCCTTTCCATGAGTGTTTGTGATTTCATCACTATTTGTTTTGTATTTTTAGGTTTGCATAGCATTCCATTGTGTGTATGTACCAGCATTTCTTTATCCCTTCTTCTACTAAAGGCTATTTGCACTGTTTTCAGCATCTTGCTGTTGTGAACTATCCTGCATTGAACATGCAAAACCATACTTCTGTTTGTGTTCAGTCTCTTATTTCTTTGGGGTATGTGTTAGTCCGGGTACAAATTCATAGACATTTGGATGTGTATAAGAAAGAGCTTTATATTACATTAAGAAAACAAAGCAGCCCAGTCCAGATCAAGTCCATAAGTCCAATATTAACCCATATGTCTGATACCAATCTATAAAATCCTCTCCAGAATCACGAAGCACATGAAATGATGCTGAATGCAGGAAGATCACAGGCCAGTGCGTGGGAAGTCTTGTGGATCCAGTACTATTGTGAGCATCTCAGCACTGGCAGGAGTCTCCATGTGGCTCCTCCAGTTAAGGGCACTAGCGTAGCTCCATGTGACTTAGCTGCAGTGTCTCCCAGGTAGTGAGCCTGTGTCCTGCCTCCACTGAGCCATTTATCTCCTTAGAGCAGTGGTTCTCAACCTTCCTAATGCCACGACCCTTTAATACAGTTCCTCATGTTGTGGTGACTCCCAATTATTTTTGTTGCCACTTCAAAACTGTAATTTTGCTATTGTTATGAATCATAATGTAAATATCTGCTATGTAGGATGTATTTTCATTGTTACAAATTGAACATAATTAAAGCATAGTGATTAATCACAAAAGCAATATGTAATTATATATTGTGAAATATTTATAATTACAAATAAATGAAATTTTGTCTTGAAGCATGGTATAGCATGAGTAAGTCTTCATGCCGGGTTCTCGCAAGTTGGCATATCTGCATATGGGTGAACCCACCTGGAGACAGAGGAGCGGTATCTCAGTCCCTAAGACCATTGGAAATATGTGTTTTCCAATGGACTTAGGCAACCCCTGTGAAAGGGTCGTTCAACACCCCCCCAAAGGGGTCGCGACCCACAGGTTGAGAATCACTGCCTTAGTGCCTCTAAATGAGGTCATCAGACTGACCTGATTGACAGGCTAAACTCCACCCCCATTCACTCTTAAGCCTCTCAAATTGACAATGGATTATATATGCCCAGTAGAAGTATGTTGTATGGTATTTCTATTCCTACTTGTTTTAGGTAACACTGTATCACTTTACACAGTTTGTAAATCTTTTCTAGCCCACCAGGAGCATATAATAGTTCCAATCTCTCCACACCCTTTCCATCATTGTTATTTTCTGATTATTTGAATTGGGCTTTCATTGAGAGTGATACCCCATCATTGTTTTGATTTGCATCTCCTGGATGGCTAGTGATTGTGAGCATTTTCCCCCAGGTATTCGTTAACCATTTAAGTGTCATGTTTGAGGAACAGCCTGTTCATGTCTTTTACTCACTTTTTAATTGGGTTTTGATACATATAAGTGTCTTATTTTTAGTAGGCCCCAGTCATTCCATTTTTCTTCTAGAGTTATGACATGGAAAAATAAAATCGTATAAAACGGAATAAAAACAGCTATTGAAACAGCGATGTGAGATATTGCAGGAATCGATCTCACATAGAACAAGTTTGCATGTGGAAATGAGATTTAAGACATGATGCAAGATTCAGCTTCTTTATTTGCCTGTTTAATATGGTGTAATGAAGAGGATATAGTTTGAGTATTTGTGATTTCTACATTTATTTTGTTTTCAGTGTTTTAAGGAGTGCTTGCTGGTTGCAGGTAGCTCTCACGAACACCCAGCTTTAGCTCATCTAGTGATGTTGCCAAGGATTTCATCTTGCTTGGACCCACAAGCAAGGTTATGAAAGCTGCAGTAAAGATCATAAAACATGTTGCATTCGGTAAATCTGCTTCACAAACCTCTTTAAAGTATTGACAAGCAAGGGTACTACTTTGAATATTAAGGTGCGCCCCACCCAAGCCAGGATATTTCCAGTCACCTCATATATATGTGAAAATTGGACATGGAATAGGGAAGACTGAAGAAGAATCAATTCATTTGCATTATGATGCTGGCAAAGAAAGTTGGAAGTACCATGAATTCCAAAAGGGAAAACAATCTATTTTGGAAGAAGTGTAATCAGAAGAATGCTCTGTAGAGTCCAGGACGATGAAGCGTTGTCTCATGCACTTTGGACACGTTGTCAGGCAAGTCCAGTCTCTCAAGAAGGACAGTATGCTCGGTAGAGTAGTGGAAGAGTGAAGGAGAGGAAGGCCCTCTACGAGATGGATGAACACAATGGTTACAACATATGGACGTTTGTGAGGCTGGCACAGGAACTGGGGGTCCTTCCTTTTGCTGCACATAGAATCATTTTCAGTTGGAACAGACTCATTAGCACCCAACCACAACAACAACAACAAGTGAACAAATAGAACTATCTGCCCTTCAAGTTTAAGTGATCACCGCTCTCACTTGTGCATTGGCTTTGTGTCATTTGACCAAAGGAGACAGGGTTAATGGGGAGGATTTGGCACGGTGTCTAGAAAACTCAAGGATCTCAAGAAGGTTGTTTACAAACTATTGTTTGGGGAGAGATGGGAGATAAATGGAGAAAAGTCCAGGAGGAAGGACAAAGATATTTGTACTCTTGGTCATACATATCAGCTCCGCTCTCAATTTGCTTTAATTATTGAAATTCTGCACGGCATTCTTACTTGAAAACATCTTTAATACTTAAAGATAAGAAAAAAATTGCCAAAGACTTCTCTAATGATTTGGTCTACTCGGACTTGATTTCTCTCCATAATAAGTATTTCATGGTATGAATATACCATGATTTGTTTATACCTTCTCCTGTTGATGTATGTTTATGTTGTTTTCACCTTTTGAATATCATGAATAACTTTTTTGGACATTTTTCTACAAGGCATCTTGTAATCATGTGCTTTTATTTCTCTTGAGGTAAACTTGCTTGTTCAAATAGAAGTCTCTATTTTATTTCCACTTGTAAGAAGCTGCCATTGGAAACACACTTCCCTTCACCACTGACCAGCAGCTAGAGCTGCTTCTGTGCACTCCTGCTCCCCTGCACGAGTTGATCCTTCCCTGGCCCTAATCCTCCCCAACTAGCCAAATCTCTTACCTCACTGGCCTCCGGAGGCCCATCGGGGATAACAGATTACATGAGCAGCTTGGTTAAGGCACCCTCACTGTCCAAATAATGCTTGTTTGTTTTTTAACCGTTTTTCCTTATTTCTTGCTTTCTCCTCTGGTGCCCCCACCTCCCTGCTGCTAACCCATTCTTGACATGGTGGCTACATGGGACAAGAGAACTGGAATCCCCACTCCAACAGCAGCATATTTTAATTTTTATTTCGCTTCCCCCTCACCCCCTCCACCTTATTTTTTTTTAAAAAAATCTATTTTAGTATTCTTGTTCTCTCCTATTTCCTCTTCTTGAGATACCCCACCCCACTGAGAATACACACTGCTCCCAGGAAAAAAAGAGGCAGGTCCTAGAGATCCAGGCAGACCTATTCAAACCAGGGTTATTATTTTTACGGGTTATCTTTTCCTTTTCCCTGTGAGCACAGACCTGCCCACACCCACACTGGTCCAAAAACATAACTTCAGCATCCAAATCCAAGCCATTCCCCTATCTTTTGTTTTCCCCCTTCTCTTCTCAATGTACTCACACTTTTCATTTTCTCCATATCTTTTTGTCTTTATTGTCTTCTCTTTTTCCTTCCTTCACTCACTTTTTCTTTAATTATACTTCATATATATCTAGAAACAATCTGTATGTCTCTCAAGGGGGTGACAGTAATACACCAGGATGACAAACTAGCATTGTCTTAGTTACACAGTGCTGCTATAACAGAAATACCACACGTAGGAGGTTTTATTTTCTCACCGAAATTTAGCTCAGTAGGCTAGTTCACATTCTGGTGTTGGTTGTCGGAGAAGGCTTTGTCTGTCCCCCATGGAGGAATGCCCTGGTCTTTTTCTGCTTTGATTCTTTGCGGATCCCCATAGTTCTTTGCTCTGTCTTACCTCCACTCTGCTATTTCTGCCAGCTTAACTCTTTTCTATCTCAAAAGAGATAGATTAAAAACCATTCTACATGAAACCTGTCTCATTAATAAAAAAAATAGACAACCCATTCCCAAATGGGAATATAACCACAGGCAGAGAGGTTAGGGGTTAGATTTAGACACATATTTTAGGGGGATGTAATTCAATCCACAATAAGTGGTTTCCTCTTGGAAAGGAGAGTGAAGAATTAGCAAGAGAAAGAAAAGAACTCTCAACTGTATCCGTATGTTTTATTTATGAGGAGCCTCAAACACACACACACACACACACACACACACACACACACAAAGCAAAATGTCAACATTGGGTTAAATCGCAGTGATTTGTACAAAGAAGTTTGTTGAATTATTTATTTTCTGAATGCTTGAAATATTTGATAACAAAAACAAGTGAATGTGTCTACAGATTTTCGATCAAACATATGAAATTCATATTCACGTTCCTTATTATACATACAATAAAAATGGTTACCTATAAAAAGGATGCTAGATTTTAAATTCAGGTATAAAGTGATCTAAATATACACCAGTCTAGCTCTTCCTAACACTGTGAGAGTGTTAAAGGAAGCTTTGTTTCTTCTGAGTATTATAATGAAGCTATTTGAATAAATGCAGTGAAAGCAAGGAAATCAGTGTATTTCACTTTTCTGTGCCTCTTAGGCGTTGTCATATGTTAGAATAGTTGTAAACCTGAAAAATATCCTCTATAAAACTTCTGAGGAAGTTAACTTGCATAATTTATCTGGAGACTCAATTCAGGGAACATGGAGTGACATCAGAATGGAGAATGGGATCTTCCTGCTCTCTAGTCATCTCCATTCACACTCAGGTGTATTCTTAAAATGATCAGCCAAATTCACTAGTTAAAGGAATCATGGAAAGCGAGGTTCTTGTTCCATAGAGAGTGTAGAGGTTCATGTGGGAAGGGGTAAAGAACAACTAGAGACCCAGTCACCTTGTGAATGTGACCCTGTAAATAAAAAACAAATTCACTTGTACCCTTGTGATGTGCATCTGAATCATTATCAGTGTGGTCACAAGTCTTCAAAAACATCATGTCCCAAACATAGGAACTCCAGCCGCTGAAAGGCAGGCCCACGTGGTACGTAGGCTGCTTGGCAGGGAATTTGCCACCAGGATAACAAGCAAGCTTCGCCGGACCTTAGATGTGGTAGGATGATGAGGGTCATAAAAGCTGAACTCTGGATTTCCTGCGAACATGAGTAGGTGGAGTCAGGGTGCTCTACTGGAATAATTGTATGTGTACCCCATACTGGTTATACTTACTGATCATCTACAACTCGAAAAACATCTGATCATTTGTTACAGTCTGTAACTAGTACTCAAGAAACAGAGGCAGCCTTTGCGAAACACTTCAACTGACAAACAGAAACAGAAACCGTTAAGAACTGGTCATGTGGTTTTCAATTTTGTCCTTGTTGTGGTGGTTGTGAGGATATAGCTGTAATTTTATGTACTGAAAATATGTAGAAAAGGACATTGTCTCTACCTCCAGATCCGTTGTTGTAATTAGTCCTATCGAAAGTTTTAGAGGTCAAATTTTAAATATGATAGCAACCCTATAGGATAAAGTGGAACGGCCCCACAGGGTTTTCAAGGTCATAAATCTTTAGGGAAATGTCTATATGTTTGTCCCACAGAGCAGCTGGTGGGTTTGAATCCATCAGTCTTTTGATTAGCAGCCAAGTACTCACTGAGCCACCAGGGCTCCAGTAGAGAAGTTTTAGAAGCCAAATCTGTCAATAAGTGAAACGTTGACCTTTTAGCACAAAACAGAAAATTAAAAATTAAGAAGTAGTGGTACCAAGGTGCCTGGGTGCCATAGGCTGGGCAAATCGACCAGCCACTCCACTGCTCCCATAAAGATTTCCAGTCCCAGAAACCCAAAGGACTGTATCTAATCTCGCTAATAGGGTCATAGGAGTTGGAATCAACTTTTTTTGGTGGCTTGGTTCAGATTCAATATATGGGAGTTGTGTAGCCCCCCAACTCAGTATATTCAAGTACAGGGCACACAATGCATTTCCAGAACGGCTGTGTCATATATGCACTTGGATAAAAGAGTGGAAGGCTATAGGCAATTAGTGGCTTTTGAATACCACATTTGGATTCTTGAGAGTATAATTGTATTCTCAACACAGGGGTGAATGGATATTTGTTGATGCAAGAACCGATACGTCTTGTAAGAGGTAACAGCTCAGATCATGTTCAGCATAGCTGAGAAACAAGGAGACTAGATGAAAGTGAAAGGGGCAAGCTTTACTTTGGTTGAGCAAGCAAGGGACAAGGCAGGCCTAGTGTCACCAAGCCAGGCCCCCTCCCAAAAAAAAAAAGGATTTGTAGCTTTACATGTGTATACCAGGAAATAAATTGAGGGAATTTTGAACATGTTAACAGATTTCACAGAAATGGTCATGAATATGCATTAGGCTAGAGTTATGAGTCTTGACAAGATAATGCTTATCAGACCCCTTGCTTCCATGTCTTCTGAGTTGGTCAGGTGATGTCTTTCTAGTGACTTTCCTTGGTGGGAGGTGGTTCAGAGAGATGTGTTATCAGGAAAGAAAATACAGGTTAATTATAACCAATGTATGAGGTATATTCTAACATGCCGTGGCATTTCATATCCTAAGTGTGGGTTATTTGGCTTAGATGTGGCATTTCTAATGTTATACAGGGCCAAGCAAGCTAAGGAATGGTCACATGCCCCCCGCTTTCAATGGGTCTCATGTGGAATAAAACCCCAAGGAAAAAGGCGAGAGGTCAGTATTCTGTAACTACTCACAGCCGAAAGGGAACAGCAGTTCAAAATTGACTCTGACCCAAAAAAGGAAGAACATGCGCAGCATCTTATTCTGAAAGAAGTCAAGCCAAAAAAAATGTCAAGCCTCAGATGTTATATTGAAAGATTCTATGGACAAAGTATTGAATGATGCAGGAAGCTGGAATCTACTTGTTGATAGTGACTTTGGTTTGGTAGTATGAACCCACCATTATAATCAAGATAATATTCTCACTGTACCATGAATATATCTTGCTGATTCTATTCAACTTCTATTCACATTGCTCCCCCAAACCTAACACCCTCTTCTCTTCATCTAATTCCTATTACTACAGTGATTCAAACCCTAATCCCTTTATAACTATTTAATTATTTGTAAGTAAATGAAAACTTGGGACTCATATCCAAATATATACTAAAAAGTCAAGTGTAAAAATTAAAGTACAACATGGCTAAAGTATAGCATATGTAAACATTTAAACACAAAATAAGGTTTATGTATAAAAACAATGGAAGAGGCAACCCTTTCTGGGAGAGCCATAGATATATAAAAGGGGGATGCCCCAAAGTAGATCTGGGATGTAGTAGGGTCCCTAAACCTAGGACACAGGAGGCCACGGATTTAACCTACTCTCGTCTCTTTAGATGAAGCAAGGGTGCTGATGAATTCGAAACACCTGGTTTGGCCCTAGACAGTTTGAAGTAAAAATCAAACTAAATCAGGTTTGGTTTTGCAACATCACCTGGCCAAGGTATCCATTAGCAGAGACCATGGCTGTCAAGGCTCGCTAGAGAATGAGGTGGGAAGGGCTAGATCAAAAATGCACCATTCTTCACCCAGAACCAGAATTGTAGCCAAGAAAGATTAGCGGCCATCAGAATCCCTTACGATTCTGAATCTTCTCTGTCTCCAAGCTAAAAATCAGGCAAGATCCCTGATGATTGTTGGTAGAAAATTATCTTCTCTTACTTTTATCTTGAGATTTATCTATCTATTGTCAGAAGTTTGAAATCTTCCCATAGCCAACATCTGTAAGAATAGAATCTGGTTAGAATTATTTTCTTGGTCTTAAAAACTGGCTTTCTTCAGTGTTTCTCTGTCTTGACCTTGAAACAAATTGCTATTTCCTTGAGCTCGTTCTGAAGTCTTTGTTTTGTTTTTTTCCCCTCTGTATTGAGAGTGTTGTGAATCTGAAGTAGAGAACATTGGATTTGAGAGTTTTAAAATAGATTTAGTTGAACGTATCCTTGGATGTAGGGGAAAAGCAGGTTGTGAGAACGTATCCTTGGATATAGGGGAAAAGCAGGTTGTGAGTGGAGTCTGTTTATTCGGAAAAATGTGGGTTTGCCCCTTTGCCAAAGATGGCAACCACTAGAATGCCACATGTGTTTCCTCCACAGACTAAGCCCTAATTTGGGGCATTTTTTTTCTTGTTTTAGAAACATTCTCCTCTCTCTTCCTCTGTTAACAAATGGCTTTATGTATTTTTCACAGCATCGTCCTTCTAATGAGTGCAATATTTCTTTTCATTGATTTAGCAAGATCTTTTAGGGCAAAATGTTGGGAAAATGTGTTTCATTTCTGGATGATAATTAAACAAAGTATATGTTTTCCTTAGGAAATTTCAACTTTATAACATGTATGCTATGAATCAAACCCTTTTGATATTATAAAGAACAAGTGAAATGTGTGTGTGTGTGTGTGTGTGTGTCTCAATGGCAACTCTTAGTGACCCTCTAGGAAAGGGTACAACTACCCTATGAGTTTCAGAGATTGTAATGTTAAAGGCAGGAGAAAAACCACGTCTTTTTCCAGTGGCGGATCTGGTGGTTTCCAGTTGCTGACCTTGAGGATCACAGCTCAGTGTGTAAGCACTACACCACCAGGTCTTATATCAACTTTAGGATCAGGATCTTGTAAGTGATTTGCCAGTGTTAAATGGAGTTAACAAATGCTTGCTGTAATTGGAAGTCAAATGCCTTTTTAAAGAAAAGATTTACCCACAGTCAAGTTGCTAAATAATGTGATCTTTTTATTTTGTTCATTTATCCTTATTTTAAAAGGTTATTATAAGATCCATCAGAGCAATGTTTAAGGAATTCATTAATGATAAATTTATTTGATATAACCAAAATTTGATTCTTCTGACTGAAATAATTTAAATTGGGGTGGGGGTGTTAATACTAAATTGTATTAACAAAGGATTGGGTTTTTATGGAGGGGTGGTTACTAATGAATGAAAATCGAATTAATTCTGAAAATAGGCTTCCAGGTAAATGGTAGATTTGATTCACCAAATCACATAGTTAAAAAAAAAAAAGAGGCAGATACTGCGCATTTCTCCGCTCATTATTGACAAGCCAAAACTTCCTTGGAAGTCATTTAACCTAAACTTCCCTTTCTACTTTGTGTTTAAATTGCAAGCTGCTTTGTTCCTCACCCCAACCTTCCTGGAATTTTTAAAAATGACTTTTTACATTCCTCTAGAATAGACCAGGTGTCTGAATAACTGGGCCAGGAGGGCCATCCAAGAGTATTCCACCCATAGGGTAATTTAAAAACGCAAGGAGCTTGTTCAAGCATCATAAATGCTACTCTTATTGTTTTATCTGATTGCTCTAGTAGATATTAATACCTTGTGATTTTAATTTTTACTTAATATAATTTTAATTAATTTACCTATTTACTTACAAGGTTAAATAATATATTACCTTTTTAACTTGACGCTTTGTCAAATTAGTGTATGCTGTCTTGGATTTAAAATGTGTGTGTTATATTCAGTTAGTAAAATATAATATTCTCTATGTGAAAGCAAATCCACATGAAGAATATGGTGCATTCTAAGCTATTAGATGAAAGCATTACAAAAAAGTCCAAGAATCATAACATATTCTACTAAATAGCAAGATCATAGCTTTTTAAAGGAATTAAATGAACCTAAAGCCTTATGTGATGACGAATTTATAATGATGATCAGTTCAAGTAAATATTAATTATCAGATTAAGTAAATTTAGCCAGTAAAAGAAAAGTTGAGAAAAGATTGTGAATAGCTCACTCCAACTGTTTCTCAAGGGCACAACTGAGAAACAATAATAGAAGATCTGATAAGTTTAATGTTACATCAGAAACTTTTAAGCATTGTATTTGAAGATCTTTTGTTTAACATTCCTTCTCAATTTTAATTAACCTAGGTTTTGCATTTGGCATGTAAGTTGCCCATGCAAGTCATATATATATGAGAGAGAGAGAGAGAGAAGTGGGTTCAGAAGGAAATTGCATCATCCAAGAGGGATGAGGCCCTCGGTCAAGAGGGGTAGGCTCTCAAAGTTCTTTATGTGAGAGTATTGTGAGCATTGTAAGAGTTCTTCTCAAGGTAAGTAAATACTTTTAAAAAGTTTATTTTAATCTATTTAAGTCTGGGGCAAAAGCTATTAACCCCAGAATGCTGCAGAAATCTATCTAATAGTGGGTACTTGTCTCTTTAAAACACCAGCAAGGAGCCCTAGTGACTTGGGAATGAAAAGGTGGGTTGCTCACAGTTATCAGTTCAAACCACCAGCAGCTCTATAGGTGGGGAAAATGAGGCTATTCCAATTCCTGGGCAAGGTCCATATTTGAACCACCAAGAAGGGCAAGCTCGTTGAAGAGATGAAAGGAATGCATTCAGATTAAGCCAATAAATGATTCTATATTGACAGAAGTCACTCAAGAAAAAGAGAGCCTTGCAAACTTCATGAGTTAGATCCTGATTCAGCCAAGAGGAGCATTGCTTTAGTAGACACTTGTTTCATTAACCAATCAGCTCCCCAAATCTGTGGGAAGCTGCAGCATAGAACACTGAGATTGTAAAGTTGCTCAAATGAGCTCCTTCCAGTTGCCTTCTCAGGGTACACCTGAGGCTTGGAGAAAGGAAAGCAAGAACACCAAACAGGCAACGTCCGTAGGGCAGCTATCGTGGCCAGCGGGGGCCCAGGTCCTAAGTGGAGTGGCTGTTGTAGTTCATGGTTTCGGCGCCAAGTTATTTGCTACAAACTCTGGGAAGCCATGTTCTGTGCAAACATCACAAGGGAGGTCAAGACACGGGAGCAGGAAAGAAGCCTCCGGGCACTTGCTTCCAGTGCAGGAACCATGGCCCACAAATATCCCAATTGAATTCTAGCAATGACAAAACCCTGGCTCCCAGCCTCTCTCTATTATCAAACTCAAGAAACCTTTGGGTTATGTGTGTAGATGTTGCTTGTAAGTCCATCGCATTCTGCTAGATACTAGGCCTACCTACCTATATGGTATTAAAATCATTTGGTGGTCTCTTAACCACCTGCTATCTCCAAGTAGTAGGCATTGATGAGTCCCCATCAAAGAGATGTTTCACCTTCCCTTGTCTTACATCTGTCCTTTATTCTCCCACGCCTACTTTTAGGGAGACTTTTAAACACTGAGACTGGGGTGCAAGAAACCTTCATTCCCTGAACCCACCAGGCTATTGCAGGGAGCATCGCAAAGCCGACATAGGCTCTTAAAAGCAAATTATTAGAAGAGTTAGAATGAGACAAGATCTGAAAAGGCTTGGAATCCACACAAATACGCCTTAAGGTCCCAGTCTTAAGGATCCCGAACTAAAAAACCCATTTCCTATATGTGTCAGAAAAAGACCCACATGGCAATAAGAGTTCTGCTTTAATTTCTGGGAACTAAACTATGTCCCAACAGTATATCTGTTTGAGAATCTGGCTACTTCTCTTCCTTGAGCCAATAATAAGCTATCTACTGTCTGTTGTTCAGCCCATGTATCCGTAACCTATTGCTCGTTTGTCTCTTCCAGATTGCACCAGTTCTATGTAAAAATGTTAGTGGTAAATAGGTATAGTCCCATCTCACTCCAGATAGTGGCCTCTGGGGGTGGGGGTGGGGGGGAAATAGAGGTGCTGAGTCCCATTTCAGCTGAAAGTAAGCCATATCAGTCAATCACTGAGCAATATCAGAGTCCTTGTTCTCTTCAGGGCAGGGCGGGGGGTGGGGGTGAGAGTCCATGTCAACTAGAGGTCTGGATGACCTAGCTTAAACTGCATCACATGATCTGTTCCATCTGAGATCCAGATGACTCATCCCAACATTGCCTCACATGATAATGAAGTACTCAAAGTACATAGCTGTGCATTACTAGATCAGTCATTGCACTGGAATAAGGGCCAATCAGGATGCAAGGATAAGAACCAGTGGGAAACAAGACAGGGACTAAGGTGAGCCAATGAGGTCCCACCATTTAATCCCTATAAACTCCAACATCGTAATCCCTAGACAGTGTCATTTAGCACAAATTGTCAGGTGGGGCACTTCATGATTGAAGCATACATTGATTACTAAATCTGTGCTTCACTTAAAAAAGGCAATGGAAGAATTTATAAGTATAATTAGGCTTCTTAAAAACAAATTTCCATGCATTAAAAAACCAAACAATTGTACAATCTCATAGTGGTTACACATTGGGCTGCCAACCACGTGGTCAGCAGTTTTAAATCACCAGGCACTCTGAGGAGGAAAGATGGTTTGCTACTCCTGTAAATAAAGAGTCACAGTCTCAGAAACCCCTGGGGCAGTAAGTCAGCATCACTGTGGTAGCAAATTAGTTAAAACAAAAACAAGAAAATGAATTATACAAGAAAATGTACAGGGAGACATCTTTTAAAATTCCTCACTCCAAGAACTTCATAGGACATCGGAAGACTGTTTATGTTCAGGAAGACAATATTATAGTTAAACAGATTACCAAAAAAATTTTCGGTAAGTTTAATTTTAGGAGTTTTGCTTATTTCTGTCGCTTAACTCTTTTCCTTCCCATTTAGTATATGAAATGCCTGGCCTTCATTCATTTGCTCAACAAACGTTGTTAATGCACCTCAACCGCATGCCAGAAACTGATTGTGCTAAGCATTAAGAATGTACTATTGTGCTAAACAGATTATTCCTTCCATCACAGAGCCTAATCCAAGTAGAAGACAAACACTAATCAAGTAATCATTCCATATTGTGTCCAGAAAGAGGTACAGCTCTATTTTGGAATGTAACAGAAATGCCACCAATTGGAAACTTGAGCTGCATATGTGAAAATGCAAGTTTTTTAGACACTGATTCAAAGTCTTTATAGACTACCCATATAAAACTATAAACTCGTATAACACCAGAGCTGTTTTAAATACTTTTGTTACCTTTTTGCACCTCACATAGTAAGTCTATTACATTTACTAATGAGTGTAATTTAATAATTTTTAACTACCCTTATTAGCTAGGCATCCTTTTTCAATGTACCGTGTGTACTCGTGTATAAGCTGAGCGTTTCAGCATTTTTTATGCTGCTTTTGTGATAAAATTAGGTGTCTCCGCTGATATTCGGGTCAGCTTATAGTCGAGTATAAACAGTATACAGTTTCACGATGAGTTGGAATTGATTAGATGGCAGGTATTAGTTTGGTCATAGAAATCTGCTTTAGGAAGATAGATACTGCATGATCTATACTTTAGATACATTATTCTTTTGAAACAATTTTAAAAGAATTCTTAATTAGGTTATATAATGATCATATTATGAGCATGTCAAATTTATTAGTATACTATGTAAACATTAAAGAACTAATAAACATATTTCTTAAAAAGAATTTACATATTTTATGTATTAAAATCATGTAAAAAGTTACTTTTCTCATTAGCAGTACACATACTATATATATATTGTCAAAATATCCATGATTTTTAAAAGCATGTTATTTTTACACTGTATATCCTGGAAGTTTATTTATTACTAGTTCAGAAATATCTTTGCATTGTTTGGAAATATTTAGTGAACCAACTTCATCGCTGTCTTCTTCAAATTGATCTGATGTACTGACATCCAAGGCCTTAAATTCTAATTCTGACAAATTAGATGGCAGGTAAGAACTCACTTGAGACGTCCTTGGTGACTGACTCTTTTCTAAAGACTTGCAACCAGCTTTTGTTTTAAGTTTCATAGAGCTGTCTTGAACACTCTTTGTAAGTTTTGAATTAGGCATACTGTTATGGTCTCTCTGTTTTTCTTTTTCCTCTGTCCAATGTAATGAAGATATATCACTGGTAGAGATATAAGATGCTTCATCAGAACCTTTATCCTGAGTCTTTGAAGTATGACATCTTTTATATGAGTGTATTGGTAATCCAGCTGAAAAAGGTGGGCTAAGAATCGAACATTTCTCACTACTATTTTTTCTTATGGATGATCTTGCTTCACTAGACTTACTAATAGATTGACAATGGTTTCGATTTTCTGGACTATCATGACCCTGTAAGCTTCTGCTGGTATCCTCAGTGGTATAGGAATCTTCAGAATAACAAAGGCTAGTAAAATCATCTGAATATTTTAGTTCTGAAATGCTTTCAGAAGAACTATTTTTACTTAGCTTATTTTCACTTAGATCAGTAATGTCATTATTTATGGTTTTGACCTGCCTGCTACCTATTTCTTTATGTACAGTTCTGTCGATTGCATTTTGTTGAACAACACATGAATTTTGGACTTCTGTTTCCACTTTGTCTTCAAAAATATTTTTAAGATTAAACTGTTCTGAAATAATGGATTTTGCGGCACTTTTTTCTTCCAATGAACCACTATTGGTTCTATTTTTAGTACAATAAATTGTCTTTTTTCCCGCTGTACCTGGCAGTTTAGTTTTACTTGTTCTAGGCTCATCGAAAACCCCATTAACTTGTCTTGAAGTATTACTATTTTCAGCAAAAGCTGTATCTGAAACTAAACCCTGATCTTCTGGTAGTTGATGTGACTTCTGATGTTGTTCAACAAGGCTTAATTCTTTAACTTTGGATGATGGGATTCTGAGTTTTGCACCCAAAATTTGTGCTTGCATTTTTCTCTCCTGTTCTCTTTGTTCATGTACTAGCAACATGTTAGGATTTGTTTGCTTTAAACGTAGCTTTAGTGTATTTGTTATGCCATAAAGCAGCCTTCCCCTTGGAACTCGGTTTTGGGGGATACTACTGGGCTTTTCATAATGTATACTTTTCCGGAGATTTTCAACTTGATTCTTTCTATTTTGAAGACTTACTGACTTTTTCTTTTCCCCTACTGAGAGTTTTTCCTTCTTGGATTCAGATTTACATGTGGTTTTGGCAAGAGAGTCTGGTTCATTCTTTTCCTCAGTTCTATATAACCAGGCTAGATGGGGATGTATATGAGTAGGGCTTGCCATGGGCTGGGCGTATAACAGGGACAGCTCAACCAACAAAGCATTTAACAAAGGCAATTCTCTTATAGTAGTAATTCTATTTTGTTCAGTTTGAGAGTGACAAGGAGTTTGATTATTTTTTCCTACATTCTGAATATTTTCTGAAGGATTTGCAAGCACAGAGAGACTTTCCTTCGTTATAGTATTCACATACTTTTGAAAACTGTTGTGTGTTTGGGGATTTACATGATTCTCTTCTTGAAAAACAGCATCTAGTTCCTCAGGCATATGAACTTGCGGTACAAATGTGATTTTACCTTGTACAGAAGGCATCTTTTTTTCAATCATATGAGTGTAGTAGAGAGGTGGGGGGCAAAATATATTGGTTTCAATGTCCAACTCTTCCTGATTTGGACTATTACATCTACTACTACTACTAGTTTTGTCCTTCTCCACAGAATCCGTGTTATCAGAGATGGCACCACTGTGGACATTTATTTCCTTTAACTCCTGTGTGGTTGTGATTTTTAAATCCACCAGGTGTGCATCATCTCCTGAGCTTGGTCCTGAGGTTGGCTGCCTTGGCTGTTGTTTTTCCTGCAGGGAATTAACCTCGCCGGCCTCTTGTCCCTCTGCTTCCTCCAGTTCACTTTTCCTGCAGGTGACCTGTCCCTCAAGACGTCCCAGCAAAGTCTCCCCCAGGTCGGTCAGGCTGTAGCCCAACGCAATGTCCCCAATCCGCTTCCCCATCGGGTTGCACAAAGGGAAGCATCCTCGATGGCCCCACGTGCAGGCTGACTGTACTGGCCCCAGGACCTTTTGGGCAGCGTCCGCAAGCGAGACGCCACAGCTACCCAGGAGTCGCGGGGTGGGCGTCGGGCGTCCGGGCGCCAGCTGCAGAAGCAGCGCGTAAAGCGGGGTCTGACGGAGCAAGCGGTGCAAGGTGGGCGGGTGCAGTCTGAAGAGACAGGACTTGCCGCGACCGAAAGTTACCACGCAGGGTCGGGGCTGCGGGTCGCTGCCGCCGGGTGGGTAAACCAGCAACGTGGGGAAGTCCAACAGGCGGAAGGCCACCGCAGGGCGGAAGCCCGACGGCAGCGGCAGCGAGGCCTCCTTCTCCTCCAGCGCCCCCGCCGACGACGGCAGCACCCCGGCTTCTAGGCGCACCCAGTCCACTAGCAGCTCTAGCGAGAACAGCCGCTCCCGCAGAGGCGCCGCCATTGCGGTTGCCCGGGAAACGCCGCCGCGGCCTTCGGAAGCTCGAGGCGGAAGCCGTGGGTCTCGCGTGAGTTTGGGAGAGGACGGCGCTGGCGGCGGCTCTCGCGAGATTTGAGCGGACGCCCCTCGGCTGCCGCGCGCAGTTTGGGACTCCGGGCTTTTAACGCTTGGACGCGGCGGAAGCGTTGGCTGCTGTCCAGATTTGTATTAAGCCAATTCTTTACGGCTAAGACCCAAGCTGTGGTGGTAAAATCCAGGTTGTGTTGGGGTGGGGGGGGGGGGTAGTGGTGGAATTAGGGAGGAGTCGTGTTTTCGAGTAGCTGGATAGCATTTTGGGCGTCAGCTCAAATCTAGCTGCGGAAATACTGAAAATGAATAAAAACGCCCTTCCCAGACCTTAGCCTGAAGACAACCTGAGTCTGCTGGTCTCTGGTAACGAGTCTGCCAAAAGTTTATAGAATTTGAAGGTACCTTCCTGGAAGTCCAACAGTAGTAACACTGCTAACCGAGAGGTGTGCAGTTCGAAACCTCCAACCTCTCTGCTGGAGAAAGATGAGGCTTTCTACTCCTGTAAACGTTGCAGTTTTGGAAATCCACCATGGTCACTATAAGCCGGAATGGAGCTAATGACAGTGAGGTGTTTTTTGTTTGTTTTAAAGTACCGGTGGTGAAATTCTTCTACCTGAGCAGTCACTGGGTATAAGGCAATGCTAATGATTCTGTTCAGTAAAACAGATAAGCAGAAACTGAGAATGTTATTAGGAGAGACCAGACCTTGGATAAGGACATCTTGCTATGTAGAGAGGTGGCACACACACACAAAAAAAAGACAGTGATCCTGACATGATGGGTTGATCCAATCCATTATTGGCTGCAACAATGGCGCCAACAAGCACAATTAAGAGACAGGCAGCAGGATAAGGCTGTGCTTTGTTCTGTTGTGTACAGAGTTGCAATGAGTTAGAGTGGGCTCTGTGGCACCAAACAACAACATTGTAGATTTTCAAACAGGTCCTCTCCTAACCTCAATGAGCTAATCACCTAGGAAACCATGGCTGGCATGTGTAGAGCTTTGAATGCCAAAATAAGGAATTTGTATTGTATTCTGAATTTACGTTTTGTTTGGCTAAGTAGCAGTCATATCAGTGTTTGGAGATGTAGCCAGGAAAGAAATGTGGATAATAGATTTTTTTAAATAAGAAATTGGATTAAGAGCAATCTTAGGAGACTATTGAAGTAGTCTATGCCATGGGAGTAATTAAGCAACCCACTGACAGCAGTGGGTTTAGTGTTCTGTATATTTTTAAGGTCTTAATGGAGTCAGTGGAGGGGCAGATAGATAAAGGTATTTGAGACAGAGAATCTTAAAATTTGGGAAAATTTATGGGTGGAAATATTTCTGCTATTGAAAAAGGAAATACTGAGGCACAGTCGACAAAAATAAATAACCTATGGATTTTGATACATAGAATTTGATGAAGGAGCCCTGGTGGTTCAATAGTTATATGCTGGACTGATAACCATAAGGTCAGAGGTTACAACCCACCAGCGCTCTGTGAGGAAAAACAAAAAAGCTCCATTTGTTCTAGTAAAGATTATAGCCTGGGACCCCCTAGGGGGAAAGTCTGGGGGGCCCGTATAAGTTGGAATCATTTTGACAGCACAAAGTTTGAAGTGCCCACCAGACATGTGAATATATTCATCTTTATCCAGCTTTATAATTTTTTTTTAAGAAGAGAAAAATCACTGTCAGCTGGTTGATTCCCACTCATAGCAGACCTACAAAGACAGAATGAAGCTGCTCCTGTTGGTTTCCAAGACTGTAAATCTTTATGGGAGCAGAAAATCTCATCTTCTCCCCCAGACTAGCCAAGGGTCTCAAACTGTTGTCTCCTGTTGGGTTAGCCGTCCAGCTCATAACTAACAGGGCTTTTCTTCTTAAAATTTGTAGATTAGTAATTCAGTTACACTGATTTGATGATCCTTTTGCTTTTTTAAGGCACCTGTGTTAGGCTGGGTTCTCAGATAAGCAAAACCAGTTATGTATGTATACCGAGAGAAAGAAAATTAGATCAAGAAAGTGTCTCACTGTTGTAGAAGTGGTCAAGTCCAAGGCTGGACAAGTTCCAAGTATGGGTCAGATGTTAGTCTGGCAGGTTCTCCTGACTAGCATTGCCACAGGGGCTGATGGAAACGAGCACTAAGAAGGCAAAAAACAAAACAAAAACCCAACGGTTGGTGTGTTAGTCTGAGGAGGATCACAGGCCAGTGGGGAGAAAGTTTTTGATTCCAGTGGCAGTGTAAAGATCTCAGCACTAGCAGGGGTCTCCATACGGCTGCTCCAGCACCCAGGCCTGCAACAGGGTAGGTCCATGCAGCTTCTCAGGGATGTCTCGCAGGAAGTGAGCCTTGCCAGCTGAAGCAGGAAACTGGCTAAGGCAGCTGCACCCTGATCCACCCATCAGAGAGCAAGAGACCCAAGAACCAGAAAGGCAAGGCTCACCGAGCCATTTATCTCTTTGCCCTTCAGTTAATCCGACATGCATTTATCAGCCAGGGTGGCACAATAAACCTTATCTCTCACTCACTCACTCACTCACTCACTCACTCACTCACTCACTCACTCACTCCCTCCCTCCCTGTGAGACATTACTGACAATGAGCCTGATGGAGCTACACTGATGTAGCCAGAACCCTGGAGCTAGAGGAGCCACTTGGAGACCCACACCAGCACTAAGATGCTTACTCGATCCACAAGATTTTTCACCCACTGGCCTCTGATCTTCCTGCATTCAGCATCATTATGTGTTTCATGAGTGTGAAGAGGAATTTATAGATTGGTATTGGAACTATGGGCTAATATCAGACATAAGGACTTGATCTGGACTGGCTTGGAATGTTTTTTCAATATTCAATTGCTCTTGTATATAAAGCTCTTTCTTAAGCACATATGAATGTCTCTGGATTTGTTTCTCTAGTCAACTCAGACTAACTCACTATCTCATGAGGAATTTGTACACGTATCAAGAGGCAGTTGTATGAACAGAACAAGGGAATAATACTGCATAATTTAAAATCAAGAAAGGTATACATCAGGTTGTATGCTTTCACCATACATGTATGTTGAGAAGCTGGCTTATATGAAGAAGAATGTGGCATTAAGAGTAGAGGAAGGTTTATTAACAACCTGCAATATGCAAATGACATAACCTTGCATGCTCAACGTGAGAAGGAATTGAAGCAATTGCTAATGAAGATCAGGATTGTTGCCTTCAGTATGGATTATGATTCAATGTAAAGAAGACCAAAATCCTCACAACTGGACCAATAGGTAACATCATGATAGATGGAGAAAAGGTTGAAGAAAAGGATTTTTTCATCCTTGGATATACAATCCTTATAAAGTGCCAGTCAAGAGATCAAAAGATGTGTTATAGTAGGTAAATCTGCACAAAACCTTTTTAGAGTATTGATAAGAATGCTAGTTTAAGGACTAAGGTATGCCTGATCCAAGTCACAGTGGTATTTTCCACTGCCCCATATGCATGCGAAAGTTGGCCATTATTCAACTGAGATATAATCAATCCATTTGAACTGTGATGCTGGAGAAGAATATTGAAAGTACTATGGACTGCTAAAATGTCAAACCTATCTGTCTTGAAAGAAGTATGGCCAAAGTGTTCCTTAGAAGCAAGTATGGCCAGACTGCTTACATTCTTTGGACATATTGTCTTATTTTCAGGAGAGATCACTTCCTGGACAGCAGGCTTGGTAAATAGGAGCGAAAAAAAGAGGAAGGCCTTCAAGGCGATGGATTGACACTGTGGTTGCAACCCTGGGCTCAGGCATAAGACTAATTGTATGATGGTGCAGCTCTGTTGTACACGGGGCCACTACAGGTGGGAACCAACAGCACCAACAACAACCAAAGATCTCAGCTATTGTCTGGCCTTCTAAATCAAATATGATGACTCCCTCTAGTGATTGATCCTGAAGATGAGTCAAAAGCCAGCAAGGCAGACAATGCCTGTTGTGATCTATAGTGTTTTCATTGACTAATTTTCAAAACCAGATCACCAGACCTTTCTTCTTAGTCTGCAATCTATAGTGAAACCTCCCCAGTCTGGGTGACCTTGATGTCATTTGATATGGGTGGTTAACCCAGCATCACAGATAAGTGCAGGCCAACACAGTTTACGAAACATACTGGATGTGAGGGTGCATTTTCACGATATTCAGAATATTTTCTGAAATAATTTGTGGGGGAAGAGCAAAGGAAATTGGGGAGGACGGGAAATGAGATGACAGCAGAGGGATAAAAAAATATTAAACCTTGGAAAATTACAAGTGCCCAATATGGGCACTCCAAATATGTCATTCACAGAAACGTTCTGTGTGGTCTCCATATCTAGCAATGTAATTCTCATTGATAAATAATAAACCCAAACAAGGTATTGGAGCCAATAGATATTTGCTTTCTAGCTTCCTCGTTGTATACCGTTTTCTCTAAGATAATAAACCCTTGGGGCGAGAAGCTTAATCTTCAGAGCCAAGACTAATTGTGGATGCTATGACAAAAGCACCAGAAACTTTGTTCACAGAGGTTAATTTAAATTACACAATTTACGTTTTACACACATGCTTTTCTACAGAACAGTTATTCTCTCAGAAGAGAAACAAATGTTAGTATGGCCATGAATATGTTCAAAGTAATGCCAAAATGTCCACGGGTGCCAATGCATTCTCTCACCACTGATTCAAGAACTGCATGGCTTTCTTCTGTAGTTCTGTGGCTGCCTTGTTAGTGATGCCCCCACAACTATGGCTTAGGTGGGAAGCAAACAATGCTGAGGAGCCCCTTCTCCTCCCTAAGGAATATTCTAAATTCAAACCAAGGAACAAACCAGCTAGAATTGGCTCAGTCATGGCTACCAATGTGAAGTCAGAACAAACCTAAATTTTAAAAATTTGGATGACTGAACAGGGGTGGGGGGTAGGGGGTCAAGTGGAGAATGAAATTTGAAGCCCTAATTCAACCAACATCACGCACCAGCTCAATTTGCTTCCTACCTTCAGGTACCCTTCCCTCTAATTAATAATTAGTGGGAAAACTAGAATATCTGAATTGTTTTTCAGATTCCAACAACATTAAAACTCAAAGAAAATGTGTTCTATTACTTCAAACAATGAACTGCTGGATAAATTTGTTCATTTGTTTATTGTTTCAAGCAACATTTACTATTCACTCAAAGGCAGGCTCAGCACTACAGAGGTATCCAAGGTGAGAGACACAGACAAGCTCCCGCACTATACACTAGAATACAAGCTAGAAGAAGCAGTGACAAAGTGTTTGGGACCACTGGGGAATATATCACAAAAGAGATGTCACTTCAACCAAGTCCTGAAGGATGAAGGGACATAGCCCAGCCAAGAAGAAAGGGGACCCTTCACTTGCTCAAAGAAGGAAGAGCAACAAGGTGTAAGTGAGCATAATGGATACAAGACCCGATGGAAATGTGTGTGTGGGTGGAAGTACTGAAGTGAAAGTTGGGGCTGGTTATAGAAAGACATGTTTACTGCATTGATGAATCTGAACCTATAGAGAATATCAAGTGGCTAGTATGCAGCCAAAGCTAAAAAGAATGGCATTTGAAGATACTTCAATATAAATAACCAAAGGAAGGAGTTAGTTCTTTAAGAAGAATTAGGGAAATGGAAGGAGAAAATGTCCCATCAGGATTTGTATGAAAAACCAGTCATGGGGCTTGTTTGAATCTGCACTTATGGCTCCATAAGGCTCCATGCCCCAACCCTCTAGGGGCAGATAGCTTCAACCACACACTGCTGATATCCCCAAACAGAAGTGTTATGAGCAGCCAATAAGCCCCCAGCCCACTGCCCCCTACTTCCAGTCAACTGCTCACATATCCCATATCTTTCCCATCCAGCTGGTATAGGCAACTCCTCCCCACTCATTGTTTTCCCTTAATGCTCAGCTGCAAATATTTCTATTCCAATCCTGACATCCTTTCGAACAGCTTTTGCTCTTCCCAGAGTTTTCCAATTATTGTAAAAATAACAGAATTGAAAGCATAGTATAGGGGAGGAATAAAAATAGAATTAACACTAACCGTATTGGGTTAGTGTTGAAAATGGATAAGGCAGGGAGCTATGCAAAACGTTGTAGAAATACTTAGGAATATATGCAAATGATTAAAATAGGCATGCCATGAGAGTTTCTTTTATCCAAGAAATGTAAATAAATGGGATAGTTAATTTCCTAATGATTATAAATAAATGGATACTGCTACAGATGTTTAATATTCTGGGCTACTAATGGAGACACAACTTACAGTGGAAAACTTTAATTGTTCTTTTATTAACTGAAAATCTAATAATCCAGCTTAATTTTAAGTTAGAACTTACAAAAAATAATGATGAATAAAATTTCTTATCATGATATCTTTGTGTTGCTTCTACATATTCCTAACTCACTATAGCACTGTTGTCTTAGATTATAACTAGCAGGGAGAAAGGATGACTCTTTCACATCTTCTAAAGCCCAGCCTCGCAGAGGCAGGCTCTTAAACAAATACTTTTTGATGACACTGACTTAATGGCAATTTTATTTTTCCAGTGTAGAAATGGAAAAATAGCTGTTCAAATATCTGAGAAGCACTGCACACTCTTACTATCTATAAGATGACGTTTAGGATTTTTTTTTTAATTTGTAGCTACCCACGACTATTTTGAATTACTTTGCTGCATGAAATATTTATTAATCATACCACTTTTTCCAGTATTCCAAATGGCATTTTGCTTATTCAAAGAGTGTTAATTACTCAAAAGACCATCTGTCTAGGAGACTCAACAGAAGGCTTAAATAATCACAATTGAGTGAAGAATGTGTGGTCCCATTGTATCAAATCAAATATTTACATTTCTCAGTAGTTTAAATATGTACATTCTTATTCAGCTGCCTGCCACAAGTCAGACTTAATTGCTATTTCTTTTTTATCATCCATATTTGCAAGCCAATATAGAAATTTCAATACAAGTATAGCTTCAAGTGAATCAAACAAAATTGCCAATCATACAAAGGTCTGTGTAACACATACATTTGCATAGGAAATAGCCCTGAAAGCAATAGTATTTTCAGCCAGATAATCAGTTAAACAGTATTACAGAAATAAGGGGGGGTGGCTTATTCAGTCTCTCTGAGCATTAGTAATTGTGATTGTTCTGCTGCTGCAGTACGAAAGTTGAGAGGCAGCAGCAGCGGTAACTGCAGTAGCATTAACAGGGTCTCACCAGCCTGTTCTCTAAGAAATGACTGTCAGTAAATATGGCACTCAGCCAAAAGGAAGGTATCTCTATCTAAGTTAAAAGTTATACAATGCCTCTATGGTTTTCATAACATCAACAACAGAACCCAAAGACACACACAATCCTCTTCTGTAGGAGAAACAAGATATAAAGGTATGTGGATTAAAATAATCAGAAACACAAACTGGCTATTTATGATACTCAACAATGCTTTAAAGTGGAGGAGAAGGGGGAAATTGGAACAAGCATTGCCAAACCAATTCACGAAATGCTGGTTAAGGTAGAGTGTAGCTGAGGAACAAAAACCCAAATCAGTAAGGTTTGGGATTAGAAGGCAGTAAAAATAGCAAGGATTTTGGAGAAATGCAACCCTGAAGGAGAACACGCTTCCCTCTTCTGAGCTGTGTGGCTTGGACAAACGACCACACATTTATGAGCCTGTTTCCGCATCGATAAAGGGGTTGTGAAGCAGAGTAGGGCAGGCAGGAGATTTAATCAGATCATATGATACGTGCATCTGAGAGCTAATAGGCACGCCACGAAAACTAAAACCGAAACAAAAAACATAGATTTAGTGTCTTCTCTCCCACATTACCCGAGAACCAGAAAGGCAAGGCTCACCTTTTTTTAAAATCTCTCCACCCTTTAATTAATCCCTCATGTGTTTATCGGCCAGGTGGGCACAATAAAACTTAACTATCTCAGGTGGCTATGGAAATGAGTGTATTCAAGATAAACAGGTCAGATGGCAGGCACTGACAACTTCCCCAGACTGATAGGCAATATGGGCAGGCCAGTGGTTCAAGTTCAAAGAACCAGAATTTGATGAGCCAGATGCAGGGTCCCGACCCAGCAAAATGCAAAGCCAGGTTTACCATAGCATCCACTTATATTGGAAGCAGGTGAGGAAATTTCCTTTCAGTTGCATCAGGGCTGTGACCTGCGTAAGGGTGTGGTAGCACTCCCAAACCTTACAACCGATTGGCTACTCAGAGTAGCTCTCCTTCAGAATTTGATTACATTGTGTTAGGTAACGTATCACTGAGGATTCTAGCCCAGTTCATTTGACACAAAACCTAACACAGCACCCTAAAGAACCTGAGAAAAGTGTAAGATTGAGAGAGCTTGTTGGCAGCCATTCATTCACTGGTCACAGAGGCACATTTAAATATGTTTTGTTTATAATAAAATTGTGCATGTCTGAACTCTAAGAGCAGTACTTTTTGACTCATCTTTGTAAAATGATAAAAAGCCTAGATTACAGGTGCAAACTACATGTTTCAAATCCTAGCTCTATAAACTACTGCTTCATTACTTTGATGTGAACCACTTTTCTTATATGAAAAATATGGATCACTGTATCTACCTCCTAGAAATCTTATAAGGATTATGTGAATTAATATTCACAGGACTTAGAACAGTCCTGTCATAGAGTTAAAAATGATCAATGTATTTCATTGATCACTTGCCACCTGGCAGACTTCTAGGAGCCCTGGGGTGGCAGTGGATTATGCTTTGGGTTACTAAGTACAAAGCAAGCATTTCTAACCTCCAGCTGCCCTATGGGAGAAAGGTGAGGCTTTGGGCACCCATCAAGATTTACAGCCTTGGACACCTACTGGAGCCTTTGACTCTGCCCTACAGGGTCACTATGAGCCAGAATTGTGTTGATGGAAGTAAATGAGCAGATTTTTCAATGAAGCCCTTTAAAAATAATCAGCTTCTAAACAACGTTTCTATTTTAGATGTTAATGTACTGTATATCCTCATTTATATACTCATGTATAAGCCACGTTTTTCAGCATGAGTTTTTAATGCAGTTTTGTGGTAAAATTAGGTGCCTCAGCCGATATTCAGCTCAGGTTATACTTGAGTATATTCCGCACCTAATTGTGAGGCTGGTGCAGGATCGTGCACTGTTTCGTTCTGTTATGCGTAGGGTCACTATGAATTGAAGCCGATTCGATGGCACATAACAATAACAATTTACCTGAGATAGACCTATTGTTTTCAACCTATAACAATTTATATGCTCTTTACCCTTTCATGTAGTAGACCGTTGTTTTGTCACGGGTAAAGGCAAGGTTAAAGAAAACAATTATGTACAAAGTTTGAAGTTTATTTGAGGACAGGAGGATGCTGTTAGGGATAGATCTGAATTAAGGTGTTGGCAATGAGCATTAAGAGAAAGAACTAGATCCAAGAAATAGTTAGGAAACACATTCTAAAGAGCACAATCACTTAAGTGCTCAACTACTAATTGAAAAGCTTGAACCCATCCAGAGGCAGCTCAGAAGAAAGGGCTGGCTACCTACGTCTTAAAAGTTAAAGCCTTCAAAACCCGGTGCCGTGCAGTTCTGCAGTGCCATCTATGGGCTCTCCAGAGCTGGGATCAACTGGACAAACTGGTTTGGCTTTTTGGTTAGTTGATTGATTGTAAAATAAGAGGAAATGGAATCCCAAAGAAATTCAGGCTTCTACTCTGAACAATTAGGAAGATCAAGAAAACAGAGTACTGTGGTCGGTTGGTTTGTCGTTGCTTTTATTGAGAATGCAGGTGAAAGAAAGCCTTGAATGAAAGTTATTAATTTCAGTGTCTGGGTAGTTGGTCTGCTTTGGAATAGTAGAAGCCCAGACACATTGGAAAGGTTCCCCAGAAGCTCCCAAGGAGTGGTGGTGGTTAGCAAAAGCCCATCAGATGCCTTGGTTCCAAACTCGCAAACTTTGTTTCAGAAAGGAATCAGATTTAGGAAAGGCCTGAATGTGCTATTGAAGGAAAGGAGGCAGCCATCCAGCTGTATGGCTGAACAAACACTGATTGGTTTAGTGGATTTTCAATTACTCAGGGATTACTGTAGAACATGGGTGCTCAGTACGACGATCGCGATCTACTAGTCGACTGCAAATGCAGTGCGATTGCATGGCATTAAAAAAATAGACATAAGCCTATCATCAATCCCATCACTTAAATGATACACAGCGCAGCCAATCAGATGCAACCTTAGGTGTCAAACACATGCACAAACAACTGAGCTAAGTGCAGCAAAACTGACAAGTCTGATTGCCAATTTTTAGACCTTGTTTTTGTTTCTTTTAAACATAAAGAAAGGGTATTAACATGAGTGGGGGAGATGGACCAACTAAGAAGACAAAACTGTATCACTTTCACACGGAATGGGAGATGTTGACACTACAAGTTGACATTAGCTGAAGTCCAGAGCGCATGAACAGTTCTGGAACTTCCTCGCAGAGGGAAAGTACCAAGCATGAGAACATGTGCACCTCCTTGACTGCATTCTTCGGCTCTACTTGTTGATGTGAGTCAGCCTTTTCCCACATAACGATCATTAAGTCCAAGTACCGTTCCACCATGACTGGTGACCATTTGGAAGTGTGCTCGAGGCTGGCTGTCAGCAGCTACTGTCCGTACTGTGCATCCCTGGCGCATTCCATTCAGTGGAAGTCATCAGAGTCAACTCAGGTCATGACAAAAAATGTACATAGTGAATGGTGTTGTGTTGTCCAATATGGACTCATGTGGTTATGCAAGGTACATAAACATACATTATACATGTAAAGAATTCCCCATGCGTTTATGAATAAATGTAATAAATAAAAATATGTGTTGCATGTTTGTAGTTGGTAGATCACTTTGCCTTGATCATTTTATAAGTAGCTCGTGTGCTGAAGAGGTGTGAGCACCTCTGAGAAGTTCCAAATAACAGAGTTCAGGCCCTACTAACGGGGTTTCTGGATGATTATCCACTTCCTGGTTTAGAATTTGTCTTCTAGTAATTATTATCAAATTGATTCCAGTTCATAGCAACTTGCAGGACAGAGTGGGGCTGCCTCATCGGGTTTCCAAGGCTGTAATATTTACTGAAGCAGAATGCTACATCTTCCCCTCACAGAGGGGCTGGTGGGTTTGAACTTTCTGTTACCAGCTGAGTGTTCAGACTCTGTGTCACCAGGAATTCTTAAGAGACTTACACTTATGACTAAAGGGAAAGAGTAACCTAAACCTCACACTAATGAATCTCTGTGGCACAAAGGAAAGAGAAGAGAAATCAGGCAGTATCTTAAGACATTGAAAAGATGGCTTCATTGGTAGCCTAACTGGTTTACAAGATAGCAGTGATTTAGTGAAAGTTATGGAACTGTCATTGACAATAGAAATTTTACATAATGGAATCAACATAAGCTTTGAAATCCAGGTCTGTGGTAAAACCAAAGAATACACATTTGAAAATAACTTCTCATGTGACTGTGCTGCATATAGACCCTGGACGATTCATTGAGAAATATCATCATAGTGACTGACATGTTTCAGATGCTTGACAATTCTTATAGTTAAATTGCTAATTGTGAAACTTTAAAGAAGAATGGTATAATGTGTGATGCCAATAGACAAGTATGTATGAGCATGCCAGTAGTAAAGCATTAAAGATTTATGTATGATATAGTAATAGTTCCTTCGCTCATGACGTCTATGTGAAATGAATGAAGTGCAATAGTTTGTCTTTAACAGGGAGTATTCCCCTCAGTTCCACCACTTGTCTGTCAGTTTGTTGTACTCTGATGGCTTGTGTGTTGCTGTGCTGGAAGCTATGTCACTGGTATTTCAAATGCCAGCAGAGTCACCAGCTGAAAAGGTTTCAGCAGAATGAAAAGGAATCAGCTCCCCATTTTGGAGGAAGGAGCTGCCGAAAATGTTATGCAGAACTTTGAAACATTGTCAGATACTGAAAGCCTAATGAATGGAAAGAGTAGTGTCAGAGGATGGGTACTTTGGGTTGGAGGACACTTGAAATGTAATTGGGAAGGAACTGCTTTATTGGAGTGGAGTTGACCATGGTGATGTGAATGAGGTAACGCCTGTAGGAGTGGAGCCTTTGAGATCATCATTTGCTGATGGAGCATGACTCATGGTTAGAAGACACAACTTGCAAACATCTGCTAATCATCAGAACATAGAATGTGTCAAGTATGAATCTAGAAAAACTGTGAGTGAACAAAAATGAAAAGATATGCATAGAGACAGCCTAGATGTTAGTGAGTTAAAATGGTCTGGTATTGACCATGGTGAATCAGAAAATCACAAGATTTTCTATGTCAGGAATAACACAATAAAGAGGAATGACATTAATTCATTGACAAAAAGACATTGCAAAATCTATCTTGGTGTTAACTGCTACTTGAGATAGGATTATGAGGAGGTATCCTCTCAAAATGAATTGTGCTGGGCAAAGTGGAACTTTCACAATATGCATTTTTCCCATTAGGTGAGCATCAGGCAACTTGCTTTGAGTTAGGGTATCCAGTGGCATCGCCTGGGAAGGTTCTCTTTGGTCACAGTGAGTTTTTTTTGTTAAAAGCAGTTTCACTCGAACCTAATTTTTTGTGAAGAGAATAATGTGTGGCTGTGAATTTTTGTTTCCTGCTCAGGAAAAAAGCCACAGAAACTGTTGTGATGTTGAACACAGCTTACAAGGACAGCGCTATGGGAAAAACTCAAGTGGGAGTTTTCTCATTTCAAAAAATGTGAAATGTCAATTGATGACAAAACTCATTCTAGATGTCTGTCAGTTTCATGAATGGATAAACATGTCTACCCATAATGCATTTGGAGTTCATTCCACCAGGTCAGACTGTTAATCAAACTCTCTATGTAGAGGGTCTGAAAAGATTGGGTAACAGTGTGCAACAAAAAAAACCTGATTTGTGGCATATGGGGGACTGATTTTGCCACCACTATAATGTACCCGCTCATACAACCATCTCAGTGTCCTGGTTTGTGGCAAAGAGACCAGCATGTCTTTTTTGCTCCACACACTTTAATCACCTGACCTCACTCGATGTGACTTATTTTTGTTTACGTGAATGAACATGAAAGGACAGCGATTTGACAAAATAGAAGAGGCGAAGAAAGAGATGAGGGAGGTGCTTTCAGCCATCCAAAGAGATGAATTTGTTTCCAAGAATAGAATCACAGATTTGACAAATGCATTAAATGTAATGGAGAGTACTTTGAAGGCGATAAGTTTGTTTTATAAAAAAAATAAATTTAGATATATAGCTTTGAAAAAATTTACTATTTTTTGCAGGCATGCCCATATATATATATATATATATATGCCTTCAATGAGATCCAATCAATACAAATATTATTTAAATTTATACACCAAGCACAAAAGCTGGTGGTGAAGAAATCGAAGGAGTCTACCAATGACTTCAGTCAGAAAATGATCAGACATGCATTCAAGATGCATTGATAATTATTGGTGATTGGAGTGCAAAAGTTAGAAACAAAGAGTAAGGAACCAGAGTTGGAAAATATGGACTTAGTGATAGAAATGGAGCTGGAGATCATATAATAGAATTTTCCAAGACCAATGACTCGTTCATAGCAGATACCCATTTTTAGCAACAGAAAAGGCAACTATACACATGGACTTCCCAGATGGAATACACAGAAATCAAATTGACTACATCTATGAGAAAATGATAGAGAGGCTCCATCAGCAACTAGAACCAGGCCATGGGCTGACTGTGGAACAGACCATCCATAGCTCATATGTAATTTCAGGTTAAAACTGAAGCAAATTAAAACAAGTCCACAAGGGCCAAAATCCAAGCCACCTGAATCTAAAGTTCAAGAACATCTCAAGACCACACTTGATGCAAATGACAAAAGACCTGATGAATTGTGGGAAGACATCAAGAACATTATTCACAAAGAAGTCAAAATCCATTAAAAAGACAGGAAAGAAAAAAGGTCAAAGTAGATGTCAGAAAAGACTGAAACAATCTTAATCACAGAGTAGCAAAAGTAAATGGAAGAAAGAGCTGAATAGAAAATTTCAAAAGGCAATCTCATAAGACAAAGTATATTATAATGAAATGTGGACAAAACCTAGAGTAAGAAAACAAAAAGAGGAAGAACACAGCATATCTTTAATTAAATAACTCAAAACATGTTTCAAGCCTCAGGAAGTAAACACGCCCTAGATGTTTAAGTGTAGGTCATATTGATAAGACTAATGTGAACAGATAATTCATTTAATGGAATTAGGTTTTATATTTTTAATGACTATTGAGGTTGAGGTACTTGGCATAAGGAGAGCTTCTGCTACCAATACAGGCCAGACTTCATATTTGTCCCCTCTGTTTACTAATTGTTCTAGGCTGACTTTCAAAAGCCAGCAAGCCAGCATGCATTAGGAGGTGTTCAGGCACTTTCCCCCTCCCTCCTCCTCTCTTTCACAGCATGCCCAGAAATAGTCATAGACTAAACCGTTAGGAGCCAGCAAGTCCATTCTGACTCACAGGTTACAGCAGAACAAAACACTGCCGAGACCTGCACCATCCTCACAATCCTTGCTATGTTTGAGCCTGTGGTTGTACCAATCAATCTCAGCAAAGGCCTCTTGCGCTACCTTTCTACTTTACCAAGCCTGATGCCCTTTTCCAGGGACAGGTCTCTTCTGATAACGTATCAAAGGTGCCTGAGACGAAGTCGTTGTCATCTTGCTTTTACAGAGCATTCTGGCTGCTCCTCCAATTCTTCTTCTTCTTTTTTTTTTTTTGGTCTTTATGGCAGTCTGTGGTATTTTTCAGTATTTTCCACCAATACTATAATTCAAATGCACCAATTTTTTTCTGCAGTCTCCCTTATTCAGTGTCCAAGTTTCACAGGAATATGAGGCAATTGAAAATACCATGAATGGGGTCAGACATAGTGCCAGAACATCCGCCTGTCAGGTTGGAAGACACTCCAAATATGATGATGGTAGAGCTGCCTTGTCAAAGTAGAGTCAACCATAACGACATGGATTGAGTAAAGCTTTGGGGACTCATTTGCTGCTGAGACATGGCTCAAAATGGGAAGAAACACCTGTAAATATCTATGATCAAAACTGGGAATATATAGGAATGCACAAGCTACCACAATATGACAAACTGATGGACAAGTGGTGGGTGACTTGAGAAGCCACCCGTATATATTGCGGGTTTCTTTTATTTTCGATTTATGGCTCTAGTATTGTGCCAATATGCCAGTCTATGCAAATGGAAGATAAAGATGTTTCTAAGAGAGGGAAGAATGATCTTTGAATTTAAGAAAAACTAAGCTACATTGGTTTAGAGTTCTACTAACCTCTTTCAAAGGTTGAATTCATTAAGAATCCATAATATTTTAAAAGAGCACAGCACACAGCCTTGTGGTATCATTTATAAACTCAGCTCTAAATGCAATAGAAATTCAGTCGCTCCTACTGTCTACTGCTCACTGAGTAGCTTCAGAGATTCATACCAGGTGTCTGACGAAAAAGGGCACCTGTAGAGAAGGCCCAGAGAGGAGAACACATCATCCTCTTGACTGTCATCTAATTACTCAAAGTCTTAGATGTACTCAGCCATAACTTTAGAGTCTAAGGGAAATTGAAGGTGAAGGGTCGCTTTGAAGAGGCCTGAAAATTCTATGAGATTCTCTTTGGTTTCTATAAATAGTCTTCTGCATAAAGGAGATCACTACACACAGGGAAATGTCAGAGCTTTTAAAAAAATACTTGCTTTGTACATTTTTTAGCTCTGGATTATTTCTAAATTTTTGCTCTATAAAAATGTTATAAGGATTCCAATTCTACTTACAAATCTGGCTAGACCAGAGGATGTACATTGGTACAGATAGGAACTGGAAGCACAGGGAATCCAGAGCGGATGATACCTTCAGTACCAGTGGTGTGAGTGGTGATGCTGGGAGGGTGGGTTGGAAAGGGGGAACCGATGACAAGGATCTACATATAATATCCTCCTTGGGGACCAGACAACAGAAAAGTGGGTGAAGGGAGATGTCAGATAGTGCAAAATATGAAAAAATTATAATTTATAAATTATCAAGGGTTCATGAGGGAGTGGGGAGCGGGGACGGAGGGGGAAAATGAGGACCTGATGCCAGGGGCTTAGGTGGAGAGCAAATGCTTTGAGAATGATGAGGGCAATAAATGTACAAATGTGCTTTACATAATTGACATATGTATGGATTGTGATTAGAGTTGTATGGGGCCCTAATAAAGCGATTAAAATGTTATAAGGCATTTCTTTATTTATTAATTCACCAAATCATATAAAAATGATGCATATAGAAGAAAATTACTATGTTAATTACTCCACATGTGCATAAATAAGTGAAATAATATTTCTGTTATCTAGGAACTTAGAGACTTGTGGGCCAACAACGTGTATATACTAAAAGAATAAATGCACAAGAGCTTAAGCACAATGGGAAAATAAAGGTTGTGTTCAGCAAGATCATTACAAAAGAACACAGCATTTGAGTTAGACTTTAAAGAGAGAGAAAAACCTGTACGAAGTAGAGAAAGGATATTGTAGATTGGTTAATGGCATGTAAACCTTAAATACCAGTACTACCTATGACTTAGACAAATATGGTATATGAACGAGAAAACATGGTTCAATTTGGGTCGTAGAAATCATGTTGGAAAATTGGTTGCAAACTGTCTTGAAGGTTCCTGTTTTCCTCCAATTATTTCGTGTCATTAATTAATTAATTTTAAATTGTTTTATTACCATATAATTCCTATGTCACAAAACTTAATCATTCAATTATGTCAAGAAGAAGTGTCCAATCATCACAATTAATTACAAACCATTTTCTTCTTGTACTTATTATAGTCAGCATCTCATTTCCTGCTATGGGAGAAAGATGGGGCTCTGTATTCCTGTAAAGAGTCACAATACTGAAACTCACAGGGGTAGTTCTACCCTGTCTCATGGCGTCCCTATGAGTCAGCATCAACCCAATGACAGTGAGTTTGCCTTTTTTGTTGGTCCCTTGCCATGCCCCTAGACAATTATCAATCCAGTTGTTGTCTCTATATATCTAGTTATCCTAAATTTCATTTACACAAAATCATACACAGCACAAATAGAAAGCAAATAACAACAAACCAACAACAATAACTAGACAACATTATTGGTTTATCTTCAGCAATATTTTATTTGCATGTGATATTAATGATATTGATGAAACTCTGAATTTTGCCCCTAATCATAGAGTAACTAAGGAAAATGGAAGAAATAAAGTAAAAGAACAGAAAATTTTGAAGGGCAACTCAGGAAAACAAATTAAATTATTATAATGAAATGCACAAAATCTAGAGTTAGAAAACAAAAAGGGAAGAATACACTCAGCACACCTTAAAATGAAAGAACTGAAGGAAAAAAATCAAATCTTGAGTTGAAAAATTGAAGGATTCTAAGGGCAAAATATTAAATGATGCAGGAAGCATCCAAAGAGGGTGGGAAGAACACATACAATCACTGTACCAAAGAGAACTAGTCAGCATTGAACTATTTCACGTGGTAGCATATGAGCAAGAACCAATGGTGCTGAAGGAAGAACTTCAAGCTGCCCTGAAAGTGTTCCATTAGCCAAAATCAAGGCTCCAGGAATGATGGATGACATCATTCAGCAAGCTGATGAAGCACTGGCAGTACTCACTCATCTGTGGCAGGAAATTTGGGAAACAGCTATCTGGCACCTGACTGGAAGAGATCCATATTTGTTTTGTACCCATTCCAAAGAAAAGTGACCTTACAGAATGTTCAAATTATAGGCTGGAGTATAGGTGAAGGGGAAGATAGTATTCTACAAGAGAAATTGAAGATGAGTAGCAGGATAAGTTATTAGAGAGGTTGATAATTTATTGGAGAGTTTGTGTTGTATGCAAAATTGATCATCTGAAACGTATACCCTCACCTAGTTCACAATAATACATCATATATATAATAGCAATATATAACAATAACACATCATATATATAATAATAGCTCAAGGCAAAGAAGTCATCTCAGAAGTTAATGGTGACTGTTCTTAGGGATCCCAAAGCTTGATCTTGATGGATTTTCCTCTAAGGATAAATCAAACAAACAAACAAACAAAAAATTAATTGTCATCAAGCCAATTCCTATAGGTCCTGTAGTGACCCTATACGACAGAGTATAACTAGCCCCATGGATCTTTCTCCAGTGCTGTGGTGATTTAACTTCTGACCTCACAGTTACCAGCCCAGGGTGTAACCACTAGGCCAACAGGCCCCAAGGACACAGGCCAGCTATGACAGCTTGAAAAGTACATTGATGAGAAAAATACCAGAAAATGCACTGAGGATTGTTTTTGCCATTATGGCAATGCACTTTCTCGTTTTTTGAGAGAAGTAAGGCTGTTCTACAAGAATGTCATCCGGGAACTTTACCTCATCCACACTGCAGCCATGATCTTGCTTCTTCAGAGTTGATTTCATTCCCCAAGTTCAAAGAGCATTGAAAAGAAACACAGTTTGAGTACCTCAAGAATGCCAAAATGACCATTGTAACATGATGTAAAAAGAGGAAATCAGAATTCTTCAGGGAAGAATGGGAGTAATGGAAACACCTTCTAGCCCTTCATATGAAGAAACAACAGATGTACATTTTTGATGTTTTTATTTAACATAGGGGTCGCTTTGCATCAGAATTTATCTCAATGCAGTGAGTGTGGACGGTTTTCAGGTTTCTATGATTTTGTAGCAATGCATTCTGAGTTTTCTGAATACAAACCATGGCATCTAATGAGCCAAATTTCCATTTCGAAATTCCTATTCAAGAATGAAAAGCACATGTATTTTTAATGGTAAAGAACCTATTTAAAATGCAAATTGTGCTCTTACTGAAAAATAGCTGGTCGGGAGTTAGTTTAGGAAATTAAATGGAAATATAGGCACACAAAAGGGAAAGTAGAGGATTTCTTTTTGCTGGAATTATGCAGATCCACCTCTCCCTCTTTGAGGGTGGATTGAAAAATGAGGTAAATTCAGAAGTAATTCAAAATCTGCTTGGCCTTAGGGTCTATAAATAGAAGAGATGCTATTTACTAGATGACCTACTTAACTGGTAACTTGGGATAGCTTTCGAAACAAGTGCTGGGAAGTCCTACAGGAAGGAAAAGAAATGTCCCTGGAAATATTATTATGCTTCCTGTTTATTTTCTACAGTCCATGGGAGAGATGAAGTTTTCAATTCCTGTAAATAGTTACAGGTCCACCCTGTTCTATGGGGTCGCTAATGTCAGAATTGAATCAGCTGGAGTTTTGAGGTATGTTTCAGGTTCATATAGGCTCTTAGGACTGATCTGGTGAAAAATTCTTGAAACAAATACATGAATAAATTTTATAACATAGCTCAAGCATGTACGGAAGGATAGGAAATAACACAATCTTCTTCCTATTGACATGATACAATAAACAATCAAGACTTTGGCACATTTTATTTACCTATTTCATGGATTAGATTTCTTTTTTCTTTCTGAGTTACTACAAAGCCCATTCCAGGATTATAATTTCAGTCCTACTCCTTTAGTCTGCACCTCATATATACATGGATTTTAAAAAAATAACCATGCTGAAATTAATACACTCTCCACAGCTAACTGACAGTTTGGTGGTTTGAATCTATCCAGCGGTGCCTGGGAAGTGTATTAGAATTCATATTGGATTCTGAGCACCCTGGTTTGCAGAAGGCTGTGGATGACATTAATAGCTCAACATATATTTACACAGTTTCCACATTGATTAAGCCTCCATTGAATTGCTTCTGATCATTAATCTTGGCCTTAGGCAGAAAGAATTTGGATAGTAACTACCTCCACCCCTCTCTAGCCAGCCCAGGCAGGGGCAGACTCTCTTGAGGGTTTGCTTGGGTATCTCCTCGATGGAGTTCAGCACACTGTGGACAACAGAGGGGTTTGCATAGTCATGCCTGACTGCATTCGTCTGAAGGCATGGGCCAACCATGGAAGCTCTTGTATCTAATATAATGTAAGTGTCCCAATCATGGCCTTGTTCCTGCTTCTGTAGTCACACCTGTAACTGTGATGTATTGATCTGCCCTCACACTGACTGCCATAGAGTCAATGTCGACACGTAGCAACTCCCCCTCACCCCCCGCACCTGTGGGTTTCTGTAACTATTTACCAGAGTAGAAAGCCCAGTCTTCCTCCCAAGGAGCTGCTGGTGGTTTCAGACTGCCAACCATGCAGATGGCAGCCCTATGCATAACCACTACACCACCAAAGCGCCTGCTAAATGATTATAGACTATGAAATTCAAAATGACTAGCTGACTGAGAGTCACCTTAGAAGCAAAAGTCATCCCTCCAAACCAATTATGAATATGTGGCAGTTCCTTTTGTTCCATGTCTTATCTCACTAATGTCTGGACTGTGAATCCTCCGTTGACCTTTGACCTCGTGCTACTGACCTCCCTCATCCAGATGACGTGTCTGTGTTTTTGTGTGGCCTTGGTCTCTTCTAAAACTTAGTAAATGCTTTTCGCAAATTATATCTGAGATTGGTGCCTCTTTTGTACTCCAAATGGGAAAGGGCAATTTGCTTCTAAATGGTTACCATCTTCAAACCCCGAGAAACACAGTTTTACTCTATAGCATAAAAGTCACCATGAGTCAGAATAAACTCAACTCAATCACAACTGTTTAGTTGTTTATTTTTAAATACCACTCTATTATCAGATGGTCCAAATTGTCTCGACTGTCATCCTTAGAAGGTCTGTTTGACTCAAATTCCAAAGAAGGTACACACATTGTGTTTGGTTGTTGTAGCTTTTAATACTTTAATTTGGAGCAAATAACACTTTCCTCTCCTTTTTTTCTGACACTACTGAATTCAATTAAAACTGAATTCATTTTCTTATCAAATGCATCATTCTCTAGCCTGTTCTCTTTGCTTCATTGGGGAATCATTTAACTTATTTCTCTGTACTCACCAAATTCATTTTAGAATATGTTCTTGTCAATTCCCTATATATTGAAGCCCTCCCTGCTTAGAAGAGATACCATATTCCTACATATACATGTAAGAAATAACACAAATAACATGTGCATTATATATTTTACAAACCACACACGACCCTCGCACATTAACTATGCGCAGTATATGTATGTGTGCCTTATTTACCTGAGCACATTATATTTTTTAAGGTGATAAGCTAAAGGAATTAAGTGGATTGAGCAGAAATCATTATTCCTTTTCTTAAATCAAATAGAACTCAATTGTAACTCTAGTTTCTTCAGTTATCTTCTTTGTAGATTTGTAGACGCTATTAGCCCCGTCCAACCCTTAGTTTCATTACGTGTATACCGCCCATTCCATGGAGTTGCTATGAGGATTAAATACAGAGAACCTGTGGAGAACTGAGTACAGTGCTAAGCACATACACTAGGTATGACAAATCTAGTAGCCACATAGAGAGCTAAGTTAGTGGACACCTAGCTGCAGTCTATTGTCAAAGCCTACCAAAGGCCCTGCCACCATTTATCTGTCACTTTGTCCTGTGGTGGCTTGTGTGTGACTGTGATGCTGGAAGCTATGTTACTGGTATTTCAAATTTCAGCAGGGTCACCCACAGTGAACAGGTTTCAGCTGAGCTTCCAGACTAAGAAAAGACAATAAAGAAATATTTGACTTCCTATTTCAGAAGCTATACCCACTGAAAATCTCATGCATAACTTCAGAACCTTGTCAGATAGTCATGGCATAATGAATGGAAGGAGAACACTGTAGGACATGGTGCCAGAAGATGAGTACCTGTGGTCGAAGAGCAGTTGAAACACGACTTCGGAGGAGCTGCTTTCTCAGAGTGGGTCATGTGATGGGTAAAGTGGGGCCGTAGAAATTTTCATTTGCTGATGGAGCACAATTCCAGGTACGAAGAAATAGCTGCAGAAATCTGCTAATGACCTGAACTTAGAATGTGCAAAGTGTGAGCCTAGGATGATTGGAATCCCTCAAAAAATGAAGTGAGATGCATACAGATCGATATCCGGGGCAATAGTGAGCTAAAATGGACTGGTATTAGCCATTTTGAGTCAGAAAATCATATGATTTACTATTCCAGGAATATTATAATTAAAAGGAATGACATTGCATTCATTTTCAAGAAGGATATTGCAAAATCAATCTAGAAGCACAATGCTGTCTATGATGGGATTTCTCTATCTGCCTTCAAGGATATCTTATCAATACAATTATTATTCAAATTTATGCATGAACATAAGTGCTATTGAAGAAGAAATGGAAGGATTCTACCAATGACTTCAGTTTGAAGTTGATCAAACATGCTATCAAGGTGCATTGATAATTATTGGATTGGAATGTAAAAGTTGGAAACAAAGAGGAAGGAGCAATAGTTGGAAAATATGGAGTTGGTGATAGAAATGAAGCTCGGGATCACATGATAGAATTTTGTGAAACCAATGAATTGTTCATAGAAATTACCTTTTTCCAACAACAGAATAGACAATTATACACTTCAGCTTCTGAAGATGTAATACACAGAAATCAAACTGAGTAAATCTGTGGGAATAGGTGATGGAGAGCGATCAGCAGCTAAAACAGACAAAGGGTTGACTATGGAACTGGTCATCAATTGCTCATATGTAAGTTCAGGTTAAAGTTGAAGAAAATTAAAGCAAGTCCACAAGAGTCCAAATATAACCTCAAGTCTATCCCACCAGAATTTAGAAAACATCTCAAGAACATATTTGACTCATTGAAAACAAAAGACCCGATGCGAATACTGAAGACAAAGCAGGTGCATGGGAAAGTGTGGTGAAGAAAGCTGATGGTGCCCAGTTATAAAAATTTATAGAATCTGGGGTCCCATAGGCTGGAAGATAAACAAGGGACCATCTAACTGAGAAACAACAAAGCCCGCATGGAAAATGCACACAAACCTGTGAGATGACAAGGCATCTAAGGGATCAGGTATCAGGCATCAAAGAAAAAAAAATCATAGCATTGTGAATGAGGGGTATTGCACTGTGGGGACCTAGGACCCATCTAGGGGAAATTGGACATCCCATTGCAGAAGGGCTGTGGGGAGGTGACAAACCAGTCAGAGTGCAGTGTAGCAACAATGAAACATACAATTTTCCTCTAGTTCTTGAATGCTCTCCCCCCCTCACTATCATGATCCCAATTCTGCCTTACATAATCGGCTGGACAGGAAGATGTACACTGGCATGCATAGGAACGGGAAATACGGGAATCCAGGCCAGGTGATCCCCTCAGGAACAGTGGTGAAAGTGGTGATAAGGTGGAGGGAGGGTGAGGGAGAAAGGGGAAACAGATGACAAGGTCTACATGTAACCTCCTCCCTGGAGGATGGACAGTGGAGAACTGGGTGAGGAAGACATCAGATGGTGTAAGATATGATAAAATAATAATTATTTATAAATTGTCCAGGGTTCAGGGGATGGGGGGAGAGAGGGGAAAAACCAGGAGCTGATACCAAGGGCTCAAGTAGAAAGCAGGTGTTTTGAGAATGATGATGGCAACATATATACAAATGTGCTGGACACAAATAATGTATGTATGGATTGTAAAAAGAGCTGTATGAGCCCCTAATGAAATGATTTTTAAAAAAGACGCGATGAGCTGTGGTAGCACATCAAGAACATCATTCATGAAGAAAGCAAAAGGTCATTAAAAAGACAGAAAGGAAGAAAGAAAAGATCAAAGTGTATGTCAGAAGACATTCTGAAACTTGCCATTAATCATAGAAGTCAAAATAAATGGAAGAAACGATGAAGGCAAAGAGCTGAACACAAATTTTAAAGGGCAGTTTAAGAAGACAAAGTCAAATTTTTTTTGTGTACAAGAGAGTTTCATATCCAAGAGCAATTGTGTATTGAGAAAACGCCCCAGTCCAGTCTAGTCCAGATCAGGTTCATAAGTTCAATATTAGCCCATATGTCTGCTGCTAGTCCATGCATTCCTCTTCAACCTCATGCAGCACTCGCAATGATGCTAAGTGCAGGAGGGTCACAGGCTAGTGGGTGGGAAATTTTATGGATCCAGTTGTGGGGGAGGCCTCTCAGCGCTTGAGCTGAGTCTCAACGTGGCTTCTCCAGCTCTCTGAGTGTCACCTCCGCAGGAAGGTGAAGCAGAGAGTGTGGCCTACCTCCAGGGAGAAGGAGAGGAAGTTCCCAAAATGCTGATGAGAGGCCATGCCTACAGGAGACATCATTAGGGTTTGACCTGATGGACAGCCTAGACCCCACACATATGCCTATTTACCAAGTTGACATGAAGCTATGTAACTACCACAGACTGCCCTTTGTCAACTTGACACGTTTACATAATTTTTAGCCGTAATTTTTAAACAAAGCAATAAAATCCTATCTGTGCACGCAACTCAAAATGTGCCAGTCTCATTTAAACATTATATTCTATAAGCAAACAAAACAAAAACATTCTTAACAATTGCTGCTATGCAAACATTTACACCTCAATCCTATAATTCTATCAACATATTCCCCCACCTATGAAAGTGTTTAAGCCAGCCGCTTCATGCTTTTATCCTCCCCATTTTGGGTATCCAATTTCGAATCTGCCCACTTATATCAACCCAGAATAAGAATGTTCTTTATGTGAAGATTTTTCATTCCAGTTGGAATTTTGTGAGTCCGCATCCATTAGCAAAGTCAAATCAGGACAGGCCATCCATAAAGTCAGCAGCAATACGCACCAATTCGCAAATTCAAAAAGGTTATCGTCATCTGTTTGGGTTGTAGTCAACTCAATGTGAGCTGCCTCAGCCTCACCAGAGTGCCCATTCGCTGCCTCGTCTTCGACCATGAGCCTCATCACAAATTCTCAACAACTCTAGCCCCCTTGTGCTAGATCATGAACTTCAGACCAGACAACCCGCTCTCGTTTTCTCTAGTCCCTCTGAACTAAGTCCACAAGTTTCAGTGGCAGCACTCAAGCCATCTCTCTTGCAGTATTTCTCCCACTTCCACACAACAAGTCCAGGTGGTCACCTAGCAAGTATTTCAGGATTCCTGATGACTCACTTTGATGTTCAATCCTAGAGAGGAGAGTTTCTTCATGGTTCCAGATGTTGCCAGCTTCAGGCACACCACTAGTTCAACATTCAAAAAGCGGAAGTTTTTCTGGAAAGTCAAATATTATAATGAGATGTGTAAAGACCTAGTGTTAGAAAACAAAAGAAGAACACACACTCAGGATATCTTAAACTGAAAGAATGCAAGAAAAAATTCAAGCCTCAAATTGCAATGTTGAAAGATTCCATTAAAAAATATTGAATGATGCAAGAAACATCCTCAAAGGATAGAAAGAATACACAGTGTCATTGAACCCAAAAGAACAAGTGGACCTTCCTTTATTCCAGGATGTAGCACACAAGCAAGAGCCATTGGTGCTGACAGGAGAAATTCCGGTGGCATTGAAAGCATTGACTAAACAAGGCTCCCAGAATGGATGGGACAGCAATTGAAGGGCTTCGGCATGCTGATTAATCCGTGGAAACACTTACTTGTCTCTGCCAGGAAATTTGGAAGATAGCTACTTGGCCAATAGACTGGAAGTGATCCATATTTGCACCCATTCCAAAGAAAGGTGGCCCAACAGGATGCTCAAACTATAGAACGATATCACTGATGTCATATACAAGTTCTGTGAAAAAAATCCAACAGCTATTGTGGAAATACATTGACAGATTGCTGCCAGAAGCTCAGGCAGGACTCAAAAGAGTACATGGAATAAGGGATATCGTTGCTGATGTCAGATGGATCTTGGCTAAAAGCAGAGAATACCATAAATATGTTTACTCATGTTTTATTGACTATGCCAAGGCATTCGACTGTGTGGATTATAACCAACTATGGATAACCTTGGGAAGAATCAGAATTCTAGAACATTTTACTGTGCTCATATGGAAATTGTACATGAATCAAGAGGCAGTAGTGAAAACAATACAAGGGAATACTGTATGATTTTTATATCAGGAAACATGTGCATCAGGGTCGTATCCATTCACCATGCTAATTCAATCTGTGTGCTGAGCAAATCATCAGAAAAGGTGGATTACATGAAAAAGAATGTGGCACCAGGATCACAAGAAGGCTTAGTAACAACCTGTGCACATAACATGACCTTATTTGTGGAAAGTCAGGAGGACTTGAAGCACCTGCTTATGAAGATCAGGGATTGCATCCTTCAGTATGGATTATAACTCAATGTAAAGAAGACCCAAATCCTCACAACCAATAATAGATAACTGGACCAAATAATGGATAACTTCTTGATAAATTGAAAAAAAGTTTGAAGCTGTGAAGCATTTGGTCTTGCTTGGAGTCACAACCAATGCTTATGGACATAGCAGTCAAGAGATATGTTATATTAGGTAAATCAGCCACACAAGACCTCTTTATGGTATTGAAAAGGAAGGATATTGCTTTGAGGACTAAAGTTCACCTTACCCAAGCTATGGCATTTTAATGGCCTCATAGGTGTGCGAAAGTTGGACAATGACTATGGTGTACTGAAGAAGAATTGGTGAATTTGAATTATGATGCTGGTTCATGGTATTGAAAGGACCATGAACTGCTAAAAGAACAAATCAATCTGTCTCGGAAGAAGTAAGGCCAGAGTGCTTCTTAAAGGCAAGGATGGTGAGACTTCATGTTACATACTTTGGACAAGCTGTCAGGAGCAAGTCCCTAAAGGACAGCATGCTCGTTGAAGTTGAGAGACAGTGAAAAAGAGGAAGGTCCTCAAGGAGCTGGATTGACACAGTTAGCTCGAGCATAGAACAAGCATGAGGATGCTCAGGACGGGTTGCACTTGTTGTGCATAGGCCGGGTCGCTAGGGGTTAAAACTGACTTGATGGCACCTAACAACAACAACTAAAGTTCGAGTCGGCTTGATAGAGTTATCAAATGAACAATGATTTGTTCATTTTCCGGATTTCAAAAGAAAGGCATTTTTTTGTGGTAGTAAATCCCCTTACAAAACAATTAAAAACAATACTAAACAAGTTGACCTTGGTCCATGTTTCCTGAGAGATAACTTGAAATTTCCCAAGTATCTGATATATCTTTGAGTCAGAATTGACTCAAAGGCAGTAAGTTTGGTTTGGTTTTTATTTCTACACTTGTCAATTTGTGCTAATGAGAGAACCTGGTCAGAAGAGAAAGACCACCTGGTAGCCTCTACCAGCTAATTGCAGAAGTCAGAAGACTGAAAGTATAATGCATGTTAAGTGAGGCCTCAATCATGACCATACAACGACTAAGGCAAATAAAACCTACAAGGGCTTCCTGGTTGGTGAAGAAGAGACGCAGAAAAAAAATTTCAATAGGAAGCTCTAGAAATGCTACAAAATAAAATTTCATAAGGAAATGTGTACAAACCTAGCATTAAAAAAACAACAACAGAACACTTCACTGTTATCGAGTCCGTGCTGCCTCATAGGAGCCCCTGTGGGTTTCCGAGACTGAAACTGTTGGTGGGAGCAGAAAGCCCAATCTTTCTCTCTCAGAGCTGCTGGTGGTTTTGAACTGCTGGCCCTGAAGATCGCAGCCCAATTGGGTGGGCACCACAACATCAGGGCTTAGAAAACCAGAAATATAAGAACATATGCAGCATATCACAAGCTGGAAAGCTGAAGAAAACTTTTAAGCCTTGAGTTGTAACACTGAAAAATTCTACAGGCAAAACACTGAATGACGTGGGAAGTGTCTAAAGGAGATGGAATGAATACACAGAATCCCCCAAACAGACCAGAAAGAACTTGTCAGCAACCAACCATTTCCAGCGATAACACATGATTAAGAACCAATGGAACTGACAAAAGACGTACAAGCTGCACTGAGGGCATCCATAGAGAACAAGGCTCCAGGAATTGCTGGAATACCAATTGAAGCGTCTCAACAAACTGACGAAGCACTGGAAGCACTCACCCATCTATGCCAAGAAATTTGGAAGACAGCTACTTAGCCAACTGACTAGAAAAGCTCCATATTTGTACTCATTCCAAAGAGAGATGACCCAACAGAATGTGGAAATCATCGAACAGTATCATTAATATAAGAAATGCAAGATTTTGCTGGCACTCATTCACTAATAGAGTTGTACATTGACAAGAAGCTGTCAGAAATTCAAGTTGGATCCAGAAAAGGACATCATTTCTTGACATCAGTTGAACTTGGCTGAAAGCAGAAACCTGTTTACTTGTTTTTTTTAATTAATTCTGCAAAGGCATTTGACTGTATGGATCATAAACAACTATGGATCACATTGAGAAGGATGTGAATTCCAGAACACAACATTGTTCGTGTTGAACCTACGTGGATCAAGAGGCAATCATTCACACAGAACAGAGGAATACTGAGTGATTTAAAATCAGGAAAGATGGGTTGTATGCTGTCACCATACATACTCAATCTGTATGTTGAATGAAGCATCTGAGAAGCTAGACTATATGAAGAAGAACATAACATCAGGCCTGGAGGGAGGCTTATGAACAACCTGTGATATTGATACAACCTTGCTTACTGAAAGTGGGAAGGACTTGAGGCACTTGCTGTTGAAGATCAAGGATTGATCTTCCATATGGACTGCAGCCTTCAATTCATTGTACAGAAAACCCAAATCCCCAACTGGACAAATAAGCAACTTCACGATAAACAGAGAAAAGATTGAAGATGTTAAAGATTGCATCTTGCTTTAATTCATAATCAATGCTCATAGAGGCAACAGCTAAGGAATCAATGGAAATATTACTTTGGACACAAGATCTCTTTAAAGTATTGAAGAACATAGGTGTCATTTTGAGAACTGAGGTGCATCTGTATTAAGCTGTGGCATTTTGAATGATCTCATAGGCTTTTGAAAGATGGCTATTGGATAAGGAAGACCAGTGAAAATCAATGTTTTTGAATTATGTGATTGGCAAAGAATATTGAAAATACCATTGTGTTAGACCAGGTTGACTAGAGAAACTCATCTATGTGTAAGAAAGAGCTTTATATCAAGAAGTAAATGTATATCAGGAAAACATCCCAGCTCAAGTCTGTTTGTCTGATACTCATCATTATGTCCCTCTTCCGACTCATGAAGCCATATGCAATATGCAGAATGCAGGAACAACACCGGCTGGTGGGTACAAGGGCCTATGGATCCGATGGTGGTGGATGCATCAGAGGTCTCAGTGTGGTTCAGTGACTTGAAGGAGGTCACACCCACAAAGAAGCAGGTTAGACTCCACCCCTATATGTCAAGTTGGCATGAAATTATGTAACCACCACAGCCATGGACTGCCAAAAGAGTATATACAGCCAGAATTTTCCTTAGAAGTAAGAATGACAAGACTTCACCTCATGTACTTTGGACATGTTAACCAGGAGAGACATAATCCTTGCTACAGTAGAAGGGCCGCCAAAAAGAGGAACTCCCGGATTAGAAAGATTGATGCAGTGACTTCGACAGCGGACTCAAACATGGCAACAATGGTGAGGTTGGCACAGAACCAGGCAATGTTTCCTTCTGTTGTACATAGGGTCACTGTGAGTTGGAGATGATGTGATGGCACCTACCAGCAACAGGTGCAGCAATGAACTATTGAATCCAATAGAGAACGAGCGAATGCCATGAGAGGGACCAGTTGATGTCAGAATGGGTAATGAAGTTGAAGGATGGAGGCTTGTCTGACTTCCATCTTGTACTAATTTGTCTTAGACTGATTAATTTGATTCTCTTTTCCCCCTTGTCCCAAAAAAGGAGGTCAGATGCTGTCCTCTTATCTTTCTAATACCTACTAACCCCTTACAATTCTTTTAGATGATACTGAATGATGCATACTACTCCTCTCAAACACCAATTGCTGGTGTTAGATGCTAATGAGTTACTTCCAACCCCATAGCAACCCTATGTACAATAGATCAAAACACCACTGGGTCCTACACCAACCTCACAATTGTTCTTATGTTTGAGTCCATTGGTGCAGACACAATTGTGAAAGTCCATCTTACCAAGGACCTTCTAAGTCTCACCATCCTTTCCCCTAAGGAGCATTTCAGTTGTACTTCTTCCAAGACAGATCTGTTTGGTCTTTTGGCCATCCATGGTACTTTCCGTAATCTTTGCCAACGCCATAGTTCATATGCATCTACGTTTATTTGGTCTTCCTTAGTCAATGTCCAAGTTTTATTCTAGTAACGTTTTAAAAATATCTGTTCCCAAAAGAGTAACTAATATAGGAATTTCAATTATTCTGGAAGGAGTTAGACGTGGTCCCCTTTTCATCCTGAACTTAGGTTGGTTTTCCTGTTCACTAACGTTGAGTTACCACTCCAGGTGCTACTAAGCAGAACTGCTCAGCACAGGATTTTTGAGAGCTGTAGAAGCCATCATCGTGCCTTCCCACCCCACCACCCCACCCCCAGAAGCCACAAGGAGGGTTTGAATCTCCTGTTTTTTAGATGATCTCATCTCAAAATCGATTACTCTACCCAGGATCCTGACCGTGTTAGTGAATGCTTATCTTTTCCCCCAGACCTAAATACTTTTGTTTTCTTCTTTTATTTTATAATTTTTAAGGAATTATTACAGTCCTTGATTGGAGACTCTGTTTCTAATAATGATATATGTCTCTATGAAAACAATTGCTGTGAATTTATATAAGACAACTTTCATGTAATGATTTGTACTCAAGGGAGAAAGAGATAATATTGGAATCTTTATCTTCTTTAATTTTATTAACTCACTTCATCTCTCTCCTGCAGGCCACCCAGTGGTTTCAAATATCTGACCTTTTGGTTAGGAGCCAATCACTTAACCACTTTGTTACCAGAGCTCCTTTTTCATCAACTCAGTGACTAAAAATTACATGTTAATTGAATAAAAACCATCAGAACTGGATCCTTTCTATATTTCTACTTCTCTCAAATCCATAAGCACATATAAAGTTCAGTGTATATTGATGGTTAAATCGATATATTAATAAATGAAGACTCTTAAACAGTAACTTTGTTAAATTTTCATATTTAAATGGTAATCAAGCAATGTCTTTTAACTTGCCAGTCACTACAATTGAAAAAAAAACCCTAAGTATTCAGCATTTTAAAAGATACTCTAGCAAATTAAAATATATAAATTAAATATATTTGCAAAACCTTACAGTTGCAAATATTTTATAAGATTTTATAAGCATTTTAGAATTATCCTCTTGTTTTCAGCTTCCAGGTCCTTCTAAATCATCTTGTGTTGATAAAAATGGTGGATGGCAACGTCAGAGTCAGTGCAATTAAGTAGTTAGCTCATTTTGAAATGAGGTCAGGGCCCATCATTTGGCATGAAAATTAGCATTAATAACAATAGTTCTTAGAAGATCCTGGCATTTTTAAAAAGGCAAAGATAATTCGATCCAGTTTATCTGTGCACTAAATAAAATTAAAATCATAATAAAGTTTCACAAATATACATGGTGCATTCTTTCTTTACCTTCTTAGTTCTATTTACCTGGAGTTTTATTTCCCAAGAACTGTAGATTACAGAACGCTTTAGAAGGAAAAATAATTTCCCCTGTGTGGTTTGAGGTACAAACAATAGATTTCCTCTCCAGAATCATAGGAGAGTGAAAATAAATAATAAATTGGATAACTTTTATTAAAAAATCCCATATGGAATTATTTTCCTTTCTTTAAAATGTGAAATTAGACAGACGTACTTTACCATGAGAAACCTGGGACTGAAAATTCTCCAAAGACAGAAACGGTTTGGCAGAGAAATGCTTAAGGGTTCAGGGATATAAATTCTAGATGCGGTTCTACTTCCGAGTTGCCTTGAGGCAGTCAGATAATCTCTCAGGTCCTTGGACTTCCAGGACAAACTGGAGATAATAAAGTCCAATGTGATCTTACTTCACAGGGATAATGTGAAAACAAACAACTCAAAGTTTGGAAAGGATTTAAATTCCGTGAAAAAAAAGTAAGTATGATATAAACATGAGTGTTGATTTTTATATTAATTGTAAGTAATCCTGTAAACACTAGGTCATAACTCTGAGTTAGCAAAGTTATGTAATTTAGTGAACAAATGAAAAATTCACAGTTGAAAAAAAATTCCAACAAATCACTTTGCTTTCAAAATTCACAATAATCACAAACATAATTGTTGTTTGGAATATATATATATATATATATATATATATATATATATATATATATATATATATATATATATATATATACTTTCACAAACTGATTTACCAAAGTTTCTTAAGTTTCCAAAAGTTTCTTAAGTTTCCAAAAGTTTCTAAAATGGTCTGCGTTTTTGGCAATGCTCTCTTTTTAAAAAATATTAATGACGCTTACATAGAACTCAAATGTATTAACCCTTATCAATGTTAGGTTTGTACAAACATTTAAGGAAATCAAAATAGGGTTTGTAATCAGCCTGTTGCTGCGAAGCCATATGTATGTGTCCACACATAGGCAGCAGACAGAGGTCTAGCCTAGTAGCACGACAGTGGCATGACATTAGGGAATCCATCACAAGGTTACATTTGAAAACTGCCCGTCATATAGGGAAAATGTAATGCCTCTCCACTTGAAACTTGAGAAGCAATGCAGTACAGTACAATCATTCCCACAGTGGCCACCACCTCCTCTTCCCAGACACGTGCCCCACCTCAGACCTACTGCATCAGAAGCTCCGGTGGTGGAACCCAGCAACCTGTGATTCTGATACATGCCCGTGTTGGTACCAATAGTGTGGGCTCTAAAATCAGGTTGACTAAATTTAACATCTAACTAAGTTCACTCACTAAGTGGAGTTCTATGCTTTTGTTACCTCACGTAGACAAGTACAGTGATAATAGTTATCAACAATAGTAGTATGATTAATTCATTCACATAAGATACTTAAAACGGTGTCATATAGTAAATACTAAATGAAATACCGTTTGCTATCAAATCCATTGTAAATCACGGCCCCTCTATACAGGCAGCATAGACCTGCGCCAGAAGGTTCACTTTGCTACGACCTTTCAGAGGCAGAGAGCCAGGTGCCTCTGGGTTGATTCTAACAAGCAACTTTCAATTAGTAGGCCTTTCAGTTTAGGGGAATTCAAATGCAATGGTCCCAATATGGTTTCTTTCTCTTTTTTGGAGGGACTCGTTCTTCATTTCAAAAAAACACGTGTCCATTTTTTTTATATCAAAACAGTTGTCCTATTAGTTTCTCTCTCCCCATGTTAGCCCCCAAACAAGACTGCACCAAGGAAACTACATTTTAAGCCAATCATCTGCAGGCTGCGAACCTGACACACCTCACAGAAACCTCACCACAAGGGGGAACTGGGATCTTGAAAAGGTCAGCTCTCTCCCAGCCTACAAATTGGAGAGAGAACTCACAGCCAGTTGGAGTGGCCTATGCACCCCAACTCCAAAGAAGGAATGTTTCAGAATAATAAATTTCAAATAAGTTTTATACATAAGCTCTTAAGATGTCTCCAGCACTGACTGATACAAAGCACTTTGAGATGGTTCTTTGAGAGTCACTAGCTTCGGATCTGGAATAGGGGGATAAAATGAGGTTTGTGTGGATAACAGTGGCAAATAGGGAACTTTCTCTTTTGCCTTTTAAAAAAGGAGGCAGGAGAGCAAGTGGTCACCCTAGGGTCAGGGCACATGATCCATTCTGTGAGTCACTGGCAAGGGAGTGGGAAAGGGAGTGAGGCAATGTGGTCCCTGGCAGAGGGCTCAGCATACTAATTGGTTTGACCACTTTTGATGACACAAACAAAAAAATATTTTCCCTAAAAGACCAAAGCTAAAAACCTGAACAGCACTTAATGTTTTCGTTGTTGTTTTGTTTGGGGGCTGCCTTCTCATGGAGTCACCTTTCCGGTTTGCCGGATGCTCTGGGTGTGCCCACAGTGGACTCTTTCACTTGGCTGCGTTCTGGTCTCACTAAGGCAAGGCCCTTACTTCTTTCCCCCACTCACTGGAGAGAGAGGGCAATAGGCTTTAAGGTGAAAGGTTACCTTCCAAATAAAGTAAGACAGGGATTAATTAGGTTGCTGCCTCGGAGTTGTGGCATTATTTGGAATGTGTTTACCTCTGGTTGCTATAACAACAACCAAAAGCTAATTACAAAATGTGCACATCACAACGTGCTTTGAAAGACACTTGCACTGGTGCCTATGTTCCCTTACAACATTCTTCTCAACGATGCTTAGCTCTTAGCTCATTTGGAATCTCTGGGGACAGGCAGAGACTGTTTGACCGAGGATTAAAAATAAGATGCATTTTTGTTTGTTTGTTTTAAACGGGAATTGGGGCGAGGATGTGGGGTGGAAGAAGAGTGCCAAGTGCCAGGAGAAAACACATCCATTAAAGATCAGCCCTCAGTGTAAAGGTCAGCTTGAGGCATCGAAGTCGGGGTCCGGGAAGGAGCTGGGCTGGGTGCTCTGCATCTCATTCAGTTCAAGCAGAGTACAGAGGTGCTCCGCTTCGGTGCATTTCAGCTGATCTTTCATATCAGCAATGATCTTTTCCAGCAAACTCAGCACGGGCCTCTGGCTCCTTGAGTTTATCAGTAAGAATCTGTCTTCTTTCTGAGAGTGTCTTTCTTCAGAAGCCCTCAGACACTTCAGATTCTGGCCCATCAGTCTGATCTGCGCATCCGTCTCTCCGCAACGGGACTCTGCCAGCTCGACCCTCCCTTCTGTGGGTGCCAAGTCTCCTTCAATAATCACCAAGTTAGGAGCCATCTCCTCGTACTTCCGGTCTGCCTCATGTGTAAAGTGCTTCACTTCCTTGAGTTGGATTTCCTGGCGGTCCACGTTTCCTTCCTCTTCCAAGGCACGGTTCTCCATCACCGCCGTGCCCCTCTCCCGCTCATCAGTCGCCTTCTCTGCCTCCTCCAGCGTCTGCCGGGCAGTGGCCAGGCACTCCTGAGTGTGGTCCAGCTCCGCCTCAGCCAACTGGATCCGATGGCTGCAGGAGGCCGCCTCAGCCCCAGCCTGTCCCTTCCCCTTTCTGTTGGAGGCCCTGTCCGCAGTATCATTGGCCTGCGCTTGCAGAACCTGGATGTGGGGCTGCACTGCCTCGATAGTGGTGAGATCCCAGCCATGGTGTCCACCTAGCTTTTGGTCACACTCCAGTTCCTGCCTCTTCTTCTCACTGCCTGCTCCCTCCTGAAATCCCAATATGGTTTCCAAGACCAGAAATCTTTACGCGCCCGACAGCTTCATCTTTCTCTTGTGGAATGGCTCATCTTGCTGTTAGAAGCCCGGTGCTTATCAGCAAGGCTCCTTAAGACTTACAGTAGGCTACAACTATTTACTCAGAATAGCCAATAATGGTTAAACCTGATAGTGTTAGAATATTTTAGTCTTGGAGAAAAGTTGATGTCTCTCCAGAAATGGATGCTGAGATAGATTATGGTGCAAGATGTTTATATGAGATCCACACCTGTGAGAGGAAGGGGAAGACACAAGATTTGGCAAAGCCCAGGACTGCGATGTAGAAGACACAGTCTGGTTACTTTGACTGGTGTCCTGGAGCAAAGATTGCCCATCAGCTTTCCATATCTGGTCACGAGACCCCATTTACACGATGACAGAAGCTAATGCTAGAGAAGCCGGCAGCTGAGCAACCGGTCCTTCCTAGAAAGAGAAACCAGGAGGTTCACCTCTGGCTAGCATTAACAGCCTAAGGAGAATTCAGGTGAAAGAAGAGACAAAATTGAGAACCACATCAGCAATGAGTTGAATTGGAGCCTTCCAGGGGAGGTTCTCTCTGCACTTTAACGATACAATCATGCACAGGCCATTCTGTTTAGCTCCAAGTGTACGCTCCAAGCTTACAGGAATTCTCATTTGGAAGCTGTGGCCCTTCACCCGTTCTCTTCAGTTGTCCGCCCATGGCATGGAAAGTTATTCCATTCTTCAAGAGGATCACTGTGGCAATGGTTCTCATAAAGGGGCATATGCATTGGAAGGAGGATGTTTCAGGATGGTAGGATAGTTTGTGGTGCTTGGCAATGCCCCACAAATGAGTCTTGTATAACTCTCAAAGAGGACTATGCTGCATTTGGGAATCACTATTCTCAAGAGTCAATCTGGCAGTAAGTTTGTTTGTCTTTCAGGGCACAAATTGCTTCTTTTCATTCTAACATCCGTTATTTTTGATAACTTTTCTTCTCCAACTCCTCAACCCAGTAAGGCAGATGGTTTTGCACTCCCAGGAAGAGCGCATGTAGACCAGACTCAGCCAGTTGTAACATTTCATCCCTCTTCCCTCAGAGCCACAACAAGTTAAATGCTGGGCGATGAGCTTCAAGGTTGTTGACTTGAACCCACCTAGCGGTGCCTCAGAAGACAAGCCTGAGGATCTGGTTCTAAGGGGTCACAATCTTAAGGACCCTGTGTAGAAGCACTAGTTGGCCTATGTGGGATCCCCATGATTTGAAATCTACTTGATAACAACTAATATTGACAACTGACCGAATGGATGTGAATATGACCCAAGCAGACCCAATTAGAAACTTACCCTACTGCTGAGACTCACATGAATGTTGGGAACCTAGTACTCTGATGTGGCCATTCCCATTATAACTTATGCTCAACCCACCTACTTCTGCTGGAGAAAGCGTGTGCTCCATGTGGCTAACTCAGAGAAATTGACTGCACTAAGAGAGAAATAATGTCATCAACGTGAACTAGGTTCCTGAAGTGAGCTCCACGTCTGGATTTTCAAACTAGAGGAACCAATGAATGACCATTTCAGCTAATGCTGATAAGAAGAAATAAATCCAGATTTTATTTCCACCCCCTTCTTAATAGCTTTGCGTTTTGCTGGGCAGTGGTTAAAATTCGCAGCAACCAACTCAAAGGTCAAATCTGCTTTGAGAAGGCAAATTGTTCCTCAGTCATATTTTGAGTGTCTTCTGACTTAAAACCCCATCTTCTGGAACAATCCCTGACAACGTACTGCTTCTTTTCATGAGTTTTCCAGCATCAGACAATGTTTTTATTCTGATTATAAGGTTTACAATGGCTAATTCCGCAGAAGTAGACAGCTGATTCCTTCCTCATATTTTCTATTTGTATTTTTACTGACTGCACGAAGGTCTTCCTTCTATTGACCATAACAAACTATGGCTAATTGAGGAGTCTATACTTGAGGAGTCTATACTTGAGGAGTCTATACTTGAGGAGTCTATACTTGAGGAGTCTATACTTGAGGAGTCTATACTTGAGGAGTCTATACTTGAGGAGTCTATACTTGAGGAGTCTATACTTGAGGAGTCTATACTTGAGGAGTCTATACTTGAGGAGTCTATACTTGAGGAGTCTATACTTGAGGAGTCTATACTTGAGGAGTCTATACTTGAGGAGTCTATACTTGAGGAGTCTATACTTGAGGAGTCTATACTTGAGGAGTCTATACTTGAGGAGTCTATACTTGAGGAGTCTATACTTGAGGAGTCTATACTTGAGGAGTCTATACTTGAGGAGTCTATACTTGAGGAGTCTATACTTGAGGAGTCTATACTTGAGGAGAATGGGAATCCTGAGAAACTACTTTGTGCTCATGTGAAACGTATACATGGATCAAAGGACAGTTGTGTGAACAGAACAAACGACTACTGTATGGTTTAAATCAGGAAAGGTTTGTATCACACTACTTATTCACAATACTTATTCAATCTAAATGCTGAGCAAATAATTAGAGAATCTGGATTATATGAAGAATAGTATAGTATCAAGCGTGGAGGAAGACTTATTAACAACCTTTGAGCTGTAGATGCCACCACCTTGCTTGCTGAGAGTGAGAGGACATAAAGCACTTGCTGATGAAGATCAAGGACTGCGTCTTTCAGCATGGATTACAACCCAAATCCTCATACCTGGACCAGTAGGTACAATAAACAGAGTATAGTGAAACATGGAGAAAAGATTGAAATTGTAAAGAATTTCATTTTGCTTGGATCCACAATCAAAGCTCATGGCAGCAGAAGTCAAGAGCTAAAAGGGTACACTGCATTGGGCAAGTCTGCTGTTCAAGACTTCGTTAAAGGATTCTAAAGCAAGAATGTCACTTTGAAGCCATCATATTTTCAATAGCCTATATCCGTGTGACGGTTGGATATTGAATAAGGAAAACTGCAGAACAGTCCATGCATTTGAAGTATAGTGCCAATGAGGACTACTGAATGCACCATAGATAGCAAAAGAACCAACCAGTCTGCCTTGGAAGAAGTACAGGCAGAGGGCTCCTCAGAGGACAGCAGAGAAACTTCACCTTACAGACTTTGGGCATGCTGTTAGAAGAGACGAGTCCCTGGAGGAGAATGGCATGCTTTGGTAAAGTAGTGAGACGGTGAGAAAAAGGAAGACCTTTGATAAGCTGGACTGGCATGCTGGCCGCATCAATGGGCTCAAACATAAAAACAAATGTGAGGCTGGCACAGAACCCAGCAGTGTGAGTCAGGTGTGTGGAGCAGAGAGGCACGCTGCTTTTAACTCAAAACTGGTGCACTGAGCTGGCTGCATGAGCAGGTGCATTGTTGTGTTGGCCAAACCAGTCCCCCATCTGCCACACATCAGGCCTTTTTGGTTGCACACTGTTACCCAATCTTTGCAGAACCTCCAAATAGAAAGCTTGATTAACAGTCTGACCTAGTGGAATGAACTCCAAATGCACTAGCCCCCTCACATCAACCAAAAAAAATGAGCATCATCTTGATCTTTGATTTCATGTGAGGAGCTTTTTGGGGGTGAGGTGACAATGGTGTCTTCCACTGACTTGATGTTTGCTTTCAGGGTCATAAGAAAAGCACCATGTCTTATGACTAGTAATGACCTTGGGAAAATGTCTGTGTCGCTTCAGAGCTGTTCTTTCAAAGCACAGCATGTTTCCATTCGATGCTCTTTTTTCTGGTCAGTCAGAATCCAAGACCCTTCTCATTCCCAAATCTTCTGTTAAAATTCACTGAACCGAGCTTCAAGATGCACTAGACAACTTCCCCATCTCTTCAATGGTCCACTGTCGGTCTTTGAGCACACACGCAAGAATTTTGTCCACATTTTCATCCATTCAGGAAGTTGATGGACGTCCAGAATGAGGTCTGTCATCAATCAACATTTCACCTTTTTTGAAATGAGAAAAGCACTCGTACACTTGAGTTTTTCCCCATAGCACTGTCACTGTAAGCTGTGTTCAACATCACAACAGTTTCTGCGGCATTTTTCCTGATCAGGAAACAAAATTTCACAGCCTCACGTTGTCCTCTTAAATCAGCCTTCACAAAAAACAAGGTTCAAACAAAACTGCTTAAACAAAAAATTCACTGTGGCCAGAGAGAACCTTCCCAGACAATGCCTCTGGGTGTACAAACTCAGAATGAGTTGCTTGATGCTCCACCTAGTGGTACTTTATTTTGGGTGTTTGAGGTAACCCTTCTTATTTATGAAAATTGCTATGAAGTTGTATATTTTCAACATTCTAAATTGCCCTCACCCTTTTCATTTAGGTGCCTTTTCAATTCTCTTCTTTAAAATGTCCACTCTTCTCAAGCTATGTCCTGGCTTTGCAGTATCCAATTTGTAGTTTCTGTATATATTGTACAGGCTTCCATACCAAAAGAACAATTTGTTGCCATCTCATCAATTCTAACTCATAGTGACCCAATAGGACAGAGAAGAGCTGCCCTTTTGGGTTTCCAAACCTTCCAATCTTTTAAAGGCCGTGGAGTGACTAATGGGTTCAAACCACTGACTTTATGATCGACAGTTCAATGTGTAACCAAAGAGTCACCATGGGTCCACATACATCTTCCCTTGGAAATCCTAAATATCTCATTAATTTTCAACTATTTCTTACTTTTTTTGACTTATACTGTATATTGTGGGTCTGAATTTTTCTCATATTTAAAGCTAGGATGATAAGTTAATAAACTAGTATAACTTCATAGCTGAAAATATAGTGGAACACCATATAGAAACTAGAACTGATGTGGTCTAGCCAATACAATTTTCTAAATCAGTGCCCCCCAACCCCAAGAACAAGCCTAAAAACCACAATACCAAGGGGGGGGAAATTGTTGTTGGGTTGGGTTATTACTTTTTAATGTTTTCTGGAATGCTATTGTGTGAATATTACATAGTTTGTGTGTCTATTCATATATTAATGAACATTGAATTATTTTGTAACTGTGACTAGTATTACAATGCACATGGATGTGTATACATGTATTCATGAAAAGATTCTTAATTGTGTAAGATACATGCTCACTTGTGGGATTGTGGGATCACATGGTATTTGTATTCCTCAAGGGACCATATTCTTTTCCCACAGTGGCTGTATAATTTTACAATTCCATTAGCAGTGTATGAGGAGTTCAATTTTCCACATACTTAGCAATTTTTTCACTTTGTTATTAATGCAATGATAAAATTATATTGCCATTTTGTTGTAGTCTTGATTTGCACCTCTCTAATGGTTAATGATCACAAACACAACTTCATATACTTGTTAGCTACTTGAATATCTTCCTAGGTGAAGTGTTTGCTCATGTTCCTGACAATTTTTTATATGATTATTGTCTTTTTGCTGTTGAGGTGCTAAAACTCCTAATAAACATTTGAGATTATTCTCTTGTTTGATATGTTGTGGGGAAAAAACATATCTGTTGCTACTCTTTATCCCTTTTTTAGTATACTCTTTTGATGTGCAGAAGTATCTATTTTAGGAAGCCACAAGCATCTATTTTATCTTTTGCTGTTTAGGTATTTCTAGTTATGTTCCATGTCATGTATTAACCCCTTATGTTTGTTCATATTACCTTTTTTGATGAGTTTAATAGCTTTAGGTTTTATATTTAGGTCTTTGATACATCTTGAATTCATTTTTTGTATGTTGTACAAGATGTAGGTCCTTTTTCATTTTTATGGAAATGGATATTAGTGTTCCCTATATCAATTGTTAAATAGACAATCTCTTCCACATTTAATGTATTTTAGCCCTTGGTCAAAGATGAACTGTTCACAGGGCTTTACATCTGAGTATTCAGTTCTCTTCTGTTGTTCTATGTGTCTGTCAAGCATTAACCTGTTTGAAGATCATGGCTTTATAGAAGTGTTTGTGAAGTAAATCATCCTGTTTTGTTCTTCCTCTTTAGTAGTACTTTACTTATCTTTTCTTTCCATTTAACCTTGCTGTTTAAATTTTCCATCATTAAAAAAATGATGACAGAGAAACTTATATCAAGGAAATGACTCACACAGTTGTAAGAGGCGGTAAGTTCTGTCCCACTCCCCACAGCCTGGGGGCTGTGGACAAATCCAAGGCCACAGATTGGGCTTGTGACAGAAGAGATGACTGCATCCAAGGTCAGCATGTCAGAGAGCAGGTTCCTGGGTCTGCATACAACATGGTAGACATCCAAAGAACTGAGGTTGATGAGACAGAAGCAAGACCCACATCCAGCAAAAGTCAAACAAGCTTTCCCACAGGGTGATAATATAGGAACTAGGTGAGGAAACTTCCCTTCAATTGCATCAGGAGTGGGACTTGAGTAGGAGATTTGCATTCCAATCTGATCTTTTTACAACTGATTAGCTGCTCACCTTTGATCCCACTTTGTTATTTAGCATGTTACATTGTGTTAGGTAAGTCTAGGTAAGTAATCTGGGAGTGTGAAATCAAGTCTCTGTTCCATCTGGTAAGTGGAGAATTCTGTCAGTGGCATCCTTGTTCTTCTGTTTAAAAATGGAAGGTGGGTTCTGGGTTTGATGGAGAAACAAAAAGAAGTCTCAGTTTTGTAACAGCCTGCCTTCTACCTAGCAGAAGTAAAGCACAGTACCATATAACAAAATTTGAACATTTATCCCTTCATAGAAGTTGCTAGAATCTAATGAAGTAAGAGACAGTATACAAGAAAGTGCCTATATCTTTGTTGCTCTCACTCTCTCACTTTCTCACTCTCTCTCTCTTTTTTTATCCTCTTGGAAGTTTATTCTCAGGCAGGATGATACAAAGATTTCTTCATACAAAGGGATAAATCAACAACACAAAACAGCCTTTATAACAGAAGCCTTAGAAAAGATGAATGTCCTGTCAGAGCCTTTTGATGTATGTCTTCTTGGTTTGAGCAAAGAACAGTGAGAGACCAAAATAGAAACCAATTTGAAGAAATTCAAGGGCACTAAGTGAAAATCCCCTCGGATGATGTCTTTATTAACACCCCAAATCCTCCCTGGTTTCTCATCCACAGCTGTGACAAACACTTCTCAAAGTCTCCCCGTGGAGAGAGGCAGACTTCTCAAGCTACTTCCTGTACTTAATAGAGTTTACAAAACTAAAAAGTTGTTTCCCTTCCATTTATCAAACAAGAAGGAATTGAAAACGGCATGCAGTTGTGCCTTAATCACTGAAGGAGGTCTGTTTGCCAATTGATAACGTGAAATGCTGAGGTTAGGAACTCCTGTTAGCGCTCCTGGAAGGGACTGAGGCTGCCTTTGGTGTCTGTGTAACTGCATGTCTGAACTGAAAGATGATGTTCATCCACTAAGGAGAGATTGATATTGAATACATTAAGAAACATTGTTTTCTTTCCAAATGTTTCTTGGATTATGTATTATCAGTATGATTTTAGAAGGTCTTATTTATTAAAAAGAAGAAAAAATCTAACAATAATATTTGGAAACTCATAGGAGAAGTATGTCTCAGAACTTACAGGCTAGCTCTATTTTCAAATTAAAATGGATACGATGTCTCAGAAATTCCTATCATGTCCCAGAACTGTGAAAACATCTGGAGTGATTATTTTATGCCTCTTCTCACATGTGAACATGTTTCACAAAATCCTTATTCAAACGTTTTCTTTGATCTGTCATTCAGAAAAACATGGCCATCACAATGGGAGACCAAAAAAGGTGTCTTGACCTCACCCTTAGCAACCCAAAGATGCTGGTCAGGGAAATTGGACCTTATCCCTAGTGACTGATGAATCAAGGTAGATTAGATGAAGGGCAAAAATTCACTAAAAAAATTAAAAGTTGGTTCTTAGCAGAAAGGCTAAAAGTCCTTAGGATGTTTAAGGTAGAAAAGAAAATGTCAAGGTGTTTAATCATTCCCAAATACTTACAGGGAAATGTCAGTTTTAGATTATAGGTTGTTTGTTTGGCTTACCATGCTGATAATGTATTTTTAGAAGTTTATATGCATGGTTTCAAGCGTGGTCCTTCATGACCATCTGCAACAGCTGAGGGGTGGGCAATCTGGGACTAGAGCAAAATGAAGTCATTGGCTCTTTCAAATGCTGGAGTCCAGAATTTCAGACATGTTCTACTATGGGTTGTAGGTCTTTGTTCTCCCATGTATGTTTGTAAAAAGGGGTCCTCAGATTCAGTGTAGCAGAAAAAATTACATAGGTTAATTAATCATTAGGAAGAAATTCTTGGCTATCAGAATAGTAAAATGCAATTTCATGTCACATGGTGGGAGTTTTCAGAGTATGCAAGCTACTATGATATTTTTTTCTTGGAAGCAGAATAAATAAACTTGGGTTAAAGTTCAATTAGACCATGGTTCTTGATAAATTATCTCTTTTCCTGTAGCATATTTATAGCATAAACATAGCCAGAATCAAACTAAAGAGAAAAGTATTGTGGGAGAAATGCAGGTCCGAGAACTGATAGACATAAAGAACATACACCATACAGTTGAGCTTCAAAAGGTTCATGGAAAATGGAATTAAAAGAGAATAAAATTTCTCCATAAACTTTTTGAAGCTCCCCCATATTATAGCTTTCCCCTAGACTCCAAAACACTCACTGCCATCAAGTCAATTTTGACCTGTAATGAATAACCCAATAGGGGAGGACTGCTCCTGTGGGTTTCTGAGACTGTAGCTCCTTTTAGGAGTAGAAAACCCATTCTCCCTCCCACAAGGTGGCTGGTGGTTTCAGGCTGCTGACCTGTAGTTAGCAGCCCAACACATAATTAACCAGTATGATGTCAGGGTTCCTCTCTCAGAGTAGGAGCAGATAAAGAGCAAATGCCCTGATCAACTCAGGCAATCTAAAGATCACATCTCTCTCTCTATCTTTTTTCTTAATAATTTTATTGGAGCTCTTACATATGTCATAACATCACAAAATTCAAATGGATCAAACATAATTGTACAATTGATACTATAATCAATTTCAAAAGATTTTCTTTCTTCTTGAACTCTTTGATGTCAACTCTTTATCCCCTTCTTTCCCCACCCTTACACACACACACACACACACACACACAGACACACACACACATATTTGGCTGCATATTACACCATCCAATGTATCCATTCACCTACAATTCTGGTATTAGCTTCCCACGAGTGGGGCTATACAGTCATCACTCCTATCAGCTCCCACTTCCTGCTCCCCTTCCCATATCCCATGTCCACTGAAATCTCTGATATACATTTCCCCCCAGCAAAAGCAGCTTTCTTCTTTCAGATTTCAGAATAGCTCACCAACATCTCTCCTTCTCCAAGTCAGTTTCACATACATAGGAGGCAACTGAAAATACCATGGCTTGGATAAGGCACATCAGTCCTCAAAGTAAACTCTGCTTTTCAACACTCCAAAGTACTCTTTGGCAGCAGCTTTAGTGTTATAAATTCACATATGAAGAAGGAACTGAGACTTATGGTTGAGACTATCACAAAACCATCAGCAGTTGAAACAGAGTCAACAGAATAATCCTTCTAATAGCAAAGGAAAAGAAATGATAAAAATGAGGGAAGAAACTAAAAAGGAAGGGGAGAAAAATGAAAAGAAAGAAAAGATATGGGTATCAGGGAACAGGGCACTAACCCACCCAAGGACAGGATATTGTTTATATCTCCACAGGGAAAGAGGGACCAGATTTCAACCTGGTGTTCCAAGACCTGAATGCAACATACCAGCATGAAGCCTGGACGCAATAGAGAGGTCTGAGGACCCAGTTCCAATTCCAGCTATGTGGACATTCCCCTGAGAAGAATTATTTCAGAGAACAAAACTGAAACTACAGCTCACAGAGAGGCACATAACTGATCAAAGCACACAGGAGCAAATGAAGGGGGAGAAAGAGAGAGTGGAACACATCCTGGCCCACCAAGCCCTGAGGACGATATTCCTGCTCAGAGCAACCAAAGCACAGAGAGGATCATAGGGCCGGTCCCACTACAAGACATGACTTCCCTCAATGACCCATAGCACTATAGGGGGCATCACTAAAGACACGGTGCGGGAATGGCACCAATTAGACCACACCACACAGATGTGAAACACTAAGGGTGTGCAACAGAACAGCAAGGGGAGCAGAGCAATGAAGTCCCCGGGGAATACAAAAAATAGACTTTGGGGCCAGGGCATGGCACCCCATCAGACTTGACTGGAAAAGCACTCCTAAAGGTCAACAAACAGACCTCGATCTATTTATAGGCTTTTTTGGGTGTGTGTATCATTGGTTTTTTCGTTGTTGCTGTTGTTTCATTTTATTTTGTTGCTTGGCTTTGCTCTTGTTTGTTGTCTTGTTTTTGTGCATATTATTATTTCTGCAGGTCTATCTAGGTAAGATACTCAGGATAAACAATCTGGAGGAGAAAACAACAGGACCAATGGTTCCTAGGGGACATGGGAGAGGGGGAAGTGGGGGTAAAGAAGTGGTGTTAACAAACCCAGGGACAAGGGAACAACAAGTGATCTAAAACCAATGGTGAGGAGGGATAGGGCTTGATCAAGAGCAATGTAACTGAGAGGAATTACTGAAACCCAAATGAAGGCTGAACATGATAGTGGGACAAGAGGAAAGTAAAAGGAAATAGAGAAAAGAACTAGGAGGAAAAGGGCATTTATATAGGTCTAAATAAAGGCATGTACATATGTAAATATATTTACATATGATGATGGGGAATAGATCAATGTACATATACTTATAGGTTTAGTATTAAGGAAGCAGATGGACATTGGGCCTCTACTCGAGTAGTCCCTAAATACAAGAACACTTTGTTTGATTAACCTGGCATTCCATGATGCTCACCTTCCTGACGTGATCATTGAAGACAAAGCGGATACATAAGCAAATGTGGTGAAGAAAGCTGATGGTGACTTGTTGTCAAAAGATATACCAACTGGAGTCTTAAAGGCTTGAAGATAAATAAGCAGCCATCTAGCTGAGAAGCAACTAAGCCCACATGAAAGAAGTACACCAGCCTGTGTGATCACGAGGTGTTGATAGGATCAGGTCTCAGGCATCATAGACTCAGAACAAAAAAAAAAAATCATATCACTGTGAATAAGAGGGGAGTGCAGAGTCCATCTGTAGGCAACTGAACATCCCTTTACAGAAGGGCCACAGGGAGGAGACAAGCCAGTCAGGGTGCAGTGAAGCAGCACCAATGAATCATACAACTTTCCTCTAGCTCTATTATGCTTCCTCCTCCCCCCACTACCATGACCCCATTCAACCTTACAAATCAGGTTAGACCAGAGCATGTACACAGGTACAGATAAGAGTTGGAAACACAAGGAATCCAGGACAAATAAACAGGTCAGGGCCAGTATTGAGAGTAGCCATACCAGGAGGGGAAGAAGAAGGTGGGGGGAGATAGGGGGGACAAATTACAATGATCTACCTATACCCACCCCAGGAGGATGGACAATAGAAAAGTGGGTGAAGGGAGACATTGTTCAATGTAAGACATGAAAAAATAATAATTTATAAATTATCAAGGGTTCATGAGGGAGGGAGGGGGGAAATGAGAAGCTGATATCAATGCTCAAGTAGAAAGAAATGTTTTGAAAATGATAATGGTGACAAATGTAAAAATGTGCTTGACACAATGGATGTGTGTATAGATTGTGATGAGTTGTACAAGCCCCCAACAAAAATGACTTTTAAAAAAACCAGGGAAGAGATAAATGAATGGGAAAACAATGGAAAGCATGAACTCAGTAAAAAGCTGGCTCTTCAAAACAGTTAACAGAATCAACAAACTGTTTGGCAAACCTAACAAAGGATAGGAAGGAGCAGACATCAATATCCAGGTTGAAGGAAGAAGCAGGAGACATTACAATGGATCCTAATGAAATTAAATGACGAATCACACAGCACTACCAAGGACTGTACTCCAATGAATACAACTTGGAAGACACAGACAAATACCTGGAAAAACAAACCCTCCCCAGATTATCTTATATAGAGTCAAGAACTTGAACACGCCCATAGCAAAAGAAGAAATAGCGAAGGTTATCAAGGAACTACCAACTAAAAAAAGCCTCAGCACAGGATGGCTTCACCAGAGAATTCTACCAAGTATTCAGGGAAGAGTTGACACCAATTCTACCTAAGGTCTTCCAAAACATAAAAAAAGGATAGTAAACTTCCAAACACATTCTATGAAGCTAGTATAACACTGATACCAAAACTGAGCAAGGATACCATAAGAATAGACAACTACATGCCGATATCTCTAATGAACATTGATGCAAAAATCTTAACAAAATATTGGCCAATAGAATACAAAAGTATATAAAATGAGTACTTCATCATGACCAAATGGGATTCATACCAGGGATGCAGGGATGGCCCAGCATCCAAAAGTCCATTAACATTATCCATCACATTTACAAGAACCACATGATAATACCGATAGGTGCAGTAAAAGCATTTGACAACATTCAACAGCCATTCCTAATTAAGACACTCAAGATAGGATTGGAAGGAAATAACCTCAACATAATACAAGGTATATATGAAAAACCAACAGCCAGCATTACAATCAATAAAGAAAAGACAAATACATTCCCACTGAAAAAGAGGACCTGAAAAGGCTGCCCCTTCCACCACTTTCATTCTACATTGTCTTTAGTTAATAACACAGCTCAATTGAAGGACATCATAGGTATTCGTCTGGGGAAAGAAGTAAAAGTGTTGTTATTTACAGATGATGATTCTATACATTGAGAACCCCAAAGGGCTACACAATAGGAATGCTGGAAGCGATAGAAGAATATGGTAGAGGGGCAGGGTACAAGGTCAAAAAGAAGTCAATTGGATTGCTATATACAATTGATGGGATTACAGAAAAAGAGATCAAGAAGGTAGTGCCCTTCAGAATAGCCAAGCAGAAATTGAAATATCTAGGGATATACATAACCAAAAAAAAAAAATCTATAGTAGGTAAACAACAGAACATTACAACAAGAAACCAAAAAGGACCTTCACAAATCGAAGAACAGCCCATGCTCATGGATCAGAAGACACAATATTGTAAATATGTCCATCTTACCCAAGGTATTATGTAAGTTCAAAGCAATACCCATACAAATACCAGCGTCATTTTCAGAGAAATGGAAAAACTGACTACCAACTTCATATGGAAAGGGAAGAAGCCCAGAATTGTCAAAGAACCTCTCAAGAAGACGAATAAAATGGGGGGCTTGAATTACCTGACATTAGAACTAACTATACAGCCCAGTTGTCAAAACAGCATGGTGCTAGTATAATGGCAAATACAGACCAATGGATAAGAACAGAAAGTCCCGAAATAAAATCAGCAGCATACAGACAATTTATCTCCAATAAGAGTCCAAAAATGTAAAATGGGAAGCAGATGCCCTTTTTAACAAATGGTGCTGTAAAACTATCTGTAGGAAAATGAAGCAAGACCCTTACCTAACTCCACACACAGGAACAATTTCAAGGTGGAACACAGATCTCAAGGTAAAACCCCAAACTGTCAGGATCATCTAGGAGAAAATTGGGGGAAAACTTAAGAACCTTAGTGCAGGAAATACATGGACGAACAGAAATAAGAATACACACTCAGAGGAAGATAAAATAGATGAGTGGGACATACTAAAGATAAAACACTTGTGTATATCAAAAGATTACATCAAGAGAGTAATAAGAGAGGCCACAGACTGGGAAAAGATATTTAGCAATAACATATCGGACAAAAGACATATCAGTAAAATCTACACAATCCTACAAGCTTACAATAACATTGTAAGGTAGTTGAGAAGCTCCAGAAATCAAATCAGCTGAATTTTAAGCAAACAGACTTTATTAGGGAAAAATCCCCGCCTGGATAAAGTCCTACAGTCTGCAACATTGGGCCTGGGGGGAGTCACGCCCGCCGGGCTACTGGAATGACCCTTTTATTGCCAGGAGATATGTAGTTGGGCTGGCCCTGGGCCCTTATCTAGTAAGGTGGTCAGGGATTGGAAGGCACCGGCACGTCCGAGGAAGGCTACTGGTGATTGGTGGATGCAAGTACATCCACGCCCCTAGGCAGATGAGGAAGGCTGCTGGTGATTGGTGAATGCAGGCACGTCCGCACCCCTAGCCAGATGAGGAAGGCTGCTGATGATTGGTGGACGCAGGCATGTCCGTGCTCCTAGCCAGATGAGGGAGCACTTCCTAGTTCCTGGCAGAGCACACACCTGGCTGAGTGCAAGGTCCGGAGAGAATTGCATCAGCCAACTCTGACCAGCTCCCCATGGGGTGGGGGTTTATTTATTTGGCCAGACAAACACCACATCTCATCACCTAAAGATCACTTTTTTTCTCTCTCTCACATCTTATCACAGCTATGAACCAACATGGTACTGTAAAGATGCTTTATGTTGCCTGTGTTAAACAATTAAAATGCACTAAATAAGGCCACCAACCTTCTCTGGTTGGTCTGCATTTTATTAAAGGACAATTATTTCAAGACTCCACTTCAGTCTTTGATTTTTTTTTTCTTCTCACAACCAGCTTTCTTCTTGCAGATTTTGGAATAACTGACCAACATTTCTCCTACTCCAAGCCTGTTTCATAATTCTTTTGCTTTAGGTAGGAATCTTGATGATACAGTGGTTACACATTGGGCTGTAATCTGCAAGGTGAGCAATACAAATTACCAGTCACTCCTCAAGAGAGAGATGGGATTTTTACTCTTGTAAACAATTAGTCTTGGAAACGTATAGGAGGCAGTTCCACCCTGTCCTGTGCATAGGGTCTCTGTGAGTTGATATCAACTTGACGGCAGTAACTTTTTTGTTTATTTGTGGTTGTTAGGCTGTGCCTAGGGTGTTAAACCCTTAATGTGGGTTAATGGTACTGGTTCCAATAGGACTGGCTTACAAGGAGGCCAATGCAGAGGACAGAACATTCCATGTCCTGGCCTGATTGACAGTCTATATACACCCTGTGCCCGCTGCTAACTCTGTGCACAGAGAGGGAATGCTCTTGAGAACTCTTATGGAAGTAATTGAAGTAAACAGAGCAAAGGACAGATCATGTGAACTATAATTCATTTCAGAGACAGGCATAGTAACATTTCAGGTGCTTTTTAGAAGGAAGATTAGACATTATCTTCATTAATTTCTAATTAATAAAATTTTAAAGGGGGGAAATCTTAAAGGGGGTGCGCCTGCATTGCAGAAAATTAGCTATGATCATTGATTTCACTTTTAAGACCTGAGTCAATGGTTGAGGAAATGAAAACCCTCTCATCTTTCTTTTCTTTCTCAACTTTCTTCTTTGCCCCATCCCCTGGAGCATCCTTCCTGACACATACAGATGTAAAGGGGCTTCCAGACCCAGCCAAGCAATCACCTACCTCTCTCCCCTCTCACCCTGCACTCTCACAGTTAGAAGCCACCAGGCTTCTCTTGACCTTCTGAATCTGCCTACCTGAATCTCTGCATCATGTTTTAGAACTTCTTTCTGCACCTCCCTTTCTCGGCATGTGTCTCTTGAAGCTCTGGTCTGTACGCTGTTTGAACCATTTCGGCATCTCCTCATATCCCAATTGTTCACTGACATTCTAGTTAGAAAAACAAATAACATAGCTATGATAGCCTATTTGTAGGCATCCTTTGGCATAGTGGGCTACACATTGGACCGGGTGCAAGGTTGGTAGTTCAAAACCACCAGTTGCTCCATGGGAGAAAGATGAGGCTTTCTACTCCTGTAAAGATTTATCGCCTCAGAAACCCACAGGGGCAGGCAGTTCTACTCTGCCCTATAGAGTTGCTATGAGTTGGAATCGACTCAATGACAGTGGCTTCCTTTTGTTTTGCTTTTGTGTGCCTGTGTTTAGATGTTCTTAAATATTCAGTTGCATTAAAAAAAAACTAATAAAGGAGTCATCTCCCACATTGACTTCTCATTAGAATATTTTGCCTTTTTTCTTTGAAAAATGTTGTCTTAGAAGCAAAGCTATATTTCCTTTCTTGGGCAAAATAACAGGGACAGTTGCACACTTGGTGGCTCCCATGCACACGTGTTGGCTCTGAGCTGAGAGTGCCCACCAGCCTGCACTTGCCAGGAAAGCAATACTGATGAGGACTGATCTGGGCCAAATGAAACATGGACCAAAGAGAAACATCAGCCAGAGAAGAATGGTGTTCAAGAACATTTGTGCCACATCTGGTAAATGATTAAAATCCCCAGAACAAGTGCTGTCCTGTTCACATGAGTACTCCAATTCCAGACCCTTTATAGTCAACCCCTTCAAGTGCATATCAAAGGGGTTGGCACAGGCAAGAAAATAGAACAGAACCTTACAGAAAGGAGAGATAAAAAGGCACTTCCAACGGATGGCAAGAATCCAATGTCCGCTTTCAAAGTACGACTCACTCACTCGTCTGCCACCACACACAACTCGGTTTTTTTCCTGTTTTCAATGTTGTTGTAGTGAAAGAAATGTAACATAAAATTTGCCATTCAAAAACTACAACTCAATGGCATGAATTATATCCACTATGTTTTGTAACCATTACGCCTATCATTTCCAAGACATTCTTCACCTGAAACAGAAACTCAGTGTCCCTGAGCAATCATTTCACATTCCTCCTTTCCTCAGGCCCTGGTAACTGCTAATAAATGTTTGACTCTATGCGGTTTCCTATTCGTATAATGAGAATCAAACAGTTTTTTCCCTTTTGTATCAGATTAATGTCATTCAGCAGAACATGTTCAAGATTCATTCTTGTGATAGCTTCAGAGCGTGTGTCAGACTTCAGCTCTCTTTAAGATGGAATACTATTCTACTGCATAAATATATTTTGTTTATCCATTAATTTGTCGATGGATATGGGCTGTCTCTACCTCTGTGTACTGTGAAAATGCTGTTATGAACATTTGTGAACAAATAACTGTTCTAGTCCTTGACGTCCATCCCTTTGCGTACGTAGGAATGGTGAAATGCTGGAGTTCCAAACTATTCTCCACCTGTCTGCATACTGTTTCATTCACACCAGCAATGCATGAAGGATTCGGTTTCTCCACAGTCTCACCAACACATTATTTTCTCTCAGCATATTTTAAGAATAGCTATGCTAGTGGATATGAAGTGGTGTCTCATTGTAGTTTTTAATTTGCATTTCCCTAATATCTAACACTGTTACAGACAATCCTCTAATGTCCTATACGGTTGTGATGAGTCTATTTGGGCTTGTGGCCGTTTGTCTATTTTGTTAAGAGAGACCTGGCTGCTCGATGGTTAAGAATTCATGACACACAGAATCCAGTTCAGCTAAACCCCTCAGGAACAGAAATGGGAGTACTGGTACCAGGAAGGTAGGGGGAAGGTGGGGAAGAAGGGGAGGAAGGTGGAACCGATTGCAATGATTGACACATAACCCATCCACCCCCCAGGGGCCCAAACAACAAAAACATGGGTGAAGGGAGACAGCAGTTGGTGTAAGATATGAAAATAATACAGATAAAAACCTGCAACACAGGGAATGCAGGATAAATAAACTCCTCAGGGCCATCAATCAGAGTAGAGATACCCGAAGGATTAGGGGAGGGGGACAAAGGAGGAATCAATCACAAGAATCAATTAGAACCCCTTCCCAGGGAAATGAAGAACAGAAACGTGGATGAGGGGTGACGGAGGACAATGTAAGATATGAAAATAATAATCTATAACTTATAAAATGGTTCATGAGAGAGGGCAGATGTGGGAGGGAGGGGGAAGAAATGGGGAACTGATATCAGGGACTCAAGTGGGAAGAGAATGCTTTGAAAGTGATGATGGCAGCATATGTGCAGATATGCTTGACACACTGGATTAATGTATGGATTGTAATAAGAGATATAAGAGCCCCCAATAAAATTACTTAATACAAAAAGAAAGGAATAATTTCTCATTTATCAAGGTATCATGAGGGTGGGGAGGGAGGGAAAAAAGAGAAGCTGATGCCAAGGGCTCAAATAGAAAGTAAATGTTTAGAATATGATGATGGCAACATATGTACAAATATGCTTGATACAATTGATGTATGGATTTTTATAAGAGTTGTAAGAGCCCTTGATAAAATGATCATACAGAAAACTAAACAAAACAAAACAAAAAGAATTCAAGACTTCAGAGGCTCATTGGGGAAAAGACCTAGCATTGGGAGAAAGATCTAGCACTTTTCTCTCAGAAAGCTCCGTAGGGAGGCTCTCCTCTGTGGACTGTGAGTGCAGTTGACTAGTGGCATCCCCGCCCCCCACCACCACCCCCACCACTAATTTTCTGTTACTATTTTTAGTTTCCACAAAGTCCTGTCCTGCCTCACCTTCAGGATCACTGGTGTGTTTGAGCGCACTGCGGTGGGGACTTAATCGAAGGGGCTCATCTTCGAGCACGCACGCACGCACTCCCTGTGGATTCACGGCATTTTACAGGCCGGAGAAGAACTGCCCCTTTGGGTTTCCGAGACTGCAAATCTTTATGGAGCAGAAAGCCTCATCTTTCTCCCAAGGAACTACTGGTGGTTTCAAACTACTGACCTGTCAGTGAGCAGCCCTTGGGCATAACGCACAAAGATGCCTTTCTTCTAGCATCATATTAGATAAATAAATATGCTACTGTGATCCCTAAGGGTTTCATGAGCTAGTTTTCAAAAGTTTATTTCCAGACCATTTCTCCTAGTCTGGAAACCTGTCCACGCTGAAACCTGTCCACGCAGGGACATTCAAGGGAAATACTGATGAAATAGTTTCCGGAGTTGCAGTAACTTACAAGCCACCACAGCACGACTGGCTGGCAGACAGGTGGTGGATATCTTCTTTAGAGGATGTCTATTTATATCTTTGCCCACGTTAAAATTGATTTTTGAGTTTTCACACCGCCTTTTATTTCTAAAATTGACATTTTATGAAAAAACGTTTCTTTTTATTATAATACGTGGTTCATCTTGTGGATTTTGTGACTTCCTATATTCAGAGGGTTGTTTCCCATCTAGAAAGTTAGTTAGAAAATGCTGCTATTGTGTCAAGCACTTTTGTACATTTGTTTCCCTCATCAGTCTCCAAGCTTTGCTTTCTACTTGAGCCCTTGGTATCAGCTCCTCATTTCCCCCTCCCTCCCCGCTCCCCTCCTCCATGATCCCTTGATAATTTATAAATTATGATTATTTTGTCATATCTCACACCGTCTGACATGTCATTTCACCCACTTCTCCGCTGTCCATCCCCTCAATGGATGTATGTGTGGATTGTGATAAGAGTTGTACAAGCCCCCAATAAAATGATTTAATTTTTTTAAAAGAGGAGCTTATACCACGGGCTCAAATCGAAAGAAAATGTTTTGAAAAATGATGATGGCAACATATGTACAAACGTGCTTAATACAATTGATACATGGATTGTTATAAGAGCTGTAAGAGCCCCCAATAAAATGATTTCGTTTAAAAAAAAGAAAAAGGAAAAGCTGCTATTTACCAATTTTATTGCAGGAGTTTGTTACTCTGGGATTGAAAGGTATATTAGCTCCTTCAGGCACCAAGGAGCCAGTTAGTTAACTACTCATGAATACTTGATTTCATCTTGACAACCAAGTAGTTTTGTGAAAAAGGAAATTTAATCACATACAAATCTTTCTCTTTCAGTTTAGTTGGAAGAAAAATTTCTAAAGAAGTAAAATTTCATGAGATTCCGTTAAATATTTCAACTGACTGCTGAGTGTCTTTAGTATATAGAGAGCGCATTGATTCAATGTGTCCTTGGAACAGCAAATGATGCAAAATAGCTGAAGGTAAAGTGAATCGAGTATGTTTATTCTCTATAGTTTAATAGGAAAGTTATTCCTTATCTGATGATGCTTGCTATGTGACCTGAAGGAGTAGGTGCCGCTTCTAGAAAGGTCAATTTCCCAGAATATAAATTGCACCCGGGACAATAACTCAGTCAACCAGAGTTTCCTAAATATAGGAAGATAGGGCTTTGATGGCCTTTGTTTGTTTGTTTTGTTTTTTTGCTTCAGTAGGCATTACAACAGGTGTATCAGGTACTCCACAGTTAATTGTGATGTTTTTCAGCTTGTTGAAAGCAAAGTACTTCTTTCTCTTTCGAAAACAGAAAAGAAAACAGCATGCTGGAAGACGTCAAGGCTGGGTAGTGCTAAGGCAGATTGAACACCGACTTGCAAAATGTTATTGCAGACACAATGAAGACTCCCCATTTGTCTGGAAAAGATCATTCACCTTAACTGTGTCAAGATATTTCCTGTTGTGTGACTGTACCGGTAAACCTGAAGAGCTTCGTTCCAACCATAAAGGAAAGTGTTCATAGCAACCCCGGCCTAAGGAAAGCCCCACCCTATGAACCCAGAGATGGTGGTTACAACCATCCCAAGAGTTGCAGATGAGGCTGGAGGGAAGAGTGTGAAATACACAATCTATAGCATGAGAATCGAGCAAGGAAAAGTGCAATGAGATTTTGCCATCCTAAGTCCCATGTATCTGATTTTGAAGTTAAAAAATAAACCTGGGGGGAAAAACCCCAACAACTACAGATAAAACTGCCAATTAGGAACCCAGAACACATACAGCTTTACATGATTTCGATGTTAAATTGGTAATTATTCTAGATTCCTTTCAAGATTGTGACCAAGATTGGTGACTGTAAGTCAAGCTTTTAACAAAGGGCAATTTTCACCTGGTTTTGGTTGACATTGTTCAAAAACTTACAAGAATTATGTTTGGCAAATTGCAAAACATGCTCAAATTCAGCTTCCCAAGGGGTCAGTGTTGGCTTAAATGTTAAATCTTTTGTTAACTAAAATAGGAGGAACAATTTGTGGTTATAATCTCATCTTTGCTGATATAGATAGGATACAAACTTAATAATGATGAGGTATAGATACACAATAGAACTTAATAATTATTTTCTCTTTCTCTCACATTATGCAAAATGTAAAACCTTTTAGAGTTAGTCGTTCTTTCCTTGTTCTTGAACTCTGATCTTAAATTTCTTAGAACCAAAAAGTGGAGATTTAAAAGAAGCAACCTAAAGTGTCAAGACCCTGGGATTCTGGAAACCCAATTTCACCACTAACTCTCTATGTGCTCGTGAGTACTCATTTATCTTCTTGGAACATCAATTATTTTCCCTAAAAAGGGATGGGCATTATAAGAGATCTCAAATCCATTTAAACCTTTATATTTTAAAAACTGTCTAAACATTAACTCTGAAGATGTAAAGACAATAAGAGAGAAGTGATCAGGCAGAAAGTCTGCAAGACAGAAACGAATACTCCTACTATGAAATATAACAAAGGAAACACACATAATTCAAGACATAATAGATGACTGGGACTATTAAAGAAAGATATATTTCATAATCAAAAGAGTTAAAAGACAGCCCTTGGACTGGAATAAAAAACTGTTTGGTACTGAACAATGGACAAGGGCCTAGTCTGTAAAACCTCAATAAGAAATCAATGAAAAATCCAATTGAAAAAATGACAGAGAACATGAACAGACAGTTTAGCAAAGATGACTTCCAAATTGCCACAAAGACATATGAAGAAATGCACATGATCACTAGTTATCCAAGAGATGTAAATCAAAGCAATGAAAAGAAACCAGCTTACACCAATAATGACAGGGGAGTTAAAAACAAAAACAAACATGGAAACAACAAATACTGTAGAGGGCTCAGAGACGGGAACCCTCATAAAGGGTTGATTGGACTGTAAAAAACATGGAAATGCTGTGGAAAGTCACATGGTTCTACCTCAAACATCTGGAAATAGAAATTCCCTATCACCCAACGATCCTTCTACTGTGTATATGCCCTGAAGAAGTGAGAAGCATCGTGGGAACAGGCAGATGCGTATCCATGTTCATCATGGTACTGCTCCCAAGAAGATGGAAGCAACCCACATGCCCATCAATAGGAGAAGGCATAATAAAACTGTAGTAGATTCACAGAGCAGAATACTACAAAGTACTCAAGAATAAGGATGCGACTGTAAAACTCCTCATCATCTAGATGGATTTGGAGGGCGTTATACTAAGTAAAACTAGTTCATCAAAAAAGGGCAAATATTGTATAAGACCACTACCATAAAGAAAAATAATGCAAAAAATCTCCTATCAAAAGAAACAGACTTTGGAGGTTACCAAGGTGGAGAGGGCAAAGGGGTTAAAATGAAGTATAGACTAGGTGGTGGACAGGTATTAACGCAGGTGAAGAAGAAGATAGTAATCTACAAGAGGGAGAAAAATCAAAGGAAGGGGTGGTTATGGCAAGCTAATATGGGCTATGATAAGAATCTCAAAGAATGACTATAAAAACGATTGTCTGAAATGTGAACCCCCAGTTTATTCATAATAAAAATAAACACACAAATATAAGGGGGGCATTGGGGCTGCTCTCGGTAAAGATCAGCTTTTCAATATTGTCTCTGGTTTTTTTTTTGTTTGTTTCATGGTTTTAAAATTGATGTATCTTGTCATTGCAGGTAACCCTCTTGAATTTTGGTTGCTTATTCTTTGTTTTCTTTTTTTTGTATATGAAACCCAGGACTGATGAAACTATATAGAGAGAAAGCAGAATAAGTGCTCCTGGGTAGGGGGTACAGTTGGGGAGGGGGAGGTAAAGGGCAACTTATATCAAGGAGTTCAAGAAAGAAGAGAATGTTTTGAAATTGATTTTGGTAGCAATTGTACAATCCTGCTTGATAGAATGATAAGCATGTAGCCACACCTGATAACATGGTTTTGGGAAAAAATGAAAAGACACATTTTTACATGGAAAAGGGCACTGAATACTGTGCCAAAGAAATGTAGATCAGTTCATATCTGCATGTATCTTTATGAACTAACGGGGCTATATGATTAAGGAGACAGCCCTGGTGGTTCTGTCTAAAGAGGTGGACTGCTCACCACAAAGCTGGTGGTTCAAATCCTCCAGCCCCTCCATGGAACAAATTGCAGGTCTCTGATCCCATAAAGATTTCTAGCCTTGAAAACCCTATACAAGGCCGCAACGAGTCAGAATATGCGCCATGCACTGTTTGATTTCGGTTTCCATCGTAAGCAGAGGTTTCTAAAATCATATTCTCTAGGAAAATTATTTCAAATCAAGAGTTCTATACCCAGCCAAATAGGTGGGGAGTCAGGATATAGTTTTGTAAGACATTTAGCTATGTGGCTCCTCGTTTCCTAGAAACTTTAAAGTGGAAAATTCAGAGTATTTCTAACTAGACCAAAACTCAAAAACTGCCACCTACCGACTTTTTCTAGCATTCAGGTTTGTTCATGATTTATCATAAAAGGAAAACTGGATCCAATGAGGAATCTATATGGACATTGTTGTGGTTGTTAGTTGGTGTGGAGGAACCATCCCTCATAAAACTCCACACACAATGAAATGACACCCTGTCTAGGCCTATATCATCCTTGATCAATTTCCGATTGAGCTATTGTGATTCATATAATTTTATTGGCTGATCTTCAGAAGCAGATTGCCAGGTCTTTCTTCCTGGTCTGTCTCATTGTGGAAATTTCCTGAATCCTAGTCAGCATCCTAGCACTTGCAAGTCTTCCCTGACAGATGTGTGGTGAGGTGCTGAGAATCATCCCCACCCCCACAATAAAGGTAAAATTAAAATCTTAAATAACTGCAGCAAACAAGAATGTTAATGAGCAAGAAGGGGGATTACAAAGTGCTAAGATTTTTGCCCTTAGTAAAAAAGGGTATAGGTATCGATTAGTTTTAGAAGTTTGTATGTGAATATATGTTTAACTCAATATGCTAAAGATGTAAAAATAATCCCTCAAAGAATATGAGACGGTTTGAAAAGTTGTGTGGAAATATGAATTATCTTTTAGCTCAATTTTTCCATGAGCTTTTTGAAATTTCTAATGTTTCAGAATATTTTCTTGATTTTATATCTGAATTAGATCACTAATTTACAGCAGAATTAACCTCACTACTTTTGTAAATAAAGGATAATTAGAACCAATCACATTGAGTTGTCTATGTATGCTTTTCAGGGAGCAGTGGGTGGTGGACTATGGGTTAAGCTGCAACTAAAAGTTTAGCAATTCGAAACCACCAGCTACCCTAAAAGAGAACGGTGAGGCTTTCTATTCCCAAAAGATTTATGTTCAGAAACCCTCAGGGGCAGTTCTATGCTGTTCTGTGGGTTCAATACAAGTCTGAATGAACTTAATTACAGTGGGTTGGCTTTGGTGTGTGTGCTTTTGTGGTGTCATGGTGAAGTTGGATAATTACAGCAGAGACCACAAAATCCTAAAAAAAAAAAGCTACTATCAAGATATGACAAAAAATAATTTATAAGTTATCAGGGACTCATGAGGGAGGGCGAAGCGGGTAGGGAGGGGGAAAAAGAGGACTTGATGCAAACGGCTTAAGTAGAGAACAAATGCTTTGAAAATGATGACTGCGTTCGCGCTCTCCCCTGGAGGGGAAAAAAAAAGAAAATGATTAGGGCAAAGCATGTACAGATGTGCTTTATACAATTGATGTATGTATATGTATGGATTGTGATAAGAGTTGTATGAGTCCCTAATAAAATGTTTTAAAAAAACAAAAAAAACTATCTGACCCTTCACCAAAAATGCTTGCAAGCCTATTTTAGATCACAAATCTGTCCATTTTTGTCCATTCTGCGAATAATATCTTTTGTTCAATGTTTTATTTTACAATTTAATAATCCTAGGAACTTTTGCTCTTTCCTCTGCACCTTTGTCATATGAGCATCTTCTTGTTTTATGGTGCAGTATCACTTTGAATACCTTGAAGATACTAACCAAAATGCTTAAAATTTGACCCAATCCAACAGTGATGAGGAAACCTTACTGTAAGAGGGGGGCATGTATGCCTCAGAGAAGGCAATTAACAAAAAGGAGCAGCCTACCAACAGGGGGAAAATGCTTAGCAATACCTATGTATTGTTACCCAATACCCAAGGGGAGAATATACCAGGTCCTAGGTTTTTGGTGACCCAGTCCATGGACTGTAGACTACTGGGACTCTAAACTCTGTTCTTTCAAGACACTCATATGCCACCCCAGAAGGAACTGATGTTAGAAACCCCACTAAATGAACAGGATTTTACCTCAAACTTACTTGTACCCATTGGACATAAGTCTGCAATGCACTAGCTTGAGAAGAAGCAGCTAACTACTAGTCTACGGGCGTAGTACTGGTGGACGTTGGGCTTTGGTTTGAATATCTTGCCTTGAGGGTGCTCAGTGAGTGGTCATCTGGAACTACCAAATACTGACTATTTTAATGCCTTCCTTACTTCATTGTGACATGTATTAACCTGGAAGGTGTGGCTCTGCTGCTGTGAATTAATATGATCGGAAGATTTGCCCTATTGACCAACCCCCATTTTTTGGTGTACATATTGTCCAGTCACTTAAGAGTTTAATCTGCACAAATCAACAATTCATGGACTGCAGTTTATTGCTGGCTTATACTCATATAACTTCATTTTCTCAATAAAGTTTTAAATTGTATACCATTGACCAAACTAATGACACTCTCAATGTAGAGGGGTTACATGTCGGGCTGCTAACTGCAAGGTCAGCAGTTCGAAACCACCAGTCAGCTCCACAGGGAAAAGAGCTGTAGAGATTTTCTACACCTGTAAAGATTTTCAGAAGGGAGGTTAAACCCTTCCCTATAGGGTTGCTATAAGTCAGCATTGACTTGTTGGCAGTGTAATTGATGCCCCAGGGGGGTGATTGATAATGTTCTCTAACAGAAAATGACAGTGATGTCTCTAAGGTGAACCAGAGACGTACATAAACCATAGACACATGACTGGATTTGGGGCTTGTATCTAATTCTAGCCCCAATCTAAGAAAAATTAGTTCTTACGGCATGGTTTTCATGAAGAGATTATTGAAGATATGGGTGCTATAGCCAAGTGCAGCAAAGCAATCAGATGGTGCCAGCTACCAGGAAGCATAGTGTTTCTGGTCTTAAAGGTTTATTTTAAAACAAGGAGCCATCTAAGTGAGGTGTCAACTAAGTCCACATGGAAGAGGCACACCAACATGTGTGATCCAAGGATTACAAAGAATATAACCCAAATCTAAAAGAGGGACAACATTGCAGAATGTTGTGAATGATGAGGGAAGCCCCAAGTCTATTTGCAGGGTCCACACATGGATTCAGCCTTCAGTGAATCCCTTCAGATCACAACTGAGGGGTGTCAAGAGCCCTGTTATAAGAGAGCCCTGTAAAGTCAATTGTGCCTGATGTAATGAAGTTAAAATGCAATGTCTTATCATTTCATCCCCATTTTTAGCCAGTTTACGCTGCTTCAGTTTAACCCCCCAAAATGAAGGGGAAAGATGGATTAAGGCCCTGGGGTATTCCCTCCAACCATGGACCAGGGATGTGACTAGTCTTGCTAACATGCAGAATGCATTGAAAAATGGATTGTTACAGAGGCAGTTAAGTTAAAATTTAGTGCCCTATCATTTGATCTTCCTAATGATCCATTTAAATTTGTTCTAGTTTTTATTATTTTCTGCTTTTTTATTGAGGTTTGTATCTGTTTTAATTTACTCTTCTTAGTTTTATTGTTGTTGCTTGCTTTTTTAATGTTTTTTTTCTGAATAGGAAATCAGGATAGGTAAATCTATAAAGACAGCAACTGGAATAGTGGTTCATTGGGCTGTGATTTTCAAGGTCAGTAGTTCAAAACCCCCAACAGCTCATTGGGACAAAGCCTGGGAATTCTACTCTCATTAACAGTTAACATCTCGGAAACCCACAGGGGTCGCTGTGAGTCAGCATTGACTTAATGGCAGTGAGTTAGCAGTGGGGACATGAGCGGGAAAATCAGGAGCTAGTACCAATGAGCACAAGACTGGAGAAAATGTTCTAAAACTGATTGTGGTGATGATTGTCCAATTCTTGATGTAATTGAACCATTGAATTATATGTTATGTGAATTATATGCTAATAAAACTGTTGGAATAAAGTATATTTCCCATTCAACAATTTTCTGTTGTGCCTAGGGCCAATTTTCTGTCTCTTCATCTTGCTTATTACTTTCATGGTTTTCCTCAAATGCCCGGGGTTCAAACTTGTCATTTATACCTAGGAATGGGTACCTACATTACTGTAGCGTAGGTGTTAGTTACTCCTAGCTGGGAATGGAGTCACCGCCAACTGATTTAGCTGTTCTGCCCTAAGCTCTTTTAATTATGTTGCAGGTCTCTGAAGGGCCCCTTCTCCTGTTGGTAATTGTTCACTTTGAGCTTGGGGTTTCTCTACATATGGTCTTATCTTTCTAGTAGGGTTTATTTTGTGTTTTTTTCCCTGTGCATATGGTGAACTGTGGTTTCCTTAGGTTTTGTCATTTTAATCCCATCTGCATTCTATTTTCCAGAAATTCTTTACAATTTCAAGACCTCACACTGTCACCCTTTATTGTCTCAGTGCTGTCATGAATTTAGTCTTTAAAAGATTTCTTTCCCCTGTCACTTGAAAGGGCTTGGGATGAAGCATTTTGGTGTGAGGTGGTAGACATCTGGGCTCAGTCCATTATCATGATCCACTCTGATTACTATTTCATGTTTACATATATATGTATATATACACACACATGCATATAAAACATACAGCAATTCCTTCATTTTCAAGTTTAAGAAGGTAAGCTATTTTATAACAGTGAAATGTGAATAACTAAAGCTCGTCTATTTAAAAATAAGTCTTAACAATTTAACCAGCTTGATTTCAGCAGTATTAAAATATATCATTAACATCTTTGTTTTCTTAAATTGAGGAGACTCAACATAATTGACAATGTCTTAACTTAGGGACATTGTCCCAGAATATTCTGCTTAATGGGTGGTAATACTGTGCCCTTGATCCTTTAGATTCTTTGTTCCACTGACCACGTAAGGCGGCTTTCCTGCTTCTAGTTTTAATTCTAATGCTACCCTTTGTTCTCTTTGAACTGCCTGCTACTAAGTTTCTGGGCAGTGGGGAATCACGCGGCTAAGTGTGTTAGAAAATAATATCCTATAAATAGTTCAAATTAAGACAGGAATTAGAGGAACACGAGTGGGACCCGGTACAGTGGTTTGGAAACTATATCAAACCTGTAAAGGAATCTTTGCTTGCTCCCCTGGGGGAGCCTCCAAATGGATGAGAATTCAGTAGAGCAGGAGTCTAACTGACAGATGGGCAAGGATGTTACTTTGAGGACTAAGGTACACCTGACCCTGGCCGTGGTACTTTCAGTTACCACCTATGCATGTGAAAGTTGGACATGGGAGACCGAGGGAGAATTAATGCATTTGAACTGTGGTACTGGTGAAGAACATTGCAGGTGCTGTGGACTTTCAGCAAAACAAACAGATCTCTTTTGGGAAAAATACAGCCAGACTGCTCCTCAGAGGCAAGGATGGTAAAATGCCGTGAAAAAGAGGAAGGCCCTTGACAAGAGGGGTGGCCTCCGTGGCTGCAATAATGGGCTCCAACAATTGTGAGGATGGCACATGAGCAGGCAGTGTTTCATTTGGTTGTCACCGTGAGCTGGGACCAACTGCACAGCGCCTACCAGCAGCCGTGCCAATGATCTGAAGGATTTATTGTTTTACACGCACATACAATTGCAAACCAAAAAAGCGGTCTAGCCAGTCTCTTGCTAAAGTAACCACCTCCAGAGAAATGGTAATTCTCGACCTCTTAAAATGCATTTCTGTTTATAAAATGCTCATGAGTGATTGGCATCTTAAACATCACAATGCTAATAAAAAACGTTGAAGGTGCTCTGAGTGGTGTTTTTATTCTTTCTATTGACTATCTTCAACGAAATAGATCACGGAAGATACGGACTGTCGCGGGGTATGTGTACTTTTATTCGAGCCGGGCTGTATGTGTTTTTATTTAGGCCAGACACTGACAAAGGCCAGGGGACCATAAAGGGCAGTAGACCAGTGGAGGCCACGCTAGCAGAGTATAGTTCAATGTATGTTTTCTCTTTTTGAATGTTCCTTGTTTTTCAAACTAGATTCATGTTAATCCAATAGCATTTTAATTACTTAAGCCCTCCAACTTTTTTAAGCAGTAGTGGCAAAATGAATAGAATATTGCTTTGAAACCAACCAGATTTCTATTTGGACTTCAATGCCACCATGTGTAAAGTTGTAAACATCGATAAATTAGTTATCTTTATTTATCCTATTTTTGGCAAAAGATGGAGCTTTCTACCCTGTGAAAAGTTAGTCTTGGGAACTCACAGGGGTCATACTATCCCATCCTCTGAAGCTGCTACGAGTCGGAACTGACTCTATGACAGTGTTTTGCTTACTGTATCAAGTATACATTTGGAGGAATAATAATTATCATAGTCCACTACAGCATGTAACCTCTCATCTAAAGAACGAAGTGCCATCTTTTTGTCTAATATTCAAAACCTATACCATCTGGAACCTATGTATCCCCCATTACTTACAATATAAATTCCATACTACCAACTTATTCAACCATAATGTTTTAGAAACAGTTTTATTGGCTTGTAATTCACAAATCATACAAGTCAATTGTCAATTGTGTTAAGAGTTGTGTAATTATTACCACAATCAATTTCAGAATATTTTATTTGTTCTTATACTTTTGTATGATATTTATGTTCATCTGTCTTTGTATGGCAGGCAGAGTAATGGCTCTGCCAATTATAACAGATCCTAATCTCTGAAACATGTACATATTACCTTAATTGGGAAAAGCTATTTGTGGATGTGATTATTAAGGATTTTAAGATGAAGTGGTCCTAATTATCTGAGTAAATTCTGAATGCTGCACAATGTCCTTAGAAAGAGAGCGAGAGATTGAACACACCCTCACACACACACACACACACACACACACACACAAGAGAAGGTTGCGTGAGGAATGAAGCAGAGATTGAAGTAATGTGTCTGTGGTAGTTACATAATTGGTATCAATTTGAGACTTTAAGAGTGAAGGGGTGGAGTTTAACCTGTCAGTCAGCTTGATGGCCTCATTTGGTTAAGTTGATAAATAGCTCCCTGGAGGAGGGACACACAGTCACTCCCTGTGAGACATTCCTGACAATGAGCCTGATGGAACTACACTGATGCAGCCAAGGCCCTAGAGCTGGAGAAGCCATGTGAAGACCCACCCCAGTGCTGAGATGTCACTGGATCCACAAGACTTTCCACCCACTGGTTTGTGATCTTCCTGCATTCGGCATCTTTGCAGGTGTTGCATAAGTCTGAAGAGGAATTGATAGATTGGTATCAGATACATCTGAGTGTCTATGGATTTGCTTCTCTAGTCTACCCAAACTAACACAGTGTCCACAAACTATGATAGCATAAATGTTTAAGCCATGTAGTTTGAAGTAATTTGTTACAGTGGCCATGGGAAACTAATACATTTGCTTCCCCCCACAGCTGTCCCTGAGACAAGGCTTTGAGTACAAGTGCAAGTTTTAGGTGGAAGGTGATACCAGAATCACTGTGAGGAGAGTGAGGCTGAAAAAACAACAACAACAAAAGACAAAAGCTAATAAAGTATTTAAAAAGAGGCTCCTCACTTAGCTAGGAGCCCTGGTGGTGTAGTTGGTTAAGCATTAGGCAGCTAAGTGCAAGATCAACAGTTCAAAATGACCAGCCATTCAGAGGGCAAAAAGACAGGACTGGCTACTCTTGTAAAGTATTAGTCTTGGAAACGCACCAGGGCATTTCCACCCTGTCTGATAGGGTCACTGTGGCATGGACTCAATGATGGTGAATTTGGTTTGATTCTCTGAGCTATTGTGACTGAGTGGGGTCTCTCTGAGAGACTACAGAGTACATGCTTTAGAATCAGCACAGTGAACGGTAAGGTAACTGGATGATTATCCACAAATCTCCACCAGACTAGTTGAAGGTCATCTAGGAGACATTCTCCATCATTTCTGGCCTGTTCTATACGGGGGTTAGCATTCTTGTAGACAGAGTACATGCTAGGCAAAGAGATGTGGGAAACTATCAACATGGAAAAGATGTAGTGAGGGTACAGCATTTGTTACAGTCCACCCATGCATCCTCAGAACAACGTGTGCCCCATAATCACTCTCATATTACTGTTCTAATTATACATCTCTTGCGTGTCTCTTCTGTCACTGATTCTTCGAGCTGCTGGACAGCTTTCATTTGAGAAGGTTTATAATAGGAGGATTAGTGCATGTGCCGCTACTGTTTTGAGGCTACATTGGACCTCAGATATAACTAATGTCCATCAACTTTCTCTTCAACAGTTCGTTTTTAAATTCCGCTCACACCCTGATAACTTTCTGCTGGTTTAAGCTGGTTTGTCCCCTGGTGGAACCCAGAGTATCATTCTTGAGGGACTTGCATTTATGATTGCCCTTTCACTGTCATAAGCAGTCATGGAAGCACTGAGAAACGCTCCAGGGTGTCCTTTGTAGTCCAGATATACTCACCCCATTCCCTCATGATCTACACCTATAGTTCTTCATGACAACCAAGATCAACCACTCATGCTAGTAGAGTAAATGCTTTCTTTATTGTTGGTCGATCAACATGGAGATCCATAAAATGTATATATAAAGGTTTTAGCTTTGGATTCAGTGAAACCACACTGTATCTCTTCCTAGAAGCATTTCATCCTGGGATCTTTTGGCTATGAATTAGGTCACAAGAAAGTATCGCTCCATTTTCAAATATTTGTGTAGAGTCATTCTTGCATAAGCCCAAGTGAAGACAGTTTGCAAAGAGGGAAACTTCTTATTTTCTTCCCCTTCCCTAAAAACCTTGCCCGTTGTGGAAGTTAGATGATTTTATGTCAACTTGAAGATATGGTGTGGCGATACTGGGAGGATGGAGAAAGGGTGGGGTAGAGAGGGGGAACTGATTACAAGGATCTACATATAACCTCCTCTCCGGGGGGTGGACAACAGAAAAGTGGGTGAAGGGAGACATCACAGTGTAAGATATGACAAAATAATAATTTATAAATTATAAAGGGCTCATGAAGAAGCGGGGGAGTGGGGAAGGAGGAGGAAAAAAAGAGGACCTGATGCCAAGGGCTTAAGTGGAGAGCAAACGCTTTGAAAATAATGAGGGCAATAAATGTACAGATGTGCTTTACACAATTGATGTATGTATGGATTGTGATAAGAGTTGTATGAGCCCCCAATAAAATGATTTAAACCAAAAAGGAAGTATAGGGGTGGACTCCAACCTATCAATCAGGTCACACAGCCTGCTCTGATACTTTGCCTTCTTGCCTGCTGGGACTTTGTCACGGACAATGAGCGCTGTCAGCAACCTGCCATATTTCCACCAACTTTGGATCCACACAACTCTGTAATCTTCTGCCTACTAGTTCATCATTTGTGTCTGCAGTGAGTCTATGGACTAGCATTGGGCTTATGGACTTGAGTGGAACTGGGCTGGGAGTTTTTCTGATCTATAATTACTTCTTAATATAAAGCTTTCTCAGCTTTATATTTAGATAGATAGATAGATGTAGATAGTCACTGGATTTGTTGATCTAGTCAACCCAGGCTAGCACATCCCTGTACGTGAAAGAAGAGGGAAAAGAATCGGTGGTTGGTTTTGTTTGTTTGTTTGTTTGATATTGATGTATTTACAAAGGGCCTTGCCACCAAACCTTATATAAGAAGCAAAGCCTTTGGTCAGAAATTCAGGCTCTGATTTTGTTTTGCTTGCTTTCTATTTGTTTGCACCAAATAGTACGTCTCTTAATTTAAGAACCATGTCCTATTAAGTTGTATACATATCAGAGCCCCACGACCCTGAGGCAGCAGACAGGCAGAGATCAGTAGAATGTGTTGCTGGCAAACTCCAAAGCGAACCTGAAGGAATAATGTCTTCCTGGCAATGGCCTGGTGCTGGGCATGCCATCAGAAGGACAGTTTTAAGCATCTAAGGATACTCCAAGAGACAAAATAAGAGTTCAAGTGAAAGAAAGTTCAGCACAGAAGAAAGAAGAATTTCAGTAAACAAAAAGGGGTCTATTAAAGTCTCCAAACCTACTTTATATCGCCAATGATTTTCCAACAATGGAAAGGTAAAAGGAAAGTAAAATTGGAAGCAAGATTGATCTCTGAGGGTTAAGCAGTTTCAGATTCTTCCTTCTAATTGGCATTCCACATAAACATGCTCATGTTTTTCTTATATCCCCAAAAAAGACATTCTACAAAGATACAATTTTTAAAACTTTTTTCTAAGAACTATATGTTTTTTCTATATCTGTATTTAAACTAATATAAAATGATTAGAAAGAATATATAAGGTTTAAGAACTATCTGATTGCCTCTTAATGTCCACTTTCCCCTTCTCTTTTATTGCTGTGAATATGTATATGTAAAAAATTAGTCATTTGAACATTCTTCACCTATACAACTTAGTGACATGTTCAGCATGTTGTAGAATCATTGCCAGCATGAATTTCCAAAGTTTTCCATTACCTTTAGTAAAAGCTCAGTAAAGCCTCAAATTGCTTACAAATATTATACAAATTAGTTGTTTTTTCCCAGTCCCTATGGAACAGCGAGAGCTAACACACATATTATCTGGATTTTCAATAAAAGCAGCATGGAGGTACTTGCTTTCCCTTAGGAGAGGTTGCTCAGGTAAAAAATGCAACACAGGGTAAGTTTTATAGAACTTTAAAAGAGCTAGCTAATTAAAAATAAATCGTTCTTTGTATTTAATACAATGAGAAAATGTCACTCTGGTCCGAGGGGAAATGGGCTTCTAAATTTAACTTCTTTAGGCAGGAGTGAAGTCCTGTTTTGTGCATTTTCCAAAACAATCATTTAGGTGGTCTTCAAATTAAACAAATACAGAAAGCTCTTTGTCAGTGAAGTGAACCTTTGACTTCTTTCTTACGACAAATGCTTTGGATTAGACACACATAGAAAATAATCTGAGCTTCCCACTCTTGGGAAGTTAGGGAGGCAGAAACTCGGGAATTCTTCCAAGCCTTTGGGGACAGGAAAGGGAGCAGCATACAATCGGGGAGGAAGCATCAATTTCAATAGGCAGCGACTGGGGTTATTGTGACCTATGGGAAAGTAAAAAATACACAAAAGCAAGGCGTATGTTATTTAACTGCTCTATTGAGGCCTCTTTAAAAACAGCCATTTCTACGATTCTGGACATTGTGAGTCCCTGAGACATGAACTGTGTGTCCAGGGTCTGGAGGAGGACGCCGCCATCACGGATGCTGTGCCATCCAGACTCTCAGGGAGTAATTACAGAACATGCACCTACGCATTCTACGACCAATGCTGCCCCCGGTGACGTGTAGTGGGAAATGCAGTGGCACTGGGCCTCAGTGTCCCTTTCCTTGGAGCGGTCTCAGATAGAAGGTGTATTGTCTCACTTTGTGGGAGGGTCGTCCTGAGGTGATTCGGGGGCTGTGTCTGTAAGAGGCTGTCCTAGAAACGGTCTGCCGAGTATTTATGATTCACCTCAGCAACTGCAGCCATTGAGGGATGGCCAATTGAGCATTTGAGTGTTAAAAAAAACAACCCACTAGGGTCCCCTGCTAATTTAAGGTCAAACTCTTCTGTAAGTCTGAGAGTTAGGCGACAGTCCCAGTTCTACCTTTAGCAGCATGAGCAGTGTTTATTTTAATAGAGATCTTACAACATTTTCTATAATCTTTATGTCTTTAGTGAGGGAGAGTAGATAATTTTTCAAAATTTGCTTCAGCCAGAAATTAGAGCAAACCTCATTACTCCATGCCCACATTCAACAGAGCATCTTAGAATGCTCACTCTACATAGTAGGCTTTGTGGCAGGTACCATTGTCCTGAAGTTGCACAGGGCCAAAATGAGGCATTTCACTGACCACAAGAATCCAGAGCAAGTAGCTAGCTAGCATTTTCAGACTTCTCTCCCTCCTAACCTACACCTTGCCCGTTTATAGTACTGCCGCTTTGAAATATGAGGAAATCTGATGTTCAGGGGGAGAGTAAACCAAGAGGTTGGAGGTTTGAGTTCACCCTGAGGCACCTTGGAAGAAAGGCCTGGGATCAACTTCTGCAAAATCAACCAGTTAAAATCTGATGCATATAGTTCTACTCTGATACATGTGGGGTTACAAAGAGTCCTAATGAGTCCATGGCAACAGATGTGCCTAAAATACTCCAAGAAGTTAAGCCGGCAGGAATAAGATCTAGTTTCTCCTCCAGGACCAACTCCACTCTAAGCCATGATGATGGAACCTCCCCCACAGGAGGGCAAAATGCACGTGCTACAAGGGGAGATGGCCTTACGGGAGGCAACACGAAGTCAACCTGAAAGACACCAGTGGGGATGCTCGAGGGTCTGGGTTATCTTCTGACTTGATGTCTATGCGTAGTCACGTGGTTAGCTTTCCCCTGGGGCTCATTTCAATGCCTTTCTTCATTTTCTGACCACTGTAGATGTTCTGTTACCATGTCCCACGACCTGATTTATCTTACTCCTGTCATGTGAGTTAGCTGTGAACACCACTGGATGAACAGAAGAAGAGGGTCAACATAATTTAGAGAATTTTTTTTACTTCTTCTGAAGTCATCCAAATTTCTCTCTGATGTCTTTAAAGGACTTGAGCAAATGCATCTATTTTGAGCATTATTAAAATGGTTCTTTTGCATATCAGCATGTCATCTCTTGATCTCATTTTTGCCCAGTAAAAAAGGGCATGGGATGGAAGAATGGCTATTCCTAAATCAGACATCAAACATGAGAAATAGTAAATACTAGCGTCTCTCACTCCACTTCATGGGGGTTCTCATAGTTCATATTATATTTTCAAAGATTATAGGACTTAAATATCAAGAGTCCTAGCCCCTGCTCCTTCCAAAAACAACCACACAAAACCTCTCTCCCACTGTGCTAAGTCAGAACCACCCTGAAGGACAGAGTAGAGCTACTACCCAAGTGGGTCTCTGAGACTGTAACTCTTCAGCAGTAGAAAGCCCTGACTCTCTCTCGGAGCAGTTGCTGGTTTGGAACTTCGGACATGGCAGTTTGCAGCCCAGTGCTTAACCCCTATGTCACCAGACCTCTTTCCTCTGCTCTTTAGCTATTTTTATCTTTTATATACTTTGTTAAACAACAAAATACATACATATATTACAAAGTAAAAAAAGTTGACAAGGTAGGATAGGAAATATCCCCCAATCCAACCTTACATGCTCTATAAATTCTAATTCAGCATACCTACCAAGTGTTGTCCACATTTTTTTTGAGCAGTCTAGGTTACATTTGATTTGTGAATCAATACATACCATTTTCACTTAGTACTATACTATATAATAAAATAACTTTCTATATTAGATGATTTCTTATTTAAACTTTCATTTTGCATATATAGTCATATGTTATACAATCCTGTATTGATGGGACACTATCACACATACTGGGGGCTGCATGCCACCTTTTATCCTTTTTCTTCTCCTTTACTGTTTGCCAAACCACTAACTCAGCAGCTAACTCCAAGTTTACCTTTGCAATTGATATTTTATGGATCCTTTTTTACTTTCCTTGAGATTCATAAATGTAATCAAACCCACACATATATGTTTCCACTGATAAAAATTGGATTGTATATGCATATTTATTTGCATCAACTGTTCATGCTCAATAATTGTTATAATTCATGGTTTGCAGTGGCTTATTACGTGGAGTGATTGCATGATTATTTTAAAAATTCTATATATATATATGTTTATAAAATTTACCCAATTTTTCATACTACCAAAAATACTTATACTACCAAAAACACTTATACTTGTATATACTTGAGTTTAAGCTGACCCAAATATCACCTGAGGCACCTAATTTTCCCACAAAACTGCATTAAAATGTGCTAAAAAAAACTCCACTTATATTTGATTATATGCTTTAATATAAAACAATTTAATTATCCTGTATTGTGATATTTTTATGTCTGTGGGGAACATTCCATGACTAGTATTGTAATTAATATCACTCTCATAGATATTGCCAGATGGCTTTTAAAAAAAGACTAAGTATTCACATTTCCACCAACAATGTATGAGAGTATACTATTCAGTTCATGTTTGTAGCATTATTTCCTGGATATAAATCTAAGTTTTCATTGTTAAATTAACTTGCATTTTTTTTAATTTTAACAATTTATTAGGGGCTCATACAATTCTTATCACAGTTCATACATATACATACATCAATTGTATAAAGCACATCTGTACAGTCTTTGCCCTAATCATTTTTTTCTCCTCTTTTCTTTTTTTATATTTTATTAGGGACTCATACCACTCTTATCACCATCCATACATATACATACATCAATTGTATAAAGCACATCCAAAGCATATTCAATTTGCTCTTGTTTATAAAGCTCTTTCTTATACATATATGAGTGTCTCTGAATTTGTTTCTCTAGTCTACCCACACTAACACAGTATGGTACCTTGGGAGTAGGGTACTAGAGGAACAAATCCTAAAGATGGAAAGTGAATGCTTCTTTGACCTCTTCCCCATGGTAGTTCTCCTTTGGATACCCAGAGGTCAGATATGACCATGTAGTTTTCTGGAAAGAATATGGGACGTTAAATTTTTTTATTCTTTTGTTTAGTTGTTGTTTTGGTTATTCCTGTTTGAAATGATAAAAATGAATGTGATCAATGTATATTTTTAGCTCAGGGGACAGAGTCACTCCTTGAATTTCTCAGAGCTCCTTAGGGAAAATGGCTGACAGAAGGTCGACAGGGTAACAGAAAGCCTGGTTCTGGCTTGATGCTGTCAGAGGCCTAATCCCATATTTTGTATGAATTGTGTTTACATCACCACAATCAGTTAGAGTGCATCCTTCCTTCCACTTCTGTATTCACTATTTGTTCCACAATTCCCCTCAACTTCCCCCACCCCAAATTCTCAACATACTATTACATCCATTATTGTCTCTATATATCTGTCCCTTCTGTGCTTTATGTACTAGAACACATATGGAAGACAACCACCCCTCCCCCGGAAAAAAAAAGGGAAAGAAAAGACCACAAGCAATATTAAAATAAGCCAGTCTCCACATGTTTGTCTTCATGTTCCTGTTTGTTTTATTGTTGGTTTCTAGTTTTATTACCTCACAATTTCTAGTTTTAGAACCTTAGTTATAACACTAAGAAGATGAGTTGCATAATCCCAACATTGAAAAATTTCTTAAGACGTTAGGAGCCTACTATGTTTTTAATTCTTGAGAATGTTCTGTGTGAATTAGAGAAGAATGTATGTTATGTTCTTGTTGGATGGAATTTTCTCTGTGTGTGTATATATATGATAGAGTTTGTGGATTGTGCTGTTGAGCTCTTTTGTGTCTTTGTTGAAATTCTTTCTTAATGTTCTGTCTTTCCTTGAGATTAGCATATTAAAGTCTCCTGCATAATATTTGAGGTATCTATAGCCTTCCTTAGTTTTGTGCAGATTTGATCTATGTATTTTGATAGTTTGTTGTTGGATATGAAAACAAGGTCCATACATATCATATGTTGCTTATAAGAAACATAACTTAGACACAAAGATAAAAATAGAATCAATGGATGAAAAAAGTTATAACAAGCTGATGGCAACCCCCAAAGAAAAGTGACAATATTAATCTCTGGTAAAATAGACTCTAAATTAAATATTTACTGAAAGATGAGGGTATTTGGTAGCTTTTGGATTGAAAATATATTAAGGCATTCAAAAGAAAAATAGTATGTAATTTAAAATACTACTACTAATAATAATTTTTAATGTAGACGGAAGGTACTGATTAAGAATGAATTATAAGAATGTGATCAACTTTGTTTTTAAAAGGAGGGGAACATAGAAGAATGAACACAACTATGACAAAATAACAAGTGGGATCTTAACCTTGTCCTTGGGCAGATTAGGATTGTAGGGCAGAGATCTTTTGAGCAGTTGGGCAGTGTCTTTCAATGTGTTTTACCCTTGTGGTCTTTAAGGATTGCAGGGCATGGTTGATTTTAAGCTAGGGAATTGGTTTGGTGTTGGATAGGGTTGAAAACCTGTAGTCTTACAGTTTTAGGTTCATTTTCTTAAAGACATAGGCTTCAGTTGTGTCAGGTCAGAGGTGGCAGGGTTCCTTCTTTTCAGATGATGAAGGGCACCAAGCAGAAGTAGTGATGTGGGGTCTGTATCTGCCCCCTACATAGGAGGTCTTAGAGCCAGGGGGATGCAAGAGCCTACTCAGAGGGCAAATTGTTGCTCTAAGTGGGCTGAGGTGGTCTATTGTGATGCTGAACAAGGAACTGGGTTTGTGAGAAAGCAGGAGGATTATTCAATATATCAAGTAACTCAGCTGGGAAAGCCTTCTGAGCCCTCAGGCTATTGCCCTGGTGTCAAGCAAGATCTTGCTGCCTGTGGTATGTGAAAACATTGGGGCAGGAGGTTCACAGTGGCATCCAGACACCTGGGTGGTTGCCTGCCCAGTCACACCCTCCTAAAGAGTGATATGTCAGAGTGTGGACCCCTTGGAGGCCAGAAAGTGGGGTTCAAATTCCACGGGTTAACTATTTTTTTCTCTGATGAGCTCAGCTTTACCCTTGTCTCCTGCCCCTTTGTTCTTGGTTGTGTTGTTATAATAGCACCTGCGTATTACAGGTATGGTTGACTGACACAATGCAGTGGTGGGAAAAACCTGAGAAAAGCTGAGTGCTTTTGGGTGCCCTAGATGGAAACCACGGAACCATGCTGTCCTCATGATTGAGAGATTTAAGCCATCCATCTAGGCTGGCCATTGACCATTGGCCGATGACAAAGTGGCATCTTTTGGTAGGCTTTGCTGCACTTTCACTTTAAGAAACTTGTGTCTACTTATCGTTATGTTGGGAAACTGTCTGTCAGGAAGTGGAGGACAGTCCTCTCCACAATCCTTCTCTGGTGGTATCTGCAGTGGCTCCCTTCTAATCAGTATAATTTTTGCTTTTGAATGAAGCAGAGTATGCCATTGTGGAAAAGGGCCCTAATGTTTTATCCATTCTTCTACTGATGAGCATTGGGTTGTACTCATTTTCTTGTTATTGTGAACAATGTTATGATTACCAACTCTAGGTTTGGGTTTTTGTTTTTGCCTTTTTTATGTGTGAATTTATTGTTATAAAATTCTCTATAACTACTGCTTTTGATATGTCCCAAAGATTCTGTAATGGTGTATTTTTGTTCTCATTTTTAAAAGGAAATTAAAATTTTCCTTCCTCGTTCACCAATTACTCAGTAGTCTTTACGCTTTAGATTGTTCAGTTTCCATGCACCTGAATTTTTGCTCTTTCTCTTTCTAGTGTGTTCTAATTTTATAGTACTCTGATATGAGAAAATGGATCGCAAAGATCTCTATATTTTAACATTTATTAAAGTTTGCATTGTGTCCTAACATATGGTCTATTCTAGAGAATGTTCCATGTGTACTGGAAAAGACTGTATACTGTGTTTTTGTTGGACGGGTGCTTTACATATGTCTAAGAGATCGACTTGGTTAATTGTCTTGGTTAGTTTTTCCGTTACCTTTATTACTTTCTTTCCTAATAATCTGTACGTTCTTGGGAATATTTTATTGAAATTCACTATTACTACATTGCATATTTTTCTTTCCAGCTCAGTAAGAATTTGATTAGCATATTTCAAGGGTTTTTCTTGGGTGTATATGTGTATTATGATTCTGTACTCTTGTTCTATTACTACTTTAATGCAATGCAATCCCATTCTTTGTCTCTCATGATGTCTTGAAGTCTCTTTTACCAGAGATTAATATTGTTGCTCCTTTTGGGGGGTTGCCATCAGCTTGTTATAATTTTTTCCATCCATTGAGACTATTTTTATCTTATTGCTTATGTGTGTTTCTTATAAGCAGCATATGTTTGGGTCTTGTTTTCATATCCAATCTACTACTCCCTGCTTCCTGACGAGTGCATTTAATCCATTCACTGTCATTATTAATTTTTGTGGGTTTGTTGTTGTCATTTTTCTCTGATTTTTGAGTGTGTGTGAGAGTTTCTTTATTCTTCCAATATTCTGTGCTGCTTTGAATACTATTTCCAGTATGTTGTTTTCTGTTTGTTTGTTTGTTTCCCTTGGTAACCAACACTATAAATTTATTTTTCAGTATCTTCAAAAAGACCCTGTGTCAATATAGATCAAATTCATTTGAATTAAAAAATTAGCCCAAAGTCTCCCCCCCATTAGGGGTCTAAAATTACTATGAACCCTCAGTGTGACAGCGCATTATTCTATCTGGAGGAAACATGGGCTGCAGAATTGGTGATCTGCCACAGTGAGGGGGAAGTCATATATAAGATTACAAATTCAGGGAGCAATAATGTTGAAATAGTAATACACAAAACAATTAACTGCAATCATTTTCTTAAGAGGACTAAATTTGTGGAAGAAAAACTTTAACTGCTATTGCAGAAACATCTGTATGGAGTAGAAATTGGTGTCAGTAGCATTTATTCGTAGAAAGTATGTTCTAGAAACTGGAGGTAACTGGATGTGCATTGCTGGCAGCAATTGAATAGAGCAGTCACAGATGGTTTGGCTGAGGCCAACACCTAATGAAGGTGAAAGCCTTGTCTGTGGGGAATTTGGGGTGATACCTGGAGGAATATTACACTGGGTATAAACCAAACTGAATTGTTTTCACAAGTGTTGTAAAGTTTCATATAGTAAAAGGTTTTTTTCGACCTGCACTTCCATTTCACAGCAAGAGTGGCATAGAATATCTAAACCCAGGAGAAAGCATTCGTGCAAGATATCTAATTCCTTGGTCTAATGATGAATACAATTCAAAATGATTACACTATGATCACATCTAGAGTCAAACCCACAGTAGTCCCTTGCAAGCTTCAACAGGGGAACCAGCGCTTTCAGCAAGAGGGTGGCAGCACTTGTCTTCCAAATGAAACGGAAGACAGATATGCTACTCTCACTGAGCACATCAGCTTCCTGTCTGCCAGTTGTTGTCACACTTATGATTGAACATTGCACATCCTTCAAAAGTATGTCCCATTCAGATCTTGGGATGGTGCAAAGATCCCCAGATTGCTGGTTTTTGGTGGGCTGCTGCCAGGAGAACCAAACGTCAGTCCCTTTGAAATACTGTGCAGCTTCCATCACCATGAGCCTAGCGAACAACCAACAGCCTCAGAGAATCAACTAAATTAAACCTCTTCCCCCACTGCCATGGCCACTACCACTGTGGATTGTTCCAGCTGTGTTTAACATTCAGCTTCCTTTTTTTCCATATAATTTTATATTAACATTTTTAAGGATTAATAACATTTTCCTGTCTTTTTCTTTATGTGCAAAAGTTGAAAGTGAGTCTGTTGGAAACAGAGGCAGATACAGCTCAATCTCCTGTAGCCCGCTGTTTCCCTGTTACAGAGAGTAGAGCGAGCACTAGCTCATGTTACCGGCCAGACTGTGTAAGCCTGGTTGTGTTCTTTTGAATATTGATCTCAAGTCTGTCTACTGTTGGTGATTCTCTGTCTAAAGTATTCACTATATTTTTTGGATTGCCAGTCTTGTTTTTATAAATTTCTTTTTTTTCTTGGCTATAATACCCTTATTTCTCCCTCATATTTAAGGGAATTTTACTGGATAAAATATTTTTTGTTGGCAGTATTTGTCTTTTGGGGTTTTATAAGTGTTATTTGCGGTTTTATATACGTCACTCTATTGTCTTCTTCCTTGCATGGTTTTGACTTTAAAAAATCCAAGCTTATTCTTATTGGTTTGCCTTTCAAGGTGACTGTTCTTTCCCCCTAGCTGCTTCCAGGATCCTCTACTTGTTGGTAGTGGAGAGTTTGGCTGCAATATGGCAAAATATTTTTCTTGTGGCCTCTCTCCTATTCAGGGTTATTTCAGTTTCTTGAATTGTTATTTTCTCATCTTTTGTGGTGTTCAGAAAGATTTCTTATACTATTTTGTCTGTAGATTTGTTTGTTTCTTCTTGCTCCAGAATCTCATTGAGATACATCTTTTATTCCTCCATGTAAATAAGTAGACTATGTATGTATATGAATAAACTATGTGTATTTATATACATGGTATATACATATTTATATATACTATTCGTATACATATTTATGACTATAAATACACATAGTTTAGTCATATATAAATATACATGTTTATTCCTCCTGATAGTTTCCCACATAATTTTTTCAGATTCATTTGTTTTCTATTGCTTGTTTCTTTTTCCAGTTGTGTTTGCGGGACTTTTCTGCAAGCTCACTAATTCAGCCTTCCATTTCTTCAGTCCTTTTGCTCTGCTCTTTTAAAGTGCTGTGTAATCCTATTATTAATAATCTAGGTTTTGTTACTTATTTATTATTTATTTGGTAAAGTTTCTAATTTTCCTACTTTATCCGTGTTCCCTCTATCACTTTCTCGAGTTGCTGGAAGTACATGAGCTTCACTATTCTCAATATTCTTTCTAGACACTTTAGAACCTTTCCTTCTTAATAAAATTCCCTTTGGATTTGGGTAGTGTTCACTTGTCTCTATCTGTTTTTCTTTTCTTTTTTTCATGTATATCAGTATTTTCTGTTGCTTCCACAAGCTCATGATTAGCTTGAAAATAGTTGGGTCATGTGGGAGTAGTTGACTTTATTGAGTGGTACAGAAGAGACTTAAGGGGAACCGTGAAGCAAAAGGAGATGAAATTTAAAAAAAAAGAATAATAGAAGAAATGGGGAGAAAGGGGAAAAAAGAAGAAAGGATGCTGACGTTTTCCATAAAACTAATAAAAATATATTCTAAGAGATAACAAAGCTAATATAAATAATAATACATTTTAAAAGTACTGTTCGGTTGGGATCTCCCTTCAGTCCAAGAGACTTACAGCTTCTATAGGCTCAAAAGAGTAGGATACCAGGTGGGCGTGGATTATGCCCTGGTGGAGCGCATGAGCAGGGGCCGACAAAGTGTGTGTTCTCAGGGCAGGCAGGCATCGGTGTACCACTGGGGGAAGAGGGCACAAAAGTGCAATTCTCCATGTTGGGGGTATATGTGGTGGCACGAGGGACAGCAGTGGCCCACAGGGGAGGCTGTGGTGCAGAAGCAGCTATGCTATGAATCAGTGGTGTGTTGGTTGGCAATAGTGACCCACAGGGGGTGGAGGCAGTGTGTGTGTATGTGTGTGTGTGAGTGAGAGAGAGAGAGCATGGTGCAGGAGTGAGGTGCTCTTTGTCCAGGCAATGGTGACCTAGGGAAGAGCTCAGCAATGGGCCTAGTTGGTAGTCAGTGGTAGGGGAAAGGAGCCAGTGTGGCAGAGGAGGGCTCCTGGCAGAGGATTTTGCAGTGGCAGTGACTGAAAGCCAGGTGAGAGCACTGGCCTCCTCAATTGTGGCTTTTCTCCTTTCTCACCTTGTTCTGTTCTCTTCCACAGTCTCTGGAGTGTATCGACTTTGGTCCACTTTCGCTTTTAAGATGCTCTCCAAGTTTTCAGGGATCATAGATTTTCCATCCCATTAATTGTTGTTGAGGGGATTTCTTGTACCTATGACTTAATAGCCACCCTACTTGTTTGAGAAATTGTGGATAGTGAGAGTTTTTTTGGTTGAATTCTCATCTTCATACAGAAGATCCATGTTTGATTTCCAGCCAGTGTACTTCAAATATAGCCACCCTCCATTACCAGCGAAGACTTGCACACTGCTGTGATTCTTAACAGGGTTCATTGGAGCTTCCAGACTAAGACTAGAAATAAAGGTCTGTGGAATTACATCAGAAAAAATATCCAAAGAAAGCCCAACCATCTCATCCCACTGTGCTTGAGTTTGCAGTGAGTTGGGGTCAACTAAACAGTAGCTATCAACAGCATTTGAGAAATGTGGTTTTATTGATTTATTAAAAGTAAATTCCTTTAGGCTTTGATTTTTCTACATTTTGTGATTTATAAAGGGCTAGGCTTATCTCATTGATATTATCTCTTAATAAAATTCTTCTATTTTCCATAGACTTTGCACCTTAAATTTAGCTGCTATATGTTTTGTTTTGGTTTTTGTTGCACAGAGATGTATATGTTGTATCCTGTTTGGCTGGATTGTCTGGAAAGCAGTTTTCTTCACTAGCATTGTTCTGTGTGCATTTGATGGTTTTGAGACAGCGATTAAGGACATGATCATCAGAATGGCCTTGTGCTCCAGGGAGATTATGGATAATGTCCTCTAACATAAAAGGGCACAGGTGACTCAGAGGCATATATAAACCATGCATATATGAATGGATTTGGGGCTCTCATTTAATCCTAGCCTTAATCTAAGAACAGTAAGTTCTCACATGTCACTGCTTGATATGAGCCCCCATGAAGAGGATATGGTTGCTACAGAAAAATGTGGTGAAGAAACAAGATGGTTCCTAGCTACCAGAAAGATTAGCATCTGGAGTCTTAAAAGCTCGCCTTCAAACAAGCAGTCATCTGAGTGAGACATCAACTGAGCCAACCAGCCTGTGTGATCCAAGGATTGTATATAAAATAATCTAAAATCAAAGGATTGAATGGTATCATAGCTTAAATACCTGTTTTGTAAGATTGTATATATAATACTATTTAACTCTGATGTCTTTAATTCTTCTACTTCTCCTGCCTTAATCAATGTTTGCTGACCTTCTTTTAAAAAAATGAATGTTTTGACTCAGATTTTAATGTAGTTGATGCATGTTAAAGAGACTTAGTGAATATCTTTTATAATGTGAGACATCTTATTTTCTATATGAAAGTGTCATTGTACTTAGCCTTTTGTCAACTGACATTTGCGTCTGCGATATGGAATTTTCTTTGAGAAGCACACGTAGATTGGTAAATGCCATTACATTTGGAGAATGGCACCAGTTGGTAGTATACTATTGTTGCTAGTTACCATGAAGTCACCTCCTTACCCATACAGAATAGAACAAAACATGGCCTGGTCCTGCATTCTCCCCATGTTTGCTTGCAGACCAGACGGTTTTGATTCGGAAAGTGTTCATTGACTGATTTTCAGAAGTATATCACCAGATTTTTACCTTAGTCGGCCGGAGGCTGAAAACTCCACTGAAACACTGAAGCCTCCTCTGACAGGCAGTGGCTGCACATTACATGCATTGGCTTGGGATAGAGCCCAGCTCTGCTGAGCGGAAGATGAAACTCAACTACTGGACCACAATATGCCCATGCTCTGGTGATAGTGTTGCTGTTACTAATCTTCTATCTTACAATAGGGCCAACCCTGCACCTGTGTACAACCAGCACATGGACTCACCAAAGGCTCCCCCTCCATCTCTCCAAGCTTTAATGTATGTTTCCCATCGACATGACAAGCAATAGCACATTGTACACAGAGAAAAGATGTTTACTAGCTGTGTTAGTCTGGGTAGACTAGAAAAACAAACTCAGAGACATGCATGTGTGTATAAGAAAGAGGTTTATATACAAGAGCAATTCAATATTGAGAAAACATCCCAGCCCAGTCCAGATCAAGTTCATAAGTCTGATACTATCCCATATATCCAGTACCAATCTATAAAGTCCTCTCCAGACTCACGCAACACACGCAATGATGCCAAATGCAGGAAGATCACAGGCCAGTGGATTGGAAGTCTTCTGGAAACAGTGGCCATTGTAAGCATCTTTAGTGCTGGCAGGAGTCTCTACTGGCTTCTCTGGCTCCAGAGGTCTGGTTGCATCAGGGTAGACCAGGTGGCTTCTCCAGCTCCCAGGGCGTAGTGCCATGTGTCTTTACAGTAGAAGGTCTCTCTGGGACTGAGCAGAGATAAAGTGTCTTCTGTCTCTGAAGGGGGAAATACAGCAATTCCCAGAATCCTCAGGGGAAAGTCATGCCCACAAAGAGGCCTGATTGGCTATCACCTGATTGACAGACTAGACTCGACCCCTTCACTCAGAATTCTCTCAAATTGACAAACGATTATAGAACTACCACACTAGCCAAAATCTAAATATAAACAGTCTATTTACTAGTCAAAAGCTAAGCGTAAAGATTCTAAAGTGAGGGTAAAGAAAAGTAAGCTGTAAAAATGTTTAACATGCCATTTGACTTCCTAATAGCTGTTAAAGTAGATCTTTGAACGTGACATGGTCTACATAAATGCGTTGAGCCTTGAGGTCTTGGCAGTGGCCCAAATCTTGGTTCTTACAAAGGAAGATGTCCTTCCTCCACCAGATTCATGGAAATGGATTGCTTCTGTTGCTCAAATATTTGCTAAGTCAGTAGCTAACTCATTAGCACTCTTTAACCAGACTAAGGCTGTCAGAACGTAAGTACAATTGTGAAATCTCTATAGAAGAAAAATTGCACATTAACTTGGTGGTACGCTTTACAAATCTTTGACTATTGTTAAACAGATGAGAATCTATTTTCTTATCTGATTATTTTGAAGACTTAAATCAAGTAATGTTTGTATTTAAACCCAAGAAACTGTTGCATGCTATATATAAGACAAACATGACTCCCTTAAATCGCTATTTCTCTCTCTTTCAATTTGTTACTCATATGAATTTATAAAGTTAAATGCACAAACTAAGCAGACAGATGATATTTAGCTCTGAATTCACTCAAACCTTTAAAAATAAAGCTACTAAGGGAACTATTTTAATATGTATTGACTTTCCTGTGTATCATGAAGATACAGATTGCAAAGGGATAGAAATGAGCAAAAACAACCTAGTAGAAATTGTGCACATGTCTTTTAATAAGGGAGGGAAAAAATAAATACCATAAATCCAGTCAAAATACAAAGGGTTATTCAGACTCTATGAAGTATCCAGTGAGACTTCCACCTCTTTGTTTCATCCTGCTCTGGGGTCAGCTGTACTCGCCTCCAGTCAGCAGGTATCATGAAACTAGGTCAGGAAATACATAAAGTATGTAAGGCTTCCTGTGAGGTTAGAAGATGCCTTAATTATCAGTCAGTCAGACTTTCTGGAAATCCTGTCTCCACTTATTTTCTAGGACAATCATTTGATCCCTTAAGTTCCCATCTCGTAAGTGATTGGGACCTATTTAAGTTCCAGGAATTTCATTACAGGTTCTCCTGCCATCCAATTTAGTCTCATCTAGTCAGAGCCCTCTGCCTATTGCCACAATTTCCAAGCTACTGGTTTTCCCTCTCAAGAAGTCCAATTCTTTTTTATTTGTGTCTGAGTAAGTGGTCAAGATGAAAACGGGACTCCAGGTTCTCTCGTCATCGTTAGGTGCCCTTGAGCTGATTCAGACTCACAGCTTCCTGTGTCGGACAGGGTTCTCTAGAGAGACACATCCAGATTGCCAGCCTGGCCGACACAATAAACTATCACACTTCCCTGTATGCAACGAGTGAAACAGTGCTGGGCTTGCACCATCCTCACAACCATTACTATGACTGATTCCATTGGTGAAACCACTGCCAGTCTAACTGAGGGCCTTCCCCCTTTTCACTGACCTCCTGCCTTACCAAACATCATGTCCTTTTCCAGGGATTTATGGCTCCTGATAACATGTCCAAAGTGTGTGAGACACAACACTTTGAAAACATGGACTCTAACAAGTTTGCCAACCTAGACGAAATGGACAGATTCCTAGATACACATTCCCTACCTAAATTAACACCAAACAGATATAGAAAATATCAACAAGGCCATAACAAAAGAAGAAATAGATCAGGTCATGAGAAACTTTCAGCAAAAAAAATGCCCAGGACCAGATAGTTTAACTGGAGAATTCTACCAAGAATTCAGAGAAGAGTTGACACCAATTCTACTTAAACTCTTCCAGAATATAGAAACACATAAACCAGAAAGAGATGAGTAGTCCAATTATAAAATAGACAGGACATGAAAGGACAGGTCACCAAAGAAGACATTTATGTTCAGCAGTTTTATGAAGAAATGCTATGAATCACTAAACATTCAAGAGATGCAAATCAAAACAAGATACCACCCAATATGGGTAGTGATAGCAAAATTCAAAATAACAGAAAATAACCCATGTTGGAGAGGATGCAGAGAGATTAGAATTCTCCTACTGCTGATAGAACTGTAAAAATTATAAACTATTGTGGAAAATAGTAAATAGCACTGTAAATATAATTTCTTTTTAGAAAGATAGATTAGCGATCCAAACGTAAACCACAGAGTTATCCGGATCATAAATGAGATAACTGGGACAAACTTAAGTGTCCTATTACAAGACACACACAGACTATCAAATGAAATAAAGGAAGCAGACACGTAGAAGATTGGGACCAATGAAAAATAAAACACTTAAATCTAAAAACGCCATCAAAAGAGTAAACCAAGAGCCCATGGACACCAAAAATATCTTTAGTAATGACACAATGGACAAGTAATATTTATTAAAACCATATAATGCTGAGTGAAAGTAGTCAATCACAAAAGGAGAAATCTTATATGAATTCATTACTATAAGGACAAATACCAAGGTGAAGGCAGCTTTCTGCTCTCAGGTCATGTACTTTTCTAATATAACCTCCCAAGCAATGAGCTAATAAGCCTTCCTAGGGCCATGAACCATATATCACCCCCTTTACTTGTCCATCTAAAAAAAAACACACTTGAACAGAGGAGATCTCTTTTCCTACGGGGTCAGTTTCTCGGGATGGGAGACAAGTGAGAAGACCAATCAGTTGCTATCGTACAATATGGTGCTGAGGTCACCCCAAATCAACAGACACTCTGAGAGCAATTAGGAAAGCTTCCTGGAATGCAGGTCAGACAGAGAACCGGGCTGATGGTCAGACATGTCTATTTCAGAGAAGGGGATGACACGTTTGTTGGTGGGAAAACCCCAGGGGGCAACCTGCCAATGCAAAAAAACTTAATACTTATGTAGAACTCAATGGAGGAATATGTCCTGGATCTTGCTCCTACTAGGACACTTGGCTTAATTTCTACACAGCCCTTGGTGACCCGGGAGCACAAGAAAGAAGAAAATGCCCTAGAACTGATTGTGGTGACGGTTGCGTAACTCTTCTTCATAGTACTGAACTATTAAATTGTATGATGTGGGAATTATATGCCAATGAAACTGTTCTTCAAAATGAAGCACAAATCTAAGAATAGAAGTTTATTGCTTCACAAGTATGATTTATAAGTATGAATGTTTTCATACATTATTATATGGGCAATTATTAAAAGATTCACAAGCTATTAAAAAGTTTCAAAACACAACTAGGAAAAAACAAACAGATGCCAAAACAACTTTTTGAGTTCGAGAGTTGCCCTCTGTTTTAAAATAGTGACATCCGTCTCACTTTTACTCGACCTCATCAATAGTCTCGGCCACTTCAGGCACTAACTACCAAGGCCCTCTGATCAGACACAGCTGACTTATGTTACAGCAGAAGGGAAACTTAGATTTGGGTAAAAAGACTACTAAATGGAATGATTCACACACTTCAACTCGATCTAGACAGTCATATGTTTGAGTCCTGGTTCACCTTTTGATCAAGTGCTCACAAGACGAAGCACTTCCCTGTCTACCTTAATTACTGTGGAAGCAAAGCTCTACTCAGGTGCCCTGGACCTTCAGAACTCCAAGCGCCTGACCTGAGAACAGAACATCCCTCGGCATCCCAGTTTCCCAGTGTTTACCTAATTGTTGTTTGGTAGGAACTGGTTGGTGTTAGTTTCTACAATTTCTCAGATCGGATGGTTGCTGTTATCTCAAAGCTTTCCTGGAAGCCTTGCTCTTTCCTACATTTTTTTTTCCCATTAATTAGCAGGTGGTCAAGTGTTCCCAAAGCTCTCTTAAACATCTCTCTCTCATGTCTCTCTCTTTAATTGACAAATATTTTGGCCTTATTTCTATGACCTTGCCCTTGTCCTAGAATGTATAGCAGGATTGTTCCTTACACAACACTTAGGTGAGCTGAATCAGGCTAGAGAGACACACAAATGACTCTCTGAAGAGGGGCATGAAAAACAAAAGACTGCATGTCTTTGTCTTCAAGAAACTAGTTTTGGACACTATTTATAAATTAAAAGCAAACAACTTTGACTTATAAAGGAAGGCGTAATATTATTTCATTTTACTGCCCTTTGTACATAACACCTTCAAAGTAGTTTTCTTATTACATTAGAATAGTTTGTTTCACTATCTTACTATCAAAGTAAGCTCTATGAAGTTAGGAATTATGTTTAAGGGGACTTCAAAGAGTTCATGGAAAAAAATTCCATTCCGTGTTTACTTCTATTTTCCATATATTTTTGAAGCCCCTTCATGTCTTTAACTTATATGCCCAGTACCTTCCTTGTTGCCTGTCATTCAGTAGGCATTCTGTAAGTTCCAGCCTAAGTAAAAGAGTGTTGCTACAAAATAATAGTTATTAAATAAAAATATCGAAAGGTGAAGCTATTGTTTCTTGGTATCTCCTCCTCCACCTAGGTGTATACATTTCTGATGGCAATGCTTCCAAAATCCAAAATCCTCGAGACTTCTGTGATCTTCAATTTACACCGCATCAAGGCACCACTTTAGCAACCTGGAGATGCTAAGGTCATGTGACTTGTCAGTGTCCCGCGAGTATTGTGAACAACAAAAAGTTGGAAAGAGCATGATTCGGTTTAAGGAGAAGTGGGTTTAGGCTTCCTAGTGAGAGTCTCAGAGAACAGTCCTGCTCCCCTGTAAGAATGAGCATCGTTGTGACGCCGAACATAGTCCGCTGCTCACGTTTCCTGGTCTTTTTCTCACCTAGGCAGTGTTCCGCTTGCTTCATACTTCTTTCTCAGCTCACATGATTGTCCTATGTCCTTTGAGAAAACCTTATCAACATAACCCTTTGGGTGGGGGTGGGGGCATGAGGAGCTGATACCAAAGGCTCGAATAGAAAATAAATGTTTATGAAATGATGATGGCAATATATGTGCACATATGCTTGATACAATTGGTGTATGGAATGTTATGAGAGCTGTTAGAGCCCCCAATGATTTTTTAAAAAGATAACCCTTTTAGAATTCCCACATATAGTGTCCATACCTTCTGCACCGACCTCTTTCCCTTGAATTTGACCCATGTCCTGCCAGATCCCCTAGGAAGTCCCTATTTGATTTGGCCTTTGTTCCTGAAAGCCCCCTAATTAAACTAAGACAAATGTATGTTTAAACACGGTTTCTCTGGAATAAACTCATGCATGAATGAACTGGAACCCTGGTAGCAATACCTTTGTTCCTATCCTCATAGTTATTTAACGCTAAATTGGTTGAGTGCTTAAATGTTTAAAACAAGTTACTAACATTGATTGATATCGGCTAGAAATTGTTTTCACCCCACTTGCTAACTATTCATAAGTATACTGCACATAATGGATGTGAAACAGTATGACGTAAACATCATAAAGCTAATGTCAATCAACACTCCCTATTGCTCCAGGAAGCATCACCTGAAATATTTTGTGAGTAATCGAATATCAAGGACCAGTCTAGTTATTAGCATTTGTTGTTGTTGTTATTGCTAGGTGCCCTTGAGTAAACTCTGACTCATAGTGGCCCTATGTCAAACAAAGTGAACCTCCTCCCTGTCCTGCAACATCCTCATAACTATTGTTATATGGAAGTTCAGCTTCACAATTGTTATGTTTGAACTCATTTTTAGCAGCCACGGTCATATGTATCATATATAGAAATATGTGTACATACTTATATATGACCAGTAACCAATTGCCGTTGAGTTGACACCAAGTCATGGGGACCCAATATGTATCAGTGTGGAAGTGAGTTCCATAAGGCTTTCAAAGGCTGATGTTCTAAGAACTTTCAGTTTATCAGTCAAGCAAGCGAAGTGTTTGCACTATTCAGAAACTCTATAGTTATACATTGCTGCTGGATGTCTGCAATTTGATTTAGATCAATAGTGACTCTGTCCAGTTCTGTGACATCCTCACAATCTTTGCCATGTTTGAGCGCATTGTTGCAACCACGGTGTCGATGCATTGGTTGATGGTCTTTCTCTCTTCACTGACCTTATCGAGCATGATGTCCTTCTAAGGACTGGTGATATGACCAAAGGACTTGAAACAAAGCTTACCATCTTTGCATCTAAGGAGCATGATTGCTACATTTTCCCAACATAGTTTTCTTTACATTACTCTTGCAGTTCATGATATATTCAATATTCTTCACTAAGACAGTAATGCAAAGGCACACATCCTTCTGCTCTTATTGTTCGCTGTCAGCTTTGAAAGCATATGAGGCAATTTAAAATATCATAGCTTAGAAAAACTCCACAGGGCGCTTGCTTCTGTTGGATCAGATTATCCTTAGTCTTCAAAGTAGCACCTTTAATTTTTGACATTTTGAAAAGATCTTTTGTAATTGACTTACCCAATGTAATATGTTCTTTGATCCTTTCACTGTTGCTTCCACGGACATTGATTGTGGATCCGGGCAAAATTAATTCCTTGACAGTGTCAATCTTTTCATTCTGTTGCTAATTGGTCCAGATGTGAATTATTTTTATTATTCACTCTGTACTCTTTAATGAGTAGGTGCTTCAGTTTCAGGAAGTAAGGTTGTGCTATTAGCTTATTATAGACAGTGAATAAGTTTTCCTCCATGCTGTGTTCTTCATATAGTCCAGCTTCTCAGAGTATTTACTAGGCATATACAAATTGAATAAGTCTGGTAAAATGAAAGAACTCTGATGCACACTGTTCCTGATTTTAAACCATTCAGTAGCCCCTTGATTTGTTCAAATAACTGCCTCTTCATCTAAGAGTAGGCTCCCCATGAGCACAATTAAGTGTTCTAGAATTCACATTCTTCATAATGTTGGTTATTCATAATTTTCATGATGCAAATGCCTTTGCACAGTCAGTAAAGTACAAATAAAAATCTTTCAAGTATTCTTTGCTTTCAGCCCAGACCCACCTGATGTCAGCAACGATATGCTCGTTCCATGCCCTCTTCTAATTCCAATTAAATTGTTAAATTTCCCGGTTGATGTACAGCTGCAGCCATTTTAATTATCTTCTGAAAAATTTTAGTTGGATATGATAAAAATGAGATTGTTAGATAACATCTGAGTTCTTTCAGATCAGTCGTCTTTGTAATACACACAGATACGGATCTCGTCTGGTGATTTGTTCAGGTAGCTGTCTTTCAAATGTCTTGGCATATGCAAGTAAGCACCTTTAGTGTCACTTTTTGTAGTCAAAACATTTCCATTGGTGTTCTGTCAATTACTGACGCCTGCTTTTCAGTGAAGTTTGGACTGACATTGGTTCTATATTATACGCTACCTTCTGAAATGGTTGAACATCAACAGGTTCTTTTGGTTTAGTGACTCTGTATGTCCAATGGACGTATTTCTTCCATCAACTTGTGATGCTCCCTGAATCATTCAATCATCTGCCCACAGAGTCCTTCAGTAATGGCACCCAAGGAGGAGATGTCTTTGGTTCTTTCAGCGTGAGGGATGATGAGTGATGAATGCTTTGGTTTAACTCCAGGGTTTCACACATTTCATTAAGATACTTCACTTTGTCCCCTTGAATGCCCCTTTGAAACCTGTCCAGTTCTTTTACTTCATTCATTAATTTTTTTATAGATACTCTTCAGCAAATTCCAAAGCCTCTTCTGACATCCATTTGGGCTTTTGTAGCTGTTCCCCCACCACTTTTATTTAAAGGATTTTTTGGTTTTCTTTACATTTAACAAAGTCCTCATAACTCATCTGGTGTTAGTGCTCAAAGCATCGAATCTATTCTTCAGATGGTATGTAAATTCAAGTGAGAATTAAAAGTTTTTCTTCAGCTTCTACTTGAACTTGAATATGAGAAATTGAGGGACTATTCCACAGTTAGCCCCTGGTCTTGCTCTAGCCAAAGATATTGAACTTCTCCATTGTGTTTTTCCACAGATGTCTATTCTATTGAGTGATGTACCCAATTATGTCATCGACAAAAGATATTTGCAAAATACGTTAGGTCTTGCAAAATTGTATTATGCCATCTACAATGGCATTCATGTCTTCCAACTGTACTCTCTTCTTTGTTTCTGACTTCCACTTTCCAATCACCAGGAATTATCAATACATCTTGACTGCTTGTTTGATCAATTTCAGATGCAAGAAGTTGATAATAATTTTTATTTAAAAAATATTTGCCACTAGTTGTTGGTACACAACTTTTGATAATAGTTATTTAATTGGTATTCCCTACAGGTATATGGATATTATCCTATCAGCAGCATAATTCAGGGTATAACTTGAAATGTTATTTTGACAATGCCATTCCTTTTCAATTTGTTATTCCCAACATAACATACAATATGATTGTCTGATTAAAGTGGTCAGTACTGGACCACTTCAGCTAAATAATGCCTAAGACATCTATGTTTATGTGTTTCATTTCATTTTTGACAGCTTCCAACGATCCTATATTTACACTTTATACAATACATATTCTAAGTATTAATGAAAGTGTGCAGCTGCTTCCTCTCATCTTGGGTCATGCAAATGAGAGTTCTGAGAGTGTGATTCCATCCATGTCAATAAGTTTGAGTTCACTTTGGGGAGACAGCTCCCTGTGGTCATATTCTGAGTGATTTCCAATCTGAAGTGTACATTCTCTGACGCTCTATCATACACGACAATGTTCCACTGCCACTCATAAGAGTTTTCAATAACTACTCCCCCCCCACATGTCTGTCAGTTTGCCGTACTGTGGTAGCTTGTGTGTTGCGGTGATGCCGGAAGCCATATCACTGGAATTTTAAATGCCAGCAGAGTCACCCAAAGAGTTCACAGCGGAGCTTCCAGGCTAAGAACAGACAACAAAAAAGGAATTGGCTCCACACTTCAAAGGAAAGACCCACTGAAAACCTTGTGTATAGCTTCAACATACTGTCAGATACGGAAGGCCTAATGAACAGAATCAGAGCCATGTTGGAGATAGTGCCAGAAGATATGCCTCTCCGGTCAAAAGGGATAGAAATGTGACAAGGTGCTCCTCTCTTAAAGTACAATAGACCATGGTGACATGAATGGAGTAAAGACCTTGGGACTGGGGCCTTTAGAATCTTCATTTGCTGATGGGGCACTGATGAAGATGAGAAGAAGCAGGCACCAATTCTATTAATAATCAGAACTTGGAATGTATGAAGTATCAATCAAAAATCTTCAGAAATGAAATGGAATGCATAAAGATCAATGCCCTAGACATTAGTGAGCTGAAGTGGGCCAGTGATGGCCACTTTGAATCAGAAAATCTTATGATTTACTATACAAGGAATGACACAATCTAAACGAATGGCATTCCATTCATCCTCAAAAGGACATTTCCAGATCTACCTTGAAGTACAATGCAGTCTGTGCTAGGACTATATCTATCCGCCTTCAAGGAAATCCCATCTATACAAGTATTATTCAAATTTATTCCCCTACCTCGAAAGCTAATGATGAAAAAAATTGAAAAAATCTACTGACAACTTCAGTCTGAAATTGATCAAACACGAAGTCAAGATGCATTGATAGTTATTGGTGGCTGGATTGCAAGACCTGAAGACAGAACAGAAGGAACCGTAGTTGGAAAATATGGTCTTGGTGATGGAAATGAAGCTAGAGATTATGTGATAGAATTTTGCAAGACCGATGACTTGTTCATAGCAAATATCCCACCCACCCTCCACCCCCCGCAGCAACACAAACAGTACCTTTACATAAGGATTTCTCCATATGGAATACACAGAAATCAAATTGACTGTATATGAGGGAAAGGACAATGGAAAAGCTCAGAATCAGCAGCTAGAACCAGGCCAGGTGGAACTGATTGTGGGACAGATCAATCATTGCTTATATTTAAGTTCAGGTTGAAGCTGAAGGAAATTTAAACATGTCCACAGGAGCCAAAATACAACCTTGAGCCTAACCCATCTGAATTTCAAGAACGTTTCAAGAACATATTTGATGCATTGAAACTGGTCACTGAAAATCTGATGAGCTGTGGGAGGATATCAAAAGTATGAAGAAAGCAAATGGTCATTAAAAAGACAGAAAAGGGGATCTCCAGTGCCGAGGGTTTAGGAGAGGAGATGGGTCGGTCAGGGTGTGATGTAGTACCCATGAAGAACACAGCTTTCCCCCAGATCCTGGATGCTTCCCCCCACACCCCCCCCAACTACCATGATCCGAATTCTACCTTGCAGGACTGGATAGGGCAGAGGTTGTAAACTGGTGCATATGGGGGCTGGAGGCACAGGGAATCCAGGGTGGATGATACCTTCAAGACCAGGGGTGTGAGGGGCGATACTGGGAGAGTAGAGGGTGAGTGGGTTGGAAAGGGGGAACTGATTACAAGGATCCACATGTGACCTCCTCCTTGGGAGATGGACGGCAGAGAAGGGGGGGAAGGGAGACTCTGGATAGGGCAAGATATGACAAAATAACAATCTATAAATTATCAAGGGCTCATGAGGGAGGGGGGAGCGGGGAGGGAATGGGGAGCGGGGAGGGAGGGGGAAAAAAGAGGACCTGATGCAAAGGGCTTAAGTGGAGAGAAAATGCTTTGAGAGTGATTAGGGCAAAGAATGTATGGATGTGCTTTATACGGGTGATGTATGTATATGTATGGATTGTGATAAGAGTTGTATGAGGCCCTAATACATTTTTTTTTAAAAAAGACAGAAAAGAAAGGAAAGATCAAAGCAGTTGCCAGAAGAAACTTGCTCTGAACCTTAGAGTGGCAAAGGTGAGTGGAAAAACTGATGAAGTCAAGGAACTGCATAGACCATGTCTAAGGGCAGCTCGAGATGACAGTCATGAAGTGTGAGAAGACCTAGAGTTAGAAAATCAAAAAGGAAGAACATGCTCAGACGATCTGAAACGGAAAGAACTCAAGAAAAAAATTCAAGCTTTGAGTTGAAATTTTGAGAGATTCTTTGGGCAAGCTATTGATGGATTGGGGACATATCCAAAGAAAAGGGAAAGGATACAATGAGTCACTGTATCAAAAAGAATGAGTCAACATTCCGCCATTTCAGGAGGGAGCATATGAGCGGGAACCAGTGATGCTGAAGGAAGACGCTGAAGCTGCGCTGAAAGCATGAGCAAAAACAAGACTCCAGGAATTGATGGAGTATGGATTGAAATGTTTCAATAATCGGATGAAGCACTAGAAACACTCAGAAAACTTAGATGACAGCTACTTGGTCAACTGACTGGAAGAGATCCATAGTTGTACCCATTGCCAAGAAAGGTGACCCAACAGAATGCTCAAATCACAGAACAATGTCATTGATATGACATGCAAATAGTTTTTTTGTAGATCTTTCAAGAATGATTGCATTGACATGGAGCTGGCAGAGGTTCCGGTTGGATTCAGAGAAGGACGTGGAACAAGGGATAACATTGCTGACGGCAGATGAATCTTGGCGGAAAGCAAAGAACACCAGAGAGATGTTTACTTGTGCTTTATGATTATGCAAAGGCATTCCACGAGGTAGATCATCACAAACTGTGGATAGTCTTGGAAAAAATGAGAAGTCCAGCACTTCATTGTGCTCATGTGGAACTTGTATATGGATCAAGAAGCAGTCAATCTTTATTTGTTCCATTTCATTTTCACTACATCCAATTTTCCTAGATTCATATTTCATACAGCCCAGCTTACAATTATTAGTAGATGTTGCTGTTGCTGCTTCGCATTTTGAATCATGGCCCATCAGCCACGAAGGTCCCGGAGACTTAGACTCAAACGCTTTACTCTATCCACATCATTATGGTCCACAGTTCCTGGAGAAGGCCGTTCTCCTCAGACAGATTAGTTAAACATTAGAATTAGTTAAACGAGGGAAAATCAGTGTTTCTCAGGTCCCTCCTCAGTGACGACTCTGCTTAAACTCTGGTCATTTGACCCCACTGCTACTGTGTCCTATAAGGTTTGCTGGGGAAATTATTCAAAGAAATGTCTGCTCTCTCAGAGAGTTCCAAACAGGTAAATTATATGGAGACAATTATACGATTGAGGCTAAAATGAATGATGTAATAAAAGTATCAACAAATTATTGGTAGGGAGAAGCAGGAGATTAATTCACATACAAGGGCTCAGAGAATCGAATTGGATCTTTAAAAGATGAATAGCATTGGAAAATGTAACAGAAAGAAAAAAACTCACAGAATGTTGCTTGGTACATCAGAAAATGCGGGTGTTCTGGGGCTAGTAAGGAGGTCTGGGTTGAGCTGCTAAGCATTAAGTCACCACTGGAGAAAGAGGAAGCTTTCTGGTCCACAAAGAGGTGTGGCCTTGGGGAGCCCAAGGGGCAGTTACACTGTGAATCAGAACCAGTTTGATGACAATGTGTTTGGTTTTGGTTTTGAGTGGGTTGGTAACGGGGTAAGAGGGAACCTCCAGTGGCTGTGGGGAAAATCAGTCTGAAAGAGAAAGGAGATTCTGTATCAGCCATTATAATGCACTCACAAGGCAATAAAGCAGCCACAGGTCTGGAATCATCTGACTCAATCCCCAAATCACATCCTGGTCGGCTCCAATGAAACCCCTGGAGGAAAGCAGGTGATCATTCTGATGGGCAATTTGGAATTCCCATTGTGGTCTTGAATTTAAGAAACTGGTCACCAATCTCCCTTTTTTCCTGTTGAGCACCTTAAAGGCACCATTGAGAAAGGTACACAAACAGAAGAACAATGTTCAATTGGTGGAAAAGCTGGTGTCTTGAGGGATTCACAGGTGGCATACTGGGCTCTGTCCTCTTGTGAGCTATATATTAACAAAGAAGATGCCAATCTGGGAGGACACCATGAATTTGCAGCCCCACGCACAGTCTCTGGTGAGGAAAAGAACTTCCGGATGATTTGGCCACTCCAACTATGAATCAAGCAGCGCCAAATGTCCTTTCTCACATGACCCCTGTCCAGAAGGAAATGCCCTTATTTTGTAGGAAGCGGAGCCTTGCACATGAATCCCGAGCTAGGCAGAAACAGGGATGCCATTTTCAAGCTCCAAAGGGCTGGTCCTGAGGAAAACGAGGAAAGTGGCCTGGAACAATGTCCTCAAGTTGCCAGAGATAATTTGTGCCTAATTAGAAAATATGCCAACATTGAACTCACCATAAAATACCAGTGACTTCCTAGATAAATCCAGTCAACATTCAGTTTGGAAAGAGGGTAGGAAGAATTTGTAGGATGGATTATAAATAAGAAGTTCAGACATGGCTTCTGGGAATAGGGGCTCCTAGAAGATGAGAAGATTTATGATCACCTTGCAAGACTCGGAGCACCCCGAAAGCTCCGTGGAAGTGCTGTTCTCTCACAACTCGGAGTGTTTGTGTGCTCTGCGCACAGACCTTGGATCGTCACCAGAGGGAACAGAAGTTGGTGATGCTCAGAGCTCAGCTAATGTTTCCTCCTCGGCGTCCCTGCTGCTGCAGCAGAGTTGGGGCACAGCCCTTGAGAGGCAGAGCATTGAAAGGACATCGGAAGCAGACTTCTCCCCAGTTCTGCATTCTCAGTCAGCAGGCCACCTCAGGGAAGTCAGGGGCACAAGACAGCAGTTTGCTCTTTGCTGTGGTCAGTTCAGACGACTTTACCAAGGGTCGTTAAAGATATAATGGGATCTCTACCGTCAGCAAAGGTCAGTTCCAAGGCTGCTTACCAGAAAAGGCTTCTGACCCAGCAGCACCTTTGGGCTTCTTAAGGTAGGACATCAGCATGAGTCCTGAGAAGCAGCACGTAGGTTGCCAGCCACAAGAAGTCTGTACCTCTGGCCAGTTTTTCGGGGAGTTTAGCGTTTATTTATAAATGAGCTCCAGTCATGCCCCAACCAAGAACCACTACCATAAAAAATCTGACAATTGGATCATTTGCACATTTAACTCCTCTGGGTTGCTCAATAAAAGCCCAGAAAAACCAGCAAGTCTCATAGGACAGGGTGTCTAGCCATTCCCTGGAATTCGGTGACTCTTGTCCAGGGAACAGCTTTCTGTATTGTGTGAAGGGCCATTTCCAAAGTTGGGTTTTCCTTTGAATGTCCAATAAGCACTCGTCAAAACAGTGTCAATGGGAGGTGGGGGGTGTTGGTGCCTTGCTGTCTAGAGTCTTGATAGTGTACTTAGTTAAGCACTAATCTGCTAGCCTTGTGATGAGCAGCCCTATGGATCACCATTAAGCCACACGACATATTAATTTGGTAGGAATGAGAGATTTATTTTATTATCTATATGCTAAATTATTTTACATGCATCCTGAGAAGCATTCTAGGTTAAATAAAAATAAAAAAGAAACCTGAGAAGAAATTTCCAGAAAAGTGAGAAATATGATGCCAAATGCAATAAAATTACTGATTCCATTTTGATAAAAATGTATTTATTAAAAATTAACATATTTAAATATACTATGTTTACTATAAGAAAATCAATTTATTCTTATTGCTCATTAGTCAATGATGAACAAGACCTGACTGCAGGTTTAGTACACCTTCAATATAATTTATTCACTTATTTAAAAAAAAATCTTCACAAACCATCACCAATAAGTTGAGGATCATTTGCATATGTAAATCACAAACTATCACTCCCATGATGGTTGTTGGTCTCGCTCCATCCTGTAATGCCATTCGTGCTGCCCTCTTCCTGCTGGACAGTCATGAACTTTTCCCTTCCCCATCACTGGGTTCCTATTGCGACCTACTTTTCTTTGTCTCATAGTACCTCTAATAGTTTATTATGACTTGCTTGTATACATGTCTGCCTACTCTTGCTAGTTAATAAGTTCCTTAAGAACAGAGACCGACCATTTAACACTGCACAATTCCCGAAAGCTAGCACAATATTGAAAACTTAATAGGTAACAGTATGTGCATGTTAAATGAAAAAATAAGCGAGTGAATTGCATAAACTTGACCCTGTGTCTGTCTGCACTTGCAGATTCTGTCAAGCCCATCTACAGATTAACACTTCCCGTTCTTCCCTGGTTTCCTTCTTGCTGTCTACACCCTGCTTCAACATAAACTCTTCAACCAAAGGAAGTAGGTTTCAGTCATCATTTTGTGGCAATTTGGGTGAGAATGGGAAAAGGGGAAAGCACGCCTTCCAGATGTCTCTCATGTGTCTTCTTGGTACATGAGGTTTACTCTGCCATGAATTCATCTTCCGTATCTCCTCACTATCTTCTTTCCCCTCTTCCCCGACCTCGAAACAAAACCATTTCCCATCCTTCAAAGCTTTTATTAAAGAGACATTATTTAACAAAAACATTTCTGAAAAATCCCAGTCAAGTAAATTCCTAAATTCCTTCCTCAACAATTTAGTATCTTTGAACCTTTGATTCTAGAACTTTTTAGCATTCATTCCAGGACCTTTGTTGTTGGTATCCATATCTCACTTTCACAGTGTGGTAGTTGGATGATTGTATGACAACTTGCAGATATATGAAAATGTTGGGGTTGAATCCTATTTGTCAATCAAGTCATGATCTGATGCTGCCTCCATAGGTATGTGGCATTCTTAGAACCTGGGGGAACTGGGAAGCTCGCCCCCACCCTCTCTCTCCCCTTGGCCTTCCTGCTTGCTGGGACTCTGCCGATGACTCTGAGAACTGCCTGTATGTTGAGTTTCCATGAACTTTGGATCCATGAAACTCTGTACCTACTGGCCTGTGATCTTTCTGCCTCCTACCCCACCTTCCTACACCACTGGCATGCAGCTACATGAATCTGAAGAGAAAATTATGTTCTGGCACCCAAACTTTGGGCTTGTGTTGGACCGGGATGCCTTCTAGATAAATAATTACTTCTTGATAGAAAGCTCTTTTTTATACATCGCTTACTGTCACTGAATTTGTTTCTCTAGACAACCCAGCCTAACACACACACAGAGATTGCTTTCCTGAAAATGAAGTTTCTTTTCCTTTTGCTTCCCTTAAGTTCTTAGCATCAAAACCCAAACCAGGCTCACTGCCATTGAGGCAATGCCAACTCACAGCGATGCTATAGGACAGGGTAGAACTGCCCCAATGAGTTTCTGAGACTGTAACTGTTTACAAGAGTAGAAAGCCCCACTTTTTTCCTGCAGAGTGGCTGGTAGTTTCGAACTGTAGATCTTTTGGATCACAGCCCAATGATTAAGCACTACATCACCTTTAAAGCGCACCTCTTAATTGGATGTTAAGTTATGGATTTTTTTGAAACCACACTTGTTTCTGTATACCATGAAATAATTATAAAACTGCTGACTAATTCATACACCTGAGTTCTATTTATTTAATTTTCAAATGCAATGAATGATTTAATGTGCCTCTACATGTTAAACACAATTGATGTATGTATTGTTATAAGAGATGTAAGAGCCCCCAATAAAATGATGTTTAATTAAAAAAAAATAATAGTATGGCTCTCCTAGCCATAACTTTTGTTACTCCCACCAAAAAAATGTTCCTTTTCTTAATGAGTCTGGGTTAGAAGGTGAGGGCAAGATAGTGTTTGGTTTCTATGATTCAGCTGTGAGTGATTGCTAACAGGGTGAATTGGGATTGCCATCCGGCTGCATATAAAACGAGTCATCTCTGAAGCAGAAGGGGGTGGATTTTACTGCCAGCCAAAGAGAAGAGCCAGGAGTGGATTGTGTCCGTAGGACCCCAAAGTCCTTGTGCGTAGAATCTCCCTGATCCAGAACACAGCTCTGAGGAATGTCAGAGCAGCAGCAGCACCAGCAGAAGCCAGAACGGAGGGATGCACAAGCCAGCCCATAGAACAAGTACAGCAGAGTGGTTTGGGACCCGAGGCTGGTTCGTAGAATGGGGTGCCTCTGGGCACTTAATCAGGGGAGCTGGGTTTGCTGACCCACAGAACTGGAACTGGATGACTTTGGACTAAGCCTTAGAATGGATGCCCTTTGGGTATCTATTAGCAGCCCTAAAGGTGCTTTGTAAGAGTACCTGCGTAGGGCATCAGTCTGGCCAAGAATGTGAGTGCCAGAGAGAGGCCTACCTGTGGGGGCAGAAGGGAAGAAATGGTCCTAACGGAACAAGTGTATCCTGAGCATTTCTCACCTGAATTTTAACATACTAACTCCCTAATAAGTTATCTGTGAGCTCTGTGTGACCATGGCCAGGAATTACCAAACCCAACCCACAAGAGGGGTCCAGCAAAAGTAGAGTGCCATTGGCAGACAGTTGGTTTCAGAATAGGGGTAAGAAGGTTGGAGGGTGGAGGGAAGTATAACTGACCTTTGCCTTGGGGTAATCGGCTTTTGGAGTCAAAGGGGGTCAGATATGGCCCTTGATGCCATTGTATCATATTTTAAAATCTTAAGCATATTAATAATTTTTCATCTAGGGGGATGAAGCTTACTAAGAAATAAAGGGACTTCTTTAAAATGCCAAAGTGGTTCCTGGCATTACCAGGAACCCGGGTCCAAAGCTTTGGAGATTTAGAAGTTCCTCATATAGAGCACGGTTGCTACGCACAACTACTTTCACAGCAGTAATCATAATATTTTCCATTTTAAAAGTATTTTCCAGAAGACTTTCATGGAGTTTTATAAACAGCAATTAATGCCATTTAGACATTACTCTCCACTGCTTACCCTGGCTCTCAATTAATTAGTTAATTGCCAAGCTCAGAATACATGATTTGCGTATCATTTTATCGGTGCACGCATACGGTGACTCATATCTGCAACTCTTCTCTTAAGTGCAAGGCAAACACATGCTCTGGCAACAGAAACAATATAAAACCAGCAAAGCTTCCCGGGGCCTCTGGAGGCAGGTGCTGTTTATTATAACCTTCCCACTTCACAGTGGGCGGAATGAATCATATAAAGGCTAAACAGCGTTTCCAAAGTGTGAGGAGACCTTTCTTTAACTTTTGTCCAAAGACGGTTCTGTTTGTTCCAATGTGTTTGAGAGTTCAGCTCGGAGGACAGGGCGTCTCTTCTTAAATAATTAATGTGTTAACTGAAAAATACATCGTACGAGTTCCATCGGGTCCTTCGATGGTTATGGAGCACTGATACCGGAGATGAGGAAAGAAGAGGGAACTTGTGTGTCACAGCTGTCCCTCGCCCAGGTGGAGACAGGTCACTATTAAGTAACTAGTATTGACTACTTGTTCGGCAGATCTTGATGACGGGAGAGGGTGCGCTCTCAGGGCAGTCTTGCTGCTCCCTGAAGGCACAATGCAAACCAGACATGCCCGCTCGGCCCCAGGCCTAAGTAGCAGCGAGGTCCCGAGACAAAGCTCTACCTGTATGGTGAGCCCACTCCAGAGGCTGCCAGCCAATCAGCAAGCAGCTCAAGGGACACTGGAGTGGGAATAAGGGTGCCTGGAGTGGGGTTCTTTCAAGTCTTTGCAAGGTCTCCGTATAGGCATTTGTATTTCGCTCATGATGGCAGGGGGTATAAGATGACTTCAATATCTTCATCGTGCATATTCTATGCTAACCATTGTGAGAAAGAACAACACACAGAATATTAACGTTACAGTATCCTCACATGTTCGTAGGCTTTCAGGTGCTCTCTCGTTCTTGAGAGCCATCTGATTATCTTATTATAATGCATGTTCTATCTTGTTCCGGCCTTCCTTCCCTCCCTCTAGTCCTCGCTCCTATCTTTCCTTCCTTCTCTTTTTCTGTGCAGGCCAGAGACTTGCCCAATTCTCTCCTCTTATATCGCTTATCTTTGATATAATGGATATCACTGCGAAGGGGATGGTATAGTCTATCTCTAATGCCCAGCATGTATTAATATCGCATATGAATATTTAACATGCATAACACATGTTAGGTTTCAAAATCATATTCACACTGTGGCTTGTACTGTGACCAGGCCTTGACAAAGCATGTGATATTCATCAGGCACTTTTTCCAGGTGACACCTAGCCCGTCTGAAATGACTTAGTCAACAAGTCTGACTACCGCAGAGCATTCACTGCATCATATTTTCCATTTTGCCTTTAAAACTGAAGAAGTACCTAATTGCAACTGCATACTTACATTTTAAGTAAATACCAATGGTCTTTGTTAGTTAATATATCTTTCACGGCCATTAATAAACCATCTGCCTAATAACTTTAATCATCTCTGAGACATGTTTCTCGAGTGGGCAAGTGCGGCTGTGCTTCAGCAGGAAATCTTTACGATCAGAGTTAAGTTGGGATGCTGAGGACCATAGAGCGTGCTGGACAATCAACTTCACTATCGAACTGGACTTTGGTTCAAGATGCAGAGTCTACTAGCTTGAAGGGACCTGGAGCGTAAGGACGTCATTGGAGCTGTTTCCACATTCAGATCCGGTGAAGCTGGCAAACGGACTAAAGCCGCACGGGCTTGGGCAGGGTGGTCTCCTACTTCAGAAAGAAAGTAACCTCTGGGTTCTGAGGGATCAGAACACAGGTCCTTAGCCAGTGGCTTTGAGATAAGGAAACAGAGATAAGCTGCCCAATGGGGGAAAAAACAAGAGGCAGACAAACAATTAGCCTCAACTGGTATTCTAGACACATCAAGAAGCCCAAGGTTACTAATCAAGAGATGAATCAGAAACTAGGTAAACAAGGCCATCCAGTCAGGGTAGGGTTGCAATTTGGTGGGCACATATGTGCCTCATTATTTCCCCCATGTTCTTTACATTTATTAAAAATAATTGTGCTGTCATCAAATCATCACTGCAATCAATTTTAGAACTTTTTTTCATTCTTGTACCCATTATTATTAGCTCCCTATTATCCCCATCCTCCCCTGCTATCAGCCTAAGGAAATATTAATCTAGTTACTGTCTCTATGGATTACCTGTCCAGGATTTTATATAAGGAATATCATACAAAAAAACCCAACAATGACAACAAATAAAACACAGGGAAAAAAAACTCAATCCAAAAGAAAGTAGAAAATAATAGAAACCAGAACAAATGAAAAATAGGTCAAAAGGAAAAACAAATGATAATATGCTACATTTTGTTTAACAACATGACTCATTTATTCAGCAAGTATTTACTTGTTGTTGCTGTTAGTAATAATCCGTGCTACTTAGCCACCTAACCCACAAAACAACAAAATACCAGCACATTGCTGTTGAGTTGATTTGGATGGAAAAGTACTGCATTAAACAAACAACCAAACCAAACAAACTCGCCACCATAGATTCAAAAGTAAAAGGAAATAGAGGAAAGAACAAGGAAACAAGGGCTATTTATAGAGGTCTAAACACAGACATGTACATATGCAAATATATTTATATAGGATGGTGAAGAAATAGATCTATGGCAGCAAACCCATCTTTTAATAACTGAACCCCAGGCTCCAGATTCCTAATGGCACCTCTGCTCTCAAATGGCTCCCCCCCAGTGTCCTAGTGAGAATCAGAGACATAGGGGGTGATGAAGAGAGGGCAAAGGGGAGCAGGGTCTCTGAGATCAGAACTGTGCAGAGCTGGGAAGTCAAAGACAGTAGGATAAAGCCTGTATCCTTGCCCTTTTGCCTTCATGGAAACTAAAACAATAATTACCATTGTAAAGTTCACTCTCTGCTGTATATTTCTTTAAAGGCTGTTAGTTAAACAAAGATAGCAATTTGTATTTAGTTAAAATTTTGTTTTTATCTTAATGAGGGCTATATTTTTATAGAGAAAGTAATAATGGTTAAATTAGACTATCATTGCTTATCACAATGACACTTTCTTTAAAAATTCCCGGTGCAAGTAGTGATATTGTAGACATTACCAAAAATTTGCTATCAAGTTTATTCAAATTCACAGCAAACTGCAGGACAGAAGAGAAGTGCTTCATGAAGCAAGCAAGGCTGGAATCTTTATGGAAAAATCTGACTTCTTTAGCATGACTTGTAGGTTCACCTCACTAGCCTTTCAGTTAGCTGCTGAGGTAGTTTATTGTGCCAACCTGGCCGATAAACGCATGTGGGGTTAATTGAAGGGCGGAGAGATAAATGGCTGGGGGAGCCTCACCTTTCTAGTTATCAGGTCTCTTGTTCTCTGATGATCAGATCAGGGTGCAGCTGCCTTAACCAGTTCCCTGCTTCAGCTGGCAAGGCTTACTTCCTGCAAGTCGTCCCCAAGAAGAAGCAACAACATGGACCTACCCCGATGCAGCCCTGGGTGCTGGAGCAGGCATATGGAGATCCCTGCCAACACTGAGATGCTTACATATTCACTGACTCTGCTTTCCTCCTGCCGTTGGCATCATTGTGTCTGTTTTGTGAGATGGAGGAGGACTTTGTGGATTGGTGTTGGAGATATGGGCTTATGTTGGACTTGTGGGCTTGGGCAGCACTGGGTTGGGATGTTTTCTTGATGTGCACTTACCCTTTATATCAAACTCTCATATCTATGAGTTTCTATGGATGTGTTTCTCTAAAGTACCCAGACTCACACAGCTGCCAAGTGTTTTAGCCATTGCCTCACCAGGGACCTAATTACAGAGTAAAGTGACTCGTGCTTTCAGAACTGTACTCTGAATGGAAAACTAATTAGGTACAATGCTGAGTATGGATACAATACTTTCCTCTTTCTCTTTTATGTTTTCCTTCTTCTTTCTTCCTACCATGCTTCCTCCTTATATCTTTCTTTTTGCCTTTTATTCCTACGGTGGCCCCTTTTGACATAGCAGGGAGACTGCACAGGTCCCTGGGCACCATCTGGACATCAGAACAGCTCCTGCTTGAGAATTGTTGATAGAGGCTGCCACTCACCTGGCACTGTAGGAACAAGAACAGGGATGTCTATCCCTGTCAGGATATCGGAGACCTTCCCCAAGAGAGCTGAGTCTTTCAGAAAGATGAGCAATTGACCAAGTGGGGGAAGGGGTTCTAGAGGGCATCCCAGGGTGAATGCCTACAGAGAATAGAGCACAGGGCATTCACAGAATGACCAAGACTGGGCTGTTGCAAAATACTGCGACTGAGACCTCCACTCTAGACCACATTTAAACAGACTTTTCTAGGGGCGGCTCTGCTCATTCACAGTTTGAGTCTAAATAATAGCTTTCTAATATCACATTTATTGCTAAAATACATGGAAAATATCACATTTAATAGAGGATAGCTTATCACATCCTGAAATATTTTTATTTGCATAGAGAGATCTTTGGAAGCACTTGGCATGTCTTCTTACCTTTGTAGATAGTCTAGATGTGGTGAGGCAATGGCTCCTTGTTCACAACATATGCTTAGGTAACAGGTGCACACCTTTCAGTTCTAGTATATAGATACCAAAGGTGAAACATGAACTAAAGGAAGTATACTTGGCCCCTAGATGTCACGAATGCTTGCAGCAACCTTTAGTGCTGATGGGTAATATGTGGATATCAAGATTCCAATTCCCTTAAGAATAAGATAGGAATCCCATGGAAGACTACTGAAAATAAATATCAAAACCTCCTTCTTTTGTCTCTCTTCACAATGACTCCAACTATAGAATTGGGTATGGGTATCTTGATAGTAAAAAGAATATGAATTGAGAGAAAATGGGAGCCAATCTTCAACATGAACAAGTGTACCACCTATAAAACCCTTGTGAAACTTCCTTCCTTTAAATGTGCTTGAACTGGCTTATCTTGGTTTTCCTTTTATCTGACTATAAAAAAATAAAACTCAGTGTAGTTTCCCTGAAGTCACTCACAAGACATAACAGAGACCTTAAAAATTAAAGAAGGGGTGGACTGGAAGCAGTAACATCAGTTTTAGAGCAAGGTTTGAGGTACGAGAGTGACAGGATATGGTGAGAAGAGTGCCAAGGGTCAGCTTGAATGAAGGTGCTGGAAGCTGGGTTCAGTATTTTTTACCTTAAAAGAAATGGAGAACCATGAAAATATTTTATCCATGGAAGTAAATTGTTCAAATAGGTATTTAAGAGGAATTCCTATTAGAACAATACCCAAATGTATCTCAAAATGTATTTAAGAAAACCTAAATGTTACATTGAAAATAATAAAATTTTTGGAAGAAAATTTAGGAACAAAACGAGACCTAATTTTTCTTTTTAATTACACTATCAAAAAGTCCCAGGCATCCCCTGAGACGCATAAAGGAAGATCCAAGACCAAGCCATCTCCAAGACCTGACAAAGAAGGTCTTGGCCATGCCTGCACCTTGACAAGGAATGCCCCTAGTGTACCCCTGTCCCATACCTCCCAAGGAAGGCCCTGGGCACCCCACCTGTAGCAAGAAAGGTCCTAGCTGTCTATGCCTCCTCCCTCCCACGAGGTAGGTTCCAGCTGTCCCTGTCCCTGATAAGGTAGACTCTGATCATCCCTATACCCCAGCAAGGCAGGCCTAGATGTCCCCATGACCCAGTAAAAAAGCCCCACTGTCTCCTGTCAGAGAAGGCCCCAGCTGTCACCCTGGGATCAGGAAAGGGAGGCCCTAATAACCCTTGTGAGCCAACATGGGCCCCATTATCCCTACCCTAAAGCAAGAGCGGCAATGCTTGTCCATACCCTCTGGCAAGCAACCTGGCAAGGAAGCGCCTGGTTGTCCCTATGCCCCCATTCCCCCAAGTTAGGCTCCAGCTGTCCCTGCCCCTTAGGAAGGTAGGTTCCAGCCAGCCAGGGTTCTTGTCAAGGAGGGCTCCAGTTGCCCTCCAATAGGAAAAACCCAATTGTCCCCAGAACCTGGCAAGGTAGATGCTAGCTTGCCTTGCTATCCCTGCCCCTCAGCAAGAGAAGCCCTGGGCATCCTGGCATCCTGTAAGAAAGGCCCGTGCCATCAACTGCATGACCTAGCAGCCCACCCAATACTAATACCTGCACCATGATGCCACGGAAATAGCAGTAAATCATAGTAAACACAAAAATCAAGAAAAACCACCATAAACTACCAAACAACACACATACCCAAAGAATTATTCCGAAGAAAAGACCCTGGAATGATCAGAAATAGAATTGAGAGGATGGTGGTTAGATACCTACAACTAAACAACACAACCAAGCAAGCAACTTGACCTCTTAGACATATACAGAGTACTCTACCCAACAACAGCACAGTGCGCATTCTTTCCAGAACACTCACAAAAGTAGACCTCCTGCTAGGCCACAAGCAAGCCTTATGACATTTTTAAACAATGATATTATACCACTGCATGGCTATAAAACTGGAAATCAACACTAGAACAAGGGCAGAAAATCAATGGCATGGAAACCAAATAATATCTAAAAAAGACCCAACTAACTGCCATCAAGTCGATGCCAACTCATAGCAACTCTGCAAGACAGGGTAACACTGCCCCTGCGGTTTCCTCCACGGAAAAGCTCTTCTTTCTCCAGCACCGTGACTGGTGGTGCCAAACTGCTGACCTCCTAGTGAGCAACTTAACAAAAGACCAGGCAATTGAATAAGTGATTGAATCGTAACATTTCTGGAAACAAATGGAAATGAAAACACAACACTGCAATCCTTTGGGGCATAGCAAAAGCAGTTAGTGGAGGGAAATTATATATAGCAATCATTTTATTGGGGCTCTTACAGCTTTGATCACAATCCATACATACAGCCATTGCATCATGCACATTTGTACATAGGTTGCCATCATCATTTTCAAAACATTTTCTTTTTTTAAAACATTTTATTAGGGACTCATACAACTCTTATCACAATCCATCAATTGTGTAAAGCACATCTGTACATTCTTTGCCCTCATCATTTTCAAAGCATTTGCTCTCCACTTAAGCCCTTTGCATCAGGTCCTCTTTTTTTCCCCTCCCTCTCCGCTCCCCCCTCTCTCATGAGTCCTTGATAATTTTTTTGAGCCCTTGATAATTTATAGATTGTTATTTTGTCATATCTTGCCCTATCCGGAGTCTCCCTCGCCCCCTTCTCTGCCATCTGTCTCCCAGGGAGGAGGTTACATGTGGATCCTTGTAATCTGTTCCCCGTTTCCAACCCACTCACCCTCCACTCTCCCAGCATCGCCCCTCACACCCCTGGTCCTGAAGGTATCCTTGTTGGTGTTAGGTGGTATCTCCGAGTTGTTTTGATTTGTGTTTCCTGATGACAAATGATTGGGAACATTTTCTCATATGTTTACTGGCCAATCATGTTTCCTCCTTTGTAAATATTATGTTCAAGTTTCTAACCCACCTCCTTAGTGGGCTATTAGTTTTTTTTTCATGTTGTAAGGTTGATTGGTTCTGTAGATTTTAGTAATAAGCCCTTTGTCTGATATGTCATTAAATATATTTTCCTAGTCTGTGGATTTTCTTATTACTCTCTTGCTGAAGTCTTTTGATGCACACAAGTATTTTATATTTAGTATGTCCCACTCGTCTATTTTATCTTCTTCTGTGTGTGTATCCTATCTTTTGTCTGATAGCCTATGCAGTCCCTGCATTAAGGTTCTTAGCTTTGCCCCATTTTTTTCATTGATAATCCTGATAGTTTTGGGTTTTACCTTGAGGTCTGTGATCCATCTTGAACTTGTTCATGTGTAAGGGGTGAGGTAAGGGTCTTGCTTCATTTTTCTGCTGGTTGATATCCAGTTTTGCCATTTGTTAAAAAGGACATCTGCTTCCCATTTGATATTTGGGGGCCCCTAGAAAAGATCAGTGGTCTAATCTGCTGTTTTTCTTTCTGGATTTTCTGTTCTTATCAGGTAATGCAAGCACACACACCCCTTATTCTATACTTAAGAATTTCTTTGCCAGTTCTGGGCTTCTTCCCTTCCCATAGGAAGTTGGTAGTCAGTTTTTCCATTTCTTTGAAAAATGATGCTGGTATTTGTATCGGGATTACTTTGAACCTATATAGTGTCTTAGGTAGTGTGGCAGTTATATAATCTCCTGTCAACTTGAAGGAAGCGGGGAGAGTCTAGCCTGTCAATAAGGTCACAGTTTGATGACTTCATGTGGAGGCACAACAGAGATAAGTAGCTCACTGGAGGCCAGACCCACTCTCTCTGTCTTCCCTTTCCTGCTGTGGAGACACTCAGAGAGCTGTAGGAGACATATGGAGACCAGTGCCAGCATTGAGATGCTTCCACTACCACTGGATGTGCAAGACCTTCTACCCACTGGCCTGTGATCTTCCTGCATTCGGCAGCATTTCATGTGCTGGGTGAGTCTAAAGAGGAATTTATTGACTAGTATCAAATATATGGGCTAATATCTGACTTATGGACTTGATCTGGACTGGGCTGGGATGTTTCTCAATATACAATTGCTCTTTTACATAAAGCTCTTTCTTATACACATATGAGTGTCAATGAATTTGTTTCTTTAATCAACCTGGACTAACATAGGTAGGATTGATATCTTTACCTTACTGAGTCTTCTGATCCATAAACAAGGGATGTCCTTCCTTTTGTGAAGGCCCCTTCTGTGTTCTGCAGTTTTCCTTGTACAGAGCTTTTATTTATTTGGGTATGTATATCCCTAGATATTTCCATTTATGCTTGGCTCTTGTGAAGAGTACTACCTTCCTGAGCTCTTTTTCTGTAATCCCATCAGTCCTATTGAGCAACCCAATTGACTTCTGCTTATTGATCGTATATCCTGCCACTCTACCGTATTGCTTTATTGCTTTCAGCACTCCGGTTGTGGAGCCTATGGGCATCTCACTATATAAAATCATCTATCATCTGCAAATAACAATAATTTCACTTCCTCTTTCCCCAGGTGTATACCTTTGATATCATTCTATTGCCTTATATTATTAGCTAGGACTTCGAGGACGATGTTGAATAAACATAGGAGCAAGGGGCATCCTTGTCTGGTTCCCTTTTTCAGCGGGAATGCTTTCATCTTTTCTCCAGTGATTGTAATGTTGGCTGTTGGATGTTCATATATACCTTTAATTATATTGAGGTAATTTCCTTCAAGTCCTATCTTCTTGAGTTTCTTAATTAGGAATGGGCATTGAATGTTGTCGAATGCTTTTTCTGCATCTGTTGATATTATCGTGTGGTTCTGGTCCTTTTACTTCTCAATGTGGTACGTGATGTTTATGGATTTTCAGATGTTGAACCATCCCTACATCCCTGCTATGAATCCCACTTGGTCATGATGAATTGTTCATGTTATATACTTTTGTATTTTCCTGGCCAAGGATTGTTAAGGATTTTGCATCAATGTTCATTAGAGATAGAGTGGATTTCTCTATTCTTCTGGGATCCCTGCCTGGTTTGGTAACAGTGTTAAACTACTAGCTCCATCGAACGTGCATGGGAGTTTACTGTCGTTTTCTATGTTCTTTGTTGCTTGTGCAGAATTGGTGACAGCTCTTCCCTGAAAGCTAGGTACAATTCTCCTGTGCAGCCATCTGGGCCAGGCCTTTTCTTCGTTCCTTGATAACCTTAGCTATTTCTTCATTTGCTATGGGTGTGCTCAAGTTCTTGATGTCTATGTGAGATAATCTTGGAAGGGTTTGTTTTTCCAGGTATTTGTCTGTTTTCCAGATTATTGTATTCAATGGAGTAGAGTCCTTCATAGTTCTATGTAATCAGTCTTTTAATTTCATTTGGTTGTAATTTACCATTACAACCCTCAAGCTCAATATTGACATCTGCTCCTTCCTATCTTTTGTTAAGTTTGCCAATGGCTGGTCGATTCTGATAATCCTGGGGAAGAATCAGCTTTTTACTGAGTTGATTTTTTTCCAGTGTTTTCTTGTTTTCCCACTCATTTAGCTCCACCCTGATTTTTATAATTTCTTTTCTTTTGCTATTGGGATTATCCTGTTGACTTTGTTCCAACTGCTGAAGGATTTGTGAGAGAGGATCAGCCATAAGTACCTGTTCCTTCTTCATATGTGCATATATAACTGTAAATCTGCTGCAGAAAAGCACTTTGGAGTGTTGAAAAACAAGGTGTTTACTTTGAGGACAAGATGCACCTGATCCAAAGCATGATACTTTCAATTGCCTCAAATGCATTTGAAACTTGGACATTGAATAGGAAGTCCAAAGAAGTATCAATGTGTTTGTATTGTGGTGTTGGTAAAAACGATTGAATGTTCAATGGACTGCTAATAGGGAAAACAAATCTCTCTCAGAAGGAGTACAGGCAGAGTGCTCCTTAGAGACAAGCATGGTGAGTTTTCATCTCCTGTGCTTTGGACAAGTTGTTAGGGGAGACCGGTCATGGGAACAGGACATCCAGAGTCATAGGAGACTCACCAGAGTCGTAACTGGCACCGGTCCCCTTGAAAATACATTTTGCCATGCAAACCAGATGTTCAGAATATAAGCTTGTATACCATTCTCTTCTGTGGATTTAAATTTTATTATTTATAATTTTTGGATCATACAGGCTGGTGTACTTCTTCCCTGTGGACTTGGCTAATATCTCATTTAGTTGCCTGTTTGTGTTAAAACAAACCTTTAAGATTTCAGACAATTTTTTTGAGCAGCACAAACCACCACAGTAGTAGTTCCAAAATCCAAACCTAATACCATCAAGTTGAGGCTGACTCATAGTGACCCTATAGAACAGGGTAAAACCATTCCCTGTGCATTTGTGAGCCTGCAATTCTTTACAGGGGCAGAAATCTCCCTTTCTCCTGGCTAGTGGTTTCAAACTTCTGACCTTTCAGCCCAACATATAACCACTATACCATCAAGGTTCCTGGGGGAGGGGGGAAAGCCAGAGAGAGAGAGAGACAGAGAGAGAGAGAGCCAGCAATTAATTATGAATTACTAGGGGAGATGGAAATTTAAAAGGAAGTGAAAGAGAAGCCATCAAAGACACGGAGCTGGAGGAAATGGAGACATGGAAGAACCAAGGGAGATCAATATCACAGATGCTAACGGAAGACTTTAAAAGGAAACCCTGTACCTTCTGATTGTGTATCCAGTTGATACAGGATGGGATCATATGTCAAGTGTGTGGTAGTAACTTCTTTTAAGAATTAATTTGAAACTAGTCCTAAGAAGTTGGAGAAGTCCTAATAGTCCAACTCTTACATTTTTCCCTCCAATTCTCCCTTCAGTATGTTCACATCTCTGGGTTCTGTACAACACTGCAATGTCCCGCAGAACTCACTGAAGGTTGAGGAAATGTCTCACGTGGGTGCATTCAGTTCAAAAATCTGAAGGTCAGACAGGCCTAAGCTAGATGGTGGGGCTGAAGAATGCACTCAACCCCTGGCTCTTTCCAGTGATGAGATTACATCCCCTGCTTCTCACTGGACTCATTCTATACACAGCAGGCTGGTATTGCAGGGAATCTTGTTCACAATTACTCACAGGCAAATCCTATCAGTATCTCCCCCACCTTCTTATCAGAACCAGGCTGGGAACGGTCATTTCATAGGAATTACATGGTGCAAATTTCACCCAAATGTAATAATCTGCCCTGTACCCCTGAACAGTATCTTATTTGTATCTTATAGTACCCCAGGCCTTTGGCAGAATGTTTCCAGTGGAAATTGGCTTCCTACTAATCTTAACCAACCAAGCTTTTGCATAAGTCACCTCAGAAATAGTGTTCTTTCTACTCTTAGCAGTAGTGTATAATTTTTTACATTCATTGTAAGAGTAGTTGAGATCCACATTACACAAAGAGGGTGCTCCAATTCACACCCTTTAATAAGGTGAGAACTCAATCTCATCCCATTTCTGTTTGTTAGCATATAATGCCCTCCATCAATGGGACCACAGCCACAGGTGTTTGAAATCCAGGATAATTACATATTACATAAGGGATTATTGGCAGAAAGGCCATATTCACTGAGTATGATGCAAAGTTTTACTGTCAGTAAAGACCAAGCAATATCAGAACTCAAAAAATCTTTTGCAGTTCACTCACCAGTGAAAAACGTCTCAGGGGTCAAACAAAATAAAATAATCTGGCCAGATGCCAGGTTGCTTTCTACTTACCGTGACCGAGGAGGTAAGATGTTGGAAATCGCTTCAAAGACCTCTCTCATAGCTGAATAAGAAAGTACAGCACAAGGGGCAGAATCGGGGGGAAGAGTCAGAATCAGGAAGAGTTATTGCTGGGTGGGGATGGCAGTGTATTGAAAGATTTTGTTGGCTTTTAAGATGGGAGAGACTTGAGCCAACCCTAACTCACCGGCATCAAGTTTATTCTGACTCCGAATGATCGTGTACCACAGAGTAGAACTGCCCCTGTTGATTTTCCAGGGCTGCAAATCTTCATCGAAGCCCTAACCCTCATCTTTCTCCCATAGAGCTACTGGTGGGCTCAATCCGCCAATACTGCAGTTAGCAGTTCAACTCAGAATTAACCAGGATTCCTAATGGGCGAGACTTAAGGGCATTTGTACATAAAAGAAAAGGAATCTCTAATAGTATATGAAAAGTTGGAGAAAGGCAGGAAAAAGAAAAGAGAAAAGACAGGGAAAGGTAAAAAGCTTAAAAGAACACTTTCCTAAGGAGTTAGAGGCACAGAATCTGGAGTTCTGGGGAACTTGGAGGTGAGGGTGAAGGCAGGGGGGAGGGGCAGGTGAATAGAGCAGATATTCACAACGTGAGGAAAAGAAGGTATGAATGTTGATACATTTTTGGCTACATTTTTAAGACAAATTTGTAAGTGGGAGTTGAAGTATTTCATGTCTTCGCCCTCTATTTCGTGTATTAATTTTGTAATTTGCTGAGAATAAATACTGAAATTCTTGCCTAGCAATAAAAGGTATGCTTTGATTTATGTAGTGCCTAAAGTCCTTTAGAAACTGCTACTTTCCACCAACCTTCTCTGATATTTTGATAGACCCCCCTTTCGTTGTGCTTTTAATTTCTTTCTGACGAATTATTTCTTTTATATCAAAGAACAGCTCAGAAAGTGGAAACATTTCTATAAACACTTAACCATGGCCAGAAATAGAATGTTCACTTTATAGTATTTTAGAGTGGAATCACTTCACAGCACATACAACTCAGGATTTGAACATGACCTTTGGAAGCAGACGACTGTTAGGAGAAGTGAGTCCTCTGCGATGCTAGTTGCCCTGCGAAAGAACATGCTATTGGACAGGTGTCTGTGGGTGGGGATTATTTGTTTACTGTTGCTCCCATGTCGCAGTGGCTTTGTTTTTGTTTTTCTGCAGAAGGATTATTCCAAATGGTAGCTTGGGCACCGTGGCTTCATTTACACAACCAAGTAAAAAATTCAACCTAAGAGGGCTACACTTCGAGGACTGCATGTTTCTTGTGCCTTGCCCGCCCAGTGATGACATCGTCAGCTGCTAACCAAAAGGTCATTGAGTCAAACCTACGAGCCACCTAGTGGAAGATACAGGTGAGTCTGCTTGAAACCTCATGAGGCAGTCTCCTCTGTCCTACAGCGTCCCAGTGAGTGGGAATCAATGCGACAGCAAGACAGCAAGGAGGGGTTGTTTGTTTTGTCAGTGCCTTTATGAGGTACCAACTTATTTAATACTCATTCATCATATATCCTCAATTCCCTAACTCTACTTGTCAATTTGTCTCCTCCTCACGAGAATATCACTTCAGTGAGGGTAGGGATTATGATCTGTTCCTCATGGTTTAGTGCCATGTCTGGCTAATAATACATACTCAGTGAATAATAAACACATGAAAATACGTGTTGAATATTGCGTTTCGGTTTATCACACTGGCTCACATATTGTTGTGTAGAACAATTTTCCATTTTGATTCCAATTCTCTTTGCTTAAATCTTTGGCAGCCAGTCTTTTTTAACTTGTGTGTCTATTTCTGGTAATGTTCCCCAATTGACTTACTTCACCTCCTCTCAGTAGAGGAGAGAAAATCTGCATGGAGAATCTTAACGATCTTCAAAAAGGCCGTTTCAACGGTGCAATTTGGAACAGTATTGAGTGTTTCGTATTTTCTAACGGTGGCAGTTAGATGATTTTATGTCAAGTCGACACTCTTGGTGAGGGGTGGAGTCAGACCTGTCAGTCATATCACAGACCGATGCTGTCTCTTGGGGGTGTGGTCTTCTCATAAAGAGGACCCTCACCGCGCCTTCATCTTCCTGCTTACTGGCCACCCTGAGAACTGATGGATCCCTGTCAGATATCCACTGCCCTTGGACCCACACCCCTCGGCGTCCACTGGCCTGTGATCTTCTCGCATTCTACATCGTTGCATGTGGCTGTGGGAGTCTAAAGAAGGACTTAGGGACTTGCGTTGATCTGGGCTGGGATCCTTTCTTGATATGTAATTGCTTCTTGATATAAAGCTCCTTCTTACACATAGATCAATGTCGCTGGATTTTTTTCTGTACTTAACCCAACCTAACACACCAACTCATATAATTAAAAAAAAAGTATGCTGGAACTATTATTATCTCCATCTCATCAATCCAGAGGTTGAAATACGAAAAAAATGAACGCAAAATGCCTCAATATGAGCACAAATCTTATTCTCAACGCAGAATTTTCTCCAAAATAGTGTGCTACTTATTCAATTATATTTGTATTGATGAAAAAGAAATCAAACAAAATAAAATACATTTCACCTTTAAAAAAATAAGTGGGGATTGAATAGGGGAGTCTATCTGCAATTTCCATCAGTGATTCCCACATGGAAAACTAATCTATTTCCAACTTGGCAAAGCCTTAAACTCTCTAACAGAAGAGATATCTTGGCTTGGATCTCAAAAATCATATAAATATAATTCAAAATTATGCACAATTGAGAAATAATTTCGAGGTAGGGATGGGGTGACCTTCCATTTCTCGACACAGTTAAAGTCACTCTTCTTTGCTTAGGGCTAGCTTCCAGATAATACGATCCCTGTTGTTTCTCCTCCCTAATAATGCTCTGCTATGTTTTCTGAGAAGTTGAAATATATCAGTGGGAGGATCTAGGTGTGTAACCCCATTCTTTGACCCCTTCTCTTTGCTTCTCTCTTTTAAAAATATGCTCTTCAACTCTTCTAAAATTCAAGTAATAAATTTTAAAAGCTAGTTACAAGTATTTTACAGATACGAGATGTGATAAAATAAGAATAACTAATTTTTAGTTGCTGGGGTTAGCATTTTAGTGTTACTAAGCACTATGTCAGTCTTTGAAAAAAGAACGTATGCTTTGTGCTTTGAAGTTCTCTAAAGAATTTATCTTATATTGGAATAGGTATATATTGTTATTGTTTATGTCAAATAATCTGTGATGTTGAAAATACCATTAATCTTTGTTCATAAAAGACGTGGATAAATCCGGCCTTTCTAAGTGGTAAGAATGATGTCACTGTAATATATTGTATGTGTACATTTTATTTAAAATTAATCACTTATGTGTAGGCTGATAACCTTCCCCTAAAATAATCATGATTGTGGTTCTTTTCTAGAAACTTCTTTTAAGTATCACTTTTGGCGGTACAAATGAATTTGAGTGGAATTGCCCAGAAATTTCCATATGGTTGAATGTTGAAAATAGTAAAATGTGCCACTGTAGTAAGTTTACAGTGGATTATGTTTTTCATAGTAAACTCAAAAGAATGTCTATTTTTGAAAGTAAATATCATTTAATAGTGTATTTGCCATTTGAGACTCACTGCAAAATTAGTGCAGAGGAGTACACGATTTCTAATATATTCTTGATTATACCTCATATACTCTGCATTCAAAACTCTAAACTTTCTGAATATTATAAGTATACTACCATACATATTACCTTAATATTGTATAAAGTTGTTCTTCATTCAAATGAAAAAATATGATTTCATAAAATTTTATTCTTGATTAAAATTAACTGGTCCAACTAGGCAATATGATCAAACTGAAGCCAAATTAACTGCCATCCAGTTGCTGGAATAGAGGAATTCTATAGAGGAGAGCAGAACTACCCTTAGGGTTTCTGAGGCTTTAAACCTTTAAACGACACAGCCACATCGCTCTCCCTCAGCGTGACTGGTGGGCTGGAACTGCTAACCTTGTGTTTAGCAGCTCAACTGTAGCAGTCTATGCTACCGAAGTGGCGAGGTTTCACCTTATACATCCTTTGGACATATTGTCAGGAGAGATCTTGAGAAGGCCATGTGGAGGTCAAGTGAAAAAGAGGAAGGCTCTCAACAAGATGGATTAACCCTGTGGCTGCATCAGTGGGTTCAAGCATGGGCACAAATTGTAATGATGATACAAGACGATGCAGTATTTCATTCTGTTGTACATAGGTTTGCTTGGAGTCAGAACTGACTCTGTGGCACCTATCAACAAAAATCTATAATTAAAATTTTATATTTTATTAAATTTTGTTATTCTTTCCAAACTTTTATTTTATTATTTTTAAAAGATCATTTTATCAGCATTCTTACAGTTCTTCTAAAAATCCATGCATCAATTATATCTAATATACTTGTACATATGTTGCCATCATTATTTTTTAACATTTACTTTCTTTCGAGTCCTTGGTATCATCTCCCCTTTTTTCCCTCCCTTCCCCCTCTCACTTTTGTGACCTCTTGATAAATGATAAATGATTATTGTTTTCATCTTTTACATGGACCACTTTCTCCCTTCCCCCATGGTCATCTCTCCCCTCCACCCTTACTCCCTACCCTCCTGGTATCGCTACTTCCATTTCTATTCCTGAGGGCTTTATCTAGCCTGGATTCCATGTGTCATGAGCTCTTATCTGTACCTGTGTAATTGCTCTGGTCTAGCCCGCAGTGAAAGGCAGAATTGGGGTCATGATAGTGGTGTGTGTGTGTGTGTGTGTGTGTGTGTGTGTGTGTGTGTGTAATCCTCAAAGAACCAGAGGAATATTGTATTTTTCATTGGTGCTATACTGCGCCCTGGTTGTCTCATCTCTTCCTTGTGATCCATCTGTGAGGGAATGTCCCATTTTCTACAGATGGGTTTTGGGTCTTTGCTTTTACTCACTTCGTTCTCAATATGTTTGTTTGCTTGTTTGTTTGGGGTCTTCTGATGCATATTACCTGCTCCTGTTGACACCTCATGATCACACAGGCTGGTGCACTTCTTCCATGTGGCTTGTTGCTTCTCGGCTAGATGGCCACTTGTTTAACTTCAAGCTTTTAAGACCCCAGATACTATATCTTTTGGTAGCTGAGCACCATTAGCTTTCTTCACCACATTTGCTTGTGTACCCATTTTGTTTTCAGAAATCATTTTCGTAGGGTGAGCATCACAGAATGCCAGGTTGCTAGAACAAAATGTTCTTGCATTGAGGGAGGGCTTGAGCAGAGGCCCAAAGTCCACCCATTTCCTCAATGTATTGCCATATAAATATATGTACATAAGCCAATACCTCCATTTTTATTATTTAGTATATTTACATGAGTGCAAGCCTGTGTTTATACCTCTATCCATAGCTTTGCTTCCTAGACCTATCTTCTGTTTCCTTTTACCTTCCTCCTGCCCCACCATCACGCTTGCCCTTCTTCTCTTTGTAATTCCGCTCAGCAAGATTGCTGTTGCTCCAACACCCCAAGGATCTCTATGGTCCTCTTCGTTGATTTTAACTCCACAGTTTTTCCCCTGTCTATGGTGTTGTTAGCTCACCACTCCCTTCCCTCGCCTCCTCCTTCCTCTAAATCCTTCTGGAACCTCTGGTCCTGTTGCTTTCTCTTCAGGCTTGCCGCCCATGCCTATCTTATATAGTCAGGCAAACTAGCAATAACAAAGGCAATTCAAGAAAAAAAACCCTAAAGATTGAACAAAAAGAGAAAAAAGAAAAATATATCCATGTAAAATAATAATAAAACTTGCAAAAAAAACAAAAAGCATAAATAAGTCCAGGTCTGTCAGCTGACCTTTAAGACTATCTTTCCAAACGTTTGACTTGCTGATTCTATCGTGTGTTTATTTTCCTTTTAGTGTTGCTCTTATTTTTATTACTTCCTTTCTTACATTTTCTTTAGCGTTTTTCTTTTTTTCCTAGATTTTTGAGATAAATCACTACATTACCAGCTTTCAGCCTTTCTTCTTTTCTAATACAAAGCTATTAGTTTTCTTCTAAGCACGACATTAGTTGCAACCTACAAGTAATAGGTGTTTTTGTTTTACCATTTGGTTAAAAATGGTTTTTAATTTGTATTGTAATGAGAAGTTTTATGAAAATTTCTAATATATTGGAATCTTGTGATATGTTGTTTTCTAACTTGAATCTTAATTCCACAATGGACAGAGAACTTAGTCTACACAATATTAGTCCATTATAACTTGTTGAAATTGCTTTATGTCAATCATAATCAATTTGAAAAAATCATTTATGGACTTACATAGAAAGAATTAGTTCAGTTGTTTGAGTTGCCTGCCTTTGTACAAACAATGAATTTACATAGCTAATTGGGTTCTTCAGATCTTTTATGTCCTTACAGATTTTTGTCTGCATCTTTTGTCAGTTACTGAAAGAGGAGCATTGAACCAATTTAAAGTATTCTGCTGATTTCATATTTCTCTTTTTAGTTTTCTAAACTGTTGCTTTATATATCCTGAAACTTGATATTTGGTGTATACAAATATATAAGCTTTTTATCATCCTCATATTTCTTTATCTTAACACTTCTTTCCTTTAATATTGTTTGTCTGATAATAGCATAGGTCTATTGTTAGATAGCTGCATAAATCATCTTTATCCATTAAAAAAGTTTAATTACTCAAAATTGTCTCATAGGTAGCACATAATCTTTTTAATTAATTTATTATTTTAGTTCTCTCTTAGTGGCTACCCAGAAATTAGATTATCTACCTTCAACTTATTAAAAGTGTAATATATTATAGCCTTAGTTTTTGTTATATCCTCCATCTCATTGTGTTCTAATTTTTCATATAGTTAAATTATGTAGACATTATTTTGATTTATTAGTCAATATGCATTCAGACAAACCTAGACTTCCCCCATTTCTCTTGCTCGTTACTTCATGTATCTCGGAGCCTGCCATATGGAATTATTTTCCTCCTCCTGCAATTTCTCCCTCCAATATTAATTTTACTACAAATAAGATAGTAATTGCTGTTGTTGTTGTTAGGTGCCATCCAACTGGTGCCAGTTTGGCGATCCTATGGAAAACAGAATGATACTCTGCCTGGTCTTGTGCCATCCTCACCATTGTTCTGATGTCTGCGTCCATCGGTGTAGCCACTGTCAAGCTGTCTTGTCGGAAATCTTGCTCTTTTTCATGACCCAGCTACTTAATCAAGCATGATGTACTTCTCCAAGAACTAATCTCTTTTTACAAAATGTCCAAGGTATATGAGATGAAATCTTGCCATTCTTGCTCCTAAGGAGCACTGTGGCTGTACTTCTTCCAAGACAGGTTTGTTTGTTCTTTTGGCAGTCTGTTGTTCTTTCAACAGTTACCAGTAAAACACAAACAAACAAAAACTAATAATGATAGATTCTCTAAATTTATGGTTTAACTAAAAAAATAAATGGGTGCAAAAGCAAATATGGTGAAGAAAACTGATGGTATCTGCCTTTCAAAAGATATATTGCCTGGGTTCTTAAAAGTTTGAAGATAAACAAGCAGCCATCTAGCTAAGAAGCAGCAAAGCCCACATGGAAGAAGTATACCAGCCTCTGTGATCACAAGGTGTTGATAGAAACAGGTATCAGGCATCAAAGACCCAGAACAAAAAAAATCATATCAATGTGAATGAAGGGGGCACGGAGTGGAGACCCAAAGCCCCTCTGTAGACAATCAGACATCCCTTTACAGAAGGGTCACAAGGAATAGACGAGCCAGTCAGAGTGCAGTATAGCACCTATGAAACATACAACTTTCCTCTAGTTCTTTAATGCTTCTCCTGGCTCCCCCTCCCCCCACTTCATGACCTCATTCTACCTTACAAATCTGGCTGGATCAGAGCATGTACACTGGTACAGATAAGAGCATGTACACAGGGAATCTTGGACAGACAAACCCCTCAGGACCAAGAATGGGAGTAGTGATACCAGGAGGGGAAGGGGAAGGTGGTGGAAGAATGGAGGAACTGATCAGAGTTATCTACATATAACCCCCTCCCAAGGGGATGGACAACAGAAAAGTGGGTGAAGGGAGACAGCAGTCGGTGTAAGACATGTGGGGGGGGGACTATACATTTATGAATTATCAAGGGTTCATGAGGGAGGGAGGGAGGGAGGGAGGGTGGGGACGGGGAAAATGAGGAGCTGATAACAAGGACTTAAGTAGAAAGAAAATGTTTTGAAAATGATGACAACATATGTACAAATGTGCTCGACACAATGTATGTATGTATGGATTGTGATAAGAGCTGTAAGAACCCTCAATAAAATGATTTTTTTAAAAAAATAATGAATAAATAAACCTTAAATTTTGAAGAGCTTTTTACTGGATCTTGAATTCTATGAAAACAATTCTTTTCTTTTACTGCTTTGAAAATGTAAGTTTTGTTGTTGGAAAAAGTCTATTGACCACAAGTTTCTCAAACTTTATTTCTCATACTCTTTTCTGTCCACCTCAAGTTTTATTTGTCTTGCTTTTTCATCGAGTATTTAAAATATACTTGGTATATGATTTTTTTTAGGTTAGATAATGTAGTGTTTGTAGCACTTCTTGAATTTATGGTTTATTTTCTTTTTTTTAATTAATTTGGGGAAATTCTTAGATGTCTCTGCCTGATTTTGGCTCTCTTCTCTCTTGGGTTTTCCACACACATATATTAAAATATCCCACTGTTTCTTTTAAAATATTTGTATCTATTTGTTTTCCATGTTCACTCTAAATATTTTCTTTAATTCGATTTTCAGTTCACCAATTTTCTCTTCAGCATGTGTAAAATCTGTTGTTAAATCCACTCATTGAGTTTTAATTTTAGCTGCTGTATTTTTCTCATCCAGGTGTTTCCATTTCATTCTTTTTGGGGGGAGCTATTTCTGCTTCTCTGCTAAATTTCTCCATTGTGTCTTTTAATTTCTTGAAAACATAAATTATTTTCATTTTCAAATTCTTGAAATATCTGATAATAACTCTGTTTGGATCTTTGGTGGATCTATTTTTCCTTCATCATTTTACCTGATTTATTATTTTCTCTTCTTGTGAAATAAAACATAGAGTATTAACCCATTACTATTAGACAAATACCCTGGTAACAACCATTCCTATCAAGAAACAGAACTGTTTCAGTCACTCCTTCCCTGTGGCCCTTCTACTAGTTGCTTCTGCCAATCCATGGAGTGGGAGAATGTCAGAAAGCTAATTTTATAGAAAGTACTTCTTATGTTTCCTTATAGCTTTATCACCTTTTCTGGTTACTATTGGGCCATAAAAATCATCCAGAATCTAATGGCTTAAGCACAGCATTTTTATTTTCTTCACTGTACAAGCTTGAGAAGCACTCTGATGTTCGTTTCGGAGCCTCCTGTGACAATAAAGTCAGATATCATCTGAGTTGCAATCATCTGTAAGACTCGACTGGGATGGACATCCACATGCGCTTGCAGAGCGGCTTATTGTAGCTTTAAAATGGTACCGCACGTGGCCTGTCTGCAGAAACAGGGCACTCCCTCTGAACGCACTGGTCTTAGTACAATGTCTTGCGCTGCGTTCTCTAGAGAATCTCAGGCAGTGGGGTTCAGCTGCTCTGAAAGCATTAGCCAAAATCAAGGCCCCAGGAGCTGAGGAGCTGATGACTCACTCGTCCGTGCCATGAACTCTGGAAGGTAACTGCTTGGCAAGCTGACTGGAAGAGATCAAGGTTGTACCCGTTGCAAAGAAAGGTGGCAGCAGAATGCTCGAACAATGGAACAGTATCATTCATAGAACATGCAAGTAAGTTTTGCTGAAGATTATCTAACAATGCTTGCAGGAGTGCATTCACGGGGAGCTGCCAGAGATCCAGGTTGGATTTAGAAGAGAACATGGAACAAGGGAAACCACTGCTGATGTCAGATGGATCTTGGCTCAAAGCAGAAAAGACCAGACAGATGTTCATTTGTGTTTTATTGGCTGGGGGAGTTACATAATTTCATGTCAACTTGAAGTGTAGAGGTGGAGTCTAGCCTGTCAATCAAGTTACAACCTGATGGTGCCTCCTTGTGGGTGTGGCCTCCTTATAAGGAGAGTTCTGGGAACTTCCCCCCCCCCCCTCTCTCTGCTTCACCTTCCTGCTGGTGGAGCGCTTGGAGACCTGCAGGAGCCCTGGAGATGCATCTACTGCCATTGGATCTACAAGACCTGTGGATTACACCCACCAGCCGGTGATCATCCTGCATTTTGCATCATTGTTTGTGGCTCCATGAGTCAGAAAAGGGATTTATGGACTAGTATTGAGCTTCTGGTCTAGTATCAGATTTACAGACTTGATTTGAACTGGGCTGGAATGTTTTCTTGATTGCCAATTACTCCTCAATATAAAGCTCTTTCTCACACATAGATGAGTGTTACTAGATTTGTTTCTCTACTCAATCTGACCTAACATATTGACTATGCCAAGGCATTCTATTCTGAAGATCATAACAAACTAAGGATAGCCTGAGAAGAATGGGAACTCCAGAACACTCCATTGTGCTCATGCAAAATTTGTGCATGGGCCAAGTTGTGCAAACAGAACAAGTGAATACTGCATCACTATTTCAAATCAGGGAAGGTATGTGTCACAATGCTGACCTCTCACCATCTTTCATCAATCTGAATGATGAGTAGACAATCAGAGAAGCTGGGTAATAAGAACAATGTGGAATCAGGACTGGAGGGAGGCTGATTAACAACGTGCAGATGACGCACCTTGTTTGCTAATGTGAAGCCTCGAAGTACTTGCTGATGAAGACCAAGGATTTCAGCCTTCACTATAGATCACAACTCAATGAAAGAAGATAAAAATCCTCACAACTGGACCCGGAAGTACCATTGTGAAAAATGGAGAAACAGTTGAAGTGGTCAAGGATTTTGTCTTCCTTGGATCCATATCAATGCTTTTGGTATCAGCAGTCAAAAGATAAAAAAAAAAAACATGTTGCTTTGAGTCAATAAACTACTAAGGAAATCCAAATAAAAACACAATGAGACACAACCTCATGCTCACCAGGAGGACTAGAATTTAAAAAAATACACCAGTGACAAGTGTTGGTGACGATTTGGAGAAATAAGAAACCTTTTGCATTGCTGGTGGAATTGTGAAATGGCACAGCCAATTAGAAAAACAGTGTGATTTCTTAAAATGTTAAATATAGAATTGCATGTCATTTGGCAAACCCACTTGTGACTACATACTAGAGATTGGAACACATTTATCTGCACAACAATTTTACAGAAGTCTTTAAAATTACACTAGAAGTCTTTATAATTACACTGTTCGTAAGAATAAAAGAATACTGCAAATATCTGGCCACAGACATGTTGATAAACAAATGTGAATTAATAATTCTATAACAAGGAATATTGTCAAATAATAAAAAGGAATAAAGTCATGATACATGCTACAATATGAATAAGCCAGGAAAACATTAGGCTAAATGAACGAAGCCAATCACAAATACCACATATTGTATGGATCTACTGATTCAAAATGTTGTGAACAGACCTATCTCTGTATACAGGAAGTAGATTAGTGATTGCCAGCGAATGAACGTGGGTGGGAACAGGGAGGGACTGCTAATGTGTACATGTTTCCTTAAGAGATAACAGAAAGTTATCTAAAATTAGATCATGGTGATGGTTGCACAACTCTGTGAATCTATTGCATTGAATGGTACACATTAAAAGGATTAATTTTGGGGGACAAGCCGCATAACCGCATGGCGGCTGGTTGTTCAGAAGTGCGGCGGCCCAAGGCTGCCCCGGAAGAGCCAGTGGTGGGGCCGGCTGGCATCGTGCCTTGCCTAGAGCTGCCAGCCTCCGCTGCCGCTTGCACGCTGTGCTTCAGGTGTCCCTATGGCCTATGACAACATCAAAGCAGTGGGTGAGCTGGGAGATATTTACGATGACCAAGGACACCTTCATCTTAACATTGAAGCACATTTTGTTATGATCTTCCCTGAACCAGAACAAAAACTTGTGGGCACAGTTAATAAAGTGTCTTCCGGCCACATCGGCTGTTCAGTACATGGCTGTTTCGATGCCTCTATCCCTAAGCCGGAGCAGATGCCACCTGGGCAGTGGCAAACCCTGGAGATAAATGTGGGAGATGAACTTGACTTTGAATTGTTTCCTTTAGACTCTGATGCTGCTGGCATCTTCTGCATTCGAGGAAAACTAAGCATGGCCCGTTTGGAAGCCAAGTGCGCTCAAGTTCCTGAAGAAGCAGCAGAAACCACCACTGAAGAAACGATTGAAAATCCTCCAAAGAAAACGAAGAAAGACTGGAGACCTGCAGCGTGGAAGGGTGCTACAGAGCTGGTCGCTGTCTTGGGACAGGGAGAAAGCGGGCTGCGGGCTAATGGCAGTGCGGATGGCCTCGGTGGGGAGGAGCCCTGGGAGAAGAGGAACAAGAGAAAGCGCCTGAAGATCCGGATCCAGACCCTGGTTTCCCAGGCAGTGACTCCAGCGGCTACCAAAGTGACCACAAAAAAGACAACGAGGAAAGGGAAACACAACGTGGAGGTAGCGGTTCCCCCCATTTCGGATCACTTGCCTAAAAGGAAAAGGGAAAAGTATTCTTCCTTGACTGCCTTTTAAACATGGTCCGTTTTTAAATTAATTATCTCACAGGAGATGAATGCATGTTTTGAATGATGTGAAATGCATATGTATTTCACATAATTTATGGAAACATTTGACTTTGAGGTTGTGTGTGTGTGTGGTAAAATTATGAAACCCATCTTTAAAGGATTTTAGGGATATTAAAGTGCCAATTTATTATATAAGAATGAAAAACGAAGCTGTTCTTAATAAAGGGATTAATTTTTGTTTTCTTTTAAAAAACATTTTATTGACATATAATTCACATATCGTACAATTGAATAGTTCAATCATATTTAAAACACGTGTGTAATCACCACCACAATCAATTTTAGAACATTTTTTATGTCTTGTACTCATTATTAGCTCCTGATTTTCCCCTGACCTCTCTTGCCAAATCCCTAAGAAATTCTTAATCTGGTTGCTGTCTTTATAGATTTACCTATCCAAGATACTGTATACAGAAAAACACTGGGGAGTGGGGAACAACAACTAACAACAATAACAAAGTGAAACTGAGCAAAACTTTGAGTTTGGCTGCTAACTGGAAGGACAGCTGTGGGAAATCTCTAGCCACTCTGGGGGGTGGGGTGGGAAGACGGGGCTTTATACACCTGAAAAGAGTTAAAGTCTTGGAAACTCAACAGGGGCGGTTCTACCCTATCCTATAGGGTTGTTATGAGTCAGCATCAACTTGATGGCAGTGAATTTGCTTTTTAGTTTGAGAATAAATAAAAAGTGGGTCAAAAGGAAGAACAAATGATAACATGTCAAATATTAACCTACGTCTAGAATAATTCCCTTTCCAGTGCACTCTGTCTCATACTGAGACTATGCACATCCCTGGTCAGAGGCGTAATCCATGTGGGGACCCTGCAAATGGATTTTGGGCTTTCAGTGTCATTGATTACATTCTGCAAACCGTATGCTCAGGATTAAAGTCTAATACCAGTTCCTCCTCTGGTCTTAGATTTTATTAGTTGTCATTCTTGGATTACACAAGTTGAAGTGCTTGTTCAGTATGGCTTGAGTTGACACCTTACTTTCACTAAGAAAAGCTTTTAAGGCCCTTGTCATGTTCTTTCTGAGAGCTGACATCATTGGATTTTGTCCCCACTTTGATATAGCACTCAAATCTCAGTAATCTCTTCATGAGGGTAAGCATTGAGTAGAACCACATCATACCAACAGATTGCCTTTAGGTTAAGGCTGTGATTAAGTATGAGCTCAAAATATCTTCATATACCTGTGGCTTATATATTTCTGGTTCACGTTAGAGACATCTTTATTCTTTTATTAGAGAATATTATAATTCATCCCTAGGGGGGCATATAGTACTTTACTGATGGAACCATGAATTCATCCAGTGGTATAGAAATTAAACACTATTGAGAAAAGTAAAGTGTCATGTGTAGGGCAGCTTTTTAGATAAAAACATGGATTTTTGACTTGTACAGATTTAAAACCTAAGTGACTGGACACTAGTTACACGAGGAATGAGGTTTGGAGATAGGGCAAACTTTCAGTAACACTCATTCACAAAGAGTACCATGCCAGCTAGTCTAATGCATGTCATAAAAAAGCAAAAAGGGCATGAAAATAGTGAATGTGGGTAGTCCCAAGATGTCATTCATTGGGTACTCTCAAAATAAGAGATCCCAACCAAAGTCCAATGACCTAAAATCCATGAGCTTGGCATAATAGTTATCTGAGTCATCTCACACTAGGGAATTGCAGCCTTAATGGAATATTTCAGTTGCTAAAATCTGCTGCAAGTGAGCTTAAGGTAAAGTCCAATGAACTTAATTAGCGCTCCCAAATTTTATCCTTCTGGTGTGGCCTGTAAAACATGCTGTGCACCTGAAAAGGGCAGAGTCTAAAGTACTAGTTGTCTCTATCACACAACCAGTGTCCCCAAGGGCTGGATAGAAACTAGATTAAACATGCCCAATTACGAATACAATACCAGGTGTGTTCTCCCATATGGAGTGTTTTCCCAATGGCAACTTGCCCCACCTAATTTACCTACCAACAGAAGTGAAATCACCTTTCCCCAGATAGACATGTTCCACACAGAGCTCTTGATGTGAGTTTCCATTAAGGTTCACTTAGCACCCACGGAGGAGTCCCTGTTGAATTGGAGTGACAGTATAAAAATTTGCATAGTCATGTTGCAAGATCAGATTTCTTCTGGCAATTTAGAAAGCAGATACAGTGGTTAATAAAATTCAGGTTTAATGCCTTTGGAAATATTGTGCTCTTTAACGCAAAGTCACACAATATTTCATATCCTTCATTGAAAATTATCATTGTTGTTGAATAGTTTCAGAGGTTATACTATTGATATTACACACACACACACACACACACACACACACACACACACTGGGTTTATTTGTGTGAAGGAAACAAGGAATAAAAATCAGGAAAAAACGAAAGAGGCTAATGAGAAAGGGCCTAAGAAATACTAAATCCAGAGCAAGATTTTCTGGAAGAGAAATGATAGTCCTTAGAGAAGTAGGATAGAATTCTTCATTAAACGTACACTCTATTCCTCTTAGTTTCCATGGCTCTAGTCCCCAGACGCTTACTGGCAAAAGCCATAGTCAGCATTAGCAAACAGTGCACCAACATCCTTTCCAGTCTTCCTTGTTCAACTCAATAACTCTTGTCTTTCTTTCTTTTCAAATAATTTCATTGGAGGCTCATACAATTCTATCACAATCCATACATCCATCCATTGTGTCAAGCACATATGTCATTTGTTGCCATCATCCTCCTCAAAACATTTACCTTCTACTTGAGCCCTTAATATCAGCTCCTCATTTTCCCCTCCCCCTCCCCCTACCTTATGAACCCTTCATAATTCATAAATTATTATTATTTTGTCATATGTTACACTGTCTGATGTCTCCCCTGCCCTCTTCTCTGCTGTCCATCCCCCAGGGAGGAGGCCATACATAGATTCTTGTAATTGGTTCCCCCTTTCCACCCCACATTCCCTCCACCCTCCAGGCACCACCACTCTCACCAGTGGTTCAGAAGGGATCATCTATCCTGGATTCCCGGTGTTTCCAGTTGCTATCTGTACCAATTTACATCCTCTGGTCTAGACAGATTTGGAAGGTAGAATTGGGATCATGATAGTCGGCAGGGGGAGGGGAGCAAGCATTTCTGAACTAGAGGAAAGTTATATGTTTCATCCTTGCTACCCTGCACCCTGACTGGCTCATCTCCTCCCCACAATCCTTCAGTTAGGTGGTGTCCAGTTGCTTACCGATGGGCTTTAAGTCTCCACTCTGCACTCACCCACATTATAATGATATGATTTTTGTTCTTTGATGTTTGATACCTGATCCCTTCGACAGCTCATGGTCACACAGGCTAGTGTGCTTCCTCCATGTGGGTTTTGTTGCTTCTGAGCTAGATGGCCACTTGTTTATCTTCAATCCTTTAAGACCCCAGATGCTATATCTTTTGATAGCTGGGCACCATCAGCTTTCTTCACCACATTTTCTTATACACACGCTTGTCTTCAGTGATTGTATTGGGAAGGAAGGTGGGCACCCACTGATCTTGTCTATATTTTCTATGAGTCGCCAACCCTTTTACTTTGGATTGTAATCTCCAAAACCCTGTTGCTCTCTTTTTTATTTGAAAACACGGCTTCAGTGCTGATTATTGGTGTTCTCTCTTGAACATAACATGATTTGATATTTGCTCTTTGGCTTCATGAAGTATATCTGCAGCTGAAGACACACTCTTGTTGTCCTTCCTACCAGAGAACTCACATGAGCTCTTCAAGGTTTCTCTCAAAAGAAGTTGGGTTATAAAGTGGGCTGGGAATCAGGGATATGGACATACAAAGAGCTTTAAAAATCTTTACTACTCAGTATGGAAATATTAATATGATATGACATTTTGCTATTTTGTTTTTGTTTTTAGGTCTATAAAACTAATGCCCTTTTTCTAGATCCTGTAATCCAAAAGTGTTTGCACTTTAATTTAAATTCGTTTGTCAAAGATATGAAAATATTTAATACAAAAAGCTCAGTAGCAAAGAAGTGAATGATAGAATTGGGTTTTCTTTGTGAATAAAAATTCCCAAAAGAAGACAGAATAATCTTTTAAATTGAGTTAATCAGCATTGCTCTATTTATACTTTTTTTTGTGGTCTCTTAACAATGAAGGCCCATAAACCCTACATTGTGTTATTTAATAGTCTGGATTCATCTGTTTCCTCTTCTTGATGGTGTTATGACTCTCTGTGGGCCCATATATTACATGGTAGTAATAGGCCCTTCAAGAAGGAACAGACAAAAGGAGATAATTGACATTTCCTCCAGTTTTATAGCACTTGGGGTCAATTATTCTTTTCTTTAATGGGCCTTTTCCCCAATCTTTTGGCCCCTAACATAAATCACACACTACGTGCATTTCCAACTAGTCATAGGAAATCAGCTTCTCAAGTTCAATGATTGAGAAGCGCTGATTTCCTTTTCCATGAGACTATTCATATATAAACTAAGAATTTGCTCTCTGTGCCCACCAACCTCCTGACAGATGTAATCCCTGTTCAGTGCATGTTGGGTAGATTACATTCCCCACCAGGATAAGTAACATGGTGTATTTGGTATTGATCTCTGTTTGCTTCTCTTGCCGAGAAACAGCATATAGATATGTAAGGGACAAATCATTGCAAATAACACTAATGAATGGCATTGGTAATTGCAGAACAATGATGACCAGTTTCCAAGGAGCTGTGAGTGCTACCGAGACAGTTTCAAAACTCCTGATTCTTCACTGAGTATCTGGTACTCTGGGGGGAAATAACACTCTTCCATTATAACTAGTATAATATAACTTGGCATATGGTTAGTTGCCGTTGGGAAGATGGAAACATCTGACCTTATGGTCATTCAGTTCTTGGATGGGTGTCCATTGTAGTTATTAGCCACGCAGCAGCTTAGTTGCCTATATAAACCTCAGAATATTCTTAAACTCAATAGTAGCTGCACCACAGAGCCTCTTAGGCAGGCTGAGTCAGGTAGATCCTTCCTTTACAATTACTTTCTTGTAAACCCGCATTAATGTAAAAATCAAGGAGGATAAAGGTTTACAACTGAAGATTGAAAGCTGCTTCATTCATGCAGTGCGTTAAAATAAAACCTTGCTACATTTCAATGTCTAAATTAAAAACAGGCTCCTCTCCTAAAAGCATATCTTGTGTCCTTCCTATGGATGTAGTGCCTCTTCTGTATGCTTATTTTACTCCTACTTTAGTCTTTTATTATGCCTGACTTGCTGCTAAGATATCATTACGAGTGTTAATTCTTCAGAATACTTGAAAATCTTAGGGTCTGATGCTCAGAGACATCGATCTCATAGGCTAAAGTTAACTTCTGTGTTTCTGTGTGCTGAGTTATTTTCTCCAAGAGCTTTTCTTTCTTCTATATAACAACTGTTCTCTAGTAAAACATTGTTGACTAATAATTTAATAATTATGGGTTCCTACAAAGAGGCTGTAAGTTAATGGAGGTGGGAAAATTCCAGTGATGAATTCTTTTTGTTTTAGGATTTCTTTTCCCAACTCTGAGATCCTATGAAGCTTCGTGGAATTTTTTTAGAGTCACAAATAGAAATGAATTGACTATCTTCTTCCTTGCTCCCCATTGCTTCCAATCTTCCTTTAATCTTTGAATTTGATTCTACAGTAGCATGATGCCTCTTGAGAAATGCTCTAGGTCATTTCTTGGTACAAGCTGGTTCAATATATATTTATTTATTTGGTTTTGTGGGGCAGTAGAGATCAATAGTTTATTATATGTGTGTGTTTTTAAGGAAAACTGTTAAAAGTCTTGAATATGACTGAGCTAGAGCACTGTATATGACCCTAACATAGTGTAATGACACTATTTTGAAACTTGGGCCAATTTTTCGTATTGTTTTCCAAATGTGTTTAAAATTAAAGAAGATATGCCCATGAACACATTTTATCAGTCCTATCGTGTTTCAAGATAACATTAAACAATAAATTGAACAAAGTACATAGCCTTTGGAAATGTACCAAATTTAATGGCAATTTTTATAGTCATCATGAAAAGGAAGCTAGGTAAAGAAATGGGAAGTGGCCCAAATTGCACTGAAGTATATCTGAATTCATCGGGTCATATCGTAAACTGTGTACCTTATATAGATTAGTGTAGGTATTTCCCCAACAAACTTACATATATTTCCCAATAAAATGGAATACAAAGAGTGACCAAGTTGTGGGTCTTAAGCATAGCGTATGGAAAACCTGGAAGCCATGGCCTTGCATAAGTAACTAAATGATCTATTAGTGGTCTAGAATTTAACTGGGCGATTCCAAAAAATCGAATTGACCCTGGGGTTCTTTTACCAAAATGTGCTGTCTTGTTACACCTTGGAAGAGTTTGGCATGGGGAAGGGAGCACAAGTAAAATTGATCAGAGACTAGTATCCGCCAGTAGTTGAGGCTTGCTTCTCTTGCCACAAGACCAGTCCCCAATTGCTATTGCCCTTGTCTCTGGTAGCCGCATGTCCTCCTCAGTCGTCCTTTCTTTTGAGATGGATGAGGGAAGCTCCCCACACTCGCCTTGTAAACTGCTAAAGACAAGGCAAAACTTTTGAAACTATTCACCTACTGGTAATCTGATTTCTTTAAGGACTTAAACCCCTCTCTCTGGCTAAGTGGTTTTAAAATTTCCATAAGCACTATAGTTAAAAGGAACTCTGGTGGCCTAGTGGTTACATACTGGGATGCAAACAGAGAGGTTAAAGTTACTGCCTATGATCAGAACTCAAAGACCAGACAACCTGGTAGATTCTGTTCACAGGCTGTATTGGTGCTGGGGTCTGGGAAGAGAAAGGAAGGCAAGACAGTTTCGCATAGATTATCTCACCAGTCAGTTATCACCTATGTGGAGCAGATGATTCTAAGATTACTCTTCTCTTTTGGTAGCTTTCCTAGTGACAAGGACATCTAGCTTGCCCGTTACCCTTGGAAATGAAACAGTCTCCCCTTAATTGCTGTTCACCTGTCCTCTGGAGTGTCTCCAGCACGTTCTAACAGGTGTCTTTTTCACAGGGCGGATCCTCAGCACACATAAGACACTAAAAAGAAATTCCAAGTGAAACTTCCCAGTTGCCTGTGAAAAAAAGTAAGTTTTCTGTTCTTTGTAGTTATAGCCAATTAGCTTACAGTTGATAGACTCTGAGAAGCTGTTTCTAAAACAGATGTCATGCCCAGAATCAGCGGATGGATGGAGGACGAAGAGAAACTTTGTAGATTAAAGACTACCAGTGGAGTCAAGAGACTAGGATCCATAACTTTGCCTACTCATATGACTTTGCAAATTGGATAATTTCTCAGGGGTTCAAATTAATTAACTCTAAATATAGAATGCACCAGAAAACATTTCATTTGTTAGATTGTGCTGATGCTTTCTGAGGTTAACACATTTTTTTTCTTCCACCAAGAGAAGAGAGAAATAATCTGTCTACTAAACCGCACTCTTACATCTGAAAACTGACTGCGGATCATCATATCTTCACACTTTTATCAAGCAAAATTTAATAAGCATTCTCCATAATAACTGATGTTAGGATTCATATGATAAAATTATATGCAGACTGTCAGATTCCGGTTTTTGTGTTTTGTTTGTCAGTTTTCCCCTTCATTTACTCCTTTTGTTATTCAATAAATCATGGATGAATTGTACTAAGCATTGGGATTTTATACAGCAAGATTATAAGCTGCAAACTCAAACATGTAAGAAAAACACTTATGAAAATATTCTTAAATGGTGGGGGCATCTTTGGAAAGGGGATATATTAGACCCTCTCCAACAGACACGAGAGTTCAAATGAAACAGATGGAAATGGTAATCCTGGATCTCTGAGTTGAGAGGAAAAGATGGAGATGTGAATTAAATCCCAACTAGAAGAAGAGACTGAACCAAAGCAACCAGAGAAGAAGCAAGTCACTTTGAACGTTCCCAGACAGTTTTGCAAGACAACAGCCTAACGTCTAGTAGCTGGCAGTGAGAAATGTGGAATCCTCTCCTATACTCCACTCTCTCCTGGTGGCCAGAGGACTAGCCAGCTCGCACATTCACTAACCCCCTGGTTGGTATATGCTTCCCGTGCACAGTCCCTGCTCGGTCGAGGTTGGAGCCCTTGCCTACCAGATCAGGCTTCTGGTGCACCACCTCTGAGGCTGGAGGTACTTAAGCATCACTTCATCAGATCAGCAGAAAGCATGGCCTGAGAAGCAGCCCACTGCTGACCATGCTGGATAAATAAGAACTCCCATAGCTACTTAAAATGCCCACATGCCCTCTGCACCTGAAAGAGTTCCTTTCCAGAAGCAATCACCCTGACCTCAACCATCCTCTTATCCTGCTGGGTATAAAATAAGTCATTTCAAAACATAATAGGAGAGACATTACTACTAGCAAAACAGAAGATCCAGTAGTGGAGCATGCCCTTTGCACCTGAGATCCTTGCACATTAAACTTGATCATTGGAAAGTTGTGCCACTAGAAGGGTTACAGAGGAGCAGCAATAGCAGAACCAGGAGCCAGAGCCAGAGCCAGAGCCAGAGGGGTGTGTTTCCCATGTCACAAAACAAGTAAAGCTAAACAATTGAGGGCAAGAGTGAGGTTCCTCTGGACACTTAATTGGGGGATCAAGACTTCCTGACCATTGAGTTGAAATTGGCTCTTTGTATTGAGACTTCTAGTTGAGAGGCATATCTTTGGGAGTTTATTGGCTGCCGTAAAATAACTTTCTAACATTGCCCAAGAAGGACAGAGACAAGTCCAGTGACAGAGGACCAGAGAGGCCTGCCACCAGGTATGGCAGAGAAGAAACTTTCCTGACTGAATCATTGTATCCTGAGCATTTCTCTCCTGAATGGTAGCCTGTTAACTTTCTACAACACACCCCATATTTGGACACACTGTCTGTTGGGTTCAGGGGGATATTGCAATAGATGATCAAACCTAGTCTCATAAATAGGGAGACATGGAAGGATGGTTGGAGTCAGAAAGTGGTAAAAAGGGGTTCTAGCCTTATGGCAATCAACCTTGGGAGTCACAGATCAGAGGTAGACTCCACACAGCTTTTTCAGATACAATGCGGTATTATACTGGGTTACATAGAGAAACACACACACACACATACATATGAATGAACTTTATATCAAGAAGGTATCCCAACCCAACTCAAGTCTGTGGGTCTGATGCTAGCAAGGGCCCTTCTCAGACTCACACATTGGCTATAGGCCAATGATGCGCAAAGGTAAGAGGTAGCCAGGAGATCACAGACCAGTAGGTACACAGTGATGTGACTCTAAGGTTAGTGGAAACATGGCAGGGCATTGGCAGTTCTCCAGGTCATCAGTTTACGTAAGGCCACTCCTGGAGGCAGACATACTTTTGACATGTTATGAAGAGAGACCAGTCCTTCATACATGGTAAGGTAAGGGGGCCATTTAAAAGAGGATGATTCTCAATAATTTGCATAGTGGCTACAATAATGGGCTCAAACCTAACAATTGTGAGGATGATGCAGGACTGGGAGGTGTTGCATTCTGTTTCCTAGAGGGTTGCTATGAGTTAAAACTGACTCAATGACCCCTAACAACATCATGAGGGAAACACGGAACGATGCAGGAAGCATTAAAAGACAACAGAAGGAAGGCAGAGTGTGACTGCGTCAAAAAGAACTGGATTGCATTTAACCATTTCAAGAGGCAGTATATGATCAAGAACCAATGGGTTCCATTGTGCTTGGATCCATAATCAGTATCCATGGAAGCAGCAACCAAGAAATCAAGTGAGATTAGATCGCACTGGGAAAATCCGCAGCACACTACCACCTTAAAGTTGTGAAGAGGAAAGATGTCACTTGGAAGACTAAAATGTTCCTGACTCTTCAGTGGCCTCATATAAATGTAACAGTTGGATAATTAATAAGAAAAACTGAAGAACCGATTCATTTAAATAATGTTGTTTATGAAGAATATTTAAAATACTATGGACTGCCAGGAGAACAAACGAATCGGTCATGGAAAAAGTATTGATAGAATACTCCTTAGAAACAAGGATGGTGAGACATCTCACATATTTTGGACCTCTTATCCGGAGAGAGCATTCCCTTTAAAGGGACATCATGCTTGGTAAATAAAGTTTCCGTGAAAAAGAGGAAGACTGTCAAGGAAATGGATGGATACAGTGGCGGCTACCTTGAGCTCAAACATAGTGATTGTGAGGCTGGCACCGGATTGAATGGTGTTTCATTGTACTTTATATCGGATCAGTATGAGTTAGAACCAACTGAACAGCACCAAACAACAATGAGTAGAGGACTCCCATGCTGATGGGGGTGGGGTGGGGGGGATGGAGAATGAGAGTATACCCGCAGAAACATATATAGGTTTGACACAGTTAGTTGTAAATTTATGTATCTTTCCTGCCTATATCGGGGGGTGCCCCCCAGAAAAAAGGTCTGCAGTAGAGCTTTCTTAGTATGCCACCATCAAGCAACTCGCTCTGAGTTAGCGCACCCAGTGACGTCGCCTGGGAAGTTCTCTTTGGGCACAGTGAATGCTTTCGTAAAAGCAGTTTCTTTTGAAACTCATTTTTTTTTTTTTGTGATGGCCAATATAAGACAACAGCACGCAGCTGTGAAATTTTGTTTCCTGCTCCGGAAAAATGTCGCAGAAACTATTGTGGTGTTGAACACAGCTTACAAGGACAGCGCTATGGAAAAAACTCAAGTGTATGAGTGGTTTTCTCATTTCAAAAAAGGTGAAATGTTGATTGAAGACAAACCTCGTTCTAGACATCCATCAACTTCCCAAATGGAAGAAAATGTCTGACAAAATTTGTGCACTTGTGTTCAAAGGCCATTGAAGAAATGGGGACTTCTCAGTTCAGGGAATTTTAATGGAAGATTTGGGCACGAGAAGGACCACTGTGAAATTTGTGCTTCGGGTTCTGACTGACCAGGAAAAAGAGGTTGAGTGGAAACATGCTGTGTTTTGAAAGAATAGATCCAAAGTGACCCAGATTTTTTTTTCAAGATCATTTTGAGGGATGAGACGGGGTGCTATTCTTATGACTCTGAAAGAGTTAGATGAAACACAAGGTTCGTAAATGCATAGACCTAGATGGAGGATTTCTTGAGAAACAAAATATTTACATTTTGATATTTAATTTAGTAAAAGTTTATATTATTTTATAGTAATACCGTTTGACTTATCTTCATAAATAAAACACATCACCCAACAGTAGCTCAATATACATTCTACTCCATTAGTGATATATTTATTCTATAGGATAAAATTCACTGCCATCATGTTGATTGTGATGTATTGTGATCCTAAAGAACAACACAGAACAAGCTCTGTGGGTTTGCAGACTGTAACTTTTTACAGGAGTAGAAAGTCTCATCTTTCCCCCATGGAGCAGCTGGGGATCTCAAACTGCGTGTTCCCCCTTCTTGGTTTTCTAACTCTAGGGGTGTGCATTTTTTCAGTATAGTATTGTACTTTGTCTTCTTGAGCTACCCTTTGAAATTTTCTGTTCAACTCCTTGGCATCATTTCTTCCATGTGACTTAGCTATTCCTTGATCAAAAGGAGGTTTCCGTCTCTTCCGAGATCCAATTTGATCTTTTATTTCTTTGTTTCTTTAATGATCTTTTTTGGCTTTCTTCATGAATGATGTTCGTGATGTCTTCCCACGGGCCTTCTGTCATTAGTTTTCAGTGCATCACATTTGTTCTTGAGCTGGCCTCAAAAATTCACATGGGACAAGACTCAAGGTTGTGATTTGGCTCTCATCTATTTGTTTTAATTTTCTTCAGCTTCAACTTGGATTTACATATGAGCAAGTAGCTCATATGTTCCACAGTTGTCTTGTGGCCTGGTTTTTATCTGCTGACACTGAGCTCTGCCAGCCTCTCTTCCCCGGGATGTAGTCAACTTAATTTCTTTATATTCCTTCTGGAGAAGTCCATGTTTAGAGTTGCCTTTGTGTTATAGAAAATTGATACTTATGGAGAAGTTGTTGTCTTGCAAAATTTTATCATGTGATCTCCAGCTTCATTTCTATTCACGTCTTCGAGCAGATGGTATTTTCCAAAGATGGCTGCGACAATTATTTCATTCTACATGCGGCAGGGCCAGACTACACTCCCATTTAGAAAAGTTGCTATCTACTTCCCCTTAAACGAGGTGGGGTTTTGCTCCGACCTCCACTAATAGAGAACAGTGGAAGCGATGCTGCCTGGCTCTGAAGCTTCTCATGAAACTGCCATGCATCCCCACCTCATTCTCTTGTTAGGCTCTCGGAGTCCAAACAGGAACAAAGGTCTCTAACCACAAATGTCACTTTCTCCCAACCAACGGCTCGGTAAGTCAACCTTCCTGAAAGTGTCATTTCTAGTTTCATACTATCAGGAGTGGAGGCAAATTATTCCCACCAAATCTTCTTAAATTGCAGATCTGGGAAGCGGTCATTACTGTTTATGCAAGTCTGCTCTGAGGTGTTTGATGCATCGCCATAGAAAACTGGAGCACATCCTCTGGGAACCCCTCTACATAATTTAGGTACAGTACGATAATTAGGAGTGTTTTTCACGATGAGTAACAGAAAATCTGACTCAGCGTGCCTTACCCAAGTATGAATTTATTTTGCTCACATAAAAAAAAGACTGGAGGTAGAAGGCTATGTTGTTGTTGTTGGGTGTCCTTGAATTGGTTCTGTCTCACAGTGACCCTGTGTACAGCAGAATGAAACACCGCCTGGTCCTGTGCCATCCCCACAATTGTTGTGATGTTGGAGCCCATAGATGCAGCTGTGGTGTCAATCCATCTTGTCAAGAATTGTCTTCTTGTTCACTGCTCTGCGGCTTTACCAAGCAGGACGTCCTTCTCTAGGGACCGGTCTCTTCTTACCACATGCCTGAAGCACATGAGACAAAGTCTCATGATTCTTGTCTCTAAGGATCATTCTGGTTGTACTTCTTCCAAGACAGACTTGTTTGTTCTTTTAGTAGTCCAAACGTTTTTATATTCTTCTCCAGCACCATAATTCAAGTACATGGAATCTGCTTCTGTCTTCCTTATTCCATGGCCAACTTTCACATGTGCAGGAAGTGATTGAAAACACCATGACTTGGGTCAGGTGCTCCTTAGTCCTCAAAGCGAGAGCCTTGATTTTCAACACTTTAAACACATCTCGTGCAGTAGATTTACCCCATCTACTGAGCCCTTTGACTGCTGCTTCCATGAACATTGATTGTGCATCCAAGCCAGATTAAATCCTTGACAACTCCAATCTCATCTAGATTAATCATAACGTTACCTATTGGTTCAGTTCTGAGGAGTTTGGTTTCCTTTACACTGAGTGGTAATCCATACTGCCATCCTTGGTCTTTATGAGCAAGTACTGTAAATCCTGCACACTTCCAGTAAGCAAGGTTGGATGTACATCTGTACACCCAGGTGCTTGTGGTGTGACGATAGGCTGTGAGATTAGCCTGTGAGTAAAACTGTAGTGTGCTTTCCTTGGGAACCTGTTCCTTTCGTCTTCCAACATGTTTCTTTTGAAAGAAAACCGCTTGTCGAGGTTTCTGATATCAGTACTATTCAGATCAATCAGCTAGATAAGGGAGACGCAAGTGAACATTAGGTCCTTGAGGAGGTCACCTCACATGTGGCCTGTGCCCTTCACTAGCACCCAATCCTGGCTATGTTAGGGACATGCAGTGATCTTCCCTCACTTCCTGCCTCGCAGCGCTGAAAGAATTCATGAGGCAGAAGCACTTTTTAATCCAAGTGACATTTATGAGGGAAAGGGAAGTTTCTGGTGCTACAATCTCAAAAAAAAAAAATTCATGCTATTTCTGGGAAGAAGTGTACATGGCTGCTAGGAAACTGGGTGGGAATTGGCGACCAAACGAGAGAAACCACGTGGAAAGAATACCGGAACAGGATTACAAAATCAAACATGCTGAATCAGGAAACCCCCGAGGCCAAGTGAGCCAGAGGGCCCTGAGCCCTGCTTTTATCCCCCTCCTGCATTACTGCAGGCCCTTATTGGCTCAGTTCAGGTTCGCTGTGTGATGTCATGTGCCTAGGTTGTGGTCGGGTTTACCTTCACCTGCACCTAGGTGTCCTTAGTCTGTTCATGCTCTGTTTGGATTTTCCCATGAGCAAGTACTGTAAATCCTGCACACTTCCAGTAAGCAAGGTTGGATATACATCTGTACACCCAGGTGCTTGTGGTGTGACGATAGGCTGTGGGATTAGCCTGTGAGTAAAACTGTAGTGTGCTTTCCTTGGGAACCTGTTCCTTTCGTCTTCCAACATGTTTCTTTTGAAAGAAAACCGCTTGTCGAGGTTTCTGATATCAGTACTATTCAGATCAATCAGCTAGATAAGGGAGACGTAACTTCTCTAGGTGGGCCTGCCAGGCAATTTCCTCTAGTGCAGACATTTGGGGAGACAAGCCCCCTCCCCCATCCCTATTCTAGCTACTTTTGAGCTACAGTTTGGCCTGCTTCTGAGGTCATAACTACAATAGGCCCATGGTGAGACCCCTAAGAAAGGTAGCAGAGGTTACCTTAGAGACTCCTTAAGTGTGTCAATGACCCATATTTTTTGGTCCAGCTGAACCTCTCCCCTGAAGTCCATTCCTTTTAGCAAAGCCTCAAGGTGAATGTGTGACCTCTTACTACTAAAAACCAGGATGTGCGACACTGACTTTCCCGGTCGTCTACCCCAGTTCCTCATCTTGCCTCCCCTGTTTCTGTTCATGTTTCACTTCAGTAATCTTTTAGCCCTCTGTCTCTTTTGTCTAATCTCTCTCGGTGCTACTTTTGCTATGTAACTATGCTCTTTTAAAAATTTTTTTATTTAGGCACAGCATGGTCTCTGCTGCCAACTTAGTACAGGCTCCTATTAACTCTCTCTAAAATACATGTAATAAACCCATTTATAGCTTCACTCTTTTTTGACTTCAATCGATCCTATAATCAGTTGGTATATTAGGGATGACTTTTATATGGTTTGATGTAGTTTTGTAATTCTTAGGAAGATTATATGAGCTACATATGTGGTTTATTTAGCCACATTGCCTACCCTTTTATAAATAAACACACTTACCCATCAAAAGGTTTTGTGCTAAAGCTTCTGGGTGGATTAATAGTGGACTCAATTTTAATATCTCAAAAATATAGACTGTAAAAAGGCATATTAAATATTACCAACAAGATACCTTCCTTATTTTGAAGGCCAGAAAAGAGGTACCATATATAATCAAATATAAGCCCACCCAAGTATAAGCCAAGGTATCTAATTATTACATGGGAAACCAGAAAAACTCATTGACTTGAGTATAAGCCTAGGGTGGAAAATGCAGAAGCTATTGGTGTTTCAATAATAAAAACAAATGAAAATAAAATTACTAAAAATTGAGACATCAGTGGGGTAATGTATTTAAATATTTATTTTAAATAAAAACATAAATAAAAGGACTACAAGTCATTTAACATTAGTAAACCAGCACAGTAAGTGGAAAATAGGTTCAACAAAAACAATTAACAAAAACAATAAGGTATCAACAATGATACCTGAAGAGTACTATTCCCTGAGCTCAAACAGCAACCAAGCTAAAATGTAAAGAGTTAAAATCCTTCAAAACTGTATTGCTCATCATCATCCGTATCCCAACGCAGAGCTTCAGCTGGTGTGAGGTCATCATAGACGCTGTCCTCACTGAGATCACCATCTTCACCATCACTGCTGTCATTTTCATACTAAGTGCAGTCTTCACTGCCATCCATAGCATTATTAGTACTACCACTGACCCATGTATAAGCCGAACCCCAGTTTTTCAGCACATATATTTTTTGTGCTGAAAACTCGGCTTATACACAAGTGTATACAGTAATTCCAGTATTATTAACATTGAAAACTGAATTTCTATGTGGGACAGTACTCAAAATTTTCTTCTATTTTATGAGGGAGTCCCCCCCCCAAAAAAACCCAGAATTTTTTTCAAAGCTATGTATTTAATTTTTTATATAAAATAACCTTGTTACCTTAAACATACTCTCTTTTACACTTAATACATTTGTAAAATCTGCAATTCCATTGTTAAAAATATTTTCAAACTCATCTCTTTGGATGGCTGAGAGCCTTCCTCATTTTTAATTCCCCTCTTCTACATCATCAAATCGCTGTCCTTTCATGTCCTCTGCATTCACAGAAACAGAAAGAAGTCACACAGAGCAAGGTCAGGTGAATGAAGTGCAAGGGGCAAGAGAGGCATGTTGGTTTTTGGCCCAACACTGGCCCATTGAGATGGCTGTGTGCGCAGGTGCATTGTCCTCATAGCAGTCCCCTGCCCGCCACAAATTAGGCCTTTTGGGTCACACACTGTTACACTATCTTTTCAGACTCTCTGAATTGAAAGCTTGATTAAGAGTCTGACCTGGTGGAATGATCTCCAAATACATTATGAGTTGACGTTTTCGGCCTTTTGGGAACTTGATGGACATCCAGAACGAAGATCACATTATAGAATTTTGCTAGACCAATGACTTGTTCATAGCAAATACCTTTTCAACAACCGAACATGTGACTATACACGTGGACTTAACCAGATGGAATACACAAAACTCAGACTGCCTACATCTCTAGGAAGACCCACCGGAGATGTTCAGTATCAGTACCTAAAAACAGGTCAGGGACTGAGTGTGGAATAGATGATCAATGGCTCCTAAGAAAGTATAAGATAAAGCTGAAGAAAATTAAGACAAATCCATGAATGCCAAAATACAACGCTGAGTCAATCCCACCTGAATTTTGAGAGCATCTTGAGGATAGACTTGAAGCTGTGAACACTAATGATAGAAGACCTGGGGAGCATGGGAGTGCATCAAGCCCGTAGTTCATGAAGAGAGCAACAGGTCATTTGAAAGACAAGAAAGAAAGAAAGACTTAACGTGTACATTAGAAAAGAGTATGAAACTTGCTTTTAATTGTAAAGTAGCTAAGGCAAGTGGAAGAAATTATGTCAAACAGCTGAACAGAAAATGTCAGAAGGTAGCTCAAGAAGGCGAAGTAAAATATTGTAATGAAATATGCACAGCCCTAGATTTAGCAAACCAAGAAAGAACACCCTCAGCATATCTGAAACTGAAAGAACTCAAGAAAATATTCGACCCTTGGGTTGTAAGAGTGAAAGATTCTATGAGCACAAGATTTAATGATGCAGGAATCATCAAAAGACAATGGAAAGTATACACAAAGTCATTGTACCAAAAGGAACTAGTCAACATGCCACCATTTAGTAAGAAGCATATGAGCAGGAACCAATGGTGCTAAGGAAGACATTTAAGCTGCAATGAAAGACTTAAACAAAAACAAGATCCAGGAGTTGATGGAATACCAACTGAAATGTTTCAACAAGCTGATGGAGTATTAGAAGCACTTACTCCTTAATGCCAGGAAAGACAGCTACTTGGCCAATGGACTATAAGTGGTCCGTACTTATACCCATTACAAAGAAAGGTGACCCAAATTATAGAATAGTGTCAGTGATATCACCTGCAAGTGGAATTTTGTTGACAATCATCCAAAAATCCTTGCAGCAGTACATTGACATTGACAATCTTTGAGCTGTCAGAAGTTCAGACCTGATTCAGAAGAAGATGTGGAACAAGAGATATCATTGCTGATGTCAGCTGGAGCTTGGTTGAAAGCAGAGAATACTAGAAAGATGTAAACTTGTGTTTTATTGACTATGCCAAGGCATTTGATTGTATGGATCATAACAAACTTTGATAAACTTGAGAAGAATGGTAATCCAGATCACTTGATTATGCTCATGCTGAATGTGTACAAGGATCAAGAGGCAATTGTGTGAATTGAACAAGCCACTTCTGTGCTAATTTAGGTAGGTAATGTGTTTCTAAAAATTTGTCCATTGGTTAAACAATCTGTAGGAGAAAAAAACGGGACAAATGGTTCTGGGGGGACATGGGAGATGAGGAAGCAGGGGAAAGGAAGTGGGTGTTAACAAACCCAGGGACAAAAGAACAACAAGTGATCCAAAATCGGTGGTGAGGAAGGTGTAAGAGGCCTGGTAGGGTTTGGTCAAGGGCAATGTAACTGAGAAGAATTACTGAGACCCAAATGAAGGCTAAACATGATAGTGAGACAAGAGGAAAGTCAAAGGAAATAGAGGAAAGAACTAGGAGACAAAGGGCATTTATGGAGGTCTAAATAAAGGCATCTACATATGTAAATATATTTATATATGAGGATGGGGAAATAGATCTATGTGTCTATATTTATAGGTTTAGTGTTAAGGTAGCAGATGGACATTGGGTCTCCACTCAAGTACTCCCTCAATGCAAGAACATTTCATTCTATTAAACTGGCACTCCATGATGCTCATCTTCCTGACACGATAGCTGAACACAAAGCAGGTGCATAAGCAAATGGGGTGAAGAAAGCTGATGGTGCCCAGCTATAAAAAGATATCGAATCTAGAGTCTTAAAGGCTTGAAGATAAGCAAGCAGCTGTCTAGGTGAGAAGCAACAAAGACCACATGGAAGAAGCACACCAGCCTCTGTGATCATGAGGTGTCGATGGGATCAGGTATCAGGCATCAAAGAACAAAAAAATCATATCATTGTGACTGATGGGGAGTGCAGAGTGGGGACTCAAAAGCCCATCTGTAGGCAACTAGACATCCCCTTACAGAAGGGTTGTGAGGAGGAGACGAGCTAGTCAGGGTGCAGTATAGCACCAATGCAACATACAACTTTCCTCTGCTTCTCTAATGCTTCCTCCCCCTCACTATTATGATCCCAATTTTACCTTACAAATCTGGCTAGACCAGAGGATGTACACTGGTACAGATAGAGCCAGAACACAAGGAATCCTGGATAGTGTAAGACATGACAAAATAATAATAATTTATAAATTATCAAGGGTTCGTGAGCGAAAGGAGAGCAGGGAGGGAGGCGGAAAATGTCATGTCTTACACTCTCCGACATCTCCCTTCACCCACTTTTCTGTTGTCCGTCCACCGGGTAGGGGGCTATATGTAGATCTTTGTAATCGGTTCCCCCTTTCCACCCCACTTTCCCTCCACCCTCCCGGTATCACCACTCTCACCACTGGTCCTGAGGGGTTCATTTGTCCTGGATTCCTTGTGTTTCCCCGCAACCCTTCTGTAAGGGGGTGTCCCATTACCTACAGATGGGCATTGAGTCTCCACTCTGCACTCCCCCTCATTTACAATGATATGATTTTTTGTTCTTTGATGCCTGCTACCCGATCCCTTCGACACTTTGTGGTCACAAAGGCTGGTGTGCTTCTTCCATGTGGGCTTTGTTGCTTCCCAGCTAGATGGCTGTTTGTTATTTTTTTTTAAGTATCCATTTCTTCTATGTTTTCATAATTTTGTATAATTATCTTTTCTATTTCGTTTGTTTCTGTTGTGATGTCACCCGGTTCGTTTCTTATTTGCAGTACTTGCTTTCTCGCCTTCTTTTCCTTTGTTAGGTTTGACAGTGGGGCATTCATTGTTTTGATCCTTTCAAAGAAACAAATTCTTGTCTTGTTGATTTAAAAAAAATTTGATCAATTTATTTCTGCTTTAATCTTTATTATGTTTTTTCTTCTAGTGACTGGGGGATGGTTGTTTTTTTCTCTCTTTTGAGATGAGCTTGTTTGCCACTAAAGCCTCAAGTCTATTTCAGTTTTACTTTTCTTTACTTTTTGTAGCCACTCAGACCACTATTAAGATTTCAAGGAGCGGGAATCTTTAAGGAATTTTTAAAAAAGAAACACACTGTATGTATGTACAGCCCATCGCAAGAAATAAATCAACAATATTCTGTAAAACCCCCCATATATGTGGTTCTCTGTTCCCCTCAACTCTCCTTTATCTCTCCCTCCTCCATAAGCTAACTCTCCCCTCTTCCTGCTTCTGCCCCATCTCTGCCTCCTCATAGTCAAAAAAAGTCTTGCCTTTTGGTGTACAAACTACATTGCTTTTTACTTTGTTTTCCCTTGTAATAATGATGTTATTAAATATTTTCTTTGTAATACTGTTTGCTAGACATAATGTTCTCAAGCTTCCTGTTGGCCCTGATTTGTTTGTTGAAATTGGTGTGTTCATTTTAATTCTTTCTTCCTCGCTTATGTGTGCACTTCTTGTTGTAAATTTCTCTCTGAATACTGCTTTTGCTTTTTCTGAGATAGTTTAGTATGCTGTATTTTAATTTTCTTTTTTCTTCAAGGAATTTAAAAATGATTCCCTTTCTTTTTCTTTTAGTAAGTAGAGTGTTGTTTAGTTTCCATGTATTTTGGGCATACCTTTTAACAATGCACCATCTACTATAATAACAGAAACAAAATTAGCAAAAGATAAATGAGGCATTGTTAGATTCTTCAAGTGGGAAGTACCTCGATTTTTGGCTTTGCACAGGAAAGAATTCATGCTGAAGCCTGGTTTGTGATCCAAGTGGGTTTTAATAAAGGACAGAAGAAGTTTCAGGCTTTACAGTAAACTGAACACAGGCACCCTTGGGGCACTGCACACCTACACATGCCAGCCACATGGAAGGCCGAGGAGCAACTGTAAGAGAGGGCCATGGTCTCCAGGTTCAGGATTTTTAGGGCCTTTTGGCTGGGAGGCATGGTCAATGGTACTGGTTCACCCCATTGGCTGAATTAAGTTTACCTACCTGACCTAGATTGGGCAATCCAGATGTACCACCCACGTAAGTGGACCTCCCCCGCTGGCTTGGGGCCTGAATTGGCAAATGCCCTTTAGCCTTTATCAGCTTCCAACTTACTGTAGGTAGACCCTAGGCAGGGAGAGAGACAGGCCCCTATCTTGGTACCTAACAGCATCACAAAAATTCAAAACTTTTGTTCTTCCAAAGACTCTAACCAAGTGAACAGACAGTCTACACACTTGGATAATGATTTTGGAAACATACATTTGGTAGGAATTAATAAAGATTACACATACATCTATTTGACAACTTGACAATAAAAAGACAGACGACTCAATCATGAAATGGATAAAGGAGTTGAACAGATTTTCACCAAAGACATTTTTTTTCCCCAAAAATGCTCTATGGCTTTAGCTATCAGAGAGCTGCAACTCAAAAACCACAAGGAGAAACTTCACTCTCTCTAGAACAATAGGTAATAGAAACAACAATAAAATCACAGAAAATAACAATATTGGCAAAGATGTGGGGAAATGTGACTGTCAGTTGCAAGATTAGTAGTGAAAGCTATGGGTTGCTCAGCAGGAGAAAGCTGAAACTGTCTGCTCCCAGGAAGATTTATCGCCTCACAAACACTATTTAGAGTCTCTATGTGTCAGAATTGACTCAATAGGGAAGGGTTACCCATTGAAGTGGAAATGCCAAAAGGTACAATTGTATTGGAAAATGTTAGCAGTTTCTCAAAAAATGAAAGTAGAGCTACCGCAGGATTTAGAAATTATACTCTTAGGTGAATAACCCCCAAACTTAAGAATGTAACTCATTATTCACAATAGCCGTATGATTTAGAAATTACACTCTTAGTAAATATCTCAAAGACATAAAGACAGAAACTCACTATTCACAGTAGCCAAAAGGTGGAAACAATGTAGATGCCCATGAATAAATACAATGTGATACAGATGTAAATTACACGGCCAGTAGAAGAAACTATGTCTGGATACATGCTATAATATGAATAGAGTTTGAAGTATTCTCCTAAGTGAAATTAGTCACCACAAAAGAACAAATATTCTATGACCTAATTTATATAAAAAGATAAAAGGAAATTATATAGACCAAAGTTTATAAGTGGTCACCAGGGGCTGGGGGAAAGGATCGCATAACAAATACTTAAAATTACATCAGTCAGATGTGCATCTGTAAAATGTTAAACTGACAAAAGTTTTGTGATAGGTAGATTTATAATAACAACCATAAAAAAAGAGAGTAGCTCCTGAAACTACTTATGTACAGTCAAAAACTTCATGGGTTTGGTTCCTTAGCTTGGAGGTTTACGGTCATGGTTTCTTAAGAACATTCCTGTTAATTGACTTAATAACATGCTTAGTACTTTTATTCAACCTCCTGAGTCTTTATATAGTGTTTGGGGTTTTGAAAGCTTGCACACTTGATCTCTAGTCATCTGGAACCACAGAGGAAGGGGAGTCAGGAGTGGGGGGGGGATATGGAAGGGGTAACTAATTAGCTTCACAAGCAACTGCCTCCTTTGCCAAGGGAGCAGAAGAATCATGATCAACAAGGCAAGATTCCAAAGTCTGGAATCCAGACGTTCTGAAGTCATGGAGGTGGGATGAGCACCTGAATCTCTTGTCCTTAGATAACATTTAAAATTTAAATGAAAAATATTCTATGAAATATTGAAATCAAATAATAGTTTAATTTAACTAGCAAAAATGTCTACCTTGAACTTATTCTCTTCTAATAACGACAGAATCAAAGTGACAACAAGGAGCAGTGAGTTTTTGTTAATGAGGGGGTGACAACACAGAAAAGGAGGGTAAGAATGACCCCCTGATTCAAAGAAGGTAATGGATGTCACGGAATTGTAAATGTAGTATCTCGTGAATTGGTGTATGTTTGCTGTATGTATTCTCAACAACTGCAAGATAAATAATAAAACAGAAGCACCCTATGAAACACAATTCTACTCTAACAAAATGGGGCTGCCATTAGTCAGAATCATTATGACAACAGTTGGTTAGTGTGAGTATGTAAATGTGCTTCTTTTTTTATCAAGTACTTTTACTGGGGGCTCTTACAACTCTTATCACAATCCATACATGTAAATGTGTTTTCAATGTTTGTCTATGAGTGTGTGTGTGTGTGTGTGTGTGTGCATGAGTATATGTGTACTAGGTGATCTGTGGTAGGAACCATGGAATATAGCACTGTGTTACCTCATATAAAAGCAAAATTAACAGCTTTCATTCTAGAAAGAGCTATTCACTTAAATCCTCTGCCTGTGAGTCAGTTCTGACTCAGAGTGACAGAGTAGAACTACTCCTTAATGTATTTGAAAGTGTAAATCGTTATGAAAAGAGACAGCCTCTGATGCAAGGGGCTTAAGTGGAGAGCAAATGCTTTGAGAATGATTGGGGCAGGGAATGTATGGATGTGCTTTATACAATTGATGTATGTATATGTATGGATTGTGGTAAGAGTTGTATGAGTCCCTAATAAAATGTAAAAGAAGAAAAGAGAAAAAAATGATTAGGGCAAAGACTGTACAGATGTGCTTTATACAATTGATGTATGTATATGTATGAACTGTAATAAGAATTGTATGAGCCCCTAATAAATTGTTAAAATTTTTTTAAAAAAAAGAAAAGAAAAGAGACAGCCTCATTCTTCTCCCATGAAAAGCCTGGTAGGTTTGAACTGCTGATCTTGCAGTTAGCACATTGCCATCAGGGCTCATGCAACACTTAATCCATGTAGTCACCAGGGCTCATAGAAAGAGCCATGCTTAATATTAAATATTCTTCTTTATACAGAATCTCTTTGAATTGTTTGTCTAGTTATATCAAAATATATATAATGATACTATGGGGCTTTCATGGCACTGTTGGATAAGCAGAGGATTGATAACTGCAAGGCCATCAGTTCAAACCCTCTAACCTCTCTGAACAAGAAAGATGAGGCTACCCACTCCCATAAAGATTAACAGCCCTGAAGGAAGGCAATGTTTGCACTGCTTCCAAAGATTCCCACTCTCTTAATGTTTATATCCCTCTAGAATCCCTTTCCTGAAGGAGAGAACTAGACATGCTCTCATAAACAGAATATGGCCAGAATGATGAAATGTCACCTCCAAGATTCGGTTTAAAGAGATCAGGAACTCCATATTGTTCACAATCTTTCTCTTATCCTTTCACTTGCTCACTCCTGATGAAGTGAGTTGCCATGTTGTAAGTCGCCTTATGCGGCAAGCAATTGAGGAAGACCTAGGCCAACCGCTCATAAGACTGAGTCCAGACAACAATCGCTAGAATCATCGAAACCACACCAGTCAGAGGATGCAGGTCTGACCATAACCTTATTCACAGTGATGAGAGACGCACTAGTCGGAAGACCTAGTTCTGCTGTGCTTACATTCGGACTACAATAACTTTGAGATCATATGAACTGCTGTTACCAGTCGCAGTGCTTGGGGGGTGGGGGTGGGAATTTGTTAAGCAGCAATAAAGTAACTAATACACATGAGTCCCTCCTACATTCTAGGGAGTTTACCCCTATTCCTCCAACTCCAAGGGTGGAAAGAACTTACTCCAGTACTGACTGCTATGCCATCTCACTATTCCCTTTTTGGATTTTCAGATCTTAATAACTTCATATTTATGCTGTATTTAAATTTCATGTTCTTTTTCTTAAAGGGAGCAGCCAAATCCATCTAAACTTCATTTCCCATGAGTCCAGCTGTTACTCCAAACACCTTGTATACCCAATCCACTAAAGAGCTGAAAACATCCTATTAGTCCAATTAAAACAGCACTTCGTGAGGAAAAATACCTAGAATATATATTTTACTTCCACTTAACTAAAAACTTTTTGTGTCATTTTTATCTTCTCACCCAAGTTTTTAAAATTTATATTCCAATTTGGGCTACTCTTAAACACACACACAACAACAACAACAACAGCAACAACAACAGCAACAATAATAGGATTGTCTTCTGCTGTAGTAGATAAACTCAGAGAGTGTTTCGTAGTGGGCCTAAATCCTGGATCTTTGCTCAGAGAAGAGCTATATAAATCTGTTCTGACTTCTCATACATCAGATCTGCTTCCTATGAAGGAAAAGTTGGTAGCTAATGAAAGAAGGCTGAGCAAGAGGCAGTACTACTCTAGAAAAGCTTCCATGTGGCAGTCATTTGATTAGGGACTGACAGCTCTGGGAGAAAGTGCAATTGTTAAGAATACAGAACCTTAGAAGAAATGACCCCTGTCCGGGCACAGTCCAGGGGAGAGAGACACCGATAATCATGAAAAGGCCATTGCTGTCTCATTAAAATTCTCTAAGGAAATTAATATTTTAAACAACTAAAAAGTTTATATTAGAAGTCACTAATATAACAACAAAGGTGCTTATATATCCGGGATTATAGCAGGAAAGGCCGGGATATTTTGGTAGTTTTTTGTTTTCTTTCAGGTTCTGTGATCTAGAATACCGTTACTTGAAAGTAGTTTCTACACCACTCAAACAACTTTTAAAACGGAATTAAAATGATTATATAGTTCAGTTATCGTGGTCTTAATTTGTAAAAGACAGTAAATCTCAAAGAAGCTAATAAAGGTTGTCTCATTCATTGGTTTTTTTTTAGGATAAATGTTCTGCTTTTTATTAGTAGAACAAACGTAGAAGCAAAGTCTATTTTATGTAGAAAGTGGTAGTATTTGAAGAATCAAAAATATTCCTCTTCTAAAACCAGGCAGAAACTGTTAGGTTTCTCTCTCCGGCCTAAATTTCAGCCTCGGTCCTTGGCTCCGCGCGAGAAAGATTTCACGCCGAAGCCGGGCACGTGATCCAAGTGAATTTAATGAGTTAAAAGAAGTTTCAGGTGTTACGCGGCACCCAAAGGATTCCTTTGACCTTGCGGCCTGGCAGAGACTGCCCCAGGTCACGCAAGGATCTCTCTCCTCCCACGAAGAGGACCAGACCAGACCCGACCAGACCCGACCCGACCAGACCCGACCCGACCCGACCAGACCAGACCAGACCAGACCAGACCAGACCAGACCAGACCAGACCAGACCAGACCAGACCAGACCAGACAGACATCTCCCTCTTGGTTCCTGCCTTTTTAAAGGTTCCCGGGAGAGGCGTGGTGAACGACTCCAGGTTGATCCCACTGGCTGAATTGCAATCACCCGGCCCAGGTGGGCAGCTCCAGGTGTAACGCCCATCCGGGCCCACCGGTGGGAAAATCCAGCTTTGTCCTGTGCTGGCTCTCCTGGGCATGCGTAAATGGACTTCCCAATTCCCTAGGCTAAGCTGCCTAACAAAACTTCTTAGAACAGAGTGGCTTCTGCTAGCCTTGAAGATTTTGTCTGTTCACCATTTTTTATGGTCTCCTGCCAGCTTTGATCTAGGAGGGATCTCAAATAACACTGCTCCCAAGTTGATTCTAATTCATAGCAACCCTATAGAACACAGGAGGAGGTCTCCCTGGGGCTTTGTAGGCTGCAAATCTCCATGAAAAGAGATTGTCATATCTTTTTTCTAGTGGAGTGACTGTTGGATTTGAACCACCAACTTTGGTTAGCTTTAACAAGTATATCACCAAGATTCCCTGGAGGAATCATAAATCTTATTAAGTCCCCATTCAATTAGACAAATAACAAACTGAAGTCTTCAGTAATTGGAAGAAAGTCCTCAAGTCACCTAGCTGGCCAGTGGAGAGCTAGGCCACATCTCAGATCATCCGAGTTCTATCATGAGTTCATTTCAATTAAACAAATGATTGGATTATTTAGGGAAGACATTGAATTTCCTGGCAAGTATAGTTATAGGGGAAAGCAACCTAATGACTTTATCTTCTCTTGGGGGCACATTCCAAATAGGAAAGTCTCAATTGTTAACTTTTTGATGGTAGGACCTATCTTACCAGAATAGTTAAGTTTCTGTCAGGAAGAGTAATGATTACATTAAGGATGAAATTGGTTCCGGTGAATCATTGGGTTGCAACAAAGATGAATAAAAATGTCAATATTTTTGGTGGGTTCCAAACTATTCCCAAACCAGAAGGCAGATTTGCAGTCTTCTTTGATGTGCTTCATTATTGCAGGTGCTGCTAAGTCAGTTTAGACACGGGGCCCAGGTTGTTGTGGTTGCTGTTGTTAGGCGCCATCAAAAGGAACTGGGAGAGCATTCTAATGCAAAACAGCTCCTCCTGGCTGCCTGCCCTCTTTTGAGATTGGAGTTAGCATGAAAGCCCCTCCTGGCTCCTGGAGTGGAAGCAAGTCTTGATAACTATCCTGTTTTGTTGTTTGTTTTATTTCTTTTTTAGAATTACTCCTGCACTGCTCCCTGTCGCTGGAGAGTAAGCTCTAACTCATCTTTGTTTTTGCAGGGCCTAGCAAAACTCAAACCATGCAGTAGTTTGTACACAGGAAATGTTTGATAAATGAATGAGTACATAAAAAATAATGAATGAGTGAGGCATTTGCCCTAGGGTTTTTTTTTTTTTACATCCTGTTACATGCCCTGCATTCTTTTGCGTTTTCACAATTCCAAAACACTCATAATTGCAAATGAATTAGTTTTGCCTATGAGATGGATTCACAACATGAGAAAACCTCTCTTGCCATCCCTAAGGGTACCCAGCACATAGTAGGTGTTCAATATGTCCAGGAATACATTTAAAAAAATGATGATCCCAGAGAGAGCTATCTAGGTCAACAAGTGGATTGTAAGAAGCAAAACAAAAAAACCCAAAACCCCCAATATTATATATTTAAACTTCTAAGCATATAATGATATATTTGTGATGTGGGTATTATATGTCAATAACACTGTTAATTTTTGAGAAGTTGTTTATATTACTTTACAGGAAAGAAGGAGAAGAGAACGTTAGGGGTGATGTGGCTCCATGTTTAAACTACATTCTTATAAGATCTACTCCCCACTTTGGTGACTTTTCTCATTTGACAGTGACCTTCCCCTTCACCAGCTCCTCTCTTAGACCCATTAATGGAGAGTAGCGTGCCAGTAAATTTGATTTCTTTGTTCTGCATGAATACTAGTCGAGTTTCCAAATGGGAATAGTACAGATGATAATTGTATGTTGTCTAATCTTGACTGGATAGGGCCCCTCTGAGGGTTTCCCGCTGCTAAACTACTGAATGCATGAAAGGGTTAGAAAAAGAGCAAATGAAATGCCAGGTGGCATGTTCTCTGACTTAGAGGGAACTGCCTCTTTGCAGAGGACTTCTAATTTGTCTATACCCACACAGATCTTGCTAGGAATACTTTTTTTTTCTCTCCTGGGCAGGTTTCATAGGCAGACATGATAGTAGTCTGTGAACGACACGGACTACGTGATCAGACCCCATTCTTCGGACGCGTGACTAGTTATTGTGGCCATACTGTGGTTTGGAGTGAGGTGTAGAATGCCTGCTCTGTGTCGAAGAGCTTCATTCCCTTCTCCTGGCAGGAAGATTAGCAGAGCTAATCCTTGGTGGATAATTGCTCAATTAAAAAAAAAAGTCTTTAACGGCACATGGCCATTAAAGAAATCTTGTCTGAGAAAGCCTTGCCTTGTACTTTATTTCAAATAACTTGTCTTTTGGGAGGGAGCAATCATACGCTATTATTGATGAGCTGTGCTATTGAATGGAGATAAGGGGAGAATAATGAGCATGATGGGTAACTCTGTGGCCGTTGCTTTTTATTATTAGAATATAGTTGCAGAGAATGCTTCATCATTATGAGTCAGCCACATATATCTTCAGCGCTCACGCTTCATACCCTTCTTCATTAATTTCCTCTGGGAAAGCGCTGGAGAATATAAAACAAATGGAGACATGATCACGTTTGCATGAAAAGATCATGAAGAGATTGGGGTTCTAATCCTAGAGAAGCAAACCCCCCTTTTACATTGTGGGGTTATATTCTCTCCAGGAGGCAAAACCTGATGAGTAATGTTACTCATCTGTGCCACTCTCGAAAGAAGGCGGGCTGCACTCTCTCTTCTTTTCTTCCCTGCCTGCTTGGGAGCCTGCTGCCATCATGAATGACACAGTAACTATCCAGACCGGGAAGTTCGTGACACACTGACTACTTCCGTGAAAACACATGGTCACTGATGTCCTTCACGACCACAGCAGATCTCCTTTGCGTATCTGGATTCGGAACTCATTTGGATGGTGGTAGGCATAGCACATCTCAGACTCCTTGGATTATTCAAAAGTGAACCTAAACACAGACTTGCAAGACATGGCCTGTAGGAGAAAGGAAAAAAACCCTCAAGAAAACAGCTGAAGGAACACAAGGACGGAATGAAGAAAGTCGGGCCTGCAGAGGCCAATATTAGTATTGGCAAAATGTGAGCTGGAGATTGGGTAACAGAAAGAATAAAGATTCTACAGGGGCTTGATCTGTAATAGTTATGCGGATTTTTTCACCAGAGAATGAACAAACTATAAAGTCTTTTTAAAAAAGAAAGAAAACTATAAATTCATACTTTTCCCAAAAGCTTCTTGAACACGATCAAGTTGCCCAGACATACTTAACTTCATTCTTTATCAAACATGGTTGGAGAAAATACAAAGGTTGTAGATATTGCAATAATAACTAAGAGTTGCAGATAAAATCTACAAAGCCTTGTGGAATGTATAGTCAATGTGTATATGATTGGAGACTCCCGAGACTATCTTTAAAGGCAGAGTGACCATACTCAGCATAACCATTGTCTTTCTTTGACTCTTGCCCCTACCTTTTAATACAAATATCAACTCTCTACAAAATCACTACCTCTCTTACACATGTCTGAGAATCCTCAATGGATATGTCCCAAGTGCTCAGGACTCTACTCACACGTCTGTGGTTTCCTCTGGGTGCGTTGCATATACTGAAACCCTGTAGCTGGTCCTGGGCTGAAACATCCCCTAAATAAAACAACACCTGCAAGTCTCTCACATCCCTTTCTCCCTACCCCAGTGAGGTAGATAGTTTATTGTGCCAACCTGGTCGATAAACACATGTGGGGTTAATTGAAGGGCGGAGGGATAAATGGCTCAGTGAGCCTCGCCTTTCAAGTTCTCCGGTCTCTTGCTTTCTGATGGTCGGACCAGGGTGCCACCGCCTTAGCCAGTTCCCTGCTTCAGCTGGCAAGGCTCACTTCCTGCAATACACCCCCAAGGAGAAGCCACATGGACCTACTTCAATGCAGTCGTGGGTGCTGGAGCAACCATGTGGAGACCCCTGCCAACACTGAGATGCTTACATATTCACTGACTCTGCTTTCCTCCTGCCGTTGGCATCATTGTGTCTGTTTTGTGAGATGGAGGAGGACTTTGTGGATTGGTGTTGGACATATGGGTTAATGTTGGACTTGTGGGCTTGGGCAGCACTGGGTTGGGATGTTTTCTTGATGCGCACTTACCCTTTATATTAAACTCTCTCTTATACATGAGTTTCTGTGGATATGTTTCTCAAAAGTACCCAGACTGACACACCCAGTGTCCCCACAACACCTGCTGCTGTCCTGCCATCTCCTGTATTCGAAAAACAAATGCAATTTGTTTAGGCCTAGTACCACAATCAGTGCTCATTTAGTTTCAAAGTCGCTCTATTTCCCTCTACAATCCAGTATGGCTGTACGCAGGCAGATTCTGAGATAAATCTACATTAATATAAGGCACTGCTTTGCACCGAGACTCACACCTTCCCTCTTATTCCTCATGTTCTCTATCTGACCAGTTGTGTTCTTTTCTCTGGGACGAGATGGCTCTCTGTGGGCGCCTGATGCCTCTGGTAAAGAAGAAGAAAGTTGTGTGTGTGCCTGTCCCTCCCTCACCAGAGAAGTCTTTCTAGGGCTAAAGTTGGAATTGTTGGCAAAAACTTCCTTTTAAAATTTTAATTCATCAATTAAAAAATAGTTTGGTGATTGATAACATTCCAGATTCCTGGGTTGTGATTGGGCTCTCTCATCTGCCCCATGGCTGTTGAGGGATGTGACAAATCTTGACATATACTGCTCTCATCAACACTGTGCAGGATGAAATCATTGACCTCTCCAATCTTTTCTCCATTTATCATGATGTCTACTGGTCTAGTTGTGAGGATATTGGGGTTTTCTTTACATTGGGGTGTTTTCTGTTGTTGCCTGTTTTTGTTTTTTTACATTACAGTAATCCATACTGAAGACTGCAACCCTTGATCATCATCAGCAAGAGCTTTAAATCCTCTTTTATTTTCAGCAAACAAAATTGTTTCATTTGCATATCTCTGGCTTTCTATTCCATAAAGATTCATAGTCTCAGAAACCCATAGAGTCGCCATGAGTCCAGCATCGACTCGATGGCGGTGAGTTTGGTTAGGGTTTGGTTGTTAATAAGCCTTCCTCCAATCCTGGTATCCTCTTCCTCCATTAGTCCAACTTCTTGGATTATCTGCTGAGCATGCAGATTGAATGGCTATGGTGAAATGATAGAAATCTGATGCACACCTTTCCTGATTTTAAACCACGCAGTATTCCCTTACTCTGTTTCAAAAATTGCCTCTTGGTCCATAAATAAGTTCCACAAGAGCACAATGAAAGATTCTGGAATTCCTATTCTTCTCAATAGCTCCATAGTTTATTATGATCACACAGTCTAATGAATATGTGCAGTCAATAAAACACAGATTAGCGTTTTTTCCCTGGTATTCTTTGCTTTCGACCAATATTCTTTGATGTCAGCAATGATATGTGTCTCTTGTTCTGTGTCATGTTCTGAACCCAGTTTGCATTTCTGGCAGCTCTTTGTCAAGGGACTTCTGCAAACACTGTTGAATGATTTCCAGTAACATTTCACTTGCATGTGGTCTCAATACTATTGTTCTATTCTTCGAAAACTCTGTTGGGTCACCTTTCTTTGAAATGGATACAAATATGGATTCCAGGCATTTGGTCAGGTAACTGTCTTCCAAATTTATTAACATGGATAAATGAGTGTTCCTGTCCACCGGTGTGTTGAAGTATTTCCATTGGTATTTCATCTGTGACTGTTGGTAGTTATATAATTGTTTGTCAATTTGAGGCATAAGAGTGAAGGGATGGAGTCTAGTCTGTCAATCAGATCAAAACCAATGAGGCCTCTGTGTGGGCATGGCTTTTCCCTGAGAATTCTGGGAAATCTGGATTTTTTCTCCTTTGAGGCATAAGACACACTCTCTCACTACTTCAATCCCTTGGAGACGCTCTACAGACAAGACACAAGGCTGACTCCCTGCGAGGCGTCCCTGAGGAGAAGCCGCATGGTACTACCCTGATGCAGCCAGAACCATGGACCTGAAGAAGCCATGTAGAGACCCCTGCCAGTGCTGAGATGCTTACAATGCCACTGGACCCAGACTTTCTACCCACTGGCCTGTGATTGTCCTGCATTCAGCATCATTGTATGTGTTTTGTGAGTCTGAATAGGAATTTATAGATTGGTATGAGACATATGGGCTAATATCGGATTTATGGGCTTGGACTGGACTGGGTTGGGATACTTTCTTAATGTACAATTACCCTTTATAGAAAGCTCTATTATACATATAGGTGTCTCTAGTGATTTGGTTCTCTAGTCTACCCAGACTAACACAGACTGGAGCCTTGTTTTACACGGAGGCCTTCAGTGCAGCATAGACTTCTTCTTTCAATACTATTGGTTCTTGCTCATGTGCTATCTCCTGAAATGGCCGAAAGCTAACTAATGCCTTTTTGCCTTTTGCCTTTTGGTATTGCGTGTATTCCTTCCACCTTCCTTTAAAAGTTTCTACATCCTTCAATATTGTGTTCATGGAAGCTTTCAGTACTGCAACTCGAGCCTTGAATGTTCTCTTCAACCCTTTCAACTTGTCTTAAGTGGTTCTCAACCTTCCTAATGCCACAACCCTTTAATACAGTTCCTTATGTTGTGGTGACCCCCAACCATAAAATTATTATTATTATTAAATTATTAACCCCAACCATAAAATTATTTTCGTTGCTACTTCATAACTGTAATTTTGCTACTGTTATGAAATGGGCAACCCCTGTGAAAGGGTCTTTTGACCCCAAAGGAGTCTTGACCCACAGGTTGAGAATGCTGACTTAAGATACCCTAAGCTTGTTCTTCCTCTTTGGTTTTCTAACTTCAAGTCTTTGCATATTAATGATAATGTTTTAATTTTTCTTCTTGAGCTATCATTTGAAAATTTCTGCTCAGCTCTTTGACTTCATCATTTCTTCAATGTGCTTTAACTAGCTACCCTACAATCGAGGGCACCTTTCACAGTCTCTTTCAACATCCACTTTAATCTCTCTCTCTCTCTCTCTCTCTCTATATATATATATATATATATTTTTTTTAAATCATTTTATTGGCGGTTCATACAACTCTTATCAGAATCCATCCATCCATCCACTGTATCAAGCACATTTGTACATTTGTTGCCATCATAATTTCCAAAACATATCCTTTCTACTTGAGCCCTTGGTATCAACTCCTCATTTTCCTCCTTTCTCTCCCACCCTCCCTCCCTCATGAACTCTTGATAATTTATAATTTTTTTTTCATGTCTTACACTGATTGCTGTCTCCCTTCAGCCACTTTTCTGTTGTCTGCCCTCTAGGGAGGGGGTTATATGTCGATCATCATGATAGTGCCCCCTTTCTCCCCACACCTTTCTCTTACCCTCCTGGTAGTACTTCTCTCATTATTGGTCCTGAGGGGTTTATCTGTCCTGGATTCCCTGTGTTGCAAGCTCTTATCTGTACCAGTGCACATCCTCTGGTCTAGCCGAATTTGTAAGGTAAAATTGGGATCATCATAGTGGGGGGAGCAAGCATTAAAGAACTAGAGGAAAGTTATATGTTTCATCGTTGCTACACTGCGCCCTGACTGGCTCATATCCTCCCCGTGATCCTTTTGTAAGGGGATGTCCAGTTGCCTACAGATGGGCTTTGGGTCTCCACTCGGTACACCCCCTATGATTTTTTTTTTTTTTTGTTCTTTGATGCCTGATACCTGATCCTATCGACACCTTTTGATGACACAGGCTGGTGTGCTTCTTCCATGTGGACTCTTTTGCTTCTCAGCTAGATGACTGCTTGTTTATCTTCAAGCCTTTAAGATCCCCAAAGCTATATCTTTTGATAGCTGGGCACAATCAGCTTTTCTCACCACATTTGCTTATGTATTCACTTTATCTTCAGTGATTGTGTCAGGAAGGTGAGCATTATGGAATGCCAGTTTAATAGAACAAATTGTTTTTGCATTGAGGGAGTACTTGAGTAGAGGCCCAATGTCCATCTGCTCCCTCAATATTAAACCAATAAATATATGAACATAGATCCATTTCCCCATCGTCATTTATAAATATATTTACACATGTACATGCCTGTATTTTGACCCCTATAAATGTTCTTTGCCTCCTAGTTCTTTTTTCTATATTCTTTTTACTTTCCTCTTGTTCCACAATCATGTTTAGCATTCATTTAGGTCTCAGTAATTCCTCCTAGTTACATTGCCCTTGATCAAGCCCTACCAGGCCTCCTACACACACCTCACCATCAATTTTAGATCACTTGTTGTTCCCTTGTCCCTGGGTGTGTTAACACCCACTTCCTTTCTCCCTCCACCCCCTCTCATGTTTCCCCCAGAACCATCGGTCCTGTTGTTTTCTCCTCCAGATTGTTTATCCTGCCTATCTTATCTAGATAGACTGCAGAGATAATAATATGCACAAAAACAAGACAGAGCAAAACAAAGCAACAAAAGAAAACAAAACAATGACAACAACAGCAATAAAAACCAACCGCAAAAAAACAACAACAACCCTGTAAATAGTTCAAGGTCTGCTTGTTGACCTTTAGGAGTGTTTTCTGGTCAAGTCTGATGGGGTGCAGCCCCCTAGCCCCAAAATCTATTTTTAGTATTCCCTGGGGACTTTGTTCCTCTGCTCCCCTTGCTGTTCTATTGCACACCCTCAGTGTTTTGCCTTGGTGTGGTGGTGTCAGATTGGGCACAATTCCCACACTGTCTCTCCAGTGTTGTCCCCATTAGCACTATGGGTCAGTGAGGGATGCTGTTTCTTGTAGTGGGGCCGATCTTATGTTCCTCTCTCTGCAATGGCTGCTCTGAGCAGGGATATTGTCTTCAGGACTTGGTGGGCCAGGACGTGCTCCATTCTCTCTTCCTCCCCCTTCATTTGCTCCTTCCTGTGTGCTCTAAGATATGTCCCTTTCCCTGAGCTGTAACTTCTGTGTTGTCCTCTGAAGTGAACTCTTCTGTGGAGGGCAGGGCTGTCCACGTAGTTGGGATTGGAGCCGGCCCCTCAGACCTCTCTATTGGATCCCTGCTTCATGTCCATATGTTGCATTCATGTCTGGGAGCACCTGGTTGAAGTCTGGTCCCTCTTTCTCTGTGAATATATAAACAATACTCTCCCCTTGGTTGGGTTAGTACTCTGTTTCCCTGCTACCCAGGTCTTTTTTTTTTTTTTTTCCCTCCTCTCCCTTTTAATTGGCTATCATATGTATCCCTTGATTTGGTCTGGCTCCTGACATACCCCTGGCCATCTTGCTGCAAGTCTGTCTTTATATATTTTAATAAACTTTTACTTTATTCACATATTATGTTCTTAATGTCATCCCACAGTTCGTCAGGTCTTCTCTCATTAGTGTTCAATGAGTCCAGCTCATTATTGAGATATTCTCAAAATTCAGGTGGCATATGTTCAAGGGAGTAGTTTTGGCACTCATGGGCTTATTTTACTTTTCATCAACTTGAACTTATGAGAAATTGATGATCTGTTTCACAGTCAGATCATGGCCTTGTTTTTGCTGCAGATATGAAGCTTCTCCGTCACTTCTTCCCACAGATGTAATCACTTTGATTTCTGTATGTTCCAACCACAGAAATCCATATGTAGAGTCACTGTGTTGTTTTTAAAAATGTATTTGCAATGATGAAGCCGTTGATATTGCAAAATTCTATCATGTGATCTCCAGCTTTATCTCTATCATCAAGGTCATATTGTCCAACTACTTTGTTTCCACTGTTTGCTTTCCAATAGCCGACAGTTACCAATGCATCTTGATGGCATGTTTTGTCAATTTCAAACTGAAGACACTGATAATATTCTCCATTACTAGATTTCATGGTTGATGCATACACTTGAATAATATTTGTATTAACTGCTTTCTTTCTATGTATATAAATGTTCTATTACAGACACATTGTACTTTAAGGTGCATCTTGAAATGTCCTTGTTGATGGCCAAATCTACTTCCTCCATCTCAGTTTGAGTACTTTCTAACTGGAATGGCTCTTGTTCTGGCATTTGTTTGGATATATATAATCCAAGCGCAATGTCATCCAGTGACAGTGGATTATTCCAACTCGTGTGTGTGTGTGTCTTACAACTAAAACCACTGTAGTCGAGTCAATTTCAACTCATATTGACCCTTTGTGCATGGTAGAACTGCCATAGGATTTGAGTCTGTTAAGTAGCTGGCAGCCTCATCTGTCTTTCACAGAATGGCTTGTAGGTTTGAACCCGCAGCTTTGCAATTAGCAGCCTAGCACCTATAGTGCAACCAGAGTGCTATTATGTCTGAGTTGCCTATGCAGGTATCTGCAAACCTTACAAAGGATAGATGCCCAAAGGAGACAGAGAAGATTAGAAGATCTAGGAGGTAATCTTGAGGGTCATAACATCTGAAGGGCGTTGAAGATTCAGAGAAAATTGAGGCATGGCCATAAAAGTAAAAGGAATCCAGAAGAATGTAATACAGTGGAGAAAAGGGAATGACTAGTTGCTGAGAGGTCCAGGAAGCTGAGGAAAGTCTAAATGTTGGTAAGGTGAGGAGAACTTGGGTATCCTTCCGTAATTAACATATAGCCCAGGATGGATTTAGAACTAGCCATCTCTATGTCGGGTGGTTTGAAAGATAAGGAACAGAAAGCAAAGAGACCAGTTAGGTGGGTTGTCTCCATCCTTGAGGACTAAAGCACCCTAAAGGACCCAGTAGTGGCTTTGGAAGTGGTTGGGAAACTGTAGTGTACTGATTCAAAGGAGACCTGTAATGAGTTCCCAGAATAGCAACTAGTTGAATAATGGAAGGCAGAGAAAGAGAGGGATCCAAGGAGAGCCTATTATTTGTAGCACTTGGCAGAGTGATAGCATCATTGTCACACCTGTCAAGGTTAGCAAGGAGCATGAGTCTTAGGGGAATATTGATAGATTTGTTTTCAGACATGTTGTGAGATTCTAATGGAGGTGGATGAAATGGTGCCCGCCACAGGCGTCTTGCTCACTCACCTCTCTGTGTTCCTGCTATTAAGGAAGTAAAATTAGAGCTCATCTTTGTCAATTTATACCTCTGGTTTTACAATTTCTAGATACACTGAAATTAGGAGTGACATGATGTTTAGATTTTATTTTATGGTCTTTCCCCTTCATTTCATTAAAAAATTTAAAATATGTGCTTACTTTCCATAATAATGGTATTTTCAAATATTTTACTTTCAGATCTTGCACTGCTTATTTTTGGCCATTCTTCTCATATTTATTTCCAAAACCATTCCTAATATTTCATTATTTTCTTTACCATTTCTATCCCTCTCATTGTTTCTCACATTGATCTCCCCCCAGTAATGTTCAAATGTAGCTAATCACTGCCTAAATACCACAGGGAAGCAAAGGACTGAATGAAAAATCTTGGGCTTCCTAATTCACCTATGAACTAAAAAGCAGAAATTATCTAGACTTGATGAGACATTCCAAATTTATCTCTATTTTTTTCTTTATAACTCTAAAAAATGAAACAAACAAATCCAATATGTCCCATTATATAATTGATATGTCATAATATAACATTTTTTCTTATTGTTCTTATAGGTTTTCTTTATCAAATAGCAAGCATATTTCTAAGAATGCATCATATTTATTGCTCAAACTGCAGTGCCTTGGACAGTGCTGGTAAATAGTAGGTACTTAATCACTAGTTATTAAGTGGATAAATTGGTCTGTCTCCCTTTGCTTTCTTCCCATAACCTCCATTTCATTTAAACTCTCTGTAGCTCCCATTCATTGCTTGGAGTTTTTCCTTCAAAATTTCAGAAATACTGGGAAAGTATCAACCAGGTACTATGAAATGTCTTGCATATTGAACCTTCTTAGAATTTAATTAACAGCAAAAAAAATTGAAACCAGAAAGCAGTTAAATTCAGGAAAGAAAATGATATGTTATTATTGATAGACTCCATCTAGTGGTATAGAGTAGCAGCTGCTCATAGATCAATTTAATATATATATATATATATATATATATATATATATATATATATATATATATATTTATTTTTTAAAGTTCAGTTATTTATTTTTTAAAAACAGAACAACAATAGCTAGAGAATACAAATGATCCACTGAATATCTAGAATAGAAATTAAATTTAGAGGATTAAGATACAGTCTTTAAATTTGCTATGGCAGAAAACAGAAAACCATAGGACAATATTTTGTCCCTAAATTCAATTTATTTACCCAACCTCCTATTCATTCATCAGATAGTCATCCAGTCACTGTCTGTGCCAGACAGTGTGACGTGCTAGAAATGAGAAGCCACTGTCTGCATCTTGACTTGTGAGAGGAGAGGGTAAATGCTGGTGACTCACTATGTACTAGCTTCTTTATAGCCAATGTCTCATGGAATCATCACCATCACCCTCTCATGTCTGGCTATTTACAGTCTGGAGATGATGAAAATAGAGCGTTCAGGATTAACTTTTTTATAACCATGCGTATTGTAAGCTTCCAAACAGGTCCAGGGCCACGGGACGGGCTCCTAGACAAATTCACTATTTGGGCTACCAAAGGAAAGATAAACATCACTGGTCCTATTGAACAATACACAACTTAGGCTTTAAAAATATTTTTGGAGGGGTAATATGAGAGGAGAAATTAGAAGACATTTTTAAGGGTTACAAAGACCATATAGATCATTTAGCTCTGAAAGTGGCCTGGAGAAATTGAGAGAGACAATATGAGATAGTCTGTGGCCGAGAATTTGATTCAGTAGAAAAGAAATAGCCCACCTGTCTTGGGAGATTCTTGGAGCTAAATTGGATTGACACGATTATATCAAAGGATTTCTTATTTGTGAAAACATTTTAAAAAATTGTCACGTAGGGTGGGGGCGGGGGCAGAAAAAAAATTGTCACGTATCCTTAACCATCCCATTCAATATTGCCTTTTCAAGTTTCCATGATGTAAATCTACACATCACATTCACTTAGGCCTTTAAAATGCATCGCCATTGCTTTGTTCTTAGAATTATTTCACATGCAAAAATCCCAGCTCAGTTATATTGTATGTTCCTTGAAGATAGACTTATTGTGTGTAATAATCCTCTGTGCTTCCTCAGTTCAGGACTATGCATGCAATAGCTCCATAAATACTTGCTGAATTGGACTTTTTTAAAGTTAGATGGATTTCGTCTTAGGTTCCAGTATGTGCTTTTATTTAAGTATGCACATTATTTAATAACTCTTATGGTTGTCTATTGATTGTCACCTTAAGAACACAGAACAACCGATGTGCTTATCAGACTTGGTTTCTGGTAGTAAGACTCTTCTAACTGTTATTATTTCCATTGCAGCTGCATGTGACACTTTATATTTTAATTCACATGACGACTAGCAACTTTCTATTGTGAAAGGCTCCCATTTTGAAATAAAGCCAAACAATGCCCATCTGCTAATGAAAGTGGGCGTATTTTCTCTATAGACAGGAAAACACAGGACCTGGCATGGACTACACTCTGTATGAATGTTTGTTACATGAATGAGTAAGCCCTGAGCTCTGTCCAGAAGTCACTGCTACACGTCCCTGTGTCTTTGGGCATTATGCATTCTCTTGCAGGCACGTTGTCTTCTCCCTTACTTCTTTGGTCTTGGTAAAGCCATCACTGGTTGCCAAGCTTGACTTCACCACCAGGCAGCTTTCTGCACATGTGCCATGGTCTTGAGTGCCTGTCCCCAGACTCTGCTCTGTATCATGACATTCAGGTACCTTGGCCTGTATCTTTTGAGCCTCTGGGGCCTCACCCAATGCCCTGATTGTAGGCAGCATACACTTCTTATGTACTGATGTGCCAAGGAAATGAATTCTTATTTTGCTAAAGTCAAAGGTGGTGGTGCTCTCAAGTTGATTTCAACCCTGGACAAAACTATGTGGCAGGGCGCTGCTGCCCTGTAGAGTTTGCTAGGTTGTAATATTTATAAACTGTAAGGATCCCCGGAGGTCAGCGGCTAAATTTTGGGCTGTTAACCAAAAGGTTGGTGGTCCTGACTCTCCATGGAACAAAAAGACCTGTTGGTGTTTTTGGAAGAGGTTACATCCTAGAAAACCCACTGGGGACAGTGCTACAAACTTGACTGCAGCAGATCACCAGGACTTGCTATTGTGGAGCTGCTGACTGGGTCTGAACACCAACCTTTTACTTAACCATTGTGTCACCAGAACTCCATTAAAAAAAAAAAGGGGATCCAAACCCCAAACAAACTCACTGCCAACTTATTTGATGCCAACTTATTCAGCAACTCTTACACGGCCGGGTAGAACTATTCCCGTGAATTTCTGAGATTGTAACTCTTTAGTGGAGCAGAAAACCCTGTCTTTCTTCTAAGGAGCAGCAGGTAGTTTCGAACTGTTGACCTTGCTGCGAGCAGCTCAACTTGTAACTACTATGCCACCAGAGCTCCTTTGAAATGGGATAGATAGCTATTATTTCTTTGAATTCTGGCCTTTTTAACACCTTTTAGAGAAAAACTGGTAAGATTGATGGTGAAACTACTTCAGAAGAAGTAGATTTAGAATTAACCTTTGAATTAATTTCTTTACCAATCCAAAATAAAATTCACTGCCATAAATTGATTCAAACTCATTGGGACTGTATAGGCCAGAGTGGAACTACCCCTATGGGGGAAAATCTACAAAGTAGCAGAAAGCCTCAGATTTTCTCCATGGAGTGGCTCGTAATTTTATATCAGTAGGTCTATATCATGATCTACCACCACAGGGCTCCTTAGGAACAGTTGCTATTTCCCCTAAAACTTCAGTAAGATTTATAGTTTTACTGGAACAAATAATTTTAAAAGGGGGTGGGGGATGGGGGAGGTAAGGGATTCTGCAGCTGAAGTGATAAATTACTATCTTAAGAGATGCCCCCTACTGCATGACCATTATTGAGTATGTCATTGTCTGGGGCAGGGGTGGGAAACTCCCCGCCCACCCGTGTAAGGCCCATGGAATCATCAGTACCAGCTAGTATCATGTGCCTCACCAGAGAGAAGTAGTTTGAGGCGGCACATTAAGAGTGGGTTAACATTTAAGCAGTATGACAAGCAAGTGATGTTATAAATATCCGCATGGTCTTTTTCAGGAAAAAGGACCTCCACCCTTGGTCTAGGGGCTCAATTAATATTTGTTGGGGCATGAATATTGTGATGAGTAGGGCAGCATATTATTTAGGATTCTGGGAAAGCAAATAACCTTCATGGATATTGATAAATGTGCATAATCATTTACTTTACACAATCAAATATAAGCTTTTTAAAAATGATGTTGGATAAGGTGATACTATGTGTTAGGATAGAGCTGCTTGGTAGGAGTTTCTTGGTTATAATCTTCATGGAAACAGATCACTATCAGGTCAAGCTGCTGGGTGGGTTGAACCCATTTACCTTTAGTAGACTTGTTGAGTACATATCATGTTTGCTACCCAGAAAGCTTTGGGAAAGCATTTACGATATTTCAACTTACTTAGCGAAACATCAAAGAAGAATGTTGAAGTGGAAGAAGAAGAAAATTATGGCTATAATATAAAATGCTAATAACATCATCATTAGTACTATTTCTCCAGGCTTACATAACATCACAGTTTCTATTCACTTATTGATCTGGTTGTATCCCAAAGACTAAAATGAAAGGTGACCATATGAGATCACAAAATGGAAGATGATTGCATCATTGCATAACTCCAAAATGCATTATTGTGTAACTGTCAATCATAATCCAGACATATTGACACGTACTTGTAACCACAAGATTTGAGTTATTCTTGTTATCATGTCATCTTTTGTTGTTGCTAGATGTATGTCATGCATGTGCAAAATAGGGTGTTTTTTTGTTTCTCTTTTTATATATTGAAATATTGGATAGCAAGACCATCAGTAATGAAGAGTGGGTGTATGGAAAATGTAGTGGAGGCCACATCAGATAGTCAAGGAAGGAGAATATGACTCCACATCTGCCCAAGGATGATTCCTATGAGGCAGAATCAAACATTTGTCCGTGCACTAAACTTATTTATATGCTATTTTGACCCTAGCCATCCCTTTCAGGACGTTTTACTTCTCTACTGGGTTTTATAATCCATTTCAATGGTCATAAAGAACTCATAGACAATACTCATGATTATGTGGTTAATTAGGGAAGCTTAAAAACTTACAAGTCAGCATCAGAAGTGTTAAGGATACAGTTCTTTTGTCTACAGTGCCTATTCTCAACCATACCCACAGGCATGTATTTTATTGCTCTTTGGCCTCAGCCCCCATTGTCCTTTGGCCTCAGCCCTGCTTGAGCAAGTGTTATAACTCACTTTTTGGTGCTGATACATGCCCCCTCTGTAAGCCAGTTAATGCCCAAAGTCACTCAATCTATGATCTCTGCTGCCATTGCTGCTTCTCCATGCAGAGATCTTGAATGTGCCCTGTGATAGACTTTTCTTTCTTGATGGCTGTCTTTATGCCCAACGGAATGGCAAAACTGACCAATCTCCTTATGAGAGTGCCATTCCTCTTATTTGCATTTGGTAAGGGTTCCACAGAGAGAAGAACTATACAAAGCAATTCACCTTTGTCACAGTTGTTCTATATCAGACACTCAAGAAATCTATCAAAGGGTCACCAGAGCTAAGGCACTACCAGTGACATCAATGACCACCTATTCTCACCAACTCAGAATTTGGTATGTGCCTGGTGGTGCTGAGTTATAGGGTCATAATGCAGGGGTTCACCCCACCCCACCCCGGGTGTTTATAGGATAGTTAAAAAGACAATGAAATATGCAATGATGTCAAGTGTGTGAAGGCCTGTGGTGATGTGAGGGAAGGGAAATGTGTCCTTCCTCACATTCTGGTGGTGCTGCTGGGTAAGCATGGACTGCTGGCTACAAGGTTGGCAGCGCAAAACCACCAGGCACCAGGCAGAAGAAAGAGATGGCTATCTTATTTAAGGGGCTAAGCGTCTGAATCAACTCACCGGCAGTGGGTGATATCTTCCCTTGATTTTGCAGGAAAAACCAAAACCAAGCTCACTGGCCTCGAGTTGATTCTGACCTAGCAAACCTCTGGGACAGAGTATGGGTTTCCAAGACTGTAATTCTTTTTGGAAGCAGAAAGTTCACTACGTCTGACCTTAGGGTTAGCAGTCCTTATTGGAACCAACTACACACCGGAATTTGTTTATACCTCTACTACTTGGGGGATCTGCAATTTATGAGTATCTACGTGGGTGAGATGAGGGGTAGGTGAGGCTTTGGAAGAGCAGGGTCTGTGTCCTTCACATTTTTATCTCCCCAGTACCTAGCAGGGTTTTGAGCACCAAAATCAAAAGAACAAATGTGTTGTTATTGCGCTGATTACGACCTACAGTGACCCTAAAGGAAAGGTCAGAACTGCGTCCTAGTTTCCAGTGCTGTGATCTTTAGGCTAGCTAAGCACCTACTGGGTGTAGACCTCCCCCCCAGCCTTTTTGGTTAACAGCTCAGTGCTTTAATAACCACACGACCAGGTCTCTATAAAACGTTTGCTGAATGAATAAATGGCAATATTATCCAGGGTGATATTAAGGAAATCATTGGGAAGTTCCTCAAAACCTGGAGGACTCAGGGATTTTATTTTTGATGATATTGCTCTGTAACGTGTTTTCCTTCATCCTGTCTATATACTTTAAAAAGAGCTGTAAAATATTGTCCTACATATACATGTTTTTGTTCTGGCAAGTGTTTGCCAAAGAAAGATAGAGGCAATGTATCTCATCAGGAAGAATTTTGTCTCTGAAAGGCTTCAAACCCTGAATCCAGCCACCATCAATTTCTAGAGACAAAGCCCAGCTCTGAAATTGAAAAGCCAGCTCTAAAAATTCTATATTGTGGCTGGAAGGCTAACTAGTTAATTCTCACGGTGACCCCATGTGTGTCAGACTAGAACTGCTCCACAGGGTTTTTCATGGCCGCAACCTTCGAAAAAGCAGACCACTAGGTCTGTGTTGCAAAGTGCTACTAGGTGGGTTGGAAGCGCCAACTTTCAGGTCAGTAGTCCAGTACTGAACCTCTGTGCCACCAGGTAACTTAGAAGCCACCTAAACTAGTACTGTGCCACTATAGGCAGATACAGCCTGACCAAGCTTAAAGGAGTACTCAGATATCCTTCAATCTTTCAGCAACGAATTCAAGAAGCTAACAACTTACAATAATGTTTTCAGGCAATGCGTCTTAGGGAAGTCGAAAAGATGGTTTAAAAAAAGTTTATTTCCTTCTTGGCGACATAGAGATCCAACAAGCACGCTTCCTAAATTGCCTTGAGAAGTGGGTAGGCTCCCGCTAGGCCAGGGGCATAGGGCTGCGACTCTGTCTCTTTTCACCAGGTTCTGAAAAGTGCCCTCTGCAGCAGTATTGCTGCGTACTCGGCACCAACTAGCCAACCTCACAACAATTTATTCCTGCGTTTCTCGGTGCCACCAACCAGCCAGCCCTGGACGCTCCCAGCTGGGCACACCTACGGGGTCGACCTGCTGAGATCCCGAAGATCAGTCACTTCGGCCGGCAAACTGCGGAGCCCTCTTTTGAGCAAACTGCCCAGGTGTCTCTGGCCCGTACCGGGGCGCTATCACGGCGTCCCGGGCCGGTCGGACCAGGATTCATGGGCCGCCGTGCCTCGATGATTCACGGAGTCCGGAGCCGGCGAGCACTCGGCTTCCTTGCTGGGACGCCCAGTGCCAGATGGCTTGTCAGCTTCGCCCGGTGGGCGGTGGACTCGGGCCGGGCGCGATCTGGCAAGCCGCGCAGTTCGGAGCCAGACGGGATGCTCTGGGCTTGCAGTCGGTACACGGCGGAAGACGGGGAAACTCAGCAGGGAACTTACTCTTGCCAGGGAGGGAGTGCGCATCCTGAGAGCCAGGCCATGGCTTCCAATTGTGAGCGCAGAGTCCTCTCGGGAGTCCGCAGCCCGGTGAGCCGCCCCGGGACTCCCCAAGACCCGCGCAGCACCCGCTGCCCGCCGAGCGCTGCCCCTTTGTAAGAAGCGCGCTCTGGCTCCCTTCCTAGACCAGCAGCTCTCCGCGCCGCCGGCCTGGGAACCCAGCGAGCTCCGACTGCGTCTGGAGCCCCGCGGCACCTCGAGACGGACAGGACGATCAGCCAATCGCTGGGCGCGGTATGAGGGGCCCGCAGGCCGCAGCCAATGGACGGCCGCAGGGGGCGGGGCGGCGCCGCCGGGAGCGGGCGGCAGGCGGTGTCGGACCTGGCGCAGCAGACGGCGGAGCCCGGAGGAGCGGAGCGGAGCGCTGAGCGGGAGCGCTTTGATTGCTCCCCTCGGGCGACCCCTCCAGAGCCCGCAGCGTCGCCTCCACCCGCCGCCGACCAGAGCTCTGGCGGCCAGCCCCGCGGAAGCTTCCCGACGGAGCCCGGGGTCCTCAGCCTGCAGCCCCGCCACGGGGAGAGTCGGAGGCCGGGCCGGCGGGGCGGGCAGCGATGGGCTGCCCCGGGCAGCGGCCCTGGCCTCTGCCGTCCCGCGCGCGCGGGCTGTAGCAGGTCCCGGAGCGACGCGGTTGCTGAGGTGCGTGTGGGGCGCGAGAGGGGCAAGAGGGCAGCTTTTGGCTTCTCCGAGGGAGTGGCGGGACCTGGGGGCGATCGATCCGGTCTCTGGGGACAGCCCCTGTGGGCACCGGTCCGGGGGGGGGGGGGACGGGAAAGTGGCCGCTCGGTGGGGTGCGCTGCGGCTGGCGGCGCGGGGCTGGCGCGCTCCGAGTCCGGAGCACCGGGACCCTGCTGGGGCTGAGCCGGTTGGCGGGCTCCTGGAATGGGGGTGTCCGTGCGACCTCCAGCGGCTGGGGGCCCCGCTCGCAGAAGGAAGAGGAGCCGCCCCGCTCATTCTCTCAAAGTTATCGATCAACCGAAAGGTTATTCCTTCCTTGGTGACATTCGCGCTAATGAGAACCTTTGCTTTGGGTGCTGGGCCAACTCCTCTCTGGACAGCACTTGAAAAGACACAAAATGCCAGACACAGTTACCCTGCGACCAATTGGGGTGACTTGTTTAACTTGCTGCAGGGCGTGTCGTTCCTTAAAGACGGGCCCCGGGAGCGGGCCTGGAGCCCCACCCCCGGCGGGCGGGGCGGGGGGGGGTGCGGGGTGGGGTTGGAAGACTGCACATCCCTCTTTGTAAGATCCCCTGTCACGGGCGCGCACGCTGTGGACTGAGTGCATTCTCTCTTTCGCCTCCTGAGGTCTCGCTGCCTCTCTGCTCCCGGGACAGAGTCGCACCATATTATTGAAGGTAGTTTGAGCACATTCAGGGAGTACCACCGAGGGCACCTCCAGATTCATTTTCAGTCTGGCTGCAAACCCAAAGAATCAATTTCGTTTCATTCACTGCAAGAGAGAGGCGATGTTTCTCGGGAGGAGAGCACAACTCCCTCTGGGAGAGATTTGTCATCATTAACCTGCTTCAGTTAAATTAATTCGCTCCAAAATGCCTTCAGCCCGAGTGTTAGAAAAATCAAGTGCATTGGTTACGGAATTTTGTTTACCAAAACAAGATGTAGGCCCAATTAAAAGTGTAGACATTTAGATTTTGCTTAAATTTGGACTTGGTTTAGATAATGATCCGTCCACAACCCCTAAGAGATAGAATCTTGGTGATTCTCATGGGTTTGCTCATTAAGGTCAAAATAGTCCTTGAGTTCCTCCCTTTCTTTGCCTCTTTTGTCTGCAGTCTTCATTTCTAAACGTTAACACTAGATGGCTTTCCTGTTACAGGGATTTTGTCAACTGGGCTTTTGAGTTGTCTATTTGTGTAATTCCGGTTGTAATTTTTTCAGTCTTAAAATGTTTGATGAGTGAAAAATAATTTCAAAAGCATTGCTTTGCTAAAAGTATGATTACTTGCATGTAACACCAATGTAAACACATGACTATGCAGACGTCAAATAGTGGCCCATAATTGTTATCTAAATTCTAAAGATGGATTTGAAAAGAAAATTTGTTTAATGTGCTTAGTCAAATTTTTGAGAGTATCTATTTCACATGTTGACTTATTTTGAAGAATTCAATGGCCTACAGTGTGTTTGTCATTGTTTAGAAGAACCTTTCTGTTTGAGTTGTTTACTGCTTGATTGCCTGACTCAGATATGAGTATGAAAGGTGAGACAGTCTAGTCCCATAAAGAGTTACAGTCTCAGAAAGCCACCAGGCTAGTTCTGCCATGTCCTTTAGCGTTGCTGTGAGTCAGTAGTGACTCGATGGCAGTGAGCTTGGTTTAGGTTTATATTCGTGGGAAAGTGCGGTCATGAGATTTTGTATACAAATTACATTGACTCCTAACGGCTCTAAGATGCAATTGGACTCCAAGATGGAAGCGATGAATGATTCAAATAAAGGAGTGAATTATGGACATCTCTCCGGTTGATATTTTTTCATTTTTAAATACAAGCTTTTATGAGACGTCGAACAGCCTGTAATTTGCCTTTTTAGGAGCAAGAAGTTACCAGTCTTTAAAAACATTTTTTAAAGTAATTTTATCATCGGCCACTTTTGTGGAAGACAGATGAGGCTGTTTGCGCAGGTAGATTTAAAGCCTCAGAGACTCAAGGGGCCATCCTACCTGCCCTATAGGTTTGCTGTGCATTGAGATCGACTCCATGGCTATGAGAAGAAGAAGAATTTACAAATAGCTAAAGGAAAACACAAACTAAACAAAGCAAAACCAAACTCACTGCCACTGAGTCATTGCTGACTCATAGCGATCCCCTGTGGGTTTCCAAGACTGTAACTTTTATGGGAGTAGAAAACCCAGTCTGTCGCCCATGGAGCTGCTGGTGGTTTCAAACTGCCCGTGAAGCAGAGCGAAGCCCAACTCCTAAACAAAACAAGGGCAGGCGAAATTAACTGGGATAGGAAGCATTGTGTCTGGAAAATAAAGCAAAATTACAGGTGGAGCTTCTGGCCACACATTTTTTCCCCTGATGGCATTAGAATATATTCATATTTTCATCAAATACTTATCATGCTTTACAATTTTAGACTTTCTTGCAGAGCTTAAGGTTTATGGACAATAATTATAAGTCAAATATGTAAATTATCAGCTTATCCTGATTTGACTACTATGATGCTTATTGAAGTTTAAAATGTGCAATATGGGGTTGAAAGGTTTTTGTTTGGTTTTTGAAGAATTCGCTGATACTTGAACTCCACAGACACCTGCTCACCTTGGGGGATCTTTTTATCTGAAGTTGAAAGGGAAATGGGCTATTGGTTTTGAAAATCTGTTTATCCCTCAGAGTGAGAAATACGAGAGTGCTACCCTGAAAGGGTAATTGTTTAATATTTGAAACTCCTTTAAAAGTACTGCGTTTGGAATTCAATACTAACTAAGAAGGGTTGTGTTTATTGCATGCTTAGCAAAGAACTATGTGTTTATGTGACCATACCCTCCACTCCTCACTTAGCCGTAATTGGTAAATGCAAGGTTTTAAAGACTGAGGGAAGGCATTGAGTCTTTGAATTTATCATATACTTGTGGTAATGGTTTAAGGTTACAAATCCATTCAAAGACATACTAAATTTGAAGTAAATTTAGGCTGTGTACTGTGAACTGAAAAGAAAGTTGAGAGTTTCCCCTTGTTTTTTGAACTTGAATGACATGTGAGGAACAGCCCCAAAGAACAGAGGGGGGTTTGGATTTTCTACTTCTGTCAGTGTACCTACTTCCCCTTGCAGGATGTGTAGAAGCAGCTTTAGGGCGGGAAGGAGAAACAAAATAATTTTTTGAGCCACTCTTTAATCTTCTGAACTTCACTTTCTTAAAGTGAATATGAGATTAAAGTAGGAGCCATTGTAATGTGGGCTATGAGTTGGGCTGCTAACCACGAGGTCAACAGTTCGAATCCACCAGCTGTTCCAAGGGAGAAAGATGAGGCTTTCTACTCTAAAAAGTTACAGTCTTGGAAACCTTCAAGGGACGTACTACCCTGTCCTAGGTGGTCACTATGGATCGGAATTGACTTGATGGCTGTGAGGTGTTTTTTTGGCTAAGATATTTCTAGGATACCCAAATTTTAGGTTTCTTTCTCATTTGAGATAGATGCATTAGAGTAATTAAAATGGCTGATCGTATCACTCTGTTTTATAGATCACAGAGTTTATATAATGTGCCTTGGTACTCCAGTGGGTAAGTTCTTGGCTGGTAACAGAAAGGTTGCTAGTTCAAACCTACCAGCCACTCTGATGGAGGAAGACGTAGCAATCAGATTCCTTAAATTTTACAGCCTAGAAAACCCCAGGGGTTTGTCCTATAGTGTCACTGTGAGTATGTACTGGATATCCAGGGGCTTGGTTTTTGGCTGGTGGAAGTTTGTATCTGAGTGGGAATCAACTTCAAGGTATGGTTTATTTTAAACATTTGCATATTTGAGTTACAGGTACTTGACTAACTTTGGAATCAGTTATTCAGAAATTGCTTTCTGTCTGATCACATTCTGCTGTGACCTCTGTAACGGAGAGGGTAACCATGTAATAGGAATTTAAGTACCTCACAACCTTCACAGATAAATTATTCTGGCATTTTCTGAGCTGATTTGCAGACTTTGGTTTTAAAGAGTGGCAGTGGTTTAAGGGGGCCATGTCTGCCCCACTGCAAATGCTTTGTTTCTCTGAGATTTATTCTTCTTTGTAATCCCAGGTCTGTGGCAGTTTCTTCCTCCAGAACAACACTGAATAGTCAGGTTTACTGATAGGAAAGATAAAGATACTGCTATGCCCTTTCATTGCGATCAGTTGTCCTAGCATCCCTGGGCCAGAAGAGACCTTAACTTTATTGCTTTTTTGTTCTTATGCTCTCTGGAAATCAGAACAAATATTAAGGATTGCCAATGGTTGGCTTTTAAAGTTTCTATAGATGTACATACAAAATTAACAATAGAAGAAAATCCATGAAATCTAGGAATGCTTTTATTTTATAAAGGAAGAGTCTGCATGCTTCACAGTAAGGCAGTGCTCTTCATTCCAGAGAATTACTCCCATACTTACACACACACACACACACACACACACACACACACACACACACACACACACCATTTTTCACATGTACCAATGAAATCTTCAGTAAGGAACAAGGTTTGGAAATCACTAATGCAGCCCAACTAACACTTCTTTGATGGCCTGTGGTTTTATCTGAGTATCTCTATAATGGGACCTCTTTGATGCTTTTGACATTTAGGAAAGCCCTTTTGATGTACAGAATTGAAATATAATTCTACTTATTTATTCTCTTGAATTCTATACCATTGTTGGCTTATCGAATAAATCCTTTTATAGAGGTATTTCAGCCACTCACAGAACAATATCTTAGAAGTTGGCCCAGAATATGATGAGTGCACCTTGACCACTAGAAAATAAAGGTATGACACCTTCCTTTCAAGTTGCACTTCCTACATGTTTTGATTCAGTCCAAGTTTGCGTTCACTGTTTTAGTGTTCGAATTCCTCTAGACTCAGCTTCCCTCTTCTCTAAACCAACTGTGCCCTCAATCATGTTCTACCTGTAACATATCCTCCTTGTCCTGTTCTAATGTCATTATAATACTTCATGTTTACTGCGCTTGGTTTTATTTTAACTACTTCTTCCCATGGTATTATTGGGACCTCTAAAAAACTGAAAGCAACTTTGAAAAGACGTAGCTTAACAATGTGACTCTTTAATTATTTTATAGGCCCACAACCACTTCTAGGTACAAAGGAGGCTGGGAACTTAGTTGTTTACCTTTTCAATTTCAGTCAATTGGAATAGGGCACAGTGTGTATTGACACAGCTGGTAAAATTGGCAGTTTCTACTCATCTTTTGCACCGTCTCCCCTCATTCTGCTCTATTTTGATCTTTGCATTTATATTGAATGTTACATGTTGTGTGTGCATCTTCTGTTTCATCAGTATAATGAAAGTACTGTAAGAGCAGGGACAGTTTTGGCTTACATTACACTGTATTTTCTGCACCCAAATGTTTTTTGTTTTTGCTTTTTTGCCAGATCCTGCTAACAAAGATTTGCTACTAAATGTATGAGAGTTAGGGATTTGAACACCAAAGAATTTTATAACTTGACTTTTGCTGAACTAAATAATTTCACCTGAAAGTTCCAATTATTGTTATTAAAAGTTACTATAAGTGATTGACCAGAACATTTTGTACCTCATTTTACATTTTGTGTAGGCTGTTTAAAATGACCCCCAATTGAACAAAATTTTCTTATGGAACTGGTAAACATGTAGGAGGAGTCTTTGATGTGGGTTTTAAAAGTGAGTTCTAGCAGGATCTTTATAGTCTCATTCAGGGGTGAGGTTTAAGGGAGTCTGAACACACTGGGGTGTGCCCTTCCTTTCATGAGAGCTTGTGGTGTACTCCTTTCCCAAGTTTTCAAGTTTGGACTACGGACTGCACAGCCTCATGAGAAATGGGTTGGGCTGGCTCATTAATGAAGGTAACTGAAAATGGTTGGTTTCCAAACTGTACATCGCCTACAGTCTTTGATCTCTCAATATATTACCCACCTACAGCTATTGAATTGATTCAAACTCAGATTGACTCTATAGGACAGAATAAAACTTGCTCCTCAGGATTTCCCTGAGGCTATATCTTTATGGGAGTAGACAGCCTCATATTTCTCCTGTAGAACAGATAGTGGATTTGGACCTCTGACCTTGAAGTTAGCAATCCAGTGCTTAACTCACTAGAGCTCCTTCCTCAATTGAATCTATTAGGAACTATAATTTCACAAGAAAGTCTCATCAATAGCATATAGTAAGTATTTGGTTCATTTAGTCCCTTAATTTGATGATTCAAAGTAAATTAGATTATTATTTAAGTTGAAAATATGGAGATAAACACGTCCTTCCCTGTGGATCCCTAAATACCTTTAAAGTGATCCACACACTTTAAATTTCAGAAACCTGACCCAATACATGGACTGTCATGGGGTTAGCATTTTAATTTCCCTTTAAGTTTTATATTCTCACTGCCACTGAGTGGTTTCTGACACACAGGGGCTTCCCCGGAGTGTACCTGTTTACAGGAGCAGAAAGCCTGATCTTTCTCCTGAGGAGAGGCTGGTGGTATTGAACTGCTGGCCTTGCAATTAGCAGCCCACTATGTAAACATTGCACCACACGAGCTCCTGTAAGTTCTATACGAGGGCATGCTATATTGAGAGTTGTAGACAAGGCTGTGAGATGAAGCAGAGTAAGACTAAATTTGCCTGATTTACCACAATTGCAATAAGCAACATGTATGGCAACTGGCCATATCTGACCTCCTCTGGCTTCCCTACTGCACCATGAGGCAAGGCTTAGACAGGCCTCCTTCTTTACCTTCTTCTGACACTAACCATTCCTCCCATTGGCACTCTACTTCTATGCTGGGTTCATAATTCACAAACAATACTCACAATAAGGCGTTTTACTAGGGTAGGTGATAGGTTTCCCTAAGTCAGCATCAGCAAACAGTAAGGATGTTGTGGGGCCACAGCAGCACCTCTCTGCATTCAGCAACCACGCCTCTCTTTGGCCCTCAGCTTCTCAGCCTTGGTGGCCAAGAAGCCAGTCCACCTGTTTCTCTGCCTTGTAGTCCCATAGTTTCAGTCCTGATATGGAGAAGGTACCCCAAACCCTAGGCGCTACCTCAGGCTCCCTCCCCAGCTTCTGGTGCATCTGGTCTCGGCAGTCTCTGGACGTGTTCTTCCAGTGGTCTTTGGATTTCTCTTGGCGTTCCAGATGCTTCTGAGACACATTGATGGAAGTGGGCTTTGTCTTTTAGATGACTGTACCCCCAAAGAAAGCAAAACTGCCTTACTACAAAGAAAGCAAGACTGTCTTAGGACAGTCAGGTCTGGATCTCACCCTGATCCTGCTCATTAGCATGGCACAGAATGCCCTCCAAAATGAGATTATAGCCACAGGATGGAGTTGAGATTTATACTGCAGCACATCAGGAATTATGGCTAGAAGAGCCGTATTAATTGATACATCTCAACAGTTTTGCTTATTGAGGGTTTGTAAGCCATCTATGGAAGAAAGGCCAGGTCATCAGTTTCCATAAAGATCACAGCCAAGAATACTCGGCAACACATGGGTTTGACATGAGTCAGAATCATGCCAGGTAACAGTGAGTTTGCTGGGAATAATGGATCTATTTTTCTTTTTTTAAAAAGTTTCAAAGATAAATGAGCGAGGTTGGTGTTTATGACTTCTACATATGGTAAGGAATTGGAGGGAGGTATTCATAAAGATAAATTTTGAAAATGATGTGCACTGACCTTTCATTTGTATGTCTCACATACACGTAAGCAGAAATTTGTCAGGCAGGTTTGACTGATCCCCATCTAAAACCGGAAGCCATTGCTGTCCAGTTGATTGTGGCACATGGGACAGAGTAGAACTCTCCCATACGGTTTCCATCCTGGAATCTCCATGGCAGCAGATTGCTATATGGCTCTCTCTCAAGGTGACTGGTGGACTCACACTACCTACCTGTTAGTTAGCAGCTGAGTGCATTAACCATTGTGCCAATTATCTCCTTTCAAAACCAAATGTGCTGTCATCCAGCTGGTTCTGACTCATAGCGACCTTATAGGACAGGGTAGAAAGGTGCTTGTGAGTTTCTGAGGTTGTAATTCTTTACTGGATTAGAAAGCCTTGTTTCCACCGCCCCCCCCACCCTCCAAAGTGGTTTTGCGTTGCTGACTTTGCATAACCACTCTGCCACCATAGGTTTAGAGAAAGGATGAGTGATCTTCTGAATCCCAAGTTTTTAAAACTAGTTCTCTTGACTCCAAATATAGTACTGTAGACCTCAGTAAGTAATTTGTGAATGAATGAATGGAAGGGAGTGAAAGTGGGTAAATGCAAATTCTGTGCCCATTCAACTTATCTCACAATACCTGAAGGGGGAAATGGTGATTCAGGATTGGGCTAATGAGCTTATTGATCTAAATCTAAAAGCTGCAGCTCGGATCAGCCAGTGGCCTTTCTATTATTAATAGCAATTGTGTCATTTGTGGTGAGGTGGCAGTTATACTGATTGAATCAGGTTATGTTTTCTTTGTTGCTATGAAGTGAGTGGGCTCTTCTGTGATCATGCAGAGAACATTTCTTTAGCTCCGGAGTCTTTGCCAAGATTAAAAGAAGCCTAAGAGGAAAACAATTTTTGTTTTGCATTTATACTTTGCTAGATTTGCATGATCTTTGTTTAAGCTAGTTGAATGTGAATCCCTAAATAAATTTCAGGCATTTAAATATTTAAAAGGAATCATCCACAGTACTTTACTCACCCAAAGGATAAGTGCTTACAACAAAGAAAATAACACCCTTGCAGATGGAGCCCATGTAGACTTTGTTCACCTTGTCATTGAATTATAAAACATTAATAGCGAAGCTAGAATTTGAACATCCATTGAAATGCTGAGCTGGCTCTGTTCCAAAATATTGTTTCTCTGGTAGGGAAAGCGGGATGGTTTGTTAAAAACTGGCAGTTAGCCAGTCGGAATAGCTCTGACGCAATCATTGCTGTAACTACTTTGCTCTGGTTGCTAATTTTAGGGGCGTTAAGTCTGGGTGATGTCTGATGGCTGCTGTCACTATGAGTCTGGTTATGCGGTGCTTTCTGAGTTCACCCGCTTGGGTTGCCACTACAACTCTTTCAGGAGCAAGCTGCAGAATGCCAGAGGATCTTGAGCTGGCGCTGGTCATGTGCCTCGGATGAGAAGGCTTCCGAGCCTTTCGAGAGGAACCCTCTTTCATCCTATAATTTTCTTTGTCACGCTGCAGACAGATACTTATCACATACTCAGTTCTCTTGTTGTACCACCATAGGCGCTGTGGAGGAGCTAGAAAACTTAAATCCTTTCTTAATGAAGGGGACCAATACCCACATTTCCATGTTTCTCTTACCTTCCTTATAAGCATTAATATGCATAAACTGAAGTCTTCATTTTATTTTTTATTTCTTTGGAAAAGGAAAGATGAAGGAGAAAGGTGATTTTCTAAAGGAACTATTTGAAATATCTAGGTATTTGAAGGAAGAATTTGAAGTAAGGAGCCTTGTTGTCATATTGGATTACTTGGATCACGAGGTCGGTAGCTCGAAACCACCAGCTGCTCCCTGATAGAAACCGAGGCTTTTTACTCCCCTAAAGATTCATAGTCTCAGACACTCAGAGGTGCAGTTCTACTCTGTCTGATAGCATTGCTGAATCGTAATGGACTCAACAGCAGCGAATGGAGTTGGTGTTGTTGGTAAGCATTGAACTGCTAACTGCAAAGTGAGTAGCCTACATCCAGTAGCCACCCTGCAGGAGTAGATGGAGCTGTCTGCTCTTGTAATCATTTGCAGCCTTAGAAACCCTATATGGGGTCGCCTGGAGTCGGAATTGATAACAGTGGGTGTGGGTGCCTATGGAAAGTGTCCATCTGTGTGATGTGATAACAGCAAAGTGGAATTTCCTTGTGTTGCACAAGAGAGGTAGGGTGAAAGGTTGCATGACCTTGTCAAGCTCACTCAGCTTTCAGGGCCACTTAATAGAACCTGATTTTAAAAGGAGGCTGCTGAGCTAATCTTAAATTCTCTTTAAGTTGACATTCTAAGATTTCTAAATGAGTAGGAAGTTAGATTGAAGCTGGAACCAGATTCCTCTAGCTCTAGGTAAGTGTCTGGGACAGTTGGTAAATTAACTGAGTCAGACATTTTTAGACTTAATAGGGACCTTAGGGTTATTGTTTAATCAGACTTCCTCATAGTACTGATTGAGGAATACCACCACCCCCAACCAAGAAATAAAAAAAAGGTTTAGCAACCAGTCTTATTTAATAGAATGGAGTACATTATTGGGTCATGAACTAACTGCTCATTCAACTGTAAATATTTTGATGGAGCTGATGACTGTATCAGATATATTCGTAAATAATTTCATATAAACAGGACTTAGGACTGTTGGACACTGCAAATCTTTTCAGGTATAATATTCTGGTTCTGTGAATTATGGTGCACTTTATGTAGTTAGGAAAGCATTCACAGAGAAGGTAGAACTTAAGTTAGTTAAATGTTGGACAATGGTTCGGATCTGAATTGTTGCATGCAAGGACATATGTATAAAATATACTCTTAGTTGGTCATCTGATAGTATCAGTTGGTGCTTCATAACTCAGTTCTTCCTAATACCAAATTACTCATTTTGCCTGGTGTAAGTTTTGTAACTCCCAGAATGAATTTCATTAACAAAAGCAGCATTAAGGACGAGTATCTTCTAAGTGGTGATTAACTTGTCTCTAGTGTAAGCTAGCTACCAATGCAATTTTCAGGTTTTTAAAAAATTTCATAAGAAGCCTCTGTAATTGTCCTGTGTTTTTCAAGAAAATTTATCAAGATTATTCCTTGGGAATCCTGATAAATGATTGACATAATCTGTCCTGACCTCTCTGCCTTGAATGTAAGTGGCTCCTGAAAACCATTGTTTGATTGAACTTTGTGCCCAGATAGGATTCTTTCTACAAAATCATCTTCATTAGCGTTGATCTTTCTTAATAGACTGATGATGAAAAGATCAGCTCCTTGAGAGAGCAGATATTTGTGCAAAGCTTTTGGTACCCACTGAGCTGGAAGCTTGCTGAGGTCAACCATTTTGCTTAAAATTGAAAATGCTGAACCACGTGAGGCCCCAACTTCGTAGCTGTCACATCAGTGGTAATTCTATCATCGACTGCCACCAGTGCCTGGACCTCAATATCTCCATTGGTCAAAGGTGATGGTCTTTCTTCTCCTGGCTCATCTTGGAGGTATCCTGATCTTCCTTGAAATACTCAGTCCATCTACAACTGTGTTTTATATCAGGCGGCATTCCAGTAAACGTGTTACAGTGCTTCAGTGATTTGGGACTAATGTGTGCTGGAGTTTTGTGAAAAATTAGATATTAGATCTGAGCTCAAGGATTTTTCCCCCGATAGCACAAAAAGTATCCTGTATTTTTGGGTGGGTGGGAAGGATCTTATCAATATTAAGACAAATGGAATATTGTGAGAACTTGTTTATAGCCATTCACTGATTACAAAGACTTATTTAAACATTTTCTTTGTGGGAAAAATCTGTGCATATATGAACTGGAGCTCTCATGGCAATACTTTTTGACTTACCCTTATATTATGCAGATGCAAAATATTTATTGCATGCATTTTTATGCCAAGGGCATTCCATGAATTTAGGTTATGCTACCCGGGTCAGAAAGGGTGTTTGCTCTCATTGGGCTTTCTGTTTAAGCTCCCTAGTAATATTCTCTCACTGTCTTCTGATGGGAGGCCGCACCAACTTACTCTGGTGAAGTTCAGTTAGTGCTTGGTGGAGGGAGAATAAAATCTAATAATAATTAGATTGCAAAGAGATTCTGTACCGTTGAAAGAAATGTTACTAGGGATATGGATTAGTGCCTGTAATAAAGGGTCCAGTCCCTTGTTTAAAATTCAGACTCATAATAGAAAGCTTAAGCGACACTTGCTGAATGGGCTAACAGTACTCATTCATTCAGAAGCTAGAGTGCTGGCGAGAAGCAGAAACTCTGTAAAGGACCGCAGTGTACTTGGGCTTGTGCCATTCAGAAGAAAGTTCCATTGGAGTCAGGGGCCGTCTGCCACTCTGAGAAGAGCTGTGAGAAGGTAGTGGAGCACATGTGATTGTGGCTTGTCTTAACTAACGAGCTAGCATTATGCTGCTTGACACTGAAAGAACTTTGAGCAGATTGTGGGCCAGCACCTTGAGAGAACCTCTTGATGTGCCAATTCTGATCAATTGGCAGTGGCTGTGTTGGGCACCAGGAGTCCTGGTAGTGTGGTGGTTCCCAGTTGTCCACCAGCCAGCTTCTCCGGAGAGTTACAGTTTCCGTAAAACAGTACGGTTACAATTACTGTAACTGCAAGCAAGCAGTTACAGTTTCAGGAACTCACAGGGGGCAGTTCCACCCTGCCCTGTCTGATTGTAATGAGTTGGCATTGACTCAAAGGCAATGGATTTGTGTTTTGGTTTTGGGCAAGATAAAGCACATTCTAAGACTGTGTTTGGATTCAAGGGGAACAAGTGCTCTGGTCAACTTGCCTTGGGGGTCAAGAGTGGATCTAGAGTGGCCACCTTTCCTAGGGTTCTAGGATTTTTCTTTCTGTGTCCTACGGAGTCCTTGAGAGGTGAAAATGGGTAACATACTTAAATGCTTAAGAAAAGGTTAGAGGTTCAGGTCCATCCAGATGCACCTTGAAAGAAGATCTGGCAGTCTAACTTCCCAAAAATATCATTCATCGGAAGCTGTGGAGTATAGTTTTCCTCTGACACACAGGGGGTTAGAATGGATTTAGGGTCAACAGGTCTGATTTTCCTACGAAGTTCCATGGATCTGTAAAGAAAGCAACCCTGCTGATACCAAGGAAAAATGTTTCCTTCATAAAATGTGTAATGTTATGGTGGCATAAGTGCCCTGGTGGCAGAGTGGTTACAAGTTAGGTCTAAAAGGTCGGCGGTTGAAACCCACCAGCTGTTCCTTTGGAGAAAGATAGGCGTCCCACTCCCACCAACAGGCACAGTCACGGACACTCCCAGGGGCAGACCGACCCTGTGCTGTAGGGCTGTTGTGAGTTGGTATCCACTTGGTGGCAGTAAGTTTGATTTTTCTGAATGGGAGCCCATTTCCCTCAAAATTCTTGAGAGGGAAAATGAGAGGAAAGATGTTTGCAATTTCCTGCATATGGAATGCCTTTGTCCAACTTCGAATTTACCCCATTGATTTATCCCCATCGGCCACACGAGTGTGGAGATTTTGTGTTCTAAAACAAAGATCACCAAAAAAAAAAAAATTAGAAAACTTGGTGCTAGATCTGCATTTGTCACTCTCACTCGCTGCACAAAAGTGGGGTGAGGGAGAGGCTAATGGCTGGAAAAAAATGCCACTGAAAATGCTGTAGGATGGGATGGATGGATGATTTTTATTTTAACTGGAGCACTGTGGTGTTTTGATAATGTGGACGTTGTATTCATTTCCTTTCAATTGGTGCTATCTGCTCAGGATATGTTACAGATGGGTTCTGCTGATTTTGCTAATTTCTGCCAAATACTTTAAGCACAGAGCGATCAGAACCCAGTGCCAAGGAGGACTTCGAGAGGAGAGCCTTTCTTGAGTTTGCCATGTGATTTGAGCCAGTAGCTGTGGCTAAGCAGCTGCAGATGGTGTGCTTTCAACTCATGCTGGGGCCTTTTGGGAGCTCTTGACATCTTTCTGTCTGTAGTGAACAAAAGAACAGCGCGAAACGGAATCCTCTGGATCACGGGGGTACAAATTCTGAGGATGGCTTCTTCGTAACCAAAGTATTAAACTTATAAAGTGAGGTAAAGTGCCCTGGTGATTTATGCTCTCTGGTTAGACCTCACATTCTCATGCCCCGAAAATGGGAGTGCTTTACCTTCTCATTAACAGGTAAATATTTGCCTCAGCCTTTGCCCTTCTTACTAGTTATTCCATCAGCCCAAACCTGTCAACTTTTGGAGCTTCTGCTGTTACATGAAGGGCTGCTTTTCCCACCGTTGGGACGAGGGCGTGCATTTCATGCGATGTTAAGTTGGTTTAGTTTGTTGGTGAGAATGCTTCACCAAAGGAAAAATAGGAAGGCTTCAACGGAGAGGGTGCCGGTTCTCAGGGTTCACCTCTTAATGGAAAGAGGGGAAGGCGATGCCAAAGAAACCACACATCGAATACCAATCATAATAGACTGCCTTGAAACCAGGCTTTCCCTCAGTGTTCTCTGTTATTGCTGGACTCAGACTAAAGACCTGGACGGACCGTGCCGCGCATCCTGTGCGCCAGTCAGCTTCCTGTGGCCCAGTTATTAGATGTGTTTGCGGCTTATAGCATATAGCACCTTCAAGACCATTGTTATGCTTGCTAACTCGACACAAACTTATTTGGTCTATATGGAAAATTGGTTGACATGATTGATTGATTGAATAGTATAACTTAGAGGTTTCCAAAAGCCTTCCCCGCCTCGTCTTGTATTGTAAGCATCCACTCTGGTTTGCTAATTGGTTGAAGTCCTTGTTACAGTCTTCTGAGTATCTGGATTCCAACTGCTGTCCGCCGTTATTGGAAGGCAAGTCCATATTTTATGCCCTAGAGAACGGGGAGAACTCGAGTCTTTCTGATAGGTTCTGCTGGGCCATAGAAAGAGAAAGGCAAGTCTATCTTGGTGAAGCCGGTGAGGTAGTTCGACAGCTGGCATTCCAGCGGCCTGAGTGCTGTGTATCCGGGTATGCATGTCACTTGTACCTTACTGTAATCGGCTTCAGGCAATGTCAAGGACCTCACAGCTCTTCGGAATAGAACATTGGTTCGGGTTCGCTGGTACTTCTACGCTCACTTCCTCTGCCCCTTTTCCTTTTTGACTCATCTCAGACATTCCCACTTGGATATTTTTGTGCTTACAAACCCTGTGACTTGCTGCCACACCCCATTCTCTGTGCACCCTACTCCTTTTGACCTTGATGAAAAGTTTGGTGTTTAAACAAACGCTTCTCTTGGAGTCTGGGGCCTGACTTCCATTCTTTTACAACGATCCCGATTTCCTTTCTGCCTTTGCGCGCCTCTCCGCCCACGACTGTCCTGTAAATGCTGGGTGTCCCTTGGTTCTCTTCTCTGGCTGGTGGCTTCCATTGCTGTCTCTGTGATGATGACCTCCAAGTGTTTACCTGCTTCACCTTTTGCCATCTGCTCCTACTCATACTCTGAGAATCCAAACCAGAAAAGCCTATCTAATTACCATGAAGTCAGAGCAAACCTGTAGGACTGCGCAGAACTGCCCTGATGAGTTTCCAAGACTGTCCCTATTTCCTGGAGGAAAAAGCCCTACTGAGCGTTTTCTCCTGTTGACTCACTGATGACCTTTTGATGAGCTGCTACACCATAGTCTGTTTCTCAACGTCAGGGCTCTTTTCAGATTTATCCTTTTCTCCAACAAAGGTTCTTGCCTTGCATTCCTTATCTTAGTACTATACTTTCATCACTTAATCCAGGGTACCCAGCAGGACAAAGCTTCGAGTCTTCCCAAGGCAGTCTTCCCCCACATGTGTCCAGTGGGTCACTACTCTCTCTATTTTGCTTCAGCAATACCTCTCAACACTGTTTCGTCTCCACTGTGCCTGCCTTACTTCAGTACCTGTCATCCTTTTGTGAATTTTGTAGTAGCTTTCTAGCCTGTCCTGCCCAACACGGTAAATGCTTACATTTTAATTAATTAAAATGAAATGAAGTCAGCACTTAGGTCCTCAGTCTCACAAGCCACATTTCAAGTGCTCACTAGCCATATGGAGTCAATGGCTACCATACTGGACAGCTCGGATAGGAAACATTTTTATCTCTGGGATAAGTTCTATTGGACAGCACGGTCTAGCTCATTCTCCTTGTGGTTTCTCACCCTCTCCATTTCATAGTTCTTAATGCTGTCAACATTTTTTTTCACAGAAACAACGATCCAATTATGGTACTCCCCAGCTTAAAAGCTTCTCCTGGGTTCTTCAATAAAATCTTTGCTTCTCAGCTTGACATCCAGGTCCCTTATGGCCCGATCTCTCTTGCTTGCTGCTTGCTCTCCCCATGTGGAGACTCCTTGCACCTCACCTTATCAGTGCCTCGCTTGCCTGTGCCACTTTCTATTGCACAGGTCCTCTGCTCAGCACGCCTTTCTCCTTCTCCTGGGACGTAGCTACCCTTGACCTCTCCAAGTGACAGTTGCAGTGATGTTAGCACCTTATAACATTTGCTTCTTAGGCTGACCCCTTCATTTTGCAGGCGGTTCTCCAGGACGCTATCCTTAAATACTATCTAATAACTTTTCTCTCTTTAAAAATGATATGACAAAATAATAATATATAAATTATCAAGGGCTGATGAGGGAGGGGGTAGTGGGGAGGGAGGGGAAAAAAGAGGACTTGATGCAAAGGGCTTAAGTGGAGAGCAAATGCTTTGAAAATGATGAGGGCAAAGAATGTACAGATGTGCTTTATACAATTGATGTATGTATATGTATGGATTGTGATAAGAGTTGTATGAGTTCCTAATAAAATGTTTTAAAAAATTATATCCAACATTTTAATCTTAAGTGTAGAAAATTAACTTTTAATAGAGGTAGGCAATAGTAAAGATTTTATAACATGAAACTGATACGAGGATTGACTTAATTGGAATGAATCACAGTTATATTTTTGAAAGAACCCATTTTAACTACCTACTTGAGAAAGAGTTCAAGGCAAATTGTTATCTGGGGTTTCTTAACTAGATTTAATAATTTTGGTATTTTGGCCAAAAATATTTGCAGGTCTAGTTAAAAGAATCCATGGTGTTACAAAAAGGAATGGAAAACACACTGCCATCAAGTTGATTTAACTCATAGCATTATTACTGTATTTATTACTTCATTTTTCCCCATTAAAATCATTTTATTGGGGACTCGTACAGCTCTTATCATAATCCATACATATATCCGTTGTGTCAAGCACATTTGTACGTATGTTGTCATCATCATTTTCAAAACATTTTCTACTTGAGCCCTTGCTATCAGTTCATTTTCCCCTTCCTCTCTGCACCCTCCCTCATGAAACCTTGATAAGTTATACATTGTTATTATTTTTCATGTCTCACACTGACCTTTGTTTCCCTTCACTCATTGTTCTGCTGTCAGTCCCTCTGGGAGGGGTTATATGTAGATCATTGTGATCGGTTCCCTTTTCACCCTCCATCTTCCACTTCCCCTCCTGGTATCGCTATTTTCATTATTGGGCCTTAGAGATTTATCTGTCCTGGATTCCCTGTGTTTCAAGCTCTTATCTGTACTAGTGTACAAGCTCTGGTCTAGCCAAATTTGTAAGGTAGAATTGGGTTTATGATAGGTGGGGGGAGGAAGCATTAAAGAACTAGAGGAAAGTTGTATCTTTTATTGGTGTTAAACTGCACCCTGACTGGCTTATCTCTTCCTTGTGACCCTTCTGTCAGGGGATGTCCAATTGTCTACAGATGGGCTTTGGGTCTCCACTTGGCAATTCCCCCTCATTCACATTGTCATGATTTTTTTTTGTTTTGGGTCTGTGATGCCTGTTACCTGATCCTATTGACACCTCATGATCACACAGGCTAGTGCGCTTCTGCCATGTGGGCTTTGTTGCTTCTCAGCTAGATGGCTGCTTCTTTTTTTGTTGTTGGTTTTGTTGTTCTTGTTTTTTTTGCTCTGTCTTGTTTTTGTGTTTGTTTATTATTGTCTCTGCATACCTATCTGGATAAGATAGGCAGGATAAACAATCTGTAGGAGAAAACAATGGAACTGACGGTTTGGGGGAGACATTGGAGAGGGGAGGTGGTGGAAAGAAAAGTGGGTGTTAACAACCCAGGAATAAAGGAAAGCAAGTAATCTAAAAATGATGGCGAGGAGGGTGTAAGAGGCCTGGGGGGGGGGGTTGTTCAAGGGCAATGTAACCAAGAGGACTTACTGAAACCTGAATGAGGGCCAAGGCTGAACATGATAGTGGGACAAGAGGAATGTAAAAGGAAGTAGAGGAAAGAAGTAGGAGGCAAAGGACATTTATCTAGGTTTAAATACAGGCATGTAAATGTAATTATATATAAAGATAGAGAAATAGATCTATGTATATATATATTTATATGTTTAGTATTAAGGTAGCAGATGGACATTGGGTCTCTACTCAAATACTCCTTCAACACAAGAACACTTTGTTTTAATAACCTGGCATTCAGTGATGGTCACCTTTCCAACACGATTGATGAAGCCAAAATGGGTGCATAAGCAAATGTGGTGAAGAAAGATGATGGTGCCCGGCTATCAAAAGATATAGAGTCTGAGTCTGAAAGGTTTGTTTGTTTTGTTTATTAAACCCAGGACATCCCTAAGTGCACTGAGTTTTATTTCTAGCACAACATAAGACAGGAATTCAAGTGTGTTCGGGGTGTCATAATTAACATAAAAGAAGACATACCCAATATGCTACATTTAAAATCAGTGCTTTATTTGATAACCTGTTAGTTTTTAAACTTTAGAAGTATATAACATAATAATATTTCAGTAAGAGAGGAGCTGTTGGGAAGACAGAGTACCCATGAATTTTGGGGAAGAGTGTATATGGAAGGTAAGGTTGTAGAAATGGATGTGTTAAACTCTCCTTGAAGTGAGCATATATACCCCTGGGGAAGCTCAGTTGGAAGGTTACAGCTCTAAGTCAGGCATCGAGTGTCTGAACCAGCACCTGTTCAAGGGAAAGCACATCCTGGCTGTTCAGATGCGGACTCAATGAATAGGCATGTCTTCTCGTTTTATCCCATCACACCCTCCGGAGTGGCTCATTGGTCTTTCCTTAGTGGTAGGGGACTGCCACTGAAACCTTTCTTTCCATCACCACTGGTCATGGGAAGCTGGTCTCTTGTGTTTTGTTTTTGGGAGAAATGGAAGTCTTTTTGCTATGAGAAATAATAGCTGCGTTTATAAAATTTTGTCTGATTGTCTTTTTAAAAAGGCAGTTGTTTAGCTCTGTGAATATTGTCCTTTCTTGCACTGTCTAAATGGCTACTGTGAATGTGTTCCGAGGCTTCCATTTCCTCAGACGTGGCGCCTACTGTGTAACTGCAATGTTGTATCTTTTATATATCTTCTGCTTATCTCAGAAACAGAATCCGTGATGCTTCTAGCTCATGGATTACATTGCATCATCTAATAGGAATACTCCTTCATTTAGGTTAGCTCCTGGAGGATATTATGTAAACAGACACCTTCAAGCCAAAACAAATAAACAAATAAGAAACCAGTTTCAGCCAACAACAGTCTGGTTCTCAGTCATCCTAGCAACCCAATTCTCTCATCTGTTCACACCCGTGCTTCTTCACAGAAGGTAAAGCATGTACAGAGGAAGCAGTGTTACCCTGGGAAGCATCAAGTAACTAGAACTATATAGAAATATTTGATTAAACATCAGAATGAGTGTTGATTTTGGCTGTAGCTCATAATGGAGGGTAACTGAAGGAAGAAAGAGTTGCTTTTACAATTCTTACATTTAGAATGTGTCGTCTAATTCTGATGAGTACAGCTCAGCCCAGAAATGCCAGGAAGTCCTGGGGAAATCATTGACCCCATCTTGTTCTTCCCTCCCTTTTTAGGTAACGGTGACCAACACTGGTCTTTCCTTTGAAAACTGGAAAGTGCCTGCCATGTTCATAGCTCTCCCTAAGCCAAGTTTAAAGTTCTAAAGCCTCCCTGGAAAACTGTGAGCAAAACTGAAGGCATTCCTTCCTTATATTAGAGAAGTTCAAGGGCAGGGACAAGATACCTCTTCGGGAAGGAATGGTTTGGACAGAAACCTTCCAGATGTGCATGCAAGACCCATGTGTTTTCTTTCTAATTGCGAGTAAATCCTAGTTGTTTTTGTTAGCCTCGTCTTCTTCTTTTTTTAATCTGATAAATATACGGTGTTGATAAGTCTGGGTAACACTTTCTTGAAGGTGTTTCCTGTCTGGGACAGAGAAGTCGTGTGTGTTAGTTCTTAATGAATGATTTGTAGAGTTCTTTGGAGCGATAGGCTTTTGCAGAGCAGATGGAGTTCAGCTGCAGTCGCCCTCCAGTCTTCCACATGAGGATTCTAGTGTAAGTAGTTATCTTGGGCTCTGCAAGGAGCGCTTGGCACACCTGGTTTTGCGTGATTCTGCTCAGTGCGACAGTAGGAGCTTTTGCAAAGGCATATTCTTTGGATCTCCGGAGAAGGAACTCTGCTCCAGTGTATAGCCATCCTTGCTAAAATCTTGGAACTGATCCCCAGCTGCTTCCTGCCAATGAGCCACGTGGGATGGGCACACATGAGAGCATCCCTCCAAGGATTTGTGGGTTGTTCCCCCAGGCTTGCAACACATTGTGATCCAATACTCTGAAAGCTGAGGCAACTTCCGGCAACAGGTAAAACATTTTCCTTGGCCAAAATTCTGCCTGGCAGGGCGTGGTTGGAAAGTAGTTAGCATTCTGCAACCTAGACTCCTCTGCCAAATCCCGTGCTTAGAGTTGGACCATGATAAGGCATCAAGGACAAAGACATTGATTGGGGTTCCACTGCAAAGTCTGTTAAGCAGTTACAAATGTCAGTTGCAAAAATTGCTGAGTTCCAGATAACCGGTTGCAGCCCTATTGTTTATTAATAAAAAGAGTGTTTCTAGGACAACCCCCACCTGCGATATGTCCCCCATTTTGAGGCGTATAACCTAGTACTGTTCACACACTATTTACTAAGGGATCGAGTAGACTTTTGGTCATCAAGGAAATTTTTCAGTGAGTTTTGTTGAATTAAATGTAAATAAATAAATGAAAAAAAATTACCAGGTTGGGAATTTTGGGGAGAAGTGTTGCAGAAGGATTGTCCCGTAATTGGGGGGTTGCATTGTAGTCAGATAACAGATTTATTTCACTCCTTATGCTTTCCTTTCTGCACGAGACTCCTTTCCAATGTTGAAGAGCAAGGATGCCACTTTGAGGACTAAGGTGCACCTGGCCCAAGCTATGGTATTTGCAGTCACCTCATATGCATGTGAAAGCTGGCCAGTGAATATGGAAGACTGAAGAAGAATCTGTGCACTTGGATTATGGTGCTGGGGAAGAATATTAAAAGAACCACGGACTTCCAAAAAGAACAAAGAAATCTGTTGTGGAAGAAGTAGAGCGAATGCTCTTTGGAAGTGAGGAGGATGAGACTTCTTCTCATGTCCTTTGGACATGCTGTCATGAGAACGACCAGGCCTGGAAAAGGACACTGCGCTTGGGAAAATGGAGGAGCAGTGAAAACAAGGACTATCCTGGACAAGATGGGCTGAAACAGTGGCTACAACCATGGATTCAAACATAAAAATTGTGAGGATGTTGCAGGACTGGATAGTGTTTCGTTCTGTTAGGGATTGGGTCACTGTGGGTTAGAATTCAGAACCACCACCACCTTCATTTGATGTCATCAGGAAAAGTTTCAGAGTTGAGCTATAGTTGAGGCATGTTTGACTGAGTCTGACCCATCGCTCCCTACAAATTACATCTGTGTGACATTTCTGATGCCTGTGGATAGATCAAAGGTACGTTAGGAACTGTCTATCCTTTAAAGGTACATTGAGAAAAATGGGGTAGGCTTGTTTTTGGTAGTCATATAATGATTGACAGAAGACCGAGAATGAAGACGTGGTGATTCAGCAAACTTTGTTAGTTTCAGTTGCAGTCTGAAGCTCACCGTCTGATGCACGATGTTCCTTGCTTTAAAGAGATAGACAAATCTTAATGCAAAGAACAGATTTATGAAATGACATGTTTATTTGCACAGTAAAACTGCTTCCAGTACAGCTTATCTAAAAGAAGATAATGCTTGGGGTTCTCAATCTCCCTTTGCAAAATTTCCGAAGCACCGACTGTCCCCACTGTATCCATGGTCAGTCTGATTTGGTATCACTTGTTTTTCCCTTATTCTTGGGTTTGTTAACACCCACTTCCCTTCCCCTACTTCCTCCTCTCCCATGTCCCCCACAGAACCATTGGTCCCCTTATTTTCTCCTCCAGATTGTTTATCCAGCCTATCTCATCTAGATAGGCCTGCAGAGATAATAATGTGCACCAAAACATGAATGGAAAGCTGAAAGGAGGAGTAGTGATATGGAAGACACAGAGTTCCAGATTGAGCATTACTGAACCAGTTGACTGTTTCCACCATACAGTGTCAGTCTAGAGCACTGTTTATCCAGAATGGCTGATACTGCCCTCCAGGGAGTGTGTTGGAACAATCCAGGGTGGGAAGGGACTGCAAAAGCAGATAACATACTTTATCCTGTATTATGGGCTATAGTACAAAAGTTTTTTAATTGCCAAGAGGATGCTGAGTAAATTTTTTTTTTTTTTTATAAAGGAGGCAGTAGGCCTAATATGTTTGGAAACCTATGGTCTAGATCAGTGGTCAACAAACTGGGGATCTCAAGCCATATGCTGCTCTTTCACTACTTACATGTGGTTCTGAAATAAAATTGAAAATGAAAATAAAACTATCATGGTTTTATTTAGTACCGATGAAACACACAACTTTCCTCTAACTCTTTGGTGCTTCCTTTCCCCCACTATCATGACTTCAATTCTACCTTAAAATTCAGATTAGACCAGAGCATGCACACTGCTACAGATAAGAGTCTGTAACACAGGGAATCCAGGGTAGATAAACCCCTCAGGGCCAACAAGGAGAGGAGAGATACCAGGAGGATTAGAGGAGGGTGGGGGGAGAAAGGGGGAATCAATCACAAGGATCAGCTAGAATCCCCTCCCAGGGGGACAAATAACGGAAAAGTTGGTAAGGGGCGATGGAGGACGATGTAAGATACGGAAAAAATAATCTATAACTTATCAAAGGTTTGTGAGGGAGGTCGGGTGGGGAGGGAGGGTGAAGAAATGGCGATCTGATATCAGGGGCTCAAGTGGGCCGAGAATGTTTTGAAAATGATGATGGCGGCATATGTGAAAATGTGTTTGACACATTGGAGGAATGTATGAATCATGATAAGAAATGTAAGCCCCCAATACAAATATTTTTTTAAAATTTGACGGGTATTACTCAGATAATGGTGATTTTATTTGTTTGTAAAAATGAATTTATGGCTCTCGAATAATTTTCAAATTTTTGTGAGGGACAGAATTGACTCATCCACGTCAGAGGCTTGCTGGCCCCTGGTCTAGATCTAAATAAAAGGACTCCTACAGAGGATAAAGGAAATAATGCTTAGAAAAATTTCTGACCCAAAGTAAGTGTTTAATAGAAAGTGGGTGCCTTCATGACTAAGGATTGGTGTTCTCCAGGATGTCTGCTCTTACTGTTCTATCTTACTTGGTTGCGCATTTGAATCACCTGGGATATTTGAAACATAAAACAGAACAAAAACATGATGAGCGATGGAGTCCTATTCTGGATATTCGGTCATAGTTGATCTGTGATGTCACCCACGACCCTTTGCAGTATCTTTAATGTGCCAGTAGAATTTTAGCTTTCAGTTGCTGTGTTATTCTCATTTTATCTTCTCTGACACCAGCATTTTAGGAGGCCATTGGCCATCACTGTGTAAGCATTGAACTTATATTTTTCTTTGTTAGCCGCTTTTTATGGAATGTTTTATAGCATGATGGCTACTGAAATATTTATAAAAATAGAAGTTTTGGCCTATAACAGTGGTTCTCAACCTTCCTAATGCATGACCCTTTAATACAGTTGTGGTGACTCCCAACCCCCAACCCTAAAATTATATTCGTTGCTATTTCATAACGTAATTTTGCTACTGTTATGAATTGTAATGCAATTGTAATGTAAATATCTGATATGCGGGATATATTTTCCTTGTTACAAATTGAACATAATTAAAGTATAGTGATTAATCACAGAAACAATATGTAATTTTATATTCAGAAATATCTTTTTATAATTATGAATAAATGAAATTTTGTCTTGAAGCATGGTGTAACATGGGTAACAGTCTTAATATAACAAAAGTAAGCTACATTGCTACGTTTTGCAACAGTATGTGTAAAAAGGCAATGTCAGTGCACAGGTTGAGATAGCTTCTTTCTCACAAGATCAGAAATATGTGTTTTCTGATGGTCTTAGGCAGCCCCTGTGAAAGGGTCAGTTGACCCCCAAAGGGGTCGTGACTCACTGGTTGAGAACCATTTGTTGGACTATAAGATGCTCATTTTTAACTTCTCCATAGTTTCTTTTGGAAGAGTTCAACTGATGCATTGGTTCATATAAATGTATTGCTTGAGATTGGGGGGAAAACATCCTACAGTATATTTCATATCCTGTGTGCCATAGGGTCACAGAACTTGACAGCAGTCATGGCCAGCCTCTGCCTAGGTCTTCCTGAGACAATCATGTAGACGTGAGAGTACACACCGGAAGCACACACCAAATTCAAGTTCCCACCATTACAATTCGGTAAATGTAAATTTAGTCAACTCTTCTTGTACTGCCACTCTCCCCCTCCTCCTGGTCCTCCCTGCTCAACAGAAGCTCCCTGCACCTGTAGGTGCCAGTCTTACTAAACCCGAGTTGGCATTGCCGATTTGATCCCTTCTTGATAGGCTCGGTCACTGTGTCAAGGCCAACTTTTTCACTAGTTTAGCTAAATGATTGTTTGTTTCCAAGGCAACCCAGCGGCAGAGTGGGCTGTGTGTTGGACTGCTGCGGTGAAGTGGAATGGCGTGGTGTGGCTCTTCTCTCCTTAGTCTTTGTAACTCCCACCCAACGCAAATCAGGTGGCGAGGATTCCAACTCAGGGATTGGCTAGTTTTGCCACTCCCCTGCTTATAAAAGCGAGTCATCAAAGAAGCCTGAGTAGAAGCACAACCATCAAGAAAGAAGAGCTAGTGGGATGCATGTGAGAGCCCTGCCTGGAGTGAAGGAGGCAGTTGCAGCATCGGATGCCGCAGCACCCAGACCTGAAAACAGAGAAGCGGAGCTGTGCTGAAACCATAGGCAGAGCAGCAGCAGGCTTTGGGCCCACTGAACAATTTAGCTGATTGCCTTTGGGCACGAGTTTGCCTTGTAGAGGGGTGCCCTTCGGGGCTATAAAAGCATTGTAACACTTGACTGAGTGGCTGAGAAACCCCAAACCAGAGTTAAATATACCTGCAGGCATGGCTAAAAAGAGGTGCTGCAGGCTTGTGGTAACCTGTAAACATCCCTAAAAAACTCTAAGAATGTGGAGGGAGGGCGGGGTAGAAAGGGGGAACCGATTACAGGGATCTACATATAACATCCTCCCTGGGGGACGGACAACAGAAAAGTGGGTGAAGGGAGACACCAGACAGTGTAAGATATGACTAAATAATACTTTATAAATGATCAAGGGTTCATGAGGGAGGGGGTAGTGAGGAGGGAGGGGGAGAAATGAGGAGCTGATGCCAGGGGCTTGGGTGGAGAGCAAATGTTTTGAGCGTGGTGAGGGTAACAGATGTACAAGTGTGCTTTACCCAATTGATGTATGTATGGATTGTGATAAGAGTTGTATGATACCCCCAAAAATGATTAAAAAAAACCCCCAAAACCAAAGTTCCATGCCACTTGTTGAACTGTCATGGAAGCTGTTGGCCCTGGGTGGGCAGATTGTGGACTCAGGATCCAGAATGCAGGCCACAAGAACCAGTGCTTTTGATTTTTTTTATCAGTTTTGTGGAATACTAAGCATCATGTCTACAAGTCCACAGTAGTCCGGGGTTTGGGAGAGTAAGGGAGATCACTGAAAAATTGGAGGGCAGTGGTGAGTGTGAGGCTGGGAGAGGGTGTTGGGCTTAGTGGCGGTTGGGCTCATTCCTGTAGTGGATATGAGGTCAGAGATTGACAGAAGGTTGGAAATCTGGACCCGGGCAGATTTTGAGAATATGTGTCATGTGTCTTTATTTAATTGGGACATTTCTTTTTTCTTTCTTTTTTTTCAAGAAAGAAAAGCTTGTAGCTATTTCAAGGATTGTTTGTTGGGACATTTCTTATTTGATAATTTTTGTTTGAAAATTCTTGCCATTCTGCTAACTTCCAAGATACATTTTTAGATGGTTTAGACAATTTCCTTTTAATCATTTAAGCAAAGCCATTTAGAAACACTTTATATAGGACTTTAGAGACAACAAATATTTCTAAGAATTTTTTCAGAACTCCTTTTTCTCCAGTGCTACATTTTTAAATGTCATATAGTCCTTATGTCGCGCTAAGGAACATTCCAGTGTGTGCTCTGCATGTATAGCTAGAAGAATGGAGTTCCTGTGGGCACAGAGGTTGGGCAGGACTGGCTTTGTGTTCTGATCCCTCCTTTCATGCTCTGTTTCTGGCTAGTAAGTGTGGTCCATGCCTGTTACTGTCAGTAAGCACTGTTTGTTAGACAGGAATTTGGACAGGCAACTCTATTTAGCAATTTTATTGGAAAGCAAAATATTTGACTTAAAACTTTCAGAGGAAAAAAAAATCTTGTTTCCTTCAAAGTATTATTTTCATGCTTGTTCTATGTGTAATAATTCTCTCAGATCTTGAAAAGCTTTGTCTTCAGAAACTTTGTGTAGCTGGTAGCTCAGTTTTCAAAGTATTGGGGATTGCCTGAGTCTGCTCAGTCAGTTGGGCTGCTATTAAAATTCATAATCTTGTCATAGAAGGAAATGATTTTCTTGCAACTGATGTCTTGTTCCATTTTTTTCCTAATCACTCAAGAGAAAAGTAGAGAATGCAGGAGTTTAAAAGAAAATATCATTTTTGTGGCAGCTGTTTTCTCTTGAAATTAAAAAATAATGAGGATAAACAACTTTTAGGTATTATTGCTAATTTCTATTTCACACTGAAAAAATTAGTTTTGTTGCTAGTTTTCTAAGGCCCTTTAAAGATAGGTGAGAATGGGTCTAAAAAGAATTAATTTTTCATTTTAACTCTAAAAAAGTATAGTTGATCCAGTTTTCATTTGACAGTGTCCATTTTTTTCTTTGATGATTCATAAAGGTTTTCTGAGTCTCCTAATGTGTTGGGTCCTGGTGCATATAGACTGCTTACCAGATAAATCAGTTTTTGTTTTATTTTCACTTATCATTCCCATTTATTTAGAAGCGAACATGACTTCTGTTTTCTTTCTTTTTAAGATGTGAATATTTTAGCTGGCCACAATCATATCCCCAAATTAGGAACACTTAAAAAAACAAGTGGCAAGTAGCCTCATTTAGTTATGCCCATTTAGATGTGTTTGCCTCTGAAGAGGGAGGGAAAGTAATTGTATCTGCCATCTAGCAGAGTAAAACTGTCATTACTGCTTGTTGTCCAGTGGCTTCTATCCATGCAATTTCCTATTTTAATTCAGACAGTGAGTGTCTACGAATGTTTGTACTAAATCTTCCTCTTGCTATCAGACAGGCTCTAAGTATGTGTGTGTGTACTGATAATTTTACATTCGTTTTTTTCCCCTCCTCTGGTTGTTTATTTTCAGTAGTAAATTAGTGGGAATAGGTAATTCATTCACCTTAACCTGCTCTTCCTTATCTTGGAAGCTCCCTTTTTTCTAGGAATGATTATTGGGGATTTAAAAAGAGGGGCAGTCTCATGAGTTACACCCTTGAAAGTGGCCCTTATAAGCTTAGACTACTGCCATTTCAACTGTTTTTATTTTCTTAATGTGAAGGGCCTAGCAGGTTCTAGTACATTGAAATGTCAAGACATAAGAATGACTTTAATTCTTCTCAGGTGAGGTTGTTGGATTGGTAGCCCATCAATTCTTTAACTAGAATAATCATCTCTGATCATTGACTGCTAGCAGATTCTGAAGCTGTTTCAACTTGCACTTTCAGAAGATCGGTGTCTTGTGTCTCCATGACGTTCTTAGACCCTGGGCTGTTGTGAGAAGACAGGGAGACTGAAAAGCTGACAGCAAGCGGGGTAGTCAGGAAACTGCATCAGGAGACCAAAGGGGGCTTAAAGACAAATAAAAGAAAGTCATAAACAAATAAAGGAAAAGGCGTTAGACAGTCTTGTGCAGAGTTAGGGGCTAAACCGTTCTACACATAAAGACAAGCGGAGAGTCGACCACATCATCTGTTCCAACTCCTGATGATGGGACAGCTGCCCTGGGAGGGCCCTTACAGCAGGGCTTCCTGTCTCCTCTGCCAGCCTGTCTGTTCCAGTTGGAGTGGCAGTGTTCCAGGCTGCTCCTCTCCACCCCGGTGATTACCCAGAGGGGAGAAGACACTGCTGGTGTGTGTGTGTGTGTGTGTGTGTGTGTACACGGAGTAAAGAGAAGGACAAGGAGAGAGCGAGAGAGAGATGTACAACAGAAGTAGCACAACCCACCACTTAGTAATAGCAAATGTTACAGGATTCCATTCCAGCCCTCTGTTCTTCATTGTGGAAAATTTCAGTACTCGCTCACTTCCTCTGTGAAGGACAGTCAAATTATTTTCCAGTTTTGTCAGGGAAGTAGAGAATCACATGTGTAAGATATTTGTAACAGCCCGAGTTGCTCATTTTTGTTTTATTCAGTCTTTCCATTCCAGTCTATCTGACACTTTCCTTATTGTTCCCATTTTGGCTGATACCTTCACGTTGGGTGCTGGAGGGTGCCAGGGAGCAGACAATAAGTAAACGGTAAGCACTTTGCTGTTTTCCCATATGCTGTGTGCATCCAGAAGTATAACTCAGGAAATTACAAATCTTAATAAGCTTTCCCTTTAGCTAGACTGTTAACTTAATGGGGGTTTCATTTCTTTTTTAGTTCTAACAATGTCCAGTGGAGTTTGTCCTACTTGCGTTTTCTGTGTTTTGGATGGATGGATTTCAGTTCTCTCTTTATGTTTCATTCTCAGTCTAGTGTATTTATGAACCAGTACGCTAACGAGTTTGCTGTGGAATAGTATGTCTAGCTTGGGTCTGCTATTAATTGGAAGCGCTTTCCTTCTTTGTTTTCTCCCCACAGGACCATTGTTTTTGTTTTTCGGGGGTGGTACAGATGTTAAGAGGCAGACAGTGATGAAACCGATTTTGTACGTGTTATAGCCCAGATGCATGATTCGCTTTGGGGAAGGTTTAAAGACTTTGGAGGGAAAGGGAAGGGGTGGGGGTGGGGGTCCGCAGGGTTGAATTTCCCATCTGACATGAAATCCATTGTGTTTTCTTCTGTATCTACATCTTCTTTCAAGGATGAATGAGTGTGAACTTAATTATTTTATTCCTCCATCAATCTTGTTAATTGTGATGTAAATTCATCGAGTTAAATTTTCCTTCGTTTTCTTCCTCCCTTCCCTCCCTTTTGTTTCCTTCTCCTTCCTTCCTTCTCTTTCTCTGAGTGTGTGAGCTTTGATTGAATTTGTTGACTTTCTCCAGATTCAAGTTGTGCACAAAAGCAAATTGAGCCTGACCAAATCAAGCTTCGCAAACTAGTGATCCCCACACTTCAGAAAGCAGAAAGGATGTGAGCATTTGTTTTAGACAAACACTGCAGCAGATCGCTTTAACCCACAACTTTATTCACACAGTGAAGGGGGCCGGGTGTCTGAATTCAGTGCACTCTCTCTAGCTCAGGTGAGGGCTTTCTCAGCCTGCTGGCTCACTTTAAGAGGAAGGGGGCTCAAGTGGAAAGTAAGTGTTTCGAGAATGCTGAGGGCAACAAATGCACAAATGTGCTAGACACATGGATTGTGATAAGAGTTGTACGAGCCCCCAATAAAGTGATTAAAATATATATACATATGTCAAAATAAAGAACATTGTGTATTAGAAGAAATAGAATATTAAATTAAAAAAAGAGGAAGATCCTTATGTGTTTTCAGCATCTGTTGGTTCTGTGTGTCTTTTAACATCCATTTTCTTTTTGGTCTACAAATTCCCAACTCAGGAAATTGTATCCAAAGGACATCTTCTGCTCCCTGCTCTTCTTTCATGGTGGTAAGAGGTCTGTATCCCAGCAACACTGTCAATCTCTTTCACATCCCCAAATAGATCAGTCCACACACAGCCAAAGCCTGTATATTGTATAGTACCTCATTAGCACAACCACCACGAATTCTGCGTCCTTTAAGAGAACAGATTTGGGCTGAGATTAAAGTGGTGGGCAGTTTGAAACCACCTGCTGATCAGTGGGAGAACGAGGGGCTTTATACCCAGGGGTAGTTCTATCCTGCCCAATGGGGTCGCTGGGAGTGAGCATTGTCTGGTGGCAATGAGTGAGTGAGCATAATGACATGATATCTTAAAATATGGAGGACACTTACATGATGCTGAGAATCATGACTTTATCAAGTTGATATATTTGGTATATTTTCAGACTACACAAGTTAATCCATAAAGTATTGTGTCATTCCAGGTAGACTAGAGAAACAAATCCATAGAAACTCATATGTGTATTAGAGAGAGTTTTATATAAAGACTAATTAATTGTACATTAAGAAAGCATTCCCAACCCAGTCCAGTACAAGCCCATAAGTCTGATAGTAGCCGATATGTCCAATACCAATCTATAAAGTCCTGTACAGACTCAGAAAACATGCAATGGATACCAAATGCAAGACGATCACAGCCCAGTGGTAGAAAGTCTTTGGATCCAGTGGCGTTGTAAGTATCTCAGCGCTGGCAGGGGTCTCAGCGTGGCTCCTCCAGTTCCCAGGGCACAGGGTCTATCAGCGTAGTGCCACGTGTCTTGTCAGTAGAGCATCTCCAAGGGAGTGAGCAGAGAGAGAGAGGTGTCTCCTGTCTCCAAGGAGGAAAATACAGTGCCCACAATTCTCAGGAGAAAGCCATGCCCACACAGAGGCCTCATTGGCTATGACCCAGTTGACAGACTAGACTCCACCCCTTTACTCTTAAACCCAAATCCCAAATTGACACCAGATTATGTAACTACCACAAGTATCCCTTTTTGTTTTTAAAATTGTAGTGTTTTCTATTTTTAATTTATTTTTAATTGGGCATTAGTATCTGTATCTTATCATTCTGTAGTTCAATCATGTCAAGCCTTATTGTACAAATGTCACCACAATCAGTTTCCAAGCATTCTTTTCCTTCATGGACTCCTGACATCGTCTCCTTTTTAGCCCCCACCCCCTTACACACACACCACCACCACCACCACCACCACCACCACCACCACCACCACCACCTCCACCTCCACAACCACCCCAAACCCTTATTCTACTTATTGTCCCTACAGGTTCATCAATCCTAGGTTTCTTATACAGAAAAACATATAACAATGTTAAGAGGGTGTACCCCTCTGACATAGCACACCTGAGATAAACAAACTAAAAGAGAAAGAAACAAAAACAAACAGAAAATGTTAAAAACCAGATCAGGTCCAGCATGCACCAGAGGCGGATCAAATGACAAGGTTTTAACTGTTCAAGTCAGGTTTATCCCCTTGGTCTTTTACACTCACCTCTCCAATGCACGCTGTTTAGTAACTGCTTTCCTTCCATCCCTCAGTGATGGATAGAGATCACCGGAGGCACAGTTCCTATGTCGATTCCACATATGTATCTTGGGCTCTCTCTGTCATCCATAGTCTTCTGCAAATTGAATTCTCACAATTTTGGCTCTGATACTAATCCTTCCTTCGATTTGGGATTACATGATTTACAATCCTTCGGTGAATGACGATGGTGTGCTTCTTCCATGTGGACTTAGTTGACATTTCACTTAGATGGCTGCTTGTTTGGAGACAAGCCTTTAAGATTCCATATGCTATTTAATCTGAAACGTACCATTCTCATTTCTAAACCACATGTTGCTATAGCACCCATATCTTCTCTGTTCCCTTCCTAAGGGAGAGTATTGTGCAGGACCGTGATGTAAGAACTAATTGTTCTTAAGTTGGAGCTAGGATTTAATGTGAGCCCCAAACCAATTCCTGGATCTGTGTTTGTTTTTTCATTTACCTTTGACTTCCTTTCAAAACCTTGTTAATTTATGGTAGAGAGTCATCAATCCTCCTCCTAGGGCATAACGATCTTCCATTAATATTGTCTTTGATTAGTCCCTGATATGAATTTTTTAAAGCCCAGTTGCAAGAGGGATATTGGGCCAATGTAGGCTAACTCCATATCCCTGTATCTGAATTATTCACTTGTATAGAGGCAATCCTTTCATAGCTGGATGCTATTTATACAAACAATAGGAGGTGAATATTTTTTTGCTTTGAATAACCTCTGAGGTGGACTTCTAAGGTGAGTGTGTGGAAGAGGACACGAGAAGGGCCCGTCTGTGCCATTCTCTACAAAGACATATAGGGATATTGGTGTATAAGACTATTGATAAGTGAAATTCCAACAATATGAACTTCCAACAATATGAACTTAGTTTTAATTATGCATTCTAACCCTAGAATAGATGATATAGTAACACTATAGCCATGCCCATTTAGCTGTGAAAGTATGGTCCTGTAAGTTAGAACAATTTTTTCTTATCTTCTTTTTCCTGAATGTGTATGCTTCATTAAAGATAGTGAGAAAATGATTAATTTATTAGTTGCTATACTTCATTCATACCCTCCTGTTTGAACAGGAATATGTATGTGAATGTGCTCATCAGTCTTCATACTAGGTAAAACTCAGGTTTATTTTTAAGAGTCACAAAAATATTGAGGGAAGATCCTGTGAAAATATTAAAGTCTGCAATCTAGTTGAAAACAGATTATTTTTCACTTTGGTGTCTAATAACTGAACTTTTTGTAAGTTATGTCAGTGATACTATTATAATTGAGTATCTCATCTTTAGTTTTCTGTTTTGATTCCCTGACAGACTCTGAAGGGTACAAGAGAAATTAAACTGGGAAAAACTATTTCTTCAGAGGATAAACCCACCTGAATCTTAGTTTGATAATTAATTGGCAGAAAATCAATAATTCAGTGAGAAATCTCTCAGCCAGTGGTGGCAAAAGGTAATGCAGTGAATGTTAGTGAATTTGAGAAAATATATAAATACCATTTTGCTAATTGGGTGGATTTGCATATTCTAGCACTGCAGTTTTTCACAGGCCTCATCACTTGGGAAATTGATAGAGGATTAATGCAGACCGAAATGTTTAGTAACTTCACCATTTGACCCTAGAGAGAAACCTTAGTCAGGTTTCTAAAATGCAGTTGCTTTTTGTATTGTCATTTGATGATGAAAAAATGTTAGCTTTTCTACTGAGATAGTTAGAGTTTATTGTGTCAACCTGGCCGATAAACACATGCGAGGTTAATTGAAAGGCAGAGAGATAAATGGCTCGGTGAGCATTGCCTCCTTTCTAGTTCTGAGGTTTCTTGCTTTATGATGGTCGGACCAGGGTCCAGCTGCCTTAGCTGGTTCCCTGCTTCAGCTGGCAAGGCTCACTTCTGCAAGACATCTCCAAGCACATGGACCTACCCCGACGCAGCCCTGGATGCTGGACCAGCCATGTGGAGACCCCTGTCAATGCTGAGATGCTTACATGTTCACTGATTTTGCTTTCCTCCTGCAGTCGACATCATTGCATGTGTTTTGTGAGATGGAGGAGGACTTGGTGGATTGGTGTTGGACATATGGGTTAATGTTGGACTTGTGGACTTGGGCAGCACTGGGTTGGGATGTTTTCTTGATGTGCACCTACACTTTATATAAAACTCTTTCTTATACATGTGAGTTTCTGTGGATTTGTTTCTTTAAAGTACCCAGACCAACACATTTACCTTCATTATTTCTTAGATACTTTCCCATAAATATGCTCTTATGCTTGTAAGAGTTGCCTCTTAAATGTTCCTCTATGGTTTCAATATTTTTGGTCTTAGAACTTTTTTCATTCTCAAAAATGTGAGTACTCCAAGAGCTTTTTTTCCCATAGGTAATAAATATTGATATTTATTATACTAGAAATAAAGACCAAGATATTTAAAAATTCTTATCAAATCATTAAAAATAGCATTACTAAAGTAAACTCAGCATATTAGCATCAATAGCATTTTAATGAAAAATGATTACATTTTTCCATAACAGTTAAATTTACTGACAAATGTATTTTACAATTTTATTAATGTCTATCAACACAGTGCAAGTACGTGGTAGTTTCTTAAAAAGTTAGTAGAATTTTAGATCTGTGAACTTCAGGTAGCAATGTACAATACTGTATGATGAGATTGGATCCATGGAATGGTGTGATAGCTGAATTAGCTCCCCCAAAAATGGTTTTGAAGAAAAATCTTTTCCAGTTATTTTGAATAGATTGGATTTTTAAATCCATGTCTGATATTTTTTTAACTTTTTATTTTTATTTTTTTAAACAATTTATTGGGGCTCATACAATTCTTATCACAGTTCATACATATACATACATCAATTGTATAAAGCACATCTGTACAGTCTTTGCCCTAATCATTTTTTTCTCCTCTTTTCTTTTTTTACATTTTATTAGGGACTCATACAAATCTTATCACCATCCATACATATACATACATCAATTGTATAAAGCACATCCATACATTCCCTGCCCCAATCATTCTCAAGGCATTTGCTCTCCACTTAAGCCCCTTGCATCAGGTCCTCTTTTTTTTCCCCTCCCTCTCCTTTCCCCCCTCCCTCATGTGCCCTTGGTAATTTATACATCGTTATTTTGTCATATCTTGCCCTATCCGGAGTCTCCCTTCCCCCCTTCTCTGCTATCCCTCTCCCAGGGAAGAGGTCACATGTGGATCCTTGTAATCAGTTCCCCCTTTCCAACCTACTCACCCTCTACTCTCCCAGCATCGTCCCTCACACCCTTGGTCCTGAAGGTATCATCCACCCTGGATTCCCTGTACCTCCAGCCCTCATATGTACCAGTGTACAGCCTCTGTCCTATCCAGCCCTGCAAGGTAGAATTCGGATCATGGTAGTTGGGGGGAGGAAGCATCCAGGATCTGGGGGAAAGCTGTGTTTTTCATCGGTACTACCTCACACCCTAATTAACCCATCTCCTCTCCTAAACCCCTCTATGAGGGGATCTCCAGTGGCAACACTTGGGCCTTGGGTCTCCACTCTGCACTTCCCCCTTCATTTAATATGGTATATGTATACATATATACATATACACATATATACACATACATACACACACATATCTTTTTTTTTTTTGCATGATGCCTTATACCTGGTCCCTTGGCACCTCGTGATCGCACTGGCCGGTGTGCTTCTTCCATGTGGGCTTATTTGCTTCTGAGCTAGATGGCCGCTTGTTCACCTTCAAGCCTTTAAGACCCCAGACACTATCTCTTTTGATAGCCGGGCACCATCAGCTTTCTTCACCACATTTGCTTATGCACCCATTTGTCTTCAGCAATCCTATCATGGAGGTGTGCAGTCTATGACATGATTTTTTGTTCTTTGATGCCTGATAACTGATCCCTTTGGGACCACTCGATCACACAGGCTGGTGTGTTCTTCCATGTGGACTTTGTTGCTTCTGAGCTAGATGGCCGCTTGTTTATCTTCAAGCCTTTAAGACCCCAGTCACTATCTCTTTTGATAGCCGGGCACCATCAGCTTTCTTCACCACATTTACTTGTTCACCCACTTTGGCTCCAGCCGTTGTGTCGGGAGAGTGAGCATCATAGAGTTCCAATTTAATAAAAGAAGGTATTCATGCATTGAGGGAGTGTTTGAGTAGAGGCCCAAGGTCCTTCCGCCACCTTAATACTTGATCTATAAATATAGACACATAGATCTATTTCCCCATCCTCCTATATATATTTGCATGTACATGTCTTTGTCTAGACCTCCATGAATGCCCTTTGACTCCTAGCTCTTTCCTCCATCTCCCTTGACTTTCCTCCTGCCCTACTACCATGCTTCATCGCCACCTGGGCTAGAGTATACTTCTTCTCTAAGCAACCTTACCCTTGATCATTTCCCACCAGGCCTGCCACTCCCCCTTCTCTACCATTTGGGGTCCCATGTTGTTCCCTTGTCCCTGGGTTTATTAACACCATTTCCTTACCCCCCTAACCCCCCACCCCAAGTCCCCCCGGAACTGTCGGTCCCGTTGTTTTTCCTCCAGATAGTTCATCCATCCTGTCCTATTCAGACAGACCTGTGGAGACACTAACATGTATGATTTTAAGCACCATGTATTAACTATTTGAAAAATCTCCCCAAATATTGGTATATTTCATCATGCATTATTTAAAAAATTTATCACTAATCTCATAAAAAATCTCATCTTTTTGTGTGAGGGGGCTTTGAAATTTTGTTGAAAATTTCTATTATCTTTTCATTCATTTTTTTGCACTCGATATCTGAAACCCCCTTTTATTGGGAAGCTCTCTGATACATATGACATGTATGACAACGAAGCAAAGAACATGCTACCAATAATGGAACTCTTTATTAAACAAATATTGATCAAACAGTGAAGCTATTGTTATTTGGCATATCCTCCATCAAGTTCTACACCCTTCCGAATGTGGTATTTCTGTCTCTTTAATACATCTCTAAAGAATTCTGTCATTTTTTGATTTATACCATATCCAAATGGCACTTTTGGCCTGCTTGAGATACACAAATTGTGTTCCTTTCCAATGCTCTTTGAGTTTGAGGAACAAAAATAAGTTTGGAGGGGCAAAATGAGGGCTGAAAATCTGTAGGATAGCCTTTGCTACCCTCAGAAAGGGAGTAGGTGAATTGTGATGCAAACGATTCCTTAGTGAAACTCATCAATGCAATTTTCAATTTTCTTAAATTTCTTCATAACAAGCTCCTAAAATCTACCTGTATCTTTTGATTAAACCCATCAAGATTCTCTCCTTGATTTGATCAAGAGTCTCTCTGAATTTTTCTGGCCTAGCCGATCTCTTTGGAAGTCATTGCTTTGACTTGGCTTTGCCTCTGGATTGTATTGGTGAAATGGAACTCCTCTTTCATCATGATTCATTCCAAATAACTTGTCTTTATTAGTTACAGTTGATTTTGCTTAAAGGAAGGATGGGGAAAGCAGCCTTTGACTTAGCGGGTCTGTGAGGAATGCTTTTGACACCCACCGAGCTGCAATATTGCTGAGGCCAAGTTACCCACCCAAAACGGAAAATGCTGAACCATGTAAGAGATTCTAAATTCAGTAGTTCTTACTGGCAATTGTGGAGTCCTTTTCCATCCGTTTCTGAATCTCAGCCCAGGTTCTTTGATTGTTGAGGCTGACTCTTCCTTCTCTTGGCTCCTGGTTGAGGTCTACTTGATCTTCCTAAACCTTTGATCCATCCCCAAACTATGGTTTATATGGGCATGCCTAAGAATTTGCTGAAAAACTTATTGAATTGGGTAAATGTCACTTGAGTTTCGTGAAATTTGGTAGTAGCTTGACTTCAAAATTGTCTCCCCACCCCCATGGCACAGAACATTGGTTTTTTTATTAAGGCATCCAGTGAGACTGAAATAAGCGTATTACTGAGAGATTATCTACAGTCATTCACTGCTTACACGGACATGCATAAACATGTTTTATTATTTTAGACCAAAACTGTGAATATATGAACTGGAACTTTAATAGCAATAATTTTGGACTTGCCCTTGTACACATTTTCAGAAATTCTAGCTTTTGCATAAAACTAAGATCTTGTTATCATTTATTTCCCTGAAAACAGGCACATTTTGCCCTCTGGGATAAAGTGTCTGTGAAATTCTTCAGTCTGAATAGCCATAGTTGGTGCATTGGGTAGCCCTTGAAATAATGTGAGTCAGTTACTCCAGGCCTTCATCCCACCGATGCATTGCCCAGCGTCCCTGCTTTACGTCTGCTTCCCATTTCACCACGCCAAGTATTAAAAAGTGCGGACTCAAGACTGAGCTCTAAGACAATGGATTACTTTTACCTCTTGGTCAAGAACATTCTTGCATCTGACAGGGATTTTGGGATAGTTGATGTCACTCTCTGAGTGCGTGTTCCTATTCCAGCAGTTTTACAAGCTACTGCTTTTGCAACATTATTGAAAATGTCAACACAATGAAAAAAGCAGGCACTAAGAAACTATGGTACTTGTCTCTGCCTCCCCCAGCGGTACTACTCCGGCCCTGCCAGCTATCTGAAAGTCGAGTATTCCTGTGAAACCTTTGGTGAATGTGACGAAGCAGTTACCATTGATTTATAAAAGACATGTTTTTGAGCATTGCCAGACCCCCGAAATAACACCAAGTCACGCTCCATAGCATATTAAACCGAAAATAGTGCAAACATCCAGTGTTCAGGGACACAATTCAAAGCCATGACCTGGTTCAAAGCTTTATTCTGAAAAGTTAAAGGTCGCTGTAGAGAGGAAGTTTGCTTAAGCCACTCTTGCTCTTAGGGTTTCTGCACTGCTTTCAAGTCTCCTTAAACGTTTGCTGCCAAACAAATGCTGTACACTAGTTTTACTTAAACCTTTTAATTTAAAGCAAAAATCATCTTTAGATTTTTTAAATTAGAGAAAACAAGAATAATGTAGATATTTTGTTAAACCGCAGTAACATAAAGTAAAATTAAAAACAAAACAAAAACAAAACTAAGGAATACCTGTATTTCACTTCACAGAGACCATTAAGCAGTCCTGGGATTCCAAGGAGGCTCATGGCTCATACTTTTGAGAACCACTGCTCTAAATATTGGAAAAGCTAGAAGTTAAACAAAAATCATTTTTGTGTTCTGTATTGCAGAAATGTTTTGCATGTCTACTATGCGGTAAACATTTGGGGGTCTATGGGGGCCTGTACTACAGGTGTAACTTTCTGCAGTGGGCAGTTTTCATTGGGGGTGCCAGATGTGTTCCAAACATCTACATCAATGTGTCAGTGAATAGGTGTACTAGCCCGAATAATTAGTTTGAGGTAGTGCCACCCCCACAAGCAAACAAACAAAACAAACTCAAACAAAAGTCCAACTGCTATTGAGTTGATTATGACTCCGTGACCCTACTTAAGGTTTCAAGGCTTTGTAAACCTTTATTGGAACAGACAGCCTCATCTTTCTCCTGTGGAGCAGCTGGTGGGTTTGAACTACTGGATTTCAGTTAGCAACCTTGCTTACCTGACAGGGCTATAAATGGATATATAATTTTTGTGTGTGTTTTATTAAATTGACTTTGTTTTAGTGACTGAATACTAAATCTATTCAAGATTTTTTTCCTTATAAACTAAAAACCAAGCCTACTATCATTAAATTGATCTGGATTCATAGTGACCCCATAGAATACAATAAAATTGCTCCCCAGGGTTTCTGAGATTGCAAATCTTTAATGGGAGCAGACAGCCTCATCTTTCTCCTAAGGAATGGCTGATGGGTTTGAACTGCGGAACATACCATTAATAGCCCAACTTTTAACTAACTGTTCTAGCTGGGTTCCTGTCTTCTATTATAAAGACAATATCTGGTAATAGCATACTCTTCTTTACTTATTCTAACACTTGAATGCCTGTTTTCTATTATCATCAAGGTACATGCCACCAGCTGTGGGAAAAATACTACACAGTAATAACTGCAGCCTTTAGAAAACTGACTGATGTGTTGGGTTTTTTTTTCTTCCCTTTAATTGGGAGATGTCCCAATATAGAAGAACAGCATGGATTTTATTATGGAATTGGCTCTGCTGTTAGGTAACAAAGGATGTCATTCCACTCTTGCTTACCTAATGCTCATGCCCTGTGTCTAGGTGGTTGAGTTGTTTCTTCTGTATGAACAAGGAGTCTGGTGGTATAGTGGTCACACATTGGACCGTTAACCACAAGGTCAGCAGTTTGAAACCATCAGCTGCTCCATGGAAGAAAAACAAGGCTTTCTACTCCTGTTTAAAGTAAAATTCTCAGAAACGCACAGGGGCAGTTATAGCCAGCCCTCTATGGTCACTGTGAATCGGAATCAACTCGATGGCAGTGAGTGAATGAATCTATAGGAGCAATCAAGAAACACATACTCCTTGGGTAGTTCAAAGAGCGAAAGGTTTTTCCTGCCCAAAGAATAACATAATTTTTATCGATGTGCTCTTTTCGTGGTAATTCAAGTAGTTTATCTTGGTGATAGTGATAACTCATCTGTATTTTTAAGGGCTGAACTACTACTTTAATTATGGTTTTATAAATTTAAGTCCGTTAGTATAGCTGGATTCTCCCGAGTTGATGCTTTACACTGTTTTATTGGCCTTGCTGACACTGTGTGCTTGTATGAGGGGCTCCTCGTTAGAAACTGAAGCAGCAACGTCTCAGTAACCATGCAGAGCCTGCTGAGACGAAGCCAAGTCTCCTTCATTTGCTATTTCCATTAGGAATCCCTGATCATATGGACGCTGTAGAAGTGATGAACATGCCTGGATGTACATCTGATAAACTATTAATAGGTTATTCATTGGGTGTCTGCTACTGAAGATGCAGATGAGAGAAACAGACTTCTGTTTTATAAATCTTTTTAATTGAGTTCACTGTGACCCAGAAGGAGCCTCATTATTATTGAGAACATAGTAACACACAGTGGGAAAACCTGTAGCAAAACCCACTGCTTAAATCCCACCACTGGTATGAAGTATATAGATGATTCTCTGAGGAGGAACTGCATCTTGCGTTTTCTCTCATGTGGCGGTTTTCTGAATTTTTTGATGAAGCCAAGCTAAAGAAATAGTCTTGTCTGTTCATGTTGGCCGCTTGTTATGAACATTGAAACTCTACTCCCTACATAGTTTAAAAAATATTACTGTTGTTATGTTTAAAACTTAGAGGTACCCAACCAATTCTTTTCAGTCTTGCTTTTTCTTCTACTTTGAATCTGTGAAATATTTAAATCGGTACAGCAGGCATTTATGTAGTGTTTGCAAGTCAGACACTGTGTGCCAAGCTGCATCTTCACACGGTTTCCGTGAGCATTGATATTTGCATGCTCAGTGTCAGCACTCTTCACACTGGGATCTGTCCTCTTTCTAGGTATGGGGTAGTTTGGGGTTTGCTTGCTATGGCTCTTCTAGTTATAATATCTGTAACTTGTATCAAACAACATTTTGCTGCTGGGCTTCACTAAGAGTAAGTGGTGGATGATGCCGATAGGATAGGATTGAGTTGTAAGTCATTTCTCAGAGTGTTAATTGCGATTGTAAAAACTAGGAACTCAAAAGAGAAACTTGGTCAGTTTGTCATACCTTTGGGTTTAAGATGCCAGTAAGTCATCTTAGAAGAAGGAAGGGGAAATCTCGCTAACAGCTAGAGTGTGAGGGATGGAGTGTTTTCTTGGGACCCTGAGATCTCTGTGCTGCACGGAATTTCCTCGAACCATAGACAGCTGTGACACCAGAGGAATGGCAGCAGCAGAACCAAGAGCTAGAGCATGAATCAGAGTGGTGAGCTCTCCAGGTTATAGAGCAAATAAAGCTTGGGTATTTGGGGGAGGGAGGCTGGCTTGCGAAGTGGGGTGCCTTCAGACACTATATTGGGGGAGGCAAGTTTGCTCACACCTGGAGCTAGAGTTGAATACCTTCAGGCCGAGGCATTTGGCAGAGTGGCGTGTTCTCTGGGCATGGATAGCCCACCCGAAAAGAGTTTTGTCACACTGCATGAGCATGCCCAAGCCCAAGCCCAAGCCCAAGCCAGGATGCGTGAGAGCCATAGAGACCTGCCTGAGAGCACAGGACATTTTCTCACTTGAATGGTAACCTGTTTACTTGATTAATAAACACCATAACTGAGATTATGGTCTGTAAGTTCTGTGGTCACTCCAATTAATTATCCAACCCAAAGGAGAAGTGTAGTCCAGAGTGTCCTGGGAGTGATTTGGACGACTGGTGTGGAACTGGTGAGAAGATTGGCAGGGGGAGATGTGTCGGGCCTTAGCCTCATAGGAATTAGGCTTGCATAGCTGATGGATGCTGCTGTTGGCGATCTTCCTCCTTCCCTGTGTGGAGTTACAGTAGCTCAGACACCACCCTCACAGCCCCTTTTTATGGTAGATTATTAATATCAAGGAGTTTTATTATAGAGAATGAATATTCCATCTTTCATTTTCTTCCACTGTATTGCTTCATTGTTGTACTTCTCTAATCTTCCATGTGTGCACAGAGCTTTAGGTATTGTAATAGGCGTTTTGTGCCAACCAGGCACCTGTAAGAAGATATGGGTGGAGTTTAGCCGGTCAACCAGGTTGCAGCTTGATGACCTCCCTGGGAGGTATGACCAAGATATATAGCTCTCTGGAGACGGGCCTCTCTCTGGCTTTACCTTCCTGCTTGCTGGCAACTCTGAATGCTGATGGAGCCCTGTGATTCTTCCAGATATTGGATCCACACGACTTTGCACCCACCAGCCTGTGATATTCCTGCATTGCATGTGATTGTGTGTCTGAAGAGAGACTTATGGACTCATCAAATTTATGGACTTGAGTTGGTCTGGGCTGGGATGTTTTCTTGATATATAATTACTTTCTGCTAGTTTGATAAATATGTACTCTTTGATAAAAACGTACTGTCACTGGATTGGGTTCCGTAGTCAACCTGGCCTAAAACAGGTACCGAAATGTTGCTGGCTCCACTTTTTGAAATAGAGAAGAACTTTTGAGGTTGGAGAAAGGAAAAATGAGGAGAAAAAGATGTAGAGAAGAACAATTTTCTTATTTGATCAATTTCCGTTTAGGCACAGTTTTAACCTTGGATATGTGTATTTTTCCCTCTTAACTTAGAGATTATATTTTCCATCTGTGCTAGTCCTCCCCAACAAACAAACAAACAAACAAACAAACAAACAAACAAACAAACTCATTGCCATCTAGTCGGCTTTGACCATGATGACACCCAGGTGTTAGAATGGAACTACTTCATAGGGTTTTCTCAAATGTAATCTTTACTGAAGCAGATTGCCAGACCTTTGTACCTGTTCTTAGATGCCACTGAGTCAGTTCCAACTCATAGTGACCCTATGCACAAAAGAACGAAACACTGCCCAGTCCAGCTCCATCCTTACAATTGTTGCTATGCATGAGTCTGTGTTGCAGCCACGGCATTGCTCCATCTCCTTGAGGCTTTCGCTTCTTCACTGCCCTCCACTTTACTAAACATGACGTCCTTCCCCAGGGACTGGTCTTTTTGGATAATGTCCAAAGTCTTGCCATCTTGCCTCTAAGGAGCACTCTGGCTGTACTTTTAAGACAGGTTTGTCCTTTTAGTAGTCCACGGTACTTTCAATGCTCTTCTTCACCCCAAGTCAAATGCTTCAGCTCTTTGTTCTTTATTCGGTGTCCACCTTTCACATCATAGGAGGCAATTGAAAATACCATGGCTCAGGTCAGGTGCACCTTAGTCCTCAAAGTAACATCCTTGCTTTTCAATACTCTAAAGAAGTTGTGTGCAGCGATTTACCTAATAGAATGCGTCTTTTAATCTTTTAACTGCTGCTTCCGTGAGATTTGAGTTGGGATCTAAGCAAGACAAAATCTTTGACAACTTCAGCCTTTTCTCCATTTACCTTGATGTTATCTATGGTCCAGTTGTGAGCATTTTGGTCTTCTTTATATTGAGTTGTAATCCATACTGAAGGCTTCAATCCTTGATCTTCATCAGCAAGTGCTTCAAATCCTCATTTTCAACATGCAAAATGGTGCCATGTGTAGATCGCAGGTTGTTAATAAGCCTTCCTCCAATCCCACTGCCACGTTCTTCATATAAGACACTGCTAGGTTGATTCAAACTGCCCGGTACTCAAGTGTTCCTATTTTGCTTTGGTGATACTGTGAACATTTTTATCTATGATATTGTAAAAAGCTTCTTTATTGGGAAGGAAAGAAGAACTCCTCTAGGCAGAAACTTTGGGAAAATGTTTCATTAATTTGCAGTTTTACAATGATCATCTATCAATTTAATACAGGGAGCCTCAAAAATTTAAAGTGGAATTGAAAGCTAAAATATTTTTCCACGAGCTTTTTGAAGATGTCTTATATATGAGGAAGCCATGTGTTTAAAAAATAACAGATTACCTAAATGGGTTGGTAAAGTTTATTTTTTTAACAGTTCAAAAGATTTCATTGTAATTTTTACTCAAATCTTGTAACAGCTTTGCATTTCTAAGTTTCTGTATGTAAAATCAAGATCTGTATGCCAACTAAATTGAGGCATAATTATTTAAAGTTTGCACAATGTGAAGTGAGGTTGCATAAGTGAGGTAGCTCCTTCCTACTTAGTGTTTGATACGAATCACCTGGAATGCTTCCCATTCTCCCTCAGACATTCAGTTACTTTTCAATGGCAGATTTTGTTTTTTTCTCTTATTTTCTAGAGTTGTTCAAATGTATTTCACATAAATGTGCAATCATTTGTTATTGCACTCATTTGTCTGATTTGTTCAGATCATATATTTTTATTTTGTAATTTATATAGATAACAGTTTAAATGTCATTCAAGAAAATAATCTGGTAGTGCGTTCTGTGTCTGTCATCATCAGAACACAGGAAGGTACTATTAGCAAAGTTGTAGGTGGGCAGAATTTTTATTTGTCATGAATACCTGGTATTATCTGGAGCCTAGTGGCAAAGTGGGTCACATGTTGGGTTGTTAATCATGACATTAGCTGTTCTAAACCACCAGTCGCTCCATGTCAAGAATGACAGCCTTGGAAAACCACAGGGCAGTTTTCCCTTGTCTTTGTGCCTTGTATTTACAGCAGTGATAATACTTGAATTTCATAAATCTGTTCTATTCTTTATTGATTTCATGACTATTATTTCAGATGTATAGTAAAGGGTTCCTTACCCTTAAAGCGCTCCTTGCATCATATTATTAGGTTACCCCAAAACTCACTACCATGGAGTCAATTCTGACTCACAGTGACCCTATAGGACAAGGTAGAACTGCTCCTATGGATTTCAGATACTATAACTCTTTTTTCCCCATCCTATTTATTTATTCATTTATTTATTTTAATCATTTTATTAGGGGCTCATACAACCCTTATCTTATCACAATCCATACATGCATTTGTACATTCATTGCCCTCATCATTCTCAAATCATTTCCTCTCCACACAAGCCCCTGGCATCAGCTCCTCATTTTCCCCCTCCCTCCCCGCTACCCCTTCCCTCATGAACCCTTGATTATTTATAAATGATTATTTTGTCATATCGTGCCCTGTCCCACGTTTCCCTTCACCCACTTTTCTGTTGTATGTCCCCCAGGGAAGAGGTCACATGTAGATCATTGAAATAGGTTCCCCCTTTCCAACCCACCTTCCCTGTGCCCTCCCAGTATCGCCCCTCACACCACTGGTCCCAAGGAGATCATCCGCCCTGGATTCACTGTGTTTCCAGCTCCTATCTGTACCGACACTATAACTCTTTAAGGGAGTAGAAAGCTTCAACTTTCTCCAGCAGAGTGGCTGATGCTTTTGAACTGCCTCCCTTGTGGTTGGTAGTTCAGTGTACACCACTGTATCACCAGGTCTCTTATTTTTAGAACTTGTCTTATACTCTATGGTGGGTTAAGACCCTCGTTTTTTTCCTTTTCTGTTTCATTTAATCACTGGAGTTCCTGGAATTGGGTCACTATATTAAAAATAACTATTGAAAGCACTATTATAGAAATTGCATTAATAAATGATATTTTCTCATTTTTATTGTTTTCTTTGAGTACTAAAATGTTCAGGAAATGAAGAAAACTAACAAATTATGGGGAAAAAACATGTGTCAGGTATACCCCATGCCAAGTTCTACATTCAGTTTTTCCCTAGATAGGTGTGTTTCTGGTTGTGCATATTACTTTCTAACATATATATTTCAGTTGGTAAAATTGTTCCTGGTTTCCCTATTGAAATGATATTATTATATAATTACACATTCGACGAGGGAGAGGGAATTTACAAAGAATGCCATGACTTCGTTGTTCCACTCTCTGCCTCAACAAGTTTAAAGAACCGCTGGTTTGGGTGTGAGCATAAGGCTGGCAGGCCAAGGAGCTAGAAAGACAGGTTGGTGACTTTGCCAGTGGCCTGGCTGCTGCGGCTGAGGTTTGGACTTTGTTGTCATTGTAGAGTAGCTAAAACTTTTAGCTATGATTAATAGTGGCCTGCTGGTTACTAAATATCCTTTCTTATTTATTTTACTTGGGGGGCATCTTAGTAGAGTTTAGAGAATTTCCTGTATCACACCAAAGCCATGCACATAGTCATACTAGTTTAGTTAAAAGATAGAGAAGAACTAATGTATGGAAAAAGTTAATGCAATTCCCCAGACGTCCCGGCTATTGAATCAATTCTAGCTCCCTTACAGGACAGGGTAGAACTGCCCTGAGTTTCCGAGGCTGTAAATCTTCCGGGAGCAGAAAGCCTTGTGTTTTCCTTGCTGAGCAGCTTGTGGTTTGTAACTGCAGACCTTGTGGTTAGCGGCCTAACATGTAGTTCACTCCGGCCCCTTCTCAAAACTGAGAGGTAACTATTTATCATCACCCAGTGAGACATGGTGTTTTATATCTTGACGACTGCTTCCACGAGCCTTGATTATAGGTCCAAGTAAAATGAAATCTTGTTGGTATGGCAAAAAAAAAAATCTTTTAGCTAATTTAGGCAGAAAATAAAAATGTACAAGTCATTGGGATGTCTAGGGGATGTTTGTTTCAGGCCTCCATGGATTCAGGGGCTCAGCCAATATCCTGGGGACTCTTTGTCCATACCTTGCCTCTGCCTTTCTCTGCTTTGCTGGATTCGGCACGCCTGGCCTTTTTACATGATTGGCACGGGCCCACCAGCAGCTGTGGCTCACACAGACTGGGTTAGCCCTTTCAGTGGAAATGCAATCCTACCTCCTAATGTCCGCCATGCGTTTACCAGTGTGAGAGGAGAGTGTAGGTGACTCTGCTTGGGCTTCGTGCATGTTCTTGAGTGAGTCACCCAGGAAGCGCGTCTTTGATCCAGCGATCAGCGTTGCACCAAGAGGATGAATAATTCCTGAAAAGAACAAAGTGAAGGGGGTCCCGGAAAGATAGGCTAAGCAGACAGACCGTATAGCTGCTCTCCATGCTGGCAAAAAAGAGAAGGCAGAAGAGCATTGCTCTTGGACAAGGTGGGGGCCTGGGGAAAGGAGGTTTGTTGAACCAACGTGGATTCTGGTTTTTGATACATTTATTCATGTGGATCATTCATGTGGCAGCTGACTGAGCACATGAGAGAACTTAAGGTTCGCGTTAAAGAGAAATAAGTGATTACTGATGGACATGGATGGAACAGGCATGCTCACAGAAGAGAATTCTAGATTAAGTTGAATCACGTGAAATTGCTGCTTTTTAAGGTAGAAAAATAAAAGGTTGAATGTTGGTGATCTCACATGGCTAGCCTCTGTAGCAGACCACACCGCTAGGAATGCTTTCTCTTACTTCCTTGCCGACACTTAATATGCTTCCATTCGGTGCCCTGAGCTTTGTGAGTCCTCTGTGTGCGGATTCTCAGGGACTTTCTTTCCATCCTCTGCCAGAGCCAACTACCCCCCCCACCTTTTTTCTTCCCTTTGCACCTTTTCTCCTTTTGTCTTACTTTCCTCCTCCTCCTTTCTACCTTTCCCTCTGTTGAGCAGCCTGGGACACTTTGAGTGAATAGTGAAGGAGACACCGCCTTGAGCTAATGGAAAGGGATGCATAGGGTGCCCCAGAGACCCCCAGGTATGGGAGGCTTCCACATATTAGCTGCATCTGATTCACCCAGGGGCTGGGATGTGTGCATCACTTGGAAAGTTGAATGGAAACTGTCTTCCAGATTGAAGGGTGCAAGAATGTAGCCCTCCATGCCCCAATCATGCTGATATAGCTGCTCTAGCAACACCTCTTCTAAGAGGTCTTTTCCTACCTCTCTCCTTCCATATAACATTTGACCACTCCTTCTGAGGTGGGATGAGGGGGAGGGGGGCTTGGGGGCGGAGTCCCAGCAGTGCCCTCTCAGAGATTTCTCCCATTATATTCTGTTTACATTGATTACATTCTTTTATGTGAAGACTGGGTTTCTCCATTCGGCAATATACATCAAGTTTAAAACTATCTTACTAGGGTAGCATGTAGTACGGTGAGTAGATGCTGCAACTACTAAGGAAACATTGGTTGAGGGGAGAATTTCAGAGTAATTTTGAAGAGGCTCTTTCAGTTTTTTCCTCTACTTAAAAAATAAAAAAAAGGAGCCCTAGTGGCACTGCGAGTTAGGTGTCGGATTGTTCAATGACAGACCTGTGAACTCGCTGCTCTGAAGGAGAAGGATGAAACCCTGCTCCCGTAAAGGCTTCTCATCTCAAAATCCCTCTGTGGGGGCTATGAGTGGAGATCACCACTGGTCTGTCAGTTGGTCCTACTGTGGTGGCTTGTGTACTGCTGGGATGCTGGAAGCGATGCCGCGGTATTTCAAATGCCAGCAGGGTCAGCCAACGTGTACAGGTTCCAGGGGAGCTTCCAGACTAAGAACAGACAACAAAGAAGGATGTGGCTTCCTGTCTTGGAAGGAAGAAGCCACTGAAAACGTTATGCATAGCTTCTAAACATTATCAGATACTGAAGGCCCAAGCAAAAGAAGCTGAACATTGTCCGAGATAATGCCGGAGGATGGCCTCTCAGGTCTAAGGGTATGTGAAATATGATGGAAGAGGAGGGGAGTCAACCATGGGGCCCTGAGTCGGGTAACGCCTGTGGGAGTGGAACCTTTGGGGTCTTCATTTGCTGATGGGACGCAGAAACAGCTGAAAAAATGTTCTACTGAGCAGAACTTGGAATGTACTAAGTATAAATTTAGGAAAATGGAAGTGATCAAAATGAAAAAGAATGCATAAAGATTGATATCCTAAGAATTAGTGAGCTGAAATGGACTGGTATTGGTCATTTTGAGTCAGAAAATCATGATTTCCTATTCTGGGAATAACGCAATCAAGAGGAATAACACACCAGAGGATTGCTTGTCATTTGTTGTCAGAAAGAATCTTGCTGCATCCGTCATGAAGTCAATGCTGTCTGTGATAGGATTATTATCTATCTGCCTTCAAGGAAACCAATCAATACAATTATTATTCAAATATATGCAACAGCCACAAAAGCTAGTGATGAACAAAACAATGAATTCTACTAATGAATTTAGTCTAAAATTGATCAAACATGCAATCAAGATGCAGTGATAATTATTGATGATGGGAATGTGAAAGTTGGAAACAGAGGAAGGAACAGTAGTTGGAAAATATGGACTTGATGGTAGAAATGACGCTAGAGATCACATGATAGAATACTGCAAAACCAGCTACTCGTTCATAGCAAATATTTTTTGAATAACGTAGACTTCCCAGATGGGATATGCAGAAATTAAATTTACTACATGTGTCGGAAGATGGAGAAGCTCAAGATCAGTAGCTAAAACCAGAACAGGAGCTAGAGTTCAGGATTAAGCTGAAGAAAATGAAAACAAGTCCATGAGAGCCCAAATGCGACCTTGCATCTATCCGACCTGAAGCGCCAGAGCAAAACAGATTTTACACAACGAACAATAATGGACCCGAGGAGCTGTGTGGGGTGACATCAAGAACATCATTCATGAAGAAAGCAAAAGGTCATTAGCTAGACAGGAAAGAAAGAAAAGATCAAAGTGGAAGAGAGACTGAAGGTTGCTCATAGTCATAGATGGGTTAAAGAAATGGAAGAAAGGAGCTGAATAGAACATTTCAAAGGGCAGCTTAGGAAGACAAAACTACATATGAGGGGGTAGCCCCCAAACACTAATGTGCTGGGCAGAGCAGAGCTTTGTAGTAGGCATTTTTCTGGTAGGCTAGCATCCAGCAACTCACTCTGAGTTAGTGCACCCAGTGTCGTCTCCTGGGACAGTACCTTCTGGTCACAGTGATTTTTTTTTCGTAAAAGCAGTTTCGGTCAAACCTCAGTTTTTGTGATGGCTGCTTTAAGAGAACAGTGTGTATCTGAAAGTTTGTTTCCTGCTCAGGAAAAATGCCCCAGAAACTGTAGTGATTCTGAAAACAACTTACAAGAACAGCACTGTGGGAAAAACTCAAGTGTACGAGTGGTTTTCTTGTTTCAAAAAGGTGAAATGTTGATTGATGACAAGCCTTATTCTGGACGCCTGTCAACTTCCCCAGTGAATGAAAATGTTGACGTGATGGTGGCCACAAGTGTACAGATGTGCAAATGACACAGTGGATGGATGGATGGATTGTGAGAAGAGCTGTCCGAGCCCCCAATAAAATGATTTTAAAAAATTGACAAAATTTGTGTACTTGGAAAAGTGGGTGAAGGGAGACATTAGACAGTGTAAGAAATGAAAAAAATTTTAAATAAATTATTAAGGGTTCATGAGGGAGGGAGAGTGGGAGAGGGATGGAAAAAATGAGGAGATGATATCAACGGCTCAAATAGAAAGAAAATGTTTTGAGAATGACGATGGCAACAAATGTATAAATGTGCTTGACCCAGTGGATATATGTATGGATTGTGATAAGAGTTGTACAAACCCCCAATTAAAAAAAAAGAAAGAATAAAAAGTTCTAAAATTGAAAAAAAAAAGTGTAGGGGTGGAGTTTAGCCTGTCAATCAGGATATAGCCAATGAGGCCTTTGTGGGGGCGTGGCCTTCTCTTGAGAATTCTGGGAACTCCTGCATTCCTCTCTGGAGGCTGGAGACACACACTCTCGCTACTGACTCCCTGTGGAGAGGACACATGGAGAGAGGCTGATGGAGGCAGACCTCTGGAGCTGGAGAAGCCACATGGACACCCCTACCAATGCTGAGATGCTTATTCTTGGAGCCACAAGAATTTCCACCCACTGCCCTCTGATCTTCCATTCTGCGTCATTGCATGTGTTTTGTAAATCTGAAGATGACTTTATAGATGAGTATCAGACATATGGGCTAATATCGGACTTATGGACTTCATCTGGGATGAGATGTATTCTCAATATTCAATTGCTCTTGTATATAAAACTCTTTCTTATACAGACGGTGACTCAAGCTTTCTATTTAGAGATTCAGTGTGCGACCAAAAGAACCTGATTTGTGGCAGATGGGGGGGCTGGTTTGGCCACCATGACAATGCGCCTGCTCACACAGTCATCTCAGTGTGCCAATTTTGGGCAAAACCCAGCATGCCTCTCTTGTCCCACGCACCTGATTCACCTGACCTCACTGCTTGCAACTTCTTTTTGTTTCTGAGAAGGAAGAGGGACTTGAAAAGACAGCAATTTGATGATGTCGAAAAGGTGAAGAAATAATCAAGGGAGGTGCTGTCAGTCATCCAAGTAGATGAGCTTGCAAATTGTTTCCAAGAATGGAATCACAGATTTGACAAACATATTAAGTATAATGGAAAATACTTGGAAGGTGATAGGTTGGTTTTTTTTTTAATTGAATACATAGGTTCTTGAAAAAAAATTCTATTTTTTGGTGTGTTTATTCCTTGTATTACAGTGAAATATGCAAAGACTTAGAATTAGAAAATCAAACATTAAGTACACACTCCATATCTCTGAAACAGAAAGACCTTTAAAAAATCAAGTCTCAAGTTGCAATCATGAAAGCTTCTCTGGGTGAAATATTGAATGAGGCAGGAAGCATCAAGAGAAGATAGAAAGCACACAAAGAACCAGGGTACCAAAAAGCATGAGTCGACTTTCAACCACTTCAAGAGCTAGCATACGAACCAGAACCAATGGTGCTGAAGGAAGAAGTTTAAATTGCCCTGACGGCAGTAACCAAAATCCAAGTCTCCACGAATTGATGGAATGCCCAGTGAAATGTTTCAGCAAGGTGGAGAAGCACTGGAAGCACTCACTCACTCATCGATGCCAACAGAATGCTTAAACTGTAGAACAATATCATTGATAGCACATGCAAATACAATTTTGCTTAAGATTATTCAACAAAGGCTGCAGCAGTGCATTGACAGGGAGCTGCCAGAAGTCCAGGCTGGATTCAGAAGAGGGTGTGGAAGATGGGATAGCAATTCTGATTTTAGGTGGATCTTGGCTGAAAGCAGAGAATACCTGAAACATGTCTATTTATTTTTCATTGGCCATGCAAAAGCATTTGACTGTGTAGACCATCATAAACTGTGGATAACTTTGAGAAGAATGGGAATTCTACACTGCATTGTGCTCACGAGGAACTTGTATCTGCATCAGGATGCAGTTGTGCAAACAACAACAGCATACTGCGTTATTTAAAGTCAGAAAAGGTGTGCCTCAGGGTTACATCATCTCACCATCCTTATTCAGTATTTATGCTGAACAAATCATCAGAGAAGCTGGCTTATATGAAGAATGATGCGGCATCAGGATTGGAGGAAGGCTTAGTAACAACCTGCAATATGCAGATGACACAACCTTGCTGGTTGAAACTAGGAGGGCATGAAGCAATTGCTGATGAGAACCAAGCACTTATGGTAGTGCTCAGGACAGAGATCTGGTTACTTTGAAAATCCAGTCCAGATTGCATTACACTATTAAAACAAACACAGAATCAGCTGTTTTCTTGAAATCTTTTTTTTTTTTAAGGAAGTCAGTGGAGAAGTAGGTGATTTTGAGCTGGTTGGGATATTTATTATTTTATTCTCAGTGAAAAGAAAATGCTTGCTTTTGATGTCTGTTTCTGTTGATTCAAGAAATTCTAAGTTTATGTCTATAAGCACTTGACAGAAGGAAGCCACTCGAAACTGCTTAAAAATTCAGTGGAAGGCAAGCGAGTTGTATACTTCAGCGTTGTGGCAAGTCGAGGGACTGTTGGTTACAGTGATCAGAGGCGTCAGCATTGGGACAAAGGAGGCCTGGTTCGCAGAAACCACTCTCTTAGAGTCTCCAGCTCCATCCCTTATCTACAGGGCTTTGCTTGCCCAGATGGCTTTGTTTGCCCAGACTTGTTGAATTAGAACATTCTTAAGTTTAAAAGGGGGTTTTACTGCAAGGAGTGGGGGAGTGGGTGGTAGCGACTGTTACTGTTGGGTTTTTCTGTGAACCAAGCCTTAAAGGGACCAGATCTCAAGCCATGTCACCTTTCCAGCATCGATGAACAGCAGGCTGACTCTATTTTCTCATGCATCTTTCCCCACCTGCTCATCTACATCATCTCATCTATGAGATCTGTTTACACTGGTGCTGACTTCTGTTAAACACGTAGTGTGGTTTGTTCCCCACAGGTGTTCCTGGCTAGGCAGAAATCTGAAATGTTCATCACACTCTTAGGTAATACACCCAACCAAATCTGTTCCTCCTACAGACCGATGAAATCTTGGACCACATTCGCTGGGATGTTGATAATAACGATACATAAAGCCCATTTTTATTCAGTCCGGTGTTTCTGCACTTCATTGTTCAGGGATGACTGGCTTCACTTGGGAGTGGTGTTTCCATGGCTTGACTCCTGCAAGCTTTATGGTGGTGGTTGAGATCAGGAGCAGGTCCGACGGTCCGGTCCACTATGCACTGAGCTGGTTCTGAGGGGAGGACGTTTTTCACAGCTTCAGCAGAACTCATCCAGTCTGTAAGTTGAATGCTGTGTAGAGAAGCTGTAGGAACTAAAGGAGGCCCAGGAGGAGCTAGACCATGCACTGTAGATAAACCCACGTCACGTCTCTCAGATAGGCCTTTAACTTGATAGACTCACTGAAAATCATTAACGCGGGCAGTTGCCTGAAAAGTTTTCCGTACACTGTGTCCTAGAGACTGAATGTGAGTCTGCGTAGAGGAGCCGCCGAGAGACGGAGCAGGGCAAGGTCCAGTTCCTGTTTGCATTTTAGCTGTGGCAGGCTTCACAGAGTTTTGCCACTCTCTGTTTAAGAGTACAGTTTATCCGTTCAACCCCTCGCCATGACTGAGGCCTCCACATGGTGTGATGGGTCTGTTTGATTCAGAAAGCTTTTCTTAACTTGTTGAATTAACCTCTGACACGAAAGCCAGTCCGTTGCCGCTCTATAGGGTGGATGGCAAGACATGCCTGGAAATAGTTTCTTTTCACATGGCTTCTGTGACTTAAAATGATCTCTCAGTCCTGACGGACAGGCTCCTATCCAACTGAGAAAGCGTTTATCAGAAATGGTAGAAATTGTTCACTCCCATCCTTGAGCATTTTAATAACGTCCACCTGCTAGTCCTCAGACGGCTCTTGTCCCTGGTACTGTCTGTTAAGCCTAAGTGTATAGTGGCTGTCTTGTGCATGATTTTTATGGCACAGTCCACCTGTCCTGCTTCCTATAAGGAAGCCTTCACCGGCTAACCATGCCTGCTTTAGTCTGCCCAAGAGTCCTGGCAAAGGTGAATGCAAGCACGGACAAGGTAGATTATCGTGTTAACAGGACTCTAGCTAAGAACACGATTTCTTCTCTGTTTCCTCCACCTGTGATCCTTTAAGGTCAAGCCCTCTTGATCAGCTGTAGTCAAATCAGCAAGTGAATATTCAGGGTCAAAATTGGGCAGGCAGCCTGGGTTTTCTGCTTCCTCCTGTTTTTAAATACCTTGAAGGTGCTAGCCCTCCCGAGAGGCCTTCATGCCAATAACTTCTTCCACTGTCTCCAGTTTCATGTGAGTAGCTGGGGAACCCTGGGCAATACAGGTTTTGTTAATCAGATGGGTATTTTCTGGGGCTATAGGATATAAACCCAGGTGTTTATCGTAGGCCTAATACATTGTTTCCTGGAAGGAGGAGGACTCCTCATTTGCCTGTTGTTACATGGCTTGTGCTATATTGAGACTTTTCAGCTTGGGTACCCCTTTCTTCATTCCTGCCAAAATTTATCTTTTATAATGTTCCAGTAGCCCTATTGCTCTACTACCTTGGTTCCAATTGGGCGGGAATGGCGCTGTAGGGGTTAGTGTATCATTTGAGCCCTCTTCGTGACGCTGTTCAGCTTCTTCCCCAGCCTTATTCAAAACAAGCCGCCTTTCATGATTTGTGAGCAGGGTTTTTAGTAACGTCTGCACATCACTCCTACTTGGGTGATGTGAAGCACAGAGTTTCCATTAAGTCTTTCATCCAGTCTAGGTAATTTCAGTAGGATGGGTAAATCTTTTACAGTTGATTAGATTAGATGTAGAAGGGAACATGCGGCCAGAGGTATCTTGGTGGCTCTCCACCTGCAGTAACTGCCCTAGCAGCAGTGGGAATTGTGCTACTCTGTTCACAATGTCTCCATAGCCGAGCTGGGTACCAGGCTAAGCACGGGGAGAGGAAACCAAGGGAGTCGAGTCTCTTACCTCCTGCCCTTTGATGGAGTAAGCCTGAGGAGAAGAGGAGGGTGAAGAAGGAGGCTGACAGGAGGGGCCATGGCACTCAGGGAGTACAGGCGGCAGCTACCTCTATATCTACCTTCAGCAGGTCTCCTGTATCTGGGCGTACTTTTCCCTGGGAAATCTCAGGAAAGAGTTCCGAAGCGGTATAGACAACTGTTTTTCAGAAGCGTGAGTGTTATGAGTGGGCTCAGAATCAGAGGCAGTGAGAAACCTGTGTTGGGACCAGGGCTCACAAACCAGAAACTTTAGGTTTAACCTTCAAGTTCAAGTTCCAAGCAGTGCTTGGGAGCAGGGCCAGGAAAACTCACAAAGGCTCAAGGACATCTTTGCAGCTGCTTTCTGGGGTTCCCTAGTCCAGATAGCCCAAAGGACTCTTGCACATGATCCCTGATAACCGGAGCGCAATCAGGAAATGAAACCGCTAAGTGCAGATTCTGACAACCTGTCTCAAGCTGCTAAGTATGGGGGAGAGAAGGGTTAAAGTAATGGGTTGAGGTCATCCTTGGTGTAAGGCGGGGTGTGTGGAGTGGGTAGGTTACCCCCTGAAGAAGGTGCAAGTCTTGGTGTTTGTTCTTTCTGCTGATCAGTCTTCAGCCATCATCCAGATGGATTGGCTTTACTTGGTCTCTGAGAGAACAACTTCAAGTCTTTTTCTGATGCAACTGAAAATATAAGGTTAATTTACTTTCCTCCATTTCCCTTCGTCAATTTTAAGAAAAGAGAAATAATAACATTTAATGGAGATTAATTCTTCATATTTCTTATATTGTGTTTTTTCCTCTATACTGAGCACATTCACTCCTATTTCATCAACTTCTTTCCAAAAAAACTTACTTTGATGTTTCTTTGTCATCTTTCACATTCTGGCATAAGACAGGGCCACTATCCAACTCCTTCTCTATCTTCCACTTATTCTGACCTTCTGTAACTTAATGTATTCATTTAAATTTCTACCCTGTTTACTTTTTCTTTTTTTGGTCTTCGAATAATTTATACATTAGAAGTTAAACCATCAGTGAAAACTTCATCAATTTTAACTAAACATCAGCAAAGGGTTAAGTTGTTCTCAGACTCTCTGGGATTCGATCATCTTGAAATTGTTACCCTAGTCACAAGTCTAGCTGTACTAGCCCTGGCTAAGTTAGCCTTCTGCAAAAACAGTTCTAATTGTGAAACAGTAAGATAAATCAGAGAACAATTGAAGGACCATTTCTACCCTTAATCCGGATTGTCTTGCAAAGGCCAAGAACACCATATTCTTGTTTGTCATAGGTTGATAAACCTAGGAAGACAAGCTGGACAGAATGTTCCCTTGCGGTCTTCTGTTCGGACAGTTTGTGACCCATTACAAAGGACTGAATTTATAGATTGTAGAACAGGCAGACCAGCTGGACAGAATGCCCTGGAGCTTTCAGATGTACAGATTACAGATTGGAGAACTCTTAAGAGATGGCTGAAGATAGTCAGGGAAACAAACTCACAGACTAGCGAGCTTTCGTAACAGATCACAGATTACACACGGCTTGGCCCCTGTGACAGCAACCACGTTTTATAGATGACAGATCACCTAACTCATAGATGAGGGAACGCCCAGGTACCAATCACAGAGATCTCATAGATACAGACTGTGAGTTGCAGTTTTCAGGGACTTAAGTTGCAGAATGCAGATGTGGTCAATACAGACACTTAGAATTTCTCAGTCCCAAAGTGCAGGTGATAGCAGCCCAGGAGCTTTCGAAAGGGCCTTCAATGACTGCTGGAGGTCTCCCGACATCCACTTAGGGCAATCGGAGGAGATCCCCTCCCCCCCTGCCCTCTGCCCCCAGCAAGGAAGATTCCCTAAATGACATTTCTGAGTTTACCAGAAGGCCTCCGCCATGTCCCAGCTCCTTGGTCCCCATGGCACTGCTGAAAAGGTTCTGACGTCTGTCACTGTCTTAGTCAAGCACAGTGACCAGGTTGATTCAAAAGTTCTGAGTGTGTTTCTGTTAGTGCTTGATAGAAAGAAGCCTCTCAGACTGCTTCAGAAATTCAGCGGAAGGCAAGCAAGTTACATCCCCTCTGCTCTGTGGCCAGCTGAGGGACTGGTGACTGGGTTGGTACAGTGATCAGAGGGCGTCAGGAATGGGACGCAGGAGGCCTGGATCACAGAAACCAGATACATCCTGTCCCTCCCTCAGAGTCTCAGGCTCTATCCCTTATCTGAAGGACCTTGCTAGCCCAGATGGTTTTGTTTGCCCAGACTTGCTGAATTAGAGCATTCTTAAGTTTTAAAGGGAATATTACTGCAAGGAGTGGGGCAGGGTGGTTGTGGCGGCTTTTACATATGGGGTTTTCTGCAAACCGAGTCTTACACAGACCAGATCTCAAGTCATGTCACTTTTTGAGCATTGATAAACAGCAGGCTGACTCTATTTCCCCCTGTATCACTTTCACTTTCTCAAAACCCTCTTTGTCTGAGAAACCGCTAAAAAGAAAAGCAAAAACCAATAAAACTGCTGATAAGAACAAAGGACCAGATCTGCCACTGCCTTCAAATTTGGTTTACACACACAGCTTCCTTATGAAGTGTGAGGAGCCTCATTTCTTTTCTTTTTAAAAAATTATTTTCCACAACCATTTTCTTGGGATCTAATACCAATAACATATCATCCCATAGTTCAATCACATCAAGAAGTAGTGTAAAATTGCTACCACAATCAGTTTCAACACATTCTCTTCCTTTTTGAACTTGAGATCAGCTCCCTTTAACGTCAACCCCCACCCCCCTGCCCCCATGCACCCCCACTGTACAACTCCGGAAACCATGGTTCTACTTGATGTCTCTATAGGTTCCTCCATCCTGGGCTTCATATACTGGAAAACAGGAAAACATATAAACATTTCAAGAGGGTTACCCCAATGCCTAATACATCTGAGATACAACCTGAAACCTAATGTGAAAACAACCCAGAAAACCACAGAGAGTGTTGAAAAGCTGATCAGCTTCCTCTGGCATAGAGACCCAGGGAACAGGGAGAACCCTTGGGGGGGGGGGGTGCTCCTTCATTCCTCCTTCCAGCTCCACGCCCTGTGGCTTGAGGAGCCGCTGCCCCGCCCAAACACTCCATTTTCCCTCTGAAGCCAGAACAAGACAAAAGACAACAGTTATTTGCCTCATGCAAACCTCTCCTTACTTGGAAAAGTAGTGGTTTCCTTTCTGTCAATAAACAGAAGCCTCCAGTCAGGAGTGGGGCTTTGATTGTTTACAGGATGCTTGCTGGATCAGAGGAAGGAAAAGTGGCTTTTGTAGAGTTGTGTTCATTGTGTCGGGGGGATATTGCACCCTTATTTAAAGGATCTTTTCCAGAGAAGAGAAAATAAATATAAGATACAGTCAGAGAGCACAGTGTTTCATTAGCAGGATGTTAAAAAGTTTATTGACTAAGTTGAAGTTGATGCTTTTGTATGCCAGCATGAAAAATAAATAAATAACATTTAGGAACTGAAAGCTTCCATAGGAAAAAAAATGAGTTAAAACTTTGAAAATTAATGATGCTGTGAGAACTTGAATTTCGTTTTAAATGTAGAAGATCATGCTTTATGGTGCCTAAGGCTCTCTGGTAGCATAAGTGGATTATGTGATGCGCTGCTAAACAGAAGGTCAGCAGTTCAAAACCACCAATGCTTCATTGGATAAAGACGAGACTTTCTGCTTTTGTGGAGATCCACAGCCTCAGAAACTCAAAAGGAGAGCTGTACTGTGTTTGATAGGGTCTATAGGAGTCAAATTGACTTGATGGCAGTGGATAGCTCTAAGGATACTCAACCTGGGCTTGCCCAGGTTGCTTTTCCATCTCAAAGGAGCCCCAGTATCTCTGTTGGGTAAACATTGGATTGCTGACCCTAAGGCCAGTGGTTAAAATCCATCAGCTGTTCCATGGCAGAAAGGTGAGGCAGTCTGTCCTGCAAACATTTACAGCCTCAGAAGTTGTTTATAGGGTTGCTGTGTGCTGGAATTGACTCGGTGACAAAGCTGACAAGCTAATAACTACCATAATTACTGCTACTATTAACAGTTGACCAGCTTAAAAGAATTTAATACCGAGAAGCAATTCTCAAGCCTTTTGGCCTCAGACTCGCCTATATTCTCTCAAAAATTACTGACCACCAAGAGTTTTGAATTCTTTGGCTTATATCCATTGCTGTTTTACCATATTGGAATTAAAACTGAGATATTTAAAAAATAGATGACTTTTTATGTTAGTACAGATACTAACATGTTATGTAAATATTGTTTTCCCAAACAACAGCAAAATATGTTAGGAACAGAATGGTATTGTTTTGCATTTTTGCACATCTGTTCACATCAGTTTAATGAAATGAATGTCCACCAGGTACTCATAACTACCTGCCTTTACTATTTTGCACTCTGCCATGTTATGAAGCCTGTGGGAAACTTGGGCACATGCTGTTGAGAGAATGAGCATGTAGAAGGTCGTCAAGATTGTGGAGCTGCTATGAAAGTGTTTTTGGACCCTATGGATCCCTGAAAGGGTCCTAGAGGTTCCAAGGGGTCCTCAGACCATACTTTGGAAACTGCTAGTTTTCTCCGTAACACTGAGCAGGCTTTCTTTCTTTCTTTTTAAGATTGCTGCTCCTGATCATCTGAACAGAGGAGCTGTTAATTTTCTTCTTTGGAGGTAAGCAAACCCATGGGGTAAGACATTATCTGTAGCCATTGCCTCGCCTCAAATCGTCATTTTGACTTCTTAAATTTGTCTTGAGTGTCAAGGAACATCGTGTGGCTTCATCTCTGGTTTCTGAAAATAGCACTTGGAATTTTGGAGCTATCTAGGTATCTTTTGTTTTCTAAAACTGCCAGGTAACACTTAACCTGTGTAAATGAGTAGGAACTACTTAGGCCTCCTCCTGGCAGGAGGTCTCAGGAAGGGAGCAGGCATGATACAGTCAATTTGGTATGTTCATTCGTTCATCTTTGCATATGCATGGGCCCCAGCGGGACGCTGGGATTGGGAACGCTCTCTTTGAGCCTTTCTGGATTGTATAGAGCTTCTATGCATGGGAAAGAGTGGAGGATGTCCCTGGGGACAGTGGAAGCCTTGTGCTGTGCTGCCTGGGCCTCTTCACGACTGCCTGATGCGTCTCTTCCCTTCTGTGCTCTCTGGATATCGTAAATGGCTCACACTAAGTGTGGACAATAGTGTCTGTGAATTCTATGAGTCATTTTAGTGAACTATTGAGTTCATCGGGGGCTGTGAAAGCCAGCAGAGAGGCTCGCTTTGGTCTGCTGTATGTTAGAGACTGGAAGGAGAGAGCCCTAACTAGGAGAAATCCAACCAGACAGGGAAACTGCCATGTGTCAGAATGCGGAAGGCAAAGAGTGGGAGTTGTCTGTTTTTCACATCGGAAATTAGCCTTATGTCAGCCATTATTAATGAAGTTTTCCTTTATATTGTATGTAAATACATATACCATATATACTCGTGTATAAGTAAAGTTTTTTGCACATTTTTATATGCAGTTTTGTGGTAAAATTAGGTGCCTTGCTTGATATTCGTGTCAGCTTATGCTCGAGTATATACGGTATATGCATGTTGCCATTGACGTACGGATGGAATTTTCCTTTTGTGTTTTTCTCTCTCAAGTGAGAGGAAAGTACACTGGAACTTTAGAACTGTACAACTTGGGGTTTCAAAAGGAATCACGGACGAGCTTCATTGTGCGCCTCTGAGTGTGCTTAAAGGGTATGATTTTAAAAATTGGTTTGTATTTGAGCATGCTGGTGGGTAAACTGGACCAGGGCTGCTTTCCTAGTACAGAAATTGGACATTGTAGTTATGCACCTATAGTTCCCGAGAAGCCGTTTGTGAGGAAGATGATGGAGGCGGAGGTGGTGGTGGAAAAGAACTGTTCCTGATGACGTCATCTGCCTATTGCCCACAAAGATAGTTACCTGAAATACCTTTCTTAGACATTGTCAAAGCCCAGCTGCTTTGTTACTTGCATTTATTTCCATATATGTGTAATACATTTTCGTCAATAGAAAATAATAAGATGAATTGTCAAGAAGCCATATCAGAGATAGCTACTCCTGGTAAATTCAGTACCTGGCATAACTGAACCAAAATGGGTTTTACTTTACTGTTTCATAGTAGGTATGTAAAAGCATAAACGTTTCTTGCTTTCTAAAAGGAGGCGGCTTAGTGTAGTGGTTAAGAGCATGCACACTAGATTAAGTTTGTCTCGGTCCATCTTCAGACTTTGCCATTTAATAGTTCTGTAATTTAGTCCCGCTATATATTATCTTTGTGTCTAGTTTCCTCTTCAGTAGAGTGGATGATTTCAGAGACAGTTATGGTGGAAATACTAACCGTGAAGATGATAGGGCTTCAAAGGGGCTCAAAGTCGTCATCATAAACGACGGGCATTGGAGCCGCATCTCATCCAGGTCTGTGACCGAGGTGTGGGGCCATGTAGGAAGCAGACAGCTGGTCCCTCACTCGCAGATGTCAACTAGCCACGTTGCTTTGAATGTGTACACTTTCCTGTGTCTGGCCAATCATGTTGGTCTCCAAAAGTATTAACATAGTCCTCCCTCCTAAGCGTTTCAGGAGCTTTAGACAGGAATTTGGATGGCTGGCAGGACTTTGAAGAGCAACAGGCCTTCCAATAGGAGAGGTGGCTGTCACATTTGAGCAGGCGGCAGATTCAGTGGCCTTGCAGTTCTGCAACTCCTACACAGCTCCTGTAGCACTGGCGATTACTGAAGCATTTGGACGTAATGTGAAGCCCTGGAGGGTGAATGTGATCATCAAAGCAGCATGTTTAGGACAGTATGAGACATAACAGTATGGGCTCAATTCACGGATTAATTTGATTGTTATTTTCCTTTTTCACTTGCAGAAGTCTTGGAAACTCTGACCCCAAAGTCTGAATGTCTACCATCTTGAAAATATTTTCCATAATTGTAGCTTTATATATAAGCTTTTAGAAATTTCACTCAGCACATGCATGTTTAAGCAAATTAATTTACTGGTTTGTAAGGTCAGTAGTAGACCCCGTGTCAGTTGCAGTTCATAGCAAACCTGTAGGACAGAGTAGAACTGCTCCATAGGGTTTCTGAGACTGTCCATGTAGGTAGGAGCAGACAACTCCAACGTTCTCCAGCAGAGCAACAGGTGGGTTTGAACTGCCCACCTTGCAGTTAGCAGCCCAACTTTTGATCCCTGGTGCCACCAAGGCCTCTCAATAGGATAGAAGATACCATCGTTTTATAGCTATAATCCAACTGATATACATTTAGCTTTAAATTTATACATACTTATTTTAATTTTACATGTTTTATGAGGTCTAATTTTTCTCCAGTTTGTGAGTTCAACTACAATTATTGCCTTACCCATCCCCACAAACCCAGCTTGAATTGCTTATGATATGGAGATGAATTCATTAGAGCATAGCCCAAAAGTAAAGCTTTGCTTTGTAATTAAGCTGTTCTGTCCAGTTGATCTTTTTTCCTGAGATGCAAATCCATTCTAAATGCTATATCAACATGATTTAAATTTATATACTCCTATTAAAGGGAGGAGGATTCCTGGTGACATCATGGTTATTAATTGGACTGCGATCTGAAAGGTCAGCAGGTCGAAACCATCAGCCATTCCTCAGGAGAAAGATGGGCTTTCTATTCCTGTACAGTCACAGTCGTGCTGACTCACCAGGGATGGTTCTACCTTGCCCTGTAGGGGTGATATGATTGCTATGAGTTGGCAGTGAGTTTTATTAAGGGGAGCATTAAGATATACACAATATACCTATATTGACAAAGAATGTATTTTAGTTGATTTTGTTCTTTTAGTATTTTACTTATATTTTGTAAGCATCTTTGTTTGCTCTTTGATATGTAAGAAAAGAAATACATTCTTAGTGCTTACCAGTGGCAGGCTGGAGGGAAGAAAACCGATATTCATTCTTTAGGGGTCATTGAGCTTCTGTTAAAGGTGATGGAAATTTTTGATATGGATACTGGTTATAGTTGAATAACGTAAGCTGATAAACAAAATGTTATGGAATTGTACATGTGAAGAATGTTGAAATAACAAAGGCGCAGTTACACATATATTTACCACTATTAGAGAGAAGAGCAATTTGCAGCATCAGGACTGAGAGATGGTTTAGTTGCTCATGTGTTGCATCTTTCCATATTTTACCATTCCATGTTCTCATTTTCCCATTGTGAAATTAGGCCTTATTTAATCACCTATAATTAGGGTTTACAAGCTTCTTTATCAGAGGATTAAGAGACCCATTTTGTGTGTGGGGGGGGAGTCAAATTATTCTCATTAGGGGATTACTAAGAAAAAATTTGGGCCGAACTTCAGATTCCTGTCTTTCTAACAATGAGTTGACTTTTCCCAGATCGTGGTACCATACTATTGCAGTGGTGTGTGTGTTAGCTTCCATATTGCTGGCAAGAATTTTTAACTCTTATACATTTCTTTATCAGAAAGTACTGTTCTGATGCCTAGACATCTCTCGTACACCATATAATCTAATTTTTGAACTCCTTTTTAAAAATTTTATTTCTGCTTTAAAGTTTGCTTTTAACTTTCTACCTTTCTGAAAGCACAAAGGCATTGGCAGGGCCGTGATCCTCCCCTGGGTCATATTCTTTTTCCTGATGACAGACTTTGCATTGCCCAAAGCTTTAAGCCAGCTGTCTGCCAGTTCATTCCAAGTCATGGCGGTCCCTAGATGTCAGAGCAGAACCGCCCTCCACAGGTGTTTCCATGACTATGATCTTCTGCCGTTGCTTGCCAGGCTGTTTTTCCTTGTCATTTGTCGGTGGCTTAAATGTCACACCCATCATCAACCATTTACACCATCCCGGGAGTCGCCATTCATTTCACATTCCTCTGAAGGCTCACCTTCTCGTTTGTCCTGCCCAAGTTTGGGAACGCACTTCCTAGTTATTCCATCTCTATTGGAGAGCGAGATCTCTCAGTTGGAGAGAACCTTATAGTTCTTCAATCTCTCTAACGGGGAATTATCCTGGGGTGGGCATCGTTTGCTTATTGCAACTGTGCTGTGCAATCTGATGCTAGGTATAGGGTGTTCAGAATAAGGTAGTGAACTTTGATGGGGCTTGATACTCAGTGCAGGTGTCTGCCCCTTGGGGAATGAATTAGCCTGTATGAAGGTAAGTTAAGAAGTATTGCTAAAAATCTTAGACACCTCTACTAATACAAAGTATTAAAATACGAAGCAGTCGCTTCTGACAAATCTTCAATCTAGGCTCATGCCCTTCTGAGGGGATGTTTTCGTTTTTCTAGCCTGTCCTTGGAAGGGGCCAGGTTTACACTACATCAGAATGCTTCTTCCAAGGGACTCAAATTGTGCCCCCTTTCCAATTTTTTTTTTTTTTTTAAGTTTTGGGGAAAAAGTAACCTGAAGATCAAGAACAGGGCTGAAGGGTGGATGGTGTCATTTCTCGTAGGGAACCCTTACAGAATGGACAGGTATTGCGATGTAAAACAATTCCTTAGCGCAACTTCCTTAGCCTTTTCCTCAATAATATTGTTCTGCCCCCAACCCACCTCCATTTCCTTCAGACTTCTTCATAATAAGCCCAGTGATTGCTCTGTGTCCTTTGAGAAAATCTATTAAGATTGAGAACCTATTTGGAGTTCTCAAAGCCACCATTACTTTTTGAGCTGACTTTTTTTAAAATCTTGAATTTGAGGTCTTCCTCACCTCCCGTAAAGCGGTTGCTCCATCCAAGAACTCCCTAATGCAGGACATCGTTTCTGTGAACTTGCTGTCAAGCATCAGTGATCTGTAAAGGGCCCACTTGAGTTTGGTGGCAAATTTGATATTAGCTCCGACCTCAAGGTTACTTATTTTCTATGGTACAAATAGGTATCCTCTTTTTTGAAGGTACCCTCATTAGAATAAGACAAATGATATACCAAGAGAGCTTGTCAATGGCCATCCATTGGTCACAGAGATCCGTCTAAACAAGTTTTGTTTAGAAAAAGCCCCTGTATGTATGAACTGGAACTCTATTTACTTTCATGCATGAAGTTTATCATCTCCTCTCTCTTTGAGGTCACTTTTTGTCCCTTATATACATGGGATTTTGATGTAAGTTAACACAGACATTTTCACATTACATTGAAAACCATTTAAATTCAGACTTTCAGCAAAAATTTGAAAGATTTAGCCACCTCAGACAGATGATCGTAACATTGGAAGACGCCAAGGGAAAGCACATTGCTGACTTTCTTTCCTCTTCCATGTAATTGAGGGTAATTTAGTTCAGTAAATATTTATTGGGCAATTTCTGCGAGTGGAGCACTCTGCTAGATGCTGAGGGGAACAATCTGATTAAGCTGCAGCTTTCCATCATCTCCAAGAGTCTATAATCTGGAGAGCAAGAGGCAAATATACAAATATCTTGAACGGCTGGTTCTGCTGCCAGGGGACACTACTGCACTGAGCCCATCGATGTTTGTGTCCGCAGGCATATTTAAGGGGATGAATGAATGCACTTTTGGCATACTTTATAACAAAATATATGCAGAAGGAGATAATTTGAAGAATTTGGGAATTTTATGAGGTCATCAAGGACAGCAGCCGAAGTCTCAAGGTCTACCACCCTATCCTGCACCTGGGCAGTGCTGCAGCCTCTGTAGACAAGGCCTCCTCAGGCACCTCCTGCCACGCCTGGGACACTGAGAGGGTGTACCGGAGAAAAACTGGAAAAGAGCCCCACTGGGACGAGCTTTCTTGTATGCGTTTCCCGCTAGGCAGCCTAGAGCGGCCAGCTCTGAGTTAGAGCACCCAAGGCGTCCCCTGGGAAGGTTCTTTCTGGTCGCAGGGAAGGAAGTTTTACATAAAAGCAGTTCTGCCTGAGCCTTGTTTACTGTGATGGTTGATTTAGAGAACAGCATGCTGCTGTGAAATTTTGTTTTCTGCTCAGGGAGAAATGCCCACCAAACTGTTACCATGTTGAACACAGCTTACAAGGACAGTGGTATAGAAAAACCTCAAGTGTATGAGTGGTTTTCTTGTTCCAAAAAAGTGAAATGTCGATTGATGTCAAGCCTCATTTTGGGCATCCATCCATTTCCCAAATGGACAAAAATGTCTACTGTAGTGTGTTTGTAGTTCATTTAACCAGGTCAGGCTTAATCAAGTTTTAGAGCAGTGGTTCTCAACCTGGGGGTCGTGACCCCTTTGGGGGTTGAATGACCCTTTAACAGGGGTTGCCTAAGATCTTTGGAAACATAAATATTTCACAATATATAATTACATATTGTTTTGTGATTAATCACCATGCTTTAATTATGCTTAATTGTGTTCAATTTGTAACAATGAAGATACATCCTGCATATCAGATATTTACATGATGATTCATAACAGTAGCACAATTACAGTTATGAAGTAGCAACAGAGATAATGTTATGGTTGGGGGATCATCACCATATGAGGGTCGCAGCATTAGGAGGATTGAGATCCACTGCTTTAGAGGTTCTGAAAAGATCGGGTAACACTATGTGACAAAAGAGGCCTGATTTGTGGCAGACTGAAGAATGGTTTTGCCACCACAACAGTGAATCTGCTCATGCAGCCATCTCAGTGCACCAGTTTTTGGCAAAAAAGCAGCATGCCTGTCTTGCCCCATGCACCTGACTGACCTGACCTCACTCTGTGCAACTTCTTTTTGTTTCCACGAATGAAGAGAAACATGAAAGGACAGCAATTTGGATGTAGAAGAGGTGAAGCAAAACACGAGGGAGGTGCTGTCAGCCATCCAAATAGATGAGTTTGAAAAATGGCCAAGAATGGAACTGCAGATTGGACAAATGTATTAAGTGTAAGGGAGAGTCCTTTGAAGGTATAAGGTTGTTTTGTAAAAAAAATTAAATTCATAGCTTTGGGGAAAACAATAAATCCAGGTTTTTTTTTGGAGAGGGGGGGGTACCTCCTGGTATATCCTTTAGTTGAACACACTAGAATTTTTAGCCCTTACTTTGACAGGTTCGATGTGCTGGTTTTTTATAGATCGACTTATGTAAATTGCAAGGTATACTTTTCCTGATAGGGATTCCCTTCCTTTTTTTAAATTCCTCTTTTCCAGTTTCTTTTCTTTCTTACCATTAACTTCTATCTAGTTGAATAAATGACCACCATTTCCCCCCGTTATATTACAATCATGTTTTCCAGAAATGTAACCCTGATTGTATAAGGGACAATTTTAGGAATGAGTACATGTACTCTAGCTCTATTTTGCAATATGTTTGAAGTCCATTTCTTTTCCTTCTTATTAGTGATTGCTATTAGGTGCCATCAATTCAGCTTCGGCCAATCATGGTGCTATACATAACAGAAGGAAGCACTGCTGGGTCTGAGTCATAGTCACGATTGTTCCTTTGTGTGAGCCCATTGTTGCAGCTGCAGTGTTAATTCATCTCCTTCAGGACTTTCTTCTTTTCCCCTGTCCCTCTACTTGACCACCATCCCATTCGCTGGGGAGGTCTTTCCTGACACCCTTTCCAAAGTATGTAAGGCGAAGTCTCGCCATCCTTCCCTCCAAGGAGCACGGTCATCATACTTGTTCCAAGACAGATTTGTTTGTTCTTTTGGCAGTCCGTGGTGCTTTGAATATTCTTCTCTGCTACTATAGTTCTAATGTATCAATTCTTCTACAGACTTATTTATTCAATGTCCAACTTTCATATGCTTGTGAGGTGACTGAAATGCTACCTTCTTTCCATGCCCAGCAGGGAAAGGTTGTTTGATGGGAACTAGAGAGTTTATCTAGAAGAACCTCATTAAATAACTCACTACCACGCCGCCCTCCCCCCACCAATACAACACTTTTTATTGTAAGTTACGTGAAGGTTTAAATTTCAGATCATCAATTGTTTATTAATCTAGCCCTCCAATAGTTCACCTTACACCTGCTCCTGGATTTCTCGTCTCCTTCTTGTGAGCTGCTATCTTCCAGTTCGCCCAAGTTAACAACCCTCAACATGAGTCTAACCCACTGATTTTTCTTTGCGCGCCTTCCCTCTCTGCCCGCTTGGCAAATGTCCAAAGTCTCTTCCATTTGATATGAAAAGTTACCTTCTTGTTTTTTACTCTTTCAAAACTTTGTCCTTTTGTGATTGGCTACTTTCACTCAGCATAAGGTCCTTTGGTCCATCTCGACCATAGGTGCTTCATGATTTTGTCATCATTTTTAAGAGATGTATAGTATTCCATTGGGTGTATGTACCAGATTCTTGCCTCTTTTACGGGTGGACATTTAGGTGGTTTCCTTCTTCTTGCTGTTATAAACAGTGATGAACATAGGTGTGCCTACGTCTGTGTATGCTATGCCTCATAGTTTCTAAAGAGGCATTGCTGGATGGTGTGGAATTTCTGTTTCCAGTTGTTTGAGGTGGTACCATATAACTTTCCCCAGAGTTTTTACACATTTATGGTAACTAGCCAGTGTTTGAGAGTGCTGATATTTCTGTTGTCATTGTTGGTGTCAGGTGATAGTTCGTAGTTGTCTGGATTGCAGCTCCTGGGTGGGTAGTGATGCAGCTCCTGGGTGAGTAGTTCTTTATATTTTTGTTGGTTATTTGGATGTCATCTTTCTTCACACTTAATGAAGCATCATATAATAATTGTTATGTTCTGATCCCCAAACATTCAATGTATTTTACATCAACCAACAGGGAATGAGTGAGTGAGCAATCAATCCATTTATGTCCTAGAAATCCACTTGAAATATCAAGTCTCTGAAAACACGCCTGTTGCTAAGTGGGTAACAAAGATCCTTCCTTATTTAGTTAAATCTTCAACGTAACTGGCTTCGTAGTTAAGATGACAATTTAATCTAACACTTATGTTGAAATCACTTCTTCAAAACCTCTGAAAGTTGACCTATAAGTTATAAGATAATAAATAAAAGAGTGAAATTGGTAATAAGAATGACTAATACAAGTTAGTGTATAAAGCATGATCATTACAAAATGTACAGTGTGATCTCAAACTCTGTAGCAATCTGCTACAGTCTCATTATTATTTGAAGACATTTAAAATATAAGGTCTTCCTCCTGAATATTTCCTTAGTGAAAGGCTGCTGGTATCATTCTTAATTTATGAACCAGAAAGCTAACATGCTTTTTTTTTTCACAAAACACATTGTAATTTTGTAAGTTATACCTTGATGCGACTATTTAGTTTCTTTATTTTTGTATTAAATATTTTTGAGCAAATACCAATGAGAGGTTCATAAACTTAATATTTAGTTTTCAAATGAAATAATAGTTTTCCCTCAATCAGTATTAAAATTACTGGGTAAATAATATGATGTTTGATGGAGACTAAGATGGAAATGCCTCATTCAAGCATCTTTTGAAACACAAACACTCCTCCTGCCTCAGACATTTCTAAAGGTCTGGATGCCAAGGAGCCTGGGGTCATCTAATCCTCATCTTACCTGAGACTGAGTTGAAACAAAGGTTTTCCATTTTATAAGGATGTTTAGTTAGAACGAGAAGGGATGAGAGGTCACACAATATACAGAGGAGTTCTTAAAAATTTATTTTTAAAGGTCCAACATCTATTTTCTCACACGTCTAGAGGCTAAATGTCCAAATCTGGGTTTTAACTCAATGGATTCTTTTTATGACCTTTTCTACTACTTTCTGGTTTCTGCTGATGACCCTTGGCATTATTTTGCTTGTAAACAACTGTCACTGTCTTCTGTCTTCCTTGAGGTGTGTGTCTGGTTTTATCTGGCCTTTTAAAAACTCAGAAATAGCAGCCAGAGGATGTTTCAAACACCCATTAGCCTATGTGTGTGCAGATAAACATCTGGTAGCTCTGCCTGCTGGAATCAGTGTGATTTACTGAAAAGAATTATATAACAACTATGTAGTTTGTGATCTGGGCTGTGAGACTATAAATTTTATGTGACTTTGGTCAATATAAGGCATAATCTTTTTACACTTTGGTTTTGATATTAGCAAAATAGAAATAGTACTTTCTCATAAAATTTTAGTCACAATCAAATAAGAAAGTTATTTTTACAGTAGACCTACTCCTAGCTATTTTATCCTGAAAAATCATACCAACGTTTTTGTCAGACCTCTCTCATGTCTTCCCCCAATAAAACCCAAGCCTATTGCTATTGAGCTGATAGTACCTTTAGGGCTTCTGAGACGGCAAATCTAGGATAACAGACAGCCTTGCTTTTCTCCTGAGGCACGCCAGGTGGATTGGAACCACTCTCAGACGTAGTTGGCACTGTCAGTTAAATGCTGGCCTGAATCAAGATCTGTGTTCAGAACTCACCAGCTAAGAAAAGACACTCTGCTTCTGTAAGAAATTTTAGCCTAGGACACTTCATATAGGGTCGCTGTAAGTTGAATCAGCTCTGTGTGGCAGTAGGTTTAGTTTTGGGTGGTTGTCTTGCTCCCATAATAAGTAAGACCATTTATTCAAACAAACAAACAAACAAACAAACAAACGAACAAACTGGATTAGAAAAGGAAAAGTAAGTGTTAGTTTAAATGGAAGATTAAGGAACATTAAAGTCTTTAATCTTTTATTTTCTCATGTTTTTACCTGTCTTATTTTGTTAGTTGACTGCAGTGCCTTGGCTTTTTTCTTTTTTTTCTGTTTAGCCGGAGTCTTCAGAAGTGACACAAGTCTCATGTTGGGTGCCGCCTTTGCGATTTTAGGTCCCTAATACTTATCTCTTCTCACTAGCATTTGCTGCTGGCCTCTTGGCCAGGGCCGTGGAACTGACGCGGTCTGTAAGCCTTTATTGTTTTTCAGCAGTGCTTCCCACACCTAGTTGTCCATCGGAAACCCCCGAGAAGCTTCCGAAAATACCATACCTGATTTTTAAAAATGGACTCTCGGTATCCATATGTTTAAAAACTTCCCTGGGTGTTCTAATGCACAGCGAATCAACCCCTTGTCTATTTCAATGAGAACAGAAGGCCTCTAAATCCTACTGAAATGTGTGGCTCAGCTACCATGTATCGCTCCCATTTCCCTGTACAGGATCGTGAGCTAAATTGCCTAGTTAAGTATTCAGGTAAAGGGAAGAACTTGGAGGCGTTTTGTTAAGGAAGTGACCACAGGAGCTTGGGTTCAAAAAGAAAATACATTCCGGGGCTCTTTTCCTTCCTTTGTCTATTGTTAGTAGTTTAGTGTGTAGGAATTATTCCTGCCTGCTGAACCATGCTATTTTTAGGTACTCCCCGGCACAATAGGCTTATGAAAAGGCTTTTGAACCTTTTGAGGCTGCTGTGTTCTGTCTGACAAGGGCTGAGTTGCAAGCAGGCTATCCTGCCTCTCAGTTCTCGCTTGTAGGATTTTTTGTTTCCTTTTTACAAAGTGTCTGAGTAGCTTAGAAATACAGTGGTTTGGCAGTTTGACAGGTGATGCCAGATGTTTGCATAGCTCTCTCAGAAGTCCTAGCACCGTAGACACACAGCTTCGCAGGTGCTTGTTAGTTTGCTAATTTTTATTTCGTCTCCTTTTCCTTTTAAAATGTGCTAAAATATGCATAGTTAGTAGTGCTGGGGGAAAATGTGGGGCATATTCCTGTTCTTCAGTCTCTGCCTTCTGTCTAAAACTGTGCGTTTCTAGAGGGGATCCCTGGTCTGGCTCAATTAAACAAATTAAATAGAAAAAGGAATTATTAAATGTTTATTATTTTCTGTTTGTGTTTATAAATGCCCATCAGACCTTTCTGGGTTCTAATCCTTTCCTTGAAAGCTGTATCAGTGTATTAGGAGGCAGACAGATTAGGTTACTAAAATTTCAATGGCTCAGGAATTTTCTCATTGTAAAATAATCCTAAGTTGTCAGTGTGCACACATAATATATTGGGTATTATTTACTGGAAGTCCCAGATTATGGACAACTTTCATCCCTAAATTTCCTTTTAAGTTGAATTTGTCTGTGAATTACAATTGTTAGGTATGATTCATAGCTAACCTCAGTTAATCAAATGTTTGTCCTACAAAATAGTATCTAGTGTCCTTTTTACGAATAAAAAACATGAAATGAACTCTGAAACATTCTAATGTAACAAAAGCTAAACCAAACTCACTGTTATCTAATCTATTTGCCCTATAGGGTCCCTATAGGACAGGGTAGAAATGCCCCGGTGGCTTTCCAAGACTGTCATTCTTTTGGGGAATAAAAAGCCCCATCTGGCTCCCTCGGAGTGACTAATGGTTTCGAACTTCTAACCTTGTGGTTAGCAGCTCAGCCTGTAACCACGCACTACTGTTTGGATGAATATTGCAAAGTAGGGCTTGTTTACTGTGGACCGTTGTGCATATGTGTGAAAGAGGGTCGGTTGGTTTGGAGCTACTTGAACTGGATCGCACTTGAGTCTTGCATAGTCCATAACCAGGGATCCTTGGTTATTATTTGTTTTCCTTTCCTTTTGTCATCTCCCACCATTAAATGTTACAATAGGCAGTATATTAGCAGTATGATTATAGAGCTCCGATTCTCTTAGCATGTTCAAACTAGGTAATTGGTCACATAGAGATTTCCTTATCCTTAAATGTGTTTAGTCAGGGGTGGGGGGTGGAGGGTAGGTGTAAACTCTAAGTTCACATCAGTGATTTTTTAAAAATGAATAAGACTAAATATATTTGACTCCTTCTGTCTATTGATATTACATCCTCATAATCTCCGTATTGAGATGTATTGCAGAAATCTGTGCCACTCTCTAGGGAAAGTCATAGGCAGAGTTGTAAAGGGAAGCCTTTTGATTTTACTTTGCTTGGGGTATTTCCTGATTTCTCCTCCGTAGTGCTTCTCCAGTGCTCCACGCGTTTCCAAACATCTTTTAGGATTTATCGGAAGCAGTGGCTCGATAATTCTCTGAAGGATTTGGAGAAACTGGAGCGGCCTGATGCCTCAGTGCTGACTTTCTGGATTCCCTAGCCCCTCAGGCCCTGAAAAGGCGTACTGATTTCCAGCCTTGCTTATCTCAAGACACCTGAGACAGTCATTACAGTATCCATTCCAGGCTCATTTCGACACTCTGCCCTAATAGCCTGTCTCTTGCCTCTCAGTTTCGATTCAGAAGGTAGGTGTAAAGTTGGGCTAGAAATGGAGTTCTCCTCTGGCGCACTCTGATGGCAGCCGTCTGGATGCTGCTCGTGGACTGTTGCATCTTTGGGAACCGCCCATAGAGTTCAGACTCCACTTTATAACTAGTCAACACAGTACTTGCAAGTATCTTAGCCAGGCTTTACTAAAAGAACTGTCATCCAAAATGAAACCACCCTGTCCTCTACTGGTTTATATGTGTAGAGGTTTGCAGAAAAGACCAGCATGCTGATTGGACTATTTTTCTGGGGCCCTGGAAAATTACTGTTTGACTCATTACTTCCTTGTCTCTGTATTCCTTTACTGGAGCCTGTGTATTTTCCTGTGACAGAGGGGACATAGGGAGAACATGTGCTCTATGTCCTTCACTTACTCAGAAAACTCACTGCCATCCAGTCCATGCCGACTCATCATGATCTCCTGTGGGTTTATGAGACTTTAACTGTTTACGGAGTAGAAAGTCCAGCGCTGCTGGCGGTTTTGAACTGCCAACCATGCAGTTCTGCCAACAGCCCAGCCCAGTCCAGATCAAGTCCACTAGTCTGATATTAGCCCATATGTCTGATGCCAGGCTATAAATTCCTCTTCAGATGCATGCAACACATGCAATGATACAGAATTCAGGAAGATTACAGGCCAATGGGTGAAAAATCTTGTGGATCCAGTGGTGAAGGAAGTATCTCAGCACTGGCATGGGTCTCCACATGGCTCCTCCAGCACCAGGGCTCTGAAGCTATCAGCTTAGCATGTGGCTTGTTAACAACAACATGTTGCAGCGAAAATGTATGTCCTGCCCTCAGGGAGGAAGATTGGAATTCCCAGAATCATCAGGAGAAGGCCACACCCACACAGAAGCCTCACTGGCTATGACCTGATTAACAAGCTAGACTCCACCCATTCACAAGTTGACAGGAGTTTATATAACTGCCACACCAGCTAAAGACTAAGGTTTGATTGCTACCACCATATAACATATGGTAATATAATTGCTTCTTTACATATAAAACATTTACATATTACATATGATTTACATATTACATTATATATGTATATCTATATGATTTTTTTCTGGTAAGGAAAGACTACTCGGAGTTAGGTCTTTGATGGGCCCTGAAAGTCCAACAGTCATGTACAATGCACATAATAGGTTAAGCAAGGACCAAAAACACAGGCCAACCCCCCAAATTTGTTTTCTCAGTGTCTTGCTTTTTAGACGTTATTCCTGGGGTTATTTGGAGTGCCGATTGAGAAAAGTACAGTGGACATACCACATCAGCTCTAGTTTCTTACATAGGGTGTTCTATGATATTTTCAGTTACTAAGTTCTACTAATTTATTAACTTATCAACCTACTATTAAATATGAGAAAAATTCAGACCTGTAAATTACAGGGTAAGCCAAAAAAGGTAAGAAATATTTTGGGGGGGAAACCCTACATATTAAGAGACTTTCAAAGAAACTATATGAACCCATGGTGGCTAGTGGATTATGCATTGAGCTGGTCAGTTATGGTCAGTGGTTTGAACCCACCAGTCATTCTGTAGCTTTTAAAAGATTTGCAAGTTTGTAAACCCAAAGGGGCAGTGTTTTGTTCTGTCAGGTCACTTTGAATTAGAATTGATTGAATGGCAGTCGGTTTTTCTTTTTGCTTTGAGAGACTGTGCAGTATATACAAGGACTATAGGCTGGACCCTGCAAAGCCACAACACATGTTGAGAAGTAGAAACTAAAGAAGAACATCCAAAAGTCACATACATAGAAAATATGAGCGCAATTTAGAGTGTCAGAACTGTAAAGCCTATAGCAAGTTTCATAAATATTTTGAAGATTGGAATTTTTCTTCTTCAAATTTATGCAGTAAACATTTCAGAATACATTTTAATATATAAAAGTTAATGGAAAATACATGTTAAATGTTTCAGAGGTGAGGTTAACTAAGTTTAAAATTTTTTATTATCAATGGGAAATTAAGACATACATCATATCATTCCGTAGTACAATCACATCCAGCAGAATTGTACATGAAGAGTTCTTCTGTACAGGTGGAGAAGTTGTGCATCTTATAACAAAACTGAAACATTTTAATTTTACTCTGACAGACCCATTGTGGGTGTCAGAACATCTGAATCTCTGTGTATTATACCAAATTCAGTACCAGCCACTTGATTAATACTCATAGCACCCCTATTAGATTGGCGGACTTCTCCGGTGGGCTTGTGAGGCTGTAAATCTTTATGGGAGCAGAATGTCTCATCTTCACCTTGTTGAGCAGCTGGTGAGCTTGAATGGCTGAATTTGGGATTAGCACTCAAACACATCACGATTATACCCTCAGGGCTCCTTTTTTCTTGGACAGTAATTCTTATTTGCAGTGCCCTTTTAAATATAACTAATTGAAACTGTCTGCTATTCAGTTCTTAGTAAATATGAGGTGATACTTGGGGAAAATTCCAAATTTATATACTTTTCGCTGTTCAACTATATCTTTAGCTCAAAGGACACTATGTGAATGAAGTAAAACTTGACCTAAACATTTACTACAATAGAAACTACTTTAAATAAAACCAGTGGGCACTTCTTCAATCTCAGGATAGCTAACACTACATTAAGATATCCTGATTTTTTATGAGCGAAATAAAGAATGATATGTGGCGTATGTTCTGTTTCCTGAAAACTAGAGCTGAGAGGATAAAACTGGCGCTATTTATATACTCAGAAAAAAGTCTGACACTTGGGGTACCAAAATGTGTGTTGGCCACTGAAATGATGACCAAACTGGGGAGAATGAGCAAGAAGGGTCAGACTGATTTGCGGACATGTAGTATCACCGTCCTGAATCATAGCGGTTATGATTCCCCTGATGAGGATAGTCAACTTGCACCTACATTAAATTAGCTATTCTACATTCTTTAGTAAACAGACGTAGCTCCCTCTAAAATAATTTACTGATTTAAGGTTGAGGAAATGGTGGCATGGGGATTACTATGATAGAGTGAAATTTCTTAATATGGTTCTTCTACCTTGTCTTGGTAACTCCCATCAAATGATGTGGTAAGAGTATGCCAACAGAGTGTGTATAACACTAATAAGGGAATTGGTCAGTGTTCATTACCATCCCCCAATTCTTAGGATAAGCCATCTTGGAAGGGCAGGGGAGAGAAACCCCAAGGACCTTGGAAGAACATGTTTAGAAGCTGCCAAGACCAGATGTGTCAGAAACGTTAGCATGGAAACTCAGAGGGTAGTGCTGAAACTATGGGGTACCTTCTTCCACTTTGACTTGAGTCAATGGAATTGTAGGACAGAGAGACAAATGAACTGCCTTCCTGGCCCATGGAGGCAAAAAGACCATAGGGCTGGGAGACTGAGGACCAGATAGAAGCTTGCCTCCTACCTGGCCTAGAGGCTGATAACTAGAGAGAGACGTTGCTGCTGGCTGAGGAGAGCAATGACTTCATCCTTACTGTTTGCTGATCCTGACTTGTGGTAACCCATTGACTTCCCTAATAAACGTCATTAATTGTGACTATTGTCTGTGAGTTCTGTTTGGCCATTGCCACTACTTATTGAACCCAGAGTAGAATGGTGTGGCAGGGCTAGTTGATGTTAGAATAGGTGAAAAGGATGGTGTGTGGGAACATTTCTGACCCTCTGCCTCATGGCAATAGAGAATCCAGAGGAGGTCAGATAAATCTATTTCCCTTGCCTTTTATCAGATCTACATCCGACCTAATCAAGCGAGAGGTATTCATTTCCACAGCTTCCCATGGCTTATTTCTTTGAGACAGAGTTCTGACATACTTCCACCCTCCAGCCTTCTTTATCCCAACCATCCTTTCCATTGCATTGTCTACTTCGGTGCAGGATTTGATAATCGACTGGAACGGTCACATCAATGATACTCATGATTATGGGGTTTAGGGGGGAGGTTAACAAGTCACCACAACCCAGGATCAAAAAGCATATAAGGATGCAGTACTTTTGACCACGACAGCGCCTCTTCTAAGACATTCATGTCTCTCTTTGGTCCTTGGCTTCTCATCCTTGTGGTGCCTTGGCCTCTGCATTGCATGTGACTCCACATGTCTATTCCTTTGGAGTGGATCAATGCCCAGAGAACACTCCGTACTACAAAGCAGCCTCCTGCATGAAGGCACTCTTCTCTCCTGTTCTTGGACATCCCTATTCTGTGTCATCGTTTCTTGTGCTGCCACGACTTTCTTCCTGGTCTCTGCTGTTGCTGCTTCTCCACAAAGGGATGGGTCCTAGTTTGACGCAGCCTTTTGCTAGTTCTGGGTTTCTCTGTGCCTGCTTCTGAAATGTTTGCTTTATACCCTGTGGAATGACAACACTGACCTATCCCTGGCTTGCTTTATACCCAATGAAATGATAAAGCCGACAAATCCCTAAGTTAAATAAGGTCTTCTGCACCTTATTTTCATACTCATTTGGTGGGAGTTACGAACACTATGGACAGAAGATCCATTCCAGGAGACTTCACTGCACCACGGTAATTATACAGAAATATACATTTATTGATCAACTGAGTAATACTTACACTTATAACCAAAACTTGCTTTGCTTTATAGTGGTATTCACTTTAGAAGTAATATATCTCTCAGATAATATTTCAGTAGAACCAAGGCATAAAAATCACCCCAAGTGCTAATCCTCAAAGGAAAAAATAGCACAGTTTGGGAGACTTTCCTTCATCTTTTCCCCTATGAATTCGCGTTTTTATTGTTTGTCTATATAGTAGTCATTTGAGTACTTGTCATTATTTTATGGTCTTTCTAAACTATTATACACTGGAACATTTAACTATATTAATTTCTGAGAAACTGACATAGTTTTTTTTTTCCTTCAAGATTTCTTCAGAGTGTTGTACCTATTGCTTAATGCAGTTCCAAAGCACTTGGTATAATTTAGATTTGGCTGGAGCCGATTGTGGATATAATTCTTGCCCATGTTGGAAACATTTCTTTGTGTGAAGATACGGTAGAAAACATCTTTTAATGGGATACTGGAGCTTTCTGATTGAGCTTTCTACATACTGAAAATTATTTACTCATCCTGGTTAATTTCAGGGATAATCCTTGTTATCCCACTGACTGGCAGGAAGGAGGTGAAATTCACCCTTGGGCTTTGAGGGCTGATGTGCAGGATTAAGTCTGACTTGGGTAAAATCAGATGCTCTCCTACTTTGCATAATTGAAATTACCTACCTACTAGTGGGATGAAGACACCAGAGTGTGAAATTAACACATCAAGTGGATTTTATATCCTGGTAGCCTTGGGCTGGTTTTTCCAAATTAAACTTGGTTGAAATTGGCTTCCTCGCTGCAAAGACAGTATTAATTTAGTACTGGTGGAACTAGACTGTTTCCATGACATTTCCAGTCTTAGAGGTATGGGGATAGTTTTACATGAAGAGAATGAGTCTTGCCAAGTGAATTGTCTGTTTTATAAAACAACTGCTGACTGAAGTGATTAACCTCATTAATTGATATATATATAGCACTGAAATATAAAGCAAACATGAGTTTGAGGGATTTTTAGCTGACTCTACAAAAAGTCTTCCTTCTCTCTATGGCTGGTATTTGTTTACATTCAGAAAACAATGATATTTTCCCCAAGTTCACTGAGAATGCATCATCTCTCAGTCCTGTACTCAAATTAATCAAGCTTAACAGTGTTTATAACAAGATTGCTCACTTATTTCTTTATAAAAATACCTATAGCCATTATAAGACCTTGAATAGACATTCTCTCAACCAGCAATCTTCTAAAGGTAGACCGATCTTTGTAAAAAGCTGTACCCAAGTCTGATGATACTTGGCACATTTGGAGTTAGAACAAGTCTGAGAAGTGAATTGAGTTGTCATTAGTTTCAGGCCAGAAAGTGGGGGAAGACTCGCTGAGCTACTCCCAGATGTAAAACTTTGTTTACAAAGGAATTCTTCTTTCTCATGTTCCCAAGTTTTGACCATATATCTATTTATTTAATAGATCTATTTATATAAATAGATGGGTAATTGTCTATATGCAAATACAACAAGGAAACGGATGGACTTTGGGCCTCTATTTAACTTTTACGTCAGTATAAGAATGGTTTTGTTTAATAATGTGGCATTTTATGATACACCCCTTCCCAACACGATTGCTGAAGGCAAAAGGGATGCATAGGCAAATGTGGTGAAGAAAGCTGATGGTGTCCTGCTCTTAAAAGATATACCGTCTGGAGTCTTAAAGGCTTGAAACTAAACTAGTGGCTATCTAGCAGGGAAACAACAAAGCCTACATAGAAGAAGCATACCAGCCTGTGTGATCCTGAGGTGTCGACAGGAGGAGGTATCAGAAGTTCAAAAACAAGTGAATTGATGTGAAGGGGGTGGGTGTGGTGGAGACCCAAAACCCACCTATAAGATAATTGGACAATCCCCCTCCGAAGGGTCACTCAGAAGGGATGATAAATACAGGGTGCAATATAGCACTGATGAAACACATAACAAAACCTCAAGTCCTTTAATATTTTCTTCCCGTACTATTATGTTTTACCTCATTACTCATGTTAAATTTGTGTATGTTCATTTGTATATTTAAGATCATTTGGTACATGAAAGCCAAGATAGATAGCTCTTACAGAACAGTAACAGAAGTAATGGTTCCCTGAGGGTACCCGGAGTGAGGGTGGAGGTGGGGTCAATAGGGAGCAGGTAGCATCAGTGACTGTATAACCCCACTCGAGGGGATCGAACGACAGAATTGTATGTGAATGGATATATTGGATTGCGTAAGATATGGCAAAAAACCCAAAGCCAACAACCTCAGAAAACTATTATAGGGATACCAAACCTCAAGGGATTCTTGGTGTGGGTGTGGGATGGTTAAAGGGGAGCTGATATCAAAGAGTTTAAGAAGAAGGAAAATGTTTTGAAACTGATTGTGGTAGCAGTTTACAATACTGCTTGATGTGCTTGAACTATAGAATGTTATGATGTCTGTATGCACTCCCATTAAAATGATTACAAATTAACAAAAATAACCCCAAACTACCCTTACTATATGTGAATGGTGACTATCCTAGTAAATCCGTACATATGTAGTTTGTACTTTTTCTCTTTTCCTACCCACCTTCCTATCTTACATCCCTTCCACTTCCTCCACTTCCACCCACCACCCAACCCCCAGGCCTGGCCTCTTCATGTTTTTCCATTTCTTTTCCATTGGTTTGAGCACCACTTTTACCCTTTATAATAATAGTGCCATGAAATATTTATGGGATTGCCTAATTTTGCCGAGCATAATGTTCTCAGTTTTGTCCATGTCCTGAGGTGTTTGACAGACTTGTCATCATTTTTTAAGAATGCATAATATTCCATTGTGTGTAGGTACCAGAGTGTGCCTATCCATTCCTTGTCAGACAGGATTTTTATTGTTTCTTTTTGCCATTATAGAAATTGTTGTGCTAAATGTGGGCATGCATATGTCTGTTCATGTTTTGTTCTTTATTTCTTTTGGGTGTGTAACACCTAGAGAGATAGCCAGATCATGAAGTTTTCCGTTTGCATTTTATTTTCCGTGGTGGCTATACAATTCTGCATCCCCACCAGTAATGCAGACATTTACCAATCTCCACATCCTCTCCAACACTTATTATTTTCTGGGTTTTTTTTTCTTTCTTAATTTTGCTGAAAAACTGGGATTCGGCTTATACACGGGTCAGTGGTACCCCAGCAAGGTGTAACATCTCACTGTCCCTCATCACCCCGAGGTAATGGGGAGAGCGCCTATTATCTCACAGGTGATTGCCATTTTCCCGCTGTTCATTCAAAGCCCCGCTGACACTGCAGGGCTCTGAATGTTTGTTTACTCACATCTAGCCAAGCGGAGCCGCTCTATGACGTGTATCTTTGAATAAGCCATTTAAAGACCGTGTGCGAAGGATGTGGCATGAATGGATGTCATCTGGTCAAGCCTGACTAACAAAAGGAGGAAATCTCATGAAGCCTGACATAGAGTGAATAGCAAAGTGGGTTCAAGATGCATGGGAAGACATTCCAGAAGACATGGTGTGACATGCCTTCCAGAAATGTAGTATTAATCATGCTGTGGATGGCAGTGAAGACTGAGCTTTGTGTGAAAATGACAGCAGTGATGGTGATGACGGCGATCTCAGTGAGGACAGCGTCTATGATGACCTCACACCAGCTGAAGCTCTGCATTGGGATACGGATGATGATGAGCAATCCAGTTTTGAAGGATTTTAACTCTACATTTTAATTAGGTTGCTGATTGAGCTCAGGGAATAGTACTCTTAAGGTATCATTGTTGCTACCTTATTGTTTTTTGTTGAACCTGTTTTCCACTTACTGTGCTGGTTTACTAATGTTAAATGACTTGTCCTTTTATTTCTTTTTTTTAATTTAAAGTAAATATTTAAATACATTATCCCACTGATGTCTCACTTTTTAGTAATTTTATTTTCATTTGTTTTGATTATTGAAACTCACCAATAGCTACTGCATTTTCCACCCTAGGCTTATACTTGAGTCAATCAGTTTTTCTGGTTGCCCAGGTAAAAAGTAGGTACCTCGGCTTATACTCAGGTCGGCTTATATTTGAGTATATACGGTAATCATTTCATTGGGTAAATCTGCTGCACAAGACTTCTTTAAAGTTTTGAAAAGCAAGGATGTTACTTTGAGGGCTAAAGTGTTCCTGACTCAAGCCATGGTATGTTCATTTGCTTCGTATGCATGGGGACGTTGGACATTGAATAAGAAAAATGAATTTCATATGGTGCTAATATGGGTAAGGGATTGAAAGTACAGTGGACTGCTGAAAGAACAAACTTCACTGTCTTGGAAGTACAGCCAGAATGTTGCTTAGAGGCAAGGCTGGCTAGACCAGTGTCTGGAAAAGGATATCATGTTTGATAAAGTACAGGGATGATGAAATACAGGAAGATCCTTGATAAGATGGATTGACACAGCGAGTGCATCCATACAATCTGAGGAGAGCATAGGACTGGCTAGTGATTTGTTCAGTTGTACGTAGTCTCTGAGTTAGGACAGATTTGAAGGCACTCGACAACTACCTAATAGGTTTTGAAATTTGGGATGGAAAGGCCTCCTACTTTTTCTTGTAGTGTTTTGTTCCTTCTATGTTTCTTCCTTTTCTATAAAGAGCTGGTTATTAGTTGCTTTAGTTTTTTTCATCTTTGAAGAACTGTGCTGCGACCTGGCTTGGAATTGCATTGACTTCATAGGGTGCTTTGGGTCATATTGGCATTTTCACTATAGTAAGTCTTTCTACCCACGAGCATGGAACATTCTTCTGTTTGTGTAAGACTTTTGGTATCATGTAAAAGTATTTTATAGTTTTCTTTGTCTTCAGTTTTTTGTTTCTCTGTTTAGATTTATTCCAAAGTATGTATCTTTGGGATAATTACTGTAAATGGTATTGTTATTTTTCATTTTATTTAATATACAGAAGTCAATGTTGATCTTATAGTGTTGCCAAAATTTTAAAATAGTTTCAATATATTTTTTTTAATTTACTCTTTGGGGTGTTCTACATATAGGATGGTGTCATCTGCAAATAAAGAGAATTTTGTTTCTTTGCCATTTTGGATCCATTCAATAGCCTTTTGGTATCTTATAGCTCTGGCTAAAACTTCTCTAGCTATATTAAATAAGAATAATGGCAAAGGGCAATGGTATCTGATTTTTGGTTAGAGGTTGACTGTTTTCAGTTTCTCTCAATTATGTGAGATGCTAACTATTGATCTTGCCTGGATTGTCTATTATATTTAGGGAGTTTCTCCCTAGTCATATTTCATTAAGTATTTTTTGTTGAGAGCAAAGCAAACAAACTCAATGTCATCAAGTTTACGTCGACTCATAGTGATCCTCAATGATAGGGTAGAACTACTCCTATGAGTTTCTGGGACTGTTACTGTTCGTGAGAGTAGAAAGCTCCATCTCTGTTCCATGGCACTGGCTGGTGGCTTTGAACTGCTGGCCTTGCAGATCCCAACCCAATGCTTAACCATTATTCTACCAGGGCTCCTTATCAAGAATGAATGCTGAATTTATCAAATGTGTTTTCTGCATTGATTGATATAATCATCTACTTCTTTTCCTGTTTTTGGTATATATGGTAAATTAAATTAATTGCCTTCCTATTTTTGAACCATCTCTCATACCTGATATGAATCCTACTTGATAAGGATTTTTTAAAAAAAGTTTTGTTGAATTCTGTTAGCCAGAAATTTTTTGGAAATTTAGGTCTCTATATTCATAAGGCATATTGATCTATAGTTTTCCATTCTGGTGATGTCTTTACCTGACTTAGGTATCAGGAGTATATTTGCTTCATAAAATGCATATGGTAACATATTATTCTTTTTTGTATTTTGAAATAGCTTATGGAAGATTGCTATTAATTCTCTAAATGCTTGGTAGAATATCCTGGTTGTTGGTAGAACCATCTGGTCCCAGATTTTTGATGTTAGTTTTTGAATGAGCAGATCCATTTCTTCCTGTGTTATAAGTCTCTTGAGGTTTTCCACATTATTTCTGTGTTAATTTAGGCACGTAATATATTTCTAGAAATGTATTGATTTCTTCTATGTTTTCAAATTTGTTGGAATAGATTTTTTTAATAACATGGCATAATTTGTTTATTTCCATTGGTTCTGTTATGATGTGGCTTGTTCCATTTCTTCTTCATAATATTAGTTTTCTTTCTTTCCTAGATTTTCCAGCGATTTATCCATTTTTTCATACTTTTAAAGAACCAATATCTTATTGATTTCTGTCTTTAAATTTTTTTTTCTGATTAATTTATTTCTGCTCAAATCTTTATTATTTCTTTTCTTGCAGTTTCTGAGGGTTTGCTACTGGTCTTGTTCTAATTGTTGTGGTTGATGTCTTAAGAGCAGTGGTTCTCAACCTATGGGTCATGACCCCTTTGGGGGTTGAATGACCCTCACACGGGGTTGCCCGATTCATAAGAGTAGCAAAATTACGATTATGAGGTAGCAACGAGAATAATTTTTGAGGAGGTCACTACAACATGAGGAACTGTATTAATGGATCGTGGCATTAGGAAGTTTGAGAACCACCATCCTAAAGCGTTTGTTTCTTTTCTGATGTATGCATTTACTCTTTTAAATTGCCCTCTCTGAGTACCTGTTTTACTGTGTTCCCGTGATTTTGCTATGTTTTATTTTATTACAATTTTTTGCCAGGAATATTTTGTTTCTTTATTTCTGTTCTTTCCATATAGTTGGCTTTTATGGTAAGTAGTGCTGTAGTTGATTTCTAATTTTAATTCTTCAGAAGAATTGTGATCTGAAAAAATGTTTTATAATATCTTGTTTTAAAATTTATTGATATTTTCTTTATGGCCTAACATATGATCTATCTGGAGTATATTCCATGTGCCTTAGGAAAAAGTGTATCTGTATCTTTATTGATTTTCTCTCTAGTTGATCTACCTTTCCATGAAAGTGGAAAGTCTCCTATTATTATCTCCTAGTATTGTGGTATGATAATATCATAATGAATTATGGATAATCTTGAGAAGAATGGGAATTCCACAATACTTCAGTATGCTCATGAGGAACTTGTACTGGCATCAAGAGGTTTGTGGAAGCAGCATTCAAGTGATCAAAAGATGTGTTGAATTACATAACTCTGCGACAGGACACAAGCCTTCTTTAGAGTATTGAAGAGTTAGGCTGTTGCTTTGAGGACGAAGGTGCGCCTGACCCAAGCCATGGTGTTTTCCTTTGCTTCATGTGCATGTGAAAGTTGGACATTGAATAAAGACCAAACAAGATTGGGTGCGTTTGAATTGTGGTGCTGGAGAAGAATGCTGGAAGTACCACGGACTACTGAAAGGACAAGTGTTTTTATTGGTGTCATTGGTTTTATTGTTCACAGTAATTTTATGTTCTCCTTTCCTCTTGTATATGGATTTTCTTCTTCATTTTTTGTTTTGTTTTTATCCCACTTAACTGTATTTTAAGGCTATCCTCTTTTTTAATTAGTTAAGCTGTTACATTTTGAATATATCAATAATCTATTGATCTTGCCTTCATGGTTTCTATGGGAAATTCTGAGCTTATTCTAATGGGTTTGCCTTTATAGGTAATCATTCTTTTTTCTCATGTTGCTTTCAGGATTCTTTATTGTTATAAAATTTGACTATGGTGTGTTGTTATGCTTCTCCTTTGGGAAAATAATTCTATTTGGGTTTCTCTGGGATGCTTTTTTTTTTTTAATATGGAATGCTCCATGAATTTGCGTGCCATCCTTGTGCAGGGACCATGCTAATCTTCACTGTATCGTTCCAATTTTAGTATATGTGCTGCCGAAGCGAGCACTCTCTGGGATTCTAAAACAATTATTTTTTATTTTCTGTCATAATGTAGGGAAATTCTTTAATATTTTTAAACTATTTTCTCTGTAGTTAATTTTTTTCCCTTTCTGGTCTGGGATGTCTATCAGATGTCAAGTGGTTCCTTTTGATAGTATCCCATAGAATTCTTTGGTTCTCTACAGCTTTTGTTGTTGTTTTTTATATAGTTTGATGTTTTCTTATTTTGATCTTTAAAGATTTGTCTTCTAGATCACTGATTATTGTTTCAGTTCTGCTAGTTTATTCTTTCAAAATGTTATCGAGTTCTAATAGTTTAGTGTTTGCCTTTTGAAATGCTTTTTGGAGTTATTGAATTATTCCACGTTTTTCATTTATTTTGTCTTAAGTGGTCTTCTAGTGTTTCTTAATTAAGTTCTTTTATCTTCATGTATCTTTCTGTCAAATTTTTCTTCTAGTCCTTTAAAACAGATAAAGATTATTGTCCTAAACTTACTCACAGGAAGATCTAAAGTTTGCTCCTCCTTTAAGACCTCCTCTGCTTTCACACCTATATGTATTCTACACAGTTGGGTCTGTTTTTCTCGTTCCTGAATGTGCATTTCTGCTGCCTCTGAGACGTGGCATCGTTCTCTTAGTTGTCTCCGGTCGAACAACAATCCATTCCTCTGCACCTGTGATAGATCACAGAGAGAAAACCATGGCCAGGTAATTTAACCCTGTCGTACACCAAAAAGGAAATTAAGGTAGAGAAGAATTAAATAGTGTCCCTGTCAAACTATTGTTTCGAGGTCGGCTCTCAGTCCTCTAGGAGTGCAGGGCAATAATCAATCAAACTAACACAAAGCAGGAGAGGAGATCCAAGCCACTGCACCCTTGCTTACCCAGTCTGTGTTCACTAACTCTGTGTATGAGAGATTAATTAAAAGACAAGGTTTTCTAATCCGGAGGGAGTAAAACAAAGACGAGCTGATAGTAAAAGTTCAAGTAGAAAGAAAATGTTTTGAAAAGGATGATGATAACATATGTACAAATGTGCTTGGTACAATGAATGTATGGATTGTTAATAAGAGGTGTAAGAGCTCCAATAATATGATTTATTTTTTAAAAAGTGTTACTGTCTCATAAATCCACAAGGGTTTATCCTGGCCTGTAGGCTCACTCTGAGTCAGAACTGACTTGATGACACTGGGTCTATCTGAGCAGGGCCAAGTCTCACTGTAGGTGTGGGCCTACAGATAGTCAGTTTAGATATACTTCCCCCCTCGCCCCCCAGCAAAGACCCACCTACTTTTTTACTTCCCCAAGTCTGGCTTGTGTTCTGAGAAAATGTTGTCACAGTCCAGGCATGGGAATTCCAGTGAGCGTTGCCTGTCAATGTTCAGCTGATTTTAATCTCCCCTATCCAGTTGGAATGCAGTGAGCATGTATTACCTTTCATAGCCCCAGGGTGTGGGCATCTGAGAATTTTCCAGCTTGAGTTCAATCATAGTCATGCCTCCCAACTGACTGAAAACTTGATGACTCCCTGGAAGAGTGTGTTGATCCAGAAATGCTAGTGTCCTCCCTGGTGTTAGGGCCAGGTGTAGAGAGAAGGTGTTAGCTCATCCAGGGCATTGGGGATGGGGAGGGGCAGCATAACAAGTGTCCTGCTTGGGAAGCTCAGAATCATAGAGGGGTGTGTGTGTGTGTGTGTGTGTGTGTGTGTGTGTGTGTGTGTGTGTGTGTGTGTAGGTAGGGGGAGGCTGGAGGGGACATGTCATTGCCTAAAAGTGCTCTTCAAAGAAATTGTTGCCGTATCTGCTGATAGGAAACAACTTTTAAGTTAATACTCTTGTGATACATGAGCTGCATCCCTCCCCCAATACTTTTCTATAATTGAAAATTTGCAGTGATTATTTTTTAGAACTGTTTTTGCCCTTGCAGGGTTTATGATGGAGTCCTTGCTCTTTTCATTCCTTCATCTACTTGGAGTTACCCAAGACTGAGTGAGTTACTGGATTCGTTTTGGAATCTGCTGATTTTCTGTGAACTTGACATCATAGTCTAGAGTCTAGACCAAGGGTTGGCAAACTTTTGAGACAGAAGAGCCAATCTTGCCCCTCACAATGATTTAAAAATGATTTGAGAGCCATAAATATATTGAAATGAAATCACCATCATATGATATGAAATCACCATTATCTCAATAATATCCTTTAAACATTTTATAAAGGGAACTATGATAGTTTTATTGTTACTTCAGAGCCACATGTATGTACCGAGAGAGTTGCATAGAGCTTGTGAACCTCAGTTTGCTTATCCCTGGTCTAGATCTTTATCCTTCATATGCCAATTATTTGATTGCATTGGCACTAGGAACTCTATTAGAAGGGAATGGAAAGGTAGGTTGTAAATGAGCTCTATATTTCTGTTTTGGATGTAATGGTATTTTATTAGTAACATGGTATTTTGAGGTTCTCTATTCTTTAACGTTTTGTTAGGACCTATTTTCAGGAGCTCTGATTAGAATTAGGCTTTAGAGGGACCACACTTGTGGTTTTAAAGATAGTAGGGGATTACATTCTGCAGGATTACTTTTTAGGGCAGCCGTGTCTTTGTGGATAGAATTCTGTTCACACTTTCTTCTCCAGTTATCTGCTTTCCCACTTCGGTCTGAAGTTACTAAGACGAAATTTGTTGCAAGTGACACACATTTCAGTTTAATTTTGGAAGCTGGATTAACAAACATCGAAACATACATGTGTTCCCATGGGAGATTTCATTCGTTTGATAGAAGTGCCACTTATTTTCTTGGTATTGTTGAGATTCATGATACTATTTAGATAATAGGAGTTTTTCAGACATTTGTGTTGTAAATGATTTTAAAATAAAAGCTTCTGCCAAAATTGTCTAATTAATTTACATAAATCTGTAAACTCGATTTCTGGTTTAACTTATTTGCTTTTATTTTACAGGCAGTTATCATAAGGAAGCAAGCCAAGTACCTAATAGAGAAAAAATGGGGTATTTAATATTGCTAATTACAGACACATATGGATAGTGCGCAGACTCTTTCACTTAGAAATTTGTTGTTGGGAATTATTTCTTTATTTTCATTTTAATAAAAATAATTGAATCCTTTTTAGCCCCTTAGATAAAATTAAAGTGACATAGCCTATGGAATGCCTGGGAACGGCATTAAACTTGCCAGTGCAACAGCTGCCAGGCCAGGGGGCACACGAACCATGGACTGCACACAGATCACATTTCTAGAGAGAAAACCAGCCTGTGTGCAAGGGTGTCAAAATATGTGTGGGTTACATAACTATTGTGCTGTCTTTAAAGTAATTGTAGTATTTTTTCACTCTTCATTAAATGAGCCTTCTTGCAAGCAATCTATACTGTAGCCTGAGAGAGAATACAAGGGAAGTAGTTTTAGGGAAGTATTGTGAAAGAGTTTTCCTGGTGAAGTCTCTGGTATTTGAGTGGTTGGATAAAATAAGTGTGTTTAAAAAGTAGAATTTTAAATGTAAACATTTTATATCTTAAAGCCTTATTTTATCCCAGACACGGATCCTTAAATCTTTTCTTGTGGGAGTCATTAGTTATCTTTTGTATTGTTAGTATCTTAGTTCTATTTTATTGGGTTGGCCTGCTAACCACAAGGTCAGCAATGTGAAACTGCTAGCCACTCTGTGGAAAAAGATGAAGTTTTTACTCCCTTATAGTTTCAGAAACCCACATGGGCAATTTCATCCTCTCCTGTAGGTTCTCTATGAATTGTAATCTACTTGATAGCAGTGAGTTTGTCCTGTTATTAAAGTTTGAGACAATCCAGCTGGTGAGGGTACTGTTATATAATTTACAGAATTTTTTTCCCTCCGTTTCCCCATGCTGGCTTCCTTTAATGGCTGCATTAGATAATTCTAATGCTTGTTACAAATCAACATGATTGCACCTGGCAATGACAATAATTGTTTTTGTTATACATGTATCTCTCAGAAAGGTACAGATGGGAAATCAAGATAGAATTTGAAACAAATCTGAAATAAATCCATTTTGCTCCTTAATAATTATTTTGTTTGGTGGGGGGCTGGGGTGGGCAGTTCTCTAAGAGATGAACTTAAAACTGGTGTCTTACAATTTTTGTGTTAATCTGGCCTCCTGAGTAGAGTGTAAGCTATTTCAGTTCATGCAGGGCTCTAGCTTTGACTTACACCTGATGAGTCTTTCTTTACCTATTGTAGGGCCTTACCGATTGGTAATCAGTGCATGAAAGAAAACATGCACATCTCTTCCGGAGACGCTGTGGGGAGGCATTCAAAATGGTTCAGCGTCTGACCTACCATCGTAGGCTGTCGTACAATACAACCTCTAACAAAACTAGGCTGTCCCTAACCCCTGGTAACAGAATCCTTTACCTGAATACAAAGAAGGTTGGGAAAGCGCCGAAATCTGCATGTGGCATGTGCCCGGGCCGACTTTGAGGGGTCCGTGCTGTGAGCCCCATAGTTCTCATGAGGCTGTCCAAAACCAAAAAACATGTCAGCAGGTCTTATGGTGGGTCCATGTGCGCTAAATGTGTCCGAGACAGGATCAAGCGTGCTTTTCTTATTGAGGAGCAGAAAATCATTGTGAAAGTGTTGAAGCCACAAGCACAGAGTCAGAATGCTACATAAATACAAATGAAGCTTGTTTGAATAATAAATGACTTGTTCTGTTAAAAAAAGAAAAGAAAACATGCACATGGATGATCACTATCATGATTTTGCTGATACTTTTATCAGTTTGTAATCAGGAATTTAAAAATTTTTTTGTCCTTGGTATAGGACTTTAAATATGTGTTTGCACTTCAAGAATTCATAGTCTGATACAACCACTTGTCTGTCAGTTTGTCATACTGTAGTGGCTTGTGTGTGGCTGTGATGCTGGAAGCTGTCACTGGAATTTCAAATGCCAAAAGGGACATCCAAAGTGAGCCAGTTTCAGCAGAGCTTCCAGACAGAGAAGAGATAATGAGGAAGAACTCCGTTCCCCATGGCCAAAGGAAGGAGTGACTAAAAACCTTATGCATAGCTTCCAAACATTGTCAGATACTGAAGGCCTAACGCATGGAAGCAGAACTTTGTCAGACGTAGTGCTGGAGAATAGGCCTCTCGGGTCCGAATACTGGAATTGTGACTGAAGAGGAGCTCATTTCTTTTCTTTTTTAATCGTTTCATTAGGGGCTCATACAACTCTTATCACAATCCATACATACATCAATTGTGCCAAGCACATTTGTACATTCGTTGCCCTCATCAGTCTCAAAACATTTGCTCTCCACTTAAGACCCTGGCATCAGCTCCTCATTCCCCCCCCCCCCACTTCACCTTCCCTCATGAACCCTTGGAAATTTATAAATTATTATTTTGTTATATCTTGCCCTGTCCGACATGTCCCTTCCCCCACTTTTCTGTTGTCCATCCCTCAGGGAGGAGGTCACATGTAGATCCTTGTAATTGGTTCCCCCTTTCCAACCCTCTTTCCCTCCACCCTCTCAGTATGGCTGCTCACACCACTGGTCCTGAAGGGGTCATCCACCCTGGATTCCCTCTGTTTCCAGTTCCTTTCTGTACCAGTGTACATCCTCTGGTCTAGCCAGATCTGTAAGATAGAATTAGGATCATGATAGTGGGGTAGAAGGAAGCATTTAGGAACTAGAGGAAAGTTGTATGTTTCATCATTGCTACATCTCACCCTGACTGGCTCATCTCCTCTCAGAGATCCTTCTGTAAGGGGATGTCCAGTGGCCTACACATGGGCTTTGGGTCTCCACTCAGCACTCCTCCCCTCATTCACAATGATATGAGTTTTTGTTCTGATGATGCCTGATACCTGATGCCTTCGACACTTTGTGATCACACAGGCTGATGTGCTTCTTCCATGTGAGCTTTGTTGCTTCTGAGCTAGATGGCACTTGCTTACTGTCAAGCCTTTAAGATCCCAGACGCAATATCTTTTGATAGCCAGGCACCATCAGCTTTCTTCGTAATATTTGCTTAATTCACCCAAGGAGCTCATTTCTTGAAGTGGAGTCAACCACAGTGATGTGCGTTGGGTAAAGCTTGTGGGAGTAGAGCCTTTTGGATCTTCATTGACTGATGCTGGATGATTCAAGGTAAGTAGAAACTGCTGCAAAATTCAGCTAATGATTGTAACTTGGAAGGTGAAAAGCATGAATCTAAGAAAATTGAAGTCATCAAAATAAAATGGAAGGAATAAACATGACATCCTAAGCATTAGTGTGCTGAAATTGACAGGTGTTGGCTATTTTGAATCAGTAAATCATGTGATTTGTCATGCTGGGAAGAAGGTGAGCAAGAAGAATGGTGTCGCATTTATCGTCAAAAAGATCTTGCTAAATCAATCATGATGTACAATGCTATCTGCCTTCAAAGAAATCCAGTCAACACAATGATTATTCAAATTTATTCACCAAACATAAAAGATAAGGTTGTAAAAATGGAATTCACCAGTGACTTCAGTCTGAAATTGACTGAGTATGCAATCAAGATGCATTGATAATTATTGATATTGGAATGCAAAATTGGGAAACAGTAAGAAACAGTTGTTGGAAAATACGATCTGAAGACTGCATGACAGATTTTTGCAAAACCAACTACTTGTTCATAGCAAATTCTTTTCTCAACAATACAAAAGGTGACTGTTGACATGGATGTCTCCAGATGGAATACACAGGAATCAAATTGACTGCATCAGTGGGAAACCCTATGAAGATGCTCGTTATCAGCAGCTAAAGGCAGAGTAGGGCCTGACTGGGGAACAGACCCTCAGTTGCTCATATGTAAGTTCAGGATAAAGCTGGAGAAAATTAAAACAAGTCCACGAGAACAAAAGTATAACCTGAGCCTTTCCCACCTGAATTTTGAGAACATCTCAAGAACAGATTTGGTGCATTGAATACTAATAACAGATAACCTGATGAGCTGTGGGAGGTCATACAGAGCATCATTCATGAAGAAAGCAAAGGGTCATTAAAAGGACAGGAAAGAAAGAAAAAATCAAAATGTATGTCAGAAGAGACTCAAACTTGCTCTTAATCATAGAGCAGCTAAAGCAAATGTAAGAAAGGATGAAGGCAAAGTGTTGAACAGAACATTTCTAAGAGGACCTCAGGATGACAAAGCCAAATGCCATAATGAAATGTGCTAATAGCTACCATTAGAAAGCCAAGCAAGAAAGCATGTTCAGCATGTCTGAAACAGAGAGAACTCAAGGGAAAAAAAACTTAAGCATTGAATGGAAATCTTATGGGCAATCTATTGAATGAATCACGAAGCATCAAGAAAAGGTAGACAGAGTACACTGAACCACTGTCGCAAAAAGAATTAGTGCACAGATCACCATTTTAGGAGGAAGCATATGAGAAAGAACGGTGCTGAAGGAAGAAGTTCAAGTTGCACTGAAAGCATTAGCCAGACACAGGCCTACAGAGATTGGTTGGATGCCAGTGGAAATGCTTCAGCAAGCTGATGAAGCTCTGGAAGCACTCTCTGTCTATGCCAGGAAATTTGGAAGACAGCTACTTGGCCTACTGATTGAAAGAGATCCATATTTGTGCCCATTTCAAAGAAAGGTGACCCACAGAATGTTCAAACTATACTATAATATCATTCACGTCACACACAAATATAATTTTTCTGACAATCATCGAACAACAATTGCAGCACTATATTGACCTGGAACTGCTAGAAGTTCAGGCCTGATTCAAAAGAGGATTTGGAACAAGGGGTATAATTGTTGATATCAGCTGGATCTTGGCTGAAAGCAAAGAATGCCTGAAATTTACTTGTGTTTCATTGAGTATGCAAAGGCGTTTGACTTTGTGGATTATAATAAGCCAAGGAAACCCTTGAGAAGAATGAGAATTCCAGAATCCTTGGTTGTGTTCATTCAGAACTTGTTCACGTATCAAGAGGCAGTTATGGGAACAGAACAAAGTCATAAAAAATCAGGAAATGTGTGTGTCATGGTGTAACCTCTCACTATATTTGTTCAGGCTATGTGCTGAGCAAATATTCATAGAAGCTAGCTTATATGAAGAAGAATATGGCATCAGGATTGGAGGCAGACTTATTAACTGTGGGGGAAACCAGCCCCTCACAACTATTTCACATGTCCGATAGGCACAATTGTACCGTTATGATATATAAAGATTATAGTAAAGTCATAGAGAATAAGAGATTGAAGAGAAGGTAAAATAAAGGAGGTAGACACATTTCATATTCGCATGCTCACCTCCTCAACAGCCATGATCTCACCAGCCACGTCTGCACACAGCATGGGCAGAGAGGGCAGGAGGGAGCTCCTGTGAGGTTTTATTTCTCACCAGAGCTTACATATCTTTGGGGGCATGCAAGCCCTCTGATCACAGATAACGACCTACGTCATAGGAAGGGGTTGTAACATAGACAATACAAGCAATAGGAGGGGGATGACTTAGGGGTGTACATGCAGTAGTAAAGGGAGAGAATGGGGGTACATATGTGGTAAGATGGGCGGACCTTTGACTCAGTATAGTAGCCTAACTTTAGTCATCCTTGAGTAGTCCCGACCTTGCCTTTGGGCTCTCCTTCGAGGGAACAATATCAGAAGGGAGTGGGCCCTACTTAGGGTGAGTCAGACTGACTTTACAGTTGGGTTGCTCTAGATGGCTGATATCCTGAAGGAGAATAACCTCTGACCTACTTTTGTTGCTCTCCCAGTGTACAGTCATTTACTATGTGTAGCAAGCAGCTTCTTGGGTTTGGCATATATTTGGGGAAGACAACTTGGGAGAAATCTTCCTGTATCCCACAATTAACAACCTGAATTACAAAACCTTGCTTGTTGAAAGTGAGGAGAACTTGATGCTCCTTCTGATGCAGAGCAAGATTTGAACCTTCAGTATGGAATACCACTAAATGCCAAGAAGACCCAAATACTCACCACTGGACCAATAGGTGACATCATGATAAATGGAGAAAAGGTTGAAGTTGTCAAGAATTCTGCCCTGCTTGGATCTATAATCAATGCTCATGGAAGCAGCAGTCAAAAGATCAAGACATACTACGTTAGACAAATCTGCCGCACAAGATCTCTTGAAATTATTTCCAGTGCCTCATGTGCATGTGAAAGTTAAGGAAGACTGAAGAAGAACTGATGCAATTGAATTGTTGTTCTGGAGAATAATGAAGGCATTCTGGACTGCTAATAGGCCAAACCGATCTGTCTTGGAAGGAGTCTGGCCAGAGTGCTTCTTAGAAGCAAGTATGGAAAAACTTCTTGTACACTTGGGATTTCTTGTCCGGAGCGAGCAGTCCCTGGAGAAGGACATCATGCTTGGTAAAGTAGAGAGGCAGCAAAAGAGAGGAAGGCCTTCGAGGAGATGGATGGACACAGCAACTGCAACAGTGGGCTCAGGCATAGGAACAATTGTGAGGATGGCACAGGACCAGGTGGTATCTGCTCTGTTGTGTACACACAGGGTTGCTAGGGGTTGACCCGATGGCACCTACCAACAACTTAGTGTGACAATGGAGATCAGAAACATTCACACATTCTAGAGGTTGCTTTGTAACAATGAATTTCATAGAAAAATATAATTTATTTTTTCACAGGAGAAAAATGCTAAATTAGATGCATAGAATTAGAAAAATATAAATATTGTAGATTTACAAGTACTTTAAAAAAATAAATCATTGGTTGACTCCATCACTGTTGGCACCTGTGTCCACTTGGATATACATAATTTGGACGAATGCAAAGACATTGCACTATCTGGCCATATTGAGCCATGTTAAATATAGGAATCTGCTTCTTATTCCGTTAGTCAAGGTGGATCCTTTTTGAAACTCTCCCTGTTTGTTCCCCGCTTTTCTGATCTCCCATTTTTTTGCCCTGCTGTTGTATATGTCATAAGAGTCTGAATCACTTATGTTTTCTTTGATTCAACAAATAACCTAATCTGTCAAGCAGGGCAACTGTTTGATAAAGCTGATGAGAAGGATTTCAACTTTATAATTGAGTTCTTTAAGAACTGAATGGTACTATGTAAGTGCAGTCCTATAAGCATATTATGGTTATTAATATAAATAATAGCTAGAATGCAATGACTGCTACTGCGTAATAGGTAGTATGCTAAACATTTAACAGAAATTATTTTTCTCCTTAAAGCCCTGTCCTTTTCAACACAAAGTCAAAATTCCTTGACCTGGAATTTTTAGTTTAACACTTTAACTAAAGTAACGAGTGTTTCTAGCTTGAGTTTTTTCAGACACTGAAATAAGAATCATTTGCTTTACTCAAACTTATCTATATATTCCATAACTTTGCATCAGGTTTTTCACAGCCTGAAGTCCTCTGCCCTCTTTCTGTCCTTGAAGAGAGTGAGTCACTCCATGAGTTTCTGCCTACATCTGCCCCTTTCACTGGGCATTCTGTCTCCCTCCTCTGAATTTCCGAAGTTCTTTCTGTGAGGACTACCTCACTTAGATGGCTGCTGGTTTTAAGACAAACCTTTAAGATCTCAGATGCTATGTTCTTTGATAGCTGGGCACCTTCTGATTTCTTCGCCGCATAGGGCAACTATTGAGCAGGGTCCCATTGTAAGCACTAACTGTTCTTAGATTAGGGCTTATCATATTATTTATTTTATAAATACACATAGCTCATCATCTCCACAAACACTTGGAGGATAATTAGTTGTCGCATCTCACAGTGCTCAGCATGGAGCATTCAATGTGACTAACACTCAGTATTATTTTGAATCAACAGGTGATAACAGTTTAAGGAACCTAAAATTATGTGGTCCCCGAAGCCCAATTTTTTTCATCTTATTGATGGAGAAGGAACTGGTTCTGGATCGCATAATAAAAACAGAACTTATTCTAGGGTAATGTGGGAGAGAAGAGACTAAATCTATGTTTTTTGTTTCAGTTTTAGTTTTCGTGGCGTGCCTATTAGATCGCAGATGCACATATCATATGATCTGATTAAATCTCCTGCCTGCCCTACTCTCTGCTTCACAACCCATTTATCGATGTGGAAGCAGGCTCATAAATGTGTGGTCGTTTGTCCAAGCCACACAGCTTCTAAGAGGAGGGAAGTGTGTTCTTCTTCAGGGTTGCATTTCTCCAAAATCCTTGCTATTTTTACTGCCTTCTACTCCCAAACCTTACTGCTTTGGGTTTTTGTTCCTCAGCTACACTCTACCTTAATCAGCATTTCGTGAATTGGTTTGGCAATGCTTGTTCCAATTTCCCCCTTCTCCTCCACTTTAAAGTATTGTTGAATATCATAAATAACATAGCCAATTTGTGTTTCTGATGATTTTAATCCACATACCTCGATGTCTTGCTTGTTTCTCCTACAGAAGAGGATTGTGTGTGTCTTTGGGTTCTGTTGTTGGCGTTATGAAAACCACAAGGCATTATATACCTTTTAACAGATAGAGATGCCTTCCTTCTGCCCGAGTCCCATATTTACTGACAGTCATTTCTTAGAGAACAGGCTGGTGAGACCCTGTTAATGCTACTGCAGTTACCGCTGCTGCTGCCTCTCAACTTTCGTACTGCAGCAGCAGAACAATCACAATTACTAATGCTCAGAGAGACAGAATAAGCCAACCCCCCCTTTATTTCTGTAATACTGTTTAACTGATTCTCTGGCTGAAACTACTATTGCTTTCAGGGCTATTTCCTATGCAAATGAATGTGGCTACACAGACCTTTGTATGATTGGCAATTTTGTTTGCTTCAGTTGAAGCTATACTTGTATTGAAATTTCTATATTGGTTTGAAAATATTGATGATAAAAAAGAAATAGTAATTAAGTCTGACTTGTGGCAGGCAGCTGAATAAGAACGTTCATGTTTAAACTACTGAGAAATGTAAATATTTGATTTGATACAATGGGACCACACATTCTTCACTCAATTGTGATTATTTAAGCCTTCTGTTGAGCCTCCTAGACAGATGGTCTTTTGAGTAATGAACACTCTTTGAATAAGCAAAATGCCATTTGGAAAACTGGAAAAAGTGGTATGATTAATAAATATTTCATGCAACAAAGTAATTCAAAATAGTCGTGGGTTGCTACAAATTTAAAAAATCCTAAATGTCATCTTATAGATAGTAAGAGTGTGCAGTGCTTTTCAGATATTTGAACAGCTATTTTTCCATTTCCACCCTAATTTGTGCCTCAAGTAGTCCCCCAGATTGTTAGACAATGGTAGGAGTATTTATTTATTTATAATCATTAGGAAATTATCCATTTTTTACATTTCTTAGATGAAAGTAACTCTCATGGCAAGTCTATTTTAATTATTTGCATATATTCCTAAGTATTTCTACAACCTTTTGGATAGTTTCCTGCCTTCTTATCCATTTTCAACTGCTTACCTTCCAGGATTAGGCACACCTTGGTCCTTAAAGTAGCATCCTTGCTTATTAATACTCTAAAAATGGCTTGTGTAGCAGATTACCTAATACAACACATCTTTTGATCTCTCGACTGCTGCTTCTATGAGGATTGATTGTGGATCCAAGGAAGAAAAAAACCCTTTTCTTCAACCTTTTCTCCATCTATCATGATGCTACCTATTGGTCCAGTTGTGAGGATTTTGGTCTTCTTTACATTGGATCATAATCCATACTTGAGGCTACAGTCCTTGATCTTCATTAGCAAGAGCTTCAAGTCCTTCTCATGTTGAGCAAGCAAGGTTGTGTCACCTGCATATTGTAGGTTGTTAATAAATCTTCCTTTAATCCTAATGCCACATTGTTCTTTATATAAGCCAGCTTCTGAGCATACATGTATGTTGAGAAGAAACAACCCTGATGCACACCTTTCTTGATTTTAAATCACGCAGTATTCCCTTGTTCTGTTGGTACAAGTGCCTTTTCATACATGTACAAATTCCTCATTAGGTTGTGAGTTAGTCTGGGTTGACTAGAGAAACAAATCCAGAGACCTTCATGTGTGTATAAGAAAGAACCTTTTTTTTTTTTTTTTTTAACAGAGCAGACCAACTTTATTCAGAGTAGCAAGAACATGCAGGCAGGGTACATCCAGCCAGGCTGCCCCCAAGATGCCATCTCCCTTCCCACACTTGCTGTGGGGCACAGACACAGACAGGGAAGTCCCCTCGCCCAGGGACACGACTGGCCTGGATCTAGGCCAACTCCATTGTCAGTCAGTCAGGACAGACCGAACAGAGGGCCGGCACGCCTTTGCAAGGGGCACCCGTGTGGCCTCAAGCCGGGCACCCACTGGGGTGCAACTGAACACATTAACAAATCCAGGCGGCCGCTGGCCCAAGACCCACTGGTCGGGCGGCTTCTCTTCACTAGCTCACCATGCTTCTTACTTCTGTGCTCATGAAACCCCGGGGAAGACTCTGTGCCTAATCTCTGTCTCAATCTGCAAGCTACACTACCCGTGGGATACTCAACCCGTGGGATGTGTCGCTGTACTTTGAGGTTCCTTCAAGACCTGCTTCGCCACACTACTGGAGTATACATCTCTTGAGCTGAGGACTGTTGGACCTTGTCATCTGGCTGACTGTTGGTGACCTGCCTTGCTGTTTGCTGCCTGTGGCTGGATTGCCTGAATTGCTCTACAGAAGACTCAGCTGTCTGCTTCCTTGACTTGCCCCTGGCAGCCCTCAAGACTTGAAGGACCACCAGTGTATTAGCTGTCTCATGGAAGTGAGTTCCACTGAGCCATTTGTATTGCTTTACAGATTAATTAGCTGTTTATTTCTTATGTTATATATTATATCTATATAAGTGCACACACAATAAAAAAGTAAGAAAGAGCTTTATATACAAGAACAATTGAATATTGAGAAAACATCCCAGCCCAGTCCAGATCAAGTCCATAGGTCCGATATTAACCCATAGGTTTGATACTAATCTATAAATTCCTCTTCACACTCATGAAACATATAACATGACACCGAATGCAGGAAGACTACAGGCTAGTGGGTGGAAAATCTTGTGAATCCAGGGGCGTTTTTAGTATCATGGTGCTGGCATGGGTCTCTGTGTGGCTCCTCTAGCTCCAGGGCTCTGGCTGCATCAGGCTCATTGCCAGTAATGTCTCACAGGGAGGGAGGCAGTGAGTGAGTGAGTGAGTGAGTGAGTGAGTGAGTGAGTGAGTGAGAGAGATAAGGTTTATTGTGCCACCCTGGCTGATAAACATATGTGGAGGTAATTGAAGGGCAGAGAGATCAATGGCTCCTTGAGCCTTGCCTTTCTAGTTCTTGAATCTCTTGCTTTCTGATGGTCAGATCAGGGTGTGGCTGCCTTAGCCAGTTCCCTGCTTCAGCTGGCAAAGCACACTTCCTGCAAGACATCCTGAAGAGACTCCACATGGACCTACCCTGATGGAGTCCTGAGTGCTGGAGTAGCCATTTGGAGACCCCTGCCAGTATTGAGATGCTTACATGCTCACTGATTCGGCTTTCCTCTTGCATTTGGCTTCATTACTGTGTGTTTTGTGAGATGGAGGAGGACTTTGTAGATTGGTGTTTGATATATGGGCTAATGTTGGACTTACGGGCGTGGACAGCACTGGGTTGGGATGCTTTCTTAATGTACACATACTTTTAATTTTATTTTTAAATCTTTTTTCAGTGTTTATTGTGACTTTGGTAAAGATTTATAGAGCAGAGCATAATCAGTTTTACATTCAATTCATAGGCATTTTATTTAATCTTTTCATTGAAATCCCTTCATGTAATGTCTTGAAGACCCTAGGATACTTGAGAATTAGTTTGTTCTAGCACTCATGGGGCTGTCTTTAAGGTTTCCTATAAGCCACATTCCGACTCCTTCCCGAGACACTTCTGTCTTCATTGATAAAAGTAGGACAAATGATAAACGTGTTTGGGACTTTAATCCAAATCAGTGACACGTTAAGACTATGTTAGCTGGTGATCTTTAGCTGTATTGTACTTTCTTTTCTTTTTTTTTTTTAACAATTTATTAGGGGCTCATACAACTCTTATCACAGTCCATACCTATACATACATCAAGTGGAGGGTGAGTGGGTTGGAAAGGGGGAACTGATTACAAGGATCCACATGTGACCTCTTCCCTGGGAGAGGGACAGCAGAGAAGGGGGGGAAGGGAGACTCTGGATAGGGCAAGATATGACAAAATAACGATGTATAAATTACCAAGGGCACATGAGGGAGCGGGGAGTGGGGAGGGAGGGAAAAAAAAAAAGAGGACCTGATGCAAAGGGCTTAAGTGGAGAGCAAACGCTTTGAGAATGATTGGGGCAGAGAATGTGCAGATGTGCTTTATACAACTGATGTATGTACATGTATGGATTGTAAAAAGAGTTGTATGAGTCCCTAATAAAATGTAAAAAAAGAAAAGAGGAGGAAAAAAAAGGATTAGGACACATACTTTTTATATAAAACAATACCTTATACATAAGAGTTTCTGTGGATTTCTGTCCTAGTTTACCCAGACTAACACAGTGAGTGTCCTGCCTCCAGGGAGCTGTTTCCTTAGAGCCCACAAATGAGGTCATCAAGCTGCGACCTGATTGACAGGCTAAGCTCTACCCCTTCACTCTTTATAGTCTCAAATTGACAACAGATTGTGGGTTGGCACTACAGCTACAATGATGGACTTTACATGCTGGCTATGTTGAGTATGATGGGACCAGGCAGTATTTCACTCTATTGTACAAAAGGTTGTTATGAAGTCTGGTTTGACTTGATGGCAACCCTCCCCCCCTCCATCTCCTCCTCTCTTCCTTCCTCCCTTTTTTTTTTCCTTTCTTAATCTCTGCTGGAACCAAAGAGCAAGCATTTTAGGAAATATTTTATAATGTTGTTTTTAAGAAGAGGAACTATGGTGGTGCAGTAGGTTTTGTGTTGGGCTGCTCGCCACAAGATCATTGTTCAGGAGTTTGAACCCACTAGATGCTCCATTGGTGAAAGATGAGGCTTTCTCACTCTGTAATGATTTATAGCCTAAAAAATCCACAAAGGCAAGTCTACTGTGTCCATAGTGTCTCTGAGTCAGAATTGACTCCTTGGCAATGAAATTTTTTTCCTAATTACGATCTTCCTAGACTCCCGATTACCTGTAAATTTCAGTGACAACAGGAAATAGAGAATGCTGAAGCTTGGACTCTAGCTACCATTCATCCCACATTTGTTTCTGTCTCACAGACCCTGGTTCTCTATATTGCAGCTTCCTGATCCCCCTACTATTTCCCTATGCTCTCTCGAGATGTGATTTTGTCAACTGCTTCTTCACTGGTCTTCCTGGCTAATCTACTGCTCATCTTTTACATGTAATTTAGGTTTCATCCCTGTAAGAAAGTTTCCTGACCAGCCTCATCTTACAATGGGCTCTTCTCTTCTTGACAGGAGCATATAACTATGCAACTATATCTATCATGATCTCTGGGTCAACATGCTATCATTGTTTACACATTGCTTTTCTTTATTGCGTACTATTTTCAGGAACTGATTCTTTATTTCCAAAGCCTCACACAGTTCCTGAAGTAGCATTGACATTCAGTAAATGACTGAGATGAGTTCGTGAATGAACTGCGCTCAGTTTTCCCATGTAGGCTAGACTAGGGCGTGTCTGAGATTATCTTTGGAATTTTCTCAAAGGACTGACAGCTATGCTGTCTGGGACTGTGTGTACTACCCTTCAGAGTTCTTGACTGCCTGACTAGGCAATGTCCTGTTAAATATTTTACTAGGAGGTAAATTGGGAGATCATAAAGTGCCTTGACTCTCATTTACTAAGAATAGGCCTTTAAATTTCTTCTGTAATTAATAATAATAATAATACAACGTCAAGTCAGTGGAGGTGGAAATCTCCTAGAATAAAAATGTCCTTTTAGTTTTTTGCCACGCTTTTTAGGTTCAAGAACATCTTTATAACTGAAAGCTAGGCTATATTCTTGTCTGCAGTCAGCGTGGAACATGAACAATGGACTTGTTTAGGATTTTGATTAGTTCCCACGCTTCTATGTATGAAGTACTGCAGCTTCCTTTACCCCTCCAGAATGAGACAGGGTTCCTGGTGTGCTGGAAGAAGAGAGTGGTTTTTCCATTGTTGTAATCTTAATATCCTTCACAGGATCCCGGGGGGTGTAGTCCTTATGAACTGGGCTGCTAACCACAAGGCCTGCAATTTGAAACTACCCTCTGCTTCTCGAGACAGAGACTAGGCTTCCTACTTCCTCAACGCGTTACCACCTTAGAGACCCATAGGAGCAGTTCTACCGGTGAATTGGAATCAACTCCGTAGCTGTGAGTTTTAGTATTCTTAATAGAGTTACATAACTTTCAGCTTAACATAATGATTGCTAATTGGATATTCATTAATGTTACCAGAAATAAAAAGGAAAAAGACATTTCTTTTTGATCTGTAAATAATTGACCTACTGAAATGTCTAGAAATTTTTACTCTTCATGGAACCTAATTCTGATGTAGTAAACAATAATATAGATCTTCGTTTATTGACACAGACAGAAATCATTGATAGAGTAAGTGAAAGGAAGGAGGCTGTAGACAGTATTGTAGCTATAAACCCAAACCAATCCTGTTCCAAGTCATAAGGATCGTGTGTGTGTGTGTGTGTGTGTGTGTGTGTGTGTAGGTTTTAAATGTTCTAATTCTATTAATTGGCAAATTTTAGGCAGTAGACAATACAAGTTGTGAATAGTAAAGAAATTTGTTGTTGTTGTTGTTTTCTGAACTGTTTGAATTTCTAAACACAGTTACCATAATTAATTAGAGCAACAACAACAACAAAAACCAGGCGTAGTTTTTTGGTACTTTGTTAGGGAAAAATGCCCAAGGGCAAGTGGTCAGAATGAAATAGAAAAAGTCACAAATTCTAAAAGCATGGAGATATTACACATGACTGCTTTTTTTTTCTGCCTTTCTCTACCTTCTGTAAGAAAAGTAGGTTACCTTTATAATTATCAAGTAAACATAAAGCAAACTGTAACACTGCAGGGTAATGCCAATACTGTTAGATGCTTAAGTAATGTCTAACTTCGAGTTTGAAAGCAGATAAGCAAATGAAGACAATTGGGTAAGTCAGACATTTGAGCCACACAGCACAGCTTGTTATGGACTAAATTTAAATGCGCTTGAACGTTGCATTGATCTTTCTAGTTTTATTCTTTAGGAAACTGTGTAAGACTTTATGCTTTTAAATTGCTGACCAGTCTTTGGTCAAAACCATCAGATTTAAAAATGGTTTTCAAATACTGGGCACATTTTATTTGGTGATGAATTCAATGAGTGAGAGGGAAGGGACAACTATATGTGTGCAGCGAACCCGTTATTTATTTATCTTTTTCCTTTTCACAATCATATTTCTTAACTGCTCTGAACAATTCTGGAGGAGCTCTGGTGGCAGTGTGGTTACATATTGGGCTGCTAATTGCACAGTCAGCAGTTCAAAACCACCTGCTGCTCCCTGGGAGAAAGGTAGCGCTTTCTACTCCTGCAGAGTTTCCGTCTTGGAAAGACACAGGGACAGTTTTACCTTGTCCTCTGTGTCATTATGAATTAGTATACACTGGATATAATTGAATATGGCTTGACAAAATCTGTGTTCATTAAATTTCTTCTGTCAAAAAAAACCTTAGGGAAGTTATTATTTTTTTAAAGACATGCAAGTGATCATTACTATTTAAACACTTGTATATTGGAAAGCATATATTTGAAAGGTTTTGCAACCAGTAAATCACGTAAAACAGTCCCTCTGTTGCAGAATGACCAAGTACATGAATATAACTCATTGGCTATTCATGTATAAGGGGTTAAGAATTTATCTAATTTGCATATCAAAAATAAAAGGAATATTTACTTTGGGAGGCTTACATAAGTACTTATATAGGCTTTTGTGTATAGTTATATATATTTGTGCCTATTAAAAAATTCCAGTCCTCTGAGGTGTTATTTCTTTGTATTGCTACACAGTAGTAATCTATCAGAACATCATTTAAACTACGTTTTATAGATTACATTTTTCTATTGTTAATTAGGTAGACCTAGATGAAACTATCAAGAACCTTGGCGGTACAATTGTTAAGCAGCTGGCTTCTAAGTGAAAGGCCAGCATCACAAACCCACCAGTGGCTCTGTAAGAAATGACCTGGAGGCTTCCTCCCCAAAGATTACATAGACCACACTCACGGTCCTCTAGTCGATTCCAACTCAGTGATCCAGTAAAGCCCTGGACATTCAAGGGCCAGAATGATTTCATCTAGGCTTAAAATGACTCAGAATTGACTTGACTGTACACAACAAGATGAAAATGAAATTGAGACAATGACTTTGCTCTCTGTCTCTGTTGGTGCTAATCTTTTACGTTTGTGCCAGATATATTGTTCAGTGAGATTTATTGTGCAGAGCAAACTTTCAAAATAAAAAAAATTACTTAAAATAGATGATTCTTGGACAACATAACTGTTTTTCTCTAGCTCATGAATGAATAGGTTCCAAAGCCTTATTTTTGTCATACATGAATACTAGTATGTACAAAGAAGGCACGCTACAGTCTTACATATGCATGTCGTTAGTATGATTATCAGAAACGTGAAGTCCTTCCTGGCCTAGTTTCATTCCTGGAGGTAAAGAAATCAGTCCATGCCAGACTACTTGTTTAGGATACTTGTGTTGTCATTTCCTAATGTGACCTTAGTTAAAATTTTAGCCTGTTCAAGCTGCTCTATATTGCTAAAATGTTCATTCTTTTGCCTGAATTGCCTTTATAATGAAATGAAATAATATAAAGTACTTTCCTAGTGTGTATCAGGGTTATATCTTCCACCAATTCATCCAATCTGATCAACTAATCCGGACGATATTAACAAGAATACGATATCAGGATTGGAGGAAGGCTCGTTAGTTACCCACCAGCGTCTCCAAGGGCATTGTTGGTCCCTGCAAATATTTAGAGTTGGAGACGCTCCAGAACAGCTTTGCTGTGCTGTCCGGTAGGGCTTCTGTGAGCTGCACTGGGCTTGGTGTCACTGAGTGGTCGAGGACCATCCTGGACAGAAAGAAATGAGGCAGGCTGGATTGGGTTGTAGAGTGTCCTGACTCATCTGCTGAAAAATATACAGTTTATTCTGTACAGAGAGAAACTAGTGATGGATCTTTGAACATAATTGAAATGATTGAGGCTCACTGAAGGTTTTGATATGATCAGATGTGTAGTTCATGAAAGCTTGTGTCTAAAATGGATTGGATTAGATAAATTTTAGAACTTTATGATAAAATAATTACGTACCATGTATGAAAAAATTTCACTGATGATATACTTTAACCATCATTGGATTATATTTACTGTATGCAAAAAATTATGAACAATGAAATGCCCACATTTTAAAGTGTCATACATGCAACTCTGTCTGTAGACAGGTTATTGGATTTGATAACATAAGGTGGATATTTATATAAGTTATCTTTGAAATAATTTTAAATAAAACTAACCACCATAAATGGAAACTTCCCTTATTTTCAGCAGCCAGGAAATTATGGAATATCCCAGAGACTTAATCCAGAGGTATAAAGCTTTCTGTATTTAACACACTGGCAACTTTACATTATTGCAAAATAATAAAGCTTCAGAGGACATCTTGATACATTTCATATAAATTGTTGTATCTACGCTGATGGATTTTGGTGCAGTGTTTTTTGTTTTGTTTTGGGGTTTTAAGTAATATACAGAGGTGATAGGTATAAAGCTGAGCTGACGAACGGGCATTCTTTCCATGCTTTAATGGCCCCCCTCTGGATTAATTTTTGTTAATCTATAGCCACAAGCAGACCTTGCCTTCCAGATCTTACAGAGCCCAAAACCACACTCACTGCCATCAAGTCAATTCTGACTCAGGGTGACCCTACAGGGAAGGGTAGACCTCACCATGTGGGTTTCTTAGCCTGTAACTCTTAGGGGAGTTGAAAGCCTAATCTTTCTCCCGTGCTGCACCTGGTAGTTTTGAACTGGTGACCTTGAAGTTGGCAGCTCAACGAATAACCACTACGCCACGGGGTCTCTTCCAGGTCATGTAGATGTGCCTTTATTGAAAATGCTCCTGGAGACATCTTGTTTGGGAGAGTCTACTGAAGATTTGATTTCGGAGAGTGTAAATGATTTCATAAGCACAGCACCAAATACCTGCATCATAGAAGGAAGTATAGTTGATGGAAGATGAAATCCGAGTCTAAACTGACACTTGTTGAGCAGGAAACAAAAAGTTGACTTCATAGGACCTTAAGATCGAGATAGGAATCAACATATTGGAAGCATATTAACTCAGGGATAGGAAATTAATAAGCAACGAATTTAGGACTTGGTTAAGTGTCCGTAAACCCTGTTGCGGGGAATACATTTACAATCTCATTCTTTATTTGTTAAAGAAAGTCTTATTGATTGGGATCTCAGAATACAAGAAACCAATAGAACTTCTTTTTTGCATTTTTATGTTTTCCTATTTTCCAATGTGTTTTTTGATAAAAATATCTTGTTTAAAATTATAAATAGTTAATAAGGGACAAGCCCAGAAATTAAAGTCTAATAAATAAATGGTTGTAATGTCAGGCTCTGTGAATGGTAATGGCAGGAAGCCTGGCGCATGCTCTGACTGCTGCCTTGAAAGCTCTGGACAATGTTTTAACTTTAAGCCCTGTAGTCCATCAAATAAATCTATATGCACATACACAACCCTCCGTTTGGGTGCATAATTTCTTCCTCTTAATTTCTAAACTAAGTTTTCCTCTTTCATTTCCCTTTTTCCCGAATAAGCTCTCCTTTCTTTCTACTTTTGTCCTCTGGCTGCCCTCTCCACAAACACTTCCATAAACTACCAAAGACACTCTGGCTGGGGGTGCTTGTCTCCCCTCTGTGCAGTTTACCCTCATTGAAAAAGAAGGAGTAAAAACATGCAGGAAATGAATTAAAATGATGAACCTGAATAAATAAAAGGTCTTTGAAGAAGGGCAATGACTGGCTAAGTGACATTTTAATTCCAATTTGAAGGTGACATTTCATTGCTATCTAATTTCTGACTTCCTGCTTTTGATCTGAACATCCGCTTATGGAAGATTCAAGCTTGATGAGGAGTAGTGGACTTTCTGGGTGTTGTGTGCACTGCATGGCACGCTGGCGGCTGTGTTGCCACGGCTGGACTGCTAGCCACAGGCTGATTTCTCATAAATTTCTACTGTGTAGTTAGGATGGAAAATTTTGTTTGGTTTTTGGCTTTAGTGTGTAATGCAGGTCTTGGTTTTGTGTAAAGTTTTTTTCTTTTTTTTTAAGTGCCAATAAAACTTAAAAATTAAAAAAAATAAAGACAAGTGTTGGTAGTTGTACAAATATATGTAGGCCTCCCATGCTTAGCTTGACTTTGCTGCCTGTAAAAGTAAGAAGTAGTAACAGAAACCATTGGACTTATGCTCAAAGAAGCCAGTTCTGAGTTGACAGGTCATTGAGGTCATTGGTGGACAGAAGTAGGGCGAAGGGCTGAGTTCCGTACAGTACTGGTCATCCAGACCCTCAGCCTTTCTCAGTCCTTCAGCTACACTTGTGCCGAGAAGACAAGCTCATTGTTTGTGCACGTTCCTGTTTTTGACCAGGTTAGATGGAGTACATGGATGCTGTGTATGGCATCTCTAAAGTTACAAGTTAAGAGTGAAATTAAAGGTGAAGCCATTTGGCCCCAAATATACTCTGGGGGAGTCCCTCATAGCTGACGTTGTGGAGTTACTCTGAGTTTTAATTGACATAATGACAGCTAACAGCAGTCACAATTCTCTCCACGTTCTTCTCCAATCCTTGTTAAAAATCCAGATGCTTTGAGGTCTATTTGACTCGCACAAAATGACTTAATTTCTTTTGGCCTCAGATAGCTGATGTAAAATGAGAAAGTTATATTACATGGGTCCCCATATTCTGCCCCAACTTTTGAGTAGACTTCTCCAACTGAAAGTATTGGCAAGAAAACTTTGTTCTTTGAATTTCTCAGTGTCTTATCTGAAGCCATAGGGAAGACTCATTGAGATTATACTGTATGAATTGTATTTGGAATCAGATTACTACAAGAACTTCGGTTCCTTAAGTGATGCTTCCACGTCAACATAGTAGATGTCTGGAAATGACAAACAAGCCCCAAACCAAACCCATTGTTGATTCTGACTCTGCAGTCTTATGGGACAGAACCAAACTGCTTCATAGGGCTTCCAGTGATGTAAACTTTTTTCATTTGTAAATCCTCTTGAATTTTTATTCTGAATTGGGTTAAGGTTTACAGTGCAGATCAGTTTATCATTCAACAATTCATAAATGTTTTTTTATGTTTGATTGCATTTGATTACATCCTTCACAAAGTATTCTTTCACATCACTTATTCTACTTCATCACAATTTTCCTGTCCCCACTCCCCCTTCTTGGCTAACCTTTCTGAACTTTGTCCTTGGCAAGTGCTGCTCTTTTGACCTCAGATAGTCGATTGTTCTAGATATGAATACTTCCCTCATGCTATTTTTCGCTTTCTAGAATTGCCTTCATATCTCTACATGCACTGTGACTAAAGTCTCTGTCTAATCAATACATTTTGTCATTTTAATGATTTTTTCCCTCTACTCTGGATCTTCTAAGGTGGTCCCTTCCGGAGTTAGTGATGCAGCATCTCATTCTTCTGGTCCGAGGATCATGGCGCTTGTGGTGTTCATTTGGTCTCTTAGTCTACTGGACTCATTATTTTCACGTGTCTGCTTTTCTTCCCTCTTTCCACCATACAGCAAGGGCCCAATAGGTGCACCATGGGCGGTCTCTCAGGAGATTTGAAGATTCTACTGGTTGCTCAGCAAAGTAAAATACAGAACATTGTTTTAGTGGGCTATGTGATGCCAATTGACCTTGGGTCCTCCCCAGGGCCTGCAACTCATTCACTTATGGTATTTGATATGTCTAAAAAATTTTCTCAAAAAAAATTTCTTTGCTCCCTGTGTGCTCCACCACATTATGGATATATTTGCAGCAAATGTAAACACCCGTGTACAAATATCCTCTGTGAAACATATATATATAATCCTGCTTCTACTCCAGCTCTCTCATAACCATCAGCCTGTGTACATCTAATTGTAGATGATTATTATTGCAGGATTGTGTATAACCATATTTACCTCTGTTGCCTTCAGTTCTTACACTCTTCCCAACGCCAGCAGATTACCACATCTTTTTCCCAGACAGTGGCCTGTAGGTGGAATTCAACACCTTTTGATCAGAAGACAAGCACTTAACCACTGTAAATAAACCAGGGCTTTTAGAGACAATACTGATGGGGATTAATTTTAATTTTGCACCAACAGAACTATGTAGCTGGTACCTTCCTTATCAGCAAGAATAGATTTAGGATGTGCTGAAAATAATGTAGATAAAATTGATATCTCTGGAATATTTGTCAGCTGATCGGCATAGGTAACAAAACTAGAAAAAAGAGCATGCTATTGTAGTTGGAGATTTAAATAAACGTTGAGGTTTATTTTGTTTTTTTCATTACTAATGAGTTAGTTAGCTTGAAAAGGGAGACATTGAACTCTGCTTAAAAATTAGGCAACTATTGTGCATTTTCTTTTTTTAATCGTTTTATTAGGGGCTCTTATCACAATCCATACATACATCAATTGTGTAAAGCACATTTGTACATATGGCCATATGAAAAGCAAAGCAGGGGAAAAAGTGGAAGGAAGCTTCACTGGTGCAAAAACAACAACAAAAAACCCAAACTCAGTGTCCTGGTGAACATGAAGGGAACTTGGAGTCTGAGGCTTGGTCAGCAGAAAACGTTTCTCTTGTGCTGGACCTGTGCTTGTGACAATATTGAAATGAGGTTACTTGAGCTTTGCGTTGCTGTCCTTGGAATTATTTTAACTTTTAAATGTTGTGTCAGAGTGAGTTCAAAGTTTAATCAACCAACAAGGGAAGAGGAATTTTCTGGAAAACTGTCATAGATGACTTTAATAATAAATTTTATTATAAAAAACATCTAGATTATTTTTGTCATTCAGGATGCATTTAGTGAATAAGTAATGAGTAATCCCCATATGATTGGGAGGCTTAAGATTAAGAAAGAATGTGAACACATTGCCTATGAAAATCACTTTTCCGAGACATTACCTGCATCACTTCTTTTAACCCTTGCAACAATCCTGTGAGGTAGGTCTCATGTTATCTAATTTTATACATGAGAAAATTGAAGTTCAGAAAGGTCAAGTAACTTGTCCAGCCCACACAGTCAGTAAATGTGGTACTATAATTCTTATCCCTGTGATCTGACTTAAATTTATTCTTCTATTAGCTATGAAAATATGTATCCTTTCGAAGGATATTACACAGATTTAAAGTTTCAGTGATTTTTAACTTATAAATTTTAAATTATAAATTTCCTTAGCTTACCAAGTATCGTTGGATCCGTGACTTTTAGTATATATTTAATATGGGAGTTATAAAGCAAAGAGAATGGGTGCGATTGTTCTTTTTTATCAACTCTGTAGTGTTTTGCTTTTACATTATTGACATAGTTATGTGTCAGTATGCTTATGGATATTTCTAAATTCTGTTATTTTGAATAGGACTTGTTCTAAGAAATAGGACGTTCCATATTTACAAATTTTGTGATACCACCAAAGTGGAACACAATACAGTTACAATATACTATCGTTCAGCATAATGTCGTATAAAGGCATGCAGTGGTGAAGAGTTTGGCTGCTAAACAAAGGTCAGAGATTTGAATCTATCAGCTGCTTCCATGAGAGAAAGATGAGGCAGTCTGCTTCCATACAGATCTCAACCTTAGAAACCCCAAGAGGGCTGTTCAACCTCTGTTCCACGAGGTTATTGTGAATTGGAATCAATTCAGCTACACACAACAGAGTACTATAAAATAGTGTGGAATGTACACAAAAACTAAACTCACTGCCATCAAGTCAATTCTGACTCATGGTGACTGCATTCGTCTGGGAACTTTAGAGAAACAAACCCATAGAAACTCATATGTATAAGAGAGAGTTTTATATAAAGAGTAAGTGCACATCAAGAAAACACCCCAACCCAGTGCTGCCCAAGCCCACAAGTCCAATATTAACCCATTAATCCATATGTCCAATTAACACCAATCCGCAAAGTCCTCCTCCATCTCACAAAGCAGACGCAATGATGCTGACTGTAGGAGGAAAGCCAGTCAGTGGATGTGTAAGCATCTCAGCACTGGCAGGGGTCTCCACACGGCTGCTCCAGCAGCCAGGGCTGCATTGGAGTTGGTTCATGTGGCTTCTCCTTAGGGATGTCTTGCAGGAAGTGAGCCTTGCCAGCTGAAGCAGGGAACTGGCTAAGACAGCTGCACCCTGGCCCGACCATCACCAAGCTAGAAAACAGAGAACTAGAAAGGCGAGGCTCACCGAGTCATGTATCCCTCCGCCCTTCAATTAACCCCACATGTGTTTATCGGCCAGGTGGGCACAATAAACTAACTACCTCAACCCACCCCTGGCCAACTTGGCCCATGTACATAATTCTTTAGCTTCATAATTGCAATTAAGTAGCACCTACACCATAATCCTATAATCCTGTGAATATGTTCCCCCGCCTATGAAAGTTTGTAAGCTAACCACTTCATTATCGTCCCAGTTTGGGGTATCCAATTCAATGACCCTTTCTAACAGGGTAGAACTGCCCCGGGGTTTTCAGAGGCTGTCTCTCTTTGTCGGAGTAGAAAGCCTCATCTTTCACCCATGGAGTGGCTATGGTTTTTGAACTGTTGACCGTACTGTTGGCAGCCCCATCTGTAGAGTATATTTTTATCCCAAATTAAAAGAAAACGTGAGTCCATTATCTCCTTAAATATCTCAGCACGAGAGAGAATTCTTTTTCTTTGTTTTAATATATGTAGCCTCAACTCATCATGTCAGTTGGTCAGTATTAAGGGTTCTTTGAGGCAGACAGTTTTCTCTTCTTTTTAAATGAAATGATTCACAGGGTTATTGCAGGTATAAGAGGAAAAGAAAGAATTTACAGAGTTAGGACTTCAGGTTGGTTTTGAAGAACTGATTTTCACCAGTCTCTTTATAAATTTTTATAGGATTTGAAAAACGTCTGTGACTGAAGTTATGGGCTTTCTTTGGATTAGGTTAAAAAGTATGTTTAATTCAGTCCCTGAAATTTGAATGGCTGATGTCAGTATACCGTTTGAACCAGGGTAGGCGAAAAGTAATTTCTTGCCAGAAGAGTTTTGCTCCTTTAGAACCAGAACATATGTGGTCAGCACCTGGGAATTTCCATCTAATAAATTAGATTCCTTCCAATTTTCTCAATGAACATTTTGTTTGGCCTTTCTTCATGATCCTTGTTTCAGAAAAGAAGGTCAGAATTCTCTCCTGTGTTAGGTAAAGAAAATGTTATTTAGGAGGCAAGCCATTTGAGATTCCAACATTTATAACTTTGACGAGGATTTGAGTGTCTGTTTGGTAGAATATACCTCACATTTTTATTTAAAATGTAAAATCTGTACTCCTAACTTAAACTACAGCTACTAAGTATTTTGGGGGACTTTTCAAAAAGTTTGATGCACACAACACAAAAAAAGTCACTGAAAGAATTCTAAAGATAATATGGGATAGCATTCTTTAAATAATTCTAAAGATAATATTATATAGACATAATGTATTTGATGTGACTTTATGACTGCCATCCAACATTCTTTAGACACAGACTCATGTTGTGTATGTATTTTTGAGATGTAAAGTTACGAGTGATATCTTCAGAGGTGTAAGAACAAACCTACTAACATCATGTCAATTTTCCTTCATAGTGACTCTTATGTAGACTTTCTAGGACTGTACATCTTTATGGAAACACACAGCCTCCTCTTTTTTCCTTGTAGCTGGCTGGTGGGTTTCACCCACTAATGTTGTGGTAAGCAGTCCAACATTTAACTTCCAGTACCAGTAGGACTCCTTCAGATGTATAATGATTACTAAACAGCCTAACAGAAGTATTTTTTATATACTTGGAAGAAAATTTATAGTTGGAGAGATTTTCTATAGAATCTTATTTCCTATTTCCCTCAGATAAATTTCTACACATTTAGCTTACAGAAATTTGTTATTTGGATTTCATAGTAAAAAATCATTCTGCCAATGAGGAACATTAAATTTCAAGCTTCTTACATGTATCGTGTTTCAGACTAAAGAAGTTTTACAATCAAACCAGGAAGATATGAAAATAAAGATTTCCAGTGGAAGCGTTGATTCAATTTGAGCTGCAGCCAAACATTCATGAAAATTTAGATTAAATAATTAAAGTGTAGACATTTAAAATTGTGACAGCTTAAAAATATATTATATATATAAATATAATATATTTATTGTGGCCGTTTCCTAGGCATTGAGCATCCTCTCTCTAGCAGACTCAGATTTGAGCTCCTCGATGTTTCAGTCATTTATTAAAGCCTCCTTTATCTACCTTTGAGCTATCAGACCTAAAACTCATTGCTTAGAGTTTGATGATTGCACATTAGTGAAAGATCAAAACCTGATGTTATCAGTGGAAATAATTCCGTCCTGTCATACTCTATTATATTTCCGAGTGTAATTTGCCATTTTATATTGAGAGTACAAAGCTACCAGTTAGAATTGATTTATTCCATTTTTCAAAGCCTGACAGATACTCCGTGAAGCTAGTTTATTTTTGTAAAGTGTTCAAATATGAGGCAGAACATGTTTGAAGTAGTGAGGAGCTGTAATATTTGTGGGAAGGAGGGGATAATCATGGGAGAATTCATTGGGTAGCTTGATATAAATGCTAGGACATTGAGTTTGCTGGAACCCAAAACCTGAGATTTGCTGGGACGAGTAGGGCCTTTTCTACAAGTTGGCGACATTGCTGCCCCATACAGGCATCTGGAATCACCGAGTGTCCAGATGTGCTGTTACTCCCCCATCTCCTTCACCCCTCCCTTCCACCAGTGCTGTCTTCTGCACTGCTATTTCTGGTACTGATTGTAATCTTTGCTCCTTATCTCTCCCAGACAACTGGAAAGCTAGCCCATTCCCTTCACACTCCTCCAGCCCCCAGTCCCCTCCATCCCTTTTTGGCATATGGGATGGTAACACAGGTTGACCTGTATGTGAGCTCAGGCTGGGCTGTGTAAGCATGACAGCCACTGGGTTCTTTCTATCTAAAATGGGAATAGTATTAATACCTATTTCATAGATGTGGATTGGGATAAGAGAAATTATGGCCCTGTGATGGTTAGGTTTTGTGTCAACTTGGCTGGGCCAGAGTCCTCAGTAGTTTGGAACTAAGATAATGTAAACAATTCTAGGCTGCCCTTTGTAGCAAGACCTCTCATTCAGGGGTCAGCCTGATGATGTTTCCTTGGGGCTGTGACCTATGATGGGGGAACCCCTCCCCCCTAAAAGGGCATTTCAAAGGTAGGCATTTCTTTTTTTTCTTTTTTACAAAACAACCTTATCACCTCCAAAGTACTCTCCTTTACACTTAAGAACATTTGTCAAATCTGAAATTCCATTCTTGGAAACATTTTTCAAACTCATCTGTCTGGATGGCTGACAGCATCTCCCTTGTGCTTTACTTCACCTCTTCTACATCCTAAAATTGCTGTCCTTTCATTTTTCTCTTTCATTTGGGGAAACAAAAAGACGTCACAAGGAGAGAGGTCAGGTGAGTAAGGTACGAGGGGTATGAAAGGCATGCTGTTTTTTGCCAAAACATGGCACACTGAGATGACTGCATGAGCAGGTGCATTGTCGTGGTAGCAAAACCAGTCCCCTAGTTGCCACAACTCAGGTCTGTTTTGTCCCACACTGGTATGCAATCTTTTCAGAACCTCTAAATAGAAAGTCTGACCTGGTGGAATGAACTCCAAATGCACTATCACCTTCACATAAAAACAAAACAAATGAGCACCAGCTTGATCTTTGATTGCACTTGACAAGCTATTTTTGGGCAAGGTGATGATGGCATCTTCCACTGGTTTGACTGGTGTTTGCTTTCATAAGAACAGCACCATGTCTCGTCACCAGTAATGACCTTGGGGGAAAAGTCTGTGTCTCTTTGGAGCTGTTCTTTCAAAGCATGGCCTGGTACCACTCAATGTTCTTTTTCCTCGTCAGCCAGAACCTGGGGCATATATTTCACAGTGACCCTTCTCATTCCCAAATCTTCTGTTAAAATTAATTGAACCGAGTGAGTCCAGATAGCTCCCCCATCTCTTCAATGCGCTGTCAGGTCTTCGAGCACAAGTGCACCGATTTGTCAAAGTTGACTGAAGTCCAGAACGAGGTTGGTCATCGATTGACATGTTTTTGGAAACGAGAAAATCATTCATTCTCTTTGAGTGTTTCCCATAGCGCTGTCCTGGTAAGCTGTGTTCAACACCACAGCAGTTATGGTGGCATTTTCCCAAGCAGGAAACAAAATTTCAGAGCACACGCCTTTTTCTTAAATCAGCCATTGCAATAAACGAGGTTCAAGTGAAACTGCTTTTAACAAAAAACTCACTGTGACCAGAGAGACCCTTCTCAGGCAACACCACTGGGTGCACTAACTCAGAGTGAGTTGCTCCTTGCTTGCCTACTGGAAAAAATGCATATGATGACAGCTCTGCCCAGTGGAGTTTTTCCATTCTTTTAATTGGGTACCCTCTTATATTTTATATCAATAAAAGAGATTCAGGGACAAAAAACTCCTCTTCTTCTCAATGACCTGGATCCTGTATCCAGCCTCTTGGGATGTGGCATTGCTGCCTTTGATGGTGCCTTCTGGCGCTGGGAGTGATCTGCCGATCCATCTCTACATCCATTATCCATGGCTTTCTGCCTTCACCCTCCCTGCCAGGTTTATTTAAAGGCTTCCCGAGTTTCTAGCCCTGGCAACCACACAAAACAAGAAGAGCCACAAGCTTAACATCCCTGTGGGAGTTGGGAAAGACTTTCAGGTTAGCTCATTTGGCCCACAGAATTAAGCTGGATTGGGTTTACCTGCCCTACAGCTGTGAAGGCTGCTTTACTGATGTAAGTTTCTTTCTGGATGGAAACTTCTCTGCTTATAAACATATATAAGCACCACTGGAAATCTCCTCTCCTTATAAACATATATAAGCAGCACTGGAAATCTTCTCTCCTTATAAACATATATAAGCACCACTGGTTTTGCTTCTCTAGAGAACTCAGTCTGATTTAGCACAATCTTTAGTATTTAACATTTTAAAATATCTTCATCTGTTATGAAAGTATTTGTTGAACATCTATTTTGGTTTAACAACTCCTTTATCGGTTCCTTGATGGCAAAGGCACAGATTTAGGTTGAGCCAGGCACACGTGCTGTCCCGTACTCGCTCTGCCTTTACTTGAGTTGAGTGCCTTTAGGTAAGTGTCATCGGTTTCTCTGAGCCTTGGTTTCTTCTTCTTTAAACAGAAGGTGAGTGTTATATACTGTGTATCAAATATCTATCAAGGCTGAGTTCCATATTTCCTTTCCATTTGGGCCCTCTGGTTACCTTGGGCATCTAAGTACATAGCAGCTTTGTCTCATGAGATTCACTCAACACTTTTGCCTCTTACGTCTCAATGTTTTGACTGAACGTCATTCCCAGACACAAGCGAAGTTCTTCAAGTCCTCATTACGTTTGCATTTCTCAGACTCTGACTGTCGCCTCAGGATAATGGTAACTGTACTCCAGCTTTCTGTTGAAACTTGCTGAGCCATGCTCTAACCTGCATTCCTGGGCCACCTGGGATCCAGCCCTTGGGTGCTCACTAAAAATATGCATTGCAAATTGGAATGCGGAATGTCTAAACTAAGCGTGAAACTAAGAAATTATGAAGTTGTCAAAAATGAAGTGCATAAAGACCTATATCTTAGGTATCACTGACCTGAAATCAGATTCATTTTGCATCAGACTGACAGTGCCTACTGTACTGGGAATGGTAACGTGTAAAAGGGTGGCGTTCATCTTTAGCATTAGTGGTTGTTATGCTTGTAGGCATATGAATATTGTCCTAAGATTTTTAGCAACTTCTGTTGCTAATTTGATGAAAAATGCTATTTTGATGCAGTGATAGCCAGCTGGCGAGAGGAATGTGAAAGTTACAAAGAAGGATCACTAGTAGGAAAACATGGCTTTGGTTACAGAAATCACACTGACGATCTCATGATCGAATTTTGGAGGACCAGTAGCTGACTTATTGCAAATACATCGACCGTGATTATGCACATACATGTGTCAGCTCAGTGACAGTGAGCGATATACATACATGGGCTCCATTAACCACAATTGTGAGGATGGTACAGGACTGGGCAGGATTTCATCCTGTTGTGCATAGGGTAAGCTACATGTTGGAAGTGATTCAATGACACCTAACAATAACAACATACACATACATGTGAACTTCATGAGATAATTGGAATGACATTGATGACATCTGTGGGAAGAGATCAAGGGGAAGCTAAATATCATCTGTCAACCAAACAGGGTCTATCTGTGGAACAGACTGCCAGTTGTTCATGTATACGTTCAGGTTAAAGCTGACGAAAATGAAAACAGGTCCGCAAGAGCCAAAGCAGGAGCCTGAATATAGCCCATCTGAATTTAGAGAATATGATGATATCAAAGACATTATACATTAAAAAAAGTGGAAAGATAAGAAAGACCAGCATGGACGTGAGAAGAGATTCTTAAACTTTTTCTTAAACATAGAGAACTAATGATGAAATTAAGGGGAAGAACAGAAGATTTCAAAGGAATACTCCAGAAAACTATCTGCAGAGTTATAACTGGGAATGTGCAGGCCTGGAATTAGGAAACCAAAAGGGAAGAGCATGCTCAGCATTTCTCAAGGGGAACAAGCTGAAGACAAAAGGAAGTAAAGTCTCAGGGTTCACGTTCAAGGGTTAAATGAGCATGATATGAAAAGACCACGTAGAGCGACTGTACCAAAATAATTGATTGATGCTCATCCATTTCAGGAGAGAGAATATGATCAAGAATCAAGGGTACTAAAGGAATCTCTGGGATAAAAGTGGCTTTAAATCAGGAAAGATGTACCCCAGGGTTGTATCTTTTCACCATCCTAATTCAATGCGTATGATGAGCAAATAACAGGGAAAACTGGACTGTAGAAAGAAGAACGCAGCAGGAGGGTTGGGGAGGAGTCATTGACCACCCGCCACAGGCAGATGGCATAACTTTGCTGAAAATGGAAAGGACTCAAAGTATTTACTGATGAAAAACACAAAAAACCAAACCACAGCCTTAATGTGGATTATTCTTGAATACCAGGGAAATAAAAATGTTCACAACTGGACCAATGAGCAATATAAAATGATTAATGGAGATAACAATGCCCTTGTCACAGATTTCATTTTACTTGCATACCCATGGAAACAGTAGTCAGGAAATAAAATGACATGTTTTATTGGACAAGTCTTCTGCAAAAGAGCTTCTTAGTGTTGTTAAAAAGCCAAGATCTCACTTTTCAGGACTAAGGTGAGCTTGACCTAAAAGTGCTATTTGAATAACTTCATATGCATGTGAAAGCTGAACCATGGAAATGGAAGACTGAAAATAACTTTGAATGATGGAGTTGGCATAGGATACTGAATACACCAATGGACTTTCAGAAAAACAAAAAATTCTGGATTGGAAAAAATATAACTGGAATATTCCTCAGACATGATCTGGGAAACTTTACCTCACGTATTTTGAACACGTTACCAGGTGCAACCAGTACCTGCAGAAGGACACCATGCTTTGCTTAGAAACTCAGCCAGGAGGAGGAAGAGCTCAGTAGGAAGGATTGACCCAGTGCTGCAGCAGTCGGCTCAAACAGCACTGACTGGGAGAATGGATGGACCCGTTAGTGGTTGGTCGCTGTGCTTGCGATCTCTAGGGCTTGGAAGTTACAGCAATCACAGGAGACACTGAAGGGAGTGGAAAGCAACTGCCCACTCTGTTTTTGATTTCAAAGTGCTATTATTCCACGTGGTTTGCACTGTTTTAACATTTCTAAAGTTCCTTCTTACCATGTAGATTCCCAAATATTAATCAGTACCAGAAACAGCTGGAAAAAAAAAAAAAACAACTGTTAAAAACATATCAGGAGGGGGCTCCACCTCCGTTCTAATGAACCAGAATTTTTAAGAGAGTGGTCAAGGCAGTTGGCATTTTAACAAACGCCTCCTCAGCCAGTTTTCTGTCAGCTGGCCTAGCATCAGTCCACAAAGTGCCCCCCTTTTTGGGTGAAGCCCTTCATTATTTTAGGAATGTCCCATCCAAAAGCTGCCAAGTCACACTTGGTCATGATGACAGGATGGATCCTTGAAGCCGTGAAGGTCAGCTTTGGGTGGACCCAGATATTAACTCTTGTGTGTACTAGTCCAAGGGGCTTGATTCTCCATTCCGTGCTGTCATTCTTCTAAAAGGAAACTGAGAATGCTCTTGTCTTAATGTGTCTATCAGGGCTTTGGTGTGGACATAGATAAAACATGGGCATCATATTTCTTTGTTGTCTTGTCTTTTGTATTTGTTTCATTTGAGTCAGATATTACCTTAGTCTCAAAGTTTTTCTTTAAGAGGCCTTCAAAGTGAGCTGAAGAAACAGTTGTTGAGTTTCAGCAACCAGTGTTGTGTGAGCTGGGACTGCAGGATTTAAAGTTTGATCTGTGTTGTTGCCAAAAACAAAAGTGACTTAATATCTATTATGTTTTTTTTCTGTTTCAGGAATTGTGAATATTTTCCATACAATTTTTTTGACCTTATAGATTCCTATCCCTTCTTCCGTCTGTCAACTTCATATTTTATTTTACTCAGACCCAAATCCTGTGGTCATCCTTGACATTCCTCTTTCTCATCCCAGCCCATGGTAGTTAACACGATCTGTTCGACTTTCCCATTGGAATCCAGACTCTATTTTCCATAGTCTATGCACTTCCACCCTGGTCTGGGCTCCCTCATTCTCTCTTACTAGATTTCTGCAGTAATTTTAACAGCATTTATTTTTTGCATTTGTACCTTTTAGAACCTCTTCTCCCAGCAAACAGGGTGGCTGCAAAAACTTAAGTACTGTATATACTCGTGTATAAGCTGAGCTTTTCAGCACATTTTTAATGCCATTTTTGTGGTAAAATTATATGCCTCAGCTGATCTTGGGTCGGTTTATAGTCGAGTATATATGGTAAGATATTTTTACTCTTCTGTGCAGAGTCTTCTAGAATAAAAGCCACAGCCTTATCATTGCCCTTCCCACCCTCCAAATCTGGCCCGGTACCTCTAACCATTTACTGATGTTCTTGGTGTGCCTTGTACGTGCCAGGCTTTCTCCCAAATAGGCTCTTCTGCTTCTTCTGAAAGGAATTTCTCATCCATCCTTGGTCATTCTCTCCAGGTCGCATCCTCACTCTCCATGCCAGCTGTTTTCTTTTTCTCTCTTGATGCGGCTGGAAACACCCTTGTTAGCTGCTGCCGTCAGCCCTTGATGGGTGGAAGTCCCGTGCACGATGAACAGAATCAAATATTGCCCCCTCTGCTACCCCCAGGATTCCATGTGGTTTGGACCTTTGTTTTGTGCAGGGTTTTCATTGGGTGATCAGAAGGACATCACCAGGCTTTCTTTTCAAATCAGTAGTCTCAACCTTCCTAATGCTGCAGCCCTTTCATACAGCTCCTCCTGTTGTGGTGACCCCCCTCCAACCATAACATCATTTTCATTGCTACTTCATAACTGTCATTTTGCAATTGTTATGAATCGGGCGACCTCTGTCTTTTGGCCCCCATAGAGGTCACGACACACAGGTTGAGAACTGCTGGTCTAGAAGCTCGGCTGAGACCAGTTGAATGTCGTTGTGACACAAACCTCCGATGACAGATGCACGAGGCACATCATCGAGACCAGAAGCCATCCTCCCTCATAGGTGGAAATTGTGTGCAACCACTGTTGTCCGTTTGAAAAGGAAACACTGCCGTTGAACCACTTAGAGCTCCTAGTGACCCTACATGGAGTTCCAGGAACTGTAAGCCTGCATAGGAGCAGACAGCCTCATTTTCCCACGGAGCAGCTGGTGGGTTTGTAAGAGTGATGTTGGGGCGAGCAGCTCACCATCTCACCCACAGCACCGCCAGTGCTCCATGTGAGCCCCTGCAAGTGAACCTAGCTCCTACTGATTCCATTCCAATGCTAGTGATCCCATGATTTGTAAAATAGAACTGTGCTCTGTCTGTCCCCAGGCCTGTCTTTTGATGTACCTTTGGGCGGATTTGAACCACCAACCTTTTGGTTAATGGCTGAATGCTTAACCATTTACACCATCCAGTCTCTGCATAAACATCCTGAACACTTTTAAATGTTCTCATCTTATACTTTATAGATGTAATATTTTAAATGTATGTTTGTTTGTTTGCCTTTATTATGTCTTCTACAAGCTCTGTGAAGGCTACACTTTTCTTAGTTAGTTGATGACTGTATTCCCAACCCTAGTAGTACCTGGAATGAGGCAGAGAATGCATTTTATAGGCAATGACACAGATTTGGGGGGTTTAAGAGAGTTACCAAGGGAGCACAGTGATAAACAGTAAAATACTGATAAGAAATTCGTTGTGATGTCAGCTTCTCCAGTCTTATTCTGGCCAGAGAAGTTTGCACTACTGTTTCCAAAGGACATTCCAGGGAGAGAACCCCAAGAATGAAGTCGCAGAATTGACAGAGGTGGGGGTGCTGTGTTTATAGGGTGGTGAGTCAGTCAGCGTGACTTTGAGGTTGGTCTTAAGAGATATGGTGGAATGGGTAGAAGAGGCTAACTGGTTGAAGACCAGAACTATGACAGGGAGTTGCAGTTTGAGAAGTAGTTAGAAAGGTATCTGACACACACACAGTGTTATTAAATGCACTTGGGCAGGATCGTGACAGCAGAGCGGACCTAAAGCATTTCCCCTCACATTTTACTTTCTGGTGTCTGCAGTATGTGAGTTTTCCATAAGCAGGTTACTTGTGAAAGAAATAAAAGTAGTCCAGTCTTTTATGTTTACTAGTGGATTTCTTTTGCCGGAGTAGAAACTTCTAGTGTTTTGAACTCTTGTAAATGCTTTCTAGAACATTTCCAGTTTCAGATTCCGTATTTCAAAGTTAACTGGAAGAAATTGTGAATAATTAGCTTTCTGTTCAAATGGAGTGGAAGATAAGTATGTAATTGAGAAAGTGGTGGGGGGAAGATTTCAGAATCACTCCTTTAATTTTAATTTCCTTCTTTTAGAACAGTGGTTCTCAACCTGTGGGTTGCAACCCTTTGGGGGTCGCACGACCCTTTCACAGGGGTCGCCTGATCCATAACAGTAGCAAAATTACAGTTATGAAGTAGCAATGAAAATAATTTTATGGTTGGGGTCCCCACGACATGAGGAACTGTATTAAAGGGTCATGACATTAGGAAGGTTGAAAACCACGGTTTTAGAGTTTAAACCTGTAGCTTCCAATGCTAGTTGTACATCAGAACCACCTGGTGGAGCTTTGAAAGTAGATATTCGAGTGTCACTCCAGGCTCTTGAAACCAGCATTTCTTGGACTAGACCCAAGGAATCAAGGTATAATATTCTCCCAGATAATTCTGAAAACAGTAGTCAAAACCACTCCAAACGTGTTAACTTCTTTCTTAGAAGAAATATGTATTTACATTTTCCTGGAAAATCTGGTTCTAAAATTTAAGAAACCCTTCAGCGTGCACTGTAGCTTTGGTGTAGTGGTTATGTGCTGGCCTGCTCACTGCAAGGGCAGTTCAAAACCACCAGCCGCTCGTCAGGAGAAAGGTGGAGCTTCCTACTCCTGTAGACTTAGAGACGGAAACGTGCAGGAGCAGGGTTCCCCTGTTGTAGAGTGTCATTGTGAGCAGACATGGACTCGATGGCAGTGAGTTTGCAGAGGAACCCTCGCCTCGTGACAGAGTGGGTTACCTGGTGGGCTGCTAGCCTCAAGGTTGGTTGTTCCAACCCACCAGCAGCTCCACGGGTGAAAACAGGGAGACTTTCTGCTCCAGTAGTGGTTTACAACCTTGGCAACCCAAAGGAGAGGCTGAGAGTTAAGAATTCGCAAGTGCCTTCTGTGTCTCTCTTCTTCTTTACTGATTTAACCATCGTATACGTGTCACAAAGTTTCCCTTTTCTCATAGGACAGGTTATTGGTCAGATAAGCTCATTGCTGTTGAGTGGATTCAGACTCAAAGCAAGCCCGGTATGTTTCAGAGTAGACTCTGTTTTTGCTCCATGGAATTTTCAGTGATGGATATTTTGTAAAAGAGTTTCGTCAGAACTTTCTTTCTGGGTAAACCTCCAACCGCCTGAGAATCAATCAAGCATGTTAACCACACCAGCCAGGAATTCCTAATTGCCAATAAGGAAATAGAATTGGTATGCACACATTGGTAACAATTAAATCAGATATTTGTTCATTTTTTCCTTACTCATGAAATAATTAGAAGGTAATTGCTGCCCTAGCCTTATGAGAATGTAAGCTGTTCTATATCAGTAACAGTTTCTGGGTAGCTTTGCTGAGTCTCTGATACTTAATCTACATTTATTTGAGCCCCTGAAAGACCGCCCTGCTGTATGATAGAGCTTGGAAAGAACACCAGCATTCTGTAGCTTCTTCTGATAGCCAGACTCCTGACACACATTCCTGCTGCAGCTTTACCAAAAAGGCTGGAAGATGCTACATGCAATGCCATCCCCACGCTCTGTATGGGGAAGAGTGCGTCATGCTCTCTTTTCAAAAGCTGTTCTGACTTTAGAGTTCTAAAGACAGGGCAAGCTATTTTTCAGGCATCTGTATGTATAAAACTGCTTTAAACTTTGGGGGGGGTGTTATGAAATCCTCTAAGAAGCATATGATTATCACCACAATGAGAAAAAAATATAGTAATAGTGATGCAAGAAGGAAGAATATGTTCTAGAATTAAGTGTACTCATAATTATACAACTCTTCTTGATATAATTGAATTATTGAATTGTATGACATGTGGATAAAGTGCTAATAAAACATTTTTTAAAGAAGTGTATGAGGATTTATAAATGGCACAAAAATCCGTTTAGGACTTTATCAAACTCCAGGGATACCCAGGTGTGTGGGTCCTCTTGGAGTGACGACCACAGGGACAAACCCAAGGAAGGTCAAGGTTTGCCTTTCCCTGCAACTCAAATGGACTTTCATTTGGGAATAGGGTCAGAGAAGCGTCTCAGACATCTTGTCAGAGTGGTTAGTTAGGAGGTAGATAATCAGTCTAGAATTTGATCAACTCTAGTATTGCTAGCAATTTGGTATAGTCCCCTATCCTGATTCACTGGCCCTCTGGGTTTACTATTTTAACTTTTATAATCCCAAAGTAAGTGGCGCTTTTACATTTCACATCGTCAGTTTACATTCAACTGTTAAAACACTCATCACCACCACCCTCAGCTGCCTATTCTACAACCCCCCCCCACCTCTTCACTGATTTATACTTCCCCCTCCTTGGGATTACTATCTGACCCCCACCCCCCAAGTTAATACTGTCAACATGCTGACCCCTTGCTTCATCTTCTCTCCCTTGCCCTTCTCCCACTCATTAATCTCCAAAGTCTGTTCTCTGGCATGAAAGTCTATGTCTTGTTTCTCTCGCTCTCTCTCTTGCTCTTTCTTTCCTTCTTTAAGAGTGGTCTCATACAGCATTTGTTCTTTTGTGACTGATTTCCATCCACACAGAGTTCTCCAGGTCCATACAGTCCATGAGGTGCTTCATAGTTTAATCACTGCTTTTAGCCATGCTCAGTATTAAAGTGTGTGTGTGTACCGGTTTCTTGATCGCCTCGACGGACGGGCATTTGGGGTGTTTCCCTCTTCTTGCTATTGTGAACAGTGCTGCGATGAACCTGGGTGTGTATATGTCTGTTCATGTGATGGCTCTTCATCCTTTAGTGCATCTACCTAGCAGAGGGATTGCTGGGTGGAATGGAGTTCCCATTCCTAGTTGTGTGAGTTAGCACCATATCATTCTCCACAATGGCAGAACATATTTATAATCCTCTCAGCAGTGTGTGAGGGTTCCAATTTTGCCACAACTTCTCCGGCATTTATTGTTTTCTGTTTCTTTCTTTTTTTTCCCAATTGGGCTGTCATTGTTGGTATAAGGTAATTTCTCATTGTTGCTTTGATTTGCATCTCTCAGATGGCTAATGATTAGGAGCTTCAAAAAATATATCTGATTGTTAAGCCATTTGGATGTCCTTGGTGAATTATCTGTTCATGTCATTTACCATTTTTAAATTGGTATTTGTCTTTATTTCAATATTGAAGTTGCATATAGAGTTTGGAGATTATCTTGTCCATTATGTTGTTGCCAAAATGATTACCCCAGTCTTTGGGTTCGCTTTTTGCTCTTGATGAAGCATTTTGATGGACATAAGTGTCTTTTATTTAGTAGGTCCCCACCATCACCGTTGTCTTCGGTGTGTACTTTCTTCATTGTATTTGATAGTGTGTTTTTGTCCTCCCATAGGGCCCTTCAGTTTGTCCCTATTTTCTCATTGGTGGTCTTTCTAAGCTCTGGGCTTTGCAGTAGGTCTTTTGTCCACCTTGAGTTCATTTTTGTTTATGAGATGAAGTGTGGGTCCTGTTTCATTCTTCTGCAGATGGAGATCCAGTCTGGGCAGCAGCATCTGTTGAAGAGTGTGCTTTGGCCCTTTGTGCCCCTCTGGGCGTATTTCCTTAGTTTCCAAGAGGGGACTAGGTGTTCATGGGTAAGGTGGAACAAGCTCTAGTTAGGGTTCTGGAAAAGTACACAAGCAAACCACGTAACTCACACTGCATTGATTGTGTTGGTTATCAAATAGCTATAAAAATAATGTTTTGCATGTGTGAGTGATGTTAAAAGTAGGTGCTATCATTTGGTCCCAGAACATGTATCTGAAGCATGCTGGGTAGACATCCCTGTTGGATGGATGGAATTGAGTCTTAGAAAGTAACGGTTCATGATGGCCTCCCAAATGGCCTGCCTTTAAGACTCTTAATCTAGAAGGCTTTGTGCCTCTCTGCTCGAGTATACTCTGCCAACCTTACCGAGTAACCCAACTCACATGAGGATGAAGGCATATGAAACTGTAAGTTATATTCAATGTAAGACAGTAGTATTCTAACTAAGGTAAATGCCAGTGGGTAAAGTGTGTTGAACCCTTTCATGAAAGCCTACCCCAGCCACCCTCCCCGAAAAATAGAGATGTACTTTTTAAGTTAATCAATAATATATATTCCTCATCCAACATTAATGTCTATTTTCATGTTTTATTGGGGGACTTAAAGAGAAGAAAGCGAAAGGTCATCTCATATTTTATGTACGGAAAAATTAAATGTATATGTGATGCGATTTTAGCATTCATTGGTTTTGTGGGGAACTATTTAAAAACATTTTTTTCTTCTATTAAACTATGGATCTGTATAGTCAGGTTAACATTTACATATACACAGTATCTGTATATACATATTATCGATTTATATATTCATAGTTATGTAACCTGAGCCATTTATAAAAATATGAGGAAGAAAGCAAAAAAGGCATGCACTGAACTGCCGTAGTATTGTATCACTTTCATAATGTGGCCTTACTTGTTTGCGGTAGTTTTGTAGATATAGATTTTTTAGCATTTAATTTCATATTTTACATACAGCTTACATGGTAGAATATTCTTACAAGAAGTCCTTTGTTGTGTACTTGTAGTATTCCATTGTAGTGAAAGGAAAAACAAAACAAAAACAAGCCACACAGAAAACAAAGTGGTTGCCATCAAGCCAGTTCTGACTCATGGCAACCCTGTTGATTAGCGTGGAGCTGCCCCATGGAGGTTTCTGAGGCTGTAGTCTTTAGGAAAGTAGATCTCTAGACCTGTGGACGAGTGTCAAAGGGATCAGCTATCAGGCATCAAAGAACAAAAATTCATATCATTATGAATGAGGGGGAGTGCGGAGTGGGGACCCAAAGCCCCTCTGTAGGCAACTGGACATCCCCTTACAAAAGGGTCACAGGGAGGAGACGAGCCAGTCAGGGTCAGTGCAGCCACGATGAAACATACAACTCGCCTCTAGTTCCTAAATAATTTCTCCCTCCCCACCCCCCCACTATCATGATTCCAATTCTACCTTACAAATCTGACTAGACCAGAGGATGTACACTGGTACAGATAGGGACTGGAAACACAGGGAATCCAGGATGGATGATCCCTTCAGGACCAGTGGTGAGAGTGGCCATACTGGGAGGGTGGAGGAAGGGTGGGTTGGAAAGGGGGAACTGATGATAAGGATTTACATATAACCTCCTCTCTGGAGGATGAACAACAGAAAAGTGGGTGAAGGGTGGTGTTGGATAGTGTAAGACATGACAAAATAATAATTTATAAATTCTAAAGGCTTCATGAAGGAGGGGGAGCGGGGAGGGAAGGTGAAAAAAAGAGGACCTGATGCATAGGGCTTAAGTGGAGAGCAAATGCTTTGAAAGTGATGAGGGCAAAGAATGTACAGATGTGCTTTACACAATTGATGTACGTATGGGTTGTGATAAAAAAAAAGTTGTAGGAGCCCCCAATACAATGATCAAAAATATAAAACAAAACAACTGGGTAGGTCTAAACTGCCAGCCATAAAGTTAACAATGAGCATAGACTGTTTGCACCATCGAGGGACCATTCCGTTTCCACATGCATCATATTTGACTTCTCGCTTCTGACTATTCAGGTTATTTTCACATTTTCTGTTCTTGTAGTTCTAGAATTAAACCCTTTCTTTGTAAGTTTCTCCCCACATCCCCTATTTTTCTTAGTAGATTTTTCATATAGTCAAGTATTTAAAAATGCTTTGAACAGCTTTATGACTCCAAGTAACTATTACCTGATGTGTTCAAAGGGGTGCTGACAGCTTACACCACCTGCAGCCTGCCAGGCTACCAGCCACCACATCAGCATGGAGATGTATGTGTGTGCCCACACGGATGACGTTTACAATTGGCTAGGTCAGGGGTTGACAAACTGTCGCTCAGGAGTCACATGCAGCTCTTTTGGTATGTACATGTGGCTCTAAAGTAAAATTGAAAAAATTTGAAAGATATTCAGATAGTGGCGATTTCATTTTTTTGTAATAATATATTTATGGATCTCCAAAAGTTTTAAATTGTTGCAAGGAACAGGATTGACTCTTCTCAAAAGTTTGCTGGCCCCTGGGCTAGATACTAATGGTACTCCTTTGATGTAGTTTTACGTTGTCTTTTACATCATTTGTTTTTGTTGTTTTTTCCATAATGCTGTTTACATCTTTTATGTTTTCTACATTGTTTTCCACTATGTCTTTTACTTTATGTTTTGCAGACTATTTACGTGCGTATCTTCTTCCCTTTTTGGGGGATTAGGAGATGCATTCATTTTTCGCGCTCCTCCATCCCCACCCCCAGCATCTAGTAGTGTACATCATAGAATCGATTGTCTGCTGAAGTAACAAGACAGCTGGTTTGTATTAGATTCCAAGCATCGTTAGTTCCTTCAGCAAAGCCTCTATTCCTGTATTCACATAAAACATGGAAACAATAGGAAGATGGTTTTGAATGTGTTGAACGTGTGGCCATCGTTTGTTGTGTATCTGTTGTTAAAATTTCCATGAAAGAAAACAAATGCTAGACCTTTGTGTGTGTTGACCGTTTTCGCTTCAGTGTGGTGAGCTGAAAGGAAACCATCTTCAAGCCGGGTGGCACTGTGGCTTACTAGCCGCAATGCCAAAGCACCATAGCAGCCACGCCGGCACTCACAGCGTCGGGACTGCTGGGTTCAGTGTTCAGTCGCACTGGTAGTTTGTTTTCTCGAGCATGCCTGATACAAATCACCTGCCTTGTGAGTGTTCACTGCAGACTTCCATGGGAAATAACACTGGGAAAGGAGTGAGAGGACAGCTTGTCTGGCGTAAACAGCAGGGACAGTTCCTTGCAGTATCGTATCTCTTTAAGGCTCCATCCCACCGAGTGTTTAGTATCAAATGACCTGGTCCTTTTTCTTTTATTACCCCTCCTTTTTTGGCCACCTAGTGTCATAAAACCTACAGTGGAACAGATAATTTTCTATATTCTAAAATGGAATGAACAAATGTGTAATCTAAATCACTTGCCATTAAACAGAATTTATTTTCTTTCTTTAGATATGTTTTCCTCTCACACAAATGCCACCGTTTAAATTATTAATCGGACAGTCTGGGTCCCTACTGTGGCATCTGTAATGCAGGGGCCACGTTGCTAGAAAATGCAGTAACTAATAATCTCCCGAGGGAAGGAGGTGAGGGATGATCTCTTTTTATCTTTTTCGGATTTAAAAGCTTTAATAGGGGCCAGTCAATATCCAAAGCTGCTCTCCTGTCTTCTTGAAAAAATTCCATGATCAAAATGTTCCACCGCAGGCAATGGCCCTTTGTCTGTCCTACTTCTGAAAGGCCAATAGATGAGTGAAGGGTATAAGAAAGCAGTTGACGCACTGACGGCGTATAGCTCCAAAAATATGGCATTAAAGGCAATAAGATATCAGAAATAAATTTAAACAAGGTTATATTTGGGAGGGAGTGTCTGCCTGGAGAGTTGTCTTCACGTGTCCCCTCACCATTGGAAACCCCCTATTTGTCTCCTACTGGAGAGCAAGCTGAAAGATTGTAAGTTCTTCGTTGCCATGTACTCTCTTTATTGGTACATAAGTAACTCGAGCGGTTATCACACTGCATTTTGTTAGGAAGACCGTTTCTTCGACCAGGCTCCTCTAAGATGGTCATGTGCCTGGCTCCCTTTAGTTGCCAATTCGCTTATCAATAAATATTAGTATATATCAATATTTTAAAAAATTTATATATGAAACGTGGAGATACACAGTGTACACATAAAGCTCATTAAAAAGAATCTGGATTCTTAAGAAAGTCACCCCATGCCTCCATGGTAGATAAAATCGAGGGGAGATTCACCAGTATAACCAGTTGCCGTCAAGTTGATTCCCAGGCATGAAGGCCCTGTGGGTGTCAATGCACAGCGCTGCGCCGTAAGGTTTTCAACAGCTGATGTTGAAAGAAGCCGATCATCAGACCTTTCTTTGAAGGTGCTGCTAGGTAGGCTTGACATTCCAGTCTTGTAGTTAGTCGCCAGGTGCATTAACTGCAATCTAGGAACCAATTATAAGTAAGTATTGCTGGCGTAAGCAACATTTTCGTAGACTTTTGGTACTTGGCAGCCCCAGGCAGGGCTGAACGTGATGAAACGCTGCCCTGTCCACCCCCGGACTGGTTGTGTTTCTGAGCACTATGGTGCAGAGGCTTTTCTTTACAGATTCTCAGAAGTCGGTCTCCGTGGCTCTTTCCTACCGGAGTATTCAGCCAGTCCCACTGCGCAGCATCAGAGCGCACAGCTTCCACAGACTCATGGTAGTGACTAGCCGCGAGATACAGTGGCTGGCATTGAACTGAGGTTTCCTAAGTAAATGGAGAGAATTCTCTCCCTAAACCGCCATTGTCTCCATTTGACAAGTAAATACCGTATATACTCATGTATAAGCTGAGTTTTTCAGCACAAAAAATATTCTGAAAAACTGGGGTTCGTCTTATATATGGGTCAGTGTACCCCAGCGAGGTGTAACATCCCTCCGGTGATTGCCGTTCCTCCGCTGTTCATTCAAAACCCCGCTGACACTGCAGGGCCTTGAATGTCTGTTTACTTACAGCTAACCAATCAGAGCCGTCCTATGACGTGGATGGTTCCAACTCGCAGAAGCACCCGTAGTGATTCACTTACCCATTATCTGAACTGGTAAGGATGTGTCTGTGACTGTGCTCTCTCTCCCTTCTGGTCTCTGTCTGAATTCAACTCGTGCATTTCCCACCCTAGGCTTACACTCAAGTCAGTCAGTTTTTCTGGTTTCCCAAGTAATAATTTGGTACCTCAGCTTATACTCGGGTTGGCTTATATTCGAGTATATACGGTAGGTTGATATAAAATCGTGTGGTGCAGTAAATGTTAAAAAAGAATCAGGTGCAGAATGTTGTGTGAGCCAAATTAAAATTACTTAGAACTACTATTAATATTTGTCGATTCCGTAAAATGTGGTATTTGAGCTGAAGTCATATGGATAATATGAAAGCCTCATTGAAAGTGTTTGGGGATAAAATAATTATTTATAAACTATTAAGGGACCAGGGAGAAGGGGGGAGTGGGGAGGGAGAGAGAGGGGATAAAAAAGGAAACCGAGCTGATTCCAGGAACCCAAGTGGAAGGTGAATTTTGAGAATGACGAGGGCAACGAATGTATAAGGGTGCTTTGTTCAATTGATGTATGTATGGATTGTGATAAGAGTTGTATGAACCCCAATAAAAAGATTTATTAATTAAAAAAAAGTGTTTGGGAAGGAATCAGAGACCCTTGGAGGAGAAAATGTATATCAGCATGTATGGACATAATGTGTGGGGCTCTCCCACCTGGACCAGGGGCATGACGGATCCCACATTGTGAGCAACGATACCTTCCTCTGAGGGAAATCGGGGAGATAGTGCAGGTTGCTAACCAGCAGTGAGCAACCTAAAGAGCTTGGCCTTGGGCTCTGGTATAATTAAAGGAGCACATTGCCTAGGACGAACCTTGGGAGCACTGCATTTAAAGAAGTCCAGGTGAAGAGGAGCCAGGAAGGAGACCAACAAGAACGAACACAGAATCGTTGTGTTTTCTGCATGCATTAAAATAGCAATGCCCAAGCCACAAGGTGGACTTCACTGTGTTGTGTGTGGCACATTGGTCTGTAACCATTTTAGTTGGTTAGATGGATAGAGGTTTAGATGGATAGAGGTGAATTGATTAGTGTGTGCTAAGTGACAGGCATGCATTTAGAGGCTGGGGCGTGTAAGCATTGAATGTCAGAAAGATTACAGCGCTTTCACTTTTAGAATTCAAGAACCCCACCTAACACGCCTTTGGTATTTTGACCCTCTTCTTCAGAGTGAGTCGAAATCTGTAAGTATCTAGTCATAATACAGGGTTCTAATGGATGTCTGATCCTTCAGACCTTCTTTACTCTGAATTAAAAAAAAAATCCTTAACCACCCCAAAGGTAGTAGTATCATTTGATAAATTCCTTCAAATAGTAATGTTGTAATAATTTAAAAATCAATTAATCTAACACCAACCTAAATCCTTTAAATAAGAAAAACACTCCTTTTCAAATGATAGGTTACCCTTGTACATAAAACCCTAAAGAGGAAATTTCTCCTCTCCTTTTAGAGTCTCATGCTTAAAACCATTTGTCTTTAACAACAACCCACTATTTAAATCAAGCTAAATGTTTAAGAACTGATTTTTGGTTGTAGATTGTTCAAGAACTTCCTAATCAGAAATAATATTATTAAAGTTCTATATCTGTGTAAATTGTTATTATTTAATAATATCCTCTTAATCAAGTTATCTACTACTCTTTCTTTTAGTAATCGACTCTGACACAGATTTGAGCTGAGGGGTCAAGAGCTGGTAGCTCTTGAGGTCAGAGCAGGCTGACTGTTGTACTTGGCCTTCGTGAATCTGTGGTGAATGCATTTTAGGTGATCAGAACTCACGCAGGGGAAATGCATCAGCTTTTTCATCGTTTTTTTCCACAAAGAGAGGATAAAAGTGTGGGGATGATTTTTTCCTCTTTTTATTCCTCATCCAAGTATGCACTTTAATGTTGGAGCTGATAGAATATTGATATGAAAAATAGGCATTTTACTTTTGTTATAAATCTGCTAAATAATTTTAACCATTTTTTTCTTGAATGGGGCTCATAATTTGTTCATTTTGTGGGTTTTCAATCCATTTGCTACAGCTGCAGTTCTGATATAAGTGGCTCAATTATAACTACAATATTAGTCTTAAAGACTCACTGATATCTCATGGAAAACTTTGAAAAACATTCTATTTAAAGACAATTATGCTTAAATATCACATTTTCTCCATTTCTGTACTTTCCTTTAAAAATTATTATCAAGCCCCATTAGCATGAGAACAGATAATTCCTTCAAGCTGCAAAATTCTTTAATTTCTCTTTGAATCATTGGTTATCACATCCCTAGCTCTTCCTCACGTGAAGTCAACCCCCTATTAGTAAGGTCGGAAAACCTTCTACGTCGTTTCCATGTGCCCACAGAGTGGTGGCGATACATTTTGATTTTTATAGGAAATGAAAGCCAAACAATATGATGAAGTGTAAGAATAATTGGAACCTGTTGTGAGTGGGGCATTGCCCTTGACATGGAAACAAACTTAATGAAGGAAAATTGTGTTTTCAAACCACCCAGTGATCTATTTTAATTAGTGATCATTTTCCTCACCCCCTCGAAAGGTCAAAATCTATGTTTGGGGAATGTCTGGGAAGGGAGAATGCTCATGTTGCTGTTAAGGTCACATTTTATTTGCTGTTTTACTTTATTTTTAATCATACCAAAATAGAAGTATGAGTTCATTTAACCATTAGGAGAGTAGGAAATATAAGATATCCTTCCTTGGAATTTAGAGGGGGGCAAAGTGGTAAGAACCAGACCTATCATGTGCACGTAGAATGAGGATACATTCTGTCAGGTGACTTAGTATTTCTTTAACCAGTCTATTGACTCTGTGGGAACTACACATTTGCCAATTTAAAACCAGGTTTTCATTCCACACTACCTAATTTAAAATCAACCTCTTGGAATGATGACATGCCATATAATACAGGAGCAGACTCACTGTGGCTGCTGGTTAGAACGAAGATCTGGGACACCCATTAGTTCTTAAGTCTATCACCCACAATGACGTGAAGTTACAGTGTCCTTTTGACCAGAGCCTTATGGTTTCCACTGGCACCCTGTTTTGGAATGGTATCATTCAAGGGTGTACCTCCAGACTCTCGGGTAGCTAGTAGCATATTACCTAAAGAAAAATGGAGTTTTACAAACAATCAGCTGCATGGGCTGCTCTGAAGGTGACAGACTGGCTGGATTGAACAGTAGGTGTTTTTTTTTAATTACTTTATTATGTTGGGAATGCATTCCTAGAACAATATCCTAACCCACTGAATTAATTAAAAATGAAGCATGACGTTCTTTCACTTCCGTGCATGCCTGTGGAATGACCTCACTTGGCAGTATGGCAGTGGAAGTGGGAGGTTTCTCTTCAGACTGGGCTGCTGTTTAATTGTGTGCCCAAGACAACCTTTTACATACTTCCTGTTATTATAAGGGTTTGAGTATGCCTTGGGGAAAATACTGTCCTGAAAAGTGTTAACAACTTTCCCTATTTTTCTGACTTTATATAATAAACATGTTTAAGCAAAGTTATATTAAGTTAAGCCTTTATGAGTTGTATATGCCCGGTAACTATGGCAGTTTGCTATTCAAATACTTTATATTATAAACAGCTACTTCCTAATATATGTGTTCCGTAATTTATTATTTCAATATTTCTAGAGTTACCTACCACATACCAAGAACTGTGTTACACAATTGGTGAACACAATAGACTAGGGCCATGACCTCTCAGAGAGTTTTTTACTGAGAAAATCTATCAAGATCCCCAGATCAATGACAAATCACAGCTCTCGCTAAGTAAAATGAAAGAAGAAATGGGTTGAGAAGTGGTAAATGGATGTTTGGATGTAGGATGCTGTGAGAACATGTCCTACGTTTGAGCCCATTGTGGCGGCTACTATGTGAATCCCTCTCATCAAGGTCTGACATCTGTTTTGCGGTTCCCATCCTTTGTCAAGCATGATGTCTTTTTCCAGGAACTGGTCACTCCTGATAACATATCCAAGTACTCCAAAGGAAGTGTCACCATCCTTGCTTGTAAAGAGCTTTCTGGCTGTACTTCCTCCAAAAGAGATTTATGTGTTCCTTTCGCAGTCAATAGTACTTTCAATATTCTTTGCCTGCACCATAATTCAAAAGCATCAATTCTTCCGTTCAATTTGCAATATTCAAATGGATACGAGGTGATTAAAAATATCATGGCTTGGGTCAGGTGTACCCTAGTCCTCTAACCTCTTTGCTATTCAATACTGTCAGTAGGTCTTATGCAGCGGATAGACTCACTGCATTATCCCATTTGGGCACTGACTGCTCTTTCATGAGTGTTGGTTGCACTGGCTGACATATGTTTTGCTCCTTCGAAGTTTAGACTTGTTTCTGGATATGTTTCACCTGCGATTCAAAAAATTGCTCCCATTTCTCAGGAACAGAACATGGGTCATACGCCACTCTTCTCTGTATTTTCATGTAGTGTGTGGTAGCCTGTGGTAGAGGAAATGCACCTGAACTTTTTTTTTGTTGAATTAAATATGTAGGTCAAGTTATACATCACATGGTATCTTTTATTTAAAAACTTTTAAATATGTAAACACTTTTATTGGGACATACTCCAAATATCATACAATTCAGTAGCACAGTGATATCAGGAAGAAGAGTTGTACCATCATTATCACAATCAATTTTAGAATAGTTTCTTCTTTCTTTGCTCTCATTATTAGCTTCTCATGTACCCCTAACCCCTCATGCTGTGCCCCCAAGGACCGATTAATCCAGTTACTCTCTCTACAAATTCACCCATCTTAGATTTTCATATACCAAAAAGCTAACAACAATAACAAAATAGAGAAAAAACTCCAGTTGGAAAGAAAACAGAAAATATTAGAAACTAGAACAACTTTAAATCAAAAGGGAGATCCAATGATAAAGTATTAGATCTTAACCTAATTTAATCCTCCATATTCACTTTCCAATGCCGGCTTTATGATAGCAAGCCTATTCACATCCGTAGTCTCTGTTCATAGGGAATTCACTGAAGGCTTAATCCACATATATTTCCCATTCACTTTTGCTGCCCCCCCTTTTACTGGGTAGAACTTTTAGGACTCAAAAGGGGGATCAAATAAAATGTTACATTTTATCCTAGTTGAGCCCTGCTGATGTAGTGGTTACAGGTTGGGCTGCAGTCCACAAAGTGGTCAGTTCAAAACCACCAGCAGCTCCGAGGGAGACGGACTGGGCTTTCTACTGCCATAGACAGCTGCAGTCTCGGAAACCCACAGGAGGTGGCTGTGAATCAGCATTGGAGTTTGCTTTTAGTTTAGCTTACTTTTTTTTCTCTTTAATGGGAGTTAACACAATACATATATCATTCCATAGTTCAATCACATCAAGAAGTATTGTATAATTGTTACCACAATCAGTTTCCAAACATTCTTTTCCTACTCCCTCCACCCTACCACTACCCCCGCGCCCACCCCGCCACACACACACATCTCCCACATTCCCATTGGTTTTGGAAGTAGTTGAATGTATAACAGTTTTTGGTTTGTTCTTAAACTATCCTTTGAAATTTCCTGTGTAGGGCTTTGACTTCATAATTTCATTTCTTCCATTTGTCTTTGCTACTCTGTGATTACATGCAAGTTTCAGAGTCTCTTCTGACACCCACACTGATCTTTTCTTTTTTCCTGTCGTCTCAATGACCTTTTGCTTACCTTGAATATGATATTCTTGAAGTCATCCCATAGCTCATTATGTCTTTTGTCATTATTGTTCGATGCATCAAAGCAGTTCTTGAAATGTTCTGGAAATTCAAGTATGAGAGCTATGAGGTAATATTTTGGTCCCTGTGGAGTTGATTGAATTTTCTTCAGTTTTAGCCTGAACGTACAGATGAGCAATTGATGTTTTGTTTGTGGTTTGAGCGGCTGATAATGAGCCTCACCACATTTTCTCTATTTCTGTGAATTCCATCTGGAGAAGCTTGTGGATATGGTCATCATTTGTGTTGTTGAAGAAGGTGTTTATTTGAGATGAAAAAATTGTCTTGCAAAATTATATCATCCGATTAACAACTTCATTTATGTCACCAGGCCATATATTCCAAATACTAGCCCTTGATGTTTGTTTCCAACTTTTGCAATCCAAAATCCAGTAATTATGTACACACCTTGATTGCATGTTTGATCAATATCAGACTAGAGACATTGGGAAAAATCTAGCTTTAGTAGGTGCATACATTTGAATAATAGTTATATTGCCTGATTTTCCTTTTAGGCAGCTACATACATGTCTATCAGTCAGTACTTCCAGATAGATATTGAAATGTCCATTTGGATAAGGAATGAGACCCCATTCCTCTTGATTCTGTCATATAGGCATAAAAAAAAACCACAAGGTTTTCTGATTTGATTGGCAAATTCCAGTTTATTTCCCCTTTCTAATGACTAGTATATTATTTTTATGCATTTAATTTTTGATGATGTTCAACTTTCCTAGATTCATACTTCAGAAATTCCAAGTTCCAATCATGAATAGATGCTTGTATCTATTTCCTCTCATTTTGAGTCATTCCCATCAACAAATCCCAGGTCCTGCAGGCTTTACCCCATTCACGTCCTTATGGTTGCTGTTACTTTGAGAAGTCCGCCCTTGCTCAGTCATATTTTGAGTATGTTTTGACCTGAGAGGCTCTTCATCCGGCACCACATCTGACAATGTTCTGATCATATTGTTGAGGTTTTCAGTGTCTGACAATGTTTCGATGCTATGCAGGTTTTCAGTGGCTAATTCCTCAGAGATGGGTAGGCTAATCCTTCTTCACACTCTGCAAGCTCTGCTGAAGCCTCTTCACTCTGATGACCCAGTGGGTCTTAGAAAATATCATTAACATAACTCCCAGCATCACAGCAACACACGAGCTACCACAGTATGACATACTGACATTACAGTCTCTCAAATACCATTTTACTAAGCATTTAATCAAGAGGCTGTTTTATACCTCTGTTATCAATTTTTCAGGAAAGGATTTGATAATAGCCTGAGTAGTATACGAATGAATTATAGAATCATCCACGAGTCTTTTAAACACAATAGTTCTAAGTGAAATAGGTGACATGCAGAAAATGATCTTTTCTCTTTAAGAACAGTAGGGTAGATTTCTGTGTTCTGGGATGACTAATCACTCTATTCCCCTCCCCCTTTTTTACCAGCATCCAAAATATCATTTTTTTTCTATTACAAAGTATCCTTGGAGATAGACAGCTGTTATCAACCTAGGCTATTTTTTTTTCTTCTCAAAATGGGGTGGGGTGGATGGAAGTTGCCCTTATAAGAGAAGTAGCGGGTATTGTAAGTAACTTCTCAAAGCCAGTAAAAGTCCAGTGGAAAGAGTTTAGTTTGTTTGAATGTTAACATTTTCTTAGGCTTTGGTAAGGATCTCTAATACCTTTATTACTATCACTATTTTCAGAGAGAGTTAATATCGTCTTTTATTTTCATGCCAAATGGTAAGATACTCAGGCCACCATGATTTGGGAATATAATTTTATGTACTTAAATTAAGGAGAATAATTTATTGGATCAAAGTTTTCCCAACATCTAGAAAGGTACATTGAAATGTTGTACACCTTTGCATATTGTTTTACTGCATACATCTGAGAAATTTCTAGTGGCACAATGAACTAGAAAGTTATATTCCTTCAAATATCAAATTCTTAATGACCCCTTACAACTTTAAACTGCTGTTTGCTGGTGAGCGTTTTGAAAACTCATGCTTGGTATTGATCCTTGTTATTTGCTGTTGACTGTTTTCGAGTTTAATTATTTTGAAAGAGAGTTTGCTAAAAATACTCAAGCATATTATAAGACGGTGTACTACTCTGATAATTAAGGCTCCTTTAGTACCTAGTGCAATCCAGGCTACATTAATATTGGCACACAGCTGAGAGTCATTAATTCTGAGTTACAAACTTCAGAATGAGCTGTTGGAGTAGATTCATTGGTAGATTAGGACCTCGTGTATCATGAGAAGTGCTCTCAGTGATGTAGGAGTGCGTCCTGTGGGAGACTAGTAGAAGCGCCCTCTACTCAAATGTGGGAGGAGGATAGAAATGTTGCTCTGGGCACATTTCTGGCAGAGGGTCATGTTTGCTTCTGTGCTGTACCTTCTAGCCAGCAGGTAAACAAGCAAAGCAATGGTTCTTCAGAAAAACTAAAAAAAAATCTTAAAAAAGCTTAAATATGTGAGACATCAGGAAAATTTGGGGGAAGTGGAAGTGAAGAGAAGGAAATGAGAAGGAAAGAAAGGAGAAAAGAAACTACTGTAGAATACGTATAACTTGAACCATATTAATTGCTAATGGCGATTTTCTTTTTTAATTCAGGTGAAGAAAATATTCATGACCAGATGACTTACAGAATGCCTTTGAAAAGAACTGAAGAATACAAAATCATTGCCATAACTGAGGAGCAAATTGTTTTTTGGAGAAATCCTATTCTTGGGCTATTGTTTGCTTCTAATTGAAAAGATTAAAGAATACAACTTTAGACCAAAGCCCAATCTGTTGCCATCAAGTCGATCCTGACTCACATTGACCCCGTAGGACTCTGCAGTAGACGTTAAGGCTGTCATCTTTAAGGAAGGCGGCTGCCACATGCTTCTACTGTGCAGTTAGCCGGTGGGTTTGAACTGCTAAACTTTTCCACCGTGCGACCAGGGATCCTTACAACTGTCGAAGTGTTCAGTATACCCGCAATCAAGACCACATTGCAAATAACAATGAGCACAGCATTGCACTGGTCTTCCTCGTGAGCTTTGGACTCTTGCACCGGTGAACATGAGTGATCCAAGGCTGTCACAAGAAGAGAAGCCCAAGCTGAGACCCTCTTCCAAGTTCAAGGACCCTCCCAGAATCATGCAGACAGATGACTATTTTGCTCGGAAGTTTAAAGCCATTAATGGCAACATGGGACCTCCGACTTCTTTAAATGCTTCAAATTCCAGCGACAGTGGTGGTCCACTGAATGGTACCCCAGTCGTACCCAAAATGGGTGTGAGAGCAAGAGTATCTGAATGGCCTCCTAAAAAGGATGGCTCCAAGGAGGTGTCCTACAAGGGACTGTGGGAGAGCCATTCCCAAACCAGTTATGAAAGTGTCACATCCATCATGCAGAATGGACAAAATGACCAGAGTGATGGTCAGCAAGAGGATCAGCTTGATCTAGAATTTGTGGAGGCAAAGTATACAATTGGAGACATCTTTGTGCATTCTCCTCAAAGAGGACTTCACCCCATACGACAGAGAAGCAATAGTGATGTAACCATCAGTGACATTGATGCTGAAGATGTCTTGGACCAACATGCAGTGAATCCCAACACTGGGGCAGCTCTCCACCGAGAATACGGAAGCACATCTTCAATTGATAGGCAGGGTTTAACTGGTGAAAACTTTTTTGCTATGCTCAGAGGATACCGAGTTGAAAATTATGACCACAAAGCAATGATCCCTTTTGGGTTCCCCGAGTTCTTCTCTTGTGATCCTGCAATCTCTCCTAGCCTTCATGCAGCCGCACAGATTTCTAGAGGAGAGTTTGTCCGCATCTCAGGATTAGACTACATGGACAGCGCTGTGCTACTGGGGAGAGACCGGGACAAACCTTTCAAACGGAGGTTAAAGTCGGAGTCAGTGGAAACATCCCTTTTTCGAAAGCTGCGAACTGTGAAAAGTGAACATGAAACGTTCAAGTTCGCGTCTGATCTGGAGGACAGTCGTCTTGAAAGGGGCGTCCAGCCTTGGCATTGTCAGAGATGCTTTGCACATTATGATGTCCAGAGCATTTTGTTTAATATCAATGAAGCCATGGCGATAAGGGATAATGTGGGGAAAAGGAAAAACAGAACCACTGGGGCTTCGGCAGCATCCCAGACTCAGGTGCCAGTGGGCCAGACGGGCACCTGTGAGTCCCCCTTAGGGAGCAAAGAGGACCTTAACTCGAAAGAAAACCTGGATGCCGACGAGGGTGATGGCAAAAGCAATGATCTCGTCCTGAGTTGTCCTTACTTTAGAAATGAGATAGGAGGGGAAGGCGACAGAAGAATCGCTCTTTCCAGGGCCAACTCAGCATCCTTCAGTTCTGGGGAAAGCTGCTCGTTTGAATCATCTCTCAGCTCTCACTGCACGAATGCAGGCGTCTCAGTTTTGGAGGTGCCCAGAGAGAACCAGCCGATTCACAGGGAGAAAGTGAAGCGCTACATCATAGAACACATTGACCTTGGGGCCTACTATTACCGAAAGTTCTTCTATGGAAAAGGTAAGGAAGAGCTGAGAAGGCTTATTTTGTCTGTGTCACTGGGATCATCTTCGTAATTTGGAAGAGTTGACTTTTCCTATGCGGTCAGGGTTAATTGAAATACCTTGCTTTGTGCAAACCCACCTTCATTAGCAACACCTCTACAATAGGCCGTCCCTTCCTGGTCACTTGAGCTGGTTCTCATAGACACTTCAAAGATCCCAGACCAGTCAGTACCTCTTTCCCCAAACAGAAGCATACTGACTGCTGTCCAGTGGATTCTCAAGTGGCCCTGTGTAGTTTTTCTGAGAGTAGATAACCTGCCCTTTCTCCCAAAGAGCAACTGCTGCCCTGTAGTTAGCAGCCCACTGCTTATTCCACCATGCCTCTAGGAATTAGTCATCCTCTTCCACTCACTACCATCCAGTTGATTCTGACTTAGAGCGACCCTGTAGGACAGGATAGAGCTATTCCTGTGCGTTTCCGAGACTGTAAATAACTCTATACAGGAGTAGAAAGCATGGTCTTTTCTGCCGAGTGGCTAGTGCTTTCAAACTGCTGGCCTTGCAGTTAGCAGCCCAGTGCATAACTACTACACCACCAGGGCTCCTACTGCTCTGTAGAATCCCCCAATTTCCCTTTGCTCATTTGCAGTCCTCAACATAGAGATGCTTCGTTTTTTCCCCTTGATCTGCCATCTCGTGAGAATTATCACTGTTAAAGGAACGGCTGGTGGTTTTGAACTGCCAGTCTCGCGCTTAGCAGCCAAATGTGGAACCTCTATGCCACCAAGGCTCCTTGCTGAATTATCCTACTAGGGAGTTATGTCTACCGTGCTGCTTTTAGAGTCACACATTAGTCAGTGATTCGTGCTGAACAATTAAAGCCCAGACCACTGACTGTCTTGTTGAGTTTCTATACCCCTCTGTATATTACAAAATACTCTTCAGGACCAGATTTCTCAATGTCCAGCTTTCCTGGTACAAGCCTTTACTCCCAAAGCACTCAAGGTGGCTGACTTTACCTGCTGCAGCCCAGCCACACTTTTGGGGTCTGCTCCTGTCCTTCAAGAATCAAGAACTTTGCACTAGTATATGCAGTGTTGATTTCTCTCTTAGGAATGTTTACATATAATCTTTAACTACTTGTTTTTTGGGAGAGGGCAGGGCTGAGGGGCAGATAACTTGGACCCAGGTTATTCATTCTGTCTAAGGTCCTTGTAACATTATCACCAAAATGGAACTTAAAAAATAAATTCCCGTGGAGAGAAAATTTGACTCACTAATGCCCTCAAGGCTTGCAAGAATTTTTTTGCCAGAGAAATTACAACTGTTAAATTAATAATTTGTTCATTTAGTAACCGTTCTTGGTCTACCAGTTCTCTCCCTTCCTCTATAACTCACTTTCCTTTAGTGTTTCTGGTTGGCATAATTTCTTCAGTCCTACTGTCATCCCATCCAGTAAACTCAAGAAGACCTTCGGCATTCCTTTTGGTTTATGCTGTGAAAATAATGACCATTCGGATTGTTTACCCAATGACAACACAAAGTATTGGTAGTGGGTAGACTCTAAGTGGAACATAATTGCTTTTTGAAAACATGGAGAACAAGGGGAAACAGACTTTCTCAATAAGAATTTTTTGGTTGATGAAGCCAAGGCAGCCAAAGCTTGCAATAAAATGAAGTGTCGAAGTACTGTGCTTTAAAGTTTTAAGGCAATGAGTCATTCTGACTTGTAAAATTTGTAGGTAGTTTGTGATTCACTCTTTAAAATATTAGAACTTAAGAAATATTCACGCATATTTTTGCAAATATTTAGTGCCCACATCTCACTAACAAGTTTATTGTGTTCCTTAAGTATATGACTACCCTTTTTGCCTTCTCAACCTATGTGGAGAAACACGTTAATGTGTTGTAGGTCAAGAGTCCTCACCATTTGGCTTACTTGATGCCCTCAGGATCTGTTCAAATAGAAATTTTAGGTTGCTTACATCCTGTTACTTCCTCTTAACTGAGTTTGTGGCCTTCTTCCTGAACTTCCCTTCTTGATAGTTTTCAATAATCCTGCTATGTTCCCTTTAGTTTTTCAAATGTGCTGCTTATGATTCTCTAGGACTTTTGAAATGACATCACCAAATTTGTTATTTATGTATGAAACGAAAGTTAAATAAGTGCCCCAAAAAAGGAATTTGAAAAAAAATAATAAAAGAATTTGTGGGTAGACGATCTGTCCATGAATTTTGGTGCACAAACAGAGACATGCCCTTTGGTTGGACAAGGGGACGGTGCATGTTTTCTGGTTCTAGGCTTGCAGTCGATCAGTGAAGGAGTCAAATAGCTAATCTAGACTACTCAGAAGGTAAGAAAAGCCTAAATTCCACATTCAGACTTCTGGCCTTGGGTAATCCCTGGCTTCTACAAATTCCCTGTTTATTTATTGGCAAAATGAGTGAGTGGGCATCATCCCCGGGTCATTTTTGTCCTTAGTGTTCTGTGACTCTGAGGAAGGTTTTGTTGTGCTGGCTAATGTACTCGGAGCATGGATAGATGGGGCAACAAGGGGAGGGAGAAAAAACGGACTCTGTTTCCAGTACAGCTGTGACTGGGCCCTTGGCTTCTCCTATATTTAGCTCTCCCCCTGCGGCCTGGTTTGACTTTAAATGAAATTGGCTTACAATAGCATCTGCTGCCCCTCCTGCTGGTTGTTTTGAAGGGACCAGCAGATAGTGCAGCCCGTATTCTGGAGGGATCTATAGGGCTGGGGTGACTGGAGACCACGCTGTGAGTAGACTCACACTTTTGAGTTAAGCCCCCAGACACAGCTGTGCTGGTCTTTTTATTGCAGATACATCACAAGTTGCGGGAACATACTTTTTTTTTTTTTAATTGTGCAGGCTGGCACACGTGATTTTGTTGGCAATTTTTTCCTCTCTCTTTTTTTTTTTTTCCTTTTTGTCTTCCCTCTTTAAGAATTTTTCTCTTTGGAAGCACATTCTCAAGGATCTCCTGATAACTTTCTGAAGTGCCTTTTTTTTTTAACTGTTCTTTAGTTCTGTGTGAAACTTAATTTTCAAAAGAAGTAAATGCTTCCCATCACAGGGAAATGTTTAAAGTAAAGAACTTTAACGACGTGATTTATGGTTTCCTAGCTACTTATTGCAAAATGCCTGCTTGTTATGACAAGGTATATTACTGTGACACATAGACCCTGAAAGGCTTTTTAATGACTTTGTGAAGGGATTTAGGAAGGGGAGTCACTTGCCACAAGTATTTAGCAACACTGCTTGCCCAGGCAAATCCGTCTAGGCTTCAAGGAAGCAGCTGGAGGTGGCAAGCACATCAAATGTTCAGATATGCCTTACTTTTGCTGGCGGTGATCATGAAGTGCATATTGGAAGTTCCTGCAAAACTGTTGCATTTTGATTGAACCTCAGACATAGTAAAATTGCTGTTCTCTCCTCTCTGGCTTCTCTATTTGTGAGACACATGTGATGAAAGGACATTAAATATGCATTCTAATTGTCAGTGTCCACTGATGAGCCAGCCATGTGGCTCCCGCATGCTTGTTTAGATGCCCTTTGGCTTTCACTATACCGCAGCAGTAGGCTCTGCCTTCTTCGAATCCCACTTGGCCCTTGAAGATGCAGCCTAAGTCCTGTATATGCAGAGCCTGGAATGAGTGGGAGCGAAGCAATACATAGGGTCTTCTTGGGGGTTCTACAGCTCATGTCACACAGACAGAGTAGTGCCGAGAGGATAAGTAAACATGTTTTGGATAGAGGTGAAACCAGCATCAAGAGAAAATTTAGCCTCCTTGGTAACTGCTCTCAGAGTGGCCTGAAATTAACGACACCATTTTTCAAGCCAGTGTAGCATTCATTGTTTTACTAGATCATTCTTCAGTTACCGAATTGTGCTCTTCCCTGAACATGGAGGGGCAAACAGGAAGACTGAATAGCAGATTTATTTGTTTTAGAATTTTTAAGAAGTATGTAAGTAATATATGATTATAATAGGAAAGAAATAAAGAACAAAAGGGAAAACACACTATAATCAACCCAAATCCACCAGATAGAATTACTGTGAACAATTTCACTTTTCAGTGTCCAGCTTCAGAAAGAATAATGCCTGGAGTCTTAAAGGCTTGTCTTAAACAGGCCGTCACGTAAGCGAGGTGTCAGCTAAGTCCACATGGAAATAGAACACCAGTCCATGGATTTACAATCAATCCATAGACTTTAAATAATAAAACCCAGGGTCAGGTGAGGGAATTGCATTAGAATTTAAATTCAGAGCACCCAGTTTGCAGAAGGCGATGAGTGATAGTGAAAACCTCAGTCCATTTGCCAGAGTTTCCACAAGGTTTAAGCTTCTCTTGAGTTCCCGAGGATCATTGATCAGGGATGTGAATAGTCTTCCCATCAGAGCTATGTGCATTGTAAAGTGGATCACTGCAGATGAAGTTAGGTTAACATTTTTCATATTATCATTTATTTTTCCTTTTGACCAAGTTTTAAATTTTTTCTCGTTTCTGTAATCTGTTTTCTCTTTTAGTGAGATTTTTCTGTCATTACTTTATTGTCTTTGTTGGAGTTTTTGTACATGATTTTCTTTACATGAAATCCAGGATAGGTAAATCTATAGAGATAGAATGTAGATGAATAGTTTCTTTGGGTTTTGGCAAGGAAGGTTGGGGAGAATGAGGAGCTAATAAAGGATACAAGAATGAAGAAAATGCTCTAAAATTAATTGTAGTGAAGATTGCACAATTCTTGTGAATGTACTTAAAACTTTTAAATTGTATGATATGTGAATTATATCCCCATAAAACAGTTTGAACTTGTTTAGATAAAAATATTTAAAAGCCCATTTCACCTTTTTTCATGTATGCTTATCTGATACAACTTATATTTATGTAAATGGCCCTGACCCTTGCTTTTGCTAGGGAACTTGGTTCTGAATCATTATACATAAAGCTACATGAGCATTGTAAACACTATTATTAATATCCATTATCCACCATAGCATACAGGGGATGCCAGATATTTGCCAACCTTGTTCTAAGCAAATGAGTTAATGACTAGGAAGCTAAGTAAAAAAGTGTCACTACAAAAATAATAGAAATTTTATTAAATAAAAATGTAAGGCTCTTATTTCTCGATATGCCCTCCATCTAGCACTATACATTTTTGAAGGTGGTATATATATATCCCTTCCCAAATAATTCTGCACTCTTCCACTGAAACCATTTAAAAATGGCAGCATTAGCATCCTTGAGGGGCTCAAATAATGATTCTTCTTAAGTTTCTTTGGAAGTCTAAAGGTACAAGACCAGTTTATTAGGGTGTATGGTAAGATTTCCCAACAAAATTTCCACAGGACAGCCATTGCTACCCTTGAAGAATGAACAGGTGCGTTGTCATGATGGGGAAAAAAATGAAGTGTTCTCCTTGGTACAACTTAAGCTCCTATGGTCATCTAGTGTCCTTGTACTTAAGCTCTTACGACCATCTAGTGTCCTTAGACTTAAGCTCCTACGATCATCTAGTGTCCCTGGACTTAAGCTCCTACGATCATCTAGTGTCCTTGGACTTAAGCTCCTACGATCATCTAGTGTCCTTGGACTTAAGCTCTTATAACCATCTAGTGTCCCTGGACCTAAGCTCCTATGATCATCTAGTGTCCCTGGACCTAAGCTCCTATGATCATCTAGTGTTCTTGGAGTGCTTATCAATTCCATCCCCTTGGGGGGGGGGGTCACAAAATCAGCTAAAAAAATTTAGCAGACCTCTCTGCCTTGAATTTAATTTGCCCAGCAAAACCTCTTGTAAGCCACTGTTTTGATTGGACTTTTTTTGGTTAACATACCCGAAAGATATTAAGACAGGTTTATAACTGAAAAAGCTTGTCTGCAGCTCTACATTGGTCACAGAAACATGTTTAAACACTTGGTTTTGAATAAACCAATGCGTGTATGAAAGGGAAGCCTAGCAGCAGGACTTTGGGGCTTACCCTCATATTTTATGTGTCTATGAGAAAAATCTGTCGTCTTGATAGAATCTTAGTGATGAAGGAACATATATTCTTACTCTCCTGTAGTTGACATGTACCTATAACATAACTATTATCTAACACTTAGTGAATGTTCATACTACCAAAGTATTTTTACTTCAAAAAGTAAAAAATTAGTCATAGTTACCCACTTAGCTTCTTCAATTGAGTGTGAGCTCTACGCTTGGTTACTCTTTTGCAAAAATCAAACATGGAAAAAGGGAAAAAGTAACTTTAAATGTGGAGAAACTTATCAAACACTGTCTCAGCCAGGTGATTAAGGTCAAAATCAACAAGAGTAAATCATATGAAAGAATGAGAAAGCCACCTTATTTCTGTGGTCTTCCTTCCAAAAACCCATAATAATTATGAGAAAAACAAATCAAATCTCAAGCAAGAATATATTTTACAAGATACTTGACTCTCACATCCCAGAATTTTTTCTAAGTTCTCCTTCCTGCCTAAATCTTTAAGTTTGCTATATCTCTTGCCTCTTCTATGTAAACTCACCCTCTATTCCAATGATCCTTTTGAAATTCATTAGTATTTTAACAGAAGAATAATGCGTTATGTATGACTCTATTAAGAGAATAAAAAGGAAAGATTGTTGTAGAATTTGTGCAATAGCCCTCTCACTTCCTTTTTGAAACAAAATGGTCTTTTTTGTTGCCAGGGAACTATCTTGTTACCAGTAGGCTGAAGTGTCCATCCTTTTAGTCATAGTTGGAGGTCAATCCTTGGTGACTAGAATGTCATGAATGGCAGGAGAGCAAGCATCATTGATGGTTGTAACACAGACTCTGCACTCAGACTGCTAGATCCACATCCCAACTTGGCTTTGGGGAAGTATTCCGACCTCTCTCAGCCTAAATTCATTATTTTCCAAAATGGGTATATTTATACAGAGAAATCTGTGAGAGCTAGACCTGGACAAGACTTTGTTTTTTCCAGATCTCACCTGCTTTCTTCCTTTGACAGGGTACAGCTCACTGTTCTGTCTCTCTCTGTTGATCTAGCTATGAGTTTGCATCCACTGGACAGAACTGGACAATGGGCTTGAACAGGAGAACATATTTGAATTTTCCTTCTCTGACAAGTTTTTACCTCACACAGGTACCTGGTTCCACAGAGGCTTTCTAATCCCATAGAGTTACAGTCTTAGAAACCAACAGGAGCAATTCTGCCCTGCTATGAATCAGAATCTACTAGAGGACAGTAAGGTTTTTTGTTGTTGTTATTGTTGTTAATAAAAACAGGTTTAACAAGCTTTGGTGGCACAGTATGTTAAGCAGTAGAATTTTAATCAAAAAGTTGGTGGTTTGAATCCATCTGCTTCTCCATGGGAGGTAGAGAAGACAATCTGCTTCCTTAAAGATTTATAGTTTTTCAAAGATTTTTTTAATTATACAGCAGTTTTGCTCTGTCCCATATTATTACTATGAGTTGGAATTGACTGCAAAGCATGGGTTATTGTTTTTATAATGGGTTTAGTTCATCGCCTGTCATAATATGAACCACCTAAGTGTTTCATAAATACATTTGTAAGACCTTTCATTCTAAAATGAAACTATTGTCCACATCACTAGGACAGTATTTAAATAGCAATTCTTCATTTTAATGGTTAAAAGATGTTGAGAGAAATAAGTAGAAAGAACCATATGGCAGAGAGGGCCCTGGAGACAGGTGCCTGGTAAAGTCTGCCACCTATTCCAAACACAGCCACTTAAATTTCACTAATGTGACAGCTGTAGCAGGAGTGTACCTTTACATATCAAATGAACTTATGTACATAGTGATGCAGAGTGCATTTCCTTTGAATTTCATTCCTTGTTGCCTTCCCCCACACTCCTGGTTTTATACAGTCATTGAAGAAAAGTAATAGGAATTGGACCCTACTAAATTCATGTGCATGAATGAGTACCATTTAACAATAGTGCTATTCTAAGACATGCGTTTCTTCTTCAATAGAGAGGGGCTTAACCTCTCTGGGGCAATATTCCCTCCAAGGACAGAGCTCCCATTGAGCTTGGAAAGAAGGAGTGGCCCATCTGCAAATGAGATGCGGCATTCCCTGTCACCATTGCATCAGGTCCGTGTGGCTGGCAGCAACACACTTGGGCTTTCTGTCTTGAATGCCTGCTGTAATGGGTGGTTGCATTCCAGCATTGCAGCATGTTGGAAACTTGTCAAGGATTGTGTGCGTTTTGAAACTGGGAGACATTTTTAGGTCCAAAGGATCAATACGTCTTTTCAAACTGTTAATTAGGAACTGGAACTAATGAACTATTATTTTCTCTAGGAAGAAGAATGAACAGCCTAATGTAGCTGGAGAGTGAGGCTGGTGCGATTGTTAACTAGGAAAACTTGCTAGCACTTTCTTATTTTTGCAATAATTTGGGAGACATTGGTTATTGGTAAAATCCTCATCTTCCATAGAGGATACCTGTACCTCATACATAGCCACCACCTGCCCATCAGGGAAGGCCTGCAGGTTGCTAATGTTCTGTACAGATTTCAATGCATTTCCCAGACCATGGCCTTGCAAGGAAGGCCTGAGAGTCTACTTCCAAAGCCATCCAGGTAAAACCCTATGGATCCCATAGGAATGACTTTGGACTGGGTCGTGCATCAGTCCATTGTGCATGTTGTTGCCATGAGTATTGGTCACCATAGAACAGCTGTTGGTATAAGACATGAAAAAAAAGATAAATTATCAAGAGTTCATGAGGGATGGAGGGGAAAAATGAGGAGCTGATACCAAGGGCTCAAATGGAAAGAAGATGTTTTGAAAAGGATGATGGCAACATATGTACAGATGTGCTTGACACAATGGATATATGTATGGATTGTGATAAGAGCTGTAAGAGCCCCAAATAAAATTTAAAAATTTAAAAGGTAAGTTGGAGGCAAAGGTTTTTGGAACAAAATGGCTTAGAAAACCTTCCTTAGTAATGTCTGCCTTGGGTTTGTTTAAATCCAAAATGTATTTCACTGTTTTTCCTACTTAAAAAAATAAGAACTACATAACAGCTTTTATCACTAATGATCCCCACTTAAGCTTTTCTATAATGAGTCGTTAGGCAACTTTCCTTCTTACTGTTTTCTTCTCTTATTCCATTCTGTCAGCAAATACTATTAAGAATTAAGAATCATTAAAGGAAATGTCTGCTGGTCCACCACACTGCTTCAGACAAAGTCTTTTACTGCTTCCTTTCAGTTCCTTTTAAGTGCATCTTTCCTGGTAGTCTTTATGTTCAGGGGGAGAATGAATCTCATCATGTCTTATTTTATTTGATAATACAAAGGTCTACCTGAATTTATTCACCCTCGAGTTCGTTTTACATCGGGACTTTTAGACCCATGCTACATGAGCTTACAACCTTGCAACCTCTTTGTTTCAGTTTTATTATACGTAAAATAGAGGTATCAGAATACTTCTTTAGAGTTGTTGTTAAGAGCGATTGAGTTGGTTTGGACTTACAGCGACTTTGTACACAACAGTATGAAACACTGAACCATCTTCACAGTTATCCCCATGCTTGAGCCCATTGTTGTAGCCATGATGCCAATCCCTTTCCATGAGGGCCTTCCTCTTTTTGCTGTCCCTCTACTTCACCTAACATGATGTTGTCTATGGACTGGTGTCTCCTGACAATATGTCCAAAGTATGTAAGACAGCATCTTGCCAGCTTGCTTGGAAGGAGCATTGTGGTTGTGCTTCATTTAAGATGGATTGGTTTCCCTTTTAGCCATCCCTGGTACGTTCAATGTTCTCCTCCAGCACCACAAGTCAAATGCATCCATTATTCTTCGGTCTTCCTTATTCAATATCCAGCTTTCACATGCATATGAGGAGGCAAGTGACCCATAGCTTGGGTCAGGCTCACCTCAATCCTTGAAGTAACATCCTTGGTTTTCACTACTTTAAAGAAGATTTGCCTAATGCACCTTGTCCTTTGATCTCTTGACTGGTATTTCCATATGCATTTATTGTGGATCCAAACAAGACTAAATCTTTGACCAGTTCAAACATTTCTCCATTTATCATGATGTTATCTATTATTTATCTAGTTGTGAGAATTTTGATCTTCTTGACATTGAGTTGTAATCCATACTGAGGAATGTAATCCTTGATATTCATCAGCATGTGATTTAAGTCCTCCTCACTTTCAGCAACCAATGTTGTGTCCTCTGCACATCAGAGGTTTGGTGCTTACATAATTTCATGTCAACATGAACATACATAAAAGTGTAGGAGTGGAGGTTAGCCAGTCGATCAAGTCACAGCCTGATGATGATGCCTGTGGGCATGGCCTTCTCATGAGGAGAGCTCTGGAAGCGCCACTTCTCTCGCCTTCCCCTTCCTCCTGGCTAACCCTGAATGTTGCCAGAGCCCTGGGATGTTACCTCCACCATTGAAGCCACACAAATTTCCAACCACCAGCGTGTGAGCTTCTGGCATTCCGCATCATTGCATGTGGCTGCGTGAGTCTGAAGAGGGACTATGGACTGGTATCGGACTTATGGTACGTGAGTATCTCTGGATTTGTTTCTCTAGTCAATGTGGTCACGGAGGTTGTTTATAATCTTTCCTGCAATCCTGATGCTTCCTTCTTCTAACTTCTCTGATTATTTGCTCAGCATACAAATTCAGTAAGTAGGGTGAGAGGATACAACCCCACACCTCTCCTGATTTTAACCATGCAGTATTCCCTTGTTCCGTTCACACAGCTGCTTCTTGATCCATGTATGCGGATCCCTTCGGCATGAGCACCCTTGAGTTTCCTGGGATTCTCATTCTTCTCAAGGCTACCCTCAGTTTATTATGATCCACACAATAGAATGCCTTGGCATTGCCAATAAAACACAAGCAAGCAGCCTTCTGTTATTCTCTGCTTTCAGCCCAGATCTATCTGACATCGGCAATGATATCCCTTGTATCATGTCCTGCTCTGAATTTGGTTTGGACCTCTGGCAGCTCCCTATCAATGGACTACTGTAACCATTGTGGGATGTTTTTCAACAAGATTTTACTTGCATGTGCTATCAGGGATATTGTTACATAGTTGAGCACATTGGGTCGCCTTTCTTTGTAATGGGTACAAACATAGATCTCCTCCATTCATTTGGTCCAATAGCTGTCCTCCAAATGTCCTGGCATAGGTGAGTGAGTGCTTCTTGTGCTTCATCAGCTTGCTGAAACATTTCCATTGGTATCCCATCAATTCCTGGAGTCTTGTTTTTGGCCAATGCAGATTGAGGTTCTTCCTTCAGCACCGTTGGTTCTTGCTCATGTGTTGCCTCCTGAACTGCTGCAGTGCTGACTCCATCTATTTGGTGCAGGGACTCCGTGTCCTCTTTCCCTCTTCTCTGAATGCTTCCTGCACCATTCAACATTTTACTCATAGAATCGTTCAAGATTGCAACTCAAGCCTTGAATTTTTCCTTGAGTTCTTTCAGTTTAATGTATGCTAAGCATGTCCTTCCCTGTTGTTTGTCTAATTCTAGATATTCACACACTTCATTATATGAGCGGGTAACCCCCCCAAAAAATGGAATTTCCCCCCGAAATATATATTTAATTTTTTTTAACAAAACAAGTATATCACTTTCAAAGTACTCTCCATTACACTTAATACATTTGTCAAATTTGAGATTCTTGGCAACATTTTTCAAACTCATCTGTTTGGATGACTTGTTTTTCCTTCACCTCTCCTACATTGTCCAATCGCTGTCCTTTCATGTGCCTCTTCATTTCATGTGAGGAAATACCAAAAGTCACAAGCAGAGGGCTCAGATGAGTAAGGTGTATGGGGCAAGAAAGTCATGCTGGGTTTTTCAGACTTCAGGACTTGAGTTAGGCTCCACATTCATTTTTGCTGCCCAGTCAGAACCCAAAGCTCAGATTTCACCTTTGACCCTTCACATTTCACTTTGACCCTTCACATTCTCAAATCTCCCTTTAAAACTCTCTGAACAGAGATTCAAGATAGTCCAGATAACTTCCTCATCTCTTCAATGGTCCATCCTCTGTCTTCAAGCACAAGTCTATGAATTTAGTCAACATGTTTGTCCATTTGGAAAGTTGATGGACATCCAGAATGAGGTTTGTCATCAATCGACATTTCACCTTTTTGGAAATGAGTTTTTTCCCATAGTGCTGACCTTGTAAACTGTGTTCAATACCACAACAGTTTCTGCTGCATCTTTTCCCCCCAAACAGGAATCATAATTTCATAGCCACATGCTCTTCTCTTAAATCAGCTATCAGAAAAAATGAGGTTCAACATTTGAGGAAACATTTCACTGTGATCAGAGAGGACATTCTCAGGCAAAGCCCCCGGTGCACTGACTCAGAGTGGGTTGCTCCATAATCGCCTATCGTGAGGAAAAGTCCATTTTAATCGTTCTGTCCTGTCTTTTTAATGACCTTTGCTTTCTTCATGACTGATGGCCCTCGCGCCCTCCCACAGCGCTTCCGTCATTAGCGCTCAGTGCAGCAACTCGCTGTTGGGATGTTCCCAAAATCCAGGTGGCATAGTCTCAATGTCATATTTTAGCTCGTGTGGATTTGCCTTGATTTTCTTCAGCTATCACCTAAATTTATATCTGAGCAATTGATGATCTGTTCTTCAGTCAGCCTCTGGTTTGATTTTAGCTGTTTGTCATGAGCTTCACCAGTATCTCTTCCCCCAGATGTAGACAACGTTATGTCTGTATTCCATCTGCAATGTGTGTAGTCACCTGTAGTGATATTGAGGAAGGATACTTGCTGTGAAAGTGTCAATGGTTTTGCAAAATTTTATCATGCAATCTCCCGCTTCATTTCTTTCACCAAGGGAATGTTTTGCAATTACCGTTCCTTGCTCTTTGTTTCCAAATTTTGCATTCCAATCACCAATAATTATCAATGCATCGGATTGCGTGTTTGCTCCATTTCAGACCGAAGGCATCCGTAGAATTCTTCAATTTCTCTCTCACTAGTTTTTGTGGTCATGCATAAATTGGAATAATACTTGTATTGATTGGATTTCCTTGAAGGTGGCTATCTATAATCCTATCACAGACAGCATTGTACTTCATGATGGAGTTTTTAAAAAACAATTTTATTTGCATATCATCACATATCACCTAATTCAGTAGTTCAGTCACACCAAGAAGAGTTATAAAATCATCACCACAATCAGTTTTATAGCATTTTATCATTCTTGTATTCATTATTATTAAATCCCCATTTCTTCCTCCCTTCCCAGACTTACCTTCTAGAACCATTAACCTAGTTACTGTCTAAATTGACCTATCCTGGATTTCTTAAACAGAAAAATGTAGAATAAAACCCCAAACTAATAACAATAACAAGGTAAATCATATAACAACCCCAATTGAAAATAAAGCAGAACATGTTGAAAATTAGAAAGAATTTAAATGAATCAGAAAGGAGATCAAGTGGTAGATTGCTAAATTGTAACTAACTGCATCTGTAGCAATCGCTCCCCAATGCATTCTGCACGATAGCAAGGCTGTCATGTCCCTTGCCGGTGGTCAGAGGAGATTCACAAAGGGCTTAATCCACATGGATTTCCCCTGACTTTTTTTTAATCAACTGAACCAACCTTAACATTGGTCAAATATAAGATATTGCTTTTTTCTAACTACATCTGCCGTAATGGACTTTACAATGCCCTGTGTGTGATAAAAGGGCTCTTCACACCCCTCGGCTATGATTGGAGGGGGTTCACCAGAGGGCTCATCCACGTGTGGGCCTGCAAATGGATTTTAGGCTTCCACCGTCATCATAACCTTCTGCAAGTCAGGTGTTTACAATTTAAGTTCAAATACCATTCCCTCCTTCACATTTGGTTTATATTATTTGCAATTCTTGGATCGCACAGGCTGGTGTTGCGCTTCTTCCATGTAGACTTAGTTGATGCCTCATTTAGATGGCTTCCTGGTTGAGGCTAAGCCTTTAAGACCCTAGACACTATTATTATCCCCAGCTAGGCACCATCTTGTTTCTTCACCACACTGATGTAGCATCCATATATTTAGTGATTCCTTCATGAGGGCAAGTATCAAGCAACCCCAAATCTATTCATGCATATATCATTCATATATGGCTCTGGTTTACCCATCATTGCCATTGTATGTAAGAGAACATTATCAGTCATCCTCCTGGGCATCGCTTGCACTGCTATATAACTGACATTCCAATATCTGTTTTGACAATGAAAGCCACACCATTCCTCTAGATTGAATTGAATTCCTGGCATAGTAAATCACTTCTGATTCAAAATGGCCAATACAGGTCCATTTCAGGTCACTAAGATCCAGGATATTGCTCTTTATGCCTTCCATTTCATTTTTATCACTTTCAATTTTCCTAGAGTCATACTTTGCACTTTTCAAGTTCTGATCATTATGAGAGCTTTGCAGCTGTTTCTCCCAACCGTGGAAAGTGCCCATCGACAAATGAATATTCCAAAGGCTCCACTCCTCCAGGCTTTGCCCCCCTCACTCACATCACCGTGGTGGACACCACTCCGAGAGACCAGCTCCTCCTCGGTCACTTCTTAATGCCCTCCGATCCGAAGTCCTATCCCCTGGCATGGTTTCTGACAGTATTCTGCTTCCATTTCTGACAGTGTTTCCTAAGTGTGCCCACGATTTTCAGTGGCTCCTTCTTCTGAAGTGGGCAGCCCGTTCCTTCTTAATAGTCAGTCTTAGTCTGGAAGCTCCGCGGAAACCTGTGCACCTTAGCTGAGCCAGCTGGCATTTGTCAGACCAGTGACAAGCTTCTAGTACCATAGGAAGACACCAGCCACCCCAGGACAACAAACTGATAGAAAAGTGGTGGTCTTTCAAGTTAGAGAGGAAGAAATGAGCTAATTTTGTAAAGTATGTTCAATATTATTGCTGATGAAATTTTGCCCAAAGGATCCTTCATAAAGCAAATTACATCTTTCTTTTTAAAAAATTCATCACAGCAAATTCAATCATTGAAATAATGAACATTAGCAGGGTGTTTGGGGTGTCTTCAGGTTATAAATGAGAAACGTTTTTATCATTTTACCACAGTCGTGAAGCCTCTGCAGGGCACAGCAGTGAAGGAATGTGAGCATCGATCAAAAGTTGTTTGCATCTTTGATAAACGTACAGATGGCACTGTGAGCTGCTTGGGCCGACCCCTTTGATAAAGCTCCGAGCTGCGAGAGGTGGGGTCAGATTTGCAGTCTTTATCTGCTCCCTCTACTAGTGATGCACCAAGTAAAGCTTCATTCCAGGATACTGCAATACCTAAAATCAGTCTCAAAAAAAAAAGTACCATCGAGGAGGGGCAGATGGATTGAAACAATGGCTTCAACCATGGTCTGGAGCATAATGCCTGTGAGGAGACCGCAGGGCGGGGCGGTGTTGTTGTTCGATGTAGCTTGCTCCGAGTCCAAACATGGCACCTGACTACAACAGAAACTAGCTGGGGCTAGGGTCCTAGATGGCCCTTATTTTTCTTTTCCCTTTCCGAATCAGAGTTTGTTTCTCTTTCTGGTTTTGTTTTGTTTTTTCCTTTACTGAACAGCCAAACTGGAGCACAGTGTAAGCGAATCTCATTTTCTACACTGCAGTCTTATGAATGATGTTTTAAAATCTGGTCCTGTTGCATTTAAATGATACATGGATGTTCATTCAACTCCGCAACAGCATTTCACTTTGCCATGGAAAGATTTTATTTGATTTACCCTTGAAGCACTTTGACTGAAATTGTCTGCTTTGGAGTGTGGAAAAATCTGGTTCAGTGAAAGTCCTTGAGCTCTACTTCTTGTTCTGGAGGCATGGTTGCTTGCAGATTAGCAGGTCCAGTTTTTCATAGGGATTCACTTAATCCCTAAAAACTTTGGGAGTTGGCACAACCAGTGTTCTCGTTTTCATGTCATGTTGTAATGCCCTTTGAAAAAGCTAGACCGCATGCTATATCAACCATAAGAATTTGATTCCTTTAAAGAAGAAATAATAAGGTAGCATACCATATTCTTGGACCACTTCCTTAGGAAACAGCTCGTGAAGCCTAAAGTCGGTAAGCCACAAAGTCTTGAGGTTTGGAAGCAGCAGAATTGTCATCTGTCTACTTGGATTCTGTTTGAAACAGAGAGAAATCGGCATGGGGCAGGGTAAGCAAATAGGGGAACTTTATATATGTCATCTTTGGGGAAGAGGGTGATATATACTTACTGGATACCTGAACTTAAAAAAAAGAAGTGTACTTTCTAACTGAAATGATTCCGTCAGTATTTCATAGGACATTATGTTCCATAGGACATTTTTTTGCCATGAATGGAATGTAACCTCTCCTACGTGATTATAAAAGCCACCTGGTGACACAGTGTGAAAGCGCTTGGTTTCCAAGGCTGGAATCTTTATGGAAACACACTGCCTCATCTTCCTCTCATGAAGTAGCTGGTTGAGTTGAACCTCCAACCGATGGTAAAAATGTTGATGCTGTGAAACCTACTAAACTCAACTTGCTGGCTGTGAATCAGTCATTAAAAAACCCTAGAAGCCAGGGTAGAATTGCCCCTGGGGGTTTCCAAGACTTCAACTTTTTATTAGAGTAAAAAGACTCGTCTTTCTCCCATGAAAGAATACAAGAGTACATGTATTATTCTACTGAATAGTTTGTACCAGAAAGAACCCTAGTTGTGCAGCAATAAGTCAGAGGTTCAAGGCCTCCACCTACATGTGGGAGAAGGCTGCAAACAACAGGTAAGAATGGGTCTACACGTTTAGATCATAAAAGTCATCCTGAAGGTGATTCATGAACTGCATAGGATTGGGAAGCTCAAAATTTAATGCCCCGTTTGTCCCACTGCCATTTATTTAGTAGCAACCCAGCTCAGAGATATGCACTTCTTTTTCGGTTTTGATTTAATTTTCCTGTCAATAGCATACCTGCTTTCTTCTCTAATGATCCTCTTAAGTTAATGATGATAATAATGATAAGTATATCATATTTTTCAGTGAGAATAATAAAGTTTAAAAATGTTATGTAACAAATCCAGCGTTTAGTAGATGATAAGTAGAAAGCCTAGATTCAGAAACTAATAATCAGACTCATTAGAATTACCACCATATTAAGAGTAAATAGGCTCGGCACTGCAATATGGAAAACCTAAAACACATGCTATCTCTTTTGCCTCCAAAATCCCAATAAAATTAGAATAAAAGTATTTAAAATCACACAAAAGCATACAGGCGAACTAGAGAGACACAAAGATGATGAGAGATGCCAAAGCAGATGGAAAAGTGAGACCAGTTATAACAAACTGAGAAAAAGCCAGATTCTCCTCCTTCCGTGTTTGTGCGTGGCAAGTAGGGGAAAACCCAACGAAAAGCAAGTCTGTCTACGCTAGAGACCCAGGTTACTCTGGGGGTACAGCGTTCAGCAACTGATAAAAAGATGGCAGCTCGAATCCACCAGCTGGTGTTGGGAGAAAGGCCTGGCGGTGTACTCCTATAAAGATCTGCAGCTTCAGATATCCGATGGGGCAGTTGTACTTTGTCCAACAGAGTTTAAGAATCAAAATTGGCTCAGGGTCAATGGACTTGTTTTTTAATATATGGGTAGCTCAGATTGCCAGCGAAACTATTCAATACCTACCTCATAACTAATACGAAGTGGATTTTCAAACAAGCTAAGTCACTATAGAGACGTTTCATAAGCATGCCATAATGCAAAATACGTACAGCAAAAGCTGTTAGACTTAAAGAGAGAAATAATCAAATTTGTAATTGTATTTAGAGAAAACACACAAAAAATTCAAGCCTCAATAGGGGCAAAATGTTGAACGATGCAGGATACATCCATAGAAGATGGAAATAATACACGGAAACACCATACCAACAAGAACTATCAACATCCCACCATTTCAGGAGGCAGCATATGAGCAAGAACCAATGGTGCTGAAGGAAGTAGTTCAAGCCACAGGGAAAACCATGGTATTTCCACGCGATCCTCATATGCATGTGAAAGTTGGATATTGAATAAGGAAGACCTAAGAATTGATGCACTTGAATTTCGGTGCTGGAGAAGAATATGGAAAGTACCACGAACTGCTTAAAGGACAAACCGATCTGTTTTAAAAGAAGTACAGCCTTTATGTACTTTGGGCATGTTGTCAGGAGAGACCAGTCCCTGGAGAAGGACATTATGTTTGGTAGAGAGGCAGCAAAACAGAGGAAGGCCCTTAAGGAGATGGACTGACACTGTGGCTGCAACATTGGACTGAAGTAAGGAGCTATTGTGCGGATACTGCGGGACCGGGCAGTGTTTCATTCTGAGGTTAAACAGAAAAATAATAATTGATGTTAAGAAAAATTAGTAACTGATGTTAAGCAGAAAAATCAGTACAGGCAGAAGATTTCACGTGGTTAACAAATGACCTAATTGACATGATTTAATACGCCGAGTCCAACAATTGTAGAATAGGCATGCTTTTGATGTGCACACAGAACATTTCTCACAGTAGATCAGGTCTCAAGAAACCGCACAGAAATGCAATCATGCACAGTGTATTTGCTGACCAATACTAAATTAAGCAAGAAATAAATAACAAGGTATTAACTGGAAAAATGTGTGTGACTCAAAGTACAAATCACAGTGGAAATATCATATTTTTAACTGAACAATATAAAAATTATTCAGCATTATCAAAATATGTGTGACTCAGCTCAATACAAATTTTAAATAGAGAGAAAGACAGAAGTCGATTGGTTGAAGTATCCAATTAAAAAATCAATGTAAAATACAGAACGACCCCTGCATGCCATGATCGATAGCCCTGCTTGTATAACGGAAGCCTGGTGCACGGACTGTGCCAAGAGCTGCTGCCTTCAGCGTCGGCAGCCAGTCTGCTGAGCACGTGTCCCGAAGCAAAGCGACTGTATTAACTTCTATTCCATGCCATGCAGCCGTACGCCCCACCCGAAGTCTTCCAACCGAAGAGTCGATCGCATTCCAAAAAGAAAAGGCAGAAGAAACTAGGCACCAGCCGGTCAAAGACCAGAGCAGGAACTGCCTCAAGTACTGGATGTTTGTATAAGGGGAGCAACCGATTTATGCTGCTAATGGATGAGAACTTGGAGGCTGTACAGCCTGAGTAAGCTCAGTCTGCAATCAGATGTATCCTTCGTTGTGACTTAAAACCGTCCTGTTGTTTACCTTGAATTGATCTTTACTCTGGCACACGCCAATTAGGAGACCAATGACATAAGAGGTCATCTTTTAGAACCCAGGGTATTTTATATTCATTTAATAAAGACAACTTGATTTACGTGAATTAAAGAAAAACAGAACGAGCCCCCAATAAAATGAAAATAAATAAATAAAATTGACTAAAAACCAGAAAATTAATCACAAATTAAAACTAGAACAAATGACAATATCAAGCTAAGGTCCAATATGAAACAAAGCAGAAATTAGAGAAAGGATCAGCAAAACCAAAAGTTTGCTCTTAGAAATTTTTTATATGATAAGACCATAGACAGATTGAAAAAAATGAAATAAGATACAAATTGCCCATTTCGGGAATGAAGAAAAGGCTAACCACTGTGCATCCTGCAGGCCCTGCAAAGGGGATGCTGTAATAAGTCTGAAGAAGTGGACATATACTGACAATCAGAGAAAGGGAAAATCTGAGTACTGTTATAGTAACAAAGATATTGAATCCATTGTTGAAATACTTCCTGTTGGGATTCAGTAGCTTTTTCAGATCTAGAAGACTCACCTATCATTTCTTGCAAACATTTAAGGATAAAAGAAAAACAATTACACAGACATTTCTAGAGACTAGAAAATGAAGGAACACCCTCAATTAATTCTGAGTTCATTTTCTTATATACTAACATCTTTTATAAGCAGAACATTTCTAAATGAATATAAAAAGCATATCAGTATGTAAATATGTATATATTTGTATTCCAGTAGTGCATGCTGATTTTAAAGTTAAAAACTAATAACATCACACAATATTAACAGAATATGGTGAAAAATCATATCATCTCAATTGCCAATAATTCAACTCTAGTTAATGTTTAGCATAGTGTTTATGCAGGAGGTAGGCTACTATCCGCACGGTCTGTAGTTCAAAACCACCAACTGCTCAGAGAGAAAATAACGAGGCTTACTATTCTCCTAAAGGTTGACACTCTATGAAACTCTCCAGGGCAGTTTTACTCTATCCTGTAGTATCAACATGGCTCGGCACTGACTTGATGGTGATGAGTTTAGTTTCAGTTTGAGTCCAGGTTTGAAAAATGAAAATCTTCTCAGACTAGGAATAGAAGTGTTTCTGTAATGGAATACAAGATAGTTAACACACACGTACACACAAAGCTCACAACAGGATACCAAATTTCAGCAGGCAAGGAAATATTGCTTATCAGTGTCAGAGCAAATGCATTCTGTAAGATAGGACTGCAAAGTTGTCTTTGGATTTGTCTACAAGACATCTTGGCATGGAGGATTTTTGGAGTGAGTAAGGGCTAAGTATTAATTAGATAGAAAATAGAGATAAAAGAGATTGCTCAAGGAGTATGCATTGCCCTTGTAAAACTTTGGCAGGGGTGATGAAATGACCATGCCTCTTATCTGTGCTGAAAGGATCCATCCAATAGCCCTCACTCCCTTTAACATTTCCCCCAAAAATTTTTCAAAGAAATTCTACTATACAGTGAAATTTACCCTTTAAAAGTTTACAATTCTGAAAGGTTTCACAAATGTGGACAGTTAATATAACAACCACTATAACCAGGAAATAGAACAGGCCCATCATACTTTTAGAGAACCATTTCCTGACCTCTAGTCTCTGGCAACCACAGATCGCTTTTCTGTTCCTATTTCCAGAATGTTAAATAAAACATATAGTATAAAACCCTGTGACTCTGGATTCTTCTAGAGCCCAATGGGTCTGAGTTGAATCCATGTTCTTAGATGTATCGGGAAGGAGCGCTTGTGGCACAGGGCTCAAAGAGCTCACCTGCTCCCTGGGAGAAAGATGCTGCCGTCGTTCTGTAACAGTACAGCTCTAGAAACCCCCTCCACCAGGGCTGCTCTGTTTGTAGGCTCACTGAGTCAGCATCTACACAGTTACCAGGTGTTCAGTTCGTTTGGCTGTGTGTTTGAGTAGTTCTCTTTTTCTTATTGATTAGGATTTTGTTGACGGGATGTACACAATTTGTTCATCCACAGTTGAAAAAAATTAGGGGGTTGTTTCTAGCTTTTGATGAATAAAATTGCTGTGTATGTGTGTGTGTATATATATGTAATACCTGCATTGTGTATATATATATATTTTTATGTGAACATAGGTTTTCAGTTCTCTTGGGGAAAGATGTAGACATGAAACTGCTGGATCATGTACTGTATACTAATGTAAACCTATAACATACTGCTACTAGGATTCTCGTTCTTGCACACACAGTTTTATTCCAAACAGAACATGTCTCTATCATCGTTGGATGAGAGCAGTCCATTCTCTCGGTCATACACGTGTTGTAAGCTCATTAGAAGCCCATGTGGTGCTATTGGGTAAGCAGTGGATTTAAAACCAGCAGCTGCCCCATGGAGAAAGATGAATTTGTCTGCTTCTGTAAAGATTTACAGTCTAGAAATTCCATATAGGGTCACTAATGAGGTGAAATGGACTCAACAGCAGTGACTTCTTCTGTTTATTCTTGGTTTAGTGTATCAGGGTACTTTCAAAAAAGAAAAAAAAGATCCAATGGAAACAGTGACCTTTGAGAATATCTACTGGTCCAGTTAAATTCAGGTAGAGAAGCCAGTTCAGAGGTTATGGAGACAGGTAGATGGGATTTCCAAGGGGTGATCTTCATAAAATTCTTGAAGGAAACAGGATGATCATGGGCTTATTATGAAGTTTAAAAAAAAAGAAAAGAAACTGCACTGATGAATAAAAGGCCGAGAAAGTTGTGCCTAGAAATGTTTCCCATCACAGAGATGCGCCTGCTTGTTCTTTGAGCAACAGGGGCTGTCTCATAAGAACTTTTGTTGATCCTCTCGACAGTGCTGTTCTTGCCTTCTTCAGACTGGTTTGTTGCTTAGAGAGAACATTTAAAAGGAATGTGATTTGAGTCCTTGTTTTGAGAGCAAAATTCTTCAGAGAATGTTAAAAGAGATGGAAGAACTGTCGTCAGAAAGTTAAGAAAGGATAACTTCACATTGTGATATTTTTTAAACTAAGGCTTTTGTGAATCAGAATTCACTCAATGGCAGGCAGTTTGGTTTTTATTTTGTTATTACAATCTTGTAGCAATACTTTTTGGCTTATCCATGACAATGTATCATTTTGTGTTCTCCTCAGCAACAGATGAGAGTTCCAGTTCCTCTGTATCTCTGTTAACTTTTTTTTCCCTCTTGATCTGTTTTGTAGTTGGGTTACCTTGCAGCTCCTTTAACGTGCTGAAACCCCCTGTAGGTGTGAAGACACTGCACATAGACACATGATTAGTTGTCTGGTGCTAGAATTAGTGACTTGATTAGCTTAGCCTACGATTCTCAACTTGATCATTAAAATAATTTTATTTTTTGTTTATTCTCTGTCTCCTTAAAATAACTTGAAGCTTTTTGATTCATATGATGAGGTTCAATGAGTAATTTAAAGAATATAGCACAATGCTGGCAGATACTAATACCAATTTCAGGAATTAATAAAATGATAATTTCTTCAAGTAGATAATTAACTTTGAATCTCTCTTGTTATTAGAAATTTAACATCAGGTTCTTAATTGTGTTGATTAAAGTCAGCTTTGGATTTAATTTTCCCAAGTCCAATTTTTTTAAATATATGTTTTATTCCCTGATGGTAATTGTATTTCTAACAGTCCTCTTGGTTATTATCAATACATTATTATGCCCAAGGAATGTGTTATCATTGATCAAAGGGGGCTTGTTTCCATTATGTAATTCCAGATGATACTAAGTCAGCAGTTCACTTTCTACTCTTAAAATATCTACCTCCTTATCTAGCCATTACCTATTCTTGAGAGGAGTGACAGAGTTTGTCTCATTTTGTTGGAAACAGTTAAGCAGTATTTGTCTTTTCAAGTTCTGACCAGTATTCACTAGTGCCTTTGAGTGACATTTGCTTAAATTAGTGCAGCTATGCTCTATTTCATTGAGTTCATCTTATCTTCTACTTCCTGAATGACCTTTCTTATTTCTTTAAATTTTTGTGTGTGTGGCTTAAATAATAGCATAACAAAGACATTCTCGATACCTGTGGTCCCTCCACTTCCCCCCAAAGTTATAAATGTTCATTATATTTGTTTCTTTGAAATGAAAATTTGAGAATCAAGAAAAAGGTTGGCCCAAATCAAGAAGGTGACATACAAATATGATAAATGTGAAGTCGTGCATCCAGGGTGGAGAAATTGATTTTGTAAGCAAAGCCCTCGGAGAACTGACCCAGCAGCAGCTCATTAGGAAATAAATGAGTAGCACCTGGGGTTTGAGTTTACCACCTGCTTTGCATGAATTATTGGTGTGATGGAGCCGCTAAGAATAGGCATGTACCTTTTTTAGATGCATTAATGAAGGTTTACGTAATTGCTCCCTGTGTTTGTTGTGTGTTGCAATATATTTTAAGTATGGGGTTAGTCTGCTTACTTCAGAGGATGAAGGTTTTGAAGTCGCGATGAAACATATTTGACTGAATTTAGCAGAGTTCACGAACAAAGAAGCTTGGTCAACAATCCAAAGTGACCTTTTCCCAAAGCTGTGTGTCAGCAGCTTCCTGGGTGTGGGTTCCACCGTGGGCTCTCACTGTTGAGAACGGTGGTGGGCATGCAGTGGGCACAGGCTGGTGGAACGGATGAGTGAAACAGGACCTGATAAGGGCAAAGAGCAGCACTGACCTTCCAAACATGGGCTAGTTAGACCCTGTGAAAACAGTTTTACTCTGATATGCGTGGGATTGTTATCAGCAGTGAGTCCTCAGCAAGTGTTTTTGTTTTGCCCTGTTTTGTTTCTAATAAGTGAAAGACTATTAAGGCTATTAAAGGCTCTTCTCAAGAGGCTTCCTGTGTTGGATGGAAACGATGACCACACAGAAATACGTGAAATCTGATTTGTAGTATGAATAAGGGCAATTTCAGCTCAGGAACTTGGTGACTTTTTATGTTTTCTGTCATTTGCTGAATTTTGCTTCATATCGACGTGCTTTGGAGACATGGTGATGAAAGGGTGCTTTTTGCTAACCCTCTGGTCACCTGGATTGATGTGAGTGTCTGATTGCTTAGTTTCACCCTCATTTCATTTACCCAAGAACGTGACCATCCGGATGAAATTCAGTTTTTCACTAATGGCTGACCAAGTGCCCGCGACCCTCATTTGATTTGTAGCAAATGCTTTCTATGAATACGAGTCCTCTGCTAGTAAAATGATAACTTTAAGGAACGTTCTGCTGTTCCTGAGCTAGTAAAATGTAAAACGAGAGAGCAGAGTCACAGATAGTGAGATGCAAAAACACATCTCTTATGGAAACCAAGCACATTGATCTGTTGTGTTTGCTCATCCAACATACATTGGGGACCCGTAGGGCCCTCCTTTAGAAACGCAGTGTGCATGCTCTTGCTCCGTTCTGTTTCCTCTGATTCCGTCGCCCTCTTCTGTTACAGAGCACCAAAACTACTTTGGGATCGATGAAAACCTTGGCCCCGTGGCCATAAGCATCCGGAGAGAGAAGGTTGAAGATGCTAAAGAAAAAGAAGGTTCCCAGTTCAACTACCGCGTAGCGCTCAGGACCAGTGAGGTAAGGAAGCTACTGTGCTTTGCGACTGTCCTTGGGCTGAAGTCTGAAGATCAATAAATACTGTGCTTCGGCAGTATACGTTACATGGCTTTAGGGCAGCAATTCTCAACCTGGGGGTCGCAAGCCCTTCTGGGGTCTCCCGATTCATAACAGTAGCAAAATGACAGTTATGAAGTAGCAATGAAAATAATTTTATGGTTGGGGGTCACCACAACATGAGTAACTGTATTGAAGGGTCACGGCATTAGGGAGTTTGAAAACTACTGCTGTAGGGCATGTTTATCTATTGATATTTTTCTCTTAGGTTAATGCTTCTCCCATTAATTTGTATAATGATCTATATGTATACATTTTTCCATAAGTCAACTTGAGGACATGAAACAACTGACTTCAACTGCGTGCTTATGTTGAAATACCTATTAACAGCTTTAATAACTTAACATTTCTTAATGCTTACCCAAGATCTGGCATTGTTCTATGTGCTTTACATGTATCCCCCCCATTTTATGTGATGCAGCTGACACAGACAATCATAGGCACACAATTGCCCTGCAAGTTTCCTAATTCATGAGTGGGAGAACCGAGCTGTGCCCTTTAGCAGTCTGTGTCCAGAGTTCCCCACACTCTTGCAACATCTCCTGCCCCTCTCTGCTGCAGAGGATGCAATGTCACGGTTTCTAGGGGACTGATGGTTCACCTTCATAACACCTTCACTATGACACCGTGAGTTTGCTTTAAACGTGGCATTGAGTTTTACATTTTATTTTAACTAACTCTAAAGACTGAAACACTTTTGGTACTTTAAAAAGTGAACAGAGTAAGTATTATAAAACTTTCCATGAGGGTTAAATAGTAATGATTGTGAAGGTCACTTTGTATGAACATAGGATAAAATGATACAAACAGAAAGTTTAGGGGCTAGGACAGGATATGATACTAAAATCCTAACACACACACACACACACACACAATCAGATACCCTGGTGTAGAATGTTTGAGTGGGTTTAAATAGCTTTTGTTGTTTTAATCAGCATAGTACCTCTGCCAGCTCCCATTTTATTACATCTAGGAAAGAAATTAATCCCTTGCTGGTATTACTGTGAATCATAAGTGAAATTATTACCGAAATGACACAGTATAGAGCCACATGGTAGAAGTGCTCATTTGTGTAAGGAATTAGATTAGACATGAAATTTAGATGTTAGTCTTTTGGTTCGTGTTAGTCAGATGACCAGCACTGAGTGGTGCAAACAGGTACTGCTCTCGACTACTAGCCACAAGGTTGGTAGTTTGAGTCTGTCTAGAAGGGCCTCAAAAGAAAGAACTCGTCACCTATGGTGGTTGTTGGGTGCCACTATTTTAATTGCTCAGAATTAGATCTGAGGTTTATATTCGAATGAGGATCCTACGCTCTCATGGCACATGACGGGCACACAGCAGATCACAAGTGAATCTCAGGCCTCCTGCCTGGGCGCTCACTGGGTAACCCTGTTCAGCCTGAGGACATCTCGGTGATGGGACTAGAAGAGAAGAAAGGGAGGGAGATAAAAGTGTAAAGCATAGGTTTACAAACTTATTGTTTACAGAGAAACGAGCTACCCAGTTCCTCCTGGTAATTAAAAACTTGTGTACTGTCCCCCGGAATCCAGGAAAATGTGTAGGTATCGGCTTTGCAGGCCCCTGGGCTGCTTTAATGCCCCTGGGACACTGCCTCACCTACTTGGAAACACTGGTGGAGAGCAATGGAGAAAACAGGGAACCTAAGGAAGGGGGGAAGAAAAACAATTATCCCCTTTACAATAATCCACATATGAGACAGAGAATTGTCAAAAATGTCCTCATTTTGCGTTAGCAGTACCTTGTCTTATTCATTCGATACACATTTGATTATTTCAATCTTTGTATGCAAGAGTAAGTCTAAAACTTACTACAGGATCACAGAAACCCATATATATATATATATATATATATATATGATGCTACTGTTTTTTGATATAGCCTCCATCTGGGTGTATATGTGTCCTAAGGTGGTGACTTCATCTCTCTAACTTCCCTGAAACATTCCGTGCTCTCCTATTTACACCACCTCAAACCACAGGCTCAGCACCGCAGAGGGAAACACAGTATGCTCCTGGTCAGTGTTCCGTTCCTTTCGGAGCGAAATAAACTCTGAGGGGTCAGCCCCGAGTTAAAAGGTGATGACGTAATGTTTCTCAATGGAATTCTTATAGGACCGCGCTTGCTACCCTAAACAAATGAGCAGTGTGTTCTCTTAATGGAAAAAAAAATTCTCAGCACAACTTTGCTGGCCTTTTTCTCACTCATGTGATTTTCAGTCTTCATAATAAACACCCGTGTTTGCCCTGTATCCTTTCTGAGAAGCTCTATCAAAATTACCCTCCTGAGATCCCAAATGACAGCCCCATCACCTTCTCTGCTACCTCTCTGCCTTGAATTTAATTGGCCCAATGGGTATCCTCAAAAGCCATTGCTTGATTGGACCTCTCTTTTTTGGAAGACACCGAAGGAGACACAGGCAGTGTCGTACTGAGAGAACCTCTGTCACCATCCACCGATGACCCGGAACTGTTCAACCACGTCTTCTTTGGAGCAAACTTGTGCATCTATGAACTGCATTTCCAGTAACAATGTCCTATTACTTACGTCTGCACTTTTACTACTTGCTCCTTCATATTGAGTGCTTTGCCAGATCAAAAGATAGCCTCCGATCTCTTCTTTTTAAAGGCAACTACAAAATTACATTTCAAATAGGTAACAGGAAAAATTGGTAACCAAACTTTTTACTCCTCTCCACAGCTTACAACACTGAGAGGAGCGATTTTAGAGGATGCTGTGCCCTCCACTGCTAGGCATGGTACTGCCCGTGGACTTCCTCTGAAAGAAGTTTTGGAATATGTCATCCCAGAACTGAGTATTCAGTGCCTGAGACAGGCTTCAAACTCACCCAAAGTCCTGGAGCAACTACTGAAGCTTGATGAACAAGGGGTATGTAGAATGTGGGCTTGGCCTGGACTTTGCATCTGTGTCTAAGCATTTAGAAATTCTCCCTTCCACCTGCTTTTCAAAACTATTTCTTTTTGATGCCACAACGTATTTTCTCCTGCTATTTCCAAAATATGCACTTACTCTACTAAAGAAATATGACCCCCTTATAGAACAACGTCTCCTGCTGAATTGTGACTTCTGTTGTTTTTACCAAGATTTGGGGATGTGGCAGCCAGCAGGATCACATCTGATTGTATAATTATTAGAGGTGTGTAAGTGCCTTGTTCCAGGGTTTAAAAATGTCAAGTTGGCTCTTTTCCTGAACAGAAATTTACTAGTGTCTACTACGTTCAAGGTACAGTGACAAGTGTGCACAGCATGTGCTGGGAAGTTTGAAGATGGCTGAAACCTAGCCTATGAGGGCAGTGGGACCAAAAGCACAATGGCCTCTATAAAAGAACTGATCATAAATCTGGGAGAGTTCTAAATTCTAAATTAAGTGAATGCTTTGGTAAAAAAATATTTTTGGCTGAGTTCATCTCTTGTAAGAAGTTGCATTTTAATTGGGCCTTCAGGCTTGGGTAGGATTTCAAGAGGGAGATAAGGGTGGTTGGCTGTTTTAGAAAACTGTGCCTAATCTAGTTTCTCTTCAAAGACAGGTACTTGTGGGGAGGTTGTAGAAATAAACCAAGAAAGCAAGTGACGGATGCTGGTAAGACCTTGACTTCAGCCTCCAGACTTTCCCTGGATTCAGCAGGCAGCCAGGAACCACTGCAGGCTTTGCCACAGGAGGTGGCGGATCAGAGCTACATTTTACCAAGATTACCCTGATAGGCTAGTGCGGTTAGAAGCTGACGATGACCTGATACTCAATCATGCGATTACTGACATTGTCTAGGAGTGATTTACTGGTGAACACAGCTGGAGGGTAGCCCAGAAGATGGAAATAAGTCTTTTCAGTTGTATATGCAAGATGACTTTAAGAAGGGAAATAGAGGTAGTTTGCCAAGTGCATGCAATGTATTTTCACTGTGAGTGGGTTTGTGTTTAAATGCATGCTTAAAAAAATAGATCATGGCTAAGAATATTTTCAGAATTTCCCAAGGAAAATTCTGTTGCATGTTTTAGAGGGAGTCAGAGTGTTTTGGCTGACTCGGTAGTCATAATTGTGATGAATTCAACCATTTGTTGCTTGCCACGGCTGAGGCTCTGAACGTGATGAAACCGTAGCTGAGCTGTCTGACAAGTTAGCACTGCATTATTGGCGTGAAGCAGGCTCTTTCACATACTAAATGGGTAAGCCCAAGATGTAGACGTTTCAGATGCTGTAGAAACAGCAACCGACTTAAACTAAAATTAACCGTAGTATATACAGAATCAGCTTACTAATATCATGGCTGATAAAGTATGTGGATGTATAAAATATCCATGCAATAGGAAAGCGTTTAGGTAGGCATTTTATTGTGGAGAGAGAGAGCGAGCAGTATAGGCTGGCCCAATTCCTCACAGGTCAAGTAGATTTGAAGGGAAGACCAGTATCCATTAGTTTGTGCAAGGAGCATTAGTAAGAACTTGCTACCATATGATGGGTTCTTTATGCCTTTATGTTTCCAGTAAGTTTTTGTTCTTCATGTAACTTGGAGTAAATCGTTGTACTGCATAGCAGAAGTCAGGTTGATTTGCTTGCCTCTTGGGTGGCATGTGGGGCCCCTCAGGCTGCTGCAGGTGAAGGTCATCGAGGACTCTGTTTTCCCAGCCCTGAGTCAGGAAACCTTCACGGCCCGGAGAGCCATGCAACTAGGAATTCTGTGGCAGAGCAATATTAAGAGTAACGTGGCAGCTACAGCAGACTGGACATAACAATGACGAGCTGGGATGTCGGCACAGCGAGGTATTCTCAAAGCTAGGCCAGAGTGTCAACGATTCAGTATTTCAGCGCTTTTAACAAACACCTATTTGCAGTCTGATTTCAAGGAATTAATGTTTAATACTGGTTCAACTTTGATGCAAATGCAAGCTTTTAATTGTGTTTTCTGAGGAGACAGATGTTCAGTTCTGATATGTAAGCTGTGATTCTCTTGATAGTGTTTAAGCTTAACCATGATATGTTTTCCCTTCCCATGGCTTTTAGTTAATATCTGATCCCCCTATTACATGAAGGAAAGATACTGAATCTCAAAAGGTGACCGTAAAACATGTCATCTTTGAGAGAGTGTGGACAACTTTATAGCATCCTAGTTTCCAAAACGTTGCCTCTTGGCAGTTGCAACACCTCTGCGGTTCCCAGCAGATAATGCCGTGGGTATTTTTTGTTTCTGGTTTGTCTGGTAGTTTTTGTGCTTCTCCATTTGCCTAATAATAAATCTGTCCACTGGGGAATGGGCTAATTTTATATCTTGAAAACTCGCCACCTTCTGCCACACACACACACATGGGCAATTCTATCCTGTCCTAAAGGGTCACTCTGAGTCAGAATTGACCCAATGGCAGTGAGCTGGGTTTTTGATTTGGTCGCCAGGGTTTTCTAATCCTGAAAGGATATTTAACAGATAGCCAGAGTGCGTTCTGCCAGTCCCTCGTGTTGTCAGTTTCTGTTTTCTTGCAGTTAGCTGTGCAGTGTTTCACGTCTTAGTGCTTAGTCACCAACAGGGCTCCTTCAAACTGTGGTTTTCCCAGAAAACACAACCACCTCATTGCCACCGGGTTAGTTCTGACTCAACAGTGGACAGAACAGAGCTGCTTCTGGGCTCTAGAGCTTTCCAGAGGGCAGCAAAAGCCTTATTTTTCTACTGTGGAGTGGCTGGTCTTTGGAACGGCTGACCTCGCAGTTAACATTACAATGTGTAAGCCAATTAGACCACGGCTGCTCCCCCTGAGGCTTAGAGCAGATGACAAATGAAACCTTGATCTGAGAAAAATTACTGTTTTCGTGCACGAAGTGTTGGCGTTTCTAATTTGCTTTGTGCAGTGACCCAGCTGAAGAGTATTTTTCTTTTTGGTATGTGACAGAAGTAGTTGTGCTTGATATTGCATTTAGATTGTTTCCACAAGGTTGTCTATGAGAGAAATTCATGTATCTCTTCTTTGATTAAGTATTTCATTATATTACTATGTTTAGTGGCCTGACAACCATGCTTGGTGTTTGCTCTGAGTCATCGGCAGTATGTATTTATCCTCGGTTCCATTTCCTGGACAGATCATCTGGTGAATTCATCAAAAGGAGTGCGGTGTCCACAAAGCCCTTTCAGACAGAGGCTCTGGAGCTCTCTCCCACAGGCCGCTGGGAAGCTGTCTGTTGAGAGCTTTGAAATCCGATTTAACCTCATTCCCATAGTCCAGGACCGTGTTGCGTGAAAGCTTGAATCCTGTTCACTGGTAGGATTAGACACAGTTAGGTTGGCGGAAACTCGAGGCATGCAGTTGTCAGGAGGCAAATGCCAGTAAACAGAAGTGTCCAGTCATGTGTCTCTTCCCTGAATCTGAGTCCACAAGAAAGATCCAGGACACAAGACTCAAGAAATAGCTTCTTTGATTCACCAGAATGGGGCCACACCGTTGCTGGATCCACTATACTACAGGGTTCCTTCACCAGGAAGTAGACATGTGAACAAAAGGAGGTATAGCATCCTACTGAGACTCCCAAGGCAGCCCGGGAGAAGCTAAGGTGTGCCCTGGAGAACAGACTCTTCCTCAAGGCCAAGGGACACTGGAGGCCAAGATGACACATGCATGAGGCGCCCAGAGCGTAGTGTAGCATGGCGCTGACAGGGCTCTGTGATGAGCCACAGAGGGTGGAGCAGAAGACTTGTGAAAGGACAGCCACCAGGGCAGACAAGATCTGCAAGTCAGAGTTCTTTGATAGAGGATTTAGTTCTAGATTTAGAACAGTAGGTGGTACGATGCATAGACACTCATGACCTATGGGATATTTGAAATGTATATGAATTTGAAATGTATTTGAATATATTTTTTGCCAACTCTCATTAAAGTGAATAACTAAGTTGTACAGCTGAAGATCTCTTCAGTGAGCATAAGAAAAGTTAAGTCCCCTCACTGTCCATCTGTGAAGCAGTCAGGAGGGTTGGCAATAATAACAGTAGTGTAGACGCCCCCAGTTACTGAGACCTTCAGCATCCAAGGTAATTATTGCTAATTATGGCTGTTTCCCAAATGTACTTAGGATCCTGATGTGTTTTCTGAACTCAGGATTCATTAATATTTATTAATATAAGGTGCTTTATTATTTGTAATGATTTTCAAGCACCTGCTCTGTTTCCATTAAATATGAATCAGCTTCAAATGTTCATAGAAAAATATCCATTCCTTTTAATTCCATTTTCCCACAAACTTTTTTTTAATACCCTTCATATGGTATCACTTTTATTTGGAAACTTGTGCGATCAGAAATAGTTATTCCTCTGGATGAGTGACATTCCTCTCTTTCTTGGCCCTACTAATTACACGCTGGATGCTTACATACCCCATCTCATGTCCTCACGGCCCAGGTACAAAGCACTCTCTTCATTGTGTGACGGAGAAGCTACGGCTCTGCAAGAGCCCAAGACTGTGTTCCTCACCCGGTTATTATCCAATGCGAGCTGATTCACTCAGGGCTGGACTGCATCAGAGCGTAGTGATGGCTGACTCAGCCTTCCGCCGTCTGCATTTCGCCTGATAGGCAATGAAATGCGCCCTGCAGCTTCCTAGACTGCCCACGCAGTTGACGTTTTCCTTCCCCTCATATCATGTTGTCATTAGATGATGTGGACGAGCCTGCTTCCGTCACTTTCTTGCTCTAGGAAAATGAGTATCCTTTTGCCTTATTTTACTGATATTGTCCGTGATCAATCTTGACTGAGGCTCTAGGTAAAGCCTGGTACTAAAACGTAACAGTATTATGAATTGTCTGGGAAGCCCAGATTGTTGGTGGATTGAGAGTCTGATCTGGTGAGTGAGAGGTGGTCCCTCGTCGGGAAAAGTAGGCACGCTGGGGAAATGCCCGAGAGTCCCTGCTGCCCGCAGCCCCCTGCGAAGAAGCGAGGACTTCCACTCTGAGAGGCAGAGCACAACAAGAACTCTCGATGGCTATGAAAACTCCTTGTTGTGCATTTGGTAGATGTTTTCTTTCAAAACAGCAGAAGATGGATTAAGTGCTTATAATTGTTCAGCCAGTTACTTTCATAAGAAACAAAGCATTTTATTTGCATACTCATACGTAAATCTCTTTTCTAATAGACTGTAATCTGACATATTTTTTTCCTAACAGCCTTCTATAGTATTATATACATTGAAATAAAAAGCACATGGTGGGAATGAGGAAGTAAGGGGGGATGAAATTGGCAGTGCTTACTTCTGACTAGATAGACAGTGCTAATTACTGCACGGTGTGTGGAAGACTTACTCGTTCCATGCTTTTACTTTTAAATAGATGCTTGAACTTGGTTTTTGGACACCTGGCTAACACTGTGTGACTCGACCATGTAGTGCAATTTTAGGCTTCTGACAGTTATCCAGCTGTACTTCTGGTTGCTGGCTTTATGACAGGCATACTTTGTTTAATTGTGCGTCTCTTTATTGGACTGCACAAATAGTGGGTTTGTTTGTTTTTCAATTGAAGGTTTGTGGCAACCGTGGCTCAAGTAAATCAATCAGCAACATATGCTTATTCTTGTCTCTGTTTCACATTTTGTTAATTCTCACAGTATTTCAAACAGGTTTTATGTGAGTACACACTACAGAAGAGCAGCGTAAACGTAACTTTTATATGCACTGGGAAACCATCAAATTCATGTGACTTGCTTTATTATTGCAGCGGTGTGGAACCAAACCCACAGCCCTTCTGAGACCTGACTGTGCATAGCATCAAAGACACGATGGTCACCCACTACTGCGCTGCTGCTTTGCTCATGGAGACGGTCCTGGCATGCTCACCTAACGCTGAACTTCTCTATTTTAAAACTTACTCTAAGTGACCGTATCTCATAGTCCTTGCCAACTAATTGCTTTCCCCCCTCATTTCAGCTGAGCTTTCAGCACAAAATCGGGATCCTTTATTGCAAAGCCGGCCAGAGCACGGAGGAAGAAATGTACAACAATGAGACAGCGGGGCCAGCTTTTGAAGAATTCCTTGATCTGCTGGGCCAGAGAGTACGCCTGAAAGGATTTAGCAAATATCGAGCTCAGCTAGACAATAAAAGTAAGATGATGATTTTTGTGTGTGCAAGTTTAATTCTCAAAAGATAGGCAGACCATGTGAATAAATCTAAGCCAGTGATTCTTGAGCCCAGAACAGCCGAGCAAGCGTATTCAGGCTCGAGTTTACATTTCCTCCGGTGAAGAGAGAAAACACATTTCTCAAGGGACCAGGCTTCGCATTGTATCATAAGCTCAAAAAGTCAATCATATTTCCTTTGTAACACCAATAGCGAAATAGCCTGGCGTCGCTGGAAGAATCTTTTCATATCTTCTTCTGTCTCTGGCCTCGCCTCTTCTGTAGCCTCTTGTTCTAGAGTACCATGCGCAAGCACTGCTTCCATTTCTAAGAGACAGAGTAGCCGGAATGCAGTCATTTATGCCTTGTCATCAGGCTTATTAAGTTAGTTTCAGGATTCAGGATGTTCACTGGGGGGTTGGAATAGTGATTGCAAGCCTCTGATTTTTCAGTGTCATAAGCCAGGTTTCCCTGAGGAATGGGCCATTTAAAAGCATATGCTCTCAGTCTTCATGATCTACCCAACTATATGGTTTATGATTCTCATAAATTCTTTATCTTTCTTAATTTTTATTTGCAGTGATATTTATTTAGTTGCTATCAGCACTTAAAACACCAAGGAAGGTAATTTTGCTGGTTCTTTTAATGAAAACGATGAGCAGGTAGATTATGAAACTGGAGTCTTGGCTTCTAGGCCACTCTCAGCTGGAGGAAACTTGAAACAGAAAGAAGTGTCGTCAGGGAGTCTGGGCGACAGAGCCCGGATGAAACAAAGGTGGCCAGATGAGCACGAGGCTTGCTTCTGCGCACTGTTCTCTCGGTGTTTGCAGGTCCTCCTCAAAAAGTCAGGTCCGTTTGACTATCATTAGTACCTTTTGAGTGGTCCAAGTCATAGGCATCTGTTTTGAGTTCCCAGCCTTTAGGTTTGTTTTGAAAGTTATGTTACAGTATACCACAAGACCCGGAGGCAGAGTTAATTGATATGTAGATCATAGCGTATCTCTATATCTGTCAGGTTTGCAACTTATCTAGTGCATGGAACCCACATTGCATATACCTTAGACATATACCGTATATACTCGTATAAGCTGATATTCGGCTGATATTCGGGTCAGCTTATACGCGAGTTTATACAGTAAGTTTTAGCACATAGTTCATGACATAGCATGCAAAATACAAATATATATTTGAAGTTGATCAATGAAGCCTTTTCCGAGTTTTCTTAGCTTTCCCCCTCCCTGATACTCTGTGTCTGGAGCTCCCAGAGAAGAATAGCTTTCCTCAGGAGCACCTCCTGTTTGCAACTCCGTGCACTCCTGTTTGGGACAAGTAGGTGTCACCTCTCCTAAAGGGGATGGATTATGGAACTGTTTTAGAAGTCCTAATCTAGACATTCAAAAACATAAATAATACCGACATGTCCTGAAATCAGTTTTGAGTTTTGTGACTTTGGAGAGACCGTTGATGTAGAGGTGGCACTAAGCACCATTGCTATGGAGATGAAACCAAAAGCTCTAACTCTGGATGTGTTGACTCTAACAATGAACAAATATTTAACTTTGTTCATATGCAAAGCATTTTTAGGCACACTGATGGATGCAAAGAAGGCTAAGACACAACCCCATTACCAGAGAAGTATGTTTCATAGAATTGTCACACAAAGTGTGTGATTTATGAGCAAATAAAAATATTTCTTCTTTGATTTAGGAAAATCATATTCTAGTTTAAAACTGTTATCAAACATCGGTCTCAGTTTCCTCACTAGCAAAATTCAGCACATCAGGCTAGAGTATTTTGGATGTCTTCCACCTGTGAAATGGATGGCTTCATTCTTAAGTACAAAATGGAATAGAGTCAGGACACTGGATGTAAGCTGTTAAGCAGAGAGGGGGGTGCACTTTGGGCCAGGGCCCTGGACAATGGCCTATCTATTTTTGAGTAGAAATATTCTCAGCAAAGCCATGAATAGGCTTGTCAGCTTGCACACTCCATTACCACTTATGATTGAGTTAAAAAACTAATAGGATTATTAATTTCAAAAGTTCACTTTTTCATATCGTTTGGGATAGATAGACATCACATTTTCCAAAAATACATTTTCCATCTTTGCAATTTCCTGAATCTGAAACCTGTTCATTAGATACTAAAGGTATCTGTCAGCACTTCCTCGACTAAATTTTGACCATCTAGTGTCATGGTGTCAAAATGGGAATAATTGAATAAAGCTGAGCAGTTTCATCATTTCACCTTTAGTATTGTTATCTGTGATCCCGTTATCACCAAAGAGCTTTTATATTTGTTTACTTCCAAACAAATATATAATATCAAGGTGCTGAGCAAAGAGAATCAAAATGGGATATTACCTTCTAAAGAGTCCTCTGGAAAAAACAACAAATATGCTGGCTCTGCTTAATGAATACTTTAAAAAGAAAATACTTTCATGTTAGGAATAGTTGGCATACAGATTATTAAATGAATGTGGACTATATTTAAATTGAGATTTATCTATATTGATCATGTTAGATACTTTAAGTAGCCCCTTTATTCATGAAATCTCTTCTGTGAATACCTCTTCAGAGTTTCCAAATATACCAAATGATATTTTTCTTGCTAGAGAATTTTCAGAACCACCTCTGAGTCACACATAAATAATGGAAAGAAGAGCATACTATAAGAATTAAAAAGAAAATAATAAAGGAAATGAAGCTTTTCTTTCAATTCCCTGAATAAAAATGTAATTTTTAAAGTTTTAAAACTTTCATCCAAAATGACTACTCTTTGGAGAAGTAATTTCAAATAAACAGAGTTTTAAAAAGGTGCTATTGAGCAACATAATTTCTCACTGTTTAAACGGTGGAAAAATAAGCACAGATCTGAAGTAAAAGTCAGGAGAAGTAATCTACACTCTGTGTGCCTGATTCCCATATATTTTTGTGTTTCCTTTTACTCACATCTAAAATGATTCGACAATGTGCCCCCCCGCAGTTATTACTTAGATTTTTGATAGTTTCTGTTTCAGTCCTTATGCCTGAAACTAAATCTGAAGTAATCTCAATAGTAGTACAAATGGGTTTTGAATTTACAAAGAACCTGGCTTTTCAAAAGGTGACAAAGTTCAAATGTCAGATTGTGTTGTTTTTTTTTAATAAAACATATGTCAGTGTATTATAATAATAAGAGATCATATCACATTCTTTCTCCATTTTCTTAGTTTGTGTGACTATATTGCTTGCTCTATATAAAGGAGGAAAATAACTACATCACTCATTAAAATAATTCTTTTTAAATACCTATTTGTTCCATTCCCATAGTCAGTCTACTCAATGTCATTTTATTGGTGTCCGAGAAAAAACCAAATGCCCAATAATAGCTAAGTAATAACTATGCATGAGCCTACAAAAGGATGGGGGAAGAATAACTACTGGTTAGTCAACACCTTCAAATAATTGCCCCAGACCCGCACTGGTACCTCTAGCTCCTTTCTTCCTCCGCTTTCCTCCCCTCCTCATGGCAGGAGAACCTGACCCAGCAGAGTCCAGCAGAGTGGGCCACCGGAGTCAGTACAGTGAAGACAGAATAAAAGAGTGTGTGTGAAACCAAAGCTGGGGGAGAGCAGATGAAGAGAAAACGGGACACTTAGAGACAGACATGATGGGGAAGGAGTCGGATGATCTAGTTTTAAAACATTTGGAGGTTAAGATTTTTGTTTTTTTCCAGTTAAACTGGCTTGAGAACAATGACCTTTTAAGTGAAAAACTGTACGTTTTTTATTTGCCTAACATATTTTTGTAATTCATCTTTGTCTTTAGCTGATTCTACAGGAACCCATTCCCTCTATACCACATACAAGGACTATGAACTCATGTTCCATGTGTCAACTCTGCTGCCCTACATGCCCAACAATAAACAACAGGTATGTCTTCCCCAGCCTGCATTCTCTCCACCATAAGCTCTCAGACTAATTTGCCTGCTGCTTCCTTTCAAAAAAGAAAAACAAAAATTACTCCGTGCCACCCCTCATAACCCACCCGCCAGCCTAGCAATTAAAAACTTGGGTACTATAATTCATAATCCAGGAAAAAGAATAGGTATTTACTTCTGCAGTCCCCCTGGATCATTCCAATGCCCCCCTTCCAGGAGGGGATGTATCATCCATTTGGGAAACAGCATTCTGTACCCAAAGCCAAACCTACTGCCATCTAATTGATGCTGACTCAGCGTGTCACTCTGTAGGGTTTCTGAGACTACATTTTGGGGCCCAGACAAGGAGCAGCCGATGGCTTTGAACCACTGCTTTGGCAGTTAGCAGCCCAACTAAATCTCACGTCAATCTGTTGAGGACACAAAGAGTTCCAGAATTTATGAAGAATCGTTTGTGTTTGCTCTTTTCCTTGAATAACCTTAGTCATTTTTAGTTGTCCTATTATTGTAAGTACCATTGCACAAGTTTTCTATAGTTTTTCTTCTAGAACTTAGAAATTCTTCCGTAGCTTTGTTGCTTAAGAGACAAAACTTGAGAGTAAGTCGGCATCAACAATATTATTACAAAAAGGCCAGTTACATGACTTAAACTAAAGTTTTTACATAAGGGTAAATACCTTATGTGTGCAAAAGGTTATTTGTAATTTGTACAATTAGTTCAATAATTCTTCCCCCAATTTTTATTAGAATTATTGACATTTTTTTCTGAATTGGCTTTTTTAGAGAGAAAAAAGTGATACCCTTTGAAGGCAGCTACTTGCTAAAAACTAAGAAACTTTAAAAGATTGAATAATACATACAACATGAAATAATTTATGTAATAACATTTTAAAATACTATAAACTGAGTGGACCCCGATTTTTGCAATGATTAGTAATTCTTTACCACTCGCCACTCCTGCTCCCACTCCCACCCCTAATAATATTTGAAATGCCATGTCTCCTCTACCTGGGAGCTCATTAGGACATTGAGCATCATTAGGGAGACCGAAGGATCATGGGATAGAAGCACCTCCATTTCACATCTTATCTGAATCTCGTAGGCTAGAGTTGACATTTCTTTAGAGAACAGTGACTGCCTCAGATTCTGAAACCTGATTTGTCGAAATTTTTTCAGCTTACTCAGGATCTCACAACAGATTCATGGCATGGTTTAATTTCAGTGTTTTGATTGAATTTTTATCACCTAGAATTAAAACAATCTGCTCTCATATTTCACAAACATATGCGCCTAATGTCATATAATTGTTCCTTCATTGCTCTAACCATATTAAAGTACCAAAGGTTACCTAGAGATGCTCAGTAAGTATTTGTCAAATGAATGCAATGAAATGTGCCAAGACATTACTCTTTCTTTTTAACACAAAATTCTATGAAGGATGTAAAAAGGGGCATCTTTCAAAAAGAACCGGAGCGGCAGCCTGTACTTCCTCCCTCACTACAGCTGACGAGCTTGGCCTCTGATTCAGAACCCGGGCCCTTGCTCCCTCTTTTCAATCCTCTTCTTTGGTCATCGCTACGCCTGGATATAGTTCGGAGATGGGGTTTGTATGTAGTTTATGGGATGGGTTTTCAATCACTAGATCCATGTATCTACTTATATATGTGCTTCAACCTAAGCGCTTACATTTTTGGAATAATGCCAAGTAGTGCCAGTGACTATGAAGCTTAATTTGCACGGGTCAATTTGTCTAGCAGATACTTGTGAATTCTTCAGTAATTAAACTCAATGGGGGTTGTTGCCTAGAAAACTGTTAGGGCTTACTTACACCAAGATCTGTCAGGACTGTGGCAGAAATTTAGCAGTGCCTTTTGTTCCCAGTCCCTGAGTATTCAAACCACAAAGTCCTTCTATGTCCCTAACTATTTGACTCCCTGGGCTCTAGACTGTATTGGCCCTATCTCTCACATGAGGAAAATACAGTCGGGCTTGGGGGCCAGGGAGGAGTGCACAGTGCACAGAGGGAGGTTTCAAACTCAGCATCATTGTTGTCAGAGAAAAACCCTGCCCCCTCTTCATGTATGGAAATGAAAATCTGAGGTTTTACAAATTGTTGGCACCCGACTTTATTTCACTGAAACTGCCCTTGAAAGATCCTGCACACAAAAGTCAGGAGAACTAAGACTTGAGAAGTATGCGTGTGGGTCTGTGTCTATAACAAGGATCTACATGTGACCTCCTCCCTGGGGGATGGACAACAGAGAAGGAGGTGAAGGGAGACTCCGGATAGAGCAAGATATGACAAAATAACAATCTATAAATTATCAAAGGCTCATGAGGGAGGGAGGAGCGGGGAGGGAGGGGAAAAAAAGAGGACCTGATGCAAAGGGCTTAAGTGGAGAGCAAATGCTCTGAAAATGATTAGGGCAAAGAATGTACAGATGTGCTTTATATAATTGATGTATGTATATGTATGGATTGTGATAAGAGTTCTATGAGCCCCTAATAAAATGTTAAAAAAAAAAGAGAGAGAGTTTTAAACATTCCCAAGCTGGCGATTAAACAAACAAAACAACTCTGTAAATGGAGACTCCACAGTGTGAACACTGTAACTCAAAGACTTCTCTAGTTAATTTTGTAAATATTTTTTACAATTTTAATTTGTGATAATCTGTGCCATTGAAAAAAGTATTTTGAGGAAACGGATATAAAAGTGAAATATTTTAAATAGGAGAGGGATAATCACTAATTCTTTAATATTATTTTTCCCTTATCATTTAAATTAACAACATTTCGCTAATTCTGGGTTGTCACAGAGCGTTCTGTTTGTAGATGAAGGATACCCCTGTGTGATCTTGCTACATGGACTTTTCAGATTTGCTGTGAGTTGTGTCTTGAACTCTTAGCAAACCTCTAACTTACCACACTTGTGCCCACAAATTATGTCGGATCAAGATGACTTCGTGATTATATATTGGGCTGTTAACCACAAGGTCAGCAGTTCAAAACCACCGTGGCAATTCTACCCTGTCCTGTTGGGTTACACTGTGAGTCAGAATTGACTTGAGGGCAGTAGGTCTGAAATGACCAGCTGAATTAAAGAATACCATTTGAAAGCACAGCATTGAGCCGCGTTAACGTGTCTATATCTGAATTGTACCTGTAACCCTGGCCTCACTGTTTCGTAACTGTTGGAGTGGCCCAGATTTGTGTATATTAGATCATATTTCTAATGTTTGTTCTTGTAATAAATCCAGCTGAAAGCTGATTCCAAGAAATATTAAGCATTTTTAGAGAGTTCGCCAACGTTTAATCTATGGACTATCTCTAACATTAATGAAGGAAAACTGTGTGGACTCGGAATGATAAGAAGCCGTGCTCCGTTAGGGCCCGTTTGGCAGTCACACCCGCTGTCCCAGCACTGTCTCCCCTGTGAGTTTCTAGTTTCCATACTCGAGAGACAACTCCTGTTTACAGGATCATGGCTGTTATCAGTGGAAACAATTTTACAAATTAACTGGTCTGGTGGTTTTCAACTTACACTTTGGCAGAAAACTCTTCCTTCAAACTCTGGTCTATTAAATAGATAAGGAAGCACTGAGCCCGGCACATAGTAAACTTCTCTATTTTTAATACGCGCACAAAGTTGGAACTGCTCGGGTTGGCAGGATATCAGACTCCTATGGAGTTATCTAAAGATTACACCAGAGATAACATTTGAGAGGTACTGATTTTATTTAAGTTCAACTTCTTCCATGTATAGAAACTCAATGAGAAGATTACAATCTAAGGACCAAGGTCTAGACCTTGTGATTGATTTTATGGAATATAATTATATTTTTGTACTAAATTCTGAGTTCATCTTTTAGAATTTTAAACCTTGAAAGATAATCATTAAATAATGCAATTTTCTCTTTGGCCCAAGCTAGATTAATTTCAGATGTTGCCTCTTTTTGAAAATAAAAGACCCTGAGGTCAGCCTTCGCCAGCTCCAAATTAGCCTGCTCTTCCTTTCTCTTCACTCAGAGAAACCTGCTGCTTCCATAGCCTGATTCCCCACCCCATTCCTTAATTATTTTTTATTAAGTTAAAAAAACATTATTACAATTGAATTGTAGCCTGTATGTAGAAGGGAATGGGTGCAGTCCAGTTGAACTTCATGCATCACTGGATCCAGCTAATGTGTCTCCTGACCGTGGGTTGTTTTCATTTGCTTTGGGTTGTTGCACAAAAATCACAACTGGTTCTGCACAACCCTCCGGTCTGCTGAAGGGACTGAGAGCAGATCCGAAAGTGGCTATTTCTGTAACAGCTGCACGCTTTGGTTGTGGGAGTGGGTGAAGAATCACATTCCCACTTTCCTTGTCTCACCAAAAGCTTATTCCTGGTTCACGGGTTAAACCAGGTGTTGGAAATCTAGTAGAATGAACTGTATAATACATTATATATTAATCACTCTTGTAGTTGAGAAGACACTCAGCGTTTTTCCCCTCTTGGAACTGGAAGTAGCAGAGAAGGATTGACAGTCTTAGATGAAGGCATTTTTAAAATGTCACGAAGATATTAATGCTGGAGAGATGTTGGTAACTGGACGTATTCTCTCCTCATGTTTGTCAGGCTACATTTGTTTAATTCGCCTCACCTTTGCCTCTTCCCCTTCTGGGCTCTGTGCAGAGTGTCGTTGACTATATAAAAAACATAACTAAATGTTACAGAAAACACAACTTTATCAGGGCATTCTTTAAGAAATTTAATGAAAAAAAATGAAATTTAATGATAGGCATAAATATTTTAAAAATTCAATGAATAGTGACTAAAGGGTTAGTTTTTATTTTATTGTACTTCAAATAGCTTTATGCTTTCTTTTTTATTATGGTCTATGGTTATATAATATGATTAATGTAATTCATATTACCATATTGCATATCTAAAATATTGAATTGGAAAATGTATATTTGTTCACAACAATACAGCTGTTTTGAAACTAAAACTCAGAAAAAAATAGATTTTATAGTTCTTAATGAATACCTTCCCTCACTGGTTCCCCCCACCCCCCTACAAACCATACTGTGTGACCATGGTTGGATTAACTAAACTGTCCTATAAACATTTTGGCCCATTTAACAAAAGGAATGACTATACTTAAAAAGGAAAAAAAAATATCACTTTGGACTCTTGTCAAGGTTACCAGTTTCCTTGAACATGCACTTTAAATATTCCTGTGATGGACTAGAGAATGGGGTCCAACGTTTTTCTTCCAGAAGAAAAGAAATTGGAAAAGAACAGATAGCTTTCCAAATTGCTCTAGAGTAATGGCAACAGTAAAGGCTGACTCCCGGATCAGTCTAAGCCCTAGGCGCATAAGCCCTAGGCGCAAACTTGAGAAGACTGGCTGGCATAAAGTAACAACCCACTGTCCACCCTGCCAGGAGGAGCCAGACTCCACTGCCTGCCCTTGAGCATTGTCAACTTAGTTTTCCTGTAGGAAATCTCAGAATTCCTGTGTGAAGTTTTCTTTAGACTACAGATAGTCATAGGCACTGATTAATGATTATGCTATATATATTTCAAAATTCAGACAATAAGGTGTTTTTTTTGTATAAAATTTTACCTATGGGAACACAGTAAGGATTTTCCAACATACAGATTTGGGATTTAACTGACATGAAAAGAATTCTGGAAGGATGAACATTTCACCCCCACTTCCCATGGCCTTTCATCATGCCAAATCACAAGCCAGGAGGTCTGGGAATGATGTCCTTTCTGTTCCCTTGTTTAGGAAGGCTTTAAAAGTTAAGGTTCTTTCTAGTGAAGCTACCAGTATTTACATTCTGTAGGTGCCAGATCTAAACAATGACAGGAAGTAGTTGTCTTTGCTTTGTTATTGCTAGTAAAGAGATAAACTACCTGAGATTTCCAGCAATTGTATCAACATTTTTGTTGTTGTTGTTCTTCTACTGACATGTAGTTCACATGTTATACAATGTAATAGCTCAATGATATTAAAAAGAGCTTTGCGATCATCAAAACAATCAATTTTAGGACATTTCCCCTCACACTTATTGTTGCTAGCTCTTCAGTTCCCCAAGCTCCCCGCCATGCCCCCAGGAAACTATTCACCAGTCACTGCCTCTCTAGATACACCTACCCTGGATTTCATAGACAGAAAACAAAATCAAAACAATTAAAACAACAGCAACGACGACTCGACCAGGGATGGCCTTACTCTCATTCAGAGTGCATTGTAGGGTGGATTACTACAGATGCCAATAGGTTAAAATGTGACACTTGGTCATTTTATCTGTTATGTTCTGCTTTCTTTCCAATTGAAGTTTTTCATATTAGCGACTCTTATAAAGATGATCGCATCTGTTAAAATTGAAGAGTTTTTGAGCATAGGTACTATGCCTTCGCTTGCATATACATATGGTGCCTATATGAATATGTGGGCCTATTAGTGATATAATCAGAGGGAAGCGTTGACGAATTTCATGTAGTCGTATGTTCAAAATCATACATTTGTTTAATATTTATTTAGTAAATTGAGTGCTGGGCCCTTCACTAGAAAGTACGAAATCAAAAGTCTTTGCTCTTGTGAAGGTTTGGCCTGTAGAGTTAAGTAGATTAGCATGTAGCACAGACTATGACTTCTGTGATAGTACAGGCCTAGGCTGGATGTGTGGAATACCATTGCAGTATTGATAGGTTACTTTTAGATGAAATGATATCTAAACAGAAGCTTGATAGTCTAGTTTACAGCAGTTCTTAACCTAGGGGTTGAACAACCCTTTCACAGGGGTCGCCCAATTCATAACAGTAGCAAAATTACAATTATGAAGTAGCAACGAAAATACTTTTATGGTTGTAGGGGGGAGTTGGTCACCACCACATGAGGAACTGTATTAAAGGGTCACGGCATTAGGAAGGATGAGAACCACTGGTCTAGGGGAAATGGATGGAAGTGGGCATTCCTGGCAGAGAGAATATTGAAAGTAAAGACTTTGTTAAAATATTACTACTGTGGGGTTCCTTCTCCCTGTTATGTTTGTAATTTATAAGATTATAGACTTTGGGTTTTCTGGCTATTGCTCTAGTAGAATTCTATTTTTCTGAATTATATTTAAAGTGTCATGTTTTTATTAATATGTTCCAATGTATTGGTTACCAAAATAATTTATATAAGTTTTCTTGTGAAAATGGGTGTTATTATGGGAGCACAAAATGTGCAAGATTGGGCTTTATAATTTAATAGTCTAGGATTATCAGCAGATCTGTACTCTCCTTTGCATTCAGTCTCTTCCTCAAAAATGGAAGCGCTTAAACTATAAAATTTTCTAAAATGCTTTGAGCTCTAAAGTGTGATTATTTTAGGGATTGGATAGGATATGGATGAATAGGGAGGGGCACAGTTGAATTTTTTTAAACATTTTATTAGGGGGCTCTTACAGCACTTTTAACAATCCATACATCAATTGAAACAAGCACATTTGTACATACATATGTTGCCACAATTTACATTTTAAAGTGAAAGATAAATTTCAATATATATAATTTCCTTTCCATCGGTCTTTTGGCTGCTGCTCGTTTTTCTTGTACCAAAGTCAGTGTGACTAGCTACTGGAGAATTGTTCTATTTTTCTACATACTGCCTCGAAATTAAAAGGTCACACATATATTTTTTTTCAGAACTCGGCTTTTCTGAATAACTTAAATTGAAAGATGTATGAACTACAGGTGGCGGCATATGTTTTGAGGAAAATCTGAATTATAACTCATGTGTGCGTATGTTCACTTTCTTGACTACAGCTCCTAAGGAAAAGGCACATAGGAAATGACATCGTTACCATTGTCTTCCAAGAGCCTGGAGCACTTCCTTTTACTCCGAAAAGCATCCGGTCTCACTTTCAGCACGTCTTTGTCATCGTCAGAGTGCATAATCCATGTACGGAAAATGTGTGCTACAGGTGAGTCAGTGCCGCTTGCTCCACCACGCTCCTCGCTCCACTGCCGCCACACACCCTTTGTTTTCTCGGCTCTTATCTTGCCAGAAGAGCTTTGTGTTTCCAATTCTTATCTCACTCCCAAGTATTCCCTTTTTTCCCCCCAATTATGTTCTCTACTGCCATCATTAACCATTTTCTATGAGAAGTAATTGCTTCCTTCCTGCCTTTGCCCCATTTGCTCTACCTGCCTCTTCAACAAATTGCATTGAGCCCCAGCTGCATCCAGTAACTTAATTGGAAGCAACCTCGAGTTGGGTGATCTGGCCGTTTGAGTGCTACTTTGTAAGAGAAGTAATTGTCCTTTGTGAGAATAAAATATTTCTTCTCATTTCAAGATCTTGGATGTACAAGGCTGCCGCAACAGGGAGTTGCCACTGTCTTTGATAATGTTCGGAAGCCCTGTGCCTTAGAACCAGAGCCTCCCGCTGACACGGCTGCTTTCAGGCTTTGCCTACTCAGATTCTTCCTTAGACAGGAACAACTTCAAGGTCATGCACTGCAGGGTCTTGGCAAAAAGAGTGGGCCTTTCATGCTAATAGACCTAGTGCTTGGGATCTCAGTCCTACTTCTCAACCTCAGGTTTTGTGGGGGTTCCTTTGTTCTGCCCAGACCTTCCGTTCCCGGTCTTAAATTGAGGATTATAGTACACACTTCGGTGTTGCTATAAAGAATAAATAGTGTAAATTATGCAAAACACCTAATAGAATTCCTAGCACTTTTCAACTTCCTTTTATAATCTTGAAAAATGGTGGCTGAATATGAAAATGCCCACGGAGGGTGGGCAGAGCGTTGGGGCACTGTGAGAAATGATCAGTGCCTCTGAAGACCAGTGAGCACACCGTCCCAGGGCAAAGCATCTGTAGGCAAGAAACCAAGTCCTTATGTTAAACGTCGCTCCCTAGCCCAGCCCGTCTTAAAAGAGCACACAATATGAACATTGATGCTTCCCAGTCCTGACTACTTCAGAGTCAACGTTTTTCTCCCAACTGTCTTACTGGCACATGATTTAAATATCATACCATTGAACAGTTCAACCGTTTCGATCATTATCAAGGGGAATCGTACAGTCCCCACCACTTCAGTTGTAGAGCATCTCCTGTCCATCCCCCGTCGGCCCACCTTGATTAAACCGCCTTTAAAATTAGTTGGGCCATCACAGTTCCAGCCTGCTCTTCCACTCACGCCCTCATGATTTGCTCCCAAGATCCCCTTTCCCTCCCTGCTGCCCATTCCAAACCACCCACGCCCAGCCCCGCCACTGTACTCCCTATATCCCCTCCTATCCGTTATTATCATTAGTTGTCCACTCCCCCTGTGCCGCACAGCTGGGAAACCCAGCAGAAAACAAAACAAAAAAGCTCTAACTGATTTCCTAGGCTCATATGGGTATGCAGCACTTACTGTCCTTTGGACAAAGTCCATCCACTGTGTGGGCATAGATTAGGGGGCGTCCAAGAAGTTATTGGAAACTAGAAGTAACAGATAATTGAATTGTTCCACAAACGTTTTGAAACCTCCTCATCCATCCATGTTCAGGGTGGGGTGGGGTGGTGTGTGTGTGTGTGTGTGTGTATGTGTGTGTGTGTGTGTGTAAAGGAAAAGCAGCTTTTTGTTTATTATTTCCCCCTAGTTGTTTTAAAGGCTCCAGACTCCCAGAGTGAATGAATAGCAGTGTATTCTGGTTACAGTACCTTCTCCTTGGCTGCCTTTTACCTTCCTCGAGGCCTCATACCCTCACTCATCCTTTCAAGCTTGGTTTATGGAAGCACCTACCTGGGTTTCTCTGCTTTTTCCATGAGCATATGCAGCGCCATCTGGGCCCAGGGTGCTTTCCAGCTTCAACTGTTGGTGGCTGCACATGATCAGGAAGCAGCAGCACCAACAGGCCAACAACAGCCAGGGCTGCTGCCACCGCCAGCCACACTTCCAGCACCCAAACCCCAAGTCCCTGGGGCCACCGTTCCATGCCCCATCTTCCTCTCACTCACCGCAAAGTGCTGATGCAATTGCTGGCACAACCTCTGCCTGGTCCCCTGCACACCTAGACAGACCGGCCTCTGGCCTCTAGCCAGTGGACGCTGCCTTGGGTTTTTGTCTGGTGGTGGGCTGCCATAAGGTTTTCATACAATGGGTTTTATGAGCGTTTAACTGTGGACATGCACAAGGGCAGTCTATATCGTATTAGCATGTGCATTCACACAGCACCCAAATCGCAAAATGTCTTATCTCACAGAACATATCCCGGGCATTAAGCAATGCATGTCTATATTCTAACAATAGATCTGGTATAGTCTAAGTGTCTATAAGCTTTCCTACCAATATGATTCTTCTACATATCTTGGCTAGAGACCACATTGAAAAAAATAGAGGATCTACTCTATGCAAATAATATGCTTAAAATAGATCATGTAAGTGCAGAACTGGTTTGTTGGCACGTTCTCCTAGTTCTCACTCAAGGAATGGTAATTATGGAAATAAACTTAAATGAACCTTCCTAGTGGATTAGAAACTGATATTTGACTGCTATTTTTAGATCAAATAGCATATTTTAGATCAAACAGGATTTTTTTAAATTAGTTTCTCTTATGCTTATCTCATGACATGCTTCATTAAAAGAATAATTCTTAAAATAAGTCGTATCTGTTCATTTTCACACTTTTCCAGTTATAATTAAATTACAGGGGAAGGGATATTTTCAAAACCAATGATGGTGTAGTTCTAACGTATTCCTCTGTCTCACAGCATTCTAATGATTCATCGCACTTGCCACACAGAACTACAGATAAGGCTCATGATTACGAGGTTTACTGGGGAAGTTAACAGATTACAATTCAGGGTCAACATGCTCAGCACACAGTTAGTGAGTTAGGACATGTTACAGAGTGCCGGGCTACTAATAAAGGCCCAAAGAGCATGCCGCTCCACTGGAAGCCACAATCTGATGCTACTCAACCCTGCTGGCCAGCATACCTGGCTCCCCAAATTTAGTGCCCAGAGGCCCTTCAGTCAGCAAGCCAGCCTCCTGCCCCGAGGCGCTCAACTTTACTTGTTCTGAGGTTGGAAGTTCACTGCTCCGTGTCATACTCTGGCCTCCTGTTCTCTGGCTACTGCACCTCTGTGCTCTCTGGTGTCAAAGCTGTCCACTAGATCCAGGAGTGCAATGTGTCCACATCCAGGGTCCAAGGGAGGCCCTCTTCTGACCTTCTCCTATGCTGGTAGTAAGACGCCCTCCACCCACCATACCCCACCCCACCCCAAGGTTCTGAGTCGGCTCACTTTATCCCCAGTAGGATGGCCCTCACTCACCACTGAATCCTGTAATTCAGTCAGTTACTTCCCACACCTTCTCGCCCAGACCTGTCAGGGAAAGGTCATTGGGCAGGAATAACAACAACGATGGCTGGAAGAGCCATGGCCCACAAAGCACCACACTTCACATATGGAAGAGCCATGGCCCACAAAGCACCACACTTCACATATGGAAGAGCCATGGTCCACAAAGCACCACACTTCACATATGGAAGAACCATGGTCCACAAAGCACCACACTTCATATATAAATAAAGGATATTTTTGTTCGGTTTTGATTTTTAAAAATAGAAGACCCAAATCCCCCCTGCTTTAGACTTAATTCTGACTCATAGCACCCTCCATAGGACAGAGTAGAACTGACCCAGAGAGATTGTCAATCTTTACAGAAACAGACCCTGCATTCTGCTCCTGTGAAGCAGCCAGTGGACTTGAATTTGCCAACTTTTCAGTTCACAGCTGAACACTTGACTGTGCCAACAGGGTTCATTTGTGAAAGAAAATGGGGGGGGAAAACAGACAAATCACTTAGAGACGGAGTCATTGGTTTTTAGGAAAGCACAGGATCGCTAAATTGACCTTGACTCTATTGAAGCAGGCAGCCTAATCTTTTCCTCTGAGGAGCTGCACTGGTGGGTTTGAACCCCTGGCTTTTTGGTTTGAACCAAGACCACCAGCTCCCCTCTGGGTTCAATAGTAGCCATACCTTTATTTTGTTGCCTTTCTTGTCGAGCTCGGACCGGAGATGCATGGATGACAGTTAAATGAGTAGGATTTGTAGCATTCGTAGGCGTCACTGGAAATTGGAAGCAATTTGATGGCAGTGGATTTTCTTGCATGTCTTTCAGGGACAGGGTGGGAGCTGAGTCTGTTACGTATCGTACAACCTACATTATAAAGAGATGATGTCCAGTTAGATAGAGGGGTCGGCCCTTTGAAGCCAAAAGAATTGCCTTTTTAAAAGCTTGAGACAACTATGCCCCCATCCTAAGCAACTTCTACTCCCACAGCATTGAAAACGGCCGAGGACTGGAGTTTTACGATAAGAACAGTCCTGACGCGTTTTTGCACAGAGCATTTCTTCTCCACAGTGCTTTAGTGTGGCGCAATCAGAGTCTCTGGAGATCCAGAGTCGAGTGGGGAAGTGGAGTTTCTACCTTAAGGATGGCAGTGAAGGGGGGGCACGTCACGTGTGAGGTGGGCCCTTGTACCTTCACCCTGTGCAGCCTGTTTAGGATTTTTCTCTTATGTTGAGGACATAAGTAAAGTCTCCCTCCCTTGCCCCTAGTTTAGCATACACATCACCATCCAAAACCACCAGACTGCTCAGAACTGGGTTTTTCTGCCTGTCCCCAAGGGAAGTGTCCCTCACTTCCATTGAACTAGGAGCCCATGCTACTTTTCAACCTTCTTGCTACTCAGTGTCCTCCAGGTGAGCAACCCCACAGCTGTGAGTATATTGTTAAATGGAAGCTGAGAGCTCCAAGGACTGTCATTGTTTCTGAGTCAACCACATTCCAATGAAGGAATTCACACCCCACAGGAAGAAATTCAATAAAACCTTTCTTCAGCTCCTTCAGGATTTCCACAATGAGGGTTGGGGAAAAAGAAAATAAAATGCTTCCTTTGTTGATTCTAACAGCAAATATCAACCTGAGCAGGTGTGGAATTAGTCCGGATTCTTGGTCTACAGTGGCTACTCATTGTCATGGGTCAGGGTAAGGAAAACAGATGCTTCAGAGGTGGTGGATTCATGCTTCCAGACCTTCATTTGTTCATTCATTAACTTTTGTTTTATAGTTCACCCTGCTTTTACAAGGGGCTTGGTGTAACTAAAACTTCTATTTGATGTAGGGGAGCGTTCTTGGCTTTGTTAGGATAAGATGGTTATTACTATCAATGTATATGTTATTTATTTCAGCTATGGGATCTCTGAAAATCTTTCGTCCACAAAGCTTTTTGTTTATATTTTCAAAATGCAATTAAGTAAATTAAACAATTCTTTTTTAAAAAGTGAAACTTAAAAAATGGGACCTGTGGGGTAGACTCAGTTCTACTGGAAGTGAAGTAGTCTTTCTTCGGCACCCTAGAATGAGAGAGTGCCAGAGAACATCTGACACTCTCTGGGATTGTTGGGTTCATCAGCTGAGTTTGAAAGTAAGTTTTGTTTAAAATCACGCCATAGTCTAGGTGAAAGTTGACAGTGTGGACATGGGTCATATTTCTGAAAGTGAACGATAATGGCGTCAGAGCTCATCTTGTTTCTCTTTTCTCTTTCCTAGTGTCGGAGTGTCTAGATCAAAAGATGTGCCACCTTTTGGTCCACCAATTCCCAAAGGCGTAACTTTTCCAAAGTCGGCAGTTTTTCGGGACTTCCTCTTAGCCAAAGTAATCAATGCAGAAAATGCAGCCCACAAATCAGAAAAATTTCGGGCAATGGCCACTCGGACGAGGCAAGAGTACTTGAAAGATCTGGCGGAGAACTTTGTCACGACCACCACTGTGGATACCTCAGTAAAATTCAGTTTCATTACACTGGGTGCGAAGAAGAAGGAAAAAGTAAAGCCCAGGAAGGATGCACATTTATTTAGCATTGGCGCGATCATGTGGCATGTGATCACAAGGGACTTCGGACAGTCTGCTGACATTGAATGTCTCCTTGGTATCTCTAATGAGTTTATAATGTTGATTGAGAAGGATTCCAAGAATGTTATATTTAACTGCTCCTGCCGGGATGTTATTGGGTGGACATCTGGATTAATGAGTATCAAAGTGTTTTATGAAAGAGGAGAATGTATCCTTCTCTCTACAGTGGATAACTATGCTGAAGAAATAAGGGAGATTGTTCAGAGGTTAGGAGTAAGTACATGCTTTATATTTTCTACCTTTTTTTCATCAATCCCTGGTTCATGATCATTTTCACTATTGCTATTTGACTACGATTATAGCACGTAAGGAATGAATTGCTATTTCTTGTGGTCATCGTGCTTAATTTGGAATGCTGTGTCCTTTTGAGCAGTTGAGACAAAAATGAGGCTTTCTACTCCCATAAAGCATTACAGTCTCAGAGACTCGAGACGCTGTACTATAGGGTCGCCATGAGTCAGAATTGATGGCAGCAAGTTTTAGTTTTTTAGCACTTTCTGAGTATAAATACTGAAATACTTGCCATAAATTAATCCGAAAGAAAAAAGTTAAACTGATTTTCAAAAAAGAACATTGTGGCTTATATTTTTAGTTGCATTTGAAGAAAAAAAAGAATTATGTAGCTATATCTGTTTGTATAGACATACATGACAGTATCTTCTTAGAGAGTAATAAAAAGAAAATTGCTGTTGATGAGATAAATGAATAAGCCTTATTAGTAGATTCAACTCAGCTTATTTATAAGTCAGATTTAAAAAATATTATTAATCTCCAACCACAACTTCTCATTACATTTTAAAAACCAAAAAAAAGCTTTCAAAAAAATTTCTTAATATGTAATTTTTAGTATAACACTCTTACATTTATGTAGGCTTAAGAGTTGTTTCTGGTCCAATATTTAACAAATTAAGGTTCAAATTTTAGTTTGAGTATATACAATAGAGTAATTTAAATAAGTAAAACATTTTCTGTGTGTGTGTGTGTTGGGGGATGGTTTATGTGTGTAATATAAAAAGAAAACAACCTTTGAGAATGGAATTTTGTCCCTATAATAACATATTAGAAAAACAGCTAACTCTGGATCTTGAAAAGAGAGAAACTATTTTAATTTCCTGACTCCTTTCTCTACCCTAAATCTAAATCTCCTCTTTCTTCTTTAAGACCTTAAGAGACATTAAAACCAAGTCAATATTTGCTAGCCTTAGAAGAGTTATCTCATTAGCTACAGATAGGATTCGCAATAAGAGGCCTCAGTGTGTTCAGAGTGTGACCAAGCATATGTGTGTAAACCTAGATAAGAGTTTAGGGACAATTAAATATCGAATAGTTTACATACATACATAATTGATTTGAATTGTATTTGTGACTCTCAGGATACAGAGTATTTTCTGTAATATTGTAAATACTCTGGATGAAAAACTAAATCCATGAACTAATTATAATATCTATGCTACTAGAAACTCAACACAACTCAATGGCTCTTCAATCAAGCTTTGCATGGCCATTTGCATGTCATGGGTCTCTGTGGACAGCACATCGCATTTGTACCACTAACTTTGCACCCAAGGCCCACAGGACTCTTACTCGCTATCCCGAGGCCTCCGTTTGCCATTTTTTCTAGAGCAGTGACTGTGTTGCTAATGGAACTAGGGTGCCAAACACCTGGAGTGTATTTCAGAAAAGTTGTTGTGTCTCTAGGACAGCTAGGATAGCAATGCAAGTCCTAGAGACCAACCAACTCAAAGACGACTAAGTGAGTACTACACAAGGTTGTTAATGAAGCCCTGGTGATGCAATGGATTAAACAGGTGATAACTACAAGGTTGGTTGTTTAAATCTACCGGATGCTCCGAGGGAGATAGGTGAGGCTGTCTGAGCTCAGAAAGATTCACAGTCTTGAAAATGCTGAGTCACTATGAATCTTAGTTGACTGAGTGGCAGTAGGTTGTATTCCAGGGTAATATTACGATAAATGAAAAAAATTAAGATGCAGTAGTAGAGAGAGTAGGGTTGCGTTTGGCAGATGGTAAAGTCAGCGGTCATGTTTAATGGTGGCAAAAAGTAAAAGTAAAGGTGGCTAGAATGGAAGTAAAGACACAGCTGGGAACAGAAGCCTGTGGTTGGAGGCTCTCACGGTTGGCTTCACAGAGCACGGCCATTCGTACCAGGCCCTGGATTCAACCAGGCTTGCTCTTGATTTAATGCTCTGTAGCCACCATCTGTTCTGCCCATAAAGTAGCTATGGATTGGAATTCATCTGATGACAGGGAGGTTTTTCTGGGTTGTGCTGAGTTGCCATCTTGACACGTTTGAACCCGGGCTCTGCATTTTGCTTTTCTGTTAAGCCTTACCTGTGCACCGCATAGGAGACTACCGCATTCTTGAGAATAGTACCCATGGGAAGAGCTTAAAGTCAGTGGAGACTATCATGCAGACAGTCTGTGGATGATGAAAAGAAAGGAACAGGGGAAATCAACACAAAGTAAAAATTGGGGAAATGGTAGGTAGTTGGAGAAAATAAGCAAAAGAGACATTATGTTGTACTCTAGCGAAACTCATTCACTCTTCCACTTAACATGGAGAAGAAATTATACCTGAAAATTACAACAGTATTTGAAAGAACATGGGGCGCTTTTATTTATAGTCACATGGTGATGACGCTTTGGAAAAGCTAAAAAGCGGTAAAGGACAATTTATTCAGGTTGCACATATGACAAAGGATTTCCCAACAGTTTTAGTTCACTTCTTCAGCTTTGAAACTTCAGTCTTTCAAAACTTCCCCACTGGCTAAGATTAGCAATCCTGTTCCACATTTCCTTAAGCCCCAGTCTGTCAGCCCGTCTGTGAGAAGCTGTCATGGAAAGTGTACACTTGCAGTAACCATGGAGACAGCAGACACAGTGGTGATGCCCTGAAACCAGGCCCATGCCCACAGCTGCACTTACAGCCACAGGTTTGATTAAATAGGTGTCTGTGGAATCAGAACATGCTCCATAGAAATGGAATATTTATTATTCGGAAACTTCATCCAATGGCTCCGAGCTTTGGGGGATGTGTCTACAAGCCCCTCTGATTTTAGATTTCCCACAAATAAGTAGTGCCATCAAATACTATTTGCTGAACCCTCGTTTTCTTTCATTGCTGGAGAAGCCACTCGCATGGAAGCAAATTACAAATGCTTTGGTGCACCATGTGGGGCCTAACCACCTTCCTCCTCTCACTGTTTCTTTTTGTGGCTCTTCGATAGTTACTTTGTTGGGAAGGTGAATCACTGGTGCTACTCCTGCGTGGGTTGTCCCAGGCCGCTCCCTGAGATTTCTGGTTTGATGATGACTAGCCTGATACAGAGTTGAAACCTGTTGGTATTAGAGGCTCTGCTGACTACAAAAGCAGCACCTGCCAACCTTCTTTGTCACCAGATGCCAAACGGGTCTGTTGGGTACCACAGACATGCTATGAAGGGTCCCCATCACCAGCCAAGTGGCCGGAGTGGGACATCTGCAGTATTGATGCCAATTGAAGCTTTGCTCTTCTCTCGCGATTCCACCGTCCTGGTCCCCTACCTAGATTTCAGGGCCTGGTACTAAGTGTGCTGCCAGCTCTTAAATGAGTGCGCAGCATTGACTGTAAAAGACTTGACTGAAAGTGCCTACTTGGGTTTACACCTTAGTGACCATTGTAATGGATCTAAAACACTTACCCATTCTTATTTAGACAATAGAATTTGGTTAGAAACCCAGTCAATTGACATAAGCAAGGACAGGGAAGAATTCAGTGCCAATCTTAAACTCTTGAGCTCAAGGTCAGCGAGATCCAAAATAGAAGGACACCTGTATGAAGAATAGATCAGCCTTTGAAAAGTTAAACCATAGTTTTACTTTCATTACTATCTTTGCACTTAAAGCCACAGCTAATTTTGATGCGCTCTGTATTTAAATATGCCTTCCTTTTACTTCTAGTTTGCAGAGAAGAGGAGGTGGGGGCTGAGCACTGTTTAAGCGATGCTATTTCGTGGCCTGAGAGCTGAGGAGAAAGCAATAGAGTCAAACATTCGTGTGACACCTGAGTGAGAAGCGAGTCTTTAACAGTGTCCTTCCTTTTCAGATAGTCACGAGAGGCTGTGAGACCGTGGAAATGACCTTGAGGAGAAATGGGCTAGGCCAGCTAGGCTTCCATGTGAACTTTGAAGGAATCGTTGCAGATGTGGAGCCTTTTGGCTTTGCCTGGAAGGCTGGCCTGCGCCAAGGGAGCCGTCTGGTGGAGATATGCAAAGTGGCTGTGGCCACCCTGACCCATGAGCAGATGATTGACCTGCTCCGGACCTCTGTGACTGTGAAAGTGGTTATCATCCAGCCCCACGATGATGGCTCCCCCCGAAGGTAAGCGATTGGCAATTATGACAAAGCAATGCTTGTTTCTCCAGGGCCTCGGAACCAGGGGGCTGTCCTGACAAGTGAATCTTCTGCCAGCATCATTGGTCCATGACCATTAGAGCAATTCCAAAGGACTTAAAAGTCAAACTAAATACTTAATGACACACTGATGAAGTGTAATTCTCGAAGCAATTTAAAGGGAAACTGACCACATAAAAGCCGAGCTGGATGACTAGATTCGCTTAGTTCACCTGTGAGTTAGAGTTAATTAATAGGGTCCTTCTGGGCCTAATTCTGTGATATAGTATAATTCTAGATTCGATATGCCTGTGGCTATATTTCCATTTTGGAAGGTATTCTCTACTAGTAGGCAAGATTAGGGTGGGAATAAGACGTGATCTTAGTAGAGGATGCTAACCAAGCATCCCCCTTTGTTTCTTTGGAGACATCTTTGAGAATCTACCTTAGTAGAGGGTGTGACTTACTATCTGTTGTTTACCTTGGATGGGAACATATACTGGGACTACCATTACAGTTCTAACACAGATCACCTAAGCTGGAAAGATGTACCTCTGTTTCCTCACTGAGCTTTGGTAGAAGCAAGAATGCCTGCTGTGACTTTTAGACATTTTGGGCTGTTAGCTCTGAACTCAGCATTTGACCTTCAGATTTGGAACTGCAGAGCATCCACCACACATGAGACATTTCCTCAAGGAATCACGAGTTCTGTGGGACATTGCAGTGAGTAGCAGAACCCAGGGATGTGAAGGAATATTCTCAAGGGAGGTGTGAGAGAAAGTTGGAGAAGCATACCATCTCGGAAGAGTTGGACATTTGTGACTTCTTTAATCTCCAACTCCTTGAAACTACTCTGGCATTCGTTCTCTTAAAAGGAATTGTGGCCAAAGTTGTTGTCAGAAGGATGGGGCTCGCTGCAGCAGCCTTGCCTCGCTGGAAAATGTGGTTTGGGGAAAAGAGGATTAAAAGGAAAAATGAGAAACCTGAGGTTTCCCATGGGATAAAGAACACCTGTGGCAGCAGTTACATTGCAATCCATTTACTCAAGGAAATGGCTATGCATGGGATACAAAACTGGTGGATGTGGATCTAAGTTTGGTTCCAACTACAACCTCTAGTCACAGGGCCTATTAAGAAAGAAACAATTATCTCAGAACAACAGAAATTGCCCATCACCACTCATCACCAAGAAGGGATGACAGAAGGGAAGCAGCAAAAGCCAAGAAATGATTGAAACCACGGAGTGTAGTGTAAAGGAGTTGCTTCATTTGTAGCCTGGTTTCATCAGATTCTTGAGGCCCTGCTGCCAAAATGGATTGAAAGAGTGATCAATATAGGGGACGTGTCTTTGATTTTGACCGCTAATGAATGTAAGAGTCGTTTGGGTTGATGTCAAACCCACAACTCACTATGGAACAGTCAAAAATGGTAATACTAGATCCAGTGACCATGAAGGTTAACCCAGCGGGGCAGCCAGAAGGTTAACCCAGAAGGGGCAGCCAGCCTGGTGGACTGGATAAAATTTCCAAGAAGACTTGTTTATCCTACGAAGGGCAACTGCCTCTCTTCTCCATCCTTAACTAGTCACTGAAGCACTCCAGAGGAAGCAGCCAATAGGCTGCTTATGGAAGTAACACTAGCCCTGTAACACCGAGCGCAATGTTTTTGTAACATTTAAGTAAATGTATATATTAATATATATTGATAACTATGAGAGTAAAGAATAAAAACAAAAAATTCTTGAAATTAAAAATCCAGGCGTTCTAGGGCTAGAATGACTTTTTGGTGATCGGGATATTCGTTCGATGAGTATGCCCTTGCACAGGTTGTGACAGGTATGCTAATCAAGGGATCCCCTTTTATGTGGGCACTCCATGTAACTTTACTACTGCAAAGCAAGCAACAATCCAAGAAGCCATGTCAGCTTTGGGCTTTACAGAATCAAGAAACATAAGGGTAATTAATAGAATGTGAAGAGGCAATTAGGAGAGAACTTATCAGTAAGAAAGAGATTTTTATATAGCCACTTAGAAGTGAGATAAGATAGTGGACCTGGATAGATTGGTGGATTAATACAAAGGTTCAAATATAGAGCTACAGAGATTGGGTGGATCAATGCAAACTTCTCTCCCAATGTTAAGGAGGCCTAAACAACGCCACTCTATTTGCCCCAGCTGTGAGTGATTTAATGATGGAAATTTCCATCTGAGACTATGTGAAACAGAGACTCAGCTAGTTGATGAGGATAAGGATTGATGAAGGGGCCAGAGTCTTCTGGCGCAGGCTCCAACAGGGGTCCACATGCTGACATGTGTGTAAAATGGTCTCAGGGTCAGGGAGAGACCTTTTGAGGGCTTCTACACAAAGGAGCCCTGTATACTGGAATCCCCAAAGCAGCCAATAAAGTATTGAAGGTTAGACTCAGGAGATATGGAGATGAAACCACCGTCTATGGAACTAAGATGAAAGGTTGGATGAGAATTGTAAGATTTAAACAGATCTTGTATTAAATAGTTGCCCCTCCCCTACCTGGATGTATTAATAGTATAGGTAGCATGTGTAATTGGGGAATATTCCTATACCTGATATTGTAAAATTGAAGGCATGTAAGTTTGCCCTTAGGCTGATAGTTATTGGACATGCTAAATAGCATCCTGAACCCACTAAGATTGTTAATCTAAAATAGTATAGGATTCCTGGTGGGTAAAGGAGATTACTGCTTTGATTAAAGACATGCTAATTGCTGGAGTCTTAGTGCCAACAAATTCTCTGTATCCCAATCCTGTGGTGCCTGTATAAAAGGCAAATGGCTCATGGAGGTTGATAGTGGCTTAAATAAAGTAGTGCCACTTGTGACTTCAGCTGTTTCAGGAATGGTATCGACAGTGCAGAAAATACAGCAGTCTGAAGGAGACTGGAGGAACCCTTGTGGTGTAGTGGTTATTGAGTTGGGCTGTAATCCTCGAGATTCTCAGTTCAAAACCACCAGCGGTTCTGCAGGAGAAAATGAACAGTCTCAGAAACTCATGGGGTAGGTCTACTCTATCCTATAGGGTTACTATGGGTCAGCATTGACTTGATGGCAGTGAGTGAGAAAGAAGATTGTTGTTCATTGATCTCCCAAATGCCTTTTCCCTCTATCCCAATTTCAGAAAAGAGTTAACCACAGGTTTCTATGGGAAGGATGGCAAACTTTCCTCACATTGCCTCAGGGTTCTTTAAATTCCCCAGCCTTCTGTCATAATTGAATTTGAAGAGACTTGGACTTGGTATAGAGCTCAAGTTTGTGATATATTACATTGATAGTATTATGTTAATATCAAGCACAGAGGAACTAGGTAGGGCAAATTTTTTAACAATGGTGCCTCACATGACTAATGCAGCCTGGTTAATAAATCTAGGAAAAATCTAAAGCCCTGCTCAAGAGGTGAAGTTCTTGGGAAAAACTCTGGCAGGAACTGCTGGTGTCATTCCATAGGCTTCCAAGAATAAATTACTGTGACAACCTACCCCCAACACTGCAAACAGGAAACCTAACATTTGTTTGGTCTATTTGGATTTTGAAGGACTTATAACTGCCACACTTAGGAGTATTGCTAGCTCACCTGCATAAAACTAGTCAGGAGAGAACTGTGTTGACTGGAGACTTTAGTAACAGCAGGCTATGGCTGAATTACACAACACAGCCTCGCTCTCCATGCCTTTAGGCTTTTATGACCCACATACAGACATGGTTTGGGAGGTCTCTGCCACATAGTGATGCAGACGGGAGCATATGGTAAAACCTACAGTTGTTTCCCTACGACAACCATTGGGATTTTGACCTAGGAAGTTTCCAGCTGAAACAGTACACACCATTGGAGGGGCAATTACTTGCTTGTGATTGTCTTTGGTTGGAACGTCCTCAATGACAGAAGGACATAAAATCTGAGATACCTATTATATCTTGGAGAAACACTCACATAAGGAAGGTGAGTCCCAAACAGTTGGCTAATAAAACAGAAATGGCTCCTACAGGAATATGCTGCTGGAAGAATGCAGAATTGTACCCACCATATTCACAAACAGGTAGCTCCCTTCCCATAGATCCTACCCTGCAACCACCTGAGAAGCCAGATTTCATGGCTTCCTGGGCGAGTTATCACATTTAATATGAGAGGGACAAAGGGAAGAGAACACCACTGGATAGATTCCTACGATGGATGCATAAGACAGTTATCAGAAGGGGGGCGAGGGTGGGGGTGGGGGTGGGAGGTGAGTAAGGAAAGTTGCTCTGTCACTGTACAGTTCTTCCCCACCTAAAATGACTTTTCTTCCTGCCAGATGCTGCAGTCCCAAGACTAGGGATGCAGTTTTGAATAACAAAAGTAGGGCTGATCCCTCCCTCATCAGGAGATTGTAACTATACCCCTGAATCTGTATGCAAGAATTCCCAAGGGTCTGATGGGATGGATTGTGCCTTCTCCTCATCTGGCAAAACTAAGGCTGACTCTGAATAGTGCCGTCTGGCCGGCCTAGTAGTTGAGATAGTCTTGTACCTATGTGCCCCACCCAGCATGAGTGGGGATGAACTAAGGGAGACGCACTTGCTACCAGCACTCAGGAGCCTGAGCCTGCATCCTTTCCCAAGGTGCAAAATTAGGGGTAAAAATAGATGACAACTGGAAAGAAAGAGACATAATAGATGTACAAAATGAATAAAAGAGTTAGGTAGAACAGAAAATTGAACATGCTTTTTTTCTGGAGAGACTAGGAGCAAGGGATAACGTATCATTTCAAGAATGGATGGGTTAATGGCTAGAAGTACCAGGTGATAACCTGAATTGATATGGTTGTTCTAGCCATAATTCCTTGTGTGATCCAGTGTAATTCTGATCCCTGTGCACCTGGAGCTATAGTCTCGTTTGGGAGGGCATTTTCCACTATGCTAGTGGACAGGACTAGGGTGGGATTAAAAACTAACCTCAATAGAGGGTGTGAACCCAACCACACCCTTTTTAGTTCCTTGAAGGACTCCCTGCTTCTATGCTACTAGAGGGTGTGACTTAAGACACATCCTTTTTTTCTTTTCTAATCACCATACAATGTTAACACACATTACTTCATCTGGAGAGTCATACCCTAATTACTGAGTGAGCTTTGGTAAGAGCAAGAATACCTGCTTTGAAAATTGGCCATTTGGGACATTTTTCCGTCTAACATTCTGGACCCTACATTTGACTTTCCTGTCTCACCTGCAGATTTGGGACTTACCAGTACCCACAACTACATGAGACATTTCCTCAAATTTTTTGAGTTTCTATGTGGTGTGTAGCAAACAACACTCAAGGGAAGAGTGTGTATGTGGGGGGAAGGTTGGCGTGTGAGGGGAGGAGGATAAAGCAGAATAGTATCTTGGACAATTCGGACATTCAGGACATCTTTTTTTGGGGAGGCGACTGGTGGGACATTCAGGGCATCTTTAATCTCTAACTTACCTTGCTAGTGACACTTCAGTCTAGGAGGTAATAGTTATCACAATTTAGCCTTCGGCAAATTAAAATACAAAGAGCCTTCCAAAAGGTAGTATAAAAATTTTAGTAACTTTGTATTTTTGTTTTGTTTCAGTTTATTATTAATTTGGAGTTAATACATATACCATATCATCTCATAGGTCAATCATACCAAGCAGAATGGTACAATTGCTACCACAATTACTTTCCAGACCTTCTTTTTCTTCCTCGACTCCTTGACGTCATCTCCCTTTACACTCCCCTGCTACTCTGCTGTCCCCCACCCCCAAACCCTTACTCTGATTGCTGTGCCAATAGGTCCATACCATTTTTACACTACCGTTTTGAAGCTCCTTCCTATTTTTCCATATGCAACTAAAATTCCTTTCTGCAACATGAAGTCATAGATTATTAGCAGGGCATTCAAGAGTCCAGTACTTGTGTCTGAATCAATTGTGAAACACCAAATCTTTGTGTTCACCCCTCTAGTCTACATATGGAAGCTTAAGGCATGCTGAATTGTGTTCTGTTGCACCTTATTTTAATTGGTCAGGGCAGTAAAACGTATCAAATAAGTGATTAGCTTTGTAAAGCTCAGAAGTTGATCGATGGAGGGCCAATTAGAAAGCCCTAAAATGAAAGGTGTTCCCACTGCTTCGTCATGAATACCTGTAGTACAGGTTTTAACCCTAGGCAGATGGTTAGAATGATGTGCCTTGGTTAGAACATTCTACGCCTAACCATCCTCACTCTTCCATGTCCACAAGTCCTGGAGCTTTGAACCCTAGCATGTGTTTGTTATCTTAAAACCCTTTCAGTTCAGTCTTCCTGATCTCTGTGTATCTGTGAATTTGTACATTTTAAACACCAATGTTTGTTACTTTTGCATCAGTTTTCTACCTGTTGTGAAAATGTTGGTGTCTCAATAAAACCACTTGATAGTGTCAAGCAGCTTCACTTTGAATAAAAAGTTATCCAGGAAACTACATGAAGTGTAGTTTCAGTACAGTGTGCTTATTTTGCATCCAGGTTCCAAGCACATTTTGCTTTCTGTATATTTGATCATGTAAGATGCCTTGTGTGGGACTAGTGCTTGATTCTTTTAAGATTAAAATCTTTTAAGCTAAATATTGATTAGTACCTTTATCATCCTAGGAAAATATATACGGGTACACCTCAAACTGAAAAATACACATTTGCTCTCTGGTATGGAAAATTACCACCATCTTCTTTCACAAATTAGCTCTTTCACTTGTCAGTCAGGGGAAAAAAACTTTCATGTGAATGAACTTGTGTGTGTGTGTGTGTGTGTGTGTGTATTTTCTTTGTTCTTTTAAGCAGACTTTAATGTTAAGAGGACTTCAGTGTTACAAATGTGGCCAAAATAATGAATTACGAGATATTTATTCTTTACAAATACTGGAGTATTTATATACTGGAGTAATAATGGAGTAAAAAAATTCTCCAGTTTATTTTTCTCATAACATGATTTCTATCTGCAGACCCATAAGAAAGCAATGTGATTTGGCTCCATCTGGCCCATCTGCAGATTGAGAGACCTGCTCTAGCTGTCTCCAGACCAGCGTGGTATTTAATTATAACTTCAGGACCTCGCTGGATTAAATGAAGTGTTAAGCAGAGAATTTATGTTGAATAAAACACTACCATAGTTTGAATTTCATTTCTGGGGCCAAAGTGTGCTGATTATTCAGCTGTCCTTAAACTTGGAAGGAAAGCAGCACCATTTTTAGTTTTCCTGGTTGAGTTTTACAGAACACGAAGCATGGAGTACTCCCCTTTGGGAATGCTTATTAGCCGGGCTTCTGCTGGCATTGGATCCGAGACTGAATTCTTATGGATTGGAAATGAATGGCAAGAAGCACTCTGGGAATAATGCTCTTGAAATGGAAATGAGTGTTTGTGAGGTATGTGGTGTTTCCCAAGCAGACAGTCTTTGTATGTGGCAAACATGAAGAAGAGTTGGCGAAGACACTTAATTAAAATCTTCCTTGCTTTTGAAAATGTGTCCCCAGCTACCAGGATAGCCCACTCCTAGCCTTCAAAGATGACTGATATTCTGTCAGTGTCATTTCAGGGGAAGCCCATTTCAGCAAAAGCATCAGTAAAGGAAATAATAGCTCACCAGAATTATGCCTGAATTGCTATATCATGTGACTGAATTTAGTAAATATGTCCAAACAAAAATGGAAATTAAGTTTATTGGTGTAGTGCATCTGTTTTGTATGATTTTTCACACTTTGGCATATTCTCTTTATCATACTCTTCATAAAACACTGAAAAATGGGAATTATCTCATTGTATTATGAATCTAAATTGTACCCTCATTATTCCATAAAATTAACATTTGAGATTTCTTTCTCTGTTGTGCTTCCTGTTGCCTCATCAACTCTCTGAAGTTATAGGGAGAGAAGGAAGTGGAAAAAAAATGAAAAGAACTCAATTTTGTCAAATTAGTAGATTTTACAAAAAATTGATTAGAAAATTCACATTCCTCAAAACATACATTTTCAGTTGAGGAGCATTATTCCCTACGTGCTTCTTGCCATTCATTTCCAATCCATAGGATTTGATAAATTTAAGTATGATACAATGTGGTTTTATATTGGGATTCCAATTTATTTGGATACTGAATTTTAACGGGCAAACAATGCAGAATTTCACATGTATAAAAGTAGCCTGGAATTTACTCCCTCGTGATTTTGAGGGAGAATCAGCTCCACGATGTAGAATTTGGTTTGTGTTTTGAGTTTGTCCAGATCCCCAATGTAACATCTCACCTGTCATCTCACTCTCTGAAGCAACAAGCACTGGGTTGCAGAATGGGGGGCAGGCTGCCCTATGTACACCAATGATTCACTTGTTCATTCATTTACTAGGCAAAGAGTTTGCACCAGAGACTCTACTGGGCTCTAGGGTGATGACTACAAGAGACATAGGAACCATCTCAGGGGCAGTACTTTCTGCTCTTATTTCTCTATTTTAAATCTTTATTTCTCAAGTTATACGAACAGCTTAACTACTTGCTTATTAGTGTCTTACACTAGAGCAGGAAGTGCAGCTACTCTCATTCATTCCACATGCTCTTCACATGCCCAGGTTGTGTGTATGTTGAGATGTTGGCGCGTGAGTGACATGCTATCAGGGTGACTGCTTCCTGAGAACTCTGGTAGGGAGGCAACGTGTGGCCTCTGGCTTCCTAAAGTGATGCCATAATACACTCACCAATGATCTGACATCAAATGGCTTTAGAAGCTTCTCTGTGTACCATAAAGTAGCAGAGAGCCTATTAAATACAGCACACACCTTTTTACTTCAAGATCTTTTTCTTTTTGTTGAACAGGTTGGTCAAATAGGTTTAGGGTGTGGACGGTACTTTTTCTGCCTGTACTCTAGCACGCTCCTTATTTGTGTATGCAAATTAAAGAAGTTTGTTAAAACATAAGTTAATATTTCATCTATTGCTTATTTCATTTTTGACATTACCCTACCCTTACAGTAAATTATATGATGTGGTTATATCTCTGGTAAAAAAGCTTTTGTTATTTTACGAACCAGAAAGAGTGTACTATTAACATGATTGAGCATCAATTCTCCCTCTCCCCTTGCTGGATGTTTTTGGAAAGAATCTTCTCTATATTAGCAGACTAATAGCATAACAGACATTAACAGGCTATAAAGGGATTTTTAGGGCTATAAAAGGGTTCTTTTATAAAGTACTTAATATAAAAGGAGATATTTTTGAGGGAATGTGCCTTTATTTCAGAAATCCACCTCATGGAAAACATGGCATAACCGTATGCCATGGTAACTATTCTTTTGATTTTTTTTTTTCTCTCAAGCGATAGCATTAGGCTTTAGAAACACCTTTCTAGGATTCAGGGCCTTGATTATCTCTGTTCTTAACTATGATGACCTTTCCAAGCTCTCGGAGCCTTCTCTGAAAATGAGAGGTTTCCTTTGTGTTGGGCTGGATTGTTAGAGAAACAAAACTTGTGACACTAAATGTGTGTAAGAAAAAGTTTATATCAGGAAGTAATTTTATATCAAGAAGGCACTTCTGCCCAGTCCAACTCTACTCCACGGGTCCAGTGCTAGCTGGGCCTTCTGCATATTCACATAGTTACAGACCGACAACACGGAAAGGGAAAGCTGAATGCAGGAAGACCACAGGCAGAGTTGTATGAGTCCAAGGTCAATGGAATCATGGAAAGGTGCCTGCAGCTCTCCATGTTGGAGGCCCCCTGGGGCTCTCTGTAGAGGCAGACCCAGAGGCCCAGCAAGGAGGAAGGTGAAGGAGCAAAGAGAGAGAAGGTCCTGGTGTCTCTTATAAAAAGGTCACACCCCAAGGAGGCATCATTAGGCTATGACCTGATGGATGGGTTAGACTCCCCCTTTATACATTCACACATCACTGCAAACTGCCCACTTTTGTATCTCAAAACTGTTTTAGTGAAAATCCGATGGCATGGTAGAAGTGCCACACTGTTACGGACTCCGCAAGTCATGGCAGTGGACCAGAAGTCGGGAGGAGTGTTACAATATGCTATTAGGCCATTTTATCAGATGGTTGGGTTCAGTTAATGGTTTCCTTCGATGCAGATGGGCAAAATGAAACCAATAGATAACTTTTCAGCACAGTGACCTTTCCAGCCTCTCTGAGCCTTCTTCTGAAAGTTACTGGTTTCCTCTTATGTTAGGCTAACATTTCAGCCACAGAGGTTATGGTGGTTGGCTTTGAGTACGGTGCCTCATAACTGAGCCATAGTGGACACATATTTCATGCTGGTGATGCTGAGAAGCCAGGGCGATGGCAACTGTAGAGCAAGAAGTTCACTGGTTGGGAAGACTTAGAAGCATTTCTGAGCCTAATATCTCTCACTACTGTATCTTGCAATGTAAAAAACATTGTGCAGAACAAGAAGGTCATAAAAATGTACTATTAAATGTGAGACATTATAAAATGTAAGAATGACACATAATTGCATTATTCGGAGTCCTCAATGACTCAGAAATGCTTCTTGGCTAGACAAGATATCTTTATTTTTAACCCGGAAGCTGAGGTTTTACACTTCTCTACCTACCATGGTAATTCGGATCCTAAGTAGATGATACGTACATTTGTTAACTGAACACAAAGGAAATAAAAATGCATAAATGTAAGTGACCGTACAGCTTTATCAAGCATGTTTTAACATCGCCTTTTGGCAAGCAAACTGTGGGACGTGAGCCAGCATCTGGAAAGGTTATTCACATCCAGGGATTGGATCCGGTATGTGAAGAGGAAGCCCAGTGGGTTCTCAGGCGGCCCAATGGCTCTATTAATGCAGGAAAGCAGAATACACAAATTGGTTTTGTTTTTGTTTTTTTAAGTTTCTTTTCCATACAATCTTTTCCTCATACTCGGGAATGTCTTTTGGTATCCAATCATTTTCAATCCGTTGGGCTCTTTTCTTATCTGGTCAAAGATAATTTGCCCTGTGCCCTTTCCCACAACACCGGACTAGTTGCTTCAGAGGAAGTAGGCATCTTGCCTGGGGTTGTACATAGAACTGTGCAAGAAAAAGCAGGGACAGTGTGCAGGGGCAGAGGCAGATCAATTTCTGGAATATATTGTAATGTGATTGGAATTCTGAGGGTAGTTCTGGTATCTCTTCCGACTTCACTCAAAATTGGTTCGATGATATTTATCCACATTTCTCACACACATTTTTAAAAGGACAGCAGTGCCATTGAGTCCATCCTGACTCCTAAGAACCTGACAGGTTAAGTAAAACTGCCCCATTATGTTGCCGAGGCTGTGAATCTTTTAAAAAGCAAACTGCCAGTTCTTTCTCTGTTGGAGTGACTGGTAGGTTTGAAGTCTTGACCTTTGGGTTAGCATCATTGAAATTCTGAGAACTTCTGTCTTCCCTCCATTTACCAGGGTCCAATTGGGAGGAATTTTGTTTTCTTTCCATCAAGTTGTACTGCATAGCGAAGGCTGCAAGCCTTGATCTTCAGCAGCAGTTGTTTCAAGCCCTCCTCACTTTTACCAACCAAGGTTGTGTCATCTGCATATCACAGATGGTTAATAAGCTTTTCTCCAAACTTGATGTAGCAGTCACTCAAAGAGGTAGTTGTTATATTTTTTAAATCACATAATCAAGTAATTTTATTTTAAAATCAAACCATTATTTGGGGAATAACTGACTTTCTGCTAACATTTTGTCTTAAAGATCTTTTTTTCATATGACTTTCTTTGTATGCTAGGTTGGAAATGCAGGATTCCCACCCTAATTCTCATCTCAGCTTGATTCATTCATGTACAGTCTCTTGTCAGAACTCTCCCAAATATTGGGCATGATTTTGCATTTTTATGATATTTTTCTCCCAAAACTTAATATGGTATGTTATTATGCTATATTAAAGACTGTAATCCATATAAATATGAGCATGAGTTAAGTACATCATCCTGCTTAGCCACCTGTATTCTCCCTTTTGATTCCATTCAAAAGAAGAAGAAGCCCCACACAAGCACTGGAAGTGGTCTACAGGATTCAAGATTCCTATACTGTCATTCAAGGTGTAACTCGAGGACCTTTGACTTTGGTCGGACAGAGTTACAAGTTCCCTGTCTTTCACTGTGGAAACAACTGAAATATCAGTTTGTAAAATCTAGGATTCCCCTGAGCATTTATGACTTTCTGAGAGCATTGCTCAGTGAGGATAGAATATAAGAGTAACTTTTCTTTTTAAATTTTAGTACTCTGTTATAATGTCACACCTTTCTGATTTCTCGTTAGTTTGTTGACCATATGAATAAATCAGCCATTCCAGGATAATGGGGTCTAACTGAAGAGAAAACCCATGAAGCCATATAAATCTCTGAGTGAAAATTGTAGAACCTTGGCTTAATACCGCACTCAGCCTGGAGTTACTGAACTTGAACTGTGATGACCGGACTCAATGACCTCAAAATGAATTTAAACTTGCCTAGATAAAATAGCTATATTTTTTAGGGGAAGAGAAATGGAGTTAAATAAATCAATTAACATTTACTAATAAGCAGATATTCAGTACTTTACTCTCTGTACATATGCAAATGTATCTCTTTAGATTGACTTATGTCATCCATTCCTTCAGTGCACTTTTCTTCACCCTAAACTCTAATAAGACTATTGCTTTAACACAGCAGAACTAATTTTCCCTTAAAATTGTACCTTATATTATTGCTGTTAAGTAGAATGGAGCATTCAGTTTTCCACTGCATTGTTTGGGCCCATCCCCACACACTCCTAGAATTGTAAAGATCTCTTCTAACCAGGTGTTTGGAATGCCACAATGAGGGTGGGGGGTATTCTTGTTTGTTGTTTTTTTCACTTATTGTGCTGGGCACTCTGTAGACCTTTTAATCTGGTTTTGCATGTTTTTTGAATTATGGGGATTTTCTTACATCATCTCTTCCTAGACCTCTATCAAGTAGATGCTCCTGAAAGCACTTTCACTTGATCTTGTGCCTTTTCCGGGTTTTACAAGTAAAATGGTCTTGCTTTCTTGTTTCCTCTGTAGGCCTTTGGGTTTTGTCTTTTCTTCACTCTCCTAATTTATTAGTCTCCTTCTATTCCCTTGCCATCTTTCCATTTTTTATAAAGATGTCTTCTGGTTTAAGTTTATCCCGGTTGTAAGAATAATTGGGTTTTTGTTCCCATTTCTTGTTTCACTGGGTTCTTGTGTGGTGGTTTTGAAAAGAAGCTGAAGAGTTTTAACTAGACCATCTTGAAAGTGGAAATAAGGACAGGTCTCCATTACCCCACAGACTTTTCAAGGGGGGACTGTCAGAAATGCTTTTATGCTGACAGAACCGGGAGTGAGAGGCACTCTGAGTTTGTATGCAGCGTGCTTTACTGACATATCAAATTAAAGCGATCTGCCCTTACATTCACGTTTTAAACTTTGTCAGTCTTCCTGTCGCCTTGCCAAACGGCATCTCGTGGCTTTGCAGGCAGACTTTGATCGAGTTAATAGTGCTGTTTGTGCTGTGTAATTAGTGGGAGCTTAGAGGTATCCACTTAAAATCACAATCTTCAAGCTGAAGAATGGTAAGCAACTGGCGGATCAGTTGAATCCATGGAAGAACCCTTTAGGAGATGACTAACCTTAAGAGCATGACGGTTGATCACACCATGTTCGACTGGTGTGACAGACGCTCAGACTTGTCTTGGACTGCGGTAGCCTTTGCTAACGTTTTTCCTTCCACTCTTCTTAGATGTTGTACAAGAGTGATATGTCACTCTGATTCTTACTTCCAGGGGCTCCAAAAAGTTTGTGTACAAAAATCCATCTCTATTTGCATTTTCCTACAAACTCTTTGAACCCCATTTGTAAAACTATAGTTTATGTATCTGTTTAGGTTTGGTGAAGCTTTTTATGTATTTATCTATTTATTTATTTATTAATATGTTCAAGACGACTTTTATTACTGGTTTTCTTAGAAACGAGAAGTCCCATTTTCCCAAGAATAGAGTGGGAGGAAAAAAACTCATATAAACCGCCAATGACTAAGGTTTGATTCAGAACAAGAACCCAACAAGATTCCCGTGGGTTCTAAACTTGACAGATGCTGGTCCTAAGCCATTTATAGGAAATCTTCATTTGCTAACTTCAAATAAGCAATTATTTTTTCCATGTGAACAGGTTATTACATGTCTTTATTTTTCTGTGGTTCTTTTTTAAAAATATTATTATTGATTGGGCGGTAATACATATATCATTCCATAGTTAAATAACATCAAGCAGTATTGTACAATTGCTACTACAATCAGTTTCCAAACATTCTTTTTCTTCCTGGACTCCTCAATATCACTTCCTTTTTACCTCCCTGCCCCACGATGTGCACACCACCCCCCACTCAAAACCCTTATTCTACTTGCTATCCCTGTAAGTTAATCAGTCCTGGGCTTCATATACTGAAAAAGAGAAAAACATATTACACAACTTCAAGAAGGTGACCTGCAACGACAAGTACACCTGAGATAAACCTTAATATGAACAGACAAAAACAAAGCAAAACAAAAATTCAGAAAATGTTGAAAACCAGACCAGGTCCAGCTTACATCAGAGGAGGGACCAACTGACAAAGTGGTAACCATTCAAGGCAGGTTTATCCCTGTGGCCTTGTATACTCCTCTCTCCAGTGCACTCTGCTGAGTGACCACTTTCCTTCCGTCCCTCATTTATGGATGGGGAGATCACCAAGGGCGTATTTTCTACATAGTTCCCACAAATATATCTTGGACTCCCACTGCCGCCCTTAGCCTTCTGCAAATCAGAATATCAAAATTTAGGCTCTGATACTAATTCTTCCTTCAACCTCAGATTACATGATTTATAATCCTTCAATGACTGATGCTGGTGTGCTTCTTCCATGTGGACTTAGTGGACATCTCACTTAGATAACTGCTTGTTTGGAGACAAGCCGCTAAGACTCCAGATGCTATTTTATCTGATAGCCAGCCACCATCTGATTTCTAGGTGAAACATTTTTTAATCCACAAAATATGTCGATTGCCCACATTTAATATGACCCATGTTGTTCACGCAAGCATGCAAATTGAGTCGAAATGTATTATGGTCCTTCTAAAAGTTTGCAAACTAACTAAAAACATAGACTTGGAATTCCCAGTGGCAACATCTGCCAGTTAACCAGACCCAAAAGTAGCAGATGGGATGAAAAGAGTGAACTGTCACCATCAGCTTGGGATAGAGCCATTCTCTGCATTCCTGTGATTTTGTACATCCAGGTATCTGGCCACGAGACTGAATTCACCAGGATCTAGCCATCTCTCCTCTGCACCTGGGCCTATGTCCCTCCCTTCCTGTCAGAGGACCTACCCAGCCCACATATAGTTTTGTAAACTTGCACAGAGGCTGGCTAGCCTTTATACTGCTCAGCAGAGTTGGCAGGTCTTGTCAAGAAGGTGGGGTTTGAGCCGAGACTGGAAGGATATGATGGCTGGGAAAGAGGAATGAGCCGGCCAACCGGGTGCAAATCAGGCATTTGCAAGAACACGTGTGCTGCCAGTTGTTAAGCAGCAGGTTCTTCTGGGCAGCCCCGGGAGCAGAACCATTTCACTAGGAGTCATCTGGTGTCCAATGACAGGTCAGAAGAAGCAAGTGCAACTGCATTTAATACTATACATATTTGATGTATTTATATAAATTGTATACTCTAATGAATACATATTTAATATAGTAATAATAGAAATATTTCTGATGAATTTTCATTTTACTATACCATTATTATAAAAGGTACTAGTAAGAGAGTTTATATTTTTTTGTATTAGGTCTTCAAACTCCAGTGTATATTTTACATTATAGCAATTCAGATGCCAAATTTTCATGTGAAATACTTATGCTTTTAGACTCCATTGAATTTGCGATTGAAAAAGTGGATTTCCATATGCAGTTTAAAAAATGATAAGTTGTTAAGTCAATCAAAATTAAATGTGGTCCAATTCTGTGGCGTATTAGCCACATTGCCTTCAGCTCCCATGTTGGACAGGATGGCATTCCTCAGGAACTAAGGAAAGTGCCCTGGAAGTAAGGACCTGTGTAGAGAGGGAATCGCAGAGGCAATCGGGAGACACTGCACATTTTTAGGAAGGTTAAATCTCATACCGGATTTACAATGAGAATATTGCCACAAGAAACCAATTAGAATTTGCCAATCCCAGCAAGCTCAAGTTAAAGTTCATTTTAAAGGGCTTCAAACATGACCCAATTCCTTTATAAAAAATTATATTTTGTCTTTCATCTCACCCAAAAATGACTATGGCCCAGTTTGGTTGCTCACGCAGTAGCCCGGTCTCCATTACGCCTTACCAAAGGCTTTCTTGAAGACTCCACCTTTTTAACACAGGGACGCTGTTCTCTTCCTACCTTATAAGAAGAGTTCTTTACAACTTTCCTGAGGTATAGTTGGCACACAGCAAGCAGCATATATACGATGCATGCAGTGGGATGTTTTCATACAGACAGCAAGGAGCATGCCTGTCATCCATTAAAAGTATTATCCACGGCTGTGCCTGTTTGTAGGATCGCTTTCTGTTAGGCAGAAACCAGGAATTTGGAGACTGGAGACAAGCTGTGCAATCTTGGTTCTGCCTATAATTTCTAATGGTAGTGCCTGTGATGTCCAGAAATGCATTGAACAATTTTAACAACCTGCAGGGACCAGGAGACTTTTTCTTGTACTAGGTAATAATAATTCCATTCTTCAAAGAGGGAAGAGTGGGTCAAAATGCACTAGGGACTGTTGCTTTTTGCCTGTTGCATCTCAGTCGTATCGCCCTATTGGCACAGGCGCCCCCCCCCACCCCCCCTCCAGTACACTAGTACAAGATTGCGTCCGGCCAGTCAAGCTACGGGTCTTCGCCGTTCTTGACCTCAGTAGCTGATGACAGATAATGATGATGGTCGTGGTGGTGATTCAGTCTAATCGCAAAATCCATACTTGAAAGGATTTTCATTCTCGGGAGAGGTTCCTTGGACTTCCAGAAGGTCACAGTTTCTGTTGCGTGTGCGTGACTCAGCCACACCCCCTCTTCTCCCGGTCTCTTGCTGCCCACAGAGGGTGCTCGGAGCTCTGCCGCATCCCCATGGTGGAATACAAACTGGACAGTGAGGGCACACCATGCGAGTACAAGACACCCTTCAGGAGGAACACGACCTGGCACCGAGTGCCCACCCCTGCCACCATGCAGCCCCTCTCCAGAGCCTCGCCTGTGCCTGGCACACCCGACCGGCTACAGTGCCAACAGCTCCACCAGCAGGCGCAAGCAGCCATCCCTCGTAGCACATCCTTTGACCGGAAGCTGCCTGATGGCACAAGGTAATGCTTGTTCCTGTCCCAAGACTCCTGCTGCTGCTTCAAAGACACCTCTTGTAAAATGATGATGTTTAAGCACTAGATGTTATATGGAGGGACTTTTTATTTGCTTTGATGATTTCTAAGTTGCTTGCTCTGAGCAGATTGGCCTAGAGATTGGCCATGTAGGCTCCAGACTCAGTGATCCATCATCCTCGAGGCCCAACAGTAGCTTTGGATGGAATGCAGACGTTAGCCATGCCCCAGCCCACCAGGTCCTCGTCTCCTGGCCAGTTTGCTCTAAACAACCTTAGAAAAGGGACTCTAGGAATTACACTGCATGCACCCAACCAAACACACAAAACAAAACAAAATTCCCAAATAAACCCATTGTCATAGAGTCAATTCTGACTTACAGCAACCCTACATGGGGTTTCTGAAGGTATAAATCTTGATGGGAGTGGATAGCTTTATCCTGAAGGATAGAGTGGGTTTGAACCACTGACCTTGCAATTAGCAGCCCAACACTTACCCAGTGGTGCCACCAGAGCTCCTCCAGATGAACATTATATGGAGCATAAGTAAAGCAAACCTGCCCCTGAAAAATCAATGCCAAATTCCCATCATCACAGGGCATGTCAGACATTAAAAGGTTCAACATTATTGGCATTTTTCTTCACTGGTTATTTTAACAAGTGAGGGACACTTTAAAATTAAAGTATTCAATAAAAGAAAGTGTTTGTTTAGAAGCTGGTGAGAATATTTATCTGAGAAATTTGCAGGGGTCCTTTTAAGTGAATAAAACAAATGTATTTGGTCGTTGTCAATTCCTGTGCCTGTTTGACTTCACCCTTAGTAACCTGTATGCCATTGTCCCATCATGAGTTTTCTCAAAACAGCTTGCCAAGTGCTAGTCTGACACGATGCTGTGAGTCAGGGCCCCTGGGCTTGAATCCCAACTCTTCCCTTCCAAGGTGTGTGCTCCCAAGGGCCCAGTGGCTTGTCCTCTGTGCACCCCCTGTTTCCTCCCCTAAGAAAAGAGAGTAATGATACAATCGTATCAGATATGAATAGCATTCAATGAATTAATCCATGCAAAATGCTTTAAAGTGTACATGCACATTAAAAACCTATGTGAGTACCACGCATAATTGGTAGAAAATGTTAAATGTGGTTATATTTACTGCTTTTGCCAGTTTTTTATTTCTACAATTATCCAGTTTTAATTTGAAATTATAACTGACCCATCTTTGCTCTGAATCTCCCGCTTGAAAGAAAGTCCTACTGAGTTTCTAGACCACCTGTATTCAAAATAAAATGCATAGGTTAGGTCACAGGGAAGCAGGGCCACAGGTGACAGGTGAAAGGAAAGGGGTCTGCAGAACAAACCCGCCTTAATAACATCGAAGTAAGTAAATTAATAGGGGAAAATCAAGAGGAACAAGAACAGCAACAAAAAGTAGCAAATGGGGAAGTTGGTAAGCGTATTTCATTACATGAGTTCTTGAATTGTACTCACTTTTGTGTCTTATAAAAAAGACGAATAGAGTTGCATTCACGTGATGTTTGAAAATGAGTAGGTCTTGCCAAATTTAGGAATTTTTCTCCGCATGCAGTTAAGTAGAGAGCCCAAACACGACTTTGCTTAAGCGCTGCATGGAAAGAAGTACCAATGTTTGCAGAGTTATCTGTTCCTAGGGGGTGTGGTGGAGTACCTTCCTGTTTCACTGGATTCGATGTCTGAGGTTTAAACCTTTAGATGGTAAAAACTCCTTTCTGTTTGCATACCTTCCCCGGAATAATAAACCTCTCATTACCTAATATCCATCGTTAGTTTGCTTTATCCTGTATGATTTATTCTGGTTCACATTAAAATGCATATTTCTCCCTTTTTTTGTCATCATAAAAAAATGAATGTATTTGGAAAACAAAACAGGCCAGGTCAAGGTGTTGACCCTCCACAGAGCCCCCAGTGCATTGTTAATGACTCTGGTCAACATTGCAGAAGTTCGCCCAGCAACCAGTCATCTTCCAGCGACCCGGGGCCCAGCGCCAGTGGTGGCCACTGGAGACAGCAAGTGGCCTATGACGGGTACTGTCCCTTTTACCTTATTGTCCTCCAGGAGTGCATGCTCTCGGGATTTTGTCAAGCGTGTTTATACTGTATGTGGGCTATTATATTGTATGCCAGGCGTGCGTGTCAGTCAAATGACTTGCCCTGGTTAGAGAGCTCTTTATTTCTGTTTTAGGAAGCACTCAATTCATCTGTGTCCTCAGCTACTTCTTTTGCCTTTGTGATCAAAAGAAAGGCTGTCTTAAAATGTGAAAGTTAAAGATCTAAGGGGTCCGTTGGCCCTGGAGAGCTTTTCGCTCCCTTCAGTTACGGAGGAGGAGCACACGGAGATTCTTTTGCCAGTGCCTTATCTCCCCAGACACCACTCCGAATCAGAGAAAGCAGATTTAATGTGTGGCAAGCACTTGACATGTCTGTTTCGCTTCTTGCTTGGGAAGAAGCTGGCCTGTCTTGAAGGTTTAACTATGAACTCGCCCTTGGAGTGCGTGCCCGGTTTCCAGGAGGCAGCGCTGACAGAGCCAGCAGCCCCTGTGAACGCAGTGACAGCCACTCTGACGGATGCAGATAACTCAAGGAAGGCATTGGGAGCTTCTAGGGAAGAAAAGAGCATGTCTGGGTGCATTCCCACGTCTTTTGGGGGGAACGGTCATTGCTCCTTGAAGCAGCGTTTGGAGGACTGGTTTGCCAGACTCAATCCTCCTAGCTTTAAAGGCGCCAGACAGGAGTGATCTCAAGTAGAAAATGACGGTGTCGCATGAGAAAAAACATGTGAGCAGAGAAGCTGTATTTCCGATTTCATGTGTGTCGTGTGAACTTTTTCCCCCTGGGGCCCACTTCTCTTCTGCTGCAGATTTGTAGTCGGAGTTCTATATATTGCGTACCTTATGTAATAGATTTTTTAAGTTGTTATGTAAACCGCTTTTTCTAAATCAGATTGTGATTTATAAGTAGAGAGGAGTTTTTATAGAAATAGAAAAACTGTCTAGTTTTTCTGTATACCAAAATAATCACATTGTGATGTGAGAAAAGAACGTTTTGCCATATTTCACCTGTAAGAAGTGTATTTTTATATTTTGGGTTTCCATAAAACAATACCCACCTGCAAGTGGTCTGGATGCAATATGCAGAGAAGTCTCAGGGTCATATATAATAGGCCCAAGAAGAAAAAAGCAGTGAGCTCTGTGTTGGCCTTGGAGCCAGCAGGATTTCTTTATCTGTCATCAAAGTGCCGTTACTAACCCTTCAGTGGAACCAGATCCCCTAATTTCACAAATACTAGTGTTTCTGGAAGGACTGGGCTGACAGATACTGCATTTTCCACACACTAAAACACAGCTTCTGATCTGGCATTTTCTTTGCATTGCTGATTTATAAGCCCCAAATCACAGTGGTCACACCAATGGGATGGAATGAGCGGAGAGGCTCAAGTGCATGTGTCTTTCCAGGTGCCAGTCTCCTCTGCTACTTGACCACCAAGGCTCAGGCCCTCTGGAGTGTGAAGGGGCCAGGGAGCAGCGCGAGGACATCATGGAAGGAAGCAGGCACCCTGGTAATAAACTCCCAGGGGAGAGATCCTCTCCTCTTCCCCCTGCACATCACTGTTTTACTCATTCCTTTGGTAGTTTTCAGGGAGCACCTCTGTGCCTCATGCTGGTGACCATAAGCCAGTCCCCGACTCGATGGGGCGGGGGATAGCCCTGGTTGATGGCAGCTTAGTGGCTTTGAACTTTATTGCATTGATATCTTTACTCTTAAGACTCACTCATGGGTAAGGCCAGAAAGTCCTAGAACAACAAATTTGATATATTTGTACCAAATCTCTGTTCTTCTCTACTCTTTTGCAAGCATCAGAAATTAGATACCCAACTCTTCTCTCTTTATACAACAGACGCTAAATGGCATGGTCCACCTTCCAAAGTACGGACTTCTTATAAAGAAAGAGCCCTGCAGAAAGATGGAAGTTGCAAAGATTCTCCCAATAAGCTTTCTCATGTAAGTCTTTCATGTATAAATGAATTGCTCGTTTATTCAGGACTAATGCGTCACAGCACATACATCACCAGGGTAACACTATTGCCAGGGAGTCTTCCAGGATGTCACGTACCTCACAGTTTGTCTCCAGGAGGTGAAGGAAGGGGAAGTTGCGTGGAGCCCCTCCCCTCCTTCTTGCCCTCATTCATAAAATACCTCAAGGAAAGGTCATACAAAACCAAGAGTATATTGCAAAACCAAGAGTATATTGCCAGGCTTTGAGCCTTGCACTCCATTGTTGTAGCTACGAAATCATAGTTCCATGTTTAACCTACTAGCTATGCCTCCATTCGAGGGCATAACATAGAGAGGTCAATGTTGGTTCAGCAGTGCGTGATGTGGTATGTGGTTACTGCTCCCTGGTCACAGTGACAAGGCAGCCGCCAGCGGGTGTGCACTGACCCCTCCCCACGGGGCCTGTGCACAGCGGGTTCACTCCTCACAACAATCCTAGGAAGGGGACTACAGCCAATGGCGCAGAACTTTCACTTAAACTTGGTAAAAGGAACTGTTGATTGTTGCCATGTATAGCAAACCATTTCAGGTTATTTTCCCATTATATCCTCATTGTTTTATTTTCACTTTTATTTTTTATTAAATACTTTTATTGGGGACTCTTACTTCTCTTATCACAATCCATACATTCATCCAGTGTGTCAAGCACATTTGCACATATGCTGCCAGCATCATTTTCAAAGCATTCTCTTCCCACTGGGACCCTTGTTATCTGCTCGCCATTTCTTCCCCCTCCCCACCCTGCTCACCCTCCCTCACGAACCCTTGATAAGTTACAGATTATTATTTTTATATCTAACATTGTCCTCCATCGCCCCTCACCCACTTTTCTGTTGTCCATCCCCCTGAAATGGGGTCATAAGCTGATCCTTGTGATCGATTCCCCCTTTCTTCCCCCACCCTCCTGGTGTCTCTCCTCTCCTCGTTGGACAATTTAATGTTCTTTTAAAGAAGTATTGTGTGCTCCTGCTCCAGACTGCATCTTTCCTCTCCTCAAGGTGACATTGGCGAGCCTTCACGTCACCCATTAGCCAACATGGGCTACATTTCTCTCCTACTTGAGTCGGTCTCAGTATCTATTTTAAATCCCACCAACAAACAGCTCTAACAGTAGTTAAAGCAGAGGGAAGCAGGAAGTGTACACTGTAGAATATTGATGAATGAATGCTAAAAAGATCAAGGGTATTTGCCAAAGGGTCTGATTGGAGTGAATACAAGAAGAAAAAGGCCAAACCGCAGTGAACTCAATGACTGGCTTGTGTGCATTCTTCTTCGGTCCTTTGCTGGAGGCTATCATTCATTCCCCAGGCAAGCACGAGGGCACCGGTCAGTGTGAACACAGTGGACAGACTAGAACAGTTACTGTCTTCTGTTTATTGTTACCTTTCAGGTATCCCAGACTCGCTTTCAGATGTAGTTACACGAATGGGAATCCTGCCACTTATCATTTGGCACACAATTAGACTGATCCCACATGGAAAACTACCTCATGCTTTTATTGTGCTTTGCAACAGCAAAGTGCTCTGTATATATGTTATTATCTGATTTGTTCCACCCAGTAGCCGTGTCAGTTCCGTATTTTAAGCGCAGAGGCGGTTTGGTGGCTGACCCAGAGTCCTATCACTGTGACTCAGACCACGGTCTTCTGATCAAAATTCTGCACTGGCACCGTAATTATTTATAGAAGTAATCGTTAGCAGGATGCTCTAGTATCCATTATTTTATTACTAGTGTTATCGTGCTTCATGAATAGATAGCTCAACAAGACTTTCAAAGGGGAAATACCCACTTACGATAAATTATGAGAAGAATTATGAAGCATGGACTTGCATGAGCAGTGAGTTTATCTCTGCCCCACTTTGAATAGCGAGTGGCCAATGAGAGTTTAGATGAGACCATTTAGGTTTACAGCTGTGTGACTCTGGATGAGAAAGGCGGTCTTTATGAGGAAGATCAATTGAAGGTGTTTTGCTTCTCTTTCTTCTCAAGATGGGAGATAAAAGTTGCTCGAGTCATTCCAGCAGCAACACGCTTTCCAGCAACACCTCCGGCAATAGTGATGATAAGCACTTTGGGTCTGCAGACCTGATCGATCCGGAACTGCTGGGGTTAACCTACATGAAAGGGGCCTCCACGGACAGTGGGATCGACACCACCCCCTGCGTGCCCACGTCGATCCTCGGCCCCTTGCACCTGACTGGCAGCAGGTCCATGATCCACAGCCGGGCCGAGCAGTGGGCCGACTCAGCTGACCTCTCTGGCCCCGATGCCGAACAAGGGAAGATGTACGCAGTGCACGGCTATGCCTCTGCCATCTCTGTCCCCAGTGCTGCCGAAGGCAGCATAGGCGACCTCAGTGAGAGCTCCTCGCATTCCAGGTGAGTGCCCTGTCGTTGGCCTGTGCACCAGGGCCTGCTTACGTGGTTGAGGGCAAGGGGTGGGTTCAAGACCCTGCCCAGTTAACACCGTGGGCCAGATGCAAAGGCCAGCAGCATAAACAGGAGGTAGGCCATCACCTGATTGCCTGCTTTCAGATGTTCTGGGCTCTAAAATCTCATTGTGGGTGTTGGCTCACTATTAAATTCACATGTTTGTGATTTTACTTCCCTATCTCTTTGCATTTGATTGGAGATTAAACGCTGATAGCAATTGCTCTAGGCAGACCTTTTATCTCTCTCACAATCCAGCCTGCTGCGGAACACTCAGACGGTAGTCATTAGGGATGGTTGCGGGGTTGTGTGAAGCTGTAGCTCCTACAGTAAAGGAATATGCATTCCGTCTCTAAGACCTTCATTGTAAGGAAGGAAGCCCTAACTCTGCTATAGAACCCTAAGAGTGCTTTTGGATTAGCAGCTGCATGTTTTAAAAATAAAGTGAGCTAAATTTAATATATACTCATGAGTGGTTTAAAACTAATCTTTGACATATGTTTGTACCATGATTTGGAAACTAGTTGCTTGTAATTCTTGCCTTCAGTTTCACAAAAAGTCGAGGCAAGAATGGTGTTTGCTCAAGCGTGCCTGTGTCCAGTAGTCACTGCATGCAACTGTGCTACTGTTTCCCATCCCTGCCAGGAAGCCTTCCCTACGTCCTCTCGGAGCTACTATTTGACTTTTCCCCAGAACTCTTTAAAATGGGAGGACAGAGTCAGATGAACTAGTAATGGGGATGTTCTCCTGACTCCCTGGTACACGAACATGAACATTTCCCTAAAGGGAGAGTGTCGAAAAGCCAGCCCTTCCCTCCCACCACCTCCCTTTCTTTCACAGAGGAGGCAGGGCCCTGTGCAGTGCGGGGAGTCGATCCCATCAAATCATTCAGCTGGAAATGAAGCTGGCACATCCCCGGAAGAAAGGCCAGGTGTAGTTTCACCAGAAGACGAGGGCATGCCTTTGAGACCACCTCATAGTCCATGACCACCTCATAGTCTTCCTCCTGTCAGCTGCGACCCAAACAGTTTAGAGACCGCTTTCAAATGGTCATTCCTACTGCATACCATGTAATAATTGGGCTTAAAATACGTATAGTAGTAAATAGCTGAAATAATATTTAAAGATGATTAATGACTTTGATGGCCTGGATTGCTCTTATCTTAATTTCAAGGGCAGTTAAAAATGGACAATATTAAAAAAAATCTTGAGATTCTACAACCTTCTAATATCTCACACAAAGTTGAGAAGCTTTGTAAAACAGCTAATCTTATGAAAGGCAAATGTAATTGGCCTTATAAAAATAACTCGGCATTACTACGTAGTAAATTTCTATGGAAATTGCTTTTAGTGCACACTAATTTATAAACAGAGATAGGGATATGTAAACATATCTGAAGTAAGACTTTCTTAAATACTTTAACCATTCATTAATTTAATGAGGTTAGACTATTAGAAAGCGCATAAAGTGCTGGATTCAATTTCTTGTAGATTGTCTATTTGTCCTACCACGTCAAGCTGAGTGTGTATAGCCGTTGTAGAAATGGTGGGTGTATATGAGTGAGTAGAACCCTTTACCACTTGGTAGAGCCCTTTACCTGTCATGCTCTGTTGATGATGACTTTGAAATCATTTTCCAACTCTCACTGCAGATTTTTGCTCCACATGGGATTCAAACCATACGTGTAGTCTTTTTAGTACGTTCTCTTGTCTGTCCCTCAACCTGTGCAGGAGCACTAGAGGACTTTGAATTTGGCTATTTGCTTTGTTTACCGTGGGAGGAGGTAAAAACGTCGCTAATTAAAGCATAAGAGACTGGCCCATTGAGAATCTCATGCTGAGATTCTGCAGACTCTGAAAAGCCCAAATCCCAAAGGAGAAGGCATGGGCCTGTGCACTTACATAGCAGCCCCATTCTCCCCTCTCTCCAGATGGCGTGCGTGTCCATCCAGGCAGAGCTGGGGTCCATCTGCAAGGAGGTGGCCTCTAGTAGTTCAAACACCCGAAACACAGAAACACTGTAGTAGGAGGTGGTATCAGTGCCAGCCAGCCCAGCTCAAGTCCGACCCCAGCCCCCAAAGCATGTGTTTCATAGCACTGACCCTGCCTTAACTGTTCACGTGGACGCTGTCTGTGACCACAAGAATGCAGGCTGGCTCGTTCCTACTAGAGTGTCTGTGTTTTGAAGCTGAAGAGAGCTTTGCCCAACACACTCATCCTCTTCCCCCTGGCACCTAGAATGGGGTTCCAGTTCAGTTGCAGTTGCTGTCAAGGCTGTTCCAGTTCATGCTGGCTTCATGTGTGTCAGAGTAGAACTCTGCTCCATGTTTTTCAATGACGGACCTCCTGTTTAGATTGTCAAGCCTTTCTGCCAAGGCACCTCAGCCTTCTAACCTTTCAGTTAGCAGTTGTGTGCAAGATAATTACTTGTGCCACTCAGGGACTCTGCACTGGTAGGCACTGGGCTATGTTGTAAGTCAAGGAAGGGACAAAATAAGAGAGTTCCGTAAGTGTTTATTGATAGAGTTCATAAAAGTCCTCCTTATCTGGGAGGAATCCTGGTAGTGTCGTGTCTTCTCGTGTCGTGTAGCGTAGCAGGTCAGCTGCTAACCAGGCAGCAGCTCCATTAAGAGAACAGCCTGCAAATGCTGTGGTATCGTTCTTTTGTTCAATAGACTCAGCGTGTGTCAGAAGGGACTCAGTGGCAATGGGTTTGGCTTTTTATTTATTTGGTTAGTCTAGAGAAATAGAAAGTGTGTCCACAGGGACCAGCCATTCCCAGTTCATAGTCGCTGTGAAGTGTCATCGAGTCGGTGTCCACCCACAGCAGCCGTGAGAACACCAGTCCTGCAACATCCTTACAGTTGTTCACTGACAGGTGTCCCGATCCAATTTGTGTCTACTCTGAAATGTTTTAATTATTCATGTTTTCTAATTGTAACTTTTCACCTCTGCTGCCTCCCAGCCCTATCCACACACATATTTTACCTAATTGCTTTGGGGGAAATAAAGTACATATAGAATTGTTTTTATGGTCCATTCTAGATTTTTACTGAATAGGTGGGGCGAGCATATAGAACTCTTTACAGCAAGCTATACTGGTGTGGACAAAGGGTCGAGTTGCAGGATTCAACCAGTAAGCAGCAGAAATATCTCTCTCCTGCCCCTTCCTGCCACTCAGTGCTTTTAATTTAGCAAACATTTTTTTTTTGGTGAGGGAAGGGCACTTAAAATACAAACAATGCCCATATTAATCTAGCCAAGATTTTACAAAGCAAAATAAATCAACTGTTAGTACAAATGATTGAACCTTGGCAGTCTAATTCGAAAATAAGAACTGTATTGTAGAAGAAGACTGATTTATGAAAAGTTTATTGCCAACATTGTATAGTATTTACCGGCTTCAAAGAAAGCATATATACAATGAAGCAGCTACTACTGAGCAGATTTTTGTTAGTATATTACCCACCATATGGACTAAAAAAATGTGTTCTTAGAGTAAACCTTAAAATAGTTACTAGCTTTAAAAGACATTTTTAATCAAGTCTGAATTAGGAAAATATTGGCTTGATGACATCAGGTTAGGGAGCTCTCTGTATGGCCAAGATTTGCTTCTTGCTTATTCCTTGGTCTGCTTTGAACGCTGATTTTTCAGTCCACCACGCTGGCTGGCATTTGACTTGTGTGCACAATGTTGATGTCCTGGCTGAGTCTGAATACAGGAGCCCCAGGAATTCTTATGCAGGATACCAGACCTACGCTAGTAAGTGACTGGCTGCATGGAAATAGGGAAGTGTTAGCTTATGTTGTTGGCTGCTTTTTAATTATGATTTGATTTTTTTAAAATTTCACCAACAGCTGACGACTCAAAGATGGATCCATTTATCTTACTTCCTGCTTCTTATAAGAAGTCTGTTTTATTGTAATTCTTAATTTTAGCTCTTCTAAAAATCGTCCTCAATTCTGTAATATTTGCTTTATATATAGACCTCATAGAAAAGGTATGTGTGAATCAGAAATTATATTTCATTATGCAGGGGAAGCTTTTGAAAAGTAAGGACTCCCACATATCTTTTTTTAATCAGCTATATTTAAGTGCTTTATACACATTAACTTATATATACCTCAGAACAACCCTGTGAGGCGGGTACTGTTATTCCTCCCCCTGTACAGGGGAGAGAACTGAAGGCTTTACACTGGCACGGAATCAGTACTGGATCCGAGGATGGGTCCTCACGGTGCTCTTGTGTGCCAAGTTTTCAGCAAGCAAAGCACATCTACCTTTTTAAACTCTGGCATTAGGGTGACAATTTGAACTTTCTGAACACTGTCCGTATTTGGACAGTAATTTCTAATTCTATTACTCATTTTTCATCAAGCATTATATTGTTGATCTCTTGAATTTTTTAAAAACATTTTATTAGGGGCTCATACAACTCTTATCACAATCCATACATATACATACATCAATTGTATAAAGCACATCTGCACATTCCCTGCCCCAATTATTCTCAAAGCATTTGCTCTCCACTTAAGCCCTTTGCATCAGGTCCTCTTTTTTTTGTTCCCCTCCCTCCCCGCTCCCCCCTCCCTCATGTGCCTTTGGTAATTTATACATTGTTATTTTGTCATATCTTGCCCTATCCGGAGTCTCCCTTCCCCCCCTTCTCTGCTGTCTATCTCCCAGGGAGGAGGTCACATGTGGATCCTTGTAATCAGTTCCCCCTTTCCAACCTACTCACCCTCCACTCTCCCAGCATCGCCCCTCACACCTTTGGTCCTGAAGGTATCATCCACCCTGGATTCCCTGTGCCTCCAGCCCCCATATGCACCAGTGTACAAACTCTGCCCTATTCAGCCCTGCAAGATAGAATTCGGATCATGGTAGTTGGGGGAAGGAAGCATCCAGGATCTGGGGGAAAGCTGTGTTCTTCATCAGTACTACCTCGCACCCTGACTGACCCATCTCCTCTCCTAAACCCCTCTGTGAGGGGATCTCCATTGGCCGACACTTGGGCCTTGGGTCTCCACTCTGCACTTCTCCCTTCATTCAATATGGTATATATACATACACACACACATATATATACATACATATATCTTTTTTTTTTGCATGATGCCTTATACCTGGTCCCTTTGACACCTCGTGATCACACTGGCTGGTGTGCTTCTTCCATGTGGGCTTTTTTGCTTCTGAGCTACATGGCCGCTTGTTCACCTTCAAGCCTTTAAGACCCCAGACACTATCTCTTTTGATAGCCGGGCACCATCAGCTTTCTTCACCACATTTGCTTATGCACCCATTTGTCTTCAGCGATCCTATCATGGAGGTGTGCAGCCAAGGATATGATTTTTTGTTCTTTGATGCCTGATAACTGATCCCTTCGGGACCACTGGATCACACAGGCTGGTGTGTTCTTCCATGTGGACTTTGTTGCTTCTGAGCTAGATGGCCACTTGTTTATCTTCGGGTAGGGAGGGTAAGGAAGTGGTGTTAACAAACACAGGGACAAGGGAACAACATGGGACCCAAAATGGTAGAGAGGGGGGAGTGGCAGGCCTGGTGGTGAATGATCAAGGGTAAGGTTGCGTAGAGAAGAGGTATAGCTGTAGCCCAGGTGGTGACGGAGCATGGTAGTAGGGCAGGAGGAAAGTCAAGGGAGATGGAGGAAAGAGCTAGGAGTCAAAGGGCATTTATGGAGGTCTAGACAAAGACATGTACATGCAAATATATATAGGAGGATGGGGAAATAGATCAATCTGTCTATATTTATAGGTTAAGTATTAAGGTGGCAGAGGGACCTTGGGCCTCTACTCAAACACTCCCTCAATGCATGAATACTTTCTTTTATTAAATTGGCACTCTATGATGCTCACTCTCCTGACACAACTGCTGAAGCCAAAGGGGGTGAACAAGTAAATGTGGTGAAGAAAGCAGATGGTGCCCGGCTATCATAAGGGATAGTGACTGATCTCTTGAATTTAAAGCGATCTGTAGGCTTGTAGATTAAAAATCCTCCAGCTAATTGTCTTAAGTAGTCCGTGCCACTCACTGACAGATTTGAGTTTCCCTTTGACGTTTTCAGTGTTTAGCACAGCGTGTGAGGAAGCCCTTCCTCCTAAATATTCTGTGGTTGTGGAAGCAAATAGTAGTACAGCAATCACCCATGTGACTACCCCCAAGGTAGGGATCGAGCGGGACTGGGGCCTAGAAATGCCATCTGTCCTCACCCAGCACAGGCTCTTTCCTTCTCCCAGGAGGTAGCAGCTGAGTGGCTTTAGAGGCAATCATCCTTTTGCGCTTCTTTATACTTTATAGAGAGTGTCACTACATGCCCGACATGTTGTTTAGTTTTTCCTCGTTTTGAATTTTGTTTTTAATGAGATGGTGTTCAACATGTTTTCGTGACTTTATTCCACATTGTTTAGAAGATTCACCTAAATTATTGGTAGCCTCGTTTTGATTATTCATAGACTATTTCATTTGTATTCATATTTACTCACTGATATCTATTCATGACCTGGGTTGCCATTATTATAGATCTGTCCAGACAATATTCTTTTTTTTTTTTTTTTTTAGTTAGTTAGTTAGTTCAAGGATCGTTTGTTGGCCGTTAGGAGTGTTTTCCAGTCCAGTCTGTTGGGGCACCACGCCCTGGCCCCCAAGTCCACTTTCAGCATTCCCTGGGGACCTGGCCACTCCATTCCCTTGCTGTTCCGCTGCACTCCCCCAGCCAGACAATACTCTTATCAACATTTTGACATGTCTCTGGTTGTATCTGTGCAGCCGTTTGTCTAGGCTGCATACACATAGAAGGGGAGTTGCTGTAGTGTGTGGTATGCAGGTGCAAGCTTTCATTAGCTAATGCCCACAGCAGGAGGAGAGAGTCCATTGCTGTAGATCCTTCCTAAGACTGTATGATCATATGGTTCCATTTTTGCCAGTCTCGTGGCTCTTTCCTCATGTGGTTTAGTCTGATCTCCCCCTGAGGACAAATGAGATTAAACACCCTTCCTTGTGTTTATTCACTCCTTGAGCTCTGTCTTGTCTGAAGTGCCAATTTAAGTATGTAGTCCGTTTTCCTCTTAATTTCCCCTGGCCATAATTTTAACATGCTTCCTTCCATAATTACAGAGCTTACATGTGTTGAAAAGAGATTGCATCCACTTTGCCTTGCCCTGCGTTTCGCTCATGTAAAAGGAGAGCAGGAAACCCCGGTGAATCTGAACTTGGATGCCGGCCACTCAGGCTAAAATTTCATTGTCTTGCCGCTTTTGTCCATTTTTCTCCTCAGTGGCTCACACCATTCAGGAAGCCCTTCAGCCCACTGTGCCAAAAATGGTGGCTCTCTGGATACATCCAAAGTGTACATTGTGTCCCATAGCAGCAGTCAGCCTGCTCCGGGGTCAGTGTCCAAGCCCTACCACCGGCAGGGAGCCGTTAGCAAGTACGTCATTGGTTGGAAGAAGTCCGAAGGCAGCCCACCGCCAGAAGAGCCCGAGGTGACTGAGTGCCAGGGGTAAGAGCTTGCTTATTCTTCTCTAGGCAAAAATACTCCTTTGGAGGGCTGGATATTGCAAATGCATTTTCCTCCTAGGGAAATACATTAACGAAAAAATCGATCATCTAAAAATGTCTCTTTGAAACCTCTTTAAATGCTGACATGTATATTTCTGTTTTAAAATCTTCTGTTTTCTTTATTTCTATCTAAAAGGTTAAAGGAAACCTTTGTTTCTTATTCTTATGTTTAAAAACTGTCTACAATAGAAATTCATAATGTAAATTACATTGTGATTAAAATTAATATATTACTGGTGTGAGTGCATATTCCATGAAAATAGACAAAAGACGGTTTGAATTCCTATATACAGTCTATGCTCGAGTATAAGCCGAATGGAATATCAGCCGAGGCTCCTAATTTTACCACAAAAACTGCATTAAAAATGTGCTGAAAAACTTGCCTTATATACAAGTATATATGGTAGTTAGTTTTGCTGTTTGACTTACATCATAAAAGGAAAAAGATTCTCCCTCATATTTCCATGACTTTGACTTCCCTTTTGTATGTCAAGCTTTGGCGGCAGGCAACTAGGAATGCTTTGTATCTGAAACGCTTGTGAAAAATATACTGATAGCCCCATGAACAGAAAAAACAACATTCTAAGACTGCTCAGTGCAATGTAGTTGTTGCTTTGATTCTTTTTTTAAAGGATAGGTCACCACCGTGCCTGCATACACTGGAATTGAATCTCACATGCGTGTGACGGATCATGATCACACGCACACGTGTGCATGTACATGTGTGCAATGCTGCCTCTTTAGAGAACTCTGCTAGGTTTTTAAGCTTGGTCAATGAGTTAACATTACTTTTTTTCTTTGAAAAAATAATCTAATATCTCAAATATGGTTCAGACGTTAGTACCTTATAAATCAAAAGTCATTTTATGTTAAGATTGAACATATAGTTAAAAGAAATATGTTAGTAATTGTAAATGAGTTGTTTACAAATAATTTTTATATTGATAACTAAACCTTTTTATTGTGCATATGAATTTCATAATGATAGGCTGATATTTTATCTGTGAGAGTTTTCTGAGAATTTCCTAGTGTGTCACAGAAATTCACTACCAGACTTTCAGGCTCTATAAACTCATTTTCTAAGCATTTTATACATGGATGTAAAAACTGTATCAAGAGAAGGGCTTTCCTCAAGAGTAAGAACAAAGTGAAAGGAGCTTTTCCAGACAGATTTCACTAGGGAATATACAACATAAGCACTTCATCTGGCAGGTTTTATGACCCTGACTTGAAATTAAAGAAAGGCAAACAGGAACATTGCGAGAAATGCTTTCTTGTCTCTGGATATCCCTCTATGTGCATGGACCCAGGGTGGAATAAAAAGAGACTGAGAACCCAAACTGTCCCATAAGGTCACCCATTAGCGACTAACAGATTGGTCCACAAAATGAAGGGTGCTATCCAGAGTATGCGCTCTACTTCAGAGCTATCTAGGTGAGACGGAAAGGTCAGCAACGTGAGACTTAAAGCCAAGAGGAAACCCTAGAGGGCAGGGAGACTAGAATCATAGGAAAAGAACAACCAGAACTTAATTAAAGAGACTGTTGATCCATCGCAGAAAATGTAACTTAATGTCACTGAACAACTTGTATAGAAATTTCCAATGGGGAACTATTTTGCTGTGTAAACTCATTGAAAATGCAATAAAATATTACTTTAAAATAAACACAAATTAGTTCAAAATACATTGGGGACAGGGAATGTATTTTTGTTGAAGACACTGACCTTGAGATTCTGGCAGACGCTAAGGATGCTGAGATCAGGTTACAGGGTCCTGCACATCTCACTGGCACATGTTGAGAAGTCACTCAGTCCCACCCCAGTTTTATGGAAAGGCGTCAAGCCCTGAATAGTTATGTATTGTGAGAGGATATATCCTTTCCTGATTTTAAACCATGTAGTATCCCCTTGTTCTGTTCCCACAACTGCCTCTTGATCCATGTACAAATTCCTCATGAGCACCATGAAGATTTTCAGAATTCCTATTCTTCTCAAGGTTATCCATAGTTTGTTTGACTCACACAGTCAAATACCTTTGCAGAGTTAGTAAAATAGAAGTAAACCTCTTTCTGATACTCTCTGTTTTGAGTCACGATCCATCTGACATCAGCAGTCATATTCCTTGTTCCACATCCTCTTCTGAACCTGGCCTGAATTTCTGGCAGCTCCTTGTCAGTGTACTGCTGCAACGGTTGTTGAATGATCTTCAGCAACATTTTACTGGCATATGTTATTAATGGTATTGTTATATATTTGCACATTCTGTGGGGTCACATTTCTTTGGACTGGGTACAAATATGACTCTTTTACAGTTTGTTGGCCGGGTTGCTGTCTTCCAAATATCTTGGAATAGCTGAGTGAGTGCTTCGAGCGCTTCATCAACCTTTTGAAACTTTTCAGTCGGTAATTCCATCAATCTCTGGAGGCTTCTTTTTGGCTAATGCCTTCAGTGCAGCGTGAACTTCCTTTCGCAGCATCATTGGTTCTTGATCATATGCTACCTCTTGAGATGGTGGAATGCTAGCTAGTTGTGTTGGGTACAGCGACTCTGTGTACTCTTTCCACCTTCTTTTCATAGTTCAATATTTTGTTCTAATCTTTCGATATTACGACTAGAGGCTTGAATTTTTTTTTTTTTTGCTTGAGTTCTTTCAGTTTGACATGCTGACTGTCTTCTTCCTCTTTGGTTTTCTAACTCTAGGTCGTTGCACATTTTATTAAAACATTTGATGTTGTCTTTTCAAGCCGCCGTTTGAAAACTTCTAGTCTGGTCCTTGACTTCATCATGCCTTCCATTTCCCTTAGCTACTCCTCAAGTAAGAGCAAGTTCAGCCTCTTCTGACATCCACTTTGATCTTTTCTTTCTTTCCTGTCCTTTTAATGACCTTTTGCTTTCGTCATGAATGATATTTTTGATGTCCTCCCACAGCTCATCAGGTCTTCTAGAATTAGTGTCCAGTGCTTCAAATCTGCCCTTGAGATGTTCTTGAACTTCACGTGGGATAGACTCAAGGTGATATTTTGGCTCTCCTGAACTTCGTTTAATATTTTCCAGCTTTATCCTCAACTTAAATAGAAGCAATTGCTGATCTGTTCCACTGTCAGCCCCTAATCTGGATTTAGATACTGATAGTGAGTTTCTCCATCCTGTTTTCCCACAGATGTGGTCAATTTTATTTCAGTGTCTTACGTCTGGAGAAGCCCAGGGGTGTAGTTGCCTTTTGTGTTGTTAATAAAAGGTATGTTCCGTGAATAAAGCATTGGTCTTGCAAATCTCTCTATCATGCAAATTTTCAGCATTGTTGCTATCACCAAGCCCTTATTTTCAAACTATTATTCCTTGTTCTTTGTTTCCACTTTTGCCTTCCATCACCCATAATTATCAATGCATTTTGATGGAATGTTTGATCAATTTCCAATTAACGTCATTAGTAGAATTCTTCAATTCCTTCCTTAGTAACTTCTGTGGTTGGTGCATCAATTCAAATAATGTATTAACTAAATTTCCTTCCAGCTGGTTACATATAATCCTAACACAGACAGCATTATACTTCAGGGTTGTTTTTGAAATGTTCTTTTTGACAATGAATAAAATGCTATTCCACCTGATAGTATTATTCCTAGTGTAGTACACCATATTATTTTCTGATTCAAAATGGCCAGTGCCAGTCTATTTCAGTTCAGTGAAGGCTGTGCCATCCATTTCATTTGTGACAACATCCAATTTTCCTATAGTCATACTTTGCACTTTTCAGTCTCTGATCATTAGCATATTTTTGTAGCTGTATCTCTATCTTGAGTTGTGCCCAATTAGCAAATGAAGATCCTGAAGGCCCCTCCCAGAAACTTTACCTCACTCCTGTCACCATGCCTGTCTCCATCCCTAGACAGCACCCTCTTCAGTGACATTGAGTGCCCCGGTCAGTTCTAACTCAGCAGCTCTGTAAGTCAAGAACTGCTCCTGTGAGTTTCTGTAACTCTTCCCAGAAGAAGAAAGCCTCTTCTTTCTCCTGAGGAGTGGCAGGTGGTTTCAAAATGCTGATTCATGGTTAGCAGCCCAGTGTGTACAACCAATAAAGCATATATAAATACAATTGGTAAAGAAGAAAATGCTACAAAATCATAGAAACTTGTTATAAAAATATATAAAAATGTTGAATGTATTGTTTCTCAGCATATTCTTCATCTAGGTCTTTACACTATTTATTTTATTTTAACAGAGTTAGTGACATATAATTCATATCATACAATCATTGGCTTAAACATATTTAAAAGAATTGTATAATCATTACCACAATCAACTTTATAACATTTTCTTCTTCTACTCGTCAGAGAGAAGCCTCAATTGAAAAGATCACAGAAAATAATAAATCTAAAACAAATTTTAAATGGGTTAAAAAGAAGAAAAATGATAAGGTGTGGATTTTACCCTAATTAAATCTGCGTTAATCTGCTTGCCATTGCCCTCTGCTTAATAGCAAGTCTCTTCAAATCCTTGGCCCTTGGTCAGAGGAGATTCACTGGAAAGTTAATCTGCATGGGGACCATGCAAATCGATTTGGGACTTTCAACCACAGCCTTCTGCCAACTGGGTACTCAGAATCAAAGCCAATGCAGTTCCCTTCTCAGCTCTCGGATTTTTTTATTTACAATTCTTTGATCAGGCAGGTTGGTCTGATTCTTCCATGTAGACCAGGCTGACATCTCATTTAAAAGGCTGCTGCTCTTCAACCGAGCCTTTTCTGGCCCTGATGCTGCTGTTCTTTCTGATAGCTAGGCACCATGTGCTTCCTTCACTTCTCTTTGCAGTGTTATCCACATCTCCCGTGGGCTCTCCACGAGGGCAGCTACTGAGTAGGGCTACATCATAAGAACTCATGTTCTTAGGTTAGGGCTGCAATTAAGTGTGAGCTTAAAATCTGTTCCTATACCTCTGATTTCTATATGCCCCTGGTCCACTTTAGAGACATCATCATTCTTTCATTGGGGAGCATTTTCAATACTCCCCATGGGGCCTATTGTAATTCTATTGATAGTGCCATTCTTTACTTAGGCAGTGTTGTGGAATTTCACATACTGTTTAGACATCACGTTGAAGGGCGGAGATATTGCAACACTTTCAAAGGCAGAGCTATGCCTGCTAGACTAAGATGTGCCAGAAAAATTCAAAGACAGCATGAAAATGGTGAACACAGAGTACTCTTAAATAGTGAACACAGAGTACTCTTAAATAGTGAACACAGAGTACTCTTAAATAGTGAACACAGAGTACTTTTAAATAGTGAACCCAGAGTACTCTTAAATAGTGAACACAGAGTACTCTTAAATAGTGAACACAGAGTACTTTTAAATAGTGAACCCAGAGAACTCTTAAATAGTGAACCCAGAGTACTCTTAAATAGTGAACACAGTACATTCATTTGACACCCACAAAAGAGATCTGAACCAAAGTCCAACAAACTCCGAACCCACAATCTTGAGGTGACTGTCATGTACTTTCTTACCCTAGGACGTTTTGGTTTTAAATTTAAGGGATTATTTTAGTTCCGGAAATCTGCTACCAGTGAGTTTAAGGTAAACTCCAGTTCACTTAGCGGGGTTTCTGAATCAGAGCCTTCTGCTGTGGCCTTCGAAGGATGTGGTGTACTTTGTAAGGACAGAGTCTAAAGTCCAAGTTGTCGATAGTACTTAAGAAGTTCACTTCTTAAGACAGTGTTTTCATCTCTGTAATATTTCCCTGGAGAATTCTGCACTCTTTGATTTAGACCACATCAAAACAACAGTTTTTGGCATCCTCAAGGGACTCAAATCACGTTCCCTTTAAATGTTCTTGGAGTGTGAGGAATTAAAGAGCAGTCTAACGGGTCAAGCTCAGGGCTGTAAGGCGGATGGGGAAAGGTATTCAAGCGAAATTCTTCTGGAACAGCACTTGCTGTGCTCAGGAACATGTAGGTGCATTGCTGTGATTGGGGAAAACAATCAACAACAACAAAGCTGCTTTCCTGCCTCTTCCTCACCAACGTAGTTTTCCGTTTTCTTAAGACTTTGTCATCCCAAGTCCATGGAGAAAATCTATCACGGTTGCTCCTCTGAAATCTCAAAAGAACAGTCGCCATCACTTTCCGGGCCAACTTCTCTGCCTTCAATTTAGCTCTCCTTAGAGGTTACCATTCTGATTGGACCGTTTTTAAGGCATCATTAAAAGACAGGTGTATTACTCAGAAAACTTACCTGTAGCCACCCACTGACCACAAGGTGTGTTTCAGCACATTCTGTTTAGAATGAAGCTGTACCTGTGTAAACTGGAATCCTAAAAGCAGTGCTTTTAATTTACCCTCTTATGTAAGGGTCTTCAAAGAGTTTTTGGAAAGAAATTGAATTAAAATATAATGTAATTTTCCACAAAATTTTCTGTGTATATATATGAAAAAATATATATTTCATGAATATATATAAATTTACATCAATTGCAAACAGACTAAAAGGTTCCGCTATCACACATAGCTGTAAAGGAGGATGGCCCCAAACTCTGCAGAGCTGGCACCAGGCTGGAGGCCTCTGATAGCTCATGGGTTACAGAGACTGTTGAATTGGAAATTTTCAGGTCATAATATAGGGTAGGTGATGAGATGAATATAGGGTCATAGAGAGATTTTGCTAGCACATCCATTTATATACTAGAGGCAGGCCACTCCCCTAAGTAAGTTCTTCTTCACCTAGTTACTGTTTACATCTGATCCACAATGGAAGGTGATTAGATCGCATTTCTCAAACCACCAAGAATACTAGTCTACCATTGTTCACGTTGTCAGCAGTGGCCGCACTTCAAGAACTGAGAAGTGCCAAGAAGCCTGTCCCACCTCAGGGACGAAGCACACCGTCCAGAGATGTTCAGAGAAAGCAATCTTAATTGTGAGCATTTCTGCGTGGGTTTTTTTTATTAAAACTATTTCCCAGTGAGATGTCCACTGTGGTGAGGTAGCCTTGCTCCTGGAACAAAGTCATCTCCAGGGCCCCTGAGGGCATGTGGGCCATCATCTGTGGCTTGCCGCTGGAGACAGCATTCCCAGAGTGCTACGGAAGCACAGTGTGGTGAAGAGCACTGGTCTCCATCGGCAGGACAGCATTTGACTCACAGTGTCGCCAGCAGCATTGCTTGCTCAGACCGCAATGTCAGAATAAACCTTTTTCTAAATGACTCCCCTGTTTCCTCTCTGGAAGAGAGCTGAACACAATAATTCAGCTTGACAGTTTTTTGTTGTCTGTAAATACATTTTTATACACTGATAATTAAGGCCGACAGCTGCTTTATTTATTGAAACAGCTTTGTGGAATTGCTGGTAATAAAACATGCTTGGCACCCGCCGGGACGGATCACTCTTAAGCCCCAAGCCCCTATTTTGGGCGCCTCTGTGTTGCCAGGTAAGATAGGCATCTGGCTGCCCAGCCTCAAGAGAAAGGTGTGCTGAGAAGCACCCATTGCTTCCAAAGATGTATAATCATCTCCGATGAATTATTAAAACTGTGCTTTTTGACGCAGCTTTGGAAAGGGAAAACACACCTTAGTTTTAAAATTGTCTATGAGTTTCCTAATGTCCCGGGCTTCGGAGAGCGTATTTGTGTCTGAAATACTCAGAATCCCAACTATGCAGTTCAACACATTTCACAAGTGTAAAAAAGGCATAGGAATTCTGAGCAAATGCAGCAAAAATGAACTAATTTAAAATTATATGCATGTGTTAGTGCCTGTTGGAAGCAGTTACTACACTCTAATTCATAATGCTAAAGGTCCTTTGCAAATAGGCGAACCAAGTCTCGTAATTTCAGGTCTGCTTTCTCTTAACAGAATATATAATGACATGGATACCCTGGCTACAGCAAGTCCACTTCAGCCCGTGGAGGGAGATGCGGTTTCAGAAACTCCACACGTGTTGTCCAAGGAAGATTTTCTGAAGCTGATGCTTCCTGAGAGCCCCTTAGTGGAGGACGGAAGAAGAAAGGTTATCTACATTTGTGGGGCTTTGGAATGACCAGAATGCGCGCGTGCGCACGGGCATGGACACATGCACGCACATGCACGCACACACACACGCATGCACACGCGCGCCTCTAAAGCAGCCTGAGATTTCCCCGAGTACTTTCATGAGTGCTTACTCACACTTGTCCCTGTGGGGCTGACGTATTTGATCGTGTTTTAAAAATTACAAGTAACCAGAGAAACACTAATCAGGTCACAGAGATTAAACTGGAGTGTTTAAAATGGGGTAGAACGAGCCTAAATCCAGGTTCCTGTTGTTTTTATCTGCGGTACTTTGCGTTACTTGACCTCTCCACGTCTGGTGTCCTCATCTAAGAAAATAGAGATGCTCTATTGTAGCGCTCTAGGAACGAAAGTAATATCTGCAGAACGTAGGACCGAACCTGTACATCGTTAGTGATCACAGATAACTAATTCTGAAGTTGTACTAGCACTTCAATTCAGACCACCTGCTTCTTGATCCAGACTGTTTGCTCGGCCGCTGCAGGCGGTCCTTCCGAGGGGCAGCTCTCCTTCAGAAGTGGACTGCAGTGTCTCTGCGCATCGTGAATAGGGACGGGTATGCATGCTACTTTGTTGGAAGTATGCCGAGAGCACAGGGAAGGCCATCTGCTAGTTTGTAAAGCAGCCGCATGTCCAGGGGCATGCCTTTAGTCTTCTTTAGTCGCTCTGATAACCTTGGCGTTGGGAGTGCTATTATTACTATAAGTTTTCTTATTACTGCACCCTTAAAACCCAAACCAAACTCACTTCCGTCGAATCAATGCTGACACATAGAGACCCTGTAGGATGTTAGGACAGGGTCGAACTGCCCCCTGCGAATTGTTGCTGTAACTATTTGTGGGAGGAGAAAGCCCTGTCTTTCTTCCTCGGAGCAGCTGCTTGTTTCGAACTACTGACCTTGTGGTTAGCAGCCCCGTGCAACATCACCATGCCACCAGGCCTCCTCAGAAACTATTAAAGCCCCTTGGAGAAAGATGAGGCCATTTGCTGTCATACAGATTTGCAAAGCCATAGAGAGCAGATACAGGGTTTCTGGGAGTCCGCATCAACCTGCTGGCAGTGTGAGGTTGCAGGCTATTAGCCCCTTGTCTTCTTTGTGCAACACACTGAGACCCCAAATGGTAAAAGGCCAACTCACAAATAAATGATGTCAGCCACAGGAATAAAATCCAGACATTCTAACTTTGAATTCCGTGCTCCCTCTTGTTCAAATGTAAAGGAGGGAGGAGTAAAAATCAAGACATTGCCAGACTATGACCAAGGTGGAAGCAAGTCTTTGGGCTTTTGTCTTCCCTAAAACAAAATAATAATATTGCAATTAACCTAATTGTGTTCTTACAGTAACAGTCTTATTGGATTTTACCTTGAAGCCACTTTAATCTGTGCGCTTATAATCCTGTTTTAAAGGACTTGAAAGTCATGTGTTAAGAGGGAATCCCACAAAACTTGAGCATGAGTCTTCTTTGTAAACTCGTCCCCAGTCATGCACATGGTGCTATACAAACTCGGGTGCAACAACACACTTGTACAAAAAGTGCTGACTCCTTTTCTTTCCCAAGGAGCGAACTTTTTCTTGGCTTGTGTTGGAGTTTCTTCTAAGATAAATCACCTTTCTGTGATGTAAATTTAACTGGACACTCACACACAGTAGAGTTCCATTCCTCAGTAGGGAAGCTTGGGCAGAATGGGAGGAACACATACAATAGACATATTTTTAGCCTTCTTGTTGCATTCCAAGATGTAAATAGCCATTTCTATATTCGTTCAATGTGGACCTTCTTGCTTTTGCCATTGTTGATGTAAAAGGAATAAAGTTCAGCCTGCAGAGGAACACGTTGGAAAGTTGATTGGATTTTTCACCAGTTTTTGAAAATTTTCATTTGTAGTAAGATTTATCTTCATGCTGTGAGCTCACACACAATAATTTAATGATTCCTTTAAATCTGCTTATGATGCATTGCTATGAGCCAGCATTCGGCCATTGTTATCTAGTTTTTCAAGTCACTTTAAATGGGCGGTAAGATTTTATTGGACTGATGATATTTTTCTTGAACCATTTATATGGTCTAGAAAGATGCAGTGTTCAAAATGAGTTTTGTTAATATTAAGATTAGATTGAACCTCACATGCACTTGATTGGCACAAAATAATTGCCTAAAATTAAGATATCGTCATTTCAAATTAAAATCAAGCTGGCACTGTGTGCTGACTGTTGCTTGAAATGACAATCATATACTTCCAGGAGCATCGATGCTGTACGGTCCTGGAGAGTCCAGGCAGCATTTAAGAATTAATAATGCTGTGCATGTCTAACTCATGATAGTACTTCACAGAATGTCAAAGTAGGAAAACATTAACATTAACATCCAATCGCTGTACGTTTCTAAGCTACTGAGGATAAACCCAATGGTATCTATCGGCAGTAGTAGGGGAATGCCTTGTATTTAATGACATAAATCCCAGTGTTTAGTTTTTTAACGTGTACTTTCTTCTCCCCACCCCCTCCTTTTTGTTTAAACACACCTAGTTTTTGTTTTATGGGAACCTGTCTCCAAGAAGGACGCTGTACCGCACGCTCTCTGATGAGAGTGTCTGCAGTAATCGAAGAAGCTCTTCGTTTGGCAGTTCTCGGAGTTCTGTACTGGATCAAGCCCTGCCCAATGACATTCTCTTCAGCACCACCCCGCCCTGCCACAGCACCCTCCCTCCCCGGACCCAGCCCGTGCCCAGCATGGGGAGTCTGAGAAGTAAGTGAGCTGGCACGCTGGGCCCAGAGCAAGCTTCGGGAATAGCCCCTGTGCTGTAATGGTGTCTTCAGATTTTATGTCTCTTGAAGGTGTTAGGTTTTGTTTTGATTGGTTTATTGGCATTTTTAAAATACGATAAAATCCATAATATATAGAGTCAGCAGCATCTAGAATAAATAAGGTAAGCAGCTTCGTTTTTCCAGGTTAACTACTCTAATCAATGTCCAGCTGCCTAACGCTTTATTTAAAAGAAGACTGTGAAGTGGGGGGGGGGGGCGGTTCACTGGGAAATGAACAAAGTTTAGTTTTGTATTTCTATCTGTTCTTGAAATTAAATACAGGGCCAATCAGAAGGGGTTGCTACTAGGCTACTAGCATTCTAGTTCATACACGCACACGTTTATTCCAAACAAAGTGTTTATACTTGTCTCTGTGATCAAGTACAGAGCTGCAGTAGCGACAGACAAGTTTTCTCAGTAATTCACTTGTCTTAGTCTCCTTAGAATGCCTTCCAAAAAAAACAAAAACACAAGTCCAATCCAAATAATGGCTTCCTGGGGGATCTGCAGCCGTGTTAGAGTACAAGCACAGAGGTCGGCTCAGAAGGTATGCTGACTGCCTTGAGATTCCAAAAGGGGAATCTTGATTGATTTTCTTCAAGGACACAGCATAGGATGATTGCAGGGCCTTACCAGGAAGGAGTTCTTAGGCAATTAAAAACTGCATTGGTGAGAGAGAAAACAAAGGCCAGGAAAGGTGCATTGAGAGTTTGGTTTTGTTATTGTGTGCTGACAGTTTATCTGCTTATTGTTCAAGGGGAGCAAGGCCCCTCCTAGGAGAATTGCATTAGGACCCCTTACTGCATCCACCTACAGACAGCATCTTTTAAACTTCTTGTTACTTCCCAACTCCACATTGAGAAGGAAAATGGCTGGAGTCCCTTCAGCATGCCAAATGTGTTGCTTTGGTGTGGTATAAATCAAAGATTACAGAATTCTTCAGGAAGGAGCGAGAAGGAAAAAGCTTTCAGAAGTTTATGCACATAGATAGAGCATATGTCAAGAAATAATAGCTTCCCATTTTGATATATGTAGTTAATACAGGTTTCTATGATTTGATAGCAATAATGTTTAACTTAACCTTACGACTCCTTGGGCAACTCACTGCATAGTTAGCAGTTCAAAGCCACCAACCATCCAAGGGAGAAAGATGTTGCTTTTGAGCTCATAAAGATTTTTTTAAAAACAAACTCATTGCCCTTAAATCAGGGTCGGGTCATAGTGACCCTGTAGACAGAGTAGAACTACCCCTAAAGGTTGCTAAGCCTGCACATCTTTAGAGTGGAAAGCTTCGCCTTTATCCCTTGGAGCAGCCGGTGGTTTCAAATGACTGATCTTGTCCTTAGCAGCCCACCAGATAGCCCACGAGATTCTCAGCGCTCCTTTGACCCGAAAGGGCAGTTAGAGGGTTGCTATAGGGTTGCTATGCTTTAGAATTGGCTTGATGGCAGAGAGAGAGGGAGGGAGGGAGGGAGGGAGGGAGAGAGAGAGACAGACTTCCTGCTGGGAGAAGTGGTAGATAAGAATCACATGCAAGGGTGTGTGTGTGTATGTGTGTGTGTGTGTGTGTGTGTGTGTGTCAGACAGACTTCCTGCTGGGTGCTGGGAGAAGCATGGACAAGAATCACAAGGCCTATGTCTCAGGTCTGGTTTACTACCCACCACAACCAAGACGTTATGTCTTTTTGCATATCACTCATACTGTTTCCCAATTCATTCGGATTTTTTTTTTCACATACTAAACATGGATGATGTCTACCCACTGTCAGTTTCTGGTCAAAATCCCAGATTTTAAAGGTGATTTTAAATTAATGAGATTAACTGTTTTCCCCAAGTCTTTATCTGTCCTATAAGAAGAATGAGAATTTAACTAGAAATGTACAAAGGGGAGAAAGGGCTTCCAAAAGTTCATGGAGATTTTCTTTATCTTTTAATTCCATTTTTCACAATCTTTTTGTGAAGGCCCCTCATTTCTATTGTCAAGAGCTTTTTCTTTCATCATGGAAAGTATCTTTGGGACTAATTTGAACTTTGTAATATTGTAGAAGTTCCATACTAAATGAAATAATAGTTCTAATGATTCTAATTTAACATAATTGGAAACAAACCTTGTCTTAGAAAATTCCTAATCTATTTCATTAACATGATATTTTGCCTATAAAGCGCTAAAAGAAATAGAAAAAAGCCTCACTGCAATGATTTTAATTCTACTCTTGACTTTGCAAGTAGCGACCCATTTGTGACTCACCGCACCACCAGGGAACCTTGTCTAAACTGAAGAAAATGTTGGACTCTCTCCTGAAGACCATATGAAAGGTTAAGCAGATACATACTACCTCAATAGTTATCCAAATACTTTTGCTATTTTGTAAGTAGGTAGCTTTAAAATCCCCTTAAACTTTTAGAACAAATACATCTATTTACAAACATTACTTATTTCAGTTGCTATCCTTGAAGTGTGGTTGTCAGGCCTCAGAGTGTATTTGTTAGTGCAGTTCTGACCTTCTGCCCTTCGTCTTGCTTCCATGTGAACTCTGTGTACTTTTCTTGACTGTATTAAAAGAAGGCACACAGTAGAATGCCTTTTGATAGTCAATGAAGCACAAGCAAACATCTTGCTGATAGCCTCTGCCTTCCGCCAAGGTCCACCTGACATAACCAATGGTAGCAAACCCTTGTTCCATGTCCTCTTCTGAATCTGGCAGGCCGGAACATCTAGAAATTCCCTGTCAGTGTACTGCTGCTGTTGTTGTTAAAAGTCTTCAGCAAAATTTTATTTGTGTATGATATCAATGATATTTTCTGTAGTTTGAACATTCTGTTGGGTCACCTTTCTTTGAAAAGGGCACAAATATGGATCTCTTTCAATCACTTAGCCAAGGATTTGTCTTCCAGATTTCCTGGCATAGATGAGTTTGTGTTTCTAGTGCTTCATCAAGTTGCTGAAATATTTCAATGTGTAGTCGACCAGCTCCTGGAGCCTTGTTTCTGGCTAATGCCTTCAGTGCAGCTTGAACTTCTTCCTTCGGCACCACTGGTTCTTGCTCATATGCTCCCTCCTGAAATGGTGGAATGTCGACTTGTTCCTTTTGGTACAGTGACTCTGTGTATTCTCTCTACCTTCGTTTGAGGCTGCCTGCATCATTAACTGTTTTGCCAATAAAGTCTTTCCAGCTCGGCACTCAAGGCCTGAATGTTTTCTTGAGCTCTTTGGTTTCAGACATGCTGAGCATGCTCTCTCCTTTGGGTTTTCTAATTCTAGGTCTGCCTGCATTTCACTATAATATTTGGCTTTATCTTCTAGCTATGCCTTTTGAAATGTTGTGTTCAATTTTTTTATTTCATTCTTTCTTCCATTTGCTTTATCTACTGGTTATGAGCAAAATTCAGAGTCTCTTCTGATATCCACTTGATCTTTTCTTTCTTGCCTGTCTGTGTTATGCCCTTTCACTTTCTTCATGAATGATGTTCTTTTTTTTCACCCCCTCGCCTGAATGAATGTTCTTGAAGTCCTCCCATGGCTCATCAGCTCTTCTGTCATTAATGTTTAATACTTAAAATTTGCTCTTCTGTCATTAATGTTTAATGCTTAAAACTTGCTCTTCAGATGTTCTTGAAATTCAGGTGAGATAGACTGAGTTCTTATTTTTGCTCTCCTGGATTGTTTTTTTTCTTTCAACTTTATCTTCAACTTATTTTGAAGCAATTGATCTTCTACTCCACAGCTGCCCCCTAGTCTGTTTTAGCAGCTGATAGTAAGCTTCTTCCCAAAGATGTAGTCAGTTTTCTTACTGTGCATTCCATCTGGAGAAGTCCATGTACATAGTACATTTTCATGTTGTTGAAAAAGGTTATTTTCTCTGTACAAATTGGTAAATTTTTATTATGCGATCTCCAGCTTCATATCTATCATCAAGACCAGTTTCCAACTCCTGTTCCTAGCTCTTTGTTTACAACCTTTGCATTCCAATCATCAATGATTATCAATGCATCATGATTGCGTGTTTGATCAATTTGTGAATGAAGTTGTTGATATAATTCTTCAATTTTTTCATCACTAGCTTTTGTAGTTGGTGCATAAATTTGAATAATAGTTGTATTGATTGGATTTCCTTCGAAACAGAGAGCAATAATCCTTTCACAGACGTTGTACTTCATGATTGATTTTGCAGTGTCCTTTTGTCAATTAATGCACTTCCATTTGTCTTGATTGTATTATTCCCAGCATAGTAAATCTTATGATTTTCTGACTCAGAATGGTCAGTATCAATCCATTTCATTTCACAAGTTCCAGGGATATATAGCTTCATTCATTCCATTTTATTTTGATGACTTCCAACTTTCCTACATTCATACTTCTCATATTCCAAGTTCCAATCAATAGCTGATGTTTACAGTTGTTTCTCCCTACCTTGAGTCATCCCCATCAGCAAATGAAGAGCCTCTAACTCTACTCCCTCAGGCTTTACCAGACTCATGTCATCATAGTTGACTCCACTCCAAGAAATAGCTCCCCAGTCACAATTCCAGCACCCTCAGACCTGAGGTGCCCATCCTCTGGCACAATCTCAGTCAGTATTCTGCTTCTATTTTTTCCACCTTCACTATCTGACAATGTTTGAAACTATGCATATCATTTTCAAAGGGTCTTTTCTTTGACCAGAAAACCTAATCTCTATGCCTTTGGCTTTCCCTTTCAGTCATTTTAGCTTGTAAACATTCTGTATTTGATCCTTCCTCAGCACATTTCTTTTCTGAGACAACGTGTTAATCCAGTCTTGTGAGACAGATACGTACTAAAGCTGTTTGGAGGTGATTCATGTCGTGATTCATATTTATTTCCTGTGAAGTCACTAAACTGTGCTGTATCATTATCACTATATCTTCAATTTAGAAGTGTAAAATATTACCTGATCCAGAAATTGAATGTAGGATTGTAATGTGGTTGTTCCTGCTTTTCATTCAGGATACCTGTCTGCTTCTATCTTTGGTGGATTTCAAAATACAAGGTCTTTTCTGACGGAGGGGAATTTAGACACATAATTCGTAGGTGACATTGCAGGTGATATTGAACAACGTCCGTGGAAACCATTCCCCCTGACAAAGCAGGCACAGAACCAAGCGCTGGTGACACTGTGACTTTTTTTAACTTGTGATTTAATAAAAAAATGAAATGGAAACAAATAATTTCAAGGAGTGGTAGAAATCTTATGAGATAGACTGTAGAGAGACAGTCCTGTTTCAGAAAATAAAAACAGTATTAGGAAGGAAATTTTGTTTTCATTGACAAATGCCACAGTCTTTGGATGCCATTTTCTTATGAACTTCTTGAAACCCTTTTATACATGTGTGCCCAAGTCTTGGCATTTAGTTTGGGCATCTTCCCAAGGGTGTGTTCCCCTTGAGGTTAAAAAAGAAAAGACATTTTAGAATTAACCAAAGGAATTAGTGTGCTACGATAACTTAATACTCAGGAGATGCTGCACAGCAAAGGTGACAACCCAGAGGGTTTGTGTCAGTAGGCTGAGAGAGAGTAAGGGCTGTGGGGGAAGCCCCTCCCAGGTAAGGTTGTAGAAGGCGGTCATGGACTCCTCTAAAACTCGACACAAGCCAGTGTTGTGGCTGAAGAAACAGGACGCGTGTGCATCTTTTTCAGAGGTTCTTGGTCTCCCCTGTAATAAATAGCCACTGGTTTCTGGCAAGAAATAGCAGATATCTGATCGCCGGGAACGGCACACAGGAGGCTGCTTCATCATTTATAATATTATCAACACAGTCAGGCTCAATCAAGATGCTGACTGTGATTTCCAATCTCAACAAGCAAGCAGGAAGCTGAAGGTCAGACCAGGGATCAGGAGCCCAGGCAGTGGTGTCTCGAGATCGTTCAGAATCCTTCAGTTGCTAACGTGGCCCAAGTTAAGTCTGCCTGCAACGTGACGAATAGGAACCGTGGGGTAGAGAAAAGTAGCAGGCCTCAAGGAGACTACAGCACCTTCAACCGTATGTGTGCATTGAAATAGATTTCTTTGGACAGTGTCCTCTGCCCCTAGACTATTTTGTAACACGTTGTCAGGAGTCCCAGAAAGGCTTATGGAGATCACACAATCGCAGGTACTATTCCTTTCTGCTCACATAAGTGATGCATGGCTGGTTTAAGTTTCTCGTCTCTCACCAAAAGGACAATGATATTCTCGGTGGAAGTCATCCTATACTTAGGAATGAGCCTGTGAACACTGCTGAGCCTGCATACCATGCTCCTGCCCTGCCTGGAAAGCAATGTACTTCACCCACTGGAAAGACCTTTCTCTTTTCTCACTTGGCTGGAACAGTTTTGTGATCTCTTGATGTAACACACGTGTTTTAGGCTGGGTTGTCTAAGAGAAACAAATCCAGAGACAGTCATATATGTACAAGAGAGAGCTTTATATCAAGAAGTGATTATATATCAGGAAAGAATTTCAGCCCAGTTCAACTCAAAGTCCTTAATCTGATTCTGGTCCATAAGCCCCTCTTCGGACTCACGCAGCCTCATGCAATGATGGGGAATGCAGGAGTGCCAGAGGCCAGTGGGTGCAAAGTCATGTGGATCCAATGGCTGTGGAAACATTACTGGGCCCTGGCAGGTCTCCGAGTGGCCCGCCAGCAGGAAGCTGGAGAAGAAAGCAAAGGGAGGGTTCCCAGGGCCCACATGAGAAGGCCATGTCCTCAAGGAGGGCCCATCAGCCTGATGGACAGATTGGATGCCACGCCCATACTTTTCTATATCTTCAAGTGGGCGTGAAATGATGTAACTACCTCCACAAGATTGAGAAGATACAGGTTTAAAGTAGCAGGCGTGGTGCAACAATACTTATCCTCTTGTGTCCTAGCTCTTTAGAAACGAACCCATGTTTTATAAATTGTTGGGTTCCTTGGTTTCAACGTTGCTGTTAGGTACCATCCACTCAGTTCCGGTACACAGCAACCCTGCCTACAACAGAATGAAGCACCGCTCTTCCGGCCTCGGCCTCACAGTGGCCGCCGAGTTTGAGCTCACCGTCACAGCCACTGTTGAAGCCGTTCCTTTTGTGCTCTGACCTCCAGCAAACACGGTGTGCTTCTCCAGGGACTGGTCTTTGCTGATCGCGTCTCCAGTCCATGAACAGCCTTGCTGTACTTCTTCAACGGCACACGTGTTTGTTCTGCTGCCCCTTCCCCATGGTCTTTCGCGAGCACAATTCAAACGTAACTCTTCTTCTGTGGCTTCCTTATTCGGTGTGCAGCTTCTGCAGGGGCCAATTGAAATATGACTTTTGTTAGGGCCCAATGCAATGAAATCCTTTATAAGTGCCATCTGTTTGTTAGGTTATTTATTATATTCTGGGTCATGGGTCCAGTTGTGAGAATTTTTTGTTTTCTTTATGTTCAGTTGTAATCTGATGCACACTTTCCCTGATTTAAATCATTTTTTTTTGGAATGGCTCTTGGTCTATATACTGGTTCCTCATGAGCAAAAAGTACATGTTCTAGAATTCCCATTCTTTGCCTTGTTACCCATACAATTGAATACCTCCAGTGGACAATAGAGCAAATCATCTTTCTGGTATGCTCTACCTTCAGCCAAGATCAGTAATAATAGCTTTCATTTCTTTTGTGGTTCCAATATGCATTTCCGACAGTTCTCTGTCAGTGTACTGCTGTAACCATTTTTCACTCTCAGTGAAAATTTACTTGTGTGTAGTATTAATGAAATTGTTCTATAATTTCCACATTCCATTGGATTCTCTTGCTTTGTGAAGGGCACACATTTTGATTTCTTCCAGTCAGTTGGCTCGGTAGCTGCTTTCCAATTTTCTTCACAAAGATGAGTGGGGACTTCCAGCACTGCATCCATTTAGTGAAACCTTTTGCTTGGTGTCCTGTCAATTCTCGTAGCCTTGTTTCTCATCCCTGCTTACAGTATAACTTTGACATTGCCCTTCAATACCATCAGTTCTGATCTAGTACCTGAACTATGGTAAGTACTTAATAAATATTATCTAGATGAACAGGAGACAGCCATGACACATAGTGTTCATTTGAAATTATCTTGTTAATCGTTTTATTGGAGGCTCATACAACTCTTATCACAATCCCTCCATACATCATTCGAAATTGTTATAAAGACTTTTGAGTGACTTGAAGTCACAAACAAACAAACAAAAATGTTCTCACTAACTACATGATTTGCCAACCTGTGGTAAAGAGAATGTGTGTGCCTTTATTTTGCTTGTTCAGGAAATAACACAGGTGGCTCTCACTGCATTTCAGATTGTCACTGGCTATAGATCCTTCTTGTCTACCAAAAGATAATAAATTTAGATTCAGGCAATTTCTTGTTGTTGTTGTTGTTGTTGTTTAACTGTGTACCCAAACTCTGCTCCTTCCTGAGCGGCTGCTTTTCATTGTTCAGATCCCAACTCAAATGTCACCTCTTCAAACAGACCTCTCCCAAATATGCCATCGAGCTGCGGACGGAGTTCCTTTACTGCCTTGTTGATTTGTTTACTGTTTGCTTCCTCTCACCAACATGTGAACTCTGAAAGCCGGGGCCATCCGTGTCTCCACTGTGTTTCTCCATCACTACACGTGTAGTCATCATCAAATTCCACTAACTTTCTGCAGTGTCAAACAGACAACTGAGGGAGAGAGGCTGATATTTTGTAATAACTAAGAAATGTCACAAACTTTTCTCCCTCTTTTTGTTACCTGCTTTCCCAAAGAAATTGAAGAGGTTACAAGTTTGCCCTGGGCTTGCCTTTGCTTGTGAGATGCATCTGAGACATTCACAGAGTGCAGTTCCCATTCCCATGTGTGGTCCCTGCAAGGGATGTGCCCAGGATGTAAGCAGAGAGCCGCAGAACTGGGTGCACGCCCTAGCTGATCTGACCATCGGGCTTGCCAGCCTCGAAGATGCAAATGTAAGCCTTGGAAAAATTACAAATGGTCATATGTCAGGAACTGCCTCAGGGTTGGCTCAGAAATAGTCCGACCTCTAAGAGACCACAGGAAAAAGATGAGGCTGCCTGCTAGTATAAAGATGCACAGTCACAGAAGCCCTGGACAGGCTCTAAGTCAGCGAGGTGCCAGGGACTGGGTTTGGGTTGGGTTTTGACTCTGGGTTGTGTATTTGGGAACAGAAGCTAAGAGAGGGCGAACGAAAGACCTCATAGCATCCCATCTATCTCTTCACTGGCATTGCATTTTACCTCTTCTCTCCCACTCCTTCTTTTAATCTCTGTCTTCCGTTGGACTCAGTGAGGATATTGTCTTTTCCTTTTTATATTTTTTATTGTGGTTTGGGTGAAAGTTTACAGGGGAAAAATATTTCACATATGGCAGTTCGTACATGTTGTGTTGAGACATACACTGTCATCTCCAAAACATTACTGTACCATTCCCTACTGTACCATTTGTCTGTCTTCCCCATCCTCCCTGCCTTCTGAGGCTTATTCCTCTGTAAATGCTGCCCTTTGAACTGGAAGGGGTGATTGTTCGCAGGCATATCTACCTCCCTGTTGTTACTGATCCCCCTCTGGGATCAGGGATTCTACCAGTCTCTGTTAGATGAATCAGCTTGGCCTTTTTTTTTTTTTTTTTGAGACTTTTCCCACATTTTTCTTCCTCTCTATCCAGAACCTCTTTGATGACCCTTTTCAGAGTGCTCAGCAGTGACAGTCAGCCCTTACCTAGTTCTTCTGGTCTTAGACTCATGGAGCTGGGCTCTCCAGGATCCATTAGTCCTTTGGACTATATTTTTTTCTTGCGTTCTGTTAACTTTTATCTGTTTGGGGAGAAGGAAAGACTAATAATTTTGTACCTTCAGTAGCTGTTCACGAGCTTCTAAGACTCCAGTTCTACTCAGCAAAGTCTTTGTGGATTATGCTATGCCAGTTGACCTTGGCGTTCACCTGAAACCATGATCCTGCGCTCCTAGGCTCATTGACTCATTCCATCAAAGTGTTCCGTATGGCTGAGAAATTTTCTACACTTTGCCCCTTGTATGGACCACTGTATTCATGGGTGCATTTTCATCCTCAGATACATGTAGAAATATCCTCTGTCAAACCTATATGAGTCTAGTCTTATTACCTTTCCACCCGTGTTCAGCTTGAGTGTCTGTGTATGAATCCATGGTTAGTTATTCTTGTTACTGTTTTTAGATTATATGATAGTACTTACCTTTGTTGCCTTTAACTCTTAGAGCTCCTCCTAATACCTTCCTTTGCCGTGATCATTTTGTGCTGGCCACCCCCATTATTTTTTAATGTTGTATAGTCTCCCATTGTGTGTATGTACCCTTGTTTGTACCATAGCCAATTGATGGGCACTTGAGTTGCTTCAAGTTTTTTGCTATTGTGAGACCGGCTGTGATCAACATGAGTATGCACATATCCGTTCCTATCACAGCTGCTAGTTCTCTTCCGTCTGTACCTAGTAATGAGAGTGTGGGAGCAGATGATATTTCTATTTCTAACTGTTCGAGGAAGTGCCATGCTGTTTTCCATAGTGGTGGCACCATTCTACAATCCCAGAGGAGTTACGAGCCTTACAGTCTCTCCACATCCTTGCCAGCATCTGTCGTCCAGCTTTATTGAACTTCGCCATAATGGTAGGGTGAGATGATATCTCATCATATTGACTTAAGCTCTGCTCCTTGATGAATGTGAGCATTTCTTTGTGTGTTGATTGGCTACTTGGAGGTCTTTGTTAGCGAAATTTCTGTTCATGTCTTCTGCCAATTTTAAAATTGGTTTGTCTTTTAGTTGTTGAGAAGTTGAATTTTTTTAATAAATTACAGAGATTAGCTCCTTGTCTGATAGGTCAATGCCAATTTTTTTCTTAAGTAGCAGATTTTCTTTGTGTTCTTTTGATGAAGTCTTTTGATGCACATAAATACTTAAATTTTGTGAGTTTCCTGTTATACGTATTTCATTTTTAGATATATTTGGTTGTATATGCTACTTACTAGGGCTCCAAAATTTGCCTTGTTTTGTTCTATTTTTTAATAATGATGCTCTTTATAGTTTAAAGTCTTACATTTAGGTCTATGATCGATATTGAGTTAATTTTTGTATGTGTTGAGAAATGTGGATTCTGCTTTATTTCTGCAAATACCCAGTTTTGCTAGCACCATTTGTTGAAAGGACTATCTCTTCTCCATTTAGTGGGCTTCACCCATTTGTGGAAGATCACCTGTTCATAAGTACTTCTGGGTTCTCAGTTCTATTCTGTTGGTCTCGGTATCTGTACTGTTTTGATTACTGTGGTTCTCTAGGTGGTTTTGAGATCAGGGAGTATGAAGCCCAACTTGATTCTTCTTGAATAGTGCTTTACTTATTTTATATCTCTTTCCTTTCCATAAAAACTTGGTGAGAGAGTGAGAAGTCCACCCTCTGAACAGTTAAAGTCATGCAGTGTGCAACTAGAGAGTGAATTCAAAATGGGGAGGCTGAGAAGAGCAAGATTTTTGTTCAGAAGTGTGCCCAGTCCCACACTGTGGAAAGGGAGCCAACTTGGTATCGTTTAGGCAGAAAACCAGCAAAATCCCTGCATTCACTTACAGCAGTGGTTCTCAACCTTCCTAATGCTGCAGCTCTTTAACAGCTCCTCACGTTGTGGTGACCTCCCAACCATAAAATTATTTGTGTTGCTACTTCAGAACTGTAATTTTGCTACTGGTATGAATCTGGCAACCCCTGTAAAAGGGCTCGCGACCCACAGGTTGAGAACCGCTGACTTACATGGATGGCTGTAAGAACAAAAGTGTCATGTGAGGAGAGGACACGCTCTTTGAGAATCCCAGGAAGTATATCCCTGAAGTAAAAATGATCTTTGCTGACTTTAAGAAGAAAAGAGAAAGGGCAGACTTGATAGCTTATCTCAAGAAAGCTACTAATGAGTCATAGCTAGTCATTGCCTTATTTATTATAAAATAAGAATGTCTTGTGACCTTTTTTACATGTACCATATTTAAATTGACCTCATACAGAAGAAATCAGATCATGAATGACTGATAAAATATTTTTCCGCAATCTTAAGGATTGGTGGTGGTTAAATGATAAAACTTTAAAATTTTTTATAGAAATTTCTGTTTAGCAAGTGTGATCACTGCTTTTTTCTAAGGTGTGATTGCACTTGAGGGTAGGTTGGATTAGTACGTTGAATTTTTCAACAAAACGGTGTATTCTATCTCATAGCCTATAGATAGATTTTATATTTAGATTCATAAAGCTGATTTTATGAATATATTTGAATACTAGGAAGTCTCTTCACTGCCTCATGGAACAGAGCAAGACTTGCCTATTTCAATTTGTATTCATGAGCCTGTTTAAATACAAGGGGTGAAGATAAGGTAGCAATGGCCACTTTCTTTGTGTTCTTAAATATGCTAATCAAATAAAAATTTCCTGTATACAATATTGTCTTTTCATTAACAAAACACATTTCATCGCCATTTATGTACTACATCAAATAAAAAATATTTAACACTTTTCAGATGCTTCTAAAAGTCAGCCTGATGAGGTAGCAGCAATTTGAATTCTGTATTTAAATTCATTAAGGCTTAAGTTGTAAATGAATTACAAAATAATTTGTCTTTCCAACAGCTATTCAAAAGCACATAAAATTGTTGAACTTCTGTATATGTGATTGGTAATTTCAGCAAAGAATTAAGCATTAGAAAGAATAACAGTAGATATATTATTTGCACCAGTATATAAATTATGTGATTGTAAGACATAATTAAAAAATAAAGTATGGGAAAAACAAAAAAATGTAATTTGTGATTAATTTCTACAGCTTTTTAAAGAATGATGATAGATTTTTGAATTGAGTTTATATTATCTATAGAGCATTTGGGGTAATACTAACATTTTCACAATATTAAGTGTGCCTATCCATGAGCATGGTGTATATTCTTCCACATAAGTGGTCTCTTGAGATATCTTTTTTAGTGTAGACTAGGAATCTGCCTGATTTTAGTATGTTGATCTTATTCTTTGCCATTTTGCTACATACTTTTATTAGTTCAGTAGTTTCTTTGCAAGTATCTTAAGATTATTTATCTAGAGCGTCTATCATCTGCAAATAGTGTTTCCTTCTTTGAAAATTTGGATGCCTTTGCCGTCCCTTACTTACCTTATTTCTCAGCCTAGCATTTCCAATATATAATTAAATAGGAGTAGTTATAAAGGGCATTCTTACTTGGTTCCCATTTGCAAAGGGAATGCTTTGAGTCTCTATTAAGAATAATGTTGGCTATTGAGTTTCTCTGTATGTCGTTAATTATATGGTGGAATTTCTTTTTCTTGTTTTACCGAGTGTTTTGAATCAAGAACGGGTATTAGGTTTTTGTCACATGCCTTTCTGCCTCAATTAATATGTGTTTTCCTAATGTGGTGGATTAGCTTTACTGTTTTTCAAATGCTGAACTATATATAAATTTAGTGCGAATCCTACTTGGTCATAATGTTTTACTTTTTGAAACGTTGTTCAATTCTGTTGGGCATCAGGATTATGCTTGCTTCCTAGCATGAGATTAGGAATGTTTCATCTTTTTCTATGTCTTGGAATATTTTGAGCAAAGTTGATGCCAGCTTCTCTCTGAATATTTACTAGAATTCATCAGTGAAGTTATCTGGGCCAGGACCTTTTTGAGGGGAGTTGTTCTTGTTGTTATTTTTAATTACTTTTTCATTCCTACTTTTGTGAAGGGTCTGTTCAATTATTCTACTTTGGATTGTGTTCGTTTGAGTAGGTAGAGTGTTTCTAAAAATGTGTCCATTTGTTGCAAGCTTTCAAAGTTGGTAAAATGCAGTTGTTGTAGGTTCATGCCATCAAATTGGTTCTCACTCATCGTGACTGTGCGCAACAGAAGAGAACACAGCGCGGTCCTGTGCCAACCTCACAATCGTTGTTAGGTGTGAGACCATTGTTGCAACCACTGTGTCCATCCATCTCATGGCCTACTGTTCACTGCCCTTTGACTTTACCAAGATTGTTGTCATAGTGATTGTCCAAATGACTTGAGAAAAGTCTCACCAGGCTGGCTTCTATGGAGCATTCTGGCTGTACTTCTTCCAAGACGGATTTGTTCTGGCCGTCCATGGTACTTTCAATATTATTTGGTAGCACTATAATTCAAACACATCAATTCTTCTTTGGTCTTCCTTTTTCACTGTCCAATTTTTACATGTATATGAGTGCTTGACAATGCCATGGCTTGGGGCAGGCCCACCTTAATTTTCATAGTGACATCCTTGCTCATCAGTATTGTAAGGTCTTCTGGAGCAGACTTTGTCTATGACAGCACACTCTTTCATTTCTTGACTGCTGATTCCATGAGCATGGATTACGGATCCAAGCAAGATGGAATTTTAAGGGGAAAAAATCAAATACATGGAAACTTAGTAACACTCTGCTTAAAAATTATTAGGTAGTGCTCGCTTCGGCAGCACATATACTAAAGTTTGAACGATACACAGAAGATTAGCATGGCCCCTGCGCAAGGATGACATGCAAATTCATGAAGCATTCCATATTTTTAAAAAATTATTAGGTAGTAGAGGGAAAACAAATCCTTGAAACAAGAATTAAAACACAAAAGCATAAATACAACACCAACAATATTTATAGGACAAATTAGAGCAAACATGTACACATTTTAAAAGAGCCCAAAATATCATAGTACACAGCTCCAACAATTTAAAAAAAAACACAGCAAAAATGCAAATAGTCACCAGAAGAAAAATTAACAATAAAAATTAGAGCAGAAAAACAATAGAATCAACAAGACTAGAAAGTTGATGGATTGTTTTGTGTATCTTTATATCTTTGTTTTGAATCTTCTTGTTCTGTCCTTCACTGAAAGTGATGTTTTAAAGTCACTTATGTTTATATATTTAAGTACCTTGTGAAGTTATCTGTTTCTCTTTTTAAACCTGTCAACATTTAATTTAGGCCTTTCAGGCTCCCTCAGTGGCTGTATAAATATGCATTACAGTTACATCCTCAATTAATATTACTGCTCCTTCTTGTTTGGTTTCCATTTGTCTGATAGGCTTTTCCACATTTTGATTTTTAAGTTATTTTAATCTCTTTGTCTAAAATATCTCTTCTCGACAGCATCTTTGTAGAGCCTGTCTTCTTATCCATTCTACTACTCGCTGTCACTTGACTTGTATACTTAGTCCATTTACATTCAGTATCGTTGCCACTAGCTGTGAAGTGACAATTGCTGGGATGATGTTTGGGAGCATTGGTGGTGTGGTGTGGACTTGTTGGGCGGCTAACCCACAAGTTCTCCAGTTTGAAACCACCATCTGCTCCAAGAGAGAAAGACGGGCTTCCGATGCCTGTCCAGAGTTACAGCCTTGGGAACACACATGCACAGGTCTACTCTGGTCATTGAGTTGGGTTTGGTTTTCGTTGGTGATTTTGCTGTGGGCTTTTGTTTCACTTGTTTGTTTGTTTGTGTACTGATGGATTCCTTATTCCGTATAAATTATTTAGATATCCTCTGTTGTTTTCATGTGTACTTGATCTCTGTCCATTTATTTTTGTTTTGCTTAGGTTTATTTGTGATTATTTTTCCAAGTTTATATTAGTCCCTTTATTTTATGCTGATATTTTCTTGACTTCCTTTGGAAGTTCTGTTTATCCCACCCCATACCACCACCCCCACACACCCTTTTCTGTTTGCTTCGTAGTTGGCATTGTTTATAAATTGATGTCTATGTTTTCCTGTTTTCAGTCTTGTAGATTTATTTTATTATTGATGGACTCGTGATTTTTTTGCTTCAGGTTTGATTTTAAATGTCCAGTCAAAGATCTACTAGGTTTATTCCTAGCCCCTGTTACACACACAAGGAAGCTGGGCTCTCTGTGTGTGCTGTGTTTCCATCAGCGGGGTGGGAAAAAGAAGACAGAGAATCTGCTCTTCTTTCACTCACAGCCCCTCCTCAGAAAGGCTACTCCCGCCCCGTAGACTCCTGGCAAGAACAAAACCGACCATGCTGACAATTAGCTGCTTGGGGCAGAAACAGTTATTTCAGTCCAAAAAAAAAAGAGTGCAGAGATTGTGCTGAGTAGATGCTACTGATGTGATACTTATTACTGCTACTCCTTTCAAGATAGAGGCTAGTGGACTAAGTTGGAGTTAAATGGCACTTACAGACATAGTTAATATTAAAGATGGACTGGGTTGATTGGTTTAGCTTTAGCTACCAGAGATCTGCTAAGAGCTACATTTGAAAGGTGTCAACCAATGGGAGAATGTTAGCCCCTAGCAAGGCCAAACTTGAAATCTCCATCCCAGTCCAGGTGCTGCTCTTTCGTATTATCCCAAACCATTTGGCAGAAACATTACAGGTGCATTTGGTTAATTGTGTCCTTATTGTACTTGATTGCAGGCTCAGATAGCCAGGTGGTCATTGTTTTGATTGGTCTAATTAATCAGATGTGTTCACAGGAAGCGATAATGCAGCATTTGAACAGATGCAGAAAATGCAAGGTAAAAGCAAGTCAGTAGAAATCTTTGTAAATGAGTGAGTGCTCAAGTACAAATGAATTCTTAACAACCAGTACTTTGAATGAGGAGCACAGTCAAAAGATTGCGATGAGAATTGAAAGAGAAAGAGAAATGTCAAGGTCTATTTGTACAGCCATACATTCAATGCAGACTAGATGAAAGGTTGCTGGTTTAACCAGTTATGAAACCTCTAAACCCACTGTCCTCTTTCTGAGCCAGACTCAGCTACTCTGCAGTTTCTGAGACTACGAATCTTTTCAGGAGCAGTTACAGAACCATCTATGAGTCAAAAATGTGTCATTTTTGTGCACAGCATATAAAATATTATTCTCTTGGGTTTTTGCTAGTTAATAATGAAAATGAAATTAACCTTAGTACATTTATAAGTTGATGTTGTTTTGGTTTTAGGCATATTGAATTTGTGGAGTACACGTTGGATTTTTCAAATCTTTAGGATAGAAAGAAATTGCTTTAAATATTTTTACAATAGAAGCCAGCAATGCTGATTTAAAAGAAAGGGAAATAACTTTCTGAGGCAAGCAAGAATCCATCTTGAAAGTACTCAGACGTTGGATGTATTTTAAACAAAAAGTTGTTCTAGAAGAAAACTTTCTGTGAAACCAGGATTCTGTACAGTCTCAATTTTACTCTCCCTCGGCCACTGTGCTTTACTCATTGATTGGTCTATAGGGGAATCTATAGTATGCTATTTAAAAAAAACTTTACATTTTTCAACTGCTTTGATCATTGCAGCTCAGGGTCTGTTAGCTGCGGACAGGCAGTATTTTAGATGATGCTCCCTCAGCTCCGTCATGAGGGAGAATGCAATGACGCACATGCTGTGTTCTGACTGGCGCTCTGGTTTTGTTTCTGCTTAGATGAGTGCTGGTTCTCTGATGGGTCCCTATCGGATAAGTCCAAGTGCACAGACCCTGGCCTGATGCCCCTCCCTGACACAGCTACAGGGCTGGATTGGTCCCACCTGGTGGATGCTGCACGGGCATTTGAAGGTAAAGGCTGACTAGCCCAACACAGGCCATTCACTACTTACCGTGTGGAATAAAGTTTAGATGGGATGTTTTGTGCCTCTGTACTTATGAAAACAAGCAGGAAAACGCATGAACTGTGTGACTAAGGGTGTTCCATACAACAGGGGAACGTCCAGCCCACGGGCCATATAAAACAAACAAACCAAAGCAACTCGCTGCCAGAGAGTAATTTCTGACTCTTAGCAACCCTATAGGACAGAGCAGAACTGCCCCTCTGGGTCCCGAGACTTTAAGTTCTCAGGGAGTAGAGAGCCTCTTATTCCTCCCATGCAGGAGCTGGTGGTTTGAAACTGGGACCCTGGTCGCATATGGGTTACATATTAGGCTGTGATCCCCAAGGTCAGCCATCACACTAGTGGTGAGTTAATTAAATGTTTGACCATGGCTTGCAGGCTAAGTTTTGAGTTGATAACTTGGTATGGCCTAATGTTATAAATATGCAAAGGCCCTGGCGAGTAAACGAGGTTCTCCCCGCCTGCCTCAGAGAGGCAATGTCATTTAGTAAAAGGACCACTAGGCAAAGAATCATAAAAGCCTAAATCTGAACTCAGGTACCAACTGTAACACTGAAGAAGTGATTTTTCCTCTTTGGATACCTCTGTCCTTGTCTGGAAAATGGTGGTGGTGGTGATGGTGTTGGTGATAGTCACTGTTAAGCGCCTTGGAATCAGTTCTGATTCACCGCCACCCTGGGTAAACAGAATGAAGCAGAATGCCTAGCCCTGTGTCATCCTCACAATTGGGGGTTTGAGACCACTGTGCAGCCACTGGGCCCAAATTACATCTGTCCTTTCAAGTAAGAAGGAGGTTGTGAAGCTAAAAGGCCCTAAGTAGATGGAAGCTGCCTGGAACTTTGGATTAAATACAGTGAGTCCTTCTAAACTAAAGTATAAATTGCTCTTGATACATTCAAACAAAGTAGAGAGATACATTAGAGAGAAATTCTAGCTAGCTCTACCAAAATTAAAGAGAAAGAATAGTACGTGGTTTAGTTAGCTGACCTTTCTAGAGTATCCAAACCCCACTCTTAGAGGGTGGGAAGATTTGAAAAGAGTTAGTTTTGTTTTGTTTTTAAGACTTTCAGTCATATTTAATACTCCTCTGACAGGTTGAAACAAAGGTTTATGGGAATTCAGTTGAGAATTTGCCGCCCCAGGTGTCAGTGTCCATCAGTCAGTGTGGGTCAAATTACACTGACCCGCTTCACGCTGACATGAGTCAACAAGATAGAACATGGCATGTTCAGAGCTTTAGGACTTGAGAGAGATGTGTACACCTCTACAACTTTGTTGGCCTGCTTATGTCTTTCTGCATCAGTTACTGAAGTCATTTCTGAACTAGAGTATTATAAATATTATAAAGAAGAGATGGCCCCAAATATCCTTATGTGATTGTTCACTTAATTGGTATAAACTAATAACACAATATAAGGTGCCCCGAGTTCACTTCCCTTATTTTGATGTAAGTAATTAGCACATTTGAATATTGGCTTTAAAGAAATGGAATTTTTCTACCTACTGAATTGAGATTCCATGACCCTTATATTCAGAAGTATAATTCTCCACTCTCACTACCATCCAGTCGATTCCAACTCAGGGTTACCCCGTAGGACAGAGCAAAAGTCCCGCTGTAGGTTTCTGAGATTGTTACTCTTTACAGGAAAGAGCAGCCTCATCTTTCTCCCAGGGAGCTTCTGGTCATTCCAACTGCTGACCTTGCAGCCCACCTGTAACCCACCAGGGCTCCGAGCTGTAATTGTGAGGCCACACTAGTGTTTGTTGGACTGTGAAGAATTAAGAAGTGCTAAGAGCACCTTCTTTCTATAAAGGATTGGTGATGGCAAAGGTGCTACCTATACGGTTTTTAGACATTGTTCAAGATGGTTCTGTGTTTACAAATATAGTTTCAAAACAGTTATTAAATTTCCAAGAATGAAAACAACGTGAAGAATGAATTCACGTAGCTGCACTCTAAAAAAAGAGTTTCTAGTGTTGCAGTGAGTTTAAATTCTGGACTGCCAACTGCAAGGTCAGCAGTTCAAACCCACCAGCCGCGTCACAGAAAAAGAAGATGCAAGACTCTCTGTTCACATAACAATCTACAGTATCGGAAACCACAGAGAGGCTTTCTACCCAGTCCTCTAGGGTCTCCATGAGGCAGAATCTACTCAATGGTAGCAGGTGGGCACTTCAAAAAGATTCCACAAACATTATAAAAGAAAAACTCAAAAGGAAAGAAAGAAACCAAAAACCGACAGGTGAAAGTTTAGTGTCATATTTAAACAAAATGAAGAATCATTTTATGAATGTTCATAAACCTGTAGCAAATTTTATTTTTAAAATGTACATATAAACAAAATTAGACATTTACAAGGGGATCCATACCAACAAATATATAAGATAATAACTTAAGCAATGTCACGTAGATAGATAGGAATTAAGTTGATGAATGAGATAAAGACTTGATGGCAGTACATTTTGTTTTCTTGAGTAGATAAAGATCAGCAATATTGAAGTATTATAATTATAATGAAAGAAATTTAGAAAACACTCAATAATTAAAAAGTCAGTATATGTAAGATTGAGAATGAGTGGAAAGAATTAAGTATAGTAAAGATGCCATTGCTTGCTGGGTTAATTTGTACAAATTTGTAATTTATACCACAGGTTCAATTAAATTCTAAAAGGATATGTTTTTGAAATCTATTTAGAAAATAGCTGGACAATCTTCAACAAAAATGCTATTATAAACCCATACTATAAATTGACTAGTAGGTATAAAATTAATAATAATCATTGCAATTATGAAAACAGAAATGAATCATGCTGAAAAAATTAAGGTCTACATACAGAAATCACAATTGTTACGAAGTAAGGAAGGAATTCATGTCATCCACTTGGACTTAGAAAGTAGAAAAGTCTAGTCTAGAAAAGTAAACAAAAAATTACTACTAACATTTTATAAACAAATTAATGTTTTCATTACAGAATGAGGAAGGATGATACAAGATGCAATGTGGCTGGATTAAAAGTATTTAAGCATTTATGAAACTGAAGGAGAACATTCATATGAAAAGTTAAATATAAGAAAACAATCTTAATAAATGTGGTAGGAAAGACCATAATGCTAACATATATAAAGTACCTTATAGAAAAAATTACCAAGTCCCGGGTATATAAATGGTCGAGGCATATGGAATACATCACAAAATAAAAAATACACAGTAAATATGTTTTTGAAGAACATTCAAACACACATGTAAATTTAAATGGTAATGAGTCACCAATGCACACCTGTTGACTGTAAAGCTGTGATGAATATTCACAGCTGATTTCTTTATAAAGATGATAAAGTGATTCATCTTTATTTTTTAAAGCTATATGACACTGTGTAGCCAGTGCCAGAAAAGTGTACCCTTTCGAATTGTATGAGCCCCTAATAAATTGTTAAAATTAAAAAAAAAAAAGGTGTACCCTTTCTTTGACCAGAAATCTAATTACTGAGAGTGGTCATAGGAATTCTTCTAAAGCCTTCAAAAGCTTCCGGTAAAGAAGCACTGTGTAGCTGTATTAATCATTCATTAATTAATAAATACATAATAATCATTACCAGCCCACCTCTACTGGGGAGAAAACAAAAACTAAACTAAATGAGGGAAACGCTGATAGCCCTGCTGAGGTCTGCTGAGAAAGAACGCAAGTCCATTGTGGTGTCTCCCACCTCGGTGGCTTCCATGACCCCAGAGGCCCTGAGCTGCGACAGGCTGCCAGGGGCACAGTTTGGAAAATGGATGGAGTTATGTTTCAGACTGTCCCTTTGATGCCGTAATGCGCACGGTAGGCCTCAAGCCTCATTTGATCATCCTTGCCGTTAGGTTGGGGATTAACTAATGAAATAGCTACTAGAATATATTCCCCCCAAAACTGGGGTAGAGTGAACAAATCCAACTAGCAAGCTCATCAGTAAAGCAGAGGAAGAAACGTAGATATTTAAGAATTGTAGGATTTAAAGGAATTCCCATTAATCAGAATATCAGAAATAGATACTCGATGCCTTCGTGAATGTTGAACAACAGGATGCTGTTGTTTAGATGAAGAAATTGATCATCACTCAAAGACCAATGGTAGCCAACCGGACACCCCTTGCTGAGGGGTTGTGAGGAGGAGATGAACCAGGCAGGGTACAGGGTAGCAACAATGAAACATAAATCTTTCCTCTAGTTCTTAAATGTTTCCTCCCCCTGCCCACTATCATGATCCCAATTTTACCTTACAAATCTGGCTAGACCAGAGGATGTACATTGGTACAGATAGCAACTAGAAACACAGGGAATCCAGGACAGATGACTGCTCCAGGACCAGTGATGAGAGTGGCGATGCCTGAAGGGTGGAGAGAATGTGGGGTAGAAAGGGGGAACTGATTACAGGAATCTACGTATAGCCTCCTCCCTGGGGGAGGGACAGCAGAGAAGGGGGCAGGGAGAGATGTTGGACAGTGTAACATATGACAAATAATAATATTTTATGAATGATGAAGGGTTCATGGAGTTGGGGGAAGTGGGGAGAGAGGGGGAAAAATGAACAGCAGTTATTAAAGGGCTCAAGTAGAAGGCCAGTGTTTTGAAAATTATGATGGCAACAAATGTACATATGTTCTTGACACAATGGATGGATGTATGGATTGTGATAAGAATTGTACAAGCCTCCAATAAAATGATTTAAAAAAAAGAAATGGATCATCAACGCTGACTTGGGCACCCTCCACAGCATAAAGCACATAGACTGGGCAGACCTACGGTGTCTTCCTCTAGAGCAGTGGTTCTCAACCTTCCTAATGCCGCGACCCTTTCATACAGTTTCTCATGTGGTGATGACTCCCAACCATAACATTATTCTTGTTGCTACTTCATCACTGTCATTCTGCTACTGTGATGAATCGGGCAACCCTTGTGCAAGGGTCGTTCCACCCCCAAAGGGCTCGCGACCCACAGGTTGAGAACCACTGCTCTAGACGACGGCAGCAGGACGAACTGAGCTTGTAGTGTGAGTGAGTGAATGTGAGTGTGCAGCCCAGACATCAGGCCCCACTGCAGAAAGGAAATCATCACCGCCCGCCCCCTGCAAAGTTTATATTTTCATTCCTATATGCTTGATTTCGTAAGCAATAAAATAAGCTGACAGTTTCTGAGAAAATACTGTTTATGTGAAAAGAAGGGAATATGTATAGATAGAGAGATACAGATATGTGCAACATGTATGGAATTTGAATAATTATAATTTTCCACTGTCTTAACTGCTCAGTGAAGTTTATGTTCCCACATCTCTCTTGTGGTTTCTTTGGACCTTTTGGTTCAATGTTATTACTTAATTATTACTGAGTTTTTATCATCACAGAAATAAGCTGTGGAGGAATAAAGCTTGCACTAACCCGAAACTGTCCCTAAGATGACCTATTTCATAAAGTCGTTGTATAGTCTCTACTTCACCAAGTAGTTTTGCTCTCCCATCCCCAGTCTTTTGAGATCCAATGTCCAATCCCCTTTATGAAGCTACATGGCTGGCAGAACTATTTTTGGTGTCTTGCCTCCTGACCAGTAGGACTTCATTTCTCCCCCAAAGAATGTCTGAATGGCTGCCAGTAGCGATTGCTTTTTCTCTAACTCTGTGTGTATTTTATCAATTAAGGGAAAAGTAGGTCAAGCAAATTGAGATGTTTTCATCCAGATACTTAGACTTGACCATCAGATCCAAGTATGATGGGGCTTCGCAAAGCTTGTGGAAAAGTGTCATTAAAATGTCATGGCATTTTTCCACAAAGTTTCGGGGCCCACGTGTACATTAAGAAAGAGAGAACTGTAACCACCTCATCGCTGGTTGTATAAAATGAGGATGAGTCCATGGAACCCTTTTACAATAGATAAAGCCATAAAGACTCTCACTTTCTTTTGGTGTGCCTTTTTCATCAGTAGTTAAGTCACTGGAGGAGACAAACACATCTGTTGTTGGTTTAAAAAGGGGGTGCAGGTATGCTCTGTTCCATTATTTGGTGCTCTTGAGAACAGAGGTTAGCTTGGGGACTGCCCCAACCAGACCTTCCCACCCCCACTCGCCAGAGAGCTGCTCCTAGTCACCTGTATGACCATCATTCTGCCCGTCACTCGTGTGGAAACACAGCACACATACTTCATCTGGGAAATGCCTTACCCTTAATTAAATCCCAGAGTATTCCATTTAGTACTCAGTGCCTGTAGCATAAGTGTCTCTCAGGAATGGTCAGTTAGAAAATGTTCACGCTCTCTTAGATGACTGGAAGTGCAGAGAAGGCTCGTCTTAAGCTTTGCAGAAATGTGGGTTGGAGGGCCTCGGCCTTCAAAAATGCTCATGGTGGAGGAGGCCGGGGAGAGCTCTCCGTACCGCTTCCAGGGGAGCCTTACATCTTTATCAGGGCACAGGTGGTTTGTCCACCACTGTGTCCAGAACTTTACAGCCCCAGTTGTCTTCAGACGCTGCTGGCAGCCTTCAACATCACCGTTGTTTTTTTGTTTTTAATGAACTACAAGTTCATGACCCTCCATACACCAAACAAGTAGATAGCCTCATTAGCCGGCCCCCCCCGGCAGCCAGTGGGAAACAGAATGAGCTCAATTAAGAACAGAGCACCACTGACACGGACCCAAATGCATTTTCTTCGCCATCAATCACGTCATAAAAGGAGTGCAGCAGCATTGGCTCACCTGCGATGGCTCTCAGACTCCAGCCGAAAATGCACGAGTGTGCTCTGAAAGCTTGCACGGGGCCCTTAGGCCAGAGGGAAAAGTGGGTAATTCGATATACGCCTGAGTTTCACTTCCGCACTGTCCCAAACATAATCGTTTGCTTACTGCAAAACACCCAACATGTCAATGTATTTAACCTCTAGGCGTAGGCTAACCCAGTGCCGATTCGGAAGAATACCAGATCCCCTTTCTCACTGAGCTCTTGAAGCACTGGCGATTAAGTTCCTGGGGCCGAGAATAGGATGGGCGCGTGGTCCGATAAGACATTTCAGGCGTGCTGATCATTGTTCCTGCATTATAAATACGGTGTCCCAGAGAGCTTCCTATAAGGAATTCTAGTGAGAGTGCCTATCTAATCTCCCCCACCCCCACTATCTTCACGTTCTTGGAATGAGACATTGGAGGGCGAGTCATATAGATAAGCTTAACAGTGTGGCATATATTTATGGTTGGGTTTGTGGGGGCGGGGGGTGTGCCATGTTGTGGGGCAGTACATGAAAATGATTCTTCAGAGGGTGTGTTTGCCCCCCTCCCTGTGTGTACTTAACCGCCAGGGGGCTTCCAGACGTTCTGAAGGGCAGAGAGACACTGCTGTTCATAGGAACCTTCTAAATCTTCTTTCAGGTCTTGATTCAGATGAAGAACATGGGCTGCTCGGTCACCACACGTCCTTTCTAGGTGACTGTCGGGGGCTGATCCCTGATACTTTGTGAACGTCCCTCTCCATTTCATGTTTGCACGTCTGCATGGTTGCCCAAGCCCCGCGGGGTGGGATCCGGAGGGAGAATTGGGTTGACTCTGTCTCCAGAATTGTTGTGTGAGTTCAGGGAGAGCTTGAGGAAGGGTTCATCTAGTCACTTTTAATCAAATCACTGTCCAGCTCTGCTGTGCCATGCACAACTGGTGACTTGGGCATTCGGAGAGATGTACAAAGAAGAAAGCCTATTGGCTGTAGCCATTGGAGGCTCTGCTAGACATCCTTATGGCCGTGATGATCTTGTGCCGTACACCCTGAAAGGACAGCCAATCTTCATGCTTTCCGATTGCCAGCAGCTTGCTGGAGTTTGTTTTGTTTTGCTGTGTTGTGGTTTGTTTTTGTTTTGTTTAGAATAGGGCAATCATTGAATTTAGGGAGGGTTAGTTAGCTACAAAACTCATTTCCAGGAATAAGTGTTGTGGTGGGCTATTCCTGAACCCCCTCTCTGTGTGTTTTTGTCCCCTTCTCAGACCAGAGAGTGGCCTCCTTCTGTACATTGACAGACATGCAGCACATGCAAGACTTGGAAGGGGCTCAGGAGCTCACCTTATGTGTAGACCCAGGCAGTGGGAAGGATTTCCTGGATACCACTGGGTATGTGAATCTCTGAACCCCCTCGCACCCCCTTCTCCCAGGTCTTCTCAACTTAAAGTTACTCTGCATGTCCCAACTAGTCCAGGAGGCCATGTCCCACCTATGAGTTCTAACCCCAGTCCTCAGTCAGAATCCATAGGAGAAGCCTCAGTCCCAAGCCCAGCCTGAATGTTCCACCCAATGGGCAGGCCCTTCTTGGGATATAGGTTGTGGAACTGTGCCTTACTCAGGACGTTCACTGATGAAGGGAAGGGCAGATTCTGTAGAATCTTCGTCTGCTAATTACTGGGATGGCACCAGGCAGTTACACCTTGGGTGATCTCAGCCCTCCACCTGCCAAGTAATCACCTGCCTTTGCTGCCGCACATTTTACTCTGGCTGCAGCACATTTCCCTTCGGGATCCCTACTCCTTGACCCTGGCTCCTGCTCTCTGTGGAAGTATGTTGAGAAATGAACCACCTCTTTCCCCTATGGAATATAGAACCTTCCCCAAAGTCATCCAGTCCTAACTCCAATTTGTATATGAATGGAGTTATCAGTAACTTTCATGCTAACCTTGGTAATCCCCCTCTTGAGGGTTCATGCCAGGAGAAGGCACATGGGGGAGATTGAGTCTGTCATTCAGTCTGCCTTATCTCAGGTCGCTAAGCTCATTTGAGTAGTCTCTGTTTTGTTTTTCTACCAGCCTATGTCTGTAGAGATTCTGAATCTCCCTTTTAAAGAAATAGAGACCCCGGAGGGAGTTTCTACCAAAGCAACAATGTGTACACTTTTTCCATCTGGTATAATATAATTTAGTTTCTTGAGAATGAAATAAAATAGTTTTTGAATGAAAACTAATTAAAACCCTGAATGAAATGTCTTGACTTCAACTCCATTGACTCTAATTACATCCTTATTTGCTAGGGAGCGATCTCCATCAACACTGACTGGCAAAGTCAATCAGCTAGAGGTAATTCTCCGACAACTGCAGACTGACCTTCAGAAGGTAACGCAACTCGATTGGACGTCCGTATGAGAATGCTTGCTCTTACACGTTCACCCCCTTTTAACTCTTACAGCTGAAAATAAGAGACCACCCCAAATGAAACCAAACAATAAGTAGACATTTGAAGGCATGAGATCTATTTTCATTTTTCTGGCCCATGACCAATATATTCCATTTTAACCCCGCAAGAGTGTCCCAGTGAATAGGACCCTAACTGAGACCGGCCTTCTGTATGGTCATCCTTCAGGAGAAAGTGGAAAGACCACAGGCTATTACACCATGTACTTAGAAACTGACCTCTGAAGAGGTCACTGCCAGAAAACCTGATCTCCCCAAGCTAGTGGGCCCTCGCTGAGTCAGAGCCAACACCCCCAGGGCTTCTACCCCACACATCAACCTGTGCGTTCACCCTGAAAAGAAATGAAATCATTCGCTGCCCGAGCATGTGTCCAGCCTTTGGTGTTTGATCAGTGAGGCCATCGATGAGTGAGGTCTGCAGAAGAGGACCACGTTCAGGCAAGGGGCCTTCCCCTTCCTGTTGAGTGTTGGGTTAGGGATTACAATGCCATGATTCAGCCCAGCTGAGACTTCAAGTATGGAAATGAGAGCAGCAAGAAGTAAAGCTGGACAGAAAAACAGGGATCCCAACACAAAGCATGTTGTTTATTGAGATTGAAAGTAAGAGGCAACCATGGAGAGAGATAACAGGAGGGGACCACCTGTAGGTGTGTTTGCTAGGTTGCAGACAAGTGGAGGAAAGAGGAGCTTGTCAGAGAACTGTGCGCCCAGGAAAACAGGATCACAAGAGTAGAACCCCACAGAAGACAGGAGGGGTGGGGCCAAGGGACAGACGGAGAAATGAGCTGCAGCGAAGAGGAGAGAATCCGGGAGGAGAAAAAGACAGATGCCATGCAAAACAGGTCCCTGAGTGTGTTAGTTAGAAGAGGGAGACTCTGATGGCTTCTGCTTCATGTAGGAGTTCACTGTTGATTCTTTTAAAAGCTAACAATTGAGTGGGGGGTGGAACAACACAAAAACCAATGACAGAGAAGCTGTTGTAGAATTCAAGTCACTGGGAACATAAGACAATTCCACCCTTGTGATAGTACTGACTACTAAACAAAAAGGTAATTCCAATAGTGATTAATACAACAAAGACAATCACCGTAGGCTGAGAGGACGGTATGATTCCGAGGGAGAGAGGTGGAGAAGATCTTTCTGAAGCAGTGTCATATGACTGACTAGGCAGGTATGTGATTACTCAGGAGCACAGAGCCAAGGACACAAACACCTGGAGAGAGCCATGTCGTGGGCTTGGCTGGTGGAAGGGCCTAAGGCAAAGTGAGTTTACTGTACTTTCACAAGCCATGGTTTGGAAGAAAGTGAGAAGGTAGGCAGCAGGACACAGAGCAGGCAGTTCTGTCAGGTTAGGGAAGAACTTTTGATTTTGTTCCAAGTGACTGGAAGCCAGTGGTGCATCGTAATCCAGAAGCGATCACTCACACTATTTGGGGGAAATAGACAGCAATAGAGGAGGGGCAAACAGGGATGTAGAAAGCCAGGCAGGATGCTCTCACCAGAGGTCAGGCAAGAAAGATATTGGGAACGGTGCAAAGTGGCCATGACACCTGCTGGTGGATTGGATGTGAGATGTGAGAGTACAACATCTCGAGGTTTGGGGCCTAAATGAGTGAACGGGGTGGCATCTCCTCAGCTGGAAAGTACTGTGGCAGAGCAGGCTTGGGCCATTAGGGGAAGGAATTCAGAATAGTCAGGCGAGAGACCCACAGGCTGATCGTGGGAGTGTTCATGTGTCAGGGAGAGGAGGGTGCTCCCGCGAAGGACACTGAGCAGGTGCGGCCAGTGAGAGGAGAAAGCTAAAAAGTATGCTGTGTCCAAAGCAAAGTGAAGAAAGTGCTTTTGAAAGGAGGCACGAGATCAATTCTATTAAATGGTACTGAAAGAACAGATGGCCAGCTTCGACAGCATGGTAGTAGTTGGGGACACTAGCAGACCATCAATGGAGTCCCAAGGGGTAGATTCAAGAGGGAATGGGAAAAGGAGAGTTGGACATGACTTTGTTTGGTTTTGTTGTAGTTTTGCTGTCCCAGGAGGAAAGAGAATTGAGAGTGATAGAGGGTGTGTGTGTGTGTGTGTGTGTGTGTGTAGGGTGACAATGACAAGTTTTGTTGTGGTTATTTTGTCTTTTCATAAGGGAGAGGTTAGAGCTGGTGTGGACGCTGGTGGAAACAGCCCTGACAGGCAGCCAGGTGTATGGAGGATGCAAGGGGGAAGGTGCCTTAGCTGGGGCAGACACAGTCCATACAGTCACCAGAGGTGGAGCGGCAGGTGCAGATGTCTGGGTACACACATGTGCACACCTGCATTCCTACCAAGACCACACAGAGAATTCTCTTCTGATTGTTTCCTTCCCCAGTTACCTGGTGAGTGAGTGGTAGGAAAGAGTATGAGAGGTTTGGGAGACCGTGAGGTGTAAAATGCCATGTTGAGTAGAAAGTAGCCTGTGCTGGTATGATTGCTAACCAAGGCTGAAGATACGTCTAAAATATGCAACACACATTACACTCTGATGACAGCTAGGTGTGTTTCTTCACAGTGGGCGACTAACTGTCCCTGTTTGCCTAATATTGAGAAGTTTCATGGGCATAGGTCTTTCGGGGCAAGAACCAAGAAAATCTCAGGCAAGCCAGATGGCTGGTCACCCTGTCACCATAGAGGAGGGTGCTGATTATCAGTGACAATAGATCAGAATAGTGGATTAGATTAGTAGAGGAGGTGAGTTCTTAAGTGGTTTTTAAAAAGAAGTTCATGTCAACACATCCTAGACCTTGAAAGAGCTTTAGGGTGGCATGCAGTTAGTGGGAAAGGTAGGCTAGGATATGGCCATGGGAGTGGGCACTGAGTAGTCTCAAAATTGTTGTGAGGATGTACAGAGAGACGGAATGCCCAGAGTGTTGAGTGAAAGCATCTGAGTGGATTAAAACAGGAAGGGTGACCAGATGACTGGGGTACCATCTGATGGCAGGAACTGCGGATGCAGCAATAACTACCATGAAAGGTGGCCAGCAGGTCTTCAGCCTAAGGGCTTCTATTTCAAAGAAGCTGGCATTTTAGAGAGAAGTAGTCATCTGGACCAAGCAATGGAGAACAAGGAGCTTATCCACCCTAATCTAGCCTCATGTTCTTGGGGCTCTGGGAGAGTAAGAGGCAGCATTGAGGGCTGCATTTGGAGAAGCAATGCCTTCTGGGAAAGCATGGTAATTTAGAGCATGGGCACGGGGGTCTGAGAAGAGGATGAGAACAGAGGAGATTTTAGCAGCAGGTATAAGAACCATGGGAGGGTTGGGCAGTGGGGTCCCAGCAAGGCTGTCTAGCCAGATTGGAATGAGAGTCCTGGGAATGTTGGAGCAGGAGCTGCCAACTGTGGGTGCAAGACAGATGGGGTGAGTCTTGATGTCCGGACAGGGCCTCCCTTGTTGGGACTGGTTTTCGGGGTCAATGACAAAGCAGGTATCTGATTAGGGACGCCTGAAGAGGAACCGAGAAAGGGGAGCACCCATGAGTGGGGTGCCACAGAGGCCAAAGATTGCCAGAAGAGCTGGATCACTGGAGACAGACCCCGTAGTGTTACTGTGTCAGGAAAACGCCTCCGGTCAGATCCCATGTAATGCCCTGACGGTGGTGTGCGTGCCCCGTCTCTAATTGGAGAAAGGCATCCGCCAACACGTCATAAGGACAACTTTCCAAGTGTTGTAGACACAGGATCGCTGAAAAGCTCAAGGTGAAACGAAGTGCCTGAGCACGTATTTCCTTCTAACTTATTTCATTCAAAGCACACATAGCTCCATTGGTTAATTTGCACGGTAAATAAAAAGTTCATGTGGAATTTCTGGGCATCGTTTAAAGGATGTTAAGTTTAACTTCTTTTTGTCATCTCAGTAGAGTTTTTGGTAGAGGATGATGTCAACTGTAACTATCTCCCTCATATATAAAAACCATTATGATACCAAGTAGGAGCCAAATGTGAAGAAAGCGGGGCATTGTGGACATGTTCACCCCGCTCCTTTGCCCTCGGCAGAAATCAAGAGCAGGCAAATCACCTGAAGAAAATAAGCCTCCTCTCCCCTTAAGCAGTTCATAAAGAAGTATAAAAATCAGAACACAGGGCTCATGGCTCCCAGGCTTAGATGGAAAGAGTAGAAAGCCATTTACTGTCCTGACTCAGTCTGTGTCCTCCTCCCTCCACCAGGAAAGGCAGGACAAAGCCGCTCTCCAAGCCCAAGTTCAGCATTTGAGACAAGATAACATGCGGCTGCAGGAGGAGTCCCAAACAGCAGCCGCCCAGCTGAGGAAATTCACAGAATGGTTTTTCAGTACCATTGACAAAAAGTCTTAACGGGTCATTCACGCACACCGCAAGAGGACCGGGGGGACGGCCGTGGACTCCACCAAGTCACGGCGTGCTTGCTGACCCGGCTTTCAACGGCCGCACACGTCTTTGCTCTCCCACTCTGTCCAGCACCACTGAGGGCAGCGGCTCCCTCCAGAGCGCCGTTCCTTCTGGGTGGCCCCTTGTGAAGGGAGAGAAGCCAGCGGATGTGAAGAGGAATGTACCTCCGGGGGTCAAGGCGAATGTCAACCTCTGTTGTTGTGAACCTTTTCCCTTTGGGTTTGACTGAACCAGTGCTCTGGCAGGGGCGTGCCTCAAATGGGAAGAGGGTCGGGTTGTATTTCCAATGGATCAGGTGACCTGATAGAGATGTTAACGCAATTTACCCCCATGCAGGCTTTAGTGCTGTAAAATACGCATAGAAACCAATCATCAGATGTCTACTCTAATGTGAAAGGTGCTCTATTTTTCTGTGTGTGCAGTAGTGTATGGCCCCAGCCACTGATCGTAGCAATAATAAAGGAGGCGCGTGGTACGTAGTTGAAGGAGCTGTGCTGGGGCGGGGAGGGGGGCAAAACGAAGCACTGACGCTTTCACTCTAGTTTGAATGCAATTACTTTAGAGACTTTATTTATTTGCAGCAACAAATAGTGCCTGAATATTAACAGTATGCTGATTTTTTTAAAGATAAATATGCCTTGTAAATGGCTCACTGAGTTATCACTTCAAATCTTAGTTCACTTTTGTATAGTTAAGGCTCTGCCGACAAAAGAGTAAATTTGCTCAGTTACTAGAACTTTCATATATTCTGTGGACCAGCTGGGTCACTTGTACAATGCCAAATTTGTTTATCTTTGTACAGAAGCTTTGATGAAGTGTCTTGTATTTAACACCCTTATTTAAGCTTATTTAACCTTAAACTGTTAATTTTATAAACTTTGGTTTTATCTGCACTATGATGAAGAAGGTAGTTAGCAGCAAGCTTGGAGAACACTTGGCTTGCCACAAACAGACCGAGAAGTAGGGCAGGGGAGTGAACAATGGGATGCTGCTAGGATACAAGTCGTTTGTATTGCTTTACCATTTTGAACTGTTATATTTGAGATGAACATACATTTTGCTTTTTTTAATAAATGTTTTTTAAAAGTCCACGTAAATGAAGGGGTTGTCATGTGAATGTCAATTTTGATGGCCTAAAAATATCAGCAACCTGAATGTATATAAGTTTATTTCGGTTCATTTGCAATCTTGATCTGTATTAAAAAACTGTTTAGCTACCTTCTTATTGAATCCAAAACTGATTAAAATTGAGGAATAGCTAGTATTTATTAATACCTGTTCTGTATTAGGTACTATTTTTCATTAGTCTCTTTTAATAGTAACACTATCCTTAATAAGTAAGTGGTAGGATCTCATTTTACAAACAAGCAAACTAAGGCTCGGTTTAAATAATTAACTCAAGACTATCCTTTTGAAAAATTAACATCTTATTAAACAAAGAATTGGGTGTTGCTTACACTGAATTGCAAATAGGCCTGGAATAAAGTAGTAGGCATTTGAAAATAATCAGGTCCAGTCAGTATAAATTTGAATCAAACGTAAGATAGAAAGAAGATATTAAACAGAGGCCAAAGCGCACAGTAGAAACCTTGTGAGAGCAGGAACTGCATTGAGAATTCTCAGGAAATGGGTTTTTCTAGACTTCGCCCTAAAAAGAATTTGAACAGCCGTCTTCAGGTTCTTATAGCATACGTAGCCATAGATGTCATACATGAAAGTGCCTTCTGTGAAAGCCACAGTCCCCTCCAGATATCAGTCTTTCCCCTGAAATGTAGTATCTGATCTTTGGATCAAACCTGTCCCTCTTATAATGAACACAGAATGAACCTTCTACTTCTCGCCATCTTGGCCATCTCACCTGGACCCAGGCCAGCCCTGTCTCTACCTAGACTGCTCTTTCCTTTAGAACAAGTGCTGGGAGGTCATGTTGATAGCCTGTGTTTGTATCGCTTGCAAGCTCAGAATAGATTTTCCAATGTAAAGGGTAGTTAAAAAAAATCCACAAAGGAAATAGAGAGCAGGTTAACTCCAAAAACCTAAAATACTATCTGCCATTTGTAGAAAGTGTCTGCAGTCTCTGTCCTGTAGGACCCATTCTGGTAAAGTTTTTACAATACGGTTATTCTGCGACTGGCCTGCTTCCACAGCTCTCTCTTGCACCGAGAGCAAAACCAAAACCCTACAAGTCTTTAATGAGCTGGCTTTTGCCTAGCTCTTCAAGTGGACCTCCTATCTCCCACCTTCTTGTCCACTGCTCAGGATCCACACAGCTTGCTTTGCCGGATGCTCCAGCCCACATCCCATGCATGCCTTGCTTCGTTGCTTTACCTGGAACATCGTCCATGCACTTGCAGCTTGCTTTTTCTCAACCGCACAGGGTTGCTCCGTGGATACAGGGCTAAGCACAGGGCCCGGCACACGGTAACTATTGGAGAATGTTGGTTGCTGGAATAACTACTCAAGGAAGATAACCTCAGCACTTTTCCTTCCACACCTTGAAGGCATGTCTGTTCTTCTGTTGAAGCCATTCTACAGTAGGCCGAGTTTCCTGGCTATCGGGTTGGTGGGTTTGGGTCACTTTGGGATGTTGTGTTCCTAGCTGTGGCTGGTCCTGATAATCTTGCCCTGTCCAACGACAAGGATATCCATGTGACCTCCTCCCAGGGGAACGGACAACAGAAAAGTGGGTGAAGGGAGATGTTGGACAGGGCAAGATATGAAGGTGTCTTTCAATACAATGTTAACAGACCTTCCATTTCCTGGGCAGGGCCTGGAAAGCAGCCCCTGTGTAATGCATGGGGGCGGTGTTCGCATTAAAGGACAACTAAGCAGAGGCAAAGTTGAAAAACTGAGGGACCCAGCCCCAAACCTAGCTCGGTGGAAAGCCATCAGCTCTTTCAAAGGCACCACTCTAGACAAGACCAGATGTTGTCTCTGAAAAAGCCATTTTCGGTCTCTACTAACAAAAGAATGAACGGCCCATCAAGTCTACCTGCACAGGGTGATGCCAAAGAACACGGCTAAATGCTTTTAGCTTCAAAAAGAATTCTGCAGCAGATTTTTCCAGTCAACACCAACACTGATGCTGCATAATTCATGTGACTTTGATCCACCTGGTATCACGATGAATGTTCTTTGAACTACGAAATGCATCCCTTAACAAGTAAGCAGGTGACTTGCTGTGTGGGCTATAGAAACTAAATATTACAATGCGTCTGCTAAAAATAACTCTCCATTTAGAATAATTAATCGCAAGAAGCCTTTTGTATTTTCAAACTAGTCATATGGAGTGGCGAATTTTATGTAGTAGGGTAACAATTAAGCTAATTATCATATTAAAAGCCTTTTTATCCTACTATTCCCTATAACAGAATTGAGGGTTGTCATTTAAAATATAACTTACAAAGAAGAGTTACAGTACAGACCTGATGCTGTTGCTGTTTGAACCGCTAAGAGTGTTGTCCTGCTAGCTCAGGGAAGTGGAGGGTTTGATAAGCATTGTCCAGCAGCCAGGCAAATCATGACGCCATAAAACAACTCGTCTACAGAAGAGTCGGTGAAGACCGGACCGCAGTGGGATACTGGAATATTGAGTGCAAAGTACTGACCTGGGACCCCTAGATCTCTGGGGGAGAACAATGTAGACAAACTGATGGATTCGCTACTGGGGGCAAAGTTGTGAATGCCCCCCCCCACGGAGTAAACCCCACTCATTTCCATCCAGATGGAAGACATGTCACTAGAAACAGGTTCGTGCCACAGCCACCTGTACCACCACAGTCCCCAAACTGCCTCACCAAGAAAGGCATTTGTTACATGCCTTTGGTACACCATTTTGAGTTTTAAAACTCTGCTATATGGTAAACGCTGCCTCGGGATGATCCTGTAGGACAGAGTAGACTGCTCCATAGCTTCCAGGGCTGCCCACCTCGATGGAAACTGCTCCGTAGAGTTTCCAGGGCTACACACCTCGATGGAAGCAGACTGCCTGATCTTCCTACTGGTTAGCAGGCCAGGGCTTACCCACTGCACTATTGGGAGATTCTCCTGAGCACCTCGGTCCATAAGCTAGTGCCTGCTCTTCAGAATTCTCCAGTTATGGGGGAGGTGTGAGAGGGAGGGATAAATAAGGGTTTTTACAGACATTCTGCTCCTGTGACTTATTAGTTGATGAGAAACAAGTTCCACTTCATTTGAGTACGCTTATGAATTTTTTGTTGCAGATTAAAGCCCTGCCCTTCCTCAATTCTAGTGTATACATGTCAGGCATATTCATGCTCCTTGCGGAAGATAAACTAGGTAGAGTTAAATGGGTCTGATTCAATGCCTGTTGAGGCAAGTAGGAAATAATTATGTATATGCTCCCCAGGAGGTGAACCGGAACTAGACCTGCCAAAGTCCAAGGAATGTCTTAAGCTTCCGGCAGATCGTCTAAATTAGCCCAGAGGCCAAGTAAGAATTAGGCACAAACTGTAGCACAAAGAAAATTGTCTTCTTACAAATTTTATAAAAGGTTTAAATGGGCATCACTCCCCAAAGCACACATTCTTACATTTTTACACACGAGATGTAGGAAATTTAAAGTTACGTTAAAAAAAAAATCACACAAGACTCCACCCAAGTTAATTGTAAAAATAACCAAATGCTTCCAAATGCAATAAATTCCCCTTTCTCCAGTTTATTTTTAATACCAAAAAGCTGACTGCCCTTTTAAATCTTTGCAATCAAAATTTAGGTACAAATGTTAGAATCTATTAATTCTGAAAATATTTTCACATCTATTTTTCATCCCTAGTATCAGGAACTTGTATAAAATTTTCAGAGCAGTCTTTTAAAAGAACAAATGAAAAATTATGAGCTCCACTATCTTGAGAATAACCTTTGACTGCTAAAATGTAGCTAAGGTATTGAAGAAAAAATTAAAGATCAAATTGCCAATGTCTTGGCCATCGATGCCCATTCAAGGTTGGGCCCTGGGTTTGAAATTTCGCTGTTGTAATAGTTGCTCTCCAAGCCTCCCCTTCATCTAGTGACATCTGAGCATGGCTGTGTGCAGAAGTGGGGGTTGGAGTCGCAGCATTCAGTAGGTAGGCTTCCTTGGCTCAGAGGGCAACGGCGTGGAGAGAAGAACTAACACGCATCTGCACATGGAGCGCACACGCTGGCAGAGTCTCCTCTAGCACTGTTTATAAAGTAAATTGGGCCTGGGTCTCTGGTCCCTTGCCCTTCTTACCCATAGCCGTGCTCAGGGATAGCAAGCAAGGCTACTGAAAGACCCCATTAAATTGGGATGCTTCAACGTGGTAGTTACGTGCTCCACGAGGATCGGGTTAAACGCCTTGCACAAGTCATCACGGAGTCCCATCAGGCTGTGGACTTGCCGAACCACAGGCTGGCCCCTACAACCCCCACTTCTATGAATATGAAAACATAAGAATAGGCATTCTCTATCCCTTTGAATTACGTTCTTGAGGATTCAGATAGCATTTCTCATCAGAGGAACTGACACTCTCCTATAAAGAGCACAAAAATCAGTGGGTTCAACCCTTCAACTTCTACTTGATTTTTTTGCCATTGTTACTCTTGGAATAGATGAAGATCAATATTATCTGAAAACTGTTTCGTTTCTGAATGGTGATGGGAAGGGGCAGTGGTCCCGTTAATAAGACTGGCATATGCAGGCCACCCTACTTAAACTAATTCCATTATGAAGAGGAGTTCTGAAGTTGACTTTTTTTCCTTTCCAATATAGCAAGCTTTTGTTCTGCTCAACTAAAGCAAAGACCTCCTCCGAGCCTGTTGCTCTGAAAAGGAAAACTGACGGCGACTTCATACCCTAATTGTTTTACCATCTCATGTTTGAGGATAACTCCTGCCAATGACACTGATCTCCAAAGGCGACTCCTATTATTTGAATATGGATAATACAACAGTGTAAGAAAATATGAATGTGTAGGAGTCCCAACTTCATGTCTCCCAAGTACCTTTGTGGGTGCAATTTCCTTCTCCTGTGTTGTTGTCTGTGGATCGCGGGTCACCGGCCCTGTGCGTGCAGTGGAACTGCTTCACCAGGTGTTTCTAACCATTACAAGCAGATGGCCCGGCTTGTCATTAGAGGTATCTCTGGCACAGGTCACCACCATTTCAGCTTCTAGTTGAACATGCAGCCCTTTGATGGGCCCAGGAACCAAACGTGTATTGTTAGATACACATTTTACTTCTAAACATATTTACTGATATCAATGATTATGGATTTTCAATATTCTTGCTTAGAAATATTGGTTCACTTTTCACTTTCTGCCATCAAGTCGATTCTGATTCCTAGGAACCCTGTGGAACAGAGTAGAACTGCCCCTTTGGTTTCCAAGACTAAACCTCTGTAAAACTAGAAAGCCTCCTCTCTCCCCCACAGAACCACTAACCTTGTTAGCAGCCCAATTCATAACACACTGTGCACCCAGGTCTCCTTCCGAAACCCACGGTCACTGCCGTTGAGTCCATTCTGAATCACAGCAATGCTACAGGACAGACCAGAACGGCCTCTGTTGGTTTCTGAGCCTGTAACTCTTTATGAGAGTCGAAATCCGCCTCTTTCTCCTAAGGAGTGGTGGTGGACATGAACTACTGACCTGTGGCTAGCAGCCCAATGCAGCCCAGGGTTCCTTCAGAGCTCCTTAGCTCCCTTATAATAATAGTTGGCTCTAGTTCCATGTAGTCTTCTCTGAGGTTTTGTTATGCATGACTTTGTTCCCTTCTGAACTATATCTTATGGTGCATTGTATTATAAATCTTCAAATCATCACAAAGATCATCTAGTTATGTCTTCAAAATATATTTGAAACCAGTTAACTTCTCCCCAAATCTACTATCCCGCTGCCTAGCCCAAATTGCTACCATTCTCTTTTGGAGTACATGGGTAGGTCCCTGCCTCATCACCACCTGTCTAGTCTTTTCACCTCGAATTGTCTTTCCACAGAGCAGGGAGAGTGAGCTTTTAAAAGTAAAAATCCGTCTGCTCACTTTCCTGATTTAAGTGTTTCCGTGTGTTCCCATTATTCTTCCAATCGTGCCCTGAACTCTTAAGCGTCCACCTCCCCTGCTCTTAGCTCCCTGCCACAAGCTCCCCACCCCGCCCCCCAGCCAGACCAGCCTGCACTTTCTTCCTCACACAGGGGCAAGCTCTGCCTGCCACTAAGCTGTGCACTTGCTCATTCCACTCAGGAAATAGTTCCCCTTCCCATTCGGACTTAACCTCATGTTACTCAGTCTTCAGCTTCAACATCACTTCCTCACACTTCACTTTCAAAGAAGTTTAGGAACCAAAAAACTGTTCCTAAATTCCAGCCTGGGTGGTCTCTTGAAGAAGAAATCATTCCCTGTACGTTGAATTCTACCCCTCATCATAATATGAAATTATGTGCATAGTACTTGTTAAATTTTTTGAACTCTCATCTCCTTATTAACCTACAGCTGCATGAGAGCAGATACCAGGTCTCTTGGTCACCAATGTATGCACAGTACCTTGAGCAGTATTTATTACAGAGTTGTTATTCCTAAGAACCATCAAGTCACCATCTAACAACCCTCATCTCCATCATCAGTTGATGATCAAACCACGTGACATAAGATTTTCTTTTTTTAAAAAAAAACATTTTATTAGGGGCTCATACAACTCTTATCACAATCCATACATATACATACATCAATTGTATAAAGCACATCTGTACATTGTTTGCCCTAATCATTTTCTATTTTTTTTCCTTTTCTTTTTTACATTTTATTAGGGTCTCATACAACTCTTATCACAATCCATACATATACATACATCAATTGTATAAAGCATATCCGCACATTCCCTGCCCCAATCATTCTCAAATCATTTGCTCTCCACTTAAGCCCTTTGCATCAGGTCCTCTTTTTTTCCCCTTCCCTCCCCACTCCCCCCTCCCTCATGTGCCCTTGGTAATTTATACATTGTTATTTTGTCATATCTTGCCCTATCCAGAGTCTCCCTTCCCCCCCTTCTCTGCCATCCATCTCCCAGGGAGGAGGTCACATGTGGATCCTTAAGTGGAGGGTGAGTGGGTTGGAAGTGACATAAGATTTTCATTGACATTTTCAAACGAGATCGCCGGTCCTTTCTTCTAGTCTCTGCCAAAACCTGTTCAATATCACAGCAACGCCAAGCCTCCATGAACATACAGGTACCGGCTGGGCATGGGATAACTTGAGCAAGAATTAAACCCAGTCCTCCCAAAAGGAAGGTGATGATTCCGTTAAAGTATGACTCTCCTCTTGTTCCGAAGTAGACACTTAATAAACATTGAAGAAATGGTCTGAATCAATGGTCAATCAAGATACTCATAGAAACAAAACATAGATAGAAGAACTGCAAGAAAGGAAGGGTGTTTTTCTTTGTGGATTTCACCACACTGATGTGTGAAAATACATTTTCCCCAATCTTCCTGCTCTCTTCCAAGATTTGAAGGCACTGTGTAGAATTACCGATAGGTAGGGAAGAATGAAGGACTGGCAGTTACAGAGAGGCAGGGTTTAAACACCAGAAGAACTGGAAAACAGCTGGAAAAGGGAGTCCCTGCCTCTGGAATGTTGTAGCAGGGGCATAAGAAACAAGGATTCCTAATAAGAAGGTATTTCTCTGAGTTTTCAACTCCTGGGAGTCTGTCCTCCTACTCCCTCAAGCTCTTTCCTGGTGATAGCCAGGCATTCTATCCGCATGGACGGACACGGTTTTCAGCAACACCTGCCCAGGCACCATGACAGCACTGGCCTTTTCTCTTATTGTACTACGAAGAAGAGGGGCCACCATCCAGCATGGAGGAGCCAGCGTATGGCTGGTCTGGTGCCGACTTGGGATATCAAAAGATGGAGTTAGATAGTCTAACTAGTGAGCTAGATCATGGTGTGGTTGGGGCTTGGGAAACTAGTGAAGGTTACATGAGTAAGGAAGTCACACAGTCAGAAGGCAGGGAGAAGTGAGGATGGGAGGATAAGAGAAAGAACATTTAGTTCTGAGAAGCTGTAATCGGTTGTGTGGATGTGAGAGAGAGAGGCATCATTTCTAATTTTTATCTTCCCTCCTCTCTCTTTTTACAATACACTTAATTGTGTTTTGGTGAGAGTTTATATAGCAAATTAGGTTCCTATTAAACAATTTCTATACATATTGTTCAATGACATTGGCTATATTTTTCCCATTATATCCACATTATTTTGTTTGTTTTGTGTGTGTATCTAGTTTCCTTGATATAGAATTCACAAATCATAAACCTCCATGGTTAGTTTTTGAAATGAGTTATATATACATACTTCCAATCCGTTCCAATTCTCTCTCCCCCCTCCCAGAGTTCTTATTTGTGCCCCACACCATCTCACCCTCCCTATCTCCCACCCCACCCACATCCAAATAAAGCATTGCTTCAGTTGTTATCTCTGTGCATCTGCTCCTTTTGAGCTTCACAAAGTGGGGAATCCAGCAGTAACAATAAAAAATAAAAGCAAGATAAATGACAAGAATAGAATAATAATAATACAAAAATACAAATAAAGGATATGTAGGTAAACACCACCATCAATATTTAGAAAGTCAGGGCAGAAATTTTTGTCATGGAACAAGTAAGAAATACTTGAGCTAGATCAAATTCAGGTTGGGTCAAATGGAGGTCAACTGACCAAGTGTCAAATTATACCATGTTCAATCTACCATAATCAAGTTTACAGTAATCTGTCTGATAGGAAAGCTATTTAAGCCCCTTACTTGTGGCTAGAAGGGATTTTCCAGAGACAATCGAATTGGCTACTCTGCAGATGGATTTGGGGCTCCCACTGTCACCCACAGCCTTCTGCAAATTGGGTGTTCACGATTTAAACTCTGATAATTTTCCCTTCATCATATTGGATTTTTTTATTGTCATCTTTGGCTCACACAGGATGATGTACTTCTTCCATGTGGACTAGTGACTTCTCCCTTAGATGCCTGTTGTTTGAATATAAGCCCTTAAGGGCCCAGGCGTTATTCCAATTGATAGCTGGGCACCATCTGCTTTCTTCACCACACTTTGTTATAGCACCTTATCTTCAGTGGTCCCTTCATGGAGGCGAGTGTCAAGCAGGACCATGTTATTAGAACTAACTCCTCTTGGATTGAGGCTACAGAAGTGGGAGCCCAGAATCTAGCTGCTTGTCCATGGGGTTATACAGGACTTAGGTTTATTTTAGCGGTCATGTTATGACAAAAACAAAACCCCACAATACATACCAACAACAGCAACAAACCAGCAAACAAATGAAAAAAAATGATAAACAAAAGGCAGAAGAATAAAAATCCAAAGAAACAAACGAGAGAAAGTATCAATCATCCTCCTACAATATAGGCAATTTCATTGATACCATCAACAACTTTCCCAGTGACGCAGGACTCAAGCCACTGTTGATCTGTGCAGTTCACGTGATGAGTCGAGTCCTGCCACGAGCCACAGCCCCGGAGTTGTTGCCTGGCACAGTTCCATCTCCCAGTGGATTGAGCTCTGTTGACCCTGAACATGGGACTTGGTGCCAGAGAAATGTCCTGTATCAATTCCTTCAAGTGCAGGACCCTGCTCAACAGTTCTAAACCGTGCAAGGGGAGCATGGCGGTATAAATATCTAGTTCAACAAGCCCACGTAGAGGAAGCACACCAGCCTGTGTGATTATGAGGTGTTCACGGGATCAGGTAACATGCATCAGAAGAATCTGGTCACCCCAAAAAAACATATTGTTGAGAATGAGGGGGATCGAATCAGCCTCAAACCCATCTCCAGACAATGGGACGCCCCCTCACAGAAGGGTCAAAAGGAAGGGTTGAATCAACCAGGGTGCAGTATAGCAACAGTAAAATACACAATATTCCTCTGGTTCTTTGAGGATTACACACACACACACACACACACACACAAACACACACACACACACACCACTATCATGACTCCAGTCTTGCTTTTCAGTTCTGGCTATACCGGAGCATGTACACTGGTACAGATAAGAACTCACAACACACAGAATGCAGGTCAGATAAACCCCTGTGGAACAGAAATGGGAGTAGAGATACCAAGAAGGTGGGAGGAGGAAGGGGGAACCAATCACAATGATCAACACATAACAACCCCACCCCCACCCCCGCAGGGGGACAAACAAAAGAAACGTGGGTTACAGGAGACAGCAGCCCATTTAAGATATGAAAATTAAAATAATTTATAATTTATCAAGGGGTTATGAGGGGCTGGGGGGGGAGGGGAGAGGGAGGGAAAAAAGAGGAACTGATACCAAGTGCTCAAATAGGAAGTAAATGTTTAGAAAATGATGGCAGCATATGTACAAATATGCTTGATATAATTGCAGTATGGATTGTTATAAGAAGCGTAAGAGCTCCCAATAAAGTGATCTTAAAAAAAAAAGAAGAAGCATTATAGTAGTATCTTAAAAAGCAGTTTTATTTATTTATTTTTGGTCAGGTATTATTTAATATTTTTTCATTACCATTTTAGAACTCCTTCTTATAACCTAGTTTTGTGTGCCTATTTTAATGTTGTCATTTACATATCATCTGTAGGAAACAATAAACTACCATTCGGGATATCCTTTTCTATATACTTAAAATGTCATTAGGATAGTCAACCTGTCATTAAATTATTTGAATCCCACCACTGGTCTTAACCAAATATATACCTATCCATTTATAGAAATTTCATTTATTCCTAACTTTTAAAAGTCGTTGTCAATGCTTCCCATGCCACCCCCACCCCAACGTGCATAAGTGTTCAATTGTTTTCATCCTCTAGAAATATCATTTGGTCTTTCTCATTTTATCTGCCAATGTATTTCATGACAGTGGTTGATTTCCAGTGCCGCCCTGTCTAAGCATTCTTGAGAAGAACCCCATTAGACCATGAAACAATGAAATCTGTGAGAGGCAAACTTGAAGAGACTGTCTTGTTTTTCCAGGTCTTACAAGTTTCCTGTCAGTGTATCTTAACGCTTTTCTAGAGCTCCTTTAGTGGAACATATGTTACTTTTCTTCTCTGATAGGTTTTCATCTTACACAGGTTTCCCCTTTGGCATGTTTTACTGTATTACATATGTTCTCCAAGAGTGTTTTAATTCCCCCCCCCAAAGAGTCTCATAGTGTCAAAACCAGTTTTCGATATCTCTTGGCTTGAAACACAACCAATCCCTCCCCCCCCCACCACCAACTTGCCCCGCCCCAAACCAGAACCATGGCTTTTCGTCAACTCCAACTCATCGTTTTTGAGGCTATGAATCTTTACAGGGATAGATAGCCTCATCTTTCTCCCATGGTGCAGTTAGTTGGTTTGAACCACCGACATTAGGGTTGTCAGTTCTACAGCACCACCAGGGCTTATTTATTTCATTTCCATAAGGTTATTTTTGAGGCATGAGAGTAGAATAGTCAATGCACAATGGCTAGTTTGACTATATCATAATGGCTTTTGTACCTATGCAACAGCAGCAGCATTGACGTATATCTAAAAATTGATATATATCTATATATACACAATGTATGGCTTATTTTTCATATTTAAATTCACAATCTATTTGTGGACGCTTTGTTGATACTCTGTGACTTAAGTGTATGAAGTTACTTACTAAAATAATCCAATTCACTTTATTTTCTATTATCTCCCCTTTAACCTGTAGATAAATACTAGAATCCGGGTCTCCTAGCATGACGTCCCAAAATAATATCACCAATGTTAGAGTCTTTTTTTTTAAGATCCTTTGTACTTTCTTAAGATCATTAAGTTTGTCTGGTACACTGGTCTCAGGTGGTTAGTTTCACAGTCTCAGCACTACACATTTTTCATCCAAAGATAGAAAACAGCACAGTATAGAAGGTGTCATTCTCTAAAGCTGAGTTTCATCTATACTTATAACCATGTATTTACATTGTTCATTTTTCTTCATTCATTAACTTCGGTTTCTCTGAAGATACAATTTAGAACTATTTGAGGATAGCGGCGGAGATTTCTTCCCTCTGCCTTGTTCTCTTAGACAATTGGCTTGTGTGGGGACAAACTCTCACTGAATTCTGAGTGGGCCAATTATTGGAGCCCATGAGAATTAAGGTGGCTCTCTCGCTGGGACTTTAATGAAGGCTATTTCTTACCAGTTGGAAGAGATTCCCCATGCTGGTTGGTACCCAGGCACCCCATGAACACAATGATAAATTTCTATTGCCTCAATTTGCTGAGCTTAGCAAATTTCTTCAACACAACAAAAGTAGCTAAGTATCACACCCAGCTGTGGCCTTTGCTCACTCCTGGAGCGACACAGTGGAGGACATTATTCATCCCTTAGAAAAAGAGTTATTAAAACATCCCACTAGGCAGTAAATTACATAAAGCAGGTGTCTGCAAGAGATGACTCAACATTCCACAGCCAAATATGATGATCTGGTACCAATCTCTCTTTCCTGGAAGCTTAATTTGTTTCTCATCTCTCACTTAAAATGAGGTTCTAGGTGGAAATTATATTGGTGGCCAGGCCTAATATTCCATGCAAAATAATGGATAATGACCTCACTTTATCTACTGAGTTTTGTTGGGACAAGCTCAGCAATTAGAAATTAAGCAGCAAATTTCTTTCACAGTCTATCAAATAGTTTTTTTTAGTATATTGCTTCCAAGATTTAGAATCATAGCCACCACAAGAAGCTATGATGAACTCTAAAGCCAGCCGCCAAGCTGTCCACTGGCACTGTGGGGACTCCATTTGTGTCAGAACAGAATGCTGCTCCACAGGGTTGCCAAGGTATGGATTTTTTTTCAGAAGTACATCACTAGATTTCTCTTTCAAGGTAATTCTGGGTGGATTGAACCTCCAAACTGTCAGTGAGCCCAATGCTTTCATCACTGAGGAATTCACCCAGACTACAGAGCTGGACGGGAATGGTCTGATGCAGACAGTAAACCAAGGGCAGGTCTTTTGCCAATTATGCCAGAAATGTTGCCCTGTGTCTCTTTATCATCTTGGCCAGAGTAGGAGTCCCTGGGGACCTAACTGTCCTTGAGCCCTTTTCAGATAATTTTAATCGATCCCAGATTATTTTTTCTTGTCATAGAATACTTCCCCACACAAGGAGACAGATAACCTCTGTTAATGTTATTTTTCATGTGGTGAAACTTATCTGATTTTGAGTGCATGCATTTTATTGATGAAAGTCCATTGTGTCTTAAAAAGTTGAAAACTTCTGGTCTAATAATTTTCTGTCATTGTAGAGGTTGGTGTGACATTGTGGACTGGTCCAGGGGCATCTCACATGTTTATGCGAGAAGTAAATTAAGACGCACTGTCTCCAGTCAGTCACAAAGAACAATTTGATTTTTAAATCTTAGCTCTTGTTCTTAGCCTCATCACCTCTCCACAAGCAATGGTCTGCATACATCACTCTTCTCAATGGTCTGATTCACGTTCTTCTCCTTTTTGTGAATGACCTTCTCCCCACACAGAGAACAGGGAAGAAGCAGTTTGCAGACAGAGTATCTTTGTTATCCTCCCCACAAACGGGTGCATAAGCAAATGTAGCGAAGGAAGCTGATGGTGCCCGGCTATCAAAATATAGTGTCTGGGGTCTTAAAGGCTTGAAGGTAAACAAGCAGGCATCTAGCTCAGAAGCAACAAAGCTCACTTGGAAGAAGCACACCATCCTGTGCGATCACGAGGTGTCGAAGAGATCAGGTATAAGGCATAATCAGAACAAAAAAATCTTACCATCGTGAATGAAGGGGGAAGTGCAGAGTGGAGACCCAAAGCCCATTTGTCAGAAACTGGAGATATCCTTGCAGAGGGTTCTAGGGGAGGAGATGAGTCAGTCAGGGTGCGATGTGGCACCGATAAAGAATACAGTTTTCCTCTAGTTCCTAAATTCTCCCTCCTCCCTCCCCCGCCCCCCCACACACACTATCATGATCTGAATTCTACCTTACAAGTCTGGCTAGACCAGAGGATATACACAGGTGCAAATAGGCACTGGAGGCACAGGGAATCCAGGGCAGATGATACCTTCAGGACCAGGGTGTGAGTGGCAATACTGGGAGGGTAGAGGGAGAGTGGGTTGGAAAGAGGGAAACGATTACAAGGATCTACATGTGACCTCCTCCCTGGGGGACGAACAACAGAAAAGGGGATGAAGGGAGATGTCGGACAGGGCAAGATATGACAAAATAATAATTTATAAATTATCAAGGGCTCATGAGGGAGGGGGGAGCAGGGAGGGAGGGGAAAAAATGAGGAGCTGATGCCAGGGGCTTACGTGGAGAGCAAATGCTTTGTGAATGATGAGGGCAACGAATGTACAAATGTGCTTTACATAATTGATGTATATATGGATTGTGATAAGAGTTGTATGAGCCTCTAATAGAATGTTTAAAAAGAAAGAAATCAAAAGACACGTCCCTGAGAGCACACAGCTAGAGGAAGCCTTGCCCAAAGTGTAGTCTTTGTTGGTGTCACTCCGAAGTCTAACTTATGTTAACACTAACTGTGTGTTCTCATATTGAAGTATAGATTAATTTCAGGAAACACGTGTGATTTCTGAATATACACCACAAATATCCTAGTTTCTGTATAACCACTTTAAGGAACACAATATTCCATGGGAAAGGCTGCCATGCAGAAAAGCACATTAGCAAAGTAGTTGTCTTAGGTGGAAGTCTCTAGAGAAACAAAGCCAGTGAACAATATTATATATGTACATAGATTAAGAGTTGTAGACCAAGAAAGTGACTTACACAAATGTAGAGGAGGCTAAGTCCCAAGTTCTTTGGTCACATATTTTCCTGTGTAACCCTCGCCCTCGTGAAGAGGTCACTGAAGACATGGACGCTCTCACAAAGTATGGCAAAGAAGCCATATGGTGCCTGGCTATCAGAAAGAATAGTGTCTGGGGTCTTAAAAGCTTTTCTCAAAACAAGCAGCCATCTAAATAAGGCACCCACCAAGTCCACATGGAAGAAGCACACCAGCCCGTGTAACCCAAGGATTATAAAATAATACAACCCAAATCCGAAAGAGGGAGAAATAGTATCAGAACTTACTTTGTGAATGTCGACTTGAAGAAGGCAATGGATGACAGTGGAATCCCAAATCCATTTGCAGGATCCCTACGTGGTCCGGGTCCAGTGAATCCTCTCTGGCCATAGTGCAGTGATGACAGCATTCTAAGTCCATTGTGGCAGATGCGGCTAGGTTAAAATGTAACACCCTATCATTTGATCTCCCTTTTGACCCATTTTAAAGTTGTTTCCATTTTTAATATTTCTACTTTCTCTTTGAGTTTTCTATGTTTGGCTAATCCGTGTTGGGTTTTTGTTTTCATTATTGCTTTGTATGATTTTCTGTCTGAAATCTAGGAGAGGTAGCTCTATAGAGACAGTAACCGGGTAGGGGCCTGGCAGGGGAGGATTGGGGGACATGGGGCGCTAACAACCCTGCATATGACAAGGCAATGTTCTGGAAGTGATTGTGGTGGTGACCTCACAAATGCTCTTACTATGATTGGATGGTTAAATTGTATAATATGTGACGTGCAAGCCAATAAAACAATTATTAAAAAGAAATAAAGAAATTTTACTCTACTTCAATTCTGTTCTCTGGGATTGTATCCTCTGAGCCCAATTTTAGAAATACTGCACTCTCCTTCTTCCAACAGAGAACTTTTATTTTGTTAAAATAGCAAATAATCTTGGCTCCTGCTAATAAAAACTGGGCCTGTACACTTCACACCCTCTTGTTTGTAATGATTATGGGGGGAAAATTGTTGAAAGACCTAATTCAGTCAGGGAGACAAGTTTAGTTCACAACAGTGCATCACTAAGATTCATGAATTGATGACAAGTTGTTGCCTAATAATAGCTCTAGGTCAGCACCAATATATGTAATTCCCTGCCCAAACAAAAAGCCTAAATCAAGGCCACTGAAGTCAGCCAAGGAGATGGATGTAGTGTTCAACACTTTGTCATGGATTCTGGCTGAAGTTTTCAAGTCACGTGTCCCTGATGCGATGCCGGTACTTGTCATTTCTCTCAGCTGTGTGGGGAAGCAGCTTGTTGAAGAAGGAGGACCGAATGCTCTGTAGACCCGAGAGCCCTGAAAGCAGTGGGGTGCAGGTAACAATTCCAGCTTACAAAGCACAACGGTCCCACGAGGCTTCTGGGAACATGGACAATAACCGTTCGATAAGATATGAATCAAAAAGTTCGTTTCTTTCCCAAAGGCAGAATCCAAATAGTGTGTTTTATAGCCCAAAGGAGACACAGTTCCTTTACACCCTCATAGTTATTTGCTTCTTCTCTGTTAGAGATTCAGGAACGTTCCACCTACTGAGGAGGACAGACCTGGAGTATGTGACACAGCAAGCAAGGCACGAGGCTGTAGCTCGGCGGCAATGTTATGGCTCATTTTCCTTGCACGCGCTTATCTAGAAGACGGCTTTCTATGTCTTGGGCAGTCACCATGAAGGGGGCTCTTCTGACCATATGATCCATGTCCCATGGTTGACACATGAGTAAATTGGGTTGGACTAGCATTTATTAAATATGGTTTGGGGCTGATTTACTACCATGGAAGTTGAGGCTATAAACACACCAGGCCAACAGCATTCACCTCTTGTTCTTAATTCGTTGCTGCTTCCAATCTCCACCCCCAGAGCAGCAGTGGAAGCGAGATGGGAAGCAGACTGCTAACGATGCTCCTTCCCTGTGGATCAGGACTCTGGAGAGGCGGGAAGCCCTCAGAGCCTCTGGAGGCCTCATGGCGCCTGGCAGCCTCTTCCCTGTGGAGCTGCGCGGGACTCGGGGACATCTTGACATCTTGCTGTGGTCAGTCTCTTCCCTGCACTGTCATGACATGCCTTTTCTCTGAGCAGGTCTCTGCCTAGCTGCAGGAGCCCTGGGGATCCCTGGCAAGATTGTCCCCCTTGCGCTTCTGAGACTCCCACCCTCCTCTTCTCTGCAGCCCCCCATACCCCAAGTTCCTCCTTATTTGCACCTCAGGGGTCTGGATTAGAACTGGGGATCCCCCTTCTCGGAAGATCTGCTGTGAGGCTCCTAATCTGTCTGACAGCTGGGTTTGCCGCTGTTTCCGGAAGTCGAGCCTGTCTGACTGCTCCTGTTTGGGACCATTACCCCAAAAGGACTCCGTGTTCTGGTTCCGGACACCTCAAGCCTATGCTGGAGAACTCCTGGCCATCCTCAGACTCGTGGGGACCCCTGCCTCACGCTCTGAGTCTGCTACACACAGGCTTCTTGCTCATGTTCCTCGACTCCGACATATGTCCAAGGCCGATTGTTTCCACAGCCCTCCTGGGATGGTTAAAATGACATGTCCACATGGCTAAGCTGTGGTTCTCAGTAGTTTTGCAGACAGTATCGGATTGATATAAACTGTCAATCTGCTAAAGGGGAGTTTTCTTGGGGGGCAGGTCCTGCCTCCAGAATGAAAATGGGTGTTCTGACAAAGCTTCTCTCTCTCTCTCTCTCTCTCTCTCTCTCTCTCTCTCTCTCTCTCTCTCTCTCTCTCTCTCTCTCTCTCTCTCTCGCCACCATCCTGCATGATTCTCAGCTGAGGAACAGAAGTTAGCAGAAGGTTTCCGCCTGCGGATTGTGTGTCAACCCGGCAGCACCATGAGCCATTGGAAGCCTTCAGCCTGCACTATGGATTTGAGGCTTGTAAATCACACAGTCGCATGAACCCATGTATCATATACATGTATGTATACATGTGTATACATCCTTCACTTGTTTGGCTTCTCTAAGGAACTCAGACAAGGCATGTCCCATGGCAGCCCCTGGAGGCTTTTTATAAGCATCAGTTCTCCCTCCTTCACAAACAGCCCTTCCTCCTTTAAAACATAATTATCAGATTAGATCCCAACCCATCTTCCCATTAAAGTCACTTATACATACTTCACCCCATCCATCAAAGACGTGCGGCCCTCTTGCTGCCTTACTCTCTATCAGTATTCCTCCGGTGCCACGTCCAGTCCACTCCACAGCCAGGACCCTCATCCCGATAACCCCTCCTTGCCAATCACTCTGCCCCCCAGCCATTTACAAACATTCTGATTTCTGATCGCCACCTCCTATCTTTCCAGCTCACCCCCGTCTCACGTCCTGAGTAAGGAAGGCTTCTCCCGCTTAGCATTTCCCAGCCAATAGCTAGTACCGCGGCTCCACAGTCTGCCCGGAGTCCCTTCTTTCTCACATTTCTCTCCTCTGGTTTCCAGTCTGCTACCATAATCATGCTAATACACACACCTGCAACTCCCTGTTGGCCTCTCTACTGTGGAATCATGAAAAAAAAAAAAAGCTAGTTAAGCCGAGATTTTTGTGCATTCCGTGTCTAAACTGCAGTGGTGATCTGTGGGCAGAGTGAGAAAACAGAAAGTTAGCTGGCATTCATTTCAGTTTCTGACCAGAAACCTAACAAGTCCCTCAGGACTTCCCAGCCAACAGTGCCTTTCTCAAATCCCCGCACATCCCCGTCTTCACGGTCAGCCAGGGACCTGTCTCCTATTTCCCTGGGAATGTGGAAGTAATTGGAAGACAACATCCACACTCGACTGGCACATGTGCTGACGTACTTGCTACCATCCCCTCTGCTTTCCTGAGATCCTCGGTCTTGACCCGCGCACCGGCCTCACCCACCGTTGCAAGGTGTGAGTTGTGTCTGCCCCTCTGTGCAGTGAGATCCTCGATTTGGGCAAATTCTTTGTGGTAGCACTTAATTCTGCCCTTGCGAACATCAAAAAACTCTCCCATCTACGGTACCATTCTCCAGTCTTTAATTGTAGAAATTCTCGTTTATATACAGTCCCACATCGCTGCCCTTATTTACTCTCCCTGCTTTCGTGTTTTCCTCCCAGCATGGCACTGAAAGCAGACTGGACAGTGTCATCCTCAGTGGTCCCGTGGTTATATTCAGTAGTCAGTTCCCATCCTTATATTAATAAATCACCTTGGCTTTCTGAAATGTTTTTTCCACTAGTCCAGCATCTGTCCACTCTTCTTTCCTCCTGTTGGGGGTAAAAGCATCCAATCTGCCATGGATCTAATGTTGTCAGCCCCTAGCCTGGCCTGTCTGTCTGGTGATAGCTAATTTCTAGTTCCCATAATGCCTGACACACGGTAGGTGCTAGATGCATCGGGCTGAATAGATAGTCAGTCATAAGGGCGCGACCTTACACGGATAGCTTCTGTAAAAGGAACTTTGGGAAAAGAAAATTAAAAGTAAGCACTGGAGTGAGAAAAATTATTTGAGAGAAAGGGCAAAAGTTGGGAAGAAAAGAAAAAGCAGAAAGCAGCTCCATAAATCTCAGCAACATTGTTTTTACCTGCGTTGTCCTTCATTTGATGGCCCTAGTCCCAAACAATTAATCATTCTTCTTTCATGCTAAGTGCTACAAAAATAGCAGTTGGCTCACAATTTTAAAGGAAGCTAGCAATTTAGAAATAATGAAATGTTAGAACATCTGAATTCATCAAGTTTCTGTAAGTGTCTCTGTCCTGTAGGTGTCTCTGTCCTGTAAGTGTCTCTGTCCTGTAAGTGTCTCTGTCCTGTAAGTGTCTCTGTCCTGTAAGTGTCTCTGTCCTGTAGGTGTCTCTGCCCTGCATGAGCACAAAAAGACCACAGAGTCACAGGACTGGAGAGAAGAGGCAACTTTTTAAAATGACATTTAGTGGGAAAGGTGAATGTGGACTCACCTTTGGTAATATTCTTTAATTTCTGTCCTGCACACGACACAGTCACCAGAAAATCCAAGTATTAGTATTACAGGTTATTGGAGGGTGTATGTGGTATATGCAGTGTTGGTAGGCAGTCCAGAGCTGGGTTAGAATAATTTTAAACTAGAAATTATCAATTTACTGCTTCTTAACAACTGGGGTCAGCAGACAAGACCTTGAAATGAAGTACTTTGAAAGAAGAGCTTTTATAAACAATGATTACAATCACCACCCCCTGTCCCCGCAATACAGCCATTTTAGGAACTCTTTAAGTAATTAAAGTCAAAAAAAAAAGTAATTAAAGTCTTCGCTTTTTGTTTGCAAATCAGTATTTGGATTTTACAAGCTAGATCATTTTAAATCCACCACTGGAACAAAATTTTACTTTATACTACTAATTTACACTACTCTAAAAAATAGGATTGTTTTCCTTTGAAAAGCAAGCTTCTCTGTAAACACACCAGTGTGGCCAGAACATCTGCGGTGGATGAGACGTGCAACGGCATCATCCCTTGCTCTTCTGCTTTGACTACTTGACATGAATCAAGAGTGAAGCCTGTCCATCAGGTCGCAGCTTGATGGCCTCATTTGGAGACTCAAAGGGAATGAATAGCTCACTGGAGGGGGGACACACTCTCACTCCCTGTGAGACATTCCTGTGGACAAGACACAGGGAGCTCTGCTATGGCCCTGGAGCTGAAGGAGCCACGTGGTGACCCCTACCAATGCTCAGAAGCTTCTACTGCCACTGGATCCACAAGACTTTCCACCCACTGGCCTGTGATTTTCCTGCATTCGGCATCACTGCATGTGTTGCGCCCGTGAGTCTAAAGAGGACTTTACTGATTGGTATCGGACATATGGGCTAATATCGGACTTATGGACTTGATCTGGACGGGGCTGGGATGTATTCTCAAATTTCAATTGTTCTTGTATATAACACTCTTTCTTATACACATAGGGGTCTAACACAGAAGACAAGTGGGACCTCAAGAAAACAGGGGCCTTGACACTCCAGCGCCATGTGTGAGGCACTTCCAGGTCTTTGTTTTGGGGCATGGCAAGGACAGACCTGCCTCGGTGGTCCCTTAGCAGCTCTTGGTGACTGCCGCAGAGAAGGGAAGGAGCCAGGAAGAGTGGGGTTCCGCATCCTCTTTAGGATGAGTGAGTCGGGCTCTGGCTCCTAGGAGAGGCATCTGAAAGCCCGGACAGATTTCTCCTAAGTCTGACCTTCCAAGTCCAGGAAACCATTTCCTACTTCCGCATAGAGACTGGTGAAGTTCTCGGTCGCATGCCTGCTAGCGAGTCCACATGCACACATACCCCACACACACAAATACACACACTCAAACCTATTGTCATTGAGCTGATGTTAATTCCAACTTACAGTGACCCTGCAGCTGGAGGAGAACTGCTCCTAAGTTTATAGTCTTATGGAAGTGGACTGTCCTATATTCCTCCTTCAGAGCGGTGGTTCCAGCCACTGGTGGCTGGTTAGCAGGGTAGCTCTTTACCGGGGCATTGGGGAAAGGAATGATACCTTCCACAGGAAGCTAAGATCACCTCTACTCTCCCTAAGTGCTCATTTCAAAGTAAAAGCTCAGGGACTGTTCCCAGGGTTACTGTCAAGGAGCTGCTCCAAATATTTGTTGATGCTGATAGGTGATGCCAACCTCCGACCCCAATCCTGTTCTTCCTGGAAGATGATGAATCGTGGGGAAATAGATTCCCGTGGAGCCCTCTCTCTCTCTGGGGTAGCTACTAAGAGCTCAGTCACAGCAAGAGGTAGGAGTTTTGGAAAGCTGAGCCCAGAGTGCCAAGATGAGCTAAAGATAAATGGCATAATTCTTGATTCAGGGGGCATAACCACATGAGCCTTGGCTCTGCAAACGTCTAGCCTGTGACTTGAACCCCTCTGCATGGCCCGACGCCCGTTTCCAAGTCCGCATGCTGCCCCTCAGGGCTCTTGCTTGGTACCACTTTCTTCTTGGCTGTAACGCTGGTGGCTCTAGGAGAATGACTGCCCACTCCCTGGGCATCTTTGTTGCCGACTATTTGCCATGCATTCCCCTTGCTTGAGTGGACAGAGGTGCCAGTTAATAACAAACATGCTGCCGTTCCTCTCCACCCCTCCCCCACAACTGACTGGATGGGGTGACCTTCAGACCTTCATCTGGATGCTCTCTGACCCCACTCTGATATCTGTCTGGAGACCATGGCCATGGAAGTTTCACATAAACTGAATCATATAATATGTGAGCTTTTGTATTAGCTGGCTTCATTTGGTATAATATTTCGAAGTTCATCATGTTATCATATGTCAGAACTTCATTTCTCTGTATCGATGAGTTATATTCTATTGATGTACAGACGGCACTTTTTCTATCTTTTGATGGACATTTGTGTTATTTTCACATTGGACTATAAAGTATCATGCTGCGGTGAACAATCACATTCACACGTTGAATATTCATTTTCAATTCTGTGGAACATATTCCTCGGAGTAGAATTTCTGAGTCATATGATAATCGGATGCTTAGCATGGTAAACCATTATGCATTTCACCAGCAGTGGAGGAGAGTTCTCGTTTCTTTCTACCTTTGCCAAAATAGGTGACTGTCTTTCATTTTGGTTACAGCCCCTCTAGCGGGTGTCAGGAACCCTGGCAGCGTAGTGGGCTAGGTGGGCTATTGGCCACAAGTTCACCAACTCGAGGCCGGAATTATTTCTTCAGTTCTTTCAGCTTAAGATCTGCTGAGGTGTTCTTTCCCTTTGTTTTCATTTTTATGTTTAAGTCTAGGTCTTTGCACACACAGTTCCTTATAACACTTTACTTTGTCTTCTGGGAGCTGCCCGTCGACATTTCTGTTCAGCTTTTCATGTCAATATTTTTCCTCTTCGCCTTGGCTGTGCTATGAAGAGCAAGTTTCAGAATACTCTTATGACACCCGTCTTGGTCTTTGCTTTCTTCCCTATCTTTGTACTGCTCTTTGTGCTTCCTCCCCGTATAATGTTCTTTGTGGCATCCCACAGTTTATCAGGTTTTCTGTCGCGAGTGTTCAGGGAGTCAAATCCATTCTTGAGATATTCTTTAAATTCATGTGGTATATATGCAAGACTGCGTTTTGCTTATCTTAGATTTAGTTTGATAGGGTGCAGTTCCTGCGCTGTGCCTCCAGTGATCAACATATATTTCTACAATGATTCTTGGTGACTCTTAATTGGTATTTAAGTCAAGAGGTGGGGGTGGAGAAGGACATGTCTGTCATGAGAATATGATTTCAATTTTGTTGTTGGGGAAACCAACCCGTCACTGGGAAAAAAGCTCAATATCCATATTACATCGGAGAATATGTTCTGTACTATGTTCCCAATCTATTTCTTTTAATTTAGTTTCTTTCCAGCCTTTGGTGAGCCAACCTGCATGTTATAAACAACTGGCATTTTAGATTTTGTCCTTTCTGGGGAGCACAACATCCCTCACAGGCCACACCAGAAGGATTTCATTTGGAAACTCCACTAAGCCAGGCTGTACCTTACACTCACCTGTGGCTGATTAAAGAAACGGAACCACCCCCTTGTTCTTAAAGCGGACACACCCTAGTATGAGTAGAAGTGGATTACGTCTATCTGGAAGGTATGGATTTGGGAGTCATGGAACATTGGTTCAGATCTCTTCCTCTGAGTGTGCTGTGTAATTGGCAATTTAAGACTATCATACATTTGCTATTTTCATGCTCTCTCTGCTCTATTATGACATAGCTTAGTCCAGCAGGCATAGTTCTGCCTTAGCAAATGAGAATGACTGTAAATTTTGCCATAGACTCAACCCTCATTGATTGTCTAGTCATTGAGTTTTTAATCTGTACAAGTCACCAATCAATGTTTTTAGTCTAAAATGCTATCCTATACATGTATACCTTCCTTTTCTAAACAGTATTTTAAATTCTCTACCACTGACTACATTTAGGATACTCTTGATAGAATTATCCTATCCCCCAAGGAATCATGTATAATGATAACGATATCACTAAAGTGGACCAGGGATATAAACTGTAGGTATTTGAATGAATTTTGAGCTCACACATAATCATAAATCCCAATGTGAGAATAATTAGGTCTTATGAAATGACCCTTCTTGATAGTTGACCTCATGAAGAGATCACTAAAGATATGGATGCTATAGATAGCAACATGTGGTGAAGAAATCAGATGGTGACTTGCAGAAAGAATAGCATCAAGTGTCTTAAAGGTTTGTCTCAAAACAGTAGCCAAATAAGTGAGGTGTCAGCTATGTCCATATGGAAGAAACACACCATCCTGTGTGTTGCGAGGATTGTAAATAATAAACCCTAAGACCAGAGGTGAGAACTGTATTAGAGCTTAAATTCTGAGCACTTGTTTTGCAAAAGGCTCTGGATGACAAAGAAACCTGAAAATCCATTTGCTGACCCCTCCCCCCCATGAATTAAACCTCAGGGGAATTTCTTCGGACCACTGAGCAGGGATGTGCGTTGCCTTGCTGTCATGCAGAATGCATTGGAAAATTGAATTAATGCAGATGTTAAAATTTAACACCGTATCATTTGTTTTCCCTTTTCACCCATTTTAATTTGTTCTAGTTTTCATTATTATCTGCTTTCTTGTTGATTGAGGATTTTCTGTGTTTTGCTGCTATTGTTGAGGTTTGGGTTTTTACTCTTTTTTTGGCTTGATTTCTTTATATGAAATCCACTCTCACTCCCATAGAGTCAATTCCAATTTATAGCAACCCTATAGGACAAATTAGAACTCCTTCTTTGGGGTTCAGAGACTGAAATTCTTGGTAGTAGTAGAAATCTTTGTTCTTTTTCTCCTGCAGAAGCACGATGGTTTCCAAATGCTGACCTAACCATTAGCCCAGGGCTCCAGGACAGAAAAATCTACAGCAACACTAACCAGGGTAAAAGTTTCCTAAGGTTATGGCAGGGGAGGTTGGGGTGAAATAGGGAGCTAGTAATAATGAGTACAAAAATGAACAAAAAGTTCTAAAATTGATTGTGGTGATGATTGCATAATCTTAAATTATGTTTAATCCATAGAATTGTATGGTATGTCATTTACATATCAATAAAACTAAAAACAGGAAAAACTAGACTGACAGACTTAAGATGCAGACAGCTAGTGGGTGTTCATTCTCAGGCGGCATCTTCAAAATACACACACAATTTTGTTTTGCCAACAAGTTAACTTTCTACAGGCAATAGGGACACCAACAAAAGTTTTTATAATAACTTTTCTTTCCTCTTCAAGATTTCTATGCATCATAGAAAACTGAAAAGCAAAGACCAAAAGGCGAAGAGTTCAGAAGGCATTCGAAATCAGTTTGATGATTTGATAGCTACAGTTTGGCATGTTTTTCTGCATCCTGTGTATGTATACACACAACTGAGCATATAATCTTTGGAGGTTGAGGTCACATACTATGGATTCATGTTTTTCTTAAGAAAAGAAATAACAACAGGGTGACTATTTACCAAATCAAATTCCCAAAGCCATGAATATTTTCACAAGCTAGAACACAAGACTCAATCAGGAAAAGAAACCAACAAAAAGTCATTTTGGAAAGAGCAAAATTACAAAAGAGAAAACTGCCAGCAGGCTTCTAGATAAGGATATTGGAAGAGTAACAGTGAAAACACTGAACTTCCCAAATGCTCAATTTAAAATGAAACAAAAATCAAGAGGACACTAAGTATAATGCTTCTAAGAGAATTATCTGAGTTGTAACTATTAAATGATTACCAATGTGTTTCCATACATACAAAATGCAAATATGGGCAAATCTGCATACATCCCTCCCCTTGCACATCCTGCAGCTGTTCTGCTGCTAAACAATCTTGATGTATACTACTCAAAGGTGGCTTAACAATTCCATGTCCAAGATGATCTCTAAATTATAAAAAAAGTATATTTACAAATTGGTTAACTCCCTAGCACTACTTTTTATCATACACTATCACTTTCAGACACCTAAAATGCTTAGATGCTGTAAAATAATTAACATTGTCCAGAATAAGCACATGTATTTTATAAGAAATGTATATATAGACTTCTGGTTTGTGGATAATTTTGGTAGACATAGCTGGATACTTAATCAACTCAATTTTAGATATTAATTCAGCTGCTTTTGAACATTGGAAGCAATGATTCGGTTTCAGGTTGCATAATGTTAGGATGCAGATAAAGAAGGAATCAGCATTTTAGAATTCCCCATCTCCATTATTCCATTATAAATGATTTATTACGAGCAATCACCACACACAAACCAGGAGAACCAAATATTGTTGTTTATCTAACTTAGAGTCATGAGGGTTGACCTTCAGAGAATGCTGTCAATGACAGCAGCTTGCTGCTGAAATTTCAGAGAAATTGAATCCATGCACTCTCAAGAGTTAAAGTGGGAAATAGTACATAGGTCTACTTTTTGAAACACCTGGTGTGCTGTAGAAGGGTCAGATTTCCTTTCTCTGCAGCTATAAAGTCAGATGTTTCCAATCCAGTTACAATACTATAGCAAGGTGTCTGTTTCACCTCGTTTCCGACACTTGCACAACAAATCACTGACTTCATGGTAGGTGATGTGCTAGGAAGGGAGCAGCCATACCGGGTTATAACCCACAGCGTAAAGTTCTCCATATTAAATAACTCAACGGTGGGCCTTTCATAACCTTGTCCAGGCCTCAGAGTGAAATAATCTATTAACAAGTTAATTTTCCTTCCATTTAAGCATAAAGTTCTAATCTTCTCTGACTGCTCGATGTTCCAGGCTACACTCTAATTGACCACGGAAGGACAGATGCTTCAAATGCCAGCAGGGTGACCCCAAATAAACTGATTTGAGGGGAGCTTCCAGGCTAAGAGGAGACTATGAAGAAGAAACTAACTGCCCACTTGGAGGAAACAACCGCTAACAATCTTACGCATAGCATGGAAGCGCTGTCAGATACTGAGGCCCTAATGAATGGAAGCAGAGCACTGTCAGAGATGGTGCCGGAGGACGGGTGACTCGGGTGAGAAGGAAGAGCTGCTTTCTCAAAGGACCATTGATTGTGGTGAGGTGAATGGAGTCAAGCCTGTGGGAGCAAAACCTGACAAATCTTCATTTGCTGATAGGTCACAACTGAAAATGAGGGCAGGGAGGGGGGAGCAAGCTGCAAAAATCTAGTAATTGGAACTTTGAATGCAAAAAGCGTGACTCTTAGAAAACTGGGCCTGGTAAAAAATGAAATGGGAGGCATAAACATTGATATCCCAGGGATTAGTGAGCTGAAACGGACTGGTATTGGGCATTTTCAATCAGATAATCAGGTGGTTTACTATGCCTGGAATGACACAATCAGGAGGAAATGGATTGCATACATTGTAAACAAGGACATACCCAGATCTATCTTGAAATACAGTGCTGCTTGTGATAGGATTATATACATGTAAATTCAAAGAAATCTAATCAATACACTTATTCTTCAAATATATGTACTAGTCACCAAAGCTAGTGAAGAAGAAATTGAAGAATTCTACCATTGGTCCAGTCCAAAAGGGACCAAACGAGCAATCCGGTTGCACTGATAACTCTGGGTGATTGGAATGAAAAAGTGGGATGCAAAGAGGAAGGAACAGTAGTTGGAAAATATAGTCTTGGTGACAGAAACAACGCTGGAGATCACGTGATAGAATTTTATAAGACCGACAAATTATTTATAGCAAATATCTTTTTTCAACAAGACAAACAGCAACTACACACATGGACTTCTCCAGATGGAATACACAGAAATCAAATTGACCGCATCTGTGGAAAGAGGCAACGGAGAAGCAAAATCTTAGCAGCTAAAACCAGGTCAGACACTGACTATTGAACAGACCACCAATTGCTACTATGTAAGTTCCAGACTTTGTACCTTTGGCCACAGCTAGCCAGTCAAGGATTCGATATTTGGCCACAGATGGGCTTTGGAGAGCAGAAACAAGTCCATCTTGCTGGTGGCCAAGTATTGAATGCGACAGTTGGGAGGGGTCGTGGCTATGATCCCAAACATATGGAGGAAGTTGCTCTTCAGAGTAAGAGATGAACCTGCAAGCCGAGAGGTAGAAAGTAAAGGGAAAGCTCTGATGGAGTGCTTGGGATTTGCTGCCAGCGCTTCCTTCTGCAGACTTGTATGCGTTCTTCCCGTGTCCTTACTGAAGACGCCCCGTTTTACTTAAAGTGGGAGTCCTATTACTTGAAGCCAAAATAGTTTGATTTCACACAAATGATCTCATTTTCACTCTTTCCAAACACATCTTATTACCTCAATTTGGGAAATCATGTAAACAAGGCCCAGGGTAGGGAAGAAGTATCTTTTAGAGTCACATAGTGTTTACGGAAAAAATCCCCAACAAAAGATTTGCAATGACAGGACCAGGGCTTCGTTTCCTCCTTCACAAGAGGCCACGAGATGTCCCGACTACAGGCTCTGTGACAGGGATGCAGGCCTGGGCTCCATGCCTGAGAGGGATGCAGAAGAGCAAGGCCTAGTCCCTGCGCACGCGTCTCCATCACGCTCATTTGCAGAACGTTTCCTCCAGCTGCCGCCACTAAGAGACTCTAATTCATCAGCGCGACTGCAGATGGCGTCCTCCTCTGGGAGGTCAGCTGGTCACTAACTGTCCTCAGCCTTCCTACCCTGGTCGGGCTCCCCTGGGAGAATTCCGACGGCTCATGCACTGGCGACCCAGTGCAACTTTTTCAGGTCTGGGCCTTCCCCAATCCAAGAGATGAAGACACTTTTCCAGGTCTGGACCATCCCCAATCCAAGAGATGCAGACATGTTTCCTGGGCCCACATTTCCTGAGCCCTTGCTTGACCCTGCCAGAAGTCCTCAGTGCCGGCCTCCCTTCTAAAGACATGGCAGGGGCTGGCTCAAAAAGGCCAAGGCAGCAGTTGCCTGGTCTACTTCCTGCTCTTGCCGCCCGCCCACCTGCCTCAGCCTGTGGGAACTGTGTGTGTGGGTGTCAGCATCCAGGGCCACAGCTTGTCCTTCTTCACATCCCCCCAGGCATTAAGGAGAAATGCCATCTGCCGGGAGTGGCAGAGCCCACCCCTACTGCTCTGAGGCATGTAGAACAAGCCCTGGTTCCTCTCTCTCTTTCTGGGGCGATGGCTGGAGACATAGCCTGGCACTTCCAACCCGGAATCGGATGCATATGGCTGTGCCCAGGAATATAAAAATTTTAAAAAGGATTCTTATAACAATCCTTCTCTTGGTTTCCCCTTTCTTCCTCCCTCTTTCCCTTTTTCCCTCCCTCCTTCCCTGCCTTCCTTCCCCCCTTCCTTCCTTTTCACTAAACTCTACGTGAAGAAAGCGGCATTGGTGGGTCAAGGGCAGAATTCTCATCTTGCCTTCAGGAGACCAGGTTCAATTCCTGTTCAATGAACCACGTACATAGATATCATCTGTCTGCCAGTGCTGCTTGCGTAATGCCATGATCCTGAACAGGCTCCAGTGGACATTCTAGACTAAGGTGACCTGGGAAGAAAGACTTGCCAGTCTACTTCTGAATATCAGCAAAACAGAACTTTGTGGATCTCAGCGATCCAATCTGCCCCTGATCAGGAGGAGGGTACAAAACTTGTCAGCATTTTGTTCCATCATCAATGGAGTCACCAGGAATTCAGGTCAATGTGGTGGCGGATAACAGTAATAAGCAAGAAAAGCAAGAATTAATCATAAAAGTTACAGCCAAGATGTTGTTCCCCATGCTTCTCCCATCTTCCCTGGTCCTCCCCATAACCACCTCCGTGAAGAGCAATACCGGATCACTCTGGCCTCAGTCTGGGCGCTAAACGCAAGAGGACTAGAGAAAGGTCATAGTAAAGATGATGGGGACTCCCGTCCTCGCTGGGTGGACTCCATGGCCCTCGGCCGCATGTGCATGCCCATCTATAAACACGGTTCCTCTGTGCAGACAGACACCCCTGTGAAGAGCTGTCCCTTTCAGGCCTCCGACCCGAAATGCCCGTTGGTCAAACACTGTCATGTGTACAGTGCATGTATCCAGTTTCACAACCTCAAGTTCATTCTTGTAGTCACGGAGTTGGCTATGTATGGTCAGCTTATACTTGTCCCTCAGAGAGCTATGAATTTTCACTCTAACGCTACATGAAAGGAACGAATGGCCAACTGGTACTAGCAAAGCGCTGGAAATCCCAAAGCTACACTGCTTTAAGATAGGCGGCCCAGAACACGGGACACCATCCTGCATGGGGAGCCCTTGTAATCACAGAGGCGTGGCCACAAGCCAAGGAAAGAACCGTGGCTCTTCGGAGGCTGCTCAAGGAGCCCCCTAAGTTCTATTACAATTCTTAGATCCTCAGCTCTCCGCTATCAGATGTCTTTTCACAATTTAAACGTTCTGGAAGAATGATTCTGCCCAAATGTCTAGTATGTGCATGCCTTTTTATTGGCGTATGATGCTTAACGCGATTCAGTGGCATAGGAAATGAAATCCAGAGCTCTGGCAGGTGGTGTGTTCTAAGAAGATTATCAGGAATCAAAAGATGTGTTCGACAAAATGAATATATACATATGGATTATGATAAGAGCCCCCAATAAAATAAAATTCAATAAAAAATAGGTGATCATAATAGTGGTAATTAAATTTATTCACCATTTTAGTACTTCCTTGGTGCCGTGACCAAAGTCTCTGGGTCTATATGGTTTACATACTTAGCTGCTAAACTAAATATTCGTGGTGTATGCTCAGAGGTACCTCAAAAGAAAGGCCTGGCAATCTACTTCTGAAAAATAGCCAGTGAAATGCCCCTCCCCTTTTTTCCTTACTCTGAAGACACTCGGGGTTGCCAAGAGTTAGTGTCAACTCCACACTAACAGGAGGTTTTGGTGCCACGTCGGTATTGTTGTAAGTGTTTTATATGTGTAGTCTGTTTCATCTGGTCTGTTTGAGGTAGCCACTGGTCAGCATTCCATTCTCTTGTATATAATGTCTCCATGGATTGGAGCAGACTCAACAGGAGCAAATAATACCCAGGGTAGTCAGGAGGATGGGACTAAGAAATGATTGATTGATTGTGTCATTCCCCAGCAATTCAGCTTCCAAATTCATTTAGAAATACAACTACAAGGGAATGCCAGATGGTCGTGGTTGATGCAGCAGCCTGTGCCACGTGACATTGTTTTCCGAAATACTTTCCTTAGGGCTTCAGAGGTGATGTGCATAGAATGAGATGGTCACCCGTTTCTTCCATCTTTGTGATTAAAAAAGAATGAGCTGAAGGAACCGCTGAAGGAGAGACTAAGCAATTCTGGAAAACCAAATCTAATGACCAACACTGAAAATATTTGCAAATATTAGACTACCTTTAAGTAAAACTACAAGTCAATTGAAATCCTGAATGTTCCTTCACCTGGTCTAACTAGCTGCTTCACGCGTGACTTGGGATCTCTGCGACCTCCCTGCTCAGCTCAGTGCCGAAGGCATGCATCCTGGTATCAGCCAGGCATTGATTTCTAACCCATGGGAGAAAGGGGGGCACTGAATAGCCACGTGTGCAAGAGAAGCTGTCAAGGGAGTGTTGGAATCGTATGGGGTTATTTCTCTGATGCTGCATGTGTGTGCTTACCACCACCTAGCACAATGGAAGCTACCGAGTGCTCAAAGCATGACGCAGGCTAGGGTCATGAGCTCTTGTGACACTTCACCATGAGGAGAAGTTGAAATGTGGCCCGGGCAGGCGGTCGACGGAGGGGACAAAATGGCCGGGAGGAGAGTTGTCTGTAACTCCACAAGAGAGACAGAAGGAGTGCTTTGGCTTATAGGAAAGGAAAACAAGGAGGGGCAAGTATCCCACAGGCCGTTTTCAAAGAAACAAAATGGTTTCTACATCATTCCCGTCAAAGTCTGGAACCAATAAGGCACAGGTCTCTGAGCGAAGCGTTGGAAGGTTTAAAGAGGGCTTACTGATTCTAGTAAGGCCTCGAGAAACAAGCTACATACTTAAGAACACAAAGCACCTCGTCTCCATGGACATTTTAGTTTTCTGGGAATATTATTGATAAATGTGTATGGTTCTGGGGAAGTTGAAGGACTCTACCAATGTTGTCTAGATTCTCAACTTGTTTTGGAGAAATTTATGCCAAGCAGGTATTTTGAGTTAAATTTTAGTTAGAGATGGTGGGGCTTAAAGAATTTATGGGAATTTTTTAGTTAAATCAAGGGAAGAAACCCAGCTCCTTTTACTTTCTATACAGTATTATTTGTAGACTATTTTTCTATTACATATTTTAAACCCCACATAAGTATTCTTTTTGATCAATTCATTTTTATATACAATTAAAACCTTCTTATTGTGAATTAGGTGAAGGTTTACAGGGTAGCCCTTCATTTTTAAATTTAATATTTTATACACATTTTATTTCATCTCATTTATTGTAAACCCCTTGCAATAGTTTATTGTGCCAGCCTGGCCGATAAACACAAGTGGGATTAATTGAAGGGCGGAGAGATAAACGGCTCGGTGAGCCTTGCCTTTCTTGTCTCTTGCTCTTTAATCATCAGACCAGCGTGAGGCTGCCTTGCTTGTTCTGTGCCTCAATTTAAAGGGTACACTGCCTGTGGGACACCTAGCCTGAGGACTGTGTCACTGTAAGTTGAGGTCCCTTTAAGCTCACATAATTGGAACGTACATCTCTGGAGCTGGGGACCGACAGTTGGTGACCTGCCTTGCTGTTTGCTGCCTGTGTATACATAGCCCAGCTCTCTCTACAGAGAAGGAACTGGCGACGCTCAAGGCTTAAAGGACTGCTATTGTCTCACAACTCTCTCAGGGAAGTGAGTTATACTGAGCCATTTGTACTGCTTTAAAATTTAGCTGTTCATTTCTTGTATTGTCTATCTATCTGTATATAATTTAACAGTTCATTTCTTGTGTTATATATCTATCTTTATAAACATGTATATATATATATATATATATAATTATTAGCAATCTGGTTTTGTCTCTCTGGCGAACCCTGTCTAACAGACTCCTCAATGTAACATTACTTTTTCCACTTCCTCCCTGCTTTCTGTTTCTATTCCTCTTTCTTTTCTAACCATTCTGAACACTGTGATTGGACAAATGCTGCACTTTGATCTCAAATGGTTGATTATTCTAAGGTGTTTGTTTTTCTCTCTTGTTTCTGGTGTCATTGTTTCCTTCTAGATCTATTGTTGATTCATAGAGATAGGTTCAGTTTTAGACCTGAAGGGTGATTAGGGACCATAGTCCTGGGCTCCCACCAGTCTCTAGCTGATCAGTGAGCCTGGCCTTTCAGATGACTTTGAATTTGGTCCCATGTTTTTTGCCCACTCTATCTCCAACCTTTTAATGTGATCCCTCTCAGAGAAGCTGGTAGTGGTGACCAGTCACCATCTAGGTTCGGGTTTCAGGGTCGTGGAGACGGATCTTTGCATGATCCAATGGACTAATTGCTTCCCTTTGCCTTTACTCTTGTCTTTACTCTTTGTTCCACCAGATAGGGAGAGATCCCAAGTTGCACCTATATAGCCTTTCATGAACTCCCATAAAAATATCATTTTATGGCGAGAGGGGGAAGATGGCCGACAGGGACACCCGCATACTCTGAGAGCTCCTCCAAACAAAGCGGGATTGGCGACCAGGTAGCTGAATAGTAAGAGTCTGGTGAGTGAAATATCCCCCTGGGACAGCACCCCAGTCCTACCCCACGTATTTGTCCGGAGCAGGGGTCTAGGTCAATGAGGACCGGACTAGTGGGACATCTCTGGCCACTAAGCTGCCGTGAGCTCACTGGCGACCGGCTTAGGCTCCATCCCCAAACGGACGCCAGCCCAGAGCCACTTGCCTGCCCTGCCTACTCCAGCGGCCCACTCCCCACTCCCCATACGCGGATCTCCACTGGGAGAGAAGCTTTCCTCTCCCGCAGTTCCCCTCTCCCCGCAGGGCAGCGATCTGCCCTCGGGCCCACGTCCCTCCCTCCATTCATCCAAGCTCAGGGGAGCGGACCCGCGGGTTGTCTGGCGACCCCCACGGGGGACCATCCACCCGCACCGCTGCCGCGGACCTCTCCACCTGCCCTCCGTGCGCTGGCCTCCCACCCCCGCCCGCCCCCGCCAGCCCCTGGCAGCCTAGTGCCAGCTCCACTCCTGGCCGGGACCCTGCGCTGAGCACTTCCCGCCAACAGGAGCCATAGCCCAACCCGCGCCTGTCCCGGACCCTGAGCTTCCGCGGAGCGCCGCGCCCCGCGCTGCTGAGTCTGCCCACCAAGGGCCCCCCCCTGCGCAAGGCACAAGAGTAGGTGCCCTCCCCAGGGTGCTGCGGGGACCCCGGCGGCCGCGACTCTGAGCCTGAGCAGAGGAAGGGCGCCATTGCCCCCTGCGGTTTCGCGCCAAAAGGGCGGAGAGCGAACACCATTGTTCCCTGCAGTGTCCAGCCCGGGCAGATCAAACACTCCACCTGCAGTCTAGGCTTTGCAGTCCCTGAGGAGCCCTCAGTGAGCTCCAGCCAGCTCTCACCACCTGGGGCCCTGTTGGGTCCCCAGTGCCAGCCCTAAGCCTGCCGCAGCCCGCCCCAGCCACCCCAGGAGACGGCACAGTGGCCTGAGCCTCCACACAATAAGGTTACTCCTGTCTCCCAGAAGCATGGGGCCTATTAAAGGATCAAGGAAAAATCAACAGACCACATCACTCCCAACAAAAAAATCAGAAAAACGAGGCACTTTAACAGACCTAACGTCACTCATAGAAGAAACAGATATAGATCAGCCACAAAAGGAAATCTTCAGAACTCTGCTTGCAGTAATACAGGAGCTAAGAGAAGAAAACCAAAATAAGGATGCAACGATAGAAGGGATGAAATGCACAATAGAGGGGATGAAGTCCACAATAGAGGGGATGAATACTATCCACCAAAAGGAACTGCAGAAACTAACAGAGGAGGTAGCAGAGGCCACACAAAAGGTCACAGAAGCTATATCTAGGCTTGAGGAGGCTGAGAACCGTATCAGTGAACTCGAGGACGCTCAAAACAAACGAAGCAAGCGAGAAAAACAATCAGATAGGAAAATTAAAGAAACAGAAGACAGCCTGAGATCAATGACAGATGCTATGAAGAGGAATAATATTCGAATAATTGGTCTACCGGAACACAACATAACACACAAATCGACCGCCAAGATAGCAAAGGAATTCCTGGAAGAAAATTTCCCCAACCTAACAAAGGAGAATCCGACTCTCATACAGGAAGCAGAGAGGACGCCGGCTAAGCTAAACACCAAGAAGAACACGCCAAGGCATATAATTGTAAAATTATCCAACTTAGAGGAAAAAGAGAAAATTCTACGAGCATCAAGAGAAAGGAAGACAGTCACATACAAAGGAGCGCAGGTAAGGGTATGCTCAGACTTATCAGCTGAAACCATGAAGAGGAGGAGAGAATGGAGCAGCATCTTCCAAATTCTGAAAGATAAAAATGCCTCCCCCAGAATCCTATACCCTGCCAAGTTATCCATTAAGATAGAGGGTAAGATAAGGGTCTTCCAGGACAAGGAAGAACTCAAAAAATATACTGCAAGTCACCCGACCCTGCAGAACATACTGGCTGACTCACTATGGCCAGAAGATCAAGCTCCAACTAGAACCTCCAGGAGACCACCATATATCCCATCTCCATCTAGAAGCCAACATGCCAGCAACACGTACCAGGACAACACGGTCTCAGATGGAAAAGAGGACAGGATAGAAACCCTCCACTCAAACGCAGTACACTGATATGAAGGAAGATAGGCAAAGACCCAAAACACAAAACAGAATATGGCAACCATGAAGCCAGAGATTGTCATAATCACTTTGAATACAAATGGGCTCAATTCATATGTTAAAAGAAAGAGGCTGGAGGATTGGATTAGAAAACATAACCCATCAATCTGCTGCCTGCAAGAGACACACCTTAAGCAAGCAGACAAGCATATGCTGAGAATAAAGGGCTGGCAGAAAGTTTACCAAGCAAATGGTAACTCCAAGAAGGCAGGAGTGGCTATCTTAATCTCCGACAAAATGGATCTCAAGATCCAAAACATAAAAAGAGACAAAGAGGGACATTACATAATGCTCAAAGGCTCAGTAAACCAGGAAGCAATAAGCATACTGAATATTTACGCACCTAATAATGGTGCGGCAAATTTCGTCAAACAAACTATTAAAAAAATGACAGAAGAAATCACGGAAACAACAATAATAGTGGGGGACTTCAACACTCCACTATCAGAGAAAGACAGGTCACAGGGAAAGAAGCTCAGCAAAGAGGCCAGAGAGCTAAACAATGTAATTAGGCAACAGGGCCTGATAGACATCTATAGAGCCTTTCATCCAAAAGCAAAAGGTTTCACATTCTTCTCCAATCCACACGGATCTTTCTCAAGAATAGATCACATGCTGGGGCACAAGGCCAGCCTGAGTAAATTCAAACACATAGATATTATCCAGACGTCTTTCTCAGACCACCATGCCATAAAGCTGGAGATTAATAGAAGGGCACCCAGAAAAGCAAGGGCCACCAATTGGAGAATAAACAACGATCTCCTGCGACATGAATGGGTTAAGGTCCAGATCAGAGAGGATATCAGGAAATTTCTAGAAACTAATGAGAACGAGCATACAACATATCAAAACTTATGGGACACTGCAAAGGCAGTTATCAGAGGTAGCTTGATATCACTGAATGCATACATGAAAAAAGAAGAAAGGCGTATGACAGATATGTTAACACAAAACCTCCAACAACTAGAACAGAGTCAACAGAACTACCCCTCCAATAGCAAGAGAAAAGAAATAATAAAAATCAGGGCGGAGTTAAACCAGTGGGAAGACAAAAGAACAATGCAAAGGATTAACGCAACTAGAAGCTGGTTTTATGAACGAATTAATAAAATTGACACTCCCCTGGCAAAGCTTACCAAAGATAGAAAGGAACAATCATCAATAGCCAGGATGAGGGATGAATCGGGGGCAATAACAACAGACCCCAATGAGATAAAAAGGATAATCACAAAGTACTATGAAGGTTTGTATTCTAATGAATTCAGAAACCTGGAAGACATGGATAAATATTTAGAAAAACAATCTATCCCTAGATTATCTGAGACAGAGATCAAGAACCTCAACAAACCCATAGCGAAGGAAGAAATAGAGAGTGTCATCAAAAACCTACCAAGGAAAAAGGCCCCAGGGCCAGATGGCTACACAGCAGAATTTTACCAAACATTCAGGGAAGAGCTGACACCGATCCTCCACAAAGTATTCCATAACATAGAAAAGAACGGCAAGCTCCCAAACTCATTTTACGAAGCCAGCATTACTTTGATACCCAAACAGGGAAAAGACCCCACAAGCGTAGAGAATTATAGACCAATATCTCTAATGAACATAGATGCAAAAATCCTTAACAAAATATTGGCCAATAGAATACAAAGGAACATCAAGCATATCATTCACCACGACCAAGTAGGATTCATCCCAGCGATGCAGGGATGGTTTAACATCCGAAAATCCATCAATATCATTCACCACATCGAGAAGAAAAAGGATAAAAACCATATGATAATATCCATAGATGCAGAAAAAGCATTTGACAACATCCAGCATCCATTCCTAATCAAAACCCTCATGAAGATAGGATTGGAAGGTAAGTTCCTCAAGCTCATACAAGCTATCTATGAAAGACCAACAGCCAACATCATAGTCAATGGAGAAAAGACAAGAACAATACCACTGAAAAAGGGTACAAGACAAGGATGCCCCCTGTCCCCTCTTCTATTCAATATCGTTTTGGAGGTTCTGGCTAACAACATAAGACAGCGGAAGGACATCAAAGGGATCCAGTTGGGAGAGGAGGAGGTGAAACTATCGTTATTTGCAGATGACATGATCCTATACATTGAAGACCCCCAAAACTCCACAGTTGGAATACTTACAGCAATAGAGGAATACGGAAGAGTAGCAGGATACAAGATCAATAAACAGAAGTCGGTAGGGTTTCTATACACATCGGACAGGGCCATGGAAGAGGCGATTAAGAGGGAAGTACCCTTCACAGTAGCCAAGAACAAACTGAAATACCTAGGAATATACTTAACAAAAAATACTAAAGACCTATATAAGCATAATTATAAAACCCTATTACAGGAAACCAAAAGTGACCTTCACAAATGGATGAAGCTCCCCTGCTCATGGTTAGGTAGGCTGAACATAGTAAAGATGACAGTTCTTCCTAAAGCACTCTACAAGTTCAATGCTATACCAATCCAATTACCATCAACCTTCTTCAAAGAATTGGAAAAACTGACCACCAACTTCATATGGAGAGGGAAGAAACCCAGAATTAGCAGAGAACTCCTCAAGAAGAAGGACACAATTGGAGGACTCGCCCTGCCTGATTTTAATGCCTACTACACAGCTACAGTGGTCAAAACAGCATGGTACTGGCACAATGATAGACACTCAGACCAGTGGAAAAGAATAGAAAGCCCAGGAGTAAAATCATCAGCATATAGACAACTGATCTTCGACAAGGGCCCCAAAAACGTCAAGTGGGAAGCAGATGCCCTCTTTAATAAGTGGTGCTGGAAACAATGGATATCCACATGTAGAAAGTTGAAACAAGACGTCTACCTCACCCCATGCACAAGAATACACTCAAGGTGGATCACAGATCTAGAAGTCAAACCCCAAACCATCAGGACCATTAAGGAAGGAATTGGGACTAATCTCAGAGCACTGGCCCAGGGAGCACATAGGCTCACTGCAACAGGGAAGGGGACACACACAGGTGATCTGGAAATCGACAAATGGGATCTAATAAGAATAAAACACCTGTGCACCTCGAAAGACTTTGCCAAGAGGGTGACAAGGCAACCCACAGACTGGGAGAAGATTTTTAGTAATGACACGTCAGACAAAGGGCTCATTACTAAAATCTACAACACCATCATGACCTGCAAAAAGAGGAAAACAGTTAACCCCCTAAGGAAGTGGGCAAAAGAAATGAGAAGAACTTTCACTAGAGAGGAGATCAATATGGCCAATAAATATATGAGAAAGTGCTCCAAGTCCCTTGCCATAAGAGAAATGCAAATCAAAACAACCATGAGATACCACCTAACACCCCTGAGGCTAGCCCAGATCAGTAAATCAGAGAGCAACAAGTGTTGGAGGGGCTGTGGTGAAATAGGAACCCTCCTCCACTGCTGGTGGTCGTGCAGATTTGTACAGACACTGTGGAAAGCAATCTGGCGATACCTAAAGAAAATGGAAATCGATCTACCTTACGACCCAGCCATCCCTCTACTGGGCATATACCCGGTTGAAGCAGCAAATAAAACACGACCAGTCATATGCGCTCCAATGTTTATTGCGGCACAATTCACAATAGCAAAGACTTGGAAACAGCCTAAGTTTCCATCGATAGACGAGTGGATTAGCAAACTTTGGCACATACACACAATGGAGTATTATGCAGCATTGAAAAGCACCGATGAGCACATGAAACACGTTATTTCATGGGAAGAGCTGGAAGGAATTATGCTAAGCGAGGTAAGCCAGTCCCAAAGGGACAGGTACAACATGAGTCCCCTGAGGTAAGTACAATCAGCATGACAGAAATGGGGCATTAATCCACCCAAGGGGAGGGTATTGTTTATATCTCCACAGGGAAAGTGGGACCAGACTTCAACCCAGTGTCGCAAGGTGTGAATGCATTATCCCGGCGTGGAGGACGGAACCGGTGGAGAGGTCTGGGAGGCAGGCCCCAGCACCATAAATTAAGTGGATTCCTGCCCCTCCCCCGAAAAGAACTTGTTCCAAAGGACGACATTGACCCTGCAGCTATGGGAGATGGTCATATTTGACCAGAGCACACGGGAGCAGATGAAGGGGCAGGAGGAGAGAGTGGAGCACAGCCTGGCCCACCAGGCCGTGATGATGATGTTCCTGAGTAGAGCAGCCAGTCCACAGAGAGAACAACATGGCTGGCCCTACTATGAGACATGATGCCCCTCAGTGACTAAGGGCGATACAGGGGACAGCACCGGAGACACAGTGTGGGAATTGCACCTGACCTGATCCCACCACACCGAGGCAATGCACTGGGGGAGTGCAGCGGAACAGCAAGGGAATGGAGTGGCAAGGTCCCCAGGGAATGCTGAAAGTGGACTTTGGGGCCAGGGCGTGGTGCCCCAACAGACTGGTCTGGAAAACGCTCCTAAGGGCCAGCAAAGATCCCTGAACTAACTACAAGCTTTTCTCTTGTGAACTGTTTTGTTCTGTTCTTTTTCAGTGGTTTGTTTTGGTTGTTTTGTTGTCCGGTTATATACTGTTGCTTTGTGTTCCTCTGTCTAGTTTTCGTGCATGTTAGTGACTCCACAGGTCTGTCTGAATAGGACAGGCTGGATGAACTATCGGGAGGAAAAACAACGGGACCGACAGTTCCGGGGGGACTTGGGGTGGGGGGTAGGGGGGGTAAGGAAGTGGTGTTAACAAACCCAGGGACAAGGGAAAAACATGGGACCCCAAAGGGTAGAGAAGGGGGAGTGGCAGGCCTGGGGGGAAATGATCAAGGGTAAGGTTGATTAGAGAAGAGGTATACTCTAGCCCAGGTGGCAATGAAGCATGGTAGTAGGGCAGGAGGAAGGTCAAGGGAGATGGAGGAAAGAGCTAGGAGTCAAAGGGCATTCATGGAGGTCTAGACAAAGACATGTACATGCAAATATATATAGGAGGTTGGGGAAATAGATCTTTGTGTCTATATTTATAGATCAAGTATTAAGGTGGCGGAAGGACCTTGGGCCTCTACTCAAACACTCCCTCTATGCATGAATACCTTCTTTTATTAAATTGGAACTCTATGATGCTCACTCTCCCGACACAACAGCTGGAGCCTACATGGGTGAACAAGTAAATGTGGTGAAGAAAGCTGATGGTGCCCGGCTATCAAAAGAGATAGTGACTGGGGTCTTAAAGGCTTGAAGATAAACAAGCGGCCATCTAGCTCAGAAGCAACAAAGTCCACATGGAAGAACACACCAGCCTGTGTGATCGAGTGGTCCCAAAGGGATCAGTTACCAGGCATCAAAGAACAAAAAATCATATCATTGACTGCACACCTCCATGATAGGATCGCTGAAGACAAATGGGTGCATAAGCAAATGTGGTGAAGAAAGCTGATGGTGCCCGGCTATCAAAAGAGATAGTGTCTGGGGTCTTAAAGGCTTGAAGGTGAACAAGCGGCCATCTCGCTCAGAAACAAATAAGCCCACATGGAAGAAGCACACCGGCCAGTGCGATCACGAGGTGCCCAAGGGACCAGATATAAGGCATCATGCAAAAAAAAAAAATATAAGTGTGTGTATGTATGTGTATTTATGTGTATATGTATATATGTATGTGTATATATATATTATATTAAATGAAGGGGGAAGTGCAGAGTGGAGACCCAAGGCCCAAGTGTCAGCCAATGGAGATCCCCTCATAGAGGGGCTTAGGAGAGGAGATGGGTTAATTAGGGTGTGAGGTAGTATCGATGAAGAACACAGCTTTCCCCCAGATCCTGGATGCTTCCTCCCCCCAACTACCATGATCCGAATTCTACCTTGCAGGGCTGGATAGGACAGAGGCTGTACACTGGTACATAGGAGGGTTGGAGATACAGGGAATCCAGGGTGGATGATACCTCCAGGACCAAGGGAGTGAGGGACGATGCTGGGAGAGTGGAGGGTGAGTGGGTTGGAAAGGGGAAACTGATTACAAGGAGCCACATGTGACCTCTTCCCTGGGAGAGGGACAGCAGAGAAGGGGGGAAGGGAGACCCCGAATAGGGCAAGATATGACAAAATAACGAGGTATAAATTACCAAGGGCATATGTGGGAGGGGGGAAAAGGGAGGGAGGGGGGGAAAAAAAGGAGGACCTGATGCAAGGGGCTTAGGTGAAGAGCAAATGCCTTGAGAGTGATTGGGACAGGGAGTGTATGGGTGTGCTTTGTACAATTGATGTATGTATATGTATGGATTGTGGTAAGAGTTGTTGGAGTCCCTAATAAAATGTAAAAGAAAAAAAAAAAAAAGAAAATGATTAGGGCAAAATATGTACAGATGTGCTTTATACAATTGATGTATGTCTATGTATGGATTGTGATAAGTGTTGTATGAGCCCCTAATAAAATGTTTAAAAAAAAAAAATATCATTTTATATGTCAATATATGCATATGTATACATATATGTGTGTGACTGTAGATGTTTTTGTTGTGGTTAGGTATCATTTATGGAACTTCCAAGGTCACTCGCTTCATAACAGTAGCAAAATGACAGTGATGAAGTAGCAACGAGAATAATGTTATGGCTGGGGGGGGTGGTCACCACAACACGAGGAACCTTATGAAAGGGTCGCAGCTTTAGGGAAGTGGAGAACCACTGCTCTCGGTTGCCAGCTTCAGAGATACATATCAACAGATCCTTCCCCCATGGAGCTTCTGGGTGGGTTCAAATAACCAACTTCAAAAACTGCAATCTTTTCTCCATGTATCATGATGTTGCTTATCGGTCCAGTCGTGAAGATTTTAATTTTTTTGCATAGATTTTAAGTAGATCTAGATATATGTCCAAACGTGTTGCTACTCCTAGGGTTTTGGTTGATGCACATGTGGGTTTATTCCAAACAAAGCACGTCTCAGCATTGGTCTGTGATCCGTAGGGGGCTGCAGACAAGCTCTCTCAGGGATACATTTGGTTTAGTGTTGTGACCATGCCTTCAGTGTTCAGACTTTCTTCTAGTATCTCAGCAAATGACTTCCCTTCTCTGTGGTTCTTGGGTTAGTCCCCATCGAGGTGAGGCCTCCACGTTGGCACAGATACCAATCATGTCCTATCCCTCAGACCTGCTGGGAGAGGTGACCCCACAGCATCCGTCAGCAGTTGGTCTCTGCTGCCATGTCTTACCACCCTGTGCTTTCCTCCACTGCTAAGGGATTTGCTGCTAGAATGAGGCTTCACAGCCTTCATGCAATATCTTCAAAATGTGAACAAGAACCCCCAGAAATTAAGAAAGAAAAATCAAAAGGCTGCCATCTGTGAGCATGAAAGACGAGAAGTCGGAGTCGGACAGACTGGGGAACCATGAAGCACTGTGTGCCAGCCAGTTATGAAGAACCCACAGCCACGCAAGAGCAGCCGAAACTTGCCAGCAGGAAAGTTCGATGCCCACAAGAGGAAGTAGCTGAGGTAACACCCAGCTTATTTAATGGGGTTTCCATGGGAGATCCTTCTAGCGTGGCCTGTTAAGGGTGTTGTGCACCTCAAAAGAACAGAGTGTAACATCCCGGCAGTCTAGAGCGCAAGAACCGAGTCACCACAGGCTACATAGAAATTCGATCAAAAGTGTCCAAGTAGAAACCAAGCACCAGGCATATTCTCCCGTGGGCTCCACGTGAGTATTATTAAGTGGGTTATTGTTGTTTTTGTTTTCCCTATTGGGAGGTTACTCCTTCCCGTTTTCCAACCAACAGAGATGGAACTGCCTTCTGTGAGACATATGACCCCCTCCCCACATCCTGATTTAATTTCCATCAGGTACCCTTAACCCTCTGATGGGAGTGTGTCTTTTGGGTTGGGGTGACCGTAGCACGAATTAGTATGGCAGAAACTGAACAATCCCCCCCCCCTCATTCAAACCCACCTGTCACCACTGGACTGACGGCTGGAACGCCTTAGTGTGCGAAGACACAGATGACTACTAGGCCAAGGGCATAGAGCTGGCAGATTCTCAACTTTTGTTCAATTCTTTTTCTTTGAGGATGCCCAATAAATGGTGGCCTGGAACTATCATATACTTAACATTTTAATGCTTCATTATGACATGTATTAATCTGGTATACAGAGCTCTGCTGGTGTGAGTGAATATTATTGGAAGGTTTGCTGTATCACCAACCCCTGTTGTTTGTGTAAATAGTGTCCAGTCATTGAAGAGTTTAATCTACACAAGTCAATAACTCATGTATTGTGGTTCATAGCTGGCTTAAATTCTATACCTTTGGCTAAACTAATGCGTGTGGTTACTCACTGGGCTGCTAATCACAAAGTTAGCAGTTCGAAACCACCAGCCAACACCACAGGGTCAGGAGGAGGCTTTCTACTCCTGTGAAGGTTTGCAGGCTCAGAGACTCACAGGGACAGCTCTACCCTGACTTATAAGGTCGCAGTGGAAGTGATTCCAGCAGGACGATCGATAATGTCCTCTAACATACGATGACAAGGATGCTCCGAATGTGAACCAGAGACCTATGTAAACCATAGAGACATGACTGAAGCTTGGCCTTGCACTTAATTCTAGCTCCCATCTAAGAACCATTAGTTCTTAGGACAAGGGCGTGCTGGCTGCTCACCCTCATGAAGCAATCACTGAAGATATGAATGCTGCAGTAAACTGCGGTGAAGAAACAAGATGGTGCTTGGGCTATCGGAAAGACTTGTTTTCAAACAGGCAGCTGTCTAAGTGAGGCAACAACTAAGTCCACATGGAAGAAACACTAGCCGGTGTGATCCAAGGATTGTAAATAATAACATCCAAATCTAAAGGAGGGAATGGCATCAAAGCTTAAATTGTGAGCGCCTGGTTTGCAGAAGGCTGTGTTTGCCAGTGGAAGGCCAGCATCCGTTTGCATGGACCGCCACTCAGAGTTGAGGGATGTGACTCGCTCTGTTATCAGACAGAGAGCATTGCAGTGCGCATTATGGAAGACATAGTTAGGTCAAAATGTAGTATCTTATCATTTCAGCTCCTCTTTGACCCATTTGAAAGCTGTCACAGTTTTGGTTTTTTTTAAGCGAAGGGGAAATAAACGTGGGTTAAGCCCCTGAGGGATTCCCCCTGACCATGAGCCAGAGATGTGAGTAACCTAGCTAGCATGCAGAGTGCATTTGAGAGTGGACTGATGCAGCTACGTGAGAACTTTTCACCCTATCATTTGATCTCGCTTATGATCCATTTAATTTTTTTCTGTTTTAATGTTTTCTTTTTGATTGAGGTTTTTCATCTGTTTTACTTTGTTCTCAAGTTTTTTGTTGTTTGTATTTTAATTTTACTGTTTTTCTGTATATGACGTACAGGATAGGAAAATCTACTGAGGCAGTAACTAGATTAATGGTCCCTTGGGGGTCTGATTAGGGAAGGTTGGGCAGAAAGGGGGAACTAAAATGAATGAGTACAAGCATGAAGAAAATGCTCTATAACTCCTCGTGGGGATGATTGTACAACCCTTCTTGATGTGGTTGAACTACTAAATTGTATGCTAGGTGAATCATATGCCAATAAAACTGTGGTAAAATAAGAAACTAAATGTTTAATTTCATTGCCAAAAAAAATTAAAAAGGAAATATCTGATTCAAGAGAGCCCAGGGGTCCAAGTTAGAGAGGAAAAGATCAGGGAGAGTAGAGAAGGTTATTCTGATGCTTCTATCTCTCAGTTTCCTAGCCCACACCTGTCCTAGGCAAAAATCCTTTTGTCAATATGGAAGCAGAAATCACTTCCCTGAGAAGTACAAAGGACATTTGTACTTGACGTTATCAGATTTCCTCATCTTAACAATAGTTTGAAAAGGACAACACTGTAATCCCCACTCAACAAGGAGGAACTGATACTCAGGGAGATTAAGAGTCTTGTTCATGGCCACTCAGAGATGGTAGGTGGTGATACCAGAATGGGAACCCAGGCCAGGCCCGGCTGGCACAGGGTCAATGCTGTGTTTGTCTTTCTACTTAACTGCACTGCTCTCCTGGTATGATCAAAGACTCTTACGTTTACAACGCCCAACCTCAGGCCACTACTCTTTCCAAAGATGCCGACTACGATTGAGACATACTTCTAACTAGAATACCCAATGTCATCACCTGTGCGTACTAGAGGTGGCTGAGAAGGCAAGAGCAGACCTGCCTGTTTTCCCCATTCCTAAGCCTCAGGTGGGCAGAGCAGGGCAGGGTTTTGGTGTCTTTCTGCCAGGCAAGTCAGGCTCGTTTTAGCGGTGAGGGACGCCTCCCCAATTAAGCTCTATTAAAAACACTCTTCCATGTCTTCTGAGCTGGGCCCAGAACACACTGCTCATCCCTCCCAGGTGGGCAGACTTCAGAGCGGGCGCCTGAGTCAGAGCCAGGGGTGTGTGAGGCTCTAGCACCTCAAATGGGGCTGGGGAGAGCGGACAGCCTCGAAGAGAGGTGGAGCCACTGCAAACAAAGCGGGGGAGAAGGAGAAGAACTGGGAGAAGACGGATGATGAAGGAAAGGGAATGGGGAACAGGACGGTGGAAAGGGTGCGGGGAACATTGTGGGGAGGGTCACAGGGGCGAACCCATTACAGACCACCCTGTGCCAGGGCATCATCCTAGCCCTCTTTGGCCATTTCGACTTCCGCAGAAGACTGGCAGACAAGCTCTCCAGGGAAAAAGGAAGACAGGACAATCAAACCTCACCTTGGCGTCTTGGCAAAATACCGACTGTTCTTGTTTGCCATGCCTCCCCTGGCCCTTTTGTGGTGTCTGCTAGTGGGGCCATTTGCTGAGAGCGCCTATCAGTGAGTGGCTGGGCTTTAGCAGACAGCGGTGGGTTCCCTGTGGCCACTGAGGCGAGATTGGAAATAAGCCTAACTGTTCCTCACCACTCTCCCCCTGGCAGCCGACAAGCTGAAGGGGACCATGGGCCTCCTTTAAGAACTGTTTAATGCCACGCCAGCCCAGTGCATGCAAATGGATGGCGCGTTCTCCGTTACTTGCATCTCAATGTTCAAAACCAACAATCACGAAGCCTTGTGAAGAAAAATAAAGCAGGAGCTAGAGAAATGTGGACTCATTTGAAAGCTTGCTGATTTATGCAAGCCCGGTGATGAGGCTTACAAAACCGGAAACCAACGTACTGCTTGCAAAGGTGTCAGATGAGAGTGAAAGCAAACACTGATATATTCTTTAACCACAGCTTAAAAATTATGGGGGGAAATACCTGCCTGATAGCATGGCTGGTCCTCCCCACTCAGTTCCTCCTTGGATTTTTGTGCTTGTTGTGTGTGCATCAAGAAGGGTGTACACTCATCCAGCCACAAAGTCACTCAAACAGCTTGAAGGAGGGCCAACTGTATGCGCCCAGGACGTGGTCCTGCAGATCTGTCACCGTGCACCTAAAACTCCGGTTCTGCAAGTGCCAGCTTTGCCCTCACAGCACCCCTGTCCCGACCACATCCTCCTGGACGCTGCCACGACTCAGCAGACACTGGCACTGCTGAGTGGACATCACAGCCACTCCTTGGGAGCTGCAGCCCCCTCTTTGGCTCGCTCTCTCTGGCAGGGACCTGGGCACATGGCAGGTGGAGAATGCGTGACTGCCCATCCTCCACTCCTCGCTATGGGGGAGTTATTGGGGAGAATGACTTTCTCTTGGGCACAGGACTCCTATAAGAAGGGTTTTGAGGATGCTGCTTGTGCCTTTTATCCCCCCAACCTAGAACATGTTTTTGTGTTTATTCAAAACCGCTGTAATTATAAGCACCCAACTCTCAGAAGGAGCTTAGTTAAGGCCAGACTGGAGACAAATCCAAATTCACGGTGTTCTCAGGATTGTCCCGTTTCCCCCATCATAGAAGGATGGAGTTCCTACTTGGCCAAGTTCCCTGTGTCAGTTTAAGTGAGCTTTTAAAAAACTTAACTTTCCCCAAACATCCTTAATCTTCCACAAATAAGAACATTGATAGGCCTGTCCCGTGATTCACCAAACCAAACGCACTGCCACTAGATTAATTGCTGACTCATAAGTGACCCCATAGGAAAGTGGAGAACTACCCCCTGTGAGTTTCTGAGCATGTAACTCGTAATGGGAGTAGAAAGCCCCATCTTTTTTGGGTGGAGCAGCTGGTGGTTTTGAACTGCTGACCTTGCTTTTAGAAGCCCAAAGAGTAATCACTCCGCCATTAGGACTTCTCAGTGTTCATTCATGAAAAGAATTGCTTTTAAAGACAATCCATCACACGACCCCTGTCCACCACCACCCACCACTCAACTACCCCCACCTCCTGGCGGTAGGATTGTCTGTGGCCCATGGAAGCTCAGAGCTCCTTAGCAGAGCGTCACACACCATCCATCACCAAAAGAGAATCACCTGAATCCAGGGTCCAGTTTTACTTCCCTTTCCTCAGAGCCTGGTCTATGGGCTGGAAGCTTGTGTGTGATGGCGTATTTGTTTGGAATGGTTTTGCAAACAAACCCAGGGCCACCTGCTTATTTATTGATTCCAATGAATGGGAAGCACAGTCATGTTCAATCATTCCTGAAAGTCCAACAGCAAACTAGTGATAGGTACTACAAGCCTAACAAACCTCCTGGTCACCTGCCTTAGAGTACCTTCTAAGAAGGATTGCCAGTTTTAATAAAAGAAAGAAGGAAAATATAGAGAGAGCGAAAGGAAAGAAAAATATTAGACAAGTAAAATTGACCTGTGGAACCGAAGGAGGAAAGGTCACACTTCATATATTCTGACATACTAAAATTTCTCATGGACAGTTTTAGCCATGAATGCATGTTTTGCTTTGATCTCCGTGCCCCACTGTTTATATTGCAAAGATGCCTTCTCTCCTTGGTTAAGTAACAGGCGAACTTGTTCTTCCTCCAACCAGAGATAGCATAACTAAGTTGTCCTCCCTGCCTCTCGGTAGTCATGACATGAAATAGTAATGGTAACGAGTCAGATAGAAACAACCTGGATCCTTCAGCCCTGTGCAATCAGCTGGCCTGATACGGCGCATCAGCATTTTATCCGGCCTGGAAGTTTTGTCATGGGAACAGATATTCCCTATTTTGTGGCCAAGCCTGCTGAGAGCCAGATGTGCCAATGCAAGCTTGCCATTAATTGGCACACAGTTTCCAGGGTAGAGATTCTGGTGGCTCTGACTGAATGGAGACACCCACCTGGCACCAACCATCAAAATAGGACCTGCCCTGAAGTGACCGTGCTTATGCAAAACCTGGCTACCGCAGACCTGCCCTGCAGAACACCTGTCGCTGGCCAAGGGGCTCTTTTGATTGTGTGGCACCAGTTATTCCACAGCAAGACATAGCCCTGAGTAGTTTTAAAAATGTTGATGCTTAATATTCTTTTTAAATTATTGTTTTTAATGACTATTCTTTATTATTATGTATATATCATAATAATGAATATATAATGAACAATAACAAATATATATAATAGATCTCTTTCAACATGTTTTTACATGTACAATTTGGTGACGGCAAATATTTTCATCATGTTGTATGACCTATTAGCTAATTCCATTATCATTCCAAATTTCCAATCTCCCTTGACAGAAACTTAATGCCCACGAAGAAATGACTCCTCCTTCCTTCTTCTCTCCTGTCCCTGGTAACCTTTGGTTTCTTCACCTTTGACTGTACTGGATATTTCATTTAGTGAGATATCAGATCAATATTGGCTGGTGGTTTGGGACTACGGGCCTTGCAGTTAGCAGCCCAACGTGTAACCATTATGTTAGCTGTTTTGAAGTTCTGGATAATGTTCAGTCCAGCTATCAGACTTGGCAGATACCGCCCTGCCTGGCTGGGGATGACGAATCGTAGACAGAAGCAGTAGGCTGCCAGTAGGAGTGCTGGTCGCTGTACTTAGAGCCTTGGAATGGGATGGAGAACTATTTACAGCTGTGAAGAGGAGTGCAGACAGTATTCGGATAGAATCCTGGTAGGGTACTCTTAGGTATGAAGGCCAAAAAAGGTCACTGCCATGTGCTCCTATGCCCCCCACAAGAAACTGATGCATCATTCGGTGAGGAAGCTCATAAATAAGGGCTACTGACGGACACTTCTCCCAGAGCTTCCATTTTGGAATAAGAACGTCTATTTACATTTCTAAGGATTTTGCAGCGAACCTGTCATGAGGCCCTTCTCCAGAACAAAAGCTGGACACATACACCTGCAGGCAAGGATCCACAACTGCGCCACTCATTCCCCCAAATCCGAATGCGCAGCAGGGCTCTCACGGTGGAAGGGAGGTGATGCAGGACCGTTGAGCTGTTAGCGTATCACTAGAAAGAAACTGAGCGGCGGTACACTGGGGATTGACATAGCGTTCTAATGCCCATGGTAATTTCTACACAGAAACACAAAATTCATGAATAAGGGCTTATTAAGGATGATATCAAGTTGTAATACCAGTGAGAAATGCTCAGCCTAGTCGTTTGCCAGGACACCTTACAAAGTTTCAGATCTGCTAATATATGCTCAAAGGGGCTTGCATACCACTCCACTGTAAGCCTCGATCTGAAGGCAGTCAGCGAGCCCAGCCCCGTGAATTAAATGCTCAGAGGCACCAGTCTGCAAGTCAGCCTCCTGCACAAAAGCACGCAGCTTAGCCTGTTCTGTTCCATGCTCTGCCTTATGATTACACTGCGGCTCCTGTGATGATGTAGTTGTCAGCTGAATTCACGAGTTTCACTACACAGGGATTTGGGTCCAGAGAATACACTCTACCAGAAGGCCATAGCGTACTTAACCACCTTCCCTATAGGTCTTGGTATTGCTGTTAGGAACCAGCAAGTTGGCTCCAACCTGTAGTGACCATAGGCATAAACGAGTCCTGAGCCGTCGGTTCTGACCCATGATGCCCATATGCACAACGGATGTTCACAATTGTTCCTATTCTTGGGCCCATTGCTGCAGTCACTGTATCATTCCATCTCCTAGAGGATCTTCTTTTTCACTGCCTCTCTACTTTAACAAGTATGGCTGTCCTTACCCCGGAAATGGTCACTTCTGGTAACATGTCCAAAGTGTGTAAGACAGTCCTCCCATCCTTGCCTCAAAGAAGTGTTCTGGGTGCGTGGCTTCCAAGACATGTTCCTTTTAACAGAAGGTGGTGCTGCCGCTATTCTTCTCCAGTACCACACAATTCAAATGAATTCATTCTTCTTGAAGCTTCCTTAACTTCAGGTCCAACTTTCACATGCCTATGAGGCTACTGAAATACCATGGCTTGGATCAGGCCCATCCTAGTCCTCAAAGTAGCATCCTTGCTTTCCAAAGCTCTACAGAGGCGTTGGGCAGCAGATCTACCCATTGCAATGTCTCTTTTGACCTTTTGGCTGCTGTTTCTATGAGTATTGATTATGGATCAAAGTAGGACAAAATTCTTAAAAAGATCGATCCGTTTATCATGATGTTGCCTACTGGATTTTGACCGTCTTTATATGTTGTAGTCCATGTAGAAGACTGCGATCCTTAGTCTTCAAGAGTAAGTGCTTCAAGTTCTCTTTCAAGTTCACGTTCACCAAGCAAGGTGGTGCTATTAGCATGTTACAGGTTGTTATTAAACCTTCCTCCAATATGGACGCCAGATTTTAAAAATATAATCCAACCTCTCTGATTTTTTGCTCAGCATACAAATTGAATAAATATGGTGGAGGATACAACCCTGATACATATCTTTCCTTATTTTAAACCATAGAGTAGTATTCCCTTGTTCGGTTAGTACAACTCCCTCTTGATCCAGGTACAAGTGTCACATGAGCACAATAAAGTTGTGTTAGACAGGGTTCTCTCGAGAGACAAAACCAGATTGCTAATAATTATATATATACATATATATATATACAACACAAGAAATGAACTGTTAAATTATATACAGATGGATAGAGAGATATAATACAAAAAATGAACAGTTAAATTATAAAGCAATACAAATGGCTTAGTGCAACTCACTCCCATGAGAGTTGTGAGACACTGGCAGTCCTTCAAGTCTTTAGGCTATCCCAGCACAGGTAGCAAACAGCAAGGCAGGTCACCAACTATCAGCAAGTTCACCAACCATCCGTCCCCAGCTCCAGAGATGTACATTCCAATTCTCTGGCGAGGCAACTCTTAAAGGGACCTCAAATTACAGAGACACAGTTCACAGGTTAGGTGTTCCACAGGTAGGGTAGCTTCCAAATCGAGGCACAGAACACGCAAGTCAGCCGCACACTGGTCCAATGATCAAAGAGCGAGAGACAAGAAAGGCGAGCCATTTATCTCCCTGCTCTTCAATTAATCCCACATGTGTTTATTGGCCAGGCTGGTACAATAAACTAACTATCTCAAAAGTGTTCTGGAATTCTCAACATAGTGATCATGTAGAGGCTGCATGTGGATCTGTCCATATACCCAAGATGGCGACCACCTAGAAGCAACCTATGGACCATTACTCTAAATGGCAGCCAGCTGGAGGCTACATGTGGTTCCTTCATAGGATAAATAAGCCTCAATTTTGGAAATACCTTTTGACTTTGGTAACATTTTATTTGGCTTCTTCCTCTTTCAACAAACTTTTAAAGAAATGATTTTAATAAAATAGTCCTTGCAAAGAGTGCACTATTTCAATTAAAATAGTAAGAGGTTCAAACAAAATAATGATAAAATATTTTTATTTCTGGAAGGTGTTAAATAAATGAAGTTTCTATACATATGTTTCCTTTATTTTTTTAATAAAATTTTGATTTTATACCATGTGCATGTTTATGGATTAAGCTTTTAATATTATAAGGAACAAATGAAATATTATGGATACGTGCTTTAAAATCAAGATCTTTCAGTTATTTGCTGATATTAAATTGAGTCAACAAATGTTTGTTATAATTGGAAGTTCACATACATTTAAAAATGATATGTCTAGATATGCTGAACAACAGGTTCAATTTTTTATTTTTAAAGATTACCATAAGAGCTATAAAACAAGAACAAAGTTTAAAATATTGATGCTAAATTTAATATAGTCAAAACTGTATTCATCTGACCAAAGGTCTGATTAAATTTTTTAGAGTATTAATATGAAATAGTTCTAAGTAAGAATTTATTCTTTTGCTGCCAAAATAACAAGAAAAATATTTTGATTACTGGTTTGAAAAGCAAATTCATTATTTGAATAATCTAGCTTCCAGATGATGGGGAGACTTGATTGTCAGGGGAAGCCAGCCCCTAACACATCATTACAGGTTCAGTAGGCGCAATTGTACAGCGATAATAAGTAAAGATCATAGTAAAGTCACTGAGAGCATGAGAGATAGAAGAGAAGTATTGAAATAAATGGGAGTCAGACACGTTTCATGGTAGCATGCTCACCTCTGCCCCGCATGATGGTCCACGTGGAGGGAGAGAGAGAGAGAGATCTTTAATGCTAGCCCAGGCTTTTATCTTCTCTGGGGACATGCAAGCCCCCTAATTACAGGTGAGGACATACGTCACAGGAAGGAGCTGTACTATAGGTAATACAGTAATCAGAAGGGGTGGTCTAGGGATTGGGGGTATACATGTGACAAGATGGGCGGACCCTAGATTCAAGATGGCGACCTAACCTTGGTCATCCTTGGGCGGGCTTGACCTCTCTGGGGTCTCCTACAAGGAAACAGACTGCTACTATCCTTATCAGAAGGGAGTGGGCCCTATTTGTTGTGGGATAAACAGTGGTGACTACTTGCTCTAGATGGTTGATAGCTCTCAGGGGGAATAACCCCTGACCTAATTCTGATGAACCTCCAAGTATAGTCATTCCCAAGCAGCTGTCTGGCATATATTTGGGGGAGACAGCTTAGGAGAAATTCTTCTGTATCCCACACTTGATTTACTGAAAACAGGCTAATACTCAGGCACCATTTCTCATAATTGTTCCCAACAAGTCAAGGTTTCCTATTTTGTAGCCAGCCTAACTAGTAGCATGCTTTCTTCATTCTTCACTCTAGATTTGTGTAATCTGAAAATCATTCTCTCATGCTTTCGGGACGTTATTGTCTCATATCATGGCTATTGTGAATATTTACATCTTATAAACATAGTTTGTTTGAGTTGCCAATCACAAGGTCAGCAGTTCAAAACCACCAGCTACTCTGCAGGAGAAAAAAGAGACTTTCTACTCCCATAAAGCGTTACAGTCTCATCAAGCCATGGGGACAGTTCTATGCTGTCCTGTAGAGTAGCCGGGAGTCTGAATCGCCTCAATAGCAGTGAGTGTTTTATAATTTTTACTTAATAAATTATATTTTTAATTGCTATTTTATTCCTTTTAAATTTATCTGCTTATCTGAAGGCTGAATTAATATTTACCTTTTAACTTTAATGTCTTTTCAGACTGTTATGCTTTAAAGTGTTCTTTGTTGATTTTAATAATTGAATGCATATCATATTCAATTACCGAAGTGTAACATTCCTAGGGTGGTGAACGCACATGAAATGACTTATATACTTTTAGACTGTTGAAGGAAGATTCTTCAGAACTGATTTAAAAATTTTAACATAAGCTGAAGGACTAGATAAAAACAAAATGGTAGCAAGTTTTGTATTTTTTAAAATTATTTTAACAGAGAAAAGGAGTAATCTTATCTCAAGGCTGAAGTATATTACAAAGAACAGTGCAATTGCTATCACAGTCAATTTTCAAACATTTTCCTTCATTGTTGTAGCAATTGTTAGTCCCCCACTACCTCCCACCCTCCCCTACCGTAATCCTAAGGAAGTATTCATCTACTCACTGTCTTTATCTATTTACCTATATTGAAGTTTATATAAAAAAATCATACAAAGAGCCAACAATGATAACAAGATAAAACACAGATACCAGAATGGTAAGGGGAAGGTGGGGTCTAAAGGGGGAACCAATCATAGTGACATATATATAACCCCCTCCCAGGGGGGCAGACAACAGAAAGTGGGTGAAGGGAGACAGCCACCAGTGTAAGACATGATATATATATATGGGTTCATGAGGGAGAGGAAAAAGTGAGCTGATACCAAGGGCTCAAGTAGAAAGAAAATATCTTGAAAATGATGATGGCAACATATGTTCAAATGTACTTGACACAATGGATGGATTGTGAAGAGACCCCAATAAAATGATTTTTTTTAGATGGAACTTGTTTGTAGCTTTTGGTGCAATTTAGCACGATAGATTGATGAAATGCTAAGGGAGGTGTTATTGTTCATGTCCAAGGGCTCTGTGTGGCTTTGGTTTCACTCAAACAAAGTCTGCAGTGTTTAAGGGGAAGGGAAAGAGTAAACCCTGTCATCACATCCCAGGCTCTGCTCCCTGTTTGTTCTCACTGTACCCTGAATGATCAAACCAAACCCCTAGTTCCAACAACAGCTCGTGGGGATCAAGCAAACACGATCACTTTTACCCAGTAGGGCAAACACTCTGCGACGCACACTCTTTTTTTTTTTTTTCTGAGACTATAATTTTTTTTTTATTTTAACAATTTATTGGGGCTGATACAATTCTTTTCACAGTTCATACATATACATACATCAATTGTATAAAGCACATCTGTACAGTCTTTGCCCTAATCATTTTTTTCTCTTTTCTTCTTTTACATTTTATTAGGGACTCATACAACTCTTACCACAATCCATACATATACATACATCAATTGTATAAAGCACATCCATACATTCCCTGCCCCAATCATTCTCAAGGCATTTGCTCTCCACTTAAGCCCCTTGCATCAGGTCCTCTTTCCCCCCCCTCCCCATTCCCCCCTCCCTCATATGCCCTTGGTAATTTATACATCGTTATTTTGTCATATCTTGCCCTATCCGGAGTCTCCCTTCCCCCCTTCTCTGCTGTCCCTCTCCCAGAGAAGAGGTCACACTCTTGGTTGAGAAACTACATCCAGCACTTTCAATAACCGTTGGCACAAAGCAAAATGTTGGCTCCAAAATTGTGACAGGCTGAATCAGCATAATCAATTACCAGGTGTGTTCCCACAGGAGCCTGTGTGAGCAGGCTCACCCCATGACAAGTGACAGACAGCAAGCAATGCAAGGTCAGGTAGCTGCCAGCCCCAAGGTCACTGATCCTTGGAGCGCTTGAATGTAGGGACAGGAGGCAGCAGGACCAAGCCAAAAGCTAGTTGGAGTCGGTTTCCCCTGGTTAGAGGGCGTTCCACTTGCTGGTGCCCGTTGGCTATACTGAATGTGAGGAAAGGTGTGAAGGGTTTTTTTCTCTTTAGATAAGGAGAGAGCCAGTGGATCTGCTCGATGATGCAATGAAGACAGCTTATTTTGCTTTACATCCCGAATGAAAACAATGGAGATTAGTGTCTTTTCTAAAAACTTCTCTCCTTGTTCTGTGTACAGTACCAACCCTAATCAGCTCTCCAGTCTGAGATCCTTCTCCCCCACAACAAGCCTTCAGGAAAGATGGAGGGGAGCTTCGGCCCTGGGCTGTGCTTAAGCTCCTTTCTAAAGTCTGGAGGCCTTTGCAGCCCAGGGGTTTCCTTCCATTGGAATGTCTGCCCCCGCATCTTTCAATCTATCCCAGCAATGTGATTCTGAGAGATACAATCCTTGTTCAAGCCCTGGGACAAATTGGCTTAGAACCCTAGAGCAATTGGTTCTTGAATTTGGCCTCTAAACAGATAAAAGGTGATTTGTGTTTGTACTTCTTGGTGCTATCCAAAGACTCAACTCCCTTCCCTTCTCCTGGCACTGCCATGGGCGATTTCCACAACAATTTTCTAATGTGGGTCAAGAAAAAACTGCAAGTACCAGATTGACGAACTACACACATGTCTATACTTACAAAGAAATGTCAAAAGGTATTGCTAATGGGATTACAGTTCATACACACATGAATGGGTTTACTTCAAACAAAATGTGATTTAATGGTCTTCACATGTGAGCAGCGGATGGCTCCTGGCAAGTTCTCTCAATAACACACTTATCTCATCCTTAGTAAAATCAAAACCCCACTGCCATCCAGCCCATTCCAACCCATGGTGACCCTAGAGGAGAGAATAGAACTATTTATGCTTTCGCCTAGATCTTTAGAGGAACATATAGCTTCATCTCTCTCCTGCAGAGCATCTGGGTTTGAACCACTAACCATTTGGCTAGCTGCCTAGTGCTGCACTATCAAGGCTCCTTGAGACACAGGTGTCTTTTTAAAAAAGGGCCCAATCAAACAGTGGCTTCTGCGGGGATCTTCGGGGCCAGTAAAACTCAAGACAGAGAGAACGGTTCAGAAGACATGCTATCTTGTTTTTAGAGTTCCAGAGGGATCATCTTGACAGCCTTTCTCATAGGGCACAGGTTGATCACAGAGGCTTATGTTAAAGAAGAGTAAATTAAAGAGTGCAGAATTGTTACCCGTGTAAGCTATATGTGAGTGAGTGTGTGTGTGTGTGTATGGTGTGTGTGAATGTGTATATAGGTAGGTGTGTGTGAATGTGTATATAGGTAGGGATGTGTGAATGTGTATATAGGTAGGTGTGTGTGAATGTGTACATAGGTAGGTGTGTGTGAATGTGTATATAGGTAGGTGTGTGTGAATGTGTATATAGGTAGGGGTTTGTGAATGTGTATATAGGTAGGGATGTGTGAATGTGTATATAGGTAGGTGTGTGTGAATGTGTATATAGGTAGGTGTGTGTGAAAGTGTATATAGGTAGGTGTGTGTGAATGTGTATATAGGTAGGTGTGTGTGAATGTGTATATAGGTAGGGGTTTGTGAATGTGTATATAGGTAGGTGTGTGTGAATGTGTATATAGGTAGGTGTGTGTGAATGTGTATATAGGTAGGGGTTTGTGAATGTGTATATAGGTAGGGGTGTGTGAATGTGTACATAGGTAGGTGTGTGTGAATGTGTACATAGGTAGGTGTGTGTGAATGTGTATATAGGTAGGTGTGTGTGAATGTGTATATAGGTAGGTGTGTGTGAAAGTGTATATAGGTAGGTGTGTGTGAATGTGTACATAGGTAGGTGTGTGTGAATGTGTATATAGGTAGGTGTGTGTGAATGTGTATATAGGTAGGTGTGTGTGAATGTGTATATAGGTAGGTGTGTGTGAATGTGTATATAGGTAGGGGTTTGTGAATGTGTATATAGGTAGGGGTGTGTGAATGTGTACATAGGTAGGTGTGTGTGAATGTGTACATAGGTAGGTGTGTGTGAATGTGTATATAGGTAGGTGTGTGTGAATGTGTATATAGGTAGGTGTGTGTGAATGTGTACATAGGTAGGGGTGTGTGAATGTATATATAGGTAGGGGTGTGTGAATGTATATATAGGTAGGGGTGTGTGGATGTAAGAGGATAAATCTAAAAGTCTTGCTACAAAATCACTGACCCTTTTATTAAGCAGAAATTTCAAAATAGGAAGCTACTTTTTCCCTAGTGTTTTCTCCGTCAAGGTCTATACACTTTTGAAAGTGGTGTTTATAGGAGTTTCCCAAAGAAATTCTCTCAGGGCAGTCTTTGCTGCCTCCCATGATGGAGCATATTTGATGCAAATAAATTTATCTGTGTCATTTGCCTCGGTGTTTTTCACCGATACCATTTTCAATTTTTCAAACCTTTCATAATTGGCTTCCATGATCTTCTTGTGAGAAAATTTATCAGGATTCCCACTTTGAAATTCTAAGAAAATCACCACATACTTCTGAGCTGATTTCTCAGCCTTGAATCTGATTGTCCCAGCAGATCCTCTCTGCAGCCACTGATTTGGTAACTGAATGAGTGAGTCTTTGTGGGCGTGGCAGAGAAGGTTGGAGGAAAATTAGGGAACTGATAATGATTAGTACAAGAATGAAGAAAATGTTCTAAAACTGCTTGTGATGATGATTTTAGTCTTCTGGATGTGATTGAACTATTGATTTGTAGGATATGTGTGGTAGTCACTAATCTAGTGCCAATTTAAGGGTTGAGTATAGGGGTGGGGTCTAGGCTGTCAATCTGGAGATAGCCAATGAGACTTCTGTGTGAGCATGGCCTTCTCCTGAGAATTCTGGGAAATCTGGGACTTCCTCCTTAGAGGTGGAAGACACCACTCTTTCTCTCTGCTACTCCCTGGGAGACATTGCAGATGAAAGTCACATGGATGCAACCAGCCCTCTGGAGCTGGAGAAGCCACAGGGAGACCCGTGACAGCATTGAGATGCTTACACCACTGGACCCAAAGACTTTCTACCCACTGGCCTGTCATCTTCTACATTCGGCATCATTGCATGCGTTTTGTGAGTTTGAAGAGTTCTTTATAGAATGGTATCGAATATAAGGGCTAATATTGGACTTATGGACTTGATCTGGACTGGTGGTGTATTTCCTTAATGTACAACCCTTTATATAAAACTCTCTCATATACATATGCATGTTTATGAATTTGTTTTCTCTAGTCTACCCAGACTAATATAATATGTGAATTATATGCCAATAAAACTGTTTATTCAACAATTGTGGAAGACAAAATGGGTACATAAGCTAATGTGGTGAAGAAAGCTGATGGTGCCTGGCTATCAAAAGTATAGCATATGAAGTCTTAAAGGCTTGAAATTAAACAAGCGGCCATCCAGCAGAGAAGCAACAAGCCCACATGACATTAGTCTGAAGGGGCAAGAACGTGACTTTAGGGTGGACACCAGCCTGTGCAATCATGAGATGTCAACAGAATCAGGCAACCGGCATCAGAAGACACAAAACAAACATACAAAAACCCATATTGTTGAGATGGAGCAGGTCATAGCAGAGACCCAAAACCCATCTGTCGACAACAGGATATCTCCTCACAGAAGGGTCACAAGGAAGGGATGAGTCAACCAGTGTGCAATACAGCACCAATGAAGCACATAATATCCCTCTGGTTCCTTGAGGCTTCCTCACCCACCACTATCATGACCCCAATTTGCCTTTCACTGCAGCCTAGACCTGAGCATGTGCACATGTACAGATAAGAGATGATCTCACAGCACACGGACACCATGAAAAAGAATGGGAGCAGTGATACCAGGAGTGTAGCAGGAAGGTGGAAAAGGAAGGGAGGAAGGGGGACCAATCACAACAATTGACATATAACCACCACCACATCCCCCCAGGGGGATGAACAACAGAAACCATGGGGAAAGGGAGACAGCGGTTGGTCTAAGACCTGAAAATAATAATAATTTATAATTTATCAAGGGGTCATAAGGGTAGGGGGCAGGGAGGGTAAAAAGAGGAGCTGATACTAAAGGGCTCAATAGAAAGTGAATGTTTAGAAAATAAGGATGGCAGCATATGTACAAATATGCTTGATAAAATTGATTTATGGATTGTAAGAGCTGTCAGAGTCCCCGAATAAAGTGATCTTTTAAATATATATAAATGCTTAAAAAAAAGAAGCCACTGATTTTATTGGACCTTGCTTTCTGGATCACATTGATAAATCCAAGCCTCACCCCCAGGTGTAATTTGTTCCTTGAAATCATTTTAAATCTCACATGGCTTGTGGGTCTCAGCGGAATGCTTTTGATGCTCATTGAACTGCAAGCTTACTGAGGTCAAGATGTTCGGTTAAAAGGGAAAATTCTGGACCTTGTGAGAGTCCAATAGCAGTAGCTATGAAATCAGTGGGAAGTCTATGGTCTTCTTCCACCAGTTTCTGGACTTCAGCCACCGCTGCTTCATTGTTGTGGCTGCAGGTCTTCCCTCTCTTGCCTTAGCTTTGCAGTCTTCCCACCTTCCTTAAAAGTTTAACGCATATGAAATCTGCTGGGCTATTTTGTGAAGCAGCATTCTCGTGAATGTGCTGCAAAACTGCAATGACTTAGGAAAATATCCTTCTGAGTTTTAAATATATATATATATATTTATTACTAGCCCTGACCTCAAAATATTTTCCTATGACACAAAAGGCATCCTTTAAGAAAAGGAAAAAATAGACACCTGAGATAATTTATTGTGCCAGCCTGGCCGATAAACACAAGTGGGATTAATTGAAGGGTGGAGGGATAAATGGCTCCGTGAGCCTCACATTTCTTGTGTCTCGTTCTTTGATCATCGAACCAGTGTATGGCTGCCTTGCTTGTTCTGTGCCTCAATTTAAAGGGCACACTACCTGTGGGACGCCTAGCCTGTGGACTGTGTTGTTGTAAGTTGAAGTCCCTTTAAGACCACATGATTGAAATTTACATCTCCGGACCTGAGGACTGACAGTTGGTGACCTGCCTTGCTGTTTGCTGCCTGTGCTGGGATAGCCTAGCTCTCTCTCTACAGAGGACTACCTGGCAGCCCTCAAGACTTGAAGGACTGCCAGTGTCTCACAACTCTCTCACGGGAGTGAGTTGCACTGAGCCATTTGTACTGCTTTATGATTTAACTGTTCATTTCTTGTATTATATATCAATCTGTTTATAATTTAACTGTTCATTTCTTGTGTTATATATCTATCTTTATAAATATATGTATAAAATTATCAGCAATCTGGTTTCATCTCTCTAGCGAACCCTAACACAACACCCTATAGAGATTAAAACAAATGTATTACTGAGAGAACTAGCCACAGAGACATAGTTTAACACATTTTGTTTGGAATAAATTCATGTATGTACAAACTAGAACCCCTGTAGTAACATCTTTTTAAATCCTTCTATACATTCTCATATACTGCATATGCACATGTGCCACATACCACATGCACACACAACATATACACACATTCAACATATGCACACTCACACATACCATATATATACATTCACATACACATACTCACATACCACACACATACACATACTCACAAGCAAAACACCTTTTTATAATTCTGACCCAAACCAAAACTCACTGCCACTGAGTTAATTCTGATTATTCAGAGCCGGAGAAGAAACAGAGAGACCTCATAGAAAGGCCAGAAAAGGCAATTTCCATCTTAGTTGCAGATTTCAGAAAAATCTCTTAAACTTCCAGCCTGTGCTACGGTGCTAACGCTGTGTGTGAGTTCCAACAAAATCAGAGTGGGCTCATATTATCAGATTTGGTGCTAGGGATACTTTTGCCACCTCCCAGCCCTGTCGTAACACACTTAATGGGCTGTTGAATTACCTGCATGTTCCGGCTCATGGCAGGAGATGCTGTCTCTAAAGTGTGAAAGACTCAAATTCTGGCTCTTGGGCCTCACAAGTACCAGAGAACATCGTGGTACACTGGTCAAATGAACAGGACACTCATTGGACAGAAATTATTACTTAGCTCAAAAATCTCAGGTTTCTGTCAGATTCTTCAACTGGTCAGCTCAGGTCTGACAGCATACTACGTGATGTATCTCTGTAGCTCAGACCAATGGCTGCTTTCAAGGCTGACATAAGCCTCATCCTCCACCTTTCTGAACACCTTGGAAGTACCTTTAGCTTCCAGATCTGGAAAACCACGCTTTCTGCTAGCAGCCTCTTTAAACACGTGTACCGTGCCTTAGTTGTCCAGTGTAGATATAATAGAAATACCCAAAATGATGGCTTTAACCGGCATTTTTACTTTCTCACAGTTTAGGAGGTTGAAAGTCCAAATTGAAGGGAGGGCTCTAGGAGAAGGCTTTGAGTCTCTGCTGGCTCTATAAGAAGGTCTTTGTCGCTTCTGAATTTCTCTTCCCGGGTAACCTTCATGTGTTTCGCTCTCTCTATTCCCTCAAATCTGCTTGTCTGATTGCTTTTACATCTCAAGAGATATTGAGACAGCCTACACCAACCCTTCCTCATTAGCATAATAAGACAGGTATTCCTAAATAGGATTATAACACAGGCCCAGAGACTGTCTACTCTTGTAGAGATTGTAAGTCTTGGAAAGCCAGTAGGCGAGTTCTATTCTGTGCTTGCTATAGGATCACTATGCGTTAGACTCGATGTAAAGGCAGTAAAGTTTGGTTTGAGTTTGAGAGGTTAGGAACCACAACACATGTTTTAGGGAGATACAACACATCCCTCTTCCTCAACTCCAATTTTCTCATCCTCACTTCCACCGCATGCCAACCCCTGCCCCTCTGCCTGCACCTTCACAACGCAAAGGTCTAGGAAGTGAGTGAGGATTATATAATCAAGCTGAAGAAGGGCCCAGTAATAAGTACTAAAGATGTCCTTCTCAACGAATGGCTAGTTTGGAAGGAATAAAATATAAAATGTTTATATAAGGTCAGTTTATGCCCCATTTTGATCTTTTAAAAAAAATCATTAGGAGCTCATACAACTCATCACAATCCATACATATGTCAATTGTGTAAAGCGCATTTGTACATTCATTGCCCTTATCATTCTCAAAACATTTGCTCTCCACTTAAGCCCTTGGCATCAGCTCCTTATTTTCCCCCTCCCTCCCTCATGAACCTTTGATAATTTAAAAATTATTTTGTCATATCTTGCACTGTCCGACGTCCTTCACCCACTTTTCTGTTGTCAATCCCCCAGGGAGGAGATTATATGTAGATCCTTTTAATAGGTTCCCCCTTTCCAACCCATCCTCCCTCCACCCTCCCAGTATTGCCACTTTCAGCACTGGTCCTGAAGGGATCATCTGGCCTGGATTCCCTGTGTTTCCTGTTCCTATCTGTACCAGTGTACATCCTCTGTTCTCGCCAGATTTGTAAGGTAGAATTGGGATCATGAAAGTGGGGGGAGGAAGCATTTAGGAACTAGAGGAAAGTTGTATTTTTCATTGTTGCTACATTGCACCCTGACTGGCTTGTCCCTTCCCCGAGACCCTTCTGTAAGGGGATGGCCAAGGGCCTACAAATGGGCTTTGGGTCTCCACTCCACACTCCCCCCCCCCATTAACAATGATATGATTTTTTGTTCTGAAAATGCCTGATACCTTATCCCTTTGATACAGCATGATCGCACAGGCTGGTGTGCTTCATCCACATGGGCTTTGTTGATTCTGAGCTAGATGATCACTTGTTTACCTTCCCCCGTTTTGATCTTTAAGAACATTTTGTTTTCACCTTCTTAAAAAGGCTTTTTATTGTAAACTAATTACATCCTATATACTTTCTACTCTTGTTACTCAATTAGGAAATGAGTTAAATATGCTAATTTGATGCTTTGCAAACTCTGATGTAATTAAGAATCAACCGAGGAGCTTGTCATAATGCAGATGGTTATGCTACAACCTTAAATATCCTAAGTGAGAAGGTCTGTGATTGAGAGCTAGAATTTGCTAGTTGGAGTCCCCTGAAGATAAATGGGCTAAGGACCAATGGGTTAGTTAATAGTTTCTTATGCACAGATAATCCATTGTGGGAGAGTATGATACAATGTTTCAAAAAAGAATTTGTGCAGGAAATCTAATAAAAACATAACTTAAAAAGGTTTTAAGGCCGACCATCTGAGCATTCTATTTTATTGCACTTCTTCTGTTCGAGGAATAAAAGCATTATGATTTCCAAATTATGAAATGCCATGGTTTCCTATAGACGAGTAAATGCCACAACCCACTCCATGGTGTTTATATGAAAGGCACCATGGAGTGGATGTAAAATCCTTGTGACTGCCTGAATCTCACTCTTACAAGTCAACAGCGCTTGCCATTGTATTGACTCCAGGGCCTACATGCCAGCTGGCATGGTCACTCGGTCATAACTGTCCCCAGAGGCTTTCTCACTTCACCTGCCTATGCCCTTGCAGACAGTCCTTGGCTCTTAAGCAACCTGTTGGAGCCATAAGGCAAGTAAATTATGGAATAATTGTTTGCCGACTCTGCATTGGTTGGAGCATTTAGAAGGTGGGAGCTACAGGGAGCAGAACTGAGCAAAAGCTAGTGTGGGTTTGGTCAATTTGCTCAGTGTTTTGCAAATCAGTGGGAATTTGCTTTGCATTTCATTTGGTATTGCCCCTTTCCCTCAAACGTTCTGCTAAGGATTTGTGCTCCCTTGAAAGCCGCCACAGAGGAGTTGTGCTATGACTTGTAATTACCTCTGGAAAACAAACAAAAATGGTCCCAGTCATTCAAAAGTGAAGTAGGCACAAGTTCCAATTTTCTAGCACAGATGAGTCAATATGATAGGCCACTTTTAAGATCTGTAACCATTGAAGAAGTGAGAATAAGAAATATGCTAGGTAGATTTTCCTATCCTAACACCACAGCCAAATTCCAAGAGTAATGTCATGACCAAAAAGAGTTGAAACCAATGTTTATGATGTGAAAGATTGAGTTATACAATTAAATCGTCTGGCCTAAATCAGTGAGACTGGTGGCAGAAACAACAAGGGAGAAGAAAGTGGGTCTCTCTCCACACTCTAAACAGGGACCAAAGAGGTAAACTTTCAAGGTCTTTCTGGTTTGGGCCTGCAGAAATTCAAATGCTGGGACTTGGGACTTACAGACTATAAGAGCTGGAAGGAGGTAGGGACATGGTTTAGTTTACTAATTTTAATGCACAGATGAAAAAACTGGCCAAATAAATAAAATGACTTCTACAAAGTTGTCATGGATTGTATAATCACCCCAAAAATACAAGAAAAATTGGCTAAATTTGTCAAGATTCTCAGTGGTTTGGCAATTAGATAATGATGTGGTGTAGCATATAGATGATGATTAACTGTGATGTGATCTGATGTAAAAAACCAATAGGAGGATTAAGAATGGAATGTGTGAAAAAACAACAAATGAGGAGCTGATACCAAGGGCTCAAGTAGAAGGGAAATGTTTTGAGCATGATGATGGCAAGAAATGTACAAAGGTGCTTGATACAATGGATGGATGGATGGATTGCGATATGAGTTGTACGAGCCCCCAATAAAATGATTTTAAAAAGAAGAAAAGAAAAACTGACAGCTAACGTCTCATTCAATAGGAAAACCTGAAAATATTTCCCCTGAGGATGAGAACCAGACAAGTATGCCTCCAATCACCAATTTTATTCAATATTATACGAGAATTCTTAGCCCGAACCATTAGACAACAACAACAACAACAAAAATCAAAGGAATTCAAATGGGCAAAGAAGAAGTACAACACTATTTACAGATAATATACTTTTACATGTAGAAGACCTCAAAGACTCATAAAAAATATTGTTGGATACAATCAAAATATTTGACGATGTAGAAAGATATTCGATTAATTAGCAGAAATCAATCAGAATCCTGAACACTAATGAAGAGAACTCTGGAAAAGACATCAATAAAACAATACCATTTACATAGTGACACAAAGATTAAACACTTAGGGATAAACCAAATCAGAGAAACAATAGACCTTTACAAAGAAAACTGTTACCAGAAACCAAAAGAGGCCTATACAAATGGAAGAATATCCCATGTTCATGCATAGGATGGCTTAATATTGTGAAAATGCCAACATTACCCAAAGCAGTGTATAATTACTACACAATTTTAATCCAAATCCCAACTTCATTCTTTAAAAAAATGTAAAAATTAATTACTAACTTCACTTGGAGAGGGAAAAGACTTATGATAAACAAAGAACACCCTTAAAAAGAGCAACAAAGTGGGAGGCGTCACATTACCTAACCTCAAAGCCACAGTAGTCAAAACGGCCTGGTACTGGTACAATGTTGACACACAGACCAATGGTATTGAATAGAAAACCAAGAAATAAATGCACCACCTACAGGCAACTGATCAGCAAAGGACAAAAAAGACATTAAATGGGAAAGAGACAGTCTCTTCAAAAATTGGCACTGGAAAAATTAGATCATTATTTGCCGAAAAATGAAGCAGGACCCATATTTCACCCCCCTGTTCAGAAAGGAAAATAAGATGGAGTAAAGACCTAAATGTGAATCCCAAAAGTATAGAAAGCATGAATGAGGAAATAGGAACAAATTTAAGGACATACACACATTATCAAATATAAAGACAGAAACACACACAAGGAAATAGATGACTGGAACCTAATAAAAATAAGATACGTACTCAAAAGATTTCATCAAAAGAGTAAAAAAAAAAGAAAGACCCCAGATTGGAAAGAAAAAAAAACTTTAGCAATGATACAATGGACAGGGACTAATCGCTAATACCTATTTTTAGACTTACTGCAAGACTTCAATAAGTAAAAAACAAATATTCCAGTTAAAACATGGTCAAACGATATTAGACAGCTAACCAAAAATGATATTCAAATGGCTAACAAACATATGAAAAAATGCATACAGTCAATAGCCCTCCAGGATAGATCATTCAAAACAATTATGAAATATCACCTTCTGCCAACAAGGAACATGGCATGGATGATGAACCTGGAGAACATTAGACTGAATGAAGTCAGTCAAACACTAAAGAACAAACATTCTATGAGAGTGTTCTATGAGGACAAATACCAAGAGGAGGGATAAGCATCTGTTATCAGGTCATGTGATCACTTAATCCCATCTTCCAAATGGTGGTTGGTCTGTCTAGTGCTTACAATCCATTTATCACTCTCTTGTTTGTACACCTTAAAAAACACTTCTTCAGCAGAGGCTTCTTAGCTGGGGTCAGGTCCTTACTAGGAAGGAGAGGGCCAAGACCAAACAGTTCTTGCTATATAGCATTGCCCCATGGTCACCCCAAATTAACAGACATTCCTAGGTGGGTGATCAGTGAATTTCAAAGGGAATTCAGGATTGGGTAGAGGAGATAATGTATGTCTCTTACAAAATGATTTCACTTATCTTGGTGGGTAAACCAAGGAGGAGCAGCGTGCCCTTGGAGAAAACATTTAACTACACCCAAAGGGAGAATACACTCACCGTTATGTTACTAAATGTGTTAGACAGAGTTCACTAGAGAAACAAGACCGAGACACTTATGATTATATATGTATATATTGTCTGGTAAAAGCATGGACACCCTTGCCCCCAGACTGAGTTTCCCAGAAACGGGCTAGGTCTGCGAACAACTGTACCCTCTAAAAGCACAGACCGCCCATTTCATTGTTCCTAGAACCAAACAGACTGGCCTTGTACAACAAGCAAACAGTCACATACACCCTACTGAGCAAAACCGCACCTTACGTCAACTCTACAGAAGCGTCAATAGGAAGGGGGGTATAAAAAAACCCCTCAAGCGCTCCCCTGTGGCGGCTTCCACAGCTTCACTTTACTGTGGGCTGTTGAACCCGTCTGCTTGTCGCCAATAAAGCCTGCTTTTTAATCAGTCCTCGGTGAGTATGGTCCGTATCTTCTCGTTTCATGCCTCAGTTTACCTAAAAAATTTGGTGCCGAAACTCGGGAGAGAAGTGTGGCTCCCCCTTTAATGGGGGTCCTGAGCCCCCTTTCCCCAACCAGGGACCACTCGACTGCCAACCGCTATTTTTTTTCCTTATAGCAGCCTTACTTCTGTGGTGTTTTCTTTAATTCCAACGGCTCTAGCTCGTTAAGTCCCATCTGAGGTGTTCCTCCAAAGTCACAGAATCGCTTCCCATTATCCTGACTCCTGGAGTCATAGGGAGAGGGCTCGAGTAAAAGACATTTTCCCCAGTCTCTCTCTCTCCATTTATTTGCCGGAGGGTGCTACTTAAAGACGCTCACCTAGCCCCCTACCAACTCCTTTTCACTTCTCGACCTAGAGCCAAAACACTGCGTTTCCGCTCACCATGGGAACAAACCAATCCAAAATTGACCCCGATTTTCCCTTAGGCTGCCTGTTCCCAAATTTTTCCAAATTGGGATATTCTCAGACCTTATGAAAGTAAAAACTCCTTTTTCTTTCCCAGATTGCTTGGCCTCAGTACAAATTAAACAACCAGTCACATTGGCCCCCGACTGGCACTTTCGATTTCACTGTTCTTCAGGACCTGGACAATTTTTGCTGGCGTACTGGTAAGGATTCTGAGATCCCCTATGTGCAAGCTTTTTGTGACTTGCGTTCCCTCCCGGAGCTCTGTAGCTACTGTTCCACCAGCCAAATCCTCTTAGCGCAGACCTCCAAACCAGCACCAACAACCGCCCCCCACCCAATCTTTAACTCCTTCGTTACTTCTGCTTGGGTCTGCCTAACAACTTCAGTTTTGTTTGCAATAAAAGTAACCCAAGGCCTAGTTGGTGGGTTTTTGAAATTGGAAACTGGGGGTGGTTAGGGTACACATTAGGTTTTTTTAGCTTAATTAGGACGGGCTTGTGGTGACTTGCCAATGTGGGTGTACTAATATCCCAGACTTCAGGAGAGACCTCAGGCAACAACTGGCTGATTGGGGGTGGGGATGAGGTTGTGGAGGTGGCCTGACTTAAGAGGGCGATAAAGGGGAGCATGTTGCTGGAGGAGACAGTAGCATGTAACTTGGTTAAAATATCCCTTCCCAGCAACAGAACAAGGCACAAGGGGATAACTAAAAAAGGAGTGAGAAAATAGGAGTTGATTAAATTGGCAAAAGAGAGGTTCTGTCTTCTGTGGAGTGGAGGGGGGCCCATCTATTCCCATAACCGAGACCTGGGAAGGAGAACTAGGGCCCGAGTGAGAGGGCAAAATGGAGAAGGTAGCCCGCTACCTGGAGCATGACCCTGGGCTCGGCGAGGGTGACTGGAGTCGAGGAGCCAGGGCCACTTCAGTCGTCTGTCAATCCCAGGAGCTCAAGTACTGGAAGGTCTGGAAGATCCCAGGACCCAGCTTCTCCGTATGGAGATGCCGAGGGCGGGGCCAAAGCCGGGCAATCAATTTTCAGTGACCCGACTGCTTACACTGGGGGCAAGGTCGGGTTGGAGGTCTGGGATTAGAGCAGGAATTGGTTTAGTGGCCACTTTTTCCGCACTTGAAGCAGGCACCTGATGGTGTTTGCTTGACCCATCCCCCCTTAGGGGGTCGCCATGGTGGAGCCTAGCCACCTGCCGGCCTCAGGGCGACTACCAAGGCTTGGGGCTGGAGGCTAACCTTTTGCTGGAGTCTGGCCTGGCGGGCAGCCTCAGCCGTCTCCTCTCGAGCATTAAAAACTTTAAAAGCCATTTTTACCAGGTCTTGGATGGGAGTTTCAGGGCCGTCCTCAGCCTTTTTAAAACTTTTTTCTGATGTTGGGTGCTGATTGGGAAACGCAATGGGAAGCTAGGACTGTGGCCCTATTTCGGGATCCTGGGTCTAGCCTAGTAAAACAAACCAGGGCTTCCTGCAACCTGCTCAGGAAGAGAGCAGGGTTTTCACCTGCCTGTTGGGTAACTTCTCTGAGTTTATCATAGTTAACCACCTTATTAGAAACTGCTTCCAATCAGGAGGAGATACCTGAGCATGAGGTTCCTGTGGGGAATGTTGGTGACCTGCCCTATTTGATAGTTCCAGTTGGGGTCCTCCCTGGGGATGGCATGCTCTCCCAAGGGGACAGTATTGTCTTTAACATGGTCCTGGTCGGCCTGTTGCCTGCCTGCATCCGTTACTCTGGCACGTTGATCCGGGGTTAGTGTGGAAGCTGAAATGACCTGTACGTCATGCCAGGTTAAATAAGGGTTAAGTATTGACATTCTTTTATAAAGTGGGAGGATACAGGCAAGGGCTCTGGCAGAGGAGTGGGGGGAGACTGCACAGGCGCTGGGGAATGTGGGGGTGGCTCTACAGCAGGAGACGTAGCTGGAGGAGAATGACATGGGGGTGGAGGAAGTGCACTGAGGAGTTCGGGAGGCTCTTCGAGAGCTGGGGGTGTTGCTGCTGGTTTGGAGGTCTGCGCTAAGAGGATTTGGCTGGTGGAACAGTGGCTACAGAGCTCGGGGTGGGAACTCAAATCCCCAAAAGCCTGTACATAGGGGATCTCAGAATCCTTACCAGTACGCCAGCAAAAATTGTCCAGGTCCTGAAGAACAGTGAAATCAAAAGTGCCAGTCGGGGGCCAATGTGACTGGTTGTTTAATTTGTACTGAGGCAAAGCAACTTGGGAGAGCAAAGCAAGGTTTTTTTTTTTTCCTGCAAGGTCTGAGTGTACCCCAGGCTAGAGAAATTTTTTAAGAGGCAGCCCAATGGAGTTAAGGGGTCAACTTTAGACTGTCCTGCGCCCATGGTGAGGGTAGGAGGGAGGGGATGATAAAGAGATTTAGTTTACAGACACTGTAGGAGTGTGAATAGGAAGCACACGGCCAGGTAATACAGACTTAGGCTGACCCTTTGTGGGCGAGTCCAGTGTGAGGGGGCAGCTGCCGTGAGGCCAATTGCCAATAGTCCAGTCAGCGGTAGGACTGTCAGAAAATGACTGCCAGTGCAATAGGCCAAAGGCCCCATGGAAAGAGGGAGAGGGAGTGAACAGAGACAAGGTTTCAGCTTCTGGGTGAGCAGGACCAGGCAGGAGGTACCTAGGTGTCCCCAAGTGAGTCCTGGCTGGGACGGCAGTGAAGGACGGAGGGAGGGATTAGCAAGACGTCTCAAGAACAATCACTCCCCTAAGGCCCCTGGGGCCAATGGAAGGAGAATTCCCCGTGCGGCTGCGTCAGAGACTCACCAAGGTGGCTGTAGATTGGTTTTGAACGCCCCCGAGCACTGAAGGTAAGCACTGCGCCAAAAGGTCCTGGAGATTTAGGGGAGAGAGGGGGCCTCTCAAGGGACCCCCAAAAGAGGGGGGAGCCACATGTCCCTCCCAGGTTTCGGCACCAAAATTGTTAGGTAAACTGAGGTATGAAACGAGAAGATACGGACCATACTCGCCGAGGACTGATTAAAAAGCAGGCTTTATTGGCGACAAGCGGACGGGTTCAACAGCCCACAGTAAAGTGAAGCTGTGGAAGCCGCCACAGGGGAGCGCTTGAGGGGTTTTTATACCCTCCCTGTTGAAGCTTCTGTAGAGTTGACATAAGGTGCGGTTTTGCTCAGTGGGGGCGTACTTGACTGTTTGCTCATTGTACAAGGTCAGTCAGTTTTGGTTCTAGGAACAATGTCTGTGTTTTTAGAGGGTACAGTTGTTCGCAGAACTAGTCCATTTCTGAGAAACTCAGTCTGGGGGGAAGGGTGTCCATGCTTTTAACAGACAGCAGGGGCCTCCACACGTCTGCTCCAGAACCTAGGGCTGCATTGGGGGAGATTCATGTGGCTTCTCCTCAGGGATGTCTCGCAGGAAGTGAGCCTTGCCATCTGAAGCAGGGAACTGACTAAGGCAGCTGCACCCAGTCCAACAATCAGAAAGCAAGAGACCCGAGAACTCAAAAGGCAAGGCTCACTAAGCCATTTATCCTTCCGCCCTTCAATTAACCCCACATGCGTTTATCATCCAGTTTGGCACAATAAACTAACTATGTCAATGTTAGTCTAAAATGCTTTATAAACGTATATATTGTCCCTTTTGCAATATTTTAAAATCTATACCATTGACTAGATTAATGATACTATTACTAGAATTACACAAATATCTCATGAGGATATCTTTAATTATTTCTCAAGAAACTGATAATTCTGTCTCTAAAGTGGACCATGGTCATATATAAACCTAAGACATACAATTGAATTTTGAGCTTGCAATTAATCGTAATCCCTAATCTAAGAACAATTAGTGCTTATGATATGGCCCTGCGCAATTCTTATGGTGTGTTAGACAGGGTTCTCTGGAGAAACAAAACCAGAATGCTAATAATTATATATAAATATATATATTTATACAGATAGATAATATAAGAAAAAACAGTTAATTAAATTATAAAGCAGTACAAATGGCTCAGTGCAACTCACTCCCATGAGACAGCTGTGAGACACTGGCAGTCCTTCAAGTCTCTGAGGGCCACCGGGTAGTCCTCTGTAGAGCAATTCAGGCTATCTGGGCACAGGCAGCAAACAGCAAGGAAGGTCACCAACAGTCAGCCAAATAACAGGTTTCTTGAGAGGGGATCAGTCCCAACCTCGAGAGATGTAAATTCCAGTGGTGTAGCGAAGCAGGTCTTGAAGGAACCTCAAATTACAGCAACATAGTCCATGGTCCCACAGGTAGTGTAGCTTGCAAATTGAGGCACAGAACAAGCAAGGCAGCTTCACACTGGTCTGATGATCAAAGAGCAAGAGAAAAGAAAGGCGAGGCTCACCGTGCCATTTATCTCTCTGCCCTTCAGTTAATCCCACATGTGTTTATAGACCAGGTTGACACAATAAACTACATACCTCAATGCACCCCTTGCCAACTTGGCACCTGTACACAATTCTTTAGCCATATATAATTTCCGGACATTAATGAATTTACACTTATATTTATCATCAAACATCTATCATACATATAAATGAAAACACACTGAGTCCAATTGTATCTGATATATCATACATGAACAAAGGAAAGATATGCAATACGCACATATAAAGAAAATACACTGACAATTACAAACCTCGCTTTTGAAATTGATCACGTGATCGTAACTGATAGGTAGAACTACCTTCTTCTACCACCCATTCTGGATTACCTTTGCCCTCAGCAAGCACCTCAGCTGGCTGTGGTTTTTTTGACTGGTGGAGTGACCCAGACCTTCATTCCTGAGGGGAATGGGTCATTATGCGTCCTGTCAGGATTGGGTTGCTGTAATTTACCATTTACTTTAATCACAAGGCATGGTAGCACTAAGAGTTGACCTATGGGATCTCCTGGGTTCCAGACATATTCTTCTTTACCTCCATTATATAACACCAGTCCAATTTCTCCTTGGTAGCCAGGATCAATCACACCACTCAGTACAGCAACACCATTCCTGACCTCTTGATCCAAAGGCATGAGAAGCCCAAAGTGGCCAGGGGGCATTCTCAGCTGTCACGTCAATGTAATCTGTGCTGTGTTTCCGGGTGGGATAGTTCCTTTCTTGGGGACCAGGACCTCCAGGCCTGAGGAACACAGGATTTCTGGGATAGGAAGCAAAAATGCTGCAAGTGATCACTAGGAGTAATAGTGAGTGGTGCCACTCCAGCTTCCACCCCTTGGTTCCTGGACCCATGAATTCTGGCTATTGGAGACACAGCACCATATATTGGCCGCTGGTTTAGAGCATATACAGCTTCCTGGAGAACATTGCCCCAGCCTCGCAAGTTGTTGCCACCTAGTTGGCGCCGTAATTGTGTCTTTAGGAGCCCATTCCATCGTTCTATCAAGCCGGCAGCTTCAGGATGATGAGGAACAAGATATGACCAGTGGATTCCATGGGAATGGGCCCATTGCCGCACTGCATTTGCTGTGAAGTGAGTTCCTTGATCTGAAGCAATGCTATGTGGGATGCCATGTGGTGGATGAGGCATTCTGTAAGTTCATGAATGGTAGTTTTGGCAGAAGCATTGCGTGCAGGGAAGGCAAATCCATATCCAGAGTAGGTGTCTATTCCAGTAAGAACAAAACGCTGTCCCCTCCATAATGGAAGTTGTCCTATGTAATCAACCTGCCACCAAGTTGCTAGTTGATCTCCCCGAGGAATGGTCTCATATCTTGGGCTTAATGTTGGTTTCTGCTGCTGGCAAATAGGACACTCAGCAGTGGCAGTGGCCAAGTCAGCCTTGGTGAGTAGATGTCCATGTTGCCGTGTCCATGCATAACCTCCATCCCTGCCGCCATGTCCACTTTGTTCCTGTGCCCATTGGGCGGTAACAGGAGTGGAAGAGGAAAGAGGAGGACCAGTCTCCACAGCACGTGTCATCTTATCCACTTGATTTTTAAAGTCCTCCTCTTCAGAGGTAACCCTTTGGTGAGAGTTCACGTGAGATACAACTACCTTTACTTTCTTGGCCCATTCAGAGAGGTCTATCCATATACTTCTTCCCCACACCTCCTTGCCACCAATTTTCCAATCGCGTTCCTTCCAATTCCCTGACCATCCAGCCAAGCCATTAGCCACAGCCCATGAATCAGTATACCGTCTCACATCTGGCCGTTTTTCCTTATATGCAAACTGAACGGCCAGGTGCACTGCTTGAAGTTCTGCCCATTGGGAAGATTTCCCTTCACCACTGTCCTTTAGGGAGATCCCAGAAAGGAGCTGTAGTGCTGCTGCTGTCCACTTACGAGTGGCACCTGCATATCGTGCAGAGCCATCCGTAAACCAAGCATGACATTTTTGGTCTTCAGTTAAAGTATGGTAAGAACTCCCCAGGAGGCCATAGGTGCAGACTGGGAGAAAGGAGGCAATGTGACAGGAGTGGAGACTGTGGGCATTTGGGCCACTTCTTCATGCAGCTTACTTGTCCCTTCAGGTCCTGCTTTGGCCCGATCTCGTATATACCACTTCCATTTAACAATTGAGTGTTGCTGCGCTTGTCCAACTTTATGATTCTGTGGGTCAGACAATACCCAGTTCATGATGGGCAGCTCAGGCCTCATGGTGACTTGGTGGCCCATGGTGAGGTGTTCAGTCTCCACCAAGGCCCAGTAACAGGCCAACAGCTGTTTTTCAAAGGGGGAGTAGTTGTGTGCAGAGGATGGCAAGACTTTACTCCAAAATCCCAATGGTCTACACTGTGATTCACCAATGGGGGTCTGCCAAAGACTCCACAATGCATCTTTATCTACAACTGACACCTCTAGCACCGTCGGGTCAGCTGGATCATATGGTCCCAGTGGCAAAGCAGCTTGTACGGCAGACTGAACCTGTTGAAGAGCCTTTTCTTGTTCTGGGCCCCACTCAAAAATGGAGGCTTTTCGTGTCACTTGATAAATAGGTCGAAGTAGAACACCCAAGTGAGGGAAATGTTCCCTCCAAACTCCGAAGAGGCCCACTAGGCGTTGTGCATCTTTTTTAGTCGTTGGGGGAGCTAAATGCAATAGCTTATCCTACACTTTAGTAGGAATATCTCGACATGACCCACACCACTGGACCCCTAGAAATTTTACTGAAGTGGAGGGTGCCTCAATCTTCTTTGTGTTAATTTCCCAACCATTTGTATGCAGATGTTGTACCAATGAATCTAGAGTCTGATACATCCTCCTTAGTGGGTCCAATCAGAATAATGCCATCAATATAGTGGACCAGTGTGACATTTTGTGGAATAGACAAGTGATCAAGGTCCCTTTGGTAAATTATGGCACAGGGCAGAAGAGTTGATGTCCCCCTGGTGGAGAGTTGAGAAGGTGTATTTTTGCCCCTGCAAGGTGAAGGCAAACTGCTTCTGGTGGTCTTTGGAGATCAATAGCTGCAAACCAAGTACCAGGAGAAGCATTCATTTTCTAAAGCAATGAAATCACATCTGGCATGGCAACTGCAATTGGATAATCCACTGTCATTCTCCAGGATCCATCTGTCTTCTTTACAGGCCAAATAGGTGAGTTAAAGGGGGACATGGTAGGAATCACCACCCCTACATCTTTCAAGTCTTTGATGGTGGCACTGATCTCTGCAATCCCTCCAGGAATGCTGTACTGCTTTTGGTTTACTATTTTTCTAGGCAATGGCAGTTCTAATGGTGTCCACATGGCCTTTACTACCATGATAGCCCTTATTCCACATTTCAGGGATCCAATAAGGAGGTTCTGGCAGTAACTAAGTAGGTATATTCCAATGATGCATTCTGAAACTGGGGAAATAACCACAGGATGGGTCCGGGGGCCCACTGGACCCACAGTGAGGCATACCTGAGCTAAAACTCCATTGATAACTTGACCTCCATAAGCCCCCACTCTGACTGGTGGGCCTTTGAAACACTTTGGGTCTCCTGGAATTAGTGTCAGTTCCGAGCACAGTGTCCAGTATTCCCCGAAAAGTTTGATTATTTGCTTTTCCCCAGTGAATAGTCACTCTTGTGAAAGGCTGCAGGTCCCTATGGGGAAGGCTAGAAGAAAGACTAACAGTGTAACCTTCAGTGATGTAGCAGGGTCCTCCTTCAAAGGGACTTGACCTCCCCTCATTCAAGGGGTTGTGGGACTGTAAATTGGCTCAGGTCTGGGAATTGATTGAGTGATCGTGACTGTCTATTCTGCTGTTTACCCGATCTACCATTCTTTCGCCTGTACAGATCACATAAATATTTAGTAGGTTTCACATCTATTTCATTCCTAGGGACACCATGGCTAAGTAGCCAATGCCATAATTTCACAAGAGATAGGTTGCTTTGATTACTACTGAAACCTTGTTGTCTATTATAACCATGCAGTGCTGACACCTACTCTCTACCACCACGGTGCCCAATCAGCCCCATTGTGGGCAAATATCGGAGTTCACTTAGGGCAGTGCCCAGTGTTAATCTTGGTGCACATAAAATAGCAATTACAAGAGTCTTAGGAGATGCTGGGGCCCACTTAACAAACTTGTTCCTTATGGGTGTGGTAAAGGGTATGTCCTCAAGACACCCCCTTTTTGGGTCTATGTGACTATCCTGATAGATCCATTCCAACATACCGATTTCTCTAAGCTTTTGGATGCCTTCCTCTAAAACGTACCAAGGTAGGTCAGGTACTTCACGTTGGTCTAATCTAGGCCATCTGGCAGTCTATGCTTCAGTGAACCAACCAAATAAAGAATTAGACTCTCTCTTAGCCTCTCTCACAGAGATATTAAAAGAAGAATCTGTGCTTAGGGGTCCCATATCCAGAAACTCAGACCAGTCTAGTAGTATATTTCGTGCACCAGTATCCCACATCCTCAGTAACCATTCCCAGGGATATTCCCCATTCCCCAGGCTTCAGCTTGTATGCACTTGAAAACTCGAGCAGATCTTTGTGAGTATAGCATGCTTCTCCTTGGGTAATCATCTCAACCTCCCCTTTAGGAGCTTTCTGAGACTTAATTTTAGTGACAGGTCTAGCGGAAATAATGGGTGGTGAGGGTGTTTCCCGGGTGCTCTCAGCAATATCTCATAAGACATCTCCCTAAGGCAATGCCACAGATGCAGCCCCACCTGGCATTTCAGCTTGAACAGTTTGGCTAATCTGCTTAGGTGTGGATTGTTTATTAATAGTGAATTAATACCTTCAGCTTGGAGGGGTGTATCTATTGCTTGGGGTGGGTCAATTGTTTCTAGGGCCTCAATATCCTCCTCTTCTGGATCATCAACCCTTATGTTCCCATCACATGTTTCAGGGTCCCAACTTTTTCCGATCAATGCCCTCTCTTTGGTATCAGACACTGCTCTAGATCTGCAATTCAGCTGACGTTATAATTCAGTCACGCTCATAATGAGACTCTGGACCTGGTTCTCAGCAATGCCAGCTCTTTTACTAGAGGCGAGAAGGATCTCCTTTGTAGCACAGACGGAAGCTTTCAAATCTGTTAGTCTGCACCTGAGGCGCACTTCTGAGACCATTCCTTTCCTTAATCACACTTTACATTGTAAGAAGGACCAGCCAACCAGCTTCCCTGTACTTGTCATCCTGACACAACTCCCGGAAAATACCAAAGATACGATCACTCAGAGCCTCTCCTTTAACCAGCACCTCATCTATCGGCGCGGCTACTATATGTAGTTGCTTTGCTATTTCACACCATGTAAGAGTAGCAGGCTTATCCATGCTTTGGGGCACTGAAGTAGCATTATTAGTGCTGTTAAGACTAATCAGGCTGGAGAGCCAATTTTAGTAGCCCATATTTATTATTTTATTTCTCTAGAAGCACTCCTGGTACCAAATGTGTTAGGGTTCTCTAGAGAAACAAAACCAGAATGCTAATAATTTTATATATATTTATACAGATAGATATATAACATAAGAAATAAACAGTTAATTAAATTATAAAGCAGTACAGATGGCTTGGTACAACTCACTCCCAGAGACAGTTGTGAGACACTGGCAGTTCTTCAAGTCTTTGAGGGCCGCCAGGTAGTCCTCTGTAGAGAAATTCAGGCTATCTAGGCAGCGGCAGCAAATAGCAAGGCAGGTCACCATCAATCAGCCAGATGACAGGGTCCGACAGTCCCCAGCTCAAGTGATGGAAATTCCAATGGTGTGGTGAAGCAGGTCTTGAAGGAACCTCAAATTACAGTGACACAGTCCACAGGTTAGGCGTCCCACAGGTAGTGTAGCTTGCAAATTGAGGCAAAGAACAAGCAAGGCAGCTGCACACTGGTCTGATGACCAAAGAGCAGAGACAAGAAAGGCAAGGCTCACCAAGTCACTTATCTCTCCGCACTTCAATTAATTCCATGTGTTTATCGGCCAGGTTGGCACAATAAACTACCTCCTGTGGCCATGAAGTGGTCACTGAAGATATAAGTACTATAGCAAAGTATGTTAAAGAAATCAGATGGTAGCCCACTTTGGCAGTTACATAATCTCCTGTCGACTTGAGAAGGGTGGAGTCTAGCCTGTCCATCAGGCCATATAAACAATGAGGCCTCTGTGTGGGCATGGCCTTCTCCTGAAGATTCTAGGAAATGCTGTATTCCTTACCTGTACCAGTGTATATGCTCTGGTCTAGTAGGATTTGTAAGGTAGAATGGGGGTCATGATAGAGGAAGGTTGTGTGTTTCGTCGCTGTTATACTGCACCCTGACTGGCTCATCTCTTCCTTGTGGTCCTTCTGTAAGGGGATGTCCAATTGTCTAGAGATGGGTTTTGCGTCTCCACTCTGGCCCCCCCTCCCATTCACACTGATAGGATTTTTTGTTTTGAGCCTTTGATGCCTGATACCCAATCCCATCGACACCTCACAATCACACAGGTTGGTATGCTTCTTTCATGTGGACTTTGTTGCTTCTCAGCTAGATGGCCCACAAACAAATTCTTAACCACCTCCTCACACTTGATAAATTTACCAAGTACAAGTGCCAAGATCCTGACCAGTTGAATTCTCCTTCTTTACCAGTGTATCAGACCCTAGTAGCAATCTTGATTTTTCTATTCAACTCTGACTCTGCTCAGCTTCGCTAACACTAGTCTCACCCCCAGATGTGCCCCTCAACCTAGGAATCTCTTCACAGTCAATCTGACTCTGTCCTCTTCTAGGGTAAAGATGTACATCTTTATTTTATTTTTTTAATGCTTATGTATTTTATTGTTTAATTTCATGTACACTTTTTTCATAATTATAGTAAAGATTCTGGTGAAAAAGTCATTTGCTTAACCATTTCATAATTGGTGCAAAAGTAAGAACACTGATTGAAAGAAAAATACTTTTATACAACTATGCAGTTCCACCGAATCACTACAAGCAGTTACGCAATACCATGACTTGCAAAGTTAAATGTAGCACACTGTTGCAATTCAAAATATGGTACAAAATTAGCAATACAGATAACTGTCCCATCTGGCTAAACTTAGCCAGGTTTTGGCTAATTTGGTTTACGTTGAATTTTGATTATACAAAACAAGATTCTTGCAAGTATTGAAAAAAGAAACTGTACATGAAAGAGAATTCGACAATGTTTACAAAATACCAAGAGTTATTTTGTGCCCCACTTTATCCATAAATAATTAATAAAGGTTCCCCATCCCCGACTCTGCAGCCGCCAAAAGATTCACAAAGACACATTTAGCTCCGAGAACAGGACCAAATACATGACTGTGGTTAGACAGTCCTTGCTTAAAAGCTCAAACATTGTCAGGAAAATTCACAGATTATCTCTGGAGAAATATAAATAACGGGACAGCCTTGCTCGTTTGCATTTTGGAGATTTCCCACTTAAGTATGGGAACCGTCCTTGTGCTTTGAATAAAATATGAGCTTCAAAGCGGAAAGCGGGGTGATGGGTGAATACAGGATTCACTGTTTTCAAAGTTCATTGTAAGAGTTCTTTTCTGCAGCTTTGAAGACCAAGAATAATTTAAAATTTTGAGGGCAGGGCCCCGCCTAATGCTCCTAACTTTGACAAAGCCACTGTGTCGATTGAAGTTCCAACAAATTTGGCTGATCACTTCCTCCCTCAATAGCATCGTTTCTTAATCATATGCATCTTGTGGAGGGTCTTCCTCTTTTCCAAGGACCTCTACGTTGGTCACAGCTCACTCGACCCTAAGTACAGCCATTTTCTTTGAAACGGAAAACCCAACCCTCCCCAAGCACAAGCTGTTCCAAGCGCTAGGCCACTGTGGTGGCAACCTTCCTTTGTTAACGTCGGAACACACTTCTCGCCTTCAGGCCGCCCGTGTCTGGTCTGGTCTGGGAGAGAAAGTTGAGGTTAACCAGCACCTGCTCCCACTGCCCTTGGACAGCATCTCACCACAAGCTGTTCCAGCTTTCTTTTCTGTGTCTCCCACTAGCTCAGTGATCGGCCCCCCTCTAGCTCTCCCTAACTGTTCATCGCCGCGAGCAATTCCAACTCCCCTTTGGCTGTACAGTAGAAAACCCATTGTAGAATAGCCTTTCAGAGTGTGTTAGGCAAGAGCTGTCACTCTGGGCACAGCATAATAAAGAAACTCCGTACTCTTTGACAAACATTGCGGAGGTTTCTCATTAATTGCGCTGGAACACTATACTAAGCATGATGCCCTTTCCCAGAGACTGGTCTCTCATGATTACATGTCCAATGTATTGAGACAAATTCTTGCCATCCTTGACTCTAAAGAACACCCAGGCTGTACTTCCAAGAGAGCGTTGCCTGTTCTCTTGGCGGTCCGTGATATTCCAGTTTTCGTTGCCAGCAGTACAGTCTAAATGCATCGATTCCTCTTCAGTCTTCCTAATTCAGTGCCCAACTTGCATATGCATATGAAGCACTTTCAAATATCATGGCTTGGGTCAGGCATCCTAGTTCTTAAAATGATATCTCAATATTCTAAAGAGGTCTTGTGCAGAAGCTTCACCCAATGCAATGCATCATTTAACCCATGAGCACTGATTGTGGATCCAGTAAGACAGAATCTTGGATAACTTTCCATTTATCATGAAGTTACCTCTCTGTCAAGTTGTGAGGATTTGGGTCTTATTGACATTGAGTCGTAATCAATACTGAAGGTTGCGATACTCGATCTTCATCACGTACTTGACGTCCTCCTCACTTTCAGCCAGCAAGGTTGTGTCATCTGGTTTTTGGCTGGTTGTTAAAAAACCCTCCTCCAATCCCGATGCCCCCTTCTTCTTCATGTAAACTAGCTTCTCTTCTTATTTGCTCAGCATACAGATCAACCAAGCAACATGGGAGGATACATCTACCCTTTTCTTGGTTTTAAACCAGGCACTATTCCCTATTTCTCAATGTGCAATTGTCTCTTGATCACTTTATAGGTTCCTCCTGAGCACAATGAAGTGTTCTGGAATTCCCAGTCTTCTCAAGCTCTCCATGATTTGTTATGACCCACACAGACAAATGCCATGGAATACTCAATAATACACAAGTAAACATGCTTCCTGTGTTCTTTGCTTTCAACCAAGATTCATCTGACATCAACAATGATATCTCTTGTTCCATGCTCTCTTCTGAATCTGACCTGAACTTCTATCAACTTCTTGTCAATGTACTGCTTCAACCCTTGTTGGATGAGTTTCAGCAAAATTTTACTTGCTTATTATATTAATGATATTGTTCTATAATTTGCATATTCTTTTTTTGCCCCTTCCCCCCAATTTGCATATTCTTTAGAGTCACCTTTCTTTGTAATGGGTACAAATACGATCTCTTCCAGTCAATTGACCATGTAGTTGTCTCCAGATGTCTTGGCATAGCTGAGTGAGTGCTTCCCATTCTTCATCAGTTTGTTGGAACATTTCAATTGGTATTCCATCAATTTCTGGAACCTTTTATTTTGGCTAATGCCTTTAGCTTAGACTTCCTCCCTCAATATCATAGTTGCTTAATGCTTCCTCTTGACATGGTGGAATGTTGACTAGTTCTTTTTTTGTACAGTGACTGTGTATTCTTTCCACCTTCTTTTGATGCTTCTTGAATTTCTAACTATTTTTCTCATGCATATTGCTTGATTGGATATAACACATGCTCAAATGTGAAATATGATGATTAATTGCATTAGACTGGGTTCTATAGAGAAGCAAAGCTAGTGATGGGCTATCTATCTCTCCATATATATTATATATAAATTACATGTATATTAGACATTTACATTATATATGTTTATGTTTGTATTAAATATTTACATGTATAATATAAATATATAAATCCAAGATATATATAAGTTCTATATATGAGTTCTCTCTATATATAAATTATAAACCCATACAAATATAACTATGTATATATAAATATATACATACATAAACATAGACATATAATTATATGTATATAAAATTTGTTTTCTGTGTGATATATAAATTTAATATACATGTATGTATATATATGTATGTATATATATAAATAAAGAGTTTTATCTAGAAGATGACTCTCAGTGCTAGAAGTGGTTATGTCCAAGGGTCAGATGTTAACGTGGAGGCTTTTCCTGAGTTCATAGCTGCTGGAGCTGACAAGCCAGGAAGCAGAAATTGAACCAGACAGCAAATCAGATTCATGGCTACAGAGTTGACTGTATCAAAGGTCAACAGGCAATATGGCAGGTTGCTGATAGCTCCTAGGATTGTCAAGCATATGAGGCAGATATTGGATCCAGACCAGAGAGTAAGGAGAGAGCCTTCTCACAGTGTCTGATTACTTAACAACAGGCTACCCCTGCATGGAAACTTACTTTCGATTAGAGCAGGTGTGACTGAGTATGGAGTCCTCTTTTCAATGCTTTTCTGCTCAAAGCAGGCTCCATCATGGCATTGTTTACATTATAGTATCATGCCAGAGGTCTCAATTGCCTAACTACTGAAAATCCTAGCCCCGCCAAGCGGAAACAAAGCCTATCATAAATACTAACGAATTGTGCAAAACTTTCTTCAGCTATTTTGTTCCCTCTTCTTACTGATTAATCCTTGGAGGGGCAGGAGATAATATCAGAGAAAGAAACTTAAAAAGTAAGTGATATTGTTAGGTAGGAAGAACAGAAACAGGGGGTCCCTCCACATGACTGAAGGCCCCCTAATGGAGGTTGGAGGAAAACCAGGGGAGCCTTAGCCAGCCATAAAGACTACTGGGCATGCGCCAATTCAAACCGGAACCAGGTGGGCTGTACTTCGGTTTGGCCCAAACTAGGCCCAGGTGGGCTTAATTCAGCCAATGAGGTCAACCAATACCTTCGACCATGCCTCCCAGCAAGAGGCCCCCAACACCTGGACCTGGAGACCGCCCTTCCCTTTTTCTTCTTCCTTGCCCATTCGCTCAGTCTTGCCAGCTTCTGGCCTCAGGCTACCACATGTGGGTACCCAGTCCCATGTTCAGTGACTGTAAAACCTGAAACTTAAAAAACAAAAACAAACAGAAAACCCCCGGAAACTTCTTCCATCCTTTATAAAAATCTTCTTGCATCACAAACTAGGCTTCGGCATGAATTCTTTCTCTTGCAAAGTCAAGAAATGACGTATTTCCCACCTGAGAAATCTAACAATTCCACAGTCCTTTGCTTAATCCTAAATACTTAAAACTTCTTTGTCAGTAATGAAAAGTGTTTCCAAAAGTAGAAAGATTACAGGTTTGTGCTACAGCAACTGGGGGCAAAAATAAATGTGTGGTTAATAACAGATATTAACATAAGGTTATTAATATAAATAAAAACTCATCATGAGAAATAATTCCATTCCATATTGTAGCCACCCCTTAATTCTCTGGGGCACTGAAAAATAATGGGAAGGTGAAGACATTTCTCACATTTATAAGCATGTTATCATTTTTCTTTTTCGGGGGAGGGGTTAGTTGGTTGTTTACTGTACACTGCGTGGTGTTCAGTGGGAAAGCACTAGTGACATCGAAAGCAGATCCTACGGTGATATCTTGTTTTAAGAAAGTTTCAATATCCTAGGCAAAAAAGAGAAAAATAACATCTCTGGTTTGGACTGGATGGTGTTCTTCTGAGAATATGATCCTTGCTTTCAGTCATAGTCATGAACGTTGTTCATAATTCCCTTTTCTTTTCTTTATTTAAGTTTGTTATTATTTCCTACTTACACAAGATTTATATCAAAGCAGTCATTTGGAGTTTGGGTATTGATGACATTTATTAGATTTAGACAAATGTTTAACCAATTTAACCAAAATAGAAAAGAAACCTGGTATTTTTAATAAGGTCATCACAAAAGTTATAGATTTTCATTAAGGAAACTTTCTCAAACTTTAATAGAAACCTGTTGGCATTTGTGACAAAATAAAATTTTAATAATATAATTTTGTTACCTAATAGGAGACCACTGTTATCCTTGGTTTCTGCACATTGCCCCTTTATGCTTTTATTTCTCTTCCAACGATTTTCCTTTTAACTGCTCTCTATAGTCATTATTCATTCCCATCACACATTCTTACTAATCAACTGATATTAACCCATTTGTGATTATTTTTGGATACAATAAATCATTTTATATCTCTTGAAAAATTGTTACAGTTTATTTACATATAATTCATATATCATATATTTCAATAGTTTAAACATAATGAAGAGTTGTGCTATCATCATTATAATCAATTTTAAAGCTTTTTCTTCATTCTTATCATCATTATCATTAGCTCCTAACCCTCCTGTAGCCTCCCCCATCATAGCTCCAAAAAATAATCGAGACTTTATCGATATACCTATCCTGGATTTCTTTGTGTACAAAGTTTAAATTATTTTTATTATTTTCAAAGCTAAAACTCTCTGGGTCATGTAAGGGAATTGGTAGACTGGGCCATTCGCTTGGGGTTGCAGATAAAGTTCTTTTGTTTTGCAGATAAAGTCTCTATGTGTGCGCAATGTGTATGTTCTGGTTGCTATTTTCCCTAAATGATTTGGACAAACCTTTTGAGATGTCAAGAACAGAATGGCATCGTGGTTAAGTTGGAGGGCTCTGAGTTTAGAATGCCTAGGTTTCAACTGATTACTGTGGGATCATAAGCTTTTAGGTTTTGTTTTCTTAGCTTCCTCATTTATGGAATAAGGGGAAAACACAACTCTGTTAGTCTGGGTTGACTAGAAAAACAAATTCATGAACACTCATGTGTTTAAGAAAGAGCTTTATATACAAGACAAACGGAATATTGAGAAAACATTCCAGCCCAGTCCAGATCAAGTCCATAAGCCTGATATTAGCCAATATGTCTGATACCAATCTATAAATTCATCTTCAGGTTCATGAAACACATGCAATGATGCTGAATTCAGGAAGATCACAGGCCAATGGGTGGAAAGTCTTGTGAATCCAGTGGCAGGTGAAGCATCTCAATGCTGGTGTGGGTTTCCACATGACTCCTCCAGCTCCAGGGCTCTGGCTCTATCAGCATAGCTCTATGTGGCTTGTCAGCAGGAAGACCAAGCAGATTAAGTGTGGGTCTGGCCTCCAGTGAGTAATTTATCTCCATAGTGCCTCCAAATGAGATCATCAAGATGTGACCTGATTGTCAGGCTCCACCCCTTCATTCTTAATATTCTCAAGTTGACATCAGATCATGTAACTACCACAGTTGTATTTTAGCTCCTCCAAACTTGTTTTAATTATTTTTAGTTTCAACTTAGACCTATATCTGAGCAAATAATGGTCTGTTTCTCAGTTCGCCCATGGCCTGCTTTGAGCTTCTCCATTTCTTTTTCAAGAGATGGAGTGAATTTGGTTTCTTTGTACTTCATCTGGAGAAGTTCATGTGTATAGTGGTCTTTTGTGTTATTGAAAAAAGGTATTTGCTATGAACAATTTTTGGTTTTGCAAAGTCATGTGATCCACAGCTTTGTTTCTATCACTATGACCATATTTTCCAACTAATGTTCATTCCTTTCTCTTTGCTTGTGTCCCAGTCCCCAATAATTAATAATTCATTTTGATTGCATATTTGACCATTTTCCAATTGAAGGTGTTAGAATTCTTCAATTTCTTCATCACTAGCTTTTGTAGTAGGTGTATAAATTTGAATAATAGTTGGATTGATTGGATTTCTTTGAAGGTGGATAGATGTAATTCTATCACAACCAGTATTGTACTGCAAAATAGATGTTGAAATGTCCTTTTAGACAACAAATACAATGCCACTCCTCTTGATTGTGCCCCAGGCACAGTATGCCATATGATTTTCTGATTCTAAATAGCCAACATCAGTCCATTTCAGCTCACAGATGCCTACAACGTTGATCTTTATGCATTACATTTTATTCTTGGGGACTTCCAGTTTTCCTGGATTCATACTTCATATATTCCAAGTTTTGATTCCCAGTAGATTTTTGCAGCTGTTTCTGCTCATCTTGAGTTGTGTCCCATTAGTGAAGGAAGATCCCCAAGTCTCCACTCCCACAGGCTTGACTCCATCCTCATCACCACGGTCAACTCGCCTTTGAGAAACAGCTCCTTAGTCACATGTGAGTGCCTTCCAATCTGAGGGTCCCATCCTCTGACACTGTCTCTGCCAATGATCTGCTTCCATTTATTAGTCCTTCCGTTTCTGATGATGTTTCCATGCCATGCATACGATTTTCATTGAGAGCTTCCTCTGAAGTGGACGCCTAATTCCTTGTTCATAATTTTCTTAGTCTGGAAGCTCCACTAGCACCTGTTCCCTTTGGGCGACGCTGCTGGCATTTGAAATACCAATGACATAGTTAAAGCTATAGCGATATAACTAGATTAACAGCTCCTTAAGGTTTTGGCAGGTGGACGGGAGGGGGGGTAGTAAGAAGGAGCTAATAATAATTGATATAACAATGAAAATGCTCTAAAATTGTGATGATAATTGCGCAACTCTTCTTAAAAACCTATTTAAACCAATGAATTGCATGGTGCATGAATAAACTGCTCAAGAAAGAAAGAAAAGAAATCCACCAAAACAACAAGAATTCAAGTCAGAGAGGTCGACTCATAAGGTTCTACACGTTTGCTGTTGGTAAATCTGAAATGATCATCTCGATAGTTGTTCTCCAAGGATGCACAAAAATTATGGGACTTATTATGAGGAAATTGCAATAAAATAAAAACTGCAATAGCAAGAAAGAAGTCAAGAAAGCTGTGCTATAAACTTATTTATATCACAACAATGTACCTGCTCAGCTTTTAAGCAGATCAGAGCAAAAGTTAGTTTATGAAAATTGCTGGTGAGATAGTGTTGAAAACAATATGGTACTTCCTAGGAAATCAGTGATTGAAATACTATATGACCCCAGCCATCCCACCCGTAGTTGGATGTCTTAGAGTAATAAGAGTTGTGAAATGGCCAGATATGTTATGTGCTCACTCGCATTTATCACACCACCATTTATTCACACACACACACACACACACACACACACACACACACACACACACACACAAAGGGAAACAGTAAAGTTAAAGAATAACAACAAAACGTCTCATAACATGAATCAACATGGAGGACAGCATGCTGAGTGGAATAAATCAACCACCGAAGCACAGATATTGTATAAGACCACTATCATAAAGAATCAAGAAGAGATTTGCACACAGAAATAAATATTTCTTGAAGGTATCAAGTGAGTGCGATGAAGACAAGGTAAATTGCTAGACAGTGCTGTCTTTGGTGGAGGGAAATGAAGTATGGATAAGTAGGCTATCCACTCAAAATCTTCATGGCAAAGAAAGGCACTGAGGAGAACATATGAGTGCAAGGAAACAAAAGTAAATATTCATACACAATTCTGCAATAAAAATTAACAATCTATAAATGGGTAGATAGCCGAACACACAAGCTGAACAGGTGTGGAAATGGGACTACATCCATGAATATTTCTACATGTATAAGGCAGTGGTTCTCAATCTTCCTAATGCTGTGACCCTTGAATACAGTTCCTCATGTTGTGGGGACCCTCCAACCATAAAATTATTTTCATTGCTACTTCATAGCTGTAATTTTGCTATTGCTATGAATCATAATGTAAATATCTGATATGCAGGATGTATTTTCATTGTTCCAAATTGAACATAATTAAAGCATAGTGATTAATCACAAAAACAACATGTAATTATATATTGTGAAATATTTATTCTAATTACAAATAAATGAAATTTTCTCTTGAAACATGGTGTAGCATGGGTAACAGTCTCGACGGCTGGTCTTCATATGTGGGCATATCTGCATGTGGGCTGACCCACCTGGAGATGATAGGGGAGTGGTGTCTGGGTTCCTAAGACCATTGGAAATATGTGTTTTCCAATGGTCTTAGGTGACCCCTATGAAAGGGTTGTTCAACCCCCAAAGGTGTTTTGACCCACAGGTAGAGAACCACTGATATATGGAATACATGAATATAGCAGAGCATGCAGGAGAAAAGTTAAGAAAATGTCTTAGACATAACCAAACACATTGAACCAAGGTACATCAAGGTCAATTGGCATACCATCGACCCAAAAGACAATATTCTATGTGTTACTTTGGTAGGAAGTGACGTGGGTCTGAAAAGCTTGCTGATACTGCAAATGTTGGTCTCTTCCCATCCAGAGGAAAGAAGATTGATGAAAATCAAGACATGAAAATTAGTTCAATTGATCAAAGGACCATGTGAACCCCAGACATCATGACCTGGAGGCCAGAAGAATCACATAGTTTCTAACACTGCTGACCACTCTGAAAGAATCAAAATAAAGGGTCCAAAATAAAATAGGAGACAAAATGTAGGACACACTCAAATTTATAAAGTTTACCTTAGAGATCTAATAGAGATTTGTGGGACTCCCAAGACTGTGGCTCTAATCACTGATCAAGCCTAGAGCTGAACTCATTCCCAGAGCTCAACTGACAGTCAATTAATATCCAGACCTACAGGGAAGTATGCATTCTTTAGGACAAGCAACCATATAAGATAATAGAGAAGAGTGTCTGCCCAGGAACAGAGCTCAGAAGACAGGAAGGGTTGGGAGAGACAGGTGAATGGAATCAGCAAACCCATGGAGAAAATAGGAAGTGTGCTGTTGCATTATGGGGATTCCATTCAATGTCACAAAAACAAAATATGTAGGAACTGTTCAATGGAAAACTGTGTTCCTCTGTAAAACTTTCATCCAATTTACAATAAAAAGTCTTTTAAAATTATGAGCTATAGTTTATATGGCTATAAGGTCTTATATTATAAATAATAAAGGTTTAACCTGAATGATCAATGCTAAGAAACTCCTAAAATTCCCCCAAAAGACAATTTAAGTAAGTAGAATACAGGAAGCAATAACGAGAAGGATCAAAGTAGAAAATAAATTTTAAAATACTTATGACCAAATGTCTCTATGGGTGATGGACCCCTTGAAATGTTTGCAAGGCCTTCATGATTCTTTGACAATAAAAAATATATTTAAATATAAAGACAAAGTAAGTCCATCGGGGGCCTATGCCTCTTCCACTCCAAATAAAGCTCACTCAGTCACCGAGGCCCTGGACGCTTACTCCCAGAGCGCTTTGTTTTCGTGCATGAACATACGGACAGAAGCGTGATGGCTGGAAATCAGAGAAGCTTCAAGCAACTTTTTCATCACCAACTCTAGTTTGACACACAGCCAAGTGATCCTTACATTGCCTCAGGAAATGACTTTGGAACTAATATTATACACTAGTCAGTTTGTATGTATGAAGGTCAAGGTTGGGAGAGAAAAAGTACCCAAACTTCCAAACAATAAATAAACATTTGGATACATTTAAATGCCCGAATGTGACAAGTGCTTCCAAAGATGGATGCCCAATGGTCTAATCTGAGGGCTATTTAGCCAGAGAGGCCAAGGAAGTTTTCCTGAGGAAGCTGTGCTAAGTTTGGGTACAAAAACAAAAGGGTAGTTAAATAGGATGGGAAAAGGAATTGACTAAGTGGGAAGACAATAATCCTTTGGTAGGAAGAAGCTTACAGGAGATCATAAACTGGGAGCAACCCGTGTGGCAGGAGTGGAGAAGCAGGTACAATGTGAGGGGTGCAATGAGAAGATCCTGAAGTATGACCAGCAGCAGAAGATAGGGCAGGTGTGGGTTCCGTGTGACTATGATGTAGAAAAGTGATCCAATCCAAGATTTGCTGAGTCAGCTGGTGAGGAGTCGATGCCCTGCGCCATTTTGTTGTTGCTGTAAGGGCCATCGAGTCAGCTCTGCCTCAGAGCAACCCTGTGTGTACCAGAATGAAACGCTGCCCGGTCCTGTGCACCCTCACAATCGCTCCTATGTTTGAGTCCGTTGTTGTAACCACTGTGTCAATCCATCCTGTCGAAGACATTCTTCTTTTTCACGGCCCCTCTACCTAACATTATGTCCTTATCCTTCTCCCCAACATCCAGATGTTCTTTCCTGATAACGTGTCCAAAGTATTTGAGATGAAATCTTGCCATTTAGGAGCATTCTATTTCTTCCTTTGGAAGTCCATGGTACTTTCAATGTTTTTCACCAATAGCATAATTCTCTGTTTTGTATTCCATATTTATTATAGCATGACAAACTACCACCAACTTAGCAGCTTAAGGCAATATCCAGTGACTATCTCACAGTTCTACAGGTTAGACTGGGGACAACATAGCTGAGTCCTCTGCTCAGGCTAAAATCAAGATGTTGGCCAAGCTGTGTTCACCTGGAGTACAATCCTTTCCTAAATTTAGGTGTTTTCTTGGCAGAATCTACTCACTTGTCCTTATAGGACTTGTTTCCTTAATGATTGCCAGCTGGGAGTCTCTCTCAGCTCCTAGAGGCTGCCCTCAGGTTGACCCCATGCGACCCTCTGAATACACAATGCGTTTTCCAAGTAAGCAAAAGACTCTCTAGCTGGTTATGACAAATTCTCACATAATACCAAAATTAACCCGAAAAGAGGAAATTGAATATGATGTAGACACTGGCAGCAGAGTCTGGGAGAAATCTGAACATGCTGCCTACCACGAGTTTAATGTGGCATCAGTTTACTCTTAGTAGAAGCTCCAGCTCGGTTTTCATTTTCAAGGCTTCCATTTGGCTTCAGTGACGACACCACTGCTAGTGACACATCTGATGCAGTCTCCCTAATGTCTTTGGATGAAGTCCTGGGTATGTTGCCCTCTATCCAAACCAAGATCACTCTTTCTCAATAACACATTTTCTTGTGGTGTTTTGGGTTGTGACCACATCCAGTTGGTGGTTTTGTGGGATCTAGTGGGGAGAGGGAACATGTATTAGGCCGGCTTGTCTAGAGACACAAGACAAGTGATATTCATGTATGTAGATGAACGAACTTTATATCAAGAGGTAATTGTATTTTAAAAAGTCATCTCAGACCAGTCCTACTCAAGTTCATGGGTCCAATGCCATTCCAAACCCTCTTTAGACTCATGTAGCTGGTGACCCAGAAACATGAAGTGGGGAGCAGGAAGATCACACGCCTGTGGGTGCAGAGCCATGGGGATTCAAAGTCAGTGTCTGCACATGGCAAAGTGCAGACAGCTCAGAGGTTAGCTCCCAGTGTCAGCTGCTCACATGGACCTACCCAGGGAGAGAGACGTCGAGTCCCAGCTAGGAGGAAAAGCATTTGCCGCTCACTGTCTTTCTTCTGGAAAAGGCCCCACCCTAAACAGGCAACATCAGGCTGTGAACTGATTGATGGGTTGAACTCAACACCTACATTTTCATACAGGATAAAGGTAACATAAAATCTAACTGCCGTAGCAGTTAAAAAAAAAGTGGGGGCTACTTGTCATTCCAGCAACATCTGACCTTTTTTGGCAAGAAAAAAAAAAGTCATTTCAAACCGAACATAACTCGATTGAGAGTGCTTATTTTTCCATTTGTGTACATGGGCACAATGCCAAAATACAATGCTGAGCAAGAGTTGGAGTGTTCGGCAAAGTTAAAATAGCTGGTTTCTGGCTTTCAGAGTAGCATTTCATTTCGGCTTTCTTTTGTTGGCAGGCGTGTATTTGGACACATTAAACTCAAGGAGCTCGGCTTTTCTTACAGAGGAGGTTCCCTTTTATGGCCTCCCAAGCATCTTCTTTGGTCAGGAAACCTCCAAGGTGCTGTTGCTTTGACATTTATGGAGATGGTGGGCAACTGAAAGAAAATTGAGTGGCTTGCCTGCCACATCTTTCTTTGACCCGTTTGCTCATATTTTATGTTCAATTTGGTATTGATTGAATGCTCATTTCCATAACTTCTGTGTATTTTACCAAACTAAATAAATAAACGGCTCTTGCCCCTGGCAGGGTGGAGGCGTGAAGACTTGCTGTAGACCTCTCTCCTGGACTAGCTGGGGAGTTGTGTAACCTGCTTACCTGTGGCTTGTGGGCTTGGATGGGAGAAGAGGTGATCCCAGGGGATCTGAAGGGCAGAGTGGAAAGGACACGGGAGAGGGGACGTTCTCCTTCCAGCTTCTGGCCATTTGAGTGGAGCACACCACACAAGAGAGTGGTGCTGCTTTCAAGGTGACAACTCTTCCTACTTAGTTCAGGGAGACTCCCTTAGAACGCCTGGGGAGACTTCAATTGGCAAGCTTTCTTGTTTAGCGAAAGAAGAAAGGTCTGGCTATATGCTGTCCATTGACATAGGTGAACAGTTTGTGTGTGTGTGTGTGTATGTGTGTGTGTTTCTCTCAAGGTAGTGGATAGCTGAGGATCAATGTCAGTACCTACAAATCCCTAAATATGCCAACATCATAGGTGCCCACTCATTTCCAGGAATGTCGACTGTCCTTCTCCACTGCTGTCTTCTAGAAACCAAAGCTACAAGGTTGACCCTAGCTCTCGGTGGTGCCCTAACATGATGTGAAGCAAACGCACAGTGAAGGAGCGTGTCTCTGTGAACTATAAATCTCACAAGCTGCTTGATCTTGGTTAAGAGCCACAGATCCCAGTCCATTCCTACTTTGCCTTTTCAGAAAAGTCAAAGGACCTTCCATTCTGTATGAGAGCTGTCCCTTCCTAGAGACCTAGAATTCAGCCCAAGGCTGACTTCTTCCTAGGCAGTAATTTTCCTCTGAATTTTCCTGTAGTACCTGGACATTTTTGTCCTTCCGGCTGGCCATCAAAAACCCAAATAAACTCATTACCATGGAGTCCATTTGGACTCTTTAGTGACCCTACAAAAGCAGAGTAGAACTGTCTTTGTGGTTTTCCAAGACTATAACTCTTCATGGGAACAGCGTGAAAGCCTTATCTTTAACAAAGTGGCTAGTGGTACGAAACTGCTGATTTTAGTTACCAGCCCAACATGTAACCCACTATACCACCAGGCTCCTCCTACTTGCCAAATGATGTGTGCAAACATCACCTTACTGGAAGACGGAGCAAACCCAGGATGTGATTTCTGTTCTCAGCAGACCATTCTTTCACACTGTACTCAGGAGGCTTGGAGGAGGCCTCAGGCCATCGCCTCTGGACATTCCCAGTGGAGAAAATAAATGGCCCTGGGGACTGAGAGTCTCCAGTGCCTTCTGAAGAGGGAATTACCTCCAGAAGAGCTACCAGCCTTCAGCTAAGTTAATGTTTTGCTCCCAGGGAAATGTTCAGGGCTACAGATCAGTTTTGCCTCCAGCCGTCACTACAGTAAGAGGCAAGAAAACCCTCCCACAATATATAAATGCATGCCAATCCATACTACTCTTTTTGGAAAGCAGTTCACTTAAAAATAAAAATAACCAGGAAATGACACTTCAAGACAGATGGTAAGACAAAAGGCCAGAGGAAAACTTTAAAAGTTTTAGGGGGGAGGGAGAATCAGCAAACACTCAACCTCTGGTCCCTTTCACAGTGATTATCTAAGATTTCAAGGATTTGTTTATACTATGCTTCACTTCTTCTGGAATCAGGAAGCAATTTGACAGGCTCTGGGCTAGCAAATACTAGGGCCTGCCTGTCTCCTAACTAAGGATTGTAAGGAGGTCTCTTTACTTTTTGAATTGACCACTATGTGCTAATCATCTCCATGTGCTAGGCATGTAGAGGCAAAGAAGGTACAGGTAGAGGAAATGAACGTGAAAGAGAGCTAAGACCCGTGTCCCCAGGGAGCTTACATTCTGGGAATGGACACACAAAAGCAGGCAAACAAGCACTCTGTTTTAGATAGCAGTGGGGTCCAGTTACAAACTTCAAGGGCAGCAGTTTGAAATTACCAGCTGCTCAATGGGAGTAGGCTACAGCCGTTTGTTTCTGTAAAGAATGTAGCCTCGGGAGCTCTAAGGGGCAGTTCTACTTTGTCCCCCTAGGGGCAAGATGAGCACTATGGCAATGGGATTGTCTGGAAGAACTTGGGTAAATTGATAGAACCTTCTTTGAGGAGATCACATGAGCACAGTCCTAATTTTTATAAAGGGGTTAAGCCACAAAGGGTCACAGGGAAGAGCAATCAGAAAAGGGAATCATAAGTTCAAGACTCCAGTCAGGAAGCTAGCACAGAACAATATCAGTCCCCTTTCCTGCACGATGGGTGTCCTCTAGGGTTACTATATGTTTTCAGTCTGGAATTGATCCAACACGCAATCAAATGGATGGATAATTATTGGAAATAGGAATGCAAAAGTGGGAAACAAAGGAGAGTAAACAGTAGTTGTAAAATGTGGTCTTGGTGATAGAAATTAAGTTGGAAAATGCATCATAGCATTTTTCAATACCTATGACTCTTTTATCACAAATACCCTTTTTAAAACAACACAAATGGTGACTATACACATGGACGTCTCCAGATGGAATACCCAGAAATCAAATTTACTAAGTTTGTAGGAAGAGATGATGGAAAAGTTCAATAGTCAGCAGCTAAAATTTTAGTCCAGAGCTGACTGGGGAACAGACCAGCAATTGCTCATAAGTAAATTCAGGCAGAAGCTAAGGAAAATGAAAACAAGTACATGAGAGCCAAAATATGACTGAGTCTACCCCCCTTGATCTCAAGAATGCATTGAATGCATTGGATATGAGTGACAGAAGACCTGATGAACTGTGGGAGGACACCAAGAACATTCATGAAGAAATCCAAAGGTATTAAAAGGATAAGACATAAAGAAAAGGTCAAAGCGAATGTAAGAAGAGACTCTGAAAGCTGCTTTTAACTATGAAGTAGCTAAGGCAAATGGAATAAATGATAAAGTCAAAGAGCTGAGTAGAAAATTTCAAAAGGCATCTAAAGAAGACAAAATAAAAATATTCTAATAAAATGTGCAAAGTACTAGAGTTAGAAAATCAAAAGGTAATAGCACATTTAGCATATCTTAAGCTAAAAGAACTAAAAATATCGCAAGCCCCAGGTTGCGATATTAAAATAGTCTATGAACAAAATATTGAGGGGTGTCCAAGCATTGAAAAAAAAGGAAAAAATACAGTCACCGTATCAAAAAGAGCTAGTCAAAAATGCACAATTTCAGGAGGAGGCGTATGAGAAAGAAGTTCAAGCTGCACTGGAAGTTTTAGCCAAAAATAAGGCTCAAGGAATTGATCAAATACTACCTGAAATGTTTCAACATGCTGATGAAGCCCTGGAAACACATATTCATCTATGCCAGGACATTCCGAAAACAGCTACTTGGCCAACTGATTGCAAGAGATTCAGGTTTGTACCCATTCCAAAGAATGGTAGCCCAACCGAATACACAAACTATAGAGCAATATAATTAATATCACGTGCAAGTAAAATTTTGTTGAAGATGATTCAACAATGGTTGTAGCAATACATTGACAAGGAGCTGCCAGAGGTTCAGATCAGATTCATGAGAGGTCATGGAACAAGGGATATCGTTGCCGATGTCAGCTGGACCTTGGCTCGAAGCAGAAAAATACCAGAATGATATTTACTTATGTTTTCTGTTTGATTTTAATCTTTTTATTGGGTGATTGTACAGGTTTTTTAAAAAAACGTTTTATTAGGGGCTCATACACCTCTTATCACAATCCACACATACATCAATTGTGTAAAGCACATCTGTACATTCATTGCCCTCATCATTTTCAAAGCATTTGCTCTCCACTTAAGCCCTTTGCATCAGGTCCTCTTTTTTCCCCTCCCTACCCGCTTCCCCCTCCCTCATGAGCCCTTGATAATTTATGTTATTATTTTGTCATATCTTGCCCTGTCCGATGTCTCCATTCACCCACTTTTCTGTTGCCCATCCCCCAGGGAGGAGGTCACATGTAGATCCTTGTAATTGGTTCCCTCTTTCCAACCCACTCTCTCTCTACCCTCCCAGTATGGCCACTCACACCCCTGGTCCTGAAGGTATCATCCGCCCTGGATTTCCTGTGCCTCTATCTCCAATCTGCACCAGTGTACATCCTCTGCTCTATCCAGACTTGCAAGGTAGAATTTGGATCATGATAGTGGGAGGGGGGGGGTGAAGGGCAACATTTAGGAACTAGAGGAAAGCTGTATTCTTCATCGGTGTTACATCACACCCTGACTGACACACCTTCCCCGTAGACCCCTCTGTAAGGGGATCTCCAGTGACCAACAAATGGGCTTTGGGTCTCCACACTGCACTTCACCCTTCATTCACTATGGTAAGATTTTTTGTTCTGATGATGCCTTATACCTGATCCCTTTGACAACTCATGATCACACAGGCTGGTGTGCTTCTTCCATGTGGGCTTTGTTGCTTCTGAGCTAGCTGGTCACTTGTTTACCTTCAAGCCTTTAATACCCCAGACACTATCTCTTTTGATAGCATGGCACCATTAGCTTTCTTCGCCACATTTGCTTATGCACCCGTTTGTCCTCAGTGATCGGATCCTACAACTCTTATCACACAATCCATACATCCATCCATTGTGTCAAGCACATTTGTACATTTGTTGCCATCCTCATTCTCAAAACATTTGCTTTCTACTTGAGTCCTTGGTATCAGCTCCTCACTTTCCCCCTCCCTCATGAACCCTTGATAATTTATAAATTATTATTATTTTGTCATGTCTTACACTGTCCAACGTCTCCCTTCACCCACCTTTCTGTTGTCTGTTCCCCAGGGAGGGGGTTATATGTAGATCCTTGTAATCGGTTCCCCCTTTCTACCCCACCTTCCCTCCACCCTCCCTGTATCGCCACTCTCACCACAGGTCCTAATGGGTTCATCTGTCCTGGATTCCCTGTGTTTCTAGTTCCTATCTGTACCAGTGAACATTCTCTGGTCTAGCTGGCTTTGTAAGGTAGTAATGGGATCATGATAGTGTGTGTGGCAGGGGGAAACATTTAAGAACTAGAGGAAAGGTGTATGTTTCATTGTTGCTACACTACACCCTGACTGGCTCCTTCTCCTCCCTGTGACCCTTCTGTAAGGGCATGTCCAGTTGCCTACGGCTGGGCTTTGAGTCACCACACTGATATGATTTTTTGTTCTTTGATGCTTGATCCCATAGACACCTCGTGATCTCACAGGCTGGTGTTCTTCTTCCATGTGGTTTTGTTCCATCTCAGCTAGATGGCTACTAGTTTATCTTCAAGCCTTTAAGACCCCAGACGCTATGTCTTTTGATAGCCAGGCATCATCAGCTTTCTTCACCACATTTGCTTATGCACCCACTTTGTCTTCAGTGATTGTGTTGGGAAGGTGAGCATCATGGAATGCCAGTTTAATAGAACAAAGTGCTCTTGAATTGAGGGAGTATTTGAGTGGAGGCCCAAGATCCATCTGCTATCTTAATACTAAACCTATAAATATATGCACACATATCTATTTCCCCATCCTCATATATAAATGTATTTACATATGTACATGCCTATATTTAGACCTGTATAAATACCCTTTGTTTCCTAGTTCTTTCCTTTGTTTCCTTTGACCTTTCTCTTGTCCTACTATCATGCTCAGTCTTCATTTGAATTTCAGTAATTCTTCTCAGTTATATTGCCTTCGACCAAACCCTATCAGACCCCTTACACCCTCCTCACCACTGCTTTTGGATCATTTGTTGTTCCTGTTTCCCTGGGTTTGTTGACACCACTTCCTATCCCCCATCTACCCCTCTCCCATGGTCCCCCAGAACCCTCAGTCCTGTTTTCTCCTCTAGAATGTTTATCCTCCCTATCTTATCTTGATAGACACAACAGCAACAACAACCACAAAAAAAACAATGCCAAAAAAAGAAAAGCCTGTAAATAGTTCAGGGTCTGTTTGTTGACCTTTAGGAGTGTTTCCCAGTCAAGTCTGATGGGGGTTCCACGTCCTGGCCCCAAAGTCTATTTTTGGTATTCCCTGGGACTTCCTTGCCCTGCCCTCCTTGCTGTTCTGTTGCATGCCCTTATTGTTTTGCCTTGGTGTGGTGGGGTCAGATCAGACACAATTCCCACACTGTGTCTCCAGTGTTGTCCTATGGGTCAGTGAAGGAACTTGTGTCTCATAGTGGGGCTGGCCATATGGTCCTCTGTGTGCATTGGCTGCTCTGAGCAAGGATATCATCCTCAAGGTTTGGTGGGCCTGGATGTACTCCACTCTCTTCCTCCCCATTCATTTGCTCCTGTGTGCTCTGATCAGACATGTCCCTCTCCCTGAGCTGTAGCTTCAGTGCTGTCCTCTCAAGTAAATTCTACTGGAGGTAGGGGCAGCTGCCCATGTAGTTGGGATTGAGGTGGGACCTCTCACACCTCTCTACTGGTTCCCTGATTCATGTCGGTATGTTACATTCACATCTTGAAGCACCGAGTTGAAGTCTGGTCCCTCTTTCCCTACAGAGACATAAACAATGTTATATTATGTACTTATGTTTTATTAAGTATGCCAAGACATTTTACTGTGAGAATCATAGAAAACTTAGACAGCCTTGAGAAGAATGAGAATTTCTGATCATTTCGTTGTGTTTGTGAGGAACCTGCACATCGATCAAGAGACACTTGCATGAACAGCGCAAGGAGATAATGAATGACTTGATATAATGACAAGTGTGCACCATGGTGGTACCCTCTCACCAGAGCTATTCAATCTGCGTGCAGAGAAAACAATCAGAGGGTTGTATTATATGAAGCAAAATATGGCATCAGGATTGGAGGAAAGCTTATTAACAACCTGTGATATGCAGCTACACAACCTTGCTTACTGAAAGTGAAGAGGACTTGAACCACTTGCTGATGAAGATCAAAGATTGCAGCCTTCAGTAAGGATTACAACTCAGTGTAAAGAAAATAAATGTCCTCACAACTGGACCAGTAATAGGTAACATCATGATAAATGGAGAAAGGTTGCAATTGACAAGATTTCATCTTGCTTGGATCTGCAAGCAATGGTTATGGAAGCAGCCAAAAATCTGTTGCATTGGGTAAATCTGCTGCACAAGACCTTTTTAATGTCTTGGACTCCTAAAGGTCAACAAACAGACCTGGAATCATTTATAGGCTTTTCTTTTTTTGTTGGTGTTTTCTTTTGCTCTGCCTTGTTTCCATGCTGATTATTGTCTCTGCATGTCCATCTATATAAGATAGGTGGAATAAACAATCAGGAGGACAAACAATGGGACCTATGGTTCTGGGGAACATGGGATGGGAAGGAAGTAGGTGTTAACAAACCCAGGGACAAGGGAACAGCAAGTGATCTAAAATTGATGGCGAGGAGGGAGTAGGATGCCTGGTAGGGCTTGATCAAGGGCGCAAGACAACCGAGAAGAATTACTGAAACACAAATGAAGGCTGAACATGATAGTGGAACAAGAGGAAAGTCAAAGGAAATAGAGGAAAAAACTAAGAGGCAAAAGACATTTTTAGAGGTCTAAATACAGGCATTTACATATGTAAATATATTTATATATAATGATAGGGAAATTTATCTATGTATTTATATTTATATATTAAGTATCAAGGTATCAGACGGATATTGGACCTCTACTCAAATACTCCCTCAACCCAAGAACACTTTGTTCTAATAACCTAGCATTCCATGATGCTCACCTTCCCAGCATGATTGCTGAAGACAAATGGGTTCATAGCAAAGGTGGTGAAGAAAGCTGATGGTGGGTGGCTATCAAAAGATATAGCGTCTGGGGTCTTAAAGGTTTGAAAATAAACAAGCGACCATCTAGCTGAGAAGCAACTAAACCCACATGGAAGAAGCACACCAGCCTGTGTGATCATGAGGTGTTGATGGGATCAGGTATCAGGCATTAAAGACCTAGAACAAAAAATCAGAGTGGAGACCCAAAGCCCATCTGTAGACAATTGGACATCCCCTTACAGAGGGTCATAAGGAAAAAAAAGAGGCAGTCAGGGTGCAGCACACACTTTCCTTTAATGCTTCCTCCCTTCTCTCACTATCAGGACCCCAATTATACCTTACAAATTTGGCTAGACTAGAGCATGTACACAGGTATAGATAAGAGCTGGAAACATAGGGAAACCAGGAGAGATAGGCCCCTCAGGAACAGTGATGGGAGTGACTATATCAGGAGGGTAGGAGGAAGAAAGGGGGAACCAATCACAATGATCTACATGTGACCCCTCCCAGGGGGACGGACAGCAGAAACGTGGGTGAAGGAAGAGATCAGTCCGTGTACGACATGAAAAAAGAATAATTTCTAAATTATCAAAGGTTTGTGAGAGTGAGAGAGTGGGGGGAGGGAGGGAAACAATGAGGAGCTGATACCAGGACTCAAGTAGAAAGAAAATGTTTTGAAAATGATGATGGCAACAAATGTACAAATGTGCTTGACACAATGACTGTATGTATTGATTTTGGTAAGAGTAGTACAAGTGCCCGATAAAATGATTTTTTAAAAAAGAATAAATTGTTGAAAGGCAAGGATGTTACTTTGAGGACTAAGGTGACTGATCCAAACTATAGTATTTCCCATTGCCTCCTATGCATGTGAAAGTTGAATAAGGAAACTTGATGAAGAATTGATACATTTCATTTGTATTGCTGGTGAAGAATATTGAAAATACCATGGACTGCCAAAAATAAAAACAAATCTGTCTTGGAGAAAGTGCTGTCAGAATGTGCCTAGAGGCAAGGATGGTGAGACTTTGTCTCCATGCTTCTGACAAGTTGTTAGGAGAGATGAGTCCCTGGAAATGGACGTCATGCTTGGAGAAGTAGGACAGCAGAAACGAGGAAGTCCCTAACAAGATGGATTGACCCAGTGGCTGCAACAATGACTCAAGCACAGGGACAGTTGTGAGACTGACATAGAAACATGCACTGTTGCCTTCGACTGTCCATAAGGCCCATATGGGTCAGCACTGACCAATGGCACCTCACAATTCACTGATACACTCCATGAACACGACAAAGGAATGTCAGTTCTCAAGCAGGATTACATCTACAGAGACAAGGCTTGGAATTCAAACAAATATGCTTTAGAGGGAGCGCCAGTCAATTCATAGTGGTGGGGTGCAATAAAACAATGACTATACATTGTGGGTTGTAATGTCCAAGAAAGCGTGTGGTACACAGCTTTGATAGCCAGCTGCTGTCAGGTTGACTGCAACGCATGGTGGGCCATGTGTGTCAGAGTAGAACTGCACCACGGGGGACTTTCACTGCTGTGATAGTTCAGAAATAAATTGTTAGACCTTTCTTTCAAAGTGCCTTCGGGTGGACTCAAACTCTCAACCTTTTCAATAACACACTCCTGAGTTAGCTGTTGAGTGTGGCAACCACTTGTACCACCCAAGGCATCCACATTTTCAATACAGGGTTTAATTTTGCTGAGCCTTGATTTACTCCCATTATTATTCTATTTGCCAGTGAGCCACTCCTGTAGAAAGCTTCCTTTTCTGTCTTTCTACCTCCTAATTAGCCTTAAGAGATGCCCATAAGTGCATGATAGCACCAGCACTGTTGCTCTCCTATTGATTAGACTTAAGAGGAATATAGGAAACAAAGGCTAATGTAGAGTGAGAGATGTGCTTGTATGTGCATAGATGGATGTATGTACGGGTGCGCACCCAGGTTTACCTTCTGCCCTGAGCATGTATTAATGTACAGAATGTCACTTTGATTCCTGAAGAAATTCCTGAAAGTGATCCAAATCTAATTTCTGGCATGCCTACATTGAAAAATCTCAAGGAATGAGGCTTCCGGGTGTCTTTGAAACCGCTGCCCTTCTAGGACTAATTCATCCTTCAAAGCAGGAAATGCTTCCTTAAGTTGAATTTCCCTTTTCCTAGAATTCACTCCCATGCCCTGTTCCTGGCCCTGGTGTCCTAGTTGGCAACACACTGAGCCGCTAACCACAAGGACAGTGATTAGAAGCTACCAGCTGCTTCGTTGGAGAAAGATGAGTCTGTCTGCTTCCCTAAATATTTGAAGTCTTGGAAATGCAAAGGGGAACTTCTACTCTTTATTACAGGGTTGTTGTGAATCAGAGTGGACTCTATGGCTGTGGCTGATGAATGTGGAGATGAAATGGTCTCCTTAAAGGGCCTTTTGTAAAGATTTTAACTAGGTTGCTCCTGAAGTGCTTTTCTTCAAGCTAAACGATTCCAATTGTCTTCATCTTCCCTCAAGCCTTTAAGGGGATACATGGGAGAAGAGCAACAGGGAGAGGCAGTCTGGGAGGGTGAGATGTAGCTAATTAATTAATCCATAGTTGACATATTATTATAATAGTTAATATGGCCCTTCCAGCAATAATTCAGAGTTATGTGGTGTAGTAGTTACACATTGGGATGCTAATTGCAACTCCTGTAAAGAGTTAAAGTCTCAGGATTTCACAAAGGTGGGGTCTATCCTGTCCCATAGGGTTACTCTGAGTCAGCATTGACTCAATAGCAGTGAGGTTTTTTTGTTTGTGATATAAAATCTAGCCTCTACATCTGTGAATGTGTTCCCATTTTTGAAGGCGTTGCTTGTGGAGTGTCCACCTTATTTCGAGGTGTGACTCAAGCTACCATCCTTCGTTTCCTTGTGGGTACGGTCCATTTTTGTCACTTCCCCATTCTGCCTGAGCATAGACAAAACCAAAAACACTTGCTTTGGCTTGTGGCTATTTTGCTTCTTATTCATGCGCCTGCATCTGGCTTGCTTGCCTCTTCTTGACTTCTGCTTCCTGGAACATGAGTTGTTTTTTCATCACCTGTGCTGACTTCACCAGCTTCTGAAGCCTGTGGATGAGAGTGATTCTCCAGACGGGCGTCTGAACTCTGGACTTGGCACTCACCTGCACTCACAGCCGCATTACCATTTCTTTAATGGTTTCTGATGTCTGTGAGACACTGCAATTCATTGCAGAACTTTGGGACATGAGAGAACATGCTGAGGGGCAGGGATAAAAGAGTGATACAGAATTTTGGACAAGTTCAATATTTGAGACATCTTTAATCTCTACCTTATTAGACCAATATTGTATGAATTAAAAAAAATCATTTTTGAAGGGGGGTACCCCTAATATGTTGGCAATCCCAAGTTCAACAGCTCCATACCCAGAATAATTTCTCTAAGGACATACAGGCTCTGAAACCAACAGCATTCCCAGCAGCATATACCGTTTGTTGAGCTTAGGGCCGGGGTCTTTGCAAGTATTGTTTTATGTTGTCCTCCCAACACTACTATATGGTGACATAATATGTATGTCCTTATGTTACTGGTGAGAGAATTGAAGTTTGAAAAGGCTATATGGCTTGTCCAGGCCACACAATAGAACTTAATTTTTAACTCAATTTTGAATATTCCACAGTGGGTTCTCAAAATTGAATAACTTAAAGCAATGATTTAAAAATAGTCAAAGTATATACTTAATATTTAGAAAAAATGTTCTCTTCCAGATCATCAATATTGACTAATCTTTCATAAGGAAGAAAGTGTTGATAATGGAAATGTAAATATAAAAAGAAAAGGCTTTAGAACGTATGGAGCCTGTGCTTAGAGCAAAGAACTTTATATACATTATTGTATTTAACAGTCATAATGTTCTTACTGATTGAAATGTTTCAACAAGTTGATGACTCATTGGAAGTACTAACTTGCTTATGCCAGGAAATTTGCAAGACAGCTATTTGGCCAAATGACTGGAAGAGATCCATATATTCCAAAGAAAGGTGGCTCAACAGTATGCTCAAACTACAGAACCATATCATTGATATTGCATGCCAGTGAAATATTGCTGAATATTATCCAACAGCAGTTGCAACCATACATTGACAGAGCACTGCCAGAGGTTCAGGCTGGATTCAGAAGATGTCAAACAAGGGATATCATTGCTGATGTCAGTTGGATCTTGGTTCAAATCAGAGAATTACGGAAGGATGCTTACTTGTGATTTATTGACTATGAAAAGGCATTTGACTGTGTATCAATATTAATAAACCATGGATAAGCTTGAGAAGAATGATAATTCCAGCACACTTCATTGTGCTCATGTGGAACTTTTACTTAGATCACGAGTCAGTTGTGTGAACATAACAAGCGAATATAGCATGGCTTAAAATAAGGGAAGATGTGTGTTAGGGTTGTGTCCTCTCACCGTATTTGTTCAATCTACATGCTGAGTGAATAATCAGAGAAACCACATTATATGAAAAGGGGGGGGCATCAGGGTTGGAGGAAGGCTTATTAACAACTGCAACATACAGATGACACACATTTGTTTGCTGAACATGAAGAAGACTTGAGCTACTTTTAGCCATCACTGTGGATTACAACTCAATGTAAGAAGACCAAGCCCTTCACATCTCCACCACAGGCAACATCATGCAAATGGAAGAAAGGTTGAAGTTGTCAAGGATTTCATCTTCCTTGGATCCAAAATCAATGCTCATGGAAGCAACAGTCAAAAGATCAAAAGATGTATCGCCTTTGGTAAATCTGCTGCACAAGCTCTTTTTAGAGTATTGAGAAGCGAGGATGTATTCGAGGACTAAGGCATATCTGACCCAAGCCATGATCTTCTCCATTGACTTGTGCTCATGTGAAAGTTGAACACTGGCTGGCCCCTATGAGCCTGGAGAAGCCGAGTACTCCTGGCTCAGTCCATCTCTTCCAGGCCCAAGTGGCTACAGAAAATATCTGAGTAATGAAGGAAACTTGAAACTATTTGTGAAGTGCAACAATTCAAATGGCATGGGCACAATGATAAACTTGTGGGACAGTACCTGGACAGATTGATCTAATTACAGGAATGGTTATGGATTTGACTGACCTCAGAAAGTACATAGAGGAAGCAATTATGAAGCCCCTGGATCATAAGAATCTGGATCTAGATGCCCCATACTTTGCAAATGTAGCTGTATATATCTGGGAAAACCTCCAGATATCGCTTCCTGTGAAAGTGCTTTATAAAGTAAAAATGTATGAAACTGATAATACTGTTGTGGTTTATAAAGAATTGCTCATAGGGAGTAGTCTAGAAAGGCTAATTAGCTTCCATATTTAAAAATTATTTTTGTCCCCTTAGAATTTTAAGAGGTTATAATAGTTGGACCTTTCCATTGTGTTAGAACTACCTGATGTATTTAAATTATTGTGAATTTAAAAATATTTTATAATGAAAAAAAATGAAAATTGGACAATGAATGAGGAAGTCTGAAGAAGACTCGATGCATTTGAATTGTGGAGCTGGAGAAGAACGTTGAAAGCCCTGTGGACTGCCAGAAGGACAAAGCCATCTGTGTTGAAAGAAGTACAACCAGAATGCTCCTAAAGATGGCCAGGACGGTGAGACTTCATCTTACATACTGCGGCCATGTTGTCAGGAGGGACCAGTCCCTGAGAAGGAGATCATATTTGGAGAAGTGGAGGGGCAGTGAAAAAGAGGAAGACCCTAACACGACTAAATGACACAATGGCTGCCCAGATGGGCTCCGGCATCGTTGTGAGGATGGCACAAGACCGTGCAGTGTTTCCTCCTGTTATACATCGGTTTGCTGTGGATCAGAGGCAACTCAATGGCACCCAACAACAACAACAACAACAACAACAACAATGTTCCTACTACACACATGTAATTATATCAATTCTCGAAATTAAAAAAAAAGAAATTTATATTGTTTGAGGACCACCCTTCGAATATGGTATATTTGACTCAAAGATAGTAACCATGGCACTTATCGATTTTGATGATCACTTTAGAAATATGTCACCCAAGTCACATTTTTCTCCTCATGGGCCAAATTCCATATCGCAGTTTGTGAAGAAATGCTAATGTGTTTCAGCCACTTAAAGAGCACACGATGACAAAAATCATCAGAAACTGACAGAAAGTACAAATAAAAGGGCATTGGTCTCCATACTTCCATGCCTAGTCATCTTTCCTGAATTGTGTCGTATTTACCTAGTGCTCCTGTAACAGAAATACCTCACGTGGGTAGTTTTAATCAAGGAAAACTTATGCTTCCCCAATGTAGAGGGTTGGATGTCAAAATGCAGGGTGTCAGCTCTAAGAGAGTGCTTTCTTTCTGTCAACTGTGCGCCAAGGTCCTTGTCGCCTTTCAATATTTGAGCCCAAAGTTCCTTGAAGTGTCTTGATATCAGTTTTTCCCTGGAGAGTCTTGAGGTGCATAGTACAAGGACCCTGGGTTCTCTGATCTGTTGTTTAATCCATTCCATATCTAGTTGTTTTAAGACTAATATTACTTAAATGGATTATAACCTTCCTCATTAATATAGCTAACTCTAATCATGCCTCTTTAACATCATGGGGGTGAGGATTTACAGTACACAAGATAATTATATCAGATCACAAAATGGAGGATGATTGTGTAATACTGAGAATCATGACCTAGCCAAGTTGATACATATATGATTGTGGGCCAAGTTCAATCCACAACAAATGGTAAAACATAAGGTTTTCAGTGAATCTAGGAAATTTTCATTTACAATTTTGACATGATTCACTACAACCAAAACATGCCAGAGCAGGAAGCAAGAAAATGGGATTAAATCCTGGCTTGGACATTGACACTTGTGTAAACATGGGTACATATTGGACTTTTGCTGAACTGTTATTTTCTCTTGGATAAAATGTATGCAATACTAAACAAAACCAAAGCACACTCACTGCCATCAAATAGATGCTCATTCATATTGAACCTATAGGACAGAGTAGGGCTGCCTCTGTGGGTTCCTGAGACTGTAATTCTTTATCAGAGTAGAAAAATCTCATCTTTTTTCCAAGGAGCAACTGATGTTTTGGAGCTGTTGACCTTGAGTATTGCAGCCTGATGGTAACTACTATACCACCAGGGCTCCTAATAATACTGCTAACTCTCCATATTATTACATAATAATAGCAACCACATGTAATGGCCCTAGTCTTGAATACCTAACAGAGCACTTTAAAGATCACGTGAGAGCATATGTGAAAACACGTAACCAACTATAAGAGATGTGGCTATAAGGGACGTGATGGCTACTGCTTTGAAACATGCCACCATGATTGGCTCACTGTGGCCACTTTTAGCAGACGGCTCTGAGAAACTGAAAAATTGAGGCCACTTTTCCAGGCCTAGCAGAGACAGATGCCAGCCTGGAACAAGCAGGGCTTCCAACTACATGTGGGCCAAAAACCAGGCCTATGACTTGCACAGTACGAATCCGTTCTAAACCCATATCCTCTCGAAGCTGTGTGCATATTGTTGTGAGCGGCTAAAAAGCCCAGTTCAATGTGTGACCGAGTAGAAGAGGCCCATAGAGTTTCTTGGCTGTAATGTTTACAGAAGCAGATTTCCAGGTCTTTTTCCCACCTTGTGGGACCAAACCTTCAATCTTTGAGTCAGCAGATGAATGTTTAAACACTGTGCCACAAAGGCGCCCCCAAAATGCATTTATGGTCTGATCAATCTGGTGTGGGCATTTTGGATTGCTTCTTACTCAGATTAAATAGTAATACCTTCATTTATTCCGATTGTGGCTTGGCTGCATTTTTGTTTTTCTTATTTTCTCTTCTTAATCTTCTCATACATTTCCTTTCACAGATTGGTTCATCTAAATACCATGTCTCCCTAAAGGGGACACCCTTATTTCAGTTCTCTAGCAAGTATGCTGGAACAATCAGTGCCTGTAGCAATAACAAGGCTCAGAATATATTCTAGGGATCACCAATGGCACTCCAGTCCATAAAGGGAGCTGGTGTGCGTGAGACTTCATCTTGAATGCTGATGCCGAATGTGTGTGTGCCTGTGTTACAGGAAAGCCATGGACCTGGGCGGCAATCCTGACTTCCCCACAAATGGGCTTTGTGAGTTGACACGTGTTCCTTGATTGCTTCGGCTTTCGTTCCCTCTCTCTCGGTGATACAACCAGCCTCCTGACGGAGGAAAGAATTGAGAGAGATAACAAAGTGTCTGAGCTTCATTGGCTCTCAGTGGATGAGTTTTCCATCTACACCCATTGAATGGTGCTGTCCTTGGATAAATGAGTCTTTGGAGAACTGTCGGTCTCTATTCAAGTCTTCAAAGTAGTGTCCATTATGAAAAACACACACACAGGTATTGAACGTAGGCATCTGCAGAAACTTGTAAGGCAAGAATCGGATGTGAGGGAGATCTGAAGTGCTTTCTTCTGCAGCTTTCCCACAAACTTCCTCCTCGGTGATTCATGTGAAGCAACATTCCTTGTCGTTGGCAGGCTGGGAAGCACAGCTCTCTATGGGTGTGGGAATCTTGTAAGAAAAGCACAGTGATTGAGGTGTGACAAGTTGCGTGAGGTGCAGCAGAGACACAATAGCACGCTGCCACTTCAGAAACACTGGGGAAAGGCAGACAGCCATCCTCATACGTTGCACGCCACCATGGAGTTGCAGGAAGAGTGAACCAGTAATCCTATCATCCATTTAACTTGACTGGTATTGTAGCATCGGCTTGGTGGAGAGGAGATTTCAATTGTTTTAAGAAGAGGATTTTGACTTAAGTCAGGGAATGCAGAAGAACTTTAAACGTATTGTCAAAGTCCAAAGTTTTAAATCTGAATAAAATATAATTTCTTAATTTGTTTTCTTATAGACCACTCATTAAGGCTGCATCCATGAAATTTTTGTCCAATTCAGGTTATAAAAATTAAGATTTTCTTACATGTTGTCTTCTAGAAGATTTATGATTTTAGGTTTATGAATTATATCTATCATTTATTTTGAGTTTATTTTTTATATCATTTGAGGCATGGCTTTGTGTATGGTTGAAATTCGCTGTTTTTAGTATCTGTGCAAATTAATATCTAATTCTTCCTGAATCAATTACTGAAAAGATTTTTCTTTTCTACTGATTTTCTATGAAACTTTGTTGAAAATGAGTGCCTATGTATGCATGTTTATTTCTATACTTATCTCTATTTTATTACTTTCATGTATCAACTGTTCATTTATCCTTTATCTTATTGATTCTAGGTGATTGGTAGTAAAGAATCAGCCTACCAAAGCCTACCGATAAAAAATGTTTTCTGGAATTTTTCTTTGGATTATTTTAAATGTACATATTAATTTAAAAATTAATATTGAGGTGTAATCATACTGAAAACTGTAGTCATTAATCTTTATCAGTAGATGCTTCAAGTTATCTTTACTTTCAACAAACAAGGTTGTATCATCTGCATATTGCTGATTGTTAATGAAGCTTCCTCCACGCTTGATGCTACCTATGATCTTCATATAGACCAGCTATCGGATTATTTGCTCAGCCTACAAACTGAGTGATATGGTAAGAGGATATAAAGGCATTCAACTGTGTGAATCAGAAGAAAATTATGGAATGACAGAACATTTACTTGGGCTCATGTACAAGGGGCGGTAGCTCAAATAGAAAAAAAGGTATAATGTGTGTCAATTATAGCCAAGTTGTATCTATTAGCATAAATTTGCTGATAATATTTCATTACAATGATTTAATATCTGTAGAATTTGAAATTCTGTCAGTTCTCTCATTTCTGATTTCTATTTTCTTTATTTTTTCCCTAATAACAGTGGTTGGGAGTTTTGCAGTTTTACTAATACTGTCAAATAAGCAGGTTTAATTTCATTTACCTTCTGTATTATTTTTCTTTTTATACTTATTGATTTCTGTTCCATTATGTATTATACCCCCTCTTCTACTCTTTTGGGTTTGTTACCTTATCTTTTCCTACTTTCTAAAGGTGGCGTCTGAGTCCTTGACTTGAGACCTTTTTGTTTTCTAACATAGCTGTCTGACACTATGCCTTCCTACCCAATAGCCCTTTAGCAGCGCCACTATGCCTTCCTACCCACTATTCCTTTAGCAGCGCCACTATGCCTTCCTACCCACTATTCCTTTAGCAGCGACACTATGCCTTCCTACCCACTATTCCTTTAGCAGCGCCCAACACGGTTTAACAAGCTGAGTTTTAGTTTTCACTAAGGTCAATGTACATTCTCACTTCATTTTTATTTTTGTTTTTACCCATCACTTATTTACCACTTTACTATTTGATTTCTAACTCTTTGAGGATTTTCAAGAGTTCTTTTTGTAATTAATTTCTAGTTTAATTTACTTCACCAAAGACTATATTTTGTATTATTTGAACCTTGTTTAATAGGCCAAAACGTAGTCTGTTGGGATGCATTTTGTGTAGGTGTACCTGGAAAGAATGGTGTCGTGGGCTGCAGTGTTCCATACGTGTCAATTAAGTTTTGTTATCTGAAAACATTGTCCAAATACTCCCTCTACTTGTTGATTTTTATCTAATTAGTAAATCAAATATTGATACTTGTAGCGTGGGATTGAAATTTCCAAGTACAATTATGGATTATTTTTTTTCTTGGAAAGTTTCTCAGTTGCATCTTTATATGTTTTATCTACCTTGAAGCTGTGGATTTTAAATTCTTATATTTTTAGGATAGTTATATAATTTTGGTGAATGTATGTGATAGTATTCCCATGATGTTATTCCTTAGTCTGAAATCCATTTTGTCTGATATCAATGCAGGCATTTCAACTTTCTTTTTCTTAGGGATAGAATGACATCTTCTCTATCCTTTTGCTTTAATTTATGTAAGCCTTTCTATTCATTTATTTAGTACCCAGTCTAGCTAAGGTGCTATTTTTAGCCTCGCGGCAACAATAATAAAAGTAGGACATGAAGTGATGAACTTCCACCTTAAGTTGCCATGATGCAACAGAGTAGAAACTGGGATGGAAAGGGACAAAACTAGAGACAAAAAAGACCCACTGGCGATTGTTGCAATTATTCAGGCTGGATGTCATAATGACCTTAGCGAAACTACCCGGATGAATGGTGTGAGAGAAGTAAAGGAAAAAGAGAGGATCTTGACTTTTATTTTTTAAGTGACTCTAGATGTAAAGCAAAAACAATGGATATTAATTTAGAGTTTGGGTAACAATGACAAAGAAAGGTTTGGAAAGTAAACAAGTCAAAATCAATCCCCATCCTATTAAGTCAAGTTCGAGTCAGAGCAACCCAAAGGTCAGAGTAGACCTGCCAGATAGGGCTGCCACAGCGTCCTGAGGGCAGATCGCATTTATCTCTCATGGAGCAACCGATGGGTTTGGATTGCCAATAGCTTAACCCTGTGCCACCAGGGTTCCTTATGTAAAGTTTCTCTAGAATCCACTTTAGAATTTTCTTGTATTCACATATTGGTACTGAGCATATGAATTAGTTATTTTATTGTGCCCACCTGGCTGATTAACACAGGTGGGGTTAATTGAAGGGTAGGGAGATAAATGGCTCTGTGAGCCTCCCCTTTTGAGTTCTGCCTTAGCCACTTCCCTGCTTCAACTGGCACGGCTCACTTTCTGCAAGACATTCCTGAGGAGAAGCTGCATGAACCTACCCCGATGCAGCCCTGGGTGCTGGAGCAGCCGTGTGGAGACCCCTGCCAGCGCTGGATGCTTATATGCTCACGGACTCAGCTTTCCTTCTGCAGTCGGCATCATTGCGTGTGTTTTGGGAGATGGAGGAGGACTTTGTGGATTGGTGTTGGACATATGGGCTAATGGGTTCATGTTGAACTTGTGGGCTTGGGCAGCACTGGGTTGGGATGTTTTCTTGGTGCGCACTTAACCTTTCTATAAACTCTCTCTTATACATGAGTTTCTGTGGATTTGTTTCTCTCATGTACCCAGACTAACACAGCATAAAACATTTATTTATTCTGTGTGAATATTTTAATAGAGCAATGTTTTGAGATATGATATATTTGAGGTTGGATAATTGATTTACACATCAATATTATATCTCTAAACTTTGACTAGCTCTCCTGCTTAGGCTTTAGTTGCCCCCATTGACAGTTACAGCAGTGTCAAATGTGTTAGGCTGAGTTTTCTAGAGAAACAAAACCAGTGACATATATGCATTAAAAAAACAAATTTATGAGTGTACCCCCTAAAATGGAATTTTTTTCAAACTATGTATTTAATTATTTTTTAACCAAACAACCTTATCACCTTCAAAGTGTTAGGTAGCTAGATTTAGGGACAGGGGGCTTGTCCCTCCTGTCCTGTAAAGGCCCCCAAAGAAGAGGTTCAAATAGAAATCAGGCAGCCATTAGACACCTCAGAAGACATCGAAATGCGCATGCTCCTAGTCAAGTCCCTGAGCCAGGTGGGAGGTACACCTGGGCAGTCCAAACTAGATCCAGGCTCATGCATCACCCAGGTGGGCCCAACCCAGGCAATGGAGTCCACCAATACCATCAACCATGCCTCCCCAGCCAGAGGTTTGAAATATCCTGACTGTGGGCAGGCTGTCTCTTTACCCTCCTCCTGGTCAGAGGCAATTGGGAGGGGCCCACTCTGGGTGTTTGGGGGCCACGCTCTGGAACTCCCTCTTATGCTTTTGCCCCAGCTCATGTCACAGCCTTTCTGCCCACCTCGCTCTCTGGCCTCCCGAGATCACCCCAATTCTGTACACATGGATGCACTTTTCGATGAGGCTGATCCTTCCCAATTGTAAACCCTTTTGAGACTGTAATACCTGAAACTTGTCCTGTGTTTTATAAAAACCCACTAGGATTAAAAAAAAAAAAGAGCATTGGCGTGAATTCTTTAATCATGCAAAGCTAAAACCCAAGGTACTACCCACTCAAAAAACCTTACAAAAGTACTCTCCATTACACATAATACATTTGTCAAATATGTGATTACATTCTTGGAAACATTTTTCAAGCTCATCTGTTTGGATGGCTGACAGGACCTAACTCGTGTTTTTTCTTCATCTCTTTTATGTCACCAAATCCCTGTCTTTTCATGTCCCGCTTCATTCATGGACACAAAAAGAAGTTGCATGGCATGAGGTCAGGTGAGTAAGGTGGGTGTGGCAAGAGAGGAATGCTGGTTTTTCTGCCAAAAATTGGTGCACTGCAATGGCTGCAAGAGCAGATGCATCGCCGTGGTGGACCAAACCAGTCCCCCATCTGCCACAAATCAGGCATTTTTGTCACACACTGTGATGTTATCTTTTCAGAACCTCTAAATGGAAAGCTTGATTAACTTTCTGACCTTGTGGAATGAATTCCAAAGGCACTGTAAGTTGACAGACATGTCTGTCTGTTTGGGAAGTTGACAGACATCCAAAATGAGGCTTGTCATCAATCAACAATTCACCTGTTTTAAAGTTTGAAAATGATTCATACACTTGAGTTTTTCCAACAGAACTGTCCTTGTCAACTGTGTTCAGCACCCCAAGTTTCTGCGGTATTTTTCCTGAGCAGAAAACACAATGTCATAGTTGCATGTTGTTCTCTTAAATTGACCATCACCAAAACACACACACACACACACAATTGAGTGAAACTACTTGTAGGGGAAAAAAATTCACTGTGACAAGTGAGAACCTGGCCAGGTAACACCACTGGGTCAACTAACTCAGGGTGAGTTGCTCGATCCTCACCTAGTGGAAAAAATGCTTACTACAAAAGCTCCACTCTACCCAGTACACTTCCCTGTGTTTTTGAGTACCCCTGGTTTATCAAGAAACATGAATATCAAGAAAGTGGCCTGTGTAGCCATAGAAATGGCTATCCCCGTCCAACCCAAGTCTGTTGCTCCAAGTTGGTGGCCATTCCCAACTCATATGGCTCCCAGAGTGAGGAACTAGGAAAATGGAGCAGTAAGTGGGAAGGCCACAGATGGTGGAGACTGAGTCTAACTGATCTAAGTCAGGGAATGTAGCAGGCCAGTGACAGTTCCCAAGAATCAGTTGGCACGTGGTGGCCTCCAGTCTAAGTCCCGGGGTGCCTAATATAGGAAATAGGCCAAAATGAAGAAAGTAGAGAGCCATTTCTTCACAGAACCTAGTTTATATATCAAATAGGCCACATCCCCAAGAGATGTCATTAGACTGTGACCTGATTGAGAGTTAAGATTCCACCCATATCCTCCCTGAAGTGCAGCCAAATTGACACAAGACCTCAACACCCATCAAGAATGCCTAATTAGGTTTAGGAAACATGACATCAAAGCCACTTTATCCCAGTAGTCCTTGTGTTCCCTGCCCCTCTCCTCCTCCCACTGCAACTACGAGCTGGCTTCCAGGCCAACTTGGAAAGCTTGCCCTATGTGCATACAGAGTTTGCATACGGGAAAGTGACTGAATGAGACTGGAGATGGGATGTAACTGTATGTGGGATGTGAAGAATTACAGCAAAGGGTTTAAAAGGGACGTCACTAGCATTGCACTCCAGGAAGGCCCTAATGGGAAGGAGAAGAATTATAGACGACTCTATAATGTTCTTGTTGGGACACTTTGGAATAGAAATGCCCTTACAAAAGGTGTGTAAGGATAATATAATTTCTATGAAATCGATTATTTTTGAAATAGCCTTTTCATGCTCTTACAAAGGACTTTTTGCCGCTCTTATGGTCCCATTTGCTCTCTCCCCTTTGTGGAAGGCACTGTGGCCATAGGCAACCCCTGCAGGTGCAGCCAACCAAGGCACGGCTCCCTTTGTGTCCCACGGAGTCTCCAAAAATGGGTCCAAAAGCCTTCACACATTGAGAATATTAATGCATTTTTAATGGAGGAGACACAAGTCAATAGAATGGAAGGCCAACAGAGTGCTGCTTAGACACTGAAATTCTAAAAAAGAAACATTTTCCCCAATAAGTTTGTACTGACTGAACACAGCAGTGAAAAACGGTTTGATTGACTCTTCTATTTATCCCCCTCTAATAGAGAATTCTGGATGTTAGTGTTTGAGCTACTGGAACAGCCCAAGATATTATTGTCTCTACACAAGAGAGCATTCAAATGGACACCATGAAATTACACTCTGCCCCCTTGCTTGTTATATCAGTTGGAGGGTGTTGACAAGCACAGAACAGAAATATGTAGTTCATATTTACTGTAAAATCTCGTTCATCATCATAGTTACCACTTTACATGGTCCAACGAATAATTCTTAAAACTATAAAATATTATTGCCACTAACCCAATTTATAGATTGAAATAGAAGCCAAATATCAAATTAATAGTGGGAATAAATTGGAGACCAAGAATAGTGGGAATAAATTGGAGACCAAGAATAGAAAAATTTTAATGTCAGGTAGAGTTTGAAGTGTCTTTCCAGATGAACTAATTAAGTAAATGTATGAATATGAAGCTCCGAATGTAGATTGAAATTCAATATACAGGTTTTAGAACAATCAGTCTATCAGAGTAAATGGAAAAACAAGTACCTTTAGAATAAACCAATTTTCCACACTTAAGATTTCCAATTGAAACAGAGTTTAAAAAACCTGATCCTTCACAGAGACATGATTTTAGTGGAGGAGTTGGAGTAATGTTTTAAAAATTGAGAAATATCATTAGAAACCCAATTCCCAACAGCTCTTTAATTAGCAGAAGCTCTGTCATTCAGAGATCCATGTTCTCACATTTCAATAAAATCAAGCAGTTAAATGACCTTTACACAGAATACTTTCTTCTCATTTGCCACAGTCCCTGCCATTTATTATTGTGTAATGGCCTGCATGACTAACTTATTTTACTTTAATCTCTGCAAGGTTTTGCATTTATGATGATCACTCAAGGGCTCCACTTAGACAGAATTTGGTTGGTTCTTGCTGTTTGTGTTAGTCCAGGTGGACTAGAGAAACAAATCCATGGACACTCATATGAGGATACGAGAGAGTTTTATATAAAGGGTAATCATACATTAAAGAAGCATCCCAGATCAGTTCTATTAGGGATAGGCATGCTTACTAACAGTCTATAATATGTAGATGAAGTACCCTTGCTTGTTGAAAGTGAGAAGAACGCTTGCTAAAGAGGGCAGTTCTATGCCGGCTTTCAGGGTCACTGTGAATCAGAATTGACTCGATGGCAGTGAGTTTTTATTTTTAAATGAAAATCAAGGACTGCAGTCTTCAGTATAAATTGCAACTCAATGTAACAATAACCACAATGTTCACAACTAGACTAATGGGTAGCACCATGAATAGAGAAAGATTAAATATGTTCAGCATTTCATCTTGCTTGGGCCCACAATCACTATTCATGGAAGCCACAGTCAAAAAATCAAATGATGCCTTGCATGAAACCTCTTTAAATCCTTGAGGAGCAAGGATATCACTTTGAGGGCAGAAACCATGATATTTACCACTGCCTTATACGGTTAGAGCCAACTCAAAGGCACTTGCCAATAACAATACAAACCCAGGAAGAAAACGAAGTCACTAAAGTAACGTTTTCCCTGAGATACTTTACCTAGGTGATTTGGAGCTTTAATTGTAATGCCCTCCCAGGGCATAGGGACCGAATTTTAAACCCATATCTCTTAATATAGGGGGTCGTATTCTATAGGGGGTTCTAGAAAGTGGAACCAGTGACAACATTAAGATGACTTGGTAGGTGTAATGCCAGGGAAGTCAAGGTGAGGAAAAGACTAAACAGAGGCCAAAAAACACCGGAAGGGGGAAAAAAAAGTAATATAGTTCCCTCCTGGATGCTGACTCACAAGCTAGAAAAGGACACAGTTGGCTAAACAGCACATGTCTTTCTGCTGCATGTGGAACAGCCACATAAGGCTTATCCAAATGACCTACACATGAGAGTTGTCCAACTAAGAGAGGTAGGAGGAAGGGTTAACCTGACCAGGTTCTTTCCACCTTCCATTTCCTGATTGTCGAGGTTCACCCTCTAGGGAATGAGCAGGCTGCGTATCCGTGCTGTGTTAGGCTGGGTTCTCTAGAGAAACAAAACCAGGACACTTATGATTAGATACATGAAGATAGTTTTATTCATCGAGAAGGAAGATAACAGCTAATTAGTCCACACAGCAGTAAGAAGGCTCAGTTAAACTAACTTTAAAGGAATAGTTAATATACTGAAAGTCCTTCAACTCAGTGGGCTTCCAGGGTCCAAGGTCAAGGGTACAGACAGTGGAGTCTTCCCTCAGGCAAGGCAGGCAGAGTCTGCCTGCAGGCAGCAGACAGCAATGTCAGTCAGCAACAGTCAGTAGCTCAGGAGCTTATCAAAGCAGGCCCCATGGGATCGAAAATTCAAGTGGAACAACAGTATCTACCAGTCTCAAGCTCAAGCAATGTACACACCAGCAGCAGGGCAAAGCAGGTCTCAGAGGAGCTTCAAGCTCTAGCTACAGGATCCGTGGTTTCGCTTGGCCCAAAGGTAGTGCAGTACACAGGTTGAGGCAGAGAATTAGCTAAAGCAGAAGCACACTGGTCCTATCACCAAGGAGCAAGAGGGAGATGGATGCTGGCTGTCTGTATTCATTTCAGTTGTCCTCAAATCAAGCCGTGACCTGATTAAACACTCCCCACATGTTCCTATTGGCTTAGTTGACAAAATAACCCTATGACAAATGCTATATGTTAATTTATTTTACCTGCTGAGGAAGAATCTCAAAATACATAGAATGTGGACCAAAGCACGGTAAAAAGGAGGTGGGATTGTGAGGAAGTGCTATCAATTTATCGCCCAATTTTGGAATCTGGTAGAAGATCCTCTTCACGTAAAGCTTAGAGCACCAAGTACTACAAAATAAGAACAAGGGTGAAGCAACAGTCCCCACATTAATCCTCCCATTCAAACTCCCAAGAGACTTAAAAGAAAATTGCCTTCGCACAAAACAAAGCAGACAATTACGAAAAGTTCCCAGGAAGTTGCAACTCCAGATGACTTCTTGAGTTTTCAGCCAAAAATTATCTCATGTGTGTAATCTCCAACACTTAAGCTATGAATTTAGGTTCAATTATTTACACTGGTAGAGCCTTTTGGCCGCTGGCAAAGTGAATGTGAATTTATTTTGAGATGAAGGCATCGTCAGTCTGTCTCCCTTCAGTCGAAGTCTTAAAATCTTCAACAAAAGGGTTCTTCAGAAAACTGAGCAATCCTGTCGACCAGACCTATGCACCATAGAACAGACAGACAGCAGAAATAGATGAATGAAGGCTTTGATTATTAGAATAATGAGGTCAGATGAGGCTTAATATATATTTTTTAAAACAGAAAATGGTTTAAAAGAAGAGCAATATATCTAAAAAAAATAGAACCTATAGGAAAATTTTTAATAATTAAAATTTTAATGCATGTATAATACAGTACATATGTATTATATGGATAATAATGCATTAAGCCCAAGTAATGAAACTATTGGTATAATTAAAGACTGATAGAAATTAAGATAGAAGCAGGATAAATACAAGAGATTCAAAAACATGAGAAGTTAAAGGTATGGGTGATAGAATAATATACATCAAAACAGATTTGAAGGAGAGGAGAGAGTGGAAAAAAAGAATATTTGGAAAAGTACATGGCTGAAGCTTATTTAGAGCTAATTAAAAACACTAGACCAGAATCAAGTATCCAAATTAATTCTAAGCAAGACAAACAAAAATAAATTAACCCGAGTGGCTTCTTTCCATTTCCCATTTCCCACTGGTCAAAGTTCCCCCTGTCTAATTTTAGGAACATCTTAATGGAAGTGGAGCACACCAAACACTACAGAGAATCTTGAAAAGGACCAACAGAAGAAAATGATCTCTGCGAGAGTGACGGGCTAATAACTGACTTACAGATCACGTCTCCATTGTTATAATGAGAGTCAATAAAGAATGGAATCATCTTCAAGGCGCTAAAAGAACGTATCAAAGGTTCTGTATTTCTACAAGTAAGTACATTGTTACAAAATGAGGGAAAATTAAAGCCTAAAACCAAAAAACGCGTAGGCTTTACCCATGGACACTCACTGAAGAATATTCTAAAAGGCATTTCCCAGCTAGAAGTAAGGAAGAATAATAAGCAAAGAATGCAGGCTGAAGGAGAAATAAGGTAGGAGACCGAAAGAGGATTGGGGAATGCAAAGGCCATAATCCGGGTGGGGAATAACAGTGATTGAAAATAGATGGTCGACACTGCTTGGTTGCTGTGGGTTGTGCAAACTGATAAATGCTCAGTTTCAAATTTGAAGGGAGGCAGTTAAAATCTAACCAGACGTCTCCCGGAGGGAAGTCCTGATATCCTTTTCGAAGCTCGTGGCCATTGAAACTCTATGGAGCACAGCTTTAGTCTGACACACACGAGACTGCCATGAATCAACAATGATGCGGCGACAACTTGTTTTTTTATTTTAACAATTTATTGGGGCTGATACAATTCTTTTCACAGTTCATACATATACATACATCAATTGTATAAAGCACTTCTGTACAGTCTTTGCCCTAATCATTTTTTTCTCTTTTCTTCTTTTACATTTTATTAGGGACTCAAACAACTCTTACCACAATCCATACATATACATACATCAATTGTATAAAGCACATCCATACATTCCCTGCCCCAATCATTCTCAAGGCATTTGCTCTCCACTTAAGCCCCTTGCATCAGGTCCTCTTCTCCCCACCCCCTCCCTCCCCATTCCCCCCTCCCTCATATGCCCTTGGTAATTTATACCTCGTTATTTTGTCATATCTTGCCCTATCCGGAGTCTCCCTTCCCCCCTTCTCTGCTGTCCCTCTCCCAGGGAAGAGGTCACATGTGGATCCTTGTAATCAGTTCCCCCTTTCCAACCCACTCACCCTCCACTCTCCCAGCATCGTCCCTCACACCCTTGGTCCTGAAGGTATCATCCACCCTGGATTCCCTGTACCTCCAACCCTCATATGTACCAGTGTACAGCCTCTGTCCTATCCAGCCCTGCAAGGTAGAATTCGGATCATGGTAGTTGGGGGGAGGAAGCATCCAGGATCTGGGGGAAAGCTGTGTTCTTCATCGATACTACCTCACACCCTAATTAACCCATCTCCTCTCCTAAACCCCTCTATGAGGGGATCTCCATTGGCCGACACTTGGGCCTTGGGTCTCCACTCTGCACTTCCCCCTTCATTTAATATGATATATATATACATATATACATATACACATACACACACTTATATATTTTTTTTTTTGCATGATGCCTTATACCTGGTCCCTTGGGCACCTCGTGATCGCACTGGCCGGTGTGCTTCTTCCATGTGGGCTTTTTTGCTTCTGAGCTTGATGGCCGCTTGTTCACCTTCAAGCCTTTAAGACCCCAGACACTATCTCTTTTGATAGCCGGGCACCATCAGCTTTCTTCACCACATTTGCTTATGCACCCATTTGTCTTCAGCGATCCTATCATGGAGGTGTGCAGTCAATGATATGATTTTTTGTTCTTTGATGCCTGGTAACTGATCCCTTTGGGACCACTCGATCACACAGGCTGGTGTGTTCTTCCATGTGGACTTTGTTGCTTCTGAGCTAGATGGCCGCTTGTTTATCTTCAAGCCTTTAAGACCCCAGTCACTATCTCTTTTGATAGCCGGGCACCATCAGCTTTCTTCACCACATTTACTTGTTCACCCACTTTGGCTCCAGCCGTTGTGTTGGGAGAGTGAGCATCATAGAGTTCCAATTTAATAAAAGAAGGTATTCATGCATTGAGGGAGTGTTTGAGTAGAGGCCCAAGGTCCTTCCGCCACCTTAATACTTGGCCTATAAATATAGACACATAGATCTATTTCCCCATCCTCCTATATATTTTGCATGTACATGTCTTTGTCTAGACCTCCATGAATGCCCTTTGACTCCTTGTTTTTTAAAAGAAATTTCTTACTTGCTTATAGGTCATAGGGAGATGGTGTATAGGTTGCAATTGGTAAAGCTGACCTAAACACACTTCAAGAAAGGTAGGCAATCAAGAAAATGGAAAGTGATCTCCCAAGAGAGGAGGTGTGTGTGTGTGTGTGTATGTGTGTGTTTGTGTGTGAGTATTTAAGGTGGGTTTCTGCCCCCCCCCTTTCCTTTTAAAAAGAATCGGTCCCACATCACTCTCCAGCGGTGGCTGTAGGGAAGGTAGGCTAGAGGACTTGGCTGTGGGATTTGGGTGCAGACATTGGCTGAAATATCTGGGAATTTGGCTTCATTTCTTCTTTTCTTTTTACTGTGAAAAAAAATTATGTATTTTGCCATAATGTGCCCATTGGGGTGCCACAGTCCGCAGCTGGAGACCTGCTGATAAGAACTGCAAGGCAGCTCATAACCAGACTTGTGTGCTATGAAGTTCGGGTGAGGAGAAGGTCATGTAGCATTAGGTCATGTATCGGAATGGTAGCCATTGGCAACATCCCAGAATATACCCGCATTTTGTTTCAGCTCATACTGAGGCCATCCATGAAGAGTTACCAGGGACGTAAAGCAGGTCTGTCTGTTGAACATAACTTTGAATTTTTCCCTTCAGATCACCTTCCGGCGACTTCTCTTCCATGGAGACTGTGTTGCTGGAAGACATTTCATTTAGATCCAGTATGTCTTTAATGAACCTGGACCTAAGAAGGGATTGGATTCTATTCCTGCACTTCTGTGGTGTTTGGTTTTCAATGCTGCTGTCTCTAGTTGAGGGACATCTAAAGTGTGCTCTTTGTAAATGCTTGTCATGGACAGGAAACCAGTAACGGAAAAGTAGCCCAGGATGGAGGAGCTGGAAAGTGGACAGGTGAGTAATTAGCTCCAGGAGGACTGAGGTGAGTCAGTCTTCAAGAGAAGCTTAGGTTGAATTAATTAGGAAAGTCATAGGCAGAGAACTTGAGAGTGAAGAAAGTAATTAATTCTCTTTGGGAACAGAGAGGACACGTTTGGGGTGGGGAACTGGTTTGAATATAAATGAGTTATTCTCTTGAACTGGATAATTACTAAAGTCATGAACACCACAGGGATTTCTTTCCAGACAGAAAGAGGTAGCTTTCTATTTTCCTCTCACACCGTGTATCAGCTTTTTGTTTAGATACAACTGAACTGGTAATTTATCTAATTTCTGTTTGCAATTGCTTGAGCTCATAAACCCTCCTGGCATAAAGCTTTACAGGAGCTTTTACATTGCTCCAATTCTTGACCATCGACCTTAGTCTTGTTTTTTTTTAAAACTGTTTAAGACATTTTATTAAAACCGTTTTAAAAACAAGATAATTGACTTTTATATGAAAAGTTCCTGATTGGTTGAAACTTTCATCTTAATATTTTTATCTTCTATTATTGAGGTGGATTGCTTTGTTTTAGAAGCAAACACTTTTTGCATAGTGAAGAAAAAGTGATGGACGGGAGAAGGGTGGCCTCTGTCTAAATGACGTGTTTAGTCTTTGGTAACAACTAGCAAATTTATTCTGAACCCCTCCTTCTGTGCATTTCTGATGCTGTATCTCCATGAGAATGTGACCTTGAGGACAATAATAAAATAGAAAAGAAAATGAGGTCATATTTATTTGGCTACCCTTCCATCACTAATAGAAGGCTGTAAAATGAAAGAAGACACCTGGGATGGCAGTACAATAGGACGGATGACCAGAGTACACTGAAAATTAAGGTTAAGACACAAAGGACATTAGAAAGAACTGTAGACTGAACTTAAAGAGTAATTTCATTCTCTAATTTGAAGCTCTTAGGCCAAAGCCAGATACCAACATACCTAACCACCTTTGATTAGGTCAAAGAGTTCTAAACTCCATGATAATTAGAAGGCTACGAGTTTGAATTTCCTTGAAATAACTTGTGGGTCATTATGTAGTCAATGGATGAGTTAGGAGTGACCATTAAGCATAGAAGAATGTCCGGTCTTTACTCCGATCCTCAGGTCTCTACGTTCCGAGGCAGTGGCGGTGTATAATTCTTCCCTAAGTGCACAAACAACTGTGTGTTTCCCAGCCACCTTACGTGTACCTCCCCTCAGTTTGGCAAACTTCATAGAAGAGCCCAGAGATAGTGGCCAAGGCAGCCTGAGCCTCACGGTCACTACTGGCAATAGGACATTTTTGCTGCTTTCATCAATGTGTTCCTAACATAAAGAGCACTTCTGCATGGGCGGCCTTATCTCAGCTGGGGGAAGTTACTAATTAGGGGGGAGGAAGAGGATTGAATAGTCCATGCCATGTGGCAATTCCCTGTGGTCACCCTAATTGGGTGGGTACTCCTACAACGGTGTTCAGTGCACATGCATGAAGATTCATGACCAGGAAGAGGGGAGGATGTGACTATCTCTAAGAAGATGATTTAACTTCCATTAGTGGGTAGAGCAAGTGGTGGGAAGTGGCTTGCCTTTGGGGAAAATGCTGAACATAGCCCTCCCAAGAGAATAATCGACCCTGCATCTATGGCTAATTGTGTATTATTAACCGAGTTGCTTTTCAATCCATACAGTCCTTGGTGAACCCAGGCCCATACCATAGGCTATATGAATTTTAGATTCTGACTTCTCGAGGTGTACATAGGCCACATCAGACAGATCTCATTGGTAAGACACACTGAGTGGGTTGGACTGTACCTCAAACACTTGCTGCAGATTAATGGTAGTGATAGTTCATTTTAAATTAAAGGTGTAACACCTTAGAGAAGAAGAGGAGGACCATTCTCCCAAGGTCATGGATTTGGAAGTCATTGACCTCTTGCTTCTGAAAAACAGCTGATAATGCTGCCACAAAAGTATAAAAAGGTACATATGAACTTTGCATATCTGAATGGTTCTTGAGCTTCCCCTTAAACATAAGCCGTACTTACAAACAATAGTGCTTATGATGTGGCCCTGCTCAATACTTAGCCTCATGAAGAGATCATTGATGATAGGTGACCCAATGAAAAGGCCCAGTATCCCCACCGTCAAGAGAGTTGATCCTTAGCCATGTGGGGAAGAAAGCAGAAGAATAGCATCTGGTGTCTTAGATTAGCTTGTCTTAAAGCAAACCCCTGCCTAAGTGAGGTATTAGCTAAGTCCACAAGGAAAAAGCACACTAGCCAGTGTGATCCACAGATTGTAAATAATAAAATCCAAGATAAGAGAGGAGATTTGTATAGATGTTAAATTCTGAAAACCCACTAAGAAGGCTATGGATAACAAGTCCCAAAATCCATCTGCAGGGTCCCCGTGTGGATTAAATCTCCATTGAACTCCTTCAGACCATTGTCCAGAGATCTAGATAGCCTTGCCCTCAGACAGAGGGCACTGGAAAGAGGATTAATGGAGATATAGTTAGATTAAAATGGCAATTTATCATGTTTTCCCTTTTGACTCATTCTTAATTTGTTCTTGTTAGGTTACTTTGTTTTCTTTTGGAGTACAATTTTTCTGCGTTGTAATTTGTTTTTTTTGTTAGGGCTTTTTCCCCCCCTCTTAAAAAAATTTTTTTTTGTTATCAAAGACCATTTCCAGAAATGTTAAGTAATAAAGGAATCTGTCCGTGACATGGTTTTTTAAAGTTCCTAATGGAGTATGCACATTTTATTTTCTGGTGCCTGAGATGGGATGAACTGATGCAATTACTTAAAAAAAATCCAGACAACATTATAAAGGAAAAATAGTCTTTCTCATTCTGATTCTCTTGATTGTTCATAATGTCACGTTACCCCCACAGAACTTAGTAGTCACATCTTCACCATTGTTTAACGATCTTGACAGTAGGGAGCTATTTGGGTCTTTTCATTGGCTCACATAGATATCTAACATATAGGCATCATATTTGAATTCTCACAAAAAATGTATCTGTGTCACTTAAATTATGCAGTGTGACAGTGCTTATTTCATGAGTACATAATATTGAAAGAAGGTGGAAGGTAGAAAACAACCTGTTTGCATATTATATGTGAGTGCATTATTGAACTGTGTGTGGGTTTGATGGCATGGCCGCCGTTGTTACAGAAGAATTCTACCAATGAAGCATCAGTCTGTTTTCAGTGAGTATTGATTCTGAGGATGTATCACTTAACCATACACTGTGAGGGCCTGGGCTTCTTGCTCTACTGTTCATCTCACATGGTTTGAACTGGGTTTGGTGGTTCATATTTTCCCATGTGAGTTTTTGATTTCTGCTTTGGGTTCTATAGGATACTTGACGGTTTCTACTCTAGAGCTTTGTAGGGGTGTTGTAGGTCTATACTTCCCAGTTTCCTATGGACTCCTCTAGAATAGCCATCACAATGATTTCCAGCCACACCAACAATATTTCTGGGTTCCATGGGGATTTCATCTGCAGTTCAAGGCTGGTGAGGCTAGCATTTATGAGCATTCCGACTTGCCCACTAGCAGATGTCATCCAAAGAATGGAAATTTGGATTTCCATGATGCATTTGCATTTTGACAGACCTGGGAAGAAAAGGTACACACTGGTAAGTCTGCTTGGGAGAGAAAGTGTATATCCAGGTTTATATCCTAAAGTGAATTTCCTGTGTATCAATTGTCCAGTCCAACTGACCAAGAGATAGTGGTACTTTATTAACGGTTATGTGTGGCCAACTATATTCTTTTCTTTCTTTCTTTCTTTTTTCTACTTGGATCCTGCTTGTGGGATGCTGAAAATGTTCTTCAACATGCAGCATGCATACTTCAATGGGATGGAAGGCCACTTCTGTTTTCTTTTCCAGCCAAGGTTGTGGGCAGACCACGTATTTGACAAACTGGGACACCCACCACACTGCAGGATCACCGTGGGCTTGAATGAGTCAATCTGCAAGGTCTTCTGGTAGAGCCAGGTAAATGTTAGACAGAAATAAAGACTGTCTACAATGGGGAGCGCGGCTACCTGAATATTTTTGTTCTTCACTTCACCTGCCTCGTGGCCATTGGAGGTGCCAGCTCTAGCTATGCATTTCTCACTTACGGGTCTAAATACAGTGTCCCGTGCACCAGCAGCATAAAGCCAATTCTGAGATGCCAACATGAGTGTTCTTTGGGTGCCGTATGTAATCATAAAGCCACCAAACCCCAAAAAAACAGGCTCACCACCATCGCCTTCTAGGGGCTCCCGCTGTGGGTTTCTGAGACTGTAACTTTTTATGTGAGTAGAAAGCACTGCCTTTATTCCAGGCAGCTGTGGGTGGTTTTGAACTGCCAATCTTGGCCAGCTGCAGCACAATGCATCACCATTACACCACAGGGCTCTCTTTGCTAATAGTCCACACTCGCTGCTTTGCTTTGCTGCAGTCCTTGGGGCTTTGAAGATCTGCTATTCTCCTCTAGACCATCTCATTCGGTCTTGGCTTCTTTTTCTTAACAGTCATCTCCTCCATCTGTTTGATTAAGGTAGTATAGCTCCACCATACATACCTTTCATGATGTTCCAATTCTTGTCTTTGGAGTTCACGGCCTTCTAAATTCTGTAATTTCTTCAATTCACCCTGTAGAAACAAGCAGAGCTCCTGAGCTTCCTTTTTAGTCTCTTCCTCAGGATTTCATGATCTTGCCCAAGGTTAATTTTGGTTTGTTTCTGGTAATTATCAATCTGTTATTTGGCTTCTACAAACGGAACTTCTAAAGCACACATCTTTCCCGCAGTCGGCCAGCCCCTGATCGATGGGGCCTTCTGGTGTCAGGAGAGATTCGGTTCAAGTCTCCATTCGCCTCAAATCTTCATTAGGCAGTCTTAAGTGTTGAAGCTTTGCCAGAATCTTTGACAGGCCTTGGTTACAGTGATCAGCACTGTCAGGATCTCACACCAAGAGAGCACCCATGTAAAACAGAAAGGTCCCCCACACAAAGGGAATCAGCGTAATCCAACAGCAAGTAACACTGGGAGCCTCCTGTTGTTTTAAGACACGATGTACCTGGTGTTTCTCTCTGGGGGTTCCGTGATAAAGTTTTCAAAGAGATTCTGGGTGGATGTGTTGTTGTTAGGTGCCATTGAGGCGGCTCCAACCCATAAGCAATCCTATGCAGAACGAAACGCTTCCCAGTCCCACACCACTCTCACTCTTCTTCCTTGTTTGAGACCATCGTTGTAGCCACTGTGTCAATCCATCCCACTGAAGGCCTTCTCTTTTTCTCTGCCCCTCTACTTTACCGCGCATGAGATCCTTCTTCAGGGACTGGCCTCTCCTGACAACGTGTCCAAAGTACGTAAGATGAAGTCTTGCCATCCTTGTCTCCCAGGGAGCACTCGCAGTACTTCCTCTAAGACAGATTGGTTTATCCTGTCAGCAATCCATGGGGCTATTGATACTCTTCACTAGAGCAACCATTCAAACGCATCACAGCGACTCCTCTTCCCTCTTCCTTATTCGCTGTCCAACTTTCAAGTGCCTATGAGACCATGGCTTTGAACCTGGCACACCATAGTCCCCAAAGTAGTTTCCTTCCCTTTCAATACTCTAAAGAGCTCTTGTGCAGCGGATTTACCCACAGAGAAATTAGGAAACTTCTGTCACATGCTTCATAGATTCAACATACCGAAAAAACCATTTAATAAAATCAAGAGCAATTTCTCTGGAATGAAAACACCACCAGGGTCATGGATGACCTCTTATCAAAAGTAGCAAACTAATGCTTTGTCTCACATTCCACAGTCCTGGGCTAGGTGGGGGGAAGGTGCCCCAGAGCCTCGGCAGTACTCCTCTGGGTCCCAGTGCCACATTCTCTCATGTATGTGGTCTCCTTAGCCTCTGCCACTTCTGACAGCTATCTTGGATGTGGGCTCTTTCTTGATATGGTTGTCTTTATATAAGATACAAGATAGGTAAATCTATAGTGATAGTAACTAGAGTAATAGTTTCTTAAGGATAAGCCAGGGGATGGGGAGGGGAAAATGAGCTAATTACAATGAGTATAAGACTGGAGAAAAGGTCCTAAACTTTATTGTGATGATTGCACAATTCTTTAATATATTTTGATCAATGAATTATATGGTATATAAATTACATGTCAATAAAACTGTTAAAATAATAATGAAATTTTAAAAAATAATAAATCATTATAAACCAAAAACGGATGTGTTCTCAACTTTGTTCATTCTGATTTAACTTTATGAATAGTTATAAAATTGCCAATGAAAATAAAATATAGCAGTGTCTTTTCTATACTTTACTACTAGTCATATCAAATTATAGATGGAATTAATACATCAGATTATGTAGGAGGTGGTTTCAAACATTTGTGGAAAAATTAAAATAGAAGATAATGAAATGTTAGTAACTTTTTATCAGCATCATATGTGTATACACACAGTAATTACTGACATTCTGCTCTGGACTATTGCTAATTTATTAATTTGGCCAACGTTTATCAAATACCAACTATAAAGAGTCTTCAAAAGGTTAATGGGAAACACATAAAATATTATGAAGAAAACTATGAATGGATTAAGATTTTTCCCCCGTTAAAATAAACTTGATAATATAAAAAGACTGCATTGACGTGCTTAAATTTCTAGGACTGCTAATTCTTTATGGACAGACTAACAGCTGTCTTGATCTTATTTGAGCTCCTGGTGAAAACTACAACTGACATTTTACTTTTTATCTCTTCATTTCATTTTTCCATTAGCTTCTGAAATTCTATTGTGTGCGTGTCAATATTATTTTAGGCAAATCAGCATTTCAGTGGAAAAACAAACAACAGACTAAATCGTGCACCCAAGGAACTTATATAGAAGAGGGGTAAGAGGGACAATCAACAAGTAAATCCATCATGTCGGGTGCCGTCAATGATATAAAGAAATGGATGGTTAAAAGGCATGGAGAGTCGGCATTGGGCACGCGCTGCCTTGTAGAAGGATCCTGGGGAACAACTCTTCTGGGGACCCGGGGGCGAGTGTGGCTCAGTGGGCTGGGCTCCCTCCGGGGATGTGGGTGGTGCCAGCGGTCCCAGGAGAGGGTGAACCTGGTGAGGCCAAAGCGCAAAAACAAAACAAAACAAACAAATGGTATGGAGAGTCATGGTAAGTTTGGGACAACTTCTCTCAAAGGGGATCCCTGGCGGTGGGGGGAGGGGGGAATCCCAGGGCTGCTAAACTCAAGGTCAGCAATCTGCAACCACAATCATCCCAGGGGAGAAAGAGGAGGCTTTCTACCCCGGGAAAATTACAGTTTTGGAGACCCATAGGGGTAGTTAAATTCTGTCTGTGGTTCAAGGTCACAGTTAGTTGGCATCAACTTGACAGCCGCAAGGTGTTTTGTTTTTGTTTTCACTAAGAAGGTACAATTTAAGGAAAGATCAGAGACTCGAAGAAGGTGGAGGAATAGCCAACAGATATTTGTGGGAGTCGTGTGTGGGAAGACACAACAGGAAGTGACAAACTTGTGAAAATGGGCCGGTGCTTGATCATGACTGGGACAGTAGGTGTGACTGGAGCAGGGGGAACAGAGAGAGAAGAGACAAGATGAAATCACAGAAATGGCGATGGGCCAGCTAACCGGATCCTGGGCGACATTTCGAGGACGCTGGCTTCTACCTCCTGGAGAAAAGGAGCGCTGTAATGTGCCTCAGGTGTTAGGATGGCCATTTGGGCTGCATGCAGGGGACAAAGGTCAGCTGGGCATTGTGGGGGACAGGGAGCCATTGAGAAGACTGTCAAAGCTGTACGTTTGCTCCACGTTCATGAGGTGCATGCTGCTTTGCTAAGAATTGTGGGCCAAAGTTGACGGCACAAGGCAGAACACCTGAGCCCACCTTTTGCTTTCCTTCACAGACGTGAGAAGGAATCTATATTTCTCTGAGCCTCCCTCTTCTCCTACACAGACAGAATAACTGAGTGATTACGAACACAGGCTTGGAAGCCAGACAGATCCTGTTTAAATTTCTGTTACAGCACTAGGTTTAGGCAAGTGACCTTGAACATTTTTAAAATCACTACATTTCCAGTTTTCTGACAATAAAATGGGGCTATCATAGAATCGCTATCATATGTTATTGGAAAGTCATCTTATATGCACAGTGCTTACCAGAATGCTTGGCACATAGAGCTAATTTGAGAATACCAAAAGACAGAAAATGCACTCCGTGAGTAGCGGTTGTAATATAAATGCTAGTTGTTAACTCTATGGAACTTGGAAATACAGGCCGTAATATTCATTCTCCCGAGAGGAATAAGCAACAACATTTGCAAATGTCCTGGTTCAGGCACTGCATGGCGTCGACATTTTCTGTCAGACAACTGATCAGGGTGCAATGAGATTGCATGAAGGCTGGCCTTGATTTTTCACAGATGATCTGATTCCAGACTTGACCTTGCTTTGAAGGACAACACATGCTTCCCTAACAGTAAATGCATCCTCTTTGCTTCAGCTTGTGTGCCTTTCCCACACTTCGCAGTATTGCACGATTCCCATGGAATGCTAAAGACCCTGGCCTTTGAAGAATATGCTTTAAAAGACTTTCTTGCCGCGGACATTCCCTTGTTCAGTCTCTCCCACACCATGGAGATTCTGAACAAAAACAATTGTATAAACTTTTTTTTCCAAGTTAAAATAGGATTTGAGTTTTTATGGGATTCTCTTTCATCAATTCAGACTCTAGTCATTATCTGCCATTTGAGTAAATACCCAAATGGTACCCTAAGGACAATTGCTCAAAAATGTTTATTAGATTTGGTGAATTTATCTCTTCTTCTTTTGTTAGAAGTTAATATGTATTCTTTCTCCTGAGTTGTCTTACTACTTTCCATTGAATAATAAAAGAAAATAATCTTGTCAGGTACACTGTGTTAAAAATATTGGGCTTCCTAGGAACAAAAATCTGGCCTAATGATGTGGTGGTTGTTTGATCATGCTAACTCAGACACATTTTCTGGCCTGTAAAATGGAAATGGAACTACTGTCCAATGGCTGAACTGCTACAGAAAATCTAAAACATGGACATAAAATGTATCTTTCAAAAATCACTTAGATACCTTATAAGCAAGAACCAAAAGAAAGTAATCAATTATCTTTTTTTTTGAGGAATGTAAGTGGCTTTGGACATACATAATCTATCTTAACAACTGCCTGCAGGTTGATACCACAGACATGTGACCAAGTGAAAGACGTCCAGCATGGGTTGGAATTTGGAATGCTGGCAGATGCTTACTCTCTGTGTCAGGCTACGTATAAGAAACAGCTTTCTATCAAGGAGCAACTTTACATCAAGTAGGCACCTCAACCCAGTCCAACTCGAGATTTTGGGTTTGATTATTTGCCAGGGTATCACATAGAGTCACAAAATTGCTGATCAATGATTCAGAAAGATGAAGCTGGAGGCAGGGAGATCGCAAACGGGTGAGTGCAGAATCACATGGACCACGGTTGGTGGAAATATGGCAGGATGCCAACAGCTCTCAGTGTGGAGTGGCCCACTTGAAGCCACCTTTGGTGGCAAGCGGGGTCCCAGCAAGCAAGAAGGTGGAGGAGCAAAGAGTGAGAGGGGAGTTTCTAGTTTCTCTCTTACATGAAGGTCACTCTTCCAAGGAGGCATCGTCACCTACGCTTTCATACACATTCAAGGTGGCTTGGAACCATCCAATTACCACACTCACAGCACAGAAACCAGAGGCTTTGATGGCAGTAGCCTATATATTTTCCTCTGTATTGAGAAGATTTGGGTGCAAATGACACCTAACCAATGCTAGAATGTCCCATTCTAGTTTTCTCTGTGACTGGCTATATTTGAGATCTCAGTTTCCCTTTCGGTTTGCTGTTGGGTCTTTTCTTGCCTCGTGGCAATGTTCTCAGTTTCCTTCTTCTTCCCCCCTGACTCACAGTTCTCTTTAACTCAAGCCCTCCTTTAGCTGGTATCTTGAAGGTTAATCCAGCTTGGTTCTGCACAAAGATGTTAATACCTATATTTGGAGACGGTTCATAGATGATTAGAACCAGAGTGCTGTCTGAATAGCACTTTGAGGCTCAGCATCAAACAAATGACTGGTGGCTGATCTAATGGCACAGCATGGCCTTTGCTGCCTGAGGTAGTTAGTTCATTGCACCAACCTGGCCGATAAACACATGTGGGGTTAATTGAAGGGCAGAGGGATAAATGGCGTGGTGAGCCTCGCCTTTCTAGTTCTCAGGTCTCTTGCTCTCTGATGGTCGGACCAGAGTGCGGCTGCCTTAGCCAGTTCCATGCTCCAGCTGGCAAGGCTCACTTCCTGCAAGCTTGCAGGGCTCACTTCCCCGAGGAGAAGACACATGGACCTACCCCAATGTAGCCCTGGGTGCTGGAGCAACTGTGTGGAGACCCCTGCCAGCGCTGAGATGCTTACACGTTCACTGATTTGGCTTTCCTCCTGCAGTTGGCATCACGGTGAGTGTTTAGTGAGATGGAGGAGGACTTTTTGGATTGGTGTTAGACATATGGGTTAATGGGTTAATGTTGTACTTGGGCAGCATTGGGTTGGGATGTTTCTGTGAAGTGCACTTAACCTTTATATAATTCTCTCTCTTATACATGAGTTTCTGTGGATTTGTTTCTTTAAAGTACTCAGACCAATGCACTGCCCAACCCACTGTTCTTTCAATCAACCTGAAATGAGGATGCTATGCCAAATCTGGCTTCTAGAGGAGTGAGCTGGGGTGGGTCATTTGTTTAGTGTTGGATAGTGACCAGGTGACAGGAAGAGAGCAGGACACAGCTGAGTGGGGGTAGAGGAGATGAGAGGGGATCCTTAGGTCATGGTGATGCCAGGCTACAGGAGTCATTCGTGCTCATCATCAGGGTGAAGGGCTTTGACTGGGCATGTGCCCCGCCCCACAAAATGCAGACATTTCAGAGTTCTGTCACTATAACATTCATTGATCGATGGCCACATCCTTCAGCTGTGTCACCTAGAATATCTATCTGCTGCACAACTGAAAGCAAGAAGAGCACCCATCACATATGATTTCCACATTCCCACTAAGAGGGACTTCTTGACTTTCCATCTCTGTTTGTTGAGACCCATCTGCCCGTGTCCAGGCTTATCCCATCTCATCCTCTTTGTGCTGCTCAAGCCAGTTCACCTAGTCCCGCGTATGGCCTGACTCCTCTGCGCTGGAATTGTCATGTCTCTTTATATACTTAGTGTATCTAACATGTCCTATTTCAGCGAGAGTGTGAAATTTTGTGTGTGTATGAAGTGTCTCTGCTTTTAGGGGCTGGGACTTGAGAGCAGACCCTCTGCGGTTATGACTCGATTTGACACCTTCTCTCTGACTGAACTTCGGTCACTCCCTCTGACCCCGCGCTTCAGCTGTGACACGTGGACAATGCCACGTGCATGAAGGGTGCTGAAAGGCTTCCAGGAGGCTTCTTGTAGAGGGATTAGTGATTAGTGCAAGCATAATCATTCACTCTTGAAAAGACCAGATAGCACCCAGCCCGGTGCCCGTTCCACAATACATGCTGAGTACATGTCTGCTGGTGAAGCGGCACAATTGGAATCACATCTGAGCCTCAGCAGCAGCAGCAGCACAGGCAGACTGCTTCTGCAGGGCCTGTGGTAAGTTGGCAGGGACAGGGCTTTCTGCCGGAGCTCCTGGGGCTGCCTGGGTGACACAGCACAGCTGTATGGCTCCTCCTTTCCAGCCCGTGAGACCCGGCTTCTCTCCTAACAATGGCGTGACAGGGATGGTGGCTGGGCATAAAGAGACCCACTCTCAGCAAGGTAGCCTCTGTGGTGTCCTGGCAGAGCGGTGCCTGGAGAAGGAGAATGATTTCTTTAGCCCAAGAGAAAGGCCGTGATTGTGCTGGGTAATTTATGTGGCCAGTAACCTGGATGCAGCCTGTGGTGGTAATCATGTTCCCTTTCTCTTTAAAATAGCCGGTTCGTTAGTAGGTAAACCAGGTGGCCTTGTAATTCGGAGCCCTTCATACAGAAAGGCTGGCGTCCAGACACAGATTCATATATATATATATATATATATATATATATATATATATGAATCAAATCAGTGCAGCATATTTGTCTTACTCATTTGTCGTATTCATCAGGCACTGTTTAGTTTATTGAAAAGATAACGAACTCCTTCCTCGGACCACAACAGGGCAACAGCCTGTTGTGAATGGGGTGATGGGCAAGGACAACAAATTCAAAACAAAATCCCAAAGAGTGGAATGTTCTGGAAAAGAAATTGAATGTTGAGATTTCAGGTTATTTAAAACTCTTGGTGGGGGAAATAAAATCAGTCTAAACCATATTTCAGTCAGGCATGTATCGCCTAAACGCCCAATGTCATTGAGTCAGTTCTGAGATATGACTCATCGTGATATCTGTATGGGGTTTCTGAGACTGTAAGTCTTTACAGGAGTGGACAGCTTCATCTTTACCACCCAGAGAGCCTGCAGTGGCTGGTAGGTTTGACGTGTCCGTTAGCAGTTCAATGCTCATGCCAGTGTGCTACTTATTTATCTTCTAACACGGAGAAAATATCTATCGGTTGTCATGCTAACCTTTAAAGGTGACGGGAAAGGCCCCTGACTTGGCGCTTGACCGTTCATCAAGGGGTGGTGTTCAAGGCCACGTTGCTGTGTCACGGCAGGCAGGCGTGGGAATCTGCTCCTGGAAAGCTCACAATCTAGAAGAGCCGTGTCTCATTCCCACTTTGTAACCCGCGGGACCATCGTGAATCAGAACTGACTGGACAAAAAGAGGTTTGGTTTTGGTTTACCAACCAATGCGAGCTTCCTGTCTATCCAAAGTGTTGTGGAAACATGCGGACAGAAATCTTCCTCGATGTTTTTCCGGCAAATAGCTGTCAGAGTCACAACATGTGCTTTCATCGAACGACGCCTGTGGTGATGCAAAGAGAAGTAAAAGCGACAAGATTTCAGATTTTAATATCACTCTTCTAACTCCTGCACCCAATCCTCAATTAAAGCCTATTTCTCAGTCACTGCTCCCCTTCAGGAATGCTTTTATTTTCAAGTGGGGTTCCCTTCCCTGGATATGTTATCTATCATTATCATGAGCACACAAAGGAATAAACTGGAAGCCAAGAAAGGGGTACATTTACCTCTTTTGCACACGCGCACACACACACGCACGCACACACATGCACGCGCTTACTCCCAAAACGTATATGACCCCATGGTCATCCTTCACTCTCAGCTGGCTCCGCTTTCCCCCTTTAACTGCCCTCAGCAAGGCGGGTCCTTTCATTTCTGCCTGATGGTTTCAGGGACTGACTGCTTAGAGGGTCACTGGGGTGTAAACAGCCTTATCATCTCCCTCGCAGTTGTGTTTTCTGCACGAGGACACTTCTAGTAAGGCCGAGTCATGAATAATGTATTCGGAAGCAAAGACTTATTAGCATGCCCCTTGTCACAAATTGCTTTCTGAGGAGCTGGGAAGCCTCTCCCTCGCTTTGCCCGCCAAGGTGTGGTTCATTTAATGTTCACTTTGCACTCTTCCTCCGTTCCTTCTGCGGTCTCTGGCCTATTGTTCCGGCTTTCCAGGGCCCTCATCCCGTGTCATTTCCTCAGGAGCCATTCCTTTGTCCTTTGCTTTCATTCGTTCTTTCTTCCTTCTTTCTTCCCTCTCTCCCTTCACTGTCCTCTTCTCTCATTGTTGTCCTTCAAGGGTTTTTAATTTAATCTGCTGGCAAAAAGCTTTTTTTTCTCCTTCAGAAAATATTGAATGGTGTAAATTCCTCCCAAGGCTTCACAGTTAGACTATTTGTTTGATTGTTTCATTCCCTTTTAATTTTCTTTTCTAGCCCTCCTGACTGAGGGTGGGAGTCGTTTGCCTGTTCACATGGGTCTTCTTCAATTAATTACATAGCTTCAAATCAATAGACCTTTCCCTCAATAAGATGCATGCTTTATCGAGACCTTGCTGGGTGGGGCTTGGAGGGGAGCTCTAGGCTGGGCAGACAGTAAAATCTTGCAAGTGAGTTCAATTAAGATGTTTTTCAGGAAGCCACCATTGCCTGCAACAGTCAAAGATCTACTTCCCCGTTTGCAGAGAAATGAAACTTTCCAGGACTCAGTTTCCTTATCTGCAAAATGACGAGCCTGGAGAAAGCAATTGCCGAGCTCCAGGCCTGTTTGAAACTGCACACCCTCTCAGTTTCACTCTTGCTTTGAAAACTGTAGCATCTTTCCCAGTGGTCCCTTTCTCTGGTGTTAGATGCATTCTTTCATTTCCATTTTGAGACAGTCCCGTAACTCAGCCAGTGATTACACCCTTTTGTGAGATTCCAATTCTGATTTTTTTTTCTTGGTTGGATTGCCAACTCTAGCCTTCTTTCTAACACGTGTACAACTCGCTGCATTTATGTTCACTTTAACTTAGATTCAGCAGAACGCAGATTCCATTCAAAGGGACTTTACAAGAAGGGCCGTCTTTGAAAGCTGCTGACACGGCTTCAGGACTAAAGGTACGTTTGTGCTTATGTGGCATTTGTTTATCCATCTTTGTTCCATGAAAGGGGCGGTATTCGCCATATGTTCGGAGTTCTTCTAAATTGTGTTTTACTGATTCAGTCTCTTCACGCGAGCAATCAGTCTGATGAATTTCCCCATGTTAATTTCACAAAACAAGTATTTAAAACATATCAAGAGCTTTCTGATTTCTGATGTCTCCTTGCGTTTAATCACCGTGGTGATTCTTGGGGCAGGTTCGGCTGGTCTTGTCATTCCTGTGCGGGGAGGAAGCATCTGAGGCTCAAGAGGTGAAAGGGGCTTCTCAGGAGCATTCACGGGCATCTGGTGGTTTTTAAAAATTTCTAGAAGAGTCGATATCCCCCAACTCCATGCTCCAGGCACTAACACTGAGTCACAGCTGAAAAGTTTGCTCCCCCACCCCTCTTTTTATCCATGTGCACACATGTAAGCACATGCCCAATCTCTCCTGGCAAAAGACAAAGGTAAAAAGTTATGACCTGGAAACTCTGGTAGGAAAGCCATCCCCTCTCTTCCCCTGCCCTCTTGAGAGTGCGCAGAAAGCATGATCACGGTTTGTCCTCCTCCTCCCTCCCAGGCTCTGTGGAAAGGAAAGCACGTCGGAAACAGTAGGCTCTATTGGTTTTAATCCTTTGACTTTCCCAAGCACAGGCGACCTGTCATAGGGTCCTGTATGGGTAGCATTTTCCCCAAGTTCCGGATCCACCTTATATGTTGCTCCCTAACTGCATCCTTCACCCTAACTGCATCCCAGACTTTTCCTTCCATTCCTCAGGAGTTCTTTCAATCCAAAGGACATATAGTTCAAATATGAAAATAAAATATTCCTGTTATTTTTCACTTTCTTTGGTAAGTATAGGCTAGATGCCTGACTAGATTTCCCCCAAAGAATAAGGAATCTCTGATCCAATGACTTCCTTTAGCCTCGTTTTCCACTGGTTGATGTTAAGGGTGCTTGCAACAAACATTGACCTTTATCATTACTTGATTAAAAAAAACTGTATTCATAATAACCCCACTCTGGAAATAAACTAAGGCCTACGTGAGGCAAAAAGATAGATGAATTGTAGTATATTCACACAATAAATTTCTGCTTTGGAATTAGAACAAAAGAAACTATTGATTCAGGAAACAAGATGAACATATTTTCAAACATCATCTTGAGGACATTTCAGCAAAAAAGTAGACAGGCAGACAGATTAGTTAGACCCTCTGCAAAAAAGACACAAGAGTCCCATGAAAATAGCTATGAGTGACAATCCTGTAACCTCAAGCTTTAGAGGAACGGATCAGGAAGTTGACCGAATACTCAGTAGAAGCAGAAGCTGGATCGAAGGGGACAGACTGCACAGGTGAATTGTCGACTGACCTGACAAAACACAGCCATTTTGAGATTTTGCCAGCAGTGCAAGTGCGCGCGCGCGCGCGCACACACACACACACACACACACACACACACACACACACTCCAGGTGTGTGGCAATGAGAAAACTGTGTCCCTCATAACTCCCTAATGAACAGAAGTGTGGTCATCCTCTACCCTAACCTACCTGGTGACCACTGACATCCCCCTACCCCTCGGCCTGTCCCTGCACAGCACTTGTTCCGCCTGTGGTGGGCTATCTGGCCTCATGGATGGGGCACTCAGTGCACTGCACCCGTGTGTTTAGAGGCAGGAGCTTTACTTCTCAGCCCTGCAGAACTCACAATGCTGGATGGATACCTTACCCTAACTATTTCTGGGTGAGCAGGAATTGGTCCCAGGACTAGATTACCTGTCCCCAGCTGCCCCCTAGGTATGCGGAAAATCCTTCCATGACCAGGTACCCTGACCAGGTACCCTTGACACCATTTAGGCCTGCAAGATCTCCATACTGGACTGGGAGTTCCTCCCACCCCCATCCCCACCCCCACCCCTATGAATTCTTTAACCAGCAGAGTGTGCTCATTCATGCGCCGGTGCCCTGACCAGCTTCCTTCTTGGCTGGCAGAGCACCACCAGACTGCCCCTGGACCCCTTCCTGCCTTAGTTTTCTCTATAAGAATTTCATTGGGATACCTTACTCCATGGATCCTACAGTCCTCATGCTGAGTTGGTTCCCCAAACTCAATGGACATTGAAAAACAACACAATTTGTGGCCCACAATTTAAGTTTGAGGATGCCCAAGGTGCTATTTTGCCTTTGTATAAATCTAAGAACGCAGCATTCTTTGGTGGAAGGATTAGAGAATTATAAACTCAGCCTTGAGAAGTGTATGGACCTAGACGGATCACATATAAAAACCAATAGCTTCATATTTGATATTTTTGTTTAATATATTTCTGTGCTTTTGTAGCTGTTTCTGTGACGTTGTAGTAGTCCTTGCATTGAGGCAAGCCATCTAAGATGGTACGTTTTCAATACATATTTATTGAATAACCCATCCTTAGGTAGATCACCTTTCTGGGGATGCACTCCCTGAATGTCTTGGACAATTGTCTGTGAGCTTGAGGAGTTCAGCCTGGGAGAATTAAGAACCCAACCCCCCAGCTATCCTCCCTAACCCTTCCCGCCCTCCGTTGTGTCCTCCAGTGGAAGTCTGAGCTGCCCTAGTCGCATTCGCCTTGGATTTTAGACATCCCCGGCGGACCTGGGTGGCACTGCAGAACCTTTGCACGACACATGAAAAGTATCTTGGGAAAACAAGGTTCGCTTGTCAGAACGAACAGTATTTTAGGGGAAGAACATGCCTGCCCTACAGTAGGTGCACCGCAAATGCATATGAAATTAATTACTTAATTAACAAAATTTGGATAGAATACTCGAGATTACCGTTCCTAGTCAAGCTTCAAAATATGTAGTTATATGGACATCCCCTGATGCAGGGGTCTCAGGGAGGAGACGAGCCAGTCAGGGTGCAGGGTAGCAACGATGAAACACAGCTTTCCTCTAGTTCCTGAATGCTTCCTCCACCACCCCCACTATCATGCTCCCAATTCAACCTTACAAATCTGGCTAGACCAGAGGATGTACACTGGTACAGATAGAAACTGGAAACACAGGGAATCCACGGGGTGTGTGTGTGTGTGTGTGTGTGTGTGTGTGTGAATGATCCCTTCAGGACCAGTGGTGAGAGTGGCGATATCAGGAGGGAGGAGGGAGGGTGGGGTGAAAAGAGGGAACCTATTACAGGGATCTACGTATAACCTCCTCCCTCGGGGATAGACAACAGAAAAGTGGGTGAAGGGAGATGCCAGACAGTGTAATACATGAGAGAACAATAATTTATAAATTATCAAGGGTTTATGAGGGAGGGGGGAGTAGGGAGGGAGGGGAAAAATGAGGAGCTGATGCCAGGGACTTAGGTGGAGAGCAAATGTTTTGAGAATGATGAGGGTAACGGATGTACAAATGTGCTTTGCATAATTGATGCATGTATGGATTGTGATAAGAGTTGTATGAGCCCTCAATAAAATGATTTTAAAATAAGTAGGTATAATAGTTTCTGAGAGCCCTCAGAAACCCCAGGAAACCCCATTGCTGCAGCAAATGGCTCCTGGAGTGACCCTCTTCCACTTACCGAGGTCACCCCCATGCTGGCAGGTTGCATGTACCGGAATGGGAGTGGCTGTCACAGAGGAAGGTCCTTTGGGAAGCAGGCCTTTGGTGGCCTTGAGGAAGGTCCAGGGAAGCAGGCCTTTGGTGGCTGTCAGGCTCCAGCAGCAGTGAAAGCAGAAAGGGTTGTTCATGAGCACTAGAAATATTAGCAGTGGGTCCCTGTGAGGGTTGGAGCACAAGGAAAGTTTAGGAACTATGACCTATATCACTGGGAGGGTGACATCGCTGTGACTCTGTGCAGACATGCATATTGTGGAAATTTCTCAACATGCTGACACAGAGAGAAGGCAAGAGCATCCGTCAGGGTCAGTTGTGTGAATCTAAAAGTAAAGCAGCTATTTTAAGGACAAAGAATTCCACCCTCGGGATTAGGAATTTATAGAATCCTTGGAGGAGCTGAAAGGGCAGGATGATTCCCAGAATAACACTCAATTGACCCACAGGAGACACATGCTACTTGTGCTAACGAAACGAGATTCCCAAACCTTTCACTGGAGCCGCATTCCAGTCACTGACAAACAGTCTAGATCCTGGTTGCTTCTGAACATCACCAAAGCTGGTGACAGGAATGCTGATTCCGAAGGATGGCCAGCACCAGGGCCACCCTCCCGAGTCTGCAGTTGAGCCACGAGGAGCGCAGCTACTCTCTCACTTCTGCCTCTGAACTCCGGAGGGTCAGACATGAGGAAACCTCGAACTACAAAGATTCGTCCTCTTCCCAGACCCTGCCAGTCCAGAGGGCATAAGAAAGTAATGCTAATGAGGAAAGGGTGTGATATGGGAACTATCCCCCAGTAAAAAATAACAACAAAGATTTACCTCAGCAATGTACAGGGGCAGCTGTTCTGTGCCTCCATGTTCCCTATTGACTCCACGGCTGTGAATTTTATGGACGTTTGCCCTGGAAACCCACATTTTGGAAAATACTTAAAGTAACAGAGATACAGATATGATTGCGACAATGAGGAAGGGACATCTTACAGAACGCTCCTCCACGCTTTCAAAATGTGAAAAAATGCCTAAAAATGTTATCAGAATATAAAGGTATAAACCCATTCGTTAAAATCTATTAATTACTCAATGTTGTGAGACTACTGATATTTAATGGATTAAAATCAGAGTAAAAGAAGTAAAAAGATAAATGTAATTTTATATCCCTTCATACATAAAGAACACCGGGCACTTTTCATCAGGAAACTCTCAAAGATGATAGAAGTGGAATAATGGGTCTGTTTTCAGGCCATGAGTGCTACTCTCTTGGCCATGTTCTTTTATGAGCGACATTTCTTTTGAGGTTTATTGCTCTTGTGAATGCTTGGAACACTAAAAATCAAATATATAAGGGGTGAAATTTGGTCAAATAAAATCTCTTCATTTAACCGTAACTTGTTGGCAAGGGGGAATCTATATAATAAACAAATATAAAACACTCACACACACAAAGTGAGGTGCAGTAAAGCACTATGTGGTTGGGTTTTGGATTTGGAAGCAGAGTTAAGCCAAAGAGAAGTGTAAGGAAAATGCTGGAAGTGCTAAAATAATAAATGGAAGTGAATCAGGAAATCCTTATTAATTTCTGCTAATAAGATTGCTTTTTGGGAGGGAGGGGGGAAAAAGAGGACCTGATGCAAAGGACTTAAGTGGAGAGCAAATGCTTTGAGAATGATTGGGGCAGGGAATGTGCAGATGTGCTTTACACAATTGATGTATGTATATGTATGGATTGTGATAAGAGTTGTATGAGCCCCTAATCAAATGTTTTTAAAAAAAAGAGTTGTAAGAGCCCCTAATAAAATGATCTTTTAATTAAAAACAAAGATTGCTTTTTACTTTCAAATTGTGTGATTTCATAACATGGGCTATAGGAAAGTAGAGATGGCAGATAGTTCACAACATTATTTTGAAGTGTTATTGATTATATGTTTTAAAATCTTTGTAAACTATAAAATGTTATTAAAATGACAGTGAGTAAGAAGAAAAGCCAGTTGCACAATTTTTAAAAACATTTTATTAGGGGCTCATACAACTCTTATCACAATCCATACATGTACATACATCAATTGTATAAAGCACATCTGTACATTCTTTGCCCTAATCATTTTCAAAGCATTTGCTCTCCGCTTAAGCCCTTTGCATCTGGTCCTCTTTTTCCCCCCTCCCCACTCCTTCATGAGCCCTTGATAATTTATAGATTATTATTTTGTCATATCTTGCCCTATCCGGCGTCTCCCTTCACCACCTTCTCTGTTGTCCGTCCCCTAGGGAGGAGGTCACATGTAGATCCTTGTAATAGGTTCCTCCTTTCCAAACCACTCACCCTCTACCCTCCCAGTATCGCCCCTTACACCCCTGGTCCTGAAGGTATCATCCACCCTGGATTCCCTGTGCCTCCAGCTCCTAAATGCACCAGTGTACAACCTCTGCCCTATCCAGTCCTGCAAAGTAGAATTCGGATCATGGTAGTTGGGTGGGGGGGGGGGGAGGGACGGGCGGAGGAAACATCCAGGATCTGGGGGAAAGCTGTATTCTTTATCGGTGCTACATCACACCCTGACTGACTCATCTCCTCCCCTAGACCCCTCTGTGAGGGGGTCTCCAGTGGCCGACAAGTGGGCTTTGGGTCTCCACTCTGCACTTCCCCCTTCATTCACACACAATTTTTAAAAATCATTTTATTGGGGGCTCTTAGCTCTTATAACAATCCATATAGCAATTGTATCAAGCATATTTGTACATATGCTGCCATCATCATTTTCTAAGCATTTACTTCCTATTTTAGCTCTTGGTATCAGTTCCTCTTTTCTCTCTCCCTCCCCTCCCACCCTTGTGACCCCTTGGTAAATTATAAATTATTATTGTTTTCATATCTTACATCAACCATTGTCTCTATTCACCCACATTTCTGTTGCTCATCCTCACAGTGGGTGTGGGGGTGGGGGGTTATACATACATAAGTCCCCTTCCTCCCCTCCTTCTCCACCTTCCTCTTACCCTCCTGGTATTACTGCTCCCAATTCTGTTCCTGAGGGGTTGTCTGACCTGGATTCCATGTGTCATGAGCTGTTATCTGTACCAGTGTACATGCTCTGGTCCAGCCAGAACTGAAAAATAGGACTGGGGTCAAGATAGAGGGTGGTGAGGCAGCCTCAAAGAACTAGGGGAATATATTGTGTTCCTTCAGTGCTATACTCTGCCCTGGTTGACTCATCCCTTCCTTGCTTCTGTGAGGGGATGTCCTCTTGTCTACAGATGAGTTTTGGGTCTCTGCTTCTACTCCCCTCATGCTCAACAATATATTTTTTGTTTGTTTGTTTTGGGTCTTCTGATACCTGTTACCTGATTCTGTCTACACCTCATGATCACACAAGAAGCTGGTGTGCTTCTTCCTTGTGGCCTTGTTGCTTCTCTGATAGATGGCTGTTTGTTTAACTTCAAGTTTTTAAGACCTTGGATGCTGTATCTTTTGATAGCTAGACACCATCGGCTTTCTTCATCACATTTGCTTATGCACCCATTTTGTCTTCAGCTATTGTGATGGAAGGGTGAGCATCACAGAATTCCAAGTTGTTCTTGTGTTGAGGGAGGACTTGAGCAAAGGCCCAAAGTCCATCCACTACCTCAATGTATTGAATATATATATATATATATATATATATATATACATATATGTATGCCACTACCTCTATTTTTATGAATTAGTATACTTACATGAGTGCACACCTATGTTTATACCTCTAACCATAGATTTGATTCCTAGATATTTTCTCTGTTTCTTTTTAACTTCCTTCTGTCCATCCATCACACTAGCCCTTCTTCTGCCTCTTAATAATTCCTCTCAACTTGCTCTTGCTCCAGCATCCCCATAATCTCCATGTTTTCCTCCTTGTTGATTTTATTTCCCTAGTTGTTTTCCTGTCTATGGCATTGTTTGCTCACCACTCCCCCCGCCTCCTCCTCCCGCAAGTCCCTCTGGAATTGTTGGTTCCATTATTTTCGCCTCAAGCTTGTTTCCCATATGTATATAGGTAGGCAAACCAACAAAAATGGAGACAAACAAAAAGTAAACAAAAGAGTGAATAAAAAGAGAGGGGCGAGAAAAAGAGAAAAAGCACACATAATTCTAGGTCTGTGTACTGATCTTTACGACTATCTCCCCACTGGTCCCGGATAGTTCTGGAAACTGCTCCTCCGAGCCTGAAGTCTATTTTTGGGGCTCCTCAGGGGGTTTGTGAATTTTCTTTTTCCCCGCTGCTGGTCGGTTAGGTTCCATTCTTGGTTCATCCCACTGTAGCGGAAGTCAGACTGGACTCACTCCCTACCAGGTATCCACAGTATTGTCCTCCATCTCAAACATGGACATCATGTCTCAAGCTGTTTTCAGCCCTACAACTTTCTCTGTGCCTTACTGAGTTGAACAAATCCTAAATGGAACTTCATTTTAGGAATTTAAAACAATGGATCCAAAGGTGGTGGATGCATCTCCAGGTTCTAGCAGCTATCAGGGTGAGCAAGCCAGAAGGAGAAGGCAGAGAGGGGCGTGGGAGGGGAGATTCCCAGGACCCTCCTTATGAGAAAGTCATGCCCACATGGAGGCACCATCAGGCTGTGACCTGATTGACAGTTTAGACTCCACCCCTACACTTTTATATCTTCAAGTTGACTTGAAATTATGTAACTACTACACATAACAAAATGACAGCAACATACTTGTATATCAATGACACTGAATGTCAAGGAATTAAACGCATCATTCAAAAGACAGAGAGTAGCAGGCTAGATTAGAAAATAAGACCCATCTATATGCTGCTTAGAAGAGACACACCTTAAACTCTAAGACAAAAATAGACTAAGTCAAAGATTGGTGAAAAATCTACCAAGCCAATGGCAACCATAAAAAGGCAAAAATGGCAATATTCATCTCTGATAAAATAGACTTCTAGTTGAATAACATAATGACATTAAGAATAAACACTACATAATATTTAAAGGAACAATATAAAAGGAACATATAACTTTAATAAACATATGCACATCCAATGAAAGACCCTCAAAGCACATCAAATGCTCACAGAGTTGAAAACAGAAATAAACAACTCAACAAAATTAGGAAGAGATTTCAACACAACACTCTCAAACAAAGGTAGATCATCAGGAAAGAAACTCAGTAAAGAAGCAGAAGAGCTACACAGCACAATCAATTAGCTCAACCTCTTAGACTTACAAGAGAACTCCACTCAACAAAAGAACAGTATGTATACTTCTCCAGTGTGCATGACACATAGTCTAGAACCGATTACACATTAGGCATCAGCAAATTAAAAACCACTGAGATCCTACGATCAATTTTTTCCAGATCCCAATGTTATAAAACTGGAAACGAATAATAAACAGAAATGGAAGTAGAGACAAATACATGTAGATTAAACAACATACTTTTAAAAAACAACTGGGTGACGCATTAAATAAGGGATGAAATTAAGAAATTTCTTGAAACACACAAAGGGGGGCAAAATTAAAATGATAACACATCCACTAAACACAGCAAAAGGAGTTATCAGGGGGTAATTTATAGCAATCTACAGACACATAAAAAACCAAATCAACTCCTTCGCACAACACCTCCAACAAACAAACTAAAGCAACAGCATAAACTCTCCAACAATTGAAGAAAAGAAATCATAAAAATTAGGGCAGAGATAAATGAACTGGAAGCAGAAAAAAATAGTGGAAACAATAAGACAAGCAGTTGGGTATTTGAAAGGATTAACAAAATTGACCAAACTCTGTAAAACTGAATAAAGGAAAGAAAGAGAAGATGGAAATATCTAAAACTAGAGATGAACATAGTGAGATCATAAGAGAGCCAAATGAAAGAAAAAGGATAACACAATATATATTGTACTCCAATGAGTTTGCTAATCTAGATAAAATGGGCAAATACCTAGAAACACACCGTCTACACAGACTAATGCAGATGGATGTAGAAAAGCTGAGCAGACCCATAATGAGGGAAGAAATAGATACAGCCATCAAGAGATTTCAACCAAGAAAAGTCCAGAACCTGATGGCTTCACAAGGGAATTCTACCAATAGTTAGATAAAGTTGCTATGAATTCTACGCAGATGATTCCAGAATATAGAAAGAATCCTAAACTCATTCTATGAGGCGAGCATAACACTGATATGAAAATCTGGCAAAGGCACCACAAAGATAGAAAACTGTAGACAAATATCTGTCATGCATATAGATACACAAACTCTCAACAAAATTTTGGCCAAAAGAATTCAATATGATGTCAAAATAATTCATCATGACCTCGTGGGATTCATTAAAAGGATGCAAGGATGGTTCGATATTTGAAAAGCAATCAATGCAATCCACTACATAATTATACAAAGAATAAGGCCCACATGATCATATAAGAATGCAGCAAAAAACATTTGACAATATCCAACACCAATTTCCAATAAAATAAGAATAGAAGGGAAATTCCTCAATATAATAAAGGTCATATATGTAAAACCAATGCTAATATCACACTCAGTGGTAGAAAAGCTGAAAACATTTCTCCTGAAAACAGGAACAAGACAAGTGTGCCCATTATCACCACTCATACTTGCACCACTCATAGTCGCAAGCTACAAGCAACCCATTTTAGACAAAGGGCCAAAAATCTTAGATGGGAAAAGGATAGCTACTTCAACTTTGCTTCAACTGGGGTCATTTTTTGGATCCCCAACTGCAGAAGAATGAAACAGGACCCATACCTTACCCCATGCACAAAAATGTCAACCCCAGAGCTATACGGGTAACCAATGAGAAAATCAGGACAAACTCGGGTCCTATTGCCTGGCATACCCAAACTATCGAATGTACTAAAGGAAGCACCCACAGTGGGATACAAAATAGATAACTGGCACCTATTAAAGATCAAACACTATGAGCATCAAAAGACTTCATCCCAAGAGTAAAATGACTCTATGGATTGGGAAATGCTCTTTAGCATTGACATAACAGACGAGGTAATAATTACTAGCATCTATAGAATTCTGTGACACCTCAATAGGAAGAAACAAATAATCCTGTTAACAGGTAGACAGTTTACAAAGGATGGCATTTGAATAGCCAACAAGCACATGAGGAAATGCTCACAGTCACTAGTCACCCCAGATATGCAAATCTAAACAACGATGAGAGACCACTTGACATTGACAATGGTTCAATCAAAAAGACAAACAAACAAAGAGAACAAATGCTAGAGAAAGGACGCTGACATTGGAACTCTTGTGTGCTGCTGGCGGACTGGGCACTGTGTCCAACCATCGTGGAGAGAAAGGAATGCTACCCCAAAACAACTTGCTATCGCACAGTCGATTGTGACAGACGTACTGAGGTTATTTGATCTCCCTTTTAACCCATTTAAAAATAGTCTCTGCTTTCTTTTTGATTGAGCATTTTCCGTTTTGTCCAGCCATTGTTGTTGGGTTTGGGTTTGTTTTCGGTTTGTATTTTGTCTGATTTTCTGTTTCTGACCTCCAAGCTGGGTAGATAGATCTACAGAGACAGCAAGGGGATTGATAGCAGCCTTGGAGCACTACAGGGGAGGACAGGAAAAATGAGGAGCTAACCACAGTCAGCACCGGGAGCAAATGTTCTGAAATTGACCGTTGGAACTACTGTATAAATCTTCTTCATATGATTGAATGATTAAGTTGTATGATGTGGGAAGGATGTGCCAATAAAATGATCGAAAAATAAATAAAATAACAATTGCAAAGATAAATAACCTTATGGCACCGCAATGAGTATTTTATAGCTTTAAACATAGAATAGATTTTTTTCATCGTTCCCTTTTTAGCTCCCAGCAAAGCCTGGTGACAGATCCACATTATTACATGAAACAGGGCCCACTGTTAACAAAAGGAGTGATAAAGCAGCAGTGCAGGCTTGCTGCTAAGTGTTTTAAGAAAACTAAGACTAAAGTCCAAGGCTGTAGAATGGGAAGCTCTTGGCTTTTGTTTCCTGAAGCCTCTCCCTTTTTCATTGGCACCCTCTGTGTTTTCTTTGCTCAGTGTGGCTGCTGTGTCTTGCTGCTTCTGTGAGGTGGTCTCACCGCCCCCACTGTGGCCCCTAGGATGCCCGTGGCCGCGCTGCCTAGAGGAAGGGTCTAGTTCTCTTCCCCCCACACTCAGGGTCTGATTGTGCACCCCCACATTCAGGGTCTGATTGTGCAGATCTTGCAGTTCCGGGGCCCACATTCTTGGGGTTTCTCCTAGTCCTTGCCCAGCTACAGCAAAGGAGCAAAGGAGAGTCAGACACCATTCATGCCTCACCCCTAGGGAACGGGTAAAACCTCTCCTACAGAAACTCGTCAAAGAACAAAAGTGGGTCGAACCTCTCAACCACCGGGGAGACAGGCCTCAGTGCTCAAACTCAACTTCTCTCCTAAACGGAGCCCTGCCGGTCACTGTGCCTACCTACCCTCACCTTCCCCAGAGACAAGAACATGCCTCACAGAGTCAAGTCACTGAGGGCCAGCTCAGCAAATGTGACTCCTCGTCTGAGTTTTCCTGGCCTCAGCTCTGCAGGAGACATTTCTGTCATATTTTCCTTGGTTCGGGAGATAAACAAAACATGAAAGAAAACTAAGATTTTCCCAAGTTGTTCAGGCTCATAAAGGATCTCATTTAGCTGAAGTGGAGAGCAAATGCTTTGAAAGTGATGAGGGCAAAGAATGTACAGATGTGCTTTGTACAACTGATGTATGTATGGATTGTGATAAGAGTTGTATGAGTCCGTAATAAAATGTTAAAAAAGAAAGAAAAAATGATGATAGTAACCTATGTACACAATGGATATATGTATGGTTTGTGATAAGAGCTGCAAGAGCCCCCAATAAAATGATTTAAAAATAGGATCCAATTTAAACATTCTTTTCCTAATTCCCACGTTAGACGAAACCAGAAGAACGAATTCAATCTATGTTCGGGGATTATGCCTCTCTGGCTTCCTGAACCATTCAATGTCCGTGTTTTTCAGAAGAGAACCTGCTTTCCACGGACTCAGATGACTTCCTGTGAAGGACGCCAAGCTCCACTGAGAGCCCGGAGGCCGCGGAGGTGTCAATGGTGCAGAATCTGGCCTTCCAATACAGAGGCGTTTATAACTTTCAGGGCATCCTCCATTCGTATGTGTCTAGGAATTCTTATGACATGTTCACCAATTTACTAAATACTGCAGGAGTCATTCAAGAAAACAAAGTAGGGCCCTTTTAAATGTACCACCTTTTAAAACTTCCACACAATCACGTTCATCAAACTCATTCAATGCTTTCTTCTGTGAATCAGCTTTTCAAACATGCAGGCCGCACTAGCCAAGTTACGCAGAAAAGAAATGCATTAGCTGCATGTAAGGAGACTCAGAATCCCCGAGAAAGCCAGAGACACGGGCGTGGTGTTTCCAGAGCTGAGAAGACTATGCACACGCGTTGTACAACCAGGTTGCTTCAGCACAGATCCGTGTGGCCCCTGCTGAGCCCAAACCATGTCACTTACTGTGAAGCCTCAGTTCTCTCCAACACCTGCCTATAAACTCTTCCTGTTTTTCTGTTCAATTCTACCTCCCTGGGACCTAATATTTTCCTGGGACCTGTCTCCTTCTTAAATGGGTGTCTTTTGGGGGAAGTGTGAGTCCTAGATTATGTGAAAGAGATAGAAAAACAAAATTTGACCTCTACCAGTCCCCAATTCCCTGATGGGGAAATGTGAGATTCTGGCATTCACTAGCAACAGAACGCATCAAGGCATGTAGTCATGGTTAGTGCTGCCCTCACATTTTCTATCTACTTTTATGTGGTACCGTTCCACCTGTTCCCCCCACTTCTCCCCTCCATGCTACTGCCTGTGGAAGTTCTAGAAGCACTTCTCTGAAATGTTGCTCCCATCATTCCTCTGTCTTAAGACAAACCTTCACTAATCCCTGCTCAAAACGCCAGTCTTGGGAACTCACGGGGTGGTTTTACCCTGTCCTATAGAGTGGCCTCATTGTTGTATACATGTTCTTAGAGTTTAAGACTCTAACAGAATAAACCAAGGAAGAATATTAACAGAGAATTCTTTCATCTCCAGAAAGGTTCTCCCATGACCCAAAGTACCTGGCTTTACTCCAGTGCACATGAGAAAATTGTCCTCTATGTCTTCTAAAGCAGGCCTCCCCAAACAGTTCGTGCACCATGAGTTCTTACACGGGCTCCTGGGCTGGTCCTTTGGCAGCTGTCTGCTAGCTTCTCAAGAGTTCTTACCGGGTTAGGAGGGGAAAATAAAGAGTGGAAACTTGTACTTCGTACACAGCACCTCTTTATTTTTCACAACTGTACGAGTATATTAGGGACGCTTACCGGTTAGGATCAGAAACAAAAGTGCATCGTTTTGTCTGAAGCATCTCTCCTTAGCCATGCCAGCAGGTCCGATCGTCGTTTCTCAGCCATATAGTCCTTTGGCCTTGACCCTACTTGAGCAAATGTTACAAAACTCTCATCACTGAGAAATCCCCAATGGCACCCCACTGTGCAAGCCACACACCCGCCTGAAGATGCTCAGCTGTACTCACCCTGTGACCCCGAGAAGCCTGTCTTTCGGCCTGAAGGTCTTAGTTCTGCTCTGTCTCAGGTCTCCGTGCAGCTTCTTGCTGGTAGCCCTCGGTGGCTGTGCTGCGACAGCCACTTCAGGCAAGGCTCGCCCGTGTGCTTAGCTGGGGGCTCCTCTCTCTTAAAGGCCATGGGATTCCCTGCTCCAGCTTCTGATATTGCTCACTCTTATACCCAGCAGGATCACAAAGCTGACTAATCCTCATGTTAGAGTCATCTGCATCTTATTTGCATGCTCCCCCCCCCCCCACACACAGCCATTTGGTGGGAGCTATCAAGACTAGGAAGAGGAGAGTCAGACCAAGCCCACTCTTTGCTTTATCTTGTTAAGAAGGTGACCTCAGTCCTAGTCCCCTCCTGTTCACCAGGAGATCATCTGGAAACGCCTCCATCTCAGTCTCTGTGCAAGCGAGCCTGGTCTGCCTCCTCTAGTCTTCCTTCTTGGTAATTGAAGGCTTTTGGTGGGAAAGAAGTGCCAAATTCTGAGGCAGCATACGGAGGAAAGAGAGATATCATGTGTAGGGCTGGTACTGCTCTTTCCACAGAAGACCCCTCTCTTATATCCCAGAGTGAAATTGCAACAAAATACATTTGAATTAGAGTGAGTTCAGTTCATTCTCTTTCATGTCTCATGAAGCAGTTTACCAGCTTACCAGTTTGTTCTTCTGTGGACTTGAGAGAGACAGTTTGTCACACAAATAGAATTCTTTATCATTCAAAGTGCTGATTTCATCTTTTGTCTTCTCCTGGGTTTGACACAAATGTTCACAGCATTTACAAAGGCAAGTAAAAAATATTGCTCCCTAGTTCCTGTTCATACATGTACGGGCTTATTTCAAACACAATGTATTTAAACACATTTCTCCTCTCAACGAGTGACTGCAAACAAGCTCTCTCAATAACACACGTGTCTCTGTCTCATTACAGTGCCTTCCGAAGAACGTCCTATCAAAGAAGAGGATCTGACGAGCCAGTTACATTCAAGGCAGAGAGGCTACCCAGCTGAGCACGGTGACTGGTTTTGTGATCCCATAGGGGCAATCTTGACAGATTTTATCCGAGATCGCAAGGTCATGGGGGTTGTTAGTCAGAAGCTTTCAGAAAGTTGAAAACTGAGTAGATGAGAAAAAGACCAAGAAAATTGCTCGAAGGAACTTTTTCCATCACAAGAATGCTCCTGCTTCTTCTTTGAATTTACCAAGGGCTGTCCTGTGCAATTTTTTTTCCCCAGGAAACCTCGCCCCATCTACCCTACAGCCCTAAACTTACCTAGTAAGACTTGTTTTTGCTTCCAAAACTCAAGAAAAGCATTTAAAGGAACACAATTCCAATCCATTAAGGATGTGAACCTGCCACCATTGTGATGTGGTACAAAAAAAGAGCTCCAACTTATTCGAGGAAGAGTTAGAGAGACAGAAACTCCATATTTTTCTATTTCTGTTTGTGAATGTTTCTATGATTTTGTATGATTTTCTTTTTCCATACTACATAGAAACAATATTTGTTGCATAAAAGCAATGTCAGACTCTCATTTTTAAAATGAACCTATTTCATTCCCTCACCCCAAATCAATACACAATTTTTGCTAACACTTTGATGTTTATGATATTTTTAACTTGCCTTTGTTTTCTTAAACATCTGCTAGGTTGTCTCCCTGAAGCCATCCGCTAAATACTGTGCTTTATTCTGGGCAACTGATTATAGAAATCTTTATCATATATCCATGAAATGACATTTCTAATCACACCTTTTCAAATGTAAATAATAAAGTGATATTCTTATCTTGACATGATTTAGCATTTGAGTGTGAGCCAGAGACCTATAAGGATATTATCTACCACTCCTTCCCATGAAGAGTCCTTATCAAGTAAGCAGCGTTTACAATCCCATCAAGACAATGGAAGGAAAACAAATGATAGAGTCAACAGTTAGTTCTCCAGGTAGAATTTTTCTCAAATTATCTTATTCCATACATCTGTTTCCAAAGAATGCATAGATGGTGTGATTTCTCATCAATTACACAGATATGGTAAATAATTTGGGCAATATTTTAACAGGAAGCAGGTTTCTATTTTATTTCTTTGGATACAAGTTAGATTATTTTATTCCATGATCTCAATAATGTATTGCTGAGTACTTTTTCCTATGAGTGATTATGTTTTGATCAGGAGTGCAAAAAAACTATACACACTACAGCAGAAACATATTTCAATTCTTTCCTGCCCTTCAAGACCGTGAAGGCCCATTTGAAGATGTGTCCAAGGGTTTTGGACAGAGCAACTATTTTATCTTACAATTCCTGCCCAGGCCGCCAACATCTCCTTCCCTATTTAATTGTCAGATGATGATCTTGGTTTTTGTTTTTCCTGCCTCACTGAAAAAATGGAAACAACGGGAAGAGAACTTCCACAGCACCCACTTCAGGAACTGTGTTCATAAACCCTTCCTCCTTATTACCATATATCAAGGCTTGGAAATAACACCCCCCACACCCCCACACACATGATAGTGCGTATTTTAAGATTTGTGGGACAAGAAGCAGCTTTGGGGCTGTTGTGTTGGTAGGTCCCATCAAGTTGGTTCTGACTCTTAGTGATCCTATGTACAACAGAACAAAACTCTATCCCATCCTGCACCAGCCTTACAATCATTATAATGCTTAAGCCCACCGTTTCAGCCACTGTGTCACGCTATCACCTTGATGGTGTTCCTCGTTTTATTTACCTCTACTTTACTCAGCAGGATGTATTTTCCAGGGATGGGTCCTTCTTGGGAATTAGTCCAAAGTATGTGACACAAAGTTCTACCGTCTTCACTTCTAAAGAGCATTCAGGTTTTTCCAGAACGGCTTTGTTGATGCTTCCAGCAGTCCAAAGGAGCCCTGGTAGCAGAGCCGGTGATGAGTTGTGCTGTAACCTCAAGGTCAGGAATTGAAACCCACCAGTCACTCTGTGGGACAAAAGTAAGGCTTTCTACTCCTGTAAATGTCTACAGACTTGGAAACCCACAGGGATGTTCTGTTCGGCCCTAGAGAGTGCTTATGACTGACAATTTATTTGACGGCACTGAGGTCGTGTAGGCTGGCAGTCCATAGTATATTCAATATGCTTCCGGAACACCATGGTTTGAGATACTTACATAACATGTAATGAATTTATGAACTTAAGGATATTGACATTTGAATTTCATATAATTGTCACATCATTAAATATTCATATTTTAGTCTGTGGTAGATATGTAATCGTTTGTCATTTTGAGGATTAAAAGCATAGGGGTGGAGTCTAGCTTGTCAATCAGATCATAGCCAATGAGGCCTCTGTGTGGACATGGCCTTCTCCTGAGAATTCTGGGAAATCCAGTATTTCCTCCTTGGAGGTGGGAGACACTTCTCTCTGACTGCTTCACTCCCTGGGAGACATGGCAGCTGACAAGACACATGGACCCACCCTGATGCAGCCCTGGGTGCTGGAGATGCCATGCAAAGACCCTTGCCAGTACTGAGATGCTTCCAATGCCACTGGATCCAAGGACGTGCTACCCACTAGTCTGTGATCGTCTACATTTGGTGTCATTGCTTGTGTTTCGTGAGTCTGAAGAGGACTTTATAGATTGGTATCGGACATATGGGCTAATATTGGACTTATGGACTAGATCTGGACTGGGCTGGGATATTTTCTCCATGTTCAATTGCTCTTATATATACATCTCTTTCTTATACATGTATGTGTGTTCATGGATTTGTTTCTCTAGTCTACCCAGACTAACACATGGCCCTTCTTCCTTACTCTCAGGTGGTGCTGGATTTGGCCCATTGGGTCTTATTTCCAAATATGACAGAGATGAAACTCTCTGAGCTGCTGTTAAAAACGTCCCTTTGTTGGTGCTTTCAATTTAGGATGAAAAATCATCCTGTTTTACCCATACTTAAGGGTTTCCAAGTAACCAAGACTGTTGGTACTAAAACCAGGACTGTTCCAGGAAACAAAGAGGTTTGATCTCTTAAAATTCAACCCTCCCTTGCTTCTCAAGGACGTCATTTCAGCAAAACTCCCCCTTTTGTTCTAAATCATCATTCTCCTATCTATCCAAAAAACAAAACAAAAACCCACTGTCATCAAGATGTTTTCTGGTTCATAGCCAACTTCATACAGTTTAGAGACTGTAAATCTTCACTGGAGTGTCATCTTTCGCCTGTGGGTTTGACCTGCTGACCTTGCAAATTAGCAACTCTATGCTTAGCCCATAGCATCACCAGGGCTCCTTCTAGTGTCCTATTACGTCTAACATCCAATCAAGCACTTACTTCTTCAATTTAAAGAAACTAATGAAATAACCAACTCAGTTTCCTGATCTGCTATCACGCTTCTCCACTCCCTAAGTAAGCCGGGAATGTTGTCTCTTCTTGCTGCCCTAAGACCTCTATCCATCCTACCTTACCCACTCCACTTAAGTTCAACTTATTTGCCTCCAAAACTGAGAACAAAAAAACTAATATTCTCAATATTCCTCCAGTTTACCCAGGCCAATACTTACTTCATCAATCACGTGTCTGCCTTCATGTACTTCTCTCACTTGACTCTTGGATCTCACACCCTAAGGTCTTTATCCCAGCTTCGTGGTCACCTTCCCCCAATGGGTTTCATTCTTCCTCTTCCTCCCTTTTCTTCCATGGTAGTAACCCCTGGCCCGAGTCACCATCTTGTCTAGATATTACAATTATCCTACTGATCTTCTGACTCTCAGTTTTCTCCCTTGTATCTATGGAGAGTTACAATTTTAATGGAAAGATCAGTTGATACAATTTCTGCACTGACACATGCCTCCCCATTTACGCAAAGAAAAAGTTAATGGTCTGCATGATGTACCAGCTGTGAAAGCAACACTCTACGTTTTAACTAAAGACTCCTCATCTGGAGAGAAAACGATATAAACACGACTACTTGAGGGAGTGAAAGGAATGTCTTTAATTGATTTCTTCAGATGGAGCAATCAGTGCTCAGACCCCCAAACCAGCAAGCATTGGTGGGGACTTGTCTGTACACCACATGCCTCTGGAGGCCTCATAAGTATGAGCACAGGCAAGCTGGGCTCTGGAAGAACAATCAGCAGCAGCAGCTCCTCCGAGGCTTTTCTTAGAGTCTCCACCTACCTACCTGGAATAAACTGGACAGCGTGAGGACTTGTTTAGATCTAATTACGTGTAGCAGCAGACAAACTGGGCATTGAGAAAAGTGCGGTAGACAGTGACCTCTCATCTCAGCCTTACTTTGAGGACTCTGTCCTCCTGCTGATTACTTTGGACTTTGGAGCACACTAGACATTGAGACGGGATAAGCCATCAGCAGCAATAGCTCATTCAAGTCTCTGTTGGCCTTCTATTTTGTCTTGGGTCCAACTCACCTCCTCCAGAGCCACTGATGCTGCGTCCTCAGAGCATCCTCACTGCCTGAGACCTGTCATCACACCTTGGACCAAGCTTTCCTCTGACCTTAAATCAACGAATCAGACTCTATTTATCCTTCTACTTTTTAAATATGTTTTGTGACTTATATCCAATATTTCAAGCAGAACCTTGGTTTATTGGTGCAATTACAAATTATAATTGACTTAATGTGTCAATCCCTCACATAAACCTGGCACAATGGCAAGATACAATCGAGTGTGCATGAAGCATCATTATATTCAATGACTCCCTTTGGGGCCCCCTATCTTTCTGGCTTGTTCTCTTTCCTCTATCGCCTTACCAGCTAAGTTCATCGTCCTGTTCCTGGAAGGGAGAAGGTAGAAGAGGTAGTGCAGAGGGAATCAGACTACACTAGAGGGCATTCATCGCTGAAAAGAGAGGCTGGGAGATTGCCAAAGAAAATCTGATTCCAGACTTGAGTTCCTATCCTGGGTCTGTTTGCCCTTGGATCTACTCCAAACCTTCCTGATGGTTTTGACCCATAGAAATTGGGGATCACTGGGCAGAGTTTAGAGGGTGCAAAGAAACGAAGGCGCATATTGCATCTCCTTTCACTCCGCCAGGAGTAGCTTCTCCATTAACAGTATGACTTATCTGCTTGTGGCACTAGCTCCAGCCAAACAAATCAAGCATGGTCTCACCGCCTATTTAGTGACTCTGCCACTCGCACTCCTGTAACATTGCCTCTTTTTTGTTTGTTTTGTCTTCCTAGTCTAAAGAGGCTGTGGCTAATAAAGGGGTAACCTCATTTATATCCATTGTCTTGTTAGCTTCCCTATCACTTGTGCAGTCAAATCTCTGAATTAAAATCTTTACGGTAAGCTCTTTCTGTAGATTCTGTTTTCCTGGGGGGGAGGGGGTGATCCTGACTGATGAACTCAGCTTCTGAAGCTTCTTTTAGTGGACTGTTGGACAGTGGTTTGTGCAAGAAGAGTCCTGCCTGCACAGCTCATGTTTGTTAATGACTCAGTGTTGTCTAGGTAAGATATCTGAAAATCAAAACCATGCGGCCCCAGATTGAAGCAAGCAAAGAGTTCAAAGGGAGATAAGTAATTTTTCTGAGGGGTACATGACAATTTATGGCTGTATACTCATATGAGAAGACATGTTGTAACAACAATTTGTGCTTTGTTAACAAATTACCCAAGCTTCTGCCTTAGGTCATATAGGTTATTGATAAGCAGAAGTCACTCTTCAACGATAAAAAGAAAGCACAAAAAGACTACGGCTGAATTTCAGGATATTTATAAAGGAAAGTAATTATGAGGGGGTTACAACAATTTCGTGGAAAATACAATGAAAAGTGTGTTAGGGATCATAGGCAAGGAAAACAAGTCCAGCGACACTCATATATGTATAAGAAAGAGCTTTATATAAAGAAATAATAATATATCAAGAAAATGTTCCAGCCTAGTCCAACCTCATGTCTCTAAGTCTGACATTAGTCCACAAGTCCCTTTTCAGACTCAGGCAGCACATGCAATGATGGAGATGCAGGAAGATCACGGCCCAGTGGGCACAGAATCATGTGGATCCAAGGTTGATGGAAATCTGACAGGTTCCAGCTGCAGTCAGGGTCAGTGGCAGAGAGTGCCAGCATGCAGGAAGGCAGAGTGAGCGAGTCACGTCCCCAAGGGCACAGCATCAGACTGTGATCAGATTGACAAGTTTGACTCCGCCCCAAGCCAGGAGTGACTAGTTGGCGTACAATCATCTACCTATCACAAAAGACTAAGGGAATTTTCCCATAAGTTTTTGAGACCCTCTTCTATTACATTCAAAATGTAAATGCTGACACTATTGAAAAATAAGTAATAGGCCCCGTGGGAGAAATGTGTCCTAACTGAAAAATCTCTGATAGTGGTTATAGAGATAGTTCCAAGTGGGACCCTTTGAATTCGTTCAAAAGAAAGGTGGGCCTGGAAGTAGGTGATTGTAATTTATTAGCCTACTGAACATCTCTCGCCGTTTTTAAAGCCTTTTTCTCAATGTATTTCTTTATTAAATAAATAAATATTTAAGAACCAGTGTTATTTGCATTACTGATGTTTTCTAATTTAAGTATTTCCATACCTCTTCACATGATGTGGGAACCTAGATCTGCACTCGCAACTATTTCTGCTCAGAAGCGATTTATAGCAATCGCTAAACACATCAATAGAGAAGGAAGAACCCAAGTCTAGTTGCTCCAGCAACTAGAAAAAAGAAGCAGAATAGGCCCACACTCACCAGAAGAAAATAAATAATAAAGATCAGAGCAGAAAGAAAGAAAGCAGCAATCACAACAATAGAAAGCATCGATGAGACTAGATGTTGATCATTACTCTGTCTTATTTATTCATGTTTACTTATGTGAACTGAAACTATTTTCTCTGAGACATAATAGGGTAGCTGTATTTGTTTTTAATTAATTGTTATGTATGGATGTGCTCTTAGGCACTCACTACCTTGCTGTTCTCGTAGGATAGTTGAGGGCAAGTTCGGATGGAGGTGGCTGAGGCTTATGGTTATGGTTCTTAACACTCACTAAGTGGGGGAGAAGGAGGGGAGAGAAGTAAAACAAAAACAAAGAAAAGTGAAAAATGAATTTAGAAAGAAAACTAAAGTGTGGGAGAAGAAGCAAAGAGTAAAAATTAGAATTTAATAACTTAGAAAACATTATTTTTAAAAAGAAGACATAATAGATGAGGGAGGGGTAGTGGGGATGGGGGAGGGAAATGAGGCACTGATACCAAGGGCTCAAGTAGAAGGAAAACGTTTTGAGAAGGATGATGGCAACAAATGTTCAAATGTGCTTGACACAATGCATATATGTATGGATTGTGAAGAGTTGTATGAGCCCCCAATAAAATGATTTTTTTAAAGGTATAACTACAAAAAAGAAAACTGGTGAGGGGAAGAAAGATTAGTAAAGAAAAAACTAAGAAGAAATTTAGAAAGGGGAAGAGTAAAGAGAAAATGGATGAAAAGAAAGTAAAACAAAAGGGAAAGCAGAATTCAGAATCATTGCATGTGCTGTGTGAGTCTGAAGAGGAATTCAAGGGTCAATGTAGGACTTATGGGCTTGATCATGACTGGCTGGGATGTTTTATTGATGCATAATTACTTCTTGATATAAAGTTATGTCTTATACATATTTTTTAAAAGGAAAGCAGAGAAAGAACAAGGGATGGGAAGGAAAATTAAAAACAAAACAAAAACAATGTAAGAAGAAAACTGGGGAGTGAGAACTCAGAGAGAGGAAAATGGTGTTGGGCAGAGCATTCGGAATGGTCCAGAATTCTGTCATCGCAGGAGCTAAAGTGGGGCAGGGGTAGTTTATAGGATGTCTGGCCCCATATGCTATTCATGATGGTGTCTGTGTCAGAACACCTGATCCAGAAGTAATCTGTGACAGCTCAGAGTGTGGCTGAGGTCAAGTTGTTTGTTCCTTGAATGAACTATTTCAGACCCAAAGGGCAGCTGGAGGAAGGGCAGCTGGTTATGCAGGCAGATCTTGCCCTCCCAGCAGGCGCCAAGGGCAGGCCACCCATCTGGCTTTCCTCATTCTCCTAGTTTTATAAAGCAAAGTTTACATACAGGGTGGTGCCTCTAGCCCCCAATTTATGAAGGTGTATTTTCAACCTCAGCTGGAGCAAGGGTTTTGTGGGAGGAGAAGGGGATATCACCAGCTAATGGGCGGGTGAGGGTAGGAGTTTGTTCTACTTCTGGCCACTAGGAAGATTTGGGGAGCAAGAGGAGGATTTCATCTTTCTGGTTGTCTGCCAGCAACTGATGTGGGCACTTGTACTGTCAAGGCACTGTTTCTACCGAATGCTACTTGCAAGATTCAAAACGGCCCTCTGTACCAGGCCAGCAGATAATTCACTTGTCTCTTCTTTTACCATTATTGTTCAGCTTATTCTCCTAGTGTGGTAGTTATGTAATCTGGTGTCAATTTGCGAGGATTATGAGTGAAGGGGTGGAGTCTGGCCTATCAACCAAGATATCACCAATGAGGCCTCTGTGTGGGCATGGTCTTCTCCTGAGAATTCTGGGAACTCCTGTCTTTCCTCCTTGGAGGCAGGAGACACTTCTCTCTCTCTGCTCACTCCCTGGGAGATGCTCTACTGGCAAGACACATGGAACTACGCTAGTGCCCTGAGCTGGAGAGGCCATGCGGAGACTCCTGCCAGCGTTGAGATGCTTGCACCGCCACTGGATCCACAAGACTTCCCACTACTGGCCTGTAATCTTCCTGCATTCGGCATCATTGCATGTGTTTTGTGAGTCTGAAGAGGATTTTATAGATTAGTATCGGACATAAGGGCTAATATCAGACTTAAGGACTTGATCTGGCTGGGCTGGGATGTTTTCTCCATATTCAATTGATCTTATATATAAAACTCTTTCTTATACACGTATGCAGGTGTTTTTGTTTATCTAGTCTACCCAGACAAACATACCTAGTCAGTAATCAGTCTACTCCTCTTTCCTGAACGGTTCCAGGATTACCAACTATATCTCTTTCATTTGATCTCTCAGTCTTAGGTTTTAAGACTTCAGTGGAAGACTTCTAGCATTTTACCCAGAACGCTACAACAAATAATAATGTTGCTTAATTAGTATGGAATTAGGAAACAATACTCACTTAAGTGCTGTGCCCTGTAAAACAAGTGAGATTTAATTGACTATAACTCCTCAAAAGTTAAATAGGAAGTTTAGGGAGAAGTGAGTTTAAGCTAAAGGTGGAAGAATAATTTGGAGAGAAGACTTTCATAACTTGAAGAATGTAATCGATGTCACTGATTTGGCATGTGGAAATTATTGAATTGTTTTATGTCTTGCTGTGTATAGGTTCAGCAGTAATAAGAAATTAATTTAATTATTTTATAAAAAGAATAGTTCTTTCTTCTAGAAACACATTAGTCTTCCCCTTTTGCTCAGACTTATCATTACTTTTTTTCTTTTAACTTTTCAATAGGTATGTAGCTGAAGCACTTTGTCAATAAAGTAATTCAATAAAAAATCATCTTTCTCCTTTATAAAAATAATCCACAATTCAATTATAATAAATTTTGGAAAATCCACTGAGTCAAATATTTTCTTATTGACAATTTTTTTCTGTTGATTTACTTTTGAACTTAAAAGTTCATTGAACTGGATTATGATATTATAGATTTATTATGATATAAATAAATCTAACAAGATATTTTATTTCCATATTTTCCAAATTTTGCTACTGATTGTACATATACAATCAGTTTTGAAATACACATTGTATCTATAAGTAAGAAAATTGCCATAATCTTTTTTTTTGCTTTTTATTGTCTAGGTATCAGATGATTCCAGGGCTAAAAATCCAGGTGTCTTTTTTATTTAGTAAAGTTTTGCTTGCTCTTTACTATCTTATACTTCTTTATACCTGGCAGATATGTGTCCCCAAAATCTTTACCTTAAATACATTATGGTAAACTTTATTTTTATGCATTGGGGGATTTAAAATACTCATTCATATGTGTATAATTTCTCAGCTGCTTATTTTTCTACAGGAACAGGATGGTATGGGTATCCAAGAAATGTAAAAGAAGGATAAAATTCAAGAATTTAACCACTTATGGTGCTAACTGCATTTCTAATTCCTAAAAGAGGAATTCATGAACCCTTTAATGGTTCAGGTGCCTAGAAGGCTCAAGTGGACATTGCCTTGTTTTTGGCTCCTCTTGGTATTCATGCCTGTGGGCAGTTAATGGCCGTGGGCCACCAGGGCAAGGAAGCTGCACGGAGACAATTCCACAAGCAGAGCTCACTAGTCAAACATGGGAACAATGGAGATGTGGTCACCCTTCCCGCAGAAAGCTTACTCACAATGCGAAGCGCATTTCCTCTTTCCTCCCTGAAATCCTTGCAACGATTTGGTACAATCACTTCTGATACAGAGCTCTATGTGGGTCACATGCGCAGTCGCACCTGGACAAACAGCTGCTGGGACACGGGGCCTCGCAGCACTGTTCTAGATTGAAACACTCCTTTCAGGCAGTAGCTGAGCTGTCACCTACATACCTTTCCTAGGAAGTCCCTAAGGCCAACATTTCCTCCTCTTCCCTGACTTTGTTAAGTTCGAGAAGCAAGAGGGACGATGAGTGAATCAGACTTTGGGATAACTTAGCAAAAATACACCAGTGTGTGTTTGTGTCTCAGAATAAATTAAAGAAAAATCAATCTGTTGTTTTCTTAGGAAAATCATATTACTAATCAGTTCTCTAGAATGTGTTTTATATAAAAAGCAAAAACTCATCATTAGGTCACGGCCTGAGGGCAAAGTATCATAGAAACAGGCATTTATTAAGAAACACTTTTTCATTTTTATCTTTGTGGTACTTTTCATCAGATATCTATTTATTTTCATAGCTATTTCATCAGAATATTCAACATGTGGAATGGAAAATGAATACATGTACTCATATCTATATTTGTATATGTGTGAGAGAGTGTCCGTGTGTGTATGTGTGAATGTGTACGATAAAGTGACACAACAAACAACCCACTGCAGTTGAATCGTTTCGGTTCGTGTAACTCCATAGGAGTAGGACTACTTCCCATTGTTTCCAGCAGTACACCTTGACAGAAGCAGACTGCCACATCTTTCTACCATAGATGGGCTGGTGGGTTCGAACCACCGACCTTTTGGTAACTTGCTTTATGCAACTTACACTTATCCCTGTGTCACCATGTCTCCTCAAAGTTACAAGTTGTCTTTAGTTAAGCACTGATCTCTCAGATGCAGTTCCACAGGCAAATGCCTTAGGTCTTGTTGTGCACTGCAAGCAAAACATCATCCAACACGTCAGCAAATACTCTACTACCACGGGGAAGTTTGCCTCCCCATTCAGAAAGCAGCAAGTATAGGCTCCCTCCGTGTGACTTATAATGGAAGGGGATTCAGAAGACAGCCTCAGAGTCTCTGGAATCCTGCAGGCTGCTGGAACTCTAGATAAAGGTAGTAACACAACAGGCTAAGCGGTGGGGTCTTAGGAGTTAAGGGTGAGCTAGGCAGGCCCCTACCCCGACTCAGAGGAAAGAGTAGAACCAGGAGGTGGAGAAAATGGAAACCCACGTAACTACACAAAGGGTATTGTTTATATAAATGTAGGTCCCAATAAAGATGCTAAATTATCAGATGTACAGGTCACAGTTTACTCAAGAGCTAATTGACAGAGTAAGAGATAGGTTATTTATCGCTGAGTGCTTTCTTCCATTGATCTTTAACCTTTTTACAAATTAATCTAAATCTTAAATCAACAATGTAAAGTTGTCCTAAGTCTTCTCTCTGTGTGTCTGTTTTTGGCATTAGAGATAACACCCTGAATGGATCTCTCTTATTATCACAGGGACCTCAGAATAAAAAGTCCACCGATTTTACTCTAACCCCATCAGTTATTCCCAAAGAGGGGATATGTCTCCAAGTCCCAAGACTTGCGTTTAAATCTAGCTGAAAAGATCCATTTAAGACCTCAGTTCAGAGCAAATGCTTCTTTTCCTTGAGGTTTTATGGACTCCCTATAGGCCAGCAGGATTCATTTAGAGTTTGTCAAATGTATCTCTGCTCGTCCTGCATTCCAAACAAGACAGCAAATGCCTTGGGGATAGGCATAGCAGTGAATACTCACTGCACATACTAAGTGTTAGACACTATACTGTTCTCACGACTAGTGCTTATATTAATCCAATTCCTTTTGCTAGCACCCTTGAAGCTTTTGTAGATTAGTAAACGAAGACAAAGAGAGGTTAAGGATCATACCCCAAGTCACACAGCTCATAAATGGTAAGGCCAGGACTCAAGACCAGGCCGTCTGCTGCTTGAACCCCAGCTAGAACCCACTGCCCTAGCCTTCCTCCCGATGGCCTTGGAGCGCCTGAATCAATTTCCTGCCAGTTCTCATCCATGACTCTAACCATTAGAGATAAGGAAATAGGACCTGAAAAAGATAAACTCACACCAGTCACCAATGCAGCAAAATAGCAACGGTGCACTAGGAGCATCATTTATTTTATTACTACATCATTTTATTGGGGTTCTTACAGCTCTTATAACAATCCAAATGTCAATTGTATCAAACACATTTGTACATATGTTGCCATCATCAATTTCAAAAGATTTTCTTTCTGTTGAGCCCTTGGTATTAGCTCCTCTTTTTCCCTTCCCGTCCCCATTCTCCCACCCTCATGGACCTCTGATAAATTATATATGATTATTAATTTCATATCTTAAATCATCAACTCTCTCCGTTTGCCCATTTACTATTTGCATAGTATATTATTTATGTGTTAGTCCAGATAGACTAGAGAAACAAATCCATAGAAGCTCATATGTGTATAAGACAGGGTTTTATATAACAGGCAATTATACATTAAGAAAGCATCCCAACCCTGTCCAGTCCAAGCCCATAGGCCCAATATTAGCCCATATGTCTGATACTAATCTATAAAGTTCTCTTCAGAATCATGAAACACATGCAATGATACTTAATGCAGGATGATCACAGGCCAGTGGGTAGAAAGTCTTTTGATTCAGTGGCGTTGTAAGCATCTCAGTGCTGGCAGGGGTCTCTACGTGGCTTCTCCGGCTTCAGAGGTCTGGTTGCCATCAGAATAGGTCCCTGTGGTTTCTCCTCAGGGATGTCTCACAGAGAGTCAACCTTGTCAGTAGAGAGTCTCCAAGGGAGTGGGTAGAATGAGATGTCCCCCACCTCCAAGAAGGAAATACCACAGTTCCCAGAATTCTCAGGAGAAGGCCATGCCCACACAGAGGCCTCCTTGGCTATGATCCAGTTGACAGACTAGTTAAATACTATGTTAAATACAATTTCCAAATTCATGATGAAGATGATTGTTACAAACAGCATCATTCAAACATATCAGTGACACACACACAGGCATGAGTTTTTTCTTCTATTACCCAGTAGTTTCAGTCAAGATGTTATTGAATTTCCATGTAATTGATGATTTTCCCCTTGATCTACCCATTGTTGGTTTCTAATTTTATAACACTGTGACTTGAGAATGTGTTCTGTAATATCTCAATGTTTTAAAATTTACGGAGATTTGCTTTGTGGCCTAACATGTATTCAGGAGAATGTTCCATGCGCCCTGGAACAGAATGTATATTATACTTCAAATGGGTGGACTCATGTTTTGTGTATGTTTATGAGGTCAAGTTGGTTGATTGTGCTGTTTAGTTCTTCTGTGTCTTTCCTGAGATTCTTTCTAGTATTTCTATTCTTGATTTAGAGTGTTGTTTTCAAGTCTCCTATCACTATTCTTATAAATTTGGTAAGAATTTAACTAATGTATTTTGGGGCTCTTTCATTGCATGTCAAATATTTACTATTTTGTATCTTTTGTTTATTTGACCTTTTAATCATTATATAACTGTCTCTTATACTCGATTTTGCCTTAACACCTATTTTGTTTGCTTGAGCCTAGCTCCGGTGGCACAAAAGTATTGACATCAGTTTCAATTTTACTTTTGTTCCTTTTATAACCACTCAGACCAGTGTGTCGATTTGATGGATAAAGACACTGGAGGGTTTTCAAGGTTGTGACCCTTTTCTCAAACATACTATACTATAGTTGTACAGACCATCGTATCAGAACCGGGACGGTAGCCCAGGGAAGCCACTCTATCTTGATGGCAGTTATCTTGATATATTTTTCCAACCTTTGATTTTAGCCAACTTTTGTCTTTGTGTCCCGGATGTAGCTCTTGTTATTGATATTGATAGATCCTGTTATTTTATTCAGTCTACTCTGCTCTGTCTTTTGACTATTGCATTGGATCCATTTATATGCAGTAAAGTTATTGATTGGAGTGAATGGATTGCTGTCATTTTGCTTTCTTTCTCTGTGTGCCTTCATGCTACTGGTGTCTTCACTCCAAATACTGTTCTTTGCTGAGTCACTTTGTTTAGGAGTTTTCTTGTCTTTTTCATCGTCACCGATGATTTAGTGTTTAGTACATCTTTATTATTTTTCAGTTTTTATTTTTGTGAGGTTTATTCCTTTTCTTTGAGGTTGTCCTGTAACATTAATTTCTTCTCATGCTCAAAACAGGCTGTTATGTCTTGAAATCTACTTGATTTCATTTCCATTTGAAAGTCTTATAAGTTTCTCTCTTCTCACGTTGAATATCTGGTTTCCTGTTTTCACCCTTATAAACTTCTTTTATAGGCACCCTGGTGGTACAGTGACTGCAAGCACAGGGTCAGTAGGTTGAAACCACCAGCCACTTCATGAGGGAAAGACAGGGCTTCCTATTCCTGTGAAGTGTTACAGTCTAGGAAATTCACAGAATCCGTTCTCCCTTGTCCTATAGGATTGCTGAGTTAGAATCAACTTGATGGCAGTGAATTTGGAAGTTTGTTTTACTTTGGATACTTTTATATCTGGGTAGACTTATGAGTGGTTTTGTCCTCCTGTGCATTAATCCCAGGTTGATCTCTCCTGTTGATTCTGTTTCCAAAGAACTCCCCTGAACATTTTTTGTAAAGTTGGTTATATTTTACAAATTCCCAGAGTTTTTATTTACCTAGACGTGTTCTAACTTTGCCGCTATATTTGAGGCACAGTTTTGCTAGCTATTTTATTTTTGTGGCAGTTCTTCCCCCACCCCTACCCCCATTCAGTTTTATATACATCAAACCACTGGTTTCTTTCCTGCTTGGTTTCTGTTGAGAAATCAGAGTTTAGTCTTTTAGGTAACTTTTCATTTTTCCTGATCTACTCACAGGATTCTTTCTGTCTTTGGTTTTGAAAATTTTGATTGTGATGTTGCATCATGATATTCTTTAAAGTTCAATCCTATTTGGGTTTTTTCAGTTTCTTGAATGCATCTCTTCTTATTTTCATTGTTTTAGGGATGTTTTATTCCAATAATTCTTAGACAATTTTCTCTGTGCTTTTGTAGTCCCTTCCTCTTCTAGAATTCCCAGCACAAGTAAATTATTCTTCTTGCTAATGTTCCATTCTTGGATTTTCTTTGGATTTTTAGTTCTTTATAAAAATAATTTTCTAGCAGGTTAGTACTAAGAGATTTGTCTACAAGCTACCTAATTCTGCCCTCCATCAAAAACTACTCTTTCACTCTTCAAATGCATCATCTATTTGTGAAATTTTAGTATTAATATATTTTTAAGATTATATTATTGGGGGCTCTTATAACAATTCATCATAGTATTAATCTTATGTGTTCCTATTTGATGTTTTTCTTGGTTCCTACTTTTTCATTTATTTTATTAGTTTGTTGTAATATTTTCATGAATTCTTCTGTTTCCCCCTCCCCTGGGCCCTGTATTCTTTCATTTCATTGGTAATCTCTCTGGTTACTCTCTCAATCCATTGAAAGTTCATAAATATCACTTTTTTTAATTCCTTACCATGCAGTTCCAATGCCTTGTTTTTGTCCCAGAAAGTTACTTTCACCCTGTATATTGTTTAATTTATTCTGTGTCATTTCTTATTGTACATTGAAATAGTCTGTTTTGTCTAAGACATTGTGGTGCTTTTTTATTTGTGGTAATTTGATGATCAGTTGCCATAGGAACAGGTAGTGGTCCTTGACCAATAGATGTAACTGATGTAAGTAAGGTTGTAACTGGGCCATTTGAATGCAATTGTCGCCAGTTGGGTGGGACAAGAAAAAGAGAAGAAAAAAACTGTAAAAAGAGAGAAAAATAAAACAAGTGACTGAGAAAAAATAACTTATATAAATAAGTATGTGAAAACAAGCAAAAATATCAAGAAAAAATAGCATAGTAATTATAAAGGAATGTAAAAACAGGAGTACATAAGAAGAAAGGCAAAACACAGAAAGTGCAACAAGCCAAACTAGGAAAGGGGAATCAGAAAAGTGAAAAAGAATAGTAAAAAAAAAACAAGCAAAAAAAAAGACTGAAAGAAAGAAATTAGGGGAGCATAGAAATAAAAACACAGAGAATGAAAAGAAAATAAAGAAAAGAGAAAACTGTGTCAGAGAAAGGACCCAGACAGAAAAGAAAAAAAATGAAACTAAACTTAAGGCTGGCTAGGTTGGCAGCAGGCAAGGCGCTCACTGGGTAGTGGGCAGGGGGAGGAACGAGGGGTGGAAAGCCAGTCTTAGTTGTATTTATCTGGCCTAGCTGTTATCCCAAGTTAGGAATTGTTTCCAGAAGTAGTTTGTGCAAGCTTTGATGGTGAGTGAGGTCAGGGTGCTTGCTCTCCAAAGAAATTCCTTCAGTCCCAAGGGCAGCTGAAAGCAAGGTGGGTGGTTATGAAAAGAGTTCTTACCTGGCTGGCAATAGGCCACTTCTCAGGCTTGTGCCTCCAGGTGTGATGGTGGTACACCACAAGGGTGTGGCTTTGACCTCAGACAATCCAGGAGATGTGCAGGGGGGACGTTTGAAGTTTTTTGCCTGTTATTTTTTGAAATCTATTTAGGAAACATATTTGTATGCTTTTTCCCCCCGAAACTTGAAATCTGCTGAACTTGGGTCATTTTCTCTTTTAATTCTTTAGAATTGGTCAAAAATAGCAGCATGCTTTGGAAAAGAAACTTTCTAAATCCATACAGCATGACTGGTAGGAAACATTTGGTTTCATGAAATTACTACTAACACATACACGCAGACAAAATTTATTGGGCAACTAGTCTTTTACATCCTGTTAGACAAAAGCCTTGGCTTAGGTCTCTGTTATTTTAAAGTCCACTTAGGGAGGACCATATCATTTAATGAAACCTTATTATTTAATCCCAAAGTGTGAATATAGAGCTTCTAACCCTTTCTAAGGCTTGGGTTAACCCTCACAAATGAAAGAATAACCAGATCATTCGATGAAACATTATTTAATCCTAAAGTGTGAATATAGAGCTATCAACCCTCACTAGGGCTAATGTGCTCGTTGATGAATTTCAGACCTGCACTCAGATTTAAAATGCCATGGTCAAGAAGCAAGTAAAATTCTATAATCGGACTGAAGAATCGTTATCTTGTGAGCATCCAGAGAAAAGTTGTCTCTGTTGACTAGAATCAAATTTGCTGAGACCAGCATTGGTAGAGCTGGCTCACAACTTGCCTTTATCTTCCAATTTCTCTCAGTTCCATCTAGCTCTGTACAACAAAGTAGTATGGTTTGCATGACACTGTACTAATTAGGGGCTCTGAGATGGTCTCTGTTTTGAGCAGCTTTCTGAGATAATAACATGGCAAAATAAAAAGAGAAGGGACAAGGTATGAAAAAAATACAGAGTATACTAAATATGCTATTTCATTTTATTCTCATGAATGGCCTGTGATGCGGTCTCGCCTCTCTTCTACAGATGAGAAGAGGTATAGAGAGTTTAAGTAACTCAAAGCTTCACAGCTATTAAGTGTCAGAGTTGGTTCCAATATGGCACCATTTCTGGTGTTTATGGTTCTCACCACTACTGCACTGAATTTCCAAGCTACTTACCCTGCAGAATCGGAAGTGAGGAAAGTGACCATTGTATGAGTCCACAGGCAGGAGAAGAACCATAGGCTGTGGGTTCTGGAGGCTTCTGTAGATGCAGATAGGGTACAGTACTTCTTGGTAACAATTCAATGTTTGTTTATTTCAAAATGTAATACAACCAGGGCTAATTTCTTGTTCATGCAAAGTTTGATACAAACCAGGTGACTGTCCTAGCTAGCTACCTGTCTTTGGTGGTCCATCATGACCTTACCATTTATTCACATAACCTCTACATTGCTATGGTGGAGGACAGTAGATTGAAAGAATTATCTCCCACTCTCAACTGCCTCCACTTTGAAGTGCAACATTTCATCCTATTGAGCTAACAACCACAAAACTCGAGTGCATAGGTGAGGAGTTATTGGAACTCCTATGAGCCCAGGAATGCGAGTTAAACTGGGCTGATAAGCACTGTGAGTCTGCTTTCTTCCTCAGCCAAAAATGACTTGTTTACTTGGCACCCTTTCCTGGGTCACGCATGACAATTTTGGGGTAATGGCTATCGCCCCCAATTATACTTACTCTAGGTATTTGGGCCAAGGGAACACTACCCAAGCAAAATTCAAAATAGACCAGTACTCTGAACAAGGAAGAACAAGAATTTTATACTTTTACCGATACAGCCAAAGAATGGAGGCAAATAAAAGAATCATTTCAACTATGAATTACTACTTTAATTTTACACTTAATTTTACTGGTGTAGATCTAGCCTCCTCATCTTCCAAATGTTAGCTCATTTCTTCAATCAACACTTCTGGGCCACCTGCTGCCATACTAAATGCTGGAGACATTAAAAGCTGAATCAGATACAGAGTTTGTGCTTTGTGGCCCTTGGTGCCTAGATCAGAAGGTAAAATAAACTCATATTAACTATAAACGAGGAACAGTGGGAAATGTTACCCACAAAAAGCAGCCCAGGTAAGATCCATGGATTATAAAAGGAGACACTAGAGTTGTCAGGAATGTCTTAGGAAGCCAGATATTAAAAGTATGACTTTCGTAGACAGTATGTTGAGCTGTATGTTTACAACTAATAGGATCAGGAGTGGATGCTGACTCAAAGGCTGCGAGGTATTCAAATGTAGGATCAGGCTGCAAAAGAAGCAGGGTCAACATGACTTCTCCTTTTGCATTTTGTAGTCAGGGTACTTGGATACGGAGTCAGTGGAGGACATGACCTGGAGAAGCTGATATCACCGCCACTGTAGCCATGGTCCAATTGGAGTTGGATGTCCATTTATCAAGAGTGCAGGATAGTGCAGATGCAGAAAGAGAAGCAGACACAAGGGTGAGATTCAGCCCCACCCTTCCTGTGTTCATTTCCAAGAGATCCAGCTATGTAGTGACTTGTGTTCCCATAAGAACACATCATTCACTTAAAGGGCACAGGCTCTGGAGTCAGGCAGATTTGAGCTCATTTTTCAGCTTGGCACATACTAAGGGCATGAATAAGCACGGACTTCACCTGTAAACCTCATCTCCTCATCTGTAATATGGATAAAACAATTCACAGGGTTGTTGTGAAGGTTAAATGTAATAATACCTGGCCTTTAGAAAGCAACAAAATAACATTATGATTCTTATTCTCATGCACTATCATCTTAACAATAAACATGTAGTTTTGTAATAACTTGCACCCTCACCTCCTTTATTTTCTCTCCTGAGGCAACTGAGCTAGCCTGTGCTCTTCTTAAGACAAAAATCCCAAGTAAGGTCTTTTGCTTTAGTTGAAGTTGTTTCTGAGATAGTGATGGTTCTTGTACTTGCTGGTTGTCAGAATGCTTTTAAGCTCCTTAATCTTTTTATTTGTTAAGACATCGGACAGTACCAAAATAGTAACAATAATGAACCAATCAGCTGTTTGGTGTCTTAGAGCTGTGCTTCACAGAGTTCTACTTTTTAAAATGGTTTTATTGGCATTAGCCACACACCATACAATTCAATAGTTCGATCACATCAAGAAGAGTTGTACAATCAAAAATAGAGTTGTGCAATCATTGCTTTAATCCATTTTAGAATATTTTTTTCATTCTTGTACTTATTAGCTCCCCATTTTGCTCCAGCCTCCCCTGCCATATCCACAAGGATTCATTAATCCAGTTACTATCGCTATAGATTTACCTATCCTGGATTTTATATAGAGGAAAACAAACAAGCAAAATCACAAAGTAAAACAGATTAAAACCTCAATAGCAAAGAAAGCAGAGAGTATTAAAAACTACCGGACACATAGGAGTCAACCCCTACAAGCACAAGCGCACATTTATGAGGAAGTCTAAGAGTCCTGGGGGTGTGGTGGTTACACATTGGGCTGCAATCCGTTTGGGTTGCGCTTCAAAACCGCCGTAGCTACTCGGAAGAAAGACAGGGATTTCTATTCCTGTTAACACTGACAGTTTCAGAAACCCCCAGGAGGTTGCTATGAGTTAGCATTGACTCCATATCAGGGAGTTAGATCACCAAGTCATACTTCTGAAGTGCCCCTGGGTGAACTTGAACTTGAACCTCACATTTGGTTAACAATCCATTATATGAACTGTTTATACCACTCAAGGACTTCATTAGACTGATCTTAAAGATTTCTTTCAATCCTAATATGCTATGATGCTAATGTAATATATGTTCATTTATGATAGCCTATTATCCCTGTAGATTATTTTTTAAAATCATTTTATTGGGGACTCTTACAGCTCTTATAACAATCCATACATCCATTATGCGAAGCATATTTGTACATTTGTTGCCATCATCCTTTCAAAACATTTTATTTCTACTTGAGCTCTTGCTATCCAATCCTCATTTTTTCCTCTTTCCCCAACCCTCCCATCATCATGAACCCTCGATAAATTATAAATTATTATCATTTTAATATCTTACACCATCTGCTGTCTCCCTTCACCTATTTTTGTTGTTCATCACCCTTCGGGTGGGGGTGGTAATATGTTGATCATTGAGATAGGTTCCCCTTTTCTCCTTCCCCCCAACCTTCCCCTTACCCTCATGGCATCACTACTCTACTCCCATCATTGTTCCTGGGGGTGGTTATCTGTCCTGGATTCTACGTATGGAGAGCTCTTCTCTGTATCAGCATACATGTTCTGGTCTAGCCAGATTAATAAGTTAGAGCTGGGGTCATGATAGTGGAGAGGGTGGAAGCATAAAAGAATGTAGAGTATTTTTTTTAATAAAAATACTGTTTTGTGAAGAAAGCTGATGGTTCCAGGCTATCAAAAAGATATAGTGTCTGTGGTCTTAAAGGCTTGAAGGCAAACAAGCGGCCTTCTAGCTCGGAAGCAACAAAGCCCACAGAGAAGAAGCACACAATTGTTGTATGTATGGATTGTGATAAGAGTTGTATGAGCCCCAATAAAAACATTTATTAAATTTAAAAAAAGAAAAATACTGTTTTAACAAAGACAACTCAAAGTGTCAGAAATGACAAGGCCATTACAGAATACTTACTAGTATACCAACCATCTTCTCAGGTATTTCTGCACCAGATATCACAAATGTGGGCCACAAGGTCCATATAATGCGTGTAATTTATCAGGAATCACAAGATAAAATGTGATGAAGTCTAGACTCAAAATTTTGGTTTCCAGGCTCCTGCAGTCAGGCCCCACTCTGCTGTTTCCCCCTCCCTGACTTCCTAGTCTCTAAGCGGAAAGAGAGGAGGGAAGGTCTGAGGAAGACATATGGCCTGCTGATGGCAACACAGACACCACAAATGGTGTTTTTCACACCCAAGCAGCTCACATGGGAGACAGCAGTAGATCTGTTCCTAGAAAGCGGGCTGGACAGTGTCAGGGAAGGACGGATGTGCAGAAATGGAAACGGCAACAAACAGTGGGGAGGAAAGTAAAACAGTGAGGTGCAATCATGGTGTGCTGGTAAATATATCGCAACTGTATCTCTAATACATACATAAACACTTCTTATATTTAGCACTTAGGGATTTCTGAAGTGTAAGTATTCCCAACCATGGTCAATATCAATGAGGCCTCTGAAAGTAGATGTGGGCAAGATGCACTAGCACGTCATGATAATATTTTCACATGTTGTCGTTAGCTGCCATCGAGTTGGTCCCTGTCCATAGTGACCCAACGCAGAACTGAACAAAACGCTGCTTGGTCGTGCACCATGCTCCCACTTGCTCCTATGCCTGTTTCCATTGATGCAGCTGTGATGTCAATCCATCTCATAGAGGACCTCCTTCTGTTTCACTGTCCCTCCACTTTATGGATAGTCCAAACATGATGTCCTTCTCCAGGGACCGGTCTTACCTGACAATATGTCCAAAGTATGTAAGATGAAGTCTTCCCAACCTTGCCTCTAAAGAGCACTCTGAACTTATTTCTTCCAATACAGATATGTTTGTCCTTTCAGCAGTCCATGGTACTGTCAGTATTCTTCTCCAGCACCACAATTCAAATGCATGGATTCTTCTATGGTCTTCTTATTCAACATCCAACTTTTTCATGTATATGATGCAATGGAGAATACCATAATTTGATTCGGGCACACCTTAGTCCTCAAGGAAACATCCTTGCTCTTCAATATTCTAAAGAGCTCTTGCCTAATGCAATGTGTCTGTCTTTCTTTTGATCTTTTGACTGCTGTTTCCATGAACGTTGATTGAGGATCCAAGTAAGACAAAGTCCTTGACAACTTCAACCTTTTCTCCATTTATCATGATGTTACATATTGGTCCACTTGTGAGGATTTTGGTCTTCCTTACATTGAGTTGTAGTCCATACTGAAGGTGACAGGCCTTCATGTTCATCAGCAAGTGCTTCAATTCCTCCTCACTTTCAGCAAATAAGATTGTGTCATACTGCAGGTTAAGATTTCCTCCAATCCATATTAATCTTCTAATAATCCAGCCTTGCTGAAAATTTGCTCAACATAGAGATTGAATGAATTTGATGAGAGACTACAACCCCGATGTCCATCTCTCCTGATATTAAACCTTGCAAACTTCCCTTGTTCTGTTTGCATAACTTCGTCTTGATCCAAATCCAAGTTCTGCATAAGCACAAGGAAGTGTTTCAGAATACCCATTCTTTTCAAGGGCAATCACAGTTTATTATGATCTACACAGTTTATCATGATCCACACAGCTGAATGCCGTTGCATCGCCAATGAAACACAAGTAAACATCTTTCTAGTACTCCCTGTTTTTAGCCAAGTTCCATCTGAAACCAAGAATGATGTCTTTTGTTCCATGTCCTTTTCTGAATCTGCCCTGAATGTCTGGCAGTTCCCTGTGAATGTCATGCTGCAACCATTGTTGGATGATCTAAAGCAACATTGTACTTGTGTGTGATGTAATTATGATATCATTCTACAGTTTGAGCATTCTGTTGGGTCGCTTTTCTTTGAAGTGGGCACAAATATGGATCTCTTCCAGTCAGTAGGCCAGGTAACTGCCTTCCAAACTTCCTGGCATAGACAAGTGAGTGCATCCAGAACCTCCTGCCCTTTCTGAAACATCTCACCAGGCATTCCATCAATTCCTATTGCCCTGTCATTAACCAACATGATCAGTGCAGTTTGAGTTGCTTACTTGAGCTCTGCTGGCTCTTGCTTATATGCTACCTCTTGCAATGGTGGGCTGTCTACTAGTTATTTCTGGTTCAGTGACTCTGTGTATTCTTTCCATTGTCTCTCGATGCTTCCTGCAACGTTCAATATTTTGTCTATAGAGTCTTTCAAAATTCACACTGGAGGCTTTAATTTTTTTCTCTCAGTTTCACATAGGCTAAGTGTATCCTTCCCTTTCCATTTATAATTCTAGGTCCTTACACATTTTGTTATAATATGTGCCTTTTCAAGTTGTCTTCTCGAGTTGCCCTTTGAAATTTTCTATTCAGCTGCTTGACCTCAACTTTTCTTCCATTTGTCTTATGTATACACGACGATTAAGAGCAAATTTCAGTCTCTTCTGACATCCACTTTTATCTTTTCTTCCTGTATTTTCAGTGACCTTTTTCTTTCTTCATGAATGATGTTCTTGATGTTCTCCCACAGTTCATCAAGTCTTCTGTCATTAGTGTTAAATGCGTCAAATCTATTCTTGACATGTTCTCAAATTTGGGGTGGGATCAATTAAAAGTTGTATTTTGATTCCTGTGAATATTTTTTCCCTTTGCCTTTATCCTGAACTTAAATAGAGCAATTGAAGAGCTATTCCACAGTCAACCCCTGGTCCAATTTTAGCTGCTGATATTAAGCTTCTCCCTCGTGTCTGCCCACAGATGTAGTCAATTTGATTTCTCTGCATTCCTTCTGGGGAAGTCAGTCTGTATAGTTGGCTTCTGTGTTGTTGAAAAAGTATTTGCTATGAACAAGTCATTGGTTTTGCAAAGCTCTAATGTGTGATCTCCAGCTTCATTTCTTCTTTAAAAAATTATTTAATTGGGTTCATAAAACGCTTTGGTGTCTTCTACCTGATCCCTTCAACACCTCATGATGACATAGGCTTGTGTGCTTCTTCTCTGTTGGCTTTGTTGCCTCTGAGCTAGATGTCTGCTTGTTTGCCTTCAAGCCTTTAAGACCCCAGACACTATCTCTTTTGATAGACAGGCACCATCAGCTTTCTTTACCACATTTGCCTATGCACACGTTTGTCTTCAGTAATCATGTCGGGAAGGTGCGTATCACGGAATGACCGTTTAGCTGAGCAAAGTGCTCTTGTGTTACGGAAATGCGTGTGGGGAGGTCCAATGTTCACCTGTTACCCTACTACTAAACCTATAAATATATGCACATAGATCTATTTCCCCCATAATCATAAATATATTTACATATGTACATAGCTGTATTTAGGCCTATATGTATGTCCTTTGCCTCCTACTCCTTTCCTCTATTTCCTAATGCTTTCCTCCTGTCCCAATACCATGTTCAGCCTTCAGTCTAGTTTCAGTAATTCCTCTTGGTTACATTGCGCTTGGTCGCTCCCTATGAGTCCTCCCATCCCCTCCCTGCCACTGGTTTTGAACCACTCATTGTTACCTTGTCCCTGGGTTGGCCAATACCTCCTCCCTTCCACCACCTCCCACACTCTCATGTCCTCTGGGACCATTGGTCCTGTTATTTTCTTCTCATATTGTTTGTCCAGCCTATCTTATCTAGATAGACCTGAAGAGATAATAATATGTGCATAAAATTGTGGATGGCCTCCACAGCACCAAAGTGGTGCATAAGAACATGGCGACGACCGCAACACCGACAAGCTAACAAACAAAAGGGCCATTGACATACAAAATTTAAAAGAAGAGGAAAAAGGGGAAAGAAAGAAAGAAAGAGAGAAGGAAAGAAAAGCCTATTTATAGTTCAAGGTCTATTTGTTGACCTTTAGGAGTGTTTTCTGGTTGAGTCTGATGGGGTGCCACACCCTGGCCCCAAAGTCCATCCTTTACACTACCTGGGGACCTCCTTGTTCTGCTTCCCCTGCCGCTCAATTGCACTCCCCCAGTGTTTTGCCTCAATGTGGTGGGGTCAGCTCAGTCACACATCCCACACTGTGTCTCCCGTGCTGTCCCGTGTAGGGCCATGGGTCAGTGCAGATCGTCACATCTTGCAGTGGGGCCGGCTATATGGTCCTCTCTGTGCATTGGGCACTCCGAGCGGGCTATCGTCCTTTGAGCTTGGTGGGCCCAGGTGTGTTCCTCTCCCTTGCTCCTCCTTCATTACTTCAGCTTCCTTCTGGGTGTGGCAGGTCAGTTCCTTTCCTACACCAGACAATCTATTTTCATTTTCTGTGGCACTCCCTTCCATGGTGGGGGTCGGGCTGTTTCTGGTTAGGGATGGGCATATGATCTAGTCTTTTTATGGATTCCTCCGTGTGTTATGTTGGCCTCTTGGTTTGGCGTGTCACGGTTGAGTCTATATTCCAGTTCTGTGGGGACACAACCAATACTCTCCCCCCTGGGTGAGTTACTGCCCTGTTCCACACAAGCCATCAACTCAGTTTCTCCCCACCCCGCTTCTCCCTCTACCTGCCCACCATCCCCTTCTTTATGTTGGACTCTCACGTACCTCCCTGGGTGTGGTCTGCCCTCCCCCCAACTATCTATGCTTCCACCCGTTTATTGTGAGATTGGTGTTTATTCTTCTATTCCTGCCGTGCTGGTTGTACTTACCTCAGGGGACTCATGTTATACCTGTCCTTTTGAGTTTGGCTTACCTCACTCAACATGATTCCTGCCAGCTCTTCCCACAAAGCGACGTGTTTCATGTGATTGTCTGAGTTTTTCATTGTGTGTATGTGCCAGAGTTTACTAATCCACTCGTCTATCGATGGAAACTTAGGCTGTTTCCAAGTCTTTGCAATTGTGAATTGTGCTGCAATAAATAGGGGAGTGCAGATGACTGGTCATGTTTTGTTTGTTACCTCCACCGGGTAGATGCCCAGTAGAGAGATGACTGGGTCATAAGGTAGATCAATTTCCATTTTCTTTAAGTATTTCCCGATTGCTTTCCACAGTGGCTGTACAAATCTACACGACCACCAGTGTGGACGCCATTACAAGATGGCGCTGGACCGCGCCCTTATCTTCAGGGTTAGTGATAACAAGTTATGCCACGCATGCGCTCAGTCTGGACTTTGACGCAGGAGAGCTTTGCGCCTATCTGAGAGAGCCCCGTCACCCCGAAGCATATATAAGCCAGGGTTTTTAGCCTGCCCGGGGTCTTCCATAGCTGACCTCGGATCTAGAGGCAGCTCTCAATAAACTCCGCTTATCACGCTATCAGAAGGATCCTGGTCAATTTGTCTCGTCGTGTGTCGCGTTCATCCTCTTATCTTCCGCCGTGGGAGGGTCGCGCGTGACAGCTGGTGCCGAAAACCCGGGATTTCGAGTCCTTAACAAGGCGACGAGACGGTTGAGTGGAGACCCCCGAAAGGGAGGATTCAGAACTGATCAGCGCTGCGGAGAGGGTGAGTTCTGCAAGGCCACTGCTGTGTGAATGTTTATCCGTTACGGCTGCGGCGGCCTTGGCTGAGTGTGGGAGAGAGTGCTGCTTCTGCTTTCGGTTTAGACCGAGAAGAAAATCCTGTGCTTAAGTCCCGTGTAGATAAACGGGCGACATGGGAAATGTTCCAATAAAACAGATGGTTAAAACTTTGCAGCAAATCTTGCTAGCTCGTAAACTGAAGATATCAGAAGGCACGATTAGCAAATTTGTGAGGGAAATAGACCAGATTGCACCATGGTTTCTAACAACGGGCTCTCTGACTGTCCCATGTTGGGACAAGTTGGGAAGAGACATTGATCGAGCAAAAGAAGAGGGACAGATAAGACCGGGCACGAGACCGGTCTGGAAACTAGTTAGAAGTTGCTTAGTGGACGAAGCTTGTGCAGAAGTGATACGTCAGGGGCAGCGTGAGTGGATTGACTTTCAAGACAGCATGTCAGAAGCAGGACAGGAACACACCCGAGGAAACAGGACGTCCGAAAAGGACGATCCGGGAATAGATCGATCTAAAAGGAAAAAACACAGGAGCTCAAAATTGGAGACAAATACGGAGTCAGAGGAAACCTCCGTGACCGGCTCGGAATCAGAGACCGGAGAGGAAACGGAGACAAAACAGCCAAAAACAGGAGGGACCACAAGAGAGAGGGGGGCTGCCGCGCGGGCACGGCAGGAAGCCCCTACTGAGATTAAGCTTAAAGACAAATCCAAAGTGCCAGGAAGTATTTATCCCTGGAAGGAATTAGGGGCTTTAGGCCTTACCGAAAGTGATGAGGAGGAATTGGAGGAGGCGGCGGCTGCATATGACAGAGGGAGGTACGATGAGTTTGCTGCTATTAAGTCTATACCTCCGGCACCTCAGATACCTCCCCCCTATAGCTCAGGGGGACAAAATTATTCTCTTTTGACGCCGAAGAGCCAACGGATGCTTAGTCAGATGTTCCCGGTTTTTGAAAATGCCAACCAACAGCGATATCATGAACCTTTAGATTATAAAATTGTCAAGGAATTGGCCGAGGCAGTAAGATCTTACGGAGTCAATGCTAATTACACACAATCTTTAATAGATCGTGTCTGTGCGCATTGTATGACTCCTACTGACTGGTGTTCAGTCACCAAGGCGGTCCTAACCACAGGACAGTACCTAGAGTGGAAGTCTATGTGGATGGAAAACAGCATGACCCAAGCAAGACAAAATGCAGCCAGGGGCATGCCTCAGCAGGCTTGGACATATGAGATGCTAACAGGAAATGGTCAATGGGTAAACAATCAGACAGGTTACCCTATAGATGTATACCAACAAATTAATTTAGCCGCCGGAAAGGCCTGGAAAGCGCTGCCCAATAGGGGAGAAGTAAGAGGGAACCTTACAAAAATAATACAAGGCCCTACGGAGCCATTTTCAGATTTTGTGGCTAGAATGCTAGAAGCAGCAGGAAAAATTGTGGGGAGTGGTGAGAACCTGGCCTATACCCCATCCAGTAAATAGACAAGCCCCAGTTCTCCCAGTATTTTTTGCTCAAAAATGTGATAGATTGGGAGTCCCTTGTAGTCCTCCTGTGAGTAAAGTATCAAAATTTTATAATGTCACAAATTTTACTTTAGTTAATAGCTTTTGTTTCCATATCGTAAAAAATTCTTCCAGTAATCAGTGCATAAATTTGAGAAAGATAAATGTTACAACATGGCTTGATCCTGAAGTTACCCCAGGGTCGACTGTCAAGGTAGAGGTCGATCAAGAAGGCGAGATGATTTTTAGTGGCTCGCCCCCAGCCCCGCAACTAGGCGAATGGTCGACACCAGCAACTCCGCCAGTGACGCGTGTCGAGACATATGTCTGGCAAGAAGAATTGCTAGCACCAGTAGAGACGGGCGAAGAACATGAGGAAAGAACTCGATGCAATGGTACTCTGGAAAGAGTGAGGGTATTCCCTCCCTGTCGTCCTAGAGAAAGATTTCCACCAGAGTTTGAAAACTGTGACCCAGGGGTACAGGATAAATTGTATTTATCTAAACTAAACCTCAATTTTTCCCCAAAATTATATAACAGCACCCAGAATGTGAGCAAGAATACATGGCCGTGGCATCAGTGGATTCTAAATAACAGATTGAATGCTGCCACTATTATGTCCCCTTTTGCTGGCTTGTTGGGAAGCGTCATACGTCTCAAAAGAGCTAATGTAGTTATTGTGGGAAATATGGCAAACGTTAGTGAAGGCTTGAGTTATAGCCATAATTATATTTATGATTATAATCTAGTTTGCGTAAAAAGTCCTTTTTTATTTTTAGTTTTTAATGATACATGTATTATAAATGATGTTGTTAGTTGCAATAGTAGTAAATGTAGATGTAAAATTAGAGAGTGTTGGTCTGGAAACCGAACGCATAATGCTATGGTCATTCGCATTCCCACCTTAGTTCCTATACCTGTGGAAGCGGATCCGAATCAATTCCCCATTACTACTCTATTGAGACATAAAAGAGATTTTGGCGTAACAGCTGCAATTGTTACAGCAATAGCGATATCAGCAACAGCGGCCGTAACTGCGGGTATCGCTATGGCCAATCAAGTGCAGACAGCTAAAGTTATAAATGAAGTTGTGGAAAAAACCGCGGATGCACTAATGGAAGCCCGCAATGCCCAAGCTCATTCAGCGGCGGGAATAATTCTGTTGAATCAAAAAACGGATTTATTGCAACAAGAAATTGAGCAACTTACCAGCTTGGTACAACTGAGCTGTGTATTATCAACACCTGCGGTTTGTGTCACCCCTATTGTATATAATGAATCAAGCAGCATTATTAAAAACATTTCAGATTTTTTGACAGGCCAATGGAGTGAAGAGCTGGAAGCGATACAGGACCAGATGTTGTTGAAGATTTTGAAATTGAATGGCACACGTACTAAGCCTATCACGCTTGGAGATTACACCTCTTGGTTGTCCTCTGCTTTTTCCTATTTCAAGGAGTGGGTGGGAACATTTTTATTTTGGGGCTTAATCTGCTTCGGTGGCATAATTCTTCTCTGGATGATTTGCAAGCTCAAGCGCAATCAGGCTAGCAAAAAGCGTGTGATATTACAAGCCCTCATGGCTCTTGAAAAGGGCGAGCAGCCAGAGATTTGGCTTTCCCTCCTCAAGCGCTAGACCATGCGCAAGCTGAGTCCGCAGCCAAAGACGGGAAAGACCAGTGGGACATGGTACCAACCTAAGACAGGAGCCTGCCGCTAGAGGGCAGGAGTTCCGATGACGGGTAAGGACCATGTGGCATGCTAGGTCACCTAAGACAGGCGGGATTCCAAAATCTTATTATATAAAAAGGGAGGAGATGTGGACGCCATTACAAGATGGCGCTGGACCGCGCCCTTATCTTCAGGGTTAGTGATAACAAGTTATGCCACGCATGCGCTCAGTCTGGACTTTGACGCAGGAGAGCTTTGCGCCTATCTGAGAGAGCCCCGTCACCCCGAAGCATATATAAGCCAGGGTTTTTAGCCTGCCCGGGGTCTTCCATAGCTGACCTCGGATCTAGAGGCAGCTCTCAATAAACTCCGCTTATCACGCTATCAGAAGGATCCTGGTCAATTTGTCTCGTCGTGTGTCGCGTTCATCCTCTTATCTTCCGCCGTGGGAGGGTCGCGCGTGACACACCAGCAGTGGAGGAGGGTTCCTATTTCACCACAGTCCCTCCAACTCTTGTTGCTCTCTGATTTGCTGATTTGGGAGAGCCTCTGGGGTGTTAGGTGGTATCTCACGGTTGTTTTAATTTGCACTTCTCTTATGGCGAATGACCTGGGACAGTTTCTCATATGCTTGTTGGCCATATGGATCTCCTCCCTAGTGAAAGTTCTTTTCAGTTCTTTTGCCCACTTCCTTAGGGGGTTAACTGCTTTCCTCTTTTTGCGGGTCACGATGGTGTTGTAGATTTTAGTAATGAGTCCTTTGTCCGATATGCCATTACTAAAAATCGTCTCCATGTCTGTGGGTTGTCTTGTCACCCTCTTAGTGAAGTCTTTCGAGGTGCACAGGTGCTTTATTCTTATTAAATCTCAATTGTAGATTTCCAGTTCACCTGTGTGTACCCTTTCCTATTGTATTGAGCCTATTAATTCCCCGGGCCAGTGCTCTGAGGTTTATCCCGATTCCCTCCTTGATGGTCCTGATGGGGTCTTCCCCTGTTTGGGTATCAAAGTTATGCTGGCTTTGTAGAATGAGTTTGCCATCTTTTTCTATGCTATGAAATACTTTGTATAGGATCCATGTCAACTCTTCCCTGAATGCTTGGTAGAATTCTGCAGTGAAGCCATCTGGCTCTGGGACTTTTATTTGGTAGGTTCTTCATGACCCTCTCCATTTCTTCTTTGGCTATGGGTTTGTTGAAGTTCTTGATCTCTGTCTGACACAATCTAGGGAGAGACTGTTTTTTCCATATATTTTCCCTTGTCCCCTGTGTTCTGAATTCATTAGAATTCAGACCTTCATAATACTTTGTGATTATCCTTTTAATCTCATTGGGGTCTGTTGTCGCCCCTGTTTCATCCCTTATCCTGAGTATTGATGTTTGCTCCTTTATATCCTGGGTAAGATTTGACAGAGGACTGTCAATTTTGTTAATCCTTTCATAGAACCAGCTTTTAGCTGCATTTATCTTTTGCATTCTTCTCTTGTTTTCCCACTGGTTTAACTCTGACCTGATTTTTTTATTATTTCTTTTCTCTTGCTATTGGAGGGGTTGTTCTGCTGACTCTGTTCTAGTTTTTGGAGGTTTTGTATTAGCGTATCTGTCATAAGCCTCTCTTCTTTTTTCATATATGCATTTAATGATACCTCTGATAACTGCCTTCACGGTATCCCACAAGTTTTGATATGTTGTATTCTTGTTTTTCTCAGTTTCTAGAAACTTCTGAATATCCTCTCTTATATGGGCCTGTATATGTCGCAGGAGATCGTTGTTCATCCTCCAATTGGTTGTCCTTGCTTTTCCGGACATCCTCTTATTAATCTCTAGCTTTATAGCATGGTGATCTGAGAAATACGTCTGGATAATATCTGTGTGTTTGAATTTACTCAGGCTTGACTTGTGTCCCAGCACGTGGTCTATTCTTTAGAAAGATACATGTGGGCTTGACAAGAATGTGAATTTTTTTTGCATTTGGATGGAAAGCTCTATAAATGTCCATCAGGCCCTGTTGCCTAATTACATTGTTTAGCTCTATGGACTCTTTGCTGAGCTTCTTTGCCAATGAGCTGTCTTTTTCTGATAGCGGAGTGTTAAAATCACCTATTATGATTGTTGAGTCCGTGATTTCTTTTTTCTTTCTTTCTTTTCTCAGTGTCTGTAACAAAATTTATCCCTGAGCCTCAGCAGAGGAACAGGACCCATGAGTTACGTTTCTGTGACAGTCTTCTGGGAAAGTGCCGTGATTTCTTTTTTCATCTTTTTAATAGTTTGTTTGATGAAATTCGCCACACCATTATTAAAAGCGTAAGTATTCAATATGCTAACTGCTTCTTGGGTTACTGAACCTTTGAGCATTATGTAGTATCCCTTTTTGTCTCTTTTTATGGTTTGGACCTTGAGGTCCATTATGTTGAAGATTAAAACAGCCACCCCTGCTACTTCTGAGTTACCATTTGATTCGTATATTTTCTGCCAGGCTTTATTCTTGGCATAATTTTGTCTGTGTGCTTTAGATTTGTCTCTTGCAGGCAACAGATTGATGGATTATGCTTTCCGAGCCAGTCCTCAAGCCTTTTTATTTTAATGTATGAATTGAGTCATTTGGTATTCAGTTATTATCACTATCTGTGGATTCATAGTTGACATACCCTGTCTTGTGTTTTGGGTGTTTATTTATCTCACTTCATATCAGTGTGCTGTGTTTGAGTGGAGAGTTTCTATCTTGTCTTCTTTTCCCTCTGAGACCCTGTCGTCCTGGTAATTGTTGCTGGCATGTTGGCGTCTAGATGGAGATGAGCTATATAGCATTCTCCTGTTTGTTCTTGGTGGAGGTTGATCCTCTGGCCATAGTGAGTCAGCCAGAATCTTCCGCAGGGTCGGGGGTCTTGCAACATATTTTTGAGTCTTTCCTTGTCATGGAGGACCCTTATATCACTATCTCTCTTAATGGATAACTTGGTAGGGTATAGGATTGTGGGGGAGGCGTTTTTTTCTTTCAGCGTTTGGAAGATGTTGCTCTACTCTCTCCTCCTCTAAATAGTATCAGCTGATAGGTCTGAGAATACTCTTACCTGTGCTCCTTTGTATGTGACTGTCTTCATTTCTCTTGTTGCTCTTAAAAATTTCTCTTTTTCCTCGAAGTTGGATATTTTTACTATTATATGTCTTGGCATGTTTCTCTTGGGGTCTAGTCTAGCGGGCATCCTTTCTGCTTCCTGTATGAGTGCCTGGTTCTCCCTTGTTAGGGTGGGAAAGTTTTCTTCCAGAAATTCCTTTGCTATCTTGGCTGTTGACTTGGCTGTTATCTTGGCTATCTTTGCTATCTTGGCTGCTATCTTGTTGTGTTGTGCTCCGGTAGACCCATTATTTGAATATTATTCCTCTTCATAGCATCTGTCATTGATCTCAGGCTATCTTCTGCTTCTTTAATTTTCCTATCTGTCTTTCTTGCTTGCTTAGGTCTGTTTGTGTGTCCTTGAGATCACTGGTATGGTTTTCTGCCTCCTCAAGCCTAAAAGTAAATTCTGTGACCTTGCGTGTGGCTTCTGCTACTTCCACTGTTAGCTCTTGCAGTTCTCTTTTGTAGGTGGACTTCATCCCCTCTATTGTGGATTTCATCCCCTCTATCATTGTATCCTTATTCTGGGTTGCTTCCCTCCACTCCTGTATTACTGCGAGCAGACTTCTGAAGATTTCCTTCTGTGGCAGATCTGTATACGATTCTTCTATGAGAGACGTTAACTCTGCTACTGTGTTTTGTCTCTCTGTGTTTTTTGTTGGGAGTGATGTGATCTTTTGATTTTCCCTGATCCTTTTGTAGGCCCATGTTTCTGGGAGACCAGGGTGGCCTTATCTGTGTTACTGTTAAGAATTCTTTCAGGCAACTGCCTATGACCTACTATAAGGATGGGTCAGACTGCTCTGTAGGCAGATTTCCCTGATGTCTTACTGGCTAGCAGTGGTGAGATGTTTCCATGACTGGAGTGGGGGCTGGAGTTTCAATGAGTCCCCCAAGGCTACTTTGACCTGGTCTGTCTGGGCAGCCTTAGCAGCATTTGGAAAGGAAAATTTAAAAAGGGAGAGAGAGAAAGAGGACAAGCTATAAAAGAGAAGAGAAAAGAAGTGATAATAATAGTGAAAGTGGAAAAAGAGAGATAGAAGGAAAACCTATAGAAGAGAGCAGAAGACAAGTAATGGTAATAATGAAAAAGGAGGAAGAAAGAAGAGAGAAATGAAAACGCAGAAATAAGAAAAAAGAAAGAAAAAACCCGACGTGAGATAAAAAATTATATATAAATTTCTCCTTCCTTTTCCCTCAAAATTCTAGAGATGCCTAATAGAAGGTGGAGGTGGGGGAAGCCTCATTGCCACAGGACATGGTGCTGATCTGGGCTCTGGAGCCAGGCTATGTGTGAGGGAAATGCTCTTCAGGTGAGCATGCACTCGCAGGTCCCTGCAGGCCTGTAGAGTTAAGCCGGTGGGCAGAGGTTACACCAGCGGGAGAAGCACCACAACAGCAAGCCTCCTGCAGCGGCAGGAAAAAGCTGGGGTCACTAGGGGTACTGGGGGGAGACTTCGGCCCTAGTGCCTTCTTCCTATGCTGTCTGGAAAGGGCTAGGACTGCAAGAGGTGCAGAGGGAGGCGCCGGCAGCAGCGCCCGCCTCCTATGCCAGCTGGAAAGGGCTGGGCAGTGCTTAGAAGCTGGGGCTGGGGACCCGGCAGGGCACCACAGTGGTGAGAGCCGGCTGGAGCGCACAGACGGCTCTGGAGGGGACCGCAATGCGGTGTCCAAGGCTCCCTGGCAGCCACGGGCCTTGTTAGCTGCACAGGCTCCATCGCGACGAGGTCTGAGCCAGATCAGACAGCAGCAGCTCCAGCGGGAAACAGCGGGCAATGGCACCTGCCCTCTGCCCTGAGAGGGATGTGCAGTTGCGGACAGGCTTAGCCCTCAGAACTGCGAGCCGCTGGAAACCCTGCAGTGCACCGGGGTGTGCAAAGCCATTCTGGCAGGAGCGCAAAGTCTTGCGCTCATACGTTCAGTAGACAGCCGGCGCTGAGTGGCGCGGGTCCGGGCTTGGTGCCCACTGTCCGCATTGGAAGGAACGCACTGCGGCAGGCAGACTTAGCGCTTCGGGCTGCGGGCACAGGGCTCCACGATGACATCGACCAGCCTGAAGTGGCTCCGGTGGAAACGCAGTGTAGTGGACAGAAGCCAGATGGGATCCAGATGCAGGCTTGTGCCGGCAGGAGTGCGCAGCGCAGCTTCCAGGGCCAGGAGTGGAGCTGGAGCTAAGCTGACAGGGTGGGTGGCCAGGCAAACGGGGTGAGGTGGAGAGGTCCCAAGCAGCAATGGGGGAGGATCGTCCCCTGTGGAGGTCGCCCAAGTAGACCCCAGTAGTTTGAAGGTAAGTTACCTTGGGTGAATGGAGGGAGGACATGGGTCCAAGGACAGATCGCAGCCACGTGGGGAGAGGGGAACTGTGGGAAAAGAAAGCTTCTCTCCTAGTGGGGTCCCATGAGTGGGCAGCTGCTGTAGGGGGTCCCGCCACCACTGGGTGTAGTGTGTCTTGGCAGAGCAGCCAAGCAACTCTGGGCGCAGGGTCCAGGTCTGGGCATGGAGTGGGGCTATAGCTAGTCATGGCCGAGGTGGCGGTGGCCTAATGACCCGAGATGTCTCAAGAATCAGATCCTGGATCACTGAGGCCCCGGCTCAGGACAAATGCATGGGGTGGGGGCTGGGGTGCTCTCCCGGGGGATAGGTCACTCACCAGACTCCTTCCACTTGGTTACCTGGACACCAAACCCGCCTTGTTCAAAGAGCTCTCAGAGTATGCGGGTCCCCTGGTCCGCCAACTTCCCGAACCTTCTCCCAGCTTCATGTCTATCACCAAGTCCATAGGTTCCCACTACTCCTCTTTCCTCTGTATTTTCAACTTGTGCGTTCCATTCACCAATGCATCTTGATTGCATGTTTGATCAATTTCTGATTGAAGTCATTGGTAGAATCCTTCAATTCCTTCATCACTAGCTTTTGTGGTTGGTGCATAAATTTGAATAATAGTTATATACATATTGGATATCCTTGAAAACGGATGGATATAATCTGATAACATCGTATATAATCTAATAGCATTGTACATCATGATGGATTTAGCGAGAACCCTTTTGACAATGAATGCCATGCCATCCCTCTTGATTGGGTTATTCCCATCATGGTAAATCATCTAGTTTTCTCATTGAAAATGGCCAATGCCAGTCCGTTTCAGCTCACTCATGCCCAGGATATCGATCTTCATGCGCTCCATTTCATTTTTGACCACTTCCAATTGTCCTCACTTCATGTTTCACACACTCCAAATTCCAATTGTTAGAAGACCTTTACAGCTGCTTCTCTTTGCCTTCATTGGCCCCTTCGGCAAATGAAGATCCTGAAAGCTCCACCCCCGCAGACTTTGTCGTACTCACACAGACACATATATTTCCACATTGACACAAGTAATGTAAATAACCACGAGAGATGGGATTTACTGTAATATAATAATTAGGAGATGAATGATTTAGAGTATTTATTAACTTGATTTTTACTATATTTCATTAACTTGTAAGTTTACATAATTCATGTTTTAATAATGGCATTGTTTAACACCTGGCTTACAAAATTACTGAAAATCCAAGCTCTCAGGAGTTGTTCACAAGGAAACCAGAACAAGGGGAAATGCCTACTATGATATCAGCCATCTCCAGCACAGCAATGCGGAATGATGTCGCTTTGTTCTTCAGATGGCTGGCACACAGGAACAACTGTCTCACTTCCTGAGGGGATTTAAAAAAAAATCATTTTATTGAGGGCTCTTACAAATCTTATTACAATCCATACATCAATTTTATCAGGCACATTTGTACATAGGTTGCCATCACTCTTTTCTAGATACTTTCTATTGATCCATTGGTATCAGCTCCTCTTCCTCCCTCCCCCACTCTCATGACCCCTTGATAGATTTTCAATTATTATTATTTTCATATATCACACTGACCACTGTCTCACTTCCCCCACGGCTTCTGTTTTTCTTCCCCCTGGAGGGGGTGTGTGGAGTTGTGTGTCAATCATTATGATTGATTCCTTCTTCTTCCCCCCCACCCCTCCAATCTTCTCCCTACATTTCTTCTCCCTACATTTCCCATTCCTGCTCCTGGGGTGCATGTGTTGTGAGCCCTTCTCTCTTATCTATATCTGTGTACATTCTCCAGTCTAGTGAGAGGCATCACTGGGGTCATGGTGGTGGGGGGTGAGGAAGCCTCCAGGAACCAGAGGAATATTGTGTATTTCACTGGTGCTTTACTGTGCTCTGGTTAACTCACCCCTTCCCTGTGACCCATCTCTAGGGTATGTTCCGTTGTCTACAGATGGGCATTGGGTCCCTGCTCTGACCCCCCTCATTCTCAATGATATGGTTTTGTTTATTTCTTAAGGGTCTTCGTGTGCTTCTTACCTGGTCCTGTTGACACCTCATGATCTCACAGGCTGGTGTGCTTCTACCATGGGGGCTTGTTGTATCTCTGCTGGTTGGCTGCTTGTTTCACTTCAAGGCTTTAAAACCCCAGATGCTATATATCTTTTAGGTGGGAACCATCTGTCTTCTTCACCACATTTGCTTATGCACCTATTTTGTCTTCAGCAATTGTACTGGGAATGTGACCATCTCAGATTTCCAATTTGCTTGAACAAAGTGTTCTTGTATCGAAGGAGGATATGAGCAGAGGCTGAAGTCTGCCCATTACCTCAGTGTATTGCCACATAAATATATGCACATAGGCCAATACCTCTATTTTTATGGATTAATGTATTTACATATGACCACACCTATGCTTATACCTCTATCCATAGCTTTGCTTCCAAGATCATTCCTCTGTTTCTTTTTAGGAAGGAATTCTAATGTAGCAATTACAGCACTGTGACCTTTGCCCCTGCTCCCCATCCAGCTCCTCCTGTCCACCTAAGTCATTCTTAAAATAAAAGCAAACTTTTTCAATTGATCTTTTTCTTAAAATTTAGTGTGGAATCCATAACCCAATCCTGAGTTCCGCTTCTATAAATATTCACACAGTTTGTTAGTTGAGCTACTTGAAATCTCATCCAGGTCCCTTCTGTTAGGCTCTGAAGACTGGGGATGGCTTTCAAGTCTGGCCTAGCTGGAGTGAAGCAGACCTCGTGACTATAAGCTTATCAATTTTACAATACAAACAAAATATTGCTGTTAGAGTAGAAACATTACAGAAATGGCTAAGCCAGACTCCTAGATCCCATGATCTCTATTTTTACAGCGATTGCTCTCAGTATCAAGCACAATTTGCATAAAGGCTATGTCTTTGCTGGCATATACATGAAATTACATAACTAAATAAACGAGAAGGTATTGAGACACAATTAAAAACAACAGCTTTCTATGTACACACGACAAAATATGCACACGATTCATTTCTTCTTTCTAACAGGATTATCTATTTACTTCAGTATATTTTGCAAAGAGTGTTTTGAAAGCAGCAATCACAAATCCCCCAATGCCAAAGTGATTGCACTGAAATTCCTAAGATTAATATGCAAGTATAATTCTAAGTGCAGAAGCCACTGCCCTTAAGTGCTCTTTCTGTAGAGAATGGGGGAGTTTGTGTGCAGCAGCTAAATATAAACCAAAATGTAAAGGTATATAATTTTTCTTAGCACCCAGAGTGCTTTTGCATATGAAAGATTATTGAATCTTCAGAGTCTCAGATAAGTGTTGCAAAGTCTCACAATCTATGCTATAAATAGTCTCCATTTGAAAGTTTCTGTTATTTGTGGCATTGCTTATTGGGTCATAGACTTCCTTCTTTCTATTTGGGGACAGATAAAGAATGTCATAAACTTGTACATGAACTAGGTTATATGGAGAGCATACTTTAAAAAAAAAATGATGTTGTAGGGCCTGGCACTGGATTTGCAAATAATGACTACTCAGTTGTTGCAGGAAGTCAGAAGGGAAAGTGGGATTGGGGAGGGACAGGAGGGAGGGACAGAGCGAAATTAATACATGGTAGACCTAGAGAAAGTTGGCTATTGGACTTCATGGCACCTTGCTTCTCCCTCTGCTTAACCTCTCAGGCTCATAGCCTTAAGATCTTTTTCGATATGGATTCTACATGTAACAGCCAAGGCCCCTCAGAGCCTGTGTCTGAACATGCGTTCTTTCTCAAACTATTTGCAGCAATCAGAAAACCAAAACCTTGATTGTGAAATAGAATGGAGCTCTTTTATATTCTTATTTAGATAAATGAACTAACCAGGAGACACCTTTCTATTTCAAGTTCATCGGTTTGCCTCATGGTAGTAGAGTATCCAACCTTAAATGTCCACCTTCCGCTTTCTTCCTGTCCTTCAAAACCATCTCCAGGATTTCTCCCTCAAAGCACTCTCTGACTAGCATTGCCAACGTAATCATAGATTTCATAATGCTGAGTATTATTCCCCTGGCATATATATGTGGGACCAAGAATAGTTTAAAATCTCATCTTCACCACCTGTCTTCTGTGTGACTTTATGTAAGTTCTGTACCTTTCTGAGCCTTGGTTTTCACTATGAAATTAGTTTGTATAACTCACCTTTGAAGAGTTTTTAAAGTTAAATGTACATAAAATGCCTAGCACAGCACCTGGAATATGTCATGTTTTAATGAAAGTTATTTGATCTTATTGTTCCTGGTATTAAAAAATTTAAATATTATACATGAAAAGAAAAGTGAATTTACCTGTAAATCCAGATAAATAAACAGAAATTTTATGCACCAAGAAATTTTTCCTGTCTCTTCCAGTTACTAATTGTCTCTCTCCCAAGAGCTAACACTGCACAGTCCTTTAACCCTCTACATTAGCTTTTAAAACTTAATGGACATCGAATCAAACTGTATGTGCTCTTTCTTCCACTCAATATTTTGTTGAGATTCATATACACTGCTGCAGGTAACATACTTTACTCATTCTTATGGCTACACATCCCCCTTTCCCCCATTGTAATGATTAGATCCAAAAGACCAAGTTGTTTTATGAAATAAACTGTATGTGAAAATGGAGAAGACCACATCACACCAAATTGAGGTTACTATATCATTTTACAGCTGCAAAAATAAAATTATTACATAACTGCAAATCACATCGTTACATAACTGCCAGATTTTTAACATTGCATAACTTCCAACCATTGTGAATCCTGGCTTATTGTAGTTGGCACATAATCTTAACGATGAAGGCAAGCTTTATTTTTGCCTGACACCTCAGCATTGCTCTTACCAATGTATGTTGTTAATACTTAAAACTTTCAGGGAGTAGATATTGTCACAATTTCATAAATGCCAAATAATGATATAGTTGCTAAATGAGGAGAAGGGCTATTTTATATTATGAATACAGTTATTTATAAGAGGTTTTTTTTTTTTGTTTTTTCAGGGGAGAGCGCGAACGCAGTCCCCCACTACAACAAATTATGCAGTCGAGTTTCCCACATTTGGGGAAATCGCAGGGGTCAGCACATCCGGAGTGCAATGGATAAGCCTCGCCCTGGGAAAACCACCTTCGTGATCATGGTATCTCCCCTGCCAGGTAAGTATATATAAGAGGTTTTTAAAAAGTTCCTGGGAAAGCTCATTATATTTTGATTCTATTGCTCCATGAACTTATTGGAGTTTCCTTTTATGTATTCTTTCTTCTCTGTTGCTCTTTGGATTATTCCCAGTGTTTATATATTATAAACAGTTCTGCTATGAATAGCCTATGTGTGGACACTGGTGAAAACACATACAGTGTATGCTGAGAAGCGGCATTGTCAGGTAACACGGTACGTGCAGTATCAGTAGACATGCTGTCAATATATGTGGGGGCTTTCCTGCATCTCTCACCCTATTGGTGGCATTGGTCAATTACTTATAAATGAATTCAGACACTGTAAAAATACATATGTCAGAATAAAGGAGAAAAGCTTTTACGAATAGCTTGACTAGAAAATAAAATATTTTCTTAATAACAAAGTGCATGGGTTACTCTGTAGTTATTCTAAATCAAAGTATACAATTGGGTTTGGCAAACTACCGCTCACAGACCAAATCATCAGCTGCCTTCTTTGGTAAATAAAGTTTTATTGAAACACAGACGCATCCATTAATTCATGTCCTGTCAAGGAGTGGTGTATTGATTTGGCAGGTTTGAATTGCAGCAGGTATATGACTTACAAAGCCTGCAGTATTTACTATATAGTGATTTACAGGAAAAACTTGCTGAAGCCAACTGTGAAAGAATGCTTAACCTTATGAAGAAAAGAAGTATTAGTAGTGGGCAATGATTTTAATTCTATAAGCCATTGAGTTGATTCCCAACTCCCATCTTTGTATGAGTAATGATATTGAGATTTCTAACTGTACTGCTCAGGACTCCTTCAACGATACACACACACTTTTTCCTCACCACAAGGGGGGAACTCTTATATCTGAGTGTTTTTAATGTTTTATCATGTATGTCATTGATATCAGAAAACTTAATTAAGACTGGATAAATGTTCCAGGAAAAAATAGTAAAATATGGCATCCGGGAAAAGGGTGCTGACCAGTCAAAAAAAAACCCCAACTCCTGGTTATGAGAGAGGCCATGCTGGCAAGGTATTTACCATCCCCTTCAGGACAGTGGGTAGCCTGGTCGAGGGGAAAGAAGGCCCTGGTGCAGGAGACAGGCCCCAACCATCGGGGAAAAGATGCAATCAGGTGATTGCAGATATGATTTTAGAACGCATGGCTATTCAAATCCTTCTGTGCCTCAGGAGTTCACCCTTAACCATGAAAAATTCTCATTTTAATTTGATTTCCACTATAAATTTGCCAGAGGGTAACAATGACGTGAACAGCAATTATGAGTATCCAATCTGCTGGATGGTTTTATTTCTCATTATGAATGAAAAATTGATGTCTTGTATTTTATAAAATTAGTGCATATTCCAAATGAGAGTTTGGGTTATTATTTATTATTCTGTGAGGCAAAGGCCAACAGAAGACAAATTGAATGTATATTTCCTTTCCTTTCATCTAAACCATATTCACTTGTTTATACTTACATAAAACATGGCTCTCATAATTTAACATACTCAAGCCCCCTTATTCTATTCCACCCCAGTTTGTTCCCTCTCCATCCCCATCTCTCTAATCTAAATCTTCTGTAAGAACCTTAGGAAAAGTTTACCTTCCTAAATTCAATTGTAGACACAATTAATTGATATACACTCTAATTGATCTTTCTTATTTGGACTCATGAACATGGAAAGAGCAATAGCCTGTTTCCCAGATAGGGTTTGGGTTCACTTCTAGGCTGTGGTGATACCTTTGGAATATCTCACACAATTTTACATAGAAAAGAAAATAGGAAACCATGTTATTTTTTCAAAGTCTACTAGCGAATATGTTTTTTATACTATTCCAAAGACAGTTATGTGAATCTAAACATTTGGGTGGAGCTTCTTGTTCATGCAAATGAGTTAGGCCCTGGCATGATATCTTGGGCCAAGTTCCCTAGAAGCAAGTCCCCTGGGATTTTGGTACATGCGACTTGTTGAGTGTTTAGGGAAGGGACAAGAAGAGCAGGATGGGAAAAGGAAGGACATAAATGAGGATCTAACATCAGCTGGAATCTACACCAATCTGATTCCAGGGCAGCTCTGGAGCAGGACGTGCATCCTAAAATTGGCTTTACCTTGAGCAAGGGAGCATGGTCTCGGTTGTGCTCCTCCTGGATCGATTAGTTACTGGCCATGGGATGGATGTGGCTAGGATCCCATGAGGAGAGTGCAGTTTCCTAGGTTGGTGGTTCCCCACCTGCTTAAGAACATCATTTTTAGAGAAGGGAGCAGCTTACAGTTGAGGGGTACACAGTGCATTGGCCATTAAGGGGTCTAGCTGGGCATCAATACTGTCCCCAGTAGCAAGGGAACTTTTCTTAGTGAATGAGGCCAGTGTTTCTCTTATAAAGTTTGGAGGTCATACTTTTTCATTCTACCACACACGAGAACATGCGATGTAGTACCGACGAAGAACACAGCTTTCCCCCAGATCCTGGATGCTTCCTCCCCCCAACTACTATAATCCGAATTATACCTTGCAGGGCTGGATAGGGCAGAGGCTGTACACTGGTACGTATGAGGGCTGGAGGCACAGGGAATCCAGGGTGAATGATACCTTCAGGAGCAGGGGTGTGAGGGGCGATGCTGGGAGAGTGGAGGGTGAGTGGGTTGGAAAGGGGGAACTGATTACAAGGATCCATATGTGACCTCCTCCCTGGGAGATGGACGGCAGAGAAGGGGGGGAAGGGAGACTCTGGATAGGGCAAGATATGACAAAATAACAATCTGTGGATTATCAAGGGCTCATGAGGGAGGGGGGGAAAAAAGAGAATGATTGGGGCAGGGAATGTGTGAATGTGCTTTGTACAATTGATGTATGTATATGTATGGATTGTGATAAGAGTTGTATGAGCCCCTAATAAAACGTTTAAAAAAAAAAGAGGACCTGATGCAGAGGGCTTAAGTGGAAAGCAAATGCTTTGAGAGTGATCAGGGCAAAGAATGTATGGATGTGCTTTATACAATTGATGTATGTATATGTGTGGATTGAGATAAGAGTTGTATGAGCCCCTAATAAAATGTAAAAAAAGAAAAGAAAAAAAGAGAAAATGATTAGGGCAAAGAATGTACAGATGCGCTTTATACACTGATGTATGTATATGCATGGATTGTGATAAGAGTTGTATGAGCCACTAATAAAATGTTAAAAAAAAAAGAACAAAAACAAAGAAATGTAAATTATCCCTGAAATCTTTTGCTTTTTAAAGAAATGATGACTAGTTGGAAAGAATGTTGATTATAACTTATTAATAGCCTGCAGATATGAGAATTATAGACATTAGAATTAAAATTATGAACCAAACGTGCACTGTTTGAGATTGATGGGTGTGTAGTAATCCTTGAAAAGAAACAACCCTTGGCCTGCCGTAAAACAATTATGGACAGGAGGCTCACCTGCTTTCTAGCATTTTCATAAAGTCATTCAGGGACAAAATAAAACAGAAAATTCTGAAGTTATGTTTAGATTACATTGAAGTATGATGCTGTCTGTAATAGATTATATGTATCTGTATAAAAGGAACTCCAATCTGTACAACTATTATTCAAATTTATGCACCAACCACAAAAGCCAGTGATAAAGAAGTTGATCAACTCCACCAATATCTCCAGTCTGACACTGATGAAACATGCATTCAAGGTGCATTAATAACTATTTGAAAACAAAGAGGAAGGAAAGTGTTGGGATATATGACCATGGTTATAGAAATAAAGCTTGATATTTATGAGAGATTGTTGCAAAACCAATGACTTAATCCTAAATGCCTTTTTCAATAACATAAAAGGCAACTACATGCTTGGACTTATCTAAATGGAAGACACAGAAATTAAATTCAGTGCATCTTCAATAAGAGATAATGGAGAAGCTCAATATCATCCACTAAAACTTGGCGAGTGGCTGACTGTGGAACAGACCACAATTGCTCATATTTAAGTTCAGATTGAGGCTGGAAAAAATTAAAATAAGGCCACAAGAGCCAACATATGATCTTTAGTCTACCCCACCTGAATTTCGAGACCATCTCACAGGAACAGATTTGATACACTGAACACTAATGACTGAAGGCCTGATGAGCTATGGGATGGCATCAAGGACACCATGCTTAAAGAAAGCAAAATGTCATTAAAATACAAGAAAGAAAGAAAAGATCAAAGTGGATGTCCGAAGAGACTCTGAAGCTTGCTCTTAATGGTAGAGTAGCTAAGGTAAATGGAAGAAATGAAATACAGATGATAAACATTAAGATATTAGAAATAAATAAGACTCTGATAGAACAAAACAATAGAATTGAAGCAATAGAATCCAAATTAGTGCGCTCAAGGACAAATCGCACAAGACCAAATTCCAAAAATAGCTCAAGAAATACTGGGAGATTTCCCAAATATTATTACAAACTAGGAAAAGAGATCCTGTAAATGGATTCTGGGCTTCTGATGTTATCCATAGACTTCTTCAACCCACATCTCAGAATGTCAGCTCTGACACCATTCCCTTCTCCACTCCTGTATTTCATTATCTACAATCTTTGGATCACACAAACTGGTGTGCTTCTTCTATGTGGATTTAGCTGTCTTAAAACAAGATGGAGGCTGTTTGTTTTAAGAAAATCCTTTAGGACTCCAACACTATTATTTCTGATAGCTGGGCACCATTTAATTTATTCACCACACTTTGCTATAAAACCCTTCCTTTAAAAAATTTTTTATTTATCAGTGTATTAGGAGCTCTTAGAGATATCAACACATTCTATAGTTCAATCCCATCAAGCAGTGTATATAATTGCTAAGAAATCAGTTTCAAAATATTTTCTTTCTTCTTGAACTCCCTCCCCTGTGTGAGCCCCCAATAAAAGGATATTTTTATAAAAAGCAAAAAAAAAAGACAAACAGCACACAAACAAAATAAACTCTGCCCAGAAAATTAAGATGAACACAGAAAATAATAACACTATTTGAAAAAGGAGCAAAATGACAGAATTAAAACCATATCTCTCAATAATGGCATTGAATATTGCTGGATTAAACTCAGCAGATAAGGGAATGGATCCATTAATATATTGTTTACACACCTAGACAGAAGATAATACAGACTAAAAATCAAAGGTAGAAAGAAAATCACACTAGTCATAATAGCAAAAGTATAGCACCAATATTAATTTTTATTAAAATATACTTCAATGTAAAAGCCCTCATAAAAGACAAAAGGGTCATTAAAGCCACAATTGAAGAAGAAGATATAATAAACATCTATGTATCCAATGAAAGAACTTCAAAATATATTGATGAAGCTCTTACAGAGTTGAAGAGAGAGAGAGAGAGACTACTGCAGTAATAGCAGGAGACAGAAGAACCTAACAACACGATCAGCTTGATCTCTTAGACGAGGGGCTAGGAACCTGTGGCCTGCAAGCCATATTTCAGCACATACATGTGGCTCTGAAGTAAAATTGAAAAATATTTTAAGGAATATTATTCTGATAATGGTGATTGCATTTGTTTATAAAATATACTGATGGCTCTTTAATAATTTTTTTAATGTTGTGAGGGGCAGGATCGGCTCTTCAATCTCAAAGGTTTATAAATCCTTGACTTAGATATACACAGAACACTTCACCCACCAATAGCACAGTATACGTGTTTTCCCCATGATCATGTAATGTACTCCAGAGAGCATCATGTTAGGTCACAAAGGAAGCACCGGTTATTTAAAAATATCGAGATACTGCAAACTATATTTTCAAATGCTTTTCAAAATGCTATAAAATTCATCTTGTCATAATGCTGTAAAATTAGAGATTAAGAACAGGAAGATCAAGAAAAAATTATATAGAAATTGAGCAACTCCTTGCAATCAAAAATTTCCTTGAAAAAAATGAAAGTGAAATTACAATAGGCCCAAACTTTTGGGACAAAGCAAAAACAGTAGTAACAGGGCAAATGATAGCAATAAATAGACACATTTAAAAAATAAACAAAAACAGAAAACAAAAATTATGATTTTAATCCAACACTTACAACTATTAGAAAAATGAAGTAAATTTTCATGTTTTACTTTATCATTGCCATTCATTTAAAAAAAATTTTTTTTTACTGTATATGCAATCCAGGATAGCTAAAGATCTAGAGATAGTAACTGGATGAATGATTTCTTCGGGGTATTTCAGGGGAGTTTGGAAGTTTATGGGGAACTAATAATGATGAGTACATGAGTGAAGAAAGCATTATACAATTAAGCTCAGCAAAGTCAATCCCATAAAAACAAATACTGTATTAGCACCCTACTATTTTAAAAATCATGAAAAATTGTCCTAGCAGAAGAAGCAGACTTGATGGTTATGGGGAGTCCAGGAGAAAGGGAAAAGGAAAGGGGGGTAGGGAGCAAAAGAAAAATCAATCAAACAATCAATCAATCAATCAATTAATTAAAAAGACAACCAGAGAAAAACATAGAGACGCACACAGGCACGTACATAAGGAAAAATAGTAATCCACCTATAAATATAGATAGTAACATAGATGGATAGAATGCACACACACAAAGTTACATAGATAATATAGCATACATAGATACATACATAGTAGCATTTAAAAAGGGATTTTTAAAAATCTATACTTTGGTGGCATGGTGGTTATGTGTTGGGCTGTCAGCAGTTCGAAACCACCATCTGCTCCTCAGGAGAAAGACAGACTTTCTACTCTCACAAACAGGTATAGTCTTGGAAATTCCCAGGGCAGTTCTACTCTGTCCTACAGGTTTGCTATGAGTTTGAGTCCACTAAGGTCGTGAATGAGTATCTATTAATTGGGAGCAGCTAGCTAACATGTCCAAGTGTTAGTTTCTTCTTCTGTACAAGGATAGAATAACAATTTCCCTAAAAAGTATTTATACGGATTAAAGGAATTGTGCTTAACAAAACCACAGTCTGGTATATGGTATAATATTGTTTTCTTTTTTAAAAAAGGCATTCGCCTTTTTAAAAATTAGAATTTCTAGCTTGCAATGCTAGATTTCCCATTTATTTGGATATGTGGGTTAATTATCTCATTTGCGCATGTCTGAAATCATTTGTAAGTTATAATTATTTTGACAGTTGCAAAGAAGATTTCCTTCCTTTTTCTTCTAAAGATTTAGCTTCTAAAGTTCTTTCTTGGAAAGAAATTAGAAAAAAATTAAACTAAACAGATTTTAATATTCAGTATGGGGAGACAGATTCTTTAAAAAAAAAAAGAAAGAGAAGAATTATTCTAAACTAGAACCACCGCCGACCCCAATTATAGGGAAGAGATTAATCTCTCTCTGTGAGGGTTCTTGAGGATCATTTATAGACGAGGCTTTTGAGATGCTTTAGAAAATCAGAAGAAACACAGCCAAAAGTGAGTTGGCCCAAGAGGACCAATTAACCCTATATTTAATCTATAAAAGATGGGCTAATTTTCAGTTTACGAAACAAAATCAACCAAGTAGTTGGGTAGCAAGCATGCTTCATATCGGAATGGCTGTCTGAACACTTTTCTCAGGGGGTGGGGGGTGAGTTGGGGGGTGGAGGGGATGTTGAGATTCCGGTTCTAAAAGGGGCTTTGATTACTGCATTCAATCTGCCTCCTTTGACTGAAAGCAAGGACCTGAAGCCCTGAAGCTTCTGTGGACATGAGGTAGCCATGGTTTGCTATGCAGAGGGAAAATGGCAAGTCCAACCCGACAGCATCTTCAGGAGTTAGCTAGGAATGCGAGGAACCACATCAAATTCTTGTAAGAGACCAAGAAAATTTAGAAAATGCATTCTAGGAGCCTCGCAGGCACAGGGTATCAATGCAAGAAAGTCCCTGGGCATTGAATTCACGACAAAGAAGTCAACTCACAAAATTATGGTGACTAATTTCTGAGAGTGCAGAGGGTAATCTAAATGTGCTTCCCCCCAAGGACACGGGTAATCATATGGAGTTTATTATGAAGAAAATTGAACCTGCAGTGGCAAGAAAAGGGCCAGGGAAGCTGCACAATTCAAATACTTATTTTTTGTTCTATTTGTTGCTAATTTTAATATGGGATTGCTTAGGTGCCTTGGCTCTTACTTTTGATTCTTAAAATTTTCTCCAGGAAGCTCACCTCCCCACAACTACTTCAGCCTACTATGCACATGACACTGAGAGAAGGTAAGACAAAAATCTTGATCTATTGACTTAAAAACCAGAGTGCAAATGGATAAAATGAGAACAAATTTTAAAAAACCACCAACAAATTGAACATTTGCAAAACAATGGAAAAACTACTAACATTTTAGTGCTCAACTGCTAACTGAAAGTTGGCAGCTTGAGACCACCGTGGAGCATCTTGGGAAAAGGAAAGACCTAATAATCTGCTTCTGAAAAATAAAGCAGTAGCAGCCCTGTGTGTGTAACACAACTCTACTCCAACACACATGAGGTCACCCAGAATCCGGATCAACTCAACAGCAACTTACTGAGTTTGGGGTACATTTACCACTGGGGATAAGTAAAACAAACATTGCTACAACATCACTCATAGCAATCCAACAGGGCAGAATAGAACCACTCTATAGAGTTTATAAGGCTGCGATACGTATTTATGGAAGCAGATTCCTTCATCTGGTTCCCTCCAAGCGGCTAATGGGTTTGAACTACCAGTATTTTGGCCAGCAGCCACAAAATAACGGATACCTTTACTAAACAAAGATATCAAATTGTGAAGCTATTGTTTCTTGACATACATTATTAACAGATAGTCTTAACATATTTTAGGTCTATACATTTCTGCAGGTGGCGTTTCCATCTCTTTAACCTTTCTCCCAAAGAACTCTGTGCTCTTCAACTTGCACCCTGTCCCTCTCTGGAATCATCAAGGGACCAAAATCATGTTCCCTTTAACTGTGCCTTGAATTGGGGGAACAAAACTAAATCTGCCAGGGTGAGATCAGGACTAGGGTGGACAGGCTAAGGCTTCCTGATGGACTTCTGGTATGACAGCCCTTGCTCACCCCAAAGAATGAGCAGGTGCCTTGTCTTAATGCAAAAAGATTCCTTGGTCCAACTTTCCTGGCCCCTTTCTCACCAATGACGTGTCTGTGTTCTTTAGTCATTTTCATAACGAGCTCTTGTGACCATCTTGTGTTCTGGAGAAAGTCTATGAGGATTTACCCCTTTGGAGTCCCCAAACACCGTAACTTGTGAACCAGCTTCTCTGTCTTCAATTTAATGGACTGAGCAGATACCTTCAGAACTTCTGGTTTAAATTGTTCTTTGCTCTCTGAATCGGAATGATAAATTCCAAGAATCATCCCTAGCTAAAATTCACTCCATAAATTTGTCTTCATTTGCTTTGATCTTGTTCAAAACCTGACAGAAACATCATCTCCTTGAGCTAGTTGATCTTTGTGCAGGCTTGTGGCACCCATCCAGATGAAAACCTACGAAGGCCCTGATGTTTCCTTAAAATGGAAAGTGCTGACTCATAGGGCATCCCAACATCAATGGTCATTTTAAGTCCTCTTCCACTAGCTTCCTCATTTGTCAAGGTTAGTAGTCCTGCCTCTCTGGAATAATCTTTGAGGATCTTCCTGAACATTTTTAGACGGAGTAAAGCATTAACCCATCGGAAAACTTCTCTGTGGAGCAGAATCTTCATAAACGTGTTGCAAAGCTTCTTTGATTTGTGAAGATGTTCACTTGGGTTTTGTGGAAATTTTCATATTCACCTTGACCGCAAAATCATGCTTTTTTTCTCCATGGCAAAATAGTACCTATTTTTGAAAGTTCTCAGATGAGATTAAAGCAAGTATATACTGAGAGCACATGATCATAGCCACCAATTGATTAGAGACATGCTTAGGACATGTTTTACTGGAATAAACCTATGCATGCATGAATTGGAACTCTCGTAGCAATAATTTTTGACTTAGCCATGCACAAGCACATGTAAGTGTGAGCGCATGTCTGCACAGTTTGAACATGTCCCAGTTAGTGATTTTTTTTTCATGGGCAGAAAAAAAAATAGAATATTCATGTCAAGATCCAAATCAATCCCCTTCTTGAGCTGGTCCCCAGGAGTAGAAAACACCTCCATGGGCCCTGCTACAAAAAAGGATTTCCCATCAAATACAATTTGCACAGAAGCAGCTAAGCCTGGCCAGTGGGCATGTGCTCTGGGTTTCCTAGATTGCTGCTGCTGTGGCTGCTTAAGAAAAACAACGGCTGCTGTGTGCACAGACTTATGGCAGCTTTGAAAACTACTTGCAGCACTTGCCCACCTGCTGGGCTTCATTTCAGAATCTGGGCTTTCATTGAAAAGACAAAGCCTGGTGAGCTTTTCATCTGTCAACCTATGCGTGCATCAATTGCCACCCAGATTGCAAGTGTTTTCCATAGTGTGGAGAAGATCTAGGGGAAGAAGCCCCTTCTCCCACAATGCCTTCTCTTTGAAGAGGTTACCAGCCTGGATGGTTCAGAAAAGCCAATAACACATCCCTTGGGCACTTTCTGAAGTTGTTCTATAGCCAGGCACCATATCAAAAGCCCGAGCAAGCACCGTTGCCTATGGCCCCCAGACAGCTGTTCCCAGAAGGAATTTAAGCCATTAGGAAATAACTTGGGCTTCAATGAAAATTCAAATGAGAGAAATGGAAGGAGGGACATTTCAAAAAAATGTTTTTAAAATGAAAAGGCTAACTGGGATCAAAAGACTGAAGGAAGAAGTAAATGCCCACAGCAAAACGCATCCAGCTGGCCACTGCAGGGATTAGCAGCTGCAGTACTGGGCCTCAATTGCAATCCTCAGAGCTGGGGAATTGACTTACTGACAACTGGGGAAAGGATGCATTGATTGGCTGGTAGATTGTAGGGTCAAAAGCAAAATCTAGTTCTTTCTACACTCAGTATAATCACCTCATCCTCTTTCACATCAATTATTAACGCACCCTGTAATCCAGTTTCTGTGTCTCTAATCTTCCTTATCGCTTCCCCCTTCCCCCCCTCTTTCTTTCCTTCCTTCCTCATTTACTTTCGACTTGTTGATAGTTCCTGTCAAGTTGGCTCAGACTTCTGGCGATAATACATCTATAACGGAACTAAATGTGGGCAGGCGCCATAGCATCTTCATGCTCATTGGTCTGTGTGAGTTCATTGCTGCAGCTATTGGACCTCTCGGCTCATTGAGAGTCCCCTCACTGTTACTGCCCAAGCACGTCCTCAGTCTCTAGTGAGTGGACTTTCCTGATGCCCCACCCAAAGCAAGTGAATCCACCCCCTGACAGCTCATTCAGTAAATAACTTTTTCAGCACACCAAGCACCGTTTTAGGCCCCAGGGAAATGGCAGTAAATACAACTCATGGAGTTTACATTTTAGTGACAAAGAGAGGGAATAAATGAAATAAAGAAGTAAAATCTATAAAATACACAGTGATGACAAGAAAGGGATGCGAGATAGGGTGCGATCTTTCCGTAGAGGTAGCTTGCTGACAATAAACGAATGGTGTGTACTGTCTAGATGCTAGACTAATTTGACTGAGTACCCACTTTTCAGAAAAGAAAAAAAATTACTCAGTGCCCTCCAGCTATTAAAAATGTTAGTACTATAGCCCATACCCTATGATAATGTGCAGGCATCTTCTTTTGTGTAGTCTTTTGTGCTAATTCCTCCCGGGGGGCAGTATCTCCCACTTTGGGAAACCTTGCTGTAGAGGTCAGTCATTCTCAACCTTCCTAATGCCACGACCTTTGAATACAGTTCCTCATGTAAAATTATGTTCATTGCTCCTTCGTAACTGTAATTTTGCTACTGTTATGAATCGGGCGACCCAGCGGTTCAGAACCTCTGCTCTAGGTGGACAAGTGAACAAGTGGTGCCCGCATCCCTTTACTGGGTGCCATGATGTGCTGTAGAAATTGCACACTGGAACGTGGCGGTGCAGGTATGCAGCGCAGAGTGAGAGTGTGTGAATTATGATCATGCGGCTAGAGAAGCCCCCAGTGAGAGGTGACATCTTCATGCAGATGTCAAGTAGGGGTGAGGCAGCCATCTCAAGTTGAGTGGGGGAGGGAGAACAGACAGAGTGTGAACATAAGACGTTTGGGCACGAATTCTTCCTGATGGCCCAGAAATAGCAAGGGACACAGGGTGAAGCGATCAAGAACAAGACCAGGGAAGCAATGTAGGAATTTGGGCTGCAGTAAAGACACCTTTCACAGTTTTATTGGCATATAATTCACATATCAGACAATTCCACAGTTCACTTATGACAGGAAATGCTGTCCAATCATTACCACCTTCAATTTTAGAACATTTTCTTCTTTTTTCATGTTTTCTGCTTTATTTCCCATGGAGTTTCCCCCTCATTTATTTTGTTACTGTTGTTAGTATAAGGTTTATTTGGATGTGAAAACAGAATCAAAGACCCAATTAATGGAGTTTTAGAAGCAGGCTTTATTGAGAAGCTTGCGGGCGGGTTCAGCAACTCAGGGTATTGAGCTATTGAAGTCGCGCTGGGAAAAATGCTGGCGGCGTTTTTATTCCCACTGCTGGCAGGCACAGCTGGGGAGGATCATAGCTGGGGAGGCTCTGCGCACACAGGTGCTTCAGAAGGGAGAAGGTCGTTAATCTCATCTATATGTCAGGGACGGGTGGAATGACCATATCTTCAGAAAACATTCTGGCTTTGGGATGAGCTGGTTCCAGGAATTTGGGGGTGAGCAGGGAAGGGGTGGTCGGTTAGGGATCAGTCTTGAGAGTTAAGAAGGAGGTGCAGGACTCAAAATGGAGTCTGCTGTGCCAAGACCGGACAATTAGATTTTTTTGTGTGTCTTTGTTTTTAGTTTTTGTATGTTCCGGCGTGTGAACTTTAGGACAGGTGAATCTATCGAGGCAGTAACTGGATTAGGGCTTTCTTGTGGGGATGGCAGGGAGGTTGGGTGTAAAGGAGAAGCTAATAACAGAGAACAAGAAAGAAGCAAAACCTCCGTCAACAAGAAAGCAGAAAATATTCAAAACTAGAGCAGCTTTAAAATGGGTCAAAGGGAACATCGAAAGGACTTTGGTTTTTGAATTTCAGCCAGCCCCTACCCCCAGAGCTTTGTGTATTGGACCTGGGTTTTACTTTAATAGAGTCTATAGATGCTACTTTGAGAATGGGCAGGAGCAGAAAAAGGATAGGAACAGAGAAGTCAGTTAGAAGACTGTTGACATAATCTAAGCAAGATCATGGCCTTCTCGAATACATCGCCCACTGCAGCCAGTATGGCCTTTGCAAACCCAGAGTTCATCGTGGTCTTCTTTGTTGAGAAAACCTCCGGGAGATGCCCAGTGCAAAGACAGTCGAGTCGTATGACTTGAACCAGACTTTCACCTTCCCTTTCTGCCTCAAAGAGAACATCTTCCCGCTCTGCTTTCTCTAGGCACCCACTTTGTCCAGCGTCTAGCCCACAACTTTCAACGGTGGGCTGCAAGTATCTGTGAGGTGTATCCGGTGACAAGTCAGGTTCTGTAGCTGAAGCACCACGACTGGAATTTGGATGCTCTTTAGAAAACATCTAAGAGGAAGGAGGAACTGCAGGGTGGTGAGAGGAGGAGCGGAGCAGGGAGGAGGGCACATGTAGAGTCTAGTCTATTTCGGGCTGGGACTCTCCCAGGGCGGTGTGCCTGTCAAGCTTCGGCACATCCTTATTTTACTGGCAGTCTGCATTGTAGTGTATTCTCTATATCTCGTGTATTTACTCACGATTGCCGAGTCCTAGATCCAAAGGAAAGAATTTTCACATATATTCTTAGGAACAAAATCCCATCAATAACAGTTACAAAGCTTGTGAATACAGAGTAGTGGTTCGCAGCCTTCCTAATGCCGCGACCCTTTAATACTGTTCCCCATGTTGTGGTGACCGCCCCCAACATAAAATTATTTTTGTTGCTCCTTGATTTAACTGTAATTTTGTTATTGTTATGAATCGGGTGACCACTGTGAATGGGTCGTTCAACCCCCAAAGGGGTTGCAGCCTACAGGTTGAAAACTGCTCTAGAGGGACAAGAGCTCCAAGAGCAGATGAGCAAATTTGCACGGGAAGAGCAAGGTCCGTGGACACCCTCGTTACAGATGCTGCCCTGGCAAGGCACGCATCACAGGAAGTTAGCACTGTAGGCTCACGGGGTACTCACTTGCGCTTTTCTTCTACTAGCCTCTTCCCAACAAAACTCTGCTCTTTGTTTCCCTTGAAGGGAGGTGTGGCCAATGAGGTCTCTGTAAAGGTCACCTGGGATTTCCAGGGCGCCTCCTTGTACAGGGTGCAGCACCAGTTCTCTGCTCTGACCCTGCTACTTAAATGCCCAAGTATCATGAAGAAGGCCATGAAGGGGTGGAGCAGCCAGCCAGCAGGAGGGGCACTCTGTCACCGTGATGTCCTCTGTCCAGATCTTTTAGGTAAAAGAGAAATCAACTTTTGGTTTTTAAAAATGATTTGCAATTTTTTTCTGTTTTTAAATTAATATCCACCTCTTGCTAATACAGATCCTTTAGTGGAAAAATCATGTTTAGAAATCTCTTATAACTTTATAATACCAAACCAAAGTGTTCAGTAAATCCATTCTCTATAATGATTTAAATTGACCAAGGTGACCTCTTTCTCTGAGTAGTGATCATTTCGTCACTTGGCTTGGAAGCTTTGAGCTGTCCCCTCCTTTCATTCTCCTGGATGTGGTAACCCTAACTTGTCTCACTTGCTTCCTACCTTTCGGATACCCCTGCCTGCTGCACTCTGTGCCCCTCTGTGCTCTCACTGGGATGGCGACTTTCTCAGAACCAGCAATGGTTCTGGAGTCCTGCTCTGCGTGTGTAACCCTCCCTGAATCCTTCTCAACAAGGTGGAGAATTTCAATGCAATGTAACATGCTAACACTACTGTCGATATATATGAATACTTTGTAGACCATATCTACACGCATGTTTTAATTTTCTCACCAGTAGTCCCTCTACATTAGCACAGGTGCCCCATTTGCACATCTATCCTTGAGACCAAGTGGAACACTGTTCTGAAAAAAAAATGAACTAAAGTTAGAGAAATAACAGAATTTCAAAATCCAGAGGCTCTTCTTCACTGAAGAATCACATTGTTATGCACTTTCAGGGTTCACACACAACGCTATGGACAGGTAGCCCTGAGAGCATAGCTGTGTCCACTGCAGGTCCTCACAGCTCTATTAGAGCATAAGTGTAAGCAAAGGACAGCACGCAGGACATGTCCCCTAACCAGCTACCCTGAGCTATGTTAAGGTCAGGACCCAGACAGCGCCTTGCTGTCAGGAAGCATCTGTGGAGTGGGTGTCAAAAGGGAATAGAGGATGGGAATGCAACTTGTGTGGGGAAGAAGGGGGTGGGCTGGTGGCAGGCTACCACCATATGGGACTTTTACTGCAACAAGCAATTATTCCATCTGGAAACTCTGCGAGTGCAGTCAGGGCAGCAAACTGTGGGCCGCAAACAGTGACCCCCGGGAGGTGGTGGGCCCAGGGAATAGCAAACACCATGCTCCCTGGTTGTGACAGATCTATAGTTATTCCTGAGCAATTTAATGTTGTTTTGAGCCTTTTAGCCCCTTTAAATGGATCTACGTGTTTCCTCATTAAGAATGGGGTGCAAACGGGAAAATGCCAACACGCCAGTGGATAACAATATTGACACTTTGCACGCCAGCTTTACACGTGTACTTTCATTTGCTGACATCCGTGTGCATACAACAAAGCCTCGTGACAAGCATGTAAACGACATGGAGCTAACTGCCCCTCCCACAGTGTTAGACTGGCCTCGCCATGGCACGAGCCTGCCAGGAGCCAGGAGCTGGGTCACCATGCCTGCCTTGAATATGTATTTCTTTTGCTCTGTTGGAAGTTGGCACATGGCTGATGCCCGCTGCTTGCCCTTTTGTCATGCTCTAGGATCTGGCGTGCTGCCCTTTCCTGCCCCCAGCCTGTATTCTGCTTGGGTGGCTGTCCCTGCTGCTCCTGTCTGGCAGGACCCGAGTAGCAGACTGGTTCTTGCAAGGTCTTGGTCTTTGGCTTCCGGTGAAACTGGGGTGGTTCCGTCCTCCTGGAAGTCTGTCAGCCTCAGTTTTTGGCCCAAGGTTCTCAGAATCCTCCCATTTCACGGTCTCGGGTACCTTTGATGAAATATGCTCCTGCTTGCTCGGTGGTAAAAGGTGAGGCGCTCAAATTCCCTCTGTAGTAGACACTCAGCCCCCAGAATGCTTGTTGGCTAATTCTTTGAGCTCTTCTTGAGTTTACTCTCACGAGTGGGCCCATGTCAGTAGAGAAGGAGAGAGAACAGACCACTCTATCTCACAAAGAAGCTGCTTTTAAAGGACCTGTCCATAGTTCTGGGTCTCTGGGTACTACAAGTCCAAGGGAGGTCCAAGTTCATGCAGTGGTGCCTCAGAAGAAGGTCGTGATAATTTACACCCCAAACGGAATGACTGAGAACCCCAGGGAGCACACTTCTTCCCGGACACATGTGGAATCACCATGATGTGGGATCCATTGGATCTTAATTGGAATTTTTAAAATCCACATTTGCACTCTTGCCTTACATGTCCTCTCACATACATGTCCAAAGTGAGATCAAGAGCCTGCTCGGTAGAAGTGCTGTGTGGAGGTCTTTCTTAGATTGCTCGCATGGCTTTGAGATTTGAGGGGGAAGCCTTAGGATCATTATGAGCAAAAAAAGAAGTGATCTTTGCCCTTAAAGACTTATAATTTGGGGGACAATGCATGTTAATTAAATAAGCATATTACAATGTACAACTGCATAATATATTGGTTGAGTTCACTGAATGATTTCAGGCAATTTTCTTGAACTGCCTGTACCTTAGTTCCATTTCCTGTGAAATTTGAGAAATATACACTTTACAACATGATTGTAAGGGCGATGTGAATTATGTAAAGCTTTTGCTATTATGATGGGCATGTAGTAGCTCATAATGAATATTAACTTCTATTATCACAGGCCACAAGTGCTGTGAAAAGGGGGTGTAGGAAGCTACGATGATTTATAGTAGTGTGACTCAGTTAATTGGGAGATAAAATAAAGTTTTCTTGAAGAATAAGTAGCATGTTACTCAGTGACAAACTTGGGAAGGGCACTCCTGGCAAAGGGAATGGCATCATGATGCTGTGATGCTGCCTGTGGTCGAAGCACAGAGAGAACCAGAGACTCAAAAGGACTACAGCATCGGGTGTGTCAGACATGGACGGCAGTGGCCACATTATCTAGAGCATGGGAGATCAGGTTAAAGCATTTTGGTATTTTAGCTATCTATTACTATGGAACAAGTCACCCCAAAACTTGGCAACTGTCATGGATTGAATTATTTTCCATCAAAATATGTGTCAACTTGGCTTAGCCCTGATTCCCAGTATCGGCTATCTACAATTTAGTGATCTGGTGTGGTTATCCCATGTGTTGTGAATCCTAACTTTACATTAATAATGAGGAATTAGAGATAGCTATCTTAAAAAATCAGAATACATTCTATAGGATTAGGTTGTATCTTAGGGGAATCTTTATATCTATATCTATATCATCTATATCTATAAAATCATTTTATTTGGGGCTCTTAAAGCTCTTCCAACAATCCATACATCAATCGTATCAAGCACACTTGTACATATGCTGCCATCATCATTTCCAAAGCATTTTCGTTCAACTTGGAGCCCTGGGTATCAGTCCTTCTTTCCCCTCCCTTCCCACCCCTCCTACAATTGGGGACCCTTGAACTTGGGGTTCCAAAGTTGAGAAATCCATAGACCTAAAGGAAGATTGATAGTAATGAGTTTCCCCTAGAGCCAGAAGAGGGGGAAATTCTTTTCTGGGAGCTTGCACACTGAATTCTATCTTCTAGCTTCCTCAATTGTGAAATAATAAATTTGCTCGTTAAAGCTATCTGTTTGTGGTATGTGGTCAGTTTACATAACCAGAAGAAATAATGGATCTGTTTACATAAACGGATCCATTATTTCTTCTGGTTTTGTAAATTGATAAAAGGCCTTGGTGCCCACTCATTAAAATTCAATGGGTAAGGTTCTATTAATCATCTCTATCACTCAGTGTGGGTCAGTTTTCCTTGGTTAACATTTGTTTTAATCTGGGTTTACTAGAGAAAAAAATCCAGAGATATGTGTGTAAGAGAGAGTTTTATATCAAAGAACAATTGTATATTGAGCAAACATCTCAGCCCAGTGCAGACCAAGTCCATAAGTCTGATATTAGCCCATATGTCCAATAATAGTCCATAAATTCCTATTTAGACTCACACAGCACATGCAATGATACCAACTGCAGGAAGATTGCAGGCTGGTAGATAGAAATTCCTGTGGATCCAATGGTGGCAGCTACATCTCTAGGATTCTGGCTTCCATTAGCACGGCTCCATGTGGTTTGTCAACAGGAAGGTGAAGTTGAGAGAGTGTATGTCCCACCTCCCTGAAAAAAGAGAGGAAGTTCCCAGAATCCTCATGTGAAGGCTGCACCCACATGGAGAAATCATCTGGCTATGACCTGATGGACAGGCTAGACTCCACCCCTTCACTCTTAAAATCCCCAGGTTCATACAAGATCATGTAACTACTACAACACTCTACAGGTACTGTGCTATCCTATTTTTAATTGTTAAGCACTGTCCTATGTCCTATATTATTTGGGGGACCTCATTTGCATTGATGCTAGTGAGCCCAGTACTCATCTCTCTAATATCGGCTTCTCAGCAGTATTCAGACCCCTCTCACTAGTGCATTCCTTCTTGCTTTGGAAAAGGTATGCGCCTCCATGTCCTTCCTCAGTACATAAATATCTAGTGGGTTCTCTGACCTTATATCTTATATTCACTCTGGCATCCCTACGTCTTGGAGACTTTTGATCACTTTTTTGTTCACTCATCACAGCAATTCTGGTATTTCTACTTAATATGAAGTGTTACTTTTTTCAGGAGCCACCTGAATAGTGTTTGGAATCATCTCCTGGTGTCCCTGACAGAGTGTTATCCTGTTTTCTGGGCTAGCCCATATTGATACATTCTTCTAATCCAGCTTCCTGTTCTCCTTTTGTGTTAGGCTGGGTTTTCTAGAGAAGCAAAATCAGTGACATCTATAAATGTAGAAGAAAGAACTGTATATCAAGAGAGTGGCCCACTTAGCCACCTGCTCCCATTGCCCTTAGCAAAGCCAGTCTGGCTCAAGTCATGGGCCAGATGAAAAGCTGGAGGCCCTTCCTGGCTTATGCAGCTGCTGGGGGACCAGGATGCAGGAAGATAAACCAGTGGGCAGGAGGACAAAACAGGAAGATAAAGCAGGAAGACCACGAGTGGTGGAAGCAGAAACAGATTCACAGATCAGATGTTAGGCTCTGGTGTTTCTCAGGGTTCACAGGTCAGATGTTAGGTTCTGATGGTTCCTTGTGGTGGCATGTAATAAATCAGGTTACCAACAGCTCCCAGGGTCAACAGACCACATGGCTAACTGCAGGCTCGGATCTCAAGAAGCCAGATGCATTACTGGGTCAACAGAAATTAAAAGGAGGGAGCGATTTCAGCATCTATCAACGTACCTGAAGTAGAGTTCTGCACACCTTCAAACAAGATATGAGCTTTAGCCTCTAAGAGGGGGGCATGGGCCATTTTTGTTGGCCCAGTGGTAGTATTTTTGAATCTATCAAAAGTAATGATCCCATCCCACATCTCAACATCTAGTCCTTTATAATCTGTTCCCTGATCTTTGGATGACATGCCTGCTAACGGAGAGTTAAACTTTCATTGGAGCCTGTACAATCACGATGAAAACCTGGACTGGCTTTCAGTTGTTTCTAGACTCTAGCTACAGTGAGGATAGTGCCTTTATATTGTGAAAAGGAGAACTTCTGTCTTTCAGTCTTAGTTTTAATGGTTTAATTGTTGTGAATCTTTCAGTATCTTTTCCCAAAGCTCCCATTGCACTTAATAAGTACTATCAGATTTAATTATTTCTATAATTACTATTTGCCCATATTTATCAAACATATAAAACATTTTACTAGCTAATACATTTACTTATGTCAGTGGTTCTTAACCTTCCTAAGGCCGCAACCCTTTAATACATTTCCTCATGTGACCCCCAACTATAAAGTTATTTTCATTGCTGCTTCATAACTGTAATTTTGCTACTATTATAATCATAATGTAAATATCTGATATGCAGGATGTATTTTCATTGTTACAAATTGAACATAATTAAAGCATAGTGATTAAGCACAAAACAATATGTAATTATATATTGTGAAATATTTATTTCTAGTGACAAATAAATGAAATTTTGTCTTAAAGCATGGTGTAACATGGGTAACAGTCTTCATGCTAGGAATTTGTATGTGGGCGCACCTGCATGTGGGCGGACCTGTCTGGACATGGATAGAGGAGCGGTGTCTCGGTTCCTAAGACCATTGGAAATATGTGTTTTCCAATGGTAATGTGTTTTCCAATGGTTTCAGTGAAAGGGTCGTTTGGTCCCCAAAGGGGTCATGACCCACAGGTTGCGAACCACCATGTCACTATATAGCGTGGTCATATAACCATAATATATAACCAACAAAGAAAGTTTTAACAATCTCGCTGCTACAATAAGATAAAGAGTATTCATGCTTAACCTACCACCACAATGTCAGTTTGTCAGAATTTTATCCAGCTCCAAAATTGCATCTTAGTCTCTGTCTTCTCAGAACACTTGGCCTACCTGAAGGGGGGGTTTCACTAGAAACAGACTCTGATATGATCAATGTGCAAAAAAAGTTTATTGGAAAGTGCTCTTAGGATCCATAAGAGAGTAAAGCCAGAGAAGCAGTCATGTCAGCTAGAGAAGTCATTCTGAAATGCAGCCCATGTGTCCTGAAAATGCAGAACAAAGCATCGTTCCTCCTCAGGGGCCATTCTTCAAGTGAGCTAGCTCTTCAAAAACATACTGAGTTGGGACCAGGGCTCTGAGGTTTGACCCTTACATCCCTGCACCAGCTAGTTAATGAATGTGGTTTGCTTGGAGAAAAATGCATGACCTTGGATGAGCTGATTCTCTTGAGCAGATGGCAATTTCTAAATAAACTGCTGATATCTGAAGAGTTCAGCTGGCAACACTCTCAGGGGTACGATGCAAATCCTTCACTGCTAAATGGGGGTTGAATTGGGGCAACAGGGATGACCACGTGATGATATTTTCACACTATCTTAAAGACAAAAAATACATCATTATTCTCCCACAGCAGCTACAGCGAAGGCACTGGCAAATCATAGAGGTGGGATTGTGCTACTGGCTTCTAAGGATTTTCCAGTAAATTGTTTCAGTTGTTGCTGAAGGAAGCTGGGATTATTAGGGATGCGCTGAGACTGCTCCAATACTGGATTTACTGATAGCTAGTCGGGGTCACCTTGATCTTAAATGTCCCAACACTTCTGAAAGTTATGTTAGTCCTTAAATACCTACATTCAGTCCTCCCTGCACAAAATAACTGCAATCGTTCCTATGTTCTACACTAAGATTTACTGAATATCCCAAACTACAGATTTCAGTATGGTTTATACTTCCACATAATGAAAGTAAAACACCCTCCCAGTAACCTGATAGAGAACGTATTGATGTTTTGAAGGGTTTCCTTATACTTGAATCCATAGTCAATGTTCACTGAAGCAGCAATCGAGAGATCAAATGCTTTATTGTGGCAGACAAATCAGCTGTAAGAGGCCTCTTTGTAGTGTTACTTTGAAGAAAAAGTCGTAGCTGGTGTGGCCATGGCATCTTCATTCACTCATATATATATATAAATGCTAGCCATTGGATAAGAAAGACTGAGAAGAATTGATGCTTTTAAATTATGGTACTGAAAAAGAATATTGATTATGAATGGACTTCCAGAACAGTGAACAAATTTGGCTTGGGAAAAGTACATCTAGAATGCTCTTTAGTTTATTTTTGAATTTTTGGTTTATTTTATTTTTTTAAATCATGTTATTGGCGGCTCATACAACTCTTATCACTATTTGTACATCCATCCATTGTGTCAAGCACATTTGTACATTTGATGTCATCATCATCTTCAAAACATTTTCTCAGAATGCTTTTTAGAAGCGAGGAGAGTGAGAGTTTGTCTCATCATCTTTAGACATGTTATCAGGCTCCACCAGTCCCTGGAGAAGGGCATTATGCTTGGTAAACTAAGGTCAATGAAAAAGATGTGGCCCTTCAATGAGATCAATTGAACAGTGGCTGAAACAATAGGGAACTGTTTCCTTCTGTTGTACAGAGTTGCTAGGGGTTGGCATTGAATACATGGTATTTAGCAATACCACCAACAACAAGATTTCCCAAACAGCTATATCATCAAGAATTATACTCCACAGGAAGAACCTAGGGAGACTTCTTAATAATGTCTCCATTAATCTGGTATGTCTTTTGTAAATTGATTAATTTTATGACATTCCAATAGATACTATATGCTAAGAGGGGCTAGTGAAGAGTGTATATGCAAGATTAAAAATATAAGTAAATAGAAATATTTATAATAGGTAATCTATGTTTATATGGGAAGGAGGGACACAGGAAGAAATGCTATTAGTGAAAGAGAATTGAAAACTGTGAGTCTGAGGGACTCAGGCTCCCTGGAGTAACGGAATCTAGACTTTTGCCTTGATAGGAAAACTCAGCGTAAAAACTGTTCAAACATCTCTTGCTGTAGTACACAGCCCATTCATGATTTAGCCATTGCCTGCTTCTACACCTTTCCTGCTTCCGTTCTTTGCTCCAATTTAAATGCTGGCAACACCAAGCTGCTATCGTTTCTCTGCTGTTTCTCCTTTCTATTTTCCTTGCCCACGGTGTCTTTGCTCCGAGAATCAAACGTCCTCTACTGCCTTTTAAAACTTAATTCAGACATGGACAGAGCAAAATACAGTCCTCCCAAAATTCTCTCCTTCATAAAAGCAATGCTAACACGGACAAAACTTACAGAACACAAAATGACCAGAATATTTGTAGCAATCCAGGGCTTATTTTTCTAGAACAAAATAGTAGAACCCAAGTAAGAAATGGTCATATTTGTGGCATTGTAACTGACTATTCCCACCCTGCTTCCCCAGCTTCATGGTGACCATGGAAACAAACAAACAAACACCCAAAATCTACAATCATGGTGGAAGCAGGCAAGTCCTCGGAGGGAGGAAAATAGAGACTCTCCAGAGACTAAGATGCTTAGACAGGTTGTCAGCAAATGAGGCTGGGAATATAGGCAGGGTCAAGCTCCTGAGAGAATTTACATGCTGTCTGCCACATTGAATTCACATTTTAGGCTGAAAGTCATGAAGATACATGGGAAAAATTTAGGTTTCAAAGCTGGACCCCCAGATTATTACTATTATTGGACTCATCAGAGGGTTCCTTCCAAGGATGGGTTTGCATCTCTGGCTCCAGTGCAGACAGCTTTTTCCCAGGAGGGGGGAAGGCAGGGTTTGTCATAAATAATCTGAGGGAATTGTGACTATCTCTAAACCCCAGGTAGTAAATTATAATAGAGGCAAACAATGCTGTTGTGGTTAGATGCCATCAAGTCAGTTTGACCTTAGCAACCCTATGCACAACAACAACAAAACACTGCCAGCCCCCCCTGCCATCCTCCCAATTGCTCCTATGCCTGAATCTATGGTTACAGCCATGGTGTCAATCCATCTCCATGAGGGCTTCCCTTTCCTTCACTGCCTCTTTACCCTATTGAACATGATGTCCTTCTCCAAGGACCAGCTTCTCCTGACAACTTGTCCAAAATATGTAAGATGACCTCTTGCTATCCTGGCCTCTAAGGAGCACGCACTCTGGTAGCATTTCTTCCAAAACTTGTTGGTTTGTCTTTTTAGCTGACCATGGTACTTTTAATATTCTTTTCCAGCACCACAATTCAAATGCAAACAGGCTAACCATAAAAAATGTATAAAGAGAATGAGTGAGATGCCCACAGGGCCTCTGAAGAGCTCTGACAGATGTCTTGGAATCTAGAAGGGCACACCCAGGGTTATGCTCTTGCCCAGCACTTTGCAAATATTCAGGAAATTGGGAATGTCCTAGACTAATTGGATGCTTCTTGAAAGCAAGCAGTGAAACCTACAGCAAAGTTTTCAACAATGTTTGGGAGACCTGTCGGTTCCAGCATCTTAAGACAATAGCTGTCTAATCATTAGCTGACCACTCAACAGGGTAGCGACTTCAGTAACCACACATGACAAAGAATGCAGACTCTAGAGGATTATTTCAGAAATGTCCCTATGCTGACAACAACAACGATAACAACCCCTGCAGAGAAGGAAATCAGGAGCCTCTAATATCCAGGGTTGTTACATTACATTTTTTAAATGTCTGATTTTCAACAACAGCAACAACAACAACAAAAAAAACACCAAAGAAACCCGAGACATATAAAGAAACAAGAAAGTTTATCCCTACACATAAAAGAAAAGTCAATAGAAACTGACCCTAAGGAACTCAAACATCAGAACTATTAGAGAATTTGAACCCTTTAAAATCATCTCTCTTTTAGAACTCCTACAACAAAAATTTGATAAGCTTGTGAGAAGATGCTAAACATCATTAGTCATTTTACTGGAAATGACCGATTAGTCTTTAGGGAAATATAAATCAATACCACACTCCGACAATAGACATAGAGAAGTTAGAACCCTTATCCACTGCTATGAGGAATGTAAAGTGGTGCAGCAGCTGCGGTGAACAGTTTAGCAATTTTTCCAAAAGTGAAACATAAAATTAGCATGTTGTTGGCTCCACAACAGGCTGCAATAGCATGTTGTTACATGCAACTCATAGTGACTCTATGTACACCAGAAGGAAATATTACCAGATGTGTACCATCCTCACAAGCAAACATCTTTCTGGGATCCTTTGCTTTCAGCCAAGATTCATCTGACACGAGCAATGCTATCCTGTCGTACGCGCTCTTCTGAACTGGTCAGAATCCCTAGATGTTCTCTTGTTAGATGATCCTCAGCAATTTTGTACTCACGTGTGATATTGATGATTCTGTTCTGATACTTGGGCATTGTTTTGGGTCTTCTGTCTTTGGAATGGGTACAACTAGGGATCTCTTCCAGTCAGTTTGCCAAGTTTCTGTCATCCTAATTTCCTAGCATAAATGAGGGCGTGTTCGTAGTTCTTCATCAGCTGGTTGAACCATTTCAAACGCTCTTCCGTCAATTACTGAAGCCTTATTTTTAGCTGATGCATTCAGTGTAGCTTGACCTTTTCCCTCCAGGACTACTCAGAGGTTACCTCTTGAAACGGTTGAATGCCAACCAGTTCCTTTGGTCACAGTGACTCCTTTGATACTTTCTGCGTCACTCAATCATTCAGTTAGCACATTACTTATCAATTCCATTCCAGGGTAGAACATTGAAAAAATATGTGCACACAAAAACTTGTACACAAATATTCATTGCATCAGTATTCATAATAATTCCAAGTGGAAAAAACCTCAAGTGTCCAGTAACAGATGAACGAATAAACAAGATGGGGTAATCTATTTATCAATGAAATTGTATTCAACCATAAAAAGAAACCAAGTTAGAATACATGGATTGACTCTAAACGTGTTAGGTAAGTGAATAAAGCTAGTCACGAAAGGTCACATATTGTATGATTCCTTTTACACAATAGGAACAAAACAGGCAAATTCATAGAGATAGAAAATAGATTCATGACTTCCAAGGTCTAGTCCAAATATCAAAGACCAACTCACTGTCAGTGAGTCAATTCTAATTCATAGCTCTCCTGAGTAGTATTTCTGATCTTCTAAACCTTTATAGCAGCAGACAGTCTTGACTCTCTTGCCAGGAATGGCTGGTGATTTTAAGCCTCTGGCCTTTCTGTGAGCAGTCCGATGTTTATCTGCCAGTACCACCAGGATCTGGTTACTAGGATCTGGTTACTGGTTTCCAGGATCTGGAAAATGGGGAATAACTGTGGTGGGTGCATGATTTCTTTTGAGAGTAATATTTTTTAATTACATAGAGTGATGGTTGCACGGTTGTGTGGATCTACTAAGAACTAATGTTCAAGGTACAACTGTGCAGCATATAAATAAATAATTCAGAGTTCATTTTCCCTAGCTAGTTTCCTCATCTATGATAAGACTATGCTCATCCACTCTTAAAATGGACAAGAATCTAATGTACTGACCTACCAGGAAATGAGGTCCATACACTTTACTAAGCGTTCTTATATAGGGGCTAGTCTTTTCTGACCACATGTTCAAGATATCTCCCATAGGTCTGATAAATAGATGAAAGAGGACTAGCTGCCTCTCCAGAATACTAAGAACTAGATCAGCTATGTTTTACTAGGTGGACCAGATAAAGCTTTTGCATTTGGTGAGTATATGTTCTGTGCTTTTATTCTGATAGTAGTCTATAATGTGTGTGTGTGTGTGTGTATGAAAACTATGTCTTTCTGCATCCTGATATCAAATCACAGATGTGTTAATGACTTGTGATGGAGAAACAATGAGTATATAGTCAATAATATGAGTGCTGTAGATAAAAACAAGAGTCATAGCGATATGAAGAATCTTGAGAGATCGATTCAAACCTCCATCCTTGTTATTTGATACCACCAAGTCAGTTACAATCCTTACTCACTCCATATACAACAGAGTGAAACACATAATTTTAAGAATTATTGCTATGTTTGACCCCATCTTGGAGTTTTTGTGTCCATCCATCCTGCTTAGTTTTCTTCTTTATTCCTGGCTTTCTGCATCATAATTTCTTCCATTATCTTTAACTATACTACATTCAAGGGCAAGTTTCCAGGACCCTTTTTTACATTTTGTTCTTTTCTTTATTTGCTTCTTTTAAATGATTTTTATTTTGTACATGCATGTTGTCATCCCACAACTTATCTATTTGTCATTGGCTACCAGTGTGTAATGTGTTAAATCTATTCTCAAAATGGCTCTAAATTTAGATGAACATATTCAAAGTTGTATTTGGGCTCTTGTGTATTTGTTTTAATTTTGTTTAGCTTCAACTTAATTGGTTCTGATTCATAGCAACTCTAGATACAACAGAACAAAATATCACCCGGCCTGTGCCATCATGACAATTGTTCTTATGTTCGAGACCATTGTTGCAGCCATGGTGTTGGTCCATCGTGTCAAGAGCCTTCCTCTTTTTCAGTGCCCCATTCACTTTGACAAGCATGATATCCTTCTCCAGGGACTGGTCTCTCCTAATAAAATGCCCCAAATATGTGACACTTCCTCTCACCATATTGGTTCAATCTATATGCTGAGGAAATTATCGGAGAAGCTGGATTTTATGAAGAAGAGCGCGGCATCAGGGTTGCATACCTGCGGTATGGAGACACCACCTTGTCTGCTAACTGAGAAGGAGTTGAAGCACTTGATGAAGATCAAGGATTATAGTCTTTAGTGGGGATTATGACTCAGTGTCAAGAAGACCCACATCTTCACAACTGGACCGTTAGGTAAGATCATCATAAATGGAGAAAAGGTTGAAGTTGTCAAGCATTTTGTCTTGCTTCGAGCCACATTCTAGGCTCATGGAAGCAGCAGTCAAGAGATCAAAAGATACATTGCACTAGGTAATTTGCTGTCCAGGATGATACTTTGAGGTCTAAGCTGTATCTGATCCAAGTCATAATATTTCCCATTGCCTCATCTGAAAATTGGACAATGAATGAGAAAAAGCTGCTGCACAAGACTGCTTTAAGGAAGTGGCTTTGAGGACTAAGGCGTGGCTGACTCAAACCACGGTATTTTCAATTGCATCATATGCACGTGAAAGTTGGGCTGTAGACTGAAGAAGAATTGATGATTATGATTTGTGGTGCTGGCAAAGAATATTGACAGCACCATGGACTGCTAAAACGACAAACATATCCCTATGGAAAGAAGTAAGGCCAGAGTGCTACTTAGAGTTGAGGATGGCAAGACTTTATCTTACATACTTTGGACATATTGTCAGGAGAAACCGGTCTCTGGTGAAGGACATCATGTTTGGTCAAGTGGAGGGGCGGTGAAAAAGAAAGTCCTTGAGGAGAAGGATGGACACAATGGCTGCAACAATGGGCCCACACATGGGAACAATTGTGAGGATGGTGTGTGGCTACGCAGTGTTTCATTCGGATGTGCACAGGGTCACTGTGGGTCTCAGCTGACCGGATGGCGCTCAACAACAACCACATGTGCGACGAAGTCTCACCATCCTAGCTTCTGAGGAACATTCTGGGTATTCTTCCGAGACAGATGTGTTTGTTCTTTTGGTCATCCGTGGTACTTTCAATGTATTCTTCACCAGCACCATTATTCAAATGCATCCATTTTTCTTTGGTTGTCCTTATTCAATGCCCAACTTCCAGACATAAGGAAAGCTCTTAAAAAGATCATGGCTTGGATCAGGCTTACCTTAGTCCTCAAAGTAACACCCTTGCTTCCCAACATTTTACAAAGCTTACTCCAGCCACGTTAATAAGGCTGTTTCTACTTAGAGGAGACAGCTCTTCCCAAGTAGTACCATGACTGCCTTCCAGTCTGAGGGGCTTATCTTTTGACATTCTTTTAGACAATTCTCTGCTTCTATTCATAAGGTTTTCACTGGACAAATTTTTAAGAAGGATATCACCAGGCAATTCTTTCTAGTATATCTTAGTCTGGAAACTACTGCAATCTATTCACCATGGTGACTCTGTTGCTATTTGAAATACCTGTGGCATAACTTCCCGCATCATAGGAAAGTGCAATTCAGCACGGTAGACCACGCGGACATATTAATGATAATCCGAACCTCCACAATCTAGCAAGTAGTTTCTCAAAGTGGCAAGCTTGGATGGTGAATGCTGCTCAGAATGAAAAGGTGATTAGGCATATCACTTGACTTAGACATTGACCTTGTGTTTTCTACACATAGGAAAGTTTTGTATTCTATCCTTGTCTATTGTATACAAGCAGATAATTGTGTAAGGAAGTTCTAGGGACAAAGCACTGATTTAAACGCTTTGGTTACTCATCAGACGTTTTTGATCCATTTCTATTTGGCCTAAAACAATACAATGGTTCTTTACCAAACCTTCAAGTACAGAAATGCAGCCGCTTCCTGCTTTGAGTGGTTGTTCTATGCAGTGTGCATCACAGTAACTCAAAACTAAAGATGACAAAATCACAGTTTGTGAAGAATATTTGACGTTTGTTTTATAGTTTCAATCGCATGAATTTTTTAACACCTCCTGTTCGTCTTCAACATATCATGAGAGGGATGAATTATTCTCCTCTCTGTGACTGTAATGATACTCCAACTTCTGCTTTATCTCTCTGAGTGGAAATTTAAATAAACAGCTCCTTCGACAAGCACAGATCCCCCTCAGGTAGGTGACAAGATAGCAGCATTCAAAAGACCCCAACTAAAGTATCTCTGACTCAATTACCGGCTCACCCTGAACTGCGGGCTGTCAGTCACAGCCAGGGCTGACATGCCAAGCTGCACAGGCAGGAAGAAACTGCAGATGAAAGCAAATTTACTCAGATTTTTCCAGCAGCAGGATTTCGCAAGGTGTGTGGGCCTTGAATATGAATGCACACTATTTCCTTAGTGTCAGCAGCCACAAGGCCTGCTGCATGGCAGGGACAGTTATTCAGGTACTGGTTAACTCTTTATTTACAAAATGATTTCTGTTTTTGTCAATTTATTCAGTACGTGTGGGAGGGGGTAGGTGGGGGTGAGTGTCCGTGGGTCTGATGACCTTTACCTATTGGGATAGTAATTGAATCCAACATGTCAACTCAGGGAAGGCGCAAAGGCCTCAGCGGAGGATTATCATGTTGATTGCTTTCCATTTTAATTACATGTCTGACGGTAGAAAGGAGACTATGGAAGGAGGCGGAATAGAAGCTCTCCTTGCAACATCTTGATAAAAAAGGTGCCTCAGATAATTGTTTTATTTTATTAAACTTCTCATGTTGCTGTAATTATCAATCCACAGGAAGTTATAAGAAATAAAGCAGAAGATCATATGAATTCTTCACTCAGTTCCCTCCGAAACTAACAACTTGTAAAACTATAGTCCACTATCACAATGAAGATATTGACATTAGTACAATTAAACAATCTTACTCAGATTTCTCAAGTTTTACTTAAACTCCTTTGTGTGTCTGCATGTGGCTCTTCATTGCTATGTAATTTTGTTATCTGTGTGAATTCAAGTGTCTACCACCACAAAACAGTTCCATTACCACAAGAACCTCTGTGATGTGTTTTTATAATCATGCCTACTCTGCTCACCTTCTGCGGTTGGTTTGTGCAACTCAGTATAATTCTTTGGAGACTCATCCAAGTTTGTGCACGCATCAATAGTTCTCCTTCCACCTCCATCCCCACCCCCACCCCCATAGTATGGCCTGTCTAATATTAAAACATTGAATATCTGGAATAAATCCCACTTAGTTATGGTATATGGTTGCTTTTATACGTGGTTAGATTTGCTTTGCGAATGTTTTCTTAGGATATTAACCTCTACATTCATGAGAGATGACTGGTGTATAGTTTTGTTTCTACTTGATCTGTTTTTGTTATCAAGGGAATACTGGCCATATGCAATTAGCTAGGAAATGTTCAGTCACCTATTTTCTGGGAGAGATTGCAAAATTGATATTAATCCTACTCTACTACCAAAATCATGTTTAAGATTCTATAATGAAATTATTTAGGCTTGAAGCTATTTTGGGGGGAATTATCAATTTAAAATTCATCTTCTTTGATTACATAGAACTATTCTGATCATCTATTTCGTCTTGGTTAAATTTGGGTAATGGGTGCTTGTGTTAGGCTAGGTTGTAAAAGAAACAAAACCAGCAATATTCACCTATGTATAAAAAAAGAACTTTGTATTAAGAAGTAATCTTTATATCAAGAAGGCATCCTAGCCCAGTCCAACTCAAATTTATAGGCCTGATGCTAGCCAGAACCCTGTTCAAACTCACATAGTTGCAGGCTGAAGATGAAGAGGGGTATGGGGGTGAGCGATGAGATAATAAGCTGGGGAGGGCAGATTATGTGAGTCCAAGGTCAATGGAAATAGGAAAGTGTGCCGCTAGCTATCTAGGTGAAGGCCCACATGCCCTGGAGGCAGCCACAAAGTCCCAGCAAGGAGGAAAGTGAGTGAAAGGCGAGAGGGGGAAAGCAGGTCCCAGTGTCTCTTTTATGAAAAGCCCGTACCCCAAGGAGGCATTATCAGGCTATAACCTGATGGTGAGTTAGACTCCATCCCGACACTTATACACAGATGCAAGGCAACCAAAAATCTACCTGCCACAGTGATTTTTAAGAAATTGATTCATTTCTTCTGGGTCGTTGAATCGATGTGAATAACGTTCATTGTAGTGTTCCCTAATTATGCACATACTTTTACGAGCTGCAGATTCTGTAGTGATATTCTTTGATTCATTCCTAATATTGATTCATGTCTTTCCTCTTTATATTTTTGTGTTTGTTTCATTAGAGGTTTATCAATTTTATTGATTTTTTTCAATTCAGGTTTTTCTTGCATTGATTTTCTCCACTATTTTCCAGTCTTGAATTTGGTATTTAAAATGTCCTTCATTTGGCATACCTAATTTAATTTAAATTTGGTTTCAAATTACTTGAGGTAGGAATTTAGTGGACTAACTTGAAATCTAGCCTTGTGTCTAATGTAAGCATTTAATGCTCTAAATTTCTCTACCTGCACTACTTAATCCCACATGTTTTCTCATTTTCATTTAGGTCTATGTATTTTATTTTTTTATTTTTGAGACTCCAGCTTGACCCAGGGATTATATAGAGGTATATTACTTAATTGTGAAGTGTTTAGATTTTTTTCCTGTGTTTCTTCAGCTATTGCTTTCTATTTGGATTCCATTCTTATCTGAGAACACATTCTTAGTTTAATTCTTTTGTGGAGGCTAGTTTTATAGTCAAGGATATAAACTATCTTGGTGAATGCTTCATATGGGCTTGGAAAAAATACATTCTGTTGTTGTGTTTTATGTTTGTATGTTAATTAGAGTCTGTTGGTCGGTTGTGGTTTTCAGATCTGTATCCTTGTTGATGTTATGTTTAATATTTCCACTGGGAGCTAAGAGGGTGGTGCTGAAGTCCTCGAGTATTATTATAAATTTGTTGATTTCTGTTTTAACCCTAGAAATTTTTACTTAAGTATTTTATGAATGTCTTTCAGTGTAAGTACATTTATGATTGCTATTCTGTATGCAATGCTCCTCATTATTTTACTTTAGATTTTTACTTTTATTTTAAGCTTTTTTTGCTCCTGAACCCTAAGTTTTTGCTCCTTCAGTTTCTTCAGGGACAACTTTTTCTTACTGCAACCTCCTCATCTGCTTTAGGAACAATTTGTTCCTTTTCAGTCAGGGTCCCTGCAATGTGGCAGGCGGCACTCATGCATGGACTGGTGTGATCATGAGGTCTGTAAGCCCAGCAGTACCCACGGGGGCTTTGTTCACCGAGAGGTGCTCAGTGACCAGAGAATCCATGTCTAAACCCTTAAAGTCACCATTATTCACTGATTTTTAAGCATGTGCTGCAAAAATCTAGCACTCCTTTTGGGCCACTGACCCTGTCACCATTGTAATATTGTAACATCAATAGGACACACATTGCTTCTGCAAAGTGACATCTCTGAAATATTTGGTGGCTTTCTGGATATGCATCCCACTGATGGCCTGAGCAGCTTCACGGTTGTTCTTAGAAAGGATTCAGTCCTCTTGTTTGCATGATTTGGGGAGATTTTCTGGGTGGAGTGAGCTGCGAACCATTTTGGCAGATAACCTCAGCCTGCTATGGGAAGAGCATCCCCTCATTATTTTTAGTAACTTTGTTTTTTTCCAAACTCTAATTTATCTTTTATTTATATAGCCACTTCTATTTTTTTCATGATTACATGATGAATCTTTTTCAGATGTCTACATTCAAATTATATCACTGAGGTTGCAATGAATTTCTTATAAATTTATATAGCTGTTATATTTTTATATACTTTTTTCAATCTCTATCTTTTGATAGATAAAATTATAACATTACTTTTAGGTGCTCATCAATGTGCTAGAACGTATGTGTGAGATTTTATTTATTATTTAGCTTTCCCTATAGGCCTTGTCTCGTTGATACTCTTTTCTTGCTTTTCTGTGGGTTACTTGAAGGTTTTGAATGTATATAAACAAGAGTTTACCTCTTCTTTAGTAGTCCCTCTCCCTGGTTTCTCTGGGTATCACAACTTGATGACTATTTTCAAGATTTGTTCTTTATCATTAGTTTTCATAATTTTAATTAGCATATGTCTTAGCATAGATTTTTATGGACTTGTTGTAATGTTCTCTCAGGTTGTTCAATCTTCAGATTAATATCTTTCACCAAAATTGCACCAAGTTAAGCTCCTATTTCTTTGAAGACTCTGCAGTTCCATTTTCTCTTTCTTCTCTCCTTCTTGGACTCAAAATAGGAATGTGAGCTCTGTTCTAATTTTACCACAGGTCCTGGGTAAATAAACAACTGTATTTTTTCTATCTGTTTACCTCTATTGCTCAGGTTAAATAAACCCTATTTCTCTGTTTGCAAGGATATCATTCTACTATCTGTCACTTTTGTCTTCTATTGAGCCCATCCAATTGGTGTTAAATTTATTATTGCATTTTTCAATGCATAATTTAAACTGGGGAGGGGTTTGCTGTATAGCTTCTATCTGAGTTCTTTTTTTCTCATTTGTTTTCAAGAGAAATTGTTATTTATTAAGCATTTTTATAATGGCACCTTTAAATTTCTCATTGGATAATCCTGTCATCTGATTCATCTTAGTGTTGGTGTCAGTTGATTGGTTTCTCACATTGTGATTTTGTTGTTGTTGTTGCATAATACAGCAAGTGATACTTTAGTATATTCTAGAAGTTTGGATATTATGCTAAAAATATAACATTTCATCTCTGAGTCATATTTAAATGATTTATTTGAGCATGAAGTCACCTTGTTCAGATGTAGCATCCAGGTCTCAGTCTACTTTTGTATGCTATGGTTCTAAGCAATGGTTAAATGTTCAGAGCTCTGTGATGTATTGTTTTGGTATACTTCTCATTGCTATGTCAAACAATCATATACTTTACTATGACAGAAATGACTAATTCAGGAAGAATAGTGTCACATTTATCAGATAAATAGCATTTCAAGATCTATCTTGAAGTACAATACTGTACATGGTAGAATGATTTCTTTATACATACAAAGAAGAAAATTTAATGTATTTAAATTTATACATCAACCACTGAAGCCAGTAATAAAGAAATGAAATCATTCTAGCAATTTCTTCAGTTTGAAATTGATCAAGCATGCAATCAACCTTCAGTGATAATTACTGGTGATTGGAATGCGAACACTGAAATTAAAGAGGAAGAAATAGTAGTCTTGGTGGTCAAAACTAAGCTGGAGACCACATGATAGAATTTTGAAAGACCAACATCTTCATTGCAAATACCTATTTTCAATAACATAAAAGGTAACTGTACACACAGGCCTCACAGAGTGAATAAAGCAGAAAAAAATTGACTACATCTATTGGAAGAAATTATGGAGAAGCTCAATGTCATCAGTCAAAAGGACACCATGGGCTGACTGTGGAACAGATCATCAACTGGTCATATGCAAGTTCAGAAATCAAAACAGGTCCGCAGAGTCAAACTAGACCCTTGAAAAGATCCCACTTGAATTTCAAGAACATCTCAAGAAGAGATTGGACAAGTAAATACTAACAACAGAGGACCTGATGACCCCGGTGTGATGTCAAGAACATCCTATATAAGGAAAACAAAAGGTCATCAAAGAGACAGGAAAGGAAGACAGAGGAAAGCTGATGTCAAAAGAGACTTGGGCACGTATCCTTAAATGTAGAATAGTTAACGTAAATGGCAAAGAACTGGAATCAGAAAGTCAATAACGAAGAGTAAACTCAGCATATCTCAAGGTAAACTAATTTAAGAAAAATTAAAGGGTTGAGTTGAAATATTAAGGGATTCCATGAGGAAAACATTGAACAATACAAGAAGGATCAAAAGAAGATGGGGGGGCGGTGGGAGCAGTCACTGTACCATAAAAGAACCAGTAGACACGGACGCTGGACCCACAGCTGCCCACAGAGTTGAGTTCTGATTTGGGATGCTCCCTAGCCGAGGCCCAGCTCCCTCCCCTGGCGGCAAGACTGGGCTCCACAGCTAACTAGCCCCAGCTCTCAGGAGAGAGATCTGGCACCTGTGAAATAGGGGTGCAACTGGAAAGCACAATGCAGCGGGCTATAGGAGGCTGGTAGATTTGTTCCAATTTCTTTCAGAAAGGAAACACAAAACTCCTACCCTGCTGGAGGATACAGAACCTGAGAGATCTGGGTTTCTCAGTGGATTTCCCGCTAGAGAACTAGGGCCCATGATTCATAGCCAGATCTCCATTTATTTGATCAGAAGTCCCCCTATCCTAGGGCATCCACTGTAACAGCCCATTTCCACCCTAGGACCATGCATAAGGAGTGAATAGTTCTGAGTTGTGCAGGAATTCACTGTTATAAGCACAACAGTGGAAGGACTGCATTCTCCCTACATAAAATACAGGATCCATAAGAGACTCTGGTAGATTCAATATGCCCCTCATTTACAACAACCAAAATAACTTCTGGAACCTGTTCCCTCCATCTCACTAGCACACACTCTCTTTTAATAGACAAATACAATCACATCTCCCATAACCCTCTTCTCCAACTCAAAATTAATACACTTAACTGGAAGGCTTCCTATGACTAATACAACTACTCAAACCCTACTCCAAGGACACCTATACCCTAGTCCTCCTCCTCACCCAACTAGCATTCTCTCTTCATCTACACACATTACGTTTCCAGCACCTATCTAAATGTTCCACAACCTAAAGAACCAATCCCTCCCACACACACAACCGAGAAGACTACGAACCACCTTCAGATCAACCAAGATACAATGCAAACAACAGTCAACACCAGCAGCTTCTGTTAAAAAAAAGTCTATAGAAACAAACGTTAAGTACTGAAGATAACCTAAACCCCAAAATTTACACAGAATAATCAGTCCTTGAATAGCCAGAGAAAGAATGTATGTGAATGCTGCTTAGGACAGTACAAGAAATTAAGGGTTCAATCCTAAAAGCTGATGAAAAAAATAGATATGGGAGTCCTCACACCAAAGGAAAATCCAGGAGCTAAGGAATGATATAGCAGAAATAAAGAAAAAGGTAAATGATCTACCAACAGAAGGGAAGAAATGGAAAAATGAATCTGTGCGTTTGAAGATAACCATGCAGAACTCAGCAAAAGAGAGAAGAAATCCAACAAAAAGCAAAAGCATCTGAAGAGAGCCCGCGGATGATGTGGAATTCCAGGAAGCAAAGCAATATTGAAACTATTGGAGTGCCTGAATGGGAAGAAATAAATAAGCCTACAGTTAAAATAGTAAGGAAATGTTTTGAAGAAAATTTCCCCAATATCACAAAGGAGGGGATGCTAACCATTCAGAAAGCAGAATGAACACCAATCAGATTAAACTCCTTGGGTTAGTCCCGGATTGACTAGAGAAATAAATCTAGAGACACTCATATATATGTAAGAGAAAAATTTATACCAAGAAGTGCTTATGCATTAATAAAACATGCCACCCAGTCCAGATCAAGTCCAAAAATTCTATTTTAGCCCATATGTTCAATATTAGCCCATGAATTCCTCTTCAGACTCATGCAGCACATGCAATAATGCCGAATGCAAGAAGATCACAGATAAGTGGGTAGAAAGTACTGTGGGTTGTTGGAGGAAGCATCTCCAGGCTATAGCTGGCATCAGTGGGGCTGGCTCCATATTGCTTATCAACAGGAATGCGTAGCAGAGAGAGCATATGTCCACCTCCAAGGAAGAAGAGAGGCACCAGAAATCCATGCCCAGACTCCACCCCTTCATTCTTATTTATCAAGTTGACATGAAATTGTGTAACTAACACACCCTCAAAACAATACATGAAGACATGTAGTAATCAAGTTGTCAAACTTCAAGTAAAAGGAGAGAATCATGAGAGCAGCAAAAGATTAAAAAAACTGTTACATATAAAGGTAAATGGATAAGAATAAGCTCAGACCTCTCTGCAGAGACCATACAGGAAAGAAGAAATTGGAGCAACACATTCCAAAAATTGCAAGACAAAAATTGCAAGATAAGAATCCTTTATCCAGCAAACTCTCCATAAAATATGAAAGAGAAATAAAAGTTTTCTCAAATAAAACACTTAGAGAACTAATAAAAACAAAACCAGTATTACAGAAAATGCTTTCTAATTCTTGCTGGGCAAACAACAACTGCAACACACAGAACAGTACAGGGTATAACACCCCCCAGTAACCAACACACTGAAAATAATGCCCCAAACAGTACAGATCCAATAGAGAAAAGCAGACAAGAATAAACTGCTACCACCCACAAACCATCCTATAAAAGGAGGTGAATGGGAAATATTGAACACAAGTGGTATGAGATGAAAACAACTAATCTACATTTAGATTTAATTACAGTGAATATTAATAGTTTAAATGCACCTACTAAAAGACAAAGAGTAGCAGACTACATTAGACAACAAAATCCATCAATTGGCTGCCTTCAAGAGACACATCTCAATCTCACAAACAAAATAGACAGAATCAAAGGAGGGCAAAATATTTTTAAGTCAATGACAATCACAAAAAGTCAAGGCTGGCAATACTAATTTCTGACAAAATAGACCTCAAGGTATATGATATGAGAGATAAGAATTGGCATTGCATAATGCTGAAGGGATCAATAGACCATGAAACCATAAGCATAATATACATATATGTGCCCAAAAATAGACCCTCAAAAATCATCAACCAAATCTTCAAAGATATTAGAAGAGAAATTCCCAGATCAACAATTATTGTAGCTGATTTTAATACACTGCTCTTAAAGAAAGATAGATCAACAGGTAAGAAACTCAGAAAAGAGGCTGGAGAGCTGGACAGCACAATTAAACATCTCAACCTTCTAGACATTTTCAGAACTCTCCGTCCAATAGCAAAAATCATACACATTCTTCTCCGATTCACAAGGCTCATATTCAAAAATAGACCACATACTGGGAAACAAGGCAAGCTTAATAGCATTCAGACACATAGAGGTCCTTCAAACCATCTTCTTTGACCTAAGTGCCATAGATCTAGAAATCAAAAACAGAAAGAACAACAACAACAAAAAGACAGACACTTGAAGAACCAATGACAGACTTTTCAAAAAGAAGAACCAGGGGTGTGAGGGGCGATACTGGGAGGGTAGAGGGTGAGTGGGTTGGAAAGGGGGAACCGATTACAAGGATCCACATGTGACCTCCTCCCTAGGGGATGGACAACAGAAAAGGGGGTGAAGGGAGATGCCGGATAGGGCAAGATATGACAAAATAATAATTTATAAATTATCAAGGGCTCATGAGGCAGGGGGGAGGGGGGAGGGAGGGGAAAAAGAGGACCTGATGCAAAGGGCTTAAGTGGAGAGCAAATGCTTTGAAAATGATTAGGGCAAAGAATGTACAGATGTGCTTTATACAATTGATGTATGTATACGTATGGATTGTGATAAGAGTTGTATGAGCCCCTAATAAAATGTTTAAAAAATAAATAAAAAAGAATGAGTATTATCCCAAATATGAGAGGAAATTAGGAAGTTGCTAGAATCCAATGAAAATTACAGTATAGCATATCAAAACCTATGAGGCACAGCAAAGGCTGTCATCAGGTCACTTTATTGCAATAAATTCTCATATAAAAAAGAGGAGAGCATTATGGGCCACAACTTAACCCAGCACTTCCAACAGTTAGAACAGCATCAATAGCATAAGCCTTACAACAGCAATAGAAAAGAAGTCATAAAAAGTAGAGTGGAAATAAATGAACTGGAAAATAGAAGAATAATGGGAAAATCAACAAAACAAAAAGTTGGTTCTTTGAAAGGATCAGCAAAATTAACAACTGCCAACAAACTTAACAAAGGAAAAAGTAAAAGCAGATATCAATATATAGAATTAGGCATGAAACAGGGGAAATCATGACATATGTTAATGAAATAGAAAGAATAATAATGCAGTACTTTGAAAGACTATATGCCAACAAATTCAGTCATTTTGGAGGACATGGATAAATACCTGTAAATTTCAATCTCTCCCCAGATTAACAGATATGGATATTTAGAACTTGAACAGAATCATGACAAAGGAAGAAATAGATAAGGGCATCAAGAATCTCCCAATTATCATAATCCATCCATCCATTGTGTCAAGCACATTTGTGCGTATGTTGCCATCATCATTCTCAAAATATTTGCTTTCTACTTGATCCCTTGGTATCAACTCCTAATTTTCCCCTCTCCCCCATAAACCCTTGATAATTTATAAATTAGTATTATTTTGTCATATCTTACACCATCCAACATCATATCTTACACCATCTGATGCCTCCCTTCACTCACTTCTCCACTGTCTGTCCCCCAGGGAGAAGGTTATATGTAGATCCCTGTAATCTGTTCCCCCTTTCTCCCTCACCTTCCCTTCATCCTCCCGGTATCACCACTCTCACCACTGGTACTGAGGGGTTCGTCTGTCCTGGATTCCCTGTGTTTCCAGGTCCTATCTGTGCCAGTGTACATTCTCCGGTCCCACCGGATTTGTAAGGTAGAATTGGGAGCATGATAGTGGGGAGAAGAATAGCGCCTGCCTTTGAAATTTCCTCCTTTGGCATACAAATAAATACCTGCAAGTGAAGAACCTCAGGAGGACTTCTCTCCCTTGAGTACCTCTCCCTTTGCCTCATGACTCACTCTCTCTCTCTCTCTCTCTCTCTCTCTCTCTCTCTCTCTCTCTCTCACACACACACACACACACACACACACACACACACACACACGAAAGAAAGAAAGAAACCCCAATTAAACAAAGTCCTGGACCAGATAGCTTCATAGGAAAATTCTACCAAGCTTTCAGAGGAGAGTTGACACCAAACCTACACAAACTCTTCCAGAACTTAAAAGGGACACCAAACTCCCAACTCATTCTATGAAGACAGCATAACTCTGATACAAAAACCCCACAAGGATAGAGAGTTACAGACCAATATTTCTCAATGAACATAGATCCAAACACCTCTCAACAAAGACTCTCAAGAAGATAGAATTAGAAGGGATATTTCTCAATACAATAAAAGCCATATATGAAAAAGCCAATAGCTAGTATTACACTCAATGAAGAAAAGCTGAATAAAGGAAGCTGACAAAGATTCCTCATATCTCCACTTCTATCTAACATTGTCCTGGAAGTTCTAATCAATGCCATAAAACAACGGCAAGATATCAAGGGTGTGCGATTGGGCAACTTGCGTTATTTGCGAATGGTATGGTTTTATATATTGAGAATCCCAGGGGGTCCATAATAGGACTGCAGGAAACAATAGAGGAGCTTAGTAGAATAGCAGGATACAAGATCAACAAGCAGACATAAATTTGACTCCTCTATACCAATGATGGGAATATAGAAAAATATATCAAGGAATCAGTACTATTCATAATAGTCACACAAAAGCCAAAATACCTAGGAATAAATCTAACCAAAAATACAAAAGACCTGTATGAAGAAAAGTACAGAACACTACTACAAGAAGCCAGAAGAGATATAAACAAATAGAAGCACATACCATGTTCATGGATTGGAAGACTTAATATTGTGAAAATTCCAGCATCAAAGAAATGGAAAAACTAATGACCAACTTCATATGGAAAGGGAAGAAACCCAGGATAGCCAAAGAACTCCTCAAGAAGAACAGAGTATGTGGTGTTTAACTACCTGATCTCAAAATGTACTATACAGCCACAGTTGTCAACACAGTCTGGTACTGGTATAATGATACATACTCAGACCAATGGATTAGGACAGAAAAAAAACAGAAATAAAAACATCCACATACAGACAACTGATTTTTGACAAAGTCCCAAAAAACATTAAAGGGAAGCATATGTCCTCTTCAATAAGTGTTGTTGGAGAATCTGGATATCCACTTGCAGAAGAATAAAACAAGACCCACAACTCACTCCATGAACAAAAACAAACTCAAGGTGGATCAAAGACCTAAATATATGACCCAAATTCTCAGGATTATCAATGAGAAAACTGGGACAAGTCTAGGAGCCCTAGTGAAAGGAATATATGGGCTATCAGAAATAAAAAAGGAAATACACTCTTCAGGAAATAAAAGATAAGTGGGACTTATTAAAAATAAAACACGTTTACACCAAAAGATTCATTAAAAGACTAAAAAGAGATCTCACAGACTGGGAAAAGATATTTAGTAACAACATAACAGACAAAGGACTAGTTACTAAAATCTGCATTACATTATAAATCTACAACAAGAAAAAAACTAAAAACCCTTCTGAGAAGGTGGGCAAAGGACCAAAACAGACAATTCACAAAGGATGGCACTTGAATGGCTGATAAACACATGAGGAAATGCTCCCGGTCACTAACCATCCAGGAAATGCAAATCAAAACAACTGTGAGATACCACCTAACGTCCATAACTGTAGCCTAGTTATTAAAACTGAGAACAACAAATGTTAGAGAGGGTGTGGTGAGACAGGAACACTTATCCACTGCTGGTGGTCTTGTAAATACATACAGCACTGTGGAAGGCGATACTGTGATCCCTAAAACAGAGGGCAAGAGAAAGACCGTATGATCCAGCAATGCCATTACTGGGCATAGATCCAAAAGAAATAAGAAACCGATCACAAACTGAAGATTGCTCTCTTGTGTTGATCATAGCACAGTTCACAATAACAAGAACTGGGAACAGCCTAGATTCACATCAATAGAAGCGTTGATAAGGAAGCTCTGGTACATACACACAATGGAATATTACTCATCCCCGCAAAACAGCGATGAAACTATGAAACTCCTCAATACGCATAGGGATCTGGAAGATATGCTGAGTGAAGTTAGTCAAGCACAAAAGGACAAATGCCACATGAGTCCACTGCAGTAGAATTAAGCAGCAGCATGGGCACAAGGTCAAGCTTGTAGGGCATCCAGTCTTATGGCTGCGAACCAGACGACCTGGTAAAGAGATGTACTAATGCCAATGGTAGGCTAGGCCACTTGGTTGGAATATGCCTCATGAGAGCCGATGTCAAATGATCGGAGTAGAGGTGGGGAATGCTGTCTGCTGAGTGGCTGTCATGTGGATCTGTGCTGAGGTCCCCCAAAGAGGGAGGCAGCCCTGTCAGAGGGATAAGGATTACTGATGGGAGGGGCCGTGCAAGAGAGGGGAGAGGGAATGGCCACTTTGGGGGAACACAATTGTAAGTCCGTTGGGGGTTGGGGGAGGGGAGGGCTCACCTCCAGGTAAGGGGAGGCTTGTCTGAGGATGCTTTTGTAGACATTAAATGGGGTGTCTTTAGTGGCATGAAACGGGTGGACAACAATGAGCTAGGGCATCTGAGGGTATCCTGGGAACCCAGGCTGGGTGCCTGGAACACTGAATCTTGGACACTGAGCCTTGGATATTCGGGGCACATGGCATGCTCCAGAAGCTGCATCGATGAGATCCCATTTGGGAACTACACTGGGTGAACTGAAGTCTACTTCAGATATACTTGTACCCTGAAGAGTTAAGTCAGAAACTACACAGTGTCTGAGGAAGCAGAAAAACAGCTTTACCAAGAGGGGTGTCCTGTTGGTTGGTGGATAAACAAGTTCTTGCTACATCAACATCCTATATGTTGTATTAAGATACATATTATTCCATTATTCCGACAATTGTGTGATGGACATTCTGTTTTATTTTGCTTATGCCTATCCATATTAGGGTGTATATCAGAGGTGGGTTGCCACTGGGGTCACCCTCTTGAAGCTGTGTTACTCATTGTTCTGTTTATCAGTAAATGAAACCCAAGGACATTGAGCCTATAGGGAAAGCAGATAGAACAAGGGGTTCAAGGGGAGGGGGGATATAGACGATTGAGGAAGATTAAAAGGGAGATGATGTCAAGGAGTCCAGGAAGGAAAATATATTTGGAGACTGATTGTGGTAGTAATTATACAATTCCATTTGATGTGTTTCAACTATGGAACGATATGACTTTTGGATTGGCTCCCAAGTTAGAGCAAATTAAAAGGAAAAAACAAAAACATGGATCCTGGAATAGGTGTGGGGCTCACACTAAATCCTAGCTCCAAATTAAGAACAATTAACCCCCATGGGATTCTTACATCATGGCCCTGCTTGATAATTGCCCTCAGGCAGGGCACACAGAAGATACAGGTGGTATAGCAAAATGTGACAATGTTGATGGTGTCTGGCCATCAGATTAATTAGTGTCTAGGATCTTAAAGGCTTGCCTCCAAACAAGCAGCCATCTGAGTGAAATGTCAACTAAGCCCTCATGGAAGAAGCTAACCAACATCTGTCACCAAAGGATTGGAATCCATACAATCTGAAGCCAAAGGAGGGATTGATATCAGAGCCTAAATTGTGAGAATCTGGTGTGCAGAAGGTAATGGATGGCAGTGGGAGCCCAAGATTCATTTGGGAAACTACACAGGAAATAAGCCTCCAGAGAACTCCCCTTTTGTACAATTGAGGGAGGAGAGAAAAGTGGTCATTAAACAGAGTGCTAGGGAGAGAGGAGTAAGAAGATCAAAAGCATAAATCTGGCTTGAACTGTTAAAACTTTGTCAATAGATCACATCTATGATGTAGGCTGGACCTGACCTGGTTTCCAACTGCTGTATGTTTGGTGTGTATTTATTGTTTTGTTTCTTCATATTATAATATGTCTCAGAGGTGTTATGTCAATGGAGGTCACTCTCAAAGCTGTGCTATAAAAAACAATAAAACAAAAACAACAACAAAAAACTATGCTACATGCTTTTCCATTGTTCAGTATATGAAACCCAGGATTGATGAACCTTTAGAGACAGCAAGTAGAATCACTGGTTTGGTGGGAGGTGGTACACTGATGGCTGTGGAGTAAAAGGGAGACAATGTCAAGGAGTCCGTGTAGAAAAAGAAGTTTAGAAACTGATTGTGATGGCAATAATACAATTCTACTTGACGTGTTTGAAATATGGAATGATATGATATATGCATTAAATCCCAACTAATACTTTACAAAAAACAAACCACTAAAACGAACCCAGAAGCCAAATGTGAAACAGACCATCAATTGCCCATATGTAAGTTCAGGTTGAAGCTGAAGAAAATTGAAACAGACAATGAAAATGGAAACAATTGTAAACAAGTCCATGTGAGCCAAAACATGATCTTGAGTAAATCTCACCTGAATTTCGAGACCATATCAACAACAGATTTGATGCATTGAAGACGAATTAAAATGAGCTGGGAGAACGCATCATGAAATTCATATGCGAAGAAAGCAAAGGGTCATTGAAAAGTCAAGAAAGAAAAAAATCAAAGTGGGATATCAGAAGAGACGCTGAACTTTGCTCTTAATTGTCAAATAGCTAAAGCAAGTGGAAGAAAGATGAAGTAAAAGAGTTGATTAGAACATTAATGGGTAGCTGGAGTAGAAAATATAAAATATTAGAATGAAATGTGCAAACTTCGAACTGGAAAACCAAAAAGAACGAACAAGTCTAGTTTATCTTAAACTGAAAGAACGCAAGAAAAATTCAAGCCTCGAGCTGCATAGTGAGAGATTCTATGGGCAAACTATTGACCAATGCAAGAAGCATCAAAAGGGATGGAAAGACAGAATCACAGTACCTGACAGAACTAGTGAACATTCTGCCATTTCCACAGGTAGCGTATAAGCAAGAATCAGTGGTGCTGAAGGAAGGCATCCAAGTTGCATTGAAGGGATCAGCCAGAAACCAGACTCCAGAAATTGGTTGAATACCAATTGAAATGTTTCAACTGGCTGATAAAGCGCTGGAAGCGATCACTCATCTATGCCAAGAAATTTGGAAGACAGCTATCTGGCCAACTAACTGGAAGAGATCCATATCTGTATCTATTCTAAAGAAAGGTGGCCCAACAGAATGCACAAATGATAAACCAGTATCATCGATATCACATGCAATAATATGTTGCTGAAGATCATCAAGCAATGGTCAAAGGAGTCAACTTGCAAGGAACGGCTAGAAATTAAGGCCAGATTCAGAAGAAGACATGCAAGAAGAATATCACTGCTGATTTCAGATGGATCTTAGCTCCAAATAGAGAATTCCAGGAAAACGATGTTTACTTTTGTATTGACAATGCCAAGACATTTGACTGTGTAGATCATAACAATCTATGGATATCCTTGAGAAGAATGGGAATCCCAGAACACCTGTTTGCTTAAAGTGAGGAGGATTTGAAGTACATGCTGTGGAAGAACAAGGATTGTAGCCCTCAGTATGGAGTATAAATCAATGTAAAGAAAACCCAAATCCTCACAACTGGACCAGCAGGTACTACCTGCTGAGAAAAGATTGATTTGTCAAGGATTTCATCTTGCTCCAAGGAACAACCAATGCTCACGGGAGTGGCAGTGAAGAGATCAAAGAATGCATTTTATTGGGTAAATGTGAAGCACCAGACCTCTTAAAAATGTTGAAAAGCAAGGATGTTACTTTGAGGATGAAGGTGTATCTGATTCAAGCCATGAATACACATACACACACACACACACACACACACACACACACATTAATTGGGGGCACTTACAGCTCTTAAAACAATCTATACATATATCCATTGTGTCAAACACAATTGTGCATATGTTGTGATCATCTTTTTTCAAAACACTTTCTTTCTACTTGAGCCCTTGGTATCAACTCCTCATTTTTCCCTCCCTCCCCCACCCTCCCACTCCCATGTCCCCTTGATAATTTATTAAAAATTTTCATGTCTTACACCAACCGTTATCTCCCTTCACCCACTTTTCTACTATCCAACACCCCTGGGAGGGGGGCCATATGTCGATTATTGTGATCGATTGCCCTTTACTTCCCCTACCCCCTTCCTTTACCCTCCTAGTATTGCTGCTTCCCTTATTGGTCCTGAGGGGTTTATTGATTCTGGATTCCTTGGGTGGTGAGTTCTTATCTGTACCAGTATATATGGTCTGGTCCGGTCAGATTTGTAAGATAAAATTGGGGTCATGAGAGTGGGGGGAGGGGAATATTAAAGAACTAGAGGAAGGTTGTGTGTTTTATCAGTACTATGTTGCACCCTGACTGGCTTGTCTTTTCCTTGGGACCTTTCTGACAGTGGGAGTCCAATTGACTACTGATGGGCTTTGGGTCTCTACTCTGCCCTTCCCCTCATTTCCATTGATATGATTTTTGTTGTTTTGTTCTGGGTCTTTGATGCCTGATACCCGATACCATTGACACTTCATGAGCACACAGGCTCTTGTGCTTCCTCTATGTGGGCTTGGTTGCTTCTCAGCTAGATGGCCATTTCTTTATCTTCAAGCCTTTAAGACCCCAGATGCAGTGCAACCTCAACAAATGGAAGGATATCCCATGCTCGTGGATTAGAAGACTCAATATAGTCAAGATGTCAGTTCTGCCAAAGGCACTATATAAGTTTAATGCAATCCCGATACAATTACCCACATCTTTCTTCAAAGAAATGGAAAAACTGATTACCAACTTCATATGGAGAGGGAAGAAGCCCAGAACTGGCAGAAAACTCCTCAAGAAGAAGGACACAGTGGGAGGGCTTGCTTTATCTGACTTTAGCACATGCTATACAGCCACCATTGTCAAAACAACATGGTATTGGTATAATGACAGATACTCAGACCAATGGAACAGAATTGAAAACCCAGAAATAAAAACAGCATACAGACAACTGATCTTTGATAAGGGCCCCCAAAATATCAAATGGGAAGTAGATGCCCTCTTTAACAAGTGGTGCTGGAAAAAAATGGACATTTACCTGGAGAAAAATGAAGCAAGACCCTTATCTCACTCCATGCACAAGAATCAACTCATGGTGTATCACAGACCATGAAGTTAAATCCCAAACTATTAGGGCCATCAATGAGGGAATTGAGACCAATTGGAGAACTTTGGCACAGGGAATACATAGGGTAGCAGAAATAGGGAAGGACACAAACACAGAGGAGGCACAAATTGACAAATGGGATATACTGAAGATAAAACACCTGTGTACATCAAAAGAATTCACCAAGAGAGTAATAAGAGAGTCCATGGACTGGGAAAACATCTTTAGCAATGACACATCAGACAAAGGCCTTATTACTAAAATCTACAATACTCTGCTAGCTTCCCAAAAGAAAAAATCTAATTGCCCACTTGAGAGGTGGGAAAAGGACCTGAACAGAGATTTCACAGGGGCAGAAATCCGAATGGCCAATAAACATATGAGAAAATGTTCCTGATCTTTAGCCATAAGAGAAATGCAAATTTAGACAACAATGAGGTACCACCTAACACCGTCAAAGGTAGCCCAATTCAAAAAATCAGAAAGCAACAAGTGTTGGAGGGACTGTGGGGGGGACAGGAACTCTCATCCACTGCTGGTGGACTACTAAGTATGCATGACCACTATGGAAGTTGATCTGGTGATATCTAAAACAGATGGAAATTGAGTTATCATATGACCCAGCAATCCCCCTACTGGCCATTTACCCAGAAGAGGTAAGAAACAAACCAAGGCCAGACATCTGTGCTCCAATATTCATTGCGGCACAGTTCACAATTGCAAGGAGTTAGAAACAACCCAAATTTCCATCAACTGACGATTGGATTAAAAACTGTGGCATATACATACAATGGAGTACTATGCATCGCTAAAAAGCAGTGATGAACATATGAAGCACATCACTGCATGGGAATAACTAGAGGAAATCATGCTAAGCAAAGTAAGTCAAGCATAAAACGCCAAGTAAAACATGAGTCCACAGAGGTAAGTAAGCTTCTAAAAAAATTGCAAATGGGGCTTAGGGAAAAAGCTACTGTGTACAAACATTCCTGGAGTGAGGACCAGGTAATATGGCAGGTATCAGATCAAAATACAGGGATACACATGGTACACAACTAAATAGGAGGTGGGGAAAGGAAAAAAATTAAAATTAAATGGGTAGCAGGGGCACAGGGGAATAGAGGAAAGAGCTGAGAGGCAAAGGGCATTTATAGAGGTCTAGATAAAGACATGTATATATGCAAATATATTTATATATGATGATGGAGAAATAGATCTATGTGCATATATTTATAGGTTTCGTATTAAGGTAGTAGAAGGACATTGGACCTCCACTCAAGTACTCCTTCAATGCAAGAATACTTTCTTTTATTAAATTGGCATTCTATGATGCTCACCTTCCTGACACAACTGCTGAAGACAAAGCAGGTGCATAAGCAAATGTGGTGAAGAAAGCTGATGATGCTCAGCTATCAAAAGATATAGCATCTGGGGTCTTAAAGGCTTGAAGGTAAACAAGCAGCCATCTAGCTCAGAAGCAACAAAACCCACATGGATGAAGCACACAAGCCTGTGTGATCACGAGGTGCCGAAGGGATCAGGCATCAAAGAACAAAAAAAAATCATATAATTGTGTGCTCACCTCCATGATATGATCGCTGAAGACAAATTGGTGCATAAGCAAATGTGGTGAAGAAAGCTGATGATGCTCAGCTATCAAAAGCATATAGCATTTGGGTCTTAAAGGCTTGAAGATAAACAAGCTGCCATCTAGCTCAGAAGCAACAAAGTCCACATGGAAGAAGCACACCCGCCTGTGCAATCACGAGGTGTTGAAGGGATCAGGTATCAGGCATCATCAGAACAAAAAAAATCTTACCATAGTGAATGAGGAGGGGAGTGCAGAATGGAGACCCAAGCCCATTTGTAGGCCACTGGAGATCCCCTTGCAGAGGGGTCTCAGGGAAGAGATGAGCCAGTCAGGTTGTGATGTAGCAGCAATGAAATATACAACTAGTTCCTAAATACTTTGTCCCTGCACCCCCACCCCCACTATCATGATCCGAATTCTACCTTGCAAGTCAAGTCTGGCTAGCCAGAAGGTGGAAACTGGTACAGATAGGAACCAGAAACACAGAGAATCCAGGGCGGATGATCCAGGACCAGTGGTGTGAGTGGCAATACTGGAATGTAGAGGGAGGATGGGTTGGAAAGGGGGACATGATTACAAGGATCTACATGTGACCTCCTCCCTGGGGTACAAACAATAGAAAAATGGGTGAAGGGAGATGTTGGACATGGCAAGATATAACAAAATAATAATTTATAAATTATCAAGGGTTTATGAGGGAGGGGGGATGAGGGAGGGAGAGGAAAAATGAGGACCTGATGTCAGGGTCTTAAGTGGAGAGGAAAAGTTTTGAGAACGATGAGAGCAATGAATGTACAAATGTGCTTTACACAATTGATGTATGTATGGATTATGATGAGTTGTATGAGCCCCTAATCAAACGATGAAAAAAAAAAGACCCAAGACGCTGTATCCTTTGATAACCGGGGACCATCAGCTTTCTTCACCACATTTGCTGATGCACCCGCTGTGCTGAGGATTTGGGAATCCAGATTCCAATTTGTCAAGGATTTTGTCTTGTTTGGACACAGTCAATGCTCATGGAACAGCAATCAAATGATAAAATGAAGCATTGCATTGGGTAAATGTACTGCACATGACTTCTTTAAAGAACTTACATTGAAGACAGATGTGCCTGACCCAAGCTATGTATTTTCAATGGCTTCATATGCATGTAAAAGTTGGACATTGAATAAGGAAAACAGAAGAACTGATACATTTGAATTATAGCACTGATAAAGAAGATTGAGAGTACCACAGACTGTCAAAAGAACAAACAAATCTGGATTGAATAAGTGCAGCTAGAATACTACTTAGAGGCAAGGTTGGAGAGACTCTATCTCATATACTCTCGACATGTTATCAGGGGATAGCAGCCCTGAAAAAAAAAAAAAAACATTGTGCAGGATAACATAGAGGACATCCAATAAAGAGAAAGCTCCTGGAAAGGATGGATTTACACAGTGACTATAACAATGAGCCCAAACATAGGAACAATTGTGGGGTGGTGCAGGACCAGACAGTGCTTCGTTTTGTTGTACATTGGGTCACAGAGTTGGTCCTGACTTAATGGCACCTAACAACAACAACAACACAACGGGAAATAGAAATCCCATAGAAATCAGCAATATCTTTGGTGGGCATGTACCCCAAAGAAGTAAGAGGCAGAATACAAATGTTCCTTGTAGCATAGTTCTTAATAGCAAGACACTAAAAATGGCCCAAATACCCGTTAGTAGAGGAATGGGTCATTGGTAAAAATGATTTCCCAATCCGTGGGCTCTCATTTCCCCCTCCTGGTGAAGTCTTTTGATGTGCATACGTGATGTCATTTCAGCATGCCATCATCTAGCTTGTCTTCTGCTGAATGTGCTTCCCATGTCATACTCGGTAGTCTATGCATCCCTGGCAACAGGGCCCTTAAATTTGTTCCAGCATTCTCATGGATAATCCTGAGTTAGATCTTTAATCCATCTCGAGTTCATTTGGGGGCAACGGGGAAGGTGTGGGTCTGATTCCATTCTTCTGCATATGAAAATCCGGTTTGTCAACACCATTTGTTGAAGAGGCTGCCTTTGTCCCACTCGGTCCTTTGTCAAAGATTGGATCCCTATCAGCTGAAGCATTTAGGTTTGGGTTTTCTGTTCTGATCCACTGGTTCCCTTGTTGTGCCAGTACCAGGCTGTTTTGACTATTGTGGCTATGTAAGTAGGTTTTTAGGTCAAGCCGTCTCTTTTGCATTTTTTATTTGTTCTTCTGTTAGGTTGGAATCCATGGATTTGACTTCCAGCTCACTAATTTGGGTTCCCAACTCTTCAATTCTGTTTCTGTTATCATATAGTGCCATTTTGCTCCTTTCTAGTGTTGTCTAGTTCTGCTATTGTCGTGTTCGATTTTGTGTTTGTTTGGCGTTTCTCTCGTGAGGTTACTAGCTTGTCTGTTGTTTCACTTTTTCTCCCACACTCTTCCTCAGCTCTTGCATGGGTGCCATCATCATTCTTTTAAGTTCTTTGTCTGGTAAAGCATAGCGTGTTCAATTCCAGGCATTACATTTAGGCCTGATTGGTATTCAGTTATTGATTTCTGCTTGTCTTGTTGTGTGTGTGTGTGCGCGCGCGCGCGCACTGATATCCTCTGTTTTTCCTTGACATCTTGGAGTTGCTATTAGGGGTGTGTGGCAGGTCCATAATTTCATGTCAACTTGATAAATAAGTGTAGGGGTGGAGTCTAGCCTGTCAATCAGGTCACAGCTTGATGATGCCTCCTTGTGGGCGTGGCCTTCTCATGGGGATTCTGGGAACTTCCTCTCTTTCTCCCTGGAGGCAGGTAGCACACTCTCTCTCTGCTTCACCTTCCTGTTGACAAGCCATATGGAGCGAAGCTGAGACCTGAGTGAGCCATGCGCCAGATACCTGAGCCTGCACTGTGATGCTTCCACTACCATCAGACACGCAAACTCTTCACCCACTGACTTGTGGTCTCTCTGCATTCTGCATCATTGCATGTAGCTCTGTGAGTCTGAAGAGATATTTATGGATTGCTCTCAGACTTGAGGATTTCATCTGGGATATTTTCTTGATATACAATTACTGTTTGACATAAAGCTTTTCCTTATACATATATGATTGTCCCTGGATTTGTTTCTCCAGGCAACCCGGTCTAACACAGGTTGCTGGGTATGTGGTGGTATGTGGGATGGTTAACTCTTTTAGGAGGGGCAATAGAGGGGTGATAGACAGTTTGCATTACATCTTGGGGAGAGTGTTAGCTTAGATTGGATTAGATTAGATTTAGGGGAAGATTCAGAGTGGGGAGATGTGTTAGGGTGGGAAAGCAATAGGAGCAGAAGGTAAAATAAAAAATGGGAGGGGTCAGGTAGTGTTATTTGGTGGGGATCGAAGGCCCAAAAGGTGTTTGCTTTGCAGTGGTGAGTACGATTATTTAATAGAAAAAAGATTTTTTTTAATGTAAGATTAGTGTCGGCTTTTGTTTTTCACATCGAGGATGAGAAGGACAGAACAAGCTTGGTGATAAGAAAGGTTGCTGTTATGAGGAGAAAACTTCAGATCTTTAGAGCAAAGAACGGAAAGTTAAAACAAAGGGCAAGAGACTAAAGTTTTAAAAACACTAATAGGAAAAAACAATACTAGAGTAAGACACAGGAGAGTCGTTAATGTGTTTGTTTGCACTCTGCGCTTTGCCCGGGAGCTTAGTCTCTGCTGCAGTTGCTGACTTCTGGGTAGATGGTGTGGTGCCTGACTAGAAAGTAAACAAGTTAATTTGGAAGGAAAATGCTAATCTCTCTCTCTCTCTCTTTCTCTTCCCCCTGGCCTTCATATAGCCACAAATGGGGAAATCCTGACTCAGGATGAATCATAAGAATAATGTACAGCTTTGTAAAGGGGCAGGGGCCAGTGTAGGGGTGTTAGAACACAGCAACAACAATATGAAGAGTCACTGGTGCCACACCTAGTCTTGGGGGCTGGGGGGACAGCAGGAATGCGTACAGCAGAGGTGTCTTGAGTTAGTTGGGGAGAGTGTTTGGTGGTGTGTTGTTTTACTACCTTGTGATCTTGTAAGGTGTCAGAGTAGGGCTTCTGTTATGGCTGCCAGTCCTGTATTCTTGTGACTTAAGTTAAACATCTTGAAAGACTAGCTCTCATGTGAATCAGGTCAGAGGGGATGGGGTTTGCTCTTTTCAGATGGTGGGGTGGCCAAGTGGGCATGGCGGGATGGGGTTTATTCCTACCACTTCCCTTGGTAGCCTAGGAGGGCAGAGTAAAGCAATGACCTACTTAGAGGGCTGGTGTCTTATGTGAGGGGCTTGGTGTACTGACTGACTAGCTAGATAGGTGGGCTGTGAGCAACCTCTGGGTCCCAAAGACTCTCTTCAGCCTAAACTTATGAAACCTGCTGCGCTTGTAGAAGCAGCTGCTGCTTGTAAAACCTGGTGGTTTCTCCTTGCTTTGTTAAACCTTTGTTAATGAACCAGGTGAGTTTAAAATGTGAACAAAAGAAATCCCCAGAGACTAAAGTCTCAGACTTTTGGGGAGTCTTGGTATGGGGGCTGTGCCACACTGTACTTCAGGGAGTGGGGCTGGAGGTGGAGCTCACAGAGCCTTGTGTTCTCTACTTATTCTTGCTCTCGGCTGCTCTGTTTATTCATGACCGTGCCACTCAGTAGGCTGTGCTGTCCCCACTATTGGGGATCTAGGTCTGTGGGATCTCCACCTGGGTTTTTCTGGCTTGGGCAGAGGGCCAAAGCTATTACTATTTTTATCCACTGGGGGTTGATCCCTTAGAATTACATCCCAGTCACTCTACCACCCTTCAACCACCCCAGCTAGCTTTTCCATCTGCAGGCCCAGGAGCCTGTACTCAGTCACTCAAATGCCATGGGAAAATGAACAAGGAGATCCTAGTAGGCAGACGTTGCTGCCCTCTAATTTCAGTAAATTTGTCTCACCTTATCCTTATGCTGAAAATTCCGTGGTCTGGAAGTGTAGAATATCCAAGTCAGTGACTCTCCTGCTGTTCCCTGCGGAGTCCCAGCTGTACGTGCTACTCTCTCTCTGGGTTACAATTCCTCAGGTTAAAGTAAGCTTTAACATTTCAGTTGCACCTGAATCAAATGATCGAATTCCTTGATTCCAACTAGAATAGCGACCTCTAGTTGAACTACATCAGTTATCACCGCTAGGTATAAACTGTAAAGGCATCCCAAATACATCCCCAATACAAAGCCAATGCTCGTGTTTGCATTATTTAATAGATTTGTCCTCATATAATTTCAAAATAAAATGTTATCATGGTTGCTATCGTCATAGCTATGTCCCCCACTTCTATCTTCAAGTCTAATAGAATACCAATCTGTGATCTCATACGAGTAGTGTATCAGAATAAGGAGACAGAAGCAGCAAACCCCAAACCAAACCCACGGCCCTAGAATTGCTTTAGAGTCCCAGCGGCACCCAGACCGAGTAGAACTGCTTTATTGGATTTCCAGGGCTATAATTTCTATAGATGCAGACTTTCTCACATGAAGCATCTGGGGGTTCCAACAGACTTTTGGTTAGCAGCCAAGTGCTTAATCGGGTCTCCTTGATAGAAGCATAAATTTGGTCAAAGAAGGCAACATGGGAATGGGGCACGAGGCAAAATGCCTCGAAGAGAAATTCCATTGTAACTCTAAGGGAGAGCACGGGACATGCTTAGTGCTCTATTGCAGACCATATTCTGGAATGAATTGGGGGAGGACAGACTTCTAGAAGCAGCCACACTATCTAGATAATCCTCTTGAGATGAAAAATCAAAACAAATTTAAAAAAACCACCCAAACACCCTGTGAAAACTTTATTTGTGTTTCAGTATTGGAAAGAGTAGCCCCTACTTTGCAGTGCGCATCGCCTGGATTCATGATGTGAGTGATGTTCCCTTGATCACCAGAGAAGCCTCCAGACTGAGAACAGACTCCAAGGTGGGAACAGACGTCTATTCTGGGGGATTCATCACTGAAAGCATTGCGCCTGGCAGCAGATACAGTGCCTGAAGATGAGCCCCTCAGGTTTAACGACACTAAAAAGATGATGGGGGAAGAGCTAGCTGCCTCTTCACCTAAAACTCTCTACCATAGAGTCGATTCCAACTCCCAGTGACCCTATAGGACAGCATAGAGCTGCCCCTATAGATTTCTAAGATGGAAACTCTACTGGAGAAGAAAGCGTAATCTTTCTCCCTTGCTGCCATTGAGTCAATGCTGACCCATAGAGGGCAGAGCAGCGACTGTGGGTCTTCATGGGAATAGGCTCACGATTTTGAACTGAGGGCCTTTCGGATCCCTGCGCAACAAGTACCAACTCTGCCAGCAGGGTTTCCTAACTCAAAGATAACTTACAGCAAGAAAGAACATGTGTACATTTTCAACCAAGGCTCTGTGATTGAGAATCTGGATATGTGTTTTCTTTTCCAATAAGGTAGCTAGATAAGCCAACTTCTGTTTTTCAGAGACTAAAATGAGATTAGGAAATAACTGAATAATTAACACATTGCCTGGAAAGAGAAGATAAGATCCCATCCCTTCCCTACGCCTGCTAAATCAGGCAACCTTGTCAGATTAACTCATGCCTTAACCTTAGAATCTTAGTGCAATTTTGAGCATTCTTAATGGAGCTAGATATGTGGGTATAGATATAATATGGGATACAATGAAAGAGTTTGGGGGAGAAATTCAGTTTTTATACCATTTCTACTCCACTGTTCCCTATTTCTCAATTTTTTCTTTCTTTCTAGCATCTTCTTGAAAGCAGAATTGGTCACAGCATCCTAAGAGCCCTGACTTTTGAATTTCAGCATCTTCAGAAGCTAAGATAGAAACAATTATACTCAGGAAATGATATCTCAATTAGCTTTAAATCTATCAAACCCAGAAGATTGTAGAAGGTTGGTGAGGAACTAGAAACACAGCACTCCCACTTGATTGGGAGCATGTAGGAACAGGCCTAGAGGAAGATGGAAGAAAGGGCGGTACCAGAGATAGAAGGTGGCTGTAGGCAGTGACTACATGAGGGAGCCAGAATTGAGAGGTCCACAAGGTGACCTAACCAAGTAGGCAGAGTGCAGCAACAGGGAATCTAAGCCATGGTAGGAGGGGCATCTAGAAACCAGACAACAGGGGCCCAATACCCACCAGGCTTATCCACAAGAACCCAACTCTCAGGCGGCCTTGAGGAATTCTTGTAACCTAGAGAAAACCCAGGGCTCTTGGGTTGATTCCAACTCCAAATAGGGCAGAGCAGATGGGCTCTCTAGGGCTTTTGAGGCTGTACATCCTGTCTTAGGAGACCTAGGGAAAAAGCAGAGTCTCAAAAGATACACCTGATTAGAGAAACTAGGGGGGGTCCCTTTTACTGAGCTCTGTCCCAAATTGAGGTCAAATCCAAAACAAAAGAACTAAATGAGAAGCTGAGTAGGTATTGCATGCAGTTTCATCTACCGCCAGAAAAGGGCTGCCGTCGCAGGCCCAGGCTAGTCACTTCAGCAGCAGACCTAAGACACACCCCATGCTCAGGCAGCCTCTGCCCCGGAATGTCACTGTGGCTGCCTGCAACCTGTGGACACGTGGAGCTGCAGAGAGCTGCGGGCTCTTTCTACATCCGAGCCAGGGGTTGCAGGCTTCAAATAGAGAAGGAACGCATTTTCAGGCGGTTTTGACTGGGGTCTGAGAAGCGGAGGAACCCAAACCTGAACTTGGAACCAACAAAACACCATGCAAGCTTGTGCTGCTTTTCACTCTTGGTATTTAGAGACTCTTTGGCACATGGAAGACACGAAGACTGACACTGCCGGTGTTCCTCATAGGTTCGAATCACCCGGAGGGGACAAGTCAGGGAGCATTCTGGAATATCATGATTCCAAAACAAGAAGTAAAATCTTTGGAGTGGGGCCTGGAAGCAGCCTTTAGAACTAGGAGCTCTTAGTGCACAGGCAGGATGAAGGACCTCGCCGAAGGAAACAGTGTTTCTGGTGTGGAACTTTGCTGTTTATTCTTTGGCCCAGGCAATGGACATGCAGGGTAGCACCCTGGGGCAGAGAGCATGCCCGGGCATATAGCTTGTGTTTGTTTTTCTATGTTAGGACGAGAAGGCCGGCAATCCCAGTGAGCCTCTCAAGTTCTCTCTGCAAACTGTGCGTCTGAGGAAACAACTAATTTCAGCCTCGCTCTGCATTAAAAGGAGCTCAAAATATTTCCCCCACATCCACCTCTTTAAGGAAGAAAGAGTATAAATAAATGCTATTGTTGTCACTTCCACCCACTTCCCAGTTCACACCCCTTTGGGGGGCACTGCCACCACAGATGTTGAAGACACGTACAATGTTACTGAAGCATGAACACTGATTTCAATTGATTACAGGGGAAACTTTTTTTTCATTTTTCAGACACTTAAAGGAACATTGTGTATAAGTGTGCGTGTGTGTGTGTGTGTTGATTCTGTATTCACAGCCCTCATCCCCATGCTTGAACATAGGATACTCCATCAGTGATTGAATGGTAAGGGACCAAAGCTAGACATCACTGTAGGGTCTTGAAATCCCAGAGCTAGTTGACAGGAGTCTGGAATTGCAAAGGTTGATCTATCTCAGTCCAAGATCAGTTGCTACCAGAACTAGCCCTCTAGTCTCACTAGCTAAGATCAAAGGGGTAAGATACAGCATCTAAAGATTCAAGAGTTTTAATTCACCTTTTCTAGGACTGCTTAGCTCATCTCTGTGACTTCACATCCATCTTCCCATTCTGCAAATAGAATGCCTGATTTTTCTTTGTAATTGGACCAAACCCTACTGCTCTGATATTGGTGTAAAACTACTTCATATTTCAAGAACCAAGAGAGCAATGATGAAAATCCTGAGCCCAATTCCAAATTCCAAGAGGATCGGCTCATTTTAATGGCAGTAGGGTTGCAGTGTCCAGCCTAGGTCCCAACTGGAATCTGGACGCATGCACTCTTGTCTTTCTTCCATCCAGCTGGGGCTGCGGAGCACTCGGAAAAGTGATCTGGCTGGGAGTTCTGTAAGAAAGAGAAAAGCTAGCAGAGAGTAATACCAGCGAAGAAAGCGAATCCTGCATCTCAGCCCCTCTCACTGTGGATGAGATTCTCAGTAGAGTCCAGGCCAGCCCTGGCAGTTGCTGGTATCACTCTACCAAGGACAGAAGCCTGAATTTTACTACAGTTGTATCACAATGTATAATGTGTTTTATACATCTATGGTCATATTATTTCTCCCATTCCTGCTTATCAGTCTCCCCTCTCTGAAGCCTACCTTCCCCAGAGGATTGTTCTACATGACGGTTACCCTGAGCATGATCAGATGTAGGGTATTTTTTGGTTTGTTTTCCCAGTGATTCTTTTCTGAATGAACATAAAACAACACAGGGCAAAGATTTATTTCCATCTTCGTTTTGGCAGAGTTCCCAGTATATTTCTTACAACGAAACATGGACCTATACTTTTAAAACACTATGGAACCCTTAACAAAATGACCACCTACAATCAGGGTTGGCATCTTTCCATTTCTGAACCATCAGATGAGTCCCTGTGGCTTGGGGCCATACCAATGTAGCCCCAGGTGGTATCCAGCCTGTGCTGGGCAGAGGCAGGGATGAATGGAAGATTCTGTTCCATTACATGCTCTCAACGCAAGGCCTGCCATTGCCATTTGGTCTGTGTTTTGCATCCTCGGGGCTTCAATATTTTATGAATGACGTCTTCCAAGACTTGTTGGGTCACTGCAGACCACCTGCCTCACCGACATCCTGATGCACTCTCCGAAGAGGCTGTGCACACTGAGAAGGTCCAGATGGCTCTGGATCCCCTCCACAAGCACTGATTCCATGCCAAGCTGAACAAAATGCAGGGTTTTGACCTGGAAGTAGGGCATTTTATCACTCTATGGAACATGTACATGGCACACACACACACACTCACACACACACTTCTGTCAATGGTAAATTGAGCTGCCAACATGCTCAGGAGTCCCACGTTTCCCAAGTCCCCAGCCTTGTACTGAAGACTTGATGCTGACTGCTTTCCTGATAGCTGGAGATTTCTATAGAAACAGCATAGCTTCTCAGTAGAAACCTGAGACTTACTAGGCCTTTGAGAGCCCAAAGCTTCAGAACTGGGCAGCTGTTTATTTAGAATATAACAGACAGTACAACATATGATAGGGCTTCTCCTGACTCACTAGGTAGCACCAGTCCTCTCTGATGCAGGTTTTCCCATCTGAGGGAAAATGAAAACATAAAGCAGGTCTGGGCTACAATCTGGAGGCCTTCCAGTAGTGGCACCGAAGGGGAGAGTCTTTCCACAAAGATACTTAAGACAATCAACAGGGCAGAAGAAGGAATACTAAATATTTACCCATTTTTCTTCCTTAACCAAAACAAAACCCCAAATGTGATCACGGAGTCTATTCTGACTCATAGCAACTACATAAGACAGGTTAGGATTGTCCCATAAGGTTTCTAAAGCTGTAATGTTTATAGAAGCAGACTAACACCATGTCTTTCTTCTGTGGATTGGCTGGTGAGTTCAAATTATTAAACTTTTGATTAGAAATTGAGTGCTTTAATCACTGTATCACCAAGGCTCCTTTTCTACCTGAACATACGTAAAATGAATTGGGCTTTCCTAATATATACTCTCTGCCACCTAACTGCCAGTTGTCATATTGTGCGGGCTTCTGTCGAATTGTCAAACTGGAAACTATTACTGGCATTTCAATTAATAGCAGAATTACTCATGGAGGACATGTTTCAAAGGAGCCACCAGAGAGATAAAGTAGGAACACAGAACCTGGTGATCTACTTTCAAAATTCCACCAATGAGAACCTTGTGATCACAATAGAATATTGCTTGATACTGTGCTAGAAAATCTCTCCCGAGGTTAGCTTGCACTCAGACTAATTGATTCAAGTAGATCAATGTTTCTGAAGGGCCAGGCAATATTTCTGAAGGGTCAGGCAAGGTATGCATGGGGTTCCCACGATCAGAGCCAACTCATCAGGTACTAACAATTATATGTAGTGTACATTGTGCCAGTAAATCAGGCACAGAATTTATTTTGAAATTTGATCAGTATTTTTGGGAGGCACTGGCATATCATCCAGAACATATGAAGGCGAGTGGTTAAGGTACATACTCCATCGCCACTCACATTTCAACTGGAGCCCTGGGTCTCCTGCCTGATAGCTGGGTGTCCGTGGGACATGGTAATTTAGTCTCTAAACTCCAGTTTACGGTCTTGCAAAATAGATTTCACAGTAGCTCTTTATATGATTTTTTTCCAAAGAATAAATGAGACAGAGCAGTGAAGGCATAATGTGTGGGACGTGGCAAGCCTTCCATCAATGTCCATTGGCATCCTCATGACCATCAGTCTTCTAAGTCCACATCAAACAGAAAACTCTGAAGCCCTCTAGAGGTCCCCACACTGCTCTCGGTTGAAGTCTAACAAGGTGGCATTAATGCTTGATCCACTTATATTTCCAAGTGAGCCTCTCAGACTAGTGACCTTCTATCAGAACCCCTACCTCTGATCTCACTGTATGCTGACCACCCCTCACGGAATCTTATGGTTGGTCCCTAGCTGGAGTCATGTGCTCCAACAAGTACCTGGATGGTGACTTGATGTCAAGGTGTAGCTAAGATTCTTATCTTAGAGGAGATGCTAAGAACTCAGGAGACTTAGCTTCTATCAATTCTATGCGCTGTACCTGTGCTGTGATGTATCATGTGCAATGCCTTGTGCTGTCATACTAGTAGTGTTAAATACAGACACAGACACCGAGAACTGCATTAACATTCAGTGCACCTGAATTGTCTGGGTTCTGATTAGGAGGTAGGCGGATCCTTCCACTTACTGGCTCTGTGTCCTTGGTTAAGTTTTGTCACTTTTAGGTGTGAGTTAGGATAATGTTAGTTGCTGTGATATGTACAACTCAAAAGCTCAGTAGCTTAGCATAATAGAAGCTAACTTTTCCCTTACATTCTTGTTTCAATCAAATGCTTCAGGTGGCAGGCCAGCAGTCCCTTACCTGTAATTTGGGGCCGAAGTGTCCTTCTGTCCAGGTGCCATTCTGAGAATCAGGCCCGAGGATTCTTGGTTATATTTAGATCCCAGCAGCGTGGGGAAATGTTGCCACTGGCTAAGCAGTCATTTCTCAGCAACAAGTTACTACAGAAGGAGTGGGGGACAACTTTTGGTGCCCCATGCTCTACTTTCTGGGCTGCAGTTTTTCATCAGTAAAATGAAGATGGTAATAATAATCCTAAGGAACACAGTCAACACCTGTGGGTCTGTACCTACTTATCTTTATGATGCTCCTCCTGTGGTCCAGCAGTGTCGAATTTCCCTCTAAGTAACACTCCTGAGCTGAATTCTATGAAGTCCCTTTGGTATGGGTTTCGCCGTTGCCAACTTCTGGGAAGTCCCCTGAGCTATACTCCTTTTCACCACTTAACATTTGGAGTAAATTTCAGAACATGACAGTCATAGTCACTAACCAAAAAAGATCCAGCGTAGTTTCAAGCATCAATTTCTTATCCATTGTAATGATCAAGCCCTATCCTCTACCACCCTCAGGTCACAGTAGAGCTTGTGCGAAGGAGTTGCATGCAAAAGACGTTTATTCAGGATGAAGGATGAAGGGATTGGTAGCTGGCAGTTATGGTAGTGCTTCTTCAACCAGGATTGCCCTCCTGAGCCTCTGGCAGAGAGTTGTGGCTCTGTAATGAGCTTGTGGAGCAGTCTCGCTGCAGTTTCCTGTTGCAGGTGTGGACCTGGGCTACTCTCACTCCCAGAACTGACTCCACAGCCTTCTGGCCTTCAGACGGCCATGAATAGAAGTCCTCTCAGTCAGGTAGCTGGCAAAACAGTGAGTTTCTGCAGCATCCGAGCAGCGGCAGCCCTGACAACCCAATGCCCCCTTTCTCTACTTTGCCCTTTTGTCATTTTCCCCCCTGCATAACTAGATGTTCAGCTGACTAAAGAAATGCTCATCTTTCTGGGCCAATAAGCTCAGTCTCCGAACGCTTCTCTTGTTGAGAAAATGGCAGAGCACTGTAAGAACCCAGTTAGATAAACCTTCAAAGTACATGATTCAGTAAAACCCCATCTCAACACAAACCCTCTGGATTAGTCTGGACTGCTGCTTACAAGCCAGCCAGACCCTTTCCTGACTATTCTGGGCCTCACTTCTATCCTCTTGGCCAGAGGGCTCCTGTGTGGCATTGGTTTAAATTTCAGTGTGAAACTGGACCAGGCAGCCTCATGGTTTGGCACAATAGTGTACCTTAAATATTAGTTCAATAGTATGTATTAGAGCCATGGAGATACTGGGTTTCTGTTAATAATATAGAAAAGCAGTTCTCCTTTATTTATTTTAACTGGCCAAAGGAGAATTAATGCTCTGACAAATGAAAAACAAAACATCTGATTAAGATAATGTTCCGTTCTTAGCTGCAGTTCTCATATCCTTTTTGGTCTTCCCTGTAGTTTCTGAAAGGAGGTGACGTCTGTGGAAACATATTCAAAAGTTTAAAATTTAAATAAATGACAAAGCCTACTCTTAATCCATAACGCCACACTATGCATTCTCTGTTTTCAAAATTCCACTCGCTGCAGCTGTCAACTTTTTGCTGACTGCAAGAGTTTGTGAATATACCAGAAACACTCAACAGAGGAAGTTCTGCATGAGTGAGAAGTGTTTTTATTTTGTCTCTTTTCCCTTATTATTTACTTATTTTTGCACTGCTCCATTTACTTCTTTGTTTTTAAACTTCCTCCTAGATCTGGCCTACTTATGTCCATATTGTTTGATAAGTAGGGTCTTGGGAAACTAGGATCACCAAACGTATTCCAATGCTATGTTTGTGCTTCTCTAGTTATGCCATCTTTACTGTTGCTATTTCACAAGGCACCTTCCCTTTGACTACCCTGATGCTTCAATGAGATCTCTCCACTCTCTTGGCCTCCATCCTCAATCCATAGTTCTTCCTCTTCACTTCAAGTCTTGGATGGCTGTGCCTGATCTTTATTTTATATTAAGAGTTTCTGAACAGAATCCCATCACCAAAGAAAAATCCCAACCAAAAAACCCATTGCCATCGAGGTGATCCCAACTCTGGGTGGCGCTGCAGAGCAGAGGACATCTGCTTCTGTGGGTTTCTGAAGCTTTAAATCATTATGAGCACAGACCACCTCATCTTTCTCCAATGGAAGGGCTGGGGGATTCAAACTGCTGACCTTGATGTCAGTACCTTCCTGTGTAACCCACTATGCCACCATGGCTCCTTTAGTAACTAAAGTAAAGGACAAATAGTTGTTCATTGGATTCCACAGGCTGAGTATTCAAATCCAGGATTCACCCAGATTAATTGTGTGGACTTGGCAAGATATCGTTGTTGTTTGTTGCCTAAGCCTACATCACCTGCACAGTTATTGGTATACTGGAGTACATTACCATGGACACTGTATATTTTGAGTGCTATCCTACCTAGGGGCTTGAGGTAGTTAGTTTATTGTGCCAACCTGGCCGATAAACACATGTGGGATTAATTGAAGGGTGGAGGGATAAATGGCTCGGTGAGCCTCGCCTTTCTTGTATCTTGCCCTTTGATAATTAGACCAGTGTGCAGCTGCCTTGCTTGTTCTGTGTCTCCATTTTCAAGCTACACTACCTGTGGGACACCTAACCCGTGGACTGTGTCACTGTAATTTGAGGTTCCTTCAAGACCTGCTTTGCCACACCATTAGAATTTACATCTCTTGAGCTGGGGACTGTTAGACCCTGTCATCTGGCTGACTGTTGGTGACCTACCTTGCTGTTTGCTGCCTGTGCCCGGATAGCCTGAATTGGTCTATAGAGGACTACCCGGCAGCCCTCAAGACTTGAAGGACTGCCAATATATCACAACTGTCTCATGGGAGTGAGTTGCACTGAGCCATACGTACTGCTTTATAATTTAATTAACTATTTATTTCTTATGTTATTTATTTACCTGTATAAATATATATGAAATGATTAGCATTTTGGTTTTGTTTCTCTAGAGAACTCTGTCTAACACAGGGTTTAACTTCAACACAATATTCTGTTGTGATCCAAGATTCTCTATAGTTAATTTTTGAAAGTAGATAGTAACTTTTAAAATATTCTGCATAATGTGAAAAATAAACTGAAATTGTTTCAACATTGGAGGCCCTGCTGGCATTTGAAATACTAGTAGTACAGCTTCCAGTATCTTAGCAAGACACAAACCACCTTACTAAGACACACTGAGATATAGTGCTAGGGAAAGTCATTTTAGTTCCTTTAAAAAAAAAAAGAAGTAGTTTTTCTTTCAGTTGTATAGTTGTGAAATAGCACCTACCTTGCAAGATTATTCTAAGGATTCCAAGCATTTAGCATGTAGGGAGTTGATAATAAATGGATACTATTACTTCTATAATTACTCCTTCTATGATTTTCTTCCTTGGAAGTGAGACAAACTATCATAAAACACCTTATACTGCTCATTTATGTTTGTGATAGCAAGGTCACCAAGACGTCAGTCATGGTCAAAGAAAAGCTAGTGTCTTAAACGTATTTGGTGGGGTAAACAGTAAATAACTTCTAGTTCATGTGGAGTACTTGATGGGGTCCCAATCATGTGCACACCAGAAACCCCATTTCTTTCCCAATGATGACATCATATCAGAATATATCAACAGAGACAAAAAAAAGAAATGATGACACTCTAAATTCTGGATATACATTTTGTTTTAGCCTTAGACATTAACTTAACACCTTACCACATGTTTCCTCTTGGAAAAATTACTCACATCTGTCACCGTTTAATCATATTCAAAATTAGGATGGTATGATTTTGATAGCTGGGATTTTGAGGATGAATGAGATGAAGTATCCAGCATGCACTGCACCCACTCAGCAGGAAGGATATGTATGACCTTGTATGACCAAGCATGGAATTCTGGACCTGCTGGAGCTGAACACACTCCCTTCCCACCCACCTCACACATTTTGCGTGTGAGGGAGTATTTGAAACATAAGAAAAATGGGAACTTTTCTTGGAATGGGCCCCAGGGACGTAGGGGAGTAGAGAAGTCTGAGGGTGAGGTGGCCCATGTGTAACCCTCATGGGGTTGAAGGGCATTTGAGGAAGGTGCTGCTGGAGTCCTTGGAAGGACAGATCTGTGACCTCTGGGAGCAAGGAGAGCAATTATTACACCTCAGTGGAAGCAGATACCCATCAAGCGCCCTGTGTTGATTTCAGGACATTGAGACTCAACCTTTGTCTTAGTATTTGCCTTCCAGGGGCACCATCAACAATAGCAATGACGAAATGCCATAGGATGATTTGCCATACAGTGCCAAGAAGATGGAACAGAACGAGAGAACTAAGATGACATAACAGACTGGTTGGCGAGCATGTGGGAGGCTGTGGTTGGTGGGATCCTAGAAACCCTGGGGGGCATTTGGGATTGATGCTACAGACCCTATGAGGGAAGAAGTGACGAGAGAAAATAAAGCACGAACAGAAACTCTGAGCTCGTAAGGAAATATGACTCTGTTTCTATATGCAGGTGGGGAGTGTGAGGACTCAGCTTCTTTTCTACAGCTTCCCGTCCCCATCCTTTCACTACTACTCTTACAAGGCTGCAGGATGCTGGGAGTCAGCTGCATCTTCTCTGCCTCGCTGCAGTGCAGAACTATTCACTTCAACTACATTATTCACTGGTCCCCTTCGGTTGGCTTTCCTAACTCCCTATCCTCTTGGAATTATTCCAGTGCCAGATTTCCTTCTTTCTCCTACTTCTCCACAAATCTAGCCTTTTGCTAATGCTTGATTTGTTTCAATAAATTATTTGTTGAGTAAATTGAGCGACTACCCTTTGCCAAGTTATTCTTTAGAAGAGGGTAGCATGGGGCAATGCTATTCCTTTAAGAAGTGTGCAAGGAGGCAGAGAGGCCTCACGTGGTATTGCAGTAGGTATCTCAGTCTTTTCAGAGAGGTAAGGCCATTTTATTTGATACACTGACTCTAGCTAGTAATGGTGGCAGAGCAGAGAGGTGGTCCCTGGGTACTTATTTCCAGGAGGGCAGGCCTGAGCAAGATGCTCTTTTGAAAGGTCAAAAGGCGTATTGAGGACCAGAACCCGATGTTGGGAACCTAAAATTGGGATGATGCACCAAGCACAGTGCAGAAGCCGACAGTGGATTTTTATGTATATTTCTTTCCATTTCATCTTGATACTGCCTTAGGGCTTCCCAGACTGAAATCACATCCTTCTAACAAATCATGGCTGCTGTGTCTATAAAATGGTAGCTTAGAACAGGGTCATAGAACCTAACAGATAAGAACCCACACTGTCTCAGGGCCTGTTTATTCCAGAACCGGAAGAAAGAGTCCTGGAATAAACAGGCCCGTCAAAGGCCTTCGGGTCAGTGCCACCTTCTGTTTCCCTTGATTCCCACATAGAACAGTGGCTGATTTCCCACAATTACTGGTGCCACGAGAGACAGGCAGTGAGAGCAGAGTGTATACATCCAATTCCTCCACTCCAAAATACAGTTTAAAACAGGCACCAACTACGTTTCAAAAGAACAAAGAAACAACCAATGCCTGTGAGAGAGGCCAACTATTTATATAAAATAAACATTTATATAATTTGAAAATTAAATATAAGAAACAACAATAACAACAAGAGAGCTTAGTTATAACAGAAGTTGGCAATCCCACTGATTGTGGAACTGATTTTGTTTAGATTTTCTGGTAAGGAAAACCCATACTGGAACTTAGAGGGAGAGAAAAAAATCAGAAACAAATAATATCATGTGTACCTTTCAAAGAAGTGGAAACGATAATGCTGGTAATAAAGGAATAGAAGGGCTTAGTACTAATGTGCCCAGGGAACAGAGATAGTGACATGAATCATGATGGGCATGAAGTTAATGATAGGTTTGAAATGGCCAAGATATTGAACTCATTCTTCAGACCTGTCGCTAGCAATAGAAATGTAAAGGAAAATACAGGCAATGAGGAGGTAATAGAAGCCCTGTGGAAGTAACTACCAGCAGCAGCAGCAGCAGCAGCAGCAGCAGCAGCAGCAATACTTGCCTCAGCTAATACTACCCCGAGCAGGTGTAGCATGTTCCTTAAGGATACAGGAAATTGATTGATGTCTATTGGGGCATTTAGAATACTGCCTAAAAAGTAGGTTTGCTGTTATTGCTATTTTAAATACAGTTAAGGAGAGGTTCTGGGGTGGGGGGGAGTTCAATTACTGTGTGTGTGTGTGTAATTAAAAGGCGAGGAAATGGGGACAAAAAAGTAACGATCACATTTGTTAAATTGGATGTCAATTACTGGAGAGCTCGGACACACATTAGGAGGCATCGAAATGCTCAGTGACTAACAACCATTAAAGCCACTTGCTTTCAAGTCAGTTGGGACTCATGGCAACCCCATATTTGTCAGAGATCTAAAATTGTGCTCCACAGAGTTTCTTTCTATCTTTCTAAAAGTGTTTTATTGTGAATTAGGTGAAGGTTTATAGAGCAAATCACCAGTTATACATTCAACTATCTATCTATCTATCTATCTATCTATCTATCTATCTATCTATCTATCTATCTATCTATCATCTATCTATCTATATTTGTTTCAGCTCATCCATTGCAATTACTTACTCCTTTACCATTCCTTCTTCCTTAACCCTTTGTTGGTGGGTAAATGTTGCCATTTAAACCATAAATGGTTGTTAATTCTACCATAGGATTGAGTTCAATTCCAGACTGAGGGTCAGAGTCTCAGGGATCCCAGCTCTCTCCATCCATCCAGCCAGGAAGCCTGGTTTCCTCTGAGGTTTGCTCCATATTTTCCCCCAACTCCACCCTACACGTTGAATATGATCCTTTCAGAGCAGAGTGTAGTGCTAGTGGGAACCAACTGGTACTTCTTGTCTCGGGACTGTGGACTCTGATGTACATATCAATTTTCATCACTCTTGTTCTCTGGATAACTAGAGTGGGTTGTTTTGGATAATTTTTCATAAGTAGATTTCAAGGAGTTTCTTCTCAGTTTCCCCTGTGTGGACATGAACCACTAACCCTTCAGGGAGCCACTAAACACATAAATTAGTTTCACCACCCTAGGATTGCTGACAATCCTTACATTTCCTAAAATCAAAGTATTTAAAAAGTAATTTAATGCCACCATCCCCCCAAAAAGTAACGCCAATCAGAAGAAAAATTATGCTAACAATCTTACATGTATTTTAGTGAATCTAAGACATAATACTTTCAATTTTCTCATATGCATATGAAAGTTAGGCAATGAATAGGGAAGACAAGAGAACAATGATACATTTGCATTATGATTTGGGGGACAAATATTAAAAGTATAATGCACTGCCGGAAGAACAAACAAATCTGTCTTGGAAGAAGTACTGCAGAATGGTACCAGACTTCTTCCTATGTACTTTGGAGGCATTAGGAGGAGATCAGTCTGGAGATAAGGGCATCAGGCCAGGTAAAGTATAAGGTCAGTAAAAAGGATTAAGCGCCTCAGTGAGATTGATTGACATAGTGGGTACAACAGTGGGCTCACATAATGCTTGTGAAGGTGGTACAGGACCACACAATGTTCAGTTCTGTTTCACATAGGGCCACTATGAGTCATGACTGGCTTAATAGTATTTAACAATAAGTGAATAACTCAAAGAACACAGTGGTTAACGTATAGCATAACACTCCATGTATTCTCATGTGAAATGTATGAGATTAAATGTGTATCTCTTATATTTTACCTTTTAAGATCACATATAGCCAAAGTCTAGTTTCATATATCTTCTTTTGTTTTAGGCTCTCTCTCTCTCTCTCTCTCTCTCTCTCTCTCTCTATATATATATATATATATATATATATATATATATATATATATATATATATATATATATATATATATATATAAAATCCCTTATACTCAGAGCATCCCTACCCATGCCAATCATTTACTTTTTCAGATTTTCTCTCATCTTCTGTCAAGGGTCCCTTGCTTGGATCTCCTTATGTATGCCTTAAACTTTTAGGACCAAGGAGATTAAATAGCAAGTGAAGTAATGTGCTAGTTTTAGTTAAGATCTTTAAGTGATAAAGCCTTAATCCAAAAATATAATTAATGTTAATTCAGACTCTGTACCAAGGTAGTGGAGATGGCCCAGGGGTCCTCAAACTTTTAAAACAGGGGTCCAGTTCACTGTCCCTCAGACCCGTGGAAGGGCTGGACTATAGTTTTTTTAAAAATCTATGAACAAATTCCTATGCACACTGCACATATCTTATTTTGAAGTAAAAACACAAATGTGGCCAAAACACCCGGCGGGCTGGATAAATGTCCTTAGCAGACCGCATGTGGCCCGTGGGCTGGGTCGTAGTTTGAGGACACCTGGTAGGCAATATGGTCCTTTTGGTGGCCTCGTAATCTCATTAAAGACAGCTGCCCATGAGTGGCAATGAGCATATTCAGAAGGCAGCCACTCCTACAGCTGGACTGGATCAAGGGTTGTAACTTTCCAGCCAAGGACCACAGGTACTTACATTAGGAAACACAAAGATGAACACTGATGTAGTATCTCAATGAACTCTTACTGATCAAAGAGGCAAGATGGAAGTGACATAAATTCATTTGTGTGAATATTACCACTAAATTTACTATATTATGTTATAGATGATAAAGTATTAAATTATGATAAATTATAGATGATAAAGTATTAACCATTTTTGATAAAATATAATTTATGTGCTTGTAAAATCTATATGCACGTGGGATCATATATGCTGATTCAAATTATTATATATACTAGATGGACCATTGTTGTTGTTGTGTGCTGTTGAGCTGATTCCAATTCATAGTGACTCCATGTGACAAAGAAGAACTCCTTGTGGGGGTTTTAATTTTTACAGAAGCCACGCATTTTCCACCTGCAGAGCCAGTGAATGAGTTATGAGTTATAAATGCCGACCTATACGTTAGCAGCTGAGCACCTAACCATTGCACCCCCAGGGATCTTGACCGTAAATGCATACCATTTTAAATGCACTAGGAGATAATGCTAATGAAAGGAAACCGATACTTATGCCAGTTTAAAAATTATCACTATGAAATCACCTCTAAATCTGGAATCTTTGGTTATCGTATCTGAATATCATTTAAAGATATGTTTACTTGAACATGCACACCTAAATGTATATGTTCATATGCATAGGTAACATTTAGTAGCTACATATGTTTAAAGGAGGGATATGTTTTTCCCCTGGGTGTTACATTTTTCATGTTTCTAATGTGCATGCGTATTACTTGGGTCCTTGCAATGCTCGTGTACTCAGCCCTCAATCTTCTTTAAGAGGATGCTGTCTTGTGGACCAAGGTCAAGTATAAATATCAATATGGCTCCCTTGGTAGGTGATTACTGACACAAACAGACATTTCATGAAAATCGAGTCTTTTTGTTATATTATTTCTTTCCCTCTAAGCTGTGTTTCTTGTTTTGCTTCTGATCTTGTCTGGGGCAAGGGAAACCTGAGCCAACAGCCTCGAGAGAAATGTTTCTGCAACAACTTGATTGAGAAAAGGGAGGACAACAGCCTCATAGATTTGACTGCTATTTCCTGCCTATCTCCCTGATCGGGGGAGCTCAGATTCTTTTAGCCTCGTTATTTAATATCTGAGCTTCCTGTATTTATAGGCCACCAAGCATTTCTCTATTCTGTTGCTGTTTTTATAGCAAGTCCAAAAGTTTCCAGTTTGAAACTATAATTTTATTAGAATATACTACACATATCTTATAATCATTCAATCATATTTAAGATTTGTGCAATCATCACCACAATCAGTTTCAGAGCATGTTTTTCTCATATACATTGTTGTTAGCTACCCATTTCCCCCCTCCTCTTCTCCCCTGCCCATAGAGAGTTACTGTCTGTATAGATCATCAGATCCTGGATTTCACATTCAGAAAATCCTATAAGACACAGACAGGAAGCAACAAACCAATGCAAGCAAGCAAACAACCAACCAACCCAAAACAACAACAAAAAAATCACAAAAATTTGACAACAATGACTAGACAAAACATAGAAACACCTCAATCAGAAAGAAAGCAGAAAATACTAAAAACTGAAACAACATTACAATGGGTCAAAAGGGAGATCAAATGATAAGGTATTATATTTGCATGTGAAATTTTAATTTCTGGACTGGCTGTAACTGCCCTTATAGAATGTGATTTAGGAACACTCTTAATATAGAATGAAAATGTTTGATTTACAGAAAACTCTATGTAACGACCATGATGTTAGTAGAGAAGAGTGAAACATGGTTGGTCCTATTCTGAAATAGTTTGGTTAATTTATCTTTTGACTTAATCCTAATATTTTGGCAACATTCTTGAGGTGTTTTTAGTTAAAGAGTATCTGACACTTGAATGATAATCATCTACTAAACTATTTCTCATACTTATTATTTCAGAAAGTATATATAAAAAACAAAATGTTATGGTATATATATAACAAAATATTATTAATTTATCAAAAAGTCATAGCTGCAATCACTGCTACCAAATGTCTACTCCTCAATATTGGTCATCACTACTTCTAACAGCCCATTGCCTAGCATATGCAGCCGAGAGGGCATCCAAGATGTTTTAAAACAATATACCTTGATTTGAGATTTAGGAATAAAGAGATATTTGTGATCTTTTTTTAAGAAGTTCAAAACAGAAGATAAAGAATTGTGCTGTCAGCAGCTGAGGTCAAGCCCCTGGGAAGAGATGTCTTTCTCTGTGGATAATGGACTTCAGTTGTAATTTGGCACCCTTTATGTGGAACTCCTTAGAAAAGGACCACCAACGGACAGTTTCAACTGAGCCCTATAAGTCAACACTGGAGATAAGCTTGGAGCTACATTATCCTCACAGAAACATTTCCTACTACGCCCTTGCACATCCATAAGGACTTCCTTAAAGTTTCTAATAAAAATTCTGAAAAAGTATAGAAAAGCTCATCAGAATTTTGTTCATAAATTGTTGTGCTGGTGCATTTATTTGTTTGTTAAGGTTTTAAAAGCATGTAACACATTAGAAATAATCTTTTTGGACCTTTCTTTCCAATTCCCTCCCTTTAACATAAAGAAATATAATGTAATAACAATGCTGTATTCTTGCACCATGACTGTAGTGGTCTTTTTTTAACATACATGATTGAACCCTAATGCATATTGTATCCTTTCTATTGTGAGCAATTCTGATTAAGTAGGAGCACTTTTTCATGCTAGTGGCACTAAGATATTTGCACAACATCTCTGACTGCTCATACAGGTTCTCATACCAAAGAGAAGATTCAGTATATAGAACATAAGAGATTAGAGAGAAACTCGAATTCAGAAACAAGAGTCCCAGAATTGAATCCAAGTCCCGATATCAACTAATTCAGTTATCCTGGGCAAAGTAATCTGAGTTTCCTCATCCAGCAAGTAAGGGGTCAGTGTTACATAGTCACCAAGTTCTTTTACAGCTCTCACAGTTTATATTTCCACACTATGGAAGTTTTAACACTGGGGATATAAAAATTGAGTCATAGAAAACATGTCTTTGATTTTTTGTAGTAGTTGTGTTAGTCTGCGTAGACTAGAGAAACAAATTCATAAATACTCATATGTGTATAAGAAAGTGCTTCAGATAAAGAGTAATTGTACATTAAGAAAACATCCCAGCCCAGTCCAGACCAAGTCCATAAGTCTGATATTAGCCCATATGTTCAATACCAATCTATAAAGCCCTCTTTAGACTCACAAAATACATGCAATGATGCCAAATGCAGGAAGATCACAGGCCGGTGGGTGGATCCAGTGATGTGGTAAGCATCTCAGTGCTGGCAGGGGTCTCCATGTGGCTCCATCAGCTACGGGCACTAGTGTAGTTCCATATCTTATCAGCAGCAATATCTCCCAGGGAGTGACCATGTCCCATCTCCAGCGAGGTATTTATCTCCTTAGTGCCTCCAAATGAGGTCATCAAGTTACGACCCGATTGACTGGATAACTCTACCCCTTCACTCTTAATCTTTTCAAATTGACAACAGATTATATAATTACCACAGTAGTTTTTGGGAAAACTGAGTTAAGATAGCCATCTGAACAAAGTGGGAACATATTATGACAAAGTAAGTCATAAAGTTTCAAACTTGGGGAGGTGGACTAAAATTATTGTTGAGGGGAACTGAGGTTTTGATTAGAAAGTAATCATTGACCATCACTTTGTATCTGGTGATGTGAAGACAAATTGGAAGGATGAGCTACTTTCTGAGAAACCAGAGCAATTTTTTGGCTGATGTTTTATTTATTTTTGTCTATATTCCCTTTCTCATCCCTTATTTTTAATTTTCCTTGTTTTTTATTCTTTATTTCTGATATTTTCATGTTGTTTTTTGTTTTATTCTCCTTTTCATTATTTCATTTTCATGCCATAGTTGCTTGTATTTATGTTTTTTCTCAGAATTTTTTGTCTTGTCCCAGTCACTGGGAGATGCCAACTGTAGCCATACTGCTCAGACACACTTGCACTTTCTGAAGCTGGACAAAGACCACACCACTCTCCCTGCATCACCTGACTGTGACAGCGGCCAATAAGACCCAAATCTGTCCTCCAGGAATAGCAAACAGGATTGTACACACACTCAAAATAATCATATCTATTAGGAAATGGGTTGGATGTACAATAACATATTAACATACAATCACCATTTCAATACAAAAACAAAAAACAACACCACAATGGGTCAGAATCAACAGAAAATTTTAGTTCACACAAAGAAACAAGACAGTGATTGAAATAAGTGCAACAATACCGAATCAGATATTATTACTGATAAAATAGCATTGGAATCTACTGATCAGAAATGTAAAAGAATGATAGTTAGGCATAATAACAGATCAAGACGAAAATTGTAGGAGGGGAACGCAAAAATAAAGAACAAAGACAAAACTTGTGACTAATTCAGGAAAACACAAGAAGAAACACTGTAAAGATAAATGGAAACTATGTAAAGAAACAAAAGCAGGAACTAGAACTTCAGGAGATTGATGATACGATTTCAGAGCCACAATAATGCACTGAGAGAGCAAAAATGTAGAAATATAAATGGAAGGCATAATTAACAATATTGAAGGCAAAGCTCTCAATGCTAATTTGCTCGAGAAACAATCAGGGGAAAAAAGAACAAATCATACAGAGCAAAAACTAAGGGAGACAAAATAGAACACAATCCAGAGGAAAAAATTTACATGTGAGTGCAATTCTAAAACAGGAAGACAAATGCACACACACGCACAAACAAATTTGAACACTTGTTGAAAGAAATAAAACTTCCCTAATATAAGTAAAGTCAAGAAGATTTAATTCAAGAAACCCCATGAATACTGAGGTAGTTTAATGTGCCAGCCTGGCCAATAAACACATGTGGGATTAATTGAAGGGTGGAGAAATAAATGGCTCAGCGAGTTTCGCCTTTCTTGTCTCTCGCTCTTTGATCATCGGACCAGTGTGTGGCTGCCTTGCTTGTTCTGTGCCTCAATTTGCAAGCTACACTATCTCTGGGACATCTAACCCGTGGACTGTGTCACTGTAATTTGAGGTTCCTTCAAGACCTGCTTCGCCACACCATTGGAATTTACATCTCTTGAGCTGGGGACTGTCGGACCCTGTCATCTGGCTGACTGTTAGTAACCTGCCTTGCTGTTTGCTGCCTGTGCTGGGATAACCTAGCTCTATCTCTCTACAGAGGACTACCTGACGGCCCTCAAGACTTGAAGAACTGCCAATGTCTCACAACTGTCTCATAGGAGTGAGTTGCACTGAGCCATTTGTACTGCTTTATAATTTAATTAACTGTTTATTTCTTATGTTATATATCTATCTTATATATATATATAATTATTAGCATTCTGGTTTGTTTCTCTAGAGAACCTTATCTAACACAAATATCAAATAGACCCTAAAAGAAAATTATCAGACATCTCATAACCAAGTTTTCTGAAACCCAAAACAAGGAAAACATTCTGGAAGTAGCTCAGGAAAAAAATGGTACATTATTTGCAAAGGAGAATCAGTAATATTAATATCTTATCATACTGCTTACAAGAGCATATTAGACACAAGAAAAATGGACTAAACACCAAAGGATAGAAAAAAATTATCAAGAAATCAGAAAAGATCAGAAGTGGCAATACTAATTTCTGACAAAATTAATTTTAAGACAAAAAACAATTCAAGAATTAAGGAATGACATATAATAATTAAAGATCCAATTAAGAAACAGGATACCCATAATACACACTCAATGAAAAAGCATCAAAATATATCAATTAAAGTCTAATAGAATTGAATCAAAAGTCACCCCGGCAATAATAGTAATAGACTTTGGTACATCACTTTAAACAAGAACAGAACAACCAGGAAAAAATCCAACTAAAGCACAGAAGAACTAAATAGCAAAATCAACCAACAGGACCGCATAAACACATATAGAACAGTCCATACCACAGCAGCACAATGTACACTCTGTTCCAGGCCAAATGGAACATTCTCTAGACTATATCCTATCTTAGGCCACAAAGCAAATCTCAGTACTTTAAAAAACGTTAAATACTGTACAGTATCATCTCAGAGCACAACACTGTAAAATTAGAATTAAACAATAGGAAATTCAAATACTGGAAGTTGAATAACACATTTCTTTAAGACTACTGAATAATAAAAGATATAAAAATGAAATTTTAATATTCCTCGAATCAAATTAGAATGAAAGCAAAACATTTCAAAATCTTTAAGATACAACAAAAATCAGTGCATATAGGGGATTATATAGTAGTTAATGCACACATCAAAAAAGAGAGAGAGACTAGATTGCACAGCCACAAAACACTAGGGTGCTTCCTTAAACAAATGCAAATAGAAATACTACACCACTCTGCAATCTCTCTACTCAGTATGTCCATCTCCAAAGTAAAGGAAAATATTTACAGAATATGCATATATATATTTATTACAGTGCTTCCTATAATAGCAAAAAGATGGAGACAACAAGAACAAAAGCACAGCGGAGGAATGGATAAACTCTGCTACATACACATAATGGAATCATATGCATCTCTAAAAAACAATGAAATGGTCGAATACTTCATGACTTGGATGAATTTCGAAGCACAGTTAGTCAATCTCAAAAACATAGATACATTGTGAAACTATTATTATAAAGAAAAAAACGTAAAAAATTTATTTTCACACCCAAAGAGGCAGACTGAAGGTTATGGCTAAGTTGGGGATGAGGGAGTATAAGGAGGGAAGGCAGAGGGGGAAAAAAGAACAAGAAAGTGTCACTTACAAGGAGGCCCCATACAAGGGGTTTACTGATACTGTCTGTTCTAATGAGATGGGCTGTGAAACTGCCTTTTATGTGCTATGTGTGTGTTATACTCCATAAATAAAAGGGGAAAAAGGGAGAGAGAGATCAGTCACAGTCTTGAAAACACTCCATTTTTCTTCACTCTCAGAGCTGATCTCAGGTCTGAATGGTGACAAAAGGAAGAAAGTAAAATTGAAACTGAGTTCAATGCTTTTGTGACACATGGGCCATTTGCAAACATAGTAAAAGAGAGAGAAAAAATGACATCAACACCTTAGCCCAGCATTTCCCACAATTAGAAAAATAGCAACAAAAGAAGCCGACAACCACCGAAAGACATGAAAATTAGAGCAGAAATAAATGGTGCAGAAAACAATGGAAAGTAACAGCAAGACTGGAAGTTGGTTCTTTGAAAGGGTTCATAAAATAATAGACCAGCCATTGGCAAATCTAAGAAACGAAAAGAAGGAGAGGTAAATAACATTAATAAGACACAAAATGGGCTAAGGAAATCTTTGACCGTGGATTCCGATCCTACCAGTATAACGAGAAGAGTTGCCCCAGCAGCCAAGGCAGCCATCTCAGGAGAAAAAGGGTTTATTGTTATGAACGTCTACGAAATTCTGAGCAAGGAGACTTTACTTTTTAGCACGGGGATGTGATTTTGATCACCAAGATAGATGGTGACTGATGGACACAGTCCTGCTGGGAAACTAGAGTCTAGGCTTAAAAAACAACAACCTAAAAATGCTCAGGTTATTGCCTCATACAATACTATCAGCTCTGGCACCCTGGGCTACTGATTTTGAATCCAAAAATCGAACCCAGGTGAATGGGGTGGGGGGGAGGAGATCTGCAAGCACACAGGGGAAAGTGCCAGATGGGCTGGTTCTCAGTTAATTGTGTGAAAAATTCAAGCTCTGGAACAAGCAAACTCACTCCAGTGGAACTACCCAAACCCGTGGCATTACCAGTGTGCCAGGCAATCAGGATGTAAATCTACATGGCCACAGGATGACAGCAAACTGGCCTTTAACACGGGCAAGATTTTCAACATCTTTCACAAGGGAGAGCCCTGACTAGTGGAACAGAAAAGTCAGAGGGCAAGTTGGGTTTTTCCCATCAAATTATGTGAAGTTGACCACAGGCATAGACCCCAGCCAGCAATATATCATATGTTGTCTATCCCTTACTCAGGCTTGAAAATCATCAGAGACCCACTATCCTATATCACTCCCTAGAAGGAAGATGAGAGATGTAGCCTTGATCACATGTGACTCACAGCATGATCATCTACTGCATTCTGAGTAGAAGTCACTGCAAAGCAGTTTACCTCAATTTACCTTAGTGGCAAGCGATGGCAATGTTTGTTATAACTTGCTGATGTAGAAGCAAAATACAAAAATGCACAGGGTAGTAAGTTTTTTGTGGCTTTTTCCATAACTCAAATTGATTTCCTTCCACCGTTACACAGGAACTATCAGTACCATGGAAATTCTTTTTAAAGATATAGTTTAACATTCTAATAAAAACAAAATTTAAAAACATTTTAAAGAGAAATAAAATGATTTCTTGCTATTTTTGGTTTTGCAAAAAAGATGCACTATCATGGAATGCTGTATGTTCTATTAAAATATTTCCCAAAAGTCCATAAATCTGAGACTATGTACTTTTTCACTTGGTCCAGTGTTAACCAACTCCATAGTGTAGTTTGGTCTGGTCCCCTTGCTCTCGTTATAGAAGTAGAGGAGTTCGGTATATCTGTTTTAAAGATGTGTAGAATGAGCTCAGTTAAAAGAAGGTATTTGGTGCTTGTTTGTGTGTATCATCTGTAATTTGGTGAGCATATGGTGTAGTATTGATATTTCTACAATGTTGTTTTGCTATCCATGAGCATGCTATGGACTAATTTATGTAAGCCTCCTTGGGTTTCTTGTAGTAGTATTTTGTAGTTATTATTTTGCTTGATTTTTGTATATTTCTTTTGCGTCACTGGTTAGATTTATTCCTAAATATTTGATATTTTGAGTGCTAGTTTGTTTGTTTTTCTGTATTTCCCTTTCAGAGCTATCTTTGTAAGGGTAAAGGAATCCTCCTGAGTTCTGTGTGCTCATCCTTCTTTACTCTGCCTCTTTGCTGAATCTTACAAATAGTTACAGTGATTTTCTTGCTGGGTTTTTATTTTCTATCTATAAGGCCGGTATGAGTTGGAATGCTCAATCACAATGGATTTTATGTCTATCGCTATATGGGTTGGAATTAACTTGATCACCATGGATTTTGAGTTGGAATTAACTTGATCACAACGGATTTTATGTCTATCGCTATAGCATTTGCAGACAGTTTTAATTCTTCGCTGCCAATTTGACTGTCTTTTAATATCTTTTCCTGGTTCTTGTTTTGGCTAAAACTTCCAGTAAATTTTTAAATAAGAATGGTAACATAAGAATCCTTATCTGGTTTCCTTTCAAAAGGGGAATGCTTTTAGTCTCTTTCCATTGAGATTATTGTTGGTTGTTGGTGTTATAGATCTACCCTTAACTATATTAAGATATTTTCCTCCGATTCCTATTTTGTTGAATGTCTTTTATTAGGAACTGCTTTTGGATATTGCCAAATCCCTTTTCTATTAATTGATATCATTATGTATTTCTTCACATTTTCAAAACTTACATGGTCGGTTATGCTGATTGCTTATTATGCTGAACCTTTCTTGGATACCTGGTATGAATTCTACCTGCTCATGATTAATTTTTTTGGCATATGGTTTGATTTTATTGATTGGGGTTTTATTGAAAACTTTTGTGTCTAGTTCATGAAGGATTTTGGCCTAAAATTTCTTCTTTTAGTTATGTCTTTGTCTGGTTTTAATATCAGAGTTATGATTACTTCATAAAGGGAATTCAACAATATTCCATCTTTTTTATATTCCGAAATAGTTTGAGCAGAATTGGTGCCAGCTTTTCCCCCCTGAATGTTTGATATAATTCATTAATGAAGCTTTCTGACCTCAAACCTTTTTATGTTGTGATTTTTTAAGGACCTCATCAATTTCTTCTTTTGTTTGAATATACTCATATTTTCTATCTCATTATGTGTTAGTTTAGGTAGGTAGTGTGTTTTTAGAAATTGCTAATATCTCAAAAGTTTTCAAATTTGTTGAAGCACACACAACTCTTGAGAGTATCTGTAATTAACCTTTATATTTCATTTGTTTCTTTTTGTGGTAGTTACATAATCTCACATCAACTTGAGGGTATAAGAGTGCAGGGATGGGGTCTAGCCTGTCAATTAGGCTACAGCCTGTTGATGCCTCCTTGTGGACATGGATTTCTCATGAGGATTCTGGGAACTTCCTCTCTGCCTTCGTCTTTCTGTTGACAACCTTGTGGAGACTTGCTGAGACCTGCACGAGCTCTCTCTCTCAGCTTCACCTTCCTGTTGGGGAGTCACAGTTACAGAGCTGGATGAGCCACCTGGAGACCTGCACAAGCATTGAGATGCTTCCCCTGGCATTGGTATTACAAACTGCACCCTTTTGCCTCATTGCATGTGACTGTTTGAGGCCAGAAGAATTTATGGACTAGTATTGGATTTATGAGCTAAATCGAACTTATGGACTTGATCTGGATTGGGCTGGGATGTTTTCTTAATATACAATTATTCTTTGTTATAAAACCCTTTCTAATCCAGTGTCTCTGGATTTGTTTCTTTAGTCAACTCAGGCACACTATTGTAACATGACTAACTTCATTTCTTGTTCATATTATTTGCACCTTCTTTTTCTTTGTCAGATTTTTGTTGATCCTCATGAAGAATCAATTTCTAGTGTTAATTCTTTCTATTCCATTTATTTTTCTCGAAGATTTATTATTTTTATTTATTGCTATTGTTGATTTAGTTTGCTGGTATTTTTCTAATTCCTAGAGATGTTAAATTAAGGTATTTGCTTTTGATTTTTTCTTTTTTATTCTTTGGATATGTTTATTTATTGTATAAACTGCTGTGTGTGTGCATTCCTTTTGCTTTATCTTGAAGATTTTGGTATGTTGCCTTTCCATTCTCACTTGATTCAAGAAACTTTTAGTTTTATTTTTTCCTTCTAATTTGTGGTAGTTTTAAAATAGTGTATTATTCATTATCCACGTATTTAAGTTCCCCCCATGATCTTCCTGTTTTTGAATTGGAATTTTATACTGTTAGAATATGAGATGGTTTGTAGTATTCTCATGTTTAAAATTTTATTGAAGTTTATTTTGTAGCTTAAGATATGGTATATTCTGATACACGTTCTATATGCTCTGGGAAAGAGTGTAAATTGTGTGCACTGTTGGGGAGTCCTGGTGGCAGAGTGGGTTATGCAGGGGGCTGCTAACCACAAGCTCAAGAATTCAGACCATCAGCTCCTCAGGACACCCCCCCCCCAAAAAAAGAGAGAGAGACAAACAGAGGCTTTGTACTCCCATACAGAGTTACAGTCTTGAAGAACCACAGGGTCAGTCTTCTCTGCCTTTATAGATTTTCTTTGAGCCAAAATCAAGTCAACGACAGTTAGTTTGGTGTTTTGGAGTTTGTTTTGGATGACGTGCTCTGTATATGTCTGTGAGGTCAAGTTGACTGATTATGTGGTTTAGATAATATCTGTCTTTACTAGTTGTTTTTTTCATCACAAGTGGTATTAAAATCTTCTACAATCATTATGGTGTCTTCTCTATCCCGCTTCACATCTGTTAAAGTTTGACTCATATATTTAGGCGTTTTTTTATTGGATATATAGATATTTATCATGGTATATCCTCTTGTACAACTGACATTTTAGTGTTCTATAAAGTCCTTTCTTGTCTTTTTTTTTCTTTTTAAACATTTTATTAGGGGCTCATACAACTCTTATCACAATCCATACATATAAACACATCAATTGTATAAAGCACATCTGTACATTCTTTTCCCTAATCATTTGCAAAGCATTTGCTCTCCACTTAAGCCCTTTGCATCAGGTCCTCTTTTCCCCCCCTCCCTCCCTGCTCCCCACTCCCTTATGAGCCCTTGATAATTTATAGATTATTATTTTGTCATATCTTGCCCTGTTGGGCGTCTCCCTTCACCCCCTTCTCTGTTTTCCGTCTCCCAGGGAGGAGGTCACATGTAGATCCTTGTAATCAGTTCCCCCTTTCCAAACCACTCACCCTCTACCCTCCCAATATCACCCCTCACCCGCTGGTTCTGAAGGTATCATCCACCTTGGATTCCCTGTGCCACCAGCTCCTATCTGCACCAGTGTACAACCTCTGCTTTATCCAGACTTGCAAGGTAGAATTCAGATCATGGTAGTTGGTGGGGGGGAGGGAGGAAGCATCCAGGATCTGGGGGAAAGCTGTATTCTTCAGCAGTGCTACATCTCACCCTAACTAACTCATCTCCTCCCCTCGACCCCTCTGTGAGGGGGTCTCCAGTGGCCGACAAATGGGCTTTGGGTCTCCACGCTGCACTTCCCCCTTCATTCACTATGGTAAGATTTTTTTTTTTATGATGATGCCTTATCCCTGATCCCTTCGGCACGTCATAATCGCACAGGCTGGTGTGCTTCTTCCATGTGGGCTTTTTTGCTTCTGAGCAAGATGGCCACTTGTTCACCTTCAAGCCTTTAAGACCCCAGACACTATCTCTTTTGATAGCTGGGCACCATCAGCTTTCTTTGCCACATTTGCTTATGCACCCGTTTGTCTTCGGCGATCGTGTCATGGAGGTGTGCAGCCAATGATATGATTTTTTGTTCTTTGATGCCTGATAACTGATCCCTTCAGGACCACACAATCACACAGGCTGGTGTGTTCTTCCATGTGGGCTTTGTTGCTTTTGAGCTAGATGGCTGCTTGTTTATCTTCAAGCCTTTAAGACCCCAGACACTATCTCTTTTGATAGCCGGGTACCATCAGCTTTCTTTACCACATTTACTTGTTCACCCGCTTTGGCTTCAGCAGTTGTGTCAGGAGGGTGAGCATCATAGAATGCCAATTTAATAGAAGAAAGTATTCATGCGTTGAGGGGGTGCTTGAGTAGAGGCCCAAGGTCCTTCTGCCACCTTAATACTAAACCTATAAATATAGACACATAGATCTATTTCCCCATCCTCATATACATATTTGCATGTATATGTCTTTGTCTAGACCTCTATAAATGCCCTTTGTCTCCTAGCTCTTTCCTCTATTTCCCTTGACTTTCCTCCTGCCCCACTATCATGCTCCGTCCCCACCTGTGTTACAGCTATACCCCTTCTTTGCGTAACCTTACCCTTGATCATTCCCTACCAGGCCTGCGACTACCCCCTCACCACCAATTTGGATCCCATGTTGTTCCCTTGTCCCTGGGTTTGTTAACACCACTTCCTTACACCCCAACATCCCCCTATCCCAAATCCCCCCGGAACTGTCGGTCCCGTTGTTTTTCCTCCAGATAGTTCATCCAGCCTGTCTTATTTAGACAGACCAGTGGAGATAATAACATGCACAAAAACAAGACAGGGGAAAACAAAGCAACAGTATACAACCAAAAAACAGAACAGCAACAACAAACCACTGACAAAGAACAAAACCAAACACATCAAGAAAGAAAAGCTTTCTTGTCTTTTATGGAGATAATTTCCTTATAATCTATTTGCTATTGCCATTACTATTGTCACTCCTGATAGTTTTTAATTGACATTTGCTTGATCTGTGTTTTTCCTCCTTTGATTTTTAGTCTGTTTTGCTTTTGGTTTAGGTGTATTTCTGGGTGGCAGAATTTTGATGCCTTGGGTTTTTGTAGCTACCTCTTTCTGTCTCTTGATTGGTCTGTTTAGTTCATTTACATACATTCCAGTTACCAGTAGCTATGAATTTATTGCTTTAATTTTGCTGTGGGTTTTGTTTTGTGTTTGGTTCTCATGGCTGGCTCCTTCCACATAACTTTTGTGTTGAGCTAATTTGTGTATGAGTTTCTTACACCTTTTTCATTGTTGCTGCAGTTTTAGTGTTTATTACCACATTGTAATTTCCCCTTATTTTGATGAGAAATTTTATTAATTTTCTTCAAAATTACTCTGTAATTTGTTATAGTCTTCTGTTTGAAAGCAATCTGGTCTATTTTTTAAAGTCTTTATTTTTTCTTCATTTGGGAAGTTTGTACCTATACAATTTATTTACTCTTTTTACTTGGTACTTGGTAATTGTTCTTGATTACAATTTACTATTTCTGGTTCCCCATTCCAATCCTTTAGATTTGTTTTACTTTGAGCACTTTTCATTTGCATTTTAAAGTAAGGATTTTTACATATGCTTTTGCATGGTGTTGTCATGTGTGTGAAACACTGCTGTCTGCACTTGGTGGCAATTTGTGCGATGAAATATTTTTTTATGTTTCTTGTATGATTGGTCTGATTTTCACAAATTGCATTATTTTTTATTTATCTGGAAATGCTAATCTACTAGAGCAGTAGTTCTCAGGGGTCACCTAATTCATCCTGAATATCAGATATTTACATTATGATTCATAACAGTAGCAAACTTATAGTTATGAAGTAGCAACCTAAATAATTTTATGGTTGGGGATCACCACCGCATGAGGAACTGTATTAAAGGGTCACAGCATGAGGAATATCGAGAACCACTGTACTAGAGGAAGAATCAGAAAAAGGGATGAAAATAAACAAATTAAAAATGTGAGAATTATGTGGGATTCCTCGCCCACCAAACCCCGAGGACAATATTCCAACCAAAGCACAGAGAGGACCATAGGGCCAGCTCTACCACAAGACACGATGTCCTTCACTGACCCATAGTGCTATGGAGGACAACACTGGTGACACTGTGTGGGAATTTGCCCAATCCGACCCCACAAAACTGGGGCGAAACACGAAGGGTGTGCAACAGAGCAGCAAAGGGAGTAAAACAATGAAGTCCCTGGAGAATACCAAAAGTAGACTTTGGGACCAGGGCATGGTACTTCATCAGATTTAACTGGAAAACATTCATAAAGGTCAATAAACAGACCTGCAACTATTTATAGGCTTTTCTTTGTTGTTGTTTTGTTTTTTATTTAGTTTTTGTGCCTATTATTGTGTTTGCATGTCTGTGTAGATAAGATAGATGGGATAAACAATCCAGAGGAGAAAATAATGGAACCAATGGTTCCAGGACATGAGAGAGGAGGAGGAGGCAAAAAAAGAAGGGGGCTGCCCAAAAACCCGGGGACAAGGGAACAACAAGTGATCTAAAATCAATGGCAAGGAGGGTGCAGGATGCCTGGTGGGGCTTGATCAAGTGCATTGTAACTGAGAGGAATTACTGAAACCCGAATGAAGGTCGAACATGATAGCAGGACAAGAGGAACGTAAAAGGAAATAGAGGAATGAACTAGGAGGCCAAAAGCATTTATAGAGGTCTAAATATAGGCATGTAACTATGCAAATATATTTATATATAATGATAGAGAAATAGATCTACATACATATAGTTATATGTTAAGTATTAAGGTAGCACATGGCCATTGGGCCTCTATTCAAGTACTCCTTCGAAGCAAGAACACATTGTTCTAATAATCTAGCATTCTGTGATGCTCACTTTCCTAGCACAATCAACTAAAGACAAAGCGAGTGCATAAATAAATGTGGTGAAGAAAGCTGATGGTGCCTAGCCAACAAAAGATATAGCATCTGGGATCTTAAAGGTTTGAAGACAAACAAGCGACCATCTAGCTGAGAAGCAATAATGTACACATGGAAGAAGCACACCTGCCTGTGTGAACATGAGGTGTCAATGGGATCAGATATCAGGCATCGAAGCCCCAGAACAAAAATATCATATCAATGTGAATGAAGGGCGACATGGAGTGGAGAGCCAAAGGCCATCTGTAGACAATTGGACCTCCTCTCACAGAAGGGTCACAAGGAAGAGATGAGCCAGTCAGAGTGCAGTATAGCACCGATGAAACATACACTTTTCCTCTAGTTCTTTAATGCTTCCTCTCCCCCACTCTCATGACCCCAATTCTACCTTAAAAATGCAGCTAGACCAGAGCATGTACACTGGTACAGATAACAGTTCGCAATGCAGGGAATCCAGGACAGATGAACACTTAAGGACCAATAATAAGAGAAGCACTACCAGTAGGTGAAGGGGAAGGTGGGAGGAGCAAGGGAGAACCGATCACAATGATCAACATATGTCCCCTTCCAGGGTAATGAACAACAGAAAAGTGGGTGAAGGGAGACAGCAGTCAGTGTAAGACATGAAAAATATAATAATAATTTATAAATTATCAAGGGTTCATAAGGGATGGAGAGGGCAGAAGGAGGGAAAAATGAGGAACTGATACCAAGGGTTCAAGTAGAAAGAAAATATTTTGAAAATGATGATGGCATCATATGTACAAATGTGCTTGACACACAATGGATGGATGTGCGTCTTGTGCTAAAAGTTATGTGAGCCCCCAATAAAATGATTTTTAAAATTATGTTGGGCAGTGATCAGGAGGAATATTTTACATATGATTTGAATTCCAGAATAAAAACAAATTAAAAAAAGAAAAGAAAAAAATGCAGAAAATTGTCAACAATGGTTGAAGAATATGAGGAAAGGCAAGAAGATTTACATGCAAAAATTGAAGAAACACCAAGCAGGATAAACCCCAAAGAAAATCATCAAGCTGTATCCTAACTGAACTTTCCAAAGCCAAAGACAAGAAAGATGAAAAGTAGCTCAGAAAAATTAAGTCACCTGTAAAGAAGACCTGATATTTCAGCAGAAACCTTGCCGTCAAAATGTAATGGGGTGCCACATATAAACCCCGATGCCCATTTCAGTCTTTTAGCTGTGTTCTATTTAGGGACTTGTATGTATGCCTTGGTCTCTACATGCTGCTGTCATTTGTGTGAGAGCACAAGCATGGCTTTCTGCCTTGCCTGGACTTTAGCTACACCCACCACATGAGACGGCATGGAAGTTTACATGGCTTAATGCGCAGGAAGTGCTTAGAAGAGTGCTAGAGACATGATCTCCATTTGCTAATTAAGTATTGCGTGGTCTGCAGTATTTTTGAAAATTGGAAAACAGAATGTTTGTTCCTTTTTGCAAGCAATCCCATTTGAAAAGGCATCTTGAATTTAAAAATGCAGGAGGACGTCTGCAATGATGATAAGCCAGGTAGAGGGGCCGGTTAGACTCTCTCTACCAAAAACAGAAGAGATCAATGAAGCAGGCTCGGATGGTAATCTTGGAACCCTGAGCTTCAGGGGAAAGGCTGAAGACGTGGACAGAAGCTGCACACACACAGCAAATAAGTAGAAGGGCGGATTTGCAGCTGGCCTGACACAGCATGGCCATTCTGAACTTTTGCGGGCGGTGTTCCTATGAGGACAGCAGCCCGTAATGAAGTCGGCTAACTCAGGGCCACACAAACACCCACCTGATGCCTGCCAACCAGACAGGTACGATCTTCTTGTACTCAAAGCATTTCCAGTGCTCTACTCGCCCCCACCCACCCAGTGACACGCTACCTCCTCACGGCTCCTTCTCCACCTGAGCATGGAGGCACCACCTCATCAAGGTGTTCTGGTGGATGGCACCCCTACTTTTGGAGGCAAATGCTCCCTGATTTCTCAGAATAGCACATGTACAGTGTATGGTGGCAGCTCTGCCCGCATCCGTACTTGGGCTGGTAGGACGTCCTTTCAGGATCAGCTACAGTGACCCCAGGCATTCTATCCCAGCCACAAGTTCTTCTAACATCCGTTTCTCTGACACTAACTAGTCCCCCACAGGGTAGGTAGAAAATTCTTCCTGAGCAGATGCTGTATCTTACGTTCCAGGAAATAGCAACTGTGCCCCAATATCCCAGTACACCTGCACTTTCTACAGTGCAATCCAATGGAAAAGGACCACTGCCCACTCTTGCAGTATCTAATCAGTGATAGCTGACAGCTAATATCAATCCAACCAACCTTCGACTGCTGTATATGATCAGCAAACAGAAGAGCGTGCACACACTTCCACCTTCCATCACACTAAGCAAGGGACAGATAGTAAACACGCAAGTCCTACCAAATTTGTGAGACTAGTGCACTTTATCTGGTCACTCAGATATGTCAAAACAAAATAAAGCAAAAATCAATATCATAAAACTACCATCATATAGTATCAATTAAATACACATGGAACAACTCCAAAATGTTTCAGAAAACAGACTACCTTAGTTCACACAAAGTAGTAAGGCCGAGTGATCCAAACACGTGACCAAAATCATTTTTGAGAAAGAAATGGCATTGAAAGAGTTTGATTTAGGTGTCTTCACTGAAGTGAGAAAAAATGAAGAAACTCCACTGCTGTTGAGTCAGCTGGACTCACAACAATCCTATAGAACAGGGTAGAAATGCCCCTGTAGGTTTCCAAGACTGGAATTCTTTATAGGAATAGAAAGCCTTGTCTGTCTCCCTGGAAAAGGCTGATGGTTTCAAACTGCTGACCTTGTGGTTAGCATCTCAACACATAACCACTATGCCACCAGGGCTCCCCAGTATTACAGAAAGCACAGACAAATTCAAGGAAAATGGAGACAAAATTAGAGAATTCAGGAAAACAATACAAAAACAAATTGAAAAAGTAAATGGAAAATGAGAAATCCTATGAAAATAGCAAATAGAAATCTAGAAGATTAAGATCTCAGAAATAGATAACATTTTGAAAGGGCAAAGGAATATAATAGAATCTATCTCAATTCTCCCTATCTTCTCTTTTCAATTCCCTAGTGCTTTCCCTCACTTCTGTAGAAGGACACAGACGCTTCGGAAGCCCAAAACCAAATTTCAGGTAAGACACCTTTTTTCTTGCACAAAAGGTTTAAGACACTCTAGGTACCTTGGGTGAAAATGGCGGTTAGATTTGTAGTCTAGTCATATCTTCTAACTAGATGCCATTTTCTGGGAGGAAATCACAACCTGTCTTTTACTGTGTGAGATAGTTTATTGTGTCAGCCTGGCCAATAAACACAAGTGGAATTAATTGAAGGGCAGAGAGATAAGTGGCTCGGGGAGCCTCGCCTTTCTTGTCTCTCTCTCTTTAATCATAGTACAGTGTGTGGCTGCCTTGCTTGTTCTATGCCTCAATTCAAAGGGCACACTACTCGTGGGATGCCTAGCCTGTGGACTGTGTCACTGTAAGTTGAGGTCCCTTTAAGTCCACACGAATGAAATTTATATCTCCGGAGCTGAGGGCTGACAGTTGGTGACCTGCCTTGCTGTTTGCTGCCTGTGCTGGGATAGCCTAGCTTTCTCTCTCTACAGAGGACTACCTAGCAACCCGCAGGACTTGAAGGACCGCCAGTGTCTCACAACTCTCTCACAGGAGTGAGTTACACTGAACCATTTTTACTGCTTTATAATTTAACTGTACATTTCTTGTATTATATATCAATCTGTTTATAACTTAACTATTCATTTCTTGTATTATATCTCTGTTTATAATTTAACTGTTCATTTCTTGTGTTATATGTCTATATCTATATTTATATTTATATCTATATCTATCTCTATATCTATATAAATTATCAGCGATCTGGTTTTATCTCTCTAGTGAACCCTGTCTAACACACTGTGTAAAATGACTTTTATTTCTAGTGTTCTTGGTATCTATGTCTACAGCATAGTTTCTCAAACTTATTTGGCCTACTACTCCTTTATAAAAAAGAAAAAATACTCACCTCTACCCCCACCCCTGGCAATTAAAATTTTTTTTTACAGTAGCCCACAATCTATGATAAAGTGTAGGTATTTGCTTTCGAAGCAACCTAGAATTGTTCCAGTGTCCCAGGAGGGTGGCATCACCCACTTTGGGAAACCCTAATCTAGCATAATCTAGACATATGGAGTTGAGACAAAAGTTATTACTACAGAATAATAGAATATTTATGAAACAAAAATAGCTGAAGGTGCTGCTTGATTGAAGTTTTTCTTTTAAAAAAATTACGACATCCTAATGGGACTAAATCAGCCCTGGAAGTCTAGTGGTTATAGGTTAAGCTGCTAACTGCAAGGTGAGCAGTTCAAAACTACCAGCCAATCAGTGCAAGAAAGGCAGGGCTTTTTACTCTTATAAAAAGTTCCAGTCTCAGAAATTCACAGGGCAGTTCTATCCTGTCTGAGGAATTGCTATGAGCTAGCATGGACTTGATGGTATTGAACTTGATTTGGGAATGAGATTAAGACAAATGTGAATTTGACTGATCGCTATCCACTCAATGCAAAGACATATTTAAAAACACATCATGTAACATAAACCTGTTCATATATGAACTGAAACCTTAGAAGCATTGACTTTTGACTGATCTTTAATAACATTTAAAACCATTCATTGTTAGGCAAAATATCATTGTGGTATTGGCATGAAACATTATTCTGATCAAGCAGTATGGTCTTCCTGTTGGACCCTACTCCTGCTGATGCCATCGATCAGAAGTACACACCCAAGGCGTCCTCTCTGCTGCTACAACTGGACACAAGTCCCACAATCAATGCGCTGCCATAACTCTTCTCCCCTTCCTTAGCAGGACTGCCTCTCGCTGCTGCATGTAACCGCATGCTGCCTGACAAGAATAAACCTCAGAGGTAACGCTGCACAGTTACTGAGAAAGGAAAGATTCAAAAGGAACTGCAAGCACCTTTTCAATTTCCTTTGTACCTGAGAGAAGACCAGTTTCTTTATCAGCCTTGTTTCTCTTCTCTTTTCATTCCCTTTGCACTCTGTCACTCAGAGACTGACCATCCGAGTCCTGGGAGAGACCAGGCAGCCTTTCTCCACTATGATGGCTGACTAATTTCACAAGTTTATAATCTCAAAAGATGAACCCCACAGATTCTCCACAGACCATCAAAGTCCGGGCCCTGAAAGGACCACGCTATTGGTTTATAATCACTCTTACAGATGTTTGCTTTTCAGATTGACTCCAATGAATGTTTGTAATCTACAGCTGTCTAAATTCTGTGCACCTTCAGAGGTGGATATTAAGCAGACCCCCTGCCTATTTTGTCCCCTTGGTTATGCTGGCAAAAAGCACAAAGCAGTAGCTGTGCCCTCTGTCTTATCTCATTTCGTGCCATTGTTATGATTTTGTGCCTTCATAGTAAATTACCCTGGCTCTCTTTTCACCTCCAGGGGCCCTTAATTCCACTCCTGGAACTCAGAGAGAAGTCTGTAGTCAGCAGAAGCTGGTGCCCTATGAATCTGACATTCCTACTTACTGCCTGTCCTAGTCACCCCTTGCTTTAAGAGTTCCTGGAGGATGCAAAGATACAATACACTGGGTGCTAAGAGAAAGGTTGGACGTTCAAGTCTACTCAGAGGTGCCTCCAGGAAAGGCCTGGAAACCCACACAAGTGTATTCTGACAAAGTGTCGAGTCAGCACAATAGCAACAACTTCATTACTTTAAACTTTCACAGGCTCCCGATTTTCATACAAGATGTCTCAATGATTCCAAGGATCGCTACACTCTTACCTTAAGTTACACTCTCTTCACATACCCAACACTTCTTTGTTTGACTTGACTGTGAATTTCTCACACTGGAGAGTCCTAGCTTACTCATCTGTTCTTCCAGTAAGCATGTTATTGATGCCCAGAGCTCAAAGTAGTGCACAGTGGCTTTTTGTGAGGACCCAGAAATATGATCATTCTGGACATGGTGACCAGGGACTTTTAAAATACACCTCCCTAATGGAAGCTAACTGAATAGTACTTAACAACCACAAGAAGCCCCAGCCACACTGTATAGAAGAGGATTCCATGATCCCCTCAGGCAGTACTACTTTCAGGAACTCTGATGATAAGAAAGGGTCTGTTCTACTCCTGTTAGTTCAGTCTTCACAGGAATTCGTAAACCAACTTTGCATCACTTAAACTCACCTTTATATCCAACAAGTAGGAAAGTTCTCTGATTTTACAGGTGTTACTGCTGCAAGCAGGCATTGAGGTTCCACTCAGTTTTCTACTGTCATTCTGAACTCAAGCAAACAAACACTACTGTCGTTTCCATTTATGTTTCATAAATGCTGGTGCCACCATATGTCATACAAGATGCAAATTAAATGTATGTACTTGTGATAATGCAGTCACTTAATTTAGATGCTAAGTATAAAATGAGTAATGTGATAAACATGGTACTGAATGATTAAAATCACCTTTTTTATTACAATTTTTCAAGAGGGAAATGAAATTCATTTTTTAAAAACTGTTTCACTTGGAGGCCGATGAGAGTCAGCATTTCCTCCTAGGATACTATTTGTCCCAATTCCGTCTAACAAAATAAATTTAATTCAAGGATATAATGTCACTTTAAAACTTGTTCTCGCCAAAGTTTTAGTACATAAACAATGTTCTTAAATTGTCAGTCTGATTAGTGGACTTTTAGGACTAAAGATTAGGATTTTGGTCAAATCATTATAGCTGTCACAGGTGAGGAAAGTGAAGGACAAGTTGAACAATTTTCCTGTGGCCCCACCCAGAACTTAGGGACCCTAAAGCCTAACAGAATGGTCACTCATTATTTGTTCCACTCCAGAAATCCCCAAGCCCCAAACCATTCCTAGGTAAGCTTCAGCAAGGGAAGGTTAATTGCAGTTAAAAGCACATGGACAGGAGCATTATAACATATTTTAGAGCAAAGCCACATTTTAAACCATTTTAATGGGGGCTCATAAACCCTTATCACAATCTATACATCCATCCGCCGTGTCAAGCACATTTGTACATATGTTGCCATCATCATTCTCAAAACATTTTTTTCTACTTGAGCCCTTGGTATCAGCTCCTCATTTTCCCCCTACCTCTTCTTCTCTCCCTCCCTCACAAATCCTTGATAATTTATAAAAAAATTTTCTTGTCTTACACTGTCGGACATCTTCCTTCACCCTCTTTTTGGTTGTCCATCTCCCAGGGAGGGAGTTACATATAGATTATTGTGATCGGTTCTCCCTATTCCTGTACCTTCTCATTACCCTCCTGGTATCACTATTCTCATTATTGGTCTTGAGGGGCTTATCTATCCTGGATTCCCTGTGTTTCCAGTTCTTATCTGCACCAGTGTACATCCTCTGAGCTAGCCAGATTTGTAAGGTAGAATTGGGATCATGATAGTGGAGGGCGGTGGGGGAAGCATTTAAGAACTAGAGGAAAGCTGTATGTTTCATTGGTGCTATACTCCACCCTGACTAGCTCATCTCTTCCTTGTGACCCTTGTGAGGAGATGTCCAATTGTCTACAGATGGGCTTTGGCTCTCCACCCCTCATCCCCCCACTCCCCTTCACATTGGGTATGATTTGGTTGTGCATCTCAGATGCCTGATATCTGATCCCATCGCACCTTGCGATCACACAGGCTGGTGTGCTTCTTTCATGTGGGCTTTGTTGCTTCTCAGCTAGTTGGCCACTTGTTTATCTTCAAGCCTTTAAGACCCCAGATGCTATATCTTTTGATAGCCAGGCACCATTAGTTTTCTTCACCACATTTGCTTATGTACCCATTTTGTCTTCAGCGATTGTGTCAGGAAGATGAGCATCATGGAATGCCGGATTACTAGAACAAAGTGTTCTTGCATTGAGGGAGTACTTGAGTGGAGGCCCAATTTCCATCTGCTCCCTTAATGCTAAACTTATAAATATATGCACATAGGTCCTTTTCCCCATCATCATATACAAATATATTTGCATATGTACATGCCTGTATTTCGACCTCTATAAATGCCCTTTGCCTTCTAGTTCTTTCCTCTCTTTGCTTTGACTTTCCTCTTGTCCCACTATCATGTTCAGCCTTCTTTTGGGTTGCAGTAATTCCTCTCAGTTACATTGCCCTTGATCAAGCCCTACCAGGCCTCCTGCACCCTTCTCACCACTGATTTCAGATCCCTTGTTGTTCTCTTTCCCTGGGTTTGTTAACACCCACTTCCCTCCTCCTGTCTCTCTTCCATGCACCCCTCCCTGCAACCCACCCACAGAACCTTTGGTTTGTTTTCTCCTCCAGCTTGTTTATTCTGCCTAGCTTATCTAGATAGACCTGCACAAAAAAACAAGTCAGAGCAAAACAAAGCAACAAAAGAAAAGAAAACAACAACAACAAAACCAAAGACAAAAAAATGAAAAGCCTGTAAATAGTTTGAGGTCTGTTTGTTGACCTTTAGGAGTGTTTTCCAGTCAGGTCTGATAGGGTGCCACACCCTGACCCCACAGTCTACTATTGATATTCCCTGGGGACTTCATTGCTCTGTTCCCCTGGTTGCACACCCTTAGTACTTCGCCTCTGTGTGGTGGGGTCATATCAGGTGCAATTCCCACTCTGTGTCTCCAGTGTTGTCTCCCATAATGCTATGGGTCAGCGAAGGACGTTGTGTGTCATAGTGGGGCTGGCCCTGTGGTCCTCTCTGTGCTTTGGCCGCAGAGCAAAATTTTTAACGAAAGGATTCCCTTGCTCAGCTCATATGTTATGATTATAGCGGTCGTGGAAGAGACCTCTGGGTTCATCAATTTTCGGCCACATTCATAACGTCAACAGGTACTATATAGCACTTCTTCCATGCAGGAGATTGGTTTCATTTTCAACCAGACAGCACATGCAACCACCACTTGTCTGTCACTGGGGACTTGGGTTCTGACATCACCGAACAGGTTTCCATGGAGGTTCCAGCCTAAGGTGGATGAGGAACAAAGACCTGGTGATCCGTCAGCTAATGAAAATTCTACGGATCACAATGACCTAACGTCCAGCCTCTCAAGGAGATGGCCCAGGACCAGGAAGCAGTTTTATTTCTTCATTATGACAGGGTTTCTTTGAGTTGGAAGCTGACTTGGTAGAACTAACAAACAAACAAACACTTTTCTCTTATTCTTCTACACAATATTATCAGATCTGATAACTCTTTGACACCCTAAAAAAATCAAGGTATAAGTCTAGACTGCTATTCTATGAAAATAGTCCTTTAGGATACTGTCACATCATGGCATACTGGGGTGATGCAGTAATGGGGCAGCTGGTTCTGTGGTCTCCACATGCTTTGGGTACTCCTGGCAGTGCTAAGGCTGAACTAAAAAAATCAAACATTAATGGCACTGTTACTAATGTAAAATCACTGTTTTACAGTTGTGGCATACCTAATCCATCATTTGGATAGTTCCACACCAGATGAGGTATAGTTAACAGCTGAGATAGTTAAGGTTTCTTGTGCCAACCTGGCCAATAAACACATGTGGGATTAATTGAAGGGAGGAGAGATTAAACGGCTTGATGAGCCTCACCTTTCCAGTTCTCGGGTGGGTGTCTTGCTCTCTGATGGTTGGACCAGGGTGCAGTTGCCTTAGCCAGTTCCCTGTAAGGCTTACTTCCTTTGAAACATCCCTTAGGAGAAGTCACATGGACCTACCCTTATGCAGCCCTGGGTGGTGGAAAAGGTGCATGGAGACCCTTGCCAGCGCTGAGATGCTTACATGCTTACATGATTTGACATTCCTTCTGCAGTCGGCATCATTGCATGTGTTTTGTGAGATTGAGGAGGACTTTATAGATTGGTGTCAGACATGTGGGCTAATGTTGGATTTATGGGCTTGGCCAGCACTGGGTTGGGATGCTTTCTTAATGTACACTTACTCATTATATAAACTCTCTCTTATATCCATATGAGTTCTTGTGGAGTTGTTTCTCTAGTCTACCCAGACTAACACAACCGCCCACAACAATGGATGCCCAGTTATTTGTGGTATGTGTAGTATGAATTCATTTCCTGTGCCCTATGTGTTCACATTTAGAGATCAGAAATTGAATTAAGACTTAGGTGGGATATTTACTTAGCCAGATCCAAGTAGCTGAACTCCCTGTGAGGTCACACACTGAATTCCTTTCTACGGCAGACTAGATTTAAATATTTCATGATTTGTTGTAACCTGGGATAGGTCACACCTGCAGCCCAGCGGGGGCTAGAGATGAACCCTGTGAGGAGCAGAGGTAGACAAGTCATCGCCACAGAAAGGCTTCTCTCCTTCCTGCTCTGGGCGTCTTTTGTAAGAGCTAGCCCAATTATTCCTTAACCAAGTCTAGCCAAAAGAACCAAATGAGAGAGAATGATCTCCTTCGACCTACTTAAAAAGAGATACCTTATAAGAGTACATTAAGCATAGTGTGTGGACACGGATACAGATTCTATAGATGGAACCTCCCGGCCTTTCTTTCTGTCTCTTCATATGGTCACCATTGAAGAACAACGCAAAGAAACAAAAATAATAATAAATCAATTTTTTTCTTAGGACCCTTAAAATAGCAGAACGTGTGTAGCAGTGGAATCAGTCAGGTCAGACAAGTAGGAAAAAGACCACACACAGACACATACATGATTTTTAGAAACTATTGGACTTGTTTTATGTCAACCATTCTTTTAGGTACTTTTCATTTGGGTACAAATATTTTAAGTCATAATTCTTAATCTCTATTCAAACCTTTCTGCAATACAGAGACTTAAAAGGAAGGGTTCGTATTTGCCAAACACGTTTGCAGTTATGGTGACGTGTGACAGGGCATCTGATAAACAGCTGTGCTTGTTGAAGCCCTGCAAGGTGGCGTCCTCTGAGAGGCCAGTGCATCATATGCTGATGCAACTAGTCCTGTCCTAGTGACATGGGACATTCCAATTGGATTAGATGTAGTGTTTAGGATTTCTGTTCTACCTACTAGTTCATGGCTTAGTGCCTGGTGTCTTACAAACTGGAAAATGGTTATTCAAGGACCAAAAATTGATCTCTATTTATCTTGAGCAACAGAGGAATGTGCAAAGTCAGAGACTGGAGAAAGAAATGTAATGTGTGGCTAATTGCTCCCATGAACAACTTCGTTCTTATGAGCCTAGATAAGGTGCTGGTTCCTATTACTGCATATTTGAAGGAAAGATTCTAAAGTGGAATCCTGATCAAATGAGGGAAATTTAGAGTCAAGCTTAAATATCTCTAAGAATCTAGCCATAAAGACCGAATGAACCCCCTGAAACTACAGCCCTGAGATAGTCCTTAAGCCTTCATCCTTAAATCCTAAAAAATTCCCGGAAGTCTAAAATCCAAACAACAGTTTCATTTCCCTAATAAAGAATGTCTGCTTTGAACATGGTGCTCTTTACAGAATCATCTACATGGAACCAAATGGAGCACAGCAGCTCAGAAGATTAGACAGAAAAATAGGAGGTGGTGCAGTTATCTTCAGAGAAGGAAGGAAGGTGAACATGGGTGTATAATTCAAAGAATGTAGTCAAGGTCACTGAATTGTATTTGTAGAAATTGATTAATGGGTGTATGTTCTACCGCATGTCTTCTTAGTAGTAGTAATAATAATAAAATCAATTATAAAAACAATAACACAAGACTCGTCTGTCATTTATTAAAGGGAAGCTTAGGAAGGTGGGGGGCAGAGACTCTACATTTATCATGTACATTCGAAGCATCATAACTAGCTTTCTGATAGTGTCATCCAGAAATAATCCTTCTTAGAATTCAAAAACTTAAAACACTTTTATTAGCACTTCATCCACATTGTACAATTCAACAATTCTATCATATCAAGAGAGGTTGTACAATTGTCACCATATTCAAATCTATAACATTTTCATCATCCTTGTAGTCATTGTTATTCATGTAATTATTATTTTATTTTAAAATTTTTGACATTCGTTGGAGGATGATACATATATTATATTATTCCATAGTTCAATCACATCAAGCACACAAATACTTTATTATTAAACAAACCACAAATTCTGAAAACAGGAGCAAATGAGATATCTTATTTAAAAGTATATCCAAGTTTTTGTTTGCATCAGTTTGGACTGCTGGATCATTACCTTATTATTATTACAATGTTGTTATATTTTCTCAAATTGGCTCCGATCTTCAACGTTAGGTCTTCTGTTCTTTTGATATGTCCTCTCCCTTTGGAGATACTTCATACCTGCAGTCACTTCCGTGTGTTCCAAGATTCCCTAGTACAGCAGTTCTCAACCTGTGGGGTGCAACCCCTTTCAGGGTCAAATGGCCCTTTCACAGGGGTCACCCAATTCGTAACAGTAGCAAAATTACAATTATAAAGTAGCACCGAAAATAATTGTATGGTTGGGGGATCACCACAACACGAGGAACTGTATGAAAGGGTCGCGGCATTAGGAAAGTTTCCTAACCCCAGACCTGGAAACTACTTTTCTAAAGACCTCCAGCTTTTTTAGAGCCCAGGTTTTGAGAATTAGATGGGTTCATTGCTATTGGGGTTCATTGCTGTTTCTTTCTGGCCATTTTAGGGAACAGAACTAGGACTACATCCAAGATTTCAAGTAGCGATAGCTTAAATAGAGATACATGTACGGGAGAAGAGGAAACCGGTGTTTGGTCTAATTTCTAACTAAAAAATGTGGAAAGAATGATGGAAATAGGAAATCACCATTTAAAAAACATCTAGTAATACTTATTTCAACTAAGAATCTAAGTATGTACCCCCAAAGACTTGAAGGCAACTATCCAAACAGATATTCGCATACCAATATTCATGTATAGGTTATTTAGTGGGTGAGTGCTGTGTTGTCAGTTTTCATTCATAGTGATCCCACATAACAGAGGAGAACTTCCGCAGAGAGTCCTTTATGGGAGCAGATTGCTTTTCGGTTAGCAACTGAGCACTATTGGGAAATTATTCACTGATGCAGAAAAATCACGTTCAGATATATCCAATGGCATGCACAGACCTTGCCAACTTGTTGTGTGAAATATCCCATTTACCTGAAGATATCTAGTAGAGGCAAGGTATGCCATATGTACCCAAGAACCCCAAAGACCAAGAGGAAGCATCTAGCAAGAGTTGGAAGAAGGGGAAATTGGGAAATTACTACTTAATAGATGAAAAAGGGTTGGTGAATAATGGTGATAGTTGCCCAACATGGCGAGTATATTCAATGCCTCTGAATAGTTCACATAAACAATGGCAAGTTTTATGATATATGTATACACTTGCCATAACAAAAGGCATGAAAAAACAACTATAGAGGCTAAAATTATTAAGCAAAATAAAATTAGAAATTGGACATTTAGTCTGAAAGTTATCTATTCATAAAACACTTAATTCCAAGAAGAAACATAGTACCTTTCCGGTACAAGAAATGGACAGATGACAACATAGGACCCAACTTAGCATCTCCAGTCATGTAACAGTCAAATTAATGCCAAGTGGTGGACTGAAGAATATGCAAGCTGATTCTGTGCATTTTCTGCCAGAAGTTTATGATCTGAACCTAATTATGAAGGAATATCAAGCAACCTAAAGTGAGGAATATTATACAAAATAATATTCTTGGAAAATAGCCAATGTGGCAGGATCGTGCCAGCAAAGAAAGATGATAGGAGCTGAGGCTGTCTGGGGAAGGCTGCTCGCATAGTGCTTCGACCCTCTGCAGCCGATCTCACGTTCAAGGGCTCAAACATTGGTGTCTTGGGAGCTGAAAGCCGTGGCAGTTTGTGGACACAGACAATGTTGAAACCCTTATGGGACATCTCTACTCTCTCCTGCAGGGTCATTCTTAGTTAGAATCTGCTAAAAGTAACGGGAGTAAGTAAGAAGACCTAATGGCAAAATAGTACATAGGTCTCTCAACTGGGTTCTGGAGTAGAAGCATCTCTTACTATAATCAAAATCGAGTCAATATAATACATAAAGCAATATCATAATTAACTTAATTAATACAGCACAATTGGTGGCAGTTGAATAAAGTCTGTGGATTAGAGAAAAGTATACTGGATCAGTCTCCATTTGCTAATTTTGAGAATTGTCCCATAGCTATATAAGATGAGAAAATAGGGCAGTGTCTATACAAGAAAAAATTCCTTTGCTGTTCTGGCAATTTTTCTTCCAATCAGAAATTAAATGATAAGTTGAAATGTTAGACCTGTGAAGTCCAGTACCTGGGTGGTCATCCACAATGGAACTAGCAAGTTCTCGATCCCTGTGGCGTGTAAGGGCCTGGAGAGATCCTCTGCTCACAGCAGCACACGTGCAGAGCATCAAAGAGTTAAACCACGGTTTTATTAACAAACAGGATCACTTCACAAGAAATTCAGTGGGGCCTTTTCTGGAAGTGAGAAGGACACGTAAGTGTAAATAGGATACTCTTCAATCTGGAAGCAAGCGGGTGCTCCTCGCTCACTGAGAAGGGATGCTGTCTGGGGAAACCCTTCTTGTTTTAAATGCCACTTTCAAAGGCATGGGCAGCAGCTCTTCAATGGTTAAGGAGCGTTCTGATCACTAACTCAGACCGTGCTTGAGTCTCGGGCATAGTTTCTTTCAAATGTTTCTTGGCCATGGCTCCAGGTCAGCATGCTTCAAAATTATCTCTGAGGATAGTCCTGTGTCAGGATGTTCACCAGGGCCTGGCTTCAAGGGTACGGTGTTCACCAAAACTGCTCTGAAATAAATTGAAAATAGAAAAAAAATTATGAAGAAAATAGTGCTTAGGGGAGATCGAGGCAAGACCGTACACATAATTCCCTCATTACATTTTATTTCAGAGCATCGTGGGCCACGAACAATTACCTTGGGGGCCGCATGCGGCCCGGGGGCATCAGTTTGACAGCCCTGCTCTATGGGATGGGCTAGAACTGCCCCTATGAGTTTACAAGACCTGACTCTTTACGGGAGTAGAAAACCTCATCTTTCTTCTGAGCAGTGGTGGGTGGTTTCTAATTGCTGGCCTTATGGTTAATAACCCAATGCTAACTACTACTACAAAACTTACATAACTACTACGTAAGCACTACATCACTAGGACTCCCTACATATAAATGTACATATAAAATACCCTCTATCAAAGTTATATATATGCTTATATTCTTATTTTCTTTCCACTTCTGTACAGTTTGCATGTGTATGTATCCATACATAGATTATTATTATTACTATTACTGGAGTATTGTGTATATAATAGTATTTACCTTCGTTGCTGTGGTAGTTTGAGTTATTGGGCCAAACTGGCTAACAGGAACATGTGGGATTAATCAGGTCACAGTTTGGTTGGAGGACAAAGAGAAAAATGTCTCTCAAGGTCCGCCCCCTCTCTCTTGCCCTTTGGTGATCTGAGTGGGCTGGAGCGTGCTGCTGCTTTAGCTAGCTCTCTGCCTCAACCTGTGCGCTACAATACCTGTGGGCCAAGCCAACACATGGATCATGTCCCTGCTTGAGGCTTCTTTGAGACCTGCTTCACCATGCTGCTGGCACATACATCGCTGGGGTTTGAGACTGGTGGATCCTGACACCTTGCGTGACTTGCCTTCAATATCCCATCCAGTCCTGCTTCACTAAGCTCCAGAGCTACTGATTGTTTCTGACCTCCCCCTGCTGTTTGCTGCTTGTTGGCAGACTGCGTGTCGGAGGATTTTGCTGTCTGCTTCTTGACCTTGGACCCAGCAGTCCATGTGAGTTGAAGGACTTCCAGTATATTAACTGTTCCACAGAAGTGAGTTGAACTGAAACAGCTCTACTGCTTGTGGACTAATTAGCTGTTATATTCTTTCTCTCTCTCATATATATATTCATAAGTGTCCTGGTTTTGTTTCTCCAGAGAACCCTACCTAACACAGTTGCCTTTAACATCTGAGGTCCTCATTGCGTCCTTCGCCTAGATCATTTTGTACTGACCTTGCATTATTGAATATTGCCCTTCCCTTAAACCAATTGAATAAATGTCTGCTTTTTAATAAGCGATTCACCCATTCTTCCCAAGCCTAACCCTGGTAACACTCAAAGGATTATTCTTCATATGCTTTAAACCTTTTCTTGCCTTTTTACAGTAGTGGTCTCATATGATGTTTGTCATTTTGTGATTCACAATTTCATTCAGCATAATGTCTTCTAGCTTCATCCATGCCATGAGACATGTTTAAGTTCACAGTTACTCTTTAAAGTTGAGTGACATTCTAGTGTGTTTGTGTGTATGTATATATGTTTATATATATTATATTTATCCCTTTATACATTGATGAGCACTTAGATTGTTTCCATCTTTTTTCTATGGTGAATAAGACTGCCATGAGCATGTATATGCTTTTAAAAGTTATTCTACTGAGGATCTTTAAATACCATCTCCTGCTACCAAAATTCTGATCATTGCATTAAAATGTCTAGGGTGTATTTAAATACACAATCAGATCAGTAATTTTGATGAGCCATCAATTGTTCACTTTCCTATTTTGCAATTTGGATGCAATGATCTGAATACTCTAATATCTGGAGTAAGGGATATTTAAAACTCTGGCATAGGTTAGATTTACATTATGAAGAATAAGCATTTTTTGAGCAGGAAAGGTATTTCTGAGTTCAGACACTAGGTATAAAATGCAAAATAATAAAATGGTAATATCTTTATGAAGATTCTGAGTGGAAAATGACTTTAAAGGATTACATTTTACCTTTGCCATCTATAAAGAACTAGACTCACATTAGACTCAAATAGATTCCAAAATTATTTACCCTAAATATTCATTTGTTTTGGAATTATTGCCTATATGGTGACCCCTTTTTTGTTGTGAGTATACCTTGATTTGTGTTCCCTTTGGAACAAATATTTACTTCATCATAAACAGTAGTCGGTCTTCTTTGAACACTAGCTTTTTAGTCATAACTCTGAGATTTTTACATTGAAGAGTCCAACTATCTGTGTTTACTTTGTGTAGTTTTCAGTTACAGCCTGCCAAGGAAGGCCCCATGGTGACATATCTGTTCCATTAGCCTCTTCATGAACCTTCCAGGCAGCAGCAGGGGCTCTTACACACGTTTCTTCTCCAACATGTCTAAACATACTCAAACAAGCATGTTTTTCCTTGTAAAACTGGGGCCCTCGGCCCCTGAGTATACATAAAAAGGTCTTGAAGCCAACTGTGAATCAGTAGTATCCACACAGGATGTTTAAGATATTCTTGTCTATCTATAAACCATATACCCAATATACAATGCGTATTTATTTATTCATGTATGTATAAACTATGCATGCAATTCCGGGTGTTTATATGCATCCAACCAAGAATAAAATAGAGAATGTTGCTTGCATACAGTAATGCTTTGGTAAAAGCATGGTGTATTATTTGGTAGTAATATGAGTAATAATATCTTTAACCACTCATAATAAACCCTATCATTGAATATATATATATATATATAACACAAGGGGACTTCAAAATGTCTTTAATATGGAATTAAAACAATGAAATTTTGCCATTAACTTTTGAAGCCACCTTTTATATGTAAATGACTGATAAATCTTAAGTTTTATGGATTGGCACTGTGGTATGGTGGAAAAGATCATTGAACTGAATTTAAAATATATAAATTCCAATCTCTGTTCTATCAAATATCAAATAATATTTTTGCCAATTTTATTATTTATGCAATGAAATAAATATGCCTATCTTACAATTTTAAGTAATTTAATAAGAATACATGTAGCCACTTTTTTACATATCAAATTATTCTGCTCAAGAATTCTTCAAAGATGTGCTGAGTGCCTCGACATCAAATACGGTGATGTATAGATCAGAAATAGTTCTGTGGAGGGAATCCTAGAACACTACATTGTACTTCTGCGGAACCCGTATATGGATCAAAAGGCAGTTGCGCAAATAGAGCAAAGGAGCATCTCCTGGCTGAAAATGGGGAAAGGTGGGTGTCAGGGTTGTATCCTCCAACCACATTTATTCAAAAGGCATGCTGCGCAAATCATCAGAGAAGCTAGAATGCATCACGAAGAATGTATCATCAGGATGGGACGAAGGCTCATTAACAACCTGAGATATGCAGATGACACAACCTTGCTTGCTGAAAATGAGGAGGACTTGAAGCACTTGCTGATGAAGCTCAAGGAGTGCAGCCTTCAGTATAGATTACAAATCAATGTAAAGAAAACAAACATCCTCACAACTGGACCAGTAGGTAACATGGTAAATGACGAAAAGCTTGGGGGTGTCAAGGATTTTGCCTTCTTTGGATCCACAATCATGGGTCATTGAAGCAGCAGTCAAGAGATCGAAATATGAGTTGCCTTGGGTAAATCTACTGCAAAACTCTTTAAAGTGTTGAAAGGAGGTTACTTTGAGGACTAAAGTGGGCCTGCCCCAAGCCATCGTATTTTCAATTGCCTCATCAGCATGTGAAAGTTGGACACTGAATGAAGAAGACCAAAGAAGAATCGATGAGCTTGAATTATGGTGCTGCCAAAGAATATTGAAAGTGCCCTGGACTGCCAAAAGAACACATAAATACCTCTTAGCAGAAACACAGACAGAATGCTCCCTAGGGTCAAAGACGGTGGTACTTGGACTCTGGACGTATTCGGGAGAGACCAGTCCCTAGAGAGGGACATCATAATTGGTAAGGTAGTGGGCCATGAAAAGGAGGAAGACCTTCGACAAGAGGGATTGACACAGTGACTGACACTTAATGAATGGGCTCAAGCATAATCAGGATTGTGAGGTGGCACGGCACCTGGCCGTGCTTTGTTCTGTTGCACATAGAGTCGCGATGAGTGGGAACTGACCTGTTGGGGCCTAACAACAGCCACATGAATTGTACCAATTGATAGGAGGTAGACATTCACCAGCTACTTGAAAAGTGGGTGATTTAGTTATTTCTGATGCCTTTGGCAAGATGTCCTAAATTGGCAAAGGCTAGGGAGTAGCACAAAAAAAGCTTTCCTGATTTGAGCTTAGTGAGAATTACTGGAAGCAGTGGGAGGGGAGATGAAAGAATTCTAGGCAAAGGAACAAGCACTTTCAAGGGCCTGGTTTCTTGTACTTCATGTAATGATAATGCATTTATCCAATTACAAGGAAGATGCAGTTACTGGGTGTAATAAGGGGATTTCCCTACTGCCATCAAGTTGGTTCCGACTCATAGCAACCCTAGGACAAAGTAGAATTGCCCTATGGGGTTTCTGAGACTGGAACTCTTTACTGAAGCAAACAGACTCATCTTTCTCCCTCAGACAGCTGGTGGGTCTGTAGTTAACAGCCCAACCTAAGGGGAATCATGTGCTCAAAATAGCATCCTAACAAGGACACAGGGATGGAGGGGTGACGACTGGATTAAAGGTTGCCAAAAGTGACTATAGGAAGTGGATCTAAAATAGAGACTCTGCAAAAATAAGTATTAAAACTTTGGGGGTTAATGAAGCTTAAAAGAAACCAAGACAAATGAGGAAGAGTAAAATCAGGAACAGAACCCAGCAGGGGATGGCAGCGAGGGAGGCAGGGCTGGAAGACAAGGTGAAAGCCCCTGGACACAGAATTAGGTCATATAACTAACCAAAAGTTTCCAGAGCCACGCTTCCCTACGGTTCAAACAGAGATCGTAGTTCACATAATGCGTTTAGAGAGTGGCTTGTGCACTCTTAAGAAAGAATGAAACTTCTGGCAAGCTCCTCAGCTACTGCTTATGCTTGACCCCTCTACCTCACTCCCAGGTCAAGACAACGAAGTTTAAAAGCGTTTTCTTTCTCTTAAAACAACAGCAACAACACACAAAAAGAAGCCTGTGAATTGGCTTTATAGAACAGATTCTCAATTTTTCATTAAATAATTCATACACATTTTTGTTTCAACTCATCCACTATAATCCCTCAATATTATTATTCATTTTATACATCACTTATCCCACTTCATCCCTTTATTTACAGTTTTCCTTCCTCCTTTTCTAACCCTCTGAAATTCATCATTTGGTAAATGTTGCTCTTTTGATCTTAAATGGTTGATTATTCTAAGGAGTACATACCATAGTTATTGCTTCCTTTCTAGGCCTGTGTGCTGTTTAGATGAAAACTGAGCCACAGGGATGGATTCTGTTTCAAACCTGAAGGGTGACTGAGGCTGAATTCTTGGATGGTTCACTAGTCTCAATAAGTCTGGTGTCTTTTATGATTTTGAGTGTTGTACCACAGTTTCCTATATCACTCCATGGAAGATCTTCTAGTGTGATCCTCTTTAGAGAAGTTAGCAATGGCTGCTGGACACCCTCTAGTTCTTCTGGTCTCAGGGCTGTGGACACTGATGCATGCCTGGTCTAGGAGTGGACTGGGCTAGTTGTTTCCAAGTGTCTTTCTTTTTTTAAAAAACATTTTATTGGGGGCTCATACAACTCTTATCACAATCCATACATACATCAATTGTGTAAAGCGCATCTGTACATTCATTGCCCTCATCATTTTCAAAGCATTTGCTCTCCACTTAAGCCCTTGGCATCAGGTCCTCTGTGTGTGTGTGTGTGTGTGTGTGTGTGTGTGTGTGTGTCTTTCAATGTTCCTCACTTTCCTTTAAATAGGGAGAGACCAATAGTAAGACCCTAGTTGCTTACCCATCAGAGGAGGGTGTAAAACGTCTTTGTGAGCTATGTTATATCAATAGAACTTCATGTTCCCACAAACTATGGCCCTGATTCCCACAATTAAGTGACTCATTTCCTCAAGGTATTTAGTTATGTCTAAGAAGTTGTCATAACTTTGCTTCTGTACCCTTCACCACTTTGAGATATGCAGCACAGAAAAATACACATATATAAACATCTTTGGCCCCAACTATATATGTATGTATATTTCCACTCTTCCTCCCACACCTGTTCACTCTGTGTGTCTATCCAAGCATCTGCTCAGATTACAGTTCCTGCAAGACTGTGTATATAGAAGTGCTTGCCTATGTTGCCTTTAACTCTCGAAACCTCCTGGTGTCTTCCCTTGCCTCCACCATGTTTTCTGCTAACTTCCTTCTTATTGTATATTGCCTTCTCTTTGAACCAAGTTATTATTATCTACTTTCTAGTCTATGCATGGTAATTTATAAATATTGGGGGGTTGCTGACAATTTATAATAATTGCCTCAGGCGATAGTTGGTCTTTTGTGATGTTGTGATTGACTGAAGGAGCCGTCCTGATTTTTGTATATTGGTTGAGGACCCTGGCACTTTACTGACCCTTTCAGTTAGGTCCAATAATATTCTTGTCTAGTATTTGGGTTTTTTTATGTCTAGAACCATCTGATCTGCAAATAGAGTTTTGCCAATATGGATATTTTTAATTCCTCTTTCTTTTAATATTTCCATCACAATATTGAATAAGACTGGTGAGAAAGGAAATCCTTGGCTGTTTCCCATTCGTAAGGGAAATGCTTTCAGTTACTCACCACTAAGAACTGTGGAGTTGTTGATATGACCTTTATTAAGTTGAGGGATTTCACTTCCTATTTGGTTGGGCATTTTTATTGGCAGATGCGTTTTTCTGCCTTAACTGATATGATCATGTGATTCTTTTCATTTATTGTATGTATGTATTTATTGTATGTATGTATTTATTGTATGTATTTGATGGACTCTACACTGATTATTTTTCTAGTGTTTAATCATTGCTTCATACCTGATATGGGCAGCACTTAGTTACAATGAATTTTTAAAATATATTGTTGGATTTCATTTGCTAGGATTTTGTTTAGAATGTTTGCATCTCCGTTCATGGGGGATATAGTGCTATAATTTTCATTTCTGATGATGTGATTTTGTGGTGATGTTTTTGCCTGGTTTGGGGCTATAACTTAATAAAATGAATCTGGGAGTTTGCTACCCTTTTCTATATTCTATAATAGTTGTAGAATTGGTGTCAGCTCAGCTCTGACTGGTAGAATCTACTAATTAAGCTGTCTAGGCCCAGATTTTGTTGTTGGAAGTTTCTAAGTGACCTGATAAATTTCTTCTTTGTTGGGAGTAAACAGTATTTTTTCCTTGCATTTTTAACCTCGAAAGGAAACAAAGAGGAGAAGCTAAGCCCTACACAAAAAAAACTAGGTTTGGCTAAGGAGTCAGAAGACACCATACAAGCCGGGAGACTTTTTCATCTCTAATTTCTATTTTGTTAAAAATGAAAACTCAAAGTGGGGAGGATTTAAATATGAAAATGCAATCTTAAAATAATAAAAAGAATTACTAAAAGAATTCACATGCCAAAGGTTATGTTAGGAGGGGTTTTCTGGATACGCAAACCCAATGACATATTTGTTTGTGTGTGTGTGTGTGTGTGTGTGTGTGTGTGTGTGTGTGTGTGTGTGTGTAAAACAAAAGAAACATCTCACTGCTGTTGAGTTAATACTGAAGCATAGAGACCCTGTAGGATAGGGTACTATGGCCCATTGAGTTTCTGAGACTGACTATTCACAAGAGTCAAAGGACTCCTCTTTCTCCTGACGACTGGTCATTTTAATCTGCTGACCATAAGATTTGCAGGCCAAGGCATAACCACTATTCCACCCAGGCTCATGTGATTACACTGTGTGTGTGTGTGTGTGTGTGTGTGTGTGTGTGTGTGAAGAATATATAGAGGATATATATGATTACATGATGCTAGCTCTGGTGGTGGACCAGGCCACTAGCTTTGAAGTCAGTGATTCAAACCCACCAGCCCTATGACAGAAAAAGAGATGACGATTTCTGCTCTCATAAAACCAACAGGGGTGGTCTGCTCAATCCTTTGGGTCACTGTATGGCAGTGATTTTTTGGTTTTAGGTAAGTGCCAGCAACCTGGTGATTTGACAATATTGTTCTCCTAGGAGAAGGAGATGTGGGACTCAGGAGGTCTGTGAACTAACAAAGATTGCAAGTCAGGATCAAAAAAGGAACTGTGTCATCGGTCTCCAAATGCTAGCTTGCTTCTCCATAAGTGTAATCCTCTTGGAGAGAAAGGCTTTGATTAAAAATTCTAAATATCTCTGAAAATTACTTAGACATAAACACACATTTCTATTTTTATCCTTTAGACCACTTTTTTCCACACTTTATCTTTTTTAATCCACAGCTGAAATACATTTTCTACCAAATTTTGCTCACTTGAAAATATAGCATAGCAAATTTCTCAAGTGAGAAATAACAGATTACATTCATAGAAGAAAACCATGAAATCAAATCTTTCAGTGACTAGATGCAGTCAGTGTCTAATCATTAGATGAACAGATACATCCATCATAATGCCTTCTTATTAATAACTTATTCATTAATCATGGGATACAGTAATCTAGGAACATAATTTATAATTTGCATCTTTGAAACAATGTTAAAGGAGAAAACAAAATAATATGAATGTCTCCATGACTATAAAAATAATGGAAGACTACAGCATCTCAGTGTAATCACAAAGGCTCCACACAGCAGTGCGGAGTGTAACAAGACGATCCACCGTTCTCAAAGAAACAATTGGTACAAGCATTTAACCTCACATTTATCTTGTGTTGAAGATTATTGAGTCATTAATCTTCCCAGTGTCGAGGTATTGTCATCACTGAATCCAACTGAATGAGTATCCATGGCAATAAATAGGAATAGAGGACACAGGGTGAAAAATGAAACATTGGCAGCAAAAATGCAGCACCCTCTCAGGAATGAACAGAAATGTAGGGTGAGCCAGTGAGCAGGAAAGGAGAACCAAGAAAGGGTGGTGGACGACCTCGGGGGTGGTGTTGCTATTAGCCCTGCTCCTTGCTGACTTTTCAGAGACAACTCTGCTTTGAAACCACATCAAACCAAACCAAATCAAACCCACTGCCATCTAACTGATGTCAACTCACAGTGACCCCCTGTGGGTTTCTGAGATGGTCACTGGTTATAGGAGTAGAAAGTCCAGTCTTTCTCCCATAGAGCGGCTGGTGGTTTTGAACTGCTGGCCATGTGGACCACAGCTCAATGTGTAACCATTACATCACCAGGGCTCCAGGCAACCTAAACATAGCAAAGCAGAGACAACAAGCAAATGAGACAATATTATTTAGAATAAAATTAGACGTAGGCTATTGAGAAAAAAATAAACAACAAATTAGTTATAAAAAAATCACAAATTTGTTACATTAATTGCCAGTAAAGTAGTTGCTATCAAGTCACCTTTGACTAATGAAGACCACATGTGTGTCAGAATAGAACTGTGCTCCGTAGGAGCTACAGCTGAGTTTTTAGAACTAGATGTCCAGGCCTTTCTTCTGAGGCACTTCTGAGTGGCTTCAAACTGTCTTCCATTGGTTAGTAGTAATTCCCTGAGTTTATTATGAGTTGGTTCCTCTAAAGGCCTGTCATATCCAGACCTCTAAGAAGCTTCTCTATTTCTAGAGATGCAGGGTCGGTGTAGCAGCCCTCCTTCTCTTACATCTGCCCAAAGGGGTGAGTCTATTACAGGGCCCAAGTTAGAGTAGTGTCGCCCTGACTTTGCTGATGTGCAGTCCCATTCATAGTGTTTGAAATGTGTTAGACTTTGTATTGCGAGTGTAAGTAAATAGATGACATCTTCCCCAGCTGCTCCAAAGTAGAAAAGTTGAAAGGAGATAACGATGAATGGAACAATTTTAACTCCTGTGTCTTGGGTTATGTTTCTTGGCTACTGCAGACATTAGGGAGGCTGTGACTTTGAGGGGAGCCGCCGGATCAGACGTGGGTTCTGCTGTGGCTCTCGTGGTACTGAGTAGGGCCATCTGAAACTAGCAAGTGCCCTTAGACAGCATGATAGCAGGTCTGTTGGAAATGCTGACAGGACTCTCCTCAAAGCAGGGCCCCCCACATAGGAACAGTTAGGGAACTGAGGCAGGCACATCTTATAGGGTCTGGCATCTGGCATCATCACAGGTAATGGGTTTTTTTTTATAGGAAAGACACAAATTCTTTTTTTAATTAATCATGCAAACAATACAAATATTTCCACTTCAGGTATCCATTTTGAAACGGACCTCTCCAGAGCATGGACTACTTCTAAAAATATTTTCTTCCTTAAAGGTGGTTAATTTCTCACCTTCACATTGTGTTCATATGTGCATGCTGTGTATGTTTAGTTTTGATTGTAAAATATCTTCTGGGTTGTCAGCACATCACCAATGGTGAGAGCACCAAAATATATCTCCAAATAAAGGACAGTTGTCTTTGGCTTAAATATATGTGTGTGTGAGTGTATATATCTATCTACAGATATAGATATAGATACACACATATGCATAGCTTATCATTAAGTAAATTTTACAACTTCAATGTATGGCCTTCAGATAACTTAAAACACTATAAGAGATACAAGTTATTTATGCTCACCCCCCCCCCCATACTCTTCTAAAACACTACAGATACTACTTTGTTAGATATATGTAGAACTATTCAAAAGATCCACCCCTTGCTGATAGTTGTTGCACTGTAGTGGTTTGTGAGTTGCTATGATGCTGGAAGATATGCCTCTTGTATTTCAAATGCCAGTAGGGTCACCCAAAATGAACGGGGTTCAGTGGAGCTTCCAGGCTAAGATTAAAAGAGGGGCTCATTTCTGAGGATGTAGCCACTGAAAACCTGCATAGCCTGGAGATATGGTCAGATTCTGAAGGCGTAAAGCCTGGAGGCAGAACATTGTTGGAGATAGTGCTGGGGGATGGACCCCCTAGGGCCAGAGGGTACTGGGAATGCAACTGAGGAGGAGCTGCTTTCTAGGAGTGGAGCTGACCACGATGATTCTAGTGGGGTAAAGCTTGTGGGAATGGAGTCCTCAGGGTCCTCATTTTCTGCTGGGGCATGATTCAAGGTAAAGAGAAACAGTTTCAAAATTTTGTTAATGATCAGAACTAGGAATATGAGAAATATGAATCTAGGAAAAGTTAGAATACGTTAAAATTGAAATGGTACACATAGAGATCAATAACCTAGGTATTCGTGCATTTAAATGGACTGGTATTGATCATTTCAAATTAAAAATTATAGAGTTTACTATGCTTGAAATGATAAAATCAAGAGGAATGGCATTGCATTCATTGTCTAAAAGGGCATTTCAAGATGTACCTTGAAGTGCAATGCTTTCTGTAATAGGATAATAGCTATCTGTAAAGAAGGCAATCCAATCCATAATACTATTACTCAAATGTATGCACCAGCCACTATAGCTAGTGATGAAGAAATTCAAGAATTCCACCAACATTTTCAGTTGGAAATTGAACCAACAGGAAATCAAGGTGCATTAATAATTATTGATATTGGAATGCAAGAGTTGAAAACAATGAGAATGGAAAATAATTAGAAAATATAGTCTTGGTGATATGAATGAAACTTGAAATCACATGATAGAATTGTTCAGAACCAACAACTTATTCATAGCAAATACCTCTCTCAATAACACAAATGACAACTATAACATGAACTTCTCCAGATGGAATACACAGAAATTGAATTGACTACATCTGTGGGAAGAGACCACGGAGAAGCTCAATATTGGCAGCTGAAACTAGGTCCAGAGCTGATGGTGAAACATACCATCAATTGTTCATCTGTAAATTCAGGTTAAAGGTGAAGCAAATTAAAACAAGTTTATGAGAGCCAAAATATTACCTTGGGTCAATCCCACCTGAATTTTGAGAACATTTCAAGGACAGTGTTGTTGATGCATTCAACACTAATGACAGAAGACCTGACGAGCTATGGAAGGACATCAAAACATCATTCATGAAGAAAGCAAAAGGTCATTAAAAGAAAGAAAAGATCAGAAAGATGTGAAAGAAAATTTGTGTCAGAAACTCACTCTTAATTGTAGAGTAACTAAGGCAAAGGGAAGAAATGAAGTCAAGGAGCTGAACAGAAAATTTCAAAATGCAGCTCAAGAAGACAAAGCCCAATATTATGATGGAATGTAAAACTATCTAGAATTAGCGAATCAAACAGGAAGAATAGGCTCAGCATATCTTAAAGAACTCATTAAAAAGTTCAAGCTTTGAGTTGAAATCTTGAAAGGTTTTATGAATGTAGCAGGAAAATCAAAAGAAGATGGGAAGAATACAAATTAAGTGTACCAAAAAGAACTAGTTGGCTTTTCATTTCAGGAGATACCATATGAGCAAGAATCAATGTTACTGATAGAAGAAGTTCGAACTACACCGAAAGCATTAGCCAAAACCAAGACTTCAGGAATTGATGGAATATCAATCGAAATGTTTCAACAAGTGATGAAGAGCTTGAAGCACTTATTCATCTATGCCAGGCAATTTGGAAGACAGCTACGTGATCAATTGACTGGAAGAGATCCATCTATATTTGTACCCATTCCAAGGAAAGGTGACAAAACAGAATGCTCAAATTATGGAACGATATCCTTTATATCACATGCAGGTAAAATTTTGCTGAAGATAATCCAACAGCGGTTGCCTCAGGACATTGACAGGTAGCAGTGGAGGTTCAGGCTGGATTCAGAAGAGGATGTGTCAAAAAGGAGAACATTGCTGAAGTCAGATGGGTCTCGGCTCAAAGCAAAGAAATACATTTCCTTGTGTCTTAATGACTATGCCAGGCATTCGACCATGTGAATCACAACCAACTACAGATAGCCTTGAGAAGAAGGGGAATTCCAGAATACTTCATCGTGCCCTTGGGGCATCTATACATGTATCAAGAGGCAGTTGTGCCAACAGAACAAGGGCATACTGCCGACTTTAAAACCAGGAAAGGTGTGCAACAGAGTTGTATCCTCTCACCATACTTATTCGACCTGTATGCAGAGTAAAGACTCAGAGAAACTGGATTCGATGAAGAATATGGCAGCAGGATTGGAGGAAGGCTTATTCGCAACCTATGATCTGCAGAAGACACAGCCTTGCTTGCTGAAAATGAGGAGGACTTGAAGCACCTGCTGCCGAAGATCAAGAATTGCAGCCTTCAGTATGGATTACAACTCGACGTAAAGAAGACCAGAACCCTCACAAACAAGCCAATAGATGACATCATGAGAAGCGAAGAACAAGTTCAGATGGTCAAGGATTTTATCTCACCTGGATTCACAATCAGTGCGAAGCAATAATCAAGAGATGAAAAAACGAGTTGCATTGGGTATAACAGCTGCACAAGATTCCTTCGAGTATTGAAAAGCAAGGATGTTCCTTTGAGGACGAAGGTGCCCTGCCCCAGCCAGGGTATTTTCAATTACCTCTTATGCGTGCGAGTGTTAGACACTGAAGAAGGAGGACCAAAGAAGAACCCATGCGTTTGAATTGCGGTGCAGGAGAAGACTTTTGAAAGTACTATGACTGCTAAAAGCACAAACATATGTCTTGGAAGAGGTACAGACAGAGTGCTCCTTAGAAGCAAGGACAGCGAAGCGTCTTTTTACGTATTTGGACATGTTGACAGGAAGCACCAGTCCCGGGAGAAAGACGCCACATTTGGTCATGTGAGGGCAGCAAAAGAGAAGGCCGTTAGCCAGAATGACACAGTGGCTGCAACAACGGGTTCAAGCATGGGAGTAGCGCTGAGGATGGCACAGGACCGAGGAGTGTTTCGTTCTGTTACATATAAGGGGGGTGTGGGTCAGGACCAACTCCATGGCACCCAACAACAGCTACAGTTCCACTTGAAGTAGGTCAAGTGCAGTGGGTCACAACAAAGAATAAATAAATAAACTGGGAGGTGACCCCTGTCCAGTGCTCTACAATGTGAACTTCTAGGTAAGAAATAGTTGACTGATTCAGACCAGTCCCAAAGCCGTACTGACGTGCGTCTTAGATACTAGGGAAGTGAAGTGCCTTTGGGTTCTCAATAAAAGCGAAGCAAATGTAGATTGATGCTGCCACCTTTCCCTCCTGCATTCGGACAACCCTTCAGAACCAGAAAGCAGGCTGTAATACAAGCCCCCCAGCCCCACTCCTGGGAGGGATTCCAGACGGCCGATTCAAGCTTCACCTCAGTTGCCCCAGCTCTCTGACAGCATCACCAGTGCAGATGGTTCGCCCATCTGACAAGTAGGACTTTCTTAGATCCCCTGGCACTGTGCCCAGGAGATGAAAAATGCAAGCAGAAAAGATTCAAGCCCCTCTTGTCTTCTTAAAATAAGCAATTCATTTTTCAGAGAGTCAGAGCTATTTTTAATGGCATCCGTTAATTTGGCAGCTCTCTCCCACATGGCTCCCACAGTTCTCAGAAGCTAGGATTCATTCTATGGGCTGGCCAGGTCTTGGTACATGGAAATTCCAGCGGGAGGCATAAATGTCACTTTTTATTCTCAAACCTCGTAAAGTTCTCTCTAAGGCCCAAAGCCAGAGTCAGCAAATACCACAACAATGGGAAACAAGAGCCCATATTCACTGAGTCGCTGGTCAAACATCTGTGTGTGACCAGTATTGGAAACAGAAATCACAGCCGGGGTAGCTGCCAAAGGCCGTGGTCTGTCCTTTCAGCCCAGACAACAGTCGTTTATCAAGGGTTATTTTCTAGCAAAGCCTGTTTGCATGTTTGCTTGAATTACCCTTTCTCTCTTTTATTTGTTATTATATTTAAGTATATATTAAAATAATAAAACATGTGCAATATGTTTTGGGTTTTGAATGTCTTAATTGTTTCTATTTGCTTTTTATATATAGTATAAACATATAATATAGTATAGCATAGTATATAGTATAAATTATACTAAGTATAGTTTATAGTTTAGTACAGTATGAACTAAAGTCTAGTATAAACTATACTAAAATATAATATAAACATTTAAAAATATCAGAAATATGTGGAAAATGAAAAGTAAAAATTTGTTGACAAATAGTCTACTCATATTCTTGAGTTAATAATTTTAAGTTTATCTTATTTTACTTTTTTACACATGAATTTATTATGTCATATTTAAACTATATGAAATCTCCACTGCTAACATTGTTAGATATATTTCCGGAAAGCACGTGTTCCCTCCAATAACCCTATTCTATGGCAGTCTGATTTAAATGAAATACCTAATTTTAAAAGAAAAGTAATTATTGTTGCTTTGTTATTTGTTTCTTTATAGCCCATAGCACTGACCATCTAGAAGTGAACATCTGAGAATGATAACAACCTCAACTTCCATTTGGTGATATGTAAAATAATACATATTTCCCAAGATTAGATGTTTTAAAAATTATTGTTCGTGTAGTTTGTTATTACTTCACTATACTATACTGGGGATTACTTGTCCATGCATATGGGGCAGTGGTGGTTCAATAGTAGAATTCTCACCTTCCCCTGGGGAGAGCTTGTTCAATTATCAACCAACACACTTCATGCCCAGCCACACCCCTTTGGTAGTAGGTGCTTGCATGGTGCCATGATGCAGAACAGGTGTTAGCAGAATTTCAAGATTAAGATAGATTAAGAAGAGAAACTTGAAAATATATTTCTAAAAATCAGTTTATGAAACTTTATAGATGACAACAGTTGGATTCACAGCTGATCAGAATGCAGCAGTGCTGAGTTTGAATTCAGCAGAATTCACCACCAACAGGCAACAACATCCCTGAGTTAACACATATATATGTAGTATATTTCTTTACATATATTTTGCATAGGATAATATTATATTATTAACCTATGAATATATATATATATATATGTGTGTGTGTGTGTGTGTGTGTATGATATCTCTGTCTTGGAAGAAGTACAGTGAGAATATGTTTATAATCTTGATTTCCTTTTACTTACTGGCCTAATTCTCCTTGATATTCACTAAGGTCAGTCTTATAAATGACAAAAAGGGAGAACACAAATTGCAAATTTCTCCTGGCTGTCGTGTGATAGAAACCAAGAAATCGAATTTTAAAATAAAACATCTAAACTTAATTTTTATGTTTACCTGCACAGAAACCAAGTGCTGTTTTCATTATTTTGGTTGGTCTCAAAATGAAATTTTTCTACAAATTGTGCCTCATTATTTCATAAGGCACATTGAACAGAGTGAACAACTGAAGAATTGAGGGACAGCTGGCATAGGGCAGGCAGGCCATAGATAACTATTTGGTAAATAAAAGAATAAAAGCCATGCTACAAACCACAAGTTATTTATTCTCCCACCCTCTAAGAATATTTATAATTAAAACCACAGACTTAATACATATACAGGCTCTGCCTAAATAGAATAGTTTAAACAACTTACAATAGTTTACTAAAGCCACTTAATGAAGGATGTTTATGGAAAAGAGGCTCCAAGCACATAAAGATATCACTTAATACAGTTTACATAAAAATATTACTTAATACAGTTTACATGCAACTTTTTTAATAAACAGTTTTATTGGAACATAATCTGAATATCATACAAGTCAACAATTCAGTCATATCAAGAAGAGTTGTGTAATCATTACCACAATCAATTTTAGAGCATTTCTTCCCTCTTGTACTTCCTATTATTAGTTCCCCATTCCCTTCAGCCCTTGCTGTGTCCCAATGAGCCATTAATCCTGCACTGTCTCTGTAGATTCACTCATCTTGGATTTCATCTACCAAAAAGTAAACAGAAACAAGAAACTAAGAGTCAAAAAAGCTAACAATAAAAAGAAAACAGAGAAAAACCTCAGTTGAAAAGAAAACAGAAAATATTAAAAACTAGAACTTTAAAATGAGTCAAAAGGGAGATCAAATGATAAGGTGTTAGATTTTTAACTTAACTACATCTGCTTTTTGACGAACTGTATGGCATACCAAAAATTATATATAATTTCATTACATTTCTCCTCAGAGGGTTTCCTGCTCTTTACATATATATTTTTCTACTTAACCAAGATATACATGCAGATTTACATATAATATATATGTATATGTAGATATGACATATCTATATAGATAGATAGATAGATGCAGGTATACATATAAGATACACACACATACATAGGAAATCAAGCACTTCCTGGATAAAATTAGAAGTATTTATGTGCACAGATAGAAAACAATTCTAGAAATTATGAGAAAAGTGGGATTTAAGGTCCACAAATTTTCCAGGTTGACCAACATGATAATGGCAGAAAGCACACAAAACTACTGGATATGAGCCAGCTACAGAGCACCAACCAAATAAGAATGGCCACCAATAACCCCAGCCCTTCAGGTGATTCTCCACGCAGGGTCGCATGTACTTTTCTCTATGACTTTCAACACTGGTGCCTGTTTTACAACGCAATCCCAAAGACACCCTCACAGCAGCTAACGAAGGCAGGACGGTGTGCAGAGCACGGGGCAAAGGGGCAGCATTGTGACAAACTGCTGGTGTCAAAATCAAATAGACTTGAGTACATCAATGGAGTAGGCATCTCTCCCCGTGGGTAGGTTAGTAGCAAGGCAGAGATGGCCTAGTGTTTGGTGTCAGTGGAACCATCATGACAGCGACAAAGTAAAATAAGAAATCGGAAAGGCACTACCAATTTCTAAATTGATCTACTTTCCCCTTCATTTTAGTGAATAACGTTTAACGTTTTCCTCAGGTTAAAGACAATGATGAAAAGCTGACTCGTGCTTTTTTCATCCAGTAGATAAAGGCATTATTCAAGACAAAAAATAACTAAAAGAAATTAAACAGGTGTATCTTCCTTTATCTGTAGAGTAGAGCAGAGTCCACTTCCCCGCTAACCCAGAGTTTGGTGGGTTGAGTCCATCTACAGCAGTGGTTCTCAACCTTCCTAATGCCACGACCATTTCATACAGTTCCTCATGTTGTGGTGACACACCCCCCCGCCCCCAAACCACAAAATTATTTTCATTGCTACTTCATCACTGGCATTTTTGCTATTTTTATGAAGCAGGCGACCCCTGTAAAAGGGTCATTCAACCCCCAAAAGGTGGAGAACCGCTGATCTAGAGTCTTCGACTTGAGACGTGTTAGGAGAGACTGGTCCCCGCAGAAGGACAGCGTGCCTGGTAAAGTGGACAGCTAATGCAAGGGAGGAGTATCCTCAGGGAGAGGGACTGCCACGGTGACTCCAGTGAGCTGCTCAAACACACCGATGATGATGAAATCGCCACAGGGCTGGACAGTGTTTCCTTCTGTGTCTCGACTCGCTTTGAGTCAGAACTGCACCTAACAATCACAACAGCAGTGTCTTGGAAGAAAGACCTGGTAATATAACTGAAAAACACAATCAGCCACTGGAAATCACATGGAAGAGAGTTCTACTCAAAACAGATGGAGCCTCCATGAGTTAGTCAAACTCACAGCAGCTGGTCTTCGGTTGGCTCCGAATTGGTAATCTTGTGGCGCTGTGATTCTCAAAGGAAACAGCATAAACTACCCACTGGCAAAATAGAAACAGACAGCTTGTCCTCTTCAGTGACCCCCCAAGCCACCTGGAAATGTATCTGCCTCCACATCCTCCTTAAAGTTTTAGCCTGGACTCTTTCAGTCGCTCTCCTGAAATGAGGATTTCAGAGGCATCTCAGTAAGTAGAAAGAAACGCTTTTCTAAACATCCTGTGCCTGCTTGGGCTTGGATGTGTGTTTTGCCTCTCTTGTCATCACTAGGAACCCTGGTGGCATCGTGGTTCCATGTTGGGCTGCTAATCACAAGGTCGGCAGTTGAAGACCCTCCAGAACCTTGGTGGGAGAAAGATGAGGCTTTCTATTGCTCACTAGGATCCCTGAAGTCAGAGTGGTTATCAATTGGGCTGCTAAACACAAGGTCAGCAGTTGGCAACCTCCAACAACTCCGTGGGAGAAAGGTAAGGCTTTTTATTCCACAGAGTTAAAGTCTCAGAGCCCCCGGGGCAGTTCTACCCTGCACAGGGTCACTATGAGTCAGATTTGACGCCAGAGTAGTGGGTTTGGGTCTGGGCTGGCTGCGTTGGGTTTGGGTTTTGAAATATCCTCATTATATTTTGCTTAAGGCTCTACTCCTCAAGAGGCAGGAACAACAGAACCAGACAAAAGGCCTCCTTCCATCCAGGCGGGCCCAGGATAAAATAAAATGTTAACTCTTGGGGGAAACTAAGAATTAAATCATGATTTTGTTCTCGGTGTCAGCAGCTAGAAATAGCAGGTCTGGGACGCAAAAGTCTATATATGGGAAAGAGCTGGGTTTGATCATACCAGATTAGGCAAACCCCCCTCACAGTAATTAAGGTTAAGTTCCTCTGAGCGAGAGTGTGAGGAGTGTAGACTGTGGCTACAGCAAGTCAACCGCCTACCTGCTTTTCCTCCCATGATACCAGAACACTATTCCATTAAGCACCGGCAGGATAGCTTGACACGCGGGGGCTTCTTCATTCCTTGCAGACGTACTAGCCGCTGAGTAAACAGGAGAGCAGGAAGTGAAGCTTCGGGCACGTTACGAACACAGCACCACACAGACTGCAGGTCAGGGACTGATTTAGGACAGCATGAGTGCTCCTTCCCCTGGAGTGTTTGCTTTATTCTTTTTATACAAATTTAAACTGTTTTATTGACGTGTTGACATATAATTCACATATCATGCACTAACTTAAACATACGAAAAAGAGTTGTGCAATATATTATTCTTATTGCCATGTTTAAGGCAAAGTTAAAGAAGAAATGTGTTCAATAATTTCAAATACACATCACTATTAGTACTATTAATGTGTGTGAATCTCTGAGATACTTTTTAAGCAGAAAACAAGTAAGCCAACAATTAATAAACCTTTTTTGTTAATCATTCACTCACTGAATAAAAAAGATACAACAGAGAAGGAGGTGAAGGGAGACCCCGGATAGGGCAAGATATGCCAAAATAATCATCTATAAATTATGAGGGAGGGGAGAGCGGGGAGGGAGGGGAAAAAAGAGGAGCTGATGCAAAGGGCTTAAGTGGAGAGCAAATGCTTTGAAAATGATTAGGGCAAAGAATGTACAGATGTGCTTCATACAATTGATGTATGTATATGTATAGATTGTGATAAGAGTTGTATGAGCCCCTAATAAAATGTTTAAAAGAAAGAAAGAAAGAAAGAAAGACAACCAATAGCAGACAAGTAGAAAAAAATATATGGATATTAGAAAACAACAAATATGCAAAGGCTTCTAAATGTTTGCAGGAAAAAATTCCATTATCTTTTCCCCCATCATTTTACTGGGGGCTCTTCCAGCTCTTGTAACATTCCATACATCAGTTGTATCGAGCATAACTGTACATATGCTGCCATCATCATTTCCAAGACATTTTCTACTTGAGCCCTGGATATAAGCTCCTCTTTTTTCCCTCCCACCCCACCCCACCTTCCTGTATCCTTTATCAAATATATATTGTTTTTGTGATTTCATATCTTACACTGTCATTTGTCTCCCTTCACCCACATTTTCATTATCTGTCCCCTTTGCAGGGTGGGGGTGGGGCTATATAGCCTATCTTAAGATGGTTTCCCCTTTCTCACCCTTCCCCTTCCCTGACCATCCCCCTACCCTCATGATCTCGAATGCTACTCCCATTACTGTTCCTGAGGGCTTTATCTTTCCTTAATTCCCTGTGTTGAGTGCTCTTATCTGTACCAATGGGTGTTCTCCAGTCTAGCAAGATTTGTAAGTTAGAACTGGGTCCTGGTAGTTGGGGGAAGGAAGCATTCAGGAAGGAATGATGTGTGATTCATCAGTCTATACTACGCCTTGTTTGAATCATCCCTTATACCACTTCAGTGAAGGGATATTCAATTATCCACAGATTGGCTTTGGGTCTCCACTCCAACCCCACTCTTTCATATTAATATAGTTGTATGTTTGGGATCTTTTGATTTCTGTTGCCTGATCCCATCGACACCTTGTGATCACACAAACTGCTGTGCTTCTTCCATGTGGGCTTTTTGCTTCCCTGCTAGATGGCTGCTTGTGTGACTTCAAGCCTTTAAGAATCCAGATGCTATACTTTTTTTTAGCCAGGCACTTTCTTCATCACATTTGCATATGCACCCATTTTGTCTTCAGTGATCCTGTCCAGAAGGGGGGGTATCAGAGTGTCAGGTTATCAAAACAAAGTGTTCTTGTTAAGGGAGGCCTTGAGTAGATGCCCAAAGTCTGTCTGCTTTCTTAATATTTATCACATAAATATATGGACATTGACCTCTATCCCTTTCATTATAAATGAATATATTTACATATATACATGCCTATAGGTATGCTTCTATAAATAGCTTTTGCCTCCTATTTCTTTCCTCTGTTTCCTTTCACCTTCCCCCTATTCCACTATCATGCTCACTCTCCATTCAGGTCTCAGTATTTCCTCTTGGATACATTGTTCTTGATCAAACTTCCCCCCTCCCCCTCAGCATATGCCCTCTTCACCATCAATTTTAGATCTCTTGTTGTTCCCTTATCTTTAAGTTTGTTGTCTCCCTGCTCCCCCCTCCCCTTCCCCTCCTCTCCCATGTCCCCCAAGAACCACCAGTCCTGTAGTTTTCTCCTCGGGATTGTTTGTCCAGCCTCTCCTATGTAGGTAGACATGGGGAGAAAGAAAAGAAACAACAAAACCTAATAAACAAACAAAACAAAAAAAAAAACAAGGACAGGAGAAAAAACTCAATAGATAATAATTCCAGGTCTGTCTGTTGACACTTATGTATGTTTTCAGGTCAAGTCTGATGAGGTGCCAAGCCCCGTTGGTCCCCCAGGTCAGAAGTCTATTTCAAGATTCCTTGGGGACTTGGATACTTTGTTCCCCTTGCTGCTCAGTTGCACTCCCTTTGCAATTCACCTCACTGTGCATGGGGCAGACCAGATACACTTTCTCCACAATGTCTCCAGTGCTGTCTATGGTAGCACTATGGCTCAGTGAGGGAATGTCCTATCTTGTGGTGGGGCCGGCCCTACAGTCCTCTCTATGAACTGACTGCTCCAAGCAGGGATGTTGTCCCTGAGGCTTAGTGGGCCATAATGAGGTCCACTCTCTCTTTCTCTTAGTTCATTATTGTATGGTATGGACAGACCTGTCCCTCTCCCCATGCTATATTCAGTGTTGTTCTCTGTATTGCCTTCTTCTGGGGAGGGGGTTAACCTAACTCAGCTTGGGCCCAGCCCCATGGTCCTCTCCGTTAGTTCACTGCTCTATGCCAGTGTATTGCCCTCAAGGCTGGGCGCTCTGGCATGGGGTCTAGTTCTTCTCTCCTTTTCTATAGAGACATAAGCAATACCTTCCCCATGAGTGTATTAGTGTTCCCCATCACCCTTGTTTTCTATTTTCTTCTTTCCCCCCCTTTTTTTCTTTCCCCTCTTCCCCCTACTTTTTAAGTTGGCTGCCATTTACATCCCTGAGTTCGGTCAGAACCCTGCCAAAGTGCCGGTACCTTGACCCCAGATTTATGCACTAAGTAGCTTATTCTCTATGCCCATTGTACTTTTTGAGCTTACCTCAGTGGACTCATCTTGTCCCTTTGTACTTGGTTAACTTCACTTAGCATAATTTCCTCCAACTCTTCCCACGAGACAATGTGTTTCATGTGTCCATAACTGCTTTTTAGGGCTGCATAGTACTCCATTGTGTGTATATATCAGTACTTTTTAATCCATTGGTTAATTGATAGACATTTAGATTGTTTCCAGTTCTTTGCAATTGTGAACTGCACCACGATGAACATTGGAGTGCAGATGTCTTGTCTTGGTCTATTTCTTATTTTTTCTGGGTATATTTCTAGTAGGGGAATTGCGGGATCATATAGCAGCTTGATTTCCAGCTGTTTTAGATGTCACCAAGTCAATTTCCATAGTGGCTGCACATATCTACAGGTCTACCAGCAGTGGACAAGAGTTGCTATCTCACCACAGGCCCTCCAGCACTTGTTGATTTCTGATTTTTTGAATTGGGCTATCTTTGAGGGTGTTAGATGATATCTCATAGCTGTTTTAATTTGCATTTCTTTATGGCTGATGATCAGGAACATTTTCTCATGTATTTATTAGCCATTTGGATTTCCATGCTTGTGAAACTTCTGTTCGGGTCTTTCATTCACTTCCTCAGTAGGCTCTTTGTTTTATTTCTTGTTATAGACTAGCAGAGTATTGTAGGTTAATAAGGCCTTTGTCTGATGTGTCATTGCTGAAGAGGTTTGCCCAGTCTGTGGGCTCGCTTGGCAAAGGCTTTTGATGTGCACAGGTGTGTTATCTTCAGTATATTCCACTTGTCAATTTGTGCCTCCTCTGTGTTTGTGTCCTCCTTATTTCCAATAGCTTGTGTATTCCCTGTGTCAAGGTTCTCAGATTTATCCCAATTCCCTCATTGATGGCCCTAATAGTTTGGGTATTACTTTGATGTCTGTGAATTCCATTATCTTTTAATTTCATTTTTTTTCATGAACTTTTAAAAATCTGTTGTGAGCCATTTATGGTTTGGTGTAAACAGTTTGGAAATTGTAACAAATTTCTTATATGATTTTGCACATTCTTAAATTGCCTTTTCACTTTATAGTGAAATATTTTTAAATGTATTATAATTTAGAATATATAAAAATTTAAAGCAAAATCCATGTTTTCTCAAACTTTCTCAACCAGTCAACATTTGTGTAAATTTTAATTTATAAATTTTATTCATTGAATTATGAATGAGATTCGCAGTACAAAGAAAGTATGAGAGAAAATTAACAAGTTTGAAATTCTTGAAGTGCCTACAATTTACCACATTAGATAAAAAATGTGGTAAACATTTTAAAATAAGCATTATTCCTTTATAAACATCACAGTTTAAAACATAACTTAAAACATAACTTAGAGGCTTTCTACTTCTGGAAATAGCTACACTTGCAGAAATCCACAGGAATAGTTCTAACTTGTCCTTTAGGGTCAGAATTGATTCCATGGCAGTAAGAGTTTATAAAATTCTCAATTATACAAGGAACACAGACTGAATAATAAGGAATCGCATTCACCATGGTCACTGGGACACCAGCTGCTCTTGATTGTCAGGCAAAACCTTAGGTTCCCTGAAGCATTCAGAGACTGTGTGCTGAAGAAGCTGGTACCATAATGGACTCAGTATGATTTCAATAATACTCTGTTTCTCCCTCCTTTTACCTTTTCATATTTACTATTGCTTCCTTATTATGTATTCCATGAGACCTGGACTTAGTACAGACATAAGTACACATAAACTGAGCACAGTGGTGTATTGAAAATCCCTGGGGAGTGAAAACAATCAACATGTTGGGCTGCTAAACAAAAGGGGAAATGTTCAAGTTCACCTAAGGACATCTCAGAAGAGAGGCCTGGCAATCTCCTTCAAAAACCCAGCCTTTGAAAATCCTCCGGAGTACTATTCTGACACCCAAGGGGCTGTCATGAGTTTGAATCAACTCAATGACAACTGGCTTTCTGTGATATGTAATTGCCAAGAGCATCCCAAAAAGTGATAGAAGGGGTTATCTTAGCCCTTGACCACTCAAGAGTTCACATGCCATATTTAGAGTGAATCAGACTTAACTTTTAAAAATGTTTCCTTATGTCTATATTAATTACTAGCATCGAGGTAATATTTTAAAATAAGTTATTTGTAAACAAAAAATAAACACCAAAAATTCCAATCTGTAGATTTTTCTCTTTTTAATTTCTGCCCTTTAAAATAATTTAACAATAGAATGAGCAACTCTTCACGTTTTCCTGAGACGGAGGTGTAGGATTTTAAGTTTTAAAATTGTGGAAGTCCCAGACAAGGTAACAGAAGTTGGTTATCCTATTTATAAAATTATTAAATTTGATTGATGCCAAGAAGAGTGAAAACTCACCCCAGAAAAAAAGTATGGGGATCTCACGATCATTTAGCTGATGAGCAAGGCAAGTGCTCTGATTCTAGGCCGGAAGCAAGGGACATGAAAGTCAAGGTCACACAAGAGCCACATGTATCCAAATGTAGTAGAGGTTATAGAGCTAAACACTTCGACCTTGTGGCTTCTTCTTTACTTTTCCTTCTTTCCTTTTTCTCTTCCTCCAACACCTACAGACAAGTTCTCAAACAACTTGAATCATTCAGCCAAGTAGACTGACATGACAATGACAAAGGAAAGCATACTAGGAACTTATATTTAGCTTGCAGATGATACATCATATGAACTCCTTCCTAGAAAGCGAGAATATTTTCATTGGTTTCCCTACTAGCCTAATATTTCTAGATTGTGATTGGAATAGTCAAAGATATTAAGAACCATTAACAATATCTTGACATTTTCAAAGTACTTTATATCTATTTATGTTATCTTCTTGGTCCATGAAGCAAATAGAAACTTATTATTAACCTCTTTGGTAGACAAAAATGATAATGTTCTGATAGGTGCCATCAGGTCAGTTCCAATCCATAGCGACTCTATGCACAAGAGAAGGAAATGCTACTCAATCCTGGGCCATCCTCACAACTAATCCTAGGTTCCAGCCTGTTGTCACAGCCAGTGTGTTCAACTTTCCTCTCTTGTGTTGCACCACTATTTTATCAACCATGATGTCCTTCTCAAGGGAGTGGTCTATTCTGACAACATGTCCAAACTACGTGTGCCTCTAAGGAGCACTGAGATGGCACTGCTTCCAAGACAGAGCAGTTTGTCCCTTTAGCAGGTCATGGTACTTTCAAAATTCGTTGTGAGCACCCCAATTCCAACTCAGCACATCAGTCAATCTGTGGTCTTCCTTATTCAATAGCCAACTTTCATGTGCATATGAAGCAATTGAAAGTACCATGACTTGGGGCAGGTGTAACTTTGTCCTCAAAGTAACATCCTTACTGTTCAATACTCTAAAGAGGTCTTATGCTGCAGATGTATCCAATGCAACTCATCTTTTGAGCTCTTGACGGCTGCTTTCATGAGTATTACTTGTGGATCCAAGCAAGACAAAACCTTGACATCCTCAATCTTTTCTCCATTTATTATGATGCTACATATTGGTCATGTGGTAGTTACATAATTTCATGTCAGTTTGAAGACACATAAAAGTGTTGGAGTGGAATTTAGCCTATCAATGATGGTGATGCCTTGTGGGTATGGTTTTCTCATAAGGAGGGCCATGAGAACTTCCCCCTTTCTCTCTGCCTCCACCTTCCTGCTGCCAGTCCCTGGCTGCTGCCAAAGCCCTGGAGATGTGTCCACTGCCATCGGATCCACAGGACTTTGCACCCACCAGCCTGTGATATTTCTGCATTCAGCATCATTGCATAGCTTCTTGAGTCTGAGGAGGGACTTACATACCAGTATCGGATGTATGGACTTGAGTTGGACTGGGCTGGGATGTTTTTTCTTATATACAATTACTTCTTAATATAAAGCTCTTTCTTACACATATACTAATAACACTTGATTTGTCTCTCTAGTCAATCTGCCCTAGCACATTATGGTACCAGGAGTGGGGTACTAGAGAAACAACTCATGAAGATGGAGAGTGGAAGCTTGTCTGACCTCTGCCTTATCACACTTTTTCTTCTTTGGCTAGCTGAAGTCTTATTTGACTTGCAGTTAATTGGGTTGTTTTCTAGAAAGGATATAGGAAGTGAAGGTTGTGATTCCTAGAAATTGTCTTTGGTTATTCCTTTCTGAAATGGCTAAAATGAATGTGATAAATGTAAATTTTGAAATCAGGGGATGGAATTGCCCTTTGAACTTCTCTGAGGCCATGCTGCTTAGTCAGAATGACCGACAGAAACCTTAGGCCTGGCTTGATGAATCCAGAGGCCTCAGGCCATGTTGCATATGAATGGGATAGTATAAATAAGAAAGGATTGAAGTTTATTATTTTAATAATCATATTTAGGATTTGGCTGTACTAGGATTATACTGATTTCTTCTATAATGAGTGACATGATGATTAATGGGAAGTGTGAATAGAGATTTTGTAAGCCTTCAGACATTAAATTGGATCTGTTAAATGGGTTACTAGGAAATACCTGCAAAGAACACTTAGAAAAGATAAGCCCTATCCAGTGCCTGAGTGCTCAGGATATTTGCATTTGAAGAGACTTGCTGAGAGAGCTGTTGGCAGACTAAGGGGGGTGGGGGGTGGGGAGGAGCCATTTGCCCTTTTGAACTGGATATTTGCTCCTGAAGCTGGAAAAATCTGGAGCCATGAAAGAACTCTCCTCTCTAGGACTGATCTTAAAAGGAGCCTGCAAGCTGCAGCAGCATGAAATACTCACTGGGTGACAGAAAGGCAGCAATAGCGAGATTGGCTGAATCTGACCACGGACACTTGTGGACCTGGAGGAGAGAAGAGAGTGGTTTGGCTGGTCTGAACTTTAAAGAGTTGTGCGGAACCTATGATAAGACCTCGTCCAAAGGGGCTAGAGTTGTTGAGAATTTGTGAAGGGGGCCATGGTCAAAAGGTGAGGCGGTCAATGGGTATCCTCATGAGGCTATGCGAGGTGGCCCACAGTGAAGCCACCAGAACCCGACCAGATGAAGGTAAGTTTTTTGTGCCTGTGAATTGGTAAATCAGTGCACATTGCTGCTGACTTTATGTCCTGATTTGATTTTGTTTATGGATGCAGACTCACAAGGTTCCAACTTGAATGAAAATTCTTCTTATTAAAGAACATGTTTGTCTTCTCAGAGCACTGGGTTGATATACGGTATATACTTGAGTATAAGGTGATCCAAATATCTGCCAAGGCACCTAATTTTACCACAAAAACCATAAAAAATGTGCTGAAAAACTCGGCTTATACACGAGTATCTATGGTAAATGGGCAGTATAAAAATTAAATACCAAAAATGGGGAAGATAAAGGCAGGAAGTTGCTGGATAACAAACTTTCATGGATGGGGGATTATGTTGATAGGATTATGATGTAGGTGTTCACATAGCTGCAATTGTTAAGCATAGAATATTTCTGTCTCATTTACTTATAGAATGTTATGCTGAAATGCTGCTGGCATATTTTCAGTTGTACAAATTTTGGTTTTATCTTATAGCCACAAATATGATTTTAGTCTTGTCTTTGTCTTAAAATTATGTGTGGCTAAAGAGGTGTGTAAAGGTGTAAAGTTAACAAGGGGTTGTCTGTAGTAATTACGTAATTTCATGTCAACTTGAAGATATGTAGAAGTGTAGGGGTGGAGTTTAGCCTGTCAATCAGATCACAGCCTGATGGTGATGCCTTGCAAGCCTGGAGCGCAGAAGAGAACTTCCCCTCTTTGTCTGCCTTCACCGTCCTGCTGGAGAACCCTAGTTGATGCCAGAGCCCTGGAGATACATCCACTGCTATTGGATTCGTGGGACTTTGCATCCACCAGCCTGTGATATTCCTGCATACTGCATAATGGTATGTGCCTTTGTGGGGCTGAAGAGGGACTTATGGACCAGTTGCAGACTTATGGGCTTGAACTGGACTGGGCTGTGATGTTTTCCTGATATACAATTACTTCTTGATATAAAGATCTTTCTTACGCATATATGAGTGTCACTGTATATATTTTTTTCTCTAGTCGGCCTGGCCTGACACAATCCAATTGTGAGGAATTTACATTTATTTACACCAAGGTGTAATCCATGTTGAGAGCTGCAATATTTGGTCTATAGCCAATGTCTCAAGTCCTCACTTTCAGGAAGCAAGTTTGTGTCATCATTATTTTGAAGGTGGGTAAGCCTTCCTCCAACCCTGATGCCACATTCTTCTTCGTTTAATTCCATTTCTCTGGTTACAAATTGAAAATGTACGGGGAAAAGACACAACCCTGATGTACCCTTTTCCTGGTCTCAAACCATGAAGGGTTTCTTTGTTCTGTTGGTACAACTGCCTCTTGATTCATGCCTAAAAGATAATATCATCGATTTAGCTAAGAAGAACATTGTATTCTATTTCGGGAATGTATTTTTCTTCTGATGTCATTTAGCACCCTAGTTAATTATTTTGGTTACCAGACAACTGTGAATGTTAGCTAAATCGTGGCATTACCCATGTAGTGTCATATAAAATGAGTCATGGTGATGTTCATGGTGTTATTTAGACATTATAAACCTCACTATGTCTTTGATGTGTTTTATAATCACTAGGTTTTCATATGGAACATCATGACCATCAAACATCACCTGTGAGTATATCTCAAAATAACTGTTCCTAGACTGCATTCACCTTTTCATCTCTATGGAAGTCTTTTGTTAAGTTAGCTATTGTTTCCACATTCTTGTGTGCCCTTTCTGGACTTCAAAAAACTCACTGCCATCAAGTTGATGCCTACTGATAATGATCCTAGTGTAGGTAGAACTGATCCTGCAATTTTATGAGAGTGAAATTGCTGATGGGAGCACAAAGCTCCATCTTTCTTGAACTGAGCAGCTGTTGGTTTTGAACTTCTGACCTTAGGGTTAGTAGTCCAATATGTATCCACTACACCATTAAAGGCATAAACTATGTTTGCTACATATTGTCAAAAGAAAGGTGTGCTATCTTCATTGATGTTGGTAGAGTAACAAGCAGAATGAGTTATCTGGGGAGATTTTGAAATGCAAATGGATTTTCAATTTTTGGTGTTTCATCACTTCACTCTATACTTGCTCTACTATGTGTTGGGAGATTTGGTTCATTCTATTGCCATGCACGTCTGGAGTTGAATCTTTTTAACGATAACTCTTTGTTCCTTTAATGAAACAACTTGTTTTCTCTATTTCCCTAATAAATATCATAATAAAATATCAGATGGTGAAAAATTAGGATGAAAATTGGGATAAAAACAAATATTGCTTAGTAGCCAAGATGTTCAGTCCATATTGCATTATGAATGGATTCAGTGGTACACCAGGTAACAAAAGGGTAGATGTTCATGTGGTGGAAATGAATGAAACTTCCCAACACATTCCTAAGCTTATCTCTTTAGAGTCTAAACTTTCGAAGGTGCTCTGGTAATAGAAGGCATTAATAATAAATGATAAATTGGATTGTTACAATGTGCTGTGCCTGGAGTAAGTTGTTTATTTAGTATGGCTATATTTACAGTACTTTATGTCATGTAATTACATGTCAACTACCTTAATATTGACAAATCTAGGGTTTGCATCCATGTCCTTCTGACTCTCTATGGTCTTAATACTTAACTACCACTGTGCAATACTCAGCCCCAAGATAGTTTGGGAGTAAAATGAAATTTCAATATGATTTTAATGAAATATACTTAAAAACTCTAAGTATTTATGTAATTAAAAGCTAGAACATTAAAAACATTTCTAAATATTTCTCACCAAGCATTTAACAAACTAAATAGGTGTGTGTGTGTGTGGGGGGGGGACGTTGTCTGTATTACACAATGGTAGACATATTTATCAAGGATTTGGCTTTTAAATATCCATGAGCTATAGTTTCAGTTCTTCACGAGCCACAGCTGACATTTTAGAATATATGGCTCTCAACACTGCAGGTGGTTGGACAGACAGAGGATCGATGCAGTTTTGGGTTCCAGGACAATCTGATTTTGGGGGTGGGGGGGGTAATGCTTTTTATTTTAGTTTTCATTTTATTAAAGAGATGTTAAAATCCTAGAATAAAAGGGCAGGAATAAAAACAACACTGTATAACATAAAACGGAAAGCAAATATCTTAAATCTTAGCTGTAAAAAGGACAGGTTGCAGCCAACAAGTCAGGAAGGTTTTTGTTCCTTTGTTTGCCCAACCATTTTATAAGGAGCTAATTTAGACATCATACCATTCCATAGTTCAATCCTATCAAGCAGTGTTGTACTACCAAAATCGGTTTCAGAACATTTTCTTCCTTCCTTAACTTCTTCAGCTCCCCCTTATCCCCGCCCACCCCCTCACACCTTTCCGACCATACCCCGAAGAACCTTTACACTAGTTGTTGTTTCTATAGCTTCACCTCCCCTGAGTTTCATATACTGAAAAACATAGAAAAGCACATAACAAAGTCAAGAAGGCTACAAACAATGATAAAATACAACAGAGATAAACCCCAATATGAAATAAAAACACTGAGATTATTAAAAAGCAGACGAAGCCCCCGAAAACAATCTATTTTCGAAAATAAGAAGCCTTTGCAGAATAGTGGAACAAGCACCATTGTTAATTAAAGTGTCAATGGTTTTAACTTCCAAGTCATTCCATGAAGAGAGATGAGACAATATGCTCTGTGAATATTAAAATCTTGGACATCATTGGGGGCGATTTCCTCTGCCCTTTAAAGTTACTATGAGTCAGAAGTGACTCCATGGCGATGGCTTTGGATTTCCAAAAATTAGCCAATGAAAGTCTTAGGGATCCTGGCATAACACTGTTCAATTCATTTGTCCTGTACATGTGATTCTCAGTAGAAGAGGCCATCATGTTTGGTGAAGTGGAGAGTCATTCTTGGTGAGATGAACTGGCACAGTAGTCACAACAATGAATTCCAAGGTCGTAGTAATCATAAGGATGGTGGATCCTTTTGTCCTGTCATACATAAGGCTGTCATGAGTTAGAGTCAACTGGTTGTTTGTTTTTAATCATTTTATAGGGAGCTCATACAACTCTTATCACAATCCATCCATCCATCCATCCATCCATCCATCCATCCATCCATCCATCCATCCATCCATTGTGTCAAGTACATTTGTACATTTGTTGCCATCATCATTTTCAAAGCATTTTCTTTCTTCTTGAGCCCTTGGTGATATCAGCTTCTCACTTTTCCCCCCTCCCTCCTTCATGAACCCTTGATAATTTATACATTATTATTTTTTTCATATATTACTCTGACTGATGTTTCCTTTCACCCACTTTTCTGTTGTCCATCCCCCCTGGAAGGGGGTTATAGGGAGGTCATTGTGATCTGTTCTCCCTTTCTCCCACCTTCCCCTTAACCTCCTGGTATCACTACTCCCATTATTGGTCCTGAGAGGTTTATCTGTCCTAGATTCCCTGTGTTTCCAGCTCTTATCTGTACCCGTGTATATTCTCTGGTTTAGCTGGATTTGTAAGGTAGAATAGGGGTCATGATAATGGGGCAGGGAAGAACCATCAAAGAGCTAGAGGGAAGTTGTATGTTTCATCAGTGCTATACTGCACCTTGACTGACTCATCTCTGCCTTGTGACCCTTCTGCAAGGGGATGTCCAATTGTCTACAGATGGCTTTGGGTCTCCTCAATCCCCCTGAGTTGGAGTCAACTTTCAATAGCAGCTAACAACAATAACAAGGGCATCTTACTCCCTGACCTAAGTGAAACCAGAAAAAGAACAAACTCCATACATCACTCTAGAGTTTCAGTTATGGGACCACAGAAAGAGGAACTTAATTCTCAATGTAAGTTTGATTCAAGTGTTCATTCATTTCCCACTACATTTTAGCATCATAATACAGATCAGGTCCCTGCCTTCAAAGAACTCACAAACCTACTCCAATTAGTGGCTCAACATAAACCATTTTGGGATTACAACCGAGACTAGAGGTTGAGAGAAGTTGTGTCCCAGAGGGAAGTGCAGTTGTTGATTCAACAATAAAGGGGGATTACTGAAGAAGATCCTCACTGAACCGCATTGGGGTTTGGACTTTGTGGACAGAGAATAAGAACAGAGGAACCAACCTGTGCAAAGGCAAGGATGAGGAACTATTTGGTAGGGCTGTTTAGAGAGCAAGTAGTTCCAGCAAGGACTCTATTTATAAAATAAGGTCCTAGGGAGCCCTGGAGGAGAAAGAACAGGCTTTCTAGTCTCATAAAGAATTATAAGTTCATAAACCCATAGGGCTAGTTCTACCCTGTCCCATAGGGGCACCATAAATTGGAATGAACTTGATGCCAGTGCGTAAAGGAAGTGTGGTGGTATGGAGGTTTATAAGTTGGTGTGCTAACCTCAAGGTCAGTGGTTTGAATTCACCAACAAATTAATCCATTAGAGAAAGATGAGGCGTTTTGTTTCTCTAAAAATTTACAGCCACAAAAATCCACAAGTGCAGTTCTATTCAGGTCTACAGGGTTCCTAAGGATCAGAATCTACTCAATAGCAGTGAGTATTTTTTATGTTCTTTGTTTGTTTCATCCAGCCCTGTGCCCTCAGTATAGACAGAGCTTCCTCTGAAGCACTGGCCCAAGTCCTTCAGTTCATCCATCCATGTAGTTTAGAGTGGACTAGCAAGGAGCACTGAGAACAGTCTTTTTCTTACGAAGCTAAAATTTATTCCCAGCAAAATACTGTTATTTTTGGACAGTTCTCTATTTTTAGAATTGGGGCCAAATCCTTTGGAGTTAGGTTAACTAAGATCACACTGTTTCTCAGCCCATTTTATTCAAAAAATCTTCATCTATATTGAATTTGAATTTGACCAGGGTCAGTTTCTGAGATTAGTTCATTATATCAGACTGTGTTCTTATGCCCTTTCTACTCATGTTGTTTAGCTTCTTGGGCTTACGGGCAGCCAGCTTCCTGGCTTTTTTATAGCAATCTATCCCTCACTTACTGCCATCCAGGCAATTCTGACTCAGACACCTGATAGAATGTACTAGAATTTCTCCTGTGGGTTTTCAAAAGAGTAAATTCTCATAGGAGCAGAAAACCCCGCCTTTCTCCTGAGGAGTCCCTCTAGTTTTGAACCACTACCTTTGTGGTTAGCAACCCAATGCATAATTTTATAGTCTCTTTAAAAACTCATGATAAGAAGAGATTTTAAAACAAGGTGGGGAGAAGGAAGAGGCCTAGAAAAGAGAGAGAGAGAGAGAGAGAGAGAGAGAGAGAGAGAGATATGAACAGGCTATTCTTCTCAATCTGTTTTGCCAAAAAAAGAGAGAGAGACAAAGATGAACAGGCTATTCTAATATGCATTTTAGCAAGAAAGAATTAAATTGTAAATAGAAATATCTTAGCCATTGGTCTCTTCCAATGGAATTACATAACGCTGCAACTGATGACTGGCTACTGATCCAATACTTGGCCAGGAGTATGGTGCATTCCTAGGATGTCACAGCGTAGTCACAGCTTCTTGCCTCATTAATTCACTCACCAATATCATATTGACCATTGGGATTAGTGGAGACTCTCAAGCTCTGAAATAAACAGTTGCCAACTTTGTACATTAAGTTAGCAATTATCACCCTGCATGGCTTGAAGATTTATCTTAATAAATAATAGGAAAAAAATTCAGTATGAAAAGATAATGCCCAAGAAAAATTTACAAGAAATATTCTGAGTGATTGTAAATATCAATCATTAAACTCGTGTGTACACCCCTTAAGACTTCTCAGTGTATACATATTTACTACTATTAATATTAATAGTCATAGGGGAAAAAGGGTTTTTTTCTTGTATGTTCATATCAGAACTAAGAGAGTGCAATTTCCTCCCAAATGTGACGTTCACTTTCTCTACTCACCTTCCAGCATTTCTGATGGCATTTGTCTTCCTCCTCCCATTGCCTACACACAACGCCTCCTCAGACACTAAACAAGGACATTATTCAGAGCCCAAACCACCCCCAATTTTCCTGTCTCCATAATAGTCCCCTGGTTCTGGCTCACCTTTTGTTTCTTCCAGGTGATATGTCAGTACTAGGTCAAAGAATATGCACAAGACAGAATGCAATCCCTTTCAAGAATCCTGTGACCCCAAACCTCAAGTCAAACAAGCTGGTTTTCCCACACATAAAAACAGGCACAATGTGGTACGGAGTTGATTAAAGAGTGTCTTTCCTTTCTCATTCCCTCTCGTTTCTGGCTCTTGTTCTAGAAGCAGCGTGCAGGGGATTGGAGCCATCTATAATCGGCTCATATGGATTATTAGGTGCATGAAAGGGCAGGGTTCCCAGATATCACCACGTTTTACTCTAGTCCTCCTGGCTGATTCTTTGGAGCTCATGGCCAATACTAGATTCAAGTTAGCCCTTCCTTCCCCCAGGGTCCAAGTCACAGGTCATGAAGGACTTCAGGCTTGGATGGCCATGCTCACCAACTGTGTCAGATGTGCAGTTGTGAGAGGAACAGCTGAGGGGTCTCCTGGGAAAGAATATTGGCATTATTCCATTGGGTAGCAGGGCTGGGAATGGCATCAATATTGGAGGGAAGAGAGTCACCATTGTGCTTTACTCAGCCCTATTCCGTTATTTCTGATATTGCTTTCCATACTTGTTCTTCTTGTCCATTTCATAGATTTCCTAGCCCTGTTCATACATAATTCTTCTAGTCCATGTGGTGTCCACATGTAGAGGGCTGAACGATAAACTTTTTGGTGTTTTTAGTGTTTGGGTGGAGAGAAAAAGAGCTTTACATTTCGGGGTGCTGCATGCTTTAGCAGTCCACCATAATGTCTTGGGCACCCAGGGAACTTCTAGGAGAGTTCTAAAAGGAGTTATGCCGACTCAGGTAACATGCTGAAGAAAAAAGAACTCGAGAACTTCACAGAACTTGACAGAGGAAAGAACAAAGAAGTGATTTCGGTAAGAGACTTGACCTGGTCTAATGATTATGTGATCGGCATTTGTTCGATAGAAAGGCAAGAAACAAAAAATATTTCATTGATTTGAGAGAACTCAATCAACCTTTACAAATTACAGACATCCGGCATTTTCTCCCTGATGTGAACCTCAGTAACAAGAGAGTATGAAGAGGCTTCAAAAAGTTTGTAGAAAAATTGGATTCTGTTTCAATTCCATGTTTCCCTGACTTTTTGGAAGTCCCTTGATGATAGTTACAACAATGCGCACTCTCCTAAAACGTTCGCTGTCAACAGGTCATTTTCCCTTTTATGCACGGCTACTCATTTATGACCTTTATTCTGCTGGCTCATTCGATGCATGACTGAAGAGGGGGTGTGAGCTTGGGGAAAAGAAAGGGCTGAGACTCAGACAGATGTTAGTCCAGACCGCTTTCCATCGTGTCACTTATTAGCCGTGTGCCTTTGCATGAATCACTTCATCATGACTGTTCTCAGTGTATTCACATGTGAAATTGAGAAGAACCGTGCAGACCGACTACTTTGTTAGAAAGGGGGAAAGGGGCACCCACCAGGGTCACTATGAGCTTTCATCTCATTGTTTATCCCTACTTTAATTTTTAATGGCTTCATGGACATATAATTCACATATCGCACATTCTAATAGTTCAATCATATTAAAAGTAGCGTAATCACTACTGCGATCAATTATAAGGTGTTTGTTCTTCCTTATACTTACTGTTGTTAGCTCCACATTTCCCACCACCTCCCCTGCCATGCCCCTGGCAGGCAAACTATTCATCTAGTCGTTGTTTCTATATATTTACCTATCCTGGATTTCATATAAAAACATACAAAATAAAAAACCCTATCGACCAGACTTCAACCCAGTGTCGCAAGGTGTGAATGCAATATCCCGGCGTGGAGGAGGGAACCGGTGGAGAGGTCTGGGAGGCTGGCCCCAGCACCATAAATTAAGTGGATTCCTGCCTCTCCCCCAAAAAGAATTTGTTCCAAAGGACGACATTGACTCTGCAGCTATGGGAGATGGACATATTTGATCAGAGCACATGGGAGCAGATGAAGGGGCAGGAGGAGAGAGTGGAGCACAGCCTGGCCCACCAGGCCGTGATGATGATGTTCCTGAGTAGAGCAGCCAGTCCACAGAGAGAACAACATGGCTGGCCCTACTATGAGACATGATGCCCCTCAGTGACTAAGGGAGATACAGGGGACAGCACCGGAGACACAGTGTGGGAATTGCACCTGACCTGATCCCACCACACCGAGGCAAATCACTGGGGGAGTGCAGCGGAACAGCAAGGGAATGGAGTGGCAAGGTCCCCAGGGAATGCTGAAAGTGGACTTTGGGGCCAGGGCGTGGTGCCCCAACAGACTGGACTGGAAAATGCTCCTAAGGGCCAGCAAACAATCCCTGAACTGACTACAAGCTTTTCTCTTGTGAACTGTTTTGTTCTGTTCTTTGTCAGTGGTTTGTTTTTGGTGTTTTGTTGTCTGGTTGTATACTGTTGCTTTGTTTTCCTCTGTCTAGTTTTCGTGCATGTTAGTGACTCCACAGGTCTGTCTGAATAGGACAGGCTGGATGAACTATCTGGAGGAAAAACAACGGGACCGACAATTCCGGGGGGACTTGGGGCGGGGGGGGTAGGGGGGGGTAAGGAAGTGGTGTTAACAAACCCAGGGACAAGGGAAAAACATGGGACCCCAAATGGTAGAGAAGGGGGAGTGGCAGCCCTGGTGGGAAATGATCAAGGGTAAGGTTGCTTAGAGAAGAGGTATACTCTAGCCCAGGTGGCGATGAAGCATGGTAGTAGGGCAGGAGGAAGGTCAAGGGAGATGGAGGAAAGAGCTAGGAGTCAAAGGGCATTCATGGAGGTCTAGACAAAGACATGTACATGCAAATATATATAGGAGGATGGGGAAATAGATCTATGTGTCTATATTTATAGGTCAAGTATTAAGGTGGCGGAGGGCCTTGGGCCTCTACTCAAACACTCCCTCAATGCATGAATACCTTCTTTTATTAAATTGGAACTCTATGATGCTCACTGTCCCGACACAACGGCTGGAGTCAAAGTGGGTGAACAAGTAAATGTGTTGAAGAAAGCTGATGGTGCCCGGCTATCAAAAGAGATAGTGACTGGGGTCTTAAAGGCTTGAAGATAAACAAGCGGCCATCTAGCTCAGAAGCAACAAAGTCCACATGAAAGAACACACCAGCCTGTGTGATCGAGTGGTCCCAAAGGGATCAGTTACCAGGCATCAAAGAACAAAAAATCATATCATTGACTGCACACCTCCATGATAGGATCGCTGAAGACAAATGGGTGCATAAGCAAATGTGGTGAAGAAAGCTGATGGTGCCCGGCTATCAAAAGAGATAGTGTCTGGGGTCTTAAAGGCTTGAAGGTGAACAAGCGGCCATCTAGCTCAGAAGCAAATAAGCCCACATGGAAGAAGCACACTGGCCAGTGCGATCATGAGGTGCCCAAGGGACCAGGTATAAGGCATCATGCAAAAAAAAAAGATATAAGTGTGTGTATGTATGTGTATATGTATATATGTATGTGTATATATGTATATATATATTATATTAAATGAAGGGGGAAGTGCAGAGTGGAGACCCAAGGCCCAAGTGTCGGCCAATGGAGATCCCCTCATAGAGGGGTTTAGGAGAGGAGATGGGTTAATTAGGGTGTGAGGTAGTATCGATGAAGAACACAGCTTTCCCCTGGATCCTGGATGCTTCCTCCCCCCAACTACCATGATCCGAATTCTACCTTGCAGGGCTGGATAGGACAGAGGCTGTACATTGGTACATATGAGGGTTGGAGGTACAGGGAATCCAGGGTGGATGATACTTTCAGGACCAAGGGTGTGAGGGACGATGCTGGGAGAGTGGAGGGTGAGTGGGTTGGAAAGGGGGAACTGATTACAAGGATCCACATGTGACCTCTTCCCTGGGAGAGGGACAGCAGAGAAGGGGGGAAGGGAGACTCCGGATAGGGCAAGATATGATAAAACAACGATGTATAAATTACCAAGGGCATATGAGGGAGGAGGGAATGGGGAGGGAGGGGGGGGGGGAAAGAGGACCTGATGCAAGGGGCTTAAGTGGAGAGCAAATGCCTTGAGAATGATTGGGGCAGGGAATGTATGGATGTGCTTTACACAATTGATGTATGTATATGCATGGATTGTGGTAAGAGTTGTTTGAGTCCCTAATAATATGTAAAAGAAGAAAAGAGGGGAAAAAAAGGATATAAAAAAAACAAAAAAAAAACCCTATCAACATTGACAGAATAAAACAAAGAAAACCCTCAGTCATAAAGAAAACAGAAGATATTAAAAACTAACAAGTATACATTCGATCAAAAGGGAGATTACATGACAAGTGTCACCCTTTAGCCTAACTTCTTCTGGGGTAATCCACACTACAGTGCACTCTGTCTTTTCATACATTTTGTTGATGGGAAAATAGATCTATTGTCACTCATGACTCCATATTTCAAACCAAAAATGATTATTGAGATTTGTTTTTCCCAAGACTGTGAATTAAAACAAAATGTGTTCAAAGAAACACTACAGTATAGTAGAACACATGGTGGCAGGTGGTAGAGACTTTTTTCTGTCTCTTCAGGTTGGTTAGAGAGGAGGTAATTTACATAAAGCACCAAGTACAGAATCTGACACATCAAATGTAGTCTCTAAATGTTATTTCCCTTTTTACCCACTTTAAACTGGATAAGAAATGCCATTGGCCCAACTGTCTAGATAGATCTAACATCTAACCTCCTTTTATCACCCCCAAGTACCACCTGATCTAAATTGTACCATTTCTTGCATAGATTACTTACTATAGTCTGCTGCCTTATGTCAAAGTTCTCTAGAGAATCAGAACCAGAGAGAGAGAAAAAGAAGAGAAGCTTATTTCAGATCATTGGATCATGGAATTGTGGGACTAGTAAACTAGATTAGGCAGAGGCTGGAGATTTCTACGGATTTGTGGGCCAAGATCCACAGGCAGGCCAGGTCATAGAAGAAAGAGGGGAATTCTGGAAGAAAAATCTACTTATAGTGTGGAGATAGCATCCTTCCTCAGGATCCCTCCAGTTTTACATTGAAATCCTTCAACTGATCAAACAAGTTCCGCCCACATTATTTGAGGTTATTCTACATCACTTAAAACCAACTGATGGGTTTCCCAGACTGTAGCTCTTTACTGGAATAGAAAGTCTCATTTTTCTCTCACAGGGAAGTTTGGGGTTTTGAACTGCTAACCTCGAAGTTAGCAACTCAACATGTAACCCACTACATCACCAAGGCTCCCTGATTTTAATACCAATCACATGTAAATACTTCATTGTAGTGTTCAGAGTTTGACAAATAATTGGACATCATAGGTTAGCAAGGTCGACACTTGAAATCAACCATCATACCTTTAGATGATGTGCTGTCTTGTTCTCCTGCTCTCTCTACTTAATTTAGCAACTAGAGTAGTATTAACTGAATTTGTGGTCTTGGGGTTTGGCAGGAGAGGTTCAGTGAAATGGGGAGCTAATAAATAGTATAAGAGAGAAGACAATGTTCTAAGTCAATGGATTGTAGTAATGATTGTATGATTGTTTTTAATGATTGAATTGCTGAATCGTATGATATGTGAGTTGTATGACTATATAATTGTTAAGGGGGGGAAAAAACACAACTCAGACTATGTTATTCCTGAACCAAGAGCATTTTAAAGGCTCCCTACTAGATTCAAAGTGAAAGCAAAGTCCTGAAAGCAGCCTCTCCTGTCTCTTACAGCCCTCCCTCCATTCACTGCTGCGGCCCCTTGGTTGCCCGACTCCTCTGCAGGTGTGATAGGCCAATTCCACTCTGGAACTTTGTACTGACTGTTCCTCTCCCTGGGGTGACCTCCTGCCAATATCAATATAGTTCGTTTCCAGACTTCCTTCATGTCAACAATGAACCTTCTTTTGTCAAGAGGTCGACGCTGACCACCCTATTTAATACCATAACTACCTTCCACCCTGCATTTCTGTTTCAGTTTAACCTACTTGATAATTTCTTCAGTGCTTTACTTCCATTAACTTACCAAATTAGTAACTTACTAGGCTTATTTTATGTTTACTCTTATCCTTTGCAAAAATGCAAGAAAACATAAGGGCCAAGGTTTTTTGTTTTTGTTTTCTTGTCTAATAGACTCCAGCAACTAAAACAGTAGCAGCACCTGTATAAACTGAATACATATTTTGACCAAATGACTAAATAGTCTTTTTCTGAGAGTTGACACTTCTCCTTCCTTAAAATGAATTAATTCAAAGATTTGTTTTAGGTCCAGTGGTTAATTAAACTTCATTCATTCATTTAAAAAACATTTTTCAATATCTATTAAATGCTGCCATCATAGTATGGAAAACTGACACATACGTGGTCAAAAAGGATATTCCAAGATCTATCCAGAAGTACTATTCTGCTCATGATAGGGTAGTATTCATATGCCTACAAGGAAGACCAGTTAACATGATTATTATTTAAATTTATGCAAAAATACTACCTTCAAAGGTGAAAGAATTAAAGATTGATACCAACAACTTTAGTCTGAAATTGATCAAACATGCAATCAAGATGCATGGATAACCTGTCCCTAGGATAAGAAAGGCACTGTACATCCCTGCTACCCAGAAAGGAAGGTCCCAGCCATGACAGCCTTCAGGCAAGGGAGACAAAGAAGACTCCAGCGGTCTCAGACCCAGCAAGGAAGGTCTCAGGAATCCAGGCTACTAGGAAGGTGGAAGCCCCCACCTCACAACCAAGAAAGCCTCAGCTATCCCAGAACCTGGCAAGAAGGCTGATGTCTGCCCCTGGGATGGGGCAAGGAAGATGCTGCCTGCTCCTACCCTGCTTCTCACTCCCCCAGCAAGGAAGACTGAGTGTCCCTACCCAGCTGCAAGGTAGGCTCCATTCAGCCCTGGCTCCCAGTAAGGCAGGCTCTCATCATCTCAGCCTCCTGGCAAGGAAGGCTGCAACCATCCAGCAACTCAGCCAGGAGGGTCCCAGGTGTCCTTGCATCGTATCTCAGCAAGGAAGGTCCTGGATGTCTTTCCTTCCCTGCATCCCTGCAAGGCAGACTCCAGCCATCCTGGGACCCAAGGATGAAGATGTTGGTTATCCAAGCAACCCAAATGAGTCAACGGCCTCTACAAAACTCGGCAGCCCGTCTAAGGCTAATAGCTTCACCACAGTGCAGCAGGAACAGCAGTCTAACAAAGCACTTTTTAAAACAGCCATAAAAACCCTGAACCACACAGACACCCAAAGTATCATGTAGAAGAAGAGGCCTTGGGATTATTAGAAATAGAATTTAGGAGAATAGTGTTTAGATACCTACAATGGATAGAGGAAGGAATTGAAAAACTAGAAACCCTACACAAAATAGAACTCCAGAAGATAGTAATAAGATGGAATTTTAAAAAACACACAATAAAATAACAGAAACATAGAATCAAAGAAAAGGAAAACCGGAGTAGTTAACTTGAAGACAATTCTTTCTGATACAACCAATGAGAGCACAATCAACAAAACAGTAAAAAGCAAATCAAAACAGAAGAAGCGGATGAATGTTGACGGACACCATCAAGGGGAACAACTTCACGGAGATGCTGGAGTAAGAAGAAATAAAAAATCTACTGAGAAAATAATATAAGAAATCAGCGAATAGAATGTCCCCAACATGCTACTGCGAAGAACTTGGCTGCACCTATAAGAAGGTATCCATGGAGTCCAACCCATCAATCAGGTCATCTCCTGGGGGATGTGCCTTTTTATACGAAATGCTTGGAGCACTAGCATCTCTTGTCTCTCCTCCTGTGCGCTTGGCTCCTGCATCTGCTTTCTGGGGCCTGCAGAGCATGTGGCCTGCCGACTCTGGGAGCCGTCAGAATCCTGCCATAGTCCTGACAACTTCAGATCCACAAGATAATGTATCTACTGCCCTGTGATCCCCCAGTTTCCCACTTGGCCTTTTGTTTTATTGGTCAGCAGCTCTTCGAGTCTAAAGGGGTTGGCAGCTAGCAGCTGGGCTTGAGTTATACTGGGTACAAATATGGTAACTTTCTTGATACAACTTTCTTGATATAATATTCTTTGTCACACACATGAGCATCACTGGCTTTGTTAACTATAGAACTCAGCCTCACACAGTGGAATACTAATTTAGAGGTTTTAATAAATGGATGTAATGCTACAAGTGCTCACGCAGGTATGCCGGAAGATTTGGAAGAGAGCTACCTGGACAATGGATGGGAAGAGATCCATATTCTTTCATTGCAGAGAAAAGGGGTCTAAAAATGCAAGAATTATTGAGTAATTACATTAATATAACATATATGTAACACGTTGCTGAAGATAATTAAAAAAATTTGTTGCAGCTGAACATTCACAGGAAACTGCTCGAAATTCACACGAGATTCAGAAGAGAATAGGAAAAGAGAGATTATTGTTGGTATTGGATGAATATTGACTGAAAGCCGAGAATGCTGCTACCGGGTGTTTACTTGTGTTTTATTGATTATATAAAGTCATCGCACTGTGTGCATCGTAACACATATGCCATAACACATGACATACGTAACACATGCACATAAGGTTGCGATGAGTTGGAACTGCCTGGACCACACCTAACAACAGCATGCCGGTGCTTATTCTTTTGGCTGTAGCTGAATTAGACTGCAGTCTAGGATAGGCTTCATTTTGACATGAAGTAACTTCATACTAACTCTTTGTGGTGGCATCATGATATCCATTCAACAGATGTAAAAACTAAGGTTTAGGGGGAATCATTCCCTTGCCTAAATCAGTGACTGGGCCAGATTTCAAGCCAACATTTATATGTGTGATCTTTCCAATTCAGGCCATTACATTAACATTTTACACAAATAATTATAAACTCTTGACAGAAAATAATTTATAGCAATATAATTCACTCTTACTCTGAATTTCTAATAGGTGAACTAAGCTATTTATAGCTAATGATTCTGACCTTTTCTATCTTGCTTTCCCTATCAATCAGTTGCTGTCCAGCTGACTCCAGCTCAGGGCAACCTCACTTAAATCGGAGAACTGTGAGCCACATTGCTTTTATTGGCTGGTGCTTTCCAAGCAGGCCCCCAAGACTTTCTCTACACGTGCTACTCCTGGGTGGACTAGAACCTGCAGCCTCTTGATTGTCTGCAGAGTATATTAACAAAGGGTACCACCCATGGACTAGGGAAATTTTCCCCTAACTCAGACAAACAGTCACCATCTGGGAACAGTTTTTCATAGCCCTGAGTCAGATGTGACCAAAGCCTAGAAAATGTTACAGATTTCATAAACTCCCTTCAGTTCCACACCCCCTCCCCTGCCCCCAGTTTTCCTAGGCTATAGTAGAGATATTGCTTAAGGTCCTGAACATTTGTCATCTGATGCAGAACTGGGATCTCTTAGATGATATTTACAAGGAGAACATATTCTAACTTTCTCAGTTTCTCTCTTTCCCTTTCCCTTCCATCCCACACCCAATATCTCAATCTCTCTCCCTTTCCTCCTCCCACTACCTTAAAACAACTGTGTTGTTTTAAACACAGTTCTTTTGAGGTGTTGGTGTGGAGATATTGGTAAGGCGTGGGACTTTAGCAAGTACTTAAGCTCAGGTGGGCCATTCTGAGACCACCATCTGCTCCACTGGTAGCTTTCTATGCCTGTGAAGATTCATAGTCTCAGAAAAACCCACAGGGGCAATTGTACTCTGTGCTGTAGGGTCATTAGGAGTCAGAATCAACTCCTAGGCAGTAAATGTGTCTGTTTCCTTATTTTTTCTTGAGTTTAATTAAGGTAGTGCTCTTGGTGTCTGTGTTGGACAGGGTTCTCTAGAGAGACAAACCAGATTGCTAGTAATTATATATAAATATATTTATAAAGATAGATACATAATACAAGAAATGAACCATTAAATTATATACAGATAGATAATACAAGAAATTAACAGTTAAATTATAAAGCAGTGAGACACTAGCAGTCCTTTAAGGCTTGAGAGCCGCCAGGTGCCAGTCCCCTTCTGTAGAGGGAGCTGGGCTATATATACCCAGGCAGGAAACAGCAAGTCAGGTCCCCAACTGTCATCAACTGTCGGTCCCCAGCTCCAGAGATGAACATTCCAATCGTGTGGGCTTAAAGGGACCTTAACTTAAAGTGACACAGTCCATAGGCTAGGCATCCCACAGGTAGTGTACCCCTTTAAACTGAGGCACAGAACAAGTAAGGCGAGGCTCACCAAGGCATTTATCCCTCTGCCCTTCAGTTAATCCAACTTGTGTTTATCGGCCAGGCTGGCAAAATAAACTATCGCAGTGTCCAACCCTCCTTACCACTTATAAAGTGCTTTCAGAAGACTCGGTTCATCTGATGTCAGCAGAAATCATGAATTTAAATTTAAATGAACGTAGCTAGATAACATCATAACTTGAGATGTGTTGGGAAAAGGTCGATTTTAATCTGCTAAATGTCAAGCCACCAACTTGACTGATGATTTTTACTGACTTGACCAAATCGATAGGTTGTCGGGTCATTGTGTTGACATTGATCTAATTAATGCCACTTGATGGGGACTAGAAGAAGGAGGGTCGATAATAATCTCGAATACTGAAGCAGAAAGTATCCAAGTCCTTTTGGTATGCCATGTACTCTACACACTCCTTCAATCCTTGTATTAACCCTATGCGGTAGGCACTCTTGTTATTCCCAACTTATACATGGAGAGACCGAGTTTTACAATATCATCCAGCAAGTGATCAAGTCAGAATGCAAGTGTCTGAATGCCAACTACTATACGCCAGCGTTTGAGTACTTCCAGTAGGCTTGGAGAATACTACAGAACAGGATTTCTGCCTGAGACAAAACTTCCATTACCTCCTTCCCCTCCCATTGAAGGTCCCATTCTTGGGCCCTGTATCAGTAGTGATGGAGCCCTGGTGGTGTAGGGGTTAAGCATTGCACTGCAATCTTCATGGTTGACAATTCAAATCTGCCAGCAGCTCTTCGGGAAAAAGACTGAGCTTTCATTCATTTATTCTTTTTTTTTAGTTTTATTGACAGTTCTTCCACATATCATTCAATTCAGTAGGTCAAGCATATCAAGAAGCGTTGCACAACCATTACCACAATCCATTTTAATACATTTTCTTATACACAAGAAAACATTCTCCAATTCAACACCTTCTACATATATCATTATTACACTCTGTTATGCAACCATTACTGATATACTTTTCAAAATTAGTCTACCACTATAAATATAAACTCAATGCACAATGTCCTCCTCCTTCATCTATGTTAACCATTGGTCAAGTTTGGTTTCTTTCTTTCTTTTTTCAGTATTTTCCTTGGAATAAAATTCACATATCATACACTTTTATTGTTTAAATCACTTTTTAAAAAAGTTCCATGTACATCACAATCAATTCTAGTGCTCCCTCTCCCCACCTGCATTCTTTGTTTGCTTCCCTAGTCCCCTCGCCCTCACCACCCCCAACCCAAATAAACCCTGGCATCAGGTATTATCTCGATTCAAGCACTCATTCTGTGTTTCATAGACTGGGAAATATATCATAAACAATAAAAAACAAAAGCAAAATGAAGCAGAAAGTATAGAATTATAATAATAGTATAAAGATAAAAATATAGAATAAACAAAAGATCACCAACAATATTTTAAAAACTGGAGAAGAAATTTCTGTCATAGAATAAGCAAGAAGTATTTAAGCCTAGAGCAAATTGAGGTTGGGTCAATAGGGAGGTCAACTGGCCGAGTTTCATATTATACTGTGATTCCATCCACCATAATCAAGTTTCTGATAGTCTCTGTTTGATAGTAAAGCTGTTCAAGACCCCAGGTCCCTTGCTATGGCCAGAGGGGACCTGCCAGAGGCTTAATCTGACTAGGTAGTCTGCAGATGAATTGTGGGCTCCCACTGTCCTCCAAAAATTGGATGTTAACAATTCAAGCTCTGATACTTTTCCCGTCGTCATATTTGGGTTTTGTGATTGTCGTCTTTGGAACACACAGGCTGGAGTGCTTCTTCCGTGTGGACTTGGTTGCCACCTTACTTAGCTGGCTGCTTGTTTGACTATAAGCCTTTAAGCCCCCAGACGCTATTTCAATTGACATCCAGGCCCCACACTTTGCTGTAGCACCCTTATCTTCAGTGGTCTCTTCTTGAAGGGGAGTATTGAGCAGCGTCATGTTATAGGAACGAACTGTTCTTGGTTTGGGGCTAGAATGAAGTGGGAGAAGGCTGGGCTTTCTACTCCTGTAAACAAGGACACTCTTGGAAATCCCAAAGGAGTCACTATGAGTCACCATTGACTTGATGGCAGTGAGTTTTGTGATGTCAATCGTCAGCTAATCATTACTGAAAGGTTTTGCCTATACCGTGTCATGGTTTTCTTTGGTTACCTACTGAAAACGAGTTTCAGATGAAAGTCACGCACAAAGCTAGACTGTTATTTGATTTTTTTTTAATGGGTCAGTATTTTAAGGTTCCAAGGTGCAGTGGAATGTAGATGAGCTTATGCCTGAAAAACTCACCCTGCTGGGTGCTTCATGCACCGGGTTTTGTCATTGTCTCCACCCCCCCCCTTTTGCCTTTTCATTGCTATGGCTTTATACGAGAAGTTAACATTCAATAACTGAGGATCAGAAATGGTCTAAGCAAATCATAAGTTGAGACAACCTCTTCCCAGACATGCCCACAGGCAGGGCTCTTTTTGGTCTTTAGTTTCTCAGTGCTTCTCAGGGAATATTATAAAGTTATTTGGGGGCTGCCAATAACTGCCTAAAGGACACATTAGCCTCTGCTCAAAGACACTCAAATTTAGCTCCCTGGATTAGGGAACCCAGCTCCCCTAATTAAGTACCCGGAGGCATGTCACTCCTGAACAAGCCTAACTGAAAGCACTCAGCGTTACTTCATGGACTAGGCAGCACACCACGCTGTCTTGTTATGGCTCTTGGTTCCGCTGCTATTGTCCCTCCGACATTCCTCTGCAGTGTCTTCTTTGGGTCTTGGGGTCCAAAAGACATGCTCTACTGCTGATTCTTCTTTCTTGATGCTCGTGAGATCTCATGTTGCTGTGTCTGAGATGACTCAGTTTACACTGAGCATGATGGTAAAATTAGCAAATCGCCACATTGACTTTCCGAGTTTTTATACTAACAATTTACCCCACTAAAAACTCATTTGGTAATAATCACAAAGACTAGGCTACAAGAGCTATACCAAGTAATTCACCCCACCTCAAATATGAAAGCAGATTCCTTTTCAGAAACAAGGTAAGAAAACAGTGGAGCAATGTGATTAAAGGGAAGGTTTCCAAATTTACTGCCCCGTTTCAGAAAAATAAAATTACTCAGTGTCTCTCTTGAAATTAAAAACTTTAATCCCATAACCCATAACCCAGCATGAAGTGGAGGTATTTGCTTTTGCAGCTTTCTAGGATTGTTCTAGTACCCCAGGGAGTCATATTTCCAATTTTGGGAAACACTAGTTGAAAACATTGAAGCCAACAAAAATCCCATCAAGATTGAATTTTTTAGCTAGTGAATTACATTGAAACAAGGAATTGGAGGGGGAAGATGTACGGAGCAAACTTGAAATGTTTGTTATGGTTAGGTACCGTCGCTTTGGCTGTAAGACACAGTGGCCATGAGTACAGCAGCATCCTCTCAATTGGTCTTATGCTCGAGTCCATCGTGGCAGCCACAGTGTCAGTTCCTCTCCTTTGGTTCTTTTATCTTTCTCACTGTCCCTCCACATGACCCAGCACAACATCCGCCTTCAGAGACTGACCTCTCCTGATAAGGGATCCAAAGTGCCTGAGACAAAGTCTCACCTTCTTTGCCTCAAAGTAACATTCTGGCTGTACTTCTTCCAAGACAGATCTGTTGGTACTTTTGGCTCTCCATGGCACTTTCAATATTCTTTGCCAACAGCATAGTTCAAATATATCTGTTTTACTTTGGCCTTTTTAATTCAATGTCCACCTTTCACATGCTTATGAAGTGATTGGAAAGACCATGACTTGGGTCAGACACATCTTATTTCTCAAAGTAATATCCTTTCTTGTCAAAACTTTTTTTTAAATTAAAGGATCATTTTATTGGGGGCTCTTACAACTCTTATAACAATCTCTACATCAATTGTATAAAGCATTTTTAAAATTAAATACTTTTACTGAGCCTCTCACATCTCTTATCGCAATCCATACATCATCCACTGTGTCAAGCACATTTGTACATATGCTGACATCATCATTTTCTTCCTACTTGAGCCCTTGATATCAGCTCTTCATTTTCCCCCTCCCTCCACTGCCCTGCCACCCTCATGAACCCTTGATAACTTATAGATTATTATATTCTTATCTTATATCATCTTCTGTCACCCTTTTGTGTTGTTTGTGCCCTAGTGATCGATCCTTTCTCCCCCCACCTGCCCCTTATCCTCCTGGTATCTCTATTTTCATTGTTGGCCTTGAAGGGTTTATCTATTCTGGATTCCCTGTATTGTAGGCTCTTATCTGTAGCAGTGCAGTGTGCATGTTCTGGTCTAATATGATTTGTAAGGTAGAATTGAGATCATGATGGGGGGGGGAGCATTAAAGAACTAGAGGAAAATGGTGTGTTTCATTGGTGCTATACTGCACCCTGACTGGCTCATCTCTTCCTTGTAACCCTTCTGTGATGGGATGTCCAATTGTCTACAAATGGGCTTTGGTTCTCCACTCCATGCCTGCTGCCCGCCCCCCAACACCGCAATGCCTGCCACCCCCCCACCCCCAACACCGCATTCATATTGAGTCCGACTTTGTTGCGGGTCTTAGATGCCTGATACCTGATCCCATCGACACCTCATGATCACACAGGCTGGTGTGCTTCTTCCACGTGGGCTTTGTTGCTTCTCAGCTAGATGGCCACTTGTTTATCCTCAAGCCTTTAAGACCCACGATGCTATATCTTTTGATAGTCAGGCACCATCAGCTTTCTTCACCACATTTCCTTATGTACTCATTTTGTCTTCAGCGATAGCATCAGGAAGGTGAGCATCACAGAGTGCTGGATTGCTAGAACAAAGTGTTCTTGCATTGAAGGAGTATTTGAGTGGAGGCCCAAATGTCCATCTGCTACCTTAATACTAAACCTATAAATATATGACGATAGACCTATTTCCTCCTCATCATATATATTTACATATATACACGCCGGTATTTAGACCTCTATAAATGCCCTTTGCCTCCTAGTTCTTTCCTCTATTTCCTTTGACTTTCCTCTTGTCCAACTATCATGCTCAGCCTTCATTTGGGTTTCAGTAATTCCTCTCAGTTACATTGCCCTTGATTAAGCCCTTCCAGGTCTCCTACACTCTCCTCGCCATTGATTTTAGATCACTTGTTTTGTTCCCTTGTGCCTGGGTTTGTTAACACCCACTTCTTATCCCCCACCTCCCGTTCTCCATGTCCCCCTGGAATCATAGGTCCCATTGTTTTCTCCTCCAGATTTTTTATCCCAACCATTTTATCTAGATATACCTGCAGAGACAATAATATGCACAAAAACAAGACAGAGCAAAACAAAACAGCAACAAAAAATTTACAAAAAAGAGAAAAGCCTATAAATAGGTCAAGGTCTGTTTGTTGACCTTTAGAAGTGTTTTCTGGTCAAGTCTGATGGGATGCCACACCCTGATCCCACAGTTTATTTTTGGTATTCCCCAGGAACGTCATCACTGCTCTTTTTAGGATTCCCATTTGCTATCATCATGAATGATGTTCTTGATATCCTCTGATAGCTCATTAGGTTTTCAGTCATTTGTGTTCAATGCAACAAATCTGTCTTTGAGATGTTCTAGAAATTCATGTGGTGTAGATGCAGGTTTTATTTATTTATTTATTACTCTCATGGACTTGTTTTGAATTTCTTAGCTTCAACCTGAACTTAAATATGAGCAATTGATGAGACAGCCCCTGGCCCAATTTTAGCTGCTGATATTGAGCTTCTTTACTGTCTCTTCCCACAAATGTAGTCAATTTGATTTCTGTGTCTTCTATTTGGAGAAGTTCATGTGTGTGTGGTTGAAAAAATGTACTTTAAATGAACAAGTTGTTGGTCTTTCAAAATTCTGTCATGTAATGTCCAGCTTTATTTCTATCACAAAGACCATATTTCCCAACAACCTTTCCTCTCTTTGTTTTCACCTTTTTCCATTCTAATCACCAATATGTCTTGATTGCATGTTTGATCAATTCAGAGTGTAGATATTCATAGCATCCTTTCATTTCTGTACCACTCGCTTTTGTAGCTAATGTATGAATTTGAATAATAGTTATATTTTGGGGTTTCCTTGAAGGTGTATAGATATATCATAGACAGCACTGTACTTCAAGACAGATTTTGAAATGTCCTTTTTGACAATGAATGTGATACCATTCCCATCATAGTAAACCATACAATTTCCTGATTCAAAATAGCGAATACAAGTCCATTTCAGTTCACTAGCACCTAGAATATTTATCTTTACCTTTTCCATTTCATTGTTGATGCCTTCCAATTTTCTAGATTCATGCTTAGCAATTCCAATTTCTAATTATTAATTGATGATTCCAGATTTTTCTTCTCCTTTTGGCTTGTGCCCAATCAGCAAATGAAGATCCTCTAGGCTTTACCTACACAGGCCTTACTCCATTCACATCACCATGGTTGACTCTATTTTGAGAAAGTAGTTCCTCCTCAGTCACATTGCGAGTGCCTTCCAACCAGAGGGGCCCATCCTCTGGCACTATCTCTGACAGGCCTTTAGTATCTATCTGACAATGTTCCCATGCTATGCATGACATTTTCAGCATTTACTTCCACTGACCTGGAAAGATAATTTCTTCATAATGGAATTTTCTTAGTCTGAAAGTGCTGCTGAAACCTGTTCACTGTGGGTGATCCTGCTGGCACTTGAAATCCCAGTGACATAGCTTCCAGCATCACAGCAACACTCAAGCCACCACAGTGGCTCTGTTAAGGGCCAGTGTATCACCAATGACTAGCCAACCTGCAATCGTAGAGAGAAAGCTTAAGACATTGAAATCACAACAGGGACTGCAACTAACATCTCACATAAAGAGAAAGCATGAATCCCATGACCTTGAATCCATGGCCACAGCATTAATGAGGAGTTGTCTGGAAATTAATATATTATTGGCCCACTCAGAAGTGAAAAAACATTGATTAATGACTGCAATACACATATACATACAATCTGGGGGAGGATTTTAGGGAAGTGACACACTGTCCTGTTTAAGTAGATACTGTGTGATTTACAAAAGAATCATGACAAATATCAAAACCCACATCTTGGATCTCCCCCTCACTTCTTCTGGTTGGGACTATCAAGATTTTCCTCCCAATCTGGGAGCCCATTGCTTGTTTCCTGCCTCTCGTGCCTCTCAGGTACGCAGAAAGCCTGCCCCCCAGAATGAAGAGCAGAGTAAGAGTTGGAGAGAGGCTTGACTTCACCTCCAAGGGCTGGCAGGGAAGGAGAGAGGGAAAGAATTTACAGTAAATGTTGGTATAAATACTTGGCACAACAGGGGAAGAGCTAGTTTTCTTTCCACTAAAAAAGTCCAGCAGCATCATGTCAACCCACACTCTGAATGCTCTTGACAGAAGGACATAAACTCTGACTTTCTTGAGCCTGACAAAGAGCATGGGTCTAGAGATGCCAAAGGAGGGCCAATGTGGCATTCTAATGTTCAGGGACCAGAGAGGTTTGGGAGGGGAGAAAGGGAATTGGAAACAAAACCAAGTTGCATTGGGGATGGACTACTGGTTTGGTGGCCTATTATGCTCCAGGGGCTACCATCTGTGAATTCTCCTCTGAATTAAGACAGAGACGTCAAGAGATGGAGGAAGAGTAGAACACTTGCAGCTTCCTCATGATGTCGTAGAGGTACAGCTTCGCAATACTGTGGATACTCCTACCTCATTGGTCCCTTAGGAAGTTAAAGGCCACTCACATCCTATCAAACTAGGAGGACATGGTAGCTGGCCTCAATTCTATAGGACCCCAGTTCTTCACACAATGTGCCCACTGAAATGATGCAGAGAAACAACAGCAACAACAACAACAACATAGCATGGCTATGTTCCTGCTCTGAATAACTCTACTTCTAGGATGGGGACCTACCCCTCATGTGACCCCCAGAGAAGGCAGGCACAAGTCCTGTGCCTGACATACTGACACTCTCTGGGTGCTTTTCGAACGCACACAAAGGCGATCAAAGGAGTTACAGCAAGCATATTGTCCCGGACTGGTGGGGGTTGGGGAGAGAGCCATCGAGCAGAGAGAACAGAGGAAGACCAGAGTGAAGAAAAATAGCCCAGAAGAGTCAAAAGAGCATCAGGTGGGAAACAAGGGCTAGTATGCACTCATCCTGACTGAGGGTGGAGCTTCCATGGTCCCCATATGTTCCGGCAGACCCCAGCCCAGCACAGGGCCTCTGTTCAGTGCATTTTAGAAGAAAGAAGGGAAAATTCAGTTTTAATATTTGAATTATTTAAACTTTTATTTACCCCCTCTTAATCCCCCCCCCATAGAGTACTACTGAAAAAAAAATAACTTTCTTTTCATTAATGATCATCTCCATTCCATCCCCTTCTAAAGATACATTGGAGGAGAGGAAAATAAGGGGTGCGGGGACCAGAATGAAGCTTAGAGGAACAAACAATTCTTCTAATAAAAATGGAGTTTCTAATGATACTTCTGCTCATTAGGAAGTCTAGTGACAGGTAAATTGCCAAAGAAAATTGTCACAAATTCCATGATTTGAAGCCTACGATTGCTGCCCTCAAAGAAGCTGCTCGAGATGAGTGTAATGGAGAGACGGTAGCTATTCCATCCACCTCTGCAGCACATATGGTGTTTCCTACCTGCATCAGTAAAGGGAGATTATCCAGAAATACTGAGCTTGATAGTTAAAATCTCAACAAATAAGCAAATCCTTTTTATAAGTATAAGAAAAGTCAAATTGCATAGTGCTTCTTCCTATTTGTTTCGTTCGGTGTTTATTTGTTAATTGGGTGCTAGGGAACTGCCTGCTGTGGGGGGAGCACATAGACTTTGCTATCCAGTGCTTTTGATAGCCATCTGAAGGTCAGTTTCATTTGGAGTTTATCTTGGAACATGTCACAATCTGGGTGATGGCGTAAGTTCATTCATCTCTCTAAGTTCAGTTCATTGGGAAAAATATGGTAAGATTCATTCCAAAAAACTAAGTTTACACCATCGAGCTCATCCCAGCACACAGAACCCTATGGGACAGAGTGTGACTGCTGCTGTGGGTTCCTGAGACTGTGAGTCTTTACATGTGTCTTCCAAGAAGCAGCTGGTGGATTCAATCTGTCAACCTTGAGGTTAGCAGCTCCACGTGTAACCCCTCCACTCCCAGTCTCCCTGAGGCCCAGCAAGGAGAAGGGAGTTATGGTCAGATGAGCTTGAAAAATGAGAAATCTGAAATGTCAATAACTTCTGCTCATTAAAGTATGCCTCCAAAGCAGGATGCACACTTTACATTGCTTAAAATAAGAACCAGATTGCCAAGAACCAGACTAGAAAGCTTTCTGCAACCAGCAGACCATGTTACCCTCACATATAGGGGACTTTGTGGGAACCTGGAGTCGACTGAGACAGAAATCACAAGGGAACACAATCGCCCAATCTTAGGAACTGCATCCAGAGAGCTTATAACACCTCTTGGAAGATGTTGGAGAATAATATTTTATATATCCCCAGTGATGGCTTAATTGTAGTTTGGGGAAACAAAATGGATCCATGTTTTCCAAATACATTGCCAGGCTTTTCTTCTGAGGTACATATCAATGGTTAATAACATGTTAGCTATTTGTATTGCCAGAGACCTCTTTAGCAAATGTTTCCATTGAATTATAGCTTATTTAGATCTGACCCATGTGGTTCTCTGATTATTTCATGTCTTTAGTCTTAGGATAGTAGAAGTCTTTTCATACTTATAAAGAGTATCCTAGGCATATATGTGTTTTTTACTCTAAAAACCCATTGCCATGAGTTGATTCCTACTCATAATGATCCTAGAAGATAGAATAATTATTCCATAATGTTTCTAAGACTATTCATCTTTACAGAAGCAAACTGTCACATCTTTTTTCTATAGAGCATCTGGGTTTGAATTGCTGACCTTTCAGTGATCACGGAAGTACACAACCATTGCATGACCAAGACCCCAACAACAACAACAACAAACCTTTACTAGGTCTATTTTACATACACACAATTACATAATTTGTTTATGAATAAAACCTTTCATCCCAATATTCCCATATCTATGAAGATGTCTTAGGTATGTCCAGATAATTTAGAGGGGAAAAAACTTCATGAATTGATACCCACCTCTAAGTATTTCATGTGCTTTTGCTTTACATAAGTGACACTAATTATTTTATTTTTCTTATTGATTGTATTTTTAGCCTTTTGATTTCTTTTGGTTTCTCATTATTCCTGCCTTTGAGAAATGAGATATCGAAGTAGCAAACTAACCTCTCTATCTCTCATGGCCATTGACTTCATTCCAAATCTCAGCAATCCTTTAAGGCAGAGCAAACTGGCCGCTGGCACTTTCAGAGACTGTAAATCTTTATATAAGTTGAATAGCTCATCCTTCTCCCACAGCGCTGGCCACTGGTTAGCAACTCAATTTGTAACCCATCACGCCACCGGGGCTCCACTGCAAACCAACGTAGTAAGAGTTAATTGCCATATTGAAAAAATATATAATGTTAAATAGTTAAAAATGAAAAGCTGTATGGGATACTGAATGGTAAAGAATTTTCAGAATACTTCAATTTACTTCAGTAATGTTTCAATAGTAGCTGTAAATCAGATATAATATATTGTAGGAAAGACATTTGAGAATACATAGTGATTAGATTGTTTCAGGACATATAGGGCTTCAAAACAGTTTGTTCTCTTAATGCGTAATTTGTTGTTGTTGTTAAACTTTTATAAATATCCTCTGCTTTTTTACAAAGCTTTGGATTTCCTGTCCTTGGGGTTTTAACTAGGACCTTGCCAGAATTATTTCAATTCAGACATAACAACTGGAATAAAGCAAGGTTATTAAAAATGTGTCGATATTTCATTATTTTAGACTCTACTTTTGGCTAGATCAAGCAAGGCTGTATAAAACCCAAGTTTAAACGTTTGATAAATGATAAAAAGATAGAATGGAAAATCGGAAATAAGATGAAGTGAAAGGAGGAAAGAAGAGAGACTCATAGGGGAGAGTAGAAAGATAAACGAATGAAGGAAACCAAAAGAAGAGATCGAATGCACTGCACCATGATGCGTGCATCACTCCTCATCCTGACCCCACGTACGTCAGAGTGGAACGATGCACCAGGCTTTCCAATGTCTGCAGCCTGTCACTCTGAGTGCTGCAGAGCACCACTTGCTTCCATTCGGGAGGGAGGGGGGTGGGTGCAAACCACCAATGTACTGGTTAGCTTTAAAGTACGTATCTGTTTGCACCAACAGGGATTGAAAATGGTAATAAATGGACCACATTGTTTTGGGCATTAGGGTTTGAGTTGTCTCCATGTGGTTCATTGAAGAGCCATTTAAGGGTGCCATTTGGGCCAAAATTAAAACATGTTAGATTGTCATTGTGATACCCTTTCAGAAATGCTCTTTTGAGATAAAAAAAAGTTATTGGACTAGAAAATCCCACTAATCCTCTTACATCCTCAAAGCATCTGTTTTTTAAAAAGAGAGCCTCAAAAGATGTTCCAAATTATCTGACGCTTCTATATTAGTTCCCAAAAAAGGGTCTTTCAATTAGTGACAGGAATTACATTTGTGTTCCTGAGGATTGTGTTCACAGTATGGAAGTGATTACAACGTGTTCTATGTCCCTTAGACCCAAAGGATCTACTCTTTTGAGTTGCTGATATCAGGGAAAAAAATAGCAAGACTGTCCAACAGATAATCCCCAAATCATGACAAGTAATAAACCTACCTGCTGACAAATCTTGCAGAAAATTCCTCTGTAGGAAAGGAAGAAGGTGGGAGGTAAGACCACATGGGCAGAGCAACTGATATCAAAATTGTAGTATTGCTCTAAGCACAAATTTCATATTTTATCCTTGTTAAAATACAGAGACCAGACAGCGCTGTGAAGCTATCTCCCCTGAACTTGAATTTTTAATGCAGCCTGGCCTGTGAGTGAGACTGCAAGATAACAGCTGGAAACCAATATATTTTGAGGCAATTGCTATTTTTGAAAAAATAGTGGAAGTAATGAGACATCAAAGCAGTCTCTTAAATTTTACCGTCAGTGTGAAGCTTCTACCCTGGAGTGGTAAAAGAGAAAACTCCAACTGACTTTGTTGATTACTATAAATTTATAATCATACAAGGGTACCACTAGAAAGAAGGGGTACTGCTTAAAGGTAACAATGGAACCCCAGTTGACCAAATGGAGGCAGCTACCTGCTCCATATATATTGGTAGGTAAAATTGTAGGGGCAGGAGTGTGCGCGCGCGCGTGTGCGTGCGTGTGTGTGTGTGTGTGTGTGTGTGTGCATGCGTGCAGGAGGGTAGGAGGAGAGGGCTTTGGATACAATATGAGAGCTCCATCCTTCTGTACTTCCATCTTGGGCATTCCCTGATAAAAATGAGTAGTTTCATAGGGAAAATGGAATAGGCTATTGTGTATTATTTAATTTTTCTTACGAATAAAATGTATACCACCAGGTCATACATTAATTCTTGTGTGTGCTGTATGTTTCACCTTCTTAAATAGTTCTTATTTCCTGAAACTGTAGAATCAATCTACATATCTAGTCACACTGATCCATAAGTCTCAAATTTCAAAGAAATTAAATTAAAAAATATAGTTGTTGTCATGTACATCGCAGCCCTCCTCACTGGCACCGCAAGCTTTTTTCCTATCATCTTCCGGTGAGAGAGGAATCTGGGGGGCATCACCTCCAGTGCAGCATTTTACTTGCACAAAATTCAAACCATTTCCCCATTATGTAAGTAGAATGGATTTCTCAGAATGTCATGACTTAGAAATGCTGCTACTTTGTCCAAGATACACTGGCACAACCTCTGATGTACCCATTCTCTTGGAAACATGTAGAATTAAGGAATTCCATATTTTCAATAACAGGGTAAAACAACAATGACAAAACCATACCAAGAATCTTATAAACATCAAATTGTCCACATTTTCTGTAAAAATCCAGATAGGTTCCTTACTGAAATGAATGATAGGAAACTCTCAAAAGTCTACAAATATCTCCAGAATGACACTGGGCCCACACTCATAAAGGGTAGCTTCCCCTCTGAATGTGAGAGATTGAGGAGGACTCGATACAGCTGGAAAATAGGAGGAAGGAATTGCCTTTGTTAATAATGTTCTTGCTTTAATTATACCTACCGTGTATCTATTATTTGCCAGGCATGGGAAGTTTCCATCTTTCTGAGAAATATTATAGTCCCTCTTTTAATTATTTAATGAACAATCTTGCTCATTTATATGAATTTACTGATTATTTTTATATAAAATATGAAGGACAGAAATTTAATGAAGCCTGTTAATATGGACTTATGTATCTACTCTCCACAGACATAATCACTGTATGGTTTTCTATTTTCTTATATAGGAATGTTGGGTTAGAGAATCACAGTTCTGAAAAAAATGATCATTCCTGGGAAAAGGTATCATATAGCTATTTGACCTGGGATGAGCGAAGAGACATATTTGTCTCAGAAAACCTTGAGATTCTGCCAAGAAATCAACAAAGGAATTCCAGTATCTTGTCATTTCTTTGCCTTCAGAAGGCATAGCCATGGATCTATAGCACTGACCTGTTGGTGTTGGAAAGGTTTTGGTGGGAGAGCTGGTGACACCAGGAATTATCTGTGTCTGGCTGAACGTTCTCCTGAGTTGTTCCATTAGGAGATAGTGAAAGCCATAGCAGCCTGGTAACTACTTCTCCAGTGCAAACCCAGAAGGCGAATCAAGCCCTCTGTTGTGGTCCTGCTGTTCTGATGTAAGCACTTAGACAGATACCCAATTCTTCCTGGGACTGAACATGGACTTATCAGCGTGTTTGAAGCAGATAGACCAGGAGGGATGGGGCTAAAGAAACAGTTTCACATGACTTTAGCTCTCATTGAGGCTCAGGTAAACTCAGAGAAACCTTAGCTAAGAATTAGAAATAACATTTCCGATGCAAAAAAATGAAAAGTGTCTAAGGGCAGGCTCACGATTCCACCAAGTTGAGTAAACAAGCAAGACAGGTGTTTTATTTTTCAATGTTTCTGAATTTTATTCTTCATTTTTCTCTGACTCTAACCAGAACCTTGTATCGTGACCCCAATCACAGCAGTCAGCAGTGGTTGTTTTTGTTGTTCGGTGCTTTCGAGTTCGTTAAGACTCATAGTGACCTTCTGTACAAAGACGGAAACACTGCCCAGTTCGACACCATCATGGCCATTCTTACCTTACGCTTGAGCCCATCAGTGCAGCTACTGTGCCAATCCATTGCGGCACATCTAGGTTTCCGGTTGTTGTTGTCGCCCCTCCACTTTACGAAGCATGATGTCCTCTTCTGAAAACATGCCCAAAGTATGTGAGATGAAGACTTGCTACCCTTGCCTCAAATTACATAAATTGTATAAAGATCTTATGGAGCAGGCTTACCCAATGCCATGTGTCATTTGATCCTTGAATGCTGCTTCCACGAGCATTCATTGTGAATCCAAGCAAGATGAAATCTTTGACAACTACATTCTTTTCTTCATTTATCATGGTGTCCGTTGGTCCAGTTGTGAGGATTTTGTTTCCTTTACATATAGTTGTTTCTTGCCATATAGTTCAGTTCTGTAACCCACACTGAAGGCTACAATTCTCGATCTTCATCAACATGTGTTTCAAGTCTTCTTTATTTTCAGCAAGCAAGATTGTGTCATCTGCACATCACAGATTATTAATATGCCTTCCTCCAATCCTGAGTAATTCTTCATATAATCCACTTCCTCTCATTATTTGCTCAGCATACAGAGTCAATAAAATATGGTAAGAGGATGCAACACCTTTCTGAATTTTAAATCAAGGCAGTATGCCCTTGTTCTGTCTATACAGCTGCCTCTTGATCCACATACAAAGTCCACGGCAGCACAATGTGGTCTGGGATTCCAATTCTTCTCAAGACTGTCCTTAGTTTGTGATAGTCCGTGCAGTTGAATGTACTTGCAATGTCAATAAACCACAAGCAAACATCTCTGGTATTCTCCTGCTTTAAGCCAAGATCGATTTGACATCAGCAATGATATCCCTTGTCCCACATCCTTTTCTGAATCCACCCTGAACCTCTGGCAGCTACTTTTCAACTGCTAAAATCATTGTTAGGTTATCTTCGGTAAAAATTTACTTTTCATTCACATCTTGGAGCACTGGGTTGAATGCAACATACTGGTGTGCAGCAAGAAACCAGTAGAGAGGTGTGAGGGGCTGGCCCCAATCCCAACTACATGGAAAGGTACCACTCCTACCAGAAAATTTTATTTTAGAGGGCAGCATTGAAGCTACAGCTCAGGTACAGAGACATGTCTGATCAGACCACATGAGAGCAAATGAAGGGGGAGGAAGAGAGAGTGGAGCACATCCTGCCCCACCAAGCCTTGAGGATGATATCCTTGCTCAGAGCAACCAATGCACCGAGAGGAGCATATGGCTGGCCCCACTATGAGACACAACATCCCTCACTGACCCATAGCCCTATGGGGGACAACACTAGAGACACAGTGTGGGAATTGCACCCTATCTGACCCCACCACACCAAGGCAAAACACTAAGTACGTGCAACAGAATAGCAAGGGGAGTAGAGCAAGGAACTCACCAGAGAATACCAAAAATAGACTCGGGGGCCAGGGCATGGCACCCCATCAGACTTGACTGGGTAACACTCCTAAAGGTCAACAGACAGACTTTGAACTATTTACAGGCTTCTCTCTCTTTTTTTGTCATTAATTTTGTTATTGTTGTTTTATTTTCTTTTGTTGCTCTGTTTTGCTCTTTCTTGTTTTTGTGCATATTATCTCTGCAGGTCTATCTAGATAAGATAGGTGGGATAAACAATCTGGAGGAGAAAACAACATGACCAATGATTCCGGAGGGACATGGCAGAGGGGGAGGTGGGGGGAAAGAAGTGGGTGTTAACAACCCCAGGGACAAGGGAACAACAAGTGATCCAAAATCGGTGGTGAGGAGGGTATAGGAAGTCTGGTAGGGCTTAATCAAGTGCAATGTAACCAAGAGAAATTACTAAAACACAAATGAAGGCTGAGGATGACAGTGGGACAAGAGGAAAGTCGAAGGAAACAGAGGAACAAACTAAGAGGAAAAGGACATTTTTAGAGGTCTAAAGACAAGTATGTACATATGTAAATATATTTATATATGATGATGGAGAAAGAGATCTATGTGCATATATTTATAGGTTTAGTATTAAGGAGGCAGATGGATATTGGGCCTCCACTCAAGTACTCCCTCAATGCAAAAACACTTTATTCTATTAAACAGGCATTCCCTAATGTTCACCTTTCTGACATGATCACTGAAGACAAAGCAGGTACATAAGCAAATGTGGGGAAGAAAGCTGATGCTGCCTTGCTATCAAAAGATATAGCGTCTGGGGTCTTAAAGGCTTGAAAATAAACAAGAGGCCATCTAGCCAAGAAGTAACAAAGTCCACATGGAAGAAGCACACTAGCCTGTGTGATCATAAGGTATTGATGGGATCAGGTATCAGGCCTCAAAGACTCAAAACCAAAAAAATCATATCATTGTGAATAAGGGGGAGTGCAGACTCAAAGTCCATCTGTAGGAACTGGACATCTCCTTAGAGAAGGGTCCCAGGGAGGAGACAAGACAGTTAGGGTACAGTGTAGCAACAATGAAACTTACAGCTCTCTTCTAGTTCTTGAATGCTTCCTCCCTGCACGCTTCCCTAGCATGATCCCAATTATACTCTAAAAATCTGACTAGACCAGAGGATGTACACTGGTACAGATAGGAACTGGAAACACAGAGAATCCAGGATTGATGATCCCTTCAGGACCAGTGGTGAGAGTGGTGATACCAGGAAGGTGGAGGAAACGTTGGGTAGAAAGGAGAAACTGATTACAAGGATCTACATATAACCTCATCCCTGGGGGACAACAGAAAAGTGGGTGAAAGGAGGCATCAGGCAGTGTAAGATATGATAAAATAATAACATAAATTATCAAGGGTTCATGAGGGAGGGGAGAACAGGGAGGGAAGGAAAAAATGAGGAGCTGAAGTAGAAAGCAAATGTTTTGAGAACGATGAAGGCAACAAATGTACAAATGGGCTTGACACAATGGATGTATATATGGACTGTGTTAAGAGTTGTACGAGCCCCCAATAAAATAATTTTTTTAAAGAAAAGAAAAACAAATAGAATTATTATATTATTCATAGAAAGTTGAATAAGTATAAGTAAAACTATTGGTACGCAATAGCCATCAAATTGATTCTGATTTATAGCTACCCTATCTTGTTGGGGATCTTTCTTTTTTCGCTGCCCCTCCACTTTTCCTAATATGAAGTCCTTCTCCAGACACTGGTCTCGCCTGATAACATGTCCAACGTCTGTGAGATGAAATCTGGCCATCCCTGCCTCTAAGGAACATTCTAGTTGTACTTCTTTGGAGACAGACTTATTTTCCTTTTAGCAGCCTATGGTACCTTCAATATTATTCGCCAGCAACACGTTTCAAATACATACATTCTTCCTCCTTCACTGTCCAACTTTAACATGTATATGATACAGTGAAGAATCCCACAGCTTGGGTCAAGCACATCGTAGTCCTCAAGGTAGCAACCATGTTTTTCAAATCTCTAAAGCAGTCTTGTGCAGCAGATTTACCCAATGCGATGTTATGTTTGATCTCTTGACTGCTGCTTCCATGAGCATTGATTGTGGGTCCAAGCAAGATGAAGCCTTGACGACCTCAGTATTTTCCCAATTTATCATGATGTTACCTGTTGGTCTAGTTGTGAAGATTTGGGTGTTCAGTCCTGGGAGGTTGCCAATCCCAGTGCTTGCGTGTTTTGACCAAGTGAAGCTGGTAGACTGATAGCTGCTGTGTCTTCTTCTCCCCTCCCCCGCGCACATCAGCCTCTGCTTAGACACTCTTTTTGACTCCCTGACACAATTCCACTTGAAGCCCTGCATTCTCCACAATGGAAGCTCTCCTGATCACTTCAAGAGAAACAGAAAACCTGCACATTGTGGATACATCTCCTAAATATATTAAAGATGGTTATAAATCTAACTTTTTACATGAAGTGTAGTTGTTAACTTGTTTATGTTGTGAGGCGGCTCAGATCACAATGACTTTAAAATCTTTCCTGGGAGGGTGGAGTAGACAAATTCATTTTAGCTCTTTTGCTGGCAAGTCAGAACAGCAAAACATAGACAGCACTACCATTAATTTCTCAGTGACTCACCCTGTCCTAAAAGAGAGTGCGGTAGCTTTCTGTATATACTCGAGATACCTGGTGACGTCAGCATTATTTCCTCTAAAACGTGGGAATCATAAAGCCCTGACCTCAAAGACTTTACCAGGCTGCCGCAGGGATCAGTGATGAAAAGACTAAAGAGCTATTAATGCTTCATTAAACACCCTGTACAAAGCTAGACAGTACTGGTAGGAGGGGACGCAGACAGGTGGCCTGGGAACACCTGCTTTTCCTGCCCCAGGCTGTCATAACAGGGCCACTTAAAAAAACTTTTTGTATCTTCATATGTAGAGCTGACACGTTGGGAAAATGAGTCCTCCCCACCAATGTAGCTGCTTAGGAAAAGAAAGGCCAATTTCAGATTGCAGTTCTTTGAATGAGTTTTCAGCTGAACCAAATTGGACCCAGTTCAGGTTTTAGGTCATCAGCTGCATGACCCAGAAGGAATCATGCTTTATGGGTTGCCACATGTTCATGACTGTCTGAATTTCCCAGTATTGCCAAAACAGAAAGACCCAACTTTGGTGACCTTAGAAAAGAAAAAGCTATTTTCTCACAGTTCTTGGGCCTAAAACTCCAAATTAGGGCCTTTGGCAAGTCAGTTCTTTCCTTGTCTGAAATCCTAGGACATCCTTGGCTCCTGAGAGCTCCTTGACTTACAGAAGATCCTCACATGCAATTTGCCTTCCTCTGCGCATATGTCTCAGTGTCTGGTTTGGTCTTCTGATAACTCACAAGTGATTAGGTTTTGGATCCATCCTATATGAGCTTCTTTAAATTTAAGAAAGAAAAACCATATTCCCAAACAAGGTCACACCCATAGGGACAGCAGTCAGAAATTCAACACATTACGAGGGACATGGTAAAGCCATAAACGTATCTTCTTAGCTGAAGGAGGTCTATTGTGGAGTGGGATACACTGTGCAGGGCATGTGACTAGTCATAATGAGAAGGCCCGCGTCTATTGCTCAGTCCGATGTGGCTCTGACAGACACACAGAACAGAATAATGAAGCTCGATTCTGGGTCTCATGTTCACAGAGTCTATGATCACTATCACTTCACGTTTTCTCATTCTCCTTTGTGGCGTTGCTAACATTATTTATTCATGATAACAGGTCGTTAGAGTGCAGCATCCTTCAGAGCCAGCACAGCAGATGCCATGTGAAGAAAGTGTGTGTGTGAACTTCTGTGTAAATGTGCATTGAAACGCGCACTACAGTTTGTAAAATTTTCACACCTTTCCAATAGGTAAATAGCATCATAAAAATGGAGAAAATATTGAAGTTACCAATGATTTCATCACAATGTTCATGGTAGCAGCAGTCGAGAGATCAAATGATACATTGAATTGGGTAAATCTGCTGCAAAAGACCTCTTTAAGGAGTTGGAAAGCAAGGATGTCCATCTGGTGTTTTCATATTTTTAAGCCATGGTATTTTCAGTGACCTCCTCTGCCCGTGAACGTTGGACACGGAATCAGGAAGACTGAAGGAAAGCAGGTGAACAGTTGTGTTGGCAAAGGATATTGAAAGCAGCATGGCCTGCCCACAGAGCAAATCTGTCTTGGAAGGAGTGCACGCAGAATGGTCTTTCGGGGTAAGCATGGCAAGACGTCTTCTCACAGACTTTGGACATCTTCACAATGGAGAACAGGTCCGGGAAAAGGTCATCAGGCTTGGGAGCGCCTAAGGGGGAGGCAAGCTGGATTGACATCGTGGCTGCAACAATGGGCTCAGACATAAGAACAATTTTGTGGATGGAGGTTGCAGGACCAGGAGAAGTTCTCTTGTACATCGAGTCGCCATGAGTAGGAAACAATTCAATTCTAAGAAGAGGAACAGGCCAGGCCAGTGAGAGCCACCAATTAAGTGAGGACACCTGAGAAAACACGCACAAAGGGTAAATCAGGGCATCAATGTCACCTCTCATGTGTCCTGACATGAATGGCTCTTGTTGGAAATTTGCCCACTGTACAAAACCATCATGTATGTTAGCTCACCTGAAGTCATCCTCAACCCCCTTCTTCACCTCATGCCCTTCCACAAACACCCCAAGCTCGTATTGGCAGGAACCCAGAGTTATGCTCAGAGACCTTTAGGTATGGTGTCCTCTCCAAACTTCACCTGGCGTAGACAGCTGCTAGTTCTCAGGAGGGAGAATCAAAATAGAACCGAGCAGATGCTAGCCGTAGGAAACTGCCGAAGGAGAAACACAGGCACGCAGAAGGGCTTTGGAAGGATCCTTGCATAAGGACCGTCACCTTCATGTTGACTACGGAAATGAATTACAGGGAAAGAAATGAGTCCATTTGATCGAGGGCAGTGTGATCAAGTTACTTAGGAAGGGTCCCTGCTTCAGCCTTCTCTGTTAGGTAGGTTGAGATGGGTGAGAGTAAAGACTGACCAGTGATCACCAGGCATGCCTATTACAAACGTCAGGAAATATGATTACACTCAGCACTTGTTGGGTCAGTAGAAAGACCAGCCCTTGATCATTGTAAACTGCAACGAAACCAGGAAACAATGATCCGGATTGAGAAGGGTCTGATATTTGCATCCGAGAAGGGAGGTCTCAGATAAGGGAAGGTGTTTGATCGAAAACGTGGAAAGGGCAGAGGTGCAGGAGGCGGCATCTTATCAGCATCTTTAAGTACAAAAGGGTTTCAAACGTTTGTGGAAAATTCCATTATCTTAAATTCCATTTTTCTACGTGCTTTTGGAAACCCTTTCGTATCTAGAAAGGAGCCCTGGTGGCGCTGTTGGGGAAGCACTGACTACAACGTTAGCAGTTCAAACCCACCAGCCGTTTCAAAGGAGACGAGGTATCTGCTCTGGTGAAGATGTTGAGCCTCTGTAACGCTGTATCAGGTCCCCCTGGCTGGGAATGTCAGTGGAGGTTTTGGTATGTGTTAGTTATGATCGATTCGGTAATCCTAGATCTTCCGTCTACGTGTGCCTTGATGACGTTTTAAACAAAAGTTCTGTAAACAATAATGTACTTATCTGTGATAAAGACATTCTTTTAACTGTGATGTTGCTGAGTCACAGTAAGTACAAATAAACATGAGCTACATAAAAGCAAAATAAGGCTTCTTGTTCGTGTTTGGCAGTCTTTTAAAGAACCGGTGTCTTATGACTAAAGGCAGACTGATTCGAGCGTGGTAGTCATCTTTGAATTGCGTGGCCTAGGGCTGAATTTGTAAGGGGTCAGGAGATGATGGGGGAAGGCCTGCTTGTCTCAGTTCTGGGGACACTGTTGTGGGAAAGGCCGGAGTAGCTGACCTCTTCGCGGAAAAGGTTTTAACTGTCCCTTCTGACTGTAAATAATTCCCAACCGCAGCATGCTCCTCAGCCCTGTCAGTCAGCTCCTTCCTTACCACCCCCATTTCTCTGCCAAGGGCCGAGATGATGTAAAATCTATGGAGACTCTTGTTTTCATTCCTTACAAGCACATTCCCTGCAAATGCTGCTCTCAAGCGGCTCATTTGGTGCCATCTGGAAGCACGCTTCCATGCTCTCCAGCCCTCTACCTCCAGATTCATTTGCACAAAGCCCCCAGGCAAGAAGTTGACAGCCAGTTTCAGGGGAACATATGGCAGAAGGAAGCGACCCATGGGACCGCGGTGACGAACTGGAAGAGGACTTCCTTTCTCTACTGCTCTGGAGTGTGAACAAAAAGGGTAAGGAAAGGCTTAGAAGATGGGATTTAAAAAGTTTACAAACCCATGTTCTCGGGAAATCGGAGACACTAACCAGTCTCAGCCTGGCATCATTGTAACATCAACCAAAGATTTCCCGCTTCTTTTTCTTCATTCAATGTGCCCCTCGATGCAGTTTGCTTTCAGGATGTGGGTACTGTCTGAAATATTACAGGAACATTTTTTATCACTAGACTCTCCAGAGACAGTACACATACTTTATAAAAAATATCAAAAATAAAAAGATATCGACCCTAAAACACACAACACAGTTCCAACAAGTTCAAAATTAACAAAGGATTCATCGCATAACATTATGCAATTCTTTCCCATGTTTAAGTTATTAGTCATGAAACATCACCACATTTGAAAAAAATACATATTAAAATGTCTAACATTATAACAATTCTCAAATATAAATAATGATATTGAAAAACCATAATCATAAGCTAAAGGTAATACTTACCATCATTCATTTTTCTTGAAAAGAAACATGAATTGATCATCTCCATGTCATTAATCTAGTTTAGGTACTGGAAATCCAAGTTTGAACAGTAATGCCCTGTCCCTAGAGAGAGATCCTTTCTAACGTAAAGCAACATTCAGAATGAGTGTAATTGTGTAAGTAGCTGTTTTCCAAAGAGTGGGTAGAGCGCCTAAAAGGTCGAGTGGCTGGGCGCTACACCCGAACCTTGAGCTGCTGCCTTTTCTGTTATTTGACCGCCTGACATGCTGACATGCAAAGGTAATTCATAATTAATAAGGCACATTAAAGCTCTGAGAGGAAAGTCTCATGACATGGATACCGGATTCCTTTTTTAAGGGGTCACCAGAGAAAAGGGTAGTAAACCAAAAAGTGTTCCACAAAGATGTAACTCCTACTTGCCAAAGCGGTGTCTTAATTATTTTTACATCTCTGTTTTGGTTGTTTGATGGCACCACGTGGGTTCCAACGCACAGTGCCCCTGTGTGCAGCAGGGTAAAATGCTATCATTGCTTTTCAATGCTTTAAAGAGGTATTTTGCAGCTGATTGGCCCAGTGCAATAAATCACTTAATTTCTTGATTGCTACCTGTGTTAATCTGGGTAGACTAGAGAAACAAATCCATGGACACATACATGTGTATAAATAAGGAAGAAGTTTATATACAAGAGCAATTGTACATTTAGAAAATATCCCAGCCCAGTCCAGTCCAGAGTCTGCTATTAACCTATATGTCCAATATCAGTCTATAAAGTCCTCTTCAGACTCACGAAACACATGCAATGGAGCCAAATGCAGGATGATCACAAGCCAGTGGGTGGAAAGTCTTATGGATCTAGTGGCGTTATAAGCATCTCAGTGCTGGCAGAGGTCTCTGTGGCTTCTGCAGCTCCAAAGGTCTGGTTGCATCAGGGTAGGTCCACGTGGCTTCTCCAGCTCCGGGCACTAGAATAGTTCCATGTGTCTTGTCAGCTGCATTGTCTCCCAGGGAGTGAAGTAATGAGAGCAGCGTCTCCTGCCTCCAAGGAGGAAAATCAGGATTTCCCTGAATTCTCAGAAGGTCACGCCCACACAGAGGCCTCATTGGCTATGATCTGATTGACAGGCTAGACTTCACCCCTACGCTCTCAATCCTCAAATTGACAAATGATTATATAACTAACACACTACCTTTATGGGTGTTGATTGTGGATCCAAGAAAAAAATGAAATCTTTGACAAGTTCAATCTTCCATTTATCATGAGGTTACTTTTTGGCCCCAGGGTGAGGATTTTTGTTTTGTTATGATGAATTGTACAGCATAGTTCTGGTCTTTATCATCATTAGTAAGTCCTACAAGTCCTCTTTGCTTTTGGCAACTCCTATACTCCTATTGCCACACTCTTATTAACATAGTCCATCGTGTTAGATTATTTGCTTAGCATACACATTGGGTAAATGTGGTAAAAGGACCCAACTCTGACTCCATCTTTGCTGATTGTGGACAATGCAGTGATTCCCTTGTTTTCTTGAAGGACTGCCTCGGGATACAGGCACAGGTTCTGCATGACACAGTGAAGCATTCTGGAATTCCCATTCTTCGAAATGTTATGCTGATTCACACCATCAAATGCCTTTGAGTATCAATAAATCATAGGGAAACATCTTTCTGGTTTTCTTGGCTTTCTGCCCAAATCTGTCTGATGTCAACCATGATATCTTCTGAATGCAGCTTGAATTTATGACATTTGCCTGCTCATGTTCTGCTGCAATCATATTGGAATTATCTTCAACAAAACTTTCCTTACATGGAATATTAATGATATTGGAGGGACAGTGAATTATTCAATATGGCTCCTCTAGACAAAGCCTCTAACTCCTACAAAATGACCTTTTCCTGCATGGTTCCGGGTAAGAAAGTGTGGGGAAATATTGATAGAATTCACCTGTGAGTAATTGTGAGCAGGTTTCACTGGAATATCAGGCTGATGGATATAAAATGGTTAACTATTGCACCTCCTTTTCTATCTACATTAGCTGCCTCACTCACAGTGAAATGTGGCTTGAAGGGCACCTTCCAGTGCATTCTGCATGACAGCAAGGTTGTTCACCTCCCTGGTCCAAGGTCAGAGGGGATTCATCACAGGTTGATCCACATTTATTTCCCCATGTGCTTGTTTTTTACACCGAAACAACTTTAAAATGGGTCAAAGAGGAAATGAAATGATAAGAGAATTACCTTTTAACCTAACTAGGTCTGCTATAATTGACTTTACAATGTTCTACATCTAATAACCAGACTATTCACATCACTCAGCTGTGATCATAGATGGCTCACCATGTGTGGACCCCACAAATGGATTTTGGGCTTCTACTGTCATCCATAGCCTCCTACAAACCAGGTGTGCTATTCCCTACTTTGGATTTTATTATTTACAATTCTTGGATCACATAGGCTGATGTGCTTTTTAACAAAGTAGCATGCTTTTGTTAAATAAAAGATAATGAGCATCCTTCTGTGAAACAGTTTATTTTTTAAACAATAGAAAACCATTGTAGGAGATATCTATCTCTATCAATAATCTATCTATACATCTCATACAATGGTAGGGCATATATCCTATAATATCTATATCCTAAAATAATATATTGTAATTATAATAATATATATAATTTTATTGGGGCTCTTATAACTCATAACAATCCATACATCAATTGTATCAAGACATATTTGTATATATGTTGCCATCATTTTCAAAACATTTTCTTCTATTTGAGCCCTTGGTATCAGCTCTACTTTTTTCCCTCCCTCCCCAACTCTTTCACCCTTATGACCCCTTGATAAATTATAAATTATTATATTTTTATATGTTACACTGACAAATGTCTCCTTTCACCCATGTTTGTGTTGTTCGTTCCCCTTGGGGGAGGTGGGGTTTGCACATCGATCATTGTGATCAGCTCCCCCTTCCTCCTCCCACTATCCCCCTCCCCTCAAAGCATCACTACTCCCATTATTGATCCTGAGGGGTTTATCCATCCTGGATTCCGTGTGTGGAGACCTCTTACTTGTACCAGTGTACATGATCCAGTCTAGCCAGATTTTTAAGGTAGAACTGGGGTCATGATAGTGGGGGGTGAGGGGTAGGAAGCATTAAAGCATTTAGAGAAATTTTGTGTGTTTCATCCATGTTCTACTGCACCCTGGCTGGCCCGTCCCTTTCTTGTGACTCTTCTGTGAGGTGATGTCCCATTGTCTATAGCTGGACTTTGGGTCTCCACTCTGTTCCACCCCCATTCATATTGATATGATTGTTTTAGGTCATCTGATGCTTGACTCCTTCAACACCTCATGATCACATAGACTGGTGTGCTTGTTCCATGTGGGTTTTGTTGCCTCCCTGCCAGATGGCCGCTTGCTTAATTTTAAGTGTTTAAGACCCCAAACACTATATCGTCTAATAGCCAGGAACCATTAGCTTTCTTCACCACACTTATGCACCCATTTTGTCTTCAGCTATCTTGTTGGGAAGGTGAGCATCACAGAATGCCAGGTTATTAGAATAAAGTGGTTTTTTGCATTGAGGAAGGATTTGATTAGACACACACTGTCCATCTGCTACCTTTATTTTTAACATATAAATATGTGTACCTAGACCTTTATCCTTATCATTATATATTAATATAATTACATATATACATGCCTATATTAAAACCTCTATAAATGTCTTTTGCCTCCTAGTTTTTTCCTCTATTTCCTTTTACTTTTCTTCTCACTATCATGTTCATCATTCGGTTCCCAGCAATTCCTCTTGGTCTACATTGCCCTTAATCAGACCCCATCAGGCATCCTCCACTGTAGGATTTTGAGCATGATCTGACCACTAGTTCGGGAAGTTTGGTTGTGAATCAAAAACATGAGTACCTACAGACAGAATTTGGCGAGCATCCTACTTCAGCAGTTTTTCTAAAGGGAATGCTCTACTAGAGAGCAGGTAGAGATGGAAGGAAAACAAAAACACCCACTAGTGCAGGTCACAGAGCTTGAGAGGTTGACTGTGGGAAGAGACACGAGGAGGATTGTTCCGGTCAGTGCTTCTGAGAAATGGAAATGCCAGAATCTGAGGTAAAGAAGAGCTGGATAGTGGGAAGATTTTCACACACACACACACACACACACACGTACACACACACACACAAATTAAGTCGGCTTTACCCATGTTGACTTAAATACTATGAGGCAGTGAGGAGAATATGCAACAAGGAGAAAGATATGAGGGTAAGGCCTGAATCAAATATAACTTGAATTTTAGGTTTTAATATAGACCTAGCATCTAGTGGGAGCACTAATGGCATAATAGGTAACAGGTTGGTCTGCTAATCACAAAGTCCATGGTTCAAAGGCACCAGCCTCTCTGCAGGAGCAAGAGGAAACCCATGGAGGCAGTTTACTCTGTTCTGCAGGGTCACTGAGCTAGAATGGACTTGAACTCAGTGAGTATGGTTTTGGTTACAGCATGTAGTAATCATTATTGTCCATTGAGTACTACACCTGTGGGAATAATCACTATGAAGATAAAGTAATTAGAGTAGATGAAATTCTTCAGGGAGAAAGAAAATCCGAGGGTAATCATCTTTTAACTAAAAGATGAATTTGAGTTCTAGGTTTCTGACATGAGTCCATGAGTGAGTAATCTGGCAGGAAAAAAAATGGTAAGGAAGGGATGAAACTCCTGGGGGATGCAGTACCATTGAACCTGAGGGAGGAAGGAGGCTCAGCAAGTAAAAGGTTAGTTTCAACATTTGAAAGTTCGACCAAGATGGAGAGTAGATTTAAGACAGAGAAAGAGGTATTGGACCTGGCAGATTATGTGTGGGAATCCTTCTAATGAAGTGGTGGGAATACAAGCTGCACTGTGGGGCTTCGGGGGGGGAATATAATGAGGATGGGGCAAAAGGACCAGGATACAGTAAACTTGATGGGGTTGAGTTCTTGCAAAAGATCCCAGAAGTGGCTGTAATCACAGTCCTCAGTTCTCTTCTGGTTGTGTGGGCATTACTATTTTAGAATTTCTGTTCATGCAATCAGGAGTCCTGGTAGCATAGCAGTTATGTATTGGGCTGCTAACTGCAAGTTCTGCAGTTTGAAACCACCAGTCACTCCGGGGTGATAGATGAGGCTTTCTAATCCCTTAAAGAATGACAGCCTCAGAAACCCACAGGGGAAGTTCTATCCTGTCCTATGAGTCACTATGAATCAGAATCTGCTCAATGGCAGTGAGTTTGTGTTTTGGTCTGCTCAACATTTGGGGGTTCTATTCCTGAGGAACAGCATGGCACGTGCAATTGTGAGAAAATTCAGACAGACAAAACATGCAGGGTGCTTACCTTTCCTGAAGCCAGGAGCAAGAGCGCAAAGTTATTTTCTGACAGGTTTTTATAGTCATCAGACTTGCAAGCCACATCAATCACACATGTAACAGAGAGTGCAGGTACTCGTATGTAACAGGGTGGGCAGATACCAGAGTTAAGTTGGTGGCTTAACCTTGGATGTCCCTGGGCTGGCTCACCTTGGATGTGCCTGAGTTATCTCCAGAGAAACAATCTATCATCAGTATCTGTGCTTTGGGTAGGATGGGCAATAGAACCTGATTATGCTTACAGATAGTGAGCGACCATGTGCTTGCAAGAGGCATCTTTAAAATAGCACAATGATGGGGCGGTATTATGGGGATGACTTTTAGTCAGGAGAAAGTGACTAGGAGTTATCTCTAGCTCAAAAATGGGAAGGCATTCCTCCACCTTCAGACCCCGCACATCGGAGTACGGAGAATCTGACCGCCTACGTTCTCTTCCCAGTTTCCTGGTATTCCACATGCATACAACTGTTCTATTGTAAGCATGCGGAATATGTCTGTTATGATAGGTTCTGTTCAACTTACCATCATGGTTTGGAACTAAAATAAACCTTACCTTAAACAAAAATTTTAATGACATGGAGACTCACACAAATGTCGCTCAAAATGTTTGTGGGTAAAGCTTTCATTCAGTGTGCCTCAGTCCATGCTTTTTCTAGTCATCTTTCAGTGGCTCAAGGAAATTCTTGGCTTCCTCACCAGAAGAGAAGGACCTGTTTATGAGTGAGAAAAAATATCAAGGAAGACTGAATTCTGTGTTTTTGATAGAATGCTAAAATGAAATAAATAGATAGATAAATAGATAAATGAATGAATGAATAGAGGGCCTCGGCAGGCTGAAAGCAATGGTGCTCATCTTAAAAATAAAAGAGAACTGCCCCCAAAGTCGACTGCATCTCCTAGTGACCTCATGTGTATCAGGGTAAAATTATTCTCCACCGGGTTTTCATTGGCTGTCATTTACAGAAGTAAATCAGCAATCCTTTCTTATGAGCAGCCTCTGGGTGAACTCAAACCAATAACATTTCAGTTGATAGCTGAGCACATGAACTCTTTACATGATCAAAAGACTCCAACGTTCTGTGTGGCAAAGACTTAGCTTTCTCACAAGTATTATTAATGAACAGCTGGTTTAATAAGAGAAGAAACATTGGTGGCAGTTTATGAGGCTGGGATATGGGGAGAGCAACTGAGTGATTCAGTATTGGCTTCCATCCTGCTTTTAAGGCCCCACGTGCCCAATCTAAGCTCTCTCCCAATGGCACTGTCTCTGCTGTCCCTGTGGCCTTTGGCATTCTGAACTGGACACTTTGCTCAGAACCAACTCTGGGGGCTATGCCCAGGCCCAATGTCTCCTTGCTAACTTGCCCAGGGCCCGCTGCTCAATCATGGTAATGAAACATTAATGGTATACTGGGACACCGAACGAACACTTTCACGGTGACTTTGAGGACTAGCTTGGATTCTTCCTCACAGTTGAAACATACCTTATGTTGTATTTCTCTGCTATTGTGAAAGATCTCAGAACTTCCGGGCATGAAATAGTTACAGACTCTAAGACTCTCCTTGGTAGTTGTCAGCTTCTCAAGTCAGCAAGAGACACCTCTATAAGCTTGCCCTTGAAAGCTAATGCACTAACTTAGTAAAATAGTGGTTGGTACAGCCATCGGCATCTCTGACTATTCCAATGTGGAAAAATCATGAATCAGAGATTGTTTGCTGTGCATTATATGACACACAGGTATTATATGAAGTTCTTTTAAATTGTATTTCCTCACAGGCGTGATCATGTCTTTTATCTACTTCCTGGCCTCCTGATTGCTTATCATTTCCTATATTCAGTACATGTGTACTGGCTTATCATCATCACCGTCACACCGCTCTTTGTCCCAAGTAAGTTGTATTACTTTCTGTCCAGTTTTCCTCCTGGTGCTCTGTAAAGAAGTTTTGTTTATTCTGCTAGTAAAGCTTCCGGAGCTTCAAAGCATTAGACAGTACTAGGAGGCCCTTCACAAAAGCTAAAATCCAAACTCATTGCCATTGAGTGGATTTCGACTCATAGCAACCTTATGTAAGATTTATACAATTATTACTTTTCCTAATGCCGCAACCCTTTAATACAGTTCCTCATGTTGTGGTGACCCCCAACCATAAAACTATTTTCATTACTACTTCATAACTATAATTTTGCTACTGTTATGAATTGGACAACCCCTGTGAAAGGGTCGTTCGAGCCCCAAAGGGGTTTTTGACCTAGAGGTTGAGAACCGCTGCTTTCGGGGATCAGACAGCTTTATCACGAGATGTGACTGATGAATGTAAATTTCAACTTTGCTATTGACGGCCCCATGTCTATCCCACAGTGCCACTAGGACTCCTATACCAACAATGGAAACCTGCTGCCATCAAATCTCCAAAGTTGTAGATCTTTACAAGGGCAGATAGCCTCAACTTTCTCCGGAGAAACATCTGATGGGTTTGAACCACCAGCCCTGTGGTTAGCAGCCCAACACTTATCTAACAAGGACACCAGGGCTCCTTTGTCATCATTTAGGGGATGCTTATTTAGGGGAGGCTCATATGAAGCAGAACCAACTGTATATTTCCAATTTTGTAGTTGTTGCAGATGTTGTTGTCCTACAAGGAACTGGAGCGTCCTTGTCTCATGCATCTAATACACAGGCATGTAAATACACAAGCACATGCGTCGGACTCAAGATCTCTAAGCCGAGAACCTCCAAGAGCCAGGACTGGAGGAAAATGTAACACTGAAATGGCACAAGATTAGATGTCCTCATCTTTTAGTATGTACTAATATTAGACATACTGCCAGTTGCATGGGACCAGAAGATGACTGTCGTGGGCTTGGTGACTCATTGAGGGAGAGCTGAGTGCAGGGTCAATTTAATGTGACTCTCCTAGACAGTCTTTACCTTCCATCAAACCACCGTTCCCTGCACGGTTCTGGTAAGAAAGTAGGGGCAGATACTGTTAGTTTCACCTGTGAGTAATTAAGAACAGGATTCCCTGAAGTGTCAACCTGCTGAGTATAAAATGAGCCCTCTGAGAAGCAGAAGGAGGGATCTCATTCCCAGTAAGAGCCAGGGGTGGTGTGTGCCCTCTAGACCTGAGATTTCTATGCAGTGACCCTCCTGCACCCTGATAACAGCCACAACATAAAATGAGGAGCAGCACAACCAGGAGCCAGAGTGACTGGCTTCCCAATCCATAGAGCAAGTATAGATGAGTGCCTCTGTGCAGGAGACTGGTTTTCAGAGTGGGGCGCCTCTGGGCACTTAATTGAGGGATTTGGACTTGCTGATCCATGGAAATGGAGCCGAGTAACTTCTGGCTGAAGTTTACTGGAATGAGGTACCTCTGGGCACTTAATCCATGAAGCTGAGTTTGCTGACTGACAGAGATGAAGCTAACCGCATCAGGTAGAGATTTCTAGCAGAGTGGTATGCCCTCTGGACATTTTTAACAGACATGACAGAACTTTGTAACACGTCCTGGTAAACAACTCAATCATGAGCATGCCTCACTGGCATTCAACTTGTTCACTTCTTTAAGAAATTCTTTAATCGTGCCCACCCTCAGAAAAAAAAACCCGCCCCCCTCCCCTGGCCATGGATTCTACATAGCTATTGAAGTGGATCTTAGAACCTGGAAGTAAATTATAGAACAGTTATTAAGTCAGTGTACTGAGTGTCTTCAGGAAGAAGGCTTGCTGGCTAAGGAAAATGCTTCTGAGCGCTTAACTGCAGAGCCCAAAGAGCCATAGCACGTGGTTCAGCTAGGCCAGAGGCAGAGGCTAGATGTAAACCTGGCTGGGCAGCAAAGGGCAGAGCAGCAGGAACCCAGCAACAGTGAGCCCAAGTGAAGGGATGCCTAAGGGCATCGCTGAGAAGGAGTCTGAGAGCTGTCCTGGTTGGAACCATCCTAATTGACACACTCTTCTGTTTCTTGAGTTATTCCTGAACTTTCAAGTTGCTCTTTATCCTGGGTTGGAGCCTGTTACTTCCCTATTAAAACGCACAATTATGAGTACTATCTGTGAGCTCTGCGTGGCCCACACAACAAATGACCAAGCCCAGCAGGCAGGCGGACGAGTGACAGCGTCAGAAATGATAAGTTGCACAGTAGAGCTGTCTCAGCTCCGACTCATAGGAATCAGCTCTGGGCTTATGGTGGTTCTCATCCCTCCCCTTGAAGTTAGGTTCTGACACCAATAGTCCATTACAGATGGGCACAGTGTTCTTGGATTGTGGTCATTTCCTTTTTGACTAATTGTGGCCATCCTGTATGGTAGAAATAGTCCAAATTTTTAACAGCGTGCATAGGTTGCAATTAAAAAATATTTTAACAAAAGTCTTTCATGTGTGTAATTCAGATGTGTCTTAACACAGCACTGCAAAGAAGTGTTTCTTATCATCATCTATTTTTAATTGTTGAAATATAGGATTGAGGAGAGGAATGACTTGTCCAAAGCCATGCAAATGGAAAATGTTCAGATTTTAACTTTTATATTCCTTGGTGGCTTTCTATGGTTGGGACAGAGAACCGCAGGCGCAGCGTTAAGAGGGATCCAGATGGCACAGCTGCAGTCCAGGAACCGCTCATTTGAACGAGGAGCGCTGTTCTGGCTGTGATTGCCTGAGGGGCTTGTTGTGGTGGCAATCATGACGAAGGTGGTTCACCACAAGATCAATTAAACGATCAATATCTGGTCAGGAATTCCCTCAGTGAAGAAACGGGCTGCTTGTAGATGTGGTGATTCTCTGCGTAATGCAAATTTACTTTCAGCGGTGGCACTCATTCTTTTTGTTCCCCAAGTTTCATTCCTTGAGCATTTTTCCTAAGGACATACTTCAAAGGAAGGAAAAGCTACGATATAAAGCTTTTGCATTCACAGATTACCTATGTATGTATAATAGGAAAATTCTGGGGGAAACTAGAGTCCAATATAAGGAAATAACTAAGTTTTGCAGATCCATTTGACAGACTGTTATGGAGAAATAAAAAAATTTTAACAACAGGTAGAAAAGTAATGTAGCAAAATACTAATCATGAAAAAGGGAACTGCAAGATAAATTTTAGAGTTTGGTGAAGATTTTTTAATTGACTGAACAGAAATGAGGATGATGGGTTGAGCATAAATATTTTTAGAGATTTAATTTATCTTTAATAAACAAAATAATGTTGGAACCATGACATTATATTTTAACTGCTACTCAATATTAAACTGTTGTGTGTGTGTGTCTTCATATTGAGAATCCTAGCATTAATATTCAAGATTTATGTTACTTATTGGATAATTCAGACTAAATTTTTAAATGTCTCTACTTATCAATTCATTTATAGGAAGATCAATTTTTATAGCAGGAATTTAATAAGTGTTTCTTAAGAAAATGAATAAGTAGATAACGGGAAAAGATCATATCCCTGGGTCAGATGTGAGCTTTGTTTTCCTAGGGTCATCTCACTCGTGAGAAACAGAGGTACACAAAGTCACTTTGGGGCAGAGCTGGCTCCATGGCACTGGACAACTTCCAGAAGTTACTTTGTGCTATAGTAATAAAGGGCAAAGGTGAAGGTATTTTGTGAGCTGCCTTCACATTCGCCATGAAAAAATGTTTCTTTTCAACATCAATCCCAAAGTACAACACTGTCTGAGACATTATATTATCTATACATTTATAAGGAAGGTCAATTAATACAACTAATATTCAAATTCACACACTAACCACGAAAGCTAGTGATAAAGAAACTGAAGAATTCAACCAACTCCTTCAGTCTAAAAGTGATCAAACATTGATCAAGATTCATTGATTCATTGATTGGTACAGGGAACTACAGATTTGGTGACAGAAACACAGCTGAAGGCTGTGTGATAAAATTTTCAAGACCAATGACTTCTTCCATGACGAATTGGTAGAATACCTTCCAACAACATATGGAAACTCTACATATGGACCTTGCAAGGTGGAATGAACAAGAATCACACTGCCTACGTCTTTAGGGAAAGACAATGAAGATAGAGATGCTCAATGTCATCAGACAAAGAAGAACATAGGCCAACAGTAGAACAGACCATCAATTGCTCACATACGAGTTCAGACTGAAGCTGAAGCAAATAAAAAATAAGCTGGAGAGCCAAAATGCTCCCTTGAGTAATCCCCACCTCACGAACAAATTTGACACAGTGAGCAATAATGACCAAACACCAGATGAGTTGTGGGGTAGAATCAAACATCATACACAAAGAAAGCAAAAGATTATTTTAAAGACATAGAAAAGAACAAAATGGATGTCAGCAGAGTTTCTGAAACTTGCCTTTGAATGTAATGGAAGACATGGTGAACAAAAGAACTGAACAGAAAAATTCAAAGGGTAGCATGAGGTGATGGATTAAAGTATTATAATAAAGTGTGCAAAGACACAGCATTCGAAAACCAAAAGGGAAGAAGATGCTCCGCATATTCCAAGTGACAAAAATTGAAAGAAAGAGTTCTGGCTTTCGGTTGAAATATTGAAGAATTCTATGGTGAAGGTACTAGTGATACAGGAAACATCAAAGAAGGTGGAAAGAATTCACAGAGTAACTACCAAAAATGAATTGGTCAACCATCTCAAGTAGCAAAAACCAAAGATATTGAAGACAGAAGTCCAAAGTTCACTAAATGCATTAGGAAAACTAGGGCTCCAGGGATTTATGGACCACCAATTGAAGCATTAAAAAAATTGATGCAGCACTGGAAGCACTGGGTAGTCTATGGCAAGAAATCTGGCAGAGAGTTATCTAGGCAACCAACTACAGAAGATGCATGTTTGTTCCCGTTACAAAGAAAAGTGACCAAACAGAATGCATACCTTTTCATTGAACATTATTAATAAAAATTCGAGTAACATTTTCCTGAAAGTAATAAAAATAATTACAGTATTGCTTGGATAGGGAGCTGCCAGAAATTCAAGCCGGATTCAGAAGAGGGCCGGGTAGAAGGAATTGCTGACATCAGATTAATCCTGGTTAGAAGCAGAGACTACTAGAAGATACTTACCTGTGTTTTGTTGACTGTGCAAAGACATTCAACTGTGAAGCTCTAAGAAAACTTGGATAACACTGTAACAAATCAAAATTCCGTAACATGCAATTGTGCTAATTCACCACCTTCATTCACATAGACCAAGAGGCAAAGTACGAGGATATTGCAGGCTGAAAATCAGGACAGGTGTATACACTTTCTCCATCCTTAATTAATCTGTATGCTGAACAAATCAACCAAGAAACTGGGCTTAATGAAGAAGGCGGACAGAGATTTCAAAGAAGACTCATTAGCAAACCGAGATATGTAGATAACACAACTTTGTTTACTCAAAACAAGATGGAACCAAAACACTTACTAATAAAGATCAAAGCCTACAGTATTCAGTATGGATTATAACTAAAACCTAAATCCTCACAACTGGGTCAATAGACAAGATCAAGATAAATGGAGAAAAGATTGACGTCAACATTTTCATTTATTTGAATCCAGAATCAATGCTCATGAAAGAAGCAGTCAAGAAATTAAAGGACATATTACATTCAGCAAATCGGCTACACACGACTTCTCTCTATTAGTGTCCAAGAGCAAATGAAGGTGTGCTTGACCCAGTCATGGTGTTTCCAATTGCCTCATGTGACAGCTGGTCAGAGAGCAGAGAAAGCCATAGAAGAATCTGAATTATGGTGTTGATGGAGAATATTAAAAATACCAAGGACTGCCAGAGGGTCAAACAGAATATGTCTTGGAGGAAGTAGAGGCAGAAGTGAGCATCTAAGGACTTTCACATACTTCGGTCTTGTTATCCAAAAAGTCTAGTTCTTTTTCTGGCGAAGGACATTATGTTTGGTAAAGAAAGGATGAGCAATAGAGGAAGATCCACAAGGAGATGGAGTGACCAGGCTAAGATAATGGGTTCAGCCACAGCAACGACTGTGAGGGCACTGTAGGACGAGGCAACATTTTGTTCTGTTGTCCAGGAGGCTTCTGAGTCAATGCCAATGCAACAGCACCTAACATCAAGAGACAGAATTCCTTATTTAAGTTCATTCCTAGCTATTTTCTCTATTTTTAGTTTTAATCTTCTAATTATTGTTTATATAGCTAAGCTATTTAATTGAATTCTGTGTATTAATTTGAATACCCATAAGCTTACTAAATTTCCTAATGTTAAATTTTTTTCACTTAATTCTCTTGGTTTTCTTACAATTATATATAAATATTAATGTTTATCTTCTGTTTTCCAAATTCGGACCCTCTTTTGTTTGACTTGCCTTTCTTAGTTTGCCAATATCGCTAGTAAAAAATATTTTCAGTGTCTTAGTGAGTACTCTTGTTCCTTACTTTAGTGACAAGTCAGCATTTTAAAAATTTCCCCAATTAGAGGGCCTGGAATAGGAAATGCCATGTTTTTTCTGATGTATTAATATTTGTAAGTAAACACTGATTCAAACTCTCTAAGTCTTTATTGGAAAGGTTTTGTGCCACATAAGTTCTGTTAATCATCCTGGGACAAATATGAAATTAATTAGCCTACTATGTTTTAAACCATCCACACCCAGAGGACAAGTTGTTAAAGGTATATTCCAGTTAATTTCTTGGAACACAAAGTAAAATTCATAAAGCAATAAATTATATGAAGCTTAAGACTTGTTAAAGATAAAACTCAATACTGATATGGTGAGAATGCTAACATACTAGCGCTAAATTGCAGATACAAGAAGGCATTAACATATGTGGGTAACATTGCTTTCCTCCATTGCATAGTTCATAATACTTGGATACATTCTGAAAAACATCAGTTGGATAGGAACTGCTGGAGAATATTTCCCAGTGTCAGGCAACAAATAAATGGTTGTTATTGGGATGACTTCTGTGGGTGCACAGGGCAAATGGTTAGGTTAGAAAGATAGTGGGAGAGGAAGCTACTTTGAAACTCTTAAATGCTGAGCCTTCGTGACCTCAGAACATCAAGCTCACCTGGAGAAACCTACCAGTGTCTCTGATGATTCTAGGCAGACTAGGAGCCCCAGTAGCACACTGGCTATGAGTTGAGCTATGATCAAAGAGGTCAGTAGTTCAAAACCACCAGTTACTCTTCAAGAGAACGACGGGACTTTCTATTCTCATAAGCATTTACAGTCTCAGAAACCCACAGGGGCAGTTCTACCCTGTCTTATAGGGAGGGTTGTATGAGTTGGCATTGACTCAATGTTAGTGAGTTCTGGGCGGAGGTCCCATGTCTCTAACCTGAGGGAGGAGTAAGTCCCAGGACTCACAGCCCAGTGCTCCATAGGAAGAGCAGTAGGTAGTAAGAGTATGGCTACCTGCGTCTCATTGCTTCGGTTTATTCTGCTCTACAACTTCACTCCATGTCTTTGGGAATGGTAATTGAGGCTGCTTTCTAGTCTCAAAACGCCTACCATGTTAAGTGGAACTAGTGCAAATGTTTAATGCATTGGGCTGCAAACCGAAAGGTTCCCGGTTTTAATCCACCCAGACACCCAAGAAGAACAACTTGACAATCTAATTTTTAAAAACTGGCCGCAGAAAGAGCCACGGTTCTATTGTGACCTACACGAGGTCATCGTGAGTCTGCGTCACCTTGCCGGTAGCTGGTCCTGGTCAGGCGTGAAGGAGGGGTAAAGGGTATGACTACAAAGGGCTTCGCACAGCACCTCGCTTTACCTGACATTCAGTGCTTGTGAATGAACACTTTCCCGCACCTGGAGCGATGAACCAGACTGCTGGCAGAGGGGAAGTTCCAGCTCTCACATACTCATTTCACTTGGTGGAGGATGAATTTGATTTTGAAATGCCATGGAGTTGAAAAGAACTGCGGGTGGTCACTTGAAGCACCAGCACCTCAGCATGGCAGGAAGTTCCATTTAAGCTTATTGTCACAGTAAAGCCAGGCTCTGCAAATCATCATTTTCAACACGTACTTTTGTTTGTGATTCTTGGCTATCAATAGGAAGCTTAAATCTTTATAGTAGTTGTTTTGTTACTTTTAACTTCAAACCCAAACCTCTCTAGGATATATTTTCTGTTGATCTAGCCAAAACTTTCCTTTCTAATTGTGATTTAATGTCTTAGGTCAATTAGGGTCAAAGTAACTGAAGAGAGTTTGCTTGTTCAGAGAAATATGTGTAGCCAAGAGAAATGCCCTTGCTTCTCACAGTGTTCTTGGAGGACCCTAACACCAACCAGGGACTAGAAATGAGTTGTATCTTTTAGTAAAAGGAGTATTTTCTGACCCAATACCTAATGTTAGCTAAGTTTTTCAGCAAGGGAAATCCAAATGAACACATTTTCTACTCTAGGCACGCAATCAGGAGTCCTGATTTAGGGCGTACTCAAAGAAGTAATTTACTCCACACCTTTCAAATCTATTATTTCTTCATAGAGCTGTTTCAGGATTGTGTGTGTGTGTGTGTGTGTGTGTGTGTGTGTGTGTCTAAAACCCCTTGGTCTGATGTGAAGACATCTGGTATGTCTGAGTCTTTTTATTTTTAAGCTATAAGTCAAAATAGCAATTCATTATTGGCAATACACTCACTCATGACTCTTTCTAAGGTTTGCTTCCCTGGAACTAATTCAAGTATTCTACATTTTGTCCATTCATATATATTTTTAGATCAAACTAAGAATAATTCAGAAATTTGATCCATTGTTGAAAAACTAAAATTCTATGAACTAGACTAATCACTTATTAAAAGATGCATATTTACAAAAAGTTTAGGAAAAACTGCAAAAAACGCAATGAGCAAGTTCGCATATTTTGCCTTTACTTTGTTTCATGGACCCACAGCTGGTCCTTTACTGAAGACAGATGCCATGCACATGGCAGGTTTAAAACAGTAACCGCACAGAAGTCACAGACTGAATTAATGAAATGACAAATATGTTTTCATGTCCATGGCTCCTATAAAGCCAGAAACATGGCCAATTCAAAAGAGACTAAATGCAAGCAAAAATAAAATCCCCTAAAGAACAATTATTGGACTATGCTTAACAAATGGGGCAAGCAGTTATTAAGCACAACACTAAAAACAATTCATTTGATCCATAATTGTCATGCAAATAAGGTTGTTTCTTTTTAAGAGCCACCCAGGCAATTCAGACTTGCAGCAACCCAAAGTGCAGGAGAGTTGAACTCTGCTCCGTAAGGTTTTCAGTGGTTGATAGTTCAAGGAGCTTGCTGGACATTTATTTGGAGGTGTATCTGGGTAGACTAAAATCTTTTGGTTAGCAGTGGAGTCCACTAAGTGTTTGCAGCCCTTAGGAACTCCATGTTGTTGTAAAGTGCCCGCAAGTCAGTTTTGACCCAAAGGGACCTTATGTACAGAATGAAACACTTCGTGGTCCTTCCTCATCCTCCCAATTTCTGTGTTTGAACCCACTGCTGCAGCTCCTACATCAATTCATCTTGTCCAAGGGTCTTCCTCCCCGTTGATGCCCTTCTACTTTACCGAGCATGATGCCCTGTTCCAGGGGCTGGTCTCACCAGATAACATGACCAAAGTACATGAGACAAAGTCTTGCCAGCTCCCTTCTAAGGGATATTCTGTCTGTATTTTTCCCAAGACAGATTTGTGAGTTCTTTTAGCAGTCTGTGGCACTTTAAATATTTTTCACCAGCACCATCATTTAAATGCATGAATTCCACTTCGGTCTTTCTACTCATATGCAAATCAGGTGGTTGAAAATAGCGTGACTTGGATCAGGCGCCCTTTAGTCTTCAAAGTGACACACCTGCTCTTCAACACTTTAAAGGTCTTGCGCAGCAGGTTTGCCCAATATCACGCATCGCTTGATATCTTGACTGCTGCTTCCATGACCACGGCTTGTGGATTGAAGCAGGATGAAATCTCTGACAACTTCAGTCTTTTCTCTGTTCAACCGGATGTTGTCTGTTGATCCAGTTGTGAGGATTTGGGTTTCCTTCGCATTGCGCCGTGATCCGTATCAGAGACTGCAAATCTCGTTCTTCAAGCCCTCTTCACTTTCAGCAAACTTTGATGCCATTTGAACATCACAGGCTGCTCATACGCTTTCCTCCAGAGCGGATGCCGTTGTCTGCATCTAGCGCAGCCTCTCCGACTATTGGCTCAGCATCCAGAGAGAATAGTAAAGTATAAAGGATGCAGCCCTGCCCCATAGCTTTGTGGCTTTAAACCATGCAGTATTCCTTTATCCTGTTTCTTGCTCCGTGAAGAAGTCTTGCATGAACACAAAGAAACGTTCTGGAATTGCCCTTCTTCTCAGTGCGATCCATAGTTTCTTATCCACAGAGACGAATGTCTGTGCGCAGGCAATAAAACCCAACTAAATAGATTCATCGTTTCTCTGCATTCAGCCAAGACCCAGCTGGCATCAGCAGTGCTAGTCCTTGTGCCAGGCCCTCTTCTGAACCCATCTTGAATTTCTGGCAGCCCCCTTTTGGTGTATTGCTGAAACCGTTGTTGAATTATTTTCAATAAAATTGTACTGACATTGATAAAGTTTTACTTACATAATGATAAAGTTCTATAATTTGAGCATTCCGTTGGGTCAACTTTGGAACGGGTACAAATATAGAAGATCTTCCAATCAGTTGGCCAGATTTCTGCCTTCCAAACGTCATGGCACAGAGCAATAAATGTGTCCACTTACTCATCAGTTTGTGGAAGCATTTCTACTGGGATGATGGCACTTCCTAGATCCTTGATTTTTGCTAATTCTTTGAGTGCAGCTTGGATTTATTCTGTCAGTACCATTGGTTCTGGATCACAGGCTACCTGTTAAAGTGGATGAATGTTGACCAGTCCTTCTGGGGATAAGGACTCTGTTTCATCTATCTTATTTTGATACTCTCTGCACCATTCAGTATTTTGCCCATAGACTTTGTCGATATTGCTACTCAATGGTTAAATTTTTCTCTTCAGTGCTCTCTGCTTTATATGTGCTGAGTATGTGCATCCTTTTCAGTTTTATAATAACGAAGTGAAAAAGCTGAACAGAAATTTTCAAAGGTGACCCTGGGAAGACAAAGTATTATAATGAATGTATAAAAGCCTGGGGTTAGGAAACCAAAAAGAGACTCTATGCACACATATAACCGATATAAACCGTATTTAAACTGCTTCAGAGAATCCAGCCTTGCAAAACACCACCTCTGTGGGAAAGCAATCGGTTTTACTTGGGGTGGGGATGGGGGGGAATCCATGATACATTAAACTTGGAATGTTGAGATTTGACAGAATCAAATGTGTTTCTTTAAGAGAGGGTATTCTATAGACTTTAACATACTAAGGTTTGTCGAGCAGAAGTGGGAGGTGGCGGGCAGGCGAGTGAAGAGATACCCAGAGCGGTGGAAACACTTCCAGGATGCTGTGCAAGGCCAGGCCGTCCCCTCCCCTTCGGTGGCCTTCCAGGTCCAGATGCAGAAGGCTGATCATTGCAGATAAACATTGAACATTGTTGCTTAGCCCTGGATGTGCAGACAGCAAAGTCCCAAATGGAACATTCAGCTACTGCACTCCTAAGACCCAGGCTATAAAACTCTCCACCTCTTTCCTGGACAGCGTGACTTCGCAGGCCCCCAGCTGGGGACCCGTGAACCTTGCCGGGGAGCATGAGATAAACCTTTGAAACTATTTTCTGCCTTTGCCTTCTTTCCATCAACAAATCTGCCTTCCAATGTGCATGTGCACCTCCCAGCTGAAATTATAGATAGGTATGTCATATTTTCTCAAGAAAGGGGTCCACTTGGCTTACGGAGCATCTCTGTGGGACCCGTTTCCTCGGTGCAAGTGGGAGGAACTCTCTAACGGCACGTAGCCTGTTTTTCTGATGTATCAACAAGGGTCCACCCTGGACCCAAGGGGCAACACAGCAGCCTGCAATACCCTCCCCCGCCTGGAAAGAACCAGGCTCTCAACTCAGGGTCTGTTTCCAAAGTTCCTTTCCTGCTGAACTCCATGGACATAGTCTCAGGAGGAAAATATGCAGACCAGGACTTTATATGCACCACCCAATTCAGCCATTCCCCATCCAGCCCACCAAAGGGGAAAGGGAGAAGGAAACGAAAACCAACCCAAACTATACCCACTGCCATCTGTTCGATTCCGACGCATGAAACTGTCCCATTGAGTTTCTAATCGTTACCGAAGTAGACTGCCAGACAGTTCTCCTGCGAGCAGCTGGGGGTTTGTACTGCTCCCCTTTGGGACAGCAGTGGATCAGTTTAACTAGTCTGCCTCGTGCTCCTTTCTTTAGCCCACCCTGCAGGTGAATTGCTGAAAGACCTAAGGAATCTTATCTATAGGGATATCCATCCCACAAAAGATTGTCCATGGTACAATGTACCTTCAAATGCATACCTTTGCCTTAAAAACATACCTTTCCAAATGTTTCATATTATGTCTTTTCTGATAGCGCTGAATCACGGGAACCATCAGATGAAAAGTGAATTCCACATTCGGAACTTAGCTCGCTGGTCATGTGCCTCAAAGCAGCCCTGACGGTGCAGCGGGCTAAGCCTGGGGCTGCCAGCCACGAGGAGGAGGAGGCGATCCGCGTCCCCGCAGTTCGGACTCAGGAGCTCTCGCAGCAGTTCCACTCTGTCCTGCTGGGCCACTGGAGCCAGACCCACTTGAGAGCAGGGGGCTAGCATGTCCCTCTGGCTGCCCCGGGTGGCGCAAGAGCGAAGGCTTTAGCACAGCAGAAAGGTTGGTGCTGTGAAACAACCCGGTGGTGTCGAGGATGGCAGGACTGGTGATCCATAGCTGAAAGCCTTAAAGGCCCGATGGCGCAGTTCCGTGCCCACACAGGGGCCTCATAAACTGGAGCGGACTAGAAGGCAACTGGTCTGTTTGTCTGTTTAATCATGGGCTCACAGCGTGACAGGTACAGTGGGGGAAGACTAGCAGTAGGCTCCCCTTTTAGGGGGCTCTCAAATGAAAATATTATAAGTGTAGCAGAAAGAAAGATGACCCCAAAAGGGAGACGTTCTTCTCAAGAACTAAATCTACCCTCCCTGAAATGGGGCTGAGATGGGGAAATTTAGTAATATGGCAGGAGGAGGGGGGAAGCTGTAACTGTCGTTAAAAGAAAGTTAACAACACCCCACTTCATATTTCAGTTTGCAAACCCCCAGTTCAGTCCTCAGATGTGACCCCCCTTTCCTGCGGGGAGATCTCAGTGCTCCCACACTTTATGACTCATTTAGGCATACAGTAGGTCATGGGAGGGGCTACAGGAATGGAGATGAGCCCTCCTGCCCTCCAGATCCTGGTGTAGACGTCAGCTGTTAGGCAGGAAGCTGCATCTCCTTGTCCTCGGTCTCCCTGACTGTCTGGAGCTGTAGGATCATGACCTGCAGAGTTTCCTTCACCGTCTGCAGCTCCCTCCTGAGAGACTGTGGCTTGTTGTTAAGGAGACTTCTGAAATGGCTTCTGAATAAGGCTGGCTAGTCGCAGAGGCAGGTGGGTGCTGCCATGTAAATGCAGTTTCAACCTCATCCAAAGTGTAAGAATTAAATATTAATGCAAACATTACATTTCTTTTTAAAATAATGGCTGTCCTGTCTACAAGGCCTTAGGTTATTAACCGTCTGAAGTAATTTTTCAAAGAAAAAAGGGAAGAATCTGATAAATGATCAAGCAGGATGCAGCCCCAACTGGGGTGGATATCTTTTATATGAATGAGAGCCAGACTTTGGCCCCACCATGGCTACAGAGAGGCATGCCGATTGTATTCAGACTCATGAACTCAGGGCCCCAATCATCCATAAAGAAGACTTGTATTGTGCAAATCACTTTGAACCTGAGTTTTCTGATGACATGATGGATGCCTTTTGAAGTCGCCAGGCACTAGCCTGGTGTGACCTGCTGATTATTATACTTCCAGGCACTAGTACAATTTCCTCGGAGGTCCTCAAGATTGAGGGGGACTTGCATCGTCTATAGATGTTTCCTTTCCCTTAGGCCACTTGGTATTTTTGTCTCCTAGTCTGTGAAGTGATTTCTCACATAGAAAAACAACAATCACAGCGCTATTTGCAAATAGTAATCCAAAATATATAAGGCAACCATTCTCTTAATAAACAGGTTCCCTTCTGGGGTTTTAAGCAGGGAAAAGTTTACCCACAGTGGTTTTTTTGTCTACACATAGTAAGGTCCTGTTTCCCTTTACTTATGTAATTGCAGACTAACCTCATCCCACCACCAGAACAAAAGGAAAAGTGACTATATACTGACACCGCTCACATGAGGTAGCTCATATATGGAGAAAACTCCATCGCTTTGGGGGAAAGTAGCTTGCAGAGATAGTACTATTTTTAGGCCATTTGAAATGTTATTTAAATATTATGTTGATGCGGCATCAAGAGAAAAAGACACCCTTAGGTCATGTCTGTAAAAGCTTTCTCTTCTTTTCCAAACAAGAGCTCCAGAGGCCATTGGGAGTTGGCAAATGAACTTCTCCCAGGCAAGCGTGCCGACGGACAGGGCTAAGCCTTGGGCAGCTTTTCCTCCTACCGAAGCTTCGCCAGACATCAGCAGTTATGTAATTTACATGCATTTTAGAGATGGTCCACTCCTCGCAGTTGAACTAGGGGAGGATTAAAGTGGGATTGCGGTAAAAGGAAAGAAATAATGTAGCCCTAGTCCCCACTACCCCCACCCTGCTTTTTAAAAGGCCTCATTTGCCTCCATTTATTTAGAGAGCTTGTCTAACCGTTAGTGAAAACAAAATCTTAAGTTGTCCCATATACCAAATACCAGAAGGCAATTTGCACTACATTGATAAAGAGTAAGCACCGAGCTTAAGCAGTTTATGCATCCCGATGGACTCCTGAGGTTTAATTACCTTTGGTGTGTAACCTGAGATTACATGCTGCTATCTGTAATATGCTCAAGGATTTAGAGAGAGAGAGAAATGAGACAAAATGAGATGTTTCTTTTACAGAAAAAAAAACAACAACAACAACTTCATAAAACGTATAGCACTGGCAGAATACATCAAAGGGTCAGAGAACAAAAGAGAAGCCACTTGGAAGAAATGAACTGATAGTACCGTAGATCCCCACGAAAACAATTTCTGTTCCATATAGGAATCAGAAAACTTGTATTTGAGGATGGCATTGACCTGCTGTAGGAAACCTGAGGATGTCAATGAGGATGGCATTGACCTGCTGTAGAAAGCTAGGTTTATCACTGAAAGATTCACCTGTCTCACTTGTATAAAGAAGAGTCTAATGCCACCTTCACAAGGTTAGGGCTCAAAGCAGTCTTTTGTCCTCGTGCAAGGGTGGTGCCAGCTGTGAAGCACCAGGAGATACAAGTTGTGTTTCACAGCATAACAGACAAAACAAACACTGTAGGTGCTTCCCAAGCAGGTCTAGACACCGGCGAGTCCGAGTACCTCATGGAGTTAGTGATAGTTTAATTCGAATCAATAGACTTAAACTCAGACCTGTATTTGTAAAGAACTTCTATCTCGTCAGTCCACCTGCACAATGCCTTACTAAATGTGAGTTCTGAAGCATTTTAAAGTGCTGGAATGGAAACATTCAAGTTCAAATGTGGAGTTTGGTGGGTGGAGGTCAGGGTGGGGGAGGGGAGAGCAAATTTTAGAATTTTTTTTTTACATTTTATTAGGGGCTCATACAATTCTTATCACAATCCATACATATACATACATCAATTGTATAAAGCGCATCTGTACATTCTTTGCCCTAATCATTTTCAAAGCATTTGCTCTCCACTTAAGCCCTTTGCATCAGGTCCTCTAATGTTAGAATTTTTGTGGAAGAGTTCTAATTTTGAAGGAAGCAAAGGTGACAGATTATCAAGATATGCCTTTTATATGTAGAAAAAAATTGTGGGGACATACCCAAGGACATGCATGCAGTATGCCCTGATGCTGCAGTTAGTTGGGAATCATAGAGCCTCTGGAGCGGAGGGCTAGCACGATGGCTTCGATGGCTTTGTTGAGTAAAGGGAAGTAGGACGGCGCATGTGGACACACATTGGAAAGTTACTGCAATCATTAAGGCAAGGAAAGATGATGCCTTGAACAGGGTAGGGGCAATGCAGGTGCTGAGAAGCTGTCAGAGTCTGGAAAGATTCGAAGGCACAGCCAGTAGCATTTGTTTCTTTAATCTGAGTAACGAGTGGGAAGAGATACAGGTCATTTTTGCAATGCAGACAGACAACTGAGAAGGACTTGGTGTGGCTCAATTAATTGCCTGATACTGTTTTTCTAGCCATAGTCTTTGTAAACCCCACTGAAGGGCTGGGCAGGACCATCCATAGAAGGTATGTGGGCCACTAAATGAGGAACTGACCAGTTCTGGCACCCCACTGAGTTAAAAATAAGCCATGGGGGGTGGGGGTGGGGGAGAGCAGGGATCTCACCATCATCAATAAATAGAAGTGAGATGAATCCTTTGAATCCTAAGGTCCTTGCAGAATAAGCCTCCTGAGTCTAAGAGACAGAGAGCTGTGACCTCAAAGGTGTGGTGGAGAAGTGGCAGAGAAGTAACAGAGGCTATACACCAAGAGCAGGGAACGGGGCAGTGGGCTTCTTTCCAGCCCACAGAGTAAGGGAGCTGAGTACCTCTGGGCAGGATGCTCACTTGCAGAGTAGGGTGTCTCTAGGCATTACATTAGGGAGTGAGGTATGCTGACAAAGGAACTAGAGCTGTGTACCTTTGGGCTGAGGCTCATGAAGGAGAGGAGTACCCTTTAGGGATTTATAGACAGAACTAAAAGAGCTTTGTAACATTGCTTGAGCAAGGCAGAGATCAGCAGGCTGCGTGACTGTGAGTCCGAGGACCAGAGAGATGCCAGGTCAATGACATGGCTGAAAAGAGGCATTCTTAAATAAAAACTGCATCGGATCATTTTCTGCTCCCACAGCTTCTTGGATCCTGAATGCTGTTAACTTCCCTAATAAACCCAACATTCCCATGTATTATCTGTAAATTCTGCATGTGGCCATTGAGATGGAATATAGAACCCAGCAGAGAAGCAAAGAGTGCTATAGGAGGGGTGGCTGGTGGTTAAGTTGGTAAAGAAGGAAAGAAGATGATCGCCTGTCTGACTTCTCCTTCATAGGAACTGGCCTTGGGCTGATGACATGTTTGATTTCTCTGTGCACCCCGCCCCCAACATTCTTAAAGTGAAGTTTTCGGGGGAGTATGGAGAAAAAAAGGGGGGGGTGTTTATTTGGGGACATATTAAGTTGGGGAAGCTAATTAGTTAGGAGATGTTGGCTCTCAAGTAAATATGAGATATACAGTTGAGTTTACATTTGGTACAATTTGAAAACGTTGAACCAAACAAATATTTTCTGTGACTTTCCCAAGGGATATGATTCGTACATGTACCTGGGTGTCCTTAGAGTCCTTGCATGGCATCAGGCACCACCAAAACAAATCGATTGGCTGCCATGCATTTCAAATCAGCAGGGAGAATAGAATTCCATCAGGGTTTCCCAGGCAAGGTTGTAAACAGAACTGCAAATAGAATCAGTCTGTCCATCTCACCTACTATTCTTAGGCAAGCAGAGCAGCTTTACCGGGCACTGAAGCATGCCAAAAATGTCCGAATCCTAAATGTAGTGTTCTATCTTTCCTTTGAAGGTATATTGCAGAATTTGAAGAAGAAAAATGAGAAAAGTCCAGCATATGCATCTTCCTACTGAAGAAGGCTTTCAGGTAAAGCATTTTGAAATTACAGGAATTATTACATATGTTCAAAATATCTATCAAACCTAACTGCTAATTATGAACCAATATGAATCTTAAATTGTCCTAGGGAAGGGGGGAGCGGGGAGGGAGGGGGAGGGAAAAAAAGAAAACTGAGCTGATTCCAGGAACCCAAGTGGAAGGCGAATTTTGAGAATGACGAGGGCAACGATTGTATAAGGGTGCTTTGCACAATTGATGTATGTATGGATTGTGATAAGAGTTGTATGAGCCCCAATAAAAAGATTTATTAATTTAAAAAATGTCCTAGGGATTCAAATGACTGCTCCCACAACTCTGGGGCTGACGATCAGTGAAGTAAGTAACCTCCAGCCCTCTCTCCAGACACCAGGTATGAGTCACCACGTTGCTGCTGGTTTCCAATTAATGATACAGACTGTGCTCAGACGCTTGCCCCAAGGTACTGACTAGGTTGTGTTATTTGGTCATGCTACATGTAATTTCGTGAACCTGTCAGGATGATGAAGAGATATAACCTGCTGGCACATCTAATCATATCTTTCAATCCAATGTGTTCTAGCAAAAGTAGGAGGCTGCCAGCCAACCACCCGTGTCCCCAACATTGAATCAGGATGCCAAGAGAACCTGTTTGGAACCTCGACTCTACTGCCATCTGCCCTACCCCTCTGCCTAGACCAGACTAACCATGCCAACATATATAGTTTGTGCAAATCTCAGAGCCTTGCCTAGGAAGGATGAAACCTTAACAGCGACCAGAGTTTGAATCTTCTAGTGTGGATTTCCATTAACTGGGTTCACTATGTATCATGTGCACAGTAGATTTTGGCAAAGCACTTGATGACGTCAAACAGAATATTGCATTCTGTGCAATTCTTTGGTATTATGAGAGTTTCTTTTGACCAGCCTCAGCTTTTTATCTTTGATCAAACACAGAAACGCCGACCAGTCATAGTTCGACTGGAAAAGTTTGGCAGGCTCTTTGAATCTCTAAGTATATTCTCATAGGAAGCACAATCTTTGGTTTATGTAAGGATAACTCATAAATCTGTCTTTCCACCTTGGGCTATACAGTTCTAATCATAACTAGTGCCTCGATGTACAAGTACAAACATATCTTTTGTGTATTGATTTTTAATTAGTGATCGGGGGAACAAAAACTGGGACTTCATCAAAAACTCTGTGTGGAAATCCACATTGTGGAGTAGATGTGGAAGAAGGAGAATACTGACAGGAACTCGTACTTCCCAACACTGATTTAACAGTTCCCAGTATGCCTCCACTTACCTCAGCAAGATTTTCACAAAAAGAAAATCCAATGCATACTTTTGCTATAGCAAAAGATTTTTAAAGCAGCTGCATGCTCTGCAGAACAAAACCATTTAATTTATAGGCACATCTGTCTTTCAGTGGACCAAGGACTAACCTTGGGCTTGTGATTAGAAGATTCTGCCATTCATTAGAAATAACCCTGGATTGGCTAAAGAGTCTCTAGCCATCAGCTGTCTCAACTGCCAAGTAGGGCTAACATCCCTATCTGTAGCATTAATATAGAATTAAATCCCTATCTATAGCATTAATGTAGAATTAAATCCCCCTCTATAGCATTAATGTAGAATTAAATCCCTCTCTATAGCATTGATATAGAATGAAATCCCGATCTATAGCATGAATGTAGAATTAATTAAATCCCTCTCTATAGAATTTGTACTCAAATTAAATGATTTATCATGTGAGTATTGTGTTCCTACAGATTGGCTTATTCAAGCAGTTAACACAAATAATAGAATCAACATACCTGAAAATCATTTCACTTATAAATGTGATGTGATTTGAGCTTGTGACACAGCTTGCAAGATGGATGAGAAAAATGGATTTAAAGAACACAATTTTCTACCTAAGAGAAGAGCTCTCATAAGCCAAGCGCTATTATATATTAGAATTACACTACACATCTGCCTTATGAATATAGCTTCATTTAGACCCCATGAAAACCCTCGAAGTAGGTGCTATCATCCGGAGGGTGCCGATGAGGATGACAAAGCTTAAGGTGTTTTTATAACACTTCCATAGTCCTGTAGCAATAGAATTGGCTGTGAGAAAATTAAAAGGGTCTCATGTAAACACATAGCTGTTCTCCCTGCCTTCTGCCTGCCTCTTCAGCCCTTTTAAAGGGGGGTGTGCAGAGAGGAAGAGGCTCAAATTCCTACAATCAGGCCAACCTTCTAGAGCATTTCAAAACAAGAGGGCCACAAACACTCTGACTGCAGCTCTCAGTACTGTGAGCTGACTCACCTAAAGCCTGAGATACAATCCTTTGGGGGGCAACCCCCCACCTCAATGCTATAGCCAGGGCATCCTTTAGGTCTTGTGGCCCTCTGCACTGCCTTGTTCCTGTGTGCCCATCAACAGACAGTCACATGTCAATTTGCTGGAGGCCTTGACCTCTCAAATACACTCAGATCAATGGCCTCAATGGACTTGGTACAAAAATCACAGCCTTCTTCAACCACATCTTTGAGCAACTTGCAACTAATGACTTAAGTACAAGTTTTGGAAGAGGCAGAACATTATGAAATGCCTGCCTTTCAAAACCTAGCTTGACAGCACGCACAGCTGCAATGTGCGAGACAACCCAGTGGGATCATGGCTGTCAGAACTCACTACCTTTTTTGTGCCCCCAAAACTTATCAATAAAACGGTTTTTACCCTACTTAAAAAAAACTCACTTGAGCAATGTGAAAAAAATAACTAAGGAAGGAAACACATTGTCAAATCTATCATTAAAGGGTGGTTCTGGATACTTGGGGACTAACATCCATCTCGGCCCATGTAAAGATCTGTAAACACACACGAGTATGATAACGTCTGGAAAGAATGGAAATGCTAAAAAGAACAGCAACAATGAGAAGCAGAACCAAAATAGCTACGTTTTCCACAAATTCATCTCATGAAAGTTGTGCTACTAAATATAAAGGATAAATGAAGAGGAAAATGTTTTAGCTAGAGAATTGTCAACTTGTAATTAAATAACTGGAAAGATAGACACAGGGTGAGACAGAAATATCCCTTCATCCAATTGTGTATCCATCATCTACCCTTAGAAGAAATAACCAGTGATGAATGAATTTATCCACAGATCAAAATGCAATACACGGCGCTTCATGTGAATGCATAGTGCTAAGCCAATATGATCTAATTCCATCTTTCTCACTAGTAGCTAGTTTTCATAAAGATATTTGAAATTACTGATGAAAGAAAATCCTATTGTTAGGCATGGTAAAGAGCTATCTTGAGTTCAGCCTACATGTACCTGGGAATGGAGAATAATTGAACCCCAAATCATGAGTTTTTGATACTCTGCTGCCTAATTACATAGCAGAATTAATATGAAGGTGGATTTTGATTTCTTGATATTGAGCAAAGCTGACAAAATTGAGTGAGTCATAATTTAGTTCTGATTCTTTCATTTACAATCCCATAAACCCAGTTGTAAGTTTGTTGAGAAACTGCATTCACTTCAGTTTTACTATGTGCATGCCTAAACTTGATATTTAATCTTTAGTGGTCATGTTTAGCAATAAAAAATATTGGATTCCTTACTGAAAATTAGAGAGGAAGTAATACATACTGAATAATCTTAGAGATCTGAGGTGTGCCCTGCTATGAATAACAGCTGCATCTATCTGTTTCCAAGCAGTGCAGAGGCATGGGTTAACATGTGTAATTTTTAATGTCGTCTTTCATAAAATAACAACCTAGCAAGTACTTAATCTGCAAGATGAAAAGGATATGAATGAGATCTTCATTATGACAATGTATTGCTGTGTGAAGTTGATCTTCTAAGCTCAATAACTTCTTGCCTATAGCTTCACATCTTTCGCCAAATTCTTCAGAAAGGATGTAAGACTCCTGGGCAGAACAAAAAAGAAGACATCATTGTGAGTTTCAGACATTTTTCAGGTGGGAACAGAGACAAGCTTTATCATTGCCACACTACGGGATGATTTCCCAGCACAGCAACCCCATGTTGGGGCCCTTAGTTAGTGTCTTGTTAGAGCCTCGGTTTTCCCTGAAAGTCACTCTTGAATGGACTTGAGCCACATGTCAAACTGTGTCCACAAAGCTGCAGAGGTGCTCTCTCGTCTCTGGTCAATTCAATAGGCAAGTTTCAATATGTCAGCTCTCCATGTGAATTCACCAAGGGAAGAATTACTCCTCCAGCCGCATCTTTAGGCAAGATAACAATGTAATAGAAAATCTAACAAAAGGAGGAGGATTTCACTGAGCTTACCCGGGAACATGAAGGGATGCCGTTAGGAGCATAGGTATCTAATAGAATATGGAGCATTGGTTTCCACCCTGACCCAAATCTCTGCAAACGAGAGCCTCTAGGAGACCTCGAATGCCATGAGGTCAGTGTTATATACACAGCCACCACCAGGCCCGCCATGGATGTTCCTTTCTTTCTCTGAAATGTAACCCCTTCAGGGTAAGGTGGGTGAGTTCCCATAGCTCCTATCTTCGGGTCTTTGGGCACATATTTTGTTGGATGAGTTCACAAATCAGTAAGTCTTGGATATCTCTCCTTTATGTTTTCCACTTATAGCCACCTCCCTGCCAGAAGCATATCCTCTTTAAGTCATTTTCCTGCTCAAAACGACACAGAGAAGAGTCCAAACTTTGCCATTCTGTGACCTGGAAATAGTTTCATCCCCTCAACTCTCCCAAACGCAACCGAATTTCTGCCATTTGAATGGACGTCATGGTCTGTCTTCAGACCCTCCTTTCTGTGCATTCTCTCTCATCCTTCCTCCTAAACCCATTCTGACCTTTATTGCCAGGTATCAAAATATCTTGTAATTGTTCGGATATATGTAAAGTCCCCTCAAGGAAATGTAACCTCTTTATGCACAAGAGTCATGGGTTAATCATTCATTTCAGAGCACCAACTATAAAGTTAGCGTACACCAGGCCACATATTAGTAGAGGAACCAAATAAACACTATCAAGACAATAGGGAATCTTGAAATAGAGGGGAGGAAAAGAGAAGAAAAATGAACTAAGCTTAATCACACATAAAATTCCCAACTAATAATGAAAGACAATGCACACAACAAAGAATTAACCATACAGAAAGGAAAATATATATTAATGTTAAGCTGAAGGATTACAAAGAAAGCCACAATTAACCCCAAATAACAATAAAATCCCCCGGGATGGTAAGACTTACTCTGTTAAAAAGTATTTAGAGATGCTGAAGTATATATCAGAGTCCACAAAAACAAGGCAATCTAAGTATGTAATGTAACATTCTCTATATCAAGTCTGGGATTGTTAGTGGCCAGTAAGGTGATTTCCATTCATGGTAATAATGCATATCCCAGATGGTCAACAATATTATAATATCTTGGAGTATATGGTGAGTATTGGAGTCTAATTGGCTGAAAGTAAGTGTGCACGTGAGAGGAAAATCTAGTGACGACAACATACAATGTCAGAGACGTACGGACACAAACAAGAAGATGTGAAGAAACAGGAAGATTTTTTCCATAATGGACTACCATTTCAGTGATATCGAGGAGTTAGAAAATGCATAAAAAACACATGCACTTTTATACTTTATTGCTCCTAGAAGTACTAGCATTACCATGAAAGGATGCAGAATGACGGGGCAAGTGACAAGGAAGCAGGGATAAAGGGCAATGAATAAGACAAGAGTCATGCAAGAAATAAATGAAGCACTAAGAACAAGAACTCCCAGAGAAAATGAGAGCATGGTGAGACCACAAGTCACACAGAAAGGAGAACAACTTAACATAGTTACAACTGAAAGTACACGTAGAGAAAACAGAATCAGAACATGCAATCAAATAATGTAAGACACTCTTTTAAAATTAATAAATCTTTTTATTGGGGCTCATACAAGTCTTGTCACAATCCATACACACATCAATTGAGCAAAGCACCCTTATACATTCGTTGCACTCATCATTCTCAAAATTCACCTTCCACTTGGGTTCCTGGAATCAGCTCGGTTTCCTTTTTCCTCCCTCCCCCTCCCTCCCGACTCTCCCCTTCCCCCCTGGTCCCTTAATAGTTTATAAATAATTATTTTAAGACACTCTTAAATAAAATCAACTCACTTGATCCTCATATTAAGCCTAAAACAAATATGAAATCAATGCTGAATTAGATAAAGTTAAAACATAACCTCACAAGTCCAAACGTAGGAGGAGCCTTCAAAAAGTTCATGGAAAACTGCAATTAAGATACAATAGAACATTTCTATGAACTTTTTCAAACCTCTTCATATCATCTCCGTTTCTTCTTGAGAGTAATCTAAGATCATGTAGCAACAATTTTACACAGAAAATGGTGGACCAGGACACCCAGATGTTCTACAACAAAGACCAAACCAAACTCGCTGCTAGTGAGTGGATTCCAATTTCAAGCACCCATCTAGGACAGGCTATAACTGCCCTTGTGGGTTTCCAAGACTGCAGAAAGCTACAACTCTAGAGCAAAGTGAAGAAGATTGAAGACACATGGCAAGATTTAGTCCTGTGGACGAAAGGATCACACAAACCTAAGTTTCCACAACACTGAGATCAGAATAACTAGATAGTGCCCAGCTCCCATTACAGAAGGCTCTGCAAAGGAACGGGCTGGAGAGAGTGGGAGAAAAATGTAGAGCCAAAATTGAAATCATGAAAGAGACGAGGCTTCTTGGTCAGACAGAGGTCATGGGAACCGCAAGACACTGGCTCTGAGTCACCTTTCAGGTCTGGAGATGAACTCAGCTCATGACTCAATTTTCAAAAAACAACAGAGAGGTCTACAAGGTGAACAACAATACAAGAGGGTACACGCAGAATAAAAAAAATTGTATTTTTCAGTATATGAACTCCAGGGCTGAGGAGCCTATGGAGAGAGCAAGGAGATTAAGGGTTTCTGGGGAGAACATTGAGGGAGGGGGAGGGGAAAATGGAGCTGATGAGTTCAAAAAGGAAGAGCATGTTTTGAATCGGATTGTGGTAGCAACTGTACAACACTGCTTGATGTGCTTGCACTTTGAAATACTATGATATCTGGCTGAGCTCCCAATAAAATTGTTTTGTGAAAAAAAAGAGTATCATTTACTGAAAGACACTGTTCAGAAGACAGGGAGTGTTCAGAGAAAAGGGCATGGACCCAGAAACACAGGGAAGAAGTGGGACACGGGATATTACATTTTAGGGATTGCCATCAAGGATATGAAATAAAATAGACATAAATTGTTCACTAGACAACTCATTCGCTCTGTGAACTCCCAAGTTCCTAATCCAAATCAGAACGAGAGAGCAGAGACTATTTTACATGAATATTTCAAAATAAAAAATGCAAAAGACACAAAGCAGGGTAAGTAAACAAAGGCAGACAGTTCCAGGCTATATATCTAATACAAGAAGATACCGCTTTCTCCCACGAATATCGGGGCCATTTCTCCAAGAATATTGACCAGGCTTTTGCACAAACCACTACTTGTCTGACATTCTCACTCAACTGAGAAAAGTCTGAGTATGACCCAGGTGGCTATTATTTGAGAGATTTGTAGTTTTATTATAAGGGTCTCATTTAGAATCTTAGAAATAGAATTCGTTTCATTCTCAACCGAGAAGTGATTGTTGATAAAAGAGGAAATTTTCATATTTCTATCTATCTGGTGAAAATGTTTGCTCTGTACAAAGGAATCTTATAGGTCCACAGAGAGTATCCTGCCTGTTTATTCTTTTTGTTTGTTTGTTTGTTTGTTCTTAACACCAGAGACTACCCATTTCTGGGAGGCCACAGCAATGTGCTCATCTAGAACTCTGCTACTCAGCCATCCAAGTTGGACCCATTATTGCTCCCCTTGAATCTGGGTGGCTTTTAAAACTCCTTCAAGGTTGGATATAGAGATACACACACCCCACCCAAAGGGGTTGAATAGCAGAAATGTGAGAGAAGGGAGACAATGGAAAGTGTAAGATATGAAATAACAATATATGATTGATCAAGGATTCGTGAAGGTGGGAGGATGGGGAATGGAGGGGAAAACAGAGGACTCTAGTAAAAGATGTTTTGGAAATGATGATGGCAACATATGTACAACTATGCTTGATACCATTGATGCTTGGAATGGTATAAGAGCTGTAAGAGGCCCCGATAAAATGATCTAAAAACAAACTCCATCAGTGAGGATACAAAGGAGTGGCACCTCATGACCTCCACGGCTCCAAAGCATCTGTCTATTTTCTCAGATTACTTGCTCTTAAAGCACAGCCTCCATCCTGGGAAGCTGTCCAATATGCACTGGCAGACCATGGGTAGATATGCCGGCAGACAGACGCAGCTAAGGCCCCAGCCAACAGCTAGTATCTGCTGCCAAACATGTTAATGAGCCTTCACATGATTCTGTGTCCCTCAGCTGCGGGCCATGGAGCTGATGCCCCACACACAGTGGAGCAAAGCCATCACACGGTGCCCTGTCTGAATTCCTGACCCTGTCTGTGAAGAATGCTTGTTTAAAATGAACAGTTAGGAGGTGGTGCATTCTTATACTGCCATAGTAGCTGGAACAGCCCATTGTACAGATTAGAACAGGGCCAGGCTCCCGCATGGATAGAGAGAATTGTTACAAATGCAAGCATGCAGTGCACCTTCAATGATTCCGAGTTGAAGAATAAGTTTGAACATTGACTAGGTCTTTCGAGCTCAATAAAGTACTTCTGCCTAATCTCAGGGCAGGGGAACACCGAGCCATGCTTGTTGTTAGGTGCCTTTGAGTTGGTTCCAACCCGTGGTGTCCCGATGTGCAACAGAAGGAAACTGCTAGTCTTGCGGCAGCCTCCTGATTCCTTTTACGACTGAGGCCATTGTTGCAGCCACTGTGTCAACCCAGCTTGTGGACAGTCTTCCCCTTTGTCAACGCCCATCTGCTGTACCAAGCATAAAGTCCTTTCCCAGGGACTGGTCTCTCCTGCCAATGTGCCCAAAGCACATGAGATGAAGCCTCCCCATCCTGGCTTCTAAGGCACATGCCAGCTGCACCTCTTCCGAGATAGATTTGTTTGTTCTTTGGCAATCCATATTCTTTTCCAGCGCCATAATTCAAACCCAGCCATTCGTCTTTGTTCTTTCTTCTTCCAACTCTCACATGCATAGGAGGCAATCGAAAATACCATGATTTGGGTCAGGCACACTTTATTCCTCAAAGTTACATGCTTGCTTTTCAACCGTTTAAGGAGGTCTTGCGCAGCAGATTTGTCCATTGCGATGTATCATTTTATGTTGTGACAGCTGCTTCCATTGAGGATCCAGGCAAGATGAAATTCTTGACACCTGTAATCATTTCCGATGATTTTGTTGTTAAATTGTAATCGGTAGTAATTGTAGTGTTTGACCTTCATCAACAAGTGCTTCAAATCCTCTTCATTTTAAGCAAAGTAAGCTTGTGTCATCTGTGTCTGGAAGGTGGTTAATAAGCCTTCTTCCGATCTTGATGAAGCATCATTCTTTCTCTATATAGTGACTAACCCATGATGGGGGCTTCAAAGGGGTGACATAAAAAATTATTCCTAGCAAGTGCCGCTTTTGTTAATCTCCCTCCCTTGGAATTCTGCACATTGTGTTCCAGGTCCTCGAAGGAGCAGGTACGTCAAGAGGGCATGCTTCCTCCAGTACTCGTGATGGCCGCAGGGGCAAGCCTGGGAAGCAAGGGCGCTAGCGACTGGTCAGGTCACCCGCGGGTGGTCGGGTTATTTGAGAGGAATAACAGGAAGAGCAGGTAAGTTATGCGGACAACAATGAGTTCCTTCTTCCTTAGTAAGAACTGAAGTCTCGTTCTCTGGTCTTATTCATCATCCCGACAGATTCCAAATGTGTAGTCTCTGAGCCATGTCCAGTAGCTCATCACACATGAGGCTCCTCTCAATGTGAATGTGTATCTTGGGCTACCATTCTTATGAAATTAAATGTGTATGTGAGCAGGGGGTGGATGAAGCTCCACACAACTGGTATTCACCAATTGAAGTACACCCACAACGATGTCTCTATTAAGTCTAGCATGAAGTGGAATTGTGTAGGATTCACAATTGTGAAGAGATGACATAAAGTATCTGACATTTCAAAGATTCTTAGAAAACTATCCAGAAAACTATCTTAGAAAACTATTTGTCCTGCCAAGTATTCATTTTTTAGTAATTCATCATTTTTTCTTTCTATATAATTCTATTATTTATCCAGAGGCATAACTATCTTTCCCCTGGTTCAGAATGAGAAGACACTAGATCAGGTAAATGTCCTTAGGGAAGAGCACATCTTCCCCTCTCTCCCTGGCCAGCTCCTCCTCTCTAATTAACATTCTGTATATTGCATTATTTCTAGGAATGCCTCTGGACCCCGAAATCTCCCATCTCACTTCACCTCTGGGCTTGGGGTGTTTACATAGTCTTAACAAGTTGTGTTTCCCTAAAACATGGCATTATCCTCTGCGGATGTAACTGACTGCTTACTGACCTGTCTCCCACATTCGATAACAACGGAAGGATGGCTTGACATCCCTGTAGTGCCAGTGACTGACCCCTGCCTAGCTCATTTCAGAAAGAAATGAACAGAGGCAGTTCGATTTCACCACGTCTTGAAGAAACGAATCTGTTTCAGCTAAGCCCTAAGACTAAACAGCACACCTGCTCTGAACCAACGGCAGTCATGGAGGCCTGCTTGTCTATACGGAATGCCCCTGAAAGGGATTTTCTTTCTTTCTTTTTTTTTCATCTCAGAAAAAGTCCTGAAATCTTCCACAATGACCCTCAACATGGGTATGATTCAGTAGCACAGATCAGCCAGACAATATTTCAAATGCAATTGCTTAACTCACCTCAAGATCAAAATCTGTAGACTTCAAAGTATAGGCAGAAATTTTCAGCTGGGTTGAATTAGAGCTGATGTCAAATTCCTGTCTTACTCACCAAACTCAGGGAGCAGGATTTGAGACAGAAAATAAGATTTCCTTCGTGGGGCCAGACTTTCCCATTGAAATGACATGCTGAAAACATCGATCTATGAAGTTTTAGATCCAGATAGGTAATACATTCATTTGCTAGCCTGAGCATATTTCTAACTGTGTATATATAAACTCCATGGTCAGATCTTTGAAAAATTAATGATCTTATTTACATTTATCATAAAGTTTTCTGTGAAATCTGGCCACTGCCCGTCATCAGTTTTTGGTTTATAGTGGCTTACATGTTTCGATGACGCTGGGAGTTATCCACTGGTTACTTCAAATGCCCACCTGGTCACCCATTGTGTTTTAATAGAGCTGCCGTGTAAGATAGACTAAGAAGAAAGACCTGCTGGTCCACTTCTGAAATTAGCCCATGAAAACCTTATGGTCACAATAGTATCTTGCCAGACATGTGTGTCTTGCCATTAGGAGAGATCAACCATAAGAGGAGGACTTTGTGTTTGATGGAGTAGAGGACCAGCAAGGCTGTGGAAGAACCGCAATGTGGTGGATTGGTACAGGAGCCACACAGTGACATTGAACATGCTGTCAGTTCTGAGGATGATACAAGACCGGGCACCATTTTTTCAAAGCTGTATGTGAGGTTTTCATAAGTCGGAGCAAACTTGACATGTGGGAAATAACAATAGTTGATATTCTAAAACCAAATGTGTTCAAACTGTCTCTGCCACCAGTGACGTCTACAGACACGTTCTCTTGGGAATGTACTTCTCTTACTCTGCTGAGTTTAGCTTTAAAAGAAAAGGTGCAATCGAAACAGTGGCGTTCCAGGATATCTACTTGGCCAGTTAAATTCAAGGCAGACAGGTTAGTTCTGAAAGTTTTGGTAACTTTTCAGGATTTCTACAAGCTAATCTTGATAGATTTTTCTCAAAGGACATGGGATGACTAAGGGAGCTAATATTATGAAGACATGTTAAGAAAAGTAAAACTGGCATTGAAAATAAAGAGGACAGTAAAAATTAATAGACAACTTTACCACCACAACAATGTACTTGCTCATTTTTTGAGGATTCCAAGGGCTGTTCTATAAAATTTTCCTTTGAAACCTCATTAAATCCACCCACACAGACTTCTTACCCCTTCAGACTTCTTACACAACCTCCAACGTGTATAGACCTAGATGGAGGATATATTGAGAAAAACAGTTTCACATGTTGTACTTTTTTTGATAAAAGTCTCTATGATGTTATAGCAACACCTTCTGACTGTCGTATAATAATAAAAATGTTTTTGATAAGAACAGGTGTTTTATAGCAATATCTCATAAAGCTTTATCAAGAGTGAGGAGGAAATGATATTTATTATTTTTGTAAAATGCATATTTGGAAAGGAAAACTGTTGAAGTTAAAAGGAAGGTTAGGTGGGTTCTGTCATAGCAGTGAATTTTAGATATGAATGGTCTAAAATATAATTCCTTGGTAGATATCTATCATGAATTGAATAGACATGCTATACTTTGGATTAAGTCATTGGATTAGGAATCTAGAAAGACAGTGGGATACTACACAATGTCAAAGAACAATAATACACATGTGAAACACCCCATAACATGCATGGAATTGGTGAAATTAGTCAAGCATTGCAGGACAAATAATTGTAAAAGGCTACTGTTATTAACAAGAAGTTCTCCCACACACAAAGAAACAGACTTTGATGGTGAACAGAGGTGAGAGTGTGGGTTAGTCTGAGTAGACTAGAGGAACAAATTCATGGACACTGATATGTGTTTAAGAAAGAACTTTATATATAAGAGCAAATGAATATTGAGAAAACATCCCAACCCAGTCCAGATCAAGTCCATAAGTCAGATTGTGATATGTGGGTCTCTTGTGCCAACCTGGCCAATAAGAACATGTGGGGTTAATAAGGTCACAGTTTGATTGGAGGGCAAAGGGATAAATGGCTCAGTAAGCCCTGCCTCTCACTCTCTTGTTCTCTGGTAATCAGCTGCCTTAGCTAGTTCTCTGCCTTAACGTGTGAGCTACACTACCTGTGGGGCACCGAACCCGTGAATGGTGTCACTAGAGCTTGAGGTTCCTTCGGGACCTGCTTTGCCACATTGCTGGTATATAGATCACTTGAACTTGGGACTGTCAGATCCTGTCATCTAGATGACTGTTGGTGACCCGCCTTGCTGTTAGCTGCCTGTGGCCAGACTGATGGCATTGCTCCACAGAACACTCAGCTGTCTGCTTTCTTCACTTTGGATCCAGCAGCCCTCGAAAGTTGAAGGACTTCCAGTGTATTAACTGCTCCATGGAAATGAGTAGTGCTCTGTACTGATGCATGGACCGATTAGCTGTTATATTCCTTCATGCTGTATATATCATCTATATCTATATATAGTGAAAAGTTTCCTGGTTTTGAGTCTCTAAAGAACCCTGTCTAACACATGAATATTAGCCCATTTGTCTGATACAAATCTATAAAGTCCTCTTCAGACTCACAAAACACATGCAATGATGCCGAATGCAGGAAGATCGCAGGCCAGTGGGTGCAATGTCTTGTGAATACAGTGGCAGTAGAAGCATCTCAGCTCTGGTAGAGGTCTCCATGTGGCTCCTTCAGTTCCCAGCACAGGGTCTTTCAGCATAGTGCCAAATGTTTTGTCAGTAGAGCATCCCTCAGGGAGTGAACCAAAGAAGAAAGTGTTGCCTGTCTCCAAGGAGGAAATACAGGAATTCCCAGAATCCTCAGGGGAAGGCCATGCCCAACCAGAGGCCTCATTGGCTATAAAGTGATTGGCAGGCTAGACTCCACCCCTTCATTCATAATCCTCTCAAAGTGACAAAAGAGTATATAACTACCACAGAAGGGAAGGGAAGAAATGGGAAATCATAGGCTAGAGGGTAGGCAGGGGTTAACTTGGGTGAAGGGAAAGATAATATTCAGCAAAAGGAAGAACGAAAACTTATGGAAATAGGGCAAGACATTAGGAATTGCTGATATAAAAGTTGAATATAAAAATGATGATCTGCTCTGTAAATCCTCAACTAAATTACAATAAAAAATAAGTCAATAGGACAAGAAATTATATATATATGGAGATATATATATATATATATATATATATATTTGGAAAGCTATTAGTAGAAAGGCACTATGACCCCTAAAATGGTGTCAAGCAACAGAAAACTAAAACTCTATGATTGAAGTAAGCAATATAACTATGATTTTCAAATTAATCTGAGAAAATCAACAAGTACCCGTAAAATATCTACTTACTTGGGAAATACATTGTGCTGTGCTAATTATATGCATAACTAATTGCCTTCATGAACAACTGCTTCTTTAACCATAAGACCAAAAGAACCAGACAGTACCTAGCTACTAAATATTTTTTTATCAAATATTCTATAGAGGAATAATGATCAAATGGAGGCAGGGTGAGCCTCTGAAAATATATTACCTTGAGATGTACTTCAAACCTTAAACCAGAATTCCCCTGAAATCTTCTTTAAACCAAACAATAAAAACTAAACTCCCTTAGTGCCATTGAGTAGATTCTGACTCCTAGAATCCCTATAGGAGTGAGTTGAATTGCCCCTGTGAGTTTCTGAAGCTGTAAATCTTAATGGGCATAGAAGCCTAATCTTTCAGCTTAATTAGTAAAGAATGCCCACATTGGGCATTGTGCTCTTTTAAGACCCATCTTTGTGGGATCAAACTGCCAACAGCAATTCGAAAGTTTAGGTAACAAAACTTAAGTGGCAGTGAATTTATGAAAACAGTGCATCAACAATTGGAAAAGGAAGTTGAGACCAGTGTTATAATTTGAAGAATGTAATGAATATCACTGAATTTACAAGACGTTGTTGAATTAGTGTATGCTCTTTTGTAGATATTCTCAACATTTTTTTAGCTTTATGTAAATCATTTGTTTCTACCCTTGCTGGGATTGGGTGATGTAGGCTCAGTATCAGTGGGCAATGTGTGGTTCTCCTATGCAGCTTCCATCTTGGATAACATGTGCTTTGCTGTAATTCAATTAGCTGAGGCAGATTATCATTTTAAGCTTGTAATAAGATACTAACAAGAGCAGTTTATGCATAAAAATAAGAGAATTGTTTTTATGGCCACAGAATTTGTATAATGAGAGTCATAGATGACACGATAACGAAAGATTAGATTAAAAACCTGTCTCTATGGTTATCAAGACACAAGAAGTTGTGGATTACTGAGACATCGATAGTATTTACTTTTTTTACTTCATACACCCATACTTATAAATGAAAATGACTTGAGCCTTATGATACTTGCTCTGTTAACTCTCATTCCTTGTCCTATAGCTTGAAGTAAATCACATGTGATTACCAGTATCTGAGAGTTCAGCTGAAGTATTAAAGCATTTTCTTAGCTCAGTATTTAAAAAAATAACAGCCTTCTGGATGACAGTGGAAGTCCCAAATCTATTTGCAGGGTCCCCACATAGACTCAGCCTCCAGGGACTCCCCTCGGATCGTAGTCCAGCGTGTGACTAGCCTGGCTATGACAGTGAGCATTGTAAAATTGGTCACAGAGTAGTTTGGCTAAAATGTAATATCTTATCATTTGATCTCTCTTTTGACCCATGTTAAAGTTGTTTCAATTTTTCATATTTTCTGCTTTCTTCTAGGTTGAGGTTTTTGTCTGTCTTGTTACTGTTTTCTAAATATTTTTTTGCTTCTCATTCGTATTACATATGATTTTCTGTAAATGAATCCAGGATAGGTAAATCTATAGAGACAGTAACTGGATTAATAATCACCTAGAGACACTACAGGGAATCTCATGACAAAAGGCTTGGTGAACTATGTGAGGACATCAAGAACATCATTCGTGAAGAAAGAAAAAAGATCAAAGTGGATTTCAGGAGAGACCTGAAAGGAAAAATGGGAAAAAATTATAGAGTCAAAGAGCTGAGCAGAGGACACATAAATGGATTTTGGGCTTGCACTTAATTCTAGAACAATTAGTTTTATGACATGACCGTGTTTGACGCTTTCCCTCATGAAGAGATTCCTGAAGATATGGGTTCTATTAGAAAACTGTGGTGAAGAAACTAGATGGTGCCAGACTATCAGAAAGAATAATGTGTGGGGTCTGAAAGGCTTGTTTTAAAACATGCAGCCATCTAAGTGAGGAGTCAACTAAGTCAACATGGAAGAAGTACACCAGCCTGGGTGATATAAGGATTATAACTAAGACAACCTAAATCTAAAGGAGGAGATAGTATCAGAGCTTAAATTGTAAACACCTGATTTGCAGGAGGCTCTGGATGCCAGTGGAAACCCAGAATCCATTTGCAGGGGCCACACAGAGATTCAGCCTCTGGTGTATTCCCTCCAATCATAGTTGAGGGATTAGAACATCTCTATTATCAGAGAACATTGCAAAGTCAATTATTCCATATGTAGGTCAAAATGTAATATCTTATCCCAGCTTGTCCTTCTTGACCCATTTGAAATCTGTTTCTGTTTCTTAAAAAGTGAAGGCTAAGTACACGTGGATTGAGCCCCTTGTGAATGTCCTCTGACCATGGACCAGGGATGTATTCACATAGCCTTGCTATCATGAAGAATGCACTGGAAAGCGGATTGATGCAGATGCAGTTAGGTTAGAATTTATCACCCTTTCATTTGACCTTCCTTATGATCCATTTAAATTTGTTCTCATTCTTAATATTTTCTGCATTCGTTTCAATTTTATTTTTTGTCCATTTTATTTGATTATTATTCTTGGTTCCTTGGGGGAATAACAGGGCAGATGGAGGGGACACAGGGAGCTAACAATGATAAATACATGAATGAAGAAAATGTCCTAAAACTGAATGTGGTGATGATTGGACAACTCTTATTGATGTAATTGAACTATTAAGTTATATGTTATCTGAATATATTTTTAAAAACCCTTTTTCCAAGTGAAAGCAAGAGGAGAAAAAAGGTAAATTTACAACACTGTCAAAAGTCTATACCAAACTTTCTTGAATTTGTTATTTTCAGAAGGAAAAATATTGGACAGATATTAAGTACCTACTGTGGATCAGGCAGCAGTTTAAGTGCAGAGACTATAAAGGTCCACTTTTCATAAAACATATTCTATTATGGATGAGACAATTCATTGATATGTAAATTTAAAGCGCTGAATAAAATATTTCAAAAAGCATCCAAAGAAAGCAAAGTAAAATATTATACTTAAATGTGCAAAGACCTAACGTTAGGAAACCTAAGGGGAAAACATGTTCAGCATATCTTAAACTGAAAGAACTCAAGAAAAAATTAAAGCCTCAAGTTGAAACATTGAATTATTCTATGGGCAAAATATTGAATGATGCAGAAATCCTCCAAAGAAGATGGAGAGACTACAGAGTTACTGTACTGGCTGACATTCAACCCCTTTAGGAGGTAGTAGCATATGAGTAAGAACCCATGTTGCTGAAGGAAGAAGTTCAAGTTGCATTGAAAGCAATAGTCAAAATCAAGACTCCAGGAATTGATGGACTCCCAACTGAAATGTTCCAATAACCTGATAAAGCACTGTAAGCACTTATTTGTCTATGCCAGGAAATTTGGGAGACAGTACTTTGCCAACTGACAGGAAGAGATCCATATTTGTACTCGTTTCAATGAAATGTAACCCAACAGAATGCACAAATTATAGAATAATATCATAAGCAATTAAAATGTTGCTGAAGATCCTCCAACAGCAGTTTCAGCAGTACATTGATAGGGAGTTGCCAGGGGTCCAGGTCAGTTTCAGAAGAGAGGATGTGGAACAAGACATCTCATTGCTGATGCCAGATCTTGGTTGAAAGCAGAGAATAACAGAAAGGTGTTAACTTGCGTTTCATTGACTATGCAGTCATTTGACCCTATGGATACTAACAAACTATGGATAGCCTTGGAAGAAGGGGGATTCCAGAACACTTCATTGTGCTCCTACGGAATCTGTACATGGATCAATAAGCAGTTGTGCAAATGGAATAAGGGAATACTGAATGGCTTAAAATGAGGAACGATGTGAGGCAGGGTTGCATCCGCTCACCATATCTATTCAATCTGTGTGCTGAGCGAATAACCCTAGAAACTGGATTATATGCAGAAGACTGTGGCATCAGGATTGGAGGCAGGTTTATTAACAGTCTTCTATATGCAGATGACACACATTGCTTGCTGAAAGTGAAGACGACTTGAAGCTATTCCTGGTGAAGGTCAAGGACTGTAGCCTTCAGTATGGATTACAACTCAACGTAAAGAAGACCAAGATCCTCACAACTGGACCAATAGGTAATATAATGAAAAATGGAGAAAAGATCGGATTTGTCTTGGATTTTGTCTTGCTTGGATCTATAATAAATTCCCTGGGAAATAGCAATCAAGAGATAAAACAATGCACTGCATTGGCCAAATATGCAAATATGGCACATGACCTCTTTAAAATGTTGAGAAGCAGAAAGGTTACGTTGACAGCGATGAATCCACAAACACCTGAAGACAGCGAGGGAACTGAAAGACATTATACTGAGTGAAATTAGTCAAGCACAAAAGGACAACTACTGTATGGGCCCACTGCGGTGGGAACAAGCAATGAAAGAGACACATGCTCAGATGGTAGGGCATCCAGTCTGCTGACTGGGGGGCCAGACAGCCTGGTAGAGCGCCTGACTGGGGCCAATGAACCATACATCATCCACTTTAGGTAAGTATTTCAAAGGTCACTAGGCTGAAGGACACCTCATGTCAGCTGAGATCAAATGGTCAAGGGCCGGTTGGGGGGTTGGGGTGGGGGGAAGAAGGGTGTTTCATGAGAGGCTGACATATAAGTCTTTGAGGAGGTTCCCCAGACAAGGTAGTCAGCCCTATCAGAGGGAGCAAGGATACAGATGGGAAGAACCACGCCAGAGAGGAGCAAGGCAGCAAACAAGTCTGGGGAAACACAAAGGCATGCCTGTGGGTAGGAAAGAGGGAGGACTCCTTTCCAGGGATGGGGAAGAATGACTGGAAATGCTTTGGGGGATTTTAGTGCCTTTGGTGATGTGTACCGGATGGACCACATTGACCTAGGTTTCTGAGTGCATCCTGGGAACCCAGGCCGGGTGCGGAGGTGTGCTGGGACACTGAATCCTGGACCTTCAAGGTGCTCACAGCATGCTCCAGAGGCTGCACCAGTGAAATCCCATGTGGGAACTCCACGGGGTGAAGAAGACTCTACCTTAGACACACCTAGAACTTGAGAGCTTGCCAGAAAATACATGGTGTCTTCGGAAGCAGAAGAAAGATGCAACATGGGACAAATAAGATCTCTCTTATTTGTATTAAAACATGTAGTATTCTAGCAAACCAGTGATGGTCATTCTGTGTTACATGGCCTTTGTTCATATTAGGGTATATATCAAAAGTTTTATGTCATTGTGGACTACCTTCTTGAAGCTGTGTTATGTTTTGGTTTTGTGTTTATTTTTCCTGTTTTTAAATATGTGAAGCCCAGGATTGATGAAACTATAGGCATAGCAAGCAGAACAAGGAGTTGAAGGTGTGGGTGTGGGGTGGGGGTGGAGGAGGGGAGAGAAGCAGGCATGTGGGGGTGGGGTGCCAAGGAGGGGGAGGGGAGATGATGTCAAGGAAACCAGGAAGGAATAATATGTTTGGAAACTGATTATGGAAGTGATGGTACAATTCTGCTTGACATGACATGTGTGTTAACTGTCAGGTAATAATAAATAAAAAGAACAACAACAACAAAACAACATACACCCAGGAATGGGTTTGGGGCTTACACTAAATCCTGTCTCCAACTTAAGAATTAGTAGTCCTTACATTATGGTGCTCCTTGATTCTCGCCCTCAGGAAGGGAAAACAGAGGAGACGTTGCTAGAGCAAAATGTGGTGAAGAAATGAGATGGTGCACAGCTATTAGATAAAATAACGTCTGTGGTCTTAAAGGCTTGTCTCCAAACAAGAACCATCTATGTGAGATGTCAATTAAGAGCACACGGAAGAAGCACATCATCAGTCACAGTGACCATCATCAGTCACTGAAGGATTGTGAAGCATATAATCTAAGTTAAGGAGGGATTAGTATCAGAGCCTGAAGTGTGATTTGCTGATGGAATGACGGTGGATGACATATGGATGACAGTGGAAACCCAAGATCCATTTGTGGAACTGCATAGGAAATCAGCTTATGGTGAACTTCCTCTACCCACAATTGAGGGATAGGAGGAAAGCGATCATTAAATAAGGTGCATTAGAGAGTTGAGCAGAAGATTAAAGACATAAATTTGACTTGAGCAGGTAAAACTGTCAGTAGATCCCCCTTATAATGCTTGCTGAACCTGATATGGTTTCCAAAACCTTCTGTATGTTTGGTTTGTATTGCTTTGTTTGGTGTCTGTACACATTAGGAAGTGTCTCAGAAGAGTTAGGTCATTGGGGGTCACTCTCTTGAAGTTGTGTTATGTTTTTTTGTTTATTGGTATATGAAGCCCAGAATTAATGAACCTAGAGATATAGCGAGTAGAATAAGGGATTCTGGGGGAGGGAGGTAGAGTGGTGTTGGCAGGGAAAGGGGATACAATGTCAAGGAGTCTATGTAGAAATGTGTGGAAACTGACTGTGGTAACAAGTGTACAATTCTGCTAAGCATGATTGAACTATGGAATGATATGATACATGTATTAATTCCCAATTAATGATGTTTTTTTAAAAAGAATGTTACTTTGGGATGAAGGCGTACCTGACCCAAGCTATGGCATTTTCAATTGACACATAGGCATGTGAAAGTTGAACAATCAATAAGGAAAACTGAAGAAAAATTTATGCATTTGAAATATGGTGCTGGGGAAGAATACTGAAAGTACCGTGAACTGCTAAAAGGACAAAGAAATCTATCTTGGAAATAGTATGTCCAGAGTGCTCCTTGGAGACAAGGATAGTGAGACTTTATCTTATACACTTTGGCTAGGTTATGAGGATAGACGAGCCCCTGGGAAAGGATATCATGCTTGGTCAAGTAGAGGAGTCATGAGAGAGGAAGGCCGTCAACAGGAAGGACTGACAGACTTAAGGGCTGACAGACTGCAACAATGGGCTCAAGCAGGAGAAAATGGTCAGGATGGTGCAGGACTGGGCAGCGTTTGGTTCTGTTCCACAAAGAGTCACGATGGACTGGAATCAGCTCGACTGCACCTACCAACAACAACAACAACAACAAGAAGGGAGTGGAGGTTTGGGGGGGGGGTATAAGTAATGAATAACAGTATGAGAAAGAAGATAATCTTTTGAAACTTTGGTTATGATTGAATGATTAAATTGTATGGTATGTAAACTATATGCCAATAAAACTCTTAAAATAACCATAGTGGGTCAGTGTCTTTGGCAGTATGCACTGAAAGGGCCACATTGTCCGGGGCTTCTAGGTGCATCCTGGGGCCCCAGGCCAGATGACATGGAGCGCTGGGACACTGAATGCTGGATCTTCAAGGTGCATCACATGCTCAGGAGGCTGTATCAGTGAAACGTATGAGAAAACTCCACTGAGTGAACTGGACTCTACCCCAGACACACTAGTACCTGAGGACATAAGTCAGAAAAATACATGAGTCTGAGGAAGCAGAAGACAGCTGTACCAAGACTGTTGAACTGTTGGTAGGTAGACAAACATGGTCTTTCTACATCAGTGCCCTACATGCTGATTAAGAAATGTATTATTCTGTCAAACCTGTGACAGACATTCTCAGTGATTATTATAAATCTTCCTGAAAATTTACCCCCATTGTTTGTGTAAATAGCGTCCAACCATGAAAGGATTGATTCTGTACAAATGAATAATTCAGGTACTTGTGATGTGGAGTTAGCCTACATTGGCCCAATATCCCTCTCTCAACAGGGCTTAAAAAAATTAGTTCTGGGGTTAAATACTAATGGCAGATCGTTATGCTTCAGGGGTGGATCAATAAGAGTATCTTCCATAAAATCATATGATCTGAAGGGATTGGTAGGTTTGCAGAAGGCTATGGATGACACTGGGAGCCCAAGATACATTTGTGGGATCTACATAGGAAATACGCCTCTGGTGATCTCCCTCTCTCCGTAAGTAAGGGGTGGGAGGAATGTGGTTACTAAACTGAGTGCATGGGAGAGATTAGCATGGAATATCAAAGTGTAGTCTTGTTTTTGTGCATGTTGTTATCTCCATGGATCTGTCTAAATAAGATAGGCTGGATGCACAATCTGGAGGAAAAAGCAACGGGACCGACAGTGCTGGGGGGATATGGAAGAGGAGGAGGTGGGGGAAAGGTAGTGGTGTTAAAAAACCCAGGGACAAGGGAACAACAAGTTATCCAAATTGGTGGTGAGCAGGGTGTGGGAGACCTGGTAGGGCCTGACCAAGAGTAATGTAACTGAGAGGAATTACTGAAACCCAAATGAAGACTGAGCATGATAGTGGGATAAGAGGAAAGTCAAAGGAAATAGAGGAAAGAGCTAGGAGGCAAAGGGCATTTATAGAGGTCTAAATAAAGGCATGTACATGTGTAAATTTATATATGAGGATGGGGAAATAGACCTATGTGCATATATTTATAGGTTTAGTATTAAGGTAGCAGAAGGACATTGGGCCTCCACTCAAGTACTCCCTCAAGGCAAGAATAATTTGTTCTATTATACTGGCATTCCATGATGCTCACCTTCCCGACAGAACCACTGAATACAAAGCAGGTGAATAAGCAAATGTGGTGAAGAAAGCTGATGGTGCCCGGCTATCAAAAGATATAGCGTCCAGGGTCTTAAAGGCTTGAAGGTAAACAAGCGTTCATCTAGCTCAGAAGCAACAAAGCCCACATGGAAGAAGCACACCTGCCTGTGTGATCATGAGGTGCCGAAGGGCTCAGGTATCAGGCATCAAAGAACAAAAACTCATATCATAGTGAATGAGGAGGTGTTGTATAGTGGAGACCCAAAGCCCATTTATAGGTCACTGGACATCCCCTTAAAGAAGAGTCTCGGGGAGGAGACAAGCCAATCAGGGTGTGATATAGCAACCATGAAATATACAACTTTCCTCTAGTTCCTAAATGCTTTCCCCCCACCCCACCCACTATCATGATTCCAATTCTACCTTACAAATATGGCTGGACCAGAGGATGTACATTGGTACAGACAGGAACTGGAAGCAAAGGGAATCCAGGGCGGATGATCCCTTCAGGACCAGTGGTGAGAGTGGCGATACTGGGAGGGTAGAGGGAGGGTGGGTTCGAAAGGGGGAACCGATTATAAGGATCTACTTATAACCTCTTCCCTGGGGGATAAACAACAGAAAAGTGGATGAAGGGAGACATCGGACAGGACAAGATATGACAAAATAATAATTTATAAATTATCAAGGGTTCATGAGGGAGGGGAAAGCAGGGAAGAAGGGGTAAAATGAGGAGGTGATACCATTCTCATGTTTTGAGAATGATGAGGGCAATGAACGTACAAATGTACTTTAAACAATGGATGGATGTATGGATTGTGATAAGAGTTGTATGAGCCCCTAATAAAACAATAAAAAAGGAATATCAAAGTGTAAATGCATTGGAGAAATGAGTATAGAAGACCAAAACCTGACTTGAACAGTAAAAGTTTTTTCAGTTCATCTTCCCTCTGATACATGCTAGACATGATCTAGCTTTCTATATATGCATATATATGTATGCATGCATATATACATATATGTTATATATGTATTTGTTAGTTCATATTAGGGTTTATCTCAGAGGTGTTAAGTCATTGGGGACCACCCTCTAGAAGCTGTGTTATATGCTTTCCTGGTTTTTGGTCTATGAAACCCATGGTAGATGGATCTTTAGGGACAGCAAATAAAATAAAGGTTTGGGGGTTGTGGGGTACAGTGTGTGTGGGAGGGGGATAGGTAAAAGGGAGATGATGTCAAGGAGTCTAGAAAGAAAAAGAATGTTTGGAAGCTAATTGTGGTAGCAATTGTACAATACTGCTTGACATGATTGAACTATTGATATGATATATGTGTTAACTCCAAATTAATAATAAAAATTTGAAAAACTATTAAAATAAACAAATAGATGGAACTGTAGCATTAAATATGTTCCTCTTGGGCCATTTTTCAAACTATTTACTCAGCAAATATGTCCAGAAAAATTATATGATTTTCTTTGTAAGTTTTATATTGTCTACATAATGATCACTTATCTCAGAAAACAATGCAAAAAATATCTTTCACATCTACTTGAAATATGTTTTATGACAAGAATTCCTTTTTCTAATCACTGAAGGTAATGGGTGCTATAGTAAGATCTGAAGAAATCAGATGGTCTCTGACAAGCAGAAAGAAGTTTATATTATACTAAATATTTAGGGAAAGTTGTACTTTACATATCATCATTTGATCCAAAAATATATTTGAACAATGCACACTACGAAGCTGGAATTGTCCCCACGTATTACTTCACCTTTATTAGGAACTGAGTGGCATGCAGTTTCAATCTGTTATCTTAAAAAGGGGGTAGAAATAAGAGTTACTGTATGATAACTATGGGGCCCGATGGTGTAGTGAACTGTGTTGGGCTACTAACCACAAGGTCAGCTTTAGGAGACCACCAGCCACTCTGCGAGAGAACGTGAGACTTTGTCCTCCCATAAAGATTGACAGCCTCAGAAGTCCACCCTGTCCTAGGGGGTTACCATGTCTCATAATTCACTGACTGGTAATGAGTTTGGTTAAGAAACAGATTCAAAAGTTCTGAAACCCAAGATGGGTCTTTCAGTGTCCAAACTCTTTCATTAAAATGACAATGTTCCAGTATTGATACAAGATGATCCAACATCTCCATTGCTGCACTTTTTCATCGCGGTCAAGTTGATTTAAACGCATGGCGACATTACAGGACAGGGCAGAACTGCCTCTGCAGGATTCCAAGACGGTACAAGTGACTGTGCACAGTTGTGGAAAGCCGCATCTTGTTTCCTGCAGAGCCACTGATGGCTTTTCTAAACTGCTGACCTTGCATTTAGCAACCCAGCGTGTCTCACAATGCCACCAGCACAGTTACTCTTCAAAGTTAGAACGTTTCTTCTAAAGAAGCTTGGAGTCAACCTCACCTTGGAAACATGTAACATGAATTATCCGTTGACTTCCACATAGCAAAATGTGTTCTGAAATGTTTACTGCGTGAGTTTGAAGAAGGAAAATGTAGATCTTCAAAATATTTATGAAAATTGTGATAAAGTCCTATATTTTTCATAGTCTAAATTGTCCTACCCTTCCATGTGTGTGCCCTTTCACTATTCTTGTTTATTTTCTACTCGTTGAAGCTGTTTTCTGGCTTTGCAGTGTCCAATGCTTCGTCTCTGTATACATTGCATAGCCTCCCATACTTAGAAGAAAAAACACTGCCATCTCATTGATTATAACTCATAGTGACCCTGTAGGACAGAGAGTCACTGCCCTTCTGGCTTTCCAAGCCTTTAAATCTTTTAAAGGATGCAGACTGTGGGTTTGAAGCACTGACCTTATGATTGGTAGCTCAATGCATAACCATCTAGCTATCATGGGTCCATTTACAGCTTCCCTTAAAAGTCCCTTAATACTTAATGCTTTTTCAAATATTTCTTACCTTTTTTGTCTTATCCTGTAATTTGTGATTGAATTCTTTTAATATTTAAAACTATGATAAATTAAAATTTATTATAATTAAATAGCTGAAAATATTGTAGAACACCATATCTAAGCAACCGGAGCTGACATGATCTATATAATGCAATTTTCTGAATCACCGCCCAAATAACCCCAGGAATAAGGTCTAAAAACCAAGACACTAAGACCGAAAACTTTTTGTTGGACTGTGTAATGAATACAAGAAAGAAGAAAATATTCTAGAATTGATTGTGGTGATGATTATACACTGTTTTCAATGTTTAACCTACTGAACTTAGGATATGTGGATTATATGTCAATAAAACCATTGAAATATTTAAAAAGAATTCCTTTTTCCACATGAATATTGAAATTTTATTGTCATATTTGAAATGCCAACCACCAGAGGGGAATAAGTTAAGAAACTATGAATTCATCTTTTTTACTCGACATAATGCAAGAATCCCTTCAATTATCCAAGTCACATGCAACACCCTGAATACATTGGGTATTTATTTTAAAAGCATCCAGATGTCAAAGTGGTAAGAAAGGCATCTGAAATATTTAGGAATCTTTAGGTCTAAGCAAACAATCAACTCTGAAAAAGTATCTGTATACTTTTTCCTATGATGGTCTTGAGAGACCAGTTCTAAGAGAACTAATTAACAGAAGCAGTGCTACAATAAAAGAAAAACATTGCCTGATAATTCATATATGTTAATTAAGCTGTGGTTTCTAGTTTCACATGGAGAAACACTTTGAAAAATTCTATTTTATACTGGATCATTATTTTTAAAGATTTGGTTTGCTTTCCTATTAGCATGCTTAGCTTAGACATCACAGTTGAGTAAGACCAAACGCCACTAGAGCCTTCTGAGGACTAACTTGTAAATGAGTTTCCCTGCATCATCTACCACTTAGATGATGTTTATTTAATACAAGGACATGATTCTGAGAATTGTGATATCAGACCATAAGGTCTATTTGTGCAAGATCATCAAAATGAGCTACAGTTGGAGGTCAATAATAAGGGGAATGTGCTTTTCAAGGTACCCGCTCTTGCACTACAGAGAAATGTTGAACAGCAAACAGTAGAGGCACTTTGGAACAGCATCAAATACGAACTCATGTTAGGTATCTCTGTTTTAAAATTTAAATTCAATTTCTTCTTTAATTATGCAGCTACCAGTTTGTGCGAACTATCCTTTTTAAATGCCAAGGTGGTTTCTTATTTGACTGTGTAGATCCTAGGTCCCCAAAGTTGGCTGATCATTGGAATCACCCGGGAATCTGGTGGAAAAAAAAGATTCCTTGTTCTATTTGTAACCTAATGAATCAGAATCTCTAGGAGGAGGAGTTGAGGAATCTGAATTTTAATCTGATCCATGGGTGGTTCCAATGATCAGCCAACTTTGGGAACCTAGAGTACAGAGCATAACAGATTATGGATAACACTGCAAGAAGTGAGAATCTCAGAACACTTGATGATACTCAAGTGCAACTTGTACATAGACCAAGAGACAGTCATTCGACAAGAACAAAGGCATCCTGCAGATTCAGAACCAGGAAAATTTGCATGTGGGTTGTATCTTTTCACAATACTGACTCAATCTGTAGACTGAGAAAATAATCGGAGAAACTGAATAGATGGAGAGGAATGCAACAGCAATCTTTCAAAAAGACCATTAACAACCTGTGATATACAGATGGCACAACTTAATAAAACTCAGGCCACTTACTGAGGAAGATGAAGCACTGAAGCATTCAGCATGAATTACACCCTGAGACAGAGAAAACAAAACCCTTACAACGGAACCAGGAAGCAATATCATGAGAAACAGTTAAAAGATTAAAGTTTTATTTGGATCCACAATCAAGACCCATGGAAGCAGTTGTCAGGAAATCAAATGATGCATTACACTGGGCAAACCTGCTACAAAACTCTCTTTAAAATGTTAAAGAGAAAAGATGTTATTTTGATGACTCAGGTGCATCTACCCCAAGCCATGCTATTTTCAATCACCTTCGATGAATGCAAAAGGTAGACAAGGACTAAGGAGGACCAACGATGAATTGATGTCGATGAATTACAGTGTTGGCCAAGACTATTGACTATACTGTTGGCTGCCAGAGAAATGCACAAATCTGTCCTGGAAGAAGTGCAGCTGAAAGGGTCCTGTGATTGACAAAGTAGAGGGTCAGGAAAAAAGAGAAATGCCTTTGAGATATGGATCCACCCAGTGGCTGCAAAAATGGGCTCAACCAGCAATGATCGTGGGAATGGCCTGGAGCTGGGCAGTGCTTGGCTCTGTTGTACATGGGGTCTCTGCGAGTTCAAACAACAAAGGCCAACATTCCATCCTGACACTCTTTACAACTGCCATTCTTTACAAACTACAGTATGTTTTACATTCTCATTCAGAGCCCCAGCCACCTGGAGCTTTGTCAAAAGAAATGGGGGACTATATCTGTAGGGGTCTCTAATCTTCCACACAGGACATCATGCTCCGTCCTCTGGAAGATTACGAGTAAGAAACCATTCTCCTTGCTAATCCAGCTTATTTGGCTCAGTTTCCTAATTATAGTTGACACAACAGGGTATTCTCTGCTATAATCAATAGCTCCAATAAAGTCAATGGTAATTTTGATCAGTGGCAGGTAAGGCAAAAATGCTGGCATAGATGGACTAGAAAGCCATTAAAACAATCAAAGGGTTTCACTAAGGCTTGGCCAGAGGACGGTTCAAATTCCACACAAGAGCTCCCTGAAGTGAATCTTATGTGCCCTACCTACTCGCAGGAGCGTTGGTGGTGTAGTGGGTTATGTGTTGCGCTGCTAAAGCCAAGGCCTGAACCTACCAGTTACTCCTTAGAGAAAGACGACGATGTCCAGTCCTGTAGAGTTACTTTCTGGGAACCCCACAGGGGCAGTCTTGCCCTGGCCTATAGGATTACTATGAGTCAGAATTGTTTCAATAGCAGTGGGTGGGGTTGGGTTTGGTCTACCCTAAGGAATCCATAGGTGGTTCAAAATATTAACATATTTGGCTGCTAAAAAATCATTGGCAGTTGGAATCCACCCAACGGTACCACAGAAGAAAGGCCTGGCAATCTACTTAACCAACATCTGCCCTTGAAAGCCCTTGGGAATGCATTTCGACTCTGACACAAACAAGGTTGCTATTCGTTAGAACTGACTCCCAGACAACAGGTGACCTGCGCTAGGAAACTAATACAACTGCTTATTCCTTGAACAAGTCAGCCCTCGTATTTCCTTTGCTGCTGCCATGTCGTCATGAGTGAGTGCCTTTGACAGGCCAGAGGAATCTTCTAAGGGGAACATCCGACAGCCTGAAGACTGGTTTCCTCAGAAGCACTGAGCTATGGTTCAGTAGTAGAAGAAGTAGCACAGACAGGCCCCATGGTGCACAAAGTGGTTCCACCACTTGCCAAAAGGAAGGAAAGCAGTGGGATACCAGTGGGATACGAGGCGTCCGTCCTTCCTTCCTTCTCTCCCTGGGGCAGGCAGGGAAGCTGGCAAGCTGAGGATGTTAATTACCTGAAAGAACAAGGAGAACCAGCGACTGCGCTGCAGCTGAAGTCCCTCTGAATAGGATCCTCTGCTGGTGACTTCCGGTTGGCCTATGTGCTCCTGTGGAACTCTGACTGGCCACGTGGGGAGTTTTCTCAGTGAGCTTGCTCACTGGCCTCCCTGTTAGTTGAGTTCTGTTGTTTCTAAATCTAGTTAGCCTAGCTGTACTTAAAATTCTCGTTGCATAAGTACTCCAACAAGCAAGAGCTGTTCACGTGAAAAGAGAGGATTTGACTCCATGAAACCCACGTTAAGGCCTCCGAAAGACTCAACCATATTTTTTAAAAGGAGAAGAGGAAATAGCATTGCTTTGCAAATCCCCCGCCCCGCCCCCCCCCAAATTCCCAGCATTGTTAATCATGCCTTGTAGCTGAGAGTTTTCTAAGCAGGTTAGGCTCATCAGCATACCCATGTAAACGAACAAGCTGTGATCCTTTAACAATCAACGAACAATGAAGGAGTGAGTTTGCAATAATTTTTAAAAGTTCAGGTTGCAAACGATCCTCTGCTTTATCTGGCTTTTTAGCAAACCAGCCAACTACCAATTCTGCCTGCATATTGCTTGCTTTCAAAACACTGCTAGATTTGTACACAATGAATTTTAATGACGGCCGAACTTTTCTTTATCCCCTAGCTCTTTGCTTCGAAGCCATTTAACAGCAAGAAGAAAACAATGGGCTAAAATTAAAGATCAGCTTGCAACCAGGCGGTGCAAATGGTTAATGCATTTGACTGATGGTCAAAAGGAGTGGCTTAAAGCCCACCCTGAGAAAGAGAGAAAGACCTGGTAATCTGGTTAAGAAAGCAAATAATTGAAAACTCCGTAGAATACAATTCTACTCTGATACCTGGGCCGCCATAAATCAGAGTAGACTAGTTGTTTGTTTGTTTTCAGATCAGTTGTAGAATTCACATGTTCCATGCAAGAAGTACAGGGCACAAGTTTCAGCCAATGCATCTCATATTCATCCAACCACCCATCAGTGGAGGCTTGTGTGTTGCAGTGATGCTTAAAAGGTTTTAGTAGGGCGGGCAGAACAAGAAGGATGAGGAAGAAAGGCTTGGCAGTCTAACTCCCTAAATTCATCCAGTCCAAAGGGTATGGATCGAAAGTCGGGTCCACAACTGACCATGGCGATAGCACAGAACCAGGCAACATTGCATTCCGTTGTGCATGCGCTGGGGGCTGATGTGAAGGCAGCTGACGATAGCGAACAATTTAGGATGATAAAAACACACCTCTTCAACACACGCTACCCATGGTCCAGCTTCTTCTCACAGGCAATTGAAGAAAAAAGAATGGGAATTCCAAAAACCATTCCTGGAGGTGCAAATCTGAACAAAGAGAGCTGTCCTATCTTGTAGCTTATCATTCAATTCTTCTATTCAATCATTGGATAAAATAACTGAAAGGTGCCAGCTTCTATCCTGGCCTTGTTCGAGGAGCCTCTGCTCATAGCTACTGGACAGGGGAGACAGGAGACTGGGCGGAGAGGAAGAAGATGATATTGACCAGAGTCCTCCGCAGGAGGGGAGCCCATTCTGCAGGAGACCCGCCAGCACCCCAGGAGGACAGCTGCAGACAGGCCAAACAGAATGATGCGTATATGATGACCAGAACAGTGAGGACAAAATGACCACTTCCCAGCAGAGAAAGCAGAGCTCACTGATTCCCCAGCTCCGAGATGGGAATACTACTTTTGCAATATTTATAAACCAGAGGCAGCCATGCCTGATTGTTTCCTGAGTCTGTGGGGAAGTTTGGTAGACGGCTGTAATGAAGAATGTAGAGTGTTTGCAATTTGGGAGACTGCTTCCTAACGTTGGCCTTGTGCCCTGTGCTAACGTCCTCCATCACAACGCCGATCTAAATTACTCGCCGAAATAAACTAGGCTGGAAAAGGGCAGAGCGGGTCCTGAGCATCCAGGCAGGGCCAATAAACACAGTGAAGGCTTTAATAAATGATGAAACACACAATTCCACTCAAATCATATACCTGCTCTGGACAGATGAACACAGAAAGGGTTCTGAAAATCACCTCTCTGGGGACCTCTATTAGGAATCAAGGATTTTTCGTGGGAGATTTGGTCAAGCAGAAATTGATTGCCGCAGGGCATCATGCTTTGCGGGGGAGACCAGTATAGAATGGCCCAGTCAAGCAGGGAGTTTTGACGCAAAATTATCTCAGGATAGAAAAACACATCGACATTTTAACCACTGGCTAAGTCTTCAAGTACCCAGATTTCAATGACTGCCTGGAAACCCCAGGCAGAAAGTCAGAATCCTTTCTTAACAAGACCCATGGTTATTGATTCTTTGTGCCTACAGCAACCTAAAAATCCAAGTCCCAGCCACGACTTTCCCTTTATTAAACCGGTTTCTTCTGGGGTTACCTTTCACTACTCACTTTTGCTTCTTGGTGAAGGGAGCAGCAATGCATATGCTTTTAAAAGAATTGAAAACTGGCAGACTGTAATAGAATGCTGACACATAGTAAGCTCCTCCTATACGTGTGTCTATGCAAAGACATACAACTGTGTGGATCACCGCGAAACATGAGTAGCCTTGTGAAGAAAGGGAATTTCAGAATATTTCATTGTGCTCATCGAGTCCACTCCACTTCAGAGCAACACCATACAGGGTTTCTGATTCTGAATGTCTTCATGGGAGCAGACAGCCTCATCTTTCTCTCTGTGGAGTGGCTGGTGGGTTTGAATAGTTGCCGGTCTGGTTAGAAGCCCAATGTCTACTCCACAGCACATGTGTGTATAGGCTCGTACACAGACCAAGAGGCAATCATTTGCACAGAACAAATGTTCCATGTACCTGTTCCTGTATCATGTCCCTGTGCCTGCTCCTGTAATGTGCTTAGTGAGGTGACTTCATAGTCATAAAAAAGACTGGCATCCTTTCAACTGTTGAGTGCTAGAAATTGTAAGATTGCAGGCATTTTTCCGAAAAAGGTAGACTTTTGGGAACCAGCACTCCCAGGGTGGCAGGATATGTTTATTACAAAGGGCAATATGAGGGAGTTAGTGAGTGTCCAGACTATTCAGTCTGTTGCCTGCTAGGGAGGCTATTCACGGCATGGATGTAAATTTATAAAACTACATATCAGAAAGCGTATATTGTACTGTCTATAACTTCATAGAACTGGCTAAATTTTAAAAAACTATGTATTCAACAGTAAGATTGTAGATGCTAGCCTCTGTTACATTGAACTCAGTACTATCACATAACATTTTACACTGGCGAAGAGCCTAAACCCCAGTGTCTGTATTAAACCATTGACTTGATTGAAAAACAATGATGATAATGAAAAGTACCTTATGAGTTTATTGTGAAGATTTAAATGAAATAATAGACCTGAGAGCGGGCAGCGTTCTTGAGAACCAGTTTCCTTCTAATCCCATGTATATCTCAAAGCAGAACTGTGAGCCATAGAATTTGTAATGGCTGATTCTTAGAAATATTTCACTATGCCTCGTGGGGGTATGGCAGGTGAGTTTGGGGGAAATGAGCTCATAATGAGTACAAGAAAGAAGAAAATGTTCTAAAATTGATTATGATGATGATTGAACAATTCTTCTTGAAATGATGCTACGTGGAGTATGTGCCCATAAAACTGCTCACGATGCATTTTGAAGTCTTTTATATGGTAATAGTTTTATTGGCATTTATGCCAAATATCATGCAATTTAATCATTCAATCATATTAAAGAGATGTCAGCAATCATCACCAACCACAATAAAATTTCTGAACATTTTCTTCAGTACTAGTTATTAGCTTCTCATTTCCCCTATTCTCCCCCATCAACCCCCTTAGCGATTTTGAATATAGTTACCGTCTCTATAGATTTACCTATCCTGGATTTCATAGACAGAAAATCATACCAGCTATAAGCAGAAGCAAGCAAACAAACAAACAATGACTAGACAAAGCAGAAAATCTTCAATCAAAAAGAAAGCGGAAAATATTTAAAAACTGGAACAACTTTAAAATGGATCAAAACAGAGATCAAATGATAAGTTATTACATTTTAACCGAACTACATCTGCCATGATTGACTTTACAAGATTCTGTGTCTGACAGCAAGACTATCCACATGCATTGACTATGGTCAGACAGGGTTCACTGGAGGCTTCGTGAAGAGAGCTCTGAAGATGCGAGTTCTATAGAAAAGTACAGAGAAGAAATCGGATGGTGCCCACCTCTCAGAAAGAATAGTGCCTGAGATCCGAAAGGCTAATTTTCAAACAAGTAGATGACATCAAAATGAAGCTTCCACTAAGACCACATGAAAGAAGCATGCCAGCCTGTGTGATCCAAAGCTTATAAATGATAAAATTCAAAACCAAAGGATGGAATGGTGTAAAAGCTTAAAATGTGAACACTTGGTTTGCTGAAGGTTATGGATGAGAATGGAAGCCCCCAATACATTTGAAGGGTCTCCACATGTATCATTTCAGTCTTTTTAATGGCCTTTTGTTTTCTTCATGTATGTTGTTCCTGACGTCATCCTAAAGCTCATCAGTCTTGTCATTAATGTTCATTGCTTCAAATCTGGTCTTAGGATGTTCTTGTAATTCAAAGGGAGATATATTGAAAGTCATATTTGGGCTTTGGTAGACTTTTAATTTTCTTCAACTTGAACCTGAATTTACATATGAGCCATTGGCCTCCTTCTGAGTGCTAATGTTGAGCTTCTCCATTGTTTCTTCCCACAGATGTAGCTAATGTGATTCCTATGTATTCCAGCTAGCCTGCTGCTCCATGTGTACAGTTACCAGTTGTGTTGTTGTTAAAAGGTATTTGCAATAAGGAAGTCTGTGGAACTGCAAATTTTTTATTAAATATTTTTATTGGGGGCTCTTACATCTCTTATCACAATCCATATATTCATCAAGTGTGCAAAAGAACATTTGCACATTTGCTGTCATCATCATTTTCAAAGCATTCTCTTCCCACTTGAACCCCTGATATTAGTTCCCTATTTCTTCCCCTTCCCTTCCCCTGCTTATCCTCCTTCATGAACGCTTGATAAGTTATAGATTATTATTTTTATATCTTACATCATCCTCCATCACCCCTCACCCACTTTCCATTGTTTGTCCCCCTGAGAGGGGGTTATAGGTTGATTCTTGTGATCTATTCCCCCTTTCTCAACCCCACCCTCTTCTAATCCTCCTGGTATCTCTACTCTCATTGTTGGCCCTGGAGGGTTGATCTATCCTGGATTCCCTGTGTTGCAGGCTCTTATCTGTAGCAGTGTGCATGTTCTGGTCTTATCTGGTTTGTAAGGTAGAATTGCAGGGTCTTACAAAATTCTATCACGTGATCTCCACCAGTGTTTCTACCACCAGTGTCATATATACCAACTTCTATTTCTCCCTCTTTGTTTTAACTTTTGCCTTCCAATCACCAGTATTTATTTATTAATGGATCTTGATAGCATGTATGGTCAACTTCAGACTGAAGAAGTGTGTAGAGCATTTCAATTTCTTCATCGCTACCTTCATGGGTTGATTTTTAAATTTGTATAAGAGTTGTATTACTTGACTTCCTTGTAGGCCTATAGACATCATACAAAGACAGACAGTGTTGTATTTGAGCCAGTTATTGAAATACTCTTTTTGAAAATTAATGCCAAATCATTCTTCTTGAGTTAGTCAGTTCCAAATGCAGAATAACATACTTTTAGAAAAATTAATACAAGACTAGTCCCAAGAATGTGGAAGTCAAATCTGCCCCACATGCTCCACTTTTCAAAAATGTTATACTGCTCCATTATCCTTGAGATCAATCAGCACTTCCTCCTTTTAGCATATTCCCTTTCACCGCAGGGTTCTATACGTTGATGCAATGCCTACTCAATGCTCACGTTGTGAAGGAAAGGGGTTCATGTAGGTGTAGATACTGGTTAAGTCACAAGTCCAAAATTCAGAGCCTCCTCTCCCCCCAAGATAGCAGAACTAGTGGAATCCTATTAGGTGAAAAGCCGCAACTTAAGTCCTCTGAACTGCAGGTCAGGCAGAAAAAGTCAAACCGTATGCAGAGTGTAAAGGACAATCTCCACTCCCAGTTCACCTCTCTTGCTGGTAATTAGAGTCATGCTCCTGCTTCAGAGATGGCTCATTTCATAACCCACAGAATGGCTACCACAAGAAAGTCTGTTAACAATCACTCACAACCGAATCATGCAATCATGTAATAATAACCCATGTTGTTACCCTGGCCCACTAGGAAAACAATGACATTGGGTGGGAGTAACAAAGGTTCTGGCTAGAAGAGCCCTATTAAATAATGCACTGTACTTCATTGGCATATTAAACCACATAATTGTCTGATGATGCCCAATACCAGTTCATTTCAGCTCACTGGTGCCTAGGATATTGATCTTTATATGTTTCATTGATTTTTTAATGATTTCTGCTTTTAAAAATTTCTCTTCCATACACTCCATGTTCTGATTATTAATTGACATCTGTAGATGTTTCTTCTCATTTTGTCAGGACCCATCAGGAAAGGAGGGTCCAAAAACTTTACTCCATCCAAGTCAATATGATAAACTTCAAAAAGATGGTTCCTCTTTAGTCGTCGATAGAGCGCCATCCAACCCATAGGGCTCACCTTCCCATATTCTGTCTGACAATGTTCCCTGGCTATTTGTAAGGTTTTTTATGACTGATCCCTCAGAATAGGAGAGCCTGTTCCTTATTCAAAGTCTGCTCTTATGTCTGGAACCTCCACTGAAACCTATGTACCACGAGTGACCCTGTTGGTATTTGAAAGACTGGTGACATAGCCCCCAGCATCACAGTAACCATAAGCCACTGCCATCTGACAAACTGACAAGTGCTGGGGCCTTTTCCTGAGCTCTTCTACAACTTGAAGCCCACTCGATTTGGGACACATCGATGAACTCCATAAGAAATAAACACTGGAAGGCCTAAGACTCTCACTTGTTCAACTTATTCTGAAGGAGCATTGTTGTTACTGTTGTTGTTTGGGACCTTCAAGTCCAGTCAGACTCATCGTGACCCTGGATACAGAAGAAGGATTGAGGTCCAGACCAGCACTGTTCTCATGGTTGAGCCCGTTGCTTCAGCCATTGTGTCGATCCAACTCATTTAGGACCTTCCTCTCTTTCCCAAGCCTGCGGCTCTCCTTCCCAGGCTGGTCTCCTCTGACAACATGTCGAAAGTCTTGTCATCCTTGCCTCTAAGGAGCCGACTGGCTGTACAATTCTGTCAGTTCTTTTGGCAGTCCATGGCATTTTCAATATACTACATCAACATTACAGTTGAAATGCATCAAATTGTCTTCCGTCTTTTTTATTCAATGTCCAACTTTCACATGTATGTGAGGTGATTGAAAATACCATGGCTACCATGCCAGAATAGCAAGCCAAGACCAGGGGAGAGGAGCATCCACATTTGAAGGAGACACTGTTGGTGAGCATGGTGGGAGAGTGGGCAGAAGTAACCTCACATCACAAAGGGAGTTTAAACAATGATTGTAGGGACCTAGGAGGATAATGGATGAGATTATATGTTCCTGGGTAGACACTATGAATACATTTCTACCTCATCCTCAGTGAAACATGCCATGGACAAACATCATGATGACCATGGATGCTGATCTTGCAGGCAGTATGGTATAGCCCAGGGGCTACCCAAGAAAGACCTACCATTGAGGTCTGGCAGAATGAACTGAGCTCTGCCCCAAAGGAACTTGCAACCTTGGACTGCGGACTGGGGTAGTTGGATGGGGGAGGAAGCAGAGAGTGGCTGCCCCGGACTTGTGGAAGTGGCGGTCATTGGACCTTGAGGAGAACCCCTGGTTTGGTGGGTGTCCAATGGAAAGGGACCCAGAATATCCAAATATTTAGTACCTCGATGACCCCCTCACAGTGATATGACTGGTTTGGCAGGGATTTGAACTTGGAATAGTTGATCCAGGGAGTTTCCCCTGGCACCACTCCCCATGCTTAGGGTAAAGAGAGTCACTTAAATGGGACATCGAACTGTGCGCAGCAATAATTCAAGGGTTGTGGCTTATGGTGGAAATGTGCTTGCATAGACTCCTCCTACCTACAGTGTCCAGAGTGATGTGTCATTGAAAAAATTGATGATGTTACAAGTGCAATCACTTTATACCCCAAAAAGACGATGGACATCGTTTTATTTGTCTATTTCTATGGGGTTTTGTTTTCTTGTCTTTAGTTTTCTTTTCATTTGTTTGTTTGTTTGTAGTTTGTTGTCTGCTAGTTTGTTTTTTTTTTTGATAATTGGTTAATTGGGGTAGTTGGTCTTATGGGGTCTTGAATTTATCATAAGACCACTGCCAAAGTAAATCTGAGTCATGCATATCCCAGGGACAAGCAGATGGATTCTGGGCCCCCACTTCACTCTGGCCGCAAACCAAGAACAGTGAGTTCTGATACATGGCCCTGCCTGACACTCCCCTTCATGGAATGATGACAGAAGATCCGGGTGCCACAGCAAGGGTGGGGAAGAAAGCAGCTGGGGTCCAGCTGTCATTAGAATAGTGTCCGGGGCCTTTGGGGTTTATATTCAAATAAACCACCATCTAAGCAAGGAGTCAACTAAGTACATGGAAGAAGCACACCAGCTTGTGTGATCCAAAGATGACAATACCAACATTCCAAGGGAAAAGTAGCAGAGCCTAAATTGCAAAACCCAATTTATGGAAGGCTGTGGAGGACAGTGGGAGGCCAAAATCCATCAACACAGTAGCCAATCAGATTAAGCTGCTGGCAGATCCCCTCTAGCCACAGGAAAGAGTCGTGAACTGCTTTATTATCTGATAGAAATCGTTGCAATCATGATTATGCTGGATAGAGCTTGACACTTGGTCACTTCACCTTCCTCTTGACCTAAACTGAAATGGTGCAACTATTTCTTGCTTGATCCATGACACAAAAATTTTCTTCCCTGCTCTTTTAAATATTGATCATGGTCTTTTCTTTCTTACTCATTATTTGTATTTTTATCTTTGTATTATTATTATTATTATTTTATCCTTCCCACTTTATCGTGTTCTGTTTTTTATTTATTTTTGTTGGTTTCTCCAGTTTGTAAAGCACAGGAGTGGATGCATAGAGATGCACCTACTGATGCAAAGGGCGTGGGAGATACGAAGGGTGAGGTGGCTGGGGAGCAAACACTGTATGTGGGAGGGGGTAGGGAGCCCTAGAACAGATGGTGATTACATAACTCATTGTAAACGTGATTTAACTATGGTGGGGGAGACAATGTTCTAAAATTTGGTTGTGGGAATGACTGCACAACTCGTCTTCATATGAGGGAACAATTGAATTGTATGATATGTGGATGAAGTGTCAATAAAACTGTTACACAATTTAAAAAGAAAACGCCGTGGCCTGTGTCAGAGGCACCTTAGACCTCTCCTTACTTTTCCAGGCTACAAAGTGGTCTGTGCAGCAGATTTACCCAATGCAGTGCTCTGCTTGATCTCTTGACTGCTGCCTCCATGAGCATTGATTGCATAACTTAAGATCAGGAAAGGTGTGCACCATGGTCATAGTCTCTCACTATACTTATTCAATCTGTATGATGAGCAAATCATCAGAGAAGCTAGGTTATATGAAGAAGAAGATGGCATCAGGATTGGAGAAAGGCTTATTAACAACCTGTGATCTGCAGATGACACAAACATGCTCGCAGAGAGTGAAGACTTATGCACTTGCTGATCAAGATCGAGGATTCCAGCCTTCGATGTGGATTACAATGCAATGAAAAGAAAACAGAAATCCTTACAACTGGACCAACGGGTCAAAAATCCTTACAACTGGATCAATAGGTCATATGATCAATGGAGAAAAGATTGAAATTGTCAAAGATTTCATCTTCCTTTAAGGAGTATTAGAGATAAAATAAAGGTATAATCAAATATTTTATTTTTGCTACTTTTATTTGATCTAATAGACAATAGTTTGTTCAAGATAATAATAGCAATATTGTTACTGATGGTTCTATTTTAAAAATAAGTGACATAAATGACAGGAGCGTTATAAGGCATAAGAAGGAAAAATTGGGAATACCAACCAGGAACCTCCAAGAAGATCTATAGTGTCATTTGCAAGTAAACATCAATTACTTGCATTATAATGTATATCACACACTCCAGGGAAATGAGTAAAACAAAAATAAGGGAAAAATTATAGATATGTTAAGAGAGGAAGGAACACAAAATAATATAAAATGCTCAATTAAAAGCCACATAAACAAAGGAACAAAAATAAGAGCAAGGAATGAAAAATTGTTACAAAATAACAGATATTAAGGCAGTTATATCAATAATTAAGAATCCCTAGTGGCACAAGAGATTTAGCAATAGATTGCTAACTGAAAGGTAGATGGTTTGAACCCACCCACTGCTCTTGTGCTCTGTGGGGAAAGGATGAGTTAGTCAGATGGTGCAAAGAGTTACAGCCTTGGAAACACTCTCTGGAATTTCTATTCTGTCTTACAGGGTTGTCATAAGTTGAAATGAAGTTAACATCAGTGAATATATTAACTATCACTTTGAGTGTGAGTGATATAAATACACTAAGTAAAAAAACACGATAAAATGGGGCTTGACAATATGTTAGCTGCCAAAAGACCCTCACTATAAATATAAACACATAAATTAACTGCAAGGGGGTATACGTAATAGCTTATTCCTTCACTTTGGCCAATGCCACTCTGTGCCAAATAATCTTACTAATTCAGCCATGCTCTAACACATCCCTTCTTCCAAAACACAATTACAGAAAAAGAGGTCTAAACGGCTGCATGATTATGGTGCTGATAGTAGCATTCGACTATCTGTACAATCGTAATCATGGTCTTAAAGATGTATTAAAGAAGCCAACCACCAGTGGACAGAGGGTGGCTGGCTCTCTCTCAGAGAGAGTGTCTGAGGGCTACAAAGTCTTGTTAGACTAGCTGGCTCTCTAATAAACATGAAAAGCCCTCAACGAAGGCGACTTACTCTTTTGCAGGCAATAGGAGACCAGCCCCTCCTGAAGATGAGGCTGCTTGCATATCAAGATGAAGGGCTTGATGAATCCATCTGGTAGAAGATACTCCCAGAATAAACCAAACTCCCTGCCATTTAGTCGATTCTAAATCATAGATAACTTGTAGGACAGGCTAGAACCCCCTCTGTTGGGTTCAATATCTGTAACTCTTTACAAGCCTTGTCTTTTTCTTGTGGAACAGCTGGTAGTTTTGAACTGCTGACCTTAAGATTAGCAGTCCAATGTGTAACCCACTATGCCAACAGAGCACTCTACTCTTCAAATAGTGATCAGCAAATTCCTATTGAAAATTTTTATCGGAAGTGGATGTTGTGAAGGAGCTCAGAAATACCAGGGGCTAAACATAATGAGACACTTCCACCAAAGATAAAGGCTAGATTCCATTTTTGCTGTTTATTGCTTATTCGGAGTTATCCTTTGAACTCAGCTAACTAGCATAGTCAGGAAGCCCAAAGGCTCTTTTCTCCATTCTTTTCCCATCATGCTCCCAGGGAGAACATTCTCTCAGACTGGTCCCAATAGTATCCATAAATTAAGCTGTTAAGTGAGCCAAACTTCTTAAGTTTAAGGAATCCTGCTATTTTCTTATGCCCATTAAAGCATGTTTTGTTGAATATCAACCAGTTAGAATATTTTCACCCTACACTGCTAGTTCTTCTGTATTTAATGTCTGTGAAGAATTACTTTCACTGCAGTATTTTGGTGAATCTTAACAGATGCTCAAACTTTCTCGTTGAGTAGATACTTAAAGTCGTAAGAATGAAGAACAATCCTCCTATACCTTGCAGAGTAATCATCCAGGGAGAGTGGGTGGACACATGGGGATATAGCAATAGAGAGAGGGAGGGAGGGGGAACTTCTCATCAACAATGGATCTGATCAATCAATCTTGGCCTTGGGGATCCAGTGTCAGGCCAGAGCTCCATTACTTATTCCGACCTAATTCCACGTACCCTGACTTTAAGTTTAAGTGCTCACCTTTGGAGAACCAGCCATACCTGTGGAGACTCAGAAGCAAAGGCCCACTGGTTCCTACACCCAGTGCTCCCTTTGGGGGGAATAGGGAGACACACTCTTTCCAGTCTTCTAACTGCAAACATGGATAGTTTGTAACACCTTTACTGAATAGAGTGCACATCACTGATTTCTCAACTTACCATAGAACTTTCCCGAGCCAGAGTGGGGCATGCTCCCATTCTTATAAGTTTTTGCAATTTAAATAGATAGTCAAGTATTCATTTCTTGGCAGTGCTGAAAGCAGCGACTGAAAATAGTATATGTAACACCTGTTGACAAGTGGTGAGCTCTGTGAGAAAGAGATGGGGAAGGTCCGTGTGCCAGAGATAGGGGCAGGGAGGAGGCGACTACCCTCACACTGCTCCATAATCCTAAATTGAGTTAATGAAAATTATGAAGGGAGTTTGCACACCCAAATTCAAACATGATACCTAAGGAGAAGTGCCACATTCCTTCAGCGTATTGTGCTTTCATTTCCTTTTAATATGAAGAACATCTGGGAGCTAAGCCAGAAAAACAGCTCTGAAGTCTGCAATGATAGCTTTGGAGTTGGATAAAATTCCCAAGGACATTTCACTGATGAGACCTTTTCATTATTAGAGATGGGGAAGAAGAGCTCCAGCGAGATAGGATAGGAAGAGAGGAGAGAAGCCCTTCACTCTCATGTCTATCAGTCTCCAGAGTACAGAGTTGAGTAAATCAGTATTTTAATTTTTAACATATATAATAGACAAATTATTAGAGTTTTTCAAATGAAATGAGATTACAAAATTAATTATTTTGTTTTAGTAAAAATAGTCAGTAACATATATAAATATATTAGTATCCTCATTCTGACTGTATAATTATAATGTATACCAATTGAAATATTGAATAAAATAATGTAACACTGAAAACACACACTAGTCTATGCCAAGAAGACAGAGACCTGGCCAACCAGCTGGAAGAGAACCATATTTGTGCCCACTACAAAAAAAAAGAAACCCAATAGAATGCTGATGTTATCAAACAATGTAATTAATATCACATGCAAAGTAAAAATTTGTTGGAAATAATTTTTAAAGGTTTCAGTAGTATAATGATAAGGACTTACCAGAAATTAAAGCTAGATTCAGAAGATGATAGAAAGGAAAACATTCGTGAACATCAGCTGCATTTTAACTGAAAGCAGAGAATACCAGGAAGATGTTTACTTGTGTTTTACTATCAAAGCAAAGGTTTTTGCTTTGTGAATTATAGCAAATGAAGGAAAATATTGGAGTGAACAGGAACTCCAGAACACTTTAGTTGAGCTTATGCAAGACCTCTCCATAGACCAAGAGGCAGTCATCCCAACAGAGCAAGAGGACACTGTGTTGTTCAAGGTCAGAAAAGGTGTGCATCACCGTTGGACCCTTTCACCATCCTCTCTCAATCCATATACTGAGTGAATGATCAGAGAAACTGGGCTATATGGAGAAGAAGTATCATGATTGGATAAAGGCTTATTAACAACCTGTTCTATTCAGACTTGTTAAAAGTGAGGATGAAGATCAAATGCTTACAACTGGAGATAAAGAAAATGAAAATTGTCACAGCTGAACCAAGAGGCAACATCATGATAAATGGAAAAATGATTGATGTTGTCAATGATTTCATTTTACTTGGATCAACATCCGTGCTCATAGGAGCAGCAGTCAAGAAATTAAATGATGTATTGCATCGGGCAAGTCTTCCGCACAGCCCTCTGCAAAATGCTCGCGTGCAAAGATGTCACTTTGAGGACTAAGGAGTCCTTGACCCAAGTCATGTTACTTCCAATTGCCTCATATGCATAGGAAAGTGAGACAATGAACATGGAGGTCCAAAGAAGGATTGATTAATTTAAATGTGTGCCCCAACAGACTGGACTGGAAAACACTCCTAAAGGCCAACAAACGATCCTTGAACTAACTACAAAAAAAAAAAAAAAAAAGACTCTTGAAATAACCAGGGACTGCCAAAAGAACAAACAAATCCATTTTGGAAGAAGTACAGCCAGAATGCTCCTTAGAAGTGAGCATGACAAGACTTCATCTCATACTTTGGACATGCCATCTGGAGATCCCTCTTCCTTGTAAAGCACATGTGCCTGATAAAGTAGATCCAGGGAGAACAAATAAATAGGAACACCCTTGACAAGATAGATTGATAAGGTAGCGGCTACAAAGGACTCAAACATAGTCACAATTGCGAGGCTGCTGCAGGATCAAGCAGGGTTTCATTCTGCTCTTAATGAAATCGCTGAGAGTCAGAACCAAACGGACAGCACCTGACAACCATATTAGTATATAGATTCTAAATATATAATTAACATGAATGATGTGTAATATGTGATCTTTATAGTAAGTACGTATCCGATTATCTATTACAGCTCTTGCCACTGAGTTAGCATAAAAGTGAAAACCAACAATGAAAAATGTTCCAGACAAAATATTTGCATTATTTTATAACCACATTCCAAAGTTATTAACTCTTTTAAAAGTTCTATGGTGAAATGGGGCACCTGTTCAATATGTACTTCTCCCATTTGGAATCGAGTCGTATCAGAGAGGCCATCTACAACGTCTATAAGAAAAAGACAGATACCTCTTCCTGTGTGCTGCTAACAACGTGAGGAGAGGGGCTCCACTGAGCCTTCCAGTCATCGTTGTCCTGCCAAGCAGCCTTTTTTCCATCTTCTGAGAGAAGCCTAGGTGGTATGACGATAGAAGTAGTAAAGGCAGTGCCCTCCGTGTTGCCCATTAGCCTCTCATCTTCTACACTCAAGGCGCACCTGGCCTCCTTCAGCTGCATGCTCTGGATAAAGAGCCGGCAAGCTTCCAAGTCAGCCTCCCACACTTTTTCAAGCAGTGGACTCTGGCAGCTGGAAAGACATGCACCGAAATTAATTTCATAATGTTTCATTATACTACATCAGTACCCACCTATGTGGTTAAACTTTAGCTAAAAACTTCATAATTAACAACTTAATTCACATAGTGATGAATGATTTTAACCAGATGGATAAAAGAGGGCACATTTATGTACATCAAGTGAAAGTAAGATAAGTGGTTGATCCTTCTTAGCGACGTGCTCTACAGCACCATCCTGTACCATGTATACATATTCCGATATGGTGTATTTTCCAGATCACCCCTCCCCCTTGATGTTCCCGCTATAGGGGCTTCCTTTGGATTTCCAAACCTGCCCAACTCACCCTGACTTTACTCACGTTTTACCCTGAAACCCTGTCTGATACCCATACACCCCATTTAATCATCTGTCTGATTTCTATTATGTTCAGACCTCAACATAAGTACCCTTTCCTGGAGATCAATCTTTTCCCACTCCCATAAATATTTATAACATGTTTCTTAGCAGCCTGTGATTTTTTTCTTCAAAGTATTTATCAAAACCCTAATTAATTATTTTATATGAATATTATGTTTATGTTTTTCTTTGAGAGCAGAATTTCGAATTTTTTCTCCCTTCTTTGGCTAAAATATACCAACATGGCTCATAAATTCAAATACCTAGATATCCAGCAAGAAATATAAGTGAGTGGAGCAGGATAAACATTCATTGCCTTTTAATCAATTCTGACTCATAGCAACCCTCTAAGATAGTGTAGAATTAGTCCTTAGAGTTCCTAAGACTGTCTAAGACTAAGACTTTCTATAACTTTTTGAACACATACTTATGATTCTCCATTGAAGAAGTTCCTGGGTTTGAACTATTTACCTTGTGATTAGCAGCCCAATTATTTTTGAGTTTTAATTCTTTTTTGAAATCATTTTATTGGGGCTCATACAAGTCTTATCACAATCCACACATACATCCACTGTGTCAAGCACATTTGTACATTTGTTTCCCTCATCATTTTCAAAACATTTGCTTTCTACTTGAGCCCTTGGTATCAGCTCCTCATTTCCCCCCTCCCTCCAGACTGCCCCCTCTCTTATGAACCCTTAATAATTTATAAATTATTATTTTGTCATATCTTGCCCTGTCCAACGTCTCCCCTCACCCACTTTTCTGTTGTCCATCCCCCAGGGAGGAGGTCCCATGTAGATCCTTGTAATCGGTTCCCCCTTTCGAACACACCTTCTCTCTGCCCTCCCAGTATTGTCACTCACACCACTGGTCCTGAAGGGATCATCTGCCTGGATTCCCTGTGTTTCCAGTTCCTATCTGTACTAGTGTACATCCTCTGGTCTAGCTGGATTTGTAAAGTAGAATTGGGATCATGATAGTGTGGGGCGGGGGGCGGGGAAGGAATCATTAAAGAACTAGAGAAAAGTTGTATGTTTCTTTTTTAAAAAATCATTTTATTGGGGGTTCATACAATTCTTATCACAAGCAATACATCCATCTATTGTGTCAAGCACGTTTGTTACATTTGTTGTCATCATCATTCTCAAAACATTTGCTTTATTCTTGAGCCTTTAATATCAGCTAATTTCCTCCTCCGTCCCCACTCCCCCTCCCTCACGAACCCTTGATAATTCATAAATTATTATTATTTTGTCATATCTTACACTGTCCCATGTCTCCCTTTACCCACTTTTCTGTTGTCCATCCCCCAGAGAGGAGGTTATATGTAGATATTGGTTCCCCCCTTCTACCCCACCTTCCCTCTGCCCTCTAGGTATCACTACTCTCACCACTGGTCCTGAAGGGTCGTCTGTCCTGGATTCCCTGTGTTTCCAGTTGCTATCTCTACCAATCAATGTGCATCCTCTGGTCTAGCCAGATTTGTAAGGTAGAATTGGGATCATGATAGTGGGGTGAGGAAGCATTTAAAAAAGAGGAAAGTTATATATTTTCATTGTTGCTACCCTGCACCCTGACTGGCTCATCTCCATCCTGCAAACCTTCAGTAAGGGGGTGTCCAGTTGCCTACAGATGGGCTTTGGGTCTCCACTCTGCACTCACCCTCATTTATAATGATATGATTTTTTTTTGTTCTTTGATGCCTGATACCTGATCCCTGGGACACCTCATGGTCACACAGGCTGGTGTGCTTCTTCCATGTGGGCTTTGTTGCTTCTGAGCTACATGGCCACTTGTTTATCTTCAAGCCTTTAAGACCCCAGATGCTATATATCTTTTGATAGCTGGGTACCATTAGCTTTCTTCACCACATTTGCTTATGCACACATTTGTCTTCAGTGATCATATCGGAAGGTGGGCACCCACTGATAGGAATTTTTGTTCTTTGATGTCTGATACCTGGTCCCTTCTATACCTCATTGTCACACAGGCTGGTGTGCTTCTTCCGCGTGGGCTTTGATACTTCTGAGATAGATGGCTGCCTTTTTATCTGAAAACCTTTAAGACTCCAGATGCAATATCTTTTGATAGCCAGGAACCATCAGCTTTCTTCACCACATTTCCTTATACACACATTTATCTTCAGCTATTGTGTCGGTAAGGTGTGCATCATGTAATGCCAATTTAATAGAACAACGTGTTCTTGAATTGAGTAAGTACTTGAGTGGAGATCCAATGTCCATCTGCTGCCTTAATACCAAACCTATAAATATATGCACGTAGATCTATTTCCCCATCATCCTATATAAATATATTTACATATGCACATGCCTGTATTGGGACCTCTATAAATACCCTTTGTCTCCTAGTTCTTTCTCTATTTCCTTTTACTTTCCTCTTGTCCCACTATCATGCTCAGCCTTCATTTAGGTTTCAGTAATTTCTCTCAGTTACATTGCCCTTGTTGAATTCCTATCATGCATCTCACATCATTGCTACACTGCACCCTGCCTGACTCATCTCCTCCTTGTGACCCTTCTGTAAGGGGATGTCCAGTTGCCTCCAGATGGGCTTTGGGTCCCCACTCTGCACTCCCCCTCATTCACAATGATATGATTTTTTGTTCTTTGATGCCTGATACCTGATCTCTTTGACAGCTCATGATCACACAGGCTGGTGTGCTTCTTCCTTGTGGGCTTTGTTGTTTCTCAGCTAGATGCCTGCCTATTTACCTTCAAGCCTTTAAGACCCCAATCACTATATCTTTTGATAGCCGGGCACCATCAGCTTTCTTCACCACATTTTCTTATGTACCTGCTTTGTCTTTAGCAATCATGTTGGGAAGGTGAGCATCTCAGAGTGCCAGATTATTGAAACAAAATGTTTTGTGTTCAGGGAGTACTTGAGTAAGCAGCCCAAGTCTTAACCCACAGTGCCACCAGGGGACAAAGTTGGTGAAAGACAAAGAAAACAAAATTATATTTTCTGATTTTTGAAAGGAATTAGCTTCCAACTTGGATTACACAAACACAGAATATTTTATCCAATTATAGAGCAAATTAAAGATGTTTCAGCTGAATAAGACCTGAAATAATTAATGGTAGCACAACAAACTAAATAATCCCAAATAGTATCAAAAATATCCATAAAGGAATAAAGAGCAATAGAAAGAGTAAATATATGAATCAATCTAAGTAATAATGATTATACAAAGCAACAATATTAATTTATTTTAGGATTTAAAAGCTAGATGAAATGAAGATGTCCAAATTAATCAGAAGACCCAAAATAAACAAACATTTTGATGCGAACGAGGGGGGTTGGATGGAGACCCAACTCCCTCTGTAGATAATTGGAGTTTCCCTCACAGAAGGGTCAAAAGTAAGGGAAGATGTAGCCAGGTATAGGACCCTGCAGTATAACAGTATAGCACCGATGAAACACACATTTTCTTAAATGCTTCCTCCCCCCTACTACCATGACCCCAGTTTTACCTTACAAATCCAGCTAGATCCAAGCATGTACACTAGTACAGAAAAGAGCTCTCAATTCATGGAATCTAGGACAGATAAACCCCTCAAGACCAATGAAGAGAGTAGCAATAAGATGAGGGTAGGTGGACGGTGGGGGAGAAGGGAGTAAAAGGAGTAACTAAACACAATAATTGTACAACCCTCCCACCCCCACTCCAAGGGGACAAACAAGGAAACATTGGTGAAGGGAGACAGCAGATAGTGTAAATTATGAAACTCATTGATAAATTATCAAGGGTTCACAATGGTGGGACGTGGGGGAAAGAGGGATAAAAAGAGGAGTTGGTAGCAAGGGCTCAAGCAGAAAGGAAATCTTCTGGAAATGATGATGGCAACATATGTACAAGTGTGTTTGATACAATTGATGTATGGAGTGTTATAAGAACTGTAAGAGCCCCAATAAAACAGTTTATTAAAAGTAAGTAAGTAAATAAATAAATGTAAGGTTATAATAATGAAACACAATAATATGTCCAAGTTGTAATATCCTCATATCTTTTCATTATCTCAAACCAAATTCACTGCCATCAAGTTGATTCCAACTCATGACGACACTATAGGGCAGACTAGAACTGCCCCTGTGGGTTTCCAAGACGGTAACTCTTTATGGAAGTGAACAGCCTTATCTTTCTCCTCTGAAGCAGCTGCTGCTTTCGAACTGTTTACCTTTGGATTGGCAGCCCAATGCATAACCGTGTTCCATCAGGGCCCCTACATTATCTAGGAAATAACAAAAGTGGCTGTTAACCATGACATTTTAAAATTCGGGGATTCATACTGAACCTTCTATGCGTTTTAATCTAGTAGTTAAAAACATGTATGGCTAAAAAACTAACAAGGGGAAATCAGAAATTATAAAATTTATAAATCATTCACTGACTAAGAACTGGTCTACAGAGCTTCCCAGACTGTCTATCTTTACAGAAGCAGACTTGTGTCACTCTCCCACAGAGCAGATGAAGGGTTCAAACCCCGTTGGGTAAGCAATCAAAGTTTCACTCACTGTGCCACCAGGGCTTCTTTGGATATCACCATAGGAGAAAGAAAATACACTGTGATACAAAATTTCTTTTTTTAAAAAAACATTTTATTAGGGGCTCATACAACTCTTATCACAATCCATACATATACATGCATCAGTTGTATAAAGCACATCTGTACATTCTTTGCCCTATCATTTTCAAAGAATTTGCTCTCCACTTAAGCCCTTTGCATCAGGTCCTCTTTTTTTTCCCCTCCCTCTGATACAAAATTTCTTTCAGGGAAACTGTAGCCCAAAGGGACAGGGAAAGTTTAAACAGGACTGTGAAGGGTAAAACGTGATAAAGTAAAACATACAACTTCTAAAAGAAAGTGTAAAATGCTATCTATGACTTTGTAATGGTCAAAACACTACTGGTGAAGTGAGTGATAAATTATGCTTCATTAAAATTAAGAACTTACATTAACATTTTCCTCATTAGTTCATATATCTTTAGGCACATTCATTATTTGGGTCATTGATCCTTTATAGTCTCCCTTACATGTAAGTGCTTACCCTGAGGGGATCGGGAAGGATGGGGGAGTTCAGTATGCAATCCTCCCCACAGCAGTGCTCCTCTGTGTTAGATCTAGCATGCTAGTCTGAAGTCAATGGGTCCTCTCAGATCATCTTCCTGTGACTTCAATCATCACAGTACTGAGTCATAGAGATGTTTTGATAGGAAGACTAGTGAGGAAGTGGATAGACAGGAGGTTTATAGGCAAATTTCTATCCATTAATGATGGAAATACTGAGATCTGACACAGACACCTGTCGACTCAGCTCTCACCACAATTTCTGTCTTGATAAATTAATATTTTTATTTAAAAGGCATATGTTCCAGCAAGATGGAGGACTAGGTAGATACTCTACCCAGATCCTCTACATCAAAGACATGGGAGACCATGTAAAACAAATACAAAAAAATGATAATCGTAGAACTCTGAGCTTCAGAACATAGAAAAATGAATTTAACACCAACTAGGGAAAAGGCCAGGAAAAAAAGCAGTGAAAAAGGAGACAGACATAGTAAATGAATTATCCATCAACCTGACACAGCATGATCACTTTGAACTTTTACAGGCTGTGCCCCATCAGTACAGCAACCCGATAATCAACTCAACTCTCCCAGAACAGCCAGCACAAACATGAACACTGGTAACTAATGACCAAACAGCTGAACTTCTTTGCTATGCTTAAGTTTTACATGCACGCTGATGGATGGGAGACTGGGCACACACCAACTCAGAGTCTAAAGGTACATGAACTCCACCTCAGCAGATCAGCTAGTGGACCACCACCAGCCAACTTTGGGTGAGCAGAAGCCACTTCCATAACCAGCTCTCCTGATTCCAGCGGCCCTCTGAGTCCAAAGGAATTCCTTGCACATCAGCAGCTCTAAACCTAGACACCTTCCAGATCAGGACAAATTGCATCTAGGGACAGGTGTCCTGTCCCTCAAAACCCTTCATTTGACCTCTTTGGCTTGAAGAAGGTGCCAACCCATATTGAATGTCCTACTCCTCACAGATTTTCCTTTTTAAATCCTACCCATCCCATTTTCTCTTTTCTTTTAAAAGTCTTCTTCCCTTTCCTATGTTTTATTCCTTTCTTTCTTGGTTTTCTTCCTTTTTCTTTTCTTTTTTATTAAATACTTTTATTAGGGGATCTTAGGTCTCTTATCACAATCCATACATTTATCTATTGTGTCAAGCACATTTGTACATATGTTGCCATCAATTTTAAAGCATTTTCTTTCTACTTGAGCCCTTAGTATCAGCTCCTCTTTTTCTCCCTCCTTCCCTCATGAACCTATTATAAGTTATAGATTATTATTTTCATATCTTACATCATCCTCTGTCACCCTTCACCCACTTTTCTGTTCTTTGTCCCCCTGGGAGGGGTTTATATGCTGATCCCTGTGATCAATTCTCCCTTTCTGCCCCTCTCCTTCCCCTTATCCTCCTGCTATCTCTATTCTCATTGTTGTTCCTGAGGGATTTATCTATCCTGGATTCCCTGTGTTGGGGGCTCTTATCTGTAGCAGTGTATATGTTCTGGTCTAATCCAATTTGTAAGATAGAATTGAGGTTATGATAGTGGGGGTAGGAAGCATTAAAAAAATACAGGAAAGCAGTGTGTTTCATTGGTGCTATACTTCACCCTGACTGACTCATCTCTTCCTTGTGACCCTTCTGTAAGGGGATGTCCAATTGTCTACCGATAGGCTTTGGCTCTCCACTCCATGCTTCCCTGCCCCTCCCCACCCCCCAATTCACATTTATATGATTTGTTCTGAGTCTTAGATGCCTGATACCTGATCCCATCAATGCCTCATGATCACACAGGCTGGTGTGCTTCTTCCATGTGGGCTTTGTTGCTTCTCAGCTAAATGGCCGCTTGTTTTTCTTCACGCCATTATGACCCCAGATGCTATTTTGATAGCCAGGCCCATCAGCTTTCTTCACCACATTTTCTTATGCACCCGCTTTGTATTCAGCGATCATGTCAGGAAAGTTAGCATCACAGAATTCCGGATTATTAGAAAAAACTGTTCTTGCATCGAGGGAGTACTTGAGTAGAAGTCCAATGTCAATCTCCTACCTTAATTCTTAACATATAGAGCTAAGTACATAGCTCTATTTCCCTCTCACTATATATAAATATATTTACATGTGTGCATGCCTGTATTTAGACCTCTATAAATGTCCTTTGCCTCCTGGATCTTTCCTCTAATTTTCTTTTACTTTCCTCTTGTCATGTTAACCCTTCATTGGATTTAGTAATTCTTCAACGTTACATTTCCCTTTGATTAAGCCCCATTAAGCGTCCTATGCCCTTTTCTCCATTTATTTTAGTTCACTTGTTTTTCCCTTGTCCCTGGGTTTGTTGAAAGCCCTCCCTCCTTTCTCCCACTTCCCCTTCTCCTGTGTCACCCTAGAACCAGCAGTCCCGTTGTTTTTGTCTCTGAATTTTTTATCCCACCTATCGTATCTAGATAGATATGCAGAGACATTAATAAGTGCAAAAAAAACAGGCAAAGCTAAACAAAACCAACAAAAAAAGACATGGGTTGAGGGGGAGCAGGGCACTAACCCACCCAAGTGGAGGGTATAGTTTATATCTCCACAGGAGAGGGAGAGAGAGACCAGGCTTCAACCTGGTGTGGCAAGATGTGAATACAACATACTACATGTACCAGGGAACCAATAGAGTGGTCTGTGGGAACAGCCTTCATCCCAACTCTGTGAACACCACCCCCACCCCGTGCCACCCCAGAAGAATGCACTTCAGAGGACAGCACTGAAACTACAGCTTGGGGACAGCACATCTGATTAGAACACACAGGAGAAATGAAGAAGGATGGAGGGTGGGGGACACATCCTGGTCCACCAAGCCCTGAGGATGATATTCCTGCTCAGAGCAGACAATGCACAGAGAGGGCCATAGGGCCGGCCCCACCATGAGACATGATGTCCCCCACTGAACCATAGCACAGTGCAGGAATTGTGCCCAATCTAACCCCAGAACTTGGGGTGAAACACAAATGGGGTATGCAACAGAGCAGAAAGGGGAGCAAAGCAATGATATCTCCGGGGAATACCAAAAATAGACTTTGGGGACAGAGTGTGGCATCCCATATGACTCGACTGGAAAACACTCCTAAAGGTCAAAAAAACAGACCTGGAACTATTCATAGGCTTTTCCTTTTTTAAAAAATTATTTGTCAGAACTACAATATAAACACATTTATTCTTCTTTAGTTTTCCTTATTCAATGTTCAACTTTCATATGCATAAGAAGCAATTGAAAATACCATGGCTTAGGTCAGGCACACCTTAGTCCTCAAAGTAATATCTTTGCTTTCCAACACGCTAGTGGGGTCTGTGCAGCAGATGTAATGAATCATTTGATCTTTTGACTGCTGCTTCCATGAGCATTGATTATGGATCCAAGAAAGATGAAATCTTTGACAATTTCAATCTTTTTTACTCCATTTATCATGATGTTAACTGTTGATTTTGATCTTTACATTGAGTTGTAATCCATACTGAAGTCTGCATCCTTGCTCTTGATCTTCATCAGAAAGTGCTTCAAGTTCTCCTCACTTTCAGCAAGCAAGGTTGAGTCACTGCATATTGAAGGTTGTTCGTCAGTCTCCCTCCCATCCTGATGCCACATAATCTAGCTTTCCTGACTACTTGCTCAGCATGCAGATTGAATAAATATGGTGAAGCATACAACCCCGAGGCACGCCTTTCCTGATTTTAAACCATGAATTATACCTTTGTTCTGTTCGCACACTGCTTTTTGATCCAAGCACAAGTTCCGCATGAGCATGTTGAAATGTTCGGGAATTACCATTTGTTTCAAGACTTCCCATAGTTTCTGACGATCCACACAGTTGTGTGACATAGTCAAGGTGCACAAATAAGCACCTTTCTGGTATTCTCTGCCAATAGCCAAGGTCCTTTTGACATCAGCAATGACATTTCTTGTTCCATGTCCTGTTCTGAATCCGATCTGAACCTCAAGAAGCTCTTGGTTAATGGCCTCCTGTAAGCATTGTATGATGCCTATCAGTAAAATTTTATATGTATATGATTTCTACAATTTTCACATCCTAATGAGTCACTTTTCTTTGGAAAGGGTAAAAATATGAACCTCTTCTTAATTGGCCAAGTGGCTGTCTTCCAAATTTCCTGGAATAGATGAATAAGCGCTTCATCAACTTGTTGAAACATTTTGAGCGGCATACCATTAATTCTTGAGAAATTGGTTTGGACCAATGCTTACAGTGAAGTTTTGAATTAATCCCTTGGTTCTTGCTCATATGTTACCCCCTGAAATGGTAGAATATTGCCTAGTTATTTGGGGTAAAGTGGCTTTGTATTCTTTCCATTTTCCTTTGACACTTTCTGCATTATTCAATATCTGCATCATTCAATCTCTCAATGTTGGCATTCAAGGCTTGGATTTTTTTTCAGTTCTTTCAGTTTAAGATATGCTGAGAACATTCTTTCCTTTACATTTTCTAACTCAAGGACTGCACATTTCACTACAATGTTTACATTTTCTTCTTGAGCTGCCCTTAGAAAATTTCTATTCAGCTCTGCCTTCATAATTCCTTCCATTTACTTTAGCTACTCTCTGTTAAAATCAAGTTTCAGAGTCTCTTCTGACATTCATTGTGATCTTTTCTTTCTTTTCTGTCTTGTTAATGATCTTTTGCTTTCTTCATAAATGATGGTCGTGTTGACCTCCCACCATTCATCAAGCCTTCTGTCATTAGTGTTCAAAGCATCAAATTACTCTCGTGAGGTTCTCAAAATTCAGGTCAGATATACTCAAGGTTGTATTTTGGCTCTGATAGATTTGTTTTTAATTTTCTTCAGATTCAACCTGAGTTTACATATGAGCAATTGATTACCTGTTCCACGGCCAGCCCCTGGCCTGGTTGTAGCTACTGATATTGTGTTTCATCGTCTCTTCCCTCAGATGGAGTAAATTTGATTTATGCCCATTCTAGCTGGAGAAATCTATTTGTAGCTCACATTTTATGATGTTGAAAGGGGTATTTGTGATGTGCAAGTTGTTGCTCTTGCCAGCTTTGTTTCTATACTAAGGCCATATTTTCCAGCTCCTACTCCTTCCTTTTTGTTTCCAACATTCACATTCCAATAATTGTCAATTCAACTTGATTACATGTTTGATCAATGTTATACCAATGCTGGTCAAATTCTTCAGTTTCTTCATCACTGGCTTCCATGACTGGTAGATAAATTTGAATAATAGTTTATGGATTGAATTTCCTTGAAGGCAGATAGATATACACTCTCAGACAGACTTGTACTTCAAAGTAGATCTCAAAATGCCTTTATGACAATGAATGTGACACCCTTTCTCTTGATTGTGTCATCCCATGCATAGAAAACCCTATGAATTTATGATTCAAAATGGCCATTTCCAGTCAATATCAACTCATTAATTCCTATGATATCAATATTTATGTGTTCCATTTTATTTCTGAGGACTTCCAATTTTCCTAGATTCATACTTCGAACATTCCAATCTCCGATTATGAGTAGATTTTTGCAGGTGTTTCTTCTCCTTTCAGTCATGTCCCATCAGCAATGGAAGATGCCAACGGCTTGCCTTCCCCCAGTTAGACTCCATTCATGCCATCACGCTTGACACTCCTGTGAGAAAGCCCCTCCTGCTCAGTCACACTTTGAGTGCCTTCTGATTCGAGGCGCCCATCTTCTGGCACAAGGTCTGGCAATGTTCTGCTCCATTCATGAGACTTTCAGTATCTGACCCTGTTTCATGTTACGCATAAAGCTTTCAGCAGCTATCTCCTCTGACATCTTTGTTCCTCAACTTGTTAAAGAGGTCTGTGCATCAGATTTCCCCAGCGCAACACATCGTTTAATGTCCTCATTGCTGCTCCCTTGAGTACTGATTGTTGATCCAAGCAAGATGACATCCTTAACAATGCCAGTCTTTTCTCCATTTATCATGATGGTGTCTATTGGCCCAGATGGGCAGATTTTTTGCCTTCTTTACACAAAGTTTTAAATGTTTTGTCTCTATTATCAAGTGCTTCAAGTACTCCCCACTTTCAGCAATAATGGTTGTATTCTCTAAATAAAGCAGTTTGTTAATAAGCCTTTATATAGTTCTAATAATTCTCTTTCACACTGTTAAGTCTTGCTTTCACAATTTCAAGTCTTGCTATCCATGAACACAGGATATTCATCCATTTGTGTAGGTCTCAGGGGTCCTTTTAAAGATTATGTATAGTTTTCTTTTTACTGGTCTTTTGTGTCTTAAAATAAAAAATATTAAATTATCTTCTCAAACCACAATACTATAAAATTATGTCAACAATGTTGAAATTATCAAACAGTAGAGTTAATATCACATGCAAGTAAAATTTTGTTGGAAACAAATTTAAAAGGTTGCTGTAGTATATAGACGGGAAACTCCCAAAAATTAAAGCTGATTCAGAACAGGCTAGGAACCTAAAGGGTATCATTGCTAAATATCAGCTGGACCTTCTTAACTGAAGACAGAGAACACTAGAAATATATTTCCTTGTGTTTTATTGATGATGAAAAGGTTTTTTATTTCATGATTATGACAAAGGCTAACCTTGTTGAGAACAGGAATTTCAGAACACTTTAATTAAGCTCATGCAGGACCTATATACTGACTGAGGTAGTCATTTCAACAGAGCAATGGGATACAGTATGGGTCAAGATCAGAAAAGATGTGTATCATCATATGTATTCAGTCTGTATGCTTATGCTTAGCAAATCATCAGAGAACCTGGACTATATAGAGAACTATCATTGTGAAAATGTCAATACCATCCAAAGCAATCTATGGACATAATGCACTTCTGATCAATATCCTAGCATAATTCTTTAAAGAAATGGAAAAAATAATCCACCAACTTTATATGGAAAGAAAATAGAGTCAGAATAACCAAAGTCCTACTAAAGAACAAATTAGAACCAAAACCTTCAAAATTCCACATCTTCAAACCCACTACACAGTCATGATAGTCCAAACACCCTGGTACTGACACAATGGCATATACATAGACAAATTGAACAGAATTGAGAATCCAAAAGTAAATTAATCAACTCTGGACAATTGATCCTTGACCAAGGGCCAAAGCACATTGAATGAGGAAAAGATTGCCTCTTTAACAAGTAATGGGGGCATAACTGAATATTGCACAGAACTCAAATCTTACACCATCCACAAAAACAAACTGACAATGGATGAAAGGACCAAATAGAACACCTTGGAAAATAAAGTCTATCACTGAAAGCAGACAAACAAGGATTTGACACAGGACATAAACACACTATTGATCAAAACTAAAACACACAAGCAATAGAAGACAAACTGGATGGCTGGAACTTCCTTACAATTAGATACTTTCGTGGATCTTAAGATTTTCCCAAAGGAGAACACAAAGGCTGGGAAAAGCATTTTGCAAAGACATATCAAATGAGGGACTGATTTGTAAAATTCACAGCAAATTTCAATCCTCAACAAGAGAAAGACAACAATTCAATTATAAAATAGGTAGAGAATATGAACAGACAATTTTGCAAAGAATACTTTTTGTTGATCAACAAACATAAGAAGAGATCTTCACAAGCATTATCCATTAGCGCAAACTCACTGCCATCATGTTGATGGTGACTCATAGCAACTCTACTGGATAGAGCAGCACTGCCCCATGATTTCTGAGACTGTAACTGTTGATGGGAGTAAAAATCCCTGTCTTTGTCCCTCATTGACCAATAGAGAGCCGCAAATCTAAACAAGACATCGTGTTATCACAGCGTGAACAGCAAAGGAGAATCAAACAAAGAAGACAATGCAGTGAAGCAGGCTGACTGTGCCCAGCTGTCAAACGATATAGAACCTGGGGTTCCCTAGGCTGGAGGATAAACAAGGGGCCATCTAACTGAGAAACAACAAAGCCCACATGGAAGAAGCACACCAGTGAGATCACAAGGCATTAAAAGGGATCAGGGATCAGGCATCAAAGCCCAAAAATAAATCATAGCATTGTGAATGAGGGGGAGTCAGAGTGGGGACCCAGGGCCCATCGGAGGGAAATTGGACATCCCCTTGCAGAAGGGCTGTGGGGAGGAAACAAACCAGTCAGAGTACAGTGTAGCAATGATGAAACATAATTTTCCTCTAGTCCTTGAATGCTTCCTCCCCCCACTATCATGATCCCAATTCTACCTTACAAATCCGGCTGGACTGGAGGATGTACATTGGTACAGAGAGGAACTGGAAATACAGGGAACCCAGGACAGATGAACTCCTCAGGACCAGTGGTAAGAGTGGCGATACCAGGAGGGTAGGCAGAAAATGAAGGAGAAAGGGGGAATGGATTACAAGGATCTATATATAACCTCCTCCCTTGGGGATGGACAGCGGAGAAGTAGGTGAATGGAGACATCAGATGGTGTAAGATATGACAAAATAATAATAATTTATAAATTATCAAGGGTTCATGGGACGGGGGAGCAGGGAGGGAAGGGAAAAATTAGGAGCTGATAAAATGGGCTCAAGTAGAAAGCAAATGTTTTTAGAAGGATGATGGCAATATATATACAAATGTGCTGGACACAATGGATGGATTGTGATAAGAGATGTATGAGCCCCCAATAAAATGATTTTTTAAAAGACAATTAATGGCAAATGCTAGTGTGGAGAGACTAGATCCCTCATATGTAACTAATAAAACTAAAATAGTACAGCCACTGTGAAAAACAGTGTGGTCCTTCTTGGAAAAGTTGAAAGTAGACATACCATTGACTCAGCAATCCCTCTAGTTGGTATATATTCTAAAGAAACGAGAGCCACAATACATGCACACCTGTTTTTGTTGCAGCACTTTTCCGAACAGAAGAAACGTGGAAACAACCTGAAGGGCTGTCCAGGGAAGAATGGATAAACAAACTACCGTACATACACACAGAGATGGGAGCAGCAAGGAGGGTACATTGCTGGCTAGAAGATAGACACTGTTAACTTGGGTGAAGGGAAGACAAGATACAATACGAGGGAGGTCAACAAAAAATGATGGAGAAAAATGAAATCATTGAGGAGAGTGCAAGAGCAACATAGGTGTACTGTTATATACACAATTCTGCCATAACAGTTATCTATGCATAGATTAATGGATATATAGGTAGGCTAAACAGGTGTAGAGGAGAGTGAGAGTATATATATATCACATATGTATATACATACACCACACATATGTATATATGTGTGTATACAAATTTAGATAAGATATATGTATTTGACAGAGGATATTTGTGCATGTGTACTTATCATTTAAGCAAACATTCATAAATGTGGTAGAATGTGGGGGGCAAAGTTATGAACATTTCTTCAATATAAACACAAACATTGAGCATCCTCTGCAATTCCCTTTTCAAGTGAGTCTCTGGGCCTGGGTGCTAAGAACTATGTTCTCAAGGGACATACAAATCAATTGGCGTAATACAGTCGACAAAGATAACATTCTACAGTCTTCTTTCTTCAGTGATTAACCACTGGGATCTGACAAATGTATGTGCAGCCATCTAAGGTGAAGCTATTGATCTCTCCTAGTATGAAGCGAAGAATTGTAAAGAAAATCAAAGATGCATAGAAATAAGTAATCCAACTGATTAATGGGCCACACAACCATCAGTCTACAGGACTCTAAGTCCAGACTAGACGGCTCCTGGCCAGCATTACCAATTGCTCTTAAAGGGGTTACAACAGAAGATTGAATAGAATGAGAGAAAGTTTTGGAATAAAACTCAAAATCATAAAGCACTAGGCTTGTTGGTCAAATAGAGACTGGTAGAACTTCTAACCCTGGGGCCCTAACTCACCCTTCATGCTTGGAAATTAGCTCTCCTTGACCCCCTCCATTTTCACCCAAGCAATACAAAGGTATGCACACCTTAGAATAATCAATCATTTGAGATCAAAAGGGCACTCTTTATCCAAGGAAAAAGTTTATAAGGGTTAGGAAAAGAGAGATTTGGAACAAAAAATACAGAGAAGTGGAATATATATAATTAGTGACTGAAAAACTGTAAACCTTCACCCAATTCATGCAAAAAAGATAAAATAAGTAAATGATATTATCATTTCACTTCTTGGACACTGCAAATATTCCCAGATCTTTTTTTCAGAACCATAGTGCAATAAAAGATCAAGTCAAAATATGAATGGAAATTGTTCAAAACTTTCAAGTGCAAATTGTTGAAGCACAAATATTCCCCATATGTCTGAGTTTTTTTTTTCATTCCTTGGGCAACAACAAATTAATCTACAACTTTACTGAAAATGCCTCTAGAAATATTTAAGTTTTACTTCTTTTTCTTCTATTCTTCAAGAAAGAAGAATGAATGCAATTCCACAGTGAGCAATGACTTTGAATGTTTAGTTTTTTTCCTCAAAATTATATCTGATAATATGACAAAAGTAAATAAGTTATAAGAACGAGTCTGAGGCTAAGAGTCAGGATAGACACTGTTTACTGCCTAGCTAGCTTCCCTCTGTTTTTGTTCTTCCTAATAGAACTGGCAGGAGCCCTGGTGAATCAGGTGCATGTTGGGCTGCTAACCACAGATCAGCAGTTCAAAAACACCTGCTGATCCTCGGGAAAAAGATGAGAGTTTCTGCTCTCATCAAGAGTAACATTCTTAGAAACCCACAAGGGCAGTTCAACCCAGTCCTAATGGTAATTATGAGTTGGAATCACCTCGGTGGAGGCTTTTTTTTTTAAATAGACTTTACACAATATTCAGGTAGCCAACCCTTTTCTCTTTGGGCACTTTGATTGGCTTCCGCTCCCTAGATTCTCAGGTAGATTGTGATTAAATATAAATAAAGATAATCAACCTATGGGATTAGCCTAGCCAGGTCTGTAGTCCCAGGATTGGCACATACCCCAAAATAGCTGATCTGAACACAATCAGAACACAATCCTTTGGTTCATGTTTGGATGGTGGGTAGATGGCTGATAGCTTTTATATTCTCTTTGCGAATGAAAATAAATAAAGACATTATCCCCTCTAGCTTGGGATTTTAATGGAACCAGGCTACAGACAAAAATTATGCATTATGAATATAAAATGGCAGCAAAGAGAGAAATAGTCTGGGATTTTGATGAAAAGACTGAATGCTACATCTATCATTGTGTGTGTTGCTTACACCAGTTAACTTATAGTCTACAACTTATTCAACCAAAATCAGAAAGGGAGACTTTTGAAAATTATTTTCCTACTTCAATTTGAGTTTCTTAATTTGTAACAACTCTTATGTCTACCTCAGAGGAAACCTGATATTCCAAAAATAACAAACTTCCGGTCAAGTTAAAGGTCAACAAATAGACCTTGAACTATTTACAGGCTTTTCTTTTTTTTTGTCATTAGTTTGTTCTTGTTGCTCTGTTTTCTTTTGTTGCTTTGTTTTGCTCTGTCTTGTTTCTGTGCACATTAATATCTCTGCAGGTCTATCTAGATAAGATAGGCAGGATGAAAAATCTGGAGGAGAAAACAAGGGGACCAATGGTTCCGGAGGGACATGGGAGATGGGGAGGCAGGGGAAAGGAAGTGGGTGTTAACCAACCCAGGGACAAGGGAACAACAAGTGATCCAAAATCAGTGGCGAGGATGGTGTTGGAGGCCTGGTAGGGCTTGATCAAGGGCAATGTAACTGAGAGGAATTATTGAAACCCAAATGATGGCTGAGCATGATAGTGGAAAAAAAGGAAAGTAAACATAAATAGAGGAAAGAATCAGGAGGCAAAGGGCATTTATAAAGGTCTAAATATAGTACATACATATGTAAATATATTTATATATGATGATGGAGAAATAGATCTATGTGCATATATTTATAGGTTTAGTATTAAGGGAACAAATGGATATGTGCCTCCACTCAAGTACTCCCTCAATGCAAGAACACTTTGTTCCATTAAACTGGCATTCCATGATGCTCACCTTCCTGACACAATCACTGAAGACAAAGAGAATGCATAAGCAAATATGGTGAAGAAAGCTGATGGTGCCTGACTATCACAAGATATAGCATGTGGGGTCTTAGAGGCTTGAAGACAAACAAGCAGCCATCTAGCTGAGAAGCAACAAAGCTCACTCAGAAGAAGCATGCTAGCCTGTGTGATTACAAGGTGTTGATAGGATTCAGGATCAGACACCAAAGAACAAAAATTCACATCATTGTGAATGAGGGGGAATGCAGAGTGGAGACCCAAAGCCCATCTGCAGGCAACTGGACATCCCCTTAAAGAAGGGTCTCGGGGAAGAAATGAGGCAGTCAGGATACAGTGTAGCAACAATGAACTATACAACTTTCCTCTAGTTCTTGAATGCTTCCTCCCGTACCCCACTATCATGATCCCAATTCTACCTTGAAAATTGGGCTAGACCAGAGGATGTACACTAGTACATATATGACCTGGAAACACAGGGAATCTAGGACAGATGAATCCCTCTGGACCAGTGGTGAGAGTGGCAATACCAGGAGGGTGGAGGGAAGGTGAGGTAGAAAGAGGGAACTGATCACAAGGATCTACATATAACCCCCTCTCTGGGGGATGGGCAACAGAAAAGTGGGTGAAGGGAGATGTTGGACAGTGTAAGACATGACAAAATAATAATAATTTATAAATCATCAAGGGTCATGAGGGCGGAAGGGTGGGGAGGGAGGGGGGAATGAGGAGCTGATACCAAGGGCTCAAGTAGAAAATAAATGTTTTGAGAATGATGATGGCAGCAAATATACAAATGTGCTTGGCACAATGGATGGATGTATAGATTGTGATAAGAGTTGTACGAGCCCCCAGTAAAATGGCTGTTTTAAAATAGCAGGAACAATACAAATAAATGAATAACAAACTTCATCTGAGATGCTAAGTGAGAACAAAATTAAATTAGACAGAACTCTATTTTACAAGCGAGGAACCCTGGTATTGCAATGATCAAGCACTCTGCTGCTGACCCAAAGGCCAGTGATTCAAACTCACAACAGCTTCATGGTAGAAAGAGATGGCCATTTGCTTCCCTAAATATGACCGCCTTGAACCCCATGGAGCATTTCCACGGGGTCACTACCAGTGAGATTCACTCAGTGGCAACAGGTGTGCTCTTTGTCACATGGAATAATTTGTAATGACTTGTACACAATAATATGTACAATCTATAAAATAGGAATGTTTATACACACATATTTATTTCTTGATATATATGTGCATATGTATATCAAGATTTGAGAAGATATATATGAAACCAGACTTACGGCCATGGAGACAAGACTTGACACATAGGCGACCCCTGTGGTTTACTGACACAGTAACTGTTTGCTGGTGTAGAAAAGCCATCTTTTGCCCAAGGTGGTTTCCAACTGCCTACCATGCAGATCGCTGCCCAATGTGTAACATCACCGAGGAATATGAATAAATATACATACACACACACATATATCCTCAAATCTTGATGAACAGGAGGCAATAAAATAGTTTTTAAATAGTGCATATGGCTGGTCATTGTGGGCTGTATCATTTTATAATTCTCATTGTTATATAAAAAACACAGACTGAATGTTAATTATTCCCACGATTGAAGTTATAGAAGTGAAAACAAAAGATATCTTTTAGAAAGACAGTAAAATTTGTATCATCATCATCATCACTACCATCAATATTGTTACATATCACGTACTGTTACAAAAATGTTACCTGTGCCATTTAACCCTGGAAACATTATGAGGTAGATACAGTGTTACATTGTGGTGATTTTGAAACATATATTCCATTTTTTTTGTTCATTACAATTGAATAGTGGCGTCTATGTCCTCTCCTTTTGCACACAGGTTGGTCCATGTGATCTTATTATAATCAGTAGAACACAAAGGATGTAACACTATGTAGCTTCCAAAATTAAGTCAGGAAAGATTATGTAGCTTCCACCTGGCTTGTTTAGGACACTTGCTCTAGGGAAGGCATGTGCCATACAAGAAGTTTACCCATCAAATCCCAGTACTGACTACAGATAAGAACTGTGACCAACAACTCTCTCGGCTGGCTAACCACTGTCAATTGCCAGTCATGTGAGAGAACCAGCTTACATACAGCCTAGGAGAGCAGACATTTGACTATAACTTCATAGAAACCTGCAGGTAAGAAGGGAATAAAATTAACCGACCTCTATTTTACACTTGAGGAAACAAAGCAAAATTCAGAGATATAAAAAGCCTTCACTTTGTCTATTGTGGCTAAGCAAATCAGTAATGGAATTTAGAAACATCCTAGTTTCTCTCTTGCTGTTGATAAGCAAATCCATCTCTCTAATTTCCTTAGCCTCGACTCATATATATGCACGTGAAATTTAGATATCAAATAAGGTAGCCTGAAGAAAAATCAATGTATTTGAACTATGTTGTATAAAAAAATAATATTGAAAATACGACCTACTGTCCAAAAAAACACCCCAAAACAAAAAATACCCAGATCTGTCTTGGGAGAAGTACAGCCAGCCTCCTTCACGGCCAAGGTGGAGAGAGTTTGTCTCATGTAGGTTGGGCATGTTGTCAATTATTAGTACCCGAAGGAGGACATTGTGCTTGGTAAAGTGGAGAGGCATCGAAAAAGAGGAAGGCCCAGAAAGAGGTGGACTGACACAGCAGCTGCAACAATGGGCTCAAGCATAAGAACAATTGTGAGGATGGTACAGAATGGGGAGGTGCTTTGTTCTGTGGTGCATAAGGTCTCTCTGCATTGGAACTAACTTAGAAGCACCTAAAAACAACAACCATTGAAACTAAAAGGGCGAAAGTGTTGGGGCTCTTGTTTTGTTGCATTTTTCTCCATCACTCCTTAGTACACTGGGGTGAGAAAGGTAAGAGAACCGCCATTGTCTCGAGTATTAATAACCATTCAATTTTAGGATATAAAAGCAAAGTCATTGGGGATTCTCATCAAAGCAGGTCCTCCTCCTAATTTCTCTATTTCTATTCATGAGTTTTATTCTTGTAATCATCCTGGCTTGTTTAGAGTCTCTTGCCCCATTGGAAATATGTCCCTTGAGAGCCATGCCCATTTCTTTATTCCCAGTATCTGGCACATGATAAACCCTCAACACATGGCATTCCAAGAGAATGACTTCATTGGGGCCCAGGAACCAAGTGCTTTTAAAGAGTATTAATTCCTTGAGCCCCTTTGTTTACCCACAGAATAAATTGAAAATATTACTCACTTCTATTTCCCCCCATTTCTATTACTATCCCAAATTAACTGTTCCATTATTTATCCCTTAAGAATTAACTTTTCTACCTTCAAATATTTCTCTCTTCTGTGCTATTATTATCTACATGCTATCATTACTCCCAAACCTTAATGGCTTCCATTACTCGAGCAATAGACCACAATCCTCAAAGGTCTTTCCCAAGATGGTCCAAGCCCCTGTCTGGTCTCTCTGAGCTTTCCTTTCTGTTCATTGGATGGAGAACTAACTATTCTCAGGACAAATGTATATATTTCTACTATAGATGGCCATTTCTTAGGTCTTTTATTCTCCCGAATTATAATTCAACCAATTCATCAGGGTCCCCAGCTCAAATGGCACTATTTGAAAAAATTCATCCTAGACATCCACAACCCTAAATAATTGATTTTTTGTGAGCACATATAGCATCTAGTATATTCTTTTTTTAATGATCTTTCTCTTTTTTGCCCCCAAACCTTTTTATTGGGAGGTCAAACATATAGCACAACATTCCATAGTTCAAGCACATCAAGCAGTATTGTATAATTGCTACCACAATCAGTTTCCAAACATTCTCTTTCTTCTTGAACTCTTTGATATCAGCTCCCCTTTACCCCATCCCCCTCCCTGTACCCCCTTATTTTACTTTCTATCTCTATAAATTAATCAATACTGGGTTTCATATACCAAAAAGAAAATGTATTAAAAAAATTTTAAGTGGGCTACTGAAAATGACAAAATACATCAGAGCTAAACCCCAATATGAAGAAAAAATGGAAAAAAATAATAGAAAATATTGAAAACTATATCAGCCCCAACATATAGGGGAGCGATATGACAGTTATTACAGTCTACCTTGATATCTGCTTTTTATGGTCATCTCCTACTGCATTTACTCAATGAGAATACTTGAAAATACATCTTACTCATTTTGTTGAATCATTCAAAGCATATATAATCTAGCAATGTGTTATCTCCCATAGTAATTTAATAATATTTACTCAAGTGAATGCGCTTTCATGGGAGTTACAGCTAAATGACTCCTTTAATTTAAGCAAAGAAAACAATTAAGTTTAAAAATATCCATCATATTACAGGTTAATTGAGGAAAGCTTTCCTCATAAGGGGTCCCAATGGATTAATTACATTAAAACTCTGAATTTAAGAGTAGTTCTCAGCACGTCACTTTGCCTTGAGAGTGTAGTATTTTTCTGCTAAGATGATAAAATAAAATTTTAAGCTACTTGATTAAGCAACTTGAACAAAAAATTTTGAAGCAAGACAGAAAACCTAGCAATCAAAAGGAGGAAAATAGATGACTTTGGCTATATTTAAATGAAAACATCCACTTGGCAAAAAGGACACGGATGAAGGTCAAAATACAAATGACATTGGGAAGAAATATTTGTAACATAGCAAAGTCCAAGAATTAAATTCCATAATCGACATACTCACTCACTCTGTTAAACTCACTCAAATCTATTCAATGCCAACTCACAGCGACCCTGTGTGACAGGTTAGAACTGCCCGCTGTGAGTGTCTGAGACTGGAACTCTGTCTGGGAGTAGATAACTCTGTCTTGTTCCCTGGGAAGAGCAGCCAGTTTCAAACTACTGATCTTGCAGATCGCAGCCCAACATGTAACCATGATCCTAGAGTTGTGAATATATATGTATATATATGAAAAATCAATATATGTCAATCCCAAAAAGAAAAAAATTGACAGGAAAGGTAGAAGTAAAACATCTATGTTTTATCATATTTTTTGCTAAAAATTATATGAGAAGATGATCAGCCTTATTCAAAATAATTTTTGCAGATAAGGAAATGAAAGTTTGAAAGGTATATAGTGCAATGTTTTAGAGGTAGAAAGATAGATCAATACCCTTTCTTGAGAAGATAAGTTGGCACTATTTGTCAAAATTTTAAAATGCATGTGTTCTTAAAACTAGCTATTTCCACTCTTGGGCGCTTGTTCTCGTGTCATATTTAGCAAAGAAAACTAGAAATTTGAGAAAATAAATGATAATTGCAGCAAGCGTGACACTGGAGGACCAGCAAATGAGAGATCCAGAATTAGCAAAATGTATTGCTGCATATTGTGCAAGCTTCTACAGCAAAAGGCTGAGCTGCATCTTTGAAGATGAAAAGATTGCCAAGGAAAATTAGGTGAGAGCAGCAAGGCATAGAGCTTGAGTTTTTTTAAGTAACAAAAGGCAAGCATATATATATATCCATATGTGTCCATATATGAGTGAAATATTTCTGGAAGGATACAACTAGTAAATCTTAACAGTTTCTTCATGTGTGGGGGAGGGGAAAGAAGGCTTTAACTTTACACTTTATTCCTTTTAAAAATTAATTCATGCATATCCTTTGCTTTTATAATGAGAAAGCCCAAAAGGTACTCTGTTCATATTTTTTTCCCTTTTGTCATTTTACCAACGTGTATGTTACCCTTAACCTTGGGGCTAAGCCTCCTCTTCCCAGAAAGCTTTTTCCTAGTTTTGGGACTCTATTTTGTCAGTGCACACTAAAGATCAGGAGACTATGCATTCAAAGAGGAGCACGTCAGAAGGACAAGAGCCACATTCGGCTCCCGCAGACTCTAGGACAAGTGGAAACACATGCTGGCACTGAGGGCAGCCAAAGAATGTTAAAGGGAAACAGGAGTGAACAGGGGGTGAGCATGCCTTGTAAATTGCCTCCTTGCTTACCTCCTGGGCACATTTTAAGTTCACTCGGATAGAAACCGAGCTAGCCAACCGTGAAGTACAGGGGACACCTCCCGCTCCTCTCTCGAAATGGGATGTTCGAAAAGAGCTCACTAATAAATGCCATCAAAGTCAGATGAAAAGCAAGCAACCTACTAAAAACTCACACTGGAATGATCTGATCTGACAAATGGGTAGAACGAAGAAGTAAGGAGGCAAGAATTACATGAGCTAAGCAGGCACATCTAGCTGTCTGTTGGGTAAAGAATGTATAGAAATATCCCCTAATGATATTCCCCGGTTGTCGAGTGATAGCAATTCACAAATAAGCTAAACTGTATGCATATTCCAGCCATGTGGTTAAGCTGGGCTCTCCATTTGAGAACTGTAGGGAGCTAAGCATCTTGGATGAGTCCTATCAACATGTAGTTCCATCAGCACAAACGGAAAAGATGGCGATGTTACCTACAAACTAGCAATCACTATGGTGTAGGGGACTTTTGTAATACGGTTGGAGGTAGAAGGAGGGGGTGTCCTAGAAGCTAACATCTGTGGAAAGTCCACTTATGATGGAGAAAAGTTCAGTTTTAACTCTTTAAGAAGCAGACGGGTCAATCTTTATCTTCAATCAGAAGTGTGAACCGGGAGAAAAAGCAAGGCAGAGGAATTTCTAAGTTGTTCAGTCAGGAAATATGGATATTGCCCACCTGACAGAGGAAATCGTGCTCTTTGTGAGGGATTTGCCACACCGAGAGAAGGGGAACAAAGAAAGGCTGTCTGCTTGCATGCAGCTGAGTGACCCTGCATGTGCAAAAGAGATGAGGAAGAGGGGGATGTGGCAGCAACACCAAAGAACAACCTTTTCTCTCACTTGGTCGCCTAGATCTTCTACAGTGCAAACATCATATAGGGAGGAAGTAGTTATAAGACATAGGGAGCCTGCTCTCCTTGTCCAAGGACCTTCTCAAGGCTGCCACCCCCCCAAAAAAGAATCTCAAGGGTGAGCCCTTCAAGACCAAGGGAAACCACCTGTTTATACGGCTGGAGGCAGATCCAATGGAACTTCCTCAATTCCTCTGTAATTTCTCAGGATAGTAGTCCCAGAGCCATTGTCAAGCACAGCCGCCTACGTATAGCTTAGAATTGAGCTTTTAAAAATCTCTTCTCTTCGATGCCCTGTCTCATACTTCTTGGGAAAGAAACACTATAGCACTTTGTTAATACTCCTAGTGCAACATCCATCACATACTGTAATAATCTGCATGTTTGCTTCCCTAGCAAAGTAAAGGCTCTTCAAGGTCAGGGAGTGTCCTTGGTGAACAAACAAATTAATCTGTGAGTAAGGATTTGCTGCCAACTGCTGTGTGTTTCTCTTAGCATAAGGTGACCAGATTTTAACATTGGTAAAACGGGACACCATTGATAAAACTCATATCCTGGCGAAATAGTCACATGGCAGCTGAAAACCGTACACCCTAGCTAGTAGTGTATTCTTTCCAAAAATCGGGACTTTTTAAAAACGCTGTGGGATGCGGGGAAAATTGTTAAAAATCTGGACTGTCCACTTCCACCACCACCACCACCATCATCACCACCACCACCTTTAGCACCATCACCACCACCACCATCACCACCACCTCCACCATCACCACCCACCACCACCATAACCACCACCAACACCATCACCACCAACTACCTCCACCACCACCACCTCTACCACCACCACCACCACCACCTCCACCTCCATCACCACCCACCAACACCACCATCATCACCCACCACCACTATCACCACCACTACCACCATAACCACCACTAACACCATCACCACCACGACAACCTCCACCTCCACCACCACAACCACGACCACCACCATCATCACCCACCACCACCATCACCACCACCTCCACCATCACCACCCACCACCATCACTACCACCTACCTCCACCACCACCACCATCCCCACCACCCACCACCTCCACCTCCATCACCACCACCACCACCCACCACCACCCACTACCACTATCACCACCACCCACTACCACCATAACCACCACTAACACCATCACCACCACCACCTAACTCCACCCCACCACCATCCCCACCATCACCACCACGACAACCTCCATCACCACAACCACCACCTCCACCATCACCACCACCTCCACCCAGGTTCTTGTTCTATGGTAAAGGAGGAAATCTATCGTAGCAAGAGTTTTTCCTCATTCTGGTTTCCATCTGTTATCACTGGGACACCGGCTAGGAAAGCAAGGAAGGCCAAATGAGCTAACTCTGTGTCTAGGGAGATGTGAATGGTACTTGAATATTTATGTGCACAACCTTCAGATGGACGTTTCACAGACAAACTGAAAATGGCATGGCTTTGGCCAGTGTTTCATTGGCAAGCATTGCCAACACAGAACACATCCTAAACATATAATCCCTGGTTCTGCTTCTGGCTGTCAAGGAGGGGCGGAAACGCGGCTGCACGTAGGATGATGCAGCCTCGCGGGCCCAGTGCTAACAAGAGGACATCTATCACCTGCAGTTAGAACCCGCACATAGCTGAGCTATGCATCGGCATCTCTGTCTCCAGGACATAAAGTATCATAAAGGCTGAAATCTAAATTAAAGTCTAAAAATAGCACAATATTTCTTTCCTTCACTCCACCCGAGTGAACAGGCTGACACCAATATCTGGAGGGCACAACAGACTTCTTAGAGTTTATGCGGAAAAATGGTTACACAACTGCCCTTGTTGGTGAGCAGACTTCTCCAGAAAATAAAGGAGAGCAATTATGCTGCTGCTGAAAACCAATGATGGATATTTGATTATGACTGTTAATGGGGGAAAGGAGACACACTGCTGAGCAGCCACCAACCACTAAGTGAATTTGTATGTGATTCCAAGAGGGGATTAATTTTTTTGTTTTCTTTTCATCGCTCAGCCAGTCATTTGAATGTGACACCAAACTTGAAACATGACCTGTCACATCCTTGTCAACACTCAGTGTCACTGCCCTATGGTTACATCATCTCTCCCGGTACACCCAGTGACAGGCTCCTTGCGGTGAGGATTATTTTTCTTTCCAGTCTCAGTGTGCGAGGGGGGCGGGGAGGGGGTTGACTGATCAAATGCAAGAAACTGATGTTCAAGGAACTGGAAAGAGATTTTATAGAAAATATTGACTTCTCTGCTTCTTCTGATGCTGAACATGCATCATCTCATCTGAAGGATGCCGAGCGAGCGTATTTCCTCTGTGCACAAAAGAGTGTGATGGCTCATTCTGAAGAAAACGACTCTCAATTCCTTCAACTTCTATTGAAGAGGCCACTTCTGCTTGAAGCACACGTTTTTAATAGACAAAAAGAGACTGAGAAAAACTCCGAGTGGGAGATTATACTACATAAAACCCAGATCCTATCTACTGTCTTACCAAGTCATTCGATTTTTAATTGGCTATCTCCTGGAGGGCCACTTATGGCTTCATCTTAAATTGACCAATAGCAACTGAAAGTATTTTTCTGTGGTCCAACGGAAAAAATACTTGAAAGTTCCATACATGTAGAGTATGATTTTAATATCAAGCCCTTTTAATAACAACAATATCAACAATACCGGAAGCAAACTACTAAAGCATTTGCCATTGATGATGAAAGATGCTCTCCGTACAATTTAACTTTTACAATCGCTCATGGAAATAATATTTTGCCTCTCTTTTCAAATGGGAAAACTAAAATTCAGAGATATTAAGTAATATTTCTATGGTCACATACTAGAATATATTGAGACCCAGATAGTAATCTATGTTCTTGACACTGTGTGACAATTTTCTCTCACATTTTCATTAGTCCATATCCTTATTAATTCTAAACCTTTGTACCTGCTGGCCTCTTTCACTGGGATGTCTGGCTTTTTGCTATTTATCTTGGCCAACTCTCCATTGAATTCATGTACCATGTTTTCATAGCACCTTCTCTTGCAGTTGGTGCTACTTCAGTTTTAACTCTTACCACTTAATATCTGTTTTATTTGCTCTCCCCAACAACCCACTCATTAGTGATGCAAGCAAGATAATTTACCAGTGTCTTAGTAGTGAGGTCTCTTCATATTCGTGAGGGCGAGCTTTGGTCACTTGGCTGGGACAGAATTCTCAGTATTTTGGCAGTAGAGACCTCCCCGTGATGGACTCTAACACAAGGGAATCGACTCTATGGTGAGATCATTGAAGCAGATGTGAGAATGTTAGGGTGAAGGGTTATCACACAGTCAGCCAGAGCCTGAATACATCTGGAAGCACATGTCCTCAGGGGTGTGGGCGACTCTTCTATCAGCAGATTCGGTGGGATGGCTTCTCCCATCCTTGCTGGTTTGGATCTCACACCTGGCTCACTGACCTGACGCATCGTCTTCTCATTCCGGGAACTATCACTGCCTGTTGGCCTTGGATTCATTCACCTCTGCAGCCACAAGGCTGACTTGATGCCATTTGAATTCCTTTGCCTCTGACTCCACCAACCTGTCTTGATTCCTAATCCACCTTGCTGCTTCCTGGTTTATTAATCCGCAAGTCAGGAAAAGCCTCAATTTTACATCTGACCCAAGAGACTTGAAGCAGACTAAATTTAACCACTTCTCTAACTGCATGAGCCACTTTCTTGATATAAAATTCCACATATATATGTGGAATTACATATATTTTATATATAATATATATATGGATATAGATAGAAATGGATACACACATAGAATATATATGGAGTCTATATATTCAGTTCTTACATGTACAGTGTATATATATATGTATAGTCATGCATGGGAAATATCTATGTTTTATACATGTATATTTACAGTCATCACTGGTGTTGCCTCTCTAAAAACCCTAGAATAAAACATTTGTTACCAGGAGTGGTTCTAGGGAAACAAAACCATAAGAAGTACCTTTCTAAGTTGTTTCTCAAGTATGATTTGTCCAAAATGCACTGAACACTCTACCTTTGTTAATAAAGATAAGTCTGCCACTGTTATAATCCATGGCATGAGATGATGATGTTACTACTTTAGTAAAATACTGCCTTTAGTAAATAAAGTGCTGGTGAGACATGAAAGTCTGGGTAATTGTGTGTTTGATCAGTTTCACCACTTTCATCAGCATGATAAGTTTAGGGATGCTGGTTGGTTGTTACTACTTAGCATAGACAAAGTAGTGGAGGAAAGAGATGAACTCCAGACTCAGATGCCTTCCAAGCTATTGCTAAGGGTGCCCAGGAAACACCCTCATCACCCTTTATTGCCTCTAAATCTGTACCTATATCTATGTCTCAATGAGTTCCTAAAGGTGACGTAAAGATGGTAGCCCAGGAAGTTGTACACTATACTCTTAAAGGAATTCTGAAAGTATTTAATATGTAGAGACAGACACCTGCATAGTATGTGGAATAATAGTGCAGGGAACATGTGGTTGAATCAATCTGTTGATATGAGCCCACTAAACACATTCTTCATGGGTAGCTAATATTTTGGCTGCATAGTCAGGAATATGGATATACCATCATAATGGATAAAAAATTAAAAATAATTGTATCTCAAAAAATGCTCACCAAAGATTACCTCAGATGAGAATTTTAACAATTAAGTGGATAAGATGGCATATTCTGTGGAAAGCAGGTGTATTGTCTCTTGTGTCCACAATATGGCCGCTTTTGTCATTGCCCAGTGAGCTTATGAAAAAATGGCCACACTAGCAGGGATGAACGTTATGTATAGCCTCAGCAACATTCACGTCCTCTCACCAGTGCCGAGTTGGCTTCTGTCACAGTTGAGTGCCCAATCTGCCATCGGCAGAAACCAACATTGAGTCCAAGATAAGGGACCCATCCTCGAGGAGCTCAACTAACAACATGGTGGTAGGTTAATTAAATAGGACACTTTCCTTGTGGAAAGGGTAGTGTTTTTGTTCTTACAGGAAGAGATGCTACTTTGGATATGGATCTGTCTTCCATGCATTCAATGCTTCTGCTAAAACTACCACATGGCCTTACAGAGTGCCTTATCCACTGGCATGGTGTCCAGCAAAGCACTGCCTCAGATCATGGTTCACTTCCTAGCAAAGGAAGTTCACCAATGGTCCTATCCCAAAGGAACCCAAAGGCATTACTGTGTTCCCTATCATCCTAAAGCGGTGCTTAATAGAACTATCGGATGACCTTTGAAAGACACAATTATGGGGCCAGTTATGTAGTAACACCTCTCCAGGAGGCTCAGTGGTTGTCATCCTTCCTAATGCCTCACCCCTTTCATAAAGTTCCTCATGTTGTGGTGACCCCCCAACCATAAAATTATTTTCATTGCTACTTCATAAATATAATTTTGATACTGTTATGAATTGGGCGACCCTTGTGAAAGGGTCATTTGACCCCCAAAGGGGTCATGACCCACAGGTTGAGAATCACTGTTCTATATGCTTTAAGACCATGACCAATATATGGTGCTGTTTCGCCACTGACCAGGAATAATAGGTCCAGAAACCAAGGGACGGAAATGGGAGTAGCACCACTCATTATTACTCTTAGTTACCCACTACAAACATTTTTACTTCCTGTGTCTGCAAGCCTATGCTCTTCAATTTTGGAGGTCTTAGTTCCAAAGGGAAGCATACTTGCACCTGGGACCTTGGTACAGATTCCATTGAACAGGAAGCTAGGAATGTCTCCTATCCATTTCAGTTACTATATCTCTGGGTCAACAGGAAAAGAAGGGTGATGTGGTTGATCTTGATTACCAAGGGATTGGTATTGTATAACAGACACAGAGAAGAATGTCTAAAATCGGGGAGATTCCTTAGGCTGTCTCAGGATTACGATGGCTTGTGATTAAAGTAAATAGTATACTACAGCAACCCAATTTTTAAATTAAATACTTTTATTGGGAGCTCTTACATCTCTTATCACAATCCATACATTCATTCATTGTGTCAAGTGCATTTGTACATATGCCACCATCATCATTTTCAAAGCATTTTTCTTTCTACTTGAGCCCTTGATATCAGCTCCTCATTTTCCCCGTCTCTCTCCCACCCTCCCACCCCAATGAATCCTTGATAGGGTATAGGTTATTATTTTCATATTTTACATCATCCTCTGTTGCCCTTTACCCACTTTTCTCTTGTTCATCCCTCTGGGAAGGTGTTATATGTTGATCCATGTGATCAATTCCTCCTTCCTCCCTCTACCTTCCCCTTATCTTCCTGGTATCTCTATTATCATTGTTGGCCCTGAGGGGTTTATCTTTCATGGATTTCCTGTATTTTGGGATATTATCTGTAGCAGTGTGCATGTTCTGGTCTAATCCAATTTGGAATGTAGAATTGAGGTCATGATAGTGGGGGTGGGGAGGAAGCATTAAAGAACTACAGGAAAGTTGTGTGTTAGTACTATGCTGCACCTTGACTGGCTAATCTCTTCCTTGTGGCTCTTCTGTAAGGGATGTCCAATTGCCTACAGATGGGTTTTGGGTCTCCACTCCATATACCTCTCCTGCCATGTACATTGGATGTGATTTTGTTCTGGGTCTTAGATGCCTGATAACTGATCCCAGCAACACTTCATGATTACATAGGTTGGTGTGCTTCCTCCATATGGGTTATGTTGCTTCTCAGCTAGATAGCCACTTGTGTATCTTCAAGTCTTTAAGACCCCAGACTCTATATCCTTTGATTCCGGGACACCATCAGCTTTCTTCACTACATTTGCTTATGCACCCATTTTGTGTTCAGAGATCATGTCAGTTAGGTGAGCATCATAGAATGCTGGATTATTAGAACAGTGTTCTTGCATTGAGGGAGTACTTGAGTAGAGGCCAATTGTCTTTTTGCTACCTTGATACTTAACATATAAATATATGTACATAAATCTATTCCTCTCTCTCTCTCTCTCTCTCTCTCTATATATATATATATATATATATATATATATACATATATATATATTTACATATGTACATGCCTGTACTTAGACCTCTAAAATGTCCCTGGCCTCCTGGCTCTTTCCTCTATTTTCCTTTTACTTTCCTCTTGTCCCACCATTATGTTCGGCCTTCATTCAGGTTTAGTAATTCCTCACTGTTACATTGTCCTTAATTAAGCCCCACTAGGCATCCTACGCCCTTCTTTCCATTGATTTTAGTTCCCTTGTTGTTCCCTTGTCCCTGTGTTGGTTGACACTCCCCATCTTTTTCCCACCTCCCCTTCTCCTGTATACCCTCAGAACCATTGGTCCTGTTCTTTTTTGTCTCTGAATTGTTTATCCCACCTAACTTATCTAGATAGACATGCAGAGACATTAATAAGTGCAAAAACAAGGCAAAGTCAAATAAAACAACAAAGGAAGTCAAAACCAACAAAACAATAACAACAAAAAAAAACCCCAAACCAAAATATCAACAGCAAGAAAGCCAGTGACAAAAATGGAAAAGCCTATAAATAGTTCAGGACTTTTTGTTGGCCTTTACAAGTGTTTTCTAGTAGAATCTGATGGGGTGCCACACTCTGTGGTATCCACAGAGTTGGGATTGGGGCTGGTTAACAAAATAAGAATAGTAAGATTAATTATAATGTCCTGGTTACAACATCAAAAGGAACAATATTAAAGAATAACAAGATTAATTGCAATATCCTGATTTCAGGTACATAAGAGTACATTTTAAAATCAATAACTAGTGGGGATCTGATATGGGAGAGGGAAGGAGGCAGGTCATTCAGCAGTCAACAAATGGCATTACTGTGGCTAGTCTGCCTCACCATCTAAGTGAGGTGCCAGTTAAGTCCACATGGAAGAAGCACTCAAGTCAGTGTGATCCAAGGATTTCAAACAATAAAACCCAAGATCATAAGAGGGAATTGTAAAACAGATTAAACTGTGAAAACTCCAGTAGAAGGCTAAGGGTGGCAGTGTAAGCTCCAAATCCCTTTTCAGAATCCCCATGTGAATGAAGCCTCCCTTGAATTCCCTCAGACTATTGAATGGGGATGTAAACAGTGCACAGACAGGGTGAATGGCTAAGTGGATTACTCTTGGAACAAGTACAGCCATAATGCTCCTCAGAAGTAAAGATGGCAAGGCTATATCTCATGTGCTTTGGACATGTTGTCAGGAGAGACCAATCCCTAGAGAAGGGTATTATGCTTGGTAACTTAGAGGGATAGCACAAAAGAGGAAGGCCGTTGACATGATAGATTCATATACTGATCTCAAACATAAGAACAATTGTGAGAATGGCAGCATTTCATTCCGTTGTACATAGGGTCGCTGTGTGTCAGACTAGTTAGATAGCATGGTCTCCATGCCACAGTGTCTGATGCTTCTAGTCTGAGAATAAGATCTGGAATGTGCACCATTTCCCCCTAAACCTTGTGGGCATTACATTCATTTTATTACTCTTGAGTCGAGATGACAATTCAACTTAGACTATAGCAGCAACAGGCAGACACAACATTTTCCTTCTTCAAAATCCTATTGTCATGAAGTGTGTAGTTGTTACTAAGTGAGACCTGGAGAGGTAATCACAAAAGCAGAAGCCAAATGCCTGGCCAGTTTATTTTCAGGAGCCTGTCTCTTAGGCTTTGAATCTCTGGATTCTGCTATACTGAATCCTACAAAAGATTTGTTCTTCCTAAATAAAAGGGGTACCCCAAAATAAACAGAATTATTTTTCCCAAAAGCTATATATTTAAATTTATTTTACAAAGCAACCTTATCACCTTCAAAGTACTCTCCATTACACTTCATACATTCATCAAATCTGCAATTTCATTCTTGGAAACATTTTTCAAACTCATCTATTTGGATGGCTGATGACACCTCCCTCATTTTTTTTCCTTCTTTTTCACCTCTTCTATGTTGTCAAATTGCTGCCTTTCATGTCTCTCTTCATTCATGGAAACAAAAGGAAGTCACACGAAACAAGTTCAGGTGAGAAGGTGCATGCGACAAGAGAGGCATGCTGTTTTTTGCAAAAAACTGGCACACTGAGATGGCTGCATGAGCAAGTGCATTGCTGTGTCAGCAAAACCAACCCCCCATCTGCCACAAATCAGGCCTTCTTTTTTTAACACTATTACACAATATTTTCAGAATTTCAAAATAGAAAGATTGATTAACAGTCTGACCTGGTAAAATGAACTTCAAACGCACTATCCCCCTCACATAAAAATTAATGAACATCATCTTGATCTTTGATTTCACTTGACAAGCTTTATTTGGGTGAGATGATAATGGAGTCGTCCACTGGCTTGATTGGTGCTTGCTTTCAGGGTTAGAAGAATCGCACCAGTAATGGCCTTGGGATAAATGTCTGGGTCACTTTGGAGCTGGCTTTCAAAGCATGAGAAGGGTTATTTCAAAATGTGTGCCTCTGCACTCTCTTTTCCTTGGTCAGGCAGAACCCGAGGCACACATTTTGAAATAACCCTTCTCATTCCCAAATCTTGGGTTAAAATTCATTGAACAGATTTCCAAGATCGTCCAGGTAACTTCCCCAGCTCTTCAGTGGTCCATCGTTGGTCTCTGAGCGCAAGTGCATAAATTTTGTCAACATTTTTTCTGTTCGGGAAGTTGACGGGCATCCAGAATGAGGTTTGTCATCAATAGACATATCATCGTTTTTAAAATGAGAAAACCACTCATATACTTGAGTTCTTCCCATAGCACTCTCCTTGTTAGCTGTGTTCAACAACGCAGCGGTTTCTGCGGCATTTTTCCCGAGCAGGAAACAAAATTTCACAGCTGCATGCTGTTCTCTGAAATCAGGCATCACAAAAAAAAAAAAAAAAAAGAGGTTTGAGCTTTTTACAAAAAATTTCACTGTGACGAGAGAAAGCCTTCCCAGGCAAGGCCACTGGGTGCACTAACTCAGAGAGAGTAGCTTGATGCTTGCCTAGCAGGAAAAATGCATACTACAAAAGTTCCAACCAGCGGAGCTTTCCCCCCCATTTTGGGGAGGGGGGGTTACCCCCTTGTATACTAAACAAGTGTGAAAAGGCTCCCATTGTAATAACTGCATATGAAGGCCTAAATGCTGACAACATGTAAGACAAAGATGAAACCAAATTCTTTTGAAGCCATACAATTAAGACTTTACTAAACGCTTCAACTTGAAGGGATTCATAGTCCTTTACGGATGTACAATGCCATATGAAACATTTTCCAGGTACAACCTTGTCCTTCTGGTATTCAGGAGGCTAAGAAGCACCCATAGCTCCTTCATGACCCCTAAGCTGCCCACACTAGTGCACTTGTGTCCAAGCAACCTCTGAAACAATTTGCATCCTGCAACTGCAACAGCTGACAAACACTGTCATCCCCACAAAAGTGAATGCCACTGGATAACAATAAATCAAGAAAATTCTAAACACAGACAGTCAATTAGGAGACAGAATGGAGCTCTTTTGCAAAGTTTGATACTGGAACATCATTATGGACTGGCCCTGGTGAAACATATCTATTGTGAAACCATAGCTGATCACCAAGGCATTCATTTATTTTCCTATTTATGAAATAATAAAGGAAATACTCAGTCAAATTGCTTTGTGTAATTGTCAGAAGTTGTCATCTTAATGATTTTCTTTTCCTTCTCAGTCCACTAAATAAATTTGTATGATTTCTATTTAGGGCTTGCCCCCACCCCCTTTCTTTAAAGAGGCACAGCTGAACAGCCCTGTTTTTGAGATGAATGGAGCTAGAGAATTATCTTTTGAGGCTTAGTATACAATATAATCACATAAAATTCTTGGAGCTCAAGAAATGTCATCTTTACATCAACAGCAACAGAAGGAAAAAATTGTTTTCTGCCTGAGGCAGTCGTGATAAGGGATTTAGAAGCCATCCCAATGTGGGCTTAAAGATATGCTGGGATTCAGCCCAGCACATAAGGTGTCTGCAGCTCACTTTGTAGCTAATGTTTTAACAGATGTCGTATGACTCAGGGGGTTAGAGGAAGGGGGAAGAGGGGAAATGGAGCAAAATGAGTCACAGAATATTTTCTCTGTAATATTTTGTCTAACCTACATTTGCCATGGTTGCTGCAAAATTGTCATTGGTAAAGTGAGATAAGGGCATTGAACAGAGTCCTAAAAATAACTGTACACCAGAAGGGAGTAGACACTTCCATGCAGAATTGTCTATGTTTTACTTTTGCCTCTGAAGTGAACAGCTTTCTACCATGTTAGCAAATTAAACTATCATGCAATCTTAACAGTGCTTCCTCAAATCATTCAGCCTTCTCATTTAATTAATAGCAAATTAGAGATCTATCGACTGGGATTTCCATTGGCACAGCAATGAATTTTTCTTTAAGATTTCCAAACGAACAGACGAAAATGCATCAAAATCTCAAGTGATCTTGACTTTTTCATAGTTTATAAAAAGTCATTTTGTTCAGACATTCTCTATTGATTAATTATAAATGTCTTTTTAAAACAATAGCAGGTACCTTGAAATGTGCCTGCTTTGAAATATGCTAACGTATCTGGCGGCGGGGGGTGGGGTGGGGGGTGGGGTGGGGGGGTGGGATGGGGGGAGGGGGGATGACACTCAGTGTATGGTGGACACTCTCTACTTCCTTCCTTAATTTAGTCTACCAAAACAGAATGTGCCTCTAGCAACCTAATTAAAGAAGAGCACTCAAGTCTCAATCACTGGGTACCTTGCCAAGTTTGGGGCATCCTTAAATATTGATTGATTCATTAATTGATCTCAGTGGGAAAACCCATCATATCACTATTTTAAGGCAAAGAGACTTTGGGTTGATCTGCACAATCCCCAGTGGGGTCTATTCCTAAAATGATTCCTTTTCATTTATAATCACTGCCTTTATTCTTTATCTTATAGCAATTCAAATTCTGAGTCTAATAGACTGGATGGCGCACAGCAAGGAAAATACCTGAAAGAAACGCAAATATATCAGCGTTACTGTACTCCCCCAAATTGACTGAATTTGTGCTGATTTTCTTTCGTGCTCAACAAGAAGATCAGAAAAGAACGGTGCTTGGTGATGGCTGAGAAGATGACTGTTTCTGATGCCTGAGTGCTAGCGAGTAGGGTCTTTCTACATGTGCTGGCTCTGCAGCTACCCAGACTGGCTCTGAAGGCAAGTGTTTGTCCTATGAGTCTGACCCTTGTTCCGAGTAATCATGGGAGGCCCTGAAACTTTTGTTGGATAAAGTACGAAGAATTCAATTACCTCAGCAGTATCTGTCCCCTTTTATCTTCTGCAGGGGGTGCTGTAGCTGACCAAAGGCCCTACAGCCAAACAAAGGGTGTTTGGCTAATCCGCACAGTTTTTGAAAAGTCACTGCCATGGAATAGATTCGCTCCTGACTCACAGCGACCCCACAGGGCAGGGTAGCACTGCCCTTACGGGTTTTCAAAACTGTAACTCCGTATGGGAGTAGAAAGCTTCATCTTTCCAGGGTGGAGTGGCTGGTGATTTCAAATTGGTAATTTCAAATTGCTGCCCTTGCGGGTAGCAGCCCGAGTAACTACTGTGCCATCAGGTCTCCCAGGTTTACAAAGCCCTTAATGGGAGCTACAAGTGAATACTTCTTTCCTCAGAATTTCAACAGAATGGTCGAGGATTTTTTTCCTGGTTATACAAAATAAGATATTTTTCATGACATCATAACAACTACTAATGAGAATTTAGTGAGCCCTTATTGCATACCAGGATCCTTCTTTAACTTATTCGATTATTGCTTACCCCATTTTAATGATGTCAAGCTATGAGGAGCTAGATATACATTGAGGTGATAAAGACACCCAGCCTTTAGATCATTCATTCAGTGGATAACCAAGGCTCCATAAGGCAAAAGAGAGGGAAGGGAAGGCCATCTCAGGAAACACAGTTGCCATCCATCCACCGCAGGGAGAAAAAGGGAAAGAAGTCGCTTTTTTGTGATATTTCTAGCTGGTTTGAGGATATGTGTTGTTTGTTTGTTTTTCTTTTCTTTTGTTTAATCATTTTATTGGGGGCCCTTACAGCTCTTATCACAATTTATACATATATCTATTGTGTCAAGAACATTTGTACATACGTTGCCATCATCATTTTCAAACCATTTTCTTTCTACTTGAGCCCTTGCTATCAGCTCATTTTTAGTAGAGACAGATATAGCATCAAGATCAGGTTGAAAAAAATAATAAAAAGCTAAATTTTGGCTCAAAGTGACCCTATAGGACAGAATAGAAGTACCTTCATGGTTTTCTGAGTCTTTAACTCTTTACAAGAGTATAAAACCTCATCTTTCTCCTGAGAAATAGTTGATGGTCTCAAACTGCTGACCTTGCAATTAGTAGCCCAACATGCCACCAGGACTCCTAGATAAGGTCCAAGGGCTGGAGTAGTCTTTTCTTGTCCTCACGGAAAGACTCTGTTAATGCAGGAACCACTTAGAAAATGGAAATGTACTGTGTTTTCTGAAGAACTGAAAATGTTTTCAGAGGACAATGCTTATTTCCAAGTAATGCCTTGTTTAGCTCCTGGAGAGCGACCTGGAAGTGTTCTAGGGACTAATAAAGCAAATGCAGACCTGTAGCGTTTATTTATAAATTAGATCATTTATACTTAATTTTTAATGACTTCATTTTGCATCGATTAGCCTAGGATTTTAACATACAAGTCAATAGGATGATACTCCTGCGCCAGCCACCCCTCCCATTGCACAAAAGGCTCATGAACAAAATGGCGATAATGGTTATCCACAGGCATGAACTTCGACTCACAAGGCAGACTTAGCTATCATCACTGCTGAGTGCCCAAACTGCCAACACCAGAGACCGAGTCTGTGATATGGCATCATTGCTAGGGACAATCTACCAGCACCCTGGAGACAGGTTGGTACCATTGAACCACTTCCATCATGGAGAGAATAGCTGTTTGTCTTTACTGAAAAATATCTGCATCTAACTGTAAAGTCAACAGTGTGAAACCCGCAGCTGCTCTTTGGAAGAAAGATGAGGCTTTCTATTCCCATAAAGAGTTAGAGTCTTGGAAATCTCAGGGAAGTTCTATCCTGTCCTATAGGGTGGCTCTAATCAGAATTTTTTGTTTGATTTTTTTAGTTGAGCACATAAATTTCTATCAAAACTACCACTATGGACTTACAGAATTCTGTGCCCACTGTCATGGTATCACACACAACACTGCCTCAGATCAAGGAACTCACTCACAGCAAATGAAGTGTGGTTATGGGCCCTTGCAAATAGGATCCACTCACTGATCATAGACGCTGTTGGTTTGCTAGAGCAATGGAATGACCTTGTAAAGATACAATTATGAAACTAACTGGGTGTCTGGACCTTGTACGCTTGTGGAAATGATCTCAAGCATGCAGTATATGCTCTAAACCAACACACAGTTTATGGTGCTATTTGTCCCACAGCCAAAATTCATGGGTCCAAGAACCAATGTGTGGAATGAGAGTGACACTACTTACTATTGACCTAAGTAGCAAGGGAGATGTGGTTAGCAGACAGGCTAAGAGCCAGACTAGGCAGAAGAGACTGCAGGACAACCTAGAGAGAACCTTACCAAAACAGTAGAACTTCGGTTGGATTTAGAAGTATGAACAGGATTCAACTAAGTGTAGACACTAGGCAAGGATGTGAATTGGTAGTATTTCTTATCTTTGCATCCTACATGCCTTCTTCTGCTAAAGACAAAGAGATAATGAACTTTCACAGATCACCCACAGTTGGCCTAGGAGAGGGGAGCATCCTAAATTGTGGAGTAGAAACCAAGGACCTGAAAATGTCTCCTTCCTCTCTTTCTCCCTCCCCTTCCTTCCTTTCTTCTCTTTGTACCAAAGAAAGAGAAGCTTTCTACTCCTGCAAAGAGTTATAGTCTCAGAATCAGAACATACTCAATGGCAATGAGTTGGGTGGAATATTTAACATTAATTCTTGTCAAAATTGTTTGAAATAAATTTAATGTGAACTGTCAGTAAATTGTTCCATGCGCACATGAATCTGAAGTACAGAGTTGTATGTAAGGAATCTCAAGGAATTCCACTCTTTGCGGAATTTCTGTTAGGAAATGAGCTAGCTCTGCCATGCCTGGTTCCATCCATTTGGGAGTATTTGTTTTTGTTGTTATCTGCCATGTAGTTGAACAAAATGATGCCTGGCCCCATACCATCCCAATGATCAGTTGTGGACTGGTCCACTTGACTTGGAAAGATTTTATTGGCTGTTTTAAAGTAGACCAGTAGACTTTTCTACTTAGCCCTTAGTCTGGATTCCCCAGTGAAATGTGTTCAGTGTCATAGCAACATACAACCAACCCTCCACTAAGAGATGCATGGTGGCTGCAGATACAAAGGCTAGAAATCAAACTTGGTGAGATATCTACCACTGAACCACAAATGCTTCAGAGATTTGAGGTAATGCAACTCAAACAAATGAATCCATGCTTGCAGCTATTTGGCTGGTAAGAATCAAGTCCCTGAATGAATCAAGTCCCATATTTTAAGCTCCTTTTCCTCTATCTTCACTAATCCTACCCTTTTAGTCTCCATGATTCCATTTCCTTGACTTTCTTTGCATAGAATTTTTTTAAAGAATTTTTTCCCTTTTGTGGAGAGAAGTAGACTAGTGGATACAATAGTCTAATGCTGAACTTGATATCTGATTGATTGTTAAAAATGTATATTCTCTGCAGCATGGTCTCTAACATTTCTTTTTTAATTTTCTTGGTTTGTTATTGTTCTTTTTAAAGTGTATGTACTTATCAGTAAGAAAATTGTGAACATGCATCACTTGTATTTGTTTTATAAATTTGTCCATGCAATAGTATATACATAAAAATCATTATGAGTGAAATGACAAAAAAACAAGTTAGAAATTCAAAAATGTCCTTCCCACACTTCAGTGGACCACCTTGCGTATATCTTCTTGGGAAGCAGCTACTTAAGGCCCTCAAACCTGTGCTACATTATATCTCACTCAGTAGGTTTGAAAAACATATTTTCTTTTGGCAATGACTGACAGGCTTAGGTGCCTGGGGTGAAGAACAGTCACTGAAAAAATAGTTTGGGTGTTTCTAAAATAGCGTACTCCTACATAACCACTGTTCTCTACTCAGTGGTATCTCCAACACTACCACCGAGGACAGGCAAATTAATTCATGTCCTTCATATCTAATATGCCTGGATAATAGAATGTCAATAAAATGTTGCTGAGAGAGTATTCATCAACGCTAGTAGGATTTTTAAATCTCCAACCCCAGTGATCTGCCCTATTCTAAGTTCCAGAGTGAAGCCAATGCTAGCTAGATAAATAGGGTAAGAGTGCAATAACTGGTCCAGACAGAAAATTCCACACTCTACTGTGATCATCTCTCCTAGCCACCTCAAAGCAAAAAATATTATGCCATTTCCTGTCAGGATTTCCCTACTGAAGTATCAAGATAATTAGAAACTATATATTAAGTATAAAAGATGATTGGATCACTTTTTTTACAAAAAGTATCAGTCTCTAAATTTCAAAGCATATTTCAGATAAGACCAATGAGTATTTTATCATTCTTTCTAATGATATGATGGGCCTCTGAGGAAATATATAACCACTTCCATGTCAAAAACAGATTGTAATGATATATTGTTTTCTTTTTAATTATAAAAATATGATACACATTCAAGACAAACATGTGAGAAAACCAGCAGAACACAAGAAAACAACAACAACTTGCACTCACTCATCAAATGCATAAAAAATTATATTCAATTATAAAGGAAAAAGTAGAAATGAAATCTAGAGGTTTAAAAAAAGAAGATAAACATTTTCTATTGGTCATGTAGACAAGAGATTCCACAGCTTTATCATGAACCAAAATGCCCATCTTCTGGATTTAAGACCGAGTTCCACATGTGCCAGAAACCTGAGTATGGCAATGGACAATAATTATTTCCATACAGTGTTGGTAACTTCAAACTTCACATCAGGTAAGGGTCTAATTATTAAAATATATAGAACTCTACCATTAGAGTTACAATTATAAAATAATAAATAATCCAATTAAGAATTGGGGGAAAAACATGAACACACACTTCACCAAAAATGAAGTACAAATGATTGGGGAAATGTGAATTAAAACCACAATGAGATACTACCTTTCATTCACAATGCTAAACCAATTTAAAAAATCAGAGAATAACTGCTGGAGAGCATGTGAAGATAATGGAACTCGTATAAATAGTTAGTGGATATCTAAATATATGTAACCACTATGGAAATGATATGGTGATGCTTGGAATTGAAATTCTACACGATCCACCAATATCACTATTAGGCATAAACCCCAAAGAAATAAGAGACACAACACAAGTGGAGATATGCTCTCCCATGTTCATAGCAGCACAGCTCACAATAGCAAGAAATTGGAAGCAGCCCAAATGCCCAGCAGTTGAAGAATGGATAAAGAAACTATGGTACACACGCAGTGGAATACTGCGCCTCCCTAAGAAACAGTGATGAAAGCATGAAACACCACATGACATACAAGGACATGGATTCCATTATGCTAAGTGAAGTTAGTCAATCACAAAAGCATAAAAGTCATATGAGTCCACTATTATAAGTAGAAATGCCAGGTAAACAAATCGTAGGAACAAATCCCAAACAAAGGGCTAGAAAGTTTGCATACTAGTCCCGAACCACACATCAGCCCTGTTCTGTGTAGTTCATAAGACCCACCTCCAAAAAAAGAGATCTCACTTAAGCTGGAGTCACTCCTTCCAAAAGGGGAAACAGCGATGACCCTCCACTGGGTGCCATAAGTACAACACTGCAACAAGGCTGCACCAAGTCCACAGGCCCTCCACCGGAACAAGAGGAAAACCTACTGAAAAATCAAGTCCAAACCAGGCAAAAGGAGCATCTACATTTCAGGAGAGGCACTGATATTTGCTGGTGGGTATGGCGGGTAAACGGGGAGGAGAAGCCTCACATCTGGAAGGGATGCTAAATAAAAATTGTAGGAAACCTACGGGGAGAAGAAAACTGGTTCCACGTTCCGGGGTACACACTATGAATAAGTTTCTACCCAATCCTCAGAGAGCCATGTCATGGACTAAGTACTAGAATGACCACAGACACTGGCCTTACAAAAAACATGGCATCCACCAAGGGCCAAACCAGAAAGACTCAACATGGAAGTCCAACTGAAGGCACTGGGCCCCACCTCAAAACTACCTGTTGCTCTTGGACATTGGACTGAAACTCCCTGATCTGACAGGGAGTAAAAGGTGGCTACCCCAAGACTGAGGAAATGGCAGCCATTGGACCTTGTGTGGCTTAGTGGGTGTGTCCAGTGAAAGGGAACCTAGAACCACCATATATTTAGAACCTCCATGCCCGCCTTGCATTAATATGAGAGGTATCAACCTGAGAGGCAAGGATAGGCCCTTGTAAGAAAGGGTGCTACTGGCTATCAATTGGAATAGTGTCTGGGGTCTTAAAGGCTTGAATTCACACAAGCAGCCATCTAAGTGAGGTGTCAACTAAGTCCACAGAGAAGAGAGACACCAGCCTCTGTGCTCCAAAGGTGACAATAACAAAATCCAAATATGATGAAGGAAACGGTATGAGAGCTTAAATTGTGAACACCCAATTGGCACAAGGTTAAGGAGACCACATTTCATCTGCAGAGTATCTAGTCAGATTAAGCCTCTGGCAGATTCCTTCTGGCCATAGGTGAGGGACTCAGGGACTTGAAGAGCTTTCCTATCAAACAGTTTTTATGATCAGTCTTAATTTTCTTATGGTGGATAAAAGCACGGTATAATATGATACTTGGCCAGTTGACCTCCCTCTTGACCCAACCTCAATTTTATCTAGGCTATACTATTTCTCACAAGTTCCACAACTGAAAAGTCTTCTCTGGCTTTTAAAATATTACTAGCAGGCTTTTCTTTCTTATTCAATCTTTTTATCTTTATATTAACATTTTCTTCTTTCTGTTTCTTTTGTTATTGTTTCCTATAGGTTTCCTAGTTTATGAAGCACAGAAGGAGTGGATGCATGGAGACAATAACTGATGCAAGGTTTTATTAGGGGTGGAGATGGTACTGTGGAGGGTCCAGAGAATTGGGGAGATAACAATTAATGTCGGGGGAAGGAGCACTAGTTGACCAGTGGTTATCATGGGTGAAGGAGGAAATTTTTGCTTAGCGGGCATTAAGTTTATGTTAATGGTAATGAAATAATTAGGAAACGGATATCAATAATGGTTGCACAACTGAGTATAATCAATAGCACTGAATTATATATGTAGAACTTGTTGAATTGTAGAACGTTTAGTTTTGCATACTTTTACCACAATTAAAAATGTTTATAATAATAATAATAAGTACAAGGAAGGAAAAAAGGTTCTAAAATTGATTGTGGTAATGATTATATAACTCTTCTTGATATGATTGAATTGTTTAATTAGATAATAGGTGGCAGAATTTCCAGTAAAACTGTAAAAACAAAGTCATTTTTTGTTTCAGTTTTTCCCTGTTTAATAGTGTATTAATGTGATATATAGGTTTATTGTGTGCCACTTGGCCAATAAAAATATGTGGGATTAATAAGGTTGCAGTTTGATGGGAGGGCAAAGAGTTAAATGGCCTGACAAGCCCTGTCTCTTGCTCTCTGGTGATCAGACCAGCATGTGGCTGCCTTAGCTAGTTCTCTGCCTCAACTTGTGAGCTGTACTGCCCATAGGACACTCAGCCCATGTCACTAGAGATTGAGCTTCCTTTGAGACCTGCTTTACCACACTGCTGTTGTATACATCATTTGAACTTGAGACTGTCAAATCCTGTCATCTGGCTTACTGTTGGTGACCCGCCCTGCTGGTTGCTTCCTGTGTCTGGACTGACTGCATTGCCCTACAGAAGACTCAGCTGTCTACTTCCTTGACCTTGGACCCAGTGGCCCTTGTGAGTTGAAGGACTTCCAGTATATTAATTGTTCCATGGAATTGAGTTGAACTGAGCCCTCTGTACTGCTGTGTAGACTAATTAGCTGTTATATGCCTTCATGCTTTCTCTCTCTCTCTCTCTCTCTCTCTCTCTCTCTCTCTCTCTCTCTCTATATATATATATATATATATATATATATATATATATATATATATATATATATATATATAAATCATAAGTGTCCTGGGTTTGTTTATCTAGAAAACCCTGTGTAACAATTATGAAGACTTGATAGAAAGACAAATGGATTTATAGGCTAATAACTTTGTAAGCTGCATTCACATATTAAATCTAATATTTGAGAAAATATTTCATGAAATGATTGTTCCTGATTAGTTCATCCTTGTAAAGAGTTTAATTTTGTTGGATGTTTAGCAGACATGGGACATGGGGCCTGGCTTCATGTTGCTGTTGGTGTTAGGTGCCTACAAGTCAGTTCCAACTTGTAACAGACCTATGTACAATAGAACAAAACATTGAATTTTGAGTCTTTAAGGCACATTGCTTGCTCTAAAGGCTGCCTCAGTGAGATCCCATGTGGACACTCCACTTGGTGAACTGGACTCGTCCTCAGACACACTTGTAACCTGAGGACTCCAGTCAGATACATGGTGTCTGAGAAGGGGAAGACAGCTGTGCCAAGACTGTTGGACTGTTGGTAGACAGACGAACACAGTCTTGCTACATCAATGGCTTGGATGCTGTGTAGTAAGATAGGTATTATTGCAGAAAAACTGTGATGGGCATTCTGTTTTATTGTGTTTCTGTTTGTTCGTGTTAGGGTGTATCTCAGAGGTGTTATGTCTTTGGGAGTCACTCTCTTGAAGTTTTGTTATATTTTTTTCTGTTTCTTGGTAAATGAAGCCCTGGATGGATGATCCTACAGAGACAGCAAGTAGAATAACTTGGGTTTTTTTTGGGGGGGGTGTGGGGGAGCGGGAACAATGGTGGTAGCAGGGTAAGCAGAAAAGAATGTCAAGGAGTCCTGTAAGAAAAAGAACAATCGGAAACTGATTGTGGTAGCAATTGTACAATTTTTCTTGGTGTGATTGAACTATGGAATGATATGTGTATTAATCCCCAATTAATAATAATTTTTAAAGTTAGCCATTAAATCCATCTAAATCTAGCACTCACTGCTGGGATCCCTAGCTCTTTGTGTACTTTGAGATAGTTACATATATGTTGCTTTAGCCTCATTTGGATTAATTTCTAAAACTTTGACCAGGCATACCCAAATATTTCTGTATTTGGAAATTCACAAGCGCAGTTCTACCCTGACCCACAGGTTCACTATGAGTTAGCATCGACTCCATGGCACTGAGTTTTGTTTTGAGTTTTTGGTCTTTAATAGTATCCTCTACACTGTTCTACTAGAACACGAGCCATCAATTCTCAAGCACTTTCTAAGCCACTGCCAGGTCAAGAGATGCAACATAGAGAAAAAAGGAATGGCAGAAGTATTCATCAGCATGTAGCACCTTCTTTAATCAATATGCTGCAATATTGATTGAGCAGCCACTGTGATGCAAAGTGTTCCTTGTTTTTACATTGTAAAACGTTGACTGCCCTGGAAAGGATCAATGAATCTGATTACTACTCAGGACCAATAGGGAGGAAGGAAATCAGAAGTAGAGTCTGACAATTTTCTGTCTATAACTGAATGGAACTTAGGTGTGTGGTTCATCAGGAACCCTGGTGGTGCAGTGGTTAAGTGTTCACATGTGGAACAAAAAGCCAGTAATTAATATCTACCAACTTCTCTGCAAGAGAAAGAAACTGGCTTTCATAAAGTTCCAGAGTATCTACTCTGACTCCTGTGCTAGGATATAATAAATCAAACTAATTATACAAACACAGACACACATCCACACACACAAGATTCCTGACCCCTGTTTGCTATTCTGTGCACTGCAGAGGATATATATATATATATTTTTTTTCCCCCTCTATTCCACTGTCTTACCTAACCAGTCACATACATTTGATCTTGAAATAGCAATGGAAAGAGGCCTCAGGAAGTTAGTGTGTAAGATGGGTCACTCATCATGTTGGTCATCTGAGCCTATTGAGGTAGTCTTGGGTAACTAATGTTTGTTAATCAAGAAGGCAAGAATACAGTGGTATTAGAGCATCAATTCAGCTGAAGGGGTAGCAAGAGAGGTAGAAGGTGATGAAAGATGAAATTGGGGTGCATAAAAATTAACTGCATTCCTTCATTCACAAACATTCCTTCACACCCAAGTATTTATTCCACAAATACTAACTGGATCCTTACACAGTGTTCAGAAATGTCAAATCGCTGAAGGCAAACTTTCATTTTACAAGACTGATAGTAAGCATTTTTAAAGTCAGAATGAGTCAATGAGAATATATAACTCACTCAGGGACGCTATGGAATAGTTTCAAAAATGAGATGTTAGAGCATGACAAATGAGCCTCGAGCCATGGGAAAGGAGTGTGGTCAATATCAGGTGGCAGCATCTGACCCTCCTGAAGATTGCTTCAAATCCCTGGATATTGGATTGAGCCATATGAAACTGCTATTTTTCTAGATCAAAAAAATGATTGAATAGCAGTACACTTACTCCGTACTTATCAACTATCTCGTTATCCAATGTTGTGAATTTACAATAGTAAAACAATTCTATCTGATTATTTTGTGTATTAATGATGCATATCTAACAGTAACAAATAGTGGGGTGCAAGGTGGGAATAACGCTGTCTGTGATAGTCAAGGTTGTGTGTCAACTTGGTTAGCTTTGGGGTCTTAAAGGTTAGGCAGTTATGTAATCATGAAAGTTACCCATTTTGTAATGATATTATTTAGCAGTGTGTAATGTAGTAGTAGTCATCGTTCATTTTTGATATGATATGGTCATCCTATGCTTTTACATATTGCTCTTTTTACATAGTAACCTTGTCGTAATGATGTCATATGGTCCAGCCTGACATTTTTCTGAAAAACAACCCTTCTAAATGTTTAAAATAATAGCTTCTTCCCAGGTAAAACAAATACACAGATAAATATTGGGTAATGTGAGAGAGTCAGTTTGCTGAGGCGTAGGGCAATGGTCAGGTGTGAAAGGACGACACTCAAGGACATGCAAGGGATGAGTGCTTTGGGCCAAAGCGAAATGGTTTGGTGCTTGCTGAGAGGCATGAGAGCCACTGGACAGTTTTTAGGGGGAAGTAAACAGGTAGACTGTTATATAGCTAAACAATGAAGGTTGAATTTGCATGAGAATATACAGTTTGTAAGTGGTGAGTCTGTAACTTAAATGGCGACCTCTCCGCCAGTACCTAAGTTTTTACTATTACAGCATTATGACCAATAACTGAATGGAACTTATGATTCAGGTGGCTCATTAGGAGCGTTGGTGGCACAGTGGTTAAGCACACACTTGTGAAACAAAAAGCCAGGAATTCAAATCTACCAGCTCCTCTGCAAGAGAGAGCCATGGCAGCCTGCGTTTATAAAGACGGATAACCTTACGAAAACCATGAGGCAGTTCTATTCGGTTCAATAGGTGCACTATGAGTCAGAATCAACTCAGAGGCAGTATGTTTGGTTTTTAATTTTCATTATGCTGAAAAAAATTCGCAGTCAGAATTTTAAATCATGAGTGATAAGCCAAGAACAGAACGCGATGGGAAAAGAAGACTAAATTGAAATCAAGTTAGCTGACTCAGGTAAGTGCTATCCTGTTCTCTGAGGTGAGTCCTTAAGTAGTACAACTAGTTCTCAAGCTTGACTGCTACCAGTATATTCCAGCCTCCTCCTATGTCCGAAGAAAGGCTTGGTGATCTAATTCCCAAAAAATCAACCATTAAAACTCGATGGGGCCTTCCACCTGCTAGCATTGTCTTTCACACTTGCCTTGGGACCACCAGCCTAGTCGCCCTCCAAGTGGACCCCAACTGCTCCTGCGCCACTGGTGGCTCCTATGCCTGCTCTGACTCCTGCAAGTGCAAAGACTGCGGATGCACATCCTGCAACAAGAGCTGCTGCTCCTGCTGCCACGTGGGCTGTGCCAAGTGTGCCCAGGGCTGCATCTGCAAAGGGGCATCGGACAAGTGCACCTGCTGTGCCTGACAAGAAAGCCGTGTCCAGATATGACTAGACCAACGTCTCCAAACCAGAGGTTCTCCCTCAATTGACCCTCACATCTTTGCTACCTCCTTTTCTGTATGAAATGTCTGAATGATAATAAAGGTTGTTGACTTGAAAAAAAAACTCGATGGGGTGCAGTTCCACTCCAACACATGTGGGGTCATCATGGGTTGGAATTGACTTGGCAGCCTCTGAAACTGGTACCTTTTGAGGGAGAAAGGTACTTTCTGATTGACTACCTCTTACTGAATGCCTTTCTTTTTACTAACCACCTCCATCCTATTTTCTCCCTAAGTTGAAGGAGCAGTGAGTTAGTGGTTTAAAAGACTTGCTTTGGAAGCATTCTGAAAACTCAAACTCACTGCCTTCAAGTTGGTTCTTACTCATAGCAACCTTATAGGACAGGGTAGAACTACCTCAATTGGTTTCTGAGATGGTAACTCTTTGTAGGAGTATAAAATCTAATCATTCCTCCACTGACTGGCTGGTGGTTTCGAACTGCTAACCTTGTCCTTTGTAACCTATACACCACCAAGGCTCCTTCTTTTGAGCATAGAAACAAATACTATACTACTTCTTTATCCCACAGCCCTCAGCAATACAGTCTCTCTTAACATCTCTTAAGGGAGAAGCACTATTTTAGCCAATGGGATTCATTCTCTTATCAGACAGGAGTTTAAAGGACAGTACATCTAAAGTATTACTTAACCATTTCCAAAAGAGTAGCAAAACAGTCTCCGTAGCTAACCGACTCTCAGAGAAGAAAGCATCCATTGCATTCTAGTGCCTGCTTTCCTGATGAGAAACAGATCCCTGTGGCTGGAATGTATTTTCCTAAGTGCACAACCACAAAAAAAAAAAAAAAAACCAACACCAACATTCTGACATTCTATAGCATCCCTAACATTTCTCAAATCTGAATTCCTAATTGGGTTAAAGGGGGAAAAAAACAACCTTGAATTTTCATGCTGGTTTTTATTCAGAATTTAAAACAGAACTCAAGACACATTTTCCTATTGCTCCAGAACATGCATAAGCTGGTTCAAAATTCCTATGACCCCCTCAGAAACTGAAAACAAAGGAAAAACAGACAGACACTTGAATTACAGATATACCATGCACGCAAAGAACGGCTTCTCTTCCTTTTCAAAAAGGACACCTCTTCCTTCCCTCATTGTGTGTGTGTGTGTGTGTGTGTGTGTGTGCGCGCGCGCGCATATGTAAGTGCATGCTTTACTTTGTTAATGTATTATAGAAACACACAAACCTTTTCAGTTGTTTTTAACTTAAAGGTAAAATAATTCTGTAATAGGAATGAATCCAGAGGATCCATGGAGTCTATAATAAACTCATTGTCTTCAAACAATGCCGATTCATAGACATCCGATAGGACAGGGTAGCACTCCCCCTGTGGGTTTCCAAGACTAACTCTTAAAGGGAATCGAAAGCCCCATCTTTCTCCCAAGGAGCAGCCTATTGTATAACCCACTATGCTACCAGGGTGCCTGGAGTTTACAATAAATAATTATACTAGTAGTCTAAATGGAACCCTGGTGGAGTGATGGATTAAACATTCGACTGCTAACCACGGAGTTGGTGGTTCAAACCCAGAAGCAGCTTGGCTGGAGAAAGATGACGCTGTCAGCTCCAGTAAAGATGAACAGTCTTGGAAAGACTATGAATCACTTCTACCTTTCCTATAAGGTCACGGTGAGTCAGAATGGACTCAATAGCAGTAGATTTTATCCTTACCTGTGCAGTTTCTCCTCAAGCATTTCCATGTATTTCATAGTATTTTCCTTCAGAGTTGTATCTGCAAAACAAAAATTAAAAAGTGATGGAATTGCAGTCAAAGAAAGAATAAAACAGAATGGTAGTCCTAAAAAGCTAAACGCCAAAGGACAGTTGTCAAGTTGCTAATAAGAATGCCCTATTGTTTGGAAACGGATTCACGGAAGGGGGCAAACAGTTCATATACTCTGCTGCGAAGTGAAAGGTTGACGGTTCTAATCCACCCAGAGGTGCTTCCGAAGATAAGCCTGGTGATCTACTTCTGAAAAATCCATTGATGAAAACCTTACACACATGGGATTAAACACACATGGGATTACCATGGGTCACAATTAACTCAAAGGCATTGAGTTTTACATTCGATGAGCACGTGAATGTGGTTTTATTCAGATTGGGTATCTGAAGCCATCCACTGGAAAGGAGCCTGTATGTGCACTGCAGGACTCAGACTGGAGACTGCAGAGCACTGCAGTGTGGGCCGCCCTTGGTTGATTTTTCAAAGAGAGCTCATTTGTAGTCTATCATTGAATCACGTTCTGCTTTGTGGTTCTTACCACTTCGCAGCTAGAAGGATGGTTGTTAAGTACCGGGAAAGAGGACCCAAGAATTGAATAGTTCTCTTCCTGTTGATGAAATGGGGATTTCACCAGCGGGAACAGGGGATCATAAACCCTTTCTAACATGTGATCCTGTCTGTATGTAGGAAATCAACTGCTTAACTTACAATGTTGTGAAACCAGCTTCTCCTTGAGGAAAACTCAGTGCCCAGAAATCATTAAATATTAAAGAAATGAATGATTGTTTGGGTTCAATAAATCAAAGAGGCACTTTATTATTGATAAAAAGATATGAAAAGACTGGATATACTTTCAGCACTGATACACACTACTTTACTCACACATTTGTACTCTGTACTCTCTATGTGCTTGCCTACTGGATGAAAGTGCTGCTCAAGGTAAGAACTGAGAGATAAATCAACAAAAGGAGCTTATGGGTTTTCCTTTCATTGGTGGTTGTAATTGCCAATAATGGTGTTATAAGGATCCCTGGTGGTGCAATGGTTAAGCATCCAGCTGCTAATACTAAGGTTGGGGGCTCAAACACACTCAGTAACTCTGCAGAAGAAGAATGTGGTTGATCTGTTTCCTTAATATTACAGCCAAGATAAAACGTTATAGCATCTGGGGTCTTAAAGGCTTGAAGTTAAACAAGTGACCATCTAGTAGAGAAGCAACAAAACCGTATGGAAGAAGCACACCAGCCTGTGGGATCATAAGGTGTCAACAGGATCAGGTAACAGGCATCAGAAGATCCAAAACAAACCAAAAAAACATATTTTTGAGAATGAGGGAGTTTGGAGCAGAGACTCAAAACCCATCTGTAGATAATGGGTCTTCCCTTCACAGAAGGGTCACAAGGAAGGGATGAGTCAACCAGGGCCCAGTCTAGCACTAATGAAGCACACAATATTCCTCTGGTTCCTTGAAGCTTCCTCAACCCCCCACTATTATGACCCCAACCCTGCCTTTTGCTGTGGGCTAGATTGGACCATGTGCACAGGTACAGATAAGAGCTCAGGACACGTGGGATGCAGGTCAGATAAACTCCTCAGGAACAGAAATGGGTGAAGAGATACCAGGAGGGTAGGCAGGTGGAAGAAACTGTGCGGTAAGGTAGAAAGCCATTGATGTAAAATATGAAAATAATAATAATTTATAATTTATCAAGGGGTTACAAGGGAGGGAGGGAAAGAAAAGAGAGGAACCAGTACCAAGGGTTCAAATAGAAAGTAAATGTTTAGAAAATCATGGTGGTAACATATGACAAATATGCTTGATATAATTGATGTATGGATTGTTATGTGAGCTATAAAATGATCTTTAAAAATAACAATAATATCACAACAAAAAACCTAAAACCAATAGGTCAGTTATAAATTGTCACAGGGGGTTTCTATAAATTGGAATAACCAAATGGCACAAAACAACATATGCCTGCTCTTATCCAAGTATGGGAATTGGTTGTCATGATACTAGTTCTTTGTGGGGAGACAGTAGAAGCAAAGGCCAGTAGAACGATACAGGGAAAGGCCATGGCAATGTAGAACAGATGTTAGCAGATGTGCATGATAAATAGGCAAATTTTATTTTTATGGTTATTAGTTGTTGTGGAGTTGGCTCCAACTTATGGCAATCTTATGTATAACAGAAAGAAATGTTGCCTGTCCCCATTTTGTACCATCTTTATTATCATAGGCAAGTTTAAGTTCATTATTACAATTATTTGTCTCAGTTCATTGAGGATTTCTATTGTTATTGCTGACCCTCTACTTTACCAAATATTAGGGCTTTTCTAGTGATTGGACTTTCCTGATGGTGTGCCAAAGTAAGAAAAACAAAGTTTCCCATCCTCTCTCCTAAGAGAAATTTCAGTTTTATTTATCCTAAAACTGATTATTTTGTTCTTGTGTAACAACAGGCAGATTTTACATATATTTGAAAGGTAGAGTTAACATAATTGCATGATAAAAATCAAAATGGTATAATAAAGAAGTCAAGAATTACTACTAAGTTTTGGCCTGAGCCACTGAGAAGAATAAGAGTTTCGATGAAATGAGATGAAAAATGGGAAAACACACACACACACACACACACACACACAAGTTTTAGAGATAAGAAAGAGCTCGTTTGGATGTGTTAAATTTGCTGATGTCATTAGATATCCAGGATAGATGTCAAATATGAAATAAGCTATATGAATCTAGAATTTATAAAATGGTCCAGGGGAGATATACATTTATTTGAAAGCTTGATGAAAGAATTAAGCCTCCATGATATCGCTGAGGAAGTGAGATTAATATAAAAAGTCCTTGATGGGCATCTATAACTATATACAAGAGGTTCCTGGAAGATAACACTGAGGTAGAGTCTCCTGCCTAGAACTCTCCAGTCACAGCCCAGAGAGTGACAAGTGAGGAAGCCAATTCTGGGCCTTTAGATGCAGAACATGGACTCTCAGCACTCCAAGAATATTTTAGACCTCCCTGTCCAATTTTTGCCCACAGAGGATGCAGAAAATGCAGAAGAGCTTGCTGCATGCAGTACACTCTGTCCCCTATCTCACCAGTGTCGCAGGTGCACAGCATCCTCCCTTCTGCTCTAGATGTGTGACCCGACTATGCTGGGGAATATCCCAAGCTAGACTATCCCTTAAATGGAGCCCCCGGTCCTACTTGTGGACCACTGGGAGTCCTGAAGACTGGAGCTCACATCAGCCTGCGGAACAGAGATTTTATATTTTCAATCCCATACCAGATCCCCTGGACCACGCTCTTTGTAAGGCCACAGTTTTAATGGCCACCAGAGAGATACTCCCAGCTAAATAAAAAGGAATCCAGCCTGCAGTAAAATAGGAACACAACTTGTACACTTTGGGGGCTTCAAACATACATTTGAATTTTCCCTATTTTCTTTAGAGGAAAAAGAGCACAAACTCTTTTTCCTGGTAGAGGAACAGGAACCAAATATTCCAGTTTCTTGTTAGCTGCCCCTCCTTCTCTAAGCATATGGCTGACAATAGGACTTACTATCCTTAGGAGGACCTCCTCCTGATGACCAAGGTCCAATCAGGACGTCTTATTCAACTTCAAGGAAAAAGAGAGAATTATGAGAGCAGCTAGAGAGAGAAAAATCACTCACATAAAATGTAAACAGATAAGAATAAGTTCAGACTTCTCTGCAGAGATCATGTGGGAAGAAAATAATAGAACATATTCTGAATATTGAAATGCAATCCAAGAATATGAACGCAATTCAAGAATCCTTTATCCAACAAAACATTCCATCAAATTTGAAGGAGAAATAAAACTTTTCTCAAACAAGGAAATATTTAGACAATTCCTAAAAACAAAAACAGTGTTACAAAATATACTATCCAGTTTTTTTGTAAGCAGAAAACCAACAATCCCAGCACTCAAACATGAAACCATCACAGGGTGAAACTCCTCCCAGAAACCAACACACTGAAAATAGTCCCCCAAACATCAAAGATTTAGCAGTGAAATGAAGACACAAACTCTTTACACACACATGCACACACCATTCCATAAAAGGGTAGTAAGGAACTGTCTGGCCCAAATAATACAAAACGAACGTGACTAATCTATGTTTCTATGTAATTACACTAAATGTCAAAGGACTAAATGCACAAATGTAAAGACAAAGAGTAATAGACTGGATTAGGCAACAAGAGTTACGTCTCAGATTCACAGACAAAAATAGAATAAGAGTCAAATTATGACTAAAATTTTGTGAAGTTAATGGCAATAAAGATGAAATAAAACAGCATAGTAATATTAACCTCTGACTGAATAGATGCTAAAGTATGCAACATAATGAGAGACAAGAATGGGCATTATATAACACTCAAGAGATCAATATACCGAGGATACATAACCATACTAAACATATATGCACCCAACAAAAGATGCTCAAAATTCATCAAGCTCAAAGAGATAAAACAAAAAAATCACCAAATCAACAATAATAGTAGGAGACTTCAATATATCACTCTCAAAGAAAGATAAATCAACAGGTAAGAAGCTCAATGAAGAAATGGAAGAACTGAAGAGCACAATCGAACAACTCAACTCCTAGATATTTAGAAAATTCTCGAGCCAACAGCAAATAAATACGCATCCTTCTCCAACACACATGGCTCACATTCAAAAATAGACCACATGCTGGGCCAGAAAGCAAACCTGAGAAAATTCAAAGACAGAGAAATCATTCAAACCACTTTTATGACCAAAGTGCCATAAACTGCAAGTTAACAATATATAGAATTAAACACACACACATATACACTTGGAGACTTAATAACATACTATACAAAAAAAGATAGGGTAATAGCACAAAGACAGGATATTAGAAGTTCCTAAAAACTAATGAGAATGATAGCAGAACATACCAAAACCTATGGGATGCAGCCAAAGCAGTTATCAGAGGTCACTTTATAGCAGTTAAAGCACACATGAAAAAAGAGGAGATAATCATGTTCAACACCTTAAAACAGCACCTCCAACAACTAGAACATAGTCAAGAGGAAAAACATTCCAGCAACAAAAGAGAGAAAATCATAAATATTACACAAGAAATAAATGAGCTGGAAAACAGAAAAACGATGGGGAAAAAACCCCCAAAAGTCGGTGCTTTGAAAGGGTCAACAAAATCGACAAACTGCTAGCAAACTTAACAAAAAAGAAAGAAAGAAAGAAAGAGCAGACAACAATGTCTACAATTGAGGAGGTCGCAGGGGGAGTCACAACAGACGCAAATGAAATTTTAAAAATTCATAATGCAGTATTATGAAAGACTATTCAAAAAAATTCGATAATCTGATCACATGAATAAATAGCTCAAAAACACTCTTTTCTCACATTAATGTATAGGGACATTAAGAACTTAAACAGACCCATAGCAAATAGACAAGGTCATCAAGAATCACAACTAAAAAAAGCCCAAGTCCAGATAGCTTCACAGAAGAATCTGACCAAGTTTTCAGAGAAGATCCTTCACAAACTGTTCCACAATATAGAAAGGGACATTAAACTCCCAAACTCATTGTATGAGGCCAGCATAAACCTGATACCAAAACCAGAAATAACCCCATAAAGATAGAAAACTACAAACCAATATCCCTCATGAACAGAGATGCAAAAATTCTCAACAAAATCTTGTCCAATAGAATCCAACCACATATCAAAAAAATACATTATGACCAAGTGAGATTCATACTACTGATGAATACTATTGATCCAACATTCCAAAAACAATTAGCTCAGTCCACCACATTATCAAGAAAAATTATAAGACCATATGATCATATCAATTGATGCAGAAAAAGCATTTGACAATATCCAGCACCCATTCCTAATAAAAATCTCTCATGATACAAGTAGAAGGGGAAATTCTCAATACAATAAAGACCACATAAGAAAAACTAATAGCTAATATTACACTCAATGTGGAAAATTCTAAAACATTTCACTGAATAAGGGAATCCAACAAGGATGTTCCTTATTCCCGCTCTTATTCAACACTGTGCTGGAAGTCCTAGGCAACACTATGAGGCAGTGGCGAGAAGTGAAGGGAATATAGTTTGGCTGAGAAGAAGTGGAACTTTCACTATTTGCAGATGATATGATTTCATATATTTAGAACCCTAAGGTGTCCACAATAAGTTTGTTGGAAACAATTGAGGAATAAACCAAACAAAAAAACTGGAAAAAGAAAACTACAGAACATTCTTACAAGAAACCAAAAGGGACCTACACAAATGGAAGAATATCTCATGTTCATGGATCAAAAAACCCAGTATTGTGAAAATGTCTGTACGACCTAAAAATCTACATATTCAATGCAATTTTTTATCCAAATTCCAGCATCATTCGGTAAAGAAATGGAAAAACTAATTACCAACTTCAAATGGAGAAGAGCAAAGAATTCCTCAAAAAAAAAAAAAAAAAGAACAAAGTAGGTGGTCTTGCACTACCTGACTTTAAAATCTACCATACAGCCACAATTGTCAAGACAGCCTTGCACTGGCATAATTACAGATCCAAAGACCAATGGATCAGCAAAGAAATAAAAGCATTCCTTAACAGACAACTGAGTTTTAACAAAGACATAATAAGCATTAAATGGGAAGCAGATGCCCTCTAGTAAATGGTGCTGACAACACTAGATATCCATCTACAGAAGAAAGAAACAAGATCCATATCTCACCCTGTGCACAAAAACAAACTCAAGGTGGATCAAAGACCTAAATGTAAAACCCAAAGCTATCAGGATTACCAAGGATAAAATTGGGACAAACCTAAGTGACCTAGTACAGGGAATACTCAGGCTACCTGTGGGAAACTGAGGACCTGGGAGGACGTGTGTGTGACCTGCTCCCTGCACTCATGACCACAGATTCTTCTCATACACCCCTAGCATGAGGCATGCCTCTAGCGTCCAAAATACAGGGAAAACAAACATATATCCCGGGAAGGATGATTCTCCACAGCAAACATACCTCCAATACATGTTAGTATAAAACTGTCTTACAGATGCCTGGCTCCTCACGTATGCAGAAAAAGGATGCTTATCTCTAAGAGCATTCACACATAATTTCATGTCAACTTGATATATAGAAGTGTAGGGGTGGAGACTACGTTATCAAGCAGGTCACAGGCTGATGGTGCCTCCTTGTGGAGGTAGTCTCTCATGAGGAGGGTCCTGGGAATCAATCTCTCTCTCTCTCTCTCTCTCTCTCTCTCTCTCTCTCTCTCTCTCTCTCTCTCTCTCTTTCTCTCTCTGCCTTCACCTTCTTGTTGATGAACCATGCTGAGTTCTCCGAGATCCCTGTAACGTGTCCACCACCATTATATCCACAAAACTCTGCACCCATTGGCTTATAATCTTCCTGCATCATTGCATGTGACTGTGTGAGTCTGCAGAGGGACTTACAGACAAGAATTAGATTTATGGACTTGAGTTGGACTGGGCTGGAAAGTTTCATTGATGCATAATTACTTTTGATATAAAGTTCTTTCTTATACATATTTGAGGGCCTCTGTATTTGTTTCTCTAGTTAACCTTGCCCAACACACTCCCTTTGTCCCTTAAGAAGCATTCTGCACCTCTTGTCTCATGCATGTCTGGTCATGCAATCTCTTTGAAGCATTCCCCTTGAGGGTTTGGAATATTCAAGAATAGTACCTTGCCCATTTGTTTGATGTGTATGAATAACAAGAGGCTTGCATGCCTCAAGAGCCTTAAATACTCCTTATGGCATGAACTTGAGCTTCTTCTCCCCCTTCTTGCTATTCTGAGAATGGAGTCAAGTGTCCTGCACTCTACTGTCTCTCTTGTTTGTCTTCTTTAATTGCACATATCACACAGCAGGACCATTCAGTTGTGGGGCTGCACCCCACAGCAACCAGAGATAACAAAGGAAGCGTACTCTGTGGAAGACAAAATAGAGGAGTGGGATCTATTAAAAATAGAACACTTGTGTACATCTTATGATTTCATGAAAAGAGTAGAAGGAGATCCCACAGATTAGGAAAAGATACTTAGTAATAACATAATGGACAAAGGAATAATGACTAAAATCTACGATATACTACAAGCCTGCAACAAGAATATAAATAACAACCCTCTGAGAAGGTGAGCAAAGACTTAGCAGACGATTCACAAAGGCTGACGCTCAAATGGCTAATCAACACATGAAGAGATGCTCTTGTTCACTAGCCATGTGTGAAATGCAAGTCAAACCAACCATGGGATACCACTTAACACCCATAACTATAGCCCAAATCAAACAACCCATAACTATAGTCCATAACGATAACACCCATAACTATAGCACAAATCAAACTACAAATAAAAAAAGAGAGAGAACACCAAATTCCGGAAAGAGTGTGGTGATATTGCAACTCTTATTCACTGTTGATGGGCTTGTGACAGTGTACTGCCACTGTGGAAAGCTATATGGTGATTCTTAAAACAGTTAGATATCAATATACCATATGATCCAGCAATACCATTACAGGGCAAAGAAATGAGAAACAGATCATGAACCAACATATGCAACCCATGATCTTCAATAGCAGAGAAGTGGGAAACAGACTAAATTCCTATCAGTAGAAGATTGGGTTTAAAAACAAACAAAAAACCTCTGGTATATAAACACAATGGAATACTACACATCCCTTAAAAAGGGTTATGAAACTATGAAACACCTCCTGATGTAGATAGAGGAAGACATTATGCTGAGTGAAGTTAGTCAATCACAAAAGACAAAAACTGTATGTGCCCCCGCTGTAAGAACAAGCAGCCAAATGGGCATAAGATTAGGCTTTCGAGCATCCAGTTTGCTGCCAATGGGGTCAGACAGCCTGGTAGAGAGCCTAACTGGTGCCAATGAACCATTCGCCATCCACTCTACATAATTGTCTGGAAGTTCCCTTTTCCAGAGGGCACCTCACGTCAAATGCGTAAGGGAGGGGAAGGGTTTGTTGTCTACTGAGAGGCTGCCATTCAAAGCTACGATGAGTTTCCCCAGAGAGATGGACAGCCTTGTCAGAGGCCTGAGGGATGCTGATGGGAAAAGCAACACAGGAGAGGGGAAAGGGCGGCAACATGTCTGGGGGGACACAAGTGCATGTTGGTTGTTAGGACAGTGGGAGAACCAAGCCTCCGGTTGGTGGGAAGAAAGTCTGAAAATGCTTTGGGGGGGCCCTAGGAGAGGAATATCCCGAGTGGTATGCATCAAATGGGCCACATTGACTCGAGCTTCTGGGTGCATGTTGGGGACCCAAGCCAGGTGCTGTGGAATGGTGGGGCACTGGCTCCTGGAACTTAAAGGCACATGGCATGCTCCAGAAGCTGCATCAGTGAGATCCCATGCGGAAACTCCACTGGCTGCTCTGGGCTCTACTTCAGACACACTTGTAAGTCAAGGACTAGAGACAGAAACTCATGGTGTCAGAGGAAATGGAAGAGAGCTGTACCAAGACTGTTGAACTGTTGGTAGGTGGACAAACATGGTCTTGCTACATCAATGTGCTATATAGTAAGATATGTATTATTCCTGCAAACCCGTGACAGAGCTTCTCAGTGATGTTTGTTATGAATTTCTCTGACAATTAACCCCCGTGTGTGAATAGCATTCATCCACGAATGGACTGATTCTGTACAAGGGAAATGTAATTTGGATACTGCAATATGGAGTTAGCCTATATCAACCCAATAAAGAATCAGTACCAGGGGTTAATCAAAGACAATACTAATGTAAGATCATTAGGCCCCAGGGAGATAATTCTGAAGACTCTACCATAAATTAACAAGGAACATTTTAAAGAGAGCTGAAGGCAGACAAAAACAACAACAACAAAACATAGATGCAGGAATGGTTTTTGGGCTCACACTAAATCCTAGCTCCAACTTAAGAATAATTAGTTCTTACATCATGGCCCTACTTCATACTCGCCCTCAAGAAGGAAACACAGAAGATATGGGTGAGATAGCAAAATGTGGTGAAGAAATTAGATGGTCCAGCTGTCAGATAAAGTAGTCTGGGGTCTTAAAAGCTTGTCCCAAACAAGCAGCCATCTAAGTGAGATGTCAACTAAGTCCACATATAAGAACACCATCATTAGTCACCAAAGGATTGTAAATCATATAATTCGAAGTCGAAGGAGGGATTAGATTCAGCCTAAATTGTGAGAATCTGGTTTACAGATGTCTATGAATGACAGTGGGAGCCCAAGACACATTTGTGGGATCTACATAGGGAACAAGCTTCCAGTGAGCTCCCTCTGTCCATCATTGAGGGATGGGAGGGAAGTGGTGACTCAACAGAGTGCATTACAGAGGTGAGTGTAGATGATCAAAGGGATAAACTGGACTTGACCAGTTAAAACGCTGTCATTTGATCCCCCTGTGATGCATGCTGGACCTGATCTGATTTTCAACGTTTTCTGTATTTTTGTTTTGTTTTGTTTTTGTTCATATTAGGTTTTATCTCAGAGGTGGGTCCCCCTCTTCAGGTTATGTTATATGTCTTTCTGTCTTTCAGTATATGAACCCCAGAATTCATAAAGCTATAGAGGCAGGAAGTAGAATAAGGGTTTCAGTGAGGGGTGGAGGGTGGGGGAGGCTGAAGGGGAGATGACGTCAAGGAGTCCAGGAAGAAAAGTATTTGGAAAGTGATTGTGGTAGCGACTGTACAAGACTGTTTGATGTGATTGAAGTATGGAATGATATGATATATGTATTAATTTCCAATTCATAATACATTGATTTGTAAAGTTAAAACAAACGTTCCTATGAATCAGACAGGAAAAATAAAATCAAGAAGTCATCCACTCAATAGTCACCCATGACTATAGCCGAATGGGAAGTGAAGCAGGTTTGATCAGAGCTTCCCTGTATGATACCCTTTGTCTGCATATTGAAAGGACAGCAGATTTGCCATGATAACAGTGCAAGAAATGAGGGCCACCCAGGCCAGCTCACCACCAGACGGAATGAAGCCTTGCAGAGCAACTTCACACCATTACCCTCAATTAATGTCAAAGGCATCCTCGGATCAGTAAAATAGGATCTCTCGTTTACAAATGGAGTTCAGGTGAACCTTAGCACTTAGTGTTAACTGCACACTTTGTCTGACACTGGTCACTTTTTTTTAGAGCTTTTTAAAAAACATTTTATTAGGGGCTCATACATCTCTTATCACAATCCATACATACATCAATTGTATAAAGCACATCTGTACATTCTTTTTTTAAAAATTTTGACATCACTTTACAGAAGATTTCTAAACAGAATAGTTTTCAACCTAACCAGTGTTCTAACATACTAAGTAAAGCAGGTCTATTAAAAGAAAAGTTTTCTGACTTCACAGACCAATATTCAAGAAATTGATTTAAAACAAAATTAACTCTGAGTAAAATTTTCCGGAAATAAAAATGAAAGAAGAAATTTTAAAAATCAGAGAAACTTTTTTACTATTAAAGGTTCAAGTTCACGACATGGATCTGCTCACTTGGGTAATTGAGCCAGTTACATAGATGGATGGGCAACTCAGTCCTAACCTAGACCCAGGAAATCAAAGCTTACTGAAAATGGAGGGATGGGCTGAGATTATGTAGAACCTTGAAAACTGGCAGAACTCAATATAGTAAGACCAATGGATGGTAGAAAGATTCAAGGTCACACAACCAGTGAGACATATGGCCCAAATTTGCTTTAATCGACCATACAAATTCCATTTTAAAATCATAAAAATGCAAGTGGAATGAATGCATGTGAAATTTTAACTGCCAATAAAATGAAGTGGGTGTTCAAATAGCAATTTAGGAGGACCAGGAGCTGTGCTGTAAAACGTTCTGGGCGTTGTGAAGAACAGCTGTCAACAAATAAATGGTATTGTAGATAAACTATAGAAAATGATGCAATTAACATATCAGTACAAAATAAATGATCATTCCATGAAATAAACTCAACATGTATTTTAGACAATTTTAAAGGCTAGAGGTGATTTTGAAGTAGGTGGAAATATGAAAAATAATTTATTTTCTAATCTATATATCCACATTGGTGCCTCAACATCCTAGTAAGAATATAAAATAAATGCATCTGGTTTTATGAAAACATTTTTATTTGCATCTGAAAATTAGTTTAGTTATAGTACTTTTAACTACCTCTTTGTATGTTAATTATTTAAATAGATCTCTCAAACTAGTCCTGATGGTGTAGTGGGTTATAAGTTTGGCTGCTAGCCACAAAGCCAGAGGTTCAAATCCATCAGCCATTTCTCAGGAGAAAAACAAGACTTTCTGTTCCCATACAGACTTATAGTCTTGGAAACTAACAAGGAAAGTTCTACTCTGCCCTATAGGGTCTCCATGAGTCAGAATTAACTCAATGGCAGTGAGTTTGATTTTATTGGTTTTCTCAAGGAACAATTTGTGGTAGTTACATAATCTGGTGTCAATTTGAGAGGATTATGAGTGAAGGGGTGGAGTCTAGTCTGTCAATCTGGTTGGAGCTTGATGACCTTATTTGGAGGCATGAAGGAGATAAATAGCTCATTGGAGGTGGGACGCAGGCTCACTCCCTGGGAGGTATTGAGCTGACAAGACACATGGAACTACGCTAGTTCCTGAGCTGGAGAAGTCACATGGACCTACACTGTTGCAACCAGACCTCTGAAGCCAGAGAAGTCATGTAGAGACCCCTGCCAGCGCTGAGATGCTTACAACGCCACTGGATCCAAAGACTTTCTACCCACTGGCCTGTGATTGTCCTGCATTCGGCATCATTGCCTGTGTTTCGTGAGCCTGAAGAGGACTTTATAGATTGGTATCAGACAGGACTGGGTTGAGGTCCTTTTTTAATGTACAATTACACTTTATATAAAACTCTCTTTTATACACATATGAGTGTCAGTGAATTTGTTCCTCTAGTCTACCCAGACTAACACAGATTCCTTACTTCAATAGAATATGGTTCTTCTAGGCCCTAACTATTGTCAGCTGCCATCAAGTTAACTCCCAAGTAATGGTGACTTCACGCATAATGAAACAGAATGCTACTCTCTCCTGTATCATTCTCATGATCAGTTGTGAGCTATATAGTTTTTACTGGTTGATTTTCAGAATTAGATGACCAAGCTTTTCTTTTTATTCTGTCTTAGTCTAGTAGCTCCACAGAAACCTGTTCAACCTCAGGCAACATACAAGTCTACATGAATGACAGACAGGTGTTATGCATGAGGTACACTGGCCAGGAAGCAAACACAGGTTTCCCGTGTGAAAGGTAAGACTTCTACCTTGTATACTGATGCAGACAAGGGGGTTGGAGTGGAGACTCAAAGCCTACATGTAGACATTTGGATACCTCTCCCCCCAACACACACACATACACATAGGGTTCTAAGGAAGGGATGATTCAACCAAGGTGCAGTATAGCACCGACTAAACACACATCATTGCTCTAGTTCCTGAATGCCACCCCTCACTCCCACCCCCACCCACTACCATGACCCAGTTCTACCTTACAAATCTGGCTAAACCAGAGAACACACATTGGTACAGATAAGAGCTCTTGACACATGGAATTCAGGACAGATAAACGCCTCAGGAACAATAGTGGGAGTAGCGATACCATGATGGTAGGGCAATGGATGGAGAGGGGTAAGGGGGAGAAATGGGGAACCCATCACAAGATTGGATATATACCCTCCCACCCTGAAGGGGATGAGTAACAGAAATTTGGGTGAAGGGAGACAATCAACAATGAAAGATATGAAATAATGATAACAATATATAATTGATAAAGGATTCATGAGGGTGGCAGAAGGAGGGAGGGAGGGAGGGAGGGGGAAAAAAGAGGAGCTTATTCCAAGGGCTCAAGTAGAAAATGATTTGGAAATGATGATGGCAACAAATGTACAAATATACTTGATACAATTGATGTATGGAATGTTAAAAGAGTTGTAAGAGTCCTCAATAAAATGATTTTTTAAAAATAATTCTACCTTGTAAAATCTCTGGTGCATTTATTGAGTTATTGAATAAATATATCAAGATCAAATTAGGAATCAATTCATTTATTATTGGCAGCACATCATTCAATATTTTATTACTAAATTTCTCTTTCTTTTCCTTTGATTTTAATACGACATTTGCAGAGAGAGAATATATCAGGTAGGAGGAGTACCACAGAGTTAAACATATGATGACAAAGAAAAGGTTTATCCTTTAAGCTGTACCTAAGCCTCACTCCTATATTCATGTAATGTTTCTTTAAAGCCTATCAGGTCCTTGCAATATTGGTACTCTGCTAAAACAGAAACAAGAAATAAGTGCTAAAAGTCAACTGCAGTATAAGTGTTAAAGGTCAATATTTACCCTAAAGCAAAGATGAGAAACAAGGGGCAGGGAACCTACAGAACTAGAAATAGAATAATCAGACGCAGTTTGGAATATCTTGACATGTTGTGAAAAGTACAACAAATGTCACAAATGTTTTATATGAAAATGGTCGAGTAGGATCCTAACTTATCGTATAAACTTTCACCAAAACACAATAACATATTCCCTAAAAAAAAAAAAGTCCACTTGGTGTGAGATTCTGTGCCAGACACTGGGGGAAGGAAGGAAGGAAGGAAGGAAGGAAGGAAGGAAGGAAGGAAGGAAGGAAGGAAGGAAGGAAGGAAGGAAGGAAGGAAGGAAGGAGCAGGATGCTGTCTGGGCCTTGAAAGAAACAGATTTAAGAACAGAGACAGTCACAAAAGTGACGGGCTAAGAAAAGCAAGGCACTGGGTCCAGTGGCAAGGCTTAAAACAGCTGTCATCTGTGGCCTTTGTGGGGAAGACTCTGCCCGACTGTGAGGGAAGTCGAAAACCATTTCTGCAGGAAGTGACTGGCAGAGGTAGAGAAATGAGAAGATTTTTCATGCTGATGGAAAGAGGAGGAGGCATGGATAATCTATAACAGCAGTTGCACATGAAATAAGATTTGATTTTTGAGACTAACAGGCATAAAATGTCTATCACTTTACCTTTCCAATAACATCCTCGTTGTTTTCCCCTTATGCTTGCATTAAAATCACTTGATGCAGTACATGATTCCACGCAAAAGGACATATAGTTAAAGAAATATTCCTGTCCAAAACCACAAGGCCCTCCCCCACAAAAAACCTTGAGAAAGCACTTTATTGTTATTATATCAAGAAATATTTTTCTAAAAACGTATTAACGTTTATTCCAAAAACTAAAAAATAACAGAAATACACCCATGAAAAAGACACTGAGCCAAAGTCACCATTGTCACACGCCCAATTGCAAGTGGACACAGAGATTGACCTGTTCTTCCAAATGTTCATTTTGAGGTAACATGACTGAAAAATACTATGCTATCATAATTTTTGAATCCTTGGAGGTTTTAAATGATTAACACACTCAACTCTACCCAGAGGTGCCTGAGAGTAAAGGACACTTAATAATAAAGCTACTTCCGAAAAAAAAACAACAGGCATTGAAAGGCCTGTGGAGCATTGTTGTACTCCTGGCACACATTGTGCTGTCCTCACTTAGAGTCAACTCCACGGTAACTGGACTGATTCTGGAACCATCCCTTCATGTAGCAGAGATACTGAAAGAACAGAGAGTGGGAGAGCTTTTTCAGAACTGGATCATTATCGTATGATTCCGTGATCTGTGACGAGACTAGAGCCAATTTATTCAAATTACGTTTAAGCTTCTGCTTCCATGGCTTCATCTGGGTGATGTGTGGCCGTGGCTGTGCCGCCACAGAGTGGTCTCCGTGAGAAAACACAACCAGTCACCCTAGAACCGCAGAGCCCATTTCAAGGTCGCCTTATCTTGTTACGATTGTCAATGGAAACACTTTCTCTTTTGATGGCCAGGAAGAAGGGATCTGGAAATAAGTAGGTAACCGTACTCAGTTTTCCCAACTTTTACAAATAGTGAATGTTTACACTATCTAAAAAGTAAAGTCCAGGTGTCAAATTCACCGGCTGTGCTTGTTGCAGCTTCGTTGGTATCATCTGATACGATCAATCTTACCTCCCCTGGTTATTCTGCAATGGGCACACGCAGCTCTGGTTTTCCAAGCTTACATTTCTGGCAGAGCTTTGGCTCATAGTTCTCCCTGCTTCTGTTAGCTTCTTGATTCACTCGCATCTTAAAAATCTGTGTCCATTCAGGGGCCATTTCAATGGGCATGACTGAATTGTTCTGAGTTTTTTCAATGCCTCGCTTAGAACTCCTGGCCGTGTGGTTAGCAGGCAAGCAGTTAACCATCGTGTCGACAGGGTGCATTGTGCAGCTTCATAAATCAGCATGATTCAATGACAAAGAAGAAACCAAGACAACGCAAAATGGGAAGCAGGTTAATAAAGAGTTACTTATTCCCCGCGCTAAGCACCAAGCAGCTTCTTACCACTGCTGCACTCCCGTGTCTTCGCCAGGTGTTTGCACTACATTAAAAGATGCAAGAGCATTTCCTGCTCGCCTGCCTGACACCAGTAGGCTTTGGTGGATTGTCCTCCTTTCTCTTGATACACAATTGAGAAATATGATCTTACTGTAAATGGCAAAGTAGCTTTTTTTTAATTTCTCTTGCCTATTATTGTACTTATGAGAAATAAAAACCTTCAGCTTGATTCTTTCTGGTCTTATTTCACACACACACACACACACACACACACACAGGCACGCATTCCTTTCTTCACTTTTTGACAGACAGAACAAGGAATGGAATTTGGAGTCTTCTTTTGAAAATGGAATACTATTTTCTTAAATAATTGTGTTTAAGGGGGGAAAGTCTCGATCTCTATTTGATCTGCTTAAACTAAGGAGAGGGAATTCACACCAGGAGCCAGGAAAAAAAAATGCTTTCGTTTACATTATCTCAGTCCATCCTTACAATAAATCTCCAACTCCCTCAAGAACATATGGAGACGGAGGTGGAGGGCAGTTAATTAAAGTAGTAAATAAAATATTCCAGCGTGGTTCAGTTTTATGCCCAAGTTTTCAAATACACAATAAGGCTGCCCAATTGTTATGAAATGTAATTTGTGATTTTCACGGAAAGTATTCTTCTCTGTTTCACAAAAGGGAAGAAGGTACTGTTTCCTCCAAAGGAGAGGAAATGCCTGCCTGCGTCCCTGCTAACAGTGGGAAAGTGGACTCTCTAGTTCACACTCCAGTTCCCACCAAAGCTTGGGACTGTTGATCTATCTCAAGTGTTGCCCTGGAAAAGAGAGGCTGATTGCTCTACAGGGGAGACCCTAATGTGCTTGAGCACAAGGGTGCAGCCCTCTTCTGTTAACCCGTCTTCCTTCACAACATGGTGTTTTCACTGTGGAAGGCACCTTGCTAGACTGTCTTCAACCAGCTGCTATGGGGCGCATCCCAGATCATGGCGCGCGCGCGCGCGCACACACACACACACACACACACACTCACCATGCTTTGTGTCAGAGTAGAGCTATGCTCTGTAGGGTTTTCAGTGACTGATTGTTTGGAAACAGAGTGCAGGCATTTCTTTGTAGGCAGGCGCTTCAAGGTGGATGCAAAGTTAAAGCCTTTCGATTAGCAGCCACACCAGGTAATGGGTTGTGCCACCCGTGAACGCTAAGAAGTACATGAGCAGCAGGGCCACACAGAATCTGCTCCATCATCAGCAGGCTTTGATAGGACAGGGTCCAGGAAGAGAATGGAAACTGTTCAACCCCATAACATGTCAGATCTGCCGTGTCCCCAACCTCCACACATGAGGATCTGCTTCTCCGACACCCTGCTCCCTGCCACCACCCCTTGAAAATAGACCCCTGTTCTTTTAGCATGCTGATCTTCTAGCCCTGGCTGTCCTTTCCATCGCTTTCTCACAAAAGCACCATCTTCTTCACAACTAAGTCTCCCTGATCAAGAGGCCGTGGACATGACTAATCAAGCTACTTCCCCAGGAGTCTTCTGGTTTCCAGTAGTGGCCAATGAGAAGAGAGAGCTGATAGGCAAGCAACAGAAAAGACAGAATAGTCCTGATAGTTCTCGAGTCCCTGGTCCATTTACCAGCGCCGTTTCCACCCAGATCCTCAAGCCAGGGATATAAACCAGTAAATTTCACCCTCGACAACTCTCTTCTTTCTTTCTTTCTTTCTTTCTTTCTTTCTTTCTTTCTTTCTTTCTTTCTTTCTTTCTTTCTCTCTTTCTCTCTCTCTCTCTCTCTCTCTCTCTCTCTCTCTCTCTCTCTCTCTCTCTCTCTCTCTTTCTTTCTTTCAGCAAATTGAATTCCCATCACATACAACCAGATGAGTTCCTGGGTCTAACACGCTCACTTTAATTTTTCTGCTTTATACTTCACTACAATCTCTTCTAGTCTATAACATCCTTCTCATTGCCCCATACTTCACCATGCTATGGAACACTCTTCTTTTCTGGGCTCCACAGAAAGCCATGATCATATTTATTTGGATGGGGGTATTCTTTCTACTAGAATTAGGAATTTCATTCTTCTTGGGTCTCTTCATGCTTTGCTGGGTTCACTGTAAATACATAATCATAAAACATTTATGCAGCACCAAATTGATGTCAAGAACTGGGTAAGGCACTGAAGAAACAGCAACAACAAACAAAAAAAAGGTAAAGGCAATCTTTGTTCTAAACCAAACCAAAATAAATCAAACCAAACCAAATTGCCCTCCAAAGTCAATGCCTACTTATAGTAGTTATAGAGACCCTTTAAGATAGCGTGGAACTGCCCTCACCCATCTCCCCCCGAGCGTTTCCAAGGCTATTGCTGTTAACAGGAGTTTAAAGGGCAGTCTCTCCTTCAGCGTGACTAGTGGTTGCAAACTGCTGACCTTGTAGCCCACAGGCCAACATGTAACCTCCAGGGCTCCTCTTTTGTTCTTAAGGAACAGATAACCTGATGGATGAGGAATTGGAAATCAGGAGCGATATTAAGGATGCAAGGTAACTTGGGTAATCAAGGTGTGCATGACTGGAATGTCGGGAGGGACACTAATGTACCCACTCTGAGATGGGGGCTCAGGAACTGAGGGGGAAATGAGAATGCCTGGGCATTCCACTTCCTCGTACAAGACAGATTCATGTTACAAATCAAAGGAGAGAGGAAGCTCTGAGAGATTATGGAAAAGTTCCAACATGAAGTAATACAATCCTAAAAATAAGCCATGGTCTCTTGCTTATCAGTGTTTCTGGGACCATTTGGTGGGCACCCAGACAAAGGAAATTATAATAAAACTGATCATCTTGAGGACAGCACAAACTTTCCCAAACACTCACAGATTAGGAAAAGTCTCAACTTAATTCCCCCTACATTGAGCCCAGAGTCATCATAGTTACAAACTAATAATGTCTCCTGAGGTGAAGGTGGGTTTAAGTAGCAGAAAACAAGGGAACATGAACTGCTACCATTTGAGACTTTGGAAGGAGATGGAGTGTATCAGATGGGGTGTTCTCAGTCACTTGACCAGCATGCTTTGCGAGTGGTCAGGCTCCCCACCACACTCACAAGCCAACGCAGCTGAATGACAAGGCACATTTAGAAGATATCCCTAAGAAGTCAAGGAGACCAATAAACCATGATCAGAGGTAGACTAGACTGATAAGTAATCTTTCTCTTTTTTTGTGACAATTCTATGAACTTCTTATTACTCTATTTTTTCAGTCTCTTGCAAAAACAAATAGAGGCCAAACTGACCGACATCAAGATGTAAACAGCAAAGCAGAATCAATGTTCTATTTGGGAACAATCTCACAGGAATGTAGTTTTTCATTGGTTATAAGGTTCCTTTCACCACCAAGGACATTTCCTATATTTCATACTCAAATATACACACTCACAATAGACACATACACATGTTCACAACAGGACAGGGCATTCACCGTCTTACATCCACAAACACACACTCATACCATACACACACACATTAAGGTAGGTAACAAAGCATTGCTACTCGGGTTCTAGCTCGCACAACCATGGGTTCATGTTAAAACAACAACAGCAATACATTGAAACACGCATTTGTGATCAGCAGATGACTGCAGGTGAGTTCTGTTGATAATATACTTGTTTGTCTTATTCTTGTTAAGATGGCTTAAAAAAATGATCCAAAATAGTGACTTTAAAAAAAATTCAAAATGGATAGATAGAGCTTCTTGAAGAACACAAGACAATTAGGGAGACATACTGGGAAGAAATTTTAGGAAAATTTAAAGCTATATTGGTGAGCTAAAAGTCAGGAAAGTTGCACTGGGTAATCTCTGGCAGCCCGAGTAAGACAATGTACATGATCAATCTTTGAGGGCAGGGAAGACTTTCCTGTGATCATTTTGACTGGAAACCTTATCCCACCAACCATATATCCCTGATCTTTCCTCTACAAACTTCTTCCTGTTTTTCAAACTCAAAGAACATTGAAAAGGAATACAATCTAAGTCCTCTGTGGACACAAAAATGGCTGTTTTTCCGTAGTGAAAACTGAAGAGCATAGAATTCTTCGAGGATGATTAGATAAGAAAGAAATGATACCTTTAGAAGTATGTTGACCTAGATGGAGGATACATTGAGAAATCGCAGCTTCACATCTTGTTATGTTTGCTTAATACATTTTCTATGATTTTAAAGCACTACTTTTTACCTACCTTCCTACACACAATCACTCACACACATGCTTAACACACACATACATGTGCCTCATGTAGGCACTCCCACCCCTCTATGACTCTACCACACATGCCTGGTATCTCTCTACCTGAAAGCGAATCTTGTTAGAGGTAAATGCCAGATTAAAAAAAAAGATATATGTGTGTATATGTATATATATGTGTGTGTGTGTGTGTGTGTGTATATATATATATATATATATATATATATATATATATATATATACCATATTGAATGAAGGGAGAAGTGCAGAGTGGAGACTCAAGGCCCAAGTGTCGGCCAATGGAGATCCCTCATAGAGGGGTTTAGGAGAGGAGATGGGTTAATTAGGGTGCGAGGTAGTACCGATGAAGAACACAGCTTTCCCCCAGATCCTGGATGCTTCCTCCCCCAACTACCATGATCCGAATTCTACCTTGCAGGGCTGGATAGGGCAGAGGCTGTACACTGGTGCATATGGGAGCTGGAGACACAGGGAATCTAGGGTGGATAATACCTTCAGGACCAAGGGTGTGAGGGGCAATGCTGGGAGAGTGGAGGGTGAGTGGGTTGGAAACGGGGAACTGATTACAAGGATCCACATGTGACCTCCTCCCTGGGAGAGGGACGGCAGAGAAGGGGGGGAAGGGAGACTCCGGATAGGGCAAGATATGACAAAATAACGATGTATAAATTACCAAGGGCACATGAGGGAGGGGGCAGCGGGGAGGGAGGGGAAAAAAAAGAGGACCTGATGCAAAGGGCTTAAGTGGAGAGCAAATGCTTTGAGAATGATTGGGGCAGGGAATGTATGGATGCGCTTTATACAATTGATGTATGTATATGTATGGATTGTGATAAGAGTTGTATGAGTCCCTAATAAAATGTAAAAAAAGAAAAGAGGAGAAAAAAAGAAAATGATTAGGGCAAAGAATGTACAGATGTGCTTTATACAATTGATGTATGTATATGTATGCACTGTGATAAGAGTTGTATGAGCCCCTAATAAAATGTTTTTTAAAAAAAGAAATGCATCTGCTGGAAGGTGGACACTGAGTCTCTTCTCCTTTAACACATTGGGGATGCATTAGTGAAGAAATAAGTATAGTATTTAAAAGATTTACAGGGAGAAAAAATAAATGTGTTTTTGCATGATCAGGACAAACATCATGAAGGTGTTATGGGAAGTGCCAAATAAAGTCTTACTAGAAAAAATTTATCCTGAACAAAAACTCATGCTTCTTTCCCGAGCTCTATTCTCCAGAATGCTTTTGGGAAGGAATCTAGAATGCTGGAGGTTTGTTAGAGTCAGTTCTTCATATCAGTACCTGTGCAGAGGAAGAGCAGGAAGATGGGTTGGACAAGGAACAACTTGAGATGCAATGCAGACTCACAGGGAGTATTCCTTAGAAGTGCTGTTTGTTGTTCTATGGGAAATTGCATGGTCCAGTGATGCTGGAAGCTAGTATACCAGCATTTAAAATACAAGCATGTTTATTCATAGTGAATAAGTTTCATCAGAGCTTCCAGTCTAAGAGAGACTAGGAAGAAAAGTCTGGTGACCTAGTTATAAAAGTTATCCAATAAAAACTTTGTGAATCAGAACAGAACATTGACCACTATGTCATCAGGATATATACATTTCTGGAGAACAAGATCATATTTGGTGAAAGACAGCTAGCAAGAGAGAGATCCTTGGTGAGATAGATTAGCACAATAGCCACAAAGATGAACTTGAACATACCTGAGATTGTGAGGATGGCAAAAGATGGAGAAATGTTTCATTCTGTTGACAAATGTTATCAAAAGTTGGACCCGACTTTACAACTATACATCCATCTCTTGAATGGTCACTGAATGCAGGCACCTCCCATTATAGGTGAGGTAGTTTTCTTTAGCATGCAAGCCTGAAAGAGAATTGAGAGCTGCAGGCCATCTCTGGGCAGCATTCATCAACCAGAGGTTGAAAGTAGCACTCAGATCCTCCACCACACAGGTTGTGGAAAAAGCTCAGCCATACAAGCCAGTGTGTCTGCATACTTGTGCATGAGATACTCATGATAGTCAGTGATCCAGACATAAAAGAAGCCATGGAGCCCTTACTTCTACTTTCTTGCACAAAATTCCTAGAAATTCAAGAATACTAAATTCACGCCAGATGGGGAAATAGATCTATATTCATACATTTATAGTGTCTGGGGTCTTAAAGGCTTGAAGATAAACAAGCGGCCATCTAGCTCAGAAACAACAAAGCCTACAAGGAAGAAGCACACCAGCCTGTGTGATCACCAGGTATCAAGGGATCAGGTATCAGGCAACATCAGAACAAAAAATATTACCATAGTGAATGAGTGGGGTGGTGTGGAGTGGAGAGCCAAAGCCCATTTGTAGGCCACTGGACATCTCCTTACGGAAGGGTCTTGAGGAGGAGACGCGACAGTCAGAGTACGATGTAGCCATGATGAATAATACATCCTTCCTCTAGTTCCTAAATGCTACCTCCCCATGCCCCCTCCACTGTCATGATCCAAATCCTAGCTTGCAAGCATGACTAGACCAGAGGATGTACACTGGTACAGATGGGAACTGTAAACACAGGGAAGCCAGGGCGGATGATCCCTTCAGGACCAGTGGAGTGAGTGGCGATACTGGGAGGGAATAGGGAGGGTGGGTTGGAAAGGGGGAGCCTATTTCAAAGATCTACATGTGACCTCCTCCCTGGGGGACATACAACAGAAAAGTGGGTGAAGGGAGATGTGGGACAGAGAAAGATATGACAAAATAATAAATTATCAAGGGTTCATGAGGGAGGGAGGAGCAGGAAGTGAGGGGAAATATGAGGAGCTGATGCCAGGGGCTTAAGTGGAGAGCAAATGTTTTGAGAATGATGAGGGCAATGAATGTACAAATGTGCTTTACACAATTGATGTATATATGGATTGTGATAGGAGTTGTATGAGCCCCTAATAAAATGATTTTTATAAAAAAGAATTTATCATTCTCAAGCTGGGACAACAGCTTTTGCTGTTGAGTCAATTTGAACCCATAAAAATAGAATATTAATAGTTAACTCTTTACTAACTAATTTATAAATTTAAGTATTTAGACTTGTGATGTATTGTTGCCACAATCTCACATATATTAGCTGCTTTTACCAGTGTTTGCTGTCAATTCTAAAAGGGATCATGGGAAATAAAAGACATTTTTATAAGCTATCAACTTGGCATTATGAATTATTTGAATTTTAACCTTGTTCAACCAGCCAACAAGGAGCATACTCTTGATATTCCACAGGCCTGTGCAACACCGTGTACAGAAAGACAAACAGAAAGCAGCTGTGAAAGAGGCCATGCTGGAGGCCAGGCAAAGTGTGTTGGAGGCTGCAAGCTTCTGAGGAGCTCAAGAGAGCTCATCTGGGTGTGAAACTTGGCTTATTCCTTGATTCCAAGTAACAAAAGCAGGAGGTGGTGAAAGGCAAGTGCAGGATTCTCAGGGGGGCTCTCAGTGTTATTTATGTAGGTGCCACTCAGCAGTACCTGATGGGAAGGGGCCTACAATCCCCATCCTTCTGCAAAACCTACAAATACCTACCCAATATCCTGCACTGGCTCTCCATTGCCCTTTGAGTCAATTTCAAACCCTTCTTCAAGGTCTTCAGCTCTTCATGATGGATCCCGCTGGTGTCATGAGTACTCCCCACTATCTCCTCGTCTTTGCTATGCTAAGGAAGCTCATTCCCTCTTTTATCTAGAATGCTTCTTCCAGCCTTCTACCTAAGTAATGTAGAGGGGACCTCCCTTCAAAGGCTATTTGTCTCGATTCCCATCCAACTATTGTCCATGTTTCATCTTTGACCATTGTATCAAAATCCCTTCTAATAATTTTATTTATGGGTCAATGTATCTGGGTTTTTCCCTTTTCCTTCCTTATTCCCCCATTAGAATGCAAATCTCTTGGGAACAAGACCCCGTAGGGTGATTTCCTTAGCATTTGTTGAATGATGTGTGAACTCTATCACAAAGTATTACTGATTGTACTTTCCTGTACCCAGGTCCTAAATCCCATGATGACTATTTAATGAAGAAAAATACATGGGAAGCCATCTTGATTATGAGAATGGGCATTGGTATGTGAGCATCCCTGGGGAAAATTCATGGGAAGCCAAGTACACTGTATCAGGATACAAAAAGGACACATTCTATCTGGTGCCGAGCTTCAGAGGGAGTACTAGCCCCATCTCCCAGCTGCAAGACCTTGAAACTCACCTTGAGTTGCCGAGCAGCTCACCGCAGGAGTACATACCAGACTTGGAAGTTGTTGGGCCAAATCCTAACCCTACAATAGAAACTCAATACTATGTATGGGGAGTTCCCTGTTCATCTGTCCACAAGGGTGCCTGTGTGTGCAAGTGTTTGTTTGTCAGGGGTCTATCTTTCTTGCCAATGTCCATATCTTAATTTGGTCTGCATATGTCATCTCTAATGGATATGGTGAAGAACGAAGGAATATGTGCATGGGAAGAAAAAGAATGTTGCAACCCCCCAAGAACTCCCAGCTCAAATTGACCATGGCCCCTCTTTGCAAGGGAGAACAGAACACAGCAAATGTTAAGGCAGAATCTTATTTTCATTGTGACTCTAGAAACAGTGATCGGATGATGTCGATGTGAAAATGAAATGTGTAAAAGCAAAGTGCACCAGCGCATGGCCTGTCCAAAGGCCCAGGTGAATGTACTCCTCCCTTCCTTCCAGTTATCTTCCCATAGTATCCTGAGAACACAGAATTCAGGAGGATTTCCAAGCAGTCTAATGTGGATTTTTAGTAGACATTCTGCTGAGCAAAAGAAATCAATCATGAAAGGACAGATATAGTATGACCTCACTTATAATAAAAGATAAGAAAAGGCAAATATGTGGAGGATAAGGTTTATGAGTGCATCCCAGGGACAGGAGGAAGAGGAAGGGAACAGTGATAGAAAGGTCACGCTGCAGGGACTCTGGACTTTCTATACCTATAGAGGGGGGATGACGCTTCAGCCCCTATCTTGCATGCTGCAACCTTCTATCACTGAGGTCTTCTGAAAACCAGACTTGGAGATCTATGTGTAACCTTCTCTCTGGGAGATGGGCAATGGGAAGGTGGGTGAGGGGAGACGCCAGGCAGTGTAAGATAAGATAAAATAATTATTTATAAACTATTAAGGGTGCAGGGGGAAGGGGGAAATGGAGAGGGGGGGAAGGAAACCGAGCTGATTCCAGGAACCCAAGTGGAAGGGGAATTCTGAGAATGACGAAGGCAAGGTGTTTTGCTCAATTTATGTATGTATGGATAGTGATAAGAGTTGTATGAGCCCCAATAAAAAGATTTATTAATAAAAATTTTTTAATTTAAAAAAATGAACAATTGTTTAGCTTCACTAATAAACCAGTCTGTGTGGAGCATTTTGTTCCTTTGAGAACTGTCTAAAGAACTGTAAATCCAACTGGACAGATTGACACAGTCACTGCGACATATCCCAAACATAACAATGGTGAGGCTGTCAGTGCTTCCTTCTGTTATATATTAAGAATGTGTGTTTCTGTGAATTGGAAACGATTCAAGGGCAAATTGAAAACAGCAACTTGAAAAATTAAATAGAAGCCTCAGAGGGAGCGTGTTTATGTCAATGGAGGAGGAACAACTCACGAAAGGGAGATAAGAATGGTTGCAGAACTCAAAGCATGTAATCAGAGTCACAGAATTGCACATGTGGAAACTGTCGTGAGTATTCCCAGAAACAATGCAAAAAGATTTAAAGAAAAAAAAATTAGTGAGCTAGAACTACTAGCATTCATTCAGCCACATACATATAGAAATACCTCTTTCACATGGTTTCTAACCAGGTGACTCAACTCCTCACTCCCTCGAAATTTCTCCACACTTGCTAAAGCCAGGCTTTCCGCTTTGTCATAGGTTTTTTCGATCTGTAGTGACCTCCAGTCCCCAGTCAATATCTATCATGCACATCCTCACAATGTCCAGCTGGTAGAGCTGAGCACCAGGGGACAATGTCTCCATGTCAATCTGGCTTCGGCCCAGGCCCTCCTCCGAAAAATGTCTATGGTGGGGGGAGGTGGGGGGGTGGAGGGGGAGGGTGTTAAAATAACTAGCCTGACACTACGTCTTGGGCACATTCTTGACCGGTTGAATAAAACGAAAGTTCCATATTCAGAGGAGCAAAGGATCGAGCCTCTTTCCACAAAACCCATGGGTACTGAGCCCCTGACATCTAAGAACAAAAAATGCCTCCTGACAAGCTACTTTATATTCCTCAGAACACTTGAAATGGGTTTGTTTTTTTTGGCAGCAGGTCGACCCAATGCAAGTCATTGTTTGACCTCTGATCTGTTCCTCCCGTGAGCATTCTTTGTGGGTCCCAGCACAGCGAAGTCCTTGACAACTTCAATCCTCTCTCCCATTTATCAGGAGATTTCCTACTGGTCCAGCTGTGAGGGCTTTGTTGCTTTACATTGAGTTGGAATCTGTACTGAAGGCTGCCAGCCTTGCTCTTCAGCAGCAAGCGTGTCCATCCTCCTCCCTTTCAGCAGGCAAAACTGCATATCACAGATTGTTCATAAGTCTTCCTCCAATCTTAGTGCTGAAGTCTTCTTCACATCATCCAGCTTCTCTGATTATTTGCTCCGCATTAAGGTGCAATAAGTATGGTGAGAGGACACAACCCTGACCCACACCTTTCCTGATTTTTAAGCCACACAGTACTTCCTTTTTCAGTTCACACAACTGCTTCTTGATCCACGCACAGGTTCCAAATGAGCACAATGAAGTGTTCTGAACTCCCTTTCTTCTCAAGGCTATCCACAGCTCTTATGATCCATTCAGTCAAATGCCTTTTCAGAGTCAACGAAGAATCAGTAGACAAATTTCTGGTATTCTCTGCATTGAGCCAAGATCCAGCTGACATCAGCATGGACATCCTTTGTTCCATATCTTTTTCTCCATCCAGCCTGAACCTATGGCAGCTCCCTGACAATGCACTGCTGCAAGTGCTGTTGGGAAAACAAGGATGTTACCTTGAGGACTAATAGGATATTCTCAACCACTTTACATGCGTGTGAAAGTTGTACCCTGAGCAAAGAAGGTTGAAGATGAATGGATGCATGTGAATGGTGGTGCCGGAGAGGAATATGGAAAGGTCCATGGACTGCTGAAGGAGCAAGCACATCTGCCTTGGAAGAAGTACAAAGCAGAAGGCTCATATACTTTGGACATGTTACCAGGAGAGACCAGTCCCCGGAGAAGGACATTATGCGTGGTAAGACAGAGGGGCAGTGAAAAAGAAGTCCCAGGCCAAGATGGTCTGTCACCATGACTGTAACCATGGGCTCAAGCAGGAGGACAGTGGTGAAGGCGGCACAAGACCAGCCGTGTTCATTCGGTTGCATGTCGGGTTGTTACGAGTCAGTTTCCTGGTAACTATCTGATGCATTTAAAATACATTCGGCTTAACATTTGAATGGCAAGTAAATGAATGTTTTGGATATTTAGGAGAAAGTGCAGAATACATTACTGGCTTATGATGATCCCACTGAAATGATTTCTTCTAACAAGATCATGAAACCTACTTTCCCTGGGAGACAGATACCTGACTCTATAATAAAACAGGACACAGGCTTAATGGGAGGCAGAGCCTGTTAGACTGCAGATTAAAGTGCCAATTTCACCTCTCAGTACTGTGTGTTTCAGGGATTGTCGTCCCACACTTTCTTCTGATACTTTTCTGTCATCCGACTCATAGATAACTGAGCAGTTTCTGCTTATCACAGGAACATATTACAAATAGGCGAGCTGAATAAACCCCTTGGACCCACAGAAAAATGAAAAACGATGAATCCTAATCCCTATTATTGATTTTACAGATAATATCAGAAGGACGCTGTTCATACCTCAGACTCTCACCATGACAGGCCGTATTCTGAGGTTGCCCCATTCACTCCCATGTCTTTCAAAGGGGAAGTTATCTGAGCCTGTGACGGCCAAGTTCAGAGGACATTGACTTTTTACACAGGGGGCCAGTCCACTGTCCCTCAGACCGTTGGAGGGCCGGACTATAGTTTAAAAAAAAACTATGAACAAATTCCCATGCACACTGGACGAGTTGGCTGCTAAGCAGGACAGGCAGCAGCAAAAACACCTGGCGGGCCGGATAAATGTCCTTGGCGGGTCACATTCCTCCTGTTGAGGAATCCTGGCACTGAGGCATAAAAAACTTCTTAGGTGTTGGAGAGGATGAAGCTACAAATAATTATATGCCCAAATAAGGTAATGTCACATACACATATAACTTAAAAACATTCAATTAAGTGTTCTCTGTGTTAGTGTTTTATGCTATACAACATATATTGGTAAATTGTATTTTGTATGTGTAATTATTGTAGATTGAAATGTGACACCCCAAACACACTATATGCATTGGAATCTTCTATCACTTCTAAATGGTCTTATTTGCAAACAAGATTTTGTTCCCATGCTATGAATTCTACACCAATTCCTTTTGAGTTCTCAATAGACACAAAGACACACCTGAGGTAAATCAGATGCATCCTATGTATTGTATAAAAGCCAAGAAACCAGGAATGTCTGGGCCACTGACCAAGAAGGGCAAACCTGGACCACAACTCTGATTTGGATTTCTAGTTTCCAGAACTGTGAGGGAAAAAAAAACTTGTTTTTAAAAACTACCCATTTGTGTTACAGCATCACTAGGAAATATTAAATTTTAAATATTAAAAAGGTTTTTAATATTTAAAATTTAAATATTAAAAAGGTTATATTAAATGTTGTGCATTGTATACTTATGTATATCACATATATTAATGGACATATCTATATATACAAAATCATGTATATTATCATTTATAGGCAACTTAAGGGATTTTCTAGGGTAATTATAAATGTCTTTAATTTTTGCCCTAAGAGTTGACTTTAGAGCCCAACCCTGTTTAAGATACTCAGCTCCTTAATAAGTAAGCAGGCTTCATAAAGGCTAGAGAGCTAACATTAGGATTATATATGGAGGAAAGGGTGTCTATGTGGCTTTCAAAGTCAAAGGCTGATTATGTTCTTTAAAATTATCGAGTATATTGAATAAACCTACATAGTGTGTGAAGCACAAGGCAAACATGTGAGACATTCTCAGGCTGCAATTTAAACTTTCTTGCTTTGGAAAATACAGGATCTGCATCTCAAGAACCACTTGACTAAGGTGTAACGTTCCTTCCCCCTTCCCATCCTCTATGATTTTATTTCCTGTGTATTTTTGAAATTTTATGTATTTTCTCTTGAAAAGAAAAGGAAGACCTACTCAGCATTGTTCCCAAGAGATTGTTTTTCTCTATTAGATACTTGTATATGACACCCTCAGATCTTCAATGGCTCAGCTCTTGTTCGATAGAAAATTCAGAGTAGCCTGTATCATTCTGCTCTATCAAGATGCCCTTAATCCTTTGTTTTTTAAAAAAATTTTCCAAATTTGTATTTCCATTGTGTTTTTTATAAACGCTCATTCCAATTGAGTACATTTTTAATACAATCACATGGTGTGTTTTAATCTTTTTTAATTGTTTTATTAGGGGCTCATACAACTCTTATCACAATCCATACATACATCAATTGTGTAAAGCACATTTGTACATTCATTGCCCTCATCATTCCCAAAACATTTGCTCTCCACCTAAGTTCCTGGTATCAGCTCCTCATTTTTCCCCTCCCCTCCCCACTCCCCCTCCCTCATGAACCCTTGATAATTTACAAATTATTATATGTCATATCTTGCACAGACTAATGTCTCCCTTCTCCCACTTTTCTGTTGTCCATCCCCCAGGGAGGGGGCCACATGCAGATCCTTGTCATCGGTTCCCTTAATTCTTTTTAAAACAATCTTTCCTTGATGCATTTTTGCAAGAGTTTGCTCACATTTGGGAATGTGAGCACACAGGGGCTGTGTCCTTTATTTTTCTGGCTTAGATGCAACCACAAGTTAATCCCTACAAAGTGTACAAACAGGAGGGGGAAAGACCGAGATAACTTTCCCAGAGGATTTCACCAAGTTTTACCCTAAATTCACCTCCAATGGAAGATGTGCATTCCACTGCTTTTTTAAGTAGTAAGATCCCAGCTACCTTATAGTAAACCTCTCAGGGAAATGGAAAACACACTTCAACTATGAAATTGAGCAATTTCACATTTGGCCAAACTAAAGAATTATAAGTTTTCAGTAACCTTTTCAAATAGATCATTTCTATAACAAAGTTAAAACAAAAAGAATGATAAGGCTTGGTTTTTTTTTATCCAATCATGTACCAGGACATAAAAATATATATCTTCATTAAACTGTAAAAGACTTCATATTTGAGATAAACTAGCACTATATACTAGGCTATAAGTTTATTTCTACTGGAATTTATGTTCTTTTTTTAATCCCCTTTCTTTCACTTTTCTGTGTTATCTGATCCTCATTAAAAATATAAGATCCAAACTCCCCACCAACACTTGAACCATACAAAGATAAACAGGCACTGTTTCAAACACATGGCCACACACAGTGTATGTATAAAAGAACTAACATCCTTGAAAACATCCTGCTGAGGCTACCATCACATTTAAAAGAATAAGGCCATTTCCCCACCATCTTTCCTTTTCCCGTCTAATCAGATGGTGACGCTCATACAGCTCAAGAGAAGACAAGGCACTCATTTTCATTTAGTATTTAAATCTTCACAGGGAAGGCACTGAACTATCCAACAACAGGGGTCCCAATGTTCATAGTCCATGCTATGGCCCTCCCACTCATGTAATTTTGGGTATTGTGATTGCAATTTGGGATTCTGCTGCCGGGTGGGGTGACTGTGCATATTGAGTGGCGCCCACCAATGCATCAGAAGAGGAAGGAGCTGGGCAGATGATACCCACTGCTCTGTTTGTGATCAGGACAGACCCTAGCAAGCCTGGGGGTCTTGTGAAAGTAGAGCTCTGAATGTTACCCTTCTCAAAATATCCACGTGGTTCTGACTTCTTTCATATTCAGGACACCAAGAAGTCGGGATGACTTTAAAATAGAGATATTCAACTCTGACCCAGACCAACTTGAATACTACCTCACCCCCCTCAGGTTCCTCTCAGAACAAAACCATGACCTCCAGCCTAAGTCAAAATGAGTCTCGGAAAGCACACCTTATTTGACAATGAATTGAATCACAAGCAAATAGGGATACAGTTTGCCATGGCTTCTTAGTCTCTTTTAAATGGACTCAGATTGATAGTGACCCATATAAAACAGAAAAGCACTTCCCTGCCCTGTATTGTATTTAAGATCATTGGAATGCTTGAATACATTGGTGTGGCCAGTGTGTACTCTGAGTACCTTCTTGTGTAGGTACTTCTTGTGTAGTCCAGAGTTTTCATTGGCTAATTTTAATAATTAGATTACCTAGTCTTTCTTCCTAGTCTGTATCCATCTGGAATCTCTAACCCCTGTCCACTATGAGCGACCTTGCTTTCATCTTCACAGCAGCATGTCACCACAGTACAACAGTCAGTGTGATCACACTCAAGTTTACTGAACTTGAGCAGCAAGGAGGACACTTGAACATCATGCAGAAAGGAAAAGTAGGTATCTCTACATGGCACCCGGCCTTCTGGGCCGCTATTAGACTGTTATCTACTAGTCGATCCCTGAGAATAGACAGGCTTGCAGTGGCCTGGTAGTAACTCTGAGTTCACATGTGCCCTTGGTGTCCCACATTAGAACAAATTATCCCCCAGAGATATCTATGTTGGTTGCCATTGAATCGGTCTCTTGATGTCATTGGATTTCAGGCATATCATCACAAGAATGAGTTCATTTTAAATTAGCTAATTTAAAACTAACTGAAAAATTACTGGATCTTATGTCATCCCCATGGTCCATTGTAGATCTGACCATTGTGGTCTACTGGGTTTTCTTTGACTGATGCTTTAGTAGTAGTTCAACAGATTTTTCTTCATGGTGTATCTTTGTCTTGTGAGAGTTTGATTTTGTGTCATGTTGACTGGGTCAGGACTCTCATAGCTAGACAGTTGGGGCCTTCTGCATGAAGTGATCTAACATAATGTACACAACTCCTTGATGGGATCTGCTATAGCAGTAAAGCAGTTGTAAGAGGATTGAGAGGAGTGCAGCCTCCAGTCTCAGGTCTCTGCCTTTCAATTGAAAGGAAGTTTCCTTAGGGCTGTGGCCTCTTCCTATTTAAGCAGACTCTGTAGAATGGCTTCACTCTCTTCTTGCTGTTTCAGCTGAGAGTTATTAGTGGTTTGTATATTTCCAGTTGACCATGAATTCATTCCAGTTTGCAGCCATCAGTCTGACTTGCTGCCTGGTTTGTCTTCCTACTTCCTGCCTCATGGGGCCCAGCAGCTATTCAAGTCCGGAAAATCCATGGGCCTGACTTGTTGACCTTGGATTCATATGCCTCTGCCTTCATCAGCCTGTGATAGGCCTGCATCCTCATTTTGTCTTTCTGCTTCCTGGTTCATCCACCCTGGCAGCTACACAAGTCAAGAGAAGCCTCTATCATAACATCTAACTTGCAACTTTAACCCAGACTGGGCTTAACCACATCTACAACTGCGTGAGCCACTTTCTAGATGTAAAATTATACACACACACAAGCACATATACATATGTATGACTGGTTTGGCTTCTCTAGAGAACACAGTCTAGCACAATATTGAAACTTGTTTAGCAGCACAGCAAATGCACACAGGTGTTGCCTGTGCATGAGTTAACCCTGGCTGAAAGTGAAACCTAGGTACGCCACATGGAAGGTGACAATTCTGCCAATGAACCATCAATGCCTTTCCCTAAAGATACAATGTTATTAAAAATGACCAGATCCTCAGACAAGCTGCAAACCCCACTCATGACTTTGCTTTGGGCAGGGTGGAATAGGAGTTAAGAGTAGCTTTAGGGACACACTGCCTTTTCTGAGTCCTACCTCTGTCACTTCCTGGAGGTGAGACTTTCAACAACAGGCTTTACCTGATTGTGTCTCCGTAACATTCTATATCATGAATAAAAATAAAGACAGCAGCCCATTATAGTTATGGTGAAAATTAGAGCTAACATATACATACCACTTTAAACAAAGCATAAGCACTCAGAATGATTACAACACTGGGGCAGAGATGACTTATGACATATCTTTTTCTATCTGACATATGTTTCATTGGTACACCTATAAGCTTTCTGAGGGCTTTCAGCCAGCCACTTGGCTTCTTTCACCTCTTGTATGTAAAATGGAAAAGCAAAACATGATATCCGGGGCCTTGTTGGGCACATTGTTGTTAAGGGATATAATTCTCACCTTGGATGCAGCTGAGTCAGGTTCAGTTCCTGGACAGTGCACCTAATGCACAGCCAGCACCCATATTTCAATGTGTGATGCTCATGCTGACAAGTTTCAATAGAGTAGATGCATTAGCAAGAAATGCTGGGCAATCTACTTCTGATACCCAACCAATTAAAACCGTGTGAGCATGTGGGAAGTATTTGAGAACCAGGGATCTAGAAAAATTATAAAGTATGGATCTAAGAAAATTAGAATGTGCAAAGTGTAAATCTAGAAAACTTGGAAGTCATCAAAAATGAAATAGAAAACATAAAGTTCAATATCCTAGTCAATAGGGAGTTGAAATAGACTGGTATTAGTCATTTTGAATCAGAAAGTCATATGACTTACTATTATAGGAATAACACAACCTAGAGGAATGGCATGTCATTGGGTGTCAAAAAAGCATTGCAAAATCAATCATGAAATATAATGCCTTCTGTAATAAGATTATATCCATCTATAACTAAGGAAATCCAAATCATACAACCATTATTCAAATTTATGCACCAGCCACAAAAGCTAGTGATGAAAAATTCTACCAACAACTTCAGTTGGAAATTGATCAAATTGATGAAAAATGCAATCACAGTGCATTGATAATTATTGGCAATTGGAGTGCTTAAATTGGAAACAATGAGGCAGGAACTGTAGTTAGAAAATATGGACTTGATAAAAAGAAGCTACAGATAGCATGATAGAACTTTTCAAAACCAATAACTTGTTCATAGCAAATACTATTATTCAACAACACAAAGGGCAACTTATGCACAGGAATTTCTCCTGATGGAATATACAGAAATCAAATTGACTACGTCTGTGTGAAGAAACATTGGAACAACTCAATATGACCAGCTTAACTCAGGCTAGAGACACACAGTGAAACAAAGCATCAATTCCTCAAATGTAAGTACAGAATAAAGCTGAAGAAAATGAAAGCAAGTCCACAAGAACCAACTACATACAACCATGTGTCTATCCCACCTGAATTCTGAGAACATTTCAAGAACATTGAACAATAATGACAGAAGACCTGATGAGCTATGGGATGACATCAGTAACACCAGTCATGAAGAATGGAATTTAAAGACATTCAAAAGGTCATTAAAAATACAGGAAGAAAGAAAAGATCAAAATGGATGTCAAAAGCGACTCTGAAATTTGGTCTTAATTGTAGAGTAACTAAGGCACATGGGAGAAATGATGACGTCAAAGAGCAGAACAGAAATCTCAGAGGGAAGCTCAAGAATATAAGGCCAATTTTTGAAATCGTTTTATTAGGGGCTCATACAACTTTTATCACAATCCAATCATACATCAATTGTGTAAACCACATTTGTACATTCATTGCCCTCATCATTCTCAAAACATTTTCTCTCCACCTAAGCCCCTGGCATCAGCTCCTCATTTTTACCCCTCCCTCTCTGTTCCCCATTCCCTCATGAACCCTTGATAATTTACAAATTATTGTTTTGTCATATCTTGCACTGCCTGACATCTCCCTTCACCCAATTTTCTGTTCTCTGTCTCCCAGGGAGGAGGTTATATGTGGATCCTTGTAATTGGTTCCCCCTTTCCAACCCACCCTCCCGGTATTGCCACTCACACCACTGGTCCTGAAGGGATCATCCACCCTGGATTCCCTGTGTTTTCAGTTCCTATCTGTACCAGTGTACATCCTCTGGTCCAGCCAGATTTGTAAGGTAGAATTGAGATCATGATAGTGGGGGGTGGGGATGGCAGGGAGGAAGCATTTAGGAACAAGAGGAAAGTTGTATGTTTGATCATTGCTACATCACACCCTGACTGGCTTGTCTCCTCCCCAAGACCCTTCTGTAAGGGGATGTCCAGTGGCCTACAGATGGGCTTTAGGTCTCTAATCCTCACTGCTCCCACATTCACAATGATATGATTTTTTTTGTTCTGATGATGCTTGATACTTGATCCCTTCGACACCTCATGATTGCAAAATATTATAGTGAATTATGAAAAAACCTAGAATTAGAAAACCAAAAGGGAAGAATATGCTGAGCATATCTTAAAATTAAAGAAATCAAGAAAAATCCAAGTCTCGAGTTACAATACTGAAAGATTCTATAAGCAAAATATTGAATATACATAAAGTATCAAGAGAGATGGAAAGAATACACAGAGTCACTGTGACAAAAAGAACTAGTCGACATTCCACCATTTCAGGAGGTAGCAAATGAGCAATAACCAATGGTACTGAAGGAAGTAGTTCAAGCTGGTCTGAAAGCACTGGCCAAAAAACAAGGTTCCAGGAATTGGTGAATACCCATTGAAATGCTTCAACCAGCTGATGAAGCACTGAAAGCACTCACTCATCTATGCCACAAAATTGAGAAGACAGCTATTTGGCCAACTGACCAAAAGAGATCATATTTGTTCCCATTCCAAATAAAAGGGACCCAACAGAATGTTCAGTAGCAGTAATATCACATGAAAGTAATATTGTGGTGAAGATCATCCAGCTTACGGTGCAGCAGTATATTTGACAAGGAGCTGCCAGAGCTTCAGAACGGACTCCAAAGAGGATATGAGAAAGGGGATATCATTGCTGATGTCACATGGATCTTGGCTCAAAGCAGAGAATACAAGAAAGCCGATTATTTTTGTTTTACTGACTATGCTAAGGCATTCAACTACATGACTCATAATAAACTATGAATAATCTTCAGAAATCCAGAACTTGTACGTGTGCCAAGAGGCAGTTGTATGAATAGAATAAGGGAATACTGCATGATTTAAAATCAGGAAAGTTGTTTGACAGTATTGCCTCCTGTCATGATACTTATTGGCTTACCAGAGGAATACACAACAAAGAAGTCATCTGCAACAATAGTGAGAGAATTCTTGGAGGAAAACTTCCACAGCTTAATGAATGAAAGCCAGGCAACCATTCAGGAGGCTGAAAGAATACCAATTAGATGGAATCCCAAGAAATCACCAAGGCACATAATAGTTAAACTATCCAACTTTGAGGAAAAGGAGAAAATCATGGGAGCAGCTAAGATAAACCAAACAATAAAGTATAAAATTTCCAAAATAATATGCTTAGACTTATCAGCAGAAACTAGGATGAAGAGGAGAGAGTAGAATAACATATTCCAAAAATTAAAGGAAAACAACACAAACCAAATAATATGATCAAGAACACACAAACCAAAATATCGATCAAGATAGTTGGAAAATAAGAGTCTTTCCAGCCAAGGAAAAACTCAAAAAATATATTAGAAGAAACCCAGCCTTAAGAAAGATCCTTGTGGACCCAGTATGGGCATAAGAACAACACTCACCAAGCATAAATAAGAGACTGTCACATAGAACAACCTCACCCAGAGGGCAACAAAGAGAAAACAGACCCCAAAATAGCATTGGCTTAAGGATGGAAAGAAGTCAAGAATTATATATACACACACACACACATATGAACAACACACAAATGAGAAAGAAAGGTAGGAAAACACCCAACACAAAAGGTAGAAGATGACATCACAGCGTCTGCAGATGGAGATAATAACCCTGAATATAAAAGACTGAGATTTGCAGACTAGCTTAGAAAACACAACCCATCAATCTGATGCCTACAAGAAACACATCTCAAGACTACAGACAAAAATAGGCTGAGAATGAAAGGCTGGAGAAAGGCACACCAAGCAAACAGCAATTCAAAAGAAGCAAGGGTTGCAATCCTAATCTCAGATAATATTGATGGCAAAGTGCAAACCATAAAAAGAAATAAGGAGGGACATTATATAATGCTCAAGGGAATAGTAGACAAAGAACCATTAAGCATTGTAAACATATAGTCCCCAAATGAGAGATCAGCTGAATACGTCAAACACCCCCAAAGGTGAAAAAAGAAATCATAATCTCAACAATTTTAGTGGATGACTTCAATATACCTCCCTGTGAGAAAGACAGATCACAGGGAATGAAACTCAACAAGGAGGCTAGAGATCTAAACACTACTATTAGACTATTTGACCTGATATATATTTACAGAGCTTTTCATCCAAATGCATATTAATTAACATTCCTGTCAAGTCCGCATGGCACGTGTTCAAAGATGAACCACATGCTGTGGCATAAGATGAATCTGAATAAATTTAAGCACTTTGATATCATACAGACCTCTCTCTCTCTGACCACTGTGCCATAAAGCTGGAAATCAACAAAAGGAAGACAAAGAAAACAAAAGCAAACAATTGGAGGATGAATAACTCTCTACTGCAAAAAAGAGTACGTACTGGCACAGATCAGAGATGAAGTTAGGAAATTCCTAGAAACCAACAAGAATGAACACACACATAGCACAACTTATGGGACACAGCAAAGGCAGTTATCAGAGGAAATTTCATAGCAATACATGCACACCTGAGAAAGGAAGAGAGACTCATGATTGATATGCTGGCACAAAATTTACAACAACAAGAGCAGAATCAACAGGACAATCCTACTAATAGCAAAAGAAAAGAAATAATAAAAATCAGGGCTGAGATTCAGGAGAGGGAAAATAAGAAAACAATGGGAAAAAATAATGCTGCTAAAAGTTGGCTCTTTGAAAGGATAAACAGAATCAACTGGCAAACCTAACCAAAGGTTAGCAAGAATGAGGGATGAAAGAGGGGACATTACAACAGACCCTAATGAAATCAAAAGATAATTAAACAGTACTATGAAGGATGGTCCTCCAATGAATTCAACAACTTGGAAGGCATGGACAAATTCTTGGGAAAAAAATCCCTCCCTAGACTATCCCCAAAGGACATCAAGAATCTCAACAAACCCATAGCAATAGAATAAATACACAAAATCCCCTGGACCAGATGGCTTCACTGGATAATTCTACCAAGAATATAGGGAAGAACTAACACAAATTCTTCCAGAACATAGGAAAAAAATGACAAACTCCTGAACTCCTACTATGAAGCTAGTATAATTCTGATACTAAAATGAGGCAAGGATCCCACAAGAATCAAAAACTACAGACCAATATCCCTAATGAACATCGATGTAAAAATCCTTAACAAAATATTGGCCAATAGAATACAAAAGTATGTAAAACAAATAATTCACCATGACCAAGTGGGGTTCATACTAGGGATGCAGGGATGGTTCAACATACCCTTAATATCATTCGCTACATTGAAATGAAAAAACTATAAGAACCACATGATAATATCTATATATGCAGAAAAAGCATCAAACAACACCCAATACCAATTCCTGTTTAAGACACTTGAGAAGATAGAAATGGAAGGGAAATTCCTCAAGATAACACAAGCTATATATGAAAAACCAACAGCCAACGTGGTAGTCAATGGATAAAAGACTAACGCGATCCCACTGAAAAGGGGGGCTAGACAAGGATGCCCCTTGTCCCCACTCTTATTTAATATCATGCTGGAGGTTTTAGCTAACAGCATAAGGCAAAGAAAAGATATCAAAGTATTTGTCTGGGGAAGGGAGAGGTGGAATTATTGTTCTTTGCAGATGATATGATTTTATATATGGAAAATCCCAAAAGCTCCACAAGGGGAGTTCTGAAAGTAATAGATGATAATAGTTTGGCAGCATGGCAGGACACAAATAGTAATGGCAGGACATGGCAGGACACAGTAATAGTAATAGTTTGGCAGCATGGCAGGACACAAAATCAAAAAACAGAAGTCCATCAGATGGCTATACACATCAGAAAAGACAATAGAAGAGGAGATCAAAAAGGTGGTACCCTTCACAATTGCCAAGCACAAATTAAAATATCTAGGAATATACCTGACTAAAAGAACAAAATATCTATATGGGAAAAACTGCAGAACACTATTACAAGAAACCAAGTGCAACCTCAACAAATGAAAGAATATCCCATGCTCGTGGATTGGAAGACTCAATATAGTCAAGATGTCAGTTCTTCCAAAGGCATTATATAAGTTTAATGCAATCCCAATACAATTACCTTCATTTTTCTTCAAAGAAATGGAAAACTGGATTACCAACTTCATATGGAGAAGGAAGAAGCCCATAATTAGCAGAGAACTCCTCAAGACGAAGGACACCGTAAGAGAGCTTGCATTACCTGATTTTAGCACATACTATACAGCCACAGTTGCCAAAACCACATGGTATTGGTACAATGACAGATACTCAGACCAATAGAAAAGAACTGAAAACCCAGAAATAAAATCATCAGCATACAGACAACAGATCGTCTATAAGGACAAAAAAAACATCCAATGGGAAGCAGATGCCCTCTTTAACAAGTGGTGCTGCAAAAAATGGATATTTGCCTACAGAAAAATGAAGCAAGACCCTTATCTCACTCCATACACAAGAATAAACTCAAGGTGGATCACAGACCTTGATGTTAAACCCCAAAATATTAGGGCCATCAATGAGGGAATTGGGACCAACTTGAGAACTTTGGCACAGGGAATACATAGGCTATCAGAAATAGGGAAGGGCACAAATACAGAGGAGGCACAAATTGGCAAATTGACATCAAAAGAATTCACCAAGAGAGTAATAAGAGAGTCCACAGACTGGGAAAACATCTTTAGCAATGACACATCAGACAAAGGCCTTATTACTAAAATCTATAATACTCTTCTAGCTTCCAAAAAGAAAAAAAACTAATTGCTCACTAAGAAGGTGGACAAAGGACCTGAACAAAAGTTTCACAGGGACATAAATCCGAATGGCCAACATACATATGATGCTCCCGATCTTTAGCCATAAGAGAAATGCAAATTAAAACAACCATGAGGTACCACCTAACACCCTCAAAGGTAGCCTAATTCAAAAGATCAGAAAGCAACAAGTGTTGGAGGGGCTGTGGGGAGACAGGAACTCTCATCCACTGATGGTGGACATGTAAGAATGTACAGCCACTACCATATGACCCAGCAATCCCCCTACTGGGCATATACCAAGAAGAGGCAAGAAGCAAACCAAGGCCAGACATCTGTGCTCCAATGTTCATTGCAGCACAGTTCACAATTGCCAAGGAGTTGGAAATAGGCCACATTTCCATCAACTGATGAGTGTATTAAAAAGCTGTGGTACATTTATAAAATGGAGTAGTATGCATCTCTAAAAAGCAGTGATGAACCTATGAAGCACATCACTACATGGGAAGAACTGGAGCAAATCATGCTAAGTGAAGTAAGCCAAGCACAAAAGGACAAGTCCAACATGAGACCGCAGATGTAAGCTTTAAAAATAAAAAATGCAAAAGGCCCATAGGGAAAAAGCTACTGTATACACACTTTCCTGGGGTGAGGACCAGGTAGTATGGCAGGAACCAAACCAAATACAGGGATACATATGGTAACCAACTAAAAAGGAGCTGGGGAAAAGAAATAAATAAATGGGTAGCAGGGGCACAGGGCACTAACCCATCCAAGGGCAGGGTGTTGTTTAATCTCCACAGGGAAAGAGGGACCAGACTTCAACCCAGTACTTCAAGATGTGAATGCAACATGCTGGCATGCAGTAGGGAACCAGTGGAGAGGTCTGAAGGGCTGGCCCCAATCCCAACTACTAATGGCTGACCCCCAATCACAACTACTAAGTGGGCACTGAATCTACAGCTCTGGGAAGGGGACATATCTGATCGGAGCACACGGGAGCAGATGAAGGGGGAGGAGTAGAGAGTGGAGCACATCCTGGCCCACCAGGCCTTGGGGATGATGTTTCCGATTAGAGCAGTCGGTCCACAGAGAGGACCATAATAGCAAGGTAACAGAGCAGTGAGGTCCCCAGGGAATACTGAAGGTGGACTTTGGGGCCAGGGCATGGTGCCCCAACAGACTGGACTGGAAAACACTCCTAAAAGCCAGCAAACAGTCCTTGAACTAACTACAAGCGTTTTTTTTTCCTTGTTTTGTTTTGTCATTGGTTTGTTGTATATTGTTGCTTGGTTTTGCTCTGTATTGTTTTTGTGCATGTTATTATCTCCACCGGTCTGTCTAAATAAGATAGGCTGGATGAAAAATCTGGAGAAGAAAACAATGGGACCGACAGTTCCGGGTGCGCATGGGAGAGGTGGAGGTGGGGAAAAAGGTAGTGGTGTTAACAAACCCAGGGACAAGAGAACAACAAGTGATCCAAATCGGTGGTGAGGAGGGTGTAGGAGGCCTGCTAGGGTTTGATCAAGGGCAATGTAACCAAGGGGAATTACTGAAACCCAAATGAAGACTGAGCATGATAGTGGGAGAAGAGGAAAGTAAAAGGAAATAGAGAAAAGAGCTAGGAGGCAAAGGGCATCTATAGAGGTCTAAATACGGGCATGTATATATGTAAATATATTTATATATGAGGATGGGGAAATAGATTTATGTGCAGATATTTATAGGTTTAGTATTAAGGTAGCAGAATGACATTGGGCCTCCACTCAAGTACTCTCTCAGTGCAAGAATACTTTCTTCTATTAAATTGGCATTCTATGATGTTCACCTTCCCAACACAACTGCTGAAGACAAAGCGGGTGAATAAGCAAATGTGGTGAAGAAAGCAGATGGTGCCCAACTACAAAAGATATAGCTTCTGGGTCTTAAAAGCTTGAAGGTAAATAAGCGGCCATCTAGCTGAGAAGCAACAAAGCCCACATGGAAGAAGCACACTAGCCTGTGTAATCACGAGGTGCTGAAGGGATCAGTTATCAGACATCAAAGATTAAAAAATCATATCATGTGTGCTCACTTCCCGGATACAATCGCTGAAGACAAATGGGTGCATAAGCAAATGTAGCGAAGAAAGCTGATGGTGCCCGGCTATTAAAATACATAGCATCTGGGGTCTTAAAGGCTTGAAGGTAAACAAGCAGCCATCTAGTTCAGAAGCAACAAAGCCCACATGGAAGAAGCATACCAACCTGTGCAGTCACAAGGTGTCAAAGGGATCAAGTACCAGGCATCATCAGGACAAAAATCATATCATAGTGAATGAGGGGGGTAGTGCAGAGTGCACCCCAAAGCCCATATGTAGGCCAAAGGACATCCCCTTACAGAAGGGTCTTGGGGAGGAGATGAGCCATCATATTGCGATTTAGCAAAGATGACAAATACAACTTTCCTCTAGTCCCTAAATGCTTCATCATCCCTCACTATCATGATCCAAATTCTACCTTACAAATCTGGCTAGACCAGAGGATGTACACTGGTACAGATAGGAACTGGAAACACAGGGAATCCAGGGTGAATTATCCCTTCAGAACCAGTGGTGTGAATGGCAATACCAGGAGGGTGCACGGAGGGTGGGTTGGAAAAGGGGAACCAATTACAAGGATCTGCATGTGACCTCCTCCCTGGGGGACAACAGAAACATGGGTGAAGGGAAAGGGAGACATCAGACAGGACCTGATATTACAAAATAATAATTTACAAATTATCAAGGGTTCATGAGGGAGGCAGGAGCAGTAGGGCAAGAGGGGAAAAATGAGGAGCTGATGCCAGGGACTTAGGTGGAGAACAAATGTTTTGAGAATGATGAGGGCAATGAATGTACAAATGTGCTTTACACAACTAATGTATGTAGGGATTGTTAGAAGAGTTTTATGAGGCCCTAATAAAACATTTTTTAAAAAGAAAATATGATACACTGCAAAAAGAACTAACAAATAAGTCTTGGCAGAATTAAGGTCAGCGTGCTGCTGGGAGACAAGGATGGCAAGATTTTCATCTTACATACTTTGGACATATTGTCAGGAGAGATCAATCCCTGATGAGGACATCAAGCTTTGTAAGCTGGAGGGGCAGCAAAAAAAGGAAAAGGAACCCCCTTAATGAGATGGATTGACAAGGTGACCACAACCATGGCCTCAGGAATAGGATTTATTATGAGGATGGCCCAGGGCAAGGCAGTGTTGCATTCTGTTGTGCAAAGGGTCAGTGTGGGTTGGAACTGATTTGATGGCACCTAACAAGAAAATGGACCTACACTTTGTCCCATTCCCATTTACTCGGTGTCTTGGTAGAGCTAAAGAGTTTTCTAACACTGTCTAAGAAGGGCAGAAGCTGGTATTCATTAAGAACAAACAGATGGCACAGAGCATGTCCTTTGGATACAAGGTCCCTGATTAACTTCCTAGACCCAGGAGAAGATTAATGTCAAGACACCTATAGATCAGTAATGAATTCCAGGCCCATGGATGTACTGATGTTAAAAGGAAACAAGAAAGAAAAAACCTTCCTCTACAGCCATCCCCTTGTGGCATTTCTGTTATGACAGCACTACATAACTAAGAACATCCCCTACTAGGATTCCATCTTTTAACATTTTATATACCTATAGTACATCTGTTACAATTGGTGAACCAATGGTGATACATGATTATTAGTGAAGTCAATCATTTAGAATTGGACTCAAGCTTTGTGTTTTATTGGCCAACTGATTTGCACAAATGCCATGTGTCCACAATGGCAGTATCTTATAGAACAGCTCCACTGCCCTAAAAATGCCCTGTACGCCACCTATTCACCCATCTCAGCCCTCAAATTTCAAAGAATCATGGATATTTTTACTGTCTCTATAAATTTATCTCCTATCTGATTTTTAAGCTGCCCCAAACCCCTCATCTGCCTCCAGACCTCCTTAAGCAAACTGCTCTTCATGATCTAAGTTAGCTACAGAAGTGCTCTACAAATATCATCTACATGCTCATCCTGAACAGCTTCCCTGCAGCAGTTTCTGAGAAAGGATGACGACGTGCATATCTTAACCGTGGCATGTCCTTTTTGGAAGCGATGCCATGCTCTGTGGCCGAGCCGTGCTGCAATGGTTCATTAAGTCTAGGAAAAGAACAGCCACCCCGTGACAGACTCAGAGACGACAGCATGAATGATTTAAGCCATTTTCCACGTCCCAGAGTTAAAAATACACTTCTTTGGCCGGGAGCTTGTGTATTGTGATCGAGACTACTTGGGGACCGGATTTCCATATTTTGTGAGGAGCAGGGGAGTACGTTGGAGAGGAAGGATGGAGAGAACAATCATGTTCCTCCAGGTTCACTCTGTGAAAGGTTAATACATTTTAAGCATCAGAGGGCATGGTCTCTACATTGAGGATAACTGCATGCAAAGCCACCAAAATAGTTCCTAATGTCAATGTCTGTTACATGACACTGTACATGTTAGCGAAAAGTCTCCTAACAGAAGAAGAATGATTTCATCATGTGGGACATTTATTTAAATATTTCAGAGCCCCCTGCTTTTATGTGTCTCATCCCTCCACTTTTCATTTCAATAGGTGCTTTCTTTAAATTAATTTTTTAAATCACAAAATGGACTGTTAGGAAGATCATAGAATAAATCTCCCAATAAAAGTTTCTTAGGTATGAGTCCATTGTCCCATCTGGGGTGGCTTACATATAGACACATCAGAGAATTTGGAAGCAAGTTCTTTTGTTTTTTAATATACACAGAGGTATTATTGCATTATAAACATTATTCAACATATTTTATGTGTATTGATTTATTAATCTTATTTATCAGTAATAGGTAAGACAGTTTATCCCAACCAGGCTTTTCTGAGAAAAATAAGTGCTACAAAATGTAATTGCAAACACACTTTCTCTCAATTTCTCCCAAATAGGGTATATAAACAGTATTAATCTATATGCATAATAGACCATTTAACATTTGCCATTTAATAACAGATCATTGAACATAATGAGTGCCTTAGGACAACAGTTCTCAAATATTTTGGCCTCAGGTCTGCATATATTCTTATAAAATAATGAATATTCCAAAGAGTTTTCACTTATGTGAATTATATCAATATTGATCATATTCAAAATTAAGAGAAAAATTAAATATTGATTTATTCATTTAAAATAATTGTAATCCTTTATTTTTAACAATAGCATATGTTTATGAAAAGTAACTATATTTTTTAAAACAACACTTTTACACTTTTGCTAATGTTTGGCTTAATAGCAAGGAGCTGGCCTCTCATATCTGCTGAAGCAAGTTCTTAGGGTCAAGTGGTAGTTGTAATGGTTGCTAGGTGCCGTCTGTTCAGCCTCATAGCAACCCTGTCTACACTAGAATGACACCATGGCCGGTGCTGTGTCATCCTCACCACTTTTCTCATGTTTCAACCCATTGGTTGCAGCCACTGTCGCAATGTGCCTTGACAAGGATCTGGCTCTTTATTGCTGCCCCTCTACTTTACCAAGCGGCCGCTCTACTGTACTAAGATGTGCAAGATGTCCTTCTTTAAGGACTGATCTCTCCTGATAGCATGTCCTTAGCCTACCTCTAGCACAACTTTCACCACATTTTCTTAGAGCTATTTATGTGCTGTGTCTGACCCATCCATGGACTGCTCTGTACTTTAAGTATTAGTGCAATTCTTGGCATAGAATGGTTGCCCACAAGTATACACAAAAGGCAACCTAGGGGCAGGAAATATTTGAAGACAGTGGCAGATCAGATAGGAGTTTCTGGGGATGCTCCTTGTATGGATTGTGATAAGAGTTGTATGAGCCCCTAATAAAATGTAAAAAAAAGAGCAGAACTATATGACATTGGGAAGGTTCAGGCAAGCGTGATGCAGATTCTCTAATTTGTGACTTCACAAACAGGTCACCAAATAAGCCTTGCTGTACAGAACATGATAAAGTCCCAATCACCTCAACTACCACTGGTGGAGACTAGGACTTGGGAACTGAAGCACCATGTTAGACAGTGCTATGTCAACAGCAAGAACAACCTGGTGATCCTAACCTGTAAGTGTTTACGTCCCTCATGCCTGGGGTCAGAGTTTATCTTTGGTTCCAAAATGAGTTGAAGCCTGCAAGTGAAGATTATGTGTTCCCAGTTGCTGCCCAAAGTTAAAAATTGCCTAAGAATGATAATGCTTGGGTTCCTACTTTTCACCTGAAGACCAGCTGGCTGTAGAAAGGTTCATGTGCCCTCAGCATCACCAGAAGCTTTGCAGTTAAGCTACAGAAACCAAAATCTTACTCCTTTAAGGCCACCGGTGAAAGCTGTGATATTTAAAACTGGTTTTTGAATTTTCTGGAATTCTAAATAAAAATAGCAGGAAACCAACAGATGTCTGAGAAAAATACATGAAGCGATTAACACAATACCTTCTCCCCTTGGGAAAGCCTGCTTCCCTACAGCTGGTGTTCCTTGAAAGAGGTCACGGGGAGCATGAGAACTAAATTCACATTTGAATGTTCCCTGCACCCAAGCTTACACTCCTTAGATTTAGTGGAGAGGTCCGGTTTTGTACTTGCCTTTATGTCCAGGCAGCTTCCTCTCCCTCACTTTCTTCCTTTTGGCTTTTCTCCCATTGCTTGTAAAAGTGTTTCTATGACTTTCAACCTCGTTTCAGTCTGATCTCTTAATATTTACACTCACAAGTAGCCCCAGAAACTTCAACTTCTTTCTGTACCATGTCAGGTACAGATACGAGAGTTCAACTGATCACCGAATTTGTAATTCACAAAAACTGTAATTCACGACAACAAAATCTCAAGGTCCAGCTGCGCCAAGACCATGAGGCCAAGAAGTTGTGGTCATGAGACATGTACACCAGGTGGACTCTGGGTAGGAAGCGTTTCTCCTGCTTATTCGAGGTTGTAAGACTGACCTGGTATTCTGATGTTTACCATCCTGAATTTTCTTTTCTTTTACTTTAATCAGATGACACACTGGTGTTTTTCCATCTTTACTTGACATTTGATTGTGAATTGGATAAGGGTTTAACAGAGCAGATCAGAAGGTTGACCAGGCAGTTTTACCTTGCCCCACTGCTTCCCTTGTTTCTCTTTCGTTCCTGACCCTTTGAAACTTTGTTCTTGGGTAAGGCTGGCCTGTTGATCTCAATTTGTTGGTTATTTTAAGGTAAGCATCCCTCACTAGAGCTATCATTATACCATAGTAGACTGTATAATTCTATACATTGTATAATGTTTGGCTGAAAATTGAACTACTGAAGGAATTCAGTCCAGATCTGAAGGACAATGAAGGGTTGTAGTCTCAGATGCCACCAGTATCTATCCCACTAGTAAGTGTGATCTCTTTTATGATTTTGAGTTCTCTTTTACATTTTCCCCAATTTTATCCAGCACCTTCTAAAGTAATCTCTTTCAAGATAGCTGGAAGTAGCAGCCAGGTACCATCTAGCTCTTCTGGTCTAAGTGTTGTGGAGATTGATGTCTGCATGGTCCAGTAGTATGTTGCACTAATTGTTTTCATGTGTCATTCAATTTTCATCATTCTTCTTTCTTCCAGATTGAAAAAGCCTTCCAATGTTGCACCTTATATGCTACACACAAGCTTTTAAGACCCCAGGCCCTACTCACCCAAACCTCTGTGAACTCAATCAAAAAAAAATAATAAAGGTGGGGGCAGGGATCTCACTGCCACGGAGTTGATGCCGACTCATAGGGCTCCTGAAGGATAGGGTAGAACTGCCCTGTGGGTTTCCAAGTTTTAACTCTTTACTAGAGTAGAAAGCACTATCTCTCTCCCTTGAAAAAGCTGATGATTTCAAAGTGGGGAACTTGTCACTCAATGCTCAATGCATAATCTCTATACCACCACGGCTCCTTTTTTTAAAATTTAAACTATGTATGCCAATTGACCTTGGTGTCCCCTGAGACTATGGTCCTGAGCGTCCAAGGTGTAGCAACTCATTCCTTCAACGTCAATATGGTTACATCTAGGAACGTATCATAAGTTTGCCTCCTGTATGTTCCAGTATATTCACAGATATATTTGCAGCAAAAGTTAATACACATATACATTTCCCCAAGTAAACATATATATTCATGAGTATCCTCCTGTTTTCTCTCCCATACTTATTTAGCCTGTCTGTGTATCCAGGCATCTAATCCTACATCACCATTATTGCATGATTGTGTATACAACAGTATTTACCTCTTTTCCTCCTCCAGGGTTCGTCTGCCTCCACCAGTCACACGAGCTAGTGCTTTTTACATAAGCCTACTATTGGGATAGGTTTGGATGGTAAATCTAGTCTACTGATTTAAAAGGAATTAATTTACTTATTCCAAAGTAAGTATCCTGTTCTCTTAAAAGTATACAGATTATGTAGAAGAGATTTTAAATTTGCAGTATATAAGCTAACAGCAACAAACTTGAGTTGGAAGTGGAAAAACTAATTCCTTTCAAAAACATGCCAATAGTTTTGGTAATAGTTGTGGTCATAATATTAACGAGCCTTCCTTGAATGTTATTATGGACCAGATATGGGAGTAGTTATGGGTTCATTGGTAGAATTCTGTCCTGCCATATGGGCAATCCAGGTTCAATTCCCAGCTCAAGCAGCTCTTGTTCAAGCACCATCCACCTGCCAGTGGAGGCTGGTATGTTGCTATGAAGCTGAGGAGATTTCAGTGGTGTTTACAGACTAAAATTGACTAGTAATCTATTTCAAAATTATCCAAAGAAAATCTTATTGGTCACAACTGTATATCTGTGATATTTAGGTTTATTGTGCTAACTAGGCCAATGGGAAGATGTGGGTGGAGTTCAATCAGGCTGAGGCTTGATTGGAGGACGACTGAAATAAATAAAGATAACCGGCATCCCATCTCCCTCTTGCTCCTTGGTGATCAAACCAGCTATGTGTTAGCTAGTCCTCTGCCTCAATCTGTGTGCTACACTATCTGTGGGCCAAGCCAATCCATGGATCATATTGAAAACTTGAGGCTCCTTCAAGACCTGCTTTGCCACCCTGCTGGTGGGTACATTGCTTGAACTTGAGGCTTGTGAATCCTGTCACCACACTTGACACCGAGATCCCACCAGGGCCTGCTTCATTAAGCTCCCAAGCTACGAACTGTTGCTGATCCACCCTGCTCTCTGCTGCCTGCAGAAAAACTGCCTGCCTTGCTTGAGGGGAAGACTCCATTGTCTGATTCCTTGACCTTGGACGCAGCAGCCCACATGAGAAGGTCTTTCAGTATACACTTTGTGGACGGATCCCGAGTTAACGGATGTTTCGGGCTCCATCTGTTATGGACGGATCACGAGATAACTCGTGATTTCTACACGCTGTCTTCAGATGCCATCTGCTTGGATATATTTTAACTACTTCGTCTATTTAGGTGTTTACCTCAGTAGTGAATGTATCAAACTCGATTGTCTTCATGTTCATTTTGTTTATTTAGCTTTTTAGTGCATTTGGTTAAATCAAATAGTTACTATTTGTTTGAATTGCTTTGCAAGGAGTTGTGCACCTATGATGAAACCTCAGTGAAATGTAAGACATCATGTAAATCGCTCAAGTGGTCTCCTGCTACACAAAAAGACATGGAGAAATTCTTAGCCCTGATTCTTCTAATTTTTCAAAGTAATATGGATTATGTTGATTATTTTTACAAGAAGTTTATAATTTCATGAAGATTATAGTTCATAAAAGTAATAATGTCTGGCATACATTGAAAAATATTGTTTCATAATTGAGACAATGTTTTATATTCAAAAACTGAAAATTATAAATAAATATGATAAAAAGTTGATGAGATGTAAATCCATTTATGGTTTAATGCAATAAAAATCCTAACAGCAAAAAAATACCTGGCCACTTGGGTAAGTTGGTTTAAAAAAAAAAATCCGTTTTTTAATGTGTTCACTGTTCTAGGAAAGTGAGTTGAACTGAGCCCTCTGTGCTACTGTGTGGACTAATTAGCTGGAATAATCCTTCTTGCTGCAGAAACCTATTCATATGTCCATATACATAAAATCATAAGTGCCCTGGTTTTATTTTTCTAGAGAACCCTTCCTAACACAATACTCATTGGACTGCATTTCATTCCACTGTGTTTGCGGTCACCATGAACTGGGACCAACTCACCAATGGTTAACACAACAGATAAAAGTAGACATCTATCATCTAATTGGTAGAGGAAACCTCATAAGTTATCTTGTTCAAGTCCCTGTGAGCTGTGACTATTCTCTACAAGCTATACCATCCTATGGTGTAAGCTATACCATCCTCAGAATACACTAATAGCTTCAAATTTTGTCTTCAAGCATCCAGATTTACCATAGAATTTTTCACCATTTTTAGATAAAGAAACGGAGGCCAAAGAGGTTATGTAAGTTGGTTAAGGTCAAATAAATAATAACAGATCTAGGTACAAGAAGCAAGGCTGTGGGGTCCATGCTTTTAATTTTTTCTCATTATGGAGGTAGCATCCAAGAAAGGAGGCAAAGTTTTGAGGTAAATTCCAATTTTTTCCCCAATGGCACCATAAAATGACCTTTGAACTGCCAGAACCAGCTAGGTCCCATTCCAACCTCATCTTATCTAGAAAACAAGGGGTGAACTGACTGGTCCTAAGTCAACAGTTACATCAAATCAATCATTAAAAAAAAACAAAAACAACCTTATGTTAAATCAATACAAATGGCTACTTCCCTCTTTTCATTTGCATAGCCACCCTTGTGGGTATTCTAAATGAAGAGAATTAGAATGCCCAATACCATCCCTTCTTTTTTTCCATTGGTTGTTCACATGACAGTATTCTCAGTTCACCTGCGCAGATTTCTCTCTCTCTCTCTCTCTCTCTCTCTCTCTCTCTCTCTCTCTCTCTCTCTCTCTCTCTCTCTCTCTCCTGAGCCTCATACAAAAGCAACAATAACTTTTCCATGAGAAATCTTTTTATCCCATAGCTATAGTGCTCATATACACCTTTTTCTCTCGGTATATTCATATGAATCTTCTTTGCTAGAAAGCACTTTCCCCTCCCAATCTGAACAGTTTCCGTGAATGAAGCAGCCCCTTTATATGTACAGCTGTATGTATTCAGCCAAAGGTGCCCAGCACAGGACCTGCTGACTGCCCCCCCCCCCAAGAACAGTTGGGATGGAAGAGAAGGCAGACACACAGTCAGCCCCTTTCCTTCTTCCTTTTTTCCAAAGGCACTTTTCTTTGATCTACTACTGCTTTTATTCACAAGGGAAATTTTCTCCTTTTTTATTTTAAATGTACTTATATAACAAGTCCTTCAAATCCCATGATGAAATCATTATTGAGCTTTCACATAAAATAAAAGAGGTGTTGAAATAAGCGACTCTGAAGCCCCTCAGACAAGAGGAGAGAATTGTAAATGATCACAGTGGGACCTGTCAAATGAATACAAATAAATGTTGCATTTTATAACTTCACAAACCATAACACAGCCCCTCGGCTCTCATCAAATACTCTCTTGTAAAAACAGTACTCTAGCCTGAAGATGAAGCTTCTCAGAAGCAGAATTCTTGTTTCACTTTCTCAGAGGCTCCACAAAGGCATAGTACTGATACTGAGTACGAAGTCACAAGAGGCGTAGTGGGAAGTCACAGAGCTCATCTTTGCCATGTCCTCTGTGTGATGTAAAACTAGAGGTCCACGAGGAAAACCTAGCAAACCCAACCAGAGCTGTGTTCTTGGTGTAATTCCTCAGATATAGTATAGATGGTGAGTCTAAAGAACATGAAGGCTGGTGGGAAGTTTGCCAGTGATAATACCCTACCAGCAGAGGCGTCTCTGCAGCAACTGTGACCCTCTGATCTCCAGCAAGAGAAGGGCATTCTCTTTTTCAAATAGAAGTTTAAACTGTAAAAACCTTCAAATATCTGGTAAATAGGATTATCAGAAAAGTCAATGTGCAAATGCCCACAGAGACCCAAGTCCAAGGTGCTGTCACCTTGCAGAAGAGCTGGATTACACATTGGATATGTTAATGAAAGCTATTTTATTTTGTTAAGTAAGTACTGTATTTTTTCAAGTTAAAGGTTAGTAGCTTTGGTTTTCGGGTGCCACTGGATGACATTTTTTTAGGTTGAACTTTCTGAGTGAGGTGAAAGAATAAATGTTTGAATTGTGTACTAGGCAGGGGAACATCGTTCCTGGGGATTGTAAGGATGTCCGATCTAAAATCTTGGCATGTGAGCGCTCTCGCTGGGATAGATCACCCTCTGGACCTCCAGGGCTGACGTGGCTGACAAGCGTCATTCTCCTGCCTTCATGCTCCTTGGGCATATCACTCCCACCACACTTCCATTCACACAAACCATTCCATAGGGAGATGTAGAGCATGGTAGTTAAAGTATTTGCCCTGGATCCATGATCTGTAACTCACAGCTCATTGTTAGCCTATACCAAGCACCCTCTTAAGTGAACTAAATTTCTTGACATCCTGTGTCTCATTGTCTCATATTCTCCATCTGTGGCAAGGAATTTCAATAATCCATTTCTCATGGAGCCAAAGGAGACGATTATGTGTGACATCACGTATACAACTTTATAATAGTATCTGGGTCAGAGTGTGCACTTAATAGATCTTAACATACTATTGCCATATCTGCATCATCAAACCCTAACCTAGGTCCTTATAGCTAATCCTGGTGAGTTTAACACTGACTATGTGACATATGCAAGAATCAACTTCTCATGATCACTCTAGAAGGCATTTGTATCATACCTTTATCATAGATAAGGAAGGTGAGGCTGAAAGTTAGTGACTGATATAATATATGCATTAACTCCAAATTAATAATAAATTATTTTTTTAAAAGAATATAGATTTGAAACTTCACTGCCATTGTAACACACACCCACAAAAATAAATGGAAGATCCAGGTTCACCCATGACTCTGTGCTTCAGAGACAAATCTCTAGAACATCACACTCAACAATGTCCTACATTATGCAAAAGTAATCCACTAACTGACTTCTATGCATAATAAAATATTTAAAAGGGTGGAGGGGATGAAATGAAAACGGTGGACAATAAGGATTTCAACTTATTCCGTGTTGACTTCTTTTTTTGTTTTGCTTTGTTTTGGAAGATTTACTAACATTGTTTTATTCAGAAACTCAGCCTGGAAAACAGCAGTACATGAAGTCTTCCTTCATAGGAATTAAACAGCATTTCTTTGCATTTTCAATTTTTTCCCATAAGAAAAGAAAAAACATACCCATTCCTTCTACTACACATTCCATTCATCTGTTTTCCTTGATATACTTCATACATTACACATACCCACCACCATCAAATCAATCCCAATGTATATAAGTTATAGAATGGAATAAAACTATTCCATAGGGTTTCTGAGCCTCATCATTCTCTCAAGGAGTGACTAGTGGGTTTGAACCATGAACCTTGCAGTTATCAGTCCAAGGCTTGACTTATTGTGCCACCAGGGCTCTTAGTGCATAGACCAACAAAAATAAGGGGATGGGGGTTTCTACCACTGTTCTTTATGAAAATGAATTCTTGGTGGAAATGCAATTTTATCATCAATGTTGGTGTCTATGACTACAACTTCTTTAGAGTTATTTTTACTAAGTAAATGCAGATATAAAAGAGGGCACCTGTGGTTTGGGTGGGCTCATCAAGTCAGTTCTGACTCACAATATGCAGAAAATACAGTCTGATCATGTGACATTCTCCCAATTGTTGCGATGTTTGAGCCCTTTATTGAAGCCCCTGTGTGAATCCATTAGTCGAGGGTCTTCCTCTTTATCCATGACCCTCAAACAGGGATGAGTCCATCAGGTACCGAGATTCTTGAGACAAAGCCATCATCCCTTTATAGAGCACTCTGGCTGTCCTTCCAGAAGAGGTTGGTTCGTCTATCTGGCAATCCACAGTGTAGTCAATATACTTTTCCAGAAACATAGTTCAAATGCATCAATTCTTCTTCAGTCTTCCTTGTTCATTGCCAAGCTTTCACATGTATAGGCGGTGATTGGAAATAGCAAATTTGGGGTCAGACACATCTTAGTCCTCAAGGTGGCCTCTTTGCTTTTAATATTTCCAAGAGGTTTTTTGCAGCAGATTTCCCGAAGGCAATATATGGTTTGATGTATTGTCTGCTTGTTCTTGGGCATTAACTGTGTATCTAAGTAAAATGTAATCATTGGCATCTTCAGCATTTTCTACATTTATCATAGTGTTGCTTATTGGTCCTATTAGTAAGATTTTTGCTTTCTTTCTTTTTTTATTTTGTTTGTTTTGAGTCAAACATGAAATTACTTACTCTAAAGTCCCATGAATAAATCTCAATCAGTCTACCAGTGAAAAGCTGAGAAGTGGATCAAGAAGACAGGTCAATATCTCCACCTTCTTCCCCAAACCAAGAACAATGGTCTATTGACTTGCCGATTTTGAAGAGCACACGTGATAGAGTGCCACGTGGTTCTGCATGTGTTTCATTGGGTTCGGAGCCTTGGCATCTACAGACATCTTATATGCAATATTGTATGTGATAACCTCAGGTACGATTGCTGCAGCTGCAGCGCATTTAGCCAGTGACCAAGACAGGAAGGCAACTTGATAGCATGAACACCTTTCCCTCATCTCACCCCCAGGTTGAATTGCCTAATAAATGAAATACAGAATATCCAGTTTATTTTAATCAATCATGGTTTTTTAAAGAGTACAAGTATGTCCCCAAATCATATAGGACACACTTATATTAAAATATTACTCATTTTTTAACTGAAATTCAAATTTAATCTTAACAATGTCTGGAGATATTTTTTATTATCATCATGGGATGAGGAACAGCTAGCATCAAGTAGGTCAAAGTCAAGGATGTTGCTAAACGTCCTACGACACCTAAGACAGTGCCTGCAACAAAAAGAGTATCCAAGGTTGATAGATCCTCTCCTAGAAGAATAATATGGAAACCCTTGGTTTAGAAATTTAAATTCAAACCAATGATCACAACATATATATCCTCACAGGAAAATCAAAATATAAAACTCTGTATTGGGAACGCCTAAAATTATCTTAGTCACTCTGCAAATTATTTTTATGCTAAAAAGTCTGTTTGTGAGTGAGACAGCAATAGCTATTACACCTAGCCCAAAATAGCAGCCTTAACAGAATTCATTTTGATTCAGTTCAATTACGTCGGAAAGATCATCAGAATAGATCTTTTTAGGCAGTTTCCGCATCAGTGTGTGGTGAGACATTTTAGCCACTTTTGTAGCTAAAAATTAGGACATTAGTGAAGGATGAATTTAAAGCTATTCCCCATAGCAAAATTGAATATAAATGAGCAGAAAGTCCTGCGCCAAGACCACTGTGACAAAACAGTTCGCAGGGGGTGGGGGTGGGGCACAGTCCCCTGGAAAGCCAGTTTACCAGGGAGAGCTCAGCCATTTGCAGTTACCACAAACACTTGGCTACACCTTTTATAAGCATAGGAGAGGAGAGAAGCAACTGAAACTATTGAAAACTAGCATGCTGAATCCTCAAACACTTTTTCCCCTCTATCACAAGTGGATGGCATTGTATTAATACAGAATTAAGAAACAACATAGCAGCTTATTATCAAAGCTGTTTTAAGAACAACAAAGCAAGATTAGTGCTCTGAGCTGTATATGAATTATGCTTTATGAAGAAAATTCATCTGTGAATAAAAAAAAGTGCTTCTTAAAAACCATCAAGATTCATCCATCAACACAGATTTTTTAGTGCCACCAAAAAGAGTAAAATGAAAAAAAGAATATAGATATTAGGCAATTTCAGCACTCAATTCACTCACTCCCATCAAGTTGATGCTTACACATAGTGACATTGTAGGACAGGGTAGAACTTCCCATGTGTGTTTCTGAGACTGTAACTGTTTGTGGGGTTAGAAAGCCTCACCCTTCTCACACAGAGTGACTAGTTTCAAACTGTTGACCTGGCAGTTAGCAACCCAATTCATAACCCATATGCCACCAGGACTTTTAAATTAAGCACTAGGACTGGAAAGTTATAAAATTATTTTAAATCGGGGATTTTTATGAAGGCTTCCACCACTCATCTGTCAGAGTGTTGCACTGCAGTGGTGTATGATGCATGATGCAGGAAGCTATGCCACAGTCATTCAAAATGCCAACAGGGTCACTCCTGGTGGACAGGTTTTAGTGGGCATTCCAGATTAAGACAATCTAGGATGAAAGGCCCGATAATCTTCTTCCAAAAATCAGACAATGAAAATTCTATGGATTACAACAGAATATTGTCAGTTAAGTGTCCGAAGATAAAACCTATAGGTTGGAACTCAAAAGGCCAACTCCCTGCCATTAAGTTGATTCTGACGCATAGTGACCCTATCATAAGGGGCAGAACTGCCTATGCGGATTTCTGAGACATCTAGTTACAGTAGAAACCCTTGTTATTCTCCTAGTGGGGTAGCTAGTGATTTCGATGTGGCAGCAAATGCACCCATCCATACCACCTCTTGGGAAGATAGCACTGGACCAGACACACATTTCTTCTGTTGTTCCTGGGGTCCATATGAGTAGGAACCATCTTAATGATACTAACAGCAACAGTAATATGGAATGGTTACCCAATGAAGCCTCATTACACAAAGAACAAAAAGGAACTGTCTAGGAAATAGAAAGAAGAAAACATAAATAAGCTAAGACAAAATCCAGAATTACCCCATTGCTACTGTGGATTGCTAAAATTATGCCACTGCTACTGTGCATTCATGATATGGTCAGGTGTGTGTTCTTCCTCCCAAGTATTAAGCTTGGCATGTGTTTCCTTCTTACTCCAATCTCTTCCCTTTCTTCTTCAGAATCTTCTTTCTGCCCTACTGGTCTAGGGTCTCACAACCTTGGTTAGCATTCCAAGGGTCATTTAGCGAAGGAATTCTCCGAGCAAGAGAAATTTCTCTAAACAGAAGGTCCCACAAGATAATTATAGGTAAAATGCAAATTATAAAACTGTGCTCAGATTTTTCAGGAGTTGAATTTCAAAGTAACAACAGCTCTGTGTCCAGTTTATTTAAAAGGAAACAGAACACACACAGTTTGCACACAATCCAGGGAGGGCTATATGTCACATAATGGGTATGCAGCCATCAACAAGCTCCACTTATCTAGAACACACCAGGAATGAAGAATGACATCTGAAAGGTCTTTTAAGAATCAAATCAAAGGATTTATGGACTTTGTTTACAAGCTAGCTATTCAGTTCTCCCTTCCTCCACATAAAGTTTTGAATTAATTTGTTCTAAGTTTTCTAAGTCCCTAACAGATAAAAATAAACAGCTTAAAATAGCAAAAGTCTAAAATAGATAGGAGCATTCCTATCACAAACATAGCACATAGCCTGAATGGGGGGGGGGAGGGTGAGAAGGAGTGGGAAGAAGAGAAAGAAAAACTATGAAGCGCAAACTCAACCCAAAACACAGCCATTCCTGAAGTCATTTAATGAAGGGACAATCAGTGGCACACATCTCAAAAGACCTTGTGCAAACAAATTGTGTAAAGGGTGCCAATAAATTAATGACATTGGACCAGATGTTCTACTTTTGATCCTAATTTTTAGTGTTACACATAATGGAATTATCCACTCTGAATCGGAGGGTCATAAAACACAAAATGAAAATTATCTCAGCTCCCTTCTTGATCTTCAAGTTGAACATGAAAACGCCCTAAGAATTAAAAGGTAATAATATCTAGAACTAAAGAATATTATTTAGTTAGTAACTGGTAAAGATGATCTTGACCTTAAATCATCAAGAGAAGTGAAATTATCATTTGTTTCCAGGAGCCACTATTATTTACAGCTTGCAGGAAAAAATGGAGACTCTCTATCAAACCCTTCAGGGCAAACCATACAGTTTTCTTTTATTTTATAATATTAAATCATTTTATTAGGAGCTCATACAATTCTTATCACAATCCATACATACATCAATAGTGTAAAGCACATTTGTACATTCATTGCCCTCATCATTCTCAAATCATTTGCTCTCCACCCAAGCCCCTGGCATCAGGTCCTCATTTTCCCCTCCCTCCCCATGAACCCTTGATAATTTATAAATTATTATTTTGTCATATCTTGCTCTGTCCTATGTCTCCCTTCACCCACTTTTCTGTTGCCTGTCTCCCAGGGAGGAGGTCACATGCAAATCCTTGAAATCGGTTCCCCCTTTCCAACCCACCCGCCCTATTCCCTCCCAGTATCACCACTCACATCCCTGGTCCTGGGGGGATCATCTAGCCTGGATTCCCTGTGTTTACAGTTCCCATCTGTACCAGTGTACATCCTCTGGTCTAGCCAGACTTGCAAGGTAGGATTCAGATCATGACAGGGAGGGGGGAGGGATGGAGGAAGCATTTATGAACTAAAGGAAAGCTGTATTTTTCATCGTTGCTATGTCACACCTTGACTGGCTCATCTCCTCCCAAAGACCCTTCTGTAAGGAATGTCCAGTGGCTTACAAATGGACTTTGGGTCTCCACTCTGCACTGACCCCCTCATTCACTATGATATGAGTTTTTGTTCTGATGATGCCCGATACCTGATCCCTTCAGCACCTCATGATTTCACAGGCTGGTGTACTTCTTTCATGTGGGCTTTGATGCTTCTGAGCTAGATGGCCACTTGTTTGCATTCAAGCCTTTAAGACCCCCCAGATGCTATATCTTTTGATAGCCGGGCACCATCAGCTTTCTTCACCACATTTGATTGTTCACCCATTTTGTCTTCAGCGGTTGTGTCGGGGAGGTGAGCATCATAGAATGCCAATTTACTAGAGAAAGTATTCTTGCATTGAGGGAGTACTTGCGTGGAGTCCCAATGTCCTTCTGCTACATTAATACTAAACCTACAAATATATGCACATAGATCTACTTCCCCATCCTCATATATAAATATATTTGCATATGTACATTTCTTTATGTAGACCTCTATAAATACCCTTTGCCTACCAGCTCTTTCCTCTATTTCCCATTCTTTACCACCCCCATCCTGCCTAATCTCTGGCTTCCTCTAGGATGCAGCATACTAAAGGAGAAAGTTCACCAGACAAGAAGGAAGTTCTTGGTTCTCCCTTTTCCTGTGTAGTGCCATAAATGTCTCCAAAGCTCCCTGAACTTCAAATGTCCTCATTATAAAATGATTTCCTATAACTCCACCATCATTCTGTCAGTTTATCATATTGTTGGATTGGGTGTTGCTATGATGCTGTAAGCTATAATTCTGGAAACAATATCACTGGTAAAACAATTATCAGACTTCCGGCAAGATGGCGATGGAGTAACACATACCAGAGGGACTCCACAGAATTCAGCCCAGGAAAGTTGCTCAGAGGGAAATTCAACAATGCTGGAACACAGGAAGAGCATCATAAAGATAAGTAGGCACAGAACCACCGGGTTTTGAGGGGCTGGGGTTTTTTGGCTTACCTGAGTGGAGGCCGACTTGGGCTTGACCTTGACTCTGCCACTGTCTCTGATGGAGCCAGGACCATTTGGACACTGTAGGGCGGCTTGGTCTCAACACAGTCACAGTTTGCCACCACTCACTTCAGAACAGGGACTAAACCCTTGGAGCTCCACTGGCGGGGATCGTGACTTAGCTACATTGTTGCTTATTTCCATCTCTTCACTACACCCCCATCCCCCGCCCCCCACAGGCTCAGCAGACTGGCTTTTAAACTTTTCCCACTCCCTTTTGCCTCTTTCTTGGTCTCTCACACTGTACTGCTAACCTCCATACCACTCTCCTTAGCCTAGGGCATTTACACCTGTGCCACACCCAGCTAGGTGAGCTTCCCCCTGTGTAGCTAGTGAGGCCCTGCCAACCTCCACCAGGGGATATTCTGCTCAACTTCTTACTGGGGAATTCTTGCCTGTTTGCCTGGGGCATAAGGCAGCTCAGCCAACACTCCAAGCTACTGCAGAAACCTCTGCCCAACCTCCGCAACACCAAAGCAGGCAACCCTTCAGGATCTTCCCCCTAAGAGAGAAGCCACAGGAGGATAAAGTGGTAGGTTAATTCCATAGTGAAATAAGCTATAGGCAGTTTGAAGAAGCACTTGTACAAGTCTCCCAGAGAGAGCCAGTGCTCTTCTACTCCCTGGAAAATGGCACCTGGCTCATCTAAAACAACACAATGCAAACAGCCATCAGCCCCAACAACCTCAATGAAAAAACGGGAGAAACAAAAGACAATGCTAGAAGATGTCCTGAATATACTGCCATGCATAGAGAAAGCAGACATTGAGCTGCCACAGAAAGAAATTTTCAGAATGCTACTTGGAGTCATAGAGGATATGAGGGAAACAATACAGAAAAGGGGTGAAATGATAGAAGAGGTACACACCATAAATCAAAGAGAAATACAGGAGCTTAGGGACGAGATAACAAAAACTAGTAGCAGACTCACAGACCTCGAGAAGTGACTGGTGGAATCAGAGAACTGCATCAGTGATTGGAGGACAGCCAAGCCGACTTTAACAAATGCGAACAAAAATCTAATAAGATCATCAGAAAAGCTGAAGAAAACAGAAGACCTAGGTCTGATGCTATGAAGAGGAACAACATTAGAATTATTGGCTTACCGGAGGAAGACACAACAAAGAAGTCATCTGCAACAATAGTGAGAGAATTCTTGGAGGAAAGCTTCCCCAGCTTAATGAATGAAAACCAGGCAACCATTCAGGAGGCTGAAAGAAATGCAGCTAGACTAAATCCCAAGAAGAAGTCACCATGGCACATAATAGTTAAACTATCCAACTTTGAGGAAAAGGGGAAAATCATGAGAGCAGCAAGGGAAAAACAAGCAATCACATATAAAGGTTCCCAAATAAGAATATGCTCAGACCTATCAGCAGAAATTATGAAGTGAGAGTGGAGTAACATATTCCAAAATTTGAAGGAAAACCATGCAAACCCATGAATACTCTACCCAGCCAAATTATCGAGCAAGATAGATGGAGAAGTAAGAGTCTTCGCAGACAAGGAAAAACTCAAAGAATACGTTAGAAGAAACCCAGTCTTACAAAAGATCCTTGCTGACCCAGTATGGGTAGAAGAATAACACTCACCAAACATAAATAGGAGACCACCACATAGAACAACCTCACCCAGTGGGCAAAAGAAGAGAAAACAGACCTTAAGATAGCATTGACTTAAATATAGAAAGACTTGAAAGGCTGCTGAGGTAAGCTTTTTAAAAAAAAAAAAAGTCAAAAGGGGCATAGGGAAAAAGCTACAGTATACAAACATTCCTCGGGTGAGCACCAGGTAATATGGCAGGGACCAGACCAAATAAAAGGAGCTGGGGAAATGAAAATATTAATAATAATAATAAAGAAAAGGTTAGCAGGGGCACAGGGCGCTAACCCACCCAAGGGGAGGGTATTGTTTGTGTTTCCACAGAAAAAGAGGGACCAGACTTCAACCCGGTGATTCAAGATGTGAATGCAACATGTCGGCATGGAGTAGGGAACCAGTGGAGAGGTCTGGGGGCTGGCCCCAACACCAACCAGTAAGTGGACACCTGCCCCTCCCCTCAAAAGAATTTATTTCAAAGGACGGCACTGAATCTACATCTCTAGAAGAGGGACACATCTGATCAGAGCACATGGGAGCAGATGAAGGGGGAGGAGGAGAAAGTGGAGCACATTATGACCCACCAGACCAGGAGGTCGATGTTCCCAATTAAAGTAGCCAGTCGACAGAGAGGACCACATGGCCGGCCCCACTATGAGACATGATGTCCCTTACTGACCCACAGCCCTACAGGGAACAACACCGAAGACACAGTGAGGGAAATGCACCCGATCGAAGGCAAAACATTAAGGGGGTGCCAACAGAACAGCAAGGGAATGGAGCTGAAAGTGTACTTCGGGGCCAGGGTGTGGTGTCCCAACAGACAGAACTGGAAAACACTCCTAAAGGTCAACAAATAATCCTTGACCTAACTACAAGCTTTTCTTTCTTGTTGTGTTTTGTGTTGTTTTTGTCATTTGTTTGTTGTTGTTTTGTTGTATATTGTTGCTTGGTTGTGCTCTGTCTTGCTTTTGTGCATGTTATTATCTCCGCAGGTCTGTCTAAATAAGATAGGCTGGATGAACAATTGGAAGAGAAAACAACAGGATTGATAGTCTGTAGGGACATGGGAGATGGGGAGGTGGGGGGAAAGGTAGTGGTGTTAATAAATCCAGGGACAAGGGAACAACAAGTGATCCAAATCGGTGGTGAGGAGGGTGTAGGAGGGCTGGTTGGGCATGATCAAGGGTAATGTAACTAAGAGGAATTACTGAAACCCTGGTGGGGACTGAACATGATAGTGGGACAGCAGGGAAGTCAAAGGAAATAGAGGAAAGAGCTGGGAGGTAGAGGGCGTTTATAGAGGTATAGATAAAGACATGCACATATGCAAATATATTTATACATGATGATGGGGAAATAGATGTATGTGCATATATTTATAGGGTTAGTATTAAGGTAGCAGAGGGACATTGGACCTCCACTCCCTCAATGCAAGAATACTTTCTTCTATTAAATTGGCATTCTGTGGTGCTCACCTTTCCTACACAACCACTGAAGACAAGGTGGGTGAACAACTAAATGTGGTGAAGAAACCTGATGGTGCCAAGCTATCAAGAGATATAGCATCTGGGGTCTTAAAGGCTTGGAGGTAAACAAGTGACCATCTAGCTCAGAAGCAATAAAGCCCACATGGAAGAAGCTCACCAGCCTGTGTAGCCAGGAGGTGCTGAAGTGATCAGTTATCAGGCATCAAAGAACAAAAAAATCATATCATGGTGTGCTCACCTCCCTGATACGACTGCTGAAGACAAATGGGTGCATAGGCAAATGTGGCAAAGTAAGCTGATGGTGCCTGGCTATCAAAAGATAAAGCATCTAGGATTGTAAAGGCTTGAAGGTAAACAAGCGTTCATCTAGCTCAGAAGCAACAAACCCACATGGAAGAAGCACACCAGCCTGTGTGATCACAAGGTGTCAAGGGATCAGTTATCAGGCATCATCAGGACAAAAAATATTACCATAGTGGATGAGTGGGGGAGTGCAGAGTGGAGACCCAAAGCCTATTTGTAGGCCACTGGACATCCCCTTACAAAAGGGTCTTGGGGAGGAGACGAGACAGTCAGAGTGCGATGTAGCAACGATGAAAATACAACTTTCCTCTAGTTCCTAAATTCTTCTCCCCTCACCCTCCCACTGTCAGGATCCAAATTCTACCTTGCAAGTCTGACTAGACCAGAGGATATACACTGGTACAGATGGGAACTGTAAACACAGGGATTCCAGGGCAGATGATCCCCTCAGGACCAGTGGTGTGAGTGGCAATACTGGGAGGACATAGGGAGGGTGTGTTGGAAAGGGGGACCTATTTCAAGGATCTGCATTTGACCTCCTCCCTGGGGGACATACAACAGAAAAGTGGGTGAAGGGAGACGTGGGGCAGAGCAAGATATGACAAAATAATAATTTATAAATTGTCAGGGTTCATGAGGGAGGGGGGAGTGGGAAGGGAGGGGAAAATGAGGACAGATGCCAGGGGCTTGGGTGGAGAGCAAATGTTTTGAGAATGATGCGGGCAATGAATATACAAATGTGCTTCACACAATTGATGAATGTATGGATTATGATAGGAGTTTTATGAGCCCCTAATAAAATGATTTAAAAAAAACACCAAATACCAACAGGATATTTTTTAGTGGACACTTTCCAGTGGATCTGTAAACTCCAGCTTAATAGACTGACAGATGAGAACGAAAGACCATCTTTCAGCTCTATATAAGACAATGAAAATCTTACAGATTACAACAGAACGTGGTCTGATATTGTGCTGACATATGCGTCTTCTAAATCGGAAGACACTCAAAATAAACAGTGGCCAAAACAAAAGAGTAAAGCATATGAACTATAATGAAGATGGGACAGGACCAGGCAACCTACTGTTCTTTGGTACATATGTGTACAAGTGATTGCCATGATTTGGAATTTATTTGATTTCAACTAACAACTAATATGCAAGCCTTAATTGTACATTATCATATGTGGTAAAACTCACAATACTACATAAAGCACCTTGGGGCTCTATCAACAACTCTCAAAACTCACTGCTATTGAGTTGACTTCAACTCACATCAACCCCAGAAGACAACCCTATAGACCTGCCCTGGTGGGTTTCTAAAGCTGTAAATATTTAAGGGAGCAGAAAGTCCTATCTTTCTCCAACTGAGTAGCTGGTGAATTGAAACTGCCGACCTTGCAGTCATCAGCTCCACACGTAAGCCGCTATGTCACCAGACCCCCAAATGTTGGAGTTGCATTTGTTTCCTCTTCCCTCTCATCTCTTTCCTCCCTAAAATGTTTTTACCGGTACTTTGATTCTGATGGTTCATATCATTCAAAGCATAAGGCAGTAATTGATATCTAGGGTTTTTTATGGAAAGTAAGATATATTGCACTCAAAGAAAATGAAATACACCATTTTCCGATTCAATTTGGACCCAGTAGAACAGAAGCCTCTCAGATAATCCAAATTGTCTAGTAAAGCATCAAGGAAAAAGTGAGGTCATTGGTCATTAGGGGTGCTGGGGAGAGGAATTTTTCAGTGCAGATTAATCTTGTGAGTCTTAATAGTTCCAATTCTTGTGGCTTTAAAATCTTTATTTTTTAATGATTTCTTGACAATAAAGTTCTTGTACTTTAAATTATGACAATTCTCTCAACTTTTCCATTTCTCTTTCTGTGTCACACCCCAAGAGAGAGTGTGGATGGAATTTCTAGGGCAATGAAATTAATAGAAAAATACAAACCCTGTGAAAATCCAGTAGGGTTCATTACCCTGGTGGAAGAAAATGAGCTCTGAGGGACAACATCTCTGTGGAAAGGATTTTCAGGTGCACAGAAACTTAGTTACCCAATCCAACCGCTTAGCTGAGAGACGTCCCCTGGTAATCAATTTGTCTGATAGAACTCAAGGAAAATTAACTCATAGTCCACAATACTAAGAGCAATAGATTAAATATAGCTCACGCAAAACTTTAGAATTTTCAAGATGCATGTAAAGATGTTCAAAGGGAAGGAAAAATATGATATCCAAATAAGAGGCCTCAGGTTAGATTATGTTTCTATTAGCCACAAGATGCAAGCTGTGCTGTGAAAATACTACCCTAAGAGCCAAATCTCTGAGAGGGGCATGGGAACAGAGGAAAACCTTGGACAAGATGGAGTGGCACAGTGGTGGCAATGATTGCTGAACCACAATAATTTTGAGGATGGCACCAGGTACTGGTTCATTCTATTATCCATAGGGTTGTTATGGGTTGGAACCAACTGGATGCACCTAATAACAAACAACAGAAACCCGAGAACCCAAGATCCTTCTAAGAAATCTGTGAATGCTGCAATCCCCCCATCCCTGATTGAAGCCTATCTATTAATATTTTCTATTTTAACTAAAATTCAGCAAAAGTTACCATCATTGCAGAAATTATTAATTCTTTAATGGAGAAGAGCTACTCTCTAGAACCCTGCAAAAAGTCCTGCTTAAAGTCCCACAGGCCATTTTTGACAGAATATTCTACCCTTGTAAGAAATGCCTGTAATATTCTACCCTTGTAAGAACTGCTGTGAGGAACAAATGCAGAATTTTGGCCAGATGATTAATACTAAGATAACAGAGTTACACAACACTTTTAAAAAGCAGAATTGAGGCAAGTGAAAGCTGAATTAGTAATCTTGGATTTGAATCGCTCAATTCCAATCTATAAGATTAATCAACAAAAAATGTAAAAAAAAAAACTCTTGATAAAAAACCTAAGAATTAAGTGGGATACAACCAAGATGAACCACTTTGTCTCACTGAGATTCAAGAAGAGGAGAGAACAGAAAAATTAACAGAGGAAATAGTACAAGAAATCCCAGAAGAAAACTTCCCTTACACAATTTTCAAAAAAAGTAGATAATAATTATTCAAGAAGCTAAAAGGATCCCAAAATGGATACACTCCAAAAGAAAATCAGTGTGACATATTGTAGCCAAATTTTCTAATATAAAAGATAAAATAAGACCCCTGAGAACAGCTTGGGAAAAATACCTAAAAAGGGAAAACAGTAAGAATAAGCTCCAATTTTTAAATTGAAACCATGCAAGTAAGAAGTCAATGAAATGACATATAAAACCATGCTAGAAAAAAATTGCCAATCAAAAATTTTATCCTCAGTAAAATTATCCTTCAAATATAAGGAAGAAATAAGGGTGTGTCTAGATAATGGGAAATCAATGGATTTTGTAAAAACAAATCAACAACACTAGCAGATTTAATCCTGAATTCAATATAAAATCAACATACTAGACAGCACTACCCAGAAATCAAACTATTTAAAGTAATATTTTATCAAACATACTTCTTGCTATTGTTAGGTACCATCAAGTCAGTTCCAATTTTTAGCTACCCTATCACAATGGCAGTCCTGTACCATCCTTACAATTATTGTGTTTGAGCCCATTGTTGCAGCCACTGTGTGAATTAATCTTGTAATCTTTGCCGTCCCTCTACTTTACAACACAACTTGTATCTTGTGGCCAAGAGAAACACAATTGATCTAATCTGAGGCCTTTCATTTGAATATCGTATTTTTTTCTTCCCCTTTGAACATCTTTACTTGCATCTTGCAAAAGAACGATGTCCTTTCCAGGGACTGGTCTTTCTTGATAACATGTCCAATGTATGTGAGAAGGATTTACAATCTGGCCTCTAAAGAGCGTTCTGGCCGCACACCCCCGAAGACAGACTTGCTGGTTCTGTTGGCAGTCCACAGTACTTTCCATGGTCTTTGCCAGCACCATAATGCAAATGAATTGATTCTTCTTTGGTCTTTGAGATAGTTACGGTTTATTGTGCCAACCTGGCTGATAAACACGTGGGATTAATTGAAGAGTGGAGCAATCAAATGGCTCCGTGAGCCTCGCCCTTCTAGTTCTCAGGTCTCTTACTCTCTGATGGTTGGACCAGGGTGCAGCTGCCTTAAAGCCAATTCCTTGCTTCAGCTGGCAAGGCTCACTTGCTGCGAGACATCCCTCAGGAGAAGCAACATGGACCTGCCCTAATGTAGTCCTGGGTGCTGGAGCAGCTGCGTGGAGACCCCTGCCAGTGCAGAGATGCTTACATGTTCACTGACTTCTTTCCTCCTGCAGTTGGCATGATTGTGTGTGTTTTGTGAGATAGAGGAGGACTTTGCAGATCGGTGTCGGACATATGGGCTAATGTTGTACTTATGGACTTGGACTGGACTAGGTTGGGATGTTTTCTTAATGTACACTTACCTTTTATATAAAACTCTCTCTTACATACATGTGAGTTTCTGTGGATTTGTTTTTCTAGTCTACCCAGACTAACACAGTCTTCCTTATTCAGTGTCCAACTTTCACATGTATATGAGACAACTGAAAATACCAGAGCTTATGCTAGACATGCCTTCATCCTCAAAGTAACCACCTTACTTTTTAACCCTCTAAAGAGGTCTTATGCAGCAGATTGACCCATTGAAACCCATCTTTTGATCTCCTGACTGCTACTTCCATGAACATTGATTATGTATGCAAGCAAGATGAAAGAGTTGATAATTTCTATATTTTATTCCATTTACCTATTGGTCCCATTGATTTGATGGTGCTGAAGGTGGGTTTATATTAAATTGTAATCTAGATAGGAGGCTGATAGCCTTGATCTTCATCAAGAAGTGTGTCAAGTCCTCAACACTTTCAGCAAGCAAGGTTGTGTCATCGAAGGTGGTTAATAAGTCTTCCTCGGATTCTGATGCCATATTTTTATTCATAGCTTCTAGGATGATATGCTTAGCATACAGATTGAGTAAGTAAGGTGAGGTGAGCAGATACAAACATTAAACATATATTTTTTTAGTTTAAACCATGCAGTATTCCCTTCTGTTGGCACACTTCCTCTTGTTTTAGGTACAGGTTCTGCATGACCCCAATAACATGTTCTGGAATTCCCATTCTTCTCAAGCTGTTTATATTTTCTTATATCCACACAGTCAAATAAAACATGAGTACATTTTTCTGGTATTCTCTGCTTTAAGCCAAGATCCACCTGATATCAGAAATCATATCCTCTGTCCCATATCCTCTTCTGAATCTGGCCTGAACTCCTGGCAGCTCCCAGTCAAATGTTGAATGAGCTTCAGTCACCAAAGTTTTACTTGAATATGTTATCAGTGCTATTGCTCTATAATTTGAGCATTCTGTTTGGTCATCTGTCTTTGAAATGGGTGCAAATATGGTTCTCTACCTGTCTGTTGGTCAGAATGTCTTCCAAGTTTCTTGGCAAAAATGAGCGAGTACACCAAGTGTTTCTGCTTCATGAAACACTTCCACTGATATTTGTCCATTCCTGGAGGCTAATGTCTTCAATGCAGCTTGGATGTATCCCTTCAGTAGCATTGATTCTTGCGCATATGCTACTTCTTGAGGTGGTTGAATGTCAGCTAATTCTTTTTGGGTCAGTGACTCTGTGCATTTTTCCCATAGCTTTTGTGGTCTAGTTTTAATCTTCTTCAGCTTCAGCCTGAACTTCCTTACGAGCAATGGATGATAAGCTCCACAGTCAACCTTTGGCCTCATTTTGGCTACTGATTATGAGCTTCCCCATCGTCTCCTCTCACAGATGTAATCAATATGCTTTCTGTGCATTCCATTGAAGAAGTCCATGTGTACAGCCACCAATCATGATGTTGAAAAGGGCATTTGTTGTTAGGAAAATAAAACTAAAAAAAATCCCCCAAACCCACTGCCATTGAGTTTCTGCCAACTCATAGTGACTCTACAAGGTGGAACTCTACCTGTGAGTTTCGGAGACTGTAACACTTTACATGAGTAGAAAACCCCATCGTTTCTGGCTTTATCCAGAGCCATAGTAGTGGCCCACTAGTCACAGGTGGAAAGCTTGCTGGCACATGGGATTATGCATAATACCTCTTACAGGAGTAAGAGGGTACATTCTTTGGGTTTTAAAAACCACACCTACACAAAGTATTTAAGTGTAGTTATTTACTCATGGGCTGGAAGGATGTAAAGCAGAAGCCCATCTTTTCTTTTTCTGTGTTTTCTTTTTTCCTGTCAAATACATATGTAGCTCTTTTTTTTCCTTTAGAGAGTCCAATAGAGTTAGTAATAATTTTTTTTAATCTACCAAAAAGTAATGGCGAGGAAGTACTATTAAATCATCTGACCTGAGCAGCATTCAAGAATCTCATCTCTGATAAAGCTTAGGGCACCCGGTGCCCTGGCATCAGCTCAGGTATGCATGCCTGGCCACGTGAGTTGCTGTTCGGTTATGTTCCATTTTTGTCCTTGTTTTCATAGATGGCTCCCCCACCACTGAGGAAGGCCTTATCCCACATCCCACTTAGATCAAGCGTTGTCCTTGTTGTGTGCTATCAATTTGACTTATAGAGATCCTATAAGTCAAAATAGAACTGCCCCATAGGGTTTCTAAGGCTGTAATTTTTACAGAAATATAATACCAGGTATTTTCATCACACAGCCAATGGGTAGATTTGAACCACCAACTTTTCGGTTAGCAGTTATGCTATTTTCCATTACACCATCAAAGCTCCTTGCATCAAGCAGTAGAACCTGAGATATTTTAAGATTCCAAAATTCACACAAATGAGAGAATTTAGTAATGCTGATTAGAGGTGCTAATGTCAATCCCAGGTGAAATAATTGGACATTGTACCCCTGCTCTCTCCTTGATACATAATCTGAAGAGCCAAACCCATGTCCTCAATGAATTTATTTTAAATAATCGTAAGGTTTCAGAAAAATTGTCAATATAGTATAAGGAACTTCTCCTTCCCCAACCATTTGAGAAGTATTGAGCCGATGCCTCCCTACTTTATACTTTAGTGGATAGTCCCGACAAACAAGAACATTATCCTACAGGACAATATACCTATCCAATCAGGAAGTGACCGCTGACACATCACTGCCACCTACTTCTCAGGTTTCAAAGACACTATGGCTTTTTTAGCAAAACGATCCACTTCTCAAGCCAAACACAGGATTTCATTCTTTATGTTCCTCACTTCTCTAACCTAGATCAGTTCTTCCGTTTCCCTTTATGTTCGTGACCTTGGCACTTTTGAAGATTGAGTCATCGATGCATAGCACCCTCAATTTGGCTCCACCTGGAATTTCCCATGCTTAGATTTCAGTTGTGCAACCTTGACAGGAATATTATAGAAATGGAGTTATGTTTTATCGCTACTTCCCATCAGGTGGGCACAGGCTTTTTATGTTTCTTCTGTTTTCCAGTTCATGCTAGAAACATGACTAAGACATGACCCTGTAAACCCGATGCTTATCATATGACATGTGCCAATTTGAGACCTTTTAAGGCAATTAGTGACATGGCTGACAAAAATAGAAACAATTGGAATATTTTCAAATAAATGTACTAATTTTTTTCAGTTTTTAATAAGAACGATGACACGCACATAACAATTTTCTAGCTATGAATTATCCTCATCTCTGTAGTGCAGTTCTACTTTCTAGCACATGGAGTCGCCATGATTCAGAATAGATCTGGTATCACTGGATTTGGTTTTTATTTATTTCAATGTACAGTATCTTACTAAGTTCTAAATTAGTCTTTATCTATACTCCCTGATAGCCAGAATAATTTTTGTTAGCTCTCAAGACTTGAAAATAATTCTCTGTTCTCTGAGACCATCTAAGCAACTGCCCTACCCTCGAGACAGTGGGTCACGGTTATGTTCTCTGCATTGGCCCTGGGCTTCAACTCTGCCTTCTAGGCACACTGGGACAGCTAGTCTGCTGCATTAGCTTTCAGTGGTCCTATTCTCCTAGTCTAGTGGTTCTTAACCTTCCTAATGCCACGACCCTTTCATACAGTTCCTCATGTTGTGGTGACCCCCACCCCAACCATAAAATTATTTTCTTTGCTACTTCATAACTGTAATTTTGCTACTGTTATGAATCGGGCAACCCCTGTGAAAGGAATGGTGCCTCACTCCTCTTCTGGCAAACTTGTTTCTGCCCCCTACGTATTACAGCCTGGAAGATAGTCTATGCCCCTAGCACACCTTAGCACCTCACTGACAGTCCCACAATCTCCAAACAAACAGAGGAAGCTCTGACTCAGAAATCTAGAAAGTTGTAGCCCTAACCTCTGAGAACTAAGATGCAGTGGTCCTATTCCTTGAAACCTCACAGGTTGTAGTCTGACCCGTTGAGGTATAGGCAGCTCAACTTCTACCTTCTTTTCAACAATTCTGTTGACCAATGACCTGTTCCAGGGATGTTAATTTCTTAAGGACAAAGATGTAGCTTTGGGGTTTGTTTTCTGCCTGTAGAATTCTAAGAGACAGATAATATTCTCTCCTTTTGTTCTTTCTCTCTACTCTTCAGTGTAAGTTGGTGGGCTTTCTTCTATGGTAGTTCATTAGATCTATTAGTTACAGGCTTAATCTCCATAACAAATGTTTGTATAGTCATGTTCTTGGTGAAAATTCTAGGACACATGACTTAATTTATATAACAGAATTTTCATCACTTACAAGTTCTGCTTTCCGCCAAACTTTTTAAAAATTTTAATTTATTGGGGGATCTTACAGTTCTTATCATAATCCATACATATATCCATTATGTCAAACACATCTGTGCATATGTTGCCATCATCTTTTTCAAAACATTTTTTCTACTTGGTCCCTTGATATCAGCTCCTCATTTTCCCCTCCCTCCCCCATGACCCCTTGATGATTTTTGAACATAATTTGACAAGTTCTCTGTCTGTCACTGCAGCATCTTTCCTCTACCACCAATCACATGATGAAAATTTTATTTTCAATCCTCACCAGAGGCAAATTTGACACTCAAATGTCTAGCAACAGTCTATTGCTCAGGTCACGTGTATTTCTAGGACAAGGCAGCCTTTCTCTAGACTTCTCACTTCCTTCTGATCTTTATTAGGTTTACTATTGATGTCCGTAATTCTGCCAATATTCTCTTCAAGGCAATCTAGGTTGTGACTACTAAAGTTTTTCCAGTTCCTACCCATTACCAAATTCTGTAACCATTTCCAGAGTGGAATTTGAGTTACACCTTGGGCAGTAACTCAAGATACACTCCGCACTAATGCTGCCTCCTTAACATAAAGAAATTAAAAATCACATTAAAATGGATGATCATTATATCACAAAATGGGGATAACCACATAATACCAGAATCATGGCCTAATCAAGTTGATTCATATTTCAGTGGGGGCACAATTTAATCCATGACAAACATTACTTTGTTCTTTGAATCTCATAGAAATTTTATTTTAATTATTTGTTTGTTTAAAAAAGGAATTCTTTTTCATTTCAATTTGTTGACAATATACATAGTAAAATATATAGTTTCTGCATGTACAAATCAGTGACACTGATTACGTTCTTTGAGAATTTGTATGCTCTCTCATTAACAAACTCATTACCCCACTAGGTTTTTATCTAATCTTTAAAACACTCACACACAAAAATCCAAACAAACCCAAGTTCACTGTCATTGAATTGATGCCCACTCATAGAGACCCTGGCCAAGGTGGAACTGCCCCTGTGAGTTTCTGAGACTGTAACTCTTTACAGGAGTAGAAAACCTCATCTTCCTCCCTCGGATCACCTGGTGCTGTTTCAAACTGCTGACCTGATGGATCACCGATCAATGCATAACCACTATGCCACCAGGGCTCCCTGAATGTACCATAAATTTGATCCCATCTAGACTGGCATTAAAGACACATAATGCTCTGCCAGGCAGGCTAGCTTTAAGAAAACTTTAAGGGATATTTTTGTGTTAAGAAGAAAACAAAATTAATATTCCAGATAACTGAGTATAATTTTTTTTACAAAAAACACACAAACTTTACAAACGGTAGTTTCTTCAAAATTAAAATGAAGACTCACACTACATCAATAAACCATTTTTTGTACCATGGCAATAAAATCAATTGGACTCGCATAATGAATTTTACTAATATTACGAAGATATTGCATAATTTTGTAACATCATTTGGAAGATACTGGTTCACCAAGTAATTTATTACTTCTAAATGTTTGCATATGACAGTACACAACGTCAAAAACTCCACATGTGTTACTGTCACCACCTAGCTAAACTAAAGAGAGTGGAGGCAGGAAAGTGTTATCCATAACACTACTTTCTGCATAATGTCTTGCATTTTGTCATGGTTATGAACACTGCCAATTGTTTATTTGAAGTGACAGACAAAATTTATTTGAGAAAATGTCTGCCAAATGCTTAAGTTTAAGTAGCCCTTGCGTGTCTGTTAGTCATTCTTTCAACAAAAATATTCTGTGGAAAAAAAAGTGGACAGGCCAGTCCATAACCCATTCCCACGAGTGCTTTACTGAAATTAAACCATCAGATTTGGGTCTGCCGCAGAGCACACAAAATGTCCCTCCCATTCTGCCACTGAGACTACTTTAAAAATGTGCACTCTAGGACCAAGACTCAATAAAATCAATAATGCTTACTTCTTCAACAAAATTCTTAAGATTTAAAATACCTTTTAAGTTCATTTTTTATTTCTTCCATAATCCAATGAATTTTAAATTTTAATAGTTTTTCATTTTCTATAGTGTTCCTGTTAGCTTTCTTTATTATTCCTGTTATTGATTTCTACTTTCATTCTATTGTCATCAGATTAGATGCTTTATATGGTTTCAATCTTTAAAAACTTATTGAAATTTAATTTTTATCTGGAAACAGTCTATACTGGACACGTGTTCAATTAAGCAGTGTGTGTATTATGCTATTTTTAAGTAGCGTCCTCTATGCTTGGGAAGTGCAGATCGAAATGTTTCTGTTTATTCACCTTTTAAATGATCCCATCCATCATCCAAAAGTGGTACATATAATTTCCATCTTTGCCTTGCAATAAATTTTGGCTTAACATATTTTGTCACATATTAATATTGGCCCTCCTGCTCTCTCTATATTACTGTCTACTTGGTCTGTTACGGCTCTCTCCTCTCCCCCTCACTTTGAATCTATTACAAACTTGGGCCTAAGGTGTGCCCCTGGAAGACGACATATGGACATGTCATATTTTAGTCCAGTCTATCACTGTTTCTTGACTGGAATATTTAATCCATTTATATTCACTGCAATTAAGTATCAATAGAGAATTTACTTGAAACATTTTATTATACTTTTCTTTTTCTTGGCAAGATTGATGGCTTCTTTGTTCTCTGTCTTCAAAACGGAGTTCTTTTTAGGGAAAATATGTACCATATATATATTTCCCTGCCCCCCTTTTAAAGTTTTATTATTTAATCTTTTAGATTTCCCCTTTAACACGAGAACAGTCTTTGTGTATAACATTCATCCCCCTTTTATTTTTATATTACTGTTGATTACAATTTAGTACCTCAGATCCCTGATAATCGCATTTTAGTTCATTTTATTATCATATGCATTCAGATGGTTGATCAGCTTCAAAGCTTTGGATTGTTGGGTCAATGTCATTAGTTTTCTTTCTAGAGAACTCACGTTGATATTTCTTGCAGGCTAGTTACAAATTCCCTCAATTTCTGTTTAATGGGGAAATCCTAATTTTACCCTCATTTTTTAAAGACAATTTTGTTGGGTATATTATATCTGTTTGTACAGTCTTTTATTTCAAGACTTTGTGTACTGCATAGTTTTTGTTGATAAATTAGCACTTAATCCTATTGAGGTTCCTCTGTAAATGGCATTTCCCTTGTCTCATAATTTTTGTTATCTTTGTACCTGGAAAGTTTAATTATGATATATCTGTGGTGTTTCTCTTAGGGCTTAATATATATGGAGTTCGCTGGGTGTCTTAGATGATGCTCATCTTCCATATTTGGGAAGTTTTCTGCCATTATTCAAAAATATATTCTGGACTTCATTTCCTCTCTTCCCTGTCTGGAATTCCTATGTGTGTATATTATTTCTCTTGGTGCTGTTCCACAGAACTCTTATGCTCTGTTCATTTTTTTCCACTTATTCTTCACACTGAACAGCCTCAGAGTCTATGCTTTCTACTTTGCTGATTCTTCCATTGTTTTGATTCTATTCTTCAACAGAGTTGTTGTATTCTTCAACAGAGTTGTTGTATTCTTCAACGGAGTTGTTGTATTCTTCAATGGAGTTGTGTATTCTTGAATGGAGTTGTATTCTTGAATGGAGTATTCTTCAATGGAGTTGTTGTATTCTTCAACGGAGTTGTTGTATTCTTCAATGGAGTTGTGTATTCTTGAATGGAGTTGTATTCTTGAATGGAGTATTCTTCAATGGAGTTGTTTATTTCTGTTATTTTATTAAGCTTCAAAATTTTTAGTAGCTTTTTATTTAAGGTTTCTGTCTCTTTATTAACCCCCTTATTTTGCTCTTCTTTGTTTCTGGGTTCTAAACATTTTCCCATGTTTTCCTTTGTCCCATAAGAATCCTTAATACTGGTTTTTTAATTTGAATGTCTTTGTTGACAATTTCAAAGCAACAAATGATTGAAATATTAGGTCTATCTTTCACTGGTGACCAAACGAAGAGATCCATTGTTCTGAAGATTCACAAACCTCCATATCTTTCAAAATTTCTTCCAAAAGTTTCTCTTCATATTTCTGCTTATCAGTGCTAAGTGATGCAAATGTGTTCTGGAAGACTATCTCCCTGCTGGTCCTGCTGGTTGAGGCACTAAAAAGAACCCAATTGTGGCTTCGCTTGATCTCTGCTGTACCCTGAACAGTACAGATTTGGAGAAACATGATGGCTGGATGACACTGGAGAATCTCTGGTTTAGGGCACACCACCCACATCTGTTACTACCCGAGAGTTGTTGCTGAGGTTTCTCCTATACCCCAGCCATATGCCTGGAACTGGGGTGTTCATCCCAACATGTCTCCCAAGTCACTGGCCTTCGCATAAGAATTGACAAATGGCCATGGAGATGGAGAGTCTAAAAAGAGATCTTTACTCAGTATGCCAGGTGCACACAGATCCAAGAAAATGAAGGTGTGCAGTGCACGCCTGTCTCAGAAACTTTATACACTAACATATTTTATTAAACTATCCTCAATAATTAAAAGCAGACTCTGTTTTCTGACGTTAAAAAGATACATATTTTAAAATCTGTAATTCATACACCTTTTAAAAGCATGAAGCTGTGAATGTTATTTATTCTTATAGGCATTAGGAAGCTGCCAACCACCTCTTGTAACATCACTGTTCTCCAACAATCACCCCAATAGATCAGCAATAGCTCTTCAAATTAAATATAATACACTAATTTGGTATGCACAATTTTAGCATGGGAGAAGAGCGGATAATTCCTTACAAATTTTTATCAAACAAGTCATTAATTCTGTTCCTAGAAAAACAAAAGGACAGGCTTTACAAGTAAAATCATGGATCACAAAACCACATTTCTTTACTCGGTCCCATTATCATGAGACCTTGGTAAGTGATTTAGCAAGCTTACATCTCCGAGGAGTTCTAAAACTGTCCACTTCTGTAGATCTTCTATTTGTAAAACACGTAAGCCAATAAAAAGTATTATTTCTAGCATTCTCTCCATTCTAAATGTCTTTATCTGACTGCTCCCTTTGGTGCTCCTAATACAATTCATTTCCTGAAGAGCAGTGGTGAACTTTTCCCTGGATGGGGAGTGTGTGTTAGCCTGCTTGTGGACAAAGAGAACAGAGCAATGATGTTTTTATAGCTGAGAATATCCATCTCCCCTGGGAGGGCAACAAGGAAGAGGGAGATTTAACAACAGCTCCCGCAAGAAAGGCAGCATGGGGCAGAAAATTGAAATCTCCAATATAGGCAGGACAATTGAAAAAATACATCTTTCTGAATTAATACTGTAATCAATAAAATAATTGTACTCTCATTGCACAGATTGAGAATTTTTTACTTTGGGAATAAAAATATTTATCCTGGATACACTGAAATCACATATATTCTTGTACAAGTTACAAAATCCAAATCTAGTCTTATATATTAGGTGTCTATTTTCAGAAAGATTAAAATGATTTTATATGTGGAAGTGATAGGCTATACAAAACTTCAGAGAATACAAGATCTCCATGTTTTATCCATCTCCATGTGTATTAACCTATTTAGGGCTACTCCTGCAAAACTTGCATTTCCTTTTTATAGGCAATTACTGGTATATATGGTAGTGTCACCAGAAGACAATAACCATGTGTTCATGCTTAGATACTAAAAATACACTGGGTAATTGTGATTTTTTTATCTGTAATTCCACACTCATTATTATGATTATTAAAAACTTGAAAAGAGAAATCAAACCTTATGCTTCAATAGGGAAAGGGACAAAGCTCTAAATAAATAGTCCTCTAAGTGTAATTGTATCCTTAAATTAATCAGGCCATCTAAAACCAGATGGAGCATTTTAATTAGGTCAAACTTAAACTCATATTGAATAATATAGAAGGCATAGATCAGGTGGTAGAGATCTTCTTTTCATCCCCTCCCCAATTATCACAGTGTTGACAAAGCCAAAGAAATAAATGCAAGAAAATGAAAGTAGAGCATGCGCTACACATTCTCCATACGTGGTCCCTAGGCTAAGAGTATTGGAATCTCTCAGTAATTTCCTAGAAATATATATTCCCAGGTCTCATCCCACATCCACATACATCATTGAGTTAGAAGATGTGGAAGCTCAGCAATTTGTGTTTTTAATTAGCCCGCCATAAGCATTCTGATCATGAGACAAGAACATCAAGTAGAGAGCAAATTTTGAATTCTGTAACCTCTTCCTGCATCCTACTACACAGGCAGTCACTGGGAAATCCAAATAATTAATTGTCAAGCTGTTAACTGAAAGCTTGGAGATTCAAGTCCATCCATTGACACTGAGGAATAAAAAGACCTAGTCATCTCTTTCTTAAAAATCAACTACTGAAAATTCTACGGAGCACATGAAGCCTGCATGTGTTATACTTGACACTACATAAGCTGCATTGGTTGACTCTGCTTGGAAATGCATTTGGAAATCTTCAGTTGGTGTGAAAAATTCAAGATGCTCAGTCAATAATAGAAGAATTTTCTCTTCTTAGTTGATTCTGCTCTTCCCACTTGACCTAGTTATTTTTAGTGTAGAGATGTCAGCAATGATTCCCAACTGTGCTTTTTGACTTTCAACATCCATTCCACATATACATATATGCTAGTTCATTTATTCTAAAAAGGTCATGATAAAGAAGTAAAAGTCCACATTTTCTGTTTATTTTTTGTCTCTTTACCCCTGTAATTTCTTAAAGGTAAGCTTTGTTTAATCAGTCTTCTTGCTTTGCCCACTTCTTATGCCAGCCTTGCTGAAACCTCAACTTCCCCTATTTTCTGGACAGTCTATCCACTACTCTGGGCACAGTTGATAGAAAACTGGGTAAAGCAACATAAAAATATTTCCTTTAAGAATCACTGTGAGGACCAAGGGCTCAAGTGGAAAGAAAATGTTTTGAAAATGATTATAGCAATATGTGTACAAATTTGCTTAATACAACTGGTGTATGGATTGTTATAAGAGCTGTAAGAGCCCCCAATAAAATAATTTATTAAAAAATCACCATGAGGTTTTTTATTTTAGCTTCTGAGAACGCAGATCAGTTAAAAGTAACTATGCTTTAAATTTGCACACAAACTATGAAAGCCAACAATGAATCAATGAATTCTACCAACTTCTTTAGTCTGGCATTGATTAAACAAACCCTCAAGATGAATGATCAATTATTGGTGATTGGAATATAAGTGCTGGAAACAAAAAAGAAATTCAGTAGGTGGACAATATGGCTTTGGTGATTGAAATGAAGCTGGAGACAGAGTAATACACTGTTGCAAGATCATTGATTTCTTCTTTGCTAATATCTTTTTTGTCAACCATATGAATGACAATTTACATGGTGCTCACTAGATGAAACGCACAGGAATTAAATGGACTACGTCTTTGGAACGTGATCATGAAGAAGCTCAACATTATAAGTTAAAACAAGGCCAGGGTCCAATTATGGGATAGACCAGCAATTGCTCATACACAAGCTCAGGGTAAAGCTCTAGAATATTAAAACAAATCTACAAGACCCAAAATTTGACCTCGAGTATATCCCATCTGAATTTGTATGCCATCTTGAAAATGATTTGACAGATTGAACACTAATAACAGAAGACCAGATAAATCACGAATAGCATCAAGGACATCATACCTTTAGACAGCAAAAGGCATGGAAAGAAAAAAAGACCTAAGACAGTGGTTCTCAATCTTCCTGTTGCCACAACCCTTTGATACAGCTCCTTATGTTATGGTGACCTAAGCCATGCAATTATTTTCATTGCTACTTTATAGCTGCAATTTTCCTACTGTTATGAATCTTAATGTAAACATCTGATATGCAGGACATATTTTCTTTGTTACAAATTGAAAATAATTGAAGCATAGTGATTAATCACAAACACAACATGTAAAATATTTACCATATATACCTGAGTCTAAGCCAACCCAAATATCAGATGAGGCACCTAATTTTATCACAAAAATTGCTGAAAAACTCAGCTTATGCATGAGTATATACAGTATTTCTAATGACAAATAAATGAAATTTTGTCTAGAAGCATGGTGTAGCATGGGTAACAGTCTTAATATAACAACAGTAAACTACATTACTACATTTCCAACAGTAGGTGTAAAAAGCCAACTTCAGTGTGAAGCTTGAGATAGCTTCTTTCTCACCCGATCAGAAATTCTCCGGGAAGTCTTTGCAAGAGCACAACGAAGATCATCGTCCACAATTTTACTTCTGTATTTAGACTTGATAACAAACAAGCTGGAAAACCCTGTTTCACAAAGATCTGTTGTTGGATATGGAAGAAGAAGGTGCAACACAGTCTCAGACAGAACAGGATATGACTGCAAACACTTGTTGCAGAATTTTGTAACTGGCATCTCAGAGAAATTAGTTGTCGCTGCATCGCTGTTAATAAGTTCAATGAACTCCTCTTGTGCTGTCTCAGGAACATCTACATCTTTGACTGTGAATGGGTTTCTGGCAAGTGCAAATGGGATGTCTGATAGATTTGGAAAGTACAATGAAATTTCGCCTGCAAGCATGTGTCTGGTTCAATGTCATGTTCTTCATAGAAAACAGATAAAGTAGGCAACATGTAAATTTTATTTTCATCCATTTTATTGTGCTAAAGCTGAAGTTTCATTTTGAATGGTCGGATCTTTTCAGACAAATTGAGGCATGTTGCATTTGGTACTTGCAGTGATAAATTTAGCTCATTCAAGATGACAAAGATGGCAACCTAGTAAGGTATTTTCTGCAGTTCTCTTTTATTGCTGAAAAGTGCTTTGAACTGCGTGGTCTTGATTTCTGATTTTAAAAAGTTTTGAGTTCATCACGAAGCTAAAAAACACATCTTAAAAATTTTCCTCTCAACAACCATCTCACTTCAGAGTGAAATAGAAAAGCATTACTCAGTGCATCCACAGTTGCGATAACAGTTGACTGTTTAAAGTGCTCGCCTTTACAAAACTGACAGAATTTATGAAACTTTTCATTACTTCTTGTAAATCTTGTGGCAGCGTCTTCATTGCTAATATTTGCCGATGAATCATACAGTGAGTTCCAATGACTTTTGGAAATGACACATTCAGGACCAAACATTGCAATTCAGATTGACATCTAGCATAGCTGGAACGCCATTTGTGAAAACACCACAAACCTTTTCCCAAGACATCTGATGCTCGTTCAGAAATGAACCAACTGTGTCAAAAACATCATGTGCAGTAGATGTATTTGGTTTTAAGAGGTTTGCAAACAAGAAATTCATCTTTAAGCTCACCATCATTAATATACCTCACGTGAACCAGTAAATGCAAACAGTTTGCAATGTTTGTAGATTCATCAAGTTAGATGCTAAATATTGGAAGTGGACCAGATTTAATTTCCTGGATCACCTGATCAAGAATATCAGCGGAAATGTCATCTATTCTTCTGTGGACAGTGTTGTTAGATAAGGAAATTGCACTCAATTTCGTGACAAATTTATCTCTGATCATAACTCGAACAAGTCTTTGGCTGCTGGCAACAGTAAATCCTCAGCAATGGTGTGAGGTTTCATAGCTTTGGTGATTCTGAGTGCCACCAAATATGAAGCTTCAGTGTCTGCTATGTTTTGTTTGTGGTACTTGCCACAAGTGTCAAGTCTGGCTTTCTTGAATCCATCAGCTTTGCTTCTAAAATAGTTGGTATCTTTGCCAGAAAAGCCTAGATGTTTGCTATCAAAATGGCATTTTAGTTTTTTCAGCTTCATAGATTCACCTGATAGAACTTCACAACAAATAACACATTACAATTTCTCAACTCCTGCTGTAATTATTGAGGTAAAATCATAATGTAAAAAATCTTCCCTATATTTTCTTAATGTTCTTCTCTACACAATCCATTTTCATGGGATATTTTGCTAATGAAAATAATATATAACAATAGCTTTAATAATACAAAAGATGATATATGGCATAGTTAAGTCAATACAGTTCATTAAAGTTTCCTATGATTTACCTTCTGTGTTGTTTTTACATACCTGTTACTAACACAAGGGGGCAGTATTCATATCAACCATAGATGAATATAAAAAGATCAATCAGCATCCAGATTAAGTTCCCAGGGTACAGATATTTTTTTTGCAGTAGTGGATGAATTTATAGTACATTATTTTACATTTATGCAGTAATTATAATTCATGAGGTGTTGTTTTATCTCCAATACTGCTGCTTTCAACACTGCAGCTGCTTTCAACACATCTGCTCTCTACACAGTAGCTGTTCTCTACACATGTGTGACTGGTCTGCATAAGTGCATTATGGTGCCAACCCTGTCACATCCAACTGTATTTGTATGGAGTATATGATGGGGTTGGCACAATGAGGTCATCAGGCTGTGTACTCGTATGTGGGTGGACCCAACTGGAGACAGATAGAGGAGCGCTGTCTCAGTTCCTACGACCATCAGAAATATGTGTTTTCCAATGATTTTAGGCAACCCCTGTGAAAGGGTTGTTTGACCCCCCCAAAGGGAATGCAAACCACAAGTTAAAAACTGCTGACTTAAGGGAATGTCAGAAGAGATTCTGACACTTGCTCTGGAAGCAAATTCTGAAAGATATGAAACAAATTCAAGAAATTATTAAGCAAAAGAATGGAAGAGATCATTTTAAGGGCAGCTAGCATGGTTACACCACCACTTGTCTGTCATACTGTGGTCGTTTGTGTGTTGCTATCATGCTAGACACTGTGTCACCTGTATTTCGAATGCCAGCAGGGTCACCCAAAGTGAAAAAGTTTCAGCAGAGTTTCCAAACTAAGAACAGACAACGAAGAAGTATTCAACTCCCCAGTTCAGAGGAATTAGCCACTGAAAACCTTAGGAAAATGGTCAGATACTGAAAGTCTAATGAATGAAAGTAGAACATTGTCAGAGACAGTGCCGGAGATTGGGCCCACAAGGTTGAAGGGCACTTGAAATGTGACTGAGGAGGACCTGATTTTTCAGTGAGTGGAGTTGACCTTGATGACATAAGTCAGGTAAAGCTTGTGGAAGTGGAGTCTTTGGGATATCCATTTACTGGTGGCTAACAACTCCAGGCAAGACCAATACAGCTGCCAAACTCTGCTAATGATCAGGACTTAGATTGTAGGAAGTGTTAATGTAGGAAAATTGGAAGTGGGAAAACATAAAAGAGAATGCATAAAGATTGATATCCAGGCTTTTGTGAGCTGAAATGAATTAGTATTGGCCACCTTAAATCAGAAAATCATTATCTACTATACCTGGAAGAGCATAATCAAGAGAAATGGTGTCATATTCATTGTCCAAAATAGCATTGCAAAATCAATTATGATGTACAATGCTGTGCATGACTGGAAAAATATGCCTTCAAGGAAATCCAATTAATACAACTATTATTCAAATTTATGCACCAACACACAAAAGTTAGTGATAAAGAGATTGAAATATTCTACCAATGACTTCAGTCAGAAGATGATCAATATCCGATCAAGATGCATTTATAATTTTTGACACTTGTAGTGCAAAAGTGGTAACAGTAGTCAGAAAATATGTACTTGGTGACAGAAATGAAGCTGGAGATAACATGATGGCCATGTTGCAAGCTCAACAGCTTATCTTCAAACACACAAAAGGTGACTATACATCCTGACTTCTCCAGATGGAATACAAAGAAATCAAGTCAAATTTGTGGACAGAGATGATGGAGCAGCTCAATATCAACAGCTAAAACCAGGCCAGGGATTGACTGTGGAAAAGACCATCAATTGATCATATGTAAGCTCAGGATAAAGCTGACAAAAATGAAAACAAGTTCCTAGGAGTAAAAATATTACCTTAAGTCTATCCTACCTGAATGTCGAACCATCTCAAGAACAGATCTGATGCACTGAACACTAATGACAGAAGACCTGATGAGCTGTGGGAGGGTATTAAGACTAAGATTCGTGAAGAAAACAAAAGGTCAATACAAAGACAGGGAAGACAGGAAGGATCGAGGGTGTTTGTCCTGAAAGACTGAAACTTGGTCTTAATCATAGAGTAGCTAAAGCAAAGGGAAGAAAGGATGAAGTCAAAGAGCTGAATAGAAAATTTCAAAGGGTAGCTCAAGAAGACAAAGCCAAGTATTATAATAAAATGCGTAATGTTCCAAAGAAAGAGATCAACCAGAATGCTAACACTAAAGAATAATACCATTGATTGGCATGTAAGCAATATGTGGCTGAAGATCATCCAACAACAGCTGCTGTAGTTCATTGACAGGGAACCGGCGGCAGTTCAGCAAAGGGTCAGGAGTGGATGGGCAACAAGAGACAGCAATGCTAATGTCAGCTGGAGCTTGGATCAAAGCAGGAAATACCAGAAAGAGGCTTCCTGGTGTTAAATGCAAAGGCATTAGACTGTAAGAACTATAATAAACTATGGATAACCTTGAGAAAGAAGGGAGATTCCAGAATAGTTCACTGTGTTCATGGATCAAGAGGTAGTTAGGAGAATTGAACAAGGAAATGCTGTATGGTTTAAAATCAGCCAAAGTGTGTGTCAGGGTTGTATACTCTCACCATATTTGTTCAATTGCATGTTGAGCAAATAATCGGAGAAGCTGGCTTATACGAAGAAGAAAGTGTCATCAGGATTGGAGGAAGACTTAATGACAACCTACACTATGCAGATGACACAACCTTGCCTGATGATTGTGAGAACTTAAAGCACTTGCTGATGGAGTTCAAGGATTGTAGACTTCGGTATGAATTACAACTCAATGGAAAGAAAACCAAAACCCTCCCAACTGGACCGATAGGTCCTATCATGATAGAGGGAGAAAGGGTTGAAGCTGTAAGGATTTCGTCTTGCTTGGATCCACAATCAACGCTTATGGAAACATCCTTCAAGAAATCAAAAGACCAACCGCAATAGATAACCCTGCTGCACAAGACCTCTTTAGAGTCTTAGCAAGCAAGGATGTTACTTTGAGGACAAAGGCGAGACTAACCCAAACCATGGTATTTTCCATTGCCTCATATTCACGTGAAAATTGAACATTGACTAAGAAAGACCAAAGAAGAATCAATGTACTTGAATTGTCATGCTGGAGAAGAATATTTAGGGTATCAATATTGAAATGGACAGTTAAAAGGACAAACTGACCTGTCTTGGAAGCAGCAAAGCCAGAGTGCTCCTTCGAGGCAAGGATGGCATGGTTACATACTTTGGCCATATTGTCAGGGAAATTAGACCCTGGAGAAGGACAGCATGCTTGTAAAGTGGAGAGGCAAAAAGAAGAGGAAAGCCCCAAGCAGATGGACTGCCACAGTGGCTGCAACAATGGCTCCAGGCGTAAGAGCAATCGTGAGGATGAAGCAGGGCCGCGCAGGGTTTTGTTTTGTTGTGCATAGGGTTGCTATGGCTTGTAGCTCACTAGATGGCACCTAACAACAATGGCTACATGTTGGGCTGCTAACCAGAAAGTCGTCAGTTCGAAAACACCAGCAGCTTCATGGGAGAAAGACAGGGCTTTCTACTCCATCAAGAGTTACAGAAAGAATTACAATCTGGGAAAGCCATAGGGGCAGTTCTACCCTGTCCTGTAGGGTCACTATCATTCAGAATCAACTCGATGATGGATGGCAAGCTTGTTTTTTGTCTAGTTTCAATTTGCGAGGGACGACAAAGTAAAGTATTATAATTAGGTATACAAAGACCTGGAGTTATAAATCCAAAAAGAAAAAAATATATATGCTTATCATATATCAATCTGAAAGGGCTGAAGAAACTTCAATGTTAATAGACTCTATGGACAAAACATTGCATGATACAAGTATCACCAAAAAAAAAAGATGAAAGGAACACAGAACCATGGTACCAACAAAAACCGGTAGACATCCATCCAACCATTTCAAGAGACAGCACATGGAAAAGAAGTGATGTTGCTGAAAGAAGTCCAAACTGCGGTGAAGGCTTAGCTAATTCCAGGAATTTATGAGATACCAATTGAAGTGTTTTCACAAACTGGTACAACACTGGTCTATGGCAAGAATATTTTAGAGACCTAGCCAACTGATTAAAAGAGATCCATATCTGTATCCACTGGGGGGGGGGTGAGTGACACAACAGAACATAGGCGTTATCAAATAATATCATAAATGTCACATGAAAGTAAAATTTTGCAGGAAATAACAATGGCGGCAGCAGTACACAGATAGAGAGCTGGCTGATATCCAAGTTGGATTCAGAAGAGAACATGGAACAAGAGATGTCACCGTTGATATCACATGGATCTCAACCGACAGCAGAAAATATCAGGAAGAAGTTTGTCTATGTTTTACTGACTATGCAAAGGCATTTGACTGTGTGAACCATAAACTATTGATAACATTGTGAAGAACGGGCATTCTGTAACTTTTCATTGTACTGATGTGAAACATAGTCCAAGAGACAGCCATGTGAACAAAACGAGAGAACACAGCATGGTTAACATTAGGAAAGGTGTGTGTCCGGGTTGTATCCTTTCACTATGCTTATTCAATCTGTATGCTGAATAAATAATCAGAGAATGGATTATATGATGAAGAATCTCTGACGATGATCAAATACTACAGCCTTCAGTGTGTATTACAATTCAATGTAAAGAAAATAAAAATCCTCAAAACTGGGTCCATACACAACATTAGGAAAAACAGAAAATATTAAAGCTGTCACAGATTTTATTTTACTTTGATCCACAATAAATAACCATGGAAGTAACAGTCAAAAAATATCAAAGAACATATTTCATTGGACAATTTTCTGCAAAAAAAAATTCTCTCAAGCATTCAACAGCAAAGATATCACTTTGAAGAATAAGGTGCCCCTGACTGAAACAATAGTATTTCCCATCACCTCATATGTATGTGAAAGCTGGATAATGAATCCTGAAACCTGGAGAAGAACTGATGCATTTGAATTATGGCTGTTGATGAACAGTGAAAGCACCACCGATTACTAAAAGAACTAACCAATCTGCCTTGGAGCAAAGAGAGCCAGAGTGCTCCCTAACAATGCGGATGGCAGGATTTCACCTCATCTACTAGGCACATGTTACCAGTCTCTAGAAAAAGGCATCCGCTTGGTGGAGGGTCAACCAAAAAGAGGAAAACCCTAAATGAGCTGAGTTGACAGCGTAGCGCTGCAATGAGTTCCAACATCACAGCCACAGGGCGGTGTTTCATTGGTGTTGTATGGACCCAACAGCACCTAACAACAGTAAGAACACAGAGAGTGATTTGTACGTATTTTACTGTTTAGTTCACTTGACCACATTTTGCTGGGTAACTAGTGTGCTGCTTTATCCAATTTGTACGTATCTTTCTCCCAGGACTCTGGAAAGATCCTTAAAGGCAACAGCCACATCATCTCTATATTTCATATAGCCAAATCCACTTCCATCTAGCTAATTCTGACTCATCGTGATTCCATATAAGGTTGCTGAGACTTTATATCTTGACAGGGGCAGGCAGACTTGTCTTTCTCTCATGAACAGAGTGGTAGATCCCTACTATTAACTATTGACTTTCCAGCTGCAGCCCCGATTCTGGCACAAAGCACTGTCAGAGCACCTTACTTCAAGTCCAACAACCCAGAATTATTCTACCTTTGTAATGAGATTCACCAAAAAATTCTGGCTTTTGTTTTTGAGTGACCTCTCACCCTCTCTCAGGAATGAGCTTCTAAAATCCTACTTAGGTAGTTCATCCCTGAATTTTTGAGCCTAGATTTTTCTGTAACTTGTGGGTAAAAATAAACATAATAATAAGACAATTCTAGATTAAGTCAACTCTAAAGGAGCAACTGAGGGATAAAACGACTTGCTTGTTTCAAAATATGCCAGTGAATTAACGTGAAATAAAGAGGGCGGGAGACTTCCCCAGAGAGCCTGGTAGCACAGGGTGACCAGCTCAAAGCCAGCTCCATAACTTTGCTTCACTGTGTGGATAGCCGTCCAAGGCCATATATTCCAGAGGAGATTTGGTAAAATGTCACTGAGAAGTTTTAAGATGCTATATAAGTAGGCCGAAGGTTGCCACAGGAAAAGAAAGGGGCCATTTAGTCCATACTATGCATATATGTGAAAGAAATTCTGACCTTTTTCCATAAATTATAACTGAAATACTATCGGGACCAGTTAATTGAAAGTAAAACCAACCTGTCACTGTAACTCAGAGAGTAGAAAATAAGGATCAATGATGTAAAAACACTTGGCTTCAAAGAATGGAGACAGTGACAAAGAAGCTATTGGAAGGTGGACTATTAATTCAAAATTTCTTCTTATTTTGGCAGAAACAATGGGATACCTCCCTATTGCAAATTCCCTGTCCTACATTCTTTGCAAATGAAATTCCACTCAACCTTAAGATTTACTTCTGACATTACTCCTTGGCTGAAGTCTTTCAAAGTCATGCCAGGAAAAACTCATCACCGCCTTCTTCTTGCTCCCACAGAATTCCTTGTCTAGGGTTTGTCCTATGGGTCACACAGCTGGCTGTGGTGACTGTGGCCTCTGCTGAGTTCTCGTAGCATGAAGTTTAGTGGTTGACCATTGCCTGAAAGGGTAGCGAGCTGAACCTATCCAAAAGTGTCTCAGGGAACAAGCCTGGCAATCTGCATCTGAAAAACCACAGCCTTTAAAGCCCTATGAAGCAGTTCTCCCCCATGCACAGGGTCACCCCGAGTCCGAATGGCGTCTGCAGCAATGAACAACTGCTTCCTGTGCACGTGGGCAGTTAGCTCCAGAAGGGCGGAGAGCATCTCCCGAGAACCCTCACTGTACTCGCAGAACCTGACAAAACTCCTGGCACCTGCTAAAAATTGTACACACATACACACGTATTCTATTAAATTGTGAAAATGGAATTGAGACCATCTTTTAAGTACCAGAGGAGCCTTAGTGGCATCGTGGCTTACATGTTGACCTGATAGCCATATGGACACAGTCTAGGACCACCAACTTCTCCATGGGAGAACGACGAGGCTTTCTACTCTCATAGTTACAGCCCTGGAAACCCATAAGGGAAGTTCTACCCTGTCCTATCATGTCAGGACCCACTGGATTGCAGCACAGCACGCTTTGAGTGTATTTCAATCCCCAACTATGGAAGCTGTATTTGATATATACTCCAGGGACAACACTTGTGGAACAACTCTCTGCCACACACAATTATGTACAAAATTCTTTAATCTTCACATCAGTCCTCAAAGGAAAATGATGCTTAGGCTAAGAAGACACAGCACTGAAATCCAAACTAAACCTGGCTATGGGAGACATTTTGTGTTCTTGCTCTACCATATGGTCACACTTGCGTCTGACTACTTACAGAACAGCTAAACTTTCAACTCCTCCTCTATAAAACTGGAATGAAACGATTTAAGTGCATTAGCCCACTTGCTACCAGAGTATTGGGAAGATACGTGTCACCCAGTTTATTGGGGAGGAGGATAAAAGATCTTTTCAGAAATGACACATGAGCTACAGCTTCTAAAGAAGGAGTTCTTAGGGTTGCCCTGATGTTTCTTACGAGACAGCAGACATTTTTCCCACTGATGATATAAACACTATATCCCTATTGCAAGCATCACCCACAGACCCTACATTCTGGGAGCTATCGAGTGTGTCAGTCAGCTGTATTCAGAAAGCCACACTCATGACCATTCCCAGAAAGCTCAAGTTTAACTAGATGCCACAGCATATCACACACAGTAATCTCCAGGAAAATGATGCATAAGGGTTCCTGGGGGCATATACGGAGGGTAAGGCGAGTACAGGGAGGGAAGGAGGAACTGACATCAAGGAGTTCAAGAAGGAAGAAGATGTTTTGAAACAGATTTTGGTGGCAACTGTACAATACTACTTGATGTGATTGAACTATGGAATGGTATGATGTCTGGATTAGCTCCCAACCCAAGAACAGCTAATCTCATAACAAGACTCTGCTCGAAACTCACCTTCAAGAAATGATCGCTGAAGATAAGGGTGCTACAGCAAAGTGTGGTGAAGAAAGCAGATGGTGCTTGGCTATCAATTAGAATAGGATCTGGCTTATATTGCAACAAGCATCCATCTACGTGAGGTGTCAGCCAAGTCCACATGGAAGAAACACACTAGCCTATGTGATCCAAAAATGAAAATAACAAAATCCAAATATGATGAAGGGAAAATTATCAAAGCTTAAATTGTGAACTCAATTTGTAGAAGGCTATGGAGGACCGTGGTAGCCCAAAATAAATTTGGAGAATATCAAGTCAGATTAATCCTCTGGCAGACCCTCTCTTGCCACAGACAAGGGATTCAAACAGCTTTATTATCAGACAGAGATTATTTTAAACTTGATTATGGTGGATTGAGCCATGGACACAAAGTCAGTGGACCTTCCTCTTGCTCCAACGTGAATTTGTTCTAGGCTCAAGTATTTCTTGCTTATTCCACAAAAGAAATTTCTTTTCTGGATTTTTAAATATCGATGGTAGTCTTTTCTTTATTACTCTTTATTTTTAATCTTTGTATTTTCGTTATTTTCTTTTTGTTATTTGTTTATTATTGTTTCTGTTGGGTTTTTCCCATTTGTGAAGCACAGAAGGAGTGGATGCATAAAGAAAAAATGATGAAATGATTTATTGGAAAAGTAGAAGAGAGGGGCGGGGAGCATGAGGAGACCCTGGAGCAACCAATGAATTTTGGAGGGTGGAGGGAGCATTAGAGCTTATACAACTCTTTTAAAAAGCAATTTAACTACGAAGTGTATGATATGTGAGACTATATCAAGAAAACTACTAAAAAAAAAAGAAAGACCCCAAACTTTTTTTCTAATCATTTTATTGGGAGCTTTTACGGATATTGTAACAATTCATAATTCAATTAGATCAATTGTACAATTGTTACCACCATCAGTTTCAAAACGTTTCTTTCTTCTTGAACTCCTTGATATCAGTACCAATTTATCCCCTCCCACTCCTACCCTACTCCCCAGGACCCTCATTATTATATTCTAAATTATTATAATTATTGTTATTTATGTATATTTGCCATATCTTGCATTACCCAATGGTTCCATTCACCTGTAATTCCATGGTTAGTTCCCCTCCCATGGAGTTATACAGTCATCAGTGCTATCAGTTCTCCCTTCCTCCCCTCGCTTACTTCCCTCAGGGAATCATTACTTCCATTACTATTTCTGAAGGGTTATCTATCTTGGCTTTCATGCAGCGAATGGTCTTAATTATACAAATGAACCTATGCAAGTCTAACAAGATTAGTGAGGTAAAACTAAGACCATAATTGTAATGGGGGGAAATACTAAAGAACTAGAGGATAGTTATGTATTTCATCTGTGCTATACCGCAGCTTAGATATATCATCCTTTCTGTGTGGCCCTTCTGCGAGGGATTGTCCAATTATCTTACAGGTGTGTTTGGGGTCTCTACTTTGTCCATGTTCTTTCATGTCAATCTTATTGCTTGATTTTGAGCTTCTGATATCTACTCCCTTTGATACCTCATGATCAGACAGGCTGGCATGTGGGGTTTGTTGCTTGCCTGCTAGATGGCCACTTTTTAAATTTCAAATCTTCAAGACCCCAGATGCTATAGCATTTAATAGCCAGGCACCATCAGCTTTCTTCTCCCCATGTGCTTCTGCACCCATTTGTCTTCAGCAATCATGTTGGGAAGGTGAATATCATACAGTTCCACATTATTAGAACAAACCATTCCTGTACTGAGGTAAGATTTGAGTAGAGGCCCAAAGTCCATTGGCTACCTTGTTGTATTTATATTTATATATATACATATCTTTATATATTAATATGTTCATATATATATGTATCTAAATTTATACCCATATATATGTTTACTTTTTTCTTCTTCCCAGAAAGAAACCAAACTTGACCAGTGGTTACCCTGAAGGACAAACAGTTATTGCTTAGGGGGGATAGAGTTTACATTAACAGTGGTGGAATAATTTGGAAAAGGATATCAATAATGTTTGTATAACACAAAAAGTATAATCAATGGCACTGAATTACATGTAGAAGTTATGGAATTGATATGTTTTATTGTGCATCTTTTGGCCTCAACTAGAAAAAAATAATAATTACATGAATAAATGAATACAAGGAAGAAAAATATTATAGAATTCACTGTGGTGATAATTATATAACTCTGCATGTTATGATTAAATTATTGAATTGTATAACGTGGATGAAGTGCTAATAAAACTGTTAGAAACACAAACAAACAATAAACTAATTAAGCAGTTTGGGGGGAAAAAGCTCTTCATGCAAAGATTCCATTTAGGATGAGATAAAACTACAGAAATGTTAAATAAATAGTAATGTAGAAAATTGTTTCTAAGTGGTTGAGCATGTTATTTCTAATTGCTCCATTTGCTCCAGGTCTCAGCCAGGCAAACACTTCAAATTCTCATCTGAAAAATATCTATTACCCTCAGGGCCTGTGCTTGAAGGACAATTAGGTTTTACCCAGTTCCTCCCTTCTAATAGATATAAATATATATTGGTAATGGTTTTCAATGTTTCACAGCTAGAGGCCTTTCCTACTCATCAGGGCTCTGTAACTTTTCTAGTGACATCACTTCATAAAAACATAATCCTGACTTGGGGAACACCAACAACTTTTTTCAGTGACAGAGGAACTCAATATACTGAACAAGTAATTAAATAAATTTATGAACATTTTCCTATTTATCAGAAACTTAATTGGCTTTAACATCCACAATCTCACAATCTTCTGGGCAAGTAGAAAGAAATTATATATATATATGAAAGCTTTCTGAGTTCTTCAACTTACCTTGACTAAAATCCTTCTCTTAGACTTTCTGCATTTCAAGTATACTCCGTTGGCTACATAAACTAACTACACATGAAATTAATAATGGAAGTTCTATGACTATCCCTCTAGTTTTCACTTTATTCCGATTCCAATTTAATTCAACCTAAATCACTAAGATACAGTAAGTCTTTGATTCAGCACTGTAAAGAGAACCTTTCAGAAGTCAAAGAATCCTTTAAAAGTCAAAGAATCTTTGAAAATCAAATTTAAGAATACAAATATTGAAAATGATCGGCAGAACGCTTAGGGAAAGGGTGTTGTCCCTTATAACTTCAACAATCAGCAAGGACTATCTAGTAAAGCCCATAAAGACAAGCGGATTTCCTAAGAGATCAGGTATGTGCTAAACAGATACAGGAAGAACATGTATGATAGGAACCAGTTCTGTCACAGGCATACTTAACACACAGGCAACTCAAAATCCAAACATCTGAGGTAGGAACCAGCTACATCTCACACACACACTTACACATACACACTCACAACAATTAGGTCACAGTGAAAAAGAGGAATACCATAAAGAAGATAAGTTGACACAATGGCTGCAAAATTCAGGCTTGAAAATAACAAGATTGTGAGGATGCTTGTGGTAGTTAGGTATTATGTCAACTAGACACTCCCGTTAGGGGTGAAGTTCAACCTGTCAATCAGCTGGTAAGTACGGTTTGATGACACATCTTTGAGGTACGGCCTTTTGCATAAGAGCGATATCAGAGAAAATTCTCCTTGCCTCCCCCATCACTGGGACTTCACTGGTACTGTGTCTGCCTCTAGGGGCAGACCCATGTGGGCCGCCTGGCCCTGAGAACTGTAGGAACCCTGCCTGCTTCCCCTAGACTTTGGATCCCTCAACTGCACTCATCGACTTGCGAACCCCCTGCTGCCTGCTTCACCTTTAAGCATCATCCACCTGCCTTCTGAAAAGGATCCAGACAGCATTGGACCTAGGGGCTCAAGTTGAACTGGGGTGGGGGCACCTTCTTGATATAAAGTTACTTTTTGATATAAAGTTCTTTCTTATACATAAAGGAGTGGCAGTGTGTTGTTTCTCTAGACAATCTAACCTAATACAATGGCATAGAACGAGGCAGGGTGTGTTCTTGTGTACGTCTGATCACTATGAACTGTGTTTAGATTTTTGTGTCTGTGTTCATGAGGGATATTGGTCTGCAGTTTGGGGTTTGGTTTTTCTCTCTGGGGAGTCTTTTCTTGGTTTTGGTATCAGGATTATGCCCACTTCACAAAATGAGGATGTTTCTCTCGTTTATACTCTGGAGTGCTTTCTGTAGTATTTGTGACAGCTCTTCACTGAATACGTGGTAGATTTCCCTGTGAAATCATTTGGTCCTGGGCTTTTCTTTGCTAGAAGTTTCTCCATGACCTCCTTTATTTCTAATGTTATAGGTCTGCGGAGCTTTTCCACATTTGTTTATGTTAATTTTGGGTAGATGGTGCATATCTAAGTATTTGTCCATTTCTTTCTCTCTTTTTTGTTATTGGTTGAAGTGAACTTGTTTGTCGAAAGACTCCAAGTCCATTTCAGTTTCACTTTCCTCCGTTTTTCTTTTTTTAAAAAAAACATTTTATTAGGGGCTCATACAACTCTTACCACAATCCATGCATATACATACATCAATTGTATAAAGCATATCTGTACATTCTTTGCCCTAATAATTTTCTTTCTTTTCTTTTTTTACATTTTATTAGGGGCTCACACAACTCTTATCTCAATCCACACATATACATACATCAATTGTATAAAGCACATCTGTACATTCTTTTCCCTAATCACTCTCAAAGCACTGTTTAGGTTTGAGGGCTAAGGAATCTGAAGGGGATATTTGTCCATTTCTTTGAGATTATCAGAATACAGACTTTTGTAAAAGTGCATTATTGTTCTTTCTATTTCATTTGCATCTATTGTGATGCCAGCCTTTTATCTCTGATTCTAGGTTTTTGCATCATCTCTTTCTTGTCCTTTCTTAGGTTTACCAGTGGTCGGTCAGTTTTATTAATTCTTTCAAAGAACCAGCATCTTGTTATTCTTTTTTTCATTTTTCCCCTGTTTAATTATTATTCCTATGATCTTTATGATTTTTTTCTTCTGTTGTCAGAGGGTTTATGTTCCTGTTGTTGAAAGTACTGTGTTAAGTTATTGACTTGGATGTCGCTTCTCTTTTCCACATATGCATTGATTGCTTCCAATCAACCTGTGATGACTGCTTTCGCTGTGTCCTCTTGGCTTTGGCGTGTTATCATTCTCATTTGTATCAAACAACTTCTTCATTTCATCCCATATTTGACTTAATTCTCAGTCGTTTTTAAGTAGTATGTTGTTCATTCTCCATATGTTTGCTTTTATATTTCAGTTCTTTCCATGGATAACTTCTAGTTTTATACCATGCAATCTATGAAATGGTTTGTAGGATCTCAATATTTTGGAATTAGTTAAGGCTTGTTTGTGATCTAACATGTGGTCTGTTCTTAAGACTGTTCTGAGTGCATCAGAACAGTTTTATGGGATGTGGAGAGAAGGAGAAGGCCATTCAGTTGCAACACAGCCTTGTGCTGAGGTCACCCCAAATCAACGGACACTCCTACAAGAGTGATAAGCAAACCCTACTGGAAATTCAAGTCGGGATGCGGGGAGAAGGGCATGCACATGTTGGAGAAGGAAATTACATTTCTGTTGGTGGTGGTACACTGTTTCTCCCATTGAGTAAAAACACTTAACACTCCTTATTTAGAACCCAAAGGGAGACTATGTCCTAATTGGTAATATGTTCCTAATTGCACACCTTTTACCTAGTTGCTATCCAGCCCTCGATGATTCAGGTTGTATGCTATAGACTACTGGAACGTCTTAGCGTCTATTCCTTTGAGGCATACAACATCCACCATAGGCCTGGGATTTACCTCAAACTCACCCATGGCCACTGGTCTTAAGGCTGAAACACTTTAGTGTTTCAGGACCAGATGACGGCTATCCAAAAGTTGTAGAACTGGCAGTCATTGGATCTTGATGGGCATATCTTGTTTTGAGGGTGCTCAATAAATGGTGACTTGGAACTACCATACATTTATTATTTTAAGGGCCTCCTTGCTTTATTATGATACGTATTAATCTAAAAGGCTAGTTCTACTTTTGTGAATGAAGGTTATTGTAAGTTTTTCTCTATCATCAAACCCCACTGTTTATGTAAAATATCCAGTCACTCAAGAGTCTAATATGTACAAGTCAACAATTCATGTATTGGGTCCATAGCCAGCCTAAACTTGTGTGCCTTCCTTTCTAAAACAATGTTTTAAAGTCTATACCAATGACTAGACTAATATCACTATCAATGGAATTATCTTAGTCCCAGAAGGATGACCGACAATGTTCTCTAACATAAAATGATAATGATAGCTTCAAAGTGAACCGGAGACAATATGTAAACCATAGATACATGAATGGATTTGGGATCACACAATTCTAGACCTAGTCTAAGAACAATTCGTTCTTATGACATTTCCCTGCTTGATATTTGCCCTCAGGAAGAGATCAATGAAGAAACAATGCTATAGCAAAGTGTGGCAAAGAAACTAGATGGTACCTAGCTATTAGAAAGAAGAGAATCTAGAGTGTTAAAGTCTTGTCTTAAAACAAGCAGCCGTCTAATTAAGACATCAACTATGTCCCTACGGAAGTAGCACACTAGCCTGTGTGATCCAAGGGTTATAAATAATAAAACCCAAATCTGACTGAGGGAATGGTATGAAAGCTTTAATTGTGACCATTCGGGTTTCAGAAGGCTCTGGGTGACAGCAGAAGCCCTCAATCTATGTGCTGGGTCCACACATGGGTTAAGCCTCCAGTGAATTCCTCTGATCATGGACCAGGAATGTGAATAATCTTGCTATCATGCAGAATGCAGTGGGGTTTTTTTGTTTTGTTTTGTTATATTTTGGGGCATGTTTTTCTGTACATTAAAACCAAGATGGGAAAGGGGATAGAGAGAGTGACTGCATTGATGGTTTCTTGGGAAAATTCAAGTCAAGATGGGGCGGAATGGAGCTTACAGGTCTCAGAGAAGTACAGTTCTCTGAGAGGTTGAGGGAAAATGGGAAGCTGATAACCATGAGCACAAGAAAGAACAAAATGTTCTCAAAGTGACGGTAGAACTGGTTGTATAATTCTTTTTAGCATGATTGAAGTATTGAATTGTATGATATGTGAATGATATGCCAATAAAACTGCTTTTAAAAATAGAAGATGGTATCCAGTGGACTACCAGCACTGTGAGTGTAAAGAATCTGCTATAGCCACTGCCTTAAGCCCTACCAAATCCAGCTAATTATCAGTGTCCTATCTTCGACTTCTGATCAAGAGGAATAAATGTATCAGTGCCAGAAGCCCAAAGGTACTTGTTCCACAGCAGGAAGCTTCAGCCTGCGCACAGTGCCCTGCCTGCATCCTCTGCCTTGAAGCAGTCCCAAAGCCATCCTCGGCACTCTATTTATATGCATATTTCTAACCACTAAACCACACCAATGTCAAGGCCAGAGCCTGGAAAAAGCAGGTTGAGGGTGTGGGCTTACAGAAAGATAAATACACACACACACACACACACACACACACACGGAAGTGAGGCCAAAAAATTTATCCTCCTATAGGAAAAAGGAGGCATCTCTGTGTCCTGTCATTCAGCCTGTTAGACCTACCAACCCATGCCTAGCTGCTTAAATACCACTTAAATTAAGAACCTTTAAGATTGATTGAAAAGAGAAAGATATAGTAATATGCACTTTTAGTATTGTTCTAAGTGACACATGCATTGAGGGTGCCCATCTGTTCCTCACTTCTCCTTTCTTTTGCGTCATTACAATTTAGAATTTCCCCCAGCGTTGGTGGAACTTTCTGAAAGATTAGACCCAGCTAGTCCTGAATGACCTAGACTGCTGAGCAGTGCATATGAATGAGTCCTGGCCGCATTCCCACCTGGAACAGTGGCCCCCTCTTAGTATAGAACACATTACAAGAGCTACTATGCCTTCTATAAGCAAGAAGTAGCTCCAGACGGAGAGACCTCTGTCTCTTAGGCCATAAAGCAGCGCTTCTCAACCTGTGGGTCGCGACCCCTTTGGGGGCCGAATGAGCCTTTCACAGGGGTCGCCTGATTCATAACAGTGGCAAAATGACAGCTATGACGCAGCAACAAAAATGTTATGGTTGGGGGGGTCACCACCACATGAACTGTATGAGAGGGTCACAGCATCAGGAAGGTTGAAAACCACTGCCATAAAGAATTATGTGTGTGAAAGCTATCTGGGGTGGTAGGAGGCAAGGGGTACAACAGGAGGGCAAGGGGTACAACAGGAGGGCAAGGGAGCGAAGATGGGGATTTGACGGGCATGTGCACAGTCGAACCAATATCTTAGGACTCCATTTCCCAGAACCACTTGCTACCTCCAACAGAAGTCCCCTGCCGGAGGAATTTCCCCAAGAATCCCTTGCTAGGAAATGCTGAGAGTCTCATATATAAGCATGGGGAAGAAGTACAGGGACCAGATCTATTGTCTGAGAAGCTTTTTCTTTATCCTAGGAGTTTCTTAATAAATTTCTCTCTGCGATACCCTATGGTCTCTGAAAGTGAATATTTCTTTGGGGAAGATAAGAATCTAAATTCCAGCAACACTCCTGCTATGCAAAGTGCCTTCTCTGGCCCCAGTCGGGCACTTTTAACTTTATCTAGGTTAGATATTCTTGACTTTCTATTCTTGACCTTTCTATTTTCTAAGCAGTAAAACTTTTGACAAAAAAGCTGAATTTTTTCTTTATAAAAACAAAAATGAAAATCTTAGTTTGGCTCATCATACAGTTTTAAATTTAGGAATAAAGTCACCAATTCAGATATGCCATTACTTTGATTTTTCTAATATTTACTAGTCCACGACACATTTAAGATAAAATCAGATTAGAACATAACTAGTTTTGATATGCTGTGCTTCGTTCCAAATCTTCCAACATCTTTATCTGGGTTTTTTTGTTTTGTTTTGTGGCTTTTGTAGTTGAAATCCAGTTTATAAAATCATTTTGGATAACTTAGCTGAGGGGGGAAAAATCACAAAAACACCAGGATACCTCCACATTACTTGTATTCCATAAGGCACATGCCTGGAAATGCATGTGCAAACTCGACTGGCTCAGAGTCTGGAAAAAGGAAGAGGGAAAGGGGGGATTTTCATTGTTCTCGCCTGTGTTCTCTTTATTGAAATCTCAGATGCCGTTTTCCTTTTTGGAAATTGGTTCCTCAATAATTAATCTCATCTGGAACTTTAAACCCATAACACCCTCTCAAAGGTTTCAAAGCCATAATGTAAGCAAGCCATAAAGAGGAAGCATTGCCAACATTATTTAATACATCTAATCACCGTGATGTTATTACCCATTGTTATAAAGGAGTATGACAACTGAACGATTTGGCTTTGTGATCTCAATGGTACAAATTTTGCTTTTAATTCCCTATACTTCTTTCCCTTGCTACCTCTTTCTTTTCCATCTCTTTTTCAACTGCCACCATAAACATGCTTAAAGAAAAAGTGCTGCAGAGGCTCACTCTTAGACAAATCTTCACACAGTCCTCCTGGCTGGTGAGAGGTCCAGGGTGTAACGACATAGTTCACATATGGAACCCCAGGCTCGTAGGTGAAGGTGCTTTTTAAACCTTTCCATAGAGAGAGTCTAGAAGGAATCCTTACAGCCCTCAGCATAGCCTTCGGTTTCCCACTGGGTTGAGATGGACCAAAACCCCCCACATTTTCAGCCAGACAGTGGTTACCCTAGGAAGACTGCGGGACTTAACCCACTGCCCACCTGTCTTCCCTTGGCCTTATCACAATAGTACACACATGCTAAAAACATGAACTATGATTCAGCTTTAAAAACTTCTGTGATCCTGTCATAACAACAGAGGGTTAGACACTAGGGGGCAAGACAGAAAATCCAATTAATTCTTCCCCCATGGGCAAATAACCTTATCAGATATTTTTCTTCAACCCTAGCAGAAGTTTTGCATGATAGAGCCCACCTGTCAGTGCTTCATATGTTTCAGGCCAAAATCTCTGAGGCAGCGTTTTCATATTAACTCAGAGGTAAGTTTTATTAAAAATATGTGTTACCACCAGCTGGTGTCAAACTGTTGGTTTGCTAACTAGGCATCAATTGAAGAGTCTGTAATTCCCTGTTTCATGAATACGTGCATTCCAACTATTAATACCCACTCCTATATCCTGTCTACACAAACCAGGTGGGCCACAGAAGACGGTAAATCCCCAGGTGTGCCGGGGTAAGCGGGGAGCACTTGTCTCCCTTCACATTCGATCTCAATTCGCACAATCCTGTCTTCAAAGCACCCCTGACTCCAGTTTGGCTCAATCCCTTCCTTAGAAGTGGATCGTGCAAAGCCATGTCTCAGAATTCTATGTTGGTTTTCTCGTTGACATATTTTTATGGTACCATAAAAAGTACTGTGACACATTGATCAGGTGTCAGACACCAGACACGCGAGAACACCTGGCTTCTTGATCCCAGGGAGAGTATATAGACACAGAAATAAAATGGCTAAGAACTCTCCCCAGGGACCTTGCCATCAGCGTACTCTGATGACACCCTCTGTGGAATGTAGCTTCCCCATCCCAGAGGAACGACTTTTCACCTGAGGAAACAGACTCGTCAATGCAAAGCCCCCTCCACAATCTTAAACGATGGCCCCTCAGACGGCTACATTCAGACCCCAGGAATTGCCATTCATTTGGCTGAGCTTCTCCCACTGGCACTCAAGCTGTATGATGACACAGAAGGAGCTGAGTATCACCAATAATGTCTTCCCTGGCACTCTGGGGAACTCTGGTATCAGACATGACAGGGTTTAGTGTAAGAACATTAGCTACGAAGTCACAAGGTCTCAGTTTGAACATGTATCCTTGAATATATATGATCCTTAGAAGCCTTGATTTCTTTCCTCTGTGAGTCTCAATCGCAGGCACCTAAGATAATAGCCATTAAAAGATTGTTTTTGATAATGTACCTTGGAGGCAAGCTTCCATAACAAAGACACCTGATGCCTCTGGTTTGTGTTCATTAAGCCTCCTTAGTCAGGGTAAGACGCATTGGCTTCTGATGGACTCAGGTCTTGCTACGTGCCATTGAATGTGTTCTAGCCCATAGTGACCCTATGCACAATAGAACCAAGTATTGCACGTACACGGCTGTCCCTGTGCCTGAGCCCATTGTTGCAGCCATGTGTCAATCGAGCTCATTGAGACGCTTCCCCTTTTACACCGCCCCTCCACTTTAGTAAGCATGACGTCCTTCTCCAAAGACTGATTTCTCCTGACAATATGTCCAAAAAATATAAGATAAAGTCTTGCCATCCTGGCCTCCAAGGAGCTCTATGGCCACACTTCTTCCAAGACAGATCAGTTCGTCCTTTTAATAGTATTTCCAGTATTCTTCTCCAGAACCACAATTCAAATGCCTCAATTCTTCTTCAGTCTTCGGTATTCAATGACCAGGCTTCAGGTGCATATGTGGCAATGAAAAATATCATGGTTGGGTCAGATGCAACTTAGCCCTCAAAGTAACATCTTTACCTTTTAAAGAAGTCTTGTGCCTAATGTAAATGAATCTATTGATTTCTTGACAGCTGCTTCCATTAGTATTGATTGTGGAGCCAAACAAGACAAAATCCTGGATAAATTCCACCTTTTCTCCATTTAACATGATCTTACCTATTGTTCCAGGTGTGAGGATTTCTGTCTTCTTTACATTGAGTTATAACCATACTGAAGACTGCAATCCTTCATCAGCAAGGGCTTCAAGCCCTCCTCACTCAGCAAGCAAGGCTGTCCAATCTGCAGATCACAGGTTGTTGTTGATCATCTTTCCTCCAATTCCGATGTCATGTTCTTCTTCATATAATCCAGCTTCTCCGATTATTTGCTTGGCATACAGATTGGATAGGAATAAAGAGAGGATATATCCAGGACACACGTTTCCTGATTTTAAACCATGTAGTATTACCTTTTTCTGTCCTCAAAATTGCCTCTGGAGCTGGAAGAAATTATGTTAAGCTAGGTAAGCCAGACCCAAAGGGACAGGTACAACATGAGTCCCCTGAGATAAGTACAATCAGCATGACAGAAATAGTAGAATAAACATCCATCCCACAATAAACGGGGAGAAGCATAGATAGTTGGAGGGAGGGAAGGCCACACTTAGGGAGGTACATGGGAGCCCAGCATAAAGAGGGAGTAGTGGGGCAGGGAGAGATCAGCGTGTCGATGTTGCTTCTGCTTCTGTCAAAGCCATGTTCTTATGTGCCACTTGGGCGCTATCAAAGTCATCTGCATTAGTATGCACATATTATTATGTCAGCAGGTCCACCTAGACAAGAAAGGCTGGACAAATAATGAGAGAAGAAAACAACAGGACCAGCGGTCCTGGAGGGACATGAGAGCGTGGGAGGTAGGGGAAGGGAGGAGGTGTCGCCCAACACAGGGACAAGAGAACAGCGAGTGGTTCAAAACCAGAGGAGGGAGGGGAGGGGAGGACTGGAAGGGAGTGACCAAGAGCAAGGTAACTGAGAGGAATTACTGAAACCAGAATGAAGGCTAAACATGGTAATGGGACGGGAGGAAAGCGAAAGGAAATAGAGGAAAGGAGTAGGAGGCAAAGTGCATACAGAGAAGCCTAAATACAGACATGTACATATGTAAATATATTTATGATTATGGGGGCAATAGACTTATGTGCATATATTTATAGGTTCAGTAGATGGGGTAGCAGGTGGACATTGGGCCTCCTCATGCATAATCCCCCAATCCAATAGCACCTCGCCCTGCTAAACAGTCATTGCAGGATACCCATCTTCCCAGCATGATCACTGAAGACAGATGTGTGTGTAAGCAAACGGGGTAAAGAAAGCTGATGGTGCCCGGCTATCAAAAAGATATAGCGTCTGGGGTCTTAAAGGCTTGAAGGCAAACAAGTGGCCATCTAGCTCAGAAGCAACAAAGCGCACAGAGAAGAAGCACATGGCCTAAGCGAATACAAGGTGTTGAATGGACCATGTAGCAGACACCAAGGAACAAAAAAAAATATTGTGTGATCACCTTCCTCACAAAATCGCTGAAGACGAAAGTGTGCATAAGCAAGTGTGGTGAAGAAGGCTGATGGTGCCCGGCTACTGAGAGATATAGCATCTGGGGACTTAAAGGCTTGAAAGCAAACAAGCGGCCATCTAGCCCAGAAGCAACCAAGCCCACACGGAAGCAGCACACCAACATAGGTGATCGTGAAGGGCAGAGGAGACCAGGTCTCCAACAACAAAGGTGGGGTGGTGGTGAGAATCACATCACCGTGAAAGACGGGGAGTACATGATAGGGACCCAATGCCCATCTGTAGACAGCTGGACATCCCTTCCAGAGGGGTAGTGAGGAGGAGATGGGTCACTCAGGGTTCAGTGTAGCAACGATGAAACTCAAAACCTTCCTCTAGTTCCTGAACGCTTCCTCCCCTCCCAATCATCATGACCCCAATTCTACCTTGTGGACCTGGTTATACCAGAGGATGTACAGAGGTGCAGTGGGGATCTGGAGGCACAGGGAATCTAGGACAGACGAACCCCTCAACACCAGCGGTAGGAGTGGTGACACCAGGAGGGAAGGGGGTGTAGAAAGGGAGAACCGATCTCGGAGATCTATGTGTAACCTCCTCTCTGGGAGATGGGCAATGGGGAGGTGGGTGAGGGGAGATGAGGGGGAATGTAAGATAAGATATAATAATTATTTATAAACTATCAAGGGACCAGGGGTGGGATCGGGGAGGGAGGGGAATGGGGGAAAAAAAGGGAAACAGAGCTGATTCCAGGAACCCAAGTGGAAGGTGAATTATGAGAATGATGAGTGCAACGAATGTATAAGGGTGCTTTGCTCAATTGATGTATGTACAGATTGTGATAAGAGCCTTATGAGCCCCAATAAAAAGATTTTAAAAACAAGAAACAAAAAGGAAAAAAAATTGCCTCTGGATTTATTACCAGGTTGACGTGGTTGATAGATGGTGACCTGTTATTATTTTTTGATGGAAATATCATGTATTTAGGAGAATGTTAATTTTTTTAATGTAATTTAGCTAAAAATCTCCCATAGCTGCGACCCTGTAGTAAATGCTCTATCTTGTCTCTTGTGATATTGCCGAGGCTTCCTCCCTGTGCCCTCAGGGCCTCGACCTAACTACCCGGCCAGTCTCCTTGAAATTTAGAGTCCCCAAGTAATGAAACCTCTGTAATATAAGATCTTCGTTTCAACCAAACGTTGTTTTCTTAGCTTGTCCCTGTCATCCAAGATTTGTCTCTCTCAGAAAGTACTGTTTCACTCGGCCCGTATCTATATCCTATGAGAACAAAAGAAGTGGGTGACAGCACTTGGAGGATTGACCGTCCCGTCCCGTTCTTCCCCGTGTATCTGAAATCTGGCAATGGTGACCAGGCAATGGGGGCCCTCTTGGTGCCTGTCCACAGCATATTGGCGACCACGAAGGGGCAATTGCAGGAGCCTTCTGGTAAGCTGAGAATCCCCAGTTGTGGTACATTTCCCCGGCTGGCTTGGGAGACTACTGTCCATTCCCCAGACCAGGGAAGCCAGAGACAGGAGCCCGGCAGACCTCTGAGTGATCGCCAATGGGTCCTTAACACTTGGGCGCTCTCCAGGCTGCTGCTCCTTTGTCTCCCGGTCATCTTCACCTAGGATTCGGGATTCTCAGCCTCGGGTTTGGCCACCCTTCTGAGTAAGTGCGTTCTCCATACCTGGTAAGCTGTGATCCTGTATCTGTAAAGGCCCCAGATCTGTTGAGACTGGAGGGCTGAATCAGGGAGATCTCATCTGTGCCATTGGCAATCTTTCTAACAGATCTCATCGAGGTCCATCTGAGTACTGAAATAAGCATATAATTCTTGGTGGACTAATCTATTGCTATGGTAGTAGAGGGGCCTGGTGGCTCTAAGGCTGTCAGTTCATTAATGGGTGTGCCATGGAAGAGAGACCTTCTTCGGTAGACTAGTTTAATATTAGCCATTTGTTTTGGGACAAGTTTCTTTCATCTGATTGGCATAACTATTGTAGAAAGATGTCTCAAGATCGCTCCTGCAGTTGGAAGTGTAGTCACTGATAGACCTGCTTGCATGCTCCTCCAGAAGTGACCTTTATGAAAGCACCAGTGGTGAGTGTATACTGCACTTTCAAAAGGGAACTGAGGCATCAGCTCTTGGAAGCCTTGCAGGTTCATCTTGCTTTCTCCATTTAGAAACGAAGAGAGAGAGAGAGAGAGAGAGAGAGAGAGAGAGAGAGAGAGAGAGAGAGAGAGAGAGAGAGAGAGAGAGAGAGAGAGAGAGAGAGAGTGTGTGTGTGTGTGTGTGTGTGTGTGTGTGTGTTGAACTTTACAACCTCAGAAATCTCGGGACACAGTTTCTGCTTGATCACAGAGGTCACTTGGGACAACTTAACCTCCAAGTTTAAGTCAAAATGTAGACATTTTGGAGAATCTAAGAAAGCTGACCTTGGATAGAATAGAAAAAGTAAAAATAAAGTGAACTACATTTCAGCAGTGTCTAAAGTGCATAATAACTTTAAGCAAAGTGATTTGCTAATATTATAATTAAGTTACTATTTGCTGTAATTAAGAGTATACAGTTAATAAATATATAGATGCATAATATCTGCTAAAGAGCAAGTTCATTTTACCTAACTCTACAGAGTTATTATAAGAAGTATACAAAAACAGTAGCTGAAGAATTCATTGTTAAGTATAACTAAAACCTCACCTGTCTGAAAGTTTAATTGATAGTATTAACAAAGAATTGTTTCAGGTCATAAAAATAGTTTTTATTACTGGTCTGGACCTCTAATTCATTCTTTGAATGATCTGCTTGCCAGGTGGAGGGTAGATTACAGTCACCAAACCACATGGTCTGAGAAAGAGCTGATGTGCCAGCATTTGTGTAGCTTGGCCTGGAGGACAGTTTGAAACTGTTCTACCCATGAGGTCATGAAGATGCATAGGAAGACAGTAGACTGCTGTGGATGTTGCCATGCTGTTTTGTCTGGATGCTACCATAAGTGTATCTTATGAGTGTCATATGAGGTATGGTTTTGATTACTGTCTTGTTTCTTTTGAGCCTATCTGCTTCCCTGTAGGCCTGATTGGGATTTGTCTTTTGACTTGGTACCTTTTCAGGTTAGTTTGCCTCCTTTGGTTTGAAATGTGTGCATCACAGTCAATTAATAAAATCTACAACATTTAAGGTGATAAACTCCCTAAGAGAGCCTAATATAACTTGGGCTAAGGGACTGAAGAGAATAAAGAAGGACTGATGGTAAGTTTCTGTACTGTTGGGATTTTGTTTGTTTGGTTGCTTGGTTGGTTGAGAAGGAAAAAACAGTAGTCTTAGAACAGAATGTGTGATTGTGCCAGGAGGTAAAAGTTAGTAAACACAGACTTGAGGGAATGGAGTAAGTTGAAGAAAGTAGGTGAAAGATAAATTAATTAATTAAAATTAAATTGATGTGGTAAAAATAGAATAAAATAAAACCTCTGTGGTACTTAACTAGGTTATTCTTATAATAAAAATATTCTTGATATAAATAAAGGCTATGAATCAGTGCAACATATTGCATGGGTAATTTTACATCCTAATAGTTAATATCCTAATAAATCATATTAGGTGTGTTTAGCCAGAGGAAGTAACTAGATCATTAAATCTTGGTAACTGAAGTTCGGTTATATATTTTTAACATGGTATTTTGTTTCCTTTTATTAATTGGCTTTGTTTAGTTTACATTAGTTTGTGGCTTCTCCACTATATATTTTTAAATTATACACATTTATGAATATGTTTTACTGTGACATACCCATGGCCATGTCAAGCTTTGTCATGTATTGATGAATTTTTATTTCGAGATCCACTGAGATACTTAACTAAAATTCCGGTGGAAAAAAAGAGACTCTATTGGACTTATTAAAAGGACTAATATTAAAATGACTTTAATATTAATTGGACTTAAGATTAATATTGTTGTTAATATTAATAATATTATTAATATTATTGCACTTATTTAAAGGACTAATATTCCAGGATTTCTGGAATCTGGAAGGTGACAAGATTATGAATTATAGCTGATCCAAAATTTGCAAAGAATAGTTAGCTCCCACCTAATCTGAATGCTTTTTAAAGTTCTATGTGGAAATACTGTGGACATTTTAAGGTATTCTCTTTTATGTTATGTAAGTAACCTTTTCTTACTTCTTTCAGATTGTTTAACTTTTACGTTTTAATGATCATAACCTTCAAATTGAAAGCTTATACTGGCAGATTTATTAAATTCATAAAATAATGGTTAGGAAAGCTGGTAAAGTTTGAGCTATCGGTTGTGGGATAAACTAATGGTAAAATGTCCTGCTGAATTACTTGTTCCTATAGAAGCTGAAGCTTTACAAATGGCAGCGTTAGTGTTGTTTGAATACAGACACATACCCTGTGATACTTAATATTCCCTTTCCACGTATTTAACCTACTCCTGTTAGCATCTCTGATTTCTGGCTTTCTTAGAACCAAACAATTATACATATGAGAACCATTTGCTTTATAATATTTTCTTTTACATTTTTCTTTGAATCGTAAAAACATATCCCACCCAAAGAATTGGCTCTTGAAAACCTTCTGGATTTAAATGATAGCCGAGACAAACCAGGACAGCATTTTGCTGGGAGCACTGCGCTCTATTGAAAGCTTCGAGCTGCTTGAAGAAACAGGCTCCAGAAAAGCAAATCAGCTTAGTCATTAGAATTTAGGGCAAAGAGAGTCAGTTCCCTATTCCAAGCGATGGTATAAGGTGTCTGTCTAGTGCTTACGGTCCATTTGTCTTTCCCATATTTGTGCTTCCTAGAACCAATTTTTCAGAGGGCCTCGCTTAAGTCTGAGCCAATTTTCATATAAATAAAAGTATAAAAAAGCCATGACCAGAAGGGAAGGGAGCTCTGAAGAGAGTGAGCTCTCTTCTGTTAATAACCAAACCCAGGCAGAGCCGCCAGCCTTTAGATAAATACTTAACTTCATATACGTAGGCTCCCAAGGAGAGAATCTGCCCTGTATGTTACTAAGCATGCTTTTATGACAAAATTTGTTTCCTGTCTTTCAGTGATCTGAAGCTGCCTGGATTTTAGCATTTGGGCGGGAAAGTGATTACAGCATTTTTCACAGGCCCCATCAAGGAGCCTCATTCTGTGAACCTCACTGGGTGAAATGGACTTGACCTCAAACTCATCCGAAGCAGATTTGAAGAACTGACATACTGCCTTGGCCTTTGAACTGAAATGCCACAATGTGAAAAGAAGCAGAGGACTCCTATTCCCAGGTCAGAAACCTTGCAGTCACTGGACTTTGGTTCACATCTCTACTGCATTGAGATTACCCAATGATTAACAGCTTGCGACCGCCATATATTTGCCTCTTTCATGTTTTCGCTGCTGTCCGTAACATGTTTTAGTTCTGCAGACAAATGGCTTTGCCCTTGGCTGTGTTTTATATTCTTGAACAGTGTTCTGCCATTTGTTTCGAATCTGTACAGGTGAACTTTCACGTACTCCGGGCTAAAGGAATTTACAGGTATTTAGAGTTTATATCATTAGCTAAGTCAATATTTTTCTTTAAAATACCAAGTGCCCCGGGGGGATTTTATACATTATTTCTCAAGATGATCATTCTTCCTCTAAAGTGGACCATAAATATATGTTTACCTTGACATATGAGATCTTCAACTTGTAGTTGGCCTAAGCGCTAACCTAAGAAAAGCTTGTCCTTACGATGTGCCCCTCCTCAATCTCAACCCTTCATGCATTGACAACAAAGGATGCAAATGCATGGCAAAGTGTGGGGAAGAAATCAAATCGTAAAATGAGCTGATCCCAGGAATCCAAGTGGGAGGCAAATTCTGAGAACGATGAGGGCAACGAATGTATAAGGGTGCTTTACTCAATTGATGTATGCATGGATTGTGATAAGAGCTGTACGAGCCCCAACAAAATGATTTTTAAGAAGAATCAAATCATGTCCAGCTATCAGAAAAAATTGTGTCCCGGTCTTACGGGCTTATCCAAAGACAAGAAGCCATCTAAGTGATATGTCAGCTTTGTCTATACAGAAGCAGCACATCAGCCTGTGTGGTCAAAGGATTGTTAAGAGTATCATCCATAATCAGAGGGAAGAGTTGTTTGAGGCACATTCTCGGTACTTCAAAGGTTATGACAGTGAGATGCAAGATCCATATTCTTTGTCAGATATAATTTAGCTAGAAAATCTCCAATGCTGTGACCCTGTGCTAAACCCCTCTATCTTGTCTCACAGAGTAGCCTGTGATAGTGTCCAGGCTTTCTCCCTCCCCTGCATAACCAGGCTGTCTCCTTGAGATTCAGAGCCCATAAATAAGGACAGCTTTGTAACACAAGATCTTTGTTAAAACAAAACTTTGTTTTCCTAGCTTGTCCCTGTCCTTCCAAGATTTGTGTCTGCCCGAAAGAACTGTTTCACTCAGCCTGTACATCTATCCTGTGAGAACAAAGGAACTGAGAGGCCAGCATTGGGAGGATGGAGCCTCCAGTTCTCCTGTCCCATGCATGTGAAAGGAAAATTAGAATATATCTGATCCACGTGGTTCCTGTAATCTGGCAATGGTGACTGGGCAGTGCAGGCCCTCTGGGTGCCCACCCTACAACAAGAGCACAATGAAGTGTTCCAGAATTCCCATTCTTCTCAAGATTAATCATAGTTTATTTGGGCCCACACAGCCAAATGCCTTTGCATAGCCAATATAACACAATTAAATGCCTTTCTGGTATTCTCTGCTTTCAGCCAAGGTCCACCTGACATAAGCAATGATATACCTTGTGCCATGTTCTCTCCTGAATCTGGCCTTAACCTCTGGCAGTGTTCTGCCCATGTACTGCTGCAACCATTTAGGGATGATGTTCAGCAAAATCTTACTTTCATGCAATATCGATGTCATTGTTCTATAGTTTGATCATTCTTTTGGGTCATTTTTATTTGGAATGGGCACAAATATGGATCTCTTCCAGTCATTCGGCCAGGGAGCTATCTTCCAAATTTCCTAGCTTCCAAGTGCTTCATCAGCTTGTTGAAACTTTTCGATTGGTATTCCATCAACTCCTGGAGCCTGGTGTTCATGCAGTGCTGTCAGTGAAACTTGAACTTCTTCCTTCGGCACCGTTGGTTCTCGCCTATATGCTATCTTCTGAAGTGGTGGACTGTCGACTAGTTCTTTTTGGTGCTGTAACAGTGTATTCTTCCCATCTTCCCTTGGTGCTTTCTACATCATTCAATATTTTAATCATAGACCCTTTCAATGTTGTGCCTGGAGGCTTGAAGTTTTTTCTTCAGTTATTTCGGTTTAAGGTATGCTGAGCATGTTTTTCCCTTTTGGTTTTCTAATTCTAAAGCTTTGCATATTTTTTTCTCAAGCATAGCCTGCAGAATCCTAGAATCCAAAAGCAGTATGGCCAAAACAAACTTATATTTCCTAAAACTTGATCCTTTTCCTAAATCCTTACCCTCAGACAATGGTGACATTATCATGTACTCAAAAAAAAAACAACCTAGAAAATTAGGATCATTATGGAATCCTTCTTCACACCAACTCCTTCATGTATCCAATCACCAAACTTTATACTTCCTTGGCATTGCTGAATTTTCCCTCAAGAGTTTCTCCCTCCTTAGGTCAGGTCTTAGTCGCTCTATCAGTACTAGGGCACATTCCCTGCCTGGCTTCCTGGTCTCCAGCCATGTCCCTTTCCTACATACCCTGTACACAGAGTGCTCTGTTTAAATCTGATGAATCCCTTTTGCTGAACCACCAATGGCTACTCACAGCCCCATTGACAAAATTCAAGCTCCTTAGTGTAACACAGATTACTCACTTAGGATCAGACATCTGGCACCCCCTGTGTTAGTGTGGGTAGACTAGAAAAACAAATTCATAGACACTCATATGTATACAGAAAGAGCTTTATATACAAGAGCAATAGAATATTCAGAAAACATTCCAGCCCAGTCCAAATCAAGTCCATAATTCTGACATTAGCCCATATGTCCTCTCATAATCTATAAAGTCCTCTTCAGACTCACGAAACACATACAATGATTCCTAATGCAAGAAGATCACGGGCCAGTGGGTGGAAAGTCATGTGGATCCAGTGGCGGTAGAAGCATCTCAGCACTGACAGGGGTCTCCTTGTGGCTCCTATAGCTCCCGGGCTCTAGCATAGCTCCATGTGTCTTCTCAACAGAAATGTCTTACAGGAAGTGTGTGTGCCCCGCCTCCAGCGAGCTATTCATCCATCTCTTTAGTGCCAAGGTCACCAAGCTGCAATCTGATTGGCAGGATACACTCTACCCCTTCGCTCTTAAGTCTCAAATTGACAACAGATTGTGTAACGACCACACCCCTAATGCCTCATCTCTGATCCTCCCTATGCAAAGGTCATTAGAGAGGTGCCAACTCGAAATCACCTACTCATACCCCCTCATCGATAGGTCCTCTGCAAGTCCTGAGAGTTTCTCTAAACCAGGCCAGGTCTCTCGTTTGTGGCTGCTGGGCTATTATGTGCCTAGAAAAAACGTGAATCTCCAGGGAACACGAGGCGGGATGGGGGTATATGTTGTTGCATTCCCTATGCCTACAACAGTATCTGGTACATAGGAAATAATTAATACTGTAGGAAGATTAAATTAGCCACTCAGATTAAACAACATATTTCCTTGGGAGTAGGTCTTAATAATTCTTCTTCATTTCAACAACTAAATCTTCCCATTTGTACTTTTTTCTCCTGCCCATGTCCTCCAATAGGCACCAATCTGCCCCTCTTTGATGACATCTATTATCCTGCATTAGAGTGGCCCCATTGGTCATGTCCTTAGCTTTACACCAAGGACTTCTTGGGAGTAGGAATTGTACCATGTTTGCATTTGTGTGTTCTCTTTTCTGAGGGTGTGTGTGTGTGTGTGTGCGCGCGCACGCACATGCATGTACACATGTTTGTCTCTTTCCTTCCCTCCCTCCCTTCTCTCCTCTCCTCACTTCTTGTATCTTCTGCAGCACATCTGATGCCATGACCCCAGCCCTGTAGCCCTGTATCTAGTGTGGTGGAGACACAATGATTAATGCACAGTAGGTAGACCATACTTACTAACACCAGCATTCATACCTAAATAGGAACCTCTTACCCTACTAATTCGTGAGGCTCATTTTGTCAAAAGCAGCACTGGTGGTGCAGTGGTTGCCATGGTTACACGGTTGGCCGCTAACTGAAAGGTTGTTGGTTAGAACCCACGCAGTGGTTCCACAGGAGAAAGGCATGGCAGTTCTGTTTCTGTGGTGATTACAGCCTCGGGAATTCCAGGGGACAGTTTGATTCTGTCACATGAGACTGCTGCGAGTCAAATGAACTCAACTGAGGACACCTAACGACCTCAACAACACAAGAAAATGCGCACTATCCACTCAGGGCCACAGTAAAAATCTAATGAAGGTTAGTGACATGATTGTTTCACCCCAGCCTTCTGGTTTTTTTTAAATTCATTAAATTATTTTATTGGGGGCTCATACATTTCTTATCGCAATCCATACATGCATCCAGTGTGTCAAGCACATTTGCAGATATGCCGCATCATCATTTTCAAAGCATTCTCTTCCCACTTGAGCCCTGACATCAGCTCCCCATTTCGTCCCCCTCCCTCTCCCATCTTTTCTCACAAACCCTTGATAAGTTATAGATTATTTTTTTCATATGTTACATCTTCCTCTGTCACCCCTCACCCACTTTTCTGTTGTTCATCCCCCGAGAGGAGGTTATAGATTGATCCTTGTGATTGATACCCTCTTTCTCCTCCTCCCCTCTACTAATCTTCCTGGTATCTCTACTCTCATTGTTGGCCCTTGAGGGTTTATCTATTCTGGATCCCCTGTGTTTGGGGCTCTTATCTGTAGCAGTGTGCCTCTTCTGGTCTAATCCAATTTGTAAGGTAGAATTGAGATCATGATAGTTGGGGGAGGGGGGAAACCAAAGAACTAGATTAAAATTGTGTGTTTCATCGGTGCAATACTGCACCCTGACTGGCTCATTTCTTCCCTGTGACCCTTCTGTAGGGGCATGTCCAGTTGTCTACAGATGGGCATTGGGTCTCCACTCCATGCGCCACAACCCCTGTTCACCTTGGGTATGATTTTGTTCTCGTCCCAAACTTCTTAAACTGCCTTATTTGGTATATAATAAATCATGTACAAATTATAGTACACAAATACTCTAGTAGGATACTGCATTATATTTTCTATCTTCTATATGTTTTATTTTTTTCCATGTAAGCCTTAAGGATACAGATTTCAGAGAAAACAAGACAAACACACAGATGGGTGCAATGAGAGGTGTTTCTAAGTACAAAACAGAAAATTCAAGCGCATTTTTTCTGAAACAGATCCTGATTGATTTCCAGGAGAACCCATTTCTCTCTTTTCCTGGTTCGAGGGATGAGACAGGATTCGGGAGACTATTTAGTTTGAGATGATAGGAAACAATGCTATGCAGCAGCCTGAGAGAAAGAGGTTTCCTGATCAGTCATTTCTCTTGGCTCTGGTTAGAATTTATAGAGGTTCTCTCTCTAGCTGGCGGGGGTCTGTTTCCCTGCAATAAGTCAGCCTGACTTGAACGCATTGCATACTCTCCTGAGAGGCTAGCCTTGAAGTCTCATGCAGACATGTGCCCTGTCTGGTTGCCCTGTGCTCTGTGGGACCTGAAAGAACAGCAGAGGCTGTCTGCTGCGGCAGGCTAATGGACTGAGGAGTGGCTGCAGACCAGGTGTCACTGACTGAGCCTGGCTAATTCTGGGCTGGCCAAACATGGGCCTTGAAGCCAGTTCCTTTACATTTCCGAGTTTCAGATTTCTCACAAGTGGTCAAATCACTGCTGTCAAGTCCATTTCTGAGGCATACATCTTGACAGGGCGCTTCATCTTTCTCTCCCAGTCTGGTGGTCCCAAGCAGTCTAACCTTTACCCATCCGTGGCACCAAGACTGCTCTAAGTGACAGGGGGAAGAATAGTACCTCCCTCACATGACTCTTGGGAGGTTTAAATGTGAACATGTAAGACACGAGTTAGACTTGAGCACGTGTTCCTGCTTTAAAATACTTGGTTGCTTGGGGGCACCCTGTGATAGGAAAATGTTCACTGACTGTGCAGTGTTGGCTGGCTCCATGATGAAAGCGTGCTCCAAGGGTCCCGGTCAGAACTCCTTGAAGGGGAGGTGCTGGAAGCAGAGCTCTGGCGAAGGAAACACTGAGCTCCTCTGTCAGATGCTTGGCCTGTCACTCTAGCACCAACACTAGTGTTGCTCCTACATGCCCCTGCCCACAGCATGACATCCCTACCACTGCATGACATCACTACCACAGCATGACATCACTACCAATTACATAACACGTTTCATGTGAAAGATAATCCAGACACAGAGACTATGTATTGAAATTGTAGCCCCAATACTTGTGGATAGACCATATATACTCATGTATAAGCCGAGTTTTTCAGCACAAAAAAATGTGCTGAAAAACTGGGGATCGATTTATACACGGGTCAGTGGTACCCTAGCGAGGTATAACATCTCGCTGCCCCCCCCCCCAAGGTAGCAGGAGGAGCGCCCATTATCTCACATGTAATTGCCGTTTCTCCACTTTCATTCAAAGCCCCATTGACACTGCAGGGTTTTGAATGTTTGTTTACTCACATCTAACCAATCAGAGCCGTCCTATGTATCTTTGAATAAGTCTTTTAAAGACCATGTGTGAAGGATGTGGCATGAATGGATGTCATCTGGTCAAGCCCAACTAACAAAAGGAGGAAATCTCATGAAACCTGACATAGAGTTAAAAGCAAAGTGGGTTCGAGATGCATGGGAAGACATTCTAGAAGACATGGTGCGACGTGCCTTCCAGAAATGTAGTATTAGTAATGCTATGGGTGGCAGTGAAGACTGCGCTTTGTATGAAAATGACAGCAGTGATGGTGATGACGATGACCTCAGTGAGGACAGCGTCTATGATGACCTCACACCAGCTGAAGCTCTGCGTTGGGATACGGATGATGATGAGGACTCCTGTTTTGAATGATTTTTAACTCTTTACATTTTAGCTTGGTTGCTGATTGAATTCAGGGAATAGTATTCTTAAGGTATCATTGTTGATACCTTATTGTTTTTGTTGAACCTATTTTCCATTTACTGTGCTGGTTTACTAATGTTAAATGATTTGTTACCCTTTTATTTATGTTTTATTTAAAATAAATATTTAAATACATTGCCCCACTGGTGTCTCAATTTTTAGTAATTTTATTTTCATTTGTTTTGATTCTGGAAACTCACCAATAGCTTCTGCATTTTCCACCCTAGGCTTACACTCGAGTCAATCAGTTTTTCTGGTTTCCCAGGTAATAATTAGGTACCTTGGCTTATATTCGGGTCGGCTTATATTCGCGTATATACGGTAATCCTATTTGGAAATATGATTTCCTTTGCTACATTAACTAGATCATAGTACAGAGGGTCCTAAATGTCAACTCTCTTTTATTGAAAACTGTTTTTGTGAATTAGGTGGGAGTTTACATTTCAGGTACTTTTTTATATTCAACAAGTTAATTATGACACCTCATGATAGCTTACCAGGACCGCCCCCTTGTTTTCCTCTTCTCGCTCTTGTAGAATACACTCTTCCACTTCACTCAAGATAACATATATCTGCCCTCTAGCCTACTGACTCCTCTCCTTCCCACTCTTGATATCTAATTTTACACAGCCGAATGTTCTCCAAATTAATCCAAGCTATGAGATGTCACAGTTTCATGATTAGGTTTAGAACTCCCTAACAGTGTGTGTATTTACCACAGTGAGTTTATCCACTGTTTCATTCTGGGTATTTAAGTTATTTCAGCCTTTTGCTATTATAAACAGGGCTGCAATGAACGTGTGTATGAATATATCTGTTTGTGATTTGGCTCTTGCTTCTTTTGGTATGCACCAAGTCAAGGGATTTCTGGGTCATACAGCATTTCTATTTCCAGTTGTGTGAGGAAGTGTCATACCACTTTCCACTGCACTGCTTCCTAGTCCTGCTAAAAGTATCTGAGGGTCCAATTTCTCTGCACCCTTTCCAGCATTGTTCTTTTTTTGTTTTAACTTTGCTATCAATGCCAGTGTGAGGTAGTATTTCATAGATATGCATCTGTGATCACTAGCATTTCTTCATATATGTTTGCTATCCACCTGGATGTCTTCTTTGATTAACTGTCTGTTCATGTCCTCTGCCCATTTTCTAATTGGATTATTCAGCTTTTTCTTGTTGAATATATTTTTCTTGTTTATATACATTTTAGGGATCAGTTCCTTGCCTAAAATATCATTGCCAAAATTTGCTTCAGTCTCATAACTGTTTTAATGAAGTCTTTTGATGCACATAATACCTAATTTTTAGAAGGTCCAAGTCGTTTATGTTTCTGCTGTGTGAGCGTGTGTTTTTCATTATGTTCAATAGTATGTCAATGCCATAGATTAGGGTTTTAAATTTTGTCCTTATTTTTTTTCATTGATTCTCCTTATAGGCTTTAAATTTAGTTCTTTTACCCATTTGGAACTCATTTTAGTCCTGCTTCATGCTTCTACAAATGAAGATCCAGTTTCACCAGCATCATTTGTTAAAGAGACTATCTCATCCCCACTTAATATATGTTGGCCCTTTAAAAAATCAGTTACCTGTAGGTGGATGGACTTGTTGCTACATTCTCCATTCTCTTCCATTGGCCTATGTCTCTATCATTGCACCAGTACCAGTGTACTGTGACTGCGTAGTAGGTTTTGAGGTTTAATCTGAGAAGCCTCCTACTTGTTCTTTTTTATTAGTAGTGCTTTGCTTACCCTGGGTCTCTTCCTTCTCCATATAAAATTGGTTTTCTCATTTCTTGAAAGAATAATACTGGGATCTGGATTGTAATGTATTATATTTATAGATTCCTTCAAGTAGTATTAACATTTTCATAATGTTGTATCTTCTGATTCATGACCAAGGAGCATTCTTCCATTTACGTAGGTCTCTTTGGGTTTCTCAGTAGTGTTTTGTAGTGGTCTTTGTTTCTCTGATTAGGTTTATTTTATCTTTTATGTGGCCATTAAAATTGGTATTGTTTTCTTTATTTCCTTTTCAAAGCTCAAGAATCTGATTGAATTTTGCTAGTTCATCTTCTACCCTGCCATGTTACTAAATCTTTCAATTATTTCCAAGTGTTCTTGTCTTCATGGGTTTCTACGTATAGAATCATGTCATCTGCATATAGAAAGAGTTTTACATCTTCTTTGTCAATTTGGATGTCTTTGATACCTTTTTATTGTCTAATAACTCTAAGATTTCTAGCATAATACTGAATAGAATGGTAATAAAGGGCATCTTTGTCCAGTTCCCATTCACAAGGGGGAAAGGTTTCAGGGTCTCCCAATTGAGCAAGATGTTGGCTATTGGTTTAATGCATATATCCTTTTTTTATTTTAGGTATTTCCCTTCTATTCCTCTTTTGCTGAGTGTTTTTCGGGAATGGGTGTTGGATTTTGTCAAATACCTTTTCTGTATCAAATGATATGATCATGTAGCTTTCTTTTATATGATTTATATGGTAGATTACATTGACTACTTTTCTAATCTTGACCTATCTGTGCATCCCTGGTATAATACACTTGATCATGGGGTATTATTTTATATTTGCTGGATTTCATTGGCTAGGGTTTTATGAAAAAAATTTGATAGATTTTAGAGAAATCTATCATCTGTAATTTTCTATACTGGTACTGTGTTTGCCTAGTTTGGGTATCAGGGTTATATTTGCTTCCTTAAATGAGTTTTGGAGTTTGCCACTCTTTTCTAAGCTCTACTATAGTTTGAGTAGAATTGGTGTCGACTCTTTCCTGAATGCTTTGTAGAATTCCTGCTGACGCCATCTGGACCTGGGCTTGCATTGGAATTATCTCGATGTCCTGATCTATTTCTTCTTTATTATGGGTCTGTTGAGGTTTTCTACTTCAGCCTATGTTAATTTAGGTAGGAAACCTAGTAACTACTGAGTTAAACAAAAAAGAGTAGAAAAGACAAAGAGGCAGACATAGAGGGAATAGCAAAGGTGGAGAGATGATCGACAAGCCCAGGAATAGCAAAACTGCCAATATTACCAAGAATCTAGAAGGGAGGCCTCGTTTCTCAGGAGGAATTAACATGGCCAAGACTTGATCTTTCATTTCTAGCCTCCAGAACTGTGAGAAAATAAAATTTTGTTTTTTAAAGTAATCCACGTTGTAATGTTTCTGCTATGGTAGTACTATCAAACCAAGAAACATACTGTATGATTCTACTATATAAAACTCAGGAATGAACAGAACCGATGTATTGGTGTCACAGTCCAGGATGATTACCTGGGAACTCACTAGTCACCAGAAGGGGAAACACAATGGGGCTTCTGTCTAATAATAATGTTCTTGTGATGGATCCGGGTGCTGGTTACACAATATGACTTTACGCTTTGTAAAGTCATCAGGCTAAGTGGACACTTTTCTGTATTTTACACATTAACAAAAAATCTGGTTTGTTGGGAAATTGATGACTTTCATGCTCTTAAAGATAAAGATAAAATTCCTTACCATGCTCCAAGAACTCAAAGGGTGCCCTTTCTCCAGTGTCTTTAATTCCACGCTTCCTCACCCTTCTTCTCCTCCTCCTCTCGGAGCTCCAGCTCCTTTGGTCTCAGGAGCGTTGTTTGCGCAGGCTGCCTGTCCTCTCCACAAGGGCAGTTCTTTTCCGTCCCTTTACTTGTTACTTCCTATTCATTCTTCTGCTCGCAACTCAAATGTCTCTTCCTTAGGAGACCACATTCCCTCACCCCAGACAAGTCAGGTTCCCTTTGGAAACCCTTGTACTTTTCTCTTTCTGCAATCACCTCTGGGTGTTTGATTAATGGGCCTTGTTGTCATTATGCACATCAGATTTGTTTATCTCTGTCTCGGCAGCACCACGTCCAGCACCTGGCTGATAGTATTTGCTCAATTAATATTCATGGGATGCAGAAATGAGCTGTTATATAAGATCGCAGTGCCATTTCTTTGCCTGGAGATACCTCAAATTTAATTGGTGAACCTTTTCTTCTACACATTGCAGTCATTTATTCTCATCGTACCATCAGGGAAGATGAAAACTGAGATACCATTTAACTTCCATTTTCCACACTCTCCTTGATTTTTTTGATGTTTCTTATTAAGTCTTTTATTAATTTTGTCTATTTAGTATAAATCGTCCTGATTCCATGCATATCATCATTCATTCCTACTCTCTAATAATTTTCTGCTGTTTGGTTTGGTTTCGTTTGTTTCCACTTGGTTAAATGTGCGCACAGCCATGCAAAGTTTTATGGAGAACAAAATGATCTGAACATCCTGCTTCACCAAGACGCTATCATGGACAGGCACATCAAACTACCTCCTAGAGCAGAGCCAAAATAAAGTTAATATGTAATATCCATAGAGCAACATCAAGGGGAAGAAGCAGAAACTCAGAAAGGTACCAGCAAGAAAGTAGCAGAGACAGGATTTGCAAGCAGCCCAGCTTGAGCATAGTAACCTTTACTCTGCAAGAAAATATAATACATATCATCCTCCACCACCACCCCCCAAGTGATAAGTAAATTAAGTAAATATAAAACAGGACCTCCAGGGAAGATGGAGGACAAAGTGATATTACACTGTGGTCATTGATATCAATAAGATGAAAGAAAATGTGTTTGAATTGTTGAGTGGAAAACTGATCTATTCTGTAAATTGATTGTAGCTTATCTTAAACATAGTCATTCAATTCATGATGATTCACTGGGTGAACATGATCTTATGCCCTTACTCCTCAGCCATAGCAACACCTGCCAATAACTGAAATAAGAAGCACTGTAAATACACAGTACGTCGGGGTCAGCCACCCAGCTGTGCAGGCTGTCCAGGTTGAGTTTTGCAATCAGATTCATTTTAGCCATCTCGCGGGAAGAGTAAGTGTAAGCAGGTCTCTTGATGAGAAAGGGTGCCCTCACATTACACTCACTGCTGCCTTGCCCATCTTCAGCTCATCACTTGTAGAGACATTTCCTTATGGCTGATGACTTGACTCATAGCACCCAGCCCCACTTTCCCTCCAAAGTCACCTACTCGCTGGGATTTAAGATGAGCACCTGTTCTGTGGCTCCTATTGGTGTCACCACTTCTAAGCCGGGACAAATAGCCTGCATAGGTCAACTGCACACGTGCACACACGCACGCGCATGCACACACACACACACACACACATTTCCAGACTTCATACTTCACCATTACAATTGGGAACAAAGGGCCATAGGAGAGTTGAAAGAGTTCTGCACACCGAACTATACATTAGGTAGAAAAGAATCACAGAGTCATGACTCCCCTCAGCTATAATCTTTCTTCTTTCTGTGGCCCCTAAAGGTCACAAATCCCCTGGCACTTATTTGCTACACAGAATCCTACGATTCCCAGATGGTGACGCCAGTGGTCTCGGCACAGATGATGCCCAGACACAAGGCTTTAAAGCCCAGACTGCAGCTGTAGTGGCAGTGATGTCCATGCGGATTCTGCAAAAGATACATGCTCTTCATAGCATATTATTCTGCCTCCACTGTTGCTACATGTTGCCTGAGACTTTCAGTGCTACAAAAAATACAAAATGGGAGGGTAATCATTCAGAATGTCGGAGTTGCCAGACCTTGAAAGCCAGTTCAAGATCATGCATAGAGACCAGCCAATAGAATGGCCCCATCAATCAATGTGTCCTAGTCCTTTACATAACTTCTGGCATCGTGTGAGCTATGATTTCCCATACGCAAACCCACACCCACACACACTTATTTGTGGTCCTGCTTCCAAGTCCAAACGATATTGGACCATCATGAATTATCTAAGTATTCATGATGGATCTCAGGGAAACGAGTGAAGGAAGGAGAAGCGAGAATTCAAGATGGACCTGCTGCTACCTACCAGGTGAGAGGAATTGATCTTGAAGCACTGAAAACAACCTAGTTATATCTTTAGATAATGATAGGCCCAAATGAGCTGGAAGTTGTTTCAGTGACTGTGCTTATTTATCAAAATATTTTCTTTCTACTTGAGCCCTTGGTATCAGCTCCTCATTTTCCCCCTCGTTCCCCCAACCTCCCTCCGTCATGAACTCTTGATAATTTATAAATTATTATTATTTTTTCATGTCTCCCTTCACCCACTTTTCTGTTGTCCATTTGTTTATTTATTTTAATTGGGCTCATTTCAAGATGAAAAAGGAGTGACAGCTAAATGGGGAAAGTCTAAGCTCCCGGTCAATTCTGCACACATTTTTCAAGTTCAATGTTAGTAGGCAGCTGGCCATCATGGCAGCAGACCAACCCTCAGGCAGGGCACTCAAGGTCTAGCACAAGATGTTTCGAGCTGACAAACACATAAGGCCCACAGCTGGGGTTTCACTTTCCCACTGACTCAGCTGCAGAGACTCCTCAGCCTACCACTGACTGCCCTAGATCACCTTTTCCAAATGTTAAATCTGTACGTGTTTGCCACAGCCTTCAGGAAAGCTATTCTGCAAACCTCCACTCAATTCACAATAAAAGTCATTTTTTAAAAAGTACCTTGCCATCAGACAGGGCAGATGTATTAACACAGAGATGGGTGTTTTCAATCAAGCGTTTCTATCTCTGTGTGAGATAAACTTGAGGTTAAAAGGAGACCTGAAGAGAGGCTTTATTCCATGGTCACATCCAAATGGCACTTGGAAAGGACCCAGAGTATTTATTATACAATGATCGCTTTCTGCCTTCTGACGGACCGAGCTTGAACGCCTTTTTAGCATCTCATTGAAAACGGTTATTCCTTTAACACTTCTGATGGCTCCAATGCGAGGACTTATGTTTGGGTCTTTAATAAAAACTAAACCTAACACTCTGTCAGCAAGTTGACCGTACAGGGCCGAGTAGACGTGCCCTCTGTTGGGGTCAGAGACCCTAACCGTGAACGACGGTAGAAAGGAAGCCCATCTCTTTCCATGGAGCCACTGGTAAGTTCGAACTGCCTGCTATGCCTAACAAGTGGAAGTGAATTAGCTAGGAAGCCTTTGATTAGGGCATTTATTTGAGCATCATCGTTTTAAATTTACCTTAGATGCCTTTGTCCAGCAGTGCAAGGAGTCGGATGTTGGGCTTCTCGCTGCAGTCAGTTGTTCAAACACACCAGCACTCCATGGGAAAGAGACGCGGCTGTCTGCTTCCAGGATGATTGAGTCTCTACCTCCCTCCATGATTTGCTATGGGTCAGAAGGACTCAAAGGCAATGGGGTTTGTCTGGGGGGAATGTTGTCCTTATTGTTGTTGTCATCAGATGCCCTCGAGAGGAAGCCCTGCCTGTTCGGATACCGTCCTCACAAGCGTTGTGCTTGAGCTCCTGGTTGCAGTCACTGGGTCAGCCCTGCTCATGAGGGTTTGCCTCTTTTTCATTGACCTTCCACTTTCCCAAACAGGATGCCCTTTCCTGGGGACAGTCTCTCCTGATACCCTGTCTCACGTATATATGATTTACTTCACAGTAGTAGAAAGTGGATTTTTTTTCCCTTATAGTAAAAATTGGATTCCAATTGTGGAGCTTCATTACTACATGTTCCTCCAGCCTCTCTTTTCCACAGTAAGGACCCCACCTGGTTCACTCATAATTTGCAGGAATAGTTTGACCCGATGCTTGAACCCGTTTCCTTTGACAGCTTGAGATGGTGTTTGAATGTTCCACTGTGGTATTCCAAGCATGCTTCACAACTGATAAATCTTATCCTTCCAATTTTGAAATCCTTTCAGTTTTGTAACCTGTATGAGTCCGCCATACAGTTCTGCAAGTAATCGATTTACTCTAACTTTCAAATCAACAATGAACTGCTGTATAAAGCAAAACCTGCAACACCTCAATCACACATTCTTCTAAGCGCGAAGCATGATTACATGCTCTTATTCTTGGCTTGCTGATGCTGTAGCCATTCTCAAGTACACGTACTTACAACGCACTCTAACATCCTTCAATGGCATCGTGTACATGCAGCAAGTACCAAGAGTTTCTGCAGATTTTTCACTTACTAATAAGTGGTATTTTCCACTAACGTCCCTGTGTATTAACAGTACTAATAGAAAATAAAATATAAGAAATCAAATATGGGCCCTAAATATTTCTCCCTTTTTTATATTGCTGTTGAGGTTGTCATTAAAATGACATGAACTGAAGGCACCTTCATGATGAGAGAGAAAAGGTGCTTCCTATTTAGAAACTATTGGATTATCACAGGGCAGAGGAGAGCGCAGGAAAGTATCAATGTCGATTTCCTAATTTTGACAAATGGCCTATGATTATGTCATTTGTTAACATTAGAAGACATTGGGTAAACTCTATGGTAACTCTCTGTACTATCTTTGTAACTTTGTTATAGATCTAAAATTATTCCAATTTTAAGTGTTAAAAAACAAAACAAAAAATGATTGCCTAAGAAGAAGACAATCGTTCATGAGGCTCTAAAGCAAGTACTGTCCCATCTTTGGGGAAATGGCGCTTATAACGAATACCTCCTCTGCATAGTCATTTACAAAGCGATTTCACAGACTATTCGTCACAGCCCAAAATGCCTCATTTCCCTCATCTTGAAGATAAAAGAGGGAGACAGAGGCCAGCATATTGTGGGGAGGCCCTATGCCTTGTGGAGTGCTGAGTGGCCCAGCCACGTCTATACACCTTTCAGCCCATGTTGGTAATTCAAGGGGGACTTTCCTTGCATCTTCTACTGCTACCCAAGGTACCTGGGTAGGATGCCCAAAAGGCTGGGCAAGGGCTAACATGGACAAGGGCTGAAACACAAACCCTCTGACTGTTCATCGGGTTAAATTTAGCTCTACTTCCCACCTATAGGCCTACTAATAATCATTTACCCCTTCTCAGTTTTGAATTCATAACTTGTACACGATAGCTGAGGCCTTTCATTCCCAGGACACGGTCAGGACCAGCTGAAAATCCACTGAGGGAACTCGGCATTTAGACCACAGAAATTCCCATCTAAGACTTCATAAAATGTTATGACAACAGACATCAGGGCACAGAGGTGGCACTTGTAGGACTGGTCTCTGGCAGGCAGGCCCTTGTAGGGCTTTCATAGGAAGGACATCTGGACTCTTCTCGTACTTCCTCCTCACAACTGCTTCTCCCCGGGAAATAAATTCAAGTTCACCACGATTGCCTGGAGTACAGCTTTGTATGTGGTAATGGGAATTTACATGCAAGGGAGATGATTTAAGAAATATAAAGGATAATATTAAAACCGAACGGACATGTCAAAACCAATTTTTAAAAATAACTGCTTATCTGGAGTTCAAGGAACTTGCCTCTAAAATGTGTACTCATCTTGAAAATATGCAGTAACCTCAACAATAGATTGTATATGGAAAATTTAGTTTGGCGGATGGGTCATTTTAATGAGAATTTTCTTCTCCTGGTCTCCAAAGCATTGTCAAGATTATGCTTCCATCATCTGAATTGGTTTAAAATAAAATGCGTCATATTGGGGGGTGTTTTATTTTTAAGAAGAAATGTAAAGAGGGACACAAAAGTGAACAGTATGCAAACAACTGCAGAATTTTAAACAGTAAGGGTAAAGAAATGAAAAATAAATATAAATCCAGCAAAAAGGTTGTATCTTCAGTCCTTGAAAGACAAGTTTTCTGACCTATGATGTTGATGCTTTCAGGTTAAAGAATATCTGTCACTCTGTCTTCTGTCTGGCCGTCAAACTCAGACTGTCCCAGAACCCAGAACACAGTTCCTAGATGACGAACAGACACTCAGAGTTTTTTATATAGTTTAATCAATAACTGGAGTTAGGAGTAATAAGAAAGCGTTTTCAAGCAAATGGAGATAAATAGTCTTATGATTAAAAAAACAGTGAAACACAACTTATTCTTTCATTACAAAAATAAGAAGTTAAAAGAAAGTCAACCTTGAAGGTCATAAAATGCCAACCAATTCAATAGAGTACTACATCAAACCCTTTCATATTTGAAACAATTGTATTGATCTGCCCAGACAATAACATCTCCATGTACAACATCCATCACACAGATGCTCAGGAGTCCTAGGGAGACATCTCAAATAGCCACATTCTTTCTCAGCACAGCGAGGAGAGGCCCTCGCCATTCCATGACAAGAAAAGACACCAAGCATCCCCTTGGGTCGTGAGGTAGGACGTTTCTAAGGTTCACTCTATTCCTAGCAATCAGTGGATCTCATTTAGATTGTGGGAGACAAAGACAAAGAGGGAGACCAGCAACAATCAGCTGCCAAATGCCATGCACAATGTCTGCAAAGAGGACACCGAGTGGCCCTCAAACAGTGCGTGATTGGTTCACTCTCCCTGGCCCAACAGATCCACACACATGCACCTCAAACACATTATTTCCTGTCCCCTCTATATCTTTTCAGTGTCTCCTTTCATTGTTGTGTCCCAGCTTCACGTCTTGTCTCCCCCAGACCATATGTCTCCAGAGCCTATCAACAACACTCTCAGGCATAAATTGGGCCTGCCAAGGCATTCGGGCTGTTTGACTGGACCAACATGCTGGTCTTCGTCAATGGAGAGGTGACTGGACAAGTAGCATGAAGGCTGATGCAATGGGTCCAAGGAGACAGCAAGAGTCATCTCTCCTGGATAACACTTTTACAATTACAAACAAGTAACTAGTAACAAGTAACCTAGCAAGTCTCCAAGACTGCTCTCCTACCATAAAGTGCTCTGATTCCCTGTTATGAGGGAGTATAAAACACATAGGGGTCATTCTGAATATTTTAATAAGATGATATTTTAATTATTCCACTGTGTGCCAAGTTGTTTTACTCTGGTGGCTTAAATGTTGCTATGATACTGGAAGCCACCACTATCCTATGTCACCATATGTCACCAGTATTTCAAGTACATACAGGGCCAACCATAGCAAAGAGCTTTCAGTAGAGTATCTAGACAAAGACAGACTAGCAAGAAATGGCTAACAATCTGCTTCTTAAAATTAGCTAATGAATTTTATGGACCACAACAGAACACTGTCCGACTCACTTGCTTTAGGCATACCATCAGGAAGGATCAACTGATGGAAGAAGACATCATGTTGGGTGAAGTAGAGAGTCAACAAAGGCAAAGGAGACCCATGTTGCCACATGGGTTGACAGTCTCAATAATGGACTTGAGCATGCTGGTCATCAGGAGGAAAATAACATTGAATTCAGTCATACCTCAGATTGGAATAGATGTGATAGTGGCTATCTATCAAAATTAAGTATTAATTAAATGTTAAGATGTCTCGGTGGGATAGTTGTTAAGGGCTCAGTTGACCCAGAGATTGGTCCTTTGAACCCACCAGCCACTCCAAGGGAGAAGAGACCTAGTAATCTGCTCCCATATAGTACCTTCTCATTTCATCTCCTTTCTCACCCATTTTAAATTTGTTCTAGTTTTTAATATTTTCTACTTTCTTTCCTTTTTCCCTTATTTATTTTTTATCTTTTTAAAGTTTTATTGGTACTTGATCCACATAGCATACAATTCACTAGTTCAATTGTATCGAGAAAAGTTGTACAATCATTACCATGTCAATTTTAGAATAATTTCTTCTTTCCAGTACTCATTGTTAGTAGCTCCCCTTTTTCCCCTAAACTCCCCTGTCATGTCCCCAAGAAAGCATTAATCTTATACGCACCCACCCAGGATTTCGTACACTGAAAAACATACAAAATCAAAATAAAAAGAAACAAAAGAGAGTGAATTACAAAATAAAACAGAGAAGACCCTCAATCAAGAAGAAAGCAGAAAATATTAAAAACTAGAACAACTTTAAAATGGGTCAAAAGGGAGATCCAAACACCAGGTGTTAATTTTAAACTAACTACATCTGCCGTGCTATCTGCTTGCTTTCAATGAAGTTTTTCTCTGTTTTACTTTGTTATTGTTGTTAGTCTTCATTCTATTTGAAAAAATATTTTTTCCATATATGAAATCCAGAATAGGTAAATCTATAGTGACAGTCGCTGGATTAATGGCTCCTTCAGGGCATGGCACAGGAGGTTTGGGAGGGAAATCGAGATAAAACTCTGCAAACAAGAAAAAATACAGTGCTCTTAAATTTATTGTGTTAAGATTGTGCAACTGTTCTTAATATCTTGAGCTATTAAATTGTATGATTTGTGGATTATCATCCAATAAAACTGTTCAAATAAATAAGTAATAGCTTCCCATTTTGATATTTTTGCTTCATAAAACTTTCTGTGATTTAATAACAATTTTTAAACAATGAGTACAGTCCAGGAAACCCTCTGGGACAGTTCTATTCTGCTTTATAGGAAGGCTGTATGTCACACAGGTGCCTGAGGGGACCACAAGGAATAGGCTTCCCTGGGCAACATTGAATTACCACATAGTCTAGTCCAAAAGAAATAAGTGACATTCGACTTCCAGGCACCAACCAGATCAAAAGAACAGATATGACAGCCCTGAAAACTGTCCTGCTTGGAGAAGTGGAGAAAGGGGTGCAAGATCTCCCTGTGCCAGGTAGCCCCCACCGGCATCATCTGGTCTCACCCTGCCCAGAGCCTTTCCCCAGAAGCAATAAGAAAAGTTTTCATTATCCACCACAAAACGTGGGTTTCTGCTTTATTCTCAGAAACTAGAGAAACAGAGAAAGTTAGTCACAATCCTCCACACGTAAGAATATGTCTAGAGAAAAATGCTTATTCTTGAAAACTTAATCCAAATCAACTTTTAAGAAAGTCATTCAATGATTATAAATATCATAGAGCACATATTCATGGAGAAAGCACAATGGCTTAAAATTTCAACAAGAAATACGAAGCTAATTGCCCAGCTCTTAAAACAGAGCTGGTAATGAATTACTATGACAGCAATGTATCCCTTGTCTTGCTTGTCTTCTTTAATATGCTTTGATGGTCATTTAAGGATGTTGAAAATCTCCCCAGCTTCTAACAAACAAGTCTATGCCTCTAGATCAGGTGCAGCTGTCGGGTGGTTCCAGTCAGCTGGGGCAGCAGGCCGTGATGCCAGCACAGGCAGCAATCTTTGTGCCTCAACCCAGAATAGCAACAGCAAGCGACTCAGGCCACTCAGAGAAGGCATGTTACATGCGAGCAGCCTAGGCCTAGTTAGACACCAGCTGATTCTATCACCCAGGCGTTCACCACCAATGACATACAACTGGAGGGATTACAGGGAAAAGACGGGTACGCTGGGGCTCAAGAGTAAGCCTTCAAAAAGTTTTAGGAAAGTTTCAATGAAAAGATCATGGAATTTTCCCACAAACCTGTTGAAGCCACTCATCCTTATATGCACACAGATATAGGGAAGGACTTTGAATTGCAATGGCCTGTCCACCTTCTGTTCTGACCCTTGAGTTGGTTGCCCTTGGAGCCCCATGGCATTCAAATGTTAAGCCTAGATGGTACACGTGTAGGAGTCTCTAAATCCTAAACATTGAAGGTTCAAGTCTATCCCCCAAAGCCTTGGAAAAACTGTCTGGAAATCTCTAGCTATGAAAAGTAGCCACTGAAAACTCTATGAAGCCAAGTTCTACTCTGACGCACATGAACACGTGGGTCTCCATCAGTCAGAATCAGCTCCATGGCAACTAGTTGTGGGGATCCCATGAACCTTTCGGGCTAATTCTTGTCTACTAGGAGGAAGTGGGACAGTTCTGTCCCCTGATTAAATCCAGTTTACGTCTTTGTCACCTTAGTTTCTGTCCTGGAATGCTAGTTCACATCAAGAGCTTCACTTGATGATACTAGACAAAATGGCAGTGAGTTTTCCCAATCCCTAGACAAATGGCAGAGAGGCATCGAACCCATTTCCCCGGTCTTCCTTTCTCACCTTTCTGACTCCGCAGGCCCTTAAGAACTCATGTATCCCAGGATCCCAGTACTCTCGGGTCTCCTGCAGTCACCATGGCTGCATCTGAGTCGCACTCTATAGCGGTGGCTTCCTTTCTAACCCTTCTCCAACTTGAAAGTTGGCCTTGGGTTCACCTAGTCAAGGACTTGCTCCCCTTAAAGGAAAAACAGCACTCAGGTCTTCTATTGAGGAGCAAGAGTGTCAGCTGATTAGGACATGCTTTTTTAGGAGAACCCACGGCAAGCTGTTTCATCTGATAGTATTGATGATAAGACTCAAATGCTACACATTTGAGATCTGTGACATTTTAACTTTTTTCACCTAGAAACAGTTCTGTTAAGCGGTATCTGTGAAAATACTAAAGACTATGCAGGTTGTCTTTAGGGCCACTGGGAGCTGGTATAAAAAGCATATGGAAGCACCTGAGCTGCTAAAAGGACACAGATCTGTCTTGGAAGAAGTAAGGCAAGAGTGCACCTTAGAGGCCAGGATAGCGTGACTTCATCATGCATACTTTGGACATGTTGTCGGGAGAGGCCAGTCCCTGGACAAACATGTCAGACATCATGTTTGGTAAAGGAGAGGGGCAGCGAAAAAGAAGAAGGCCCTCAAGGACACGGATTGACAGAGCGGCTGCATCCATGGGTGACACGGGGAAAATAGTGAGGCGGGCACGGGACCAGGCAGTGTTTCATTCTCCTTTGCATAAGGCCGCGATGGGTAGGAACTGACTTGTTGGCACATAACAAAAACAACATCATGAGCTGGCATCAACTCATAGCAGGGAGGGAGGGAGTGATCTTTCAGGCAGATTGTCATCCCAGGTCCACCCCACCTCACTACTTTTTCATTCATTCATTCATTCATTCATTCATTCAAGTGATATTTTTAAGTAATCTGTGTCCTAGACTCTCCAAGATGAGCACAGTCTCTACTAGTCTTCTATAAAATTCCTGTTTTGCATCCAATCATATCTCTTCTTCCTTCCATCAGAGTACGGGAGAGAGGGGGGACGTGTAGGTGACAGCACATACTTCAGAGCCTGTCCTAATTAGTACTAACTCCATTATAGCATTTTCATGATCGGTGTGCAATAGAATCGCTGGTAGCTCTGTTCTAAAATCCTGGATAAGATTCCAAGGTATTATCTTCATCTCTCTCACAAACAGAAACTTTTTTAAGTCCTCAAGTTTGAATTAATCATTTTGAGGCTGCATGGCTAATGGCTAGTCTAAGAAGAGCACATGAGTCTTGTGCTGTGGGGTTAGTAGTGGGGCTCAGTACTGTCCCATGAAACTACTGGAAAATGCTTGTGAAGAAATAAAGGGAGAAAGGGAAAAGAAAGTATAAAGATGAAAATGGGAGTGAAAGGGTGAAAAAGCAATAAAAGATTGGAAAAGGACACGAAGAAAACAGAAAGTATGTACAGAGTGCTGAAGTGATGTGTCTACTTGGCTGCGTCATGATTCACAGTAGTTTGACAGTTATGTGATGGTGTCATGTTACGGTAATGTAATGATGCTCTATGTCTAGAATCTATGATGTTATCTGATGGGATAAACAAATCACCTGCATAAAGATTAAGGATGAGAAATAACGTCTTTAATCCTATCACAGCCCGGATTTGATGTAAGGGGATCTTTCCTGGGGTGTGGTCTATAACACCTTCTACGGGAGGGAGGGAGTGGGAGAGAGAGACTAACTTCCACCAAGAAAGAAAAGCTGGGAGCAGAGTCTATCCGTGGGACCCAGGTCCCTGCACTGGGACTTCCAAGATCCAGAGGAACAACAATGCCAAGAGACATGAGGATCTCTAAGAAATGCTGGGCCTGCAGATACTAAAAGGAGGCAGGGACCTTCTTCAGAAGCTGTGAGCCACAGGGAGAGAAAGCCTTTCTATAGATTTGGCACTGTACAGTCAGACTTCTAGCCTCCTAAATTTAAGAAAATAAATATATTGGTTAAAGCCATCCATTTGTGGTATTTCGATTACAGCGGCACTATATAACTAAAAGAGGTACGTACTAAGTAGGTTTCATCGATTTATGGTGATCCCGCATATATGTCAAAATAGAATTATGCTCAGCTGTTCTCAATGGCTGGTTTTGCAGAAGTATATCAACAGGCCTTTCTTTGGGGAAAGACTCAAACTATCAACCTTTTAGCTGGCGGCTGTCTGCAACACCCAGCGACTTCTGAAGGAGGGGAGGAAATAGAGCAGCTACAAAGAGGACAGTGCAGGAATGTTTGAGGACACGTTGCTACTCAGGGACCTCCTTCACCCACCCCGGAACCCTCAGTCAGAAACCCACCCACACAGATTTTTTTGTGTTTTGCTTTTCAGAAGCAAGTATAATTATTTTTCCTTTCTCCTCAAGTATCCCCTGAAATTGTTTGCTTGTCCACTAGCCAGCTATCGAGGTGCTTCAAAATTCACCCACTACCAAAGTACATGAACTGCAAGACAAATCCACTATGAGCAGAGGGATACAAAAGAGAAAGCCCAAGAGCTTTTCCTCCCTGCTCAATAGTGGTACAAATATTCACCCTCTTTGGCTACTCCCAAACGTTGGAGGTTCGAAGTCACCCAGGAACACCTTGGAAGAAAATCCTGACAATCTATTTCTGAAAAGCCACTCACTGAAAACCCCACGGAGCACAATTCTAGTCTGACACACACAGGTCACCGTGAGTCAGAGTCAACTCTACAGCAGCTGGTCGACTGGTTATAAATAGTGGGGTTTCATCCACAGATGGCTTTAACCAAACTAATTATTGAAGATCAGTAGCCTGAAAAGAAGCCACACACAGCACACTGTTTCCAGATCAGAGTTTCCAATTCATTCACTTGTAATCACTTTAAAGACCTTTACATTTTTTTGGTTCTGAACAAACATTGCCACATGGGAAGCTCTATATTGTGGATCAGCACAGCAGGCAAGGAAAACTGATGGGTGGGCAACAGCAAGAACAGATGGGCCACGGGGCTGTGCGCCGAACTTCTCCCTTGTCAAGACTTGACCGTGTATTCCTCCACGAGGCTTCAACGCCACCCTAATTAATTAACAACTGGAGGCTTCTCCTGGGTGCCTGGCAATTCCCTTTATTCGAATTATCTTTTAAGCACAATTCACACGACTTTCTGCCTCCAGCATCTAACCAGTGGAACCTTACGCTAAGCAAGCCCAGCCAGTCTGTGTTGTGTACCCTCACCTGGGATGGATGGTGGTTCAGTGGTTAAGCACTGTACTACTAACTGAAAGGTTGTCAGTTCTAACCCTCCTGCCCCTTTGAGGTAGCTATCTGCTTCGGTACAGACTTGTAGCCTTTGGAACCGCTGGGTACAGTTTTACCCTGACCTATGGGGCAGCTGTGAATTGGAATCTAACTTGCTGACCGTGGTTCATTCTCATCTGACAAAAAATAAGTACATCAGTTGAATATTAAACAATAGCTTTCTTTAAATCTTTCTCATTTTCAATCACCTGAGATAGCAGTGTGATAATACTACATATGAATAGTTAATGAAAGATTTCTTTAAAAAGCCGATTTAAATAAAATATTCCTCATTATCATGCTTAATTCTCTCTGCGAAGATGATGAGCGCCATCTGGGGTATTACAGCAAGGTGGCCGAAGGAAGCCCCCCAGCGGGGAACGCAGCACAGACCCGAGACGTGGTCCAGGCCTGAGGAATACTGGTGGTGTCAGCAAGGAAGGATGTAATTTGTAATGCTTTCTTCTTTATTTTATTCTCTGATTCACAGGAATAAAGGCTGGCTATCCCACGTTGATAAATGAGGGCTCAGAAGCGACATTATTCCTTTTCAAGTGCGTCCCTGGAAGTGCCCTTCTGAGGCACAGGGTCCACTGACAGTGAGCTTTGTCCGGGCGCCCTCTTGTGTCGCCAATGCGGCAACGACACAATTTGGAACTGGTTGAAGCGGAACTTCTGGGGTCCAGTCAGAGCCCTGCGGTTTTCAGGTGGTCCTGGGCAAGGTCCAGGTTCAGTACCATAATAGTTCTTCCCGGAGTGCTTATGAACAGTGAATGGAAAGTATTTTAAAGTATCTGGAGCCTTGCACTAAGTGCTAGCTGTCTGTCGTTCTCAATCTTGTGGCTGTATTAAAAATCATTTAAATGTGTTATATTTGTGCTTGAAGTGACTTCGGAGAAAATTAAGCTCAACTTTAATTGAGGAGGTGACAAATCCCATTTTTCCTGGTGGTAAATCTCCAGGACAAAGACGTGAAGTGTCTTTTGTATGCTTTTTGTTTTGTCTCCACTGTTGTTTTCTTATAGGATAGGCTTGGGAAGCAAGCCCGAGCCGAAAGCAATGGGACCCACAGTTCTGGAGGGAGAGGTGGGGAAGGAGGTGGGGCAAAGGAGTGATGCATAAACAATGCCATAGACATGGGAACAACTAGGGAATTAAAATCAACAGCACGGAGGGCATAGAGATCTTGGGGGTGTTGGTGCAACAGCGATCTAGCTGAGAGGAATTACTAAGAGGCAGAAGAAGGGCAAATGTGATGGTGGGGCAGGAAAAAGGTAAAAGGAAACCAAGGAATGATCTAGGAAGCAAAGCTATGGATAGAGGTATAAACATAGGTGTGCAGTCATATAAATATATTAATTCATAAAAATAGAGGTAATAGCCTAGACACATATATTTATAGGCAAAGCATCGAGGACATGGACAGACTTTGGGCCTCTGCTCAATCCCTGCCTCGATGCTAGAACACTTTGCTCTAACAACCCGACATTCTGTGATGGTCACCCTCCCTACAGGTCACTGAAATGGGGTCTTAAAGGCTTGAAGGTGAACAAACTGCTATCTAACAGAGAAGCAACAAGCCTACATGGAAGAAGCACACAGTCTGTGTGATCACGGGGAGTCAACGGGATCAGGTAACAGGCATCAGAAAACTCAAAGCAAAACAGAAACCATATTTTTGAGAATGAGAGGGGGTCAGAGCAGAGACCCAAAGCCCATCTGCAGACAATAGGACATCCCCTCACAGAAGGGTCACAAGGAAGGGATAAGTCAACCAGGGCACAGCATAGCACCTGTGAAACACACAAGATGCCTCTGGTTCTTTGAGGCTTCCTCATCCCCCACTATCATGAATCCAGTCCTGCCTTTCAGTTCGGGCTAGACCGGAGCTTGTACACCGGTGCAAATAAGAGCTCATGACACACAGAATCCAGGTCAGAAAACCCCTCAGGAACAGAAACAGGAGAGGAGGGGAGAAAGGGGGAACCAAATTGCAATGTTTGATACATAATTCCCACTCCCCACCCCAACTCCCAGGAGCATGAACAACAGAAACGTGGGTGAAGGGAGGCAGTGGCCAGTGTAAGATATAAAAACAATAATCATTTATAATTTATCAAGGGGTCACGGGGTGGGGGGGAGGGAGGGGTAAAAAGAGGAGCTGATACCCAGCTGATACTCAAATAGAAAGTAAATGTTTAGAAAATGATGATGGAACATATGCACAAATATGCTAGATACAATTGATGTATGGAATGTTATCAGAGCTGTAAGAGTCCCCATGGAATGAAAGTGAAGCGTCCTACCCAGTGTCTTCTGATCACGTTCTGCTGTATCTTCTCCACCCTGTGCACAAGGCAGGCCTGGCCCCGCAGATACCACCCCGACAAGGGTCCTCATGCACGGAGGGTCCCAGCTGAGGTCAGGGTGCAGGGTTTTTCCTATGGGGTCTCGCGGTACATTGGAGTTATAGAACTCGTCTTGAGTCGCGTTTATACAGCAGGCTCGGGGCATGGGCACAGGAAACAATGAACTATCCATTTTTTATTAAGATGTTACCATGACGATGAGATTTCTAATCTAAGACAGTGTGAAGGGCGATGTGAATTACAGCATGCCTAAGAGTACTGGCCTTCAACACTGAGCGAGCATCAAAATAAACATCTACTGTTTGCAAATTTGTCTCTGAGTACTGGGGTCCTAGCCCTTCATGCCTTCTGAGAAAGTCCCCAACTCTAACGGGCAGGGTCCCAGAGGGTCTTAGAGGTGTCTTAGAGCTTAAATTCCACAGCCCTTGATTTGTGGAAGGCTGGAGTCTTTAGTGGGATCCCCCACTCCATTTTAAATTGTGATATAAGTTCATATTCCATTTGAGTTTTGTCTCACCATTCACCAGCAATGGTCACTTTTGTCCTCAGCAGAGTACATAGGGAAGCTGATCATAACTCCCTGGCCAGCACAAGGAGGGATCAACTTGTCCTTATGTTTTCTCTGAGAAACAAGGAACTTCTCTGGGTGTGTTCTTAATGATTTAACTGTAAAACTAGCACCTGTCATCTAAAAGTTGGTATACCTCTGGCTATGACTCAGGCCCCACGGCCCTAAGACACACTGTGACCGCCATGTAGTAAGGTAGTCAAAGGTATACCGGTTCTGTAAGGCTTTCTCATCTGCAGTTATGTAAGAACCCCAAGCATGGCCCTGTCCCTACTTCTGTAGTGCCTCTTATAACAGTGATGAATTGATCTGCCACCAATCACAATTTCGTGATGATTGTCTTATCCAGATGATTGTCTCTGTCTTATCTTCGCTTAACATTTAATAACGGGTTCTCTACAGAATATTTGACTTTGGGGTCTTTTCCCCTAGAACTGGGGCAACCTGATTATGATACTGGCTTCTTGGATATAAATGTAATGTATTTTGCTTTTAAAGGAAATACTGAACCTGTCTGTACAATTGTTAAAATGAAAGAAAGCTCTTTTTGAGGTTCCTCTCTTCAAAATATTGTGCTGTGTGGATGTTTTAAATTCCCAGTCAACACCTTGACTAAAAACCCCCAATAAGGTCAAGCTTCAGAGGATTAACAAAAGGTGTCCTTGTAAGGAACTGTCCTTGTAAGGAGCTTGTGCCTGTCCCGCGCTCTTCTCCCTCCAGTGAACAGTGGTCTGCTGAGCCCTTGTCTACTTAATAATCGGAGAACCACAGAGCAACCCCTGCTGCTGGGGATACATGCCTAATTATGATGAAACACTTTCTGTGCCTAAAACTGATCAAGTTAGAAACTGTACAATAAAGACACTAAGAAAAGGCAAGTCATTTAGAAAATAAAATAAACATCCTAAGGAACCGTAGAAAGAGTAGAGCCAGTGCGAGTGAATTAAGAAAGGTGGCTCTGTCATTAACGGGGCAGGGGAGGGCGAACGTTGGGATGGAAGAGGCTCTAGGGCTTTCCCTGCAGGGCCGGATCGCCTTGCCGCATTGTGCTCTTTTATGTTGATAAGGAAATACACGTGCATTCTAAACTTTACGTTGGGTCGTGGTCAGTGATTAAATGTTTGTATTTCTACCTAGTGTTTATCTGTCAGGCTAGATATTATTTCATCTGGAATTAAGATAAAAAGATGAAACAAAATGATGTCTCGGAAAAGGCTTAGTGAGGTAACACGACCTCCATTTTTGGTTTGAACCCGTGGAATTTAACCACTTTTTGATTCCCTAGAAGCTCCTAATAATGACATATAAGCAAATCGGTATAAATTCACTAGCAGGTTGATCATTTGGTAAGCACGAGAGGTGGCCATTCTGACTAAGACCAGAATATGCTCATCTAAAAGCAAAGCTACGTAGCCTCCACATATGAAATCGCAGCATAAGTCAGCAGACTCATCAGAAGATGGGATTCTCGTCGCAGCTCCAAAGTTCATGAGCTGACCTTGGGACTGGTGTGACTTGAATGGGTCACAACTTCCCTGACTCTAAAACACAGAGCTTCGTACTGATCTCTGGATTCTTTCTGTCATCACTCTGTCACCTGGGCTGAAATCCAACCCGCATCAAACACAGCCACAATGTTGGCCATGACCCACAGCAGCATTACTTCTGAAAAAAATTAAGCTGTACTAAGATTGTAATGTATTGACTATTTTAAAAATAGATCACTGTTTACTCTTCGTTGCATAATTTTCAAGTGCAAAATTAGAAAGTGCACATGGGAGTTCCCATGGAAAATTAAAAAAGAAATTTGTGAGGAAAATAGATACTACTGCTGAAGGTATCAACACCCACTCACTTTATAAAAATATGCACGCGGGTAGGTTAGTAGGGTAAAAAGAAAAGCAGTGCTGAACGTCTATATTTTTACTGGACTTGAGATCTTGTCTTACCAAGAGAGAGATTTGGTTTTTGAAGACATAGAGCAGCGTAAGAGAATTTAGTGGAAGCTTCTAAAAGGACATTTTACCCAGCCCGCATGTCGGGACTCCGACCACTCAAACTTTTTTAAAGGCTTCTTTGGATTCAAGCGATCCTTGGGAAATTTCATAGGGGTAAGAAGGGGTTCTGGGAGATGCTGGCCATAAGGTGCGGTGCTGTCACGGGACTCCAAGCATGCGGCGCCTAAATCCCCCTTTTTGCTCCCTGTCTCCCCTGTCAATGGAAGACCAATTGCAGGGACATGACTCTACAAGGGGCTGTTTCTAGCACATAAAAAATCATTGTGTAGGACGATGCCCGTTTCCCACGGAGAGCCCGGCTGTCACAGCATACCAGATGCCCTGTGACGTCTTCCTGAACCCAAGCCCTTATCTGAGCTTTGGTAGTTTCAGTATATCAGTATCATGATATGGATACCTTCAGCATTTCTCAGAATCTCACCTCCCAACCCCCACCTCAGGCCACTACCAGTGGAAAAGAGATCCCCCAGGACAGCAGAAAAATTCCTGTCCATCCTGCACCTCCCTGAGAGAGTAGTGCGATTCATTCCTGCCCATATAATAAAATGGTGTCTCTCAGATTGGGTCTCAGTCAGTTTTTCCAATCTCTGGGCAGTAATGTATACAGTCTCTCTTAAGACTCCCCTGAAATGCAGACTCCATGTTTGAGAAGTAGAGGAGGGGAACATAAAATTTGTTTCTGCTTAATCCGGAAATTTCTCCTCAAAAATGAAATTGGTGAGAAATTGTAAGCATGAATTTAAAATTATGGTAGATTATGCATTTTTCTGTTGCTGTTAATTTTGTATCTCATGTTCATAACTGAGTATTCTCTTCAAAAGGATGTATGACCAAGATTATTATGAAAATGATAATCTTAGGTGTCAGCCATTACAATCTTTGAAAAATGATCTAACGTGTCAGTCATTTCAACCCTTCAGTATAGGCAGGCATTCAACATAATTCCCCGGGGCAAGAGCAAGAGTGACTTACGCAAGGACAAAGAATGAAACACTTTCGGTGCTATTGAGTGTCCCATCCTGGACTTCTCTGATTAAAGTGGTCTCTTCCTTCTCATGTTGCGAGGTGGGGGGGGACGGGACAAGGACCAGCTAAAGACATTTGCAGAAATTTCCATTCATTCTTATGGAAATTGAAAACAATGGTCTTATTACTTGTAATCTGTCTTTTGATAGTTTTGTGAGCTTAATTTCCACAAAGGGTCTGAAAGAACCCATATTATTTTATTGAAAGAGCACGTCTCAAATTCATGTGACTTTGGCATATGGAACTGTGCTTTCGTTCTCAGAACATTTTACAAACTGTCAATCATAACTGCATTTTTATTAACCCAATATTTTTGTGGCAATGAGTGTAAAGCCTCAAGGAGACATCATTACATATTTTATACATGCTGCAACTTGATGATTATTAAAAATCCTGCTGTCATCGAGTTGGTGATGACGCCTATACCAACCCTCTTGGGGTTTGCGAGGCTTTGTAAACCCTCAGGGCAGCACACAGCCTCGCATTTCTCCTACAGAGCCAATTGGTCGGTTTGAACCACTGACCATAGAGTTAGCAGTCCAACACCCAAAGCCCCAGCTGGGTTCCTTGAGCCACTGGTGGGTTCAAACCTCTGACATTTAGGTTCACAACTGAGCCCTTAAAAACAGGCCCCACAGGACCCTTATTACCTTTTATCAACTTTATCTTATGGATACCATATGAATCCTATGTAGTCTGACAAAATGGTTTCAAACACTAGCTTTTTTTAACAGATTGGAGGAATACTAATAACCTATGATATGCAGATGACACAACCTTGCTTGCTGAAGTGAAAAGATCTTGAACATTTACCTACAAAGAGCAAAGACTGCAGCTTTCCATATGGATTACACCTCAGCATAAAGTACAATGTAGCCAAGAGAAAGTGATGAAAGGAGTCGAATGAAGGGCAAACATGAGAGTGGGGCAAGAGGAAAATAAAAAGAAATAGAGGAAAGAACTAGGAGACAAAGGACACTTCTAGAGGCACAAATATAGGCATGCACATATGTAAATATATAAATATATTAATAGGGATATAGGTCTATATACATATATTGAAATGTTAAGTATTAAGGTAGCAGACTGGCATTGGGTCTCTACTCAAATACTCCCTCAAAGAACACTTTGTTCTAACAATCTGGCATTCTGTGATGCTCACCTTCCCGACAAGATCACTGAGGTTAAAATGGGTACATAAGCAAATGTGGAGAAGAAAGCTGATGGTGCCAACTATGAAAATATATAGCATCTGGGATCTTAAAGGTTTGAAATTAAACAAGTGGTCCTCTAGCAGAGAAGCAACAAGCCCACATGGAAGAAGCACACCAGCCTGTATGATCATGAGGTGCCAATGGAATCAGGTAATAGGCATCAGAGAACCCCAAACAAATATATTGATGCAAATGATGGGGTTCAGAGAGGAAACCCAAAGCCCATCTGTAGACAATTGGACATCCCCTCACAGAAGGGTCACAAGGAAGGAACGAGTCAGTCAGGGTACAGTATAGCACCAACAGAACACACAATTCTGCTAGTTCTTTAATGCTTTCTATCCCCCCCCCCCAGCCCCCACTATGTCCCCAGTTCTGCCATACAAATCCCATTACACTGGAACATGTACAATGCTACAGATAAGAGCTCTCAACTCACGGAATCCAGGACAGATAAACCCCTCAGAAACAGGAGTGGGAGTCGCAATACTATGAGGGGGTGATAAGTGTGGGGAGGGGAGAGAAATGGGGAACTGTCTGTAATGATCCAAGTATAACCCACCTCCCAGGAGGATGAAAAACAGACATGTTGGTGAAGGGAGACAGTGGGCAGTGTAAGACATGAAAATAACAATAATTCATAATATATCAGAGGTCCATGAGGGTGGGGCGTAGGGATAAAAGAAGAGCTAATACCAAAGGTTCAAGTAGAAAGAAAATATTTTTTTAATGATGATGGCAACATATGTACAAATAAGTTTGATACAATTGATGTATGGATTGTTGTAAGAGCTGTAAGAGCCCCCAAAAAATGATTTATTAATTAAAAAAAGAAAGGAAAAATCCTTCAACTAAATAAATAAACATTATGATAAACAGAAACTAGTGACGTTGTGAAAGATTTCATTTTACTTGGACATAAAATCAACACCCATGGAAACAGTAGTCAGGAAAGCACAGAGCATCTCCTTTTGAAAATCAATCCGTGCAAACCCTGTAACTCAACACAGTCAAATTCATACCCAATCATGGGGCAGTGCATGACCAGGAAAATGTTATGGGGGTGCGGTACCCCAAGTCAACTGCTTTCAATATGTGCTGTTGTTTCAATGCAAGCATTAAGATGAAAATGGACGTTTCAATCAAAGATTGAATCATTTTTAATGATTGAATCCGGTTTTAATCCTTTAAAGATAATAACATTGAGGAATGAAAATATAACGACCTTGATAGTTCTTTTCTCTCTGATAGGGACTCTATAAGTTGCAATTGACTTGAGAGCTGCGACTTTGGTTTTGACTTGGGAGTGGTAAGTGTGAAGATAGAAATGAATGTGCTGTTCAGTGGGGCAAGGGTATTAAGACTTGAACAAGGAGGGGAAGAAACTTTGCTCTTTGTCTTCCTAAATTCTATCCGGAAAGTGTTGACTTCTCCTAACTTCTTGATCCTGAGACGTGTACAAAGATCCTCCTAAGGCATATACACAAACACACATACAGACACGCTTTTTAAAAAACGTTCTACATGTTAATATATAGGATGCGTGTGCGGGGTGGGGTATTGTTACCTTAGGGTACTGTCAGTTTTTCCTAAAATGGAAAGAAGTCAATCAGGTATCAGATACTGTATATTTTTAGCAGTTCTACAGATTAAACGGTAATTAAGACCTAAAACATTTAAAGTTAATTAAATAGGTAAACATATATTTAGCTGTAGGAATCATAACATATTTAAAGTTTTTTCCCCCTTGAATTCAAAATTCTTATAGACATAAAATCTCTAGGTTAAAGCACTAAATTTAACCTTAGTCATTACCAATTGTGTTACAAGTTATAAAGTTAGACTAGGGTTTGCACTGTGTCATGTGATTCCACATGCGCTCTGACTGAAATACACTTACTGGTGAGATTAACAGGTAGAAAGAAACAGGGAAGCTTAGGTGTGTCAATCAGTGAGAACCCACTCTGTGTGCATCATTTTTGACCATTTCAGAAGTGGGGAGAAAGCGTAGTGTTCCTGACTCTGCAGAGTGCTTATCGCCTGATGAGGCTACTTATTTTCTTAAGGAAAAGCTCAATAAAATAGAAATTAGAGTTACATGGAAATCCACATTCAAAGAGGGCCAACAGAGATTTTAGTTCAACAACCAAAAATTTTTAAGTAGTCCTAAAATGAAGTTAAGCAGAAAAGAAAGTCATAGAATAGATAAACTTAGGTCACTGGTGGAGAAACAAAATTAATTTTGCAAAATAGACATTACACAAGTTGAAAAAAATCTTGGCAGAAATTTGTACCAGGAACAGGAAATCATTTGTAAACTGAATTCTCCAAAGTAAATTGGTTGCCAAACTAGAAGTGGAAGAGTATTCAAGAGTTTTAGAATGTATTTTACAATATAAGTATATTTGAGAGATTTAAAAATCTGGAAACAACCAATATTCATCAAGGTCCTACCTTAAGTTCAATAAATATCCTCCAGTAAAGTAATTTTCAGACATTTCACTTTTCTCAGATGCCTGACTCATAGCAGACACCCCCCCCATTGACCACCCCCCCCCCACACACACACACACCCATGGGTTGCTGAGCCTGTAACTGTTTATGGGAGCAAAACGACCAGTCTTTTTTCTGGGGAGTTGCTGGTGATTTTAAACTGCTGACCATGAGGATCACAGCCCAACACATAACCACTACCCCACCAGAGCTAAGAGTATCAAAATACTTAAAATTACCAGAAATTCCTACACTATTCCCTAGAGAAATTGAGCACAAAGAAGAAACACAATCTTGGAAACATCTTTCTGAAAGTAAACAGAAAGTTCCAAATTGGAACCTTCAGTTGAACATAATGAAAAAGTTCCAATATAGTCTACATTGTTAAATGAGTAGAATAGTAAATGGGAGAGCTGAAAAGCAATGGAGAAATGTGCAGCACAAATAAGAATGAAGATGAAAGTCCAAGGCAAACACAACAAGCGAGTTTTATTCCAAACAGCATTTGTACATTTAATAGAATTTTTTCTATTAAAAAATAATTTAAGAGAAATAATAAGTTTTACCAATCTGAAAGGTTGGTAATTTGCCATTACTGCATAATAAATTAACTAAGTATTAGTGTCAACAGGAGAACCTGAAAATATGTGTCTAATACATGCGAATGAGATATTAACTTCATTCCTGTGTGGGAAAAACCATAATTAAACAAAAAATCCTCTAACTTCTCAACAGTCAGGTCCTCCTCTTGTCAGGTAAGATGTCTATTTCAATCCAGTTCTTGTGCTCCCAGCCTGCTGTCTTACATCTGATGGTGTGCAGCGATTTGATCATGCTGGATGGAGTCTTATATGGCTGTGGAACTCAACGGACCCTCGACAAGAAAGACCTTGCTTAAGACTCCTTTGTGGAGGAGCCGAAAAGTGAGAAAACCAACTCACCCTGAAGATGAGGTTTCTAGAACAGCAGGGCAGGAGATTTAGATATGATCAAGAAAACTCTTTCTAATGAGATGGGTATAGACTTACTCTCCTTTTAAATTTTTCTTTATTTTGCCTTTATATTTTAAAACTTTTCAGAGAAAATTACTTAGAATATATTCCAGTCAAGCTAAAAATAAGTAAGAACAAAGATTTCAAGTTATAACAAAAAGATAAGAAAAATTAATGATGAATGACTAAGAAAATATATTACTAAATTTAAGTAAGTAATGATGTGATTATGGACTAGCACACTGTAAGAGATCAATAAGGAAAGGACTGTTAAGAAAGGATTCTCTTTTAACAGTTTTATTGGCAAGTAATTTACATAGCATATAATTCAATAGTTCAATCATTCAATCATGTGAAGGAGAATTGTAAAATTACCCCCACATAATTTTTTTTAGAACACCCCCCTCCCATTGTTAAATTGCCTCCAAGATGGATTATGTAATCACAATCCATTCCAGTCCATCCTTCCACCTTCTGTCTCCACCATTTACTCCCGAGTTCCCAACTCTCCCCTCCCCCCCGTCATCCACTCCCCCATCCCTGCATTCCCTATAACCCCTTGTATAACTTATTCTCATTATACATCCACTCCTCCTGTGCTTCACAGCTGGGAGACCAAACAGAAAACAATAAAAAACAAAATTGCACTAAGGTGGTAAGGAAAAAAACATAAACGTATACAGAAAAAGATACAAGTAATACACAGGGAGGGCCAGATCCCCAACAACATTCAAAAAGCCAGGGAAGAAATTTCTGTCATGAAACCAGTAAGAGATACTTGCACCGAGAAGAAGATCATCAAGTCTATAGGGTGGTCAGCAAGTCAAGTGTCGAGTTTGATCCAACATAATCAAGACTACAATGGTCTCTACCTGTTAGGAAGGCTGTTTGAAACTCTTGCCTGTGGCTAGAGCAGATCTGCCAGTGATTCAACCTGACTAGACATTATGCAGATGGGTTTGGGGCTCCCACTGTCCTCTGTAGTCCTCCACAATTGGGTGTTCATAATTTTTGCTCTGATGCCTTTCTCCTCACCACATTTGAATTTTGTAATTGTCGGCATGGATCATACAAGCTGGTGGGCTTCTTACCTGTGGACTTAGTTGACTCCTCGCTTAGTTGGGTGCTTGTTTGAATACAGACCTTGATGACCCCTGACACTATTCTATTTGATAGCCGGGCACCATCTGCTTCCTTCACCACACTTTGCTGTAGCAAAGTAATCATTTCAAGAAGGTGAGTATGTAGCAGGGCTGTGATGTAAGAACAAATTGTTCTTAAATTGGAACTAGGATTTAGTGTGAGTCCAAAACCTATTCCTGGATCTATGCACTTCTTTCTTTTTTTAATTTGCTGTAACTCAGGAGCCAATACATATCATTCCATAATTCAATCATGTCAATCATAATTGTGAAATCTCTTCCATAGTCATACATGTTTTCCGAGAATAAATGAAAACTTAAGAAGACCCTGGAATGGAAACTTTGAATGATTTTAATAGAATTTGATTAAGGAGACTGAAAAAAAGAAAGAAAATCTATCCTTATATAAATATGAATAGATTATACCTGAATGATGGTGAGGAGGGCATATAAATGAAAAGGTGTCTTAAAATCTAGCCTATTAGGTCACAATCTGATGGTACCTCCTGGTGGGCATGGTCGTCTCATAAGGAGGATCCTGGGAATTCCGTCTCTCGGCCTCTCCCTTCCTGCTGGCAAGCTATGCTGGATTTGCATCCACTGCCGTGGAATTCACAGGACTCTGCGCCCACTCTGCTGGTGCTGTTCCCGCATTCTGCAGCATGGCATGTGGCTTCCTGAGTCTGAAGAGGGACTTATGGACTAGAAGAGGGCTTATGGATTAATATGGCACACGTGGACTTGAGTTGAACTGGGCAGGGGTGTTTTCTTGATAAATAATGACCTCTTGATACTAAAGCTCTTTCTTACACATATATGCATGACCATGGAGTTCACTAGTCAACCTGGCCAAACACAATATCTTGGTTGGCAGTTATATAGTTACTGTTTCATTTCGATATGTTAATGGAGAAACATAGATTTGAATATTGATAAAAAGTAGTTGATCACAAATAAAGAAAAGATACCTACTAGAATATACAAAAAAAATCTAAAAAACCCACTTCAATCAAATCAATTCCAATCCATGTGACCTTATAGGACCAAGTCCAACTGTCCTTGTGAGTTTCTGAGGCTGTAACTCTTTATAGGAGTAGAAAGTCTCACCTTTCTCCTAAGGAGCAGTCGGTGATTTCAAAGTCCTGATTTCGCAATTACCAACAGGTAACCACTACACTACCAGAGCTCCTGGAATGTACAAATCAGTAGTAATTAATTCACTAACATTAAAAAAGTAAAGAAAGTATTAAAGAAAGACAACTCGTTGAGAGGAATAATCTCTCTGATATACTACTACCTTAGGGATTGCAGAAAGCAAGTCATTGTCAAGCGCGTGCAGTGTCTGCAGGCACGTGGGTGAGTAGTCAACCCTCAGAAGACTCATGGGAGGTACACTATAGTGTGGGCCCTTTTCCTGGGATATTGCTTCATTTATCCCAATCCCTTGCTATAGACAGCAGATTATTTTTCAAGAGCTCTGTTGGTGCAATGGTCCGTAGTTCAAAACCACTGCCACTCCCCAGAAGTGCAGGGTTTTCTACTCCCACACAGAGTGACAGTCTCCGAAATGCTCAAGGCAATTCTACACTGCCGTCCAGGGTCACTGCGAGTCAGCAACGACTTGATAGCTCTGAGTTTGGTTTTGTTTTTATTGTTCAGTGACTAAGAGAGGTCTCTTTAGTCTCAATGCTCCCTTTGCAAAACTGTAACTCTTTACAAGAGTAGAAAGCCAAATCTTTCTCCTGGCTGATAGGTTTGAAGAGCTAACCTTGTGGTTAGCAGCCCAATGTATACACACTATGCCATCAAGACTCTTCGTAAGGGCCCTTAAAAGCCAAAAACCAAATCACTGCCACAGAGTCAATGCTGACTCATAGCAACCCTGTAGGGCAGATGGAACTGGCTCTGTGAGTTTCCAAGACTTTAACTCTTTACAGCAGTGGAACACCCTTCTTCTTGCTGAGAAGCGGGAGGAGGTTTCGAACTGCTGACCATGTGGGTGAGTCACACCCAAGTCAGAAGCACTTTGCCGCCACCTGAGGGTGGCACTATCCCTCTGAGGTCCACAGTCTCCTTAAATTATAAACTAAACCAGAAAGTCAAGGATAGCCGCAGAGGGATGCCAAACCAGGCAGAGCCAGATGGGAAGCTTTGGTACCCTGGCCTTGGGTCAAGCCAGGAATTGGCTGCTTCATCTCACAATTCTGCATAGCTATTTAGATGCTCTTATTAAAACAAGAAGCTAATGCCTGCTCCTTCTCATTAATCTCTCAGTTCAGAAACATTTAAGTAATAGTATTTGATTTTTTTGTTGATGACAAATATTTTCTCACAGACCTTTTTCGAAAGACAGCAGTATTTTGCTTTAAAACATTTTTTAAATTTAAATATCACCAGAAAGAGTGCTAAAGGCAATATCAGAGATGTCTTACATAGCTTCCACGCATCCCCAAACAGCTTTACTCTAAAAAGCAAAAAAGAATTAATGGTTTGTTTGTTTATTTGAAATCACATCCAGAGGCAATTCTCCACTCAACAGCAGTTAGAGTTGTGATAAAGTCAAACAGCAGGTCCAAAACTATCTGGCAAAATACCTTGTCATTTAAAATGGGACTTGAACAACAGAAAACTTAAACTTGTTTACAATTCTGTTTCTCTTTCATATTAAAAAAAGAAAAGCTGGCTCCTGTCCATACATTATCATTTGTAGTCTGGCAAATGCATTCTCCTATATAAATTTCAGATTTTATAACATAAGGGTGACAAAATTGGCATCTGACTTGATTACTACCAAGCTGTTAGGTTAAATGTAGATCTATGATGCTAACACCAGAGTAAACAGAAAGACAAAATTAAAATCAAATAGGACAAGTTCAACTCAGAAACCCAAGGAATTAGAAATAGCTACCCTTATCAAATTTATACCCGACTTAAATGACCAGGAGCATTCACCTAAAGTCCTTGTTCTGCTTGATTTCAAGGAAGAAGAAATTCTCTTATTGTCTTTAAAGAAATCGGGGGGAAATGTCTGCATTTTTCACATCAGGTTTTCCGACCTGAGATTCACTGAGCTAAGAAACCTCATGTCTTTTTCTCTGGTTAATGTACTCCCAGCTGAAGAGAACTTATCCTTACAGTTGTAATGGTGCTTAAATTCTTCCATCCATCCCTCCTTTCGCATTTAAAATAAAACAAGGTGCAACTTAAGTAAAGTGAATACATAACCTTAGTATCTGCCCTTCTAAAAGATGCTGCCAAACTAATGCTGCATCTTATCGTTGCCAGCCTCTTTGAATCAAAAAGTGTATTGGAGCTTAAAGTCCAGCACTAGGTTTGCAGAAGGCTGTAGTTGATAGTGAGAGCCCAAAATTCACTTTGAGTCTCCATGGAAACTCAGCCTCCATTGAGTTATTTTTGACATTGATCAACGATGCCAAAAAGCTTTGTCCTCTGACAGAGAGTTTGCAAAGCTGACCAGCTGAGGGAGGGGTATTTTAGCCCTCAGGAACTTGGCTGGGCATGCCCAGAATGGAAATTGGTGGCATTTTCCAGGAGTTATGAGTGGAGCAGCTAACCTCACAGTCAGCTGTTTGAACCTACTAGCTCCATAGGAGAAAGACGAGGCTTTCAGCTCCTGTGAGGATGTACCACCTAAGAAACTCACAAGAACAGCTCTGCTCTGTTCCATAGGGTAACTAGGAATAGGAAATTCCTCTTTGGTATTGAGTTTGGGTTTTTTCACGAGGACTAAATGGTCAAGAGTCATACCCTGACCTAGGTAGTCCAAGGGCCCTGAACCAATCAGGTAAACTTGAATAATATGTAATAGTGTATGTTAACACATAGCCAAAGTTGACTAGCGAAACAAATTCAAGGACACTCATATAGTGTAAGAGAGAGCTTTATCTCAAGAGGTACATTCAAGTAAACCTCCCAGCCCAGTCCAGATCAAGTCCCTAAGTCCGATACTAGTCCATAAATCCCTCTTCCGACTCATACAGCATACAAGCCACAAGCAGTGATGCAGAATGCAAGGAGATCATTGGCTGGTAGGTGAAGAGTTGTGTGGCTCCAATGGCACTATCTTTGTGTCTTGGTGTCAGAGTGACTTGACAGCAGAAAAGGGAAGCAGAGACAGAGGGGGAGGTTCCCAGGACCCTCCTTATTAGGAGGTCCTACCCACAAGGAGGCACCATCAGGCCGTGACCTGATTGACAGGCTAGACTCCACCCCTACACTTCAAGCTGACACAAAATTATGTAACAACCATAGAGTACCTATTCTAATCATGGTCTTTCTCCTACTCTGGCAGTCCAGCCTGCAAAAGTAATAATTGTTCTTCCCCCAATCATGATTCGTATTCCATGTTCTATTTAAGTAGCTGCAGGACTGAATCCTGGAACACAAGTCTCACTTCCTGCTGATGGTTCCTTCTCCTGATTTGTCTTTAATCTTTGTCTTGTCTTTGTCCTATTTAAGACTTAATAAGCATGTCTCTATCAACTATATTAGAATTTGGGTGTTCTTTTTTTCCTCTTAATATAGGAGACATCATCATTTGGTGTTCCTTTTTAAATATTAAGTAAAATGTCCCTTTTTCTACCCCAAATTGTGGCAGCAGCTTGGTGGCAGGGGTCATGAAAAAAAGTCTATCTTTCCATTCTTGCCATTTCCAGGAAAAGGTCAGGCAGGAGTGGACAGCTTCCTCAGACAATATCACTTGGGAATCTCCTCCCAGACCTTCTCTACTCAGTTTCCCTAGCAGTAACCTGGACATCGGTAAAGGGCTTCTAGGCTGCTCACGCTACCGCCTCCTAAGAAGCTCAGGGTCAGGAGGGGTGTGTCTTGCAGAGGACTGGTCCTCTTGGCTCGAGACATTCAGCCTTATCACCATGTGCCTCTCTACGTGTTGTTGTTTGGGTATATCCACTTCCAGGAAGCCTGTGACCTCGTGTCCATGTCTTCCCCATCTACTAATCCAGCCATCGGTCTAAGATAGACGTCCCGCCTTCTCATGTCCCACTGAGATCTGTCTTTACCAAGCTGAAATGTCTCCAACTCTCACCGTAGCCAATGCTGGACTCAGTGACGGAGTAAACCTGTCGCCCTTCAAGCCACTCCTCTCTGCCCACAGTTCTGACCCTCCCTTGGTCATGGCCATTTCCTCTCACTGGCCCGAGGAGAGGGACTCTGCCAGCACACTTATCATTATATCAGTGCCGCTAACAATACCTGGTACACAAGTGACCTCCAGAAACAATTTAAATGGAGAGAGAGATTTATAAGAATCTAGTGACACATATGCTAGACCCCCTACTCGCATAAGACCCTTCTAAGGTCCTTTACTTATATCTAAATTCATAATTATATATGCGGGTAAGTCAAAAAGTATTTCTATGAGGGTTCTGGTTCATATAGAGAGAGGTTTTTTTTTCCTAATAAAGCATATTTAAACAAAGGCTATGCGATCAGTGGATGACAGCAGATAAGTTCTCTTAGTAATTAATATCTTGTCAATCTTGTCAGAGCACCTTCAAGAAAAAGGATGCTAAACAGAGTCTTGCGTGAAGAGCAGCTGACTCAAAGGGTTAATATTTCCATGAATATTTGTAAACAGGAGTCAAGCTAAAGAAGATGGTTTATGTAATAATTCCTAATCAGGACCAAGTCTTTCTGAAAAGATTCAGAAAGCCAGGTATAAACAGAACAGTGGCTTCAGAGGAAATCTGCTGGGTCAGTTAAATTCAAGGTAGCGAGTTCAGCACAGAAGGTTCTGGTGAATGTTTTTGGAAATCCAAACAGTAAATCTTGATCTATTTTCTCATAAGACACAAGGCAATCATGGAGACTTACTATAAAGAAGTTTGAAAAATATTCTAATTGTATGGGTGACAGACAGGAAAGGTTCACAAGATTTTCCCATCCTGACAAAGTACTCTTCAAAAGTAGCAAGGTCGTCTGATGAGAATTTTCTTGGGAACCTTCCAGCCCTGATGGTGCCTCTTCAGACTTCTTTTTGTTTCCCAACTAAGAGAACATTTCAAAGCCACATGATCCCTTGAGGGTGTCAACACTGTTGTTTTAATGTAGTCTAAATAGGGGAGGGATGTCATTGCCAATGTCAGATGGTTGGTGGTTAAAGGCAGACTGCTAGAGAAACATCTACTTGTGTGTCATTGACTGTGCACAGGCATCCAACTGTGTGGATCATAACAAACTGGACGTCCCTGAGAAGAACGAGAATGCCAGAGTACGTTACATGGGTCAAGAGGTAGTTACAAGAACGAAACAAGGGAACACTGCATGGTTGAAGATCCAGAAAGGTGTGCATCAGGGTTGCATCCTCTCACCATTCTTATTCAATCTGTGTGCTCAGCCAATCATCAGAGAAGCTGGATTCTGTGAAGAGTGCAGCATTAGGATGAGATTAAGGCTTACTAACAACCTCTGATATGCAGATGATGCGAGCTTGCTTGCGAAAAGTGATGTGGATTTGAAGCATTTGCTCATGGAGATAAAAAGTTTCAGCCTTCAGTGGGGCTTACCATTCAATGTAAAGAAGCCCAAAATCCTCCCAACTGAACCAAGAGGTATCATGATAAACAGCGAAAGATTGAAATTGTCAAGGATGTCATCCATGCTCATGCAAGTACCAGTCCAGAGATCCAGTGATCCATTGCAATAGGTAAATCTGTAGCACAACTATTAGAAACAAGGATGTCACTTTGATGACTATAAGGTACACCTGACCCAAGCCATGGTATGTTCCATTGCCTCCTATGTACGTGGAAGTTGGGCATTGAATAAGGAAGACCAAAGAAAAATTGATGAATTTTTAACTAGCAGCGGTGATGAATATTGAGATTACCAAGGATGCCCAAAAGAATGGACAGAACTGTCTTGGAAGAAGTACAGCCAGAAGGCTCCTTAGAAGTAATGGTGAAGAGACTTGGTCTCACATGCTTTGGACATGTTATCAGGAGAGGCCAGTCCCTGAAGGAGGACATGATGCTCACAAAGAAGAGGGGCAGCGAAAAAGAGGAAAGCCCTCCAAGATACGGATTGGCAAAGGGGCTGCAACAAAGGGTTTTAATGTAAGAATAATTGTGAGGAGGGCGCAGGACTGGGTGGTGTTTTGTTCTGTTTTAGATGGTGTCGCTATGAGGCATAATCGACTTGATGGTACCTAACAATAACAACAGCAACAAACAGAAGTCAGGTTGAAAAGATGGAAACACACCTGCAGAATTAAACAGACCTAGATGGAGGACAGGAGGGCAAACATGAGCTTCACACATTGATGTCTTTATTTAATAAAAGTTTCTATTGTTTTATAACAATACTTTTTGACTTAAACTTATATATTTTTTCTTAAGGAAGACCCACCCCCAAAGTGTCATGCTTCAGAGCCTATGAAACTGAGGTCTACTACTAATTAAATTAATTAATATAGCAGAAACTAAGGCTCTCAGATGTTAAACCACCACCCATGTTTCAATGGGTAAAAAATGGGTGCTGGTTAATATGGCCTGATCAGGACTGGAATTCTCATAATGCTTTGTTCAAATCAAACAAAGCCCACTACCAACGAGTTAGTGCTGACATGACCTTTCAGAACACAGTATCGCTGCTCCATAGGGTTTCACAGACTAAACCTCCTGGAGAGTTGTCAGAGCACAGCCCACTGTGTGATCAGCGCTCCATATGCTTTGTCCAGCACACTTTACTGAAGATCCTAGTCCATCACTCCCACCCTCGGTCACAAAGAAGAGGTTTGGAACTTACGAGGACTATGTGGTAAAGCATGCTAAAGGCATCTACACAGACATTTGTACAAAAATGATTCCTATAAAAGGACAATTGCGGGAAAAGTATTTCAAATCCCATGGATTACAAATTCCGTTTGTTCTCAGATGCAATATCCCTTGAACATGGAACTATAATTCAACAAACCACTAGGAAGCACCTATTCTACATGCACAGAGATGAAGGCAAAGCAGATAGTCCAGAAAGACTCATGACCTCTAAAATGTGGAACAGAAGATAGGGATGTAGGTGTTTAAACAAATAACTGTACAATATGGCAAAATGTTTTAATGTCCTCATATTTTACTGTTTCCTTTTATTTCATGCGTTCTCTTCTTTTCTCTAAAGAGTTCATTCCTACTTTCTGGGCTGATGTGGCCTACATTAATTGACAGCTCGACCCAGACACCGCACTGCCTTGGGTTATAACCTGAATGATTTTTTATGGAGACCAAGTTCAAATTGTTAATTTAGCAAAAATTGGACAAAGTTTCCACTGGTGCTGCTATTGAAAACCCTCTAGGGAGACAGCAGTTCTGTAAAAGACATATCTAACTCAACCAGTAGCTAGAGCTAAAAAATGAGAGCTAAAATATTAACTATCCAACATCCCCTCTGATGGTAGAATCGTTCAAACGTTTTGCCCATCTGTTCAATGTGTTCGCTATTCCGGTTAGATTTACAGTACAGCAGGACCCAACTGGTCGCCTGGGCGATTGAGATGGATGGAGACTGAGGAAGTGAGAACCCTCATTCTCAGATGTCTTGAGAGGTCACAGTAAATGCTGTGAAGATGCACGATGTAAGGTTAACAATTTGACCTTGATAAAGAATTGGGCTTTGCAATTCTACCTTGCGGACCTGGTTATACCAGAGGATGTACAGTGGTGCAGTAGGGATCTGGAAACACAGGGAATCTAGGACGGATGAACCCCTCAACACCAGCGGTAGGAGTGGCGACACCAGGAGGGAAGGGGGTGTAGAAAGGGAGAACCAATCTTGGAGATCTATGTGTAACCTCCTCTCTGGGAGATGGGCAATTGGGAGGTGGGTGAGGGGAGATGCCAGGAGTGTAAGATATTATAATTATTTATAAACTATCAAGGGAACAGGGGGCAGGGGGAGCGGGGAGGGAGGGGGAAAAAAGGGAAACCAAGCTGATTCCAGGAACCCAAGTGGAAGGTGAATTTTGAGAATGACAAGTGCAATGAATGTATAAGGGTGCTTTGCTCAATTGATGTATGTACAGATTGTGATAAAAGTTGTATGAGCCCCAATAAAAAAATTTATTAATTTTAAAAAAAGTAATAGTCATAGAAACCCACTGGGACAGTTGTGCCTTGTCCTAGAGCAGCAGTTCTCAACCTGTGGGTCTCGACCCCTTTGGTGGTTGAACGACCCTTTCTCAGGGGTCTGATGGTCTTAGGAACCAAGACACCGTTCCTCTATGCATCTCCAAGCTAGTCCGCCCACATGCAGATATGCCCACATACGAGTACCCTGCGTGAAGACTGTTACCCATGCTACACTGTGCTTCAAGACAAAATTTCATTTATTTGTCATTAAAAATATATATTTCACAGTATATTAAAAAAAAAAAGAATTGGGCTTTGCCCTAGATTTCTGAGACATCATTCCTACCTTGGAATGTAAGTTTCTTTGATAAGACTCCAGGCCACAGCTAAGATATTAGGTGAGATGAAGGTTGACCAGGCCAGAAAGTACTACTTCGTGATCACCTCATGATACTGACTGCCCTCAGGAGAGGGGCTGGAGTATGCATGAGGTGGTCAGACCCCGAATAAGAGCTCTGGATATTGAAGGATCATGGTTGTCCTAGTGAGTGAAAGACACCCATGCCCAAGAGCAGCGCATCCTTTGGGAGATGGAAGCTTATGCTGAGACTCCTCACAGACCTTACCTGATGGGTCTTTTTGTACCATTTTGCTACAATAAAGGCACCGTTGAAAATAAAGTACACGCCATCAAATTATCAAACCTACAGGAGTAGCAAATGTCAGCAATTCAAGAGTGAGAGTATTTGGCAATCCCAAGCATATGGTTGGTATCCTGCATCGGAAGAGAGGATCTCAAAATGTTTCAACAGTGAGAGAGACCCCGAGGCCACCCAAGTTTGGGGCTGGAATCCCAAAGAAGAAATGAGAAAACCATGAACTTATAACAAGAAGGTCCGAAATATGGTTGTCATGGAAATAGCCAAGCTGTCAGCTGGAATCTGAAATCTTGGGTCAACTTGGCAGTCTAGAGGTTGGTGTTCTGTAACTTCAGATGGCTTTAGTCAGAGAAAGAAATGATGGATTGAGCGACTGGTGTCAGAACTGAACAGGTAAGTGAAAAATGGGGACTGGATCTATGCTGTTTGCTCTTGTTAGACATGACTACAGAGTAACATGCACCTGTGTCTGGATCTTCTATAAGGCATACAATCTTAGGCTGAACCACACTAAGCCTCAGTTACGTGAAGTTTACAACACTGACCTCAACAAGATTGTGACATGGCTACATCAGAAGCCATTATGCATGAGGTAAATACCTATAAACTTTGTTAGGTGCCGTGAAGTCGGTTCTGATCCACAGTGATCCTACGTACAACAGAACAAAACACTGACTGGTCCAGTGCCACCCTCACACTTGTATGCCTGAACCCATTGTTGCAGCACCACTGTCAATCCAGCTTATTGAGGGCCTTCCTCCTTTTTTGCTGCCTGCCCCCTAGTGGCCTCTACTGAAAACATTTCCAAAATACGCAAGCTGGAGCCTTGCCATCCTGCCTCTAAGGAGCACTCTGGCTGCACTTCTTCCAAGAAAGAGCTACTTGTCTTTTTATAAACTCTACAGTTATTAAAATTTTAACTTATATATAATAAAATTCACTTTTATTTTGGTATACAGTCATAAATTCTTTAACATTACAGATTCTTGTATACATTCCCACAGGAATTTTAGCATCCCCTGAACAATTCTAGCACTTCCAAGAGATTCCCTCATGCAGCACCTTGGATTCAAATCCCCCTAATGCCACAAACACATGGTCCTAAACCCTGACAACCCTTGTCTATTCTTTTTCCCTAGACGTTTCTGTCCTCTAGATGTTATATAGATGTAATCAAACAGTATCTAGTCTGAGGATACTGGTTTACTTCATTCAGAATAACGCACCAGAGATATAGCCAGGTTGTGTGTATGAAGCACCTGTTCATTTTTGTTGCTGAGTAGCATTATTGTTTGTGGATGTGCCACAGTTTGTCCATCCATTCACCTAATGGATGCTTTCAGTTTTCTTTTCAGTTTTATGAATAATGTTGCTATAGACACTCATTACATATTTTTGTGGTTTCTTCATATGGAGCTGGAGGAGCCACATGGAGACCCCCACCAGTGCTCAGATGGTTCCGCCACCACTGGATATTTCCACCCACTGGCCTGTCATCTCCCTGCATTAGGCATCATTGCATGTGTTGTGTGAGTCTGAAGAGGAATTAGACTGGCATCGAACATAGGGGCTACTATAGGACCTTTGAACTTGATCTGGACTTGACTGGGATGTTTTCTTAATATACAATTATTCTTTTTATAGAAAGCTCTTTCTTATACACATATGTCTATGAACTTGTTTCTCTATTCAACCCAGACGAACACAACTTTGGACGCCTCTGGAATAAGTACCTAGAAATAAATTTGGTGGTTCCCAGGGTAAATCATGTTTAACTCTATAAGAAACTCCCAATTTTATAAGAACATTTCAAGGATATCCCCTAGCACTGGGTATACTTTCAGGATAGTCTTTTGCTGCGTGCTCTCCTCAGCCCTGTGATATCAACATTCTTACTGAAGTGGAAGGTAGTTCTCAGAGAAACTGAGAAATGTATCCAGAGTTACACAGCTGATAGATGACAGGGTTGGAATTAAATCCCTGGTTTCTCCAATATAAATCCCGAGTTCTTCCTTTCATGAAGACATTGTAGCTCCTACATCATCCTTTCCTTAAGGTAACAGGCTCTCCGACCTCTGGATCTTTGCAAACACTCTTATGCAAACTGTTTCCGCATGCCCACCGCATGTCCACCTGCACCTCTTGCTCTGCTCCTCTGTGAAGCCCTCCATGTCTCTTTCAAGGCGCAATTAACAGTAATTGTTCTCATCGCTGCTGTCCCATAACTCTTTGCTCCTTTCTCTATCCCAGCATGCCTCACCATATTGCTTTCTGTTTGCTACATATGTTTTCTGCTTGCTGTCTGTCTCCTCTACCAATGCTTCCAAGTTTCTTGAAGCCCAAAACCATCCTTTTCAGCCTTCTGACTCCCTGATGCAAAGTAAGTGTTCAACATTCATTGTGCGCGTGACTAACGTTTCTGAGTGAGAGACCAGGCCCAGATTGCACAAGAACCAAACCAAAAAGGACTTGATGCCTCTGGTCAGATGGGGTCAGTAGCTTGTGTTTCCTCGGATGCCACCTCCGTCATTTCTGGGTTATGGCATGTCATGCAAGAAAGGACAGAGGAACTCAGCTTCTTTCTACAGTAGGCCCTTCACCTTTTCCCAGCCCGTGTAACTGTCACAATAGTGTAAGAGGTACAGGTAGAGGTAAGTCACATGTCATTTGAAGAGTTAAGAAACTAGAGGGAGAAAAAGAATGAGAAGCACATGGGATTCACGTGTGTACCAGTATTAGGTGCAGGCTATTCTGAGCCACAGAGCTTCAAGGTTTCCATTCATGACTGTCATTTCCCTAATACACCACAGATTTCTGTACAGGGAATTTTAGCACAACTGTAGAGCCATATATTGCATAGTCATATTAAAATATTATATAATGAGAAAAATTACATGCAAAGAACAGATATTAGGAAACGCTATGCAGAGCTCTTGAAACACACTCAGATGCCCACCCAAATCAGCATCTAACAAAGTTGGGGACCCATTGTAAATAACAACAGAAGACGCTCATCCAAAGTTGATAGCTGTAGACCCAAACCCAAAACAAAAGTTAACAAACAAAAAAGTTGAAGGGAGAAGTCCAATTGGATTGTGTTTGTTTTCTATTTACATAGCCATCATGGTCTTCTTTCCTCCCTCTATTTATGTGAAGGTATAACTATTAAGTTCATTTTTAATAGTAAAATAATAGTAATAACAATTTATTAACCTAGAAAGCACCTTGAGGAATTCTGAGAATTCTGATCAGAAATCCTTACAGATATATGGATAATTAACCTGGCCTAGAGCACAGTTCAAATACAAAGAAAGGAAAGAAGAGGCAACTCCTGGCATAATGTCTGCATTCTGTGAATACACAGTGAAGTAGTATAGTAATAAAAATGCGAAACAGTTGATCAGTATTAAATGTCACTAATCAGATGCTTCATGGGCCACAAAATCTTCTTCAGGATCCTCCCTGATTGTAAAATTATGGGGACCATGCATTAATGAACCTAAGACTTGAGTTACTTTCTTGCCTTGGCAAGTATATGTAAATTCTAAAAGCTTGAACACAATAGTTCAGCCTCTTCCTCATAATTTAAAGAAAAGCAGCTTAGAAGACAGAAAGAGAAAAAATAGGGGCACATTCATATACGGAAATATGTTAAGATTTTACCTGCAGCTAAATATATAATTAAAATTTGCTGTAAGATATAGAAACATTTTCCTCTAGCATCAGCTCCCATAACTACTCTTCTGACTCCATTGTAAGCTCCCAAGAATGACCAGCTGTGTTCTACTGTGCAGCTGTCCCTCTGCAAACTACACGACAATCTCATTTCCCTGATTCAAGGCACTCTCTTCACCTTCTCCCCACCATTTCATCAGCATCATACAATATAGATTTCATATTTTAGTACAGATAATAAAGAAATTAACTTTTTAAAGTGAAATATTAGAAATAAGCCAGTCTGCAAAAAATATGAGAAACAAGCCAATCTGCAGCTAATATTTCCAACACGTTAGGAACCCCATCATATTCATCATGGAAGGGGGAGAAAAGCACATTTTCATTTAGTCAGTAAGAAAACGGGCAGATTTCCTTTTAAAGTTTCCATTTCTACGTCTATATATCAGCTAAGGCCAAACAATAGGCATGGTCAGCATTTGGTAATTGGATGTAAACAGCTATACTCCAGAAGAAGCTCATATCTCCCCCTTGTGTTTGCACACACGCATCCTGATACCGTTCACACTGACAGCCAGGAGCCGGTTTATACATGTAATGGGCCCTGGCGAGACAAGATGACCTTTCTAATTGTCATTATGAGAAGCGCAATTACAAGTGACTTTGAAACATATGGTAAACTTCATTATGCTAAAATGTAATAGTTTCTCCTTTGAAGCTCATGAAGAATATTAATGTCAGGCTCCTGAGAAAAATGCTCTAAAATTTATATTGTATAAAACCCTTTAAATACCAAAGAGAGCATTTATTTATAATCGTCAGGCTTCTTCAGAGATGCTTTTAAATATTCCATTAAACATAGCAAACTGGAATGAATAATCATGGACCATTAAGACAGGGATAAAGACCAAATTTGTAGTATCAGGTCAAGCACTAGGCAGAGAGAACAAAAAGACTGACTATAAACATGGGGTCAAGGAGAACACGGAATGGAAAGGTAGAAAATCAGTGTGTCCTATTGCTGGAGAGTTTCCTGAAAGAGATCCCATATTGAGTCACTCTTGGAATGATGTAGAGAATAGCTTTATTTACTTCATTAGAGATCGTGGATGATGTTAAGGGAAGTGTCAGGCTGAAGCTGAAAAAGAATGCCGGGAGTAAGACAGTGAGCAGAAAGTCTACGGGCTCTCCCAAAGAAGAGGGCACGGAGCAGAGGCTCTGGAAGCCACGGGGAAGCAATGAGAAGCAGCAGAAAGACTGGGTTAGTGGTGGAACAGCTGCAATGTTCAAAAAGTGCTTTCATAAATACACGGTCAAACATAACTGAAAATACAAGTAGCAGAACATAAATTAGACAACGGGAACCTTGCAAAAATATTGATGTACACCAAAATACTTTACCCAAAGAGTAAAAAAAAATGCAGACTAGACATGTTTTTGTCAGCAAGATATCAGGCAAGCAACTAATCTCTCTAAAATGTATAGGCAACTTCAAAAATTAAACCACAAAAAGATCATCTAATTTTAAAATGGGCAGAAGACATGAACAGATACTTCACAAAAGAAGATATTCTGTAGCACCCCACAAACACCTGACAAATTAGAGAAATGAAAATCAAAACTATAAACTATCATCTCACACAATCATAAATAGCAAAGTTCAAAAAAGAAAAGCAAACCCAGAAAAGAGCAAATGGTGTGGGCTAGGAACCTTCATATACTACTAGTTGGACTGTCTGGATGCGAGAAAGCAAAATGGGTATGAATGGTTAAATATAAAACTGGTGATCTGTCATGCACACCTTTACTCAATTAAATATAAAAATTTTTTCATAACAATGTAACCACTGTGGAGAGAAGTATGGTGATTTTTTCTTCCTTTTTTTTCTTTTCTTGCTTTTTTTCTCTCTTTTTTAAAAACATTTTATTAGGGACTCATACAACTCTTATCACAATGCATACATACATCAATTGTGTAAAGCACATCTGTACATTCTTTGCCCTCATCATTTTCAAAGCATTTGCTCCCAACTTAAGCCCATTTGCATCAGGTCCTCAAGTATGGTGATTTTTTAGAACTATAAATAGAAATATTATATGATCCAGCTATCTTACCACAATGTACACTCAAGTTCATCCCAGCACTATTCACAATAGCAAAAAGATAGAATCACCCTAAGTCCTCATCAACAGCTGAATGGTGAAGCAAACTACAGTACAGACACACAATGGCATACTAAGCAGTGTTAAAAATGTGTTTTGGGGAAGATGGGAAGTCAGTTTTCACCAAAATGACTGGATCAAATTTGTAACTTTAAAAAACGATTCTGAATGCTATATGGTTAGCAACTTGTAATGGGGCAGAGTCAGAGAGCAAAGATCGAAACAGGACAAAAAGCAGAGATAATATATGCTTGTTTAGGTTGTGTGATTACATTAATATATTATGTATTATGGCTTGTATTTATATAGTGTTTATGGCAAATTAAATTTCTATATTTACATTTGACTTAAAAAAGAATGAAGATAAACTGGAGAAACATTTCATCATATGGATGAACCTAGAGTATATAGTACTGCGTGAAATTAGTCAAACACAAAAGGTAAATATTGTATTAGACTATTTTTATAAAAAGTCAGTAAAAGGTTTACATACAAGAAAAGAGCATTATTTAAAGGTTACCAGGGGTTTCATGTAAAGTGAAAAAAAGGTAAATCACTAACTATACTAATTTTCAATTGCCTCAAATGCATGTGAAAGTAGGACATTGAATAAAGAAGACCGACAGAAAAGAGTCCATGCATTTGAATTGTGGTGCTGGAGAAGAATATTGAAAGTACCACGGACTGCCAAAAGAACACCCAGCTCTGTCTTGGAAGAAGTATAGTCAGAATGTTTCTTAAAGGCAAGGATGAGGATACTCTGCCTCATGGACTTTGGACATATAACAAGAGAACCCAGTCCTTAGTAAAGTAGAGAGGCAACAAAAAGCGGAAGATCCTTGACAAGATGGATTGACATGGTGGTTGCGAGCCTAAGAACAATTGTGTGGATGGCTCACAACTTGGCCATGTGACCTTCTGCTGAACACAGGGTTGGCTGTGAGAGGGAACTGCCTCCATAGCATCTACCAGCAGTGTGTGAACTTGGGTGAAAGGATGTGTGAACTTGGGTGAAGGCATCTACCAACAGTGTTTGAACTTGGGTGAAGGGATCTAAGGACAGTGTTTGAACTTGGGTGAAGGGATCTACCAACAGTGTTTGAACTTGGGTGAAGGGATCTACCAACAGTGTTTGAACTTGGGTGAAGGGATCTACCAACAGTGTATGAACTTGGGTGAAGGGATCTACCAACAGTGTTTGAACTTGGGTGAAGGGATCTACCAATAGTGTGTGAACTTGGGTGAAGGGATTTAACAACAGTATATGAACTTGGGTGAAGGGATCTACCAATAGTGTGTGAACTTGGGTGAAGGGATCTACCAACAGTGTATGAACTTGGGTGAAGGGATCTACCAATAGTGTGTGAACTTGGGTGAAGGGATTTAACAACAGTATATGAACTTGGGTGAAGGGGTGGTAACATCCAGTCAGGGGAAGAAGAGACAAAAGAAGACACTGGGAGAAACACAAAAGTAAAGGCAATAAAGGAAAATACTGTTACACATACAATTCTTGCAATAACAATAATCTCCAAGGGGATAGGCAAACAAGTTGAACATATGTGGGATGGTGAAAGGAACTAGGTTGTTCTTGTTAGGTGCCATCGAATCGGTTCTGATCCATAGTGACTCTCCGCACAACAGAACAAAACCTGTTCACTTTGGGACACCCTGCTGGCATTTGATATACTATTGACATAGCCTTCAACAACACACAAACCACCACAGGACACGACAAAAAAACCAGTGGTGGGAATGGAACTACTAGTATATCTGCTAATAAAACTATATCTGCTGATAGAATATAGGTTTGACAGAGGACATTTCCTCATATGTATTTTTATGTGCTGCAAATATATCATGCAGAGGGTGAGTATAAAGGGGATAACTATACTAAAATAAACTTAGCCGTAACAAAATACCATAAAGGAATATATTTCACTGGCCCTGGGAGCTCAAGACCATAGTGTCAGGGGCACCACTTCCTCCAGGACTCTGGCATAAATCTGGTGAGCAGCTATTGAAGCTGGAACTATTGGTCCTTCCCAAACCAAAGCAAAGAAAGGGGGAAGAAAATGAGGGGAAATGCATGGAAACAATAGTTCAAAAGACAAATTGGTCCACATGAACCTCAACCTGTAGGATCCTGAGACCATAGAACTACATGGTGTCTAGCTAACCTTACTGACTGCCCTCAGAGGGGTCATAAGAAGAGGGCTTGGATAGTGTGAGAGAAAAATGTAGAATCACCCTCAAGACTAGTATTATAGGGATGGATGGAACTCGAAAAACTATGCCTAATGACCTTCCAAGCAGAGAAGTGAACTCACCTGAACTTCCAGCTAAGTATTACAGTCCAAAGAGTGAGTAGTAGCACCTGATATGTATGCACCCCTTAGAGCAATCAGCCAAATGAGATCAAAAGGGCATCATTTCCTGGGGGATGAAACTCAGAAAGCTGGAAAGGGCAACAGGAATGAAAATGGGAAACACAGAGAAGGAGTGAGATAAGCAGTAAAATGTAGTGATGATTACAATCATTATCACAAAACAAAATGTGGATGAATTATTGAATGACAAGCAATTTATTTCGGGTAAACTTTCATCCAAATCATACTTTAAAATTTAAAAACAAAACATAAGATGTCTTCGTGAGACCCAAATCATTGTAATTTATATAATTACACATCCTAATTGAAAAGGGGTTTTTGATTTTGCATGGAGCACTTGCTTATTGTCTAGGGAATGAAAGGGAGTGAGCTAATGCAAACCAAACTGTTCTCTGTTAAAAGGTTGGTGACCGCTTAAAAAGTCACCTTGTCTGGAACTCTTCCAGTACAGGAACTCTCTTTAACTGAAAAACTCTTTAATATTTCCTTCCCATTGCAGCTTCAAGGTCCACACTCAACATAAACAGACAGCCTTTTTAGGCCATGAAGTGGCATGGACTAAAGCTCATTTACTGAAAGTAAAGTAAAGCAAAGGAAAACTGTTTGACTGCAGCACCAATTGCAACAGTTTCCTGAATAGTATATCCATTTTTAAAGGCCAGGTCAAGCAAATATCAGTGTATAGAATGGAAACAGAATGCTTTAACCTGGGAAGCCAAGATCAGTGTAAATCATTTGCAGCCTTGTACCTTAAAAAGTTTCCAAATACTCTTTAAACTATTATCTCATCAACATCTTATCATGGGCTTTAAATATCTTTTATTGTTCCATTATTAATAAGAAAGGATTTTCACAAACACAAATAGGAGCAAAAATATTGCTATTCAGATTATATGCAGATGAAAAACCACCACATCCCAAATAAAAAGCAAGCAAATAAAGGGTATGAATGATACACAATGAAAGCAATTATAAGGAGCAAAAAGAATAAAACTCAACCTCACTAAAATCAAATATATGCAAAATATGAATGAATTAAATGTCACTTTATTTCTACTATTATTATGAATACTATTTTTAAAATAATACTCACCTTTGGAAAAGTTCAATTATCAGTATCAATTAAGTTGGCATGATTCTTTTGGAAGATAATTTAGTAGTATGTACCAAACCACAAACAAGATCATGACTTACATCAGCGGTTCTCAACCTGTGGGTTATGACCCCTTTGGGGGTCAAACGACCCATTCAGAGGAGTCACCAGATTCATAACAGTAGCAAATTTTACAGTTATGAAGTAGCAACTAAAGTAATTTTATGGTTGGGGAGTCACCACACCATGAGGAACTGTATTAAAGGGCCGCAACTTTAGGAAGGTTGAGAACCACTGCTTTAAGCAAATGTGAAGAAAGCTGATGATGCCCAGCTATCAAAAGATATAGTGTCTGGGGTCTTAAAGGCTTGAAGGTAAATAAGCGGTCACCTAGCTGAGAAACAACAAAGCCCACATAGAAAAAAGCACACCAGCCTGTGTGATCAAGAGGTGTTGATGGGATCAGGTATGAGGCATCAAAGACTCAGAACAAAAAATCCTATCAATATGAATGAGGGGGAGCACAGAGTGGAGACTCAAAGCTCATCTTTAAACAATTGGACATCCCCTTCCAGAAGGGTAACAAGGAAGAGACAAGCCAGGCAGGGTGCAGTATAGCATCGATGAAACATACAACTTTCCTCTAGTTCTTTCTTAATGCTTCCTCCTCCCTACTAAGATGACCTCAATTCTACCTTACAACTCTAGCGAGACCAGAGCATAGACACTACTATAGATTGGAGCTCAGAACACAGGGAATCCAGGACAGATAAACCTCTCAGGACTAATAATAAGAACAGAGATACCAGGAAGGTAAAGGTAAGGTGGAGAGAGAAAGAGGGAACCAATTACAATGATCTGCATATAACCCTTTCCTAAGGATTGGACAACAGAGAAGTGGGTGAAGGTAACAGCAGTCAGTGTAAGACATAGGGGGGCTGGATTTGTAAATTATCAAGGGTTCATGAGGGAGAGAGGGTAGGGCAGGAGGAAAATGGAGAGCTGATATCACTACGATGTTCCCATTCCCAACACAATTGCTGAAGTCAAATGGGTGCATAAGCAAATGTGGTGAAGAAAGCTAGCTGATGGTGTCGGCTATCAAAAGAAGTAGCGTCTGGGGTTTTAAAGGCTTGAAATTAAATAAACTGCCATCTAACAGCGAAGCAACAAAGCCCACATGGAAGAAGCACACCAGTCTGGGTAATCGAGGTGTCAATGGGAACAGGTATCAGGCATCAGAAGACCCAAAACAATCAAATTGATGCAAATGAGTGGGATCAGAGTGGAGACCCAAAGCCCATCTGTAGACAAGAGGACATCCTCTCCAAGAAAGATCACAAGGACAAGGACGGGATGAGCCAGCCAAGGTGTAGTATAGCACTGAGAAAACACACAACACTCCTCTGGTTCTTTAATGCTTCCTCCCCACCCCCACAATCATGACCCCAGTTATACCTCACCAATCCAGCTAGACAAGAGCATGTACAATGGTGCAGATAAGAGCTCTCAACACACAGAATCCAGGACAAATAAACCCCTCAGAAATAATAATGGGAGTAGCAATACCAGGTGGGTAGGGAGAAAGTGGGGGTGGGGGGGTGGAAGGGGGAACTGATTGCAATGATTGACGTATAAATCCCCCTCACCCCGGGTGACAAACAACAGAAATGTGGGTGAAGGGAGATGGCAGTCGGTGTAAGATAGGACAATAAAAATTTAAAATAATTTATCGTTTATGATGTGGGAGGGTGGAGGAGGGAGGTAAAAAAGAGGAGCTGATACCAAGGGCTCAAGTAGAAAGAAAATGTTTTGGAAATGATGATGGCAACATATGTACAAATGTACTTGATACAATTGTTGTATGGGTTGTTATAAGAGCAATTAAATATATATATATATATATATATAACATAAATTCAGAAATTAGATTTTGTGCTCGCACTTAATCTTAGCTCCCATCTAACAATTAGTTCTTACAATGTGGCCTTGCTTGATACTGGCCTACCCTCATGAAGGAAACACAGAAACTTGGGGGTAGAACAAAGTGTGATGAAGAAATTAGATGGTGCCCAGCCATCAAATAGAATAGTGTCTAGGGTTTTAATGTATGTTTCCAAACAAGCAGCCATCTAAGTGACATGTCAACTAAATCCACATGGAAGAAGCACACCAACGACCCTAACCCAATGAGTGTAAAATACATGATCCAAATCTGAAGGAGGGAATCACATCAGGGTGTAAATTGTGAGACTTGGTTTGCACAGTCTAGAGCTGACAGTGAAGCCCAAATTACATTTGTAGATCTACATAGGAAATAAGCCTCCAGTGATTTCTGCCTAACTATAATTGAGGGATGGCAATAAACTGGCTACCAGAGAGCACTGGGATGATGGCTATAGTACATTAAAATGCTAAACCTGACTTGAATGGTTAAAATCTTGTCACTTTATCTCCTCTCAGGTAGAGTTTGAGCTCAATTTAGTTTTCAATATTTTCCTTGGCATTTTTTTAAAGATTGGGGTTTATCTGTGATGTATTTTGTCATTGTAGATACCCTTCTTGAATCTGTTAGGTGTTTTTCTGTTTTGTGGTATATGAAACCCAGGATTGACGAACCTAGAGAGACAACAATTAGAAAAGGGTTCCTGGGAAGTATAGTGGAGGAGATAGAGGGGCAGTAAAAGGAGCTGACACCAAGGAGATCAAGAAGGCAAAACAATGTTTTGAAACTGCAGTAGCAATTGTGTAATACTATTGAATGTAATTGAATTATGAAATGGTATGGTGATTGGATTAATTCCTAATAAAATAGTTTTGGGGGAAAACAAAGTAAAGATAGAGAAAAGAAATACAAATTAAAAATAAAGCACCATAGACGGCAAAAAATTTAACAAATATGTTTTGGGATATGTATAGCCAGAATGCTACTTAGAGTCAAGGATGGTGAGACTTCATCTCATGTGCTTTGGACATGTTATCAGAAGAGACCAGGCCCTAGAAAAAATCACCATGCTTGGTAAAGCAGAAGGGCAGCAAAGAAGGCGCTGGACAAGATGGACTGACACAGTGGCTGCCGCAATGGGCTCAACCAAGAACAAGTGTGAGGTGGGCGCAGGTTTGGGCTCTCTGTTGTACATAGGATTGCTATAAATCAGCACCTGAGAACGACAATCTTTATAGAAGCAGATTGCTGGGTCTTTCTCTTAGGATCATTGGATGGAATTGAACCACCAATCTTTAGGTTAGTAGCTGAGTGCCTAACCTTTGCGCCACTGGGACTCCTAACAGTGGTTCTCAACCTTCCTAATGCAGCGACCCTTTAATATGGTTTCTCATGTTGTGGTGACCCACCAACCATAACATTATTTTTGTTGCTACTTCATCACTGTAATTTTGCCACTGTTATGAATTGGGTGACCCCTGTGAAAGGGTTGTTCGATCCCCAAAGGGGTCGTGACCCACAAGTTGACAACAGCTGCTAAGGAATGAATGTATGCTTCCTTGAAAGGTTGATAAATTCTCCAGATTCCAGAATTCTGGGGCCTCTGTACTTTTCTCAAGGCAAACATGGAGTGTGACATCCAGCCAGTACTATTCCCCAGTCTCTAAAAAAATGGAATTTACTGAAGGGTAACCAGACATTTGCCAAATTCTAATTTGTCTTTATCATCCAATGCAATCGTATATGTGGAACAAATCCAACTATGGAACTGATAAAGAGTTAAGACGTTCAAGCCACTGGCCACTTTGGCCAAGAAAGGCCAGGCTTCTTATTAAGTACATCTTGTAATCGCAAAGTTGCATTTGATCCTTGAGGCAGTAGAATGTAACATTTTGGAGGCAAGGAGTGCCAACAGCCATTGGGATCCATAGGAAAAGGAGATGTTCGAAAGAGGCTCAAAGAGGCAAACGTTTAGCATCATGCTGGCAGTGAAAAAAGAAATGAAAAGCTTGATTAGAATCAAGCCTAAAAGTAAAATACACAATAGGTTTCTGTTGAAGGGTGTGTTTGAATATAAGTTTACAGAAAATTTTCATTTTCCATTTGCTAATTTATACACATTCTGTTTCATGGCATTAGTTGCATTTTACTCAATGTAACAGACTCTTCCTACTTTCTCTCTGGGTTCCCTGTTTCCATGTGTCCTTCTTTTCTGAGTGCTCCTGCTTTCTGAGCTTTTGGGGGGCGGGGGCAAATGCTGTCCTTTAAATCTCCTATAGTTAACTAATGAATTATAAAGCCTTTAAAAGGCAAAAATATTACAAAATAAAAATTAAACAAAACTAATTTATAACTATGTAGGCATGTGAAAGAGATGCTCTTCTGGTTTCAAATCAGTACATCTTGAAGCAATTCTTAATGTCTTCTGTTCTGGCCACAAATATTAAATGACAATGCTTCATGGTTGTCTACTTATAAAGTGATCTAACCTTTCTCAATTACATAAAGATCTAGCAGCGAAGTTGATGAAACAGGATTGACATCCCCAAGCCCAAAGGCAACAATACAAAAGTATGGTAGGCTGAGGGAAAGAAAACTGGGCACAGAAAAGCAGTCAGAAAGAACAATACTTACCACATCCCCTCTGTCCTTTACTGGCTGCCTTCCTGTCACTCTGGACTCTTTGCCAAGCTGTGGGGCGGAGTGGAGCTGCCTCAGTGAATTTCCAAGTTTGTCATGTTTATCGAAGCAGACTGCCTCCTCTTCCTCCCAGATTGCCGCTGGAGGGGTCAAACCTCCAAACTTTTAGTTAGCAACCATGTTTAACCCACCTCACTGCTACAGCTCTTCGTTATCTTTTACAAGAGCTTAAAACCAGAAAAGTCACTTTTAAACAAAATATTTCTCTTACTTGCTAAGCACATGGTTCCCAAAGAAGAGGACTTGCACCATCAAATGCACGACAGCAGACGTGGAAGCGTTCACAATCGCAGCAATGGTGAAGAGGAAGCAAGGTCCTTCTGACAAAACTCATCATGTGGCAGCACAAAGACGTCATCTTTAACACCAACAAATTAAGCGATACAACACCTCATAAAATTGAACTTTTTTTTTGAATTTTGTTTTTTAAAAAGTCAATCTGCATTTCACAAGGGCCTAATTTAAAGACTGTTTTTGAATGTTTTTTATGTTATCAAAATTCAAAAACTCACTCAAAAGAAGCTTACAAAGAATGTCATCACATCATGTGAGCTGAAATTACTGTAATCAATAGGATGCAATATGAGTAAACTCTTAGAGACAAACAGGCCTTCTAAGTATTTCTCGTACAGAAACCCTGAATATAGCATTGGCCATTTATTGATACCTTTACTTACAGGAAAACACTTGATGCATTTTAGAATAGAAGGACAATTGAAAACTGTTCCTTGAGACTAGTACTAAAAAGTCATTTGAAGTTGACAAATGTGTGTTAAGGTAGATACATATTTAATTGTATTATTTCTGATTATTTTTAGTATACTACATTCAACTTAGCCACCAAAATAGCGGGTATTTTTTTTTTTTGGTTTTTTGTTTGATTGTTTGTTTTTGATTTGCTGTTGGAAACAAAATGAGCTGCCTTTATTATGCAAGTAGTATCTATAAAGAAATAATGTGAAGTATAAATGTTACAAGCCTTTTTGCATTTCTTACCTTTATTGGTGTAAGTGGGGCTTTAAGAAAATCAAATGCAAGGAGGAGAGAGTGGAGCACAGCCTGGCCCACCAGGCCGTGATGATGATGTTCCTGAGTAGAGCAGCCAGTCCACAGAGAGAACAACATGGCTGGCCCCACTATGAGACATGATGCCCCTCAGTGACTAAGGGCGATACAGGGGACAGCACCGGAGACACAGTGTGGGAATTGCACCTGACCTGATCCCACCACACTGAGGCAAATCACTGGGGGAGTGCAGCGGAACAGCAAGGGAAAGGAGGGGCAAGGTCCCCAGGGAATGCTGAAAGTGGACTTTGGGGCCAGGGCGTGGTGCCCCAACAGACTGGACTGGAAAACGCTCCTAAGGGCCAGCAAACGATCCCTGAACTAACTACAAGCTTTTCTCTTGTGAACTGTTTTGTTCTGTTCTTTGTCAGTGGTTTGTTTTTGTTGTTTTGTTGTCTGGTTGTATACTGTTGCTTTGTTTTCCTCTGCCTAGTTTTCGTGCATGTTAGTGACTCCACAGGTCTGTCTGAATAGGACAGGCTGGATGAACTATCTGGAGGAAAAACAACGGGACCGACAGTTCCGGGGGGACTTGGGGTGGGGGGGTAGGGGGGGTAAGGAAGTGGTGTTAACAAACCCAGGGACAAGGGAAAAACATGGGACCCCAAATGGTAGAGAAGGGGGAGTGGCAGGCCTGGTGGGAAATGATCAAGGTTAAGGTTGCTTAGAGAAGAGGTATACTCTAGCCCAGGTGGCGATGAAGCATGGTAGTAGGGCAGGAGGAAAGTCAAGGGAGATGGAGGAAAGAGCTAGGAGTCAAAGGGCATTCATGGAGGTCTAGACAAAGACATGTACATGCAAATATATATAGGAGGATGGGGAAATAGATCTATGTGTCTATATTTATAGGTTAAGTATTAAGGAGGCAGAAGGACCTTGGGCCTCTACTCAAACACTCCCTCAATGCATGAATACTTTCTTTTATTAAATTGGAACTCTATGATGCTCACTCTCCCGACACAACGGCTGGAGCCAAAGTGGGTGAACAAGTAAATGTGGTGAAGAAAGCTGATGGTGCCCGGCTATCAAAAGAGATAGTGACTGGGGTCTTAAAGGCTTGAAGATAAACAAGCGGCCATCTAGCTCAGAAGCAACAAAGTCCACATGGAAGAACACACCAGCCTGTGTGATCGAGTGGTCCCAAAGGGATCAGTTACCAGGCATCAAAGAACAAAAAATCATATCATTGACTGCACACCTCCATGATAGGATCGCTGAAGACAAATGGGTGCATAAGCAAATGTGGTGAAGAAAGCTGATGGTGCCCGGCTATCAAAAGAGATAGTGTCTGGGGTCTTAAAGGCTTGAAGGTGAACAAGCGGCCATCTAGCTCAGAAGCAAAAAAGCCCACATGGAAGAAGCACACTGGCCAGTGCGATCACGAGGTACCCAAGGGACCAGGTATAAGGCATCATGAAAAAAAAAAAAAAGATATAAGTGTGTGTATGTATGTGTATATATGTGTATATGTATATATGTATGTTTATATATGTATATATATATATCATATTAAATGAAGGGGGAAGTGCAGAGTGGAGACCCAAGGCCCAAGTGTTGGCCAATGGAGATCCCCTCATAGAGGGGTTTAGGAGAGGAGATGGGTTAATTAGGGTGTGAGGTAGTATCGATGAAGAACACAGCTTTCCCCCAGATCCTGGATGCTTCCTCCCCCCAACTACCATGATCCGAATTCTACCTTGCAGGGCTGGATAGGACTGAGGCTGTACACTGGTGCATATGAGGGTTGGAGGTACAGGGAATCCAGGGTGGATGATACCTTCAGGACCAAGGGTGTGAGGGACGATGCTGGGAGAGTGGAGGGTGAGTGGGTTGGAAAGGGGGAACTGATTACAAGGATCCACATGTGACCTCTTCCCTGGGAGAGGGACAGCAGAGAAGGGGGGAAGGGAGACTCCGGATAGGGCAAGATATGACAAAACAACGATGTATAAATTACCAAGGGCATATGAGGGAGGGGGGAATGAGGAGGGAGGGGGGGAAAAAAGAGGACCTGATGCAAGGGGCTTAAGTGGAGAGCAAATGCCTTGAGAATGATTAGGGCAGGTAATGTATGGATGTGCTTTATACAATTGATGTATGTATATGAATGGATTGTGGTAAGAGTTGTATGAGTCCCTAATAAAATGTAAAAGAAGAAAAGAGAAAAAAATGATTAGGGCAAAGACTGTACGGATGTGCTTTATACAATTGATGTATGTATATGTATGAACTGTGAAAAGAATTGTATGAGCCCCAATAAATTGTTAAAATAAAAAAATTTTTTAAAAAGAAATTTGTTAAGACATAAAAAAAGAAATATGCTTTCACACGACTTATACAATAAAATAACATTTAAAAAAAAGAAAATCAAATGTGCACTGGGGGTGGGGTTTAAAGCCTGCATTTGTTTAGTACCCACCAACCACTCTGTCAGACAAGACATGCGCCCTTATCCACAAGGACTTACAACACTATAAACTCTAAGGAAGCAGCTCTCTGCTGTGCTCTCGTGGTGCTGTTGAGTAAACATTAGACTGCTAATGGCAAGTTCAGCATTTCAAACTCTCCTGCCTCTCCTTTTAAGAAAAATGAGGCTGTTTCTACAATTGACAGCCTCAGAAACCCTCTTTAGGGCCAGGATGAGTCAGAATCAACTTTATGGCAGTGGGTTTTTAATAGGCCCACTAGGTTCTGAAGTTAACATGACAAAAGTGGGTTTGTTTTGGAGGGTGTGGTATTTTTTAAGAGTGTTAGGTTAAGATTCATAGTAGATAGCAGATGACAACTCTTCACAAAAGGAAAGCAATTCAGAATTACAAAAGCGTTCCTTGTTTTTCCCAACTATAAAATTAGCACATAGAACAGGTTTTATCAAATAAATTTATTGTAATGCAAGTATCTACATATCTGTGTATAAATATGGATATTACACACTACACATATTTATATACATATTAATTAAAATACTAAATGTGTAGACCTTCATGTTGAAGATTGGCTGAGTGATTAATAAATGGAACTTAATATATAACTAGACTTTAAAGACTAATTCTAGTACTTGAATAACTTAAAATTGACTCTTTCCATTCCCAAATATAAATATATAAAAACCCACTGCCATCAACTAAATTCTGACTCATAGAAATCCTACTAAATAGAGTGGAAATGACTCACAGGAGTACCAGCAGATTGCCACAGCCTTTGATTTCGAAGCAGCCAGTGTGCATGCATGTGTGCGTGTGTGAACATAATCTCTACAAATCTCATATGCTACAAAAATTGAATTCCTAGAAAGAGCTTTGCAAATGTTTTCCATTTATTTATATTGGATCTTTGTATTTATTTATAACATCTGTCCTCTTGTGGCTGACTAATTTTACTCAGCATGATGCTCTCCAGGGTTACCTACGCTGTGAGGTATTTCACAGGGTCATTGGTTTTCTTTAATGTTGCGTAGTAGGCCCTTGTGCGTATGCAGCAAAGGGTGTTTATCTATTTTTCCACTGATGGGCCTTTAGGAGTTTCCATCCTTTTGCTATTTTTAAAGTGCTGCAATAATATGGGAGTACATACATCTATTTGTGCTGTAGCTCGTGTTTTTCTAGGATACATGAGAGGATACCCCCCCAAAAAATGATGCTAATTTGTCTGTTTGTTTGTTTTTGATGTAAAAGGGATAGTGCATTTGGAGTTGGTTCCACCAGATCAGACTGTTAATCAAGCTTTCAATTGAAAGGTTCTGAAAAGATAAGGTAACAGTGTATGACCAAAAAAGGCCTGATTTGTGGCAGACGGGGGACTGGTTTTGCCACGACAACAATGCACCTGCTCACACGCCATCTCAGTGTGCCAGATTTTGGCAAAACGTTGCATGACTCTTGCTCTACTCCCCTTACTGACCCGACCTCGCTCTATGCAACTTCTTTTTGGGTCCGTGATTTGACGACATAAATGAAAGAAAAAATGAGGGAGGTGCTGTCAGCCATCTAAATAGATGAGTTTGAAAAATGTTTCCAAGAATGGAATCAGATTTGAAAAATGTATTACGTGTAATGGAAAGTACTTTTAAGGTGATAAGTTTGTTTTGTTAAGAAAAAAATTAATGCATAGCTTTGGGGGGAAAGCCAGGTGTTTTGTTGGGGTTTTTTTTGGGGGGGTAGGGGATACCTCCTCAGAGAGATTGCTGGGTCAGATGGTATTTCTACTTCCAACTTTTTGAGGAAGTGCCATACCATTTTCCCAAGATTTGCATCATTTTACCCAGTTTACAGGCCCACCAGCAGTACAGGAGTTCCCGGTTCACCGCACTCTGGCCAGCATTTGTTGTTTTCTGTTTGTTTTTAAACATTGCTACTAATACTGAGTTGAGTTGGTATCTCGGTGTTTTGATTTGCATCTCTCTAATGGCTAATAAACAAGCACTGGTGGTATACTAGCTGCATGTTGGGCTGCTAAACACGAGGTCAGTAGTTTGAAACCACCAGCTACTCCCAAAGAGAGGGGAGGGAGCAAACTTTCTACTCTCGGAAAGAGTTCGTCTCAGAGGCCCACAGGGGCAGTTTCACCCTGTCCTATAGGGTCACTGTCTCAGAGTTGGAATCTACCTGATGGCAGTGAGAATGGCTAAGCATCATGAGCACTTCAGATGTTTACTGGCCACCTGAACGTATTTTTCGATGATGTCTCATTTTAAAATTTGATTCCTTTTCTTTTTCCTGTTGAAGTATTATTGACGTTTTCTAAAATTTTACAAATTAGTTCTTTGTCCAATGAAGCATTTTCCTCAGTCTTTTGATTCTCTTTTTAGTCCTTTGTTAATTTAAGGATGTCCCAGCGATCTAGTTTGTCTCCTGCTGCTTGTGTGCTTGCAATGGTTTGATATTTGTGCCGTGCATTAGGGCCCCTAAGCGTGTCCCTATTATTTAATTAATGATCTTTATAATTCTAAGTTTTACAGTCAGGTATTAATACACCTTGAGTTAATTTTGTACATAGTGTAATAAACGGACTTCATTCTTCTGTAAATGGATATCCAATTTTGTCGGCACCATTTGTTAGGCTGATGAACAGCAATGAACTTCAGAATAGATCTTAAGATGTTATTTGATGATGAATGCACCATCAACCTTGTCCATCTGTCATTCCCAGTAGAGTACGATTATTCAATTAAAACTGTCCAGAACCAACCCAGTACAGCTTCTCATGCCTATTTATCTTTGTGTTTCATTTCATTTTTACCAATTATTATTTTCCCAGGTTTATACATCATACATTCCACATATTCCAAATATTAATGATGGTTCGCAGCTATTTCTTCTCATTTTGAATGTTTCCATATACGCCAACGAAGGTCTAGAGAGATTTGTCCCACTTGCATCATTAAGGTCCCCCCATTTGGGAGTTCTTTCTGAGTCACATTCTGAGAACTTTCCACCCAAGGTGCTCAGATTCTGGCACTATGTCATATCACGTTCCAGAGGCTAATGTTTCAGAAATGGACTGCCTCCTTCTTCCTAGTCCTAGTGTGGAAATCCCACTGAAACATTTCCTCTATGGGTAATACTGCTGCTATTTGAAATACTGCTAGCAAGCTTCCAGCATCACATTAACATGCAAGCAACCACAGCATAACAATTGACAGGAAAATGGCGAAAAGATATCTAAACCCTCTGGCATCAAACTGATCCTGAATGAAAGATATTTATCTACGTTTTATTGACTATGACTATGTGGACCAAAGCAAATTATGAATAGCAAGTCAAAAAATAGTCATTTTAGAACAATAACTGTGTTCATGTGGAATACAGAGACTCAGAGATAGATGTTCTAACAGAAAAAAATGGTATACTGCATGGTTTAAAAGAAGGAAAAGATATAGTTGTATCTTTTTACCATACTTATTCAATCTACCTACTGAACAAATAATCCAAGAAAGGACTATATGAGTCAAACTAAGATGTTTGAGGAAGATTCACTTTGAGAATTAATGTTCAACTGACCCAATCCATAATATTTTTCATCACCTCCCATGCATGCAAAAGCTGGTCAATGAATAAGGAGGAGCAAAGAAGAAATGATGCCTTTGAACTGTGGTGCTTGAAAAGGATACTGAATGTACATCCTGTAGAATTCTAGAGGATTAGGACATGTTTGTCTTGGATTACGTACAGACCTAGTGTTTCTTAGAAGCCAAGATGCTACCATCTGGACATATTATGGAGGGACCACCCTTTGGAGAAAGACATCAAAACTGGCAAAGTAAAGGTCAGAGAAAAAGAGAAAGATCCTTAACAAGATGGCTAGATACAGAGCTGCCACAGTGGGCTGAGACATAGGAGCAATGGTTAGGACTGTACGAGACTGGGCAGTGTTTTGATTTGTTGTATATCTGAGAAGAACCAATCCAGTGTCGCCTAGCAACGACTATGACACATATCATATAGCGAGAGCCTTGTGCAAGATGGGCTATAACTACAATACATAACACATAACTGAAAGAGTTTGCAAGACTGGACAGTGTCTGTTCTGTGGTGTATCTGAGCGGAACCATGCTGATGACAAATAACAACAACTAAAACATATAAATGACAGTACCTATAACAGAATTCAGTGGTCTCATAATTTCCATAGTAGATATTGTATTTTCAAGTCACATTGATTCTACTGAAACATAAAATACTGAATATTGAAAATAAAAGGTGCTAAAAGTAGTATTGTTTTCAGAAGGAACAATTTTTGATGGGCTGAGGATAGAGCGTGGAATGTAGGGCAATGATAAGGGATGAAAAATGTCTGTAATGGCTACTATCACATACCTACAACAAATAATTATTTACCTACAACATGACCCAACGGTCTCTCTTAACCAAATAATTTCCCTTACTACCTTTCTTAGCTTACTCTTAGGGGATGAAGAAGGATTGGGGGGGGGGGGTAAGTGTGTCTGCATCTGTGATAGCAACTATCTAGAGGATTGATGGAATATAGAAAAATACTAGGATACGCGTTGGTTTCTAAGAAATACCCACAAAATAGAAAATCTGCGGATACTTGAGTCTACTCAACAAGTCCCTGCTCTATTCAAATTAACATAACCAGAAATATCCCATTGCAATTTGCCACAAAATATCATTAAAATCATCATAACTCTAATTTCCTTAGCTTAAGCCTTTACTACGTCTCCTTTGTGGTATTATACTTGGGTATAATATGTCTTAAAATCTGGAGGAGCCTAGAATGGCTTCTTTAAGATGTTTCTGAAGACTGTGGTCATTTCCTATGATATGGGTATCACCACAAGCTTTAGATATGTATAGCTTCAGGGAATTCATAGCCCATTCACGGACTTCTGCTTTAAAGTTTTCCCTAATTTCAAACCTTAAAGGAAGTTCAGGTAACAGCCATATGAAATGGATTTTTGCATTTAGCATAAATCTGTTAATGAAGACTTTCAATTATGCTCTCAAAAATATTGTCTTTATGGATTTCACGCCACTTTTCATTCCCTGAAAATCTTACATTCTTGACATTGCTTTTGAAGAACACAAATACACCTCATTGTTTTCTGTGCTTTCGTCTCTAGGAAACTCATGAATACATCATGTTCCCAACCAACTAATGAAATTAAGACTTCCTAAAGGTTTTTCAATTTTATTTCTATTTGTTAATTTGTCATGTTTCCTAGTTCTTTATTTCCTGCCATATCCTCAGGGGGAAAATCACAAATATTGTATTATTTTATTCCAATTTTTTCTTGAAAGTTTCTTCTATATATCTGGCCAATGTGGGAAGAAAATTAGTGTTTGTAGGCAGACTTTGAAATTCACAGGCCCTTTGATGTGAAGGTCTTGCTTTCACAGGAGAGAGAGAATTCCTGAAAGAAGCTGCACCTGTGGACCACAGCGTCAAGGGTTCTCCTATCTAACTGAAGAATCCCGCATTTCCTTTTATTGGCTGCTTCCTAAGCTCTCCACTATGAGGCAATCTAAAAACTATTGTCGCTACAGACATTTATTTCTCATCTAAAACCAAACCTTCAGCCCCTAAATTATAATTTTAAAAAATGACCACTCCCATTGTGTTACCTTGAAATTGCCTCTTATCTACCTTCTGATTGCTCATCAAATGGCAAATAAGTTCAGGATAGATGCAAAACAGCCATCATCGTTAAATCCCACCATTGGGTAGTCCAATTTATAATTCCTTTATATATTTCAAGGACTCTCTACATGAATCTTAGCAGCTCATGGACCACAGACCCAGCCAGAAAGTGATGCTGCAGCCTCAGTATCTTGTCTATGCAAGTAGCTAGTGTAAAGTAGGGGCATTCATTAATATGGTAATGAAGTCCTACTTAAAATTCTAGCCCCAATAATTCTGGAATTAAATTGCTCCCCTTGACGTCTGCCTCCTTTATATCCAAGTTACACTACACAATCAACAATATTAATAAAATATAATATAGATGATCAATTTATACACAAGAAACACCGAAATGGTTATGCTAATCAGTTGTCTTTTGTCCCTAAAATGCAGATGTTGCAAGCTGTACAAAAGTGAGATTTTATGCTCTCCTCCTTTAAAAGAATTGAAATGCACAATAATTAAAGGTTTATAGTTCATTTCCATAAGTATGCAGAGGTTGAAAGACAGAGTTAGCATTCATTCTATTACGTTTAAAATTGCTCATGTGTTCTCCTGATGGCTTAAGAATAGCAGCTATAAGCTAAAAACACACAGGTTCCTCCTATCTTCTTAGAAATTGCCCTTGGGACCACCGTCATGGATTCAGTGAGGAGTTTGCTGAAACACTTCTGTTCCTTTTCAGTCATCACATCATTTGACCTTCTGGCATGCCAATCTGCATATCCTACCCAAACAATTCACGTATCTTCCATGAAAACTGTTACATTTGCCATAACTCCTCTCATTAAACAGAACGACAAATAACGAAGCAAGACATCCAAAACCTGGGTGTATAATCCCAAATACAGACCTATTACTTTATTTTAAAATCTGATCCAGTAATTGAACAAACACTTATTATTTGCTTTCCATTTTAAAGGCACCATGCTTGATTCTGTACCAACACAAACGAAACAGAAGACATGGTGTTCTAACTGCAATGTACTTAAAACTCAGACTGAAACACAAGATAAATTATGCCTTAAAATAATCAGCAAAAGTAAGTTCACCTATGATAGGTCATGAGATATCTTCATTATGGCAGTGAACATGCATGAGAGGGAGGCACTACTAAATGTTTCCCTAAGAGTATTAATCTCCCCTTTGCTAGAAACAGAACATCTGGCCTTTACCCTGGATAAGGAGAGCGCAGTTTCCATTGTGCTGGGAGTTGCTATCAAATCAGTTCTGACTATTGGCAGCCTCAAGTGCAGTGACAACTGCCCCCATGGAGTTTTCAAGCCTGTGGGATTTCAAAAGCAGAGCATTAGGCCTGTCTTCCAACGTGGGACCAAACACTCTTTTTTTAGGCTGGTTTTCTAGCACTTAATCATCTGTACCACCCAGGGACTCCCACTTGCAATTAGAGAAGTGTCTTCTACAATAAGGCTAAGTTGACAGGGATGTGAGCTACAGAGGTGCATCCAGATTCCTTGAAGATCCCTAAAGAGACATAAGTGTGCTCTCTTCCCTCCTCCTCCCTGCTGGCCAGCCTGTGGATGCACATGGAGCTGGGTTGGTCATCTTGGACCATACAGTGAATGCCATGGGTTGGGGGACACAGAAAAGCAACGTGGAGGCAGTCTGAATCCTTGACAATTATAAAATTAATCCTTCATCCCTGAATCATGTTTTCCTGTATGCCACATTGTACAAGCATGGCTAGAAATAAAATCTTCTTTTTACAAATACACATTACATTTGGTGACGGTGGGTTTATGTGAAGGGAGAAGGGATAGCTCAGGAAAGGGGGGTAAAAATGGTTACACAAGCTGAAGAATGTAAGCAATGGCACTGAACTGTACCTGTAGGAATGGCTGAATTCCCTCCCCGCTGGGAGGGAGGGGGAGGGGGAAACAAAGGAAACCCAGCTGATTCCAGGAACCCAAGTGGAAAGTGAATTTTGAGAATGACGAGTGCAACGAATGTATAAGGGTGCTTTGCTCAATTGATGTATGTATGGATTGTGATAAGAGTTGTATGAGCCCCAATAAAAAGATTTATTAAATAAAATTTTTTTAAAAGAAATGGTTGAATTGGTGAATGTTTCCCTGTGACGATTCTCAATAAACACAAGAAAATAAATATTTAATGACCTACTGAATGTCCCTTAACTCATTTCATTTATAAATATTTAAATCTAAGACTTAAAAAGAGTCAGAGGCTCATGGTACACGCATGCATAAAGTGATCCCTTATACTTGCTCTATATTTAAATTTGAACATAGCACTCCCTCTGAATTTTTAGCTCTCAAAATGAACAAATGGAAGAACATGGATCTTGGTAGGTTTTATTACATTTTAATTGATAAAACTTCAATTTATTTCTTATTTGTTTCTCACATTCTCACAAACCTAAGCTTATTAATTTATCCACCAAAGTTAAATCACCTTAGATTGGTTAAAAATGAGCCCAGCCAAAGGCATGTGTAAGTCAAGATATAGAAAGGTAGATGACCCAGCAAAATCCAAGTGCAAAGCATAAAGAAAGCCTTCATCACAGTAATGAGCCGGCTGCAATTTAGAAACATTCATAGTAATAATCTCTCATTCCATTTGTTTATGTTTTATTCATCATTTTGAAAATACTTAGTGTAGTGACAATAATGAGATTCTCAAGACAACACACATTCTTTTTAAAAAGATAGTAATGGCTTTCAATAGCTCAAATGAAAATCTATTCAAATAAAATATTACTGGATCAGATTTGTTCAAATTTGTTCATATCTTTATTCTTAGGTATAACAGATTCCTCATTTGCATGAAAATAATATGGTGATGACATTTAAAAATTCATAGTTTGTATCACTTAGGCATTAAAAATTTTATAGCAAAAATTCCTTTGAAATATGCAATGCTCGTTCTTATTTTGACCTACAAAACCACAATTTGACATCTTGCATGAGCATTTTTTAAATTCCTTAGAAATACATATTAAACTTTAAATATACAGGCTTTACTCACATCTTTGGCAAAAACCTGGCTTGGCTTACAGAAGGCGTGTGGGACAGATATCCAGTTCTGAATTGTTGAGCCAACATAAGTATGTTTGTGACCAAGAAGACACACAATGGAACACACAATCTCTGAATTCAATAACCATGTCAGGAAACCTCTCTATACAAGTCAGTAAGTCTTGAAAACAACTTTGATTCATCTATTCTTCTAGGTGACTTTATAGTTCCCTTATTTGGTGTTGAATGTTAACCTCCATTTACTTCAATTTGGGTAGTATTTTTAAATAGTCTCACTTCAAACTCCCATTACTTTCTTTTATTTTTAATAGGTATATTTCTTAAACTATAGTCACTTATTCATATATGAAGCAAGTAAACTATGGCCACAAAATCATAGGTATTTTCCTAAACAAAATTACAAAAGTTGAAGCTATTGTTTCTCAGCATATTCTCCACCTATATCTATAAACTGATGTACATAGACGTTACCTCACTCTAACCCCTCTTTAAAGAGTTCTTCATTCTTTGGTTTACACCACATAATAATAAAAATTTTGGCATCTTTGAGGGATTCAAATTGTGTTCATGTTAGGTGGGATTTCAGTTTGGGAAGCAAAAAGAACTCTTAAGAAGTAAGATCAAGGCTAGAGGGTGGATGTGGTGAAGACTCCCAGTGAAATTTTTATAGGACAAATCCTGCTACCTTCCTATAACAAGCAGGAGCACTATCATCCTTGGGGTGGGGGGTGGGGGACAGGGAGTGAGGTTTCCTCAGTGCTGTTTCCTTGGCCTTTTCCCACCAAGGCAGTTTGTCATTTTCTTCAAACTTCATCATAATAAGCCCTAGTAATAATCCTGTGTCCTTTGGGAAAAAAAACTTATCAAGATGACCACTTTGGAATTTCAAAAGCTATGCCGTAAACTTTACTAGGGCTTGTGGAAGTCGCTGCTTTGATTGACTTTATTTGGAAGGCACCCTAACCAAAGTAAGAGATGAGTATTACTGAGAGAACTTGTCTGCAGTCGTCTACTGAACACAGAAAGGGGTTTTCCTGTTTCCTTTGGAACAACAAACTCAGGCATGCATAAACTAGAGCCCCAGCAACAATCCGTTATGACTTAGCCTTATATATTCCATTCATTTCAGCATCTAATTAGAATTCATTACGTATTAGATTAACCTCTGCCCTCCAGCAAATGTTAACTCCTGGGAGAAATGAAAGGACAGCCATAAACCAGGATCTTTCCGTGTAACCTCATTTAATCCTCACTGTTTAATCGGCCCATGTGATCGACATAATTCACATTTTACAGCTATAAAAACAGATTCCAATATATAATTCATTTTAAATCTCAATTTGTTTCTTACTGATTTACTCTGCCTATTAAAAACTGAATAATCAGAAATTCTTTTTTTTCTAAGAAGTGTTTTTCTTAGTCAACTTGGACAGGACAGAGTCTTCTAGAACTATTCCTCAGCATGCAGACCCCAAAGTGACCTGTTACTCTAACAATGGTAGCAGGAAAACAAAAAGCAAGAGCTCCGTAACTGTTCCAACAAACACATTTGGCTAAGGCCACACAGTCTGCGCTGGTATTTCCTGAGGCAGAAGCTCTCGGAAAAGCTCACCCTCCTGAGAGCCACCTGATTCTTTTCCCAGAATGTTCAGAGTTAGTTTGCCTGTGTTGGCTGGCAGATGGAGCTAAGGGAGAAGAGGAAAATTGCATTCTTTTTCTTCTTTTTTTGGATGTGTTAAAGACCTGAAATAAGGGAGAGATTGCCCTAAATCTTCACAAGGCTATTAGCAAATCCAGGGAAGGGAAACGGTAGAGGAAGAACTCAGAAAAATCAAAAGTGTAATCTGTGACTAGCAAAAGAAAAGTACAGCCACTGGGCAGAGCTGGCGATACCTAAAAGAGATAGAAATCCAGTTACCACATGACCCAGCAATTCCACTACTGGGCATATACGCAGAAGAAATAAGAAACAAACCATGCCCAGATAGCTGCTCCCCAATCTTAGTCGCTGCGCAGTTCACAGTCGCAAAAAAAAGGAAATAGCATAAATTTACATCAACAGACAAATGGATTTAAAAATTTTGGTGTATTCACATCCCTAAAAATAGTAGTGAAACCTACCACCAACTGTAGACTTCAGACTCTGGGGGCAGCACTTAGCACCCCATCTGAACCATTTGAACGGTATTCACAAGTGGCCACAGTGAAAATCTAAAGGTGTAATTTGGGAAGGGGGGATGGATACTAGATTGCTCCATCCCTGACTGCAGGAATAGCAATGGCATGTAGCATGTGCGCCTTTCAGACACGATTGCTGAAGACTAAGAGGGTGTATGTACTGTTAGGTAAGCAGGACCCGAGATATGTAACCCTGAAAAGAATGCAGACTGCACTGATGGTTTATAACATGTCCTTGTCTCTGTTTAACAAAGAGATATTCATCTGCTGGATGGATTCCTGTTAGCCTTGTGACAATTTAGATGTACCCATTTTGGGGTGGGGAGGGTGCTATGGGAGAGGTGTTTATCTATACAAGATAGGCAGAAAAGGCATTCTTAAAGAGACAGCATGTGGACCTAGAGTTCCTGGGGAGTATGGGAGGGAAGGAGGTGGAGAGAGATGAGTGGTGAGCAAATAGTGACAGGTACAGGAGATAGTAAGTGTTCTAGAATTGATGGCAAAGAAGAAGGAACTTTCTGATTCTGCTTGATTAATCAAATTGTATTCGTGAGGAATTAATGAGAGGTGCGCAATGGGTCAGCATGATAGTGGTCAAGAGAAAAGAAGGAAAATATATAAATAGATGGGTATTTGTTTACATATGTATACATGAGCAAATGCAACAAGGAAGCAGATGGACTTTGGACCTCCACTTAAATCTTACCTCAATACAAGAATTGTTTGCTCTATTAATGTGGAATTGTATGATACTCAGCTCCCTAACACAACCACCGAAGACAAAATGGATGCATAAGCAAATGTGGTGGAGAAAGCTGATGGTGTCCAGCTATTAAATGATATAGCATCTGGTGTCTTAAAGGCTTGTGCTTAAACAAGTGGCCATCTAACAGGGAAGCAACAAAGCTCACAGGGAAGAAGCACACCAGCCTGTGTGATCATGAGTTGTCGATGAGAAGAGGTACCAGAAGTTCAAAAACAAATGTAGACGTAGTGGAGACTCAAAACCCACCTGCAAGATAACTGGGCAGTCCCTCTCAGAAGGACCACACAGAAGGGATGATAAATCCAGGGTGCAGTATAGTACTGATCAACACATAACTATCCTCTAGTTCTTTAATATTTTCTCCCCTTAATATTATGGCTTTTATTTATTTTACCTCATTGATCATGCTAAATTTGCATGTGTTCATTTATATATTTAAGATCATTCAGTACATGAAAGCCGAGATAGATAACCCTTCAGAAACAGTAACAGGAGTAATGGTTCCCTGAGGGTACAGGAAGAGTGGGGGAAGAGGGGAATAGGGAGCAGATAGCAATAACAACTGTATAACCCTACTCAATGGATCAAACAACAGAATTGTATGTGAATGGATATGTTGGATTGTGTACATTATGGCCAAAAAAACTATTATAAGAAAAGAAAAATGGATTCCTGGAGGGAGGTGACATCAAGGAGTTCAAGAAGAAAGAAAACGTTCTGAAACTGATGGTGGTAGAAATTGCACAATACTGCTTTGATGTAATATCTGTAAGATCTCCCAATAAAATAATTTTTAATAAAGAAAAGTTTTCAAGAAATTCCACTCTATTTTCCAAGGAAAACCCCAAAAAAAGCCTTCCAGAAAGCATTCTGTGTCTGATGACATCCTTCACAGTGAAGTAAACAGTATAGTGACCGACCACACAATGCACAGTATTTATCATAGGTCAATAGCTGTTAACCGCTTACCATAGGCAGTTTCCTCATGCTTCAGCTCTTTTCTCAGTTTATTATAATCTTCTTTAATATTTTCCAACTTTCTGATAGTCCTGGATCCCAGTACCAACAACTTGCTGAGCAGTTCCTCCAAACCGTCTCTCTCGGAGACTAAGGACCAGATCTCCTCTGTAAGGTCCTTGGCTGTACAGAAGTAACTTCCTACAATACATGGTGGGAGAGAAGAGTGGAAAATAAGCTTTGTATCCTCCACAAAATGGGAACAAGTAATTCAAAACCATAGACTGACACATCACCATGAATGGAGGGGGGGAGTGCGTGATGCTCATCTGTAGACAGCTGGATATCCCTTGGTAGTGGGGAGGAAATGAGTCAATCAGGGTTCAGTGTAGCAACAATGAAACTCACAACCTTCCTCTAGTTCTTGAACGCTTCCTCCCCTCCCAATTATCATGACCCCAATTCTACCTTGCAGACCTGGTTAGACCAGAGGATGTACAGCGGTGAAGTGGGGATCTGGAAACACAGGGAATCTAGGACGGATGAACCCCTCAGGACCAGTGGTGGGAGTGGCGACACCGGGAGGGAAGGGGGTGTAGAAAGGGAGAACCAATCTTGGGGATCTATGTGTAACCTCCTCTCTGGGGGATGGGCAATGGGAAAGGTGGGTGAGGGGAGATGTCGGGCAGTGTAAGATAAGATAAAACAATTATTTATAAACTATTAAGGGGGCAAGGGGGAGCCGGGAGGGAGGGGGAGGGAAAAAAAGGAAACTGAGCTGATTCCATGAACCCAAGTGGAAGGTAAATTTTTAGAATGACAAGGGCAACGAATGTATAAGGGTGCTTTACTCAAGTGATGTATGTATGGATTGTGATAAGAGTTATATGAGCCCCAATAAAAATATTTATTAATAAAAATGTAAAAAAGAAATAGAAAAAATAAATAAAGACAGAGCAAAATTTTTTTTAAATCATAGATTGAGTAAAAGGGGACTAAACTTTGTAATTACATATCACATTCTTAACAATGCTCTGTAATATAACACGGGAAAATACTGCCCAGGATTCTTAAGCTGGAAGAATCGCTAGTCTATCATTTTCTTCTCGTTATCTGTTCTAAAAGTTCTAATGTTCTTGTGAAACATGATAGCATAAAAAATGTCCTGTGGAATCTAGGGAGCCCTAAGGTCTTACTCAATTCCAATATCCAGATATAAACTATTAACCCACTACTATCAACCTGATTTCAACTCATAGCAACAATTAAGAACAGAGGGGAAATTGCCTCATAGGAAGTCCAAGGCTATGAATTGCTATGAAAACAGACTGCCACTTCATTCTTCCACAAGGTGGCCTGTGGATTTGAACAGCTGACGTGGTGGTTAGCATTTGAGTGCTCTAAGAATGAGGTCACCAGGGCTCCTTGATATACAATGGTGGGTTGTAAGAGACTAGACCTTAGAGTAAAACCCACTGCCATCAAGTCAATTCTGACTCAGAGAGATTCTATATGGGGTTTCTCTCTCTCTCTCTCTCTCTCTCTCTCTCTCTCTCTCTCTCTCTCTCTCTCTCTCTCTCTCCAGCAGAAAGCATCCTCTTTTCCCCAAAGAACAGCTGGTGAGCTAAGCTGTGCTTAGCAGTCCAGTGCTTACTCAATAGTGTCACTCAGGGTCCTCCTTGGAGTAAGGGTTTACCAAACGTCACACCCTAGTCACCTTTGCTCATCCTTCAAACAAAGAGAGTGGCATATCCGGGACAGATATGATTGCATAATAGAGGGCCACAAAAGCAGACATGACATTCTATTGCACACTTAGCAGAATATGTGGCATACTAAATTTAGCAAGGCTGTAAAATACAAGGTCAATATACAAAACTCAGTTTAATTTCTCAATATCAGTAATAGACCAGCAATTTGAAAAAAATTAGCATCATTTATTGCTTATTGTTGTTGAAATATTTGTAAGCTTTCTACACCAAAAACTATTTTTAAAACTTCTGGAAGAAACCAAAGAAGACAAGTAGAAAGAAATACTATATACACTGTAAGATTCAGTATTCCTAAGATTTCAATTTTTTTCTAAGTGTATCTACAGATTCAATATCATTCCAATCAATGTCACAAGCTATTTTGTAGACAAGCTTATTTGAACATCTGCGTGTAAAACAAAACTGCCTAGATGAGCTAAAAAATCTTTAAAATAAGAACAAAGTTGTAGAATATAATACTACTTGATTTCAAAATTAATAATAAAGCTACAATAAACCAACCCAGTATGACACTGGCATTTAGATAGATTAATAGCTCAGTGAACAGGACAGCCTGAAGTCAAACCACACGCACACAGTCAAATTGGTTGTCAATTTAAGTGACAAAGCAAAGTAATGAGGGAAAGAAAGTACTTTGAACAAATTATGCTGGAACAACTGGCTATGCATAGGAGGGAAAACTAAATTTGATTCATATCACAAACTAGATACAAACATACTTTGAAATGAATTATAGACCTAAATGTAGAAGTTAAAACTACAATGCTTCTAGAAAAATAACTGAGGAAAATATGTTTCTTATTTTGAAAAGGCAAAATCTTTTGGACAAGACACAAAAAGATAGCCATTTAAAATGAATAAATGAGACCTCATGAAAATTAAAACACCTCTGCTAACCAGACAATGCCACTAAGAAATGAAGAGGCAAGTCCAGACTGGGAGAAAATAGTTTCAATACATCTATCTGACAAAGTACTTGAATCCTGCAATGGAATAATTTAAAATATGTGACTCCATTGCTACGTGAGAATGGCTTGACAGGTACATTGGAAAGCAATATACAAATGGCCAGTGAGCATACAAAAAGGTGCTAAACATAATTAGGCATCACACAAATACAAATCAAAACCACGAGATACCACTCCAACACCATTCAAATGGTTCTAATTACCTCCAATGACTATACCAGTTTCTCCTTAAGTTAAAGACACATCTTCTCTTGATCGAATCATTCTAATTCTAGATTTAATTCTGAATCTAGATTTAGAGAAATGAAAACAAACAGTCAAAAATACTTAAATACAAATGTTAATAGTGGATTTACACATGGTAGTCCCAATCTGGAAACAATACAAATGGACACTGACAGTAACATGCATAGACACACATGGACTATCTCCTCAGCAAAAAGAAAAAATCAGCATGCCCACAGCAACAGGATGTATATAAAAATATACTGAGTGATGAAAATAAGGCACAATCACCACATATAGATGATTCCATTTATGTTAAGTCCTAGAGCAAGCAAAAAGAAGCCCAAAGATGTCAGAATAGAGGTTGCCTAAGGAAAGGTTAATGATGATGACTGAGAAGAGCCACAGGGGTCTTTCTGGAGATGCAAAGATGTTCTATATCTTGGATGAGCTCTTGGTAATGCAGTTGTCGGAACTGTTGACCGTTACATAAAAACTATATGCATTTAGTCAATAAATATATCATATTAATGAGTTTTCCATAAACCAGTTTTTAGGAATAAAAGGTTCTTTGTTTCTTTTGTTTGTTACAGCTGCAATCATAGACACCATCTCTGCTTTAAATTTCACTATAATCCTATAAACCCCCCAAATCCACTGCCATCAAGTCACTTTCAAGTAAGAGACCCTATTTAGAGTTTCTGAAACTGTTGATCTTTATGGAAACATAGAGCCTCCATCAGAGTAGCTGATGGTTTAGAACCAATGATCTTACAGTTCAACAATTAGTCCAACAATTATCTCACAGTATCACCAGAGCATCACAACCTGAGGTGATAGGTTAAAGCATAGATTATCCATCCTAACATGCACATTTTTAAAAGTGCATTTTAATATCTCTGAATCCACTCATATTAGTGGTAGTGTGACTGACCATCTGCAATGCCCAGGTATTTTGATCTACAAACCACTTAAGGTTTATTTGAGATATGGTTGTCAGCTGAAAAATTTTGCTGATGTGGACTTGTAAGGTAAGGAGGATCGAATACTAACAAAAAAATTTCAAGGAACCCCAGTGCTCACGGGGAGTGGCAGGAGACTAGCCCCCACACGTGACTGCTCTTTGGTAAGGCAGACAGAAACAAAACCTGGTACCTTCTAAGTAACTTTCTTCGGGCTGGGCTTAGGGACCCCTGAGATTCATAAAACACATAGCCAAGATCAGACACAACAAAATCTTCCTGCTGAGCCATCTTCAAGAGACAATGTTAATGAAAAGTGCAGGGGAACCGCTATAGCCCCAGAGACAGCAAGCTGAAGATGCCAGCATGCAATCTCCTCTCCTGAAGATTTCACAAAGACAGGATCTTGTCAAAAGCTGGAAGAGACTACAGTCAGTCCCAGGTTATAAATAACGGACTGACAGACATCTTATACTTGCCCTCTGTTGTTGTTATTAGGTGTCATCGATCCGCTCTGACCCAGAGTGACACTCTGTACAACAGAACAAAGCACTGCCCAGGCCCACACCATCCTCACAATTGTACCTATGCCTGATGTTGCAGTCACTGTGTAAACGCATCTCCTAAAGGGCCTTCCTCTCTTTCACTGTCCTTCCACTTTACTAAACATGACGTCCTTCTCCAGAGCCTGGTTTCTCCCAACCATGTATCCAAAATATGTAAGACAAAGTCTTCCCATCCCTGCCCCTAAGGAACACTGTGGCCATACTTCCTCCAAGACAATTGTATATGTACTTTTATGAGTCTGTGTTACTTTCAGTATTCTCCGTGAGCACCACAATTCAAATGCTGATTCTCCTTCAGTCTTCTTTATTCAACATTCAGCTTTCACATGCATACGAGGCAATGGGAAATACCATGGCCTGGGTCAAGCTCACCATAGTCTTCAGAGTAACATCCTTGCTTTTCAATACATTGAAGAGATTTTGTGCATCAGATTTACCTAACGTAATTCATTTTTTGTTTTTGACTGTTTCTTCCACGATCATTAACTGTGGATCCAAGCAAGACAAAAAACTTTGACAATTTCAACCTTTCTCCATTAACCATGATGTTCCCTATTTTTCCACTTGTGAGGATTTGGGTCTTCTTGACATGAGTCAAAATCCACACTGAAGGCTGTGGTCCTTGATCTTCAACCGCAAGTGCCTCAAGTCCACCTAACTTTCAGTGAACAAGGTTGTGTCATCTGCATATCGCAGATTGATAATAAGCCTTCCTCCAACCTGATGTCACATTCTTCTTCATATAAACTCGTTTCTCTGTTTAATTACTCAGCATACAGATTATATAAGTATAGTGAGAGGGTACAACCCTGACACACCCTTCTCTGATTTTTTAAATATCATTTTATTGGGAGCTCTCACAGCTCTCCAGAGTTCAATCACATCAAGCATTATTGTATAATTGGTACCACAATCAGCTTCATGCATTTTCTTTCCCCTTGTACTCCTTGACATCATGCAGTATTCCCTTGTTCTGTTTTCAAAACTGCCTCTTGATCTACATACAAGCACAATCTACATGAGTACAATGAAGTGTTCTGGAATTCCCATCTTCTCAAGGTTATCCCTAGTTTGTTATGATCCACCCAGTCAATGCCTTTGCATAGTCCATGAAACACATGGAAACAGCTTTCTGGTATTCTCTACTTTGAGCCAAGATCCATCTGATATCAGAAATGATATTCCTTGTTCCATAGGCTCTTCCATATCTGTCCTGACCCTCTGCCAATGTACTGCTGCAGGTGTTTTTGCAAAGTTTTCTTGAAATCAGTGATATTGTTCTATTGTTTGAACATTCTGCTGGCTCACTTTTCTTTAGAATGGAGCTCTTCTAGTCAATTGTACAAATAGCTCTCTTTCCTGACCTAGACAAGCAAGTGCTTCTAGCACTTCATCATCCTGTTGAAACTTTTCAATTGGTATCCCATCAATTCCTGGAGAGCTGTTTTGGGCTAATGCTTGAATTTTTTCCGTCAGCACCATTGGTTCTTGCTCATATGCCGCCTCCTGAATGGTGGAACATTGACCAGTTCTTTTGGGTACAGTGACTCCATGTATTCTCTCCACCTCTTTTTTAAACCATTTTATTAGTACATAATCTAGACACCATCACATTCAATATCAATTCAGTCATATCAAAAAGTGTTGCACAATTGCTACCAGCATTAGTTTCCAAACATTTTCTTCCTGCTTGTACTCCTTGATACTAACTCTCCGTTAGCCCCACCACCACCTCCTCAGCTGTGCCCCCTCACAAACCCTTAATCTAGTTATTGTCTCTATAGATTCACCCATCCTGGGTTTCATTTACAAAAAAAATAGAAAATACAATACAGATGATCAAGAAAGCTACCATCAATAAAAAATACAACAGAGATAAAGCTCAGTGGTTTTTTGGGGGGGGTTAATCATTTTATTAGGGACTCATATAACTCTTATCACAATCCATCCATTCATCAATTGTGTAGAGCACATTTGTACATTCATTGTCTTCATCATTCTCAAAGCATTTGCTCTCCACTTAAGCCCCTGATATCAGCTCCTCATTTTTCCCCCCTTTCCCTGCTCCCCCTCCCTCATGAGCCCTTGATAATTTATAAATTATTATTTTGTCATATCTTGCACTGTTCAACATCTCCCTTCATTCATTTTTCTATTGTCCGTCCCCAGGGAGGAGGTTATATGTAGATCCTTGTAATCGATTCCCCCTTTGCACCCCACCCTCAAGTGTTTTATTTTTAATAGGGCTCACTCAACTATTTTGTCTTCCACTGTGCATGCTTCCTTTGTTAGACCTGATAGTCCCTGCTGTTCTTGCACAAGGGCCCCTAGATTTCTCCCTATTTTCTCACTGATGATCCTTATAGTTTGGGTTTTACATTTATGTCTCTGATTCATTTTGAGTTAGTTTTTGCGCATGGTATGATGTATGAGTCCTGTTTAATTCTTCTGCAGATGGATATCCAGTTTTTCCAGGACCATTTATTGAAGAAGACAATCCTTTAATATTTAATGTTTAGGGGACTTTTGTCAAATATCAGTTGTCTGTAGGTGAAAGTTTTTATTTCTGAGTTTTCTGTCCTGTTCTGTTGTCTATGTATCTATCATATTATACCAGTATCTGTGGATCTATCAATCTATCGATCAATTATGTATCTCTCATTAACTAGGCTGTTTTGATAACTGAGCCTGTGGAGTATATTTTAAGGTCAGACATTATTCATTTTTTGGAGAAGTTCTTTGCTTATCCTGGGCCTCTTACCTCTCCATATGAAGCTGGTAATTTGTTTTTCCATTTCTTTAAAGAATGATGTTGGGGTGTGGATCAGATTGTGTTGAATTTGTAGAATGCTTTAGGCAGTATTGGCATTTTCACAAAATTGAGTCTTCCTATCCAAGAACATGGGATAGTCTTCCATTTTTGTAGGTCTCTTTTGGTTTCTTGTATTAATGTTCTGTCATTTTCTCTGTATAGGTCTTTTGATTCTTTGGTTAGGTTTATTCCTAGGTGGTTCCTTTTTTGTGGCCATTGTGAATAGTATTGTTTTCTTGATGTCTTTTTTCTGATCTCTTGTCACTGGTATTTAGGAGTCCATTTGATTTCTGCAGGTAATCTTATATCCTGCTTGTTTACTAAATTCCTCAATTATTTTCAATGATCTTTTTGTGTAGACCTTGGGGTTCTCTCTATAGAAAATCAAATTGTCTGCAAATAGCAAGAGTTTCACTTCATCTTTGCCCAATTTTATTCCCTAATTTCCTGTTGTCTCGTTGTTCTGGCTAGGACTTCCAGCAAACTTTGTTATAATGGGCATCTTTGTCTGGTTCCTGTTTCCAGTGATAATGTTTTCTGGTTTTCCCCATTGAGTGTGATATATGCTCTTGGTTTTTCATACAGAGCCTTTATTATGTTGAGGAATTTCCCTTCTATTCCTACCTTATTGAGTGCTTTTATTAGGAATGGATGCAGGATATTGTCAATATCTTTTTCGGAATCAATTGATATGATCATGTGATTCTTATTCTTTATCTTGTTTATGTGGTGGATTGCATTAATTTTTTAAAATATTGAACCATCCCTGCATCCCTGGTATGAATTTCACTTTGTCATGATGTTCTTCTATTATGATTATTATCAACAGATTGTTGGATTCTATTGGCCAGGATTTTGTTGAGAATTTTTTTCTATGTTCAGGAGGGATATTAGTCTCTAATTTTCTATCTTTGTGGGGTCCTTGTCTGGTTTTGGTATCAAGGTTATGCTGGCTTCATAGAATGAGTTGGGGAGTCTGTTCTCCCTTTCTATACTCTGGAATAGTTTGTGTAGAATTGGTGACAGTTCTCTGAATAGTTGGTAGAGTTCTCCTGTGAAGATACCTGGTGCTGGGCATTTTTTGCTTGGGAATTTTTTTATGACCTTGTGCATTTCTTCTTTTGCTATGGGTCTGTTGAAGTTTTTTTGTGTCAATCTTTGTTAATTTGGGCCGGGGATGTATTTCTAGGTATTTTTCCATGTCATCTAGATTACTGAATTTGCTGGAATACAGACTTTTGTAACATGGTGTCATTATTCCTTTTATTACGTTTGGATCTGTGTGATGCCACTCATTTTAGCTCTAATTCTAGAATTTGTGTCTGCTCTTTCTTTTCCTTTGTTAAGTTTGCTGGTGGTTTGTCAATTTTGTTGAGCCTTTCAAAGAACCAACTCCTTATTTTATTGATTTTTCCATAGCTTTCCTGTTTTCCAATTCATTTATTTTTGCTATGATTTTTATGATTTCTTTTCTTCTTTTTGGGGAGGATTTATGCTGTTTTCCTTATTCTAATTGTTGAAGGTGTTGTGTTAAAGTGTTAAAATTTGTTTTCTCTTCTCTTTTTATGTGCATGTTGATTGCTATAAACTGGCCTCTGATAACTGTTTTTGCTGTGTCTCACAGGTTCTGGTATGCATGATTATCATTCTCATTTGTTTCAAGGAAGCTCTTAATTTCATCTCTTTGTTTTAACTTCTTTTGCTTCTGTTTTCTTTATTTACTGTTCAATCTTTGCATGCACACGAGGCAACTAAAAATACCAATGCTTAGTTGGACCTTAGTCTCCAAGTGGCATCTTCGTTCTTCAACACTTTTTTCCCCTTTTTTTTTTAACATTTTATTAGGGACTCATACAACTCTTATCACAATCTCTTATTTGGATTAACATCCAGTCTTTTTTGGAATAGTGTATTGTTGAGTCTCCATGTGTTTGTCTTTATGTTTTTAATCTTTCTAATGTTGACTTCTAGTTTTAGTGCACTGTGGTTTGAGAAGATGGTTTGAAGGATCTCTATATGTTTAAAATTGTTAAGACTTGCTTTCTGTCCTAGCATGTGGTCTGTTTATGATATGTGCCATGTGCATTGGAGAAAAGCATGTGTTTTTTTTCCTGTTGGTTGAAGTACTCTGTAAACATCTGTGAGATCGAGCTGTTTGATTAAGCTATTCAGCACTCCCCTTTCTTTATTAAGTCTCTTTCCTGTTCATCTATATTTCCTTGAGAGTGGTGTATTGAAGGTCCCCTACTATTACTGTCAAGATCATATTTTGCTTCTGATGGACTTGTTTTAATTTTCTTCAGCTGTAACCTGAATATACAGATGAGCAATTGATGGTTTGTTCCATAGTCAGCTCCTGACCTTTCTTTAGCTCATTATATTGAACATCTTCTCTTCCCACAACTGTAATCCATTTTATTTCTGTGTATTCAATCTGGAGACATTCATGTCTGTCATTGTCTTCTGTGTTGTTGAAAAATAGTATTTACTATGCACAAATCATTGGTCTTGCAAAATTCAATCGTTCAATCACCTGCTTTGTTTGTCACCAAGTTCATATTTTCAAAATATTGTTCTTCCATGTTTGTGTCTAACTTTTTCATTCCACAAGTAATAATTATCAATGCATCTTGTTTGCACATCTATTTGATTTCCAACTGAAATCGGCAGTAGAATCCTTCAATTGCTTCATCATCAGCTTTAGTGGTTGGAGGATAAATTTGAATAATAATTGTATTGATTGGATTACCTTGAAGGTATATAGGTTTAATCCCATCACAGGAAGCGCTGAACTTCAAGATTGATTTGCAGTGTCCTTTTTGACAATAATGTGATGCTGCTCCTATTGATTGTGTTATTCCTGGCACAGTAAATCATATGATTTGCTGATTCAAAATGGCCAACACTGAGCCACTTCAGCTCACTAGTGCCTAGGATATCAATAGTAATGTGTTCCATTTCATTTTTGATGACTTTCAATTTTCCTAGAGTCATACTTCTCACATTCTAGCTGCTCCTTCTTACCTTGAGTCATGCCCCATCAGCAAAGGGCGATCCTGAAGGCTCCACTCCAAGAAAGTAGCACCTCCTCAGTTACATTGTAAGTACCCTTGAACTTAAGGGGCACTATTTTTGACAATGTTATACTTCCATTCATTAGACCTTCAGCATCTGATACTGTTTACATGCTGTGTAAAAGTTTCCAGTGGCTCTAAAGTTATATACATTAACCCTCACTCTGAAATGATCGAGCAAACCCCTACTGGCAACAAATTCTTCATCAGAGTCAACTTTACCCTGAAGCTGTTAAAAAATTGAAAAGGTGTCCTTTTCTAGCACTACACTAAGCTAAATAAAAACTATATGTACATGGTCTGGCTTATCTACAAATTTGACTTCAAGACTCACTTAGGAACTTATTATGTTTGTACCCCCAAGGACTTCTCATATCTATGAGGGGGCTTCAAAAGTTCATGGAAAAATTCCATTGTCTTTCAGTTCTATTTTTCAATGAACTTTTTAAAGCCCCCTCATATACAGAGTGCATGCCTTCCAGAAAGTTTGCTAGCAATGAGTTCTCAGAGACTCGTAAAAATCATCAAAACTCTAGAGACTAGAGTCCTTAATAAAACATGAGAGAAATCATTAATTAAATCCAGCCCCATCTGTGATCCTAAAGAGTATAACTTTGGAACATGCATAATGATAGAGTGAAAGTTCTATATATCTAGATTGAGTGTAAACTCCTAAAGAGAAAGGTATTATGAAACCCATGCCAATATAAAATGCTACGTTGACCTCAGTTAATATTTTATGAGTATGTTGGCCTCAAACCCAAGCCCATGTTGCGAGTCTTGCTTGGTATAGGCCTCCCTGATTGCAAAGATTAGCCAAAAGGGCTGTGATGGAAATTCATGGAAGCAAACTCTGATCTCTAAGGAAAGAGCTATTAGTGACACAGTGACCCCAATCTCTGTCACTCTAATTGGCTCTTTCCAAATGTCACAGGAGGATCGGAATGGAGATAAGCATGCTGTGCTGCCCTTACTTCTGATGCTATAAATATACCTATCTATTCTTCAGCAAGGATGCAGTATTGTGGGATTCACAAATTTATTTTAAAACATTTGTTAAGATACATTATTCAGCAAATAACACAGCTAAAAGCCTTTAGGTATATGCCAACTACATTAAGGCTTTTAATTTTATTTATGCTGTATATCTCTAAATTAAAATATCTGCCTTCTAAATCAGTGTTCCTTGGAGTAATCAATTACTCTTTTGCTGTGTTAGGCTTGACTAGAGAAGCAAATCCAGTGACACATATGTGTCAGAAAGAGCTTTATATCAAGAAGAAAGTATATATCAAAAAAAAAAAAATCCCAGCCCAGTCCAACTCAAGTCCTTGAGTCCCTCTTCAGACTCACACAGCAACATGCAATGATGCAGAATGCAGGACGATCATAATTTGATGGGTGCAAAGTTGTGTGGATCAAATAACAGTGGATGCATTGCAGGGCTCTGGTGGCAATCAGGGTCCACCAGCAGGAAGGAGAAAGCAGAGAGAAGCACAGGTGGGCTGGACCCTCCTTATGAGAAGGCCATGCCCACAAGGAGCACTATCAGGCTGTGACCGGACTGACAGTAGATACCACCTCTACACTTTTATGTATCTTCAAGTTGACATGAAATTATGTTACAACCACCTTTGCTAAAGTCATTACTTGAGAGTCTCATTTTAAAAATTACAGTGCTCTCCTTACATAAATTGTCTCACGTCATCTCCTCACCAATCCAAGGAAGAAGTACAGAATAATTTTCCTAAAGTTGGAGAAACTGAGGTCCAAAGATTGACCTTCCAAGGACAAAAAGTTTGAATTCTGAGATCCCTCATGAGTGCTGCATTTGCGGGTGTTAATTCCAACCTAATTTTAAGTACTTTTTCTGTTGCATATAGCTCAATATTTGGCTGGGTCAAACAAACAACAACAAAAACAAGCTCATTGTCATTAAGTCAAAGTGGATTAATAGTGATCCTATAGGACGGACAGGGTAGAACTTCCCGAGACTATAACTCTATACAAAAGTAGAAAGTCTCATCTTTCTCCCAAGGAGCGGTTGGTTGTTTTGAACTGCTTACCTTGCAGATCACAGTCCCACTTGTAATGACTACATCACCAGGGCTCCTTTAAACTTGGGCACAATAACCCATAAAATGAGGGAGTCCACTTCCTACACTTCACTATGCCTTCACCTGGGAGAAGATGTTTTACACAATCAATGACTACATGTGCCTAACTGCACAGGCATGTCAGTTTGTGACCGCCATCCTAAATTATGTACTTTCACCTTCCAAAGTTTGAATGATACATTCTTTATTGGTGGAAGGGAAAAAATCCAACACCATAGCTCTACCTCTAAAACGTAAAATCATGATGTACTGCATCTTTTCTCCTGTATGACACCAAGGGTAAAGAAATAAAGCAAATCAAGCTACCTAAAAGCCAGATGTTTGGTGCTCTCCCCTAAGTCCCTGAGGTCCCAGTCTCTGGAGGAATTCCTAATTCAAGTACACAAAATTAAGCAAACCTGGGACGTGTCTGTCAGTGGAGGTTTGCATGTTGCTATGGAGCTTAAAATATTTCAATGGAACTGCCAGACTAAGACAGGCTAGGATGAAAGATCTATTGATCTACTTATGAAAACCCTATGGATCACAAGGGTGTGATCCTCAAGTGATCATAGGGTTGGCTCAGAACTAGTCTGCCTACCAAACTTCAGAAGAAACTGATCCAGAACAAGTTCCCCCTTTTGCAAGTGGAGACACTAAACTAAATTTGGAAGAATCACAGCATCCTCCCATTATTGGATTATTTCAGTATTTGTGTGTTAATGTTACATGGAAACAGAAGAACAAGGACATGGGGATCAGTATGCCTCAAACTGAAGACGATCCCAAAACAAGCTAATGGCCAGTGAGAAGTATACACTTGGCATTATGAGATTTGTTCACCAGGCTCCCTGATCACCAACAGTCTGGTTGGTTCCTATGAATTCTACGGCAAAGGGGTAACTGGGAGAGTCACAGGAATCAGACCAGGTGGCCTTGGGCCTCAGGCACATAATTCAGACACTGAGAAAACATGGAGAGAAAATCAAGTGGTGCTGAAAGATGTGTTCTCGGACCGATGCCCTCTGGCAGGCCACAGATGAGACAATGGTTTAACTGCTACAGAGGTGTAAAAGGTATACTCGCGTGCACCCCACCTAAGAAGAAAAGGAACGCAGGAGTGGCTCATCAGTGTCTCCCCTGACTTAGTACAGGGATTCTAGCATTCCTGGAACATTATAAATACTGGCCCCATGTCTAGGGCCATAACTTGAACACATTAGCCAGAAACCTGCAACAGTGAGTGAGCACTAGTCATGCACTCACCTCCTGACCAAATCTCCTCCCAGTCAGACACATGACTAATGATTACTAATATAAGTCTATACCCACTGTATGGAAGGAGATATCACACTCATGCTTACTATTCATGTATTAGTATATAGTAACATATTAAGTGCTCATAGTATGCTGTTTTAATCTGATTTATGACCTCATTTGATTCTTACAATAATCTAATTATGATTATTCCCATTTTTAGATCAGTAATCAAGATATTAATGTGTTTAATAACTTGTCCAAGGTCATTCACAAGACATTCTTGGCTTGGTGGTGGAATTCTCATCTTCCATGTGTGATGTGGTTATTACACCTCATCCACATCAATCACCTATCAGTGGAGGCTTGTATGCTACTATGGTGCTGAACAGGTTTCGGCACAGCATCCAAGCTAAGAGAGACTAGGAAGAAAGAACTGGTGATCTACTTTCAAAAATCAGCCAATGAATTCATTGAAAATGCTAAGGACTGCAATGATCTGATCCTATTATGCATAGTCTTCATGAGTTATAGCTAACTCAAAGATAGTTGCAACAATATTATAGACTGTTAACATGGTCAGTGGCTAAAGGAAAGATTGGAAGTTTGAGCCCATCCAGAGACACCTCAGAAGAAAGGTCCTGGTAATCTACTTCCAAAAATCAGCCACTGAAAACCCTACAGCTCACAAAAAGCTCACTACGCAATAAATCTGGGTATGCTTGGCAGCATTTTCATTCCATTGTGCAGTGGGTCACCAAGAGTCAGAGGTCAACTTGTTGTTGTTGTTGTTGTTAGGTGTCAGCAAGTCGGTTCCAACTCAGCAACCACATGTACCACAGTACAAAACATCACTTGGTCCGGTGCCATCCTCACAATTGTTCTTGGCTTGAGTCCATTGTTGCAACCACTGTATCAATCTATCTTGTTGAGGAACTTTCTCTTTCTCACTGCCTCTCTAGTTTATCAATATAACGTGCTTCTCCAGGGACCAGTCTCTCTTGACAATATGACCAGAGACCATACTCTCTTGACAAAAATGCCTTGTCATCTTTGCCTCTGAGGAGCACTCTGGCTGTACTGGTTTAAAGGCGGATATGTTTGTTTTTAGCAGCCATGATACTTCCAATGTTCTTCACCAGCACTATATTTCAAGTACATTGATTTTTCTTTGGTCTACCTCACTCAATATCCAACTTTCACAAGTGGATGAGGCCATTGACAATATCATGGATTGGGTCAGGGGCGCCTTAGTGCTCAAGGTTAAAATCCTTGCTTTTCAACACTTTGAAGAGGTCTTGTCCAGCAGATTTACCCATTCCAATGTGTCATTTGATCTCATGACTGCTGCTTCCATGACTTTTGTGAATCCAATCATGATGAAATTCTTGACAGCTTCAATCTCTTTTATTATGATATTAGTAATTGGCTCAGTTGTGAAGATTTTTATTTTCTTTACATTGAGCTGTAATCCATACTGAAGTCTGCAACCCAAGTCTTCATCAGAGAGTGCGTCAAGTCCACCTATCTTTCAGCAAGCAAAGTTATATCATCTGCATATTGCAGGTTATTAATAAGCCTTCCTCCAGTCCATTGAGGTGCAATCCATACCGAAGGGTTAATGTAACAGCAACTAACAATCACTAATCAGTTAGTGATAAAACCTAGACTTCACCCCCAAATTCTCAGATTCCAAAGCCTTACTTTGGCTCTATTACACTCTATGTTCTCTGCTCTCAAAAATCAAGTGTTCTCTCTGCCATATTTAACACTAATTTTATTTTTGATTTATTGTTTGGTGTTACACAATGGCACCAAATAAGTGTGTTAAAACAACTCACTGTCTACCAAGCAGCACCCGAGTTAAGGCAAAATAGTGAAAATAAAAGAGATAAGTAACATTTAAGTCAGGATTGAAAAGAATTATGAAGAAATCTAAGATTCTAGGAATATTTGGAACTTGCAGGAATAATGACTAAGAATTAGCATAATAGTTATTTGGAGCAAAATTCTTGAGCTGGGGGTCATGACCCATATGAGATCATATAACTAGATGTAGAGGTCAGTAAAAATTTGGTAACAATAAAAGCTTTCTGAGTATGAAACACCCAAAATTAATTCAAAATCAACTGCATACGGAATCTGAGGTGTTTGGGGCCATGCTTCGCCCTCTTGCAAATTTCTCAGATGAAAACGGGTAATAAGTAGAGAGAGTTGAAGAAGTCCTGACAGAGAATCCATTTAATGTGTCCAAATAAATCCAGTGGGTTGTTACTTTTGCTATATTGCCACTGTTTTCCATTTTCTGTGACAGGAATTGGCGGGCTTATTTGAGAGATGTAAATCAAAACAAAAATGCAATACCACTTCACCTCATCACTGAAAGCAAAGTTTAAAATGTAGGTAAGAATAAATGCTGAAAAGAGTGTTGAGAAGTGTGGTAATGATTTCTTTTGTAAGAATTAATGCAAAAGGCAAAAAAAATTAATGCAAAGCTAGTCCCAAGGAGTTAAAGATTGCAGAAGTCCCAAATTTCCAATTCTTCCAACTGCTCCATTTCCACCAGTGCACCCCACCCCCACCTTCCTTGAATTTCTTCATGTGTCTGAGGTCTGCAAACCACTGCAGTGTCCCACAAACACTCACAAAATCTGAGGAAATGTTTCACATAAGGTCAGGCAGGCGTACACCAGATGCTGAATCTAAAGGAACGTGCCTAAATCAGCCATCTCTTTACTGTCAGCGTTTATTCCGGAAGTTAACATGTAATGTCAGAGGGAAATGCCAGGGTTGAGTTGTTTGTCAGGACATTTGTAAAAGTGTTCTGGATCCAGAAGACTCGCTGCACAGGGATCTCAGGCTCAGAAGATAACTATAACATCAGAGGAACAGCAGCAAAACTGGGAGTCAGAGCATGGACGTATTTCTCAACCCACGGAGCAAACAAAGCTGGGTACTTTTGTGCAGACGTCTGGCTTTCAGAGCGGGGTGCCTTTGGGCATTTAATTGGGGAAGTTGGGTTTGCTAACCCACGGAAATAGAACTCACTGTCTTTGGGCTGTGGCTTCCTGGAATGGGGTTCTTCTGGGCAAGTAATTCAGAGAGCAGGTTGCTGATCAAAGACTTTTAGCTGAATGCCTTCAGGTTGAGGCTTTCAATGGAGACGTATGTTCCTTAGGTATTTATTAGCAGGACTGAAAGAACTTCGTAACATATCCTGATAAATAACTCAACCCTGAGCATTTTGCATCGGTATTACAGCATGTTAACATCCTTCAGAAACCCTTATTCTAAATACAATATTCTATTCTCCGCTCTATATTACATCTTAAAGCATATGTGACCTGGGATCTCTGGCAGGATGTTTCCTATAGGCATTCATCTCTTTTTTTTTTCTCAATCAGACTTCTTCCAGGTCACTCCAGAAGCAGCTTTTCTCCTCTGAGCTGTAGCATATCATTCTTTGCATCCATTATAAATATCAGTAACCAAGGTAACCATTAAACCTAGAGTGTGGCCCAATTCATACCCTCTACTAAGGTCACAGAACAAAGGAGTGTGCAACAGGGTTGTATCCTTTCACCATACGTATTCAATTTGCATGCTGAACAAATAATCATAGACGCTTGATTATATCAAAATGAATGTGGCATCATGGTTGGAGTAGGCTTATTAACAACTTATAATATGCAGAGAATATAACCTTGCTTGATGAAAGTAAGAAGGACTTGAAGAACTTGCTGATAAAAATCAAGAATTTTAGCCTTCAGTATGGATGATGATTCAAGATCAAGAAACCCAAATCCTCACATCTGGACCAATAGGACATCAGCATAAATGGAGAAAAAGTTGCAGTTGTGAAGGATTTTGTCTTGCTCGGGTCCACAGTTAATGATCAGGGAGGAAGCAGTCGAGAACTCGGTGCTGAGTTGCATTAGGTAGACCTGCTGCACAATCACTTTTTAGAGTATTGCAAAGCAAGGAAGCTACTTTGAGAACCAAGGCAAGCCTGACCCAAGGCATGCTATTTTCAACCACTTCATACGCATTTGAAAGTTGAATAAAGAAGACTGAAAAAATGGAAGTATTTAAATTATGGTGCTGGAGAAAAATACTGAAAGTACCATAAAAGACTGATAGAACATATCCGTCTTGGAAGAAGTATGGCCAAGGTGCTCCTTAGAGACAAGAATGGCAAGATTTTACCTTATATACTGTGGACATATTGTTAGGAGAGACCAGTCCCAGGAGACGGACATCATGTTTGGTAAATGAGCAGGAAATCAAAAAGGAGGAAGGCCCTTAAGGAGATGGATGGACACAGTGGCTGCAACAATGGGCTCAAGCATAGGAACAATTGTGAGGACAGCGCGGAACTGGGCAGTGTTTCCTTCATATTGCATAAGGTTGCTATGGGGCAGAATGGACTCTATGGCACCGTGAGATCTTAATTTCAGCCGATTCCTGTTCATTAACAGATAATGTCCATCAAAACGTGACTAGAGCTACAGACATATGAAATCTGGAACTGTAATATATCACAGGAGAGATCGTGGCTGGAAGGGCCTAATTGATTCAGTATAACTCAACTGGAACTTTCATACTGCTGGTGAGACTGTCAAATGTTGCAACCACTTGTGGTATGGGGCTTCTTCAAAAAGTTGGGACTAGAAATACCAAATAGTCCAGCAGTCTGTCTACTTGACATGTATCCTAGAAAAATAAGAGTCACAGCACAAATATATGAACACATATATAGGGGCATCCATGTTCATCACAGCAGTATTCCCGGTAGTAAAAAGACAAAAACAGCCTAAATGCTCATCCATGGAAGAATGGGCAAGAGTCTTTGGTGAAGACACAAGAGAACAGGGTAACGTTGAGCAATAGGGATGAATCTGCAATAGGGTTCATCATGATGTGGATGAACCCAAAGGACATTTTATTTAGTAAAATTAGGCCACCACAAAAGAACAAATACTGTATGAAACCACGGTTATATGGATGGATGGATTGTGATAAGAGTTGTATGAGCCCTTAATAAAATGATTATATAAAAAAAGAGAGAAGTAGTATTTCAACCTTGCCCAAATTTAAGTGCATTGACAACTTCCAGCAAAGGTGAAAGGACTAGTCCTCGGGAGTGACGTTCACTGCAAGGGCACAATGACAATCTACGCAGCATCGCCGGGGACACTGCAGAGTAGGTACCACCTAATACTGCCTAAGCACTCACATAGCACAAAACTCTAATCGTTTTTCTCCCTTGCCTGGACTTTAATTACTTCAGATTTCATTCTAATCTCTAAAGCCCATGTGAAAACTCATATAGGATTGCAAAGATCTAGTTCTATATGTTTTCATCAAAAGAGATTTACATTTTAAAACTAGCTATATGTCCGGCTATTTGAGATTAGAGGCCTAACCCTTTTTCTATGCATGTTCAACCCTAAGTTTTTATATCTATTTCTGTGGCTGTGATACAAAATAACTGTACTTAGATTTAAAATAAAACAATTCCCTGCAATATCAACAACAAAAAAAGTCAAGCATAAGTTTTCATGTGAAAAGAAGCATGCTTTGATGGCTTCCAGAAGTGGAAAGCAGAGGGAGGAAGGGAGGAAAAGTCATTGGCTAAAGTTTAGAGAAGTGTTAGTGTGGGTGAAGAAGACAATGCACAATAAGAGGGAGGTTAAGAAATAATGATGGAGGAAGACACTGGGGTTATTTCAAGAGTTAAGGGTGAAAGAGGCAACTATTACTATAGAGATTATCCTGCAACACTGGGATGTACATGTAAATGCTTGGATAGACACACAGCCTAAACAGGTGGGAGAGGGAGAGTGTGGAGGTACATAGGAATATAAAATATACAGCTTTGACAAAAGGTATTTGGCTATGTGTATTTAGTCTTGCTACAAGTATTTCCATGAACGTGTGGAGCACAGAGGGGTGGAAAGTTATGAACACTTCATAGATATAACCCAGCAACTTGAGGGAACAAGTTATTGACTCTACAGGATCAAAACCATAGTCTTGAGAGACATCAAGGTAACAACTGGCAAAACATAGGGCAGTTCACAAAAGCAATGTTCTATAACCTGCTTCGGTTAGTAGGAACAGGGGCTTTAAAAGCTCTGGGCAGTCATCGCAGGTACAACTCGTGGTCTCTCCCTATCCAAAAGGAAAAAGAGAGATGAAAAATCAAAAGACATATGGAAAAAATTAGTCCGATGGATTAATCGACCGTGTGAACTTTAGTCTCCCCAACCTTGAGAACAGAAGAACTAGATGGTGCCTGCTTACCACTACCAACTGCTCTGAATGGGATCATATTGGAAGGTATTCGATAGAGGAGCTGAAAAATGTAAAACAGATCGCAAAACAGAAAAGGCACCCTGGTTGGATAGAGACCGGTGGCCCATATATTTTCGATATGGAAATGAGTTCACTTCCACATTAGAACTAGTAGATGCCATCAAGTCAGTTCCAACCCATAGTAACTTTATGCACAAGAGAACAAAACACCTCCTGGTCCTGGATCACTCTCACGACTCTTCCTATGCTTCAGCCCATTGTTGAAGGCACTGGGTCAGTCCCTCTTGCTGAGAGCCTTCCTCTTTGGGGATATCCCTCCATTTTACCAAGCGTGATGTCCTTCTTCAGAGACTGAGCTCTCATGACAACATGTCCCAAATATGCAAGACAAGTCTTGCCATCCCTGCCTCTAAATAACCAAAAAGAACTAGTCAACAGTCCACGTTAGATTGTGGTAGCAATTGTACAACTTTTCTTGATGTGATTGAGCTATGGAATGATATGCTATATGTATTAACTTCCAATTAATAATAAATTATTTTAAGATTTCCATAACAAAAGAAACCGACTTTGATGGTTACAAGGGAGAGGCAGAGAAGGCAGAGAATAGTACCAGGCTAGAGCATAGACATGTATTAATTTGGGTGAAGGGAAGATAATATTCTAAAAGAAGATGCTGGAGGGCATGTGCAGACGGGGGTGGAGGGGGGTCATGGCAAACTACTATTTGAGAGGACTGATGAGCTGTTTATATTATTTAATGCAAAAATAATTATCTGATAATTCACTATAAATGATTATTTTTAAAATAAAAGTTGCATGTGGCCATGTAAAAATAAAAAATAGTCAACTATGAGGGGGTACCCCCCCTCCAAAAACGGAAAAAGTTCCACTGGGCGTTTTCCCTCTAGGGAAGCATCAAGCAACTCACTCTGAGATAGTGCACCCAGTGGCATCGCCTGGGAAGTTTCTCTCTGGCCACAGTGAATTTTTTCATAAAAGCAGTTTCTGTCAAACCTCATTTTTTTGTGATGGCTGATTTAAGAGAATAGTGTGCAGGCTGTGAAATTTTGTTTCCTGATCAGGAAAAAATGTCACAGAAACTGTTGTGATGTTGAACACAGCTTATAAGGACAACACTATGGGAAAAATTCAAGTGTACAACTGTTTTTCTCATTTCAAAAATGTGAAACGGTGATTGATGACAAACCTCATTCTGGACATCTGTTCACTTCCCAAATGGATGAAAATGTCAACTCATAGTGCATTTGGAGTTTGTTCTGCCAGGTCAGATGTTAATCAAACTTTCTATTTAGAGGTTCTGAAAGGAGAGTGTAACAGTGTGCTACCAAAAAGGCGTGATCTGTGGCAAATGGAGGACTGATTTTGCCACCACGACAATGTACCTGCTCAAGCAGCCATCTAAGTGTACCAGTTTGGGGCAAAAAAAAAAACCAAAAGCATGCCTGTCTTGCCCCCACTCATGTTACTCACCTGACCTCCCACCATGTGACTTCATTTTGCTTCTTCAAATGACATGAAAGGACAGTGATTTGAAGGAATAGAAGAGGTGAAGAAAAAAAAGAGGGAGGTGCTTGTCCCCTATCCGAACAGATAAATTTGAAAAACGTTTCCAAGAATAGAATCGCAGATTTGACAAAAGTGTAATGGAGAGTACTTTGAAGGTGATACAGTTGTTTAGTAAAAAAAATTTAAATACATAGCTTTGAAAAAAATTTTTAGTTTTTCTTTTTTTGGGAGGGTAGCCCTCTTATATAAGATCAAAAGGTCGGCATTTTCCAAGGACTACGTTCAGAGGGTTAGGAGAGAATGAGAAATAGAAACATGAAGTGGAGGGAAGAAGCGGACGAGCAATGGTGCCTTGAGGGAGTTTCAATGGATGAATTGAATCAGAATGTGTATGAATTTGTGAATATGATCTGTTTGGTAAACCCTCATTTAATTCACAATGAAAAGTTGTGTTTTTTAAATCAGTTTTGTCAATGTGTATCTCACCAAACTTAAACATTAAATTTACCAGAGTTTTCTAAATATCAACAACTATCTATCTGTGGTGGGTTCTTATACTTTCTTTGTTTTCTTTTTTATTGCAAGTATCCTAGTCAAGCTTATGGCTTCCAGATTTCAGACACACCCTCCCTCTACTCCAGTCCATACTCTACTGCCAGGTGAAGCTATTTAAAACTTGGTTTTGCTCATGTTACTACGCTGCTAAGAACTTTGTAGTGGGTGATATTTTTAACCTTTACTTGAGATTTCAAGCTCTAGTAAATCCTAGTTCTAATCTACTTTGACAAGCTCATATTTTCAAAACATTAGTCCTGCAGCTCCTTTGATCTAGCCTGTTCTTGCTACCCAAAGCACAATTTTCTTCTACCTCCAGTCCTGGTATATTTACTTCCATCCTACCATAATGAACCCAGAACATAATTTTCATAAAGGAAGGTTTCATATACTATTGCATCATTAGAACCTAGAACCTCCCAAAGCCTGGCAGTTAGTAGGTGCTCAGTAATCTTTTTTGAGTAAATAAATGAATTAGGTCATGGTCGCTGACTGAAAATCTTTCCTTCTCAAAATTCCACTGGCTCCTATGTGCTAGGATACTTTTGAAAGACAGCCTCAAAATTCTTGGACATTCCTCCTTCTGAGTGTTGGTATCGATTTCCCTTCTTGAATCAGGGTCCCATGTCCACTTGACCAATCAAATATTGTAGAAATGATGCCGTGATGATTTTGAAAAGTATTTCCAGCTAAAATCAGGAGCCCTGGTGGTACAATGGTGAAACACTTGACTGTTAACTCAAAGGTTGGTGGCTTAAATCTACCAACAACCCCAAATGACAAAGACCTAGGTATCTACTTTCCTAAAGATTATAACTAAGAAAACTCTATAGAGAAATTATACCTTATCACAGTGAGTCACTATGAGTTCGGATCACCTCGATGACACTCAACAACAATCACTGCCTAATTCTTTAATTTTCCACCCCTAGAATACAACTATTTTGCCCTATCTCTTAAATGTGGGCTGGGCTTACTGTCTTGCTTCAGTGAATACAAGGAATGACAGGGCACAAGTCTGGAGAGTAAGTTCCAGAAAGGCTCTGTGTTTAGTAAAGACACATCCACCTGGAAAAGGACAAACACTAACTCAGAAGCAAGATTGTATCCAATCTTCCTTTTATTTCCAGAGAAAGTGAGGCCATGATTCCAAGGAAATGGTATGTGCAGCTGTTGATAGTCAGGCCCTACGTTCACATTTCAACGTTCTGTTGGTTGTAAGTAACACACACAATTGCACCAGGACCAAATTACTCCTTAGCGGCCAACATTACTTGTTTAATGAGCTGAATAACAGAAGCTGCCAATTATTGCATTTCTTCTTAAAATGGCCTTGAACCCCATACATATAATTATTTTACCCCTTTGTTAAATGTTTATGATTCTTCTGAAGTTCATAAGCTGTGAGTTCATTCAATCTACAAAACCCAACAGAATACTTTATAACCTTCATTACATTCCAAATTCACTGCCATAGAGTCAATTCTGACTCATAGAAACCCTATAGGACAGGGAAGAACTTCCCTGTGGGTTTCCAAGACTGCAACTCTTTACTGGAGTAGAAAGCTTCATCTTTCTCCCACAGAGCACCAACTGGTGGTTTTGAAGTGTTGATCTTGCATTTAACAGCCCAAAACATAATCACACGTCGCTAAGCCACTTCATTACATAACTGGGCTAAAAGTCCTGTTATGACCTGGCCTAAAGTCCCCCACTTAGATACAGAATAAACATAACCGATGCCAGATCATAGATCACCAACATCCCCATCTGTTCACTGGGATCCCCGTATTTTCCCCACTTTCTTAAGACTGCTATTGTGAAAATTAAATAAAATAAATGCAGAGAAATATTTAAAAGCACTATTCGAATGAAAAGTTAAAATACTACTTTTAGAAACTCTTTTTTTCAACATCCTAATTAATAGAAAAATATGTCCCTTGATGGCTCCTAGTTTAAAGAGGGACTATGACCTGTGGGAATGCCCTATCTTCTGTGCTATATTGTTAAATTGAGCATGTGGCCTTGTCTCGTGGTATCATAATAAGTGACAATATCTAATAATCCTCACTGAGCATCTATACATACATAATGCCTTTTAAATATATGCTAGAATTGTTTAGCACATGAAGTAAATCTATTCTCTAAATTCTTAAAGAGAAAGGGAAATCCAAAATATAGAACCTAAGATCATTCTTTTAGATTAAGGAAATAATGTTACCCATCTATTCCATCTATATACCACAGTAAAGTTTTTGAAATGTTTGAATATGACCTAAGTTAGTGGTATAATGTTAATCAAGGACAAAATATCATTAGAATAGAGGCTGATTTTAGTCCAGCTATTTTAGTGTTTTCTCTATTCCTAGTTACCTGATATGGCAAGCATTTTGGCTTCAAGCAAGGCTGGTAGCTGGACTTCGATGTCGCTAACTTTCTTCCTCAGCGTCCTGCAGAGTCTGTCCCTCATACACATCTAGAGGGAGAGAAATAACCATGAATTATCATGTGTTCATGCAAAATCAAAAGGCAACGAAGATCAAAGAGTCTGGATCTATAATTAAATAACAAGAGTGGAAATGTATCAATAAATAAAAGGATAGCAACTGATAAGTAAGAGGGGTTTTGTTATATACACAATAATTTTAAATTTTGAAAAGGTAATAAAAAAGAATGAAGAAAAGAATAACAAGTATGATCAATAGGAAATAATTTACCCCTGGACAAAATGTTAAAGCGTTAGGAAGATGGGGAGACTGGAAACAAAGGGAGAAAGTGGAATAACTGATGGTACACTGAGGGCATTTCAATAAATGAAATAAGACCAAATGTGTAGGGATTGTTGAATGCAAAATGGATTATCTGCTCTGTAAAATTCCACCCAATTGCAAGAAAATGTATTTTAATTAATCAATTTCTCAGACTATTTACTCAGTATACTGTTTGAGTAAATATAGTGAAAGGATACAACCCAGATGAACAACTTTCCCTGATTTAAAAGCATGCAGTATTCCCTTAAAAAGAGACAGCACCCTGGTGACACAGTGGGCTAGGAGTTGAAAGCTGACCACAAGGTCAGCAATTTGAAACCGCTGGAGGCTCCTCTAAAGAAGATGAGACTCTCCACTCCCCTAGAGTCACAGTCTCAGACACCCACACGGGGCCATTCCACTCTCTCCTATGAGGTTGCTAGGAGTCAGAATCAACTCAGTAGCAGTGTGTGTGTGTGTGTGTGTGTGTGTGTGTGTGTGTTCGTTCTCTGGTTTTGTTTGAAGCATTGCCTATGCAATTGATCTATGCAGTTTCTGCAGGAGCAGAATTCTGTGCTTTCTAATCTGGAATTCCCATTCTTTGCAATATTATCTATACATTTTGTTATGATCCACACAGTCAATAATTTTTTTAAAATGGAAAACATCTTTCTGGTGTTCTCTGCTTTCAGTCAAGAGCCCTCTGGTGTCAGCAGTGCCATTCCTGAATCCAACTTGACTTTCTGGCAGCTCTCTGTGGATATACTGCTACAAACACTTAAAAATTATCTTCAGCAAAATTTTACATGCAGGTGATATTAAAAATATTCTTTGATAATTTAGCCTTGTATGAGGTCAACTTTCTTTGGAATAAGCGAAAATATTAATCTCTCCCAGTTGGCTATCCACGTAGCTGTCTTACAAATTTTTTTGCCATAGACTATTGAGTACTTCCAGTGTCACATCAGCTTGTTAAAAAATTTCATCCTCGATTTGGTCAATTCTTGGAGCCTTTAGCAAACCTTTGACTATAAGGTAGTATTGACCTTTGGGGCAATACCTCTAATCCTATCACAGCTCTGCTCTAATGTGAGGGGAGCTTCCTTGGGGCTGACCTATACCTTTCACTTTGAATGAGGAACAATTAAAGAGACCTGAATAGATATCAGAAGGACCGACCACCACCAAGAAAGAAGAGCCAGGAGGACAACGTGACCCTGGACCTGGACACTGAGATATTGCTGGGCCCAGGGGAAGATTGAGGCCAAGAAATGTGAACATCTTTGAGGACTGCTGGGTCCATAGATGACGAAAGCAGGCAAGAAGCTTTCCCCTTGGGTTACAAAGAAAGAAAGCCTTGCCCTGGGTATGGACTCCTAGCCTCCTAATAGTGAGAAAATACATTTCAGCTTGTTGAAGTCATCCACTTGTGATATTTCTGTTATAGCAGCACTAGATAGCCAAGACTAACTTGTCTTGGTCCCCAGGATTCGCCCAGGTAATTAATAATTCATGTACAAAAAAGTTTATTGTAGATGCAATAATGCAGAGTAAGTGACCCTTCTTTACAGGTACCACTAATTCAGCATAAGTTAACTACCTCTAGAGCAGTAGTTCTCAACCTGTGGGTCATGACCCTTTTGGGGGCCGAACGACCCTTTCACAGGGGTTGCCCAATTCATAACAGTAGCAAAATTACAGTTATGAAGTAGCAACAAAAATAATTTTATGGTTTGGAGTCACCTCACCCTTTAATGAGGAATTGTATTAAAGGGTCACGGAATTAGAAAGGTTGAGAACCACTGCTCTAGAGAGAAGGAATTATGCCTCATTAACTGAGATTGTTCTAATTGACCAAGACATTGACTATGTGCTGTCAGAGAATAATGAAGATGTGCCATATCTCTATAAAAAATATATGCATGGATTGTGATAAGAGTTGTATGAGCCCCTAATAAAATGTTTAAAAAAACAAAACAAATATTGTCCTATGTGGGAATAAGAATGACAGATAAAATAAGGAAGACCTTTCTCAACTAAAAATAAAAAACATTTTAAAACAAAAGTAATCGCATTGTACCCCACTTATTTAATTGTGAGGAACTTGAACCCTTGTCTCCTGGGAGGAAAATGACTTCATTTCTTATAATTGCATCATCCTGAAAATACTTTAAACAAAGGCATTCAAGTGTGCACAGCATTATTTCCTTCCCAGTTCCTATATTTGACAGCTCTTTCTGAAGCAAAGGCTAAACAAATGAATCTATTTCTGGGGTAATCACAAGTGTCAAGCACAGCACTGGGTGCTACCCTTGGACCTGGATTTACAATGTTGATATTTCATCCAGGGGCCGGGCATTCTGTTATGGAGGCAGGAAATTTCAAAAGAAAGTATTCAAGACATATTTTTTAGATGGGAGTATAAAGGTACTTACCTTAACAGTGATTTCTTTGAGGGACAGGCTGAGGGATTTTATCTTTTCCCGGAGGCTGAAAGAATTAAAAAGAAAACATTGGCAGTCATCGTTCGATACCACCACAAGTAGGAATCGTCACTGTGACCAGGGAGCTCTCCACTTACCAAATGGCTGAGGAAAGATAGTGCCAAAGTGATCCTCTTTGATGTGCAACTAATGCAGTACTGGGAAATAGATTTCCTTCCATAATAATGCCTACTGAAGTCAATACTAACATTTATTACCATTCCCAGAGTGCACACTTATTGATAGGAGGAAGAGACAACCCAGATAGGTTACTGGCAATCAAAGATTTACGTTAGTGTTCCTGTAACCACCTTCCTGAAAGGATGGTCTGCCCAGGGTACTGTTTTCCAGACAGGTAATCAAATATGTTGTATTTGAGTACATTGTGCAATTCCAGGGAAAAGTGAATCTCAGAGGACCAAATGACAGGAGAGTTGCAACAGTATGCTAATGAGGGCACGATTATGCCTGAAAGACAGAGGACAAAGATAGAGATGGTGACTTACCCATGACAGTGCTATGTATTTGTTTATAGAGAAAATACAGAAGTGTTAATAGTAATATAATCTGAGTTGTGAGCAGATGACTACATTATATGTCTGATATGTATGGAATATGTATAATTAAAACTCACTTTAAAGAGAATATCGGGCAGCTGCCGTGAGCAACAACCCAGTAGTGATGTCCAAGAGCTTCACAGAAAGCCAAGGGAAGAGAAGATGAATCAGAAAACAGGTTTGAGGGGGATACAGTCCATTAAAAAAAGTCTATTTTTGCTACTATAATGGACATATAATTAAATTGGTAGTGAATGTTTAGAGCAAGATGAGGGATTCTGTAGATATTTGCATAATGGTGCTGGGTTGAAACTTAGAGTGGGGGATATCCCTGAAGATAAAGGACAAAGAATAACAAGAGACTAGGACTGAAGTCTCGGAACACCCACTACAGAAAGTAAACTCTCAGAAGGGAAAGAGGAAAATAAGCGTCACCGTGGGAGCCATGAGGAGTCGGAGATGAAGAGTTTTTGGAAAGTGCTGCTGCACTGTTTGTAATAGATTAGATAGAAATTAGAAATATCTTAGACAACTGAGAATTCAGATCTGATTCAGTCATTCTGAGGTGGCTCAGCTTCTGATTTCTAATAAGCACCCAGGATTGCAAATGCTACCAGCCCATAGACCAAGGATAGAGCAAGGATATAGAATAGCAAGGATATAGAACACTTAAGATACTCAGTGGTTAGCACAAAGGAGCAATAGAACAATTGCTCACCAGTAGAAACATAAGCTTCAGGCAGGAAAAGAAAACAACTAAAAAGAGTCAATAAAAATAGACTCTAAGCTCAAAATAATTCAATTCTAACTTATAAAGCCATTTGTCATTGAATTATTGATGAGTTACAGCTATGACCCCATGTGTGTTAGAGCAGTTTTCAATATCTGATTTTTTTAGAAGTAGATTGCCAGGCCTTTCTTCTGAAGTGCTTCTGAGTGGCCCTTTAATCTTTTGGTTAATAGTCTAGTTCAGAGGTCCTCAAACTATGGCCCGTGGGACACATGCAGCCCGCCAAGGACATTTATCCAGCCCACTGGGTGTTTTGCCCCATTTGTTTATTTACTTCAAAATAAGATATGTGCAGTGTGTATAGGAATTTGTTCATAGTTTTTTGTTTTGTTTTTTTAAACTATAGTCTGGCCCTCCAATGGGCCTGAGGGACAGTGAACTGGCCCCCTATTTAAAAAGTTTGAGGACCTCTGGTTTAGTTAATTGACCAACTGCATTACCCAAGGACTTCAAGTCCTAATTTAGATAACTATAAAATCCACTAATCCTGGATTATGTAATTTGCTTAATTTTTTCACAGAAATTTTGAATAAATTCTAGTAAACTCACTTCAGCAAGTTTATACTCGCTATTCTTCTTTATATCTCTATCACAAAAGAGAAGGAAGAAGATGGAAAATCCTGGCCAACTCATTGTGGTCAGAAGAGTAACATCCACAAAGCACAAGCAGGGAAAAGACCATATAATGTCACTCCATCCAGAAGTCAAAGCACTGAAAATAATTACCAAGATAACATTGTATCAAAGGGAAAGGAAAGCAAGGTAGAAGCCCCCCACATGAGCACAACACATTGATATGAAGGGAGATAGGAAAACACCCAACACAAAAGGTACAAGATGAGAGCAATGAATCCATAGATGGTGATAATAACTCTGAATGTCAACAGCCTGAACTCACCTTTTAAAAGACAAAGGTTAGCAGACTGACTCAGAAAGCATAACCCATTGATCTGTAGCCTTCAAGAGATACATCTTAAGCTCACAGGCTAGTGTAAAATATACCAGGCAAAATGGCAAGTTAAAAAAGCAGGGATTGAAATCCTGATCCCCCAAAAAATTGACCTCAAGGTGCAAAACATAACAAGAGACAAGGACAGGTACTATATAATGCTCAAAGGAGCAGGATACCAGAAATCAGTGAGCATAATAAATATATACATGACTAATAAGAGCCCCGTGAAAGTCATCAAACAAGCTATTCAAAAGATGAAAAAATATCACAGACTTAGCAATCAGTAGGTGATTTTAATATACCACTATCAGAGAAAGATCACTGGGAATAAAGCTCAACAAGAAGGCAACAGAGCTAAACACTACAATTAGGCAAATGGATCTTATAGATATTTGTAGAGTTCTCCATCCAAATGCAACAAAATTCACATTCTTTTCAAGTGCACATGACTCATTTTCAAAACCAGACCACATGCTGGGACATAAGTTGAGCCTGAGTAAATTCAAACACATCCAGAACACTCAGATGTACCTCTCAGACCACCACACCATAAAGCTGAAGATCAACAAAAGGATGAGCAGAAAAACAAGGGCAAACAACTGGAGGATAAATAATGATCTTCTGTGACACAAATGGATTACAGAAATTAGAAAGAAGATTAGAAAGGAAATTAGGCCGAGATTAGAAAAGAAATTAGGAAGTTTCTAGAAACTAATGAGAATGAGAATACAAGATACCAAAACCTATAGCATATAGCAAAAGCAGTTATTAAAGGAAGTTTGGTAGTGATTAATGTACATATAAAAAGGAAGTGAGACTTATGACTGATGCACTATGAAAAAACCTCTAGCAACTAGAACAGAGTCAAAACCCCTCCAATATCAAAAGAAAAGAAATAATAAAAATCAGGGAAGAGTTAAACAAGTGGGAAGACAAGAGAAAATGCAGAAAAAAGCTGTTTCTTTGAAATCAATAGAATCAACAGACCACTGCAAGCCTAACCAAGGAAAGGAAGGAGCAAACATCAATAGCCAAGATAAGAGATCAAACAGGGGAAATCACAACAGACCCCAACAAAATTAAAAGGATAATCACAAAATACTATGAAAGTCTGTATTCAATGAATTCAACAACATGGAAGACATGGACAAATACTTGGAAACACAATCACTCCCTAGATTATCCCAGAAAGAGGTCAAGAACCTCAATGTACCCATAGCAAAAGAAAAAATAAATGTTTATCAAAAAATCTACCAACAAAAAAAAGACTCCCGGATGAAACAGCTTCATGAGAGAATTCTACCAAGCAATCAGGGAAGAGCTGACACCAATCCTCCATAAATTAATCCAGAGAATAGAAAACAATGGAAAATTCCTGAACTCATTGTATGAACAAGTATAACTTTAATACCCAAAAGGGCAAAAAAAATCCCACAGAAATAGAGAACTACAGAGAAATATTTAATGAAGATAGATGCAAAAAATGTTATAAAATATTCGCCAATAGAATACAAAAGTATATAAAATATATCATCCATGATGATCAGATGGGAATCATTCTAGGGATTCAGGGATGGTTTAACATCAAAAGTCCATCAAAATTATCACCACATTGATAAGAAAAGAGAAAATCACATGCTATCAATAGACACAGAAAATGCATTTGACAACATTCAATGCCCATTTCTAATTAAGACATTCAAGAAGATATGAATGGAAAGAAAATTCCTCAAGTTAATAAAAACTATTTACAAAAAGCCAATAGCCAGCCTCACAAACACAAAACCAATCCCACTGAAAAAGACCAGACATGGATGTTCCTTGGCCCCACTTCTTTTCAGCATTGTACTGGAGGTCCTAGCTACAAACATAAGGCAGTGAAGGATCTGTCTGGGAGAAGAGGAGGTGAAAGTATCCCTATTTGCAGACACATGATTTTATACATTGAAAATCCCAAACACTCGACAACAGGAGTAATGGCAGTGATAGAGGAATACGGAAGAGTGATGGATACAAGAGCAACAAACAGACGTCTAATGGTTTGCTATATGCATCAGACAAGACCATGGAATAGGAGATCAAGAAGGTAGTTCCCTCCACAATAGCCAAGAACAAACTGAAATATCTAGGGATATAGCCAACAACAACAACAACAAAAAGACATACAAGGAAAATTACAGAACCCTACTACACGAAACCAAAAACAACCTCCCAAACTGGAAGAATACCCCAGGTTCATGGGTCAGAATACTCAATAAAGTGAAGATGTCAATCTTGCCCAAGGTGCTATCGAAGTTTAAAACTATCCCTATTCAAATACCAATAATCCTCAAAGAATTTGGAAACTGACCACCAATTTCATATGGAGAGGGAAGAAGCCCAGAATTAGCAGAGAACTACTCAAGATGAAGGCAAAGTCAGAGGACTTGCCTTACCTGACTTTAACACCTACTATATAGCCACAGTAGTCTAAACAGAATGGTACTGGAATAATGACAGATTCTCTTACTAATGGAAAGTGGTGCTGGAAACAATGGATATCCACCTGTAGATAGACGAAACAAGACCCTTACCTCACACCATGCACAAGAACAAACTCAAGGTGGATCACAGACCTGGAAGTAAAACTACAATCAGAGCCATCAACGAAAGAATCGGGACAAACCTAAGAACCATGGTGCAGGGAATACCTAGGCTAACTGTAATAGAGATGGGTACGCACACAGATGATGCTGAAATCAACAATTGGGATAGGCTAAGGATAAAACACCTGTGTGTGTCAAAAGTCTTCACCATGAGAGTAACACAAGAACCTACAGACTGGGAGGGAATTTTTTAAAGTGACACAACAGACAAAGGGTTTATTACTAAAATCTACAATACCCTACGAGCATGCAAAAGGAAGAAAACAGTCAATCCTGTGAGGAAATGGACAAAAACCCTTAACAGGAGTTCCAATAAAATTATATATATAAGAAATATGAACTATCTTTTAAAAGAGAGAGAAGGGGAATGAAAGATAAATGTAAGCAAGTACTGAAAAAGCAGCAGATAGATGTGAGCTTGACCCTCTTGCTTCTATAATCTTTGGAATTAGCATTTTTTGTGACAAGCATAATCTTTAAAATAAGACTAAAAATATATACACAATTTTTTCCTGTTAATAATTCTGAAAGCTTAGGTTGTCAAATATTTCATGAATTCAAAATTTCATTTAATTTTTTCTAAGTCATTGATGAAAATGCGTAATCTATTACAAGACATTTTTTCACAGAATCAGGAAGACATTGCCACAGTTCCCACAGCTCTCATTTCCTGAGTCCCTACTTCTTAATGCGTGAGCCTGGTATTTGGAAGGGAAAAGCAAGCCACCAACAAGAGCAAAAAAGGCATAAAATATATAATATTGTCTTAGATTTTTTAGGGACTCAAGCCTATGATACAGGTGAAATTTTAACATCAATTTAAAGGGGAATTGGTTAAGAAAGTGACTGAATATGCCTTCTCTTATTTTATGAGACAAAAAAATATCTGAAACAAAGTTATTTATAAATAAGTTATCTAATACCCAACCTATATAGCTGATACAGTATTAGAATTTTGTACAATTTAGTTGATGATTAAAAAAACTGTAAGAAATCAGAGGTAGATTTGCTTTATCTAATCATTCAAATAAATGATTTTAATCTTCATTTAATCATTCATTAATTCATCCTCCAAATCTCTATTGGTGACCTAGTGGGAATTTAGACTATAAAGAGATTGTTTGTAAACTAAATCAAACCAAGCTCACTGCCATTGAGTTGATTCCAGCGCATAGTAACCTTCTGCGACAGAGAAGAACTGTCCCTCTGAGCTTCCAAGACTGTTACTCTGCACAAGTAGAAAGCCCCACCTATCTCAGAGGCAACTGGTTGTTTCCAACTGCCGACCTTGCAGTTGGCAGTCAAATGCGTAACTAGTACCCCACCCAGGCCCCCTTTCTTTTTAGACAGGAGCTCAGAAAAGTACAAAATGTCATAGGAGTGGTTTCTTGCTAAAATGACAAAATGCGAATGGTCCTGTTTTCTGGAATATCTGGAGGTACATGTATCCCAGGAAAATACGTTATAGGAGAGGCTGCAAAATATCAGTGGCTAGTTCCCAATTTACTGTTATTGTTCTTCAACTGTAAGAACTGTGGGTGTTTTTATCACCACCACTTTGTGACTTCTGGGTATAAGCAAACTCTCTTCAATAAAAATAATCTGAACCTGGTGAAGATACATTCAAAGTCAAGTTGTACACACTTTAGACCTACTTTCAATAAAGGAGAGTTTCTCAATCTAGGTGAGCGCAACTCAAATGGAAGAGAAGGAAGTTGATGAAGGACATGTGGCACTAGATTGTTCTGAATTCTGGGGTCACTTGCTGACAGAAATCAATTCCCTCAGTGAAATAATAGAAAAAAATATTTGGAATGCTGCAAAGAAATTCTAAGATATTGGCTGAATGGCAATCAGTAAGTTCATGGTGTGCTGGCAGAGGATGCAAGACAGCCAGGAGAAGAACCAAGACAGCGGGATGTAGAAAAGAGGAAGACTCGAGGATGTCAAAGTCAGGTCTATAGCGATTCTTGCTCTGGTTTGAGGAGCAGCACACGTTTTGACTTGTTGATGTGAATTCTCCAAGCTTAAGACTCTCTGTGGGTAGAAATGCATTTTCCCTGGACAGTTATGGGAGTTGGTTAACCTAATTAATAATTTTAAATGAAGATAGATATATAGTGAGTCCACTTATAATACTCAAATGTTCTGACCAAAATGTCAGTACAGTACTCTTACTTAACTGCTTAAAACAATTCATCACACAGATCAGAGTGGCAGTGATTTCCTGGGGATTAGCGCAAAGACAGGAAGTGAGAGGAAAGAAGACTGTGGAAATGGGACACACGGGTAAGAAGCAGGAAAACTGCTGCTACGTTTGGGGGGTTGCAATCAGTCACAAGTCAAACTGTGTAGGGATTGTTTAATGAAAAGGCAATGTTCTCTGCAAATGTTTATACAATTCACATTTGAAAAATAACAACAAACAACAGTAATGGTGACTCCTCAAGAGCAAGTAGAAGTAGTGCTACCACGTAAACCAGGAATAACACACTAAGGACTATATTCTGGGGACCTGAGAGTAGAGACGTGAACAGACATGTGCATGCTGATACTCACTCACCATAGGAGAAAGCAAACATAAGAGAACAACAAGTGCTGGAGAGGGTGTACGGAGATTGGGACTCATATACTGTAAGCAGGTGCAGCCATTGTGGAAAACGGTGCTTCCTAAAACAACTGAGAAAGGAAATACCACACGACCCAGCAATAATTCTGCTGTGTTCATTGTAGCACCGTTCAGACTAGCGAGAACCTGGAAAGAGCCCAAGTGCCCATCCACAGAAGAATGGCTAAAGAGAATCTGGACATACACCAATGGAATAGTATGCATCTCTTAAAAACCAGTGAAAACACAAAACACCTCATGACATGGATAGATCTGTGAAACATTATGCTGAGCGAATTTAGTCAATCACCAAAGGACAAATATAATATCAGCCCACTCCTATAAAGTTAAACACCAACAAAAGCAGACTTCCATTCTCAGTTCATGTATCCTATCAATCTGGTCACCCCAAATAGTAAGGCGTCCTGGCGTCCATGAATCATGTACCACCCCTTCAAGAGAGGAGTCTCACCTCCCTTAGAGCTAGTTTGTCAGGATGGGGGGAGAGGGAGAAAATCAATCAGTTCCAGCCATATAACATTATTCTACAGTTACCTCAAATCAACAGGAAAAACCCTTAGCATTCCTTATATTGACCCCAAGGAGAGAATATACCAGATATCATGTTTCTAATTGGATACTTTTACCTAATTTCTGTACAGATCTTGATGACCCGGGCCACATACTACAGACATCTGGGACTTTAGACTCCGCCCTTTTGAAGTGCACACCACCCTTCACAAGTCGTAGCAGAAGGAGCTGATGCTGAAACCCCACTTAGTAAATTAAACTTTACCTTCAATCCACCTGGAACAGGTATAAAGATGGGAACTGTTCACTTGGACATACAGCTGAAACACCATAGTGTAAGACGTAGCAGGTGACCCCTCCCCCATCAATTGTGGAATTGGTAATCACTGGACTTCAGTTTGGATATCTTCCTTTGAGGAAGCTCAATATATGGTTGCCCAGGACTACCACCAATTTGTTATTTTCAAGTTCTCTTTGACGTTTTTATGCCATGTGTTAGTCTAGCAGGCATAATTCTGCCTTTGTGAGTGTTAATGAACATATTTCCCTCTCTCCAGCCCTCATTTGTTGTATTAATATTGTCCAGTCAGTTAAGTATTTAATCTTTACAAAACAACAATTGACATACTGTGGCTTAAAAAGCTGCCCTATACATGTATAATGTCCTTTTCTCCACATGTTCTAAATTCTATACTACTAGCTAAACTACTGATACTATCAATAGAATTACCTTATGCCCCATGGGATTATTTATAATGTCCTCCAATAAAATGATACAGCTATCTCTAAAATAAACCAAGGGTATATATAAACCATAGATATAGACTTTGAGCTCACACATTATCCTACATCTAATCTAAGAACAATTCGTGCTTATGACATAGCCCTACTCCATACTTGGCCTTAGGAAATATCCCTGAGGATATAGGTGCTATAGCAAAGTGTGGTGCAGACATCAGATGGTACCTGGCTATCACAGGCGTGCCACAAGGTGAAGTATCAACTAAGTTCACATGGAAGAAATGCACCGGCCTGTATGATCCAAGGATCATAAATAATAAAACCCAAACCCAAAGGAGGGTGTATTGGACAGGGTTCTCTAGAGAGAAAAACCAGATTGCTAGTAATTATATATAAATATATTTATAAAGATAGATATATAATTCGAGAAATAAACCGTTAAATAATATACAGATAGATAATACAAGAAATTAACAGTTAAATTATAAAGCAGTGAGACACTAGCAGTCCTTCAAGTTTTGAGAGCTGCTAAGTACCAGTCCCCTTCTGTAGAGAGAGCTGGGCTATATATACCCAGGCAGCAAACAGCAAGGCAGGTCCCCAACTGTCATCAACTGTCAGTCCCCAGCTCCAGAGATGAACATTTCAATCATGTGGGCTTAAAGGGACCTCAACTTACAGCGACACAGTCCACAGGCTAGGCATCCCACAGGTAGTGTACCCCCTTTAAATTGAGGCACAGAACAACCAAGGTGAGGCTCACCAAGCCATTTATCCCTCTGCCCTTCAGTTAATCCTACTTGTGTTTATCAGCCAGGCTGGCACAATAAACTATAGCAGAGGGAATGGTATTAGAGCTTAAATGCTGAAAACCATGTTTACAAAAAACTTAATGAATCTTAAAGTTATGCTGAGGGAAGTAAGTTAATCTCAAAAGAACAAATATTTTATGTTCTCACTGACATGAAAAATAATAATATGTAAATATATATTATTTAAAATAATTACTTGTGATTCCCAGGGTTTGGGGGTGGGGCAGAGTTGTTAAGGAAGGGGATTACTCTTTGGGGAGTACTGAAATTTTTTCAATGGAGATGGGAAACTTGGCATTGACTAAGGTAGCAGTTACACAACTTGACTATTGCAACTACTATCACTGAGCTATATGTCGGCGGGGGGGGGGGGGTGCACAGGGAAGGAGAGGGATGCAGTGACAAGTAGAGAAAAAGATACAACTTTGTAACAAAAACATCAGCTCCTTCCTCAAAAAATATTCTGTAGCTGTTAATGGTCTAAATCCAACAACCACAGCAAAAATTACCATCATCAAGTTGATTATGACTCCGAGTGGTCCTGTTAGGTTTTCCATTGCTGTAAATATTTATGTGAGCAGATAGCCTCATATCTCTCCCAGAGTGGTTGATGGGGTAGAATCATGTTCTTTTGGGAATGATTTTCCTTGATTCAAAAGTTTAGGATCATGATTTCCTGTGTCTCTCCAGGAAATTTATCTCATACTGTTTTTCGAGTTTCTGCTCTACCTCCAAGTTCAGTGCGTCACAGTGTCTGGGGTCTGAAAGACTTATGAGCAGCCGCCCAAAAGATAAATGCTCACTCAGCTGGACTCTAGAGCATTGGAAGGAAAAGCTAAGAGTCGGAAAAGGAGACGGACTGCAGGTCCGAGGAAGGCCTCTACACCAATGAGACAATGAGAAACGGATACTGCCTGTCTTTGCTGAACGATCTGATCATGGGCCGAATAGATGAATACTGATCAAAAGGTGGAAAACTAAAACAAAACTTCAAATGCTAACTAGAAACCTAACTTGACTGGATACATCAAGACTGAGTACAATTTTTCAAACCTCACTGTCACCAAGTCAATTCTAACTCATAGCAACCTGTCAAGGCAGAGTGAAAATGCCTCTTTATGTTTCGGAGACTTTAAATCTTTACAGAAGTAAACAGTCTCATCTTTCTCCAAGGGAGCAACTGGTGGGTTAGAACAGCTGACTTTGCAGCTAGCATCTCGGTGTGTAGCCTGCTAATGCCACCAGGAACCCTAAATGTATTGCCTGTACACAACAAATTATCCCAAGGAGTCATCTTTAAACTAAACAACAACTTAGCTCATTTAATAAAGCATGTTAGCCTGGAGTATTGCACTCTTTTAAAAATGTTTTCTATACAGAATTAAAAGTGCCAGAGTAACTCTAAAATATAGATGAGCGCTTTACGAAAGAGTCTAAGTTAAAGGTCGCAAAACAATACGGGCAGAGATAGTGTGGGTGGTGCCACAAATTGAAGTACGTAGCCACTGTCAGTGGACTATGCATGCAAAAGTTGCTGAATGGTGTCTAATTGTGTATATTTTCACCAAAAAATGCGTGTTTTATTATTTTTAGAGGTATAGCACTATCTTTCCGAGGTTTTACCCCTTCCTGGGATGGGGCCAGATTGATCATGACTCCAATCTGGTCCCACCCCAGAAAGAAAATTCATATTCTTTAAATCTCCATGCTAGAGGGAGACAGTGATACAGATAATTAAATGCATTACTTCATTTTGAATTTTATTGATGTTTAATGTATGCTATATTACTGTCATGGATTGAATTGTGCTAAAAATAAATATGTGTCAACTTGGCTAGGCCATGCTTCCGGGTACCTGGTGATTGTCCTCCATGTTAGGGTCTGATGTAATTACCCTCCAATTTGGGATTTATTACAATTCCTAACATCTGCCTGTGGTGCAGTTAATAAGGCAGAATTAGATTATGGTAAAGAGGATTAAATTATGTTTGTTATGTTAATGAAGCAGGACTAGGACAAAAAAGCATCATTTATTTTTAAGCCATCAAACTCACTTAAGATCCCAGCCCTGGGCAGGTAGGTTTTGAAAGAAAAAAAAAAATCCCAGCCCTGATCCAATGTAAGAAAAGTTTCCCTCCTGGCTGTGCCTTTACAAGAGATCAAAAGAGAAGCAAGCAGGAAAAGGGACACCATTACCATGAAGTGATATGAGCCTGGAGTAGAATGTCCATTGGAGCCAAGATCCCTACATTGAGAACCTCCAGGGAAGGAACCCTGTGGTATAGTGGTTACAAACTGGGCTCTTAATCTCAAGGTCAGAAGTTTAAAACCACAGGCACTCCTTAGGAGAAGAATGGGACTTTCTACGCCTATAAAGTTAGAGTCTCAGAAATCCACAGGGCAGTTCTACCCTATCCTATAGGGTCACAATGAATTGCCCAACACTCAATGGCAGTGAGTTTAGATCTAGGGAAAGACTGAAGTCAAGTGATGTGGAGATTGACAAGAAGGGGACAGGGTTTCTGCCTGCCAAGAGCACGACCATTCGGCTTATTGAAAAATGAATATTATGCCAGCTGAGGAAGTGAACATTCTATAGGCTAGGATAACCATCACCAGTCCCAGGGATCACAAGCCCAGTCAGTGTCCCAACTTTGAGGTCAGGCTGAGTGGGCACCCTAAAACATTTAAAGCCTGAGATAGACATCCTAACCTAGTATTGTCACCTAAAATAAATTAGACAAAAATGTGTAGGAGGCCTAAGGATGAGCTTAGTAGAAAGAGGCCTGACAATTGGCCGAGCCAGAGAACTCCTCCTTTTAAAAGAACCTTTTAAAAACTTCCAGTGTTTCTCTCGCTCTGTCTTCCCCACCTCACCCGCTTCACCTCTTTTGAAGTAACCCTATCCTTAACCTTGTTGCTTCAGTGTGCTTGTGAAGCGTACGTGAACTCAGCTCACCTCTGCCCGCCTTACAAGCCACACAGGTGTACAACGTGCTACAACCGGTGCTGAGAGGCAAGACCTAGAATTCCTCTTCAGGGTGTAATGTCACAGCTCTTCCTCCAGAGATGACAGAGAAAGCCTGACCTGGAGAGGTGCCCTGGATTTGGACTCCAGCCTCCTAACTGTGAGCGAACCCATTTATCTTTCTTTAAAGTTATCTATTGTGGTATTCCTGCTACAGCACCACTAGGTAATGAAGATAATAACTTTTTGCAGATTTCCCTTCCTAATTCTGTTTTTCTAAGGCTATTATTAATTTTAATTATATTCCTGGGGTGCACATATATTGAAAACAGTGGGGTTTGGGCAGGGGAATATGAATAATCGGTATCTTCCCTCTAATATAGATCCATGACCTGAAACAGCAGGATCTATTCACAAACTCCAAGTTAGAAAGGATAACAGAGTAAGTTTATTTTTTTAATTTTTTGAGAAGTTTATGTTTTAGAAAGTTTATCCAGCAACAGTAATGTAGGCTGCCTTAGTAGTGCCCTGTCAGAAATCAGAATATAGAGACAATCTATACAATTTTACTTTGGAATTCATACCCTGGGGGCTCACGTAGAAGATGCTTTCTTCATATTAACTCAAGTTAGGACAACCACAGGAAACAATTGTTGACATGTACACTGCAAGCAAACAGAGCAGTGAGTTTCTTTAAGGCTTAAACCAATCTCAGGATGCCTTTGTTGACTAATTAGCTATCAGGACACCTGGCCTTTTGATCGCTAATAGGCAAATAAGGAAATAGTCTCAGTCGTTTGGCCCTGCCAAGTGACATCGGCATGCAACCTGTTTGCCTCTCAGCAAGGCAGCAAATTGTAAAAATTCCATAGAAACTGAATGAAGTAACTTAAGAGAACCACATTAATTAAAATAAGTGCAATATATGCTGTACTACTGGCTTTCACACTATTTTTAGTAATAGAAAACTTTCAAACAAAAATGTACACCAAACTGTAATTTATAGAACAGGTCATGGTAACTTGTTCTGATTAAAGTAGGTAGAGGATGTGGGGTACCGAAGATGCCACATTGATTTCTTCTATTGATATTGCTACAGCTAACCCACCGTGCTCTACAAACCATAATCCTGTTGACAGGAATATGAATTGCAAACCATCGAAGAGAATGATTTATATGTTGGTAATAAGAGATCTGTATACTCCAATGATTAAAAGCTAATCCTCGAAGGTATTTTAAGCTAAGCTACCATTCTGTTCATGACTGTGTTCTCAGTTCAAAGTAAGCTGTACCCTGAAAATATGTAGGTTTTCTTCACAAACTAACAGACACGTTTTAGCAAACATGTCAAACCTAATTTAGTCAATGAGTGTCTTCTTTCAAAGCAGCTGCCCTAGGAAAAACAAAGTTAAATATTTATCAAGCTCTTAGTCTGCAGCAAGGGAGAAAGATGAGGCTGTTGGCTTCTGTAAAGATATATAGTCTTGAGAACCCTACAGATCAATTCGACGCTATTCTATCAGGTTTGACTCTATTCTATCAGTCAGAATGAACTGAGTGGCATTATGTTTGAGTGTGCGGACCATTCTTCCGATTGTTTTTTTACATATATGAGATTTCTAAAGCCTCATTACAGTTCTATGAAGCAAGTACTAGAATTATCCAGATTTTCAAGATTAAACTCAGAGAGAGTTTAAGTAACTAACAGAATTAGGGAGGCTGTAAAGGAACACAAACAGTCAAGCCAACTTCTCTGCTAACCACGAAACTATAAAAGCTCTTCTGTAAAGCTGAGTACTTATTTCAGTGACGCCATCATTTTGCAGACTGATTTATGGAGCTGATATCTTAGAATTGTATTCAGCTATAATGCAGTCGATGTAATTCCTTTGTAAGCACACATTACTTGTTAGAACTGGTACTCAAATCATATTTTCAGAATCCGTCAACAAATGAAGTCTTAGAAAACTTAAGACTATTTACATCAGTGTGCTACAGAAAGAGCAGATAATGGGCCAGGTCTAGCAGTGATGGGAAAGATAGCAAGCATGGGGACCCAAGGAAACTACGTGGGATGAGACGACTATTCGAGATCTTCATCAAGATAGTGGTTAGGTGATTGTATGTAATTACCAAGGTTCACCAAATTTGTGAGTTTCAATATGTGTAAATAATGCCCTAGTAAACAAATAAAACAAAACATAACCACATGCTATTGAGTGTATTCCAACTAATGCTGACCCATCAGTAGCATCTTTGGGCTTGGTGTGTGGTAACTTACACATCCAGAGACCTACTTCCAGTCAGGACCACACAGAATCATTAGTAATACTGGTTATTAATTTAGTCATATAATGTTGTTAGGTGCCATCCAGCTCATTGGAATCATAGTGAACCTATGGGCAGCAGCATGAAACACTGCCCTGTTCCTGTACCATCTTCACAAGTGTTCTATTTAAGCTCACTGTTACCCCAACTCCATCAATCCATTTCATTGTGATAGCACTCCTTTGGAATTTGTCATTCACAGAGTAGTGAATCATATGATTGTCTGATTAAAATGGCCAATATCTGTCCATCTCGGTTCATTAATATCTGGGATACCAATGTTAGTACATTTCTTTTCATTTGTGGCCACTTCCCATTTTCCTAGATTCAGACTTTCTACATCCACTTTCCAAAGTGTTTGTAGTTGTCTCTTCTCATTTTGAGCCACACCCCAACAGCAATGAACGGTCCCAAAGCCTTGCTCCCTCTCCATCATCTGCATTATTAAGATGAGTGCTGTGTTGAGGAGCTGGGTCTGACCCAGTCTTGAGTGCCTTCCATTGCTTGGGGCTCATCTTCAATCGCTACATCAGATTATGCCTAAGCTTATCGGTGGCTCATTTTTAGATATGGACTGCCTCTTTCATCTTCCTAATCTTAGTCTGGAAGCTCTGCTGAAAACGGTCACCATGGTGATACTGATGAGATTTGATGAACCAGTAGCGTAGCTTCCAGCACCATCCCAGCAACTCCTAGCTACCCCATTACTACATACTGACAGATAGGAGGGTAGTCACATGATAATTTAGAACTATGTTTATCGCATATTCATGGAGCCACATATTAACATCTGATGTTATAATGTGCCTAAATATATTATTTCTCAGATAATCTGAATATTAAAAATTATGCTTTTTAAATTTTTTATTCATTGAGTTATAATATTAGTTACAGTATAATTAGTAACTAAGCAGAATAAATTATTTATTTTTCTTATATAGCATTCTTATAATTATATGCTTAATATAATTAAACATACATTATTTTAATAATTAACTATATAATTGGATAATTATGATCATTCTTATATAATAACATTTATTTCTTATTATTTCCCCTTACTCTTCTGTATCTATTCCTCACTTATCTTGCTATCTGACATTTCATATACACTGATATTTAACATTAAAAAACCTACTATCCCATTATTTTGCACATTAGCAATATATATCTGGCAGTAATGAATGTCAAGGTGCAGGGCAAGAGTAATGATGGTTGTCGTGATTAAAGTTATGGATCACTTGGCTGGGTCATGATCTTCTGTGTTTGGTCAGTATGTAGTGACAGAGCTATTTTAAAAGGCCCTTTCCTTTTCCAACTGCAGCTAAGGTACTTGTGACTGCCTCTGCTAGCCCACGGACTCAATCATCTTGGCAGTTATGTAATATACTATTTGGCAGCACTCTGATGATGAGATTTGGCAGTTCTGTAATGATATGGTCACCTCTGTTTTGTGATCTGATATGGTCATCCACCAATGTTGCCTAACAGCCTGGTCTGTGGAAGCTAGCCATGCCAATACATGAGGAGTAGACATACTTCATTCTTTAAAGGTTAACATAAATCCACAAATATTAGTTACCACAATACTGAAGCTAAAATACAAACAAATTGACAAAATTGTTGACAATAAAAACAGTGATAGCAATTTAAGCAGCTGAAACCAGGTGGTTTCAAAGCATCGTTGTAATTGGAACAAAAGAACGATTGTAGTAATGACATGTCTGGTAGGAATGCCTTAGTCCACTTCCATCAGATCAATTCTGACTTGGAGCAGTCATACATAGGAGACCTGGCAGTGCAGTGGTTACACTTTGGGTTGTGATTCATATGGTTGGCAGTTCCAAGCCACCAGTAGCTCCTTAAGAGAAAGACAGGGCTTTCTACTCCTATAAACAGTTAAAGTCTCAGAAACCCACAGGCGGTTATTGTGAGTCAGCATTGGCTCAATGGCAGCGAGTTTGGTTTGGGTTTATAGGACAGATTAGAACTGCTCCTTTACAATTAAACCGCCGTATAGTTTCTAAGACTATAGCTCTTTATAGGAGACCTCAGCTTTCACATGCAGAGCACCTGTGGGTTTGAACTACAGACTTTTCCATTAGCAGCCCAGTGCTTAGCCCACTGCACTATCATGGCTCCACAGGAGCATATGAAGTTTTAGAGAGCATATTAGCAGTGTTTTAGCTTTGTAGTTATATTGATACATGTAGATGGGGATTATAAATTTTTTACAAGCGGCCATCTAGTTGAGAAGCATCAAAACCCACATGGAAGAAGCACACCAGCCTGTCTGAACACAAAGTGAAGAAGGGACCAGTTATCAGACATGAAAGAACTAAAATTCATATCAATGGGTGCCCACCTCCCTGATGTGATCTATGAAGACAAACGTGTGCATAAGCAAATGTGGTGAAGAAAGCTGATGGTGCCCAGCTATCAAAAGATATAGTGTCTGGGGTCTTAAAGGCTCAAAGATAAATAAGTGGCCACATAGCTCAGAAGCAACAAAGCCCACATGGAAGAAACACACCAGCCTGTGTGACCATGAGCTGTCAAAGGGATAAGGTATCAAGGAACAAAAAATCATATCATTGAAAATGTGGGTGAGTGCAGAGTGGAGACTCAAAGCCCAATGGTAGCCAACCAGACACCCCTTGCTGAGCAATTGTGGGGAGGAGATGAACCAGGCAGGGTAGCAATGGTGAAACATATAACTTTCCTCTAGTTCTTAAATACCACCCCACCCCCCACTATCATGATCCCAATTCTACCTTACAAATCTGGCTAGACCAGAGGATGTACACAGGTACAGAGAGAAACTAGAAACATAGGGAATCAGGACAGATGACTCCTTCAGGACCAGTGGTGAGAGTGGCGATGCCTGGAGGGTGGATAGAATGTGGGGTAAAAAGGGGGAACTGAATACAAGAATCTATGTATAGCCTCCTCCCTGGGGGAGGGACAGCAGAGAAGAAGACGGGGGGAGACATCAGACAGTGTAATATATGACAAAATAAAAATAATTTCTGAATGATGAAGGGTTCATGAGGTAAGGGGGAGTGGGGAAGGAGGGGTAAAATGAGCAGCAGATATTAAGGGCTCAAGTAGAAGGCAAATGTTTTGAGAATGATGATGTTCTTGACACAATGAATGGATGCATGGATTGTGATAAGAATTGTACAAGCCCCCAATAAAATGATTTAAAAATTTTTATAATCACCTAAAGGTATGTTTGTATTAGAAATAATGAATTTTGATGAAACAATACACAAAAGTGTTACAGTCACTTGGTGTCAACCTCCCTCTCCCCACAATTGTCACCTAGTTTTCTCTGCACTCTGCACCTGTGTTACTCTGGGTACATTAGAGAAACAAATCCACAGAAACTCATACGTATCAGAGAGAGTTTTGTTTTTTTTTCAGTTCCTCTCGTTTCTCTCTCCAAGAGAGAGTTTCATATAAAGGTTAAGTGTGCATCAAGAAAACATCCCCAACAGTGCTGCCCAAGCCCACAAGTGAACATTAGCCCATATGTCCGACACCAATCCACAAAGTCCTCCTCCATCTCACAAAATGCACACTATGACGCCAACTGCAGGAGAAAAGCCAAATCAGTGAATGCGTAAGCACCTCAGCGCTGGCAGGGGTCTCCACATGGCTCCTCCAGCACCCAGTGCTGCATCAGGGTATGTCCATGTGGCTTCTCCTCAGGGATGTCTTGCAGAAAGTGAGCCTTGCCAACTGAATCAGGGAACTGGCTAAGTCGGCAGCACCCTGGTCTGACCATCAGAGAGCAAGAAAACAGAGAACTAGAAAGGCCAGGCGAGGCTCATGGAGTCATTTATCTCTCCGCCTTCAATTAACCCCACATGTGTTTATCGGCCAGGTTGGTGCAATAAACATTAACTAAATCAGCACCCTCATATTATACCCACAATGCTGTGAACTATAAAATATGGTTAGTTGCCTAGTATGTAACCATTTGTGCTCTTTTTTTTAACCCTCTACCATTTATTAAGGGAAAAAATACATATTTTCAACAGGTTAGTAGCTCATTAGAATTCCCTTAATAAGGTGAGAGTAACAAATTAAAGAGAGCCTTATGACATTCAAGAGTTTAATAAAGCCTTTTTTCTCATTATTTCAAAACCATTTGTAAAAACCCACCCTCCTTCGGGGATTAAATATTTGATGAAAAATAGAAGTGTATAATATAACACTGAATCTCTGAAGCAATCTGACAATTCTTTGAAAACACCCCTATCTCAATAACAAAACTAATCTTTAGAGTACTAGTGAAAGAAACAGAGGGACCATAGGTAGCCCCAATGTGGAAGTCATGTGGGCTGCTCCAGAAGGCTCTTTCTCGCTTTACTCCACCCAGGGCTAAGTTAGAGGCACAGTTAGCAAATCAGCTATGTTGGTGTTCTTGTGCAAAGTGGGAGGGGAGGCTTGCATAACTTAAGGCCTAAAATATTTTCTCTAAGCCTTCCTTCTGTGATTTTCAATTGGCAATGAACTCCTTAACATGTCAATAAATTATAACGCATAAATCAGTCGGTTAGAACTCTGCCATGATTAGGAGTATCTTGTGCATGGCAGACACTACAGAGCAGATTTCCAAAGAAGATCAGATCATTCTGGTCCCAAAATGACATAATGGTACTGAGGAGAACTATTCCCCTCCCCTCAGAGTGAACAAAGAATATTAGCTCATCGTAGATTTTTAATAGTACAATTAATCATATGTGCTATTTAGATCCTGCATACTGGGGCTCAGGCTCCTGAATGGTAGCAGCTAGTCAACAGAATATAATATATGCTTTGATTTTTTTTTTCCTTTCAACCCGCCCATCTAGGAGATTGAAAGATAGATTAAAGATGTGTTGGTAGCACGGTAAATGGTAGCTATAAGAAATTTGTAGCGATCGATCTTTGATACTTTTTTTTTCCTAAAGAGTATTGAGTCCGTGGGCTAACAGGCAGTCACAACTACCGTAGCTTCAGTTGGAAAAGCAAACGGATCTCTTTAAATAGCCCTGTAAAATTGGTTAGTCCATTTCAACTCACCAAAACCAAGGTTATCAATCTTTACGCCTGCCATTTCATCTTTGACAACTTCCAATTTCCCGAGGTCCATACTTGGTGTATTCCAAGTGCAGATCATTCGTAGATTTGTGCAGCTGTTTCTCTTTACCTTCAGTCATGTCCATCAGCAAATGAAGACCCTGCAGGCTCCACCCCACACGCTTTACTCCGCTCCTGTGACCAGGGTCAACTCCACTCTGCGAAAGCATTTCCTCCTCAGTCCCACTCCTACCGCCCTCGCGTCTGAGGGGCCCATCCTCTGACACCATCCCTGACAATGTTCTGCTTCCGCTGCAGTTACACAAGAAATAAATCCATTCAGTAGGCCTTCAGTTACTGACGAGGTGTTAACGCCATGCATAAGGTTTTCCGCAGCTACTTTCTCTAAAGCGGGTAGGTGAGTTCTTTTTCATTGTCTATTCTTAGTCTGGAAGCTTCTCTGAAACCGGTTCACTTTGAGTGACCCTGCTGACATTTGAAAAACCCATGACATAGCTTCCAGCATCACGGCGACACACAAGTCACCACAGCACATGGTGCTGACAAACTGACGGACCAGTGCGGGACCTAATACATTGTCCAAACCAAAAACCAACCTCACTGACATTGAGTCGATTCTAAGTCACGGTGACCCTAGTAGACAGAACAGCACTGGCCCTGTGGATTTCCCAAACTATGAATCTTTATGATAGTAAAAAGTCCTATCTTTCTTCTGCGGAGGGGTTGGTGGTTTGGGACTGATGGTCTCGTAGTTAGCAGCCCAGTGTATAACCATGACACACCACCAGGGCTCCTTTACACACATAGGGGTCCTGGTCATTCAAACGTGCTTAATGAACGATGCCCGACGCCGTGTCTTCTTTTGAAGAAAAAAGCAGCATGTGGAGAAAGTATCCTCACTTCTAATGGAAGTGCACGCAACTCATAAAAATGTTAAAAGGCTCATTTTTCTATCCTCCATTCCCACACTGCCCCGGGATGGTTAGAGACTAAAGGCAGTGACTGCTATTAACCACAGTACTAGGGTGATAGTTAGTGAGTGAGCAAAGAGGTTAAAAACTTGTCATTCACTTATAAGATCTCTCGTCTTTTTATATTCTTAGAAATCTTGTCCTCTTTGATGGTATATTTATATCTTAGATGGTTTGTTTTCATGGACTGGTGTGGAAGGCTGACTATAAAGGACAGCTAATTCCTGTTCTTTGAAATGGTAAGAGATAAAAGGCTGGGAATTCAATAAAGATTTCAGTAAAGGGCACCCAGGAAAGCTAGACCTTGACCCTGCCTCCAACTAACGAGACAGTAATCCTCAGTGTTTCTGTGGCACCACACCAAAGGATCACATTCTAAAACCTTACTATGCTTCTTCAAAAGCCTATCACCCCATACTATTCCCAATAGCCAAAAGGTGGACACAACTTCAATGTCCAGCAACAGCTAAATGAATAAATAAAATATGATATACACACACAATTGAATACTTCTCATCCATAAGGATATATCATGTCCTAATACATGTACAAAATGGATGAACCTGGAAAACATTATATTGCATAAAATAAGTCAATCACAAAAGAGCAAATATCATATAGCCTCATTTATATGAATTATGAGGATAGGAAGATATATGGAAATTAAAGTCGATTACACATTGGGCTGCTAAACACAAGCTCAACAGTTCAAAACTACCACTCATTCCTCAGGGTAAAGATGAGGCTTGCTACTCCCATTAATATTTATTGTCTTGGAAACCCACTGGGGCAGTTCTACTCTGTCCTACAGGCTCACTATGAGTCTGATGTGACTCGAATGACGTGAGTTTGGTTTGGGTTTATCACTCCATTAGATATACATCATTGTTAAAGAGCCCCGTGCTGCTGCTGCTAAAAGAACTAATCACAATTTTGCTTGCTGTTTCCTTGAAGTATGTGGCTTAGAGAAGTGAAACTCAAAAGTCTTGTTATAGAACAAGGAAGGGTAAATGGCCACCAGATAACAAGTGTGGGAGGAACTCCTCAGCAAATCCCAGAGAAGGCGCAACAGGAGGGAATCCTGAGTTCCCTGAAAGCCAGGGAAAGAGCACCAAAGCTAAGGACAACACACTTTTGGTAAAAGCCAAAATCAGCAATGACAGCCAATTGTGCCTGTTTCTCACTTCCTTTCCCCATTGGTCAATGGCTCCAGTCACTTCAGAGTGGTCCTCTCTCCTGCAGGAACTGATCATCCCAGCTCCCGTTTCAATTCAGTGGTCTACAACCCTCAGCTGGCTGGGCCCTGAGAGCCCTGTGTGGACAGCAGAACATCTGGGCAGTCTGCTGCACACATCCTCACTACCCAAGCAATGCTTTTCCCCATTACATGAGGAAGGACACCTAGGAAGGAGGAAGTAAAGAAAGTAAAAATTGTAATCAACCAGGGACATATATAAACCATAGATATGTGAAAGGATTTGGGGCTCACACTTAATCCTAGCCCTAATCCAAAACAATTGGCTCTTATGTCATGGCCAGTGGCTTGATACTCAGCCTCATAAAGAGATCACTGAAGATTCTGGTGCTATAGCAAAGTGTGATGAGGAAATCAAATGGTGTCTGGTGCTCAGAAAGAATAGCATCTGGAGTCTGAAAGGCTTGCTTTAAAACTAACAGCCATCTAAATGAGGTGTTAGTCAAGTCAACATAGGGGAAGCACACCCACCTGTGTGATCCAAGGATTATAAATAATAAAATCCAAATCCAGAGGAGGGAATGCTACCAAAGATTAAATTCTGAACATTCTGTTTACAGAAGGGTATGGAGGCCAAAACCCATTGACGGGGTCTTCACATGGATGTAAACCCAAAACCCATTTACGGGGTCTTCACATGGATGTAAGCCCCACAGTACGGGGATCCAAATGACTTTCTATCAGACAGTGATCATTATAAAGTTGATTATGGCAGATGTAATTGTTAAAATGTGGCACCTTATCAGTTGATCTCTCTTTTGGCCCCTTTTTAATTAGTTCCAGTTTTTCGTATTCTCTACTTTCTTTTCTTTTTCTTTTTTAAACATTTTATTAGGGGCTCATACAACTCTTATCACAATCCATACATATACATACATCAATTGTATAAAGCACATCTGTACATTCTTTGCCCTAATCATTTTCTTTTGTTTAAAACAATTTATTAGGGGCTCATACAACTCTTATCACATTCCATACATATACATACATCAATTATATAAAGCACATCTGTACATTCTTTGCCCTAATCTTTTTTTTCTCCTCTTTTCTATTGAGGTTTCTTTTTGTTTTATTTTGTCATTGTTGTCAGGTTTGTTGTTGTTGTTTCTTGGTTTTGTTTTGCATGTTTCCCTGTATATGAAATCCATGATAGAAAAACTTATAATAGCGACAGTATCTGAATTAATAATTACCTAGGCGCATGACAGGGGAGGGTGGGCAGAAAGGGAAACTGACAACACTAACTACAAGAAGAAAAACGTTCTAAAAATTATTGTGGTGATGATTGTACAGCATTTCTTAAGATGACTGAACTATTGCATGATATGTGAACTCTATGCCAATAAAAATACTTTTTTTAAATCTTGATATAATAAGCTTGATCTTTACCCTCTCTTCAATACTACTCTAAGATTCAATTAAGAAAGGCCTTCAACATCCAGTCTACCTCTATGGAGTGAAGAGTTCACAGGGTCAAAGTGTATGCTCACCCAGTCTTGGTCTAGGGAGCCAAGACCAGAAGTAATTTTCAGGAAGTCTGCCTGTGCCTCTTTTGGGGGGACATCTCCCCAGGGTGGGCCCCACGGAAATAGTTACTTGTAAGGGTGTGTGGAGGTCAGACATGCAAGCTATGGTCACATGTGGGCATGTAAAACTCACAAAATACCAGCCCAAGGTAAGAAGGCTGCTAGGGGTCTCCACATGTCCTCTTGCCCCATGGTGTCAAGCAAGCCTGAAATAACTCACTTATGTTGACATCTGTTTCTTGTCCTGTGGGCTCTGCTCTAGCTTATTAGTCACCACTTTTCCACCTCTGCTCCACCGCTATTCAGTCACAACTGCCTTAACACCAGGCACTGTGAGGCAAGCCTCCAACACATTCTGTTTCTACTTTTATCTAAATCTTGCTTCCAAAGGAATATTAGTGACAGAATTGAAAGATCATCAATACCCCCGTTAACGTTCTACACAATGTTAAACAAGTCACTCTCTCCTAGGACACCATTTTATCATCTTCACAATGAAGTTGGACTAGGATATTTCTAAGTTCTAAAACTCAAGATCCTCTTACTAGCATAATTTTATTTGTAAGGATTTAGAGAATCTAAAAACACATAGGCTATGAAAGCTACCAGGTAACATTATTGACAGAGGCAGAAATATAGGCTATATCCCTGTCACTTTTACTAAGCAAACTTGCATTTTCATCCCTCTAGACTGAGTTTTTCAGATCAGCTGTGTGCTGACAGCTCCCCATCCATCCTGTTCCATGTAGGTGCGCAGCTATACGCTGAAGTTCCATTTTTAGCATCAACCCTTTGGAAGAGAAGAATAATTTCACAATCTATTTCTTGTTCTTTCCTTCAAGTTTCATTCCCTAATTTTTTTGTTTCATAATAAATAAGTTCAACAATGAGTGATTATTATTGAAGCAAACTAAAACTGACAGAAAGGGCCAAAAGTCAGCTATCCTAGAATAGGCCTTGCTCAGCTATTGAATCCAAACAAGAAAGAAAGAAAACCATCTCAGACATTAACAATCTTGCCAGTTACTGCTCACTCCTCTCCCCTTCTGTTGGTGGACAGGAAAGTGACAGTGAAAGGGGCTTCAGGAAATGTGGGGTCTCATCGACTTGGCCTTTTTCTTCCCTTGGACCTCTCTCTCCTCAGCTGATAATATCACAGATCACCAGGGGAACAGATTATGAGTTAAACAGTGGATAATAAAAATGCCAAGAGTTCCTTTTGACTTTATACAATCTGATAAAGGCAGAACAGAACACAAAAAAATTCATTAGAAGCAGGACATCCTTTGTAAGTGCAAAAACTGCTCATGCTGGTTCTATACAATAGCTACCCTTGGAAAAGGCAGTACGGTATAGTAGAAAGAGCCTTGTACCAAGAGGTGGGGCCCATCACTTCTGAAACCATCCTTGCCACCTCTGGGAAATCACTCCATCTCGTCCGGTCACTGATGGGGTGGTACTAATCCCTAAATAATGGATCTCTGGGAGATAATGGAAGAAGAAAAGGCTAAAGAGGGAAAAAGACTTACTACCGTCCAATCAACTCATAGTGACCCTATCAGACAGGATAGAGATGCCCCTCTGGGTTTCCGGTTGTAACTCTTTCTGGGAGGAAGAAGTCTCATCTTTTTCCCTCAGAGCAGCTGATAGTTTCAAACTACTGACCTTGAGGTTATCAGTAACTTTAAAAGTATATATATATATATATGAAAAATTATTCATACTAAACCATACCCGAACTGCAGTAGGAAAACATTTTAGTGTATCAAATATAAATCAGACACACTAATTATTAACCAAGGTGAAGTAAATTTTGGGATGTTTCCTCTTTAGCCAGGCAAAACGATTAAATGAAAGAAGCAAAGCACACCATACTAGGGAAATATTTAAAGTTTCAGCCTTTGATTATTTCTCTGACTGTGAGTCACATTCCTGACTTACAGGCTTACTTGAATATTTCTGTAAATTCCAGGGATCATGTGTCTAAATGTAACTACACTCTGTTTTTCTTATGTCTTTTAGGTAAAGTTCAGTTTCTTCAATGAACTCAGCAAACCAAGAGTGAGAGATCAGAGAAGGGGACTTCAAAAGTTAAGGGAAATGTTTTATTATCTTTTAATTCCAACTGTTTGAAGGCTTTTCTGCTTTTGCTGTTGGTTTTTTATATTTTTATCTATTTTTTTCTGTTTTGTTGTATTAGTTGTTGATTTATGTTTTGTCTTCTTTTTTGTTGTTGTTATGTTTTGCTTTCCTTGGTTTTGGTGTGCATTATTGTCAACACGTGTCTTTCTCGACAAGATAGGCAGCATGAACAACCCAGAGGAGAGAAATTTCTTTATATGGTTCTTCTACCCCAGTCTCTGTATCACCCACCAAGTGACTGGATGGGACTATGCGAACAGGGCGTGTGTAACACTAGAAGAGAAGTCAGTTTTTATTAGCAAGCCCCTGGCTGTAAGAATGAGCCATCATTGAAGAGAAGAGAAACCCCCCTAAGGACGTTGTAAGAGCATATTCAAGATCTCTGTCTGAAGTGGCAGCAGCCATGGAGACCAGATATATCAGAGACTTTGACCCAGAGACTAAGTGGGACAGCACTGAGACTATGGGGTACCTTCTCTTCATCTGACTCCAAACTATGGAGCCTTGGGTCAGTGTGATGGGCAGGCTACCTTCCTAGCCCATGAAGGCAAAGGCCAAGGGACCATGTGGCTAAGAGACTGAAAACCAGAGAGAAACAGTTGGTGAGAAGACCAATGACTATATCCTACCTGTTTTCGGACCATGACTATGATAACCTATTGATTTCCCTAATAAACTCCCTTCATTATGAGTACTTTCTATGAATTCTGTGTGTCCCTAACTATAGAGTGCCATGTGTGGAATGGTTGGTGTCAAAATTGGCGGGAGGGGGGGAAGAGAAGAAAAAAAGAAAGCCAGAGGAGGTCAGATATGGCCCTCCATTGCCATTCATTGGAGCTGGTATTTGACCTGGCACATCCAAATACACCAAGGATTAATTCAACCAGGTTTTCCTCATTGTTCCCAAATCATCTTAAACCAAAACTATAGCTCATGTGCCAAAACATTTTGATTAGCAAGATGATGGAAATGACCAAATGCCTATTGTAGAAGAATGGTGTGTTAGTCTGGGTACTTTAGAGAAACAAATTCATAGAAAACCCATATGTATAAGAGAGTTTTATATAAAGGTCAAGTGCACATCAAGAAAACATTCCAACCCAGTGCTGCCCAAGCCCACAATTCCAACATTAACCCCTATGTCCAACACCAATCCACAACGTCCTCCTCAATCTCACAAAACAAACGCAATGATGCTGACTGCAGGAGGAAAGCAGAGTCAGTTAATGTGTAAGCATCTCAGCATTGGCAGGGGTCTCCACACGGCTGCTCCAGCACATAGGGCTGCATCAGAGTAGGCCAATGTGGCTTCTCCTTGGGGATTTCTCGCAGGAAGTGAGCCTTGCCAGGTAAAGCAGAGAACTGGCTAAGGCAGCTGCACCCTAGTCTGACCATCACAAAGCAAGAGACCTGAGAACTCGAAAGACAAGGCTCACCGAACCATTTATCTCTCTGCCCTTCAATTAACCCCACATGTGTTTGTTGGCCAGGTTGGCACAATAAACTTTAACTATATCAAATGGATAATGAAATGTTGGTACATATACACAATGGAATACTGTGCATTGCTAAAAAAAAATAAGGATGAAACCACAAAATATCTCATGCATGGATCAACCTGAAAAACATTATGCTGAGTGAAGTTAGTCGTTCAAAAGAGAGCAAGTGTTATAGGAGACCACTGTTTTAAAAAGTGGGGGAGCAAAGATTTTCATACCAAATCGAGCAGAATTTGGAGATTACCAAGGTGAGTAGGACAAAGGAGAGAAGAAAGAGCAACAGGTGACAGGGTAGACAGGTTATTAACTTGGGTGAAGGGGAAGATCATAATCCACAAGAAATAAAAGGGAAATCAAAGTAGGGAAAGTAGGGTAAGCTGTAGGTAGGGAGCTTGAAAAAAGTGATTTTAAATGTTAAATACAAAATTGATGATATGAAGTATAAATCCCTAATTAATTCACATATTTTAAATTGTTTTAAAAAACATTTTGATTTACAGACATTTTGCTTATATGAATGGATAAGGACTAAAAAATGGGGACATGATGAAGCAAAAGAACTGAACAAAATATTTCAGAGAAGATAAAGTATTAAGATGAAACATGAAAATACCAGGAATTAGAAACCAAAAGGGAAGATGTTTGACATTTTTTAGGTGAAAAGAACTAAATAAAAATTTTCAAGTCACAAGTTGTAATACTAAAGGGATTATTTTTGTTTTGTTGTGGTAAAATATTAAATGAAGTGGGAAGCACCAAGAGAAAATAGAAGGAACACCAAGGATATAAAAAAGAATTGGTCAGCATTCAGCCAGTCCAAGAGCCAAAGGTTCTAAAAGAGAAAGTCCCAACTGCTCTGAAGGCATTGTGGGAAAACAGCAAACATATGTGATGCTAAAAATACTCATTCATCTATGACAAGAAATTTGAAAGACGGTTTCCTGGCCAAGCAACTGGAAGGGATCCATCTTTGTGCCCCTTCAAAACAAAGATAACTCAATAAAATATAGGAATTATTGAGCACTATCATTAATGTGTAAGCAAGATTTTGCTGAAGATAATTAAAAAACAGTTGTAGCAATATATCAATAGGTAACTACCAGAAGTTCAAGCTGAATTGAGAAGAGGACGTGGCCTGAGAGATATTGTTAAGTCGGATGGATCTTGGCTGAAAGCAGAAAATATCAGAAAGATATTTTATAGACTATGAAAAGGCATTCAAGTGTGTGGACCATAACAAATTACAAACAATATTGCAAAGAATAGGAGTTCTAGAACACTTAATTATGCTCACAGGAAATAAGAGTTGGTCGTCTGAATAGAACAAATGAGTACTGAATGATTTAAAATCCGAAACAATGTGTGTCAGGATTATATTCTTTTGCCAAATTTATCCAATCTGTATGCTAATCAAATAAGATTGACTATACAGAGAAGAATATGGTATCGGGATTGGAGGGAGGCTCACTAGCAACCTGCAATGCAACACAACCTCACTGAAAGTGAAGGGGTTGAAGCACTTATTGATGTTGATCAAAGACTACAGCATTCAATATGGATTATACCTTAACATAAAGAGAGCAAATACCTTCACAACTGAACCAATAAGCACTATCATGATAAATGGAGAAAAGACTGACGCTATCAATGATTTCATTTTACTCGGAAGTAGCAGTCAAGAAATCAAACAACATACTGCATTGAGCAAATCTACTGCAAAAGACCTCTTTGACATGTTGAGAAACAAAGATGTCACCTTGAAGACTCAGGAGAACCAGATCCAAGGTATTATTTCCAATCACCTCTTATCCATATGAAAGCTGGACAATGACTAAAGAGCACTGAAGAATTGATATATTCAAATGATGATGTTGGTATAGATGATGATATTGGTAACATAGAATATATCACAGACTGCCAAAAGAATGAACAAATCCAACTTGGAAAAAGGACAGTCAACTTGTTCCTTAAAAGATAGGATGGCAAGACTTCTCCACATACACTTTGGGCATATTATTATTATCTACAGGAACTACCCTATTTCCCCAAAAATAAGACAGTGTCTTATATTAATTTTTGCTCCCAAAGATGTGCTAGGTCTTATTTTCAGGGGATGTCTTATTTTTCCATGAAGAAGATTATGGTACACATTTTTTTACATTTTATTAGGGGCTCATACAACTCTTATCACAATCCATACATATACATACATCAATTGTATAAAGCACATCTGTACATTCTTTGCCCTAATCATTTTCAAAGCATTTGCTCTCCACTTAAGCCCTTTGCATCAGGTCCTCTTTTTTCCCCTCACTCCCTCATGAGCCCTTGATAATTTATAGATTGCTATTTTGTCATATCTTGCCCTATCCAGAGTCTCCCTTCCCCCCCCTTCTCTGCCGTCCATCTCCCAGGGAGGAGGTCACATGTGGATCCTTGTAATCAGTTCCCCCTTTCCAACCCACTCACACTCCACTCTCCCAGCATCGCCCCTCCCACCCCTGGTCCTGAAGGTATCATCCACCCTGGATTCCCTGTGCCTCCAGCTCCCATATGCACCAGTGTACAACCTCTGTCCTATCCAGTCCTGCAAGATAGAATTTGGATAATGGTAGTTGGGGGTACACATTTATTGTTGAACAACAAAAAAGGAAATGTACTACCTGTATATGGTACGGTAGTGGTTGTCATCACAAATCAGCATAACCAAACTGTGAAGCCTACAGTATCAAGAATTTCTTGTTACTACCATTTTTCCATGTACAACAATCTATGGTACATTTACTCATTTATTCAATGACAGTCATGTCATCATCTTCTGGATCACCATCATAACAATCCAAACCCTTATTTTCGGGGAGGTCTTATTTTCAGGGGGATGCCTTATATTTCAGCAATAGGCAAAACTATAAATAGGTCTTATTTTCAGGGGAGGTCTTACATTCAGGGAAACATGGCAGCTCCTGGGAAAGGATATCATGCTCGATAAAACAGAAGGTCAGTGAAAAAGAGGAAGACCTTTAACAGGATGGATTGACATAATGACTACAATAGCAGGCTTAAACATTGTGAGGGCAGCACAATCAGGCAGTGGTTTGTTCTTTTGTACATAGAGTTGCTGTGACTTAGAACCAACCACCTTGACAAATCTAACAGCAACAACATTTTTCAGAAGATCACCAGGCCTTTCTTTCTAGTCTTTCTTAGTCTAGAAGCTCCCCCTGAAACCTATCCACCATGGTTGATCCTACTAGTATTTAAAATACCAGTAGCATACCTTCCAGCACAACTTCCAATACACAAGTTAGCATAGTACAACGTGCAAGCCACCACAAGGCAAACTAACAGATGACTGGTGGTTGTAAACAATAGTGGAATTTAAATTACTGTACTATTATTATTATCATCATTATTATTACAAATCTAATATGAGAGTTGAGAAGGTATAACTCAGAGGGCTGTCCAGTATAATCCCACTCCAAGGACCTATTGATGTCATATTTCTAATACCAACTTATGGCATTAATTTTCTAGGGAAATATATCTCTGCCTCTGGGTGAGGCTGTTTTCCAAAAGGAATAAAGCTAGTGATATTAATATATGTAGAAGAAAGAACTTTTTATCAAGAAATAATTTCATGTCAAAGAAGCGTCCCGGCCCAGTACAACTCAAGTCCATGGGTCAGATAGCAACTGGAATGCCTCTGATTCACTTAGCTGCCAGTGGGCGCAGTAGGATGCTCACAGACAGGCGGGTGAGTTGTGTGGATCCACCGTTAGCAGGAACATGACAGGGTGCCCCAGCTCTCAGGGTTGCCAGAACTCATCAGCCACCAACCCCAGAGCCAGATGAGCAAGACAGGCAGGCAGGAATCCAAAGGGCAAGCGAATTCTCCTCAATGTCTCTCCTATAACAAGCTCACATCTCTGAGGCAGCATGATCAAGCCACAATCTGGCCAAAAGGATGGACTCCACACCCACCTCCACACATCCGGATGCCAGAAGGGAAGGCAGGCCCCTCGGTGAGCGGGGCAATCAGGCCACAGGGAGGACAGCAGCCTGACCCACAGCAGCCCGGCCTGCAGCCACCTCCCCACCACCCATCATGGAAGCAGGGCTGGTTCTCAGAGTGAGCCAGCCAGCTTGCTGCATCCAAGGACTGGGTTTGTTTCACAGCTTGTGGCAATGGTTTGTAAAAAGATGTGACACGTGTCTTCCATGGGCACAACCACACACAACTCATCTATGCGCTGCCGGGGGGGCATTTCATACTGTGCATGAGGAACCCCAGGGGCTAAGGCAGGAAGAGCTCAAGCACGCACCAACAGCAAGCCAGCCAGGCATCTCTGAACGGCTGATGGCCCAACACTGGAGGCAGCAGGTGCAAAGCACAGCTCTTTCCCCATAGATGCCAAAGAAAGACACCAAACCTCATGTCCCACAGGCAGAGATGTAGCCCACAGCTACCCTCAGAACTAGTCTCTTCTCTCTCTCTCTCTCTCTCTCTCTCTCTCTCTCTCTCTCTCTCTCTCTCTCTCTCTCTCTCCTCCTCCTCCTCTTCCTCCTCCTCCTCCTCCTCCTCTTCCTCCTCCTCCTCCTCCTCCTCCTCCTCCTCCTTCTTCTCTCTGTCTCTCTGTCTCTCTGTCTCTCTGTCTCTCTCTCTCTCTCTCTCTCTCTCTCTCTCTCTCTCTCTCTCTCTCTCCTCTCCTCTCCTCTCCTCTCCTCTCCTCTCCTCTCCTCTCCTCTCCTCTCCTCTTCTCTCCTCTCCCTCCCAAAGCTAAAATCCCAGTTTCATTGAGAGAAAGGGAAGATAATGGACATGTGAAAGACAGGCTTTAACGTGGAAGTGAATCTAGCAGAAGAGACTAAACCTTCACAAAACAATCCTTCTAGGCCCATCACAGGGAGAACTTGTAGAACTAAACAGCAGGCTTATTCCAATAAGAAGGAGCTGGAATTCCTAAGGGGAAGGAAGTTCAAATGAATGTATGATAAGATCCCTGGCAGTATAGTGGTTACTGGGTTAGACTGCAAACCACACGGTCAGCAGTTCAAAACTGCCTGCTGCTCTGTATGAGAAATAAGAGGCTTTCTACTCCTGTAAAGAGTTGCAGTCTCAGAAACCCACGGCGGCAGTTCTACCTGTCCTGCGGGGTCACGATGTGTCCGCATCGACGCAATGGCAGAGTTCAGTTTTAGTTTTCCTGTCCTTTCTCACAGCTGCTGGTCTTCTGGCTACCTCACTCTACAGAGTGTCTGGTCCCCTCTGCCGCCCCCTGTGGCCCTAATGTAGACTCGTGGCAGCCTCAGGTTGCAGAGTAGCATTGTTACATAGGATTTTGTGGCTGCCCCCTTGGGGTGGGGGGAGTCTGGTAGGAGAACTGGGTGTACTGGCTCTAATCACAGCAGCGATGCTGTCTCGGAGAAGGTAACTCTTCATGCAACCCTGCCAAGAGTGTTTCTCAACATCCAAATAAAAATCACCTGGTCTCCTCATCCCAGCACCCTCCCTTCTACTTCTATCCAGCCAGAGGATTCTCAACAAGCTAAGGTCAGAAGTAAAGGCCTATCAGGCACAAGTTCAGTGCATGGTTCACCCAGGGAAAGAAGCATTCCCTTCCCTTTGAACTTGTCCATTCATGAGCTAAGTCCACATAAACAGCTTCCCCTAGACAGCCTGCATTATAGGTAGCTTCTAAGAGGACCTTCATGGATCGTCATGGTGCTGAGGCAGCTGTGTCTCTAGGTTTTTCTAACAGTTCGTGCCTCTGCCACGTCTCCTCATAAGTCTCCGTGATCTTTCTGTTCTACAAGGTATCTAGGTGTCTGTCTGGTCTAAGAAGTGGCAAAGGCAGTTATCGAGGCCTTTAATATACACTGCCCTCCAAGTCAGCGTTTTCTAAAACACAGCCACAACATCACAGCAAAAATTAAACGGATGAGGCCAACCAAAATTTGTTACAAATATCGGCCCAAACAGTCTCTCAAATCTGTCGAGTCACAGAGCTCCGGCTTCACTGGGCATCTTTCCAAACCTTGTTGTTTGCTACAGTCCATGAGCTTGGAGAGGTGTTCTTCCACCTCGGATGGAAAGCCCACTCCATGATGATGAGCTGTCCCAGCAGGGGTTCAGAGGAGAGAGCAGCCCAGTGCCTCAGGGTGGTCCTCTCTGGGGGTTTCTCCTAACAGCACCAGCTCTGCCCAGTGCAGACAGCGCTCTGCTGCTGCTAATGGGCATCCCAAGGTAGCCCTCACCACAGCAAGAAAGGGCATTTACTAAGCAGTCACTGATTGTCCACATGTCTTTTACCTTTGGACTGCCCTGTATTGTCCCTTCTGTCCTCCTGTGTACCTCTTAGTCCTGGTGGCCCTCTGATTTCTTCCTACACAAAGCATGTGTGGTTTCTAAAAGTTAATATACCCAGCTTTCCCTATGAGTACATCAGCACACACACACACACACACACACACACACACACACACACGATGAAAGGCTGCTCAGGACTCTCAGGGGGAACATGTGCATTTCCGCATAACCAGGGCTCCCGGGTGAGTGCCAGCTACCACAGCACCCGATTCAAGAGCTACATCTTTACATCTAGCCTCCCTAACAGCCCCCACAAAATTGGATCACCTCATATTTTAAGTCTTTCAAGAGCCCATCTAACTGGTTAAAGTAAGCATCACATACGTACATGTTCACCCGAGTCCTCATTCAGATTACAATTCAAGAAAGAGTGTGTGGGAAAAATAACAAGCTCTGCATTCTAAGACTGTCTCTCTGAGCCCATCATACCTTTGGTTCTTAGGAATGGAAGCACTCTTTCATGGACCCCAGAATAGCTTTAGATGTACTTCAATGGACTATTATGAACCACATCACCAGGAAAACTTCCTGAGGTTTTGTTTCCTCAGCTATAAAGTGAAAATAATAAGAGCATTCTTCTCCACAACACAGTTTTATACGAGCGATATGGGTTTATGTGGAAGAAAATGCTCTATAATTTATACATCTCCATACAAAAAAAAAACACCCAGCATGAATATTTTCCATGAGTTCAGTTCAAAAGTATGGCACATTTTTTACTACAGCAGTGGCTTCTCAGTGAGATGTGCCTGAGCTTTCCCCGCAAATGGCCCTCAGCATGTGGGAAAGACGAGGGCAGGGTAACAGACCTCCCTGCCATCAAAGGCAAATAGAGAAGCAACTTCTACACATGGTGGTGTCACATGGTTGCACCAAAAGAGGTACATTTTATGTTTCATCTCAAAATAGCTGTATTTACCAATATTAAGATGAGCATATGTGTACATACGTGTACGTATGCATGCACACACTAAGGTCAAAAGAATGATGTCCACAGAAGAGCAAGGGAAACAAGAAAAAGGAAGATCACACAGGACAAGCTAATGGCCGCGGGGCAGGTATGGAGATCGATGAGGAGGGCAGTAGGCAGAGTCTAGGACCAGTGTGAGCAATTCCATTTGCCTGGAAAGTTGGCAAGGAGCCAAACATCTTGCCTTCTCCATGGGACTAAATCATGGGGTTAGATTTCTGTAATCTGAGAGTTCGAAGGGACATGGGAGGAGATCCTAATTAGCTCCCCAGAAGAACTTTAGTGGCTTGCTTTTATATGCTGGCTAGCCTATGATGCAGGTATGAAAAAGGGCAGTCACTAAGAAAGTAAACAAAGATCCACTTAAACAAGCAGTTTGAAGGCTGATCCTAGAAGTCCTTCGGGAGACTGAAGCCCCGTAACAAAAACAGCAAACAGTTATATAGTGTTTACTACAGGCCTGGTTCTGGTCCAAGAATTTAGACTGTATAAACTCAGTTAATCTCCATAAAAGCTCTACAAGGTAGTCATTAGTATCAGCATCCCTTCACTTAAATCAGCTAATAAGTGGAAGCATTAGAATTTAATTCCGCACAGATGCTGGCGTACGTGTTCTCCGCTATTGTTAGTTTAGTGCACGTTGCCATCGAATCAGCTCTGATTCACAGTGATCAACATGCAACCCCCCTGTATATATCATGTCCTTCCAACCCTCCTGTATATATCATGTCATGTACTACTCAGTTTTTTGTACAACACATGGAACTACGTGCTCTGTCTGTCCTCCATATGAGATGATGAGGATCTGAAGACAATGAAGACATCAGGAGAAGTCAAGCCTTTAAGTCATGGTGTTGGAGAGACTATAGAAAATGCCATGGATTCCCAAAAGAACAATTAAATCTGGCTTGGAAAAATTACAGCCAGAAGGCTTCTTCGAAGTGCGCGTGGTGAGACTTTATCTCACCTACTTTGGACACATTATCCGAGGGACCGTCCCTGGAAAAGATGTCGTGTTTGGGTGGGTGCCAAAAAGGAAGACCATCAACCCAATGGATTGACACGGCGGTTGCAATAATGGGTTCCAACATAGGAAAGGTTGTAAAATGAAGCAGGATCAGGCAATGTTTCATTCTCTTGTGCACAGGGATATAATTTAACTATGATTTGGAGCCGGCTCAATGGCACCAACCAACAAGTTCAAGAGCTAAAAGTCTATCTTTTGAATAATACACAGTAGAGAATATAGGGAATATTCCTGCTCCAAAGCAGCATGGGTAAGAAACCAGGCTTCAAAATTAATCAACATAGGGAAACATCGGTTTTGCCTTGGAACAAATACAGCTTTGAGTAGATTGTGAATGCCTAGGATTTTTTTCCTCATCTGTGAAATGGACACAATAACAATACCTAAAACCAAAAATCTTACCTTTAAGTCTATTTCAACTTATAGAGACCATGTAGGACACAGCAGAACTGTCCCATGGGGTTTCCAAAGCTATATCTCTTTTCAGAAGCATACTGCCGCAGCTTTCTGCCATGGAGTGGCTGGTAGACTCGAATCACTGACCTTGCAATTACCAGCTGAGCACCTAGCAACCGTGTCGTCAGCGCTCAATATTAATAATAAAGTAAATGATTTAAAGATAAACAATAGAGGCCGTCGAAAGAGTAAAGTGTGGCACAATGCCTGGCACATAATCAATATTAGCTATTATTAACATCTATTTTTCCTTTGATGGAGACATTTTCATCAATGCAGTCACCCTTAATGGCTGCCTCTCAGTGAAGGTTAGAATTAGGTTCTCGAGCCCACTGAATGCCAGCAGTTCTCAAAAGAAATTCCTCAGGAGTATTTGGAAACAGGAAAAGGTGTCTATTTGAAGAGGGAGAGGAACTGACACTTTGTGGGTAAGCTACCCAGAGTGTGAAATATCTTGTAATGCTCAAGACTGACTCACATGATGAAGTTTGCTTACCCCAAAGGCCAGTAGATTATCCAATGAAAGATACAGTATTCTTGGGAAATAAGCGCATGAGGGTCAAAAACCAAAATCAGTCCAATAAACATATAAAAGACAAAAACTCAAAACGAACTACACTAAGTGTATTTCAACTCATTGTAACCTGACCCAGGGTTTCCGAGGCTGTACATCTTTAGAGCCGCAAATAGCCTCAGTTTTTCCCCATGGGGAGGCTTCTGGGTTTGAACTGGCACCTTGCAATGAGCAGTCAAATGTGTACCAAGTAGCACCCCAGGGCTTCAAAAGAGAGGTAAAACTCAGTTTGAAAGTAAAAAATACCTTCGTATGGATTCTGGTGTCTCCACACGGTACAGCACCTGATTGGCCGATGCCAGGGTGTCATCCAGGGCTCGCCCCATTTTCTGAAGCTCATCCAGGGACAGCGTACTCGCCAGTGCAGCCAGTTCACACCCTGGCCAGCTCAGCAGCTGCTCCTGTTCTTCGAGCTCCCTCTTCAGTTGCTCATCTTTTGCTTCCAGCATAGACATTCTTGCTTGTAGAGCTTTGATTTCTTCCTGTAGAGAGTGAGATGGTCCTGTTTTCTAAATTAACCTGCTTGCAGCATGCTGCTTAACAGATAATGATGCATTAAATATGAATCTTCCGCAAGCACCGGGCTTGTGACCTCGGAGGCGGGCCAATTTGGAGAGGTTTGTGGAACGGAAAAAATCAGACCAGCTTTATGTTTCTCATTAGTTACCATAAGGAAAAATAATCCCTCCCCAATATTAAATAACTATGGGAGGAGCCAAGACTGTGCCTTAGAAAGTCCAGAAAACATATAGATAGTTCATTCGAGGTAGAAGAGCTATATATCCTAAGGCACTTTAAGATATTAGATAAGTGGGTGCACTAGCCACAGACCAAAAGGAGACAGGTGAACAATCTTTGGGAGTCTGTATTCAAAACTGATTTGATACTTCTGCGTGTAAAACAAGTTTAAAAGTCATGGATACATGACACTACCTCCTCCGTGCCCCCACCCATGCTACCATAATTCTGCCTTTATATACTAAGTATCCTAGGCTAATACTATTATCCGAACCATCTGGAATTATTGGGAATTTTGCAGATCTTTAGATATCTAGGTATTCCTAAAAATCAAGCACCACAGTTCACATTTTCAGCTCCCCAAACTTAAAAAAACACCTCATTGCATATTTAAGTCCCCAATATATTGGAGAATATTTTCAAATGGTGATGGCTTTTGCTTCCCTTTCGGTATTTCAGAGACCTTATGGGTAAACTCAATTGGCAGTAATACTCTTCACTGGCAAATGCGGGAGTGAGCGCTCCAGTGACTTGTCCAAGCTCTCATAGACCAACAACGTATCTAAGGTAACACAGCTATTGAGGACCCACAGCTCCATTTGAATTCAGGCATGGAAGACCTGAGTTCTTTGCAGCATCATGCTGCCTCCAAACAGCACTGCCTCATCGGTTGCCCTTGCTCCCCAAGCTGTCCAGGCTTCAGTTGGCTGGGACCCAGTCTCCAGGCTCCCTTTCTCTGGGGTGTCCACTGAGCTTCCAGAGCTCTTGCTGTCTCCTGGCTTTAATACAATGTTGGGCCTTGACTTTTAGCCCCTCGGTGACTTGGCCAGCTTTCCTCTACTGCCCTGGGCCAACATTTCACCTCCTCGCATTGTGATAAGACATTCTCAGACTTGCTTGCATTGCCACTTCGTAACCTCACATACCGCAGCTCCCAGCTCTGCATGAAATTGCCTTAAAGAATTTTCACGGTACAGATTCCTTTCTGCTTTCTAAGAGACTCTTCTCAAGGTCAAACCGATAGGAAGTGACAAATTGATCTGGCAGACAAGAGAAGAATATGCAAGAGGTCACAAGGACTATCAAAAACAGGCATAAAACCTGCTGAGCTTTTGATTTCCCATTCGTAATGAGATTCATATGACCCTCTAACTCCCACCAATATCTCTCCTTTTTGTCCGTTACAGGTTGACAGCTGAAGCTCTAATTGCCACACGCTAGAAAACAAAGGTGCACTTTGTTATACTTGGCTTCGTTGAGAAAGAAAACTACTGCCCTAGTTCTTACAGAATCTTTATCCGCTTACCTGCAGCTGCTGCTTTTCCTGAAGAAGCCGGTCTCGCCTAGTGATAGACACCCGCAGTCTGTCCTGAGCCACAGGTTCCAGCAGCTTCGGCTCTGTGATGGCGATGGGCTGAGGGTCTTCACTGCTGGCCCTAAGATACAACACCACGGAACTGACATACTCAGGTCTACCAAAAGTTGAAGGTTAAGAAACTTCCCAGGAGGGTCAGAGAAATGAAGTCCCTATGTAACGCAAGTTTATGTTTAATTGAAATGTATTCTTTTTCTCCTAGGCTACTTTTTAATATGCCTGGAAGTTGCACAACCAAAATGGTAGTCACTACGCACACGTGCTGTTGACTACTTGAAACGCGGCTAAATCCGAATGAAAATGTGTTGCTTATTGTGGTAGTCAGTTGTCAATTTTGAATGGATCAGGAGTGAAGAGGTGGAGTTTATCCCATCAATCTCGCCGCATCTTGATGACCTCATTTGGAGGTGCCTTAGAGTTAAATAGCTTGCTGGAGGCGGAAAACTCGCGCACTCCCTGGGAGACATTGCAGCTGACAAGACACATGGAGCTACACTAGTGCCCTGAGCTGGAGGAGCCACGTGGAGACCCCTGCCAGTGCTGAGATGCTTACAGTGCCACTGGATCCATGAGATTTCCCACCCACTGGCCTGTGATCTTCCTGCATTCAGTGTCATTGCATGTGTTTCATGAGTCTAAGAGGAAATTATAGATTGGTGTCAGACATATGGGCTAATATCGGACTTATAGACTTGATCTGGCCTGAGCTGGGAATGTTTTCTCAATGTTCAACCGCTCTTGTATATAAAGCTCTTTCTTTCTTTTTTTTTTTTAAACGTTTTATTAGGGGCTCATACAACTCTTATCACAATCCATACATATACATACATCAATTGTATAAAGCACATCCATACATTCTTTCTTATACACATATGAGTGTCTATGAATTTGTTTCTCTAGTCAACCCAGACTGACACACTAGTCTTAAGCACACACTATATTTTAAAGACTTACTATAAAGAAATATTGGTGGTATAGTGGGCTGCTAGCCACAAGATCAGCAGTTCAAAACCACCAGCAGCTCTGCAGGAGAAAGACGGAGCTTTCTACTCCCATAAAGAGTGACAGTCTCAGAAACTCACAGGGGCAGTTCTACCCAGTCCTCTAGGGTCGCTATGAGTCAGCATCGACTCCATGGCAGTGAGTTTTGCTTTGAGTATAAAACAGTATTAAATATCTAATTCAGATTTTGTTCAGATTACACATTGAATGAGCATTTGGGGTTCGTTTTGGTAAGCATTGGTTAACATTCACAGTACTTTTAGGAAATAACATATTAGGTGATTTGTGAATCTGATGTGAACATATTAAAACTTGTGGAAGCCAACTTCTGGTCATCCTCACTGTTGCCTCTGCTGCTCCGAGAACTGCTGGGGGATGGGGACCCTCAGCAGCCGCTGCTAAAAGGGCAGTGGCAGCAATGGAGCAAGAGGAAGTGGCCAGAGAAGAAACAAAGCACACCCTGTCCCGCCACTATCCACCCCACTAAGCAGCAGGGACAGCTCCAGCTCTGCAGCCCCTGCCACCAGTAGACACAGCCCAAGAGCTCGCCACAGAGCCATGTCATCTACCTCAGGGGCCTGTATGCGACCCGTGATCCAATGTGAAAGAATCAGGCTTGGGGTCTTTAAAACCAGTAGAAGAAAATAATGCACAAAAGGAGAGCTGTTTTTCCTTAAAAACAAAACAACAATTTATAAATTATCAAGGGTTCATGAGGGAGTGGGGAGTGAGGAGGGAAGGGGAAAATGAGGAGCTGATACCAAGGGCTCAAGTAGAAAGCAAGTGTTTTGAGACTGATGAGGGCAACAAATGTACAAATGTGCTTGACACCATGGATGGATGGATGGATGGATGGATGGATGGATGGATGGATGGATGGATGGATGGATGGATGGATGGAGGGATTGTGATAAGAGTTGTATGAGCCCCCAATAAAATGATTAAATATATATATCCTCAAAATTAATTTCACCTGCTTATTCTTGCTCTTTAATGTGGCTCCTGTTGGGGAGCAGCGATGGTTCAGAAGTCGAATCTTCACTGTCCATTCAGGGGACCAGAAGAAATGACATGGAGGCCACATCTGACCCCCTCTGACTTAGAAGAGAGGCAGAGACTCCAACTCCACACCGGCCTCCACTGTCAGACCTGCTCCACCCTCCAACACCTTTTACCTTATTCTGACCCCAATCCATTCTGACAAGACACACTACTCCCCTGGTAGGCTTGGTAACTCATGGAAATGATCACACAGAACTCACAATCAATACCCACTATTATGAGGATTTATTAGGAAAGTGGCCAGGGCACCATAAGTCAAAATCAGAAAACATTCAGGATGCAAGCAGCATCTCAGCCACATGGCCCCTTTGCCTCTGTTCAATTGAATAAATGTTACAAAGCTCCTTTGCATGCTAATATATGCCAAAATGCCATACACATCCCCACCTACAAGCCAGACTCGTGCCCAAAGGCACTCAGCTTTACTCGTCATGTGGGCCAGGAAGCCTGCTGCTCTGTTGCATGGTCTCTGCTGTCACCACTGCTCCTTCTTTATGGTTTCTCTTGCTGCCACTTCTCCCCACAGGTGTCCCAGGTGAGTGTGGCTCCTTCTACTTCTGGGATGTCACTCTATACCCAGCACAAAAGCAAAGCTGACCAATCTCCTCAAGTTAATCTTCAATGCCCTATTTCTATGCTCTCACCCAGTCCTTTGGTAGAAGTTACAAGGACGATGGATGGAGAAGCCACGCCACATAGCTTCACTTCACAGCAAGACCCAAGTTTAGTTCCCAGTCGATGAACCTGAGGCACAGTCACCATGTGTCTATCAATGGGGGCTTTTGTGTTGTTATGATGCTGACTCGTTTCAGGGGAACCTCCAGACAAAGATGAACTTGGAAGAAAGGCTTAATAATCTACACCCAAAAAATGAGTCTGTGAAAAGTCTATGAAGTTCAATGCTCCATTGTGTATTGTGTCACCATGAGTCAGGGGCTCTTTTGAAAGCAATCAACGATTTCAAAAATACCAGATAATTTGAAATGATACATGTGGTTCACATTATATTCCATTGTCCAAACTGCCTGAGACCATCCACAGAGAGTTAAGTTCCAAAATTAATCTTGGGAATAGAGATTAAAAAGAGCAGTATGCCTGATTTGTAGGGTCTTCGGTCAGAATTTATCAAAAAAAGATTTGCTAGAAACCTACTTAAATCCACTTGGCTCCCTCTCTTATTCTTATAGGAGTTGACCTATTTGATTACAATAATACTCCATGGAAATGTAGATATAAGTGGCTTATTTGTGATTTGCCTTTATATGAGTCTTGCAGATATTCATCAAAGGATGGTCAATTCATCCTTAAAGTATTTGATATCTAGTGAAATTCAGTATGACAGAAAACCCTAAGTAAAGCTATGTCAAGAATTCAATGAACTATATCTAAGAAAATGCCAACCTAACTGCAAGGTGAATAACAAGTTGGGGGAAATATTACAGCACATGTATCAGGCAATTGAATACTACAAGGGGATTTCAACAAGGCTGTGGGGAAATGGATTTAGGAGGTAATGAAATCTTCTGATGAACTTGTGAAGATCTCCATGTTGTTCATTTAAAGCGGTGTATCAAATCAACAAGAAAAACATCAGATGCACAATCAGGAATTCCAGGAAACTATTAAAGAGTTTTTTTAAATGCTTTATCATCAAAAATTATTTTTAATACATGTGACAGTGGAGTGAAATTTTAGTATGGCTCTTCTAAACATAATATATGTAATATTCTTATGAACATAAATGTTTTATACTATGTACCATAAATAGCTATCCTACTTATTTAAGTGTTTTCAAGTAGTCATCTGGTCTTGTAACCCTGGAAGAAAAGAGCTAAGGTTTTGTTTTAAATAAATCCCACTGATAAATTAAACATCTTTCCCTGCAGAGAAGCCGATGTCTGTAGCTTCTGACAATATGAGGCATAAACTGAGTGTCCTAAAAATGCCAAATTAAGCATGCCTTCCCCTCCCCCAGAATCTCTCTCTGCACAGCTCTGACTTGTCAACAACATTCATTTACACCAGGAAGCATGATGTTCCTATTTACATTTTAGCACAGACTCTCATGACCTCCACACTTGTTATAAAAATTATGAGTAATTTTTCATCTCTTTTAACTCCTACCTCTTTTCATTCATTCAAAAAATAAGAAGAAATCATTATTAAACCCTCTCCCTCCTCCCTGGATTGCACCTTGGGCTGGCTTGGTGCTGGGAGCACAACAGTAAACAGATCTGGTTCCTACATGGGGCAACAGGAAAATGACAAAGCCATGAAATAAACACTCAACTGAAGGTTCAAACAAAATCAGTTGATTTTGGAGATCAAATTCACTCAACAGATGATCACTGTGGGGTAAGTGAGGAAGAGACTGGACACCCCACTTCTCTTGGGAAGGCGGCAATTGTACACCCAATGCATCTCCACATTTGTATTGGGAATGTGAGCACTGTACTCATGATTCATGGGCATGTTGTCCTATACAGAGAAAGGAAATTAAAGATGATGTGCTTCTGAGGACTTTCACATTTGATCTGTAGTCTCTGGAACTAAACTACTCCCAAGATGCCCCCAGGGATGCCACAGTAGGCTCCCCGGATGAGGGACTGTGAGTCTCTGGAAAGCATAGGCTGAGTCTATCCCATGTGAGCATCCCTAGGGCCCAGCATGAAGAAAGGACTCACTAAATACTTGCAGAATGACATAAGGAGACCATGGCTCAGTGTATCCAGAAGTCATTTACCATATATACTCGAGTATAAGCCGACCCGAATATCAGCCAAGGCACCTAATTTTACCACAAAAACTGCATTAAAAATGTGCTGTAAAACTCGGCTTATACACACATATTAACCTTCCTACTGCATTACATTATATCTTAGCATTATTTTTTTCCAATTTGTTCAGCTTATGCTAACATTAAGAATTTCCTGAATTTTTCAAATAAATACCATCTGGGCTAGGTTGGGAGTTATAGAAGGAAATCAGCACAGAATTGAAAATTTGATGCAGAAGAGCTACAGGTAGAAAACTGGGAATTCTCTACAATATCATTAATCACATTCATTACTTAATCCACAAGAAAAGCCCCTGTGGCTCAGCAAAACTCCGCACTCAGCCTCTCATGAGCTCCCTCCAAGAAAGAGTCCCCAGATTGGTGAGACAGACACCTCAGGACACACTGGAGGGAGCTCAGTAATGAAGCAAGGGACCAGTTCCCTCTTCCAAGTCGTAGTCCTCTAAGACATATTCCCTCCTTCTCCTGCTCCCTTCATAGTTAATAATTCTCAACGTGTAATCCCTAGTGTCAATGAAAATTAGCATTGCTGCTATAAACTAATTTGTATGTAAAATGAGCAAGTCCCTCGGGAGGAAGAGTTAAAAGTACAAGAATCAGACTGTGACTACCGCAGTCAGCACACAGAGGGACTCAAAGCCAGGCGAGACAAACAAACGCCCATCGGGCCTCCCTAGTACCAGAAAAACACCTGGCCTGTCCAATATCTTCTCTTCCATAATAAACAATGGGAAACTGTATAACCCATTCATAAAATAAGATCTGATACTACTGAACAACTTTCAGGTCCCAAATTGCACAGGCAGCAGATTCTCACCCCCGTGGTCATGTTCACAATGGGACCGTTGCAAGCGAGTATTTCGGGTATTTTGAAAAAAGAATTAAAGAGTCATCTGTGTGTCAGTGATTTCTGATCCAGATTTTTTTTTTTCTTAATCATTTGATTGGGAGGTTTTACGGCTCTAATAACAATGCACATATCAATTGTATCAAGCACATTTGTGCATATGTCGCCATCATCAGTCTCAAAACATTTTCTTTCTACTTGAGGTCTTGGTATCAGCTCCTCTTTTTCTCCCTCCCTCCCCTACCCTTCCACCCTTGCGAATCCTTGATCAATATTATATTATTATTATTTTTGTCTCTAACATCATCCACTGTCTTCCTTCAGGGAAGGAGGTGTATGTATGTATATTCATCATTGTGATCAGTTATCCTTTCTCCCCCTTCCCCTCCACACTCTCGCTACCCCAGGATGTTGCTACTCCCACTACTGTACCTGAGGGATTTACCTGTCCTGGATACCATGTGTGGAGAGCTCTTATCTGTACCAATGTACATACTCCAGTCTAGCAGGATTTGTAAGGTAACACTGAGGTCATGGTAGTGGGGAGGGCTGGAGGGGGGAGGAAGCATTCAAGAACTAGAGAAATGTGTGTTTCATTGGTGCTAGATGGCACCCTGACTGAGTCAGATTTTTTAACAAGTGTGTGCCTTGAGGTGAATCTACATGGCTACTCTCTGAACCCAGAGAGCCACCTCCTCTGCCTACTGAGAGTGCGGAAACACTGGCCAGAGAGACTATCAGACAACAACTCAGTTAAGAAACCCTCCCGTAAGCCATGTATGGCACTGGTATGGTTTATACAAATGCACAGCTAGCCCAGTGGTTCTCAACCTTCCTAATGCTGTGATCCTTTAACACACTTCCTCATGTGGTGGTGACCCCAACCATAAAATTATTTTCATTGATACTTCATAACTGTCATTTCACTAGTGTTCTGAATTGTAATGTAAATATCTGATACGCAGGATGTATTTTCATTGTTACAAATGGAACATAACTAAAGCATAGTGATTAATCACAAAACAATATGTAATTCTATATGATGAAATATCTGTGTTTTCCAATGGTCTTGGGCGACCCCTGTGAAAGGGTCATTCGACCCCCAAAGGGGTGGTCTAGGGGATCCCTTTCTCAGACAGCAATGGCAGCCTGTTGTGCTAGAAAGAACAGAAAAATAAAATGGGTTTTTGCCACTGCTGGAGTCAGTGAGTTTTAATTGTGGAAAAGACCCAAAAACGATGAAATTTGAGCTCTCCTTATCACAAGAAAATCACACCTTCAGGGAGCCGCCTCCACCCAGATGACTATATCTGGAAGAGTGACCCTTCTGAATCGCTTCGATAATGATTTCTCCTATTGATTTTTCCCTCTTTCCCTCTCTGGGAAGACAGTGATTAAAAAACGCAGTTTGGAGGAGTCCATTACCCAGTGAAGTTTGTTTAAAATCTTTATCATTTTTCGTCATGTAGATAATATGGGTCTAAAAGTAAAGAGAATTGCATAAAAGTCAGATTCCTCAAGAAAAGGACAGCTTTATTTATACAGTTCTTGTCACCTTCCAAGAAAGACACAGAACTACTTATTTGTTTTATAATAATTATTCCCCCTGCCACTTGGCTTCAGAACAGAATTTGAAAGAAGATGACAACATGGGAAAACTTCATCTGGAACCTTCCGTTTATAAGTCACAGATTTGTTTAAAAGTTGAAGTGTCCTCTATGTTCATTTTCTCTTCTTTCCCTTCTCCTTTCCCTTCTCTAGATTCAGCAACGCAAAGGAAGACTGCTTCGCCAGGGTTTGGGGAATCAGTGAAAGATCCATACTCAACTAGTTCCCCCTCGGGCTCCTCACCCGAGGATTCCAGGCTCAGAATCATACCCTGGTGTATTAATGCTAGTGACTTTCGTGTGATGCCATAGACAGCGAGCTTTATCTCTTATAAAATGTGTCTGTAAAAACTATCTCCTCGCCTTGTGTGCATTATCTTCACTCCAAGCTATGAATTCAGAGCAGAGTGTCATTTAATTCTGTGCCGTGATGGTCCCTACGTGACAAGCAAAGAATCACGCATTTCAAAGAGTGAGAGGATGAGTCAAGCAAAGCAAAATGACTCACCGATGTAACTGAAATCAGTGGGAAGATGCAGAATTATGGTACTAATTCTATCTTAACATCTGTTTAAGCAACTGACTTTCTAATGTACAGCTGCACCTGTTGAGCAAGGGAAAAGGAAATGGAGAGAACAGGCGCTTGGTCAAAGTGTTTTCCATTGCCACTAAGTTTGTTCCCAACTTACAATGACCAGGTAGCACAGAGTAGAACTGCTTCATGTGTTCCCAAGGCTGTACTCTGTATTAAGTAGATTGCCACATCTCTCTCCCATGGTTTGAATCAGGAACCCTTCAGCTAGCAGCCAAACATTTAACCACTGTTCCTTTGGTCAGAGAGAAAAGTACATAATGAGGCTGAACATTCACCCTTTTGGATGGTAAGTACACAGGGGGCTTCACCAAGTTCATGGAAATTTGAATTACAAGACACTACAAACTTTCCGTTAGCTTTGTTAAAGCCCCTGTATGTGTGTTTTCCATGGGTCGCATGGGTATCACAAAGGTATTTGGCCTTGACCCATCTTGTGGGTATCCCACTAATAAATGGACTCAGTGGGTAAGGGAAGCTCCACTGAAAGGAGCTAGGATTGCATGGAAAGTGGTGGCTACTCAATTGAAGCAGAAGTTCTAGACACTGCAGTGAAAATAATAAAAATTGATAAACACTTTTACTTTTAACAAAGAGAAAAATGATGCTGGATTTGGCAGAGATTTGGGGAAATGGCAGAGATAAAAATGGCTCAGAAAGTGAATGAGAAGATGACAGTAAAACTCAGTGCTGCTGCCGTTGTCACCGTGATTTTATGTGCCACTTTGTTTGGTGCTGTCCAGGCCATCCGTAATTTTATGGGCATATTATTAATCTCTGTGGGTCTATCTAGATAAGATAGACTGGATAAAGAAAACAATGGGACCAACGGTCCCTGGGGGACATGGGAGAGTGGGAGGCAGGGGAAGGGAGGAGGTGTTGGTCAACCCAGGAACAAGGGAACAACAAGTGGTTCAAAACTAGTGGAGGGAGGGAATGGGAGGACTGGTAGGGAGTGACCAAGGGTAATGTAACCAAGAGGAATTACTGAAATCCAAATGAAGGCTGAACAGGTTAGTGGGACAAGAGGAAAGCATAAGGAAATAGAGAAAAGGAGTAGGAGGCAAAGGGCATACATAGAGGCCTAAATATAGACATGTACATATGTAAATATATTTATGATGATGGGAGAAATAGATCTATGTACATATATTTATAGGTTTAGTAGTAGGGTAGCAGGTGGACATTGGGCCTCCTCGCACTCATTTCCTTAATACAAAAGCACTTTGCTCAGCTAAACGGTCATTCCATGACACCCTCTTTCCCAACATGATCTCTGAAGACAAAATGGGTGCATAAGCAAACGTGGTGAAGAAAGCTGATGGTGCCCAGCTACAAGAGATATAGCATCTGGGTCTTAAAGGCTTGAAGGTAAACAAGCAGTGATCTAGCTGGGAAGCAATAAAGTCCACAGAGAAGAAGTACACAAGCCTGTGTGATCACAGTGTGTTGAAGGGACCAGGTAGCAGACACCAAAGAACAAAAACCATCATTGGGTACTCACCTTCCCCATATAAACACTGAAGATGAATGTGTGCATAAGTAAGTGTGGTGAAGAAGGCTGATGGTGCCCAGCTATTGAGAAACAAAGCGTCTGGGGTCTTAAAGGCTTGAAGGTAAACAAGCGGCCATCTAGTCCAGAAGCAACAAAGCCCATATGGAAGAAGCACACCAGCATGTGTGATCACGAAGTGTTGAGGGGACCAGGAATCAAGGGGAACCCTCATGACAGGGACCCAGTGCCCATTTGCAGACAACTGGACATGCCTTGCAGAGGGGTCGTGGGGAGAAGATGAGTCACTCAGGGTACAGTATAGCATTGATGAAATACACAACCTTCCTCTAGTTCTTAAACGCTTCCTCCCCCCCCACCCCCCATCATGATCCTAATTCTATCTTGCAAACCTGGCTAGACCAGAGGATACACAGCAGTGCAGATGGGAACTGGAAACACGGAGAATCCAGGACAGATGAATCCCTCAGGACCAGTGGTGAAAGTGGCGATACTGGGAGGGAAGAGGAGAGAGGGTGTACAAAGGGGGAACCAATTACAAGGATCTACATATAACCTCCTCCCTGGGGAATGGGCAACAGAAAAGTGGGTGAAGGGAGACGCCGGGCAGTGTAAGATAAGATAAAATAATAATTTATAAATTATCAAGGGTTCATGAGGGAGGGGGGAACATGGAGGGAGGGGAGGATAGAAAAATGAGGAGCTGATTCCAGGAACCCAAACGGAAAGCGAGAGTTTTGAGAATGATGAGGGCAACGAATGTATAAGTGTGATTTATACAATTGATGTATGTGTGGATTGTGATAAAAGTTGTATGAGCCCTAATAAAATGATTTTTTTAATGAAATGAGGGAAAAGTTTATGCCAAAGAGACCTCTACATCCTGTGCTCTCTCTTAGTTTCTCTCCACCCAGAGCACTGAAGAACATATCAAACTTCTATCAAGATTTTATATATATTGAATTGGAAACAAATGTGGTGTACAGAAAACTCCTGTGAGTGGAAGGAGAAAGAATAATAGCTAATAAGGAGAGCCAGTAATTCATACTGGCTTTATATGTGTTCAAGAAAGAGATATCTGAACAAGGGGCATATTAACCTGAGCAAAATTATATTTCTATTTTATAGGTAATAAGCAGGCCAATATAATTAAGTTCACATGGTTTAACTTAACGTGATGGAATGAGAAGGTCTCTGTTTCAGCTGATCATGTTCTATGAGAAATTCAGCCAAGATCCTAACAAAAGCAAACAATAATGGAAGAACCATGGCAGATTGAATGTTGGAGAGGGAGGGGACATACTAATTCACAGTGTGCTTCAAACTCAGGACCCCTACATCCGGAATTGAAATCCTGCATTAGACCGTCAGCGTAGTTTGGGGAAGTTACTTTATATGCTCCTGGGCCTTAGTTATAGATACAAATATGAATATACAGGGGCTTTAAAACATTGGTAGAAAAAAATTAAACTGAAAGATAATATAATTTTCCCATTAACTTTTTAAAAATAAAGCATTAATTGAGGGTTCTTACAGCTTTTATAAAAATCCATACATCAAGCACATTTGTACATATGTTATCATCATTTTCAAACATTTTCTTTCTACTTAAGCCAGTGGTTCTCAACCTGTGGGTCATGACCCCTTTGAGGGTCGAATGACCCTTTCACAGGGGTTGCCCGATTCATAACAATAGCAAAATTACAGTTATGAAGTAGCAATGAAAATACTTGTATGGTTGGGGGGGTCACCACTACATGAGGAACTGTATTAACGACACAACCTTCTGGTGAGGGAAAGGAATCGACCTATCCTACCCAGACAGAAGCAATCCAAGAAGGAACAGCGAAAGGGGCAGTCGGCCTAGACTCCATATAGGCACACCAGGCCCAGAGGATGTGGTCCCTGCATGGAGCTGCTGGGGCACAGAGAGGACTGTGGGACTACCTACAGCTCAAGACATGTTGCCCCCTAACTGGAGCATACGGAGACAGGGGACAATAATGGGGACACAGGGCGGGGAGACAGTGTGGAAATGGAGTATAACAGATCAGCATTCGGAGTAAAGCTGAGCACAGAGTCCATGAGGAGCCCCAAGAATGGACTCAGGTGAGGAGGGGCAGCCCCTGGATCTCCCTCAGAACCAGGGGGGAGGGTCCCATGAGGACCAGCAAACAGACCTGGACCTATCTAGGGTCTTTTTTCTTTGCTCTCATCTTTTTCTCTTCCATTTTCTTTCTTCAACGGTATGTTTTCTTATTGTTCAGACTAGGACACTGATGGTTTGCTTAATTATATGGGTTGGACCATGGAAGGGAAACCTGGGGAGAAGGCAATGGGGCCAATGGCCCGGGAAGAATGAGGTGGGGAGAAGGGGGTGGTGAGCAGATGGTGTCATGGACAGGGGAACAACTAGGGAATTGGAACCAGCATCTAGGAGAGGGTAGAGATCTGTGAGTATTAGAGCAACACCAAGCTAGTGGAGAGGAAGCACTAAGAGGTGGAAGAAGGGGGAAAGTGATGGCAGGGTGGGAGAAGGCAAAAGTTAAGAGGCAAGCTCTAGGAAGCAAAGGCAAATAGGGAGATTAACAGTGGTGAGCACTTATGCAAATACTTCAATCCATAACAATAGTGATTTGGGCCTATATATATATATTTATAAGGCAATACATTGAAGCTGCAGATGGGCCTTGGGCCTTGGTTCACACCTTCCCTCAATACAAGAACACATTGTTCTAACAAACTGGCATTCTGTGATACTAATCCTGCCCTCACCCCTGCCCCCTCTACAGGATCACTGAAGACAAAATGAGTATATAAGCAGATGTGGTGAAGACAGAGGATGGTGCCTGGCTATTAAAAGATACAGTGCCTGAGGTTTTAAAGGTCTGAAGTTAAATAAGTGACCATCCAACAGTGAAGCAAAAAGCCCACATGGAAGAAGCACATCAGCTGGTGCGATCATTAGGTTTCAAGACTGGGCAATGGGCATCAGAAGATTCACAACAAACAGTAAACAAACAAACAAAATGTATTAGTGAGAATGGAGGAGGGTTGGTGCAGAGACCCAAAGCCCATCTATGGACAATGGAACATCCCCCCACAGAGGGGTCCCAGGGAGGGGATGAGTCAATCAGGGTGCAATAGAGCACTAATGGGTCACGCAATATACCTCGGGCCTCCTCACACACACACCCCATTATCACTACCTCAGTACCACCTCCCAATCTAGACTAGACAGGAGCATGTACATAGTATAGGCAAGAGATAAAACTCACAACACATGGAACCCAGGAACAGGAATGGGAATGTAGATACCAAAAGGGTAGGAGAAAAGGGGGGGGTGGAGAAGTGAGGAGGGAGTGGGGCACCGATCACAATGAATATCACATAACCACACACCCCCAGCCAGGGGGAAGAACAACAAAAACCAGAGGGGAAGGGAGATGGCGGTCGGAGTGAGATTTGAAAATAATTAACAATCTACTATCAGGGGACCACTAGGGTTGGTGGGGGGAGGGAAAAAAGGAGGAGCTGATCCCAAGGCTCAATGGAAAGTAAATGTCTAGAAAAGAATGATGGAATATATGTTGGATACAATATATGATGGAATATATGTTGGATACAATTGATGCATGGTTTGTAACAAGAGTTGTAAGAGCCCCCAATTAATTTTTTTAAAAGTTTGTGGCATTAGGAAGGTTGAGAAACACTGACTTAAGCTCTTAGTATCAGTTCCTCTTTTTTCCCTCCACCCCCTACCCTCCTACCCTCATGACCCCCTGATAAATTATTATAATTTTCATCTCTGACACCCTCCGCTGCCTCCCTTCACCCACGTTGCTGTTGCTCATCACCCTTGAGAAGGGAGGGGTGGGCTGTTGTAAGTTGATCACTGCAATCAGTTCCTCCTTTCTCCTTCGCCCCCCACCTTCTGCTACCAACATGGTATCACTACTCCCATTACTGTTCCTGAGGGGTTTAACTGTCCTGGATTCTGTGTGTCTAGAGCTCTTATGTACCAGTGTACATGCTCCGGTCTAGCCGGATTTATAAGGTAGAACTGGGGTCATTATAGTAGGAGTGAGGAGGCATTAAAGAACTAGTGGAATGTTGTGTGTTTCGTCAGTGTTCACTGCACCCTGGCTGGTTCATCACTTCCTTGTGACCCTTCTGTGAGGGATGTCTAATTGTCTACACATGGGTTTGGGGTCTCCACTCTGATCCCCCTCATTTGAATTAATATGATTGTTTGTTTTGGGTCTTCTGATGCCTGTTGCCTGATCCTGTTGACACCTCATGATCACACAGGCTGGCGTGCTTGTTTCATGTGGGCTTGGTGCTTCCCTGCTAGATAGCCACGTGTTTAACTTTGAGCATTTAAGATCCCAGATACTATATCTTCTAATAGCTGGGCACCATCGGCTTTCTTCACATTTGCTTATGCACCCATTTTGCCTTCAGTGATCATGTCGGGGATGTGAGCATCACAGAAAGCTAGGTTATTAGAACAAAGTGTTCTTGCACTGAAGGCTTGAGTAGAGGCCCACTGTCCCTCTACTACCTTAATACTTAACATCTAAATATATGTACATAATCCTAGATACCTATCATTACATATTAATATACTTACATATATGCATGTCGATGTTTATACCTCTGTAAAATATATTTTTCCTCCTAATTCATACCTCTATTTCTTATTCTATTTTTAAATACTTTTATTGGGGCTCTTACATCTCTTATCGCAATCCATACATTCCTCCAGTGTGTCAAGAACATTTGCACATATGCCACCACCATCATTTTCAAAGCATTCTCTTCCCACTTGAGCCCCTGATATCTGCTCCCCATTTCTTCCCCTCCCTCCCCACCCACCCTACCTCACAAACCCTTGGTAAGTTGTAGATTATTTTTTCCACATCTTACATCATCCTCTGTTGCCCCTCACCCACTTTTCTGTTATTTGTCCCCCTGGGAGGGGGTTCTAGATTGATCCTTGTGATTAGTTCCCCCTATCTCCCCTGACCCTCCCCTAATCCTCCTTGTATCTCTACTCTCCTTGTTGGTCCTGAGGGGTTTATCTATCCTGAGTTCCCTGTGTTGCAGGTTCTTATCTGTAGCAGTGTGCATGTTCTGGTCTAATCTGATTTGTAAGGTAGAAGTGAGGTCATGATAGTGGGGTGAAGGAAGCACCAAAGAACTAGAAGAAAGTTGTGTGTTTCATCATTGCTATACTGCACACTGACTGGCTCATCTCTTCCCTATGGGGGGATGTCTAATTGTCTACAGATGGGCACTGGGTCTCCACTCCATGACACCCCCCACCCCGCCCTACTCACCTTGGGTATAGTTTTATTCTGGGCCTTAGACACCTGATACCTGGTCCCATCAACACCTCATGATCGCATAGACTGGTGTGTTTCTTCCATGTGTACTTTGTTGCTTCTGAATTAGATGGCCATTTGTTTATCTTCAAACCTTAAGACCCCAGACACTATATCTTTTGATAGCCAGGCACCATCAGCTTTCTTCACCACATTTGCTTATGCACCCATTTTACCCTCCTCCTGTCCCACTACCATGTTCGACCTTCATTTGATTCTCAGTAATCCCTCTCAGCTACATTGCATTGGATCACACCCCACCAGGCATTCTATACCATCGATTTTAGATCTCTTGTTCCCTTGTCCCTGAGTTTGTTGGCTCCCTCTCCCTTTCCCCCACCTCCTCTTCTCCCATGTCCCCTTGAAGTCATTGGTCAAATTATTTTCTCCTCAGGATTGTGTATCCTGCATATCTTATATAGATAGACATAGAAATTTATTTTAAAACACTACAAATATAAATGTTAAAGCCCATTCACATGGTTGTTGTAAGCTGCTATCAAATGGTAGTGCTCTGTATGACGGTGCTGTGTATTTTTATGTTTGAGCTCATAGCTGCAGCCACTGCATCAATCCATCTCATGGAGAGTCTTCATTTTGTTGTTCCTTCGCTTTACCAAGCATGAGGTCCCTTCCTAGGGACTGATGTTTCTGGATGTTCAAAGTATGTGGGACAAAGTCTCACCATCCTCACTTCTAAGGAGCATTTGTTTGTTTTGGCAGTCTGTGGTACTTTCAACAATCTTAAGAAAAAAAACTTTGTCATCCAGCCAATTCTGACTCACAGAGACAGAATAAGATTGGTAGAACTTCCCCTGTGGGTTTCCAAGAATGTAACTCTTTACAGAGTGGAAAACCTGGTCTTTCTCCCACAGAATGGCTGGTGACTTCAAACTGGTGAGCAGCACAGCACAAAGCCACTATATACCTGGGCTCCTCTACAACACCATAATCCGAATGCACCGATTCTGCTGCATTCTTCCTTACTACTTGTCCAGCTTTCACCTGCACGTATGGTACCGGAAAATACCCTGGTTTGAGTCAGGCACACCATGGTGCTGAAGGTGGCATCTTTGCTCCGCAATGCTTCAGAGAGGTCTCTTACTGTGTGTTTGCTCGATGCTTGATTTCTTGACTGCTGTGCCCGTAAGCATTGATTGCAGATCCAAGTAAAATAAAATCTTTGACAACTTCAGTCTTTTAGCCATTAATTATGATGTCTGTTTGTTCAGTGGTAAGGATTTCTGTTTTCTTTGTGGGTTATCCATACTGAAAGCTGTAATCTTTGATCTTCATGTGCAAATGTTTCAAGTCCTCTTCAATTTCAGCAAGCAAGGTTGTTAATGAGTTTTCCTCCAACCGTATGCTAAATTCTTCATATAGTCCAGCTTTCTGGTTATTTACTCACATACAAATGGAGTAAGTATGATGAAATGATACAATACTGGGGCATATCATCCTGATTTTAAACCAACTCCGTATCCCCTGTTCTGTTTGAACACATGGCCCTTGGTCAATGTGCAAGTTCCCCATGAGCACAAGGAAGTGTACTGGAATTTCTGTTCTTCACAATGTTATTCATGGTTGTTATGATCCATAGTCACATGCTTTGGATAGTCAATAAAGCACAAGAAAACATCTTTCTGGTTTACTCTGCTTTCATCCAAGATGCATCAGACTCTAGAAATGATTTTCCTCATTCCACGTCCTTTTCTGATTCCAGCTTAAAATTCTAGGAGCTCCTTATGTATATGCTGCTGTGATTTTTAAGTGCCTGTGCTATTAATAACATTGTTAAATTAGTACTGCTTTCTGTTGGGTCCCCTCTCTCTGGAATAGGTACCTATGTCCTCTTCATGGAGTCTTGCTCTTTGCCCAGGCCTTCAGTCTAGCTTGGGCTTTTTCCTTCAAGACCATACATTCTTCAGCATGTGCTACTTCTTGAACTGACTGAATGTCTTCTACTATTTTCATACAGTGACTGTGTATTTCTTCAATCTTCTTTTGGTACTTACTGCATCTTCCAACATTTCCCCCACAGAATTCATCAACCTGCAACGTGAGACTCAATTCTTTCCGCTTGAGAAATGCTGAGAATGTTCTTTCCTTTGAGTTTTCGATTTCTAGGGTTTTGCACATTTCATTATAGTGCATTACCTTGTCTTCTCAAGAGCTGAACTTTTCTGTCTAAATCTCTTACTTCACCATTTCTTCCATTTTCCTTAGTTCTCTACAATTAAGAGCACGTTTCAGGGTCTCTTCAGATATCCACGTTTGTCTTCTCTTGCTTTCCTGTGTTTTCCATGACCTTTGACTTGCTTCACCTATGATGTTCTTGATGTCGCCCAGCAAATCCTCTAGTCTTTAGTCATTCGTGTTCAGCGTGTTGAATCTGCTCCTCAGATGGTCTCAAAATTCAGGTGGTGTTTACTCAAGTTTGCCTTTTGGTTTTTGTGGTGTTATTTATATTTTCTTTAGCTTCAACCTGACTGGGTATATGAGAAATGGTTGATCTGATCCACACCTGGCCCTGAATCCTCTTGGAAAGCAAATGGAAAAACAAAAACAAATAAACAGCAAAAATGGCTCAGTAAAAAGAAGTAGATTTTGAGATGTACATATTTCCACCCCTCAGCAAAAAAGGGTCATGTGCGGACTAACCTTCCAGGCAGAAAGCATAGTAAAGATCAGGCCGCCCTTAACAAGAGGAAACCCACCCTCACCTTCTCTCCTGCGGAAGCTAAATTCTCAAGTTGTGGCCGTAGCTAATGGAGGTGCACTCCTGGAAGCTGCCAAGTGTGAATTAACGAAAGTGGTCTCTTAGGGACCATGGCCCACACCAGTTTCCTCACCCTTGAAGGAACCCCTGGCTGCTGGCGAATGCCACAAGGGGGCGTCTTTCTAAGAATGAGCAGCGAGGACCTCCTCAACTCATCCCATCTCAGCTTTTACAAAAGGAGGGCCCGTGAAAGAGTGGGAGACAAAAGTAGAGCTTACTTCTGAGCCGCCCGGCACAAGGCAGCCTGAACCTGTGCTCCCATTCGCTTCAGAACCTTGCTGACAGCGGGAAGCCGGGATGGAAGCTGGAACTGCAGGAGGCTGCTCTCCTGCTCCAGGCCCTCTAGCCTTTGCTTTAACTTCTCCGCTGGAAATCCAAAAGGATGTGACAAGGGGGGATAAAAACACAAAACAAAACATGAAACAACATCGACACTCCAGTGTCTCATAGCTCTGCTACACATCACCCTTACCTGAAGGACGTACTATAAAGGAAACTGATTTCTAGGCTAACACTTTCATCTCTCACTTGATAATTTTAACAATCTTCTGCGTTTTTAGCAACCGTATGATCCTCCTAACTCTCAGAGATTATCGTTTATGGTCATGACAAAAGAATCCTTAATAATTTTAAACTATTTTGATTATCTAGAAGAAAATTTGCTATTTTTGTTAAATGATGTATAGTATTATCTGTTGGAAAAAAAATCAGTTTTAACTTTAAGAATATTTCTTCACCATAGACATGGAACAACATTACAAACCTTAAGCTGAAACAAGTAAGGCCCAGAAAGGACAAATGTTTCACGATCTCCCTTTTATTGCACACCAAAACTCACTGCTATCAAGTCAATTCTGACTCATAGAGACACTACAGGACAGGGAAGAACTGCACTGTGGGTTTCCGAGGCTGTAACTTTTTTACTGGAGTAGAAAGTCTCATCCTGCTAGTGGTTTCAAACTACTGACCTCGCAGTTAGCATACCTCGTAGATTAACTAAATGCAGAGAGCCAAAAAGCAGTTAGTCGTTTCGAGGACAGAAAGGGGAGTTGCTGCTTACTGGGCATCGGGATGCTGCGTGGGTGATAGAAAGCTTTAGAAATAGCAGTGATGCTAGCACAACGTGGACAAGGGAATTCCAAACCAAACTGGCTGCCATCAAGTCAATGCGGACTCATAGCCACCCCTGTCGGTTTCCAAGGCGGTTTAAGGGCGTAAAACGCCCAGTCATTCTCCCTCAGACACGTCGGTGGTTTCAAACAGCTTACCATTAGGATGGCAGCCCAACCACTACACCATCACAGGTTCCTTTCGGAGAATGTAATTAATGTCATTAAATCACGCAATGTTAACAAAATCATTAGTGCTCACCAGCAGCACGTATACTAAATCAGCACAATACAGAAAAGACAAGCATGGTCCCCGCATGAGAATGACATGGAAATCCATGAAAAGTTCCCTATTTTCTGTACCTCTCCAGGAAGCAGGGCCTAACCAACAAGTGTTCTTTGTGCACCCTGATAGCAAGAAGGCCCAGCTACAGCCTAGTGATGTTGCCATGCCCCACCAGCGAGCAGGGTCTCCCTGCTCTACACCAGTAACGAAGCCCAGCCCCCAGACCTGCCACCTAAGTGCCCTGTCAGCAAGGATCTGGCCCAGCTTAGGTGCTCTTTCCTGCACCTTGCCAGCAACCAAGCTCAGCCCCCAGCCCTACGAACTCTCTGTGGCCTCCCAGCAAGCAAGTGCTGCCTGGCCAGACTTGGGTTCACTACCCACATCAAGCCAGCAACCCAGCTCCTGGCTTAAGAATCCCTCCTTGCCCCAACAACAAGCAGCAAACACTCTAAATAAATATGACTGACTAGCTCTGAATAGTGAAAGCAAATAACATGATAAATCCAAGCACTTAGCAAAGGATGCATTAAAATAGGTTCTAATTGATATTATATATGCAAGTTATGGCTCCACAAAGCTTTATGTGTAAGACCTGAAGCTACAGAAATGCTAGCCATCATGTCATACCATCTCGAACTGATGTTATTTAAATCAGTAAATGTTATTTTTAATGCCACTGAAGCAAGTTTCTTCAAGTTTAATTGAGAATGAGTTCTCAACTGTTGTTTTTTAGCACATTGGTGAAAAAAAAGTGCCTGTTACCTGCTACAACATGGAAACAGAATACAAGAAAAATACTTTCGACATCTATGAATAAATAACCATTTACAGAGCAGTAAAACTCTTCAAGCACGAAGACATCCTGATAAATAGATTCAATTCCTACTGCCTCATTCTGTCTGTGGGCTGACAGAACCTCATTCTGAGCAATCCAGCCATTGTACAGTGCGCAAAGGGGTCTTTGAAGTTAAGAAGCAATCAATGTCTCCATGAGTCATTTTTATTTAGTTTCTACATAATGGCCAAGTTGCGCAATTCATTGTGAGATGAATATTCTAATAATGCCCATTACCATCTATATCATGTACAGATGGCCCGTTTGCAAGTGATGAGGGTGCAATGAAATGCATTTCAAACTCACCTGCACACAGCTGAGCCAGCCTGTGGCATTTCACAATACTGTAGTTGTTGGGTTCATTATCATAAAGATCTGCATTCTTTGAACACGGAAGACTTCAAGTAGGAAATCATTTTTAAGCATCTACTACATGCCCAGCGCTGTGCATATATTATAGCTCATCTTCAAAACGACTTTCAGAGTAGAAATGTAAATGGAGAAATTTAGAGAATTCAACTAGTTTGTTCAAAGTGACAAAGTCAGAATTTGACCTTGGTCTTTTCAGGTGCCCAAATCAAGGTTTTTGCTACTGTCTTTCCCAAGAGGCACCCCAACAGCCAGACTCCGCCCGCAGCCAGACAGAGGCTATATCTGTCTATCAACTTGTTTGGCCTTCCTGGCAGACTGTGGCATTCACAGGGCAGGAAATGAGCCTCATTCATCCTGGTCTTGACAATATCTAACTCGGGGTCAGGCACACAACAGAAAATTGACAAATGCTAATTTTTTAATGTAAATGTTTTTGTTTGAATAAGTACTATAGTCATAGAAAATAACAGCATTTCATGGGTTCTTGTTATATGCCAAACACATTCTTATAAAAGCATTTAACCATTAATCCTCACAATGACCCTGCCAGACAAAGGAGATATCGTTAGTTCTACTTGTTGAATGAAATTACTGAAGTTTTTCAAATTTAATAAATGTGTCTAGGTTAGTCATACAGGTATGTCAGTTCAGAAATAAAATCGAGTCTGACTCCATTGAAAGAACCTGCATTCTTTGCCGCTACGTTTAATGAGGAAAATCGCAGTCTGTACTGCCAGTCATAGCCTAAAAGATGAAGGCAAATGCACGTAGCCTATCAACTTATTTTCCACTTTACCTGCCTCCTTCTCAAAGAAGGTGAATACAACAAAATATTTGGTAGCCAAAACAAACAAGTAAACAAGATCATCCTAACAATGGAGACCACTTCACATCCAACTCTAGGGAGACGGTGAGATAAACGACAGCACAACTACTAATAGAATGAGATGCAGCAAGTGGCAATTATGAAAACTATGAGGAAAATAGTGTAAGCAAAAAGTAGGTTATGAATTATACATACACATAATTAAAAGTATAGTTTTAAATCTGAGAGGAGCTAAAATATTGATCAGTGAGTACGATTATGACTGGGGTTTTTTTTTTCTGTTCCTTGACTTCAAGTTTATATGTAAGATACTACATACCTGATAAGGGTCTAATATCCAAAACAAATATAAAATTTCCACAACTTAACAACAACTGCAAAAAAGAAGGATAAATAACCCAATCAAATAATGGGCAAAGAACTAGAATAGACATTTCACCAAAGAGGAGATTCAAATAGCCAACAGACACATAAAAGGGTGATTAACATCTTTCACCATCAGGGAGACACAAATCAGAAGAACAATGAGACAGCACTTCACTCCCACACACAAAAATTATATATATATATACATATATAATTATCATTTTAAAAAGAATGATAGAGGCACAGGATTGTGCAGATCAGAATTCTTATCCATTGTGGGTAAGGTAAAATGTATAGCTGTTGTGGAACAGTAGAATGGTAGTTTATTTTTAAAAAAAACTAAAAATAGAATGATCATTGGCCCAGCAATCCACTCCTAAGAATATCTTCCAAAGACTCTAAAGTTGAGACTTAACCAGAGACTTGTCACCAACATTCATTGCAGCACTATTCACAATAGCCAAGAGGTGGAAGCGACCTAAATGTGCACCAAAGGATAAGTGCATACCTGAAATGTGATGCACACATGCAAAGACCTGATGGCACTGCCATTGAGCATTTGGCAGCTAACTAGGAGATCTGCAGTTCAAACCCCAATAGCCACTCCGTGAGAAAAGATCCAAGTCTGATATTTGTAAAGATGGAAGTTTTGGAAACCTGTTAGGGCAATTCCATCATTTTATACTACAGGGTCACTATGAGTATAAGAACAAATTCACTAGAATGGGTTTGGTTTGGGTATGTGATTGGTTGTTTGTTTGTTTATTTGTTTGTGGGAAAAGGTATATTTTAAAGTTGGTCTACTTTTTATTATGTTCTGCTTTCTTTTCACTTGAGGTTTTTCTCCGTTTAATTTTGTTATTGTTTTGGATTTGTTATGTATGATTTCCTGTCTATGAACTCCAGGATAGGTAAGTCTATAGAGACAGACACTGGATTAATGGTTCCTTGAGAGTACGGCAGGGGAAGTTTCAGGCAAATAGCTAAGATGAGCACAAGAAAGAAGAAAATGTTATGACATTGATTGTAGTGATGATGGTACAACTCTTAAGATGACTGAACTATCAATGGTAGGATTTGTGAATTTTTGCCAATACAAATTTCTTTTTAAAAATCAAATAAATTAAGCAAAATTTACAAATAATCAAGTAAACAAGTGGGCAAAGGGAAGCACATGGCTCATCAAGAATCACATCAAATGACCAAAAACATGAAAAAGTCCTCACTATTGCTAGCTATTCTAGAGTTGCCAATCAAAAAATATGTAAAACCATGTCGGAAAACAAAAACAGAAAATAACAAATATTGGAGAACTTGCAGCGGGATTAAAACCTTCATGAACTGCAGGTGGGGCCATAAAGATATGCAATGAATATATTCATATTCATATGGCACTACCTATAGCAACTTGGCATGGAAACTCCATGCCATCCAACAATCTCTCTGCTGAGCACATATCCTACGGAAGTGAGAGTCATCACGCAAATAATCACATGCACATCGATGTTCAGAGCAGCAAGAACAAACACAGAAGTGACCTAACTGTCCATGAGCAGAAGAGAAAGAATCTCTGACACATACACACAATGGGATACTCTGCATAACTAAAAACCACCTCATCACATAGAACTGGAGAAGGCCATGCCAAATGCTTATTGCACTGGAGTTTTATTTCAGATCATCAACCTGGTAGTCAGCATTTTAAACTGCTGACGTTGACGACCAGGTTGATGAGCTGAAATAAATCTCCGATGCAATTAGTATTTCAGAAAAAAAAAAAGAATAAAAAACGTTCACATGGCCATCCAGGGTAAACAATCCTTTTCCAATCACCTGGCACAGCAGAAAGAACAGAAGAGGCTGGAGCCAGAGGATTAACTAAAAGGTGGGACCAATGATCTCCTTTAACAACTGCCTTCTTGGCCATGAAGTCAGAAGAGCTAGCTGGTGCCTGGCTATCATGACTGAATGCTTTGATAAAAGATTCTATAGAAGAGTTTTCATCAAAAGGAGGCGATATGAAACGGAATCAAAATTCTCAGAGAAGGAACTCTTTAAATTTCAAACCACACGATTCCTGGCTATCATCTGTAAATCACTGTGGCGGTGGTCTCGGGGGAGGGTGCTGCTGGTATATTCTAATTCAGAGTGGACCCAGGCTTTCTTGGCTGTAATGTTCATAGGTGAAAATCAGCAGGGCTTTCTCATACAGAGCTGCTGGGTGGATTGAACTGCCAAACTGTTGGTTAGCAGGCAAGTACTTAATGGTTAAACCACCAGGGCCCCCGAAGTCAAACAACAATACAGCTCACTAAACATGAGCTGTGTGCCTTTGAACATTGCATCTCTTAAGTATTTCTCTTAATGGGATCAAATTGACAACAGCAACATGTAAAGTTAGATTAGTTTAGAGGCCATCGGTTTATCTAACTGGGGGAGGGGGGATCATTTGGGAAAGACAGTGAGATGATTCCGCAACTTGAACAATGCAGTCAATGTAACTGAAATGTACATAGGCGCATCTATACAAATATCAAGTGCTGAACTGGTATGTAATTCACTGCTCTGTTTAAAAATAATCTATAAAATCTTTAGCTGTTTATTATTGAGAACTACATGATCTATTTTACATAGCCTGCAGATCACCATGCTGCTCTTTGGTTTCTGTATAACGAGGAAGGTTTGGTTTCCTCAGACTCTTTTTTTTTTTTCAATTTTAACAATTTATTAGGGGCTCATACAATTCTTATCACAGTTCATACATATACATACATCAATTGTATAAAGCACATCTGTACAGTCTTTGCCCTAATCATTTTTGTCTCCTCTTTTCTTTTTTTACATTTTATTAGGGACTCATACAACTCTTATCACCATCCATACATATACATATATCAATTGTATAAAGCACATCCATACATTCCCTGCCCCAATCATTCTCAAGGCATTTGCTCTCCACTTAAGCCCCTTGTCCTCAGACTCTTAATGCTAAACTGCTTAGGGTAAGCTCCATTTTCCTGGGCCAGAGATCTCTTTAGTGAGCACAAAAAAGGGTGTCTAGGGATGCTATATTTTAAGCGTGGCGATGTGTGGAAGGAAGGCTGAAAAATTAATCTTAGTTGTGATCAAAAAAGCAAAACAAGGAGAGATTTTAAAACGTGGGAAGGTAAGCAATAACTTGACTATGATACCGGCCACTCGGCACTTAGACTGCTGTTATTTGCTTTGAAATATTTCAGTAGAATATTTTCTTTGAAGCAGCTGCTCTCTACCACGCAAAATAAATTGTGAGTAATTACATAGCAGGAGTCATGAAGCTGCCAGGCATACTAGCTCTTTAGTGTGCCATATGACCAGCAAACTCTGTAGATGTATGCACATGTGTGTATGCACATGTGTATGTGTTTTGAATGGGAAACACATGCACGTAGACATGCACTGTCAGTATGCCTGTGAAATAGTTTTTATAAATTTAAAGAAGTTAAACATATCAGAAACATACAAAATTGCTCTGGATCATGGGACCACAAAGGATATGGGTTGACTGGGGGGGGTCAATACAAATACTCTGCCCCAACTCTTTCACCAAATGTCAATTACCAAACAATCTAGGAAAATAACTAAAGAGTGAAATTTTTGGTTACTATTCATAAAACAATCATATTTCAGAAATACAGAAGGTGATTACACTTCTGTTGGTGGATAAACAGGACAGGGCAACCTGCCAATGGGAAAAATACCTATCAATGTTTATATATAACTCAAGGAGAGACTACGAGGGGTAGGCCCCCAAAACCAGAATTCTTCCATATCTAAGTATTTAATTTTTTTTTTACAAAATAACCTTATCTCCTTCAAAGCACTCTCCATTACACTTTATACATTTGTCAAATCTGCAATTCAACTCTTGGAAACATTTTTTAACTCATCTGTTTGGATAGCTGACAGCACCTCCCTCATTTTTTTTTCTTCACCACTTCTACAGCATCAAATCACTGTCCTTTCGTGTCCCTCTTCATTATTGGAAACAAAAATAAGTCACACAGAGCGAGGTCAGATGAGTAGTGTGTGCAGCAAGAGAGGCATGCTGGTTTTTGACAAAACAGGTGCACAGAAATTGCTGCATGAGCAGGTGCATTATTGTGGTGGCAAAACCAGTCCCCCTGGTCCCCCTTCTGCCACATATCAGGCCTTTGTTATCACACACTGTTATGCACTTGTTTCAGAACTTCTAAATAGAAAGCTTGATTAACAGTCTAACCTGGTGGAATGAACCCCAAATGCACTATCACCTGCATATAAAAAAAAAAGCCAAATGAGCATCATTGTAGTCTTTGATTTCACTTGATGAGCTTTTGGGGGACAAGGTGGTGATTGCATGTTCCACTGGCTTAACTGATGTTTGCTTTCAGGTCGTAAGAATAGCACCATGTCTCATCACCAGTAATGACCTTGGGAAAAAGCCTGGGTCGCTCCAAAGCACAGCATGTTTCCACTCGACCCTCTTTTCCCTGGTCAGACAGAACCTGAGGCACAAATTTCACCACAACCCTTCCCATTCCCAAATATTCCTTAAAAATTCACTGAACTGAGCTCCAACATAGTCCAGATAACTTCCCCATCTCTTCAATAGTCCATCATCAGTGTTCAAGCACAAGCGCACAAATTTTGTGGACATTTTCATCCATTCAGGAAGTTGGCAGACATCCAGAATAAGGTTTGTCATCAATTAACATTTCTCCTTTTTTGAAATAAGAAAACCATTCATATGCTTGAATGGTCCCATAGTACTGTCCTTATAACCTGTGTTCAACATCACAAAAGTTTCTGCAGCATTTTTCCCCAAGCAGGAAACAAAATTTCATAGCCACTGTTCTCTAAAATAATCCATCACAAAAAAAATGAGGTTTGAGTGAAACTACTTTTACAAAAAAAAAAATACACTGTGACCAGAGAGAACCTTCCTAGGTCATGCCACTGGGTGCACTAACTCAGAGTGAGTTGCTCGATGCTCGCCTAGTGGGGGGAAAAAATGCTTCTTATGAAAGCTCTGCCAAGCTTTTTATCCGGTTTTGGGGGCATACCCCCGCGTACATCTGGTATTATATTCCTAAATAGACTTTTTTTTAACCTAGTTTCTATCCAGTACTTGGTGACTGTGATAGGTAGGTTTATTGTGCCAACCTGGTCAATAGGAACATGTGTGAGCTACACTACCCATGGGACACCCAACCTGTGGATCGTGTCACTAGAGCTTGAGGTTCCTTCGAGAATTGCTTTGCCACACTTCTGGTGTATACATTGCTAGAGCTTGGGACTGCCAGATCCTGTTGTCTGGCTCACTGCTGCTGACCTGCCCTGCTGTTTGCTGCCTGTGGCCAGACTGACTGCATTGCTCTACAGACTCAGCTGCCTGCCCGCTTGACCTTGGACTTCCAGGATATTAATTGTTCCACAGAAGTGAGTTGAACTGAGCCCTCTGTACAGCTGTGTGGACTAACTAGCTTCTATATTCCTTCAATATATAGATAGAGATAGATGATAGATAGATAGATAGATAGATAGATAGATAGATAGATAGATAGATAATAGATATATACACACACACACACACACACACACATATATAATCATAAGTTTCTTTTTCCTGGTTTTGTTTCTCTACAGAACCCTGTTGATCACAGTGGCCCAGGCCAAATGTTATAGACACTTGGACTTTAGACTCTGTCTTTTTGAGTTACGCTATGTCCTTCATAGGCTACAGCAAAAGGGTCAAAAATAAACCTCACCAAGTGAACTGGAATTTACTTTACATTCAACTTAGTACATTAAGTAACTGACATACTCCCTTGTATGTAAGGCTGAAACACCCTAGTGTGAGAAGAAATAGACCACAGATGTTCCAAGGGTATGGAATTGGTGGTTGTTGAACTTTGGTTTGGGTCTCTTGTTTTGAAGGTGCCCAAAGAATGGTAGCCTGGGAAAACCATACATGTATTATTTTAATTCTCTCTTTGCTTTTTTTTACATGTGTTAATCTAGCAGGTATCATTCTGCCTTTGTGTATTAGTGTTATTAACATTTTGCTCTATGCCTAACCCTCATTGTTGATGTAAATAGTGTCCAGACACTTAAGAATTTAATCTGTACAAGTCAACAACCCATTTACTGCAGTCTGGAAAACCATCCTATCCATGTATGATTTCCTTCTCACAATAATGTTTTAGATGCTATACCACAGGCTAAATTACTAAAACTATCAATAAAAATACCATATGCCCCATGGAGAAGAGTTATAATGTTCTCTATTATAAAACAATGCCATTAAACTGAGCCAGAAACATAGATAAACCAAGATATATGAATGGATTGGGGCTTACAGTGAAAGGTAACACTAGCCTAAGAACAATTACTTCTTATGACAGGGCCCTACTTTTGTAATGCTTGCCTTCATGGACTGAAGATATAGGTGGCGAAGTGTGGTGAAGAAACCAGATGGTGCCCAGAAACCAGATGGTGCCCAGATGTTAGAAAGAATAGTATCTAGAGTCTTAAAGGTTTGTCTTTTAACAAGCAGCTAAGTGAGGTGTCAACTAATTCCTCATGGAAGCACACCAATATGTATGATCCAAGAAAAATAGATAATAAAATCCAAAGCCATAATAGGGAATGCCATCAGGGTTTAAATTCTGAACAGCTGGTTTTCAGAAGGCTATGGATGACAGGAAAAGCCCCAATCCTATTTGCAGAGCCCTCACATGGATGAAGCCTCCAGTGAGTGGTCATCGTCCAGGCAGGGGAATAACCGTGCTATATGAGACAGAGTATTGTAAAGTTCATTGCTGATGATGTAGTCAGCGTAACATGTAACACCTTATTATCTGATCTCACTTTGGACCCATTGCCAAGTTGTTCCAGCTTTTAATATGTTCTGCTTTCTTTTCAATTGATGATTTTTTTTATTATATCTAGCCAGTGTTGATGTTTTCCGTTCATTTTTGGTTTGTCATTTTTATGATTTTCAGTATATGAAATCCAGGAGAGGTTAATCTATAGAGAAATGGATTGAATTAAATGATTATCTGGGAGCATGACAGGGGAGTTGGGGAAAACAGGGAGCTGACAACAATGAGCGCAAGAAGAAAATGTTCTGATTTTTTTTTGTGTTGATTGCACAACTCTTCCTAATATGATCGCAAAATTATATTATATTTGAATTATATGACAATAAAATTATTAAAATGTGCAAAGAAAATGGAAGAAAATACTCAGCATTGCTCGTGTTAAAAGAAATGAAGGAAAAAAGTTCAAGTCTTGAGTATTAATATTGAAGGATTCTATGGGGACAATAGCTAATGATTCAAGAAGCATAATGGGAAGATGGAAGAATCCTTATAACAAAAAGAATTCATGACTGTTTAGCCATCTCAGGAGACCAACTATTTCAAGTGGTCAACTGAAAGGTCATATTTCAGATGATCAAGAACCAATGGTATTAAAGGAAGAAGGCCAAACAGCACCACAGGCATTGTGAAAAACAAAGCTCTGGTAAATAATAGAACAGCATTTGAGATGAATCCAAAAGATGACATAATATGGGAAACATTCACTTATCAATGAAAAGAATTTAGAAGAGAGGTATAAGGCCAACTAACTAGAAGGCATCCATATTTGTGCCCTTTCCAAAGAAAGATGGTCCAATAGAAGATAGAAATTATTTTAAAATATCATTAATATCACACACTAAACATAATTCAAAACTCATCACAGTGCATTAACAGGTAATGGTGAGAAACTTGAGGCAAATTCATACAAGGACATAGAATGTGGGTTATTATTGCTGATGGCAGTTGAATATTGTTTGAAAAGTGATAATACCAGAAAGATATTTACCTCTCTTTTTTATTCAAAGGTGTTGACATTCAACCCTGTTGATCATAACAAATTATGGATAACATTGCAAAGAATATAAATTATAGAACACTTAATTGCCTATGCAGACTGACATAGTCAATAATTTGAACACAACAAGAAGATACTGAATAGTTTAAAAGCAGGAAAGGTTTACATCAGGGTCGCATGCTTTCTATTGTGTGCTGAACAGTTTGATAAACTACACCACATGAAAAGGAATTTAGCATCAGAATTGAGGAAACATTCATTTACAGCCTGTGATATGCATTTGATACAACCTTCTATGCTGAAAAGGAAGAAGACTTGAGGCACTTACTGATAAAGATCAAAGACTACAGTGTTCAGTATAGATCGTACCTCAACTTAAAGAAAACAGAAATCCTTACAGCGGGAGCAACAAGCAACATCGCGACAAATGGATAAAATGTCAAAGATGACAGATTGCACTTTATTTGGAACCAGAATCAATACCTATTGGAGCAGGTCAAGAAATCAAACAAGCTAAATGACAATATAAAATGCAGGAGTGAAAATATAAACATTGGATAAAATAGATATTAAAGCAAAATTCAGCATGAGGGACATTATAAAATGATTAAAAGCACAACTGAGCAAGTGACATAAACATAATAAAGATCTATGCTCTCAATGAAAGACCCTCAAAATACATCAAACTCATAGATTTGAAGAGACAGATGGAAAATTCTATAATAGTCGGATACTTCAACATACCACTCTTGAGGAAAAACAGATCCACTTGAAAGAAAATCCAGCAAGCAGAGAAATTAGAAGAATAATTATTTACAACAGAAATTATACTCCATACCCAACAATGTCATGTGAAATTTCAGCCATGTAATAATATATCTCAAAATCCTGGATAATGATTCTTGAGACATTTACACATTTACAGTAACTTTGTACAGGAACTAAAGAGGTTCTTTTTGAACTTTCTTGTTCATTGGACCCTTCATCTTTCTACATATTCATTAAAAGGTATTGTATCATTTAATAGATGGATGTACATGTAAGGCATGGAAGCATACTATTAGCCCTGGGGTTATTCTTAGAAATCCTGAAATTGAAAGAACTCAACTGTGCATTGATTATTTCACTCTATTGGGTTTGGGGTATACTCAGTTTTTACTATTTAATTAGACATTGCATTAATTTAGTTTCTATAGAATATAGTTTTCATGCTTTGCTGGTATTTTACCAAAAATACCTGGACATTTCTGCTTATCAGTACTCAGAAACTGCAAGCTCTCTCTCGCCCTTTTAATGGTATTGTAACCTGCAATGTTTTTGGATTTAATTGATTTTGTAGAACATTTTTTAGCATATCTATCTTTAATGACATTCAGAATGCCAAAGTTGCTCTAGTGAGCAACCAGTACCATCATTATTTTCCCAAACACATAAATCACAGCAACCTGATTCTCTTTCTGGAATGAACAAACGTCACGTGCTGCTGCGGTGCTTGGAGCTGAGAGGATGATCCTGAATCAGTCTCCAGGCAAAAACATGCAGCAAGAGCTGCTTACATTCTCTGGATGGCATAAAAGGGACCTAGATACAATGGCACCATCCAAAAAAATTAAAGAGATTAAACAAATTAGTTCCACTAGCCTGGGTTATTCAAATTAGGATGAAATCCAATCAAAAGGAATGAAACATGCTAAAATATTCATTCCTTGGAACAAAGCAGACTTGAGATGTTTTCCTTTAGCTAAAGCACTACAATACAAATAAAGCAGTGACCTTCCATTCAAAGGGGATGTTCATAGAGGAGGGGAAAAAAAACACAAAACAGCAGCCAATGATAAAATGACTAATAAAGACAACGTTGTTAGCATGCTGTGAACCTGCACAGAAACTAGCTTAAAGGAGTGTCTCTCTCCATAGAGAGTAAGAAGAAGATAAAAGGTATAGAAAATTTTGCATGACAATCTTTAGAAGTGCTTTACAAAATTATTCATATGCCATGCAAATTTTAGAAATAGAACTGTAGTTGATAGTAACGGTTTCCCAGAATAGAAATGTCACAGTAATTGAGTGCCTGTACAACAACTTGGATCCTTCATAAAACCAATAACTTCAGTCATATGTGACAAGACTGTCATGAGGCCCTCTAATGGGCAGTCATGAAGACCCCCAATGACTCAGCATGTCTCTGAGAACCAAGCTGAACAAGTCCAATCATACTCAGTGCTTGTCTTTAGTAAAGTAAAATAGGAAAAAGCTTTCTCTGCTTTCTCCTGGCTCACTCACTCGCCTGCAGACAGACATATAAGCTGCACAGGTAACCTTTAGCTTCTTCACCAGCTATCAGTGGTTCTGAACCATGTCCAGGTTGTAGAGCACCTGGAAATCATAAAGTTGACTGAAGAATATCGTGATAAGTTGGAATATTAAAATTTATCATGCAAATTAGCAACAGTATCAGTAGCCTAAAATAGGAAACCATTATTTGTATGCAACATGAAATCACAGTGAAGATCACCAGAGCCCATGTAAAGAAGTAAAACAAGCTATAAAACATTATCAAGAGTATCTGAATTTTTGCTAATATTCATTTTAATACCAGCTCTTTCTTTACATTTTCTGTCTACCTCATCAGCGGGTAGCAAGCAGAAGCATGCACCAGAATGTGGTGTCTAATGAAAAATTTGTAATACTGCTGACTACCAACTATTGCATGCCTTATTATCCAGGGAGCCTGGTAATGCAGTGGTCAAGCATTTGGAAGGTTAGCAAGATAAACCACCAGCTGTTCTGGGGAAGGGAAAATGTGGCAGTCTGCTTCCTTAATGAGTTTAGTCCTGGGAGCTGTGGGGCAGCTGTATTCTCTCCTTTGAGCCAGACATAAAATTGATTCAAGAGCAATGAATTAGGTTTGGTTACGTCTAGGTTTAGTTTATTAAGCATGCAAGACCTCTCTTAATTAGCAGCCCTCCAGAGGGGCACGCCAACTTCTCTTAGACAAGGGTAAAATCTCACTGCTTGTCCTTATGTATCAGAGACTAAGAAAAAAGAGGCATGTGATATTTCTAAAGAGATGATGCAGAAGACCCATTTCTCTGTTCTTGGTGTTCGAAAGCCACCTCCTGAGTTAGGAAAGTGCCACAACATGGCAAAACTTGGGACCATATCATGGTCCAGCTGCTCTCAGAATCACTGTTGCCTCAATGTGAACACAATGGGTTAAGCATCAGGCTGCTAACCACAAAGTTGGCAGGTCAAACCCACTAACTTCTCTGTAGGAAAAGGATGATGCGGCATGCTCCTAGAGAGATTCATCTCAGAACTCCCAGAAAGCCATTTGACTCGGTCCTATCAGGTCACTGATGAAAAAGAATGTGGCGTCAGGATTGGAAGGAGGTTTATTAATAACTTGTAATATACACATGATTCAACCTTGCTTGCTAAAAGTGAGGATACTTGCGAATGAGGATCAAGGATTTCAGCCTTCAGGATGGACCACAACTCAATATAAATAGACCAAAATCCTCACACTGAACCAATAGATAACATCATGATAAATGGAGAACAGATTGGACTTGGTACGGATTTTGTCTTGCTTGGACCCACAATCAATGCTCATGGGCACTGCAGTCAAGAGATCAGAAGATGAATTGCACTGGGTAAACCTGTTGTCCAAGACCTCTTTAGTTTAGAGTATCCAAAAGCAAGCATGTTACTTTGAGGGCTTAGGTGCACCTAACCCAAGCCACGGTATTCCCCATTGCTCATATGCATGTGAAAGTTGAACATTGAATGAGTAAGACCAAAGAATCAATGCACATGAAGAAGTCGGAAAATATCCTGGATGGCTACAAGGGCAAACTGATCTTTCCTGGAACAAGTACAGCCAGAGTGCTCCTTAGAGACAAGGATAGCAAGACTTTGGAAATGTCAGGAGAGACCAGTCCCTGGAGAAAGATATCAGGTTTGGTAACGTGGAGGAGCCTTTTTGGTAAAGGGAGGAAGGGCCTCAAGCAGATGGACTGACACCATGGCTGCAACCACGGGCTCAAGCACAGAAACACTGTGAGGATGGCACAGGACCCGGCAGTGTTCTGTTCTGTTCTACACAAGGTCACTATGGGCCAGAACAGACTCTATGACATCTCACAACACAGGATCCCTCTGAGCCAGAATCAACTTAATGACAGCGGATGGGTTAAACATGCGCTAGGCAGGGTTGACTAGAGAAACAAATCTAGAGACACATATGTATAGACAGAGCTTTAGATCAAGAAGCTTTATATATATATATCAGGAAAACATCCCAGCCCAGTCTAACTCAAGTTCATAACCCTGATGTTAGTCCGTAAGTCCCTCTTCAGACTCACTCAGACATAAGCAATGATGCAGAATGCAGGAATATCACAGGTTGGTAGGTACAGAATTGTGTGTCCCGGGCAGCAACCAAGGTCAGCCAGGTGAAAGCAGACAAAGAGGGAGGTTCCCAGGATTCTCCTTAGGAGAAGGCCACACCCACAAGGAAGCACCATCAGACTGTGACCTGATTGACAGGTTGAATACCACCCCTGCACTTCTACATATCTACAAGTTGATATGAAATTATGTAAGTACAACGCATGTTCTGGTGGATATGACCACGCTGTAAGAACTGGCGGCTGCTATGTCGACTGCTATAATTTTTTTCAGATACTGTCTATATTGTGTAAGAAAGGGAGGCTTCTTGCCTACTCATTAGGGACCCCAAAGAAAGCATTTTTCCTGCCTCTCTGCACTTTACACCTACCAAAGAAGACGAGTTTCCCCGCGGGCTAAGTGATGTAATGGAGATGGAAGGATGGAGACACAGAGTTTGAGAGTGAGACTGGGCATGTGCAGCTCAGCCCCTTCTTCCTCCTTTCTAGTTGGAACTCTGGCACTTTGCCTGCCTGCTTTCTCCAGGGCTTCAGTTTTTTAAGGGGAGGTTCAAACAAACAAGCAAAAATTTAAATGAATCTTGCAGTTGCGTAGCACTGACTTGACTGGGTGCATTATTCTGTGGTAGTCAGATGATTTTATATCAACTGGACACTCCTGGCTAGGGGTGGAGTCAAATCTATCAATCAGGTCACAGACTGATGCTGTCCACTTGAAGGCATGGCCTTCTCAAAAGGAGGATCCTTGATCCCCTTTGTCTTCCTGCTACTGACCTTGATAGCTGCCAGAGTCCTACCATATTACCATTGACCTTGGATCCACAGGACTCTGCACCCACAAGCCTGTGATCTTCCTGTATTCTGCATCATTCTGTGTAGCTACATGAGTCTGGAGAGGGATTTATGGATCAGTATCAGACATGAACTAGAGTTGAACCGGGCTAGGATGCTTTTTTGATATATAATTACCTCTTGATATAATGTTCTTTCTTACACATATATGCATGTCACTGAATGTATTTCTCTAGTCAACCCAGCCTAGCGCACATTCTAAGTTTGGAGTTTGGTATAAGCAGACATGTTGTTGCTGCACACCTAAGCCACATTCTCCTGATCTGCCTTCCTCAGCAATGTAACTGATATTTCTTTCTCTAAATGCTTTCTCCGTCACGGTATCTTCCAGTGTGTTCATAACATTGGCATGGGAAAGCAAGATTTGATTTTGCAACTAAACCAATTATTAGGCTATTATCTTTGCTCTAAAAGTGCCCCTTTATCTTATGCTTTGGAATGCAGGAACTGGGCCTCTGCAAACCACACACTTTTCTAACTTTGTAATCGACTTTTGCTAGACTCTGCCAATAGACCCCACTACAGAGGCTGCAAAGCTGGAGGAGGCAGTCCATCCCTGTCCCTTCCTGTCTGTTTCTTGACTTTGGTTTTCTATTCCTCTCAGCAGCTCCCTAACAAAGGTAGGCTATAGCATTTCATTCTAGGCGCAAAAACCAGATGCCATTTTTCATTTTCCCAGCTGTCACAGAACTTGTCTCCTCCCCTCAATTATGGATCCCAACCCAACCGCATCCCTTGCACTGCTTGGACAGCATCACCATCAATTTTCTCTTAGACAGCGGTTCTCAACCTGTGGGTCGCGACCCTTTTGAGGGTCAAATGACCTTTTCATAGGGGTCACCCAATTCATAATGGTAGCAAAATTACAGCGATGAAGTGGCAACAAAAATAATTTTATGGTGGGGGGGGGGTCAGCACAACATGAGGAAGTGTATGAAAGGGTTGCAGCATTAGGAAGGTTGAGAACCACTGCTGTAATAGGAAAATTTGAAATAGGAAAACACTACCTTTATCCTAGTATACGGCCTACCTACTAATCATATGAGAAGTATTAGAGAGCCTTGGATTCACATTGACTATAGCCTGTCCACCAAACCTGATCATTGGGTACTTCATTCATGGTTGGTATAAAACTGGGAGGGGGTGTCTCATGTACTTTTTTTCACCATTGCACTACTTTCTGCAGGTGTGCAGGAAGATCAGTGGCAACATGGGCAGAGGACTTCAAGACAAAGCATGGCATTAAAGATATTGGTCACGACATATGGAAATAAGTGGTGACCCCTTAAGTAAGAGGAATCATTTTCCGTTAATAAAGAGGGCAACAAAGACCACTGATGAACATGGATCAGATTCTGTTCACATAACCAATTCTATCCATCCTACCACAGGCATGCTGTTAGGAAAAGAAACAGAATAGAAACCTCAAGATACCAAAGGACTCTTCTTTCATTGATACTGCCTTTTTACGCTGCTGCTAGCCCCTAGCTTAAGGGTTTTCAGGAAATTGCCTTAAAATTGGAGGATGTCTGCTACAAGTGTAAACTGCAGTGTCATGTAGGCTAAAAGTCTGGAAAATTCTAGAGGTCACGGGCCCACTTAAATATCAACTTATAACGTGATTAGAATTCTTCAGGAAGAAAGCAGAATAGAAGAGTCAAAAAAGAGGAAAACTGCTCCAGGAGTCCTGCTTCTGCCTAATGAACTGGGATTTTAGCCTCCCAGTGGCCCAGGCTGGTAGGCAGAGCCAGTAGGCTCTTTAGGCGATGGCACATAATACAGAACTACCCTTCTCTACAGAAGTGTCCGAGCTGAACATTACACACCATCTGAGGAGCCAGAGTAGCATTAAGTGGTTACATGAGCTACATCAGAGTAATTTTTTCAATATATGAGAGTCAGAAAAATAGCTACAAAATCATAAATATCTTTACTAAACAAAAGCATCAAAGTATGAAGATATTGTTTCTTGACATAGACTTCATCTAAGTCTATACATGTCTGAAAGCAGCATTTCCATCTCTTTAATCCCTCCTTAGAGAATCCGATGCTTTTTAATTTATACCATATCAAGTTCATAGTTTCAGCGTTCTCAAGGGACTCATATTTTGTTCTTTTTGAATGTTATTTGAGCTTGGGAAACAAAATGAACCCTGAAGCACAGCTACGAGGGATGCAGCTGGATAATGAAATGCGCAACCTCCTAGACCTGGAGAACCAAAGAGGAGTAAGATGCTCAGCATATCTCAAACAGAAAGAGCTACCACACAACTCAAACTTCGAGTTCCCATATTGAAAGATTCAATTGAGTAAATACTGATCAGTCCAGGCAGCATCAAAAGAAAATGGAAAAAATACAAAAAGAACTCATTAACATTCAACCATTTCAAGAGGTAGAATATGATGAAGAACCAATGGTTGTAAAGGAAGAAGTTCAATCTTCCTGAAAGACATGAACCAACACAAAGCTCCAGGATTTGACAGAATGCTAATTTAAATGTTTCAGCAGCTGAAGAAGCTGTGGACGCACTCACTCATGTATGCCAAGAAACTTGGAAGAGAGCTACAAGGCCAACTGGCTGGAAGAGGTTCATATTTGCACCCATTCCAAGAAAGGTGACCCACCAGAACACTCAAATTACAGAGCAATATCATTAAGATCACGTGCAAATAAAAATTTGCTGAAGATCTTCCAACCACAGTTGCAGCAGTACACAGACAGGGTGCTGCCAGAGGTTCAGGCCACATTCAGAAGAGGACATGGAACAACAGAGAATACTGCTGATGTCGGATGGCTCTTAGCTCAAAGCAGAGAATGCCAGAAATAAGTTTACTTGCATTAGACTATGGGGACCATAACAGACTATGAGAAAAATGGGAATTTCAGAACAGTTAATTGTGGTCATGTGGAATGTATACATGGATCAAGAGACAGTCGTGCAAACAGAGCAAGGGAATGGTTTAACATTGGGGAAGGTGTGTGTCATGGGTGTGTTTTCTCAGCATACTGGATTATACGAAGAAAAATGTGGCATCAGAATTGAGGGAGGGCTTATTAACAACCTGTGAAGTGCAGTTAACACAACCTTGCTCGATGAAAGGGAGGAGGACCTGAAACACTTGCCAATGAATATCGAGGATTGAAGCCTTCAGTATGGATTACAACCGAATGTAAAGAAAACAGAAAGGTTTCACAACTGGACCAATAGGTAACATCACGATAAATGGAGAAAAAGTTGAAGTTTTCAAGAATTTTGTCTTTTTGGATCCATAACCAATTTTCTGAGAAGCAGTAGTCAAGCTATCAGGCAACACATTGCATTTGGGTGAATTGGCTTCACCATACACTCCTTTAAAGTGTTTAAAACCAGAATGAGACTTTGGGGAGCTGAGGCATGGTGTTTTCAATTGCCTCACGTGCATGTAAAAGTTGGACATTGGATAAGGAAAACAGAAGAAGGAGCAATGCACTTAAATTATGGAACAGGTGAAGAATAGTAAAAGTACCCTCCACTACCAAAAAAACTAACAAATTTGTCTTGGAAGTAGAACAGCCAGGATGCTCTTTAGAGGAGAGGCTGGTGAGACTTCATCTCTCAGACCTTTGAAATTTTTATCCTGGAAAAAGACATCACACTTGGGAAAGCAGAGGGCCATTGGAATGGAGGAATATCTTGTCAAGATTGATTGACCCAGTGACTGCAAGGATGGGTTCAAGCACGGGCATTGTTTGGTTCTGTTATATATAGGTCTCTTGGAGTCAGACCTCACTTGATAGCACCTGACCACAACAACAAAGGGTTATGGGATGAAGTGTCCCATCTAAATTCCCATAGCCCAGCCCATGCGGCCCTTGGAGAATGAGTCGTCGTATTGTTGTGGGGGGGGGGGGGGCGGAATTCCTCAGTACAACTCTCCTGGACTTTTCCCTCCCTAATAGAGTCTTCAATGATCTTAAAATTCTTCAATTACACCTTTGAAGTTGTCCTGTGTCCTTATAGAAAAAATATAAGATCACTCTTTGGGCATCCCAAAATTCAGTCCTCTGAAAAGATTTTATCTCTTATTTGAATTAACTGGCCCAGCAGAGTCTCTTGGAAACCATTGCTTTGATTTGACTCAAACCCCCTAATAAGACACAAGCTAGTGGGTTTACTGAGCGAACCGGTCTTCAGTCATCCACCAACTGCAAAGACACGTTTGAATATGTTTTGTTTGTAATAAACCCTTGTGTGTCTAACCTAGGACCCAAGTAGTAAGCTTTTTTACGTATCCTTTTATAGAGGGTCATGGTAGGTTTCTTGCTGTGGGTTATGATTCCAAACTGTGATGATACTATCCTAGAGAATTAATGCCCAGGCATCAGAATTGGGTACCACAAGTGGAGCACTTGACGTTGCTCAGGTATCAGAATAGCCTTCTCCCACACCCACTCCAAAGAAGTAGGAGGAAGAAAGAAATGAGAAGCTCACCATCAGTTCTGGCCCTTCCTCACTAAAAGGAGCTTCTGCCAAGGGAGGAGAGATGAAGGAAAGCCGGACTTTGAAATTAAAACTGACAAGTGGTCAAGGGTGAATTGATGAACAAAAGCCACCAATGGAAGCCATTCAAAAGATGCAAATTATACAAAGATGCGCTATCACTTCAAATCAGTATGGATAGGGAAGTAAAAAAAAGTGAAAACACAGGAAAGGTTGGAGCATTCACCCAGCGCTGTATGGTGCTTTCTCAAAGAACTGGGACTAGAACTATCTAGTGACTGGAGGTACTAACAGACAGAAGCACGCCCATGTTCATTCAGCACTATTCACAACAGCAAGAGGATGGAAATCTAAATACCCATCAGAATCTGAATAAGTAAGCTTTGGTACGTGGACACAATGGAACACGGTACAATGCTATGGAATAACAATGAAAACAAAAACACATGGCTGAAATTACATGGGTGCATATGGAGGACAATACACTGAGTGACGTTAGTCAATCATAAAAGGTCATATATGAGACCATGGTTATAAACTGAAAATTTTCATACCCAAAAAAAGCACTTTCAGAACTAACAGAGGTTGGAGGGAAAGGGAAGCAATAGGGGAGAGAGTGTGTTACTGTAGATACTTGTTGAAAAGCCGAGTTTTTCAGCATGTTTTTGATGCAGTTTTTGTGGTCAAATTAGGTGCCTCAACTGATATTCGGGTCAGTTTATATATGGTAATTTAAGTGAAGTGGAAAATAATATTCTGCAAGACAAAGAAGAGGTGGGGATGTGAGGGGATAATACAAGCTATTGAGAGGTTTGTTAAATTGCTGAATACAAAAATGATGATCTGAAATATAACACCCCTCCACCTACTTCACAATATAAAATGTGTTTTTAAGTCATCAACATAAAGTAAGGTCTACACAAGAATGAGATATAAATTTTTTAAAGAAAAAGTCTATTCTGGACAATCAGAGAAGCATTTTTAAAAATAAAATATTCAATAAGAAATTTCACTTTTAATGTAAGGACGAGACTATGCCCAAAAAATGACTTTTGGTGATACTGAACTAAAAAAAAAAAAATGAGTTCTACAGAAAGAATAGCTCCTCTTCCATTGCACCTTACCTCATAATAACATTTCTGGGGAAAATGGCATTTCTACATTATGCTACAGAACTAAGTTTCTAGGAAATCTTCTGCCTGCGATTAGTACATGCTGCCTCCAAGCAAAGGCGCCCAGTGGTATAGTGGATAACACATTGAAGTGCTAGCCACAAGGTCAGTGGGTCAAACCCACCAGTAATTCCAAGTGAGAAAGATGAGGTCAGAAATTAACAAGGGGGCAGTTTTACTCTTTCCTATAAAGTTACTATGAATTGGAATTACCTCCATACCTGTGGATGTGTTCTTGCTGCCTCCACCGCCATGGTTTGGTTTGGTTTGCCCACAAGAATAGGAAGATTTCTTAGTATGGTCCTATTGCTACTTACCACCAAGCTGGTTCCAGCTCACAGCAACCTTGAGTAGAATAGGATGAACGATTGCCTGATTCTATGCCATCTTCACGATTATTGCCCTGTTTTGAGTCCATTGTTGGAACTTATTGTGTCGATCTACCTTATTGAGAGTTTTCCTAGTTTTTTGATGACCATGTTATTCTAAACAACGTTTAGGCCCCCAAACAATGCTAAAGGCTCCGAAAATTCATTTCCCACAACCAACAATTCATAATATGTTTCCCCATTTACTTTGTGGTGGATTTTTTTCCCTCTGAAAATCTAATTTTTCAAACATAGATGCTAAACATAAAGCTAAACAACAGTGACTTTCCATGTCATTATAGAGGACTGGGAAATTAATGGAGAAGCCGGAGGGTGAGCAGAAATGCCCATTTGATTTTTCTGAGCTCTATAGCCAACATCCAAACAGCTGCTACATAGAAAGAAAAAGGAGGTGAAGGAAAGGGACAAGAGCTAAGCTCCTCCACCTGAACCTTCATTTGCTTTTCACTGTGTCTAAAAGAAGAAATGACTGACTCTGTCCAGATCTCTATCTATTTTGTTTTGTTTAGATTTGGCAGATTTCATTAATAGGAGTTTGATTCCGGATGTTGCAGTTTGCATGGCGGATCCAAAGCAATTGGTTCCAGCTGCCAAGAAGAATCTGAATATCTCTAAATGATATGTTCCCAGAGTAACATCCTTGACTGGGACTAACAATGCTGTTTATGCTGGAAAGCCACACTTGTAGGAGCTAATAAAAAGCAATTGTGCCGTGTAGATGACTAGAAAGATTCATTTCATAATAAAGCATGTTGAGCAGACCTGTCCTCATGTTCAGACTTGATTAGCATCAAATATCACAATCCTTCTTGGCAGCGCACCTCTGCCATTCTCTACTCCTGGATTCCAAAATGCCAGGTGTCTGTTAAATGTGAATGAAATGCCTGGGTTTGTGATGAAATCTCATCCTTCCTCGCACTATGGCTTCAGAGTTTCTGGGGTGCCATTTTTAATTGCTCGAGCTGGTTTTTCAAGTATCTTTGTTTATTCCTTTGTTTGGGGTGGGCATTTTTGTTTCTTGCATTGTCTTTTGACAACAGAACCCATTTCGGTATGAAATCTTACAGAACTAGAAACCCATAGGCAAAAGCCAAACATTCTGGGTGGTGACATTTCCTTAGAGCTCTCCGGAACTTCTCAGATACCATGTGAAGACCGAGTAATTTAGTATTCTGAAGAAAATACATGGTCCCAAACTCTAGAAGTGCTCCAATATTGTGTCCCAAATTGCATGATTTTTGTTCCTGTCCCAACTTCATAGATGTGAATACTTCACTTTCTAACACCTTTAAGAAAAAACAAGATTTACATATTCATCCATTATTTTGCTAAAAACATAAGTCCTATTTCAAAGGTGCAAGTGAATTTCGGATGACCTGCAAAGTGTTTGTACATATAAAACCCCATAGATATGAACAACATATGAATCTCAATGAGATTTCTTTAGTTGGACCATGAGGTCAAATCCTGAAGTTAGATTTCAAACTTTCTAAAACTTGTTTTTTCTGTTTTTTCCCTTATTAAAAAAATGTTCATTTAAGGTAATAAAAGTAAGGCATATACATAAGAACACTTTAGTGTGAAAAGATTAAAAATTGGGAAAAATTAGCCATGACTCTCCAACCATTCACTACTATTTTTAGGCATAGCTCCTTTCAGTCCATGTGTTCCCAGATCTATAGATTCATTTTTCTATCATCTCTGCCGAGCAAGGTAGGTAGAGCAGATGTGACTTTTTTTTAATTATATATTGGGCTCATACAATGCTTATCACAATCCATACATACATCAATTGAGTAAAGCACCCTTATACATTCATTGCTCTCATCATTCTCAAAACTCACCTTCCATTTGGGTTCCTGGAATCAGCTTATTTTCCTTTTTTCCCTTCCCCTCCCTCCCCGTTTACCCCTCCCTCATGAACCCTTAATAATTTATAAATTATTATTTTATCTTATCTTACACTGCCCAGCGTCTCCCTTCATCCCCTTTCCTGTTGCTCATCCCCCAGAGAGGAGGTTATATGTAGATCCCTAGGATTGGTTTCCCCTTTCTATCCCCCCTTACCTCCTGGTATCACCACTCTCACCATTGGTCCTGAGGGGTTCATCTGTCCTAGATTCCTTGTGTTTCCAGCTCCCAACTGTGCTGCTGTGCATCCTCTGGCCTAATCAGGTTTGCAAGGTAGAATTGGGATCATGATAGTTGGAGGGGAGGAACCGTTTAAGAACTAGAGGAAGGTTGTGAGTTTCATTATTGCTACACTGAACCCTGAGTGACTCATCTCCTCCCCACTACCCTTCTGCAAGGGATGTCCAGTTGTCTACAGATGGGCATTAGGTCCACATCATGCACTCCCCTCATTCATGATAATATGATTTTTCCCCACCTTTGTTGCTTGAAACCTGGCCCCCTTGGCCCTTAATGATCACACATGTTGGTGTACTGCTTCCAGGTGGGCTTTGTTGCTTCTGCGCTAGATGGCTACTTGTTTACTTTCAAGACTTTAAGTCCCCAGATGCTATATCTCTCAGTAGCCGGGCACCATCAGCCTTCTTCACTACACTTACATATGCACACATTCGTCTTCAGCGTTTATGTGGGGAAGGTGAGTAGCCATTGATGGTTTTTGTTCTTTGGTGCCTGCTACCTGATCCCTTCAACACCTCATGTTTATTTAGGCTTGTGTGCTTCTCTGTGGGCTTTGTTGCTTCCGAGCTAGATGGCTGCTTGTTCGCCTTCAATCCTTTAAGACCCCAGACACTATATCTTTTTGATAGCCGGGCACCATCAGCTTTCTTCACCATGTTTGCTTATGCACACATCTGTCTTCAGTGATCATTTCAGGAAAGTGGGTATCATGTAATGACCATTTAGCTGAACAAGGTGCTATTGTATTGAGGGAGTGCGGGAGGAGGCCCAATGTCCACCTGCTACCCTACTACTGAGCCTATAAATATATGCACATAGGTCTGTTTCCCCCATAATCCTAAATATATTTACATATGTACATGTCGAGCAGACGTTATTTCAGTGAAAATGTGATTTCATCCATCCTGGCACTCATGCCTCAGTGGAAGAGTTCCAGAATGACATGCTCATTTCCCATTCTTAATTTCCATGATTAGGATCAACAGTTGCCATTTACCCCCAAGTAAAAATGTAGCTTTCCACTGAGTTTGCAATGATATGAAGTCATCAATGAAATTAATGTCACAATTAAGACTCCAATGTAAACTGACTAAATCTCAAGGGTGATTTATCTACACACATGTTTTATCTGTTTTCCAGAACTATAACTATCTGGGAAAAGGAGTAAACGAAGACAATTTAGTATTTCAGCCTTCGCGTAGAAAAGGCTTGAGGGGAAAAAATTACTCATCGATAGAAGGCTAAAAGGAGCTAATGAAGTTCAGGAAAAGGCTAAAATGAAGTAATAGCAAAGATGAGGGAAACTATCTTGTGCTGAATTGCAAATGAAAGGGAAAGAGAGCTAACATTTTTTAAAGCCAAAAGAATATAATGTGATGCATGCAGAGAACCAAATCCATGGCCTTAAATATTCATTGTGAGTAAATCTCATTTTGAAATAAACTCTCAGAGGAACTAATTGCATTTAGTGTTCACGCAATGACTTAAATGGTGGTCATTTCCCTGCCACTGTTGAGTATAGAGAAGTCATCACATTCTATAGCTAATGGGTTACTTCCATGCCTATGTCCCTTCAAACAATAAGCTTCTGTCAGGTTAGTGTTCTACCAAGTCTGTCAATCGCGACTTATTTTATCCTGGGAAACAAGCTGGCACATTGTATAAAGGTCAAGTGGAAAACTGTCCCTTCCACTACATCACTGTCATCAACTGCTAAAGGTCACTCCACCCAACACATTCTGTGGCGGAAAATCACTGATTGTCTACTGTGAGAAGTTAAGAAGACCTCATGATCGGCTTTCTGGTTTTGCTCCAGTCTCAAAATACATTAAACTGGTCACTATGAGGGATCCAGGCTTCTGCTAAGACAATAACATATTTACCAACAAACAAGCAAAAAACAAAACAAAACCAGGACCCATAATTTCTAAATAGTTCATTGGTGATTATAAATTGTAGTGACTACCATTCACTCTAGGTTATCTATAGCCCAATACATAACATAGGCCATCTAAATTGTTTCTCAAAACAACCCCTTATCTCATTTTACAGAAGGGAAAAGTGAAGCTTAGAAAGATTAAGTAAAGGATCCGCACTAATACAACTAATAAAACCTAATTTCATGTCAATTTTTTAAAATTATTTTAACCTGAAAGACATTCATTCTTTGTGATTATATAACTGGTAGTATAACGTTTTAATAATATGATTAAAAGGGATAGTCATCATTTAAAAATAAGATCTATTTTGAACCTTCATTTCCTTATCCAACAATCATTTCTTGATAATCTGCATTGGCCAGGCACTAGGCTAGGTGTTTGGGAGAGAAGTTAAAATTAGACAAGGTCTCTTGTACCTCTCCCCCAAGCCACTTACAGTTCAGTCAAGGGGACAGACAACCACTATATTTGAAAGTAATCCTTAAGAGAGTGTGGAGACACACATACTACCCAAAGGAGGTGACAGTGACACCAAGTTCTGATGGGTTTTTAGATCTGAGGTAGAAAGGGCAAGTGAGTCCAGGCAGAGGTGTAAGACACCTGTGGAAAAGCACATTGCCTTCAGGGACTGCCGAAGGACCAGGAAGTAAATGCTTGGCGTAGATGAGGAGGGATAAGGATCAGATAAAGAGGGAATGATTCTAGTCAAGTTTCGCATTGATTCCAAAAACTATGCTAACTATAGGTAAAGCTAAAGTAGGAAAGTAGCCCTTTAGACATTTTAGAAAAAGAAGGCTAGCGATTATACTGGGAAAGATGGATGGGTATGAGGGAGGGAAGAATGGGAACGGCTATCAAGGACCTCTTAGAGATGAACACAGGTCAGGCGACAACTGATGAGAGCCTGAACAACAATTGTAGGAGGAGAGCATGAGAGCAAAGACAGTGAAGAGAGTCATTCCGGAGACGAACTCTACCGCAAGTGGGTCTAGGAAGAGATGATGGTCCAGGTTGACTCCTAGAGTGTCTTGCTTAAGTTTCTGGGTAAATGCAGGTGCCATGTACTGCAATCAGAAATACAGCAAAAGAAGCGTAAGCACAAGGCAGCAAAGATCAAGAATTTACCAAGAGATGGTAAAAAAAAATAAAGTTAGTCACTGCATCATAGGCTGGAGATGTTAGGACGCCACCTATCTAGGAACATTGTTTTGTCCTTAATGAAGTGATTTAAATAATGGAAGACAAACTTAAAGGCTAAGATGAGTAGACACAATGACGCAGCGTGGTCACAGAATTGCATGATGTCTGGATTGATATCTAGAAGATTGATGAGGTAGTTTCTATTTTTCACTGCTTATGTCACTGCTGCACTCAGTCCCTTCTCCTAAGAAATGCCTTCTTACATTTACCCACTCCGTCCATTCTTCGGTCATCGGCAAAATGGCCAATGCAAAGGCCCACACCATTGGCTCAGTGAGACAAGGAGCCAGTTGGAGAGGCAAGACTTGACGCCTACAGCTAGTTCAAAGTTGTATAAAAGTTCCTGGACATTCAGCCTAGGCATCTCCAGCTGTGAGCACTAGCACCAAGACAGCAGGGAATGATACTTTCTATAGCTTTCAACTCATGAGATGTCGTTTGGCCTTGCTTAGTGTCCGCCTTCTCCCAAATGAAGACTTTAGCAAAACATTCAATGGTTTATATACGTTAAAGAGTTTTGTTTCCCATGACCAAGAAATCTGTACAAACTTCCCTAAATCACTTGAAAACATCAAAACTTAGGCTCATAAATTATCAACTAAACACGGGAGCCTCTAGGGCAGCTTACATATTCACATCTTGCTTTAAGCCCCAGTTGGTTTGTAAGTGCAGTGATTGATGATGTAAACAGTTAAGTACTCCAAGGTAAACCCAAAGGTTGGCAGTTCCAGTCTAGCCTGAGGCACTTCGGGAAAAAGGCCTGTGGTGGAACAGTTCTGCAGTTGCTATAAATCAGAACAGGTTCATAGCAACTAGTTGTTGATTTTGGAGTAGGGAGTAGGAGCTGCTTACCAGAACCTGCACCCACCCCAAGCCAGCCACTCATGGCTCTAAGCTGTACAACCCACAGAAAAGGACTGATAGAGTTTGTGAAATCTCTAAGGGGATAGCCACTCAAGGGGTCATCTGCTATACCTCTCTACCACCCAGACTGTATTTGGTAAATGCATTTGTCACTTATTTGTTTTGTTTTCATTTTTATATGCCAAATTCAGGTTTAATTAGGTTACTAGAGAATTAATCAAACAAATTAGCTTTCCCATGATGCAACACTCAATACAAAGAACCATGAAGGAGTAGGACGTTCCTTTATGCCTGGGAAAGGGATTCCATGCTTTCAAATCAGGTTTTAAATGGAGAGATTAAATGGTTATCTTGGAACTGCCTCTAAATACTCTCTCTCACAAAACAGCAAATCCCACCAAAAAATACCAGAATATACAATGTTTCCTTCATTCATCTCTTTAGTATTCTACATAGCTCCTACCCCTCCTTCCTTCATTTTCTTTCCTTCCAAATTCAGAACCAGAATAACCCAATTATTGCAAAGCCCAAGTGGAGTTTCAGTTTCATTTGCTCCAGGTCACCCAATGTTATACATCAAAGCATCAGGCAAAGAATGAGAGACTTAAAATTTTAAAAGACAGGTAGTTTTTCTTAAGAAGATATGAGGAGCAGTCAAGCTTTAAATGCATTGTTAAACTTTGGAGGACTTAGAACAGCAGTTCTCAACCTGTGGGTTGCAACCCATTTGGGGATCGAATGATCCTTTTCCAGGGGATGCTCGATTCATAACAGTATCAAAATTACAGTTATGAAGTAGCAATGAAAATCATTTTATGGTTGGATCGTCACCACAATGAGTAACTATATTAAAGGGTCGCGGCATTAGGAAGATTGAGAGCCACTGGCTTAGAATATATCACTTTCCTTCATTTCTAATATTTTTAATGATACAAAGAAATTAAGCTATTGGGGAAATGAGCTTCTTACTGCCAAATAGAAAATAAGAAGCCAAAGCATTCCATCTTATTTTCTGCAAGCCACTGGTGGTAAATGCTAACAGGAAAAGTATCACTTTGCAGTGTTTTCTAACATCGAGAAGCTGAGGACAGATGCAATGAAAGGAAGGGTAACAGACAATGATTTAATACCTGGGCACCAGATACTGATCAGACACTTCACATATCTGATCACATTTAGCTTTTCAATACAAAGCAAGCAGGTTCCATTGGTCCTTGCTTATCCTGGAGGAGACTGATGCTCAAGGGCAGACAGTAGGACAAAGGATGAAAACATGCCAGCCACACTGATCCTCAGGGATAAGTACCTCATCATCATCAGTCCCAGGACTCAGCTGCAATGCAGTGGGCTCTCTTTGCTGATCTATCAGTTCAGGACTGGATGTTAAACATTTCATAGCTCGTTGTCTGTAAATTACACCTCAGCTTTTAAAACAGCAGAAAATTAAAACTAAAATAGTTAAATGAATAAACACCTTTTTAGAATAGGAAGCATTTTTATGGTTCTCAAAGATATTTTTCAAATGCTGACTGTCTCAGGTTGAATAAGCTTAATTATTCCTAACTATCACTTCATATAGGAATAGAAGAGTTAATTCTCTCAAATGAATTCATCAATCAGCAAATTCAGTGACAAGATATGGTCCAATCAGCCTCATATTATATATAAAAAGCTGATGGGTTGAATTTCCTGAATGGAGCTGAGCCCACACATCCTTCCTAGACACTGCCAAAATCAGAGATAAGCCAAACGTTACCTGCTTCCTTGAGAAGATGAAGGCAAAAGTGTTCCTACTCATACTGAGACCCAAGTTTGGAGAGTCAAGGACCGGGTCTAATATGCCGCTGTGTCTCATCTCCTCCAGCAAACTGCTTGGAAAGTGGCCTTAGCGGCCATGCAGGGCAAGCCCATACCCAGAGGAAGGAAAAGCTGCCTAGTTCATGTGCGTGTTAACTTGCAATTCAGACCACTGTGATCCAGAGAGTTTTCACTGATGGCTTTTCAAGGGCATATCAACAAGCCTTTCTTCCTGATCCAGCTTTGTCTGGATGCTCCAGTGAAACCTGTTGAATCTCGTGGCAACACAGAAACCTCCATTGACAAAAGATGGTGGGTGTGTGTGAGGAGCTTTGTCCCGGGTCTCCTGCATGGGAGGTAAGAACCAAAAATGCCCAGCTCCGCTCTTTGGAAGCGTTCAATAAATGCTTCTTCACTAATGCATGAACTCTATGCAGAGTATGTTCATTTTAATCTTATTTGCTCATTGTTCACACCCTTCATTTTAAAATTGTTTCCTTATTCATGTGTTGCTTTTAATCATTCTACAGTTGCTTCGTGTGTACATGTTTGACTCTGCAGTAAGTGTAAAGGTTTCTATTTCCATCTGCTCAGCAGCAGTTCAGTTCCCCCATCATCAAGACAAAGATATACCCCCTCTTCATCACAGAGTTAAACAGATAGCCAGGCTTAGTGATTATGGTAGCTTTTTAAATTTTAAATTAAAACTATGTCTTAATCTCCAGATATAACAGATGCTATGATTAAGAAACAGTTTCTGGCCAAAAATACCAAACTCAGAAATCCGCTAGGAGAACATGGTCACAAGATGAGACCCAGGGTGTTAACTGTAAATGCTTTTTAAGCTTTCAGAAATACTGAAAACAGTCCGTCACAATCTCTTCCAAGTGGTCAAGCAACTCTTTGAGAAGCTTAGGAGTATTGTCCTCCAACTGTCTTACAACGCAGCTAGAGAAATTATCTATCTTGAAGAGACTTGTGAGTATAACTTTTATCTAGTGAAGTTAATTATAGATCTAGTGAAGTTAATATTATATATTATAGAAAACCAAATGTTTTTTAAAAGTATACTACATTGATAAGGAAAAGAAAAAGTACGAAATGAAAAAGGCACTTGGGCCCCCATATTTGTATGGGTGGGAAACAGGCTGAGAAAACTATGCAGCTACAAACTTCCCATAAGCTATTTTTTGCACAACCAAGGACCATGGAGAGTCATTCCTGGGCAGTAGGGTTGAGTCTAATGAAGGAACTCAAAGCATGTGCTACGTGGATTTCAAAGTTGCTATGAACCAACAGCTGCTGGGTACCTCATAGTTTCCCTCCTTTCCTCTTTGAACAGAGTGTCTACAATGTTTGTCCTACATTTGTCCCACCAATTGATATCCTATGGGTGTCCCACCACTGGTTTGTGGGGATGGAGAGTCTGTCTCTAGATCATCAAAAGTAACTATACTTGAGGATGCCCTGTACATAAAACTGGATCCAAATACCATAATAAATGATTTGTGAAGGTCCTTGGGAGATGATGAATATATGCTATATGTAGAAAAAATACATACAAGTATTCTTAAGGACAGAAGTATCTCTGATGGCTTTAAAATTTGAATAGCAGAATAGATAAGGAAATATATCTGCTGCCCACATCAATATGCTGCCTACAAGACACATCTAGGACACAAAGATAAAAATAAACTAAAAATGAAGTCAGGAAAAACATATAGCAAACAAATGACAACCCAAAACAAAGAAGCAGTGTCGATATAACTTTCTAGTTAAAAAAAAAACTATAAGGCAAAAAACAGCATTAAAAAAAAACACAAGTAAAGACATTATATAATGGTCAAAAGGACATTCCAACATGAGGACATACACATAACAAATATCTATATTACCAATAAAACCTCCCAAAATACACAAATCAAATTTTGACATAATTAAAAAGATAAAGAGACAACTCTACAATAACAGTAGGAGATTTCAAACACCACTTTTGATGAGGGATACAATAACTAGAAAGAAATTAAAAAAAAGAAACAGAGGACCTAAACAGCACAATCAATCAACCAGTTTCTTAGACATATATAGACCACTCCACCCAACAGGGTATTATACATTCACCAAAAACTTGGAACATTCTCCAGAACAGACCATATGTCAGGCTACAAAACAAGCCTCAACTAATTTTAAAAACATGAAACTTCTTAAAAGCATCTTCTCAGATCACACTGCTATGAAATTAGAAATCAATACCAGGGATATCAAGGGGCAAGACAGGATCAATGGAAACAAAGTAAGATCCTTCTCAAAAACTACTGGATAACAGAAGAAATTAAGATTTCTTGAATCCAGTGAAAAAAGACATACCAAAATCTTTGGGACACAGAAAAAAGCACTACTCAAAGGACAATTTAAAGAAATAAATGAACATATAAAAATAAATAAAGAAGGAAAACAAAAACCAACACCTTAATATAACATTAACAACAACTAGAAATGCAACATGAATGAAAAAAAAACGCTAAAGTCACCAGAAAAATAATGATACACAAAGAAAGAAATTAAACCAAAAAAGAAAAACAATTGAAAGGATCAATAAGACTAGAAATTGGGCTTTTGAAAAGAGTAACTAATAAAATTGACAAACCACTGGAAACTTTTTAAAAGGTCAAGAATTTACAAATACAAATAAGAAATTAAATGAGTGATGCCACAATAGAACTGTTGAAAGTAAAAATATCAGGGTACTATGGAAAACTGTACTCCAATAAATTTGAAAACCTAGGAGAAATTAACAAAGTTCTAGAAACCTATTACCTAGCTAAACTAACACAATCTAAGATAGAAATTTTGAATAGGCCCACAACAAAAGAAGAAATTGAATGGGTCATTAAAACACAACCAACAACAACAAATTCATGCCCCAGTTAGTTTCACTGAGGGATTCTACCAAATATTCAAAAAGAGTTCAAAGCAATTCTTCTCAAATTACTCTAGAACATTGAAAAGAACGGATTACCAACCCCCACCCCCAACTCATTCTATGAAACAAGCAAAACCCTGGTACTAAAGCCAGAAAAATGACATCACCAACAAAGACAATTAGAGACCAACATTCCTCATGAAACCACTACGTGGCTGTCCGTTTGTTTTGTGATGATGGCTGGCATGTTGCCAAGATGCTGGAAGCTCTGCCACCAGTATTTCAAATATCAGCAGGGTCACCCGCAATGAACAGGTAGTCAGTGGGGTTTGCACATGACTAATAGATTAGGAAGAACGAAGGAGATACCTACTTGAATGTCCTTGAATATAATTATGGGTACACGTACAAAACTGCAGAGCAGTGGTGGTGTAGTGCTTAAGTGTTGGGTTGCTAACTCCAGATGACAAGTTTTCCTACTCCTGTAAAGAGCTACAGTCTCAGAAACCCATAGGAAATATTCTGTCCTGTAGGTTCTTTATGGGTCAGAATCAACTCGATGGCAGTGAGACATACACAAAACCAATAGCCAACATTATTCCCAACAAAGAGATTAAAGTTATTTTCCTGGTGATCTAGAATCAAACAAGAATGTACTTTATCAACTCTCTTGGTCGGTATTATCCTCAAAGTCCTAGCTAGAGTAAGAAGGCAAGGGAGATGAATAGAGGACATTCAGATCAGGAAAGAAGAAATGAAGCTATCCTATCTGCACGTCCTATACTCAGAAAATCTAGACAGTCAATTAAAAAACCTACTAAAACTGATAGACACATTAGCAGCAAATTGGTTAGGTGCAAAATCAACATATATTTTAAAAAATCAGATTCCTTTACACTAACAAAATTCTGAAAGGGGAATGAAGTGGGAAAGAGTAGCATTTAAAATAGCCATCCAAAAGATTAAATGCTTACAAATAATTATAACGAGAACCAAATGACATACATAAACACCCCAAAAAAACCTACAAAATATTGTTTTTTTAAAACTTCCACAAATGGAAAAATAAATCATGATCACAGGAAGATTTAAGACAAGTATTGTAAAGATGTCACTACTACCCAAAGTGGTCTACAGATATAAAGCAATCCCAATTTGGATTCAATCGTTCATTAAATAGATAGAAAAACAACTCACCAACTTAATATGGAAAGAAAAGAGACCTCATATAAGCAAAGGACTTCTGAACTGGAATGAAGTAGGAAACTTCACAATTCTCAATCTCAAAACTTACTCTACCCAAAACAGCCTGGTATTGGTAGAGTGGTAGATACATAGACCAAAGGAACAGATTTGGGAACATAGAATTAAACCCTTTCACCTATGAACAAAGATTTTGGTTTACTTGGACCCACAATCAATGCTCAGGAAAGACACAGTCAAAAAAATCAAACCACATATTTCATTGTTGGATGAAGACTTGCCATCCTAGATGGCTGTACTTCCAAGATAGATTTGTTTGTTCTTGTAGCAATTCTTAGTATATTTAATATTCTTCACTAGCAGCATAATTCAAATGCAGTTTTTCTTATCCAATATCCAATTTTCACATGCAGCTAAAAGGCAATTGAAAATATATTGGTTTGGGTAAAAAACAGCTTAATCCTCAGCTTTTCAATGCTTTAAAAATGTCTTGTGTAGCAGACTTACCCAATGCAAGGTGTTCTCTGATTTCTAGACTATTGCTTCCATTAGCATTGATTGTGGATCCAAGCAAGATCAAATCCTTGACAATTTCCATCTTTTCTCCATATATCATGTTATTACCTAATAGTTCAGTTTAAGAATTTTGGTCTTTTTCACATTGAGTTGTACTCCATAATGAAGGTGAATGTATTAATCTGGGTACTTTAGAGAAACAAATCCACAGAAACTCATGTATAAGAGAGAGTTTATATAAAGGGTAAGTGCACTTCAAGGAAACATCCCAACCCAGTGCTGCCCAAGCCCACAATTCCAACATTAGCCCATATGTCCGACACCAATCCACAAAGTCCTCCTCCATCTCACAAAACACATGCAATGATGCTAACTGCAGGAGGAAAGCCGAGTCAGTGAATGTGTAAACATCTCAGCGCAGGCAGGGGTGTCCACACGGCTGTTCCAGCACCCAGGGCTGCATCGGGGTAGATCCATGTGGCTTCCCCTTGGGGATGTTTTGCATCAAATCAGCCTTGCCAGCTGAAGCAAGGAACTGCTAAGGCAGCTGCACCCTAGTGTGACCATCACAAAGCAAGGAAACCCAAGAACTAGAAAGGGGAAGTTCACTGAGCCATTTATCCCTCTGCCCTTTGGCTAACCTCACATGTGTTTATTGGCCAGGTTGGCACAATAAACTAACTACCTCAGTAACAATCCATGATCTTCATCACTTTCAGCAAGTAAGGTTGTATCATCTTCATGCTGCAGGCTATTAATAACCCTTCCTCCAATTCTGATGCCACATGCTTCTAAGCATCACTTCTCGAATATTTGCTCAGCATACAGATTGAATATGCGTAGTGAAAGGATACAACCATTCTTGATTTTAAACCATGCTGTATTCCATTGTTCTGTTCACTCAACTGTGTAAGTTTGGTTTGCCCAACATATTTAAATTGTTCATGATCACAGTGAACTGTTCTGGAAATCCCATTCTTCTCAAAACTATCCATCGTTTATGATTCACACAGTCCAATGTCTTGGCATAGTCAATCAAACGCACATAAATATATTTCTGGTAGTCTCTGCTTTCAGCCAAGGTCCATCTGACATCAGCAGTGATATCCCTTGTTCCACGGACTCTTCTGAATCTGACCTGCATCTCTAGTAGCTCCCTGTCGATGTACTACTGCAATTGTTTTTGGATGATCTTCAGCAAAAATTTACTTGTGTGTGATATTAATGACCTTGTTCTATAATTTACGTACTTTGTTGGGTCACTTTTCTTTGAAATGGGTACAAATATGGATCTCTTCCAGTGAACTGACCAAGTAGCTATCTTCCAAATTTTCTGACACAGACTACAGAGCGTTTGCAGTATTGTCCAGCTTGTTGAAACATTTCAAATAGTCGTCCATCAATCTCCAGAGCTTTATTTTTAGCTAATGCCTTTAGTGTAGCATGAGCACCTTTCTTCATTACCATTGCCTCGTGCGCATGTGCTAGCTCTTGAAAGGGGTGAACGTTGACAGTTCTTTTGGGTACAATGACTGTGCATTCTTTCCATCTTCCTTTGATGTTTCCTACATCATTCAATAACTTGCCCAGAGACACTTTCAGTACTGCAGCTTGAGGCTTGAATTTCTTCCTTACTTCTTTTAGTTTAAAATGTGCTGTCTATCTTCTTTTTAGTTTTCTAATGCCAGGTCTTCGCATATTTCATTATAATGTTTTATCTTCTCAAACTACTCTTTGAATTTTTCTGTTCAGTTATTTTGCTTCATCATTCCTTCCTTTTGTGTTAGCTACTCTGTGATGAAGATAAAGGTCCACGGTTGCTTCTGACATCAACTTTGACCTCTCCTTTTTAGTTACTTTGGCTTTCTTCATATATGCTAGTCTGATGTCAGCCACAGCTGATCAGGTCTTCTGCTATTATGTTCAATGTGTCAAATCTGGTTTTAAGGTGTTCTTGAAATCCAGGTGAAATAGCCTTATGGTGTATTTTGGCTCTAATGTTCTTGTTATTTTCTTCAGCTTCAATCTGAACTTACATAAGAACAATTGATCTGCTCCACAGTCATACCTGGTCTCATTTTATTTTTTTAAACATTTTATTAGGGACTCATACAACTCCTATCATAATCCATACATACATCAATTGTATAAAGCACATCTGTACATTCTTTGCCCCCATCATTTTTAAAGCATTTTCTCTCCACTTAAGCCATATGCATCAGGTCCTCTTTTTTCCCCTCCCCCCCGCTCCCCCCTCCCTCATGAGCCCTTGATAATTTATAAATTATTATTTTGTCATATCTTGCCCTGTCCGACGTCTCCCTTCACACCCTTTTCTGTTGTCCATCCCCCAGGGAGGGGGTCACATATAGATCCTTGTAATCAGTTCCCTCTTTCCAATCTGATCCCTTCAACACCTTGTGATCACACAGGCTAGTGCGCTTCTTTCATGTGGACTCTGCTGCCTCTGAGCTAGATGGCCACTTGTTTACCTTCAAGCCTTTAAGACCCAAGACAATATCTCTTTTGATAGCCGGGCACCATCAGCTTTCTTCACCACATCTGCTTATGCAGTTTGTCCTCGGCACACTGGTCTCATTTTCACTGCTAGATTTGAACTTCTTCATTGTTTCTTCCAGCTTTGTTTCTGTCACCAAGACCACATTTTCCAATTATTGTTCCTTCCTCTTTGTTTCCAACGTTTACTTTCCAATTGACAATAATTATTAATGCATTTTGATGGCATGTTTGATCAGTTTTCAACTGAAGACATTGATAAAATTATAAACTTTCTGCTTCGCTAGTTTTGCATAAATTTGAATGATAATTGTATTGACTGGATATCCTTGTATGTGGATAGATATCCTGCCACAGACAGCATTGTACTTCAAGGTAGAACTTGAAACAGCCATTATGGTTTTGTAATTCAACATGGCCAACACCTGTCCATTTCAGCTCATTAACGCCTAGAAAATATTTATGTGTTCCACTTCATTTTTAACAACTTCCAATTTTCCTAGTTTCATATTTCATACATTCCAAGTTCTGGATGTTAATTCATACTTTACAGCTGTCTCTTCTCATTTTGCTTCATGCCCCATCAGTAAATGAAGGTCCTGGAATGCCTTTCTCCTGCAGCCTTTACTCCATCCAAGTCATTAAGTCTGACTCAACTCTAAGAAGGTAACTCTTCCTCAGTCACATTTTGAGTGCCTTCTGACCTTAGGGATTCATCTTCTTGCACAATTTCTGACAATGTTCTGCCACTATCCACAAGGTTTTCAGTATCCAATAAAATGGTGACGCTATCAGTAAGATCTTCATTGTCGGATTCATTGAAGTGGGCAGCCTATTCCTTCTTCATAGCCTGTTCTTCATCTGGAAACTGTGCTGAAACCTGTTAACTTTGGGTCACCTTGCTGGTATTTGAAATACTAAGGGCATAGCTTCCAGCAACACACAAGTCACCACAGTACAATAAACTAACAGACAAGTGGTGGAAAAACATACCAGCCAAATTTTATCCCCCAAATTTCTATAAAATATTCCAGATTTCTGGAAGTAAGAAATTAAAAAGATAGACTTTCTCATTGACAAAACTGGCATAGTAGAAATTCCTCCAGCATGGAGCATGTGAGCTGAAATATGTATAGACTCTGTGGTTTCACTTTACAAGAAGCAACCTCATCCCAGACAATGAGAGACCTACACAGAAATGGGCTGGTAGGCTTGCTCTGTAGACAATAAGCAGGATTTACCCTTGTTGCAGATCCTCATGCAGGAAGACAAGAAAGTACATGTGCGGGGGGACTACAAACAAAAATAACAAATATTCCATTCATGTTTAATGCTGCTTTTTCTCTGTAAATGATCCTAAGTGATAGTTTGTTGGAAATGGTGATCTAAACAGGTACCAATGCAATGCACTTTTTAAGTCACTTCCAGGAGTAGATTCTCTGTCCCATGGCATCCACCTCCCATCTACTCTTAACAACATGTAATCCTGTAAAATCTTGTTTCTTATTCCTATGTTAGACAGGAAAGTTATAAAAAGAAGCTGCTAACTTTTTCTATACTCAATCTCATCTTTATTTCTGTGCAGAGAAGTCGTCTAATCCTAATCTTTGGGCTCCAGGAGAATGCTCAGACTCAAAGCCCCGAGGAAAGGCGGGCATGGTTCTTAATGAAAGAAAGGGGTATTGAGTTAGATAATTTAGATATAACCACTGAATAGCACCCATAGAAAAAGAAATCATGCCAAAGACAGAATTTATAAAAGTGAAGAATGTGAGGGGGGGAAAGTGAAGATTGTGGTAATTTAAATAAGAGCTGGTTTCACAATACAGTATAATTATGATTGACCTCTGCTGTGACTACTTTCTCTCAATGTGTCGATTTTGATTGTAGTGGGATTTTTCATAACAGATATTGGCTGGGATGGTGGATAAAGAAACTATTCCACTCATGACCACCCAAGAAGCTCTAAAACTCTGGATAACATCGGAATTACTTATCACCATCAATTCTGAATTTCCAAAGTTCAGTTCCTTCCTCCTCACAACACGACTTGTTCACTTGACCATGGGCTAGTAGGGCTTCAGTCCACAACCCAAGGCAGAGACCCCGAGAACAGTAACCCTACCAAATTTATCCCACACGCTCTTTTCTCCTCCCTCCCGTATGCTCCATTGCTCATTGACTTGGCCACATGACAGCCCCGTTTCCCTTCTCCGGGTAAAAGCGTCTCCTTCTGTGGGACACAGCAGTTTCTTCCTTGCACCTCAGCTGACCGCAGGCACAAGACAAGCATTAACAAGATGACCCAAATTAAGCAGTTTGAGCCTCTTAAAGACCCAAAGCAAATATCATAAGTATTTGTCTATTGCTCTCAAACTTTTCCCAGCCTTATTCAAGAATATAAGAAAATATTAATGTTTCTTCCCTAGAGAAAGAGAGAGAGAGATGTAATTGGAGCCCTGAAAATGTTTCTCTATTTGGCGTTAGCAGGGAAATATGCCAACACTTTGATCAGATAAAATGTGGAACTTTCTATTCCATGCCAATTGTTTTCATTGGAACACAAATTAATTTTTATGAGTGAAAAGAGAAAGAAAGGGGGAAAGCTCTAAAATCAAGAGATACAAGGTCAGTCTTCTTATTTCTCCGGCCGCACTCACAGATTCCTGCGTGCGCAAGCCCCTGAGACAGAGTATGTTACACAGCTTTTCCAAACAGTGGAAAGCAAAAGTTCACACAGATTTAAACTCTGAATGTGAAGAAGAAAATTCTCAACAGTTCGTAATGTTTTTCAATGTAAACCAGCACAAACTAGATGGGAAAATAAATATTATTCAAATTCTAGTTCAGCAAATTTCGTTGCAATAAATTCTCCACCTCAACTTTGGTTAAGCTCCTAATGACTTTGCATTCAAATGTACAAGTTTATTGATCGACTATTATGTGTCATTCCGTGCACTGGCCCTCACAGTGGAGTAATACAGTCCAGATAATAGCCAGTTCAAATTTCAAGACAACCAAGCGTTTGTATTATAATTTATGGTGACAGTGGCTTACCCATTTCTCACCTTATTATAAAATGTGCTTCCAGTACAATATTACCCATCTTGCACCTTTATTCTAAACTACCCCCTCTTACATGATTATTTAATTCTCTTATCACTTGAACATCTAGCCAAGTATCTTCTCCCCTTTAAGAATTCCCTTGGCTTTATGTAAGGATCCCTTGTTGTATAGTGGTTATGCATTCGGCTGCTAACTGCAAGGTCAGCAGTTTGAAATCAGCAGCTGCTCCACTGCTGGGGGCTCTTATAGCTCTTATCACAATCCATACATCCATCCATTGTGTCAAGCACATTTGTACATATGTTGCCATCATCATTTCCAAAACATTTTTCTTCTACTTCAGCCCTTGGTATCAGCTCATCCCCCCCCCCTCACCTACACTCCCTCCCTCATGAATCCTTGATAATTTATAAATTACTTTTTTTCATATCTTACACTAACCACTGTCTCCCTTCATCTACTTTTCTGTTGTCTATCCCCCTGGGAGGGAATTATATGTAGATCATTGTGATCAGTGCCCCCTTTCTCCCCACATCTTCCCCTTGCCCTCCTGGTATTGCTACTCTCATTATTGGTCCTGAAGGGTTATCTGTCCTGGATTCTCTGTAGTGTAAAGGAGTTGAACAGAAAATGGCAAAGGGCAGTTCAAAATGACAACGTAAAGAATTATAATTAAATGTGCAAAGAGTTGGAGGCACAAAATCAGAAAGGAAAAACACACTCAGTATATGCCAAATTGAAACAACTGAAGACAATTTCAAGTCATATTACAATTTGAAGCAATTCTATATTAAATTGTAATGGGTGAAAGAAACATCAAGAGAAGATGGAAGGAATACAGAGAGTCACTGTACCGAAAATATTGGGTCAACATTACACCATTACAAAATGTTGATCAAGAAATAATATTATTAAAAGAAGCCCAACTTACAGTGAAGGTATCAACGAAAACTAAGGCTCCAGGAATTGAGAGAAAGCAACTGAAATGCTTCATGAAACTCACGCAGCACTGAAAGTACTCATTAGCCTACGCCAAGAAATTTGAAAGACAGCTAAGTGGTCAACTGGTATTATTATTACATGGGGGGGAGGGGGGAATCTGAAGCCCTGAATTTCTGAAAAATGCAAAAGTAAGCGAGCAGGGCACTGACAGAGAAAGTGTAAAGGTGGATCCCACACGAAGTAATCAAGCAGAGAAATGAATTCTCAGTGGGCCAACCATGAGTCCTGGGGCCACTCCCAAAGAGAGGATCAGTTCCTGGAGTAGTTGACCTTGACAGGGCTGAGGGAGTCTCCTCCTCCTCATGGAGCAAACCCACTGGGGGAATGGAGGCACATGCAGGATTCCATCTAGTCCATCAAGAGGACGCTGCACCTTCCCTCCGCATCCCAGTACAGCGTTGCTGTGGTTGTCAGGTGCCATCAAGTCCGTTCCCACCCGTGGCGACCTTCTGCTCAACAGAAACAAACACTGCCTGATCCTGCTCCATCCTCACAATTGGTCCTGTGCTGGAGCTCATTGTTGCAGCCTCAGTGTCAATCCATCTCCTGGAGGGGCTTCCTCGTTTTCACTGCCACTCTACTTTACCCAACATGATGTCCTTCTCCAGGACTGGTCTCTCCTGACAAAATGTCCAAAGTATGTATGAAGTCTTGCCATCCTTGCCTCTAAGGAGCACTTTACCCATATTGTTCCAAGCCAGACTGATTTGTCCTCTTAGCAGTCCATGGTATTTTTAATATACTTTGCCAGCACTACAATTCAAATGCATGAATTTTTCTTCAGTCTTTTTAAATCAGTTTCCAACTTTCATATGCCTATGATGCAACTGAAGATACCATAGTTTGGGTCAGGCATACCTTAGTCCTGAAAGTTACATGTGCACTCTGAAAATGGGGCACACTTAACAGGACCACAGAATATGGTGGGCAAACTCAAGGGAGACTGAATCATATCAGGTCTTCACAGTGACCTGAGGCATGAAGAGGACAGAATGACGCAACAGTGACCATTGCATTTGTTATTGGAACTACTAAATTAACCCACAGCACAACTCCATATTACCCATTAGAAATATCACGCTGCTCTAGCATTAATCAAAGTTTAAATAAAGAAAACAGCAAATGCTTGTGATGGCATGGAAAGACTGGAATTCTAATACACTACTGGTGGGATTTAGAATAGTTCTTTCTGGGATTAAAATTTTTCTTTACCACTCTGGTCAATGAAACGACACTTCTTCCAAATGTTGGGAATAGAAATACCATTTGATGTAGCAATCTCACTACTTACTATATATCCTGGAGAACGAAGAGGCATGATGTGAATAGATGTATGCACACCAATGTTCATCACAAGACTATTTCCAATAGCAAAAAGTTGGAAATAATGTAATTGCCCATCAATGAATAAATGGATTAACAAAATATAGTAGATACACACAATAGAATATTAGGTAACATTAAATAATAATTATGAATCTGTGAATTACCTTATAATATGATGAACATGGAAGACATGAGACTGAATGAAATTCGTGAATAATCAAAGAACAATATTGTTTCAGGCCACTACTATTAAAAGTAAAGAAAAGTTTTAATCCCAGAAAGAACTATTCTTAAATGGTTAACATGGGTGGGACAGAAAGTAAGGGTAAATCATGATTAAAGGGTAGAGAGAAATTAACTTGGATGAAGTGTAAGGATATGCAATAGGAGGAAGTTAGTACAAAATGATCCCATAAAAGGAAGACACTGGAAAGAACACGCACACACAAGTTAAGATAATGGAGTTAAATACTAATATATACACAGAACAGCAACAATGGTGATCTACAAGTGGATACAGGCTAGACATGTAGAATGAATCAGGTGTGGGAAGAGGGGGACTACACTCATATATATGTGTGACAGCTATTTTTGCATGTGAGTTCACCTGTGACGTAAATAAACCCATGACTACAGTAGAACACAGGGGGCAAAGCTATGAAAACTCCTAGTTATAAGCAAGCACCTTGAGGGACTAAGCCACTGAGTCTGGGGGCTCGGGACCACAGTCTCAGGAGACACCAAGGTCAATTGGCATAACATAAACCACAAAGACCATGTTCTACATCCTACGTTAGTGAATAGGACCTGAGGGCCTAAGAGCTTGTAAGCAGACACCTACGGTGCAACTATTGGTCTCACTAGTAGTTAAGGGGAAGAAATGAGGAATATTGAAGATTAATATAACACCCTAAGCTCAGCATTCATGATCCGGAGACCAGAAGAGCAAGATAGTGTCTAACTACTCCCCCTCCTTTTCTTCCTCCTCTTCCTCCTCCTCTTCCTCCTCCTCCTCCTCCTCGTCCTCCTCCTCCTCCTCCTCCTACTACTACTACTACTACTACTACTACTACTACTACTACTGAATCCTCTAATAGGGATCCTATTAGAAGGTCCTGGATAAAGTGGGAGAATATTGTGGAACAAAATTCAACATCATAAAAATGACCGTGTGATGGTCTAATAAAGACTGGTGGAACTCCAGAGACGATGATGCTTAACCACCCTCTGACACTAACGCATCGCCCTATTTCCATGGCTCAATTGTCAGCCAAGCAATACACTTATCTATCGGTAGGCATTTCTTAGAATCATGAAAGAATCAAACCTCAACCATTGGAGATCAAAATTGCAGAATTTATCCAAGGACAAATTTCAGAAGACAGGAAGCGTTAGGAAGGAGAGAGGAAAGAAACCCTGGGGAGAAAGTGGGATAAGTGATGTTACATTGTGAGGACTGCAATCAATGACATGAAACAAAATGTGCATGAAGTGTTAAATGGAAGACTGACTCGCTATGTAAATATTCACATAACTCACAATAAAAAGTTAAAAAAATATCCAAAGTTTAAAACAACAGTACTTACAGTTTTTCAAGTTTAAAAAAAATTGCGAGATCAGCTCTTAGCTGATATTCATGGCAAAGCTTGCCGAGGTCAAGATGTTCACTTATAATTTAAAATATCAAACTATGTGAGATCCCAGCCTCAGAACCCAGACTTCTTCCACCAGTTGCTGGACTTCAGTAACAGTTTCTTTAGCCATAGAGGGTGACATGTCCCTTCTCTTGGCTCATCAACTCCTGTTATGGCGCCTCTTTTCATCTTTTCTCATGCCTCTAACTTCACTCCTCTTGCTGTAACTCCTCCTTTCTAGCTAAGACATTCTTAGCCAGGTTCCCCAGGATTTGATGCATCTGACCCCTTTGGGATATCCTAGCATCTCTTGAATTCATACACTTCCTAACTCTGGGTCTAAATAATATGAAGTCTGAAATATGAAATCCCATGAGGGATTCAGTCTGGAAGCATCATATGAAGGATAGCAAATTTCCATTACTTTCCTACTGCTGGTCACATTTAAGAAGTGTCCAACAAATATTTTTGATAAATTAATCAGGCAGATAAATTAATGTCAGTTTATTATATATCATTCCAAGTGTTTCTTGACAACCATTAAAGTTATAATCCAAAGGATTATGTCAAAGGCTTTAGAATCCACAAAATAAAAGTGTTGTAAAATAGTTGTCACTAAGTGAAGCCAATCAGCGGGGCAAGTTTCACAATTCATGAGCAAGGTAAGAAAGAGAAATGGGTCGGGGTGGGAAACAGAAGAAATAATAAATAAAAAGTTAATCTCACCTTTATCATAATCATCATCCTCAATTGCTTTGTCTTGAAGTTTCTGAAGCTTCAATTTTAAGGATTTTATCTGTTGATTTGAGAAGAAAAAATGAAAAACGAGTTACAATGCCATTCAAGCACACTTATTTTACTAAAGCCAAGGACGTTTTGGGAGGAGCTCTGGTGATGTAGTGGTTATGCATTGGGCTGCGATACCCATGGTTGACAGTTCAAAACCACCAGCAACTTCTCGGAGTAAGACTAGGCTTTCTACTTCCACAACAGTTTCAGTTTTCAAAACCCACAGGGGGTCACTATGAGTCGGTATAGACTTGATAGTATTGGGTTTGGTTTTCTTGGAAGGACATTTTGAAACAATTTCAAAACTAACTTCATTCTTCATAAAAAGAAAAATACACACACACATACATTTTTTCAGTGCCAGATGAATAGGTTTATTTTTTAAAGTTATGTAAATATATATAAAGAGAAATAATTAGAGCATAAAATCCACAGAAAGCTAGAATGTTATTTTAAACAAAAGTATCACACTGTGCTCTACATGCATGAAAAAAATGTATCATAAGAACAAATAAAATTTCCTGACAAAATGGTCTCTGTTCTAAAAATCACATTAACATTATGAAAGTAAACACCCCAAATGGCAGGAGGAACCCAGAGAAGAACATTAACTTAAATCGCAGAATGTTATGGCTACCTTTTTGTTTTCTTTGGTTTTTGTCCATTGGCAACATTCACCCTTGAGCATATTGAAGTCAAAAACTATTTTGTTCTGTTTGGTAGAAAATGCTAATTCTCATCTTTGTCTTCTCTCTTTCTGAGCTCATGGAGGAATTACATGTCGTTCTTCCCCTTGTTCGGGTTAACGAGATATGAGCAGAAGGGATTGGGGCCCCTCTGGGCTGACGTTCTTATAAGCTCCTTCAGTGTTCTCTTGCCCTGTCTCAATCACTGGGAAGGCAATATGTCCAGATGGTGCAGCCTGCGTGACCCTGTGGGGTACAGCCCCCAGCAATCTATGGGGCATGAAACATAAACAAGAAATTCAACTTGATATTTTGCTGTTGTTTATTACTAGATTATCCCAACTAGTGCAATCTCCAAAGCCAAAGGCACAGTAACCCAACTGCCAGCCTGTCAATTCTGACTCATAGCAACAAGACAGAACATATTAGAACTCCCTGGAGTTTCCGAGGAGGGGAAATAGTCTCTTCTTTCCCCCTGGAAGTAATGAAATCAATCTGCTGACCTTGTGGTTGGCAGCCACATAACCTGCAATACCACCAGGGCTACCCAAAGCATAGTCCCTGTTCTAGACAAGGTTAATTAGAGAAACAAAGTCATTGCTACTCATGTATGTGGAAGAGGGAATTTTACATCAAAAGTAATTATGCATCAATAAAACATCCCAGGCCACTCCAGTCATGTCTATAAGTTTGATATTACCCCATAAGTCCAATATTAGCCCATGAATTTCTCAAAATTCATGTAGCATATACTATGATGCCAAATTCAGGCAGATCACCGGCCAGTGGGTGGAAAGTCTTATGAATCCACTGAAGGTGGAAGCATCTCCGGGGCTCTGATTGCCATCAGGGTGGTTCCATGTGGTTTCTCAGCAAGAAGAACATGGTAGAAAGAGAATGTGTCTCACCTCCAGAGAGAAACAGAGTTCCCAGAATCCTCAAGATTAGGCCATGCCCACAAGGAGACATCTTCAGGCTGTAACCTGGTAGATGGGCTAAACTCAACCCCTTCATTCTTTTATTACGTTGACATGAAATTGTGTAATTACCACAGTCACTCACTCCCTGTGTTAAGCAGGATTCTCTAGGGAAATGAAACCAGGATGCTTATGATTTTAGATAGATAGATAGATAGATAAAAGTTTATACAGTGAGAAGAATTATAACAGCTAGGCCATACAGCAGTACAGAGGATTCAGTTCAACTCACTTCTCTGGAACCGTTAATATACTGGAAGTCCTTCAACTCATGTGGGTTGCAGGGTTCAAGGTCAAGCAAGCAGACAACAGAATCCTCCCTTGGGCAAGGCAAGTAAAGTCTTCACACAGGCAGCAAGCAGCAGGGAAGGTCCCCAACTGTCAGTAGCTTCAGAGCTTAGAAAAGCAGACCCTGATGGTTTATCAAATGCAAGCAATGCAAAGCAATAGGATCCACCAGCCTCCAGCTCAATCGATGTACACACCAGCAACATAGCAAAGCAGGTCTTGAGAGAGCTTTAAGCTTAGCGACACGATACACAGGTTGGCCTGGCCTGTAGCTAGTGTAGCTCATAGTTTAAGGCAGAGAACTAGATAAAGCAGCAGCATGCTCTGATCACCCAGTACTCCACTCCTGGAACCATTGTGGTAGCAGGAGTAGGGTGCTAGAGAAACAAATTATAAAACTGGAGAGTGGGTGCTTGTTTGACCTCTGTCTCATGGTAGTTTTTCTGCTTTGGCTAGCCAGAGGTCAGTAGTGTCTATACAGTTTACTGGGTTGTTTTCTAGAAAGAATATGGGAAGTTAAAGTATTGATTATTTTGCTTGATTGCTGTCTTTGGCTATACCTTTTTGAAATGGCAAAAATGAATGTGATTAATGTATATTTTGAGCTCGGGGTAAAATTGACCCTTGAATTTCTCAGAGACCATGCTGCTTACTGAAAATGGCTGAGAAAAGGTCAACATGACTGACAGAAAGCCTGGCCCTGGCTTTATTCAGTCAGAGGTCTAGGATCATATTTTGTATCAAAGGAATAATTTAGATTAAGGATTGAGATAAGAGAGATAAGGATTGAACTTGACTGCTTTAAGAATTAAGTTTAGGGTCTGCCTATACTAGGTTTATCCTGTTTTCTTCTAATTATTGTTATTATATAATAATTGATAGAAATGATTATTGGGGAGTATGAAAATAAAGAGCTAGTAAGCCCATTTGCCTTCCACCATTAATTTGAATATTTAAATGGGTTAGGACACACCTGAAAATAAGGCTCTGAAAAGCTAAGCCCCACCCAATGTCTTGAGTGCTCAGGACATTTAAAGGTGAAGAAACTTGCCTAGCGGTCTGTTGAGAGATTGAAGGGGGAAAAAGAACCCTTTGGATTTTTGAACTAGTGGTTTGTGTCAGAAGCTGGAAAAATTTGGACCCATGAAAGGAACTCTCCACTCTAGGACAGTTGAAGGGAGCCTATGGCCACTCTGAAATACTTGCTAGGTGACCACCTGGATCCACTTGTTGAGTAGAAGTGAGAGAAACAGCAATAAAGAGATGGGCTGAGTCTGACCACTGACACCTGTGGACCTGGTTCCCAGGGACTAGAGGAGAAAATGAGAGCAGGTTGTCTGGTCTGATGTTCATAATCTAGCACTAGGTGGTTAAGATCATTGAGAATTTGTGATGGGGCCCATAGTCTAAAGGCACGGCAGCCAATGGGCACCCTGGTGAGGCTGAGTGAAGCAGCACACACTGAGTTGACAAGAACCCGACCAGATGAAGAACAGATTTTGAGCTGTGAACTGGTGTATATTGTTGTTGATTTTATGGATGGCCTGTCCTGATTTGACTTTGCTTATGGATAAGGACTTCATAAGGTTCCAACTGGAATAAAGATTCTTCATGTCAAAGAATGTGATTGTCTCCTCAGAGCACTGGGTTGATGTAAGTGGGCAGTATAGAAACTGGATAGCCAAAATGGGAAGGATAAAGGCATGAAGTGGCTGGCTTACAAGCTTTCATAAGTGTGGGGATATATTTATGGGATTATAAGATTATGGTGTAGGTGGTCACTTAACTGAAATTGTTAGGCATAGAATATTGTTGCTTTGTTGTTCTTAATATTCACTTACAGAATGTTATGTTTAAATTAGGCTGGTACATATTGAATTGTATGCATTTTAGTTTTATCCTGTTAGATACATATATTATTTTATTATTTCTTTGTTTAAACATTACATATGGCTAAAGAGCTGTATAAAAGTGTCAAGTTGACAAGCAGTGGTCTCTGGCAGTTACATAATCAACTTGAGTGAAGGGGTGGAGTCTAGTCTGTCAATCAAGTCATAGAAAATAATGCCTGTGTGGGCATGGCCTTCTCCTGAGGATTCTGGAAACTCCTTTCTTCTTACCTGTAGGCAGGACACACACTCTCTCTGCTTAACATTCCCGTTGGCAAGCTACATGAAGCTACTGATGGAGACAGAGCCCTGGAGCTGGAGGAGCCACGTGGGGAACCACACCAACACTGAGATGCTTCCACCATCACTGGATCCACAAGACTTTCCACCCACTGGCCTGTGATCTTCCTGCATTCAGCATCATTGCATGTTTTGTTTAAGTCTGAAGAGGAATATATAGACTAATATAGGACATATGGGCTAATATCAGACATATGGACTTGATCTGGACTGGGTTGGAATGTTTTCTTAATATACAATTACTCTTTGAAATAAAGCTCTCTCTTACACACATGAGTTTCCCTAGATATGTTTCTCTAGTCTACCCAGATTAACACACTCACTCACTCAATCTCACTCACTGTCTATTCCAGCCCACAGTGACCCTATAGGACACTATAGGGTCCTGTAGGAAAACCATGTGGGTTTCTGAGACTGAGAATCTCTACAGGGGTAGACAAGCTTCATTTTTCTCCTGGAGTGGTTTGTGGTTTTGAACTGCAAACCTCGAGATTGCTAACCTCAAGTTCTATTCTAATCCAACACACAGCCACTACATCACAAGGGCTCCTTATTCAGAGCATAGTACTAGTCATAAATTTCTTCAGAATAAATTCAATTAACCACTTTGGCTGTGAATTACTTCATATTCCAAGGGTGAATTTCACTAGTAACTTAGCCCTGTATATCAGAGACAGGAAAAGCCTATGTAAAGAATTGCATTGGCATATGAAGCTATTACATTAACATCACTATATCCAAATGACAGTAATCTCAAACACTTATCCAGCAGAAGCAATAGAACTACAGAAGAGGTCCAAGAAAAATCCATTTCTGGCCAATGCTCATCCCGCTCTACCCTCTCCTGAAAAAAATCCCTGTTAGGGCTCTGAGTTCCGTTGGAATGTCCACCTTTGCTGGAAGTACATCATCAGATGGGCATTTAGTGACACGCAATGTCTTTCCTTTTTCCCCAGCTTCGACAGCCCAGCTACTTCGCTGGGCTCTTCCCACTTAGCTCATCTACAGGCCCAGTCCGCAGTTCCTTTTATCTCCAATTTCTGGACCCATTCAATTCCTGGTAATATTCCTAAGTGGTTATTTCTGAGCAGTATAAAATGCATATACTTTAAAGGGAATTAAATGTTAAATGGAAATCTGATAGTGTAGTGGTTATGAATTGGAAAGCGGTCTGCATGGTCAGCAGTTCAAACACGGGGCTTTCTACTCCTGTAAACAGTTACAGTCTCAGAAAGCCACAGAGGGTCACTCTAAGTCAGCATTGATTCAATGGTAGTGAATGAGAAATATTCAATTCCTAAGATTTGCATTTCTATTTAAGAAGAAGAATAACAAAACAAAATCCACTGCAAATTCTGATTCATGGCAGTCGTATAAAGCAGAACAGAACAAACTGCTCCATCGAGTTTCCAAAGCTATTCTTTAAGGGCACAAGAAATCTAACCTTTTTCCCACAGAGCAACTGGTGGACTTGAACCACCAACTTTAAATTAGCATTCCAGTGCTGAATCCACATTGCCAGAAGGTAAAAGGGAGTAAAAACCAAAAAAATAGATTGTAATATTTAAAGGCCACGGAACATTAAAATCTTAGTCATTTAAAGGATCCTTTTGAATGACACCGTCTCAGCCCTAAAGGTCTTACTTACAGCCACAAGCAGCAGTGTGAGGCCTCTGTGTGAACATACACAGCCCACGCCTCAGGAACTCCTCTGTCAGCAGCTTCCTCATGGTCTTGAAATAAAACCTGCCTTCCTACAATTCCTGTGCACTAGCACCTGCACTACGCTGAATAAAGTTCATTCCTCTTCCACGTGATATTCAGCTAATTAAAGCAGGTGATCACATTTTCTCTTATTCAGAAATTCAATTATCACAGACAAAGACACTTAAACTCCAGATAAACTGTGCCTAGACCCTGCCATTCATGACAAGGTATATATTGATGTGAACTGTGGGAAGAAACCAAACCCACTGCTGTAAAGTGGATTCTGGCTCATAATGACCCCAAAAGATAGCATAGAATGCCTCCATAGAGTGTCCTAACTGGTAATCTTTCCAAGACACTGACACCTTTCCTCCATGGAGTTTGGAGTTTTCAAATTTCTGGCTTTGGGGTTAGTAGTTGAGCATTTAACCACTGAATCACTAGAGTTCCTTCCATAACAACAACAATCACCACCATTGGCATTGAGTTCATTCTGATTCACAGTATCCCTACAGGACAGATTATAGACATGCTCCATAGGATATTCAAAGCTGTAAATCTTTACAGGAGCCAACTGCCTCATCTTTCTCTCAGGGAGCAGCTTGTAGGTTTGAACTGCTAACCTTGAGGTTCGCTGCCTAGCCCACTACACCACCAGGGGTCCTTTCCATAACTACAGGCCCTGGTAGTTCTAATTCCTGTGGCCTCAGATGACCTGATAGCTCAGCGAATTGACAGTGAGCTCCTAATGCTTCTTGGCACCAAAGATACCTGTCTGCTCAGGCTTTGGTCTCCGAAATGACATGACCTACCTTGGTTAGAGGAAATGAGAGAAAAGTGAGGCACAATTAACAGAATTACTTCCAAAGCAAGTTTCTATTTTATGAGGTTATTTGGGAAAGATACAAGCACTAATTATAACAAAACTCTGTTCGACTTTTTCCTTATCTGAGTCAAAACTCAATTTTTTAATATAGAGGAGTATGTACGTATGTATTAGCTAGAAGTTTTTAAGTTTCTGAAATAAAGTGTTAATAACTGGTCATTTAGAGCTGGAAAACCATAATCATGCAAATATCCACTGTTAATTGTTTTTTGTAAGTTGGGCCCTGAGATTGGCTTTTGCACATTCAATCCAAACCTGTGCCAACTAAAGAACACGGCTCACCTTAATAAAACCCTTTTATTTTTTACTAAAAGAATTATTAATCAAACACCTGCTAAGATTCCATCAGTACACTAAGCATCAGACATCCAAAAGTACCAAGAGGTTCCCTACTATTGTGGTCAAATGGAGAAATAGGACCCACAATATTTTATGAAATGTGATTGTATACTTGGGAGATGTCCAGAGGACTGTGGAAGCAAACTGGAGTAAGGAACACATTTGGCCTAGAAACCAAAATCTCTATTGTTTTGGGGTCAATTCTGATTCATGGACCCTATAGGGCAGACTAGAACTGCCCCTATAAGGCCCCAAACCCATAATCTTTCCAGAAACAGACTGCCACACCTTCTTCCACAGAAAAGTTGATAGGTTGAACCACCAATCCTTCAATTATCAGCCAAGTGCTTACCTACCATTCCACCAAAGTTCCTTATTGAGTCGAGAGCAGGCAGACAATATCTGATGAGCAAATGGCACTGGCGTTACATCCAAAGGGATAAGCAGGAAGAATTAACCAGGTAGAACGCGTGAGAAGGTCATTCTAGTCTAGGGAAAGACCATGACCAAAGGCACTGAGGCTTGGACCTTTCTTCCCCTGGATTCTGCAAGACTGGTACATTAGCTCCAGGGGATTGGAGCACCAGAAGGTAAGGAGTTTCAGGCAGGCCAGGAGCATGCTGAGAAAGGTCCTGGTTGTCAGATGTTGTGCTGGGACAGCAATAAGCTATGAAAGTTTTTAAACCAAGGAATGACATCATCCAACCTCCGTTGCAGGAATACAATGCTATTGGTCACGAGAAGGGTAAACTGGAAAGGTGAGAAACTAGAGAAATCTCTTGCAAAATCCAGGTTAAAAATAAGGAGGACCTGAGCTAGAGCAGCAACAGTGATGTTGAAGAGATGTGAAGAGGGAGAGAAAGGGTGGTGTTGAGGAGAACTGGGGTTCTGGCCAAAGGAACTGTACAGACGCTAAGAAAGCCAATACTGCTTGAAATCTACCTCCAGTTCCCTAGGCCAAAGCAAAGAGTCACAAGAACAAGCTGACCATGTACTACCTAGGCCAGGGACTCTAGAAGGGTTTGAGAGCTAACAGGGAATAAATCATAGCATCCAAGATCTGTGTCCAAACCAAAATAGAAGAAACTGAAGTGCAAGATCATCATTTCTATAGCTGGTCACAGCAGAAGCTGCTCAGCTTCTGGGGAGGGAGAGGGGTGGGGTAAGACAACCACAGCACCCAGTCATTTCCTCCAAGTCCCTATTTTGGGCTTTTAACAGTCCCTGGACCCCAGAGACTGGGGGACACCAACCTTTAATTGCTTCTGGTTGTTTAGCAGGCAGTCACGAAGGGCAGGTTCATACTTCTTGAGCAGCGGGTCCCAGCTAGGAGTAATCCCCAAAATGTGGGCCTCCGAACCAATGGGACCAAATGCCAAGGAGCAAGGTGGAGCAGAATCCCCATCAAGTGATGAAGGAGTCTCTCTTCCTGGTCTGGGGCTGCTTCCTGTGACCCAGGCACAGTCCTCCAGATCTTGAGTCACCTTGGGATGCAGTGGCCTGGAGAGAAGCCACGGGTCCTCCTGGGTCCTGTGCAGGCTGGCAGCTTTGGTTTTCATGTCTGTGGGGTTCTGGACAAGAGATTTGGCCTCTCTAGATGGTGGGCAGATTTCTCCTTTCTCATGTACCCCCAAAGAGCCCAGGGAGAGCTGGATAAAGCTGAAGCTTGAAATAAAAGCATCATGAGAGCAAGGAGAGGCTGAGGAGACCTGGAGGCCACTACCCTGGCTGCTGCTGCTGTTGTCCTCCTGTCCCCAGATGTCCCTTGCTCCTTCATCAGAGGTCACTTCGAGGGCTGGTCCAGGAACTCCAGGTCCATCCATAAGGCGCCCCACATGCCCAGGCCTACAGGGCCTCGGAAGCCGGTCAGACAGTGTGGGATCCGTTCTAGACTGAATCTTGAAGCAGAAGTCGCCCTTCCCAGAGCTCGGAGCTGGGCTTGGCTGGCCCCCAGAGGCCAGAGCCAGGCTCCCGAGGAAGAGGCCACAATGCCTGGCCCTGGACTCAGTTCGCTTCTCCTCGCTGCATACTGTGTCCTGAGCATGAAGCGGTGTGCCCACAACAGGAGGGGAAAGCCCGATCTGAGGTCCGGGTACAGCTCTCATGTAGCCTGGCCTCCTCACCAGCCGCTTCTTCAGAAAAGATGCTGCTGGAAGGAAGCAATCCTGGCTGCCTAGGGAAACAGAGAAAAGGCATCATGAAGAGTCACACCTCACTGGCGCTGGTTAGACGGCATGTAGAGGTTATTTCTGTCACCAGGTCAGGGGCTTCGTTGTGTCTATCATGTGACACCCAGGACAGCTCTGATGAGCCTGGCTCTTGCCTGAAATAGGTAGAAATAAATACAGCATCTCAAAGCCTCTGTTTAACCAAGGAGCTGGTCACACTATGGGTTGTGCGCTCACACTTCACAAACGCTGGAGACACAGCCTCAGCCGCCCCCTCCATGCCCTCCGGCATCTGGTCCTTTAGCCTTTTCCCACTCGTCAGCCCTTTCATCTCACAGTGATCCGAGGAAACACATTTTTCTTGAAACTGGAAAGTCAAGGCAATCCTCAAACGGAGACGCGACCCTAGCTACCCCACTTGAAGTCTGGACATTTAAATAACTGAGCTTCTCGCGTCGCTAAGAGTCTGACTCACGGGATGGACCGCAGGGAAGTGGCAGGGGGTGCGATCAGCTGCGGTTTCCGCACATTCATTCCTCTCATACATTGGATTAAGAGACCCCAAATCACCGGCTGAGTTGCACCCTGGGTATGAAATAGGAGTAATAATAGGGACACAGCAGCAGAATCCGGTGCCAGAGAATGAGACAGAGCCGTGAACGTCAAAGCCTGCAAAGCAAGTAAAATTGAATGCCTTGGACTGGCTTGTGGCATGAGGTACGTCTGGGCACTTACTTGGGGATGTTGGGTTTTGCTAACCAACCAAGCCCACCGTTGAGGCCTTTCAGACTGAGGCCGATGGCAGGGTGGTAGCCACTTTGGGTATTTATTAGCAGTCTTCAAAACGCCTTGTAGCGTTGTCTGATGGAGCCCTGGTTGTATAGTGGTTACACCTTGGGCTGCGATCCAAAAGGTCCACAGGCCAAAACCATGAGCAGCTCTGCGGGAGAAAGGCTGGGCTTTCTACTCCCATACGCAGCTATAGTCTTGGAAACCTGCAAGGGGTCGCTATGAGTCAGCGTTGACTCCATGGCAGGGAGGCGAGCACTGTCTGAGCAGGACACACAGGCCAGGTCAAGAGGCTGCGGGCCAGAGACAGTCCTGCCCGTGGACATGGCAAAGGAGAAACCAACAGGACTGCGCCACTGAAGGCTGAGCATTCCTTACCTGAGTTGTAACTTGTCAACCTCCCTAATCAGCCCCATCACCAGGAGCAGTGTCTGTGAATGCTGCATGGACATTGCAATGGATCATTCAACCCAGCTGAAAAGTGGAGAAGGCTACGGGCGACAAGGCAAAGCGGCAGGTCGGGGGCAGTTGGCATTAGACCTGATAGAAAGGTTGGAGGGTGAGGTATGTCGGATCTCTGCCTTGGGGCAGACAGTCTTGGGAGCCAGAGGGAATCCCACTTTCTTCAAACGATGACAAATGAGGTTCAGCTGAACACAGACCTGGCATCGCACCCCCAGGTAGAACCCTGGCTGTGCCACTTTACACAAGCCGCTTAACCTCTCGCAGCCTCCGTTTCCTTATCAGTAAAACAGAAGTGTGCACAGACAGTACCTCTTCCATAGGATTGCTGTGTGTGGCGGTTCCACCATCTCCTGGCAACGTAGTGAAGGGGTGGAGTCTAGCCTGTCAATCAGCTCATGGACAATGAGGCCTTTGTGTGGGCATGGCCTTCTCCTGAGGATTCTGGGAACTCCTGTCTTCCTCCCTGGAGAGGGAGACACACTCTCCCTGCTTCATATTCATGTGGACAAGCCAGATGGAGCTATGCTGATGGCAGCCAGAGCCTTGGAGCGGTAGGAGCCACATGGAGACCCACACCAGCACTGAGGTGCTTCTACCACCACGGGTAGTCTGGGTACTTTAGAGAAACAAATCCACAGAAACTCATCTATAAGAGGGAGTTTTATATAAATGTTAAGTGTGCATCAATAAAAATATCCCAACCCAGTGCTGCCCAAGTCCACAATTCCAACATGAACCCATATGTCCGACACCAATCCACAAAGTCCTGCTCCATCTCACAAAACACACACCATGACGCCGACTGCAGGAGGAAAGCCAAGTTAGTGAAAGTGTAAACATCTCAGCACTGGCAGGGGTCCCCACACGGCTGCTCCAGCACCCAGGGCTGCATTGGAGTAGGTCCATGTGGCTTCTCCTCAGGGATGTCTTGTAGGAAGTCAGCCTTGCCAGCTAAAGCAGGGAACTGGTTAAGCCAGCTGCACCCTGGTCTGACCATCACAAAGCAAGAGACCCAAGAACTAGAAAGGCAAGGCTTGCTGAGCCATTTATTCCTCCACCCTTCAATTAATCCCACGTGTGTTTAATCAGCCAGGTTGACAAAATAAACTAAGTCTGTCAGGGTTCCACAAGACTTTCCACCCACTGGCCTGCGATCTTCCTACATTCAGCATCATTGCATGTGTTGTGTGAGTCTGAAGAGGAATTTATAGACTGGTACTGGATATATGGTCTAGTATCAGACTTATGGACTTGTTCTGGACTGGGCTGGGATGTTTTCTTAATATACAATTACTCTTTGATATAAAGTTCTTTTTTACAGATATATGAGTGTCTCTGGATTTATTTCTCTAGTCAAGCTACACTAGCACATCATGAAAATTAAAACAGATAAGTTACTTCCTGTAGATATTATAGAACAGAGACTGGCATCTAGTGTTATAAAATGGTGAATTATTGTTTTTATAGTGCAGAGTGTCTTACTCATGATAAAGCATTTTCACCTATATTAATTTTATTTTTTTCCCTGTCAAAACCATGTGTGGGAAAATGGCACGGGTAAAGTACCTGACCTCCTCTAATTTCACAAGTGGAGGAGGAAAATCACCATCAGCAGGTACATAAGGCCAATTCCTATGAGACTAAGGTCAGATATGCCTCCATCCTCCAACATTCCCTATGAATTCTGAAACCAACTGTCCCTCCCTCAGCACTCTCTACTTTGGGGTTGGGTTCAATGATTAATTGCAATGACCACACAGAATTCAGGCAATACTCATGATTATGGAGTGTTGTTGTTGTTTTTTAAATCATTTTATTAGGGGCTCATAAAAATCCTATCACAATCCATAAATACATCAATTGTGTAACGCACATTTGTACATTCGTTGTCCTCATCATTCTCAAAAGCTTCTGACATCAGGTCCTCTTTTTTTTCCCTCTCTACCCACTCCCCCCTCCCTCATGAACCCTTGAAAATTTATAAATTATTATTTTGTCATATTTTGCTCAGTCCCACGTCTCCCTTCTCCCACTTTTCTGTTGTCCATCCCCCAGGGAGGAGGTCAAATGTAGATCCTTGAAATAGGTTTCCCCTTTCCAACCCACCCTCCCTTTTCCCTCCCATTATCGCCACTCACACCACTGGTCCTGAGGGGATCATCCGCCCTGGCTTCCCTGTGTTTCCAGTTCTCATTTGTACCAGTGTACCTCCTCTGGTCTAGTCAGACTTGCAAGGTAGGATTTGGATCATGACAGTGGGAGGGGAAGCGGGGGAAGGAAGCATTTAGGAACTAGAGGAAAGTTGTATTTTTCACTGTTGCTACATCACACTCAGACTGTCTCATCTCTTCCCAAAGACCCTTCTGTAAGGGAATGTCCAGTGGCCTACAAATGGGCTTTGGGTCTCCACTCTGCACTCCCTCCCTCATTGACTATGATAAGATTTTTTTGTTCTGATAATGCCTGATACCTGATCCTTTCGACACCTAGTGATCGCACAGGCTGGTGTGCTTCTTCCATGTGGGCTTTGTTGCTTCTCAGCTAGATGGCTGCTTGTTTACCTTCAAGCCTTTAAGACCCCAGACACTATCTCTTTTGAGAACCAGGCACCATCAGCTTTCTTTGCCACATTTGTTTATGCACCCATTTGTCCTCAGCGATCATATCATGGAGGTGTGCATCCAATGATATGATTTTTTATTCTTTGATGCCTGGTAACTGATCCCTTCAGAACCACGTGATCACATAGGCTGGTGTGTTCTTCCATGTGGGCTTTGTTGCTTCTGAGCTAGATGGCCGCGTGTTTATCTTCAAGGCTTTAAGACCCCAGACGCTATATCTTTTGATAGCCAGGCACTATCAGAGGCCTGGTGGTGCTGTGGGTTATACCCTGGGTTGTGAGCTGAAAGGTCGGCACTTTGAACCCACCAAGCACTCTGAGGGAGAAAGCTGCGGCTTTCTACTCCCATAAAGAGGCCTCAGAAATGCACAAGGGACCTTCTGCTCTGCCCTACAGGATCACTAAGTCAGAATCGAGTAGATGCCAGTATTATCTATTGTGCTAGTCCAAGTAGAATAGGGAAACAAATTAGACCATATGTCTGACACTAATCTATAAAGTCCTCTTCAGACTCATGAAACACATGCAATGAAGCCAAATGCAGGACAATCACAAACCAGTGGGTAGAAAGTCTTTGGGTCTAGTGGCGTTGTAAGCATCTCAGTGCTGGCAGGGGTCTCTCTGTGGCTTCTCTGGCTTCTAAGGTCTGGTTGTGTCCATGTGGCTTATCAGCTGCTATGTCTCCCAGGGAGTAGCAGAGAGAGCGAGAGAGAAGTGTCTTCTGCCTCCAAGAAGGAAATACCAGATTTCCCAGAATTCTCAGGAGAAGGCCATGCCCACACAGAAGTCTCATTGGTTATCTTCAGATTGACAGCCTAGACTCCACGCCTACACTCTTAATCCTTAAACTGACACCAGATTAGGTGACTACCACATCTATCAAAGTGGTGGTCACACAAATAACACTTGAAAGGTTAAAAAAAACACTAAGTGGAAAATAATTTGTATTTCTTTTCAATTGCTTGTGGTGGCTTTTTGTTTTGTTTCATTTTATATATTGTTGGGTTCTTTTGCCCAGTATTTTGTGGAGAATTTTTACATCTGTGTTCTTGAGGGATATTGGGCTATAGGTTTCTGTCTGATTAATGCTTTTACCTGGTTTAGATATCAAGGTTACACTTACTTCCTGAATGAGTGTGTTGTCCTTTTCCATATTCTAGAATAATTTATGTAGAATCTGTGTCGCCTATTCACTGAATGCTTGATATAATTCCCCGGTGAAGCCATCTGGCCCTGAATCTTTTTTTAAAAAAAAAAAAAGTTCTAAATATATGCTCAGAATGAGAAAACCATGATATCAAAGGAGTTTTTGTAGTGGACACTGAATTACAGGGCTGGGAAAATCACCTATATATTCTGGGCTTGAGAAAAGAAATTCTGCTTTAATTTTTTTTTTTAAAGATATGTATTAGCTTAAAAAAAAGATAATGGGGGAAAGAAGAAAAAAAGAAATGAACTATCAAGCCACAAAATAGATAAAGAAAACATAAATACATACTAAGTGAAAAAAAGCCATTCCCAGAAGACACATGGTTCCAATGATTCCCAGGGCGGCAGGTAAGGGGAATGAAGAGGTGGGCTGACGATATTTTTAGGGCAATGGAACTACTCTCTGTGATACTGAAAGAGTGAGCGTATGATGCTATGCAGTTGTCCCACAGGACTGTACATGTCCCACAGACATCTTCCCTCTCTGCATATTGCAGATCTGCTGCAACCCTTCTTTGTACACCGTTCTCAACTCTTTTCTCTGCAAAGAATCCTTTTCCTAAGTCATTCTCACTAGTTACCTCTGGACCTCTATTTTTAAAACATGTAATTGAGATTGCAATGTCTATTGATTCCTAATCTCTCCCTTTTACACATTCAAAAAAAAAAAGATGCCGTCGAATCCATTCCAATGCATGGTAACCCCATGTGTGTCACAGAAACACTGTGTTCCACTGAGCTTTCACCAGATGGGTTTTGAGAAGTCAATATCCAGGCCTTTCCTCTGAGGCCCCTTGTGGCCCTGAACTGCCAACCTTTAGCTAGCAGCAAAGCAACACCAGGAATTTCTTGAGACACACATCTACATAAAATAACACCATACTCAAAACAAAGGGACTTCAAAATTTCATGGAAAATTCCAACTTTCAATTCTATTTTCCCATGAACTTTTTTAGACAATGAACTAATGGACCTCACATGCATTAGTTTCCACAACCCTATGCCCAGAAGAACTAGCTGGGGCCATATCACTACTGCCAACTGCTCTGAAAAGAGTTACATTAGGTCCTTCATGGAGTGGGAGAAAATGGTGGAACAAAATTCAAAATCAGAAAAGAGACCAGACTTACCAGATAGCACCAACAAAACATACAACATTCTTCTAATTCTTTAATGCTTCCCTCCACCCCACCACACCACACCTCTATCATGACTCCAATTCAACCTTACAAATCGGGCTAGACCAGAGCATGTACACTGGTACAGTTAAGAACTCTCGACATAGGGAATCCAGGACAGATAAGCCCTCAGGAACAACAATGGAAGTCGCAATACCATAAGGGTAGGGGGATGGTGGGGCAGAGAAAGGAGAAACTGATCACTCTGATCAACACATAACTGTCCCCACCGTAAGGGAATGAAGAAGAGAAACATGAGTAAAGGGAGACAGCGTTTGGTGTAAGATATGAAAATAATAATTTTTTAATTATCAAGGGTTTATGAGGGAAGTGGGGCAAGGAGGGAAAAAAATGAGGAGCTGACACCAAAGGCTCAAGTAGAAAAATAATATTTTGAAAAGGATGATGGCCTTGACACACTTCATGATCACAAGGAGTTCGAAACAACCCAAATTTCCATCCACGAACAAATGGATTTTAAAACTGTGGTACATACATACAATGGAATACTATGCATCCCTAAAGAGCAGTGATGAACGCATGAAGCACATCACCACATGGGAAGAACTAGAGGAAATTATGCTAAGCGAAGTAAGCCAAGCATAAAAAAAACAAGCACAATGTGAGTCCGCTGAGGTAAGCTCAAAAATGCAAAAAGGGCATAGGGGAAAAACTACTATATACAGATATTCCTGGGATGATGTTCAGGTAGTATGGGAGGGGCCAGGCCCAATCCAGGGTTACATATGGCAGCCAACTAAAAAGGAGGGGAAAAAAAGAAAGAAAAAGACAAGGGTAGCAGGGGAATAGGGCACTACCTCACCCAAGGGAGGGTACTGTTTATATCTCCACAAGTGAGAGAGAAGAACCAGACTTCAACCCTGTGCACCAAACCATGAATGCAACAAACCAGCATGAAGCAGGGAACCAATAGAGAGGTCCGAGGGGCCGACCCCAATCCCAAGTACTTGGACATCTCCCCTCCAGAAGAATGCACTTCAGAGAGCAGCACTGAAGTACAGCTCAGGGAGAGGGGCACGTCTGATCAGAGCACACAGGAGCAAACGAAGAGAGAGTGGAACACATCCTGGCCCACCAAGCCCCAAGGACGATATTCCTGTTCAGAGCAGCCAATGCACAGAGAGGACCATAGGGCTGACTCCACCAAGAGACATGATGTACCTCATTGACCCATAGTGCTACAGAAGACAACACTGGAGACCCAGTGTGGGAATGTGCCCAATGTGACCCCATCACACCTGGGCGAAACACTAAGGGCGTGCATCAGAACAGCAAGGGGAGCAGAGACATGAAGTCCCCAAGGAACACCAAACATAGACTTTGGGGCCAGGGAGTGGCACCCCATCACACTCGACTGGAAAACACTCCTAAAGTTCAACAAATAAACTATTTATGGCCTTTTTCTTCCTTTGTTTTTGGTTGTTGATGCTGTTTTGTTGGGATTTTGGGGGGGAGGGGTTATAAATCATTTTATTGGGGGCTCTTACAGCTCTTATAACAAACCATACATGAATTGTATTAAGCAAATTTGTACATAGGTTGCCATTATCCTTTTCAAAACATTTTCTTTCTACTTAAGTCCTTGGTATCAGCTCCTCTTTTTTCCTTCCCTTCCCCACCCTCCCATAAACTATAAATTATTATTATTTTCATTTTTTATTTAAATCATTTTATTGGGAGCTCATACAACTCTCATCATAATCCATACATGCATCCATTGTGTCAAGCACATTTGTATATTTGTTGCCATCATAATTCTCAAGACATTTGCTTTCTACTTGAGCCCTTGATATCTGTTCCTCATTTTTCCCCTCCCTTCTACACCCCTTCCTCACAAACCCTTGATAATTTATAAATTATTATTATTATTGCATGTCTTACACTGACTGGCATCTCCCTTTTCCCACTTTTCTGTTGTCCATCCCCCAGGGAGAGGGTTACATGTAGATCCTTGTAATCAGTTCCCCTTTCTACCCCACCTATTGCTGTGTCTTGTTTCTGTGCTTATTATTTTCTCTGCATGTCTATCTAGCTAAAATAGGCAGGATAAACAATCCAAAGGAGAAAACAACTGGACCGAAAGGGGAAAGGAAGGGGGATGTCAACAAACCCAGGGACAAGGGTGATGGTAAGTGGGGTATAGGCTGCCTGGTGAGGCTTGATCAAGGACAATGTAGCTGAGAGGAATGATTGAAACCTGAATTAAGGTCGATCATGATAGTGTGACAAGAGGAAAGTAAAAAGAAGTAGAGGAAAGAACTAGGAGGCAAAGGATATTTACAAATGTCTAAATATATGCATGTACTTATGTACATATATTTATATATAATGATAAGGGAATAGATATATGTACATATATGTTAAGTATTAAGGTAGCAGATGGACATTGGTCCTCTACTGAAGTACGCCCTCAACGCAAGAACACTTTGTTATAGTAACCTGGCATTCTGTGATTCTCACCTTCCTGGCACAATCACCTAAGACAAAATGTTTGCATGCGTAAATATGGTGAAGAAAGCTGGTGGTGACGAGTTATGAAAAGATAGAGAGTCCGGGGTCTTAAAGGCTTGAAGATAAACAAGCGACCATCTAGCTGAGAAGCAACAAAGCCCACATGGAAGAAGCACACCAGCCTGTGTGATCATGAGGTATCAATGGGATCAGGTGTCAGGCATCAAAGACCCAGAACAAAAAATCATATCAATGTGAATGAGGAGGAGTGCGGAGTGAAGAACCCAAAGCCCATCTGTAGACCATTGGACATCCCCTTATATAAGGGTCACAAGGAAGAGAGAAGCCAGTCGAGGTACAGTATAGCACCAATGAAACACACAACTTTCCTCTAGTTCTTTAATGCTTCCTCCCCCTATCATGACCCAATTCTACCTTAAAAATCCAGCTATACCAGAGCCTGTATTCTGGTACAGATAATAGCTCATAACACAGGGAGTCCAAGAGTGATAAATTCCCCAAGATCAATCATGAGAGTAGTAATACCAGGAAGGTAAGGGGAAGATGCGGGGAGAAAGGGAGAGCCGACCACAATGATATACATAACCCAATCCCAGGGGGGATGGACAACAGAAAATTGAGTGAAGGGAGACAGTGGTCAGTGTAAGATATGAAAAAAAAATTTAACTTATAAATTATCAAGCGTTCATGAGGGAGAGAGAGAGGAAGGGAGGGGGGTGGATGAGCTGATACCAAGGCTCAAGGAGAAAGAAAATGTTTGAAAATGATGATGACAGCATATGTACAAATGTGCTTGACACAATGGATGGACTGTTGTAAGAGCTGTAAGAACCCCAATACAGTTATTAAAAAATTTTTAAAACTAAGAGAATGTTCGTCTCACCCCCATGGCTCAATTTTCAACCAAACAATAGACGCGTCTACAAGAGGAATGATAACCCTACTGAGGTACACATACCTTGGAATATTCAACCATTTGAGATCAAAAGGGAGGCATTTGGTGAATCCCTTCTGATCATACCTGAGGGATGGGAATGGCTCTGTATTCAAACAGAGAGCATTGTGAAGTGGATTATGACAGATGTAGTTAGATTAAAATGTAATAGCTTATCATTTGATCTCCTTTTTAACTCATTTTAATGCTGTCTCAATTTTTGCTTTAAGTGAAGGGGAAATATTCATGAATTAAACCCCTGGTTAATCCCCTCTGACCCTGGACCAAGAATGTGAATAGGCTTGGTATCATGTTGAATGCATTGGAAAGTGGATTGTCAAAAGAAGTTAGGCTAAAATTTAATACCCTATCACTTGATTTCCTTTATTATCCATTTAAATTTATTCCAGTTTTTAACATCGTCTGCTTTCTTTCCAACTGAGGTTTTATCAGTTTTACTTTATTATTCTTGTTTTGTGCTTGTTTTTTTTTAATGTTTTTAAAAATGTTGTTCCACATATGAAATCTAGGTAAATGTATAGAGACAGTAACTGGATTAATTATTAACTGACTCCTTGGGGAAGTTGGGAGGAAATGGAGGACTAATAACCATGAGTACAAGAATGAATAAAATGCTCTAAAACGGTGGTGATGGTTGTACAATTCTTGATGTGATTGAGCTACTGAATTGTACGATATGTGAATTATATACCAATAAACTGTAAGAGGAAAAAAGATTGGGAAAATCCGGAGTAGGGCAGTGAGTGCTTAGGTGACTGCTTAGCTATCAGACATATAGGAACCGTTAGTGAAATACTGCTGCTGGTATTATGTACCATCAAGTCGATTCCAACTCGGGCTGACAGGATAGGGCAGATTAGAACTGCCCCATTGTGGTTCCTAGCCTGTAATATTCGCAGGGGCAGATCACTAACTCTCTGCTCCCATAGAGCTGTGGTCAACTGAAACCCCTGACCTTTCATATAGCAGCCAATCTTCTCATTCTTGTGCCAGGAATGTTTCTTCAATAAAAGTCTATCTACCAAAAAAAAACATTTTTATTTGTTTAAATTTATTTGGAAAAGAATTCATATTTTATTCTCCATGCTTTCGAATATTGTTTTTCAAAACACTATTATTTAGATGCAATCCACAGCTCTAAAAGTCAATCAATCAGTCAGAGTAAAACAAGTTGTGCAATCATTACCAAAATTGGTTTTTGAATATTTTTTTTGTCAATTAGCAAACAAAACCTTTTTTTTAAAGAAGGCATTTACCTAAGGACAAAGTTTAAAAGGGTTAGAAAAGAAGGTAAAATGGAAACAGGAAATGCAAGGAAAATGTGAGGTTATGATGTTTCATTGAAGGTATTTCAATGGCTGAGATGAAATGAAATGTTTATAAGTTGTTGAATGGAAAAGTGATCTCTGTAAACCACTTAATTCACAAACAAGACTTTTCTTAAGGGTTACTATAAAGTCATAGAAAACTTTATTTTTAAATAAGTTTTAAGAAATAGATTAGCTAAGTGCATGCCTCACATTTGTATGTGTATGTAACATACAAAACTGCAATTCAAAGTGCATATGAATGTACCCCAATATATCTGAATGGACATATTTTGTGTGTATATATAGATGATGATACATGATAGATAAGGTTAATAGATAAAATTATCAAGCTAGGCAGTTTTTCCTATTCCTTTCAAATATGCCCACCTATTAGGTCCTTAAAGTAATGGACATAGAACCTTGCATTTGGCTTGCTGACATCTGCTATTCACAAACTGATACTAGCCATTCCTTTGAAAGGTGAGTGGATTTAAGATACTTAATGCCTATAAACGCCCTGTTGGCATAGTGGTTACATTTAGGGCTCCTAACCACAAGGTTAGGGTAGAAACCACCAGCCACTCCAGGAAAATGATGCAGCTGTGTACTTCCGTTAAGTTACAGTCTCTGAAACTCACACGGAGGTCTTGATGAGTCAGTATTAACTTGATGGCAATGAGTTTGAATTTATTGACTGACCATGTTTTGAGTCTGAGTTTAATGACTGATATACTGCCCTTAAATGGAGAACCACTGTGACCTACTAAACATTTCAGGGATTGAGTTAGTTGGTTTATTGTGCCAACCTGGCCAATAAACACATGTGGGGTTAATTGAATGGCAGAGGGATAAATGGCTCCGTGAGCCTCACCTTTCGAGTTCTCAGGTCTCTTTCTTTCTGATGATCATACCAGGGTGCAATTGCCTTATCCAGTTCCCTGCTTTAGCTTGCAAGGCTCACTTCTTGCAAGACATCCCTGAGGAGAAGCCACACGGACCTACCCCGATGCAGCCCTGGGCGCTGGAACAGCCATGTGGAGACCCCTGCCAGCACTAAGATACTTACACATTCACCAATTTGACTTTCCTCCTGCAGTCGGCATCACTGCCTGTGTTTTGTGAGATGGAGGAGGACTTTGTGGATTGGTGTTCAACATATGGGTTAATGTTGGACTTGTGGGCTTGGGCAGAACTGGGTTGGGATGTTTTCTTGATGTGCACTTACCCTTCATATAAAACTCTCTCTTGTTATACATGAGTTTCTGTAGATTTGTTTCTCTAAAATATCCAGACTAACACAGGTGAATGCACAGCAATAACCGAGACTGTCAGGTCTATGGAGCAAGATCCTTTAAGCTGTCAGGAGCTCCATGGATAACAAACTACTCTCTGACTCTGTTTTGCCATAAACCTCAAAATTCAAACAAATACAATATCTTGGTCTCACAGGACTGTCAATGGGACACTATAACAGTCTCAAAGTTGGAAGGGACAGCAATTTGACTAGCTACAATGTCAGCCAAGAAAATAAGACTGGCAAGATTGTTCAACTCAGAACACAGGGGACAGAACAGTGTTAAAAGCACAAAGAAAAAAAGATCACAAACGCATGTGCACAGCAGAGTGGGGACTCAAGGGTAATGATCAGTTTCTTCAGCCAGGTGGTGTTTACACAGGTACTTACTGCCGTATTCTCAAACCACGCATGGAAAAAATGCATAATTATATAGTCATTCAAGGGTAATATTCCATTTCTTAAATGGTGTGGGGGTTACACAAGTGCTTATTGTGTTATCATTTCAAAGAATACATGTGAAATGTAACTATAATTATATAGGCGATAAATAATTATAAACATAAATACAATTTTATCATCATCCTCTGTTATTCTATTATCAATATCCTTCACTACTTTATCAATTTCTGCTATGTTATTCTTTAACTCCTGGACTTTCCTTCTGTGTGAGGATTCTAATGTCTCTGGGTTTTTTTCATTTGTTTTCAGGATTGATCCTCAAATTTCCTGACCAGCACTAAGCAATATTCTCAAGCATTCTTTCACTGGCAGCTCAAGGATTCCTCCTTCTGTGTAAGCCATTGTATTACAATCTTCTGTAATTGACTCTTTCCCCCTAGATTTTTTACAGTAGCTGCAGGTGTTGCCTGTTGCTTGAGTGGCATCTTAGGTGAGCCGATGATGGAGCATTATCTTCTGAGATGTGTAGAGAGGGAGGCTGTCTCTCTTAGTTTCCTGGACTAACAACAGGAACACAGAGAGTGGTTCTGCATGGATGCCATCCTCCTGGAAGTCTAGAACTCTTTTTGATGTACTTGAACCATTGACTTGTAAAATGTATGAGTTATATGTCAATAAAACGGTTTAAATTTTCTTTGAAAACTTCTTCAGAGGAGGACCCATCTCAGCTGGGGTGAGTTTTTCATTTAGCAAAGTGTGGAAGAGGTCAAAACAGTCCCAACCATATAGCACTCTCCGATGCTCACCTCAATTAATAAGCACTCCTACAGAGGTGTTCAGTGAACTTTAATGGAGAGGGAAAGGAGGGATATGTCTGTCTCTGAGAAAGTGATTTTACTTCAGTTACTGGGGAAAACTAGGGAAGGGCAGCCTGCCTTTGGAGAAAATGCCTAACATTATTTGTATAGGACCCCAATGGGAATAGGACCCCAATGGGAGAACCCATCCAACATTACATTACTAATCACACATTTTTTACCAATTTTCTTTTCCACCCTTGACCAACCAGGTCTCATGCTATAGACTACCTGGACTTCAGATTTTGCTTGAGAACATGTACAGCATTTTTTATAGACCACACTAGATGGATCCCCACTCAGTGAACTGGGCTTTTACTTTAAACATACCTGTTGCAGATTGAAAGAACTGAACTACTCCTTCAGACTTAAAGCTGAGACAGCTTGGGGTGTGAAGAAGCAGGTTGCTGCTTTACCTACATCATGGACTCTGAAGTCATTGGTCTCTGGTTCATAGCTCTGGTTTTCAAGGTTGTCCAATAATTGGTGACGGAAGACCAGCATTTATTTGTTATTTTCATATTTTCATTGCTTTTTGTAACATGTCTTAGTTGTGGAGTTCAGTTCCCAGGATGTCTTTAACAGGGAACTAGCAAACTCCAACCCCTTGTAGTCTGATGGTGTCCAGAGATAAGCCTCAATCATGCACACATACTCACACATACAACAGAAAAGAGTTAAGCCACAAGTTTATTAAAGTATAGAATCACCTCAAAAGAAACAAAGTGGGTCCCTCCCTCCAGTTGAGAAGTGCACCTTTTTTTTTAATTATAAATCATTTTGTTGGGGGCTCGTACAGCTCTTATAACAATCCATACATCAATTGTATCATGTATATTTGTATATATGTTGCCATCATCATTCTCAAAACATTTTCTTTCTACTTGAGTCCTTGGTATCAGCTCCTCTTTTTTCGCTCCCTCCCCAAGCCCACCCTCGATATCCCTTGATAAATCATAAATTATTATTATTTTCATACCCTATAATTTCTGCTATCTCCCTTACCCACATTTCTGTTGTTCATCCCCCTCAAGGGTAGGGGGGTAGAATTATATATCAATCATTGTGATCAGTTCCCCTTCTCCCCCTCCTGCCCCCACCTTTCCCCTACCCTCATGGGGACGGATGACAGTGGGAGGCCAAGATACATTTGTGAAATCTACCTAGGAAATAAGCCTCTGATGATTTCCCTCTGTAGTCTATTCATAATAGAGGGATGGGAAGAAACCGGTTACCAAATGGAGTGCCTTGTAAACATGACTATAGAAGATCAAAACAATAAACCTAACTTCAACTGTCAATACCTTGTCCGTTGATTCCCCCCCTCTAATGCACATTCGGTCTGATCTAGTTTTCAACATTTTCTGTATTTTTTGTTTTCTTTTTTGTGTGATAATATTGGGGTTTATCTCTGATGTATTGGGGGTGACCCTTTTAAACTTCTGTTATGTGTTTTTCTGATTTCCAATATATGAAACCCAGGATTAATGAACCTACAGAGTCAGCCAGTAGAATAAGGGCCTCTGTGGGGTACATTGCTTGGGGTCGAGGGTGGCACAAAGGCAGGCTGATGGGAAGGAGCTCAAGGAGATAGAGGGTGCTCTGAAGTTGACTGTAGGAGCAGCATACAACACTGCATGATGGACTGAACTATGCAACAATATAACATCTGCATTAGCTCCCAATAGAATGGTGTGGGTGAGGGGGGAGATTATAAATTATGTGCTATACACCATATATGGAATAGACTAACCACTCAGCAATGATTTTATTATCAATTCATGTATGAAGGCATAAATCATTCTCCATCCAGAACCAGAGACACTTAGACATGCCTACCACTAAGCAGAGAGTTCAAAGCCAGTACACAACTGCACATCCTCCTTTCTGACAGCAGTGTCCTCTTCCGTGCTGACACTTCTCAGGAGCAGCACTGATGAGTGTGCACACACAACCCCTTACTCACTGTCAGGGGGACACTCAATCCACACACTCTTGGGGTCTCAGGATGTGCCCAACTCCCTGAACCAATTGTCTGTTTATTTTCACTCGTTCCATGCATAAATTTCTTTTCCAGCTGAAGCAGGCAGTTGGGGAGTTGAGCAACAAGAAGTTATAAACCACGGGAACGTGTTTGCTCTAAAACGCATGGAGCAGCTTCTCTCTACTGTGCTATTAATTCTACAAACGATTTGTTTTTCCCTTTTCATGTAAAGCGCTACTGTAAAAAATCGGATCACCATCTGAGCCCCCTCCAGAGTGCTGCTAGCTACAGATGGGTGTCTTTAATGAATTTTTAACTGCTGACCTAATAAAATATGAATGAACCAGAAGGAGCTTTCTGTGTGGCTATTATGTCAAAACAACTAAACAACTTACATTTCTGCTCTTATTTTTCACAGCAAAGAATTGAAAGGTTTTGCATCCACCCTAACATAAAATTGTTTTTGGTTTTTTTTTAACCTAGCCCATCTGCAAAATTCACAGTTACCATTTTAATGCCATATTTTATGCATGGCCTTATTTTCATTCCTTTGTACATGCTGGTTTTGCATGCCAAATTTGAGATGTGTTTATTAAAAAATGATACCAAACTGTCAGCACTTCACACATAAGCAGCGCCCTAGGGACTGGAGTTCCTTTCAAGGGAGTCTCCAACTTGCGCTAAATTCCTATCATGCTCAGAATGTAAGCCCACATCAAAGATCTGTGCCATTCTAAATACCTGGCCTTAAAATGATAAAATTACAGCATTGTAAATCCCCTGCTTTATGGTCCCGCTGGGAAAAAAAGAGGAAATTCGATTCCTCTATCCACATTCCTTAAGGAAGTTGGGTGCACTGGAGTGAAGGCATGTGCAGTCCTATTTGCTGCTTGGTGGCCAGGTGAGTTACACGGTGGGCTAACAACCACGTCGGTGATTTGAAACTCCCATAAAGAGTCACAGTCTCAGAAACCCATAGGGGTCATCCTCACCTGTCCTGAAGGGTCACTATGAGTCAGAATCGACTCAATGGCAATGAGCTTACTTTGATTTGATTTGGTTCCGATGCTGCTGGGTGCAAGGAGCAGGGGTGGGGAAAGGCTTAATCTGACCTGCAATTTAACTGGCCTGTAGTTGAGTTATTTTTTTATGTAAATGGGGCTTTTTACAAAAAAAAATATGTTTTGTTTGCATTTACAGATTTTTCTCAGGTGTACTTGTTATTCAATGATTAAGCACTTGGCTGCTAACCAAAGGCTGGTAGTTGGAATCCACTCAGTCGCTGAGGGGGGCGGTGGGGGGGGGGGGACAAAGATCTGCAATCTGTTCATATTAAGATTAAAAAGCCCAAAATCAAGCCTGTTGTCACGGAGTTGATTCCAATTCGAGTAGAACTGCCCCACACACAAATCAACTGTCACATCTCTTCTCATTAGAAGTGATTGGTGGGGTTGAACCACCAACCTTTCCATTAGCAGCCAAGCACGTTAAACATTGCACCAACAGGGAGCCCCTTACAGACGATCGAGAAAACCAAGGAGGCAGGTCTCGCCTGTCACATGGGCTCACTGCAAGTCAGAATCAACTCCATGGCATCCACAAACAAAAATCCTTCTAATTTCACTCCGTATTGAGACATTATAGCTTCCAGGCTTTCAGAGTTCAAAACTACATACAGAAAGCTCAGTTCTTGCTGATTAATTCAAACACCATTAGCATGGAGTTGGGATAATTGTGCAAGGGCTGGATTGAAGTTAAACTTCACAGTAGGAAATGCTTAAGATATTTAGAGAGTGAACGGTTTTCAAGTGCCATTTATATTCAAATTGTGCAAACTAATTAATTATAAGGCATTCTTATCTGCTCTTGGCTTTATTGTTCTCTTCACTATAAAATCCTCTCAAACAAAGCAATATAGTCTATTGCTAAGAATAAGTCCCCATGGATGTTTTGAAACCTAAAGAATTATAGTGTGCTTTGGTTAAACCAATATTTTCACATGTCAAGAGCAACTAAACATTCTAACTAAACTCCTTTTGAAAGTTCTTTGTCCCACAATTCATCATTTTAAGTATTTAAAAATTGGGTGCTAGTATCTCACCCAAGTGCTTTAATCAGATAGATATCACATATGTTCTACAATTAGGACCATTGCCCAATGAAGCAAAGACTCAGTGACAGTATTTGTGTCCGAGTAGAACTCTGTTCTATATGGTTTTCACTGGCTTATTTTTTCAGAAATACATTGCTAGGTCTTTCATTTAAGGCATCTCTGGGTGGACTTGAACCTCCAAACTTTTGGTTAACAGACAAGCATATGAACCAGTTTCATAACCCAGAGACTCTCCCATGGGCTTCCAAAAATCTAAACTCTGCCATAGAGTAGAGTTGATGCCGACTCATAGTGGCCCCATAGGGCAGCTGTAACTGCCCCCCGTGAGTTTTCAAGACTGTAACTCTTCACGGGAGTAGAAACTCCTGCTATTCTCCCGCAGAGTGGCTGGTGGCAGCCCAACCCATTAACACTCGCCCACCAGGGCTCTTTCCATGGGCTTAGGACTCAGAATATGGTAATTGAACATACCTTTATTCATCATCGCCAGATACAGAACCAGCACGGAGACAGGTACCCCAATCAGTCTGAAACCAGCCAGAGGAAAACCTGTGCTTTCCACATGTGGAAACATACAAGTTAGTCCTAAGCGGTGCTTCAGCAGAAAGGTGAGGCTCCGTGAAGGTGAGGCATTTCACTCTGTAAAGATTTGCAGTCTCAGAAACCCACAGGGGAAGTTCTACTCTGTCCTATAAAATTACTACCAATCCCATTGGACTTGATGGGAGAGAGTTTGGTTCTGGTTATGAAGCAGTGCTTGCCAGGAAGGACATGTCAGCCTCTGTATTATAGGGCCAATAAGTCATTGATCCCCGCTCTGTTACACATTAGGCCTGATCTGGTTTTCAATATTTTCTGTGTGTGTGTGTGTGTGTGTGTGTGTGTGTGTGTGTGTGTGTTTTCATATTAGGGTTCGTTTCTGATGTATTTTGTCATGATGAATAGCCCTTTTGAATTTTTTATATATGTTTTTATGTGTTTTTTCATTTTTCAGTATAGGAAGTTCAGGATTGATGAACCTATAGAGACAACAAACAGAATAAGAGTTCCCAAGTAGACAGTGGGGAGGAGAGGGCATAGGGGACGCTACTAACAAGGAATTCAAGAAGGAAGAAAATGTTTTGAAACTGATTGGGATAGCAATTGTACAATACTGCTTGATGTGCTTGAATCAAATGGCTTTGAAAAACAAATCCCCCAAAAAGGCACCCCTACCACCCTGCACTGGACAGGGAACTGTGATAGTGCCTGAGTCCATGGCGTTCACGTCATCCACAGGGATGGTTCGTCACAACTGACTAACCTTCAGGAAGGAAAATGAATGCTCACTATCACCGAGGCCATGAGATTTTAGGAGATAAAGTGATGTGGCAAAAAAATTAGGAGAAAATGGACTTTTGTGGATTTCAATCTTCCTGTATCCGCCACTAGGAGTCCTTGGGTGGCACAATTGGTTCACACACAAGGCTACTAACGGAAAGGTTCAAGTTAACCAGAGGCGCCCCAAAAGAAAAGCAGGGCAATGTACTTCTGAAAATCAGTCATGAAGAACCCTACGGTGTGTGGCTCTCCTCTGACATGCATGAGATCACGTGAGTAGAGTTGACAGTAGATGGAACTTGAACTGGAACTGCTCTTATCTTTTTGAGCTTGGGAAAATGTAACTTCTCTGAGCTGTTTTTCCCCCACTTCTGGGAAAAAGTAATTATAATATCTTCTCTTGCAAGGTGGTTGTAAAGAGCAGAGATTGTGAACTCGTGCTGCCCAAGAGACCCCGTGCTTGCCATCACTGTCACTACTGCCTTATTTCGGTTTCTAGGATGGCATCAATCATAACAGCCTGAAGCAATCATGTGCAAAAGGCATATGTACCTGTCCAACAGCTGTAGGAGTTCCTACTGTCATCGATGCTTTGGGGACAGAGGAGGTCATACACTAACACATTTTTTCCTCTTTGATCTTGAACTCCCAGCATGTCTTACTTCACATAAGGCCAATGCAGTCAGTATAAGATGTGTACAGTATATCCCGAGAGTTACTTCCATAAATGATTAACTTTATCCATTATTTATGAAGTTTTCTCTGTAGAAAAACGGGGGGGTTGTATTTCAACTCACAATTTCTATGTGAGTATCCCTGAGCAAATTATTTAACTGTGCTTCAGTTTACTCACAAGCAAAATGGGGATAACATACATATTTTGAAGGCTGTTGTCAGGATATAATAGAATTACTAACGTCCTTTTTTTTTAAAAAAAATAGCAGAATTTGTGGGAAATGATTATATGTATCCAGTAAGTTTTTGTTTCTTTCCTCAAATTCTTCTGAACATCAGAAATCATGTCTGTATTCTGATAGCTCCTTGAAATTTTCTTTGGATGTCTTTATATAAAGGGGAGGCAGGAGAACAATGGCTGGCAAGTTGATTCCAACTCAAGGCAACCCTCTGTAGGCAGCATAGGAGAATTTTCAAGCCTCTGAATGGGTTTGAACCACTAGCCTTTTAATTCATACTTGAATACTTAACTATCAGCGAGGTTGTTTTTAGGTGTCATCAAGGCAGTTCCAACCCATCTTGACCCTATTCACAACAGAATGAAACAGTGCGTGTTCCTGCGCAATCCGTATAATGGCCCCTATGGCTGAGTCATTGAGTTAGTTAGCTTATTGTGCCAACCTGGCCAATAAACAAGAGGGGTTAATTGAAGGGCAGAGAGAGCCTCACCTTTCTAGTTCTCGGGTCTCTTGCTTTGTGATGGTGGCACCAGGGTGCAGCTGCCTTAGCAGTTCCCTGCTTCAGCTGGCAAGGCTCACTTCCTGTAAGACAGCCCCAAGGAGAAGCCACATGGACCTACCCTCATGCAGCCCTAGGTGCTGGAGCAGCTGTTTGGAGACCCCTGCCAGCGCTGAGATGCTTACACGTTCACTGACTCAGCTTTCCTCCTGCAGTCAGCATCATTGCGTCTGTTTAGTGAGATGGAGGAGGACGTTGCGCATTGGTGTTGGCTATATGGGTTAATGTTGGACTTGTGGGCTTAGGCAGCACTGGGTTGGGATGTTTTCTTGATGCACACTTACCCTTTATATAAAACTCTCTCTTCTACATGAGTTGCTGTGGATTTATTTCTCTAATGTACCCAGGCTAATACAGTCATTGATGCAGCCACTTTGTCAATCCATCTCATTGAGGGCCTTCCTCTTTTTTGCCACCCTTCCACTTAACCAAAAATGATGTCCTTCTCTAGGATCTGGTCTCTCCTGACACTATGTCCAAAGTATGTAAGACTAAGTCTTTCCAGGCTGGCCTGTGAGGAGCACTCTTGCATGACTTCTGCCAATACAGATCGGTGTGTCCTTTTAGACATCCATGGTATTTTCAATAGTCGTCTCTAGCACAATTCACATGTGATTCTTCCATGGTCTTCCTGATTTCATGTCCAACTTTCACATGCCTATGAGGCGATAGAGAATATGGCGGCTAGGGTCAGGAGCACCTTTGTCCTCAAAATACATCCTTGCTCTTGAAGACTCTAAAGCGGTCTTGTGATTATTGTAAACTAAATTATGGTGGATCAAACATGATTGTTCCACGACCAAAAAAATCCCTGGCTTTTTAAATATTGATGGTGATCTTTGCTTTCTTACTCTTTGTTTTTTTATCATTATATTTTTTCTTGCCATTTTATTTTTTGATGTTGTTTGGTTTTTTATTGTTTCAGTTGGGTTTCCCAGTTTGTGAAGCACAGAAGGAGTCAATGCTTATGCTTATACAATGGAGAACGCAAGGGAAGAGTATGCCTGGTACTATGCTCCAAATTGGACACTATTGACCTACTTGTTTTCTCCGCCCTTGGTGACTCAGGCCCTGTGCTACAGATTACTGGAACTTTAAACTCTGTTCTTTTGAGAACATCTGGAATTACTAGACCACATCAGGACATGCTGTAAAAACTCCACTACATGAACTGGGCTTTACCTCAAACTTACCTGTAGCCTTCAATCTTAAGGCTGAGCTGTTCTATTATTAGAAGAAGCAGAAGACTGCTATCCCAAGGGCATAGAATTGGTGGTCATTCGACTTTGGTTTGGAACTCTTTCCTGGGGGGTGCACAATTAATGGTGGCCAAGGACTTACTATTTTAATGCCCTCCTTGATTTACTATGACATGTACTAATCTGTTAAGCATGGTTCTGCTCTTGTGAATGAATATTATTCAAAGTTTTGTCCTGTCACCAACCCCCATGGCTTGTGTAAATAATTTCTAGTCACATAAGAGTTTAATCTGTACAAGTTTACAATTCGTGTACTGCCATTCATAGAAGGCCTACACTGATATATATCTCATTTTTCAACAGTGTTTTAAATTCTACACCATTAGCTAAATTAATGACACTATCAATAGAATTACATTATGCCCTAGGAGGATGATTGGAAAATATAACAATAGGAACTTCCGGGAAGATGGCGACTGAGTAACACATACCAGAGGGACTCCAAAGAAATCAGCCCAGAGAGTTACAAAGAGGGAAAGTCAACACTGCTGGATCGCAGGAGGAGCATCATAAAGATAAGGAAAGAGGGACCAGATTTCAATCCAGTGCTTCCGGATGTAACTGCAACATGCCGATATGGAGTAGGGAACCAGTGGAGAGGTCTGAGGGGCCAGCTCCAATCCCAACTACATGGACACCTGCTCCTCCCCACAGAAGAATTTACTTTAGAGGACAGCACTGAAGCTGCAGCTCAGGGAGAGGGACATGTCTGATGAGAGCACATGGGAGTAAATAAAGGGGGAGGAAGAGAGAGTGGAGCACATCCTGGCCCACCAAGCCTTGAGGACGATATTCCTGCTCAGCGCAGCCAATCCACAGAGAAGACCATATGGCCAGCCCCACTATGGGACACGGCATACCTCATTGGCCTATAGCCCTACAGAGGACAATACTGGAGACACAGTGGGGGAATTGCGCCCGATCTGATCCCGCCACACCGAGGCAAAACACTAAGGGCGTGAAACAGAATAGCAAGGGGAGCAGAGCAATAAAGTCCCCAGGGAATACCAAAAATAGACTTTGGGGTCAGGGCTTGGAGCCCCATCACACTTGACCTGGAAATAGTCCTACAGGCCAACAAACAATCCTTGAACTAACTACAAGCTTTTCTTTTTTTGTTGGCATTGTGCTGTAGGGTTTGTTGTTTTGTTTGTCATTGGCTTTTTCTTGTTGTTATTGTTTTGTTGTCTTTTGTTGCTTGGTTTTGCTCTGTCTTGATTTTGTGCATGTTATTATCTCCGCAGATCTGTCTAAATAAAACAGGCTGGATAAACAACCTGGAGGAGTAAACAATGGGACTGACAGTTCCAGGGGGACATGGGAGAGGGGTAGGTGGGGGAAAGGAAGTGGTGTTAACAAACCCAGGGTCAAGGGAACAACAAGTGATCCAAATCAGTGGTGAGGAGGGTGTAGGAGGCCTGGTAGGGCGTGAACAAGGGTAATGTAACTGAGAGGAATTACTGAAACCCAAATGAAGGCTGAGCATCATAGTGGGACAAGAAGAAAGTCAAAGGAAATAGAGGAAAGAGCTAAGAGGCAAAGGACATTTATAGAGGTCTAAATAAAGGCATGTACATATGCAAACATATTTATATATGGGGATGGGGAAATAGATCTATGTGCATATATTTATAGGTTTAGTATTAAGGTAGCAGAAGGACATTGGGCCTCCACTCAAGTACTCCCTCAATGCATGAATACTTTGTTCTCTTAAACTGGCATTCCGTGATGCTCACCTTCCCAACACAATCGCTGAAGACAAAGTGGGTGCATAAGCAAATGCGGTGAAGAAATCAAAATCTGATAGAGCCCGGCTATCAAAAGATATAGCATCTAGGGTCTTAAAGACTTGAAGGTAAACAAGCGGTCATCTATCTCAGAAGCAACTAAGCCCACATGGAAGAAGCACACCAGCCTGCGCAATCACAAGGTGCCGAAGAGAGCAGTTACCAAGCATCAAAGAACAAAAAATCATATCATTGTGAATGAGAGGGGGAGTGCGGAGTGGGGACCCAAAGCCCAGTCGTAGACAATTGGTCATTCCCTTATTAAAGGGTCACGGGGAGGAGATGAGCCAGTCAGGGTACAATGTAGCAATGATGAAACATACAACTTTCCTCTAGTTCCTAAATACTTCCTCCCTGCCCCCACTATCATGATCCCAATTCTACCTTACAAGTCTGGCTAGACCAGAGGATGTACACTGGTACAGATAGGAACTGGAAACACAGGGAATCCAGGACAGATGATCCCTTCGGGACCAGTGGTGAGAGTGCCAATACAGGGAGTGTGGAGGGAGAGTGGGATAGAAAGGGGTAACCGATTACAGGGATCCACATATAACCTCCTCCCTGAGGGGACGGAAAACAGAAAAGTGGGTGAAGGGAGACGTCTGAGAGTGTAAGATATGACAAAATAATAATTTATAAATTATCAAGGGTTCAGTCCTAGTCAGAGCTACCGTCTGACGCCGCTGCCACCGTCCCGCGCTATGCGGCCGTCTGAGAAGACCTTCAAGCAGCACCGCTTGTTCGAACAAAGAGTGGAAGATGTCCGGCTTATCCAAAAACAACATCCTACTCAAATCCTGGTGATAATAGAAAGATACAAGGGTGAGAAGCAGCTTCCTGTGCTGGAGAAAACCAGGTTCCTCGTCCCCGATCACGTCAACATGAGCGAGCTGATCAAAATCATACGAAGGCGCCTGCAGCTGAAAGCCAACCAGGCCTTCTTCCGGCTGGTTAGCGGCCACAGCATGGTGAGCGTGTCCACGCCCATTTCTGAGAGAGCGAGCAGGATGAAGACGGCTTCCTGCACATGGTCTACGCCTCCCAGGAGACGTTTGGCATGAAGCCGGCTGCCTAAGACGGACCAAACCATCTCCAGAATTGTCACCTCTTACTAAGGGGCAGGTCCATCGGTCAGGTCCTCTAAGCACAGGCCCTCACCGCTGCGGTGTCCCGCCCACTGGGAGTTGTAGCGTGTTTCCCTCGCGCAGTGCGCGCCCTCAGCTTCAGCAGACTATTCTTATTTAACCCAGATGTTAGGTTTACAAATAAAGTACTTTGCATTTTAAGTTGCCAATAAACTAGACATTGGAGTTACCCTAAAAAAATTATCAAGGGTTCATGAGGGAAGGGGGAGCAGGCAGGGAGGGGGAGAAATGAAGAGATGATGCCAGGGGCTTACATGAAGAGCAAATGTTTTGAGAATGATGAGGGTAATGAATGTACAAATGTGCTTTATACCATTGATGTATGTATGGTTTATGATAAGAGTTGTATGAACCCCCAATAAAATGATTTTAAAAATAATAACAAGAGTCACTACGGTGAACCAGATACATATATTAACCATAGATATATGAATGGATTGGGGACTGGCGCTTTATTCTAATCCAAATGTAAGAACAATTAGTTTGTATGATGTGATCCTGCTTAATGGTCACCCTCATGAAGATATCACTGAAAATATGGGTGCTTTGGCAAAGTGTGCTGAAGAAACTAGATGGTTCCCAGTCTTATCTTCAAACAAGTAGCCATTTAAGGGAGGCATAAAGAAGGTCCACATACACAAGGGAAAAGTGAATGGTTCAAAACCAGTGCCAGGGAGGGGAAGGGAGAACTGGTAGGGAGTGACCCAAGAGCGAGGTAACAGAGGAATTACTGAAACCAGAATGAAGGCTGAACATGGTAGTGGAACAGGAGGAAAGCATAAGGAAATAGAGGAAAGGAGTAGGAAGCAACGGGCATACATAGAAGCCAAAATACAGATATGTACATATATAAATATATTTATGAATATGGGAGAAATAGACCTATGTACATATATTTATAGGTTCAGTAGTAGGGTAGCAGGTAGACATTGGGCCTCCTCGCACACACTTCCTCAAAACAATAGCACCTTGCCCAGATAAATGGTCATTCCATGATACCCACCTTCCCGACATGATCACTGAAGACAGACGTGTGTATAAGCAAACATAGTGAAGAAAGCTGATGGTGCCCGGCTATCAAAAAGATATAGCGTCTGGGGTCTTAAAGGCTTGAAGGCAAACAAACAGCCATCTAGCTCAGAAGCAACAAAGCCTACAGAGAAGAAGCACACAGCCTAAGCGAATACAAGGTGTTGAATGGACCAGGTAGCAGACACCAAGGAACAAAAACCATCATTGTGTGATCACCTTCCTCACATAAACGCTGAAGACGAATGTGTGCATAAGCAAGCGTGGTGAAGAAAGCTGATGGTGCCCGGCTATTGAGAGATATATTGTCCGGGAACTTAAAGGCTTGAAAGTAAACAAGCAGTCATCTAGCCCAGAAGCAACAAAGCCCACATGGAAGCAGCACACCAACATAGGTGATCATGAAGGGCCGAGGGGACCAGGTTTCAAACAACAAAGGTGGGGGGGGGCGGAAATCATATCACCGTGAATGAGGGGGAGTGCGTGATGGGGACCCAATGCCCATCTGTAGACAGCTGGACATCCCTTGCAGAGAGGTAGTGGGGAGGAGATGAGTCACTCAGGGTTCAGTATAGCAACAATGAAACTCAAAACCTTCCTCTAGTTCTTGAACGTTTCCCCCCCTCCCTATTCTCATGACCCCAATTCTACCTTGTGGACCTGGTTAGACCAGAAGATGCTCAGTGGTGCAGTAGGGATGTGGAAACACAGGGAATCTAGGACGGATGAACCCCTCAGGACCAGCGGTGAGAGTGGCGACACCAGGAGGGAAGAGGGTGTAGAAAGGGAGAATCGATCTGGGGATCTATGTGTGACCTCCTCTCTGGGAGATGGGCAATGGGAAGGTGGGTGAGGAGAGACGCCGGGCAGTGTAAGATAAGATAAAATAATAATTTATAAACTATTAAGGGTTCACGGGGGAGGGGGAGGGGGGAGGGGAAAAAAGGAAACCGAGCTGATTCCAGGAAACCAAGTGGAAGGCAAATTTTGGGAATGATGAGGGCAATGAATATATAAGGGTGCTTTACTCAATTGATGTATGTATGGAGTGTGATAAGAGTTGTATGAGCCCAATAAAAAGATTTATTAAATAAAAAATTTGTTAAGACTACAAATAATAAAATGTTATGCTTGTGTTAACACCATATCTGTGTAGAAGTCCCTTTAAATATTGTACTTGTTGCATTGAGCAATAGGTAGCCCCAAAGACAAGAAATAATCATGTTTTCTATGCAGTCTAAACTAATGTCCATAATCGAAGTCTACTAGTGAAATTGTTGCAAATGATTATGTAATCCTTCTTTTGGAAAAAAAGAAATCTTCTGTTCAAAAAAAAAAAGTCCACATACAAAAAGCCTGTGTGATCCAAAGGTTGTAAATAATATACTGTATATACTTGAATATAAGCCAACCTAAATATCAGCCAAGGCACCTAATTTTACCACAATAACTGCATTTAAAATGTGCTGGAAAACTCGGCTTATACACCAGTCTATACAGTAATCCAAATCTGAAGGAGGGAATGACATCAGAGCTTAAATTGTGAACACCTCATTTTCAGAGGGCTATGGATTACAGGGGAGAGCAAAATCCATTGGGAGGGTGGGCATGTGGATTAAGCCTCCGAGGAATCCTCTCTGACCACAGCCAGGGATGTGAAAAGCCAGGCTATCATACAGAACGCCTTGGAAAGCAGATTATTGCAGATACAGTTAAGTTAAAACTTGGACCTTATCATTTGTCTCTGTTTGGGCCCATTTTAAATTTGTTCTAGTTTTCAACATTTTCTGATTTCTTTTCCATTGAGGTTTTTTTTTTGTCCGCTTTACTTTGTTATTGTTGCTAGGGTTTTTTCTCCTTTGAGTGTCTTTTAATGCTTTTCTGTATATGAAATTCAGGAGAGGTAAATCTATAGAAATAGCAACTGAATTCATGTTCATTTTATTGGGGGGGGCTCATGCAGCTTTTATAACAATCCCTATATATCCATTGTGTCAAGTCAAGCACATTTGTACATTTATTGCCATCATTTTCAAAGCATTTTCTTTTTATCATTTTATTGGGGGCTCATACAGTTCTTATCACAATCTATACATACATCCATGTGTCGAGCATATTTGTACATTTGTTGCCATCATCATTTTCAAAACATTTTCTTTTTATGTGAACCCTTGGTATCAGCTCCTTTTCCCCCACCCCCACCCTCCCTCCCTCATGAACAATGGATGTATGACAGGATGTATGTATGGTTTGTGATAAGAGTTGTACAAGCCCCCAATAAAATGATTTTTAATTATCCATTTCTTCTATGTCTTCATAATTTTGTGTAATTATCTTTTTTATTTCGTTTGTTTCTGTTGTGATGTCACCATTTCATATCTTATTTATTATATTTGCTTTCTTGCCTTCTTTTCCTTTGTTAGGTTTGACAGTGGGGCATTCGTTATTTTAACCCTTTGAAAGAAACGAATTCTTGTCTTGTTGATTTTTTTAAATTTTATTAAGTTATTCTGCTCTAATTTTTATAATGTTTTTCTTCTAGTGACTGAGGGCTTGTTGGTTTTTCTTTTTCTTTTGAGATGAGCTTGTTTGCCACTAAAGCCTGCAAGTCTATTTCAGTTTTATTTCCTTCCCCTTTGGTAGCCACTCAGACTACTCTTTAGGTTTCAGGGAGCGAGAATCTTTTTTTCTTTTTTTTTTTTTTAAGAAACATACTGTACGTATGTACAGCCCATCTCAAGAAATAAAGCAGTAGCAATATTCTGTTAAACCCTCCATATGTGTGGCTCTCTTTCCCCCTCAACTCTCCTTTATCCCTCCCTCCTCCACATGCTACCTCTCCCTCTTCCTGCTTTGGGGAATACTAGCAGGGGAGTGTCGCTGGTAGTATGCACTGAGTGGGCCACCTTGACCCAGATTTGTGGGTGCATCCTGGAGACTCGGGCCAGGAGCGATGGAATGCTGGGGCATTGAATCCTGTATCTTCACGGCAGAAGGCATGATCTAGAGGCTGCATCATTGAGATCTGATGCAGAGAATCCGCTGCATGCGCTGGATTCTCCCTCAGACACACTTGTAACCTGAGAACTTGAAGTGGAAAATACATGGTGCTGGAGGAAGGAAGAGGAATACAGCTGCGCCAAGACTGTTGAACTGTGGGAGGCAGACAAATATGCTGTTGCTACATCGGTGGCCTGTGTGCTGTATTGAGATGTGTATTATCTGTAAAACCGGTGACTGACACGCTCAATGATTATTCCTGTAAATTTTCCCTGACATTTAACACCCATTGTTTGCGTAAATAGTGTCCAGCCATAAAAAGATTGATTCTGTACAAGTGAATAATTCAGGTACAGTGCTATGGAGTAGCCTACATGGGCCCAACATCCCCCTTTCGATGGGCTTTGAAAACTTAGTACCAGAGGGAGGGGACCCGGCGCCGAATCACGAACGGGCCCAGGTATCCGGGAAATGATCCACAGCTTATTTCTCATAAACTGTTCCGGTGACATATTTTTAGAGAAACACTGGAAGAGTGTTGTAAGCCAGCCTGTCTGTGATTATGTCTTTGAAGCTCAGGAGAAAGCCACTGATATTGACAATGTACCACCCGTCGCTTCAACACCTCACCACTACCTCATCCGCATCTACCGGGATAAGCTCTTCTCTGTGTCTGTCATACAGACTGAAGTGCCACCTCTCTTTGTCATTGGATTCCTACATAGAGTTGCTGACACTTTTCAGGACTATTTTGGTGAGTGCTCAGAGGCTGCAATTCAGAGTAATGTGGTCATAGTGTATGAGCTCTTGGAAGAAATGTTAGACAATGGATTTCAACTGGCTACTGAATCCAACATTTTGAAAGAACTATTACAGGCAGTAGTAATGTTGGGGACAGACGCCCCACTGGACAGTTGTCCAACACTCCATGGAGGCGAGCAGAAGTAAAGTGCACAAACAACGAAGCCTATGTTGATGCTACTGAAGAGATAGATGCAATTATAGATAAATCAGGGTCTACCGTCTTTGCAGACATTCAGGGGGTCATTGATGCTTGAATTAAACTCTCTGGAGTGCCTGACCTCTCTCTCTCTCTCTTATGAGCCCCAGACTTCTGGATGATGTCAGTTTCCACCCTTGCATCCGGTTTAAGCGTTGGGAATCTGAAAGAGCTTTGTCATTTATTCCTCCAGATAGAAATTTCTGACTCATATCGTATCGAGTTAGCTCACAAAATCTAGTGGCACTTCCAGGATATGTGAAACACAGGACCAGCTTTAAGGAGAGTCGCTCCCGTGGCTGATTTGATATCACAACTGGACCACGGCAGACTATGGGGAACTATTGAAGGACTCACAGTGACGGTCTGCATGCCGAAAGTTTTGCTGAATATGAACCTGACACCAACACTTACACATTTGGCCCTGTCACCAAGGCACTAACATGGGATGTGGGGGAAATTACTCCACAAAAGCTCCCAAGTCTTAACGGGCTGGTGAATTTGCAGTCTGGAGCACCCAAGCCAGAAGAGAATCCAAGCCTGAACATACAATTTAAGATCCAGCAGCTTGCAATTTCAGGTTTAAAGGTAAACCGCTTGGACATGTGCGGGGAGAACTACAAGCCATTTAAAGGAGTCAAATATGTCACAGAAGCTGGAAAGTTCCAAGTGAGAACATGAGAAGAGACCAAAATTCCTCACAATCAGTTTGTTTCCAAGTGTCATTGCCGTATGTTACTATTAGGTACCAAGTGGGTGGGAATTCATACTCGAGTTAAAGCATTTGGGTTGAGCTACACAACTCATAACAAAGTAGCTTAGTAATCAAGGTAAAATTCTTAAGGAGCTTTAAGCTAAGGAAATTTTTCTAATGACTTTGCTTCTTTTGTATCTTTTCATTAAGATTCTGGGCAGTGATTTCTTCTATAGGGGGTTATTAGCAGGATGCTGCACATTGTAATGGTAAAGGCAGAAGGTTATAGGGGTAACCTCTCTTCTAAAAAAGTGAACTGAGAAAAAATTTTTTAACAAAAAAAGAAAAGTAACAATAAAGAAAAAAAAAAGAAAGAAGTGAACTGGTCTCAGCCAGCAGGAGCTGTCTAAATCTGTGATGTTCCATGTCAGGTGCAGCCTAATATGAAGCTTGCCCTTGCCCACCCCAAATTAGCATTTGTTCCAAAATAGAGGAAGATTCTTCCACCCTGTCCCCGACCCGAAGAAGTTACAGAAAACTGCCTCTTCCAAGTGTTTGCCTTTTCAGCTTTTCACTTGTACCATGAAGCAAGCACTGTAGCAAAGGCCACATCCACACGGCCTGGCGGGGAACACTACTATTCCCTGTTCCACTCTCACTGTACTTGGTATTGTGTTTTTCTATAACTAAGGCTTTTCTGTAAGATTCGGATTTACAGAGACCTTCCTGTAGTAAGTATGATCTCGATGTTGTACCGCTGATTCAGTTGTTAAACTGCACAGTCGAAATCATGTGGGTCAGAGGGGTGAATGCCTCATTAAAGTACTGAAAGAGACATTACTTCTGCTTTTAGGAAGTGATTGCCAGCCCAGGCACTTAAGTTCTGAAGCAAATTAAAGTAGTAAGAGAAGCAAGCCAAGACGTTTGCCATCTTCGTGTTTAAAAAAAGTGTGCCCACATCATGTAAACAACCATGATTAACCTAAATGCCTCTTCCCTGCTTTAGCAAAAGGAGAGAAATGTGCTTGTCTCGCTAGGCTTTTTTTTTTAATCTTTTATATTTTTGCTCAAGGTTTTGCCTTTGCCTGTGTCCCTGGCAGGAGCTCCTTTTTCCTATTACATGGTTCTCATGGAAAACTCTCAATGGATTACGATTCAAACTCTTTCATGAAACTATTGTTATAAATTGTCACTAAAGTACTTGCTGTCTCTATTGTGTATGAAAGAGTGGCCTGTTGAGGCAGAAAAGATCCTCAATTATTGACTAATTTGATCATTGTGGTTCACTAGTCAATCAAAGGTTGAAGTATTTTGTCACTCAACCCCCGCCTGGAAGTAATTGCCTAGTTAATGTGTCTCCTTAGACATAGGAATGGAGAAAAGCTGAAGAGTGTTTATTCTTCACATTTCCTTCTTGCCCTTATTATACTTCTTTTCCTGTGACTCCATTTTGTTTCATTATCAGCCACAGAAAGCCCCTCTTCCTCTCCCATTTCTGCTGTCAAGGGCTAGTGGTTGGTGTAATGTAGGGAACCCACTAGACAGCAGCATTCTTCTTACCTTTACTTGCCGGGAACGCCCAACTTGTCTTCCATCTCACGTAAAGGGTCAGTGTTTACAGCTCCTAAATTTCTAAGGTAACCAATCTCAAGAGTGGCAACTAAAATCAAACTGTTGCTAAATAGCTTAACATTGGCTACCCAGTTCATCTGCTTGATGCTCAGCATCTTCCTTTTCAGAGTTCTTTTTCTTTATGCAGAATCTAATCTGAACCATATATGCCCGGACTGTTCAATGTTCCTCTTACACTGTTTTCTTGTAGATGATGATGATGATGTGCCAAGAGTCCCTTGTCTCTAGAAATTTCTATCCCAAATAGACTTTCCTTTTGCAATTAAATTATTGTATTTATTCACTTGGTAAAATACAGTAAATTTTTCTCTAGCTCTGCCTATACTGTCAACAAAAAAGATAAAGCAAAAAACAAATTAGTACCAGGGGCTAATCAAAGACAATGTTAATGGAAAATCCTTATGCCTCGGGGGGATGATCAATAGGACTCTACTATAAATTAACAAGGAGGTTTTGAAGGGGAGCCAAAGGCAGATTAAAAAAATAACAACAACAACAACATGCATCCAGGAATGGGTTTGGGGCTCACACTAAATCCTAACTACCATTTAAGAACAATCAGTTTTTCGGGGAGGGCGGGGGAGGGAGAAAAAGGAAAATGAGCTGATTCCAGGAACCCAAGTGGAAGGCGAATTCTGAGAATGACGAGGGCAACGAATGTATAAGGGTGCTTTACTCAATTGATGTATGCATGGATTGTGATAAGAGTTGTATGAGCCCCAATAAAATGATTTATTAAAAAAAAAGAAAGAACAATCCGTTTTTACATCATGGCCCAGCCCAACAATGGGCTCGAACCACATTTGTGAGGATGTTGTAGGCCTAGGCAGTATTTTGTTCTGGTGTACATTGGGTTGCTCTTAATCAGAACCAACTCAATGGCACCTAACAACAGCAACGTGTGTGTGTGTGTGTGTGTGTGTGTGTAAAATGCGTGTTAGTGCTACTAATTACTTTTGGGTCCATTCTAACTATATTTCTAGTGTATGCTGGCATCAATTCAATAGCCATGAGTTTCAGTTGAAGGAGAAAAGTAGAGCAAGAAGGTTGCAATTTTGAGAGAAAATGTATACACTGACGCACATACTAGATTGATATAGATATACACATATATGCATATGAAGTCAAAAAGTATTTCTACAAAATCACAGAAACCTTTAGGAAACAAATATATCAAAATGTGAAGCTATTGTTTCTCAACATATCCTCCAGCTAGGCCTTTAAATTTGGGAAGGCAGTGTATTTATCTCTCTAATCCTTTCCCAAATACTTTTATGTTGCTTGATTTACACATGGCAAAACAGCAATCTAGGCATCCTTGGAGGGCCCAAGTCAGTTTCCTTTTAAATGTTCTTTGCGTTTGAGTGACAAATAGAACCCTGAAGGGGCAAGTTTCCCATTAAATCCTCATAGGGCATTGCTGACTCCCCTAGAGCAAGGACAGTCATGGGGGAGGGGGGGAGGAAATTCCTTGGTGTAATTTTTTCTCACCAATGAAATTTTCAATTCTCTTAAAATTTCATAATAAAACTTCATGCGATCACCCTGTATCTTTTGAAAACATGTATCAAGATTACTTCCTTTGAAATCTCAAGAAACAGTCACCATAAACTTCTGAGCTGAAATCTAAACCTAGAATTGAACTGCTCAGCAGATCCCCAAAGCCATTGTTTTGAAGATCTCCATTTCTGAAGCATCCTGATGAGATGAAGACAAGCGCGTTACTGATGCCTTGTTTGCAGCCATCCACTGATGATAGAGGCACGTTTAAACACGCTTTACTTGGAATCGGCCTGTGTATATATGAATTGAAGCTCTAGAAGTAATACCTTTTTACTTACTCCCATATACACACGTCGCCAAAAAATAAATTTTGACTCAGTATAACTTCATGTGTGTCAGGATAGACCTGTGCCTGTGGTCTTTCAGAAATGGATAGCCAGATCTTTCTCCAAGGCACTTCTGTGCAGACACAAACTCCCACCTTTCTGCTTCTTGATGAGCACCTGAACCTCATAGCTGGAGAATCACCCAGGACTCCAGCAGATGCCTACCACCTATAATATTATTGTCTTTATTCTTTGATTTGAATTGACTTGTTCCTTTTGCCTAAATATATATTTTAAATATTTTATAATAGTGCTACCAGAAATAAATATAATAATCACTTAACATATTTATAGATAACTATAAAAAATTTAAAATGACATTTGTGTTGTCAGCCCAAAGTTTTGAGGCAGAAGCCCTATCTGCTTTGCCTTCACTGAAAAAGAATATCAGTGTTAGACGAGACTGAAAACACACTAATAGCAAATGGAGACTTTCTCCTGGGAGGGAATTTTCTACTTTTGAATCAATGTAAAAGGGGATTAAAAAGTTCATGGAAAGATGTAATTAAAAGATCATAGAATTTTCCAAGAACTTTTTTATATGCCTTCATATTTTCTGTCAAGCCATTTTTTTGGAAATCGTCCCTTGTGCCACTTCCGGGAAACATCCCATGCCAGTATTATAATGACTGCCTAAGGTGAAAATTCATATTAAATAACCTACAAAGTCATTCAATTTCATTGTCACAGAAAGGGCGATATGAATTAATTAGTCAGATGCATGTTAAAATAAGTAAAGCCAGCAACAATGGAAAAACCTTATTTGCAAATGATAAAAGTATTTCAAATCTGTCAATGTACCTTGAACAACCAGAAGAACAAACAAATCTGTTTGGGAAGAAGTACAGCCTTGTACTTTATTATTATTGGGAGAGAACAATCCCTGGAAAAGGACATCATCCTTGGTAAAGTTGAAGGTCAGCAAAAAAGAGGAAGACCATCAAGGAGATGGACAGTGCCTGCAACAATGGGCCCAAACATGGCAATGTGAAGTCGACACAGGCCAGATAGTGTCGCCTTCTGTTGAACACGGGCCGGCTTAAGTCACAGCTGACTTGACAGCACCTAACAACATCCAGGGTTTTACAGTTTACAAGCACGGTCATGTACCTGGGTATGCCTAATCCATTCAAAATAGTCCGTCCCGTGACTGATTCACTAGAAGCCACTGTCAGCAAGCATCTATCCATCCATCAGTAAGTATCTCAAAATCTGGGCTTTGAAAGGGGAAAAAAAAGACCCCAAATTCAAACATATTTTTGAGATCTTCTTTTAGTTCGACTTAAACAGAACAATGACATATCATTCCGATGAGAGAGGTCGTCACTCTGAGGCTATAATTATGTCCAAAGGATTCACAATTAGATGGCTAATTATGAATTGTAGAAACTAAAGAAAAGCCTCATAAAACCTTAACTGACAGCACATCAATTCATCATTCTCTCAGATTTTTGTAGCCTGAAAGGGCTACAAAATCATGGGAAAGGACTATTATTGGGTTACATACACAACTTCAGATTAGAAAAAATTACAGGACGTATCCTGGTCCCTTAGACCACATGAGCACTTGAGGGACGAGATATGCCTCCCACACATGTAGGGTTGAAATCCCAACTCCTAGGGGAGGAGCACCTGGAACTCCCTAAAGGGACACCCAGACAAGGTCCCTAAGGCAAGACTCCCCTCTCACCACTCCGGCAAACTGCCCCTTCTCCTAACTCCCCCTCCCCACAAGAAAAAATCCACCGCCATCGAGTTGATTCCAACTCATAGTGACACCACTGAATAGTGTGTAGACCTGCCCCTTAGGGATTCTGAGGCTATAAATCTTTATGGAAGCACACAGGTCTCCACTTTCTCCCGCAGAGAAGCTTATGCGTTTACGGTCAGAAACTCAGTGTTTAAGCCACTGCACTACCAAGGTTCCTTCTGTGACCTGGCCTGGAAAACTACAAATGTCTTTCAAACCCACTTTGCATATAAGCAAAGCAGTGCCACGTTGCTCATTAATGGTCAGAAAAAAAACTCAGAGAAGTTATTAGAGTCAGGACTCGAAATGGAGTTAGAGGTCCCACCGTAAACCACAGAGTTCATAAACCAAATGCTTTCAAATTTAAGCTCTAAAGCACCATCCTCCATTCATATGATGGGCAGTCGCTTAGAGCTTAGGATATGAATTCCCACCTGTCTGTCGGTTTGGCATACTGTGGAGGCTCGTCTATGGCTGTGATGTTATCAGGAGAGGCCAGTCCCTTGGAAAAGACATCATGCTTGTTAAAGTAGTGAAAAGGTAGAAGAACCTCAATGCGATGGGCTGACACAGTGACTGCAATAGGCTCAAAAGTACCTACTGTTGTGAGGATGGTGTCGGACCAGGCAGTGCTATAAGAAGGATTTCTAAGAATAAGAGCTGATTCAAAGGCACCTAACACCAGTAACCATTTATTTGGATTGCTAATGTTTAAAAGGGAAAAAAATTAAATAACAATTTAAACTATGATCAGTTAAAAAATGGAATTGTATTTACTCAGGTAAGGAATCAACTTGAACAGACATGAATCAATCAACATCAATAAGTCATGTACATTTACAGAAAGTTAGAATGCCAATCTGGGTGTTGTCACGCTAACAAAATAACTTCCCCACAGCTCACCAGGGCAAAGAGGCTTGAGGTGGGGCCACTAAAGTTAAGGAAGCATGTAAGCCCTGTTGCTGCCATTTAGAGAGCAAATAGACTGCAAAGCTCAAGGGTGAAAATTAATTTTTTCTTCCTTTGGGCTGCACCAGATTCAGCAAGCAGAAGGGAATGAGACCTCTTTGGTCCTTTCGGTACTTTAAGTTAATAAAAATAACCAACTGAATTTCTTTCTCCTTTTAGGAGGTTCTAAGATCATATAACAATGGTGGCAACAGTACATGGGCTGGGAGCTGCCAAAAATGCAGGCTGGGTTCAGAAGAGGCCGTGCAACAAGGCATATCATTGGCTGAAAGCAGAGAAAACACGAAAGATGTTTACTTGAGTTTTATTGACAATGCAAAAGCATTCACCTATGTGGATCATAACAAACTATGGATAATATAGAGAAGAAAGGCCATTCCAGAATACTTCCTTGTGCTCCTGCAGAACCCATATATGCATCCAGAGGCAATCGTTCAAACAAAACAAGTAAATGATACAGAGTTCAAAATCAGGAGAGGTGTATATCAAGGTTGTAGTCTTTTGCCATAATTATTTTATCTGTATGCTGAGCATATAATCTGAGAAGGTGGACTATATGAAAAATGAAGCACCAGGATTGAAGGAAGGCTTATTAACAACCAGTGATATACAGATGACATAACCTTGCTTGCTGAAAATTAGGAGGATTTGAAGCAAGCACTTGTTGATGAAGATCAAGATTGTGGCTTTCAATATTGGCTACAATTTAATGTAAAGAAAACCAAAATCCTCACAACAGGAATATTGGGTAACATCGTGAGAAACTGGGAAAAGATTGTAGTTGTCCAGGATTTCATCTTGCTTGGAAGCACAATCAATGTGCATGGAGGCAGCAGTCAAGAGATCAAACAAGCCAGTCAGGGCGCAGTATGGCACCAATGAAACACACAACTTTCCTCTGCTTCTTTAATGCTTCACACACATCCACTATTATTTTTAACATTTTATTAGGGGCTCGTACAACTCTTATCACAATCCATACATATACATACATCAATTGTATAAAGCATATCTGTACATTCTTTGCCCTTATCATTTTCAAAGCATTTGCTCTCCATATAGCCCTTTACATCAGGTCCTCTTTTTTTCCCCCTCCCTCCCCCTCCCCCCTCCCTCATGAGCCCTTGATAATTTATAGATTATTATTTTGTCATATCTTTCCCTATCCAGCGTCTCCCTTCACCCCCTTCTCTGTAGTCTGTCCCCCAGGGAGGAAGTCACATGTGGATCCTTATAATCAGTTCCCCCTTTCCAAACCATTCACCCTCTACTCTCCCAGTATTGCCCCTCACCCCCTGGTTCTGAAGGTATCATCCACCCTGGATTCCCTGTGCCTCCAGCTCCTATATGCACCAGTGTACAACCTCTGCTCTATCCAGACTTGCAAGGTAGTATTCAGATCATGGTAGTTGGTGGGGCGGGGGGAAGCATCCAGGATCTGGGGGAAAGCTGTATTCTTCATTGGTGCTACATCTCACCCTAACTAACTCATCTCCTCCCCTCGACCCCTCTGTGAGGGGGGTCTCCAGTGGCTGACAAATGGGTTTTGGGTCTCCACTCTGCACTTCCCCCTTCATTCACTATGGTAAGATTTTTTTTTTGGATGATGCCTTATCCCTGATCCCTTTGGCACCTCATGATCGCACAGGCTGGTGTGCTTCTTCCATGTGGGCTTTGTTGCTTCTGAGCAAGATGGCCGCTTTTTCTCCTTCAAGCCTTTAAGACCCCAGACACTATCTCTTTTGATAGCCGGGCACCATCAGCTTTCTTCGCCACATTTGCTTAAGCACCCGTTTGTCTTCAGCGATCGTATCATGGAGGTGTGCAACCAATGATATGATTTTTTTGTTCTTTGATGCCTGATAACTGATCCCTTTGGGACCATGTGAGCACACAGGCTGGCGTGTTCTTCCATGTGGGCGTTGTTGCTTCTGAGCTAGATGGCCGCTTGTTTATCTTCCACATCCACTATTATGATCCCAATTCTACCTCACACATCTGACTAGACCAGAGGATGTTACACTGGTATAGCTAAGAGCTGGAAACATAGGGAATCCGGGATAGATAAACCCCTGAGAGTAGCCATACAAGTAGCCATGGGAAGGGGAAGGGGAAAGTGGGAGGAAAAAGAAGGAACCAATCACAATGATCTATCTATCTCCCGCGGGGGGGGGGGGAGTGGACAACAGAAAAGTAGGTAAAGGGAGATAATGGTCAGTGTAAGGCAAGGAAAAATAATCTATAAATTATCAAGGGTTCATGAAGGAGGGAGGGGGAAAAATGAGGAGCTGATACCAAGGGCTCAAATAGAAAGCAAATGTTTTGAGAATGACAATGGCAACAAATCTGTGCTTAATACAATGGATGGATGTATGGATTGTGATAAGAGTTGTATGAGCCCCCAATAAAATGATTTTTAATGTTTAATTTTTTTGTTTAATGTTAATCAACCCAGAGAGGCCTTGGACAAAAGGGCTGACAATTTACTTCCAAACAGTCAGCACCTGAGAATGTGATGGTTGAGCTTCACTCTTACATACACAAGGTCACCACAACCCAGAATCAACTCAGAGGCAACTGATTTGGGGTGTTCTTATTAAATCTGTCCTGGAAATCCTCCTCCAGTATGTAGACACTTGGCTTTACTAAGCTGTCTAGGAAGTAATGGGATATGTGGTAAAATAACATAAAAGGGTCTGCTTAAAATAAAAGAAAACGAGGTTTATTGAGGGATAGAAACCGTCAGGGCCAGGGAGACATTCAAATTCACAATGAAAATGGTCACTCCTCTGGAACAATGATGAAGCATTGTTTTACAGTTAGAGCAGGAACTGAAAATTACAACATCACAATTGGCTAAAGGCAATCAGGAAAGTCAAAGTATAAGTGGGGATTTTGCAAGGATGGGTGGATAACATAAAAGTGGACCTATGTGATTAGTGAAAGGTAGGTTCCCACCAGTTTACTCCAAATAGAAAGTGGACAAGGATAGGGCAGTTTTTTCTAGTAACATGCTTTTAAAAAACAAAAACTGCTTTCACAATCATGTCTATTCCTGGGGAGGGGGGAATGAGGAGTCCATTGTGAAGATTCATCAATAATGCTGTACACCAAGTCCCTCCAGGTATAAACTATCACATCTTACATAGTTGTACATCAAGATCTTTCAGATACAAGGTACTGCATCTTCTATCTATCTGACCATAGTGGAAAGATCCTCTGGAAATGGACTGAGATATCCAGCACCTGCCAGACATCAGAGAAAAAGAATGTCCCATGTAAGTTATATGATTAGGTCCATCAAGATTAGTAGCATTGCTGTTAGAAAAGACAGATTTTAAAATTCAACATGGATTCTAGACTCCTGTGAAGACTTTAACATGAAATTAAGGCTCTACTTTCAAGCTGTTGCCATACGTTCCCATAGCAAGTGCCTCTGATTTTAAGCTTCAGCCAGAGACAAGCCACCTGGCTTGCTCATTAAGGAAATGTTGCATCTTACCTACATTGTTTGACATACAAGGAGAATTCAAAACATTTGTGAAATTTTTTAACTAAAAGATAAGAGGATTTCTGAGGGAGGACACCACATCCTATTCCTTCATCTTCCTCTGTACCATGTCGATTAGAAAAAACATTCAGGAATATTCTCAGCCTTGCCTTCTTGAGAGCTACCCCCAAGCAGGCAAACAGATTCCTTTGCCTTCCACTCCCTTCGAGAAAGTTCTCTTGCAATCAAGCAGAACTCTTTAATTCCTGTCATTCTTTCTGGATGCTTCCGCAGACTGCCAACTATTTTGTAGCAAGAACCACAGGGAGCCTTAGCACTCAGGCCCCTTTCTTGTTCTGAGTTGTCCCCAGCTTTGGGGAGGTGATCAGACTTAGATAAGCACCCGCCAAACATGATTACACTTTTGGTCACAGGTGATTTTTCCTTTTTTGTTTTATGAATGTGCTACCTGTAGGTGCCGTTTATGTGACAATAAACAAATGGCATCTTCCTTGTTCTACTTACACAAATATTTTCTGTGGGATTAATTCTCAGTATTGCTGTGTGCCATCTGTCATGCGCATTGGGAAAGCTTGGGGAAATTTTTAGTTCATTCAATTAGTTAATTGGAACCATTTGTTGTATTGGATATGTTTCAAGCCAAATTCATGACCAATGATCAATAAAGAGGCCAAAATTTTAACTGGAAAAAAAATAAGAAGAAGAAATATTCTATCTCTGAGAATTACCAGTAACACAAACAGGCTCCTCCTTCGGAGCTTGCCTTGGTTGCTCCTGTCCTGTTCTGCAGGTTCTAATCACTGTGTCAGCACAGTGAAGACTGGGCAAGGATGAAAACTATTTCCTTCCTTCAGAGTAGTTCATTTTGACCCTTTGAGCTAGCAAGGTCATGGGTGTGACCTTGGGAGAGTCAGAGCCTTCTAAAGAACATGTAGGAAAGATTGAGCTTGTGGATGAGCAGATGCCTGCCATTATGTCCACCCTTCCCCCTTCAGTCTGCTTTTTTACATTCTGTTATTCTTGTCCTTTTACATTATGCTCTTTGTTGAAAGACAGCTTCTCCATGTAATGCTAAACTAATAAGATTAGATATTTGCTGAGGATTTCTTAGCTTACACTGAATGTCATATATTACTTATGCATCAGTGAAAAGTTCTCATGGCCCATTAATTAGATTAGCTCTAAAATTTGCCATATTTAACTCAAAATTCCATGTGTCTCTCCTTATTAGCCTGGTCCTTAAATCTTATCCTGGAAAGATTAATATAGTACTTTTTTTCCTCTTAGACCAAAAACACATGATACAAGGTGGCAGACATTATACAAGAAAGAAAAATCATTCAGAATGTGTTTTGTTGAAAGGTAAAAAGAAAGACAACAATAAACAACCTGAGTAGATCTGGACGCAAATAAACTTTATGTTGGCATGCATGGAAAACATAGGACAATCAAATTAAGGAAGGTGATCCATCTACTGCACCTGTGCCGTGCAGTGACACACTCTCATTTGAAGATAACCTGAAGGACCTACTGATGAAGGTCAAATAATACAGCCTGCAGTGTGGATGAAGAAGAAACACTCGTGAAAGTAGCCATCCAACTGGAAATCTCCTTACAGAATGATCGAAGGGAGGAGATGAGCCAGTCAGGGTGCAGTATAGCACTGATGAAACACAACTTTCCTCTAGTTCCTCCCTTTCCCTGGCCCCACACTATCATGATCCCAATTCTACCTTACAAATCTGGCTGGACCAGAGAATGTACACTTATACAAATAAGAGTTGGAAACACAGGGAATCCAGGACAGATAAACCCCTCAGGACTAATAATGCGAGTAGCAATACCAGGAGGGGAAGGGGAAGGTAGGGGAGAAACGGGAAAACAATCACAATGATCCACATATACCCTTCTACCTGGAGGACAGACAACAGAAAAGTGGGTGAAGGGAGACACCGGACAGTGTAAGACATGAAAAAATAATAATAATTTATAAATTATCAAGGGTTCATGAAGTAGGGAGGGTAGGGGAAGGGGGGGAAGGAGGAGCTGATACCAAGGGCTCAATTAAAAAGAAAATGTTTTGAGAATGATGATGGCAACAAATGTACAAATGTGCTTGACACAATGGTTGTATGTGTGGATTGTGATAAGAGTTGTACGAGCTCCCAATAAAATGATTTTTAAGAAAATAAAAGTAGCCATCAAGAATCCATGATGTTATGCAGTCAGCAAACCTGCTGTAAAAGATCTCTTTAAATTTTTTAAGCAAAGTTATAAGTTTTATGCTTAAGATGTATCTGACTCAAACCATGGTGTTTTCAATTGCCTCATCTGTCTGTGAAATTTGTACTGTGGAACACAAAGAAAGAAAAATGGATACATTTAAATCAAGGTGTTGGTGAAGAATATATATTCTCGACTAGAAAAGGACATCATGTTGGTATAGTAAAGAGAAGATCAGCAAAAAAATTGACCCTATGCAAAATTGTCATGAGTTAGAACAGACTTGGAGACAACTAAAAATAAGACTGGAAGGACTAACAAAGAGTCCAGGGTAAAAAGGCTGAGTGAGCATACACACAATTGTATCACTCTACAAAAACCAGGATAGAATTGACAAGAAGGAAGGGCCAGATGGCCAGCATTGACAGAGAACTACTTGAAAGCAAAGTAAATCAAAGTCTCGACATTCCGGAGTCTGCAGGAGCTATGGGAGCAAAGAGAGGAAGGAACAGGCTTACTCAGGAAGTGACCCCACTCCCCGGACCCTCCTGATTCCCAGCTAGTCAGAGCCCCTCCTACAAGCAGAGGCCCAGCATGTTGTGCACCAAGACCTGCCAGCAACAAGACCCAGCTTTTAGCCTAGTGATGTCTCAATACCCCACCAGCAAACAAGGTCCAACTCATTAGGCAATGTCTCTGTGCCCCACCAGCAAGCAGGGTCTGGACCAGTTTAGGCACTCTAGGGGCACCTCGACCTGGACATCTCTTCAGTACTCCCAGCAGCCAAGGCTCAGGCTAGCAAGGATTTCTCCACCAGACAAACCCACAGCCATTCCAGGTGCATATCTGATGCCATAGCCATCTTGCTGCAGTTGCAGTTCAGCCATGCTCTCGCTGTCTATAGCTACAAAGCTCCTGGACCAAGGGAATAACCTAAAAAGGGTCCTTCTTATTATTCATTTTTTATTCAACAGCCTTTTCTTTCTTAACCTTTTCCTTCCTTAGCTTTATTTTTCTCTCTTTTTGGTGTTTTTTTTGGGGGGGTCCACTTTTTTCTGCTCATCCCTTTCGCTACACCTTTTCCACTTTTTCCTCTTTCCTATCGTTTCTCACTCCTTCCTCCTTTCTGGCACCACTAGACAAAGTCCATCAATCAACATGAGCCAACAGCCCATCCAACACTAACGGTTGCACCACAATGCCACAGAAACCAGGGTCAATTGCAGTCCAAAAAGAAGAAAATGAAAAAGAATAATGGGACAAACAACTGAACAATACACACATCCAAAGAAATGTTCTGTAGAAAACGCCCTGGAACTACCAGAAATAGAATTCAGAGAAATTATGTCCATGTGCTTCAGCATATGGGGAAAAAAAACTGTTCCCAAGAAAGATAAATAAAATACAAAAACTAGAAGCCCTATATCAAAGAGACTAGGAGTATAACATTAAATAAAAGAGAAGTAATAAGACAACAGAATCAGACAACATGGTAAAAAAGAATAAAAAACTGAAGAAATGGAGACTGAAATTAGTGAGCTTGAAGATACTTCCCTCGAGCACTGATAGGAGAACAATATTGACACGCACAGTAAAAGGATAGCAACAAACTGACACAATAATGACACTGAATTTATAACACAGCAGTCAAGACAGAGAGTAGCAGACTGGTAAGAAAACAATATGCTATCTACATCAATATGCTATCTACAGAAAACACAATTTAGACACAAAGACAAAAATGACTAAAAATGAAAATGTTACCCAGCTAATGGCAGACAAAAACCAAGGAGAGAAAACAGGCCTGGCAATATTAATCTCCAATAAAATATGTTTCAAGGTAAAAACCATCATGAGAGACAAATGATTACATAATGATTAAAGAAACAATAAAACATGAAGATATAACCATAATAAACATATATGCATCAAATGAAAGACCCTCGAAATATAGTAATCAAACTCAAAAATCTGAACAGAGAAATACAGTACACCAATAGCTAGGAGACTTTAATACACCTACTCTCTAGGAAAAATGGGTCATCAAGAAAGAGATTCAATAAAGTCACAGAAAACTAATTGACACAATTAACCCACTCTACCTCCTAGACATATCAGCACTTCACTCAACAGCAGCACAATATTCATTATTTTCCAGGGCACATAGACCATTATCAAGAATAGACCATAAGTTATATCACAAAGCAATCCTTAATAAATTGAAAAAATATTGAGATTTTACATTCCATTCTACACAGCACTACCAAATTGGAAATCAATGACAGAAAGAACAAGGGGTAAAAATCACATACATGGGAAACAAGCAATATCCTACTTTAAAACTATGGGATCTTAGATGAAGTTTAAAAATTCACTGACATAGAGCCAATTCAAACTCATAGTGACTCTATTGAACAGGGTAGAACTGGCCCATGATTTTCCAAGACTGTACTATTTACAAAAATAAGCAGTTTCATTTTTCTCCAGTAGAGCAGCTGATGGTTTCAAACTGCTGACCTTGTGGTTAGCAGCGCAACTCATAGCCCCCAAAACCACCAAGCCTGAAAATAAATTCAATAATGGATATTTTTCATTTTTCTTGAAATAAATAGAACAAAAACACAACATACCAAACCTTTGGGACAAAGAAAAGGTAGTTATTAGAGGGCAATTTATATCAATCAATGCACACTTAAAGGAAGAGGAAAAACCCAAAATTAAACCTTAACCCAACACCCAAAACAACTAGAACAAAATAAATTTTTCAGTGACCAGGAGAAAAGAAACCATAAAAATCAGAGAAGAAATAACCGTATTGGAATACAGAAAAACATCAACAAAACAAGAAGTTGCTTCCTTGAAAGGAATAACTACCAAACTTTACTACGGAAACAAAAGAAATTATGTAAATACCAAGAACTAGAGATAAACAGGAAGACCTCACAATAGAACTAAAAGACTAATCCAACAAATTTGAAAACCTAGATGAAATTGACAAATTTCTAAAGCCACACTAGCTATACAAATTAATGCAAACAGATGTAGGAACCTCAACAGATCCACAGCAAAAGCAGAAATAGATCAGACAGGGGGAAAGTGAAAATAACTGGAAGCAGACAAGAATGCCCCTTAACTGCAGCCCTCTGCTCAAACCCTCCCTCAATGCAAGAACACTTTGTTCTAACAAGCTGGCATTCTGTGACGTTCACCCTCCCTGCACAATCACTGAAGACAAAATGGGTGCACAAGCAAATGTAAAGAAAGTGAATGGTGCCCAGCTATCCAAAGATACCACAACTACCATCAGATGAGAGGAAAAAGGAGAGAAAACAGAGATTAAACTGAGGTCACAGGCAAGATGAAGACGTCGGAAGATTGAAAGTAGGTCTTTCTGACTCTTTAAAATAAGAAGTGGGGTCTAGCAGATTGGTTTAAATTTCAGCTCATATTTGTGAGTTGGATAATTTGGCAATTAATCTAATTTGTCTGGGCTTCACTTTCCTGTTCTGCAAAAATGAATAAGAACAGCACCTCCTCTTTAGTATCTGGAGAGAGTTCAGAGATTTGTATGTAAAGCACTAGGACAAGGTCGGACACTTGGTCCACCCACTGCCAATGAGTCAATTCTAACTCATTCCAACCCTGTATAAGGTTTCCAAGCCTGTATATGGTTGCCTCATCCTTCTCCTGAAGCACAGCTGATATTTTGAGCCATCACCTTGACCTCAACAGGCCAACATCTATCTAGTCCACAACACCGCCAGGACTCACAAAATTAAGCAGTTTGGCCATGTCTGTTCACACATCAATGCTTGTGGTGCTTTCAGGTTAAGATCAATGTTAGGGTGTATTTAGAGAGCTATCTAAGACTTAAGAGGAGGGCGGCTGGGATAGAATAAAAAAATTAGATTCTATATCTATTTCAGTGCTACATGTTAGGAACTTCAAAGGAACATTGGCCCTATGTAACTGAAAATCTGGTTAGGGAAACCAAACAAATACATAAAATATAAACACATGTGTCAAATAAATATCAAATGTGATGTGCTAAATGAGTGATACCGGCAATGTGGACAGTTTGGGAAAAACTGCAGTTGATTCTGGCTCATAGTCACCCTACAGAACAAGATAAATCTGTTCTGGGATGTTCTTCATGCTATAAATCAAAAAATGTGCTGAAAAACTGGGGTTCGGCTTATACACGGGTCAGTGGTACCCAGCGAGGTGTAACATCCCGCAGGTGATCCCGCCGTTCCTCTACTGTTTGCTGTTCATTCAAAGCCCCGCTGACACTGCAGGGCTTTGAATGTTTGTTTACTCACATCTAACCAATCAGAGTCGTCCTATGACATGGACGGCTCCAATTCACAGAAGCACCCACAGTGATTCACTTACGCAGGCAGCTGAACTGGTAAGGATGTGTCTGTGACTGCGCTCCGTCTCTCCCATCTGGTCGCCGTGTGAATTCACATCCTGCATTTCCCACCCTAGGCTTATACTCGAGTCAGTCAGTTTTTCTGGTTTCCCAGGTAATAATTAGGTACCTCGGCTTATACTCAGGTCGGCTTATATTCGAGTATATACGGTAAGTCAGAGACCACAATTAAAAGGACCCAGCCCTTCAGACTGCCTGTGATGGTTAGGTTTTTCGTGCCAACTTAGCACCTATAAGAAGATGTGGGTACAGTCTAGACTATCAATCAGGTTGCAGCCCTGTAATGTCCATTGGAGATACGGTCTGGAAATAAGAAGGCGCTTTGGAAGCCTGGCTGTCCCTTTTGCTCCCTTCCATTCTTACTCCACCAGTGAGCTGCTGATCTAGCTGCCTCATATGGCTGCCTTCTGTGGCCACACGGTACCGCTTGGACCGACTGCACTGTATCATTATCCTACATCACCTACCTCAAATTGCCATGCTGTGAGGTCCCATGTGCTTTGCCACAGCGCGCTATCAACCTCAACTATGCTTCACCACACCTTGCCCTCCTACCTCCTGCTTCTTTGGCCCTTGAACCTGGTAACTGTGTGAGTTGGAAAGACCTTTAGCACCGTAACTGACCCACAACTCAGCCACACTGACTTCTCTCTGCAGCTTTGTGGGCTGCTTTCCTGTTATACAACTGTGCTACACTCACGTTCACAATATAAGACTCTCTACTTATATTCTTTTTCCTTTAGATCATTTTACTGAGGGCTCTTACAGCTTTTAAAGCAATCCATACATCACTTGCATCAAGCACATTTGTACATATTTTGCCATCATCATTTTCTAAATATTTTCTTTCAATATAAGCCCTTGGTATCAGCTCCTCTTTTTCTCCCTCCTTCCCCACCTCCCACCCTTGTGAACCTTTGATAAATTATAAATTATTATTTTCATAGCTTACACCAGTCACTGTCTCCCTTCACCCATGTTCCTGCTGTTCATCCCCCTGAAGCAGGGAGGTTATGCATTGATCATTTCTACAGGTTCTTTCTTCTCCCCCCCACCTTCTTCCTATCTTCCTGGTATCGCTACTCCCATTTCTGTTCCTGAGAGGTTTCTCTGACCTGGATTCTATGTGTTGTGAGCTATTACCTGTACCAGAGTATATGCTCTGGTCTAGCCAAAACTGAAAGGTAGGACTGTGGTCATGATAGTGGGGATTCAGAAAGCCTAAAAAACAGAGGGATATTTGTGTGTTTCATCAATATTATACTGCACTCTGGTTGATTCATCCCTTCTTTGTGACCCTTCTGTGAGGGGATGTCCTATTGTCTACAGATGGATTTTGGGTCTCTGCTCCAACCCCCCTCATTCTCAGCAATGGTTTTTTTGGGGGGTTGGGGTCTTCTGATGCCTGTTACCTGATCCCATTGACACCTGTACCCATATTCTTAAATGTCCTGGTTTTGTATCTCTAGAGAACCCAGCCTAATACAGTTCGTACTAGGAGTGGGTTTAGAAAACGAAATAATAACTATGAGCTTTCTAAATGTGTTCCCCAGCCTGATTAGGTACTGAGAATGTGGCTTCTCCCCACTGCAAGTATGGATAAGTCAGCACTCTTAGCAATGAGGGGTTGCTGACCCAGTCTGGCACCCCACATAGGATTGCTTTAGATCAGAGAACTCACTTCACAGCAGTGTGTGGCTCTGGGAGCATGCTCAGGGAATCCACTGGTTATACTAAGAGATAGGCAACAGAGAGACCACAGACAGTAAGGGTAAAGAAGCAAGGTAGCAGGAACACTGGGAGCAGCCGGATGCCTGAAGGGGTGATTTCAACAGCCTAGCATAATTTAAATCTTAAGCCTACAGGCATCAGTCTCCAAGGCTAATTTTAAACTCCAAGGTCAGCAAACCCAAGGCTCTTTTTGCTGACCCATTTGCATACTTACTTCCCTGTCTGTGCGTGTGCAAGACCCACGGGGAGAGCAAGATCAGGTTTATGACTGGACATGAGAAATAGGACCAGACCCAGAATTGGTCTGTTCAGAACCTGGAGACACAGGCAGGCCAAGAATCCCACATTTGATAGAAGTCCCGGGGCACATTTCCCTGAGTGGCAACTCAGGCAAGGCCTCACCGCTGCGTCAGGTGCTTTCCTTTCCTTTACAGTTAAGCTGAGCTTTCTGCTTACTGTTTGTGGTCCATGAGTCCATTCTTCATTTTGAGAGACATCAGAGCATTTGCTGTACCACCATGTTTCTCATCATCCTGAAGCAGTCGACTTAATCAAAAGACACAATTACAGGACCAGCTGGATAACCAAAGCTTTCAAGGCTTAGGTAATGCTCTCCAGGAAGGTGTACATACTCTAACCCAGCAGATACATGATAAGGTGTCTCCAATAGCCAGGACTTATGGGTCCAGGAAACAAGGGGTGCAAACAGGAGGGGCACCTCCACTATTACCCCTAGTGGTCCACATGTAGCAGTTTTGCTTCCTGTTCCAGCAACCCAATGCTCTTTGGGTCTGGAGATCCTACTCCCTATGGGAGAAATACTTCCACCTGGAAACACAGCACGGATTCCATTGAACTGGCAGTTAAGCACACCCCTGGCCATTTGGGGCTCCTCTTGCCTGGATCAATAGGTAGAGAAGGGTGTCACTGTCTTGAGTGGTGTGATTGATCCTGATTGCCAAGGGGAAAGGGGACAGGTGTTACGTTAGTGGAGGTAAAGAAGAATATGTCTGGAATTCATAAGTGGCCTCTCAGTACTGCCATGCCCTATGATTAAATGGTACACTGGACATAGCTACTAGTGACCCAGAACCCTCAGGAATGAGGGTCTAGGGCACTCTACCAGGCTGGGGACCACAACCACCTGAAGTGCTGGCTGAGGGCAAAAGGATTACAGTCAGAATGGGTAGTGGGGAAAATAGTAGTTCAGTTAGGATAGCCACATGATCAATCGCAAAGATAAAGTCTTTAATTATCTGTATTTCCTCTTCATATGTATCTGCATCAAGTGTATCAAATATTTTCTACTAGATGCAAATAGGGTTAGTGGATTGTCGTTTGTACATGTGTTAGCTGTACAATGTTATATACACGTATGATTATATTATTGTCTTTATTTGGAGACGATGTATGGTCAAAGAATTGTGTACAAATGCCAAGCTGGCAAGGGGTAGGCTGTGGTGGTTAGGTATGTTAGGCTACCAGGGCACCTGTAAGAAGATAGGAGTGTGTCTAGCCTATCAACCAGGTTACAGCTCAGTGAAGTCCCTTTGAGTTCCCTTAGATAGATATAAGACACTGATCTGGCTGCCTCGCAGCACCATTCTGCACCACTGGTTAGTCACCTTGCATTGCCAGGTAGCACTGCTTGGACTGATGGCATCGCATCATCACCCTGCTGTACCTGACTCCCGCTGCCATGCCATGAGGTCCCACTGTGACTTGCTTCACCACGGAGCTAACTGCCTCTGCTATGCTTCATCATGCCTTACCCCCTCCTGTTTTTTGGCCCTTGGACCTGGTAGCCCATGAATTAGAAAAAACTTTAGCACATTAACTGACCCACGAGCGTGAGTCAGACCGAGCTCTCTCTGCAGCTGTGTGGCTGCTTTCAAGTCAGAATCCCCTTTAACAATGCAAACTTCGCTGCTTATACACATTCAGACATGTCCTGGCTTTGCTTCTCCAGAAAACCCAGCCTACGGACTGCAAAATAGGCAAATGTCAGCCCTTCCTGGTTCTCACCGTCTCCTGTAAGTTCGATAATTCACTAGAATGAATGACTCAAGGAACTTACAGGGTGCTCCACCCAGTATGACAACTTAACTATAACCACAAAAGGACACACAAATAAGGTGTGAAACAAGTTCCAGCATGAACAGTCACCATCCTCAGGGACCCCAAACCATCCCAAGGGCAGATGTTCTTGAGAGTCCAGGATGATTGATAGTATCCTGTGTCCCTCCCTTCCACACCCTGGTGGCATCTGGGAGGAGTCCATACTCAGACGCCTGCTTTAAAGAAAAAGATTTGTCAATTGCTCAGGAATGCCAAGGACAGGAGCCCTGATGGGGCTGCTAGCCACAAGGCCCTTGGTCCAAACCCACCAGTTGCTCATCCAGGAGAAGCTAAGGCTATCTGCTCTTGTATAGACTGGCAGTCTTGGGAACCCTGCATAGTGACTCAAAATCAACTCAATGGCAGTAAGCATCTTTCTGAAAAGTGGAAAAGCCAAATCAAGTTCTTTGTCTCACAACTATATTCCATTGTATTAGTGTAGTGGAATGAATAAAGTTTAGGAGGCCCAGATAGGTAACCTGGATTCAAACTTAGCTCCTCCACTGATTAGCTAGGTGACCTTGGGCCAGTTGTTGAAACCTCACTGTTAATGAAATAGCAATAATATCTACCTCAAGTAGCCTCTATTACAGTATCACTGAGGCAGAAACTGATGGAATGCTCACCGGTTCATATCCTATGTCTCCTGGGCAGACACTGAGATTACATTTCCCAGCTTCCTGTACAGTTATGTGCAGTCATGTGACTGAGCACTGGCGAATGGGACTGTGGAGACAAGTGATGTCTACCACTTCCAGGCCTCGTCTATAGAAAGCTCCCTTGCAAATCTCTCCCTCCCCTTCCGCTGTCTGCTGATTATATGTTGACCCTCAAAGAAACTCTGGAAGCCTATCCCACTTGAATCCCTGAATTACTGAATAGAATAGAGCTGTCTTCCCAGTCAGTATACCTAACTAATTTAGATGATCAAGAAGCAACTTTTGAAGTGACAAGCCACTGGGAATTTGAAAGTTTTTATACTAAAACAGTAGCTATTAACTAATTCAGAAATGAGAATCTTAGAGTACTACATAAAATAAGTGGCACTGACTTAGTGTTCAGAAGTGGACAGAAAACAAATTGATATCGGACGCTGGAAATATGGAGACTCAAGTTATGCAGTGTCAAAATATTTGGTCTAATCATATACACCTCCTAGGGAGGGTGTCCTGCCCGACTACTAATACATTCCAAATCAAATCTTGCCAAGGAGAGTAAAGAAGGAAAACGTCACAGGGTCGAGCTATGGGCCATGAAGACAAATGGACAGATTTCCTTTCAGAGAGGAGAAACCAGAATTAATAAAGAAGTTTCTCCAACCACTGGGCTGGGGTCTTTATCTCACCTGTCCAATATTATGCATCATGTAGAGATCCTGGACATGGAGCCAGCTGCAATGACTGGTTGGGGCCTCTGGTTGTTCCCTTCTGGGAGGGAGTGGTTGAGTTCCATGTGTGAGATGAACACTAAAACAGGTCGTTGAAGATCACCAGGGGAGATTATGTCAGGGTCTGGTTAGTGTTCACCAAACCCATTTCCTTTTGTTCCAGTGTACACAGCTAAATGATATTTCCCAACCTACCTTGCAGTTTTGTGTGGCAATTTAGCTAAGCTTAGCTAATGGAAGGTGGGTGGAAGTGCATCTGTTACTTCCAGGTCTGATCCATAAAAATCTCCTATGAAATCTGCTCTCTTTTCCACTATCTGCTGGCTAGATAAAAACATCCAGGGCAACCTGGTGAATCTTCTGTCAAGCCTGAGTTACTTCTTCAGTAACCGTGTAAGATAAAGTAGCCCCTTCATCCAACAAAGAACTTGAACGTTACCAAAATAAAATAAACTGTTAAAGTTGTAAGCTGCTGATATTACAGACTATCTGCTATAGCACAAGCAGCACCATAAATGTAAGAATGTTATACAGTGAGGAGGCCTCAAAAAGTTTGTAGAAAGTGGAATTGAAAGATACTGGAATTTTTAAACTTTTAAAAGTCCCTTCATATTAGCATGTTTTAAAGGATGACATTTATGAGTGGTCTAATGTATGTGCCTTGTAAATTGGGCACAATGATGATGTACTCTAGGTATAGCTATCAGAAAGTATGATATGAAGAAATATTTGTTGACTTAAAGTCATGTCATGCTATATTAATAAATAGGAAAATTGATTTGGAAAATGTGTTAGGCTGGGTTTTATAGAGAAACAAAATCAATGACCTTCAGGCAGGTATAAGAAAGAAATGTATATCAAGAAAATAATTTATATATTTTAAGAAAGCAGCCCACACAGTCATAGAGCACCCAAGCCCAGTCCAACTCAAGTCTCTGGGTCAGATACTAGTTGGCGGCCTGATCCAACTCATGCAGCTGCTCGGTCAATGAACCAAGAAGCAGGAAGACCACAGGCCAAGAAAGGCAGAGTCAAGGATATACTAGGTCGACAGGAAACCTATCAGTCTACTGATAGATACCAAGGTCAGAAGGACACGTGGTGGATGCCATCCCAAGAAGTGGATGCAGGATCCAGACCAGCAGGAATAAGAAGGAGAGAGCATGAGTTCTCCACAGAGTCTACTTATATATCTGAATGGGCCCCACCCCCAAGCAGATGTCATCAGGCTGTGACCAGCACCTTATGTGGGAGGCCTTAGTATCAACACTGAGGATCCAGACCCAGCTGCACTGACACAAAGCCTAACTATCAGAGACAACAAAATATAACATAACCCCACAATTGTAACATGGTATGTGTCTGTAAACACAGAATCTGAGAGCCATCTAGAAAGACGGCAGCTAAAATATGAACAGTCAAAATAGTGAAATTGCAGTGATAATTTTTCCTCCCAACCAGCATTTTTCAAACTTGTTTGATTTTTCATAATGCCTATGTTGTTTTGCTTTTCACATTAAAAAAATAAAGCCATTTTAACCTTCGGGGAGCTATTGGGCTAAACTCAAGATCAACAACTCAAACTCACCAGCTGTTATGCAGGAGAAGGTGAGACCACTTGCTCCTATATTTACAGTCTCAGAAATCCATAAAGGGTCACCGTGAGTTGAAATCAACCCGATAGCAACGAGTTTGGTTTTGATTTCTCATTTTATGAGAAGTTGCACAAACTTCCTTTTCTCTGCCCTCCATAATCACGGGACATTAGGCAAGCCTTGTACATTGGCCATTGTACTATAAAAGAGAACCAAACCCACAATCATCGAGTCGATTCGGACTCTTAGTGACCCTATGTAGGGTTTGTGATGCTGTGCATTCAAGGAAAGGAGTAGGTCGATTCAATGAAAGGTCTCCAACATAAAGTCCCTGGCATGTCTGAGAGCCTGAAAGCCCCTGGAACTAGTGAGAGGGAGACAGGGGATGAACTTAGAGAGTCAAAGCCAATTTTTAAATGTTTTGCACATAAGCACAACTATCATTGTGTCAATCACTGAACTAATTATCTCCTTTATAGTCAGATTGAAAAATGACCCTCTTATCACACAAACCTCTCCATTATGAGGATTGTGGAAAGGTGACTATCGAGTTCTTGCAGTTGGGTTTGAGTCTTAGGGCCTTTGATAAATGAACCACCATGCAAACAACACAATTTTCAGTAGAGGTGTTTTGTGCATCGGAAGCATAAATCTGAACTCAGAATGTAAGGAATAATCAAATCCCTTCTTTATCACTTCTCGTCATTTCTGACACCAGCCACTGATGTGGTCCTTTCTCTCTGACCACAGACGCCTGGAGTTAGACCAGATCTCATAAGTTAAAAGGCACCATCCTTCAGATTGCCAAATAAGCCATGACGAGTCACAAATGTGGGGAATCCACCTTATATTCTAACCATCTGGTCTGCGGGCTCAGGAGTTAGATGTTCCCATACCTCTTCAGGATGCCAGCCACAAGTCTGGGGCCTTCTGTGGATAACCTTACTTCGATCTGCTAATCTTTTGAGTTTGAGAATGTTAGAATCACTTACAGAACTCATCAACAACAGTATACTTAAGGTCACAGCGGTCTTACAGTAAAAGAACACAAATGGGGATCATCATGAGGAAGATATTTATTTTCAAGATCTGAGGTGGGGCTTCCCAACTGAGAGCTCCCATGGACCAAAGGACATGTCACACTCTATTAACCAAACAGAAAGCTCTCTAAGTCTCCATATTTAGGACTTAAATAAGTCAATCATAATTAATCCCTTATTGCACATGATGGTAGGATAAATCATGCCTCTTCTAGTTAGTTGACATCAGTCTACCAGGTTTCTGGTCTAACCAATGTCCATCATTAGTAGAAGTCTTCAGGCATTATCTAGAGATTTCAGATAAACCAAACTCACTGCCATCATATCAATTCCAACTTGTAGTGACCTGACAGAACATAGTTGAACTGCCCCCTGGGGTTTCTGAGACTGCGAATCTTTATGGGAGCTGACAATCGCTTCTTCCAGAGCAATTTCTTCCTTCAGACCAACTGGTGGGTTCAAACTCCTGCCCTTGCCGTGAGCAGCTCAATGCGTAATGATTTTAGAGAAAGGCACCTCAATTTCTACCAAGGTTGCCTCACAGAAATCGAGGGCCAAAGCAAAATTTATTTTCCATTACCACACAGATGTGAGCCGGAGGCGCTCCAGTTTTGCGACAATTGATCTAGTCATATTGCCTACAGCTGAGGAAAAGGGCTTGAGAGGTTAGAAGATTGAAGACTAATTTAAAAGGCACCAGAAACAGCAGTAAGACCAATAAGAGTACTAAAGAAACAGAAAGAAGAATCTTGTCCTTTAAGATGGTAAGGAGTTCACAGAGCTCTAAGCGCCGGTGGATCAGCAAAGTCCGTGCCATAGATGTAGGTAAATTGAAATCACTCGAGGTACCGCCAACTGAGGGGGAAAGAATACAGGAGATTGTTCATAACAGTATGGGAAGCCCTGGGAAAGGGGGAAAAGGAGAAGGAAAGGCAAGGACAAAAGGGAAGGGGTGAAAACCACAGATAAGAAGACATGCATGCACCTGGGCTGGGTCTCTGTGCCAGCTCCCGTGGTGCCACTGAAGAGATTATGTCACTTCACAGAGACTGAAAAGCCCTCTAAAAGTCACCACGTGTCAGGTTTGTGGGACGCCTAAAGCAACCCAACTCTGAGACTACAACTGCCACACTCACACCAAAGTCAAGGAAGTCCGTTCGTCCTACCTTCTGACCTCCCACTCCTCACTGGCAGAATTCCACAGGAAGAGAGCCGACCAAGCCGACTGCGATCTTAGTTGTCAGACTCACAACCCTTGCAGGAAAAGCAAATATGAAGGGGTTAAGTGAGGGGTCAAGAGAACACAATGAACGGCCAGCCTCCAGCCTTACCGCTTCCCACATGGGTCAACAAATGTGCACGACAGAAGACAAATGTGCGATGCAAGTGAAATCAGAGGGTAGATCCTCAAAGGAAATCTCTCCCTATTTTCTAGAGAAAATTACTTGAGGGTCATCATATCACTAAAATTAACATGAAATGGCCAAGGAGCCCTAGTAGTGCCGTGGAAACATGTTGGGGTGCAATTCCCATGGTCGGTAGATCAAACCCACCAGCAGCTCCTCAGGGAAAAAACTGGGCTTTTTACTCCCACAAACAATTAGTCTCAAAAACCCAGAGGGGAGTCCTTATGAGGGAACATTGACTCAATGGCAGTGTGTTTGGTTTTTGTGTTTGGCCCAAGGTAAAGCCAGGAGAAAGCATAGTTTGCATTCTCTGAAAGCTCTGCCCATGCAAACAGGAAAGTGAGTGAAGGGAGACATCAGACAGTGTACAATATGACAAAATATAATAATTTATAAATTATCAAGAGGTCATAAGGGAGAGGCGGGCGGGGAGGGAGGGGAAAGGAGCTGATATCAAGGGCTCAAGTAAAAGGCAAATATTTTGAGACTGATGAGGGAAACAAATTTACAAATGTGCTTGACACAATGGATGTGTATATGGATTGTGATAAGAGTTGTACGAGCCCCCAACAAAGTGATTTTTTTTAAAAAGAAAATAGCATTCTTTTGTTGATATGGCTGTTGCTAGTACATACAGTATCAAGGCACACACACACACACACAAAATTGTTTTAAGGTGCCTCCTCTAACTTGATGAGCTAGAAAAGGACCACTTTTCTCTGGCCTGGCCAGGACTGTAGCCCCAGCTGGCATGAGCCATTCACCCCCTGGTCGCTCCCCTGGGAACATGAGCTTTTTTACCAATGACACCTGTCCAGTTGTAAGCTTTTGTCTACCTACTTTAACCTGTGCCTTCCCAAGCCCGCTCACATGCATTCTCATACATATATCCTCACAACAGCCCTATGAAATAACCATTAGTGTTGTGCTGCGTACGAGAGATTCAATGGCTTGCTCTCAGTCCTACACTTAGTGAGGGCTGGAAGAGCTGAGCAAGATTTGCAAACTAAGTGCTCAGTAACAATGCTGCAAGCCTGCAGAGGCAGGTTCTGTGCTTAGGTTTCCACGCGTGGAACCAGTCAGCCCTGGTGGCGAGGTGAGATTCTACTACTCCCTTCACTTGACCTGCCCAGTCCTTCCAGCTATGCGAATGAACACACAGACAGAGGCACATAAGGCACCAGACGCAGGAAAAGCGTGGGCTGCGGGCCCACGCACGCACCAGATGCACTCGAGAATACTCAGCCCTCGACCCACCGCAAACGTCACCCTTCTATTTATTGCTATTTTGGACCAGCCATTGCCTCGCTCAGAGAATGCCCAAACGCAGTCAGATCAGACAGAACAATGACCCTCAATGGGACTCTGAAGCTGGGATTTCCGGTGGACTTTGCTGGTGGAACAAAAAGCCCTTAGAATCAAGCTCTTTGGGGTGACAGGGAAACAACGCTGCCATTATCTTTGCTGTGCTAAGGCCCCTTTGAGTCCTCCACTCACTGGACAATAGTGAAAGAACGCCCTAGAGGGTTAGCCAAGGAGTGTGTCAAATTCACAGAATGCTCACTGGAAATAGCTCACACGGGATGGCGCCCCAAAACGCTTATAAAGAAGTCAGTGGGAGAAAAACACCAAACTGAATCCATTCATTTTCATAATGATCTTATTACACAAATGCCAACTGTGACTAGTGTCGCCCTGAAGATACTCTGGTGGCACAACGGTTAAAGCTTTAAGATGTTAACCCCTCCGAGGTCAATGGTTCGAACCCACCAGCTACTCCATGGGAGAAAGATGTAGCAGTCTGCTGCCAAAGAGATTGCAGCTTAAGAAACTCCCAGGGCAGTTCTATGCTGTCCTATAGGGTTACTGTGAATTGAAATTGACTTGAAAGCAGTGGGTTTGGTATCCCCTCCCTGAAGCCAAAACATCTAAGGTGCCCAAGGAAAAAGGGAAACTGCATTTAGAGACAGGCACTGGCAGAGTTCTGCTGAGCTGTGCTTATTTTGTGGTGAGAATGCCCTCTTTGGGTGTGAAATTATACTAGCAAGAGTGGTGAACCGTCTGAGGGAGGAAAGACAAACTACTAGAGGGATTCCAAGAAAATAGAGCCAAACAACGTTCTAATGAAGCGTGTTAGAGCTTTTTTTATATAAAAACTCTTATTAAAGCAATTTATACATTGGAAAAGGAAAAAATGAGTCTTCAACTAGAATTCCAAACTCAGATACAGCTTTTACTTTCCAAAATGCATTTGGTATCAACCACCCAAGCTAAAAGGACCAAGGACAATCAGAGCCCAGGACGCTGCGTAAAGAATGTGCCCAAGGAAGTGCTCGCTTGCTAGTCACTGGTGGCTGACGTGGAAGATCACCGACAAGGACAGCCCCTCTCTTTGCAGGTGTCAGCAGGGCAGTGTCATCCAGCTCTTCCTCCAAGACCAGCAGGTCTCTGGAACCGAGGCAGAGTACAAAGTGGGGTATCATTTACCCTCATGATGCAAAATGGGACATCAAAGAATTGATCCAAGAGTCGGTCTCAGGGAGCAGTACAGCAACTGGGAGCTGAGCGGCTGGAGGAGGGGGGGACCAGGGGTGGGGGTCAGTCCCATTCAGAGCTTCCTGCCAAAGCCTCTTTGTACCGGAGGCAGCTTGCACTCTTCCTGTGTGAGTTGTGCTTCAGCAACGGATGAGCACTACGCACTCTAACATATCTTTCTAATCTTCCCTGCAAACTCTTTGTGCCCCTCCCCTCACCCCACACCCAACAGCAGATCTTTGGTGTGATGGGCAGTGACCTGTCTCTAGGAACAAAATAAAATGAAGGAAACTGGTGTTTTAAAAATTGCTGCCATAACAGGAAAGTGGGTGAAGGGAGATGCTGGGCAGTGTAAGATAAGATAAAATAATAATTTATAAATTATTAAGGGTTCATGAGGAAGTGGGGAGCGGGGAGGGAGGGGGAGGCAAAAAAGGAAAATGAGCTGATTCCAGGAACCGAAGTGTAAGGTGAATTTTGAGAGTGATGAGGGCAACGAATGTATAAGGGTGCTTTGCTCAATTGATGTATGTATGGATTGTGATAAGAGTTGTACGAGCCCCAATAAAATGATTTATAAAGAAAATGAATACAAAAAAATGCTGCCGAGTGGATTCTTACTCATAGAGATTCCACGTGATGCTATGCACCTGACATTGAAGAAGAGGGGAAAGTAAAGAATGCTGAGAAGAAAAATAACAACAACGTCTAATACAAATCCATGATCTCCCAGCTAGAGTTCCAAAGACCAAATCTCTGTAGCTCCTTAGGCAGCAGTCTGACCTAACTGAATGTGTATAGTGGCAAAACCTCACACCGATGTGTTAGTCTGGGTACTTTAGAGAAACAAATCCACAGAAACTCATGTACAAGAGAGAGTTTTATATAAAGGGTAAGTGCACATCAAGAAAACATCCCAACCCAGTGCTGCCCAAGCCCACAAGTCCAACATTAAGCCATATGTCCAACACCAATCCACAAAGTCCTCCTCCATCTCACAAAGCACACACAATGATGCCGACTGCAGGAGGAAAGCTGAGTCAGTGAAGGTGTAAGCATCTCAGCACTGGCAGGGGTCTCCACACGGCTGCTCCAGCACCCAGGGCTGCATCGGGTTAGGTCCATGTGGCTTCTCCTCAGGGAGTTCTTGCAGGAAATGAGCCCTGCCAGCTGAAGCAGGGAACTGGCTAAGGCAGCTGCACCCTGGTCTGACCATCAGAAAGCAAGAGACCCGAGAACTAGAAAGGCGAGGCTCACTGAGCCATTTATCCATCCGCCCTTCAATTAGCCCCACATGTGTTTATTGGCCAGCTGGACACAATAAACTAACTACCTCAGACGTGAAGCTATTTATAGTCATTCAGTTTCCTATTTCATGGGAAAAGTCACCTGTTTTTGCTACAGGAACACTAAAGGTCAATCTACAAATTGAAAATGGTTACTCTACAAACTGAAAAATTCAATCCCAAATATAATAAGGAGTTTAATTCAACTCCATGCGAATAGATAAACCATGCATGGACTGCCACATGGCAGGGCAAAGAGACCAATGAGAAATGAGTGCACTGCCACATAACAGGGCAAAGAGACCAACGAGAAACCATCCTTGCTCGGCAGGAGTTTACATTTGAATTATAAAACAGGCTATATGCATAATGAACTGCAGTAGAAAAAGAGAGAATAAGAAGATCATTCCAGAGGATCAATAAAAGCAGCTGGGTATTACTAACTAAATCTTAATCAGAAATAATACTTTGATGGGTATAGGGCAAGGAGGGAGGGCGCATTTCATTATAGTCTTCATGAAGAGAATAATATATGCTGTAAAAAAAGGACCAGAGTGTCAAGGTTAACTATTTGGGGCCAGCCGATAGCAATGATTGATTATAATCAATCACAAAAGTGTTTTATGAAGTTTACATTGGCTGAGCAATATGCAAACCAGATTGCAAGAAGAGACTGAGCAGACATGAGCAGAGATATAAAACACAACTATTGGTCTCTCTCAACCTGGAGGGAAAAAGAGTGATAAGAAATGACAGGCATATCAAATATTTAGTCCAATGGTCTACTGGACCATGCAAACATTAGTCTCCCCAACCCTGAGACCAGAAGAACACATAGATGGTACCCAACTACCACTACCAACTGCTCTGAGAAAGATCACATTAAATAATGCTAGATACAATAGGAAAAAATAGGGAACAGAACTCTAAATCATAAAAGAGCCTGGTTTACTGATTGGGTACAAACTGTACCCCCAAAACTATGTCTCTTTGTCACACTTCATGTCTGGAACTGAACCCACTATATGCTCTAATTATCAGCAATCTAAGATCCAAAGAACAAGTTTTGTCACAGGGTATAGTTCCAAACGTTAAGAAAGACAGAGAAGTAGAAACAGGAAAGTAGAAAGGAAGTATGATAAGTGATGGGACATGAAGGAGATTGCAATGGACAAGTTGCAACAAAGTGTGTATGAATTGTTGCCTGTAAGACTGATGATCTGCTCTGTAAAGCTTCACATAATTCACAATAAAAAGTTTTTCTAAAAAGAAGAAGGTATCGAGCAGAGAAATACCAATTTAAGACCACTGAGAAGATACCAAAAACAAAACAAACTCACAACAATCAAGTTGACTCCTACTCGTCGCTGACCCTGTACGGCAGAGTAGAACTAGGAGTTTCTGACTACAGGAGCAGAAAGTCTCGTCTCTCTTCTGGAAAGCAGCTAGTGTGTTTGAACTGCCAATTTTGTCATTAACAACCCATTTGGAAACTCGCTATGCCACCAGAGCTGGGGAAGACATAAATAAGGTCTGAAATATCTTCTAAAGAGCCCTCCCTTGAGTGGTTGTTTAAGCTTTAGGTTTATTAAAAAGGTTCGCCTGAAATCACTTAGCAAGCACCTGAAACATACATACAGAGGATCTTCCCTACTAGACTGAATGGTACTTGAGGGAAATCTTATACATCTTCCAACACTCTGAAGCGCAAAATGTAGTCTGTCTTTTTTTACAATGGGACCTCTTAAAATTCAAAATTTTTATTGGTTTTATTGTTTTTGCTGATTGTCTTCATTTTGTTTTGTTTTGTTTGTTTGAATGGTTTTATTGGTGTATAATGCCCATATATAAAAATCAATAGTCCGATCATGTAAGAATTGTGCAATCATCACCACAATCCATTTCTGAATATTTTCTTCTTTCTCATTCTCCCTCTTGTTAGCTCCCCATTCCCTCCAACCTTCCATGCCAGGTGCCTAGGGAAACATTAATCCAGTTATTGTCTCTATAGATTTGCCTATTCTGGATTTTCACGTAGAGAAAATCATACAGAACATGAAACCAAAAAATGATAGAAAACACAGGAAAACCCCAATTGAAAAGAAAGTGGGAAATATTAAAAACAGGAACAACTTTAAAATGGGTCAGAAGGGAGACCAAATGGCACGATGCTGCTTTTTTTATTAAATACTTTTATTCAGGGGCTCTTATATCTCTTATCACAATCCATACATTCATCCATTGTGTGACGCACATTTGTACCTTTGTTGCCATCACCATTTTCAAAGCATTTTCTTTTTACTTGAGCCCTTGATATCAGCTCCTCATTTCCCCCTCTCTCCCCAACCCTCCCTCCATCATGAACCCTTGATAAATTAGAGATTATTATTTTCATATCTTACATCATCCTGTCACCCTTCACCTACTTTTCTGTTGTTCATCCACCTGGGAGGGGGTTATATGTTGATCCTTGTGATCGATTCCTCCCTTCCCCCCCCCTTCCCCTAATCCTCTTGGTATCTCTACTCTCATTGTTGGCCCTGAGGGGTTTGTCTATCCTGGATTCCCTGTGTTGTGGGCTCTTATCTGTAGCAGTGTGCATGCTCTGGTCTAATCTGATTTGTAAGGTAGAATTGGGATCATGATAGTCAGGGGAAGGAGGCCTTAAAGAACTAGAGGAAAGTCATGTGTTTCATTGGTGCTTTACTGCACTCTGACCGGTTCGTCACTTCCTTGCAACGCTTCTGCGAGGGTATGTCCAATAAGATGTTGCATTTTAATCTAACTACATCTGCAAAAATGGACTTTACAATGTCTGATACCAAAACTATTCACATCCTAGACTACAGTCAAAGCGGATTACCTGGAGGCTTAATTGACATGGGGATCCTGCAAATTAATTTTGAGCATCCACTGTCATTCATAGCCTTCTGCAAACTAGGTGTTCAGAATTTAAGCTCTGATACCCTTTTTGGATTTTATATTTTACAGTGTGGATTTAGTTGACACCTTACTTAGATGGCTACTTGTTTTAAGACAAGTCTTTAAAAACTCAGACATTATTCTTGCTGATAGCCAGGCACTATGTCACTATGTCTTTTATACCAAACCAAAGCTCACTGCTATTGAGTTGATTCTGGTTCACAGGTACCTATAGGACAGAGTAAACTGCCCCTTTGGGTCTCTGAAACTAAATCTTTACAGAAGCACAGGGCTTCCTCTTTCTCCCTCTGAACAGCCAGCTGGTTGGTTAGAATTGTTGACCTTCCTGTTAGCAGCCCAATGCACAACCCATTGCAGATCCACCGCTCCTTGCTGTGTATATTGTGGGACAAATAATAAATATTTCTGAGTGGACAAATGAATGCAATGGAATGAAGACATGGATAGCTAGAGAAGTTCCTGGGTGTGACAAATGACTTTGCTGCTAACCAAAAGGTTCAAATTCACCCAGAGTCGCGTAGAAAAACAGTCCTGGTGACCTGCTTCAGAAAGTTTGATCTTTGAAATCTATGACACATTACGCATATTAGAAATGATTTGACTAGCTTTAAGAGCCCCCAATAAAATGATTTTTTTATTTTAAAAAGAAATGACTTGGCTAGAAATTAAGGTCTCCAGAAGAAAAGTTGATAACCCAAGGAAAACAAGATTAATAAGGAGTTGAAATTACATTGACCAATTAAATTGGAAGAAGATGTCCATCTATAAGGACACTTTGGCTTATCTTGGGTGTTATGGAAAGCAGAAGGGAAATATTAACTGTACTAAAATGTGCAAATAGTTTTTCATCTGAGGATTTATAATCACAACAGCTTCCAAAATCCTAAGAGCCTAGTTTATTAAAAGCTTGACTATCTCTTTACTTAAACTTTGTAATATGATCCCTTTCCTATCAGTATTTGAAGATGAGAAATGCTTTCATTTATAAATATAAGGCACATACATCCTCATGTGTTTAAAAAAGCCTGTTAGGAATTGCACCCAATCTGATCCCGCCACACTGAGGCAAAACACTAAAGGGGTGCAACAGACAGCAAGGGAACAGAGTGTCAAGGTCCCCAGGGAATGCTGAAGGTGGGCTTTGGGGTCAGGGAATGGCACCCCAACAGAATGGAATGGAAAATACTCCTAAAGGCCAACAAACATTCCTTAACTAATTACAAGCTTTTTTTGCTTGTTGTGTTTAGTTTAGTTTTTTTGTCATTTGGTTTGTTGTGGTGATCGTTTTGTTATATATTGTTGCTTGGTTTTGCTCTGTCTTGTTTTTGTGCATGTTATTCTCTCCACATGTCTGTCCAAATAAGATAGGTTGGATGAAAAATCTGGAGGAGAAATCAACAGGACTGACAGTTCCAGGGGGACATGAGAGAGGGGGAGGTGGGGGGGGGGCAGAAAGGTAGTGGTGTTAACAAACCCAGGGACAAGGGAACAACAAGTGATCCAAATTGGTGGTGAGGAGGGTGTAGGAGGCCTGGTAGGGCGTGATCAAGGGCAATGTAACCAAGAGGAATTACTGAAACCCAAATGAAGACTGAGCATGATAGTGGGACAAGAAGAAAGTCAAAGAAAATAGAGGAAAGAACTAGGAGACAAAGGACATTTATAGAGGTCTAACTAAAGGCCTGTGCATATGCAAATATATTAATATATGAGGAAATGGAAATAGATCTATGTGCATATATTTATAGGTTTAGTATTAAGGTAGCAGAAGGACATTGGGCCTCCACTCAAGTACTCCCTCAATGCAAGAATACTTTCTTCTATTAAATTGGCATTCTATGATGCTCACCTTCCTGACACAACCTCTGAAGACAAAGCGGGTGAATAAGCAACTGTGGTGACGAAAGCTGATGGTGCCCAACTATCAAAGATATAGCATCTGGGGTCTTAAAGGCTTGAAGGTAAACAAGCGGCCATCTAGCTGAGACGCAACAAAGCCCACATGGAAGAAGCACACCAGCCTGTGTGATCACGAGGTGTCAAAGGGATCAGTTATCAGGCATCAAAGAACAAAAAAATCTTATCATTGTGCGCTCACCTCCCTAATACAACCACTGAAGACAAACGGGTGCATAAGCAAATGTGACAAAGAAAGCTGATGGTGCCCAGCTATCAAAAGATATAACATCTGGGGTCTTAAAGGCTTGAAGGTAAACAAGTGGCCAACTAGCTCAGAAGCAATAAAGCCCTCATGGAAGAAGCACACCAGCCTGTGCGATCACGAGGTGTCAAAGGGATCAGGTATCAGGAGTCATCAGAACAAAAAATCTTACCATAGTGAATGAGGGGGGGGGGGGTGGAGTGTGGAGACCCAAAGCCTATTTGTAGGCCATTGGACATCCCCTTAATGAAGGGTCTCGGGGAGGAGATGAGCCAGTCAGAGTGCACGATGTAGCAACGATGAAACATATAAATTTCCTCTAGTTCCTAAATGCTTCCTCCTCCCCCACCCCAATTATCATGATCCCAATTCTACCTTGCAAGTCTGGCTAGACCAGAGGATGTACACTGGTACAGATAGGAACTGGAAACACAGGGAATCCAGGGCAGATGATCCCCTCAGGACCAGTGGTGTGAGTGGCGATACCAGTAGGGTGGAGGGAGAGTGGGTTAGAAAGGGGGAACCGATTACAAAGATCTACATGTGACCTCCTCCCTGGGGTATAGACAACAGAAAAGTGGGTGAAGGGAGACATTGGATAGGGCAAGAAATGACAAAATAATAATTTATAAATTATCAAGGGTTCATGAGGGAGGGGTAAGAGGGGAGGGAGGGGGAAAATGAGGAGCTGATGCCAGGGGTTTAGGTGGAGAGCAAATGTTTTGAGAATGATGAGGGTAATGAATGTAAAGATGTGCTTGACACAATTGATGTATGTATGGATTGTGATAAGAGTTGTATGTGCCCCTAATTAAATGATTAAAAATAATAATAAAAATTTAAAAGCCCATTAGCCCTAATCATTTTTCCAATCCATTCACAAATCAAGATATCACAAGTGTAGAAAAGAAAATCTCTTGTGATGTACATATCATAAAATATAAATTCAGACTGCACCTTCTAGACAATCCACTCACTGTGTTTTAGATAGTCCACCTTTAAACGTGAGAAAGCAATTAATCTTCAGTCAGGGCCACCTGTCAAATGCATGCTTCTATTCTTGGAGGATCTGTATGCACGGGTGAATCTAATCATGTTAATGATTAATATTAAACTTAGATTAGTGTAACCCTAGGGTGTTAAATTACCTACTACATTCAGTCAGCTGACTGCAGGGAGCTATCTAGACCTCTTGAAATGGAACCACCTGGGTTGGGGATGGAAGCTGAATTTGTGAAAGACCAGTAAACAGGAAATAGGAAATTTACACAGTAGTTCAAATCTTGGACAATCTTAATCCTTCATGACAAAATTCTCAACATTTTAAACTGGAAGGGGTCTTACATGTCATCCAATGCAGTTACTCTCCTCACATACAGAATCCTTCCTTATATCCATCCTGAAGCCATCCACCTCTGAAGCAATGCTTGCAATGGCAAAAAGCTCACTACTGTTCAGGATAGGCAGCTTGTATTTTTCTATGAATTAAGTCAAATTTTGATAACTTACTAATATCTTATTAGTTCTAACTTTAATTATGGGCCAAGTAGACACTAAAGTAATACTGAAATAAGGAATATTAAATAAATTAGTAAACAAATGAATTCCTAAATATAAATTGATATAACTAAGTCACTAATCAAAAATCCAAATTTTTCAGTAAAAAATTAAGGATTTCCTGAGACACATCCCTCACTGGCCCATCGCACCACCGGGGTCAACACTGAAGACACCGTGTGGGAATTATGCCTCGTCTGACCCCACCACAGTGGGCCGAAACACTAAGGGTGCACAACAAAGCAACAAAGGGAGCAAAGCAATGAAGTCCCTGAGGAATCCCAAAAATAGACTTTGGAGGCAGGGCGTGGCACGCCATCAAACTTGACTGGAAAACACTCATAAAGGTCAACAAACAGACTTGGAGCTATTTATAGGCTTTTCTTTTTTGTTGTTTTGCTTTGTTTTGCTTTTGTGCTTATTATTGATTTTGCATGTCTACCTAGATAAGATAGGCAGGATAACCAATCTAGAGGGGAAAACAACAGAACCGATGGCTGGTTCCAGGGGGACCAAAAAAAGGGGGAGGCAGGGGAGAGCCTAAAGGCCCAGGGACAAGGGAACAAAGAGTGATCTAAAATCAAAGACGAGGAGGATGTAGGATGCCTCATGGGGCTAGATCAAGAGCAATTTAGCCAAGAGAAATTAATGAACGCCAAATGAAGGTCCAACATGATGGTGGGACAAGAAAAAACTAAAAGGAGATAGAGGAAAGAACTAGGAGGAAAAGGACATTTATACAGGTATAAAATCAGGCATGTGCATATGTAAATATATTTACATATACTGATGGGGATATATATTAAGTATTAAGATAGCAGATGAACATTGGGCCTTGACTCAAGTACTCCCTCAATGCAAAAACACTGTGTTCTATAACCTGGCATTCCATGATGCTCACCTTCCCTGACACAGTCACTGAAGAGAAAATGGGTGCATAAGCAAATGTGGTGAAGAAAGCTGATGGTGCTTGGTCTTAAAAGATACAGTATTTAGGGTCTTAAAGGCTTGAAGATAAACAAGTGCCCATCTAGCTGAGAAGCAACAAAGTCCACATAGAAGAAACATGCCAGCCTGTGTGATCATGAGGTGCCGATGGGATCACGTATCAGACATCAAAGACCCAGAACAAAAACTCCTATCCATATGAATGAGCGGGGGGTGGTGCAGAGTGGAGACCAAAGCCCTTCTGTAGACAATTGGACATCCCCTTACAGAAGGGTCACAAAAAAGAGACGAGCCAGTCAGGGTGCAGCATAGCACCGATGAAACATATACAACTTTCCTCTAGTTCTCCCACACCCACCCACTACAATGACCCCAATTCTACTTTACAAATCTGGCTAGACCAGAGCATGTACGCTTGTACAGATAAGAGCTCGCAACACAGGGAATCCAGGACAGATAAACCCCTCAGGAACAAAATGAGAGTAACAATACCAGGAAGATAGAGGGAAGTGGGGGAGGGGAGCCAATCACAATATTTGACATCTAACCCCCACCCCAGGGGGACTAACAACAGAAAAGTGGATGAAGGGAGACAGTGGTCAGTGTAAGACATGAAAAAATAATAATTTATAAATTACCAAGGGTTCATGAGGGAGGGAGGGTGAAGGAGGGAGGGGGGAAAAGGCTGATACCAAGGGATCAAGTAGAAAGAAAATGTTTTGAAAATGACAATGGCAACATAAATAAAAATGTGCTTGACACATGGATATATGTATGGGTTGTTATAAGAGCTGTAAGAACCCCCAATAAAGGTTTTTTTTTTTCATTAAAAATTTGGTCAAGTCCATTGAACATTTCTTAACCAGGGGTGAATTATTCAGAATTGTGGGGTATAGCACAACTTAAATAGAAGTCATGCAAGCTTAAGGGAAAAAAAAAATTTAAGTTGCCCTCAAATTGATTCTAACTCATGGTGATACCATCTGTGTGGAGACAAAACGACTCCTTAAACTTCTCCAGGCTGCTTTTCAGAAGTAGATCTCCAGGCATTTCTTCTGAGGAGCCTTGGGGCGAATGTAAACCTCAGACTTTGGAGGTATCAGAGGAGCATGTTAATCACCTGCACCACCCAGGGGTTCCTCCGACCCATGATCTAATGCTCCCTCATCTTGTGTCCTTAAAATAAGGAGGCCAGCACCTGTGATCTGAACTGTCACAGCTGATGAGTCACTAATCCTCAAAGATCACGATCCCTCCCCTTAAGGAGCTGACCATTGTGTTGGCACTTCTCTGAGGGTTCAAATCCATCACAGATCAAGGGTAATCAAGGTGGCATGAGAAAGACTTATTTCAATTCATTTAATGTAATCAATTAATTTAAGACAAGAATCTGGTCACCTGCACCAAACGACCATTTGTATTAGACAAATATTTCCTTTCAGTAGCTGCATCGTTTGAATAGGAGCATCATGTATCACCCTCTAAAATGCAAGGGATTTATCAGATTGATCTCTGAAGGCATGACAAAAGGTAGATGACCAATGGGGGTTGGGATAAAAGAAACAGACCCGGGATCAGTGGCCATGTGAGCAGCTGAGCACAGCAGACAAGCGCCAACCACCTTCCAAAGCCAAATGTAAGCACTATTTCATTCTTTGTCCGGCCACAGTTCTCCTTTTTCTCTCCCTTCTGTTGTGGGGAAAATGAACAGCAAAATCTGTGCTCAAAGAAACAGCTGGTAAACTTCCATTTCAAAAGAGAACGTGTATCTTGAATGGTCAACGGATATAAAAGATATTTTAAAATTGCATAATCGAGGATAGAAGTCATTCTCCAAGGAATTTTTTTCACAAAATTAAGAACAAACTATAGAAGACTCAGAAATGTTAAAAGCCTTCGTACTGAAATGGTTCTTACCAGAACACGGCTGCCCTCATGTGGTCTTAGCTGTGCCAGGAGGAGACTTCCCAGCCCCCAACTCCCAGGGTGAATGTCAGAAACATCTCCCGGAGCAAAGGGCTGGAGAAAGGGCCTTTGCTTGATCAGCATGAAAACTCAGCATATTAACAGAAGGATTATAATCATTCCCAAAAGAATGATTTTTAACTCTAGTCAGACGACTCTTCTTAGACCCCCAATCATAAAATGTTCTGAGTATAAAGATGTTTTTATACTCAGAAATTGTGTTTTCTGCTTGTCTTTAGCTCTTACTATTTAAATACCCCATTGTGTTCTCACTTTGTGCTTACATCAAGTTTTGGGAAAAACCACAAGAAAATTGAAACACCAAATCATTTCATTGCTCCAATCAAAATTTCAAGATAAAACCATAAAAAGTTGTAAAGAGGATTATAAATAGGTTTCTCATTTTCTAGAGAAATGTCTTATGTTTGAGCAACATGAAAGTATTTTTTCTCGTTTCAGAAAAAAAGTTTGTATTCCCTTAAATCTATAGGAAACATGCGCAGAATTAGATGAGAAGGACAGACACACCAAGGGGCTTGTCTGCATTGGTAAGATGAGGGGGGGTAGGGGAAGGGTGGCACTAGGGTTCTTTATTTTGTTTGTAACTTTCTCTCATCCTGTAATGAGCTTTGTGTTTTTGTACTAAGAATAAAATAATAAGAGAATGTTCACTGAAGAAACCAATGAACTCAAAATCCACATTTCCACAGCACAAAGGTTCAAAGACTTTCTCTACTAGCCCCTCTCCCTCTAGGGCTATATCTCAGATGTGCGTGAGGTCCCTACACAAGTGTCCTGGGTCCCAGCATTGCGAAGTTCTCAGGACAACAGAAACCTCCATCTCGGTTTCACACCTCATGTATTATGCAAGAATCCCAGTAAATTTAAGTGCTGAGCTAAAACATTCAGGTCCCATTTAGTCCAAAATCTGCAATGAGCCATGGAATTAGTTCTTTCCAGCTGAAACATACCTTTTTACCTGCACATTTTCATGTATTTTTGCAGGACGCTAGTTTAGAATGGGATTTTGCATTTAAAAGCATGAAAGAAATTAAGATTATCTCAAAATCTCACCTGCCACGGCTAACAATTCACTCTTATATTTTAGGGAACATAATACGTATTATGGAGTCTCTAGTTGGTGTAAACAGTTAAATTAAGTCAACTTGTAAACAAAAAATTGGAAGTTCAAAATCACCCAGGGAGCCTTAGAAGAAAGGCCTGGCAATCACCTTACCAAAAGAAATCAGTCCTTGAAAATCCTATGTAGGAAAGTTCTACTCTGGTACACATGGGGCCGCCATAAAACAGAATCAACTCGACAGCCATGCCATGGGTCTGGGTTCTTATGATCCCCTGTTACCTGTAATCTAGCACAGGTCTGCTCTGAACCATGGCATAGCTTGTGCGGGTCATCCAGATTTTGACAACACAATTTGGTTTTAATCCTAGCTCTACACTTAGCAGTTAGGTGACCTTGTGAAAGAGTCCAGTGACCCTGAACCTTCAGCGTTGTCATAGGAAAATGAAGATTATGCCCACCTATATTACCATAAAGGTTTGGAGATTAGTTCATCAAAAGAATTCATAATAGAATGGCTAGCACATTATCAATTCAAAAAACTCAGCTGTTGTTCTTCCTATTATAAAAATGTCTTAGGATTTGTATGATGAGTCCGTCTACAAAGTGCTTTCAGATCATTCACCTCATGTGATCCTCACACCACCTCCGCAAGAACAAAAAGTGGCCATTACGATTTCTATTTTTATTCCATCTTTATTTTTAGCTGATGAGAAAGTCAAGGTTCAAGGTCAAAAAAGTAAGCCCTGTTGCTGAGAGCTGTTTGCCTGATGGCACTGCTTCTCCACTGTGAGCCCCGAACCCAAACTCCACTGCAATGCATTGAATTCCAACTCATAGTACCCCTGAGGATCAGCCTAACACTGATAAAACCCAGCAGATGCTCGGGGAGAGAAGGATGCGGCAGTCCGCTTCAGTTACGGGTTTCAATTACAGGAAGTGTCATGCCCGAATGTAATAAAACTGACTTTCATTTCAAATCGCCTACTATTCCTACTTTAATTAAATCAGACTGCTATTTCCACATCACTCCGAATTATTTCTGTTTTGCTTTAGTAGCTACGGGGTTATTGTTGTTTCATGGAGCCTTCCTGTCTATACCCGGCGCTTGGCTAGGTGTTTCATTGTAATCTCATTCACCCCTTGGGGAGGTACTGTCCTGTGCTCATTTTACAATTGGGGAGACAGAAGCACAGGGCGGGCAGGATTAGAATACTGGCCGCCTATCTCCAAACTCCAGCTACTGTACCTCTGATACTGTCTAACTTACGTTTGTGAGACAGGGATCCATTCAAAGGGCACACACCCAACCTATGAGCTCTCCTTTTAAATCTGCGGAATCTGAAGCTTGGAGACACAGCACAATTAGGATCAATTTCCTCCCGGGCCTCGCCAGGACAGCACGCGGCTCTGTGACTCTACATCTCATTCGGAGACCGCAAATTCCTCGGCACCTGTCTGACAAGTGAGATGTCTAGAAGTCTGAACCATCCTACTGAACGACTTCAGCGCTCTCCCGAGAGCTGAAGGGGGGCACACGCTTCGCCAGGGGGTGCTACAGCCTGCTGCCGAGGAATCTCCTGTCCTGCGCTGGAGTGTCCCGAAATCGGAAGTGGGCGGTGCAATTATTTGCTGAGCAGCCCCTGGGGGCGATGCCTTCCTCCTCCCACCCCCACTTTCTGCCACCAGATTCCTGGTGGCCAGGCCGAGCGCCCCTGAACCCACAGCGGTCTGTCTGTCCTATGGCCCTGCGAGTCTCCAGACCACGGCCCGCTCGGGCCACCGGGTGCAGAGGCAGGAGCCCCAGCGAACGGGCACCCTCGACACTCCGGCCCCGCCGTGCGCCCGAGTGCGCGATGTGCCCCGACCTCCACTTCGCTCCAGGGCGCGCGCACCCTCGTCTGGCGTGAGGCAGAGGACCTTGAACCCAGCTCTGCTCGGAGTTGGTGCTCAGCTGAGATCGCGGCGCCAGCAGGACTCCCCGCTGGGCTCCCCTGGGGCCCCGGCTCGAGCCAAGATCCCCGTGGCCCGTCGCCCTCCTACCTGTGCCGTGGCCCTCCGCGCCTGGCCGTTCCCGGCGCCCGACCCAGCCACCTGGGGCGTCCGCGGGACCCCTGCCCAGCATAGCCCCTCGGCTTCCTCTCCGTCTACTGGCCTCGGGGGTGGGCTCTGCCCTGCCGGCTCCTCCTCCTGGCCCTCTTCCTCCTCCGCCTGGCTGCCCCAGAGACCCGGCGGGGACCGGCCAAGCGCGGCTGTAAGGAAGTGGGGAAGGGGCGCGGGAGGACTTCCTCCCTGGCCTCCTTCCTGGTTCTTATCCCCACACGCTTTCACGCGGGAGGGCTGGGGCGTCTCGGTCCCTGGAAAATTCAAATGGGCCTTTCGCTCAGTTCTAGCTGAAGACAAGTAGGGGAGTGTGGCTTGCAGGGGGTGGGGAGGGGGCACACGCAGAAATGAGTATCATCCAACGGCTAGGAGGGCTTCCCCAAGGAGTACAAAAAGCCTTTGATCCAAGACGGTAATTTGGGAAGTGACCTGGAGTCGAAAGCGGGAATAAATGGGAAGACTTCTTTAATAAAGTGTGAAAAGGCAAGAAGTTCCTTTGAGGACAAACGTGTGCCCGACCCCAAACCCCATGGTATTTTCAATAGCTTCAGATGCATGTGAAAGTTGGACATTGAATAAGGAAGAAGGAAGAACTGATGGGTTTGATTTATGGTGCTGGCAAAGAATATTGAAAGTATCATGAACTGCCAAGAGAATAAACAAGTCGTCCTGAGAAGTGCAGCCAGAATGCTCCTGAGAGGCAAGGATGTTAGAACGTCCCTCATTGACTTTGGACGCGCTGTCGGGAGAGTCCAGTCCCTAGGAAAGGTCTTCCTGGTGGTCAAGTAGGTGAGCGGTTAAAAGACAAGGTGGTGGCTGCACCAATGGACTCGAACATAAGCGCAATTGTGGGTGTGGCACAGGATGGGCAGTATTTCAGTCTAATGTACATAGAGTTTCCACGAGCCAGGCATGACTAGACAGCACCTAACAAGAACTTATATAAGGGGAAGGAAACAGGAGAGATGTGAAGTGACACTGGGAATAATATCAAAACCCAAACCAAACTCACTGACATCTAATCGATGACGACTCATAGTGACCCTACTGGACAGGGTAGGGCTGCCCCCCACCCTTGAGTTTCAGAGATTATAACTCGTTCTGTGAGCGGAAAGCCCCATCTTTCTCTAGTGAAGTGGCTGGTGGTGTCCAAACTGCTATCTTGCAGCTCACAGCTCAATGTGTCGGCCAGCACTTCACCATCAGGCCTCCTGAGAAGCAGTGTAAGTGGGAGCAGTTGTTCAAAGAAAGCTGTGAATTCACTTTCAGCACAGAGCTTCTTGGCCTCAGAGCCTTCATCCTCTGTTGGGTGGAGCCTTCCCAGGACTGTAGTCATCCCCGCCCCCCCCACCACCATCTCCCACCCTCCACCCCCATCTCTCTCATACTGACTCAAGGTGGGTGTGGCAGTACTTCCACTGCAGCATCCTGCGGCAGGACAATGGATGCACAGAAGTCTCAGAGATGGTTCTTGCCCTCAAGAGCTCACCTGAAGTCGAGAAGATAAAAATAGCATATCAAACATAGCCTCGTGAGGAGGTCGAGTCAGTAAAACTTTCTGGAGAAATGGGAAGAATCTTACTAGCACAAGAGAAGGTCCAAGATCACTCCAATGATGAGAATCTCATGAGGGAAAGCACATAGGTGTAGACAGTAGGAAACTGTGGAAGGTTTCGAGGCCCGGGAGTGATTTCACCACCACTAAAGTGGCATTTATTGATACAACCATAGGCCAAAGCTATTGATCTTCGGGCTCCAGTTCCCAGCTGCAGGAGTTTATTCCAATCAGACCAGGTTGAAACGTCTCTGTGAACAGCAGATTACTCCAATTTCTCTCCCTAATACATTTGTCTTAATTCCATGAAGGGGCCTTCAAAAAAGATAGTTTTGTCATATGGAAAAAACTATTTTGAAGTCAATGCTAATATCAAACCTTTAACAAAACTCAAGTGCACATATTCTCAAATCATTGAAGCTTTGAAACAAGTTAACAAGAACGCTGCCAAACATAAAACAATAGTTTTTATATAAGTCAAGAGGTTAAAGAAAAGTGAGATAAAGATTAATCCAAGGCAGGTGAACTCAGAAGGTTATGTTGTTGTGGTTGTAGTTGTTGCTGCTGTTGTTATTGTTGTTGTTGTTAGTGCCCTCAGGTTAGGTTCAAATCTCAGTTATGCCATGCACAACAGAATGAAACACTGCCTGGACCTGCACAATTCTCACAATTGTTGTTATGTTTGAAGCCATTTTTGAAACCACTGTGTCAACCCATCTCCTTAAGGGTCTTCATTTCGCTGACCCCCTTCCACGTATGATGTTCTTTTCCACGTATGATGACCGCTTCCTCCAGACAACATCTCCAAAGTTCATGAGACAAAGTCTCACCATCCTCACTTCCAAGAAACTTCTTCCAAGATAGACTTGTATATTCTTCTGGCAGTCAATGGCATTTTCAATATTCTTCAACACCCTAATTCAAACGAATCAGTCTTCTTAGGTCTTCCTTATTCAGAATAAGTAGATTATGGTGACTCCTTTGGGGGATTCCAAAAAGATCATGTTGCTAGAAGTTCTGAAAGGACACAGGACAATCCCAGATGCTTATTATGATGAAATTTTAGGAAAAATTGAAAACTACATTGGTGAGGTCAGAAAAGTTGTGCCGGGGAATTTTTTTTCCCAATCACAACAATGTACCTGTTTATTCTTCAAAGATAGCAAGAGCTATCCCCCAAAGAATTTCACTGAGAAAACTTACCCCATTTATCCCACCACCCTAATCGTGAGCCTTCAGATTTCTTTTTGTTCCCAATGCACAAAGAAAATTTAAAAGGAGCATGATTTGATTCCGTCAGGGATGTCAAATTGCTCTTTGGATGTGGAATAAATCAAAGAGTGAAGAATTTGTCAGGAGTGAGATATAAAGCTAGAAATACTTCCTTCAGAAGTGTATTGACCTAGATCAGCGGTTCTCAAACTAGGAGTTGAATGACCCTTTCACAGGGGTCGCCTGATTCACAACAGTAGCAAAATTACAGTTAGGAAGTAGCAACAAAAATAATGTTATGGTTGGGGGGGGGTCACCACAACATGAGAAACTGTATTAAAGGGTCACAGCATTAGGAAGGTTGAGAACCACTACCCTAGACAAAGGATACGCTGATAAACAATAGCTTCATTTTGATGGTTTTGTTTAATGATCATTTTACCTGGCTAGAGTAAAGGACCACAAACTCCTCAGGGAATTGACCACATACTCCAATGGTTTTTGAGAATTCGCTTATACCTTACTACAATGTACCCTTGCAACATGAGAGTGTGAGAATAAGGATGTCATCTTTGTTGGATGAATCAATCCGTATGGAAGCACTCAAAAAATCAGATCAAGTGATGTATTGCACTTGGTAAATCTGCTCCTCAAAACCTCTTTGAAAATGCTAAAGAGCAAGGGTGTTACTTTGAGGACTAAGTGCACCTGATCAAGCCATGCTGTTTTCAATTGCCCCCTATGCATGTGGAAGTTGGCCATTGAATAAGGAAGACTGAAGAAGAACCAACACTCCTTGATTACAGTGCTGTTGAAGAAAACTGAAAGTACCATGGGCCGCCAGAAGAATGAACACAACTGTTTGAGAATAAGTACAACTGGAATGCTCCTGGGGAGCCAAGAGGGTGAGACTTTGTCTGGTGTACTTTAGACAGGTTGTTGGGAGAAAATTGTCCCTGGAGAAGGACATCATGCTTGGTAAATGGAGGAAGGTCCTCAACGAGATGGTCTGACACCGTGGCTGTCACAATGGACTCATAACAATTGTGAGGATGGGACAGGACTAGACGGTGTTTCATTCTGTGCGCAGGGTCCCTATGTGTGAGAGCACACTCCCTGACATCTAACAACAACAACAAGGGTATCCTAAAGTTCAGTCACAGTTTAGGACTACCAAGATTAGTGGTAATATCTCTAATTAAGGGAAAGGCAATAGTTCATTATTATGAAAAAGAATAATGAAAACAGAGAAGATGGGGTTGTGTTTAAGAACTACTTAGAAAAACTCATTGGCATCACATCAATTTCAACTCATAGTCACATCTTAGAAAACCCCCATAAGGTTTCTAAGGATGTAATCATTATGGAATCAGACTGTCTCATCTTTCTCCTAGGGACTTAAAAACATACTTGGGAAGTAAAATTATCTGAAACGTGGTGACTGGATGTTGAGGGTAAGTGACAGGAAAATATCTAAAATGCCAAGGTTTTAACTTGTCTGTTGAGGCTGCGAGGATGGTGTTGCCACAAAGTAATGGTTGCCAAATATATTTTTATGATAACCACTTGGGAAAATATACAAATATGAAGGTACATCTAACACTTCATAGGGAAATCTCATTTCCCATGGACTTTTTTAATGTTCCTCTACATATTATTTCATAATAGTGAAGGTCAAGAAACCTACTTCTTAAGAGCAAACTATTGACCAGTTTCCTTCTGTCTTCAATGCATTTTCCGTCGTGACTATTGTATAGCAGTGCTTAGCATCAGTTTAAATTCTGGGTCTTAAGAGTGTAAAGGAATTTCTACAGAAAGGATGACGCGATCAAGTGATGAAGGGATACTTGTTCTATTGATGTTCTAAGTTGAAATTTTTAGAAAGCTCTTCCTCGTGAATTCTGACAAAACATCTTATCAGAGAAGAGATGGAGTCACTTTATACATGCCAATACATTCTGAGTTCTTAGCCTAGTCTCTTTTCATCCCTAGTAGAACCAACACCAGCCCTGCTATATTGAAAGTGTGCATAGCTACATATTATATTTGCATGTATAATTAACATTAAATATTGTGGATATAAATTTGTAGGATAAATCCAGGAGTTCAAAAGGAAATAAAACGTATAATGCTTTAATCGGGTTGGGGAAATTTGGAAACTGTGTTTAAGAATATGGAAATGCCTTAGAAATTTATTAAAAGTAACTAATATTTACTAGGTATGAACTGCAAGCCAAGAAGCCATAGTGTTTCGGGTCTTGTTTGGACTGTTAACTGAGAGGTCAATGGTTCAATCCCACCATCCACTCCATGAAAGAAAGAGGCTTTCTGCTACTTGAAGATTTCCATCCTCAAAACCCAAAGAGACCAGTTCTATTCCACCCCTCTAGGGTCACGATGAGTTGCAATCAACAGCAGTGGTGACTGCATGCAGACATGGCTCTAAGAGATATCTCCTTGTCAAGTCTGTTTCTTCTTTATTACAACTCTACTGTTATAGCCCTTTGTATAGTAGGTATATTAGGTAACGTGGAAAAATTAAACAACTTGCTCCAGGTCATGGTGAGTGGCAGAGCAGATATTTGAAACCAGCTACTGTAGCAGTACAGTTCACAGTCCTAATCAGAGTCATGCCCTGCTGTCTCTCACTAGACATGAAAACGCATTTTCTGATGCTAAGCCTAAATGAAGGCTCTCTGGCGACATAGTGAACTAAGTAAGCACTAGGCTGCTAATCGCAAAATCAGCAGCTCAATCCCACCAGCTACTCCTTGAGAAAGAGATGAGGATCCTATTTCATTCTAGCTAAAGTTCGAGTTCCATAGAGACATTTGCAACTTCTGAAACGGAGATAGTTAACGTTTAGTGTGCCAACCTGGTCGATAAACACATGTGGGATTAATTGAAGGGCAGAGAGATAAATGGATCTGCGACCCTCGCCTTTCTTGTCTCTTGCTCTTTGATCATCGGACTAGTGTGCAGCTGTCTTGCTTGTTCTGTAACTCCATTTGCAAGCTACACTACCTGTGGGACACCTAACCCGTGGACTGTGTCACTGTAATTTGAGGTTCCTTCAAGACATGCTTCGCCACACCATTGGAATTTACATCTCTTAAGCTGGGGGCTGTCGGACCCTGTCATCTGGCTGTTGGTGACCTGCCTGCCTTACTGTTTGCTGCCTGTGGCCAGATAGCCTAAATTGCTCTACAGAGGACTACCCAGTGGCCCTCAAGACTTGAAGCACTGCCAGTGTCTCACAGCTGTCACACAGGAGTGAGTTGAACCGAGCCATTTGTACTGCTTTATAGATTAATTAACTGTTTATTTCTTATGGTATATATAAAATTATTAGCGTTCTGGTTTTGTTTCTCTAGAGAACCCTGTCTAACATAGAACCCCTATGGCACCATTCTACTCTGTTCTACAGAGTCTGAATCAACTCAGTGGAAGTGATAAACTCAAACAGTTGCTCTCCTGTCATAACATGAAACTTAGAATTAGGGAATAAATCATGCACGCTATTCATTTTCGGGCATGTATACACATACCCTCCTTTCTTTAACTTCTTCCTTGGAGTGAATGAAAGGATAGAAGGCAGTATGTAGAAGTATGCTTTATATATGAGAATGCTTCAAAAAGTTCATGGAAAAGAATCCATTATATTTTCATTCCATTTTTCCTACAAATTTTTGAAGCCCTTCCTACAGTTAATGTATCTCTATCCTCCACCTTGTTTAAAGTGTAAGCTGCTTGAGACAACTCTTATGCCAGTATTCATCTTTGCATCCTTTGGCCAACGAATTGTTGGAATAAATATTCTGAATTGAGATTCTAATTCTTGATAGGTTGGTTAATTCATTTCCCAAGTCTCCTGGAGATTCACTGAGCCATGGTAGATACTCAAGAGAATTGATGTCAAGTTACATAGCTACAGTTAAATAGGAAATATTCTCATTGAAAACAATAACAATACTTAAACAATTCTGGGAACTTTAATTGTCTAAAGATATTTTCTTTAAAAAAACTTGAATGAATTGAAGAAAATGAATCTGTCTTAAACTCCGGAAATAACTTTTGACAACATGAAGACTCTCATTTGTTAATGCCTGGAATTAGGAAGTTGGTTCCATTTCAAATGCCATCAGATAATAGCAATGCCAAAGGATGTTATCATCATTTTAGGCTAAATATATAATATAAATAGCCTTCTTCTTGGCGTCCACATTGTCTAACAGTTCTAAGAGGGATATAATACGTGAGATACTGACAGAGCTACTGCTGATTCCTGTTCAATCAATCCTGGGGTGCCCTCTAACTGGTTTCTCCCAGTAATTATCCTGTGCTAGAGACTCAGCATCCAAAATGGGTTTACCTGATCACATAACTAAAGTTATTAAGGAAGAATAACTTAATTTTATTCTGCACAAAGACCTACCACTCTGTTTGTGTCATTGATTTTTCTCCTGTTCTTGTCTGTTTGCCTATGTATAATGTAGGGTCAATTGGCCATGAAACTCTTAAGTAATCGTCCCTCATAATTAATTCATTGTAGTAGAGTCACAGGGTGCTTTTACACTTTCTAGTCTCTGCTCTGAATAAATGAATTTTATTCTATATTAGAAAATCTACATCTATGGTTATCCCAACTTCCACCAGGAAGAAGCCACTCACCCATTCTCACAGACACTCATTAAGTCACTCGTTCAATCCCTCGGGCACATCAGTCACGTCACTCACATGAAATAGACCTCACCCACTCATCTCACCTTCTGACTTGTGTTGATTTTCTAGTGTGATGCTTGGCACTGTTTTTCTCATACGTCTTATACATAAACTACATATTCATTCCCATAGTGCTATGAGGCAATTTAATCATTTTAAAAGCTCAGCAACCTCAAGTCTTTTCTTCTGATTTGTAATCTTACTTCTCAGAGGGGGACACCATTTCAAAAAAGTCAGTTTTGTGATGAATACCATCTGGGACATTTCAGAAAGCCAATCAGGCAAGTCCAAGGACAAGGTCTTTAAGGGAACACTGCCCAATTTCATGAGGCTATCTCATTTATTTGCCCTAAACTTAGTGACCACAAAAGATTTTCCCATTTAGTCCCTTTTCATCATTTGTGTTATGATGAGAACTGTAAAGTCAATGGATTTATTCTTCTCTGGTACATGTTGTAAATTGTCAGGTCAGTTCTTTCTGTCCATTTAAACCATTTAGCCAATTTGAAACTCGAATCCAAAATCAGACTAAAGCTTCCTCTTTCAATTAAATGTGTGTTGTGATTAGTCATGCCATTTCTTAGTTTCTTTCTGTGAAAACAAGAGGCAGAACAGATGAGTGATTTTTAGACTGTCAGATTTCATAGGCGGTTGTAAAAATGTTAGGGAAATAAAGAGATCAGATCGATAATGCTACTCATTTTCATTTTACCAAGTAAGTTTACAAGAAACAAGCAAAACTTTTTACCAACTACCATTTCCTGAAAAAAATTTAGTCTTCTTAACCTGAAAAAATATGGAAAACACAATACCAGAATGAAAGAGTCCCTCAAGTGGAACAATGTCTTACTTCAAACTCCTTATTTTTTTAATTGTTTTTCTTCCCATTTTGCCTTGGCCAAGTGAAGCTTTCGCGGGGGTAGAGTGAGATTCCAAGTAACTGGGTCAACCAATGAGGCAACTACACTCAAGGTCAGAATTCCATGAGATGCAAAGTCTTACAACAATGCATCAAGTAATGTAACTAACTTTTAGATTAAGAACCCAATTGTCTATTTTTTTCTAAGTATAAACGCAGTCATAGAGATGTTTTACTTTGGATTTGGCTTTCAGAGGGCAAAACTGAAACACAGTTGGGAATTGTTACTAAACTACTAGTGGTCATTGGCAGTATTTTCTTAATAGATCTGACTTACTGTCTCCCTGGCACAAGTAGGAAGCTTTTCCTAGTGCCTCTGAAGTTGGATAAGGCTATGTGACTTGCTGTGGGCAATGATGCATAGCAGAGGTGATAAGTATCCAATCTGGAAGTAAGCTTAAGGACCAGTGCTTGATTCATCACACCTTTTTGACTCCATGACGATGTGTGTCTTGAGATGGAACTTCCAGAAACCTTGACCCTTAAATGACTATGAGCATGGAGCTGGTAGTAGAGATCTGAGATAAAACAGAATCCGAGCACAGGCAAGAGGAGCGAGATATAAGAAGTAAGAACTGAAAGGAAATGAACAAAGTGAGAGACATTCAGAAGAATTCATGTGTTGCTAAAGTTAAGGTTGAGATGGCTGGAAATCGCAGCACTTGATACGAGATGACGGGCAGATTTCAGAAGAAAGGTTAAGGGGGAGTTAGCTGGGTAGCTGTGACAAGACAACTGGGTTATTTACAAGAAGAGAAGGGAGCAAGATAGCTGAACGCTGAAAGTCGAGTTGACCTACATTTAAGGAGTAAGTTCAAAATGTTCATGATGTCAAGGGTTCTATGAACCATCTAAAGTATCCATGGACTTCTATAGCGCCCTATGGCCCCAAATTAGAATTTCTCCCCCACAAGTGGCATATCCACATTCTTCAGCCCAACCAGGCAAGTTCCTATTCATTTTGGGCCCCAACACAGCACATTTTAAGCACACCTATGTGCTTTCCCTCACGAGATTCTTATCATTGGAGTGACCTTGGACCTTCTCTCAATCTAGTAAGAGTCTTCCCATTTCTCCAGAAAGTTTTACTGACTCGACCTCCTCATGATGCCATGTTTGATATGCTATTTCTACCTTCTCGACTTTTGCCTTTTTTTAAGGAAGAGCTTACCTCAACAGCCTTTGAAGTCTTTCTATATTTAAGTCAATGCTATCTTGTCTGATTTCTCTACATGAGGATGGTGAAATAGATCTATGTGCATATATTTATAGGGTTAGTATTAAGATAGCAGAAGGACATTGGGCCTCCACTCAAGTACTCCCTCAATGCAAGAATACTTTCTGCTATTAAATTGGCATTCTATGATGCTCGCCTTCCCGACAAAACTGCTGAAGACAAAGTGGGTGAATAAGCAAATGTGGTGAAGAAAGCTTATGGCGTCTGGCTATCAAAAAATATAGTGTCTGAGGTCTTAAAGCCTTGAAGGGAAACAAGTGGCCATCTGGCTCAGAAGCAACAGAGCCCACATGGAAGAAGCACACCAGCGTGTGTGATGACGAGGTGCTGAAGAGACCAGTTATCAGGCATCAAAGAACAAAAAAAGTCATATCATTGTGTGCTCACCTCCCTGATACAACCGCTGAAGACAAATGGGTGAATAAGTAAATGTGGCTAAGAAAGCTGATGGTGCCTAGCTATCAAAAGATATAGCGCCTGGGGTCTTAACGGCTTGAAGGTAAATAAGCGGCCATCTAGCTCAGAAGCAACAAAGCCCACATGGAAGAAGCACACAGCCTGTGCGATCACAAGGTATCAAGAGATCAGGTATCAGGTATCATCAGAATAAAAAAATCTTACCATAGTGAATGAGCGGGGGAGTGGAGGCCTAAAGCCCATTTGTAGGCCACTGGACATCCCCTTACAGAAGGATCTTGGGGAAGAGATGAGACAGTCAGGGTGTGATGTAGCAATGATGAAAAATACAACTTTCCTCTAGTTCCTAAATGCTTCCTCTCTCCACCACCCCCACTGTCATGATCCAAATCCTACCTTTCAAGCCTGACTACACCAGAGGAGGTACACTGGTACAGATGGGAACTGGAAACACAGGGAAGCCAGGGCGGATGATCCCCTCAGGACCAGTGGTGTGAGGAGCGATACTGGGAGGGGATACGGAGGGTGGGTTGGAAAGGGGGAACCTATTTCAAGGATCTACATGTGACCTCCTCCCTGGGGGACATACAACAGAAAAGTGGGGGAAGGGAGATGTGGGACAGAGCAAGATATGACAAAATAATAATTTATAAATTATCAAAGGTTTATGAGGGAGGGAGGAGTGGGGAAGAAGGAGTGGGGAGGGAGGGGAAAAAATGAGGACCTGATGCCAGGGGCTTGGGTGGAGAGCAAATGTTTTGAGACTGATGAGGGCAACGAATGTACAAATGTGCTTTACACAATTGATGTATGCATAGATTGTGATAAGAGTTGTATGAGCCCCTAATAAAATGATTTTTTAAATTTAAAGAAAAGAAAATTATATACAAAAGTTAAAATGAAATAACTGTGCATTGAAAAGACCAAATAAATGAGTGTAATAATAAAAAAATAACTAAATAATAGATAAAGCCAGAAGATGAGTTTCTCAGAAATGGCCACTAGATGGTAGAAGCGGACTTTAAAATGTTTGGCAGTAATCAGGGTTAGCCTCCACGGGGGTTTGCACGCAATTGCTCCTTGTGACTTTTTCCTTTAGAGGAGAGTTCATTTGAGAAAGACAGTGATTAAGAACTCACACAGCTGCCACTTGAGAATTGGCAATCTGCTTCCCTGAAAACGAAACCAAAATCACTCCAAACCTACAGGAGAAAATAGAACTGCCCATACGGTTTCCAAGGCTTTAAATCTTTACAAGAGCAGGCTTGCCGCATCTTTCTTTCACTGGAAAGCTAGTGGGTTTGAACCACCCATCTTCTGATAAGCAGCCAAGTGTCACCAGGACTCCTTTCATTGCCTTGGAAGTCTGATAAGGGCAATTCTATTCCAAAACATCACTATGAGTTGATTGAGATCAACTTTATGGCAACAGATCTGACTTCTGGTTTGCTACTGCTATATCCAACATCATGGCTTCCAGATCCCTCACTTGGGCTGATGTCTTTGTGCTTCTATATAATTGATAGGTAGACATATTGCTTTAGATACCTATCACCTCAAGCCATTGATAAAGGTGACAGCAATAAAAGAGGACTAGCCCATCCATTGCCTTGCCCCATAAGAAATGTGAGAACAACGTCTCAACAATTGTCTCTGCGATAGCATGTCAGCGGATTCACAAGGTCAAAGTTTGTAGAATATCTTTTACCCTCTGATGTTACTGTATATAGCAGATACTTCATAAAGACCAATTGTTTCACGGGGGGGGGGAAGACGAGGACTTCCCGTCCTGTAGAGCTACAGTCTTGGAAATGCAGAGAAATGGCTCTAACCTGTCCTAGAGAGTCACGATGAGTGGAATCCACCTGACAGTGAGTTTGCATTTTGAATGCTTAGAAGTAAATATCCATTCCTTAGATGTTCCTTAAGCTTCCTAGATTTCCCTAAATCAGGATCTGCAACTAACAACCAACAGGAAGTGAAGAGGGGAAGAAAGTCTTAAATATAGGTGAAATGAGCACATCCTTAATATGTTCCCATGTGACAAAAATATTTCAATATTTTCAAAATTTAAAACAAAACCAAACAAACAAGTAAGGAAGGAAATGCTTGATAAAGAGTAGATATCTAAGAAGCCTTTAACCAAGAATTATACTTCAATTATACTTCGACATTTATCCTTAATTTTTTTTCTGTAGAAACAAAGACCAACAGAAGAAAGGAGGAAGTGGAAGTACAAACCATAATACCCAATGATCAAGCAATAGTTGAGTATCAAATGATTACTCATAATGAAAAATAATTATGAAGATTCCAATGTCCCAGCCCACATATCACCTTCAAGTTTGATATGGTTCTCTTTCATTTGCTATCTCTTACAACCTCCATAACAGTAAATTTCCTTTTTAATTTAATTATCACATTTTACTAGCTAAAGTTTGTTTTAAAGCCATTGCAATATAAATTGTGCTGCTATAATAGTTATAGTTCACTACAAAATTTAAGCCTATACTAAAACATCTATAAACACGTAAATGTCCTTCTGGGATAAGACGAGGTGCTTGTTTACCCAGTCTCGCTTGGCAGTTATGGACAGAGCAGGCCACGCTAAATGATAAAATAAACTATTTGTGCCAAAAAAAGGAAAAGTGTTCCTGTTCTAGTTGTTATTTGCATGACTCTTGGCAAGGAAACTGAGCTTCCCTGGGCTGGGTCCAGAACCTGAAATCCCAGAGGTTCCACAGGGACCAAAGGGCAGCAAAGGTTGATTAAGCATAGCAAAGAGAATTCTATTTCCTGGTGTGTGTGAGCTGCTCGTGACACCTCCTAAGTCTTACAACATCCTCACAATGTAGAGAGTAGAAGGAGTAGGGAAGCTTTGTTCTTTAGAAAAAGACAGACAACAATCCAAAGAGGTCTTCTCTACCTTCCCCATGATGTCAGAAGACTGACGTAGGTCATCGTCAGGTTGGGAACTTTTGTTTTAATCCTTTTATTGGGGGTTCTTACAGCTCTTATCATGATCCATATATCCATTGTGTCAAACATGTTTGTACATATGTTGCTATCATCATTTTCAAAACATTTTCTTTCTACTTGAGTCCTTGGTATCAGCTCATATTTTCTTCCCTCCCCCATTCTCCCACCCTCATTAAAAATTAAAAATTATTATTATCTTCATATCTTACACTGTCTGCTCTCTCCCTTCACCCATGTTTCTGTTTGATCATTGCAATCCATTCTCCCTCCCCCCACCCCCCAGCTCATGGTATCACTACTCCCATTATTGTTCCTGAGGGGTTTATCTGTCCTATATTCCTCGTGTCAAGAGCTCTTATCTGTACCAGTGTACATGCTCTGGTCTAGCCAGATTTGTAAGGTAGACTGGGGTTATAATAGTGAGGGGAAGCATTAAAGAACAAGAGGAATGTTGTGTGTTTCATCGGTGCTATAGTATACCCAAGCTGACTCATCCCTTCCTGTGACCCTTCTGTGTGGAAATGTCCAATTGTCTACAGATGGGCTTTGGGTCTCCACTCCACCCCCTCCCCCTCATTCATTTTGATATGATTGCTTGTTTTGGGACTTCTGATTCCTGATGCTTGATCCTGTCAACACCTCATGATAGGCTGGTGTGCTTCTTCCATGTGGGCTTTGTTGCTTCCCCGCTAGATGGCCGTTTGTTTAACTTCATGGCTTGAAGACCCCAGATGCTATATCTTGTGATAGCCGGGCACCATCAGCTTTCTTCACCACATTTGCTTATGCACCATTTTGTCTTTGGCGATCATGTTGGGAAGGTGAGCCCCACAGAATCCCAGGTTATTAGAACAAAGTGTTCTTGCACTGAGGAAGTACTTGAGTAGAGGCCCAATGTCCATCTGCTACCTTAATATTTAACATACAAATATGTGTGCATATATATGCTCCTATTGTTATATATAAATATGTTTATATATGTATGCGCCTGTATTTATAAGTATATAAATGTCATTTGCCTCCTAGTTGTTTCCTCTATTACCTTTTACTTTCCTCTTGTCCCACTATCATGTTCGACCTTCATTCGGGTTTCAGTAATTTCTGTTGGTTACATTGCACTTGATCAAACCCCACCAGGTATTCTATGCCCTCCTCCCCATCTCTTGTTGTTCCCATGTCCCTGGGTTTGTTGGCTCCCCCCTCCTTTGCCCCCACCTCCTCCTTCCCATGTCCCCCTACAGTCATCATTCCCTTTATTTTCTCCTTGTGATTGTTTATCTGGCCTATCTTATATAGATAGACATTTTTAAAGCCTATAAATAGTTCCAGGTCTGTCTGTTGACCTTTATGAATGTTTTCCAATGGAGTCTTATGAGGTGTCAAGCCCTACTCCCAAAGTCTGTTTTGGGGATTCCTCAGAGACTTCATTGCTTTGCTCCCCTTTCTGCTCTATTGCACTCCCTTTATGCTTTGCCCCAATGGAGGGGTGGGGGATGGGGCATGGGTCAGACCAGGCATAATTCCCAGACTGTGTCTCCAGTGTTGTCCTCTGTAGTGTTATGGATCAGTGAGGGTACGCCATGTCTCATGGTGGGGCTGGCCCTATGGTCCACTGTGTACATTAGCTGCTCTGAGCAGGAATATCATCCCTGGTTTCTCTCTCTCTCTCTCTCTCTCTCTCTCTCTCTCTCTCTCTCTCTCTCTCTCCCCTCTTAGTTTGCTCCCATGTGCTCTGAGCAGACCTGCTCCTCCAAGCTGTATCTTCAGTGCTTTCCTCTGTAGTGCATTCTTCTGGAGAGGGGGTCCATGTAGCTGGGATTGGGGCCAGCCCTGCAGTAGGTCAGTAATTTTAATGGACCATACTGATACAAAAACTTCCACTTGATTCTCTTTATGTCACCTAAAGCCCTTATGTTTGTAGTGGCTCAGTGGATTATCCCATAGATCTCGTTCGATATATGTGTAATCATGCTATAGGTACTCAATTAAAACAAGCGGTTTGTCTAAATGACCATCACTGGAAGAATGGATAAATAAACTTTGGTACATACACACAATGAAATACAACGCAATATCAAAGGATAATCATGAATCTGTGAAATATTTCACAACATGAATAAATTCGAAGTGCATTAGGCTGAGTGGAATAAGTCCATAACAACAGGACAAATATTTTACATCATCACTATTATAAAATGTCAAGAAGAGGTTTGATGCTCAAAAGAACACAATTTGATGGTTACCAGCGGTGATAGGGGAAGGAAGAAATGGAAGGCATGGGCTAGAGGGTACACAAGTGTTCATTCTGTGCAGGGGAAAGCAACACACAATTAGACAGAGGCTGACAAAAAAAGAATGGAGGCAGAGGAAGACACTGGGAAGTTGACAAAAGTTAGAGGCAATAAAGGCTAATAATTGTGATCTATGAATAGATGTTTGCATAGACATGCAGGCTAAGCAGGTGTGGAAGTATACCCATGAACGTGTGTGTATATGTGACAGAGGATATTTGTATATGTATCTTTGCTACAAATACACCCATGAAGTAATGGCGCGTATAGGGGGTAAAGTTTTGAAACTTCTGAAGAAAACCTTGAAGGAACACATTTTAAGGGTACTTCTCATTGGGCCTTGGAAATCAGGACCATAATCTTGGGGGACACCAAGGTGAACTGGCATAAAATAATTTATGAAGACAGTGTTCTATATCCAACTTGGGTTGGATATCATGGGTTTTAAAAACCGGGGTCTTAAAAACTCATAAGCAGTTATCTACTGAGCAATTATTGGCCTCTTCCCATCTAGGGGAAATAAAAGTGATGAAATTGAAAGACATATGTAAATAGTGGGCTAACAGACTTCATAAACACCAGTCTCTATTACCCTGAGTCTGGAAGAACTAGAGAGCCCGGTTACTACTGTCAACTGCTCTGAAAAGGATCCCATAAAAGGTCCTGGATAGACAGGACAGATGACCCTTCAGGACCAGTGGTGAGAGTGGCGATACTGGAAGGGTGGAGGGAAGGTGGAGTAGAATGGGGGAACCAATTACAAGGATCTACATATAACCTCCTCCCTGGGGGATGGACAACAGAAAAGTGGGTGAGGGAGATGTTGAACAGTGTAAGATATGACAAAAAATAATAATAGTTTATAAATTATCAAGGGTTCATGAGGGAGGGGGATTAGTGATGGAGGGGGAAAATGAGGAGCTGATATTAAGGGCTCAAGTAAAAAGCAAATATTTTGAGAATTATGATGGCAACAAATGTACAAATGTGCTTAACACAATGGATGTGTATATGGATTATGATAAGAATTGTATGAGCCCCCAATAAAATTATTTTTTAAAAGGTCCTGAATAAAGAGGTGGAAAAATATTGAACATAAAGGAGACTAGACTTATGGCTGGAAAGAGCTAGGGTGTGTTAGATAGGGTTCTGTAGATAAAACCAGAATGCTAATAATTTTATATATATTTATACAGATAGATAGATGTATAACATAAGAAATACGCAGTTAATTAAATTATAAAGCAGTACAAATGGCTCAGTGCAGCTCACTCCTGTGAGACAGCTGTGAGACACTGGCAGTCCTTCAAGTCTTGAGGGCCGCCGGGTAGTCCTCTGTAAAGCAATTCAGGCTATATCGGCACAGGCAGCAAACAGTAAGGCAGGCAGGTCACCAACAGTCAGCCAGATGACAGGGTCTGACAATTCCCAGCTCAAGAGATGTAAATTCCAATGGTGTGGCGAAGCAAGTCTTGAAGGAATCTCAAATTACAGCGACAGAGTCCATGGGTTAGGTGTCCCACAGGTAATGTAACTTGCAAATGGAGACAAAGAACAAGCAGGGCAGCCGCACACTGGTCCAATGATCAAAGAGCAAGAGACGAGAAAGGTGAGGCTCGCTGAGCCATTTATCTCTCTGCCCTTCAATTAATCCGACAAGTGTTTATCGGCCAGGTTGGCATAATAAACTAACTACCTCATAGGAGGATCCTTCAAGAGGATGTCACTTACTCATCCTTCAGGTGTGGAACAGAATCACTTCCCACCTACCGCCAGCCACCACCCTAGAAGAATCAATCATTTAAGATCAAAAGAGCAGCATTTAGCCTAGGATAAAGTCGGGGGTTAGGAAAGAAGGAGGAATAAAAGAAAGAGGAACATAAGGTGGAAGTAAGTTAATGACAGGACACTGAGGGAATTGCCATGGATGAGTTGAAGCAAAATGTGTGTGAACTGCTGAATGTCCATCTTCTGCTCTGCTCTCAAAATCTTTACCTGATTCACAATTTTAAAATTTTAATAAAGTTGCCCATCAGAAACCTATGATTATAGTAAAGTAGAAGTGAGTCAAGTTTTGGTCGTCTAGCTAATGTGCAATCATTGATCATTTCGACCCTAATGTTAAACTTATCATTTTTAAGTTTCCACTGCTACCAAATTAACATATTCTTAAATATAATGCAAAGACAGGGGTCCAAAAAGGTGTTTATCGATCTACGTATGTATTATGAGTGTGTAAACAGGACAGGAAATTTGAGTTTTTAAAGAAAATTTAATCTGGAGGGAAATAAAGACTCAAAAAAAGAGCACCTCGGGTGTCATTATAGTACATGTCCCTGCTTAAAGAACCTGGAAAGGAAGCTTATTAAAGGAAATCATATATACTGAAAGAGTACTAATGCTTTAGGGCTTACTTTAAAATGCCAAGTCTTTGCAAAAGTGAATCAGAAGTCAGGTGACTATTCCAGGAAAGAGATTTCTGTATTGAAAGAAAACAAAGGACGTATGAGCAAATAAATAACCACCCCACGTTAAATCAAGTGGTCAAAGACCAGCTTAGCTGCTGGAACAAAGGAAAAATTGGCCCTTCTCTCCTAGTGTAAATTTGGAGCTAATTAACTTTCAAGACTTTTCCGGGAGTTTTTCCACAGTGACAAGACAAAGGAATACACTTAAGATAAAACCCAGATGTCCAAGTTTTCTGGTTATTTAGTTTTATATATTTGCCTATCACTGTGAAGGCTGTGATTGGGCAAAGGCCCAAAGATGTTAGGAGAAATAGATTTTGTGGATTTTATTCTAATTGGGATTTGACTTTTAACCCTGTTCAAAATTCACATTCTGAATTCTTTCTGGACTGAAAGGCATTTCACTGTGTTAGATGTTTTTAACGGCGATTGCCCCGGGCTGCTTTTGCAATATGTTAGACAACAGTTCTGTAAAGGATTTCTGAAATTTTCAGAAAACATGAAAATACATCAAGCCTTTTACATTTGCATTGAGCCTACCCATATTTCATACTCCCTGTTAAAGCATATATTTCAGCTATTCAATTCTTAGCTATGAGAAGAGGAAAATACAGCTATATTTTTTTCCAAAACTAATGTTAGTGAGAACCCAGGAAAAAGAGAAAAAGATAGATAAACAGGATATATCTAAGTTCTTCCCAGACCTCCAGTACATATCTTAAAGAGCCTAAAATTCTATTTCTCTTTAGTTACTAAATAATAAAGTTTTAAATCCCTGAAAACAAAGAAATGGATTAGAGAAAAAGATCTATATGCAACTAAGAAATGCAGAGAGTAGTTTGATGTAAGATCCAAAAATAAATGGAAAACTAGAGGAGGCGTTGTTGTGTGAAATAGAATAAGAACAAGATAGAAATGGAATAAGAACAAGTTCTAACACAGAAAGAAAGAAAAAAAACAAGTTCTAGAATTTTCCTTAGGCAAAATTTTAAATGCAGTGCAGCTACTATTTTATTATTGGACAATTCTCCCACTAAATCAAGTTTCTACAAAAATAGTTCTTCCATTTTAAAAACTGCTTAGACTTCTGTGAATTAATATGCTACCCCGTGGCACTTGATTTACACCCCATAGTGTAACATAGACCAGATCATCCTTTTTCCCCTAGTTCTCAAAGTCTTGATAGAAATCAGAGTTCCAAAAGTTACTAGATCTGCAAAACCCAAAAAATGTGGGTTGGTCAATTGGCATCGGATCTCCTAGTAGTCTTCAGGGGTGAATACTCTATAATTTCTCTCTGTTGTTATTGTTGTGAGGTGCCATCAAGTTGACTCCGACCCTGTGCCAACAGAAGGATACACTGTCTGGTCTGACTCATAGTGACCCTGTGGACAAAGTAGAATGCCCTGTAGGGGTTTCCAAGATTGTAAATCTTTATGGGAGTGAAAAGCTTCATCGGTCTCTAAAGGAGAGTGACTGCTGGTTTTGAACTGCTGACCTTGTGGTTAGCAACCCAATGCATAACCCACTATGCCTCCAGGGTTTCTGCTGTTTTTCTCCCAAAAAAACATATTTTTCAGAACAAAAAGATAATTTCCTTGGTCTCTGGATATAAACTGGAAATATCCCATGACTGTGTTGTTTCCTCAGACATAACAGATAACAATTCCTTTAAATCACAAAAGCGGTGTTTAGCAATTCATGTATGTCCAGTCCAAGGTCAGAACAAACACTTCAGCCCTCATCGAAAGACAATTGTATCACTTGCCCTTGTCCATGTAGACTGGGCTATTGCCTACAGAGGTAGGATGAATATAGCTCGTTTCATGGCCCTACATTCTCTGAAGCTGACCAATAGGAAAACCAAACCCTTTGTTTCACAAAGCAATTTCATGGTATTGTTTTTGGCTTTGCTTTCACTATTCTATTGTAGAGGCCTCTCACCTAACTTTTGAACTCTGAACCATGCATTCCATGCTGTAGGCATGTCCCCTCCATGGTTCCATGCTATTGCAGACCTCTGGCTACTCCAGTTACTTCTCCTGGGCAGCTCTTATTAATGGCTCCAGCCAATGTTTGTCTGGTATGGTTCTCTTGGCTTACAGGAACTATTCTTTTAGCCTTGATTTTCCCCACCCAGTCGCTGGTTCCTGCCTCCACGACTGGTTAGTGAGACGGGTCTATCTTTCCTGGGAGGTTTTCAACCCCCATTCTCAGCTGTGCCTCATCTTCAGCAACCGCATACCACTGTCCGAGTGATCTCGTAGAAGCACTTTTGCCTAGGCGTAGAGCCCAGAATACATCTTCTTCCTCTAGTTACCCTCGCATCCCCATTCCTACCATTGTTGGTTTCTAAATGTTGTCCATTGAGGAGTCATTTTCACATTCGTATTTATTTTTAATGTTCATGACATTAGTGAAATCCATCTTAACTTTGCCAGAACAGGACCCAGAGGCAACCTTGCATTCTATTCACAATCCTGTAACTGTAAATATTGTGCCGGCCCTTCTTGTCTCTCAGTGGAGGCTTTCTCTGGAGGCTCCTTACTCTAGTGGAGGTATGAACTAGCCCCAGTCAGGTGCTCAAAAACACAGTCCAAACTTTAGACAGACTTGCCAGACGACCCAGTAATTCTACTCCTCTCTAGCTGTAAGATTAATGAAATGAACCATATGTTCATGGAAGGATTTGTAGAAAAAATGTTCATTGAAGCATTATTAACTATAGTCAAATGGTAGATATAATCCAAATACTCATCAATTGATAAATGGATCAAAATGTGGTATCTTAATTCTTCCAATATAGGAATGAAGTGCTGGTACATATTACAACATGGAAGAGCCTTGAAAATATTGTGATAACTTAAAGAAGCCAAGCACAAAAGGCTACACAATGTAAGACTCCATTTACATGAAATATCTAGAAAAGAAGCATAAAATGTGCTCGTGATTGTCTGGGGCAAGGGACTGAATGAGGAACTTCTTTGTGCAGTGATAGAAATGTTCTAAAGTTAGATTGTGGTAAGGATTGCACAACTCTGAAACTGCAGTAAAAAACAAGATAAAACTGCACTTAAAATGGGTGGGTTTTAGGACCTAGTGGGTCAGTGATGGAATTACCATCTTCCAGGTGGGGAGACATGGTTTCAAGTGCTGGCCAATGCACACCGACCATCCATCAGCCAGTGGAGGTTTGTGGAGTTTCCCAACTAGGAGCTCTACTTCCAGAACTTAGTCAAAGAAAACCCAGTGGGTCGAACCGGTCCAACCTGCAGCCGTTCGTGAAGGTAGCACAGAAGAGGGCAGATGTTCCTTTCATTGTGCGTGAGGCTAACACGAGCCAGTGTGCGACTGTAAAGTGGCTATTTAGAAATATTGTTCAAACATTTTGCAATTTACGATACATGTGATGTCTTCGTTGTTGTTATTGTTGTTAGATGCCTTCAAGACAGTTCTGATCCATAGTGAGCCCGTGCCCAACAGAACGAAACACTGCCTGGTCCTCACAGTTGTCCCTGTGCCTGAGCCCCTCGGTGCAGCCACAGTGTCCATCCATCTCCTTGAGGGCCTTCCTCCTTTTCACTGCCCCCCCCCCATCAAGCATGATGCCCTTCCCCAGGGACTAGTAGCTCCTGACAACACATCCCAAGTAGGTGAGACAAAGAAGTCATGCCATCCTTACCTTTAAGAAGCACTCTAGCCAAACTTCTTTCAAGAAAGACCTGTTTGTCTTTTTAACAGTTCATAAGACTTTCAATATTCTTCTCCAGCGCCACAATTCAAATGCACCAATTCTTTTCCAGGCTTCCTTATTCAGTGTCCAGCTTTCTCATGCACATGAGGCAGTTGTCATACCCTGGTTTGTGTGGAGCACACCTCAGTCTTCAAAGGAGCATCCTTGCTTTCCAGTAACCTGAAGAGCTCTTGTGGAGCAGATTTACCCAAGGCAATGCATCTTTTGACCTCTTGACTGCTGCTTCCATGAGCACTGATTGGGGATCCAAGCAAGACAAAATCCTTGACAACTTCAACCTTTTCTCCATTGATCATGTTGTTACCTCTCGGTCCAGTTGGGAGGATTCTGGTCTTCTGTGCATAGAGCTGTGATCCATCCTGAAGGCTTGATCTTCCCAACTAGTACTTAGGTCCTCACTTTCAGCAAGCAGGATGACGTCATCTGCAGATCGCAGGTGGATGATAAGCCTGGCTGATCCTAATACCACATTCTTCTTCATTTAAGCCAGCTTCTCTGGTGAGTTGCTCAACATGGAGATCGAATAAGTTTGTCCAGAGGATATAAACCTGATGTACACCTTTCCCAATTTAAGACCATGCAGTATTTATTTGGTCTGTTCACACAATTGCCTCTTGTTCCTTCGTGCAAGCACAATGAAGTGTTCTGGGATTCCGGTTTTCTCAAAGTTACCCAAATGCTTGACCAAAGACAATGTATCCCTGTTAAATCCTTGCCTTATATATTCCACCTTTAACTATTTTGGTCATCTTTCAGTCAATTATGGTTTTGTAAATCTTAGCTTCTGCTTCAACTATAAAAAGAGCTCTGGTGGTATAGTGGCATACACAGCGAGCTCCTAACCACAAGGTTGGCGGTTCAAGCCCTCCAACTGCTGAGCAGGAGAAAGATGAGGCTATCTACTCCTGTAACGATTCCAAGTCTTGGAAACCCACAGGAACAGTTAGTTACTTCTGTCCTATAGGCAACAAAACACAGAGTACACATATTCTAGGTATGCTGTACTTTCAGCCAAGACCCACCTCATTAACGTGCTCTGATTTATCTCGCTAGCTTCTAATATCCATTGCAATGGCTATACAGAACTCACAGACAAATTTCATGACTCAAAGGATTTATTAAGGAAGTTAAGAAGTTGTAATATCAGTGAGAAATGCTCATGATAGCGTTATCAGGGTATGTTACAAGGTTCTGTTGGCTCTGCTGATACATGCCCAAATGGGGCATACCACTCTATTGGAAGGCTCAGCCTGAAGGCATTCAGCTCAGGCTCCATAGGTCAGCAAAGCTGTCTCCCTGGACTAAGCACCCAGAGGCACCTTATTTCACAAATCAGGCACCTGCGCTAAAGCACTCAACATTCCTTACTCCATGAGTTGGGAAGTTCATCACTCTGTCTGGGCTTTAGCTCCTGGTCCTGCTCCTCTGATGGTAGAGCTGTCTTCTGGACATAGAAGGCTCACTGTGCAGGGATCTCAGGTGCAGAAGATATGTGGTCCACTCTTAACTCTTGCTGGTAATTAGATCCCTCTTCCTGCTTCTCGGAGGGTTCATTTTATAAACAATAGGATGGCAATCGAGGGACTCCTTGTTGCAATTAGTCACAGGTGAATCCTATAAGTTTCTCTCCCCACCTTCTTACCATCATGGAGAAGGTTGTTTGCTAGGAGTGGAGTGAGAGACTTTGGCTAGCAGAGCCACGTTAAATAATTCACTGCCCCGGCAAGATAATCAAAACACAATTTTTCTTATTTATACTTCGAATCCAAAGTTAGGACTTCCTACTGCAAACTATTCATAGTGATTATCTCTGGCAATCAGATAGGTATTGCTTATATATACTTTATAAACTGTCTCCATTGGAAGTATAACTTGTCTAGTAACAAAGATTTTACATGATTTTTTGAAGATGATGCATTTATAATTTTGCATTGTAATTTTGAAGGTCTTTTGAGATAAAATCAAAATTCCCACTACTCTAAAGGCACTCTGTCTAATTTGACTATATAAAAGTTCAAATTTCCATGTGACAAAAATTAAACCAAACAAAAACACCTAAAGACAATATTAAAACACAAAGAACAAATGTATTTGTAAAACACAATGATAAATGACAGATTTATTTTCTTTATAGAGCTAGAGCCTATTCAAATCAATAAGAGAAAAGGTTGAGCCCAAAAGAAAAATAAACAAATAATGTCAGCAAGCAATTCCTGGGGGAGGGGAGGAGGGGCCGCTGTGGGAGGGAGAAGGGGGTCAATTGCTATTTTGTACACAACAAAGATGTTTCAACTTCATTCACATTGGGTTGAGAGTATAATTGTGCTCAATCTTTTTAAAAAATGTATTGTGAATTGGGTGAAGGTTTACAGAGCAGATTACTAGTTTCATAATCAACAATTCATATACATTTTGTTTCACCTTCTTCTTTGCAATACCCTCAATGTACCATGCCTTTATCTCACTCCTTCCATTTTCCTCCTACATTCCTGGCTTTTCTGAACTTTGGCCTCAAGTGGTTGGTTAATTTATGGTGCATATATACCTCGCTAGTGTATTGTTCCCCTTTTGTCTATTGTTCAGATGAAAATTGAGCCTGGGGGATGAGTTCAGTTCTAGACTGAAGGAGTGTAGTCTTGAGGACCCTCCAGTCTCTATCTAGGCTTTGTCTTACGCTTTAGAGTTTTATTACACATTTTTTTTCTCCCATTTATCATGAACCTTCTGGTGTGATCCTTTTCAGAGGAATTGATAGTAGTATCCAGGCACCATCTTTTCCTCCAGGTCTCAAGATTGTAGAGACTGATGTTTGCATAATCCATTAATCCACTGGACTAATTATTTGCACATATCTTTCCATTTTCATCACTCTTCTTTCCTCTGGATGGGGAGAGACCAATCGTTTCACCTTAGATGGCTGCTCACGAGCTTTTAAGATCACTACCCATCAAATTAGAAGGCAGACTATTGATTTTGTTAGGCAAACCATTATGTCTCCCAAGACTATGGTCATAATCTCCCAACCCCAGTCAACCATTCCTTAAAGGTGTATGCCTGTGTTTCAGAAGTTTTCCTAACTTGTCCCCTGTATACTCCATCACATTCATGGAGATATTAACAACAAAGGAAAAATAATATGTAAGTGTTGCCGCTAGGTGCCCTTGAGTCGATTCCAACTTCTAGCGCCTCGAAGTAGAACAGAACAAAGCACTGCCCAGACCTGAACCGTCCTCACAGTTGTTCTTATGTTTGAGCCCATTGTTGCAGCCACTGTGTCCGTCCATCTTGTCAAGGGCTGTCCTCTTTCTTGCTGTCCCTTTACTTTCTAAAACATGATGTCCTTCTCCAGGGACTGGTGTCTTCTGACATGTCCAAAGTACATGAGATGAAGTCTTGCCTACCTTGCATCTGAGGATCATTCTGCTGTCCTTCTTCCAAGACAGATTTGTTTGTTCTTTGAGAGTCAATGGCACTCTCAATAGGCTTTGCCAGCACCGTGATTCAAATGAATTGATTCTTCTTCAAGCTTCTTTCCTCAGTGCCCAACTTCCACAAACATATGAAACCTAAAAAAAAGCCAGCCCAAACACTGCCATCAGTCAATGCTGACTCATAGCGACCTTCTGTGGGTTTCCGAAACTGTAACTGTTTACCTCCATAACATCAAGACTCCTCGCACACACATAGGAAGCTACTGTAAATACCATGTCTTGAGTTAAACACATCTTAATCCTCAAAGGGGCTTCCTTTCTTTTCAACACTTTAAAGAGGTTTTGTGCAGCAGATTTACACAAAGCAATGCATCATTAATTTCTTTTCTTTTTTTTTTAACTGCAGCTACCATGGACATTGATTGTGGATCCAAACACAATTAAATCTTTGACATTTATCATGATGGTACCTACTGGTCCAGTTGTGAGGCTTTGGGTTCTCTTTACACTGGATTGTAATCCATACTGAAGGCTGCAATCCTTGATCTTGATCAGCACGTGTTTCAAGTCCTCCTCACTTTCAGCAATCAAGGTTACGTCATCTGCATATCACAAGCTGTTGGCAAACTGTTTTCTAATCCTGATGCTACATCATTCTTCATATAATCCAGTTTCTCAGATGATTTTCTCAGCATACAGATTGAATAAGTATGGTGAAAAAAATGCAATCCTAATGCCACCTTTCCTGATTTTAAACCATGCAGGATTCCCTTGTTCTGGTCTCACAACTGCCTCTTGATCCACGCACAGGTTCCAAATGAGCACAATGAAGTGTTCTGGAATTCCATTTCTTTCTCAAGGCTAGTCATAGTTTCTTTTTTTTAAAATCATTTTTGGGGCTCATACAACTCATCACAATCCATACATACATCAATTGTGTAAAGCACACCTATACATTCATTGCCCTCGTCATTCTCAAAATTCGCCTTCTGCCTGGGTTCCTAGAATCAGCTCATTTTCCTTTTTTTCCCTCCCTGCTACCCCCTCCCTCATGAACCCTTAATAACTTATAAATTATTATTTTATCTTATCTTACCCTTCCCTGTGTCTTCCTTCACCCACTTTTCCATTGCCCCTCCCCCAGAGAGGAGGTTATATGTAGATCCCCGTGATCGGTTCCCCCTTTCTACCCACTTTTCCCTCCCAGTATCGCCACTCTCACCATTGGTCCTGAGGAGTTCATCTGTCCTAGATTCCCTGTGTTTCCAGATCCCATCTGTACCGCTGTGCATCCTCTGGTCTAACCAGGTTTGCAAGATAGAATTGGGGTCATAATAGTTGGGGGGAGGAAGCGTTTAAGAACTAGAGGAAGGTTGTGAGTTTCATTATTTCTACACTGAACCCTGAGTGACTCATCTCCTCCCCACTACCCCTCTGCAAGGCCCTTGCCATAGCTTCTTATGATCCACAAATTGAATGTCTTTGCATAGTTAATAAAACACAAGTAAACATCTTTCTGTTATTCTCTGTTTTCAGTCAAGCTCCATCTGACACCAGCAATGATATCCCTTGTTCCAGGACCTCTTCTGAATACAATCTGAAGCTCTGGCAGCTCTCTGTCAATCTACTCCTGGAATCATTGTTGGATGATCTCAGCAAAAGTTTACTTGCATGTGATATTAATACTATTGTCCTATAATTTGAACATTCTGCTGGGCCACCTTTCATTGGAATGGATACAAATATGGCTCTCTTCTAGCCAGTTGGCTGAATTTCCTCATATAGGTGACTTAGTGCTTCTAGTGTTTCATCTACTTGTTCAAACATTTCCATGGGTACTCCATCAATTCCCAGAGCCTTGTTTTGACTAATGCTCTCAGGGCAGCTTGGAGATCTACCTCTTGCAAGGCTCCAATATCAACTCATTCTTTTTGATGCTGTGAATCTGCATATACTTTCCATCTCTTTTTATTTGCCTGAGTCATTCAATATTCTGCCCATAGAATTCTTTGCCATGCTAGGCTTGAATTGTTTGTCTTGAGTTATTTTAGGTTAAGATATGCTGAGCACGTTCTTCCTTTTGAATTTTCTATTTTATGATATTTTACTTTACCTTCTGGAGTTGCCCTTTGGAATTTTCTGTTCAGTTTCATTAGTTCTTCCAGTTGCCTTGGCTACTTTATGATTAAGAGCAAGTTTCAGAGTCTATTCTGACTATTGCTTTCACCTTTCCTGTCTTTTTAATCACTTTTTGCATGCTTCATGAATGATGGATGGTCTCAATGTTTTCCCACAGCTCATCAGATCTTCTGTTATTAGTGTTCAATGCAACAAATCTGTTCCTAAGATGTTCTCTAAATTCAGATCGATCAACTCAAGGTCATATTTTGACTCTTGTGGAGTTGTTTTAATTTTCTTCAGCTTTACCCTGAACTTACATATGAGTAATTGGTGGTCTCGTCTATAGTCAGCCCCTGGCCTGGTTTTAGCTGCTGATATTGAGCTTCTCCATCTCCTCTTCCCATATATGTAGTCAATTTGATTTCTGTGTGCTGCATCTGGAGTAGTGCATGTGTAGTTGAAAAAAGGTATTTTCTAAGAAAAAGTTATTTGGTCTTGCAAAATTCTATCATGCAATCTCTAGCTTTGTTCCTATCACCAAGACCATGGTTTCTGATTACTGTTCCTTCCTTTTTGTTTCCAATTTTTGCATTCCAATACCCAATAGTTATCAATGCATTTGGATTATGCTTGTTCAATTACAGACTAAAGACATTAGTAGAATTATTCAATTTCTTCATGACTAGTTTTAGTGGTTGGTACATACATTTTAATAACAGCTGTACTGGCTGGATTACCTGGTATGTGGAAAATCCTACCACAGCATTGGACTTCAAGATAGATCTTGAAATGTCCTTTTTTGACAATGAATGCAACGCTTTACCTCTTGATTATGTTATTCCCAGAATAATAAATCATGTACTTTTCTTATTCAAAATGGCCAATACCAGTCCATTTTAGCTCACTAATGCCTAGAATGTCAATCTTTATGTATTCCATTTCATTTTTGACAACTTCAGTTTTCCAAGGTTCATACTTCATTCAAAGTTCAGATTATTAGTTGATGCTTATAGCTGTTTCTTCTCATTTTAATCATGCTCCATCAGCAAATGAAGGTCCCAAAGGCTTGGCACCTAGGCCTTCCTGTCTCCATGTCATGATGGTCGACTCTACTCTGAGAAAGCAGCTCTTGCTCGGTCATCTTTGGAGTGCCTTCTGACCCGAGGGGCCCACCTTCTGGCATTAATCTCTGGCAATATTCTGCTCTGGTTCATGAAATTTTCAGTGTGTAACTACAGTTCAATTATATCCATAAGATTTTGAGTGGCTAGTTCCTCAGAACTGGACAGCTTAGTCTTTCTTCATAGTCTGTTCTTGGTCTGGAAGCTCTGCTGAAACCCATTTACTTTGGGTGACCCTGCTGGTATTTGAAATACTAGTGAAAGAGTTTCCAGCAACACACAAGCTACTAAAGTACTACTAAGTGGCAGACACGTTAGTATGTATACCAGAATTTATTTGTCCATTGTTTCACTGATGGGCTTGCTATTGTGAATAGTGCTGTATTGACCATGGGTGTGCATACCTATTCAAGTGATGATTCTTATTTCTCCAGGAGATATTGAAGGCCTAAATGTACAACTTACGACTATAAAGATTGTCTGTGAAAAAGTAGAGACAAACTTAGGGGATCCTAATTCATGGAATAAACACACTATCAAACGTAGCTGAAAGCACACAAAGAGCAGGAGACGAAAGACATAGCTGAGACTGCCTAAAATTTAGACATTTCTGTGCAGCCAAAGTTTTCATCAGAAGAGAACCTACAGAGCAGAAAAATAATCTTGGAGATTACATATAGGACAATGAACTAATCTCTAAAACATGTAAAAAACTTCAACAAGAAAAAGACAAATAACCTAATATAAAAATGGTCAGAGGACATGAGCAAAGACTCATCCAAACAGACATGCAGGCAGCCAACAAACACATGAAGAAATGTGCACAATCATTAGCCAGTGTTGTTGTTGTTAGGTGCTGTCATGTCACCTATCATTTCTTCTTAATTTCTTGAGAGGTTACCAAGGAGGTGAAATTATGAACCATTTCTAGGTTCTTATTTTTTACTTTTATATATTTATAAATAACTTAATGGATTTGTTATTTAAACAGGTTGTGATGTTTTCAGTTGACCTCTCATCACAGAAATGCCGGATGAAGCCAAAGCAGGATACCAGATGCAGCCAGGGTGCTGCTGCGGCACGTAGCGTCGGACTGGCCTGAGCAGCTGTTCTTCTAGTTCAGAGTCTGGCAGCAGCAGCAGGAGGAGCAGTGATCCCAGAGCAGTTGTTTAGCCCAGCACCAACAGGTCATCCAAGTCCAATCCGAGTGTTCAAATCCCTAAGCAATTGCAAGCCTGAGATCAAATGACTGTGAGAATGAACATGACGCTATTACAGAAATGCTCTAACAGAGAAAGGAGATCTAAACACTTAAAGGGACAGCGTTTGGAGGAAAGTAGAGTCAGAGAGGTCTAGGTATCATCTCTAACTGGACTCTTACAGAAGCACTTTTTTTCCCTTTTCTCCAATAATTTTGCCTTCCTGTTCCAGAATTTCTAATTTTAACCAATTCTCAAAACCCTCCAATTAGTATCCCCTAATGTAAGTAATCAACCACCTATTGTGTCAGTTTGTCAGGCTAATTACATGTTACTGTAATGCTGGAAGTTATGTCATTCGTATTTCAAATACAACTGGGTTATCCCAGGCAGGTGTCAGCAGGGCTTCCAGACTAAGATAGATAAAAAGAAAAGCCAAGAGATATGCTTCCCAAAATTATCCAATGAAAACCTTATATATCACTACCAAGTATTGGCCAATATTGTGCTGAAAGATAGGCCCTCTAGGTTGGAAGGCTCTCAAAAATACAACCGCCAAAACAGTGTACTCAAACATATCAAAAGTCATTAAAATGGTGCAAGAATGGCAAACATTTAGTTTTGTTTTACATAATGTCACCATGAGGCAGAGTTGATTCAATAGCAATAATAAAAAGACAAATAGTCTGAAGTTAGTCTTAATTGAGGCCTTTTAACTTTTCTGTGTCTTCCAGAGTTTCAACAATGAGGATGTTGCCTAACGCCATAAAAACATGTTTACAAACATTTATCATGGATGTTGCTACTGCTGCTGCTGTTCTCAGTTGCCACTGAATTCACTCCAACTTGCTGCAGCCTCAGATGTGCAGACAAGACCTACTTCATAAGACATTTTTTCTTTTTTAATAATGTAAATAATTTTTTAACATTTTATTAGGAGGGCATACGGATATTATTACAACCCATAGTTCCATTAGATCCAGCATAATTGTACAATTGCGGCCATCATCATTTTCTTTCTTTCTTTTTTTACTTTGTGATTTTCCTTGTTTTTTAATCATTTTACTGGGGACTCGTACAACTCTTATCACAATCCATCCATACATCCATTGTATCAGGCACATTTGTACATTTGTTGCCATCATCATTTTCAATACATTTGCTTTTCTTCATAGGATTTTTAAGTTTGCTACCTTATGGAAGAAGAGCCCCATACCTACCTTTAGAGGCACTTTTGAGTACGTTTGACTGGCAAATCTTTCCACTAGCCTCCATTCAGGCACATCAATGAGGGAGACAGGTCTATCAATATGACGGCATATTTCACCTGAGTCCTGGAGAATTTCAGTCACGCATGTTTTGTTTCCTCAGACATTTTCCACACGGAACAATAGGAGCGAGGCAAAGAATACAGTGGAGGCTGTCTAAGGCCTGACTTCACATTTCCTGTGGGGTGAAAGACTGGGGCAGAGGAATACGCAAGGGTAAGGACAGGAAACTAGGTGGTTTATACGTACTTTTAGATCTATTTCACATTCTCCCAATTTCTCTGTCACCCTTCTTTACAGAACTTGCTATGGCATCTGCTATATTCAGCTCCCTATTGACTGTATCATGTGTCTCACGTTGAATCTGCATTCATAAGCAAAAGAACCCAGTGATTAGTGGGTGAGTGACATGACCTTTCACACTGAGCACTAGGTGGCAGAAGCTCCCAGGAAATCTTTATATTCAGAACAGTATTTCTAAGATGCCGCAAGAAGGGCATCTCAATCATTTACAGTCACTATGGATTAAAAGTCTAAAATTTCATCACCGAGACACTCTTCAATCAAAGCTGTCACGTGAAAAATAAAATTATTCAGCTCAATTTTGTTCTCCTTATGCGAAGATTGCACAAATTATTTTAAATAGACTTTCATTCTTACTGTCACCTAAGGAAGGGTCTCTTTGCTCTCCTTTACCTATACCCAAGTAATGTATATTTTTCTGCAGGCTGAATGCTGCACATTTCAGCTCTGAGAACCAGAAATTATTCAGGATGAAGGGTATATACAAAGGGAACTGAGACAAAGAAAGGAAACTTGTCCCCATTCTTTAGCTTAGTACCCTCCTCCAGCCCCCTGGCTAGCAGCCATTGTTGGCAAATGTTGCAGAGGACATGCTGAGCTATTCGGCTTCCTAGTTACAGGTTGAACTCCACATTACCTTTACAAGAATCCTTTAAACAACCTCCTGTGCTTGCCTTTTGTGTTCCCCAGAGGTGGACTACGGAAATAAATCCAGGGAGACTCAGATATGTATAAGAAAGAGCTTTCTCTAAAGAGTAATTGTACATTAAGAAAATAGCCCAGCCCAGTCCAGATCAAGTCCATAAGTCTGATATTAGCCCATATGCCCAATTCCAATCTACAAAGTCCTCTTCAGACTCACAAAACACATGCAGTGACACCGAATATAGGCAGACCACAGGCCAGTGGGTTGGAAGCCTTGTGGATCCAGTGGCGTTGTAAGCATCTCACTGCTAGCAGGGGTCTCCGTGTGGTTCCTGCAGCTCAGGACACTAGCATAGCTCCTTGTGTCTTGTCAGCTGCAATGTCTCCCAGGGAGGCAGTTTGTGTCCTGCTTTCAACGAGCTATTTATCTCCTTAGTTCCTCCAAATGAGGTCATCAAGCTGTGACCTGATTGAAAGGTTAAACTCCACTCCTTCACTCTTAATCCTCTCAAATTGACAACAGATTATATAACTACCACACCTTTTAACTAGATCTTTGTTCGTCTTTGTTATGTGATCCCCATCTTCAATGTCCCTAGCCCCCCCCCCCCACTACAACCTCTTTGATCATTGTCTGGCATTTCTTCTAAGGGTTCCACTTGGTGCCTACAATATTTGTCCATGAGATATCTTTCAATACTTCATTTATCATCCTCCCAGTTAACTCTGTTTTACAAGTTTTGTCCTAGCCATATCTTTGGAATATAATCGCTCAAACAATTAGGAGTCTTTCTCAGAGCTACTACCAAATACCTGCAGCATATGACTCCAGACAAACCTATTTTCCCCAGAATTTATCGTTAGCAAGTCCCAACGTTTCTAGTGCTACCTTGCTAGCGATTTCAAAACAAGCATAAGGCAAGATCCTTACCTTTCAAAAGCACTTGCTCACTCATTACCATGGAGGCATCACTGCTGACTCACAGTGACCCCTGTGAGTGTCAGGACTGTAACTGTTTACTGAAATAGAAAGCACACTCTTTATCCCATGGGTCTGCTGGAGGTTTTGAACTGCTGACCATGAGGATCGCAATCCAACACTTAACCACTACACCACCCTCAAGAAGCACAGTCTGCTAAATGAGACTGGTATACCCTTAGAATAATACTTTGAATATAAAATTATAGAGCAATTTAGAATAATTTTAGAGCTATTTTTAAAATAAAATAAATTGCCGTTAAATGATCATATGCCAAGAGAAGGCTACTGCTGTTCCTGGAATAGGAGCTCTTATCCTACCAGGAGAAAGCATCGCAAGATAATTTTCTTTAGAAACTCCTAGGAGGAAGAAGTGCTCACCAGCCAGCATGACTGGTCTCCCACAGGCATCCCTAGAGTTTTTACGGAGTCCCATGTGCACAGATCCTCAGGAACTTCCACTTTCACCGGGATAGAAAGGAGTTCTGAGAAATGTGGTCCCCGGTGTGGACTCCACACAGCCCAGGTTTCCTCCAGATCAACTGAACCTATTTTCTGCTTTTCAGAAAAGTCAAACAACCCCACACAAAGGTTGTCAAAGGTTGTTCTAGGGCAAATTCTTACTCCTGAGACAAAAGAAAAGAGGGGTGTGGGGTGGGGTGGCACCTATTCATGTGATGTCTAAGAACAATACTCGAAGTACTTATCGCTATGCTTCTCTCCTCTCTCTGCTTCTCTCTTACTGTGGAGCTTGTGGAACAAGCTGAAAGCCAGGAACAAAGAAAGGTAACTCCTTTTTTCTTACACATTCTACATCTGAGGACACTTTTAGGCCACACATTCTTGTGCATGTGTCTGTGTGTGTGTGTGTGTGCGCGCGTCTGCCTGTCTGTCTGTCTGCAGCTCTATCTTTCTACAACTACATTATTTCTCCCAGATTTTTCGAGGACTTGTCCTGACCACTTGTGCAGTTTAGAGGTTAGAAATGTGTTTGTACTGAAGATGGATTTTGGACTGATCCAAGGTATCAGATGGGGACAGGGCTCTGTGTTCAGCCTGCAGCTTTCTGCAGCACAAGTGGTTCTGCCACAGGAACATTTGTTCTTCTTGATTAGAAGTTGAAGATAGTACACTGATCATCAGCCTGAGATCTTTGGCGCAGGGAATACATAGGCTATCTGAAATAGGGAAGGACACAAATACAGATGAGTCACAAATTGACAAGTGGAATATGCTGAAGATCTGTGTACATCTGTGTACATTGAAAGAATTCATCAAGAGAGTAATAGAGAGCCCACAGACTGGGAAAACATCTTTAGCAATGACACATCAGACAAAGGACTTATCACCAAAATCTACAAGACTCAGCCAACTTCCAAAAAGAAAAAAAATTATTGCCCACGGAGGAGGTATGCAAAGGACCTGAACAGAAGTTTCACAAGGGCAGAAATCAGAATGTCCAATAAATATATGAGAAAATGTTCATGATCATTAGCCTTAAGAGAAATGCAAATTAAAACAACAATGAGATACCACCTAACACCCTCAAAGATAGCTCAATTCAAAAAATCAGAAAATAACAAGTGTTGGAGAGAATGCGGGGAGACAGGAACTCTCATCCACTGATGGTAGACTTGTAGGAACATACAGCAACTATTGAAAAAGATTTGGTGATATCTAAAACAGATGGAAATTGAGCTACTCTATGACCCAGCAATCCCCATAATGGGCATATACCCAGAAGAGGCCAAAAACAAACCACAGCCAGACATCTGTGCTACAATGTTCATCATGGCACAGTTAACCATTGCAAAGACTTGGAAACAAAAAATGGATCAAAAAACTGGTACATACATACAATGGAGTACTACGCATCCCTAAAAATCAGTGACAAGGCCATGAATGTACAAATATGCTTTACACAATTGATGTATGTATGGATTGTGATAAGAGTTCTATGAGCCTCTAATAAAATGATTTTTAAAAGTGATAAACACATGAAGCACACTGCCACATGGGAAGAACTGGAGGAAATTATGCTAAGCAAAGTAAGCCAAGCACAAAAGGACAAGTCCGACATGAGTCCACTGAGGTAAGCTTTAAAAAATAATAATGCAAAAGGGGAATGGGGAAAAGTTACTGTGCACAAACATTCCTGGGGTGAAGTCCAGGTAGTAAGGCAGGGGCCAGACCAAATCCAGGGATACATATGGTAGGTAGCCAACAAAAAAGGAGAGGGAAAAAAGAAAGAAAAAAAGACATGGGTAGCAGAGCAACAGGGCATTAACCCATCCAAGGGGAGCATATTGTTTATATCTCCACAGGGAAAGATGAACCAGATTTCAACCTGGTGATCCAAGATGTGAATGCAATATACTGGCATGAAGCAGGGAACCAATAGAGAGGTCTGAGGGGCTAGACCCAATCCCAACTATATGGACAGCCTACTCACTCCCCAAAGAATAAATTTCAGAGGACAGCAGTGAAGCTACAGCTCAAGGAGAGGGACATGTCTGATCAGAGCACACAGGAAGAAATGAAGGGGGAGGAAGAGGGAGTGGAACACATCCTGGCCCACCAAGCCTTGAGGGCGATATCCCTGCTCAGAGCAGCTATGCACAGAGAGGACCATAAGGCCAGCTATGGGACACAATATCCCTCACTGACCTATAGCCCTATGGGGGAACCACACTAGAGACACAGTGTGGGAATTGCGCCTGATCTGACCCCACCAAACCAAGGCAAAACACTAAGGGTGTGCAACAGAACAGCAAGGGGGACAGAGCAACAAAGTCCCCAGGGAATACTAAATATGGACTTTGGGTCCAGGGCATGGCACTCCATCAAATTCGACCAGAAAACACTCCTAAAAGTCAACAAACAGGCCTTGAACTATTTACAGGCTTTGTCATTGGTTTTGTTTTGTTGATTTGTTTTGCTCTGTCTTGTTTTTTATGCATATTATTATCTCTTCAGGTCCATCTAGATAAGACAGGCGGGATAAACACTCTGCAGGAGAAACAATGGGACTGACAATTTTGGGGGGACATGTGACATGGGGAGGCAGGGGAAAGGAAGTGGGTATTAACAAACCCAGCATCAAGGGAACAATTGATCCAAAATCAATCGCAAGGAGGGTGTAGGAGGCCTGTTAGGGCTTGATCAAGGGCAATGTAACCCAGAGGAATTACTGAAACCCAAATGAAGGCCGAGCATGATAGTGGGACAAGAGGAAAGTAAAAGGAAATAGAGGAAAGAACTAGGAGGCAAAGGGCATTTATAGAGGTCTAAATACAGGCATGTATATATGTAAATAGATTTATATATGATAATGGGGGAATAGATCTATGTGCACATATTTATAGGTTTAGTATTAAGGTAGCAGACAGACATTGTGTCTTCTACTCAAGTACTCCCTCAACGCAAGAATACTTTGTTCTATTAAGCTGGCATTCCATTATGCTCACCTTCCTGACACAATCACTGATGACAAAGTGGGTGCATAAGCAAATGTGGTGAAGAAAGCTGATGGTTTCTGGCTATCAAAAAATATAGTGTCTTGGGTCTTAAAGGCTTAAAGATAAACAAACAGACATGTAGCTGAGAAGCAACAAACCCCACATGGAAGAAGCACACCATGTGTGATCACGAGGTGTCAATGGGATCAGGTATCAGGCATCAAATAACAAAAAATCACATCATTGTGAATGAGGAGTAAGATGTGGAGACCCAAAGCCCATCTGTAGGCAACTGGACATCCCCTTACCGAAGAGTCGTGGGGGAGGAGATGAGCCAATCAGGCTGCAGTATAGCACCGATAAACATACAGCTTTCCTCTAGTTCTTTAATGCTGCCTCCTCCTACACTATAATGATCTCAATACTACGTTACAAATCTGACTAGACCAGAGCATGTACACTGGTACAGATAGGAACTGGAAACACTGGGAATCCAGGGCAGATGAACCCCTCAGGACCAATAAGGAGAGTAGGGATACCAGGAGAGTAAAGGGAAGGTGGAGTAGAAAGGGGGAACCAATCACAAGGATCTACATATAACCCCCTCCCTGGGGGGAAGACAACAGAAAAGTGGGTGAGGGGAGACATTGGACAGTGTAAGACATAACAAAATAATAATTTATAAACTATCAAGGGTTTATGAGGGAGGGGGAAGAATGGGAGGGGAAAACTGAGGAGCTGATACCAAGGGCTCAAGTAGAAAGAAACTGTTTTGAGAATGATGATGGCAACAAATGTACAAATGTGCTTGACACAATGGATGTATATAAGGAGTGTGATAAGAATTGTATGAGCCCCCAATAAAATGATTTAAAAACAAAACAAAAAAGGCAACAACTCATGGATTACAGTTTACAGTTGGACTATGCTTGTATAAAATTTTCATATCAACAGTACCTTAAATTCTATGCCATTAGATAAATTATTGAAGCTACCAATGCATCGCCTTATACCCTGGGGAGGTAATTGACAATGCTTTTCTTTTTTTGTTTGTTTTGTGGGTTTCATTTGTTTGTTTTCTGTTGTTCTTATTGGTTTTGGATTGGTTTTTGACATAATATGACCGCCAATGTAAACCAAAGTTGTTCCTAACCCATGGACAAGCAGATGGATTCTGGGCCCCACTTAATTCTAGCACCAATCCAAGAACAGTTAGTTCTTATAACATGGCCCTCCTCAATACTAACCTACATGAAGAGACCATTGAAGATAAGGGCGCCACAGCAAAGTGTGATGAAGAAAGCAGATGGCGCCTGGCTATCCATTGGAAGAGTGTCTGGGGTCTTAAAGGTTTGTATTCAAACAAGCAGCCATCTAAGTGAGATGTCAACTCAGTCCATACAGAATAAGCATACTAGTCTGTGTGATCCAAAAATGACAAAGAACAAAATGCAAATACGATGAAGGGAAACCTACCAGAGCTTGAATTGTGAACATCCAATCTGCCGAAGGCTGTGGAGGACAATCGGAGTCCAAAATGCATCTGCAGAGTATCTAGTCAGATTAAGCCTCTGGCAGATCCTTTCTAGCCACAGACTAGGCACTCAAGCAGCTTTACTAGCAGCCAGCGATTACTGTAAACTTGGTTACGGTGGACCAAAGTACAGTATAATATGATACTTAGTTAGTTGACCACCTCTTGACCCAGCTTGAATTTGCAAAATTCTTTCTCACTTGTTCCATGACAGAAATTTCATCTTCATCTTTTATAATATTGGTAATGATGGTGTTTTCTTTCTTACTCTTTATTTTTATATTATTATTTTCTTTCCATTTTATTTTTTATTGTTTCTGTTAGGTTTCCCAGTTTGTGACACACAGAAAGAGTGGATGCATAGAGACCATAACACACACACACACCATTTATTGGGAAATAATTTATTGGGCAAGTGAGGGGAATTGGAGAGCAAACAATGAATGCGGTGGAGGGGTAGGGAACATAAGAACTGGTTGTGATGATGTATATATAACTCTTCTTAAAAGTGATTTAACTATGGAAGTGTATGGTATGTGAATATTATATCAAGAAAACTACTAAAAAGGAAACCAAAGTCACCCAGTGGTTACCATGGGTGAAAGAGGAAGACTTTTTGCATAGGGGCATTGACTTTATGCTAATTATGGTGGAATAATTTGGAAAAAGGTATCAATAATGGTTGCACAACACAAAGAGTATAATCAATGGCACTGAGTTATACACGTAGATGTTGATGAACGGTAGAATTCTTTGTTATGTATATTTTCTCCACAATTAAAAAATAATTACACTGATAACAATGAGTACAAGGAAGAAGAAAATGTTCTAAAAATGATTGTGGTGATGATTGTACAGCTCTTCCTGATATGATTGAACTGAACTACTAAATTGTATGATAAGTGGATAAAGTGCCAATAAAACTTTCCAGAAAAAGAAAGAAACCATATTCATGTAGTAGGATTGGTTCCTAAAGGACTTGGTGTAACAGATAAATCTGAAAGAGATTTAAAAATAATTATGGTTAAGATTATGAAACAGGTTTTTTTAAGAGTAGAAATTATGAAGAAAGGTCAAGAAATGGACAAAAAGAATAAAATGCTTGTAGAATAGGCAAAGCTTATAGAAATTTGAACTAGCCATGCAAAAATCTCAATATTCTGTACCTCTAAAGCCTTAATAGATTACTTAAATAACAAATTAAGAGCCACCAAAGAGATTATTAGGAACCTGTAACACAGAGCTGAGAAAATTAACCGGAAATATGCCAAATTGATAATAAAATATAAGAAGTATAAAAATGAAACCAAGAAATATGATGAAGAGAATGGGAAAGACCAGATTAAGGGCATGAAGAGGAGAGGAGAGAGAATACATAGGGTTACAGTGATGTGTTTAGCAAAATGTGCTTAGAAGTTTCCTGAATTAGTTGAAGACATGATTCTACATATTCAATATAAGACAGTAGCCTCACTCCTCATTTTGGTTAGTTTCCAAAAATAGGTCATTATTCAAAAATGGAGTATTACTGCAGCAGATCACAAAATGAAGAGTACATCACGACACAAGTGCTGTATTACATTGTTACACAACTGCCAAACTACTGAGAATCATGACCTAGCCAAATTGACAAATAAATTTAGCCATCTCAGGCAGTGTTTGTTATTACCAGACATACATTGTTCATGGGCAAAATAATAGGGTAGATTTTTTACACTGTTGTGATTGTAAAATATTGGATAATGATAGTGGATAAGTGAAAAGTAGGTGCCCATTCCTAGGCTTATTGTAGTACACTATGAAACACCAAGAAAATAGATGTTAAAAGCAACTGGGGAAAAAATTTCTAGAAAGGGAAAACACAGTACAGCAGAGACCAAAATGTCATAGAATTTTATTTTCAAATAATGAAAATTACTGTCTACTTAAAATTCTTTCCCCACAAGTATTCAAGAGTATAACCAAAATCAAGATATTTTCAGAAATAGGTCAGCAGCTTAATGGCTACAGAAATTCATAAGAAAAGAATCAAACATTGAAGGAATGAGAGCAAGAAGCAATAGTGTACAAGGACAATATCATATAGGGAGCAGGGAAGGGGCAGCTGTTAAAAAAAAAGAACTAGAAAGAAACCTCCATTCAAACAGAGGAAAGAACTAGGAGGCAAAGGACATTCATTTATAGAGGTCTAAATACAGACATGTACATATGTAAACATATTTATATATAACAATAGGGAAATAGATCTATGTACATATATGTATATGTTAAGTATTAAGGTAGCAGACAATCAATTGGGCCTCTACTCAAGTACTCCCTCAAGCAAGAATACTTTGTTATAGTAACCCAGCATTCTGTGATGCTCACCTTCCCAACACAATCACTGAAGACAACATGGGTGCATAAGCAAATGTGATGAAGAAAGCGGATGGTGCCAAGCTATCAAAAGACATAGCGTCTGGGGTCTTAAAGATTTGAAGATAAACCAGCTGTCATTTAGCTGAGAAGCAACAAAGCCCACATGGAAGAAGCACACCAGCCTGTGTGATCATGAGGTGTCAATGGGATCAGGCATCAAAAACCCAGAACAAAAAAAATCATATCAATGTGAATGAGGAGAAGCACAGATTGGAGACCCAAAGCACATCTGTAGACAACTGGACATCCCCTTACAGGGTCATCAGGAAGAGATGAGCCAGTCGGGTGCAGTGTAGCACTGATGAAACATATGACTTTCCTCTAGTTCTTTAATTCTTCCTCCCCACTCCCCCACTATCATGATCCCAACTCTACCTTACAATCCCAGTTAGACCAGAGCATGTACACTGGTACATATAAGAGCTTGAAACACAGGGAATCCAGGATAGATAAACCCTTCAGGACCAATAATGAGAGTAGTGATACCAAGAGGGGAAGAGGAAGTTGGGGGAAGAAAGAGGATACTGGTCACAATGATCTATATAAAACCCCTTCCCAAGAAACGAACAACAGAAAAGTGGGTGAAAGGAGACAGCACTCAATGTAAGACATGAAAATCCATAATAATTTATAAATTATCAAGGGTTCATGAGGGAGGTAGGGTGGGGGATGGTGAAAGATGAGCTGACATCAAGGGTTCAAGTAGAAAGAATATGTTTTGAAAATGATGATGGCAACATATGTACAAATGTGCTTGACACGATGAATGGGTTTATGGATTGTGATAAGAGCTGTAGAGCCCTCAATAAAATGATTTTTTAAGGGAAGAAACTTCCATTCCTAGACTTTTATTCAAGAGAATTAAAGACATAGGTCCACACAAAACCTTGCACACGAATATCAGTAGTAGTAGCATTATTCATCATAGTAAAAAATTATTTAGGTGGTTTGTTAGGTGCAATCAAGTGGGTTCCTATTCACAGCAAGCCTCTGTACAACAGAACAAAACATGGCCCGGTTCTGTGCAACAATGGTCTCAAAGACTAGAAGCAACCTAAATGCTATTAACTGGTTTGCAAAATGTGATCCTTTAAGGAATGTTACTTTGAGGACGAAGGTGTGCCCTGAGCCAAGCCATGGTGTTTTCAGTTCCCTCGTATGCATGTGAACATTGTACATTGAATTAGGAAGATCTAAGAAGAGTGGATGCAAGTGAATTGTGGTGCTGCAGGACTACATGGAAACTGCTGTGGAGATGAGTACCAAGCAGGGCCATGTTATCAGAACTAACTGTTCTCGAATTAGAGCTAGAGTTAAGTAGGAATCCAGATTCCATCAGCTTGTTTATGGAGTTTGCATGCCTCTTGATTACTTTGGCGACCCTAATATAACCAAATCTCAACGCTGTAAGGTCAATTACATCAATAACAGCCAGAATGCAACAGGAAAGTGTGGTGAAGAAAGTAGATGGTGCCCAGTTGTCAATAGTAATAGTGTCTGGGATCTTAAAGGCTTTCCCACCCCCCAAAAACAAGCAGCCATCCAAGTGAGGAGTCAATACAGAAGAATCACACCAGCTTGTGTGATCCAAAAATGACACCTACTAAATTTGAATATGGTGAAGGGAAACGCATCAAAGCGACAATTATGTGTACCCAATTTGTAGAAGGCGACCGAGGACAGCAGGAGCCCAAAACCCATCTTCAGAGTATCTCCTCAGACCGAGGCGCTGGCAGATCCACTCTAGCCACAGGCAAGAATCTCAAACAGCCTTACTATCAAGCAGAGACAATTGTCATCTTGAATAAGCTGAATTAAACTTGGTACTTGGTCAGATGACATCCCTATAGACCTGACCTGGATCTATGATAAGATCTAAAGCAGCATGCCCAGGTGTAGCATATAATAGATCAGAGATTTTAAATTGTCCCTTTGAACATGCTCCATCCCCGAGCTTACTGGAGACTGTAATCTCCTCGAATTGTTGTCGACGGGCCTCGAGGGCAGCCCCTCTTAATGTTTCCCAAATTGGAAAGTAGGGGTGGCAAGGGATTGCCATCTCTATCTCTGACTGACCGATCCTCATTAGTCCAATGAAAACTCCTTTGTGACATCGTTGGCACACACCGGGTGGAATGGCTCTGGAAGGAAAGTTTCCATCTTTCCCTGCCTTCTTACAATTTTTCCTGATATGCCCCATCTTTCCACATCCAAAACATTTAACTGTTTTCCCCCTATTTCTAGTACACAGAGCAACAGCCAACAAATTGGCACTATATTCTGCTGTGCCAATGTCCCTAGAAGCCCTAACAATCCTCTAACCTTCCCCTGCCAACCTGAAAGAATGCATGCCTTTTCTACAATCTGCGTTAGCGTTCTCAAAGGCTAAGGTGTGCATAAGTACCTCTTGCTACTCAGGGGAAGACACAGCATGTCTTACAGCCATTAAAGACGGGATAAAAAAATCAGGAAAAGATTCATTAGGTCCTTGTAAAATTTCAGTAAATATGTTTTCTGTTCCTCCCTTTTCATCTAATTTTTGCCAAGCACATAAGCATAGATTACGAACTTGCTCAATAATATCATCCCCCAAAATGGCTGGCTGAGCAGTAGCAGCAAAAGGACCAGTTCCCACCAATTGTTCAGAAGTTGGTCCCGGCGGCTGCCTACGACTATGAATCTGAGGCTGCTTCTCAGCTTCCTCGTGCCACCAAACTTTAAACTGGATGTACTGGCCAGAGGTTAGCACTGTTCTGACTAAAAGATCCCAATCTGAGGGACTCAGAGTATTGTCAGTAACATAAGAGTGTAAGAGCCCCTGAACATAAGGTGACTGTACCCCAGAAGAGTGTACATCTTCCTTTAAAGTTTTCAAAATCTTCAACTCATGCCTTTCATGCATTAGGATGTTGAACATTAGCATCCATCGAAATTCTAATAACAGGGGAAAGAGCAGCTGCAGAGATGGGAGAGGGTAAAGAAGTCTCATTTAACTCACATAATAATTCCAATCTCTCAGCTGGAGTTCGAGGCATAGCCTTATTTTCCTTGGGATATGCTGCAGGCTTTTCTTCAAAATAAGGGACTATCGGTTCTACAACTGCCTTTCCAGAATCTACTTGAAGATGTTCAGATATTTTATTTACTTGACAAACAAAATTCTTTAATTCCTCAGATATGGGAAACGTATCTTCTTCAGAGGAAGAATCTGAGGAAGAAGAAGATTCAACTTCAGGACTATCATAAACTTTGTCATCTATAGGATTACTACATGGGTCCGTCTTGGCAGCTGCTGTAACATTTTCACAAGCAGGTTTTTCTCTTTCACTTTCAGTATCTGATTGAAATGGTTTTAAAGCAATGTTAACTAAAGACATCAATGGCCAAACATCATGATCAGTGGTTTCACCCCTTTAATGTGCCCTTGGCAAAACACGCGTCACCTGTTTCCATACTTTGGCATTTAATTGATTCTTGTTTTCAGGGTAAAACCAATAACAATGCTTATGTACCCAAGCAAAAAGTTTTTTAAAAGCCCGAGATGGGACTTCTGTCCCAGTTGTCTTTAATATAACTTTCAAAACTTAAATATATTGTTTCCCTGTAGCTACAGAATTTCCCATGTCTCTGCTTTTTACCAAGGTCAACTGCAGTATTCATATAACTTACAACCCCTGGTTCCGTGAGTCCTTCAGATGTCCCTTCAGGTCCTGATGCAAAGGGCTTAAGTGGAGAGCAAATGTTTTGAAAATGATTAGGGCAAAGAATGTACAGAGGTGCTTTATACAATTGATGTATGTATATGTATGGATTGTGATAAGAGTTGTATGAGCCCCTAATAAAATGTTTAAAAAATGAAATTCTTGATAATTTCAATCTTTTTTTATTTACCATTATGTTGCTTGTTGGTCCAGTTGTGAAGATTTTTTCCCCAACAGTTTTACTGGGATTTTTGCATTCTTTATGTTAAACTGTAATCCATATTGAAAAGCAGTCTTTGATCTTTATCAATAAATGCTTCAAGTGCTCATCGCTCCAGCAAACAAGGTTGTATCATTTGCAAATTACAGGTTGTTAATGAGTCTTCCTCCAATCCTGTTGCTGAAATTATTTTTCATGTAATCTAGTATTTTTGACACTTTGGCCAACATACAGATTGAATAAATGTGGTGACAGGATACAACCCTGACATAAATACCTTTCCTCATTTTAAAACACAAGGTTCTGTTCTTTGTTCAAAAGATTGTCTCTTCATCTATGTACAAGTTCCTCATAAGCACAATGAAGTGTTCTGGAATTTCTATTCTTCATAATGTCATCAAAATATGCTATAATCCATACAGCTGAATACCTTTGCATAGAAAATGAAACACAGGTAACCATCTTTCTGGTATTCTCTGCTTTCAGCCAAGATCCATCTGAGAGCAGCAATGACATCTTCATTCCACATCACCTGCTGAGTCCAACTTGCATTTCTGCTAGTTCTCTGTTGCTATATAACTCTATTATATATATTACATTTTTAATTATCTTCTGAAAATTGTGACTTTTGTATAATATTAATCATATTGTTCAAGAATGTATGCATTTTTCCCAACACAATCGCTGAAGACAAAATGGATGCAAAAGGTAATGTGGTGAAGAAAGCTGATGGTACCCGCCTCTCAAAAGATATAGTGTCTGGAGTGGTAAAGGTTTGAAGTTAAACAAGCAGCCACCTATTAGGGAAGCAACAAAACCCACATGGAAGAAGCACACCACTCTGTGTGATCACAAAGTGATCACAAAGTGTCAACAGGATCAGTCATCAGAAGACCCAAAACAAACAACCATTTTGATGCAAAGGAGAGGTGTTAGAATGGAAACCCAAAGCCCATCTGTAGATTATTGAACATCCTCTCACACCGAAGAGTCACAAGGAAGGGATGAGCCAGCCAGAGTGCAGTAGGGCATCAGGGAAACACACAACATTCCTCTAGTTCTTTAATGGCCCCCCCCATCTCAGGCGCCCCTCCTCTGCTATCGTGACCCCAGTTCTACCTTACAGATTGGCTAGACTGGAGCATGATCACTGGTATAGATAAGACAGATAAGAGCTCTGGCCACACAGAATTCAGAACAGATAACCCCCTCAGGAACAGTAACGGGAGCAGGATGCCATGAGGTTAGCGGTAGCAGGAAGGTAAGGGGGAAAGGGGAGAACCGATCACAATGATTGGTGTGTAACACCTACCCCCACCCAGAGGGACAAACAACAGAAATGTGGGTGAAGGCAGACAGCAGATGGTGTAAACTATGAAAATAAAAACAATTTATCAAAGGTTCATGAAAGTGGGAGGGTGGGGGCGGTAGGGGAAAAGCTGATACCAAAGGCTCAAATAGAAAGAAAATGTTTTGAAAATGATGATGGCAACATATGTACAAATATGCTTGATCCAATTGATGTATGGATTGTTCTAAGAGTTGTAAGAGCCCCTATAAAATGATTTATTAAAAATTTTTATTTAATTTAAAATTTTTTTAAAGAATTTATTCATTGTATGGGATAACCTTCTTCTGAATGGACAGGTAGCTGTGTTCTAAATTTCTTGATATAGACAAGTGAGTGCTTTCAGGGTTTCATCTGTTAGTTGAAGCATCTTAAATGGTATTCCATCAATTCCTGGAGCCTTGATTTTTTTCCAATGTCTTCAGAGCAATTTAAATTTCTCTCCAGTATTACTGGTTCCTGAGCATATGTAACTTCCTGAAATTGTTAAATATAAGCAGGTTATTTTGGGTACAATGGTTGAATGTATTGTTTATGTCTTCTTGTGATACTTCTTGTGTCATTCAATACTTTAACCATAGAATCCTTGAATATTTCAATTTGAGAGTTGGGTTTTTTCATAATCTTTTTCAGTTTGTGAAAGGTCAGCATGTTCTTTCTTTTTTTTTTTTTTTTCTAATTTCAGGTCTTTGCACAACTGTGTTAGTCTGAGTAGACTAGAGAAACAAATTCATAGACACTCATATGTATATAAGAAAAACCTTTATATACAAAAGCAGTTGAATATTGAGAAAACATTCCAGCCCAGTCCAGATCAAGTCCCTAAGTCCAATATTAGCCCACATGTCAGATACCAATCTATACAGTCCTCTTCAGATTCACGAAATACATGCAATGACACTGAGTGCAGAAACATCATAGGCTAGTGGGTGGGAAGTCTTGTGGGTCCAGAGGCATTGTAAGCATTTAAGCTCTGGCAGGCTCTCCATGTGGCTTCTCTGGCTCCAAAGGTTTGGTTCCATCAGCCTCTCTCCATGTGTTTTCTCCACAGGGAGTGAGCCAAAAGAAAGAGTCTGTCTCCCACTGCCAAGCAGGAATATCAGAGTTCCCAGAATCCTCAAGAGAAGGCCAGGCCCACACAGAGGCCTCATTGGCTACATCCTAATTGGCAGGCTAGACCCAACCCCTACACTCAATCCTAAAATTGACACCAGATTATGTAACCACCACAGAGACACATGGTACAATATGAATAAGCCTTAAAAAATGCTAAGTGGAAAAAGCCAATCACAAAAGACAACATTCTATATGAGACACTTCCTGCAATTCACATTTGTCAGCTGCTGGACGGATAAGAACTCCTACAGAAACCTCCCTAAGTGGAGTATGGAGGCGGGTCACCTCAGTGGAGACTGTTCTTAACAACTAGACAGCAACTGGGCTTCTGAAACTAGCCACATAGAGTTTTTGGAGGTGCTTTCTGGGGTGTGGGGGGCTGGGTGGTGGATGGGGGCCGGTGTATTATCCCTCCCTTGTCCTGAAATGGAGGAACATCCACATGTGCTTTCCACGAATTTCAGCTCAGATAGACACACTCGTGGCCATCAAATCAATTCCGACTCAGAGCGAACCTAAAGGACAACACAGAACTGTCCCTGTGCATTTTCAAATCTGGAACTCTTTTTCTCTAAGACATTCATTCAGCATCATGCTCAGACATTTAGCAATCAACATTATGGGTGAGAAAGAAAGAAAGAAAGAAAGAAAGAAAGAAAGAAAGAAAGAAAGAAAGAAAGAAAGAAAGAAAGAAAGAAAGAAAGAAAGAAAGAAAGAAAGAAAGAAAGAAAGAAAGAAAGAAAAACACATTAAAGCCCTTTGTTGGAATGTGTTCCACTTTCCACAGAACAGAATCTAAAATAAGCTGTTATGCAATTAGTCACACGCACAGTCCTCACTTTCTTTTCCCGTGCACATGAATGTTGTCTAAAACATGTCTCCTGTGTAGCAGCTATACCCTCCACCACTGTGCTTGGCTGAATTCACAAATATGTTGTAACCTGTGGCTTCCCTGTCACTTTTCTGGTTCTCCTTGCCTGTTGAGCTTCGTTTCCTGCGAGTCATTAAAATCTCCGTCCACTGCCAAAGCGACTGCTACTGCTTGAACCACCATAGCCACCTTGGTTCCATGGTTTGGCAAAGTATTGACCTCTACCACCGTATGAGCCAGAGCTCCTGCCTCCAAATTTTCTTCTCTTCCTCGGTTCAAAATTGGAAAATTGATTGTTGTAATTGCCAAAATCATTGTCACTTGTACCACAATTTTGGATGGAAATTTCTTCCATCATTCCATCATCGTTCATCAATCCATTATAACCATCTCCACTGCCATAATATTCACCGCTGCCACAGCTGCCACCAAATCCACCACCTCCACTGACATTTCCTCCATGACCAAAGTTATTCCCACCAAAACCACCTCCACCACCGAAGTTCCCAGAACCACTTCCAGCTCGTTGGTTGGAAGAGGCCCTGGCCATGTCTTGCTTCAAAAGGGCTTACCTTACTTCACAGGGGTGGCCATTCGTAGTATGGTCTTTCTGAATGACAATATTATCTACAGAGCCATGGTCATCAAAAGTCACAAACGCAATGTAACTCTGCTTGCCACTATCTCAATCAGTCACGATCTCATTTACTTCAGTTTTCCCATATTGCTCAAGATCATCTTGTGGGTGGTGCTCTACAGTGTCGTCTTTGATGCCACTAACAAAGATCTTTTTCAGTTAAATGGGCATCTGGTTCTTAAGAGCCTTCTGGTGAGACAGCCCTCTTTGGCTCCACAACTCTTCCACCCACCCTGTGTGGCCTTGCCTGCAGGGCTGCACGCACCTCCTCCACAGCACAGCAAGTGACCAACCCAAAGCCTCCGAAGAGCTTGATGTTCGACCTCTGTGATGTTACCACGCAGTCCGTGAGCGTCCCCCACGGCTCAAAAGGGCTCTGCAGACTCTCAGCTCAACCCTCCGATGTTCCAAAGTTTCCACAGTTGTTCAGGCTCTTTACGAGACTCTGACTTAGACATAACAGGCTGGGGGGAAGTTGGGAAGCCTAATGATACTTCTTCCACCACATCCAAAGGAAGAGAGCATGTAACTCTTTATGGGAATAGAAAGCCTAGTCTTTTTCCCAAGGAGAAGCTGGTGGTTTTTGAACTGATGATCCTGAGAAAGAGCAGGAAAGAAGGTTTGGGCAAAACTGGAAGGAAACATCCAACTTTGCAGGAGGCTAGCTGGGTGTGGGTTTTCTAGCAAAACACGTAGTTGCAGAAGTAGAAAAGGAAGATGGAAAGGACTGTACCCCTGGATTGAATAATTAATTATTAAGACACAATAGCACTCCTGAGTGGCAGTGTCCACTGAGAGGCAGACTGACTACAGTGTGTCCTCTTATATTTAGCATTACTGATACAATTGAAAACGGAGATTTGGAGCTTCCAAATGCTAAGTAAACCTGGGGGAAAAGGCATTATCACAGAGAGGGAGAAAAAGTAGTAAGCAAAGCCCAAAGGCACTACCTATCTAAGAGGGTGGGGGTTGTTTTGTTATTGTTATTGTTCTTGAAGAAAATAATACAGGTAAAAATACTACATACTGAGTCTCACTATTTTCGCCCTTTCCATAGTGTAGACTGTAGGTCTGTCCCTGGTGTATCCTAACTTTACTGCTCAATAAAGTGTGTGTTGCCTTCTCCTGAAAAGAAAATTTTTAAAAACTACAAACTGGAGTCAAAGGAGAAAGTCAAAAGCCTTGAAAATTCCAAAAAGACAACACGCACAAGGAGAAGAGAAATATTAGTCCATTCCAATAAGCATGGCAAAGAGAGTAAAAGTACAAATAGAAAAGCGAAACAAAAATCAGCCATCGAGTCAATTCCAACTCACAGTGACCTTACTGGACAGAGAAAAACTCTTGCATAGGGTTTCCAAGGCTATATATCTGTTCAGAAGCAGGTTACACTTTCTGCTAATTTAAACTACCAACCATTTGGCTGGCAGCCCTATTTTTAGCATTCAATGCCACTAAGACTCCCTGAAAGTGCATTTAGGAATGATCAAGTACTTAAGGGGGAAAAATGGAAGACTAAAACGCAAGACTGAACATAATTAAAGACCAAAGCAAAACATGGACAAAGAACTAAAGGAAGTAAAGAAAACAACACGTGAACAAAATCAGGGCCTAAAAAAAATACAAACAGATATTGAAAGGAATAAAAATGGAAATGAGAAATCCAATGGAAAGGTTTACAAAGAGGTCTTTCGATGGAAGAATCAGCAAATTAAAGGAAAGGATCGTTAAAATTACAACACTGAAGAGCAATTAAAACAGAGGCTCAAGAAGGCTAAATGCACCTTAAAGCAATTATGGGACAACGAGACCTAGTAGGTTTATCATGGGAATTCCAGAGAGAGAAACATACAGAAAGACTATTTGAAAGTATAGAAAAGAACAGAAAGAATATTTGAAGAGCTCCTGACAGAAATGACTTGCTGATGAAGATCAAGGATTGCAGCCTTCAGTATGAACTATGGTTCACTATAAAGTAGACCAAATGCCTCACAACTACACCAATAGATAACATCATGATAAATGGAGAAAAAGTTGAAGTTGTCAAGGATTTTGTCTTGCTTGGATGCACAATCAATGGTCATAGAAGCAGCAGTGAAGAGATCAAAGATGTGTTGCCTTAGGAAAAATCTGCTAAACAAGACCTTTTTGCTTCCCGCTGGAACTGAATTTCCATTTATTTATTTAAAATCATTTTATTAGGACATAATTGACATCATCCAATGAAACAGTTCAATCATATCAAGAAGTGATGTACAATTGCTACCACCATCAGTTTCAAAACATTTTCTACTTTCTTGTACTTGATATTATCTCCCAATCACCACCCCACACCCCACTTCCCCTGCCAGGAATCCTTATTCGAGTTATTATCTCAGTATGTTCACCCATCCTGGGGTTCATAAACTGAGAAACATGGGAAAAGTTACATAACACAGAGTCAAAAAGGCTATCAAAAATAATAAAATACAGCAGAGATAAATCCCAGTTTGAATAAATAGAAAACATTACAAACCAAATCAACATATAAATACTTAACACAGGCAGACTTTGGGTCTCTACTTAAGTCCTTCTTCAATGCAAGAGCACTTTGTTCTAATAACCCATCATTCTGTGATGCTTCCCTTCCAGACATGATCACTGAAAACAAAAATGCATAAGCAAATGTGGTGTAAAAAGCTGATGGTGCCCATTTACTGAAATATATAGTGCCTGGGGCTTTAAAGGCTTGAAGACAAACAAGCAGTCATCTAGCTGGAAAGCAACAAGCCCACGTGGAAGAAGCACATCTGCCTGTGTGATCACGAGGGGTCAAGAGGATCAGGTATCAGGCATCAGAAAACCCAAAATAATCATACCAATATGAATGAGGGTGGTCAGAGTGCATACCCAAAGTCCATCTGCAGACAATTGACATCCCCTTACAGAGGGGTCTCAAGGAAGGGACGAGCCAGCCAGGGTGCCGTATAGCACCTATGAAACACACAACATTCCTCTAGTTCTTTAAAGCTTCCTCCCACCCCCACTAGCATGACCACAGTTCTACCTTACAAATCCAGCATAGACCGGAGCATGTACACTGGTACAGATAAGAGCTCTCAACACATGGAATCCAGGACAGAAAAGAAAGATCATGTATAATCTATCAAGGGTTCACGAGGGTGGGAGTGTGGGGGAAGGAGGATTAAAAGAGGAGTTGAAACCAAGGGCTCACATGGAAAGTAAATGTTTAGAAAGTAATGATGGCAAAATATGTACAAATATGCTTGATACAATTGATGTATGGATTGTTGTCAGAACCCCCAATAAAATCTTTTTTAAAATATCAAACTATCCGTGTGTCAAAAGGGAGAACAAATGATAAAGTTTTAACCTCCTAGGTCAGATTTTTCATCTTAATCTACTATAATTGTCTCAAAATACTCTCTGTCTGATAATCGGGCTAGCCCCATCCCAAGATTATAGTCAGGGGACTCCTACAAATGTATGTGGGGCTTCTGCTGTTGTCCATAGCCTTCTGAAAATGAGAATTTCACAGTTTAAGTTCTAATACCATTCTCGCCTTTGGATTTGGTTTATATTATTTCCAATCCTTGGATCATGAATGTTGGTGTGGTTCCTCCATGTTGACTTAGTTTTCATCTCACTTATATGGCTGCTTTATTGAAAACTAACCTTTAAGACCCATATGCTTTCTGATAGTCGGACACCATCTAGTTTCTTCACCACACTTTGCTGTAGCTTATATACCTTCCATGTTTCCTTCATGAGGGCCTGTACTGAGTAGGGTCATGTCATAAGAACTAATTGTTCTTATATTGGAGTTAGGTATATTGGGAGCAAGCCCAAAATTAATTCCTATAACTATGCTTTCTATATACCTCTGGCTCATCTAGGAGCCATCTTTGTTATTTAATGTTAGAAAACATTATCAATCATCTCACCAGAGCATTAAGTCTTTCTGTCTATAGTGTCATTGATTTAGCTCATGGCAATGCACTTAAAATACAATTGAGAAAAGGAAATTAAACAAGTATAGGCTAACTACAAATTACAATATGTGGATTATTGACTTGCACAGATTAAATCTTTACATGACTGGATATGCATAAACAATGGGAGTTGGTGGTCAGGCAAAACTTACAATAACACTCACTGGCAATGTCGGCTCAGGTCTGCCAGAATAATACATATCTTAATAAAGCAAGTAGGGCATTGAAATAGTAAATAAGTGGTTGTCCACCTACCAACAGTTCAATGCTCTTGGTATAGATGCCTTCTACTTCACACACCATGAAATTTGGGCCTTAAGGCCTCGGGTTAAAGGTGTGGTTGGGGTAGAACCCAGTTCACCTAGTAGGGTCTCCACATCACATACCGCTGGTATGACCTTGGGAGTATAATGTGTACCTCAAAATGCAAGTTTCAAGGTCCCAGGATTCTATGGCACATGGCTTGGATCCTCAGAGACTGTACAGAAACTCGGTCCAATGCGCCCCATTAGGAGCATATTACTGGATATATTCTCACATTTAGGTCCATATTTTAGTCATTTTCCCCCATTGGGACGTTTGTCTCCCCCTTTTTCTACTAATAGACATGCACAAGTCTTCTCCAAGATGTATACGCTCACCTTCCCCACTCTTGACTTGATTTCCCTATCTCACTTGACTTGATTTCCCAGTTCTCACTCTGATAGGAATGTCTGCTGGTTTAGGACAACCTCATCACATTTTTGCATAACAGCCACTAACCAATCATCTTCCATTCCCCCAATCTTGACGATCTCATCCTAATTGAAGTGGAGTACCCTCTGTCAAAGTGGTTTTCTTTCTCTTTTTCTTCCCAATAATTAGAATACTTTTAGTTTTTAGGGAGCTTTCTAAAACAAAGTAGTTTTTAGCATTTTGATGAAGGATTTTAGAAATGTAAAGAAGAATATATCACTATCATGTGCTTAATAAGATAGGGAAGTTGCTATTTTAAGTGTATGAAATGAGGTAATATTTAATTATACTAATATTTAATTATACTAATTAAAAGAATGCATTTTCCGTTCTTTTGGATGAAAAGCTACCATTTCACCTTGACTACTGAGAATATACACAATATCGGTCATTCTGGTGACTTTCATGGTTTGAAAAATAACACTTTCCATTATACCATGGAACCGGGGGACATGGGAGAGGGGGAGGTGGGGGGAAAGGTAGTGGTGTTAAAAAATGCAGGGACAAGGGAACAACAAGTACGCAATTTGGTGGTGAGGAGGGTATGGGAGGCCTGCCAGGGCATGATCAAGGGTAATGTAACTAAGAGGAATTGCTGAAACCCTGGTGGGGACTGAGCATGATAGTGGGACAGGAGGAAAGTCAAAGGAAGTAGAGGAAAGAGCCGGGAGGCCAAGGGCATTTATAGAGGTCTAGACAAAGACATGTGCATATGTAAATGTATTTATATATTAGGATGGGGAAATAGATCTATGTGCACATATTTATAGGTTTAGTATTAAGGTAGCAGAAGGACATTGGGCCTCCACTCAAGTACTCCCTCAATGCAAGAATACTTTCTTCTATTAAATCGGCATTCTATGATCCTCACCTTCCTGACACAACCCCTGAAGACAAAGCGGGTGAATAAGCAACTGTGGTGAAGAAAGCTTATGGTGTCTGGGGTCTTAAAGGCTTGAAGATAAACAAGTGGCCACCGAGCTCAGAAGCAACAAAGCCCACGTGGAAGAAGCACACTAGCTTGTGTGATCATGAGGTGACAAAAGGATTGGTTATCAGGCATCAAAGAACAAAAAATCATATCATTGTGTGCTCACCTCCATGATATGATCGCTGAAGACAAATGGGTGCATAAGCAAATGTGACGAAGAAAGCTGATGGTGACCTGCTATCAAAAGATATAGTCTCTGGGGTCATAAAGGCTTGCAGGTAAACAAGCAGCCATCTAGCTCAGAAGCAACAAAGACCACATGGAAGAAGCATACCAGCCAGTGCAATAATGAGATGTTGAAGGGATCAGGTATCAGGCATCACCGGACCAAAATTCTTACCATAGTGAATGAGGGGGGAGTGCAGAGTGGAGACCCAAAGCCCATTTATAGGTCAACGGACACCCCCTTACAGAAGGGTCTTGGGGAGGAGATGAGCCAGTCAGGGTGCGATGTAGCAACGATGAAAAATACAACTTTCCTCTAGTTCCTAAATGCTTCCTCCACCACCACCCCCCGTCCCCCCGTCCCCCCCCCCCCAACCATCATGATTCCAATTTTACCTTGCAAGTCTGGCTAGACCAGAGGATGTATACTGGTACAGATAGGAACTGGAAAAAAAAAAAAACAGATAGGAACTGGAAACACAGGGAAGCCAGGGCAGATGATCCCTTCAGGACCAGTGGTGAGAGTGGTGACACTGGGAGGGTAGAGGGAGGGTGGGTTGGAAAGGGGGAACCGATTACAAGGATCTGCATGTGACCTCTTCCCTGGGGGACGGACAACAGAAAAGTGGGTGAAGGGAGACATCGGACAGGGCAAGATATGACAAAATAATAATTTATACATTATCAAGGGTTCATGCGGGAGAGCGGGGAAGGAGGGGAAAAAATGAAGACCTGATGCCAGGGTCTTAAGTGGAGAACAAATGTTTTGAGAATGATGAGTGCAATGAATGTACAAATGTGCTTTACACAACTGATGTATGTATGGACTGTGATAAGAGTATGAGCCCCTAATATTTTTTAAAAACTAGACTATTCACAAGAAAGTTTTAAAATATCAATGAAAAAATATTAAATACCTAACCAAAAAGTTTTTAAAAAAAGAAAAATAACACTTTCCTCACACCAAATTTCTGACAGAGGGCTTTAATTTTAAAGACTGCGGAGAAGAAACAGAGTGGCCTGTCCTGGTTTATACAGTAGAGCCAATTCTGCACTGGGCTGGTTATAGCAGTCACACCTCACTTTCCGTATAAAGCGTCATTCTCAAAGATTTTCTAAGAAAATTCTAAAATCCATGGAAAATATTTATAAACTTATAAAAACTTATAAACTCACAAATCTATACGGAAGACCAATTTAAGACATTTCCCTCATAGTGAGAGAATTCTAAACTGCACGTCTGCCTTGTGATTTACAAGGAAAATATACATCCTGTTAATGTAGAATGGTATTAGCGTCTGATAGTTAAGATGACGTGAAGGCTTCAGGGTGAACATGATCACACTTTGCCTTTGATATCCTCTGGCTTAGCATGAGAGGAACTGACTGAAGAATTCTTCACATGGTTCCACTTGTCAGCATATGGTCTTTGTTCTAGAGTCAAAACAAGAGTCTCTAATGTGAAATCAGACTGGACCTGTTGCTCAGCTGGATGTTGCCACAAACCTTTGAAGGAGGATTTCCCAGAATGAAGTTGCAAATGGCAATTCTTGCCGTCTCGGTGGAAAGAGCTAAGAATGCGAACTTTCACAACAGCCAGGGCAATCTGTGTCTTGGTCACAGTCTGGATGGTGAATTTGTTTTTCTGTCCTTTGCCGGTGATCTGTCTGATTGTTCTCGAGAGGCGGTCTCTCTTTAAAGGCTTCACATCTGTAAGTCACCGGACTCCAGGAACAGGTCGCCCAGCCTGGTGAGGGGGAGGGCGTCCTTACCCTGTAACCCCAGAAAGCACTGAGAGCTTTCCCCTTAACTAGAGAAAATGACAAAGACGTCGGCTGTCAGCACTCCTCTCCATTATTGCACTAGAAGTCCTAGCCAGAGGACTAAAACAAGAAAGCGGTCTAAGAAATATCCAGATTGGAAACGTAGCAGTAAAATTACAGTATCTCTGTTCATAACGATATATGATCTTATCTACTGAAAACACCAGAGTTCACAGGATAAGTACTAACGTGCTGGGTACAAGATCAGCAAACAAAAACCAGTTGGATTTCTATACACTAGCAATGAGGACTCTGGACATGAAATGAGGGAAACAATTTCATTTACAATAGTCTTTCTGAGAATAAAATAACTAGGAATAATCTAGCCAGGGATATGAAGAGATTACACAATGAAAATGATAAAACACTGATTTCAGAAATGTACAGACAGAGGCAGAGGTGGAAACAACAGCTCCGCATTTTGATACTTTTACTTATTAAAGGTTTATATCATTTTCTAGCAATACTTTTGGACTTAATTTCATACTGTTAAAACACGCTCCTTACAGTATCTATCAATTTGCAGAGCTGCATCTCCCCCACACTAGCACAGTGTTATCGTGGCCCATCCAATAAGTGAAAAGTGATAACTCGTAGTTTTAATTTTAATTTATCTTGTGAAAAAGATTGGCTATCTTTTCCTATGCTTAGGGACCAGTTACACTTCATTTCTGAACAGTCTCTTTAATTAGTGGTAAGCCAGGCACACAGAAAGCACTCTAGGCACTTCTAGACTCTGAGGCGAATTTCACACAGGTATTTCAAAATGCGTTTGGAGGCCTGGAGGAAAGGAAAGTCTGGGACCGCTGCCAGCGAGTGCAGGAAATCCAGCGGTTGTAGGAATGGCAGGAAACCACAGCAGATGACCTCAGCCGCCTGCAGCGCTGACCAGGTGATTAACAGAACGCAACAGTCCCTGCACAACCTCACGTATACCCTCGGAAAAGCTGTCTGCCTTTCCTCTGGTGCTGTTGCAAGAATAATGGCTTCCGTTTCAGTTCCCTTTCCAAATATTACATGGGCCTCTCATTGGCAGAATACATGTGAAACTCTCGTAGCAAGGTGGGTCTAGGACTCGTCCAAGTTTCTAGACCTACAGTACAGAGTGAGAGTTTGGAAAGGTAGGTGTAAGATTGAATATCAATAGGCAATACCTAACACAGTTCTCTTCTTTGGTTACCAAGCATTCGTACACACACTCTTATTTATATTTAAATGTCTAAAAAATATCATGCTCCACCTAATGTAATGTAATAATCATTCATGCAAGTAAGGAGTGAGAGTTTTCTTGGAAAGGAAGTGCAAACTATTATCTGTATGTGTATGTATATATTTCAAAAATTCATGAAAAATTACATTATCATTTAATTTCTGGTTTTCATAACTTTTGAAGGTTTCTCATGTGTGTATATGTATGTGTATTCATTTTTCTTTGTTCAAGATAATTTGTCTTTGCTATCCTATTACTTAAAGATTCTTATTACTCAAAGTTCAAACAACACATTTGTGTGAGTCCAGGTTTTCTAGAGACACAAAACCAGTGAGGCTCTCTCTCTCTCTCTCTATTTATCTATATACATATATAGATATAAAATGCAAATATAATATTCATATGCCTATAGATATAATATCATTATCTCATATACATCTATATATGTATTACATATACATGTGTAATGTATAGATAGGTGTAGGTATATATACATATATAACTATCTCTATAGATAGAAATATAATGTCTATATAAAGGGATATTATAGAGAGACATAATATCTATGTGCACATGGATATTATATTTATATATAATATCTATATAGAGATAATACATATTGGAGAGAGATTCAAGAGAGAGAGAGAGAAACAGAGAGACAAGAGAGAAATTTATGTCAATAAAAGGGCTTGCACAACTGCAGAAGCAGCTAAGTCCAGTTTGGTTCAAGTCCATGAGTCAAATGTTAAGTTGGAGGCTGATGAACCAGGAAGCAGCAAGACCAACTCGAAAGCAAAAGAGAACTCAGGAAGCAGGAAAACGAACCAGGAAGACCATAGGCTAGGAGACACATGCAGGTGAATTCCTCTGCACGTAAATCCAAGGTCAGCAAGTCAGGCTGGCGGCTGCAGAGTCCCATGAACGCAAGGTTGGCTGACTCCTTGACTGCTGCTTCCAAGAGCACTGATTGCAGGTCCAATCTTTCCTCCTTTCGTCACAGTGTTGTCTATTGGTGCAGTTGTGAGCCTTTTTTGTTTTCTTTGCATTGAGTCGTGATCCCCATCGAAAGCTTCAGTCTCTGATCCTTCATCACGTGCTTCAAGTCCTCTTCGCTTTCAACGAGCAAGATGGCATCATTCGTATATCGCCAGTTGTTGATTCACCTTGCTCCAAGTCCTGATGCCAAGTTATTCTTCATATAGTCCAGCTTCTTGAGTTATTTCCTCAGAATACAGATTGAATGTGTGTGGTGACAAAATAGAACCTTGGTGCTACCGCGCAGTGAGGTGAAGAAAGCCGATGGTGCCCCTGTTATCAATCAGAAGTGTCTGGGATATTAAAGGCTTATATTTTAAAAAGCAGACATCGAAGTGAGGTGTCAACTAAGCCCACCCGGAAGAAGAAGCACACCAGCCTGTGTGATCCAAAGATGACTATAACAAAATCCAAATATGACGAAAGGAAAAGTTATCAGAGCTTGAATTGTGAACACCCAATTTGTAGAAGGCTATGGAGGACAGTGGGGGCCTAAAACCCATCTGCAGAGGATCTAGACAGATTAAGCCTCTGGCAGATCCCCTTTAGCCACAGGCAAGGGTCTCAAACAGCTTCACTCTGAGATAGAGATCACTGCAAACTTGATTATGCTGGATAAACTTGATAACTGATAATTCCAATAATTTGGAAATAGATATCGATAGTGGCTGTACAGCATAGAGAGTATAATCAATGACACTGAATTACACAAGTAGAAGTTGTGGAATTCGATAATGTTATTTGTCACAATTAGAAAAAAATATTAACAATGACATGAATAATAATGACTAAAAGGAAAAAGAAAATGTTCCAGAATTGAATATGATGACAATTGTACAACTCTTCTTACTATAACCGCATTATTGAATTATATGACTTGTGAATAGAATGCTAATAAACTGTTTTTAAAAGTTCAATTAAAAAAAGATACAGCCTTGTTAAAACAGCTGCTTTTGATCCATGTATAGGATCCACAAGAGCACAATGAAGTGTTCTAGAATGTCATTTTCCTCAATGCTGTTCATAGCTGACGATGGTCCATACAGTCAAATGCCTTTGCAGTCAATGAAACACAACATCCTTCTGTGATTCTCTGCTTTTAGTAAAGATTCATTTGACATCAACAATGATATCCCTCATGCCATGTTTTCTTCTGAATCTAGACTCCATTTCTGGTAGCTCCAAACTGATGTACAATAATTATTGGATAATCTTTAGCAAATGTTTACTTGCATGTTATATTAATGACACTGTTCCATAATTTGTGCATTCTGTTGGGTCACTTTTCTTTGGAATGGGCACAACTATGGATCTCTTCCAGTCGGTTGGCCAGGGAGCTGTCTTCCAAATTTCTAATCGTAGACAGGTGAGTGTTTCCAGTGCTTCATCAGTTTGCTGAAACATTTCAACTGGTATTCTTCCAATTCCTGGAGCCTTGTGTTTTGCTAATATCTTCAATTCAGCTTGGGCTTCTTCCTTGAGTACTATTGGCTTTGATTGTATATTACTTTTTGAAATCGTTGAATGTCAACCAGTTCTTTTCGATCGTGACTCTGCATAGTCCTTCCAGTCTTTTGATGCTTTCTGCATCACTCACTGTTTTGCCCACAGAATCCTCAATGCTGTAACTTGAGAGTATTGGAGTTTTTTTTCTTCAGTTCTTTCAGCATGAGATAAGCTGAGTATGTTTTTCCATTTTGTCTTTCTAATTCCAAGTCTTTGGACTAATGAGTAACCAAAATTTTCCTTCCTGAAGGATCAGAATCAACAAGCAGGGTTCTGCTTGTTGCATGGCACTATAATATAGATGAAAATCCATTGTACCACCACATAAGGAAATACTAAGAAGAGTCACAGAGAAATTCCTCTGGTACATATGTATCAGGTCGACAATAACAGGTAGATAATCTCATTTGCATTATAAATATGAAAAAAATGTTGAGTCCTGTGTTCTTGTGTTATGTCATGTTCCTTAAAGTAACACTTCTAATTTGGGGTATTCAAATGCTTATGTTATTTAAAAATTAATTAGGAAAAGTTACAACAAAAACATTTTCTCCAGAAAAAATAGTCCAATTAGAAATAAACACATTTTCCCTAAAATTTTAAGGTAATATAACTGAACATTAACTATGTATATGTGCTCTAGTTGACAAATAAAGCAAATGTCATCTCTTCTAAGAAATAAAAATCACCTCTACAAGGGATACAATCACAGTAGGTAATCTCCGAATTATATGTTCAGTGTGAGTCTACCTTAAAACTTTCATTCGGTGTGAAGGAAGCTGCAACTCTGAAACATTCATTCATCAGCATTTCACTTCTTGTTTAGAAAAAGAAAAGGAAAGCTCACTACTTCTCCTTCTCCTACCCCAAGAAAAATTTTATCTGTCAAAATCCTAGTAGATTTTTAAAGCTTTTGATGATACATAGGATCTAAAGAAATCATTGAGAGAATGAAGCTTAGATTTTTCAGATCAAAAATCTATTTGACCGTGAGATGAAAGTCATGGGCATTTCCCTCTAGGAAAACATAATTTCAGAATTTCACTTACAAAAAATTATATAGGAAAGTTCCGACTCTTTGAAAATATTACCATGGTAATATATGTATATTCAATAGTGCATTGTGTAAGGCATTTGAGGATTCTACTTATTATAAGAATTCTTTGATGATGGCAACAAATGTACAAATGTGCTTGATACAATGGATGGGTGGATGGATTGTGATAAGAATTATATGAGCCCCCAATAAAATGATGTTTAAAAATTCTTATTTGAGTTTCAGAGACCTAGTTTTAGAGCATCCTGGGGGATTTTAGGGAACTGACAACCCCACCCCACCCCCTTAAATTGTATGCAAAATTTTATAGGTATATAATAAAATGATTTTTTAAATTATAGGTATAGTCTATTTAGTGAGTTGTATTTCTGAATTCTTCATAATTTGTAAAGCATTTTACATAGTTTTATTTTTTTAAAACTAGAAAAGTAAGTCAGAGATTATTAACAGAGGAGAAAACTTAAGTTCAAAAAGATTAAAGCTCAGTGACCTGCTAAAGGTCAAATTTAAAGAATCACAAAAAGTAGTATATTATTTCAGAAAGATGTAATCTAACTTTCATTAGATGTAGTTTCTAACTATAAATCTTTGTCTTTGGTAAATAAATAAATTTATGGTAGATAGCCTTAGATAAGTTATTTAATTTCTCTAGGTTGTAGATAGGTTTTAGATAATTCACAATGAGGATTTTTTTCAAAGACTGTGTACAAAAGAAAGGAAACTACCATTTCATTACTACCACACAGAGTTATGAAAATCAATTGGATTTATATAAATTAGGCAAAAGGTAGTACGATTGTTTACCTGTGAGTTGGAATTTAATGTAATTTAGTTTAATCCTCTCAAAACTTAAAAAATCTTACATTATTGCTTGACCCAATGGATGGATGGATGGATTGTGATGAGTCATATGAGCCCCTAATACAATTTTTTTTACTCTTACACTGAAAAATTATAGGCTGCAAATATCACACTGATCATTTTGAACAATTATATTGTATAAAGACCACATGATACTTTCTAGGACCATGTGGGACTTTCTAGACTGTTGGGTGGTGCTAAGTACAATGGTTCCCAGAACACAAATCCTTTCCATAATCCTTCTCAGGATTCACAGACCATAAAGACTCAGTGCTAAACAGTGATACTGGAAAACGTACAACCATGATAGAAATTAGAGCTTTCTCTAGTTTGGAGAGCCATTCCAAATTAGTAATTGACAAGGGCTTAGTAAAATCATGTAGGTGTCCAACTGATCTACAAATAATAGCAAGGAAAACTGCCCTTGGCTACAATTAAACTCACTGCTGCCAAGTAATTCTGACTCATAGCAATGCTGACTGCCGTCTTGGGTTTCTGGCGTTGTAAATCTTTACAGGAACAGAAATTTTATCTGTCTCCCAAAGAATAGCAGGTGGCTTCAAACTGCTGACTAATGATTAAGAGCCCAATTCATAAGCCACATAACCAGAGCTCTTCCGGCTGTACCAGTTCACTCTCTCTCTCTCTCTCTCTCTCTCTCTCTCTCTCTCTCTCTCTCTCTCTCTCTCTCTCTCTCTCTCTCACTCGCATACAAGCTCCATAATTCTGGGCTCAATAAATTGTGCACTCAAAGAAATCATTAAAATGTTTCTTCAAAATTAAGCTATAGTACTTCTACAAGAATACAGTAGTGTTTCTTTTTTCTGAATGGACTTTTGGAGTGTCAAAAGATAGAAAGATGATACCAATAGAAACCGTAAGTCAACAACTAAGCTGTGAAAAATAAAATAAAATAAAAATCAGCCAATAGAGTTAACCAGGTGCTTCCAACAACTGAAAAGGAGTAGGGATGGGAAATTAATCCTAAAAAAATAAGTGGCCAAGGTATATTAATCCAGATCTAAAGAGAAAATAGTCTAGTCAGGACAATAATACCTTGCTCACAAGTACCCCATAAAGATTTATTGAAATTAATTATAAAACAGTGATTCAAGATTCAGTATAAAAGTCTAAAAAGAACTAAAGTACTTAGAGGAAAATCATAGAAGATCCCAATATACTAGTCATCAAAACAAACATAAACAGATTAAAATTGCCACTGAAAGTCAATGATCCATGGAGAGAGGAGCTAGAAGGGAGGGGAAAAATGAGGAGCTGATGCCAAGGGCTTACGTGGAGAGCAAATGTTTTGAGATTGATGAGGGCAATGAATATACAAACGTGCTTTACACAAGTGATGTATGTATGAATTGTGATAAGAGTTGTATGAGCCCCTAATAAAACTATTTTTAAAAAAAGAAGAAGAAAGTCAATGATCCAGTATTGGTGCTGTTTGTCCAATAGTCTAGGAACCAAGAAGTGAAAATGTGAGTGGCATCACTCACTATTACTCATAATCACCTACTCACGAAATGTTTCTTTCCTGTCCCTATGACTCTATGCCCTTTGGTTCTGAAGGGCTTAGTTCCAAAAGGAAGACTACTCCCACCGGGAAACACAACACTGCTTCTATTGGACTGGAAGTTGAGAATGCCTCCTGGCAACTTCAGACTCTCTCTAGAACTGGGGAGAGCAAACTTTTGAGACTGAAGATCTAATCCTGTCCTTCACAACAATTTGAAAATTATGCAAGAACCATAAACATATATATTACAAAAATTATATAGTTTTACAAAAAAGGAAATCACTATTATTTAAATAATAGCCTTTCATTTTTTCCGATTTTACTTCAGAGTCACATGTTCATACCCAAACAGCCAAATATAGCTCAAGAGCCACAGTTTGCCGAGCCCTGCTCTAGAATAACAAGGAAAGAGGACAGTTACTATAGTACTGATGTAACTGATTCCGGTTACTGAGGGGAAACTAGACTGATCTTATGTCTGGAATACAGGAGATTCCTCAGGACACATCTTAGTACTATCGTGCCCAGGGGTAAAAGACGATGCAAAACTACAAAAACCAAATCCAATGTGGCTCTGATCCTTCAAGAATAAGACCTTGGGAAACCTCATGAGGGAATGGAACAACTAGATGAGGTGATTGCTGAGGGAAAGGGAATACAGAACCTAAGGTGGAAGCAAGTAACTCCAAATGTGGCCAGTTACAAAAATAAGGACGTAATCAGTGAATATTTCTTCCTTGTGTTTGTGCATCAAATATTTTTGGTTCTTTTATAAAATATAAGATGTAAATAGGGCTAGGGCATTTGGGGCTGTACATGATAGTTTTACCATGTTAGGAACAAGTATTACTTTATAATTGTCTTTCTTTAGAGATTATGTATAGTTGTGCGCAGACATCAAATTGAGAAGGGTACCAAACTGTGGCGGCTAAGATTGTGTGTCAACTTGCCTACGGTACAATTCCCAGTGGTTTGGTAGTTATGTGGTTGTCCCTCCTGCTGAGGGCTCATAAAACATAATCATCTCCATGACAAGATTTTCTTTGAGTAACCAATCAATTAAACAAAAGTTTCCTCCAGGTGTGATCTGTTTCCAATATATGTGGAAGTTTTGGAAATTTTCATCTGCTTTTTTGCTGTATTTGGACACAGCATGGGGATGTAATCAGACCTCCAATTCTTTGGGCTTGAGCCAGGAGGCTGCTAAGTTATCTGTCAATCCTGAGAGTCATCACCAACAGCAACCTCCAGAAATACCTGCTAATCTAGAATTTGTTAGCTTTGACAAAACTGAAAGCCCACCCCACACTTTTTTTAAAAACCTTTATGCAATGGTAGCAACAACAAACAAATCTGAGCATAAGAGCAACTTAACATACAAGTAGAAAATTATTACTACAAAATCAATCCCCGCAAATTAAAAAATGTTAACCTATTCTTTCTTAACAGAGCCTACAACTATTCCAACAAAGTTGTGAAGGTGGTGTTTCTATCTCTCTAAAGTTCCCTCACACCAGTCTAGGTTGTTGACATCACATACCAACATGATGGTTTAGGTATTCTCAAAGGACTCAAACTGTGTTCTTTTTAAAAGTTATTTCCTTACACTAACAATAATAGCTGATCCTTTTTAATAAACAGAAAACAACACATTTTGCAGAGAAATTGGAACTCTCAAACCCTGGAGGGTGGCCTGAAAACCTTTATAAACACCGTGGAAAGCAATATGGCACAACCTAAAACAAGGGGAAATGGAAATTCCATGTAATCCAGCAATGCCTCTGCTGGGTGTACACTCTGGAGATGTAAGATACGTAACGTGAACGGAGTCCCATGTGCCTGGCAGCACTGTTCACAATAGCACGGAGTTAGAAACAGTCCAAAGGCCTATAAGCAGAAGAATGGCTAAAGAAACCTTGACACATACATGCAATAGACTACGAATGCCTAAAATCTACTGATGAAACTACCAGGCGCTTCAAAACATGAATGGACCTGGAGAACATTAGACGGATTGAAGTTAGTCAATGGCAAACAGACAAATTGTGTCTGAGATTATTACCATAAGACAAACACAGGCGTCCGTTCCCAGGTCATGTGATCATTCACTCCAGACTCCCAGTGTGGTGATGCGCCGCCTAAAGCTTACAATCCATTTATCACTCTTTTATTCATACATCTTACAAGCCACTTCAGTGGAGGCCTCACCTCCGCTGGGGTCAGGGTTTTATTTAGGGAGAGAGGGCGAAAACCAAATAGTCTCTGCCATGTGGTACTGTCCCCCTCAAACCCAAACAAGCTTCCCGCCATCAAGATGCATGGTCACCCAAATTAATCGACACTTCTAAAATGGTGATGAGTGAATTTCAATGGGAATTCATGACCAGAGGATGAGGGATATGTCTGTCTCTGAGAAGGTGATCTCTCTTTTGTTGGTGAGTAAACCCAGGAGGGGCATCGCGCCCTTGAGGAAAATGATTCACAAGACTTGCATAGACTTCTGGTGGGAGAGTCCAACCACTATGATGTTGCTAATCATGCATTTTTGACGGAGTTTCTTTTCAGCTCTCAGCGACCCCGACTACATGCTATATGCTACCTGGATTTTGGATTTTGCCTTTTTGAGTGTGCCGCGTTTTTCATAGACTATTTCAGAACTACGTGATTTGGAAACCCCACTAAGGAACCGAGACTTTCACTTAAACACACCTGTTGCAGATGAAAAGAACTGAAATATTCCTTTGCGCTTAAAGTTGAAACACCTCGGTGTGAGAAGCTGCTGAGGGCTGTGATCTCAAGGGCATTTTTTAAGTCAATGGACTTTGGTTCAAATCTCTTTCTCTTGAGGTTGGCGAATAATTTGCAAATTAAGACGACCACATATTTGCTATTTTCATACTTCCTTTGCTTTTTGTGTCACCTCTTAGTCCTAAGGTATGAAAATAGCAAGTATACGGTAGTCTTAATTTGGTTTGCCGTAGAGAATGAGCATGGTTGAAATTTTTGCTGTCAAGCCCCGTTTTTTTAAGTGTCAGTTACTTAAGTTTGTACCCAGTATAAATGAACATCCCACGTATCTTAGTCTGAAAGTGTTCCTATATGTGTGTATTTTCCTGTTCTCAATAGTATTTTAAAAGATACCATTGGCTAGATTAATGATACTCTGTTTAGAACTACCAGAATCACCAAGGTCTCATGGAGGTAACAAACTATTTCTCAACAAGTTGATAATGTGGACCAGGGCTATATATAAACTGTGTATACATCAATGGATTTTGAGCTTGCACTGATGGTGTGTGGGGCACAGGTATAGTCAACTGGGTCAGGGCTAGAATAGGCTGTGGAAAACCAAAGTTTGAGGTGGGTCTAAGTTTCGGTTTCTCGGAAAGGGCCTAAGGTTCAGTTTCAGGTTCCTGGAACAGACATAAACCACTGCCTGATGTAGCCTGACCCAAGCTGACCAATGGGACACAGTGTCCAACAGGCGACCACCACCGTCAGCAGACCAATCGGGAGGACACACACCACCCTACTGGCCAGTCACTGCTGGACAAGACTGGCACCAGAAATATTCTCCAATAAATTTAAAGAATAATAACCTTGGACTGCCCCTTGCCCCCTAACCCTATAAAAGCCTGGATAACAAAGAACTCGGGGCTGATTCCCTTTTGGACGCTGGGCCCCTACTGTGCTGGGCAGTGGAGGGAAGGAAGCCCTAGCTCCAGCTAGAAAAATAAACTCTTTGTGCCACTTTTGCATCTCAACTGGTCGTAATTCTTCCGTGCGCCCAAGGTGAGTTCGCATTCCATTCCCCAATCCAACAGTGAGTCCTAAATTAAGAGCAATTGGTGCTTATGATGTGGCCCTGCTCAGTACTTGCCTCATGAAGTTGAAAGGTAGCAAGATTTAGGGACAAGCGGGGTTGTCTCCCCACTGCCCACATAGAGGGAATGGGAAGAAATCAGGCAGTTTTTGGACACCTATGGGGAAACCCAAACTGTGCGTGCACAGACTAGGACCTCTATCACAGCTGTGTGTAAACACAGCCAATAAGATCAGCTAATACTTTCAACCAAGCCTCCTTAGTCAGAGGTGCTAAATGCCCCTGCTGTGGGAAGGCCAGGTCTCTTACTCTGCTCCTGTTCAGCAGCAAGTGTGTGTGGGGGTAGGGTGGGGGGGATGGGTGGTGGTAGGGGTGGCCTTCCCCCATACAGGTATGCATGTGCCCACTCTGGGCCTACTCATAGCTTACATTCACTTGGGCTCTTGGCCACCAAGGATTCCCCAGTTCAGCATGTGTGGGTGTTCTTTTCCACATGGTTTTTCATGCCCAGTTGTGGCTTCTGCGTGACTTGGCATGCGTTCCAGAAATAGCGTGTACCCTTTGGGGACTGTAAAACCTGGCACTTTTCCTTTCCTCCATAACCACTCAGTTGGGTTACAAAAGTGCTTCTGCTATGTGAATTCTTAGTGTTTTGTAGCAAGACCTGACACCAGAAACCTGACAAAGTGATCACTGGAGATATGGGTGCAATAGCGAAGTATAGTAAATAGATCAGATGTTGCCTGACTATAAGAAAAAATACCTTCTGGAGTCTTAAGGCTTGTGTTAAAACAAGAGGCCATCCAAGTGAGGTGTCAGCTAAGTCCACGCAGAAGGAGCACACCTGCCCACGTTGTCCAAGGATTGTAAATAATGAAATCCAAGATCAGAGAAGGGAATTGAATTACAGCTTAAATTCTGGTCACTGGTTTGTAAAAGGCTGTGGATAACAACAAAATCCACAAATGCATTTAAAGAGTCGCCCAACGATTAACCTTCCACCGAATTCCCTCAGACCAGGGGCTGGCAAACTGCAGCTCAAGAGCCACGTGCAGCTCTGAGGTAAAATTGAAAAAAATTAAAGGATATTATTCAAATAATGATTTTTATTTGTTTGTAAAAATAAATTGTTGTGAGGGACAGGATTGATTCTTCTGTCTCAAAAGTTTGCCAACCCCTGCCTCAGATGGATATAAATGGGTCTTACCTTATCATTTGATTTCCCTTTTGACCCATTAAAAATTAATATATCAATTTGTTGGCGGCTCTTACAACTCTTACAACAATCCATACATCAACTGTATCAAGCACATTTGAATATATGTTGCCATTATCATTTTCAAAACATTTCCTTTCTACTTGAGCCTTTGGTATCAGCTCCTCTTGTCCTCTCTCCCTTCCCCACCACTCCACCTTCATGAACCCTTGATAATTTATCAATTATTTTTATTTTCATATTTTACACCATCTGCTGTCTCCCTTCACCCACGTTTCTGTTGTTTGCCCCCCATTTGGGGGTATGGGGGAGTATTGTACATTGATCATTGTAATTGGTTCCCCCTTTATCCCCCCACTTTCTCCGTCCCCTCATGGTATCACTACTCCCATTATTGGTCCCGAGAGGTTTATCTGTCCTGGATTCTGTATGTTGAGAGCTCTTATCTGTACCAATGTATGTACTCTGGTCTAGTCAGATTTGTAAGATAGAATTGGGGTCATGACAGTGGTGGGGAGGAAGCATTAATGTTTTGTCAGTGCTATACTGCACCCTGACTGGCTCGTCTATTCCTTGTGACCTTTCTGTGAGGGGACATCCATTTGTCTACAGATGAGCTTAGGGTCTCCATTCTGACCCCTCTCGTTCGCAACAAAATGGTTGGTTGGGTTTTCTGATGCCTGATCCCTGATCCCATTAACACCTTGTGATCACACGTGTTGGTGTGCTTCTACCATGTGGGCTCTGTTTTTTCCCTGCTAGATGGCTGCTTGTTTAAGTTCGAGTCTTTAAGACCCTCCAGACGTCCTCAAACTATAACCCACGGGCCACATGCGGCCCACTGAAGACATTTATCTAGCCCGCCAGGTGTTTTTGCCCCATTTTGGTTTTTTTTTTTTCTTCAAAAAAAAAAAATACTTGCAGTGAGCATAGGAATTTGTTCATAGTTGGTTGTTTTTGTTTTTTTTAACTATAGTCCGGCCCTCCAACGGGTCTGAAGGACAGTGAACTGGCCCCTGTTTTAAAAGTCTGAGGGCCCCTGTATAGACTCTATATCATCTAATAGCTGGACACCCTCGGCTTTCTTCCAATTAGTGTGTGCACCCATTTTGTCTTCGGCGATCACGTCAGGAAGGTGAGTATCACAGAATGCCAGGTTATTAGAACAAAGTGTTCTTGCGTTGAGGCGGGATTTGAGTAAAGGCCCAATATCTGTCTCCCACTTTAATATTTAACTTATATATCCACAGTACGTCTGTCTATGTCTATGTTTATACCTCTATAAATGTCCTTTGCCTCCTAGTTCTTTCCTCTATTTCCTTTTACTTTCCTCCTGTGTCACTACCATGTTCAATCTTCATTCAGCTCTCTGTACTTCTCTTGGGCTACACTGCATTTGATCGAGCCCCATCAGGCATTCTCTGCCCTCCTGTTGACTCATTTTCATCTGTTCTCATTTCTATTATCTTCTGCTTTCTCTTGGATTAAGGTTTATCTGTGTTTTATTTGTTTTTGTTTGGGATTATTTGGTATGATTTTCTTTATGTGACATCTGGGATCGGTAATCCATAGAGACAGTAGCTTAATAGTTCCTTGGGGTTATGGCAGGGAAGTTTTGGGGGTAATGGGGAGCAAATAATAATGGGCACAAAAATGAAGAATATGTTCTAAAATTGATTGTGGGATGGTTGCACAACGTTTAAAAATATTTTTTCACCATTGAAAAATGTTGAGTTTGGGGAACAAGTCTGAAAGGGCAAGATCAGTACTTTGGGGTAGATGAGTTACGGTTTCCCCAGGAAATTCTCATAGAACAATGCCTGCCTGCTACTATTGAAAAATGGACAGCTACATTGTTGTGACAAAAGAAAAGTCCTTCACGCAACTTCCCTGGCCTTTTTTCAACACAATAGCTTTTAATTTTCTCTAAGTCCTTTTGATTGTCCTTTGTTCTTCAAAAAATCTATCAAGAGTATCCTCCTGAGACCACCCAAAAAAGTCAACATAACCTTCTCAGCTGACCTTCATGCCTTAAAGAAATGTTTTTTTAAAAACTTAATTGTGAATCAGGTAAAGTTTTCAGTTTAAATCATTGCACACAGACATTCCTACAATGGACCTGTTATCCCATTTCCTCCATATTACCCATTTTCATGCCTTCTTTCCTACGCCCTCTTAGCTTCTGCAAGTTGTCCATGTTCAAAAGCTTTTTAAATTTCAAATGATTGATTACACGAAAGAGTGCACACCTCCCTAAAGTTATTCTTAACCTTAATAATTGCTGTTGCTCAGTTGAAAATTGAACCATGGGCGAGTTCATTTCCAGGCCTAAAGGGTGACTAAGGGTCATAGCCTCTGGCGTTCAAGTTTCTATAGAACCAGCAATTTGGCTGTCTTTCATAACATGATTGTTTTTTCTTAAAGGACAGCATAAAACTGCCCCTTTTTGGTTTCTGAAGCTGTAGAGTTAAAAACAAAAAAGATTTACTGTAAATTATCTGGGGGGGAGGTTACATTTAATCATTTTTGTATTCAACAACTTTTATCAGACCTCCCAATAACCTGTCCTGCCCAACACCTTTTTCTTCCATCTCCTCTGCATTTCCTCCTGGCCCCAGTAACATCTGTCCATCCTCTAGCTTCTTCCCTTTTCTTTTCTTCCCACCTTTGGGAACCATCGGTCTGTTTCCTGTAGCATGAAGGTTCTTGTTTCCTTTTCTAACAATGGTTTCATACATTTGTCCTTTTGTGAAGCACTAACTTCATTCAGCATGACATTCTCCAAATTCATCCATGCCATGCAGTTTCAGTTTTATCCTTTGTCGATGCAGTGTTCCTTTGTGTGTATTTATTGATAAATATGTTTGATTATCCATTCTTCCACTGATGGACATATAGGTTGTTTGCATCCTTCTTGCTATTTTGAATACTAGTGAACCTAAGTGTGCATCTATCTGTTACATGCTATCGTTGTTACTTCTTTTAGAGTATATATTTAGTTACGGGAGTGCTGGATCATAGGGTATTTATATTCCCAGTTGTTGAGGAAGCTTTCCACAGTGGCTGCAGTTCTGTGGTTGTGGATTCCAATCTCAATGCGTCACTCCACTATGTTACTTGCCCTTTCCTTTCCTTTTCTTATTTTTGCCCTCAATGCTGGTGTGAGATGGTAGCTCATGGCTATATTTATTTGAAACTTCTGGATGGCTAGTATCTCTTAATGTTCTTCATGGCCACCTAGATGTCTTCTTTCTGAATTCTCCGTTTTCTGCAAATTTTTAACTGAGTTATTAATCTTTTTCTTGTTGAAGTGCTGCAGTTGGATTGTATCTTATTTAGTATTATCTACTGGATCTCTGGAGACCTGGTGGCATCGTGGTTACCCATTGGGCTGCTGCCAGGTCAGCAGTTCAAAACCACCAACCACCCTGTGGGAGAAAAACAGGGCAATCTACTCCATTAAAGAGTTAAAGTTTTGGTAACTCACAGAGGCAGTTCTACCCTGACCTACAGGGTTGCTTTGACTCAGCATTGACTTGATGGCAGTGAGTTTGGCTTTTGGTTCTACTTGACCTCCAGGTTCTAATACCCATTGCAATGATTCCAGAGAATTTACAGACAAAATTCATGATTACAAGGTTTATTAATGAAGTTAACGAGTTGTATTGCCAGTGAGATATGCTCATGATTGAGTTATCAGGACATGCTAGAGAAATTTTTTGTCTAGGGTGTTAATAAGTGCTCCAAGGGCATACCACTTTATATAAGTCTAACACAAAGGCAATCAGCTTAAGCTCCATGGGTCAACAAACCCAGCTCCCTGAAGCCTCAAAGGGACTCGACTTCATTTTCACAGGTCAACAAGGGCAACTTCCTCAATGAACTGACCAGAGGCACCCCACTTCTTAAGCCAGCCTCCTGTACAAACTCATTCATATTTACTTGCTCTGAGGGTTGGGAGTTAGGGACTTTAACAAGAGCCACATTAAGTAATTCATTGCCCCTGCAGCAGTTTTCTATAGGCTTTAATTTCACCTAGTAATTGTTTTCAAGTTTAAAATACTCATCAGCCCCTTCCTCCCCTGCTCCCCACCAACAGTTTACCCTTGACCCACTCCTTGATGTCTCTTTCCCCTCTGGTGGACTATTATCTCCAATTACAATCAAGTTAACACCTTCCACAGTGTAGACCATGGTTTTATCTTCCCTCCCTTGCAGGCGCACCTTTGGCAGTTTCCAAAGTCTGTTCTCCTTAGTATGACTGTATCTTAATTAAAAAAAATATTTTTCCTTTATGTAAGTGGTCTCATAATATTTTCCCTTTTGTGACTGACTGCACTCAGCATGGTGATCTCCAAGTCCTCCATGAGATGCGGCATGGTCTCGTCATTTCATAGTGACATAGTATTCAACTGTGTACGTGCCTTTCCATCTTCTTGCTATTGTGAACAGTGCTGTAGTGAACATGGGCTTGCATATGTCCATGTTAGGAATCTTGCTTCTTTAAGGCATATACCTAACAGAGGGATTGTGGATCATATGGAGTCATGTCACTTTGCACTTTGGTGGTTGTACTTATTTCCAATTCCATCAGGAGTATATGCGGGTTCCTATCTCTCTGCATCCTCTCCAGCATGGTGTTTTCTGTTTCTTTAAATTGGCTATTAATGTGGGTGTAAGTGCATTGCATCATTGTTTTGATTTGCATCTCTTGAATGCTTAGTGGTTGTGAGCATTTCTTCATGTAATTTGGCCATTTGGATGTGATCCTTGGTGAAATTTGTGCTCATGTCCTTTGCCCACTTTTTAATTGGTTGTTCATCTTTTTCTTATTGAGATGTACTATTGAGATGTACTTTTCTATAGATTTTAAAGATTAGTCCCTTGTCCATTAAGTCTATATTAAAAATTCTTTCCCTCGGTGAGTTCTCCTTTTACTTTTGTGATGAAGTCTTTTGATGCACATGTCTGATTTGTAATAAATCCGTCAATTATTTTGTCCCCAACGGATTCTAGGAAACATCCTAGAATCTATTTTAAAATGTATTAAGCCCTGCTTTGTATCCTACCAGATGATCTATTCTAGAAAATGCTCCATGCACACTAGAAAATAATATGTACTGCGCTGGAGTTGGCTGGGGTGTTCTGAATATGTCCAGATTATGTTGGTGAATTGTGTTTGGTACTTCAGTGTCTTTTTTTTACAATGATCTGTCCTTCCCTGAAAGCAGTGTTTTGAAGTCCTCCCCTATTATTGTTGAATTGTCTATTTCTTTCTCCAGTTCTGTTTGGTTAGCATATTTTAAAGGACTTTCATTATGTTTTTATATAGATGTTTATTTCTTCTAGTTCTACTGTCCCTTTACTCATTGTGTAATGCCTTCTTTGTCTCTCAGGATGGATTTTGCCTTGCGATATGCCTGATCAGATATTAATATGCCATTCCTGCATGGTTTTGTTGTTTCAGTTGCCATTAACTTATTTTTTTCAATCCTTTGATTTGTCTGTGTCTAAAGTATACTTCTTGCAAGCAGCACAATGATGGTCTTATTTTCTTATCCAGTCTGTTACTCTCTCTTGACGGATACATTTAATCCATTAAAATTCAGGGTCATTATTGATATAGATGACTTCTTCGCTGTCATTTATATCTATTATTTTTGTGGTAATTATTTTGTTCTTGCTACATTTTGATGCTGTTTGGGATCCAGCTTTGAATGTGTTGATCTTTACGTGGAGTTGTCTTGAATGTTGATCTCAGGTTTATCCGTTATTGTTATCTGTGCATAGTACACCATTTAGTATTTTTGTAATTCTAGTCTTGCTTTTACAAACACCTTTAATTTCTCCTTGTCTGGAAACAGTTTTTCTTCTTCAGATTTTAGTGATAATTATGGATATGACTCTTGGCCGGCAGTTTTGTTCTTTCAGGGTTTTATATCTGCCATTACATTATCTTCGTGTCGGCACGACTTCTACTGACAGCAATCTGAGCTTATCCTTTGTTTCCTTTTGCTGTTGACTTTATCCTGGCTGCTCACAGAATTCCCTCCTTGACTTTGATATTGGAGGGTATGGCTACAATATGTTTCTTTGTGGGGTATATCCCAATGGAGGTTCTCTCAGCTTCCTGGAGCTGTTTGTTTTCTCTCTCTTTTTATGCTATTTACCTCCAAGATTTCTTGTACAATTTTCTCTGTAGGTTTGTTTCTTCCTGATCTGACAGTTTCTAATGAGATGTAAACTGTTCCTCTTCTAGAGCACAACATAATTTTCAGGCTTCCTTGACTTCATCACTCTTTATTTTTATTATTCCTCTGGAATCTGAATGTTTTGCCATCAAACACAAATTCAGCATTTCTTCATTTATAGTGTTGTATAATGGTTATTTAGTATTCATCTTTTGGTTTTGTTTGGTGTTTTTCTTGTAGAATTTCTTGGAAGATGTCTAGTTTTTCTATTCTTTCCTCTGGTGTCTAAGACTATTCTTCTATCCATTGAAAGTACCCTATCATCATTATTTTAAATTCTTTTTCTGATAGTCCCACCCAGAACCTTTTCAACTTCTGCAAATTCCTTTGGTTCAGGGTGTTGTTCATTTATGTGTGCCTGCTTTTCCTGTTTATTCATGGGAACAGATTTTTGTTTGTTTGTTTCCACAACATTTTGATTTAGCAGATCGAGGTGATAGGGTAGGTGAGTCATGTGAGGGTAGTTAACTCTCAAGTCATGCAGGAAAGGAACAGAAACCTCAAAACAAATAAGAGAAAAATGGGAAGAAATAAAGATGAAGGAAAATCATTTCTTTTAAATTATTTTATTGGGGGCTCGTACAACTCTTATCACAATCCGTACATCTACTGTGTCAAGCGCATTTGTACATCTGTGGCCATGATCATTCTCAAAACATTTTCTACTTTAGCCCTTGATAACAGTTCATTTTCCTCCCTCCCTTATGAACCCTTGATAATTTATGTCATGTCTTACACTATACAACATCTCCCTTCACCCACATCTCTGTTGTCCGTACCCCAAGGAGGGGGTTAAATGTAGATCCTTGTAATCGACACCCCCCTTTCTACCCCACCCTCCCTCCACCCTCTTGGTATCTCCACTCTCGCCACTAGACCTCAAGGGTTCATCTGTCCTGGATTCCCTGTATTTCCAGTACCTATCTGTATCAGTGTACATCCGCTGGTCCAGCAGGATTTGTAAGGTAGAACTGGGACCATGATAGTGGGGAGGGAGGAAGCATTTAAGAACTAGAGGAAAGTTGTATGTTTCATCATTGCTACACTACACCCTGACAGGCTCGTCTCTCCCCACCACCCATCATCCCCTGCAACCCTTCTATACAGTTGTCAACAGATGGGCTTTGGGTTCACAATCCGCACTCACCTACATTCACAATTTTTGTTCTTTGATGCCTGATAACTGATCCCTTCGACACCTTGTGATCACACAGGCTGGTGTGCTTCTTCCACGTGGGTTTTGTTGCTTCTGAGCTAGATGGCCGCTTGTTTACCTTCAAGCCTTTAAGACCCCAGATGCTCTATCTTTTGATAGCTGGGTACTATCAGCTTGCTTCACCACATTTGCTTATGCACCCGCTTTGTCTTCAGCGATTGTGTTGGGAAGGTGAGCATTATGGAATGCCAGTTCAATAGAACAAAGTGTTCTTGCATTGAGGGAGTACTTGAGTGGAGACCCAATGTCTATCTGCCACCTTAATACTAAACCTATAAATATGTGCACATAGATTTCCATATATATGATTGTATTTAGACCTCTATAAATGCCCTTTGCCTCTTATCCCACTATCATGCTCAGCTTTCATTTAGGTCTCAGTAATTCCTCGAGGTTACATTACCCTTGATCAAGTCCTACCAGGCCTCCTACACCCTCCTCACCACTGATTTTGGATCATTTGTTGTTCTCTTGTCCCTGGGTTTAACACCACTTCCTTTCCCCTGCTCCCCTCCCCCTTCTCATGTCCCCCTGAAACTGTAGGCCTGGTTGTTTTCTCCTCCGGATTGTTTATTCAGCCTATCTTCTCTAGATAGACCTGCAGAGATAATAATATGCACAAAAACAAGACAGAGCAAAACAAAACACAATGAGAACAAAACACACCTGTAAATAGTTCAGGGTCTCTTTGTTGACCTTTAGGAATGTTTTCCTGTTGTCTGATGGGTTGTCACACCCTGGCTCCAAAGTTTATTTTTGGTATTCCCTCAGGACTTCCTTGCTCTGCTCCCTTTGCTGTTCTGTTGCACACCTTTAGTGTTTTGCCTCGGTGTGGTGGGGTCAGATAGGGCACAATTCCCACACTATTTCTCCATTGTTGGCCCCTATAGGGCTATGGATCAGTGAGGGGTGTTGTGTCTCATAGTGGGGCCGGCCATATGGTACTCTGTGCTTTGGCTGCTCTGAGCAGGGATAGAGTCCTCATGGCTTGGTGGGATGTTCCTCCCCCTTCATTTGCTTCTGTGTGCTCTGATCAAACATGTCCCTCTCCCTGAGCTGTAGCATCAGTGCTGTCCTCTGAAGTAAATTCCTCTGGGGGGAGGAGTGGCTGCCCACATAGTTGGGATTGGGGCTGGCATCTCAGAACCTCTCAACTGGTTCCCTGCTTCATGCCGGCATGTTGCATTCACATCTTGGAGTACAGGGTTGAAGTCTGGTCCCTCTTCCCCTGTGGAGATATAAACAATACCCTCCCCTTGGGTGGGTATTGGCAGGGTAGGTGCCCTGTTCCCCCGCTACCCATTTCTTTTTTTTGAAGGAAAAGTATTTTAAAAGAGTAATGAAGAGAAAGGGCAGTTTAAAGTTTAAAAATGTAGAATTATTTACAAATAAAATATTTTAAGATTTTATTGTAAAACAAGGTTGGTTGGATCTTCCTTGTGCTAAGGTGTGTTGTGGCTGGTGTGAGCAAGAGCACAGTGTGCCACCATGAGGGGTGACGAGGTAGATGCAAGACTTGTGATCAAGCTGTTCACAAGCCAAGGAAAATAAAGTAGATGTAGGGAGCATCAAGGAGTGGAGTGGGCCTGCACAGGGGAGTGTTCAAATTGGCCTACACAGACTAGGCAGACGTTTGTACCAGCCAAGGGCTGGACAAAGTGGGGCACAACCTACGCAGGAAGTGAGGCAAATATGTGGAGTAACTAGAGAAGAGTAGGAGCCATCTGGAAGGTGAGGTGACTTTGATAACTGATCATGGGTCAGGTAGGTGGGGTAAAAATCAGCCAGGAGGTGGGGTGATTGCAGGAACTGGCCTGGATGAGCAGGAGAGAGTGTGCTGAGAGGCTAAGGGACCTTGTGATCTGATTGAGGTAAAGGAGGTGTGAAGCAGCCCAGAGAGGCAACTATGACAACTGGCCAGAGACCAAAGGAATGGAGCTCACTAAACATCTGAGAGCAGTGAGCCAAGTGGGTAGGAGGGAGCACTAGACATCTCAAAGGTCTGTTCTCTTCTGGACATTATCACTTTCTGGAATTTGGAGGCTTCAGATTATTTATATACTGTAGGTAGATTTTATTTCTGGATTCTCTATTCTGCCCCATTGGTTTATGTATCTATAATTGTAAAGCGTACGAGGCTGTTTTGACTACTATGCTTATGTAGTAGGCTTTGAGCTTAAAGGAAGTGAGAGCCCCCCCCGTTTTGTTGCCCTTCCGTAGTGCTACGGTTATTTTGGGTCTCTTTCCTCTGCGCATGAAGTTGTTCACTAGTTTCCCCATCTCTTTAAATACTGGTACTGCGATCTGAGTTAAAATTGTCATAGATTTCTCAGGTCGTGTAGTGGTTACAAGTTGGGCTGCTAACTGCAAGGTCAGTAGTTCAAAATCATCAGCTGTTCTTTGGGAGAGATGAGATTTCAGTTAGTCTCAGAAACTCCCAGGGGTAGTTCAACCCTGTGCTCAAGGGTAGCTGAGTCTGCATCCACTCATGGTACTATATTTTGTTTTAAGTAGTATTGACATTTTCACATGGTTTAGTCTTCCTATCCATGAATACAGACCATTCTTCCCTTTATGTGGGTCTAGGGTTTTTTTTTTAAGAGTGTTGTTCCCCCAGGTTTCTTTGTATGTCTTTTGTTTCTCTGTTTAAGTCTAATCCTAAGTATTTCTTCTTTTATGTATTTTATGTATCCTAAGTATTTCTTCTTTTACATAGTATTGTTTTATTTTTTTACTCATTTAAAAATGTGTTCTAGATTTGAGTTTTATGGGCACATATTTCACATATCGCACAATAGTTCAATTACAATAATTTTAGAGCACTTACTTCTTTTACTCATTGTCATCAGCTCCCAACCTCTCCCACCATACCCCAAAGGGAACTATCAATGCAGCTGCCATCTTTATAGTTCTACTCATCCTGATTTCATAATAGGAAACAAAATACAGAAAAACAAAAGTCAGTGCACTCTGCATTGCTAGCAAGGCTACTCACATTCCAGGTCTATAATCAGAAGGGATTCATTAGAGGCTTAATCTGAGACAGCCCTGCAAATGGACGTGGGGCTCCCACCGTCATCCAGTCTCTTTTGCAAGCAGGTGTTCAGTTTAAGATAATACCATTCCCTCCTTCAGGTCTGAATTTTATCATTCACAATCCTTGGATCACACAGGTTCTTCTTTGTAGGCCCAGTAGACACCTCACTCAAAAGGCTGCGTGTTCAAAGACAAGTCTCTAAGACCTCAGATGATCTTTTTTTCTAATACCTAGGTACAATCTAGTTTGTCACACAGCTAGATCACTGTATCTTCAGTAATCTCTTCATGAGAATAAGAATCAAGTATAGCCAATCAAGAACTAACTGTGCACAGATTAGGGCTAAAATTGTGAGCTCAAGATCTCATCTTTGATTTCCTCTTCAGGATCTCTCCTTTATATATAGGAATCTAAAACATTTTTAATATTAATTTTTGTACCCTGCCAGATAGCTAAATCTCTGAATTATTCCTAACAATTTTCTTGTCCTTGGATTTTTCTACATAATCATAAAATCTTCAAATACAATTTTACTTCTGTGGCAACTTGCTTTTCATTTTTTCGTGTGATAACTCAGGCTAGGATTTCCACAAAATCTAGGATAAGTTTGATAAAGGGCATCCTTGTCTAGTTCTCACTTTCAATAGGAATACTTTCGATTTCTCCCAATTGAGCAAGACTTTGGACATTGGTTTTGCATATATGGCATTTATTATGTTGAAGAATCTTCCTTCTGTTCCTATTTTGCAGTGTTTTTTATCAAGGATGAGTGTTGGGTTCTGCTAAGCCTTTTCTGCATTCATTGCTGCAATCATGGTCCCCCCGCCCACCTTGCTTTATTCAAATGGCAACGGTGAACCACATTTGTACAGCCGGTATGAGTATCACAATTGATAACGGTGTTTTTTTAGTTTGGGGATATTCTGTTGGATTCTTTGGGCTAGAATTTTGTTGCAAATTTTTGCATGCTTGCTTGTAATAGAAATTGGTCTGTAATTTTCTATTTTGTAATACTTTGTGAAACAGTATGGCCCTGGACATTTTTTAGTTTTTAAGTAACAATGTTATTAATTTTTCTGCTATGGATTTGTTGAGGTTTTCTGTATCAATCAGCATTAATTTAGGTTGGTATAGTGTTACGGAAAATTTGTCCGTTCGAGGTTTCCAATTTGTTGGAGCAGTCCTTCATAGTATCAGAGTACTACTTTATTTCAGTTGGTTCTTTGTGACATCACCCATTTTTGCTTATTCTTTACACTTGCCATCTTCTCTTCTTTTTCCATTAAATTTTCTACTTGTGTGTTGATTTTGTTAGTCCTTTCAAATATATGCTTTAAAATGTATTTAGCCTACTACCTACTTTTGAAAAAAGTTATTCAGCATCCTCCTGGCAATTAAAACCGCTTTACATAATATGTGATGGAAGTTTAGATATCTGCTTTTGCAGCCCCCTTGTATCACTCCAGCACTCTCAGGAAAATATCACCCTTTGGAAACACGGTTGAAGAATCTGTTTCTGGTCTTGATTTTTTTCTATTGTTTTGCTTAACTAATTGCCTCCAGTTTGGGTGGCATAGTACATTACCCTTTGGGCTGCTACTTGCAAGGCCAGCAGTTAGAACCCATCAGTTACTCCATCAGGAAAAGATGAGGCTTTCTTCTCCCGTCGACTTAGTCTCAGAAACTCATAGGACATTTCTATTTTGTTCTGTAAGGCCACTATGAATCAGAATTGACTATATGGAAGTGAGGTTTTACGCTGTTTAGGGCGTTTTCAATTGCTTGTTATTCTTTTTTAAATTAGTTAATTGGGATTGAATACATACTGTATAGACTTGAGTATAAACCGACCAGAATATCTGCCAAGTACCCGATTTTACAAAAAATCTGCATAATGTACTGAAAAATTGAGCTTATACTCGAGATTACACGGTATATCCTATCATTCAGTCGCATCATGTAGAATTGAACAATTGCTACCACAATGTTTCCAAACATTCATTTTCTACATGGACTCCTTGACATCGTCTCCCTTTTACCCCACCACCACACCACCGTCCCCATGAAATCTTTATTCTGTTTGCTGTATCCGAAAGTTCATCAATCCTGGGCTTCATATACCGAAAATGGAAAAGCACGTAACAACTTCATGAGGGTGACCTCTAATGACAGAACACCTCTGAGATGCACCCTAATATGAACAAAGTAAAACAACGTCCATCACAGGGTTGCCAGAATAATGCATATCTTAATACAGCCTATAGAGTGTTGATGTAGCAAGACCTTGTTTGTCTGTCAACCAACTGTACACCATTCATGGTACAGCTGTCTTCTGCTTCCTCGGACACCAGGTTACAAGTGTGTCTGCGGTAGAGTTCAGTTCACCCAGTTGAGTTCCCAGTTGTGATCTCGCTGATGCAGCCTCTGGAGCATGCCGTGTGCTCCAATCAATGATTTAGTGTCCCAGCATTGCACAACACCCAGCTTGGGTTTCCAAGATATCCCTAGATACCCAACTTCAATGTTGACCACCCACTGCATATCACCAGACACTCCCCACCTAGTATCCCCCAAAGCATCCTTTCACTCCTCCCACCACCTGGAGGTCAGCCCTGCCTCCCCTCCCACTAACAGACCTACACCAATGCTCCCCCAAACATGACCATTCCCTCTCTCCTCTCCTGCGCTGCCCCTCCCATCAGTAAGCCTCATCCCTCTGACAGGGCTGCCTCCCTCTGGGAGGCACCACATACCCACCCACATGGCCACCACTTAGCAGATATCTCTCCCCCTCCCCTGACCATCTGATCCCAGTGACCTGAGGTGCCTTCCATCCAAGATCTACACCATACTTACCTAGAGCCGATGATGTATGTATGGCTCATTGGCACCGGTCAGGCGCTCTACCAGTGTCTGGCCCCCCAGCCAGAAGTATTGTCTCCTTTTTATGGTCTCAAGGAAGTTTGTTCCAGTAATTATTAGAGGATTTTCTTGGTGATTTGTTCATTTGTTTGTTCTTATTCTGGTATGCCAGCTATTCCTTTTGATATCATCCCACCTAATTCTTAGGCGTCATGCTTTTCTAGTCTTACTGATTGTTCTTCTCACAGAACATAAGAGATTTGTATTTAAGCTCACTTAGCTGGTTTCCCAATGTTCTGCTTCTTTAAAATATCTGTATCTAAATGTATCTTAGAATACATTTCCTGAATTTTTAATTTTGTGTTTCCTAGTTTGTCATTTACTTTTTCCATCGTTCTCTCAATCTTTTTCTGAATTATTTTTCTGATGGTTCCAATGTACTTTCTTAGAAAGGTCTTTTGGCCATGTTTATTTGTCAACTTGTTTCTATTAGCCTTTCTTACTCTTCATGCATAGGAGACTGTTGTCTCCATGGCAATGTGATGCAACTCTTACATGTGGAGGGTGGCTGGGTTGTGACAATTGACTATCAAGTAGTTAGAGAAAGCAGTAAAAACACCAAAGCAAATGCTGGTGCCTTTGTAGTGCTGATTGAGTGGGCTTCCGCCTCAGCCATGAAGATCAGGGGAAAGTACTGTATACAGTTGTGTAGAAGCTGAGTTTTTCAGCACATTTTAAATGCAGTTTTTGTGGTAAAATTAGGTGCCTGGGCTGCTATTCGGGTCAGCTCATACGAGTGTGAATGATACGTGCCCAAGGCCTGTACAGCAGTTTGGGAGGGCTCTCGGCTCAGCCGGAGAGAGCAGAAAGTGAATTACGTGGCTGACTACCTTTTAGCGCTACTTTTGAGGGCTTTTTGCCTCCGCCATGTAGAGCAGTGGGGGAGTATGTGGTTGGCATCCTTTTCATGTAGTTTTACTAGAAGAGGGGGGGGGGGAAGTTTTTTCTTGAAAGTCTCTGCTATCCTGTTTGTCTAAGACTATTAGTGATAGCAGTGTGATGAGCAGGAGAAAACTTTGCCTTTTTACTTTTTCCACTAGTTTGGTGAAGAAAGATTAAAAATAAGAAAAATTTCCCACATGGACTCTGTAACCCAGAACATGTCATTATGCTTGTGTGGAACATGTATGCAGACCAAGAGGTTATTAAATATATGAAGGTAGTACTAAATTGTTTAAAATTATGAAAGGTGTACATCAAGTTAATAAATACTTACCAAACAAACTCAGTATGTGTTGAGCAAATAATTTGAGAGGCTGGGCTACATGAAGAACATGCATCAGGACATAGAGAATGCTTATTTACAGCTGCAATGTGCAAATGGTACTACCTTGCTTGCTGAAATTAAGCAGGACTTGAAACATTTCCTGATGCAAATCCAAGATTGCAGTCTCAATATGGATAGCAGTTCAATGTAAAGAAAATCAAAACCCATAGAAGGATGGAAAAAACCTAGACGCTCATCAGAAGAATGAGTAAGTAAGTTTTGGTACATACACACACAGTGGGGGATGCTATGCATCTTTAAAGACCAACGATGAAACTGTACAACATGACATGGATGGATTTGGAGGCCATTGTACAGAGTAAAGTTAACCCAAAAAGGACAGCTTCTATATGAAACCATTGTTAAGAAAAAATCAAGATACAGTTTTTTCTTTACAAATGAGACTTTGATGTCAGACATGGAAAGGAAAGGAGGAAACAATAGGAAGGTAGGTATTAGTTAAGTGTAAGGGAAGATAGTATTCTAGAAGAGGAATAAGAAAAAAAGGGCGGAACAGAGAAGCTATGGGGAGGTTTGAGAAGTTGTTATTCAATACTAAATTATTACTTAATCCAAGTTATAAAATTGAATACAAAAATGGTATGAAACATAAACATCCATTTCACAATCAAAAAGAAAAACAAAATAAAAACGTTCACAGTAGACCAATAGAAAACATAATGATAAATGGAGAAAAGATTGAAACTGTAAAATATTTCATTCGACTTGGATCCATAATCAATGCTACAAGAAGCACTACTCAAGACTCAAAGTATTGAATTGGGCACATTTGCTACATAAGACCTCATCAAAGTACTGAGTCAATTTGAGGACTAAGGCTTGCCTGAGACATGCCATGGTATTTTCACATACCTCATGCATGTGAACGTTGGACAATGAATATAGAAGACTACACACCTGATGCATTTGAAGTGTTAGTAAAGAATACTGAAAAGTACAACGGACGACCCGAACACATTGGTACTTGGAGAAATTCAACCAGCATGCTCCTTAGAATGTAGACTTCTCACATACTTTGAACATCTTATCAGGGAGATCAATCCCTAGAAAAGGGCAGATTGTTTAAAAGGTCGGGGGGGGGGGGGAGGAAAAGACCACCCCAGGCATTGACTAACAGTGGTTTCAACAATGGGCTTAAACATAACAACTGTTGAGTATGGTGAAGACCACGCGGTGGTTTGCTCTTATAGATACTACATATTGGAACCATTTGACAGCAACAAGAAGTTTGTCTCATTTTTAGTTGGCGGCCTTTGTTCAAATTTGACATTTAGGCCTTTGAACGTGTGTGTGTGTGTGTGTGTGGTTAGATATGGATCCTGTTTCAGTTTTGTATTCACTTCTTAGAGACTCTCTCTTGCCCATTTAATGAGTCTCAGCTCTTTGTCAAAGATTAAAACCCCATGGGTAGATGGGCTTACTTCTAAAAGCTTCATTCTGTTCAACTGAACGATGGCATTAGTTCACTAGCAGGCTCTGATGATCATGGCTACAGGTTTTGAGATCCAAGTACGAGAGGCCTTCTTCAGTAGTGCTTTTCTTATTCCAAACTCTCCTTTCCAAAGCCTAACTAAAAGTAATGATTAGCTTTTTACTTCTTTTCAAGAATGAGGATGAAATCTGGATCCGGTCTGCATTAGCTCTTTAGATGGCCTTGGGTTGCACCAGCATTTCCACAATGTTAACTGTTTTCTCTTACTACCCGTGAGTAAGGTGCATACTTCCATAGTGATCATTCTGGTTTCTTGTATGTGGGAAACAGAAAAATTTCTCCCAAGTTGTCTCCCCAAATATATGCCAAGCTTAGCTGCTTGATACACAGGACAAATGACTATATATTTGGAAGTCAACAGAAGTAGGTCAGGGGCTATTCTCCCTAAGGGTTATCAGCCATCTAGAGCAAGCAGTCACCACTGTTTATCCCACAACAGGTAGGACCCACTCCCTTATGATAAGGAGAGTAGTTGACTGGTTCCTTGCAGGAGACCCCTGAGAGGGTGACCAAGTGTGATAGTTTATTGTGCCAGCATGGCAGATGAACACAAGTAGGATTAACTGAAGGGCAGAGGGATAAATGGCTTGGTGAGCCTCACCTTGGTTGTTCTGTGCCTCAGTTTAAAGGGGTACACTACCTGTGGGATGCCTAGCCTGTGGACTGTGTCACTGTAAGTTGAGGTCCCTTTAAACCCACACGATTGGAATGTTCATCTCTGGAGCTGGGGACTGACAGTTGATGACAGCTGGGGACCTGCCTTGCTGTTTGCTGCCTGGATATATGTAATATATAGCCCAGCTCTCTCTACAGAAGGGGACTGGCAACTGGCGGCTCTCAAGCCTTGAAGGATTGCTAGTGTCTCACTGCTTTATAATTTAACTGTTAATTTCCTGTATTATCTATCTGTATATAATTTAACGGTTCATTTCTTATATCATATATCTATCTTTATAAATATATTTATATATAATTACTAGCAATCTGGTTTGTCTCTCTAGAGAACCCTGTCCAACACGCCAAGGTTAGCCCGCCATCATGGATCTAGGCTCCACCCATCTTGTCACATGTATACTAGTCCTTCCCATCCCGATGTGCACATCCCTCACTCATCCCCTTTCTGTCACGCTTATGGCTATCGTAAATTCCCTTCATATGATGTGTATGCCTACTGTACTGCCCCTTCCTGTGACGTGTAGTTAACTGTAATCACGCCCACCCAAAAAGTGATACGCCTTGGTTAGTAATAAAGCTGGGTGAGCACTCTCCTGCTCTCACTCCCGGGCTCTCCCCATGAAGACCACCATGCAAGGCTGAGGTGAGCATGCTACCATGAATTGTGTCTGACTCCATTACTTCAATCTCTCTTCTAGCTCTCGTGCTCTCTATGACACCACTATAATCTTTACTTATTATCGGTGTACAAGTGTGCCTACCGGACCGGCGATGACTTGTTGGGGCCCTCCTTTCCATAGCTTCTAAACTCTTTTTCCATGAGCATTTCAAAACGGAATATATGAAAAATCATTGGCAATAATATCTTTGAGGCAACATAAAAACCTCTACAGCTCTATGATAAGTACTTTGAAAACTATTTAATGTACAGAGAAACTTAACCCAATTTTATTTCTGGATTCTGTCACCAATGTGTCATGTGACCTAGAACAAACTTCATTTTATAAAAATGGTATCATAGGTGATGATATCCAACAAGCATTTTTCAATTGAGACATATTCTGGATGTTCCGATGCACTCTATCTTACTACTTTAGCATCCACTTATTAAAAGGATATGCTTTACTGAAATGTTCTCAACAGTAAAGGCATCAACCCATCTACCATGGATAATGCTGTCTACACATGGCACTGCTGTCACTTGGTTTGTGTTTATCTTTCTCTCCTTGGATATATGACTGACCTATCAAAAGTGATCCTATTCTCTTTTCCAGTAATTGATTTGGGGTCAATGATAAATGAAGAGATGTTTTTCCTGAGAGTTTATGAAAAAAGGTCTACACTCTTCTAGACAAGAAAAAGAAAAAAAAAAACCAAAATGACCTTTCTGCTAAAACCTCCATGGTCCCCTTAAACGGCAATTAACCTGTAATCAATCACGGAGCAATTAGAGAGCACGACAAAAATGATGGAGACTAGAAAGATGGAAGAATTCTGGGTTCTTAACAATATTGACTTGCTGAGTTTACCAACATTTAGAAAATCTCAAAGCTTTTAGCCAAATAATTCTAGAACACTTATTTCTCAATAGAATTTTAAAAATAGCTTAATTTCTGTATGTTAATATTTTATTCAAAAGACTTCAATTTTAAACATCTGTAAAACAATGGGAGCACACTTCAGTGATACATCTTAGAACATTAAAATAAAAGCTTAAACAATAAACACAAAAATCCATCACCCTCCAAACAGAAAGACCAAACACTGATAATTTATTAAGCACGTGTATGTTCATGTTCTATTTTCCCTCTAGCGGTTTTTTGTTTGTTTGTTTGTTTTACATTTTCAAAGATTAGTTCCTTGTAAAATCTACTACCTAGGTTTTGAAAACCCACAAAACAAAAAGGAAATGTCCAATTACTAGCTAACACTGTCATGCTCAAATCAGTTACACAACCGAGGGAAAAGCTCTAACTACTTTTAGTAGGTAAACTCCAATTCTACATATCACCACTGTTATTTTCAATTGTGTTGAAAATTGTCTTATTGCTGAACTGTACATGATAAAGTTTCTTTGGTAACTTTTTAAACTACTAACACAATTAAGCAACTATAAAGATTTGAATTAACTTAGTATTTAAAATTTTCAACATTCCCAGTTTTTAAAATTTCTAAGAGACACTATTATAGGAAAGCTTCCCAACATACCTAATACAATTTAACAACAAAGGAACTATTAAATCACTACCAAAAGCTTTTGAGTTCTATTTGCAAATATATTCTTAAATTCAAATACCAGTGAACCAACAGTAGGTTCAATTTCTTTTAAGATCTTCTGTGATAAAGGACAAAAATAAATGATGCAACTAATATCTAGTAACTGTCAGTTCTGAAGATGTTTCATATGAATTTAAATAGCTTGAATTTAACCAGAATCTATTATAAATTCTTACTATAATACCTCAGAAAACTTAAAAGAATAACATTAATTTTGGTACTTTTCCATGAAAGAAACCTATTTTGAAAACATAGCACAATAATACCAAGACATCTAAAAAGGAAGTTCAAGTCATGATGTACATCTACAGAAACTTGGTATAGATAACAAAACCACTAGTTTAAATGACAAATTGCTTCCACTAAATATTGGTACTCAAATTCATAAAAATCAAATTAAAGCAGGCACAGCAGAAAGTACTCTGAAGAATGTTTACATCACAAATCAATAATGAAGATTTTATAAGCATATGTGCAAACTTTTATACAAAGTTTTATGAATAAGATAGAAGATGATTCATTTGTGTAACTTTATGTACAGTTTGTATAAATTTAAAATAAACACAACTGAAAATGTTTCTAAACTCCACAATAAAGTCAAATGAAATACTAAATAACAGTCTTACAAATTGGTCTCTCGAGGTCTCAAAAGAATAAGTAAATGTATTCTAAGAAATACCCTCTTCTTGATCAATCATTTCTGTTTTAACCGAAAACACATCTGCCAACATATGCTTTGGAATTTCTGAGCCTCTGACTTTCAAGGCATAACAAGCATTTTCCACTTTGGCCAGACTTTGTTTCAAAGTGTATAGTTTCTTAGAAACTTCATAAGGTCCAGTGTTGCCAATGAATGAAAACCCATCATAAACCTGACGTAAAAACTGGCTCACTTCAAAGGGAGTGTCAATGTCCCCATTCCCCACACTGTTAATGCACATCCGCATCAATTCTCCAGTCAAGTCAGCCACTCCCAGAAGGTAATCAACAGGTGTGACTTTCAGGCTCCAAGTACCAAACTGCTTATCCTGTGCCTCAGAAGAGGGCTGGTCAAAAGAAAAGACACAGAAAGAAAATATAACGTGAAGCAGAGTGAACATGGCTATATTACAAGTAATATATATACGGTACAAAATCAACAGCAGAGCAATTATGCTAACCTCTAAATTAAACAACCTATTTTGCTTAATGATCATTTATCTGTAGTGTTACAAGAGGAAATTAGGTCACAAGTAGGAAGATGAAATAGCTGACATTTTAAAAATTGAATACTTTATCATTATAAAATGTATGTGTCCAACATCATCATATAAAATGAAGAAAGGGAGTCTACTGATTGTATGACTGTCGACAAGCATTACTGAAATGACAACAAAAGCACACCACTGCTGATCCTTTCACGTCTCCCTAAGTCAATTATAGTTTCTTCGTGGCATCTTTCCACACTCCATCGCGTTTCTTCCCATCCACAGCCCTGACTGCCATGACTTATGGCGCTCTACAATCTTTCCAATTGCCGGGGGCTCCTCCTCCTTTGCCACTGCACTCTTCCAGGAATATCACAGTCTCTTGGTCTTCCGAGTCAATACTAAAATCTATCCCGGTATGGAGTTAAGAAAATCACGACATACTGTATACTACAAGAAATTTCCCATCAATCCTTTTACTTAGACTATTTCTTCCTCAGTCACTCACAACACTTAATTCCTATGCAATCTCAAACTTCATTCACAGTAGACGATCTTGACTAGTTTTATGGTGGTGACATAATTTCTCTCAATTACCTTTATGCCTACACAAAAGCTTATTTATATTCACATCCATCTTTACCTTCTATCCTCCAATCTCAGGATGAGTTGTCCCTCCTCTTGTTTCAGGTAAACGTTTCCAAATGACCTTGACCTATTATCTCCTCCCACCTCTTCCAGGACTTTGCTTCATAAGGTATGTGCCCTTGAGCAAGTTATTCCATCTCTCTAAACCTCAGTTTCCTCATATGTAAAATGGGATAACAGTATCTAACCTTAGAGGTTTGTTTAAAGGGCTAATGAGATAACATTTACCAAGTTTTAGGCACAATGCCTAACACAAAACAAACTCAATAAATGTTAGCTGTCATCACCATTACCATCACTAGGTCAATCTTACAGCTCCATACCAATTTCTCCCTCTACACTGGGTTCTTTTTGGAAGAGATAATACCTAAAATGCTCACAGGCTGTAAGGGAGTTGGCAAGACAAAACTGCAATTACATCAAATGACACTTTAAAGCAGCAGAAATTGCAAAGGAGGGAAGGTGAATAGTGTGCCGTTTATTTGAGGAACTAGTCAAGTATTTCTCTGAGTGAAGTTTAAAGTGAGAAATACTGCAAGACATACACATAGGGACAGAATGCCACCTTTAGCAATGTAAACTTTAAGATGGTCACTGAAATGTAAAATCAAGGAGGTAACAGTCAAATTAGGTTTTCTTTAAGGCCATGTCCACTGCTCTTTAACATAGGAATCCTGCCACTGCTGAAGCTGTCCCATCCCTCATTGTCAAGAGAAGGAAATGAGATCCAGGAAGCCTGTGGGTCATACAGCTGCTAAAAGGCAGACTTAGATAACCCAAAACTTCCTTCTCAATTATTCTGATACCTTTTAAACTACATTAGGAAACAAAAGTACCTGTTATGTTTTATTTCTATTAATTATCAGAGAACTGGAATTCTAAGGCAGTAGTGTAGAGGGGGTTCACAGATCATTTATAGAAATAACCCTTGCTTTAAGAAGTATTTAATTTTTTCCTTACAATTAGACAAAGATTTCTGTGATAGGAAAGATGATTTCAAAGAGCATTCTAAAAACTCAGTTTGTCAAAGGATAAATTCTACTTTTTAAAAACTTTTTATCATGTAGTCTGGGTTTAGAGAACAAATTCGTTTCCGAATTATTGAATAAACATTTTGTTTTGTGTAATTGGGTATCATCCCCTCAATGACACAGCACTTTTTCCATTTCTTCCCTAAAAACATTCTTCTTTTCTGACCCTCCCTGGCTTCTTTGCTTTGCGGAGTTTTTTAAGCAAATGCTGCCTTTCTGGCGATGTGTGGCTGATTGTGCTGAGAATACACTGCTCCTGCTGTGTTCCTTTGATTTATGCGGCCTGTTTATTGCTTGGCTGACAGTTGACCCCTGGGGGTAGGGTTCAATTTCAGGACTAACGGATCACCAAGGGCTCATGTCTTAAGGATTCCACCAGTCTCTAGGAGACCAGTACGTTATCTCTTTATTTAGCTTAAGTATTTACAGGTAAAGTATAATAACATCTGTAATTTACTTAAGCAAAATGTTAACTGCTAAAACTAGCAGTGGGCATTAGGTTGTTCACTGTATCTATTTTTTCTAAAGTTTAAAAAAGATACATATAATGAACTCATTTTGATAGTACTCCCAATAAGTCAGTCAGAGAGAAGTACTTTTTCCCAATCAAATTCCCAGAATTTTGGGCACCAAAAATGTTTGGCACTAAAAGAAAAACTGTGTCTGTGTCCTTCATGTGAAATGTAGCTATAGTACTGCAGTAATATAATCTTAAAACAATTTATTAAGTAAATCCTGAAAATAGGGTATTTATTCTCAGTTTCCCTCTCTACCTTTCCCTTTAATATTTTCAGTCTGAGTTAGAGATAACTAGAAAGAAGCTGTGGGAGGGTTACCAAATGGTAGTAACTTTCAGAGTGTTATTTAAGAAGCAGGGTTAAATAGGTTTACTTTCTTTCGTTATTCAATATTCACTAAATAAATAAAAAATATAAAGAAATTTTGCTTCTAAAAATAAATTTCCTTCTTAATAATAATTCAAAAATTTGGGAAATACACTGCTTCCTTAAAGTTATATTTATCTGATCAAATTAAGTCTTTTTTTTCCTTTTCTGTTTTGATAACTTTTCAATTTTCTTTTTTAAAAATTATTTTATTAGGGGCTCATACAACTCTCATCACAATCCACACAGATATCAACTGTGCAAAGCACATTTGTACATTCATTGCCCTCATCAGTCTCAAAACATTTGCTCTCCACTTAAGCCCCTGGCATCAGCTCCTCATTTTTGCCTCTCCCCAAATTAAGTCTTTATTTTAGAATATTACTATAGATTTTTTTCATCTCCTGCCTTTCCACCTTAACTCCTTGAGTGTGATATCTGAAAAATATAAAGGAAAAGAAAAATACAATGGAGGGAAAAATCCCATAGCTTACTCGTGTCTTTAAGTGTACTTATATCTCAGGAGGTTAACAAAGACTCAAAATAGTTTATCTCATGTGTGAATGCAATTTATCTTGAAATTCAGTGAGGAAAAGTATTACTTTATTTAAATGTTAAGGTGGAAAATTTCTCTAAATTCAGAAGAGCTACATAAACCTCATATAAATACTATGAGCTAAACATATAATTAAGAGCTCTCATTTTACAGTAACAACTATTAAACCTATTTCAAGAGCTATACACTGTCTAATTAACCTTTAAATAATCCTCTGAGATAGATAACCAGGTAAAGGTGATCTTTGGAGCACACTAACACTAGCCCAGGGGGGAAGATCACAGGCTTTGATTCAGATGATCTGATTTCAAATGTTTGCTGTCACACGTATTAGGGATATGACTTTTGGAATGTTTAACTCTATAAAAGCCTATATCCTACGGATGTGCTTTACACAAAAGATGTATGTATGGATTGTGATAAGAGTTGTATGAGTCCCTAATAAAATGGTTTGTTTTTTTTTAAAAAAGCCTATATCCTTCTCAGTAAAATAGGGTGAAAACATTTCATAAGGTTAATAAAAGATTACATGAGATGGGTGTTTATAAAAGGCACAGTTGAATTACTCAATGATTAAATTTTGGTAAGTACGATGTTCCCATAACTAACTAAAAAATGTAAAAAAGGCTAATTCTTAGTGGGAAACCTATGAACCTACTTTAAAGAAAACATTTTCCATCTGAATCACATTAGCTAGTATAGCTCCTATAATCATTTCACTATTAAACAAGTTACAAAATATATGTAAAATATGGTTTTAAATTCTTACGGTCTTATTTTCTTTCCCAGTGTCTTCTGTTGTAAAGATGAGTTGTTTATTAATTTCATCCATACTTATTAGTGATCGCGTTTTGATGAAGTGTTGAAAAGAGACAGCCTCCACATACTCCTGCAGTCCTGAAAATTCAATCAAGAAAATAACCGAGGTCACTAAATTTATAAACATTTCACAGTAAAAAGCTTCAAGTTTATCACCTAATTCAACCACAAAGGTCTGGGTAGTACAAGTGGGTTACCTATAACTTCTAACCTAGACGCTGGCAGTTTAAAGGCACCAGCTATACTGTTGGAGGGCTAGTGATGATGTTTCCCTGGAGACTAAAAATCCATTGCTGTCTTAAGTTGACTCCAATTCATAGTAACACAATGCATAACAAAATAGAACTGCCTCATAGGGATGTCCTAGGTATAACATTTACAGTGGAAGATTTCCAGGCCCCTCTCCCCTATACCTGTCAATAGATGCAGTTAAATCTGAAGTAGACAAGCACAAACTGTGCCACCCACTCACGCAGTTCTTCTTCCTAACACTCAAACCTACTTCCTGACAACACAAGTTTAATTGATAACTACAGTTAATGCCAGCACTAAATTACGTGGAATTCAAGCAATTACCTGGGTGATAGATGATGTGGATTAACACCAAAAATAACATACATCCTGAAATTAGACTATTTCGAAGATAAAGTATTTAGTGGCTTTTCTCTGAAGTCTGAGTAGTTAAATCTTAGAAATGGTTATTCCATATATGTTGATAAGCTTTGTGAAATAGGAAATATTAGATTTTTTTCTTCCTTAAATTCCAAAATATACCACTAATATAACCAAATGAGACAAAAAAGTTATGGATCACGCAGACCATTCTTGAAGTTAACAGTTAAAAAATTTTTTTAAAAATTTGAACTATGCAAATAAAAGTGCCAAAATGCATAATATGTATTGTTTGGCTCCTAATATTTCAAAATAGATGTAAACTAAACAATAGAAAATGCATTTGTGCCTTAGCATTTTACTTTTTTTTAGAATGGGAGCAATATAATTTACATTAGATGTAAACACCGAAAAAGACTTATACAAAATTTAAAGTAGTTTGGTAAAGGTCAAAATAGGTCTATAAGTACTTATTCAAGTGCTTAAAAACCCCTTAATTCTACCAATACACTGTTCATTATTATTTTACCTTACTCTTATTTTACAAATGTATTTACCAGGTTTAGTCTTTTCCAAGGGTTTATTGTATATAACGTAAAAGATAATACATTTGATAATCAAAATCATAGAATTCTCACTATTTAAGCTGTCTCTAGACTTTTGGTGGAAAAAGCCTGCTACATATCCAATTTAATTACCCATGACCCAAAACTCCCAGCAGACTCAGAAAACCCTATAGGTCAGAGGAGAACAGCTCCCTGGGGTTTCCAAGAGTGTAAATCTTTAAAGGAAAAGAGAAGCTGGTTTGAAATGCTAATTTCACTGTACCACCAAACATTAGCTGGCAATAAAAACCAGATTTGGAAGCAGCAATATGGGAGAAGCCGATGGTTTTGACATCATTACCTGAAAAATCAGATGAGGGAGCTTAAAGAAACATAAAAATGGAGTAAAAGTGAAATTTTCCTACTAATTTTTGAAGTCCACTTGTATTAGGTCAAGAAAACAAGCAATGAAAGAAAACTTAATGAAAATTTCCTGAAATACTATTTTAAATAGTGGTTAAAAAAAACATAATAAAGAACACTTCAACTCAAATTCAATGGTCTCTACCAATCACTAAGAATTTTGGTTTCTATACATAAGCCGTTCTCAGGTTCCAAACTTTACAAACCAACCCATAAAGCTTATTATATATCAAATTACACAATGGTGCATCATAATGAATAGGTACTACTTTATGGCAAGAATCAAAACATTATTACTGTATTGCTGTTAGAGATGTTTCAGTGTACATGGAAGTTTATTTGTTATGCTTAGAATTGTAAACTCTATACATGTTAAGAAAAACATTTGACTAGCTGGTATTAGATAAAAACCAAAACCAACAATTCTACTTTACATGCAAATATGATGAAGAGACTTAAGAATGGAACTCCTGGTCTGAGGACTGCCTGTATCAGAGAGCTTCAAACAGTTAAAAAAAAAAATTCTGTTGTTAGACGTCACTAAATTGATTCCAACTCAAAGCAAGCCTATGTACAATAGACAAAACACTGCCTGGTCCCGAGCCAGCCTCACAATTGTTCCCATGCCTGAGCCGATTGCTGCAGCTACTGTGTCGATCCATCTTGTCAAGGGCCTTCCTCTTGTTCACTGCCCGTGTATCTTTACCATGATGTCCTTCTCCAAGGACTAGTCTCTCCTGACATGTCCAAACGATGTGAGACAAAGTCCTGCCGTACTTGCCCCTGAGGAGCATTCTGATTATACTCATTCCAGGGCAGATCTGATTGATATTTCAGAAGTCCACAGTACTTAGAATATTCTTCGCCAACACATTTCAAATGCATCTGTTTTTTGTTTCTGTTTGGTTTTTTTTTTTTTCAGTCTTTTGTAGTCACATGCATATGAGGCAGTTGAAAAAATCTTAGCTTGGGTCTGGTGCACCGTAGTCCTCAAATTAACATCCTTGCTTTTCAATATTTTAAAGAGGTCTTGTGCAGCAGATGTATTCAATGCAGTGCTTGACTTGATCTCTTGACTGCTACTTCTATTAGCATTAATTGTAGATCCAAGGAGGATGAAATCCTTTAGAACTCCAATCTTCTGTTTATCATGTTACCTAAATTATTGGTCCAGTTATGAGCATTTTGTTCTTTACATTGAGTTGTAATCCATACTGAAGGTTGCAATCCTTGGTCTTCATCAGCAAATGGTTCAAATCCCCCTTACAATATGGATACGAGCAAGGTTGTATTATTTGCATGCTGAAAGGTGAAAGATAATAAGCCTTCATCTAATCCTGCTGCTGCATACAGGTGGTGAGAGGATGCAAGTTCAACCCACACCTATCCTGGTTCTAAACCATTTTCTGCTTGCACAAATGCTTCTTGGTCCATGTACAGGTTCTAGGTTCTGCACGAGCACAATGATGTGTTCTGGAATTACCAGTCTTCTCATAGCTTGCTATGATCCACACAGTTGAATGCCTTCACACAGTCAATAAAACACAAGAAAACATCTTTCTAGTATTCTCTGCTTTCAGTTAAGATTCGCCTGACGTCCGCAATGATATCCTTTGTTCCACTTCCACATCTTCCGAATCTGGCTGGAACCTTGTCAATGTACTGCTATAACCATTATAGAATGATATTCAACATTTTACTTGCACGAAATATTAATATCGTTCTACTATTTGAACATTCTGTTTGGTAACTTTTCTGTAGATATATCACATAGCCAAATATGTATCTCTTCCAGTCAGTTAGCCAAGAAGCTGTCTTACAAATTTCCTAGCGTAGATGAGTGCCTCTACAGCTTGACCATTTTAATTAGTGTTCCACTAATTCCTGGAGCCTGGTTTTAGACTAATCCTTTCAGTGCAGCTTGAACAACTTCTTTCAGTATCTTTGGTTCTTGCTCATGTGGGAATCCTTGAAGTGGTGGAATGTTGACTAATTCTTTTTGGTACAGTGGGTCTGTATTCTTTCCATCTTCTTTTGATCTTTCCCACATCATTCAATATTTTGCTCTTGGAATCTTTCAATACTGCCACTCAAGGCTTGAAGTTTTTCTGTATTTCTTTCAGTTTAAGATATTTTCTAACTCCAGGTCTTTGCACAGTTCGTTATATTTTATTTTCTTATTTAACTGCCCTTTGCAAGTTTCTGCTCATTTCTTTTATTGAAGTAAAATATTCATTTCTTCCATTTGGCTTAGCTACTCTACAGTTAAAAGCAAGTTTCTCAGAGTCTCTTCTGACATCTACTTTGATCTTTTCTTCTTTTTAATGACCTTTTACTTTCTACATGTATGATGTCAACCCACAGCCCACTGGATCTTCTGTCATTAGTATTCAATACATCAAATCTATCAACATATTCTTGAGATTGCATTTTGGCTCTCATGGACTTGTTTTCATTTTCTTCAGCTTCAACTTGAACTCATATGAGCACCTGATAGTCTGATCCAGAGTTGGCTCCTAGCCTGGTGTGAGGTGCTGTTATTGAGCTTTTCCTATCATCTCTTCCCACAGATATAGTCAACTTGATTTGTGTATTCTGTCTAAGAGTCCACGTGCACAATTGCCGTTTGTGAGGCTAACAAAAGGGATTTGCTATGAACAAGTCATTGGTCTTGCAAAATTCTATCATGCAATTTCCCAGCTTCATTTCTATCACCAAGACTAGATTCTCCAACTACTGTCCTTTCCTGTTTCCAGCTATACAATCCAAATACCAATATTTATCAACAGACCTTGATTGCATGTTTGATCAATTTCCAACTGAGGACTTTGATAGAATTCTTCAATTTCTGCTTCATTAGCTTTAGTGATTGGTGCATAAATATGACTAACAGTTGTACTATTTCCTTGTATGTACACAGATATTATCCTATTACGGACAACATTGCACTTGAAGATGGATCTTGAAATGTCCTTGACAATGACTACAATGCTATCCATCTTGAATTTGTCATTTCCAGCAAAGTAATCCCATATGATTTTTTAATTCAAAAAGGCCAACACCTGTCCATTTCAGTTCACTAATGCCTAAGATATATTTCTATCTTTATGTGTTGACAACTTCCAATTTTCCTAAATTCATACTTTATGCATTCAATGTTCCCATTATTGATGTGTACAGATGGTTCTTCTCATTTTGAGTCATGCCACATCAGCAAATGAAATTCCCAATGGCTTTACTCCATCTACATCAACTCTACTTTGAAAAGGCAGCACTTCCTCAGTCACATTTTCAGTGTGTTCTTATCTGAGAGACTCACCTTCTGGCATAATCTCGGGCAATGTCCTGCTTCTACTCATGAAGTTTTCAGTACCTTGGCAATGTTTCCATGCTATCCATAGGTTCTCAGTGGCTAATTCCCCACAAGTGGACAACCTGTTCCTCTCCTTCTTTATACTCCCTTCTTACTCTGGAAGCTCTGCTGAAACCTGTTTCCTTTGAGTGACCCTGGTAGTATTTGAAACAACTAGTGGTATGGCTTCCAGAAACACACAAGCCACTGTAGTATGAGAGACTGAAAGACCAATGGTAGAAAAAAACTCTATCATTGTTTAACTCCATTTGCCATAAAACTTTCTGAAGTACCCTCTTATTTGCTTGTTTCATATAACATAAAAGATCAATTATTGCTTTGCAATTGACTTATTTCTCTTAGCATGATTTTCAAAGTTCATTTATGTTGGAGTGTGTACCAGGACTCCATTTCTCTTTATGGCTGAGTTGTATTCCACTACATATACATATCACATTCTATTTACACACACAACCTGTTGAAAGACATTTGAATTATATATACGTTTCTTTCAGTTTGCAATCCTGCCTTTATTTTTCCTGCATATATACCTAAATTTATGTTTGGGGGTCTTGTGTTCAACTGCTTAAGAAAATACCAACTGTTTTCAACAGTGGCTATACTATTTTACATTCCTATCAGCAATGAGGCTTCATTTTCCCACAACCTCTCACACCCTATTTTTAAAAATCATTGCCATTCTAATGTAAGAAAACCAAACTCATTGTCATCGTGTAAATTTTGACTCGTGGCAACCCTCTGAGGGTTTCTGAGGCTAATTCTTCACGGAAGCAAGCCTAGCCTTTCCCTCAAAGAGCACCTAATGGTTTCAAACTGCTAAGCTTGCTTTTAACTACTCAACACATAACCCACTATCCCATCTATAAAGGGTGGGATATATTTCATTTTGTTTTTTTCTCTAAAATTCTCAAATAGCTAATAACTTTGAGTATTTTTGTGTGTTTATTAGCCACTTCTTTGGTAAAATACTACTCAAGTTCTTGGTCATTTTTTGGCTTGGGTTGTCTTGTTGTAAGTTGCAGACGTTCTTATAAAAATTTTACATATAAGACGTTTAGTAAATATATGGTTCCTGACATTTTTCCCTAATCTGTAGGTTATCTCTTCACTTTGTTGATGAAAAATAACTATTTCTTTTATAATGTTCTATTTGTCTTTTGTTTGTGTGTTTGCTGTCCCATATAATAATCCATCGTTAAAAATTACGCCTCATAACAATGTCTTTGTATTTTCTTCTAAATTTTTCTGGTCTCAACTTTCAAATTTATGTCTTTGATCCATTTTGGTTTTTGTATATGATGTTAAGCATGGACTTGATTCATTATTCTGCATGCTGAAATCTGTTGTTTTTTTTAAATACTCTTCTTTCCTCACTGACCAGATTTTGCATTCTATTAAAAAAAAAATCAAGTGACCAACAATGTATGAATTTATTTTTGGATTCTCAACTCTATTCCATTCATCTATACCATAGCTTCCCAAACTTATTTTGCCTAATACCCCCTCTCCTTTTGGAGTTGGGGGTTGTGAGAAAACAGCAACCACTGACAATTAAAAACTTTGTTAGTACAGTCCATAATCCAGTTTAAAATATAGCCATATGCTCTTGCTGCCCCAATAGTATACACAGAAGTATTGCTTATTTTGGAAAGTATTGGCCTATATTACAGTTTTAATTACAGAAGGCTTATTCTTTAAATCAGGGAAGTGTGCTTCTCCATTTTAATATTCTTCAAGATTGCTGTAGTATTCAGGGTCCTTTGTCCTTTTTGATAAACACAGAATTGGCTTTCCTATTTCTATAAAGAAAACTGATAAAGTTCTGATGGGGATGCCATTAAATTTATATTTTGCTTTGGTTGCTATTAGCATCTTAACTATATTAAACGTTCCAATTCAAAAACACAGAATGTCTTTCTAATGATGTGTTGCTGTTGTGTACTTCTGACTCACAGTGACCCTACAGGACAGTGTAATTGTTTGGTTCCACAGTAGGTTCTGATTCATAGCAGTCCTATGTACATAAAGAAAGAAACACTGGGCCAATCCAGCACCATCCTTACAATTGTTACGTGTGAGCCTATTGTTGCAGCCACTAATTATTAATAGATGTTTACAGCTGTTTCTTTTCATTTTGAGGCATGTCCATTGGCAAAGGAAGTTATTTTTTTTAACCTAGCATTCAATTGTTACTAACTGTACTTATTTTATAGTCCATCAGATGTTATATTTTATAGTCATCAGTTATTTACTCTTCAAGTATACCTAAAATCATAATTTATGCTCTCCTTGGGTGATTTTTAAATTAGTATTACTTCAGAAATGTCACTTCTACTCTGGATATTAAGTTTTCATGCTATACCATAGAAAAAGTTCAAGGACATCTGGCTTAAGACACTAAGAAGCATTTTGTTCACATGTAGGTAAAAGGATGTTTAAACAAGCTATGTTTCAACTTAATGAAAAGGACATCCGCTACTTTCAGTGAATAATCCCTAAGGTGAAAAATCTTAACACACTGTTATATTCCATCAAACAATGCCTTTCCCTTCTGCTATTGCCTTGGATGAAATCCAAACAGAATTATTTACAGAATCAGCTATTTTTTTAGAATCAGCTACCACTGAGAGAGAAAATTGGAGGCTGCTTTTATATAACTTATTTCTCTCTTTATTTCCGTTAAAAATGAATATATGAAAATAAGCCAATTAAAAGCTTCTCTTTAATAATTTAAATTATTTTTATAATACTTGAGTGGCATACATGCAAGTCAACTAGCCATTAAAAACCTATGTATAGGTAAACAGATGAGCGAAGTTTTATTTCAAGTTTGAATTTCATGTCTCAACTTTCTAGTGTTTAAAAAAACTTTAGCACATTACCTTGCTACTACACTCCTATGTATACATCCAACAGAATAAAAAACATTTGACACATATAGTAGTATTATCATGGGTAAAAAAACTAGAGAAAAACAAATGTCCATCGACTGGTAAGTGGTCAAACAATAGGTAGTTATTGATATAATGAAATATTCCTTAGCAATTACAAAAACTGAAGTTCTGATTTATGCTCCCATATAGATGGAGGAAACTTAAGAACACATGCAGAGAAAGCTGTCAGACACTAAGGGGCCTATATTGTATGATTTTTATCTATTACATGTCCAGAATAGGTAGATCCATAGATAGAAAGGTATTATGTGACTGCTAGGAGCAGGGTAAGGAGAAATTGGTAACTGAATACAAATGAGCAGTAGATTTCTTTTTGGAATGAACAAAATGTTTTGGAATTAGATAAAAATGACAGTAGCATAACTTATAAATGTACTAAAACAAACAAAACCCCTAAGGGCTGTATAAGTAGACAAAAGTGAACTTCATGGCATACAAATTGTAAAAATGAGTATGTGCAATTACATGAAAAAATACTAACTACATTTTTACAAACGTTAATATCACCAGATCAAGTTCCTTGGCCTGGCTTGACAGGTATGTACCGTACGCCTTCGTATTTGCCCTATTCTTTACTCCTACAAAGGAGTCCTGGTCGCAAAACTGGTTAAGTGTTGGGCTTCTCACCAGAAGATCGATGGTTCAAACCTACCAAGCACTGTGCAGGAGGAAGATGAGCCTATCTGTTCCCATAAAACTGTATGTACAGTCCTAGAAATCCTACAGTGCAATTCTATTCTGTCCTATAACACTGCTATCAGTCCAAACTCAATGACAGTGATTTTGGGTTTTGCTTTTTATTTTTTAATAAAACAGATCAAGTTTCTTTCATTTATTTTAGTTCACAATTAAGAAGCCACTGTGTTAGGCTGGGTTCTCTAGAGAAACAAAATCAGTGACAAACATACATATAGAAGAAAGAACTTTTACTATCAAGCAATAATTTTATATCAAGGCATGCCAACCCTGTCCAATTCAGAGCCAAAGGTCTAAGAGTAGCTGGGGTACTCTTCAGCCTCATAGAGCTGTAGTCATAAACAGACATATGAGAGGGTACCCCTCAAAATGGAATATTTTCCCCTCAAAGCTACCATATATGCTCATGTAGTCTGAGTTTTCCAGCGCATTTTTAATGCAGTCTTTGTGGTGAAATTAGGTACCTCAGCTGATATTCCATTCTGCTTACAATGTAGTATGTATGGTATTTATTATTTATTTATTTTGCATTATCACCTTCAAAGTACTCTCCATTACACTTAATACATTTGTCAAATCTCTAATCCCATTCTTGGAAACATTTTTCGTACTCATTGGTTTGAATGGCTGACAGCAACTCCCTCCTTTGTTTCTTCACCTCTTCTGTGCCATCAAATTGCTGTCCTTTCATTTCCCTCTTCATTCGTGGGAACAAAAAGTCGCACAGTGAGGTCGGCTAAGTAAGGTAGAAGGGGCAAGAGAAGCATGCTATTTTTGCCCAAAACTGACACTCTGAGATCGCTGTGTGCAGCAGGTACACTATTGTAGTGACAAAACCAGTCCCTCATCTGCCACAAAGCAGGCCTTTGTCACATACTGTTACTCTATCTTTTCAGAACCTTTAAATAGTAAACTTGATTAACATTAAAAATTTTTGTCCATTCGGGAAGTTGACAGATGTCCAGAAGGAGGTTTATCATCAATCGACATTTCACCTTTTTTTGAAACAAGAAAACCATTCAAACACTTGAGTTTTTCCCATACTACTGTCCTATAACCTATGTTCCACATCACAAAAGTTTTGTCGGCATTTTTTCCCAAGCAGGAAAAAAAATTTTCACAACTGCCCACTGTTCTTTTAAATCGACCATCACAAAGAATGAGGTTCGAGTGAAACTGCTTTTATTTTAAAAATTCACTGTGACCAGAGAGAACCTTCCCAGGTGACACCACTGAGTGCACTCAGAGTGAGTTGCTTGACACTCCTAAGAAAGCGCTTCCCAGCAGAGCTTTATTCAGTTTTCTTTGGGTACCTCCTTGTAAACACAGTGCCTGTGTCCCCTGAAAACAGAATCCTAGCAAGCAGCAAGAGAAAGAGCTAAATAGAGTTCATAGTGTCTCTCTTATTAAAAGCCCACATCCCCAAGAGGTAGGTCTCATTAAATGATAGGTTGAATTCACCTCTACACTTAAGTTCAAGATGACATAAAACCTGTGGCAGTAGGTTGAATCCCTCAATCTTATCAACACCTGAACCCCATGATCTTTCTTTTTTCTTTACATTTTATTAGGGGCTCATACAACTCTTATCACAATCCATACATAGACATACATCAATTGTATAAAGCACACCCGTACATTCTTTGCCCTAATCATTTTCAAAGCATTTGCTCTCCACTTAAGCCCCTTGCATCAGGTCCTCTTTTTTTTCCCTCCCTCCCCGATCCCCCCTCCTTCATGAGCCCTTGATTTATAGATTGTTATTCTCTCATATCTTGCCCTATCTGTTGTCTCCCTTCCCTGCCGTCCATCTCCCAGGGAGGAGGTCACATGTGAATCCTTGTAATCAGTTCCCCCTTTCCAACCCACTCACCCATTACTCTCCCAGTATCGCCCTTCACACTCCTGGTCCTGAAGGTATCATCCACCCTGGATTCCCTGTGCCTCCAGCTCCCATATGCACCAGTGTACAACCTCTGCCCTATCCAGTCCTGCAAGGCAGAATTCGGATCATGGTAGTTGGGGGGTGGAAGCATTCAGGATCTGGGGGAAAGCTGTGTTCTTCATCGGTACTACATCGCACCCTGACTGACCCATCTCCTCTCCTAAAGCCCTCTATGAGGGGATCTCCAGTGGTCGACAAATGGGCCTTGGGTCTCCACTCTGCACTTTCCCCTTCATTCACTATGGTGTGTCTGTATACACACACACACACACATACATATATTTTGCATGATGACTTATACCCGGTCCCTTTGGCACCTCGTGATCGCACAAACTGGTGTGCTTCTTCCATGTGGGCTTTACTGCCTCTGAGCTAGATGGCCGCTTGTTCACCTTCAAGCCTTTAAGACCCCAGACACTATCACTTTTGATAGCCGGGCATCATCAGCTTTCTTCACCACATTTGCTTATGCACCCGTTTGTCTTCGGCGATCGTATCATGGAGGTGTGCAGCCAATGATATCATTTTTTGTTCTTTGATGCCTGATAACTGATCCCTTTGGGCCCACGCGATCACACAGGTTGCTGTGTTCTTCCATGTGGGCTTTGTTGCTTCTGAGCTAGATGGCCGCTTGTTTATCTTCAAGCCTTTAAGACCCCAGTCACTATCTCTTTTGATAGCCGGGCACCATCAGCTTTCTTCACATTTACTTGTTCACCCACTTTGGCTCCAGCTGTTGTGTCGGGAGAGTGAGCATCATAGAGTTCCAATTTAATAAAAGTAAGTATTCATGCATTGAGGGAGTGCTTGAGTAGAGGCCCAAGGTCCTTCCGCCACCTTAATACTAAACCTATAAATATAGACACATAGATCTATTTCCCCATCCTCATATCTATATTTGCATGTACATGTCTTTGCCTGGACCTCTATAAATGCCCTTTGACTCCTAGTTCTTTCCTCCATCTCCCTTGACTTTCCTCCTGCCCTACTACCATGCTCCGTCCCCACCTGGGTTACAGCTATACCTCTTCTTTACGTAACCTTACCCTTGATCATTCCCTACCAGGCCTGCCACTCCCCCCCCTAGAATCCCACAATCTTATCAACATCTTCCTCCCCCTACTCTCTTCTCTTGATCCACTAGGGCCCTCCCTGTTCCTCTTATGTAAGACTAAAGACAACCATTAAAGTTTGTGAGCCAGCTACTTCATGCCTTCATCTCCCTCCGTTTTGATTATCTAATTTCTAAGTTGCCCATTCCTATCAACTCAGTACTTCAAGGAGACAAGCATCCTCTTTGATGTGAAGAAATCTTCATTCCAGTTGGAACCTTGTGGGTCTGCATGCACAAACAAAGTCAAATCTAGAGTAGACTAACAAGTTAGCAAGTAATGTACCTCAGCTCACAGGGTCAAACACCTTCCCCTTCATACACCTGAGTTCTGGTCTACTCAGTTCTAGTCATTTCAACTAAGTCAATGGGTCATAAGTTCAGGAGCTTCACACATGACTCCATCCACTGCAGACACTTCATATATTCTCATCAACCTCAGTCCTCTCAAGTTAGGTCACGTCAGGTTTTACACAACCCTTTGTTCTCATGTCTCCGCTCTAGTCCCTGTAGACCAGTGGTTCTGATCCTTCCTAATGCCGTGACCCCTTAATACAGTTCCTCATGGTGACCCCCAAACATAAAATTATTTTCATTGCTACTTCATAACTGTAATTTTGCTACTGTAATGAATCATAATGTAAATATCTTATATGCAGGATGCACTTTCATTGTTACAAATTGAACATAATTAAAGCAGAGTGATTAATCACAAAACAATATATAATTGTATATTGTGAAATATTTGTGTTTTCCGATGGTCTAAGGCAACCCGTGAAAGGGTTTTCGACCCCCTCCCCAAGGGGGTCGCGACCCACAGGTCGAGAACTGCTGCTGTAGACCAAGTCCAAGGATGTCCGTGGCCAGACTAAACCTGTCTCTCCATTGATTAATTTTACTCAAGTGAATCCAGGTGGTCACCTAGAAACCATTCAAGGCTGCCTGTCCTGGTGGTATGGTTGTGGGGTGTTCCTGATGGGCAGACGTTTCTGGCCTCTGCATATTTACAGGTAAATGCTTGTTCAAAATTCAAAAGGACAAAGTCACCCCCATCCCTACAGTTCTAATTATCTTTTCAAATGCAAATATCCTGCCGCTCAGCACTGGATAAGGCTTGCCTTTCCTAATGCCCCTTTTAAATAAATTTAATGGTAAAGGGTGAAGGCAACCTCCATTCTTATCTCTAGAACCCCACTTTCTCAGTAGTAAATTGTGTTAGGTTGGGTTGTGTAGAGAAACAAAATCAATGAAAATCAAATGTATAAGAAAGAACTTTATAATACTCTGGTTTCTCTTCAGATCGTATAAATCTTTCGCCTTTTACTAAAGATTTCCGTGGGGAGGTTTAAAAAAAAAGAAAGAACTTTCCATGTAATTTATATTCAAAGTGCATGCCAGTGTTTTTATGTAGTCTCATCCTTGATAGACAGATCTCATTTCCTAAGATCCCCAAGACTTTCGAAAAAGGATTTCAGAAAACAGGATATTTGAAGATGTAATGGCTGAGCTACATCTCAGTCATTAAATCGTCTTAACTTTCCTATTAGATATTTATCTATACAGAAAATTCAGACACTGAGCTTTGTAACCCAGTAAATTATTTTCTTGTGCCCATAGTATTTAGCACAGAACTTTATAGTATGAATAGGCTTCAAAAGTTCCCAGAAACATGGAACTGAAATAGTATTTTTCCCCCACAAACTTTTAGAAGTTCTACCCTATGAAATACTGCTGTTAGGCCCCATCGCATTGGTCCCCCTCTTTGCACTATCATTGGTACGTTTGAGCCCCTCGCTCCCACTGTGTCAGTCTATCTTGTCGAGAGCGTTCCTCTTTCTTCTACCTTACTGAGCATATGTCCTTTTCTAGGACTGGCCTCTCGATAATGTGTAAAGTATATGAGATGAAGTCTTGTCATCCTTCCTTCTGAGGAACATTTGAGTTGTACCTCTTCCAAGACTGATTTGTTCTTTTGGCAGTCCACTGTACTTTCAATACTAAGCAGCACCACAATTTAAATGCATCAATTCTTCTTCAGTCTTCCTTATTCCATGTCCAAATTTCACATACGTATAAGGCAATTGAAAATATGGCTTGGGTCAGGCACACCTTAGTCCCCAAAGTGACTGAAGGCTGCGGTCTTTGATTTTTATCAGCAAGTGCATCAAGTCTTCTTTACTTTCAACAAATAGTGTCACCAAATCAGTGTCATCTGCATATCACAGGTTATTAAGAAGCCTTCAGCCAAATCTGATGCCATATTCCTCCTCACATAATCCAAATCCCGGGATTACCCGCTCAGCAGATAGGCTGAATAAGCATAGTGAGAGGATACAACCATGACACACACCTTTCCTAATTTTTAAAGTAAGGAATATTCCCTGTTCAAACAATTGCCTCTTCATCCACGTACAGGTTCAACATGACCATAATGAAACTCACTCACTCACTGCCATACACAGTTTCAACTCAGCAATCCTAAAGGAAAAGGTAGAACTGTCCCTGTGGGTTTCCTCGATTCTCTTTATGGGATTAAGAAGCCTCATCTTTCTCTTCTGGAGCTGGCAGGTTTGGGCTGCTGACGTTGTGGTTAGTAAGCCAATGAGTAAATTAAAATTACTACGCTACCAGGGCACGATGTAGTGTTCTAGAATTCCCATTCTTCTCCCTATTATCCATAGTTTGTTATAGTCCACAGAGTCGAACGCCTTTGCACAGTCAATACAACACAAGTAAACATCTTTCTGGTATTCTCTTCTCTGAGCAAAGATATCTGATGATATATCCTGTTCCACATTCTCTTTTGAATCTGGGCTAATTTTCTGGCAGTTACCTGGTTACTATACTGCAGCAACCTTTGTTGATCATCTTCAGCAAAATTTTACTTTCATGCCATATAAATATTGTTCTGTAATTTCTGAATTCTGTTGGATCAGCCTTCTTTAGAATGGATACAAATATTTCTCTTTAAGTTGGCCCGATAGCTGTCTTCTAAACAAGTCATTTGGTATTCCATCAGTTCTTGGAACCCTTTTTCCCCCTACGAATACCGACAGTATTCAGTATCACTGGTTACCAATCTTACACTACTTCTTGAAATGGCTACATGTTGACTAGTTCTTTCAGGTACAGTGGCTGTATATTCTTTCCATCTTCTCGGAATGTTTCCTAAGTCATTCTGTATTTTTCTCAGAGACATTTTCAATATTCAGCTTGATGCTTGAGTTTTTCTCAAGTTTACTCAGTCATCTCACATTTAAATGCAAATTTAAACTACACCTACTTTTCATACACAATACATGGTAAACTAAAGAAAGGGTGAGTCTTTAGCCAGCTATAGACCTGTTCATTGAAAAATTTTTAAAGTCTTACTGCTATGCTTTAAAGCATTAGATACTACCTATCGTGAATCAACATAAAAAGCAAAGTAGAGAAAATATGAGGACAAGTAACAAAATATTGCTACTATGGATTTAGTCTATAAATGCATACATTTATTTCAAGGAAACATATTTAAATATGTCTCTGATCAGTGGATGGCTGCAGACAAGTTTGTTCAGTAATTCACCTGTCTTAACATCGTGTTTGATAAAGTGCAGGGGAAGCAAACAATGAGCAAAGCCCTCAGCGAGAAGAGCTGGCACAGTGACTAAAACAATGGGCTCTGGCATCGGAACAATTGCGAGGATCGGGCACAGGACCAGGCAAGAGTTCTGTTTGTTGTGCATAGGGTCACCGCTAAGTGTTCAAACAGACTCGATGGCACCTATCAAAACAACAATCTTATTACAGTAAATTCAGAGAAAAGATAGAATCAAATCAGTGGCTTCCAAGAGGTTCCACTAAGCCAATTATGTTCAAAGTTTAGAGGTCAGCTCAGACGGCTATAGTGACTGTTTTAAGGGCTCTTAAATCACCGTTTTCAATTTTCTTAAGGACATAGGTCAATCATGGGGGCTTATTAGGAAGAAATTTAAAGAAAACTGAAACTACATTGGTAACAAAAAGCCAGGGAAGTTGCACTGAAAGGGGAAAAAAAAATTCCCCATCCTGACTGCACCTACTCGTTCTTCAAGTGTAACAAGAGCTACCCTGTGAGAATTTCATTGGAAAGTCTTACCTCGTTTACCCTACAACCCTGATCTTGTTTCTTCAGAATTTTGTTTGTTCCTCAAATTCAAAGTACATTAAAAAGGAACATCCCTCAAGGATGTCCAAAGAGTCATTTTGACATAATATAAATGAAAGAGGATAGAATTCCTTCAGTGGTGGGTTAGCAAGAGGAAAACACTGCATTCAAAATTGTAGAGAACTAGATGGAGGATATGCGGTGAAATAATGGCTTTACTTTTTGCTATTTTTCATCTAATAAAGTGATTATATAGCAGTACCTTTTTGATGTACTCCCATATACCCCATCCGGCTTTACAGTGAGGAGGAGCCCTGTGACTGAAGTGTAGCCAAATGGGCAGAAATAATTATACATCTAAGTAAGCCCATATAAAAGCCTCCAGCAGCACCATTCTCCATTCTTCCCTTTCCCACAGTACACATGCCCTGGTTGATCTTGGGAACGATATAATTGCAGGGCCCCAGTAAACAAGATTCCCAAATGAGTAGGCAGGTCAGAACACATGCATGCCACCAATGCAAAGCCTGGATTTTAAGTCAGAAATAATCAGCGACAATTTTGTTAATACACTGTCATGTTTTAGTAATTAGCTTTATCTTAACTAACCCACAACTCTGAAGCTTCTAATCTCTTTAACAAAGAAGTAGATTTGATTTTTAAATGTAACCTCTTCCTTTGTGTGGTGGTTATATAATTTCATGTCAACTTGAATATAGATAAAAGTGTAGGGGTGGTATTCCACCTGTCAATCAGGTCACAGCCTGACGGTGACTCCTGTGGGCGTGGCCTCATAAGGAGGGCTCTGGGGACCTGCCCCACTCTCTCTGCCTTCACCTTCCTGCAGGTGAGTCACTCTGGGACCTGCCAGAGCCCTGTGATGCTTCCACTGCCATTGGATCCACACTACTTTGCACCACTAGCCTGTGATCTCCCTGAATTCTATATCACTGCAATGTGGTTGTGTGAGTTTACAGAGGACTTTATGAACTAGTATTAAACATACGGACATGAGTTGGAATGGGCTGGGATGTTTTCTTGATGTATAATTACTTGTTGATATAAAGCTCTTTCTTAAACAAATGAGTGTCACTGTATTTCTCTCGTCAACCTGGCCTAACACGCTTTGCTAAATTCTTCCTACTATTATTCCAAAGACTTATAGATCTTTACATCTTCCTTTTTTTCAGTGGACATTTTCATTTCGCTAATGTGCTGATAGCCTGTACCGAAATAATTTCTCTGTACTGAGAAATGTTACGTTAAACTTTAGAACTTGTTCCTGTTTTCACTGTTAATTAGTAGCCACTTGAAACATGCTTTCTTTAGGAAAGAAAAACAAAGACAAAAACAGTAAAACATAGAAGCAAATCATCAGATAAAGACTATGAACAAAAAAAGGAGTCCCTTTTCCAGTAGTTTTGTTCTTTATTCAACATTTATTGAGCACCTGCTATCCTGCATATATAAAGGAAGTTTTACAAATTGAAGATCCACATTACAGTGGAGAAGAGACAAAGAAACACAGCACATAGGGGTAGTACACAATATGGCAGCTGTTATGTGCTATTGTGGGGTGGGAGCAGCAATATACGTTGTTTATAAAGAAAACTTTAATCTCTGCTAACTATTCTACTGGAGAAGTGGTTAACAAGAGATACTCTCTTCGGGGTTACATTCTAAACAAACTGTGATGACTCAATAGTAAAGCACTTGGCTGTTAACTGAAAGGTCAATGGCTCAAACTCACCAGCTGTTTCAAGGGAAAAAAGACCCCATGATGTTCTTCTATAAATATTATAGCATAATTATCATAAACCAAGGTTTTAAAGAAGGCTCCTAATCATAGAATTTCCAATTCTAATGTGGAGCCATAAGGGGAAGATGAGCTGAAACTACTGCCCTGAGGTAATCTTTAAACCAAAATGATCCCCCAAAGTCATTTTAAAATCAAATAATAGTTTAACTTAACTAGTAATGAATGTCTACTTTGAGCATTATGATCTTTCATCATCTATGTAGGGTATGAAATTGACAACAGCAGTTCAACAGACAGGAACCGGAGATGGCAGTGATAAATATTAATGAGAAGGAACAACTCAAGAGGGTAAAAATGGCTGCACAACTTAAAATGTATTTAGTGTCACTGAACTATACATATAAGCATGGTTGGATTGATGCGTATTGTGCTGTGTACATTCTCAGCCATTACAGAATTTATAAAAGCTACTTTTTAAAGATGATAGCCTAGGAAATCCTGTGTGCAGTTCAACTGTCCTATCGGTCAAATGAGTTAGAATTGACTCCTACAGTACACGACAGGTTTTAAACAGGAATTCAATCCACATAGTAAGGTCGCAGTGTGCACTATGACTCTAGCACGCATTTGCTTATGACCTTGGATAGGTTACTTCGATTCTGTAAGCCTTACTTTCCCCACTGTGGAGTGGCAATAAAAGTATCTAAAGCCATATGTCATTGTGGCCCCATCTAAGTCAGAATAGAATTGTGCTGCAGAGGACTTTCTCAAGAAGTAGGTCATCAGACCTTCCTTCTGAGAATTACCAAGCTTCCTGGCTACAAGTTGAGTGCTAAACCTTTCACCCTCTAGGGACTGGTCTCTTCAGCAAGTGATTGTTGTTGTAAGGGTATTGCAAATATCAAATAAGGACATAGACATACAGAAGAATGACTTTAAAACATTCTTTTTTTCCTTTTTTTTTTTACATTTTATTAGGGGCTCATACAACACTTATCACAATCCATACATATACATACATCAATTGTATAAAGCACATCCGCACATTCCCTGCCCCAATCATCTCAAAGCATTTGCTCTCCACTTAAGCCCTTTGCATCAGGTCCTCTTTTTTTCCCCTCCCTCCCCGCTCCCCCGTCCCTCATGAGCCCTTGGTACATCGTTATTTTGTCATATCTTGCCCTATCCGGAGTCTCTCTTCCCCCCTTTCTCTGCTGTCCATCCCCCAGGGAGGAGGTCACATGTGGATCCTTGTAATCAGTTCCCCCTTTCCAACCCACTCACCCTCCACTCTCCCAGCATCGCCCCTCACACCCTTGGTCCTGAAGGTATCGTCCACCCTGGATTCGCTGTGCCTCCAGCCCTCATATACACCAGTGTACAACCTCTGCCCTATCCAGCCCTGCAAGGTAGAATTCGGATCATGGTAGTTGGGGGGAGGACTTTAAAATATTCTTAACTGTTTCCAAGTCCCCACATTTTTTACAAGAGTCAAAATATCAATTTTAGCTTGAATTTAGTTTTGTATACCAAAATCTCTCAAAATGCAATGACATTTTTAACCATTATCACAGAGATATAAACCAAGAACAATTATATTCTTAGAATTTTTTTTAAATTTGAGATGGAAGTATCACTATTCTTACTCCTTCAAAGCTTAATTTTTGTACATGTGAATATAACCATGAAAAGGCATAAAAAATTGCAAGTGATTTATTGCAAGGAACTAATCATTCGTTTGTTTGCTTGTTTAATCATCCCTTGGGACAGAGTGCAATGTGCACTGATAAGAAATGTGTAAGAACAGACCTAACTTTGTTGTTGTTCAGCTATTAGTAGGATACTCAATGTTTCAGCTCACACAAGCATCCCTTAGGGAATTGCTGCGTGCCAGTCGCACTATTCTTAATGAGGAAAAGCACCGAACTCCTTTAGTTCAATGCCAGAATTGTTTTATCTGCAAGTCAAAGGAACAACTATTTGGAATAACACCAAAACAAGCACTTAACAATTACAAGCAGCAAGCTATTCATAAGCATCATATTGTTAATCCTAATCTAATTATAAATAATCTTATTTTATCAAATAAAGTATCTATGAGCAAATATTTATGTCTAGAAGCATCTTTATTTTATGGTTTTACCCCTTTGTGCATGCACATGCACTGAAAAAATCTTTATTGCTTCAGTTAAAGAGCTTCATTTCATTGTAAAGACTTCTTAAAGCAACATGACATATGGGGAAATAATCAACCTTCAAAGAAAGCATACAAATCATAGAGTCCTAAAACAGGCTCGAATGCTTTGAACAATCTTAAATGATAGTTAAGTGGGAAAATCTAAAGACTGTTCCTATTTTATTACCATTCTATCCAATGCTTAAAAGTGGGTTCTTCCTAGCTCAGTTATGACTGACAAAGTAAAACTGATGGATCTGAATTTGTAAAATGTGAGTGAACCAGAAAGGGCAAAATGACAGGTCGATGTCTTGCTAGAACCCTTAATCACCATCGTAGAAAACTAAGGAACCTGAGCATTCCATAATAATCAATCTCTTGATGAACAGAGTCTAAAGCAACTAAAACTACTAAAAAAAATGGGTGGTCTACTATGCCTCTTTTAATGTGTGTAGTCCAATCTCCTGGATCAGGCTCTGCAAGCGTTCACATCTCTTACCAAGTCTCTCATTCCAAGGCTTTGCCCTGTAATTTTCATTTTCACTCTGCTTCACCCCAATTTTAAAATATCCATGTTTACTTTATCCACGTATCTGTGACACACAATTTCTATGGTGTATGTTCATGTACTGCTATGTAATATTCTACTGTACATGTTATATTGTTTTTATGTGCTGAGCTGCAAAACTATACCACAATTTATCCATTCTCCTACCGAAAGATATTTGAAAAAAATTTTCAATAATACAATTCTAGCTGAGATAAGCTTTCCTGCCCATGCTTTTTAATGGATTAACTTGTTTGATACATACACTATGAAACTATTGTTAGACCATAGGGCAGGCATATGTTTAGCTGGAATACTGCCAATTATTTTTTAATCTTTGTAATTTAGCCCTGCTGGTGTACATGAAAATTATCTCATTGTAGCTTTGCTTTGTATTACTCAAGGTGGTGCAAATGGTTAAACCCTCAATTTACAGTTGGAAAAAAAAGTTTGTCTGAACCCACCCGCGTCTTAGGAGGTGTGGTTAACTTATGAAAGGTCACAGCCTTGAAAGCTCTACCAAGATCTACTCTGTAAAAGGGCTATGGGTCAGAACCAACTTGATAGCAACTAGTACTACAAGTGAATAATGATGCTAAGCACCTATGTTTTTATTGAACATTTGCACATTCATTTATTAGTTCTTCTGTCCATTTAAAAAATTGTTTGCCTTCTTATTGATGTTATGTTCTTTATATATTCTAGATGTAGTTTATCTAATATATGTATTTAAATGTCTTTTCTCAGACTTCAGCATGCCTACTCACTTTGTTAATGATGTTAAGACAGTCAATTTCAATGAAAGTCAATTGGCCGATTTTTCGTTAAGAGGCACCTTTTTGTGTCCTTCTAAAGAAATCTTTCCTGCTACAAAGTTATGAAGATATTTTTTCTAGAAATTCAATTGCTTTACATCTGGCTTTATCATTTTACTCTTTAAAAATCAAATAAACCTCTGAAAAAACAAAAAGCCAAACCCATTGCTGCTGAGTCAATTCCAATTCAAAGAGATCCTACAGGACAGAGTAGAACTGCCCCATAAAATTTCCAAGGTTGAATCAGGACCAATAATGAGAGTAGCAATACCAGGAGGGGAAGGAGGAGGTAGGAGGAAACAATCACAATGATCTACATATAGCCCCCTCCTAGGGGGACAGACAACAGAAAAATGGGTGAAGGGAGACAGCGGTCGGTGTAAGAAATGAAAAGAAAAAATATATATAAATAAATTATCAAGGGTTCATGAGGGAGGGAGGGTGGAATAAGGAGGAAAATGAGCTGTTATCAAGGGCTAAAGTAGAAAGAAAATATTTTGAAATGATGATGGCAACATATGTACAAATGTGCTTGACTCAATGGATGGATGTATAGATTATAAGAGCTGTACGAGCGCCCAATAAAATTAATTTTAAAACTCCAGGGTTGAAATACTTAAAAGAAAAAAGCTCTCACTTCTCCTAGGAGCAGCTGGTAGAGAAAAAATTTTAAAAACACTTCCTTTGAGTCAATGCCAACTCATAGTGACCTGTATTTCCCAGACTGTTAACTCTTTGAGAGTAGAATGCCCTCTTTCTCCTGTGGAGCAGCTGGTGGTTTCAAACTGCTGAATGATCACAGCCCAACATATAACCACCATGCCAGCAGAACTCCTAAACCCATTATAATAATAATAAATTATAATGCTAATAATATATCTCCTTGGGGAGTGTGCTATAATGACTTCTTAGTATACAATTTTGAATTATCACTTATTTCCAATAATACAAATGTATCTTTAACTATCCAAATATTCTCCCACTCATATTAAATGATACTTAACCTATCAGTTTTATCTCTAATAAACTAGAATACTGCTGAAACTAGGTTTACACACTGGACATATACATTGAGCAATACCAAATGAACTCATTTCCTAGTGTACTAACCTGAAGTTCAGAAGAATCAGACATCTGAGAGAAATCAACACAGAACTTTCTTTCACTTATTTTCTGAGTATGAAATCTAACTTTGAATTTGTCCATAAATCTTAGGACTAAGTCTGTATTATACAGTATCTTCTCGGTCATGTAGCTCATTGTCAAGGATGAAAAAAAAGGCTAAGCATTGTAAACATTTAATACACAAATTTTAAAACAAGACATGCTTACAAAAATATGGTATACAACTTGATTTTTTTAAATGAGCATATAAAACTTAGTACTATCCTAAAATTCCAAAATATAGAGTGCTACTACAAGATGTTCTGTCCATCTGTATAAATAAGAGATTGTCATTCATGCATCAACGTAAACATAGTCACTAAAGTCACTATGCATTGTCAGAATGCACCTTACCCATTCTACAATAAAAATGATTCTACGAAGTTCACTTTCTCAACTACTTTATTAACATGCATCAATAATTACTGACACACTTTTAAGTATACAGCAATTAACATCTTAGAGTACCTTTACAACTACACAAATTAACCTATTTTTAAAGTCTAATAGGCCATACCATTTTTTCATTCAGTGTCAATAAAATCCATGCAATCCACACATACATTGTATAGTACACAGTTTTTCAAAGTGTTCCCAGTAAAGCACACACACTTACCTATCGTAACAGCTCGATGGAATTGGTGCATGTCTTCACCTGATAGCTCTTGGGCTACCTGCAGTATCTTTTGTCTGACACTATCCAATTTAATTTCTGATTCAGACAGTACTTCTTCTATATCAGGAGCACTGCAAATAAGGTATCAAAGCTTTCAGGATAGAAGATTTGACAGTTATATCAGTTAAATAATCTAAATATGCATGAACTAAGCAAACATAATTTATTTGTATCCCAAAATTTCAATTATATTTGAGTGTATAAAAACAAGGAACCATTTATAACAAAATATTAAGTAAAAAGCATAATTACAACATGGCAACAATTATGGAACATAAACATAAAATACAACATCTAGAGAGTGTTGCTTTCAGTCAGGATGGAAGAACAGCCTGAATTTATCTTTCTGTCTTTAATATTTACAAAGAAAAAGAACTATATAATTTTTTTTCCTCAGTAAAACCAGAAGTTGATTCTTTGAAAATAAGAATAAAACTGACATAGAAATTGTCTTTGTCAACAATAAATTTACAAAGATACAAATAAAAAATGAAAAAAATGAAATGAGGGGCATTACAACTAGTCAACAGAAATAAACACAATCTACCCAAACTGATTCAAGGGGAAAAGAGAGTCTTAACATTATGGAAGTACAACAGTAGTAAACCCCCCCCCCCCCACACAAAATCAAGAACCATCATGGCTTCACTGGAAAATTCCACCAAACATTTAAAGAACTGACACCAATACTTCTGAAATTCTTCTAAAAGGAATATTCCCTAATAAATTCTATGAAGCAAGCCTAACCTAATCCAATACCAGACAAAGACCTCATCAAAAATGAAAGCTCTAAGTCATTATGTCCTATAAATAAAGATGTAAAAATTCTTTAACCAAATAATGGCAAACAGAACCCAACACCATATTTAAAGTCACACCATGACTAAGTGGGAAAAACTCAAAATAAATATGAGGGTAAATCAAAAAGTACTGCTTCTAGGGTCCAGTTCATACAGGCATGGATCTTTACCAAAATAAACATGTTTAAATATATCTCTGTGATCAGTGGATGGTTAAGCAGACAAATTCACCATATATAGCAATAAACCAGCAATTGATAAAATCGAAGACTCTTTGTTGATGAAAACCGTAAAGACTGGAATAAAAAGCAAATTCCTTAATGTGATTCAGGGTATATATGAAAAGTCAAGGACCACCACTGTATTCAATGGACAAAGACTAAGAGAGCGTTCTTCTGAAAAAAATGGGAATAAGATAATAACACTCTCTTTTAACACTTCTATTCAATATTGTATTAGAAATCTTAACCAAAGCAGTAACACAAGAAAAAGAAATGAGGTAAAAACCAGTAATAAGAGATGGGCATCTTAATCATCAACATGGTATACTACAAGTCATTGGCATATAATACCACTTACACGATTAGTGGTAGGAGTGAGGCCAGGAGCTAGGGTTTTATATTCCCCATCATACTTTGTGTACCACTCCACCTCCTGTGCTACCTTCTCAGAGCCAAGGGAACCGTGGCTGAGCATTGGCAGGACCTGACCCACCTAAGGCCCTGGCATCAGCTCCTCATTTTTCCCCTCCCTCCCTGCTCCCCCCCTCCCTCATGAACCCTAGATAATTTATAAATTATTATTTTGTCATATCTTGCCCTGACCGGCGTCACCCTTCACCCACTTTTCTATTGTCCGTCCCCCAGGGAGGTCATATGTAGATCCTTGTAATCTGTTCCCCCTTTCCAACCCACCCTCCCTCTACCCTCCCAGTATCGTCAATCTCACCACTGGTCCTGAAGGGATCATCCACCCTGATTTCCCTGTGTTTCCAGTTCCTATCTGTACCAGTGTACATCCTCTGGTCTAGCCGGACTTGCAAGGTAGAATTGGGATCATGATAGTGGGGTGGGGTGGGGGAGGAAGCATTCAGGAACTAGAGGAAAGTTGTATTTTTCATCGTTGCTACATCGCACTCTGATTGGCTCGTCTCCTCCCCGAGACCCTTCTGTAAGAGGATGTATAGTGGCCAACCGCTGAAGACAAAGCGGGTGCATAAGCAAATGTGGTGAAGAAAGCTGATGGTGCCTGCCTATCAAAAGATATAACATCTGGGGTCTTAAAGGCTTAAAGGTAAACAAGCAGCCATCTAGCTCAGAAGCAACAAAGCCCACATGGAAGAAGCACACCACCAGCCTGTGTGATCACGAGGTACCGAAGGGATCAGTTATCAGGCATCATCAGAACAAAAAAACCTTACCATAGTGAATGAGGCGGGGAAGTGTGGAGTGGAGACCCAAAACCCATTTGTAGGCCACTGGACATCCTCTTACCAGGCTCTTTCTTGTAGCCATAAATGACCGTGTTGTACACCCTGCCTCAGCCTTGGGTGTGTGTGTGTGTGTGTGCGCACGTGAGGGGCTGCCTTTCCCTGACAGTTTGGGGGGAGGGGGTATCACTGGGCAAAAGAGGGAAGGACTGTGAATGCTAACGAAATAATTTGTCCATTTTTAATGAAACACTCAAAATATCACACCTACCAAGAACAGATTCCTCTTCCCACCTTGATAGCAGTATAGTTGTTAAATATACCGTTTCCCAGGCCCTCCCCAGCCCCTACCCCAAGCTCTCCAGGTATCCTACATGTTGGTCCGGAGCCCCTACCTCTCTAGGCTCTGCTCCTATAAACATACCTGCCCTTGTTACCTAGGGATCCAGAAGAGAGGGAAGGATAAGGAGGGGAGCAGGTATCACAACTGGGCGAGGTACCACCATCACTACATCCCAAGACTAGAAGCTTAGAAAGCAAGGCCTAGTTCTACTGCCAATGACCACAGTTAGCAGTTGCGTGCACTGTATTCAAGTCGATGTGTCTAGGACATGTATCCAGAGCTCTGTCTCAGCAAAGGTTGAATACCAGGTAGAACCTGTGCCTATGCACAAACAAGGTTTGTATTGAGCACCCCTTACAAACATTTAAGAGAGTAAAATTTCTGCTTGCATATTCCTAAAGAGAGAGAAGAGCGGCACGGGTCCTCCTCACACACCCTTCCCCAGCCGTCCACCAGCCTCCTCTGTCCCTAGCTAAAGAGAGAAAATTTCTATCTCTAATTTTCATAGACAAAACTGAAAGAAGCTTCCAGCTGTCCAGCATGCAAGTTACCTGTGTGATACTGGCACTAGATGAGCATGGAGTTACACACTGGGGCCCACCAGGGGCATCTCCCATCCTAGTCCCTTGGCGTGAGTGGGTATAGAATTCTGCTTTGAGGAGGTTCTGGGCTGTTCCCCTTGGGTGTGCTCAGGCTTGTCCACACCCTGACATGGTCCAGGATGGCATGGTTTCGAGGTGGGTTGTGCCCAGGGACAAGACCCCAGGCACATATCCCACCTCCAAGCCAAACTGTGCACTTAGTTCCACACTGGAAGTCCCCCACACAGCAGCTTCAAGCCACATCTGTACTATGGTATGACCCAGATGGCTCAGTGAACCTGAGAAAGGGTACCCCTATGCCTTGACATTCAAGTTGCACTGACATCATGAGCCCACACAAGGCTCTTAAAAAACCAACTGAAATGTTTCAACAAGCTGATAAAGCACTTACCAAGGCCAGAAATTTGGAAGAAAGCTACTTGGCTAACTGGAAAAGATCCATATTTGTACCCATTTCAAAGAAGGGTGACCCAACAGAACGCTCAAACTATAGAACAACATCTCTAATATCACATGCAAGTAAACTTTTGCTGAAGATCACCCAACACCTGTTACAGCAGTATATTGACAGGGAGCTGCCAGAGGTTCAGGAGATTCAGAAGAGGAATGTGGAACAAGGGTTATCATTACTGACATCAGACGGATCTTGGCTGAAAGCAGAGAATACCAGAAAGATGATTATTTTTGTTTTATTGACTATCCCAAGGCATTCAACTATGTGGAGGATAGCAAAGTACAGACAGCCTTGAGAAGAATGAGCATTCCAGAACACCTCTTTGTGCTCATGCGGAACCTGCACATGGATCGAGTGGCAGTTGTGCAAACAGAACAAGGCAATACTACATGGTTGAAGATCAGGAAGGTGTGGGTCAGGGTTGTATCCTTCCACCATACTTCTCAATCTACATGCTGAGCAAATCATCAAAGGAGCTGGATTACATGAAGAAGGTGTAGGGGGGGGGGAGGAGCACTTGAACTGATTGTGCGATGTCTATACAACTCTTTAGAAGCAGTTTAACTATGGAAGTGTGTAATATGTAAATATTGTATCAAGAAAACTACTCAAAAAAAGAAACCAAATTTGACCAATAATTATCATGGGTGTAGGAGGAAGAGTGTTTGCTTGCGTGGCATTGTTTATTTTAATGGTGGACAATTTGAAGAAGAATAACGGTTGTATAACACAAAGAATATAGTATAATCAGTGGCACTGAATTATACATGTAGAGCTGTTTATTTAGTCAATGTTTTATTGTGTATTTTTGCCAAAATTTTAAAAAATAATACACGAATAACAATGAGTACAGAGTAAAAAACATGTTCTAAAATGTATTGTGGCAAAGACTGCAACTCTTCTTGATATGGTGGAACTATTAAGTTGGGTATGTGACATGTCAATAAAACTGCTTAAAATAATTTTTAAAAAAAGGAGGAGCAGACACCAAGGCCTCAAATAGAAATGTTTAGAAAATGATAATGGCAACATATGTACAAATATGCTTGGTATAACTGATGTATGGATTGTTAAGACTTGTCAAAGCCCCCAATAAAATGATCTTTTAAATAAATAAAGACTCCCAACAGCATTTCTTTCTTTTTTTCCCCAGAGAAACAGCTTTAATGTTCACTTCTCTTTGCTGCTGTTGCTTTTTTAAAGTTATTTTTGGGGGGCTCATATGACCCATCACAATCCATACATACATCCATTGTGTCAAGCACATATGTACATTGGTTGCCATCATCATTCTCAAAACATTTGTTTTCTATTTGAGCCCTTAATATCAGCTTCTCATTTTTCCCTCCCTCCTCTCTCATGAACCCTTTATAATTTATAATTATTGTTTTGTCATATACTATACTGTCCGATGCCTCCCTTCACCCACTTTTCTGTTGTCCATGCCCGAGGAAGGAGATTATATGTAGATCCTTGTAATAGGTTCTCCCTTTCTCCCCTACCTTCCGACCACCCTCCAGGTATCGCCACTCTTACCACTGGTCCTAAAGTGACCATCTTTCCTGGATTCCCTGTGCTTCTAGTTCCTATCTGTACCAGTGTACATTCTCTGGTCTAGCCAGATTTGTAAGGTAGAATTGGGATCATGATAGTGGGGGGAACGGGGGAGGAAGCATTTAGGAACTAGAGGAAAGTTGTATGTTTCATTGTTGCTACCCTGAACCCTGACTGGCTCGTCCCTCCCAGAGACCCTTCTGTAAGGGGGTATCCAGTTGCCTACAGATGGCTTTGGGTCTCCATTCTGCACTCACCCTCATTTACAATAAGATTTTCTTGTTCTTTGATGCCTGACAACTGATCCCTTAGACATCTTTTTTTTTTTTTACATTTTATTAGAGTCTCATACAACTCTTATCACAATCCATACATATACATACATCAATTGTATAAAGCACATCCGTACATTCTTTGCCCTAATCCTTTTCAAAGCATTTGCTCTCTACTTAAGCCCTCTGCATCAGGTCCTCATTTTTTCCCCCTCCCTCCCTGCTCCCTTCTCCCTCATGAGCCCTTGATAATCCACAGATTGTTATTTTGTCATATCTTGCCCTATCCAGAGTCTCCCTTCCCCCCCTTCTCTGCCGTCCATCTCCCAGGGAGTCGGTCACATGTGGATCCTTGTAATCAGTTCCTCCTTTCCAACTCTCCACTCTCCCAGCATCGCCCCTCACACCCCTGGTCCTGAAGGTATCGTCCACCCTGGATTCCGTGTGCCTCCAGCTCCCATATGCACCAGTGTACAACCTCTGCCCTATCCAGTCCTGCAAGGTAGAATTCGATCATGGTAGTTGGGGGGAGGAAGCATCCAGGATCTGGGGGAAAGCTGTGTTGTTCATTGGTACTACATCGCACCCTGACTGACCCATCTCCTCTCCTAAACACCTCTATGAGGGGATCTCCAGTGGCCGACACTTGGGCCTTGGGTCTCCACTCTGCACTTCCCCCTTCATTCACTATGGTGTGTGTGCGCGCATATACATACATACATACATATACATACATATATATATTATATATATATATATATATACACACACACACATTACACTTTTTTTTTGCATGATGCCTTATACCTGGTCCCTTTGGCACCTCGTGATCGCACAGGCTGGTGTACTTCTAACATGTGGGCTTTATTGCTTCTGAGCTAGATGGCCGCTTGTTCACCTTCAAGCCTTTTAGACCCCAGACACTATCTCTTTTGATAGCCGGGCACCATCAGCTTTCTTCACATTTGCTTATGCACCCGTTTGTCTTCGGCGATTGTATCATGGAGGTGCGCAGCCAATGAGATGATGATTTTTTGTTCTTTGATGCCTGATAACTGATCCCTTCAGGACCACCCGATCACACAGGCTGGTGTGTTCCTCCATGTGGGCTTTGTTGCTTCTGAGCTAGATGGCCGCTTGTTTATCTTCAAGCCTTTAAGATCCCAGATGCTACATCTTTTGACAGCCGGGCACCATCAGCTTTCTTCACCACATTTGCTTATGCACACATTTGTCTTCAGGGATCATATCGGGAAGGTGGTCATCATGGAATGCCAATTTTATAGAACAAAGCGTTCTTGCATTGAGTAAGTACTTGAGTGGAGGTCCAAAGTCCATCTGCTGCCTTAATACTAAACATATAAATATATGCACGTAGATCTATTTCCCCACCACCTTATATAAATATATTTACATATGTACATGCCTGTATTTAGACCTCTATAAATGCCCTTTGCCTCCTACCTCTTTCCTCTAGTTCCTGTTACTTTCCTCTTGTCCCACTATCATGCTCTGCCTTCATGTAGGTTTCATTAATTTCTCCCAGTTACATTGCCCTTGCTGAATCACTACCAGGTCTCTCATACCCTGCTTGTAACTAATTTTGGGTCACTTGTTCTCCCTTGTCCCTGGGTTGATCAATACCACATCCTTTCCCCCACCTCCCCCTCTCCCATGTCCCCCCGGGAACCATTGGTCCCATTGTTTTCTCCTCCAGATTATTCATCCAGCCTATCTTATCTAGATAGATCTGCAGAGATAATAATATGCTCTAACAGTAGTTCTTTAAGAAAAAAAAAGGTGCTATCAGGATTGGAAGAAGGCCTATGACACACAGATGACACAACCTTGAAGAAAAGAAGATATGAAGCACTTAAAGAAGATATGAAGCACTTGCTGATGAAAATCAAGGACTTGCAGGCTTCATTTTGGATTACAAAATGAAGTACCTAACAACATGGGTACCTAACAACAACCAACATGCCTTGACATGGTGAGGGGTAGTGGAGTTGGGTAGCCCTGTGCAGGGAGGTTATTACTGTGCTAAAAATCCACTGCAGATACAGTAATAAGACCTGTCATTTTCCAAAACAAAACAAACTTTGCTGCTCCAGTAGTGGCAGGTTCAAGCTAGCTTGAAGCCAGCCATAGGACAACTGGAGTATCACTGTACACCTACAGCTACTGCAACCTTATTCACAGTAACAAAAAGATGGAAACAATCCAAGTATCAATCAAGAGATACATAAGCTACAGTTCACACACATAATAAAATGCAATTCAATGGAAAAGAATAGCAATTCTCAAAACACATCATATGGGTGTACCTGAGGAACAGTATGCTGAATGAAGTTAGTTCATCAAAAACAAGCAAATATTATACAAGTGCACTACTTTAAAGGTGTCTTGGTGGCACTGTTGGATAAGCGTTGGGTTGCTCCTCAGGAAGTCTGGGGTTCTGACTTACCAGCTGCTCTGCTGGAGAAACATCAGCTTCTCTGCTCCCATAAAGATTTACAGCCTTGTAAATATAGAATCTCTATGAGTTGGAATCAACTGCATGGCAGTAGGTAATCACTATTTTAAGCGTAAAGTACATACCAAAAAGTCATTTCATGGCGACAAGGGACGGAAGGGGAAAGAAAATCACAAGACAGATAATGGACACATTAATTTGGGTGAGGGGAAAGGCAGTAATAAAAGAAGTGATGAGCATAATTTCACTAAAGAAAAGATATTAAAATGTGGGTGAAGAGAGAGTGGACCGTGTAAGACAGGAAATCGATAATTGATCAAGGATTCAAGAAGGTGGGAGGATGGGGGAGGGAAAGAAAAATAAAAGAGAAGCTGATTCCAGGGCTCAAGTAGCAAATGTTTTGGCAGTGCTGATGGCAACATATGGACACGGGTGCTGGACACAACTGAAAGATGGACTGCCATGAGACTTCTAAGAGGCCCCCAATAAAATTATTAACAAAAATAAATAAATAACATACTGAGAGGAACAACAGAAGAATTAGAGAAAACAGTTCCTACATTATCAGTAATAACAGACATTAATATACAATTCCAAAATTAATCTGTACATAGACAAGATGAAGAGGCATGAGTAGGCAAAATGGACTACACGGAAACCATATAAAGTTTGGCAGAAGATCCCTGCATACAGGGGACAAAACCATGTACACTCTTAACTGAAAACCTTGAAGTCCTTAGAGCTGGAAGTTTAGGACTGTCAAGGTCAAATGACATACCAAAGTCCACAAAGACAATGTTCAACATCACACTTTGGTATCAGCCATGGTCTTGAAACATCGCAAGTAGCCATTCTCAAGTGCAACTATTTGTATTTCCCCATCCAGAATGAATAGTGAAGTAAATTTTAAACACAAGAAAACAATTAGTCCAAAAAAGCTAACAGACTGCGTGAACCCCAATGACCATGACTCTGAGCCCAGAACTATAGATGGTATCCAGCTACCATCACTGACTGCTCAGAAAGTGATCACAAGAGGCTCCTGTATAGAATGGGAGAAAACTGTAAAACAAAGCTCAAAATAATAAAGTTCAGGCTTATTGGTTTAATGGAGACGATGGCCCTTGGTCATGCTTGGAATTGAACTCCAACAGCCAGACAACAGTGAGCACTAACCCTGGGAGGTAAGCACTTCTTAGAATCATCAGCCATACAAGATCAAAAGGTCAGCATTTCCAGGGATAAAGCTCAGAAGGCAAGAATGGATAAGGACAAACAGAACAGCAAACACAAGAAGGAAAAGGTTATTTACATTGTGGGGACTGCCTCAGTATTACGAAACAAAATGTGCAAGAACTACTGAATGGAAACCAACTCACTCTATAAAGTTTTAAGGTTTCTGAGACTTTTCACAGGAGTACAAAACCTCTTCGTTTCCTCTTGGACCCGCGAGTGGTTTTGAACCATTGACCATGCTGTCAACAGCCCAATGCATAACCACCACCCCACCAAGGCTCCTTTTAAAAGTATTAGGGGGAGACAATAAAGAAAATAAGAGCTACTTTCTCTTTAAAACAAATTATGGGACCAAGAGTAATTATACAATGGAACATAGTCCAAAGAGAAATAAAACAGCATGGTAACAGTGTAACAACAGATGCAAAGAACAATGGATAGAACTGAGAATCCAGACGTTTATGTATTTGACATGAGTACTAAGTCTACTCAAAGGGAAAAGAAGGGTCCCTTAAATGAATAGTCCTGGGAAAATTGAATTTCCACATGCAGAAATATGAGACATCCATGCTTGACACCAAAGAGACAAATTTAAAATGTAATATGGACTTAATTGTGCAAACTAAAAGCACAAAATTCTTAGAAGGTGGGGAGGGAGGGGGAAAAATGAGCAGCCAATATTAAGGGCTCAAGTAGAAGGCAAATGTTTTGAGAACGATGATGGCAACAAATGTACAAATGTGCCTGACACAATGGATGTATGTATGGATTGTGATAAGAATTGTACGAGCCCCCAATAAAATGATTTAAAAAATTTTCTTAGAAGGCAGGAGCAGCACTGTCAAATCTCACTTTCAAAAACTGTTTCTCTACTGTAGTAACAAAGGTACAAAAGCATGAGGAAGAAAAGGAGCTCAGGAAGAAAGGAAACATTTTGAAACTGGTTGTGGTAACAATTTTACCACACTGCTTGATGTGATTGAACTATGGAATGTTCTATCTATAAGAGCGCCCTCGAGCAGGAGGAAACTCAAGGGAGATGGAGGAGGGAGCTAGGAGTCAGGGGGCATTTGTGGAGGTCTAGACAAAGACATACATGCAAATATATATAGGAGGATGGGGAAGTAGATCTATGTGTCTATATTTATAGGTCAAGTATTAAGGTGGCGGAAGGACCTTGGGCCTCTACTCAGACACTCCCTCAATGCATGAATACTTTCTTTTATTAAATTGGAACTCTATGATGCTCACTCTCCCGACACAACTGCTGGAGCCAAAGGGGGTGAACGGGTAAATGTGGAGAGGAAGGCTGATGGTGCCCGGCTATCAAAGGAGATAGTGACTGAGGTCTTAAAGGCTTGAAGATAAACAAGCGCCCATCTAGCTCAGAAGCAAAAAAGTCCACATGGAGGAACACACCAGCCTGTGTGATCGAGTGGTCCCGAAGGGATCAGTTACCAGGCATCAAAGAACAAAAAATCATATCATTGACTGCACACCTCCATGATAGGTTCGCTGAAGACAAATGGGTGCATAAGCAAATGTGGTGAAGAAAGCTGATGGTGCCCGCTATCAAAAGAGATAGTCTGGGGTCTTAAAGGCTTGAAGGTGAACAAGCGGCCATCTAGCTTAGAAGCAAAAAAGCCCACATGGAAGAAGCACACCGGCCAGTGCGATCACGAGGTGCCAAAGGGACCAGGTATAAGGCATCATGCAAAAAAAAAAAAAAGAAAGATATATGTGTGTATATGTATATATATGTGTGTGTATGTATGTATATGTGTGTATATATATGTATATATATACCATATTGAATGAAGGGGGAAGTGCAGAGTGGAGAACCAAGGCCCAAGTGTCGGCCAATGGAGATCCCCTCATAGAGGGGTTTAGGAGAGGAGAAGGGTTAGTTAGGGTGCGAGGTAGTACCAATGAAGAACACAGCTTTCCCCCAGATCCTGGATGCTTCCTCCCCCCAACTACCATGATCCGAATTCCACCGTGCAGGGCTGGATAGGGCAGAGGTTGTACACTGGTACATATGAGGGCTGGAGGCACAGGGAATCCAGGGTGGATGACACCTTCAGGACCAAGGGTGTGAGGGGCGATGCTGGGAGAGTGGAGGGTGAGTGGGTTGGAAAGGAGGAACTGATTACAAGGATCCACATGTGACCTCTTCCCTGGGAGAAGGACGGCAGAGAAGGGGGCGACGGGAGACTCCGGATAGGGCAAGAGATGACAATATAACGAGGTATAAATTGCCAGGGGCACATGGGGGAGAGGGGAGAGGGGAGGGAGGGAAAAAAAAGGGAGGACCTGATGCAAGGGGCTTAGGTGGAGGGCAAATGCTTTGAGAATGATTGGGGCAGGGAATGTATGGATGTGCTTTATACAATTGATGTATGTATATGTATGGATTGTGATGAGAGTTGTATGAGTCCCTAGTAAAATGTAAAAAAAGAAAAGAGGAGAAAAAAATGATTAGGGAAAAGAATGTACGGATGTGCTTTATACAACTGATGTATGTATATGTATGGACAGTGATGGGAGTTGTATGAGCCCCTAATAAATTGTTTTTTAAAAAAAGAGCGCCCTAGAAAATGATTTTTTTAATTTTAAGTACAAACAGCAAAATAAATTAAAACTCGTAAAAATTAAGTTTTTTAAAGTGAAGTTTTATTAGGATATAATCCCAAAAAATCATACAATTCAATATTTCAATCAGGAGAGCTAAACAATCGAACAATTTTAGAACAGTTTTCTTTCTTGTACTACTTGTTATTAGTTCTCTACTTTCCCTCAGAATGAAACTTTCGTTTATGACTTTACCAAAAGACAAGCTACCAACTGATTGAATCTTTAGAAACCATATATACAAAATGAATCCAATAATGGAGGGTGAGTGGGTTGGAAAGGGGGAACTGATTACAAGGATCCACATGTGACCTCCTCCCTGGGAGAGGGACGGCAGAGAAAGGGGGAAGGGAGACTCTGGATAGGGCAAGATATGACAAAATAACAATCTGTGGATTATCAAGGGCTCATGAGGGAGAGGGGAGCGGGGAGAGAGGGAAAAAAAAAAGAGGACCTGATGCAGAGGGCTTAAGTGGAGAGCAAATGCTTTGAGAGTGATTAGGGCAAAGAATGTACGGATGTGCTTTATACAATTGATGTATGTATATGTGTGGATTGTGATAAGAGTTGTATGAGCCCCTAATAAAATGTTTTTTAAAAAAATCTATCAAGTACTTAAGGAAGAAAAACACTAATCTTATGGAAACTCAATCAAATGACAAAAAAACTTAAAAAGATAAATAATCCAATAAAAAAATCGGTACGTAACTTAAAAATTTAACAAAAACAGGCATTCAAAGGACCACCAAACATTTAAGTCTTTAGCTATCATCACTAGCCATCAAAGAGATATAAATCAAAACCCCACTGAGATACCATCGGACAGCCACTTGGGTGGCTGAAAAGGCGCCGTGGTGAAGCAGTGGGCTGACCACATAGTCAGCAGTCCAAACTCACAGCCAATCCACGGACTAAAGCAGCAGCTACTTGAGGAGCAGTTTTACTGTCCTGCAGGGTCACTATGAATTGGAATTGACTCACTGGACTACAAGTTGGAGGAGGAGTAGGATTTGAAAAAACAAACCGAAAATAACATGCTGCCAATGATACAGGAAAATTGGAACTTATGCTGATGGGAAAGCAATATTATACAACTAATGCAAAAAACACCACAGCAGTTCTTCAGAACACTAGAAAAACAACTACCGATGACCAAAAAGTTCCATTCCTAAGTTGTTGTTAGATGCTGTCCAATCAGCTTGAATTCATAACAGCCTTGTGTACACAGGATAAAACACTGTCCAGCTCTGCCGTTCTGACAATTGCTATGTTTAAGCCCATTGCTGCAGCCACTGTGTTAATCTACCTTGTTGTAGAAGGCCTTCCACTTAGCTGTTCCTTCACCAGCTTAATGTTCTTTTCCAGAGAAAGCAGAGACCTAATCAGATACCAGTGTTCACTGAAGCACTCCATTCATCATAGCCAAAAGGTAAAAACAATCATACTACCTATCAACAGATAAATGTGGTAAATAGAAGGCACATACATACACAAGATTTTAAGGAGAAATGCAATCTTGAGATGCGTTACAATATAGAGGGTGGAAAGGCATCGTGCTGAGTAAAAAAAAAAGGACACATATTGTATGACCTCACTTATTAAAATTCCAGAAAAGGCAAGTGTAAAGTGAACAAAGTGCATTAGTGGTTACTGGGAAAGTGGGAGGAGAAATCAAAGAGGTAGTACTGTTGGAAATATTGAGCTGATTAAGGATACGATGTACAACTGATTACATTATAGTAATCAGCTGTACAATACTGCCTTTATTCCAATATTTCCACATTATAATTATATCATACAACTTTTAAAAAAAAGTTCTATTGGCAATACATTTACAACAATGATAAAAAAATTTCTTTTAAACAGTAGCTGCTGAGGCTGCCCATGTACAACCTAGCACCTCCTGAAATGTTCATCACAGTACTACTCACAGTATTAAGACAGCTGGAAACAGCGCAAATGCCCCCAAATAAAATGGCTAAAGAAATATTGGCATATATATAAAATGGAGTATGCTAAGAAGCATGATGAATCCACAAATGCCTCCTGCTAAGAAGATCATTATGCTGAGTGAAGTTAGTCAATCACTAAAGGACAAATACCGTATGAGACTGTAAGGGTGAAAACCAAAACAATGGCCTGCGTATCAAAGGGAACAGAAAGAAGAGTGGGAAGATGAAACTAATGTACTAGAAAGTTGATAGGGATTAGTTTGGGTATAACACAGAGTAGAGATTCATTAGATCAAAAAGAGAAATCAGGGCCCCCAATAAAAGTATTTAAAAACAAAAAAAGAGAAATCAAAGGAGGGGGAACAGGATGGGAATAGACTGGGTTTGGAAATGTTCAGTAGTTTGAACTATTGAATGCAAAGTTGGTGGTCTGAAATGTAACCCCCTTCCCAGTAATTCACAATAAGAAATTCATTTATTAAAATAATACTGAAGAGAGAATACTGAATAAAAATTATACTGAATATTGAATAGAAGAATAGAAAAATCCCCGGACCATAGATCAGAAAGTCAAATTCTCATTGACTTCAACGTTTCTTAGAGCTGCCAATATTAGATGTACCTCTGATACTAGCCCTGGCATAATTTTTCCCCACCACTTTTTGTTCATTTTATTGGGGGGCTCTTATAAATCTTATGATAATCAATCATTCAACTGTATTAAGCACACTTGAACATATGTTGCCATCAACATTTCTAAAACATTCTTTCTACTTGAACCTTTATATCAGCTCCTACCCCCCGCCCCACCCTCACTCCCTTTAGATTATTTCATGCTGATGTAATTTTTAAAATGTAAACCAAAAATAATCCCTAAATGAAACAATACTTTAGCTGAACCAGTACATTATACTCTGTTAAGAACTATCAACACAGGACCGAAGTGACAACAGCAACTTGAAAGATGACAGAGAAATCTGAGAGGACGGGGAGAAACAACTCAGAAAATGAAAGAGGTATTGGCTGCACAACTTAAGAACATCATCGATATCAATGAGTTGTTCAGATGTAGTCAACCATTTAATACGGTCCTTCCAGCCATGACGCCTTCTGTGATTTAGTATCAATTTTAGCTTCTATGCTTGTGATTATAATTCCATTTTGAAGAGAGTTCTCGATTACAGGATTAAAGTGGGACATATTCTGAGTACCTCAGCAGAGGCTGCAAAACAAGTCTCGTCTTTGTTTTTTTAGTACGGTGGTGAGTTGGAAGACAAAACCAGAGCATTATCGATCTCTCCAAAATAGGGGTAGGAATTCCCAGGACCACTGGAAGAACTGGCAGAACTACCAGTGAAGCATGTTCAAGTTTTGGTCTGACATGAAAGATGCCAAGATCATAGGCACCAGAGGCTGGAGCTGAAGGGCCATGAGACAGAACAGATGTGCAGTGCTAAGACGAGGGACTGTGAGCTGAGCAGTGGGGCCAGCTTCCTGGCCCACAGAGACCAAGGAGCCATGTGGATGAAAGGCTGAAGACAAGAGAGTGGCTGCTGGCTGAGGAGAAGTTAAGCTTGGACCAATGATTGTTTCCTTATTGTTTACTGATCCTGACTTGTGGTAACCTGCCAACCTCCCCAAATAACACCTCTAATCAAGCGTTCTGTCTGTGAGTTTATGTGGGATCCAAGAGATTTTCAAACCCTACAGAAAAGTACAGCATATGGGAGGAACAACTAGGAGTCAGGATAAGGTTAAAAAGGGCAGAGTGAAAACAGGCATGTCTGACTTCTGCCGCCTGACTACAGGAAAGCCAAAGGAAGTTAGTTATGGCCTCCCATGCGGTTTACGCGATTCTATGTGTAGAAATTATTGAATTAGTACTTATCTTGTTATGTTCTCTAAGTTTTTTTAAAATTAAACAATGGCTTTCAGACATTTGACGACAGGCAGCAGGTGGACTGATAGATGATAGAAGAGAAAAAATGACATGAACCCTACAATTTCCCATCTTATTTGCATGGAGAATGTTTCCAATTGGCAGCACAGGATCAGGGAACCTCTGTGGAGCCCGCGGTTTCCTTGAGTCTAGGAGATTGAAGACCATGATGGCTAAAATTCACTTGAAAGTAACAAAAAGAAAGTGAAAATTTCATAGAAAGAAAGAGCTCCGAAAAGAACTTCTGGCAAGATGGTGACGAACACATACCATAGGGACTCTGTAGATAACAGCCCAGGAGAGCTGCTCAGAGGGAAATTCCACACTGCTAGGTCATAGGAGGAGCATCATAAAAACAAGTAGGCACAAATCCACCAGGTTTTGAGGAGCTGGGGCTTTTGCCTGACCACAGTGGAGGCCGGCTAGGGTCTAACCTTAGCCCTGCCACAGTGTCTATCGGCCAGAGCCCGATCATTTGGAGCTGATCCAAGGGCTTTACCTCAACACAGCCACAGCTTGCATTGCCTCCACCACAGTTTAAATCCCTCCAGCCCCACAGTCAGGGATCTGGCTCAGCTATATTGTTACTTTTGGTTCCCTCTCCTCTCTTTTCCCCACCCAGTTTTTTTTCCGCCCTTTTCATAAGGCAAAGAAAAGACATCAAAGGTATTTGCCTGGGGAAGAGAAAGGTGAAACTATCGTTATTCAGATATGATTTTATATATGTAAAATCCCAAAAGCTCCACAAGGGGAGTACTGGAAGCAATAGAGGAATATGGCACAGTAGCAGGATACAAGATCAACAAACTGAAGACTATCGGACTGCTATACACATCGGATAAGACCAAAGAAGAGGATATCAAAAAAGTGTTACCTGCACAATAGCCAAGCACAAATTGAAATATCTAGGGATACACCTGACTAAAAGGAACAAAGATTTATGAGAAAAACTACAGAACACTATTATAGGAAACCAAGAGTGAGCTATGCTTGTGGATTGGAAGACTCAATATAGTAAAGATGCCAGTTCTGCCCAAGGTACTACATAAATTTAAAGTAACCCCAATAAAATTCTTCGAAGAAATGGAAAAACTGATTGCAAACTTCATATGTAGAGGGAAGAAGCCCTGAATTAGCAGGACAGAGTGGGAGGGCTTGCTTTACCTGACGTTAGCACAGATGTCAAAACCGCATGTTACTGGTACAATGACAGCTACTCAGACCAATGGGGGAAAAAAAACCCAGAAAACCCAGAAATAAAATCATCAGCATATAGACAACTGATCTTTGATAAGGGTCTAAAAAATATACAATGGGAAGCAGATACCCTCCCTCTTCAACAAGTGATGCTAGAAAAAAATGGATACCTACCTGCAGAAAAATGAAGCAAGATCCTTATCTCACTCCATGCACAAGAATAAACTCAAGGTGGATCAGAGACCTAGAGGTAAAACCCCAAACTATTGGGGCCATCAATGACGGAATTGGGACCAACCTGAAAACTTTGGCACAGGGAATACATAGGCTATCAGAAATAGGGAAGGACACAAATACAGATGAGGCACATATCGACAAGTGGGAAATGCTGAAGATAAAACATCTGTGTACATCTAAAGAATTCACCAAGAGAGTAACAAGAGAACCCACAGACTGGGAAAACATCATTAGCAATGACACATCACACAAAGGCCTAACCACCAAAATCTACAATACTCAGCCAACTTCCAAAAAGATAAAACTAATTCCCCACGGAGGAGGTGGGCAAAGGACCTGAACAGAAGTTTACCAAGGGCAGAAATCTGAATGGCCAATAAACATATGAGAAAATGTTCCCAATCATTAGCCATAAGGGAAATGCAAATTAAAATGAGATACCACCTAATACCCTGAAAGGTAGCCCAATTCAAAAAATCATAAAGAAGGGGCTGTGGTGAGATAGGAACTCTCATCCCCTGCTGGTAGACTGGTAGGTATGTACAGCCACTATGGAAATTGATTTGGCGATATCTAAAACAGATGGAAGTTGAGCTACCATACGACCCAGCAATACCCCTACTGGGCACAGACCCAGAAGAGGCAAGAAACAAACCACGGCCAGGCATCTGTGCTGCAATGTTCATCATAGCACCATTCACAATCGCAAGGAGCTGGAGACAACCCAAATTTCCATTAACAGATGAATGGATTTAAAAACCGTGGTACATACAGACAATGAAGTGAGTACTACACATCCCTCAAAAACAGCGATGGACATAAGAAGCACATAGCCACATGGGAGGAACTGGAGGAAATTAAGCTAAGCTAAGCTAAGTAAGCCAAGCACAAAAGGACAAATACAACATGAGTCCAATGAGGTAAGCTTAAAAATGCAAAAGGGGAATATGGGAAAAGCTACTGTATGAAAACATTCCCGGGGTGAGTTCGAAGTAGTATGGCAGGGGCCAGACCAAATCCAGGGATACATACAGTAGCCAACTGAAAAAAGAAAGTGGGGAGGAGGGAAGGACATGGGTAGTTGGGGAACAGGGCACTAACCCAACCAAGGGGAGGGTATTGCTTGTATCTCACCAGGGAAAGATTGACCAGCCTTCAACCCAGTGGTTGCAACATACTGGCATGAAACAGGAAAACGAGAGGTCTGAGGGGCCAGCCCCAATTCCAACTACAAGGACAGCCCCCATCCCCATGAAGAATTCACTTCAGAGGACAACAATGAAGCTACAGCTCACGGAGAAGGGCATGTTTGATCAGAGGACACACAAGCAAACAAAGAGGGAAAGAGTGGAACGAATCCTTGAGGACACTATTCCTGCTCAGAGCAGCCAAAGCACAGAGAGGACCATAGTGCCGGCCCCACTATGAGACACGAAAGTCCCTCATTGACCCATAATGCTTTGGGAACAACACTGGAGACACAGTGCGGGAACTGTGCCTGATCTGACCCCACCACACTGAGGTGAAGCACTAAAGGTGTGCAACAGAATGGCAAGGGGAACAGACCAACGAAGTCCCCAGGGAATACCAAAAATAGACTTTGGGGCCAGGGTGCAAGGCACCCCATCAGACTCAACCAGAAAACACTCCTAAAGGTCAACAAAGCGACGCTGAACTATTTACAGGCTTTTTCTTTTTTTGTCATTGGTTTTTTGTTTTGTTTTCTTTTGTTGCTTTGGTTTGCTCTGTCTTGTTTTTTTGTACTTATTATTATCTCTGCAGTCTATCTAGATAAGATTGCTGGGATAAACAACCTGGAGGAGAAAACAACGGGACCGATGGTTCTGGGGGGATATGGAAGAGGGGGAGGCAGATGAAAGGAAGTGGGTGTTAACAACCCCAGGGACAAGGGAACAACAAGTGATCTAAAATCAATGGTGAGGAAGGTGTAGGAGGCCTGGTAGGGCTTGATCAAGGGCAATGTAACCAAGAGGAATTACTGAAACCCAAATGAAGGCTGAACATTATAGTGGGACAAGAGAAAAGGAAATAGAGGAAGGAACTAGGAGGCAAAGGACATTTATAGAGGTCTAAATACAGGCATGTACATATGCAAATATATTTATACATGAAAATGGAGAAATAGATTATCATATTTTAAAGGTTTAGTATTGAGGTAGCAGATAGACATTGGGCCTCTACTCAAGTACTCCCTCAATGCAAGAACACTTTGTTCTATTAAACTGGCATTCCGTGATGCTCATCTTCCCAACACAATGGCTGAAGACAAAATGGATAATGGGTGCAGCATAAACAAATGTGATGAAGAAAGCTGATGGTACACGGCTATCAAAAGATATAACATCTAGGGTCTTAAAGGCTTGAAGATAAACAAGCAGCCATCTAGCTCAGAAGCAACAAAGCCTACATGGTAGAAGCACACCAGCCTGTGTGACCACGAGGTATCTATAGTATCAGGTATCAGACATCAAAGAACAAAAAAATCCTATCATTGTGAATGAGGGGGAGTGTGGAGTGTAGACCCAAAGCCCATTTGTAGACAACTGTACATCCCCTTACACAAGGGTCGCGGGGAGATGATGACCAGTCAGAGTGCAGTATAGCACCAATTAAACATACAACTTTCCTCTAGTTCTTTAATGCTTCCTCCCCCCACTATCATGACCCCAATTCTACCTTATAAATCCAACTAGATGTACACTGGTACAGATCAGAGCTGTAAACACAGGAAATCCAGGACAGATAAACCCCCTTAGGACCAATAATAAGAGTAGTGATACCGGGAGGGTAAGGGTAAGGTGGGGGAGAAAGGGGGAACTGATCACAAGGATCTATATATAACCCCCTCCCTTGGGGACGGACAACAGAAAAGTGGGTGAAGGGAGCCATTGGACACTCTAAGACATGAAAAAATAATAATTTATAAATTATCAAGGGTTCGTGAGGGGGGAGGGTGGGGAACAGAGGGGAAACTTGGGGGCTGATACCAAGAGGTCAAGTAGAAAGAAAATGTTTTGAGAATGATGATGGCAACAAATGTACAGATGTGCTTGACACAATGGATGGATGGATGGATTGTGATAAAGAGTTGTACAAGCCCCCAATAAAATGATTTTTTTTTTAAAAAGAGCTCCAGAGATCTAGAGGTTACCTAGAAATCTCTATCTACACAATAAATGCAAAAACTGGAAACACTAAAATGTGCTAAATGTCATTTTTTCTTTTAAAACATATTGTTATTAATACATTAATAATAATATATTAAGGAGCTTATACTAATGTAGAAGTAGTACAGTGGCAAGGAAATCAGACTGATAAAGGAAAATGGAAAGAAATGTTAACATTTCAAGGTTCTCATACAATCTATGTGAGGATCCCTGGTAGCACAGTGGATGCAGGGTTGAACTGAGAGTCAATGGCTGAGCCCATCAGCCACGAAGATGAGGCAGTCAGTTTCTGTAATGAATTACAACCTCAAAAATCTATGAAGCAGTACTACTCTGCTCTATGACTGGCAATTGATTGGAAAGCAGTGGATCAATTGTGGGTACGACCTTAAACCATAAAACAACCATGACAAAAATCAAACAAAATTTATGAGTTTTCTCTGCTATTTTGGATTGAGGAATTTTTTAACACTTCTCACTCAAGTAAATCTTTAATGAAAAAAACCTTAACACAATCGAAAACCTAATTATCATTTCAAAAATGGCTTTATCTTTATGATCTGACCAGAAAAAAACTAGCTATTCTGAAAAGAATTTTCTCTAAAGTATTTATTCTTAAAATATATTTATGTCTTCCTCTGATCTTAATGCTCACAAATTAAGTCAAAGATTGGTAGCTGGTGCTGAGAAAAAACCCTTGGATTGCATCCTTGCCCTGGGTCTGTGCCAGTGGCAGCTGTCAATCAATGGGACAAAGGGAAAAAAAATTAAGTCAAAGAATATCCTAACAGGTAAAAAGATACAAAGATACTGAGATACAAAGCATAAAATTTAAATTATAGAGTGCATCAACCTCTGACAAAGTTTAAAGGTGTTTACTCACCTTGTAATCCTATGGAGGAGAAAAATTGTCCTTTTACTTTCAACAGTTATATCCCGACTAAGTTTCACAAGCCTTTCATATTTGTCATGCCTCGCATCAAGTTCCTGCTGAAAGGCTAGGAAGACATAATAATGACCATAAGGATATATGTGTGAAGCCTATCAAATCATATTAAAGACCGCAAATAACAATGTATTGAGAACAGCACATAAGACAACTAGAATGTGGTCAAAATGACATTCAAATAATCTCTACTACCTATTGTGTTTCTTAACTGTCAAGTCGCTTTTGTCAAATATCCTAGTGCCTTAAAGGTTCACTTAATGTTACTCAAACTTGTTTATGATAGTACCAAATGTCTAAACCTTTCAAAGTAACTACCCACTTATTTTTTCCTGCAAATGCAAACAATGTAAAACGAAAACAAAACCACAAACATATTCTAGAATCTTAAGAGACTTTTTCTTTTAAATCTTTTAAAGTCAAGTGAAGTTGCATTAGTATATTTATAGTATAAAGAAATCTACAACCAATGTCTTAATATGCATTACCACAGTATACAAATTTTATTTTTAAGACCTTAAAGTATGTATTGGACCATTTTAAAATATCTAATTTATTTATTCTAGATTGAACATGATCACTCATTTACATTATTCTACCATGCAGTAACATTACATACAGAAGCCCTGGTGGCAGATAAGCACTGGATTGCTAACCTCAAAGATGGTTCAAACTCAACAGAGAAACTTTTCTGCTTTCTGAACTCTCCTGATACATTACTAAGTTTTCATTTAAGTTAAATTTAAAAACAAAGATAATGGTAACACAAAAGGAAAAAAGGAGAAATGGCTTTTAACATTCTTAAAATACAAGTTGCTATTGGCACTGGTACAATGATGTGTACACAGACCAATGGAATAAAAGAGAGAATCCAGCAATAAAGTTATCTACCTACAGACAACTGATTTTCAACAATGGGTCAAAAACATTATATGGGAGAGGAAAACGAAAAATATTAAGTGGGAAAGAAATAGTATCTTCAACTATTTTCACGGTGTTGGCAAAACTGATCCTCCACTTTCAGAAGAGACGCACAGTGCCTATTTCACCCCGCATACAGACGACCTAAATGCAAACCCCAGAGCTACAAAGATCATCAGTGAGAAAATAGGGACAAATTGCCCTGAGACAAACAACTGCAATGTCAGTGGTTGACAACCATCAGGGACTTGCTACACCAGCAAGGAGTCTTGGAACCTCACAAGGGCAGTTTTACTGTCTTCCAGGGTCATAATGAATCAGAATTGACTGCATGGAGATGAGTTTGTGTTTTTTTTTAATAATGCAGGTCATATACCCTATCAGATATGATAAACGCGCAAGCGCGCGCACATGCACACACGCACGCACGCACGCACGCACACACACACGATTACTGGGACCTACTAAAATAAGGCACGTACGTGCATTAAAAGACCTCATCAAAAGAATAAAACAAGAACCCATGAACTGGCGGGTAAAAAACTGGCAACAACACAGCAGACAAGGGACTAAACTCTGAAATAAGTAAAAAACGTCAATACCTCAATAAGAATAAATGAATAACCCAATTAAAAATGGGCATAGGATACGGACAGTTTACCAAGGTTAACATCCAATCAACCAGCAAACATACAAAAAAGTTCACAATCATTAAGTCATCCAGGAGATCTCTGTGTACTGAGGAGAGTCAAAGTCAATAAATCAGAATACAATTGCTAGAGAAGGTACAGACATATTGGAACACTCATACACTGCTGGTGGTAATATAAATATGTATACCCATTGAGGAAAGCAGTATGGGGCTACCACAAACAACTGGGAATAGAAATTGCATACAATCCAGCAATACCTCTACTGGGTATATATGCTAATGAAGTAAAAATCAGCACAGATAGGCAAACACACACCCAAAATAGTGTTCAAAATGGTAAGAAGATGGAAACCATCTGAATGCTCATCAGGAGAAAGCTGAATAAAAAGCTTTGGTACATACACATAATGGAATACTATGTATCACTATGAAAGACAAAGCACCTAATGGCATGGACTTGGAGAACATTCTGTTGAGTGAAATTAGTTAATCACAAAAGGACAAATATTGTATGAGGCCACTGCTAAAAAGCAAAAAAAAAAAACGAGACCAAGACTTTCATATCTAAGGGAACAGAAGACTGTGCACATCACCAAGGGGATTAGGGCTACGGAGGGAAGATGAAATAAGAGTTGTCAGATTGTGAGGAAGGAGGGTTGTTTTTGTTTTCCGTTTGTTTAAATTTTGTCTTGAATTAGGGAATAATTTGACCAAGTCAGTATGGGACAAAAAGGGCCTGTAAGCATGTAAAATGTGAGTTCCAGTTATGCGGCGTGCTATAGACAGAAACAAAACTGCATTTTCTATCTTTAAAAAGTTCAGTTGAGAAAACAAAATGAGTGGGCTTCAAAGGTTCGTGGAAAAAAATGGAATTAAAAGAAAATGAACTTTTTATTTGGCTTGTGGAAGTCCAAGGCACATTTTTAAAGCATGCTTATGCATTCACATACATAGTTTCATAAACATATAAAACCATATATATGTATATTGACACACATATATGATTATACAGTAATGCATGATAGATTAGGAGATTATCAAACACATAGTACGTTTTAACTGCACAGCAAGTCTAATGTAAACAAACAGGAAAAATTAAGATGTGCTGGAATTCAGATTTTTAGGGCAGACCTAACACCATCCCAAAGCCTCCATGAAAATTAAAAGGTTAACCTCTGCACATCTTTCAGGCACAAATTGGCTAAATTGTTTTGTCACGTTATTCCTCTTTCATGTGCCAACTTCCGTTAAAGATAACTTACATTTGAAGGCCAACATCACAGGTGAAGAAGAATTCACGTCCTTCCCTTCTCTCCTTTGGTTATGTGGGAAATTGTCGTGCTTCCTTTTCCTGAATCCCCCAGATCCTTAAGCAGAGATGGATTTGGGGGAGGGGAGGAGGGGAGAGTTGTAATAAGACTCTTCCATCACCAAGAACTGGCAAAACAGTACAGGCAAATCCTTTCCTTTAAAACTAGACACGCATGTGCCCTCAACTGAGATTTTTTTTTTCAGGGAAAAACAAAATAGAAATTAAGCTTTTCCTTTCCTCCAAATCGTAACCCGGCCTCAACCCAGACCTCCCGCCTGGTTCCTCAGAATGGCACAAGGTGGGGCCATCACTGAAATCCGTTAACATTACGGTTCAAAGACTTAAGAGAGTAAAGGATATAAATAATGCTAATCTGACCGCCGCCGCCGCCACTACTAATACCAGCCTGCGAGGAAGGAGAGGCAGGCATCCCTGAAGGGTAAGAAGCCAAACTCCCAAGAAAGGCTCGAGGCGGCCTGAGTAAATTACGCCGCATTAGCTCAGGAGTCACCTTCTTTGTTGCTCATGTCGTCCAGCCCGCGGTGGGATGAGCTGACAATGATAAACCTGGCGCGAATTGGGAACGGAAGAAACCGATCTACGGTGACGAACCAAATCTCCGGAGGACAGCCAAGCGAAACATACGCCGCAGCCGACTGGCGTCGAGCGACTACTCGCGAAAGCGCCGCAGCGACCCAAGCCCCGCCTCCCGTCGCCGCTCAGACGCACTTCCGGCCTAAGCTCCGCCTCCTCTCGCCGAGGCTGGCTTCCCCGCGGCGCGCCCCAAGCCAGGAGGGTCCTCGAGCCTCGCGTCTCCACGCCTGTCCGGTGCTGTGCCTGAAGACAGAGAGACTCAAAGGCCACTGCTGACAGCAAACGCTATTAAAAAGAAGGCGACGCGGCCCTCTGAAAATGAGATTTATGTGACAGTGTAAAAGCGGTGAGAAATGTACGTGACTGTGTTTTTGTCTCAAAAGCTCTTTAGCACGCCTCAGCTTTCCTTCAGGGTAAGCCCCGCCTCTAGCGCGGTGCGACACGGGAGTTGTGGTTCGCGCGGAGGAACCTGCCTGCTGGGCTTGGTGATGGGAATGATGATTTAGAATAGACTTTCCAGGTCTTACTGAAGAGGCCTTCGGACCAAAGGAATTTTACAGGCCTATGTTTGCTTCTGTTTTTGCTTTTAAATTTCCATTTCTGAGGTGACTACAGGAGCTTTTTTTTTTTTTTCCACAAGAGAAAAGCTTGTAGTTAGTTCAGGGATCGTTTGCTGGCCCTTAGGAGCGCTTTCCAGTCCAGTCTGTTGGGGCACCATGCCCTGGCCCCAAAGTCCACTTTCAGCATTCCCTGGGGACCTTGCCACTCCATTCCCTTGCTGTTCCGCTGCACTCCACCAGTGATTTGCCTCGGTGTGGTGGGATCAGGTCAGGTGCAATTCCCACACTGTGTCTCCGGTGCTGTCCCCTGTATCGCCCTTGGTCACTGAGGGGCATCATTTCTCATAGTGGGGCCAGCCATATTGTTCTCTCTGTGGCCTGGCTGCTCTACTCAGGAACATCATCCTCACGGCCTCGTGGGCCAGGCTGTGTTCCACTCTCTCCTCCTGCCCCTTCATCTGCTCCCATGTGCTCTGATCACATATGTTCATCTCCCGGAGCTGCAGAGTCAATGTCGTCCTTTGGAACAAATTCTTTTCGGGGGAGGGGCAGGAATCCACTTAATGTATGGTGCTGGGGCCAGCAGGAGCTTTAAATGATGCAAATTATCATTTTTTTCTGCTAAAATAAATACCCACCTTCTCATCCTTCTCCCCTTGCCTTACACATCTTCATCTTCTACCTTCCTTTGTCCGAGACTTCACAATCCCTATGTTTAAAAAAAAGGTAATAAAATAATATAACAAGCATTTACATTTTAACCCTTTCAAGTGTAGGATTCAGTAACATTAATTATAATCACAACTATGTCATCCCTGTGCACTGAAACTTACCCCACAGCCATCGTGTCCATTTTGCCTCTTAGTGATTCTATAGGAACAGATGGAACAACCCCTGGGGTTTCTCAATCTGTAAATCTTTATTGGAGTAGAGAGCCTCATCTCTCTCTGGTGGAACAGATGGTGATTTCGAACTGCTAAACGTTCAGTTAGCACCCCAATGCTTAACCACTAAGCCACAGAAACTGTGGTCTTCAAATAACTCTCTTCCCTACTTTCCCCAGTGCCTAATTAAGCTTTCCTTTCTATTTTCCCACCATCCTCCAACCATACCCTACATCAGAAAAAGGTTAATAGTAATTGTAAATGTGTGCCACTAAATTGTGAGCATTTTATTACAGTTGTTAGGTGCCATCAGTGGGGTCCTACTCAAAGCAACCCCGTATACAAGCATCATTCTCATAATTGCTAAATTTGAGTCCATTGTTTCAGCCCCTTGTGTTCCCCATCTCATTGAAGGTCCTACTTTTTTGCTGGTGTCCTTTTCTAGTCCCTCCAGATAGCATCTCTGAGGTACGCGAAACAAAGTCTTGCCATCCTCACTTCTCAGGAGCATTCAGGCTGTACATCTTCCATGGAAAATATGTTTCTTCGTCTGGCGTATTCAGTATTTGAGAGAGTTAAAGTTTATTGTGCCAGCCTGGCCAATAAATACGTGGCGTTAATTCAAATGGATCAGTGAGCCTCACCTTTCGAGTTCTTGGGTCTCTTGCTTTGCGATGGTCGGACCAGGTGCAGCTGCCTTAGCCAGTTCCCTGCTTCAGCTAGCAAGGCTCACTTCCTGCAAGACATCCCTGAGAAGAAGCCACATGGACCTACCCTGATGCAGCCCTGGGTGCTGGAGCAGCCATGTGGAGAGCCCTGCCAGAGCTGAGATACATGTTCACCAATTCAGCTTTCCTCCTGCATGTGTTTTGTGAGATGGGGGAGGACTTTGTGGATTGGTGTCTGCAATAGTTTACTGTGCCAGCATGGCCGATAAACACAAGTAGGATTAACTGAAGGGCAGAGTGTCACCGTACACAGGAAGAGTGTCACCGTACTAAGGGTGTGGTATACTGGTGCACGAAATGTAATATTAGACCGGTCTGAGTTTCTGGATATGGGACCCCTAAGCACAGACTCTTCTTTCAATGCCTCTGCAAGACAGGCTAAAAAAGGATCTAAGTCTTTATTTGGTTGGTTCAATGAAGCATGAACTGCCAGATGGCCTAGATTAGACCAACTTGAAGTACCTGACCTACCTTGGTACACTGTAGAGGAAGGCATCCAAAAGCTTAGAGAAATTGGTATGTTAGAATGGATCGATCAAGATATTCCCATAGACCCAAAAAGGGGGTGTCCTGAAGACATACCCTCTACCACAACCATAAGGAACAAGTTTGTGAAGTGGGCCCCAGCATCTCTTAAGACTCCTGTAATTGCTGTTCTTTGTGCACCAGGATTAACAGTGGGCACTGCCCTAAGCGAACTCCGACATTTGCCCACGATGGGGCTGATTGGTCCCCGTGATGGTAGAGGGCAGGTGTCAGCACTGAATCAACAGAGACAGGGTAGGCGTGGTTATAGTAGACAACAAGTTTTCAATAATAATCAAAGCAACCTGTCTCGTGTGGAATTATGGCATTGACTACTTAGCCACGGTGTCCCTAGGAATGAAATAGATGGGAAGCCTACTAAATATTTATGTGATCTGTACAGATGAAAGAATAGTAGATCAGGTGAACAGCAGAATAGACAGTCACGATCACTCAATCAATTCCCAGACCTGAGCCAGTTTACAGACACATAACCCCTTGAATGAAGGGGAGGCCAGGTCCCTTGTAAGGAGGACCCTGCTACATCACTGAAGGTTTATACTGTTAGTCTTTCTTCTAGCCTTCCCCAAAGGGACCTGCAGCCTTTCCCAAGAGTGACTGTTCATTGGGGGAAAGGAAATAATCAAACTTTAGGGGGATTACTAGACACTGGCTCAGAACTGACACTAATTCCAGGAGACCCAAAATGTTTTGAAGGCCCACCAGAGTGGGGGCTTATGGAGGTCAAGATATCAATGGAGTTTTAGCTCAAGTACACCTCACTTTGGGTCCCCGGACCCATCCTGTGGTTATTTCCCCAGTTCCAGATTGCATCATTGGAGTAGACATACTTAGTAACTAGCAGAACCCCCATATCGGATCCCTAAAATGTGGAATAAGGTGTATCATGGCAGAAAAAGTCAAATGGACACCATTAGAATTGCCATTACCTAGGAAAATAGTAAACCAAAAGCAGTACCGCATCCCTGGAGGGATTGCAGAGATCAGTGCCACCATCAAAGACTTGAAAGATGCAGGGGTGGTGATTCCTACTACATCCCCATTCAATTCACCTATTTGGCCTGTAAAGAAGACAGATGGATCCTGGAGAATGACAGTGGATTATCTTAAACTTAACCAGGTGGTGACTCCAATTGCAGCTGCTGTCCCAGATGTGATTACATTGCTTGAGAAAATTAATACTTTTCCTGGTACATGGTATGCAGCTATTGATCTGGCTAAAGCCTTCTTCTGAATACCAGTCTCAAAAGACCACCAGAAGCAGTTTGCCTTCACCTGGCAGGGGCAACAATATACTTTCACAGCTCTCCCCCAGGGGTACATCAACTCTTCTGCCCTGTGCCATAATTTAGTCCGAAAGGACCTTGACCACCTGTCTATTCCACAAAATGTCACACTGGTCCATTATATTGATGACATTATGCTGATTGGACCCACTAAGGAGGATGCATCAAAGACTAGATTCATTGGTACAATATCTGCGTACAAAGGGTTGGGAATTTAACCCAACAAAGATTCAGGTACCCTCCACATCAGTAAAATTTCTAGGGATCCAGTAGTGTGGGGCATGTTGAGATATTCCTACTAAAGTGAAGGATAAGCTATTACATTTAGCACCCCCAACGACTAAAAGAGAGGTACAACGCCTAGTGGGCCTCTTCGGATTTTGGAGGCAACATATTCCTCACTTGGGTGTTCTACTTCAACCTATTTATCAAGTGACACGAAAAGCCTCCATTTTTTGAATGGGGCCCAGAACAAGAAAAGAATATTCAACAAGTTCAGGCTGCCGTGCAATCTGCTTTGCCACTGGGACCATATGATCCAGCTGACCCAATGGTGCTAGAGGTGTCAGTTGTAGATAAAGATGCAGTGTGGAGTCTTTGGCAGACCCCTATTGGTGAATCACAGTGTAGACCATTGGGATTTTGGAGTAAAGTCTTGCCATCCTCTGCAAACAACTACTCCCCCTTTGAAAAACAGCTGTTGGCCTGTTACTGGGCCTTGGTGGAGACTGAACACCTCACCATGGGCCACCAAGTCACCATGAGGCCTGAGCTGCCCATCATGAACTGGGTATTGTCCGACCCACAGAATCATAAAGTTGGACAAGCGCAGCAACACTCCATTGTTAAATGGAAGTGGTATATACAAGATCGGGCCAAAGCAGGACCTGAAGGAACAAGTAAGCTACATGAAGAAGTGGCCCAAATGCCCATGGTCTCCACTCCTGTCACATTACCTCCTTTCTCTCAGTCTGCACCTATGGCCTCCTGGGGAGTTCCTTGCCATACTTTAAGTGAAGATCAAAAAAGTCATGCTTGGTTTACGGATGGCTCTGCACGATATGCAGGTGCCACTCATAAGTGGACAGCAGCAGCACTACAGCGCCTTTCTGGGATCTCCCTAAAGGACAGTGGTGAAGGGAAATCTTCCCAATGGGCAGAACTTCGAGCAGTGCACCTGGCCGTTCAGTTTGCATATGAGGAAAAATGGTCAGATGTGAGACTGTATACTGATTCATGGGCTGTGGCTAATGGCTTGGCTGGATGGTCAGGGAATTGGAAGGAACGCGATTGGAAAATTGGTGACAAGGAGGTATGGGGAAGAGTTATATGGATAGACCTTTCTGAATGGGCCAAGAAAGTTAATTGTATCTCACATGAACGTTCACCAAAGGATTACCTCTGAAGAAGAGGACTTTAATAATCAAGTGGATAAGATGACACTCGCTGTGAAGACTGATCCTCCTCTTTCCTCTGCCACTCCTGTTATTGCCCAGTGGGCACATAAACAAAGTGGACATGGCGGCAGGCATGGAGGTTATACATGGGCACAGCAACCTGGACTTCCACTCACCAAGGCTGACTTGGCCACTGCCACTGCTGAGTGTCCCATTTGCCAGCAACAGAAACCAACATTAAGTCCAAGATATGGGACAATTCCTCGGGGAGATCAACCAGCAACTTGGTGGCAGGTTGACTACATAGGACCACTTCCATCATGGAGGGGACAGCATTTTGTTCTTACTGGAATAGACACCTACTCTGGATTTGGATTTGCCTTCCCTGCATGTGATGCTTCTGCCAAAACTACTATTCGTGGACTTACAGAATGCCTCATCCACCAGCATGGCATCCCACATAGCATTGCTTCAGATCAAAGAACTCACTTTACAGCAAATACAGTGTGGCAATGGGCCCATTCCCATGGAATCCACTGGTCGTATCATGTTCCTCATCATCCTGAAGCTGCCGGCTTGATAGAACGATGGAATGGGCTCCTAAAGACACAATTACGGCTCCAACTAGGTGGCAACAACTTGCGGAGGTAGGGCACTGTTCTCCAGGAAGCTGTATACGCTCTAAACCATATATATGGTGCTGTATCTCCAATAGCCAGAATTCATGGGTCCAGGAACCAAGGGGTGGAAGCTGGAGTGGCACCACTCACTATTACTCCTACTGATCCCCTTGTAGCATTTTTGCTTCCTGTCCCAGCAACCCTGTGTTCCTCAGGCCTGGAGGTCCTGGTCCCGAAGAAAGGTACTCTCCCACCTGGAAACACAGCACGGATTCCACTGAACTGGCAGCTGAGAATGCCCCCTCGGCACTTTGGACTTCTCATGCCTTTGGATCAACAGGTCAGGAAGAGTGTCACCATACTGAGTGGTGTGATTGATCCTGATTACCAAGGAGAAATTGGACTGGTACTACATAATGGAGGTAAAGAAGAATATGTCTGGAATCCAGGAGATCCCATAGGCCGACTCTTAGTGTTACCATTCCCTGTTATTAAAGTAAATGGTAAGTTGCAGCAACCTAATCCTGGCAGGACTTATAATGACCCAGACCCCTCGGGAATGAAGGTCTGGGTCACCCTGCCAGGCCAAAAACCACAGCCAGCTGAGGTGCTTGCTGAGGGCAAAGGTAATACAGAATGGGTAGCAGTAGAAGGTAGTTCTACCTATCAATTACGACCACGTGATCAATTGCAAAAGCGACTTTTAATTGTCAATGTATTTTCTTTGTATGTGATTATTGCATATATTTCCTTTGTTCAAGTATGATATATCAGATATAATGTGATTCAGTGTGTTTTCATTTATATGTATGATAGATGATTCATGATAAGTATGTGTGATTTCATTAATATCTGGAAATTATCTAAGTATGTATGGGTAAAGATTGTGTACAGGTGCCAGGTTGGCAAGGGGTGGATTGCTATAGCTTATTGTGCCAGCCTGGCCGATAAACACAAGTAGGATTAACTGAAGGGCAGAGGGATAAATGGCTCGGTGAGCCTCGCCTTGCTTGTTCTGTGCCTCATTTAAAGGGGTACACTACCTGTGGGATGCCTAGCTGTGGACTGTGTCGCTGTAAGTTGAGGTCCCTTTAAGCCCACACGATTGGAATGTTCATCTCTGGAGCTGGGGACCGACAGTTGATGACAGTTGGGGACCTGCCTTGCTGTTTGCTGCCTGGGTATATATAGCCCTGCTCTCTCTACAGAAGGGGACTGGCACCTGGCGGCTCTCAAGCCTTAAAGAACTGCTAGTGTCTCACTGCTTTGTAATTTAACTGTTAATTTCTTGTATTATCTAGCTGTATATAATTTAACGGTTCTTTTCTTCTATTATATCTATCTTTATAAATATATTTATATATAATTACTAGCAATCTGGTTTGTCCAACACAGTGTCACACATATGGGCTAATGTTGGACTTGTGGGATTGGGCAGCACTGGGTTGGGGTGTTTTCTTGATGTGAATTTACCCTTTATATAAAACTCTCTCTTATACATATGAGTTTCTGTGGATTTGTTTCTCTAATGGACCCAGACTAACATAATATTTTTCACCAACATTATATTCAAAGGCACCCATTCTTCTAGCTCTTCCTTATTCCTTGTTCAGCTTACACATGCATATGAGGCAACTATAAATACCATAGCTCACTTTAGTCCTTCAAACACATTTTTTTTCTTTTTAATACTTTAAAGACGTCTTTTTCAGTGGATGTTCCCAATACCAATAGGTCCTTTGACTTCTCAACTGTGGCTTACACATTGACTGTTGATCCAAATCAAATAAAACTCTTGACAACTTTTTCTGTTTTTCATGATGCTATGTATTGGTCCACTTTTGGAGATTTTTTTTCTTTTATCTTGAGATGTTATCCATACTGAAGGCTGTATTATTTGATGCATATCAGTAAATGCTTCAAGTTCTCCTAGCTTTCAGCACACAAGATTGCTGTTTATGAGTCTTCCCCCAATCCTGATACTCTGTTTTTCATGTTGTCCAGTCCCGCAGATTATTTGTTCAGCATAGACATTGAGTAACTATGGTGTAAGGAGGATACATGTGCGACACACACCCTTCTCTGATTTTTAACCATATATTCCCCTTATTTTGTTCAGGTTCTGTGTACAGTTTCCCTTGGTCTCTACAGATTCCTGTGAGCACAATGAAATGTTCTGGAACCTCCATTCTTTGCAATGCTATCCATAATTTTTTATGATCTACATAATTGAATACCTTTGCATCCTTAATAAAAGACAGATTAACATCTCTGGTAGACGAGGCAATTTTACATCAGCAATGATTACAGTAGATAACATTTTATTAGACTTAGTATTTCTCCCCTTACAATTTTTTAGCACAAAGTCCTGAGATCTTCTAAGCCTCCTGTTTCAGCTCAAACCCTTTCAAAAGAAGTAGAGATTCCTTATATGAAGAGACCAAGAGACTGAAAAACAGACTAGAGCCAATCTGAGGGCCTCAGTTTACTTGCATTATGGCTTATGGACTGCATCCATTATGGGAGTCATTGTGGGGACTCTTGTTCTATCAGATATTAAATAACTTTGCCTAACATGAGTAACTGAGATGACCGTACATACCTGAAACACATAGTTAGATTGCTGCTGTTGTGTGTACCAGATAGTACCTTTCTGCTAAGTGGTGGCAGTGTCCAATTTTGTCCGATCTGACAATGAGCTGGGAATGCCTGCTTAGCTAAGATGTGACCATTTTGGAGAATTAGCCAGTGTCCTTACACTCCATCCCAATGCCCTAAACGGCCCTTTTGATCCTAGCATCAATCTTCCACATTATCCTTTAGACATAGGTGTTGAAGCTGTGTGGCCAGACTACAACATTAATAGATTCCACAAAAAAAGCCTACCATAAGACAAAGAATTTCCAAGATGGACAGACACTATGGCATGTGGAGGATAAAGAAAGGGGTCAGTCAGAGCTGGATAGAACAATTAGCTTGTAAGGGATAAAAGAGGGGCCACCCGCAGCCAGACTGGTTCCAATAGTCTTAGTCTTGCCCGGAGCAAGTTTCCACTGCAGCCTGACAGCTGAAGATGTTGACATTTCTCCATACACCCCACAGTCTGGCTGACATTTCACATCAGTAACGACAGCCAGCTGGCAAGAAAAATGTTACTAGAAACACTAAGGTTGAAAAGGCAGAGAAGTGAGAGGCCCTAACATTTCAAGCAAAATACATACAGTGACAAGAGATGTGCTTAAAGTGATACTGGGCTGGGCCATCCCCAGGCTTGCCATACCATATGACTTTAGACCTACAAAGTTCCACAGGCTGAAACCTCGGGTCCCTTTAGGGACCATCTCAGCACTGGGATCATTCACCCTCAAGCTTCAGGTTGATGTTGGCTATAACTATGGTGACACCTGAAACCCTAACTCTAGCCCTTTTCCCCAACAGGCCAAAAATACTGAACCATTGAGGGCTGATTTGCCTTGTCCAAGGGAGGGGGACAGCCGCCCTCCTAGCGGCTAAACCCTGGGGCAATAGCAACAGGAGACTGTGGGAACCTCCAGGTAGCGGCACAGTCCATTTCTCGTCCTTGCCAGCTCCCTGAATTCTCCTAGGCTTCTGCAGCCCTTGAATTCATAATCGATAGGCACTGACTGTGTCGTTCTGCTGGTGACGTTCCTTGATACATTGCAGGTCCTTTTGCAGTCGTTCGGTCTGTTGTTGCAATGAACGGATGTCACGTCACAGTACTCGCTTCAGGATTCCATTCATCATTCACTGAATCTTGCAGCAGTGGGATCATAAGGGATGTGAAAGTGCCAGCCATGCTGTCAGCCTAGTCCTGTCCTTCATGGTTCAGTGAAGGGGGTTCCCTTGGTCACTGTCAACATCAGCTGAGATGCCATAGGTGGCACACTAGGCTAGCTCACAGATGGCAGATCATTGGGGCTATCACTTTCATAGATAGGGTTGCAGCAAGTCCGCACCTGAGGGTATAACAGCAATTGCCAGGCATGGGGAAGTCGCTTATGTAATCTACTTGCCAACATTTGGAAGAGTGTCTGCTTTGAGTATTTTGCCCAGCTGCTGGGTGACAGGCCTGGGCCTTTTCAGCAGCAGCTGGGGCAATCCTTGCGGGCCCCTATATTTTACCTCATATAAAGAGATAGGTCCATCACTTTGGCAATAGTTCAAAGGGTCCATTGTCCTTCATGTCCTGTCTTTCCGTGGAGCCATTCTGCCATCTGTTCAGCAGGAGCCTGCTGTATGGTGAGAAGTCCAGTTTGGGCATCTACGTAGACATTTCCTGGTGGAGTGAGTAGGCTGTGGTCTAGTACATGAAATACAATAATGTTCATAATTTGTACTCACCCCAGATATTGTTCCATAAATCTACCCCCAACAAGACCTGATGGTCCATAATCCAATTCTGTTTTTTCCATTGGTATAACGATACTGTGAATCCTTTGAATACCACCCAGATATCAGTGCGTAAGGTTATAGGGCTGAGTTCATGCATCAGGACCATCCAGAGAGCACTTGTCTCAGCCTATTGGCTGCTGTGCCTCTCCCAGCTGTGGAGCTGTTTACCCATCTGTGGGTGCCTGGATAGCCACCGCCTTTCACTAGGGAGCATTGCCTTTGGCCAAGCTATCTGTACACTCAGCACCCTCAGGCATGGGCCAGGTCCCTCCCACGCGGGGCTTTCCTCTATGGACAACCCTGAACTTTGTGAATTGTTTGCCTCCTTGGTCACGTGTGTTACTGGGCTAAGGATCTACACTCTGTGCTGAGCTACACTGGGATCAGCTGACAGGGTGCTCCTGTGCTGCAGGTACACATGTCGCTTTGTCAGGGTGCTGGCTTGCGCCACAATTGACTGAGGATTGCTGAAGTCCATAACGTAGCCCTGTATGCGCTAGTTCATGTATCCAGGCACTGGGGCTTCCTTGATGATGTCTTTCACCAGTTTCAAGTTACTGTACACAGCACAGAGTTGTTTTTCCTTAATGTTGTACATGGTCTCTGCAACCTTTCACAGTTGAGACCCAAAACCCAGTGAAATGTGCCATCCTTGTTGCTGTTGCACACCTCTCTGGGCACTTGGCAACACCCAATTCACATTCTTGCCTTGTGGCTATAGTTCCTAAGGCTTGTATTTGCTATACGACCCTTTGGTAACCTTAGAGTCCAGGTCTGTGTCAGAAGACCAATCCCATAGCACTCCCTTCTTTCCTAGCTAGTATAGAGGACATGAGATTGAGGCTAGCTTGGGGACGTGGGGGTGGATTTTGTAGGGTCTTTAAAATCCTAACATACCCAGAAAGGTATTTTATTTTATGGGGCAGGACTAGACTTTCATCTTATTTATATTTATATATATTCAGGGACTACCTTTGTCTTACCTGACCACCCAACACCCAAGAAATTGAGAGAGAATCTGAGGCCCTATAGAATGGCCTCATTGATGGCCCAGCCTCACAAGCTCACGGCATGGTGGAGAGGGGAAAGAGAAGAGAACCACAGGGAAACATATAACCAATGTAGTGGAACCCATGTACCTCAGTAGGTTTGGCCCACCTTTCTAGGTCCTGTGCCACTAGACCATGGCACATAGTACAACACTGGCCACGTTGGATATTTCATACCCAGTTGTGGGGGACGCTCACAGCCATCCTCCCAGTTGCCAGACTGCAGTGGGCCCCACTCCCTGCTGTAAAAGACAATGGGCGCCTGCAGACATCTATTTGGTTCCAGTAGGTGGGGTGTACACTCTACTGATAATGGTTCCTATGGAGATCTAGGGAATAGGTCAAAGTTAAGCCTCCATCCTAAACCTAGGATTGGACCATCTTGTCACATGTATAACCCCAAACCCTCCCCTTCCTATTGCGTGTATGTCCCTAGACCACCTCCCTCTCGTTACTGTATTACCCAAAGGACAGCCCCTTCCAGTGACATATGTCCTTATCTGTAATTAGGGGGCTTCCACGTCCCCAGAGAATATAAAAGGCCTGGGCTAGCATTAAATCTCTCTCTCTCCCTCCACGTGGGCCATCATGCGGGGCAGAGGTGAGCATGCTACCATGAATTGTGTCTGACTCCATTTATTTCAGTACTTCACTTCTATGTCTCATGCTCTCTATAACTTTACTATGATGTTTACTTATTATCGCTGTACAATTGCGCCTACCGGGCCCGTAATGACGTGTTAGGGGCTGGCTTCCCCTGACACCCAGTGAGTGTAATACCCTCTGCCCCAGTGTCGCACAGTTGAAGTAGCCATGCAGCAAAAGCCTTTCTCCCTTCTGTCTGGATCGGCATCTAGCTTTCCCAGTTCCGCTGTACTGTAGTCTTACAAACTTCCAACTCCACCCAGAAATCATAACAGTCCTGACAGCCTTTGCTGGGTGGGCCTGTAGTCAAGTGCAAGTCCTAACAGCTGAGCGAAGAGAGCAAGTATGGCGGTTGATGGCCATCCCAGGATTTCCCCCACAGTGTTCCATACTCTATTCCACCTGAGGTCAGGCCATGTTTTCAGTCTCCTGGCTGGTTCGCCAGTGGTTTGTGCTTGAGCACCAAACAGAAGAGACTCCCGATCTATCGAGGCCGAGGGATGAAAACCCTGGCCTGGAGCTGATCTGAAAGACATCCGTTTATTTGCAGTGGTAGGTTTATGGACTGAACTCGCAGTTCTGCATCTACCAGAGGCTGGCTGGACAGGAAAGGATGTGCTATGGGGCTCATTGTTGGGGCTCTTTTTATACCAAGTAGTAAATTTAATTGACATATTGTTGTTAGGTGCTTTTGAGTTTGTTCCAACACATAGCAACTCATAGAGTGAGGCGCTGCCCAGTCCAGCACAATTACAATTGTTCTTGATGTTAGAGCCCGTCACTGCAGTCGCTGTGTATGATGCCATCTTGTTGAGGGTCTTCATTTTTTCATTGCCTGTCCACTTTACCAAGAATTGATGTCCTTTTCTAGGAATTTGTCTTTCTTCATATATGAGTATGTGAGATGAAGCCTCACCACCCTTGTTTCTACGTAGCATACTGGCTGTCCTTTTAACAAGGCAGATTTGTTGGTTCTTTTGACAGTCTATTGTTCTTTGAATATTCTTTTCAATATTCTTCACCAGCAATAGGCTGATGGCTGACAGACTGGTTATGCTGATAGGGCCAAATTAAACTACAATGGCTATGACGCTCACAACACAGATATAGTCACTAAGGTGGTTCCTTCTGCTAGGTAGCCTAAATAAATCAAGGGAAAAGAGGAAAGAAGGAACAATGGAAGGAATTCCCAGCACAGAAGGAGGTGAAAGCACATTTCTTTTATCAATAGTTTTCCAGTACTGAAGTAGGTGAAGGGTAGAGAAGGCATTTTTCCTTTATCAATCGTTTTCAAAAGGGTAGGAATTCCCAACACAGGAAGAAGGAGACAATGAGAGGGCATGCGCTTGGACAGGCAGGATATGTGCACAACCCCCACAAGTGACTGACTTGACCCTTGGGGAGGCAGGAAGAATCCAACCAGGGTCCTGCTTGGGTGAAAATGACACAGCATGAACTTTGGGTGTGTACTCAACATATGTAAAGTGGAAGTACAATACAAAAATCCATTCCACTGAAAAGCCAGCTAATAGCAGAATAGCTATTAAAAAATCTATTCCCATCCATTGGCATCCTCTCAAACTATATGAGATGCTCTTCTGTGCCATCTGTGCAGGACATTACTTTTAAATTAACTCACTTGCTCCATTCAAATCTTTCCCCTCTCTCTCACCTGAATTCTTTCTTACAAATATGACAAAAACCAAGGGGGAGGGACCTGATGCCTCCTGTGCCTCTAGTAATGCTTCTAGACCCAAGAACGCCAGGCAGTTACATATTTTAGAGTCAGTGCTTAATTGACCGTCTATTGGCTTTTTTCCTAACTCTGCTGCAGTAGCAGCTCCCAAGGCCTCAACTTTCCAAAACCTGATATGGTCTATTTCTTTTCTTTCTCCAGCCACCATTGTAGGTGATTCAAATACAGCAATGCTGCCTGCTTTTGACTGCTTCTCGTGAATATAAAGTTGAGAACATTAAAGTTTCACAGTGTTACTGAGAGGATGCTCTAGGTTTCAAGCCTCTCTACTCCTTGGTTCCTGTCTTGCTCATGTAAGAAATCAAGACAGATTTCCTACAAGGGACAGTATTCAAACCAGAGTCAGGGGAAAAGTTTGAATAGCAAGTTAGTTTACTGAAGGGAATACTTTGGTACAGCAAAAATATAAAGGGACCTTAGCTAGTCCTAGAGTCTGGTAAAATGCAGAGCTGGGCCTTATATTCTGCTACTGGTTGTTTTTCTGTAGTGTACCTCCTCTTTCCAAGTATGTGTACCTAGGCACTCCACACTTTATGTTGCATCTTAGTCTCCAGAACCCAAACCCAACAGTCTATTCAGCCTTTGTGTGGGTAGTGTTGTCAGGTTTCTCCAGTGAGAAAATGCCTCAGTCCTTGGCTTACAGGAGAAAGAATTCACACCGAAACCTGGTTTGTGATCTAAGTGAGTTTTTATAACAGATAAAAGAAGGTGATCTAAGTGAGTTGTTATAAAAGATAAAAGAAGTTTTACACAGGCACCCGCAGGGCACTTCACACCCACATGTGGCGACCTGAGGCCTGAGAAACTGCAGCACAGGCCTGGGAGCAGCTGGAAAAGAGGTGGGTGGTCTTGAAGCGTCAGCCTTTTCTCCGCCTTCCACTGGGAGGCGTGGTCGATGGTGCCAGTTGTCCCCATTGGCTGAATTAAGCCCAGTCCTAGCCTAGATTGGGGTCCTCTGAGTTATACTGACTTCCTGTCCCAAAAGCCTGAATTTGTGCATGCCCTCTAGTCTTTATGGCTGGCTGGGCTCACCTGATTCTCTGCAGCAGCCTCTTGTAAGGGCGCCTTGGCATAGAGAGGGACAACTCCCTATCCAGCTACCTAATAGTATGCCTAGTGGGCGTAGTGGTTTACCTCAGTTCTTGCTTCACACCGCTGAAAGAATTCACTTTGCACAAACACTTCTGTAAATCCAAGTAACTTTTCTGAAGGAAAGAGGAGTTTCAGGTTTTATAGTCTCAAAAGGTACATACTCTCTGTGCAAGGACCATGCAAGAGTCCACGACAAAAGATGGCCACTTCAGGGGAGCATGAAAAACCATGTGAAATGAATACCAGGACAGAGTGCAAAACCAAGCATGCGGAACCAGGAGCAGGAAAGCCCAAGAGTGTGGAGTCCTGAGAGGGCGCAGGTGCGCCTAGCGCTCTAACCTGCAAAAGAGCACACGGACAAGAGGGGGCTAGCTTGCCCTCAGTCTGGCTTTTATCCCCCTCCTATTCCCACTGGCTGGGGAGGCGTGGTTGAGGTTTTTGGCGGATCTTATTGGCTGTGTTTAGGTGCACCTGCACCTGTGTGATGTAAGATTGCTGGTGCCTAATGTGGATGTGTCCAGGTGGGGTTCCAACTGGACCCAGGTGACCTGAGTCTGCCCATGCCCAGTTTGAATTTTCCCATAGGTGTCTAATGTGTGCCTGATTTATTTCCAACCCTTTTTTGTGGCGTGGACAGCTAATTTTTGTTTAGCGTAAGCATTCAGTAGAGAGAACTCCATAATCTAGCTACCTGTAATGAGCATCTTCTCTTTCCCCACCCAGCCTATTGACTGTCTCTGGTCTCTTCCACTAATAAGGAAATATGTCTTCTCTGTGTTTCACCTTCCTTTGTGTCACAGAGGTATGTGGGAAAATGTGTCTCCTCCTCTCTTTTGTATTAATATTCCTGCCATCCTAACCTCTTTCCTTTTGTACATTTCCATCTAACAAACAATAACCTGCAGTGACTTACCAAAGTACTTGTTGAGGTGAATCCCTGGAGCATTTCCTAGCACTTACTTGCATGTTCAGTTACCCCAGGCTTAGACTGGGCTAACTGCAAATGCAAGTAAGTAGTTGCTAGTCAGGAAATATCTTTCAATGTCTGTGACAATCTGCAAATAGCATCCCTAATTGGCCTGTGCCCTTGTTTTAATGCTTCAAATGGATACATGTAGCTTTAGTATTTAGAAAAACATTTTTGTTTCTTTTTTTTAATTAATTTATTTTTATTTTTATTTTTTTTGTTTTTTGTTTTTTTTGTTTTGTTTTTTTTTTAACAATTTATTGGGGCTGATACAATTCTTTTCAGAGTTCATACATATACATACATCAATTGTATAAAGCACATCTGTACAATCTTTGCCCTAATCATCTTTTTCTTTATTTCTTTTACATTTTATTAGGGACTCATACAACTCTTATCACCATCCATACATATACATACATCAATTGTATAAAGCACATCCATACATTCCCTGCCCCAATCATTCTCAAGGCATTTGCTCTCCACTTAAGCCCCTTTTGTTTCTTTTTAGAAGGAAATTATCACCCCAAGTTGAGAAAAAAAAGAAAGATTTTTCAGTAAGACCTTGCCTCTGGAATGCTGTTCTTCCTTCCTCCTATTATTGCATTCTAATTGCCTATGCATTGAATTCTGATCAAAACTTTAAACATTTCTTTTTTTTTTAAATTTTTTTATTTTAACAATTTATTGGGGCTGATACAATTCTTTACACAGTTCATACATATACATACATCAATTGTATAAAGCACATCTGTACAGTCTTTGCCCTAATCATTTTTTTCTCTTTTCTTCTTTTACATTTTATTAGGGACTCAAACAACTCTTACCACAATCCATACATATACATACATCAATTGTATAAAGCACATCCATACATTCCCTGCCCCAATCATTCTCAAGGCATTTGCTCTCCACTTAAGCCCCTTGCATCAGGTCCTCTTTTTTCCACCCCCTTCCCTCCCCATTCCCCCCTCCCTCATATGCCCTTGGTAATTTATACCTCGTTATTTTCTTTTTCTTTTTTTAAAAAATCTTTTTATTGGGGCTCATAAGGCTCTTATCACAATCTGTACATACATCAATTGAGCAAAGCACCCTTATACATTCGTTGCACTCGTCATTCTCATAATTCACCTTCCACTTGGGTTCCTGGAATCAGCTCCGTTTCCCTTTTTTACCCCCATCCCCCTCCCTCCCCGATCCCACCCCTGGTCCCTTGATAGTTTATAAATAATTATTATATCTTATCTTACACTCCCCGGCATCTCCCCTCACCCGCCTCCCCATTGCCCATCTCCTAGAGAGTAGGTTACACATAGATCTCCGAGATCGGTTCTCCCTTTCTACATGCCCTTCCCTCCTGGTGTCGCCACTCCCACCACTGGTGTTGAGGGGTTCGTCTGTCCTAGATTCCCTGTGCCTCCAGATCCCCACTGCACCGCTGTACATCCTCTGGTATAACCAGGTCCGCAAGGCAAGGTGGAATTGGGGTCATGATGATTGGGAGGGGAGGAAGCGTTCAGGAACTAGAGGAAGGTTTTGAGTTTCATTGTTGCTACACTGAACCCTTAGTGGCCCATCTCCTCCACACTACCCCTCTGGAAGGGGTATCCAGCTGTCTACAGGTGGGCATTGGGTCCCCATCATGCACTCCCCCTCTTTCACGGTGATGTGATTCTCACCACCACCCCACCTTTGTTGTTGGAGACCTGGTCTCCTCTGTCCTTCACGGTCACCTATGTTGGTGTGCTGCTTCCGTGTGGGCTCGGTTGCTTCTGGGCTAGATGGCCGCTTGTTTGTTTTCAAGCCTTTAAGTCCCCAGACGCTATATCTCTCAGTAGCCGGGCACCATCAGCCTTCTTCACCACACTTGCTTATGCACAATTTCGTCCTCAGCGATTATGTGAGGAAGGTGATCACACAATGATTGTTTTTGTTCCTTTGTATCTGCTACATGGTCCATTCAACACCTTGTATTTGCTTAGGCCGTGTGCTTCTTTTCTGTGGGCTTTGTTGCTTCTGAGCTAGATGGCCGCTTATTTGCCTTCAAGCCTTTAAGACCCCAGATGCTATATCTTTTTGATAGCCGGGCACCATCAGCTTTCTTCACCACATTTGCTTACACACACGTCTTTCTTCAGTGATCATGTCGGGAAGATGGGTATCCTGCAATGGCTGTTTAGCAGGGCGAGGTGCTATTGTATTGGGGGGTTATGCATGAGGAGGCCCAATGTCCATCTGCTACCCTACTACTGAACCTATAAATATATGCATATAAATCTATTGCCCCCATAATCATAAATATATTTACATATGTACATGTCTGTATTTAGGCTTCTCTGTATGCACTTTGCCTCCTACTCCTTTCCTCTATTTCCTTTCGCTTTCCTCCCGACCCATTACCATGTTTAGCCTTCATTCTGGTTTCAGTAATTCCTCTCAGTTACCTTGCTCTTGGTCACTCCCTTCCAGTCCTCCCCTCCCCTCCCTCCTCTAGTTTAGAACCACTCGCTATTCCCTTATCCCTGTGTTGGGCGACACCTCCTCCCTTCCCCTACCTCCCACGCTCTCATGTCCATCCAGGACTGTTGGTCCTGTTGTTTTCTTCTCTCATTATTTGTCCAGCCTATCTTGTCTAGGTGGACCTGCTGACATAGTAATATGTGCATACAAATAGATATGACTTTGACTGTGCCCAAGTGGCCCATAAGAACATGGCTTTGACAGAAGCAACATCGACATGCTGATAAGCAGAAAAGCCACTAACATACAAAATTTACAAGGTAAAAAACAAAACAAATTAAAAAAGGACTAAACAAAAAGATAGCAAATATTAAAAGAAAAGTTGCTAGTAGTTCAAGGTCAGGTCGTTGGCCTTTAGGAGTGTTTTCTAGAGTAGCTTGTGAGGCGCCACGTCCTGGTCCGGAAGACCATCCTTTATACTCCCTCGGGATCCCTCTGCTCTGCTTCCTCCACTGCTCCATTGCATGCCCCCAGTGTTTGCCTCAGTGTGGCGGGGTCAGCTCAGTCGCCCATCCCCCATTGCGTCTCAGGTGCTGTCCCGTGTAGGGCCATGTGTTGGTGCAGGATGTCACATCTCGTAGTGTGGTCAGCTGAATGGTCCTCTCTGTATGATGGGCCCTTCTAGCTGGTCTATCGACCTTGGGCTTGGTGGACCCAGGTGTACTCCACTACATCCTTTCTCCTTCTTTTGTTTCAGCTTCCTTCTGGATGTGGTGTGGTGGGTCAGTTCCTTTCCCACGCCAGACAATCTATTTTTGTTTTCTGTGGTATTCCCTTCTAGTGTGGGGGTCGGCCTAATTCTGATTTGGGCCGGCTTGTCGTCCAGCCTCTTTGTGTAGACCTCTGTACTTTGCGTTGCCCTCCTTGTTTGGTGTGTCGTGTTGGGGTCCATATGCATGTTCCAGATCTGTGGGGACACAACCGATACTCTCCCCCGGGTGGGTTAGTACCCTGCCCCCCCCCCCAATACCATCCATTCGGATTCTCCCCCTCCCGGTTCTCCCTCTTCCTACCCCACTACTCCTTCTTTATGCTGGGCTCTCATGTACCTCCCTAGGTGTGGCCTGCCCTCCCTCCAACTATCTATGCTTCCTCCCGTTTATTGTGGGATGGATGTTTTTTCTTCTATTTCTGTCATGCTGATTGTACTTACCTCAGGGGACTCATGTTGTACCTGTCCCTTTGGGTCTGGCTTACCTCGCTTAACATAATTCCTTCCAGCTCTTCCCATGAAATAACGTGTTTCATGTGCTCATCGGTGCTTTTCAGTGCTGCATAATACTCCATTGTGTGTATGTGCCAAAAAACTTTAAGCATTTCAATTGCTCCTATTTTAATTCAGGTTATAAATGTGAAATACATTGTCTTTGCTAGATAAAAATATATGACAGAATTGTTTTGGGATACTGAAAAATCATGTAATCAACTAAGAGAAGAAATATAGATCCTAAAGAGATTATGTTTCAGTAGTTACTTCATAATGTAAGTTCTACATAAAGATGGGTAGTCGGGGGTTGGTTGGAGGAGATCATAAGGGATTGTCAGAATAATAAGTGAATTTTTTTAATTAACCACAATACCCAACTATACCTGTGGGGTCCATATAGACATTGTGAAATGTGCCTTTAACACTAATAGATTTATTTTTCAAGCAATGCTTGAGTGTAGTGGAACAAAATTGTGTTCTAATTTTTCCTCTCTAAATTTTCTTATGCTAGTGATGGAAGCTGGCATTTGGAGAAGTAAAGAGTGATGGACAAAATCACTGTGAAATACTACTACAAAGCACCCACTAGGATGACTACAATAAAATAAAAATGGAAAAGAACAAATTATCGAAGATGTAAAGGAATTAAAATAGTTATATATTGTTGGTGTACAGTTGCTATGGAAATCAACTTGACATTCCTCTAAAAGTTAAACATATTCTCAACAAAAACAATATATTTTTTAAAAGAAGAAAAAGCATTTTGGTAATTGCTATAAACCTAACCAAACTCACTACTTTCAAGTCTATACTGACTACAGTCAGAATAGGACCGTATAGAACAGAGTAGAATTGTCCCTGTTGGTTTCTGAGACTATACATCTTTATGGGAGTGGAAAGTCTCATCTCTCTGCCACATGCTAGCTGCTCTTTTCAAATTGCTGACCTTGTGGTTAGCAGCCCAGTGCCAAAGTCACCATGGCACCAGGGTTTCTTTGGTAATTGCTATAGCATATATTTAGTAAATAGCACCAGAGTTGGCCATATCTGATCTCTGCCTTCTTCTTTGCCCCAAGACAGAGGTCAGACATGCCTCTACCCTTCATCCTTCTTTCACTCATCCAACTGTTTCTCCCATATCACCCTACTTCCATTATGCCTTTAATGACTCTGTAGTGGCCACACAGAACTCAAAGACAAGACTCACAATTAAGAGGGTTTATTAGAGAAGTCAATAGATTAACACAAGTCCAGATTCGTAAACACTGAGAATACAGTTGTAGGTCCACAGAAATACTTCTCATTAGCAAGTCTCTTTCCAGTCATCAGCCTCTTGGCCATGTGGTCCTATGGCCTCTGCCTCTCTGGGCCAAGATGTCAGCCTGCTCCTCCCCCTGATAGCCTTGTGATGGATTCAGATAAATGACAATCACTATAATGTCTTGACATTTAAAAGAGTCTTTCTTCAGCTAGCTAGGCTACAGAAAAACTAAAGACATTTCTCCTCATGGCAGCCCTGAATGGACTTTTCAGTCTATATTTTAGGCCAAAAACTCACGTATCACCTGTCTAGGGTTTAAGCAAGTGTGAACAGAAGCAGAAAGCAAAATTAATGGATGAATTGTAACTTCAAGAAGAGTAAGCATACATTACAAGGTACATGCCTTATCATAAAAAACTATACTAAAATTGATTATAGCATCCTACCAAAATTGATTGTAACATCCTGGTTATCTTGACAAGAGTTACTACAGCATTCAGATTACAATGTCAAAGGGAACAGTATAGAAAAAAATAATCAAAACAAATAATATATTGAAAAATAGTCAAAACTAATTATAGTGTCCTAAACCTGGGAACATGGGAGTACATTCTAAAATTAATCACCAGCAGAGACTTTCCCATAAGGGGAGGGAGAACAGGCAGGTCAACTAGCAGTCAATTTTCCGAGATGGGAGGGAGGGACGGGCAAGTCACTCAGCAGCTAACAAAAATGGAGTTTCTTTTGCTGGTCTGCCTCAGTCTCATATTCTTGCTGCTGTTCCTTTGTTCTCTCTTGGCTCCTTTGCTTTTTCTAAAAGTCTCCATACTTTCACCTATTAGCAATCAGAGAACTACATCCAAAATGGGATTATAGTCACAGACAGAGGCTAGAATGGATTATAGCTAGGAGAGTCATATTAATTGACCATATCTCACCCACTATGCCACTAGGGCATTTTTGGTAATTGCTCTAGCATATATAATTTTGAGTTAGAAAACCAAAAGGAAGAACATATTCAGCATATCTTAAACTGAAAGAACTCAAAAACTTCAAGCCTCAAGTTGCAATATTGAAATATTCTACAGGCAAAATACTGAGTGATGCAGAAAGCATCAAAAGAAGATGAAAAAAATGCAGAGAGTCACTGTGCCCAACAGACCTGGTTGACATTCAGCCTTTTCAAGAGGTAGCATATGAACAAGAACAAGTGGTAATGAAGGAAAAATTCCAAGCATTAGCCAAAAATACAGGGCTCCAGGAACTGATGAAATACCAGTGGAAATGTTTCAATAAGTTGATAAAACACTGAAAACACTTACTCATCTGTGCCAGGAAATTTGGAAGACTGCCTGCATTTCAAAGAACTCACGAACTTACAAAGAAATCGTTCATGTGGTTGGCAATTGCCAAATCCAAAGTTCAGACATCTTTCTGAAGGATTCTCTTCATTCATATCAAACCAGGCTATTGACACATGTGAAAGCTGGTAAATCAACCAAGGCGATAGGTTACCAGCTCAAATTCCAGGAATATCATCAGGTAGAGGCAAGTCAGATGCAGGATCCAAATCAAGAGAGCGAACTTTGCCGAAGTTCCTCAGCACAGTCAAACTGAGTCCTGCGTCAGCAGGACGGTAATTGGCCTCTGCTTGGTGTTTGTCACTGGGTGACTACTCAGCACTAATCTGCGCATGCTCAGTCAGGAAGAGAGAAGTGGGGTCACAAAGATGGTGTCTTCTCCACGTTTATTAATCATGGTGATATGGCTAATAGAAGATACACTGATGATTTCTGCACTTCTTAGGTGGACCAGATCTCATCTCATCATTTCTTAATTAAGCAGTAAACTGGTAATTTGCCAATTAAGGGAACAGCTTAAAACCAAAATTTGGTTCTTGTTTGACTATAGATAGCAAAAATGGTGGGTAATTTGCAGGCCATGCCCATAAAAAATTAAGAGTGGTTATTGAGTCACACCTTCTAGTCCAGGTGGGGATTCAAAATATGTCCCATTTTCATTTTCTTTGAGCCTTGGAGGTACTGTTGGATAAGTATTGGACTGCTAATCACAAAGTCAAGTTCAAACCTATGATTCTGTGAGAGAGATGATACTATCCACTCCTAAAAAGATTTACAGCCTGGAAATTTCTATATAGGGCCACTATGAGTCAGAATCAATTCAATGGCAATGGCCATCCTTTCTCTTTAGTGTAACAGAGAACTTACTCCAAAAAGGGATTGTGACCATAGGTGCACAGGCTGTAATGCATCACACATTATAATACATCCCAAAATAGAGGACCATGGAAAGAAGGGCCATATTATGTAACAACACCACTGCATGTATATATATTCATATTCAAGGGACCTTCAAAAAGTTCATTAAAACATGCCATTATTTTTCATTTATTGTAATAAAACAATTCTATGAAGAAATGTACTTATAGCAAAATGTGGTGAAGAACTTACATGGTGCCCAGCTATCAGATAAAATTGCATCTTCCCCCAATAAAATGTTCTTTTAATAAAAAATGAAAATAAATAGCATCTGAGGTCTTAAAGGCTTGTTTCTGAATAAGCAGCCAACTAAGTGAGAGGTCAACAAGTCCACGTGGAAGACGCACACCATCATCAGTCACTGAAGGATTGTGAAGCACATAATCCAAAACTGAAGGACAGATTAGTATCAGAGACTAAAGACTGTAAATCTAGTTTGTAGAAGGCTATGGATGACAGTGGGAGCCCAAGATTCATTGGTGGAACTATTACTGAAAGTAGACTTAGGTCTACTTTTGCCTCCTCATTCACCATTGCTGTAAAATTCCTATATTATCTGTTCCAGATTTAATTGTGTCCTTCAAAAAGTGTATTGGAATCCCCTATGCTCAGAGAAGTAACCTTACTTGAAAATAGAACTTTCTTTGTTACATTATTGAGACCATATGGGTGGAAAGTATGTCCTTCACCTAATAGCTTCTGAGTTATAAAAAGAGCAGATTGGAGACAGAAGGAAATAAAAAAATAAGGACAAAACAGATGCCATGTGGAAGACCATCAGGGAAGGAGGAATCCAGGACTGTAGAAGCTGAAAGACAAGTATCTTTCTTCAACAGCCAACAGAAAGCCTCCCTAAGAGTTGATGTTCCTAATTCAAACTGGGAGTTTTCTGAAATATGAGAACATAAATTGAACTACTTTAAAGCCATCCACTTGTGGTTATTTGTGTTACAGTAACACTAGATAACTAAGATACTATCTCTTCGTTCATTCTTTATCCATCTATAGTCAAGTGGTCACCCCCATCATTTCTTCAGAATTGCTCTTTTCAAGATCACTAATGACTTCCACATTGTTAATTTTGTGGCCAATTCATACTCTTCATCTCATAAGCAGTATTTAATGTAATTTCCATTTCCTCTGTCAACTCCAGACACCATACTCTATTGCAGCGAGTCGCAACCTGTGGGTCGCAACCCCTTTGGGTGTCGAACAACCCTTTTACAGGGGTTGTCTATGACTATTGGAAAATACATATTTCCGGTGGTCTTAGGAACCGAGATACCGCTCCTCTATCCGTTTCCAGGTGGGTCTGCCCACATGCAGATATGCCCACGCACGAGTACATGGCATGCAGACTGATACCCATGCTACACCATTCTTTAAGACAAAATTTCATTTATTTGTGATTAGAAGTAAATATTTCATGATATATAATTATATATTGGGTTTTTTGGGTTTTTTTGGATCAACTGTTGTAGAGTCGTTTATTATATATTGTTTTTGTGATTAATCACTATGCTTTAATTATGTTCACTTTTTAACAAAATACATCCTGTATATCAGATATTTACATGACTACTCATAACAGTAGCAAAATTACAGTTATGAAGTAGCAACAAAAATTATGGTTGGGGGTCACCACAACATGAGGAACTGTATTAAAGGGTCACGGCATTAGGAAGGTTGAGACCACTGATCTGTTGGGTTTCTTTCTTTCTTTCTTTCTTTTTTATCGTTTTATTAGGGGCTCATACAATTCTTATCACAATCCATACATCCATCCATTGTGTAAAGCACATTTGTACATTCATTGCCCTCATCATTCTGAAAACATCTGCTCTCCATCTAAGCCCCTGGCATCAGCTCCTCATTTTCCCCTCCCTCCCCACTCCCCTTCCCTCATGAACCCTTGTTAATTTATAAATTATTATTTTGTCATCTTGCCCTGTCCGACATGTCCCTTCACCCACTTTTCTGTTGTCTGTCACCCAGGGAGGAGGTCACATGTAGATCCTTGTAATCGGTTCCCTCTTTCCAAACCACACTCCTACCTTCCCAGTATCACCACTCACACAACTGGTCCTGAAGGGATCATCTGCCCTGGATTCCCCGCTTTCCCAGTTCCTATCTATACCAGTGTACATCCTCTGGTCTAGTCAAATTTATAAGGTAGAATTGGGATCATGATAGTGGGGTAGGAGGAGGCATTTAGTAACCAAAGGAAAGTTGTATGTTTCAACATTGCTACTCTGCACCCTGACTGGCTCGTCTCCTCCCCAAGACCCTTCTGTAAGGGGATGCCCAGTGGCCCACAAATGAGCTTTGGCTCTCCACTTCACAACCCCTCCTCATTCACTGTGATAAGATTTTTTTGTTCTCATGATGCCTGATACCTGGTCCCTTCGACAATTCGTGATAGCACAGGCTGGTGTGCTTCTTCCATGTGGGCTTTGTTGCTTTTGGGCTAGATGGCCACTTGTTTACCTTCAAGCCTTTAATACCCCAGACACTGTATCTTTTGACAACCGGGTACCATCAGCTTTCTTCATCACATTTGCTTATTCACCCGCTTTGTATTCAGCGGTTGTGTTGGGAAGATAAGTATCATAGAATGCCAATATAATAGAACAAAGTATTCTTGCACTGAGGGAGTACTTCAGTGGTGGCCCAATGTCCATTTGCTACCTTAATACTAAACCTAAAAATATATGCACATAGATCTATTTCCCCATCCTCATATATAAATATATTTGCATATGTACATGCCTTTATTTAGACCTCTATAAATGCCCTTTGCCTCCTAGTTCTTTCCTCTATTTCCTTTGACTTTCCTCTTGTCCCACACTCATGCTCAGTCTTCATTTGGGTTTCAGTAATTCCTCTTGGTTATATTACCCTTGGTCACACCCTACTGGGCCCCCTACACCCTCCTCACCACCGATTTGGATCACTTGTTGTTCCTTTGTCCCTGGGTTTGTTAACACCTCGCCCATGTCCCCCGGAACTGTCGGTCCCGTTGTTTTCTCCTCCAGATTGTTCATCCAGCCTATCTTATTTAGACAGACCTGTGGAGATAATAACATGCACAAAAACAAGACAGCAAAACCAAGCAACAATATACAACAAAACAACAGCAACAACACACCAATGACAAAACACAAAACAAAACACAACAATAAAGAAAAGCTTGTAGTTAGTTCAAGGACTGTTTGTTGGCTTTTAGGAGTGTTTTCCAGTCCAATCTGTTAGGGCACCAAGCCCTGACCCCAAAGTCCACCTTCGGCATTCCCTGGGGACTTCACTGCTCCATTCCCTTGCTATTCTGTTACACCCCCTTAGTGTTTTGCCTTGGTGTAGCAGGATCAGATTGGGCACAATTCCTACACTGTGTCTCCGGTGTTGTCCACTGTAGGGCTATGGGTCAGTGATGGACGTCATGTCTCATAGTGGGGTAGCCATGTGTTCCTCTCTGTGGACTGGCTGCTCTAATCTGGAACATCATCCTCACGGCCTGGTGGGCCAGCATGTGCCCCACTCTCTCCTCCCCCTTTATCTTTTCCTGTGTGTTCTGATCAGATATGCCCCTCCCCCGGATCTGCAGCTTCAATGCCATCCTTTGAAATAAATTCTTCTGGGGGGACTTTTTATTTCATTCTCAGTATTTTAAGTATATTAATAAAAGGGGGCTTCAAAATGTTCACAAAAATTTTATCTTTTAATTCCATTTTCCATGAATTTTTTGAAGCCCCCCTAATAATATAAAAAGCACATAAGACAGTGTCCAGTATATTATAAATAACATAAAAGATGGTTATTATTATATATTGTGATCTTTATTATAACTTATCTACTCATTATTTCTACTTGTTCTTTTCCACCTTTTGTTACAGGTTCATGTTACTAACATATTCTGTGAGGTAATTTGTTGATTCTATTCATCTGTACCAATATCCTTATTTCAGCCTTCAGATATGTATGATGTTCAGTTTTGTTATTTTTCTAAGTAGCTATATGTATTTGGGAAGGGCAAAGTGGCACTTGGTTTGTGTTCTTCCTGGTGGCTTCAAGATAATAGAAGAGATGAGCCATGGGACAAAGAATCCCAAGTACTACATAGCTAATGCACAGAACCCTGGTCCTGTCAGCACATTAGGCAACGTCTTTGATTAAAAGCAAATTTCTATTTAAAATCTTAGGAAGTTGTTGTTCTGGGAAGAGAGTCCTCATAGATTATGAAATTATAAATCCAGGTAGTTTGGAGTAAGAGAGATTGAAGATGTGAATGCTTAAGTAATTTTGATCAGCTAGCACCTGTTTGACTATTTGCTCACCTCACATGAGCAGGGCTTCCAGGCCACTCTAATATTTGTGTGTGTGTGTGTGTGTGTGTGTGTGTGTGTAAAAACAGCTGGCCTGGACTGTTTCTTCTGATTCTACAGAGACAATAAGCCTCTCAAGAGTGTGAGAAATAAGCAAGGTTAGTATTTAAAGCTCTTCAGTGCTGGTTAAGTTAGTTACATGTTGGGTTGCTAGGCTCAAGGTCAGCAGTTTGAAAGCCTCAGCTGCTCCACAGGAGAGAGATGAGGCTTTCCACTCCAGTAAAATGTCACAGTCTCAAAAACCAAGAAAGGTAATTCTACTTGGTCATAAAAGGTCACTATGAATCAGAATTGACTGGATGGCAATCTGGTATTTTTTTTTGTTTCCCTACCTTTGCTCCAGTTCTTGCCACATTGTTTGGCTGTCATTGACTGCGGGCCTTTCACCTCCCCAACTGAGGCCACTGCTGGCCATTCTTCACTCAAACCAGGACTTGAATCCTTCAGCTTCCACCGTGGTATGTTGGATCCTCGGATTCCTGCTTAAGTTTCACTTCCAGTTGACAATTTGAGAAGTACTAAGTAGCCTATACAGGTTGCCATTTTATCAAGAGCCTAGCAGTGTCTTCCACATAGAAAATTTCCAAACACTTTTCTCCTCATCAATTTTGAAGATAAACTTGATTATTAAGCACTGTGAGTTTCTTGGATGAAAGGTACTTTGAAGGAATGTAATCACTTTGAAGCTCAATCTTACTTTATTCACTCTTCCAAGAACACCATTGGCTGACTTATGTTATTTGAAGTCAGGCTTCATATACTGAAGACCAAACCTCCCACATTTGCTTTTTTCATTTTAATTTAAGCACAGTATCTCGTACATAATAGGCACTTGATAAATATATTTCAAGTTGATTTAGGTCTATATTTAACTCATATTGTGTGGGGCTTTAAATGAACTGATTAAAGCACTTATAATGGAATATGTCAGCCATTCTTGGCTTAACTTTAAATTGATTCAATAGTCAGAGTAACTGACAATTATGAAGGGTGTGCACAAATGTAGAACAGTTTCTTATGCGATTAGTCAAGCTACCTAACTTCAAACATTGTATCTTTTGTCTCTACTACTGGTAGACTACACGACCAGTTTCTGCTTGGCACAAGTTTGAGCAACATGCCTGGCCAGGGTAAATTAATAAACCCCTAAATAAATCAACTTGTTTGGCAGGAACAAAAAGACCCAATATGACATAAGCCATGCAGAAACTTCTCCAACCTTTTAATGAATATGACACACCTACTCCAGAGAGCAGAGCTGCTGCTTTTAACGCAATGAAATTCATGCAAGTGTCTATCTCATGCTGCATCATTCACAATAAGGGACAAACACCCTAATGTCGCCTGGAGAACAGGTGGTCTAAATATCCTTCTGGTTTTAGGGAGGCTGTTGAGACTGTTGAGGGAAATAAATAAATAAATATATGTTTCATTGATAGATGAGAAAAATTATATGTGTACAAGTAATTTTTAACCACACATTTTGAAGTGCCTAGATAAGCCTGTGAAATTAGAAGTTTACGTCATATATATATTGCTTTAAAGTCTACTAAAATATAGTTTCTCATGTATACTGTTTGATAATTCATTATCTTGGTTTTTGGGGATCAACAGATACCTGTATAAAAAAATTTGTAGCTCTTGACAGATTTTGCAATTAACCTCTGCCATTACTCAGATACAGATATTAGAAATGAGCACTAGAAAACAGCAGGGCTCAGTGGGGAAGAGGTTGTAAGAGGCCTGGTAGGGCTTGATCAAGGGCAATGTAACCAAGAGGAATTACTGAAACACAAATGAAGGCTGAGCATGAGTGTGGGACAAGAGGAAAGTCAAAGGAAATAGAGGAAAGAACTAGGAGGCAAAGGGCATTTATAGAGGTCTAAATAAAGGCATGTACATATGCAAATATATTTATATATGAGGATGGGGAAATAGATCTATGTGCATATATTTTTAGGTTTAGTATTAAGGTTGCAGAAGGACATTGGGCCACCACTGAAGTACTCCCTCAGTGCAAGAATACTTTGTTCTATTATATTGGCATTCTATGATACTTATCTTCCCAACACAACCGCTGAATACAAAGCGGGTGAATAAGCAAATGTGATGAAGAAAGCTGATGGTACCCGGTTGTCAAAAGATACAGTGTCTGGGGTATTAAAGGCTTGAAGGTAAACAAGTGGCCATCTAGCCCAAAAGCAACAAAGCCCACATGGAAGAAGCACACCAGCCTGTGCTATCACGAATTGTCGAAGGGATCAGGTATCAGGGATCATCAGATCAACGAAATCATATCATTGAGAATGAGGGGTAGTGCAGAGTGGGGACCCAGGTCAAAGCCCATCTGTAGACAACTGGACATCTGCTTACAGAAGGGTCATAGGGAGGAGACGAGCCAAATGGGGTGCAGTGTAGCAACGATTAAATATAAACCTTTCCTCTAGTTCTTAAATGCTTCTCCCCCCATTCACCCCAATTATCACGATCCCGATTCTACCTTACAAATCTGGCTAGACCAGAGGATGTACATTGGTACAGATAGGAACTAGAAGCACAGGGAATCCAGGGCTGATGATCCCTTTAGGACCAGTCATGACAGTGGTGATACCGGGAGGGTGGAGGGAAGGTAGGGTAGAAAGGAGGAACCGATTACAAGGATCTACATATAACCTCCTCCGTGGGGGATAGAGAGCAGAAAAGTGGGTGAAGGGAGATGTCAGTGCAAGACATGACAAAATAATAATTTATAAATTATCAAGTGTTCGAGACGCCTGGGAGGGGGAGGCAAAAAAAATTATCAAGTGTTCTTGGAGGAAAGGGCGTGGGGAGGGAGGGGAAAATGAGGAACTGATAACAAGGACTCAAGTAGAAAGCAAATGTTTTGAGAGTGATTATGGTAACAAATGTACAGATGTGCTTGACACAATGGATGTTTGTATGAATTGTGATAAGTGTTGTATGAGTCCCCAATAAAATGATTTTTTAAAAAGAAATCATTAGAAAAAGAAAAACAATAGGGCTGACAGCTCTAGGGGGACATGGGAGAGGAGGAGGTGGAGGAAAGGGAACAGACAGCCAACAAATCCAGGGACAAGGAAACAAGAGATCTAAAATAGATTATGAGGATGGCATATAATTCCTGGTGGGGTTTGATCAAGTGCAAAAATTACTGAGAACTGAATGAAGGTCACACATGATAGTGGGACAGGAGGAAAGTAAAAAGAAATGAAGGGGGGAAAAAGAAATAGAGGAAAGAACTAGGAGGCAAAAGTCATTTATAGGGGTATAAATATTGGCATGTACATATGTTAATATATTAATATATAATGATATGGATATAGTTCTATGTACACATATTTAAATGTCAAGTATTAAGGTAGCAGATGGGCATTGGGTCTCTACTCAAGTACTCCCTCAATGCAAGAACACTTTGTTCTAATTGCCTGGCATTTTGTGATGCTCAGCTTCGCTTCACAACACAATCGCTGAAGACAAAATAGGTACATAAGCAAATGTGGCGAATAAAGGTGATAGTACCTGGTTATCAAAGTTATAGTGTCTGGGTTCTTAAAGGCTTTTAAATAACTGGCCATCAAGCAGTGAAGCAACAAAGCCCACATGGAAGAAGCATGCCAGCCTTCATGAGGTGTCGACATGAAGAAATACCAGAAGTTCAACAAAATTACAACCAAATCGATATGAAAGGGAGTGGATGTAGTGGAGCCCCAAAGTTCACCAGCAAGACAATTGGACAGTTCCTCTTAAAAGGGCCCCACAGAATGGAGGATAAATCCAAGGTGTGGTGTAGCACTGATGAACCACCTAACTATCCTCTAGTTCGTGAAGATTTCCTCCCCTTCCTATTAAGGCCTTTATGTGTTACACCTCCTTAATCATGTTAGATTGCATATGTTCATTTGCACATTCGGTCCTGTTGCAACGGGCTTAAGTGGAGAACAAATGCTTTGAGAATGATTAGGGCAAAGAATGTATGGATGTGCTTTATACAATTGATGTATGTATATGTATGGATTGTAATAAGAGTTGTATGAGCCCCTAATAAAATGTAAAAAAAAAGGGAAAAAAGAAAAGAAAATTATTAGGGCAAAGAATGTACAGGTGTGCTTTATACAATTAATGTACGTATATGTATGGATTGTGATAAGAGTTGTATGAGCCCCTAATAAAATGTTTAAATATACAAATAAATAAATAAAACTCAAGAAAGATGAAAAAAAATATATCACTCGGTCCATGGTAGTCAAGATAGGTGACCCTCAGAGACAGTGACAGGACTAAGGTTGCTCTGCAGCTACAGGAAGTGAGGTGGGGGTAAGGGAGGTAGAAGGGAGTTGATAGCATTGATCATTGGATTGTATAGCCCCACCCAATAGTACTGAGCAACAAAACTGCATGGGAAGGAAAGGGATATATTGGATTGAGTAAAATGTCAATAAAAAATATTATTCAATTAAAAAAAGAAAAAAAATGGAATTAAAGGAAAATGAAATTTTCTCATGAACTTTATGAAGTTCCCCTGTATGTAATGAATTACTTTAAAGCTATTTTAAAAATATTTACATAGAAGGAATACTTCTAAAATTTTAATAAATTTGTTTAATATCAATATTTAATTGTAAAAACCCATGCTTAAAATAGCACCAAAAAGAAAATAATAATAATGCTGTTCAATGTCACTAATAAAAGGTTACCCCTGATCCCCCAAAAATGTATATAAAATTGTATCCTTTGAAACCCAGTAAAGTAACATAAAATATTCATAAAATAGCTTATAAATATCATATGGAACTTGTCATAATGGAATGAAACACTGTCTGGCACTGCACTATCCTGGTACTGCACTATACCATTGTTCTTATGTTTGAATCCATTGTATCAGTCACTGTGTCATTCCATCTCTCTGGTTGTTTTTGTTTTGTTTTAATTAATTTATTGTTTTATCATTTTATTAGGGGCTCATACAACTCTTAGCACAATCCATACATACATCAATTGTGTCAAGCACATTTGTACATTCATTACCCTCATCATTCTCAAAACATTTGCTCTCCACCTAAACCCCTAGCATCAGCTCCTCATTTGTCCCCTCTCTCCCCACTTCCCCTCCCTCATGAACCCTAGATAATTTATAAATTATTATTTTGTCATATCTTGCACTGTCCGATGTCTCCCTTCACTCACTTTTCTGTTGTCTGTCCCCCAGGGAGCAGGTTTAATGTAGGTCCTTGTAATCGGTTACCCCTTTCCACCCCACCCTCCCGGTAGAGCTACTCTCACCACTGGTCCTGAAGAGATCATCCACTCTGGATTCCCTGTGTTTCCAGTCCCTATCTGTACCAGTGTACATCCTCTGGTCTAGTCAGATTTGTAAGGTAGAATTGGGATCATGATAGTGGGGGTGAAGAAGCATTTGGGAACTAGAGGAAAGTTATATGTTTCATCATTGCTACACTGCACCCTGACTAGTTCATCTCCTTCCTGAGACCCTTCTTTCTGTAAGGGGATGTCCAGTTGTCTACAGATGGGCTTTGGGTCTCTACTATGCACTCCCCCTCATTTAAAATGATACAATTTTTGGTTCTGATGATGCCTGATACCTGATCCCTTCCATACCTCATGATGGCACAGGTTGGTTTGCTTCTTCCATGTGGGCTTTGTTACTTCTGAGCTAGATGGCCGCTTGTTTACCTTCAAGCCTTTAAGACCCCAGATGCTATATTTTTTGGTAGCTGAGCACCATCAGCTTTCTTCACCACATTTGCTTATGCACCCACTTTGTCTTCAGCAATTGTGTTGGGAAGGTGAGCATCATAGAGTGCCAGTTTAATAGAACAAAGTATTCTTGCATTGAAGGCCATCTCCTTGATTGTTTTCCTTTCTTTTGGTGCCCTTCCACATTACCAAGTACAGAGTAGAACTGTCCCATCGAGTTTTATTGACTATAATCATTATAGAAGCAATTCTCCTGGATTTTCTTACACAGAACCCTTCAAACTGCCAACCATAAGTTTGCAGCCATATTCAAACCACTTGAACCACTCAGCCTTCTTATATCAGTATTTAAAAAAATAATCTACAGGAACTTTATAATGTGTCCACTGAGCTAGGTTGAACTAAGCCGTACTGAAATCCCTTCTCCTAATTATAGAATATATCCAATGAAGTGATGAAAATATTACCAACACTGAAAAGGCACTGACAACTTTTTCACCTGACTGAAAATAGATATAAAATGGCATCAGTTTAAAGATATATTCTAATTTCAAATGTTTTAAAATATCAGAGATGTTCATGTAACAGTTGTGCAATCTTGCATATGTTATATTTCAAATTATTGAGGGAATTATGAGATTATTAACAGCAAGTAAATGTATTTGATAATACAAAAACATTTCTCTTTGAATGGCTCCAAAAATAAATATCATACATAGTCATATAGCAAATAACATTAGAACATGTATTTTAAAATGACGGGTTAATTTAATATAAAAAACAATTCTTTAAAAAAATAAAAAGAATTTTTATAGATTAATAAGGAACTCATCAATATTTATGAAAAACAGGCATAATAAATAACTAAACAGATCAGAGACAGCACACTGAACTTCACTTTTTTGTTGTTGTAATGTTTGCATCCAGACTAGGACCAACTCTACAGGAAGGGTCACTCCACTCTCAAAGGTGCAAAATGCTGCCCAGAGGTTATGCAACCACAACTCTAAAACAGTGTGTGGAGCCAGACCTCACTGGGCGAACTTCACTCTTAATTATAAAGATGTAAATAAAATAAAATATTTCTTACACTTATCAGATAGGCAAAAATTTTTGAAATTAGTAATAGTGAGAATATTCAGGATGGGATGGTCATAGACAAGATTGGAAAGCATTTTAAAGTTTGTTAATACTCAATATCGCCAAGAAAACAAACATTTATAAATTATTGTTGTTGGAAGTATAAATTACATCCATTTTTAAAATTTTGAAATGTTTCCTTGACTTTCCAGATAGCAATTGATGCCAATGATTTGCAAAGTCCTCCAAAATAGTATTTAAACTCAAGTATATTACACATGTGTTTTTGTAATTCAACTGATCTAGATCTGATATACGGAAGGAAAAGGATAATTTACAGGTAGCTCTGAATCTACATACTTTAAAGTTTTCCTTAAAATTTATACAAAACTTCATGTAAGTACATACATACTTGGTCCTGTTAGGAAAAACGGGGAAAAAATTAAGTAAATACTGCTTGGAGATGTGTAAAACCCTTCAAGCCAGTCAGATCTGTGATGTATTCTCATCTCTAACAAATACTTGCTCTGGTGCAGTTTAATGAAGACTTGGAATAGTTACAGCAGATTCTATATTTCACAGATTGTAATGAAGTCCCAAAGAGATCATGTATAATGAGCTAGGATGATATTACCTGGCACATAGTACATACTCAATATAATACTCATTACTATTAGTCCAAAATTTTGGCTATTGGTGTATTTAAAAGTACTATCTTGTGCTTAATTTAATAGAGTTCTGGGGGGAAATGAGAATATTTTAATTCAGTGATTTATCTGTAATGCCTCACCATTTTAGACTTGGATGTGTTTTTTATTTTGTATGAGTTCTTGCTATAAAATTATTAGCTCATATCTTCAGGCAGCACTAAGGTACTATTCCAAAATCCTCTCTTATTTTTACAATGACTTTAAGTCAGGGAAATCATGTTCCAAATATCCTGTGTTTCATGATGATTGAATTTCTTTATAGAAGGGATGGCCAATCCCAAAGAATTTAACAATTTGCTGGTGTTGGAATCTGTATTTGAGACTTTAGTAACATCTGTTCATAACAGTCCCTTATGTAACATTACATTTATGTTGAGAAGATTATTTGAAAACAAATCATTTATTGTTCCTTTGAGATTGAGTAAAATCTAGGTCAGTGAAAAATATATTTATTTAAAACTTGTGTAGTATATCTTACTTGAAATAGCAAGATCTTGCATACTAGAGCCAAGTATGAAAGTGGATATTTGCTGGCCCTACTATGAGACATGATGCCCCTCAGTGACTAAGGGCGATACAGGGGACAGCACCGGAGACACAGTGTGGGAATTGCACCTGACCTGATCCCACCACACCGAGGCAAATCACTGGGGGAGTGCAGCGGAGCAAGGGAATGGAGTGGCAAGGTCCCCAGGGAATGCTGAAAGTGGACTTTGGGGACAGGGCGTGGTGCCCCAACAGACTGGACTGGAAAATGCTCCTAAGGGCCAGCAAACGATCCCTGAACTAACTACAAGCTTTTCTCTTGTGAACTGTTTTGTTCTGTTCTTTGTCAGTGGTTTGTTTTTGTTGTTTTGTGGTCTGGTTGTATACTGTTGCTTTGTTTTCCTCTGTCTTGTTTTCGTGCATGTTAGTGACTCCACAGGTCTGTCTGAATAGGACAGGCTGGATGAACTATCTGGAGGAAAAACAATGGGACCGACAGTTCCAGGGGGACTTGGGGTGGGGGGGTAAGGGGGTAACAAAGTGGTGTTAACAAACCCAGGGACAAGGGAAAAACATGGGACCCCAAATGGTAGAGAAGGGGGAGTGGCAGGCCTCGTGGGAAATGATCAAGGGTAAGGTTGCTTAGAGAAGAGGTACACTCTAGCCCAGGTGGCGATGAAGCATGGTAGTAGGGCAGGAGGAAAGTCAAGGGAGATGGAGGAAAGAGCTAGAAGTCAAAGGGCATTCATGGAGGCCTAGACAAAGACATGTACAAGCAAATATATATAGGAGGATGTGGAAATAGATCTATATGTCTATATTTATAGGTCAAGTATTAAGGTGGCGGAAGGACCTTGGGCCTCTACTCAAACACTCCCTCAATGCATGAATACCTTCTTTTATTAAATTGGAACTCTATGATGCTCACTCTCCCGACACAACGGCTGGAGCCAAAGTGGGTGAACAAGTAAATGTGGTGAAGAAAGCTGATGGTGCCCGGCTATCAAAAGAGATAGTGACTGGGGTCTTAAAGGCTTGAAGATAAATAAGCGGCCATCTAGCTCAGAAGCAACAAAGTCCACATGGAAGAACACACCAGCCTGTGTGATCGAGTGGTCCCAAAGGGATCAGTTACCAGGCATCAAAGAACAAAAAATCATATCATTGACTGCACACCTCCATGATAGGATCGCTGAAGACAAATGGGTGCATAAGCAAATGTGGTGAAGAAAGCTGATGGTGCCCGGCTATCAAAAGAGATAGTGTCTGGGGTCTTAAAGGCTTGAAGGTGAACAAGCGGCCATCTAGCTCAGAAGCAAAAAAGCCCACATGGAAGAAGCACACAGGCCAGTCCGATCACGAGGTGCCAAGGGACCAGGTATAAGGCATCATGCAAAAAAAAAAAAAAACGATATAAGTGTGTGTATGTATGTGTATATATGTGTATATGTATATGTATATATATATACCATATTAAATGAAGGTGGAAGTGCAGAGTGGAGACCCAAGGCCCAAGTGTCGGCCAATGGAGATCCCCTCATAGAGGCGTTTAGGAGAGGAGATGGGTTAATTAGGGTGCGAGGTAGTACCGATGAAGAACACAGCTTTCCCCCAGATCCTGGATGCTTCCGCCCCCCAACTACCATGATCCGAATTCTACCTTGCAGGCCTGGATAGGACAGAGGCTGTACACTGGTACATATGAGGGCTGGAGGTACAGGGAATCCAGGGTGGATGATACCTTCAGGACCAAGGGTGTGAGGGACGATGCTGGGAGAGTGGAGGGTGAGTGGGTTGGAAAGGGGGAACTGATTACAAGGATCCACATGTGACCTCTTCCCTGGGAGAGGGACAGCAGAGAAGGGGGGAAGGGAGACTCCGGATAGGGCAAGATATGAAAAAATAACGAGGTATAAATTACCAAGGGCACATGAGGGAGGGGGGAAAGGGGAGGGAGGGGAAAAAAGAGGACCTGATGCAAGGGGCTTAAGTGGAGAGCAAATGCCTTGAGAATGATTGGGGCAGGGAATGTATGGATGTGCTTTATACAATTGATGTATGTATATGTATGGATGGTGATAAGAGTTGTATGAGTCCCTAATAAAATGTAAAAAAAGAAAAGAGGAGAAAAAAATTATTAGGGCAAAGACTGTACAGATGTGCTTTATATAATTGATGTATGTATATGTATGAACTGTGATAAGAATTGTATGAGCCCCTAATAAATTGTTAAAATTAAAAAAAAAAAAAGAAAGTGGATATTTGAGTGGAGTGCATGAAATCTTGGTTTAAACCAATTAGTTGAATAGAAATGATATTTATTTCCAGAATGTATACATTTTACATAGGTAAATAAGCTCTATTATGAGGTGAGAGCTAAATTATTATTGATTGTACAAAATCATCTTAACAGTAGAATATCCATTAGTCCTGAAGAAAAAAAAAATTCATTCTTGTTGAGTTAATAAGCCAAAGACTGATCTGGTATAATTTGTAACTAAATGGAGAAAGTATGCATTAGGACTGGAAAACAAAATTCAAATTTACTGCCATTGAAAAGATTCTGACTCAGTGATGCTATAGAACAGACTAGAACTGACCCTAAGGGTTTCTGAGACTGTAGTCTCTTACAGGAGTAGAAAGCCTTGTTTTTCTCCCATGGAGCAGCTGGTGGTTTTGAACTGCTGACCTTGTGGTTACCAGCCTAACACATAAACCGCTCAACACAGAACACCAATGCTTCTATACTTAACCCTTGGTTACTTGACATGGGAGATATTACTACTGTGATTGGATTAGCTCTATTTAGGAATAGAATCAACATACTCTTAATCACACAAGTTACGTTCCCCCCAAAATGGATTTCTGTTAGGGAGAATATAATAGAGATAACATGGAGGATGGATGCCAAACAAGCATCCGTTAAAAATCTTTTTTTAATTTGAATCAGTCATTTTGCTGGGGGCTCCTACAGCTCTTATAACAATCCATATATCAATTGTATCAAGCACATTTGTACATATGTTGTCATCATCCACATTTAAATTTTTAAGAACAAAAAACAAAATAGAAAAATTCACTATCCACAGAGCTTAAAGATCTGATCCCCTTTCCAGTCTATTTTGCATTAAGTTAATATATTGGCATCTAGGATATTATGGTGAAATAAAATTTCTTGGAATGGTTCCTCTAGTCATGTCTTTGTAATGTCCACCAAATAATTTGATGGGACCATACAAATAGGGTGTGAGAAATATTAATAGAGGGGATTGGTTAGTTTTTCCATTCTCCTGGATATATAAATGAACCATCTCAGAAGTACAAAGAGAGAAGTAGCTCTACCATTAAGAAAGAGGAGCCTGATAAGAGTTGTATGAGCCCCTAATAAAACGATTTTTAAAAAATAACGAAAGAAAAGCAGGTGAACAAGTAAATGTGGTGAAGAAAGCTGATGGTGCCCGGCTATCAAAAGAGATAGTGACTGGTGTCTTAAAGGCGTGAAGATTAAAAAGCGGCCATCTAGCTCAGAAGCAACAAAGCTCTCATGGAAGAACACACCAGCCTGTGTGATCACATGGTCCCAAAGGGATCAGTTATCAGGCATCAAAGAACAAAAAATCATATCATTGGGTGCACACCTCCATGATACGATCGCCGAGGACAAACGGGTGCATAAGCAAATGTGGCGAAGAAAGCTGATGGTGCCCGGCTATCAAAAGAGATAGTGCCTGGGGTCTTAAAGGCTTGAACGTGAACAAGCGGCCATCTAGCTCAGAAGAAATATAGCCCACATGGAAGAAGCACACACGCCTGTGCGATCACGTGGTGCCAAAGGGACCAGGTATAAGGCATCATGCAAAAAATATATATACACCATAGTGAATGAAGGGGGAAGTGCAGAGTGGAGACCCAAAGCCCATTTGTCGGACACTGGAGATCCCCTCACAGAGGGGTTTAGGAGAGGAGATGGGTCAGTCAGTGTGTGATGCAGTACCAAAGAAGAACACAGCTTTCCTCCAGAACCTGGATGCTTCCTCCTCCCAACTACCATGATCTGAATTCTACCTTGCAGGACTGGATAGGGCAGAGATTGTACACTGGTGCATATGGGAGCTGGAGGCACAGGGTGATACCTTCAGGACCAGGGGTGTGAGGGGCGATACTGGGAGAGTAGAGGGTGAGTGGGTTGGAAAGGGGGAACTGATTACAAGGATCCACATGTGACCTCTTCCCTGGGAGACGGACGGCAGAGAAGGGAGAAAAGGAGACTCCGGATAGGGCAAGATATGACAAAATAACTATAAATTATCAAGGGCTCATGAGGGAGGGCCTAGCGGGGAGGGGGTGGAAACAAAAAGAGGACCTGATGCAAAGGGCTTAAGTGGAGAGCAAATGCTTTGAAAATGATTAGGGCAAAGAATGTAAGAATGTGCTTTATACAATTGATGTATGTATATGTACGGATTGTGATAAGAGTTGTATGAGCCCCTAATAAAATATGAGAAAGAAAAAGGAAAACGAAAAAAAAAATAACCAAAGAGGAGCCACCAACAGGACACATGCAATATCTCTGAATTGGCATAGAAAGAAACCGAAAGAGGCACCCTAATCCATGGGTCATCACCACAGTCAATTTTAGAATATTTTCTTCTTTGTTGTATTCATTATTAGCTTCTCCTTTCCCCCAAACCTTCTAACAATACTAAGAAAGTGTTCATCTATTTACTGTCTCCACAGATGTATCTATTCTGCATTTCACATAAAGAAAAATACCCACCCCCAAAAAAACACAACATAAAACAAAGAAAAACCTCAACAGCAAAAAGAAAGCAGAAAATACTGAAAACCAAAACAAATGTAAAAGTAGTGAGCAAAGAGAGCCTTGGTGCTGGCAGAGGAGAGGTCTTTCTGTGGACCAGTGATTGTATCCTTCCTGTTTAATGATCATGATTTTTGGTGATCTATTAACTTCTCTATAAACCCAATTAACCGTATTTTCTGTGAGTGTTGTGTGGCTCTTGTGACAAATTATCAAACCCAACATAGAAATAGGGTGTGATGGGAGGAAGGGTTAGAATCAGAATAGGGTAAAGAGGACAGAGGGTGAAGACATCCCTAACCCCTCCCTTGTGGCAAGAGGGAAGCCTGAAGAGGTCAGCTATGCCAGCCTTCCATGTAGTTTATTACAATTACACTTTAGCAATGCATAGTTTTGCAGGGTGTATGTACCAGAGTTTGTAATTCGTTCTTCTATGGAGCATTTAAGTTGTTTCCATCTTCTTGCTATTGTAAACAGTGCAATGATGAACATGGATGTGAATATGTTTGTAAACATTTGTTTGTATGATGGTTCTTACTTCTTTAGGGTATGTACCCATCAAAATGATTGCATTTTTTACCCCCAGTTCTTTGAGGTAACAGCATATGGCTTTTCATCGTGTTGCACATTTTTACAATCCCTCCAGCAGTGCATGAATACTCCAATCTCTCTGTACCCTCTCCAGATTTTCTTCTTGTTATTATTGATTTTTTTAAAGTTTGCAGTAAATGCTGGTATAAGGTGGTATCTCATCGTTGTTTTGATTTGCACTTCTAGGGTGGCTAGTAATTGTGAAAATTTCATGTTTCTTGACCTCCAGTATGTCTGCTTTGGTAAACTGTCCATGTTCTCTGCAAATTTTAAAATCGTTTTCTTGTTGAGGTGTTACAGTTGTCTATAGATTTTAGAGATTAGTTCCTTGTCTGTTGTATTGTTGCCAAAATCCACCCCCCATCCCCCAGTCTGTGAGTTCTCACTTTACTATTTGATGAAGTCTTTTGATGAACATTAAGTGTCTTATTTTTAATAGGACATTTATCTATTTTGTCTTTGGCTGTGTGCACTTTTTTTACATTATATTTGGGCCCTTAAGTTTTTTGTACTTATTTTCTCATTGATGATGTTTATAAATCTGGATTTTATGTTTAGATTTTTAATCCATCTTGAGCTTATTTTTTGTATATGGATGAGGTATGGGACCTGTTTTATTCAGCAGATGGAAACCTAATCTTTCTGATACCATTTCATGAAGAGAATACCTCTTCTCCATTGAATACTTTTGGCCCTTTGTTAAATAGTAGTTGTCTGTAGGTGGATAGATTTAAATCTGTTTTCTCTCTCTATTCAGTTGGTCTGTGCATCCATCACTGTACTAATACCAAGGGTGTTTTGACTACTGTGTTTATATAATAGGTTTTGAGCTCAGGAAGTAAGAGCCCTCCTGCTTTGTTCCTCTTAACTAGTGCTTTGGTTATCCAGAGTCTCTTTTCTATTTATATAAAGTTATTCACTAGGTTTTCCTTTTTTTTTTTAAAGACTGATGTTGGAATCTGGATTGGAATTACACTGTATTTATACATTGCTTTGGGTAGTACTGACATGGTCACAATATTCAGCCTTCTTATTCATGAACATAGAATATTGTTCTATTTATGTATGTCTTTTTTGGTTTCATACAGTAGTGTTTTGTAGTTTTATTTGTGCAAGACTTTTTTTTCTGGTAATATTTATTCCTAAGTATTTCATCTTTGAGGTGGCATATGTAAATGATATTTCTTGATTTCCTTTTCAAATCTCTATTTGTTAGTATAGGAATCAAACTGATTTTTGTATTTCAATCTTGTAGCCTATCAAGTTGCCTAATTTTTTATTGTTTTCCATAATTTTTTGTCCCGATTTTGAGATTTCTACATACACAATCATATCAGCTGCATATAATGTTTACTTCTTTGCCAATTTCAGTATCTTTGATTTGTTTTTGTTGTCTAATAGTTCTGGATGACCTCCAGCACAATGTTGAGTAAGAATGGTGATAAGGGCATCCTTTTCTGGTTTCCATGAAAGGGGAAGGCTTTCAGTTTCTCCTTGTTAAGCAAGATATTCACCATTGGTTTTGAGTATATGGCTTTTACTATGGTGAGAAATTTCTCTTCTTAATTTTCTGAGTGTTTTCTTTTCTTTCAGGAGTAGGTGTTGGATTTCATCAAATGCTTTTTTCTGCATCAGTTGATATGATAATTAGTTTCTCTCATACAACACTCTACGTTTCCTATATAGATTCTATAATTCAATATAATGGCCACAAAAAAGTCACAAACAATGTCTCTATTGTATTTATTGAGAAATTAACAAGGGGTTATTGGGGAAATTAAGTTAAGTGTGCACATGAGAAATGCTCAGGATACAGTTATTCAGTTAGGATATGTTACAAAGTTCCTACAGGGCTACTAATAATTGCCCAGAAAGCATGATATTCCACTGTAAACCTTAACCCAAAGGTAGTCAGCTAAAACTTTGTTGAATTGCAAATCCACGCCACCCCCCACCAAATTAAGTGCTTGAAGGCACTCCATTGCAATAAACTTAAGCTTGATTCGGCTTCAGATCCATGGTTCAGCAAGCCCATTTCCCTCAATTAAGTACTGAGAGGCACCCCACTCCACAAGTCTGCCTCCTGCCCAACAGCACTCAGCTTTACTTGCTCTGTGGGTTGGGGTATCCACCACTCAGTCTCATGCTTTGCCTCCTGGTTCTTTGCCACCCTTCAGATGTCAAATCTGTCTTCTGGATCAAGTAGGTTCCTTGTGTAGGAATCTCAGCATCCAAAGAATAAGGCTCCCCTCTTACCTCTTTCTGATAGTGAGATTCCTCCCTTCTGCTTCTCGGAGTTATCATTTTATACCCAGCAGGGTGGCAATCTATTGAATTTTGTTAACAGAAACTCACAGGTGTATCCTATCAGTGTCTTCCCCCAGCTTCCTACCAAGACACATGCAGGAAAAGGTTATTTGGTGGGAATTACACACTAGCTTGAAGGACTACATTAAATAGCTCACTGTCCCTGAAATTATGTCATTCTTTTGTTTTATTTACATGGTAGATTACATTAATTGTTTTTCTAATGCTGAACCATCCTTGAGTATCTAATATGAATCTCACTTGATCATGAGATATATATGTATATGTATATGTATATTTATGTTATTGAATTCTACTGACCAGGATTTTGGTGAGGATATTTGTACCTATGTTCATAGGGGTTATTGTTCCGTAATTTTCTTTTTTTATTTAATCATTTTATTGGGGGCTCATACAATTCTTATCACAATCCATACATACATCCATTGTGTCAAGAACATATGTACATTTGTTGCCATCATCATTCTCAAAACATTTGCCTTCTACTTGAGCCCTTAATATCTGCTGCTCATTTTCCCCCTCCCTTCCCATTCCCCCCACCTCATGAACTCTTCATCATTTATAAATTATTATTATTTTGTCATATATAACACTGTCCGAGGTCTCCCCTCGCCTTCTTCTCTGCTGTCCCTCCCCCAGGGAGGAGGCTATATATAGATACCTGTAATCAGTTCCCGCTTTCTACCCCACATTCTCTCCACCCTCCAAGCATCACCACTCTCACCACTGGTCCTGAAGGAGCCATCTGTCCTGGATTCCCTGTGTTTCCAGTTGCTCTCTGTACCTGTGTACATCCTCTGGTCTAGCCAAATTTGTAAGGTAGAATTGGGATCATGATAGTGGGAGGGAGGAAACATTTAAGAACTAGAGGAAAGTTATATGTTTCATCGTTGCTTCCCTGCACCCTGACTGGCTCATCTGCTCCCCACAACCCTTCAGTAAGGGGTGTCTGGTTGGCTGCCAATGGGCTTTGAGTCTCCACTCTGCACTCACCCACATTTTCAATGATATGATTTTTTATCCCTTAATGCTTGTTACCTAATCCCTTTGACAGCTCATGGTTACACAGGCTGGTGGTTCCATAATTTTCTATTCAGGTAATGTTTTTGCTGGTTTCGGCATCAGTGTTAAACTCACTTCATAAAACAAGGTAGAGAGTTTGTTGTACCTTTTTATATTCTAGAATAATTTTGTTTGTGTAGACTTGGTGTCAACTATTCTCTGAATGCTTGGTAGAATTCACAGGTGAAGCTGTCTGGCCTGGCCCTGGATGTTTTGTTGTTGTTGGAAGTTTTTTAATGACCTGGTATATTATTCTTTTGTTATGGTTATACTGTTTTCAACATCAATCTGTGTTACTTAAAATAGTGTGTTCTCTAAAAATTGTCCATTTCAGTTTTCAAATTTGTTGGCAGTCTTTTTATTATTATGTTATCTTTCATTTCATTTTGTTTTGTTGTGATGTTGCCCCTTTCATTTCTTATTCTTGATAATTGCATATTCTCTTTCTTTTCTTTTATTAAGTATACTAGTGGTTTATTAATTTTGTTATTCCTTTAGAACTAATTTCTTGTCTTGTTGATTATTTTTCTATTGTTTTTCTAAGGTTTGTCTGCTGGTGTAAATTGTATGTCCAAAGGCCTACCCTTAGTACTTTTTCTAAGTTGGTCTTGTTTATACAAATTCCTTTAATTTATCCTTGTCTGGAAATAACCTTATTTATTCCTTATATTTGAGGGATCATTTTGCTTGAAAAAATGATTCTTGGTGGCCAATTTTTTTTCCCTTCCAGGATTTTATATAACATTCCATTGTCTTCCTGCCTCCATAGGTTCTGCTGAAAATCCCATGCTTATTCTTTTATGTAACTATTTTTTTCCTTCCCCAGAGCTGCTTTCAGGATTTTTTTTCTTATCCTTGGTATTGGAAAATCTTACCATGATATATTGTGACGATTTGGGCATATGTGTGTGTGAGGGGGAGAGATTTATTCCTGTTTAGGGGTCTCTCAGTTTCTTGAATATTTATGTTCTCTACATTTGTGATGCTAGGGATGTTTTTTTTTCTTCAGAATTTCTTATTCTACTTTCTCTATTTCTTCCTGTTCTAGAATTCAATGAAATGTGAAGTATTCCTCTTGACAGTAGTCCATGTAATTCCTATGCTGCTTCAGACTTTTTGCTATTTTTGTTGAATGTCTTCTTCATACATAGGTGTTGAGAGATTTGTCTTCAGGATCACTAATTCAGCTTTCCATTACTTTACTCTATCTCTTTGCTTCTTAAAAGTGTTGTCTAATTCTATTATCTTTGTATTAATTTTTCTAGATTTCTACTTGCTTTTGTTTGTTTGCTTGTTTATTTCTAATTTTTCTTTTCTTTCTTTTATTTGGTAGTCCTCTTGATCTTTTTCTCCATCAGTTGAAAATACCTGAACATTATTCTTTGGAATTATTTTTCAGGAAATGTTAGGACCTTTTCTCCATCAGGATATTGTTTTGGATCAAATGGTCTATGGACCATTTGTTTGTACCTATCTGTGGTAGTTATATAATTTCATGTCAACTTGAAGATATATCAAAGTGTAGGGGTTGGTATAAAGCCTGTCAATCAAGTAACAACCTGATAGTGCCTCCTTGTAGACATGGCTTTCTCATAAGGAAGGTTCTGGAAACCTCCCCCTATCTCTCTGCCTTCACCTTCCTGCTGGCAGACTCAGATTGCTGCCAGAGCCACCACCATTGAATCCACCCGACTTTACATCCACCAGCCTATTATCTTGTTGTATTATGCATCATTGCATGTAGCTGCATGAGTCCTGAAGAGGGACTTATGGACTAGTACCACACTTATGGACTTGAGTTGGACTGGGCTGGAATGATTTCTTGATATACAATTACTCCTTGATATAAAGCTCTTTCTTGCATATATATGAATATCGCTGGACTTGTTTCTGTAGTCAACATGGCCTAACACACTATCTTTCCTGCTATTTTGTGTACTGAAATTTACTGCGGTCTCTGTGACATTATGATGCAGCCATTAGGAGGAAGAAGGTGTCTGGGTCATGTGGAGACAGTTATCTCTGTCAAGTGCTATAGGGATGGAATAACAGAAGCCACAGAACAAAAAGAAAACAGACATGTGCTTTTGGGGACGCCCATTTCCTCTGCCCAGGAGAAAATCTGGATGTTTGTAATCAGGGTCCCTTTCACGCACTGTGTAGGCAAGTTCTCCCATCAGTCATTGAGAGCAGTAGGAAATTTGTAGCTGGCATCCTTTTTACCCAAAGTTCTACTGGTTGGGAAAGGTAAGAAAGAAGTTCTTTTCAGGCCTATTAGTACATAAATAGGGAGTGAGCATGCATTACCAACCCTGTGGTTCAGTGAAGAACAAATATTGCATAAAAATAAAATATCAAAGACAAATACCCCACATGGACTCTAACGCCTGTCCATTTGTGATCACGTGTGTACTCCCTCTGAGTACCTGGGACACCTAGAGAAACAGGGCTGGGTCAGCCCCTACACGCCTTCCTCTCAAGCATGTCAGATCCACCCACGTCTCTCCTCTTCTCTGCATTTGGAACCTCTGTGATGGGGAGGATTCAGTTCAGGAAGCTTTATCTTCTCTTCCAAGATTCCAGACACCTGATTATTCCTTTGTGTTGATTTTCTCCATGTTTCTTGAAGAAGGATTTTGTGTACATGTTTCTAGGTGGGCATCTTGACTCAGAAATTGGGACTGAGCCATTCTTGATAAGTTGGGGGAAAAAAGTCTATACTTGCAATTCTGAGACCAACCATGCCACTAAATTAAAAAAAAAACAACACTCACGACTATCTGATGGATTCTGACTATATAACAGAGTAGAACTGCTCCATAGTGTTGCCAAGACTATACATTGTTTTACTATACATTTTTATGGGAGCAAATAACTTCATTCTTCTCCTGAAATGATACCATAGAATATAATTAACTTACCATTATGAGACTTTAACTGACTTTACATTAATGAATCCCCTTCATGCTTTTATATTTAATCTGTTATGCTTCATCATTTCATCAACTTCCTGTATATTCTAAATGCACCAATGCTAAGAATGCTGTTTGTAGCCTAGGCTACTGCCTCAACTCATTATGAACACAAGTCCAAAATAATTTTATTTTCTTTCAATTTATATAATTTTATAGAATTATAACCATTAAATATGTATTTGTTAATTAGCTGGTATTTTGTTATTGTTGGCAGAAAAGTGGTTTTTAAAAAAAATCATTTATTAGTGTTATCTGGTATTTTTTGGTATCCCTGTAATAAGGTAAATCTTATTCACCCTTATAGATCAGTACTTGGAATACTGCCAGTCATATCATTAGTATTCTATAAATTATAAGGAATCTTTGTTTTTCTTCATACTGTGGGATGAAGCAATAAAATTGTGGAAATTTTACAATTATTTTATGAAAGTTTTTCTTTAAATTATTTTTCAAACATTAGAAACATTTAAATTGTTTATAAATGTAAAGTGGAGTGAAAGAAAGTAAAACTAATGATAAATAAATCACCAAGAATTCATGGAATGGAAATTGAAATGTTTCCAAAAATGTATGCAATGCTTGATGTGCTTAATGGAAAATGAATGTGATGCTGGCAGTGTGCCAAAATTTTGTGAGAGTTATTTGGCCAACCAGCTGGAAGATGTGCCTATTTCAAAGGAAGTGATCCAATAGAAAGTGGAAAATATTGAACAATATTATTAATATCACATACAAGTAAAATTTTTCTGAAGATAATTCACAAATGGTGCAAGCTGGATTCACAAGGTGACATAGAACACAGGATGTCATCGCTGTTATCACAAGGATTTTGACTGAAAGCAGAGAATACCAGGAAGATATTTACCTGTGTTTTATTGATTGTACAAAAGCATTTCATTGTATCAATCATAACAAACTAAGGATAGCATTGTGAATAATGAGATCCAAGGACATTTAATTGTGCTCATGTAGATCCTGTACACAGACCTAGGGCCATGATTTAAAATAAGAAAAGGTGCATAGCAGAATTGTAGTCTTTCACCATATTTATTCAGTTGGTATACTGAGCAAATAACCCAAGAAACTAACCCGTATGGAGAAGAACATGTCATCTCAGGATTGGAGGGAAACACATTAACAACTGGTGCAGTGCAAGTAATACGACCTTGTTTGCTGAAATAAAGGGGAATTGATGAACTTACAAGTGAAGGTGAAAGACTTCCATAAGGATTACACCTCAACATAAGGAAACAAAAATTCTTACAATATAACAAATAAGCAACATTATGATAAATTGAGAAAAGAGTGACATTATCAAGGATTTAATTTTACTTGGCCACACAGGTATTGCCCAATGAAGTAGCAGTGAATAATCAAATGGCATATTACAATAGACAAATATGTGGCAAAATAACTTTTTTAACAAAGATGTCTCTTTGAAGACTAACATACACCTGACTCAAACAATGGTATTTTCATTCACCTCCTATGTATGTGAAATCTGGATAGTAGATAGAGACTACTAGAGAAGAATTTATGCATTTGAATTATGGTGTTGATGAAAAATGTTGACTATACTATGGACTGTCAAAAGAACAAACTATACTATGGACTGTCAAAAGAACAAACATATCCGTCTTGGACTAAGCACAGCCAGAATGCTCCCTAGAGGTGAAGATGGTGAGACTTTATCTTGCTTACTTGCTGACCATGTTATCAAGAGGGATCACTCCCTGGAAAAGGACATCATGCTTGGTAAAGTAAGGGTTAGATTAAAAAAAGAACACCCTTGAGATAGTTAAGGTTTATTGTGCCTACCTGGCTGATAGACAGACACATGTGGGATTAATTGAAGAGCAAAGAGATAAATGGCTCGGTAATCTTCACCTTTCTGATTCTCTAATGCCTTGCTCTCTGATGGTCAGACCAGTTGTGGCTGCCATAGCTAATTCTCTGCCTCAGCTGGCAAGGCTCACTTTCCGCAAAACATCCCTGAGGAGAAGCCACATGGACCTACCCCGAAGCATCCCTGGGTGCTGGAGCAGCCATGTGGAGACCCCTGCCAGCGCTGAGATGCTTACACGCTCACTGATTTGGCTTTCCTCCTGCAGTCGGCATCGTTGCATGTGTTTTGTGAGATTGAGGACTTTGTAGATTGGTGTTGGACATATGGGCTCAGGTTGGACTTATGGGCTTGGACAGCACTGGGTTGGGATGCTTTCTGAATGTACACTTACCCTTTATATAAAACTCTCTTTTATGTAGATATGAGTTTCTGTGGATTTAGTTTTCTAGTCTACCTAGACTAACACGACCCTGAATGATAAAGTAACTTCAACAATCAGCTCAACATAGTAATTATTCTGAAGATGGCACATGGCCAGGCAGCATTTTCTTCTGTTGTACATAGGGTCAGAATTAACTTAATAGCACCTAACATCAGACAATGTTTATTCAGTATATTTATAATTTTAAAAGTATAAAAATAATATATTTTATTTCTTTGTAATAATGTATCATATAATTCCAACAGTGTTTGTCCTCTCACTATCAAAATTTCTATATTATCGTTGACTGGATTCTCTAGAGAAGCAAAACCAAGGAAGATTATAGATATATAATCTATCTGTGTATATATATATACAGAAATATATATATTTCTATCTGTATATATATATATATATATATATATATATATATATATATACACAGAAATCTATCTCAGAGAAACGAAGAGGAATAGAGATTGAGGGGAACACACCAAGCCGCAAGGATGATATTCCTGCTCAGAGCAGATAATGCACAGAGAGAACCATAGGGCCGGTTCTACCATGAGACACGACATCCATCACTGAATCATAATGCTACAGGGGACAATACTGGAGACACGGTGTGGGAATTGTGCCTGATCTGACCCCATCACATTGGGGTAAAACACCAAGGGCATGCAACAGAGCATCAAGGGGAGAAAAGTGATAAAATCCCCAGGGAATAACAAAAATAGACTTTGGAGACACAGTGTGGCACTCAATCAGATTCAACTGGAAAACACCCCTAAAGGTCAAGAAACAGACCTGGAACTATTTATAGCCTTTTCATTTTTTGTCATTGGCTTTCTTTTGGATTTTTGTTGTTGTTATTGCTTTGTTGGTTTTGTCTTCCTTTGTTGTTTTGCTTGGCTTTGCCTGGTTTTTGCATTTATTAATGTCTCTGCCTATCTATCTAGATGAGATAGGTGGGATAAACAATTCGGAGATGAAAACAACGGAACCTATAGTTCCAGGGGATATGGGAGAAGGGGAGGTGGGAGAAAGGAAGGGGGTGGGCAACCACCCAGGGACAAGGGAACAACAAGTGAACTAAAATCAATGGAGAAAAGGGCGTAGGATGCCTAATGGAGCTTAATCAAGAGCAATGTAGGAGCAAAGCAGTACTAACCCTGAATGAAGACCAAACATGATGGTGAGATAAGAGGAAAGTGAAAGGAAACAGAGGAAAGAACCAGGAGGCAAAGGACACTTATAGAGGTCTAAATACAGGCATGTACACATGTAAATATATTTATATGTAATGAGGGGGGAACAGATCTATGTACTTATATCCATATGTTAAGAATTAAGATTGCAGATGAACATTGGACCTCAACTCAAGTACTCCTTCAACACAAGAACACTTTGTTCTAATAATCCAGCTCACGTTCCTGACACAATTGCTGAAGACAAAATGGATGCATAAGCAAATGTGGTGAAGAAAGCAGATGGTGCTAGATATAAAAAATATATAGCATGTGGGGTCTTAATGGCTTGAAGATAAACAAGTAGCCATCTAGCTGAGAAGCAATAAAGCCCTCATGGAAGAAGCATACCAGCCTGTGTGATCATGACATCATCGATGGGACCAGGTATCAGGCATCTAGACCCAGAACAAAATCATACCCAATGTGAACTGTGTGTGTATATATGTGTGAAGTGGTGTGTGTGTGTGTGTGTGTGTGTGTGTGTGTGTGTGTGTGTGTGTGAGAGAGAGAGAGAGAGAGAGAGAGAGAGAGAGAGAGAGAGAAGTGGAGACCCAAAGCCCATCTGTAGACAATTGGACATCTCCTCATAGAAGGGTCACAAGGAAGAGATGAGCCAGTCATGGTGCAGGATAGCACCAATGAAACATAAAAATTTCCTCTAGTTGCTTAATGCTTCCTTCCCCCACTATCATGACCTTAATTCTACCTTACAAATTGGATTACACCAGAACATGCACACTGCTACAGATAAGAGCCCACAAAACAGAAAATCCAGGATAGATAAACCCCAATGAGAGTAGAGATACCAGGAGAATTGGGGGAAAGGGGTGGAGAGAAAGGGAGAATCGATCACAAGGATAAACATATAGCCCCCTTCCAGGAGCTGTACAACAGAAAAGTGGGTGAAGAGCGACAGAGGATGATGTAAGATATGAAAATAATAATCTATAACTTATCAAGGTTTCATGAGGGAGGATGAACAGGGAGGGAGGGGGAAATGAGGTGCTGATATCAAGAGCTCAAGTAGAAAGAAGACATTTTGAAAATGATGGTAGCATGTGTACAAATGTGCTTGACACAACGAATTATTGTATGGATTGTGATAAGAGATGTAAGAGCCCCAATAAAAAGTATGTAATTAAAATAAAAAAATTAAAAATAAATCTATCTCAAGGAAATGGTTCACACAGTTGTGGAGGATGGCAAGTTCCAAGACCATGAATCAAATGTCATATTACAGGCTTCTGACTTATATAATTGCAGCAGCTGGTCAACCAAAGATGGACAGATCAGATGGCAGGCTGTTGCCTGTGGAGACATTGAATCAAAGGTCAGCAGGTATAATGGCAGACTGCTGACAACTCCCAGGATCAGCAGACAATACAGTAGGCTATTGGGTCAAGTCCAAAGAACAAGCTCTCAGATGAGAAACCAGATAAAGGATCCAGACTCGGCAAAAAGCAAGAATGCACTGCCAGAACATCCATATATATTAGAAGCAGATCACAGCCCCAAGGATATTTTCTTTCCATTGACTGGCTTCTTAAAACATATATCATGATGGAGGTGATTATGATATGTAAGATCTCATCATGGAGGATGACTACATCATAACTAATGAACTCAGTCAAGTTGATATATATACATGTTTAGCCATCACACATATGGAGTGATCATCTTTTCTTTGTTTCTTTCTTTTAAAAATCATTTTATTGGGAGCTCATACAGCTCTTATCACAATACATACATACATTGTGTCAAGCACATTTGTGCATTTGTTGCCATCATTTCCAAAACATTTTCTTTCTACTTGAACCCTTGATATCAGTGCCTCATTTTCCCCTCCCTCTCCCACCCATCCTCCTTTACAAACCCTTGTTAATTTATAAATTGTTATTATTTTTTTCATGTCTTACACTGACCGATGTCTCCCCTCACCCACTTTTCTGTTGTCTGTCCTCCAGGGAGGGGGTTATGTGTAGATCCTTGTAATCAGTTCCCCCTTTCTCCCCCTCACCTTCCCCTTTCCCACCTAGTATCACTATTCTGATTTTTGGTCCTGAGGGATTATCTGTCCTGGATTCTCTGTGTTTCCAGATCTTATCTGTACCTGTACACATGGTCTGGTCTAGCCAGATTTATAAGCTAGAATTGGGATCATGATCGTGGAGGGGGCAGGAAGAAGCATTAAAGAACTAGAGGAAAGTTGTATGTTTCATCGGTGCTATACTGCACCCTGGCTGACTCATCTCTTTCTGTGACCCTTCTGTGAGGGGCTGTCCAATTGTATACAGATGAGTTTCAGGTCTCCTCTCTGCATTCCCTCTCGGTCACATTGATATGATATTTTGTTCTGGGTCTTTGATGCCTGATACCTGATCCCGTCAACACCTCATAATCACACAGGCTGGTGTGCTCTTCCAAGTGGACTTTGTTGCTTCTCAGCTAGATAGCCGCTTGTTTAGCTTCAAGTCTTTAAGACCTCCAACACTATATCTTTTGATACATAGGCACCATAAGCTTCACCACATTTGTTTATGCACCCGCTTTTTCTTCAGCGATTGTGTGGGGCAGGTGAGCATCACAAATGCCAGGTTATTAGAACAAAGTGTTCTTGCATTGAGGGAGTCCTTGAGTAGAGGGCCAATGTCCATCTGCTACCTTGATACTTAAGATATAAATATATGTACATAGATCTACTTCTCTATCATTTATATAAACATATTTACATATATACATGCCTATATTTAGATAGCTATAAATGCCCTTTGCCTCCTACTTCTTTCCTCTATTTCCTTTTACTTTCCTCTTGTCCCACTATCATATTTGGCTTCCATTTAGGTTTCAGTATTTCCTCTCAGTTACACTGCCCTTGATCAAACCCTACCAGGCATCCTACACCCTCCTTGCCATCAGTTTTAGAGAGTGATCATCTTTTCTTTGCTTTGGAAGTTTTCATATGCCTTTCTAAGTTCAGATCTACTTTCAACATTTTATCCTTGAACTTAAAGCGGCGAAATCGTTCCAAACATATCTTTCACATGAATATTTTTGCCATCATTTTCTTTGGAACATCTTTATCCTTATGCAACCATTTTCTTCACTTATGTTAATAAATTTGCCTTCCCTAACTAAATATGGGTACAGCTTGCAAATAACTGTAGTGTCAACATTCCAGTGGCCAGATATTTCTTCTCAAATTCCACTTGTACTAAATTTTACATTCAATTTTAGTATTTTACTTTTTAAAGCATTTTTCCCTTTGTTGGTGAATTCTCTTTTTAAATTGTCCACTTTTGTAAAATTTCATGTGCGTTTATCACAGATAAGGAGGCCATATGACTACATACTTTGCTATCTGTATGTAAACTGAATGACATACGTACACTGACTAATCCAAACAGTCCCTGAAAGACTTTGAAAGAAGTGTCATTAATCATAATATGATGTGATGTACATTTGTTATTTAGTGACCTGAGGACTAAAGAGCTAGTAGGGGGAAGTGTACATTATACATCTACTAGTAGGGGGAAGTGTACATTATATATCTAGTAGAGCTAGTAGGGGGAAGTGTACATTATACATCTACTCAGTGTGTGTAAATGTAGATAGTATTGTGAGAAAATGGACATGATTTGACTTTCTGGACCATAAATTTTAATGGGAGAATACAGGCAAACAACTAGCCAATAGCTACTTGATAAGCACTACAATGGGAAGAATATAGAAATCTATGAAGGCACACAGGAGAAGCAGTTAACCCTCCTTGGAATGGTCTGATGTTATTCCACAGGTGGAATAACATTGCTTTCAGTGTGTTTCTTGGACACCATATATAGCTGGATTTTGTTTTGTGAACCAACTTCAAAATCTTTTTTTTCCTCACAGGTAAATAAAGTCTATTTGCATTTCTTGTTAGAGCTGGCATGGTGGTGTTAATTCTGTCCTGATATTGTATTCTATCTTGTGATGTTTCCTTTTCTTTCTTTATGAGATGTACATTCTCTATCATTTTATTTGGACTTTTAAAATAGAAGTTCGCGTTTTTATTTCAGTGATGTTTTGGTTACCCAGTGCCGCCACTCAAAAATACAGCATGAGTGGGTTGCTTGAAAGGAAAAAAAATTATTTTCTCACAGTTCAGAAGGATAGAAGTCCAAATCCAGTACATGGCTCTAAAGGAAGTTTCCATCTACTTCAGTTTCTAGTAACTGGAATTCTTGGAGTTACTAGGCTTGTAGATACATCTGTTGTGTGTCTTAGTCTTTATATATGGCATCTCCCCCCCCCCACCCAGCATGTGATATATATATTAAATGACTCCATTCACATATGAAACCAAAAACAAATTCACTGCCATTGAGTTAATTCTGACTCATAGTGACCTTATAGGGCAGAAAAGAAGTGCCCCTTTAGCTTTATGAAGCTATGAATCTTTACAGGAAAAGGAAATCTCATCTTTCTCCTATGGAATGGATGGTAGCTTGAACAACTGACTTTGCAATTAGCAGTTCAATAGAAATCCACTACACCATTAGGGTCAAAATCCCTGTTTCCAAATAGGGTCAAAATTACGGGTATAGGAATTAAGATTTCAACACATTATTTTGGGGGTTATACAAATCAATCCATATGAAGTGGTATAGTACAGTGGTTTTTCTTTTACATACATGATCTTTCTTCCTTAGGTTTGTAATTATTTAGATGATTGATCAGCTGCAATTTGCTAAAATATTGGTTGGTTTAATATCCACATAAGTGATTTGCAGGGATTGGTCAGTTTTCCATCTGAATAAAAAGCATGAAAATTCACCTACTGGGATTGGTCAGTTCATGATCCACCTCATGTTGGATTATGAAGTTCATGCTCTGAAATTATAGGGAGTGTTTCTACATAAAGAGTCCAGGTGGGCTTTTTGCCTCTGGCTGCTTGAGCATTGTGCACCATCGTGAATGACACAGTTACCATCTGGACCAGAAAGTTCACGAAAAACCAGTTACTTAAGTGAAAACAAATGGTCACTGATGTCCTTGGGAAAGCAACCGTGCCTAAGACAGAAATTCATGAAAAACTAGCCAAAATGTACAAGACTACACCAGATGTAATTTTTGTATTTGGATTTAGAGCCCATTCTAGTGGTGGCAAGACTACTGGCTTCAGCATGATTTACAATTCTTTGGATTATGCAAATAAAAATGAACCTAAACACAGACTTGCAAGAAATGGCCTGTATGAGAAGAAAAAGACCTCAAGAAAGCAACACAGGAATGCAAGAACAGAACGAAGAAAGTCAGGGGCACTGCAAAGGCCAACGTGGGTGCTGGCAAAAAGAAAGAATAAAGAGTCTACAGTGACCTGATCTGCACTGGTTATGTGGAATTTTTCACCAGAGAATTAAGAAACTATAAAATCTGAAGAAAAAAAAAAGTCCAGGTGGTACTGTGGGGGTAAGGGATGGGATGCTAGCTGCAAGGTGGTATAGCTCATGAGCTAATCTTTGGGAGAAAGATGAGGCTGTGTACTCCCCTGTAAGAAGATGTGGGCAGAATCCCACCTTTTAATCAGGTCATAGATGCATCCTTGGGGATTTGACCTTTTGAATATCTATAAAGAGACACTGTGGCGAACACTTTTTCTCTTCTCCTTCCTGCTAGTTTAGATCTTGCATCTGACTTCCTTGGATTTTGGCTATGTGGCCTACTAACACTTGGGAGCTGTTGACTGGCTGACATGTTCCCTCCCTTGAATCCACTTGATTCTGCTTCTACTATCCTGCATTCTTACCACCTCCTGCTTCATTTTCCTGGTTCAGCATTCAGCAGATATGTGAATTGGAGAGTCTACAGCTTTTATCTGAACCACAGACTGGAATTCAACTGGACTTGCCTACTCTGCAGCTCTGAGGGCCCCATTCTTGTTATAAATTCCTTTCTTGATTTAAATATCCTTCTTAAGTGGCACTCATTTTGTTTCTATAGGAAACACAGCTTAACACACTCTATATGAGTTGGACACTACTGGATACCAGTGGGTTTGATTGGCTGACTTTGGGTTTCTACATAGTCAATCTCCCATAGGTCTGGGGCTTTCCAAATCAATGAGAGCATGGAGAAGAATGCATGTTTTGACAATAAGCCCAGACTGAGGATCTCCTAGGAGAATTGTAATACAGGTCACAGGCTGTCACACTGAACTTGTAACACTCACTGAGCCCATAACATTGATAAATGAAATGGTGATAAGGACAACTGAGCAGCAGATAAAGGGCTACAGTCACGGGAATGGTGGTAATCACAGACCAACAAATGGTTTCACTGGGCAGTCAGGCCACAGGGGATGGCAAAAGTATACAAACTGTCTCATAGAGCAGAGCTGGACACTTATTGACTGGAGGTTGCCAGTGGAGAAGAGTCAGGGTGCCCACCCAATGTCATAAAATGTGACATGGGTAATTTTGGAAGAGTGAAAATGTCCCTGGGTTCCTTTACCATCCACACCTTCATTGTAGTCATATATACATTTATAGATCTATTTTTAAACACTCCCATCATTCCTAGCTGAGGTTTCCCCAGTCACTATTGCTTGAATGAAGCTCATTCTCAAAAAGTTTCTCAAAAAGGACTTGTTGATGTATAATGCTCTACATTTTTGTACATTTAAATTGTTTTTCTATATTCTTGATATTTGAAGGACAGCTAGATATAAAATCACATTTATCGGGGAAGAAAATCTATAGAACTCAGAAAATACTCCAAGAGCAATCTGAGAAAATAAATGAAAATTTAAAACCACAAAAATCCCCAGAAGAAGTCCTGAATATTAATATTATAATTAGACAATACTTTGAAAAAGCAAAACAGTGAAAGTGAAGAAATGGAAGGCCAAATTATTGACCTTGAAGAGAAATCTCTTGATAGCAATCTAAAAGAAGATCAATCAATAGAAAGAATAAAACAATCTGAGGAAAGTCTAAGAATTATTTGGGACACTATCAAGAGAAATTACATCTGATTTCTGTTCCAGAACAGGGAGAAACTTTTTTTAAAAATCCACAGATAAAATAGTCTAAGCAATGCTGGAAGACAACTTTCCTAACACTACAAAAAAAGGAGATAATAAGAAATGAGACCTCGACTCTTCTGAGATGTTTCCAAACTCTACCAGCCCAATGAGCAAGAAATGTACACTATCTTGTAAGACCCTGAATTACTACCTGCAGTTGTGCTGTTACCCCAAACCCATCATCTTGCCAACCAGATGAGAATGTAGCTGCTAACTGGAGATCTGGAGCAGGCTGGAGATGTGGAACAGGCCAGCGATCTGGAGCAGAGCTCTTGTCTTCCCTTGGCAGTGGACACCGAGCTAAGTCAGTTTCCGAATACATCCGAACCTGATGGCAGCAAAGTGGTCAAACTTCCCACCCTCGCATCCCCTTCCAACCCCAACCATCAGAAATACAATGTAACCCTGAACAATAGCAAAAAAGGTTTATGTACAAATTATTTGTAAGTTCTCTGTACTGATTCTCAAAACAGTAAATAAAATACCAGTTACCATTATAAAAAGGAGGTAGTAACTATTCAAGAAGCGTAAAGAACTCCAAACAATATAGATCCCCCACCCCCAAAGATATTCACCATGACATATCATAGTCAAACTTTCCAATATCAAAGACAAGGTAAGAATTCTGAGAGTAACTCAGGGAAAAAGAAAAATTACCTACTAAAATAAACCTATGAGAACAAATCTGGACTTTAAAGCAGAAACCAGGCAGGCAAGAAAGCAACGAAATTATATATCTATGTCTACATCTAATATATTTCTATTTCTACATTTATTTCTATATCTATGTATATTCTTTGAGCAACATTAGAGAATTACCAACAGCAGTCATCAACCTGAGATCAACATACAAGAACCCTACCCATAAGTCAATCCACTTAAAGCAGTACTCAAAATAAAATAAATTTGCAATATTAAAAATGGGGAGCAAGAAATATTCCAAAATGAATATAATTATAATGAAATGGAGGGAATGGTTTAGATATAAAACATTCTAATTGAGAGAAAGTCAAGTCGTTTACAAAATAGAACAAGCTGCCTTATACTTGGGGAGAAAATAATAATAAGGTAACCTCAAAGAAAATACAAATGCTCCATCAAAATTTAAAACCAGATTGTGGACTTCCTGGGAGATGGCGACCGAGTAACACATACCAGAGGGACTCTGCAGAAATTAGAGCAGGAGAGTCACTGAGAGGGAGATTTCACATTGGCTGGTCACAGGAGGCGGATCATAAAAATAAGTAGGCACAAATCCACTAGGTTTTGAGGAGCTGGGGGCTTTTGGCTTACCACTGTGGAGGCTAACTAAAGATTAAACTTAGCCTGGCCACAGGCTCAGCCAGAGCTGGGCTCTTTTTGCCAGCCCAGGGGCTTTGATTCAACACAGCCACAGCTTGCTACCACCTCTGGGCAGGGTTTAAATCCCTCCAGCCCCACAGTCAGGTGATCTGGGCTCAGCTATATCTTAACTTTGCTTCTCTCTCTTCTCTCTTTCCCACCATAGTTTCAGAAGGTTCAGTTATTGTTTTCTCTTTCCTCTCACACACAACTGCTGGCTTCCAAACCACTCCCATTTGCCTAGGGCAATTATGCCTGCCCTCCACCCAGCAGGGGGACCTCTGCTCTCTGCGGTATAACACATGGTGGAGGAAATCCCAACCACCTTCCATGGCAGGGGAACTCACGTCTATCCTCCAAGGCCCTTTAAGTGGCTTGGGGAAGTCCCGCCCACATTTTGGGGTGCTCCACTTAGCTGGGGGGAACCTCTGCCCTCCTTCCACAGTGCTCTACATGGCTGGGGGAGCTTCTACCCATCCACCACAGTCCCACGTGGCTGAGGGAAGTTCCTCCCACCTGCCAAAGTGCCTCACACAGCCTAAGGGAGCTCGGCAAACACTCTCAATGAGCCATGCTGCTGCAGGAAATTTTGCCCTACTGATGTGATCTAGCCAACTAAGACAATTCGGCCCATCACCCATGGTGCTGGACACCAAAGTGGGCACACTTACCTGCTCTCCATGGCACTCCCGTTGCAGCAGGCACCCCCAAATACCCTCTGAGGAGCCTCAAGCCAACATGGACTGCACCACCACAGTTTCCTGTGGCATCACGTCAGGCAGCATGATCTTCATGAGTCCACAACCACCCAACCAGCGCCCCCTAATAGTACCATCCACTTGCCCTCCAAATAACAGAATACTGGTTGGCTAGGGAAAGAGTGAAACCACAAGAGGATAAAGCAGTAGCCTGACCCCCACAGTTCAATTAGCTGCAGGTGGATCGAAAAAGCATTACTATGAGTCTCCCAAAGAGAGAGCCCAGTTGTCTATGGCTCTCTGGAGACTGGCAAGAGGCTCCTCTAAAGCAACACAATGAAAGCAGCAATGAGGCCAACAACCTCAAACGAAAAAACAAACAAACACAGGAAACAAAAGGCAATGACTCAAGAAGTCCTGAACCTAATGGTGTGCCACAAGAAGCATACATTGATCTGCCACAGAAAGAAATCGTCAGAATACTGCTTGGAGTCATACAGGATATGAGGAAAACAATACAGAAAAAGGATGAAATGATAGAGGAGATAAAGATCACACACCAAAGCGAAATACAAGACATAAGGGATGAGATAACAAAAGCAAGTAGTAAATTCACAGACTTCACCAACAGACTTGAGGAGGCACAGAATCACACCAGTGACCTAGAGCAGGGATGTTCAAACTCAATTAAAACACAGGCCATTTGGTGCAACAGGCAAGATTCACACGGGCCACATCACATTTACAAATTTTGTTAAATTTATATTTTGAAGTGAGGATTCAGGAATTTGGATAGTATAATTAAATCACTATATAATTGCTTTTATTTAAACATTAATTTTATTTAATGTATTTATAAAACTAAAATTAAGTAAAAAAATTATATTTTTACTCGAAAAATTTTAGCACTTTCCTCCTACTAATTTTCAACTACCTCTTAAGTTGTGACCAGAAAATATAACAAAGTAACTAATAAAAAACACAAAATGTTGGACAGCTGACAAATGTGATGCATAATCGTAATGGTTTCCCTCTCAAAATGTTAGCTAGTGCTGCCGCTAGATATGATTCATAACAGCACAACCCAGAGTACTCTTTTTTAACCTTTTCACTATTGGGATCTGTTTACATTATTTGATACTGATAGTGGTAGACATATTGCTTCCAAACATCACTGGAACTGAGTCAGCGCATTTATACATGTCCACAGGCCCCCAGTAAAAGCACTTGGCAATGCATATAGTTGTCTTCAGTAGTTAAAAGGTTAACAAGGGAATTGTGTGTACAGTATTGCCTCGATCTTCCCAAAGAACTATTTTCTTCATAATAATTTTTTCTATTTTAATTTTATTTCAGAACATTGTCAGCCAAAAAAAAAAACTACCTCGGGGGCCACATGTCGCTGGCAGATCACTAGTTTGACACCTCAGACCTAGAGGATAACCAGGAAGACTTCAACAAATGGTCAAATAAGATCATCAAAGACGTTGAGGAAAACCTGAGAGTCATGTCTGATGCTATGAATAGGAACAACATTAGAATAATTGAATTACCTGAGAAAGACACCATGAAGAAGTCAACAACAAAAATCATGAGGGAATTCTTAGAGGAAAACTTCCCCAGCATAATGAATGAAAACTAGGCAACCACTCAGAAGGTTGAAAGAACACCATCTAGACTAAATCCCAAGAAGTCACCAAGGGATATAATAGTTAAATTACCTAACTTTGAAGAAAAGGAGAAAATCCTGAGAGTAGCAAGGGAAAAACAAGCAGTCACTTATAAGGGTACCCAAATAAGAATATTTTCAAACTTATCAGTGGACAATATGAAGACGAGGTGAGAGTGGAGTAATATATTCCAAAAATTGAAGGAAAATAACGCAAAACCAAGAATACTCTGTCCTGCCAAATTAACTATCAAAATCTATGGAGAAGTAAGAGTTTTTGCAGACAAGGAAAAACCTCAAAGAATACCTTAAAAGAAACCCAGCCCTACAAAAGATCCTTGCCAACCCAGTATGGGCAGAAGACCAACACTCACCAAGCAAAAATAAGAGATCATCACATAAAATAACTCCATTTAGAGGGCAACAAAGAGAAAACAGCCCCCAAGATAGCATTGGCTCAATGGTGAAAGGAGGCAAGAATGAACACACATACACACACACACACACAACACTGATAAGGAATGGAGGTAGGAAAACACTCAAAACAAAATGTACAAGATGACATCGAATAGTCCACAGATGGAGGTAATAACGCTGAAAATAAATGGACTGAACTCAGTCATAAAAAGACTGAGGCTAGCAAACTGGCTTAGAAAACACAACCTGTTGATCTACAGGAGATACATCTCAAGATTACAGACAAAAATATGCTTAGACTCAAAGGCTGGAAAAAAACATACCAAACAAATGGTAATTCAAAAAAAGCAGGAGTTGCAATCCTAATCTCGGCTAACATTGATCTCAAGGTGTAAGCCATAACAAGATATAAGGAGGGGCGCTATATAATGCTCAAGGTGGACCAAGAACCAGTGAGCATAATAAATATATACAATTTCCAACAAAAGACCCATCAATATTGTCAATCAAACACTACAAAAGATGCAAAAAGAAGTTACAGTCTCAACAATTACAGTAGATGACTTTAATATACCACTCTCTGAAAAAGATAGATCACAGGGAAAGAAGCTTAACAAGGAGGCTACAGATCTAAACACTATGATTAGAGGACTTTACCTGATAGGTATTTTCAGAACTCTCCACCCAAATGCAAAAAAAAAAAAAAATCACATTATTTTCAAGCCCACATGGCACATACTCAAAGATAGACTACATGCTGGGACACAAGTCAAAACTGTGTAAATTCAAGCACATAGAGATCATACACACTTCTCTCTCTGACCACTATTCCATAAGGCTGGAAATCAACAAAAAAATTATTAAGAAAACAAGGTCAAACAATTGGTGGATGAATAACTCTCTATTGCAAAAGGAGTGGTTAATGGCCCAGATCAGAAAAGTTAGGGAGTTTCTAGAAACCAATGAGAATGAGAATAAATTGTACCAAAACCTTTGGGACACAGCAAAGGCAGTTATCAGAAGAAGTTTGATAGCAGTACATGCACACATGAAAAAGGAAGAGACATTTATGCTGGCACAAAACTTACAGCAATTACAGCAGACTCAACAGTACAATCCTACTAATAGCAAAAGAAAAGGAATAATAAAATTCAGGGTTCAGATTCATGAGAGGGAAAACAAGAAAACTATGGGAAAAATTAATGCAGCTAAAAGTTTGTTCTTTGAAAGGATTAACAGAATCAACAGACCACTGGTAAACCTAACCAAAGAAAGGAAGGAACAATTTCAATATCAAGGATGAGTGATGAAAGAGGGGTCATTCAAAAGATCCTAATGAAATCAAAAGGATAATTACAAAGTATGACAAAGGGCTGTATTCCAATGAATTCAACAACTTGGAAGATATGAACAAATACTCAAAAAACAATCCCTCCCTAGACTATCACCTATGAACGTCAAGAATCTCAGCAGACCTACAGCAATAAAAGAAATAGAAAAGGTTATCAAGGGATTGCCAGCAAAAAAATCCACTGAACTAGATGGCTTCACAGGAGAATCTACCAAGCATTCAGGAAAGGACTGATACCAATCCTATGCAAACTCTTCCAGAACAGAAAAAGATGGCAAACACCTGAACTCTTTCTATGAAACTAGTATAATTCTGACACCTAAAATGGGCAAAGATCTCACAAGAATTGGGAACTACAGACCAATATCCCTAATCAACATGATGAAAAAACATTAACAAAATCGTGGCAAACAGAATACAAAATTATATAAAAAGAATAATCCATTATGACCTAGTGGGATTCAGGAATGGTTCAACATAAAAATTACCATAAATATTATTTGCACATTGACATGAAAAATTATAAGAACCACATGACAATATTGGTAGATGCTGAAAAAGCTTTCGACAACATTCAAAACCAATTCCTGTTTAAGACACTCAAGAAGATAGGAATAAAAATAAATAGAGAAAAAATGAAAAAATCCCACTGAAGGGGACCAAATAAGGATGCTCCTTGCCCCACTTTTATTTAACATCATACTGAAGGCCTTAGCTAACAACATAAGGCAAAGAAAAGTCATCAAAGGTGTACTCCTGGGTAAGGAAGATGTGAAACTATCATTATTCACAGGTGATATGATTTTATATATGGAAAATTCCAAAAGCTCCACAAAGGGAGTATTGGAAGCAATAGAGCAGGGGTTCTCAACCTTCCTAATTCTGCAACCCTTTAACACAGTTCTTCATGTTGTGGTGACCCCAAACAAAATTATTATTATTATTTACCATCAAGCCTCCTTATTTATTGTATAGTAACTTTCCTTTCTAGCCCACTTTTTTTTTAGGTTTTTTTTTTTTTTTTACATTTTATTAGGGGCTCATACAGCTCTTATCACAATCCATACATATACATACATCAATTGTATAAAGCTCATCGGTACATTCTTTGCCCTAATCATTTTCAAAGCATTTGCTCTCCACTTAAACCCTTTGCATCAGGTCCTCTTTTTTCCCCCTCCCTCCCTGCTTCCCCCTCCCTCATGAGCCCTTGATAATTTATAGATTGTTATTTTGTCATATCTTGCCCTATCCGGAGTGGATTACCAACTTTATATGGAAAGGGAAGAAGCCCAGAATAAGCAGAGAACTCCTCAAGAAGACGGACAGGAGAAAAAAAATAAAGAAATAAAAAATAAATTTAAAAAAGAAGAAGAAGGACAGAGTGGGAGGGCTTCCTTTACTTGACTTTAGCACATATTATACAGACACAGTGGTCAAAACGTGTAGTATTGGTATAATGACAGATACTCAGATCAATATAAAAGAACTGACAACCTAGAAATAAAATTGTCAGCATGCAGACAACTGATCTTTGATAAGGGCCCAAAAAATATCAAATGGGAAGCAGATGTCCTCTTCAAGTGATGCTGGAAAAGATGAATATCTACCTGCAGAAAAAAATGAAGCAAGGCCCTTACCTCACTCCTTGTATAAGAATAAACTCAAGGTAGATCACAGACCTTGAGGTAAAACCCCAAACTATTAGGGCCATCAATGATGGAATTGGGATGAACTTGAGAACTTTGGTGCAGGGAAAACTTAGGCTATCAGAAATAGGGAAGAATACCAATAGAGAGGAGGCACAACTTGACAAGTGGAATATACTGATGGTAAACACCTGTCTACAACAAAAGAATTCACTAAGAGAAAAATAAGAGAGCCCACAGTCTGGGAAACATCTTCAGCAATGACACATCAGACAAAGGCCTTATTACTAAAATCTACAGTACTCTACTAGCTTTAGCTTCCAAAAAGAACAAAGACTAACTGCCCACGGAAGAGGTGGGCAAAGGACCTGAACAGAAGTTTACCAAGGGCAGAAATCTGAATGGCCAATAAACATATGAGAAAATGTTCCCAATCATTAGCCATAAGAGAAATGCAAATTAAAACAATGAGATACTAACACCCTCAAAGGTAGCCCAATTAAAAAAATCAGAAAGCAACAAGTGTTGGAGGGGCTGTGGTGAGATAGGAACTCTCCTCCACTGCTCATGGACCTGTAGGTATATACAGCCACTATGGAAATTGAGTTGGTGATATCTAAAACAGTTGGAAATTGAGCTACCGTACAACCTAGCAATTCCCCTACTGGACATATACCCAGAAGAGGCAAGAAACAAACCACAGCCAGACATCTGTGCTCCCATGTTCATCGCAGCACAGTTCACAATCACAAGGAGTTGGAAACAACCTAAATTTCCATCAACAGATGAGTGGATCCAAAAGCTGTGGTACATGCATACAATAGCATACTACACATCCCTAAAAAGCAGTGATGAATGCATTAAGCACATCACCACATGGGAAGAACTGGAGCAAATTATGCTAAGCTAAGTAGTCCAGCACAAAAGGACAAGTGCAACATGAGTCCACTGAGGTAAGCTTTAAAACGTAAAAGGAACATAGGGTATAAGTAACTGAATGTATACATTCCTGGGGTGAGGTTCAGGTACTGTAGCAGGGCCAGCCCCAATCCCAACAACATGGTCTTCCCCCACAGAAGAATTCACTTCAGAGGACAGCATTAAAGCTACAGCTCAGGAAGAAGGGTGTGTCTGAACAGAGCAAACACAGAGAGTGGAACATATCCTGGCCCACCAAGTCCCAAGGACGATATTCCTGCTCTGAACAACCAATGCACAGAGAGAACCATAGGGCCTGCCAAACCATGAGACAAGCCATCCCTCATGGACCCACATCGCTATAAGGGACAACAGTGAAGGCACAGTGCGGGAATTTTTGTGACTGATCTGACCTAACCACACCATGGTGAAATGCTAAGGGTGTCCAACAGAGCAGCAATTGGAACAAAAGCAATGAAGTACCCAGGGGAAAACCAAAAGTAGACTTTGGGGCCAGGGTATGCCACCACATCAGACTAGACCGGAAACACTAATAAAGGTCAACAAACAGACCTTGAACTATTTATAGGCTTTCCTTTTTTTGGTCGATGGTCTTTGTTGTTTGTTTTCTTTTGTTGTTTTGTTTTGCTCTGTCTTGTTTTTCTGCTTATGATTATCTCTGCATGTTCATCTAGATAAGATAGGCAGGAGAAACCAACAGGACCAGCAGTTCAATGGGGACATAGGAGAGAGGAGGCAGGGGAAAGGAAGTGGGTGTTAACAAACCCAGGGACAAGGGAACAACAAGTGACCTAAAATTAATGGCGAGGAGGGCATAGGATGTCTGGTAGGGCTTGATCAAGGGTTTGATGCCTGGTAGGGCAATGTAACCGAGAAGAATTACTGAAATGCAAATGAAGAGCGAACCTGACAGTGGGACAAGAGAAAAGTAAAAGGAAATAGAGGAAAGAACTAGGAGGCAAAGGGCATTTATAAAGGTCTAAACACAGGCATGTACACATGTAAATATATTTATATATAATGATAGGGAAATAGATCTATGTACATATATTTATATGTTAAGTATGAAGGTAGCCAATGGACACTGGGCCTCTACTCAAATACTCCCTGAATGCAAGAATACTTTGTTCTAATAACCTGGCAATCCATGATGCTCACCTTTCCGACACGATTGCTTAAGACAAAATGAGTGCTTAAGCAAATGTGGTGAAGAAAGCTGATGGTGCCCAGCTATCAAAAGATTTAGCATCTGGGGTCTTAAAGACTTGAAGATAAACAAGCTGAGAAGCAACAAAGCCCACATGGAAGAAGCACACTAGGCTTTGTGGTCAACAGTTGTCAATAGCATCAGGTATCAGGCCTCAAAGAACAAAAAAATCCTATCATTGTGAATGGGGGGAGTATGGAGTGGAGACCCAATGCCCATCTGTAGGCAACTGGACATCCCCTTGCAGAAGGGCCGTAGGGAGGAAATGAGCCAGTCAGGCTGCAGTATAGCACCAATGAAACATACAGCTTTCCTCTAGTTCTTTAATGTTTCCTCCTTCCTCACTATCATGACCTCAATTCTACCTTACAATTCTGGCTAGGCCAGAGCTTATACACAGGTACAGATGAAAGCTGTAGACACAGGGAATTCCGTTCAGATAAACCCCTTAGGACCAATAAGGGAGTAGCTATGCCAGGAGAGTAAGGCGAAGGTGGGGAGATAAAGGGAAAACCGATCACAATGATCTACATTTAACCACCTCTCACAGGTACAATCAGACACTGACATAAGTCAGTATAAGACATGAAAAAAATTTAATAATTTATAAATTATCAAGCGTTCATAAGGGAGGGAGGGGGAAAAAGTGATGGGGGGGAGGAGGAGCTGATACTAAGGGCTCAAGTAGAAAGAAAATGTTTTGAAATGATGACAATAACAAATGTACAAATGTACTTGATACATGTAAGGAAGTATGGATTGTGATAAGAGCTGTATGAGCCCCAAACAAAATGATTTCAAAAAATCCAAAAATCAAACAAATTTGATGGTTAGGTTTTTCTTTCGATTTGGTGCACCTGTTGGAATAGATGTATGAAGTCCAGCATATCAGTCAGGCCAGAGCCTTGTGTTATCTCCTTGTGACTTTGTCCTCTTTAAAAGAGATCTGGTGGATAACTGGTTTCTTTCTCTTGCCACTCCTTTCTTACTCGCTTGCAGGCTGTGTCTGGTTTCTGAGGCCAGTTTGCCCATGTGGTCTACCTACCCTGATGGTACCCTAACTTATTCCTACCAACTTTTGATCCACTTGATTCTGCACCTGTGATCTCCTAGCTTCCACTTTTGCTTTCCTACTTCTTTGGTTGACATTTGTGTGATTCAGGAGGAGCCTGTAGCAAGCTTCTGACCCATGGACTAGAATTGGAACCCCTGCGCCATTTCCTTGAATTACATTTATTTCTTGATATAAAGTACTTTCTTTTATATATGAGTTTTAGTGGTTTTGTTTCTCTAGAAAACCCAACCTAACACACAGGATAAGCATAGAGACCAAATAAACAGTAAAATAATATCACAGGAAAAATGACAAGAAACCACCCAAACAAAATGAGCCTAGAACAGAAAATTATAATGAACAATGAAACTAGTAACACTGTCTCCTTTTCCCCCATCCCCAACACAGAGCAAAAGTAGAGCAGTAAACTCACCCCTATCAATAATGAAAACTGAATGTAAACGGATTAAATGCACCAGTCAAGAAATCAAGAATAACAGAGTAAATTAAAACAAACCCCACCCCATCCCCAGGATCCATCAATCTGATGCTCACAAAAAACACACATTAGAAACAAAGGGAAAAGAACGCTAAAAATTAAAGGATGAAAGAAAATATATCAAGCTAATGGTAATAAAAAGGCAAGACTTACAGTATTAATCTCTGGTAAAATAAATGTTAAGGCCAAATTCATATGAGACAAAGAAGTCATAGTATAATTAATGAAGGGCTAATAGAACTAGAAGACAGCCATAACAATCATAAAGGCACCCAATGGAAAACCATCAAAATACAGTATTCAAACTTTTGTTAAGTTGCAGAGAATTATTCACAATAGAAATATTCATTGACACATTATACACAAAAGCAAGAAGCTAGAAACATGAGTAGAAGAGTGGATAAATATACGTTGGTACTTATTCGCAATGGAATGTATGCGTAGTTAAAAAATAATGATGAAACATCTCATGACATGGATGGATTAGGAGAACATTTTGCTGAGTGAAGTTAGTCAATCACAAAGGTTAAATATTGTATGAGATCATGGTTATGAAAGAAAAAATCAAGATGAAAATTTTAAATACATCCCTCAAAAAAAAAGGCTTTAAGGTTTACAGGGTATGACAGGAGGGCTGGGAAGAGAAACAATAGGCTAGTGGGTAGCTTGATGAAGGGGGCAAAGAGGAAAAAGGATCGGAGGGCCAGGGAAAGTTATTGGGAGGTTGGATAAATTGTTTAAATTTTTTAATATAAAAATTAGTATCTGCCCCAGATCCTGAATGCTTCCTCCCCCTCCACCCCCCCAACTACCATGATCCGAATTCTACCTTGCAAGTCTGGATAGAGCAGAGGTTGTACACTGGTGCATATAGGAGCTGGAGGCACAGGGAATCCAGGGTGGATGATACCTTCAGGACCAGGGGTGTGAGGGGCAATACTGGGAGAGTAGAGGGTGAGTGAGTTGGAAAGGGGGAACCGATTACAAGGATCTACATGTGACCTCCTCCCTGGGGGATGGACAACAGAGAAGGGGTGAAGGGAGATGCCGGGTAGGGCAAGACATAACAAAATAATAATCTATAAATTATCAAGGGCTCATGAGGGAGTGGGGAGAGGTGAGGGAGGGGGGAAAAAAGAGGACCTGATGCAAAGGGCTTAAGTGGATAACAAATGCTTTGAAAATGATTAGGGCAAAGAATGTACCGATGTGCTTTATACAATTGATGTATGTATATGTATGGATTGTGATGAGTTGTATGAGCCCCTAATAAAATGTTTTTTAAAAATGAGTATCTGAAATGTAAATCCCCACCTAATTCATAATAAAAAAAATCTTAGGAAAACATGAAATATTTTAATATTACATGATTTAAAAGCTACATGATTTTTTTCTTTTTAAATTATTTTTCTCTTTTTATTCAGTTTTTTGTTTCCTTTTTGTATTGTCTACATTATTGTTGGTTTGCCTACTTATATAAGATAGGCATAGGAAGCAAGCCCGAGGAGAAAGCAACAGGACTAGAGGTTCCCGAGGGGCAGGAAGAGGCAGGAGAAGGAAGCAGTGAGCAAGCAACACCATAGATAGGGGAACAACTAGGATATTAAAATTAACATTGAGGAGGATGTAGAGATCCTGGGGACGACAGCAATCTAGCTGAGAGGAATTACTAATAAGCAGAAGCACAAGTATGATAGTGGAAAAGGAAGGAGGTAGAAGTAAACAGAACAAAGCTATGGATAGAGGTATAAACATAGGTGTGCACTTATGTAAATACATTAATTCATAAATAAGAATTAAAATTCATAAAATAAAATCCAAGTATTGTCATATATATTGGCATGTATTTATATGGCAATACATTGAAGACATGGATGGACTTTGAGCCTCTGCTCGAATCCTCCCTCAATGCAACCTGGCATTCTGTGATGCTCACCCTCCCAGCATGTTTGCTGAAGACAAAATTGGTGCACAAGCAAATGTGGTGAAGAAAGCATATGCTGCCTGACTACCAAACTATATAACATCTGGAGTCTTAAAATCTTGGAGTAAAACAAGTGGCCATCTAGCAGAGAAGCAACAAGCTCACATGGATGAAGCATATCAGCCTGTGCAATCAGAGGTGTCGATGGGATCAGGCAACAGGCAATTGTTGAGAATGATGGAGGTTGGAGTAGAGACCTAAAACTATCTGTAGACAATGGGACATCCCTTCACAGAAGGGTCAAAAGGAGGGGATGAGTCAACCAGGGTGAAGCATAGCACCAATGAAACACACAATATTCCTCTGGTTCCTTGAGGCTTCCACACCCCCCACTATCATGACCCCAATCCTGCCTTTCACTGAGGGCTAGGTTGGAGCATGTACACAGTTACAGACAAGAGCTCATGACACATGACACATGGATTCCAGGTCAGATAATCCTCTCAGGAACAGAAATGGGAGTAGTGACACCAGGAGGGTAAGGGAAAGGTAGAGAGAGGAGGTGGGAAGAAACAGTGCGGGAAGGGAAACAGGGGTTGTACCAAGGCTGTTCGATACTCTTGTGTGTAGCTAGAGGGTATCTGCCAGTGGCTCAGTCTGACTAGATACTCTGCAGATGAGTTTGGGCTCCCACTGTCGTCCATAGCCTTCTAAAATTGGGTATTTATAATTTTAGCTCTGATACTTTTCAATTCACCATATTTGAATTCTGTAATTGTCATCCCTGGATCACATAAGCTAGTGTGCTTTCTCCATTGTAGATTTAATTGACTCCTTGCTTAGATGGCTGCGTGTTTGAATACAAGCCTTTAAGAACCCAGACACTATTCTGTTTGATAGCAGGGTACCATCTTCAGTTCCCTTTGCTGTAGCACACTATCTGCAGTGATAATTTTTTGAGGGTGAGTATAAAGCAGGCCCATGTTATCAGAATTAACTGTTCTGGAATTGGGGCTATTGTTAAGTAGGATCCCAGACTTCATATGCTTGTACATGGACTCCTTTAGATGGAATACATAAAAGTCAAATTGACTACATCTGTGTGAATAGACAATGGAGAAGTTCAATGTCAGCAGCTAAAACCAGGCCAGGGGCTGGCAATAGAACAGACCATCAATTGCTCTTATGTAAATTGAGATAAAAGCTGAAGAAAAAACAAGTCCATGAGAGCCAAAATATCACCCTGAGTCTATCCTTCTCAAATTTTGAGAACGTCTCAAGAACAGATCTGATGCATTGAACACTAATGATGAAGACCTTATTAGATGGAGAAGGTTATCAAGAACATTAATCACAAAGAAAGCAAAACATCATTAAAAAGTGAGGAAAGAAAGAAAAGATCAAAGTGAATTTTTTTGTTTTGTTTTTAAACATTTTATTGGGGCTCATACAACTCTTGTCACAATCCATGCATATACATACATCAATTGTATAAAGCACATCTGTACATTCTTTGCCCTAATCATTTTTTCTTTTCTTTTTTTACATTTTATTAGGGGCTCATACAACTCTGATCACAATCCATACATATACATACATCAATTGTATAAAGCACATCCGTACATTCTTTGCCCTAATCACTCTCAAAGCATTTGCTCTCCACTTAAGCCCTCTGCATCAGGTCTTCTTTTTTTTCCCCTCCCTCCCTGTTCCCCCCTCCCTCACGAGCCCTTGATAATCCACAGATTGCTATTTTGTCATATCTTGCCCTATCCGGAGTCCCCCCCCACTTCTCTGCCGTCCATCTCCCAGGGAGGAGATCACATGTGGATCCTTTTAATCAGTTCTCCATTTCCAACCCACTCACCCTCCACTCTCCCAGCATCGCCCCTCACACCCCTGGTCCTGAAGGTATCATCCACCCTGGATTCCCTGTGCCTCCAGCTCCCATATGCACCAGTGTACAATCTCTGCCTACCCAGCCCTGCAAGGTAGAATTCGGATCATGGTAGTTGGGGGGAAGAAGCATCCAGGATCTGGGGGAAAGCTGTGTTCTTCATCGGTACTAAATCGTACCCTGACTGACCCGTCTCCCCTCCTAAACCCCTCTGTGAGGGGATCTCCAGTGGTCGACACTTGGGCCTCAGGTCTCCACTCTGCACTTCCCCCTTCATTCACTATGGTATACACACACACACACACACACATACACACACACACATATATACATACATATATATACACACATATATATACATATATATACACATACACACATATATATTCCTTTTTTTTGCATGATGCCTTATACCTGCTCCCTTTGGCACCTCGTGATAGCACAGGCTGGTGTGCTTCTTCCATGTGGGCTTTATTGCTTCTGAGCTAGATGGCCGCTTGTTCACCTTCAAGCCTTTAAGACCCCAGACACTATTTCTTTTGATAGCCGGGCACCATCAGCTTTCTTCACCACATTTGCTTGTTCACCCGCCAAAGTGAATTTTATAAGAGATTGAAACTTGCTTTTAATCATAGAGTATCCAAAGCAAAAGGAAGACATTATGAAGTGAAAGAACTGAACAGAAAATTTCAAAGAGCAGCAAAAGAAGACAAACTAAAATATTATAATGAAATATGCAAAGACCTAGAATAGAAAGCCAAAGGAAGAACACACTCAGCAGACCTTAAACTGAAAGAACTTAAGAAAAAATCAGACCTTGAGTAGCAATATCAAAAGACTCTTTTGGCCAAATATTGAAAGATGCAGGAAGCATGAAAAGAAGATGGAAGGATACACAGAGCCAACGTGCCACAAAGAACTGCCTACCACTCCATGAGGCCGCATAGGAGCAAGAACTATGCACCGAATGAAAGACTTTCAAAACACATCCATCAAACTCTTACAGATTTTAACAGAGAAATAGCCAATACTACAGTAAGAATAGGGGACGTCGATACATCCCTCTAAGGAAGGACAAAACAACTAGAAAGAAACTCAACAGTCACAGAAGAACTAAAATAAATCACCTGTGACAAAATAATAATAATTTATAAATTATCAAGGGCTCATGAGGGAGGGGGGAAATGAGGAGCTGATATTAAGGGCTCAAGTAGAAAGAAAAGTTTTGAGAATGATGATGACAACAAATGTACAAATGTGCTTGACACGTGGATGTATGTGTGGATTGTGGTAAGAATTGTATGACCCCAATAAAGTGATTTTTTTTAAAAAAAAATCAACTTTACTTCTTAGATATATGTAGAAAATTCCCCCCAAGAGCAACCCAATGTACATTATTTTCCAGTTCACATGGAGCATTTTCCAAAATAAACTGTATGTTAGGTCACTAAATAAGCCTTAATAAATAGAAAAACACTAAAATATTACAAACAATTTTCCCACTGCCAAAAATTTGGATGCCAACAATAGGAAGTTTAAAAGAAAAAGAATCAAATATATGGAAATTGAGCAACAACCTACTTTAAATGTATTGAGTAATTGAAGAAATAAGGAATTGAATATTTAAATACCTTGAAATAAATGACAATGAAAATAAAATGTAAGAAATCCTTTGAGACACAGCTGAAGCATTACTCAGAGAGCAATTTGTAGTAATAAATGGACCTCTCATAAAAGAAGAAAGAACCAAAATCAACAACTTTAACCAACATCTCCAACAACTGGAACAAGAACAGCAATATAAACCATCCACCAGAGGAAAATTAAAAAATAAAGATTAGAGCAGAAATAAGTGATCCAGAAAGCAGAAGAACAGTAGAAATAATGAACAAAACATAAGTTGGTTCTTTGAAAAGATTAACAAAATGGACAAACCATTACAGACTTAGCAAAGGAAAAGAAAGAAATGATGAAAATATCACCATTAAGAAATGAACTGATGTCATCACAAGAAAATCAGCTCAAATAAAAAAGATAATGAAATAATACTATGAAGAAATGTATCCTAACAAATTTGGAAATCTAACAGAACTGGACAAATTTGTAGAAACACACTACTTACCCAAGGTAACACAGACTGATGTGAAAAACCTGAACAGGGCCATAACAAAAGAAATGAGCTAGTCATTAAAAATCACTCCCCCCCACCCCCCCAAAAAAAGAGGCTAAGGCCAGACTTCACCAGGGAATTGTACCACATTCTGCTCAAGCTATTCCATTACATAGAAAAGAATGGCAGATTCCCACATTCATTTTATGAAGCTAGCATAAAAACACGTAAGTCTGCCAAAATCAGGTAGACTTATTTAGAATAGAAAATTATAGGCCAATATCTTTTATGAACTGTGTTAAACTGGGTTGAAGAGAGAAACAAATCTAGGGACACTCATATATGTGTAAGAAAGAGTTTATATCAAAAAGTAATTATATATAAGGAAAACATCCCAGCCCAGTCCAACTCATGTCCATATGTCCAATAGTAGTCCATAAGTCCCTTGTCAGACTCACAGAGCCACATGCGATGATGCAAAATGCAGGAATGTCACGGACTGTGGTGCAAAGTCTTGCAAATCCAATAGCAGTGGATGCATCTACAGGGTTCCGGCAGCAACCAGGCTCAGCCAGCAGGAAGGTGAAGCCAGGTGGGGTGGGGGAAGGCTCCTAGGGCCCTCCTTATGAGAAGGTCATGTCTACAAGGAGTCACCCTCAAGCTGTGACCTGATTGACCAGCCAAGCTGCACCTCTACACTTTTACATATCTTCAAGTTGGCATGGAATTATGTAACTGCCACCTGAACATATATGCAAAAGTTCTCAACAAAATTCTCACCAATGAAATTCAACAAAATTAAAATAATCATCATCATAATAATACATCACAACCAAGTGAAGTTCCTCCTAAGTATGCAAGGATGGTTCAGCATTAGACAAACAATCAATGCAATCCACCATATAAATAAAACATTGGGTAAAAACAACTTGATCATATCAATTGCTGCATATAAGACATTTGATAAAATCGAACACCCATTCCTAATAAAAACATTCAACACGATAAGAAGAGAAAATCCTCAATATACTAAATAGCATATATGCTAAATCATCAGCCAACATCTTGCTCAATGGAGAGAAACTGAAAACATTCCACTTGCAAATGGGAGCCAGCTAAAGATGGCTTCTATTGTCACTTTTGTTCAGTGATGTACTGGCAGTTTTAGCTAGAGCTATAACAATACAAAAGAAATAAAAGGCATCCAAATTACCAAAGAACAAGTAAAATTCTATTTGAGGTGATATGATCCTGTACGTAGAAAACTGCAAAGATTGGATAAGAAATTTGTTGGAAACAATCAAAAGATTCAGCAAAGATAAATATACAACAATCGATTGGATTCCAGTGTACTAAGGAAGAGGGCCATGAAAAGGAAGTCAAGAAAGCAGTATCATTTACACTTGCCACATGAAAGAAGAAATGCCCAGGAATAAACTTAAACATTGAAACGAAATTTGTACGAAGAAACCTGTCAAACACTACTATGAGAAACCAAAAGAGATCTACATAACTGGGAGACTGTTCCATATTCCTCGGTAAGAAGACTAAACATTGTGAAAATGTCAATACTAATATTATATATTACTACAAAGTAATATATAAATACAATGCAATTCCAGTCCAGATCCCATTCTCATTTTTCAAAGAGATGGAAAACTAAACACCAGCTTACATGAAAAGGAAAGAGACACAAGAGAGGCAAAACACTACTGAGAAAGAACAGGGTTATGCTGGCTTCAGAGGATGAGTTTGGGAGTTTGCTGGCCCTTCACAGTCTGTGTCGAATTGGTGACAGTTCTTCCCTGAATATTTGGTAGAATTCTGCTGTGACGCCATCTGGTCTTTGGCTATTCTTGGTTGGAAGTTGCTAGATGACCACTAATTCTTTTGTTACGTGTCTGTTCAGGTGTTCTTTTTTGTTGTTCAGGTTTTCTACATCCAGTTGCATTAATTTGGGTAGATGATGAATTTATAGGTATTTGTCCATTTTTTTCTGGATTATCAAACTTGTTGGAGTATACAGTATTTTGTAGTTCTGTGTTATTCTTTTTATTTAATTTGGATGTGTTGTTATGTCACCCTTTCATCTCTAAGTCTAGATATTTGCAACTTCTTTGTATCTTCCTTTGTTAAGATTGCCAGCTGTTTGTCAATTTTGTTCTTACAGAAACCATCTTCTTGTCTCGTTGATTTGCGCCCAGTTCATTGATTTCTGCTCCAATCTTTGTGATTTAAAATTTTTTTCTTTCCTTGTTGAAGAGGTTATGTTATTGCCCTTGTGTTGGGGTGTTGTGTTAAAGTCTTGATTTTGGATTTCTTCTTTTTTCATGTGCACATTGATTGCTATAAACTGCTCTCTAATAATTGATTTTGCTATGTCCCAAAGATCTGGTATGATGTGGTATTATCATTTGTATCTAGAAATTTCTTAATTTCATCCCTTATTTGATCTATTAACCAGACCCTTTAAAATAGTATATTGTTCACTCTCTATGTGTTTGTCTTTATGTCCCTGTTCTTTCTATTATTAATTTCTGGTTTTATAGCACTTTGATCTGAGAGAATGGCCTGTAGGAACTCTTTTTTAATTTGTCGAGGGGTACTTTGTGACCTAATATGTGATCTATTTAAAAATATGTATTATGTGCACTGGAGAAGAATATATATGTCTAGGAGATAGAGCTGTTTGATTGTGTTGTTTAGCTCTTCTATTTCTTTACTGAATTTCTTCCTGATAATCTGACTTTCCTTGAGGATGGTGTGTTGAACTGTACTATTATTGTTGAGCTATTTGGTTCTATTTTCAACTCTGTGAGTATTTGAATGATGTATTTTGATGGTCTTTCATTGTGTACATACATGTTTATTAAGGTTATATGTTCTTGGTGCATTGTTTCTTTAATCATTGTGCAGTGTTCATTGTTGTCTCTCCTTATGTTATTCACCTTGAAGTCTATTTTATCAGAGATTAATATAGGTTCTCCTGTCTTTTTATGGCTGCCATTGGCTTGGTAGGTTTTTTAATATCTTTGATTTTTAATATATTTTTGTTCCTTGAGTTTAAAGTGTGTCTCTTTTAAGCAGCATATATATGACTTTTATTTTATAATCCAGTATGCCAATCTCTGTTTTGATTGATACATTTAATCCATGACATTAGTGTCATTATTGATAAATGTGGATTGGTTACTGTCATCCATTATGGTAGATACAATTAGATTTAAATGTAGTGTCCCATCATTTGATCTCCCTATTTGATCCATTTAAAAGTTGCTTCAGTTTCTTTTTTTATTCTTTTTTAAGTAAAGGGATTTAATACATGCGGATTAAGCCCTTTAGCCATAGACTAGCGATGTGAATGGCTTTGCTATCTTGCAGAATACCTTTTTTTATTGAATACTATTATTGGGGGTTCTTACATCTCTTATTACAATCCATACATTCATCCATTGTGTCCAGCACATTTGTACATATGTTGCCATCATCATTGTCAAAACATTTTCTTTATGCTTGAGCCCTTGGTATCAGCTCCTCATTTCTTACCTTCCCTTTCCGCTCCTCTTTCTTCATGAACCCTTGATAATTTACAAATTATTATTTTGTCATGTCTTACACTGTCCAATGTTTCCCTTCACCCACTTTTCTGTTGTCCATACCCAAGGGAGGGGGCTTTTTGTAGATCCCTGTGATTGGTTCCCCCTTTCTACCCCACCTTCCCTCTACCCTCCCGGTATTGCCACTCTCACCACTAGTCCTGAAGTGTTCATCTGCTCTGTATTCCCTGTTTCCAGTTCCTATCTGTACCAGAGTACATCCTCTCGTCTAGTCGGATTTGTAAGGTAGAATAGGATCAAGATAGTGTTGGTGGTGTGGGGGGTGGGGGTGGAAGCATTTAAGAACTAGAGGTAAGTTTTATGCTTCATTGTTTCACCATGCACCCTGACTGGCTCTTCTCCCCGAGACCCTTCTGAAAAGGGGTGTCCAGTTGCTTACAGATGGGTTTTGGGTTCCCACTCTGCACTCCCCCTCATTCACAATGATAGGATTTTTTGTTCTTTGATGCCTAATATCTGATCCCATCGACACCTCATGATCACACAAGCTGGTGTACTTCTTCCATGTGGACTTTGTTGCTTCAAGCCTTTAAAACCTCAGATGCTATATCTTTTGATCGCTGAGCACCATCCACTTTGTTCACCACATTTGCCTATGCACCTATTTGTCTTCAGCGATCATGTTAAGAAGGTGAGCATCATGGAAATGAGGAATGCATTGGAAAGTAGATTATTGGAGATGTAGTGAGGTTAAAATTTAACACCTTATTTGCTCTCCCTTTTGACCATTTTTATTTGTTTTGGTTTTCAATATTTTGAACTTTCTTCTTGATTGAGGCTCTGTTTTACTTTGTCACTATCGTTAGTTTTTTGGAATGTTTTTCTGTTTATGAAATCAAGATAGATAAATATAGAGAGCCTAATTGGATTAATGGTTTGTTGGGGGGTATACCACGTGAAGTTGGGGGGAAATAAGGAGCCAATAAAAATGAGTACAAGAAAGAAAAAAATAATTGATTGTGGTAATGGTTGTGCATATCTTCTTGATATGATTTAACTATTGAACTGTATATTTGGATTATGTGCCAATTAAAATGTTTAAATAAACTGCATAGAGGTTAGGGGGGTGAAAAAGAAGATGTCATCTAAGAAAATCACAGGGGGCAGCTCTGCTAGGTCACATGGAATCCTTATGAGTCAAAAATGATTCATAATAACAACATATATGTTTATATGTTTGTGTTTATTCAGGATACATGTTTTTTTGCATAAACAAGTACTGGAAGGACAAAAAAAACAAAAGGCGTTTGAAAGTTTCCTATGGGAATGGGGGAATCAACTCGGGGAGGGCAAGAAAGGGAATATAATGTCTCTGGAAGCCACTTTATATCATTTTGATTTTTCAACTATGTAAATGAGCTTGCCTTTAAACACTTAATTTAAGAATATTTTTAAAAAGAACAATGTAGGAGGGCCATAACTTTCTTATAGAAAAATATACTATACAGGTAGCATAATTAAAACAGCCTGGTACTAGTTCAATAAGAGGTATGTATACCAACAGAACAAAGTAGAGAATCAAGAAATAGATCCATCTACCTACGGAAAAAAACCCCAAAAACCTACACTCCCATTGAGTCAATTCTAAGTCATATAGCTTTATAGGACAGAGTATAAGTGCCCGATGGGCTTCTGAGAGAGTCTACCTTTATAAGAATAGGAAACTTCATCATTCTCCATTCCATCTGCTTGCAGACATCTAATGTTCCACAAAGGACTGAAAAACATTAAATGGCTGGAGAGATAGTCTCTTCAATTGAATTGTATGCTGGTATAACTGGATTTCCATTTGTAGAAGAATAAATTAAAAATTGTAGGTGAATGGATATATTGGATGCGTAAGATATGGCTATAACTATCTATGTATATATAATAATAATATATAACAATAACAGTAAGGGTTCCTGGGGGAAAGGGGGGAGGGAGGAGATAAAAGGGAGTTGATATCAAAGCATTCTAGAAGAAAGAAAATGTTTTGAAACTGATTGTAGTAGCAATTGTACAATTATGCTATTTCATTTGAATTATGGAATGTTAGGACATCTGTAAGAGCTCCCAATAAAATGATTAATAATTTTTAAAAAAGAAATGAATCTGAAATACTTCATGACAAGGATGGATATAGAGGCCATTATGTTGAGTGAAGTTAGTCAAATACAAAAGGACAAATATTGTTAGGAAACACTGTTAACTTTTTTTTTTAATCAAGAAAAGGTTTTCCTACCACAAGAAACATATTTTGCTTGTTACCAAGGGTGGGAGGGGAAGGGAGATAAGGCTAAGCAAAGGCTAAAAAGTAGGCAGGTCTCAACACTGGTCAAGGGGGTGGCAATATACTACAAGAGAAAGAGCAAGCAACCATTTGGAGTTTGATAAGTGTTTTTTTTAATGGTAAATTCAAAAATGAAGAAAAGTGAGTGAAGGGAGACATCAGACAGTGTAAGAGATAAAAAAAATAATTTATAAATTATCAATGTCTCATGAGGGAGGGAGTAGCGGGGAGGGAGGGGAAAAATGAGGAGCTGATACCAAGAGCTCAAGTAGAAAGCAAATGTTTTGAGAATGATGAGGGAAACAAATGTACACATGTGCTTGACACACAATGGATGGATGGATGGATTGTGATGAGTTGTATGAGCCCCCAATAAAATGATTTTTTAATAAATGTGAAATCCAATTATTTGGGTTCTCTTTTTCCACAAAACACCAATTATCTGAACCTGAGCAGTAACTTCTTTCTTTAGATAACATATGAGCTTACCCCTCCAAAAAAAAAGCGTTAAAAATTAAAAATGTAAAAAAGTAACACTACAATTTGTATAGTATGATTCTAGTGATTAAAAACATGGATATATGCACAAGCCAAAAAAATTGATGATCTGATCCCCCTTAATTCAAAAATTTAAAAGACAAAAATTGTATCAACACATATAACATCCAATGTTTTGTGTAATTTTAAAATTCACTATAATTAATGATGATTGTAAAGTGTTCATTTTTTGAGATAAATTTTTAACTAGCCTGGTGGGTAACATTCCAATATTAAATGATGAAGTTGGATGATAGAAATTTTCTGAATATATGGTCTATTTGACTATTGTATTTTCCTAAAGCAGCAGCTTTAGTAGAAAGTAAAGCTAGCTTCACATACATGTGGAGTGAACACACAGCTAAAATGTGCATCTGGCAGAACCCCTAGGACAGAGAAGAGCAAATGACACTTACTTGTATAGATAGAAAATGTCTCCGATTTTTAGTTGTTTTTCCCAGAACTCAAAGATTGTCTTCCTGTTTATCTTGGGGGAATGCCTATGCTATACTTGTGTATAGGGTCACTGTGAGTCAGAACAACACAGAGATAATCCCACTTTAATTCATATTTCAGTCTCTGGAATGGTTGATATTCATAAACTTAGAGCCAGGGCAAAAACTGTTAATTCCCCACTTTGAGAAACACATGCTTTGAATAACTCTAAAAATATTAGGTAAGCTACCGACTACTTCTCATCATACATCAAGCATTAAGAGGGACACATATTACTTAACCCTCCATTTCAGGTCCCCGTTTTTGTAGAGTGAAGAATAATAATACCTACCTCATATCACTGTTGAGGTATTTAAACGTTACTACTTGAAAAATGCTTAGAACAGAGGGTAGCACATCATAGGAAACACCATATAAACCCACTGCCATTGAGTTGATTCCAGCTGATAGCAATCCTATATGAGGTTTCTTAGACTTTGCGAATCTTTCCTGGAGCAGATGGCTTCATCTCTGTATCTCAGAGCACCTGGTGGGTTCGAACATATGATTTTGCAATCAGCAGTCCAACGCTTACCCAACAGCACCACCAGGGCTCCTTAAACACCGTATAAATGTTTATAAAACAAAATCCCTGCACAGCAGTGTGGATTTTTCCTGTAAATTTGATGGAGGCAACTACTACAATGCTGATGAAATTCCGCAATCTTGTTGTCGAGGAGCCTTGGCGATGTGGTGGGTTATGGACTGGGCGGTTAACCATGAGATCTGGAGTTGGAACCCACTCGTAGTTCCGAAGAGAAAGATTAGGTTTTCTGCTCCCACCTTTACATTCTCAGAAACCTACAATGGTACCTCTGTCTGCCCTACAGTATCACGGGGTCAGAATCGACTCCACGGCAGTCAGGTGTTTTTATTCTCCCTCTTCTTTTGGCTTTGTGTTGTTTTTGTCATATGCCATCGAGTTGGTTTTGGCTCATAGTGACCTTATGTTCAACAGACCAAAACGCTGCCTAGTCCTGCACCATCCTCGCAACTGTGGTTTTGTTCCATTGTTGCGGCCACTGTGTCAACCCATCTCATTGAAGCTCTCCCTTATTTCTTACTGACCCTCTATTTCACCAAGCACCATGTCCTTTCCAAGGGACTGGTTCCTCTTGATAATATGCCCGAAGTATGTGAAACAAAGTCTCACTATCTTTACTAATAGGGAGTCTGAGGAGCATTATGTTTAGTCTTCGCCCAAGGCAGATTTGCTTGCTCTTCTCGTAGTCCACTGTACATTCAATATTCTTTGCCAAAGCCATAACTCAAATGTGTATAATGCTCTTAGTGAACACCTTTATTATTGGCTATTGCACTGCCAGCAGATTGAACAGTGAAACTAATTTGGAATTCACTCACAAATCCTTTATCCTGAATAGGTGGAAATTCTGAAACCATGGTTCTTTGGAAATATTTGAGACCCATATATTTTATTTGACTGTTGTCATTAAAAATTTGAAATCTCTGAAACCCAAATGAAGACTGAACATGATAGTGGGAGGACAAGAGGAAAGTAAAAGGAAATAGAGGAAAGAACTAGGAGGCAAAGGGCATTTATAGAGGTCTAAATAAAGGCATGTATATATGCAAATGTATTTATATATGAGGATGGGAAAATATATCCATATGCATATAATTATAGGTTTAGTATTAAGTTAGCAGAAAGACATTAGGCCTCCACTCAAGTACTCCCTCAATGCAAGAATAAGTTGGCATTCTATGATGCTCACCTTTCCAATACAATTGCTGAAGACAAAGCAGGTGAATAAGCAAATGTGGTGAAGAAAGCTGATGGTGCCTGGCTATCAAAAGATATAATGCCTGGGGTCTTAAAGGCTTGAAGGCAAACAAGTGGCCATCTAGCTCAGAAGCAACAAAGCCCACATGGAAGAAGCACACCAGCCTGTGCAATAACGAGGTGTCGAAGAGATCAGGTATCAGGCATCATCAGAGCGAAAAATCTTATCATAGTGAGTGAGGGAGGAGTGCGGAGTGGAGACCCAAAGCCCATTTTTAGGCCAGTGCACATATCCTTACAGAAGGGTCTCAGGGAGGAGAAGAGCCAGTCAGGGTGCAATTAGCAATGATGAAACTTACAACTTTCCTCTAGTTCCTAAATACTTCCTCCCCCGTCACTATCATGATCCCAGTTCCACCTTACAAGTCTGGCTAGACCAGTGGAAGTACACTGGTACAGATAGGAACTGGAAACACAGGGAATCCAGGGTGGGTGATCCCTTCAGGACCAGTGGTGTGAGTGGCGATACTGGGAGGGTGAACGGAGGGTGGGTTGGAAAGGGGGAACTGATTACAAGGATCTACATGTGACCTCCTCCGTGGGAGATGGACAACAGAAAAGTGAGTGAAGGGAGACGTCAGACAGAGTAAGATATGACAAAATACTAATTTATAAATTATCAAGGATTCATGAGGTGGGGGAGCGGTGAGGGAGGGGAAAAATGAGGAGCTGATGCCAGGGGCTTAGGTAGAGAGCAAATGTTTTGAGAATGATGAGGGCAATGAATGTACAAATGTGCTCTACAGAATTGATGTATGTATGGATTGTGATGAGTTGTATGAGCCCTTAATAAAATGATTAAAAAATAATTGAAACCTCATAAAGTTTCAAAGGCTATCTTACCAGAAATAAAGTTGTGAATGAATTATAAATGTCATAAAAGATTTTTGAAAGCATATTTGACTAAAAATTTTAAGATATATATTCAATTTATTTTTGTATACTTAAAATGAAAGCTAATAAATGTGTTTATGTAGATATATAGTCTATTCTTTTGCATGGTATTAATAGATGCTATCAAGTTAGTTCATAGTGACCCTGTCTACCAACTCTAAATAGAATAAAACACTGCCCAGTCCTGTGACATCTCACAATTGTTATGTTTGAACCCATTGTTGCAGTTTCTGGGCCAATCCAACTTGTTGAGTGTGGTATAGATTTTTGAAAATAATCTATAAGAAGAGTACAGTTGAGAATGATTGGGGCAGGGAATGTATGGATGTGCTTTATACAATTGATGTATGTATATGTATGGATTGTGATAAGAGTTCTATGAGTCCCTAATAAAATGTAAAAAAAGAAAAGAAGAGGAAAAAAATGATTAGGGCAAAGAATGTACAGATGTGCTTTATACAGTTGATGTATGCATATGTATGGACTGTGATAAGAGTTGTATGAGCCCCTAATAAATTGTTTTTAAAAAAAGGAAGAGTACAGTTACCATAGTGAATGAAGGGGGAAGTGCAGAGTGGAGACCCAAAGCCCATTTGTTGGCTACTGGAGATCCCCTTGCAGAGGGGTCTAGGGGAGGAGATGAGTCAGTCAGGGTGCGATGTAGCACCAATGAAGAATCCAGCTTTCCTCTAGTTCCTAAATACTTCCGCCACCCACCACCCACCACTATCATGATCCGAATTCTACCTTGCAAGTCTGGATAGACCAGAGGATGTACACTAGTGCAGATAGGAGCTGGGAATCCAGGGTGGATTATACCTTCAGGACCAGGGTGTGAGTGGTGATACTGGGAGGGTGAACGGAGGGTGGGTTGGAAAGAGCGAACCGATTACAAGGATCTACATGTGACCTCCTCCCTGGGTGACGGACAACAGAAAAGAGGGTGAAGGGAGATGGGGGACAGGGTAAGATATGACAAAATAATAATCTATAAATTATCAAAGGCTTATGAGGGAGTGGGGAGCAGGGAGGGAGGGGGAAAAAAAGAGGACCTGATGCCAAGGGCTTAAGTGGAGAGCAAATGCTTTGAAAATGATGAGGACAATGAATGTACAAATGTGCTTTACACAATTGATGCATGTATGGATTGTGATAAGAGTTGGATGAGCCCCTAATAAAATGTTTTTTAAAAAGTTGTATGAGCCCCTAATAAAACATTTTTTAAAAAGAAGAGTACAGAGATGCAATACATTTGTTTCATGTCTTAGACCCAAATAATTTAAAAATAAATGACTGTGCAAATTTTAATACCTGTTGCTGTTGTGGGGTACCAGCAAGTCTGTTCCAATCCATAGCGACGGGCTTGTGCCATTCTCACAGCTGTTCCTGTTTGAGCCCATTGTGGCAGTCAAGGTGGGATGCAGCTTGTTGAGGGCTTTCCTCCTTTTCCTGGCTCTTCACTTTACCAAAGATGATGTCCTTCTCCAGCAACTGGTCTCTCCTGACAACATGCCCAGCGTATGTATCCCTGCTTCTCCGGAGCATTCTGGCCGTACTTTTAAATATATCCGTTTGTCCTTTTAGCAGTCCCCCGGGCTAAAATTGCAAAGTGTAAAGGGGCCACTGGCAGGGAGGTCTGTGCGAGAAGGTCTTGTGTGGACTCTGGAGGAGTAGTTAGCAGCCCAATACTTAACGTTGTTTGCCACTTTGATTATATTTTATTTACATGGACTCCTCCTACATTGTACTGTGTGTCCTATTCAGTGTGTGGCAAGGACAGCCTGGCACAGAGTATGCTCTTAATATAGTTGTTCAACAGACTAATAATGACAATAAGGCAACAATTTACTGTATATAATAAAGCTCTGGAAACGTTGGATGTAGAGATAGCCAGGTCTTCTTTCCAAAAAAAAAGATTAAATTAAATGATTTATTTTATCATTTTATTGGGAGCTCTTAGTGATATCATAACATTCCACAGTTCAATCACATCAAGCAGTGTTGTACAGTTGCTACCTCAATCAGTTTCAAAACATTTTCTTTCTTCTGGAGCTCCTTGGTATCGGCTCGCCTTTACCCCTCCCCACCTACCAGGAACCCTTATTCCTTTTCTCTCTTTATACGTTTTTTTTTTTTGCCATCTTCAAAAAGGATTTTAAATTTCATTTAGAATTTGAACTTATATTTCTCTGTTTATCAAACAAATTTGAAAAAACACAGCCTTCTCTACATGACTCTTACTCAGCTGACCTTTTGGTTAGCAGCCAATGCTTGATTGGGATTATTTTCCACTTTCCCTAGATTGGATCCCCAGTATGCTATTTATGTAGCAGAATTTAATGGAAATGGAAACTTCTGTAAAGTTGATAAAGGTATCTTTGTTTTTTAACTCAAAGACTGCATTGAAAATATTCTACATAGCGATACACAGTAATTTCCTTATGTTCGCTTTTTGACCTACACATGTCAGCTCTTGGGATGCAGGTCTGGAAGGCTATTATCTCAAGAACTTCAGTTTGTTTAGATGATATCCAAGTCTCTACATTGATGAGTGCTGACTAAGACCGAAAATCTAGATATTTTTATTGAGATAAATGGCAGGTGTAAAGAAACACCCTGGCTGATTTCTGGCACAATTTTTATGTTTTTACCTTTACAAAACAAAATTTTAAAAGTTGTTCATCTAGTCATGCCCATTAAACACTAAAATCCACTTCTTAGCAGTAGATACACCAGTTTGAATTGAAGGGACTGACTATGGGAATTGAATGAGCATGGATTAATTAAATTTGGCTCCAAACTTTTTTTTTTAAACACCGAGCAGAATTTCACAGGGATAAAAAATAGTAAAAACACACCAAATCTTAGTACCTTGAGATCAGATTCAAAGGGGCCACGGGAGCTTGGATGAACACTAGAGTAATTTATTTTTTGTTGTTTAACCATTTCAGGCCTTCTTGAAACAGAGACTGTATGGTGTACTAGAAAAAGCAGCCTTGGAATTTGACAGCCCAATCCCTGTTTTCAGTGCCAGTTCTGCGTGACCTTGGGCAAGCTGCTTGACTTCTCTGAATTTCGGTCTCCTCGCCTGCGAAACGAAGATGGCCATAACCACCCGGCCAGAAGAACCCACCCAAGAGGCCCGAGCAAAGAGCAGCCACGGTTCGTGTTCAGCTGTGCTCCGCAACCATTTCCCAACTGGCACTCTTCCCCCAAGCAGGTGGAAGCAATGTCTGGGTCACCGGCTGGACCCGGGTGCCGCCACGTGACCCTGCTTTCGCATGGACGCGGCCTGCCCCGAGCTGTCCCCGTGCAGGCCGGGGCTGGCGGTGGCAGCGGCCGCCAGGGCCTCTCCGCGTCCCGGGGTCCGCCAGGGCGGAGGGCGGGGGGAGGCGCTGGGGCGCGCGGGCCCGGCCGGCGGTGCCTTTGGGCAGGCGCAGGGGCCCGCACGGTGGCCAGAGCCACCGCCCCACAGGCGCGCGGGCGGGCGTGCGCGCGCGGCCTCGCCCGCCTCCTGGCCTTCCCCTCCCCTGGTCCCTCCCTCCCTCCGCCCGCCCGGGTCGCGGCAGGGTCGTGGTGTACGTGCAGAGCGCACAGAGCAAGTGGCGCCCGCACGCCCTGCGCTCTCGCGAACTGGCTGGGCCCGGCGGCCGGCACGCAGGGGCGGCAGCGGCTCCGTGGCGCCCGGGGGGAGCCGAGCGACCCGTCGGTAGCCAGGCCGCGCTCCCCGAGCGCTCGGCGATGAGGCGCTGAAGCGGCGGCCGCCGGCCCTTCGCGGCCCGGACCCGAGGACTAGGAAGCGGCGCGGGCCCAAGCGCGGTGGGGGACGCCGGCCGCCTCTCGGAGGCCAGGGCCAAGCGCTCGCATGGCGCAGTAGCCGCTCGGGCCGCGCCCCGCCGTTGCTCCGGCCCCAGGCCCGGCCGTCGGACCGCTACCGCCCCTGCTCCGCCGCCGCCGCCGCCGCCGCCATGGCCAATGACAGCGGCGGGCCGGCCGGGCTGAGCCCGAGCGAGCGCGACCGGCAGTACTGCGAGCTCTGCGGGAAGATGGAGAACCTGCTGCGCTGCAGCCGCTGCCGGAGCTCCTTCTACTGCAGCAAGGAGCACCAACGCCAGGACTGGAAGAAGCACAAGCTCGTCTGCCAAGGCAGCGAGGGCGCCGCCGAGCCCCGAGGTGCCCCTGGCCACGCCGCCGCGCCCCACCAGCCCCAGCTCAACTCCGCCAGGCCGCCCGCCGCCGCGCCGCCCAAGCCCGGGGGGCCCCGGGCCAGAGAAGCGAAGAAGGCGCCGGCGCGCCGGGACGCGAACGCCGCCGAGCCTCGCGGGCAGCCGGCCGCCGCAGACCCGAAGGCGGTCCAGGCTAGACCCGAGCCCGCGGTGGCGGCGCCGGCGCCTGTGCCGCACACCGGACCGGGCAGCCCGGGGCCGGCAGCGGCCGAGGCGGAGGCCGGGAAGGAGGAGCTGCTGGCCCGCTCGCAGCTGTACCGAGAGAAGTCCAACATGTACCCGCCAAGCAACACCCCTGGCGAGGGGCTGAGCCACGGGGGCGGCCTGCGGCCCAACGGGCAGACGAAGCCGCTGCCGGCGCTGAAACTGGCGCTGGAGTACATCGTGCCGTGCATGAACAAGCACGGCATCTGCGTGGTGGACGACTTCCTCGGCCCGGAGACGGGCCTGCGGATCAGCGAGGAGGTGCGGGCCCTGCACGACACGGGCAAGTTCACGGACGGGCAGCTGGTCAGCCAGAAGAGCGACTCGTCCAAGGACATCCGCGGCGATAAAATCACCTGGATCGAGGGCAAGGAGTGCGGCTGCGAAACCATAGGGCTGCTCATGAGCAGCATGGACGACTTGATCCGCCACTGTAACGGGAAGCTGGGCAACTACAAAATCAATGGCCGGACGAAAGTAAGTTAAGTGTGTGCCTAGGGTTTGCACTGGATGCCCCTGAACTCAGGGCGCCACCTCCGCACGCGTGCGACGCGGCTGCCTAGGTCCGGAGCGGCATTTCTCGGTGTAAGTCTGTAGCCAGCTAATCATTAGTACCCCCCAAAGGTAGAGGACCCAGCCGGTGTATAAAGTGTATCTCCTTAGCTCCATTCTCTCTCTCCACTCCCCCCGCCCCCATTTAGTTCTTGCTAACAGGCATTACCATGAGATCGTGTGGCTTTGGAGTTAAACTCTGCAGACCTCCAATTTGCGTCGAAAGTTTTTCATTCTTCAATGGCACTATCAATTGCAAATTAACCATGCTGGTGCCTTAACCCCCCAAGGCCAGTATGAGAGGACTACCCCTAGCAAGTGCTAGTGCTTGCATCCCTCTCTGCCTTGCGTTTGCCTAAACGCTGACACTTCCTCAAGTGTTTGAACCATTCTTCAGATTCCGATTAACAGAGGCCAAGACTGGTGTCTAAATAAGAATCTGCCAACTGGTCACAAAAAAGTCCATTTAAAATAAGCATTTAATCCAAGAACAGCTTGTCTTCTGGAAGAACCTAGCTACTCCCCTGGCCCTTTTATATAGCACTATCATCCTCCTTGTCCCTTTCGGTTGAAACTCACTACAAAACAGAGAAAAAAGTATTTCCATTACCAGATGGCTCAGGCTAGGTAGGTTACATTTTTAGACAGGGTTTCCTTGATTTGCTTTCATAATCTAATCCCTCTGTTTTTCAAGAGCTCTTTTGTAGTTTCCTGGAAAAATACATGGGATTGCAGAGGCAGGATTTATTTTAACCTCTCAATTTATTAAGATAACTTTGTTTCTCTTTGCAAATACAAGTTTCAGGTCCTACCTAGTCCTGTCTTCCTTCCCTCCCTCCCTCCCTCCCTCCCTCGCTGATTATGGTAAACACTAGACTCTTTCTTCTTTCATGTACTCTCTTGAAGCCCTTTTTCATTTAACTTTCCAGATCTAAATCTTTTCTTTGTACCTAGCTCCTCCATGCCCTCACCCTGCTGCTCCACCCATCTCACCATCAATCTCTGCCAGACTGATTTTTGAGATCTTGTTTGGGGAGATAGTTGTGCGAAGATGTCTGTACACAGTGAGACCCTTTCCAATATCTCCTTTGTGTGTGTCAGGACATCTATCTAACCAGTCTTTATGTGGGACTCCCATACTGCCTGAAAGACTGAGCATAATCAATGTCGAAAGGGCTGAACAGGAACATTTCCCAGGAGAAAAGACACTGAAGTCTAATTTGCATGTTGCCACTTCAATGCTGGCTGAAAGGCACTTGTCTTACTATCATGTGGTCTCAAATAAGTGAACATTTGTCTAATATTCAACTAAAAGAACAAAGTGGTTTGATTAAACTGCAGCCTTGCTGGTCTTGTAAGATTTTCACTGATACAAAAAACACTGTAATGGATCAAATCTGAATATGGTCACGAGCAGGAGCTAGCTTGGGGGAATAATCAAGGGCTTTGAAGATGGACCACAGTATGTAGTGGGCACACAAGCCTAAGCTGGAGCCATGATGAACATATTCTAAATCATCTTTACTCTGTCTTTAGTTAATTTAGCTTTTCAGATTAAGATCGGTCTTCATTCTCGTACATGTGTGTCCACCTGCCCTTCTCAGGAAAGGATTCTTATAGCTGTTGCTTCTCACCGAGAGATTTAGAAAATAACCATCTCCTTCCTAGTTGCTGAAGGAAATAGTGGTTGAGGTTTCAATCACTTGACTACACATCTCATCATGTGGTAAGGAATGAGGAAAGGAAGAATGAATTTTAAACTCTTTACATTTTTAGCCTACATTTATATCAATTTGAGGGACATTATTTTAAATGTGAATACTCTTAGGGAATTCCTTTCATTGTACTACTTGGCTCAGTTTTCAGTTATCATGTTTAATTCTGCTATTTAGTACAGGCAGTCCCTGGATTAAGAAGGAGTTCCGTTTCTAAATATGTCTTTTAAATTGAATTTGTGCTGAAGTAAGAACAGTTAAGTAGAGTTAATAGCTGATCCCAGCTAATGTTTGTCCTAGTATATAATGTACCTTTCTATGCATAGAAACACTAAAGAAAGACTTCCTGTTGCACTAAAATATCTTAAACATAGTAATACAGGAATAATAGCATCATTGTATGTAAATAATTATCCTCTATGATTGATTTATTAATTTTTCAATGACTATACAATGTGGTTAACATTGATTGGGCTGATAACCACATTGGCAGCAGTTCGAAACCACTAGACACTCTGTGGGAGAACGATGAGGCTCTCTAATTCTGTAAATCGTTACAGTCTCAGAAACTCAGTAGGGCAGTTCTACCCTGCCATACAGGGGCATTACGAGTGAGAATTAACTTGATGGCAGTGAGTTTGATTTTTGGAGTTTTCATACAATGTTTATTTCAGGTAGTGGTTTAAGAAGCCATTTTTTTAATGTACCTGACTCATATTTAAGTATTTTAAAAAGGAAAACAAACCCAAACCTACTGCTGTCAAGTTGATTTCAACTCATAGTGACGGCCCTATCATGTTTCTGAGGCTGTAAATCTTGAAGGAAACAGACTACCTCCTCTTTTGCTTATGCAGCAACTGATGGGTTTAAATGGCTGACCTCTCAGTTAATGGCCTAACATTTAACCTAACCCACTGTTCCACCAGAACCCAAAGCCGTGTTCACTGACATCACTTTGACACAGACTCACAGTGACCCTCGAGAACAGGGTGGGACTGCCCCTGGGAGTTTCCCAGACTAAAACTTTTTTTAAATCATTTTATTAAGGGCTCATACAACTCTTATCACAGTCCATACGTAATCAGTTGTGTCAAGCACATTTGTACGTATGTTGCCATCATTATTCTCAAAACACCTGCTTTCTACTTGAGCCCTTGATAATAATAATATCAGCTCCTCAATTTTCCCCTCTCCCCCTCTCCCTTGATAATTTTAAATTATTATTTTGTCATATGTTACACCATCCGATGTTGAGACTAAAACTCTTTATGGGAGTAGGAAGCCCGTCTTTCTCCTGCAGAGTGGCTGGTGCATTTCGAACTGCTGGACCTTATGGTTAGCAGCTGTGTTAGACAGGGTTCTCTAGAAAGACAAAACCAGATTGCTAATAATTATATATATATTTATAAAGATAGATATATAGCACAAGAAATGAACAGTTAAATTATATATAGATAGATATATAATACAAGAAACAAGAAGTGAACAGTTAAATTATTAAGCAGTACAAATGGCTCAGTGCAACTCACTCCTGTGAGAGAGTTGTGAGACACTGGCAGTCCTTCAAGTCTTGAGGGCGGTCCCGTAGTCCTCTGTAGAGAGATCTAGGCTATCCCGGCACAGGCAGCAAACAGCAAGGCAGGTCACCAGCAGTAAGCCAGGTCACCAACAGTCAGACCCCAGCTCAAGAGATGTAAATTCCAATTGTGTGGTCTTAAAGGGACCTCAAATTACAGCAACACAGTCCACAGGTTAGATGTCCCACAGGTAGTGTAGCCTGCAAATGGAGGCACAGAACAAGCAAGGCAGCCGCACAATGGTCCGAGGATCAAAGAGCGAGAGACAAGAAAGGTGAGGCTTGCCGAGCCATTTATATCGCGGCCCTTCAATTAATCCCACCTGTGTTTATTGGCCAGGCTGGCACAATAAACTATCTCAGTAGCCCAGTATGCAACCACTACACTACCAGGGCTCTTTAATTTATGTATGACTCTTAAGAAATGGTAGAATATTATGTGTAATTGCAGAGAGGATCTTTCACTTACCATTTTTATTATCCTTCACAACATTGTAGTGATTTAAAAAGTAACTTGCCTCAAAGTAGGTACCAAAACCCGTTGCTGTGAAGTCCATTGCAAGTAATGGCAACCCCAAGTTTGTCAGAAAACTATGATCAATAGGCTTTTAAGTGACTGATTGTTCAGAAGTAAATGGTCAGGATTTTCTTCTGTGATGCCTGTGGGTAGCTGCAAACCTCCACCCTTACAATTAGTAACAGAATATATCAACTATTTGTATCATCCAGGGACTGCTTGAGGTATAGGTAGTGATAGTGTGATCCTTGTGTACAGGCTAGGGAAGCCTCTGCCTGGTGGCTTATGGGTTGTAGGAATCACAGATGACTTGAAGGAAGAAGACGAGGAATGAGGATTATGAATAAATGTTGACATTTTTTGTTGGGAGTTTTTCTACAGAAAAGAGATTAAGGCCCCACACATATGATTTTTAGAATTTAATCTGAAGATATTGTGTTAAATTGTGCACAAAGAAAAAAACTAATAAAATAGATTGAAATCAATAGCAAATTATATTCTTAAAATTTTTCATTACCATTGCAGTTAATTAGCTGTGAGTGATTATAGGTCTTAGAACAAAGAATAGGAGAAAAAATTCAGGTTATTTTATTAGGAGAACTATAGAAATGCACTAGCAATCCTCTTAGATGTTACAAAGAAAGCAAACAAGTCTCCCTCTCTACCTACTTCCACTTGCTTTATACTATTTGCATCCAAAATATACAAACTGAACGTGCTTGTTTTTAATCATTTAATGGGTATATCAGCATTTAAGATCAAAGTCAGCTTTTCTATGTTTCAGAAGCCTGAAAACACAAGAACTGAAGTAGTTCTGTCGGCTATGAAGGTGCATTTAGAAAGATGCGTGTGAACTGAAAGGATATAAGATTGCAATGGTACCAAGTTCAGTTTTATAGGAAAACGTTTTGTATGGTTATTTTTATTCTAAAGGAATTTTATTTTTAATTTTTGTGGAGTCATATTTCAGATTCACAACTTCATTGTTACGTACTTTGCTATATACTAAAACTTCATTTTTATCTTCGCATTGGGCTGTGATGCGCAAGGTCCGCAGTTGGAAACCACCAGATGCTCCCTGGGAGAAAGGGCTTTCTACTCCCACATAGAGTTACAGCCGGAACTCCCCAGGGGCAGTTCTACCCTGTCTTGTAGGGTTGCTGTGAATCAGAATTGACTCGATGGCTGTGAACTTGGTTTTGTGTTTTTTTTATACCGTATACTCATTTACTGCCATTGCATCGATGTTGACTGATAGTGACCCTATAGGGAAGAGTAGAACATGCCTCTTTGAGTTTCCGAGACTGTAACTCTTTATGGGAATAGAAAGCCCTGTCTTCTCCCCTGGAGCTGCTGGTGGTTCCGAACTGCTGACCTTGAGGATCACATAGACTATCAAATAGTCTATAGTTTATGTATATAGTACATAGATTAAAATGGTCTGTATACTAGTATCTAGCACGAGGAGCCCTGGTGGAGTCGGGGTTACTTGTTTGGGGGGTTAACTGTTGGGTCAGCTGTTTGAAATCACCAGCTGCTCTGCTCCAGTAAACAGTGACAGTCATGGAAACTTGCAGGGGCAGTTCTGTCTTCCCCTAGAAGGTACCTGTGAGTCAGCTTCGACTTGATAGCAGTGAGTTGTATAATAGTTTATGATATGGTAGATAAAAATCTAAACTAGTAAATCTAATCCCAGTTAAAAAGAACCCATAAACTTTAAGATTACAATAAAGTTCCTTGAGAATTAAACTAATTTGCTATACAAAATGTTTTTCTACAAACCTGAATTTGATTCCAGTGCAACCTATTTGTCTTTCACTTCACACGTATCTCTCTCTTCACAGTGGGCTGCGAACCCCTAGGTCAGCTTTTTGCAACCAGCAGAGAGTTCGTCTCGGACACCCACAGAAGCAGTGTTTTACTCTGTCCCGTAGGGTTGCTGTGAGTTGGAATTGACTGATGGCAATGAGTTGGACACATAGTAAGCCACAAAAATATCCTACAAAACCTAGTCGCATGGAAGGAATGTAGAAGAACATTTATGCTGCTGTTAGACCTGAGTTGGATCCAGGATCTGCCATTGGTCTTTTAGCCTTTCTGAGTCTCCATTGTTTCATTGTAAAATAGTTTTAAAGGGTTCCTGTCTTTTTTGTCTCTAGACTTTCTGACTTCTAATAGTTCTGTACTTTCCCTACCTTTTATCCCATCTTATAAATTGGAGAAAAAAGAGAATGAGCATTTATTTTTTGGTCTAACCACTGCCTCTAACCCTTGCTCTAACCTTACCTACGTACATACTTATACATTAAACGACACCTCAGGAAATTAGTTGTTAAATGATTTGTTCACGGTCATAGAGATGGTAGTGACAAACTGACATTTAATTCAGCTCACCTGTATTTCTGAAATTTTACGCTGCATTTTTACCCCTAATCATGTTTTATTGTGTGGTTGTTGACGATATATAGCAGAATTGGTTCAGATCCTACAATTTCTCCACAAGTTGTTTGGAGATCTTGTTTACATTCTTCACAATACGTTCTTCTTCTTTTTTTAATTTTAGCAGCTTTATTGACATAAACAATAATTCATATATCATAAAAATTCAATGGTTTAACCATACTAAAAAGTTCTATAATCATTACCATAATAAATTTTAGACCTTTCAAAAGTTCTTATATTCATTATGATCTCTCCATTTCTTCCTCATCTCCCCAAATATCTGTAAGAAACTATAGAAATATCTGTAAGAAACTATAGAATGGATTATAATAAAAGTTGTATGAGCCCCTAATAAAATGTTTAAGAAAAAAGAAACTATAGAAATATCTGTAAGAAATAAAATATCTGTAAGAAACTATAGAAATCAGCAGTTCACGTATTGTGGTCTAAAAAGCTAGCTAATACTTGTCTAATTTCATTTTCTCAACAGTATTTTAAATTTCATACTACTGGCCAAACTATTGATATTATCAGAAGAATTACTTTATGCCCCACAGGGATGATTTATAATGTTCTCCAATAAAGTGATTATGCTGCCTCTAAAATGAACAAGAAACATAGACCATAGAAATAAGAATAGATTTTTCATAGCCCAAGTCTAACAGCAGTTGGTGCTTATGACATAACCTTGCTCGATACTCCACCTCGTGGACTGATCACTGTAGATACAGATGCTATACGTGCAGGGAAGAAATGAGATGGTACCTGGGTATCAGACGGAGTAGTACCTGCAGTCTTAAGAGCCTGGCCTCAGAACGAGGAGCATCTAAGTGCGTTGTCAACCAGGTCCACATCGAAGAAGTAAACCAGCCCATGTGATCAAAGGATTGTGAATAATCAAAACAAATCTGGAGGGGAGAATAGTATCAGAGCTTAAATTCTGAAGACCCAAATTTACAGAAGGCTAGATGATAGGGGAAGCACAAAATATATTTGCAGGAAAGCCACAGGGTTAAGCCTTTCCATAGTCTGAGGGTGTGACTACCATGCTCTTTGAAGAGAGCACTGTAAAGTCGATTATAGCAGATGTGGTTAGGTTCAAATTGAACATTTTCCTTTTGGCCCATTTTAAATTTGTCACAGTTTTAAATATTTTCTGTTTTCTTTTTTATCGTGTAATCGTTGTTGAGCTTTGTTTCTTTTGTTTGAATATATATGAAGTACAGAATAGTTAAATCTATGGAATTGGGACTTGGATTGATAATCACCGAGGAACATGGCAGGAGAAGTTGAGTTCTAAAATTGACTGTGGTGATGATTGTACAGCTCTTTTTAATATAAGTGAACGCTTAGATTGTATGATATATTAATTATATGCTAATATGAGTTTTCTTAATTATTTTATTAGGGGCTCATACAATTCTTTTAATCATTTTATTGGGGCTCATACAACTCTTATGACCATACATACGTCAATTGAGTAAAGCACCCTTATACGTTTGTTGCCCTCATCATTCTCAAAATTCGCCTTCCGCTTGGGTTCTTGGAATCAGCTCATTTTCCTTTTTTCCCTCCCCCACCCATCCTGCTACCCCCTCTCTCATGAACCCTTAATAATTTATAAATTATTATTTTATCTTACACTGCCCAGCGTCTCCCTTCATCCACTTTCCTGTTGCCCATCCCCCAGAGAGGAGGTTATATGTAGGTCCCAGAGATCGGTTCCCCCTTCCAAACCCCCTTCCCTCCTGGTATCGCTACTCTCATCGTTGGTCCTGAGGGGTTCATCTGTCCTAGTTCCCTGTTTCCAGACCCCTGCTGTACCGCTGTACATCCTCTGGTCTAACCAGGTTTGCACGGTAGAATTGGGATCATGATAGTTGGTGGGGAGGAAGCGTTTAAGAACTAGAGGAAGGTTTTGAGTTTCATTATTGCTACACTGAACCCTGTGTGACTCATCTCTTCCCCACTACCCCTCTGCAAGGGATGTCCAGTTGTTACAATTGGGCATTGGGTCCCCATCATGGACTCCCTTCATTCACAATGATATGATTTTACCCTCTGCCTTTGTTACTTGAAACTTGGTTCCCTCTGCCCTTCATGGTCACACATGTTGGTGTGCTGCTTCCATGTGGGCTTTGTTGCTTCCGGACTAGATGGCCGCTTGTTTACTTTCAAGCCTTTGCGTCCCCAGACGCTAGATCTCTCAATAGCCGGGAACCATCAGCCTTTTTCACCACACTTACTTATGCACACATTCATCTTCAGTGTTTATGTGGGGAAGGTGATCATACAATAATGGTTTTTGTTCTTTGGTGTCTGCTACCTGATCCCTTCAACACCTCGTGTTCACTTAGGCTGTGTGCTTCTTCTCTGTGGGCTTTGTTGCTTCCGGGCTAGATGGCCGCTTGTTTGCCTTGAAGCCTTAAGACCCCAGATGCTATATATTTTTGATAGCCGGGGACCATCAGCTTTCTTCATCACGTTTGCTTATGCACACATCTGTCTTCAGTGATCATGTTGGGAAGGTGGGTATCATGGAATGACCGTTTAGCTGAGCAAGGCGCTATTGTATTGGGGGAGTGTGCCTGAGGAGGCCCAATGTCCACCTGCTACCCTACTACTGAACCTATAAATATATGCACATAGGTCTATTTCTCCCATAATCATAAATATATTTACATATGTACATGTCTGTATTTAGGCTTCTATGGGGCTCATACAATTCTTATCACAATCCATACATACATCAGTTGTGTAAAGCACGTTTGTACATTCATTTCCCTCATCATTCTCAAGACATTTGCTCTCTTTTTAAGCCCCTGGAATCAGGTCCTCATTTTTGCTCCTCCCTCCCCGCTCCCCCTTCCTCATAAACCCTTGATAATTTAGAATTATTATTTTGTCAATAATTTCGTCATATCTTACACTGTCCGACGTCTCCCTTCACCCACTTTTCTGTTGTCCGTTCCCCAGGGAGGAGGTCACATGTAGATCCTTGTAGTCAATTCCCCCTTTCCAACCCACCCTCCCTCTACCCTCCCAGTATGGCCACTCACACCCCTGGTCCTTAAGGGATCATCCACACTTGATTCCCTGTGTTTCCAGTTCCTATCTGACCAGTGTACATCCTCTGATCTAGCCAGACTTGCAAGGCAGAATTGGGATCATGATAGTGGGGTGGGGAGAGGGGAGGGAGGGAGGGAAGAAGCATTTAGAAACTAGAGGAAAGTTATATTTTTCATTGTCTCTACATCACACCCTGACTGGCTCATCTCCTCCCTGTAATATAAGTTTTTTAAATGAAATTACTAACAGAGTTACTATCTTTATAGTTGAACCTTATCATGCTTTTCCTATAAAGGTATACCCAAAACAAAAAAAATCCAACAAGAATAACAAAATAAAACAGAGAAACCTCAGTCAAAAAGAAACCAGAGAATAATAAAAACAAGAACAATTTAAAATGGGTCAAATGGGAGAACAAATGATAGCATGTTAAATTTTATATTAACTGCACACTCATTAATCCACTTCCTACTTACTTGAATTTGGCATATTTTATGCTGTTTTTGAGGATATAAATGAACATTTGTGACTTCCTTTTACTTCTCCCTTTTACTCCCTTTGTGATTTTACTGGCTTATCTGACATTCAAGTTTGCATTTTCCTCTTTAAATGGGTAATAGCTTCTAATTTCTCTCAAGTCAGAAGAACCAAATGCACTGGCATTGAGTGGATTCTGACTGGCCTATGTTTGATGGGGTAGACCTACCTTTACAGGAGCAGAAAGCCTCATCTTTCTCTCTTGGAGCAACCAGTGGGTTTGAACTGCTAACCTTGTGGTTAGCAACCCAACATATAACCAACCCACTATGCTACCAGGACTAATATTGCTAGGTGTTCTTCATTTGAATCTTTTTTTTCCCTCTCAAAGTCATTTTCTCAAAAGCAGCTTTACTTTCTATTGTTTCCTTAGTAGGAACTGTCTTCTCCCTCTGGGTTTTCGATTAGCATGTTGCCATGTCCTTAGATCTCCACTACTTCTACCCGCCCCCCTCCACACCCACACCCTATCAGGCTTGGAATCTGTTGATCAGTTTTCCTCTTCCATGTGTTCTGGAGCCTGTCATTCTACTAGATTGATGCTATTGGCTTAGTCGTTTTCATTGTTCATGTAGGTCTTTAAAACGATACCAACTGTGCAGTCTCTTTCACTCTCATTCTGGAAATATTGTCCATCACTACAGGATGTTTGCAGGTAATTAATTGCGTCATGTTCACAACTTTGCCTCTTGACTAAACTCCTTCGTTCTAAAAAAACTGACAGTGAGCCAACTTCTCCATAGTTTGCTCCGTGCATATAAGCCGCGTATATTTCCTGTTGGAAGTATCTACTTCAAACCAAATCGCAATTACCATAGTTTTATTTCTGAAGAGCATGGATAGATCTGTAGCTCCTGTTTGCTTTTGAAATTATTAATATTTATGAGTTTGGGTCACGTTTTCTTTATTGTCCCAGATCCAGTTTCTTTACCAAGACTTCATACATGTACTCTTGTGCCCTTTTTTGATAAACTTTGTACTCATGTATTTATTTGACAAATGTGAATTGAGTGCCTTCCATGTGCTAGGTACTGTTTTAGGAGCAAGGGATTCTTGAGCAAAAAGCGTGTTCATTTAGAGGTAAATTCTCCTTAGGGTAGGTGAAGAGTGGGAAAAGAAAGTCAAATAAATGCATTTTCTAAAAGCCTAATAATGGATGTTAGATATGTTAATTTTTTTTAAAAAATCAAGGTAAGGTGACAGTAATCAAGAGCTATTCTTTAAGTTGAGATTGATAAGAGAATAAGATGAAATTTCATTAGAGACTCAAATACAGTGAGTTCTGAGTTAGATATGTGGGAGAGCACTCCCAGCAGAGGTATAACAGGGCAAATACAGCAGCTTTAAAATGGACTCTGCATAGTGTCCGGACAGCTAGGAGGCTACTGTGGTTATAGCCAAGGACGCTTGATCGGAGATGTGATCAGTGATACAGTAAAATAGGAACTGAGATCAGGTTGTGTGTAGAGCTTTCCTTTATGGAAGGACATCGGAGACTTTATTTTAAAAGGCTACTTGACTACTGTGTGCTCACTGTGAGAGAACGAGGGTAGAAGTAGGAATACCACTTAGGAAATTCTGACATACATCCCTCACTTCATCTGCCTTCAAGTTGATGCCGACTCAGTTACCCTTCAGGACAGGGTAGAAGTGCCCCGTGAGTTTCTGGAACCTTATGGGAGTAGAGAGCCCTTTTTCTTTTCCTCAGAGAGCATGGTGGTTTCAAACTGCTGGCCTTGTGGATCGCAGCCCAACTTGTAACCACTACTTCACCAGGAAGATTCGTCACTAGACACTGGGGGCTTAAATTAGAGGAGTGGATGTAGTAAAAATTAGTTGGACTTTGGCTATATTTCAGGTGTGAGGTATGTATGAGGGAAAGGAAGTTGTCAAGAATGACCCTTAATGGTGCCTCTCTATGGTTAACTGAGCATTTGGATAAAAATAGATTGGGCTGGAGAATGATGCTGGCAGATTAGAATTATGAGAGTTCGATAATAGAGTCTCGGGACTCTATAGACTTTCTAGAATCCTGGAAGCTGGATGAACCTCTGAAAATATTGCCCTGAAATAATTTTCAAACCTGAAATCAGAAGTATCTCCTAAAGTCTTCTTAAAAACAAACAACCGTCCAGCTCAGGTCCTTGAGTACTGCGCTCTTCATTATCTGTCTGATGTGGGCTCCAGATGATTACGGCAGCTCCAAGGGTTAGGTAGGAAACTTAGCGGGGCAGTAACTTGAGGTGAACGAAGGAGGAACAACTCAGAAAGGGAGGGTGAAAATGATGGCACAACTCAAATAATGTAATCACTGTCACTTGTGGTTGCAGGAAATGTTGAATTGATGCATGTTGGCTGTATATATTCTGAATAACAACAAAATAAAATAAAAAAACAAACAAACCACAAAGATTAACCTCAAAAGTTTTGTCTTGAACCATTAGAAGAAGATACTGTTTTGGTTTTTTTAATCGTTTTATTAGGGGCTCATACAATTCTTATCACAATGCATACATACATTAATTGTGTAGAGCACATTTGTACATTCATTGCCCTCATCATGCTCAAAACATTTGCTCTCCACCTAACCCCCTGGCATCAGCTCCTCATTTTTTCCCTTTCCTCCCCGCTGCCCCCTCCCTCATGAACCCTTGATAATTTATAAATTATTATTTTGTCATATCTTGCCTTGTCCGACGTCCCCCTTCACCCACTTTTCTGTTGTCCATCCCCCTGGGAGGAGGTCACATGTAGATCCTTGTAATAGGTTCCCCATTTCCAGCCCACTCTCCCTCTGCCCTCCCAGTATCGCCACTCACACCACTCACTGGTCCTGAGGGAGGAGTCCGCCCTGGATTCCCTGTGTTTCCAGTTACTATCAATAGTTACTGTTTTATCTTTTTCCAACTCTTCTGCATTTTCTCTTGTCACGGTTTTTCAGTTTCCATTATGTCCTAGCCAAATCTAGAGGGGAAAAAATGTATCCTTCAGAGTTCCACTTTCTTTCAGATTGACTCTTCTTGCTGTCAGTACTATTGTCCCTATTAGCCCTTTCTTTCTTCTCCCTGGCTTTCTCTGACCGCATGCGTCAGCGCTCCTGCTGGCCTGCCTATAGGAGCGACTAAAAGAACTTGTATCTTCTTTCTTGCGTGGGTTACTCATGCAAGATGGTTTGTGGGTATAAGCCCGGTAAAAAGGAATAGTGTTGTTAGTTGCTGTTGAATCAGTTTTAAAATTTCATATTCTGAAATTTAGAAACATTGGAGAAAATGGATGGCTCAACATAAGGCAAACATAAATTTGGATTCGGCGTCAATATAAAGTCAGGTGTTAAACATTTTCACTTATATGCATTGCTGAAAATTACAGATAATTAGGGAAAGGTGGAATGAACATTAAAAACAATTTCCATTGCTTTATCAAGACAGATGACTATGTGATATCTTCATAGTTGGAAGTAGAGAAGAATAGCCTTCATTATAGTTTGTTAATTAACTGCCATCAAATCAGGCCCTGACACATGGTGACCCTGTGTATTATACAGTAGAACAACTCCACAGGCTTTCTTGACTGACTCTTTACAGAAGCAGGTTGTCAGGCCTTTTCTTGTGTGGAGTTGATGGATGGGTTTGAAACACCAGCCTTCTGGTTAGCAGCCAATAGCAAATCACTTGTACCACGAGGCTCCTAGAATTATAGTTTAGGGTCCATATTTAATTGTACAAAATGATAACAGACATACGAGCCCTTCATCTACTTAATGAGCCCTTCAGTGGAGCCTGAGTGTGGAATTCAAATAAAAGTACTAACTACTAAGTGGAAGTGATAGTACTAATTAGAATAGAGTATCCAGGATTTTAAACTGGCAAATAGGAAAGAACTAGTTAAGTTTGCAGAATTAGAGTATTGACTATCCAATTGAACTTTTTCTCATCAATAATTGATGCTTTTAACTTTCATCTGTCAATGGTGGCTAGAAGCTCTGGTTCTATGCTTTTGTCATATAAATGTTTGTCTCTACAAGATTAAAATAGTCTTCTTTTTAAAGTCTTCTATTGACTTGTTAGTTCTATTCCTCTGAAATAGATTTGAAAATTTTAAGATATCAAACTTAGTGCGCACACACACACACCTCCCAGCAAGACCATGCTTTAATCAACCACCCTACCTCTAAAATCTCTGGCTACATATTTACTACCTTGGGTACCAGCTTTTCAATGTGTTTTTGTTTTTCCCTCAGAGTTTCCTTTTCCCCCTCAACTTCTAAATATTTATTTATTTTGAAGGAGAGGGAATTCAATGAGCATCAAAATAGAAGTGCGCCAAATTGCAAACTCTACTCCCTCCCTTGGGAGGGGGATTCCTGACCCGTTGTGCATCCCTTCATTGTCTTCAGGCCCCCAGCAGAGGCCCAGAGCCTTTTGCCAAAGGCAGTTCTTCAGCTGGGAGAAGCCTCGCTGTGACTCCAGTTCCTCAAAGGGCAGCAACAGGAACTGGAAGCCCATCAGGCCAAGGTGTCCTCCTGTCAGGGGCTGAGAGCCTGGCAGCACCCTGCCATCCTGGCAGCAGTGCGAGCATTTCCTGCAGCAGCCTGATTACCTTTGGGTAGAGTCTTGGGTAGTAGGGCTTAAGGTAGCCTAGCCTTGAGGACGGGACTGTGGTAGATATGGTAAGAAGAGATCCTGCCCTCGCTGGAAGCATAGTACCATTACTTACACACGGCAGGGAGTCTGTCCAGTAGCCTGGAGACACAGCCAGGCCCTGGTGGTGCTTCTCCCCAACAGCTGGTGCAGCCCCTCAGCTACTATGTCCTTGTGACTGTGTTTACAGCAGGCATGGTTAGTGATAAGTGGCTAGGGGAAGATGGACACTGCTGCCTCCTGGGTAGGCAGGGACCCCGGTATCCTGGGAGTTCCAGCTCCATAGCTGTGTTGAGCAGGGAGAGGTAGGAACCCCCTGAGTTGATGAAACCTGGTGAGAAGACAAAATGCAGGGCTCTAAAAGGCAGGCACCATAACGGGCACAGTGACATCGATATGTCGACAGCATCCAGAGGTGCCAGCCCTTTCTCAAGATAGGACATGGCTGCTGGTTCAGATGGAAGCAGATAGTTCAGCTGCCACAGGGTAGAACCAACATTTGTATCACCTTGCTATTGAGCTGGGCTTTCTGGACAGCCAGGAAGTGAGTAATGGCTTCCAGAAGTTGGGCTCCCACAGTCCTTAATGGGCTAGGTGCTGGGTCAGAGCACCACTACGTGAGAAATTAATTCCTTTGGTTTGCCTCAGCCAGGCTGGGTATGAGATGCTGCTGTCGAACCACAGGAAAGGGGGGCAGCTTGGAGCAGCTTCCAGTCTCTGCCCACCAGGAATGACAGGCTGCAGAGGGGCGGGCCCAGGGCACACAAGGGTGGCCTACATGATGGAAAGCCAAGTAAGACGGCAGGGTGCAGACATCTGTGGATGGTGTGAATGTCAGTGGAGGAACAGTTTCAGATGATGAGCTGGCTCAACTTGTGCGGTGGTGACGGGCCCCACCGGAGGGCATGTGACAGAGACCCGTGAGCTGACCCACATGACAAAGTAGGGGTGGGTACTGTCCTTAGTGCGGGATTCTGGCCCAGCCATAGAAGTAGTTGTATATTAATGTTCAATTCTGAGCGCTCTGCTTATTGTCAGAGACACATGTATGTTGTAAGAAATTTAAATTTGTCTTATGTAACTATTGCTGTGTAACAAATCACCCCCAAACACAGTGGCTTAAAACAGTATCTACTTATCACCACACCGTTTCTGTAGATAGGTATCCAGACATAGCCTACCTGCACTCGCTGTCTCACTGAAGGCAAGGGGTTCGTCGCTGAAGGCTTGGCTGCATTACGAAGTGGTTGTTGACGGCGTTCAGCTCCTCCAAGGTGCTAGGCGGACCTCAGCTCTTGCTGGGTGGGCGTCTCCAAGAGTGTCATCAAGATGACGATGAGGCAGAGAAGGCCCAGTCTTTTGTAAATGAATCTTGGGAGTGATGTTTCCATCAATTTGCTCTGTTCCTTTAGTTAAGAACAAGTGAACCAGATACTCAGCTTCCACGTAGGGGAAGGAATTGCACAAGGGTGTAGAGACCGGGCTCCTTGGGGCCATTTTGGAAGTTTGTCACACAGCTTAGGTGCTACACCTTCATTTGCCCACTGCACACCTCTACTCCCTTTCTTCACGTATACTTTGCCTGTGAAGAACAGCACTGCAAATTAGACATTTCTTGGTGATGGAAATATCCTGTATCTGCATTATCCAATACTGTTGCTCCTGACCTCATGGGACTGTTGGGTCTTTGAAAAGTGGCTAGTGTGATTGTGAAACTTAATTTTCTAAATCACATTTAATTTAAATTAATTTCCATGTAAATAGCTACCGAGGGAGGGCAGCAATCTCATACACATGGATAGCTTAGGTCTAGAATAGTAAATCTGTAAAGATTTTCTCAATTTCTCATTTTTCCCCCAACTCACCAGAAAAAGCAATTTGTTCTTTCAGCCATATTCATTTTTCTAACTACAGTAGATACTGATTCCTTCATTTGTTCATTTACTTAGTCCTTAAGTTGGAACTTCCTTTGTATTGTCCGAACCTGAAATGTTCTTTATGACCTGTGGTTTGAATTCTCTTTTCAGTCGAGCTCTACTCTTTTCTCCTTGGGCATGATTTCATGCTCATGGAAGCATAGGGTCTTAGATGAATCTGCCTGTGTTCAAACCCTTGTGCTGTTACGTAATTGCTCCCTGATGTGCAGTACATTTTCTCGCAGTTAAAGCACCAGCTTTCTCATCAGTATAATAAGTGCTAGTAATAGCACCTAACTCAATAAAGTCTATTTGATGACAGGTGACACAGTACAAGAGAAGTGTTCAGCAGATAGTGTTCAATAACTATTACCTGTAGCTATAATTACAAGAACTGACGGTAGTAACAGCCATGGCTTCAGTATGAGGACTTGATGACGCTTGAACGGTCTTTAAGGAGCCCCGGTGGCCTAGTGGTTAATGCACTGGGAAGCTAACCACTAGATCAGTAGCTGAAAGTCACCAGGGGCTGGCTCCAGGTGAGAAAGAGTTACTTTGCGCCTGTGAATAGTTCATCTTGGCCAGGGGCAGTTCTACCCTGGCCTAAAGGGTCCGTGTGAATTGGCATTGACTTGATGATGAGCTTTGTTTTTCTAATCTCTGCGTGGCAGCTGTGGAGGACTATTGGACATCATGTGACTACACTCGCATGATTAAAACTAAACTTTCATTTTGGGTGGGGAGGGGCATTGAAGAGCATTGTTTTGTGGGGTGATGGGGGGGCAGGTTTAAAATGAGTGCTTCATCTGTCTGTGAACTTTGTTTCTGTTTTGAATTATTCAGAGTGCCTCCTACGTTCCAGGCTTTGAGGATAGCACGATCCTCATGTGACCGTATCCTCTTGGTCCTTTTGCTGACTTGTCTGAGAGGAACAGCTGATCCCAAGGGTGGTAGAAGTTCATGCGATACTCTAGGAGCACATTACCTAATTTACCAGCAGGCCAGTGACGGCTTCCTTGAAGAAACAGTCATTTAGATCGAATGGTGAGCTCGGGAGTAAGTCTAGAACAAGGTTTCAACCTGGACAGAGCATGTTCAGAGCAGTGCTTCCCAAAGTGCAATAATGCTTTCCGGGGTCACTGGAGCAATGTCGGGGGGGGACTGCAAAAGCAAACGCCTATATTTTATTTTGTGTAATGGGCTATATGAAAAAGTTTTTAATTGTGTGTGTGGGGGTGGTGCTGAGGCTTTTTGGTTGGTACATCAAATAAGTTTGAGAACCTGTGGTTTAGAGGAACATACTTTATCAGTTTGTAAGTTTTACTTAGTCAAATATTATTTCATATATCTGTCTTTTAATTTTTTCATATAGCTGTCTTTTATTGTGGTAAATATATATATGTAAACCTATCATTTCAATATTTATTACAGGTACAAGTCACTGTCATTATGTTTATCAACTTGTCCAACCATCACCATAGCCTGACTCCAAATTTCCCATCACTCTTGATAGAAGCATAGTGTCTTCTACTCAGTGAGTTTCCTTTCCCTCCTACCTATCCTGGTAACCACTGATAAACTTTGGTCTCTGAATACTTGCATATTCTAGATACATCACGTAACTTACTGCCATCGGGTCGAGTCTGACTCATGGAGCCCTGGTAATACAGTGGTTATACATTGGCCCACTAACCGTAGGTCAGAAGTTCAAAACAGGCTTTCTACTCCTGTAAAGAGTTGCAGTCTTGGAAACCCGCAGGGGTAGTTCTCCTCTACCCAGTAGGGTTGCCGTGTCACATAAGTGAGCTCTGTAGTATTTGTCCTTTTGAAGCCCTGGTGGTGTAGTGGTTATGTATTGGGCTGAGATCTGCATGGTTAGTGGTTTGAAACCACCACAGCTCTGCAGGAGAAAGACTGGGCTTTCTATTCCTGTAAACAGTTTAGTCTCAGAAACCCACAAGGGGTCACTATGAGTCAATATTGACTCAGCAGTGAGTTTTTAATTTATTTCACTCAGAATAATGTTTTCAAGTTTGTTCGTGTTATAACATGTATCAGGTCATTTGTGTTTATGGCTGTGTAATATTCCATCTTATGTATGTACCACATTTTGTTTTTCATATTTTTCTTTCATATATTGAATATTTAGGCTCTTTACATCTCTGGGTTACTGTGAATAGTGTGACAATGAACAGTGGTGTACAAGAACCTGTTTTTGTTCTTGCTTTCAGTTCTTTAGGGCATATATGTAGGAGCAGAATTCCTGGGTCATATTGTAATTCTAAGTGTAACTATTTAAGAATTACTGACCTGTGTTCCGTAGTGAATATGGAGGGTTCCAGTTTCTCCAAATGCTCATAAACACATGTTGCTCTGTTTTTTAGTCTATAACCATCTTAGTGTAAGTGAATGATCACTCCTTGTGGTTTTGATTTGCATTCCTCTAGTGGTAACGGCTGTTGAGCATCTTTTCATGTGCCTGGTGGCTATTTTGTATTTCTTCCGTGGAGCATCTGTTTAAGTCCTTTGCTTTTTTTTTTCCCTTGGATTGAGCTGTTTTGATTACTATTTCATGGTCCTCAATCCTATTTCTATTGTACTATTAACCTATTTTCTTTTTATTTTGATTGAGATGAAAGTTTGCAGAGCAAATCAGTTTTCCATTCTACAATTCATATACATTTTGTTGAATGCCATTGATTATAATTCTTATCATGGAATAGAGTCCATCAGACTTTCTCCCACTCTTACTCATTTCTTTTTGTTTGTTTGTTTGTTTGTTTCTGTTACCCATTTCTCATCTCCTTCCGACCACCTGAACTTTGTGTGGAAAGTAATACTGCCCTTTTAATGTCGAACTGTTGATTGTTCTTAGGAGTGCAAGCTTGGTGTTGCTGTTCACCTGTGGCCCTTTCGTTTCTTTGGCTGAAAGTTGAGCCAAGGTCTGAATTCATTTCCAGGCTTGCAGTGTGAGTAAGGGCGAACTTGGTATTCCATCAATTTCTGTCTGACCAGTAAATCTGGTCTTTTGAGTTTGGTTCCATAGTTATCTCCTACCCTATCCAAGACTTTCTCGTGTGACCCTCTCAAAGCATCTACTAGTGGTAGCCAGCCACCATCTAATCCTTTTGGTCTAGGGCTGTTAACCCATTTTTATCTCTGGCCAGGACTACTTAGTGTAAAAGCCTCTTTTTTCCCCCTTCAATTTTTTATTGTAAATTAGGTAGGTTTACATTAGAACATCAACTGTACCTTCAGCAACTTAAATTACTACTCAACCCCCCTAATAGTTTACCCTCCACCTACGTTTTGCTTTCATTTCTCCCTCCTGTGGTCTACTATCTTCTCCTTACACTCAAGTAAACACCCATCTACAATCTAGCCAGTTGCTTTCTCTTCCCTCCTTTGTGCCACCTTCCTTCCCGCTCTCCCCCCCCCCCCCCGCCCCCAGTCTCCAATATCTTACTCTTTGGTATGAAAGTCTTAATCTTAGGTTTACTATATATTTCCCCTTCAAACAGTAGTCTCATATGATACGTGTCCTTTTGTGGTTGACTAATTTCACTCAGCATGATGTTCTCCAGGTCTGCCCATGTCATGTCATGTCATGTCATATCATGTCATGGGATGCTTCATGGTTTCAGCATTATTTTTAGCAGTGCATGATGCTCCATTGTGTGTATACACTAGAGTTTCTTTATCCATTCTGCTACTGTTGGGTGTTGTATCTTTCTTTTCCAGTCTATTCTCACTACTGCCCTTGATTTTAACATGTCGTTCTCCATCTTAAAAATAATAGTTGTCTCCCCCCTAAGGATCCCTTGCCCCTCAAATCTAAATATTGGGCTGAGTGGCTACAAAAGAAGGAAAAGTAAAACTGAAGTGGACTTGGAGGCTTTAATAACTTACAAGTTCATTTCAAACATAGGAAAAATATATTTGCCTCCAAAGTCTTGCTATGATACAATATGTTAGTTTTTTTTAAGCATTTCATTTCTTGTCTTGTACTTTTCACTCCAGCCATAGGAGCCTACTAAAAGCTTTTTTGTTCTGCATTTATTTACTCTTTGTGCAGTTCCACAGTTCTTTCCTTGTGGGAAAGTGACAGAGAAGTTCCTTAAACCTGCGTCTTGTCCTCATCCCTCTCAGCAGGATTACAGCTCTCTCCTGTCTGTTGCTACTTCCTCTCACTGGTGGAACCCTTTTCACAGTAGTGTGCTTCCTCTCTGGTTTCTTCTGATGGTGAGCCACTTGAGGATGGGAATGTGTTCATGTTGGCATTCTCAGCTTCTTGCATCAATCACTAAGTATTTGATTTCTCACTGCTTTTTCAGTTAAACTCTAATCGGAACTTTAATAACTTTACCTCTGATTATTATACACTAGTATGTCCCCCTTAATTTACTGCCCATGTTCTATCCATATTTATCTTATAAGTAAAGCGACGTTTTAAAAACTTACTCAAATATATTCAGAGACTTATTTAAATAGGACACAATTTTATTGTGCATTTAATGCTCATCAGCAAATGATTGAGCCATTCTTCTTGGTCACTGCTCTGTTTTTGCCCAACTGCCCCTCTTCGTTTCTTCCCACTCTCTCCTGTCACAGTATCTGTGATTTCCTTGAGGAGTTTTCTTAATGCTCCTACATCTCTGCCCTAGCAATTCACATCTTAAATATCCTTTAGGATCGCTCTTAAACTGCCGTCCTCAAAGACCTCCCCAAAACTTTGATCTTTCTTTTATCAAAAAATTTACACAATTTATTCCTGACATGTTTCTCCAGAAAGTTATAAGGGGAGGCAAAGTATTTTATACAATTCTGTCTTTTGTAGAACATGTTTTACTCTCTATTATTTACTATATAGTAACACATGTTGAATTCCCTCAGCAGTTCTTTTGCCCCTCCCATTACCTCTGCTTTACCATCTTTCCATTTACCACATTCCTAAGGAAGCGATAGGACTTTTTTCAAAGGTTATGAGGCTTCATGTCCATAGGTCAGCCCTTTTTTCAATGTTTACTATGCTGTTTATAGACTCTATTTTCCAGATAAAAATATCCTAGGCCAATATTACTTTTAATTACTTTTAACTCCAAGTTCTGGGAGAAAGGTCTGCCCTGAAGGTGACATGAAATCTTATGCCATTGCCTAGACTAGAAGTCAGTTGGTCAGGTTATGAATGATAGTTGAATCTTGCCCATTTCTCAAGGGGAGGAGACTTGCGCATATCTTACCTCTCTCGCCCCATCCATAGCATGAGAAGTCCCAGGAAGCATGTGCCATTTCAAAATGAAGCAACATAATGGCTACGCTATTTGAAGTAATCGTGATATTTTCTTCTATATGACTTAAAAGAGAAAAGCCTCCGGCTATTAAGCAGACATAAAGTTCAACATTAATATTATATGATTGTTGGACAAAGTAAAAGTTAAACTTCTAAAATTATTATGTTCATTTGTCGACTCCAAATCATGGGGACCCCATGTGTCAGAGTAGAACTGTGTTCCACAGGTTTTTCTTTCTTTTTTTAAAAAGACTTTTTCACTGTGAATTGTGTGATGGTTTACAGAGCAAATCTATTTTCCATTCAACAGTTCATACACATTCCCGCAATGCAAAATCCGCCATGCCACAAGGGAGTGCATACCTTCCTAGTGTTATTGTCCCAGAAAAGTGAGCCATGGAGTGAATCCAGTTCCAGACCTGAAGGATGACTAAGCGTCTTGGGGGTGGGGGAGGAATCCAATCCAATAGTGGCTTCTGCAAACTGAAGGCAGAGAAATCGAGCAGAGAAAGTTATGGCAACTTCCCTGAGTGAATTCGAAAGGGCCATCTGGATAGGTTTTCTTAGAGGACCTGAGGGATTATTTTGAATACTTTCGGGAACATTGAGAACTGCCCTGGGGAGAAAAAGGCCAAGAAATATGTGTTGAGGAAATGTATCTGCTCCTTTTCAGAGGGTAGCAAACACTATTCACAAAACTTACTTACCCCATCTCTTCTAAACAACAGACCTTGCCTCTTTAGGCTTCTTTATGTTACCCAAACTCACAGAACATTTCCAAGGAACACAGCTTGAGGATGCCAGAATCACCATGTCAATGGAGTGCTTAAATCCAAGAGTGCAAGACTCAGTGGGGAAGGCTTAGAGAGGTGGAAATATTGCCTGTGTATCTAGATGGGAGGACCTGTTTAAAAACAGGAGCTTCACTTTTGAATATTTTTCCTTAATAGATGTTTCCCAGATTTGTGACAATACTTAAAAAAATAATTATAGTGTTTAAAAGTTATTATTATTTTGCTATGAACCCCTTTATGAATCCAGTGAAAACTGTCAAATTACTTTTCCTAAAAACTAGATAAAGTTTTGCTTAAAATAAAGCCCATTCATAGGCCCCCAGGCTAAAAATTCCTGTTCTGAAAACAGCAAAGCAAGAAACATTTTAAAGTCTTTCATAGATGATTATGGTAGAGTGATGTTTCTTTGTATATTTAGTTGTTATTCTCTTGTCATATCTCTAGAACTAGACTTTAAGTCTTTCCCTTAATAATGGTCGTCAATTGAACTGTAAAGTTTTAGAATATAAAGAGTAAAACTTAAAACTCTTGTGGCATACACTCTTTGGGAAAGTGTTGAAGCTTACAGCATCTGGCTGCGGGCTGAAGTTAGACTGACCTAGTTTGTTAGCTGCCTCCAAGTAGACTCCGACCTATGAGGAGGCGTGCGTGCAGAGGCGGACTGCTCCCTGAGGTTTGCCTAGGGAAGACTTTGGGAAGCAGACCTGTCTTCCCAGGGCGCCCCTGGATGGCTTTTAAGCTCCCACCATTCAGCTAGTAGTCAAGTACTTTCCCCAGGTGGCAGCCGTAGCCTCGGTGATAATTTGTTCCTTCTAGCTACACCACTGACTCAGCAGTGCTATAAGTCAGTTGGCTTCACGGCAGTAAGTTTGGTTTTTGCTTTCAGAAGTATATGACTTTAAATCTGTATGTTAGGTTGGCCCTTATATTAGAGTTATCAGTGTAACTGTATCATAAAAGATTGAGAATCTTTGTCATTAAGAATGAATAATATTACAGTGCGATTCTACCTCCCCTTCTTTACTCTGCCCTGGCTCTTGCTCTCATTGCAAGTACACGTTTCATTTTACTTGTAACTGGCATTTCAATAAAATTAACCTGAAATGTAAAAAATAAAAGCCCTAGGAATAATAATACTTTATTAGAGGTGAGAGGTGCGAGGTTATCCTTCTTAACAAAATAAAACTCGATTCATAATGTGTATATATATATAGATTTAAAATGTTAGTTGTGTACAGAGTAGAATTGCTCCATAGGGGCTGGGACCTTTTAGCAGCAGATCCCCAGGCCACTGTCCCAGAGCCTCTGGAGCACTTAACCATTTGCACCACCCAGGGACCCCAGTTGCAGGTACTACCTCAGATATTGCCAGTCTAGATCCAAACCACTATAAAACATGAATCTTGTAATAAAGCAGGTCACACACAATTTCTGTTTCCTGGTTGTGTTAGACTAGGTTCTCTAGAAAAGCAAGCCTGGTGACACTTACATAGGTATATACAGATAGACGTTTACGTCAAGAAAAATGACTCACCCAGTTGTGGGAGTGGATAAGTCCAGTCCCGTTCAAATTTATGGGACAAATATTAAGTTTGAGGCTTCTCTTGACTCATGTAACTGTGTGTGGTCATGGAAACTGATGAACCAGGAAGTCTGACGACCGAATGCTGGTGGATGCAGAGTTGAAGGAATCCAGTGCCCATAGTCTACTGAAGGCTCTTGGGATTGGCAGGCACTATTGCAGGAGGGTGACGAGCCAGAGGCAGGATTCAGACCCAGCAGATGTAACAAGCTTTCCCACAGATTCTGCTTCCAAAAGAGCAGGCCACAGCCTGCTTGGAGTCTTTCTTCCAATTGCATAAGGGCTGTGACCTGATCAAGAGGGATGCATTCCATCACAACTTCTGGCTCCTCACAGAATTGAGGAAGTTATTTTGGATCCCATCAATGAGTTGATGATAATGTGTGAGAGCACATCATGGGGGGAGATTGCTGCCAAATTGCTGAGAACCCTGACCCAGCCAAATTGACACAAAACCTGTCACACCGGGCGATCTAAAAATATGTTTACATTCCGCAACAGTCTGGAAAAATAGTCTGTAAAAAAGCAGTATCTGTGAAGCACAATTAAGTATAGCACAATAACACTAAGTGTGCCTATATTGTAGAGTATGTCTTTAATATACGTAAGAACAATTTCTTCATATTGCCAGTCTTCAGGGACTGATTGTGCTTTGATGTTACATAACGTTAAGGACTTTGTTGTTTAGTGTACAGCCTACAGATTCTTCCAGGGGAGTCCTGGTGACAGAATGGGTACATATTGGGCTGCTAACTGACAGAGCAGCCGTTTAAACCACCATCTAATCCGTGGGACAAAGATCAGGCTTGCTACTCCTGTAAAAAGTCTCACAGTCTCAGAAACCCACAGGGCGGTTCTACTCTGTCTTATAGGGTAACTATGAGTCAGAATCAACTTGATGGCAGTGCATTTTAAATTTTTTTGGTTTAAAGATTCTTCGGGGTGTTTCATTAGTGTAGAATTAGAGGGAAAGGAACAACAAGGCTTTAAAAAGCAAATGAGAATAGAAACTTGCTAGTGGTTTGGATTCTTGTTATCAAGTTCTCTTAGCAGTAAGCAAATCATTCAGCACCCATGCCAGCCTCTTTATCTAGGAAAAATGCTGGCCAAATAAGAGGGGGTGAAAACTGAACTATTGTAAGAAACTTAGAAGAAAAGCTGAGTATATGTTTAGCTCCCAACCGAGGGTTTTTCAGATTATTATGATTTGGCCTTGTCAGGTGCCATGGACTTGATTTTGACCCAGGTGATCCCATGTAAAGAAGAGAACTGCCCCCTGAGGTTTCCTAGACTGCTTTTTACAGAAGCACATTGCCAGGTCTTTGTCCTGTGGAGCCCCACCCGTGGGCTCCGACAACCAGCCGAGCCAGCCTAGGAGTTGAGTGTGGAACTGGGACACCACCAGCGCTCCTTCGAACTTAGCCTTAGTTGCCACCAAAATGCCAAACACTTGCTCATGTTCATGATGTTGGTTAATATTGGCATCACATGTTAAAATACAGCTTTAGATTCAGAATCCTTGATTAGTTTTTCCTGGAATTTCTGAATCTTGCGTTAAGTAAACCTAATTTATTATTGCTTAGGTAGTTGGCACAGAACTTTGGCACGGTGAGAAAGGAAATTCTGGTCAGCTGATACGGGCATCATGAGCGGAATCTCAGATAGTTGTGTTACATCATGGGTAATGAAATAAACCAGACTAAGGACCAACTTGATTCAAGGATTCCTTATCAGAATGAAGTCAAATAGCAATTAATATTTTATTCATACTTGTAAGTTTAGTTACTTTTAGCTGCTTTTAAAATTTGAAGCCCTTAGACATAACTTAATTTTAAAAGCTAGCTATGCACACAAATAAGCTTGTACTTGTAATATGATCAGATCAAATGAATTTATACCAGGGGACTTCAAAAAGTTCATGGAAAATTTTCATTATTTCTTAATTCCATTTTTTCATGAACTTTTTGAAGTCCTTGCATACTTACTTCATAGTTCTTTATGATAGGAACTTAGTTTTATAATTTGCTCATCTTAGTGTTTTTTAAAAAGTCACCATGCAATGTATAGGAAGCGGTTAGGAAAAATTGTAAAGTTATTTCTTCCTTCCCTAAAAATAGTGAACAAAAAAACTTTAAAATGTTCAAAAGTGATGTTGTCACTTTGAGAACTAATATGCACCTGACCAAAACCATGTCATATTTTATACACACACACACACACACACACACACATACACACACACATATATATATTTAACCATTGCATTTTAATTGTGTCATATGCATGTAAAAGCTGGACAGTGACTAAAGAAGACTAAAGAATCAATACCTTTGAATTATGGTGTTAATATAGAATGTTGAATATACCATGAACTTTCAGAAGAGTGAACAAATCTGTGTTGGAAGAAGTACAGCCAGATGCTCCTTGGAAGCAAGGGCGGCGAGACGTCTCACATACTTTGGGCATGCTATCAAGAGGCACCAGTCCCCAGAGAAGGATCTCACACTTAGTACCTTATGTACTCAGGTATAAGCCGATTTTTTCAGCACATTTTAAATGCAGCTTTTGTGGTAAAATTAGGTACCTCTTCCATGAGGCTTACTTTCCAAAAATGATCGCTGAAGACAAAGCAGGTGCATAAGCAAATGTGAAGAAAGCTGATGATGCCTGGCTATCAAAAGATATAGCATCTGGGGTCTTAAAAGCTTGAGGGCTCAGGAGGGAGGGAAAAAATAAAGGACCTGATGCCAAGGGCTTAAGTGGAGAGCAAATGTTTTGAGAATGATGAGCTCAATGAATGTACAAATGTGCTTTACACAATTGATGTATGTATGGATTGTGATAAGAGTTGTATGAGCCCTCAATAAAATGATTTTTTTTTTAAGTTTGAAGATAAACAAACTTAGAAGCTGTTTCTGAGAAGCAACAAAGCCCACATGGAAGAAGCATACAAGCCTGTTTGATCACGAGGTGTCAGTGGTATCAGGCATCAAAGAACAAAAATCATATCATTGTGAATAAGGGGGAGTGCAGAGTGGAGACCCAAAGCCCATCTGTAGGCAACTGAACACTTACAGAAAGGTCAAAGGGAGGAGACGAGTCAGTTAGGGTACAGTATAACACCGATGAAACATACAGCTTTCCTCTAGTTCTTTAATGCTTTCTCTCCCCCGCCATCATGATCTCAATTCTGCCTTATAAATCTGGCTAGACCAGAGGATGTGCACTGGTACAGATAAGAGCTGGAAACAGGGAATCCAGGACTGATAAACCTCTCAGGACCAATAATGAGAGAAGTGATACTAGGAGGGGAAGGGGAAGGTGGGGTTGAAGAGGGAACCTATGACAAGGATCTACATATAACCTCCTGCCTGGGGGCTGGACAACAGAAAAGTGGGTGAAGGGGGACGTTGGACAGTATAGGACATGACAATATAATAATTTATAAATTATCAAGGGTTTGTGAGGAGGGGTGAGCAGGGAGGGAGGGGAAAATGAGTTGATACCAAGGGCTCAAGTAGAAATGTTTTGAGAGTGATGATGGCAACAAATGTACAAATGTGCTTGACATGATGGATGTATGGATTGTGATAAGAGTTGTATGAGCCCCCAATAAAATGATTAGAAAAAGAAAAAAATTAGGTGCTTCAGCATTTATTTGGGTCGGCTTCTACTTGAGTATATGCGGTAAATTAGAGAGTCAATGAAAAAGAAGGACTTCGGGGAGACAGATTCACACAGTGACTGCAGCAATGGGCTCCAACGTAGCAACGGTGGTAAAGATAAAATAGGACCAAGCAGTGTGCCATGGGGTTGCTCTGAGTCAGAATGGACTGGAGGGCCCCTAACATCAGCAAGAAGAATAGCAGCCTTTGACCCCAAGTCTACAGCCATCACCATATTTATTGCCTGTGACCCGTGTTCCCATGTCACCCTGTGCTCCCCTCACACTCTATTCTTGTTAATACCCCACAGACTGAAATTTTCCAGAGATGAAAACCGTGATATGTTCTCATCACATCACATTGGGCCTGATGTGCAGCCGCTCTTTAATAATGTTTGCTGAATGAATAAATGACCAGATGATTTTAAACATCGGCGATGAGGAGTTAGGATTTTCACCTCCTTTATAATGATGCTTTAATTTACCCTTAAAAATGCCTTCCTGTGACTGATAGCAGTTTGTAGAATACTTTGGTATCTGTGTTATTGAATTAGATCATTGTGCTTTTAACAAAGAGTAAACATTTAAAAGCTCATGTTGCTCTTGATTTAAGAAGCTGCTTATAGATTCCATAATCTTTTTCATAAAACTGATCATTCTTAACCTTTCTAGCAGTTGAAATATGAAGGCGTGAACAATTCTACTTAAGTATCATGTTGTCGGGGATCATCAAGTCAGGTCTGACTTAGAATAATCGCATGTACAGCGGCATGGAACAGTGGGTACGTGCCATCCTCTCGAGGATGTGCTGTTTGAGCCCATTGTGGCAGCTTCTGTGTCAGTCTATCTCCGTCAGGGTCTTTTTCTCTGTCCCTTGATTTACTATGCACATATGTTTTCCAAGGAGTAGTCTCTTCTGATACCTTGTCCAAAGTATGTGAAACAGACACATGATCTCTGATTCAAAATACATGCCCTTGCCTACTAATTAGCTTCTGCGTAGTGATTGATACTAAGGTGTATTAGTTCTTTTAGATGCCATGACCAAATCAAAACAAACATTCCCCTGAATTGGGCTTAGGCAAACCAAAAAGAGAAATGTGTCAGCTCCTGTAACTGTAGGTAGACTGATAGGCTCAAACATTGTCATAAAACTTGATATCTCAGCTTCTTTTTATTTTAGCGGTGCAACGCTTAACCCACTATGTCAAGAAGCCTCCTTGCTTACTCAATAACTGGTAATATGACTTAAGTAATAATTTCCATAAGTATTATCTGTAGTGGAGTGTCTGAGCTTTTAGAATCTGATTTTTTCTTTTAAAAGAGTTTTTGCTTCTGACATTTAAAAAAATTGCTTCTTTTTAGTCTTTGTAACAATTTCAGCATCTGTTATTTCTATTAAAGCTTTATATAAAAAAGAAAATGATACAACTTCAAGGCCTTTATTATCAGAATATTGTGAGGTTGCCTTGTTATTTGTTAGAATTGAATTCACAAAGTAATATGATAGTATCTTATATAATGATAGTGTCTTATATAATCGTGATAATAGGAGGGTAGGGGAAAAATAGGGAGAGGCGGGAGTTAAGGGGGAGTCAATCACAATGATCGACATATAACCACCACCACCCCCAACACACACACATGGGAGGAACAACAGAAACCGTGGGGGGAGGGAGAGTAGTCAGTGTAAGATATGAAAATAATAATTTATCAAGAGGTCATGAGGGTTGGGGAGGGGAAAAGGGAGCTGATATCAAGGGCACAAATAGAAAGTAAATGTTTATAAATAATGATGGCAACATTGTATAAATATGCTTGATACAATTGCTGTATGGATTGTTGTAAAGGCTGTAAACCCCCAATAAAATGGTCTTTAAAAACAAAACAAGAAAAAACAAAAAAATTTGGTGAACTAACTGTGTACATTACAGCAAAATGCAAGTCATCACGTGCAACAAACTGACAGGCAGTTTGAGGAATATACACCGTAGTTCCATCCAAATGAGGAAGCTGAGGTTCCGAAGATTGGGACTTCTTGATGATCCCATAGCTATTACAATAGTTAATGTTAAGCACCATCTGTGTGCCAGACACCACTTGCACTTCATATGTGGACTCGCTGGTTACAAGTTCAGCTGCTGAGAGATTCGACATAAGCCCATCAGAGACTTCTACTGGAGAAAAGACCTGGCAATAGGCTTCCGTAATAGCACACCTTTGGAACCCTGTGGGGCAATTTACTCTGACCTAGTGGAGCATCAGGATTCAGAATCAATGAGCATGTATTACTTCAAGGTTGCTTTCTTTATTTGTTTGAATTAAGCATTCACTAAGTGAGATAATATCTAAATATACCCATATTTAAGATGTTCGTTTGAAATATAGGCTTTGTGATACATTGTAATGAAAACATTTATAAAGAAGAAATCTTAAAATTCTGATGTCTAGTTTAGCTCACGCCCCTTGACATAGGTGAAGTTGTTATTTGCCATGTAGAGGTGTACTATTATTCTTATGATATTATGGCCCTTTAGAGGCCATAATTTCTACCTTGCAGACAATGAAAATTAGGCACAGAGAGATGAAACAATTTGCCCGACGTGACTCAGCAAGTGGCAGTCAGGATTCAAATGCAGGCAGTTTGTTTTGGGGCCCACTATTTTTAATATCTATGTTCTTCCTAATCTCCATGCTGCTTTTTGTGAAGGTAAAAGTAGTTTTGCAAACTCCAGAGCACTACATAAAATGTGGATTATAATCATTTGATCTAGTCCCTGTGCTCTGGAGACTATAGTTCCCAAAGACTGTCTTTTCTAGTTGAAACTTACTCCTTGTCACTCTGTAGTACTGGACCTTTCTGTCACCATTTTGGTCACTTTTTGCCTTTAGTACTTACTCTTGTTTGTCACCACCACTTGTCTGTCAGTTTGTCATAGTGTGGTGGCCTGTCTGAGGCTGGAAGTTAAGTCACTGATATTTCAAGTACCTGCAGGGACACCCAGAGTGAACAGGTTTCAGCCTAGCTTCCAGACTAAGAACCAGGCAGGGTTGTATTTTATTGGATGAACAAATTGTTTGTCCACATCCTTCTTTCAGTGTTTTCCCAGAAGTGACCTCAGATGTGACCTGATACAGAACACAGTAGAACTGTTTAATGGAGCTTAATGTTTCAGTGTTTTATTCTAACAACAGAGTAGGTAGTTTTCCTGAATTAAAAACAACAACAAACAAAAACAAACCTGCTGCCCTCCGGTCTTTTGATTCAGACTCTGACCTCACAGAACAGAGTAAAACTGCCCCTCTGGGTTTCCCAGGCTGGTGTGTTTGAACTGCTGACCCTGCGATTGGCAGTCTTACCATGCCACCAAGGATCCTCATTTAGCAGAATAGTCGACTGAAACTTCTAGTTCTTTCTTTCTTTCTTAAATGGCCTATTTATCTTCTCTTCATCTTATAGTTTATTCTGCAAGATAAGAATGCCTGCCTCCTAGGTGTTATTATTAAATGAGAGAATGGATACTAAATTCTTTTTTTAAAATTATTTTATTGGGGGCTTATTACGACTCTTATCACAATCCATACATACATCAATTGTGTCAAGCACATTTGTACATCTGTTGCCATCACATTCTCAAAACATTTGCTTTCTGCTTGAGCCTTTGGCATCAGCTCCTCATTTTTCCCCTCCCTCCTCACTCCCCCCTCCCTTAAGAACCCTTAATAATTTATAAATTATTATTTTGTCACATCATACACTGTTCGACGTCTCCCTTCACCCACCTTTCTGTTGTCCATCCCCCAGGGAGGAGGTTATATGTAGATCCTTGTAATCAGTTCCCCCTTTCCACCCCAACCTCCTTCCACCCTCCCGTTTTCGCCACTCTCCCCACAGGTGCTGAAGGGAGCATCTGTTCTGGATTCCCCGGGTTTCCAGTTCCTATCTGTATCAGTGTACATCCTCTGGTCTAGCCAGATTTGTAAGGTAGAATTGGGATCATGATAGTGAGTGGAGAGGAAGCATTTAGGAACTAGAGGAAAGTTGTATGTTTCATCGTTGCTACACTGCACCCTGACTGGCTCGTCTCCTCCCCATGACCCTTCTGTAAGGGGATGTTCATTTGCCTACAGATGGGTCTTGGGTACCCAATCTGTACTCCCCCTCATTCACAATGATTTGATTTTTTGTTCCTTGATGCCTGATAACCTCATCCCTTCGACACCTTGTGATCACACAGGCTGGTGTGCTTCTTACGTGTGGACTTTGTTGCTTCTGAGCTAGGTGGCTGCTTGTTTACTTTTAAACCTGTAAGACCCAGACGCTAATCTATTGATAGCCAGGCACCATCAGCTTTCTTCACCAGTTTGTTTATGCACACATTTGTCTTCAGCAATCATGTCGGGAAGGTGAGCATTATGGAATGCCAGTCTCATAAAGTATTCTTGTATTGAGGGAGTGTTTGAGTGGAGACCCAATGCCCATCTGCTTCCTTAATACTAAACCTATAAATATATGCACATAGATCTATTTCCCCATCCTCATATATAAATATAATTTACATATTTACATGCCTTAATTTAGACCTCTATAAATGCCCTTGGCCTCCTAGTTCTTTCCTCTATTTTCCTCTTACTTTCCTCTTGTCCCACACTCATGCTCAGCTTTCATTTGGGTTTCAGTAATTCCTCTCAGTTATATTACCCTTGATCAAGCCCTACCAGGCCTCCAACACCCTCCTTACCACCTATTCTGGATCACTTGTTCTCTTGTCCCTGGGTTTGTTAACACTTCCTTTCCCCACAACTCCCCCTTTCCCATTTTCCCCTGGAACTGTTGGTCCTGTTGTTTTCTCCTCCAGATTGTTCATCCAGCCTATTTAGACAGACCTGTGGAGATAATAACATGCTCAAAAACAAGACAGAAAGCAAAGCAACAAAAGAAAACAAAACAACAGAAAACCAATGACCAAAAAAGAAAAGCCTATAGTTAGTTCAAGGACTGGAGTGTTTTCCAGTCAAGTCTGATAGGGTGCCACACCCTGTCGCCAAAGTCGATTTTTAGTGTTCCCTGGGGACTTCGTTGCTCTGTTCCCCTTGCTGTTCTGTTGCATGCCTTTCGTGTTTTGCCTCGGTATGGTGTGGTCAGATCACATGCCATTCCCACCGTGTCTCCAGTGTTGTCCCCTCTAGGGCTGTGGGTCAGTGACAGATGTCATGTCTTAGTGGGGCTGGCTATGTGGTCTTCTCTGTGCATTGGCTGCTCTGAGAAGGGATATCGTCCTCAAGGCTTAGTGGGCCAGGATGTGCTCCACTCTTTCTTCTGCCCCCTTCATTTGCTGCCATGTGCTCTGATCAGGCATGTCCCTCTCCCTGAGCTGTAACGTCAGTGCTGTCCTCTGAAATAAATTCTTCTGGGGGGAGGGGTATACTAAATTCTTAACCCAATCACAGACACCTACGTCCCAAATGATTGTTGTTTTTACTTCTGTATGGGTTGATTCATTTCTGCCATTAAGGATTTTCCTTAAGTACTGTGCAATTCATCATATTGATTTCCATTCAGGGCCCATTACATCGTCTTTCTTTTATGTGTGATACTGGCTACCTTTCCCAGAATTAAATGAGCTATCTATTATTGTATTACTTTATCAAAATATTTCCTACTCATAAAAGTTACATTTGATAAATTCCTATATTTATGGGATTGAAAATCATTGATAAAAACTATATCCTAAAGCCTAAAAATAATAATCTCTTACCAGGCTGACATCGAGGCATGAATGTGTGAATCATAGAAACAGACCTAATGTTATTTTCATCATCTTTTAAACCAAATATGTAGGAATTTTTGTTTTGTTTCCCCTCAGGATTCTTTAAAACAATGCCTATTTGGTTCTTTCCTCAGACTTCATTTATGATTTTCTCAAATTAAATACAAACATGGAGCCCCGGCTTTGATGTTCCCCGCTGAAGGTTTCTTGCAGCAGTCCAAACCCATGCCACCCTATGGCAGTGGTCCTCAGTTTTTATCTCTTAGTACACCACTCATGTTAGTCCCATCACCCACCAGGGGAAAACAAAACTTTGTCTTTTATCAACAAGACATTTATAGGTAACATTGGATAGCAATCTGTTTCCTTGTGATAATACTAAATGTGGGCGATATGGGAAAAGCCCTGGTGATGGGCCTCTATGTGTACAGCCAAGAAAACTCTGGGGGTACAGTTCTACTCGGATCAGCTCAATGAAGTGTGATTTTTTTTTTTTTTTGGTTTGACATTGAGTCATCTGAACAGGGAAATCAGTCCTTAATAGATTTCAACAAGCAAAATGGGTTTCAAGTGACACAAACATTAAGCTTTGGCCTGTAGAAAACCAGAAAGCACAAGAACTAAGTGGCTCTGAAGAACTGGGGGTAGGTAGTGTAGTGGTGGTGGTGCTGGTGGGCAGTGAGAACAGGGTTTGAGAGAAACGCTGATGTCAAGGGTTTTTCATGACATGGCTGAAGTCACAGATAGGTATACGTTTCAAGGACTCGATGACATTCTTGAAATAAGATGTGTGACTTTGGTAGTCACACTATCTCTGAGCTCGGTCTCCTCATTTGTACAATGGGTATTTAATACAGTTGCTGCAAGGGTTCCTGCTGTTAGGTGCTCAGGTGACGGCAGATAGTGTGTCCGTAAGAGGCCACATCCCAACAAAAAGCCTCGGGCCCAGCCTGTGTTGTACCACCAAACACTATTGAAATAAACACTGCCATTTGAAACTAAAGTTACATGTTACTGATGAAAAACAGTCTGTGGCACTTACTAATGTGCCTTTTTATTTCTTTTGGCATATGTGTTGTGAATGTGAATCCTTAAGAATACTATGCCTTCCCCTGAAAGCGAAATGTGTAATTTTTTCTTAAACTTGTGTTGCATAAATCATAGGGAAGGTACAATGAATGATACTTTCAAGTAATTTTTCACTTAGTTGGTAACAATTAAATACACAAATCATGGGAAGTTTAAAAAAATCGGTTTTTAAAAAACTGTAAGTCTATACCTGACTGCCTGTCATGTTTATTTATTAGCTGTAGAGGTCTATAAAATTTCATTAAAAAAAATCACTCGGGCTGGGTGAAAAATGATAAAGAATGGGAAAGTGTAGTGCAAGTAATTCTGGGTGAAGGAAATTAGGTTTAAGGTGGGTCTTAAAAAGAATCAGAGGAGTTTTATCAGAGAGGTCACTTTAAGCAAATACCCTGAGCAAAAAAATTAGGGAAGGACAAAAACTAATCATATTTTACTAACTCGTTTGATAGAATGGAAAACTTAAGAAATTAACTTGAAGTAATAGGTAGGCTGACTCCTGATGTTATATAAACTTAAAATTCCAGGGTTAAGCGTACGCATTCTAACTTGTGAGTTGGTGACCACTTTGTGGAATAGCAATATGCTGAAGGACCAGGTCTTAGTAAGATTAGTAGTAGCCACATTTAGAATGGATCGTAAAGTAGAGACAAGCAGCAGAGATACTAGACTTGAATGGTCATAACCTAAGCCAGTGAAAGAGTCTGTAACAGTAGTAGGAAATGAATAGTGGTGAGGCATATTGAAGGAATAGATTTGGCAAGAGAGAATGGTAGCTTAAGATGATTTTGAAGATCGGAACCCTAAAGATTTGGGCTACAATTAGCAGGGGTGGGGATGAGAAAGGAGGGGCAATGAGAAATAGAATTTTGAAGGAGGCCTCCTCATGCTCCTCCAACTTGATTGATTATTTGCATCCATTCGTAGTCTGTCCTCTGCACAATTCAACTTAGTGCTGTTTCAGATGCACGTATCCGTACTTTAGGTTTATACATACTATTTGGAAGTCAACGGCTCCTCCATTTATTCTGCTAAACCGTAGCAGCAACAACCCACTCCCATCAAGTTGATCTCAGCGTGTGGTGACCCTGTAAAGGGTTCTCAGACCGACTGCGAGTCGTCATCTTAACAGCTAGCAGCAAGCTTCATCTTTCTCTCGAGGAGTGGCTGATGAGTCTGAACCACTGACTTTGTGGGTAGCAGTTCAACACCCAACCCCTAGCTCCACCAGGGCTCCAATTAGTGATCCCTAAATAGTTGATGCTTTAGCTGGAAAAATTCATCCAATTAATCTGATCACTTGAGAAATCTCTAGGTTTCCGTCAACATAGAAGACATCCATATCAATAGATGTAGGTGGAATAGATCCACAAAATACTGGACAAGACTTTAAGTGGAAAGTTCTTGAATTTCACATATGTTTATCATAATTTAACAATTCCATCAGCCTTTAGCATAAAATGGTAAAACTCAAGTATTTTAACATGGTTTACTTTACATTCTCACCCTCACTTTGTCTCAAGAAAAAAAATAACTTACCGTATATACTCAAGTATAAGCCAACCCAAATATCAGCCAAGGCACCAAATTTTACCACAAAAACTGCATTTAAAATGTGCTGAAAACCCCGGCTTATCTACGAGTATATACAGTATTTATTAAAGATATGAAGGGTCTTCAGTTTGTGGAAGAATTCCAGTATCTTTCACAAACTTTATGAAGTCCCCTCAAATTTGAGTGTCCATGCTTGGCACAAGGATCCCTGGTAGTTCAGTGGGTTAAGTGTTAGATTACTAACTGGAAGGTCAGCAGTTCAAACCTGCCAGCCACTCCTCAAGAGAAGACGAGGCTATCTCCTCCCATAAAGGTAGATCTAAGGAGCAGTTCTGTTTTGTTCTATAGAGTTGTACGGAGTCAGAATCCACTTAATGATAGTGGCTTGGATTTGGGGTATTTAGCACAAAAGGTTCTGTAAGCGTCTACAATTTGGCTGGGGAAAACTAGAAAATAAATATTAGAAGGTATTTAGGTATAGTGATTTATAAATAAACAACTTTTTTTTTAAATGTGTAAAAATCAGAGAACATTAAACCTGCTTTTCAGATGTAGTGTAGCACTTAAATGTTTTCAACACCTAAGGTCTTTGGATTCAGCATAATCTGAAGAGCATAGGCCACTGGACCCACTAGATTTGTATATTTATGCTCATGGGAAACAGTAATGCCTACACAATATTTGTAGACACACCACATTATCTTAAACACCACTCATTTGTAACACTACAATCATTTCTAGCATCCGTAATACTTTTATCAAACACTCTAGCTTTGACTAGAGAGTGAAGCTTTTGATGAAAAGCCTTCAGCACTAACCAATGATTGTTAGTCATGGTTTTGCAAATGTTAACGGACTGCTCCAGGATAAGTGCTAGGAACCTCTAATTTTTACCCTCCACATAAGATAAATAACACTTTCTGAAGTTACTGTTGTTAGATGTCAATTCCGAAACACAGTGACCATATATACAACAGGACAAAACACTGCCTGGTCCTGTGCCATCCTCACAATTGTTGCTTTGTGTGAGCCCATTGTTACCGCTGCTGTGTCAATCCATTTGTTTGAAGGGCTTCCTCTTTTTTCACTTAGCCTCTGCTTTACCAAGCATGATGCCTTTCCCCAGGGACTGGTTCTTCCTGGTAGCATTTCCAAATGCGTAAGAGGATATTTTAAATTCTTCTTGACTTATGAATGAACCCTGGTGGTGTAGTAGTTAAATGCTTGACTGCTCACAAAAGGTTGGTTTCTTAAACCCACCTGGCTCTCTGGAAAAGGACGTGACAGTCTGCTTCTTTAAAGATTACAGCCTGGGGAGTAGTGGGAGCAGCTCTCCGTCTCACACAGTTGCTGTGACTCAGAATGGACTCAATAGCAGTGAGAACAAGGCTTAACTTTAGTCCTTCTGCTACCACTCCGTGTGTAGGATGCGTCTCAGTCGACCTCAACAAGTGTTTGTTGATATGTTTGCAAGGTCAAGTGGGTGGGTTGTTTGTTTTGATGCAAAGTTTAAAATTGTTTGAAATTGCAAAGTCTGTCAAGTTATTCAAGGGTAAGTAAAAAGAGCACTGGTACTGGAGATAAAAACAGGTCATCAAGATGCATTGATAATTATTGGAGATTGATTAGAAACAAAGAGGAAGAGTAATTGGAAAATAAAACCTTGGTGATAGAAAGCCAGAGATCACAAAATAGAATTTTGCAAGACCATCAACTTCATCACAAATTCCTTTTTTTCAACAGCACAAAATTCTGTGAACTTCTCCAAATGGAATATATAGAAATCCAATTGACTATATCTTTGAAAAGAGACAATGGGAAAGCTCAATATTAGCAAATAATGCCAGGCAAGATGCTGACTGTGGAACAGACAATTAATTATTGGTCATATGTAAGTTCAGGTTGAAGCTGAAGAAAATGAAAACAAATCCATTCGAGCCAAAATGTAAACTTGAATCTATCCCATATCAATTTCCAGAACAGCTGAAGAACAGAGTTGCTGCATTGAACACGAATGACAGAAGGATGAGCTGTGGGATGACATCATTCATACATGTTGAAAAATAGTTTTTTCACATGGCACAAAAAGCGTCCCATTTTGTAGGCACCCTAACAAGACTATGGCAAATGTATTACTGGAACAACCTGTATGCAGCCACCCAGTGATGTCACAGACAATTTTCAGCATGTTACCGTTGGAGTAGACCCCTGGGCGTAAGAACTGGGACTGCAGTGGCCACTAGGTGCCATCGAGTCCATTCTGACTCAGTCAGTATACACAGAATGAAAGCTTGCCTGGTCCTGTGCCAGCCCCACCAGCGTTTCTCTGTTTGAGTCCATTGATGCAGACACTGTGGCAATCCATAATGTCAAAGGTCTTCCTCTGTCTGCCACCCCAATACTTTAAAAACCATGATGTCTTCCTTCAGGAGATGGTCTCTCCTGACTACATGTCCAAAGTACACCCATGACTCAAGCAATCTGCCTATTTCTTCCAGTACAGATTTGTTTGCTTGTTTTTGTCAGTCCATGGTACTTTCAGTATCCTTCACCAGCACCAGAGTTCAAATGCATCGATTTTCTCTCCGCTCGTCCTTATTTTAATGTCCAACTGTAACTTGCATATGAGGCTGCTGAAAATACCCTGACTTGGCTCTGACACTCCTTAGTCCTCAAAGTCACACCCCTGCTTTTATCACTTTAAAGAGGTCTTGTGCAGTAGACTTACCCAATGCAATGTGTTATTTGGTCTCTTGACTGCTGCTTCCATGAGCCTTGATTGTGGATCCACGCAAGATGAAATGTTTGACAACTTCAGTCTTTTCTTCATGATGTTACATATTGATCCTGTTGTGAGGCTTTTTGTTTTCTTTGCATTGAGTTGTAATCCTACCAAAGTCTGCAATCCTTCATTTTAATTAGCAAGTGATTGAATTCCTCTTCATTTTCAGTAAGCAAGATTATTATGTCATTGACAAAAGTTTTTAATAAGTCTCTTTCAATCATGATGCCACATTCTTCTTCATGTAATCAGCTTCTCCGATCATTTGCTCAGCATACAGATGGAATAAGCATGGTGAGGGATACAAACTTAGCACACACCTTTCTTGATGGTAAACTATTCAGTGTGATCTTGCTGTTTTCACACAACTGCCTCTTGATCCATGCACAGGTTCCACATGAGCACAGTGAAATGTTCAAGGGTTCTCAGTCTTCTGAAAGCTATCCAAAGTTTGTTATAGTGCACACAGTCGACTATTTAGCATAGTCAATCAAACACTAGTAAACATCTTTCCGGTATTCTCTGCTTTCAGCCAAAAATCAATTTGATGTCGGCAAGCACATCCCTCCCTTGTTCCATATCCTCTTCTGAATCTGGCCCAAACCTCTGGCAGTTCTCTGTAAATGTACTTCCACACCTGTTCTTGGGTGATCTTCAGCAAAATTTTACTTATAACTTGAGCATTCAGTTGGGTCACTTTTCTTTGGAATGGATACAAATAGAGATCTTTTCCAGTTAGTTGGCCAAGTAGCTGTCTTCCAGATTTCCTTGCATAGATGAGTGAGTGAGTGCTTCCAGTGCTTCATCAGCTTGCTGAAACATTTCAACTGGTAATCCATCAATTCCTGAAGCTTTGTTTTTGGCTAATGCTTTCAACTTGAACTTCTTCAGCACCATTTGTTCCTGCTCATAAGCTACCTTTTAAGAAAATTAAAACTGTCTTGGTGAGTAAAACATCAAGAAAGTTGCACTAAGGATATCTCCCTCTCCCCCCCTCACACACACCCCTAACACACACACCATAACAATACACTTACTCATTCTTCAAGGGAAGCAATCGCTATCCTACAAGAATTTTATTGGGAAACCTTACCTCCATCTAGCCTATGACTCTGAGCTCACCCTTCCAGACTCTACCCCAACTACCCCAAACTCAAGGACATTGAAAAGAAACATATTTTGAGTCTCTTGAGGATGGCAATCTACCGTTTGGATGTGGAATAAATCAGAGAGTTTAGAATTCTTCAGGGAAAGGTTAGAGCAATGGAAAGGACATCTTCAAAAGTGTATGGGCCTAGATGGATAATGTCAAATTATAGCTTCACTTTTTTCCCCTTTCAAACCATTTTACTAGGACCTAATCCAGACATAGCATTCAATAGTTCATACCCCCCAGGAACTCTTATTCTAATTTTTGTCTCTAGGTTCCATCCATCCTGGGTTTCGTATACCATAATATATAGAAAAATAGATAACAGAGAGTAAAGAAGGCTATCCACAATGGCAAAATAAAATAGAAATGAGTCTCAGTATGAAAAAACCCCAGAAAACATTAAAAATCATAACAAGGCCAAAGTATATACAAAAAAGGCTATTGAATGACAAAGTTTCAAATATTTAAGTCATATTTGTCATTTTAGTCTACTACGTGGGGTACACCCCCCAAAAATGAAATTGCACTGGGTGGAGTGGAGCACATGGCGCAGCTCACTCTGAGTTAGTGCACCCAGCGGTGTCACCTGGAAAGGTTTTTTCTGGTCATAGTGAATTTTTATATATAGTTTCGCTCAACCCTGATTTTTTGTGGTGGCCACTTTAAGAGAACAGGTGCAGCTGTGACATTGTGTTCCCTGCTCGGGAAAAATGCCACAGAAACTGCTGTGATGCTGAACACAGCTTACAAGGACAGCGCTATGACGAAAACTCGAGTGTACGAGTGGTTTTTTCATTTCAAAAAAGGTGAAGTGTTGACTGATGACCATCCTCGTCTGGACATCCGTCAACTCCTGAAAGGACGAAAATAAATACTCATAGTGCATTTGGAGTTCATTACACCAGGTCAGACTTAACCAAGCTTTCTATTGAGAGGTTCTGAAAAAGATAGCGTAACCGTGTTCAAAAAGAAAGCCCTGATTTGTGGCAAACAGGACTGGTTTTGCCACCATGACAATGCACCTGCTCACGCAGCCATCTCAGGGCGCCAGTTTTGGGCAAAAAACCCGCCTGCCTCTCTTGCCCCTCACACCTTATTCACCTGACCTTGCTCTTATTTTGGCTATTGCGAATGAAAAAGGACGTTTAAGGACAGCAGTTTGACAACATAGAAGAGTTGAATAAAAAAACAAGGGAGGTGCTGTAGCCATCCTAACAGATGAGTTTGAAAAATGTTTCCAAGAATGGAATCGCAGATATAACAAAAGTATAAGTGTAATGGAGAGTACTTTGAAGGCTGTTTTGTAAAAAAAAATTTTAAATACATAGCTTTGGGAAAATTATGCTGTTTGAGGGGGCTACCCCTCATATAAGTGCCTCTTCAACATTCTCCATCTGGGAATAGCCAGAATAGCAAGGTTATTCTTCTCCCTCACGTGTAGTCAAAGGGGAAATCACCGGATTCTTATGCTATGGATAGATTCTGCAAATCTACTTCGAACTGCCCCTGTCGTACATTACCTTCTGCTAACCAGAATCTCTCAATTTAAGGTCAGATACTCTTCTCTCCTTTGAATTTGGGTGATATAATTTACAACCCTTGGATCATGATGTTGGTGTGCTGCTGCCATGTGGGCTTAGTTGGCATCTCACTTAGATGGCTGCTTGTTTGAAAACAAGTCTTCAACACCCCAGATGCTATTTTTTCTTATAGCCTGGCACCTGGCACCATTCTTCACCACACTTTGCTATAACACCCACATCTTCTGGGCCAGTTCTTCACATTTTTGTTTAATAAAAGTTTCCCTTTTTCTTTATTTGATTTTGAATCAGGACTTAATGATCTTTTTTCTGAGTAAGTAGCTTTATGTTTCAGGGCTATGTCCCTCTGGTACACAATGTCAATGCCTTGAGTTCTGGGTTTCTTGTGCCTAGTGTTTTTGTTTTTTGTTTTTAATCATTTTATTTGGGGCTTGTACAGCTCTTATCACAATCCACACATATATCCATTGTGTTAAGTACATTTGTACATATGTTGGCATCATCATTTTCAAAACATTTTCTTTCTACTTGAGCCCTTGGTATCAGCTCCTCATTTTTATTCCCCCACTCCCCAGTACTCCCTCCCTCACGAGCCCTTGATAATTTATAAATTATTATTATTTGTTCATGTATTACACTGTCTAACATCTCCCTTTACCCACTTTTCTCTAGTCCGTCCCCCTGGGAGGGGGTTATATGTAGATCATTGTGATTGGTTCTCCCTTTCTCCCCCCACCCTCCCTTAACCTTCCTCCTATCGCTCCTCTCATTATTGGTCCTGAGGGGTTTATCTGCCCTGAATCCCGTGTTTTCAGTTCTTATCTGTACCCATGTACATGATCTGGTCTAGCGGATTTGTAAGGTAGAATTGGGGTCATGATGGTGGGGAGAGGAAGCATTAAAGAACTAGAGGAAAGTTGTATGTTTCATGGTGCTATCCTGCACCCTGACTGCTGGCTCTTCCTGTGACCCTTCTGTAAGGGGATGTCCGATTATCTACAGATGGGCTTTGGGTCTCCACTCCACACTCCCCCTCATTCACATTGATATGATTTTTTTGTTCTGGCTCTTTGCTTGATACCTGATCCCATTGACACCTCGTGATCACACAGGCTGGTGTGCTTCTTCCATGTGGGCTTTGTTACTTCTCAGCTAGGTGGCGCTTGTTTATCTTCAAAAGAAGCTGAATCTTTTGTTAGCTGGGCACCATCTGCTTTCTTCACATTTGCGTATACACCCATTTTGCCTTCAGCGATCATGTCAGGAAGGTGAGCATAATGGAATGCCAGGTTATTAGAACAAAGTGTTCTTGCGTTGAGGGAGTGAGTACTTGAGTAGAGGCCCAGTGTCCATGTGCTACCTTAATACTTAACATATAAATAAATATGTGTACATAGATCTATTTCTCTATCGTTATATGTAATATATATTTTCATATGTACATGCCTGTATTTAGACCTCTATAAATGCCCTTTGCCTCCTAGTTCTTTCCTCTATTTCCTTTTACTTTCCTCTTGTCCCACTATCATGTTCCGCCTTCATTTGGGTTTCAGTCATTCCTCTCGGTTACATTTTACTAAGTTTCTGTGGTTTAATAGTGATACTTTTTACTTACCCTCATATTAATAGTATGACAATGTTGCCCTAGCTCAGCTCTCCTTGCATGGAAGCAAATGAGGTGATGTAGCTCCTGTGGTTAATGTGTAGGTCAGGGCTGCTCTGGTTCCCCTCATCTTTGTGATGAGAGGTGGTTCTGTTTTCATGAAGTTTACGGTTGGGAATATAGGTGAATAACATGAAGAGCGAGCCTTGCTTGGAAACCTAAGAAAGAATGTACAAAGCTAACAAGTTACATGTCCTCTATTCTGATAGCATAGTTAGCCCAAATAAACTGCGCCATTAAGTGGGTTTTGAACTTGTTAACTATGACTTTATCAACTTTATCCAAGTTTTAGAAGGTATAATGTAGTAAATTCCCTTACGTGACCTTTTGCCTTGGTTCTTTGGAAAAACATCTTGAAGGATTTTTTTCCCCCTGATCCCTGAGGAGTTGTTACCATTTCCCTAGTTCTTTAGAAAAACAGCCTGGAGACCTCCCAGGTTGCTTTCTACTCTAGAGACTTGTTCATTTTACCCAGCAAGGAGCTGGACTCTATCAACGGAAAACGCTGCTTTAGTGCAAGGTCTGTTTGCTTGGCATATTCTGAGTAACTGAGGACTGGTTGAACTTTGGTCTGGTGAAGGAAGCCGTGGTGCGGACTGGGCTACATATAAAGTGTTGAAACACAGAAGTTTTTCCATTCTCCTGGTGGACTGGAGGACCTCTGGTGGCATAGTGGTTAAGTGATTGGTTGGTCCATAGTTCCTACTTTTAAAATAATTTAGAGCCTTTAAAACTCTATGGGGGACTGTTCTACTCTGCTCTACAGGGTGGCTGTGATTAGAATAGATTTGATGGGCGTGGGTTTAGGGGAGTGAGTGTGATCGGAACTAGGAAGGAGCAGCCTGTGTGAACAGAGGCCTCCCCCCAAGGTCTGTTTTATATGGGAATGAGCGAGAAACTGCAGCTGAGAACTGGGCTAGCTAGTTGGAAAACCTGCAGTTAAGAGGGCTGCTGGGGCAGAGGAACAAAACCACATGGGAGCAAAGCTGAGCAGTTCTCACCCTGTGGGTCGTGACCCCTTTGGGGGTTCAAACAACCCTTTCCCAGGGGTTGCCCAATTCATAACAGTAGCAAAATTACAGTTATGAAGTAGCAATGAAAAGAATTTTATGGTTGGGGGGTCACCACAACATGAGGAACTGTGTTAAAGGATCGTGGCATTAGGAAGGTTGAGAACCACTGGGCTATAAGCTAGGCCAGGTAATGATGGAAGGGTGTCATAGCAGAGAGCAGCTGAGAGTTGGTGAGTTGGAGCGCTAGGCTAGTTGGTGAAAGGCAATAACACCATCCTGTGGCAAAAGGGCTCAATGGCAGAGAGCTGGCTTTAGGAGAGTACAGCTGAGAGAGCTGGGCAGGCTGATACCCTGACTGTGAGCTGTGTCATTCCGCAGAGAGGCTGCCCTGCTGAGTTGCTATGTTGGCACTGAAGGTCAGAGCACTAGCTGAGTAGTCTGAGAGTTGTTCCAACAGAGAGCACATTTGCTTCATGAAGCTGTGCTCCGAGAGCCATCCTGGTCTGAAGCTCCCCTGCACTGAAGAAGGGAGGGATGCTCTTTCCACTTTGGGGGCCCTTCTAGACCTTTCCTGATCCCAAGTTGTTCCTGTTACTTCCAAGCTGATCCTAATACTGAGGTATAGCTTGTTATTTCCCTAATAAAATAACTAAACTGTGCATGTGGTCTGTGAGTTTTATGTGGTTGTTGGAATGAATTGTTGGACCTTGCGGAGAAGTAGAGAGAGTTGTTAGGAGAGCAAGTCGGGTCAGAAATAACGGAGAAATAAGAAGATAACGATGTACTTCATCTCTGCCTCATAGGAACCAGCTGTGTGCGCACCTTGGCTTTATCTGTCATGAATTTAGACAGTTCAGTATACTATATTATAAAAGGAAATAAAGGGTACTAAAGCATTATTCAATCTATGCATATTTTAATCCTACTTTGTAATAATAAAACCAGTGTCTTCATAGAGTTATATCCTTGGTGTTGACTTGGTGTTGCAAGGGAGACTTTTTAATGTGCATAATATATTCTTTATATATCTCTAGATTATACTACTGTTAAGAGCATTGCCGTTAAATCATTACTGTTTTAAATGGGTTAAGGCTTCTTTCTCTTGGGCTAGAATTAAGGACTCAATAAGGAAAGTCGTTTGTCCGGCATTAGATTAAGTAACCAATCATTCTTGGATCATTTGGAGACTGATTTGAAGCAGTACCATTTACTACCTTTCCTTTTGCCCCATGCACTGTTTACTTTCTATAAGTAGGGACTTAAGTGGCTCTAGGACTTTTAAAACTGTGATTGATATTGATAATGTAGTTATATCCTACCTTACAAAAATAATAAGTGCCTTGTAGTGAAATCTTGTAGAGGAGCATAGTAGAAATGTAGAAATTAATGGTGTGCTCCTCCACAGAGGCTAAAGAGCACTTAAAAAGCAGTAGGAAGAACAACTCAATATGAAAATGGAGGAAAGATATGAATAAGCAGCCAACAAAAGAAGAATCAAGTGGGCATTTAAAAATGGTTACTTTCACAAATGCAAGCTGTTTGATTAAAACATTGATAAGATAAAATTTTACCTGTCAAATTGAGTAGTTAAAAGATCTAATACTCAGGACTAGCAAATAAGGCACTCATAGAAAGCCGGTCGATGGGAGTACAAGCGAGTGTCCCCATTCTGGAGAACGCTTCAGCAATAAACCACCCTGAAATCCTTGCCGTTTCACTTTCAGGAATGCGATTTTGGGAAAGGATCAAGGGTATTTTTTAAGTAGAGGGTTCAACACTTGTTGATCACAACATTGTACATAATAACGGATCTTTTTTTAAACGAAAGGAAAAAATACCGCTACAGTCAACTTGAACGAGCTAGTAATTTAATCATATTTCTGTGATCAGGAAAGCTGCAGAGTGTGATGCATTCTCGTTCAAAATAAGTTTATTCCTTAAGAATCTGTGCTTTGTTCTCTTCTTTTCTCCTACACTCTTCCTTGACAATCCCTTGCAGCCACATGTCTTCAACTATCACTTATGAAGATGACTCCTAAATCTACCTTCCAGCAATGGAGTTCCAGACTCGCATTTCCAACTGCCTCTTGAACATCTCCACCTGGATGGCCTACCAGCCTGGCAGACTCAGTATGTCCAAAAAATAAACTTGTCTTTCCTAAACCCATGTTTCTATTCCTTTTAATGGCCTGTTAACCTCCAAGTCCACCAGACTGAACCTTCTTAAACCCTTTTTTCATATTCCTGCCCCTTGCGCTGTCTGTGAAAGCACATGCCAAGACCTTTCACTTCTACCGCTGTCCTAGACCGCATGGCCATTATCCTCCCCCTCCCACTCTGGCCCCCTGTTCCCTCTTTCCCCTTCACCCTTCCCAGAACCGCTTGTATATATCGGACTATATTTCTTCGTTGATTGTAGTTGTGTTTGGACTGGTCTTTCAGTATTCCTACCTCTTTTCTAAACCCATCTCACCTTTACTTGTGTGTCTGAGGCACAGGTCTGATTGTATTGCTCCACTGACTAAAAAAACATGGCTTCCCTCTGCCAAGATAAGAGCCATACTACTTCGGAAAGTATCATGTCCTTACATAGTCTGACCCACCTACTCTGAGTTGTCTTCTCCCATCTCAAGAACTTTGTACATTAGTAAATATGAATATCCCTTATCATCAAATGTGTTCTGTATTTTCTTGTCCCTGGAGCTTTGAATATAGAATTAATGTTCTTGGGGTCATGCATATGAACGTTATTGTTTGAAGTGCCCATTTGCCCAGCTTTGTGTATTTTTAAAGCTAGGCTCAGATGTAATTGCTTCCATAGAGTCTTGAGCTGCCATAGCATCTTCTCAGTACTCCTGCTGTGTTCCCCTCTTCTACTCGTTAAGATCTCAATACTGATCCTTTAAGTCATCTTACTGCTTCCTGTGCGTTAGAGACAGGGTCTTTTGCCAAGAAATACTTAAGTTCTACCTTTTGCTGTATTCAGTCTTAGTTTAATTTTCACCACTGTATAACAGATTTGAAATATTTACATGCCAAGAACACAGTCTGAGTTTTTAAAATGTATAATCTTCTCCCTTTACCCCATTGAATATGCTTGTGCCATTAATGAAATACATAACTTTTCCTAAAGTATTTTAATGGCATATTTTTTAAAATGAGATACATTTAAAGTGAGCAAATATACATTCATTTTTCAGTGGTGGATTGTGTGTTGCTATGTGTTTTCTAAATTCTAAAATGAGTTTAATGGTATCTACCTTAGATATTTGTTGTAAGTGCTAGATGACATAATACATGCATGGATTAAGTTATCTTGCAATATTTACAAAGGGTATACTTCTGTCTACCCAAGGCAATATATTTTAATAGGATAAAATTTCAGATAGTATACTTTCTCCTTCCCCTCATTCTGGATAAAAATAATATTTTGATAACCCATAAAATTTTAACTTTGAATTCAAAATTCTTAGCATTGAATTTCTGTTGTAAAATAATTCCATTCAAAAAGCAAGGAAGGTGTTTCTGGTTGGACTCATTTAAATACAAGTCTTCCAGGGCCAGAAATAAATTTCTGTAGATTTCAAAGAAGTATTACACGCCCCCTTCACTTTATTCTCAGGGTTAAAAATAGTTTCATGGCATTTTCTATAGAAACAGCATCCTTAATCATGTGTAATTTTATATTAAAAATTAAAGAAGCATTTAATTACTTTGCTTCTGTTTAAAGAGGCTTTTCCCTATGGAAATTGGGAATATAAACTTTAATCATTAGTTGTGACCCCACTGCACTCGGACCAGCCAGAAGTATAAACTGTAAATCACTATCTCTAAGAGGTGGCAGAATAGGAAACATATCTCAGAATTATAATGTAATTTTTTCATGAGCATCTTGAAAGCTCCTTGGGTAGGTGAAAGACATGTCTAGTTGCACTTCATTTCTTCAGGGAGAATAGGACCACTGGAAAGTTCCATTTCAACCCCTAACAAACCACTAGAGATAGAGATATTTTCATTCTTTTAATAGATTATAAGAATCTATAGATTGTATTGTATAAATATATATTAAATAATACAACAAATACAATATATAGGTAGATTGTATTTCCTTATTCTTAAAGCCAATACATATAATACAAATTTTCTGAAATAATATCTTTTGTAGGTGTACTTTATAATAATCTCATATGAATCACAGAAGGAGAAAGCTGCTGTATTAGACTGAGTTGACTAGAGAAACAAAATCAGTGCCACTCAAGTATGTGTAAGAGAGAGCTTTATATGAAGAACTAATTATGCATCAATAAAACACCCCAGCCCAGTCCAACTCAAGTCCGTAAGTCTGCTGCGAGTCCGTAAGTCCCTCTTCAGACTTAGAAAGCCACATGCAGTATTGCATAATGCAGGAACATCAGCAGCTGGTGGTTGCAACATCTTGTGGATCCAATGGTGGTAGACTCATGTCCAGCACTAGTGCAGGTTTCCAGCAGGTCTCCACGTGGCTTGCCAGGGGAAGGTGAAGCAGAGAGTGGCCTGCCTCCCGAGAGCCATTTATCTCGGTGGCACCTCTAAATGAGGTCATCAAGTTGCAACTTGATTGACAGTCAAACCTTCACCCATACACTTTTATATCTTCAAAGTGACAGGAAATTATAGCACTACCACAGTTGCCATCTTGGAAGCTTTCCCTGTGGCCAGCTTTGTTCAAAGATTGCAATGATGATTCCTTCATGTTTGACTTTCTTGACTTGGTTTTCAGATTTTGACCAATTCTAACAAATTAACTTTACCTGTTAGTAGTTAAAGCCATATGGTCATGAAAGTACCTCACTTCAGTGTTTCCTGTATTTTTTTTTCACAATTTGCCTTCCCTTTTTCGCTTCACCTTTCCAAATCAGATCTATCCTTTAAAGATAGAGTTACTTTTAAAAAAATCATGTTATTGAGGGCTTGTACAAATCTTACCACAATTCATACATACATTTATTGTGTCAAGCACATTTGTGCCATCTTCATTTTCAAAACATTTTCTTTTATTTGAACCCTTGGTATCAGCTCCTCATTTTCCTTCCCTCCTTCTCCCATCTCATGAACTCTTGATAATTTATATATATTTTTCATGTCTTACACTGACTGCTGTCTCCCTTTACTCATTTTTTTGTTGTCCATCCCCCCAGGAAAGGGTTATATGTAGATCATTGTGATCGGTTTCCCCTTCCTACCCCAACCTTCCCTTTACTCTCCTGGTAACGCTACTCTCATTATTGAACCTGAGAGGTTTGTCTGTCCTGGATTCCCTGTGTTACAGCCTCTTATCTGTAGCAGTGTGCATGTTCTGGTCTAATCGGATTTGTAAGGTAGAATTGAGGTCATGATAGTGGGTGGGGAGGCAGCATTAAAGAACTAGAGGAAAGTCGTATGTTTCATCAGTGCTATACTGCACCCTAACTGGTTTGTCTCTTCCTTGTGACCTTTCTGTGAGGGGATGTCAAATTGTTTACAGGTGCGCTTTGGGTCTCCACTCTGCACTTCTTGAACAAAATCATTTCCTACTATTTCATTCCTCATTAAAAGGAGCCCTCGTGGTTGTAGTGGTTGTGAATGTTGGTCAACAATTCAAAACTACCAGCCGCTCCATAGAAGAAAGGCAGGGATTTTTACTCTGTAAACAGTTATAGTCTCAGAACATCACAGGGGCAGTTCTACCTGGTCCTACAGGGTTACTATGAGCCCTGCAGGATCCTACAGGCGGTGAGTGACAGTTTATTCTACATAAATAGTCATCCCCCACACCCTGAATTCTTTTTTTTTAAAACATTTTATTAGGGGCTCATACAACTCTTATCACAATCCATACATATACATACATCAATTGTATAAAGCACATCTGTACATACTTTGCCCTAATCATTTTCTTTTTTTACATTTTATTAGGGGCTCATACAACTCATCACAATCCACACATATACATACATCAATTGTGTAAAGCACATCCCTACATTCTTTGCCCTAATCCTTTTCAAAGCATTTGCTCTCCACTTAAGCCCTCTGCATCAGGTCCTCTTTTTTTAATTCCCCTCCCTCCCTGCTCCCCCCTCCCTGATGAGCCCTTGATAATCCACAGATTGTTATTTTATCATATCTTGCCCTATCCGGAGTCTCTCTTCCCCCCCTTCTCTGCTGTCCCTCTCCCAGGGAGGAGGTCACATGTGGATCCCTGTAATCAGTTCCCCCTATCCAACCCACTCACCCTCCACTCTCCCAGCACCGCCACTCAAACCCCAGGTCCTGAGGGTATCGTCCACCCTGGATTCCCTGTGCCTCCAGCTCCCATATGTACCAGTGTACAACCTCTGCCCTATCCAGTCCTGCAAGGTAGAATTTGGATCATGGTAGTTGGGGGGAGGAAGCATCCAGGATCTGGGGGATAGCTGTGTTCTTCATCGGTACTACATCGCACCCTGACTGACCCATCTCCTCTCCTAACCCCTCTATGAGGGGATCTCCAGTGGTCGACACTTGAGCCTCGGGTCTCCACTCTGCACTTCCCCCTTCATTCACTATGGTATACACACACACACACATATTCTTTTTTTTTGCATGATGCCTTATACCTGGTCCCTTTGACACCTCGTGATCGCACAGGCTGGTGTGCTTCTTCCATGTGGGCTTTATTGCTTCTGAGCTAGATGGCTGCTTGTTCACCTTCAAGCCTTTAAGACCCCAGACACTATCTCTTTTGATAGCCGGGCACCATATGCTTTCTTCGCCACATTTGCTTATGCACCCGTTTGTCTTCGGCGATCGTGTCATGGAGGTGTGCAGCCAATGATATCATTTTTTGTTCTTTGATGCCTGATAACTGATCCTTTCGGGACCACGCGCTCACACAGGTTGGTGTGTTCCTCCATATGGGCTTTCTTGCTTCTGAGCTAGATGGCCGCTTGTTTATCTTCACGCCTTTAAGACCCCAGTACTATCTCTTTTGATAGCCGGGCACCATCAGCTTTCTTCACCACATTTACTTGTTCACCCACTCCCTGAATTCTTTTTGTATTACTTGCATTACTCCATTTAGCATTTGTTCTGTGTGTGCCAGTTTTTTGTTTGTCTCTTCAGGTTAGGTACCATGCGAGATACTAGTGACTTGTACACTAATGAGGTGTTCATACTAGTGAAATAATAAAATGAAATATTAGTGACATAACCAAAAGATTTAAGAAAATATAAGCTGTATTTACTAAAAATATAATGTACACATGGATCTGTCAGATCTACATTTTTAAAACAAAAGAAGAATGGCAATATTAGAATTCCTTTTTTTAAAACAAAATTACCAATTAAGATAAAATGTGTTACTTCCCATCTACTGAGATGATAAAAACACTGGAAAACACTGTTAGCAAAGATGTGCAGAACTAAGAACCCTCATCCATTGCTGGTGGAATTGTTAAATGGTACAACTGCTGTGGAAAAGTTTAGCCATTCCTCAAAAAGTTAAACAATTACATTATCCAGCAATTTCACTTTTAAGTATATTTCTAAGAGAATTTAAAACAAGAGCACAAATATGTGTGTGTATACACTAATGTTAATTGTAGCATTATTTACAGTATTTTAAAAAATGGAAATAGCCTAAGTATTTACAACAGGGAGGTGGGATAAATAAAATGTGGCATTATGTACAGTGGAATACTACTCAGCCATGAAAGAGAATTGAAGTCCTGGTCCATCGTACAGCATAGATGAACCTGGAAGGCAGTCATAAGTGCAACCTATATGTGATTCCCCTTATAGAAAATACCTAGAACAGGCAAGTATATTCTAGACCTAAGTTTCTAAGTGGCTACCAAGGGTAGGGAATGGAAGAGCATGGGGAGAGTCACTGCTTGGGAGGTACTGGGCTTCTGGTAGACGCGGTTGGACAATTTGAAACCAGATCATAGTGATGACCATAAGGGCACTGAATTGTACATGTTAAGAATGTCGAAATGGAAAATGTTTTGTAGCATGTTTATTTACCATAATCATTGATATATATTAAAATAGAGATAGATAATTTCTAGGAAGCTTCAAAAAGTCTGTGGAAAAATAGAATTAAAATGTAATGGAATTTTTCTCAGAACTTTGGGAAGCCCTGTTGTATATACTGGTACTAAATATATAATAGCTGCCAGGTGCCATGAGACTTATAAAAATACCTTTTAATGTTCTCTAAAATCGAAATGGGAAGGAATCACAATGCATGCATGAATTATTCAGTGATTATATTATATTAATATTGGACCACACAATTATTTTAAGGGATTTATCATCTTTCCAAATCTTTGCAAATTTTCTATAAAACTTCTCTTTCGTCAGTATTTGTAGGGGTTTGGCCCTTGTGGTCTCAGATTTTCTGTGACAGTGCATTCTTTCAGAGCCTTCTCTTTTTTTCTGCATGTCTCTAGATAAACAGAGGAGAGGGGATTTTTCAGGACTCCAGAGCAGTGAGCTGCCTTTCTTCATTATAATTTTGGAAGCGTACTTAACTTGATGACTACCCGCAGTTAGCTATACTTGTTGACAGACTTTCCACTTTGCTAGGCTGTATGAAAATGTCACTGTATCTTTTTTACAATTCTAACAGATGCACCGCTGCTCTTCCTCGGGCTGGTATTAATAAGTTAACTGTGAGAGCAGATTAAATTGTGGTAAATTCGGGGCCTTCTTAAGAGTTATCCCTCATCTTCCTTTTTCTTCATTTTTTTTCAGTGTCCCCCTCACCAGACTACAGATAAAGGGATGAGGGTTCACCAGCTAAAACTATGATAATGGTCACTCTTAAAGAAATCTTTACAGAAGCAGACAGCCTCATAGTTTCCCACAGATGGGTGTGCACTGCGCACTTTACAGTTTGCAGCTCCACACCTAACCCACCGCACCATCAGGGCTAAATAATACCTGTAAACCACTGGCGTTGAGTCTCTTTTGACTCAGAGCAGCTCTGTATAGGACGAGGTAGCACTGCCCCTGTGCGTTTGTGAAACTGTTAACTCTTTACTGGAGTAGAAGCCTCACTTTTCTCCCGCGGAGTGGCTGGTGCGTTCCAAGTGCTGACCTTACCGTTCGCGGCCCAACTCAAAACCACTGTGACCCAGGGCTCCAAAATAACACAGCTAATATGGTTACTTTGAGGTAATTGAGCTACTTCAGAGATTGTAAAATTAATATCATTGTTTTATGCTCTGACATTGTTGAAAGTAGAAATTAGATTATTGGAAGTAGACCATTGGGAAGGAGATTATTGCAGAAATAGTTGGGCTAAAATTTAACACCATCTTTTTATCTCCCTTTTGACCCATTCTAAATTTGTTCCAGTGTTTAATATTTTCTACTGAGGTTTTTCCTCAGTTCTATTTTGTTATTGTTGTTAGATTTTTTGTTTTTATTTTATATACTTCTCTGTACATGAAATCCAGGATAGGTAAATCTGTGGACAGTTTCTTAGGGACTGGCAAGGGCTTATGAGGGAAATGGCAAGCTAGTAACCATGAGTGGAAGAAAGAAGAAAATGTTCTAAACTTGATTGTGGTGATGATTACACAACTCTTTAATATGACTGGACTTTTGTATACTGTAAATTATATGTCAATAAACCGTTAGAAATATAGGAAACAATATAAAATCTCCCCTTTGCTGAAGGTTGGGAGAAAGGTTTGTTTGGCTCCCCCAACAGCCACCACTCCTAGGCACATCCGTGTACATACGTCCATGTACATACGTCCATGTACATGTGTCCTAGGCCTCTTAGGAAAGTGGGCTAGAAGTGACGAACACAGACAGAGCCCATATTTTGGCACCTTCTGGTGCCCTACTTTTCACTTTATTCTGGGATCCTGGTTCATCGTAACCACTGCTTCCCTATCCTATTCATCGTGTCAAAACTGCCCTTTCACCTAGGCTTTTCCGTTTCAGGAAATAAACTCCACTCACTGAACTACATGGGTTAAACCTTTGGAGTCACCCCTGACTCTTCTTATACTTCAGCCCAATTCATTAGTAAATCGTTTGAGTTTTACCTTCAAAATACACCCTAAATCTGTCTTTTTTTACCGCTCTGTAAATTGCAATAGTCAACTCATTGTTTTGCTTTTCGCTCTCCCCTCCCAGCCCCTGCAGTGGATAGTTAGTTACGTGGGTCTGGAGTCTGCATCCCTAGGTTCATACCTGCTTGTACCACCTAGTGACTTGAGAACATGAATTAACCGTTTGGGGCCTCTCTCTTCTTAAAAGAGAAATGAAAACCAGGATGAGAATGTTGTTTACCCCACAGGATTGTTTCTGATGAGCTCGGTATGCATGGACTAGTGCTTGGCAAATAGTAAACGTCCGATAGATGTCAAGTGGTTGGTGACATTGAAGTTATTGTAGTCGTTTTTTTGATACAAAATTGAAAGTTAACTTCTTAGCACATTCACCAGACATATTCTCCAATGGCCTCCTTTCACTTTTAGAACAGTCTCCAGCGTTCTTACCATGCCATGGTGGGCCTTACCTTACTTACCTCCCTCTCCCGGCCTATTCTTTGTCTCTGTCTGTACACATGTCTTTCTCGTTGTCTGGTATGCCCCTCCTTCATGTATTCACATGATTTGCCACTCGGTTCATTTACATGTCTGCTCGAATACCGACTCCTCAGCACTTCCCTCACTACTTTTCGCTACATCCTTATTTGATTATTTGGTTCGTAGCACTTATTCCTACATAACATTAGATTACATATCGATTTGCTTATTCTTTTATCGAATCTACTAGGCTGTCTTTGTAATAAATGAAAGTAGCAGACTTAATCTATGTCATTCATTATTTTAATCCCAGTGGCTTTCATAGACCTGGTGGGTGCTCAAGAATTATTTGTTAAAAAAAATAAAAGAATTGTTAAATAGTTAAATGGGGGAGTGAATGGAGAAATTATGTTCTTTTCTTTCTTTATACAAGACATGCTGTGGTTACCATATAGTGTAGAAGGGTCACATTAACTTTAGCAAAGAGGTTATTTAGATTTTTATTGTTCATTGTTGGTGGACAAAAATGTATCTTGTAATTCACATAATTATCTGAAGTAACCACAAATGAATTAATCATGTCATTAAACTAATACCTACCAATAGTTATTACTGCAAGCCCTGGTGACATAGTGGGTATGTGTTGGGCTACTAACCACAAGGTCAGCAGTTCAAAATCAGCAACTGCTCCATAGAAGAAAGATGGGACATTAATAGTTACAGTCTCAGAAAACCACATGCACAGTCTATTCTGCTGTATATCATCTCTGTGTGTCTGAATTGGCTTGATGGCAGTGAGTTTGGAGTTTGGTTTGATAGATGCTACTGATCTGTTTTTGAATATTCTTAAAACCCATGAAGCCCAGGCTGTTATCCCTATTATTACTTACCTCAAGTCCCTGAGAAAGGAATTTGTTTTTGTGTGTAGAGTCAGAGAAAATGCATATGTAATATTCACCAAATACTCTCCTTCTTATATCAGGGGGTCCAGGATGTTTAAGAAAATATTATTTCCCCCCTTCTTTTTTTAAGGATTTAGTTCTAAAATGCTTCCTAGTCTCACTTAATTACATTTTCATTAGCTAATTAAATATAGATTTTCTTAAATTAGAATTTATCATTTATCTCAAGTTCCACAACATGAGGAACTATATTAAAGGGTCACAGCATTAGGAAGGTGGAGAACCACTGTATTATCAGCAGACTTCTTAACTACTGTGCCACCAGGGCACCTGGATCTTATTAAAATCTGAGTAAAAAAAGACTTTGTTTTTAATGTGAAGAGGGGTTAGTCATGTGCTAATTTTATTTTAACTTTTTAAAAATGATAATAAATGAGCTAATGCTTGGCAAAATCTTTTAAATTATATCTATGTACAATATTGCTAAAAAAGACGGAGTCAGACGGAGTGACTGGGACAGCTCATCTGTCAGATTCAACAGTGTGGGTATTCTAAGGTGTTCAAAGGTGAGTTCAAGGAGGACAGACACCTGTGGAGCTGAACAAAAATGCACCCCATCTTGATTATTAGTATGAATAAAGATTGCGATTCTTGTGATCCTTGAAGTTTTCTGCAGGAGCCATTGCCTTGTAGCAGCCAAACATTCATCGCAGTGCTACCATTGATTCTCTGATGTTGGCCAGTCCCTGTCGCTATGATGGAAGTAGGGTGTTCACCCACTCACCTCCATCACCACCTGTTGTTTGCATCAGTGTAGTCTCTTCATCTCTTAGATACAAATTTTAATTTTGTTAGAGAGGAAAATTCAAGTGTGAATTGGATTAGCTAAAATAAAATGTTTTATAAGTTGTCTTCCCTTTACATGGATTTTTTTTAATCATTATTATTATTACAGGCCATGGTTGCTTGTTATCCAGGCAATGGAACTGGTTATGTACGTCATGTTGATAATCCAAATGGAGATGGAAGATGTGTGACATGTATATATTATCTTAATAAAGACTGGGATGCCAAGGTATGCAACTTAATTGAGGTGGTGATTTTATTTCCCCTCAGGTTTGGGGCTGTATTTCTCACAAGTGTACAGGTACTTTTTTTCTGACACGTATTAAGATTCATACTCCTTATGTGTAAGATTGATCTTTGCACTTGAAATGGTTGAAAATGTCTTCCATAGATATGTCACAGTCTCAGATATTAAGAGGTAGATCTTTATAAAGTAAAAAAGTTAGCTCAAGAAAATGGATTCCTTTATTATTTGATATTGAAACATATACCGTATATACTCAAATATATAGGGTCGGCCCGAATATCAGCCAATGCACCTAATTTTTCCACAAAAACTGCATTAAAAATGTGCTGAAAAACTGAGCTTATACATGAGTATCTAAAATTTAACTTTTACAAAAAAATTACTCTTTATTAAAACATCTTTATAGCTTTTATTAAAGCACTTCTGAGAACTAGTTAGTTCACATTAGCTTTTGAGGAAAATTACATATGAACAAATTTTATGGATTATTTTTTATTTACTTCTATATTATATTCTTTGCATTATTGTAGAGATGTTATTTGACATGGGGCTGCTTATTTAAATATTGAAGGCAGTTGTTGAAAAAACTAGAAGTTAATCCTGACAAATACTGCATAATCAATTAGAATGTATAGTATCTATTTAAAGTCACTTGTTTTAAATGTTTCCTTAATATTAGCTTGAGTTTTACTTTAAATTATTATTTTGTTATTGTTGTTGACTTTAAATTATTTTAAAGGTATACTTATATATTGGAGTTTATATCAACTAGATATTTTTAAGAAATTTGTTTTTTATTGAAGTATAATGTTCAGATAAGAAAAATCAAGACAGTCTGCTACTCAGAAAATTTTGTAAAGTGAAAAACACCTTTGTGTGTACCCACACACAAACTTAATGCTGTCCGAAAAGGTGTTTTACACAAGATATGCTTACATCCTTCAGCAACTTTTCTCTACCATAATGACTTAAGAATTTCGTCTATTGTAGGCCAAGTTCAAAAAAGAGGTAAGTTTTACTGCTAAGTAGATTTAGAGACATTGGGTAAACAAACGAACAATTTTTCTGTTATAATTTTCAGAATTTCAAATAAAGAAGTAAATTTTGTAGTTCACGTTGACACCAAGGCACAAAGCAAATTAGTGTAACATCGGTTAAAACTTGAAAATTGGTATTTAAAAAGGTTTGGTGAATAGCTTGAGGGTTATATATATGTTTGATCACCTCTTAATTTATAGATTTTGTTATACTTTGTTCAGACCGATTTTTTTTTAATTGGAGCTGACCACGCTAGTGTTACCACCATCAAGGTTTTAAATTAGCACACGGAGAGAAAAAGTATATGCAGAACTGAAAACATCCATTGCAAGATTGTGCTTCCATGTGCTGGGGCTAGAGCAGCAATGGACATTACCCTTCTTAGAGCTTTGACTCTGTGAGAGGTGACTGACCAGTAGACTGGCAATTTCCGTGATTTATTAAAAGGTCAGCTACTTTCAGAGGTCAGGAAATATGTTTCCAAGGAAGGCTAGAAACTTCAACTATCCATTTCTTCTTACATGTGTTCAGCAACTCACCTGTGGTATTACCAATGACTGAAGTCAAAGGAATGAGGATTGGGGTCGGAGGAGGGGTAGACAACGCTGATAATGTTCTTACTAATAATCTAGTTTCCCAAACTCAGTTTCCCAAAGTGAGCAATACTTCCCCTGAGGGAATTAGAATGATCCAGGCGACTGCATAAGCAGATACCTATTCTTTTTCCTGGATTGTGGGCTATAGCACAAATTTTTTTAACTGCCAGGGTAGCACAGAGGAGTCCTTGTAGTGTATTAATTATGCGTTGGGCTGTGAACTGCAGCATCTGCAGTTTGAAACCACCAGCAGCTCCACAGGAGAAAGACTGGGCTTCTTACTCCCATAAGCCATTCCACTGTCGGAAACCCACAGTGAATCAGCATTAATTCAAGGCAGTGAGGACTTTTTATTTTTTTTAGGGAGCCCTAGGAAATTTTTTTAATCTAAAAAGGGAGCAGTGGGCCAAATAAATTAGGGAATCTATGCTTTAGATGCTTATGTGGAGATAACTCTGAGCAACACAAGAAACGAACTGACAGAGGTTTGCAAGAGCTCCGAGTAGCTTGCATTGAACGATACCTGAGAATAATCCTGACAGCAGTTTCCCCCACAAGAGATCTTCTATGCAGGCTCAGTTCTCGTGATGTTTTAATTAAGTATTAAAGTTCTTTTCAATTTTAAGAGCATTTTCCTGCTCAGGAGTTGAATTGGGTGAGTTTTTACAAAAAAATTTTTTTTTAGTTTTAACCCTCACCAGATTATCAATGCCCTCAAGAAAAAGTACAAATATGTCTATTATTTTCTACTCTAAACCTTATTCCTACCACAGTTCCACATACAGTAGATGCTTAGTCCATATTTCAATTACTAGATTAACCCATTTAAATCCAAAATAAGAATATTATATTTAACGGGACCGACAGTTCCTGGGTGCATGGGAGAGGAGGAGGTTGGGGGAAAGGTAGTGGTGTTAACAAATTCCAGGGACAAGGTAACAACAACTGATCAAAATCGGTGATGAGGAGGATGTAGGAGGCCTGGTATGGCGTGATCAAGGGTAATGTAACCAAGAGGAATTACTGAAACTCAAATAAAGACTGAGCATGATAGTGGGACAAGAGGAAAGTCCAAGGAAATAGAGGAAAGAGCTAGGCGGCAAAGGGCATTTATAGAGGTCTAAATAAAGGCATGTCCATATGCAAATATATTTGCATATATGTGCGTATATTTATAGGTTTAGTATTAAGGTAGCAGAAGTACATTGGACCTCCACTCAAGTACTCACTCAATGCAAGAATACTTTCTTCTATTAAATTGGCATCCTATGATGCTCACCTTCCTGATATAACCACTGAAGACAAAGTGGGTGAATAAGCAAATGAAGTGAAGAAAGCTGATGGTGCCCGGCTATAGAAAGAAATAGTGTCTGGGGTCTTAAAGGCTTGAAGATAAACAAGTGGCCATCTAGCTCAGAAGCAACAAAGCCCACATGGAAGAACACACCAACCTGTGTGATCGCGTGGTCCCAAAGTGATCAGTTATCAGGCATCAAAGAACAAAAAATGATATCATTGGCTGCACACCTCCATGATACAATCGCCGAAGACAAACGGGTGCATAAGCAAATGTGGCGAAGAAAGCTGATGGTGCCCGGCTATCGAAAGAGATAGTGTCTGGGGTCTTAAAAGCTTGAAGGTGAACAAGCGGCCATCTAGCTCAGAAGCAACAAAGCCCACATGGCAGAAGCACATTAGTGTGTGTGATCACAAGGTGCTGAAGGGATCAGCTAACAGGCATCAAAGAACAAAATATATCATTGTGTGCTCACCTCCATGATATGATCGCTGAGGACAAATGGGTGCATAAGCAAATGGGGCGAAGAAAGCTGATGGTGCCCGGCTATCAAAAGATATAGCGTCTGGGGTCTTACAGGTTTAAAAGTAAACAAGCAGCCATGTAGCTCAGAAGCAACAAAGCCCACACGAAAGAAGCACACCAGACTGTGCAATCATGAAGTGTCAAAGTGATCAGGTATCAGACATCGTCAGAACAAAAATATCTTACCATAGTGAATGAGGTGGGGAGTGTGGAGACCCAAAGCCCATTTGTAGGCCACTGGACATCCCCTTACAGAAGGATCTTGGGGAGGAGATGAGACAGTCAGGGTGTGATGTAGCAATGATGAAAAATGCAACTTTCCTCTAGTTCCTAAATGCTTCCTCTCCCCACCACCCCCACTGTCATGATCCCAATTATACCTTACAAATCTGTCTAGACCAGAGGATGTACACTGGTACAGATAGGAACTGGGAACGCAGGGAATCCAGGGCGCATGATCCCTTCAGAACCAGTGGTGTGAGTGGCGATACTGCGAGGGTAGAGGGAGGGTGGGTTGGAAAGGGGGAACCGATTACAAGGATCTACATGTAACCTCCTCCCTGGGGGATGGACAACAGAAAAGTGGGTGAAGGGAGATGTCAGATAGGGCAAGTTATGACAAAATAATAATTTATAAATTATCAAGGGTTCATGAGGGAGAGGAGAGCAGGGAGGGAGGAGAAAAATGAGCTGATGCCAGGGGCTTAGGTGGAGAGCAAATGTTTTGAGAATGATGAGGGCAATGAATGTACAAATGTACTTTACACAGTTGATGTATGTATGGATTGTGGTAAGAGTTGTAGAACCTCTAATAAAATGATTAGAAAGAGAGAGAGAAGAGCTCATGAAAACAGAATCCAAGGACAGAAATGAAAGTAGCGAGACCAGGAGGGTAGTGGGAAGATTAGGAGAGGAAGAAGGAACCAATTGCACTGATCGACACATAACCATGCACACACCCCTCCAATGACAGAAACCACGGGGGAAGGGAGACAGCAGTCAGTGGAAGATATGAAAATAGTAATTTATAATTTATCAAGGGGTCACGAAGGGGGGAGGAGGGAAAAAAGGAGCTGATACCAAGGGCTCAATAGAAAGTAAATGTCTAGAAAAGAATGATGGCAACATATATACAAATATGCTTGATACAATTGATGTATGGAGTTTTATAAGAGCTCTAAGAGCCCCTAATAAAATGATTTTAAATAATAATAAAAACATTATATTTACATAAATAATAGTAATCCTTTATGGATGAAGTTTTATTAGTAAGAAATCATTAATGTATCAGGCAATTTCTGAAAATGGAAATCTAATTTCTAATGACCATGGTGATGATGATAATTGAGACAATCTTTACTGATATGTTGCATTAACTTTATGACATGTCTCTTGACCTTTAAATTATAATAAACATGAGTATATATTAACCATTTGTATAATTTTGTCAACATGATTTGAAACAAAGATTTTTATTTTTTTTTATGGCTCGAAGTCCTTATTGATAGCAATGGGGAGACAAAGGGGTATGACAGCTCCCGCTTCTGAGGCTGCATCCAGACCGAAGCCGCAGCCTCGGAAACGAAACACTGATTGTAAGAGTACAGAAAGCACATCATTAGCATATGTTATTTATAAAATGTTTGCTAGTTTTTAAAACTTTTTTGCAGTATTTCAGAACTTTTGAATTCAGATAATATTCGTGTGTCATCAATATTTATCAACATAAATTAATTTTTTCTTTTATCAGTGAATTTACATAGAATTCAAACAAGCCTTCATTCTTGTTGATTGACTTGAAATTGTGGATAATCAAATTCACAAAATCCATTCATTGGAATGGTCATTTTTTTCCTTTCCAAGTAGGATTTTGTAGCTTTCTTGGTTACTACTTATATTTACATTTTTGGCTTTTGTCCTAGGTAAGTGGAGGTATACTTCGAATTTTTCCAGAAGGCAAAGCCCAGTTTGCTGATATTGAACCCAAATTTGATAGACTGCTGTTTTTCTGGTCTGACCGTCGCAACCCTCATGAAGTACAGCCGGCATATGCTACAAGGTAGTTTTTTATATCATATTTCATAGTTATAACTATGTTAAATAAATTTATGATTTACTTACATTTTGTATTAACTGTTTGTGGTGTTTCTTTGCCTGACCCTCCTCGTTGGCGTAAGACTGTATAGTCTTCCTATTTTTCTAGCTCTGTCTCTTCATTTGTGCTATCTGTCCTTTTATTTTACATGGAAATAGAAAGATTACATAGAAGAGATAAAAGAGTACCTTTTAAAAAGGGGTAAGTAGAAAAATAAGAGAAAACAAATAGAAGAAAATAAAGAAAAATTTACCATGTAAGGGAGTTAACAATCCTTTAGCATTAATAATAACAATAAGTACCTATTTCATACTCTTTTTTTCTACAAAGCTTAGAATTGTTAACTTACTAACATACAATTTTGTTTAATGTATTTTTTCACATTTACAATGACTCAATTCAAATATTGACTTGCAACGATAGATCTTCCATATATTGTTATGAAAATAAATATGCACAAAATACTACTTTAAAAATATTTCTGCCACCGGGCTTGCTTGCTGCTTGATCTTACGAAGAGAACCCTGAAGATATGAGCACTATAGCAGTGTGGTGAAGAAACTCGATGGTGTTAGCTATCTGAAAGAATAGTGGCTGGGGTCTTAGAGGATTGCTTTCAAACAAGTAGCATTTAAGTGAGGCATCAACTAAGTCCACATGGAAGAAACACAGCAGCCTGTGTGATCCAAGGATTGTCAATAATGTTCCCAAATCTGAAGGCGGGAATAGCATCAGAGCTTACATTATGTACCACCTGGCTTGTGAAAGGTTATAGATGAGAGTGGAATCCTGAAAGCCATCTGCAGGGGCAGCCTCCAGTGAATCCCTTCTGATCGTAGTTGAGGGATAAGAATAGCCATGTTATCCGACAGAGAGCATTGTAACGTCGATGATAGCAGACATTGTTGGGTTAAAATGTAAGATCTTATCATTTGACCTCTTTTAGGATCCATTTAAATTTGTTCTAGTTTTTAATATTTTCTGCTTTCTTGACGATTGAAGTTTTTAATCTGTTTTTTACTTTGTTATTCTTGATAGCTTTTGTTTGTTTAAGTGTATTTCTGTATATAAAATCCAGGATAGGTAAAAACTCTACAGAGACAGTAACTGGATTCAGGGGAGGTTGAGAGGAAATGGGGAGTCAAGAATGAAGAAAATATTCGAAAACTGATTGTGGTGATGATAGTACAAATTTCTTGATGTAATTGAACTATTGAATTGTGTGATATGTGAATTATATGCCAATAAAACTGTTGGAATTAAAAAAAGTTTTTCATTGAAAAAAGTGATTTCTGTCATCTAAAGGACTTAGAATGTTAGGTAAGTGAACTCCTGGCATTCACATTTAGGAACTGCATTGAGGTGTGGGCTTGTTGAGAGGAGAACTTTCCTTTAAATATGAGCGGGTTTCAAAAAGTTGTTAGAAAATGGAATTGAAAGATAATGGAGGTTTACCATGAACCTTTTGAATGACCTACAGCTACTGGAAGAAGAGCTGACTTTGATAATGATGTTAGAGATAGAAGCCTCTCTTTGGTGTTTTCCTAAAGGCTTTGTTGTTATTTCTGAGGCAAGTTGGCCTTGCGTTCTAACTCACTGACTCACATACCAAGCAGCATGTGGCAAGAGCATGTAAAGTCATGGTGGCGACCAGGGAGGTTCTTGTTATCTGTGAAGATTGTCTCCTCTCAATGGCTCCTCTCTCTTTCAGCATCTCACTATCCTCTATGTCTTTGCTACTTCTTTAAAACCTTTCCTGACCTAGAAGATGCTTTATAGAGCTTCTTTCTTAATGAAATCTTGAGTGCGGTGTGGTTGCATTTTTTTGGGTGAAAAAACAATGAACATTTTGGGGTAATAAATAAATACCAGTAGACTGTGAGGGCTAAGGGTTGTTGAGGTTGCTAAGAGGGGAAAAGGCACTATTAAATTGGAGGAGCCAGAAAAGTATTGCAGTGAAGAAAGGCCTTCAGCTGGACCTGCAAGTAGGAGCAAGGGGTCTAATAATGTTCATCAACCCTCTGAGAAAAGAGCAAGATTATTCAAGTCTAATGCAGAGATTGGTGTGAGGAGAAGGATTATTGAAATAGATCAATGAGAGATAGAAAGAAGGAAAGATAGAAGTTAAAAAATATAAAGATTTGGGCTGCAGAAGGAAGTTGGTACAAAATTTAAACTCTGATCACTGAGTAACTAATGGTTTGGGAAAAAGAGTGATGGAATCGATATGTGTATCTCCTTTTTCATTACCAAAGCCACCCACAAAACTAGAGGCTACTTGGTAAGAAGATGGTGGCACACTGGAAAGAACAGTTTGGACGTCAAGAGGCCTGAACTTGGATCTGTGCATTGCCACTCACCAGCGAGTTATCTATGGACCCCTGTTTCCCCAAACTCTACTTTTGTTTTCTAGCCTATACCAGTTTCTTCAGTGTTACTTTCGTCACCCTAACAGGTGGCCAGAATGTGCAAAATGCTTTTATTAATTACTGTGTTTTCAAAAGGAATTAGTGATTTCTCGCTTGCAGGAGCCCTGGTAGCATAGTGTTTACACATTGGTCTACGGACAGCAAGTTTAGCAGTTTAAAACCACCAGTCGCTTCATGGGGAAAAATGCTTTCTACTCCTTTAAGGGCAGTTCTACCTATTCTATATGGTCGCTATAAGTAGGGGTTGGAATTGACTCTTAACGGCAGTGAATTTAAGTTTGTTGTTTTTCTTAAGCATGCTTTCACTCCTTATAGTATATGTACATTTTCCCCATTATTGCCACCAACAGCTATAACTAAGTGCTTTTTAACATTTTCATAAACTGGAGATGCCTTATTTATTTGTAGAATGAAGTATTTCAAATAAATATTTTCAGACAAATGAAGTGTAGCTAAACTTTCAATCTCAAAGCACAGTGTAATTTTTTGGTACACATCCTTTAAGAAAAAAAAGTCATAACATAATTTAACTGTTGATGACTCAAGTGTGCAATTGTAAACATCCACCATGGTTCTTTGCTGTAACGTACCCATTTCCTCAGAGACTCTCAAGACTTCTTGCCCTTTCTTCACGCATCGGCTCCCGGCTGATAGGTCCAAGTCCTTTGATCTGTTTTGCTCATCTTCTTCCTTTAGTACATGTTGGTTTTTGCAGTAGTCATAATTACTTTGTTATTGATCTGCTGTGCATTATAAAAAAGATAGTCAAGTGGGTTGAAATAGGTATTCACAAAGTCATAAAAACTCATCTTTGCAACATATTATTGTATTCATTTATCCTTTGATATAATTTTAATTTGGGCTAATTTTGGCTTTGCCATTTTTAATATGCAATTGCAACAGTACAGCACCCCTTACCCCCAGTGTGATTCTTACCCTGTTCTGAACTTTCTTTTAGGTACGCAATAACTGTTTGGTATTTTGATGCAGATGAGAGAGCACGAGCTAAAGTAAAATATCTAACAGGTAATCATCATTTTGGGTCAAGGTATATTGGGAGGAAAAATACCTTACTAACGTGGTGCTGTCAGTGTACTCAAGCATGGTCTTTATTAATGCTATGAAGGAGGATTACTTGTTTTTGTTTAGATTCTTAATTCATCTACTCAAAAGTAGACCTCTTTTAGGTCATCTCCATTTAATCTATAAAATAATCCGAAAGTTAGCAAAGTTTGAGACAAAGAAATGTAAATAAATTATTCTAATACAAATTGAGTTTTTCTGTGACTATTCTTTTTAGCCACAGGGCTGCTTAATTCTTGGTAATGCCCATCAGACTTTCTCATGTTCTCTCCTTCAAAGGAAATTAATCTTTTTTGTTGTTGTTCTAAAAAAAAGCTTATATACTTGAAATGTAGTGTGTCAAGGCTTCCATGTTGCATACAGATATGAAAGAAATGGATACAAAGTAGATTACTGAGCTACTGAAATCAATCAGGCATGTAGATCCAATTCTAGGTCTACTGGATCCTTTACTATATCAGTACTCCCTTCCTGCAAGTTATATGGTGCTTCTCCAGGGAGTTTCTGTTTTCCATCTGGTAGAGCACATAACCTGTCTTGCCTTTAACCCTACATTATGTCTCCAAAAGTCTGCTTAATTTTCTCATTGGTTAACTACCATATATACTCGAATATAAGCCGACCCGAGTATAAGCCAAGGTACCTAATTATTACCTGGGAAACCAAAAAAACTGACTGACTCGAGTATAAGCCTAGGGTGGAAAATGCAGAAGCTTTGGTGAGTTTTCAATAATCAAAACAAAATTACTAAAAATTGAGACATCAGTGGGGTAATGTATTTAAATGTTTATTTTAAATAAAAACATAAATAAAAGGACAACAAGTCATTAACATTAGTAAACCAGCACAGGAAGTGGAAAATAGGTTCAACAAAAACAATACGGTATCAACAATGATACCTTAAGAATATATTCCCTGAGCTCAAACAGCAACCAAGCTAAAATGTAAAGAGTTAAAATCCTTCAAAACCGGATTCATCATCATCATCATCGGATCCCAATGCAGAGCTTCAGCTGGTGTGAGGTCATCATAGACGCTGTCCTCACTGAGATCGCCGTCATCACCATCAGTGCTGTCATTTTCATACAAAGCGCAGTCTTCACTGCCATCCATAGCATTACTAATACTACATTTCTGGAAGGCACATCGCACCATGTCTTCTGGAATGTCTTCCCATGCATCTCAAACCCACTTTGCTATTAACTCTATGTCAGGCTTCATGAGATTTACTCCTTTTGTTAGTCGGGCTTGACCAGATGACATCCATTCATGCCACATCCTTCGCACACGGTCTTTAAAAGGCTTATTCAAAGATACACATCATAGGACGGCTCTGATTGGTTAGATGTGAGTACACAAACATTCAAAGCCCTGCAGTGTCAGCGGGCTTTGAATGAACAGTGGAGAAAGGGCAATCACCCATGAGATAATGGGCACTCATCCTGTTACCTCAGGAGGGTGGGGGCAGCGAGATGTTACACCTCCCTGGGGTACCACTGACCTGTGTATAAGCGAAACCCCAGTGTTTCAGCACATTTTTTATATATGAGTATATACAGTAGTTGTATTTCCACAAGCTATTGAGACTCCTACATCAACCTTTTATAAAATATGAATGTTAGGTATTTGTTATTTCTTTGTTTCAGGGATGTACTTTAGTGTTTCATAGTAATCCAAATTTATCTTAAAATAAAAATGACAATAATTTCCCATTGTAAACCCCATTGCCATCAGGTTGATTCCTGCTCTTAGTGGCCTTGTAGGACAGAGTAGAAATGTCCCGTAGGCTTTCGGAAGCTATAAATCTTTACAGAAACAGAAAGCCTCATCTTTTCCCCCCGCAGAACGGCTGTGGGTTCAAATCACATGTCCTCTGTTTGTCAGCCAAGGGCAGTGATACCTCAGTTGTCAAATGGCTCCAAGTGTAAACTTTGTACCACTCGAATAGCAAAGTTCGAAAAATAATCTGTGTTCATAACTTTGCTAGATAGTCCAATCAGAAATCCTACGTGAGAAATGTGACCACCGAGAGCGAGTCACGTTCCCATCTGGCCGGCCACTCAAGGGTGCCGCCTCAGTGCCAGCGCCGCTCTGGCTCCGACAGTAACACAGTGCTGCTTGTTACTGAGCGAGAGCGGCGCCACTGTCCTCTTTTTGGCACTGTATTTGCATAAAATGTCATAATCGTAGCTCCAAAGAAAGTTAGTGATCCCAGCAGCAAAGCCAGCAGAAAATCACCAAAAAAGTTAAAGAAATTAATGCAAAATTTGAATTGGGTCATCGCTTGTCTGACTTGGTGGGTGAATACACATGGAAAAAATGTGATTAACTCAATGGCTATAGGGTATCTGGAACAGATATGTGAGAGGGTTAAAAGCCTCTGTAGTGATTTAAAGTCCTGGAAAAATGGATTTGTAAGTATAATTTTGGGGCCTCAGGACCAGTTATTTGGTTGTCCATTATACTTTCTGGAGTGCGCACCCAATTGGGTACAAATTGCGCTTGACGGCGAGGGCTCCTTTACTTTCTGTGTAGAGATGGTTTTTAACGCTGACCATTGACTGATGTAAAGGAACTCTTTGTTTCTAATAGAGCGCTGAGGGTAGGAAGTAGCAGTTAGAAGTGCAAGCGCGGTTGCTTTCATAGGACTATTTGCAGAGTTGCTATACTGCCCGTGGTGTTAGGAAGTAGCAGCAAAGCTCAGCTGAAGTTCTTTGGTGCTTAATGAATGAATTGTTTTTTGTTTTCCCCTGCAGGTGAAAAAGGTGTAAGGGTTGAACTCAATAAACCTTCTGATTCAATCAGTAAATACGTTTTATAGAGCCTTTGATCCAGCAATACCCCACTTCACCTACAATAATTGTTGATGCTATTTGTTAACTTGTGAATACAAATAAATGGATTAAAGAAAAACAGAAAACCGGTTGGCATTTTAATATGGAAAAAGAAACAACTTTCATTTGTGTTGCATCAAAGGAAGACTGTGACCGCCGTGGCTGTGTACTGCACAACCGACTCCAGATCGGATTGCTTGTGGAAAGAGTAAAAGCTACCAACTGAAAATGACGCTTTCATCTGGACACGAGAAAGTGCCCTATGTCGAAGTTTTTCCACTCTTATATTTTGCCAGATCTGACATATAGCTGAATTAATTTCATCTCTTCCTTTTTTACATAGTCAAGTTTAAATTTTGGGTAATTTTTGTATGATCAGGTACAATTTATCAAAAAGCAATTGGAAAAAATTACAGTATTATTTCCCAAAATAGCGTTGATCTATTTTTGTAAACTTCATATTAAAATTTGCCCTAATATACTTCTTATAATGATTGTTGCCAGTGACTTGTTTTCTTTATAGGTAAACTAAGAAAAGGAGCACTCTACCAACTGCAGACGCAGATTGTTCTGTAGTCTTCCCTTAATGTGGGCACTCCAGGGTTGCTTTTTTTTTTGGGGGGGGGGGCATTGTTACAATGAAACATAATGGTAAAGAGCAACATTTACTACCAATAACATTTAGATTGTGTTTTAAAAAATCATATAGAGATTATTTTAAGTTAAATATTAAAAAAAATTTTAAGTGACTGGCATTAAATTAACTTGGTTATTAGTCTTAGAGTCAAGTTCCTAAGAATAAAGGGCTTTCTTATACTTTCAGGTATATCCTATAGATGTAGGGGCTAATGTCCTTTTTTTCTAAATAAAACTTAACCCCTTTGCTTCCCTCCAAGTTGCTTTTTCTTCCAAATTTGCTATTGTTTTCTTTCTTAATAAGATGACCCATCTGATGTACTAATCACAGCCCTGTTTCTATTGAGGAAGAGGAGATTACGTGCATTGAAACTGAAGTGTGTTCTATAGACTTGATGTTTAACTGACTCCTCAGACTACTCTTGAGGCATTCTCCTTGTGTGAATGCTGGCCTTTCATCAGCATCAAAAGATGTACATTTAGTTTATTAAAAAAAAAATCAAAAAGAAATACCAGGTAATTTTATCTTTGTCTATTATGGGTTTTCTTTTATACTTTTCATAAGAGGGAATATTACAAAATCTCTAGCATTCCCAGATTCCTGTTTTGAAATTGGATTGGTTGTTTTTTATTTCAATTTCCTAAGCTCATTAGCAAAGCCAAATTGTTCATATTTACCAAAATATGATACCATACTTTACATGAATTATGTATATAAGACCTTACATGAGTTTTCTATTTCTGTCCTTGATCATTTTTGCCAAAAATAATGTGAATGTACAGATATATTTCTGTATATTTCAATTTATGACAGTTTTAGCACCTATATAGTTTGTAATCAGTTAAAAGAACTTTTCTATGGAAAGCTCAGTAATTTTTATTAAAAGATGACTCTTGTTCATGTAAAACATGAAAAAAAAATTTCGTGAAACTGATTGGGTAGACTTAGGATAGGATGAAATTGTCAGTATTATGATCCCACTTTATTATATGAACTTTCAGGAGAAAATTATAGTCAACTGTGGTTTTCCTTGCCTGCATTCAGTGTGTTCCACTCCTTCTCCTTTGCTCCAGAGAATAACATTTAACCATTTCCAAAGCAAGTGCCTCTTTACAGCCTGGTCCCAGAAGAGTAAGTTGCTTTTGCATCTGGTCAACAAAGTGCAGTGCATGGCCTTAGGCCACAACTTGAAGTGCTGCCATTGTTAGATTTAGGAGAAATTGCATTATGTTGATAGCAGGTTTGTTTGATCTTAAAGTTGAACAGCAACAGCCTTTTAATTTGGGAGTCCCCGTGTCTTTCAGATGTGTACTTCTGCAGTAGTGCATGTTATCAGAGTCTACTGTCTGTGGGTTATGCTTGCCAGACAGATCTAAAATTGTGTACTTTAACATTTTTTAATTTTTAAAAGTAAATTTTAAAAAATTTTAAATATATAATTTTTTAGAAATCATTATGAATAGGTCATAAAATAAGGGTAGACATTTCTCTAATATCCATGGAAAACATTAATTTCATGTTAGTGTGACTGTTACCTTGTCCCAAGGCAGGGCTCTATTTAAATAAAAATTTAAACTTTTTGTGGCCTATACGTATTAAATCCTGGTTAAAGACAAAGCTTCATGATGCTGTTTATATTCAACACATTAACCAACTATAAAACACATACCTTTATTCCAAGTGGGAGAAGAATTTCAGGACTCTCATACAGTTAAAGTTATATAATTTGAAAAAACTTTCATTATGAAACAACTTTCAAGTTTCTTGTAAATCTAAAAAGATGTCTAAATGTTCTTGAAAACATATCATTGTTATTTCCAGTTGCATTTTCTGTTTTGTTTTCTATCCTTTATCACATGATCAGCTTTCTTAGGTCCTTTTAACAGATAATGTGCTCTTCTACCACCCATCTCTAGTGTTGCCTAGGGCACTCACTGGGTGTTATTTTTTGTAAATGATAGCGAGGGAAAGAGACAAAATAATCATAGATCTCCAACAACTTTAGCAACATCCTGGGGGCAACTGGACGGTCTGTGTACCTGTCAGCTCGGAGTTTGGGTCTCAGTATCTGGATCCTGGCCTTATGCTTGGATTTTAACAATCCCTTTAATATTCATAGATGTTGACTATATATCACTTCTCTGATGTGAAAAGGGGCAATTGGCATGCAACAACGGATTATATTCCTATAGTGCACCACAAAAGCACTTTTTTATAAATCAGACATACAAAGCAAGCAGAGCATATTTTATCTCCATTTATAATTAAAACAGGATACTTGATTAAATTCACATAGCTATTTTTGTTTGAATAAAAGTTACATGTAAATCAATTTGTTTGATAAGGATGGTTAAGAAGTATAAGAACACTGCACAAAATTCGTGGGGAAATGGAATTGAAACAGTGAAATTTTCCCACAAGCTTTTTGAAGCCTCTTATTTTCCTGAGAAGATATATTTGAACTTTAAATGGTTCTTTGAGTATTTAACCTCATTAGATAGAGGTAATAATATATTGCCAGACTTGATTTTGGGGGGGAGGGGTATTGTTAGGTGCCATCAAATCAAAGGGACCGTGCAACCAAACACTGCCCAGCCCTGCACCATCTTCAGTAATCAATGTCTGTGCCCATTACTGTAGCCACTGGGCCAAATGGTCTTGTGACGGTCTCCCTCTTTTCACCGGCCTTCCACTCAACCAATCTTGTGGACTTCTCCAAGGATTCCTCCCTCTTCATTAACACGTCCAAAGTAGGCAAGGGAAAGTCTCAGCATCCTCACTTTTTAGGAACATACTAATTGTACTTCCAACACAGATTTGTTGGTTCTTTATAACAGTGTTTAATTTCCTTTCCAGCACCACAATTCAGCCATCAGTTCTTTAGTCTTAGTTTTCAAGGTGACAGCTTTACTTTTTTTAAACTTTAAAGCAAAATTTTTTACAGCAAATTAGCCCAATATAATGTCTTTTGATTTTCTGACTGTAGCTTCCATTATGGATTGATTATGGATTCCAAATAAAATAAAATCCTTGACTTCAATTTTTATCTCTATCATGATCTTATTAGCTAGGTTTGATGATTTTTGTTTTATAGTGAGATGTAATCCATTATTTAAGCTTGTAGCCTTTGATCTTCATCAGTACGTGCTTCAGGTCTTTTTCACAGGTTGTAATATCTTCATATTGTATGTGGTTAGTAATACTTCTTTCAATCCTGATGCAGTGTTCTTCATATAATCCAGCTTCTCCAATTATTTCTCAGTCTAAAGACTAAAATAAAATCAAAATCACTGCCATTGAGCAGAGTCTTACTCATAGTGACCCTATAGGCCAGGGTAGAACTGTCCTTGTGGGTTTCAGAGACTGGAACTCTTCATGGGAGTAGAGAGCCTCATCTTTCTCTCTTGGGGAAACTGATGGTTTTGAACTGCTAACCTCACCATTAGCAGCCCAATGCACAACCCACTATACCACCAAACAACTCTGACAACCTTCCCTGATTTTTAACCATGTAGCATCCTCTTGCTCAGTTTGAATGACCGCCTCTTGGTCTATATAGATTCTGCATGAGCACAATGTTCTGATATTCCCAATTGTCATAATCATGCCCTTAATTTATGTCCCACATAGTTGAATTTCTTCAGTTGGAAGATGAGACTGTTGCCCTCCAGCTCTCCTCCACCTTTCCTACCACACATACACAACCACACTCCTGTCCCCTGATAGCCTGGTATTAGAATTATGTTATAATTTGGACCTATTATGACTATGCTAATTCATAGATGAGACATAAACTATAATTTTATTTTCTTTCATAACATACTTTTCCCCTTTGTTAATCTTTGAGTTTTTCATTTGCCTTTGACTTTCTGATCTCTATTCTGCTCTTTTTGCCTGGCACACTGACTGCCCTGAACACTACCTCACCAGTGTTAAGGGGATCCTCTTTATGATGTTCTGTGTTGGAGTGCCTGTTTCCTGGGTCCTATGTCTTCCTCTTTATCATTTTCCTTATCTTGGGGGGGGGGGGCAGTATTTCCTCCAATACTTCCTGCAACACAAAGTGTGGGTAATAAATTTCTTGGAATCAATGTCTTTATTTTACCTTCGCAGTTGATAGCGTGGCTGAAAAGAGAATTCTACTTTGAAAATATTTTCCCTTTAGTACAAAGGGACTTCAAAAATGTTGTGTAAAAGTAGAATTAAAAGACAATTAAATTTTTCCACAAACTTTTTGAAGCCCTCTAACTTTGAAGTCAGTGCCTCCCACCTTCTAATGTGGATGCTGAAAACTCTGAACCACTATTTTAATTCTTTAATAGTTTTTCTCTTATGCTTTTCATTCTATTGTGCATGGGGTTGTTATACATCTATAATTTTTTTCTTCTCTCTAGATCATTAGGATATTCTTTGACTCTAAGGCTCGCTAGTTTACAATGCGCCTTGGGCTATACCTATGTCAACTACTATGTTAGGCATTCAAACTATGAATCCATGGCCTACAGTTCTGGGAAATTGTCTGATGTAAGTAAGTCACCTCAGACAGTGGGCCTACTGCTTTGATCCTATTTTAATTTTTAGTTACAACTTGCTTTGTGCTTAACTTTGGACAATCTACAGTGTTTGCTACATGTATGCTATCATAATTTTAATTTTCGAGCACTCTTGCTTCTATATATTTTAATACATAGCCTATTTCTTTCTACTAGATACAGTATTCATACTTTAAGTTACCGTTTCTGGGAGAGATGGTATGTCTGAGGCTGGATGGTAAAGTGAAAGAAAGGATCCTTCCGGAGAAAAGACAGAACTCTGAACTCAGCTCACTGCACGGAGTCAATTCTGACTCACAAGCGCCTTAGGCCAGTGTGGAAGTGCCCCTGTGGGCTTTCCAGTCTATGGGAGTGGAAAGCTTTGCCTTTCGCTCACAGGTGCACTGGTGATTTCAAACTGCTGACCTTTCAGTTAGCAGTCCAACCTGTAATCATTATGACACCACCTGTTAACCACCTCACAAAGGACATCTTTAAGGAAGCAGTGTTTTGCTGTGTCACCAGAAGACTGCATTCCTGGGTTGAGAAAGCAAGTGAGCCCCACAAGGCTCTCACTCCTCCCTACCAAGCTACTGTCTGCGTGCCGAGCAAAGAAAGTCCTTCCAAATGAACAGGGGACAGCCATTAAAGCTATTTTAAAATGACAGTGAAGCTGATGAAAATGCTCCCCTCGATCATAAGGAAGAAATCTAGGTCTGAATTAAAATCCTTAAAGGAGGTCTTTACAGATGTAAAAATTAGCACTAAATATTTCTGAACAGAAATTGGCAAAATATTAAAAAAGATAAAATTTTATCTCAAGATTAAACTATGAGGTGCCCAAGGAAGAAAGTGGTTTGACTGAAAATATAAGGAACAGTTTAAAAATATAGATAGGAAAGCAGCCCAGAGTACACAATGGAGTAATTGAGAGCAGAAAATACGATTTGTGGAATGACTTACGCAATGAAGTACTATGTAGCAATGAGAACAATCTACATATACACATAGCTGTGATGGGACATAATGGGAAGGAGCTAGATTCTCCTCCTCTTGTGGATCTTCTATCAAATTGGTCCCAGCTCACAGCCACCCTACATACAACAAGAAAACACCACTTGTTGCTGGGCAATCTTCCAAAATGGTCATGTTCAAACCTACAGTTGAAGCCACATGTCCATATATCTTGTCCAGGGTCTTCCTCTTTTTTGCTACCCCTCCATTTTACCAAGTATGATAGCCTATTTGGATAATATTTCCAAAGTATGTGAGACCATCTCACCATGCTTTAAAGGAGCATTCTGGCCGAACTTGTCCCAAGGCAGAGTTGTGCTCTTGGCAGTCCATGGCACTTTCAATGTTCTTTGCTAGCACAATTCAAAGGCATGGATGCTTCCTTAACCACTGCCCAACTTCCACATTGCATATGAGGAGTGGAGAATACCCTGGCTGTGTCAGGCTCGGCTAAGTCCTCACAGTAACATCCTTGCTTTTCAACACTTGTAACCAAGTCTTGTGCAGCAGGTTTTCCCAATGCGATGTAATCTTTTCATTGCTGCCGCTACGAACACCGATTGTGGATCCAAGCAATGAAGTTCTTGACAACTTCAATATTGTCTCCTTTATCATGATATTATCTGTCGGTTCAGTTGTGAGGATTTGGGTTTCCTTTATATTGAGTTGTAATCCGTACTGAAGGCTGCAATCCTTGATCTTCAACAGCAAGTGTTTCAAGTCCTCACTTTAAGCAAGCAAGGTTGTGTCATCTGCAGATTGAAGGTTAATAAGCCTTCCCCGATCTTGATGCCACCTTCTCCATATAGTGCAGCTCCTGATTATTTGCTCAGCATTCAGATTGAATTAAGTATGGTTACCTCTAACACGACCCGGATGTCTGCCGTTCCTGATTAAACCGCGCGGTATTCCCTTGTTTTCTTTGCACGACTGCCTCTTGGGTCCATGTACAGGTTCCCTGTGAGCACAATTAAATGTCCTGGAATTCCCAGTCTTCTTAAGGCTATCTATAGTTTGTTACGATCCACCAACAAAATGCCCCTAAAGGCAGCTATTTATATAGTGTGTTAGGAATGCAACCAAATGAAAGTGTGAGCCCATCTTTGAATCACTGAAAATAACTTATACATGTGTTCACATAGACATGTTAATCTAAATTATAAAATTCAAAAACACTTTCACTTTTTTTAATCCCCCACCCACCCTCCTCACAAACCTTTGATCACTTTCTTGTAAATCCAGTTTTTCATACATTTAATTGACAAGGAATGACTTAACCTGGAAATGATGTGTCTAAATTGTTTCCAACTTGAAAATACACTGAAGCCGATTCTTCAGAGGAGTGCAGTCACATCACTTTACAGGGGATGTTCTGTGAAATAGGATATTATATTATTTGGACATTGGATGAACACTGTTTCTTAGCAGACAGACATTCCCAAATAGTGAGCAATAGCATTCACTACCTTCATAACCCTTTATTACCATATTAACACTTTTTTTGCTTCTTGCTGATACTAACACTAGCACTGGTTTTGAAGCATTCTGGAGCTATGATGCACTTCATAGTAATATTTTTGGAGGGAATAAAGCAGAAATAACAGTAATTGGAACACATGATACACATTAGATGTTGCTGCTTTTAAGTGGAAACAAACTTTATAAGCACGGAAAAAATTATAATCATTTTATTGGGGGCTCGTACAACTCTCATCACAATTCATACATCCATCCATTATGTCAAGCACATTTATACATTTGTAAACGGAAATTTCATAAAATAATGACAGCGTAGTACAGAAACCAGTAACAGGCACTTAGTAGTATAAAGTATTGGACTGTAACCTTATATACCTGCATTATATATTACTTTGAAGGTAAGGATTTCAGATACCTGTGTTGGATGCAGGAAGCTGTTGCATTTGCTACACCTGGTTCTGTCCACATCCCATTCTCCAATTGGGGATATCTGAGTTGCACAGTGATTCAGCCTTCAGCTGCTAACCAACCTCTATGAGAAAAAGATGTGGCAGTTCACCTGATGACAGAGCCACACTCACAAACCCCGGGCTGGTATATCACGCCACCTCCCTCATCGGAGGGTGTGTGACCTTTCCGTTAGACCAGAACATGCAGTGCTGGGTCCCTGGTTGCCAGTAGACAGATCAGTCCTTCCATAATCAGCCGTCCTGCCCCCAGGGTTTGAATTCATTCAGGGACTAAGCACCCTGACCTCACCCCACTATTTGAGCTGGCAGGACCTACTTACAGACCAGGTGCCTGGGTTTTTCATTTTCCCTACTCTTGCTTTCCTTTAAAATTCATTTCGCCTGCTGCTGTGACTACATGCTTAATTTTTTTTGTTGCATTTTTTAAATTGCCCTAAATGATGGTGGCAACTGCCCAAGTGACCCAGCCACACCGTTTGTGCAGCCCCACCTACTGTGTGAGCGCCTGTACTACATAATCATTTACAGAGCCAATACCAGCTCCTCAGCTAATGATCTGCTCTGTAACCTACATCCAATTCACAATGGTTTTTTAAAGAAAACCAAGGCACGTTTTAGTGTTTAAGAGTAAAAGGTGATATGAAAACAATTTCAGAGAGATTAAGGTGATGTGTATCAGTCCTGGTGTGAAGCAGATATTTTTGGGCCAGCTTTACCCACTCAAAGATCTTTCTTGGATCATAACCTCGCATGAATCAAAACCGGCAATTATCCTTCCAGTAGTTGGCAGGTTTCTTTTATCCAATTGACTTACCTATGATTTCAGTGAAGTTTAACCAGAGCACCACCTAGTGTTGAGGGAGACATGAGCGGTCCTCTTTTGGTACATTTAAGACCAGGACTGAGGAAATCAAGCAGCTGTTGGTTTCTATACTACAAAATTTGACATCATGATGTCGTTCCAGGGTCACTTAAGAACGTGCAATCGTTTACTTTCCATTAAAAAAAGTGAGGATGTATTTATATAAAACTAGCGTAACATTCTAATGGGTTGTTAGAAAAAGTAAGTCAGAAGTAATCTCCCCATCTCATCCTTTTCTGATTTCATTTCCCTCCCTCACTGCCCTGGGGTTGATGCCATTTGATGCTAGGCCATGGTAGAACTGCCCTGCCCCCTAGTTTCTGAGACTAATCCTTAACAGTAGAAAGGGCCCACTCTTTCCCAGGACATAGGTGGTGGTTTCAAACTTGCAGTTTAGTAGCCCAATGACACCAGGGGTCTTAGTCAATTAATGTTACAAAAATGTTTCTGCCCCACTCCCACAGTCCAGTGAAATATATTGCCACAGACTAAGAATCCATGCAAGCTACTAGTTTTCTGAAAACGTAACAGCTATTTTATTAACAATTTAAGATCCCATTGACTTTCAGGAATTCATCTCAAGAATTTGAGACAATGTTACAGTATGGAAAGTTTTTATTTCATCTACCATAGAATTTCTAGTTAATATATACATCTGAATTCTGTAAAAATACCAGAAAATTCTACTCAAAAGTAAATTTTATTAGATAATGTATAGACATACTTTAAAATGTTTCACAAACTAGTCTACTTCTCTCCCCACCCCACTTCTCTATAAATGAGGAATAGGGCAATCGCATTTAAAGATTGAACTGGAATTAAAAATGTTTTCCTTCAGTATTACAGGTAATCCCTGAGCTAAACTACAAAAGTAAAACCCTTAATTATGAACCAATAATCCCTAAAACCTATTACATTATACATTCAAAGTATAACAATGATTTGTCATAAAATGCACTAATTGATATCAAAACATTACTGTATTGTATAAATAGGTTTTGTGTATCTAAAGCCATTTCTTCCATGTTTATTATGCACAGAAAGGTCCACTATATACTAAGATAAACCTCTAAGTTCGTAATAGACTTCCAACTTACGTACAAATTCAACTTAAAGGCAGGTTTGGGAACCAAACTAGTTTAAACCAGGGACTGCCTGTAATTGAGACGTGTGCGCGCAACAGTTTTTAATAATACCTTGCATAAGTTTGTACATGGTCTATTTAATTCCAAATTTAACATTTCAGTGTTCTTGCCAGCTATTAATTCCTAGAACCTGAAACCAATTGCTGAGTTTACTAAATATTTCTCAATCTCTTTTCTGTCCATGCTCTTCATTCAATCTCTACTGCCCACACAAAAAACCCATCTGAACAAGGCGGTACCCAAAACAACTGCGCAGGGCAGAGCGGAGTTTTGTAGTACACATTTTTTCCCACTAGGTGAGCATCGGGCAACTCCCCAGTGCACCCAGTGGCATGGTCTGGAAAGGTTCTCTCTGGTCATAGTGAATTTTTTTTAGGTAAAAGGAGTTTCACTCAAACTTCATTTTTTGTCATGGATGATTTAAGAGAACAGCATGCAGCTGTGAAACTGTGTCATGCTTCGGGGACGTGGGAATAATGCTACAGAAACTCTCATGATGTTGAACACAACTTTCAAGGACAGCACTATGGGAAAAAAATCAAGTGTTCATAAGTGGTTTTCTCATTTCAAAAAAGATGAAATGTTGACCAAAAAAACCAAGTGTATGGGTGGTTGTCTTGCTTCCAAAAAAGTGAAATGTCAGCTGACAAACCTCGTTCTGGAGATCCCTCAACTTCCTGGATGAAAATGTCTAAAGTGCATTTGGAGTTCGTTCCACCTGGTCAGACTGTTAATCAACCTTTCTATTTAGAGGTTCTGAAAAGACTGGGTAACTGCAACAAAATAGGCCTATTTGTGACAGACGGTGCAATGACAACGCACCTGTTTATGCAGCCATCTATCGCAGTGTGCCAACTTTTGGCAAAAAATAAAGGCATGCTTCTCTTGCCCTAGGTACCTGAACCTGCTCCATGTGACATTTTCTGTTTCTGACAATGAAGAGGGACATGAAAGGACAGCGATTTGACAACATAGAAGAGGTGAATAGCAAGGGAGGTGCTGTCAGCCATCCAAACAGATGAGAATGAAAAACGTTTACAAGAGCTGACTAGCAGATTTGACAAATATCTTAAGTGTAATGGCATATACTTTGAAGGTGCTAGTTGTTTTGTAAAAAATAATTAGACACATGATCTTTGAGGGGAAAAAACAACTCCCTTATGAATATGTTGACAGGTTTAAAAACATGCCCAAGCCCCACTACACCACCTGCACCTGAATGAACAGATGGCTTATAGTCAACACTCTACAAACTGGATCTAGACATGCTTCCTGCCGTCTTGTTATACTCCTTTGTTAAATTTGTCCTCTTGCAGGCTTTTTACTTCTGCCCTTTTAGTCCTTGGGCACTTGGGACAGTTTACAGTCCCCCCAGTAGAATTTGCTAATCTAGCTCCATCCTTTTTCTGGTGTTACTCCTTGCAAAGCCTTTTCCACTTTGTGATACCAGACTACTAACTCGACTCACCCTCACAGACTACTCCCCGCAGCCCTGGGCTATGCCAAATGTCCTTCACACAGCACAGTGTGACAAGCGTAGCACAGCATTTACCAAACTACACCGAAATGAATCTGCTTTTGCTCTTCCCAATTAGGTGAAGTCTCTTTAGAACGATTCTCTTCAGAACCGAGAACCTTTTATCATTTGGGTCAGTTATGTGCTCAAAAAAAATTTAATTGCACGTCATTTGTTGAACTGAATTTGAGATCATTAAAATAATCCTTTCATAAAAGTATAACAGCTTTTATTCAACATAATAGAGCACCCATATATCTATAAATATTTATTAAATACTATTTTTAAACATTTTTAAGAAATACCAAGAGTTGTGAACACCAACCAGACTAAAATTTGAAAGGTCTGACAAAGTGTTGGTAAGAATGTACAGTAGCTGGGACGCAGTTCCACTCACTCACTGCTGGGAGTGCAGACTGGCAGTATCTACTCAAGTTAAATGTACACACATCCAGTGGCTTAGCAGTCCCGCTCCCGTGTGTATCGCCAACAGAGATGAATGTTGGCAACCCAGAAACAGGGCAAGACTGTGATCTTTATGGTATTATTCTTAATAGCCCCGAACTGAGAACTTGCATATTATCGTAAATTCACATAAAGACTACAGAGCAACGAAAAAATGGACTCTTGCTAATATACACAGATACTTTATAAAGTTTGACTGGAAATGTTCTGTTGCCTGGGCAGTAGCTATGCTGGTGAACACTATATAAAAACCTGTAAAACTCTATACTTGAGAGATGTGTCCAACTTATAATAAAATAAGCAAAGGAGAAACCTGTAAACGAAGATCTTGGAAACATGTATGTTAACATGCTAGTACAGCCATGACACAAAAGGTAAATTGATGAAAAGTATGTTTACACTTTGATATAGAAAAGAACATTAAAAATAGTTTGAAAAATCATAAATAGTACTCCTTTGCTTATAATGGTTTCTAGTTTAATATAATTTTTCAAGTATTTTCCTACTGCTATATAAAAACTAAGCAACTTTGTTTTATCAGTTACTTATGAGTACTTTTAACCATCCAACTTGCTAAATTTGGAAACAACAGCCAATTAATCTAAGATCTGGCCTACAAAATTGTTAGAAATATTTCAAAAGTAAGTTGCTTGTTTTATATACTCCTTAACTACCTAACTTAAAATATATGTCACATTTCCAGTCAAAGTGAAAAAAAATATTATTTAAGTAAGGAAATATATGTATTAAGATTTTGCCCCCAAAAACCCCAAAATTTCTTTTTTAACATACTTGAGTAGGCTAAAACTAGTAGATTGTGTTTTGGTCCATATGTCTGACACTCTGAAAATTAATCTCAGTCTGGGAGTGAATTTTAGTAACACACAAAAATAGATAAAAATTCCTGACAGAATTCTTTAAAATGGTATTTTAAGGTGAGTGAACAAATAAAAAGATTAACAGATTAACAAAATATGTAAGAATTATAATATGTATACCTATAGAACTGCGCTATAACATATATGACTGAATACATCACCTTAAGGTATTTTTAAGCACGCACTGAGACATATATAAAATTAAAACTTTAAGCAGAACTGCCTGACTGGCTGACACAGCAAGTGAAGTAATTCAGGTAGTATGAGATCCACACGTTGTTCAAGGATGCTTTCAGCTTTCGATTTTAATGCTTTCACCACTTTCAAGGCAGCAGTCCAAGTGCTCATTAATTTTAGACTCCAAAACTTTTTTCTGACAAACTGGACAATGAACCATTTTGTTCTGACCAGATAAACTGCTAGAATTCAGAGCTGAAGTTGTAGAATGGGAATTACCCGTTGAATCATTTCCACCATTTTGTATTTGTTCTTTCTTAATAAAAAACCTATCAAAAACAGTCCTGTCTTCTAGCCTAGGTCGTTTATTTGGGAATTTATCATCAGACCCACCATCTTCCTGGGATGCATTAAGAGATGTTGATTCCGTTACTTTTAAAGGATTTCTTGAAGATATCTTTGGAGATGTAGCCCTTCTCTGAGAACCAGAAGAGGCTGAGTTTTTATAGATGTTACCAACAGGTAAGCTTTTTGTTGGAGATCCATTCACGCTTCTGAAAGCCTTTTGGTTGGCAACTGATACTCTAGGAAAATAGTTGCTTAAAACATTTTGATGATGATGATTAAGAACATTGGAAGCAAAAGGTTTTTTACTTAAACTATTTTGATCAAATTTTGCCTCAATTTTAAAATTCGGTCTTAGAGCATTTACTGAAGAGTCTTGACTCAAAAGATCTTGTGTTTTATTAATGGCATGTGAGGTGATAACCTTCCTAGGTGAAAGTGAACTGCTCGTTTCTCCTAGAACATATCCTTTCCCAGTAAAAGGAATCAGTAACTGTGTCTCTCCTCGGCTTGGTTTATCTGAAAAATAAGAAAAGATGATTTTTCCTTGATTAAAAATTAATGAAGAAATTTTTCTTATTTAATACAAAGTATGAAACATGATGTATAAGCTACAGAAGAAATGTCACAATTTAATCCAAAACATGAAGATAAGCAAAAAGTAATGCTACAAAACCATAGAAACCTTTACTAAACAAAAATACCAAAATGTGACGTTATTGTTCCTTGCCATATCCCTAGTGTTTCCATTTTTATAACCCATCCCTGGATAATTCTGCAGGCCACAGAATAAATTTGGCATCCTCACTGTATTTCTTTTCAATGTTCTTTGAATTTGGGAAAAAAGAAGCCTGAAGGAGCAAGACTTGGGCTATAGAGTGGATGAGGCAAAGTTTCCCAGGAAAACTCTTCTAGGAGAGTCCTTACTATACCCATGAAATCTGAGCAGGCTCATTATCATGATGCAAAATATGCGCCAGACCAACTTTCATGGTCTTTTTCTCATTAACACAGTGTTTAATTTTCTTCTTCAAACCTTTAATAAACCCCATGATGGTCTCATGTCTTCTAAGAAAATCTATCATCCCTTGGGAATACTAAAATAAAAAACTGTCACTGTGGTAGTTATAATCGCTTGTCAATTTGAGAGGATTAAGAGTGAAGGGGTAGAGTCTAGCCTATCAATCAAGTCACAGCTAATGAGGCCTCTGTGTGGGCATGTTCTCCTGAGGATGGGAACTCTGATATTCCTCCTTGGAGAGGGAGACTCTCTCTACTCAGTCCCTGCATTCTCACTGACAAGCCATATGGAGAGAGATTGATGGCAGCCAGAGCCTCGGAGCTGGAGAAGCCATGTGAAGACCCCTGCCTGTGTTCAGATATGTACAACACCACTGGATCCACAAGACCTCTCACCCACTGGCCTGTGATCTTCTTGCATTCGGCATCATTGCATGTGTTTCCTGAGTCTGAAGAGGATTTTATAGATTGCTATCGAACATATGGGCTAATATCGGACTTATGGACTTGATCTGAACTGGGCTGGGCTGCTTTCTTAATGTACAATGGCTCTATATAAAGCTCTTTCTTATACACATGAGTGTCAATGAATTTGTTTCTCTAGTCTACCCAGACCAACAGTCACCCTAGTCTTCTGAGCTGATCTCTCTGCCTTGAATTAACTGGCCCAACAGATACTGTGAAAAGTCACTTTTGACTGGACCCTGCTCTCTCTGGAGTGTATTGATAAAGGCAAGGCTTGTCCCCAGTTCTGATTCATTCCATAAAACCATCTTCATTGGCTTCGATTTTGCTTAAAAGATCGATAGAAAGATGAACTCTCCAAGATAGCTGATCTTCACACAATGCTTTTGGTACTCATTCAAATGAAAGCTTGCTGAGGTCAAGAGGTTTCCTTAAAATTGAAAATGTCAAACATGTGAGATCCCGATTTCAGACGCTAACAATGGCAATTCCATGGGCTTCTACTAATTTCTGAACTTCACCCAGCCTCTTCATTCATCAGGGTTGATGCTCCTCCCTTTCTTGGCTCATCTTTTAGGTCTCTCAACCTCCTTTAAGACACTGGATTCACCTAAAAAGAGTTGTCTGAAGTGGGCAGAATTCCTGTAAACTCATTACAAAGCTACAATGATTTGGGAAGATGTCCACTTGATTTTTGTGAAAGCTTATTATCCCTGACCTCAAGTCTTTTTCGCCAAGGCATTAAAAATATCCTTTTTAAAAAAGAAAGCACTATAGTGAGATTAAAAGTATTGCTGAGAGAACTTGGATGGAGACACCTACTGATCACAAAACACGTTTAAATATGTTTTGTTTAGAATAAACCCTTCAGTGTATGAATTGGAAGCATCTTTTTGACTTACTCTCATACATATTACCATTAAAAGGTTTGTTGTTAAAATAAGACATACATGTCTAAAACCAGCAAAGCTAACGCATAATTTGGAGCTATTTAATGCGAATATCTTAAAAGCTTCAGAAGCTAAAATTATTAATATTAAAATAAATGCAAGATTTTGTATAACACTATTGCTTATAATTATTTCTTAGGTGAAGAAATAGAACATTCCAAGAAGCTCCTTTCATGTGCTTCAGCCACTCACACAAATGAGAGGGTACCAGGGGTACCCAAAAAACTCAAAAATTTTTTCAAAGCTATGTATTTAAATTTTTTTTTTTACAAAACCACCTTATCACCTTCAAAGCACTCTCGATTACACTTAAAACTTGTCAAATCTGCAGTTCCATTCTTGGAAACATTTATCAAATTCATCTGTTTGGATGGCTGACAACACCTATCTCATTTTTTCTTCACCTCTTCTCAAGTTGCCCTACCACTGTCCTTACATTTAATTAGTGGAAACCCAAAAAATGACACATGAAGAAAGGTGAGGTCAGTCAGGTGCATGGGGCAAGCGAGGCATGTAGTTTTTTGCCAAAAAACTGGCGCATTGAGATGGTTATTTGAGCAGGTGCATTGTGGTGATAATAAAGCCTGTCTGCTACAATTCAGGCTTTTTTAGTTGCACACTGTTACCCAATCTTTTCAGAACCTCTAAGTAGAAAGCTTGATTAACTGTCTGACTGGGTGGAACGAACTGCAAATGCACTATCCTCACATCAAAAAAAGCAAATGAGAATCATCTTGATTTTTTAATTCATTTGAGCTTTTTGAGGACGAGGTGATGATAGTATCTTCCATTGGCTTGACTGATTTTTGCACCATGTCTCATCACCAGCAATACCTTGGGGGCAAAAAAGGCTGGGCTGCTTCAGAGCTGTTCTTTCAAAGCACGCGTGTTTCCACACCTTGACGCTCTTTTTGCAGGTCAGTCAAATTGCTGAGGCCCAACTTTCACAGCAACCCTTCCCATTCCCAAAATTCCCGTTAAAATTCCATGAACCAAACTCTAAGTCCAGATAACTTCCCCATCACTTCAATGGTCTGTCATAAGTTTTCGACCATAAGTGCACAAATTTTGTCAACATTTTCATCCATTCAGAAAGCTGATGGATATCTAGAATGGGGTTTGTCATCGATCAACATTTCACCTTTTTTTAAAAAAAAATGCATAAGAAATGTATTTAGTTCACACAATTCTTGGAGAAACCTTTCAAATGAATTCTTAATTTTCTTATAAAGTTGACCTCAAAGGTTATTTATTAATATTAAGTCATTTTCCTGGGAGGGCTCTTACATGTAACAGTCCAAACATCCGTTATATTAAGTGGATATATACAGATATTGCCATCAACAATTTCAAAACATTATCTTTCTTCTTGAGGCCCTTGACATCAGTTCCATGTTTTTCCCTCCCTCTCCTGCCCTGTCACCCTTGTGAACCCTTAATATATACATAACATATTACGTATTATTACTCATACGTATCTTACACCGCCCCTTCTATCTTTCACCTACAATCCTGGTATTCAGCCCCCTCGAGGGAACTTATTCCACCATCATTGCTATCACTCCCCCCTCCACTTCCCCTATCTTCCTAAAGTCATTACTCCTGTTACTGCTTCTGAAAGGTTTGTCTATCCTTAATTCTGTAAACTGAAAGCTCTCATCTATACCGATGTTTAAGTATGGCATACTAACTGGATTTGCGAGGTAGGACTGAGATCATAATAGAGGGAGGAAGGAAGGATTAAGGACTTAATAAAGCTAAACTGCCCCCTGGATATATCTTCTCTTCTGTGTGGCCCCTCTAGGCTGGAATGTCCAATTAGCCCCAAATGAGCTCCGGGTCTCTTTGTCACCCTTTTTCTTCACCTCGATGAAGTTGTTTATTTTTGAACTTCTGATGCCTGTTCCCATCGACACCTGATCACACAGGCTGGGGCATTTCCCCTTGTTTGAAATGAGAAAACCATTCATACACTTGAGTTTTCCCCATAGCACTGTCCTTAGTAAGCTGTGTTCAACACAACAGTTTCTGAAGCATTTTTCCTGAGAAGGGAACAAAATTTCACAGCTACACGCCGTTTTCTTAAATCAGCCATCACAAAAAAACGAGGTTTAAGTGAAATTGCTTTTACAAAAAAATTCACTATGACCAGAGTGAACCTTGTTAGGCAATGCTACTGGGTGCACTAACTCAGAACGAGTTGCTAAATGCTCACCTAGTGGGAAAAATGGGTACTATGAAAGCTCCGCGTAGCAGAGCTTTTTTCCTATTTTTTCCTTGGGGGGGTGGAATCTTCTTGTGTGTAAGCACTTAATTACCAAAAGTATAAAACCATACTTTGTGTTACCTACTCAAGTGTTCATCCCTACCCACAATAGGTTAGTCTTGCACAATAAAAAACCTATATATGAAAAACATTAATACATTAACAAATATGAAACTAAGGAGTAAATGTTAAAACAAATGGACTTTCCCCGAAACAGGTAATATTTTACTCTTAGATCTATAGTATAGTTGCCTATTAATGGTGAAGAACAATCTTCAGAAGTCAGAGCTCGCATACTGAGAACATAAAGGATATTTTAAAATTTTCTTATATTGAGATAGAAATCTTACCAGGCCAAAGACCAATAGCAAAGTAAATTTTACTGCTCTGTGTCCTTTAAGTTTAGTTCCAGATGGGAAAAATCTGCCACCACATTCTTATCTTTTCTCCTACTCACAAAATAAACTCTCTTCCCTCATAAATTGTTGTAGCTCCTGAACTCAGTTACGATTTCAAATCTGGGAAACATAGGTTATGTTCCTAGGTTTTATCACAGTAAATTTACAAGTTCCCAATGGAAGAAGTATCAACTTCAGTAACCTTGATACTTCCAAAAAAAGGAATTAACTCTGAACTTCATAAGGAAGATAAATCCCTGAAATACTGGCAAAGATATGTCATAACTTTTCCCATTCTTCTCGAAGTGAAATCACATATATCAACTGCAGAAGCCACTTGGACAGATTCCAATCGATAGGTAGGGGGGCCGTTAGGACTTACATTCCAGACATTGTTATTTCACAACTGCTTATATTTTTCCAATCGTCATATATGCTGTCTCCTCACAAGTCAGTGAAAATCAAGACAGAGAAAGCAAACTGAAATATTATCAAAATAAATACTTTTTCCCGTTCTCATTTTTACATAAAGCAAAGTATATTTTTTCTATCGTTTCAGACAATAGGATTTTATAAGTCTACTCTTGAAAACTTTAACACTAAAACAATCCATAAAAGTACCTTAATAGTAGTTCTCTAAAGTACAATACTGTCTTCACACTGCAGCGATGGCCATGGGAAAGTTAGAATAGAGAACAAAGTACCTTTACTGTTGGTTGATGATACTAGGTGCTCTTCTAGTTTTATCTTTCCTTTGCCTTTTTTTGAATAGTTCTCTGGCTCCTTGATTTTTATGTACGTGCCTCCACAAGTACTCTGGTGCTCAGCCCACCAAAAGTCATGAGCAGAGGGGGCTCTGTTAACAGAACGCTTTACGTAGCCATAATATGGTGCTCTGTACTGACAGGGTCCATTGCAGTGCCACCAATGTCGACGATACTCATCTACCTCATCGTGAAAGGTATGGTACACCTGAGTTGAGAGAAATTTTAGCATTGAGGAGGCATGTTAACAATTTAAGGCAATACTTCATACAAGGACTCCCTACTGAAGAAACTATGTTGTTTTCCAGAACTTTCTGGGAAATTAAATTTTGGGAAAGATGGCAACTATATATAGCTTCTGTTCAATGGTTCACTTTAATGAAAAATAGAGCATTTAATTCAATACTTCCTAAATTGTGTAAAGGCAGAGATTAGAAGACAAAACCTCTTATGAATACTAAAAACTTCAGAAGTGAAAACAAAAACTTAAGATATATGCAAGATTTTGTCTAACACTTTAATAAATAAGAGTTGTTCCTACTGCTAACTGAAAATTTTCCAATAAGCAACAATACCAAAATAACTATAAATGCTTCCTTGACCCTAGAAACAAAAATGCCTTACCTTGAAGCCGCGGCTAGACCCCTAAACAGAAGGTTTTCTGGTCCACCGCACTCTCACGGCCACCTGTTCTAACTCTGCCTCTCACAAGCCTTATGGGCCAATGATTCCTCTCTTCACAGCTGTATTCCTATGACCAGACTATAAATCTCTACAAGATCCCAGTATTTTGATCTTTGTATTACTAGTGGCTAGTATTTGTTGATCAAGCTTCATTCCTTAAAAATCCTCTTCTAATCCGTTAAGCAGGATTCCTTTTTACCTTCTTACTTAGAAAACAAGCAGAAAGCAGATAGTTTTTCTGACTGCAAAAAAAGGTAACCCTCTGATAAGATGGGGACTAAGGACTTTAAAAATCATCACTCAAGAACAAGGCAGGGTTTTTTCTTCTATCCTCAGTGGAACATGACTAATGCAGATTCTTTTTTAAAACAAAGGTGTTTAAGTATGTAGCAATTTATTCTTATGGTTAAGGATGCTAAGCTTTTTAAAACTCTATAGTTTGATAAATTCTATACTAACTATAAGCAAAAAATTTTTCCACTTTCAAGCATGTAAATAATGCATTTTATTTAATACATAAAAGATTGAACAAAAATTTTTTTGAGGTAAAGGGGTACATGATATCCTGCACTCGATTTAGTTCAGGCTCTTCATTAAAAAATTTACTTACAAAAGAACCCACCAATATCGGGCTGACTTACTCCAATTCATGTAACATGGAAAGCCTGAGACTGGTAACCAACAATATAGTAAGTAAAATTGCTCTACAATGTGATTTTAGATACCCTGTGGAGTTGATTATAACAGGAGTTGATTATAACCTGTAAAAATAAGTGTTTTCACTATAAAACTTCTCCGAAATAAGAAAGGACACAGACATCCAAGATATAAAATATACATCTTCTAACTGAACAACAGGAAACACACCACAGCTTTAAGGGTAAATTTTAATGAAGAATATACAAGTTTTTATACTAGCAACTGCTAAATCTCTTGCTAATCCATCTTAAGTATGATAGTGTTTGTATGTAAGTTACTTCCGGGATGTAAAAGTACTGCATTTAATAATTAAATGAGCCCTCTGGGTAATTAAAATACATAGCTGGAAAAAATTGCACACAGAGGGGGACATTTTTCACTTCCCATCACATTATCCCTTACTGCCTTTATTCAACTTGCAGAACTTTATGTGAAAACTAATATCATTTCAGTTCATTGCTTATTAACTTGGCAAAAAAAAGGTTGATAAGGGCCAACTTGTATTCAGAAATATAATAGAATGACACATTAAAAAAGGTTAACTAGGATTTCCAGGAAGATGGTGACAGAGTAGCACATAACAGAGGAACTCCACAGAATTCAGCCTAGGAGAGTTGCTTAGAGGGAAATTCACCACTGCTAGAATGCAGGAGAAGCAACAGAAAGATAAGTAGGCAGACTCACAAGGTTCTGAGGGGCTGCGGGCTTTTAGATCACCAGAGTGGAGGCCCGCTAGGGCTTGACTTTAGCTCCGCCACTCTGCCAGAACTGGGAACATTTGGAGCCCATGAGGGGCCTTAATCTCAACACAGCTATAGTTTGCCACTGCCTGCCTTGGGGTAGGGACCCTTGCAGCCCCACTGGCAGGTTTCCGGTTTCAGCTACACTGTTACTTTCGTTTCCCTCTCTTCTCTCTATCCCCCCACAGTCTTGGAGGGCTTCACAGGGGCCTTTGCTCAACACAGCCACAGCTAGCCTCTGCAACATCGGGGCAGGGATAGGGACCCAGTTACATTGTTACTCGTTTCCCTCTCTTTTCTGTATCTCTGCACAATCTCAGCGGATTTCCTGTTTAATTTTTTTCTCTTTTATCTCTTTCCTGTTCTCTCACACGTCACTGCTGATCTCCATGCCACTCCCATTAGCCTAGGGCATTTACCCTTGTGCCACACCCAGCTAGGTGAGCTCCATACTGTGCAGCTAGCCCCCGAAAGCCCTGCTGACCTCCAGGAGATACTATGCCCAAGTTCTTACTGGGGAATTCCGGCCTATGTGCCTGGGGACCTAAGGCAGCTTGGTGAACACTCGTCAAGATTCCAAGCTGCTACAGGAACCTCTGCCCAACCTCCGCAACACTAAAGTAGGCATCCCACCAGCTTTCTGGTGCACTCCCTGGGAGAGGGAAGACACAGGAGGATAAAGTGGTAGGTTAATTCCATAGTGAATTTAGCTGTAGGCAGCTCGAAGATGCATTCCTTCAAGTCTCCTAGAGAGAGCCAGTGCTCTTCAACTACCTGGAAAATGGCACGTGGCTTTTCTAAAACAAGGCAACGCAAACAGCCATCAGCCCCAATAACCTCAACGAAAAAACAGGAGAAACAAAAGGGTATGGTAGAAGATGTCCTGAGTATAATGACATGCATAGAAGAAGCAGACATTGTGCTGCCACAAAAAGAAAATTTCAGAATGCTGCTTGGAGTCATACAGGATATGAGGGAAAAAATACAGAAAAACGATTAAATGACAGAAGAGATAAAGGCCATACCCCAAAGGGAAATACAGGAGATAACAAAAATCAGTAGCAGAAACACAGACCTCGAGAATCGACTGAAGGAAGCAGAGAACGGCATCAATGACTTGGGAGGACAGTCAAGCTGACTTTAACAAACGCGAACAAAAATCGATTAAATCCTTTAGAGAAGCTGAAGAAAACCTAAGAGCTATGTCTGATGTTATGAAGGAAACATTAGAATTGGCTTACCTGAGGAAGACAGCACACAGCAATTCAAAAACAGCAGGGGTTTCAATCCTAATCTCGGATAAAGTTGACCTCAAAGTGCAAACCATAAAAAGAGTGAAGGAAGGATACTATATAATACTCAAGGGAATGGTAGGCAAAGAACCACTAAGCATTGTAAACATATATTCCGCGAATGAGAGACCCACTGAATACATCAACCAGACCCAACAAAAGATGAAAAAAGAAATCACACCCTGAACAATTATAGTGGGTGACTTCAAAACACCGCTATCTGAGAAAGATAGATCACAGGAAAAGAAATGCAACAAGGAGGCTAGAGATCTAAACACTAGAAATAGACAATTTGACCTGATAGATATTTACAGAGCTTTTCATCTAAATATTTTAAAAATCCACATTCTTCTCAAGCCCACATGGCAGATATTCGAAGATAGATCACATGCTGGGGCATAAGGTGAATCTAGATACTAGCCAACAGAATACAAAAGTACAAAAAAAAATTCACCATGACCAACTGGGATTCATACTAGGGATGCAGGGATGGTTCAACATATGAAAGACCATTAGTATTATTCATCACGTTGACATGAAAAACTGTAAGCACATGACAATATCAATAGATGCAGAGAAAGCATTCAACAACATCCAACACCAATTCCTGTTTAAGACATTTGAGAAGATAGGTATGGAAGGGGCATCCTCAAGACAATACAAGCTGTACATGAAAAACCAACAAACAATGTGGTAGCCAATGGAGAAAAGACTAACACAATCCTACTGAAAAAGGGAACCAGACAAGGATGCCCCTTGTCACCACTCTTATTTAATATTGTACTGGAGATTTTAGTTAACAGCATAAGGCAAAGAAAAGACATCAAAGGTATTCATCTGGGGAAGGAAGAGGTGAAACAATCGTTATTTGCACATATGATTATATATATGGAAAATCCCAAAAGCTCTACAAGGGGAGTACTGGAAGCAATAGAGGAATTTGGCAAAGTGGCAGGATATAAGATCAACGAACAGAAGTTCATCGGACTGTTATGCACATGGGATAAGACCAGACAGGAGGAGATAAAAAAGGTGGTACCCTTCACAATAGCCAAACACAAATTAAAATACCTAGGGATATACCTGACTAAAAGAACAAAAAATCTATATGGGGAAAACTACAGAACACTATTACAAGAAACTAAGAGCAAACTCAACAAATGAAGACTATCCCACACTCGTGGATTGGAAGACTCAATATAGTCAAGATGTCAGTTCTGCCCAAGGCACTATATAAGTTTAATGCTATCCTGATACAATTACCCTCATCTTTCTTCAAAGAAATGGAAAAACTGATTACCAACTTCATAAGGAGAGGGAAGAAGCCCAGAATTAGCAGAGAACTCCTCATGAAGAAGGACACAGTGGGAGGGCTTGCTTTACCTGACTTTAGCACATACTATACAGCTACAGTTGTCAAAACTGCATGGTATTGGTGTGACAGATACTCAGACCAATGGAAAGGAACTGAAATCCTGAAGTAAAATCATCAGCATACAGACAACTGATTTTTGATAAGGGCCCAAAAATTTTCCAATGGGAAGCAGATGCTCTCTTTAACAAGAGGAGCTGGGGGGGAGGGGGGAAAGGATATTTGCCTGCAAAAAATGAGGCAAGATCATTATCTCACTCCATGCACAAGAATAAACTCAAGGTAGATCACAGTCCTTGAAGTGAAACCCCAAACTATTAGGGCCATCAATGAGGTAATTGGGACCAACCTAAGAACTTCGGCACAAGGAATACATAAGCTATCAGAAATAGGGAAGGACACAAACACAGAGGCGGCAAAAATTGACAAATGGCATATACTTAAGATAAAACACCTGTGAACATCGAAAGAATTCACCAAGAGTAATAAGAGAATCCATGGACTGGAAAAATACCTTTAGCAATGACACATCAGACAAAGGCTTCATTACTAAAATCTACAATACTCTGCTACCTTCCAAAAAGAAAAAAAAAATTGCCTACTGAGGAAGTGGGTAAAAACCCGAACAGAAGTTTCACAGGGCAGAAATTCGAATGGCCAACAAACATATGAGAAAATGTTTCCAAAAGAGAAATGTAGATTAAAACAACAATGAGGTACCACCTAACACCCTCAATGATAGCCCAGTTCAAAAACATCAGAAAGCAACAAGAGTTAGAGGAGCGGTGGGGAGACAGAAAATTTCATCTACTGCTGGTGGACCTGCATGGGAAGAACTGGAGGAAATAATGCTAAGCGAAGTAAGTCAGGCACAAAAGGACAACTACAACATGAGTTTGCTGAGGTAAGCTTTAAAAACAAAATGCAAAAGGGGCATAAGGAAAAAGCAACTGTATACAAACATTCCTGGGGTGAGGACCAGGTAATATGGTAGGGATCAGACCAAATACAGGGATACATATGGTAGACAACTGGAAAGGAGGTGGGGAAAGGGGAAAAAAATAATGAAAAAGAAATGGGTATTGGGGGCACAGGGCACTAACCCACCCAAGGGGAGGGTATTGTAGCTTATATCTCCACAGGAAAAGCGGGACTAGACTTGAACCCAGTGCTCCAAGATGTGAATGCAACATGCCGCCGTGGAGTAGGGAATCAGTGGAGAGGTCTGAGGGGCTGGTCCGAATCCCAAATACTACGTGGAGACTTGCCCCTCCCCCCAGAAGAATTTATTTCAAAGGATGGCATTGAATCTGCAGCTCCAGGAGAGGGACATATCTGATAGGAACACACGGGAGCATATGAAGGGGGAAGAGTGGAGGACATCCTGGTCCACCAGGCCTTGAGGACAATGTTCCGGATTCGAGCAGCTAGTCCAGAGAGGACCACATGGCTGGTCCCACTATAAGACTTGATGTTGCTCACTGACCCCTTGCCCTACAAGCAAGAGCACCGGAGACACAGTGTGGGATTTACTCCCGATATTATCCCACCACACCAAAGGAAAACACTAAGGGGCTGCAACAGAACAGCAAGGTAATGGAGCGGTGAGGTCCCCAAGGAATGCCAAAGGTGGACTTTGGGGCCAGGGCGAGGTGCTCCAACAGACTGGACAGGAAAACACTCCTAAAGGCCAACAAACAGTCCAGGAATTACAAGCTTTTCTTTCTTGTTGTATTTTGTCTTTTTGTCATTGGTTTGTTGTATATTGTTGCTTGGCTTTGCTGTCTTGTTTTTGTGCATATTATCTCCGCAGGTCTGTCTAAATAAGAGGCTAAAATCTGGAGAAAACAACGGGACTGACAGTTCTAGAGGGACATGGGAGGGGAAGGTGGACGGAAAGCTAGTAGTGTTAAAAAACCCAGGGACAAGGGAACAACAAGTGACCCAAATCGGTGGTGAGGAGGGTGTAGGAGGCCTGGTAGGGCGTGATCAAGGGTAATGTAACTGAGAGGAATCACTGAAACACAAATGAAGACTGAGCATGATAGTGGGCCAAGAGGACAGTCAATAGAAGAAAGAGCTAGGAGGCAAAGGGCATTTATAGAGGTTTAAATAAAGATGTGTACATATACAAATATATTTATATATGAGGATGGGGAAATAGATCTATGTGCATATATTTATAGGTTTAGTATTAAGATAGCAGAAGGGGATTGGGCCTCCACTCAAGTACTCCCTCAATACAAGAATACTTTCTTCTATTAAATTGGGATTCCTTGATGCTCACCTTCTAGACAACCGCTGAAGACAAACCGGGTGAATAAGCAAATGTGTGAAGAAAGCTGAGGGTGCCCAGCTATCAAAATATAAAATGTCTGGGGTTTAAAGACTTGAAGGTAAACAAGTGGCCATCTAGCTCAGAAGCAACAAAGTCCACACTGAAGAAGCACACCAAGCTGTGTGGTCACGAGGTGTAGAAGGTGATCAGGTATCAGGCTTCATCAGAACAAAAAATCTTATCATGGTGAATGAGCAGGGGAGTGCAGAGTGGAGACCCAAAGCCCATTTGTAGGCCACTGACCATCCCCTTACAGAAGGGTCTTGGGGAGGAGACTAGCCAGTCAGGGTGCGATATAGCAACGATGAAACATACAACTTTCCTCTAGTCCCTAAATGCTTCCTCCTCTTCCAGTATCATAATCCCATTTCTAATTTACAAAACTGGCTAGACCAGAGGATGTACACTGGTACAGAAAGGAACTGGAAACACAGGGAATCCAGGGCAGATGATCCCTTCAGGACCAGTGGTGTGAGCGACGATACTGGAAGGGTACAGGGAGGGTATATTGGAAAGGGGGAACCAATTACATGGATCTACATGTGACCTCCTCCCTGGGGGATTGTCAGCAGAAAAGTAGGTGAAGGGAGACATTGCACAGGGTAAGATATGCAAAATAATAATTTATAAATTATCATGGGTTCATGATGGAGAGGGAACGGGGAGGGAGGGGTGAAAATGAGGAGATGATGCCAGGGGCTTAGGTGGAGAGCAAATGTTTAGAGAATGATGAGGGCAATGAATGTACAAATAAACGTGCTTTGCACAATTGATGTATGTATGCATTGTGATAAGAATTGTAAGAGCCCCTAATAAAACGATTAAAAAAAGGTTAACTATCTGTTAAGGAGATGCATAAGAGATGTCATATCTCATCAGAAAGATGAAGTACAGGCATTCCATGATGCTTACCTTCCCAACACTATTGCTGAAGACAAAGCAAGTGCATAAGCAACTGTGGTTTAGAAAGCCGATGGGGCCTGGCTATCAAAAGATATAGCACCTGGCGACTTAAAGGCTTAAAGGCAAACAAATGGCCATCTAGCTTAGAAGCAACATAGCCCACATGAAAGAAGCGCACCAGCCTGTTTGATCAGGAGGTGCGGAAGGGATCAGGTATCATGCATCAAAAAACAGAAAATCTTATTGTGAGTGAGGGGGAGTGCAGGGATGGAAGGGAAAAAATGAGGAGCTGATATCAAGGGCTCAAATAGAAAGCAAATGTTTTGAGAATGATGAGGGCAATAAATGTACAAATGTACTTGACACAATGGATATATGTATGGATTGTGATAAGAGTTGTACGAGCCCCCAATAAAATGATTTTTTTTTAAAAAGGAAAGAAAGATGAAATACAGCCTGACAGAAACAGAAATGACATATTTTAAGGACGGGGGTACATTTGGAAAGGGACAGAAGTGAAAAGTTCAGCTAGAGACACACAGAACATAGGCAGGAGAGTTTTAAGAGGTCAGAAAAAGGGATTAAATTCTTTAAAAATGAAAACAAAACAAAAACACCCTTAACAATTAGTCCTCAAAATTTGTTAAAATGCTCTGTGTGTTTTTGTCAAAGATGAAATAGGTAACTATTGTTATTACTGCATATCACATGTGAATGAAGAGTTAAAGTCAGTCACATAATCAATAGTGTGGAGCCATGATTTGAACCCAAGCCGACTGATTCTCACTTGCTTTTTTAAACCTAAGGCTATGCTCTCCCAAAATGAGGTTTCTGTTGTAGAAGGATCAAGGATCAAGTTCAAGGATTGTAGTCTTCAGTAAAAACTACAACTCAATGTAAAGAAAACCAAAATCCTCACAACTGGGCCAATAGGTAACATCACAGTAAATGGAGCTTAACAGAAAAGGTTGATGTTATCAAGGATTATGTCTTCTTTGAATCTACAAACAATGACCACAGAAGCAGCAATCAAGATAAAAGACACATTGCATTAGGTAATTCTACTGCACAAGACCTCTTCAGAGTATTGAAAAGCAAGGAGGTTACTTTGAAGATGAAGATACGCCTGACACAAGCCATGGCATTTTCAACTGTCTTATATGATTGTGAAAGTTGGACACTGAATAAGGAAGACAGAGGAAGAATCGATGCATCTGACTTGTGGTGCAGGCAAAGAACATTAAAAGTACCATGGATTGCTAGATGAACAAACAAATCTGTCTTAGAAACAGTATAGTCAGAATGCTCTGTACAGGCAAGGCTGGCACATACTTTGGACACATTACCAGGAGAGACCAATTCCTGGAAAAGGACATTCATGCTTGTTAAAGGAAAGGGGCACTGAACAAGAGGAAGGCTACTCAACAGTAGGTTCAAGCAGAGAAACGACTGCGAGGATAGCGCAGGACTGGGCAGTATTTCATCCTGCTGTGCATTATGGGTCTGGGCAGACTTGATGGCACCTAACAACAATGAAATTTATCCTTAAATCTAAGGTGACTGTAAATTAATGAACTGTAATAAAGGGACTAATAGAAAACAGTAGAATTGAAGATGAGTCGAAAAAGACAGTATTAATCCAAAAGCTGTCTTGCAGGACTGAATTAACTACACAGAAAATAATAACCTAGGTAATGCAAGGGGAAAGATGAAAGAGCTTTGCATTCCTGGCTTACCAAGCCCAGAGGACAATGTTCCTGCTCAGAGCAGCAATGCACAGAAACAACCACAGGGCCGGCCTCAATACAGGACACAGCGTTCCTCGTTGACTCATAGCACCATTGGGGACAACACTAGAGACACACGGCAGAAATGATGCCCGCCCTGAGCTCACTATGCTGATGCCGCCTCTGGGGCCATGCAGCAGAGCAGCAGCGGGGAGCAGAGCAATGAAGTCCCCAGGGATAGATGTGGGGCCAAGGCATGGCACCCTATCAGACCCAACTGGAAAGCACTCGTGAAGGACAACAAATAGACCCTGAACTATTTATAGGTTTTGGTTTTTGTTGTTGTAGCTATTGTTTTACTTTCTATAGTTGCTTCGTTGTACTCAGTCTTGTGATGGTATATAGCATGTCTACCTGGAAGGGATAGGTGGGATAAACAAGCCAGAAGAGAGAAAATTGGGATGATAGTTCCAGGAGGACATGGGAGAGAGGAGGCGAGGGAAAGAAAGTGGGTGTTAACAAACCCAGGAAGAAGGGAACAACAAGTGATCCAAAATCAGTGGCAAGGAGGGTATAAGTGGTCTGGCACGGCTGGATCAAGGGCAATGTAACAGAATTCCTAAAACCCAAATGAAGGCTAAACATGATAGTGGGACAAGAGGAAAATACAAAGAAATAGAGGAAAGAACTAGGAGGCAAAGGATAGTCATAGAGATCTAAATACAGGCTTATACAGATAGAAATATATTTATATACAACGAGGTGGAAATAGAGATCTATGTACATGTATTTATACGTTTAGTATTAAGGAAACAGATGGACAGTGGGCCCCTGCTCAAGTACTCCCTCAACACAAGAACATTTTGTTCTAACAATTCGGCAGTCTGAGATGCTCACCTTCCTGGCACAATCGCTGAAGACAATGGGTGCACAAGAAAATGTGGTGAAGAAAGCTGATGGTGCTCGGCTACCAAGATATAGCATCTGAAGTATTAAGGGCCTGAAAAAAAAAACAAGTGGTCATCTAGCTGAGAAACAACAAAACCCACATGGAAGAAGCACACCAGACTGTCATTACTCGATCGCCGAGGACAAAGCGGATGCATAATCAAAAGTGGTGAAGAAAGCTGATAGTGCCTGGCTATCAAGATACAGAATCTGGGGTCATATAGGCTGTAAGATAAACAAGGGGCCATCTAACTGAGAAACAACAAAGCCCACATGGAAGAAGTACACCAGCCTGTGAGATCACAAGGCATCAAGGGGATCAGGTATCAGGCATCAAGGACAGAAAAAAAATCATAGCATTGTGAATAAGGGGAAGTGAGGAGTGGTGACCCAGGGCCCATCTGTGGGAAATTGAATATCCCCTTGAAGAAGGGCTGTGGAGAGGAGATGCGTCAGTCAGGGTACAGTGTAGCAATTATGAAACATACAATTTTCCTCTAGTTCTTAAATGCTTCCTCCCCTCCACTATCATGATACCAATTCTACCTTATAAATCTGGTTGGTCTGGAGGATGAACACTAACACAGATAGGAAGCGGAAACACAGGGAATCCAAAATAGATGAACCCCACAGGACCAGTGGTGAGAGTGGTGATGCTGGGGTGGGGGGAGTTTAAGGGGGGAAGGAAGGTGAGGGAGAAAGGGGGAACAGATTACAAGGATCTACATAAAACCTCCTCCCTGGGGGCGGACAGCTGAGAAGTGGGTGAGGGAGACGTCAGATGGTGTAAGATATGACAAAATAATTATTTATTTTTAAATTTATCAAAGGTTCATGGGGAAACGGGGAGCCTGGAGGGAGGGGGGGAAATGAGGAACTGATACCAAGGGCTCAAGCAGAAAGCAAATGTTAAAAAAAAAAAAGAAAGCAAATGTTTTGAGAATTATGACGGCAACATATGCACAAATGTGCTTTACACAATGGATGGATGGATGGATGGATGGATTGTGATGAGTTGTACAAGCCCCCAATAAAACAATGTTTGATCTTTGAGCAAGGAGGTGGAAGCAGTTGATTGAGAGATCCTTGGTCTCTCTGGAGATTAAGAAAAATGATGATGAAGATGGCGACTGCGTAGCTCACATAGGAGGGACTTAGCAGAGATTAGAGCTGAGGAGCCAGGGAGAAAGATAGCCTAACACTTCCAGAGCTCAAGATTATCAGCATAAAGATATGTAGACACAACTTTATCAAAATAAAAGAATAGCAACACCTGTTGATAGCTCCACTTTGTCATTGGCCCTTGGTCCTAGCCAGTGGAGCTTGGATTCTCAACTCTTCTGACCAATGTTTCCTGGTCCAGGAGCTTGCTAAGGTGATTGACCCTCTGAGCTGCAAGGGACATAGCTCTATGGGACCAGCCTGGGCTGGAAGTAAGCAGAAATAGGCTTGGTGCTTACTCCAAGCCAAGGGCGCTCCAGCCTGATACCTTTGCAACCCTAACTCCCCAATAATTAGATAGCACAGCCTACTGAGCCCTGTGGGGAGAACACTACAGAGCAGCCTGGTGCAGCTGAAAATAGTGAATAAATAGACTAACTCTCCACACAAGCTTGGAGAACTCCAGCATCACCGTGTAAAACTAACCACCCATCCCTGAGGTGCAGCTCTCCATGGTCCCCCATCAGCACAAAAGGCACAGCCATTCTACACAGGCTTTTAAAAGCACTTTGCGTACAGCTAGCACACACCTGTTCCATTAGCACAGCCCTACAAGTAGCCAAGCCAATGGACTGTCACAAAGCTAAAGCAAGTTTGGACTTGGGACAAAGACGAAACGCCTCAGGGCCCAAAAGCTACTCCTAGCTCACATACACAGGAGTACAAGGAAAAAAAACACTGGAATTTTTTTTTCTTCAAAGCTATGTATTTAAATTGTTCTATAAAACAACGTATCACCTTCAAAGTACTCTCCATTACACTTAATACAATTATCAAATCTGCGATTCCATTCTTGGAAACATTTTTCAAACTCATCTGTTTGGATGGCTGACAGAATCTACCTCGCTTTTTTCTTCACCTCTTCTACACGGTCAAATCACTGTCCTCTCATGTCCTTCTGCGCAATTGCAGAAACAAAAAGTCGCATGGAGTGAGGGCAGGTGAGTGGGCCAAGAGAGGCATGCTCTTATTTGCCAAACACAGGAGCACTGAGATGGCTGTGTGAGCAAGTACATTGCTGTGGTGGCAAAACCAGTCTCCTGTCTGCCACAAATCAGGCCGTTTTGTTGCACACTGATACTCAATCTTTTCAGAACTTCTAAATGGGAAGGTTGATTAACAGTCTGCCATGGTGGAACAAACTCCAAATGCATATATTTTCGTCCATTCAGGAAGTTGACGGACATCCAGAATAAGGTTTGTCATCAATTGACATTTCACTTTTTTTGAAACGAGAAAACCGCTTGTACAACTTGAGTTTTTCCAGTGCTGTCCTTGTAAGCTGTGTTCAATATCACAACAGTTTCTGCAGCATTTTTCCAGAGTAGGAAACATAATTTCACAGCTGCATGCTGTTCTCTTAAATCAGCCATCACAAAAAATAAGTTTACAGCGAAACTGCTTTTATGAAAAAACTTCACTGTGACCAGAGAGAACCTTCCCAGGTGACACCACTGGGTGCAGTAACTCATGGTGAGGTAGTTCCTTGATGCTTGCCTAGTGAAAAAAATGCATGCACACTACGAAAGCTCTGCCCAGTGGAGCTTTTTCCTGTTTTTTTTTTTTTGGGGGGGGGATACCCCCTTATACCTTGTCATTCACCAGCTGTCCCATGACTCCAGACCCTGGTCAGCACCCTAAGCTGCTCAGATAAGCAACCGGCTGCCCTCTGAGAAGGTTACTTCTTCAGTCTTCCCTCCTAGACCACCTAAGTAGGCAGGCAATCTAGACTTCACACACCCATCCCCATTTGGTCACCTCCATCATCATCTGAAAAGAGTGAACCCTGTCCCCTCTGACCTGATTCAGCAGAAGTCTATTTCTTTATGATAATTAACCTAAATAATAAGAATAAAGGACTCTGGACCATACCAGACACTAAAATGATTCCCCTGGCCTAAATCTCACCCTACCCTGACATCTTAAAAGACCAAAATGTAGTAAAACAACATACTACCAGACACTGTCCCTAGCTACTTAAAAGACCTCTGTTCCACAGTCCTGAACCCCTTTTCCCAGGACAAAATCTAAACCCCAGCTGTTATTTTGTTGGTAGTGTTGTTGCTGTGTTCTATCATTCCCATACCCTCCCCTTCTTTAAAACAAAGTTGTACGCTATTCTTCTAATTCATCCCTAATCAGTACTCCTCCATCTGATGGTATACATAAGGGGAAAATTATTATTTACTTTTTTGGCTTCCAATTTAATGTTTGTTTTCTAGTCTGTCAACACATCATCGATCCAGAAGTTAGCACCCACACCAGAGACAAGGCTCCTGGGCAAAGTATAAAGCCCAAACGTCTATCAGCAGCTCTTCTGCTTCTTACTCTAGTTTTATTTTAAGTACTTTTGTCTCTTCCCCTTTCCTTCTTTAATTATGATAATATAAACTTAGGACATAGTCCTTTTTACTCTTCTTTTTTTTCTTATAATCTTTCTCTTTTCTTCTCATCCTCACAACCCAAAAGCTGACACTCTTAAAATTTCTCTTCTTTTTTATCAAATCCACTTTTAGGGAGTTAATATGGATTTCGCATCATTCCACAGTTCAATCCCATCAAGCTGTATTGTACAAATGCTACCACAATCAGGTTTCTCTTCAGAGCGTATAAATCTTTCACCTTTTTTCCTATCAAATATTATTCACGCCTCCATCAGTACACAACAAGCATTTTGGGGGTCTAATTTCCTTTCCTTTAACCTACCAATTAACACTACCCGATCCCCCTTTTGCTTCCTTTTTTTTCTTCCTTTCTCCCCCACTCTAACACTTCCTCTTTCATTTTTAATCTCCCCGCAACCCTTAGTCTAACACTCTCCCCAGATATTTAATATCAAGTGTCTACCACCCCTCTGCACCCCTAACAGAATGAACTACTCCCATATAACTCTATCTTAACACCCCTTAATACCTACACCAAGACGTCAAACACACACACACACACACACACACACACACACACACACACGAGAAACTGACACACATAGCTGATTATCAACCAGATCTAAATGAAATGCCTGACATTGAACAGGCTTGGAATTACCAGAAAAATAATTTAAAAGAATGATGATTGCATTCACGCAACAGATGAGGAAGAATCTGAGAGGAAAAGTGAAAAAATAGTGAAACTAGAAACCTTACTACATGCCTTACAGATAGTGGAAGTCAAACACTACAATAGAACTATACATTATTAAAGAACAAAGAAACTAAGTTGAAGAGATGAAAACCAGAATTAGTGAGCTTCAAGACAAATCTATAGACTCCAATCCAACAGAAGAACAAACACAAGAACAACGACCTATGTCTTATAGGGATTCCAGAAGAGGAAGAAACAAAAATGCCCACACAGAGAATAGTTCAAGAACCCCTTCAAGAAAGTTTTCCTCAATGCCTAAAGGATGAAAAGGTAATTATTCAGAAAGCCAAAAGAACCCCAAACAGGAGATCCCAAAAGGAAAACTCCTGGCATACTGTAGTCAAGGTGTCTAATTTTAATGACATCTATTTCTAATAATAATGACATTATTGTGCTTGATACTAATATTATCAAGGATAAAATTCTAAGAGCAGCCAGGGAAAAAAGAACAATTACATACATCCACAATTAGAATAACCTCAGCAATCAAACAGGCAAGAAAACAATGGAGTGATGCAGAGTACTAGAGGAAAACTTTTGTACCCAGCAAAAAATATCCTTCAACTATGATGGCAAAATAAAAGTATTCCAAGACAAGGAGAAATTAAAGGTAATTCAGGGACCTCAGGTATATTTCTGGCTCTGATACCATTCGACTGTGTGGTCCAGGGAAATTCAATTAAGTTTCTTTGGATCACAAGCTCACTGTTGAAATTTGTCAGTTAAAATTTACTTCTTCCCAGTTCTCTACTTTAAATAAATGCTGGGATTTACTAAATCAATAAATATTACAAATATTGTGGCTTTACATACTGTTATGTTGGCTCCACTCAGGCGGTTGATGCGATGCATATGTTTACAAAACTCTGGACCATGCCCTTCCCAATCTTTATCGTTATCAGTGACAAATAAATAGGCATGTATCATTTCATGAAGGAGAGTCTGAAACAGAAAACAAATTAATTTGGTATAGCACATCTGGAAATAAATGTAGCCAGAAGCATTTTCTTAGTCTTCCTGGGACTCTTTGTATTCTTTGAATCACAGGTTCCTTTCAGAAAACTGGTGGAATCATGTATCTTCCTAGAAAAATTAAATGTGCACACATCTACAAAACTTTGCATACAGTATCTTCAACTGTAGAATCAGGTTAAGAATTCCATTTCACAAAGGCCCTTAAAACTATGAATCAAAACCCAGAAGAAAGGATTGGCTAATTCAACTACATAAACTTATTAAACATTCTGCCTAGTGGGAAAAACAGAATACCATAAGCAGAATAAAGTACATGGGTAACTCCTACTATATTAAGCTCCTGAAGTCAACAGAAAAATCAGCAGCTATCTATTTCTTAAGCTATCATGGATAGTTCTTTTACCTATAAATGACCCATAAAAAATGTTTGACCTCACTTATAAAGAGAAATGTATCCTAACACTATACTATATTATTTCTCGGTTATCAGTATTGGTCAAACTAAATTTTGAGTAGTACTATAGGAAAATAAACATTCCCATACACTGCTGGTGGGAGTACAAAATACTGGTACGCAAAATACTACGTATAGCATAGTACTGCAAAATACTATGGAGAATTTGGTAATATCTAAGAAATTTACAAATGCATCTATCCTTTGTCCTGGGAATACCTGGACTGATATGGCTGTACGAAAGGTCATGGGTAAAGTGTGTTCATCTTACTGTCCTTTTTAATGGCAAAAGTTTGGAAATAGCCTGTGTTTAGCAACAGGGGGCTAAATGAATATTACTGAATGTTGTGTGTCCACATAATGGAATTCTATTCTTAAGAATGAAAAGAGCCCTATCAAATGACTCGAAGAAAGCGAAAGAATATACTGTTTTATGGAAAAGGCCTAAGAAGCACAGGAATGTGTACATAGTATTTTATGTGGCAAGTAAATATTAAAAAAAAAAACAACTACTAGGAACTAGGAGTTCAGAAGAGAGAGATGGGTAGAAATAAAATTTCTGTGTATAACTCTCTATAATATTAAGAGTATTATATCAGGTCATTACAAATGAACAAAAACCCTACTCATTCCATAACGATGGGTAAGTTCAACAAGCAAAATTTACAAAAACATACAAGCTACTGCTTCATAAATTGTTCATTAAAACAAAATGAGCACATTTTTTGGCAAAATTAAAAACTCTTCAAGAGCATGCCAATTATTTTTTAGAATTCTCTACTATTATGTTTTTCAATTCTCTATTATTTTAAGGACTGAAGTGCCTCTGACCCATGATGGTATTTTCAATTACCTCATATGTTATCAGGAGAAAAAAGACAGACTTGGGAAAGTAGAAGGGCAGTGAAAAAGGAAGTTGAGACAATGGATTGACGTAGACATGGGAACTGTGAGAAAGATCTAGGACCAGGTAGTGTTTTCTTCTGTTGTGCACAAGATTGCTAGATTTGGAATCATATCACTTGATAGCACCTAACAATATATCGTATATATTCGTGTATAAGCTGTTTTTCAGCACATTTTTAATGCAGTCTCTGTGGTAAAATTAGGTGCTTCGATATGATAAAATAATAGTTATTTATAAATTATCAAGGGTTCAGGGGAAAGGGGAGTTGGAGAAGGGGGGAAATGAGGAGCTGATACCAAGGGCTCAAGTAGAAAGCAGGTGTTTTTAGAATGATGTTGCCAACATATGTACAAATGCGTTGGACACAAATGATGTATGTATATACAGATTGTAAAAAGAGTTGTATGAACCCCTAATAAAATGATAAAAAGAATTAGGTGCTTCGGCTGATATTCGGGTAGCTTATTCTCCAGTATATATGGTACATGGTACATATAAATATCTACATACATATCTGTATGGATATTTTTGTTTTTATGCTGTTTCCAAATTATATAGGCTATAGCAACTACCAATAAGTCATTTTTTTCTTATGTACATTTTAGTGACATCATTTACTTTCATCAAGCTGTGTACATTTAAGTCTCACTTGGTGTTCTCATAATTTTAAAAAAGACTTTCCATCAGAAGAAGTAGGCTAACAATAAATTCAGTTTTATATAGCAGATTGGCATTGGGCCCCCACTCAAGTAAAAAAAAAATCAGTTTTATAAAATTTATTAAACAGGAAAATGGAAGAATCTAATATTTTAATTTAGTTACTGTAGTTTAATGAATTAATGTTGCTCAGAAGCCCCCATTATATGACCTTTTCCTGATAATGTAGGCAGAGATATTGATAGGATTTAGTTGTGAGTGAACAGGATTATTTTTTATTGCTATCCACGCTAGGTGTAAAATGAGCCATCTCAGAAGCAGAAGCAAGGAATCTCCTTACCATCGAGAGAGCAGCCAGAAGTGGAGTGCATTCTGACCTTGAAATGCCAACACATTGAACCTCCTTGATCCAGGAGATAGTTTTGACACCAGAGAAAAAGCAACAGCAGAACCACAGTCAGAGCATGAGATAAAGCACTGGACTTTCTAGCCCACAGAGCTCATACAGCTCAGAACTTTTGGTCAGAAAGTTGACTTGCAGAGTACAGTGCCTCTGGGCACTTAATTGGGGTGGGAGGAAGGAGCTGATTATCGGATTACCTTCACCTTGAGTCTTATAGCTAGCTATATGGCATGCCTTTTGAGTTGTTATTTGGCAGCCCTAAAAATAACTGTCACATCTGAGCAGGGCAGAGGCCAGGCTAAAGAGGCTGAGGGCCAGAGAAAGGGTTGACTCCAGACATGGCAGAGAAGAAACTGTACTGGCTTAACAATTGTATCCTGAGCATTTCTCACCTGTTAATTTCTGTAATAAACTCCCCACCTGTAAGCATTATCTGTGTGTTCTGCGTGGGCCATTGCAATGAATTATAGAACCTAACAGAAAAGAAGGGTGCAGGGAAAATAGAGTGCCACTATTAAGAGTTAAGAAGGATGGAGGTGGGGGAGGGCACCCTTATGGTAGTCACCCTTGGGAGCCAGATTTCGCTAAAGCCCCCTATACCATGTCCTCATTTATTGTGAAAATATTCCTTTTAAAATGATCAACAGTATCTCTCAATATGAACTTTTATTTTTCAAGTAAATGATTTCTGTTCAAATGCCATTTTTTATTTCTTAAGTTTTTCAACATACTAAAATAGTGGCAAGTAACTACTCTAATAAAGGAGAAATAAATTTAGGTTCCTTATTTTAGGTTCAATTTAACACATCTTGAAAATGGTATGTGGCACCATTAACAATGATCTGTTGTTATTAAGCTCCATTACTTCGAGGACTAAGGTACACCCAACCCAAGCCAGAGTATTTTCAATCACACGCATGTGAAAGTTAAACACTGAAAAAGGAAGACTGAAGAAATAATGCATTTGTATTATGGTGCTGGTGACATGTTGAAAGTACCATGGATGACAAAAGGACATACAAATCCGTCTTGGAAGAAGTACAGCCAGAATGCTCCTTAGAAGCAAAGGCGGCAAGATTTCATGTGCTTCTAGTTGTGTAGCTGAAACCAGTTAATTACTCTCCAATGAACCATAACTGCTTTGCTTATAAAAAAAGAGGATAACCTACTACATATTGACCAACAGGATTGTGGTAGAAACCAAATACCTAGGAGGAAGTATAAAAATAAATGGTGATCATTTGTATTAACTGTTCCACAGTTAAAATTCTCCCACAAACAGGTTTTTCCTTTAATATACACACTAACTTACAAAAGTTGACATTAATGCATTTTTACATTATCAAGAATCAGGCCTGTGCAAAGAATACCTCTACAAGATCCTTTCTTGGTCTCAACTTTAAAAGAGGTTCACTGAGTCGAATGGAACATATTCCACCACTCCCTTCATAGCTGCATATCCCGGCACACCTGCAAAAAACCAACCACCATAGTAATGTGTCACAATTTTCAGTCATACACCAAGGCGAATATTGATTAATCAGCAAATTATTATATACTCTGGTACAGTTCATACTATTGACAGATGGCTTTCTTGAAAAGTATACCTTCTTAGTTATAAAATATTTGCCTTTCATCCCATTTAGGAAGACATGTGTGCGGAAATAGCTTCCCTTACCCAGGTCAGGATCCAATAGCTAAAAGGTAATCTTGTTCCAGTCTCCTCTCTATAGGCTATAAGGAAGGTTAACAGCTAACATGTTCTTGTAGTACATTCTCAAAATTATAAGCTTGTAATACAGGAAAACTACACTTTTAGACACTTTTATAACTTAACCTGTAGGTTGTTCTACAGTAATTCAAACACATGGATGATGGCAGACAACTACATCCTAAATTGGTTTTTAAGAATAAATTACTATCTCAAATCAATTTCTCCGAGTAGAAAGGCATTCTTTTGTGGTGTAAGCCTTGGACTGCTATTGGTTTGAACCCACTAGCTGCACCACAGGAAAGCGGTTATCTGCTCTCATAACGATTTATAGCCTCAGAAACGCGACATAGGGTACTATGAGTCGAGAATCAACTCAATGGCAGTGGGGTTTGGTTTTCATAAATTAGATTTGAGATTTAGGGTTTCTTTTGTCCCTATTAGGTCCCCTAATGAAAATTTTCCTTTCCACTCTATATACTTAATCAGAACCTGCATTTAACAGGATACATTTAACATGTTTGATCATCTCCAAGAATCACCTGGTGATCTGCTTAAAATGTATATTTTAACTCACTATATCTGGGGTGGGAATGCAAATTCTCAGTGGCAAAGTCGAACAGGGGAAAACCTTTGAATCTGGATTTCAACACACTAACTAGTGGCACTTTACTCAGGTGGTTTATCGACATTTTCCTCTGGTGCTTCTGTTCCTGGGTCCCAGAGCACCACACAGAAAATGCAACAAACCCAGTTGCCTGTCGAGTGGATTCACACTCATTAAGACTCTATAGTACAGATATGACAAAACAACGATGTATAAATTACCAAGGGCATATGAGGGAGGGGGGAATGGGGAGGGAGGAGGGGAAAAAAAAGAGGACCTGATGCAAGGGGCTTAAGTGGAGAGCAAATGCCTTGAGAATGATTGGGGCAGGGAATGTATGGATGTGCTTTATACAATTGATGTATGTATATGTATGGATTGTGGTAAGAGTTGTATGAGTCCCTAATAAAATGTAAAAGAAGAAAAGAGAAAAAAATGATTAGGGCAAAGACTGTACAGATGTGCTTTATACAATTGATGTATGTATATATATGAACTGTGAAAAGAATTGTATGAGCCCCAATAAATTGTTAAAATTAAAAAAAAAAGAAAAAAAAAAGACTCTATAGTACAGAACTCTCCCCATAGGTTTCCTATGCATTAAGCTTTACCTGCGTCGGCTGCTTCACTACTGCGCCACCAGGGTTCCTTTACATTGTTAGTCAAATTTTCCCAATTCATTAAAGACCTAACTTGTGGCCAGAAAACAAGAAAGACACGGTCTATAAAAAAAATCAGAAATGTGCCCATTTCTTTCCAAGCAAGGTGAGAGTAAACTTATCCCCCCTCCCCCCTCCCACGGCGGGCCTGCTCCTCAGGCCGTGGCGTGAGAGACATCAAGCATTCCCAGTAGCTGAGTTGGCGGCTCACTGGGCGGGGATTCACCTGGTCATGCGCATACTCCACTTCACCTCCACCGCCTCCAGTTGGCCCCAAAAGAACTGGTCGTTGAACTGAACGAACAGGGCCCTCACGTCCGGGGTGGGGTCCACAAGTTCCCAGGACGGGTCCACCAGCGACAAGGGTTCCTGGGCGTCGTCGTGCCGCGCAACTTGCAAGTCCCATTCCTCCTGCAGCTGCAGGGCTAAAACCATGTCTCCGTCCATGGCACGGGGCGCCGAGGCTTCTCTGCTCCTCCGGCTCCTCCCGGGCAACTCCACTGGATCCTGGTCGCTATCGCGAGAACTAGGAAACCGGGCTTCCGGCTGAGCACGGGAGCTTACTGCCCCGAAGGCCGAAACCAAGCGCCGGGTGCCAACGCGAAGCCGACACCGCCGCGTTGCCGCAGCACTAAATTCCCCTGGTTTGGCTCAGGAGTCTCCAGGACTTGATACTGATCCTTGATAACCTTACTCAGCAACTTCAAACACCACACAGCACTCTCCACGCATGCGCAGACCCGCCTCCACCGTCTCTCACTTCCGCGAGCGCGCTCCCGGCGCACGGGCTTTAAGCGGGCGGCACTTCCGCGCATGCGTATTGCCTTACAAGGCTCCTCGCGCAGGCGCAGTGTCCGATTCTCAGGCCTCGGCGCAAGCGCACTGACCTCGTTGCCTCTAGCTTCCGGGTTGGGTTCGGGCGTCCGCGGAGGCGGAGTGGGTCTCGACAGCCGCGGCGGTAGTTTCCGTGACTGCCCGCGAGCTGGCCGGCAATGGCGATGTCGGACAGCGGGGCGAGCCGTCTGAGGCGGCAGCTGGAGTCGGGCGGCTTCGAGGCACGTCTGTACGTGAAGCAGCTCTCTCAGCAGTCGGACGGGGATCGGGACCTGCAGGAGCACCGGCAGCGCATCCAGGCGTTGGCGGAGGAGACGGCGCAGAACCTGAAACGCAATGTGTACCAGAACTACCGGCAGTTTATAGAGACGGCCCGAGAGATCTCCTACTTGGAGAGCGAAATGTATCAGCTCAGCCATCTGCTCACGGAGCAGAAGAGCAGCCTGGAGAGCATCCCGCTCACGCTCCTGCCCGCCGCTGCAGCCGCTGGAGCCGCCGCGGCCTCTGCTGGGGAAGAGAGTGGAACTGGGTCGGGGGGCCGAGATCACTTCCGAGCAGGCCAAACAGGCTTTTTCTCCACCCCCGGGGGCGTCTCCCGGGACAGTTCCGGTGCCCTGGAGGAAGGAAAGCAACGCACCCTCACCACCCTGCTTGAGAAGGTGGAAGGCTGCAGGCACCTGCTAGAGACACCAGGACAGTACCTGGTGTATAACGGGGACCTAGTGGAGTACGAGGCAGACCACATGGCCCAGCTGCAGCGGGTGCATGGCTTTCTCATGAATGACTGCTTACTGGTGGCCACTTGGCTGCCACAGCGGCGCGGGATGTATCGATACAATGCCCTCTACCCCCTGGATGGATTAGCAGTGGTGAATGTCAAGGACAACCCACCCATGAAGGACATGTTCAAGCTACTCATGTTCCCCGAGAGCCGTATTTTTCAGGCAGAAAATGCTAAAATCAAACGCGAGTGGCTAGAAGTCCTAGAAGAAACCAAGAGGGCCCTGAGTGAGAAAAGACGAAGGCAGCAAGAGGAGGAGGCAGCTCCCCGGGGACCACCTCAAGTGACTTCCAAGACCAGCAATCCATTCGAGGATGAAGAAGAGGAGGAACCAGCTGTCCCTGAGGTAGAGGAAGAGAAGGTGGACCTCTCAATGGAATGGATCCAGGAATTGCCCGAAGACCTAGACGTCTGTATTGCCCAGAGGGACTTCGAAGGGGCAGTCGACCTCCTGGATAAGTTGAACCATTACCTGGACAATAAGCCCAGCCCTCCGCCCGTGAAAGAACTGCGGGCCAAAGTCGATGAGCGCGTCCGCCAGCTCACCGAGGTCTTAGTTTTTGAGCTCTCCCCAGATCGTTCTCTGAGGGGGGGTCCCAAGGCTACCCGAAGGGCAGTTTCACAATTAATCCGTCTGGGCCAGTGCACCAAGGCTTGTGAGCTGTTTTTGAGAAACAGGGCAGCCGCTGTACACACTGCAATACGACAGCTTCGGATTGAGGGGGCCACCTTACTGTACATTCATAAGTTGTGTCATGTTTTCTTTACCAGCCTTCTGGAGACGGCCAGGGAATTTGAGACTGATTTTGCCAGTACTGACAGCGGCTGCTACTCAGCCTTTGTTGTTTGGGCCCGGTCAGCCATGGGCATGTTTGTGGATGCTTTTAGCAAGCAGGTGTTTGATAGCAAAGAGAGCCTCTCAACAGCAGCAGAGTGTGTAAAGGTGGCCAAGGAGCATTGCCAGCAGCTGGGCGACATTGGCCTAGACCTCACCTTCATTATCAATGCTCTCCTGGTGAAAGACATCCAGGGAGCCCTGCACAGTTACAAAGAAATCATCATTGAAGCCACTAAGCACCGCAACTCCGAGGAAATGTGGAGGAGGATGAACTTGATGACCCCAGAGGCCCTGGGAAAGCTCAAAGAAGAGATGAAGAGTTGTGGGGTGAGTGATTTTGAGCAGTACACAGGGGATGGCTGCTGGGTTAACCTCAGCTACACAGTGGTGGCTTTCACCAAACAGACTATGAGCTTCTTGGAAGAAGCGCTGAAGCTGTATTTCCCAGAGCTGCACATGGTACTTCTGGAGAGCTTGGTAGAGATCATTTTGGTTGCTGTTCAGCATGTGGATTACAGTCTTAGGTGTGAACAAGATCCAGAGAAGAAGGCCTTCATTAGGAAAAACGCCTCATTTCTGTATGAAACTGTCCTCCCTGTTGTGGAGAAAAGGTTTGAAGAAGGTGTGGGGAAGCCTGCCAAGCAACTCCAAGACCTGAGGAATGCTTCCAGACTCATTCGTGTGAATCCGGAAAGTACAACCTCAGTGGTCTGAAGCATGGGTCCGTTTGTATATAGATATTCATATATATTGCTTATTATTTATCTTGTTACCTTAGTATATTCTTTTGATGTTTGAACAGTTTGAAATTAAATGATTCCCTCTAAGGTAGAAATGTAAGACCAGAAGAGGAAAGAAAAGCTATTCAATTAAGCAAATATAACAATGGAAATATTGAAATATATACTTTTAAATTATGTGAATTCTCTAAGGGATATATGCTTACATTTATAGTATTTCAGCTTATCCTTTGAGTTAAAAATAGATGCTCTCATGGTATATATTATGTGGTACAGAGAAATAATGTCTTTACATTGAGCTTATTTAAGCATGTTTTGGAAAATGCCCAATTTGCTAAAATGCTAAGATTTCTTGAAGTATATAATGGGTTCCATGGCAGAGAAAACACTCTGCCCCATGTACGTCTCCATCTTGAAAAGTCGGGAAATTTGGGAGGGAGTGTGCTGAAAAATTTGTTTTTAGGGCATGTAACAGCCCAAGAATTCACTGTTTAAACTAGTGTATGGACCCAGAAATGCCCTCAAATCTTTATAGAATACAGGAGGAAGCTTTCATAAAAACTGTTGAGCAAACTTTTTCAACATAATTTGAATGGTTAATTCCTTTCAGCTTTGAGGTAGTAGGTTTATAATCTTAAGGACTATGATAAAGTAGTTTTTAAAATGTATTCCCGAATTGTGTGTATTTCCACCTGGAATACTTGTTCTTGTCATATTAAAGATAATTTAAAAACAAGACATTGAGAAATTTGGCAGCTGTCAGTGATTTTAGCTGCCTCTGTTTCAGTGTGGGTTATGTAGTAGTTCAGACTTTGAAAATGGGGAGAACTTTTTCAGTGATGTATTTATTTAGATATCAGAGTGTGGGTTCATGGGAAATTGGGGTGTGTGATCACATGTAAATGACATGGTGTTCTCAAGGTGATTGTTTTGAGCAGAGATTGTTTTGTGTGTGTCTGCTCTTGGTGACAGTGGAGGACAGAGGTGAGCCAATGTTTCTAAAACAATGAAGGAGGCCTTTCATGACTTCTGTAAGAACGCTCAGTGCTGCATTTCAGTTTTTTTAGTTTTTTTTTTTTACTTTCAAGGCAATTTGAGCTTTCCAAGGTTCCTACACTTTTGCTTCCACTGTGTATATTATGTAACATTTCTTAAACTTTGCAAATGTGCTTGCTAAGATCCTTAAGTGCCATTTTTAATGCCATTAATTTTTAATGTCATTTCTGTTACCTAAATATAAATTAGTGATGTCGAGAGTGTGGGTATGATGTAAAACTTAACACAGGTCCCAAATAGTGGGTTAGGGTGGTAAGACTTCAAATTACTCTTATTCTACGCCAGCTTTTTTATCTTATTTTCAGCTCTGCATATTTAAAAGTGGAAAATGATCAAAGTCACATTTTCTTTGACTATTCTCACATCACTTTAGAATTTTCTAAATAGGGCTAACTAGATATTTCAGTTCAACGGACAGTTATAATTTTTTTTAATCATGGAGAAGTTAAATTTGATAAAATTTTGAGGTTATTTTGTGCTATTTTGGGCTTCTAAAATTGTATGAGGCATGTATAAATATTTGATGCTGAGTTCATAATATGATACTTTTAAATAAAAATGACTCTTAAAGCATGAGGTTGTAAAAACTGTATATATGCTCAGATATTTAAATGATTACTTCTTCATAGCACTCTACATTTTTACAATTGGAAGCACTGGATTTTCTTCGGTTAACTATGTGTATTCCTTAATCATAGTTGTTTGTTTTAGCTACTCAATTTGTGTAGAAATTTATTAAAGACCACCAGTGTTGTAATACACCGTAATATACATGTTCTGTGCCAAGACAGAACCACTGTGTTGCATTCCTCAAAGGGGAGTCACAACCCATCTCTCTGATTCTGTTGTTTCATTTGACTGCAAAATAATTTCTAAGACCTGAATGCAAATTTATGAACATGTTAAAATGTACCACATGTTTTCTTGTTTGTTTCAAGCCTAACACAGATCCTTCAACTTGGAATCACAGACTTGGTTGAATTAATTACAGCTGGAAAAGATATCCTGGAATTAAGTCTCTTTTTGATTAAAACCTCATTCCGTGTATAGTCTGAAAATCCATTTCCTTTTTTAAAAATACTACCTACAATTTAATGATCAGTACTTATATTTTATATCTAGAATTGGGAATTTGAGACTTAATATGTTGCTACATATTAATATGTATAAAATTAGTATGTGTTAATTTTGCTTACTGATATGATGCTATAAGGTAATCTGAGATTTTTTTAAAATAAAGCTTAAAATTTTTCTTACACTGGATAAAATCGATTGACACTGCAATCTAGTTCTCTTTAATTGAGATTTAATAGTCTTCTGTTCCTCTTAAAAAAATATTCTTTGAATAACCTGGCTGTTTTATGTTGTGTTTATTGTGGGGATGATACATGGGAAACTGTTAGCTCATTTAAGGTAGCATTATGCTTACTGAAAGAATTATGAATAAATGAATTCTCAATATTTTAGTACTCTTTTGAATGGGAAATTTTAAGTGTATACAATGCAAATTTACATTAACCTGGATTTTATACTTATATAGTCAATTAATATGACTCTTCCAACCATGGCTATGATCCCAATTTGGAGGGAATTCTGTGTTACAGGATTAAAGTGGGGCTTAGTTCTGACTTTAGTAAAGCAGGTGAACCAAACCACACCCTTGTTTCCTTGGAATTAATTTATTTTAAATCATTTTATTGGGGGCTCGTACAAGTCATCATAATCCATATATACATCCATATGTCATGCACATTTGTACATTTTGTTGCCATCATCATTTTTAAAACATTTGCTTTCTACTTGAGCCCTGGGTACCAGGTCATTTTTTTCCCTCCCTCCCTAACCCTTCCTCCTTCATGAACCCTTGATAATTTATAAATTTTTTTTTCATGTCTTTCACTGACCAATGTTTCCTCTTCACCCACTTTTCTGTTGTCCTTGAACATCATCTGTAAATTCTACTAGAGGCTGTGACTTAAGACACTATCCTTTATTTTCCTTGGGGATGTGAGCTGCTCAAAAACAACCACACCTCCATTGCCTTTAGTGAAGTGCAGTTGATGTCAGGAGTGGGATTCTTTGCAATAGCCCCAAGCTGATGGGAATTTGTAAAAGAGAAAGATCTAACGGGGCAGAGGAATTTTTTATTGTTGTATGGTTTTCGTTGGTTATTCTTAACTGAAAAATGGCTGAAAATAAGGTAAAGGACCTTAAATTGCAGCTGGTTTTCCAGAGGCAAAATCTAAACTGTTGAGACAAAATAGCTTATAGAAAGCCAGGACCTGTTGGAGACACTGAGCCACAGGCCTAAGGCCTTATGCACATTAAATAGGATAATGTGTTTGTGAAGAAGAGAGGATTCAGCTTAGATATTTAAAGAAACTTGTTTAAAGAATTATGTTTAGCCGGCTGTACTAGGATTATAATTTTTATGTACTATTATAAACACAATGTGTGATAGAAATGATTGAACTTTTATGTCCACCTTCATCTTTACAGTTATATTTATTAAAAACAGAGTTAGAATCTGCCCCAAGGGACAAGTTTTGCTTTAAACTAAGGTAAGTAAGAGGGCTTAGAAAAGACGAGCCTCCTCCAGAACTACTAAAGCAAAGATTTGCAGAGAAAAAAAGTGACTTGGGCAATTTGAATTTTTAGCAAAGAGTAGATGCACTTAGGCTGGAAAAGCCTGTGCCCATCAGAAAAGACCCCTTTTTCTAGGACTGAAAGGTAAATGGAGCTAGAGAGTAGACTGGTACACTTGCTGTGTGGCCACCTGGATCCGCTTGTGGAGTACAAGTGGGGAAAGGTAGTAATGAAGGGATGGGCTGAGTCATATTCCACTGATGCTTGTCACTGAGTCACAGAGACCAGAGCACAAAGAGGAAGCACTGCCTGATCTGACGTCTAAAGAGTTAGGCAGCTCCTGAGTCTACGAATATGAGATGAAGCTATGTGAACGGGCCAGATTGTATATAACTGGTGCCCATTTGACCTTACAATGGCTAGGACTGAGATGATGGGAACCGGCTAGAGGAAGAGAAATATGTTGACTCTGTGAGTTGATTGCATTCTGATGAACTTGACTTGTTCATGGTTGCAGATGCTCCAAATTGCAAGTGAAATAAAGACTGTGGGATCAAAGAATTCAGATGTCTCCCTAGGCTGTTAGAATGGGCAGTTTAGAAATTGAGTATGTAAATTGGGGGGAGATAAGTGTTTGGGCCTCTTCCTCCAGCTCTCCCGAAAGATAGCCTGCTGGACTGTGTGGGCCCTCCCCCCCCCCCCATCCGCCTCTCAAGGCCAGAGCTGGACTGTGCAGTCCCTGCCTCCAGTGTCCCAAGGAGCTTATCTTTCTGTACAGCCCCTTCCCTCAGTGTTCCGGAACGATTAACTCACAGACCACTTGCGGACTCAGACCCTGCAACTGCAGCAGCAGAAGGCCTTCCTTCCCCTTATCAGTACATACCTTGGCTCAAGACCCTATAGATGTCCCACTGCCTCACTGCCAGGCGCGATTTCCCTGACCTAACTCTTGGGTCTCAGAACCCGCCCGGGGGCTCAAGATGCCCCCATCCTTCTCTGCCCTCTCTTCCCTCCCAGGAGTTCCTTCCCTCCTCAATAAAGCCTTTCCCAACTTCACATTCCTGACTAAATTCTACTCTGTTCCATTCCTCCGTTTCCAAACTCTCATCTTGGTTCCAAAAGACCCAGATCGACCGGAGGGGGCTCTGTGCTGCCTGGTCCTCCTCTGGATGGTGCATGGCACCGTCCTCCATTTTCAACCTCTCAATAAGGACATGAAGTTGCTGGTTTATAAGCTTTCCAGGGTGTATTGGGTCTTAAAATAAGTGAAACAAAGGATCCCCACTGAATAGGTTTTTCTTGATGGTTCTGGGGAAAAAGAGGGTAGGGAAAATGTTGATCAGATGATATGATTTAGGGTTGACTGTCAACAAGGTTAATACCCCAAAAAACAAACTCACTGCCATCGAGTCAATACTGACCTCATAGAGACACTAGGACAGGATAGAACTATCCCTGTGGGTTTATTGTAGAGATCCTCATTGGTCTCCCATGGAGTAGCTAGTAGTTTTTTTGTTTGTTTGTTTTTGTTGTTTATTTATTTATTTAGATCATTTTATTAGGGACTCCTACACCTCCCATCACAATGTATACATACATCAATTGTGTAAAGCACATTTGTACATCCGTTGCCCTCATCATTCTCAAAACACTTGCTCTCCACCCAAGACCCTGGTATCAGGTCTTCATTTTTCCCCTCCCTCCCTCATGAACCCCTGATAATTTATAAATTATTATTTTGTCATATCTTGCTCTGTCCCACATCTCCCTTCCCCTACTTTTCTGTTGTATGTCCCCCAGGGAGGAGGTCACATGTAGGTCCTTGAAATAGGTTCCCCCTTTCCAACCCACCCTCCATATCCCCTCCCAGTGTCGCCACTCACACCACTGGTCCCAAGGGGATCATCTGCCCTGGCTTCCCTGTGTTTCCAGTTCTCATCTGTACCAGTGTACCTCCTCTGGTCTAGTCAGGCTTGCAAGGTAGGATTCGGATCATGACAGTGGGAGGGGAGGTAAAGGAAGCATTTAGAAACTAGAGGAAAGTTGTATTTTTGATCGTTGCTACGTCGCACCCTGTCTTGTCTCCTCCTCAAGACCCTTCTGTAAGGGGATGGCCAGTGGCCTACAAATGGGCTTTGGGTCTTCACTCCACATTCCCCCGCTCATTCACTATGGTAAGATTTTTGTTCTGATGATGCCTGATACCTGATCCTTTGACACCTTGTGATCGCACAGGCTGGTATGCTTCTTCCATGTGGGCTAGTTTTGAACTACCGATCCTGAAGATCAAAGCCCAACTTGTAACCACTACACCACCAGGGTGTCTCCCACAAGGTTAATGTGGGAGGATGATTATAAAAATTGTAGTTATAGACTAATTGAAAGAGGGGGGAGCTAATTCTTCAAGTATGAATGGGTAAATGGCTAGAAGATGGGGTGACTTGAGATATAGTGGGTTAATATGACCCAGCCATAATTCCTTAATGTGGTGTTTTATTCTTTTAGAATCTATGCCTGTGACTATGATCCCTTTTGGAGGGAGTTCTCTGTTACAGGATTAAGGTGGGACTAAATCCTGATCTTAGTAAAGAGTATGAACCAAGCCACACCATTTGTTTCCTTGGAAAAATATTTACTAGAAGGTATGACCTATTTTCCTTAAGTGCGATGGAGTCTGTACTAACCCATAGCAATCCTGTGCACAACACAACACTGCACGGTCCTGCACTATCCTTGTAATTGTTCCTGTGCCTGAGTACACTGTTGCAGCCACAGTATCAATCCAACTTCCTGAGGACCTTTCACTGTTTTGCTGTTTTGTTCCTCCACTTTTTTTTTCTTATTACTTGTTTATTTCATTTCTTTCAACCATGCAACCTGCGGCTCAGAATGGCTTTCTCACATTTTTTTAACAATTTATTGGGGCTCATACAATTCTTATCACAGTTCATACATATACATACATCAATTTTATAAAGCATATCTTTACAGTCTTTGCCCTAATCATTTTTTTCTCCTCTTTTTTTACATTTTATTAGGGACTCATACAACTCTTATCACAATCCATACATATACATACATCAATTGTATAAAGCACATCCATACATTCCCTGCCCCAATCATTCTCAAGTCATTTGCTCTCCACTTAAGCCCCTTGCATCAGGTCCTCTTTTTTTTTTTCCCTCCCTCCCCTTCCCCCCTCCCTCATGTGCCCTTGGTAATTTATACATCGTTATTTTGTCATATCTTGCCCTATCCGGAGTCTCCCTTCCCCCCTTCTCTGCTGTCCCTCTCCCAGGGAAGAGGTCACATGTGGATCCTTGTAATCAGTTCCCCCTTTCCAACCCACTCACCCTCCACTCTCCCAGCATCGTCCCTCACTTATCAAGCATGTCTTTCTCCAGGGACTGGTCTCTCTTGACAATATGTCCAAAGTTGTGGGGAAAAGGAGGGTCCCCAACAAATCATCACTGGTCTGGTAGGTGCAATTGTACAGTGATAATAAGTAAAGATTGTAGTGAAGTCATAGAGAGCATGGGAGATAGAAGAGAGATTGAAGTAATGGAGTCAGACACAATTCATGGTAGCATGCTCATCTCAGCCCCACTTGGTGGACCTCATGGGGAGACCCCGGGAATGAGAACAGGAGAGCCCAACTTTATTGCTAACTAAGTGTTATAATTACTTAGGAGGGCACAATTACAGGTAACCACGTGTCACAGGAAGGGGCAGTACAATAGGCATACACATCATATGAAGGGAATGTATGATAGGCATAAGCATGACAGGAAGGGGATGAGCTAGGGGTGTGCACATAGGGATGGGAGGGACTAGAGGTATACATGTAACAAGATGGGTGGACCCTAGATTCATGATGATGGCCTAACCTTGGTCACCCTTGGGTGGGCTTGACCTCTCTGGGGTCTCCTACAAGGAAACAGTCACCTACTATCCTTATCAGAAGGGAATGGGTCCTACTTGTGGGATAAACAGTGGTGTCTGCTTGCTCTAGATGGCTGATAACCCTTAGGGAGAATAACCCCTTACCTATTTCTGTTGACCTCCAAGTGTATAGTCATTTGCCACATGTAGCAAGCAGCTAAGTTTGGCATATATTTGGGAGAGACCAATTGGGAGACATCTTTCTGCTTCCCACACAAAGTATGTAAGATAACCACACCTCCATTGCCATTTAGTAAGCCATAAAAATCTATAAACTTAATAACAAGGCTTATTTTTTATGGGGGCGGGGGTGTTCTTTTTAATTTAATTTTATATATATAATAGATACATACTGAGGGAACTATAGCATCTTATTTATTGAATGCTATGTCTAATGTGGGGTTGGGTGTACAAAATAAAGTTAAGCATGTGTTCTCCTAAGATCCTTAACATTTGGAGAAACTCAACAAAATGTAACTCAACTCATTGCCATTGAGTGGATTCTGACTCACAGTGACCCCATAGGGAAGGGTAGAACTGCCCCTGTGGGTTTCTAGACTGTAACTCTTGACAGAAGTAGAAAGCTTCATCATTGGCTGCGCACCTCCATGATAGGATCGCTGAAGACAAATGGGTGCATAAGCAAATGTGGCGAAGAAAGCTGATGGTGCCCAGCTATCAAAAGAGATAGTGTCTGGGGTCTTAAAGGCTTGAAGATAAACAAGCGGCCATCTAGCTCAGAAGCAAAAAAGCCCACATGGAAGAAGCACACCAGCCAGTGTGATCACGAGGTGCCAAAGGGACCAGGTATAAGGCATCATGCAAAAAAAAAAAAAAAGAATATGTGTGTGTGTGTGTGTGTGTGTGTATATATATATATATATATATATATATATATATATATATATATATATACCACATTGAATGAAGGGGGAAGTGCAGAGTGGAGACCCAAGGCCCAAGTGTCGGCCACTGGAGATCCCCTCATAGAGGGGTTTAGGAGAGGAGATGGGTCAGTCAGGGTGCAAGGTAGTACCGACGAAGAGCACAGCTTTCCCCCAGATCCTGGATGCTTCCTCCCCCCAACTACCATGATCCGAATTCTACCTTGCAGGGCTGGATAGGGCAGAGGTTGTACACTGACTGGTACATATGAGGGCTGGAGGCACAGGTAATCCAGGGTGGATGATACCTTCAGGACCAAGGGTGTGAGGGGCGATGCTGGGAGAGTGGAGGGTGAGTGGGTTGGAAAGGGGGAACTGATTACAAGGATCCACATGTGACCTCCTCCCTGGGAGAGGGACGACAGAGAAGGGGGCAAGGGAGACTCCGGATAGAGCAAGATATGACAAAAGAACGATGTATAAATTACAAAGGGCACATGAGGGAGGGGGGAGTGGGGAGGGAGGGGAAAAAAAAAGAGGACCTGATGCAAGGGGCTTAAGTGGAGAGCAAATGCTTTCAGAATGATTGGGGCGGGGAATGTATGGATGTGCTTTATACAATTGATGTATGTATATGTATGGATTGTGATAAGAGTTGTATGAGTCCCTAATAAAATGTAAAAAAAGAAAAGGGGAAAGAAAAGAAAATGATTAGGGCAAAGAATGTACAGATGTGCTTTATACAATTGATGTATGTATATGTATGGACTGTGATAAGAGTTGTATGAGCCCCTAATAAAACGTTAAAAAAAAAAAAAAGAAGTAGAAAGCTTCACCTTTTTGCTGAGGATTGACCTTGAAGTTAGCACCCCATCTCATAAACACTATGCCACCAGAGCTCCCTAAATATGGAGAATAATTAAATGCTGAACTATGAGGGGGCACTTCCCAAAATACCAGAAAAGTGCCTCTAGGCAGAGCTTTGGTAGTACACATTTTTCCTCACTAGGCAAACATCCAGCAACTCACTCTGAGTTAGGGCACCAAGTGGTGTTGCCTGGGAAGGTGCTGCTCACAGTGAATTTTTTCGTAAAAGCTGTTTTGCTGGAACCATGTTTTGTGTGTGTGTGTGACGGCCAATTTAACAGAACAGCGTGTGCCTGTGAAATTTTGTTTCCTGCCAGGAAAAATGCCACAGAAACTGCTGTGATGTTGAACACAGCTTACAAGGACAGCGCTATGGAAAAACTCAAGTGTATGAGTGGTTTTCTCATTTCAAAAAAGATGAAATGTTGACTGATGACAGACCTTGTTCTGGACATGTCAGCTTCCCAAACGGATGAAAATGTCAACTCGTAGTGCACTTGGAATTCATTCCACCAGGTCAGACTGTTAATCAAGCTGTCTACTTAGAGGTTCTGAAAAGATTGCATAACAGCATGTGACAAAAAAGGCCTCAATTGTGGCAGAAAGGGGACTGGTTTTGCCACCACAACACTGCACCTGCACATGCTGCCATCTCAGTGTGCCAGTTTTTGGCAGAAAACAGCTTGCCTCTCTTGCCCTGTGTACTTGACCTCACTTTGTGTCACTTCTTTTTGTTTCTGAGAAGGCAGAAGGACATGAAAGGACAGCAATTTGATGAAATAGAAGAGCTGAAGAGAAAAACAAGGGAGGTGCTGTCAACCATCCAATCAGATAAGTATGAAAAATGTTTCCAAGAATGGAATTACAGATTTTACAACTATATTAAGTGTAATGCAGAGTACTTTGAAAGTGATAAGGTTGATGTGCTGTTGGGACAAGAGGAAAGTAAAAGGAAATCAAGGAAAGAAGAGGCAAAGGACATTTATAGAAGCTTGGTATAGATACTCTTCTTGCACAAGGGAATTGGTTACAAAACAAACATCAAAGAACTTAAACATTCCTAAACTCTTATCTATGCAAATGTTACTTAACTAGTCACAGTTTCTTTACCTTAGAATAATAAAAGCAGTAGGTTCAAAGACAATCACAGGGATATGCAAGATTCATGAGAACCTCAGAGAGATCATATAACTGAGTTATCCCTCAATGCTTTTAGCAGCAAAGTCACAAATAACAGTCATTTTGCAATGCTTTTGTCTGCAGAGACACAGGGGACTAAATAGTCACCCATTAGTAAACACCTTGATCAGCTGGATGCTTCCTACACCAACCCAGTGTTTCCCAAGCCCACAAGTCCAACATTAACCCCTTTGTCCAACACCAATCCACAAAGACCTCCTCCATCTCACAAAACACACGCAATGATGCCGACTGCAGAAGTAAAACTGAGTCAGTGAATGTGTAAGCATCTCAGCGCTGGCAGGGGTCTCCACATGGCTGCTCCAGCACTCAGGGCTGAATCAGGGTAGGTCCATGTGGCTTCTCAGGGATGTCTTCCAGGAAGTGAACCTTGCCAGCTGAAGCAGAGAACTGGCTAAGGCAGCTGCACCCCATCCAACCATCAGAAAGCAATAGACTCAAGAATTATAAAGGCGAGGCTCACTGAGCCATTTCTCTCGCCACCCTTCAATCAACCCCACATGTGTTTATCAGCCAGGTTGGCACAACTAACTACCTCAGACCTGCCTGAAGGGGTTTCAGGGTGTAAGTTGGACAGCTTTGTGAAATAATGTTGTGTAAGGAGGGAGACCTATTTTAAAGACCTTTGAAAGTCAATCATTGGAGTGTAGATGATGTATAAACTTGCAGAATTCTTACAATGTTTTTATTAGAGGAAAGGAAAAATTACAAAAATAATACATACTTCTTAAGAAAGCCTGAATTCATACAGAGAGGTACAATGTCAAAGACCATATCCCTACCCACATCCTTCCACGACCCCACTTACTCGTAGTGACCACTGGTAAACATTCTTTTTTTTTTTTAAATAATTTTAACAATTTATTAGGGGCTCATACAATTCTTATCACAGTCCATACATATACATACATCAATTGTATAAAACACATCTGTACAGTCTTTGCCCTAATCATTTTTTCTCCTCTTTTCTTTTTTTACATTTTATTAGGGACTCATACAACTCTTAACACCATCCATACATATACATACATCAATTGTATAAAGCACATCCATACATTCCCTGCCCCAATCATTCTCAAGTCATTTGCTCTCCACTTAAGCCCCTTGCATCAGGTCCTCTTTTTTTTTCCCCCTCCCTCCCCTTTCCCCCCTCCCTCATGTGCCCTTGGTAATTTATACCTCGTTATTTTGTCATATCTTGCCCTATCCGGAGTCTCCCTTCCCCCCTTCTCTGCTGTCCCTCTCCCAGGGAAGAGGTCACATGTGGATCCTTGTAATCAGTTCCCCCTTTCCAACCCACTCACCCTCCACTCTCCCAGCATCGTCCCTCACACCCTTGGTCCTGAAGGTATTATCCACCCTGGATTCCCTGTACCTCCAGCCCTCATATGTACCAGTGTACAGCCTCTGTCCTATCCAGCCCTGAAAGGTAGAATTCGGATCATGGTAGTTGGGGGGGGGGGGTAAACATTCTTATACATATAGATTTCCACACAGAAATTGGATGAGATGATACATACTGTTCGGATCTTGCTTCTTTTCACGTTATGACACAATGTATTTAAGCCACATTTTCATGCCAATTCCTATAGCTATACCGCACTTTCTATGACTGAATAATAATCACATTGAATAGTCACACATGCTTCTGCCTTTCCTGATTGCTGTTTGCAGAACTGTGTAATTTTAAAAATCCCACCACAAAAAATGATCTGAATATATCTCTTTACCTATTTGTCGTATACATCTCTAGAAACTGCTCTGCCATGCTGTACATTTATATTGTCAAATTATACACCCAAAAGTTGCATTCATTTTAACAGGAGAATGCCTGTTTCCCCATAGTCACTTTATTTTTTCACGAAGAAGGCTACTCTTGTAAGTAATACAATTTATTCATGTTCACTGAATAGATGTTAGTTTTTTATTTTATAATTTTTATGTGGTTGAACAAATATGAAACCACCTGTTTGTCCTTGTCCACTTTTTCATAGATTATCTTTGTATTAAGTGTTCATTTATTGTATATTAGAATATTAACCCTTCATGTGCACATGTTATCAATTTTAAAATGATTTCTTATATTAAATTTTCATGTCACTGAGCCAGATTGATGTCTTACTTTTTCTTCATGATTTATGGTTTGTGTCAGAAAAGTTCTACTGACTCTTAGGATCTAAAAGTATTCACTCACATTTTTCTTCTAGTAACATTATATTTTAATATTTGAGGTTGTGTATGTGTAACTCAGAGCAAAAAACATTGAAGACTCTCCAACTACTCATGGTAATTAAGTTTCAGCATCAATATTTAATTTTCTTTTTCTACCAGTAATGTGAAATGCTATTTTAACAATATTATTACATTCATTTCGATGGGATCCCTAGTAGCACAGTGGTAATCACTCAGCTGGTAACCAAAATGTTGGCAGTTTGAACTTACCAGTTGTTCCACGAGAGAAAGATGAGGCAGTATGGTTGTGTGGGGATTACAACCTTGGAATCCTACAAAATAGTTCTACTTTGACCAACAGCATCTCTATGAGTTGGAGTCAAAAGAAACATGTTTGCTTTCATATATGTTGAAGGAATCTTGCTGGTAGAGTGGGTTACATGTTGGGTTGCTAACTATTAGGCAAGCAGTTTGAACTCATCAACACTCTGTGGGAGAAAGATGAGGCTTTCTGGTCCTGTAAAGATTTATAGACTCTGAAACTCCCAGGGGGCAATTCTACTCAATCCTACAGGGTTGCTGTGGGTGGAAGTTGTCTTGATAGCAGTGGGTTTGGTTAATTGGTTATATATTACAAGATTGGGTTATCTCACTGATATTTTCGGTGTCAGTATCAAACTTTTCATTAACTGTAGCTTTCTGATCGCTTGCTGGAGATGAAGATGTCTTACTGATAAAGGAAGAAAACCACGGCCTTTTGTATGTGTTCCAGTATATGTTACACTTAAGCAAAAAGAAAATCCTCCAAACTGGACTCAAAAACCACTCTTCTGTGTCAGGGGTTTGTTCCATTCTGCTGGTATCAACAACATCTTTAGAAGCAGTGATCAAGAAATCAACACATTACTGGGCAAAGTTTCTGCGGGGGAAAAAAGACTATTTAAAGTTTTTAAAAGGAAATGTGTCACTTTGATGATTAAGGTGTGCCTGAGCCAAGCTATGGACTTTTCAGTACCCTCATATATATATTCAAAAGCTGGGCCATGAAAAGGAGCCCTGGCAATATGTGTTTGGCTGCTAAAATGGATGCATATGAACTGTGGTGTTGAGTCATAATGAACATGCCAAAGACTGCCAGAACAATGACGAAATCAGTCTTTGAAGAAATACAGCAGAAAGAGTCTCTCCTTAACTTGGAGAATGGAGCTTTGTTGGCTCATTTAATTTGGACATGTCATCAGAAAAGACTAATCACTTGAAAAGGACATCATGGTTGTTCTAGTAATGGGTGAGTCAGAAAGAGGGAAACCTTCAATGTGATGGAGTGACACAACAAAACAGTGGACTCAGCAATAATCAGGATGATTGAACCAGACTGGGTACACGGCATTCAGTTTTTCTTAAGGTCGCTTTCTCCAAGTTAGAACTGACTTGATGAAACTTAACTTCAACGTTGGATGGGTTTTCAGCAGAGACCAGTTCTTGGAGAAGGGCATCATGCTCGGTAGTGTAGTGGGGCAGCAAAAACAAGGGGGATCTTTGACAAGATGGATGGACAGAGGCTGCATGGATGGGCTCAAACAAGAACAATGGTGAGGATGGCTCAAGACCAGGCAGTGTTTCACTCTGTTGTGCACGAGTCACTGTGAGATGAGTCACAAACAACAGTACCTGACAATTATAAGATTTACAAACTACTATAACTGAGGAGCCAATGGGACTGGTCTCGTCTCTCACGATTTCAGAATTTCTGTATTTGCATGTCTATTACTAAAAATGCTTTAAAAATTATAACATTCTATTTTATCTCGCCCCCAAATGGGCATTTTATTTAAATCCTACTTAGTTTAGGGAGAATTGATATCTTTACCATTGTATATCTTCCAGACTACTTACCAAGTGTTCTTTTGTATTTCAATAGCATTTTATAGTTTCTTTCACTTAGGTCTTACACATTTATCAATGTGTTATGTTCGTAAGTATTTTTTCTGCTAATGCTTTTATAAGTGAAATGTTCACTTTTATGGTGTTTTTGATTGCTTATTTGCAGGAAATGTATGGATTTTACTTACAAATGTGGTAACCAGTATATTTATTTTTAATGGATTTTAATAACCTCTTGTTTCTTTGCAATTTTCAAGGGTACAATCATATTATCTACCAAAAAGTATTCTTATCTACTTTAAGTTGAACATCTAAAATTATCTTTCTTTGATATAATGGGAATGCATTTATTTCACCTTGAAGCATGATGCTAGCTTTTGGTTATTTTAAATTGCAAAGTTACTCAAAGTTGTGGTAAGGGCATACATGCATGTTGATTTCTACTAAATTATTCAGCATCTATTGTGTTAATTGTGAATTTACTTTTTCATAATAATTTGGTGTTTACAAAATAGATTTCATCACACTTAATTAAACTTATATGTTAAGAATTACTTCTATCTGGTTTGTTGTTTACTTTGGCATCTACTAGGAAATTTTGTGTGTGTATTGTGTGTGTGTGACATTATTTTTGTCATGGATTTTTAAACAAATCATTTTATTGGGGACTCATACAACTCTTATCACAATCTATCCATTCATCCATTGTGTCAAGCACATTTGTACATTTGTTGCCATATCATTCTCAAAACATTTGCTTTCTGCTTGAGCCTTAGGTATTGGCTCCTCATTTTCCCCCTCCCTCCCCTCACCCCCTTCACTCATTACCCTTGATAATTTATAAATCATTACTATTTTGTCATATCTTACCCACTCCACCCACTTTTCTGTTGTCCGTCCCCCAGGGAGGAGGTTATATGCACATCCTTGGTAATTGGCTCCCCCTTTCCACTGGACCCTCCCTCCACAATCCCGGTATCGCAACTCTCACCACTGGTCCTAAAGGGATCATTTGCCCTGGATTCCCTGTGTTTCCAGTTGCTATCTGTACCAGTGTACATCCTCTGGTCTAGCCAGATTTGTAAGGTAGAATTGAGATCATGATAGTGGAGGTGGCGGGGGAAGTATTTAAGTATTGGAGGAAAGTTGTTATATTTCATTGTTGCTACCCTGCACCCTGACTGTCTTGTCTTCTCCCTGAGACCCTTCTATCAGGGGATGTTCATTTGCCTGCAGATGGGTGTTGGGTCCCACATCTGCACTCCCCCTCATTCACAATGATATGATTGTTTTGTTCTTGTCTGATACCTGATACCTTTGGCACCTTGTGATCACACAGGCTGGTGTGCTTCTTCCATATGTGTCCATTGTTTTTTCTGAGCTAACTTTAAGAATTTAGAAATTTTATTTATTTACATGTTGTAAAAACTTGTCCAAATCAATTTTCTCTGTATGCCCCTTAACATTCATAAGCCAACTTGTTAAAAGGTGGGTGTGTTGCGCATAACAACAGTGGTGAAATAAGACAAATTCCCATTTCTTTTAATTCTTGAACAATGAGTGAAAAATACATAACATGCTATGGATGAGTCCCATCATCACTTCAATTCATAGTGGCCCACTCTAAGCTAATGGGTTGGTTTTAGCCAGTTCCTCATGTTCTGGTGGCCCCCAACCATAAAATTATTTTTGTTGCTACTTCATAACTGTAATTTTGCTACTGTTATGAATCATAATGTAAGTATCCGATGTGCAGGATGTATTTTCATTGTTAAAAACTGAACATAATTAAAGCATAGTGATTAATCACAAAAACAATATGTCATTATAGTATTGTGAAATATTTATTTCTAATTACAAATAAATGAAATTTTGTCTTGAAGCACAGTGTAACATGGGTAACAGTCTTCATGCTGGGTACTTGTATGTGGGCATATCTGCATGTGGGCGGACCCGCCTGGAGAGGGTTAGAGGAGAGGTATCTAGGTTCCTAAGACCATCAGAAATATGTGTTTTCCAATTGTCTTAGACGACCCCTGTGAAAGGGTTGTTTGACCCCCAACGGGGTTGTGACCCACAGGTTGGGAACCGCTGGTTTAAGCATTTCCAAAAAAGTTATGTGAACACATATATATGGGTACACTTATATATCTAAACATTTAACACCTTTTTGGGGTACAAATAATATGTAAGGTGCCTTCTGGCGATGTACTGGGTGATCTGCTGGGGTGCTAACCACAGGTCGCAGTTTGAGATTACCAGCTGTTTCATGGGAGAAAGATAAGACTTTCTATTTCTGTAAATTAGTTGCAGTCTCAAAAACCCACTGGGCAATTCCACCCTATCCTATAGGGTCTCTATTAGTCAGAATTAACTTGATGCAGTGAATTTGTGTCATGTAGTCTAAATATAATGAGAAACATGCATGTTATGTAAATATACATATATTTTAATTTAATTTTTTCTTAGTAGTCAGCTTCTCTAGATTAATATTAAGCAGAACAGATAACTTATATACATTTATTAAATAAATACTATAAAATATGTTACTTTAAATAATTAATGACAGTTCTCTTTTATTAAGTCCACTTATGCATTATCTCTTTTAAGCCTCCCAATTATGCTGGAAAATACATATTTTTATTTTAAAGTGAATCAGAGAGATTGTTACTTGATTAAGGTGTCTCCTGGCTAAGACAGAAAGTCAATATTCAAGATCAGGTCTGTTAAACTATAAAAGCCAATACTCTGTGCACTCCATCTCTAACAATATTCATGTCCAGACTCATTTCAAGTTAAGTGTTTTAAATGTAAAATTACTAAAGATACATTTCTTGATATATGTTTCAATCATTAAGAAGCAGATTTGTCTGGGAAAACACCTGAGCATGACATTGTAGGAAACTTCATCTGCAAGACCATTTATCAAGTTCACTATATCCCAAGCAATGTGATGAACGTGCTTGCCACAGTGCTTGGAGCATGGTGATCACTGTTACTTGATTCAGACCTCACATCAATCCTAGGACGGAATTTAGGTTTTTTTTAATTTTTAAATAATTTGCAAGTAATTCCACTTGCAAGGGGTCCCACAATCAAGTGACCTGAATGGTCCTTGAACTCAAGAGCCTTATGCTAGAGCTCTCAACAACTGTTCTATATTATTGATGTTGATGCTTAATTATTAGAGATTACTCTATTTCTTTTTAAAATACTAGCACAGTAGTCCTTTTGTATTAAAACACATTACATTCCAAGGAACTGCTTAAAGAAGAGATTTAAACACCAAACATTGAACTGAAAACAAGAAAAATAGTCCTGCAAGAATCAGATCCTTCTTTGTCTCAACAATGAAATAAACATGAATGCCTTGAAATAAACATAAATGCCAGCTTGACTTTTAGCCCTCAGGCCTCTCCCTCCCTTCAGTAATGGCAAATACATAAGAAAGGGCCATTGGGTGAGGGTGCCCCATGGCATGGCCATTTGAATAACATAAAGGCTAATTAAGCAATGAAAGGTAGAATGGGTGGTAAGAGAAAATGGGCAAAGCCATCCTGCGCAGTAATTGGCTTCAGGTGGCACAATTTGGGGAAATCAAACTTTCTTCACGTCTGAACAGCATTCTTCTGATGTTCTACAGTAAACACAATTTATGAAAGAAAACACTCCCTTTTTTTGGGGGGCGGGGTAGGGTGGAGGGACCTGTGTTTAGATTTCGGGAGAACGGTGTTTCTACTCCCCCTAAAAATCTATCTTCTCAATAACCCCAGCGAGCTACTCTCCTGGGCCCTCTGCGTCCTGAGAAGGAGACGGGAGTTCAGGGCAGGCCGTGGTTTTAGGTCGCACGCAGGAACGGCTGGCAAGGGTAGGCTGAAGCCAGGGTCTCGGGGACCCGCTGACAATATGGAGCCGGGAACTGTTTAGTGCTCCTCGCTTTGAATAAACTAGAGTCCTTTTATCACGAAGATGCAGGGGGCGCTGAGTTTCCCTAGAAAACTCATATAAAGACTCCATTGACGAGGAAGAATGCTTTATGCGGAATTCCTCAGTAGAACATTTGCAGCGTCTACAATTTAAGCTACTTTCTCTAAGAAATGTAACAAGCAAACAAACAATGGCCTGGTACTTTTCAGCTTGGGGAAAAATGTTCCAGTGTAAAGCAAAGTCTGGAGTTGGCGTCTCTGTCAGTCCTTGAGCTATCCGGAGGAGTACTAGGCAAAACCAACTCTAAGACGGAAATGCTAAAGAAAACAAAAACAAAGATGGAAATGCTATTAAAACTCAGCTTTGACAGACTCGACCCTCTCAGTCCACAGAGCCTGCACTGGCTCCCGGGAGGACCCTGTGTTTCACTCCCTGGTCTCTTCAGAAGACTGTGCCCCCTGCCCACTCCCCTTCCTGTCCCCCACCCAGGCCTAGGGATATGGCCAAGCAGGCTCTGATCACTGTGACACCCCCCCCCCCCCACACACACACACACAGCCTGAGGGTGATATCCCCCGGGACCGATTCAAGAGCTTCCAGAAAAGGAACATGATTGAGCCGAGGGAGAGAGCCAAATTCAAGCACAAGTACAAAGTCAAATTGGTGGAGAAGCGAGCATTCCGAGAGATCCAGTTATGAAGGCTACTTGATACCTGCATTTCCAGCCTTTAATAAACCCTGCTCTGAGGTACAAAACAAAACAAAACAGAAAACAAACAAACAAAAAAAAACAAGTCAGCTTTGTTATAAGAGAATACAATTCTTCCCAGACCTAGTGGGACTTGTTTATGGTTTCCAAACTCTTACCAGCAAGAGGCTCAACAAGTGAACCGGATTCTAGAAACGATGGCGGAGAAGGGTTGCTAGCACGGATGCTAGCCAAACGTGTCACATTCTCTCCATTGTTTCACAGCCACCACGACCCCTACGTGCATCTGCGTTTTACAAGAACTGGTTGCGTGTTCTCCAAAGGTGGGGTGCTCGTTAATCCTGGCTGCCTTCGCGCCCCTGGCGTGAGCCTTCATGCCACACCACGTATAGAACGAGAGCCAGCAGCACGGCCACAACCGCAGCATAAAAATAACTCTTCCCATTGGATATGCCCAAGGCGCCTTCAAACATGTGCGACTTAGTGGTGAAGTGCAGGCCATGGGAACTGTGCTCATCAAGGCCGCGTCTTCAGGGTCAATGCTCCGGAACTTTCACTCCTGAAATTGGGCGGCTGCGGGGCATTCAGGCTTGGCCAGGCGATCCAGGGCAGCGGTGGAGCAGACACGGGGGACCAGGACGCTCCGGGATTACTCTGTTTCAAAACCCATTTATCCACAATTTTAGGTGCTCTGCTAAAATTAAAAGCACTATATTTTCATATATCAGGGCAGCGTTCTCTTAAATATGTATATATACTGTTTTTAAAAAAAGTATGGGATTTGAGTTTATGAGTTACAACCAGATGATTTCCATTAACACCAATATGTACAACATTAAATTCAGTATCCTTGATGCTATTGTACTCTCAAATTTGCAGACACTTCAGCCAGTTTTAGATAGGTAGGACTTCCAGTCTGCTACCCGCCCCCCGGCCCCCCCAAACAACAAAAAACCCACTGCCATCAAGCAGATTCCAACTCAGAGGGTGGAACAGAATCACACGTTCAGATTTCAGAGCCTTTGTATGTTCCTGGGGGCAGCCAGCCTTATCTTCCTCCCTTCGTGGGCTACTAGGTTCGAGTAGTGCACTCCACTATGTCACCAGCCCTCCTAGGGGTGGCTTCGATCCTGCAATAACTGAATGAATGTCGGTGTTGTTTAAATGGGAAAAATATCTGTCACATTTGATTACTTATGCCTAATAAGTTGACTTACTTTCAAATTGTAGCTTTCTTGTATAAACATAGTATATGCCGGAATAGGTAAGACTCCTTCGAATACTATGTGTATTCTCGTACACTGCTAATGGTAATTACTGAAAAACTTGGGCAGTTCTTCTGAATGTACATTGACAACCTTTTTTCCATTTATTTTTATTAAGAGATCATTTTATTGGGGGCTCTTATAACTCTTATAACAATCCATACATCAAGTGTATCAAGCATATTTGAACATACGTTGCCATCATTCTTTTCTAGACTTTTACTTTCTATTGAGCCCTGGGTATCAGTTCCTCCCCCCCCCCAACCCCCCCCCGACCGCTTTATAAATTATTATTTTTATATCTTACACCGACTGCTGTCTCCCTTCCCCCATGGTTTCTGTTGTTTGTTTCCATGGAGGGGTGCATCCATTTGTGTTTTTGTTAATATTTTATTGGGGCTCATACAGCTCTTATCACAATTCATACATACATGTATTGTGTCAAGCAGCATCATTTATTAAATGGGGAGCTTTCAGGTTAAGTGCTGAACTGCCAGCAAAGTTGGTGGTTCAAAACATCAGCTGATTCTTGGGAGAAAGAAGCAGTTATCTGTCCCCTATGAAAACTTACAGCCTCAGACATCCTATATAGGGTCACTGGTGGTGTACTGGGTAACGCAGTGGATTACTAACCAAAAGGTCAGCAGTTCAGGAACAACCAGCCTCTCAGTGGAAGAAAGTTGAGGCTTTTTGCACCTGTGCAGATGTATGCCTCGTAAGCCAGAAGGGGCAGTTCTACTCTCTTCTGCAGGGTCGCTTTGAGCCTGAATTGAGTCCATGGCAGTGAGAAAGGTGAAATCAGAATCAAGTCAATAGCAGCGGTTATGGTGGTACCTGCACATAATGTAATACTGTGCAACTTAGAGATAACATGGCTTCTTTATACACCAATGTGTTAAGATTTCTGAAATACGGTGATAAATATAAATCAAGGTTTGGAACAATGGTATTATATGCTTTTATAATTAAAGTGGGAGAAAATATGATTATAAATTCATATTTGACCTGCCCCTCCCCACAGAAGAATTTATTTCAGAGGACAGCACTGAAGCTGCAGCTCTGGGAGAAGGACATGTCTGATCAAAGCGCACGGGAGCAAATAAAGGAGGAGGAAGAGAGAGTGGAGCACATCCTGGCCCACCAAGCCTTGAGGACAATATTCCCGCTCAGAAGAGCCAATCCACAGAGAAGACCATATGGCCGGCCTCACTATGAGACATGATATCCCTCAATGACTCATAGCCCTACAAGGGACAACACTGGAGACACAGTGTGGGAATTCTGCCTAATCTGATCCCACCACACCGAGGCAAAACATTGAGGGCGTGCAACAACAGCAAGGGGAACAGAGCAATAAAATACCCAGGGATACCAAAAATAGACTTGGGGGCCAGGGCTTGGCACCCCAACAGGAAACACTCCTAACGGCCAACAAACAATCCTTGAGCTAAGTACAGGCTTTTCTTTTTAGTTGTTGGGGGGTTTTTGTCATTGGCTTTTTGTTGTTTTTATTTTCTTTTGTTGCTTGGTTTTGGTCTGTCTTGTTTTCGTGCATATTATTATTATATCCGCAGGTCGTCTAAATAAGATAGGCTAGATGAACAATATGGAGGAGAAAACAACAGGACTGACAGTTCCAGGGGGACATGGGAGAGGGGAAGGTGGGGGAAAGGAAGTGGTGTTAACAAATCCAGGACAAGGAACAACAAGTGATCCAAATCGATGGCGAGGAGAGTGTAGGAGGTCTGGTAGGGCGTGATCAAGGGTAATGTAACCAAGAGGAATTACTGAAATCCAAATGAAGGCTGAGCATGATAGTGGGACAAGAGGAAAGAAAAAGGAAATAGAGGAAAGAACTAGGAGGCAAAGGGCATTTATAGAGGTCTAAAGAAAGGCATGTACATATGTAAACATATTTATATATGAGGATGGAGAAATAGATCTATGTGCATATATGTATAGGTTCAGTATTAAGGTAGCAGATGGACATTGGGCCTCAAGTATTCCCTCAATGCAAGAATACTTTCTTCTATTAAACTGGCATTCCATGATGCTCACCTTCGTGACACGATCACGGAAGACAAAGCAGGTGCATAAGCAAGTGTGGTGAAGAAAGCTGATGGAGCCCAGCTATCAAAATATATAGCATCTGGGGTATTAAAGGCTTGAAGGTAAACAAGTGGCCAACTAGCTCAGAAGCAACAAAGCCCACATGGAAGAAGCACACCAGTCTGTGTGATCATGAGATGTCGAAGGGATGAGGTATCAGGCATCTAAGAACAAAAAATCCTATCATTGTGAATGAGGGGGAGTGTGGAGTGGAGACCCAAAGCCCATCTGTAGGCAACTGGACATCCCCTTTTGGAAGGGTTGCAGGGAGATGAGTCAGTCAGGGTGCAGTATAGCAACAACGAAACATACAACTTTCCTCTAGTTCCTAAATGCTTCCTTCCCCCACCCCACTATCATGATCCCAATTCTACCTTATAAATCTGACTAGACCAGAGGATGTACACTGGTACAGATGGGAACTGGAAACACAGGGAATCCAGGACAGATGATCCCTTCAGGGCCAGTGGTAAGAGGGGCGATATCAGGATGGTGGGGTGGAAAAGGGGAACCAATTACAGGGTTCTACATATAATTTCCTCCATGGGGGATGGGCAACAGAAAAGTGGGTAAAGGGAGATGGCAGACAGGTCAAGATATGACAAAATAATAATTTATAAATTATCATGTGTTCATGAGGGAGGGGGAATGAGGAGCTGATGCCAAGGGCTTAAGTGGATAGCAAATGTTTTGAGAATGATTAGGGCAATGATAATACAAATGTGCTTTACACAACTGTTGTATGTATGGACTGTGATGAGTTATATGAGCCCCAATAAAATGATTTTTAAAAATTCACATTTGATCATATTTTTCTAGACATTCTAAAATGGTAAAATGAATGACAGGGGCAGGAATAGAAACTATCAATTTTCATACTTTCTTTAATATTTGGACATATTACCTTTTTTAAAACATTAATTTTTAAAGTATGTTATCTTTATTATGGCAGACTAGTAGGTACACTAACCAGGCCCAATACAACAAAGACATGAGAGATCAACTGAACAGATAGGGATCATCTTGGAGCCCCGAGCTTACAAGTAAGGACAGATTGTGTATTGAATACTGAGTAGAGGGAACGGCTAAGCAAAAATGGTGGAAACGGGATGGATGGGATGAGTATATTGTCAGCTGGCTTGGCACAGTCTGGACATCTTGAAATTTTGCAAGCACCGTTCAGTGAAGAAATGCACCTGAAACACAGGGGCCCACACTGCTGGCTGGAGACAAGAGACTCCTCCTCTCATTCCCCAAACCCTCTTGGACACTAGAAGCATGGCCAGGTCCCACTCTCACCCACCAGCAGCAGCTCACACATACATACATACATACATACATACATACATACATACATACAGGCCTTCTAAGGGGGAGGCTGAAGCCACGTCATCATGAATTGGGCACCGGGGCACCACTGTCAAGTTTGGAAGCTTGTGAACTCTCTCTTCAGACGACCAGAAAAGCAATGCCAGCCAAGTGGCCTATTTCTGGCTATCCCTTGGAAGGCAAGGGTATCTTCCATAACCAAATACCTTCTTTGGCTCCAAAGATTTCATTCCAGGAACAAGCACTCTGGCCTGAGCCACTCCAGGAGCCACCAAAATTACTGGAACAGTTGTCCTCACCTAAGACAACCTCAAGGTCTAGGACAGGGTGTCCCACTCCAACTCTCCCTTCCCATCTCATGAGCCCCTTCCTTGGCTGGTAGTGGGTTCTGACCCTAAGGGAGTGCCCAGTTCCCCTCGGTTTTTGCCTAAGTCCTGCCTCCTCTTTTCTGTTTCTCTCTTAGTTTATTAGTCTCTTCTCTCCCTGCCTAGTTTTGTTATTTTTCCCCTTTTCCTTTCCTTTTATCCCCTTTTAGTATTTATTTTTGCTTACTATTTTTTGTGGGTTCCTCCTGCTGTTATTTATTTATTTTTATTTTTGTTTTTAGAAATATTTTATCCTGGGAACCGATGACAAGGATCTACATATAACCTCCTCCCTGGGGACGGACAACAGAAAAGTGGGTGAAGGGAGATATTGGACAGTGCAAGATATGACAAAATAATAATTTATAAATTATCAAGGGTTCATGAGGGGGGAGCGGTGAGGGAGGGGAAAAATGAGGAGCTGATGCCAGGGGCTTAGGTGGAGAGCAAATGTTTTGAGAATGATGAGGACAATGAATGTACAAATGTGCTCTACACAATTGATGTATGTATGGATTGTGATACGAGTTGTATGAGCCCCTAATAAAATTATTTTTAAAAAAGGATAAACACCAAAAAAATTTTTTTTATCCTGTCCCACCTGATAGGATATAGCAAACATGCCCACATGGCCTAACTAATATATATATATATATATATATATATATATATATATATATATATATATATATATATATATATATATATATTTGACAGAGATTTATACCCAAGTATTTACCTTTACTGAAAATGTATTCAAGGATATAGTGAACTATGAAATTATGAAAACATTTTAGACATAACTACCTTGAGGAGTGAGCTTCTGGGTGGGGACATCAGCTTAGGTCCACAGTGATAGGGGACATAAAGGTCAAATGGCATTAGAAAGAGAATAGCAAACAAAAACTTGACTTCATAATATCACTTAAATTCTGTGCACCTCAATTTTCTTGTGATAATAAAACCAAAACCAAAATCACTGCCATTAAGTAGATGCCAACTCCTAGTGACCCTATAGGGCAGGGTAGAACTGTCCCTGTGGGTTTCCAAGATTGTAACTCTTTACAGTAGAAAGCTCCATCTTTCTTCCGTGGAGTAGCTGGAGGTCTCGAACTGTTGACCTTATAGTTAGCAGCCCAACTTGTAATTACTACACCACCAGGATTCCTTTGTGATAAAAGGATTGGGGGTGGGGTAAGGTCATAATAGGAAACCCAATTGTAGTTATGAGCATGAGAGTCTATATTTGTACAACACTTAGAAAACTCCTGGTACAGAGTAAGTGTTAGTTAAATAAAACAGTCCGTCATGAGTTTTACTTCTGAGAGGAAGTACAATCAAACCAGTGAGTGGCCCTAGACCCATATCTACTTCCCTTATTTCCTTTTAGTTCAGAGGTTGCTGCTCATGACAAATATTGCACCGAATTAACTTTTTTACGCAAAACATTATCTTTCATTTTCATTCACATACTGTACACTTATGTAAGATAAAATGTCCTTCTCATAACTATATTTTGTTTCTCTGTAGCTAAGGGCAGTAGGGGTTATTAGGGATTCCACCGTGACTTCCTGAAAACAGAAAATACATTGTAAATATATTACTAGCCGAGAAGGGTGTAGTATAGAAAGTTAGGGTACCAAGAGAGCCTGTATGGGTCCTGAGATGTACGAGGACAGATAGTAAAATTTGTATAATGAATTTCTGGTGTAAAGTTTCTACCTTTTATTGAATACCATATAACTTTAATAGAAAAGTGAGGCATTAAGCAGATAGTTTGTCCAGGGTCGCAATTTCTTTGTGGCAGACTAAAATTTCTGAAACTAGAGCCAAAGCTCTACTGCTTTCACTGTCATGACCACTGTACAGACAAAGAAACGGAGGAAAGGCGCAGAGAGTACAGCGCTCACCTACAATAGAGCAACAGCAAAACCCAAATGCAGAGCCGAGTTGCGCTCAGGACACTTGCTCTTGGGAGTCGTCGGACACAGAGCTCTGCTCTGGTTCCCTTACCTAACTCCTTGCCCTTTCCCCACTGCTCAGCCTTGGTCTTCACTTTCCCCATTGTCCCCTTAGAAGGAGAGCCTTTCTCCTCAAGCCTTTTGGGTCCTTACTGCTCTGCCCAGTCAGCTCTCTCAAGCAAAATGTCTGTTTGCCTTCTAGATTCTTGATTTCCAGCAGCGTGGTTTTCGGTAAGCCATACCATGACATGATAGTAAAGTACCCTGACAGCATTATCTCAAGGATCCAAGAATGCTTGGAAAGCATGGAAATCGTGACAGGCAGAGGACGCACTTGTACACTTCATTGTCACTATTATCTGCAGCCTGTGGAGGTGCCAGAATATCTGGGCATAAATTGTCCAAATGTAAACCAGTCTGAACTTCGCAGAGTAAGCACAACATTAAGTTTCTCATAAGCACAGAGCAGTATTTTTCAGATCAGTGTGTTTTAGGAGCACAGGTGGTAGGCTGAAAACTCAAAACCAGAAAAATACACGGTTGAACTCAACTGGGATTTACTTTTTCTATTGTTACACTCTTGAACATATTCCTGAAGCAGTCTCATCGGAATCCACAAAAGAAACATCAAAAGCATCAAAAAGATAAGGAACAGTGCTTCTAAAACACCGAGTCTGCTCTGGCTAGTGGAAGTGAATTTAAAAGTGCTCCTGCTAAGGGTGCGATTTTGTTAATTAATATTCATTAATTTAAAAAAATCCACTTCTATTCTTGTGACACAATGCATGCTGGAAAAATACCAACAGCACCTCCGTTCAAAGGCATTCTCAAAGCAGTTTGGCGGAGACACTCACACATTTATCCCCTTCCTGAGTCAGGCGCTCCTTCTTTAGGCACGCTCACTGCCGTTTGAGAACAATTGGCTGGGCAAACTGCACCCATTGGTTTTAGACTCGGTGGACCTTCATGGAAGTTGGCCTCCTTGGAGCCATCAGATTTGGTGCTCGAAGATGAAGATCCATGCCCTGTGTTTAGACCACACCATCCATCCTTATGGAGTAGCCTGGGGATCAGCATGGGAATAAGCTGTCTAGGGGGTTGGCATGTAGCACTTAGGAACCACACAACTCAATTGCTGCTGTGGAGCTGACTCCAACTCACGTGGACGTCATACACGAGAGGGCCAAGGGTTGACATCTCCAGCATGTTCCTTCATTCAATTTGTCAGTGCAGCTATTGTGTCAATTAACCTTACTGAAGACCTCCTTTGCCTTGTCACCCTCCACTTCAGTAAATATGATGTCCTGTAGCAATTGAGCTCTGCTGAGGACCGATCCAGAGCAACCAAATGAGGCAATGTTTTGTTATGATCTGTAGGGGCTTAAGTAATTTTTAGAAGTAGATTGCCAAGTCTTTCTTCCTAGTCTATTTTCCTCATAGACTCTTTCAATATTTCAAAGGAATATTTTCTTTAGTCCTTTCACTGTAAGTAAGGTATGTTGAGCGTGTCCACCATGGGAGACCCTGCTGGTATTTGAAATACTGGTTGTACAGCTTCCAGCATCAGGGCCACATGCAAAACCGCTAGTCTGACAAACTGAAAGATGCATAGTAAAATAGTTCATCGTAACTATATACATATGGTCTGGTTTAACCTCAAAGCTTTCCTTGAAAAATGGGTAATGATTCTAAGAGTTTCTCCCACAATGTGGCTATGATGCTGGAAGCTAGGACACTGGTATTTCACATAGCAGCAAGATCACCCAAAGTGAACAAGCTTCAGCAGAGCTTCCAGACTAAAAACATGATGAGGTAAAGGCTGTGTTTTTTAAAAAAAAAAAAAATCATTTTATTGGGGGCTCGTACAATTCTTATCAGTCCATCCATCCATCCATTGTGTCAAGCGCATATGTACATTTGTTGCCATCAAAATTCTCAAAACATTTGCCTTCTACTTGAGCCCTTAATATCGGCTGCTCATTTCCCCCCCACTCCCCACTCCCCCTACCTCATGAACCCTTCATAATTCATAAATTATTTTGTCATTTTACACTGTCCATCTCCCCCCGCACTCTCCTCTGCTGTCCATCCCCCAGGGAGGAGGCTATACATAGATTCTTGTAATTGGTTTCCCCTTTCTATTCATTTCCTCCACCCTCCAGGCATGGCCACTGTCACCACTGATCCTGAAATAGTCATCTGTCCTGGATTCCCAGTTTCCAGTAGATATCTGTACCAATGTACATCCTCTGGTCTAGCCAGATTTGTAATGTAGAATTGGGATCGTGATAGTGGCGGGGTGGGGGAGGAATCATTTAAGAACTAGAGGAAAGTTATGTTTCATCATTGCTACCTTACACCCTGACTGGCTCATCTCCTCCCCACAACCCTTCAGTAAGGGGGTGTCCGGTTGGCTACCGATGGGTTTTGAGTCTCCACTCTGCACTCACCCATTTTCAATGATATGGTTTTTTGTTCCTTGATACTTGATACATGATCCCTTTGACAGCTCATGGTCACACAGGCTGGTGTGTTTCTTCCATGTGGGCTTTGTTGCCTTCTGAACTAGGTGGTCACTTGTTTATCTTTAAGCCTTTAAGACCCCAGACGCTGTAGCTTTTGATAGCTGGTCACCATTAGCTTTCTTCACCACATTTGCTTATGCACACGTTTGTCTTCATTGATCGTATCAGGGAGGTGGGCAGCCATTGATATTATTTTTAGTTCTTCGATGTCTGATAACTGGTCCCTTCTATACCTTGTGGTCAGACAGGTTGGTGTGCTTCTTCCATGTGGGCTTTAATGCTTTTCAGCTAGATGGCCACTTGTTTATCTTCAAGCCTTTAAGACCCCAGACGCTACATCTTTTAATAGCCAGGCACCGTCAGCTTTCTTCACCACATTTGCTTATGCACACATTTTTCTTCAGCAATCTTGTTGGGAAGGTGTGTATCCTGGAATGCCAATTTAATAGAACAATGTGTTCTTGCAGCAAGTAAGTGCTTGAGTGAAGGCCCAATAACCATTTGCTGCCTTAATAGTAGGCCTATAAATATAGGCACATAGATCTGTTTCCCCACACTTATATAACTATATTTACATATGTACATTCCAGTCTTTAGACCTCTATAAATACCCTTTGTTGCCTAGTTCTTTACTCTATTTCCTTTTACTTTCCTCTTGTTCCACTATCATACTCAGCCTTCATTTGGGTTTCAGTAATTTCTGTTACCTTGCTCTTGTTGAATTCCTCCCAGGCCTCTCACACCCTCCTTGCCACTGATTTTGGATCACTTGTTTCTCCCCTGTCCCTGGGTTGGTCAGCACCACCTCCTTACCACCTGTATTGGACAGGGTTCTCTAGAGAGACAAACCAGATTGCTAGTAATTATATATAAATATATTTATAAAGATAGATATATAATTCAAGAAATAAACTGTTAAATTATATACAGATAGATAATACAAGAAATTAACAGTTAAATTATAAAGCAGTGAGACACTAGCAGTCCTTCAAGACTTGAGAGCTGCCAGTTGCCAGTCCCTTTCTGTAGAGAGAGCTGGGCTATATATACCCAGGCAGCAAACAGCAAGGCAGGTCGCCAACTGTCATCAACTGTCAGTCCCCAGCTCCAGAGATGAACATTCCAATCATGTGGGCTTAAAGGGACCTCAAATAACAGCGACACAGTCCACAGGCTAGGCATCCCATAGGTAGTATACCCCTTTAAACTGAGGCACAGAACAACCAAGGTGCGGCTCACCGAGCCATTTATCCCTCTGCCCTTCAGTTAATCCTACTTGTGTTTATTGGCCAGGCTGGCACAATAAACTATCGCAATCCACCCCTTGCCAAACTGGCACCTGTACACAATTCTTTACCCATAGATACTTATATAATTTCCAGATATTAATGAAATCACACTTATACTTATCATCAATCATCTATCATACATGTAAATGAAAACACACTGAGTCAAATTATATCTGATATAACATACTTGAACAAAGGAAATATATGCAATAATCACATACAAAGAAAATACATTGACAATTACAAGCCTCGCTTTTGCAACTGATCACGTGGTCGTAACTGATAGGTAGAACTACCTTCTACTGCTACCCATTCTGCATTACCTTTGCCCTCAGCAAGCACCTCAGCTGGCTGTGATTTTTGGCCTGGCGGGGTGACCCAGACCTTCATTCCTGAGGGGTCTGGGTCATTATAAGTCCTGTTAGGATTGGGTTGCTGCAACTTACCATTTACTTTAGTAACAGGACATGGTAACACTAAGAGTCGGCCTATGGGATCTCCTGGATTCCAGACATATTCTTCTTTACCTCCATTATGTAGTACCAGTCCAATTTCTCCTTGGTAATCGGGATCAATCACACCACTTAGTACGGTGACACTCTTCCTGACCTGTTGATCCAAAGGCATGAGAAGTCCAAAGTGTCCAGGGGGCATTCTCAGCTGACAGTTCAGTGGAATCCATGCTGTGTTTCCAGGTGGGAGAGTCCCTTTCTTCGGGACCAGGACCTCCAGGCCTGAGGAACACAGGGTTGCTGGGACAGGAAGCAAAAATGCTGCAAGGGGATCACTAGGAGTAATAGTGAGTGGTGCCACTCCAGCTTCTGTCCCCTCTGCCCTTCAGTTAATCCTACTTGTGTTTATCGGCCAGGCTGGCACAATAAACTATAGCACCACCTGCCTCCCCCTCTCCCATGTCCCCCTGGAACCATTGGTCCCGTTGTTTTCTCCTCCAGACTATTCATCTAGACTATCTTATTTAGATAGATCTGTAGAGATAATAATATGCACCAAAAATCAAGCCATAGCAAGATAGGCGATGAGAGAACACAGCGATGACAAAAAAGGAAACCAATTACCCAGAGAAGAATAAATTAATCAAAAGAAAAAATTGTTTAAAGAAAGAAAAACCTGTAAATAGATCAAGGTCTGATTTTTTTATCTCTAGGCATGTCCTTCAGTCAGGTCCAATGGGGTACCATGCTCTAGCCCCAGAGCTCTGCTCCCACAGTTGCTCTGCTGCATGCTTTTAGTGGTTTGCCTCAGTGTCACAGGGTCAGTCTGGGCCAGTCCTAACACTGAGTCTCCAGTGTTGCCCCCCTTAGGGCCCTGAGCCATCAAGGGATGGCGTGTCTCGTAGTGGGATCAGCCATATTGTCCACTCTGTGCATTGGCTGTTCAGAGCGGGGATATCGTCCTCGAGGCGATGGGCCAGCATGCGCACCTCTCTTCCTCCCTCTTCATTGCTCCCATTTGCTCTGATCAGACATGCCCCTCTCCCCTAGCTGCCGCTTCAGTGTCGTCCTCTCAAGTAAATTCTTCTGGAGAGAGGGGCAGTTGAAGTAAAGGCTGTTTTACCTTCAAAGGAATTAGCTACTAAAATGTAGTAGTGAAACATAATCAGATACTGAAACCCTCATGAATGATAGCAAAGCATTGTCAGAGATAGTGCCAGATGATGAGCCCTCAGGTCAGGAGGCGATCAAATTATGACTGAGGCACAGCTGCTGTAATGACAAGGATGGAGTAAAGCCTTCCAGGTTAAACGCAAAATGAGAAGAAACAGTTGCAAACATCTAGGAATAATTGGAACTTGGAATAAAGTATGGATCTAGGAAAGTTGGAAGTTGTTAAAAATTAAATGGAATGCACACAGAGTGAGGCACTTGTGAGCTGAAATGGACTGCTATTAGCCATTCTGAATCAGAAAAATCATGATTTTCTAAGCTGGCAATAACAGATTTAAGAGAGCATTTCAAGATCTATCTATCTACATACCATGCTTTCTGTGATCGGATTTTATTTATCCACACACAAGACAATCCAGTGTAAATATTTTTCAGATTTATGCAATAATCACTAGTTAGTGATGCAGACATTGAAGAACTTTGCGAGCATCGTTGGTCTAAAACTGATCAAATATGCACTCACAGTAAGCTGCTAATTATTGATGACGGGAATGCAAAGGTGAAAACCACAGAGGGATGAGCAGCAGTGGAAAATATGGGGTCAGTGACAGAAATAAAGCTGGAGATCACATGATAGAATTTTTCAAGACAAGTGACTTATTCAGAACACACACACCTTTTTTCAATACCACATAAGGTGGCTATACACGTGAATTTCCCCAGATGGAATAGAGAGAAATCAATTTGACTATATCTGTGAGGAGAGGTGATGGAGCAACTAAAAGTAGGCCTAAGGTTAATTGGGGAACAGACCATTAATCACTCTGACAAGTTCAGTTGAAGCTGAAGAGAAGTAAACCAAATCCAGGAGACCAAAATAGAACCTTGGGTATCTCCCATCCTCATTTCCAGAAGATCTAAGCACGGATTTGATGTACTGAATACTAATTTCCAGGAGACTCGATGAGTTGTGGGAGGACATCAAGAACATCTTACATGAAGAAAGCAAAAGGTCATTAAAAAGACAGGCAAGAAAAGGACGAAAAATATTAAACAATGCAAAAAGCAACAAAAAAGAGGGAAAGACCAGAGCCACAGCATCAAAAAGGACTAGTGGACATTCAACCATTTCAAGGCGCAGCATATGATCGAGGATCAATAGTACTGCAGGAAGAAGTCCCAACAATAATTGGAAGCATTAGCCAAAAACAAGGTTCCAGGAATCGATGGACTACCAATCGAAATGTTTCAACAAGCTTATGAAGCATTGGAAGCACTCATTAGTCTATGCCAAGAAATATGGAAGACCTGGTTATCTGATACCCATTCCCAAAAAAGGTGACCAGACATTTTGTGCCAATTACAGAAAAATTTCATTGATATCACATGCAAGTAAAATTTTGCTGTATACCATCCGGTAATACATTGCAGTAGTACATTGACAGAGAGCTGCCAGAAATTCAGGCTGGATTCAGAAGAGGATGTGGAATAAGGGATATCATTGCTGATATCAGATAGATCTTGGCTGAAAACAGAGAATACCAGAAAGATGTTTACTTGTTTTATTTTGCATTTTGACTCTGTGGCCCATAATGCACTACGGCTTCCCTTGAAAAGAACCTGTACATGATTCAAGAGGCAGTTGTTCAGAGAACCAAGGGAACTGTGCATGGTGTAAAATCAAGAAAAGAGTGGGTCAGAGTTGTGTCCTTTCTCCATACTTATCCAATCGGTGTGCTGAGCAACTCATCAGAGAAGCTAGCTTATATGAAGAAGAGTGTGGCATCCGGATTAGAGGAATTTAGTAAAATTGCCATATGTGTGGGAAACAGAAAGAGTTCTCCCCCAGATATATGTAGACTTAGGAGAGTGCAGTTGCCAGACAACTGTCTGGACTGGTAGGGCCTCCTCCCTGCTGCTGTTGAGGACAATGGGCTACTTCCCCTAAAGGCTTGAGACCATTAGCTTGGTTCCTGTAGGTGGGGTTGACACTCTGCTGATAATGGTCTAAGTTGAGCAGGGAACAGGTCAAACCCTGCTCAGTGACATCCAAAGTTAGGATCGGCCCTTCTTGTCACATGTATACACCCAATCCCTCCTCTTCCTATTGCATGTATATCCCTAGATTGTCCCCCCTTCATTGCTGTATTACCCTATAGTGCAACCCTTTCCTGTGATGTATGTCTTTACCTGTAACTAGTGGGCTTGCATTCCCCCCAAAGGTATATAGGCCTGGGTTAGCAATCAAGAGTTCCCTCTTGGGGCTCCCCTCTTGCCCTCTCGTAGGTTCCCCCTCTCCTCTCCTGTCCTCACTCCACTGTTCCCTTTCCCCTTATCCTCCTACCCCCCTCCTCCTCGCCACATGGACCATCAAGTGGGGTTGAGGTGAGCATACTACCATGAAATGTGTCTGACTCCATTATTTCAATCTTTCCTCTATCTCTCATGCCTTCAATGACTTTAATATAATATTTATATATATCTCAACCGTACAATTGCGCCTATCAAACCCATGATTAGTGGGGGGAGGGGGGCTGGCCTTCCAACCATACGTATGTAAGAGTAACCCCTTCTTGTTTGCTGAGAGGGCTTGAGTACTTGCTAATGACAATCAAGGATTGTAACTTTCAGCATGGATTACAAGTCAAGGTAAAGAAAACCAAAAGCCTCACAACAGAACCAACAGGTAACAACATGAATAAACAAAGAATAAAATGACAAGTATTTCATCTTGCGTGGATCCACAATCAATATTCATGGAAGCAGCAGTCAAGAGATCAAACCATGCATTGTGTCATAGGAAAATATGCTGCATAAGACCTCATGTAAAGTGTTGAAAGCAAGAATGTTATTTTAAAGATGAAGGTGCAGCTGATCCAATACATGGCATTATCTTGCCTATTTTATGGTCGGTAGCTTCTAACAGGTTTCTCACTTCCTGATTCCCAGGAGCAGTTCTTACTTGGTTTTGTTCCAGACAGTAGAAAAGATGTTAGGTGTAACTTCTTGAACCTCTATGCAAGTGAGGTCTGGCCTCAGGCATATGCCTATTAAGTAGCTGCTTTGCTGACCAATAAAAACAGGTAGTTAGGGGCCAGGCTACTTTTAACCATTGTGGTGTGGTGTGTGATGGTATATTCTGATTAAACATTTCCCACCATGGAAAAGACTGGTTTTACAGTTGACCACTTATTAAAAAATCACAATAGTACAAAAATAATACCAAATTCAGAAAGGTCATTCTTTCACAAAAGATTAACACGTATGCTTTAAATTACTGAACATAGTATTTTTTAAAAAGCCAGAGCAGGCTTCAGCCTTCTACCGGCTTCCCTGCAGGGCACAGCCACACCCAAATTCACCAGCACACCAGAAAATCCTCAGCCCAAAACAATGTTCAATTGACTCAACTCTTAGCCAATCTCAACACCCACGTTTTTCCTGGTTCCCCAAACACAGAGAGTACCAGCGTCACGCATTCACAAAGAGGCTCCCCACTAATAAGGCCTGGGTGAGGTATTGGCTCTCCAATCTGAATGTGCAGTAAAAGTCAACAGGCCTCTGGAGAACATATGTACATCTCAGGGCATCTGGATATAGGGAGTCTTAGAGTCACAATAACTCCCCAAACCTAGATTCCAACTCAAAATGAGTATGTAAGTCCATGTGTATCTTGATTCTGTTTCTCTTTAATCTTATTGATGGCCAATGTTATAAACATACATGATTCACTTTTTAAAGCTGAATTTTAAAAAGTCCCATCTTCTTTCCACATCGTCTAGCTTGCATGTCTCGCTATGCATCTGCTCACAGAATATTGTTATTGACAGAACTATCCCTGATCTGATCCTTGGTCCAGTCACTATGGTTTTCTTTCAGGTCCCCCAGAACCACATCATTCTCTACCAAAGGACCACTTGATCACTATTCTTTTTCTCTAACAACCTCATTCCACTGTTCTCTCTGTCAGCTTAAATGCCACTTCCAGAGGTAGCTAGCTATAAATGTTTTTTGGGTTTGCCCATCTTGCTTCACACATGTGTACACCTTAACATCTCTCTGCTGCATACCCTCTCTCTATTTGACTAGATTAATTAGGCCTTTTAGTAGCAACATTTAATGTAAGATAGCTAAGCACATATACCTATTGTCAAATTTGTACTTGTTTGAGGCCACTTTAATTACAGAAAGCCGCGAGAAATGTTAAGATTGCCATCTTCAGTAGTGTTCCTTGAATAGCTCTAGCTTTTTAATGTCCATGTACTTTAGCTTAGAAATCAACATCAACATTTAATACATGTAATAAGTTAAACATTGTTGGTGAAATAGGAGTTGGACTTCGATTTTTCAAATGTTTCCAAAAGTCTGCTTTATTTTAAAATACACAGTAGTTGGATACAAAGGCCTGTTTTAACCATTGTGCTGGGGAAGATTACAGTGACGGCTTACGTTGATAATCTCTTCCTCTCTAGAGCCCACTCTTCTCAACGTCTTACTAAGAAGGATTTCCCTTGGCCTCCTGTCTGCTGTAACAGAGTCCTTTGATGATGGTGATTATGGGACCACATTTCCCATAACTATCTGAAGATTACTAAAGTTTTGCAGTTACTGGTTTTCCTACTGGTATCTTACAACCTAAAGAGAGAGAGAGAGAGACAATTTAGGAATTACACTGATTTTATCATTGCTTATATAACTGTTTCTTAAGCCACTGGACGCTGACATTTCTCCAGTGCTTTACAGGTTGTGAAAATACCAAGGCACAGTATGAGAGGCAGAATGTGAACACAGACATGTGTTCTGAACTTCAATTAGGGTCCAGTATGTTTATATCCATAGTGCATTTGCTTCCTGCGATTAAGAAATCAAAAAAGGAGTTTTCTTATTGTTTAGACCTCTTACCATGTCAGAAATCAAAAGCTTCAAGTTATATGTTTTGAGATTCAGATATAATATAAAGGTTTGGAATCTGAACCTGCATATAATCTTCAACCCAGTATGGTATTCTCAGCTTTCCTTTGTCAACTATTCCACCCTTTTCCTCAACCACTCTCCTCTAGCCATCTGCCCAGCCTTGCTTTTCTGCTCAGACATCATTCTGAAGTTCTTCTAATCCACAGTGAATTTAGGCGAGTGCACATCACTGAAAATAGTACTTATATGGGTATTTTCTCAATGGTATTGGGCTTACTCAATCAGCACACTGTCATTTTTCACCAAATTTTAATATGGTAAAATTCTACAAATTCCCCCATCTTTCTCATGAGGCCATTTTAAAATCTGTGTCAATTCTACGCTGTTTGCGTCCAGACTGGCTATTCTACGCTTTTTGTGTTTAGCAGTTTCCTTGGGAAAATTCTAGATTACAGTATTTTTCTGCAAATAGCACGCACAATGTGTTTTATTTTTCAAACTGTACAACCCCATCAGACATTAGTTTCCTATGTGAGCAATATGTGTTATACGCATGCACCCATAATTTATACGAGCACATTATATGTAACACAATATGGTATATAGTTTTCTGCCTATATTAAAATTCTCCATCTACATTCCATTTTATAAAGTATTTGGTAATTAATTTTTATAAGCACATTGTGAGAATGGATCATATTGCATTAAACTGCACGTACCAAGCATTCCTTCCATTTTAGATGTGGCAGGCTCATTCACATTAAGTACAGAGTCATTATTTCTAAGACAAAAGGAAAAAACAAGTTTTATTATTGTATAAACTAGGGTAAAAGACAACTATGATTATATTTTTGTTACTGGTTTTACATATATCGTTAGACTAATTTTAATAGTCTTCCTCAAGGCCAATTTTAAATAATTGAACGGCCTACTTCCTGGTTAAGTCCTTAATTCTTTTAACCAAATAAAGAATACTACTTGGGGAATTTGGCAGTAAGCTCTATCAGTCTTAAGTTTATTGACTTGAAAAAGTAAATTATCATTTACTTTGAGAGCAGATTCTCCCACTACAGGGCTTTGTTTTCTGGGGGTGAAGAGGTGGATGCTTCAAGAAGTTAGATCTCGGGACCACAGTCTCAAGGGATACATACCAAGGTCAACTGACATAAGTTAATTCACAAACACAAAGTTCTACATCCTACTTTGGTGAGTCAGAACTAAGATGCTAAAAGCTCATGAGCAGCCATCTCAAGTCCAACTGTTGGTCTCCCCTTGTCTGGAGGAAAGAAGACTGGAGAAAACCAGATACACATGGAAACAATGAGTCCAATGGACCATGTGAACACCAGTCTCTATGACTCTATGAATCCCGAAAAACTAGGTAGTGTCTGGATACTGTTAACAACTGCTCAGAAAAGGATCTCATTAGAAGGTCCTAGATAGAGTGTTAGAAGAAAAATATGGAACAAAACTCAAAATCATAAAAAATTTTTAAAAATCAGGCTTACTGGTCAGACAGAGACTGGCAGAACCCTCAAAGACTATGGCCCTCAACTGAAGAACCACTAGTTCTTATATTATGGCCCTGCTCAATACTCGCCCCCAAGAAGGGAACACAGAAGATTCAGGTGCTATAGCAAAATGTGGTACCTAGCTAGCAGATAAAATAGCATCTGGGTTCTTCAAGGCTTGTCTCCAAACAAGCAGCCAACTAAGTCCACATGGAAGAAGCCACAAGTCTTAGTCACTAAAGGATTGTAATCCATATACCGTATATACTCATGCATAAGCAGAGTTTTTCAGCACAAAAAATGAAAAAAACTGGGGTTTAGCTTAAGCATGGGTCAGTGGTACCACAGCGAGATGTAACATCTTGCTGGGCCAACCCCCTCACCTAGGTAACTGGATGAGCGCCCATTATCTCGCGGGTGATTGCCGTTTCTCCGCTGTTCATTCAAAGCCCCACTGACACTGCAAGGGTTTGAATGTTTGTTTACTCACATCTAACCAGTCAGAGCCATCCTGTGAGGTGGACGGCTCCAATTCGCAGAAGCACCCATAGTAATTCACTTACATCGGCAGCTGAACTGATAAGGATATGTCTTGGGAAGGGGGGTGGGGGCGCATTACCATGAAAGTTCTTTTTCAAAGTCTTGTTTAAAAATATTTAAATATATTACCCCACTGATGTCTCAATTTTTAGTAATTTTATTTTCATTTGTTTTTGATTATTGAAACTCACCAATAGCTTCTGCATTTCCCACCCTACGCTTATACTCGAGTCAATCAGTTTTTCTGGTTTCCCAGGTAATAATTAGGTACCTCGGCTTATACTTGGGTCGATGTATAATCGAGTATATACGAGTAATCCAAAGTAGAAGGAGGTATTAGTATCAGAGCTTAAGTTGTGAGAATCCGGTATGCAGAAGGTAATGGATGGCAGTGGGAGCCCAAGATTCATTTGTGAAACTACATAGGAAATGAACCTCCAGAGAACTCCCCCGATCTAAAACTGAGGGATGGGAGGAAAGCAGTCACTAAACAGAGTGCTTGGGAGAGAGGAGTACAGAAGATCAAAGGCATATATCTGACCTGAACAGTTAGTAAGACACCTTCCCACCCCCAACAATGCAGGCTGGACCTGATTTGGTTTTCAATATTTTTTGTATTTTTGGTTTGTATTGTTTTTGTTTTCCAGTTTTATTGGCACATAATCCACATCATATAATTTAATCACTCAATCATGTCAAGAAGAATTGTACAATCATTACCACAATGGTTTGCATTGTTTGGTTTGTTTTTTGTTCATATTAGGGTGTATCTCAGAAGTGCTATGTCATTGGAGGTCACTCTCTTGAAGTTGGGTTACATGTTTTTCCGTTTTTCGGTATATGGAACCCAGTACTGATGAACCTATAGGGACAGCAAATAGAATAAGGATTTCGGGGTGGGGGGGGAGTGGGGCACATTGGTGGTCATGGTAAAAGGGAGACGATGTCAAGGAGTCCATGTGGTTAAAGAATGTTTGGAAACTCATCCCGATGGCTCAATTTTCAGCCAAATAACAATAGACAGGCCTATAAGGAGAACAATAGCACTAGCGAGATACACAAATTTTCGAATAATCAAGGACAAAATCCAGGGGGGCAAGGGAAAAGAGGATAAATGGAATCAGGAAGTGGGGAAGAAGTGGGCTTTGCGATGCTACCTTGTGGCAGTTGCAATCACTGAGGGGAAACTAAATGTGTAAGACTTTTTGAATGGAGGGTGATCTGTTCTATAAACTTTCACCCAATAGTAGTACAAAAAAAAGAAAACAAAGACTCAAGTTTATTGAGTATTGTTTTTTGCTAATATTACACTTAGTACTTACAGTGTTATAAGGCAAATCTAGTTTTAACACCCACCAGACAGACACACATATCTTCTGCTTTTCAAAACTTTGCTTTATACCACTTTGCTTTTATGAAAAACCTGTAGTACCAATTTTGCTAACTGAAAGAAACCTATAGAAAATGTTTGCTTTTATGTAAAAAAGGCAAAAAGGAAAGCAAGTCTTCAGTCTTTGGTGGGCACAGCACTCTAAGAGAAGTAGTGTGTACCCTGGGGAGTGAGAATGGCATCGCCAGATCTCTTCCCTGGGAACTATGTTCAGCATCTCAGCATCAAGCCACTTTGAACAATGGCGAACCTATATGATATTGTTTATTGGCATCATTTAATAGGTTATTTTTTGAGCCTGGGAATGCTCACTATTTTTGTGCATATAAATTAGTGGTAATTAGTTCTTTACTGTACACTATTTCAGCTTACAAATGGTTTCACAAGAACACTCTACTTTTGGATAATGGGGGAAACTTGTATGTATCACTAAGTAGTGTGTGTGTACACATGTGCACATATGTACACATACACATTACATCCTCAAAAAACTTTCTTGTAATTGAAATACGGAATTTCAAAATTAGGTCAATAATAAAACACCTGCCTAAAGTATATATTTCATTTCCTTCACTTCAATTTCATTCAGAGAATTTACAAGGTAACTTATATTAATTAGAGGATGGATAATAAAGTACAATATATTTACTACATCAACATGCGTTTATCTGCCTCTCTCTGGATTTTGTGTTCAAATGTTAGTAGATGCTCTGGTTAAGGCCATGGAACGCTAGTAGAGTACTTACTCCTTCGTCTTCGTTACTACACCTAGTCTCACAAAAGCTGCTAAGGCATTTTTCTGCACATCAGAAGATAATACATCATAACACTGAGAGGTACCTATATAGAAGGAGAGGGAAAGTTTTATGGGTTATTCTTTGTTTTCAGTTGAAAGAAATCACCATTGAAAAAGGTGTGTGACTCACCTTGATCAAGAAGCTCAGTAGTAAATTTTCTAACTCTAGCCAAGTATTGCTTCTCAGTGAAGTAATCCTCTTCTTCATTCAAAAGGTATTTGCAAATGATCTGATTTTAAGAGGAAGAGAAAGAGAGAATGAGTAGCCAAATGTAACAGAACAGTAACTCGCTGTACATTATCCCTGTTAAGAGAACAATATACTTAGAGTGGAATGAAGACCGACCAAGATTTGAGTTGAGAAAAGCTAAAGAATTTTTATTAATTCTTTCTTGAGCTTATATTAACATTTAAAATTAGGGGGGCAGGATTGAAACAGCACAGACATTTGTTGAAATATAACTACTTTAGTGGGTTACAAGTTACTTTATATTTTTTGGGAAGAGAGAGGTCAGATTTCTTTCAAATTTAGCTTTTTTTCTCTAAATATTTTATTAAAATACCAGGTCCTAAATTATTTAGTAATTTCTACTGTAAAAATAGTGCTCAACAGCGAGAATGAACATTTATCAAGTACTTACTAAATGCTTTGTGCAAGGAGCTAAAATGGGTCATTTAAAAAAATCATTTTATTGGGGGCGCTTACAACTCTTATCACAATCCATACATCCCTCCATTGTGTCAAGCACATTTGTTGCCCTCATCATTCTCAAACTTTTTTTTTACTGGAGCCCTTGGTATCAGCTCATTTTCCCCTCCCTCCCTCCCTCATGAATCCTTGATAATTTAGAAATTATTATTATTATTTTGTCATGTCTTACACGGTCCGATGTCTCCCTTCACCTACTTTTCTGTTGTCTGTCTCCCTAGGAGGGCGTTATATGTAGATCCTTGTAATCAGTTCCCCTTTCTACCCCACCTTCCCCTTGCCCTCCTTGTGTCACTACTTGTAATATTGGTCCTGAGGGATTTATCTGACCTGGATTTCCTGTGCTTCCAGTTCTTATCTGTACCAGTGTACATCCTCTGTTCTCGCCAGATTTGTAAGGTAGAATTGGGATCATGATAGTGGGGGAGAGGAAGCATTAAAGAAAAGAGAGGAAGGTTGTATATTTCATCATTGCTACACTGCACCCTGACTGGCTTGTTTCCTCCTCGCCACCCTTCTCTAGGAGGATGTTCAGTTGCCTACAGACAGGCTTTGGTTCCCCACTGCGCATTCCCCCTCTTTCACAATGATATGATTGTTTGTTCTTTGATGCCTGATACCTGATCCCATCGACACCTCGTGATCACACAGGCTGGTATGGTTCCTCCATGTAGGCTTTGTTGCTTCTCAGCTAGCTGGTCGCTTGTTTATCTTCAAGCCTTTAAGACCTCAGACATTATACCTTTTGATAGCTGGGCACCATCAGGAAATGGGTCATTTTTTACTTTGTAAGCACTACTCTACAAGGCAGCTAGTCTCTGTCGACTCTAACTTGCGTTCATATAACAGAGTCAAGAGCCAAGAGTCCCCTCTCAGAGCGTTGGGCCCTTCCTCCAGTTTGCCTCCAAACTCCTTTCCTTCTGAATCCTAGCACCATCTTCCTGGGTGGATATATCATCTACTCGCCCTAATCACATGTAAGATTGTGGTGACCTTTCAGTTGGCTTGCACTTTATGTTCTTTGCTTTTCTAACAACAGTATTTAGTAATATAAATGACTTAATGTGTTACTCAAGTCTTGCATTTAAGTATCTCCTCTGTACCAAAGACCTTGCTACATGCCATGGACCACATTATGCTACAGTAGGCCCGATAGCTCACACCCCGTGTGCCTGTGACTGTATGAACACTGTGTTCAGGGTGTCATCCAGCTGTCATGCTCATAGGCTGGAGAGGAACCAGCCTCCGTCTGTGTGTGGGAGTACGTTCTCAACCAAACATGACACAGCTGTCACACTCACGGGTCAGAATGGAACAAGCACCCTTCTAAATGTGGAGAGTAAGGTCTCACCCGAAAGGTGAAGTCATTCCCTTCTTTCATCAATCAATATGCACTTCTATATAAACAATGAGTACATAATTCTACAATTCACTTGTGGAATAAACTGGCCCTTTAAAACAGAAACAAGTTCAGGGTGGAAAGGTCCTAGTTATATTTGATATAGGGGAATCAAGGAGAACTTACTAAATATTTACATACCTGGTAACATTCCATGAAGGGTTTGAAGAGTCCTATCAAAAATTCTAGCACAGTATGTCCTTTTTCTGTAACCAGGATGTCCTTTGTAGTTACTTGTATGACCTCACTCTTACAAAGCAGGTGACAACCTTCTTCAAAGTCCTGGACATAGGGAGGGAAAGCCATGAAGTACCCGCTAACTTAGTTGACTGGGAACATTACCAACGTGAAGACATCCAGCACCAGCAATTACATAGTCCTTCCCGGAAATCTTTGAGAAGAGCCCGACAGCAGCTGCTCTAATACTGAAAATGGCCAACACAGGACACACAAAAATATTCTAAGTCTTAGAAATCACTGCCATACTCCTTAAACAGACATGTCATATAACAAATGCTAAAAATACTTAGAAAAAGTATTCACTTTTTGCTCATAACCTTTTAAGAACACTCCCCCACCCTGGTCCCATTCACTAACAATTAAAGTAGGATGAAGAACACTGTCTTTGTTGACCACATACGCCAACTGACCTTGGTGTCCCAGAAACTATGATCAGTAGCCTACCAGTATGGATGCATCCCTTTAAGGCAGTGGTTCTCAACCTTCCTGATGCCCCGACACTTTCATACACCTCCTCATGTGGTGGGGACCCCAACCATAACATTACTTTTACTGTTATTTCATCACTGTAATTGTTACTGTGAAAGGGTCATTTGACCCCCAAAGGGGTCGTGACCCACAGATTGAGAACCACTGCTGTAAGTATTTAGTTATGGCTCAGATGTCTCCATAGCTCTGCCCCCTGTAAGCACTATTACATCCATGGATACAGTTGCAGCCTAGGTAGAACTATTCTGTCAAACTTACGTATCTATTCATGGGTATAACCTAATCTCTGCCCCCTGCCTGTTCATCTAATGACACTTCCACTTCTAGACTGTGGCTATAATAATAAGAATAGAATTTATCTCTGTTGCCTTTAATAGTTGCACTTCTTCCAGTTACTGACTTCCTTTGTGCCGGGCCTTTGTCATATTGTATGCTGCCTATGCCTTCACCCAATTCAATGTTAGTGATTTGCCCCCCTTTGTTTCAACCCCATCTTTGATAACCATAAAAAAATACTTCTTTCAGTGGGAAAGCCTTTTCTTCACTTTTACAATAGTGGTCTCATACAATATTTGTCCTTTTGTGATTGTCTAATTTCACATAGACTAATGTTCTTCAGGTTCATCTATATCATAAGGTGTCTCATCTATTTAACATCGTGTAGCATTGTACTGTTTCTAGGTACAAATGTAATTTTAAATTGTACCTACTCTAGTAAATCTGTTGTAAGCATAAGGGCTGCAGGGCCATATTTTAGAGATGAACTCTTCAAAAGAGTTCCCAAACACATAAAGTTTGAAATAGAACTTTGGCCAAAAATGTGGTTTTAAGAAATGCTAGGTATATGTGACCATTTAATTTTTAAACATTTCCCCCTTTGACAAAACATATTGTGAATTGCTAAAAGTTTACAGAGCAAGCCAGTTTTACCGAACAATTCAAACACATTCGTTTTTTCTTGTCCTTGACTGCAAGCCTCACCATGTCATATCCCTTCTGCACCCCTTCTTTCCTACCCCTGCCTGCCTTGTACACTTTGTCCTAACTTAGCAAATGTTGCTGTTTCTATCTACAACACTGGTTATTCTAAGGAGCACATACCCTCCTAGTCTTAATATTCACCTCAGAGGCCTCTTTATTGCTTGCCTGAGAATTGAGCCACAATCTCGGGTTAGTTTTGCAAGGCCATACACAATGTAAGCAGGACTTATTTAAGCAACGAGAGCAGTTGCAGGAGCAGCACTTCAAAGCTCTGCTACTAACATACCAGAAGTCATAGGTAAGAATGGGACATGACAACAATTTATGAATGATGAAGGGTTCATGAGGGAGGGGGGTGGGGAGGGAGGGGCAAACGAGTAGCTGATATTAGGGCTCAAGTGGAAGGCAAAGGTCTGAGAATGATGATGGCAACAAATGTACATATGCGCTTGACACAATGGACGGATGGAATGGACAGTGATAAGAATTGTATGAGCCCCCAATGAAATGATTTTAAAAAAAGAAGAACGGGACATAGAACAGATTCGCAAGTACTAGTTAATTCAACAGGAACGTGCAGTCATTTACCAGAAGAGACCCTAAGCTAACAGTCAGGACATCTCGGCTCTAGTTCTAGCTGTCGAAATCGCTGGTTATGATTTTGCACAAGACATATTGATATCCTGCAACCCAGACTTTTGTTTGTTTGGGGATGGCCAAATTCTGGTTGAACACACTATTTCTACGGTAAGATTGCGATTTCTTGCTTTCCCTTTAAACTCTGTGCTACTTGTTTAATGCTTCCTGTTCCACCCTGTCATCATTCCACCCCCCGCCCCGATTCAAGCCCTTCTCCCTCTGCATCTGCCTCTCCTTTTCCACCACAGCAAGCAGACTGCTTTCTCTTCGGCTCCACTGGGCCCTCTCAGAGCGTTCTCCAACTTCTTTCTTCAGTCTCATCACTTTATCTGTGCTTTTAAATTCAACATGTCCAATTTCTGTCAAGAGGCTGCTTCAGCAAATATCCATTTCTGTTCTTCAGTCTCATCTATTATTTCATTCCAACAGTCTACTGTTCAAGATTCCCTTTTCTCTAAAAACAAGAAGGTGCCTCTCAACAATTTCCTCTTGTGAAACTGTTCTTCACTTCTATTCTTTCTCCCCGACTTAACTTAGTTTTCAAATACAGTATTTTCTCAATTTTTATCCACACAACCTTCTTGCCACATCTGATATTTTAAAGCATCTTCCTTGCTGCAACTCTCCTCCTTCAGCTTCACCCACGTAATTCTATTCTTTTCGCCCCTCTCTGAAGTCCTTTTGGTGGTAGCTCTTTTGCCTTCAGTCCTTCAGGGGCCATTCAGGACTTTGTTCTCCTCACAGAAAATACTCCTTCTATGGTCAAGCTAACTGGTTTTCATGGAGTAATCTTCAATTGCTTTCTCTGTCTCACATTGTCCCTAACCTTCTATTACTGGCAAATTTGGGGGATTCTACATTCACAAAATTTCTCACATTCTTTCCTGTAAAGGCCACACACTTCACCCCTATCATTTTATACCTGGGTACAATTACATAACTCTCTGAATTGTTTTTTCTGTCTTTAGTCATTTACCTTTGCCCCAAGGATATCCTATCAACCTTTCCCATACACTACATTCTCTTATATATATATATATGTATCTGTATCTGTATCTATATATCTGTCACTCTTATACTCAAACCCCCCAAAGCTCAGGCATGCTCCACCCTATGAAATAAGACCCGTCCTTCTTACTGGAGCATACATGTACCACCTTTCATCTACTTTGCCACCCCCACCCCAAAGACCAGGACTCTAGTTCAGTAAGTCTGACTATTCATCAGTGGTCATGGTACCAGGTTAGACCACCACACTCTGTCACAGGACAAGGCACCAGCTGGTTCACTGACAAATTGTTAACAGATGGAACTGTGCTAGCAAGCATTTTTTGTTTTCACTCAAATAGAGTTGGTTTATTAACAAGGGCTGCCCTAGTCATTCAGAGGATAACTCTCCTCTCATCACACAATCCCGACCAACCTAAACTAAACAAGAATCAAGGTAGGTGTCTGTTGAAGTGTGAGCGTTCCAGTTTCTCTTAGGTCGGCTCCTCTCAGCCCTAAAGAGAGGGAAGGCATGTTGCCTAAGACTCGCCACTGAGTCTAAGACCAACACTGAGAACGCACACTGAAAACCTCTGCCCTGCTTGGCTGGGAAAACTTTACCTTTAGTGCAGTTCCTGGAAGGAAGATGAACTCATCTGAAAAGACATCACGAAGGAAGTAAAAGCAACAGTAGACATCCTCTAGAAACAAATTTATTAAATAAAATTATAATACTGTTTTTTAAACCTTCAGGGAGCACAAAAAAGTCTATGATGTCCTCAAGTCCAGTCTTTCAATGGACTGCTTTTATTCATATCCTAGAGGTAAGGATGAAGCCCGTAAGGAAACTATAAAAGGTTCAGACTACCTACAGAGCACACGACAGCATCCTATTTTATAGCTGGATCTGAATTATGCGCCTTCCTTGAATCATCGAATCATTCACTGTGGTCATGTTAAGGCAGTACATTCCTTAGAAACCAGGCACTTCCCTTTCTCTCTATCCCAATGATTCCCTGAGATAGAAAGAACTTCCTTCTCAGTTCCTGATTTCTTCCTCTGTCTTCCACACTAGAACATGCCAGTACACAGTGACAGACAATACACGCAGGATGGTCTTGCTCAGCAAACTACAGGCAGCACTTCAGGGCTCTTTTTGGGGGACATACTTTATGATGCATATGGATACAAAGCACTGCTTCCACCTCTAAGCAGGTGACAGGAACCTACAAGGCCATTCCTGGGCCTCGTAAGCATTTTTGAATTCCAGTTTAGGAAACTTTAGAACAACAATGAGATGTGAGTTTTCTATGTTCTGAACTAAATCACCTTAACCTCTCTGGCACCAGACATGAAGGCAATGGCCACAGGACTTTTCTGGCTCATTTCAAAGCTAAAAGTCTGGTTGAGACTAGTGCCTCTCAGCTCTGGCATATTTTTGAGAAAAAAACGATATTAAAACACTAATGTGTCGTCTGTACCTCAGACCAGTGAAAACAAAATCTTTGGTGGTTTGGTTGGGTGGAAAACTGCTGCCATAATGACAGGCTCCTGATGATCCAGAACTGTGCTTTACTCAGGTTCATACTGCTCATGACAACATCCCACCCTGCCCTTGTCCCTGCTCTGCCTTTGTCAGAGACGAGCACTGTGAATGTCAAAGAGCGTCAGACAAAAAATGAAGAATTGTGTTCCAATCCCAGTTCCTTCTCTAAGAAATTATGTAACTTGACAGGCCTATTATTTTTTTAAAATTTATAAATGATGAAGTTTAGATGGTTTCTTCAGTCCCTTCTAATTTCAAAACCAATGGCCATAGTTTCATGGAAAAAAATGTATGCTCTTCTGAGTACTAAGGACTCCATTCCAGTGTTGTGCATGTTGCATGCATGCATCTAAACATTAAGTTTACACAACATATTTAAACTGTACAGTTACACGATATGTGAATTATATGTCAATAAAACTATCAAACATAGAACAAAATAAAGTTATTGATAAAACAAAATTTTTAAAAAGGCTTGTGGCTTACATTAAACTGAATGTCCAGGTATTTGCCAAAACTCAAGATCACATTTCTCTACGTTACCTTTCCTGAACCCAGGTGTCATCTGTAGGGCCACAGCGACTAAGGATGGACGGACAAAAACATTGAGCAACTGGTTCCTATAAGCTGAGCACATGAGGAGAGTGAAATGCTGGCATATAAGTCCCTGGTGCTCAGAGTCCTCTTTCACAATCACCTGATCTTTGACAAGGCTGGCAATGTTGGAATGCAGAAGAATGCTGGCCTGTACAACTTCTTCAGCAGGTTCATTATCTACAGACAAAGACAGAGACCACTCAGGCAAATGGCAAAGAGGAGATGGGACCCTGAGGCACTGACTACAGTCACCTGCTTACTTGAATGATATTTATTTTTCAGTGCCAGGTATTGGTACGGGGCGCTACCAAAATTAGAAAAATCACATTTATGTGAATTTAATAATACCTAGACAAACCAAAACCAAACTCACTGCCACTGAGTCATTTCTGAAGCAAGCCAACCCTGTAGGACAGGGTAGAACTGCCCCTGGGGGCTTCCAAGACTGTTAACTAAAAAAAACCCAAACATTTTATTGGGGGCTTATATAGCTTTTATCACAATCCATACATACATCCATTGTGTCAAGCACATTTGTACATTAGTTGCCATCATCATTTTTAGAATATTTTTTTTCTACTTGAGCCCTTAGTATCAACTCCTATTATTTTTCCCCTCCCTCACCCAAGACTGTTAACTCTTTATGGGAGTAGAAAGCTCTGTCTTTCTCCCATGGAGTAGCTGGTGGTTTAAAATGGCTGACCTTGTAGATACTTATGACAAGAAGGTCCATAAATAGGTAAGAAGACCATAAATAACACGTGCATGTGCTATGTTTTTTGACAATTGCATCATACCTTAACGATATTATAGTAAACATACTATGCAAAAATTTTTATAGAAACATGTAAAAAATTATTAACAAACTGTGCTTACTTAAATACTTTGGGGGAGTATTTTATGCTTCCTTTCTCTTCCCACCAGGGCTTATCTTCGAATGTGATATTGTTTATTTTCTAAATGCCTATTTCGCCTATTTCCTTGCTTACTGTGTTATTGCTTACCGTCACCTACAGATTGTAGGTCAGGTCCCTATGGGGTGAAGACCTATATGACCCAGCCACCATCAACATCCTTTGTCTTCTGTAACTCTCCAACTCGTGACTGATATCCTAACATCATCAAACTGCTGGTAAGTCAATGAAACCAGTGTAAGCTCATAATTTCTAATTCCTATCTAGTAAGGATCCTCTTCCTTCCGAGAAGCTCCTACTTTTCCATCAAGATCGTTTCGGTTCAAATATCCCTTCCATGAAATCTTCCCAGACTGTGGACTCTTTCCTACAGTAATCACCTGGAGTTTGTCCACGGCTCTGTATTCCACTGACTCCTCATGACTAGTTTACACATGACTAGCCTACTCCACCTCCGTACACCAGAACCTATAGCACAGGAACTGCATCTCAACACTGGCTAAGTCCTCAATGTAGACTTGAGAAATGAAAACTACTTACAAACAGTAATTTATGGTCTTAAAAACGTAGTCTCTACAGTTTTGAATGGAAAGATTTAAAATACTTTAACTCTTGTCAATTGGTCATAGAACGGCGGCTGACATACTGGTGTGATGTTAGAAACTACGCCACCAGGGCTTCAAATACAAGAAGGTCACCTCTGGTAGAGAAGTGTCAGTGGAGCTTTAGCCTAAAAAGAGACGTGGAAGGAAGACCTGGTGATCTATTTCCAAACAGTGTGGCCAGTGAAAAACCTTATGAAGGGCAGTGGAACACTGTCTAATGTAGTGCCCGAGGCTTAGCCCCTCGGGTTGGCAGGCACTTCATGGGTTTCTGAGAAAAGAGATGCCTCCTCAAACAAGAATTGGCCTTAAAGAAACACGCAGAATCAAGCTTCATGACTCAAAATGAGGAGAAACATGGAAAGTTTGAGTCTAGGAAAGTATGAGTCCAAGAGAATTGGAAGTCGTCAAAAGTGAAATGGGATGAGTAAGGATAAATCTCCTAAACACTAGTGAGCGGAAATGTAAGGGTTTTGGTGTTTAGGAGTGAAATAAACATATGGTCTACTATGCTTGAAATGACAAATTGAATCTAAATGGTATCACATTCATCATCAAAAAGAACTTTTCGAGATTTATCCTAAGATACAACGTAGTCAATGATAGGATAATATTTATATACTTGTAAGGAAGACCAGTTAATGTTAATGGGAGTACCATTACGTTAACACACCAACAAATACTGCCCAAGATAAATAGAAAATGATTACTAACATCTGTGGTCTGAAATCGATCATATGTTATGCGCAAATTTGAAACAAAAAGAAGCATTGATAGTTAGAAAATATGACTTTGCGTGACAGAATCTTACAAGAACATTTTCCTCATCACAAATATCTTTTCTCGAAAACACAAAATGGTGAGTTTAATATTGTCAGTTGGAACAAGGCCAATGGCCAACAATAGAACAGACCATCAATTTCTCATGTATAAATTCAGGTAGAAGAAAATTCAAAACAAATCTACAAGAGGCAAAGTGCAACCTTGAGTATATCCTTCGTGAATTTACTGAACTCAAGAATAGATCTGACTCAGACCAGTTAAAGGATGATATCAAGGACATTGTCCATGAGGAAAGTAAAAATCATTAAAAAGATAGGAAAGAAAGGCCAATGTGGATGCCAAAAGATTCTGAAACTTGCTTTTGAACTAGGGGAGTTAAAAGTGAATGGAAGGAAAAAATGAAGTAAACTAGCTGAACAGAAAACTTCAAAGGGTGGCTATACTAGATAAAGTAAAGTAGTGTAACGAAATATGTAAAGACCTAGAGGAAGAAAACCAAAGAGAAAGGATGCCAACGGCATTTTTTTAAGTTGGAAGAACTGAAGAAAAAATTAAAGCCTTGAGTTGTAATATTTAAAGATTCAAGGGGCAAGATAGCAAATAGGTAGCATCAGAATATGGAAGGATTCAAAAACTGAATGTGGTGGTGATTGTATAACTCTTCTTGATGTGACTGAACTATTGAATTTTATGATATGTGAATTATATGGCAATAAAACTGTTGGGGAGAAAAGAGAAGGCAATGGAATAAATAGTCACTGTTGCACTGAAGGCACTGTAAAAAAACCAGACGCCCAGAAGAACTGACTGAATACCAATTAAGATGTTTCAACAATGGATGCAGTGGTGGGTACACTCTCTCATCTATGCCACAAAATGTGGAAGACTGCTACTTGGCTAACTGACTGGACTACTAATGTCCATTCCAAATAAAGGCACCCAACAGAATGCATGCATGCACATAGATAGATAGATAGTAGAGTACCACCAACATCATCCGCAAGATAATAAAAAAATACCAACAAGGAACTGCTAGAAATTCAAGCCAGATTCAAGATATAAGGGTTATCACTAATGTCGGATGGATCTTGACTGAAGGTAGAGAAATCAGAAAGATATTTATCCATGATTTATTTGACAATGAAAAGGCATTTAACTATGTGGATCATAACAAATTATAGATACTATCAAGAAAAATGGGAATTTCAGAATATTAATTATACTCATACGAAACCTGTATATAGACCAGTGGGTAGTTATTCCAACAGAACAAGACAGTTATTACAAAAGAAGCATGGTTTAAAGTCAGGAAAGATGTGCTTAGGGTTGCATCTTTCCTCATACTTATTCAATCTGTATGCTGGGTAAATAATCTGAGAAACTGGACTACATAAAGAAGACTGGAGGAAGACTCATTAACAGCCTGCGATATGCAGATGATACAATCTTGCTTCATGAAAGTGAAGAAAACTTGAAGCACTTACTGATGACAATCAAAGACTACAGACTTCTGTATGGATTATACCTCAAAATAAAGAAAACAAAACTCATTACAACTGGGCCAATACACAATAGCATGATAAACAAGGAAAAATTGAAATAGTCAAAGATTTCATTTTACTTAGATCCCAAATCAGTGTCCCTGGAAGCAGCCACCATGAAATCACACAGTGTATTGCATTTGGGCAAGTCTGTTCTTTACAGGGTCTTTTTGAAGTGTTAAAAAGCAAAGATGTCGTTTTGAGGACTGAGGTGCAGCTGACACATACCTCGGCATTTTCATCACCTCCTACGCATTGGAAAGCTAGGCAATGAAGAAGAACTGATGCCTTTGAATTAATGGCGCTTGCAAAAAATATTCTTGCCAGAAGAATGAACAAATCAGAGTTGGGAAAAACATAGTTAGAATGCTCTTCAGAAGCAAGGATTATTCTCACATACTTTATACATTTTATCAAGGGGACTAATGCCTGGGGAAGGCCACGTCTGGTCAGAGAAAGAGAGGGTCAATGAAAAAGAAGAAGCTCCTCAATGCAATGGATTGACACAACAGCTGCAAAATGAGCTTAAGCAAAACAATGATTGTTTGTTCTACTGTACATAAGCTTGCTGTGAGTTCGAACAATCCAGTAACACAGAACTACAAGAACGACATTGTCATATATAAATCCCAATCTCCCAGCATAATATTGAAAGACTGTTTTTAAAAAGTAGTTATTACGGATAATTGTATAAAGTGTACATTTGTACTTTATAATATATACAAAATATCATATTACCTAAGTTATATATGGGTGGATATGGAAGGAAGAACATACAGACCATGAAGGATTCAGGTATTTATTCTTAACTCCACCAAGTACAAAGGATAATATTCTAATGCTTGAACTTTTAAAATCCAGAAGGGAAAAATGTCATAGTAAATTATTCTCAAATAACCAACCCGGAGTGTTCAAGGTCCTATAAAACTTATCTACTGCAATTGAGTTGATTTCTACTTCAGCAATGCTGTAGGGCAGAGTCGAAATGCTCCCTGGGGTTTCCCAGGCTACGACTGGTTACAGCAGTGGAAAAGCTCGTCTTTCTCCCACAGAGGGGCTGCAGGTTTGACCTGCTGACTCTGCAGCCGATGTATAGCCAACTGCTACCAGGCTCCTTTAATGACATATATGGATTAAAACACAAAAAAACACAATAGATTTGCTTTCACTCTCTGAGCAATGCTCTGCTCAAAACCTGATATTGGTTTTTCATGTCTACGTTAAAATTCTTCAAAATTAACAAATAAATAAAGCAAGTATCCATCACGTATGTCACACATATGTACCAGGCCAGATGATAAATCCTCCAAATGCCTGTGTTACACCTTTCAGCCACAAGGTCTTTGCAACTAGAGCATCAAAGTTCATGGATGGCAAATTCTGGAGCAAAACAGCAACTATCAGGGCCCATGGGCTCAAAACCATGTTTTCAATTTGCAGAAGCTGCATTTTGTAGGCAACTTCAGTGACAAAGGTGTGCATGTCCTCTGACTGCTTCTGAGCAATGTATCTAAAAGAGAGCACAAAACAATTACAGCTCTGCTAGCTAGAGAAACGTGAATGGAAAGAGAAGACAACACAGACACTAGCGGTATCTCACAGATTCTCTTAGTCAAATACATTACGACGGTACGCAGACTTTCCTACTTCTCCAGGGTATGCTCTTGAGAGGTGATAAACTGATTTAAAGGGAGTCCCAGACTGAGAACAAAATAAAAAACTCTTTTTCTTTAGAAGTGGGCTGCATCAGATGGGTGAAGACGGCATCAGCCTGTCCAAGCAGGAGCAACTCCTTTGTCTTCTTAGGCTCTACACTATATTTAAAACATTTTGGCTGCAGAGTACACTTATCAGACTACATAATAACTGTGTGTGTTTGCATTGGATATTCTATAGGGTTTGCCTGAGTCTTACATGGCCCTCTTCCAAGAAGCTTAAAAGCATTTAGCACGAGCTACCACCATCTTCATCTGCAAGCTTCTTTGTGCAATACCCAAACCTAGAATAATGTAATACTGGGAACCCCCTGAGAGCTGGCTGGAGCAGGGATATGCACTGGCTTAAAAGCAGCCAGATGATAAAGTGGTTTAACAGAAACGCTTTAGCTAGGAGGGTGTCCTGCACTAGCTAATAACTGGGCAACTCCATTAGAGATCTATAGAGAAAACCTACAGCAACTAAAAGCAAATACAGGTTTCTGAGATGATTACTCAAACTGCCTTTGAGACACCATACCTGTCCTTGGACTGTGAGAGCTACAGGCAACTTCTTTATGACAGTGCAGTCCTGTGAAGTGAGGCTATTGTAATAATTTGTCTTCCTACTTCATATGTATATTTCTTGAAATTAAGACAACCCAAAAGTGCATCTATACCCTGTATCCTGAAAGTTTAACTGTATCCTGAAAGAATCTAAAGCATTTACTTGCTCATAAAACAGCAATTCATTTTCTTGAGAACGGGGACTCACTCTCATCCATTCATTATTCTTACTCGATTCTTTTTAGGATCAAAAATAATACTTAAATCATACTTTGACTGGACTCTCAATTCCTATACAAATACTGGTTTACAATGAATCTGACTACTTTTAAATTAGTGGGGAGCTGGCTCCCTGAGAATACACGTTGTTTGAGTTTTCAAGTTTGACATCCTGTAGTTAGTCATCTTTTGGCAAGCATACAGTTCTTCTTTAATTAGCTGCTTCGACCGGAGAAAATGTGATGCTAGTGCTTCCTCAGTCATGTGCTGTGAGACCTCGGGGAAACCAGGTTTCAAGCTGAGAAATGTCTCTCAAGTATCACAACTCAGGCTCTCAGACTTCTATGTAAGTTTTAAAAACGTACTTCATCAGTAAATATCATATGTATTTCTTCAGCAATAACATAGCAAAGAGCCTTGTACCTTGGCACCAAGTTATAAGGGCTCCGATCCATCCTCCCTGCTGCCAAAGATCGAACTGATACAGGGTCTCCAAAGTACACATGGATGCTTCCAAAATTTTCAGAGAGAATCTTCCTGGCTTTCAACAACCCCTAAGAGTAGTACAAAAGAAGAAAAGAACACAAAGAGGAGCGTGTTTAGGAGTTAATAAGTGCACAAGTTAGAACAGTCTCAAAATGAAAATAAAGTCTAATCTGGGTGGCTTTTACATACAGTTGTAGATTCTTTAGGCTTAGGAACCCCTAGAAGTTCATATACATAAAGAGATTCTTCCAATATCTTATCATAACTGATGCTAATTGGAACAAGGTAGGTATCAAAAACTTCTCTTTTAAAAAATGGTTCCATCACGATATTCAGAAGACCTGAAAACACAGGGAAAAACATTCCATTACATACACTGGAGAGGAAAGCAACTGAGGAAACAGACAGGAATATACTAAAAGTGCACAGTTTACATAAGACAATACAATACACTCGTATTTAAACATTTAAACTAGAAGAAATAGCAAAGGAAAGAAAATCTTGGCCAAAAAAATGTCAAAATCTATGTAGTTGTTATGATGAAGCCATGTTTAAAGCTTTCTTCTTTTTTTAAATTAAATCATTTTATTGGGGGCTTGTACAACTCTTATCACAACCTATCTATACATCCATTGTCTCAAATATATTTATTTGTACATATGTTGTCATCATCATTTTCAAAGCATTTCCTTTCTACTTGAGCCCTTGGTATCAGCTCCTCATTTTTCCCCCTCCCTCCCTCATGAACCCTTGATAATTAACAAATTATTATTTTTTTCATGTCTTGTACTATCCGATGTCTCCCCACACCCCCTTGTCTGTTGTCCACCCTCCTTGGGAGGAGTTTATGGGTGGGTCATTGTGATCGGTTTCCCCTTTCTCCCCCCACCTTCGCCTAACCCTCCTGGTATGGCTCCTCTCAATATTGGTCCCGAGGAGTTTATCTGTCCTGTACTCCCTGTGTTTCCAGCTCTTATCTGTACCCATGTACATGCTCTGGTCTAGCCAGATTTGTAAGGTACAACACAAAAACAATAATCTTCTAATCCACATGTGACCTACCCAATTTAGGAGTCAGTGTCTTGGCCGAACGGCTTCTTGTCCCTTCGAGGAAAAATTCAACAGGAGCATAACCATTCTTTAAAGAGAAAAAGACAAACAAAACAAAACACAAAACCCATTGCCTACTCTCAAAATGATAAATGCTTCTTTTGATGCCTTTTCCCAAGTTCCCCCACCCCCTGGCCTCTGAACAAACACTGCTTACAGTGTAATTTAAAGAAAGAACCACACAGATTAAACATTACTGAGGTTAGCAACATTCCGACAAGGGGGAAAAAACTAACCAAGCAGCTCATCCAGAAGTTACACATTGAATCAAGTCTCATAGGAACCACCAGTGAGAACATAATACAGCTGGAAAGTACTTGGTAAGACCCGTTTACCCGAAGCATGGTTTTTACATATTCGGAGAACACAGCCCAGTAGAGTCTATCGCCACCAAAGGTTCGCCGCATGAAAAAGGCACCAGACATTCGCAGCAGTTCACCAACCAGTTTCATTCCCAGGAAGTCTAAAAAATACAGAAGGGGCGAACTTGAGCTCTTGAAACTTCTCATCAAGATTTAAACTCCAAAAATGCACTATGAAGCAAGATTTCGTGTGATTCACCAAAGATACTAATAATTATGCTTAGAAATCCTTACGGTAAAGGAATGACTTTGTGGGCCAGGTGGTCACGAAGAAGCTACGGTATACACTCTTGTATAAGCTGAGTTTTCCAGCACATTTTTAATGTAGGTTCTGTGGTAAAATTAGGTGCCTTGGCTGACACTTGGGTCGGCGTATACTCAAGTATATACAGTACTTGGTGCCACTCCATGTATCACTGCTTCAACAGCCACACTGGCTAGAGACCAGGGTAACAGCAGGGAGTGAGGTACCCTTGACAATGGCGATACCAATTCCATTAGTCACACGGCTGACCTTGATATCAGGACAAGATGTGACTTTAAAGCTCTGTCTAGCCTGGCCAAATCAGTTTTCACCTTTCTCCTACTAGTTAAAAATACCAACATCATTTCAGTGGAACAGATAGAAATCTGGAATGAAAGGAAGAGTTCTACCACATTTAATATCCCTAATTTTCAAATAACTTACTCACACATCTCTACTTTTAAAGTGAGTTGATAAAAGAGTTACTTGCCTTAACTATCCTACCTGCACGAATCAATCCTACAAAAACAGAAGCATGACTATAAAAATAGATTGCAGTGAGTTTATGTTAAGGGAAAGGAGACAAGGCAGAAACTAATGAGAATAATTGTCCAACTTGGAGAATGTTATCAAATGCCACTGATCTGTATATATAGACACTTGAGTATATTCTCCACAACAAAAATAAATCAGTAAAAAAATAAATTGTCACATTTATTTTGCAGCATAGTTACGACAGCAAAACCACAAAAATATGATATATAATGCATTGCTGCATGCTATACAGCCATTAAAAGTAACAAAAAATCTACTGACCTAAAGAAATTAAAATAATAAGAAACACAAATACAAAAGACAGGTCACATAGATTCATAATATAGGCTCATTTTTCACACCAAACCTAAAATCCCATGTGTACATATGCTTGTTCGTGTCTAGGTAAGCACAATAAAACACAGCACGAGAGAATAAAACCCAACCTTGTTACACAAAGGGATTTTAAGAAAGGAGTAATCCTTCAAATACCTCAACATTATTAAAATCATTACAGGGAACATTTTGATTTTTATAATAAACAAAATGTAGAAAAAGAAACACTTACCCATTCCTGCGGCTATGACTGGAACGGGTAAATCATAGTTGTATAAAAGAAAAGACAGTATCAGAAAGTCGATGTAACTGCGGTGACTAGGCAGCAGAATAACTGGATGCTCCTGAATGGCTCGCTGTAGCTTAAAAACAAATTTCCAATTTTGAGTCATCTTTGCCCAAATCATCTAAAGTTAGATCTTAAAGTAGAGAATAGAAGAGTTCATGTATAAAATATCTATATACATTTTCCATATATGTAACTATTCCACACATATGTTTGTGTATGCTTATCTATATGTATGTACATATCTCATGTAACTAAAAAGTCACTGCCGTGGAGTCAATTCTGATCCATAGTGATCCCTAGGACAGAGGAGACCTTCCCCTGTGGATTTCTGAAACTGTAACTCTACCAGAGTAGAAATCCTCATCTTTCTCCCATAAACCAAACTGCTGACCTTGCGATTAACAGCCCACTGATGAAGAAAAGCTGATGGTGCCAGGCTATCAAAAGATACAGCATCTAGGGTCTTAAAGGCTTGAAGGTAAACAAGCAGCCATCTAGCTCAGAAGCAATAAAGCCCACATGGAAGAAGCACACCAGCCTGTGTGATCACGAGGTGTCAAGGGCTCAGTTACTAGGCATCAAAGAACAAAAAATCGTATCATTGTGTGCTCACCTCCACGATACGATCGCTGAAGACAAATGGGTGCATAAGCAAATGTGGCAAACAAAAGCTGATGGTGACTGGTTATCAAAAGATATAATATCTGGGGTCTTAAAGGCTTGAAAGTAAACAAGTGGCCATCTAGCTCAGAAGCAACAAAGCTCACATGGAATAAGCACACCAGCCTGTGCGATCACGAGGTGTCGAAGGGATCAGTTATCAGGCATCATCAGAACAAAAATCTAATCATAGTGAATGAGCGGGGGAGTGCGGAGTGGAGACCCAAAGCCCATTTGTAGGCCACTGGACATCCCCTTGCAGAGGGGTCTCAGGGAGGAGACGAGCCAGACAGGGTGCGATTAGCAACGATGAAACATACAACTTTCCTCTAGTTCCTAAATGTTTCTTCCTCCCCCACTATCATGATCCCAGTTCTACCATACAAATCTGGCTAGATCAGAGGAAGTACACTGGTACAGATAGGAACTGGAAACACAGGGAATCTAGGGCAGATGATCCCTTCAGGACCAGTGGTGTGAGTGGTGATACTGGAAGGGTACAGGGAAGGTGTGTTGGAAAGGGGTAACCGATTACAAGGACCTACATGTGACCTCCTCCCTGGGGGACGGACTACAGAAAGGTGGGTGAAGGGAGAAGTCAGACAGGGCAAGATATGACAAAATAATAATTAATAAATTATCAAGGGTTCATGAGGGAGGGTGGAATGGGGAGGAGGGAAAAAAACGAGGAGCTAATGCCAGGGGCTTAGGTGGAGAGCAAATGTTTTGAGAATGATGAGGATAATGAAAGTGTAAAAGTGCTCTACACAATTGATGAATTGATGTATGTATGGATTATAAGAGTTGTATGGAGACCCCGGGTAGGGCAAGATATGACAAAATAACGAGGTATAAATTACCAAGGGCATATGAGGGAGGGGGGAAAGGGGAGGGAGGGGAAAAAAAAAAAAAGAGGACCTGATGCAAGGAGCTTAAGTGGAGAGCAAATCCCTTGAGAATGATTGGGGCAGGGAATGTATGGATGTGCTTTATACAATTGATGTATGTATATGTATGGATTGTGGTAAGAGTTGTTTGAGTCCCTAATAAAATGTAAAAGAAGAAAAGAGAAAAAAAATGATTAGGGCAAAGACTGTACAGATGTGCTTTATACAATTGATGTATGTATATGTATGAACTGTGAAAAGAATTGTATCAGCCCCAATAAATTGTTAAAAAAAAAAAAAAAAAAGAGTTGTATGGGCCCCTAATAAAATGATTGGAAAAAAAAGCCCACTGTGTAACCACTATGTCACCAGGGCTTCTACATATCTCATATGTAATATATTCAACTCCCCCACCAAGCACACAAAGCAATTTATCCTAACCAGGTAAAATATTATTTCAGCATTCTAGATAAATAGTTTGACATAATGAAAGAATATTAAAAACATAAACTTTTGGGGCCAGTGATGGTTTAGCTGTAGAATTTTTTTCCTGAGCTAACAATGCCTCATTGGGACAGTTAAGTAACAGTCTTTTATACTCCTTCTCTAAGGGATCTTTATTGACCAATCTATCTGAAAAATGTAAACCTTTTTTTTCCAAGACAAAATGTCATTTGCAATTTGAAATAAATATTTCACAATATATAATTACATATTGTTTTTGTGATTAATAATTATGCTTTCATTTTTATTTACGTATTTAATTTTAAAAGGTGCTGGTCTTTTTAAAAATCATTTTACTGGATCAAAATAATCATGATAATGATCACGAATATATATTAGTAGGGCACCATATTAAGCATTTCATATACTAAGCATTTTACATGCATGCTTAGTATCATATGTTTAAAAGTAAGGTCTAAGCCTCAGCTACCTCATTTATAAAATAGTCATGCATCTAATAAATGGTGGAGTCAGGAGTGTGATTCAAGTCAATGACTGGTAAAATATGAATAACAATTGGATCACTAGTACTGTTTCAAGGTATATTTCAATATTTTGGTAATAAGCTATTGAGAAAAAAATTAAGGGTTTATGAGAATCTTACTCTTCATATTGCTTTTGTACTGTTAGACACATAGGCATTACATGAGGCTGTAGGTTATCAAGCCTTACTTTTACTAAGTTAGTCTAAAAGACTGGGAGCCTGAAATTAAAAGAAAAAAGCAAACCAATAAACAAACCGTAAGAAAGGTAGAACTTCTTTTGTCTAGACTAATTAGACCTTAGTTATTTATTACTAATCAAAGTGATGTTGCCTTAAATTGACTAAATTTCAAGGAGTCAAAGATATATATATATATAAAATAAATCAATACTCACTTTCTGAATACCTTCTTCATTTACACACACTTTGGAAAAAATTTGTTTAAGTACTTTGCTTAGGATGAAAGCCAAAAAACGGACAGCTCCTAGACGAAGTTTGTGACTCATTTCATCCAGTATTTCAGAAGCTTCCTCTCTGAGTATATCAACAGATTGAAGAGATTCTTTGGAAAGCTAAAAGGAAAAAAGAAGACAAAAGTAAGTTTTAACTGATACCAGAAAGATACATTTTCACAATGCCATTATTATAAAGGGGGGTAAAATGTTTTTACCAAAGGTGGGGAAAGGATACAGTCAGGGACTTAAGGAAAGAGGGTCAGTGGAAAAAGAAAAGCAGCAGCAGCTAGAATTTATTTTTATTCAAACTTCTATGACCAGTTCCAACTGGACCACTATAACTCAAATAAAGCATGTTACTTTCCAACACAGTTGAAGCACTTAAAGGATCCTACTGGAATGTTTAAAGGCTAGGTCTAATCCATACTGAAATCTATAACCTTTGACCTTTATAAGCAAGTGCTTCCTTTCCGTTTCATTTCATCAATGGGTGTGCTTGTCCTTCCCCGGCAACTCATTTGTAGTTCTTAACATGAGTAATTTTACAGCAGACAGAGGGTAAGAAGAAAAGTAACTATTAGTCTCTTCTCTTTTTATTTCAATGGCATGATTATAAGGGGTAATTTACAATTTAATATTGCCTATGATCTCTATCATCCTCCTCATTGAAAAATAGTCTAAAGTGGAATGCATAATACACATTAAAGTATTAATTTCTGCAATTACCTCCTACAATCCATTTTAATAAATGTTTATTGTCTACTTTTGTATAGGCCAGATATACCGAGAAATTGCAGAGATCTTGTTGTCTAAAGAGAAATATAAATATAGGGACTGATATTACATAGTATACTAATCGGGGAAATAAAAACTGATGCAGTAAGGACAATTAAATGAGGTTTTTTCATCCTAAAATCTAAAACTTAAGAGATAAGCAATTATCTTATAACTATTCATCGTGTCTTGTTCCTCTTCCGTCTAGTCTTCCCACATTATAAATCAGAGAGGTCCCTTAAATGCAAAAATCATCATATCTTTCCTCCACTCAAATTCTTCAATGTATGCTACTGCAGTCTGAAAGAAAAGGGCAAGCTGAATCAGGTAAGTGGTCTGCTGAGAAACAGATGGTGGTTTCAAACTGCTGACCTTACTGTGAGCGGCCCAATGTGTACCCACCATGCAACCTGGTAGGTCCATCAATAAAGAGACATAAAGGAAAAGAAGCCTGTAAGGTATGAAATTTGCTTACAGAAAATCATATGCCTTTGGCCTTAATTCCTAAAAACCTCACAAGGCAATGATGTAATTTATCTTACTGAGGCATCATATAATGAGACCTACAAGAACCTTGAATTACAAGATTCAGCTGAGCTTTCTGGTTGGCAAAATAACCATTCCATGTCTCTATTGGAAATTCTGCTCTGAGATCTCTTTTGGAGCGTACTATATGCATCTTTTCATTTGCATCTTTTTTATTGTTGTTACATTACAGCTATTATCATTGGCATGGTATTTCCTGTGCACTCTGTGAGTTGTTCCAGCAAATTATAGGCCCCTACAGCATAATAGAGGCTGACTGGTCTGTAGGTGGGGGGGGGGGTGTTTGGTGGAGGCAGTCATGTAGACTCCCAAGCTTTCGTTGGTACCCTAAGTAGGTAAAAGAATATCTTAAATGTAGGACTAGCTGATGTAAAGTGAAGGGAGTCGTGTGGACTCCCAAGCTTGTGGCTGATATAGCTGCAAATGGCTGGACATGAGGAAAAGGCTTCATGAGCAATAGAGTCTGATCTGAACAGGGAGGAGAAGCTGAGATTTCCAGAGGAGAGTGGAGTAGAGATTTGTTATCGACCCTACAATTTGGCAGTAGAAAGTGGGTGATCTTAATTTCCCTGGATTGGTTTCACACAATTGATGATGAAGATGTGGTTCACTAGAGTGAACCTGACAGTGCAAAACCCATGAAGACAACTGAAGAATGATCAATCTATAGAGAAAGAGAGAAGAAAAGTATATCATGAAAAGAAAGGAAAACAAAGTTAGTAGTGCAAAAGGCTACTACATATTTGAATGAGTTAGATTTAAGCTACAAGGAAGTCATTCACAATCTTGGAAAGAATTACTACAGTGGATTGGATACCAATGAGATCCCCAAAAGTTGAGTGCTTTAAAAAAGGGTAAAGAAATGAGTCAAACAAATACAGTAAATATAGCCACCTATTTTTTTTATCATTTTATTACGGACTCATACAACTCTGATCACAATCCATACATATACATACATCAATTGTATAAAGCACATCTGTACATTCTTTGCCCTAATCATTTTCACAGCATTTGCTCTCCACTTAAGCCCTTTGCATCAAGTCCTCTTTTTTCCCCTCCCTCCCTGCTCCCCCTTCCCTCATGCGCCCTTGATAATTTATAATTATTTTGTCATATCTTGCCCTATGCGGTGTCTCACTTCACTCCCTTTTCTGTTGTCCGTCCCCCAGGGAGAAGGTCACATCGGTTCCCCCTTTCCAACCCACTCACCCTCTACCCTTCCAGTATCGCCCCTCAAACCCCTGGTCCTGAAGGTATCATCCACCCTAGATTCCCTGTGCCTCCAGCTCCTATCTGCACCAGTGTACAACCTCGGCTCTATTCAGTCTTGCAAGGTAGAATTCGGATCATGGTAGTGGGGGGGGGGGGGAGGAAGCATTTAGGAACTGGAGGAAAGCTGTATTCCTCATTGGTGCTATGTCGCACCCTGACTGACTCATCTCCTCCCCTAGACCCCTCTGTGGGGGGATCTCTCCAGTGGCCGACAAATGGGCTTTGGGTCTCCACTCTGCACTTCCCCCTTCATTCACTAAGGTAAGATATTTTATTTTTTGATGATGCCTGATACCTGATCCCTTCAATACCTTGTGATCGCACAGGCTGGTGTGCTTCTTCCATGTGGGCTTTGTTGCTTCTGAGCTAGATGGCCGCTTGTTCACCTTCAAGACTTTAAGACCCCAGACACTATCTCTTTTGATAGCCGGGCACCATCAGCTTTCTTCACATTTGCTTATGCACCCGTTTGATCTCGGCGATCGTATCATGGAGGTGTGCAGCCAATGATATGATTTTTTGTTCTTTGATGTCTGATACTTGATCCCATTGACACCTCATGATCACACAGGCTGGTGTGTTCTTCCATGTGGGCTTTGTTGCTTCTGAGCTAGATGGCCGCTTGTTTATCTTCAAGCCTTTAAGACCCCAGACGCTACCTCTTTTGATAGCCGGGCACCATCAGCTTTCTTCACCACATTTGCTTGTTCACCCGCTTTGGCTCCAGCGGTTGTGTCGGGAGGGTGAGCATCATAGAATGCCAATTTAATAGAAGAAAGTATTCATGCATTGAGGGAGTGCTTGAGTAGAGGCCCAAGGTCCTTCCGCCACCTTAATATTAAACCTGTATAAACACATTGATCTATTTCCCCATCCTCATATATATATTTACATGTACATGTCTTTATCTAGACCTCTAGAAATGCCCTTTGCCTCCTAGCTCTTTCCTCCATTGACTTTCCTCCTGCCCCACTATCATGCTCCGCCCCCACCTGGGTTATAGCTATAATTCTTCGTTACGTTACCCTACCCTTGATCATTCCCTAGCAGGCTTGCCACTCACACCTCACCACCAATTTGGGTCCCATGTTGTTCCCTTGTCCCTGGGTTTGTTAATACCACTTCCTTACCCCCCCACCTTCCCCTATCCCAAGTCCCCCCAGAACTGTCGGTCCCCTTGTTTTTCCTCCAGATAGTTCATCCAGTCTATCTTATTTAGACAGACCTGTGGAGATAATAACATGCACAAAAACAAGAAAGAGGAAAACAAAGCAACAGTATACAACAAAACAACAACAACAAACCACTGACAAAGAACAAAACAAAACACACCAAGAAGGAAAAGCTTGTAGTTAGTTCAAGGATCGTTTGTTGGCCCTTAGGAGTGTTTTCCAGTCCAGTCTGTTGGGGCACCATGCCCTGGCCCCAAAGTCCACTTTCAGCATTCCCTGGGGACCTTGCCGCTCCATTCCCTTGCTGTTCCGCTGCATTCCCCCAGTGCTTTGCCTCGGTGTTGTGGGATCAGGTCAGGTGCAATTCCCACACTGTGTCTCCAGTGCTGTCCCCTGTATCGCCCTTAGTCACTGAGGGGCATCATGTCTCACAGTGGGGCCAGCCATGTTGTTCTCTCTGTGGACTGGCTGCTCTAATCAGAATCATCATCCTCACAGCCTGGTGGGCCAGGCTGTGCTCCACTCTCTCCTCCTCCCCCTTCATCTGCTCCAGTGTGTTCTGATCAGTTATGTCCCTCTCCCAGAGCTGCAGAATCAATGTCGTCCTTTGAAACAAATTCTTCGGGGGGTATAGCCAACTTTTTTAAAGCGGAGAAAACTGGGAGAGTAGAACTCGACAATAGAGTACAGATGGAGTAAAAGAAGGCCTATTTAAACTAGAAAAGACTGATGGTGTTAAATGTTAATGGTAAAGAAGAAGTTGAAGAAGGATGGATAGTCAATAAAGCAACCCCCCCCCCCAAATGTCAAACTCACTGACATCAAATTTCTTACGACTCAAAGTGACCCTAGATAGGGTTTCTGAGTTTGTAGTTAATAGCCTCATCTTTTTCTCACGGAGCAACTAGTTGGTTTGAACAAATGACCTTAAGGTTAGCAGTCTAATACTTACCTAACAGTGCTACCAGGGCTCCTTCAATAGAGTGGGTAAGAGCGGATAGCATTCACAGCAAAGGAGTAAAGACTTAATTTTTAATAGAAATGAAGAATGAAATTATGGGCATTGGATATCAATACATTGGTAGATCTGATCACAGGAAATTGAGGGGAAAAAAACAACTAAGCTAGCTGTGAGTTGAGTCCAACTCATAACGATCTTATAGGACAAGGGAGAACTGCCTCTGTTGGTTTCCTAGACTGTAATTGTTTACAAGGGTCGAAAGTTTCTTCTCTCCCACAGAAAGGCTGGTGGTTCAAACTGCTGACCTTGAATTTGGTAGCCCAACTCGTAACGCACCACACTACCAGGGCTCCAGAAATTGAGAGTTCTTATAATTTTTCATCCTACTTCTCAAAGGAAATTATTTCTTCAGCGTGAAAGAAGGTGAAGGTCCAAGGAAAGTGGTGATAATTGACGAGGTCATTATGTGTAATGGAAAAGAGTTAACTAGGGAAGCAAAGAATTATTAGACAACATGTAAGTCCTAATGTGCTTCATAGACATGCTTCAAATGATCTAGATGGCATGTTTTTCACCACGATTAACAGTACAGTCAAGTTTGAGACACAATGAACTAAATAAAATCTTTTAAATAAGTCACATTTAATCTGACTGCACATTAAAATTACTTAGGGACCTTTAAAAATAATCAGAAAGCAAAAATAAAAACAGGAGAAACGCCTGTGCACTAGCCCAGAACAATTAAATCAGTCTCTACAGATAAAGCCAAGACATCATTTTATTTTACATCCATTAATTCAGTAATAAGTATTTAATGCTGAAACGAGACAAAAATTCTTGCCTTCATGGGATTTATATCCTGTTAGGTAATAATAGCTAAATTTTTACAACAGTTCACCAAGTGGCCAGGGCTGAGAGCCACTCCCTTAAGCTAATTGATGATGCCCCTTTACTTCACTTAAGAAGTAATGAACAATTAAGTACTGCTGGTCATGTTGGTTAAGGTGATGTGTCAACTTGGCTAGACCATGACAATTATGTAATGATGAATTTTTTGCAGCTATGTAATGGCAATAATTTGGCAATTACATATTGATGAAGTCTTCTTCCATTTTTGCCTTACACCAATTTTCATATAATGATCTGGTCTTTGGAATACAATGACGCCATTAAGGACTGGTTGTTAGATGCCATCGAGTCAGTTCCAACTTATAGTGACCCGATGTCCGAACACTGCTTAGTCACGTGTCATCCATGTAATTGTTGTTTGGGCCCATTGCAACCACTGCGCCAATCCATCTCCTTGAGAGCTGTCTTCTTCTTCATTGCCCTTTGACTTTATCAATCATAATATCCTTTTCCTGGGACTGGTCTCGCCTGGTTAACATGTCCAAAATAAGCAAGATGAAATTTTACCATCCTTACTCCTAAGGAGTCTTCTGGCTATACTTCCAACACAGATTTGTTTGTTCTTCTGTAGCCTGTGGTACTTTCAAAATTCTTTGCCAGCACCATAATTTAAGGCTATTAATTCTTCTTCAGTCTTCCTTATTCATATATATTTTAAAATACGCCTTAAAAATATACCTACTCCTCATTTCCTGGGTAAGGAATTCAGAGGTTGTGAAGTTACCCAGTGGGTTTGATCCACATGGTCAGCAGTTCTAAACCACGAGTAGCTCCTAGGGAGAAAGACTGGGCTTTCTACTGTCATAAACAGTTACAGTCTAGGAAACCCACTGTGGGTCACTAAAGAGTCAGCACGGACTTGATGGCAGTGAGTTAGGAGAAAGCACAGGCCTTACGTACAAATCAAGGAGAATACAGACATCAGAAATAATTCTCCACCTCAAAAGAAAACTCTAGTGAAAAGTTAAAACAGCAAGCTCAACAAAGGGAAGCCTTAAGGTGGGAAAGTGAGCTTTAATATATTGAAAATTCTTTCCTCTTCACCAATCAAAACCCAGGGCAGATTCTATGAGGCCACAGAAGATGTATGGCATAACATGAAGTGTAATGCAATATCCTGAAGCTGAATCTAGAGACTGTAGGTCATAGACTGGGTCAGGGAAAGGCCTCAAAGATGAACGGTATCCAATCTTCCTACAGTAAGCAAGAATCGCCTAATCAAAGAAGTAGAGCTAAAACACTGTGTTCCTTCATATCAGACTATTGGAATTCTGAGGCAGTTCCATCTTTCATTGGAAAATACAGGACCAGTGGCATGTGTGTTTTCCTTAAAGATGTTTACTAAGAGCAACAAGACTACGTTCTCATCTGACTAGAATGAGGTCACAGAATAGGAGCACGCAGCTATTAAAATAAAGTGCATCCTAAATCATACTCCCAGAGTTATAAGTCGGATGATCTGAAAGGTATCAGAATGGTTACACATAGTTTTCAATAGCTATAATCTTATGGAAGTAGAGTAGTAGTAGATGAGGATGACTCAAGTTGTGAAATCTCTCTTACCTTTACAACCTGGCTCTTGCCTACTTCACACACACACACACACACACACACACACGAGTTTATATATTTATATATAAAACACCATTATCCTTTCTTTTTTCTCTTTGATCTGGTTCTACTGAATTACTTTCAGTACTATCAAGGTACACGTTTTCTCTTAACTATGGGTCTTAAATAAGGCCAGAAGTTCCCAACCTTTGTTATACTTTGGAATCACCTGGGCTTCTTAAAAAATATATTGATGCCTAGCTCCCTCCCCAACACTGATTTAATGGGTATGGAAGTACTGTATATACTCGAGTATACGCCGAGTTTCCCAGCACCTTTTTCATGCAGTTTTTGTGGTAAAATTAGGTGCCTAAGTTGATATTTGGGTCGGTTTATATGGTACATTTTTTAAAGTTGCATGAATGGTCCTAATATGCCACAAGGTTTGAAAACCACTAGAATTAGCTATTTCCTCTGTTAGGGGCATTGTTTCTTCCATCTAGAAATCCCTTATCATCTTTCAGGGTCCATTTAAAAAATCACTTCCCTGACTACCTAGCCAAATTAATTATCCCTTTCATAATTAATGTGAATACACATTGCATCACACTAGCATGTCTCTCTTACCATATCTTATTTAAGTGATCATACGACTGTCATCATTCCCTATTAGACTACAAACTTAAGTGGTCAGACAATATGGTGAAATTGCTTGCTTACCCTGAGTGCCTGGCAAAGAGGTTGACAATTGAGGATGAGTATTTGATAATGTGTTCAGCACAATAAATATTTAAAATATATATTAAAAATAACAAATGAAACCATGCCCATTAATAAATAAATTCATATAATCAAAAAGAGAAAATGTGTTGACAATGAACAAATCCATCTAAGCGGGGGATCATTACCTGTTTAATGATATAATGAATCTCTTCAGAACTGAGAACACTAGATTTAATATCACTTGGTGTGCAAGGAATCATTTCCCTATAAATAGGAGGCGTGTAGCATTTCATTGCAAATTTCAGGTCACTGACATGCCTTCTCTCCTCTAAAATATCTTCAAACTCCTCCCACTTCTTGAGCTCCTTCTGTGGACAAAGGAGAGAAATAACTGGTCCGTATCATAACATACATGAGGATACATTAGAAATCATAACAGTAAGATTTCACTCTTAACTAATTTTTATTCTGCAATATGTGAACAAGAGCAGTATTCGGATGCTAATAGTTTCATATAAATAGAAAAAGAAATGTAATAATTAAGGTCAATAAGCTTGGTATTAAATTATGAAAAATTTAATGATCATATTTCTGATTGTTTTCATTGTAAACTCCATACACTTTTGGGAAATTTGAAGATAGCAAAGATGATAAATTAAGCTCTAGAATATTCGGATCAATTTTACAAGTTTTCACTTACCCACACTGACAAAACTTGTTTGTCTGCCTCTTCCAACCTAGTCTTACAAAGTAAGCCCAAGTATACATTAGAAAATAAAATTACATAAAATAATGGAAATCCACATAGGTGCAAACAGGAAAATTTTTGTAAGAAAAATGGTGCTCTCATAATAAGCTACACGTAAGTAGTTGTCCGACGTACTTTAGACACACTGGGTGGGATCAGTTCCTGGGTAAGAACACCCTGCTTGGTAAATAGAGGGTCAGCAAAAAGAGGAAGACTCACAGGAGATGGACTGACACAGTGCTTGCAACAATGAACTCAAACGTCGCAGTGGGAGGATGGCACAGGACCTGGCAGTGTTCAGTTCTGTTGTATAATGGGTCATTGTGAGGCAGAAACCAGTTCATTGAACCTAACAGAAAAATGTTACCCCTACTCAAGCCAATGCAATGCAGCTTCTACCCAAGCAATCCTTAAAACTGCCACGTATCAGGCCCTAGCTGCTTGGTGCTCACAACTTTGCTCCCGGATCAAATAGAAAATTCAACTTGAAAAAAACCTGTGCAGGCGGAGAGCGAGTCACATGCCTCCTCTCGCCACTGACGCACAGGGTGACACTTCAGTCCAAGTGCCACTCTGCTCGGACAACTGGCTTAGTAGTGCCTAAATAGTCATCATTGTGCCTTTCATGTTTTACTTGCACAAAATATTATAATCGTGGCCCCAAAGAAAGTTAGTGGTCACAGCAGTAAAGCTAAGAGGAAAACTGGGAGAACCACAATAGAGTTCAAGAAATCATTGTGAAATTTGGCTCAGGTCGCCACTGTTTTAAAATTATTTTTTAATTTGGCAACTGACTACAACATCGCTAAGTTAACATTATTAACATTTTTTAGGGGAAAATGTGATTTAAGCAGCTAATGTAGCAAAAGGTGTGAAATTGTTAACCACGAAACAAAACCATTGAAGAGACTGAAAAGTTAATTTGGTTAAAGCAGAAACCACTAGATAGAGATAGCATATCAGAAAACAGTGATTGATATATGAGGAAGCTAAAAGCCTCCAGTGATTTGAAGTCCTGGAAAAATGAATTTTTAAGTGTAATTTTTAGCTTCTGAACCAATTATTTCCATTATTTCTTATGGGGGAAAATGCTCTGTTTTCGAACTTTTCAATGTTTGAACATGAATTGGGAACGAACCGGGTTTGACAACAGAGGTATCTCTGTATATATAATTTAACTTTGTGGATTGTAGTAACCCAGCTTAGCATGAGGAACTCCATTTTGTTTTAAACTGCCTTCAACCCCTTGCTAACAGCTAGTCCCCCTTCCCTGCTCGCCTGACAGACCTGGATGCTCTAGATATGTCTCTGTACTGCCTGCCCAATTAGCAAGAAATGTAAACAATCCTGTTAGACCTTGAATTATGACCTGCAATGGTGCTGTGCACCCAGCCCCCACCCCACCCCCTTTTCCCCTGCCAGTCTGGTAAGAATGTAACTGCTTGAATATCCCTCTCCTTAAGGCAGCCCACTACCTGGAACTATGAAAGTCCTGGACTTTCTTTGTCTTGGGAGGATAGTTTTCCAGGCTCTAGTCTACTCTCAAACCAGCTGTTCTCACCTAGTACATCAGATTAGGTGGAGATTTACATTTCAGATCACCATTTGTGTATGGAACAATTTAAATACCATTTCACACCTCCAATAGCTTGCCTGGACCTGTCCCCTGCCTTCTTTCTCCCTCTTCTCCCTCTCATAGACTATTACCTTCCCTTTAACCCTAGTTAACACCTGTCCACCGTCCACCGTCCACCCTTTAGCCTGTTGCTTTCCTCTTTCTCCTTTTCCCTCCTACCCATGGGAACTATCAAAACGTATTCTTTTGGTATGGAAATATTTTTCTGGATTTTTTTCTTTTACAACAATGAAAAACTTTTTTCTTTCTCATACATTATTTGGTCTTTTGTGACGAAAACTTATTTTAAATTTAAAATATGGACCATACCAAGCTGTTTATCTTGTCTTTGTTATGACTATTTTCCCATACTAAATATTGCCCTAAAATATTTTAATGGTTAGATAATAAATTTATATATGCCCTAATATCTTACAATATTTTTTCTCTAATTACCAAATGGTTCATTATTAAACTTTGGAAAGTAAAAGTAAAGCACAAGGAAAATTAAATTCACCTGTAATCCATACACAAGTTCGTGAATGATTTTGCTACTACTGTGAGTTTGGTATGAGTAGACACATTGCATTCCCACCACCACCGCCACACCTTCATTTTGCTTTGCTCCCTGACTTTTCCAATTAATTCCATAAATATCTTCCATGATATTATTTTTTATTATTCCATGATAACATTTTTCACTTTCTTCATGTATTTCCCATTTCTACTCCTCCTTCTCTCCCAACCCTTCTGAACTTTGGCTATCCTAAGGACTGTAGACCTCCTGGTGTTACCGATCCACGTATAGATCTAATGTTCAGCTGAAAACTGAGTCAGATGAGTGAGTTTGGTTGGAGGCCTGAAGAGTGACTAAGGGCCATAGTGTCAGGGATCCCAAGTTGACTTGGGCATTTTTATGGCTGAGTTTTGATCTACTTTTCTCTCCCAACTCTATCTAGGAATTTATTTTACAGTAGTTGGTTATAGTAACTGGATATCATCTAGTTCTTTGGCTCTCAAAGCTGGACAGGTCAAACTCCGAATGGTCTATTAATCCACTAAACTAATGGCTTCCATATGACTTAGATTTTCTTTAGGCTACTCTGAACAAAGAGAGAGTAATATTGTTTGTACCTTAAACGGCTGCTCAAAAGCTTTAAAGATCCCCATCACTACGGACCAAAGTAGGCTGTAGATAGATCATGGGCTTTGTGGACTAGATTATGCCAATGGACCTGGGTGATGTGTGATAACTGCTACTTTCAAGGATACCCCCCCACCCCCACCCTTACTCTGGTCTTCCTGAAAATTTTCTATTCTGCTTTTAATGTGTCACTCTTATCACAATGGAAAATCTTCCTCATTTCTCTAATTCAGTGCTTCTCAACCTGAGGGAGTTCCCTTCACCCCCCCTCCCCAAATGGCAAATATTATCTCTTTCCATGCACTTCCTTTAATATGTTAACATCTTTAAACCTCTTATCTTTGATGCACATATTATTCTCAAGTGCTCTACTGTTTTAAAATACTAATTGTACATGCTTCCAAACCTTGACCTTCTCCTGCGTTACTGTTATACACATTTAGCTGTATTTTACACTTGGCATTTTAAAAATCAAGTTTATTTCTTCTCGGCACAATCTTGCTGTTACTGTGTGCCACCGGTTCAATTCCAATTCATAATAACCCCATGGGCTAGAACAGAACTGTATACAGAGTAAAACCATAGGTTTCCCAGGCAATTATCACTGAGGGGAGCAAATTACCAGGTATTTTCTCCTTTGGAGATGTTGGTAGGTTTGAATTCCAACCTTTCGATTAGCAGCTAAGCACTTAAGCCATTGAACCACATATATTTTGTTTCTCTTTGAATCAGTTCTCCACATTGAATCAGCTCAATGACAGTGGGTTTGATTTTTTTTGTTTGTTCAGCATTGTGATCCTATCAAAATAATTATGACCAAATTATTCACGGTTTAAAACACAAACACTTCAGAATAAAACCATGACCTGGCCGTGGTTTACCTCTCCAGACCCATCTCATACCATGCCAAAAAAGCCCCCAAATCTAACCCAGTTGGTGTTGAGTTGATTTATACAGACAGAACCCAGGAGGTATAGTGGTTACACACAGGGCTGTTATCTCAAGGTCCACAGTTTAAAACCACCAATCATTTCTTGGTAGAAAGATGGAGCTTTCTACTCCTATACAGTATTACAGTCTCATGAACTCACAGGGAAGTTTTACTCTCTACTTTAGGGTCATTATGAGTCAGTAATTGCCTGAGTGGCAGTGAGGGGGAGAATCTTTCAGAAGCAATCACCAGGTCTTTCTTCTAAGATGCCTCTGGGTAGACTAAAATCACCAACCTTAGCTGCACTCTAATTGTCAGAGCTTCCCAGGGACTGCACCCATCATGCCACACTATAAATCACACAGTCTTCTGACTAGGGCGTGATGTCCATGTATCCAACACACATCACTGGTGGCATCCCTCTGTGCCTTTGCATATTCTCATCTCTCTGTTGGAATGAGTTCCTGTTCCTCTGTCATCCTATCTCACGTATTCCTCTCTGTAAATACTCTGCTTCAGTTCTCCAGAGAGACTCACTCACCCTTCTCATAAGAACTTCCCTAAAAAACGTTCTTATCCTACTCATGTATCCCACAATGTAATTGTTTCCATGTCTGTCTTCCATACTAAAATGAAATTATGTCCAGGATAGGTTGATTTGTTTTCTCTTTGTATTCTTATATCTAGTCATGATTAGAATATGGCAGATGCTCAATAAATGGTCAATAATTAATGAGTAATTATTGCAGTAATAGGAAAATATAAGATGTTAACCTGAAATTATAATTAAGCATAAGATTAAAAAATAAAAATAATTTCTGAAGAATTTAACTATAAAAGGACAAGGGAAGGATGTTACATATACTAATATAAACATGCTTGTGCCACATATATATTTGCAATCACCTCATATGCATATGAGAGCTGGATAATGAATAAGAAAGACCAAAAAACTGATGCCTTTAAATCAACGGTTCTCAAACTATGCGTCGCGACCCCTTTGGGTGCCAAACGACCTTTCACAGGGGTCACCCAATTCACAACAGTTGCAAAATTAGAGTTATGAAGTAGCAACGAAAATAATTTTATGGTTGGGGGGGATCACCACATTAGGTCACAGCATTAGGAAGGTTGATAACCACTACTTTAAATGATGGTATTTTAAAAAAATAATGGTGTTAGTGATAATATTAAATATGCCATGGGCTGCCAAAAAAAAATATCTTTGAAGAAGTGCAGCCAGAATATGCCTTAAAAGCAAGGATGAAGAGATTTATCTCATGTACTTTGGATATGTTATCAGGTGAGACTAATTCCTGGAAAAAGCCATCATGCTTGTTGAAGTACAGGGAAAAAAGGAAGTGCTCACTGAAATGGATTGACAGGGTGGCTGTTGAAGTTACATAAGATTGTCAATTTGAGATTTAAACGCGAATGGGGTGGAGTTTAGCCTGTCAATCAGGTCACAGCTTGATGACTTCATTGGGTGACACTAAGGAGAGAAATAGATCACTCCCTGCAAGACATCCTTGCTGTCACATGGAGACCCATGCAAGTGCTGAGAGTCTTCTACTGCCACTGGATCCACAAGACTTTCCACCCACTGGCCTGTGATCTTCCTGCACTTGTCATCATCGCATGGCTGCGTAAGTCTGAAGAATTTATGGACTAGTATTAACATAAGGGGTAATATCAAATTTAAGGACTTGATCTGGGATGTTTTCTCAATATTCAATTGCTCTTATATATAAAGTTCTTTCATACATACATGAGTGTCTATGAATTTTGTTTCTCTGGTCAAGCAGACTAACACAGTGGCCGTAGTAGTTCAAATACAGTGACAGTTGTGAGGATGACACAGGACTGGGCAGAATTTCCTTTTGTTGCACAGAGTTGCTATGAGTCAGGATTGAATCAATGGCACCTAAATATGAAGGGTGAAATCTTTTAACTTTTGATGTAAAACTATACTTGTTATAACATATTGACATACTCTTGGTTATAAGACTGGAGAATTTTTTTCAAATTTCACATTTCCCACCATTAAAGTAATACATAATTATATATGCTCTGATACAATGCAAGATACAATTCTTATGTTGTATACTTTGCATGCACACACGCACATATATGGACTTCTAAAACTTTGTAGGAAAATTCCATTGTTTTTTTAAAATTAGTTTTAGTTTTTAATTAGTTTATTTTTAACAGTTTCCCCAACATACAAGTCACATATCATTCATTTCAAGAGTTCAATTACATTCATAAGAGTTGAGCAACCGATGGTGCCCGGCTATCAAAAGAGATAGTGTCTGGGGTCTTAAAGGCTTGAAGGTGAACAAGCGGCCATCTAGCTCAGAAGCAAATAAGCCCACATGGAAGAAGCACACCGGCCAGTGTGATCACGAGGTGCCCAAGGGACCAGGTATAAGGCATCATGCAAAAAAAAAAAGATATAAGTGTGTGTATGTATGTGTATATGTATATATGCATGTATATATATGTATATATATCATATTAAATGAAGGGGGAAGTGCAGAGTGGAGACCCAAGGCCCAAGTGTCGACCAATGGAGATCCCCTCATAGAGGGGTTTAGGAGAGGAGATGGGTTAATTAGGGTGTGAGGTAGTATCGATGAAGAACACAGCTTTCCCCCGGATCCTGGATGCTTCCTCCCCCCAACTACCATGATCCGAATTCTACCTTGCAGGGCTGGATAGGACAGAGGCTGTACACTGGTGCATATGAGGGTTGGAGGTACAGGGAATCCAGGGTGGATGATACCTTCAGGACCAAGGGTGTGAGGGAGGATGCTGGGAGAGTGGAGGGTGAGTGGGTTGGAAAGGGGGAACTGATTACAAGGATCCACATGTGACCTCTTCCCTGGGAGAGGGACAGCAGAGAAGGGGGGAAGGGAGACTCCGGATAGGGCAAGATATGACAAAACAACGATGTATAAATTACCAAGGGCATATGAGGGAGGGGGGAAGGGGGAGGGAGGAGGGGAAAAAAAAGAGGACCTGATGCAAGGGGCTTAAGTGGAGAGCAAATGCCTTGAGAATGATTGGGGCAGGGAATGTATGGATGTGCTTTATACAATTGATGTATGTATATGTATGGATTGTGGTAAGAGTTGTATGAGTCCCTAATAAAATGTAAAAGAAGAAAAGAGAAAAAATGATTAGGGCAAAGACTGTACAGATGTGCTTTATACAATTGATGTATGTATATATATGAACTGTGAAAAGAATTGTATGAGCCCCAATAAATTGTTAAAATTAAAAAAAAAAAGAATTGGAAAAAAAAAAGAAAAATTAATAAATAATTTAAAAAAAGAAAAAAAAAAAAGAGTTGAGCAACCATAACCACAATCAATTTCAGGACAGTTCTTCTTCCTTGTATTTATTGTTAGCTCCCCATTTCCACCAGCCTCTCTGCCATGTCCCTTTGAATCCAGTTGTTGTCTACAAGTTTACCTAGTCTGGGTTTCAAATATAGAGAAACACAATCAAGGAAAAACCAAAACAAAGAGCCTAGCAACAATGATAGAATAAAACAGATAACCCTCAATCAAAAACAAAGCACAATATATTAAAAACTGGATCAATTATACATGTGGAAATCTAGGGGAGGGAATGGTATTAGGGCTTGATGCATTACCTTTTAATTCAATTTTCCACAAACTTTTGTAGCCCCTTTGTATGTACAGAAGGATCCCTGGTAGTGGATTGGTTAAACTTTGGGATGCTAACTGAAAGTTCAGCAGTTCAAACCCACCAGCTGCTCTGAGGAATAAAGATTAGGTAGTAGTTTTACTCTGTATTACCGGGATGCTAACACACACACACACACAGACACACACACACACACACACACACACACACACACAAAATGAGAGAATGAAAACACCCCATCAGGACAAATAAGGGGTATAGTAGGCATGTATATTTTGAAAATGTTTGCCAAATATGATTATCTAAGAACATTCAATGGTTCTCTGTAAGATTCTGTCCTATACTTCTTTACCTCTGTCCAAGAGAGGGGCATAAAGGTAGAGAGAAGCTCAGTTAAAAAAATTCCCTTATCGAATATTTATCTTTTTGTAATTAATCTATTTCACTCAACATAATAACCTCAAGGTTCATCTGTGCTATGAGAGGTTCCACGGCTTCATCCTTATTCTTCAACATTGTACACTACCCCGTTGCTTTGTATATACCATAGTTTGATTTTCCATACACCACTATTGGGAACTCTATTTTTGTTACTTCTCTCTTACAGGTGTCTTGCCAGACTTCGGTTTCATGAATTTTATGTATATTGCATAGCCTATATTTTAACTGTCCTAGTGTTGGTGAAAATCTGCCCAGCATTTGTATTCAGTAATAAACAAAAACTTATAAATAAATTACTTCCCTAGGTGTCCACTCACTGTCCCAAACAAGTCGTGTTTTCCTTGGCTCCAAGTCTTTGCACTCACTATCCTACTAATCAAAATCACCTTCACCCAGAAAGGCTTACATGATCTCTAAAATGTCTAATCTCCCCTACCTCATTTGGCTTTCAAGTTTCCTTATTTTTGCTTCTATGATTAAATATATTAATTGATAAAGCACAGTCTAATTCAAAGAATGAGACATCCTTCTTCTGTTAAACGAACACTGCAAACACAGAGGTTAAAGTGTAATGCTGCTAACCAGTAAGTCAGCAATTTGAATCCAGCAATCTGAACCTAAGGGAGAAAGATGCAGCAATCTGCGCCGGTATAGACTTAGAACCTAGGAAACCCTATGGAGCAGCTCTAAATGGTCCTATATGGTCACTATGTGCCAGAATCAATTTGACAGAAAAGGGTACTCCAATAATTTAGTCTAACTGAAGTTTATGTTTTTATAATATTCGTCTACATTCAGCCAAAGAAAATCTCTTTTATATGCTAGAATTGAGTCTTCAAACAGGGAGACAACACAGAGAACATCTCATCCCAATAGTTGTTTAAATATTCTGTTAAGGCATTTGATTTTCCTTGAAAGCAAGAAACTGCTCCATAGGATTTCCAAGGTTGTTAATCTTCTGAGCAGCAGACATTCCTCTATTTCTTTCTCCAAGTGAGCAGCTGGTGGGGTTAAACCTGCAGACCTTGCCCAAAGCATAACCCTAGACCACCAGGGCTCTTAGAATCTGGTAGGTACCATTAATGTTTGCTGCAAGCAGCAGTAGCTTAAATGGCTCAGAAGTACTATTTCAGATTAGACAGAAAGCATTGAACGACAGTGTGGATGAGGAAATAAACAAGGGAAAATGAAATAGTAAGGATAACTTCAGGTTATAATGAAAGTCAAAGTTAGGCAGTCACAAGAGTAAGAACCACTGTTGAAGAAAAGGTTGCTGTCCAGTGATCAGAAGTAGAAAAGCTCAAATAAAAAGCCTAACTTTCACATTTAAAAAATTGGCAAAAGTTTTCCCATAAAAAAAAACAACAACCCCAAAATTGACCTCAAAGTGCTAACCATAAAAAGAGATAAGGAGGGACACTATATAATGCTCAAGGGGATGGTAGACAATGAAACACTAAGAATTTTAAACATATATTCCCCAAACAAGAGACCCAATGAATAGTTAACAAAATGCTCCAAAAGATGAAAAAAGAAATCACAGGCTTAACAATTATAGGTGACTTCAATACATCCCTCTGAGAAAGATAGGTCATAGGGAAACTCAACTAGGAGGCTAGAGATCTAAACACTGCAATTAGACATTTTGACCTGATAGATACTCACAGAGCTCTTCACTCAAATACAAATACAAAAAAAATATGTCATTCTTTGCAAGCCCACATGGCACATATTCAAAGACAGACCACATGCTGGGGCATAAGTAGAATCTGCATAAATTTAAGCACATTGATATCATACAGACCTCTCTCTCTGATCATTGTGCCACAAAGCTGGAAATCAAAAAAGGAAGATGAAGAAAACAAGGGCAAACTATTGGAAAATGAATAACTCTCTCTTGAAAAAGGAGTGTGTACTGACCAGATCGGCGATAAAATTAGGATATTCCTAGAAACCATAGAGAATGAAAACATAACCTAGCAAAACCTATGGGGTACACCAAAGGCAGTTATCAGAGGAAGTGTCACAGCAATACACTCACACATGGAAAAGGAAGAGCTACTAAGGAATGACATGCTGACACAAAATTTACAGCAACTAGAACAGAGACAGCAGGACAATTCTACTAATACAAAAGAAAAGAAACAATAAAAATCAGGGTTGAGATTAAGGAAAGGAAAACAATGAAAAAATAATGCTGCTAAAAGTTGGCTCTTTGAAAGGATAAACAGACTCGATAGACCACTGGCAAACCAAAGAAAGGACGGAACAAATTTCAATAGCAAGGATGAGGGATGAAAGAGGGGACATTACAACAGACCCAAATGAAATGAAAGAATAATCACAAGGGACTACGAAGGCTTGTACTCCAATAAATTCAACAACTTGGAAGACATGGACAAAACCTTGGAAAAACAATCCCTTCCTAGACCATTACCAATGGACATCAGACCCATAGCAATAAAAGAAATAGGCAAGGTTATCAAGGGAATATCAACAAAAAAAAATCCCCTGGACCAGATGGATTCACAGGAGAATTATGCCAAGTATTCATGGAAGAACTGACAGCAATGCTACACAAACTTTTCTAGAACATAGAAAAAGACGGCAAACTCCTGAACTCCTCCTATGAGAAGCTACTACAACTCTGATACTGAAACCAAGCAAGGATCCCACAAGAATCGAGAACTACAGACCAATATCCCTAATGAACATTGAAGCAAAAATCCTTGACAAAACACTGACCAATAGGATACAAAAGTATGTAAAACAAATAATTCACCATGACCAAGTGGGATTCGGATGCAGGGATGGTTCAACATATGAAAGACCATTAGTATCATTCGCCACATTGACATGAAACACTGTAAGAACCACATGATAATATCGATAGATATGGAAAAAGCATTAGACAAGATCCATCACTAATTCCTGTTTAAGACACTCAAGAAGATAGCAATGGAAAGAAAATTCCTCAATATAATATGCTACATATAAAAAACCAACAGCCAAAAAGAAGAAGAAGAAAAACCAACAGCCAACGTGGTAGTCAATGGAGAAATTACTAACATAATCCCACAGAAAAAGGTGAAAATACAAGGATACCCCTTGTCCCCACTCTTATTTAACATCGTCCTGGAGATTTTAGCTAACAGCACAAGGCAAAGAAAAGACATCACAGGTATTTGCCTGGGGAAGGAAGAGGTGAAACTATCGTTATTCAGATATGATTTTATATATGTAAAATGCCAAGGGGAGTACTGGAAGCAATAGAGGATTATGGCAGAGTGGCAGGATACAAGATCAACAAACAGAAGTCTATCAGACTGCTCTAGACAACGGACAAGAACACAGAAGAGAAGTGGTACCCTTCACAATAGTCAAGCACAAACTGAAATATCTAGGGATGTACCTGACTAAACGAATAAAAAATTTGTATGAGGAAAATTATGGAACACTATTACAAGAAACCAAAAGTGACCTTGTGGATTGGAATATAGTAAATATAGTAAAGATGTCAGTTCTGCCCAAGGCACTATATAAGTTTAAAGCAATTCCAATAAAATTCTTTGAAGAAATGGAAAAACTGATTACGAACTTCATATGGAGAGGGAAGTAGCCCAGAATTAGCAGAGAACTCCTCAAGGACAGAGTGGGAGGGCTTGCTTTACCTGACATTAGCACATACTATACAGCCACAATGGTCAAAACCGCATGATATTGGTATAATTACAGATACTCAGACCAATGGAAAAAGAACTGAAAATCCAGAAATAAAATCACAGCATAAAGACAACTGATCTTTGATAAGGACCCCAAAAATATCAAATGGGAAGTGGAGGCCCTCTTCACCAAGTGGTGCTGGAAAAAATGGGTGTCTACCTGCAGAAAAATGAAGCAAGACCCTTATCTCACTCCATGCACAAGAATAAACTCAAGGTGGATCACAGACCTAGAGGTAAAACCCCAAACTATTAGGGCCATCAATGAGGGAATTGGGACAAACCTGATAACCTTGGAACAGGGATTACATAGGCTATCGGAAATCGGGAAGGACACCAACACAGAGGAGGCACAAATTGACCAGTGGGGCATACTAAAAATAAAACACCAATGAACATCGAAAGAATTCACAAAGAGAGTAATAAGAGAGCCCACAGACTGGGAAAACATCTTTAGCAATGACACATCAGACAAATGTCTTATCACTAAAAGCTACAATACTCAGCTAGCTTCCAAAAAGAAAAAAATTAACTGTCCACTGAGGAGGTGGGCAAAGGACCTGAACCAAGTTTCACAAGGGCAGAAATCTAAATGGCCAATAAACGTATGCGAAAATGTTCGCTATTATTAGCCATAAGAGAAATGCAAATTAAAATAACAATGATATACCACATAACATGCTCAAAGATAGCCCAATTCAAAAAGTCAGAAAGCAACAAATGATGGAGGGGTGTGGGGAGAAAGGAAATCTTATCTACTGCTGGTGGACCTGTAGGTATGCACAACCACTAAATTGATTTGGCGATATCTAAAACAGACGGAAATTGAGCTACCATACGATCCAGCAATCCCCCTACTGGGCACAGACCCAGAAGAGGCAAGAAACAAACCACGGCCAGGCATCTGTGCTGCAGTGTTCATCATGGCACCATTCACAATCGCAAGGAGCTGGAAACAACCCAAATTTCCATTAACAGATGAATGGATTTAAAACCGTGGTACATACAGACAACGGAGTACTATGCATCCCTCTAAACAAAGTAAGCCAAGCACAAAAGGACAAGTACACATGAATTCACTAGGGTAAATGTAAAAATGCAAAAGGGGCATAGGTAAAAACTACTGTATACAAACATTTCCTGGGGTGAGGTCCACGTAGTATGGCAGAGGTCAGGCCAAATCCAAGGATACATATGGTAGTCAACTAAAGTGGAGGGGGGAATAGAAAAAAAGACATGGGTAGTGGGGGAACAAGGCACTAACTAACCCAAGGGGAGGGTATTGTATCTCCACAGGGAAAAAGGGACCAGACTTCAACCCGGTGCTCCAAGATGTGAATGTAACATACCATCATGAAACAGGGAACCAATAGAGAGGTCTAAGGGGCTGGCCCCAATTCCAAGTACGTGGACAGCTCCCACCCTCCTCCCCGCAGAAGAATTCACCTCAGAGGACAAAACTGAAGCTACAGCTCTGGGAGAGGGACATGTCTGATCAGAGCACAAAGGAACAAATGAAGGGAGAGGAAGGGAGAGTGGAACACATCTTGGCCTACCAAGCCCTGACGATGATATTCCTGCTCACAGCCGCCAAAGCACAGAGAGGACCATAGGGCTAGCCCCACTATGAGACATGATGTCTCTCACTAATCCATAGTGCTACAGAGGACAACAATGGCAACTGTGTGAGAATTATGCCTGATCTGACCCCACCACATTGAAGCAAAACACTGAGGGCATGCAACAGAACAGCAAGGGGAATTGGGCATACCAAAATTAGACTTTGAGGCCAGGGCATGGCACCCAATCAGACTCAACTGGAAAACACTCCTAAAGGTCACCAAACAGACCTTGAACTATTTAGAGGCTTTTATTTTTTTATGTCATCTTTGTTTTTTGTTACTTTGTTTTGCTCTGTCTTGTTTTTTGTGCATATTATTATCTCTGCAGTTCTATCCAGATAAGATAAGCAGGATAAACATTCTGAAGGAGAAAACAACTGGACTGATGGTTATGGGGGGACATGGGAGAGGGGAAGGTGGGGGAAAGGGGGTGGATGTACAAACCCAGGGACAAGGGAACAGCAAGTGATCTAAAATCGATGGCAAAGAGGGTATAGGAGGCCTAGTCGGGTTTGATCAAGGGCAATGTAACTGAGAGGAATTACTGAAACACAAATGAAGGCTGAACATGATAGTGGGACAAGAGGAACATAAAAGGAAATAGAGGAAAGAACTAGGAAGCAAATATAGAGGTCTAAATATAGGCATGTACATATATAAATATATTTTATATATGCTGATGATGAGGTAATAGATCTATGTGCATATTATTTATAGGTTTAGTATTAAGGTAGCAGATGGACATTGGGCCTAGACTCAAGTACTCCCTCAATGCAAGTACACTTTGTTTCTATTAAACTGGCATTCCATGATACTTACCTTCCCAACACGATACTGAAGAGAAAGTGGGTGCATAAGCAAATGGGGTGAAGAAAGCTGATGGTGCTCGGCTATCAAAAGATATAGCGTCTGGGGTCTTAAAGGCTTGAAGATAAACAAACAGCCATCTAGCTGAGAAGCAACAAAACCCACATGGAAGAAGCACACCAGCCTGTGTGATCATGAGGTGTCAATGGGATCAAGTATCAGGCATCAAAGACCCAGAACAAAAAATTCCATCATTTTGAATGAGGGGGAGTGCAGAGTGGAGACCCAAAGCCTATGGGTAGGCAGCTGGACACCCCCTTACAGAATGATCATGGGGAGGAGACGAGCTAGTCAGGGTGCAGTGTAGCAATGATGAAACATACAACTTTCCTTTAGTTTTTTTAATGTTTCCTTCCTCCCACTATCATGATTCCAATTCTACCTTACAAATCAGACCAGAGGATGACCAGAGGATATACACTGGTACAGATCAGAGCTGGAAACAGATCAGAGCTGGAAACACAGGCAATCCAGGACAGATAAACCCCTCAGGACCAATAATGAGTGTAACAATTCCAGGAGGGTGAGGGGTAGGTGGGGGAGAAAGGGTGAACTAATCACAATGATCTTCATATAACCCACTTCCTGGAGAACAGACAACAGAAAAGTGGGCGAAGGGAGACATCGGTCAGTGTAAGACATGAAAAAAAATCATAAATTATCAAGGGTCATGAGGGAGGGTGGGAGAGGGGAGAAAATGAGGAGCTGATACCAAGGGTTCAAGTAGAAAGCCAATGTTCTGAGAATGATGAGGGCAACAAATGTACAAATGTGCTTTACACAATGGATGGATGTATGGATTGTGATGAGTTGTACGAGCCCCCAATAAAATGATTTAAAAACCCAACAACACAGTAATGAAAGGGAAAGTAAAAAAGTAAATAAATAAAATCAACCTTTTTCTTTAATTCATTCAAGGAAAATTCCAGTCAATTAAAAATTCAGTTTGGGGTAGATAAAGCTACATATGTAGAAAGTAGAAGATGAATTGAGAGGTTAAAGTGATAATAAGCCTTGCAGAAGTGAACTGTTAATAGCAAACATAAACTCCAAATCCTTGACACCACGGGTTCAGAAGTTTCCCCATGTCCCCAAACCACATACTGATAAGAGTGCATTCCAAAAAACTCATAGAACAGTTAAATGAAATTGAGAAAAATATTAAAATTCCCCCTTCACACAACCAGGACAGTGCAGTCTCAATGTGCAGAAAGCCATGTACGAATGTATTCTTTTACAATCATTTTTTGGTTAGCTCGTTTGTGTTTTCCCTGTTTTGACCTTTCTGTAAAAATTTACACTATATTTAAGACAGATTTTAAAAATTGACACTGCCAAAATGTACCTTTAAAGTATATTATTTTATTTCTTCCAAAAGTATTTAAAAATCAAGTTTACCAGTATAACAGTTGCCCAAGAATGAAGTAATACTGAGTGTCCCAACACCTCCAGCTCATAATTTCTTCATGAAAATTATGAGGTGGTTGTGATGACAATGCCAAGTTGGCAAGAGAGTCGCAGTATTAGCTGCATAATGACTTTTGGGGAAAAAAAAAAGACGACGACGCAGGCTTTTCTTCCAGTAATATTAAAGCAGCGGTAAGGTCGGGTGGGGAGCCGCAGGTTATCTCTGGCTGGATCACATGGGTTTCTCAGGCTCGCCCAGAAAGTGGCTCAACACACCCTGCCTCTCCCTTGAGGAGGAAATCCAACCCTTGCCCATAAACTTACTCCTCCTGGCAGAGGTTCCGTACAGCAGCGTAGAACTGACCCACGGATTTTCCTAAACTGCAATCCTTACCGAAGCTTTCTTGGAGCTGACTCCTAATTTTCATCCCTAGCTCTACGGCCAGGGGGCTTCTGAAGGCCCAAGGGCCGAAGGAAAGAGAAGGAATCCACGGGAAGGAACTTGAAGAATCCACCCAAACCAGAAAACCCATTGCGGTGGAATAGATTGATAACCCTTTTAAGACCCACCGCCAAATAATCGGTTCCCACTCATTGCTATCCTAAAGGGCGGCGAACAATTGTTCTGTGGTTTTGAAACTGTGGACCTTTATCGGCGCAGAATGCATCTTTCTCCTGCAGGACAGCTGGCAGGGTCGAAACACCAACCTCGTGATAACGACAAACGCTAAACGCACCGCGCCACCAGGGACCCTACGTAAACTTCTAGATGCCTACACACCTGTAGACAGGCAGGGCGCGACACCCTGTTGCCTTGGAAACCAAGCCGGTAACCACTCCCTGCCTCCTCAGGGACCGTCCTAGGCGCCCACTCCAGGGCCTGGGACGGTGGGCTGGAGGAAGTTGGGAGCACGTAGCAGGGCGGGGGTCGTCGCCCGAGGCCCGGCGCGGAGCCTACCGAGTAGAGGTGCACCACGGCGCTGGGACTGGTGGAGCCGGCAGACAGACGAGAGCTTGATGCACTGGAGGGATCCATCGCGCGTCCGTCGTCCCAGGTGGCTCTGGGCGGCCTCGCTACACGATCAGGGTGCCGCAGCCGCTGGGGGCGGTTCTTCCGCGCTGGGCGGCCCGACTTCGCCTAGGGCGACAGCACCCTCTGCGGCCGCTCCGGAGGGCCCCGGGCGCCGCCATCTTAAGCAGGACGGAAGCCGCGTGGGGACCCGGCGCGCACGCGCGCGTGCGCAGATCCACCGGAACCCGGAAGCGGGCGCGGCGCGGTCCCTGGACAGGCTCCGCGATGGCGCACGCGGAGCCGCTGGCGTCTGGTTCTCCTGCCGCCTCCGAGACGCTTCTGGATACTTTGCTGCTGAACCTCTACGACTTCGGTGAGCCCGGGCCTCGGGAGCCCACGTGGGCAGGAGACCTGAGGAGTGAGGGTCAACGGTGCGCCCGCAAATGGTGGGAAGGGGGGCTTACCAACTGTACTGACGTGGTTCTGACTGCCCCGGGCCTGAGTCCGGTCCTGGGGCGGCGTCACCTCCCACCAACCGATCCCGAACCAGACCACATGGAATCCCAAGTAACTCTGTAATCATCTGTTTTAATTATAGAATACTGTAAGGGTTAGTTATAAATTGCCCAAATGTAATATTTCTTGGATTTTACCAGTAATAATAAAATTGTAAATTTCTTCGAATTAGGCGGTACATTATTAGTGACTTAGCCGAAGCCTTTAATTTCCCCCCTCCTTTTCCTTTAATTTTTACTTCATTCTATTAAAAATCATTGATATACTTACACAACTACTTTAGTTAGCACAGTATTATAGCTAAAACACCAGAATATTTGACAAGATCATGTACTCTGGAAAGAAAACAACCACATCACGTCCCCACCCCCAGCCAGTCCCTGGGCTTTGGGGCTCACCTCAAGGGGAGTCCCTGGGGCACATTGGGGTCCAGTGAATGGTGTGACCCTTTCCTGGGCATGCCTACACAGTAGGGTATGCTGGGCCCCTCTAGGGTTTCCAATATGGGCTCCAATAAATTTCTTCCCTTTTGCTTAAGAAAAGAAAAGAAAACAACCACATCAATTGAGTAATAATGACAACTAAAGGTTTAAAATGTAAATTAGCCAAGAGTTTTAGTCTTGTAGGTATAGTGATACATATACTGGGCTTAGGAAAGATGTTTTTGTTCTAATTACAGGGATGTTTTTTAAAATGAAATACAGATCGTTATTTTAAAATCGCCTCCTCAGACATTATCACCTGGTGCAATCTATACCCATGTTCTAGTGACAGCACTCCTGAGATTCTCCTTTTCCTGCCTCTGCAATGGACTCTGTTGAGTTATTCTTATGAATCAAGCCTGTAACCCTTCCCAGGACAAACCTGGAAAACCAGGGTTTTCAGGACTAGTCCCGGTGGTATAGTGGGCTGTGTTGAACTGCAAAGCCCAATCCACCATTTTGTGGGAGAAAGATGAGACTTTCTGTTCCTGTAAAGATTTACAGTCCAGAATCCCACATTCTACTTTGCAACTCATTCTACTTTGTTTTACAGCAGTGGTTCTCAACCGTTCTAATGCCGCAACCCTTTAAAGCAGTTCCTCATGTTGTGGTGAACAAATCCCCCAACCCCCAACCATGAAATTATTTTCATTGCTACTTCATAACTGTAATTTTGCTACTGTGATGAATCGGGCCACCCTGTGAAAGGGTCGTTCGACCCCCAAAAGGGTCGTGACCCACAGCTTGAGAATGGCTGCTTTATTTTGATGAGGAAAAGGACAATAAAAGCACTCATTATTAAAGATTACTAAAGCACCTGCTTCTAAGTAGGAAAATGGTTCCACCTGCTCAGAAGCACTTCCATAAGAAAGCCCAAATTCTTTGTGTGTGTACCAAAGACATTACTGTCTTTAAGGCATGAACACCCTTCCTAAATTTATAATGCGATGTTTTAAAAGTTATTTTTATTTTAGGTGCTCAAAATTCTAAGGTCACCTAAACAAAACACATAATAGCTTAAAATACTGAGAGTTTCCAATGTATCACATGCTTCTCACAGTGTTTACACATTTAATTTTAAGAATTCTACAAATTGGATATTGTTAGTACCTATCTACTCTCTATGCTGTCATTAAGGATCCCTGGTGGTATACCGACTTAAACACTGGGCTGCTTGCTTACCAGAAGGTTCAAACCACCAGTCACTTTGAGGGAGAAAAATGAGGCTTTCTGCTCCCATAAGATTTACAGTCTCCAAAATGAGTGCATAAGCAAATGTCTTGAAGAAAGCTGATGGTGCCCAGCTGTCAAGAGATAGAGTGTCTGTGGTCTTAAAGGTTTGAAGATAAACAAGTGGCCATCTAACTCAGAAGAGAGTCCACATGGAAGAAAGCACACCAGTCTGTGTGATCATGTGGTGTCGATGGGATTAGGTATCAGGCATCAAGGACCCAGAACAAAAAATCCTATCATGAATGAGGGAGAGTGTGGAGTGGAGACCCAAGGCCCATTGGTAGGCAACTGGACACCCCCTTACGGAAGGGTCATAGGGAGGAGAGAAGCCAGCCAGGGTGCAATATAGCACTGATGAAGCATACAACTTTCTTCTAGTTCTTTAAGGCTTCCATCTCCCCTACTATCATGATCCCAATTCTCCCTTACAAATCCGGCTAGACCAGAGCATGTACCGGTGTACAGAGAAGAGGTGGAGACACAGGGAATGAGGACAGATAAACCCCTCAGGACCAATAATGACAGTTACGATGCCAGAAGGGCTTGGGTAAGGTGGGAGGAGAAAGGGTGAACCTATCACAGTGATCTGCATATAATACCCTCCTACGGGGATGAACAATAGAAAAGTGGGTGAAGGAAGACATAGGTCAGTGTAAGACATGGGAAAATTAGAAATTATCAAGGGTTCATGAGGGAGGGAGAAAGATGAGCTGATACCAAGGGCTCAAGTAGAAAAATCTTTTGAAAATGATGGCAACATATGTACAAACATACTTGACACAATGGATGTATTTATGGATTTAGACAGCTGTACAAAATTCAGCTTCATGAGTCAGAATCAACACTAAGTTTGTATTGTGGTGGTGGTCGTTTAGTTTGTTTTTAAGAAACTGGATGCCCTGGCAGACAGTTTTGTTCAAAGCATGAGTCAGCTGAAATGACCAGTTCCCAAGGACCATGGTGGGGACTAGAGCCATTGTGCTAATGCTGTTATCAAGGAAAGAACCATGGTGTACTTTACATTCTGTCTATTATGCATGTGTAGTGCTATTCAAGGAGAACAGGCAGTTTATTTCTTTATACTTGTGGGTACTTGGTGCATTCATGTGGTTTAAGATTGGATATAGCTAAAACCAAGATTTAATTTTTTCCTTTTTGTGTTTGAACAAACAGGAGAGAGGGAAGATGAAACAAAACAGATAAAGGGAAAAGAGAAAAGGGAAAGCAAAAAGAGAGATTTGAGAACCACAGTCGTTGTGTCAGAAGAACCAGCGCCTCTTCCTAATTCTCGTGCAAGAGGCCAAAGGAAAAGTGCTTCCAGCTTCTTCAAGGAACTCACAGAAGAGCTGCATTGTTCTTCTGCTGGGACTCCGACAGATATCCCTTCACAACCACACGGCCTTGCTGCAGTCCCTTCCTGTCCCCTGAAGAACAATAGAGAGTTTGTAGAAGTGGTAGAATTCTACAGCAAGCCCCAAAAAAGAAAACCGAAGCCTGAGCAACATGAAAACACACAGGTAATGAAGTGGTTTGTATCCCTGTGCATTAAAACCATTGGTATTAGAAAGTTAGATGAGTAAGTTTATATTCCTCATGACCACGGTGAAGCTCTCGGACTTGATGCAGGATTCACAGGACTCAGCACTTGTACTCCCCTTTGCAGTTCATTACAGCAAAAGGCTACAGAGGAAAATCAGCAAAGGGGAAAAGAACAGGTAACGTGCTTAACGCCCCGCAAACCAGGATGGCAACTCATACAAAAGTATTGTGAGCTAAGTGAGTAACTAAAAAGTAAGTTAACGAAGGATGCTTTACGAGCCTGGTGCCCAGCGGTTTTATTGTGGGTCAGTCACACAGGGTCGGAGTGCTTGCGTGAAGTGACCTGTTGCTAATGGTCCAGACCTCAAGAATGAAAGCAGCTGTTAACTATAAACCAGTGTGTTTCTACTTAGTCTCTGAGCAAACCCATGTAATGTGGCTTGAGGCCTCCGTCATGCAAAAACACTTTTAAAATACAGGATATTTTAAGCTCTGTTCCCAGCAACCAGCCAAGCATTAGTTAGGAACACAGCATTTCCTTGAAAATGTGTACAATTTGATAAACCTGGGCTTCTGACTGAACCCTTTTTCATTAATTGGCCGGTTTGAGTAGTGTCAGTAAAATTCAGCCATGCAACCCAATTTCTGGTGCTCTGTTTGCCCGTCACTGGTTTAGACACCGAACATATCAGGACCCTCCAAAAACAAGCAAAGAAACCACATAAGTTGTTTTCAAAGGAATGTATTTAAATTTTTTTTTACAAAACATCACCTTCAAAGTACTCTCCATTACACTTAATACATTTGTCAAATCTGCGACTCCATTCTTGGAAACATTTTTCAAACTCATCTGTTTGGTTGACTGACAGCACCTCCCTCGTTTTTTTTCTTCACCTCTTCTACGGTTAGTCGGCAAATCTCTGTCCTTTCACGTCTGACTTAATTTGCGAAAACAAAAAGTGGCGCGGAGAAGGTCAGGTAAGTCAGAGGCATGGGACAATAGAGGCAGGCTGTTTTTGCTCCAAACTGGCAAACTGAGATGGCTTTGTGAGCAGGTGCGTTGTCATGGTGGCAAAACCAGTCCCCCGTCTGTCGCAAATCAGGCCTTTTTTGTTGCACGTTGTTATGCTGTCTTTTCAGAACCTCTAAATAGAAAGCTTGATTTAACAGTCTGACCTGATGGAACAAACTCCAAATGCACTACGAGTCGACGTTTTCTTCTGTTAGGGAACTTAACATCACAAACAAGGTTTCTCATCAATCAATACTTCACCATTTTTTAAATGAGAAAAACACTAGTACACTTGAGTTTTTCTCATAGCGCTGTCCTTGTAAGGTGTGTTCAACACCACAACAGTTTCTGTGGCATTTTTCCCGAGCAGGAAACAGAATTCCACAGCTGCACGCTGTTTTCTCAAATCAGCCATCACACAAAATGAGGGTCTAGTGAAACTGCTTTTACGAAAAAATTCACTGTGACCAAAGAGAACCTTCCCAGGTGATGCCACTGGGTGCCCTCTAACTTAGGGCGAGTTGCTTGATGTGGGAAAAATGTGTGGAGCTCCACTGGGTGGAGCTTTCCTTCCCATTTTGGGGGGTGAGTACCCCTTCATAGAGCAGTAAACAAAATATGCAAAGCCCTCACCCTTGTGGTGCATACATTCTGGTGGGGAAACAATTTGATTTCACAAAGTAATAGGGAGGTGTGGTTCCCCATCTAAGCTGTCTCTGTTCCACAGGCTATCATAAAGTCTTTGTCAGTTTCACTGCCTAATTCTAGGGAGCCATTTCTGCATGGCATATAGAATTTTGTCTATTAAAAGAGGAAGGGAAGCTTGTGTTTATTTTCTGTGGTTGCTGTTAAAATTTGTCACCAACTGGGTGGCTTATAACAGCAGAAATTTGTTATATCCCAGTTTGACAGCTCTGAAGTTCGAAATCACTAACAAGGCTTCACTTTCTTTCTTCCAATTTCTGGTGGTTGCAGCTGTCCCTCGGCTTGTGATTGCACCACTCTAATCTCTGCCTTGTCTTCATACGTATATCTGAGTCTCGAATCTCTCTCTTTTATAAAGACACCTGTCATGGGATTTATGGATCCCTGGTGGCACAGTGGGTTAGGTTGGACTGCTTATTACAGAGTTGGCGATTTAAACCCACCAGCTTTTTCTTGAGATAAATATGAAACTGTCTACTCATGTAGATTTAGATTATTGGAACCTATATAGGGTGTGTTGTTCTGGGTAGACTAAAGATACAAATCCAGAGACACACATTTGTGTAAGAGCTTTATATCAGAGTAATTATATATTAAGAAAACAGCCCAGTTAGATCAAGTCCCTAAGTCCATTCTTAACCCATATGTCTGCTACTAGTCTATATATTCCTCTTCAGACTCACACCATATATGCAATGATGCTGAATGCAGGAAGATCACAGGCCAGGGGTGGCTGTGGAAGCATCTGCGCCCTGGTGCAGGTCTTCACGTGGCTCCTCTTAGCTCCAGGGCTTTGGCTGTCATCAGCATGGCTGTATGGGGCCTGTCAACAGGAATACAAACAGAGAAAATGTATCCAGCTTCCAGGGAGGAGGAGGAATTTCCAGAATCCTTAGGAGAAGGCCATGCCCACGTAGAGACACCGTTGGCTGTGACCCGATTGACAGGCTCCCTTTCAATGAAGTTGACAAACCCTTCAGTTGATAGGAAATTATGTAACTGTCACGGGCTGCTGTGAATTAGAATCAACTTGATAGCAGTGAGTGTGGTGGGTTTGAGTAAGTAGATTTAAAGCCTGCCCTAAATCTAGGGTGATCTTAAGATCCTTAATTACACTCAAAAACTATTTTTTCCAAAATACCTTATTTGTAAGTGTTAGGGATTAGGGGACACAGACATATCTTTGGGGAACCCCCTACAGGGTTAATTTGGCTTGTGTTGTTTATAAAGGTGTGGCACCTTTGTGGTCTTAAAAATCATCTATACTCTTTTCTAAAATGTTAAAACTTCATATCTAAGTCATAAGCATCTCTTACTGGAGTATTAATTACTCACAAATGCTCTAATCCTGTCTACCAATTTAAGAATCTAGGTCAGCTTTCCAACTTTTATGTGTGCTTCAACATGCTGGTCCACAAGGAAGTGTCACAGGCAATCAAGAAACTGATCCTGTGACTATCAGGCAGCCAGAGTCCCCAAAGTGGTCCTTGTTGTTCACCCTGGTGTACCACATAAATACTGTTTTCTGTCATGGAAAACATTAAGAAACTCTCTTTTACAGTGTAATGTTGTTTGGGCAATTAAATTAATGTAATGCTGTGTTTGGAAAAAAACTAACTCACTGCCATTGTTCCAATTCTAATGCATAGCAACTGTATAGGAGAGAGAACTGCCCTTGTGGATTTCTGAGGCTTTACAGCAATAGAAAGTCTCATCGCCCTCTGAGCAACTGGTGGTTTTGAACTGCAAGCTGCTGACCTTACAGTAACAGCCCAAGTCCAACTCATAGCCCACTAGACTACCGGGGCTCCTTTTGGCAACAGTCTTGGTTTGTTCATCTGCCTTGGACTTCATTTTCTTCTTACACTCATTCACGTTCCTGTTTTTAAAATGCAGAGTTTTCTTCTTCTTTTTTTTTTTTACATTTTATTAGGGGCTCATACAACTCTTATCACAATCCATATATATACATCAATTGTATAAAGCACATCCATACATTCCCCGCCCCAATCATTCTCAAAGCATTTGCTCTCCACTTAAGCCCTTTGCATCAGGTCCTCTTTCTTTTTCCCTCCCCGCTCCCCCCTCCCTCATGTGCCCTTTGTAATTTATACATCGTTATTTTGTCATATCTTGCTCTATCCGGAGTCTCCCTTCCCCCCCTTCCCTGCCGTCCATCTCCCAGGGAGGAGGTCACATGTGGATCCTTGTAATCAGTTCCCCCTTTCCAACCCACTCACCCTCCACTCTCCCAGCCTCGCCCCTCACACCCCTGGTCCTGAAGGTATCGTCCACCCTGGGCTCCCTGTGCCGCCAGCTCCCCTATGCACCACTGTACAACCCAGAGTTTTCTTAAAGCCCAAATCAAATCCATTGCTACTAAGTGAATTCTGGCTCATAGTGATTTTTTTTTAATTGAAAAAGTTTATATTTAGCATTAGCCAGCTGGGCTCACTTTAGATGATTCCAATTTTGTTGGCAACATCTAAAGCGTCATAGTCAGGAGCCAGTCGAACATATGCCTTCTTCTCCCCGTCAGGCCTGATCAAGGTGTTGACCTTGGCTACGTCAATGTCATAGAGCTTCTTCACAGCCTGTTTGATCTGGTGTTTGTTGGCTTTGACATCCACAATGAACACAAGTGTGTTGTTATCTTCGATCTTCTTCATGGCAGACTCTGTAGTCAAGGGGAACTTGATGATGGCATGATGGTCCAGCTAATTTCTCCTGGGGTGCTCTTCCGAGGGTATTTGGGCTGCCTTCTTAGTTTCAAGGTCTTGGGCCGCCGGAAGGTGGGTGGCGTGAGGATCTTCTTTCTTTTGTGTCTGTGGGCGCCTTGCAGCATGGCCTTCTTGGCTTTTAAAGCCTTTGCTTTGGCTTCCGTTTTGGGAGGGCCAGGAGCTTCCTTCTTCACCTTTGGCGCCATCTTCGTGAAAAGGGTCTCCCAAAGTGATTTTTTTTTTAAGCATGTATATTTTTTCAAGTAACTGCCAATAGGAAACCAGCGGAGCATAGTAATCCTACATAGGATTTCTTAGAGCGAAAGCCTTTATGGGGCAGATTGTCTCATCTTCCCTCAACGCTGCTGGTAGAGTTGAACCATTGATTTTGTGGCTAGCATTCTAATGCCTAACACACAGCCCCAATTGAGCTCTCCTTTCTGGCCCCCCCACAGTTTCATTGGCATATAATTTATATGTCGTATCATTGAATAGTTCAATTGTTCAATCGGATCAAGGGGAATTGTATTAAGAAACATTAGTTCTTATATCATGGTCCTCCCACACACTCACTTTCATGAAATGATCAAAAAATGAGGGTACTACAGCCAAGTGTGGTGAAGAAACCAGACAGTGCCTATCAGTCAGAATAGTGTCTAGGATCTGGGGTTTTAAAGACTTGTATTCAAACAAACAGCCATCTACGTGAGGAGTCAGCTGAGTCCACATGGAAGAAGAAGCACGACCTCATGCTAACGATCATACAACTAAGAATTGGTACAGAAGTTAGTCCATACTAACTAATCTGATCTCCTAGTAAGAGATCAAATAAGGGACTAGACCACTTCATATCAACAGATAGATAGATGTCAACCTTGAATGTGTGAAATCATCAATATTGCTAGAAATCGGGAGGGAGGGGGAAAAAAAAAAAAGAGGACCTGATGCAAGGGGCTTAAGTGGAGAGCAAATGCCTTGAGAATGATTGGGGCAGGGAATGTATGGATGTGCTTTATACAATTGATGTATGTATATGTATGGATGGTGATAAGAGTTGTATGGGTCCCTAATAAAATGTAAAAGAAGAAAAGAGAAAAAAATGATTAGGGCAAAGACTGTACAGATATGCTTTATACAATTGATGTATGTATATGTATGAAGTGTGAAAAGAATTGTATGAGCCCCAATAAATTGTTAAAAAATATATATATATATTGCTAGAAATCTGATGTGCCGGACAGAACTGTCCAGCTCAAGAGATTCATTACCGTTACTGGGTGGGAGTAAAGAAAGGAGAGAATTATTTAAATATTCAGAAAAAGAAGGAAACACTTCATGTATTTCAAATATCTCTGTATATAATTTTGTATGTGTCTGTGCATTTTTTGGTGATCAATATGTAATCACATTTTCCATTTCAAATTTTTTTATCTTGACATTAATTGCATTCATCGATCATGTTCGACCATCACTGTATAATTTGATTTTGTGGGTTTGAACATATCCCTGAAATCAAGATCTACGCCATTTTTTCCATAAGTAGTATTAATTTTTATCACACTAAGTAGATTAGAAAAGCTATCCTAACTTCAAATAAATGTAAAACTTTTTACTTTTTAGCAACTAGGAAGTAAGATTTTTTTCCATAGGTAGATTTTTTTTTAAGTACCCAGAACACATCTTTTGTGTTCGTCTTAATGAAGACATTTAATTTTGTCAATCAGTTGGGAAATAAGATACTGTGTGAAGAGAAGTACAAGCCAAATGAGAGCAAAGCGGCTTAACAGTAGATGGAGAATGCATGTATTGTGTCTACGGCACACTAATGATAGGACTAAATCCTAACAAGGTATCCTGAGCGCTTCCTCCATGCCCATTAGCATGTTTGCTCGTGACAACTCAGTTTTGAGTGTGGTGGTGGTAGATGTGGTTAGGTGCCATTGATCCCATGCACAACAGAATGAAACACTGCCTGGCTCTGCACCATCCTCAAAATTGTTCCTATGCCTTACAGCCGCTGTGTCAATCCGTCTCGTTGAGGACCTTCCTCTTTTTTGCTGCCCCTCCACTTTTCCAATCATATCTGTTGTTGATTGGGTTTCCTTGAAGGCAGATATAGTGCTATCACAGACAGCATTGTATTTCAAGATCAATTTTGAAATATCCTTTTTGACAACGAGCCATGCCATGCCTCTTGCTTGTGTCATTCCTGGTGTCTTAAGTGATGATTTCCTGATTCCCGATGGTCAAGACCAGTCCACTTCAGCTCACTGATGCCTAGGAGTATGGTAGCAATGATACAGGGCTGCAGTGATGGCTAGTTAATAAGACTATCATTGTTCAAGTCCTCCACTTATTGACCTTGTCCTGCATACTGGTTAGGTGCCACAGAATGAAACACTGCCTGCTTCTGCACCATCCACGCAGTTCTGTTTGCACTCATTGTTGCAACCATTTTGTCGGTCCCATCTCATCAAGGATCGTTCTCTTCACTGCCCTTCTACTTTACCAAGCTTGATGCCCTTTTCCGGGGACTAATCTTTTCCAGATAACATGTCTAAAGTACATGAAATCTTGCCATCCTCGCTTTTGAGGAACAGTCTGGCTTTAATTCTTTTAAGACAAGATATGTTTATTTTGGCAGTCTATGGTACTTTAATATTTTCACCAGCACTATGATGCAAATACATCCGTTCTTTAGTCTTTCTAACGTCCAACTTTGACATGCATCTGAAGCAATTGAAAGTGCCATAGAGGTGGTGGAATGGGATATCAATAATGGTTTCCACACAAAGAGTATAATCAGTGGCACTAAATTGCATATGTAGCAGTTGTTGAATTGGAGAATGTTTTGTTGTGTATATTTTTGCCATAATTTAAAAAATTACACGAAAAAGAAAATACCATGGCTTGGATCAGGCACACCCTTGTCCTCAAGGTGTCCTCCATGCTCCTTACAATTTCAAGAGACCTTGTACAGCAGGTGTACGTGGCCTTTGATTTCTTGACTGCTGCTTCCATGAGCATTGATTGTGGATCCAAGCAAAATCAAATCCTTGACAACTTTCATCTTTTTTTTCTCCATTTAGAATGATGCTGCCTCTTGGTCCAGTTTTGAGAATTTTCTTTTTTGAGAATTTGTTTCTTTACCTTTAATTATAATCCACATTGAAGGCTGCAAGTGCTTCAAGTCCTCATTTTTTAGTAACTGAGGTTGTGTTATCTTCATACTTCAGCTTTTTAATGAGCCTTTCTCTAATCCTGATACCACATCCTCTTTCATATAACCCAGCTTCTCTGATTTCCTCAGCTTATAGATTGTATACATAGGGTGAAAGGATACAACCCTAATGCATATCTGTTCTGATGTTAAACTATGCAGTCTTCCCTTGTTCTCTTTGAATGACTGCCTCTTTCTTGATCCATGTACAAGTTCTGCAGGAGCACAATGAAGTGTTTTGGATTTCCCATTCTTCCTAATGTTATCCATAGTTAGTTATGATCCACACAGTTGAATGCCTTTGAATAATCAATAAAACAAATAATTTTCTGACTTTCTATACCTTGAGCAAAGATCCATCTGATAGCAGCAATGCTATCCTTCATGCCACATCATTTTTTGAATCACGCTTGACTTTATAGCAATTTCCTGTCAATATACTACTGTAATTGTTAAATAATCTTCATAAAAATCTTAGTTACATGCCATAGTAGGATAATATTAGATAATTTCTACATTCTGTGGGGTAACCTTTCTTTGGAGTGGGTACAAATAAAGATTTCTTCCTGTTAGTTTACCACTTAGCTGTGTCCCAGGAGGCTATCTTCCAAATTTCTTGGCATGGAAGAGTGAGTACTTCTGTTACTTCATCAGTGCATTGAGACATTTTAATTGGTGTTCCGTCAATTCCTGAAACCTTGTTTTTTCGTAATATTTTCGTAATGCCTTCAGTGCATGTTTAACGTCTTCAGTACTATCAGCATATCTTGATTATATGCTATGTATTGGACAGGGTTCTCTAGAGAGACAAACCAGATTGCTAGTAATTATATATAAATATATTTATAAAGATAGATATATAATTCAAGAAATAAACCGTTAAATAATAGACAGATAGATAATACAAGAAATTAACAGTTAAGTTATAAAGCAGTGAGACACTAGCAGTCCTTCAAGTTTTTGAGAGCTGCCAGTTACTAGTCCCCTTCTGTAGAGAGAGCTGGGCTATATATACCCAGGCAGCAAACTGCAGGGCAGGTCCCCAACTGTCATCAACTGTCAGTCCCCAGCTTCAGAGATGAACATTCCAATCGTGTGGGCTTAAAGGGACCTCAACTTACAGCGACACAGTCCACATTGCTAGGCATCCCACAGATAGTGTACCCCTTTAAACTGAGGCACAGAACAAGCAAGCCATTTATCCCTCTGCCCTTCAGTTAATCCTACATGTGTTTATCGGCCAGGCTGGCACAATAAACTATAGCATGCTATCTTTGAGAAGATTGAATAAAATAAAAAATTAAAGCCTTAAGTTGCAATATTAAATTCTATGGGCAAACTCCAGTGGCATAGTGGTTACACATTGGACTGCGATCCACAAGGTTAGCAGTTCAAAACCACCAGCTGCTCTTTGTGACTTCTGTAAACCATTAGCAGTTTCAGAAACTTGCAGCTACAGTTCTACCCTGTCCTATAGGTTTGCTATGAGTTGGCATTGACTCACTGGCAGTGAAGTAGTAAACTGTTCAATCATAGCAAGTGTACTTGAATCCTATTCAGTACTGTGAGATCACACACAAACATGTTTTATATTTATAATGTATAGGTCCTGAGTAAATAGAAGAGCCATAGTGGCTTAGTAGTTCTGAGTTGAGCTGCTAAATGTGAGCTTAACAGTTTGAATCCACCAAATGTTCCTCAGGAGAGAGATGAGGCTTTCTTCTCCCATAAAGAATTACAGTCTTGGAAACCTACTGTGGCAGTTCTACCCTGCTTTATGGGGTTGCTATGAGTCAGAATTGACTCCATGGGCATGAGTTTGGGGTTTTTTTTGTTTTGAGTAAACAGACCCCTTATGACCTCCTCTAGCTACAAAATCCAACTCCAGACAAATCCAAGGCCAAAGTCAAAACATGTCTTCACGCTTCATCCTCCTTTCAGCCTATTCCTTCCCTAACACTCTTCTGCTGGGTTCAATAATCCATTGCACTGGCCGCACACAAGTCCAGACCATAAAGTTAAGTTGGTTTATTAGAGAAGAGATTGCCACAAGTCAGGATCTGTAAACAATGAGAATGCAATCAATGGTCCAAAGCAGTACCTCACCTCAACCAGTAGCCAAGTCTTTATTCAGGCCTCAGCCTCTCAGCCATGTGTCCTTTGGCCTTTGCCTCCTCAGGCCAAGAAGTAAGCCCCATTGCTCGGATCCTCTTAGTCTCAACACTTCTCCTCTGCCGTAGCTCATGGTCTTCTTGCTTTGGCATCTGCTCACTGCCTGGCTCCTTTGCTCTGCTACATGGTCTCTGGACCACAGTTATTCTGGTCTCTGGTCTTGAATATCCTCCACTGGTGGCCCTTCCTTAATGGTCCCCGAATTCTCTCTCTCTGCTTCTGAGATGGCTCTTAAACACAGAGAAATGACTTTGATGGAGGTTTGGTTTTGTCATTCAGCAGACCATACACCAAGGAAACATCTTCTAATAAAGTGGAACTCAGAATAGAATTCCCTCCAAAATGGGATTATAACTACCAGCATAGAGGTTAGTATTTATAATACATTACAGAAGATCCCTAATTTACATCTCAGGTCTCTAAGATATTACAAACAGTTAAGTGCTTGACTGCTAACCAAAAAGTTGGTGCTCAAAGATGCCACAGAAGTAAGGTGTAGATTATCTGTTTCCTTAAAGATTACAGTTAAGAAAACTGGATTTAGTTCTACTTTGCAACACATGGAATCATCTTGAGTGGGAATCTAATTGATGGCCTTGGGTTTTTCGGTTGGCTAGTTTGACGTAAGTACAGTACTCTAAGTAGACATTTCATGAGGAAGCAAAAGTTTGTATAAGGAGAAACTAGGTTGATGCAAAGGTATGTTTTGGGCATTGTGTGGGGCAGAGCCCTTTACCATTACCACATCCTGCTTAGCAGAAATGGTATAGATGCCCTGTCTTGGTCACCAGTTCAGGAGTGACTGCCTCCCTTCCCTTGCCCTCTTCCGAGGAGAGAGGTGCCATCTCTAGAAATTAGTTTTACAGCCCATGTCCTGTTTGTATAAATGAAAAGGCTGGATTAAATAATTAGGAGTATCAGGGTTAGGCAGGATTGACTAGAGAAATATGTGTGAGAAAGAGCTTTATATCAAGGAGTAATTGGATATCAAGAAAACATACGAGCCCAGTCCAAATCAAGCACATAAATCCCTCTTCAGACTCATGGGGCAACATGTGATGACAGAATGCATGAATGTCACAGGCTGATGAGTGCAGAGTCCTGTGGATCTGGCAGTGGAAGGCATCACAAGGCTCTGACAGGTCTCAGCTGCATGAAGAAGAGAGGTAAAATTCCCCTTATGAGAAGGTCACTCCCACAAGTAGTTACTATAGGCTGTGACCTGATTGACAGGCTACACTCAACACCTGTACTCTTATATCTTCAAATTGACATGAAATTATGTAGCTACCACAATCATTGACAGAACATTGTTGTTCATTGCCATCAAATCAATCCCTGACTCAGCTCTATTCTCAATGGGACAAAATAGTCCAGAAGTTCCACAGAAACCAGTTCAGTCTAATAGAAGCTTGCAAGCCTCCACTATGCTTGGGGTATATGCTTGGGGTACATTGCTATGCTTGGGGTGACTATGCTTGGGGTACATTGACCAAGAATCAAACCTAAGCTACTCTTACAGAAGAAGAGGATTCTACCACTGAACCACCAATGTAGTTTCCTTAAAATCTCAAGCTTCTGTTCAAGTACATGGACTAATATTAGTCACAGAGGATAGATCGATATATAGTATGAGTCACATATATGTGTGTATTTTTTTTCTTTGTAATGTGTTTTGAAAATCATTTTATTGGGGCCTCTTAACATCTGTTACAGCATTGACTCATAGTGCTTTTGGCGTTTGTTCCACCAGGTCAGACTATTAATAAAGCTTTCTATTTAGAGGGTCTAAAAAGATTACATAACAGTGTGACCAAAAAAAAAAAGACCTGATTTGTGGCAAACGGGGGCTGGTTTTGCCACCACGATAATGCACCTACTCACGTAGCCATCTCGCTATGCCAGTTTTGGCACAAAACAGCCAGCCTCTCTTGTCCCACACACCTGACTCACCTGACCTCACTTCATGTGACTACTTTTTGTGAAGTGGGACATGAAAGGACAGCAATTTGATGACTGACTTAGAAGAGGTGAAGAGACAACAGATGTACAAATATGCCTGATACAATTGATGTTTGGATTGATTTAAGCAATGTAAGAGCCCTCAATAAAATGATACAAAATAATTTTAAAAGGTGAAGAGAAAAGCGAGGGAGATGCTGTCAGCCATCCAAACGGATGAGTTTGAAAAGTGTTTCCAAGAATGGAATTGCAGATTTGACAAATGTATTAAGTGTAATGGAGAATACTTTGAAGGTTATAAGATTGTTCTGTAAAAAAATTTAAATGTATAGGGTTGAAAAAAAAACACCTTTTGTGTGTGGGGGTATCCCCTTGTAAGTAGGAACTTTATTATCAAGAAGTAACTTAAAGAAAGTATACTAGCTCAGTCCAACTCAAGTCTATGAGTCTGATGCCAGAAAAGCGAATGACAGAAAAGGTGACACGAGATACAAGAAGATCATAGGCCTGTGAGTGCGGTCCTGTGCATCCAAAGTTACATGGTAGTGTGCCACCGACAGCTCTCAGAGTCAGGTGGCCTTCCTGAGGCTGCTCCTGGAGGAAGACAAACAGTCCCAGCAAGGAGGGAGGGTGCAGTGGCAGAGAGTGGAAGGATCCCCAGTATTGCTCATAAAAAGGCCACCTCCCCAAGGCAGCAGCATCAGACTGTGACCTGATTGATAGATTGGACTCTACCCCTGAAATTTCATACAAATTCAAGTTGACATAAATTCTGTCACAACTCATTTCTGTTACTTAGTGACCCTATATTACATAAAGCAGCTCCTTTGGGTTCCCGAAGCTGTGAATCTTTATGGGTACAGAAAACGTTACTCTTCTATGGAGTGGCTAGTGGGTTCAAACTACTAATCCAGTTCATAATCCACTACACCACCAGCCCCTCCTACGTTAGCATTTTATGCCCGCTTGTCTTTTTCTAATCCTTTCTCCCCTCCCCTACCAGTTTTCTGTGTGTAGTACATGAGATACAGTTAATGACCTTTCTTTTTTCTTAATTGTGACCAATCCTTTATTTAACTTTGAGACCTTAAAATTTTTTTGTTCTGTAGATCTATAGATGCAGTAACTGGATTGGGGTATGACAAAGGAGGATGGGGGAAATGGGGAGCGGACTACAATGAGCATGAGAAGAAAAATCCTGATATTGTGATGATTACACAAATCCTCAATATGAGTGAACAATTGTATGATATGAAATACACATGCCAATAAAACAATTGAAAAAAATCTCCATTTTTTCTTCTGTTGCCTCTTCACGTAGGCTTTTGTGCAGCATACTTGTATTGTGGTGAGTCTTCCAGCAGTGGGATAAATTTCAAAGCCTCTTTCGAGCATGTCTGCCCATTCGATAATAGATGGTACTTTAATGATTTTAGAAGCACAGATGATCTTTCTTATTTTTTCCAGACCAAAACCAGTGCCCTTGAGAAAGATGTGGACATGCCAGAATTTAACTTAGAAAAGGTAAATGTATGCGCTTTGAAATTTGACACCTTTCCTCCCCTAATTCCAAAAGAATTCACTATGTTCAAGCATCTAACGGGGAAATGGTTAAGTAATTGCACTGTGTTCACATGGCTGAATGTTATCTAACCATTTATAAAATGATGGTTCTGAAGACTGTGGGACTACATTGCCAACAATACAAAGGTAAGTCTTTTTAAAAATCAGAAATGTCTGTTTTCTGCGATTTTGGCTAGGCTTTTTAAAGTGCCCGAGAAAAGTGACCACGAGCAAGTAATTCAGCTACTAAAGACGGATTTTGTTGATTTTTCCTTAAGGAAAAAAAAACCCACACAAACAGGACTGTGTTTGAAACTGCTCTGATGAATGCTTTCTAGGTTTGAGAAGGTCCACTTGGAGGTGCACTTTTAAATGGAAATGATTGCCTTTTCTGGGAAATAGCTTGTTTTATAGAGCATCCTGAAGTCCCGCAAGTCTCCATTAGTTCTCTCACTGATTTGTAAAAGACTCTTTCTTTGCTTCAGCTTTCCAATCAGACCTGAGACGAAACAGCTGTCAGATGATAGCGTGTTCCTTAAACTACCATCACGGCATTATTACTAATTGTAGTCATTGCAGGCTGTGAAAACACATAAAAGTGTTTCATACTACAACACTTGGTTAAAATGCATTATTCCTAGCGATGTATTTCTTGTGTGGAATTTTTGGACTCTACTTCTGTTTTGTGTCCACAGGCTCGTCTGGAAGTGCACAGGTTTGGAATCACAGGTTATGGGAAAGGAAAAGAAAGGCTTCTGGAACAGGAACGGGCCATTATGCTGGGTGCCAAGGTGAGAGGCTGGGCTGCCTTCCATCACTAGCCAGCCAGCCAGCCAGAAAGGGGCAAGCCGTGCTCAAGTCAGAGTAAGACATTGGGAAGTTTCTGGAAAGTGAAAAAGTGATACATGTTCTTTTTCTTTCACTTCAGCCTCCCAAAAAGAGTTATGTTAATTACAAGATTTTGCAAGAGCAAATCAAGGAACAAAAGGCAGCAAAGGAGGAAGTAATGAACACGGTAAATAGAATACCCTCTTTTTCACTAAACTGGAGCTGAGAGGAACAGTTTACCACAATGTGCCCATCTCACTGAGCAACCCCAGTAATGCTTCCGTCAAATGACAAAATTCACACCATTTCTTTGATGGGCTACACTTCTGTAATGAGGCATATTGAAAGAAAAAGCTGGCTTTAAAATAGCAAGCTCCTTTTTGAATAATGTGATGGCACAGATCAAAGCTACTTTGACCTTCTACCTGTCTTCGTCATCTTTTGTGTTTTATGTAGTGTATAGTACGCAAGGGGCTATGAAAACCCACCCAAAGACTAGATGTTATGCGCCCCTATTGTGAGTGAACATGGGAGGGCTGACATTGTTACTGTCCGTGTTCTCTGGGAATGGTCTTTCACGTTCTTGAAAGTTTGTTATGTTTAACATGCCCACTAGAAACAAAAAAGTATTCAGAGTAAAGAATGGTATGACCATGACGTTTGGCCACAAATCTAACTAACTTAAATTATGAAACCAGGCCCGGGACACAGATGTTTTCAAGAAAAGGAAGAGGAAAGGTCAGGAAGACAGGTGAGCAGCACTACCAGGTTTTAGAATTGGGTGATGTGGATGCGTTTCTTAATGTTCTGAAAAGAATGCCTTGCAGTTCTTTGGTGTTTCAGCCTGTTAGAACCTTTTACTATTTCTCATTTTATCCAGACTAAGCCCTTTAGGGGGGGATATAGGATTGATAATCACCCAAGATCAAACAGCTAACCCCAGAACAGAATTAGGAACCCTCCATTTTCCTAATTCTTTAGCAGAAAAACTATTCCCTCCTAGGAGAGCCTGCAAATTGAACAACCTAGTCGCGGGCTATATTGCCTATTCATTTGCATACTGTGTAAGGTAGAACACCATACTTTTGAATAATGGAACTCTTGACTTCATTGCTTGGTGCTTGTTTCTTAACTTTTCCTCGGGTTATTTTCGTTCTTTTCCTGTCACTTTAAATGAGTGTTTCAAAGTGGACTCTTGTCATACTTCTAATGAACTTGTACATTCCATACGTTGGCCATCTTTTCTGGCCACATATATCTATTAGAGAGTGCCTATTGTGTGCCAGGCACATGAATGTGTTCAGTTGGCGCTATTGCCATGATCATTCTGATAGGCGTCCTATCCTTATGGAGCCTATATTTTAGTGAAGGGCGGCAGACTTGAACATGCAAATAAATAAGATGCTGTTGGATAGTAGCAGGAACTATGAAAAATTGAAGTTGAGCATTGTGAAAGAAAAGAATTGAGGATGTCCTTGGGTGTCACTCTAAGGAGGTGTCATCTGAGCTGGGAACTGAGTAAAGAGAAAGAAGTGGCCTGGGAAGATCTGGTAGAATACTCCAAAATTAGAAAAAGCAAGAAGGCCCTGGACAGAAGGCTTTTGGGGTGTTGAGGACTAGAGGAGGCCTGTGGAAATATATAAGGAGCAGAGGGAGGGGAGCCCAAGGAAGAGACTGGGCACTTGTAGGGCTCACAATGAGGTGGCCTTATTAATGATCCTGTGATTTTTCATCATAAGCTTGATTGTGTATCTTCCTCCCACTTTACACGTAGGAAATCCCAAAAGAAGTTGGCACCTAGTATCTTGTCAGGTGGATGTATTGGAAAGGTTGGAAAATTCAAAAATGGCACATTGATTCTGCATCCCGTTGACATCAAGAAAATAAACTCTTCCAGAGTGGCTAAATGAAGTACTTCATAAACTCAAAAGAGGAATGGAAACGTGCCATCATGCTGAACCTGAGCCTCTGCAATTGAAGTTGAAAAGATAGTTCTTAATTATTGAACGTTTTACCAACTGTGTTGTTACTGTTGGAAACAAAATCAAACAAATACTGTCTTTGTGGTTGTTCATATATTTTTTATGTTATCTAAAATATTGGGTCAGCTGTGGTGTGAGTATAGAATAAACCTACTGAAAATATTTTTTAATATTTCCCAGGAGGATCAATTTTGTTTTGTTTCACTATTGTGCTTTCGGTTTTGTATTAGTCTGGGTACTTTAGAGAAACAAACTTATTTATAAGAACTTATTTATAAGATAGTTTTATTTAAAAGGTATGTGCACATCAAGAAAACATCCTAACCCAGTGCTGCCCAAGCCCACAAGGCCAACATTAACCCATATGTCTGACACCAATTCACAAAGTCCTCCTCCTCACAAAACACACTATGATGCCGAGTCCAGGAGGAAAACCAAGTCAGTGAATGTGTAAGCATCTCAGTGCTGGCAGGGCTGTCCACACGGCTGCTCCAGCACCCAGGCCTGCATCGGGTAGGTCCAGTGGCTTCTCCTTGGGGATGTCTTGCAAGAAGTGAGCCTTGCCAGCTAAAGCAGGGAACTGGCTATGGCAGCTACACCTGATCTGACCATCAGAAAGCAAGAGACTTGAGAAAGGCGAGGCTCACTGAGCCATTTATCCCTCTCTGCTTCATTTACCCCTCTCTGCTTCATTTACCCCATGTGTTTATCGGCCAAGTTGGCACAATAAACTACCTCATGTTTTAATACAGTTACTCACAATCTTTTAGTTGCCAATATTTAACATTAAATTACTGTTTTAAACGATTTCATGTTACTGTGTAACAAAAGAGCTATGTAACAAGCAGATAATTGCTTTTTAGAAAAAGCTTAATTTTCATCTTACCAAGTATGTAAAATGTACTTTATGAGAAGTTACTTAAATAAAATATAACTTTTGTAGTTATACAAAGGGGTATCCCCCTCCAAAATTGAATTTTTTTTCAAAGCTGTGTATTAAAATTTTTTTTACAAAGCAACCATAGCACCTCAGAGTACTCTCGATTACACTTAATACGTTTGTCAAATCTGCAATTCTATTCTTGGGAACGTTTTTCATACTCATCTGCTTAGATAGCTGACAGCACCTCCCTCATTTTTTCCTTCACCTCTTTATACATCAAATCACTGTCCTTTAATGTCCCTCTTCATTCACAGAAAAAGAATTCACAGTGAGCAAGGTCAGGTGAGTCAGGTGTGTGGGACAAGAGAAGCATGTTGTTTTTGCCAAAAACTGGTGCACAGAGATGACTGTGCATTGTGGTAGCAAAACAAGTCCCTGTTTGCCCCAAATCAGGCGTTTTTTTGTCGCACACTGTTATGCAATCTTTTTAGAACCTCTAAATAGAAAGCTTGATTAACAATCTGAACTGGTGGAACAAACTCCAAATGCACTAATTTGACTTTTTCGTCTGTTCTGGAAGTTGTCAGATGTCCAGAGTGAGGTCTGTCTGCAATCAACATTTCACCTTTTTTGACATGAAAAAACTCGTACACTTGAGTTTTTCCCATAGCGCCGTCCTTGTAAGCTGTGTTTATATCACAACAGTTTGTGGCAGTTTTCCTGAGCAGGAAAAACATTTCACAGCTGCATGCTGTTTCTTAAATTTACCATCACAGAAAACCAAGGTTACAGTGAAACTGCTTTTACAAAAAAATTCACTGTGACCAGAGAACCTTCCCAGTTGACACCCTGGGTATACTAACAGAACAAGTTGCTCAATGCTCACCTAGCAGGAAAAATGTGTAGTACAAATGCTCTGCTCCGTCCAGCATAGTTCCGCTTTTTTATACCCCCTCGTATATGACTGACTGTTAAGACAACTGATGATTCGAATTCATATCCTAGGTCTTGAATTCAAGTGAAGATTTTCTTCAAAGCTGTACCATTGGGAAAACATGGAAATTTTTCATTGTATCACCCTTGGCCAAGACTTGACACATTTTTAAAGGTCTACAGTCAATTTTTTTTAATTGCCAAAACATTCAAATCCAAGCTTATTTCATGTTTTGGCTAAAAATAAAAATGATATAAATGACTTTTTGGGTTTTTTTTTTAATGTGCCTTGAGGGGAGAAGAGTTAGCCAGGTAATATTTTTCTTTTCATTTGTTTGTTTTTTTAATCATTTTATTGGGGGTTCATACAACGTATCATAATTCATAGGTCCATCCTTTTTGTCAAGCTCATTTGTACATTTGTTGCCAACATCATTTTCAAAACATTTTCTTTCTACTTGAGCCCTTGGTATCAGCTCCTCATTATTTCTCCCTTACTCTCCCACTCTTCCTCCTTCCCTCATGAACCCTTGATAATTTATAAATTATTATTTTGTCATGTCTTACACTGGACAATGTCTCCCTTCCACTCCACTTGTCCAACCCCCTGGGATGGGGTTATAGATAGATCATTGCGATCCCCTTACCCTCCTGGTATGGCTACTCTCAATATTGGTCCTGAGGGTTTTAACTGTTCTTAGCCAGGTAAATTGAAGAAACTAAGTGCACACATAGATAAGTATCAAAGAACACAACCACCACCCCCCAAAAAAGTCCAAAAAAACAATAACCCCCAAAAACCTTTGAGTTGTTTCTGACTCACATGACTCCAAATGTGTCGAAGAATAGAATTCTGCTACATGGAGTTTCCAATGATGGTTTTTATCTGAAATCTTAAGGTTTTTCTTCTGAGGTATTATGGATGGATTCAAACTACCAGCCAAGTACTTAAACCGTTTGCACAAGCCAGGAACTCCTTCAGAATGGAAGGAGGAAATATAATTTGGAAAGAGGTGAGCGATTGTCACATTCTGAATGGGAAAATCACTGTACATAATTTGACTTTTAAATGTTGTGAACATTTGATGGACCATTGAAGGATATAAGCATTAAAGTGATGTGTTGAAGAGATTAGTAGCAATGACATGGAAGAAGGGACTGGGTAGAGTCAGGTTTATTGTAAAATGTTAGGAGGTCTTGCCATCTGCAGTCAAGAATTTCAGAAAACAGCAATTTTAGGGCAGTGACACTTTTCTGCATGATGACTAGTAATAAACACCTGGCATTTATCAAAACACATAGGAATATACAGCACTAAGGATGAACCTTAATGTAAGCTATGGACTTTAGTTAATGCATCAGTATTGGTTCATCAACTGTTAAATGTATGGCATATGTGCAAGATATTGGTAGGAAAAATTACAGGAGGCAAAGGGTATATATAAGGATATATGTGGCCAATTTCTCTGTAAATTCTTTAAAAAATAACGTATTTAGGGTCAGGTCCAGGTAGTATGGCAGGGGCCAGACCAAATCCAGGGATCCATATGGTAGCCAACTAAAAAGGAAGGGAAAAGGAGAAAGAAAAAAAAAAGATGGGTAGTGGGGCAACCCAAGATATAAGTGCAACATACCTGCATGAAGCAAGGAACCAATAGGTCTGAGAGAGGCTGGCCTCATCCCAACTATGTGGACAGTCCCCTCTCCCCCCAGAAGAATTCACTTCAGAGGACAGCACTGAAGCTACAGCTCAGGGAGAGGGACATGTCTGATTAGAGTACACAGGAGCAAATAAAGGGGGAGAGGGGGAGAGTGGAGCACATACTGGCCCACCAATCCTTGAGGACGATACTCCTGTTCAGAGCAGCCAATGCACAGAGAGGACCATAGGGCCAGCCCCACAAGATATGATATCCCTCACTGACCCATAGTGCTATGGGGGACAACACTGGAGACACTGCAGGAATTGTGCCCCATCTGACCCTACCATTCCAGGGCAAAACAGTAAGGGCATGCAACAGAACAGCAAGGAGAGCAAAGCAATGAAGTCCCTGGGAAATACCAAAAATAGACTGTGGGGCCAGGGCATGGCACCCCATCAGACTCCACCAGAAAACACTCTGAAAGGTCAACAAACAGACCTTAAAACTATAGGCTTTTTTGTTGTGTTTTTTATTTTGTTGTTCTGTTTTCTTTTGTTGCTTTGTTTTGCTCTGTCTTGTTTTGTGCTTATTATTGTCTCTGCATGTCCATCTAGATAAAATAGGTGGGATAAACAATCCGAAGGAGAAAACAATGGGACTGACAGTTCTGGGGGGACACGGGAGAGGAGGAGGTGGGGGGTGGGGGATAGGGAGGAAGTGGATGTTAACAAACACAAGGGCAAGAGAACAACAAGTGGTCTAAAATCGATGGTGAGGAGGGTGGAGGAGCCCTGGTAGGGCTTGAGCAAGAGCAATGTAACTGAGAGGAGTTACTGAAACCCAAATGAAGGCCGAACATGCTAGTGGGGAAAGAGGAAAGTAAAAGTAAACAAAGGAAAGAACTAGGAGGCAAAGGGCATTTATAGAGGTCTAAATACAGGCATGTATATGTAAATACATTTATATGTAATGATAGGGAAATAGATCTATGTACATATATGTTTCTTAAATTGTTTTATTAGGGGCTCATACAACTCATCACAATTCATACGTACATCAATGTGTAAAGCATGTTTGTACACTCATTACCCTCATCATTCTCAAAACATTTGCTATCCACTTAAGCCCCTGACATCAGGTCCTCATTTTTCCCCTCCCTCCCTGTTCCCCGCTCCCTCATGAACCCTTGATAATTTATAAATTATTATTTTGTCCTATGTTGCCCTATCCGATGTCTCCCTCCACCCACTTTTCTGTTGTCCTTCCCCCAGGGAGGAAGTCACATGTAGATCCTTGTAATCGGTTCCCCCCTTCCAACCTACCCTGCTTCTACCCTCCCAGTATCGCCACTCACACCACTGGTCCTGAAGGCATCATCTGCTCTGGATTCCCTGCGTTTCCAGTTCCTATCTGTACCAGTGTGCATCCTCTGGTCTAGCCAGACTTGCAAGGTAGAACTGGGATCATGATAGTGGGGGTGGGTGGGAAGCATTTAGAAACTAAAGGAAAGTTGTATTTTTCATTGTTGCTACATCGCACCCTGACTGGCTCGTCTCCTCCCTAAGACCCTTCTTTTAGGGGATGTCCAGTGGCCTACAAATGGGCTTTGGGTCTCCACTCTGCACTCCCCACCTCATTGATTAAGATAAGATTTTTTGTTCTGATGATGCCTGATACCTGATCCCTTTGACACCTCGTGATCACATAGGCTAGTGTGCTTCTTCCATGTGGGTTTTGTTGCTTCTGAGCTAGATGGCCGCTTGTTTACCTTCAAGCCCGTAAGACCCCAGATGCTATATCTTTTGATCCGGGCACCATCAGCATTCTTCGCCACATTTGCTTATGCACCCATTTGTCTTCAGTGATTGTATCATGGAGGTGAGCACACAATGATATGATATTTTGTTCTTTGATGCCTTATAACTGATCCCTTTGACACTTCATGATTATACAGGCTGGTGTGCTTCTTCCATGTGGGCTTTGTTGCTTCAGAGCTAGATGGCCGCTTGTTTGCGGGTGATAGACCAGCTATCCTGCACCAAGCTGCATCTGAAATGAGGCATGCGGATGAAAGGAAAAGAAAGAAGAGATATGTACAAAGTATGGGATTGGGAGACAACAGTCTGATGGACTGAAGCCCTGAGTATATTCAAAGCTTGGTTTGATAATATTCTTACAAGGGAATGATTACAAAACAAACATCAAAGAACTTGCTTTAAAAACATTCTGAACCTCTTATCTATGCAAGCATTACTTAACTGGGCACACTTTCTAAACACTTGAATAATAAAAGCGCTATATTCTAAGATAAGCACAAGGACATGCAAGGTTCAAAAGAATCTTAAAGAGGTCATAAATAACTGAGTTATCTCGCAATGCTTTTAGCTGCAAAGACAACAGAGGCACAGGGGACTAATTAGTCACCCACCAAGAAACACCTGGACTAGCCAACCACCTCCTACACTTGTTTACAGATCTACGCACATATATTTATATGTTAAGTATCAAGGTAACAGATGAACATTGGGTGAGATAGTTTATTGTGCCAACCTGGCCGATAAACACATGTGGGGTTAACTGAAGGGTGGAGAGCTAAATGGCTCAGTGAGCCTGGCCTTTCTAGTTCTCAGGTCTCTTGCTTTGTGATGGTTGGACCAGCCAACCTGCTTCAACTGGCAAGGCTCACTTCCTGCAAGACATCCCCAAGGGAAAGTCACATGGACCTACCCCAGTACAGCCCTGGGTGCTAGAGCAGCTATGTGGAGAGCCCTGCCAGCGCTGAGATGCTTACACATTCACTGATTTGGCTATCCTCCTGCAGTCGGCGTCATAGTGTGTGTTTTGTGAGATGGAGGAGAACTTTGTGGATTGGTGTCAGACATATGGGTTAATGTTGGCCTTGTTGGCTTGGGCAACCCTGGGTTAGGATGTTTTCTTGATGTGCATTTAACCTTTATTATAAAACTCTCTCTTATACATGAGTTTCTGTGGATTTGTTTCTCTAAAGTACCCAGACTAACACATTGGGCCTCCACTCAAGTACTCCCTCAAGTGCAAGAACACTTTATTCTCTTAACCTGGCCCATGATGCTCATCTTCTTGACACGATCGCTGAAGACAAAGTGAGTGCATAAGCAAACGTGATGAAGAAAGCTGGTGATACCCGGCTTTCAAAAGATATACTGTCTGGGATCTTAAAGTCTTGAAGATAAATAAATAGCCATTTAGCTGAGAAGCAACAAATTCCACATGGAAGAAACACACCATCCCGTGTGATAATGAGGTGTCAATGGGATCAGGTATCAGGCCTCAAAAACCCAGAACAAAATATCATATCATTGTGAATGAGGGGGAGTGTGGAGTGGAGACTCAGCCAATCTGTAGACAATTGAACATCCCCTTACAGAAGAGTCACAAGGAAGAGATGAGCCAATCAGGGTGCAGTATAGCATTGATGAAACATATAACTTTCCTCTAGTTCTTTAATGTTTCCTACCCCCACCACTATTGTGACCTCAATTCTACCTTACAAACCTGGCTAGACCAGAGCATGTACATGGGCACAGATAAGAGCTGGAAACACAGGGAATCCAAGACAGGTAAGCCCCTCAGGGCCAATAATGAGAGTGACAATACCAGGAGGGTAAGGGGAAGGTGGGGGGAGAAAGGAGGAACCAATCACAATGATCTCTATATAACCCCTCCCAAGGGGACTGACAACAGAAAAGTGGGTGAAGGGAGATATCGGTCAGTGTAAGACATGAAAAAATAATAATTTATAAAATTTCAAGGTTTCATAAGGGAGGGAGGAGCAAAAATGAGAAGTTCATACCAAAGGCTCAAGTAGAAGAAAAGTGTTTTGAGAATGATGATGGCAACAAAAGTGCAAATGTGCTTGACACAATGGATGGATGGATGGATTTTGAAGAGTTGTATGAGCCCCAATAAAATGATTTAAAAAAAAGAAATGCCAAAAATAAAATGATGGCACCAAATGTAAATATCTATCTATCTATCTATCTATCTATCTATCTATCTATCTATCTATCTATCTATCTATCTATCTATCTACAAAACAATCCCAGATCCTGACATGCCACTGGGCTCTGACAGAGACCACACACCTGCCTTGGGACACTTAATGATTCTCTGGGCAGAACTATCCATCATGACTGAACATTGTTGGACACACTGAGTCAAAAAGCCAAGTAAACTCAGGAGTGACCTGTATGAAGATGAAAGTGGTCAAACCTAAGCAGGCTGCATGAGCCATAAGCCCATACCTGTAGGCAGCTGGTGGAGTAGGTGCATGGCTTCAACCTGAACATGGCAGCTCTCCTATAGTTCTACTAAAAATTGACCTAACTTCTGCAAGGAACAGAGGCCAACACAGAGGCCCCCATAAGCCACCATCCCCTGAGACCAACAAATTGCCTGGGTGTAAATTAGTTATGCTGGATTGTTTTCTACCCTGAAAGGGGAAATAAATTTGTTTAACAGGAATCTATGTCCCAAGTTTCCCTTTTCTGTTTGCAGTGCCTTAGCCAACACCCTTTTCCTAATGGATTAGAGAGTGCCTAGTCTGTAAGTGTGGGGTCCCACAGAACAGCACTGCATTCAACCAAGAAACCTACTTCATAGTAAAGGAGGTGCAAAGCTGGGACATGTTTTGGGGGGCCACATAGCATATCATCCTAAAACTGCTGGCCTGATAGAATGATAGGTGTTGTGATAGATAGGTGTATTATGCCAACATGGCCAATAGGAGCCGGTGGGATTAATCAGATTGCAGTTTGATTGGCAGGTAAAGAGATAAAAGACTGTGCATGGCCTGATCTCCCTTTCCTTTGCTCTCTGGTGATCAGAACTGCGGGTGTGTTTACTTTAGCTAGTTCTCTGACTCAACTTTTGAGCTACACTACCTGTGGGACCAGCCAACCCATGGATCATGTTACTAGAGCTTGAGGATCCCTTGAGCCCTACTTCACCATGCTGCTGGTGTGTATATCACTTGAGCTTGAGGCTGGTGGATCCTGTAGCCTTGGATTGTTTGTGTTCATTATCCCATCTGGGCCTGCTTCGTTAAACTCCTGAGCTGCTGATTGTTGGTGGCCTGCCATGCTGTGTGCTGCCTGTGGGCAGACTCTGCTCCCATTGCCCGAGGAAAGACTCAGCTGTCTGCTTCCTTGACCTTTCCCATGTCAGCCCTTGTGAGTTGAAGGATTTTCAGTATATTAACTGTTCCATGGAAGTGAGTTGAACTGAACCCTCTGTACTGCTTTGTGTACTAATTAGCTGTTATAGTCCTTCGTGCTGTATAAACTATCCATATATTTTTTTCCATAAGTGTCCTGATTTTGATTCTCTAGAGCACCCTGCCTAACACAAGTGGATTGTAGATTCAGCATAAGCTCCATTTCAGTGATGATAGCTTGTAAGGATAAGACAACATTTTCTAGGGATAATTTATACAAAAGCAAGCAATGCCACTTAACATGGTACCATGTCCCAATAAATGAATACACGCCCTTTCTGCTGTTACTTCTGGTGATTCACTTGAGGAATTTCCATTTTCCATCCTTCACCTTATGGACCCCCCAAGTGGGTAAGCTGGGAACACAGAAAGCATTTTGAGCTATTAGCTATTGCCTGAGCGACAAAGTCAAGTCCTAGTCTTGCAAGGAAAATTTCCTCAGGACAAGAGGAGATAGGGTTGATGTTGCACACTGAAGGCAGAAAGAGGAGTCTGCTTGCCATCTATGTAGTCCATGTGAACATCTCTTGGTACTCCCTTGTGGTAGTTACATAATCTTGTGTTTAACCTGTTAATCAGTTTGTAGCTTGATTGGAGGGTATCAGAGATAAAAGGCTTTCTGGGGCTGGCCTCCCTCTCTCTTTTTCTCTGGAGACGGGCAACACACACTTTCTATGCCTTCATCTCCCTGTTTGCCAAGCCACGTGTAGACTTGCTGAGACCTGCAAGAGCCCCCCCCTCTGTTTCACCTTACTGTTGAAGAGCCACACTTGGAAAGCTGGAGGAGCCACGTGGAGAACCATGCCAGTGCTGAGACACTTCTATTGCCATTGGATCCACAAAGCTTTGCACCCACTGGCTTGCTATCTTCCTGCAGTCTCCATCATTGCAAGTATCTGTATGAGTCTGAAGAGGGATTTGTGGACCAATGTCGGGCTTGTGGGTTAATATTGGACTTAATTTGGACTGGGCTGGGATGTTTTCACAATATACAATTACTCTCTGATATAAAGCTCTTTCTTAGACATATATGAGTATCTATGGATTGTTTCTATCATCAGCCCAGCCTAACACATCCCTGTATCCAATTTTGATGGTAAGGAAACTAGGGGAGCAACCTTGGACTGAGAAGGAATGGTATCAGTTATACCCCAAGGTCAACTGCAATGGCAGAGAATGTAGTATGTTTACTAACCTGCCTCTTCTAAGATTCTTTCATCAGAATTCTGGAAGAGCTTCTCCACAAACATATTTGAAGCATAGATCTGAGTGGCACAAAGGGTAGGCACTGTGATGTACCCCTCAGATTCCCTTTCACGAATGAAGGACTCATTCCCTCTGCTTCTGAGAATGGTAGCAGTCAATTTTCAGTGTTAGTCCTCTAGGGATTACCTTTACCCAAAGTCATCCTCCTTTCCAGTATGATCTGCAGGCAGTGCATGAACGGTATATAAAACCCAGTCCACAACTCTGCATCTTCATCCCAGCTCCAGAGGTCAATTGGCTGAGGCCTTCACTATGATGACACATCATAGCCTGACTGCTTCCTCTGCCCAATCTTGCTCCAAAGGCTTGATGCCAAGAGCACACCTGAGATAGTTTATTGTGCAAGCCTGGCCGATAAACACAAGAGGGATAAATTGAAGGGCGGAGAGATAAATGGCTCGGTGAGCCTCGCCTTTCTTGTTTCTTGCTCTTTGATCATCGGACCAGTGTGTGGCTGTCTTGCTTGTTCTGTGTCTCAATTTAGAGGCTACACTATCTGTGGGACGCCTAGCCGGTGGACTGTGTCACTGTAAGTTGAGGTCCCTTTAAGTCTGCATGATTGGAATGTTCATCTCTGGAGCTGGGGACCAACGGTTGGTGACCTGGCTGACAGTTGGTGACCTGTCTTGCTGTGTTCTGCCTATGTATATATAGCCTAGCTCTCTCCACAGAGGATGGAATGGTAGCCCTCAAGACTTGAAGGACTGCCAGTGTCTCACAACTCTCTCATGGGAGTGAGTGGCATGGAGCCATTTGTACTGCTTTATAATTTAACAGTTCATTTCTTGTGTTATATATCTATCTTTATATATATATATATCTTTATATATATAATTACTAGCAATCTAGTTTTGTCTATCTAGAGAACCCTGTCGAACACAGTACCCTAACAAATGTCCAGCTGTCTAAACTCAGGGTGGGCCTCCTGGGATACCCAGAATACACCTGTACCCTATGTAGCTGCACCCATTTAGGAGTCTGGCTATCTGAGAATGGTGCTGGACCTTAGGGACTGTCAGGACATGTGAGGTGATACTTGGGAAGCATTATTTAATACAAAACGTAGCAAGAAGTTTTCAGATAAGAAATGAACACCCTCAATCTGTGTGGCTGGATGTGCTGGTTAGTCTTCTTGATGCTCTTAGGTTAGTTAAGATGTTGTTCCCAACTTCAACGTCCATCATAACCCACTGTCAATTTAAAATTCATGAATTTAGCCAAATTACTTAAAAATTAGATTTCCAATATTATAATTTCTTGCAAAAAAAGGGAACTGTATTAACTCTCCAGTATTTGAGATAGTAGGAGGCCTGGTAGCCTGGTGGTTATGAGTTGGGCTGGGATCCACAAGTTCAGCAGTTCTCACTCCCCCAGGCACTTTGTAAGAGAACGTGGAGGCTTTCTACTCTTGAAAAGAGTAGCGGTCTTAGAAATCCACAGGGCCAGTCCAATGTATAGGGTCACTATGAGTCTGAATTCTCTCTATGGCAGTGAGTTAGTTTTGGTTTTATTTGAGATAGTACCTCATAACTGTAGAATGATATGTGATTGCCTCAAGATACCCTCTGAAGAAAATGGTAAATGTCCATCAAGAGATGAATAAATTAAAGAAAATCTGGCACATACACTGTAATGGAACAATAGCATAGTGAACTGAGCTTCTTAATGTGATTTTGAGAGATTTTATCCTTTATGGTAGCATAACGGTTACAAGTTGGACTACAAATCTCAAGGTCAACAGTTTGAAAACACTAGTCACTCCAAGGGAGAAAGATGAGACTCACTACTCCCATAAAGAGTGATGGTCTCAGAAACCCTGTCCTATAGGGTCACTATGAGTTGGGACTATGAGTCAGAACCAACTTGATGGCAGTGATTGTGACTGTGGCCTGAGGAGTTAACTTTGTGCTAGTTTTCTATCCTAGAGAGTTTGTGACTTTTGTTCACTTTGATTGACATCTCCTGGGCAGATTGAAACCAAGAATATCTTGATGACTTTTGCCTGCCCTGCGATTGATACACATCTTGCAGGGATGAGCCAGTAGATTATACAAATGAAGTTACTATGATTATGCAAATGAAATGTCTATTGTGAATGAAGTATCTGTGGTCTCTGCTGTGAGGGGCAAAACCCCAAATTCACTGCCATCCAGTCAATTCTGGTCCATAGTGACCCTCCAGGACAAGGTAGAACTGCCCTACCTTCAAAGACTGTGTCTTTACTGGAGTAGAAAGCCGCTTCTTTCTCCCTCAGAGGATCTGCTGGTTTCGAACGGCTAAGCTTGAGGTTAGCAGCCCAATGTGTAACGACTATGCCACCAGTTGCCTTGAAATTGATAGAGTTGTGTAGAAAAGCAGTCTACCCCACACAGGTTTTACAGACAGGAAGAAGGCAGCCAGAAGCAGAAGAGAGAGAAAAAGTCAAGATCTAGGCAAATTATTAAAATAAAAATTTATTGGTAGTTTCCAAAGGTGTGAGAGAGGGGGAAAGGAGGTGTTTTTGCTTAGGGGGCACGGAGTTTCTGTTAATGATGGTGTAACAATTTGGGAAGAGATAGTGGTTATATTTGACAGTATAAATGTAATTAGTGTTACTGAATTGAGTTTGCCCCATAGGGCTTTCCCAAGGCTATAAATCATTATGGAAGCAAATGGCCACATCTTTCTGCCATGGAGCAACTGGTGGGTTTGAACTGCGAGCCCTTTGGTTTTTCGCAGGTGCTTTAACCACTGCGCTACCAGTATTCTGTTATTGAACTGTACAAGGAAAAAATCTTGAATTAGCAATTATTTTGTTGTATGTATTTTTGCCCCCCAAACAACAAAAAAAAAACGATTTCTAGGGTATACAAAGAAACACAATTTTATGCCTATACTGGGTGAGAGAACAGAGAGGCATCCTGCCCTGCACCCTTGGCTTGCCTAGCATGCATTCAAGGCCAGTGTGGGAAAGACAAAGCTGGGAGCTGAGCAATAATTCTAGACCAGCCTTTATCCTTCAATTGTTGGCAGTGTCAAAACAATTTATTTCAAATCTGCTTAAGACTGGGGTAAAACTCAGGTTTTCCAAAAGGTAATACACAAAGTTCAACCAACCCCCAAATACCAGAAAACACAGTGTTTCCAATTCAAAAAATACAAACATTTGTGGATACCAATACAAAAATTAGAAAAAAGTTGCTTTCCTTCTTCCCTGTGTTTTCAGTGAAAGATGAACATCGATTGACTAGACCAAGAACTGCCATCAGATACGAAGAGCTGGTGCCAGGACATGGCTATGATGGAGGAAAACCAGGGTAAAGGAAGGCAGGGAGATGTCAGTGTTACTACAGCCAAAACAAGGACACAAAGCTTGTTGCTACTTGTTAAATTCCTTTGCCAACGTTTAAACAAACATCTTTCATGCTTAATACAACAGTTTGGTGCAAAAGCAGCAGTTCTACATCATGCATTTAACTTTCCTTTGTCTTTGCCCACTTCCTCTGAGGGTTGAGAAAGTCTAGGGTTTAGGATGTCCAGTGATCGGGTGTGACAGGAGGACAGGTCTACCCTTCTCCGGGGTCTCACTGAGGAAGTATCTCCCATGTTCCTAATTCCACAACTTTCCCCAAAGTGATGTCTGTTTGTACATTCCCTTCATATCCTTACCTGAGGGCCTGGCTTGGTTGACAGTACCCACCTCGCTTGTCCCTGAGCATACTTTGGCCCTTCCCCAGGACTAGATTTGGCGCTCCGCTTCCTCAGTGGGCTGTGCCCCTTGAGAGAATAGGGACACCTCCAAACTCCTTTGTCTCAACTCCCAATTCTTTCTTCTAACAAAGGCCAACTTTATTCATCTGAAAAACCAGGAAACCCCTCTAGGTGAAGTCCCAGAATTTATCAGTATTCAAAAATAACAAAGCAACCTTCCCACACTAGCTTAGTTGCATCTTCTCTCACTTCCAGACACCAGGTTTCTAAAGTTAGTCCCTCTGCAGGAGGCATTGGAAATGAGACATACTATTGGTTGAGGAATTCTACTGATCCCGAACTCAGTGTAAACACAGAGGCAGAAGGGTGGGTGAACCTCCCTTCCAGTGTTTAAGGAGGCTTCTGAACACAAAGGCCTTTAGGACCAACAAGGAGAAGGCTGATTTGTGACATGTCGACAGCGCTTTGTACAAAGAGTACCATTATAACAGGTTGCTCTGGATATGGGGACATTTGGAGCATCGCTCTCTGTGATCCTGAAAAGTTCACTTTAAGTGGCATTTTCATCCTCATGCTTAAAGTTAGGCATCTGAGAAACAGATAGATATCCCAGGTCACAAGGTGGCTTAATGGCAGCCCCTATGACCAACTCTCCATAAAGCCTTGATGCACTGAATGTGAACTACTAGCCGCTGACCATTAATAGATGAAAGATGGGGCTAAGAAGTGTTAGAGATGCCTTCAAAAAGTGTTATTCTATAATCCTCACAATACACCAAAGGAGGTAGGTTGGTGTGACTAGCCCCATTTTCAGGTGGGGATACTGAGGCACAGAACAATTTAAGGGATTTGTCCCCACCTATGTTGTGAACCAATACAAAGTCTTGGTTCAAAGAGATAAGTTTCTGAGGGTGAGAGTTTATGAAACCTGAACTTGGTGTCTGATCCGTACATCCTGCCCAAGCCTACTATTATCTATTTTACAGTCTATTTACAGTCAAAGCTGCTCTGATCCCTTCATCTCTGAGGAGGGCCACCAAGGATTGTGATCGATGAAAATAACTACTGGCTTGGCTCACTTGTAAGGGAAAGGCCCGGGATTTCTCAGGGTCTGCAGAGACCTTGAATATGTGCTCGCCATATCTGATTAGTTTTTTTTTTTTTTTTAGTTGTTTTGTTTTTCAAACCAGTTGAAGCCCACAAACCCATTAGAAAATTCCTGTTTCCTCTAGTAAAAAGTAGCAAGGGAAAATGAAGGTACGATTTGCCTTCTAGGATGTGGGGGAGATTTTCAGTGCATGAGATGTGAGACATGCCAGGGCGACTTCTGTTTACAGCTCACACCCTTGTTCCCTACCTGCTCCAGCTAACAATGTGCCACGGTACAGAAGAACTCTCAGAAACAATGGTCTTGATATTATGATAAAGTCTCTAAGTTCATACTTTGCACGTATTGTGACATGATGAGCTATTATAATAACGCAACAGTTTTAAACCGGGGGTAGCCTTGCCCTTCCTCCAAGGAGTCCTTGAGCAATAGCTAGAGACAGTATTGGTTGCTACTGACATGTAGTGGGTTGAGCAACCAAGGCAGAAGCCTATGGCCCTGTCACAGTCTTTCAGCATTCACATATTGAAGCCCCAGAAGGATTTGACCATCCCCATCATTTTAGAGGCAGCAGATGACCCACCACCTGCAGCAGCCCCATCTATGCGGAAGCCTTTTGCTCACTGACTCTGGAATGTTCCTTCATGGGGGAGGGGGGGGACAAAGCCTTTCACTCTGTTAGAATTAATGGGTGTAGATGCAGACATCTATGGGAGAAGTACATACTGAGTCTGCCTCTGGGGCTTCCTCTGGTGGCCAGAGAGCTTGGAGCCACCAGATGGGGTTATAAAAGAGTCTCTAAGGACCAAATAAGGGCTTAGAGCAGGGAGAAAAACCTGCTTCCATGAACACCACAGTTTTCCCCAGGTGCACCCCAGAAAGTTTAACCCTTCCTGAATTTGGCGAGCTACAGGGGGAGGCATACATGGGTGCTGTTCCAACCGTAAAGTACACATGGGGCTGATAGATTCTGTCTAGGACTATATAGAGTTTTATATATGCGGGACATTTACTAATGATGCCCTCGTTAATTGAAAGCATCAGTTTACCAAACATGACAGACAGGGAGGGACAGCAGAGCCATGAGGACTGCCGTCTCCTGCTTCACATTAGGCACTGGGATGCTTGCAATGAGGATGTTTTAAAAAGAGATTTCCAGGGAGGTTTCAATTTCAAGGGAAAGGCATATACTTTGATCCAACTGGCTCACTATCAAAGAACAAACTGTCAAACTACTTTACAAAGGCATTATTTACAATGCAATGGAACGTGACATTTTAAACTACTTGAACTTGCTTTCTTACCAAAACTGCTAGGTAAATTTGCCCAAAGTTATTCTTCAACCTACTCAACAAAAGCATCTTGATATAATTTCTATGTACAACAATGTTATCGTGTTGTCAAGTAGCAGAGAATTTAGTGGCAGGTGAGAATCCCGTGACCTGGATCCCAGGAGCTCGCTAGGAAGGCTTTGTATGGAAGGCCACAGGACGTTGGTAGGCTTCCTCTTTGTTTCTCTGAGCCTCCAAAATGACCTGTCCTTCCCTTTTGGGTCTGATCTTATCCCTGAAAGGTATGTTGTGCTGAGGACAGGAGAGGCGGCTTCAGGATAGCTTGAGATGGATCCTGGTACCAGCAGTATTGCTTATGGGCTCTTGTAAGGGTAAAAAAAAAAAAAAAGGCAGAATTTCCCCCTGCTCCCAGCGCTCACAGGGCTTCTGGACATACCTGTAAAGTAGAAAGCAGTCTCAGCAGGTCATTCTCTTCTCAAAGAGGTCACCTTAAATTGGGGGGTTTCCTTTCCCTATGTTCCACATCTCCCCAACTCAGATGCTGGCTCATGGGAAGGGGTGCAAAATTCCAGGACAGGCCAAGGTCACCATGCTCTCCAAAGATAAGTGATCTTCCTTGGGGCCAGGGTGGCTTATGATCCTGGCCTTGGTGATGCTGGAGTTCCACTGTCTTCCCTTCTGGTCTCCACTATAGAGAGCTGCCTCTGCTGCTAGCCCGGTCGCTCAGACTCCCAGTCTTGTTCTCAATTCCCAAGAGCTGGCCACAGCTTTTCCAAAAGATTATGAAACATTTTTTTCCAAATGGATGGTATTAGAACCTGCTGGACCTGCTGGTCATGGCTTTCTCAGCTTTTCTTTGCTTCCTCCAGTCTTTAGAAATCTTTCCCACATGCCAAACAATTGAACCCAGAGCTCTGGCTAACGAGCAAAGCCAAAGGGAAATAGAAGCAGAGAGATGCAGCCACACAGAACAGGACATCAGCAGCCCGCTCTTTGAATGGCCTCTCTGGCTAGAGGGTGGGGTGCTTTAGGATAGAAGGAAGGGCTCTCTTGTGTACCCAAGGATGTACTCAATGGGACAAGAATGAAGAGGTGAGGTTTTGGCTTCCATTGAGCAGATGATTCCGAGACCTTGCCATGATGGCTTAAACATGGTTCCAGGCAGTTCCTGAAGATACTGGGCAGCTGGTCTTGCTTATCACATCTCTGGGAAAAGCTGGTCCAGTCAGCTTTGCGATCAAAGAGCATGAGCTTTGAGGTAGGATTGTTGGGTCCTCTGGATAATGGGGTAAAATATCTGCACAGCATTGGCCGGTGGTTCCTCAGAAAGGAAGTACAGTATCGAAACAAGGATACAGAACCTAGTAAACACAGTTGGTGTTTGGTTTATGAATCATTGAAAAATTGTATAAAAAGGAAATACTAAAGCCAGTAAACAGATAAATTACTCCTCAGCTTGAGATTAGAAGAACCTCCTCTAGCCTGAGATTAGAAGAACTACTGGGTAGATAGATGGTGCTTGGCTGCTATTTTTTACTGTTCCGACCAGGGCCATCATAGAAAATCCTACTTAGAATGGGAGGCAAGTGGGAGAAACAGGCCCAACAAAATTCAAATTTGCACACAAAGACTAGACTTATGGGTCTGATAGACACAGGAAGAACCCCAGCACTACTGCCTAAGTCACCCTTCTCAAAAAAGCCCTGGCCACTCGTGACCTTGCGACCCAGACCCTTGCTCTGAGCACTCTGGCCCAGGGACCCCTCACTCATTATCATCCGAGATTATCCAGAAATTAATAATCCTGCCTATTTTATTTCTTGCCTTCTTCAGAGGTCCTCTGCTTCCCCACGCCTGCAGAACAGCCCTGCCCCGGGGCTACTCGGGCCTGCTCTCACAGCGAAGGGGAGGAGGGTCAGAGAGGTTTCCCCATGGTCTTCATCCTACACGCTTATTGCGAATCCGAGGGTCGCGCTGCTGAGAGGAGCGGCGCAGTACACTTTCAGTTAGCTTTTTGGGGAGGCAGTTCCAGACAGGAGAACCGACTGAGTGAACACTATCACACGGTCATTCAAATCGGGGGTTTTCACTGTGTTTGAGACTGAGTGAATGAGCGGTAGCAAGCAGACTGGTGGTGTGTGTGGTTAATAAAGGACCTAAAGAAACAATTTTAAACGGTTCTCAACAGTTCAAGGAGAGGCAAACACCAACGCTTTCTCCCAATCCCGAATGAGGTCTGTAGGAACAGTGCTTACTGAAAGGCCACAGGACCCAACATCTAAAGGGAACTTGTCCTCGCCAAGAGGAGAACTGGCAGCCTTGGACTCTGAAGGAGTGGTTTTCCAGCAAAGAGCTCAGACTGGGGAAAGAAAGGACATGCTGTTTCCTGCCTCTGCTCTAGTAATGCCAGTCCCAAAGGTTGCCCTCCATCCTCTCCCATCCTGCCCCCGAAGACAAGGTAACAACAGGGAGCCAGAAACAAGGGCATAAGACCCAAGATGGCTTCCTCCTCACTCCCTTGAGAAAGGTCCTTTTTTTCCATCAGTGTTTGTCACATGGAGGCGGTATGAATAAGAAACGCCTACTTTACAGCTGACAGTAGAATGAGTAAACACGGCCTGCAAACCCACTCTCTGTCTGCCAAAGACAATGTGTTTGTAAGATATGCAGTGGCTGGTCAGCTTGCCCCGTGGGTTATTTGAATGCGTTTAGGATGCCAGGGCTCTTCTTCCAGGAGCGCCGCAGGCTGGAGCCGCAGGTGGAGCGCCAGCCATGGGGGTTAATTGCTTGACATTTTGGGCCGGCCAAGGTTTGTGGGCACATCTAATCCTGTGTGCAGGGTGACCTGGGAAAGAAGATAGGACAAGCGTGAAAGGAGGAAGCCTCAACAGCACAACCCCTAGGCAAAATCCTCTGCCAGCTGAGTACCATCACCAGGAGCAACCAAGTACCAGCGCAATCTCGCTAGGTAGTTAAATGTGGGTTTGTTGGATAGCCCAGTAGCGGCGACACAAGGCCTAGGTGTTTCGATGACAGAGGGTTTGACCCTCTGTCCTAGTAGGCCTGGGTTCCACAATGGCCTGGGTTTTTGTTTTCCCACAGCTTCCACGTGGCTCACAACCCAACTTGTGATCCCCGTACCACCAGGGCTCCTTGCGCAGGTAAGTGTGCGGCTCTCTCACAGCAGGTGCACTGGTTCTCAGCGACTGTGCTTGTTTCTTTCCATGACCCTCTTGCCCTTCTTGGATCTAGTTCACTAACCAGGTGGAATAATGACCTCAAGTCCCTTTTGCAGTGAGTGGAGGCATAAGTAGACTAATTAGATGTATTACTAAAGACCCCGTATCCTGGGACGGTAGCCTGCCTGGGGGAAGAGGACTCTCCTAAAGATTAGTCGTCATGCTCCCTCCAGTTTTCTCATCCTCACTGGCTCTGATTGTATCTCTGTCCACTTTGGAACTCTCGGGAGCTGTCAGCATCTACCTACCTAGGTATGGGCCCCAGCCCTGACATGTAAAAGGGCAAGCTTCCTGACTGCCCCAGGGAGCAACACTGAGAAGATGGATCAGGGAGTGGTGAGAGGGGACAAAGGAAGATGCCCATCCACTTAGAAGGTCTTGCTCTCCAACTCTCCTTTATTTCTCCTCTCAGTGAAAAGTCACATGAGGTCTCAGCATCCCCCATGGGATGCCCCCCGACCCCCGACCCCACTCCCAGCAGCACATGGTGGACCATCAGGACCACTGTAGGCAAGCAACTTCTGACTTCCCTCTTCTATCGCTGCAATCTCTCCCTGGAAACTCTCCGGAGAGAGACCCCCTTAGATGGAGTTACTCTTTGTTTTTTTCCTTTATCCCTTCTTCCCCTGATGTCTTACTAATGGCCAGCCTCAGAATCCCTGCTTGTTACAAGTGAGAAAATAGAAATGTACGGTGGAAAGGGAGATGGGCTCCAGGGAATCCGCCGAAGTAGGCTGCCTGAGCGGGTACTTTGTAACTTACCGAGGGGTACTAAGGGGCATACAGGCAATCAAGGGTTTGGAAAACAGACCAGCCCTGACGGGAGCAACTGCAGTACCTGAACATTGCGGTTGAGGCTGAGAGCTGGCATGAAGACCCCATCCACATGACTGAAAGCTGTGGGGCCCTGCTGCTGCCCATTAATAAAGAAGGTCAGGGTATGCTTGTTCAGGTCCAGCAGCACGCCAACCGTGGCCCCTTTACACACCCCACCTTCTGTCCTGCAAAGACAAGTCCCAAGAACAACCATCACCACAATGAGTCTGGGATATAGTTGATAACCCCGGAGAACCATCTGAAGGATGCCGGGAGGACTTTCATCTGAAAAGCAAGGCCCATGGTAAGAAGCCTTTTCTTGACGTGCAGGAACCATTGGAAGGGCAATATGTGGAGACCTTACCTGCCATTCACACTCCCAACTCCAGGGAGTTAGGGGTTTGATGAGTAAGGTTTGGAAACGTGGCCCATGGAAAGTGGATAGAGAAGACATGGCTACCTGCCAAAGGAAGAACTGGTCACTTTTCAACTCTCTCCCTGGAGGCTGTGAAGATGGAAGGTTGAAAGGATCCCACCACTCAGCTCATCTTCCTAGAAGCAAACTTATCGTTGTTAAGTACCGCCACGTTGATTTTGACACATAGCAAACCCATGTGACATAAGAGAACTGCCCCCATACGATTTTTTTGTAGGCTATAATTTTTTATGAGACCAATCACCATCTTTTTTCTATGGAGATGCTGGGTGGGTTTGAACTGGCAACCTTTCTGGTAGCAGCTGAATGTTTAACTACTGCGCCACAGGGCTTCCTTAAAAAAATACTATGTCCATACCAAACTTATTGACATCTAGGACCCACAGAAGGCAGCTCACTACAGAAGGAGTAGGTGCTGATCTGGAATCTGGTTCTCTAAATTACCATCCAGCCCATCAGTGACAAGAAGTGTAAACTTGAAAATGTAAATTATGAAGCTCTGGCTAAGTGTTATGTGATGTTACAGCTGCTGGGTCTTAAACTCAGTAGGAATTCAAGGGCGGCAGGCAAAAATGAATCTTGTTTTTTTTTAACAGTTTCATTGGCACTTTATCCACATATCATAAAATTGAACAATTCAATCATATCGAGTTGTATAATCATTACCACAATCAATTTTGGAACAATTTCCTTTTCCTTGTACTCATTTTAATGAATGTATTTTTTTTTCAATCGTGGCAAAAATATATACAACAAAACATTCTCCAATTCAACCATTTCTGCACGTATAATTCAGTGCCATTGATTCTATTCTTTGTGTTTTGTAACCATTATTGATATCCGTTTCTAAATTGTTCCTCCAGCATTCACATAAACTCAATGCCCCTAAGCAAAAACTCTTCCACCTTCACCCATGGTGACCACAGGTCAAATTTGATCCCTTTTCTTTTCTTTCTTTCTTTTTTCCTCCATTAGTTTTCTTGATATACTATTCACATATCATACACATCCACAGTTAAATTCCTTCTAAAGAGTTGTAGATACATCATCACAATCGGTTCAAATGTCCCTAAAATAAATCTTTAATGAAGAATGCTCTCCCAGTAGGGCTTTCTGCTAACCTGGACAAATACATTAGCCTCTATCTCCCCTTAAGTACAAAGCTGGGGTCTTAGCCCCTGGCCCTTTTGCTCCTCGCTCAGGAAAGAATCACTTATGTCCTTTCCTGATTAGGAATGTGTTGATCAGCTAATGGTATGATGGGCCAGGGGTGAGGGGATGGGTTGTGGGGTGGGGGTGGGTGGAAGGGGGGTGGGTGGAGAGCTCTGGGTTTCAACACAGAAAAGCTGTTGAAAGGAATTTGTGAGATTCCAAATTTTCATGAGGATTGGCTAGAGGGAATTCTTGGACAAGTTTTGGTGAAGGTGCTAGGGGCCAATGGCACGATTCAGCAGGGGAGAAAGCAAACCAGAAATGACCCATTGGTGCCATTTGGGCAGTGGAACTAGGTGGCAGGCTGAAGGGAAAGGACGTGGTGCCTGGCCCAGGTCCTCACTGGGGCTCACCTGCCTGACTTCTGTCTTGACTGCCGTCCTCTCCTCAAGCTCCCTCACCTGCATCTTCTACACGCAGAAATAATGCAAATAAAATTGTCCACTCCCCAAATTGCCTTCTGTTTGCCCTGATATTTATGGTTTGTACTGAAGCCTCAGAGTCCCTAAGTGTTGCAAGTATGCTCGACTGCTAACTGATAAGTTAGTGGTTCACATCCACACTTTGATACTCGGAAGAAAGACCTGACAGTCTTCTTTGAAAACCCTCCTATTCTGACACATAGAGTTGCCATGAGTTAAAGTCAAATCAATGGCAACTGATTCCTGAATTAAAGCACCAAGAGATTGGAAAGGACAGTAAATCGCCAAGAAATGCTTGCTGGCCCAATTAAGAGTAGGGATACCTATGCTCAGAGAGTCTGTGTTCAGTTGGCCTGGTTCCAATTGGTTACTTAATCTTCCTAAGCCCCAGTTTCATAACCTGTAAAATGGTGATAATAAACCTTTTTTGAGGCTTGAATGACATAGCACAAGTGGTTTCTACAATGCTGGGCACACAAGAACGAAATGCTCATTGTGATTACTTGGATCACCAGGTTCTCCTTGGTGGCCATTTTGACTTTAATTGAGCAAAAGTGAGCTTTTGAACTCAGCCAAGTAGGGAAGGGCCCTTCAGGGTCGTGAGAGGATTGCCAACAGCTTCAGCCTTGGGGTCAATTTGGAGGGTACAGGGCACAGAGCAAAGAGGGCTGGGGCTGAACATGCCACTCAAACAAAAATAACCAAATTCAATTGCCATCGAGTCGATTCTGACTCATAGGAACCCTCTAGCACAGAGTAGGACTGCTCCTTTGGGTTTCCTAGGCTATGACTCTGTACAGGAAGAGAGAGACTCCAGTTACTCCCTTGGAGGGACTCATGGTTTCGAACTGCTGATTCGAGGCGGGCTTAAGCTGCTGCAAAAATGGATTTCTGCCTAGAGCACAAGAAACATAGGCAGGGTCTGGCTTCTCGATGTCAACCACATCCTAGGATCCTCCAGGCTCCTCGGGCACTAAGTGGGGATCAGACCAGGCATCCCTGGCGGTTGGCTGACTGAGAAGGGCACTCCTGGTGGTGGTCTGCAGGATAGCCAAAGCAGAAGGCAGAGGTTGACTCAGAAAGCTGAGGCCCAGTGAGATGGGCTCCCGGTAAGCACGTCACCTCTCCTACCTGGGAGATGGCTTTTTAGCAGCCCAGGACGGAGGCAGAGCCAGGCTGTGGCAACTCCATTTTCTATCATCTGCCCCACCTAACTTGACAAGGAGAAATACTGAATCCTTTTAAGGGGAAGAGAGGAAGCGCGGAGGTGGAGTCTGCCTGCGCGCTGTGTGTCCATGGAGAGACCAACGTGTCCAGAAGTTCCAGGAAGGGCCCTGGTGCACTCCTGTAGTGCAGCCCCAGAGCCCTCTTTCCTCGCAAGCATGAACCTGCCCTCTCTGTTCCTCTGAGATCCGGTCGGCCACAAGATCTATTTCCCTTAGGTCCCATGGCTCCCATGCCTACCCAAGTGCATCATTCTCAGATCCCAGCCTCAGAGGAAAGCAGCAGCTGTGGGATCTTGGCAGAGCCCTAAAAGTGACCTTGATGATCCTCCCTACCTCCCACTTCCCTGTGAGAGAGGACACTGTCTCCATGACATTGCTACATGTCCCTGAACATGTGCCAGTGGGAGGGGAAGTGTCTTGGTCCCACTTGCTAAACAGCGATCCAGCAACTGCTGCGAGGGCACCCGCCAGTTAATGCTACACTGACTGAACTTCAGAAGATGATGTATAAAGAAAGGGGTAGCAGAACCAGAAAGAATACCCAAGTTTTAGCGGAAAAAGGGCCTAGTAAATGATGACATGGGGATCCCTCTCATGTGCCTCACTGGGTAACTTTGGGAAATGAGGGGATGGGAAAAGCTATCTGGGCCAAGCCTACTCTACTCTCTCCTAATGCATACGCTCATCCTGTCTGGAGGTAACAGACACTTCCATCTGGTCCGAGTCAAATCTGGAAGAGGTGGACTAAGAGGCTAATCCACCCCCCACCCCCACCCCTCACTGCTGCCTGGCAGGAGGAAGCACAGACGAGGCACTGATCCAATGACATATCTCATTTCCAGATCCCTTTCTTCCCAAGGAGAGGAGGCAAGGTAGGGGAGCATACCTGTTGGTGTGAGAGTTGCAATGCATGAACCAGCTGCGGTTGTTGTCCACATACATGGCCCAGGCCTTGTCATCCTTGCCCAGCATCATGTCTTTGGCTACATTGACCCTGGCGACCCCAAAGGCAGGGTCAGGGTGACTGTCATAGCGGTCCACACGTAGCTCCCAGTAGTGCGCACCCTTGGAGAACGCAGCTGTGCCTAGCACCACCCGGTCGTCATAGCTGCTACACGTGGCTGTCTGGTTGTCATTGGACAAAATGATGTCTCGGTGGCCAGAGTTGGGGTCAAATGTGAACCAGGCCACTGGAGATGAAGGAGACAAGAGGAAGAGAGTCAAGGGTTGGCATTCCACCAAGAACTTTACCACCTGAGCTCCAGGATATGGAGTTCTCACCCTGCCAGAAGTAAGCAACCAGCATCAGCTATTCTTCCACGTGGAATCAACACACACACACACACACACACACACACACACACACACACACACACACACACACACACATGAAGGAGACAAGAGGAAGAGAGTCAAGGGTTGGCATTCCACCAAGAACTTTACCACCTGAGCTCCAGGATATGGAGTTCTCACCCTGCCAGAAGTAAGCAACCAGCATCAACTATTCTTCCACGTGGAATCAACACACACACACACACACACACACACACCTTTGCTTTCTAGCTTTGTGTTCATTCAAATCCCAAAGCCAGGAGCCCAGTCTTGGCTGGGAACAGAGACCATTGACTCCCAAGCCCCAAATGCAAATGCACTTCACAACACCTTGATGTTCTGCTCCCTTTCAACCGCCCCATCCCCTGGCAGGAGCTAAGAGAGAGATGTGGTGAGTCACTTTGTGGTTGTGACATTAGAAAGAGAAAAACAAAGTGATGGGCCACAAAATTCCCCTGCCCATTCGCAGTCCCTGGGTTATGTGCCCTCTACTCTTAAGAGCTCCCAGGTTGTGAGCGGCGAGACAACATGCTGATATTGTGACCACAATGCCAAGCAAGATCTGCCCACTTTCAGGACTCAAAGAGCAAAAATAATCATGGTCTCTGCGGTTTACACGACAGCTCTGTGGTTGCCATGGATTACGAGAAAACGGCACGAGGCTGTGCCCTGATGACAACGCCTGCTTCGATGATTCCTCCTGCCCTGCTCAGCGATCAGGTGTGTGGTGTTTGTCTTAAGAACACTCAAAGTAAATAAGGACAATCAACACAGGGTGAGCGCCATCTATGAACCCGTGGGAACTGAGTATCTCTGCCTTGGGCAGGCAGATCCTTTGGACTAGGCACTTTATTCACACTATTCCTTCTCACTAAGACACTCATCATCTAGCTGAATGTTAATGTGCTCCTGTTGATTCCCGGAAGGATACAACGTAGTACAGAAATCCTTAGAATTCTTTGGTTCAGTGTTGAGGAATGTGCTACCTATTAAGAAAGACCCAAACGTAAAGCAACGTACATCACTGTGAGTCACCTGATGCCACCTGATCTCCCCTGGGGCAGTTCTGTCTACCTTTCAGGCCTTCATAAGTGGGTAAAAGTTAGCCTACCTGAGTCAGTTGACTTTTAGTCTTATTTCGCAGGTCTAACGAAACTGAAGACATTTGATTTCTCCACTTGTGGTGAGGTAATGTACAAGATAAGGAGGATAGCATGTATGGAACAGAGTAGGGACGGGTAGAACGTGTGCTTTATTCTGCAGCCCGCCCCTCCACTTCACCCGTGAAGGCAATGGTTGTGTGTCAATTTGGATGGGCAGATATTCTCAGTGGTGTGGTAATTGTGTAATGATGTAGCCTTTCCCCATTCTGCAAGCTGATATAGTCTAATCACCTCCATGATGAGGTCTGCTACGAATAGCCAATCAGTTGAAAGAGTTCCTTTTTTTAAACATTCAAACAATTTAAATAAATAATTATATTGGGGGCTCTTACAGCTCTTGTAACAATCCGTATGTAGGGGAGGTCAGATGCTCACAGGCATCTTCCCTGAAGGCAGTCCCTGCCAGACTGCTGTCTCCAGGGTGGGGGCCTGAGATCATTAGCTTAGTTCCTGTAAGTGGAGTTGCCACCCCACTGATAATGGTCTCTATCAGTTGAGCCAGGGAACAGGCCAAACTGGCTCTGTGATATCCAAAGTTAGGCTGCCATCCTGTATCTAGGATCCTCCCATCTTGCCACATGTGTACCCCCAAACCCTCCTCTTCCTATTGTGTGGATATCCCTAGATCATCCCCTCCCATTACTGAATTACCTATAGCGCAATCCCTTCCTGTGACGTGGGTCCTCACCTGCAATGAGGGGACTTGCATGTCCCCAGAGACTATACAAAAGCCTGAGCTAGCATTAAAGATTCTCTCTCTCCCTCCAGTGGATCACCAAGCTGGGCTGAGGTGAGCACGCTACCATGAATTGTGTTTGACTCCATTTATTTCAATACTTCTATCTCCCATGCTCTCTATAACTTTACTATAATCTTTAGTTATTATCGCTGTACAATTTTGCCTACCGGACCCATAATGACGTGTTAGGGGCTGGCTTCCCCTGACAAATCCATACATAAACTGAATCAAGCATATTTGTACATATGTTTCCATGATCATTTTCAAAATATTTTCTTTCTGTTTGAGTCCTTGGTATCAGCACTTTCCCCCCTCCCTCACCTCCTCTCCCACCCTTGTGAACCTCTGATGTGTTATAAATTATATTATTTTCATATCTTATTCCACCCACTGCCCCCCTTTGTCCAAGTTACTGTTGTTCTTCCCCCTGAGGATGTACTCCATTGTTTTTCTCCCCTTGTTGTTCTGCTGTGCTCTCTTCGTGTCTCGCTCAGGTGCGTGTAGGGGGTCAGACCAGAAACAGTTCCCACTCTGTGTCTCCAGGGCTGTCCCCCGTAGCCCTGTGAGCCAGTGAGGGGATGCCGTGTCTCACGGTGGGGCCAGCCCCATGGTCCTCTCTGTGCATTGACTGCTCCCAGCAGGAATGTCGTCCTGGGGATCCAGGTTGCAGTCCACTCTCTTTCTCTCTTAGTTTACTTCTGTGTGGTCTGGACAGACCTGCCATTCTCTCCGAGCTGTATCTTCAGTGCTGTCCACTGTAGTGGATTCTGGGGAGGGGGTCGATGTAGCTGGGAGTGGGGCCTGAATCCACAGACCTTTCTGTTAATTTGCTGTTTCATGCTGGTCTGTTGCCCTTAAGAGTTGGAGCCCCAGGTTGAGGTCTGGTCCCTTTCTTGCTTTCCTGTGGAGACATGAAAAATACTCCCCCCAACCCTGTGTGGGTTAGTGTACTCTTCCCCCACTATCCATGGCTCCCCCCGCCCCCAACATTTCTCCTCCTTTTTAGTTGGCTGCCATATTCATCTCTAGGTTTGGTCCAACCACTTCCAGAGTGCCTGGACTTTGCCCCAAGAATTTATGCCCTTGGTGACTTTTCCCCTGTGTCCCTTGTGCTTTCAGGCTTACCTCAGTGGACTCGTGTTATTCTTGGCCTTTTGATCTTGGCTTACTTCACTTAGCATCATTTCCTCCAACCCTTCCCATGTGCTTCATGCGCTCTTCGTTGCTTTTTAGGGATGCATAGTACTCTATTGAATGTATATATCAGAGTTTTTTTTCATCTATTCATCTGTTGATGGGAATTTAGGCTGTTTCCAATTCTTTGTGATTGTGAACTGTACTGTGCTGTGCTGAACATTGGAGGACAGATGTGTGGTCGTGGACTGTCTCTTACTTCTTCTGGGTATATGCCCAGTAGGGGGATTACTGGGTCATAGGGTAGCTCACTTTCCGTTTGTTTTAGGTGTCGCCACCTCAATTTCCATAATGGCTGCACATACCTATAGGACCACCAGCAGTGGAGCAGAGTTCCTGTCTCACCACATCCCCTCCAACACTTGCTGCTTTCTGTTTTTTTTTTTTTTAACTGGGCTACTTTTGAGGGTGTCAAGTGGTTTCTCATAGTTGTTTTAATCTGCATTTCTCTTATGGCTAATGCTAGGGAACAATTTCTCATATGTTTGTTGGCCATTTGAATTTCCGCCTTTATGAAACTTCTGTTCAGGTCTTTTGCCTCAATGGGTTATTTGTTTTTTTTCTTATTGTAGGCTAGCAGAATGTTGTAGATTTTAGTGATAAGGCCTTTGTCTGATGTGTCATTGCTGAAGATGTTTTCCCAGTCTGAGGGCTCTCTATTACTCTCTTGGCGAAGGCTTTTGATGTACACAGGTGTGTCATCTTCAGTATGTTCCATTTGTTAATTTGTGCCTCTTCTGTGTTTGTGGCCTTTCCTATTTCTGGTAGCCTGTGTATTCCCTGCACCAAAGTTTTAAGGTTCTCTCATTGATGGCCCTAATGGTTTGGGGTTTTACGTTGAGGTCTGTGATCTACCTTGAATTTATTCTTGTGCATGGAGTGAGGTAAGGGTTTTGCTTCAATTTTCTGCAGGTAGATATCCATTTTTTTCCAGCACCACTAGTTGAAGAGGGCGTCAACTTCCCATATGATGTTTTTTGGGCCCTTATTGAAGATCAGTTGTCTGTATGCTGATGATTCATTTCTGGGTTTTCAGTTCTTTTCCACTGGTCTCAATGTCTGTCATTATACCAGTAACACACTGTTTTGACCACTGTGGATTGTACAGTAGGTGCCAAAGTCCGGTAAAGCAAGCCCTCCGACTTTATCCTTCTATTTGAGGGGTTCTCTAATTCTGCACTTCTTCCCCCTCCATACGAAGTTGGTCATCAATTATTCCAGTTCTTTGAAAAAGGACACTGATATTTGTATTAGGATAGCATTCAACTTGTATAGTGCCTTGGGCAGTACTGACATCTTAACTATATTAAATCTTCTGATCTACGAGCATGGGATAGTCTACCATGTGTTGAGGTCAGTCTTGGTTGCTTGTAATAGTGTTCTGTAGTTCTCCTCGTACAAATCTTTTTTCCGGTTAGGTATCTCCCTCGATATTTCCATTTGTGCTTAGCTGTTGTGAACGGCACTACCTTTATCTCCTCTTCTGTGGACTCGTGCAATGCATGTAGCAGTCTGATAGACTTATGTTTGTTGATCTCGTATCCTGCCACTCTGCCATATTACTCTACAGCTTCCAGTACTTCTCTTGTGGAGCTTTTGGGGTTTTCCATTTATAAAAACATATCATCTGTGAATAATGATTTCACCAAGAGTTTCTTATTTAGTTCAATGGGCACAGAAAAGAAGAGAGTAAACTAGAATAGTCTGACCTATGTGCTTATGGTGTAGGCTACTTGGGTCTGGTGTCCCTAGAAGTGAAATAAATAGGACACCTATTAAATACTTACTTCAGTTGTACAAGTGGAGGAATGCTAGGTAAAGTGAATGGCTGTCTAAGTGGAATTGTCCGAGTAGAGAATCATGCATGACTTCGCATTTGTTTCCCAGATTTGAGCCAGTTTATAAACCCACAGTTACTTGTCTGAAGACAGAGGCTGTATTCCCTTGGGAAGGTTGCCAGTATGCCACCAAAAATTTCTCCCTGCCTTCCACCAAGGAATCTAAGCCTTTTACGATAGTCACTGCTTATTGCAGAAAAGGAAATCATCAAACTTTTCAGGATTACTGGACATTGCCTCTGAATTGACACTAATTCCAGAAGACACAAAGCAGCCGTGTGGAGCAGGGATTCAAGATGTTGGACTGGGCAGATACATTATCCAGACCAGTACAACAACAACTTGAGAAACCAAGGGAAACGGATATGGATGATAATCCTGGAACCCAAAACTTTAGACAGAATGATAAAAAAAAGTAGGTAAAATACTGATGAGAAGAAAACGGAATCAGGGGGCATCAGGATCGGTAAACTGCCAGTTGGTGTAGCATGGCCATTTTGATGTATTGCAAAGCAATATTCTGATGGCAGCAGGATTAGGTAACCAGTTCTGTTTGTCCAGGATTGCATGAGAACTCATGAAAAAGATCAGCAATGAAAACAGTATAATCTTCTGGCTTACCTTGCACAACCTTCCAGTGAGCAGAGAGGTGCGCCCCCCCCCACCTCCACTCACCTGGAGGCCTGTCAAGCTTCCTAACCTATCCTCATACTGCCAATGTACTATTCACTTTTTTTAAAAAAAATGTTTTTTGTTAGTTTTTCCTTCTTCTTCCTTTTTATATTTTCATTTACATTTCCTTTTACATCTTCCTCCTCCTTCCCTCATCTTTTTGATTCTTCAGAGCAGACACCTCACCCCAGCACTGCCTCGTTGACTGGCGTGCCGATCCATGTCGGGGCGTCAGGGCTGGTGGAGTTTTGTTTCTTGGCCAGCACGTTCACTCATCCTGGCTTGTTTCTGTCCTTTTCTCCTTCCTGGTCCTTTCATACTCCCTTATTGTGGTTCTCTTTCTCCCTCGTTTCTCTCTCTGCTTCCTAGTTCCCTGCAGAGCAAATGCCTGCTCCATGTCTACATGTCTACCCCGCGTCTCCAGGGTGGGACCCTCCAGGGATGGTAGCATGTGCTCCCCTGGAGTGACCACCACGCTCCTGCCACAGCTATGTTTGGTGGCTAAGCCTCATGTTAGTACTGTGCCATTGTTTTCCCCTATGCCTCTTAGTTCATCCCTCTCTTTTCCCCCTCCTCTTTGCACTCCCCTTTTGAGACCATGGGGTGGGTACTCCATCACCTGTGTGTCCAGGAACACCCACCCTGACCCTTTGCATTCTGCAGTGCATACTCCCGTAGAATGAGCACCACTTTGCTGTTGCAGGCATATTTTGTGGCTAGTGTCCATGCCAACATAATCTGCTTTGGGATTTCTTTTGTACCCCCCCCCCCCCGCCTCATTTTTCTTTTCTTTCTTTTTGTTGCTGCTGCCTACTTTCTTTTAGGCCTTCCCTTTCCCTCTGTTTTATTTATTTTTTCCATCCCTGCCTTCCTTCTTTCTCTTTTCCTCCACCCGTGGGGAGCCAATGACCCTACATAGCTGTGCTCCCCACACTCACTGGCGAGCACTCGCACTCAGTCCAGCACTGCTAGGTCTATGGCCGACGATGGCCAGTACCCACTCAGCTTGCCTTCACCTGGTTTGTACAACCAGCAACCAGAGATTCCTACAGCACATGGATCTACTATCAAATCCACACTGGGATAGCTATGAGTGCCCCAGTGCTACCAGGCTAAGGACAGCTCAACTATGTTGCCCAGAAGAATTCAGAAAGACAACACAAGAATAGATCAATAAAATAAATGGCAAAAATATGAAACCATGTAAAAATAGCAAGTAGAAGTCCAGAATATGAATGTTGAAATTTCAGAAATAGATAATACATTGAAAAGGATAAGTAAAGTAGTAAAGTGAAGCACGGGGAGACAGAATTAACAGTACTCAAGACAAATCTCTTAATACCAATCTGTTAGAGGAACAACAAGAAGAAAGAATCAAAATGAAAAAAAAAAGGCCTAAGAATTATGTAATACAAAGTAAAAAAGTCCCCAAATGCATCAATTAAACTAACAGAATTGAAAAGAGAATAAGACGACGTCACAAATAATGGTAGGAAATTTTAATATACCACTTTAGGTAAAGGGCAAAATAACAAAATAACTCAACAAAGACAGAAGACTTAATGCAATCAATCAACTTGACATTCCACCCTGGTAGAGTATACATTTCCCCCCACCCCCCTAGTACACATGATGAATTCTTCTAAACAGACCACGTGCTGTAAAGTGTCACAGTCTCAGAAAGTCACAGGGGCAGGTCTACCCTGTTCTATAGGGATATTATGAGTTAGCATGAACTTGATGGAAGTGAGTTTTGTTTTTTGGTGAGGCTACAAAACAAGACTCAATAAATTGAAAACCATTGCAATACTACAAGCCATCTTTTCAGAACTCAATACTGTAAGATTAGACATGAACAAGGATCAAGGGACAACTTTAACTACATGGGATGAAATAACCCCCTGCTTAACCACTGGGTAGTAGAAGAAATTTTAAAAGAATTAAAAAATCTCTTGAATTCAATGAGAATGAAAATACAATATATCAAAAAGTTTGGACCACTGCAAAAGCAGTGCTCAGACGACCACTTACAGCAATAAATGAACACATAAAAAAAGTAGAAAGAAACAAATGAACAATTTAACCCACCATCGCTACTGTCTAGAAAAACAAACAAACAAACAAACAAACAAAAAACAGAGCCAGACAATCTTCTGGAAGAAGAAACAATAGAAATACATAAAAAGGAAGGAAAAAATTGTATAATGGATCTTCAGTAGATTGGGAGTCAGATCAAGGAAAATATAACAAAACTCTAGAAGAATTCAGGTAACCTATATACAAATAAACTGACAAAATAAAAAGAAAATTGGAAACCATATTAAAAAACAGAAATCCAGAAAAGTAATACTAAAATTATAGAAATAGGTAATACATCAGAAGGGAAAAGTAGTAAAATTGAATCTATGGGAGTCAGACTTGAAAAAATAATAATAATTTATAAATTATCAAGGGTTCATGAGGGCGAGGGGAGCAGGGAGGTAGGGGGAAAAAGTGAGGAGCTGATACCAAGGGCTCAAGTAGAAAGCAAATGTTCTGAGAATGATGATGGCAACAAATGTACAAATGTGCTTGAAACAATGGATGGATGGATGGATTGTGATAGGAGTTGTATGAGCCCCCAATAAAATGATTAAATTAAAAGCAGAAGATTGAAGGTAAATATTTTAACACTAATCTGTTAGAACAGTGGTTCTCAATCTTCCTCATGCCTCGACCCTTTAATACAGTTCTTCATGTTGTGGTGAACCCCCAACCATAACATTATTTTCGTTGCTACTTCCTAACTATAATTTTGCTACTGTTATGAATTAGACAAACCCTGTGAAGGGTCATTTGACTCCCAAAGGGATTGTCACCCACAGGTTGAAAACTGCTGTGTTAGAGGAACAATCAGGAAAAAAAAAAGAATTAAAAGAAAAAATGTATAAACCCTAAGAATTATGTGGAACCCCATGATGAAGAGTAACTTACGTGTGATCAGAATTATAGAAAAGGAGGAGAGGGAAAAAAGTACCAACATGTAATCACCTCCATGAGGAGACCTGCTCTGAGCAGCCAAGCAATTGTAAACGAGTTTCTTCAACGAGGCGGCCTGCATCTGATACATATGTTTGCTCTGATGATGTTCTCTGCCTTTTGGATCTCTCTGGATCCTGCATTTGTATCCTCATCATCCAACTGCCAGTTATTGAGAGTTGAGCCAGTGGCTTACCATGTTGCCTGCTGATGGGATTTGTCAACCGCTGTCGGCCATGAACCAGCAGTCTTTGGTTCATCGACCCCTGCAACCACTTAAGTCAGGAGAAGCTTCTGTTTCACCCTTTGGCTTCGGCCTTGTCAGCCTCTACAACTTCATGTCATTTTTGAGATAAAGATCTCTTTATATGAGAGTCCTTTAAAAAGTCCTTTATAAATAAAGGGGCTTATGGGACAAATATTTCAATTCCATTATTTCATGAACTGCCTGAAGTTCCCTCAGATACACATAGATAACATTCAGTGGTTATGTTTCCCTACTGAACCCAGTTCAAAAGACCATCTTTTCCTGTCTTAACTGTTGAAATTGCTCAGTCTATGCTACGGCCTGTGGTTTTCGTGTCACAGACCCCACCCAGAGTCTGAATGTCCTTCTCTGATCAAGACGACACACAAGACTCACCATCGGATGTCTGCAGAACAACCGTTTTACTGTAAGGCCCGACACCTGAAGAGTTGAAGGCCTTTACCCTGGCATTGTAGGTGCTGTTGAAATGAAGGCCGTCGATGGTGCACAGGGTCTCCTTGCCGACATACACTTCCTGAAGAAAGGTAAGGCCATTATGCTCACCATCCTTTGGAAAATTCATCTCAGACATCAAGTTGACATTCACAGTGCTACCTGCCACCTCCGTAGAAAACCACTGAACCAAAAAGAGTTGAAGCAATCATATCCAGGTCACGGACCATTATCAATGTAGGCCCCCAAACCCTGCTGAACTGGCTGACCTAGGGGTTCCTTTCTGAGGCTCTTAGTTTTGATGAGGTCCTAGGGAGCTAAGTGTCACACCCACCCCCCACCCCCCAACACACACACAGCCCGAGTAACTTCCTGCCTCTGGTGAGGTCAAATAATGCTAGAGAAAACCTGGGGCTCTAGAGGCCTTTGGATGTATAAATTCCTGTAAAGCTCTTGTATTTCAATGGGAATTTCGGCAAGAAAACTCGAGCTATGCAATAAATGAAAGAATCATTTTTAAAATGAAGGGTCATCACACACGAGGAGAGAAAGGAGAAGGAAGGTGTCAACAAGGACAGGTCAGCTCAAGGTTGGATCTGAGTTGGAGGCACTCTTGGAGACAGAGACATATTTCACCCCTATACCCAGGCTTCTTTCTTGGTACTTGGTCTCTCAAGAGGGCGAGGCATTTCTGCATCAATCTTTTTTTCTGGAAATTCCTTTGTTCCTCATTCACTTAAAAGTGACCCTTCTGGGCATCCTGTATGCTCCCGAGGCCTGGGCCACTCAAGTGCTGAGGCTTAGTGTAGACCTCCCTAAGCTTCTACTCGCCGGTCATGTCCAAGCGCAGGTTCAGCTGGTGGTGGCTGAAGAGGAGGAAAAGGGCCCCTGAAAAGGGTACATTCCGTTTTCCTACCCCAATGTCAACCTGTCCTGCTGAATGGTAGTGCATTCCATAGGGAAGCTACAGCAGCAAGTCTGGGGCAAGTGCTGCCCCTGAGCCTCGCCTTGCTGACACTGATCATCTGGTACGACCTGAGGCTGGAGGGCAGCAAGGATGCGTGACTGAGAGCTGGGCTGGGAACAGAGGCAGAGCCCAGTCGTATCCCCGAGGAGCTCAGAATTGGTAACAGGGCAAGGGTTTGTCGGACTTAGTGGCATGGAAACAGGCCAGTCTATTGAAGCTAGTGGCATGAGAACAGGCCACTATGTACCAATAGCCAGGGAACAGGTTTCTGCCCTGGCTCTTGGTACATACGCCCCAGCACTGCAGGCCTTGGTGAGTGCCAAGGTGACCCGCCTGAAGGCTGAACAGGGTGTCAGCAGATGAAAACCTGGGTCTTTCCAAATAACATTGTATTTGGACAAAACCCAGTGGATTTGTCCAAGACACTTTTAGCCTAGGAAAGGTTTTTCGTGTGCCATGGAGTTTTGATGTCTGTGTACATCATCACATCCCCAAAGCAATTCTGGTGACACTTTGTCACCTCATGTGGCTTTACAGACCATTTGCTCTCTGAGTCAGATACCTTGCAGAAGAGCTAAACTCACTACTTTCCGATGCACTAAGTGATGCGCATATTTAATTTGGTAGCATGTGATCAAGACAATCCCTTTTCTTTTCTATTTAAAAAAAATCGAATTTTTCTTAAAGCGATCTTGGGGCGAACAGATCATCAGAGAAACCGCCATATTTTTCTATTTCTTTGCTTTGTTTTTGCTGTGGTGGTGGTGTTTTTTAACCTAGCTTAGGAATTGAGGACAGAAACCTTAGTACAAACAGCAGAATGCATTCTCCAATGATGCCAGACGCTACACACATTCTTAGCTTTCTACAAAACTTTTAAATTAGCAAGGCAATTCTTTTTGAGTAAAATAAATGGATGAGCTCATTCTTTTAGCAAATTATGGACAGTAGTTTATATTACTTAAATGTTTCTTTGTTGTTATTGCTTCTTAGGGCAAATCAGCTTAACTCTGAACTACAAAATGAGTGAGGGGATGGTTTTACGCACTTAACCTTCTGGTGGGAGGTTTGTCTGTGGTGTGGCAGTTGCGTGGAGGCTATTTTTGACCACTCGATGTTTTGTGATAATTTACAGATATTCCCCGTCTTACAGTGGATTTGAGTTATGATCAACTGCATACACCATCCACCTGAGTTTGTTGGTAATCATGTTTCTTACTGGTAATCATGTGTACTACTATGTATAATATTGGAGTATGTAGTATAGTCGTGTTATCATTCACTTGGAGATACTCAAAGATAGGATTTTCAAAGATATTCATAATAAAAGGCTATAATGAAAATGTCAAAAAAATTAGTTATCCTTCTTCTAAAGGTAACTAAATCCATAGCTTTCCATCACTTCTGTTCCATTGTCATTTGCTTAGTTTGCCTTCTTTGTTGTTTAGGGAGGATCTATGTTCTCTTGTTATTAATAACAGATGCATACCAGGCATTATATCACGTATGTTAATCTTCACACCTCTATGACATTGTTATTGTTTTTCACCTTTTATACACAAAGAGTTCAAGACCTGAAAAGGTAGAAAAACTTGTTCAAGGTCACAACCAATCAGTTCAGGAGTCAGAATTAAAAATCCAGGTCTGTGTGGATTTTATTCCAAGCTCCCATTCTCGCCCTCCCCCAGCGTGCCATCTTATTGATCTTAAATGGACTTTTTTAGTGGCCAAATCTTATAGGGGAAAGGCCATCTATATTTCAGCTCTACGGTTAATCTTTTGAATAGCTGCCAGCACTCTTGCTTTTTCTCCTTTGAAAAACAGACTCCCTTCCGGGCTCCCAGGTGTAGAGTTTATTTGCAGAGTCAGCACTAACAGGCAGTGAGTCAGCACGCTTTCACGGCCCAAACACCTCCATTATTGCTTCTTCAAAGGACCCGTCTCACTCAGGGCTCCGTCTCCAAGGAGTGCGGAGTTTATTTCTCATTTCTCGACTCTTCCCTTCTTTCAGCAGAGCATGCAATGGCAGGAAGCCAAAGGACTGTTGGCCTTTGACAAGTATTATGAACTGTATGCAGTTCCCCGGGAGAAGAAAAGCAAAGTTTATTATGATCGTATTATCTTGTCAGAATGAGTCCAGTTTTCATGATGTTAGAATAGATGAGCTCTTAGAAGGCCAGGGCTTCCTGATGTTCGTGTCAACACAACGGCAACCTGAACTGACGAGTGTAAAATCGCAAGGGAGAGGGCTCTCAGGAGGTCTAGGGAGGGTGAGGGACGGTCCTGGGTTTTACACAAGACGGGCAGAAGAATTGCGTTTGTCCCCTCTATGCTACCGAGTCATGCAGACGAGCCCTTTGAGTGTCTTCTCCCTATCTTGCCTGGCCAGGTGGACAAGGGAATGCAAGGGAAGGCCAAGTAGTGCTTTCTACCCTTCAGAAATCTGTACTTCGAGAGAAACAAGACCACCCCCACGTGAAATAGTGGTGATCCAAAGAAGCCGGATGTTGTAAAACTTGGCACGCATGGTTGCCGTGGCCCGGGCCCACAGCACAAGGCGTGTGGCATCTGAGATGGCACTAAGGAAGAGTAACCAGGATTGGACTAACCAGTTCACTGGGGAGCAGGTGTACAGGTAGCCCTTCTTTTGAGCTCCGCCTCTCTTCCAAGCTGAGCATCTTTTAGCAGGCTTCACAGAAAGTGGCTTACATATTGTGTGGGACCAACGCTCCTGCAGCCCTCAGTGGAAACGTATGCTCTCTCCCGCGACCCCAGGCCGCCCCGAGGACCAGGCGTGAGGCCCCGTCATCCGGACGCTCAGCTCTAAGCTAAGAGACACAGCAGGATTTGGATGGAGGGAGCCAGTCTTACCCGGAACTGCCCACCGTCTCCGTCGTCCAGCTCCAGGATGTAGCCGTCCACAGGGCTGTGGGTGAAGGGAGGCATCCTCCAAGCCAGGGTGACGCTGTTGTTACGGGTGCAGCATTTCTCCAACTGCAGCAGCGGGACCGGTGGCACTGGTTGGGGGTGGGGGGAGGGTGGCGGAGGGGGAGCAGGTTAGCGCCTCTACCACCTTGTCCCGGCTCCTATGCCCCCTGTTGCCAGTCTCATAATGTACCACCCAGCCTGGGAACCACAGTCTGGACGCGCCTGGGGCTTGCACTACGGCAACTCCGAGGGTATTAGAAGCCCAGGATGAGGCTTGATAGAAGCCTCCGAGTCTGTAAACCATAAATAAGGGAGACCTTCTTCTCACCCTCCACTGAGAATCACTGGTTTGGACTCTGACTGATGGAGAACCCAAAAGAATTCCAACAAAGCCCAGAACTATGTCCCTCCTAGATCCTCTGTGGCCTTCTCTCCATAGCTCACCCCCGGGCTGGTCCCTGCTTCACTCTGTAGGAGGCATTAATACTTGTGGCCAAGCATTTAAGGGGCTGAGGGAGCCACATACAGGAAGAATAATCAATACCAAGAGTAATCAATACATGGAATGCAGGATTCAACCAGATGTCGAGTATATCGGCCCCAGTGGTCTAACAGTTATATGTTGGCTTATTAACTACAAGGTCAGCAGTTTGAAGCCACCAGTCATTCCAAGGGAGAAAGATGAGGTTTTCTACTCCCATAAAGAGTTACAGTCTCAGAAACTCCATCCACAGGGGCAGTTCTACCCTGTCCTTCAGGGTCACTATGAGTTGGAATGGGCTCGATGGCAGTGAATTTATATATTTCACATGGTTATTTATGGGGAAAGACGAGCGTCGGTTTTGTAACAACTATGTATTTCCATTTGGTTCTACATGCCCAGATTAGGACTAATCTTCTGGAATTTAGTTGACAGTTCAATGAGGTGAAATCTCTTCACTGATTACAGACTTAGTCTCAGGGATGGGCAAGCATAGCCTGATCCCCCACACCCTCATGTCACAGATATGTACGAATTTGCTCTTACCCCCCACAACTATACTGAATTCTCGTTTCTTTCCTGTGCTCTCTTGTTTCACCTCTGATTTCTACATAATCCAGGAGGGCACAAGGGTTCTTTCTTTTTTTCTTCTTCTTTTTTTTGTTGTTTTAAACATTTTATTAGGGACTCATACAACTCTTATCACAATCCATACATATACATACATCAATTGTATAAAGCACATCTGTACATTCTTTTCCCTAATCATTTTTTTTCTCTTTTCTTTTTTTACATTTTATTAGGGGCTCATACAACTCTTACCACAATCCATACCTATACATACATCAATTGTATAAAGCACATCCGCACATTCCCTGCCCCAATCATTCTCATAGCATTTGCTCTCCACTTAAGCCCTTTGCATCAGGTCCTCTTTTTTTAGGTGTGACAGAGTGATGTCTGAGTGTGGCATGAACATAGAATTATGCAAGAGACTTGTTTTTTTCTTGAATTAAAAGATGGCCAAATATTTTGCAGGCAAAGGTTTCTGAGTTCTGCAGATGTGACCCTTAGTCTGTTGATACTTTGTTCTTTTTGAAAAATGAAGAAAACAAACATACCTCTATATCCTCACCTAAATATGCACCACTGTCTCCAGGACTATAGTTCTGGCCAACACTGGCTAACTTGTGGCCTACTAGTCCCCAACTTGTTTATTCTGGTATTTTCCTCTGACATTCTTGTTGTATTTAAAATACAGAAAATATATTCCTGTCGCATGGCCTTTGCACTTGCCGTCCCTCTGTCTCCTGTAATATTCTCCCCTACATCTCCATCACTGTCTCCTTATCTTGCCTTTTTGTCATAGTACCTGTCATGATTAGACATTAAGTTACATGTTTATTTATTTAATGTCTATTTCTTCTACTACAACACAAACTCAAATCTTCTGTAGGAATCTTGTTTATTGCTATGTCCTGAGCGCTGAATCATGTCTGGCTAATGGTAATCATTTAGTAAATGTTTCTGAATGGACAAACAAGCCCTATTATACAAAGATGAATTTTAAAAAGCATTGTTACAAAATTAGAAATAGTCAATAAAAATATGAACATGTAAAGCTATTACTTTTTGTAATAGGCTTCATCAAATCCATCCACTTCTGAAAATGGTTTTTCCGTATCTTTACCCCTTCCCCAAAGCTGTTTTCCCTCTTCAGTTTACACCATACCAAAAGGGTCTCAAATCATGTTCTTTAAAAAATATTCTTTGAGTTTGGTGTTTTTAGTGGTGGTAGGTGAGGGGTGGGGCAGGTGGCGGGGGTGGGGGTGCCAGGCAGGAAGTCAGAAGAGGCAAGATCACGACTGTGGGGTATATGGAGTAAAGTTTCCAATGACATTCTCATAGGACAGCCCTTGCTACCCTTGAAGAATGTGCAAGTGCTTTGTCATGATGGGAACAAAGTTCCCCAAGGCAACCTTCCTGGCTTTTTTCTCCCTAATGTAGCTTTCAGTTTTCTTCAAACTTCTTTCTAATAAGCTCCCCTAATTGTCTTATGGCCACTATTTTGATTAGACTATTTTTTGGCAAAGGGGGGGAGACACCCTAATGATATGAAGTCAAGTGTACTAATGAAAGAACTTGTTGGAAACCATCTCCTTGTCACAGAGACGGATCCTTAAATGTTTGCTTGTCATAAACCTGTGCCTGTATGAACTAGAACCTTGGTAGTAATACTTTTTGACTTACATGAATACATGAGAAGACGAGGGTATAGGCCAGGGAATCCCCACCCTCGGTCACCCACTGAGGGGCCAGGATAGGTTGTCCTTGTCCTTGACTCAGCAAAACTCTGCCACACTCCATAGATGACCTATCACCCAGCAATTCCAATTCGTCCCCATGAATGGATGCCTTTCCCAGGAGAAGCATGGAAGTGGTGCCAACCACCGCTCACCCCTACATTTCATCTGGATGAAGTCCAGCTGGTGGATGGCCTGCAGCAGAGGCTCACTGTCCAAAGTCAGATCAAACTCCGCAGACACCTTGGGCTCCAGGGCGCCTTTCACCCACTGTTCCTGAGACACCTGGACACGCTTGATCAGGGCATCAGAGATCTTAAAGGGAGCACAGAGTTTGGGGTCTCAGTTTACAAAGGTGAAATTGTGCAGCCAGTCGTGAGGAAGCACTAGGGTTTTGTACTTAGGGCTCAGGGCTGAAGCCATATGGAAGGAGCTGGGCTAAGCATGTCCTCTCAAACCTACGTTAGAGACTAAACACTGCTTCTGCCCTTGACGGCCCTTATAAAGTACATTATATCACTTAAGCCATATTTTAAAGACATAGTCACATTCAATGTAAAGTACATGCTATAAAAGAAAGTGGGTCAACAGTTTTTATAAAGCAAATACTACTTTTTTAATATACAAAAGGATTCTTCCTTATATCTGCTTTTTTTTAGAGTCAGGCTTTTGCAAAGTGAATTATACTAATACTCTATCCCAGGGTCCGAAGAAATCAGACACCCAGAGCTTTGAAATCTCCTCTCCCTGACTCATTTCCTTGCACGTATCTTCTCTCAAAGCCTCGCAATCATACCTCTACTCTCCTTTACTGGAAGGTTTTGCTTACTCAGAGATTCGTATCTGGTCTAGCAGACTCGTGATCGCAAGTGCTAGGAGGATTCGCCATTTTCCTTAAAGACAAGTGACTGAGCTGTGAGAGTATGACTCGGAGTTACCGAGTGCGCCGGACAGAACAACCAGCATGGGTTACATGGGTCTCTGTAGGCAGCGGTCACCGGCCAGGCACGTACGATGCTGCACAATGATTATGATGTGGGTCTCCAATTTGCTTCTCTGATGCAGATCTGTCCGGCACAAAGCCTGTCCTGTTCGATTTGGTCAAGGGAGAGGGAACCATGGAGATTCAAGTATAAACGCAAAGCACTTAACTCTTAATGATTATGGCCTTTAGCATCCTTATTCACAGTCAAAGGAGAGCAGGATCACACCTATTAAGAGATGGATCCCAGGTGAGAACCTAGGTCTTCTGGAACTGCTGAACGAAAGAAAATCTACTTGATTCCAAGCCTCTGGAAGGGATCATCCCTGAAACGTCTGCTTATGTTGGGGGGACAGAAGTAGAGGTGAAAGAGAAGGTATGCCCACCTGGTGTCCTCTAGGAGTGGGCTCACCTGTAGAAACCCCGAAGGGTCATTCTCCTTGATCACTTCCAGGCAGTACTCCATCAGCCCTGTCGATTGGCGAAGCTTCAATGTACAGTGGTTGATCTGATCCCACACCATCTGCAATGAAAATGTTCCTTTAGAAATTCTTATCAGACCTAGAAGCCAGGCTTCAGCAAGTCACAGAAATAGCACAAAAGCACATGGAGGAAGGAGCCTTGGTCTGATCTGCTCTGAACATCTTCCTCTGTGCCATGCCCCTGAACGCCATGTGCACTGTGTTCCTGGGATCTTCTTCCCATTGTGGTGGTACAGGGGGTGCACAATGCTCATCAGCACAAACCTCTCAACTACGGGTGGTAAAATAGAGACAGTGCATATTCAAGGCCCCTGTGTGACCAGCTCCCAGTTGGTGGGTCTTCCTTCCGACTTGCTGAGTTGTCTTTATAAACCACGGATCGTTCCGAACTCGCCTTACTACTTTCCTTGAAAGTCATATTTTTTGATTCAGTTAGGAAATGTCTTCAAAATACATTGCACTCCTTGGCAGCGAGTCAGTCTTCCATCAATACAGAGTGTTCAGGTGCCCTTAACTAACTCTAGGGACCTAGTGTCCTTAGTGTCCTAGTCCTTAGGGACCTAGTGCCCTTAACTAACTCTAGGGACCTAGTGTCAAGTGAGGGAATCCTTGTCCTGCCCTTGGTGGAAATTGACCATATTATTATTACTGATTGTTGAATGCACTAGACATCAGAAAGAACCCGAAGAAGTGGGTAGAGCTAGAAACGCATGAAGAGGAAAATCTAGCATTGTTATGGATCACCTCTACTCTGCATGTCAGGGGAGAAAAGGAGGTGACCTTCGACAAAGGCTTAGTTGAAGATGGGAAGGGTAGGCTTATGGTTTTAAAACAGAATATGCAGGGACTTTGGGTCTAGCAGTGTAAGGAGAACCTGCGTGCTGACTGGGGGTCTCTTGTCACGGTTACAGGCGTCCTGGTGGTGTAGTGCGTTATGAATTGAGCTGCTAACCACAAGGTCAGCAGTTCAAAACCACCATATATTTCACAGGAGAAAGATGAGGTTTTCTCTGTCCCTAAAGATTTATAGCCTTGGATACCCAAAGGGGCAGTTCTACTCTGTCCTAGTGTGGCTATAAGTCAGAATCAACTAAATTGCAGTGAGTTTTGATAGTTCTTATGGTTGCATTAGTGTACCAGGTCTGGGTCCCAGCTGGTTCATCACTTCTTTGTTTCATTCATTCATTCATTCATTCATTCATTCATCCACTTACTCAACTATATTTCTCCAATGCATATGACATGCCCAATCGATGCTGGTTGTAGAGGATGTAATGGGAATAAAGTGTTCCTGCATCTCAGTACTTACCTTCAACTTGTGCTCTCTCTCTTTAGTAACCTTGGTGAGTAATTTAGCTTTCTGCCGAGTTAAGGCATCAACCAGGGCATCACACTGAGCAACCAGGCAGGCTTCATAGTCTAGTCCATTTTCCTAAGGGAAGCAGAAGAGGGTTACAGAGAATGATGCCCAAATCTGGTGAGTACTATAGACAAAGTCGTATTTCAAAGATGCTTACTCTAGAATTGAGATTTTATTAAACTTGTTTTCAGTTTAATAAAATAAACACTTGGGGAGGGGCATTGTGAAATCATGGCCCATCTATCTATCTATCTATCTATCTATCTATCTATCTATCTATCTATCTATCTATCTATCTATCTGGTTCTTATAATCTGTGTGGATTTAGACCTCGTGTCTGCAGACACTAGCATCATGCCTTTAAGGGGCTATAACTGAATTCTGCACTGTAATTGGTTAAGACTTCAAGGGCTCTCACTTCTTTTCTACACCCAGATGTCATCTGTATAAACCATTCCCCCAGATGGGTTCATTTACACAAGAGTGCATGTGTGATACAGGGCTGTGTCTCATCCATCTTTGTATCTTGTGGCTGCCTCAACATAGGCACTCAACATATGCATTCATTTGCTAAACAATGAATTAGTATTTTCATATATTTTTGATGACAAGGGCACACTTGGGTATAAAAGTACCACCTGCATCGTTTCGATAGGGTGCCCATAATGATGTATCGTGCCGTGTGAACATTTTTCAAGAACTCTAGTCTATGGCTTTCTGCTATTGACTCTGTGAAATTCCTAGGACCGTTTCTGGGACAGGGGATTTCCGTTCTCTCATTGGGTGTCAGATGGGTGCCAGTGAATTAAGCGTGCGGGGTCTTCAACCGGATAATGAAACTTACTAATGGTCACAAGACTTCTTTTCTTCTTTCTACTGCTTATACTTTGACATTCCCGACCCTGCGTGTCCCTCACCTGGATCTGCTGCAGTATGTTCTTGAGCTGAACCAGAAACTCCTTCGCTTCTTTTGCCTTGTCAGAAACTCCATTCAAGGCCTGAGATAGTTGTGACTTAAAAAACAAAACACAAAAACACATGTTAAAAATTTATAGGTATTAGAGGTACACAATTTATGCTGAATCATAAAGGTTTATGCTTATAAGAGAAGAGAAAAATGATTCCCATTTGTGAAGACACCACTGCTGACTCAGGGTCCTGACATGTACTTATTTTCCCTGTAGTGGTTCTTATTAATTGACCCAGCCTTTTCTGGACGCCTCAGCCTGAGGATCAACCAAGGTGCTATTCCTGGGAGAAGCCCTTCCTTACTCTAGTCATGTCACCATATGCCCTCCACCTTCGCTGACCTTGGGCCTCCACCCTCACCCATGTAAATCGTATTTATCCCAATCTTATACACAATAAGAACCTCCAATAGAGCTTACGGCAATGACAGAATGTTCTGTATTGGTGCTGTCCAATACGGCATCCACTGGCCAAGAGTGGGGCACTTGAAGAGTGACCAGTATGAAGAGCTAGATTTTAAATTTTATTTAGTTTAGGTTGAAGTCACCACATGTGGCTAGTGGCTACTCTGTGGGTGCCCTGGAGGCTGTACCAGGAGCCTATCTTAGGATAGGCCTATTCCCAGAAGCTTATGTGTCCTGTGGAAGGATTTTGCCTTTTCTCTGAACTTTTCAGGGGCTTACAAAATGCTCACTGATGAATGACAAGCAGATGATTGTTTGACTAGAGGTACATGCTATGAAAATGGAACAGATCACAGCAAATCCAATGCTGCTGTTGGAGACAAAACACTGAGCACACTTCCTTGCTTCTGTGTGAGCGACCGTGTTGAGTGAGGAGACAATACCCTTGACCCAGTTTTAAAAGCTGACTCAGCTTCTACCCATGTCTACTTAACTGGTTCCCGACCTATAAAGTTTTACAGCCTGGGAAACTCACAGGGAAGTTCTACTTGGTCTTGTAGCACCGGGTGACCATGCATATTTACAGTTCACACAACCTCAGAGGACTTTGTAGAGCAGCCCCAAACCTACCTTCATTTAAATCTTGGTCCCTGTTCTCTAACATTAGGATTAGCCAATGAACATGCAGAGCATAAGAGATACTTAAAAATCTCCCAAGCCCATTGCCATGGAGTCAATTCTAACTCATCGGGTTTTGGAGGCTGTAGATCTTTATGGAAGCAGATAGCCTCAAATTTCCCCCACTGAGCAGCTGGTGGGTTTGAACCACTGATAATGTCCTCCTTGTGGGCATGACCTTCTCATGAGGATTCTGGAAACTTTCTCTCTTTTTCCCTGGAGGAAAGCCACACTCTTTTTCTGCTTCATCTTCCTGCTGAGATGCTTACACTGCCACTGGATCCACAAGACTTTTCACCCACCGGCCTGAGATCTTCCTGCATTCAGCATCATTGAAAGTACTGCATGAGACTGAAGAGGAATGTATAGACTAGTATCGGATATCTGGGCTAATCTCAAACTTATGCACTTGATCTGGACTGGGCTGGGATGTTTGCTCAATATGTAATTGCTCTATGATATAAAACTTCCTCTTACATATACATAATTGTTCCTGAATTTGTTTCTCTAGTCAACCCAGATTAACACATAAGGGTTAGATACAAGGTAACAATTTCAATAACATTCATTCACTAAAGCAAAAACAATTTGTCTACAGAACTAAGGTTTATCACAAAAGAAATAAAATATGAAAAGTATCAAATATATTGTAGTTTAAATTTGCCAATTTTGGGGCAACCTCAAAAAAATAGAAATTTGAACTAAAGTCCCCAAACTTCAAAATCTACAATCTTGGAATAATAGTCTTCTGTTTATTCTTATACTAGGATATATTTTATCTTTAAGTTCAAAGGAGTATTTCAGTGCCTTTAATTTGCAACAGGTGTGTTTAAGGTAGAATCAAATTCAGGTTCTTTTGATGAGGCCAATGAAGAATATTGTATACCCCCCCCCCCAACAAAACAAAACAAAATCTAAAATCCAGGATCACCAAAGGCAGAAAACAAATTTGGTTCAAAATGCATATTAACAACATGATCAGTGTGGATTTTTCATTTACCCTCCAACAGCAGTGAAATCACTTTCTCAGAGAGAGGAAGATTCCTCTCCTCACTCCCCATCATGATTTTCCCTAGGAATTCACTGAACACTATCATCGGCATGTCTAGTAAGTTAGGTGGCTGTAGAACAATGCTATAAGGCAGGAACGATTTTCTCCTCTCTTCCATCTCCCCACAAATGAGAACCCTGACCCTAGGTAAAGTGAGGCCTTCTCCAAAGAGCTGGTTTTTGAACTGTACACTAGCTCTAGATTGGGGGTACAGGGCTCGAGACCACTTCCGAGCTGACATCTGCCACACAGACATCGACCATCCAAGGCCAGGATGGTGGATCTTACCAGAGACAGTATTAAGTCTTGTGACACAAGGCAATCCCCCTGCCCTCTGAACATGGCTACAACATGTCTGTATCCTCTTACAGGGAAGCTCCCTTATGCTGGTGACAACTAAGCCAGAACAGAAATACTAATAACTATAGAGACGCACTGAACGCTTTCATCAGTGTCATTTAAATGAACCCGCACAGCTTGTACGGGAGGTATTGTTGTTATCCCCTTTTGGAAGAAGAGTGTGCTGGGGCTCAGAGAAGTACAGTAACTTGCTCCTGATTGCGCAGCAGTGGCTCCAGGGCTCACCCCAAGGATTGGTAGAACCGAAAGCTACATTATGCTCACGAAATTACACTGTGTTTGGGACATTTCATCATGATAGTGGATGGGGGGTAAAAGGCCCCAGCTTTCCACCAAATGACTCAGAGTTGAGGTAAATAAAGTGGGATTCTGTCTCTCCTGGCAATATCATTACTCCTTTTCAGATCCATGTGCCCTGTACTCTCCAGGAGATCTGCCTTTGCTGGTGGGGACTTCTCCGGGACAGAACACTAGTCTCTTCATTCCATTGATGTTTCTCTAGGGTGGCTGCCAAAGGCAGGAGAAGCAAGAATGCATCAGACAAAAGCAGAGCACAAGGTTAAGTAAAAAGATATTGCTACCCACCCCCCAAAAAAACCCATAGCAACTTTTATTAAACAAAGATTTTAAAACATGAAGTTATTGTTTCTCAACATAGCTTCCACGTAGGCCAATATACGTCTGAAGGCAGTGTTTCATCTCTCTAACCTTCTCCCCAGATAATGATGTGTTCTTCCACGCACACCATGTCAGAATGAAAATTTTGGTATCCTTGAGGGACTTAAATCACACTCCTTTTTAATATTCTTAGCATTTTGAGAGCACAAAGAAGTCTGCAGGGGCAAGACCAGGGCTGACTGGGGAATGGGTAAGGGTTTCCAGCCAAATTCTCATAGGCTAGCCTTTCCTACTCTTGAAAAACGAACAGATGTATTGTTATAATGGGGAAAATTTGGTGGTGGTGGTGGGGGGAACTTTTCCTGGTCTTTTTCTCACCAAAGCAATTTTCAATTTTCTGTAAACATCATCCTAAGCCCAAGGATTGTTCTACCTTCTGAGATAGTCTATCAAGATAATCTCTTCAGCATTCCTCCACACAGTTGTATAACTTGCTGAGGTGCTCTTTCTGGGTTAAATTGATCTGGCCCAGCAGAGCTGCTCACAAGTCACTGTTTTCACTGGACCTTGATCCCTGGATCGTATTCATAAATAAAATATTTACCGATAAATATAAAATCCATAATATCGCTTTCACTAGCTTCAATCTTATTTAAAGACTGGTAGAAACATGAACTCTTTCGGCTAAGCTGATCTTTGAGCAATGCTTATGTAGCACGCTCCAGCCAAAAGCTTGCTGAGCTGAGATATCCCCTAAAAGGAGAAAAATGCCAACTCCTGAGATGTTGCGATTTCTGCAACTACCACTCTGATGGTAATTCCAGTCTTTCCCCACCAGTTTCAATACTTCATATGTCAAGGTTGATTATCTTCTCTCTTTTTGTTCATCTTTGAGGTTTTCCTGGCCTTATTTGAAACACGTGATCCATCTGAAAATGTTTTATGTGGGCCAACATTCTTGTCGTCATGTAACAAAACTTCAATGACTTGGAAGGATATTCACTTGAGTTTTGTTAAAGCTTGTTAACAGAATTGATCTCAAAATAGTTTTGTTGTTGTTGTTTACTCTATGGAACCTTTAAAAGAATATACCCTAGTGAGATTTAGGGAGGTGTATTATATTACTGAAAGAATTTGAAGCAGCCACCTACTGATCCCAGACACATGTTCAGAATAAACCTGTGCATATATGAACTGGAAAAGTTATCTCTACTCACATGCCATTCTCCATTGAAGAGGGTCCTAATATAATTGAGGGCTAGAAGGGTTTATGCGGAACACAAAGGACATGGATGTCAAAAAAGAGGGAAAAAAAGGTCCTAAAAGACTGGGAGGAGTATGAAGGTAGGAAAGAGATGCAGGAAACTGACATCTGGTGGGGAGGTCAGGGCGTGGGGTTGCTCTTATCTGTGAAGGGCACTTCCAACAATTCACTCTGTTACCACTAAAATTCAATTTGCTGTCCCTCAGCCTAACCGGGTCCTTAAAGGTGGCCCCCATTCCCAGTAGCACTCAGAGTGCTGCTGCAGTCCCTGTATCCGCAATCCTGGGTAAGGGACTGTGTTAGTCAGGGTTGATAGGGTAACAAATCCAGGACACTCATATGTGTATAAGAAAGAGCTTTATCGGGTGCATGGGCAAGTGCGGTCAAGAAAGCTGATGGTGCCCAGTTGTCAAAATATATAGAATCTGGGGTCCCATAGGCTGGAAGATAAACAAGGGGCCATCTAACTGAAAAACAACAAAGCCCACATGGAAAATGCACACCAGCCTGTAAGATGACAAGGCATCGAAGGGATCAAGTATCAGGTATCAAAGGAAAAAAAACCCATAGCATTGTGAATGAGGGGGAGTGCAGAGTAGGGACCCAGGGCCCATCTGGGGGAAATTGGACATCCTCTTGCAGAAGGGCTGTGGGGAGGGGGACGAACCAGTCACAGTGCAGTGTCACAACGATGAAACATACAATTTTCCTCTAGTTCTTAAATGCTTCCTCCCCCCCACTATCATGATCCCAATTCTACCTTACATAACCGGCTGGATCGGAAGATGTTCACTGGCACAGACAGGAACTGGAAATATGGGAAATCCAGGACAGATGAGCCCCTCAGGAACAGTGGTGAGAGTGGCGATATTGGGAAGGTGGAGGGAGGGTGAGGGAGAAACAGGAAACAGATGACAAGGTCTACATGTAACCTCCTCCCTGGAGGACGGACAGCAGAGAACTGGGTGAGGAAGACATTGGATGGTGTAAGATATGATAAAATAATAATAATAATTTATAAATTGTCAAGGGCTCAGGGGGAGGGGGAGTGGGGAGGGAGGGGAAAATGAGGAGCTGATACCAAGGGCTCAAGTAGAAAGCAGGTGTTTTAAGAATGATGATGGCAGCATATGTACGAATGTGCTGGACACAAATGATGTATGTACAGATTGTGAGAAGAGTTATAAGAGCCCCTAATAAAATGATTTAAAAAAAGAAAAGTGGTAGAGTACAAGATCAATGTATAAAAATCTGTCAGATTCCTCTACACTACTGAAGAAACTCTGAAAAGGAAATCAGGAAAGCATTATGATATATAATAACCACTGAAAAGATGAAACACTTAGAAATAAATCTAATGATAGACATAATTGACCCATTAAAGAAAACTGTAAAACATCAGAAACCAGAAGAGACCTCCATAAATGGAAAAACTTGCCCTGCTCATGGATTGGAAGGATTATGTGTTAGACTGAGTTTTCTAGAGAAACAAAACCAGCGACACTCATATATGTATAAGAACTTTCTATGAAGAAGATACCCTGTCTGGTCCAACACAAATCTAGGATCTGATGCTAATCAGAGCCCTCTTTTGACTCATGCAGCTGCCTGCTGATGAAGCAGGAAAGTGAAATGGGAAGTTGAGAGATCATAGGCCGGTGGGTGCAGAGTCACAAGGACCCCAGATCCATAGGAATTTCACAGGGTTCCAATAGTTCCCAGGGGCAGCTGGCAACATCAGTTGCCCAGGTGCCAGATATCCAAGCAAGCAGGAAAGTGAAATTGCATGCATGAAGGAGAGAGGTTCACAATGCCTATTTTATAGAAAGGTCACACCTCCAAGGAGTCATCACCGGGTCATTACCCGACAGAGGTTGGACTTCATCCCTGTCTCCACAAAGTATTAAATTGACATCATCACCCTTTAACCTGGTGAAAATGGCAATACTACACAAAGTGATCTACACATTTTTAAAAATTGTTTTATTAGGGGCTCATACAACTCTCTCATCACAATCCATACATACATCAATTGTGTCAAGCACATCTGTACATTCATTGCCCTCATCATTCTCAAAACATTTGCTCTCTATTTAAGCCCCTAGCATCAGGTCCAATCTACAAATTATAATGGAGTCCTAGTCCAGATTTCATCATCATTTTTTAAAGAGAAACAAAAACGAACCGCCATCTTAACATGGAAAAGAAAGGGACTTTGGACAAGCAAAGTAATATTAAAGGAGAGCAAAGGAAAGGGTCTTATTTTTGTTCCTGTTAGGTGCTCTTGAACTGGTTCTGACTCAGTAAGTGAAATGTAGTGAATAATTTAATGTGGCTCTTCTATCTATAGTCTCTGTAACTCCCTCCAAACCAGCCTTTCCTGATGGGTCTGGATAAGAGAAGGCAGGGGATGACACTGACAGGAGTCAATTGTGAGTGAAGATTAAGAGAGTTGTGACTGCTGTTCTGCTGGGTATAAAAACGAGCCATGGCAGAAAGAGGAAATGGGGATTTCACTATCAGCAAGAGAGAATAACCAGGAGGGATGGGAGCATGTCCTTTGAACCCCAAGATCCCTTCTTGATCTAGGAAAAACTGACACAAAAGGAATGACAGAAAAACACCACCAGGAGCCAGAGCATGAAACAGAGCCATAGACTTCCTACTCACAAGAAAGTAGAGTGCTTTGGGCCATAAGTTTGGCTTGTAAAGTGGGGTGCTTTGAGTATCCAGTTGTTTGAAGGAGTATATTGTTTGGTTTCCTTCGGTTTGATTTTTGTGTCAATTCTTTCTATCTTTGTTTTTTAGTTTTATAGGACTGTGGTCTGAGAAAATATGTTGTAGAATCTCTGTTTTAAAATTTATTAAGGATTGCTTGGTGGCCTAGAATCCCTGGTGATAGAGTGTTTATACATTGGACTGCTAACCACAAGGTTAATAGTTTGAATCCACAGCCACCCCATGGAAGAAAGATGAGGCTTTCTATTCCCATAAAGAATTACAATCTCAGACACCCACAGGGGAAGTTCTACCCTCTCCTACAGAGTTTCTATGAGTCAAAATCAACTCGATGGCAGTGAGAGTGAATTTATAGCCTAACATGTAGTCTATTCGAGATTGTGTTCCATGTGTGGTGGAGAAGAATGTGTACTCTGTATCTGTGGGTGGCTTGCTCTGTATAAGTCTAGGAGGTTAAATTGGTTGATTGTATTATTTAGCTCTTCTGTGTTTATGTTGAATTTCTACCCTGATGTGTCTTTTCTTGAGAGTGGTGCATTGAAGTCGCCTACTCTTATGGCTGATATGTATGTCTTTATTCAGCTCTGTGAAAATTTGCTTAATGTATTTAAAAGGGCTTTCACTGAGAGAATATATATTTAATATAATTATATCTTCTTGATCTATTGTTTCAATGTATTGTGTGTCTTTTTGTTTTTTGCCTCTCCTGATGTTTTTTGGCTCTCATAATGTTTTTTGCCTTGAAGTGTATTTTATCAGAGATTAATATTGCTACCTCAACATTTACTTTTGTCTTTTAGCTTGGTAATTTCTTCTCTATCCTTTGATTTTTCATCTATTTTTGCTTTTGTGTTCAAGGGGTGTCTCTTGCAGGCAACACACTCATGGACTCATCGATTTTTTAAATCCAGTCTGCTACTCTGTCACTTGAGTGGTGCATCTAATTTATGGACAGTTAGTGCTATAATTGATACATGTGGGTGCACTGCTGGCATTTTGCTGTGTTTTGCTGTTGTTATACTATACATTAAAAATTTTTTAGGAATTGTTTCCTCCCTTTTTATGGCTGTACTTCTTTTCCTTATGCCTACATTGTGTAGAATATTTTTTCATTATACCAATATCTGGGTGGTTTGACCTCTAATGTTTTTCTCAGGTTTGTCTGCTGTTGTGAATTCTCTGTCCAAAGTTTTCATTTTTGTATTTTTTTGTAATACTGGTGTTTTTACAAATTCCTTTAATTTTTCCTGGTCTGAGAATGCCTTATTTCTCCTTCATATTTAAAGGTTATAATTTTTCAGGATATACGATTCTTAGTTGGTAGGTGATTTTTTAAAAATCCCAAGATCCTATATATGTCGCTCCATTGTCTTCTTGCTTACATTATTTATGTTGGGAAGTCTCAGCCAATTCTTTTGTTTCCCCTTTTCCTCAAAACCATTTTATTGGGAACTCTTACTGATATCATACCAATCCACAGTTCAACCACACCAAGCAATACTGTACAATTACTATTAGTTTCCAAACACTCTCTTCCTTCCTGTACTCCTTGATATCAGTTCTCCTTTACTTCCCCCTCCACTGTGCCCCCCAGGAACACTTATTATACTCGATGCCTCTATAGGCTCATCAATCTTGGGTTTCGTACACAAAAATATATATTAAGAAAATTCAAGAGGGCTAGCCATAATGACAAAATATATCAGAGATCAATCCCATTATGAAACACACATGCACACAAGTATTGAAAACCTCACCAGCCCCAAAGTGTATCAGAGGAGGGATCAAGTACAATTTTAAAATATTCAAGTCAGGTTTATCACTTTGCTCTTCTATAATCATCTATCACATCCTCTCTGTTTGGTAATCAGTTTATTCCCATCCCTCAATTATGGATAGAGGGAAATCACTAGAGCATAATTTTTCTGTAGATCTTACAAATGTATCTTGGGCTTCAGCTGTCATCCATAGCCTACTGAAACCAGAACCTCACAGTTCCTTCCTTCAGTTTTGGATTATATAATTTGAAATCCTTGAGTCACAGATATTTGTGCATTTCTTTGATGTGGACTTAGTTGGCATCTCACTTAGATGGCTGTTTGTTTGGAAATAAGCCATTAAGATCCCAGACACTATACTCTTATCACAATCCATCCATCCATCCATCCATCCATCCATTGTATCAAGCACATTTGTACATTTGTTGCCATCATTATTTTCAAAATGTTTTCTTTCTACTTGAGCCCTTGGTATTAGCACCTCATTTTTCCCTCCCTCCCTTCCCCATTCTTCCTGCCTTACGAACCCTTGATAATCTAAAATTGTTATTATTTTTTCATGTCTTACACTGATCAATTTCTCCCTTCACCCATTTTTCTGTGGTACGTCCCCCAGAAATGGGGTTATATGTTGATCATTATGATAGGTTCTCCCTTTCTCCCCCCACCTTCCCTTTACCCATCTGGTATCGCTACTTTCATTATTGGTCCTGAGGGGGTTATCTTTTCAGGATACCCTGTGTTTCCAGCTCTGTGGGTGGCTTGCTCTGTATAAGTCTAGGAGGTTAAATTGGTTGATTGTATTATTTATGTGTACATGCTCTGGTCTAGCCAGATTTGTAAGGTAGAATTGGGATCATGATAGTAGGGGGGGCAATGCATTAAAGAACTAGAGAAAAGTTGTGTGTTTCATCGGTGCTATATTGCACCCTGACTGACTCATCTCATCCTGTGACCCTTCTGTAAGAGATGTCCAATTGTCTACAGATGGGCTTTGGGTCTCCACTCGGCACTCTCCCTCATTCACATTGATATGAATTTTTGTTCTGGGTCTTTGATGCCTGATATCTGATCCCATCGACCCCAGACGCTATTCTAACTGATAGCTAGACACTATCTAATTTCTTCACCACACTTTGCTATAGCACCTACATTTTTTATGTTTCCTCTGTTTGATCACGTATTGAGCAGGACCATGTTGTAAAAATTAATTATTCTTAAATTGGAACTAGACTTTCATGCAAGCCCCAAACTCATTCCTGGATCTATGTTTTTCATATGCCTTTGGCTCACCTTAGAGATCTCCTTGTTAATTTATGGTAGAGAATATTTCATCTCTCTGGAGCATAAAGATCTTCTGTTAATAGTGTCATTAACTAACCCCCAGTACTAATTTTTAAGACACTGTTGAGTGAGGGATATTGGACCAGTGTAGGCTAACTTCATATCACAATATCTGAGTTATTCCCCTGTACAGAATAAATCCTTCTTTGGGTGGATGCTATTTACACACATAACGGGAGTTGGTTGTCAGGTAAAATTTATAATGTCAATCACAGGTCTGCTGGAATAATACAGCAAGTAGGGCATTGATGTACTAAGTCAATGTTTGTCCACCTACCGACAATTCAAATCTCTTGGTATAGTCTCCTTCAGCTTCTTAAAACAAAAAGAATTTTCAGTTCTAAGTCCTCAGGCTATAGGTATTGTTGAGGTAGACTCCACAGGATATAGTTGTGTTTGAGATAGAGTCCAGTTCACCTTGTAGAGTTTCCACATTGGATCCTTATGGTGTGACCTTTGGAGTGTGTTGTGCACCGTGATGATTTAGGATTCAGTGCCCCAGTCTATGGACCTTGGCCTGGGTCCCCAGGTTGTATTCAGAAACTTGGGCCAATGTATAAGCCAATTCCTATTGGTGTTCCTTTTTCAGGTGACCATTCTTCCCCCCAACCCCAAATAGTATTTGTATTATCTACTTTTGCTTGATATTGGAAATTTTTACTATGTTTCTTTTAATGTCTATCTTGTTTGGGAGTCTCTCAGCTTCTTGAATAGTTATTTTCTCTTTTTTAGTGCTGGAGAAGTTTTCCTCCATAAATATTACAATTGCTCGGTAGATATTTTTCTGCATGCACTGGAATTCATAAATTGTTCCTCTGATAGTATTCCACATCATTCTTAGGCTTTCTTTGGGTTTCTTTGTTTATTGTTGTTGATTGTTTCTTTCATATCGGTTGTATCAGAAAGAATTTTCTTCAACTTCAACAATTCATTTTTTCCTTTCCTGCTATTCTATCGATAAGTTCTTTTACTATGTGGTCTAATTCTATTTCCTATTGTTTATCTTCTGGAATTCTATTTAATGTAAGGTTTCTGGTTTTTTTTTTTTTATTTCAAGCATTTTCTCCACCCATTTAAAGTACAAAACCAGTATTATAAAAAATTATATTTCAAGTAACTCCAGGGTCGTTACTTCAGGGTAATCCTTTGAGTCTTGGAGTTGTTCAGGTGTTGTGCCTCTTTCAATACATTTTCTTGTGTGTGTCATGTGACTGACTGATATTTCCATGGCACCGTGGTGAAGCTGTTATGGTTAGATGGCTACTGGGGTTATGTGAGGGTTGTTGACTTTGTCAAATGGTGCAAGAAAGGATTGATAGGAACTAGATAACAGAAAGCGGGAGAAAGGAGACAAATGAGAGTGAGGGATAAGAGCAAAGTGTAGGAGAAGTGCAGCCATAACAAAGGAAATGATTCCTCAAAATAAATTTGAAATGTGTTATAAAAAAGAAGTATATTGAAACTAATAAGAATCATGAACATGTTTTAAGAGGAAAGGAGTGAGAAAATAAAAACAGATTGTGGATGAGGAAAGAGAGGAAGGATAAACAACCAAATGGGTACATGCCACTGTCATGAGTTCCATGTGGTTGAGGCAGGTGCCACATGAGTGGGTCCTGGGAGTGGGCCCATGTGAGAAAGGCATGTGTTGCATGTTAGTGCCATACAGGCCAGATATGTGCTCTGAGGAAGACTGAAGTTGGGGTTTCCACCCTGGGAGTCTGGGTGTGCCTGTGTGCTGGGTGGCCAATCCTGCTCACTATCTGAGATGAGCTGCCAGTGGCCAATGTGACTCATCTTCAGCTGAAATGGAGGGAGTGGTAGCAGAAGATGCATCTCTTTGTGATAGGCATCAGTGGGGCCTGTAGTGCATGTGTGCAAGAGTAGGAGGTATAAAGGTTGACCTGTGCTGATGATTAGTGACAGATGGGACACACAGGAGCAGAGACTACTCCATGAAGGGACACACATGGGGGCTGCCAGTAACAGCTAGCAGTGATTTTTATACGCCACATATTTGGCGGCTCCACCTTTCTCTGCCCATTCCTACAGACTCTGATTTACAGGGACTTTGAGATGGTTTGGGGTTGGGCTGCTAACCACTAGGTCAGCAGTTCAAAACCACCACCTTCTCCGTGGTAGAAAGATGAGGCTTTCTACTCCCTTAAAGAGTTAAAGTCTTGGAAACCCACAGGGGCAGTTCTACTCTGTCCTATAGGTTTGCTGTGAGTCAGAATCACATGATTGTAGGGAGTGCATGAGTAAATGAATGAGTGAGTGACATCATTCCTGATAGATCTTGGCTAAACACAGAGAATACCAGAAAGATGTTTACTTGTGTTTTATCGAGTATTAAAAGGCATTCAACTTGGTGGACCATAACAAAACATGGATAGCCTTGACAAGAAGTGGAATTTCAGAACATTTAATTGTGCTCATGCAGAACCTGTACCTGAATCAAGAGGCAGTTGTGTGAACAGAACAAGGGAATAGAGCATCACTTAAAATCAGGACAGGTATGCATCAGGGATGTATCCTCTCGCCATTCTTATTCAATCAATATGCTGAACAAATAATCATCAAAACTGGTTTATATGAAGAAGACTGTGGCATCAGGATTGGAGGAAGGCTTAGTAACAACCTTCAATTTGCCGATGACACAACACTGCTTAGAGAAAGGAAGACTCGAAGCATTTGCTGATGAAGATGAAGAATTTCAGCTTTTACTATGGATGCCGACACAATGCAAAGAAAACAAAAATTCTTACAACTGGACCAATACATAATATTGTGATAATGTAGAAAGAATTTAAATGGTGAAAGGTTTTATTTTGCTTGGATCCACCATCAATGCTCATGGAAGCAGCAGGCAAGAGATCAAATGACACATTTCATTGGGTAAAATCTACTGCACAAGGCCTCTTTTAAGTGTTGAAAAGCAAGGATGTTATTCTGAGGACTAAGCTGTGGCTACCTCAAGCTATGGTATTTTCAATAGCCTCATATGCATGTGAAAGGACACAGAATAAGGAAGATCTAAGAAGTATCAAGACATTTGAATTATGTTGCTAGTGAAGAATATTAAAAGCACCATAATGGCCAAAAGAACAAGCTACTCTGTCTTAAAGGAAATCTACAGTAGATGTCTCCTTAGAAGCAAGGATGATTAGGTCTCTTCTTGTGTACTTTGGACATGTTATTTAGAGACACCTGGCCCTGGAAAACAATGTTATGTTTGGTAAAGTAGAAGGGCCATGAAAAATAAGACGCAAACAGAAGAACAGTTGTGAGGATAATGAAAGCTCAGGTGGTGTTTTGTTTTTGTTGTATGTAGGTTCTCGACAAGTCATAACCGACTTGACAGCACATAACAACAAGGTCAACTTAACTTTGAAGTTGCTCTATTGTCTTGTGGGACGTCTACGTTTTCCTTCTTGCTGTTTTTCCCTAATTTTTGTTGAAGATATCCTGTGTCATTGTTAGATTGTGATCATCTTTCCAGAAGTCTTCCATGTTAGCTCATTGTGGCTTTGATTTGCATTTCTCAGATGAATAATGACATTGAGCATCATTTTCATGTGCTTATGGATCATTTGTGTATCTTTGTCAATATTCAAGTACTTTGTTCATTTTTTAATTGGGTTATTTGTCTTTCCTATATTGGCTTGTGGAAGTTCTTTTTTTAAAAAAAACATTTTATTAGGGACTCATACAACTCTTATCACAATCCATCATATACATAAATCAATTGTATAAAGCACATCCGTACATTCTTTGCCCTAATCATTTTCAAAGCATTTGCTCTCCACTTAAGCCCTTTGCATCAGGTCCTCTTTTTTGTTCCCCCTCCCTCCCCGCTCCCCACTACCTCATGAACCCTTGATAATTTATAGATTGTTATTTTGTCATATTTAGCCCTATCTGGAGTCTCCCTTCCCCCCCTTCTCTGTCATCCATCTCCCAGGGAGGGGGGTCTCATGTGGATCTTTGTAATCAGTTTCCCCTTTCCAACCCACTCACCCTCCACTCTCCCAGCATCGCCCCTCACACCCCTGGTCCTAGAGGTATCGTCCACCCTGGATTCCCTGTGCCTCCAGCTCCCATATGCACCAGTGTACAACCTCTGCCCTATCCAGTCCTGCAAGGTAGAATTTGGATCATGGTAGTTGGGGGGAGGAAGCATCCAGGATCTGGGGGAAAGCTGTGTTCTTCATCGGTACTACATCGCACCCTGACTGACCCATCTCCTCTCCTAAACCCCTCTATGAGGGGATCTCCAGTGGTCGACACTTGGGCCTCGGGTCTCCACTCTGCACTTCCCACTTCATTCACTATGGTATATATATCTCTCTATATATAGATATATATATACACACCAAAATTATATATACCAAAAATATATATATATGTATAATATTTTGCATGGGCCTTGGGTCTCCACTCTGCACTTCCCCCTTCATTCACTATGGTATATATATATATATATATATATATATATATATATATATATATATATATATATATATATATATATATATATTTTTTTTTTTTGCATGATGCCTTATACCTGGTCCCTTTGGCACCTCGTGATCGCACAGGCTGGTGTGCTTCTTCCATGTGGGCTTCATTGCTTCTGAGCTAGATGGCCACTTGTTCACCTTCAAGCCTTTAAGACCCCAGACATTATCTCTTTTGATAGCCGGGCACCATCAGCTTTCTTCGCCACATTTGCTTATGCACCCGTTTGTCTTCGGTGATCGTATCATGGAGGTGTGCAGCCAGTAATATGATTTTTTTTGTTCTTTGATGCCTGATAACTGATCTCTTTGGGACCACCCGATCACACAGGCTGGTGTGTTCTTCCATGTGGGCTTTGTTGCTTCTGAGCTAGATGGCCGCTTGTTTATCTTCAAGCCTTTAAGATCCCAGACACTATCTCTTTTGATAGCCAGGCACCATCAGCTTTCTTCACCACATTTACTTGTTCACCCGCTTTGGCTTCAGCAGTTGTGTCGGGAGGGTGAGCATCGTAGAGTGCCAATTTAATACAAGAAAGTATTCATGCATTGAGGGAGTGCTTGAGTAGAGGCCCAAGGTCCTTCCACCACCTTAATACTAAACCTATAAATATAGGCACATAGATCTATTTCCCCATCCTCATATATATATTTGCATGTACATGTCTTTGTCTAGACCTCCATAAATGCCCCTTGGCTCCTAGCTCTTTCCTCCATCTCCCTTGACTTTCCTCCTGCCCTACTACCATGCTCCATCCCCACCTGGGCTACAGCTATACCTCTTCTCTACGCAACCTTACCCTTGATCATTCCCCACCAGGCCTGCCACTCCCCCCTCACTACCATTTTGGGTCCCATGTTGTTCCCTTGTCCCTGTGTTTGTTAACACCACTGTGGAAGTTCTTTATGAGAGGGGGTTTCAAAAAGTTATTAGAAAACTGGAATTAAAGTATCTTGGATTTTTTTTCCTATAAATCTTTTAAAGATCCCTTGTACATTCGATATTTTAAACCTTTATTACATATATAGTACCAAAATATTTTCTTTTACTCAACAGGTTGTTTTTTCACTCTTGGATAGTGTTTTTTTTTGATGAGTAAAAGTTATTAACTTTTATAAGTTTAATTTATACCTATGCATTTAGTGTTATATCTCAAAAAAACAAAAACCCAATGCCATCAAGTTGATTCCAACTTACAATGATCCTATAAACAGAGTAGAACAGCACCTTAGGGTTTCTGAAACTAAATCTTTTTAACCTTATTTTTTTCATGAATGTCATATTTAAGAATCCATTATTTACAACTAGATCCTTATGCATTGTTCTTACACTCCTAAGAATTTTATGGTTTTCATAATCAATTTTTGGAGATATGTATATATTATGATGTTTTATATATATATGGTATGAGGTAATAGTCTGGGTTCTTTTTTTAAAAACCACTTTATTGGGAGCTAATTCAGATATCATATCATTTCATAGTTCAATCACATCAAGCAGTATTGTACAGTTGCTACCACAATCAGTTTCAAAATATTTTCTTCCTTCTTGATATCAGTTCCCTTTTACCTCACTCATGTGCCCCCACTGTATACCTAGGAACCGTACTGTATTTGCTATCTCTATAATTTAATCAATCCTGGGTTTCATATACCCCAAACCAGGAAATCATTTAACAAAATTCAAGAGGGTTACTCCCAATGACAAAATGCATTTGAGATAAACCCCATGGGAAAACGCACAAAACAAAACAAAACAGAAAAATGTTAAAACCAGGCCCATCGTGCTTCAGAGGAATGGGGGATCAACTGACATTTATCTGTTCAAGTCAGGTTTATCATTTAGATGTCCTATAGTCATCTCTCAAATACATTTTGTTTGGTAACCTGTTTCTTCCCATCCCTCTATTATGGATAGAGGTTAGTCAGTGGAGGCTAATTTCCTGAGTAGCCCACAAATATATCTTGGGCTTCCACTGTCATCCATAGCCTTCTGCAAACAAGAAACTCACAATTTAGGCTTTGATATTATTCCCTCCTTCAGTTTCGATTATATGATTTATAATATTTTAATCACCGATGTTGGTGTGCTTTTTCAATGTAGACTTAGTTGACATCTCACTTAGCTGGCTGCTTGTTTGAAAACAAGCCTTTAAGACCCCAGATGTTATTTTATCTGATTAGCCAGATGCCATCTAATTTCTCTGCCACACTTTGTTTGACACACATATTTTCTGTGTTTCCTTCCTGCGGGAGGAATAGAGCAGGGCCATGCTGTAAGAACTAATTGTTTTTAAATTGGCACATTCTTTTTAGATATAGAAATCTAATTTGTATGCCCATTTATTGAAGAAATGATTCCTTCTCTCATCGGAGGAACTTGGTGCCCTTGTTAAAAATTAATTGACCAAAGATGTCCAGGCTTATTTATGAGCTCTTAACTATTCCATTGGTAGCTGTGTCTGTTTTTATACCAGAACCAGACTGTCATGATTACTAGAGTTTTGTGGTAAATTTTAAAATTGGAGTATGTGTCTTTCTACTCTTTCTTTTTAAAATAAATCTTATACCTCAAACACATAATTCTTCATTTTTTTAGTGCTTTAACTTTTATTATTTTAAACTTAATTTATTCCCGAGCCATGAGTTTTTGCTTCTTCAGTTTCTTCTGGGAAATCTTTTTCTTCTGTGCAACCTCGTCTTCTGGCTTGGGAACGATCTGTTCCTTCTCAGTCAGGATCATCTCAATGTGGCCACGGGGAGCTCATGTATGGGTTGATCTGACCAGGAGCTCTGTAAGTCCGCCGGCACATCTTGGGGGCTTTGTTCACCTGGATGTGCTCAATGACCAGAGAATTCCCATCTAAACCCTTAAGTGCGGCATTGCTTTCTGCATTTTTAAGCATGTGAAGCAAAAATTCAGCACTCTTTTTTGGGCCACCGACCCTGGGGTCCAACCCCATTGTTTGGCCTGGGCACACCTGCCAACACCACCATTGTACCGTTGGAAAGGCACACATTGCTTCTGCATAGTGACGTCTTTCAAGTATTTGGTGGATTTCCGGATGTGCATGCCTTTGATGGCCTGGGCAGTTTCACGGGTGTTCTTGAAGTGGACCTGGAGGTTTGACCCTCTAGATTTGCAGGATTTTGTAGGGTTTTCTGGGTCGAGTGAGTAGCGAACCATCTTGGCAGGTCATCTCAGGCCACTAGGGTTAGAGCTAATTCTTCATTTTAAACATCTAGAGAGCAAGAACTATGTTTTGTTAATTTTCATGCTCCTATTCCATAACTGAGCAGCAGCTGTTAGTATAATACAATGTATACATACTTGATAAATGAACAAATGATTGAACACGAAATTATGTTATATCAATGCCATACATTTTTCCAATGTAGTTGTTTAAAACATCATAGTGAACTATGAAAGAGCATTTTATAAACAGTATGGAACATGAAGTAATCATTCTTCCAGTCCCAGATTGAAATAGCCACTCATGTTCATTATCGTGGCAATCTCTTCACTCCTTTTCTGTAGTAGTAGTATTAAAAACAATTAGCTAATATCATAGGATGACAATAGCTAGTCATGAAATCTTGACATGATCTTTTCCAGATATTTCAAAATGTTACATTCTCTATTGTGATCCATATAGCTTCCCTGGCTGATTTTTGGAATTAGATGGCCAGTCTTTTTTTCCTGCTTCATTTTCGTTTGGAAACTCCACTGGAATGTGTTTATCATCATAGCAACACGAAAGTTTGCACTGACAGACAAGTCATGGCTATGCTATGACATTACCAGAATAAAAAATTACAGACCAATATCCCTTATGAACAGAGATGCAAAAATTCTCAATAAAATCCTGCTCAGTAGAATCCAACAATATATATTAAATACACACCCACACACAACTTTATGATTAAAGGTATGCAAGGACAGTTCACCATTAAAAACAATGAATATAATTCACTATATTTTGAAAAAGCACAAAAGAGCTAGATAGATGACCATATGATTGATGCACAAAAGGCATTCAATAAAATCCAACAACCATACATGATTTAAAAATTTAGCAAAACAGGAACGAAAGGGAAATTTCTCAGTAAATTAACGATTTTGAATACCTATATGAAAAACGAACAACCAAAATCTCACTCAATGAGAAGAAACTAAAAGTATTTATTCTTATAAAGAAGAACTAGACAGGGATGCCTTTATTAACATTCTTACTCAACATTGTGCTTGAAGTATTAGCCAGAACTATTAGACAGCAAAAACAAAGCAATGGTATCCAAACTGGTAAAGTAGTAAAACTCTCTCCACAGGTGATATTATCCTATATGTAAAAAGCCCCCCATATTGTCAAAAAATTGTTGGAAACAATCTCAAGATTAGACAATGTAGTAGGATATGAGATTAGCATACAAAATTAATCAGTTTTCTGGATACTAAAAAAAGCTTAAACAAGGAAATTGAGAGAAAAATACATTTACAATAGAAACTTAAAAGACTAAATACTTAAGAATAACTAGCCAGAAAAAAGACTTGTACAAAGAAAATAACAAAACACCATTTTAAGAAACAAAGAAAGAGAAGGGACTTCAGACAAGATGGTGACTGAGTAACACATACCAGAGGGACTCTGTGGAGATCAGCCCAGGAGAGCTACTGAGAAGGCCATTCCACACTGCGGGATCACAGGAGGAGCATCATAAAGACAAGTAGGCAAAGATCCACTAGTTTTTGAGAACCTGAGGGCTTTTGGCTTACCACAGTGGAGGCTGGCTAGAGTCTAACCCTAGCCCCATCACTGTCTCTGCCAGAGCAGGGATCATTTGGAGCTGGCCCGAGGGCTTTATTTCAACACAGCCACAGCTTGACACTGCCTCAGGCCAGGGTTTAAAGCCCTCAGGCCCCATGGTCAGGGCTCAGCTATATTGTTACTATTGTTTCTCTTTCTTCTCTCTTTCCCACCACAGTCTCAACAAGCTGTTTTTTTCCCCTTTTTCTTAATTTTCTCTTCCCTTTTATTTCACACACCACTGCCAATCTCCAGTCCACTTCACTTAGCCTAGGGCATTTAAGTCTGCCCTCCATCAGCTTGGAGAGCTCCACTGGCTGCAGTGTAACCCAAGACTGGGCCTGCCCACCTTCCTCCAGGGAAATCCCTCTCACCTTCTTCCAGGAAAATCTTGCTCACCTTCTCTCAGCTTTCTGTGGCACTTCTGTTGCACCAGGCACTCCGCACATCCTTTGTGGGACCCCAAGCTGAAGTGGGACACACCCACACAGCTTCTTGTGAGATCACCCAGTGCAACACCATCCTCGAGGGTCCACAACCACCCAACCTGTGTCCCCTTAGAGTACCAGCCAACTTGCCCTCCAAATTACAGAATACTGGTTGACTAGGGAAAGAATGAAGCCACAGGAGGAGGAAAACTGTAGGCCATTTCCATAGTGAAATTAGCTGCAGGAAGTTCAAAGAATAATTCCTACAAGTATCCCAGAAAGAGCCCAGTACTCTATGGCTCTCTGGAAAATGGTAACTGGCTCCTTTAAATCAATGCAACGCAAACAGCAACCAGCCCCAAGGACCTCCACAAAACACAAGAGAAACAAAAGGCAATGTTAGAAGATGTCCTGAACCTAATGACATGCATCGAAGAAGTGGACATTGATGTGCCACAGAAAGAAATTTTCAGGTCCCTAATAAAATGTAAAAAAAGAAAAGAGGAGAAAAAAATGATTAGGGCAAAGACTGTACAGATGTGCTTTATACAATTGATGCATGTATATGTATGAACTGTGATAAGAATTGTATGAGCCCCATTAAATTGTTAAAAAAAAAAGAAAAAATTAATTCGTCCAGTTTACATTTTATGTGGGATAGTCTATTGGTGTACAGAAAGTGTTACCAATATAAATATAGCTCCTTTTGTTAGCAATAAAGAAATTGTCTCAAGGGAGACAATTTAACAGAGAGCAGCAAATAAAATCACAAATCAATGCTAAAAAAAAAAAGAAATTTTCAGAATGCTGCTTGGCATCATACAGGATATGAGGGAGATAATACAGAAAAAAGATGAAATGATAGAGGAGATAAAGACTATACACCAAAGAGAAATACAAGAGCTTAGGGATGAGATAACAAAAACCAGTAGCAGACTCACAGACTTCGGCAATCAACTGGAGGAGACAGAGAACCACACCAGCGTCGTACAGGACAGACAAGCAGACGTTAAAAAGCATGAATGAACATCTAATACGATCATCAGAGAAGCTGAAGAAAACCTAAGAGCTATGTATGATGCTATGAAGAGGACCAACATCAGAATACTTGGATTACTGGAGGAAGAGGCAACAAAGAAGTCATCTGCAAACATAGTGAGAGAATTCTTGGAGGAAAACGTCCCCAGCTTAATGGATGAAAACCAGGCAGCCATTCCAGAGGCTGAATGAACACCAGTTAGACCAGCAGTTCTCAAACTGGGGGTTGCGACCCCTTTGGGGTCAAACAATCCTTTCCAGGGGCTGTCTGACTCATAACAGTAGCCAAATTACAGTAATGAAGTAGCAACAAAAATAATTTTGTGGTTCGGGATCACCACAACATGAGGAACTGTATTAATGTGTTGTGACATTATGAAGGTTGTGAACCACTGAGCTAGACTGAATTCCAAGAAGAAGTCACAAAGGCACATAATAGTTAAACTATCCAACTTTAAGAAAAAGAATAAAATCATGAGAGCTGTTAGGGAAAAAGAAGCAATCACATATAAAGGTTCCCCAATAAGAATATGCTCAGACCTATCAGTGGACACTATGAAGATTAGGAGAGAGTAGAATAACATATTCCAAAAATAGAAGGAAAATAATGTTAACCCAGGAATACTCTAGCCAGCCAAATTATCTGTCAAGATAGATGGAGAAGGGTCTTCCCAGACAAGATAAACCTGAAAGCATATAGTAAAAGAAACCAAGCCTTACAAAAGATCCTTACTGACCCAGTATGCGCAGAAGAACAGCACTCACCAAACACAAAGTAGTAGAGGCTGCCACATAGAACAACATACCCAGGGAGAAAAAAAAAAAAAGAAAGAAAGAAAGAAAAAAAGAAAAAGAAAGCAGTCCCTAATATAGCATTGTCTCAAGGGTGGAAAGAAGTCAAGAATGAACCACAACCACACACATGCACAACACACTAATAAGAAAGGGAGGTAGAAACCACCCAACACAAAAGATATAAGATGATATCACAGAGTCCACAGATGCTGTAATAACCCTGAATATAAATGGACTGAACTCAGGCATTAAAAGGCTACAGATAGCAGACTGGCTTAGAAAACAAAATCCATCAATCTGCTGCATACAGGAGACACATCTCAATACTACAGACAAAAATGGGCTGAGAATCAAAGGCTGGAGAAAAACATACGAAGCAAACAGCAATTTAAAAAAAAAGCAGGCATTAGAAACCTAATCTTGAATAAAATTGACCACAAAATGCAAACCATAAAAAGAGATAAGGAGGGACACTATATAATGCTCAAGGAAACGTTAGGCGGAGAACCACTAGGCATTTAAACATATATTCCCCAAATGAGAGACTCACTGAATACATCAACCAAAAACTCCCAAAGATGAAAAAAGAATTCAAAGCCTCAACCATTATAGTAGGTGACTTCAGTATACGACTCTCTGATCACAGGGAAAGAAACTCAACAAGGAGGCTAGAGATCTAAACACTGCATTGAGACAATTTGACCTGATAAATATTTACAGAGCTCTTCACCCAAATACAAATTTAATTTACATTCTTTTCAAGCCTGCATGGCACATATTCAAAGATAGACCACATGTTGGGGCATAAGGTGAATCTACATAAATTTAAGCATATTAATATCATACAGACTTCTCTCTGACAACTGTGCCATAAGGATAGAAATCAAGAAAAGGAAGATGAAGAAAACAAGGGCAAAAAATTGGAAAATGAATAACTCTATGGCAAAAGGAGTGTGTACTGGCCCTTGTTAAAGATGACATTATTTCCCATCAGGACTGAGAAGACACAACAAGTGTTGATATAAAAAGAACTTTAGAAAAATGCTGAATGTTACATTGATTTTTCCGAAAACCATTCCACCATTTCTCAGAAGCATAAGTACCAGTCTTTTTGATTATTATTTTTCCTTTCCTTTAAAAGGGGGTGTGTATATAAATAATAGTGATGAAATGGGAAAGTACAGTCAGAGGAATTTTGTTGGCACAACCTAAAAGTCTAGGTCAGAATAAAATTATGTACATGAGAAATGTTCTGTGTGGTCATTAATGGTCTTTTAAGGCTCCAAATTACCAGCATGAGTTGGTGCCACTGGTTAATTTTGAAATCAAAGGTACTGGGAAAGATAGTTGGCCCTGAAACAGATGAAACTTCTATTAGCAAAGAAAGCATAGGATTTAACACTACATTAATGCTTTTAAAAGATTTTCTTTTTGTAATTGTAAATAAAAAGTTTCCCAAATTGGAACTCGATAGAGTCTGACTCAAGGCAATAGATGGACCATCCAACACTCTACAGTCAGCAATAGCATTATTGTACCTTGCTGCAATGGCTTTGTAAATCTTAATCACTCTCTTGTATATGCGTGACATCTGGTTTACCTTTACAATTCTAACCTGAGTATATTACTCTGATTTTGAAATGACTCAGTGCAAAAATAATTTCTTTTAAAAGGTCTGATAAAATAAAAGCTAATGATGTCTCTTAAAAAAAGACGACATTAGGAAATTTCTAGAAGCCACCGAAAAAGGGAACATGATGTACTTATGGGGCATGGCAAAGGCAGTTATCAGAGGAAGTTTCATAGCAATACATGCACACATGAAGAAGGAAGAGAGACTTAAAATTGACATGCTGGCACAGAATCTACAGCAACTACAGCAGAGTCAACAGGACAATCCTACAAATAATAAAAGAAAAGAAACAATAAAAATCAGGACTGAGATTCAGGAGAAGGAAAACAAGAAAACAATGGAAAAAAATTAATGCTGCTAAAAGTTGGTTCTTTGAAAGGATAGGCAGAATTGGCAGACAGCTGGCAAACCTAACCAAAGAAAGGAAGGAACAAATTTCAATTGCAAGGATGAGGGATGAAAGGGGACATTACAGCAGACCCTAATGAAATCAAAGTATAATTACACAGTACTACTATAAATTCAATAGCTTGGAGGACATGGACAAAATCTTGGAAAAACAGTCCCTTCCTAGACTAGTCTCGATGGATGTCAAAAATCTCAACAGACCCATAGCAATAAAAGAAATAGGTAAGGTTATCAAGGGATTACCAACAAAAGAATCCCCTGGACCAGATGGATTCACAGGAGAATCTACCAAGCATTCAGGGAAAAACTAACAGCAATCCTACACAAACTTTTCCAGAGCATAGATAAAGATGGCAAAGCCCTGAATTCCTTCTATGAGAAGCTACTACAACTCTGATATTGAAACCGGGAAATGGTCTCACAAGAATTGAGAACTACAGACCAATATCCCTAACGAACATCGATGCAAAATCCTTAACAAAATACTGGCCAATAGAATACAAAAGTATATAAAACAAATAATTCACCATGACCAAGTGGGATTCATACCAGGGATACAGGGATGGTTCAACATACGGAAGACTACAATTATTCACCACATGGACATGAAAAACTATAAGAACCAAATGATAATATCGACAGATGCAGAAAAAGCATTCGACAACATCCAACACCAATTCCTGCTTAAGACACTTGAGAAGATAGGAATGGAAGGAAAATTCCTCAAGACAATACAAGCTATACATGAAAAACCAACAGCCAACGTGGTAGTCAATGGAGAAAAGACAAACACAATCCCACTGAAAAAGAGGACCAGACAAGGATGCCCCTTGTCCCCACTCTTATTTAATATCATGCTGAAGGTTTTAGCTAACAGTATAAGGCAAAGAAGAGACATCAAAGGTATTCGTCTGGGAAAGGAAGAGGTGAAACTATCGTTATTTGCAGATGATATGATTTTATATATGGAAAATCCCAAAAGTTCCACAAGGGGAGTACTGGAAGCAATAGAGGGGGTTGGCAGAGTGGCAGGATACAAGATCAACAAACAGAAGTCCATTGGACTGTTGTACACATCAGATAAGACCACAGAAGAAGAGATAAAAAATGTAGTACCCTTCACAATAGCCAAATACAAATATCTAGGGATATACCTGATTAAAAAAACAAAAAATCGATACAGGGAAAACTATAGAACACTATTACAAGAAACCAAGAGTGACCTCAACAAATGGAAGAATGTCCCATGCTCATGGATTGGAAGACTCAATATAGTTAAGATGTCAGTTCTGCCAAAGGCACTATATAAGTTTAATGCAATCCTGATGCAATTACCCTCATCTTTCTTCAAAGAAATAGAAAAACTGATTACCAACTTCATGTTGAGAGGGAAGAAGCCCAGAATTAGCAGAGAACTCCTCAAGAAGAAGGACACAGTGGGAGGGCTTGCTTTACCTGACTTTAGCACATACTATATAGCCACAGTGGTCAAAACTGCATGGTATTGGTACAATGACAGATCCTCAGACTAATGGAAAAGAACTGAAAATGCAGAAATAAAATAATCAGCATACAGACAACTGATCTTTGATAAGGGCCCCCAAAATATCAAATGAGATTCAGAGGCCCTGTTCAACAAGTGGTGCTGGAAAAAATGGATCTCTACCTGCAAAAAAAAATGAAGCAAGACCCTTCTCTCACTCCTTACACAATAATAAACTTAAGGTGCATCACAGACATTGAAGTAAAACCCCAAACTATTAGAGCCATCAGTGAAGGAATTGGGACCAACCTGAGAATTTTGGCACAGGGAATCTATAGGCTATCAGATATAGGGAAGGACACAAATACGTCTAGATCACAAATTGACAAGTGGGATATACTGAAGATAAAAAACCTGTGTACATTTAAACAATTCACCAAGAGAGTAATAGAGTCCACAGCCAGGGAAAACTTCTTTAGCAATGATACATCAGACAAAAGCCTTATCACTAAAACCTAAAATACTCTGCTAGCTTCCAAAAAGAAAAAAACTAATTGCCCACTGAGGAGGTGGGCAAAGCCCCTGAACAGAAGTTTCACAAGGGCCAGTAAAGTTTCTGAATGGCCAGTAAACATATGAGAAAGTGTTCCTGATAGCCATAAACCACAAGAGAAATGCAAATTAAAACCACAATGCAATACCACCTAACACCTTCTGAGGTGCCTCAGAAGAAAGACCTGAAAATCTGCATATGAAAAAGTAGCCCTTGAAGATCCTATAGAGCACACTTCTGAGGTCACCATGAGTTGGAATTGACTCAATGGCAAGTGGTGTGTATGGAGAGAGGAGTCTCATGTAGGGAGGGATGTAGTCTGATGGGTTTTCTTCTATGTGGTGTTCTGAGCCCTGGGTTTGTAATTGTCCCAAAATGATAGTTAGGCCACAATCTGCTAAAAGATTGGCTGGTTTGCAATCTGCACAAGAGATTTGAAAGGATTAGTCACTTTACTACCTACATAACTGGCTTGCAAGAATTTGTTGGTTTATGATCCACCTACACATGGATTGGTTGCCTACCTCCACCTCTAGTAATTGACATTCACTCAAATTAGCTGGTGAAGTTCTATTCAGTTTGACCTCTAACAGGATTGGCTAGTGGACTCTTCAGGTGATTGTTAAAAATCATAGAACATGGAGGCTCTAAGGGGGTTTCCAGATCAACAAGAGCCAGGAGAAAAGATGTTTTCTGGACATGGGGCCCTTCACTGATAACCTCCTAAAAAGCTGTAATACAGGTCAAGGGCTGTAATAACCGCTGAGCTGATAACACTGAAGAGTGGAAATGGTGGCAAGCACAGCAGAGCACGAGAGTGGCAGAAGGCACAAGACCAGCAGAAGCCATGAGACCAGCAGACAGAAGTAATGGGCAGAGCTAGATCACCAAACAGGGCAGAGCTCTTCCATGTTGGAGGATGCCAACGCAGCAGAAGTTTGGGCATGTACCATACGTGGGTTTCCCGCAACAATTTTGACTCAAGAGCTTTTGTACTGCTGGTTCAACCCTGGATAGGCCCAGAGTTCTCTCACAGTTACTGGGAATAGCTGATCCAATAAGCACAAGGACCTACATCCAGTCAAGAGAAGGCTTAGAGAGCGACGCATATGGAGAAAGCCAAAAGAGCCAGATAGAACCAGACCTTATGACACACCTACTGAGAGATAGACACCTGCTGACACCTAGTGTACAGCATGCCCATCCAGTGACACAAGAATGAACACGAGTAATTTAGGAAGGGTGAGCACGTCTTTTAGTCATAAATGATCTCTTTCCTCTGATGTTAAGGACATACATGTTGGTGTGGAGGGAACTGGATAACTTCAAATCTGTTCCTGTTTGCTTTTTATAAGGAATCGGTTCTTGTTGCTTATTGTTTATCTTCTGTAAATAATGGTATTTTAAAATTTTGAAATGGCATAACTTTAATGTGTATACACCTCAATCAGATTGAATAGTAGAGTTGTCATCCTATCAGTTTTCTTGCCGCTTGTAATTTGAGGCAACCTGCATGTGCTTATGCACACACTTCATGGGTCCAGAAAGAACTGCTTCCATTCAAAGCTGGGTCAGAAGCACAAAAGACTCAGTGTGAGACCTATGCACAGAACATATTTGAAAGGGACATGACAATAAAAAGTAGGTGAAAAACATACTTTTTTGGGAAAAGAATGCATAATAAATGTTGAGTCTTGGTGAAAAAATATGTTATGTACTCTGGAAGAAGAATTATTTCAAGAAATCAGAGTAGAATTTTAGAAAAAACACACTGTTCTTAAAACAAAAGCTTAGAACATGGATTCAAAAGAATGAGAGAGCAAAGATGTGATAAAAAGCAAACAAAAAGACAAATAAATCACTTTATAAATATAAACTACTTTAGGAACTGCACTAATAAGCCACATAGGAGCAGCATTAATCCTGAAATCTCAGACAATTAGAAGGAGAAAAATTTTAAATAAATTACATGGCAGTGTGAATAAAAATTAAGAGATAATACTAACTAGAGACAAAATGGAAATTATGCGAGTCAGAGACTCAACATAGTCAACGTTGGTATTTTAAAAGAAGAGAAAACAATAAATGGGAAAAAAAAGAGAGATATTCAGACACATACTACAAGAAAAATTTTCCAAAAGGAAGGAGGTTCTTAGAATGGAGATATATTTTACTCAACCTGAGAGACAAGGAAAGGATAATACATATGTAAGCAGAAAAAAAATCAAAGAGAAAACAGATCATCTCTGATGAAAAAACAAACCCAGCTCAGTCTTGAACTTCTTAGCAACAAAATGAATATTCTGAATATAATTCAGATGGTAATGATCATTGCTTAAGAATGTTCAGGAGGCATAAGGATCAGGATTCCATTAGAAGACAATGTGATGATATTTTGAAATGTATAAGAGTCCAGAAAACATTCATAAACTGCATTTTAAAAAACTGCATTAAAAACCTATTTGCAAGAAAAGGAAAAACCTGTTTGTAGCCATGTAATGATCTAGTCAACTGAAAAATGAACAAATGGAAATTACACAAATGTAGAGATTAAAGTATGAAAATACCTGGAGTTATAACTGAATACATAATGGATCAAACTTAAATAATAGGAATGCAAGAATAGACGATAACAAAAATTTCTGCTAGGGTCACACAACAGGGAGTTAGAGTTGGGATAGAGGTGAGGGGAGAAGAATGCTGAGCTAATTGCTCCTGTGGTTAAGAAATACTCTTTCTCTTGTGAAGTTGATAAATTGAGACGTCTGTTAAACTTATTATAGAAGCCCTACTGGCATAGTGGGTGATGACAGGGAGATTTTGTTTTTGTTTCTTAAATTACACTTGCTAAAATGAATCACACCTCAATATAAAGAAAACAAAAATCCTCACAACTGGTCCAATAAGCAACATCATGATAAACAGAGACAGACTGAAGTTGTCAATGTTTTCAGTTTACTGGGATCCACAATCAGTGCTCATGGAAGCAGCAGCCAAGAAATGCAAAGAGATATTGCATTGAGCAAAGCTACTGCAAAAGGCCTCTTTAACTAAAGCCTTTAAAAAACAAGATGTCACTGAAGGACTCTGGTGTGCTTGACCCAAGTGCTTTCCAGATGCTTCATATGTATGTTAAAGCTGGATAAACAAGGAAGACCTAAGAGGAATTGATGCCTTGAAATTATGGTGTTGATGAAGAATATTGAATATATCACAGAATGATAGAAGAACAAACAAATCTGACTTGCAAGAAATACAGCCAGATAAAGGGATTAAGCCTCCAGGGAATTCCATCTGACCGTAGACCAGGGATGTGAATAGTCTTGCTATTATGCAAAAAGCATTGGAAAGTCGATTATGGCAGATGCAGTTAGCTTATTTGCTTTACTTTTAAATATTTCCTGCTTCCTTTTCTTTTCTTTGTTTTAAAATAATTTTATTGGGGGCTCATACAACTCTTATAACAACCCATACATACATCAATTGTATAAAGCACATTTGTACATTCATTACCTTCATCATTCTCAAAACATTTGCTCTCCACTTAAGCCCCTGGCATCAGCTCCTCATTTTGCCCCTTCCCTCCCCACTACCCCCTCCATCATAAACCATTGATAATTTATTATTTTGTCATATCATACGCACTGTCCGACGTCTACCTTCACCCACTTTTCTGTTGCCCTTCCTCCAGGGAGGAGGTTATATGTAGATCCCTGTAATCAGTTCCCCCTTTCTACCCCACCTTCCCCGGTATTGCCACTCTCACCACCACTGGTCCTGAAGGGATCATCCACCCTGGATTCCCTGTGTTTCCAATTCCTGTCTGTACCAGTGTACATCCTCTGGTCTAGCCATACTTGTAAGGTAGAATTGGGATCATGATAGTGGGGAGGGAGGAAGCATTTAGGAACTAGAGGAAAGTTGTATGTTTCATCGTTGCTACATCACACCTTGACTGGCTCGTCTCCTCCCCGAGACTCTTCTGTAAGGAGATGTCCAGTGGCCTACAAATGGGCTTTGGGTACCCACTCTGCACTCCCCCTAATTCACAATTATATGATTATTTTTTTTGTTATTTGATGCCCGATACCTGATCCTTTCGACACCCTCATGATCACACAGGCTGGTGTGCTTCTTCCCTGTGGGCTTTGTTGCTTCTGAGCTAGATGGCCGCTTGTTTACCTTCAAGTCTTTAAGACCCTAGGCTATATCTTTTGATAGCCAGGCTCCATCAGTTTTTTTTTTTAAAACCACATTTGCTTATGCACCTCCATTGTCTTCAGTGATTGCATCTGGAAGGTGAGCATCATGGCCAGTTTAATAGAACAACGTATTCTAGCATTGAGGGAGTACTTGAGTGGAGGCCCAATGTCTATCTGCTACCCTAATACTAAACCTATAAACATATGCTCATAAATCCACTTCCCATCCTCATATATAAATATATTTACATATGTACATGCCTTTATTTAGACCTCTATAAATTCCTGCTTCCTTTTCTATTGAGGTTTTTCTGTTCTACTTTATTATTGTTGTTTATTTTCCATTGTTGTTTGTACATTTTTCTGTATATGAAATCCAGGATAGGTAAGTCTATACAATAACTGTAAAAATGGATTCTTAGGCGTATAGCAGGGGATGTTGGTGGGAAATGGGGAGATAATAACAATGAGTGCAAGAAAGAACAGAAGGTTCTAAAATGCAATGTGGTGATGATTGTATACATTTTCTTAATGGGATTGAACTATCCAGATGTATGGAATGAGAATTATATACCAATGAGACTATTACTAAAAAAGGAAAGTAAGAGATACAACCAAAATGTCCATTAAACGGGAGGATGATGCTTTGTCTCATGTATTTTGGACACATTATCCCTGAAGTCCCTGGAGAAGGACATCATGCTTGGTAAAACTGAGGGTCAGCAAAAAGGAGGAAGCTCCTTAATGAGATAGATTGACACAGTGCTACAAGAAGAGACTCAGGCACAGCAACGATTGAGAGGATGGAGCAGAACCCAACCATGCTTCATTTTTTTGTACGTGGGTTTGCTGTGAGTCAAAAATTACTTGACAGCAACCAATAACAACATTACATTAAAAACAGGACATGTATACCTTAAAAATTTACAAGTTGGGAGGAACAAAAATAACCAAATAAGAAGATATAACATGGAGTAAAAGGAAACTGTAAGATATAACAGGAGTCCAAATTCACTGCCATCGAGTATATGCTGACTCATAGAGTTCAAATAGGACAGGGTGGAACTGGCCCTGTGAGTTTCCAAGGCTGTAACTGTTAATGGGTGTACAAAGTCTTGTCTATCGCCCTTAGACTGGCTGCTGGTTTTGAATAAGTGACCTTTTGGATCACAGTCAAACATGTAACCACTATGCTATCAGGGTTCCCCTTAAGAAGACTCTCCCATAACAAGATTCAGACCCACGTCCATTGCACATGGCTCTAAAGCTAAATTCATACGATGTACTAATTTTAAGCTGTATGTTATTTACATGTAAATCAAAGTCATTCATAAAAATCATTCATGGATAAAAACATGGCAAACAATAAGAAAACAGGAATGTTATTTTAGTGAGAGGCAAAAACTTTAAATAGAACAGATGTTTTATTAATTTTTAAAGTAAACAGTTAACTGCCTTCTCCTAGTTGTTCCTCCATCACATTATGCAGATTAGAATATGTATAGCACTTTTTCTATTTGTTTACGTGAACATTACCTGCTGCTGATAGGTCGATTCCAACTCCTCACTACCCTCTAGGGCAGAGTAAAATTGCCCCATAGGGTTTCCAGAGCGCTAGATCTTAACAGTCGCAGCCTGCCACATCTTTCTCCTGTGGAGCTGCCGATCGGTTCCATTGACCTTTTGGTTAGCAGCTGAGAGCTTAACCAGGCCACCAGGTTCCTCCTATTTACATGAGTTGTGCATACATTAACTTGGTTATGAAAGTATCCCTCTGCTCTACTAGGCTGTGAGTTCTGCTGTGGTCTGTTTCATTTGTATTCGCAACACCTAGTACAGTTCTTGGGTTCCATAGTTGCTCAAAGAATATTCTATTGAATATTGAAAATTTTGATTGAAAAGTAACAAAAGCCATGGGATAATGTTTCTTCTTCATGTGTTAGGAGAAAAACAAACTGCTCGGGAGGGAAAGGCATCTTTATTGGACAGCTTTAATTGATAAGCTTCACTCAAGGGACCCACCACAGACATTTCATAACACATGAAACCCAGAAAACTCTGAAGTAGCAAGAACTTCAAGAGACAACAGCATAGGTCCTGCCTGCATTGCCCATGAACTACTGGAAAATAGCACCATAGTTGGTAAAGTAGGAGTTATTATTGTTAGGGAAGGCCAATCTTAGCCAGTAAATTAAAACATTAAAATCTTGTGATCTTCTTACCATTCTAACAACAATATAATAAAAATAGAAAAAAACATTTTATCATCTTGTTTCTCCCTATAGTCCCTGTCCATATTAATTTTGATTATTTATGTAATTTTAGTTTGTTATAATAAGAGGTATAACATTCATAGAAGGAAAATTTGGCAATATTAATCAGTGTCTTGTAGTCAGTACATTTTGATATAGTAATTCCAAGTCTAGAAAGTTATCCTAAGGAAATAAAGGTATGTCTACATTTATTTAACTAAAAAAAAGTATAGTAGCAAATGATTAAAAGCAGCTTAAGATCATGCAGAAATCTTATGATGAAATTACATGCAACCATCAAAATGACATACATTGATTGACAAGAAAATACTTAACACATTTTTAAAGGAAAAAAATTATCAAAGTGATATGCAGAATGATTTTAGAAGGAAAATTCCAAAACATTATGTTTTTCTAGAATTTAGGAATGATGTTTAATTTCAAACCCATTGTCAGCTCCATAGGTGAAATTTGAAGCTATCCATTCCCATAAAGATTTATGATCTCTGAAACTATATATAAGGTCATTATCAGTTAGAATCACCTCATGGCAGTGGGTTTTTAAAAGTGTTTCTTTTTTAGAATTTATAATTTTCCCACAATGAGCATTTTTAAAACAAATTTTTGTGTATAATTTATTATTAATTAGGAGTTAATACATATATCATTCCATAATTCCATCACACCAAGCAAAATTGTACAATTGCTACCGCTATCCGTTCCCAAGCATCCTTTTTCTTCCTGGACTCCTTGATATCATTTTGTTTTTGCCCCTCTCCCCGACCCCCAAAATCTTATTCTACTTGCTTTCTCTATAGGTTCAATGAGCATTTCTTAATGGTATAATAAAGAAAAGAGCTTTTATAAAATACAATAAAATCTGCAAAGAACTAGAAACCTGTTAGGGAAGGAAAACTCAAGTATTGCCTGCTAATAAAAGAACTCTAGAAGAGGGGTGCTGTAAACCTGGTAATATAAAACAAAACAAAAATGTGTGTGTGTGTGTGTGTGTGTGTGAGACTTGACGTCCTGCTTTCCTGAGTGCTCCAGGTCAATGATCTCTTTTGCTCGATGAACGTCTGATGCACTTGGAGCAGTAATCCTGCTCATTCATGAGATGGTTTGTTTGTTTGTTTGTTTTTATTTAAACATTCAGCTATTCTCAGTGGCTCCCAAGTTTCCTGAAGAAGCTCTTACTCAGCATTTCATAACCTTAGTTCAAGAATCAGCTTATCCTCATTTTAATTCAGGGTCAATTATCTATTCTGATCAGGTCAGACTCTTCCCTAGAGGAGGACTTACAAGAGATTGTTGACATCCAGTGCTAAATCAAACTAGAAAAAAGATACACTACATAGTGACCCTTCCCTGAGTTCAGGACAATAGAACTCCTTAATCAACAGGCAAAACATACAACACGCATGTGGACAGCTGTCCTATGCCCCTTCCTGTCTAGTCTGTCACAACATATAGCTTCTTCACATCACAGGCCATTTAAAGTGGTTAATCCTTTTCCATGAGAATCACATAAAAAGATGTTGGCCACCTGCTAAAGGTTTTTACACTGTTTTTAAAAGGTGATGGTGTTGTTTTAAAATAGACTTAAATGTGATATAGAACATTCTTTATTTAAGAATTCCTAATCACACCCGGTCACACCCCAGTCACACCAGAACCACATGACTGACAGTGCGATGATGACTTCCCAGTGGAAGCAGTATCAGAATGCTCGTGCTAGTTTTGCTACCACGTGAAGCTTGGCCATGGCTTCTGGGATTTTAAAAGTAAAAACAACAACGACAAATGTCAGAGGGTAGGTTCTACCAAAGAACTTAAATTGCCCCAGTGGGACTCGAAAACTGAGCATTCTAGTTGGTCTTCAAAGGGATGCCACCCTCATTAAGTCACACGGGTGGTTTACTCCCCTGGCCACAAAAACTATATGCTCCACAAGGGTTCCCTGATTTACAGTTTCTTTGATCCCTAGTTGACATGTTCATCACAAGCAGTCAATTTCCCTTTCTTTAGAAAAACAGAAGCACTCGCTGAAGGTGACCAGCAGAGCGTTCTGCTCATTCTTGAATACAGGCTGTCACAAAATTATCTCATAGCTTCTTCCATGAAGCAAGGGCACAAGATATTAAAATTGAGACCCCAGATTCTTGGCATACCCACACACTACTATGGGTTACAGTATCCTCCTCTATTGAACAGATATCACATACACTTTCCATATTTTCTTATAACTCTTCAATGCTGGTTGAAGATGGAATTTTTAAAGACAAACTGATGCCAAACCAGGAATGACCATTAATTTTTTTCTGTGCAATCTTGATTCTGGAATCCATAACCCACTAACCAATTCATTTTATCATGTAATAGAGTTAATCTCTCAAGATTGTAAACTCTTATCTCAATTCCGTTTGTGTCCCCCTCTTTACTAATTCTGAAGATTTGGGTGTCAACACCCAGAATCAGCTCCATTTCTCTAGGCTAGAAAAATTTAGTAGCTCATGAAATCTAAATACTAGATTTAGCACCTACACTTCTTGTTTTATAAATCACAGCCTCTTTGAAAATTATTTCTTTATTTGTAAAATGATATCTCTTCAGATGAAATAATCAAAGGAGCTACAATTGTGAAACAGCACACAACCAAATACTATATGAATGATACTAAACTATTTTAGGGCCCTGCAGAGACAGCATCACAAAGGACTAGTCTACCATTTTCTCCAGGTAACCGATGAGGTCAATTCAATGAGTTCAAATAAGTGCTCCTTATTGCTGTTCTCCAGCTACCTACAAGTCTAGTGGTTTTTAAATATTAAGATTATAAACATCGCAACAACAACAACAAACTCATGACTAGCTACTAGGGGTCAGATATTGCGCTAGAGACTAAACATACAGTATATCGTGCTTACAAAAATTACCTGAACTAGCTATTATTAATCAGTGCATTTAAAATTTGTGCCTCAACTCATACAACTTTATTTCAAACCCTGAGATTCCAACCTAGGATCTGTAGGTTTTCTCAACAGAGATATTATTGATATTTGAGGTTTATTTTACTGACTAGATTGTCCTTCTTCGGACCGTCTCTGCAGACTTACCTCTCCAAGATGAATTCTACAGTGTTCCCTGTTTTTTTTCTTTTCCATTTTTGAAAATGCAAAATGATCAATTACCGAAAAAGACATGTGCTTCACATAGCCGATAAACCTGTGTATGTTGTTGTTGTGTGCTGTGGAGTCAATTCTAATCGCAGACAGAGTAATACAGCACCCTGGGGTTTCGCAGGCCATAAACGTTACAGGAGTGGGCCACCAGGCCTTTGTCACATGAAGCAGCAGACCGATGTGAGCTGCTCTTTTTTTTTTTGGTTAGCAGCAAAGTACATAATCAGTGTGCCATCTGGATCCTTCAAAATTAAATTCTAGAACTGTGTATACATAAGGTTTTCTTTTTTTCAAAGATTTCATGGCAAAATGGAAACGATAATGAAAAACTTCTCTATCTATCTACATTTGGGCCAATTGGCAAATGACCTCTTGAAAGTGTTAATGAGCCAAGGTGTCATTTAGAGGACTATGGTGACCTCACCCGACCCATGGTGTTTCCCATCGTAACCATGGAAAAGTTGGACTATGAGTAAGGACACACAATTTATGCCTTTGAATTATGGTTATACACTGAATTATGGGCATACACTGCCAGAAAAACAAACAAATCGATTTTAGAGGAGGTGCAGCAAGAATGCTCCTTTGAAATCAAGATGGAGAGACTTATTCTCATGTACGTTGGAATTGTTTTCAGGAGAAGCCAGTCACTGGTAGAAAACATCATGCTTGGTAAAGTAGAGGGTCAGCAAAAAAGAGGAAAACCCTTAATGGGATGGATTGGCATAGTGGCCGCAACAATGGGCTCAAACAGAACAATGATTGTGAGAAAGACACAAGACTGGGCTGTTCTTTGTTCTGTTGTACAGAGAGTCACTGTGAATCAGAACCAACTCAAGGGCACCCCTAGCAACAGCATATCTATCTATCTATCTACCTACCTACCATCAATGCTCATGGAAGCAGCAGTCAAGAGATCAAATGATGCATTGCTTTGGGTAAATCTGCTGCACAAGACCTCTTTAACGTGTTGAAAAGCAAAGAGGTCACTTGGAGGACTAACATGTATCTGACTCAAGCCATGGTATTCTCAATTCTACGTATGTGAAAGTTGGATATTGAATAAGGAAGGTCAAAGAAAAATAGATGCATTTGAATTATGATGCTGGAGAAGAATATTCAATGCATCACGGACTGCCAAGAGAACAAACAAATTCGTCTTGGATGAAGTATAGTCAGAATGCTTCTTAGAGGCAAAGGTAGCTGGAATTGAGCTCATGTACTTTGGACTTGTTTCCAGGAGAGAGCACTCTCCAGAGAAAGACATCATGCTGGGAAAAGTAGAGTGGCAAAAAAAAAAAAAAAAATCAGGAAGACCCTTAACAAGTTGAATTGGGACAGTAGCTGCAAAAGTAGGCTCTAACTTAAGAGCAATTGTGAGGATGTCACAGGAACAGGCATGTTCCGTTCTGCTGTGCACAGGGACACTGTGAGTTGGAACTGGCATGATGGTACCTAATAACAACTATATCTATAGTACACGAGCAGCTCATATCTTCGTTTCCTTTCACCTGTGTTCCCTTTTTTTGCTTAATGGATAGAAGACACAAGATAGCCTTAACAAATTGCTTTAGTTTCTGTGTCTTTTGTCCTCTGTCAGAATACACATTTCTGGTTGGAAAGCTCTTGTCTTTGTGTAGGGAGAGAATTTACTGGGAAAAAGCCACTGAATAACAGGTATCTGAATCTGCAAAAGCATTTAAGTGCCCTTGAATAAGGGTCTAATTCTTCCAGCTATGACCCATTGATCACTGTTGGGAGGGCATCCAGATACTCAGTTTTTAGTGGAAAATAAGTTATGATATCGATTCCCACTTTTCCCAAGGGGTCTGAGCATGACGTAGTCAAATTTCGAACTGAATTTGTTTTAATTTTTCTGTATCAGGTATATTGCCAGCTACAAGTTCCTTACATTTTCTTTAAGGAGCGTACCATTTCAGTGAGGCAGTGGCACATCCCGTTCAGGCAGGCCTCAGGGAAGAAGGCTTGCGTGCAGTCTGCAAGGGTGAGTTTTCTCACAGCCTGCTATGCTGCTATTTCTCTAGAGTGGCAGGGTCACCAATCACCAAATAAGAGAAGGTCTTTGGCAGAATGGGTGCATAAGCAAATGCAAAGAAAGCTGATGGTGCCCGGCTATCAAAAGATATAGCACCTGGGGTCTTAAAGGCTTGAAAATAAACAAGCTGTCATCTAGCTAAGAAGCAACTAAGCACACATGGAAGAAGCACACCAGCCCGTGTAATCATGAGGTGTCGATGGGGGTCAGGTGTCCTGCATCAAAGACCCAGAACAAAAAAAATCACATCAATGTGAATGAAGAGGAGCAAGGAGTGGAGACCCAAAGCCCATCTGTAGATAATTGGACATCTCCTTACAGAAGGGTCACAGGAAGAGAGGAGTCAGTCAGGGTGCAGCATAGCACCTATGAAACATACAACTTTCCTCTAGTTCTTTAATGCTTCCACTCCGCACTCTCATGACACCAATTCTACCTTACAAATCCAGCTAGACCAGAGCATGAACACGGATACAAATAAGAGCTGGGAACACAGGGAATCCAGGAGCGATAAACCCCTCAGGACTAATGAGAGCAGCGATACCAGGAAGGTAAGGGGAAAGTAGGGGGAGAAAGGGGAACTGATCACAATGATCTACATATAACACCCTCCCAGGGGGACAGACAACAGAAAAGTGGGTGAAGGGAGACATTGGTCAGTGTACGACATGGAAAAAAATCTTTAAATTATCAAGGGTTCATGAGGGAGGGAAGGAAGGCGGGGAATGGGGAAAATGAGCAAATGCCAAGAGTTCAAATAGAAAGGAAATGTTTTGAAAACGATGATGGCAACATATGTACAAATGTGCTTGACACAATGGATGTGTCTATGGATTGTGATAAGAGCTATATGAGTCCCCAATAAAATGATTTCAAAAAAAGATGTGGGGGTGATAAAGAGAAGAGTTGGCCAAGAGTAAAGCCCAGGGCCATGGGAAAGGAATAGAGAGAGGGGTAGGATTGTGAAAAATCTTTATGATTATACTAAAGTCGTATGTCTTAAGACAGGACTCTGGAACCGAGAGTGTAGATAAACGGCGTTCAAAATTGTTCTCAGCAGTGGGATATTCAGCCCACAGAACATGGTAGAAAGCAAGGAACCACATAGCTGAGGGTCTGAGGACCAGAGAGGGAGACATGGCTGAGAAGAGCTGTCCTACACCAAGGAACGGAACCCTTGCCAATTTATAAGATGCTACTTTCTCTAATAAACCCCATAATCCTGATAGAGAGAGAGAGAGAGAGAGAGAGAGAGAGAGAGAGAGAGAGAGAGAGAGAGAGAGAGAGAGAGAGAGAGAGAGAGAGAGAGAGAGAGAGAAAGAGAGAGAGAGAGAGAGAGAGAGAGAGAGGTGTCTTTGGGGAAAAGGACACTCCCTCCTGAAAAAGGCACATACTCAAACTCTCAACAGACTTGGGGCACACAAGGTATGTGAAGAATCTTATCTTTCCTGCTGAGAGTGGAAAGTACTGGAGACAAGGAATAGGAAATGTTCCCCTCTGGAAGGTGATGTAGGTGATGTGAATTGTGCTCCGCAAGATAGAGCACATACTTCCTAGGGCTGGGGAGCTTCCATCCTTCCTGAAGAGGCAATAATAAGTAGGAAGGCAGCCTGTGCCCCCATGGTGAGCTGCACAAGGACCCCTGCTGGTGTAGCGAGCTATATGCATTGGGCAGCTCATGGCTCGGGGAAGATTTTACAGACTGGGGGAGTTAGAATTGATTGGATAGCAGTGAGTTTGAAGGGCTTTTTGGTTTGTTTTTGAGGAAGGCATCAGATCTTTTTCTGCAAAAGTGGTAATATTTGCACTTTTTTTTTCAGAAGGAGGAAATGGGCTTGGATGCTTTAACTCAAGAGGGACCACGAGTCTCTGAGCCCCGCCCTTTGTGTAGAATCCTATTATTTCAAGTGGGAGGAGACTCTTTTACTAAGTCATCTTCCCATTCAGTGATCAGCCCCAACATTCAGCTCAGAGTCCCTAGCACTCATTATTAGGTGATTGCCAAATAACTAACTGGTCAGAGGAACGAACGAATGAAGTCAAGCCTGCTTGCCCTTCCCGTTTTCGGCCTGCTCTCCTAGGAGGAGACCCTGGACCCTTGTCCCTCACACCTTCTTCCTTTTGTGCCCGCTGCTGCCCGCGCCCGCCCAGGGGCGACCGCTCACCTTGTGCTGCTTCCACATGGCTCCCAGGGGCTTCACTTCGTGCTTGCTGTGCCGACCTTCCTCCAGGCACTGGTAACACACGGGGGTGCGGCAGCTCACGCAGTACATGCTGTAGTTCTCCATTTCGTGCTCCGGGCACGTGGGAAACTTGCGGGGTGCGCTGCCCCCGGATGACCCAGCGCCTCCAGGGCTCTTGCAGCCCCCGCCTCCGCTGGGGGCGCCCTGGGCCGCGCCCGCGGGCCCCGCGGCTGTCTCCGCAGGCGGCGGCGGTGGTTGCACCAGGCGGTGCTTAGCAAAGGGTCCCCGGGACGGGTGGCACTTGAGCTGGCACGCGGCGCAGTAGAGCACGTCGCACTGCTCGCAGAGCGTGGCGGCTGGCTCCGGAGGGGTGCGGTCGCAGAGCTGGCAGATGGCCACTGCGGGGGCCGCGGTCGCCCCGGGCGCCGCCCCACGGCCTTGTTGGTAGCGCTGGACGATGGCTTCCAGCAGCCGGTTGCGCTGGAAGCCACGCAGGCCGCGGTGGTCCAGGGAGGCGCTGCGGTGGCACTGCGGGCACGTGATGGAGCTTGAGGAGGACGAGGACAGCGAGGAGCAGGCGGCGCCCCGGGCCGCGGCGGCGGAGGAGCCCGGGGGCGCGGGCACCATGGGCAGGACGCGAACCCCATTGGGGGACTTGAGACTTGGCGTGTAGGAGCCATAGCCGCTGTCTGTCTCACTGTACAAGCTCAGCTTGTCCGCGTGGTCTCCGCCACCTCCCGTTCCGCCGCCACTACTGCCGCCACAGCCGCTAAGGCCCCCGGCGGCGCCCCCGCCGCCCCCGCCGCCGGAGGCCGAGCCAGCAGCCGCGTCGTAGTCGGTGGGGGGCGCAGCGGCGGCGCCCGCGGGCAACCCTGAGCCCCGGGCGAGCAGGAGAGACGGTGGCAGGGGCTGCTCGTTGTCTGGGGTCTGCACCGCGATGGTGCGAGCACAAGGCAGGCAGACGTTGTGAGAACACGGCAAAATGATGGGTTCCCGAAACAGGGAGCCGCACACAGGGCACTTCAGCTCCTCCTCCATCGCGGCGCGGGCGGTCCTCGCTGCTCCCGGGAGGGTGGGGATGGTGGAAGCGCCCGAGACGGCGGGGCAGGGCAAGCGCGGTTCGCACGGGAGAGCTAAGGCGCGGCGGGCATCACGCCGCCAGCGTGCCTGCTGTACCACCGGAGGGCACACCCCTCTCGCTGTGTCTTAGGGCCACCGCCCGAAAACGATTGGGGTCAAGAGGGGAAGGAGAGTCCTCACCTGCCCGCGGGGATCCTGCACCCGGAGGCCGGCGCCAGTCCCACCTCGCTGCCCCGGCGGTGGCCTGCGGAGGCTGGCGCGCGCGGGGATGAATCGGCACTAACGTCGCCGGCGGCTGCAGCGCGCTCCTCCTCCCAACATCTGGACCAGCTGATGGGCTGCCGAAGGCGAGCTAGCGCTCTTGTTTCAACTGGACGGTGCCAATGGGCTGCGGGCTGCCTAGGAGGTCCCTTATGAATCTGCAAGGCTCAGGCACGCACGCGCGCGCGAACACACACACACACACACACACACACACACACACACACACACACACACACACACACACACGCAATCGGTAGGTGAGCAGGCAGGTGCGGCAAGGCTTCGCGGTCTTGTAGCTTGATTCCGTTCCAGGAGGCGATGGACAGCGCTAGGATCCTGAAGGTGGGAGGCCAAGTTCCGTTGTGGGTCCCTCCAGGCCGCGACCGAGCCAGAGGCGGCGGCCACAGGCAGCTCGGTGCCGCCGGGGCCAGGCCTCCCTCCCTCCTCGACTGCTGCAGACCCGAGGCCGACTGCACGCCGGGCTTTCTCCCCGCCCCCAGGATGGACTTGCTTCCCTGCGTCCCGGTCGCTACTCCTGCAGCGCTGTGACCTTGGCGGCGCGACAGCGCAGCTGGCAGCAGGAGGGCAAGCGCCGGCTGGCTCGGGAATCCCCTCCCCGCCCCCCTCCCGCCGCCGCCGCCACCTCGGCGCGCGCCACACAGAGCAGTTGTAATTTCTAGGGCACCTAGTAATGCGGAGGAGGAGGGAGGAAGCCTGGGCTCAGCAAATGGGGACTCGCCTCTTACTGGTGGGGGAGTCAAGGCGTAATTTTAAGGTTGTCCCCGCGAGGAACGTGGTTAATAGCCATCCGTTATTTGGATGGAGATTGCATCTTGAATTAGTGCTACTCCATGCCCCGCCCCGCCCTACCCCTCCCATCCTCTGCCTTGCCTACTCTGGTCCCACCCCCAACGGAACCACAGGAGAGTAAGCACCGGGACCTAAAAAGGCAGACGGGTAGAAATGAATAGGTACCATGGCTTGTCAGTGGTTTCTTAAATCTATGAGAGTTTTAAAAATGCAAATCACAAAATGTCGGACAGTCTGAAGTCCAAGGGCAGGGTTGTCTTTACGGATTGAACCACAAGCCATTTCCTTTCTTCCTTTCACCAAGGGTTGATCCGCAGTGGATGTCAGCTCTTTATGTAGACTAAGAGGAGAATCAAAGTGGGGCATCCTAGCGAAATGGAAAACCCTGCCTCCTTACTCCCCTCAGTCCTTGGAACAGAAAAAATGCCTGGGACTTGGTTTTCTGTTGGTAGTGGTGTGTGGCTGTGTGGGGAGGGTAGGAGATCACTAAACAAGGATGTATGTTTTATGAATGGAAAAATCTTCGCATTCTCAAATGCCAGCCACTAACGGCGGGAAGAGCTTCCTACCTCGTGGCCCTGGTTGTCTCTCTGTTCTTCCTTTGCTGCGGAGGAGAGGATGTGTGGGCGAGCAAGAGGGATGGTGGGTGGCCATAGCAGAAGGGAAACATTCACAGCGCAGCCGGTGATGCCTACGGAAGTTTCAAGCTGGCATGAAGCAGACACAAATTAGGAGATGGTTTGTTTAAAAACGCTATGAATATTGAAGTCACGCCTCCTCCACTTTCCCCAGGTTCTCCCATAACCCAAACAAAGACTAAACATAAGCATTGAATCCCCGTGATCCTTGGCGGCCAGTAATCTGGCGAGGGAATCACTTAGGGCAGCAGCAGTAGGAAGATAGAGTAGTTGTTGGGGTGCTAGTTCTGGGCTGCACTGCCTGCAACAAGCCAACCACTTGCTCCACGGCCGAAAGGATACACCACTGTGTCCGGGGACTATGACCCAGAACTCTGCGAGTCAGGGCTTGTCCTAACCCCTTTACTGGCCACACATTGCAGGAAGGCAGTGGTGGGATTCAACCGGCTGGCATGGGTTTAGCAGAACCACTTACTAATTTTTTGTTGAGTTTGGCGAACTGGCTGTTAACCTGGCACGTGTAATCAGATTTCTATGTAAGGTGCATGGAATGGCCAAGCAGCCTCCTAATGTGGAAATCACAAACTGACATTCCTTAACCCTTTTTTTTAACTTCATCTGAGCAACAACGTATTCTAAGCATAAGTAACAACTTTCATTTGGCCCATAGGTATGAAAAACTAGACCGAACTATGCTTGTAATATTTACTTGTTTCATAAAATTCATTATATTTTGATGAAAAACTAGACCAGACTATGCTTGTAATATTTATTTGTTTCATAAAATTCCTTATATTTTGACGAAAAACTACATTTTTGTTCTCTGTGTTTGTTACTTCAGTAAATAAACATGTAATCTAAAGAGAAAAAGAATCAAATAACCAGAGGGTAACTCACTGTCATTCGTTCACCTTTATGTTAGGCACCAAATTCCCACGAAATATTATGACTGACTTGTGCAATTCCTGAAAATGTTCATGGAACTAAAAATATTGTCAGAAAAATTCCTGTAAGTTCAGTAGAAGCAAAAAGGGTTCGCCTCCCCCCGAAAAGATGAACATAATATGTCCAGAGAAAAGTAGTCACCTGTTTCTAATCTATCAAACGTAATGACTATTATCTAATTGGCCTACTGAAAAAGGAATAGGATCCCACTACAGTGAAAAGATGGTTAAAGAGAAATCACACTGCAGATGATGCTTGCATAAAAGCAAAGAAAGTTGCAAGTAAGGATGACAATCAAGAAGCAATATGGAACTATCTTAAATAACACTTTTTAATGTTTTCATTAATATTTTAAAACTTCATAATTAATCTTGTTTGCATATTTATTTTATTGTCTTATTTAAGCATTAGTTGCATGAAATAATAAACTACCTTTTGGTGTATCTTTTTTTTGGTATTTAAAATGGTCATTAGGCAAGGGAACAACTAGGGAGTTAAGTCAACAACAAGGAGGATGAAGAGATCCTGGGGGTGTTGGAACAACAGCAATCTAGTTGACAGCAATTATAAGAGGCAAAAGAAGGGCAAGCATGATGGTGGGGCAGGAGGAAGGTAAAAGGAAACAGAGGAAAGATCTAGGAAGCAAAGCTATTGATAGAGGTATAAGCATAAGTGTGTACATATGTAAATACATTAATTCATGAAAATAGGGGTATTGGCTTAGGTACATATATTTATATGGCAATACACTGAGGTAGTGGGCAGACTTCAGCCTCTGCTCATGCCCTCCTTCATTGCAAGAACACTTTGTTCTAACAACCTGGTATTCTGTGATGCTCACCCTCCTGGTACAATCACTGAAGACAAAATGGGTGTATAAGCAAATGTGGTGAAGAAAGTGGATGGTGGCCAGCAATCAAAAGATATAGGTCTGGGATCTTAAAGGCTTGAAGTTAAACAAGTGGCCATATAGCAGAGAAGCAACAAGTCTACATGGAAGAAGCACAACAGCCTATGAGATAATGAGGTATCAACGGGACCAGGTAACAGACATCAGAAGACCATAAACAAACAAACAAACAAACAAACCAAACCTTATTGTTGAGAACAAGGGGGGCTGGAGTAGAGACCCAAAACCCATCTGGATACAAAGGGACATCCCTTCACAGAAAGGTCATAAGGAAGGGATGAGTCAACCAGGATGCAGTAAAGCACCAATGAAGCACACAATATTCCTCTGGCTCCTTGGGGCTTTCTCACCCCACTATCATGACCCCAGTCCTGCCTTTCACTGTGGGCTAGACTGGAGCATGTACAGAGGTACAGATAAGAGATAAGAGCTCACCACATGGAATACAGGAACAGGAGTGGGAGTAGCAATACCAGTAGAGTAGGGAGAAGCTGGGGAGAGAAGGGGAAGAAGAGGGAACCGATTGCAATGATGGACACGTAACCTCACCCCCCACCTCACCTCCCACCCCACCCCCCACCCTAGGGAGAAGAACAACAGAAACCATGGGGCAAGGGAGACAGTGTTTGGTGTAAAATATGAAAATAATAATAATTTATAATTTATCTAGTGGTCACAAGGGTGGGGGAGGGGAAAAAGAGGGACCAGTACCGAGGACTCAATAGAAAGTAAATGTTTAGAAAATAATGATGGAAACATATGTACAAATATGCTTGATACAATTGATGTATAGATTGGTATAAGAGTTATAAGAGCCCCCCTAAAATGATCTTTTAATTAAAAAACAAATGGAAAAATAAATACATAAATAACATGGTCATTAGGGCAGTGAACTGGTTGTTAAATTATATTTCTTCCACCACTGGCATTGATTTGAGTGGTAGAATTCTTGCCTTCCGAACAGGAATCCAAGTTCGATTCCCCGTCAATGTATTCCATGTGTGAGTTGCTATGATGGTTGCTATGCAGGGTTCAAAGGAACTTTCAGATTAAGGCCGACTAGTGGTTAACTTTGGGTTGTAAATTGCAATTTCAACAGTTCAAAACCACTAGCTGCTCCGCAGGAGAAAGACAAGGCTTTCTACTCTCGTAAACAGTTAGTATTGGAAACTCACAGGAGCCGTCCTACCCTGCCCTAAAGGGTAGCTATGGGTTGGAATCGACTCGGCAGTGAATTTGTTTGAGGAAAAATGGTCTGATGGTTTTTGAAAATCAGCCAATGAATGCCCTGTGGATCATGGCTGTCTGATATCCTTGTGAAGGAGTGTGTACATTTGTGTATGTATGTGGGGAGGTTTCTGGGGGAGCTGATTCTTGGCAGTTCACCACCACCACAACCCATGCCTTGAGAAAGTTGCTTATTTCCCCCCTAATCTTGAATCCTGCATTCATTAACAGAGTATCATAACAATGTTTACCTCATGTGTGAGAATGAGAATCAAATGAGATCGTTGTAAACCCTGATTGTTCCTACTTCGGATGAACCTTTTACAATTATTTTTATTTAATTAATTACTTTACTTTTGAGATCATTTTATTGGGGGCTCTTATGAATCTTAAGCTCTGCTTTGCCAATTGTTGGGCAACTTGTTTCCAGATTGTCCAGCACTTTTTGCCCCAGAGTTGAAGAGCAGGCCAATCTAGTGCCAGATGGAGCATCACACAGTTAGAAGACGTGATTCTGTATCCAGTCGACGGTAAGTAGCAAAGAGAAATTATTTAACCAGACATGAAAATCTTCAGATAGGAACAAACCTATCCTAATCTGTTGTTTAGACATTACTATAATGAGTTTGCAGTGTTTTTATAATCTTTCAAGAAAGTGGCTATGAAATCTACACTTTCATGCCAGAAAAGAAGTAGGTGGTTCTGTATTCAAATGCACTTCAAGATCAGTTCTGTGATTTTAGCAGTATAACCACTAACTCCATCCCAGCCATGCTGCTAATGACTATAAGGAAAGTCACAATCTCAAACTGTCCTAATGACAACATTCCACCCTGAGCAGCAGATATGCCCAAGACCCATTCATTTGGCATTTTTGTTTCCGACTGTGACAAACTGCTTGGGGAGGGTGGATGGGGCAAGGGGGGGTGGGCGAAGCTTGTCGAATAGTATATAAAAAGGATTTATAATTTGAACAATTCTGTCACACAGTCTTAGCATGGTTTTGTTTCACACAGGGAGGATCTAGTACATCATAATGTTCATATAAATAAACTTGTTCTTTGCTAACAAATTTCTGACGCACCATTCATTCCTATCATCCTAATTTCATGACCCAAATCAGCCTAGTTTTGTTGGAGGAGTGGCATCTAACAGTAAGTGGCTCAATCAAATCCCGATTCTCACCTCAACTGAATGAATGCTTCAATCCAATTTTGTTCTCTTCCACTTCTGTTTGACACCAACTGCATGTGCTCTGCTTCCTCCTCTGGAGGCAGAGCTCACAAGTTCAAGACTACAGACTTCCAGATTGCCAGTTCTGCCTGATGTTGGATACCGGCGACAAGTTTGGAGATCCCCATGACACTCTCACTTCTGACCTGCTAGTTACAATATGGGAGATTTTCGGATACCAACTAAACTTTTAGAGATTCTCAGATCCCCCCTTTCTTCTAACATAAAGCAAAAATGAAACAAAACAGAAACATTATCAAGTCAATTTCAACTCATAGAATGGTTACTCAGAGCTTCCAAAGCTATAAATCTTTTAAATCTTTATGGGAGCAGAATGCCACTTCTCGCTCTTCCTTCCTTCCTTCCTTTCTTTCTTTTTAAAAAATCATTGGCAGAGGGAATACAGAAGCTATCAGAAATAGGGAAGGATACAAAAACAGAGGAGTCACAAATTGACAAGTGGGATATACTGAAGCTAAAACACCTGTGTACATCGAAAGACTTCACCCAGAGAGTAATAAGAGAGCCCACAGACAGGGAAAACATCTTCAGCAATGACACATCAGACAAAGGCCTTATTGCTAAAATCTACAGCACTTTGCAAGCTTACAATAAGAAAAAAAAATAGCCACCCACTAAGGAGGTGGGCAAAGGACCTGAACAGAAGTTTCACATGGGCAGAAATCGATATGAGAACACGTTCCTCATCATTAGCCATAAGAGAAATGTAAAGTAAAACAAATAGGTACCACCTAACACCCTCAAAGATAGCCCAATTCAAAAAGTCAGAAAGCAACAAGTGTTGGAGGGACTGTGGGGAGATAGGAACTCTCATCCACTGCTGGCGGACCTGTAACTATGTGCAGCCATTATGGAAATTGATTTGGCGACACCTAAAACGGATGGAAATTGAACTACCATATGACCCAGCAACCCCCCTACTGAGCATCTGCTCAGAAGAAGCAAGAAACAAACCATGGCCAGCCATCTATGCTCCAATGTTCATCGCCGCCCAGTTCACAATGCAAGAAGTTGGAAACAACTCAAATTTCCATCAACAGATGAATGGATTAAAAACTGTGGTACATACATACAATGGTGTACTACGTATCCCTCAAAAGCAGTGATGAACGTGTGAAGCACATCACCGCATGGGAAGAACTGGAGGAAATTGTGCTAACCAAAGTAAGCCAAGCAAAAAAGGACAAGTACAACGTGAGTCCACTGAGGTAAGCTCAAAACAAAACAAAACGAGCCATAGGGGAAAAGTTGCTACTCTGTACATACATCTCTAGGGTGAGGTCCAGGAACTATGGCAGGGGCCGAACCCAATACAGGGATACATATGGCAGCCAACTAATAAGAAGGGGTAGGAAAGAGGGAAAAAAAGTCATGGGTAGAGGCGGGGGGAGCAGGGCACTAATTCACCCAAGAAGAGGTTATTGTTTATAGCTCCACAGGAGAGGGAGAGAGAGACCAGGCTTTAATCTGATGCACCAATACATGAATACAACATGCCGGCATGTACCAAGGTACCGGCATGTACCAAGGTACCAAAAGAGAGGTCTGCGGGGCCGGCCCCAATCCCAACTATGTGGACACCACCCGCACCCCAAAGAATGCACTTCAGAGGATAGCACTGGGTCTACAGCTTGGGGATAGGGGTGAATCTGATTAGAGCGCATGGGAGAAATGAAAAGGGATGGAGAGGGAGGGGAAGACATTCTGGCCCACCAAGCCCTGAGGACGATATTCCTGCTCAGAGCAGACAACGCACAGAGAGGACCATAGGGCCGGCCCCCACCACGTGACATGACGTCCTTCACTAAACCATAGTGCTGTGGGGGACAATACGGGAGACACAGGGCGAGCATTGTGCACAATCTGATGCCATAATTCTGGGACGAAACACTAAGGGCGTGCAACAGAGCAGCAAGGGGAGCAAAGTGATGAAATCCACGTGGAGTATCAAAAATAGACTTTGGAGACAGAGTGTGGCACCCCATCAGACTCGACTGGAAAACACTTGTAAAGGCCAACAAACAGACTTTGAACTATTTACAGGCCTTTCAATTTTTGTCAGTGACTTTCTTTTTGTTATTGTTGTTTTGTTGTTGTTGCTGTTGTTATTGTTTTGTTGGTCTTGACGTCCTTTGTTGCTTTATTTGGCTTTGCTGGGGTTTCATGCTTATTAATGTATCTGCATGTCTATCTAGATAAGATAGGTGGGATAAATAATTCAGAGATGAAAAGAATGGGACCAATGGTTCTGGGGGATATGGAGAATGGGAGGTGGGAGAAAGGAAGGGGGAAGGAAAATCAACCCCAGGGCAAAGGAACAAGTGAACTAAAATCAATGGAGAGAAGGGCATAGGGTGTCTACTGGGGCTTAATCAAGGGCAATGTAGCAGCGAGGAATGAAGGCCAAACATGATGGTGAGACAAGAGGAAAGTAAAAGGAAATAGAGGAAAGAACCAAGAGGCAAAAGATATTTATAGAGGTCTACATACAGGCATGCACATACGTAAATATATATACATATATAATGAGAGGAGAATAGAACTATGTACTTAGATCTATATGTTAAGAATTAAGGTTGCAGATGGTCATTGGGCCTCAACTCAAGTATTATCTCAACACAAGAACACTTTGTTGTAACACTCTGGCATTCTGTGATGCTCACCTATTTGACATGATCGCTGAAGACAAAATGGGTGCATAAGTAAATGTGGTGAAGAAAGCTGCTGGTGCCTGGCTATTGAAAGACATAGCATCTGGGGTCTTAAAGGTTTGAAGATAAACACGCAGCCATGTAGCTGAGAAGCAAGAAATCCCATATGGAAGAAGCACACCAGCCTGTGTGATTATGAGGTGTCGATGGGAATAGGTACCAGGCATCTAAGACCCAGAACAAAATCATATCTAAGGTGAATGGGTCGGGGGGCATGAAGTAGAGACCCAATGCCCATCTGTAGACAATTAGACACCCCCCTACAGAGGGGTCACAGGGAAGAAATGAACCAGTCAGTGTGCAGTATAGTATCAATAGAACATGCACCTATTCTCTAGTTCTTTGGTGCTTCCTTCCCCTCACTATCATGACCTTAATTCTACTTACAAATTGGATTAGACCAGAACATGCACACTGCTACAGACAAGAGCCTGCAGCACAGGGAATCCAGGATAGATAACCCCCCAGGGCCAACAATGAGAGCAGAGATAGCAGGAGGATTAGGGGAGGATGGGGAGAGAAAGGGGGAATTGATCATAAGGATCAACCTATAATCCTCTCTCAGGAGGGTGAACAATGGAAAAGTAGGTGAGGGGCGATGGAGGACAATGTAAGATATGAAAATAATAATCTATAACTTACAAAGATTCATGGGGGAGGGCGGGTGGGGAAGGGAGGGGGAAGAAATGGGAACTGCTATCATGGGCTCAAGTGGGAAGAGAATGGTTTGAAAATGATGATGGTGGCATATGTGCGAATGTATGAATGTATGGATTGTGATAAGAGATGTAAGAGCTCCCAATAAAATGATTTAATAAAAATAATTTTATTGGAGGCTCTTACAGATATTATAACAATCCATGATTAAATGATATCAAGCAAACTTGTATCTATGTTGTCATCATTTTCAAAACCTTATCTTCCTACTTGAGCCCTTACTATGAGCTTGTTGTTCCCCCCATTCTCCCACCCTTGTGGAGTCTTGATAAATTACATATCTTACACCATCTGCTGTATCCATTCCCCCCACGTTTCTGTTATTTGGTCTCCTGGTGTGGGGTGGTTGTTATACATCCATCATCCTTTTCTCCCCCCTCCCATTCCTCTCATGATATCGCTATTCCCATTACTGTTTCTGGGGGGTTATCTGTCCTGGCTTCCATGTGTTGAAAGCTATTATCTGTACCGATGTACATATTCTGGTCTAGCAGGATTTGTGAAGGAAAACTTGGGTCATGATAGTGGTGGGAGGAAGCATTAAAGAACCAAAGGGATATTGTGTGTTTCATCAGTGCTATACTGCACCTTGGCTGAATTGTTTCTCCCATGGGACCCTTCTGTGAAGGAATGTCCAATTGTCTACAGATGGGCTTTGGGTCTCCACTCTAACCCCTCCCCTTCACATCCTTTGTTTTTGATCTTCTGATCCCATCAATATCTTATGATCACACAGGCTGGTGTGCTTGTTTCATGTGGGCTTTGTTGCTTCCCTGCTAGATGGCTGCTTGTTTAACTTCAAGCCCTTAAGACCCCAGATCTTTTAATAGCCATGCACCATCAATTTTATTCACCATATTTGTTTATGCACCCATTTTGTCTTCAGTAATCATGCCGGGAATGTAAGTATCATGGAGTGACAGGTTATTAGAACAAAGTGTTCTTGTGCTGAGGGAAGACTTAAGTAGAAGCTCCAAATCCATCTGCTACCTTAATAATTTAACATGTATATAGATCAATACCCCTATCCTTATATGTTAATATATTTACATATGTACACAACTATATTTATACCTCTATATATGGATTTTGCTTCCTAGTTCTTTCCTCTGTTTCCTTTTACTCTCCTCCTGCCCTCCTATCATGTTCCCCCTTATTCAGTTCTCAGTAATCCTCTTGGCTGCATTACAATTGATGAAACCCAACCAGGAGCATGCCACTTCTCTTTGCAGATCTTTCAGGTTGCAGCCCAGTGCTTCAAACCACTGCACAGTCAGGCACCTTTGCTTCTGACATCCTAGGTTCTGTTACTTCTTCGGGTTCAAAAATTCACTAAAATGAGTCAATGATGTCAGAAAAGCACTATGCTTATGGTTAAATATTGAATACAAATGAAGAGATACATTAGGCAGAATCTACAAGCATTTCTAATGTGGAGTTTCTGTGTCTTAACGGCTACACTACCCTCCTTTGTAACCCATGTTTAGCACCAACCAGGAAACACATGGAATGTCCATGCCCTTACTTTAATTGAGGCCTCATTAAATATGTATGATTGAACTCAACTTCCAACTTGCCTTTCTCTTGGCCAGGCTGATAGCTTGTGGTGGGTCTTTCTGGCCAGATTAGGGTACACCTACGAGTTACCTCATTAAAAGAAAGTTACCTCATTAGTATAACTTGTCAGTTAGGAGTGATGGGAAGCTCTCATTACAGTTACTTCGATCACTGGGCCATTCCAAGAACTTGGAGATTATCTGTCAGAAACCAAGGACAAAGTCTAAATTCTCTGGATAAACAGCTATAAACCCTACAGTGGAATTGGCATACTGTAGCTGCTTTATATGGTCAGAAGTTACACAGCTAGATCTAAATGCATCACTCTACAGAGCCATAGTCACTAATAATTATTGATATCACATATAAAACATCCACTTTACCCACGGTTTCATGTATATAAAGATGTCATGAAATTTCTCATTTTTCTATAATATAAAAGTTAGGAATGGAATTAATCAAATTTTATATTTCTGTAAAGAATATTAGTTGTGATTTAAAAGTATATTAGTTGTGGTTAAGAGTGACATATCTGCCGATATTTATAGGTTTAGTATTAAGGGGGTGGAAGGACACTGGGCTTCTACTTAAGTACTCCCTCAATGTAAGAATACTTTCTTCTATTAAATTGGCATTCTTTGATGCTCACCCTCCTGACACAACCGCTGAAGACAAAGCGGGCGAATAAGCAAATGCGGTGAAGAAAGCTGATGATTCCCGGCTGTCAAAAGAGATAGCATCTGGGGTCTTAAAGGCTTGAAGATAAACAAGCGGCCATCTAGCTCAGAAGCAATGAAGCCCACATGGAAGAACACACCAGTCTGTGTGATCACGTGGTTCCGAAGGGATCCGTTACCAGTCATCTTAGAACAAAAATCATATCACTGTGCACACCTCCATGATATGATTGCTGAGGACAAATGGGTGCATATGCAAATGTGGGCAAGAAAGCAGATGGTGCCCAACTATCAAAAGAGATAGTGTCTGGGGTCTTAAAGACTTGAAGGTAAACAAGTGGTCATCTAGCTCAGAGGCAACAAAGCCCACATGGAAGAAGCACACCAGCCTGTGAGATCACGAGGTGTCGAAGGTATCAGGTATAAGACATCATCAGAACAAAAATTTTACTATAGTGAATGAAGGGGGAAGTGCAGAGTGGAGACCCAAAGCTCATTTGTCGGCCACTGGAGATCCCACTGCAGAGGGGTCTAGTGGAGATGAGTCAGTCAGGGTGTGATGTAGCACCGATGAAGAATACAGCTTTCCTCTAGTTTCTAAATACTTCCCCACCCCCCGTATTATCATGATTCAAATTCTACCTTGCAAGTCTGGCTAGAGCAGAGGATGTACACTGGTGCAGATAGGAGCTGGAGGCACAGGGAATTCAGGGCGAATGATCCCATCAGGACCAGGGGTGTGAGGGGCAATACTGGGAGGGTAGAGGGAGAGTGGGTTGGAAAGAGGGAACCAATTACAAGGATTTACATGTGACCTCCTCCCTGGGGGACGGACAACAGAAAAGGGAGTGAAGGAAGATGCCCGATAGGGCAAGATATGACAAAATAATAATCTATAAATTATCAAGGGCTCATGAGGAAGGGGGGAGCGGGGAGAGAGGGGGAAAAAAAAGAGGACCTGATGCAAAGGGCTTAAGTGGAGAGCAAATGCTTTGAAAATGACGAGGGCAATAAATGTACAGATGTGCTTTGCACAATTGATGTATGTATGGGTTGTGATAAGAGTTGTATGAGCCCCTAAAGTTTTTTTTTAAAAAAGAAAGACATATCTATCCCACCTAAAAAATAACTCTGTGGTGAAGAAATTTGATCCCCAAATTAAAAGACATTTATTTATTTATTTATTTTTGAAACATAGATATATTCTCTCTCTCTCTCTTTTGTATGACTACATAATGTCTCCTTTCTTGTTTATATATTTACTTATTTATTTTTCACCATTATGGGGGTTTACTAGGGACATTAATAGGTTAAAACAGGTCAAGATCAGAAAACTTAAAAGTTACAGTTATTTTTTTGCCAAATGCTTTAAAAAAAAAGTCATTCTATTGGGGGCTTGTACAACTCTTATCACAATCCATACATCTATCTATTGTGTCAAGCACATTTGCCCATTTCCTATCATCATCATTCTCAAAACATTTTATTTCTACTTGAGCCTTTGGTATCAGCCAATTTCCAGTTCTTTTGTCTGCAATGTACTTATATCACTTCCTCCCTTTATTTCCTGTTCCTTTCCTCCTTTTTAAAAATCACATCTTACTGCCTTCTCGACTTTGTCCTTGGCTATTTTAATGTTTAATTATTCTAGTAATTGGGTGAGTTCAGTTTCAGACTTGAAGAGTGACTAAAGGCTATAGTTTTGGGGATCCCGATTGTCTCTATCAGAACCACAGCCTCACCTCTTTTATGACTGAGTATTGTTCCACATTTTACTCCTTTTTTTTATCCAGGATCTTCTAATGTGATTCTTTTCACAGCAACAGGTAGCCTGGCACCATCAAGTTCTGATGGTTTTACGTCTGAGGGTTACAGAGACTGATATTTGTGTCTGGAGAGTTTTGTGTTATGGAGACTTACGGTCATTACTCCAATAATTAATTTACCCATATGTACTTTGATTTTCATCACTGCTCTTTCCTCTGGAGAGGGAGAAACCAATAGTGGAACCATGGATGGCTATTCGCTAACCTAACTTGTAAGACCCTAGTTCCTACTCACCAAAGTCGGATGTCAAATTTTGTGTTTGTGAGCTATGCTATGCCAATTGATGTTGGTTTCCCTCCAGACTATGCTCATGACACCGCAGGTCCAGCAACACATTTCTTCAAGTTGTTTGGTTATGTCTAAGACAAATTCATATCTTTGCCTCTATATGTTCCACCGCATTTATGGATATGGTTGCAGCAAAGGTGAATACACATATACAAATATCCTCTGTGAAATCTACATATATCATGTCTATGCAAACATTTATTCATAGATCACCACTACCGTAGGACTGTGTATATAAAATGGTATTTACCTCTGTTGTCTTTAGCTCTGACAAACATCTCTTGCCCTACTCCCATCATTGCTTGCCACCTCCACTCTTACTGTATGTTGCCTTCCCCTTCACCCAAGTTAACACTCTTCTACCCTCTAGTCAGAGTCAGACCCTCCCTACCTTTCCCTCCTACCTTTGGGAACCATCAAAGAATGTTTTGTATAGTATGAATTTTTTCTTATAATAATGATGACATACAATATTTTTCCTTTTGTGATTGACTACTTTAGCTCATCATGATGTCCTCCAGATTCATCCATTTTATGAAGTGTTTCACAGATTCATTGTTATACCTTAGTGTAGTGAAGTATTCTGCTGTATGTATGTACCAAAGTTTATTTATCTACTCTTCCACCAATAGGCATTTAGGTTGTTTCCATCTTTTTTGGCTATTGTGAGTAGGGATGCAATGACTACTATATATATATATATATATATATATATATATACAATTCAGGGAATATATCTACTCATGCCATGGCGCTTATTTCTATAGGATATATACATACCAAAAGGAGGGATTTCTGAGTCATATGATATTTCTCTTCTAAATTGCAGAAGGAGCCCCCATACTGTTTTCCACATTTCTTGCACAGTTTTCTATTCCCACGAGCAGTGCATGAGGGTTCTAGTAACTCTGTACCCTCACCAGCACTTGTTATTATCTGTTTTAAACTCTTTTTACTGTTAATAGAGGGGTGAAGTATCTCTTTGTTGTTTTGATTTGCATCCCTCAAATTGCTAATGAGTGAGCGTATTTCATCATACGTTTTTGAGCACCTGAACATCTTCTTTGGTGAAAGGTCTGTTCGTGTCTTCTGCCCATTTTAATTGGAGTGTTTGTATTTTTCTTTGGAAGGGTTAATGTTTTAGATAAATTTTTGAGTTTAACTCCTTCTCCAATATGTCATTACAAAAAAAAGTCCCCTGTATGTGGGTTCTCTTTTTACTCTTGGTAAAATCTTTTGCTGCCTTTAAGTGCCTAATTTTTAGAACGTTACAGTCATTGACATGGTCTTCTGTTTGTCTGTTTTTCATTTTGTTTGATAGTGCATTTATGCCAAGTATTAAGGCTCTGAGGTTTGTTCCGAAATTTTCATTAATGATTTTGTAGCTCTAGATTTTACATTTAGCTCATTGATCCATCTTGAGTCTGTTTTCATATATGATGTGAGGTATGGGTTCTGTTTCATGCTCCAGTTTTGCCAGCACCATTTGTTATAGAGACCATCTGTTCCCATTTCATGTTTGACACTTTATCAAAGATCAGCTGTTTAATGATGTATGGATTGTTATGAGTTGAAAGAGCCCCCAATAAAATGATTTTTTAAAATGATACAAAATAAAAAGGAAAAAACTCCAATTCCTCCCGATGTCTCCCCCGCCGCCACCAAAAGATAAGCTGTTTGCAGGTGGCTGGATTTACCTGAATTCTATTCCATTGGTATATGTATCTATTTTGTACCAGTTCCAGATTGTTTACACTACTCCAGTTTTATAAGAAGTTAGAGACTTCCTACTTTGTTATTCTTCTTTATAGTTCTTTACTTATACTGGGTCTTTTGTTTTCCATATGAAGTTGGTGATTAGTTTTTCCATCTCTACCGAAAAACTTATGAATAGTGGCAGAATATTGTCAGATACAGAAAACTTCATGAATAGCAGCAGAAAATGGTCAGATTTAGTGCCAACCATACAGAAGATGAGCCCTTTAGTTTGGAAGAAACTCAAAATATTATTGAGCAAGAGATATGTTCTTAAAGCAGCGCCAACCAAAATGACAACTTCAATCTTTTCCCCATTTACCACGATGTTACCTACTGGTCCAGTTGTGAGGATATTGGATTTCTTTCCACTGAGTTGTAATCCATCCTGAGGGCTACAATCCTTGATCTTCATCACCAAGTGCTGCAAGTTCTCTTCACTTTCGCCAAACAAGGTTGCATCATCTGCATATTTCAGGCTGTTAATAAACCTTCCTTTAATCCTGATGCTGTCTCATATGAGCCAGCATCTCTGATTATTTGCTCAGTATACAGGTTGATGAAGTATGGCGGAAGGATACAATCCTAATGCACACCTTTCTTGATTTTAAGCCTTGTGATATTCCCTTGTTCTGTTTGCACAACTTAATCTACATACAGGTGCCAAATAAGCACAATGTAGTGCTTTGAAATTCCCATTCTTCTCAAGGCTGTCCTTAGTTTTTTATGATCCACACAGTCAAATGCCTTAGTATAGTCAATGAATCACCACTAACCATCTTTCCCATATTTTCTGCTTGCCAATATAAGCCAAGATCCATCTGATATCAGCAACGGTATCGCTTGTTGCAGGTCCTCTTCCAAATGCAGCCCGAACCCCATGTTAGATGATCTTCAGCAAACATTTACATGTATGTAATATGAATGACGTTATTCTATAGTTTGAGCATTCTGGTGGGTCACCTTTCTTTGGGATAGATACAGATATGAATCTCTGCCAGTCAGTTGGCCAAGTAGCTGTCTTCTAAATTTCCTGGCCTAAACTAGTGAAGGTTTCCAGTGCTTCATCAGCCTGTTGAAACATTTCAATTGGCATTCCAACAATTCCTAATGCTTTCAGTCCCACTAGTACTTATTCCTTCAGTACCATTGGTTCTTGCTCAGATGCAACATCCTGAAATGGTGGATTGTCAACTAGTTATTTTTTGGTAAAGTGACTTTGTGTACTCTTTCCATCTTTTTTGATGCTTCCCGTTTGAATTTTTTCTTGAATTCTTTCCATTTAAGATATGCTGAGTGTGGTTGTTTTTAGTTTTATAACTAGGTCTTTCCACATTTCAGTATAATATGAGTGGAATACCAAACAAAACCAAAACAAGACAAAACAAAAAACCCGGAATTGCAGCTGGGTGGGGAGGAGCTGTCATAGTATGCATTTTTCCTGCTAGGCGAGCATTGAGCAACTCACTCTGAGTTAGTGCACCCAGTGGCATCACCTGGGAAGCTTCTCTCTGGTCACAGAGAAGTTTTTCCTAAAAGTAGTTTTGCTTGAACCTAGTTTTTTTGTGTGTGATGGCCAATTTAAGAGAAAAGTATGTAACTGTGAAATTTTGTTTCTTGCTCAGGAAAACTCGTGCAGAAACTGTTGGGATGTTGAACACAACTTACAAGGACAGTGCTATGGAAAAAACTCAAGTGTATGAGTGGTTTTCTCTTTTCAAAAAATGTGAAATGTTGATTGATGACAAACCTCATTCTGGACATCTGTCAGCTTCCCAAACGGATGGCAATGTTGAATGGTAGTGCATTTGGAGTTCATTCCACCAAATCAGACTGTTAATCAAGCTTTCTAATTAAAGGTTCTGAAAAGAATACAAAACAGTGTGTGGCCAAAAGGCCTCATTTGTAGCAGAAGAGGACTGGTTTGGCCACCATGACAGTGCGCTTGCATATGTAGCTATCTTAGTGTGCCAGTTTTTGGCAAAAAACAGTATGCTTCTTGTGGTAGTTACACAATTTCGTGTCAACTTGATAAATAAGAATGAAGGGGCACCATCAGCTTTCTTCACCATGTGTGTTTATGCACCCATTTTGTCTTCAGTGATTGTGTCGTGAGAGTGGGCATCACAGAATGCCAGGTTGTTAGAACAGTGTTCTTGCATTGAGGGAGGGCTTGAGGAGAGACCCAAAGTCCATCCACTTCCTCAGTGTGTTGCCATATAGCTATATGTACATATGCCAATACCCCTATTTTTATGAGTTAATATATTTACATGAGTGCACACCTATGTTTATACCTCTATCCGTAGCTTTGCTTCCTAAATCTTTCCTGTTTCCTTCTACCTTCCTCCTGCCCCACCATCACACTTGCCTTTCTTCTGCCTCTTAGTAATTCCTTCAGTTAGATTGCATTTGCTCCAATACCACTGGGATCTCTACATCCTCCTCATTGTTGTGTTTAATTCCCTAGTTGTTCCCTAGTCTATGGTGTTTGCTAACTGCTTCTTTCCCTGCCTCTTCCTCCCCCCAGGTCCCTCCAGAACCATCGGTCCCATTGCTTTTCCTTCAGGCTTGCTTCCCATGCCTATCTTATATTGGTAGGCAAAACAACAATAATAGAGACAAAACAAAAAGTAAACAAAAGTTTGAATAAAAAGAAAGAAAAAACTAGCACATGCATACACAAATCCCAAAACGAAGAAGCTTACATAATTCTAGGTCTGTCTGCTGACCTTTATGACGATCTCCCCACTAGTCCTGGGGGTTCCAGGAAGTGCCCCTCCTAGACTGAAGGCTATTTTTGGGGCTCCTTGGGGTTTTTGTAGCTTTGCTCTCATTTGCTTTGCTCTCATTGCAGATCTGTTATGATCCCTTCTTGGTCCACCCTAGTCTGGGAATAGTCAAACTGGAGTCACTCCCTGATGTGTGTCCCCAGTATTGTCCTCTATCACGGTATGCTCTGGCGAGGGGACACCATGTCTTGAGCTGTTGTTGGCCCTACAGTCCGCTCTGTGCCTTAGCAGCTCTGTCCAGAGCAATCATCCTCAGGGCTTGGTGTGCCAGTGAGGGGTCTAGTCCTTTGATCTCTCTTTTTCTTTCTTTGTTGCTATGGGTGTGGCAGGCCAGTTAGTTGGGTGTTTCTTGATGGCATTGTTTATTTCTTCTTTTTATAGGGTCTGTTTAAATTCTTAATGTCCACAGTGTAAATTTAGGAATAGAGTCAGAATATTTGTCCATGGCATCCAGATTATTGAATTTGTTGGAATATAGTCTTTCATAATACTGCATTATTAATCTTTTTATTTCAATAGGATCTGTTCTGACTTCCCCTGTTCAATCCATAATTTTAGATGTCATCTGCTTTTTCTTTTCCTTTATTAAGTTTATTTGTGGTTTGTTGATTTTGTTGATCCTTTCAAAGAACCACCTTTTCACTTTGTTGACTTTTCCTCACTGTTTTTCTGCTTTCCAGTTCATTTATTCATGCTCTAATTTTTATTTCATTTCTTTTGTTTTTGGAAGGTTTATGCTTTTGACTCTGTTCTAGTTGTTGGAGGTGCTGTGATAAGGTGCTGGACATGATTCTTTCTGCTTTTTTAAAATGTGTGCATTGATTACTATAAATTGACCTCTGATAACTGCTTTTTCTGTGTCCCATAGGTTTGGGTATGTTGTGTTATCGTTCTCACTTGTTTTCGGGAACTTTGTAATAAGTCTGCAAGTGTTCGGCTTTGTTTTTTATTCTTTCTATTGCTGATTTCCAGTTTTATGACACTGTGGTTGGAGAAGGTGTTTTAAATGATCTCTTTGGGTTAGAATTTCCCCACGTTTGCTCTATGGCCTAGCATATGGTCTATTTTAGAAATGAGCCATATGCATCGAAGAAGAATGTGCATTTTGTGCTGTTAGTTGGAGAGCTCTGTAAATATCTAGGAGGTCAAGCTGCTCTATTTGTTGTTCAGCTATTCCATTTCTTTATTGAGTTTCTTACCATTATCAATCTACTTTTCTTTGAAAGTGGTGTATTAAGATCACCTACTATAATTATTGATCTAGTTATTTCTCCTTTTATTCCTTTGAAAATTTGTTGAATTACAAGGGTCTTTTTCTGGGCAAATATGTTTATAATGATTATGTGTTCTTGACCTATTGAACCCTTGAGCATTATGTAATGCCCATTCTTGTTTCTCTATATGTTGTATACCTCTAAGCATATTTTATCAGAGGTTAATATTGCCATCTCTGGTTTTTATAATTGTCATTAACTTGGTAAAATTGTCACCATCCTTTGAGTCTCAGTCTATTTTTGCCTGTGAGTTTGAGATGTGTCTCTTGAAGGCAGAAGATCTATGGATCTTGTTGCCTAAACCAGTCTGTTACTCTTTGTCTTTTTATTGATGTGTTTATTCCATTGATATTGAGTAAAATTAAATCTAGATTAATTGCTGTTCTCTTGTATTATTTGTGTTTGATATTTTCCTTCCTCCCGTTTTTATGGGGTGGCGTGTGTGTGTGTGTGAGAGAGAGAGAGAGAGCAGTTTATTAGGTTCTTCATTTCTCCACTAGATCTGTATTGTTTGGAAAACTGTTTTCAGTGCGTTGGTTTCAGGATGGTGTTGAAGTCTGTGGTGGTCTCACATTTGAATGCTGCAGTTGGTTTTCTGCCCTTGAAGAACTGGATAGTAATTTTTGTAATGCCGGTTTTGTTTAGATGGATTATCTAAATATTTTATTGTTGGGAAAAATTATTTCTCCTTCAAATTTGATGGGAAGTTTTTTAAAAAAACATTTTATTAGGGGCTCATACAATTCTTATCACAGTCCGTATATATACATACATCAATTGTATAAAGCACATCTGCATATTCTTTGCCCTAATCATTTTCAAAGCATTTGCTCTCCACTTAAGCCCTTTGCATCAGGTGCTCTTTTCCCCCACCTCCCTCCCCACTGCCCCCTCCCTCATGAGCCCTTGATAAATTTATAAATTATTATTTTGTCATATCTTGCCATATCCAGCGTCTCCTTTCACCCCCTTCTCTGTTGTCCATCCCCCAGGGAGGAGGTCACATGTAGATCCTTGTAATCGGTTCCCCCTTTCCAACCCACTCACCCTCTACCCTCTCAGTATCGCCCCTCACACCCCTTGTCCTGAAGATATCCTCCACCCTGGCCTCCAGCTCCTATATACACCAGTGTACAACCTCTGCTCTATCCAGTCTTTCAAGGTAGAATTCGGATCATAGTAGTTGGCGGGGAGGAAGCATCCAGGATCTGGGGGAAAGCTGTATTCTTCATTGGTGCTACATCACACCCTGACTGACTCATCTCCTCCCCTAGACCCCTCTGTGAGGGGATGTCCAGTGGCCAACAAATGGGCTTTGGGGGTCCACTCTGCACTTCCCCCTTCATTCACTATGGTATGTATACATATATTTGGATGATGCCTTATACCTGATCCCTTCGACACCTCGTGATCACACAGGCTGGTGTGCTTCTTCCATGTGGGATTTGTTGCTTCTGAGCTAGATGGCCACTTGTTCACCTTCAAGCCTTTAAGACCCCAGACACTATCTCTTTTGATAGCCGGGCACCATCAGCTTTCTTCGCCACATTTGCTTATGCACCCGTTTGATCTTGGCGATCATATCATGGAGGTGTGCACCCAATGATATGATTTTTTGTTCTTTGATGCCTGATACTTGATCCCATTGACACCTCATGATCACACAGGCTGGTGTGTTCTTCCATGTGGGCTTTGTTGCTTCTGAGCTAGATGGCCGCTTGTTTATCTTCAAGCCTTTAAGACCCCAGACACGATTTCTTTTGATAGCCAGGCACCATCAGCTTTCTTCACCACATTTGCTTGTTCACCCGCTTTGGCTTCAGCAGTTGTGTTGGGAGGGTGAGCATCATAGAATGCCAATTTAATAGAAGAAAGTATTCATGCATTGAGGGAGTGCTTGAGTAGAGCCTCTGCCACCTTAATACTAAACCTATAAATATAGACACATAGATCTATTTCCCTATCCACATATATTTGCATGTACATGTCTTTGTCTGGGCCTCTATAAATGCCCTTTGCCTCCTAGCTCTTTCCTCTATTTCCCTTGACTTTCCTCCTGCCCCACTATCATGCTCCGTCCCCATCTCGGTTACAGCTATACCTCTTCTTTACATAACCTTACCCTTGATCATTCCCTACCAGGCCTGCCACTCCCCCCTCACCACCAATTTGAGTCTCATGTTGTTCCCTTGTCCCTGGGTTTGTTAACACCACTTCCTTACCCCCCCCCCCCTGATAACTGTCCCAACTCCCCCCGGAACTGTCGGTCCCATGGTTTTTCCTCCAGATAGTTCATCCAGCCTGTCTTATTTAGACAGACCTGTGGAGATAATAACACGCACAAAAACAAGACAGAGGAAAACAAAGCAACAGTATACAACAAAACAGCAACAACAAACCACTGACAAAGAACAAATCAAAACACATCAAGAACAAAAAGCTTGTAGTTAGTTCAAGGATCATGTGTTGGCCTTTAGGAGTGTTTTCCAGTCCAGTCTGTTGGAGCACCACGCCCTGGCCCCAAAGTCCACTTTCAGCATTCCCTTGGGACCTTGCCGTGCCATTCCCTTGCTGTTCTGCTGCACTCCCCCAGTGCTTTGCCTCGGTGTGGTGGGATCAGGTCAGGTGCAATTCCCACACTGTGTCTCTGGTGCTGTCCCTTGTAGAGCTATTGGTCACTGAGGGGCATCGTGTCTCATAGTGGGGCCAGCCATGTTGTTCTCTCTGTGGACTGGCTGCTCTAATCAGGAACATCATCCTCACGGCCTGGTGGGCCAGGCTGTGCTCCACTCTCCTCCTCCTTGATGGGAAGTTTTACTGGATAAAGGATTATTGGATTGCAATTTTTGCCTTTCAACTTTCGAAATATACTGCTCCAATTTCTTCTTTCCTCCGTGGTCTCTGAAGAGTTCTGAGCTTATTCTTATATGTGTACCCTTTTATGTGACTCTTTTTTCCTCTCTAGCTGCCCTCAGGAGTCTCTCTTTTTCCTTGAAGTTTGATAATTGACTACTACTGTGTGTGTTTGTGTGGTTTCTTTTGTGTGTGTGTGTGTGTGTGTGTGTGTTAATCTGTTTGGTGTTCTCTCTGCTTCCTGGATGGTTACTGTCTCCTCATGTGTAATATTGGGGGCATTTTCTTCCAAGAATTCCCTATTTTAGCTGCAGTTTTGCTTCTTCCTATTCAGGCACATCAATAATTCCAATATTATTTCACTTCATTGCATCCCGCATCATCCTCAGGATATCTTTAGGGTTTTTTTTTCCCTCAGGCTTATTTTGTTTTGTTTTGTGTTCATTAAAATTGTTTCACTCCTTTGCTGAAGTCTGCTTGGTTGTGTTCAAGTTCAGGTTTGATTTTTCCATTTCTTCCATTCTATTGCTCAGTCTTGTATTTTTTTAAATTTCTGCTGTCATTACTTAATTTCTGAATTTCCTTTTTTGGTGAGATTTTTAGTATATCCATTTCTCCTTTTGTTTTCTATATTGATTCCATGATATCTTGTAGGTCTCCAAACTCCATTCTCTTGTGTTCGATATCTGACAGTTCAAAGGCTTCTTTTTCTGTGTTTTCCATTGAGTTTGGGTAGTCTTCAGCTGTTAACTTTCGTTTCTCTCATTTTTTGTGGTAGCTGAAGATGGCTGTTGTTTGAACCACATAGTGGTCAAACTCTAGATGATGTTTAGGCTTCTGGGTTGTGGGGTGAAGGAAAAGTTGTCTCTTTAGGTTAGAGAAGGGTCAGATAGGACCTGAAAATCATATTGTGTGGAGATGAGGAGGAAGTGATAGTTGGGTGGGTAGGAGAAATAAGAGATATGTTTTTTTGAGAGTAGGTTTTAAGTGGTGGTATTAATCATAAGGCTTCCTATTAAATATAGTAATTTTTGATGAGCTGGAAGAGAGTTGATTATAAGAGGCATGCTATTACTTGGTAAATTATGAGAGAATGGGATATTGAGTTGGGGGATGGAGGTTTTGAGGTAATGGTGGTTGCGGACGATGAAGGGCATATTAAGAAACCTATTAGTCACTTATCAGCCCGGTGTATTATATGGAGAGAGTGCAGCCTATCTGTTATTGTATTTCTAGCAGAAGGTCCTTATTTTAGTGGCATGCAGTTTCCCCGTTGATCTCTGGACCATGCCCCGTGAGTTCTAGGCAGAGGACTCTATCTCAGTGCCATCTTCCCAGGTACTTTCCTGCACAACTTTTTCTTGATCCATGTATATGTTCCATATATGGAACCATAGCACATTGAATTATTATAGAATCCCCATTATTCTCAATGTTACTCATACTTTGTTGTTACCCACACAATACAATACCTTTATATAATCAATTAAACATAAACATAAACATTTTTCTAATATTCCCTTCTTTAGACCATGATCTATCTGATATCAGCAATGATAGCTCTGGTTCCACTTTTTCTTTTGAATTAAGCCTGAATTTCTGGCAGTTCCCTGTCAATATATTGCTGCAAACATTGTTGAGTGATCTAAAGCAAAATTTCACTTTCTTAGGATATTAATGCTATTGTTCTAGAATTTCTACATTCTATAATGCCCACTTTCTTTGGGATCTGTGTAAACCTGAATCTCTTCCTGTTGCTTGTCTAGGTTCTTAGCTTCCAAATTTCTTGGCATGCTTTCACAGATCCACTGGTTTGCTGAAACATTTCAATTGGCATCGTGTCAACTCCTGGAGTTTTGTATTCGGATAATGTCTTCAGTGTAGCTTTGACTTCGTGCTTGAGCACCATCAGTTCTTGGTCACATGTTATTTTTTGAAATAGTTGAATGTCCATGAGTTATTTTTGCTATAGTGATTCTGTGTATCCTTCCATCTTATTTAGATTCTCCTTCCACCTTCAATATTGTGCCCATAGAATCTTTTAATATTGCATCCTGAGTCTTGAATTCTTTTAGTTTGATCTACGCTTTTAGTATGTGGAACGTGTCCCCACGTTTTGGTTTTCTAAGTCCCAGTCTTGGAATATTTCACTGTCCTTTGACTTCTAGAGCTGTCCATTGAAATGTTCTGTTCAACGCTTTTACTTCATCATTTCTGCCATTTGCTTTAGCCACTCCACAGTCAAGGTAGATGTCAGAAGAAACTTTGAATCTTGATTTTAATCATAGAGTGTCTAAGGCAGATGGAATAAGACATCAAACTGCTGAACAGAGAATTCCCAAGGGCCCTCAAAAAAACAAAATGAAACATGAGGGGGTACCCCCCCAAACATGGAAATTTTTCCTGAAAAAAAAAAATTACAAAATAACCTTATAACCTTCGAAGTACTCTCCCTTATATTTAATACACTTGTCAAATCAGTGATTTCATTCATGGAAACATTTTTCAAACTCATCTGTTTGGATGGCTGACAGCATCTCCCTGATTTTTTTCTTCACCTCTTCTACGTGTTCTTCACCTCTTCTACATCAAATTGCTCTCCTTTCATGTCCCTCTTCATTCATGGAAACAAAAAAAATGTAGCACAGAGTGAGGTCAGGTGAGTAAGGTGTGTTGGGCAAGAGAGGTGTGTTAGTTTGGGTGGAGTAGAGAAACAAATCCAGATACACTCATATGTGTGTAAGAGAGTTTATATCCAAGAGCAATTATACATTAAGAAAACATCCCAGCCCAGTCCAGATCAAGTCCATACATTTGATATTAGCCCATAAGTCTGATATTAGCCAGCTTGTCCCATAATATCCCATACATTCTTCTACAGACTCATGAAGTACATACAATGATGCTGAAAGCTGGAAGATCATAGGGCAGTGGGTGAAATGTCTTGTGGAAGCAGCTCAGCACTGGTGCATCTCTCCATGTGACTCCTCCAGCTCCAGGGCTGTGGCTGCCATCAGGATAGCTTCATGTGGCTTGTCAATAGAATTTGAAGCAGAGGAGGAAGAGATGAAGTTTCAGAATCCTCATGAGAAAGCCACACCCACAAGAAGGCATCAAGTCAACAACTGAAGACTACCCAAAAAAAGGAAACAGGCATCCGAAGACCCAAAACAGGAAGAAAAAAAAACCATATTGGTGAGGATGAGGGCGTTTGGAGCAGAAACCCAAAACCCATCTGTAGACAATAGGACATCTCTCACGGAAGGGCCACAAGGAAGGGATGAGTCAACCAGGGCACAGTATGGCACTGATGAAACACACACTATTCTGGTTCTTTGAGGCTTCTCACCGCCACTATCATGACCCCAGTCCTGCCTTTCAGTTCTGGATAGACCAGAACCTGTACAAGATTGTTGCACTGTTGGTAGGTGAACAAACATGGTCTTGCTCCATCAATGCCCTATGTGCTGTATTACAATAAGTATTATTCTGGCAAACCTGTAACTGAAATTCTCAGTACATATTATTATAAATTTCCCCTGACAATTAACTCCCATTGTTTGTTTAAATACCATCTAGCCACGAAATAATTAATTCTATACCAATGAATAATACATGAACTACCATGTGTATAGCCTACACTGGCCCAATATCCCTCTCTCAACAAGGCTTTAAAAAATTAGTGTGAGCACCTAAGTGAAGACAATATGAACCAAAGATTATTAAGCCCAAGAGAGATGATTGATAAGACTCTATCATATGGAGCCCAGCTATCAAAAGAGATAGTGTCTGGGGTCTTAAAGGCTTGAAGGTGAACAAGCGGCTATCCAGCTCAGAAGCAAAAAAGCCCACATGGAAGAAGCACACTGGCCAGTGTGATCACGAGGTGCCAAGGGACCAGGTATAAGGCATCATGCAACAACAAAAAAAGATATATGTGTGTATATGTATATATATATGTGTGTGTGTATGTATGTATATACACACACACACCATAGTGAATGAAGGGGGAAATGCAGAGTGGAGACCCAAGGCCCAAGTGTCGGCCAATGGAGATCCCCTCATAGACGGGTTTAGGAGAGGAGATGGGTTAATTAGGGTGCGAGGTAGTACCGATGAAGAACACAGCTTCCCCCCAGATCCTGGATGCTTCCTACCCCCAACTACCATGATCCGAATTCTACCTTGCAGGACTGGATAGGGCAGAGGTTGTACACTGGTGCATATGGGAGCTGGAGGCACAGGGAATCCAGGGTGGATGATACCTTCAGGACCAAGGGTGTGAGAGGCGATGCTGGGAGAGTGGAGGGTGAGTGGGTTGGAAAGGGGGAACTGATTACAAGGATCCACATGTGACCTCCTCCCTGGGGGAGGGACGGCGGAGAAGGGGGGGGAAGGGAGACTCTGGATAGGGCAAGATATGACAAAAGAACGATGTATAAATTACCAAGGGCTCATGAGGGAGGGGGGAGCGGGGAGGGAGGGAAAAAAAAAAGAGGACCTGATGCAAAGGGCTTAAGTGGAGAGTAAATGCTTTGAGAATGATTGGGGCAGGGAATGTATGGATGTGCTTTATACAATTGATGTATGTATATGTATGGATTGTGATAAGAGTTGTATGAGCCCCTAATAAATTGTTTTAAAAAAAGACTCTATCATAATTTAACAAGGAGGTTTTGAAAGGAAGCCAAAGATCTATTACATAAAAAGAAAACATAGATCCAGGAATGGGTTTGGTGCTCTCATGAAATCCTAGCTCCAATTTAAGAACTATTAGTTTTACTTGCCTTCAGGAAGGGAACACAGAATATATGGGTACTATAGCCAAGTGTGATAAAGAAATTAGATAGTGCTGACTATCAGATAGCATAGCATCTGGGGTCTAAAAGGTTTGTTTCCAAACAAGCATCCATTTACATGAGATGTCAACTAAGTCCACATGGAAGAAGCACACCAACATTAGTCACCAAAGGATTATATATCATATAATCTGAAATTGAAGGAGAGATTAGTTCCAGAACCTAAATTGTGAGAATCTGGTTTGCAGAAGGCTATGGGTGACAGTGGGAGTCCAAGATACATTTGTGAGATTGACATAGGGAATAAACCTCCGGTAATTTCCCTCTATCCACAATAAAGGGATGGGAGGAAAGTAGATTGGAATGCATTGGACTACATTGGAGAGATTATTATAGAATATTAAAAATTTAAACCTGACTTGAATGGCTAAAACCTTATCAGTTGATCCCCCCTCTGATGTAGATTAGGCCTGGTCTGGTTTTCAACATTTTTGGTATGTATTTTTTTGTTTGTTAATATTGAGGTTTATCTAAAATGTATTATGCCACTGGGGGTCACCGTCTTGAGTGTTTATTATATGTTTTTCAGTATATGAAACCCAAGATTGATGAACCGCTAGGGGTAGCAAGTAGAATAAGGGTTTCTGGGGGATACAGAAGTGTTGTGGTTTTGGGGGTGGGAGTGGGGCGGGCAACTGGAAGCTGATATCAAGGAGTTCAGGAAGGAAAATAATGTTTTGAAATGGATTGTGGAGCAATTGTACAATACTGCTTTTTGTGACTGAACTATTGAATGCTATGGTAACTGTATTAACTCCCAATAAAATAATTTTGTAAAAAAACCCCAACTATACAGAAACTTATCCCTGTTCTATTCCTGGGTTTTTGTATCTGTCTCTTCTCTAGCTACCAATCTTGGAGAGAGGAAGAGAGAGATGAAGATGGAGAAAAAGACAGACAGAGAGAGAGAGAGAGAGAAAGAGAGAGAGAGAGAGAACACTGAGGAATGAAAAAAAGTACATCTTGTTTTTGATAGTAGGATTTTAAAAATTTTATAAACGCTATTGTTTTTAAAGCTTTCTCTGGTGATTATAGATCACAGACATTCCACACACAAAAAAGAAAGAAACTTAGGAGGAAAGCAAGATGGGGGATGATTACGTTACAGATTTAGTCATCTCCTAATAAGGCACCTGTTTGACTAAGATAAGATCCAATTAAAAGTTTCTTCTCTACTGGTTCAAGCACCAAATCAAACTAAAAAATTTCCAATGTCTTTATGGTGAGTTGAGAATAATTAATGACTTATGAATATGGATAAGGTGGCTGAGTAACTATTAGACTGTAAATCTAAAAACGGGCTAGGCTAGGCTATGTTAGGCTAGGCTAGGCTAGGCTGTGTTGAGGTTATGATCTGTTAAAAGAATAGTAATACCGGCTACTAGAACTGGTAATCAGAGAAGTAATAATACGACTGTAATCATTACAGATCAGACAAATAGGGTAGATGATGTTGAAATATAGCAGGTGGTTTTATATTGATTACAGTAGTGAAGTTGATTCCTCCAAAAAAAAAATTCAGGAAACCCAGGCCAGCAGTAATGAGGGAGAGAACAGTAAGCTGTAAAAGGCCCCAGTGTGAGAAAGATTACCCGCTAGAGGAGGGTAAACAGCTCAGCCTGTTCCTGCTCCTGCCGCAACTACTTAAGGGGCAAGTCAAACAAGAACTGAGGGAGGAAGAACACTGAAACTTACATTGTTTATTGGAGGGAAGCCTATATCAGATACTCCAAATTATTAAGGGAACTAATAAATTTCAAAAGACTATAATTATGATAGGTAAAACAATAAAGAAAATTGTAATGAAACCATGAGCTGTGATCATAACTTTATAAATTTGGTCATCACCTCATAAGGCAGCGGGTTGATGGATTTCAGCTAGCACTAAAAGACTTAAAGCAGTTCTTACTGTACCGGCCCAAGCATCAAATAGGAGGTACAGTGCTCCTGTATCTATAGGGTGAGTAGACATAATTAATGATTTATGAACCGATGTAAGAGGGCTAAGGACTACAGACTGTAAATCTAAATACAGCTAAGTTAGGCTACCTAGCCTACTAGGCAGTGTTGAGATTTTCTTATCTGTTAAAAGCTTAGTGATAAGGGCTGCTAAAATTGGCAAGGAAAGAAATAATAGCAAGGCTGTAATCATGACTGGTTATACCAATAGGGGTTATTGATATTGAGATATAGAAGGCAGGTTTATATTGATTGCTGTAGTAATGAGGTTGATTGCTCCTAAATTAGAGGCAACCTCAGCCAGGTGAAGGAGAGAATAGTTAAGTTGACGGAGGCTCTGGTGCGAGCAAGATTATCCGCAAGAGGAGAGAAAAGAGTTCGGCTGGTTCCTGCTCCTGATCCAACTATTGAAGAGGCAAGTAAAACACAAAAGAAGGGATGAACAAGTCAGAAACTTTTATTGTTTATTCGCGGGAAGGCTAGAGTGGGGGCTCCAATCATTAACGGAACTTATCAATTTCTGAAGCCTCCAATTGTGATAGGTATTATGATAAAGGAAATTATGATGGCAGCATGGGCTGTGATGATTGTTATAAATTTGATCATCACCTAATAAGGCATCTGGTTGATGTAGTTCAGCTAAATTTTAAAGACTTAAGGAAGTTCCTACTATACTGGCACAAACACCAAACAGAAGGGTCAAGATTCCAATGTCTTATGGTTAGTTGAGAATAATAAATGATATATGAACGTAGGTGAGGCGGCTGAGTAAGTATTAGACTGTAAATCTGAAGGCAGTCTGGGCTAAGCTAAGCTAGGCGAGGCTAGCCTGCTAGGCTTCATTCAGTGTTTGATGTGTTAAAAGTATAATAATAGCTGCTAGAAGTGTTGATGAAAAAAGTAATAATAAGGTTGTAATCATTACAAATCAGGATAATAGGGGTAATTAATATTGAGTTATAGCAGGTGGATTTATATTGATTACTGTCGTGATGAAGTTGATTACTCCTAAATTAGAGGAAACCCCAGCTAGGTGACGGGAGGGAAACAAGTCAACAAAGGCTCCTGTGTAAGCGAGATTGCCTGAAAAAGAGTAAACAGTTCAGCCTCTTCCTGCTCCTACTCCTGCTACAATTATCGAACAGACAAATAAAAAGTAACTGAGGGAGGAAGAGATAAAAAATTGATATTGTTTATTTAGGGAAGGCTATATCAGAGGCTCCAATCATTAAGGGAATTAATGTCCATAGCTTCTAATTATGAAAGGCATGACAAAAAAGAAAATTATGACAATAGCATAGGGTATGATGATTATGTTATAAATTTGGCCATCACCTAATAAAGTACCTGGTTGACTGAGTTCAGCTCAAATTTAAAGACTTAAGGCCAGTCCTATTATACTGACACAAGCATCAAATAGAAGGTACAGTGTTCCAGTGTCTTTTGGTAAGTTGAGAATAATCAATGATTTATGAACATAGACAGGTGGCTTAGTAAGTATTAGGCTGTTAATAAAAGACAGGCTAACCTAGGCCTGGCCAGGCTAGGCTAGGCTAGGCTGTATTGAAGTTTCAATCTCTTAAAGTTTATTAATACTGGTGTCTAGAACTGGCAAAAAGAAGAAATAATATGATTATAATAATTATGGATCAGACAAATAGGGGAAATTACAGTAGTGCTGAATTAAATTTCTCCTATAATAGAAGAAACCCAGACCAGGTGAAAGGAGCGAAAAAATTAAATCAACAGAAGCTCAGAAGTGAGCAAGTTTACCCATGAGAAAATTGTAAACAGCTCAACCTGTTCCTGCTCCTTCTTCAACTACTGAAGAGGCAAGTAAAGTAAAGGAAACCCAGGGCAAAGGAAGGGAGATAGATAATGGTTAAGTAGACAGAAGCTCAGGTGTGATCAAGATTACCTGGAAGAGCAGGACGAACATTTCTGCCTGGTTTTTCTCCTGCTTCAACTACTGAAAAGGCAAATAAAAGAAGAAATGATGAGGAAGTAGTCAGAAACTTGTATTGCTTATTCAAGGAGAAGCTATATTGGGGGCTCCAATTATTAAGGGAACTAATCAATGTTCCAAACCTCCAATTACTATAGCAACACAGCAAATTATGATGGAAGCATGTACTGTGAAGATTAAGTTATAAAATTGTCATTACCCAATAAGGCGCCTGTTTTTTCTGAGTTCACCTTGAATTAAAAGATTTAAGGCAATTGCTATTATACTGGCTCAAGCAACTAACAGAAGATATAGTGTTCAAATATCTTTATGGTTATTTGAGAATAATCAATGATTTATGAGCATAGGTAAGGTGGTAGAATATGTATTAGACAGATTAGGCTATGCTAAACTAGGCTAGGCTAGATTGTATTGAGATTTCGATGTCTTAAAAGTATATTAGGGGCTGGCCCCAATCCAAACTACATAAACCCCTACCCCTTTCCCTGGAAGAATTTATTTCAGAGGAAACCTCCGGGAGAGGGACATGTCTTATGAGAGCACATGGGAGCAAATGAAGGAGGAGGAAGAGAGAGTGGAGCATATCCTGGACCATCAAGCCTTGAGGACGATATTCCTGCTCAGAACAACCAATCCACAGAGAAGACCATATGGCCAGTCCCACTATGCGACACAACATCCCTTACTGACCTATAGTCCTACAGAGGACAACACTGGAGACACAGTGTGGAAATTGTGCCCAATCTGATCCCACTAAGGGTGGGATCAACAGTAAGGGTGGGAAAAACACTAAGGGTGTGCAACAAAGCAGCAAGGGGAACAGAGCAACGAAGTCCCCAGGGAATATAAAAAATAGACTTGGGGCCAGGGTTTGGAACCCCATCAGACTCAACCGGAAAATACTCCTAAAGGCCAACAAACAGTCCTTGAACTAACTACAGGCATTTTTGTTGTTGTTGTTGGTTTTCTTTGTCACTGACTTTTTGTTTTCTTTTGTTGCTTTGTTTTGCTCTGTCTTGTTTTTGTGCATGTTATTATCGCCACAGGTCTGTCTAAATAAGATAGGTTGGATGAACAATCTGGAGGAGCAAACAATGGGACCGACGGTTCCAGGGGACATGGGAGAGGGGGAGGTGGTGTTAAACTCAGGAACAAGGGACAACAAGTGATCCAACTTGGTGGTGAGGAGCCTGTAGGAAGCCTGGTAGGGCATGATCAAGGGCAATGTAGCGGAATTAGTTTGGGTACTTTAGAGAAACAAATCCACAGAAACTCATGTATAAGAGACTTTTATATAAAGGTTAAGTGTACATCAAGAAAACATCCCAAGCCAGTGCTGCCCAAGCCCACAAGGCTTAACCCATCAACCCATATGTCCAACACCAATCCACAAATTTCTCCTCCATCTCACAAAACACACACAGTGATGCTGACTGCAGAAGGAAAGCTGAATCAGTGAATGTGTAATCATCTCAGCGCTGGCAGGGGTCTCCACATGGCTGCTCCAGCACCCAGGGCTGCATCAGGGTAGGTCCATGTGGCTTCTCCTCAGGAATGTCTTGCAGGAAGTGGACCTTGCCAGCTAAAGCAGGGAATTTGCTAAGTCAGCTGCACCCTGTTCTGACCATCAGAAAGCAAGAGACCTGAGAACTAGAAAGGTGGGGTTAACCGAGCCATTTATTCCTCTGCCCTTCAATTAACCCCACATGTGTTTATCAGCTACGTTGACACAATAAACTAATTAACTCAGTAACCAAGAGGAATTACTGAAACCCAAAGGAAGGCTGAGCATGATAGTGGGACACGAGGGATAAAAGGCTTGAAGGTAGACAAATGGCCATCTAGCTCAGAAACAATAAAGCCCACATGGTAGAAGCACACCAGCCTGTGTGATCACAAGGTGCTGATTAGTTATCAGGCACCAAAGAACTAAAAAAACCAAACCATTGTGAATGAGGGGGAGTGAAGATTGGAGACCCAAGACACATTTGTGGGCAAATGAACACCCCCTTACAGAAGGGTTGTGGGGCGGAGATGAGCCAATCAGGGTGCAGTGTAGCAACGATGAAACATACAACTTTCCTCTAGTTCATAAATGCTTCCTTCCACCCACTATCATGATCCCAATTCTACCTTTCAAATCTGACTAGACCAGAGGATGTACACTGGTACAGATAGGAACTGGGAACACAGGAAATCCAGGGCAGATAATCCCTTTAGGACCAGTGGTGTGAGTAGTGATACCGGGAGGGTGGGGTGGAAAGGGGGAACTGATTACAAGGATCTACATATAATCTCCCTGGGGGATGAACAACAGAAAAGTGGGTGAAGGGAGATGTGGGACAGTGTAATATATGACAAAATAATAATTTATAAATTATCAAGGGTTCATGAGCGAGGGGGGAGTGGGGAGGGAGGGGAAAAATGAAGAGCTGATGCCAAGGGCTTAAGTGAAGAGCAAATGTTTTGAGAATGTTGAAGGCAACGAATATACAAATGAGATTTATACAATTGATGTATGTAAGGATTGTGATAAGAGTTGCATGAGCCCCCAATAGAATGATTTAAAAGTGTATATTAATATCAGTTGTTAGAACTGATAATAAAAAGAGTAATGATACAGCTGTATTTATTACAGATCAGTCAAATAGGAGTGATTGATATTGAGATAAAGCTGGTGGGTTTTTCTTAAACAGTTTTATTGGCAGTTAATCTACATAGCACACAATTCAATCCTTCAGTCATATCAAGAAGAATTGTATAATCATTCCCAGAATCCCCCCTCCCATGATTAAATCACCTTTAAAATGACTTGTGGAGAAAGAGTCAAGATGGTGTCCAGATAGAATCATTGGCCTGGTGCTCCTGATATCACATCAGAAAATTAAGAGGTAAGGAGGCCAATGTTGGGAGGCTGCGTGTTAAAAATAGATTCAGTGTACTAGGGTCTGGTTCAGACCCTCCTCCTCTGTATTTTCACTCACAGAGTGATTTGAGAACTTGCGAAACACTAAGTTCTCTGAGTCTGCCCTTCGGCTCCACTAATCCCTCAACTTGGTCCAGTGGGACAGTGTCCCACTTCTTGCTCCCAAGATCTGAGACCCGAAGCATGCATTAATTTCCTAAGGCTGCTGTCTAAAGGTATTCATAATCCCAGACTCATGGAGAGCCTCTGAGAACAATCCATAAGACCTCACACTGGAGTTCCCCTCTCTTTCATCCTTACTCTTGAGCTTTCCATCTCCCTTCCCCAGCCAGGAACGGAGTGATTACATTGGCCATCTATTTCCCCCTTCTCTCCAGCTTCGAGTCTGCCAGCATGGATAATAGATAATTAGACACTATTTTGCAGGAATTGAAGAGTTCTTGGGATATTTACCCATGACAGAATGCAGATTCCTGGAGCAAGGTTTGCTGGAGAGAGCCAGGAGTGACACAGGAGTGCAGCAGGGGGGAGAATTCATATCCAGTCAGCCCCAAACCCACTCAGCTAATCTGGTCTTCCTTCCCTGGGGGACAGCACAGCACAGTCCCAATACCAGGGCCCATCACAAGCCCATTATAAAAAGAGAAAATTTTTTTTTGTTTTTAAAAAACACTTTCAAGTCCAGGCTGTGTTCCTTTGTGTAATTTTGGCTGCAAGCCACCAGAAACTTGGTCCGCTAGGCAGAACTCTAATCGCTAGAGCACAGCCTAGGATTTTAACATAACAAAACAGGAAAAGCCAACAGGGGTTGAAAGCCACAGACCAAGCCAAAAACTGGCTCTGTCTTTAAAATACTGCAAATTGTGGCCAGGCAGTCCAGACCAGGCCTATTTCCATGCTGCAGGGCCACCCCAACCTGACCCAGTGACACACTTACAGTCACTGGCCTCAGCCCACCCTACAAGGTCTCTCACTGCCGCCAGCAACTGAGTCACCACAGCACCTTGCCTACAAAGCAGTCTGACCCATCACCATAGTAGGCCACAGGTAGTCCCTGAAACCCCTCTTACCAGTCACACAGAATGTGTTAGTCTGGGTTGACTAACCCATATTCATAGACTCTCATGTGTGTGTAAGAGAGATATTTATATCAATGAGTAATTGTATATTAAGAAAACATCCCATCCTAGTCCAGATCAAGTCCATAAGTCTGAAATTAGCCCATATGCTGACACCAGTCTATAAATTCCTCTTCAGACTCATGCAGCACATGCAATAATGCTGAATGGAGGAAGATCACAGGCCAGTGGGTGGGAAGTCTTGTGGATGCAGTGGTGGTGGAAGCATTGCTGCGCTTGCATGGGTCTTCATGTGGCTTCTCCAGCTCCAGCGCTCTGACTCCATCAGCTTAGCTCCATGTGGCTTGTCAACAGGAATGTCTCGCAGGGAGAGTGTGTGTATCTGTCTTCCAGTCAAATATTTATCTCTGTAGGACCTTCAAATGAAATAATCAAGGTATGACCTGATTGACAGCCTAAACTCCACCCCTCACTCTTAATCTCAAATTGACACCAGATTATGTAACTTCTACACAGAGAAAGGGCTCAGGGCCCCTCAGTCGCCAAGTAACATGGTTCCAAGTTCTTCTAAACCAACATGCAGACAGCAACATACTTCAATACCTTCAACAATAAAACAAGGAAAACAAAATGCAATAGTGGAGGAAGTCCTAAACCCAATGATGCTCACAGAAGAAACAGACATTTAACTGCAACAAAAAGAAATCTTTAGAATGCTGCTTGGAACAATAAAGGATATGAGGGAAGCAACGCAGACTAAGGATGCAATGATAGAGGAGATGAAATCCATGCACCAAAAGGAAACACAAGAACTGATGGATGATGTAACAGAAGCAAAATATAAGATAACAAACCTCACCAACAGACTTGAAGAGGCAGAGAATTGTACCAGCGATTTCGAGGACAATCATGCAGATTTCAAAAAACAGGAAAAATAGTCAAATAAGATAAAGATATAGATATAATTAGTAGCAATCTGGTTTTGTCTCTCTGGAGAACCCTGTCTAACATATTTTGGTACCAGGAGTGCTTTCAGAGAAATAAAATCATAAATATGGCTTCTTAAATTGGATCTCCAGCCTGATTAGTCTTAACACTAGTGATGCTACTTCAACATCCAAAAGCATGGATAAGTCTGCTACTCTTCCTAATCCATGGTGTGAACTATCAAAGATAATAACTAAAGTAGCACCACAGATAGATTAGGTGCTGGTTAAAGGAGAGGCTCTGAGTGATCGTATGTTTGATATCTGCCAGGAGTTTTGTAAAGATACCAAGTAGAGGGAATCTGCTTGGCTGGTCCTTTTTACAATGGAAAGTGTGATTAAGGGAGGGGTAGTCTCAGAGCCTCAAAAGCGTGCCTCAGGTGCAGACTAATGGATTTGAAAACTTCCATCTGTACTCAAAAGGGAACCTTTTCTCCTCTGTGAAAAGAGCTGACATTGTGGAGAACCAGGTCCAGAGGCTCCTTATACGAGTGGCTGAATTACAACAGCAGCTGGATTGTAGATCTAGAGTAGTGTCTGAAACCAAAGTAAGGACATTGATTGGGAAAAGTTGGGACCCTGAAACATGGGATGGGAACATATGGGCTGATGATCCAGAAGAGGAGGATATTGAGCCCTTAGAAAAAATTGACCCATCCCAATCAATAGATCCACCCCTCCCAGCTGAAAGTATTCATTCACAATCCAAACCTGAGCAGATTAGCCAAACTGTTCAAGTTAATATGCCAAGTGGGGCTACAGCAGTAGCATGGCCTGAGAGAGATCCTTACAAGACATTGCTGAGAGCATCCAGGAAACACACCCACCGCCCATTATTTCTGCTAGACCTGTCACTAAAATTGTCTCAGAAAGCTCCTAAAGGTGAGGTTGAGATGATTACCCAAGAAGAAGCATGCTATACTCATAAAGATCTGCTCAAGTTTTCAAATACGTACAAGCAGAAGCCTGGGGAATATCCCTGGGAATAGTTACTAAGGGTGTGGGATACTGGTGCACGAAATGTAATATTAGATTGGTCTGAGTTTCTGGATATGGGACCCCTAAGCACAGACTCGTCTTTCAATGTCTCTGTGAGCGAGGCTAAGAGAGGATCTAATTCCTTATTTGGTTTGTTCAATGAAGCATGGACTGCCAGATGGCTTAGATTAGACCAATTTGAAGTACCTGACCTACCTTGGTACACTGTAGAGGAAGGCATCCAAAAACTTAGAGAAAATGGTATGTTGGAATGCATCTATCAGGATATTCCATAGACCCAAAAGGGGGTGTCCTGAGGACATACCCTTTACCACAACCATAAGAAAAAAGTTTGTGAAATGGGCCGCAGCATCTCTTAAGACTCTTGTAATTGCTATTTTATGTGCACCAGGATTAACAGTGGGTCCTGCCCTAAGCGAACTCCAACATTTGCCCACATTGGGGCTGATTGGTCCCCGTTATGGTAGAGGAAGGTGTCAGCACTGAATCAACAGAGACTGGGTGGGCGTGGTTATAATAGACAACATGGTTTCAGTAGTAATCAAAGCAACCTGTCTCATGTGGAATTATGGCATTGGCTACTTAGCCACGGTGTCCCTAGGAATGAAATAGATTGGAAACCCACTAAATATTTATGCGATCTATACAGGTAAAAGAATGGTTGATCAGGTGAACAGCAGGATAGACAGTCACGGTTGCTCAATCAATTCTAGGACCTGAGCCAGTTTACAGGCCCACAACCCCTTGAATGAGGGGGAGGCCGGATCCCTTTGAAGGAGGACCCTGCTACACCATCGAAGGTCTATACTGTTAGTTTTTCTCCTAGCCTTCCCCAACAGGACCTGTGGGGGAAAGGAAATATTCAAACTTTTCGGGGATTACTGGACACTGGCTCTGAACTGACACTAATTCCAGGAGACCCAAAGTGTTTCAAAGGCCCACCAGTCAGATTCGGGGCTTATGGAGGTAAAGTAATCAATGGAGTTTTAGCTCAGGTATGCTTCACTGTGGGTCCAGTGGGTCCCAGGATCCAACCTGTGGTTATTTCCCCAGTTCCAGAATGCATCATTGGAATAGACATACTTAGTAACTGGAAGAACCCCATATTGGATTCTTGAAATGTGGAATAAGGGCTATCATGGTAGGAAAGGCCATGTGGACACCATTAGAAATGCCATTACCTAGGAAAATAGTAAACCAAAACCAGTACCACATTCCTGGTGGGATTGCAGAGATCAGTGCCACCATCAAAGACTTGAAAGATTCAGGGGAGGTGACTCCTACCATTTAACCCACCTATTTGGCCTGTAAAGAAGACAGATGGATCCTGGAGAATGACAGTGGATTATCTTAAACTTAACCAGGTGGTGACTCCAATTGCAGCTGCTGTCCCAGATATGATTGCATTGCTTGAGAACATTAATACTTCTCCTGGTACATGGTATGCAGCTATTGATCTGGCTAATGCCTTCTTCTCAATACCAGTCTAGAAGGACCACAGAAGCAGTTTTCCTTCACCTGGCAGGGGCAACAATATACTTTCACAACTCTCCACCAGGGGTATATAAACTCTTCTGCCCTGTGCCATAATTTAGTCAGAAGGGGCCTTGATCACCTGTCTATTCCACAAAATGTCACACTGGTCCATTATATTGATGCCATTATGCTGATTGGACCCACTAAGGAGGATGTATCAAAGACTCTAGATTCATTGGTACAATATCTACGTACAAGAGGTTGGGAAATTAACCCAACAAAGATTCAGGTACCCTCGACATCAGTAAAATTTCTAGGAGTTCAGTGGTATGGGGTATGTCGAGATATTCCTACTAAAGTGAAGGATAAGCTATTGAATTTAGTGCCCCAATGATTACAAAAGAGGCACAACGCCTAGTGGGCCTCTTCGGATTTTGGAGGCAACATATCCCTCACTTGGGTGTTCTACTTTGACCTATAATCAAGTGACATGAGAAGCCTCCAATTTTGAGTGGAGCCCAGAACAAGAAAAGGCTCTTCAACAGGTTCAGGCTGCCATGCAAGCTGTTTTGCCACTGGGACCATATGATCCAGCTGACCCAATGGTGCTAGAGGTGTGTTAGTTGTAGATAAATATGCAGTGTGGAGTCTTTGGCAGACCCCTACTGGTGAATCACAGCGTAGACCATTGAGATTTTGGAGTAAAGTCCTGCCATTCTCTGCAGACAACTACTCCCCCTTTGAAAAACAGTTGTTAGCCTGTTATTGGGCCTTGGTGGAGACTGAATGCCTCACCATGAACCACCAAGTCACCATGAGGCCTGAACTACCTATCATGAACTGGGTATTGTCTGACCCATGAAATCATAAAGTTTGATGTGCACAGCAACACTCCATTGTTAAATCAAAGCGATATATACGAGATCGGGCCAAAGTAGAACATCCTCTCCAGCTTTTGATGTTTTCTGTTCTTTGCTTTGGGCTAGGACTGTAGGTGTAAAGTGGTATCTCATGTGGTTTTCATTTGTATCTCCGTGGTGGCTAGTGTTCATGAGAATTTTTTTCATGTTTGTTAGCCATTTGTACTTCATTTTTTGGTGAACTGTCTGCTCATATCTTTTCTTCATTTCTTATTTAGGTCTCTTATCGAGCTATTGTAGAGTTCTGTATATTTTGGTAAATAGCGCATTGTATGATGTGTCATTGATGCAGTAGTTTCCCCAGACTGCTCTCTAAATCTCAGACTCACAGAGAGTGTCTGAGAACTAGTCATGAAGGCTCATACCATAGGTCACCTCTCTCCAACCCTCCCTGCTATGGTACTCATGGGCTTTGACTGTCCTTTCCCTGGCCAAAAACAGAGCAACTGCTTTGGCCATCTGCTCAGCTCCCTCCCTGCCAGCATGGGTAACAACAGATAATTGGACACTAATTTGCTGCAATTGGAGAACCCCTAGGATAGTTAGGCATGATAGAACATAGATCCTCAGAGCACAGCCTGTGGAACTCTGCAGAAGGGAACCAGGGGTGAAACTGGAGGGCATCCAGGGCAATTCAAACCCAGTGGGCCCCAAACCCACTTTGGCTTATCTGGTCACCTTCTTCCTTGGGTGACAGCAGGGCACAGTCCCGATACCCAGACACCCTACAAGCTAATTATAAAATAGCTCCCAAATGACAACAACTGCTTTCAATTTAAGGCTGTGTTCCTTTGTGTAACTGAATGTAAGCCACCAGAAACCTAGTCCATTAGCATGGCGTTAACACTACAAAACAGGTATATAGCAGATTCCCTTAGCATATCCTACAGAGCTGTAACATAACAAAACATGAAAAGTCAATAGGAACTGAAAGCCACAGCCAAAGCCCAAAACTGGTTCTACCCTGTAGCATGCAGCTATGGGCCTCACAGTGTTCCCCCCCACCCCCCGGTTGCCTCTGGACCTGAGGGTACACTATCAACCTTCACTGTACCAGCAACAAATGCCAGCTTAAAACCCTCACCCCCACCCCCCGAGGTTTCTCTCCAATGCTGCTCACTAAACTGCAACGGGTCCTTGTCTGATCGGCCTATACAGAGCCAACCTTATGACCTGCAATTTTCTGGCCAGTGTTCCCTGAGAGGGCCATCCAACCCACCTTCCAAACCACACAATAGGTTATAGTGAGAGGGAAACCCCAGAAGGACAAAGCCATAGACTGTTCAAACCCATAGGGCAGTTAGCTACAGGAGGTCTGTAGAAGCATTCCTACCAACCTCCCAAAGAGAGAGACCAGGGTTCTTTGACTCCCAGGAAAATTAGACTGAACTCTTCTAAAACAACATGTAGACAGAACACTGCTTCCACAACCTCAATGAAAAATCAGGATAAACAATAGGCAATATTGGAGAAAGTTCTGAACCTAATGATGTTTATAGAAGAAGCAGATATTGATCTGCCACAGAAAGAAATCTCCTGAATGCTTCTTGGAGTCATACAGGATATGAGGGAAGCAATACAGCATAAGAATGAAATGATAGAGGTGATAAATACCATGCACCAAAGGGAAATACAAGAGTTCAGGGACTAGGTAACAAAAGCAAATACATTCACAAACTAGAAAAGCAGAGAATTATACCAGCGACCTCCAGGATAACCAGGCAGCCTTAAACAAAGGGGAAAGAGTCAAACAAGAAAATCAGAGAAGCTGAAGAAAATCTGAGAACAATGTCTGATGTTATGAAGAGGAACCACATTAGAATAATTGCACTACTGGAACAAGACATAATGAAAAAGTTAATGGCAAAAATAGCGAGGGAATTCCTAGAGGAAAACTCCCCCAGCTTAATGAATGAACACAAGGCAACTATTCAGGAGGCTGAAATGACATCAGCTAGATTGAATCCCAAGAATAATTCTCCAAGGTATATAATAATTAAACTATCCAACTTTGAGGAAAAGAAGATCATAAGATCAGCTAGGGAGAAAAGGCAGTCACCTACAAATGTACCCAAATAAGAACATGCTCAGACCTATCAGCAGACACCAGGAAGACAAGGAGAGTAACATTCTGAAAGCTGAACAAAAATAATGCAAACCCAAGGATACTCTACCCAGCCAAATGATCTATACAGATAGATGGAGAAGTAGCAGTCTTCTTGGACAAGGAAAAACCTCAAAGAATATGTTAAAAGAAACCCAGCTCTACAAAAAAAATTCTTACTGACCCAGCATGGGCAGAAGAATAACACTCACTGAGCACAAATAAGAGACCACCATATAGAGCAATTCCACCCAGAGGTCAACACATTAAAAACAAACCCCAAGCTAGCCTTGGCTCAAAGGTGAAAAGAAGGCAAGAGTGAATCCCCCACCCCCAACACACATAATGCACTGATAAGAAGGGAGGTAGGGTGTGGTGCAGAAAGCTGATGGTGTCTGGCTATTAAAAGATTTAGTGTCTGGGGTCTTAAACTCTTGAAGATAAACAAGTGTCCATCTAGCTGAGAAGCAACAAAACCCACATGTAAGAAGCACTGTGTGATCAGGTGTCCGGCATCAAAGACCCAGAACTAAAATTCATGTCAATTTGAATGAGGTGGGGGAGTGTGGAGTGGAGGCCTAAAGCCAATCTGTAGGCAATTGGACATCCCCTTACAGAAGGATTGTGGGGGAGAATACAGGCTCGTCAGGGTGCAGTATAGCACTGATGAAACATACACCTTTCCTCTGGTTCTTTAGTTATTCCTCACCCCCACTTTCATGACCCAAATTCTACCTTACTTACAAATCTAGCTAGACCAGAGCATTTACATAGGTACAGATAAGACTGGAAACACAGGGAATACAGGACAGATAAATGCCTCGGGATCAATATTGAGAGTAGCCATACTAGGAGGGGAAGCGGAAGATAGGGCAAGAAGAGGGGAACCGATCACAATGACCTATCTATAAACCCATCCCAGGGGGACGGACAACAGATAAGGGGGTAAAGGGAGAATTGGACAATGCAAGACATGGAAAATAATAACATAAATTATTAAGGGTTCCTGAGGGAGGGAGAAGGAGGGAGGGAGGAGGAGGGAGGTGAAAAATGAGAAGCTGATATGAAAGGCTCAAGTAGAAAGTAAATGTTTTGAAAATGATGATAGCAATGAATGTACAAATGTGCTTGACACAATGGATAATGGAGTGTGATAAGAGTTGTAAGAGCCCCCAATAAAATTATTTATAAAAAAATAAAATAAAGTGAAAAAAAGACTTAAGGCAGTTCTTGCTATCCAGGCATGAGCATCGAATAGAAGGTACAGTGTTCCCATGTCAACAACAACAACAAAAAAAGAGTTGTATGAGCCCCCAATAAAATGTTTTTTTAAAAAGAAGGGAGGCAGGAAAACATGCAACACAAAAGGTATGAGATGACATCACAGTGAATACAGATGGATGCAATAACCTTGAATATGAATAGACTGAACTCACTGAATCATTTAAGAGACCAAGACTAGTAGACTGGTGTAAAAAACAAAACCCATCGATCTGCTGCCTACAAGAGACACATCTCCAGCTTGCAGACAAAAATAGACTGAGAGTCAAAAGCTGGAGAATAATATACCAACAAATGGCAATGCCATAAAAGCAGGGTTGCAATCCAAATCTATGACAAAATTGATCTCAAGGAATAAGCTATAATAAGATATGAAGGGGAACTATGTAATGCTCAAGGGAATAGTAGACCAAGAACCAGTGAGCACAATAAATATATATGTGTCCAATGAGAAACCTTTGGAATTCATCAATATAAACACTCCAAGTCAAAAAAAGAAATCACAGGCTCAGGAATCATAGTAGGTAACTTTAATACACAGCTCTTTGAGAAAGATAGGACAAAGGGAAAGACGCTTAACAAGGAAGCTGTAGAACTAAACTCCACAAATAGACAACTTGACCTGAGAGACATTTTCAAAGCTCTCTACCTAAATGCAAACAAATTCACATTTTTTTTTCAAGCCAACATGGCACATACTCTAAGATTGACCACATGCTGGGGCTTGTAGAAATTCAAGCAAATAGAGGTCCTTCAGACTTCCCTTTTGGACCACTATGCCATAAGGATGCAAATCAACAAAAGGACCATTAAGAAAACAAGGACAAACAATTGGAGAATGAATAACTCTATACTGCAAAAATGAGTGTGAACTGGCCAAGATCAGAGCTGAAATTAGGAAGTTTTTAGAAACCAATGAGAATGAGAATACGACACACCAAAACCTTTGGCACAGAACCAAAAGTAGTTATCAGAGGAAGTTTGATAGCAATAAATGCACACATTAAAAAGGAATAGAGATTTACAATTTGTATCCTGGCACAAATCCTCTAGCAAGTTGAGCAGAGTCAACAGGACAATCCTACTAATAGAAAAAGAAAATAAATAGTAAAATCAGGGCTGAGATACAGGAGAGGGAAAATAAGTAAATAATTAAAAAAATCAAGGCAGCTAAAAGCAGGTTCTTTGAAAGGATTAGCAGCATTGATAGACCATTAGAAAACCTAGCCAAAGGAAGGAGGGAACAAATTTCAATATCCAGGACGAGGTATGAAATGGGACAGTACAACAGACCCTAATAAAATTAAAAGGCGAATTACACAGTATTATGAAGGCCTGTACTCCAATGAATTCAACAACTTGAAAGACATGAACAAATACTTGGAAAATCAATCCCTCCCTAGATTATCCCAGATGGACGTCAAGCACCACAACAAACCAATAGCAATAGAAGAAATTGACAAGGTTATGAAGGGATTACCAACAAAAAAATCCCCAATCCAGACAGCTTCACAGGAGAATTCTCCCAAGCATTCAGGGAAGAACTGACAGTAATCCTACACAAATTCTTCCAGAGCATAGAAAAAGACAGCAAACTCCTGAACTCTTTCTATAAAGTTAGTGTTACACTGATACCTAAACCGGGCAAGGATCCCACAGTAACATACAAATATAGCCTAATATCCCTAATGAACATCCGTGCAAAATTCCGTAACAAAATACTGGCCAATATAATACAAAAGTATATAAAATGAGTAATTTACCACGACCAAGTGGGATTCATTCCAGAGATGAAGGGATGGTTTAATATCTGATAACCCATCAGCATTATTTGCCATATTGGCATGAAAAACTATAAGGATCACATGATAATATTGATAGCCACAGAAAAGCATTCGACAACATTCAACACTCATTCCTTTTTAAGACACTCAGAAAGATAGGAATGGAAGAAAAATTCCTTCATATAATACAAATTCTATATGAGAAACCAATAGCTAACCTTGTAGTCAATGGAGAAACAACGAAAACAATCTCACTGAAAAAGGGGACCAGACAAGGATATCCCTTTTCCCCACTCCTGTTTAACATCATACTGTAGCTAACAACATGAGGCAAAGGAAACACATCAAAGGTATTTGTCTGGGGAAACAAGAGGTGAAACTATCGTTAATCACAGATGATATGATTTTATATTTGGAAAACCTCCAAAGCTCCACAAGAGGAATATAGCAGAGTGGTAGGATACAAGATCAACAAACAGACGTCTAGATGATATATACATCAGATGAGAACACGGAAGAGGAGATCAAAAGGTAGTATCCTTCACAATAGTCAAGCACAAATGGAAATATGTAGGGATATACCTAACCAAAAATAAAAAACAAAAGATTGGTACGAGGAAAATTACAGAGCACTATTACAAGGAACCAAGATTGACCACCAGAAATGGAAGAATATTCCATGCTCATGGATTGAAAAATTTAATATAGTAAAAGATGTCAGTCCTGCCCAAGGCAGTATGTATGTTTACCACTATCCTGATACAAATACCAACATCTTTCTTCAAAGAATTGGAAAAACTGACTACCAACTTCTGATGGAGAGGGAAGAAATCCAGAATTATCCAAGATCTCCCCCAAGAAAAAGGACAAAGTCAGTGGGCTTTCTTTCCCTGACTTTACCACCTATTATACAGTCACAGTGGTCAAAACAGTGTGGTCCTGGTATAGTGACAGATACACAGACCAATGGAAAAGAACTGAAAACCCAGAAATAAAATAATCAATGTACAGGCAACTGAGCTTTGATAAAGGCCCCCAAAATATCAAACGGTAAACAGCTGTCCTCTTCAACAAGTGATGCTGGAAAAAATGGATATCTACCTGCAGGAAGATGAAGCCAGACCCTTATCTCTCTCCATGCACAAGAATAAAATCAAAGTAGGTCACAGATTGAGGTAAAACCCCAAACTATTAGGGCTATCAGTGAGGGAATTGGAACAAACCTGAGAACTTTGGTGCAGGGAATACATAGGTTATCAGAAATAGGGAAGGGCACAAGCACAGAGGAAGCACAAATTAACAAGTGAGATATACTGAAGATAAAACACATGTGTATATAAAAATAATTTGCTGAGAGTAATAAGAGAGCACACAAACTAGAAAAACATCTTTAGCAATGACAAAGGCCTTATTATTAAAATCAATACTCTGCTAGCCCATAATAATAAAAATCCAAATAGTTCATTGAGAAGGCGGGCAAAGGACAGAACAGAAGTTTCACAAGAGCAGAAATCCAAATGGTCAATAAACATATGAGAAAATGTTTCATAACATTAGCCATAAGGGAAATGCAAAAAATGATGAGATACCTCCTAAAACCCTCAAAGATAGCCCAATTAAAAAAGTCAGAAAGCAAAAAGTGTTGGAGGGAGTAATGGTGAGATAGGAACTCTCATCCACTGCTGGTGGACCTGTAGGTAATTGTAGCCATTATAGAAATCAATTTGCTGATAACTAAAACAAGTGGAAATTGAGTTCCCATATAAAACAGCAATCCCCCAATTGGGGATATACCCAGAAGAGTTAAGAAAAAGAACACGGCCAGACACCTGTGCTCCAAATGTTCACCGCAGCACAGTTCAAAATGACAAAGAGTTGGAAACAACCTAAATTTCCATCAATGGACACATGTATTAAAATACTCTGGTACATACATACAATGGAATACTACGCATCCCTAAAAAGCAGTGATGAACACATGAAACACATCATTGTATGGGAGGAGTGGAGGAAATTATGCTAAGCGAGGTAAGCCAAGCACAAAAGGACAAGTACAACATGAGTCCATTGAGATAAGCTTAAATTAGCACAAGGGCCACAGGGGAAAAACCACTAAATGCATAAATTCCTGGGGCGAGGCCCAAGCACTCTAACAGCAGTCAGATCCAACCCAGGGATGCATATGGCAGCCAGCTGAAAAGGAGGGGGAAAAGACATTTAGAAAAAAAAGGACACGGATAGTAGGGGAACAGGGCACTAACCCACCCATGGGGAGGATATTATTTATGTTTCCACTGGAAAGGAGAGAGGGACCAGACCTTAACCTGGCATGCCAAGCCTTGAGGGCAACATATCAGAATGAAGCAATGGAACTAACAGAGAGGTCTGCCTGGCCAGCCCCAAGCTAGCTATGTCGCCCCCTCCTCAGAAGATTGTACTACAGAAGACAGCACTGAAGATACAGCCTGCGGAGACCCAGATCACACAAAAGGAAACTAAGAGGGAGAGAGAGAGAGAGAATGAAATGCAACCTGGCCTACCCACCCCTGAGAAGGACACTTCTCCAAGGCACAGCAAGGACCATAGGGTCGGCCCAACCATGAGACATGACATCCCCTCACTGACCCACAGCACTGCAAGGGACAGCACTGGAGACACAGTGAGGGAATTGTGCCTGGCCGGAACCCCCCACCCCGGGGTGAAACACAAAGGAAATGCAACAGAGCAGCAAAGGGAGCAAAGCAAGGAAGTTCCCAAGGAATCCTGAAAATAGACTTTAGACTCGGAGGGCAGGGCTTGGCACCTCACTAGACTCGACTGGAAAACACACTAAGAGTCAGTACACAGACCTGGAACTATTTATAGGCCCCTTTCTTCTTCTTTTTCATGTCTATCTATATAAGACAGGCAAGAAAAACAATCCCAAAACAATGGGACCAATGGTATGTTGCTGGGGACAGGGGAGAGGGGAAGGCAGGGAGAAAGGGAAGGGGGAACCAATAAACCCCACAAGAGATCTAAAATTGATGACAAGGAGGGAGCAGAATAATGCCCGTTGGGGCTTGATCTAGTGCAATGTAGCCGAGAGGAATTACTGAGAGCTGAATGAAGGTCGAACATGATAGTGGGACAGGAGGAAAGTAAAAGGAAATAGAGGACATTTATAGAGGTTTAAATATAAGCATGTATACATGTAAATATATTCATGTATAACAATAGGGATATAGGACTCTATACATATATTTACATGTTAAGTATCAAGGTAGCAGACAGACACTGGGCCTCTACTCAAGTCCTTCCTCAATGTAAGAACAGGTTGTTCTAATAACCTGGTGTTCTGTGATGCTCACCCTCCATACATGATTGCTGAAGTAAAAATGGGTGCATAAGAAAATGTCGTGAAGAAAGCTGCTGGTGCCCGGCTATCAAAAGATATAGCATCTGGGGTCTTAAAGGCTTGAAGTGGCCATCTAGCCGGGAAGCACAAAGCCCACATAGAAAAAGCACACTGACCTGAGTGATCAATAGGTGTTGACAGGATAAGGTATCAGGCATCAGAAGACCCAAAACAAACAATCATATTTATGAGGTGAGTCAGAGTGGAGACACAAAGCCCACCTGCAGACAATTGAAAGACGGGTCACAAGGAAGGGACAAGCCAGCTAGGGTGCAGTATAGCACTGAAGAAGCACAACATTCCTCTAGTTCGTTAATGTTCCCCCCACCCCTGCTCCACTATCTAGACCCCAGTTCTACCTCACAAACCTGGCTAGACAGGACCATGTATACTGGTATAGAGAAGAATTCTCGACACATGGAATCCAGGACAGACAAACACCTCAAGAACAATAATGGAAGTAGCAATACCATGAGGGTAGGGAGGAGGTGGTGGGGGGGGGGGCGGGAGAAGGGGAAGAAAGAAGGAACCAATCACAATGATCAACATATAACCACCCCCACCACCACTCCAAGGGCAACAATCAACATAAACATGGGTGAAGGGAGACAGCAGACGGTGTAAGATACGAAAATAATAATTATGATTTATCAAGGGGTCACAAGGTTGAGGGAAGAAGGAAAAAAAAGAGGAGCTGATATCAAGGGCTCAAGTAGAAAGAAAATGTTTTTAAAATGCTGCTGGCAACCTACGTACAAATGTGCTTGACACAATGGATATGTGGATTGTGATAAGAGCTGTAAGAGTTCCAATAAAATGATTTATAATAAAATAAAGTAAAAAAAAAAGACTTAAGGCAGTTCTTGCTATCCAGGCATGAGAATCGAATAGAAGGTGCAGTGTTCCCATGTCTTGGTGTTTGTTGAGAATGATCAACGATACATGAGCACAGTGATAGTGGCTGAGTAAGTATTAGGCAGCAAATCTAATGACCGGCAAGGCTATGCTAGGCAAAGCTAGGCTAGGCTAGGCTAGGCTCTGTTGAGGTTTCTATCTGTCAACTGTATCATAATGCCAGCAGTTAGAACTGGTCATGAAAGAAGTCATAATATGTTTGTAATCAGTACTGACCAGACCAACAGGAGTAATTGATACTGAGATGTAGCAAATGGTTTTGTATTGCTTACTCTAGTGATGAAATTGATTGCTCCTAAAAGGTGTTGAAGGTATCAGGTCAGGCATCATCAGAACAAAAAATCGTATCATTGTGAATGAGGGGGGCAGTGTGGAGTGGAGACCCAAAGCCCATTTGTAGGCCACTAGACATTCCCTTACAGAAGGGTCTCGGAGAGGAGACAGCCAGTTCGGATTTGATGTAGCAATGATGAAACATTCAATTTTCCTCTAGTCTAGTTCCTAAATGCTTCCTTCACCCCCACTATCATGATCCCAATTCTACCTTACAAATCTGGCTAGATCAGATACAGATAGGAACTGGAAACACAGGGAATCCAGGGTGGATGATCCCTTCAGGACCAGTGGTGTGAGTAGCGATACTGGGAGGGTGGAGGGACGGACAACAGAAAAGTAGGTGAAGGGAGATGTTGGACAGTGCAAGATATGACAAAATAATAATTTATAAATTATCAAGGGTTCATGAGGGAGGGGGAAGTGGGGAGGGGGGAAATGAGGAGCTGATGCCAGGGGCTTAGGTGGAGAGCAAATGTTTTCAGAATGATGAGGGCAATGAATGTACAAATGTGCTTTATACAATTGATGTATGTATGGATTGTGATAAGTTGTATGAGCCCCTAATAAAATGATTAAAAAATTAAAAAGAGAGGAAATAAAGAAAAAAGAAAGATAAGAAAAAAAAGAAAAAAGGAATGAAGAAAAGAGAGGAAACCAGGACAGGTGAAGGGAGAGAATAGTTAAGCGGACAGGAGCCCAGTGTGAGCAAGGTTACCTGTGAGAGGAGGATAAACAGGTCAGGCTGTTCTTGCTTCAACTATTGAAGGGGCAAGTAAAACAAGAAATGAGGGAGGAAGGAAGGCAGAAACTTATATTGTTTGTTCAAGGAAAGGCTGTTTTGGGGGCTCCAATTATTAAGGGAACTAGTGAATTTCTGCAGCCTCCAATATGATAGGCATAATTATAAAGAAAATTGTTAAGATAGCATGGGCTGTGATGATTATGTTATAAATTCGGTCATCACATAATAAGGCACCTGGTTGAACGAGTTCATCTCTAATTAAAAGCCTTAAGGCAGTTGCTACTATCCTGGTTCAAGCACCGAATAGAAGGTATGGTTTTCCAATGCCTTTATGGTTAGCTGAAAAGAATCACGGAATTATGAACATAGGTAAGGTGACTGAGTAAGTGTTAGACTGTAAATCTAAAGACAGGCTAGACTAGACGGTGTTGAGGTTTTGATCTGTTAAATGTACAATAATTCTGGCTAATAGATCACAAGTGATAATAAGTCTGTTATCATTACAGATCAGACAAATAGGGGTAATTGATATTGAGATATAACAGATAGCTTTATACTGATTCTTGTTGTGATGCAGTCAATCGCTCTTATAACAGAGGAACCGCAGGGCAGGTGAAAGGGAGATTAGTTAAATCAACAGAAGCTCAGGTGCGAGCAAGAGTTCCCTAAAGGCAACATTTCAACCTGTTTCTGCTCCTACTTCAATCCGGAAGAGGAAAGTAAACGAAGTTAGAAACTGATATTGCTTTTTTGAAGGAAGGCTATATCGTGGTGTCCAATTGCGAAGGGATCAATTTCGGAAGCCTCCAATTATGATAAGTAGAACTATAACGAAAATCAACAAAAGCATAGGCTGTGACAATTACATTATAAATTTGGTCATTACCTAATAAGGCACCTGGTTGACCGAGTTTAGCTCCGATTTAAAGACTTAGGCAGTTCATTACAGATCAGGTAAATAAGGGTAATTTGTAACACATGGATTTATATTGATTACTGTAGTGATGAAATGGATTGTTTCTATAATCCTGGCTACCTAGGCCAGGTGAAAGGGGAGTATAGTTAAGTTAAGCTCCTGCTCAGTCATGAGCAAGATTACCTACAAGAGGAGCCTTTTTTCCTAAAAAAAGGTATTTTCGCATGATTTTTTTAAGGCACATGATACCCTAAGAGAAGAAGCCCACTTTTCATGACCTCATTTTGATATGGTTTTGCGTTCAGCTGGGAAGTTTGGAGTTTTCGTTCTGACTGATCCTTTGTTCTCCAGGAGTCTAGACTGCGAGCGTTTTCCGAGCTCTGGGATCTGGAATTGAGCTCCGTGATCTGTTTCCCCCTGGTGCACATTGCTGACAGGTGTCTTCCAGGTTAGTTGTCTGCAGCGCCCTCTCAGATAGGTTGTTGGCTTCGTTAGTTCTCTCACTACATGTGGTGAGCACTGGTGACCTATCAAGGACACTGGCTATAATCAGAGCAGGCATTAAAACCAAGTTCTTGTGCTTGACATTTTGGCCATACATCCAGACAGGAGGGCTCTCATCTTAAGAGACCCTTGTGGAGCGATGTATATATATTTCTCTCTCATGGAAGTTCACTGATGTCCAAGGTTTTAGCATAATCCATGTTTCCCAGGCAACGTTGCTGAGACGCAGAGATATGGAGCAGTTCCCCATTATGTCCTGAAGGTGGCACTGCAGGGTCACAGTTAAAAGTCTGGGGCTCCCTTTTACCCGGAAGATGAGAGATGTTTATGATAAATTTTAAGCCCTGGGAAAAAGATTGAAGGAGAGCAAAGACCATCAACCCTGTGCCCTTGCACTGTTCAACTGTCTTATCTATGCATTCCCATCCCAAGGGGGGAAAAACTGTTAATTTTCTCATTCAACTTTTCTCATAAAATTTTTTTAGCTTTATTTGCTGATTCACAGAGAATAGGAAGCCTTATTTTTTCTTGCTAGTAATAACAGAAGCTTTGACATGTTCATGTTTATGAGCCCAAGCTGACCTGCCATATTTTCTGTCTTGACAGAAAATAAAGCCTTGGTTGGAGAGACTCTGCCCGGCCTGCACCCAGTCCTGTACAGTAGTAAGTTCACACTGTTTATCATCGTCACCAAGTGCATTTGTTGTCTGTACAGTGCTGGCCACTGTGTTAGGCTCTGGGGACCCAGGTTCTTGTCTTTGTGGAGCTTACTTTCTGGCAGGGGATACTGACCACAGCAAATAAATAAATAAATACAACGGGGCTTCAAAAAGTTCATGGACACATGGAATTAAAAGATTATAGACTTTCTTACACACTTTTTTGAAGGCCCCCTTGTAAACACGATCCTTTCCGACAGCAGTCATAAGTGATGCGCAGCCAAGAACACTAGGGCTGTGAGCGGGAAGATGCTCCTCAGGCAATAGTCTCCACCAGCAGAAACGTCCAAAGGCATCAATACTTCTCTGGTCCTCCTCGTTCTTCTTCCAGCCTCTCGTGCATATTAAACAACTGAAACGGCTATGGCTTGGATCAAGCACACCTTAGACTTCAAAGTCTCAGGCAACTTTGCTTTTTAACTAAAGAGATCTTTTGCAGCAGTTATGCTCAATGCAACTCATCGGGTTATATAATCATCTTAACACTACGTTATGGTTGAAGGCCAGACATAAAGGTTTGGATGAGAGGGAGCAAGAGGTTTCAAAATGTTCCATCATGAATACCGCTGACACGTGTTAGAAAGGTTTTGATTACAAATGAGTCTGCACATTACCTTGTGGGATTGAGGGGATATCACTTAGTAGAAATGAATCAACGACTGTGCTACAGGCAGATTTGATGGATGTCAATGCAGCCTGGTGTCTGGGAGTAGAAACATTCAGAAAAATGAAAGGAAAGTTCCAAGCAGTGAATCCATAGGCCTTGTTTGCAGATGTTGTTAAAGAAGTGCTCAGGAAGAGCATTATTTATTTATACTTTATTTTTTCATGAAAAGAATCATCAGTTGGGATTTAGTACATAGATTATATCATTTCAAATTTCAATCATGTGAAGTAGAAAGTTTTGAGGCAGACTGCACTGATTAATACTCGAGCCTGCTTCTTCCTTGACTTCAATGCTCCCTGGGGCGACAGAGCCATGCTTAATTTTACCAAGTGTCTCCATCTTGCAGGCTGATATAAAAGGCAGAGTGATTATCCCTATGTGTAGGCATGGGGTGGCAACAATACCTAATTCTGAATAATCTCAAAACCATCTTTGAGTTCATAGATTAAAAATGTAGATCAAATCTTCTCTTCCAATCTTCTCAACATAATCCCCCTGTTTCTCAAATCTACCTCTCCCTTTGTTGTCTCTCTGGCTTGGGGATGCACCTGGAATACCCTTTGCCTAGAAAAATTAAATACTGGCCCTGCCGTCCTTCCAAATTATTGTCAACCCTCTCTTGACTGCCAACCAACATGCGTTGTTTATATTTGATATTATATGTGATTTGCTACCTTTTTACCTGTATAATTCTCTTCTGTCCCCAATTGATTGTAACTGCAATCTAAAATCTGATCAGATCAGTTTTAACCCCCAAATTTACCTACTGTCTGGTAGATCCTAGCGCTTCTTCACTTACGGCAACATTCGTCATACTTGGCTTTCCTGACATCCGTCTCGAGGGCCCTGAGTCTCTCAGGTGCTCCTTCCTTACCTGCACCAGCTCCCGCTTTTCTCCTGCTGCCAAAGGGCTGTGTTTGCTAGGATCAGTCCTTGGCAGTCCCTTTTCCACTAAATGCTATCAATAATCACCTCTGTGAAAATCCCTCGAACTTTTCATTTCTAGTAATGAAATCATCTTGTCACCTGAGTTCAAAACCTTGGTGGCCATTGTTAATTTCCTGCTCCCCGTATTCAGTCTCAGTGTTGTTGATTGGCCTCCTTCACACCAGGCTTTCACTACTGACATCTGTATTTTGGAAATAGATTTGGTCGTCCCCGCATTCCCTCACTTCTCTGGTCCACACTCTACATTGTTTCTAAACGGTTGTTCTAGTGCTTACCCCTCCACCTTGCTTAAAAACCTCTGTTACCAACTAGGTAAAACTGCTACCTCTAGATCCCGATATTTCAAATCCTTCATGATCGGACTACAGCCCACCTGCAAGCTCTCTAGCTGCACAGTGCACCTCTCCTCCCCAAGGACCCACACCACACTGGTCCCCACAGCTTTCGTGCTTGTCAAAGCATGCGCCTTTGCTTTTGCTATTTTCTCCATGGGCAAGGCCCTCCCTAACTCATCTCCACAGATTAAAATTCTCCCCTTCCTGCTGGACCTCCTTCCAAGCATCTTCTTTTTCATTTCTGTGGCCGAACCAGCCTCGTCCTTCCATCAACTCCTGTAAAACTTTGTACTGCGACTAATGTTCAGTGGTAGCGTCCTCCCCTTCCGAACAGGAAGCCTGGGGTTGAAGCCTGGCCAACACGCATCAGGCACTACCACCGCCTGCCTGCCTCTCAGTGTAGCTTCCAGACCAAGTCCAGAAAAGGCGTGGTGACCCAGCTCCAAGAAGCAGTCGATGAAAACCGGTGAATCCCAACAATACAAACCTGAGCCCACCACGGGCTGAGTGGAGCTTCGCTCTAGTGGACACACAGTTATCCTGTGGGGGAGCCTCTCAAAGGCAGCTCTCAGCCATGAGCTGGCTTTGACTTGATGGCAGTGAGTTTGGGCTTTGGGGCCCTCCCATTGCCAAGTCCATTCCCTTCTTCCCCCTCGGCTTTTCATACCTTGGTACTGCCCTCCCCTCTGATCCTCCTCTGCCCTGCTTCCTCCCCTGCTCTGTCCTCCCCCGTCTGTCCTCCCCCTGTCTGTCCTCCTCTCCTTCTGCTCAGCCCAGCCCTCCCTCATCTCTCTCTGCCCTCCCTCCAGTCAGCCCTCCCTCTCTCCCTGGCTCTTTTCTGTCCTCCGTCCCCAGCTTAGCTCTCTGGGCTCTAACCTCCCTCCGTCTGCTGAGTCCTCCTTTACCCTCTGCCTTCCCCCCAGCATGCCCCTCCCCCCCCCCTGCTTTCTGCTCCATGGCAGAGGGTTTGGGCTTATTTCTCATTGGGTTTTGTTAGGTAACTTTGGGAAGAGGATTTTGAGGCTGCTTTTATTTTCTGTACAGTGTGGAAGCTCTGCTGAGGCCTGTCCGTCACGGGGGATCTTGGAGACAACCGTGGCTTAGCTTTCAGATCATAGCAACACAAGTCACTGTGGTACAACAAAGTGACAGACGGGTGGTAGACCCTTTAAGTCACTCTGTAGTTATTAATTTTGTCCCCCATTCTCTCTGCCAGTAGAAGTCTTATTCTAAAAGGGGAGGGATTTTCATCTGTACGACTCACTACTGTATCCCCACCCCTAGAAAAATACCCGGCACAAAGCAGATCCTCAATTAATGTTTGCTGAGTGAAGGCCCCTTTGAGCTTTAGGCCTGAATGATTCTTTGTTGAGTAAGTATTGGCAGGAAATGGCGAGGGTGTGAATGAGGTTTTCCATATACTTCATGCAGCAATGAGGCATGATGCTGCTGAAGAGACTGGTAATTTACCATAGGAGAATGTTTCTGATGCTTGATGTTGAAATATATGTTTTCCCCACATTGTGCCAGCAGCTTGCATTTTAACAAAACCCAAACCTGTATTTTAACACAGTACTTATTGTTTTAGTTTACCGATTGCCACAATTTTCTGATCCATCATCCTCAAGCCAAGCACATTCCAGAGTGCTGCTTCAAACTCAATGGGGTGAAGTTTTGAGAGCCTGCTGTCAGGCTCCGCCAGCCCCTACTTGACAAGCCCTGCTTGTCACTGCCAGCTTAGCAGGCTGAAGATGCCTTCGTACATGCAAGGTTTCAGAGGTGGCAGCAAGGTCAAAGTTCAGGAACGTGCATTGGAACTGTGTCAGGCAGTCTGTTTGTTCCTCGCCCCATATGCACTGTGCATGTCCTTCTTGGGTTCCCTAGGAGATTTGCAATGGACCAGTGGTCAAAATAGAAACAAGCTTTCCTTAGGTGAGCACCCAGCAGCTGCCAGTGCGTGCAGATTCATCCCAGAAGGGATCTGAGTGTTCTCTCCATCTTTTCTAGGGGAGGGGAACTACAAGGAGTCGAGATGTATGGCTCCCAAAGGGCAACTCTATCTCCATCTGAGACCCCAGCCCCATTTAAACACCCGATGGAAAGCTACAACAACCTTGGGGGTGTTTCCCTGGCCTGGCTGTGGAGCAGGTGTGGAGAAGACAGTACGGGCGCACCAGAGACGATTTCATTAGGGCAGGGTGTAGATGCAAGTTGTAAAGGCTAGTCCTGTCTATGAGTTTCTGGAGTTCAGAACCCCTAAATGTGTATTGTTGTTGAGTCAATTCCAACTCCTAGCAAACCTATAGGGCAGAGTAGAACTGCCCCATAACGTTACCATAGCTTAATGTTTATGGAAGCATAAAGATTTACCCTAAAATAATGCTGGTGAGTTTAAACCACTGACTTCAGTTACCAGCTAAATGCTTAACTATTGTGCTGCCAGGATTCTTGGAACAGTGAAAGCTTTCTTTTTGTAAACATTTTATTAGGGACTCATACAACTCTTATCACAATCCATGCATATACATACATCAATTGTATAAAGCACATTTGTACATTCTTTGCCCTAGTAATTTTCTTTTTTTTCTTTTTTCACATTTTCTTAGGGGCTCATACAACTCTTATCACAATCCACACATATACATACATCAATTATATAAAGCACATTCTTTGCCCTAATCACTCTCAAAGCATTTGCTCTCCACTTAAGCCCTCTGCATCAGGTCCTCTTTTTTTTCCTCTCCCTCCCCGCTCCCCCCTCCCTAGAGAAAGCTTTCTTAATACCTTAAAAATTTTTTTCCTTGGGATTTACAAAGCTATCCAGACATTTATTTCAATATTCAAATTAATATGCAGGTGCAACTCTTGATGAAATCCCTAAAACCTGCTTCCCTGCCCACCACCACCTATGCTTTTATTAAAATTGTGATTTGAATGAAAGCTTATAAAGGAAGCCATGATATCGAGTGTGGGGCCTACAATGTAAGAGCACTGTGCTCACTCCCCTCTGTGATTATGGGGGCCTTCCTTCCTTCTTTCCTAACCCTCCTAAACATTCTTCTTCGGTAAGTGCTGCCCTTTCGATATTAAATATCTGATTCTTTTAAGGTATAGGTTGCCATACTTAATTGTCCTACCACCCCCTTTTCAGAGAAAAACTGCTCAACGCCCCTGGCAATGAAAAATGCTCATACTGTAGTCCATAATCCAGGGATAAAGTGTGGGTAGCCCCACCCACCTGGATGATTCCAGGGGGTGGTATCCCCCACTTTGGAAAACGTTGTTTCGTACCTCCCTAGTGCTATGGCTCTTCTTACAGACGTGTCTATTGTTTGACTGCAAATTGAGCCATTGAGCAACTCAGGACCGTAAGGGTGACTGTATTAGACTGGGTTCTCTAGAGAAGCAAAACCAGTGACTCATGTACAGGTATTGACATCAAGAAATGGAGCACACAGTTACAAAAGTAAATCTAATCTGATTTGAGTCTGTGGGTCAGCTAACAGCTGAAGCCTTCTCTTGACTCCTGTACCTGAAAGGTCTGATGAATAGGAAGCAGGACGATGAAGCAGGAAGCCTCCAGGCTGGTGGATGAAGATTAGAATTGATCCAAGATAGGCTGAATGAATCCAAGGTGGGCAGTCCTCTGATGGCTCCCTGGGGTTGGCAGGCACTATAAGAAAAGGTCAGTAAATCCAGCAGAACTAGCTTCCACACTTGGTCAGTTTAATTTTTTTTAGATTATATAGATATTATATAGATATTATAGATATTATATTAAAGTCACCGAGAGCATGAGTGATAGAAAAGACATTACAATAATGGAGTCAGACACATTTCATAGTATTATTGCTCACCTAAGCCCTGCTTGGTGGTCCATGTGGAGAGGGGGGAGGGAAGGAGGACAAGGGAAAGGGAAACAGGGGAGGAGAGGGAGTCGAGGAGAGAGGGGGTGGAGAGACCAGCGAGAGAGAGTTCTCTCTTGCTAACCCAGGCCTATATACCTTTTGGGGGCGTGCAAGCCCACTGATTATAGGTAAAGACATACATCACAGGAAGGGGTTGCACTATAGATTATACAGCAATGAAAGGGGGGTATCTAGGGACATGTATGCAATAGGAAGAGGGATTGGGGGTATACATGTGACAAGATGGGTGGATCCTAGATTTAAATGGCAGCTTAACTTTGGATGTCACAGAGCCGGTTTGACTTGCTCCCTGGTTCAACTGATAGAGACTATTATAGGTAGGGTGAGAACTCAGGGAGAAATAGTTCTTTGTCTCCGGCAGCAGGGACCAGGTTCAGCCTGGTGGTGGGGCAAGACAGCTGTCTGGCAGCAACTGCCTTCAGGGAAGATGTCTGTAAGCATCTGCCCTGCTCCCAAGTCCCCCTTTTGTTTTATATATAAAATTCAAAAGCCATACGGGCGACATGGTTATTTTCTATACATTAAAGGCTGTCAAGGCAAAACTTCATGATCCAATTAATGTAGCCAAAAATTCAGGCTTATAGCAAACATTATGAATCCAGGCGCTAGGGGTAAAGTCCCCTTATGCCCATCTGCTGTTGGAGGAAGGTACGTGAGAGATTGGATACAACCGTGGGAAGAAGTAGAGCCAAATAGGAATGTCTGCTTCTGTAGGGAGAATGAAACAGCCATGTGCTCACTTTATTGCAGCACAGCTTTAGGGGAGAAACTGTGGAATTGACAGACAGCCACAGGAACATGTACTTGGACCATATCTCCAACTACCAGAGGGGCGGTCTTCCAGCCGTGGAATACTAGTCTTCCAGATTCCCTCCATACCAGTCAAGGAATAAGTCCCAGTTTTATTTCCCTACAGTGCTAGTATCCCACATTTCCCCTCTCTGCAATACGATTAAGATTTAATAGTGTCACGGAGGCAACATGGTCTCTCTTCGTATCTCTTAGCTTCCTATAGAAGCGACACGAGACTGCGAGCATCAATATGATGACAAACAACACAGTCAGACTGGACCTTAGGCTATGTGCGATACTTTGAGGCCAAGCTCGAGGATCCAACCCTTCCATTCCACTCACCAGCTGCTTAATCACATCAGAGCCAGGAGATCCCGCGAGTCTGTCTTTGAATGTGTAGAAAATATCCTCTTTAAGCTGATCAACATCTAATGAAATGTTTCCCTTAAGCCCTTGCAAATGTTTCTTAATCAGATCTCAATAATGCAATGTTACATTATATAGGTAGGGAGTTACACAGAAATCAGTTACATTCCAATCACATTATAACATTAACTAACAAGTCCAAAATCTTGATCTTTCAGCAAAACAACAGTCTGTAGTAATAGTCCAGTCACTTTTGTATGTAATGTTCAGCTTTGATAAGAGTCTCAGAGTTTCTCTTAGACAGCGTCAACAATGGAAGAAATATCTCAGCAGTGAGCAATCGCCATTCTCAGGAATCTGCTAAGCCTTCTTGATGTTTTGGATAACTTCAGTAACAGGACAGGGGGGTCAGGTCACACATCAGCTTCCTTGCTTTCTTCTGGACTGCTGCTGAAGAGAAATCCACCTATCTCCTTTGCCTGTGAAAATATAAACAAATAACCCCTCTCTTCGGGGTGCCATAACCTGAAAAAGGAATTATGATTAAGCTTTTGCGGTTCCTTCTTGTGCTTCATGTCCATCCTTCTCCAAACGTGGTTGCGTCCTTCTAAGGGGAGTCCATCAACTTTATTATGCAACAATATAAATGCATAGCCCTTTCTTCAGGTGAATGGGACCGGATCTCAAACACGATTTCCGTCATCTTGGGACTTCTTAGGATTAGCTCTCTCTCAGCCCTGCCTGGTGGTCCACGTGGATAGGGGGTAGGGGAGGAGGACAAAGGGAAAGGGAAACAGGGGAGGAGAGGGAGTCAAGGAAAGAGGGGGTGGGGAGACCAGTGAGAGCCCTGGTCGGCTTATAATAGCGTAGGCTATACTCTGAATGAAACCTCTCTCCAGTTTATCAAGACCGTCAGGAGACTCACTGCTTGGCTTCTTCGCAGAAGATCTCATCATGATCACATGACATTAGATCAGTCCGAGCTTGGGAGACTCCTGGTCCACTTAAGTTGACATACAACTCTGACTAGTTTTGGGAGTTCCACCAGTTTCTTTTGGACCAGTAAACCAGTAAACCTCATATATATATATATATATATATTTATGATTTTAAATTTTGTTCCACACTTCCCCCACTCTATCCAACACCCCCTAATGCGATCCGTTCAGAGCAGGTGGGAGTGGTAGTTCTCGTTCTTGTCTCTGGTTGTGGCGGTTGAGCGTCACGTGGTTCATAAGTCCTTTGGGCTAACTCTTTCTATGCATCTTCAATTTTATTTGCTCTTCCCGGCTTTGGACAGTTGCACTTTCTATCCATCCCTTAATAGGCACTTCGGTTGCTTCCATCTTTTTGCTCTTGTAAATCGTGCTGCGATGAACAGGGGTGCGCATATGCCTGTTTGCGTCATAGCTGCTATTCTTCTAGGCTGCATGCCTAGTGTGAGTTTGCGGGATCGTGTACTAGTCTTGTTTTCAACTTTTTAAGGCAGCGCCTTACTACTTTCCACAGTGACTGCACAATTCTACAATCCCACCAGCAGTATAGGAGGGTTCTGCTATCTCTACATCCTTGCCAGAATTTTCTATGTTACTTTTGGTTTTTCTTTAAAATTTATTATTAATAAGGAGGCCTGGTGGTGCAGTGGTTATGAATTGAGCTGCTAATCGCAAAGTCAGCCATTCAAAAGCACCAGTTACTCAGAGGAGAAAGAACTTTCTACTCCTGTAAAGGGTTACAGACTTGGAAACTTCCACAGGGTCGAAGCAGTTCTACTCTGCCCAGAGGGTTGCTGAATGTTGGCATCGACTCGATGACAGGGAGCTTGTTTTTGTTGTTATTAATGCTGGGGTGAGAGGCTATCTCATTGCTGATTTAATTTGCATATTTCCATGGGCTAATGATTGACAGCATTATCTTCAGCTGTTTGTCACTGCCGGAATGTCTTTCTTGGTGAAGTGTCTGTTCATGTTCTGTCCATTTTTCATCGGCTTAATTGTCTTTTTGTTGTTGTTGAGGTACTGACACTTGCTTTATGTTTTAAATATTAATCCAATATGTGGCCACTAAATATTTTCCCCAAGTCTTTGGGTGATTTTAAAACTCTTATGGTGAAATCTTTTTGATGCACATACGTGTTTAATTTTTAGGAAGTCCCATTTATTTAATTTCTACTTTTTGCATGTTTTTAGTTATGTGTGATAGTGTTTTTACATCGGATGGTAGGTTCCTAAGTTTGTCTTATTGCTTCTTGGGTGGTCTTTATACTTTTAGGTGAAAGATCTTGAGGGTTTGTTTTGTTTTGTTTTAATGTGGTACGAGAAATGAGACTTATTCCATTCTCCTGCAAATAGATATCCAGTTTTGCCAATACCATTTGTCAAAGAGGTTATCTATTCTCCATTAAGTGATTTCAGTTTCTTGTCAATAAGCTGTTTTTAGGGGACTGAATTTACTTCTGGGTTCTCAACTCTGTTCCATTGATTTCTATTTCTGTCATTGTACTAGCACCGGCTTGTTTTGACTACCATGGTGACGATACGAGGTTTTGAGATAGATACATGTGAGGCCTCCACTTTATTTTTCTCTTGGAATAGTGCTTTACTTATTGAGGTCCCTCACCTTTCAAAGTTGGTGGTTACTTTTCCCATCTCTTTAGAGAATCATATTGGAATCCAGATTGAGATTGCATTGTATTTGCAGGTCCCTCTGGGTAGTATTAACATTTTCACAATGTCTTTCTATCCACGTGTAAGCTATACCCTTCCCTTTATGGAGGTATCTTTTGTATTCTTGTAGGAGAATTTTGTGATTTTCTCTATATCAGTCTTTTGTGCCTCTGTTTAGAGTTATTCCTAAGGGTTTCATCTTTTGAGTGGTAATTGAAAATAGTATTGTGGTTTTTAAATTTTCCTTTCAGTGTTCTCTTTTATAGTGTGAAGAAATCCAACTGATTTTTAAAAATGTTTTCTTGTATCCTACTGTGTTAGTCTGGGTACTTTAGAGAAAAAAAACAACCGAAGCTCGTGTATAAGAGAGAGTTTTCTATAAAGGGTAAGTGCGCATCAGGAAAACATTCCAACCCAGTACTGCCCAAGCCCACAAGTCCAACATTAATCTATTAACCCATATGTCCAACACCAATCCACAAAGTCCTCCTCCATCTCCCAAAGTACACACAATGATGCCGACTGCAGGAGGAAGGCCGAGTCAGTGAATGTGTAAGCATCTCAGCGCTGGAAGTAGACTCTATATGGGTGCATCGGGGTAGGTCCATGCAGCTTCTCCTCAGGGATGTCTTGCAGGAAGTGAGCCTTGTCAGCTAAAGCAGGGAACTGGCTAAGGCAGCTGCACCCTGGTCCGACCATCACAAAGCAAGAGACCTGAGAACTAGAAAGGTGAGGCTCACTGAAGCATTTATCCCTCTGCCCTTCAATTAATCCCACATGTGTTTATCGGCCATGTTGGCACAATAAACCAACTACCTCACCTATCACTTTGCTGTATTTTCCAATTAATTCCATTAATTTTCTTGCTTAGACTATGTCCCCTCTCCCGTGGGATCACCTTATCTGCAATAGAGTTTTATTTCTCCTTTTACAATTTGTGGATCTTTAATTTCTCTTTCTTACCTTATAGAATAGACTACGACTTTCCAGCACAATATTGAATAGAAGTGATGATAAATGGCATCTTTGTATGTTCTCATAAGAGTCCTGGTGTTGTAGTGGTTATGTATTTAGCTGCTGACTACAAGGTCAGCAGTTTGAAGCCACCAGCCAGTCTGTGAGAGAAAGATGGGGCTTTCTAGTCACATAAAGAGTTATAGTCTTGGAAACTCATAGGGGCAGCTCTACTCTTTTCAATAGGGTCAGTATGAGTCAGCACCAACTCAATGGCAGAAAGATTTTTTTGAGTCTTGGAAACTCACAGGGGTTTTTCTGCCCTGTCTTTTAAGATTGCTATGAGTCTGAATGTACTCAATGACAGAGAGTTTGATATGGCTGTGTGGTCCCATTTTCAGTGTGAAAACTTTCAGCCTTTCTCCAGTGAGACTAATGTTGGCTGTCTTTTGGGGTGTATGCCCATTATTATGGTGAGGAAGTTCCCTTCTATTTCTATTTTGCTGCGTGTTTTTATTTGAATAGGTGTTAGATTTTTGTTAAATGTTTTTTTCTGCATTAGTTGATATAATCATGAGGTTCTTTTCCTTTGGTTTGTGGTGAATTACTTTGATATATATATATAACTATGTTGATATTTTTTGGAGTTTATTGACAAGAAGTTGGTTGGAAATATATGCATCTATGCTTATGAGAGATATGGGCCTATAATTTTCTTTTTTAGCCAAGTTTCTGTCTGGTAAATGGTATGAGGAATATTCTCCCTTCATAAAATTAATTTGAGATTATTCATTTGTTCCTCTTCTCGATAATAGTTTGGGTAGAATTGGTGTTAATGCTTCTCTGAATGTTTGGTAGATTTCACCTGCGAAGGTATCTATTCCTAGACTTTTCCCTCCACTTTCTGTTGAGAGTTTTTTAATGACCTTATCAATTTTTCCTTTTGGGATGAATCTGTTCAACTTTTTAACATCAGCTTGTGCTAGTATATGTAGGTAATGTGTCTACAGAAATTTGTTCATTTTTCTTAGATTTTAAAATGTGTTGGAATACAATTATCCACAGTTTTATGTTATCTTCTTATTTTAATTGGCTCTGTTTAATTGCCCATTTTAAATTAAATTTAATATTTTAAATTGTGAATTGAGTATAGGCATTTCCCCCTGAAGGCACTCAGCTTTCTCTTTCTGTGGGCTAATGAGCTGGTCACTCTGTCTTTTGCTCTTGGTGTTCTACCTTGGGTAATGCCAACTCATGGTGGTGGTGGTGTGATGGTTATGTGTTGGGCTGCTCACTGCAAGGTCAGCATTTCGAAACCACCAGCTGCATGCAGGAGAAAGATGGAGCTTTCTACTCCTGAAAAGAATGACAGGCTTGTAAATCAATAGAGCTCTATCCTATCCCATAGGGTTGGTGTGAGTTTCCCATCACATCTCTGGTTAACATCCTCTATCTCTTCGATGAAGGTAGTTCAGTGTGCAGAAATCTTGGGTTCTAAAGGATGTGCTCTACTCCTGGTGACACATGCCTCTTGAAATGATCATTATTGGCATAATAAAGTATACAATTTTCTGATCCAAAATGGTCAACATCAGTCAATTTCGACTCACTAATGCCTAGTATATTGATCTTTATGCACGTCACTTCATTTTGATGACTTCCAGTTTTCTGGATGCACACTTCTACCTGCCAGGTTTCAATTATTGCTAGATGTTTGCAGCTGTTTTTCTCATTTGGAGTCATGCCCCATCAGCAAATAAAGGTTTCTCCAACTTTACTCCATCCATGTCCTTAGGGTTGACTCTACTTTGAGAAGACAACTCTTCCTCGGTCATATTTCTAGTGTCTTCCCATCCGAAAGGCTCAGCTTCTGGCTCTCTATCTGACAGGGTTCTACTCACAAGGTTTTCATGTGGCCAATCCCTCAGAAGTGGACGGTCCATTCCTTCTTCGTGTTCTGTTCTTAGTCTTGGACCTTGATGAAGCCAGTTAACATTGGCTCACCCTGCTGGTATTTAAAATACTGGCGACATAGCTTCCAGCATCACAGCAACATACAACCACCAAAGTAGGATTAGCTGACAGAGAAGTGGTGGAAATAATGTGTACAGGACTCTAGTGAGGGTAACATACAACGTTGCTACTTTTCTAGGTGTCAAGTGAGCCATTTCAGAAACAGGAACAGATCGTCCCATAGCTATCTAGAAAGACATGCTATCTATGTCTTTTGAATCCCGACATCCTTGCAGGGAGAGGCAACAGCAGACGTGACATTGGCAACAGCAGCATGAGACAGAATGATGGGTTTCCCAGCCCATAGAGTGTTGGGCAAGAGTCTGTCTTGCGGAGCATTCATCTGTGTCAAAGGAGCTCTGTAATGCTTGCTCAATTAGAGGAGAAGACAAGGGGTCATGTGGCTGAGATGAAGGACTAGAGAGAGGTGTGCTTGCCTACAGGACTGAGGAGAGGTGCTATGGGCAAAAGAACTGTAACCTTAACATTTTTGATCCTGAATTGCCTTATTACGCCCATAATTATGACTATTGTCTGTAGATATTCTGTGGCCATTATAATGGAGAAACACAGAGTTCAGTGGAAAAGATAGTTGGTTTCACAATACGGTAAAAAAGTTGGTTTCACAATACGGTAAAAAAGATGGGAGGATAGAACTTTGATGTGGGTTTGGATTTTCCTTCCCACTGCTGAAGGTGGAGGATGTAAGTAAGTAAGCCAACTTATTGTTGGGTGTCATTGAGTTGGTTCAAGAACAACAGAATGAATCACTACCTGGTCTTGCACCATCCTCATAATTGTTTTGATGTTTGAACCCATTGTTTCAGCCACTGTGTCAATACATCTTGTTGATGTCCTTCTCCAGGGACTGGTCTCTCCTGACAATATATTCAAAGTATGTGAGATGAAGTCTCTCCATCCTTGTCTCTGCAGAGCATTCTACATAGGTCTAAGTAGACTAAACCACAGTGATATTTCAGTTGTTGAATGGCTCCAAACTAGAATTTTCCATTACTTGAACAGCAAAGTTTTTTTGGGGGGAAATCTGCTTGGTTTTCAAATCTGACTTGAAAACCCTGTGTGGGCTGTGAGTGAATCACCTGTAATGTCTGACCATGGACACAAAGGGTGGCACATCTTGCTCAGACAAAATATAGTGCTTATGTTAGTGCATTAAAGCATTGTCATTGTGGGTTTTTTTGCTTTGTGTAAACTATCTTAACAATAGCTCTAAGGAAAGTAGTGATACCAGCAGTAAAGCTAATAGGAAAACCGAGAACCAGTTAAAGAAACCATTGCAAAATTTGAATGGATGTTTGGAAACTGATTGTGGTAGCAACTGTACAGTCTATTTGACATGATTTAAGTATGGAATTATATGATATATGTATTAAATTCCAACTAATAACCATTTTTTAAATGGAGTTGTGATTTGCCTGATTTGGCTGTTGAATATAACGTGACTAAGTTGACAATATCAACATTTTCGAAAAAAAAAAAAAAAGACGAATGTGTCTAATGTAGCTAAAGGAATGAAATTGTTAACCATGAAACAAAGAAACCCAGACCATCGAAGAGGTTGAAAAGTTACTGTTAATTTGGATAAACCAGAAGTTACTCTATGGCAATAGTGTATATGAGACAGTGATATGTGAAAGGCTTAAAGCTTCCATAATGAATCTATAAGTGTAATTTTGGGCCTCAGAACCAATTATTTGGTTTTCCATTATTTCTTATGGGAAAAATGTGTTCAGTTCTTGAACTTTTCGGTGTCCAAACACAAATTTGGAACAAATTAAGTTCGACAACCGAAGTATCACTGGATAATGTTTTAGATATACAAAATCTTTATTCATTTCCTTCCTTTAATGTAAGTTATTTCAATAATTAAGGGTATTATGTTGGAAACAGATTATTCTATGGATTAGAAGATGCTTTGGCATATGTCAAAGTTCTGACCAAATATAAACAAAGTGTTTTATATGAGAACTAAAATGCAGATGACATTTGAGATAGATGGTTGGTCCCCAAAATATGGAACAAGGCTTTATGCATCTCTGAAGTATTTCACACGTTGCCATATAATTATAGGCATTCTTCTGCTGGTATCTTTATTGAACCTGTGGTCTGGCTTCCTAATAGTTTTGTTCGCTGTATGAGCCCAGTTAAGTCTTACTCTTTTCTGTTTCTTTTGACACTTGGAAGAAAAAAAAATGCAAGTATTAAATTAGACCTATCAGTAACATGTATGATAATTTGTGTACTTATAGTTCTAGATTTCCCTTCAGTTCAACAGGAATAAATATGTACCATTGTCAATACAGACAGTGCGGGATTATAAATGAGGTGAGATTTGTGTGTAAGATGGAGCGGTTGGGTACAGTTTTTATCTAATTCCAGTTAAATGTTCACAGGGTGGAGAAGAGAAAGTGGGACACCCAGTCCTAAGTGGAGTTTCTGTCATCTATGTGTTGTCTGTGGTTAGGGGACCTCATCTGAAGTAGTTTGTGTCTCCTCAGATTATGGCTGAGATCTGTGTACTTGTTCCCGGAAGGGTTCTTTGATGCCCAGAAAGCAGCTGGTGATGGCAGAAGTTCTTGGCCTTTTAAGAGTAACCAGACACTGCATTCTGCTGCTCTGGTTAGTTGGAGCTCACAGGCCTTTAGAGAGGAGGTCATGCATCCTCTGCGTACGCCACCTGCCTATGGTTCGTCTTAGGCAGAGCAGAATCTTCAAAGAGGCAAGGTTGCCATTCACCCCTGGATGTGGTAGTTACATAATTTCATGCCAACTTGAAGATATACGGAAGCATAGGGGTGGAGTCCTGTGGGAAGCTGCAGCTCTCGCCGCCATTACAAGATGGCGCCGGGCAGTCAGGGCGGTGGCCCAGTTAAGTGGTAAACAACCACTTAGAGCATGCGCACTGCTTAGATGACGTAGTCATAACTCCACCCTGGAGTATGCTAATAAGGGTTCTGGCGAACGCACCAATCAATGCACAGCACGTCCCCATAGAGCGCATATAAGCAGCAGTAGTTTGGGGCTTCGGGGTCTTTTTCCGCATCTGCAAATCGAACCCGCATTAAACGCCTGTGGAAGAATCCTGTTGTGGCGCGTCCTTGCTGGCGAGACTGAGCGCGCAACAAGTGGTGCCGAGACCCGGGAACGACCACCTCCGGCACGAGCGGAGACCCCCTGTCATCAGGGAGGATTCAGAACCGCACGGCGTGGGAAGAAACGGTAAGTTCTGAGAGACATGAGCCTGAATGATTGTTAAGCCGCTTGCTGGTGCTTGAGTGTCAGCGTGTGAATACTTCCGCTTTCGGTTTTAACGGCGAACAGCCAGCCGCCTTTTCTTTATCACGCATAAATCGGGTGTAGATAAATCCGTGAGCGCCCGTGTGTTAAGTCCTTGTATACATAAGCAGGCAACATGGGGAACGCGGCAATAAAGGCTATGGTTACGGCTTTCGATGCCCTATTGAGAAAGAGAGGATTAAAAATTTCAGAACAGACTTTGTGTAAATTTGTAAAAAACATAGATGAGATAGCACCATGGTTTGTTTCCACAGGCTCGCTAACATCCGCGAGCTGGAATAAGCTAGGGCGAGACATAGGCCGAGCCGCTGAAGCTGGATGGCTGAAGCCAGGGATTAGACCCATTTGGAAGCTAGTGAAAGCATGCATTGAGGACAAAGAGTGTTAGCAGCCATTGCGCCAAGGGCAGCAGGCTTTAGGAGATGTTCAGGAGAGCATGTCAGAAACAGAGCAGGAGAAAGAACAAGGAGCTCGTAGGAAGCAGCACAAAGCTGTTAAAAATGAGGAAGCTGCGCAGTTAAAATTAAAAGAGGAAGTTGATCAACAGAAGAAGAGCCGTGCCCGCCATTCGGAGTCCTTGTACCTGTGGCGAGAACTAGAGCTTCTTGAGTTAGCAAAAAGGGGGAATAGAGACCGTGACGGTCACTACCCCTAGAATGGCTTTATCTCTAACCCTTTTCACCCTAAATTTTTAAAATTTGGATGAGAAAGGCCAATCAGCTGCAGACAGACACGGGCAATGGCCAAAGCCACCAAAGGAAATGGCCCGGTGGAAAAATGTCCTAGACAACAAATGGTATGGCCCAGACCCCATATTAATCAGGTCCAGGGGAGCAATTTGTGTTTTTCCACAGGAAGAAGAAAACCCCATCTGGGTGCCAGAGAGACTGGTGAGACTAATTAAGAAGGAGGATGAAGATCATTGGAGCAGAAAGAATGAAGAGGACAGCGATCCATCCAGCGCTACTATTGACGCTAATGGACAATGGACCAAAGAGTTGAACCAGCTGCAAGAAGACCTCCTGAATCAAGTTGTCCGATTGAATGGAACACGCGTGGAACCCCTTACCCTTGAAAATTTTTCTTCTTGGCTTTCATCTGCATTTTCCTACTTTAAGGAGTGGGTGGGGGTGTTTACATTTGCTGCAATAATGTGCTGTGGAGGAGTGTTGTTGCTATGGTTGCTCTGCAAACTTAAAGCTCAGCAAAGGCGTGACAAGGTCATCATTGCGCAGGCGCTCTTAGCGATTGAGTGCGGTGGTTCCCATGATCTTTGGCTTTCTTTGTTAAAAGAAAACTAACCCCCATAAGTTGTCAGCTCTCGCACCCCAAGGGGAAGACCCCATTGCACTGGGAAGAGTGACAGAAATTGGATCTTGGCCAGCCCTTGCACCATGCGGAGCTCTGCTCATTGCACGCATCAGGGTGACCAGATTTGAGTTCTTATATCTATCTTGATCTCCTGGGGCTGCTGGAGGCTCCGGGATGGATCGATGGATTAGGCCTAAAATAAATAAGAAAGGAGGAGATGTGGGAAGCCGCAGCTCTCACTGCCATTACGAGATGGCGCCGGGCAGTCAGGGCGGTGGCCCAGTTAAGTGGTAAACAACCACTTAGAGCATGCGCACTGCTTAGATGACGTAGTCACAACTCCACCCTGGAGTATGCTAATAAGGGTTCTGGCGAACGCACCAATCAATGCACAGCACGTCCCCATAGAGCGCATATAAGCAGCAGTAGTTTGGGGCTTCGGGGTCTTTTTCCGCATCTGCAAATCGAACCCGCATTAAACGCCTGTGGAAGAATCCTGTTGTGGCGCGTCCTTCTTGCTGGCAAGACTGAGCGTGCGACAGAGTTCAGTCTGCCAATCAGGTCACAGTCTGATGGTGCCTCCTGTGGGCATGGCCTCATAAGGAGGGCCCTGGGAACTTACCCCTTTTCTCTGCCTTCGCCTTCCTGCTGGCTGACCCATGTTGCTGTGAGCCCTGTGACTGGATCCATACAAGTTTGTATGCACTGGCCTCTGATCTTCCTGCATTTTGCAACATTGCACGTGGTTGCCTGAGTCTGAAGAGGGACTTATGGACTAGTATCAGACTTATGGACTTGATCTGGACTGGGCTGGGATGTTTGCTGGTATATAATTACTTCTTTATAGAAAGCCCTCTCTTACACATATATGAGTATCACTTGTGTCCGCTTCTCCTAATAATGGTGTTTAGTTGCATAGGCAAAATGACCTACAACACCCAATAAACAAAAACAATTCCATAAAATTGTTTAATGTTCAGTCGATGGTCAAACTTTTCCAATAGTCTTCAGAAGAAGACTTGCATGATGCCAATATATCACCCCTCATGTCTTAATTATCTAGTGCAGCTATAACAAATACCACAGTGGATCACATTAACAATCAGAAATTTATTTCCTTGTAGTTTGGGAGACTAGAAGTCTGAATCCAAGAGGCTGGTGCTAAGGGAAGGTTTTCTCTCTGTGCAGACTCTGGGTAAATGTTCTTATCAAGTTCTATTTCTTTGTTCCTTGAAGATCTCAGGTAGTGTGACATCTGCCTTTTCCAAGTTTAGTGCACTTACAACTTAGTTCTTTCTGCATCTGCTTTTTTATATCTCAAAAGACATCTATTTAACACACCATTGACACTCTAGTAACCATGGGACTGCTGGCCACAAGGTTGTTGGCTCAAACCCACCAGCCATTCCGTGGGAACAGATGAGCCTCTCTGCTCCCATAAAGATGTACAGTCTCAGAAACCCTATTTAGGGCTGCTATTTTTCAGGAAGTATCATGGACTGCTAAAAGGACAAACTGCTCTGTCTTGGAAGATATACAGCCAGAGTGCTCTTTAGCACCAAGAATGGTAACACTTCATCTTATATACTTTGTACTTGTTGTCAAGAGAGGCCAGTCCCTGGAAAAACAAAAAATAATCAAACTCACAGGACAGGGTAGAATTAATGGCCTCTGGGTTTCTGAGACTGTAAATCATTACATGAGTAGAAATCACCTTCTTTCTTCCAAGGTGGGGTTGGTGGTTTTGAACTGTTGACCTTGTGGGTTGCAGCTCAGTGTGTAACCACTATGCCACCAGGGATCCTTAGTTCCTGAAGGACATCATATCTGGTAAAGTAGAGGGGCAATGAAAAAGAGGAAGGCCCTCAAGGAGATGGATTGACCCCATGGTTGCAACAATGGGGTCAAGCATAGGAAATATTGTGAGGATAGAGTAGGACTGGCCTGCCAGTTTTCCATTCTGTTGTGCACAGGGTCACTATGGCTGACTTGATGGAACCTAACAACAACAATAAGCTTAATCTCATCAAGTCTCAAATATGATTGTCCAATATTTCTTTAGTCTCAATATTTAACAATTATCCATATGTGGTTATTACTAAAAGTCTAATACCTGCTATCAAGTAAATTTCAATGAACTGTCACCTTCTCAGGCAGAGTAGACCTGCTCTCATGGGTATCTGAGTTGGCCTGAAACATTGCTTACCAATCCTGCGCACTATCCGTGACCTGCCATAGCATTTGTTGTGCTGATTCGACCAACCTGTGATCTGGTTTTCTGGCTCCCAGCATCTGGGATTCCCAGCCTGGGCTTTATATCTTTATGGAAGCAGACTGTTTTTTCGCTGGAATGACTGGTGGGTTCAAACCATTGACCTTGTGGTTAGCATAATACGAAATCCACTGCACCTCCAGGGTCCCTTTGGACCTACTTGAAATGTATGTAGCTCATTCAAATTGAGATGTATTGGAAGTGTAACATATGCACTAAGTTTCAAAGATCTGGCACTAAAAAAATTTAAAACATTTCATTAATTATTTTTAAATCCTGAAATTATATGATTTTAGATAAAGTTAAATAAATATACTATAAAATGAATTTCACCTGTGTTTAAATTTTTAATATAGCTACTAGAAAATTTAAAACTATATATGTAGGACTCATATTTCTATGGGATACCACCACTCTGGACCTAACTTTCAGAAAGAATATAGAGGAAAGTATAAATGCCACCATGTGGTAACAATCAGCTAAAGCCAGAATTTGGAAAATTCTAGAAAACTCTACCAAAAAAAAAAAAAATCAATGCTTTGAAAGAAAGCTAGGAGGATAATGGTGGAGGGATTGTTCTAAATAAAGAGACTACAGAGAAAATAAAAGTAACACTTGAACATGAATCGTATCCCAAACAAAAGCTGCTGTCTACTTCCTGCTTTTCCAACATCAGTGTATTACAAGTCTTAAGTGATAGAGAGTTTAGTGGCTGTTACATTAAAGACAGGCAGAAGTTAGATGTTGAATGGTGTATTGTGTGCTTTGACAAGAATAATCCAGCTAGTTTCAGAGGTTTGTTATTAGGTAATATTCTGATTAGTTTTGATTGGAAAGTGGCTGCTGATATTTTCAGATGTCAAGGTTGCAGCAACCTTGACTGATTAGACAAGATCTATTTCATACCTATTTCATAGTTAGGTTTTATGTCAACTTGGCTGGATCGGGATCCTCAGTGGTGTGACAGTAAGGTTGCCTTCATAAGGAGTAGGTCAAAGCCTGATGATGGCTCCCTGGGGGTGTGGCCCATTTCATATCTATAAATAGACTGGAAAATTGGCTCTGTCCTCTTCCTCCTCTTGACCTGGTTATGGTGTCAGATCTCAGGATATATGCCGGTGGCTTGCAATATTGCCTACCAATTCTCGGTGCTATTTTTAGCTTGCCATGACATCTGATCCACTAATTCCACTCCACCCCCCAGTGAGTGGCCTGTGATATGGCTTCTCAGCTTCAGGCAGTCCTGCAAATCAGGGAAAGCTTCTAGTGTAATATCTGACACACAGACTCGAACCAAGCTGGACTTAACAGCTTATAAATCTGTGTGAGTCATTTTTCTTGAGCTAAATGAACCTCTCTCGCTCTATATATATGTGTGTGTGTGCATGCGTGTGTTGAGAAATCACAGAACTTGAAGGTGGGATTTGAAGGTGTCCTGTTTCTATGGATCCTGAGGTTGCTCTCTAGAGTGCCAGAAATGGGTTTATTGAGGAATGTGTGATCATGAAGTACATACTGAAATTTAAGAAATGCCTTGACTCACTTAACCATTGTCTCTTAGTGGCCTTTGCATTTAGGATAGTCAGTTTGAGTTAGATCCCTAGCTCTAAGCAATGAAGGGAATTTGGATTCCAAAAAACAAAATAAAGTACTTTCTTTGGTTCCTAAATAGGAAACGACCCAACTGGCATCCTGGAATAAAAATATCAGTCGCGGTGGCTGGCAGCTCAGGGCGCTACAGATGTTTCTCTATAGGCTTTGCAGGTGTTCCAATTTTATTTGCTATTATTTCAAAACAGCTCACTTTCTGAGAGCTTTTAAATTGTTTCTGCTCTATTTCATTTTAGAAATATCTAAAGACCAACTGATAGAGATCCATTTTATGCCAGCCCTGGGCTTTTCTTTATCCAAATTGCACATTTATTGAGGATAGTTATGTCTGTAATTTCCACAGAACATGAAATGGTCAACTGAAAAATTGATAGACTGGGTACTTTGCACCTTTTATTACATGCACAATGCATTTCTGATTTGGGTCTTTTGTGAAATTTTGTTATTTTACTTCCATTGTACTGGGTGGGCAAGAGAGCTATATTTTTCTTTCCTAATAAACGAATCTTGCATCTAAGAAGCTAAATAAGAAATGGTAGCATGTTCAGTATTTTTAATGCTATGAAAAAATTATATGGTAATTTCTCTGCTTATTTATAATAGTTTGTATGATTCTGGGCGAATCCGGTAACACTTCTCATCCCACTTGGCAACCTTGTGTACACCCACACCAGCTACACAGCCTTTCCATTCCATGCTCTCTGTGCTATCCATGCCGATGATTAAAATCTGCTTGTCGTTCTTGAGTGTAGTTTTCTAATATCTGCTTCTGATCCAGTGTGCAGGCTGATGTGACTGTCTCTCTGACAGTGCTCTTCGAATTTTTCCTCCCTGTCCTTGGGCTGTAACACATTTACCTGGGGAAGTTCACAAAGGTGTACAGGTGCTGCTCTCTTGCCCAGATGTGCTAGTATCAAGTATACTCCCCTTTGGACTCACAGTCATGTGAAACACATTGAGAGAAATGTAATTTTCCAATTGTGGAACGTTATTCACGAATATCAACATTTTACCCTCTCTTGGTAGCAGATGACCTCAATACACCTTGCAAGTGATTCTGACACACCTGTGCCTAATTCTGCTCACAGTCCTTTTCATTTTTTTCTTCAGTAATAGATTTTGTATCCAGGTACGTGGTCACTCTTTCCTAGCCTACCTTATAGCCACATGGCCAGGTGGCAGGTGGCATAAGAGTGGAAGTAATAGGTACACTGTCAGGGTTGCTCCTTTAAAAAGGAGAGACATTCTTTTTTGTTGGTTAACAGGCAGTCACTTGAACCATGCTGAACCAAACTAAAGCAAACCCATGGCCATGAAGTTGATGCTGACTCAGAGAGATCTCATAGGGCAGGGTAGAAATGTCCTGTGAGTTTCTGAGTCTCTAACTCTGCAGGAGTAGAAAGTCCCATTTTACTCCTGTAGAGCAGCTGGTGGTTTTGAACTGCTGACTTTGCAGATCACAGTCCAATGTGTAACCCTTATGCCACCAGGGCTCCCCATGAACTATGCAGACAAGAGTAAATGCCCTAGGCTGGGCAGGGACCTAGGTTCCTGTACCTTGTATGTCTTGCTGCTGTCATGACATCCGGGATTCTGTAGTTTAGTAGACATTTATCATAGTCACTAAATATGCGGAGGTAGTTAGCTTATTGTGCCAACCTGGCCAATATACACAGGTAGGGTTAATTGAAGGGCGGAGAGATAAATGGCTCGGTGAGCCTCACCTTTTGAGTTCTTGGGTCTCTTGCTTTGTGATGGTCAGACCAGGGTGCAGCTGCCTTAGCCAGTTCACTGCTTCAGCTTGCAAGGCTCTCTTACTGAAAGACATCCCCGTGGAGAAGTCACATGGACCTACTCCAATGCAGCCCTAAATGCTGGAGCAGCCATGTGGAGACGGCTAAGATGCTTACACATTCACTGACTCGGCTTTCCTCCTGCAGTCGGCATCATTGCGTCTGTTTTTTGAGATGGAGGAGGACTTTGTGGATTGGTGTTGGACATATGGGTTAATGTTGGACTTGTGGGCTTGGGCAGCGCTGGGTTGGAAAGTCCTCTTGATGTGCACTTAACCTTTATATAAAACTCTCTCTTATACATGAGTTTCTGTGGATTTGTTTCTCCAAAGTACCTAGACTGGTACATATCCTTATGCCCCACATATCCTTGACTGGTAGCCATGCCATGTGCACATTCTCCTACCCTCTTTTCCTCATTCCTGACCCAGGTTTAGGTAATGGAGGCACGTTGGCACTGGGTGAACTTTCATGTAATCTTAAGTGGCATATTGGCAAAGGATCTAACAACAACACCTCATTTGAGTGAGGGCAAGTTATCTATGATTCTCCTGAAAAGCTTGAGGTCAGGAGACATAGGTGGAAGTGAAATAGGGTCATCTCTTATAGTATCCATGTCTCCTCAGGGAGGCTGTTATGAACCAGTTTGTCACGATCTCCTGGATTCTGGAGTTTTATAACACCTGTCCATGAAGGACAGAGGCCATCGGCCCTCCTGACTGAGAGACAGGACCGGAGAGGTTTGTTTTCAACTTTGCTGGAAGGCAAACAAACCTCTCTGGCCCTGTCTCTTAGTCAAGTGACTGAACAAGAGCGGAGTCAAAGAGATCTGGCCTTCCTGTGATAGGCTCTTATCTCCTCCGGCTGGGGAGGCATAGTGGAAGGTACTGGCTGACCTAATTGGCTGAGTTTAAGTACACCTGGGTGATGTCATGTGGCTGTGCACCATTGTGGACCTCCCACCTGGCTTGTGTCTGAGCATACTCATTTTGGATCTTTTTGTAGATATCTAATCAGTGTGCCTGATTTCTTTCCAACACCTTTGTGGTGACCCTATGCAGGCACTGTGAGACAACCCCCCTTGGCCCCTATTCTGGCTACCTGACATTGCCATAGTTAATTAACAGTTAAAACACACACACACATACACACACACACACACAGTTTGCAAGTCTTGATTGGAAAATTCTTGAACAATGAAAGGCCAAACAGGGTTAATTAAAAGGAACATATAACTAACAGGAAATATTTCCAAATACAATAAGAAGTTTTGAACTACCCTGATGATTATTAATTAACCAGCTGAATTTAGTTTTTGCATTTTCCTGTTTATGCTGAACTAATTTTGTGTTGGTCCCCCCCCCACTGGTGTGACTGACTTTGGAATAATTAATGGTGGGCCATACATCCACCCTAGCAGCTGCAGACTTTGTCTGAAGTACCCTAGGGCTCACTGGCTACCCTGCTGACTCTTGCTTCTGTATTTTTCCATCACTTAACTGCTATTTCCGAATCAGTTGTCCCACCGAGAGCCAGCGGATTAAAAATGTTGGCAGGCTGCTGCCCAGGTTTATACCTGATACTGGCAGGAACTTCCCTAGATGGCTCATCCCCCTAGTTAGCATGTGCAGTTGTGATTGGACACGAAAAGTCATCCTGCCGGTTTGTTTTTTGTTGTTTTATAAACTGGAGTCAGAGTAGTGCTTGGGGCCAAGAGATATTGAGTGCTAGCTGACTCCTGGCCACCAGCTCCAATACAGCTTTTCATTTGATCCATTTTGGTGTAACCCTGATTAATCTCGAGAGTCCGATATAACATTTGAGGGCTTGTCTGAGATAAGGCCCACTGCCAAAGTTAAGGGACAACCTTCCTGCTGGTCTGGCTGATGTTGTGCACAGACAAGGGGAAGTGCCCCTAGCCCTTTCAGCAGGGCCCCGTGGTGACTGCCTTGGTGACTGCCCAGCAGGGGCCTGCCTCACAGAGAGGTCTGCCTCGCAGAGACAGCTCTCACTTGTCTGAGCAAAGCTCTTCCATTGTATCCTTTTGTTTTTGGTGAGTGAGGCTCTATTTGGGCACCCAGAGGGTTTTGTAAGAAGGTACCTTTGGTTCCTTCTCCCTTTTGATGAAAAACAATGAAAGAAATTAGAATACTTATATTAATTAGTGATTCCCTGTGGATTCTGGACCCACAACCTTTTGGAGCATAATAGGGTGGGCAAGTACTAGAGGCTTAACCTTGTATGTCCCTGAACTATCTCCAGGGGAACTATCTATTATCAGAATCAGAAGGCGGCATCTGAAGGGAGTCCGCTGCACTTTGGGTGAGACAGACAAAAGAATCTGATCTCTCTTAAAGAAAGATAGATAGCCTCCGGGAGCTTAAAAATCAGTCAGATGCCAGTAGGAGACATCTATCATTGTAGCACCTTTATGGGTGGAGCTTCAGGAGTATGCATTTTTCCCCACTAGGTGAGCATCAAGCAACTGAGTTAGTGCACTCAGTGGCGTCACCTGGGAAGGTTCTCTCTGGTAACAGTAAGGTTTTTGTAAAAGTAGTTTCACTGAAATTCTGTTTTTTGTGATGACCAATTTGAGGACAGTGTGCAGCTGTGAAATTTTGTTTCCTGCTTGGAAGAAATGCCAGAGAAACTGTTGTGATGTTGAACACAGCAGGAGGGCACTATGGGAAAAACTCATGTGTATGAGTGGTTTTCTCGTTTCAACAACGGTGAACTGTCAATTGATGACAAACCTCATTCTGGACTTCAGTCAACTTCCAAAGGGATGAAAATGTGGACTTGTAGTGCATTTGGAGTTCATCTCATCAGGTCAAACTATAAATCAAGCTTTCTATTTAGAAGTTCTGAAAACATAGTGTAACTGTGTGCAACAAAAAAGACCTGATTTGCGGCAGACAGGGACTTAAAAAAATCATTTTATTGGGAGCTCTTACAGCTCATAAAAATCCATCCATCCGACCCTCCTTCCCTCATGAACCCTTGATAATTTATAAATTATCATTTTCATATCTTACACTAACTGCTGTTGCCCTTCACTCATATTTTTGTTGTTCATCCCCTTGGGGAGGTGGGCAGTTATACATGGGTCATTATGATCTGTTCCCCCTTCTCCCCCTACCTTTCCCCTCCATCCTCCTACGACACCCATTATTGTTTTAAAATAATTTTATTGGGGGCTCATACAATTCTTATCACAACCCACACATACATCAATAGTGTAAGGTACATTTGTACATTCGTTAGCCTCATCATTCTCAAAGCATTTGCTCTCCACTTAAGCCCCTGGCATAAGCCCATCCTTTGGCCCCTTCTCTCCCCTCCCCCTTCCTCATGAACTCTTGATAATTTATAAATTATTATTTTGTCATCTCTTATACTGTCTGACGTGTCTGCCTACACCCACTTTCTGTTGTACATCCCCCAGGAAGGAGGTTATATGTAGATCCTTATAATCGGTTCCACCTTTCTACCCCACCCTCCCTCGACCGTCCAGGTATTGCCACTCTCACCACTGGTACTGAAGGGATCTTCTGCCCTGGATTCCCTGTGTGTACAGTTCCTATCTGTACCAGTGTACATCCACTGGTCTAGCCAGATAGATTTGTAATGTAGAATTGGGATCATGATAGTGGGTAGGGAGGAAGCATTTAGGAAGTAGAGGAAAGTTGTATGTTTCATCGTTGCTACACGGCACCCTGACTAGCTCGTCTCCTCCCTGCGACCCTTCCGTAAGGGTTGTCCAGTTGCCTACAGATGGGCTTTGCGTTTCCACTCTGCACTATCCCTCTTACACAATGAAATGATTTTTTGTTCTTTGTTGCCTGATAATAGATCTCTTCGGCATCTCATGATCACACAGGTTGGTGTGCTTCTTCCATGTGGGCTTTGTTGCTTCTGGGCTAGATGGCCGCTTGTTTACCTTCAAGTGTTTAAGACCCCCATATCTTTTGATAGCCAGGCACCATCAGCTGTCTTTACCACATTTGCTTATGAACACATTTGTCTTCAGCAATTGTGTCGGGAAGGTGAGCATAATGGAATGCCAGTTTAATAGAACAAAGTATTCTTGCTCTGAGGGAGTATTTGAGTAGAGGCCCAATGTCTATCTGCTACCTTAATACTAGATCTATAAATATATGTACCTAGATCTATTTCCCCATCCTCATATATATATTTCCATATGTGTATGCCTTTATTTAGACCTCTATAAATGCCCTTTGCCTCCCAGCTCTTTCCTCTATTTCCTTTTACTTTCCTCTCATCCTACTTTCATGCTAAGCCTTCCTTTGGATTTCAGTAATTCCTCTCAGTTACATTACCCTTGATCATGCCCAACCAGGCCTCCTACACCCACCTCACCACTGATTTGGATCACTTGTTGTTCCCTTGTCCCTGGGTTTGTTAACACCACTTCATTTCCCCCCACGCCCCCCTGTCCCAAGTCCCCCTGGAATTATCAGACCCGTTGTTTTCTCCTCCAGATTGTTCATCCTGCCTATCTTATTTAGACAGACCTACGGAGATAATAACACGCACAAAAACAAGACAGAGAAAAACCAAGCAACAAAAGAAAACAAAATAACAACAACAAAAAAACCAATGAGAAAAAAACCCCCAAACCACAATGACAACAAAAAAGAAAAGCCTATAGTTAGTTTAAGGACTGTTTGTTGACCTTTAGGAGAGTTTTCCAGTCACGTCTGATGGGGTGCCAAGCCCTGGCCCCAAAGTCTATTTTTGGTATTCCCTTGGGACTTTGTTGCTCTGTTCCCCTTGCTGTTCTGTTGCACAACCTTAGTGTTTTGCCTTGGTGTGGTGGGATCAGATTAGGCAGAATTCCCTCACTGTATCTCCAGTGTTGTCCCCTGTAGGGCTATGGGTCAGTGAGGCATGTTGTGTCTCGTAGTGGGGCCAGCCATATGGTCTTCTCTGAGGATTGGCTGCTCTTAGCATTAATATTGTCCTCAAGGCTTGGTGAACCAGGATGCGCTCCCCTCTCTCATCCTCCCCCTTCATTTGCTCCTGTGTGTTCTGATTAGATGTGTCCCTTTTCCCTGAGCTTCAGCTTCAGTGCTGTCCTCTGAAATAAATTCTGCTGGGGGTTGGGATTTGACATGGCCCCTCAGACTTCTCCACTGGTTCCCTACTTCATGTTGGCATGTTGCATTCACATCTTAGAGCACTGGGTTGAAGTCTGGTCCCTCTTCCTGTGGAGATATAAACCCTCCTCTTGGGTGGGTTAGTGCCCTGTTCACCCCGCTACCCATTTCATTTTTTTCCCCTTTATCCCCTTCCTCTTTAGTTTGCTACCATATGTATCCCTGGATTTGGTCTGGCCCCTGTCATACTACCTAGTCCTTGCCCCAGGAATGTTTGTATACAGTAGCTTTTTCCCTATGCTCCTTTTGCATTTTTTAAGCTTACCTCAATGGACTCATGTTGTATTTGTTCTTTTGTGCTTGGCTTACTTCGCTTAGCATTGTTTCCACCAGTTCTTCCCTTGTGGCGATGTGCTTCATGCATTCATCACTGCTTTTTAGCGATGTGTAGTACTCCACTGTGTGTAGGTAGCACACACACACTCATCAGTTTTAAGCCACTCATCAGTTGATGGAATTTGGGTTGTTTCCAACTCCTTGCAATTGTGAACTGTGCCGTGATGAACACTGGAGCACAGATGTCTGGCCGTGGTTTCTTTCTTGCCTCTTGGGTTTATGCCCAGTAGGGGGATTGTTGGGTCGTATAGTAGCTCAATTTCCATCTGTTTTATATATTGCCAGATCAATTTTCATAGTAGCTGTATGTATGAGAGTTTCTGTCTCCCCATAGCCTCTCTAGCACAAGTTGCTTTCTGATTTTTTTTGAATTGGGCTATCTTTGAGGGTGCTAGGTGATATCTCATTGTTTTAATTTGCATTTCTCTTATGTCCCCTCTTTCATCCCTCATCCGTGCTATTGAAATTTGTTCCCTCCTTTCTTTGGTTAAGTTTGCCAGTGGTCTGTCAATTCTATTATCCTGTCAAAGTATCAACTTTTAGCAGCATTCATTTTTCCTATAGTTTCTTATTTTCCCTCTCCTGAATCTCAGCCCTGATTTTTAAATTTATTTTCTTTTGCTATTAGTAGGATTGTCCTGCTGACTCTGCCCTAGTTGTAAATTTTGTGCCTGCATATCAATCATGAGTCTCTCTTCCTTTTTCAGGTGTGCATGTATTGCTATGAGACTTCCTCTGATGACGGCCTTTGCTGTGTCCCATAAGTTTTGGTACGTCGTGTTCTCATTCTCGTTGGTTTCTAGAAATTTCCTAATTTCTGTGCCAGTACGCACTCCTCTCTGCAATAGAGAGTAATTTATCCTCCAGTTGTTTCTCCTGTTTTATTTATCTTCTTTTTGTTTATTTCTAGCCTTATGGCACATTGGTCAAAGAGAGAGGTCTGTATAATATCAATGTGCTTAAATTTATGTAGATTCGCCTTATGCCCTAGCATGTGGTCTGTCTTCAAATATGTGCCATGTGGGCTTGAAAAGAATGTGATTTTTTTTTGTATTTGCATGAAAATCTCTGAATATCTATCAGGTCAAATTGTCTAATTATAGTGTTTAGATCTCTAGTCTCCTTGTTGAGTTTATTTCCCTGTGATCTGTCTTTCTCAGAGACTGGTGTATTGAAGTCACCCAATATAATTGTTGAGGCTGTGATTTCTTTTTTCATCTTTTGGAGTATTTGGCTGATGTATTCAGCAGGTCTCTCATTCGGGGACTATGTTTACAATTGCTTAATGGTTCTTTGTCTACAGTTCCCTTTAGCATTATATATTGTCCGTCCTTATCTCTTTTTTGGTTTTTACTTTGAGGTCAATTTTATCTGAGATTCTGATTGCAACCCCTGCATTTTTAAATCGCTGTTTGCTTGGTATGACTTTCCCCAGATTTTTTTTTCTCAGCCTATTTTTGTCTGTTGCCTTGAGATGTGTCTCCTGTAGCAGCATATTGATAAGCCAATCAATAAGCCAATCTCCTAGTCTCAGTCTTTTAATGCCTGAGTTCAGTCCATGGATATTCAGGGTTATTATATCTATCTGTGGACTCTGTGATGTCATCTTATATCTTTTGTGTTGGGTGCTTTCCCAACTTCCTTTCTTATTAGTGTGTTGTGAATGTGTATATGTGTGTATCATTCTTGACTTCTTTCTATCCTTAAGTCAATGCTATCTTGGGGTCTATTCGCTCTATTACCCTCTGGGTGAGGTTGTTCTATGTGGTAGTCTCTTATTTATGCTTGGTGAGTATTGTTCTTCTGACCATACTGGTTCAGCAAGGATCTTTTGTATGGCTGGATTTCTTTTAACATAGTCATAGCGTTTTTCCTTGTCTGGGAAGACTCTTACTTCTCCATCTATCTTGATGGATAATTTGGCAGGGTAGATTATTCTTGGGTTTGCGTTGTTTTCCTTCAATTTTTGGAATATGTTACTCCCTTCTCTAATTTTCATAGTTTCTGCTGATAGGTCTGAGCATATTCTTACTTGGAAACCTTTATATGTGATTGCTTCCCCCCACCAGCTACTCTCATGATATTATCCTTTTCCTTAAAGTTGGATAGTTTAACTATTATGTGCCTTGGTGACTTCTTGGGATTTAGTATAGCTAGTGTTCTTTCAGCCTCCTGAGTGGTTGTCTGGTTTGCATCCATTAACCTGGAGAACTTTTCCTTTAAGAATTCTCCCACTATTGTTGCAAATGACCTCTTTGTTGTGTCTTCCTCCGATAATCAATTATTCTGATGTTTCTCTTCATAGTATCAGACATAGCTCTTAGGTTTTCTTCAGCTTCTCTGATGATCTTATTAGATTTTTGTTCTTGTTTGTTAAAGTCTGCTTGACTGTCTTCCAAACCACTGGTGCAGTTCTCTGCTCCCTTCAGTCGATTCTCAAGGTCTGTGAGTCTGCTACTGGTTTTTATTATCTCCTCCATAAGTTCTTGTATTTCCCTTTGGTGTATGGACTTTCTCTCCTCAATCATTTCATCCTTTTTCTGTATTTTTTCCCTCATATCTTGTATGACTCCAAACAGCATTCTGAAAATTTCTTTCTGTGGCAGAGCAATGTCTGCTTCTTGTATGCACACTGTTAGGTTCAAGACATCTGCCATTGCCTTTTGTTTCTCCTGTTTTATCATTGAGGTTGTTGGGGTCGATTGCTGTTTGCATTGGGTTGTTTAAGAGGAGCCAGGTGCCATTTGCCAGGGAGTCAAAGAGCACTGACTTTCTCTGGGAGACTCAAAGGAATGCTTGTTCGAACAGCCCACAGATAATTTCTCTATGGAATTAGCCTACCACTTTATCCTCCTGTGGCTTCACTCTCAAGGGGCTTGCCCCAGAATGCTGGTGGGTTGTCTGATTTGGTGTAGAACCTCAAGAATGGTGGGCAGAATTTCCCTGGCCAGGTAGATCACTGCAGAGTTTGGGCAGAGGTTCCTGCAGAAACTTGAAACATTGATGAGTGTTGACTGAGCTTCCTTAGGCTATGTGAGGCTTTGAGGTAGGCAGGAGGAAGTTCCTTCAGTGAGGTGGGACCACAGAGGAAAAATAGGCACTCCCCCAGCCACATAGGCAGGAATTTCCCCGTAAGGAGTTGGGCAGAGTGTCCCCTGGTCGAGGTCCGCCGGGCTTTCCCCTGACTTGGGCTATGCTGCACAGGATGGAGCTCAGTGAACTGGGTGGGGGCAAGCATAAAGGCTCTAGGCTAAGGGGAGTAGTCTGGACGTGGGTACTGAGAGAACAGAGAAGATAAAAACAGGGGAAAAACACACACAAAAACTAAGCCTGCTGAGACTGGGGGGGGGGGGGTGGATAGAGAGAAGGAAAACACAAGTAACAATATAGCTGAGCCCTGATCCCTGCCCGTGGGGATGCATTGTTTAATCCCTGTCCGGAGGTGGTGGCAAGCTGTGGCTGTGTTGAGATAAAGCCCCTGTGTCAGCTCCAAACGGTCCCGGCTCCGGCTGAGACAGTGGCAGGGCTAAAGCTAAACCCTAGCTGCATCCACTGTGGTAAGCCTAAAGGCCTCAGCCCCTCAAAACCTTGTGGATCTGTGCCGACTTATCTTTATGATGCTCATCCTGTGATTCAGCAGTGTTGAATTTCCCTCTTTGTAACTCTCCTGGACTGATTTCTGCGGAGTCCCTCAGGTATGTGTTACTCAATCACCATCTTCCTGGACGTTCCCCCCTGCCATTATTGTTTTTGAGGGGTTTATCTGTCCTGAATTCCTTCTGTCGGGGGCTCTTTCAAAAAATTTATTTTATTGGGGATTCAAACAACGCATCACAATCCACACATACATCATTGTGTCAAGCACATTTGTACATTTGTTGCAATCATCATTTTCAAAACATTTGCTTTCTACTTGAGCCCTTAATATATCAGCTTCTCATTTTCCTCCTCCCTCCTGCCCCCCCCCCATGAACCCTTAATAATTTATAAATCATTGTTTTGTCGTATCTTACACTGTCCAATTTCTCCCTTCATCCCCTTTCTTATCTGTACCAGTGTACATGCGCTGGTCTAGCCAGATTTGTAAAGTATAATTGGGGTCATGATAGTGGGGGAGAGGAAGTATTACAAAGCTAGAGGAATGTTGTGTTTCCTTGGTGCTATACTGCACCTTGGCTGGTTCATTCCTTTCTTGTGACACTTCTGTGTGTGGATATCCAACTCTCTGCAGTTGGGTCTCCACTCTGCCCCCCACCCCTTGTTCACACAGATATGATCGATTGTTCTGGGGTTTCTGATGCCTGATACCTGATCTCATCAACACCTCATGATCACACAGGCTGGTGTGCTTCTTCCATGCTGGCTTTGTTGCTTCTAAGCTAGATGGCTGCTTGTTTATCTTCAAGCCTTTAAGACCCCAGATGCTATATTTTTGATAGCCCGGCCTCATCAGTTTTCTTCACCACCTTTGCTATGCACCTATTTTGTTTTCAACAATTGTGTTGGGTAGGTGAGGATCACAGAATGTCAGGTTAAGTGAAAAAAGTGTTCTTGGGTTTAGGGAGTACCTGAGTAGAGGCCGAATAGACAGTATAGCAATTTGACGACATGGAAGTGGTGAAGAAAAAAATTAGGCAGGTGCTGTCAGTCATACAAACAGATGAGTTTGAAAAATGTTTCCAAGAATGGAATCACAGATTTGAAAAATGTATTAAGGGTAGAGAGTACTTTGAAGGTGATAGGTTGTTTTTAAAATTTTAAAAATACATTTCTTTGAAAAAAATCCATTCATGTCAGTCTGGGTTGATTAGAGAAACAAATCCTTAGAAACTCATATGTATTTATGAGAGAGTTTTATATAAAGGGTAATTTTACATTAAGAAAGTATCCCAACTCAATCCAGTCCAAGCCTGTAAGTCCAATATTAGCCCACAATACCAATCTATAAAGTCCTCTTCAGACTCATGAAACACATGCAATGATGCCAAGTGCAGGGCGATCAGAAGGCAGTGGGTAGAAAGTGTTTGGATCCAGTTGAGTTGTAAATATCTCAGCACTGGCAGGGGTCTCTATGTGACTTCTCTGGCTTCAGAGATCTGCTTGCATCAGAATAGGTCCATGCTTCTCCAGTTTACTGGGTGTAGTGTCATGTGTCTCATTAGTGAGCTGTGTGAGAGACTGACTCTCGCCTTCAAGGATGAAATACCACAATTTCAAGAATTTTCAGGAGAAGGCCATACCCACACAGAGGTCTCATTGACTCTCTCTGGATTGGCAGACTAGACTCCGCCTGTACACTCTTAATCCTACCATACCATTTTATGTATGTGTGTATATATATATATATATATGTTTTTGTTAAGCCTGAAGTGCACAGCCCTAATATCCCTATGGGAGCAGGAGGGTACACATTTATTATTGCCTCAGGCCAATTTTTATTTTTAGCAGTTGCTCTCTTTAGACATTTGAAGACATTATAAATATTTGGGATAAAAGCCAGGGCCAACAGGGCACCAAGAAAAATGAGAAATTCCACTAGTCAACCTCTGACCCCCTTGCAGTAGATGTTATGAAATTTTACAGCTGCATTTTCTGATGATTCTGGAATAAAATTGTGCAATAAATGGCTTAAACCTTTTGCCAAGTAGACTGGCCACGTTTTGGAGTTGGACGGCAAGATGTTAGATAACTGGATCCTGATTTACTTTGTAGGGTATGGTAGAAGGTGATTGACAATCCTGAGCACCCAGAACAATTTCTATATATTGAGCAATGGTTACTTTTTGTCCAGCAACTCATTTCATGGTTTAAAAGCTGTATGGTTGGCCAGTATTCCTGCAATTTTGTATCCCACCTGGGGAATTCTCAGAAGAAAAGAAGTTCCCCAAGTTTTGCTGCTCTCATCTCCAATTAATGAGCCAGATCATCACTTTCCCCTACCCTACAATCCTGTGAGGCCTGTAAGAAATCAAGACTGTGTCTCCCTGGACTCGTCCTTTCCCTCCGTGACTTGAGTAAGGGCACACTGTCCCCCTCCTGTCACTGAGGAAAAGCACCTCCGCCTGAAGGGGTGCTACAGGGAGAAAGACCCTTCTTAGTTCATGTCCCTTTCTAGACTTCAGATTTATATAATTGGAAGATACAGACCTCCCTTCCTTTAATAAATCATTTTATTAGGGTCTCTTACAGATCTTATAACAATCCATACATCAATTGTATCAAGCACGTTTATACATATGTTGCCATCATCCTTTTCAAAACATACTTTTTTTTTCTACTTGAGCTCTTGGTATAGACTTCCACCCCACTCCCTCTTTTCAGTGAAGCCCCAAGCACCCATTTCTCTGTTAGAATCTGCTCCATATTCATTGCCCAAACAGGGACAGTTGTCAACAACTTTTATTAACTTTGTTTACAGGAGCAGAAAGGGAAAGAATTAAGGAAGAGGCACTGAAAACATTGAGGGGAAGTGGAGAAGGCAGGGAAGACCAAAATAGAATGGAATTTTCCCTCTCACAAGGCCTGATTGGGATCCCAACAACATGGTGGGGTTCCAAGCCTTGGAAGGTTCCCACCAAGCCTTGATTATGGGATTAAAGGTGGCTTCTCAGAAACTGATGAATTTATCAAAGGCAACTGAAGTCATCCAGGGATGAGAGACTCCCACCGAATCTCCAGGCACATTTCTTGAAGGGTTACAAGCAGCTTATCAGGTGTATACCCATTTGATCCCCAAGCTCCCTAAAATGCTAGGGTATTAAACATCACATTTTCCCACCCAGGCACAGGCCCTGACATGAGGAAATTGCAGATATTGAAGGGTTTTGCTGGAATGAACACAATCCAACGATTGGAGGAAGCTCAGAAAGTGTATAATGATAGGGATGTGGTGAAGGCTAAGGAGGAAGGGAAGCATTGGGAAAAAGCAAATAAAAGTCCTAGCCTCCGAGTTGCATGAATCTCCCCAGCGGTCTTCTACAAAAATGTATATGGGCAGGGGAAAAATAACAGGAAACTGAGTCAGGATCAGTGTTCCCTGTGAAAGGAAAGGGCACATTGGAAATGGGGGTGCCCCCTTAAAGATAAGGTGGGGCAGGGAAAAGAAAGGAAAAACAGTCATCTTGTCCTTAGAGGAAGAATATTGATGGGGCCAGGGCTCTTTCTATTTTGGCCCCAAGTATATGCCTGAGTGGGGGGCAAGCACATCTCCTGTTTAGTGGACTCGGGAGCAGAAAAATCTGTTTTAACAAAGCCACTGGGGCCAATAGCCAGGTCCACTATTAGAATTCATGGGGCTACTGGAGTAGTCTAGGAGCATCCTATTACTACTGAGAGACTTGTGGATTTGGGCTACAGGGAAGTCACTCATTCGTTTTTGGTGTTACCCAATTGCCTGGATTCTTTGTTGGGACAAGACTTGTAAAGCAAGCAGGGGGTAAAGAAACAGGGGAAAAATTGTCTCCAAATGGCCATAACTGTTCCCTGGGTCAGAAAATATATGCTTCATGAAATAGCAACTCCCACCACAAGCCCACTATTGGACTCTTTGATCACATAATTCCCAGTGGTTGGGACTGAACTGAATCCTCCTGGTTTGGTAATTTACCAACCCCCAATGGTAGTGATCCCACTCATTACAGTGACTCCTATCCATCTAAAAAAATACCCCATGAGTCAATTGACCCGACAAGGGATCGTACCTCACTTTTGGTGGCTGCTGGAAGTGGCATCCTTACTCCATGCATATTGGCCTGAAAGACCCCATTGTTGCCATTCCAAAGGTCCAGGATGAATGACTATAGGACTGACCAATATCTAAGGGTGGTAAATAAGAAGGTGGAGATCATTCAGCCCATGGTCCCAACCCCCTACACCTATTCAGCCTACTCTCTCCTGAACATCAGAGTTAGACCATTTTAGACTTGAAGAATTCTTTTTTCCCCCTGTATCTTATTGGCACCTGTGAGTCAGTTGACTTGGATCCGCCTCCCTCAAAGTTTAAAAAATTCCCCTACTCTTTTTGGAGAAGCTCTCCAGGAGGATCTAAAATCCTTCAAAATGACCCACCCCAACTGCACGTTGCTACAGTATGTATATGACCTACTGATGGCTTCCCCAGGTGATAAACCACGTCTTATAGCCATCAATGACCTGCTGACATAGCTCCAAGAATTGGGAAATCATGTTTCATTTAAGAAGGTCCAGGTGTGTTCAACTTATGTTACTTACCTGAGGTACATAATGGAAGAAGGAAAAAAGGTCATTGTCACAAGCCTGAAAGTGAGCCATTTTAGACATAACCATACCAAATACCAAGAGACAGGCCAGGGAATTCCAGGGGCAACAGGGTCTTGTTGCCTGTGGTTCCCCAATTTTGCTGAAATAGCCAGACCTCTATATAAGGTGACTAAAGGAAACGAGCCCCTCCAATGGACAGATAAAAACTGGAATCCTTTAACCAATTAAAGGAAAATATTGTTTCTGGACTCTCTTTGGCTTTGTCTGTTATAGACAGGCCTTCCAGATATTTGTCCATGAAAACCGCTGTGTGGCAAAGGGGTGCTGACCCAGCAACTGGGACCTTGGAAGAGACCAGTGTCTGAAAGATTGGATGTGGTAGCTTCAGGCTGGCCTGCAGGCCTGCAAGCCTGACTGGCCATCATAATTGTGGTCAGAGAAGCTAACAAACTCACAATGGGGCAAGATCTTCTCTTCACTGCACCACATGCTGTCTAGGCATTGCTACAGGATGCCAGCCAATGATGGATTTCAAATACCAACTTGGCACAGTACCAAAGCCTCCTATTGGATCACTCCAGGGTCAGTTTTTCAGCTTAAAAGAACTTGAACTCTGCCACCTTGCTTCCAGATGATGACCATACATGTCATTCCCTTCACCAGTGTGAGGATGCCTTGGAGTTGACCCAGAGCCTTTGGCTTGATTTACTGCACAAACCCATAGCCGAGGCCGAGGAAATACTCTTCACAGATGGCAGCAGCTCTGTCGCTGATGGGACTCATAGAAGAGGAACTCCGGTCACCACAAGTCAGGAAGTCATTTGGACTCAAGCCCAATACCCGCAATGACCTCTGCTCAATGGGTTGAGCTGATGCTTTGATCCAGGCACTAAGGTGGGCATAAAGAAAAAGGATGAACATTTACACCGACAGCTGGAATGTCTTTGCGATCCTTCATGTCCATGCCCAATTTTAAAAAGAAAGGGGACTGTGAATGGCAAGTGGAACTATAAAGAATGGCCAAGAGATATTACTCCCGGTTGCCCTCTCCAGTAAGGTTTTTCATTTTATCCTTTTCGGTGTGGCTGTGATTCATCTCAAGATCCAGATATAACAGTTTTCAATGTAAATCAACTTAAGTTACTAAAATTTCCATGTTTCTTAGTTGTACCATTGAGAAATAGTTGCAGTGATCTTTTTCTTAACTTCTGACCATATGTTCTTAATATGGTAATTAATATTTACTTAAACTGATTATTACAAACTTGCTATGACATAGGGGTTTAAGTCACTTTACTTAAGACAATGATTTTATTTTTATTTTAGTAGAAAATATTATCACTCATATAACATTTTTCAAGGATTCACCTGCCTTTTTCCATCATCTAAATCCACTTAATTTGATCTAATGTTGTAAGTTTGAAAATTTTTTATTGTTTCTTATTTTCTACACCAAAACAAAGCTTACTTTCTCCTAAACCTTCTCCAACTTAGGACACATTTTCAGTTTGCTCTCTTTCACGACCTGGTACAACTAGTATTCTGCTTTAAGACAAACTACTTTCTTTTTCCTTCATAAATAAAAAAGCCCAAAACGTATCAGTCATTCTGTTTTCTTTCTAACTTTTCAGCCCATGTTACACTAAGTTCTTTGGGATGGACTGATCACCTTTAATGCTCTATGTTACTAATTGAATATGATACACAGATTAAATCAAGGAAAACATAACTTGAAAAGACATCAAGTTAAAAAGGAAATATTAATTAAACCTTTAGATAAGTGGATAGGTTTAAAAGAAGGTAGCAATTAAAACTATACTTTATTAAGAAAAAATTATAATCACAAGATATAAATGTCCACTATAGCAATCAGATAAAAAAGTAAGAGCAAATTTATGGTGTTGGGATTTCTTAATGACCCTAGGGGTAGAATAGTCTTAGATGAAAAATGACCTTATAAGCCAATTTATCTGGACTATTAAGAAACTTTAGACGAGTAAAGTTTTGTTTACATTAAATAATGAGCCCTTTAGCCACTGTTTTTGTGTATCTCTTAGTTAGCAAAAATGAACATGCCTTGAGAAACGCTGTCAAAACTTTTATACCTTTTAAGTTCTTCTTGGTAACTGGTGGGTCGTTATAAACCTTCAGCTTGGGCCTTACCCAGATGGGTCTTCAGAGGAAGAATTGGGGTGGGCCACTTTATCCCATATAAGGTTACCAATGGGTAATCAGAGTGTTTACCAACAAACACTTAAGAAATCCAGTCTGTAGTGAGAGAGAGGCTTTATTAGCAGACTTGGCAAAATTGGGCACCCAAGCCTCAGAAAACGAAACGAGCTGCCACACCTAACAATAATTTTATGAGCATTATATATTCCCTAGTTCAAAAGTTCCATGCACGGTTCTTCATTGGCTGAGTATTATGGGATTAACAATCTCTAATTTAACTTTTCTACCTCTGGGGCAGATTCTCTTCCCTTGTGCTCCCCCTTGATGAATCCAATTCACATGATACTATTCTACATAGCAGCTATCAGCTTGTGCTGTGGCCACTTCATAACTTCTTGTCATTTGTTCTCTTAATCACTGGAGATGGACCAGTTTGGGATTTATTTCTCACACTCACTCTTGGTAGATATACTTATTAAAAATTATGAACTCCCAATTATAACAAATGTTTGTGAACTCAATTTTAATATCAGCAAATCACTTAAAAGATATTAAAATCATTTACGTACCACAATATACTACTGAAATAGTTAATTATTTTTTGGCTTTTCTTATTTTTCTCTAAAATACTCTTCTTTTGAACCCCCCTGGAATATTTAATTCAAGTATAATCGTTTAATTAATTCTTCATAATATTAAAACAATTAATTTACAGTCACACACATTAAAAAATCAATACTGAGTTTAACCCAAAAAACGGAAGAGAAAAATATGAACAACTCATTTCCTTTCTTCCCTGATCGTGGTTGTGGAGAGATAAAAGCTTGACCTTCTGCAAACAATTCAAGCTGTAGAATAGTATAATAATTGTGGATTAAAAGGGTTTCTTCAGAGTCTAGATTGCATAGAAACAGGCCCAAACAGACAGAATTTTCCCTAAGGGGCTTTCTTACGGCATGTATGTGAGACCTGGTGGTGTAGTCTTCATGTGTTGGCCTCCTCCACGTGGTCAACAGTTTGAAACCATGAGCAACTCCGCAGGAGAAAGACTGGGCTTTTAAATTCCTAAAAACAGTTACAGTCTCAGAATCCCGCAGGGGGTCGCTATGGGTCAGCATTGACTAGATGGCAGTGAGTTTGTGTGTGGTTTGGTTTGGTCTGGCATGGAAACTCTCACTCCTATGGTTACAGTTCTTAATCAAAACACATGAGACAAAGAAACAGAAGTGTAAGGCAATCGCTGGAACAAACACAAGTGCAATTACCAGGCACAATTAACCAGATGTGGGATCACCAGATCAAACATGGATACTGAAGCCAGTGAAAGCTATGGGCGGTGCACGCCAAAGGTTCCGGAGACCATAGACCTCAGCTGCACCTTGGGATATCCGAAATTTGTCCTCCTCTGCCCCTTGTCCTGGCGGCCCCCAAGTTGCCCGGCAAGTAAGAATGATAAGTATCTTGACTTACCGATAGAAACCAAAGATGTCCCGCCTACAGTGCCCCAATGAAACCAAACTCAAGGTCAGGCCACCAGCTGCTGCAGCCAGTCATGTAGGCAGGGTGAGAATTACAGCACATTAACAGATCTGGAAGAACAGCGAGTTTTTCCTTCAAGACTCCCTTGATCTATTTCATCAGGTCAGGGTTTTAAATATATATATATATATATATATATATATTTAATATTAAAAGATCATTTTTTGGGGGGGGGCTCTTATAACAATCCATACATCAATTGTATCAAGCATACTTAAACATATGTTGGCTTCATTATTTTCTAAACATTTACTTTCTATTTGAGCCCTTGGTACCAGCTCCTTTTTTTCCCCTCCTGCCCCTCTCACCCTCATGACCTCTTGATAATTTAGCAATTATTATTATTTTCATATCGTATACTGACCACTGCCTCCCGTCCCCCATGGTTTTTGTTATATGTTTCCCAGAGCGAGTGCATTCTTTTCTCAAGGATAATGGCTTTCCCGTCTGGAGTACCAGCTATATCTCTCAGGGTGTCAATATGTTCACTTTGTTACATTCGTTTCTCAAGATTTATTGTTTTATCTTACATGTAGATTAATAATGCCCCATTAAGTTATTTATAGCACTAACTCATTAAGTCCAAACACCTGGAGCACATCCCAGGGAGGAAAGGGAGGAAAGAGGGGAGCTTAGTTAGAGAATGGGAAGGTTAATCAGAGCTGTCGCTGCTGTGAACAATAATCTAAACCTAAAATGGGACTGAATATACCAAGAACAAAGCTTATGTTCAAACTCTGGTGAGTTTTAATAAATTTTAGCTATTGTGTATTCAAGCTTTTAAAAAATTATCTTGAACATAATCTGTGATGGTATTGAAACTCTTAGACCAATATTCTCTTTTCTAAGAACCCCTACTTGGTATTCCGTGGCCCGCCCTTCGGTTATTTATCTTCCATCTTAGAATTCTGATCTAAGTATTTCATATCAAGAGCCTTCTGCACAGAATGTCCTTAAGATCCTCAGTTGAGTCTGGGTCTGAGAGCATGCGAAGCTATGTGTTCCAAATAATCCCAGATCCAAGAATCCCAAGAGAGAATGAATGCATTGTCTGACTTAACCGCTGTTCCTTCCTAGTTTATTTCTCAAGTGACAGATGCACGTAGCGAACATCTGTGCGAACACGACTCACTGGCTGAAACTTTGTTTATGAATGAAGCTTCATTTAAGGACATAGGGCAAGGAAGGTTGGAATAAATGGAGCCTGGAAGTTTAAGGAGATAGTAGAGGCAGGTTTCCTCAAGTTGAGGAGCACACAGTCGTTTGGCAGTGGACCTTGCTGATCCAGGGCTGGATAACCAATAACCCCCTTTCTGTTTCTCTTGCATGCAGAATCATTTTAATTTCAGTTGGTTAATAAAGTAAGGCAGAGACCTATAGGTTGGGTGAAAACAGTAGGGATATGTTGATTTTGTTTATAATCCAAAAGTTAAAGAAACCGAAACACGAGGTTTATTGTGAACAGTCATTCTAAGTGTATGCAGAGAGATAATATCACCTCTCAAAACAAGAGACCCGGTGTCGGTTAGACAGAGTTGTTAAAAATATAACTGTCAATGAGCTCACACAAACTAGTTTCATTGACAGTTTTATTTTTAACAGCTTTTGTTGTTAAAGAATAGTTTAATTGTTTCATAGTTTAATACACAATGTGCTAATTGTAGATCAAGAGTCTCCCATGCATGGAAGAAAAATGAAGAAGACATGCTCCCAGAGATTGGAAATTTCAAGAAGCTTTAAATATATATTTTTAGTGAATATAGGTTTCCATGGTGACCAAGTATTTAATGGTTACCCAGTTAACATTAAAAGAGAGCTGCTAACAATTTGGCTTTCCACCCACCTGAGACCTCTTGAAATTTAAATTGAGAAAGCCCAGATACTTTTGTTTGTTAAATCACTAGGGAATGATTTTGTTATTGACTACCCTTTCTAGAAGAGAAAAAGACAAATTTTCAATGCTGTAGAACAACTTTTGGACAAAAAGAAAGGCAATGTGTTTTGCACATTGTGTCAGCATTTTTTGGGTTACTTTTTGGGTTCATGAGTATGGTACATGCCCCCCCCCCCACACACACGTACAGCCCTAACATCAAAGTCAGAGTCTGTTTGTAATTTTTTTCCCTTGACAGTTTACAGTTTAAGAATACTTATGCTTCATAGTATTATAAAAAACAAGTAACACGATAGATGAGTGATTATTAAACTATGGCCCTCAATTGGCATCAGCATTACCTAGAGTTTTGTTAGAAAAGCAAATTCTTGAGTTCCATCGCAGACTTGTTGCTAGTAGGTGCCTTCTAGGCAGTTCTGAGTCAGACCCACTCTGCATACAGCAGTCCAAACGCTGATGTTTCCTTCGGTTGTACATAGGACCACGAATTCACCTCAGACCTATGAATCGAAAACCTTGAGATGGAAAGTAAGTCTGTATATAGATCTGATGTATAATATCAAAAAATCAAACTCTCTGCCATCAAGTCAATGCTGGGTCATAGCGACCTATAGGACAGGGTAGGTCTGCCCCTGTGAGTTTCTGAGACTGTGTCTCTTTACTGAAGAAGAGCAGCTGGTGATCTTGAACTGCTGAAAACAACAAAGCAAAGCCCCAACTATGTTGACCCCACTATAGAAAAGCTTTGTTTGTATTCCTATATTGTGTACATGGCATAATATATCAAGAGTCTGGATATATTTGAATCTGGGGCCTCTCCCCAACCACCAGCATGATTATGTACTTATCTCAGTCATGGTTTCCCCCCAATTTTGTAATTCCCCTTGCAGCAGTGATGAATTGATTAGCTGTCAATCATGATTTTGTGACATTCCATTAAAAAATAATATATATTTATCCCAATGGCCATGAATCTTCATACTCCTCTGGCTTCTGTACTTTGTACATCTTGATGGTTTCGTCCAACCAGGATGATTATCTTTGTCCTATTTAAGGTGTGAAATACTGCATAAGAACTAGGGACTTGGCATAAGAGGTTTCTGGCAAAGATGCAGACCAGGCTCTCATAGGTAGCCAGATTAGGGAATGGGGGGTGGGGTGGGGTGGTGTTCTCCCTCAAATGTCTGCCTAGTGAAAAGTATCTGTCTGGCCAGGTCACAAAGAGGGATTGAGGAAAGTCAGGCACCCATCAAACACCTTTGGGAAAACCCACACCTGCCCCTCCCCACAATACTAGGCACCAGTGACATGACATCATCACACAGGTGTGCCTAAACTCAGCCAATAAAATTGGTCCATACCCCAACCATGCCTCCCAGGCAGTGGGGACAGGAGGGGATAAATAATACAGGCTGGGAGCAGGGCTCTCTTCTCCGGTTGGGTTGTGCTCTTGCAGGTAGGAGGGTGAGATTCCTCCGAATGCAGACACTCGTGCCTGCATGCCTGCTCATGGCCTGCTCACGCTCTTGCGATTTCCTACTCTTGGTGCTGCACACATGCTCTGTGCTCCTGTTCTGGTATTCTTTCCACGCTCCCCTGAAATGGCCATTTTCAGTCATGAACTTTCCCACAGCCCTTCCATGCAACCGTGCTCCCTCTTCAGAGATAGTGTGCATTGTTTGGAACGATAGTAACCTGAAACTTCCCTTTCCCTCATAAAAGTTACTTGGATTTATAAAAGCGCTTCTGCCGTGTGACTTCTCTTGCCGTTGACAAGCATTCCTCTCAGAGCATCTACTTAAGCTAGCCAAGCTAGCCATATTTTAAGTTGTTAAACGACTCAAATTTTATGATTAGCAAAATAATGTTTCAGGGGATCTCTTATTACTGTTGCCTGTGTCAAGGTATCTTTTTTTTTTTTTTGTAATTATCAACCAATCAGAAGTTCCTTCTAATAAGTTCCTTGATTCTCTTTGTTTAAGCTCTATGAAAATTTCTTTTCACTGTGTACTTAGGTGAATCCCTATGAGGTGCTACCTGACTGGGATCATTTTGCTTTTTCAATGAATGCTTTGATTTTCGCAGAAGTGCCAGCTTGCTCTTTGATGAAGGTTTAATAAAAGAGTCTGTATAGAACATGTATGAGTCCGGGTTCTTTGTTCCTGTAACACAACTATTGGAATATTCTTAGTTTTATGAATTGATTACAGCCTTCTTGAAAATGTAACTGCTTCTATTCCTAGTACTGACTATAGTATTCCAGTAAATTGAGTGACCCATTTTTTATACTTTATGTACTTCTGTAAATCTTTGTAAAGACCTTGTCTTGTATAAACAAAGTGTACAAAAGGATTATTATTTGTTTTTATACCCAAACTTTCTTTTTGTAATAAAACTTTCATTAAAAAGCATCTGATGTGGTATTGAGACAGGGCAGGAGAGCAAAAGTGGAGATTTGGACCAGAGACAGAAGTGGGAGTGTTTCCCTTATTGGGTGAGAACTCCAGAGAAGCCCCTAGAGTTCAAGCCAACACCATAGTCACATCTCACCCTTGAGACTACATTTCCCACAACCCTTTGCACATGACTTCTTCTAGTGAGACTTCAGCAGTCTTGGATTGAAGTCCATGGGAACCCTTAGCAGACCAGCAGCACTCATGCATGGATAAGGAGGCATCACGCCAGCCATACTGCTTGTGTATTGTTCCTTCAGCCTAGGAGCTTCTAATAAAGTTATCCAGAGGAGGGGAGGAAGGAGTAACCTACAGCAATGATGGACACATAACACCCCCTAGAGGAACAACAGAAAGCATGGGGAAGGGAGACATGAAAATAATAATAATTTCTAATTTTATCAAGGGTTCATGGGGCGGGAGTGGGGGCAGGAAAGAGGAACTGATACCAAGGGCTCAAATAGAAAGTAAATGTTTAGAAAAGAATGATGGAAACAAATATGCTTGACACAATTGATGTAGGGATTATTATAAGAGCTGTAAGAACCCCCACTAAAATAATCTTTTAATTAAAAAAATATATATCCAGTGTTGCTCTCTGTCTATGAATGTAGGTTTTCTCTTGGTAAAGGCAAGAACCTAATTTTAGTAACATATCTGCTGAGCCAGCCAGAAAAAAGAGGGGATGCTGGACCAAAATAAAAACAAATTTCCATTCTTCATGATAATGGGGTTGGACCAGAGTCTTATCGAAGCAAGAAGAGAAGTGGCTACCAGATTCCCTTTTAATTCTACTTCTTATCTGCTTCTGGCAAGAATCCAGCCAGATCTGAGGTGAGAGGACCTTAGCTAGAGGATTTTTCATTGTTTTCTCTCCTCTCCCTTTTGGTTTTCTGTCTATTATCTTGTGCGGTACTAATTTAAAGCTGTGTTAAGGCCCAGTGAGGGGCAAGGGATGCCTCTTCTATCTAAAAGATGATGGGAAGGGGTTCTTTAGGTCTTTGGTTTCGGTGTGGTTTGCGATTTTCCTTTGGCAAATCTACATGAAGCAAAATTATTTTGCCTGTGTATGTGAGGCTGCCTTTTTCCAGTGTGTCTCTATCCTTGAAAACCAGGTTTCTATTGCCTTGAGCTTGTCCTGAAGTTTACTGATCTTCCTATTCTCTGGCCCTGTTTAGAATGGTGTGAATCTGAAGCAGAGAAGAGAACATTGAATTGGAGTGTTTTAAGATTTAGCTACACCCTTAGGTATAGGGGAAAGCAAGCAGTGAGTGGGTCTGCTACATTTCTGAAACGTGTGGGTCTGCCCCTTTTCCCAACTACCTGAAAGCTGCATTTGGATCTTCCATCCTCCACCCAAGAGGAAGGCCAACTGTAAAATACATTCAGGCCTACCCTCGTGCAATGTAACAGCCACCAGGGTGCTATGTGTGGGGCCCTCATAGGCTAAACACGCCTCCGTTTTAGAAATTCCTTCAGGCTTTAGAAAGATTTTATTTGGGTTTTATTCTTTCTTCCTCTGCTAACAAACTGCTTTTGATGATTTTAATTGGACAGCCCTTTTAGAGTGTATTATTTATTTTAATTGGCATAACAAGGCCTTGTAAAACAAAATGTTGATAAAAATACATTTTTAACCTCTGGCTGGTATTAAATAGATGGCATGTATATAGGTGTCTTGTCTTCTTTCTTTAGGAGCTCAAATTTGATTTGATAATGTATGCATGCTTATGAATCAAACTATTCTAAGGAACAAATGAATTTATACATAATAACTTTAGCATCAAGATTTCTTAGTTACTGAACTCACATTAACTTGAGTTAACTAATTTTTGTTGTAAGCAGAAGTTCACATATTTAAAGAAAAGAAGTATCTATTGCCAGGTCTACTAAATAGTGTGTCCCTTTTTAATTTTAATGGGTTATTATAAGAGCTACCCAACAGAACAATGTTTAAAGTATTAATGGTAATTTGTAGTCAAAACTTTACTGGTCTGATCAAAAGTTTAATTAGTTTAAGTTTTTTTGAGCACTAATATTAAATAGCATTAACTATGAATTGGGTTTCTTGGCATCAAAATAGCAATATTTTTCATTACTAGTTTGAGAATCTAATTATTTCTTTCAATAATCTGGGTTCTAGCTAAAGTGTATATTGGATTTACTAAACCACATAGTCTCAAAAAAAGACTGATCCTTTAGCACAATTTCTCAGATCAGTCCTGACCAGTCAAAGCTTCATGGGAAGTCATGTAACCAAACTTTATTTCCTATTTTGTAGCTACCCCAATGCTTGCCTTGTTTGCTTTGTTCTACATCTTATGTTTTGCAGAATTTTCCTTATAAATTTCTGTGCTGCTTTAGAACCCTTATTGTCTAATCTGATTGTTAAAGTGACCATTTACCTCTTATAATAACAATTATTACTTAATAAGTTATAGCTTAGTAGTTTTAGTTGTTAACTTGTTACTTTAAAATCTAATAATTTACTTACAGGTTTAATTAACTTAGATGCCTTGTCAGATTGGTACATATATAAAACAGTTTTCATTAAATAATTAAATAATATCATATTAAATTATAATTGCATTCATAGGGTATGAACCTGCATGAAATGACTTCATATATCCTAAAATACTAAATAGGAACCCTAGTGACTTAGTGGTTACCAATTGGACTGCTAAGTACAAAGTCAGTAGTTCAAAACCACAAGTTGCTCCACAGGAGAAAGACAAGGCTTTCTACTTCTGTAAAGAGATACAATCTTGGAAACTCAGCAGCAGTTTTACCATGTTCTATAAGGTTACTGTTAGTTGGCATCCACTTGATGGCAATGAGTTTTGGTTTTTAGACTACTGAATAAAGACGCCCCCCTTCAGAATTGAATTAAAAATTTTAACTGGGCTAAGGGGGAAAGAAGGTGTTTACTGAGAGGCTGACATATAAATATTTGATGAGGTTCCACTGGACAGGTAGAGAGTGCTATCAGAGGAAGAAAGGATACAGATGGGAAGAACAATGCAGGGGAGGGGAGCTGGAGCAAACACATCTGGGAGAACACAAAGGAATATCTGTCAGTAGGAAAAGAGGGAGGAGTGACTTCCAGGTATGGGGAAGAATGACTGGAAATGCTTTGCGGGCAGGGGAGTGCCTTTGGCATATGTAACAGATAGACCACATTGACCTGGACTTCTGAATGCATCCTGGGGCCCCAAGCCGGGTGCTAAGGTGTGCTGGGACACTGAATCCTGGGCCTTCAAGGAGCTCACAGCATGCTCCTGTAGCTGCAGCAGTGAGAGCCCATGTGGGAACTCCACTGGTGAAATGGACTCTACCTCAGATGAATGGAAAACTTGAGGGCTTAAGTGGAAAATAAATGGTGTCTGAGGAAACAGAAGAAAGCTACACTATGGTTGGGGAGTTGTTGGTAGATGGACAAGTAAGGTCTTGTTACATCAATGCTGTTGGGTCAGAGACAGGCTGTCAGGGCCTCAACTTTTCTCCCTGCACGTACCAGGAAATGAAGCTGATAGACAATTCTCAGAACTGGCCCCAAGAATAACTATGTTTCCTCCCCACCTGCAACGGCTGGACAATTTGACTAAGGAAAAACATGACAGCAGTGGAAAATCCCCAGCAGCTGTAGCTCCACCCTTTCCCTAAGGGACCCAACTCAGCCCCTTCTTTAAAAACCTACCACTCTCCTCACTGGGCGCGACTTCCCCGGGCTACTTGCTGGACTACGGAACCTCATCCGGGAGCTTCTTTTCTAATAAAGAGCTGTTACAGCCTCTTAACTTTTTCTCCCTTTGTTTGTCCCTGTGCCTCAGTTTACCTCTCAAATACCCTATATGTTGTATTAGGATACATATTTTTCGTACAAACTAGTGATGGTCATCCTGTTTTGTGTGATTTTTTTCGTCCATATTATGGTGTATATCAGAGGTGCTATGTCATTGGGGGTTATCTTGTTGAAGTTGTGATATATGTTTTTCTGTTTTTCAGCAAATGTAGCCAAGGATTGATGAACCTATAGGGAGAGCAAATAGAACAAGGATTTTAAGGGTGGAGTGGGTGGGTGGGGGGTAGGTAAAGCAGAGGGGAAGGGAGTTGAAGGGACGCGATATCAAGGAAACCAAGAAGAAACAGTATATTTAGAAACTGATTATGGAAGCGATGGTACAATTCTGCTTGACATGATTGAATGATGCAATGACATAACATTTGTGTTAACACTAGGTAATAAAAACAAAACAAAACAAAATCCCAAAACATAGAGCTAGGAATGGGTTTAGGGCTCACACAAAATTCTAGCTCCAATTTAAGAACTATGAGTTTTTACATCCTGACCCTGCTCGATACTTGCCCTGAGGAAGGGAACACAGAGGAGATGGGTGCTATTGTAAAATGTGGTGAAGAAATTAGATGGTGCCCGGCTATTAGATAAAATAGTGTCTGGGGTTGTAAAGACTTGTCTACAAACAAGCAGCCATTGAAGTGAGATGTCAACTAAGTCCACATGGAAGAAGCACATCTTCATCAGTCACCGAAGGACTGTGAAACATATAATCCAAAATTGAAGGAGGGATTAGTATCAGAGCCTGAATTGTGATAATTTGGTCTGCAGAAGGATGTGGTTGACAGTGGGAGACTAGGAAACAAGGCTCTGGTGAACTCTCTCTACCCACAATTTAGGGATAGGAGGAACGTGGTTACTAAACAGAGTACATTAGAGAGTTGAGTATAGAAGATCAAAGGCATAAACTTGACTTGAACAGTTAAAACTGTCAGCAGATTGCCCTACCTATGATGCATTCTGGAACTGATATAGTTTCCAAAATTTTCTGAAGTTTTGGTTTGTATTGTTTTGTTTGGTGTTTGTACATAGTAGAGAGTATCTCAGAGGAGCTAGGTAATTGGGGGGGTCACCCTTTTGAATTTGTGTTTTATGTTTTTTCATCTTTACTGATAAATGACACCCAGTATACAACACCCAGGATTGATGAACCCATGGAGACAGCACATAGAATAAGGGATTTGGGGAAAGGGGGTTCAGTAGTGGTGGTAGGAGGAAATGGAAATGTGAAGGAGTTCATTTAGATAAGAAATGTTTGGATTCTGATTGTCACAGCAAATGTACAATTCTACTGTACATGATTGAGTTATGGAATGATATGATATATGTGTTAATTCTCAATTAATAATATTAATTTAAAAATTTGAAAAAAAATTTAAGCAAGGTCCAAACACAAGAAAGAAGACAGAATAATTGGTAGTAAGTTTTGTATTTTGTTTTGTTTTATTAAGAGTGAAAAAGAAAAATAATTTTATTTCAAAGCATAAATATCTGATTGTACCAGCATGTGAAATAAAGGAAATTTGAGAGTATGCAGTAAGTTGTAGAAAGCTTGAGGATAAGTGATGAACTTTGGTGGGTTTGGTCTAGAAAACAAGAAACAATTAAATGTCTTCATTTTATGACATTTGATATTTTGGATGGCTTATTCATAGATAGTAAAAGCCTGGGAAATATTTTAACATAAAATGTAACATGAATGATAGTACTTTCTAGTAAAATAGAAATTAGATTGTCTAAAAGGGGTTAAGTGAGGGTAGACATAAAGCTCCGTATTACAGTAAATTTGTAACAGTCAATTAAAATAAATGTTAATTACCATATCAAGTAGCCATGGCCGGTGGAAATAAAGTTGAGAAAAGATTACATGTAGATCACTCTAGAAATGTCTCAGTTATACAATGGAGAAACAAAATCATAGGATGTTTAGTGAACCAAGATTTCTAGAAATCAAAAAGGTGATGGAGTTTGTGAATTATAGCTGATCCCCAAATATTAAAAATAGAAAATAGGCATTAAATATATTAAGTGTTTCTCTAAAGTTCTTTATGTGGGAATATTGAAAGATCATTTTTATTTTTATTGAAAGATCATTTTTAGGGGGCTCTTAGCTCTTATAATAATCCATACATCAATTGTATAAAGTATACTTGTACATATGCTGCCATCATTATTTTCTAAACATTTACTTTCTATTGAGCCTTTAGTATCAGCTCCCAAAAGAAATAAATCTTTATGGCAACATTTCAGATCTTGAAACAGGCTATAGAAGAAGATAATTGGGTATGAAGAACTTCCTGGCTCTCCTATCACTGCAGTCATTGCCAACTACCTGTTTGAACAAGTTAGATGATTTACCCCCATCTCACTGCCATTGAGTTGATTCAGATTCAAAGAAAGGACAAAGTAGAACTGCCCCCTGTGGGTTTCCCAAGACTGTAAATCACCAGGTGCAGAGGGGTTAAAATCTTGGATATTCTGTTTTCCTTAAACTATCATGAAGAGATTAGTCTAAATCTATGGTGGGTTTTGTAAGGCTGTCCTCAGTATATACCTATGCACTAGAGTATAAGCCATCCTGAATACAGCTGAGGCATCTAAGTTTTCCACAAAAACTGCATAAAAAATGTGCTGAAAAAACTTGGCTTATACATGAGTATATATGGTAAGTAAATACTAAAAAAATTTATTATAATTGGAACAATTATCCCCAGAATGCAGCAGAAATATATCCATTAGGCATTCTCTTTAAGCATTGGCAAGAAGCCCTGGTGACTGCTAACCACAAGGTAAGCAGTTTGAGACCACCAGCTACTCTGATGAGGATTTCTGCCCCCGTTGGGATTTGCAGAAAGCATTTCTCCCCTGTCCTGTAGGGTCTCGGTGAATTAGAATGGACTTGATGGCAGTGGTCAGAGGCCATTATTAAAGACTGTATCTCAGACTGCTTCCTCCACCAGGTTTGGGACAGATGCCAACACAGATTTACTTTGAGAAGTTTGTGAGAATTTTCCAACCCTCAAATAATCATGTTTACTTCGTTGGCATATTTGTACAAATCTTACAAGCCATGCAGGGAGCGCAGGGTGTCTCTTGACCCTGCAAGCTCCCTTCTCTGATTTCTGTCACTTCAGAGAATTTAGCAATTAGCCAGAGCTAACAGCCTTTAGTGCCTGCTAGGAGGGAGGGAGAAGCCACCAATGGAAGGGGGAGCATATCAGAGAGTCTGTAGGAGTAGCAGCATGGTAGGCTTCCCATGAAGTGGGGTAAGGAGGCATGATGGTTACCCAGTAAGGACGAGTGAACTCTGGAAATGCAGTTTTGAGAAAGAGATGCCTTCTCTGAGCAAACAGATTTTCTTTGTAGTAAGTTAGATAGTGGGGACGGTTGGCCAGAAAATGGCAGTCTACATTATGATAACAAACTGTAACCTATTCACCAAGGCTCTCAAGAGAACCTGATGGTCAATTTAGAAAGGCTGCAAGAGGCTATAATTACACATACTGCTCTGGTTCCTGAGAATCTCATGGGGAAAATAATGTTAAGAGATAAATTTGTAACTCAATATGCCCAGATATCAAAAAGAAATGAAAACAATTGAGGATAGGTTCAACACCTATGGGGCTCTCTAATAGGTGAGGTGTAATAGAGTTTTACTAGTTTGACAATAAACCCACTCGTTGCAGATTAAAGAAGCTAAAGCACTTCTTTAAATTCAAAGGTGAAACACCTACTCCAGGCAGAAACAAAAATATTCCAAAATCCTCTGAATTCATTGGACTCCATTTAGATTTATATACTTCTGGATTTATCACGTAACTGAGAAATTGGCTCTATCATACAATTTTCAACTGTGGTTTTAATCCTTGCTGATTATTTTCTACCCTAGTCCTGAAGGTATGTTGCCTTAGTGAATAAGTGCCAAAAATCTGAAATGCTGCAAAATTATCTGGTATAAAATTCTAGGTACATTTTTTTTTCTCAGCTAAAGAAGAAGGTCAAGTTCTTGATTTGGTGGCCAAAGTGGTCAGAGGACTGAAATGGAAATTCAATCACCCTCTTTAATTAACTACAGATCAATATCCCCTTGGAGGAGTGATTCACAAATGAGTACAATTTGACTATCTCCACATGTGGTACTCATTATATCTTGTAATCCAAAATTATGCTAATTATCTACTTTTTGACTTTTTGCTTTCTAGGGGGATAGATGCTTCGACTAAGAATGCTTCTGGCAATGAGGTAGAGAGCCAGCCTAGTGCTCATGAACCATACATCACCCCCTTTATATGTACAACTGAAAAACCTCTTAGACAGAGGAGGCCTCATCTCAGCTGAGGTCAGTTTCTTAAGATAGGGGAGAGGGAAACGACCATTCAGTTGCTGCCTTCTAACATTGTGCTAAGGTCACCACAATCAGCAGACCCTAGAAATTCAGGTCAAGATGGGGAATGAGGCATGTATATCTCAGAGGAGGTGGTTTCATTTCTGTTGGTAAGAAAACAGGGAGGAGCAACCTCCCATTGGGGAAAATGCTTAACAGCACTTACATAGAATCCAAGGGGAAAATATGCCCAGTATTATGTTCCTAATTGTAGTCTTTTAACCTAGTATCTATCCATCCTTTAGTGACCTAAGCCATGTGCTAGAGATTCCTGGGCCTTTAGACTCACAATATTTTTCATAGGCCTCACCAGAACGATTTGATGTGGAAACCACCAACTACCTTAAAGTCATCTGTAACAGATTTAAAGAACTGACATACTACCCTGGACTTAAAGGCTTCAATAGCCTAATGTGAGAAGAAACAGATGACTGCTATCCCAAGGTGATGGAATTGGTACTTGTTGAACTTTGGGTTGAGTCTCTAGCAATGAAGGTACCCAATGAATGGTGGCATGGAACTACTATATATTTACTATTTTAATACGCTCCTGGCTTTATTATGAACTATACTAGATGTATGGTGCTGCCTTTGTGAATGAGTGTTATGGAAAGTTTTGCTCTATTGCCATGTGAAAATAATGCCTAGTCACGGAAAAGCTTAATCTGTCCAAGTCAACACTTCATCTATTTCTGTCTGAATCTGGCTTATACTTGTATGATTTATTTTTTGTAACAGTATTTTAAATTTTATATCATTGACTAAATTAATGACACTATCTATAAAATTATCCTATGCCCCAGGCATAAGATTTATGATTGATAATATTCTCTATCATAAATGATGATGTCTCTAAAGTGAACCAAAGGCATCTATGTAAACCATAGATGTATGAATGGATTTGGGGCTTACATTTAATTCTAGCCCCAATGTAAGAACAATTAGTTCTTATGAAATGCCCTACTCAATACTCACCCTCATGAAGAGATTACTGAAGATAGGGGCGCCATTGGGTGAAAGCCTGGCTATTGGAAAGGATAACGTCTGGGGTCTTAAAGGTTTGTCTTCAAGCAAGCAGCCATCTAAGTGAGGCATCAACTAAGTCCATATGTAAGAAGCACACCAGCCAGTATGACAAAAGGATTGTAAATAATAAACTCAAAATCCGAAGAGGGAATGGTTATTAAAGCTTAAGTTGTGATTACTTGGGCTGCAGAGGCTATGGGTGACAGTGGAAGCCCAAATTCCATTTGCAGGGTGCTCACATAGACTGTCTCCAATGAATCCCTTCTGACCATAGTGAAGGGATGTAAGTAGCGTTCTTCCAGACAATGTGAAGAGAGCAATGGAAAGTCTGCTATGGCAGGTGTAGTTAGGTTAAAGTGTACCACCGTATCAGCTGATCTCCTCTTTGACCCATTTTAGACTTGTTTTCGTTTTAAATATTTTCTGCTGCTGTTTCTTTCTTTTAAAAATGGAAACATAGAGCTTTATTTGAGGAATAAAGATTCAAATTGGGGTCGCGTTTAGTTTCATTTCACGAAGAGACTCTGACATTCTGAAGGGATTAGCTGGGCTCTCGTGCGGAACTTGGAGAGGAGGGGTATGTGACTACCGTCCGTGGGGTTTGGGAAAGCACATGGTAATCCCAAGCCAATTTTAAGTGGAAATTATTCTCAGCTAGCTGGTTTATTTTAAAATATAGATTATTTTTAAGCAATGGGAAGATGGTAATAATGTATAGTGCGTTGCTGTGTTGAGAAAAGGTATTTGCAATGAAGTATTTAGCCTTGCAAAATTCTGTCAGGTGACCTCCAGCTTTGTTTCAATAACAGGTCATATTTTTCAACTATTCCTCTTTTTTTCTAATTTTTTGCATTCCAATTGCCAATAACTGTCAATATATCTTGATTGCCTGTTTGATCAATTTCAGACTGAAGACGTTGTCTTCTCACTAGCTTTAGTGGTTGGTGCATAAATGTGAATGATTATCTTGACTGGATTTCCTCGTATGCATATAGATTTTATCCTATCGCCGACAGCATTGTACTTCAACCGATCTTGAAATGTTCTTTTGACAACAAATCCAATACCATGCCTGTTGACTTTTTCAGTCTCAGCATAGTAAACCATACGATTTTCTGTTTCAAAATGATCAATACCGGTCCATTTCAGCTCACCAGGCCCTAGAATGTCAACTTTTACGGGTTCAATTTCGGTTGTACAATTTCCAAATTTCCTAGATGCATACTTTGTGCATTTCAATTTCTGATGATTAATTGCGGCTTGTTCTCCTGTTGAGTCGCGCCCTCGGCAGAAGCCTTACTCCTGCAGGTTTTACTTCCTCCATGTCATTACAGTCTATGGCACTTTGAAGGCAGCTCGCCCTCAATCATATTTGGAGTGGTTTCCAACCTGGGGGTGTATCTTCCGGCACTGTCTTGGACAACGTACTGCTTCTTTTCATGAGGTTTACCATATTGGAAAGTGTTTCAATTCTGTCCATAAGATTTTCCTTGGCTAATTCCTCACAAGTGGGTGGACAGCCCATTCCTTCTTTGCAGACTGTTAGTAGTCTGGAAATTCTGCTGAAACTTGTTTACTTTGGGTGACCCTGATGGCTTTTGAAATACCGTGTTTCCCCCAAAATAAGACACTATCTTATATTTATTTTTTCTCCAGAAGACACACTATGGCTTATTTTTAGGGGATGTCTTATTGTCTTCTTGTGGAACATGGACCACAGTGCTGAGTCAAACGGCTGCCCCAGTGTTCCTTCTTCCCTCTGAGGACACACAACACCTAAAGCAGAGCGTCCTGCTCCTCACCCCACCGAGGAGACATTTATTCTCACTGTCTCTGTCTCCCTCTGCGTCTCAGCTTGCAGCTCACACAGAATGACTGGGACTGGACAGGGCGATGACCTAGTGGATGAGGCTGCAGCATCTCCCCGGCCCCCTCCGAGATGGCAGCTGTCCTGACTGCGCAGAGAAGGGCTGCCCATCTGCGTGACAGCTCCATGCCCGTGCGCTGCAGAGCCACGCCGATCACCGTGTCTTATATTTGGGGGGCAGCTTATATGGCACAAATGCTTAGAAATCCTGCTACGGCTTATGTTATGGGTACGTCTTATTTTTGGGAAAACACGGCAGTGGTGACAGCTTCCCGCATCACAGTAACACACAAACCACCACAGAACAACAAATTGACTGACATGTGGTAGATACGCACAAGAGTAGTTTGGAAACATGACCTGGGACAGGTAGACCTGAGTCCTCAAAGTGGCGGTTTCCCCTCTTGACCACTTTAGGGAGTTCTGTGTCGCAGATTTTCCCAGTGGAATGTGTTTATTCCTTGACTGCTGCTTCCATGAGCATTGATTGTGGATCCAAGTAAAATTAAATCCTTGACAATTTTGATATTTTCTCCATTTATCATAATGTAGTCTATCAGTCCAGTTGGAAATGTTTTTGTTTTTTTTTTACTTTGAGGTGTAATCCATGTTGAAAGACAGACTTGGCAATATATTTCCGAAAATCAGCCATGGAACGCCCTCAAGCACTGTCCTCCTCTGACAAACACGGGGCCACCATGAATCAACTTGCCACAAACTCGTTTTCTTAGCGTTGAGGTCCTAAGGTAACCAGGGGAATTGCATCCCAAAGGTGGGTGCACCCTGGGTGTGGCCGTGCAAACTTTTGTTAATGCCGCAGTCATACAAAAGGCTTTTTGAGATCCTTGAAATAAGAAGAGTAGCCTGGATTTCCCAGGGGAGGTCAATCTAAGTCTAATAACTTGCATCCCTAAAAGCGGAGAACTTTCCTTGGCAGCAGAGAATCAGAGAAAGGGTAGAATGAGGAAGACTATGCTTCCTGTCTAGTGGTGCGGGGGTGGACGGGTTGCTAACTACAAAGGTGAGTGGTGCAAACATTCTGGATGATCCCCAGGAAAAAGCCAAGGCCATCAGCCCCTGTAAAGACTTAGAGGGTAAAAAAAAAAGGACTCAGAGTCTTAAAAACCATAAGCGGCAGTTCACCTCTACTGTACGGGTCACTATAAGTTAGAATTGACGCAATGATAATATAACTCAAAAATAAATAAATAAAATAATGCTTATCGCTTGCCTTAGACTGGGTTCTCCAAAGAAGCAAAATCAGGAACATTTGTAAGTGGTGGGAATATATGTGCATGTGTAAAACACAAAAACAACCCATTGTTATGAGCCAATTCTGATTCATGGGGACTTAAAATTTTTTAAACAGTTTTTTTTATTGAGGTCTAATGTAATTTTTCTAAAATTCACTCACTGTAAGTAAATATATAGTCATACAACCATTACCACAAAATAATTTTTAAATGTGTATTTTCCAATTTTGATTAGAATTCATATTCATTCTTATTCATCTTACACTCTCTACAACTTTGTTAAAACTTTTTTTTGAGAGCAAGTCAGTGAGTGAGAGTGAGTCAGTAAGAGTGAGTGAGTGAGAGTGAGTGAGTGAGTGAGTCAGTGAGTCAGAGTGAGAGAGTGAGAGTGAGTGAGTGAGTGAGAGTGAGTGAGAGAGTCAGTGAATGAGTTAGTGAGTCAGAGTGAGTGAGAGAGTGAGTGAGTGAGAGTGAGAGTGAGTGAGTGAGTCAGTGAGAGCGTGAGAGTGAGTGAGTGAGTGAGAAAGTGAGTGAGTGAGAGAGTGAGAGAGTGAGTGAGAGAGTGAGAGTGAGTGAGTGAGTCAGTGAGAGTGTGAGAATGAGTGAGTGAGTGAGAGAGTGAGTGTGAGAGCGAGTCAGTGAGTGATAGAGTGAGTGTGAGTGAGTGTGAGTATGAGTGAGAGTGAGTGAGAGAGTGAGTGTCTTTAAACAGTTTTATTGACAAATAATCCACATGTAAAATTCAATAGTTTAGTCATATTAATAAAGTTGTATAATAATCACCAGAATCAATTTTAGAACATTTTTTCTTTCTTTAAAATTGGGAGTTAATATATATAACATTCTATAGTTCAATCACCCCAAGAAGTATTTTATGATTGTTTCCAAACATTATTTTCCTTCCTGGACTCCTTGACTTTGGCTCCGTTTTACCCACTCCCCACTGTCCCCCCACTCCCCAGAAACCTTTATGCTCATTGTTATTAATTCCCCATTTGCCCCAACTTCCCCTGCTGTATCTCCAAGAAATATTAAGTCAGTTACTGTTTTTATAGATTTACCCATCCTGAATTTCATATACAGAAAAACATACAAAAAATCCTAACAATAATAAAACAGAAAATCTCAATAGAAAAGAAAATAGAAAATGTTAAGAACTAGAACAAATTTAAAATGAGTTTGAAGGGAGATCAGTGAGCAGCAGATATTAAGGGCTCAAGTAGAAGGCAAATGTTTTGAGAATGGTGATGGCAACAAATGTACATATGTTCTTGACACAATGGATGAATGTATGGATTGTGATAAGGATTGTACCAATAAAATGATTAAAAAACAAAAAACAAAACAAAACAATAAATAAATAAATACAGGGAGATCAGATGATAAGGTGTTAAACCTCCGCATCGCACAGTGTTCACACTTATGTGTCATCCCTCCACATCACATTAGTAGTTGTACTATGTGACCCCTTCACATCACACCGGTGTGCACGCCTTCCTGTAATCCTTAGTACACGGAATAGAGTGTCTATACCTGTGTGGTCTAATGTTGCACCGCACCTCTATGTGGTCCCTCCACATGGCACCAGTGTTCACACCTCTGTCTTACCAGTATTCATACCTCTAATAGCCCCTGTATATGATGCGAATGCTGGTCCTTAAGAATCGACCTCTTAGCGCAAAGCACTGATGGTAAAACTTCAGAATTTATAAGAGAGCAGCTTCTATCCTGTGTGTTCAATTCCTCCCCCCCTCCAGGATTACTTACTCTGGGGGAAATCATTATATAAACAGGCTTATAGAGAGGACCTATGGTAAGAAAGTGAGGCCTCTTGACTAGATCCACTTCAGAGAAAATTCAGCTCAATCAGATCTTCAGAGATTACAGATTTGACGAGCAGCTTAACTGCAACCTCATGAGAGATGCTCAGCCCAAACCACCCTTCTCGGTCACTCGCTCAGAAACTTCATGAGATAACAAAAGCTTATTGTTTTAAGCTGCTAATTTTTGAAGTATGTTGTTATTCAGTAATAGATAAGCAATGTAATAATCAGAATTGACTCAATTAACAACAATATCCCCCTCAATAAAAGCAAATTACATATCTTTTAGAAGTGCCCAAGGAAACCAATAAAGTATAGCATATAAGGTAGACAAGACATATTTTGTCATGTTGCTCATCATTTATTTTCTTCTACTTTTTCCTAATTTAAAAAAATATATAATCCTTCTAAAACCACTTTCTTGCTGTTTGAAATATATTCTTCAAAATTTACTTTAGCAAAATAACTGTTTGTAGTTAACTGCAATTTTAGTTTTTTATGGAAAATTATGTTTTTTCTCTTTCATATTTGAAGGCTATTTTTCAGTGGTATAATTCTAGATTAATGATTTCTTTTCTTTCAGAACTTTCAGGAATTTATTTCACTCTCTCTCTTCATTTTTGATATTGTGAAATCAAATGTAATTTTAATAGCCATTAATCATATCCTTTCTACTTTTTCTCTATTTGTTTTAAAATCTTTTTGTCAATGATAGGACTCAATAAAATACAACTCATTTGCCAAATGTGGTCCACTACCAGTTTTTCTAAATAGAGTTTTCTTATAATTTGTCCTCACTCATCTGTTTATCACATATATTTGTTTTGGGGCCACAACAGTACATTGAGTAGTGGTACTAGTGAAAGCATGGGCTGCCAGATCAAGTCCATAAGTCTGAGACTAGTCCATACATCTGAGACTAATCCATAAAGCCCTCTTCAGATTCACACAGCTACAAGCAATGTTGCAAAATGCAGGAAGATCACAGCCTGGTGGATGAAAAGTCTTGTGGATCAAATGGTGGTGGAACCATCACCAGGGCTTCTGTGGGTCTCTATGTGGTGTCAGTAAGAAGGTGAAGACAGAGAGAGAGATGGGGAGGTTCCCAGGACCCTTCTTGGAGGAGGCCCAAAAGAAGGCATCATCAGGCTGTGACTTGATTCACAGGCTAGACTCCACCCCTACAATGTGACACAAAATTACATAACTACCATAAATGGTCTCTTGCAATTTTCCTATGATGTGACTTTTTATACTACTTGGGAGGCTTTGAACCTTTTGAATATGAAGTTTTATCTCTTTTTTGTTTTGGATAGTTCTCAGGTATTATTACATTAAACATTGCCTTTGATTCTAATGCTTTGTTTCTTCTTCTGGAATCCCAATTAGACATTTGCAATTAGCCTTCTTTTTAACTCTTAATTTTAATTCTGCCAAAGTTTCTATCTTGTGTTCTTTGTATATATTTTCTCCATTTTTCATAAGTATTTTCTTTGTTCTTCATATGTATTTTCTAGCCCATTAATTCTCTCTTCTCGTGCCTCAATACTGAGGAATTAATTTAAATTATTATACTTATTATTTTCCAAACTTGATCATACAAAGACACATTGCACATATTATTTGCTATTTGTGCCTAATAATTCCAATTCCAGTGGTTCAGGAATGGGAAATGTTTCCTTATATTTTACATCAGGTTGTCATTGAGCCAACTCAATAGCACTGAACAACATCCATTGATGTTATATGAAACAACAATTTTCTTCATAGTCCACTGTGGTTGAAAAGTGATTAACCGTTGCACCAATAAGATAATCTTTTGCGATCCCAACATTGTGGGGTATCTCCTGTTATATTTCCTACCCTGGTCTTTATTTCCCATGTCTTGCACACCCTTGAGGGTCATAAATTCTTTGAAAGTGACAGCTGGCTTCAGGACCTTTTCTAGCTTTAGTTTTACTTTCTTTAGGTGCTGGCCTCCAGGCAGCCCTCAACTTTCTCTCCAGATAATTGTGTATTTAAAATGTTTTATATATTCACTTACTATTTTTATTCAGCATTGGTGCTATATAATATGAAAGTAATTTCAGAGGGTTGAAGCCAAGTAGATTGTCATATTTTCAAACACAATTTCCTTGTCTGTAGATCTGAGGTTTTAGAGAGGGCTTTACAAAATGTGATTCTCTACTATGTGCACCAGATTCACCAGGGCTATGCACATAAAGAACAGGGTCCTGAGTTTCATCAGACCTTTTGCATCACAGTTCGATAAGCTGGAACCCAAGAGTCTTCATGTTTCAGCATGTTGCCCTGGTGATTTTGGTGCTCACTCATATATAACAATCACTGTAGGAAGTCTTCCATAAAGATAAATCAATTCTCTTCTAACTTAATAGGAATATTGTTAAGATTAGCTAGTTAAAGATCAAAACATTTTTGAAAGACTGCTAATAAGTATTTTTCAAGTGGGACACCAGCCCCCCCCTCCAAAAAAAAGTCATTGCACTAGAAACCTATTACAGTCATTGAGTGGCCTTGACTGAAGATATTAGTCAATAAGTTATAAGGCAGCAGAAACTCAATATATGCAACAGTGCATTCCCCAGTGGAGTGTGGAACTTCAATAAGTCCATCATTGTTTGCCTAGTGACTCAGCAAAGTGTCTATAATCTTTGAGGAAAAAGGAATGTCCAGCCATTTTCAGGTCAACAAGGTGATTGACACAGTGGCTGTGTTGATGGGCTCAAACATGTGAACAATTTTGAAGGCGGCAAAGGACTGTACCTGCGGTCTTTATGAGTTGGAACTGACTTGACTGCCCCTAACAACAACAATGGACAGAAAAAAAATATATAAACCTCTTCAAATGAGACCAAAAATTTGGGGGGGATGTTTTATTCTTATTGATATCTGATTCAGTTTGTATCATCTCCTTTCCCCCCCTCCCAACATATACATCATATCACAAGTTCTAAACTTAAGGTCCCAGAATATTGCTGTTATGTGTCCTGAGACCATTTTCAGGTGTCTCCTACCGACCATGATCCTGCCATGCCATTTTCAGGAGTGGTGAAAGGTTGAGTTTTGCAATATTTTGTCTTCTAAATGCTTTTCACATGATAATGTAAAACTCGGTTCATTTTCCCTAACAATGTACCCACTGATCTGTCCATTCATTTGCCTACCTTCTATTCTTTTTGTCCATTATGTTGTCCCTTTATATTTCTTAGCTTTTCAACTTGAGTTCTAATAGTTCCTTCAGATTCTTAAGACAACCAGGCTGACCAAGTGTTTAGAAAAGGCTCTGGGTGCACCAAACAGATGAACCACTGCAATTGGAGGACAAGGACAAAGACCACATGTGTTAATTTATTATTATAAAATAAATACTTTTGATAATTGCAGCATGTTCACAGTAAATACAAGCTGTGGGTTAGTGGCATGATTGGAGTCTGGAAAAACAAAACTCTGAAGCAAAGAATCTCCCAGTCTGTATCTACCATTGCCCAAAGGGGAGAGATGGTCTGAACTTAGAAGAGATATATATTACAATCATTTCAACAATAAACTCTATAGTAGCACCGAGGTAATTCTCTACAGCTGTTCTTAATTAGATGAAATATCCCCACAAAGCTCACTTTGCTCTGATTCTCTGCTTAATTCTCCAATTGTTATTTCAGAGGACTTGTTAATGAGCAAGAGTGTCAGCAGAATGGATGTGGTAGTTACATAATCTCCTGTCAACTTGTGAAGGAGTGGAGTTTAGCCTGCCAATCAAGTCGCAGCTTGATGACCTCATTTGGAGGCACTCTGGAGATAAATAGCGCTCTGGAGGTGGGACACATAGAGACTCTCCCTGTGAGACATTCCTGTTGACAAGTCAGAGGGAGCTACATTGATTCAGCCAGAGCCTTGGAGCTGGAGGGCCCACGTGAAGACCTACGACAGCACTAAGATTCTTCCACCACCACTGGGTCCTCAGGGCATTCCACCTATGACCTGTGATCTTCCTGCACTCAGCATCAATGCATGTGTTGTGTGAATCTGAAGAGGAACTTATAGACTGGTATCAGACATATGGGCTACTATTGGACTATGGACTTGATCTGGACTGGGCTGGGATATTTTTTCAATATACAATTACTCTTTTATATAAAGCCCTTTCTTATACACATATGAGTGTCTCTGGATTTGTTTCTCTAGTCAACTGGGACTAACACAATGGATCTGAAAGCCTTATTGCCCTGCCTCCCATGGACCCTCTTATTCACTAGCTGTACGCCACTGAACTCTGGTTTTATACATTTATTTCCTGTGTCTTGGTTGGTGTCACTTTGTCCTCGGAGGGCCTGACCTGGGGTCTGCAGATTCCTTAAAATCTCTCTCCGCTCTCAATTACAAAATTGAGGAAAGCTGTGATCACAACCGCAGGTATAAAGAAAGGAAGCTCCATGAAAAAGCAGGTTCCCCTTTGGGAAACACTGTCAATAAGATGGCAGTAAGTTGATGTGGGTAATTAGGATCCTGTGACATGTTTCCCCTCCCTTCCCACCGGAATATGAGCAGCACACATGCACAACTGGGCTCCTTAGAGGATCCTCATTCCACCTCAGTGCTAAGATTTTTCTCATTAAATGCATGTAAACTATTCTCATTTATAGTCATGAAGGTTTTAGAAGCCACTGGGTTCCTTGCTGGTATCCCCTAAGCCCAATCCTCACATTGACTTGCCTGTAATGTGCTTCCAGACCAGAGGAGCTTTCCCATGGAAACAGATGTTGGTATCCCACACAACAAAGCCTCTCTGTGATGTCTGCTTCAAATCTGCATATGTGCCATCAGCAGGGAGATTGCAAAGAATAACAATTGAGGGTGCAAGTAAAAGGGTTTATAATAGAAGTGAGGCCTGTGGAAGAGAAGTAGATCATTAATTAAAGACTCCAGAGGAGAATTGGATGTTCTCAACCCACAGAGCTCTTTGAACTGAGAGTTCATTCTTTTCTGCGCTGTCCTCACAATGCCCCTCACCTTGGGAGAAAGCAGCAGCAGAGTCTTAATTAGCTCACCTGATCTAATTTCATAGACAGTTACATAGAGGACACCACCTTATTTGTTCTCGGGGCTTATGGAATGGATTCACACGCATACAGAAACCTCAACCTGAACATAGGTAACTGGTAAGCCATACTCCTGTTGAGAGGAGCTTTACTTCAGAGCATCAGATGCGGGCATTACCTAAGGTAGGCCTGTCTGTGGGTGATGGGCAACTGTCACAGGTAACTTGCCTAGGGACAGACGAGGTAGAGACGAGGCATGCAGTTTATTGGAAATCAGCACCTGGGATGGAGTTTAGAGCAGGACTGGGAGAAGGAGACATGGGACTATTATTCAGTTGAAGTAAAGGCCTCATCTGATGCCAGGGAACCCTGAGACAGGGCCAGCACTCAGCTCTCCTGAATTAAGGTGATTTGTACAACCATATGGGCCAGTCTGTGGATGATCACTGTCCTGGGTAAGGGCTTAACCTAGAAACAGGGCACTTTCTTCCATCAAGGTCAATTTCCAAAGAAGAACTCAAGCAGGGCTCAGCAGCTTCCTGGTGCTGGGGAAGGGAGCCCCATATTCAGAAGGGGATTCACGCAGTTTACAATGTTCTCCACGTTGCTATTGCCTTTGTTACGCGAATGAGCGGCACGGGATGTGAATAACGGCTCTCTGTTCAAAGCCTAGAAAAGGCTCTGGACACATAACGAAGCCAATATCATGTCACTATCTGTTGTAATCAACTCAACAGCAGCACGAATGGTTACTCCACAGGTATAAACAATTATCCGGAGATATGCTTGGAATCTTTATTTATTCCTTTCATAAACTTCATTACACTTTTGATGAAATACTACTTTTTTATTCCCTTTCATTTATTCTTTCAGTAAATAAACAGAACATAAAAGTGCCAAATAACTAGAGGTGATATATTGTCTTTCATTTTGGCTTTGTGTTCCACCCCAAACTCCCACGAGATAGGCGGAGTGAATGATGCAATTCCTGAAACTGTTCAAAGAGCTGAAAATACTGTCAGGACAATTCTTGTAAGTTCAGTAGAAGTGGAAAGGAATTTTTCACAGATGAACATAATATGTTCTGAGAAGAGAAGTCACCTGTTTCTATATATCAAACACAATGACTATTGTGTTAGTCTGGGTACATTAGAGAAACAAATCCACATAAACTGTTGTATAAGAGGGAATTTTATATAAAGGTTAAGTGAACATCAAGAAAACATCCCCACCCAGTGCAGCCCAAGCCCACAAGACCAACATTAACCCATATGTCTGACAACAATCCACAAAGTCCTCCTTCATCTCACTAAACACACGCAATGATGCTGACTGCAGGACGAAAGCCGAGTCAGTGAATGTATAAGCATCTCAGTGTTGGCAGGGGTCTCCATACGGCTGCTCCAGCACCCAGGGCTGCATTGGGGTTGGTCCATGAGGCTTCTCCTTGGGGGATGTCTTGCAGGAAGTGAGCCTTTCCAGCTGAAGCAGGGAACTACTAAGGCAGCTGCACCTGGTCTGATCATCACAAAGCAAGAGACCCGAGAACTAGAAGGGTGAGGCTTACCGAACCATTTATTCCCGCGCCCTTCAATTAACCCCACAAGTGTTTATTGGCCAGGTTGGCACAATATAGTACCTCAATCCACCCCTTGCTAACTTGGCACGTGTACATAATTCTTTAGCCTCACAATTGCAATTAAGTAACACCTATACCTCAATCCTATAATCCTATGAATATGTTCCTTCACCTATGAAAGTTTGTAAGCCAATCACTTCATGCCTTTATCCCCCCAATTTTGGGTATACAATTAATATACTGTCCACTTACAACTATTGTCTAATTAGCCTACCTGTAAAGGAATGGGATCCTATTCCTATAGTGAAAAGTCAGTTAAGGCAAATCACACAGCCAATGATGCTAGGATAAAAGCAAAGAATATTGCAAGTGAGGGTGCCAATCAAGAAGCAAAATGGAAATATCTTCAATAACAGTTTTATTGGTTTTGCTCTGGTATTATTTAGTGTATTTTTCATTAATATTTTAAAAGTCTTATAAGCTAGTTTTTTGTACCTCTTGTATTCTTATTTAAATATTAATTGTATGAAACAATAAACTACCTTTTGGTATGTCTTTTTTATACTTAAAACAATTACTAGGGCAGTGAACTGTTGAATTATTTGAATTATTTGTTGAATTATTTGAATCCCAGCACTGCACCAAAGTTTGGTGGGGACAGGAATGCACCCAGAAGAAGCAGGGCACAGCCTGGAGGCACTTGTAGGACAGCATACCATGGCCTACCAGCAGGCAGAGCTTGCTCCTTACTTCCACCCTCTAGTATGCTGAGCCTCCTTCCTGAGTTTGATAATCAGGGTTTGTAGCAGTGTGCAGTTCATGGCAATTGCCAGATAGCCATCTGTGGATGAAATATTTGGGGTTCAGAAGCTCTCGGGGTTGGCTTTAGCAGGGCGCCATGAAGTGATCCATCTTTCCTGTGTATATTCTTTCCATAGCAAACCAGTGTTGCCCTTCAGAAGGAGTCATTTGTAGTGATCTTCCTATCTTTGAAAACAAAACGAAAATTAACAATAAAAAAGCAACTTCTTGCCATGTAATTATCTAATATGCCACAGCTGTGATGAGTAACGAAACTCCTTAAATGTTCTAAATGTGGTGGTATTATCTGGTTTAGTAATATGGAAAAGGGTGAGTTTGAAAGAAGCAGGTTGGAGAGATTCATAAGGATCAAGGAAATCCTTTTTCTTGTCATACAAGGAGACATTCTAAAGACAGGTGGGCCCTGCCTATCTGTGTTCTTTAGAATCAAGGGTAGTAGGGCCTTAAATTGTTTACCTTGTTGATAAGGTCAACAAGATGGGCATGACATTAAGCGTGGCCAATCCCTGGAGAAAGACAAGTAGAGAGCAAGTGAAACCAGGGAACCTTTCTAGGAGATGGACAGAAACAATAGTAGCAACAGTGGACGCAACATAGCAACACTTGGGAAAATGGTGTGGGGCTGCACATTTTGTTGTACCCCAAGTTGTCATGTTGTACACAAGATGCCAAGCCTATGGCAACAAACAACAGCCTGTCCTACATTAATGGAATTGTTGAGGGCACGAGTAATTAGAATTTTAGGGAGTTCATCTTTAGGCCACCACTGTTCACCCTTACTGGACTCTTCCCCCACCGTGGTCTATTGCTGCGAACTGTGCAGGGGTGTGCAGCCGTCCTGACAGCGCTTTCATTCGATGGGCAGCAGGCTATCAGCCTAGGCAACATGTCTGGGGCGTGTTGGACTTCTAAAATCGACTAAGTGACTGAGAAAAACGAAGCACTATGAAACATTTCCCACATTATTTCTTTGCCAGCGTTCTCATGGAGGAAACATATGGATGCGTACTTATGACAACATACTCAAATATTTATTAGAGTCACATTTTACATAAAGGTTTTATTGTAGTCAGAAAACACACAGGAGCTCTTTGGGGAAGAAACTGTACAAAAGGAGCAGAGACCAGGGCAGGCAGCAGGCACTTCAGCAGCCCCAAGATTTCACTCTACCCCTTTTATTAACTTGTACTACTGACTGAAGCCAATGAACCTTTCTGTGTCTGTTTCCTAACTCTCTATGTGGACAAGAGTCACTCTGGCCTAACAATGAAGGGTTCCAGGAGGTTAACCTACATCTTTAAAGGGCTCATCTTTAGAGGTCTGTGCGAATGCCAGGTGGTATTATTTTTATTAAACAGTGATAGCAATTCCTGAGCTCTCTACCCCGTCACCTTTCCCAGACCTCTCTTCTGAATCTCAGTGAGGCTTCTCTGGGAATGTGTAAAATGTTAAATAAATGTCCCCTGCAAATAGCACTGGCTTGATGCAACTTCAGCAGTGTGCACTTGCTTACCAAATGCTAAAGAACAGAAGTGACATTTGGAAGTGAAATTAAATTGAGCTTGAAAGCCCCTTGGGGCTGGTGGTGGGAGAAGAACCTAGCATTTAGTAAGCGCCAAGAACTGTAAAAACTTCCTATCCAATGTGGTCTGCTAAAAAGTAGGGGATCATAAAAAGTGACATACAGTATCTTAAACATTTTATTTAATTTGACTATGCACATTTCTTTGTAAAGTTAACGTTTAAGGTCAGGATCACTTTCTTGAAAATAGGTCTCTGATGAGAGTTTCCTATAATTATTCTTCAAGGAAACTATGATTCATCAGCAGGGGTGGAGAATTTTTTTCTGCCAAGGGCCATATGGATATTTATAACATCATTTGAGTACTGTCCTAGTTAAATATTTAACGAATGTATCCCAAATATGATGCCCGAATGGCTTCTCTTTGGTGAGGTTTGTGACGTTAACTGATACTGATGATTTCACAGGTTTTATGACTTATGGACTAGGTGTTCCCCATCCATGATTATAGTGTAAACTAAACAGAATCAAACTTACTGCCATCTAGTCAATTCCAAGTCATCAAGATCCCAGATTGTAAATTTTTACAGACACAGACAGCCCCATCTTTGTCCCACAGAGCAGCTTGATGGGTTGAACTACTGGCCTTTCAGTTATCAGTTATCAGTCACTAGGGAAATTAGACTTATTTGTAAAGAGCTGAAGAACCTAATATGAATTCTCCTTGAATAAAGACAGGACAATTTCACTGCCACCAAGAATAGTAATGGCAGCATTTAAATATGGAGGTTCATAATTATATAAAAACAAAATAAGAATAATAATTTATAAATTGTCAAGGGTTCGTGAGGTAACGGAAAAGAGGTTTCACTAGGAAGGAGACCTAGAAGGCCAATAAACATATGAGAAAATGCTTCCAATCATTAGCCATCAGAGAAATGCAAATTAAAACAACTATGAGATACCATCTAACACCCTTGAGGTTAACCCAAATCAGAAAGTGAGAGAACAGCAAATGCTGGAGGGGAGGGGTGAGATAGGAACTCTCTTCCACTGCTGCTGGTCATGTGCATATATACAGCCTCTGTGGAAAGCAATCTGGTGATATTTAAAGAAAATGGAAATTGATCTACCTTATGACCCAGTTAGCCCACTACTGGGCATATACCCAGAAGGGGTAAGAGATAGACCACAACCAGTCATCTACATTACAATGTTTATTGTGGTGCAATTCACAATTGCAAAAATTTGGAAACAACCTAAATATCCATCAATAGACTAGGGCCTTTTTGCCTCCCCCAATTTTCTCCGTCCACCTTACCCCCTTTCCCCTTCTTTGTGTTGGATTAACATGTACCCCCCTTGGGTTTGGTCTAACCTCCACCAGACTGCCTGCGCCTCAACCCGGGTAATTTGAGATAAGTGGCTTTTCTTCTACACCCACTATGCTGATTATACTTACCTCAGGGGACTCATGGTGTGAGAAATGAAAATAGTAATAACTTATAAATTATCACAGGGCCATGAGCATGAGGGGATGGGGAGGGAGGGAAAAAAGAGGAGCTGATGCCAAGGGCTCAATAGAAACTAAATGTCTAGAAAAGAATGATGGCAACATATGTACAAATATGCCTAATACAATTGAAGTATGGATTGTAATAAGAGTTTTAAGAGCCCCCAATAAAAATATAATTAAAAATTAATTTTAAAAAGAGATAGTGTAACAGTGTGCAACAATAAAGGCCTTGTTTGTGGCAGACAGGAAACTAGTTTTGCCACCACGACAATGCACCTGCTCCGGCAGCCATCTCAGTGCGCCAGTTTTTGGGCTAAAAACAGCATCCCTCTCTTTCCCCTTGCATCTTACTCACCTGACCTTGCTCCATGTGACTTCTTTTTGTTTCCATGAATGAAGGGGGGGCATGAAAGGACAATGATTTGATGATGTAGAAGAGATGATGGAAAAAACAAGGGAGCTGCTGTCGCAGATTTGACAAAATTTTAAAGTGTAATGAAGAGTACTTTGAAAGGGATAAGGTTGTTTTGTTAAAAATTTAAATATATAACTTTGAAAAAATAGGTATTTTTTGGGGTGGAGGGGTTATCCCCTTGTATCAGACACAGTGACTATTTTCTAATTGACCGATCTCTAAAGCAGCGGTTCTCAACCTATGGGTCGCAACCCTTTTGGGAGTAGAACAACTCTTGACCAGGGATCACCTAATTCATAACAGAAGCAAAATTACAGTTATGAAGTAGCAACGAAAATAATGTTATGGTTGGGGGTCAGCACACATGAGGAACTGAATGAAAGGGTCACAGCATTAGGAAGGTTGAGAACCACTGCTCTAAAGAAATGGGATGCTACTCTTGCAGTGAAAAGATGGCTAAAGATCAGTCACACAGTTGAAAAATATTGCAAGTGAGGATGCCAATCCAGACCCAAAATGGAAATATCTTAAAGACAGTTTTATTGTTTTCTGTCAGGTATTATTTAGTATTTTTCATTAATATTTTCAAACTGACCCCAATAATACATCCACTGTGTCAATCCATCCCCTTGAGGGCCTTCCTCTTCTTTGACACTCCTCCACTTTATCAAACATGATGTCCATTTCCAGGGACTGGACTCTCCTGACAATATGTCTAAAGTACAGTATGTAAGATGATGTCTTGACATCCTTGCCTCTAAGGAGCACTCTGACCTTACTTCTTCCAATACAGACTGGTTTATCCTCTTAGCAGTCCATGGCACTTTCATTATTCTTCTCCAGCACCACAATTCAAATGCTTCAATTCTCCTATGGCATTCTTTATTCAATGTCCAACTTTAACTTGCATGTGATGCAATAGAGAATATTATGGCTTGGGTCAGCCTGACCTTAGTCCTCAAAGTAACATTCTTGCTCTTTAATACGCTAAAGTGGACTTGCGCAGCAGATACACTTAATGAAATAGGTCTTTTGCTCTCTTGACTGTTGCTTCCATGAGCATTGTGGATCCAACTAAGGCACAATCCTTGACAACATCTACCTTTTCTCCATTGATCATGATATTGTCTATTGATCCAGATATGAGAATTTTGGTATTCCTTACACCGAGCTTCAATCCAAACTGAAGTCTACAATACTTGATCTTCATCAGCAAGTGCTTCAATTTCTCCTCACTTTTGGCAAGTAAGATTATTTCATTCTGCATAATAAGTCTTCCTCAATTGTGAAGCCACACTTTTCTTCATATAATCGAGTTTCTCTGAAAGTTTTCTTAGTATATAAATTCAGCAAATATAGGGAAAGGCTACAATCTTGATGCACATCTTTCCTGACTTTAAACCATGCAGAATTCCCTTGTTCTGTTAGCACAATTGCCTCAAGTTGCCCATGAGGACCATGAGCTCGCCAGTTTCATTTGTAGCACCAAATCCATATTTCCTTCTTTGTTTCCAACTTTTGCATTCCAATCACCAACAACTATCAATGACCTTGATTGCATGTTTGATTAGTTTCTGACTGTAATCATAGTTACAATTCTTCAGTTTCTTCATCACTGGCTTTTGTGGTTGGGGCATAAATTTGAATAATAGTTGTATTGATTGAATTTCCTTGGAGGAAGATAGATATAATCTTATCACAGTTAACATTGTACTTCTATGCTAACTTGCACATGCGTACGAGACATCTGAAAATATCATGGTTTGGGTCAGGCGCACCTTAGTCCTCAAAGTAACATCCTTGCTCCTCAATACTCTAAAGAGGTCTTGTGCAGCAAATGTATCCAGTCCAATGTGTCTTTTGATCTCTTGACTGCTGCTTCCATGAGCATTGATTATGGATCCCAGTAAGACAAATTCTTTGACAACTTCAACTTTTTCTCCATTCATCATGATGGTACAATTGTAAAGATTTGGTCTTCTTTACATTGACTTATAATCCATACTAAAGACTGCAGTCTTTGTTCTTTATCAGCAAGCGCTTCAATTCCTTCTCACTTTCAGCAAGCAACGTTGTGTCATCCGTGTGCCTTTTTCTGTTCCCACAACTTCCTCTTGATTCATGTACTAGTTCTGTAAGACCACAATGAAGTGTTCTGGAGTTTTCATTGTTCTCAAGGCTTTGCATAAAGAGATCAGTCCCTAGATAAGGACATCACTCTTGACTAAGTAGAGGAGCAAAAAAAGAGGAAGGCTATTCTTCATTAATTAGCAGAGTATCATTCACAAAGACATCGCTCTATACTCTATTTTGGTCAGTAGTGATAGGAATAAAGCTTATGGAAAAAGGGGTTGTCGCCTAAAGTCCAACCATCAACAAAACACAAAAGCCAAGCTCATAAGGTAAAGGGCCCTTCTTTTTTTTTATTTAATAAATCATTTTACTTGAGGCTCATACTACTCTTATCACAATCCATACATCATCCATTGTGTCAAGCACTTTTTAAAAAACATTTTATTAGGGACTCATACAACTCTTATCACAATCCATACATATACATACATCAATTGTATAAAGCACATCTCTACATTCTTTGCCCTAATCATCTTCAAAGCATTTGCTCTCCACTTAAACCCTTTGCATCAGGTCCTCTTTTTTTCCCCTCCCTCCCCACTCCCCGCGACCCGCTCCCCACTCCCTCATGAGCCCTTGATAATTTATAGATTATTATTTTGTCATATCTTGCCCTATCCAGCATCTTCCTTCACCCCCTTCTCTGTTGCCCATCTCCCAGGGAGGAGGTCACATGTAGATCCTTGTAATAGGTTCCCCCTTTCCAACCCACTCACCCTCTACTCTCCCAGTATCACCCCTTACACCCCTGGTCCTGAAGGTATCATCCACCCTGGATTCCCTGTGCCTCCAGCTCCTATCTACACCAGTGTACAACCTCTGCTCCATTCAGACTTGTGAGGTAGAATTCAGATCATGGTAGTTAGGGGGGAGAGGAAGCATTTAGGATCTGGGGGAAAGCTGTATTCTTCATCGGTGCTACATCGCACCCTGACTGACCCATCTCCTCCCCTAGACCCCTCTGCGAGGGGATCTCCAGTGGTCGACAAATGGGCTTTGGGTCTCCACTCTACACTTCCCCCTTCATTCACTATGATAAGATTTTTTTTTGATGATGATGCCTTATACCTACCCGATCCTTTTGGCACCTCGTGATCGCACAGGCTGGTGTGCATCTTCCATGTGGGCTTTGCTGCTTCTGAGCTAGATGGCCGCTTGTTCACCTTCAAGCCTTTAAGACCCCAGACATTATCTCGTTTGATAGCCGGGCACCATCAGCTTTCTTCACCACATTTGCTTATGGACCCGTTTGTCCTCGGCGATAGTATCATGGAAGTGTGCAGCCAATGATATGATTTTTTGTTCTTTGATGCCTGATAACTGATCCCTTCGGAACCACGTGATCACACAGGCTGGTGTGCTCTTCCATGTGGGCTTTGCCGATTCAGAGCTAGATGGCTGCTTGTTTATCTTCAAACCTTCAAGACCCCAGACACTATCTCTTTTGATAGCTGGGCATCATCAGCTTTCTTCACCACATTTACTTGTTCAATCGCTTAGGCTTCAGCGGTTGTGTCAGGAGGGTGAGCATCATAGAATGCCAATGTAATAGAAGAAAGTATTCATGTATTGATGGAGTGCTTGAGTAGAGGAAGGGCCCTTCTTAAGAGATTGGGTATGTGCTAGAATTCTATGAGGAATACATGTTCAGTAAGGACCAGTTCTGTAACATGCATACTGATACATGCCCAAAGGCTCAAATGCTGGTGTTCAAGGTAGGTAACAGTTATGCCACAGGCACATTTATACAACTCCACTGAGAGCCCATCAACACACACAACCACACCCTCCAAGTAGTTATGGAAGGAAAGCTGTCTTGGAGGCAGGGAATATCCCTCCCCTCTCTCTGGAGTTAGTCTATTCTTGTCTGTGAGAATGCACTATCAAACACTTTGTTTTAACTCAAAAGAGCGTACTTTAATTTATTATTGTATTTCTGCTGTGAATTCTTTTCACACCGATAAACAAGGACTGAGGAAAAGCATCTAACAGTGTGCTTTTATATACCCAACAGTAGCAGGTAAGGTAAAAAGCTTGCGAGCAGCCATCTGTTGGCCACTATTTGTTTCTCTAGAGAAACGGAGAGTGATTAAAATCAAAGACACCTGGAAACAATTAGTCCAATGGACTAATGGTCCACAGAATATCCATCTTCTACAATCCTGAAACCAAACAAACTAGATTGAGCCGGGCTACCACTCCCACCTGAAAGGCATCACATTAGACGGTCCTGGATAGAGTGGAAGAAATATGTGCAACAAAATTAAAGATCAAGAAGGAGATCAAGCTTACCTGTTGATTAGAGATTGGTGGGACCCCCAGGACTATAACCCTTCATCACCCTTCAAGTTGGGAACTGAACTCACCCCAGGGCTCAAATTTCAGCCAAATGATAAACACGTCTATACGGCAGAATGAGGACACTAATGAGATAGGCACATCTTAGAATAATTAACTATTTAAGATTAAAAGGGAAAAGTTCAGAGAGTTAGGGGAAAGGAGGACTAGAGGGAATATAGGAAAGAAGCAGGTAAGTGATAGCACAATGATGTGGTTACAATGAATGAGATAAACTGAAATGTGTGTAAATTGTTGAATCTAACATTGATGATTGACTCTGTAAACCTTCATCCAACTCAAAACAAAAACTAAAAAAGAAAAGAAAACGCTCACCTGTTTCAACTTAGGAAATAATTTCTAGGTATTTTTTTTATACATTTAGATAAACTTGGTTGATTCTAATTGGCTAGAAAATTGGTTGCATGAAGCATCACATTTTCCTTGAATTAATAACACATTGAGGTTTTAAAAGTAAAATGAATAGTAACATATTCTATTTTTACATAAATAACAAGGGCCTTCTACATTTGTTTTGAAACACTTCCTCCACAGGGAGGTATTTTTGTAGGTGCCTCTATGCCAATTTAAAAAACGACGTGTTAAAAATATTAAACAACTCTTTTAAATTCCATTTTTATAGCTAAACATTTGGCTCGTTAAAATTAAGTATTATTTTTAGCTTCCTTTACTACAGGGAAATTAATGAGATTACACCTGAAAGAGAAGGGGTGGGGTCCAAGTCCCTTAAGAATGACTTATCCGTCGCCCCTCCTCCCATGTCTGCAGGTTTCCGGTAAGTGGGTAGAAAGCAATGGCCAACACACAAGTTATCTCTCAGGGTGAGGGCTGGTGGAGAGAGGAAGCAGCAAACTGATTTCAGATATGGTGAGATGTTATCCAGAAAAAGTTCTTCTTACTCTATCAAACAAATCGAAAATTGGACAGACTTTCTAACACTAACATGAACAAGATGAGCAAGATGAGAGGAAAAGACTGGGAACAATGCAAACTTGCCACGTGCACACACACACACACACACACACACACACACACACGGCAAAAGAAAGGAACATTACATTGCATTCCAAATATAAAAGAAATACCCAGTCTAAAAGAAACTGTAGTCATTAAACCAGGACCATAAACTTCCAGCCAAGACAGTGACACAGACAGTTGTGCTTTGCCATCCTTTTTCAGCAAGGAATGACAAACAGATAAAAATCAAGAGTCTTGAAGTTGAGGAAGAAACAAGAAAAGCTGGGTGAGCTGACCATGGGTGTAACGGAATCATTATGTGTCCTCCACAGCGCCCTGGGGCAGCGCAGGGGTATGTCTTGAATCCACCTTCACATGCCTGTAAGCATCTTCAGGGGCCAACTCAGAGAGGGGGAATTTGCAGAGGCTACAAATAATCTACATGTTGCAGAGGCGGAGCAGCAGGCGGCACAGGGTCGTGTGCTCCTCAGGACTGGGTTCAAATAGCTAGCCTGGAGCCACTTTGGAAAGTCACACAGCACTGTTTTGCTTTTGTTTTCGTTTGGTGTCATTGAGTCCGTTCAGCACATTTTTTCGAAGCCATACATATGGTTCTCAGAGGTTCATTTCTCCAAATTGGGGAGCTCAGTCCTTCTGTTCTTAGTCTAGGCTGCATAAACCCATGGCTCCTCATCACTGAGCCCAATTACCCAAGAACCAACTGTGAAAGTTGCACAGTAATTCAAGTACACAATTTCTCAGGCTCTGGGTCTCTGGGCCTGAACCTGCTTGCTGAGGGAAGTTTTTAAAAAGACTACCAGAACACCAAGGCTCACATACATGAGTGCAGGGGTGCTGGACCTGACCATGCTGATTTAGGGCCATTTTGAAACCTATAGAGCAGAAGGGGACACATAATCTCAGACTTCACTTTTAAGCTGTACACCAGAAAGGGATCTTGATAAGTATACTCTGGAGACAGAAAAATAAGAAGCAGGGAGTGCCTTTGGTGTGGGTCATTTTCTTATTTACATTTCTATCAACATATTTATTTATTTTGAATTTTTTTCATGTCTTTATTTTCTCCAACTTAAAAGAATTCTTCCTTTAAAAAAATTTGTTGGTGTGTTTCTTTGTTGGGAGACTGTAGTAGATCTCTCTCTCTCTCTTTTTCTCTTAAAAATGGAATCATTCCTCTATTGCTCTACCTGATGGAGACAACCATCTACACATGACATGGCCACTACTGCAACACTGACAGGTTTTTCAGTAGACAAGGGTTACTACCCAATCCAGAACCAGTTGATCTATAAATATATATAAATGTAAAAAGTAAAATTAAGAAAACAAAAAAATGTCTTGGAGACAACACATAATTACTACCTGTGGCAGTTACCTAATTTCCTGTCACCTTTTTATTGATAGTCTCACCTATCAATCTGGCCTTCTCCTGAGGATTCTGGGAACTTCTGTATTCCTCTGGGAATGGGAGACTCTCCACTTCGTCTTCCTGCTGACAAGTCACCTGGAGCTACACTTGATGCAGCCAGAAACCCTGGAACTGGAGGAGCCACATAGAGCTCCATGCCAGCACCGAGATGCTTCCACCACCATGAGATCCACAAGACTTTCCCCTCACTGGCCTGTGATCTTCCTGCATCCAGCATCATTGCACGGCTGTGTGAGTCTAAAGATGAATTTATGCACTAGTATTGACATATGGGATAATATCGGGCTTAAGGAGTTGATCTGGACTGAGCTGGGGTGTTTTCTTAATGTACAATTGCTCTTTGATATAAAATTCTCTCTTGCACGTATGCGTGTCTCTGGATTTGTTTCTCTAGTCTACCTGGACGAACACACCACCCATATAAAGAACAAGAAGGAATAATGTAAACAAGTTGCCAATATATGGAGGCAAATAAATCTCCCTGAAGCTGATAGGGCATTTGGAACTACCAGGAACAGTACAGAGAGGAATGATATTTAGGTATGACACATCATAGTCAAACTTTTGAATACCAAGGATCATGAAAAAAACCTTCAGAGCAGCCTGTAAAAAATCAAAATTAACTACAAAGGGGAACCAATAACACTAAACTCTTAAGAAGACAAGACTGCCATCAAGTTGATACCAACTCATAGTCAATTTATTGGACGGTACAACTACCCCCATGAATTTATGAGCCTTTAACTTGTTACAGGACGAGGAAGCCCTGCCTCTCTCCCGTGAAGCACCTGGTGGTTTTGAATCTCTGATCTTGCAATTATCAGCCCAATGAGTAACCACTATGCCACCAGGGCTCCTGTAATGATAAATGTATAAATATCTTTATATAAAAAACTCTGAAAGAAAAACAAATGCAAACCAAGAATCTTATATCCAGCAATAGTGTTCCTCAAGTACGAGGGACAAATAAATGCATTTCCAGATAAACGTAAATGAAAGGAACTTGTAAAAACAAGACCAAACAATACAACATATTTGAATGGAGAACAAATCAAGTAGATATCAAGAGAGATTGGACTGTTCTGGACTTGAGAAGAAACCAATAAATAATTAGGCAACCTCAAAGAATATGGATAAACATAATTAAAAAAAGAAGAAAATGACAAAAGACTTAGTAAACAGTGAAACAATAGGAAAGGCAAAAAAGACATCACTCAAACACACACACACAAACCCACACAAACAAAATTATCAATCAAAGGATGGGGTAATATATATCAAGTAAATGGAAATGTAAAAAAACAGGCATAACAATATTAAGCTCAGAAAAATCTATTGCCACCAGGAGCACAGCAGTAGATTTAACTAGCCAAGGAAAGGTATGGCACAGTAGACAAGGCCTACAGTGTATAGGGCCTGAAAGGAAGTCCTGTTTAATTAGGTAAGCAGTCATACTTAACCCTCGAACCTCATGGGAAAGAGATCTACATGAAAGTGAATTCAGAAAGAGCCAAAAATGTCCATATTTTTCCAGCCATGGAAATTCTTCTGTGGGTCAAAAAGGCTCAACAGTGCCATCTTGTGTCAGTTTTTTGTGAGCTAAATAAACTGTGTTAAATTCCCTCTTTTTTTGTGAAACACCGAAATTTGCATAAGAATTTAGTCTAACTGGTTTCATAGATTTAAAATCAAACCAACTATCAGCATTTACATATCGCAACTTAAAATCTCAATTACCAAAACAGAACAGGAAGCTGAAAAGCAATTCTGTATGTGACAAACTACATTTAGTTTTATCGACCCCTCAAAGTTTTCTTAACTACAACTTTTTTAAAATAAATCATTTTATTGGGGCTCATACAACTCTTATTAAAATTCATACATACATCAATTGAGTAAAGCACCCTTATACATTCGTTGCCCTCGTCGTTAACAACAGCTTTTAAGACAATTAGAGCAAAAGGATGCTTTCCCATCCTTATGAAGAAAACTGATGATGAAAAGATTTGGTGGAAGGACAAATATTGCATTTGGGATCTAAGTTTGCTAAGTGCCTCATGAGAAGGCCTATTTGTTTGCGTTTTCTCATGGGCAGGAGAGTGTAAATGAATCTCTCCTGCAGATGCAGCCCGGGAATAATGATATGTATTACTCCTATGAGGACAACTTATGGCGTGGCATGGGGGATGGAAAGACAACCCAGAGACATCTTTTCTGTTGAAAACATTCTCAGAAACATCAAGATCTTGCCTATTTGGGGGAATGGCAATTGTTGCCTTTCTGAGATTTGTAACAATTTCTACCACTGCTATTGTCACCAGAGAGACACTCTAGGACTCTTTCCAAAGGGACAATTTTGTGCAGACAGTCATCTCCTCAGAGCCACTCTGGCCACGGTGGATGACCAACTCGAAGAGAAAATTGCTGAGCTAGACCAGACGGTTCCCAGACATGGACGCGCAGCAGCAATTGATGCTGAAATGTGACAGACTTTAGTGTAACCCCTTCTCTGTATAATGAAACCTTACACAATTGGTCCTGAATTAGAAATCACTTGCAGAGATTTAAGGGAAACATCTCATTAGATAAAAAATAGCTAAAATAGATTTTCAATACATCTGAGGATAGGTTAAAAGCATCCCCTAGCACAGACGTGATTAAACAATTGATAGATGGTTTGGAGAGATTGGACCCATGTGTATGGCTTCAAAGTATTTTGCATAGCCGAGGCTTTGGACTGACTGTATTACTTATTGTCACTATTTTGGTCTTTGTAATTGTTTGCTATTTCTGCAGAAAGCTTGAGAGTATAGAAAAAAGTCATGCCATTATATATATATCCCTTTCAAATTTAAAATACAAAACAAAAGGGGAATTGTGGAAAGCCAAGGACTTGGAAGAATGTATTTGGCCTTGCTCTTATGTTTATAACCATGGGGGTGGAAGACCAGGTTTACTTAGAGAAAAATCTCCATTGTTCCGAGAGAAATATACCACTATTGAGGAAGAACAGAACAACTAGAAAGAAACTCAACAAGGAAAAAGAAAAAATATATCATACAATTAGTTCATATGATCTCTTAGAGAAATACAGACTACTCCAGTCAACAGCAGTACAGTATACAGTCTTTTCAAGTGTACATGGAACATTATTCAGAATAGACAATATGATGGCCAAAAACAAGCCTTAGAAAATTTAAAAACATTGAAATATTACAATTTTCTCAGATCAAAATTCAATACAAATTATATATAAGCAATAGGAATATCAAATGGGAAAATGAAATATATTATAAATTGAGCGATATCATGCTTAAAAATTGTTGGGTAGTCAAATAAGCAGGGATTAAAAATTTTTTTAAACAAGTAAAAATGCAATGAAAACTTTCCAAAACTCTTGGAATTCAGCTCAAGTAGTACATAGAGGGATATTTACAGCAATAAATGCACATGAAATAAAAGAATTAAGAACTGAAACCAATAACATAGGCCTAATGTCCAACAACTAAACAAAGAGCAATAAAATAAATCTTTGGCTCCTGGAAAATAAAAGAATAATAGTGTTTAAAGCAGAAATAAATGAATCAGAAAAATACAGAACAGATAAACAAGACAAATAGTTAATTCTTTGAAAGAATTAACAAAATGGACAAACAACTAACTAGCAGACCTAACAGAAGAAAAGAAAGAAAATATGAAAATATTTTAAGAAATTAGGCTATACTGCAACAGAGCCGGTTGAAATACAAAAGATAGTAACACTATATGATAAAGAACTGTACTTGAGCAATTTTGGAATTCTTAGAAGGAAATGAAAAAATTTCTAGAAGCACAATATGTAAGCTAAAATGGACTGATGTAAAAACTGAACAGACCAATGATAAGAGAAGGGCTCAATCTGATTATTTAAAAAAAACTCCCCCCCCCCAAAAAAGTCCAAGACTACATGGTATCACTGGGGAGCACTATCAAATATTCAGAGAAGCGCTAACACCAATTCTACTCAAACTATTCCAGAGATAGAAAGGGAAGTGTAGTTTTTATACATGCTAGAGGTTAATCCCTTGTCCAATATGGCACTGACAAAATCTTTTTCCTAGTCTATAAATATTCTTTTTGCTCTTTTGGTGAGATCTTTTATTTTGTTGTTGTTGTCGTGCTTTTTTATTTGAACAGAAACTTTAAAATAGACAGTTATGACTCCTCTTCAAAAAAGTAAATAAGATTCTGGGGTATCTGGAGTGAATTTGCTCATGATTAGAAATTCAGTCTTATTCAAGGCCATTTACACCTTTGCTCCAATGATTTACATCAAAGACACAGACTTTGATGGTTAATAGGATGAAGGGGTGTGCTAGGCTGAATTTTCTAGAGAAACAACCCCATGACTCTTTTATATGTAGAAGGAAGAATCAAGAAAGAGTTTTATATTAAGAAATCAGCCCAGTCCAATCTAACTTAAGTCCATACATCTGATGCTAGCGGGAGCACTCTTCAGATTTAGGCACCAGCCAGTGGATGAATCTGGAAGGTGAAGTGGGAGGCTGGGATGTCACAGATGGGTAGGTGCAGAGTCCTGTGGATTCAAGGTCTTCTGGAAAATAGCAGGGCCTCAAAGCTCCCAGGGTTGTGGGCCACATGGGCTGTCCACCACAGAGTCATACTAGGCAAACAGGAAGGGAGAGAGAGAGAGAGAGAGAGAGAGAGAGAGAGAGAGAGAGAGAGAGAGAGAGAGAGAGAGAGAGAGAGAGAGAAGTTATCAGTGAGCGTCTTATTAAAAGACTGCACCCTCACGGAGGCATTACCAGACTGCAACCAGACTGATAGGTTGGACTCTACCCCTACCTCCACAAATATGCCATCAAATTGACCTACAATCTATTCAGGACAGAAGGGAAGGGTCCAAAGAGGAAGCAATAGGCCAGAAGGTAGGTAGGTGGTAATTTTGGTGAATGGGAAGGCAATATACTGCAAGGGGAGATGAGAAAAAAGGGAGTAGGGGGTGGTTAGCATGAAATGGCAAGCTATTCAGAGGTATTGATACATTGTTCAAAATAGTAAATACAAAAATGATAATCTGACAGGAAAGCTCCATCAACTTCACATTTTAAACAAAACACTAGGAGCATATTCCCATGACTACTTCAAGCTATAAGTGACTTGATTGAGAACATAAACCCATTTTTAAAAAGAGAGCAGATGAATTAACCAGGGCACAGTATAGCACCGATGAAACTCACAATATTCCTCTGGTTCCTCGAGGCTTCCTCACCCCTGCCCCCACTATCATGACCCAGTCCTGCCTTCACTGTGGGTTAAACTGGAGCATGTACACAGGTACAGATAACAGATAAGAGCTCATGACACACGGAATCCAGGAACAGGAATGGAAATAGTGATACTAGCAGGGTAGGGGGAATGTGGGGAGAAGAGGGAAGGAAGGGGGAACCAATCACAATGATGGACACAAACCCCTGCCCTAGGGGATGAACAACAGAAACTGTGGCGGAAGGGAGACAGTGGTTGGGATAAGATATGAAAATAATAATAATTTCTAATTTATCAAGGGGTCATGAGGGGCGAGGGGGAGGGAGCTAAAAAAGAAGAGCTATACCAGGGGCTCAAATAGAAAGTAAATGTTTAGAAATTAAAGATGGCAACATATGTACAAATATACTTGATACAAGTGATGTATGGATAAGAGCTGTAAGAGCCCCCAATAAAATGACCTTTTAATAAGAAAATAAGTAAAAGGAGCGCAGAGAGGAAAAGTGCAGCAATAGTCATCAAATTTTAAAGAAATAAATACTATAGAATATTATAGGTACAACAGATGGGCATGCATAGCAAGAAAAAAGACAGCATATGACTTCATAAGCTTCTTTATTAAAAAGCTATCCTGATGAAAATCTAACACCTTGAGAGATAAATTAAAAATTTAGCACAGGAAAAGCCACGGTCTGGGTCCAAAAATTTTATTTCACCAATAGATTTTGGTTTCTGAAAGTAAGTCAAATCACTAATATCCCTTTATTTTCCAAAATAGTCAAGCAAGAAGGGATAGCAGGGGCCATATACTTCTTGAGCTAACTTTAGGAAGGAAGGAATTGGGTGTGCTGCAATTGATGGATCATAGCTTTGCATTAAACCTAAGTTTTGCATAAAAATAAGTCCTGCATATTGGTTGAAGTCCCAATAAATAGCGGACCCTAGACCTTCGAGGACTCACTTTGGGCCTTTTGAGGACTGGTGAGAACATCCATGCACAGGAGAGAGATGGATGTGTCTGAGGACAATGTGGGAACAATGCAGATCTTGTGCTGGGGCTTGGCTCAGATTTTGCTTGATGGGTGTATTCTCTTATATCCCTTCTGGTTATAATACATGGGTAACTATAAACATTCTCCATGAATTTTGTGAGATGTTACAGAGAATTAACGCATCCACAGGGGCAAGGAGCCAGTAGTCTGGTGGTATAGTTAACTTTTGTAGACCCAGCTCTGAGTGACCACGTGATGCAGAAGGACACCCCACCCCACAAAAAAAGAAAGTTGATTTAGAAGGATAGAGGCCTTATAGTCTGTGAACTTGTCACCGTGGATGAGAGAATTGTGCAGACTCCTGAGCCTATATCTACTGTTCAGTAGGCTAGGGATATTCTGGCCTGGCTCAGGATAGTCTAGGATGAGGTCTGATTTAACTCTGAGTGGCCTGGGTCTCCGATTCCTCTAGGAAAGAGAAATGCCACAGAAGTATCTGGTGACAAGAATGACAATGTAGGACGGTGATGCCTGGACCCACTTTTACCTTGGAAATGTATTCATGTTGATTCTTCGTACACAGTTGGCAATAAAGGCAGAGTTTCCTCACCTCTTTGCAATGTAGTTAGTTTGTCACTTTGCAGTCCTTGAACCTGGCTATAAAATATAATCTTGGTCCTAAGGCTGAATTAATTTAACTACAGGACTAACATTTAAAAAATTATACAACTGGAGGAATCTAAATTGCACACCAGAAATGAAACTATGAGTGATCTTAACATAAAAATAATATACTGACAAAAATAGAAGTTTGGGATGAGGGGATACTGGAAAATGATTAAGAATTCAAGACATTTCATTTCTCTTAGCCAGTAATCAATATTGTCTGAGCTTGAAACATGTAGTTTAAAAATGATTACAACTTGTTAATGACTTTTGTATTTTTTTCTTTGTAAATCATTCACTTTTGCAGATTAAATTCTTAAGTGACTGGACACTATTCACACAAACAATGGAGGTTGGTGATAGGACAAAACTTGAAATAATATTCATTGGTAGTAGCAGAACCATTCATATAGATTAATACATGTCACAATAAAGCAAGGAGAGTATTAAAATAGTAAGGAGCGCATATACTCGAGGATAAGCCAACCTGAATATCAGCCGAGGCACCTAATTTTACCACAAAAACTGCATTAAAAATGTGCTGAAACGTGGTTCTGAAGGGATCAGTTATCAGGCATCAAAGAACAAAAAATCATATCATTGACTACACACCTCCATGATACGATTGCTGAGGACAAATGGGTGCATAAGCAAATGTGGTGAAGAAATCTGATGGTATCCGGCTATCAAAAGAGATAGTGTCTGGGGTCTTAAAGGCTTGAAGGTAAACAAGCGGCCATCCAGCTCAGAAGCAACAAAGCCCACATGGAAGAAGCACACTAGCCTGTGTGATCACAAGGTGTCAAAGGCATCAGGTATAAGGCATCATCAGAAAAAAAAATCTTACCATAGTGAATGAAAGGGGGAGTGCACAGTGGAGACCCAAAGCCTATTTGTCGACCACTGGAGATCCCACGCAGAGGTGTCTAGGGGAGGAGATGAGTCAGTCAGGGTGCGATGTAGCACTGATGAAGAATGCAGCTTTCCCCCAGTTCCTAAATGCTTCCTCCCCACAACTACCATGATCTGAATTCTACCTTGCAAGTCTGGATAGAGCAGAGGATGTACACTGGGGCAGATAGGAGCTGGGGCACAGGGAATCCAGAGTGGATGATCCCTTCAGGACCAGGGGTGTGAGGGGTGATACTAGGAAGGTAGAGGGTGAGTGGGTTGGAAAGAGGGAACCGATTACAAGGATCTACATGTGACCTCCTCCCTGGGGGATGGACAATAGAAAAGGGGGTGAAGGGAGACGTCGGACAGGGCAAGATATGACAAAATAATAATTTATAAATTATCAAGGGCGCATGAGGTGGAGAGCGGGAGGGAGGGGAAAAAGAGAGGACTTGATGCAAAGGGCTTAAGTGGAGAGCAAATGCTTTGAAAATGATGAGGGCAAAGAATATAGGGCAAGATATGACAAAATAACGATATATAAATTACCAAGGGCACATGAGGGAGGGGGGAAAGGGGAGGGAGGGGGAAAAAAAAGAGGACCTGATGCAAGGGGCTTAAGTGGAGAGCAAATGCCTTGAGAATGATTGGGGTAGGGAATGTATGGATGTGCTTTATACAATTGATGTATGTATATGTATGGATGGTGATAACAGTTGTATGAGTCCCTAATAAAATGTAAAAAAAGAAAAGAGGAGAAAAAAACGATTAGGGCAAAGACTGTACAGATGTGCTTTATACAATTGATGTATGTATATGTATGAACTGTGATAAGAATTGTATGAGCCCCAATAAATTGTTAAAAAAAAAAGAACTGTAAAAGCCCCAATAAAATGATTTGTTAAAAAAAAAAGATGTGCTTTATACAATTGACGTATGTATGGATTGTGATAACAGTTGTATGAGTCCCTAATAAAATGTTAAAAAAAAACCCACCTCTGCTTATATCTTTTAAAAATGTGCTGAAAAAAACTCAGCTTATACACGAATATGTACGGTATATAGTCCTGGCCTAGCGTTCATCGGGAATGCTCAAGGCAAGAGGTCCGAACCAAAGCCTGTGGCTGAACTTCTTCTAAGGCAAATTTGCTCCTTCTTCTAACAGTCCATGATTAGCCAGTAATCAATAGTGTCTGAACTTGAAGCATGTAGTTTCTTTACCAACACCATAATTCAAAGGCATTAATTCCTCTTTGGTCTTCTTTATTCAATATTCAGCTTTAATATTTTATGCAATTCTCATGCATATAAAGTGATTGAAAATATGATGGCTTAAAGGAGTGGCAGCCAAGGAGCAAAGAGGGGCAGCAGTGGAGGAGGGTGGCATCTGAGAAAGAGGGTGACTTGGCATTTTGTTGCCAGGCCTTGCCTGGGCATTTCCAGCAACTGCTTCAATGGAGGAGTCTCTAGAAATGGAGTTAAGTGTTAGATGGATCCTGGCAAGATAGAAACCGAGTACACACAATCACACACACACAGGGACTCTGCAGAAAAGCACAGAGGCCAGAGAGGGATATCACTTCCAAACCGCAGGATTTTCAACACAAAGATAAGTAGACACAAATTTACTAAAATTAGAGAACCACAATAGTGTCCAATTAGAATCCCCTTGGTCATCGCCTCATGGCACCTGACTAACTTAGGGCAGATTCACAGATCTGCAAATTGGGGAGCTAGCAGGGGGGAGGTGTGGTGAAGCAACAGGGTCATAATTCTAAGGACCAGACCAGGATCAGGGTGAATAAAAATATAAATTGCTTTGACTCTCCACCCAGCCCAAAAGAACCCTGTAGTGGATATCCCACAGTCAGGGCTCCCCAATAGTGGGGACAATACATATCTTTCTTTCTTTTTTGGGGTCTCTGCTCCTCCCCACACCCCAATACAGATTCTTATAATCCATCCTCAATCAGGCCTTCTGCCTTTGTAGGTATGTGTAAGGATAGGATATATCTAACTAACTTTAATTTTTTCTGTTTAATTTAATTTGTTCTTTTATAGTCCCCAACACAGCACCTACTCAGAAATTAGCACCCACAACACAGACTAAGGTTTTGGTAAGCTTAGAGTCAGAACAAACATACATTAGCAACTCCCCTGTGTCTTACTCTAGTATTATATTTCCTATTACCATTCTTAAAAACTTTCATCTTTTGCCTTTTCCTTTAATTTCCCTTTCTTTAAACTTCATAACATTAACCTATCTTTTAGTTGCACTTTTCTCCTTGTCAAAGCTTTTCTTAGTTTCACATGCCCATAAAACCAAAAGCCAACACTATTACTACATTTTTTAAAATCATTTTTTCTATCAAGTACCCATTCTTCCATTATTGCAAATCAGCCATATTGAGGAACTAATCTCCCTTCTTTTAACCAACCAAATAACACTACCTGATCCCTCCCAACCCCACCCCTTTTTTGCCTACTGCTTCTTTCGCTCTCCCTCCCCTAACACTCCCCAACTTTCGGATCACTTCCCTAACACCTTTTCTAACATTCTCCCCAGATACCTAATACAAACTATCACCCTGCTACTGTACCACCTAACAGAGTTAACAAAGCCTAAAGAACACCACAGACCTAACACCCCTAATAGAGACTCCAAGATGTCAAGGAAACAACAAAAGATATTAGTGCACACCCTCCAAAATAAGAGACACAAACAAATAACTGAATACCAACCAGACTTAGATGCAATTCCTGAAATTGAGCAGGTTATGGATTTCCCAGAAAATGAACATGAAAGAATGATTATTGCACTTGTTCAACAGTTGAAGAAAAAGTGAAGCAATAGAAAAGCTAGTAACCTCTCTAGAGAAACTACAAACAGATACACAAAAATCAAGCACTAAAATAACAGAATTAAACAACACTATAAAGAACCAGCCTGAGACCATAAAAGGACAGAGAAACAGAATCAAAGAGATGGAAACCTGAATTAGTGAGCTGGAAGACAAACCTATAGATTCCAACCTAAAAGAAGAACAAATATCAAAGAAAGCAAAAGAGACCAAGAAAAGCTTGAGAAAAACATTGTACACAATTCAGAGGAACAACCTGAATCTTATAGGGATTACAGAAGAGGAAGAAGAAGAAAAAATCCACACAGAAAATAGTCCAAGGAGCTTCAGCAAGAAAACGTTCCTTGTCTAAAGGAAGAAAGGGTAATTATTCAGGAAGCCAAAGGAACCCCAGCCAGGAGAGCTCCCAAAAGGAAAACTCCCTAGCATATTGTAGTCAAGATGTCTGACATCAATGACAAGGAAAAATTCTAAGAGCAGCTAGAGAAAAAAGATCAACTACATACAAAAGGCCAACAATTAGAGTAACCTCAGATTTCTCAGTAGAAACCAGGCTGGCAAGAAGACAATGGAGTGACATATACAGAGTACTGCAGGGCAAAAATTGTCAACTAGAATTTTGTATCAAGCAAAATTATCAATCAAAAATGATGGTGAAATAAAAGTAGAAAATAGTCTTCAGAACAAACAATGTAGTGATATAGAACAGATGCTACATAATGATAAAGGGAATAATAGCTCAGGAACCCATAACTATAATAAACATATATGCACCCAATGAAATACCCTTGAAATATGTGAACCAAATCCTCACAGAATCGGAAAAGGATATCCACACATCAACAATAACAACTGTCGACTAATAAAGTACTTTCAAGGAAAGACAGAAATTCAAGGAAAAAACTTAACAAAGACACAAAAATGTTGAATACTACAATTAATAAAAACAATCTTGTAGATATATATATAGGATGCTTCATCCAACAAAACAGCAATACACGTTCTTATCCAACACATATGGAACATTTCCAGGAATAAACCACATAGTGGGCCACAAATCATGCCTCAACAAGTTAAAAAAAAATTGAGATTCTACTATCAATCTTCTAAGACCACAAAGTCATAAAACTAAAAATCAACAATAAACAGAGCAGAAACATAAAGACAAACACATGGAGATTGAACAACATAATACTCAAAAATTACTGCGTATTAAAGCAAGTAAAAGAGAAAACCTAAAAATTCCTGAGACAAACTAGAATGATAATACTTTATATTAAAACCTTTGGGACACTGTGAAAGCACTAACCAGGCCAATTTATAGCTATCAATACACACATGAAAAAATAGGAGAATTCTAAAATGAACACCCTAATACAAGACCTCCAAGAACTGGAATAAGGACAACAGCACAATTTGTCCAACAGAGAAAGGAATCATAGGATCAAAGGAGAAATAAATGAGACGGAAAACAAACAATCAATGGAAAAAATAAAAAAGACAAGAAGCTGCTTATTTGAAGGGATTAAAAAATTGACCACTGGAAAACTTAACAAAGGGGAAAAAAGAAAAGATGCAAACATCCTGAATAAGAGCTGAAAATGGTGATATAACAGATCCAAAGGAAATCAAAAGCATAACAATAGGCCCACTACCTAAAACTGTACTCAAACAAATTAGACAATCTAGAAACATGGACGGATACGTAAAAACACACCACCCACTCAAACTGATGCAGACAGATATTGGAAAAAGTTAAGAGATCAATAGCAAAAGAAGAAATAGAGCAGTTAATTGAGAAACTACCAACCAAACAAAGTCAGACAATTTCAAAGGGGAATTCTACCAAATCATCAAAGATCTGATGGCAGTACTTTTCCAGAACATAGAAAAAGACAAGACACTCCCAAACTCATTCTATAGAGCCCGCATAACACTGATACCCAAACCAGGCAAAGACCCCAAAAAGATTTAAAAAAATTATAGACCTATATTCCTAATAAACATAGATGCTAAAATCCTCAACAAAATCCTGGCCAATAGAATACAGCAGAATATAAAAAATGCACCATGATCAAGTGGGATTCATTCCAGGTATGCAAGGATGATTCAATATTTGAAAAACAATCTAAGTAATGCACCACGTAAACAAGGCAAGGGATAAAAAACACATAATCATATGAATGGATGCAGAAAAGGCATTTGACAAAATTCAACACCCATTTCTGTTCAAAACACTCAACAAAGTAGGACTAGAAGGAAGATTCATCAATATAATAAAAGCCATATGTGTGAAAGCAATGGTCAACATCATGCTCAATGGGGAAGAGCTAGAAACATTCCCAATGAAAACAGGGATGAGGCAAGGATGCCTCCCATAATCTCTCTTCTCAAAATATGATGGCATGAGTCAGATGCACCTTAGTTTTTAAAGTGACATTTTGGATTTTTAAAACTTTAAAAAAAGATTGTTGTTGTTAGGTGTTGTCAAGTAGGGTATAAGTCATAGCAGCTCACGTACAACAGAATGAAACACCGCCCAGTCCTATGCCATCCTTACAATTGTTATTTTTGAGCCCATTGTTGCAGCCACTGTGGCAATCCATCTTGTCGAGGGGCTTTCTCTTTTTTACTACTACTCTACTTTACTGAATATGATATCCTTTTCCAGGGATTGGTCTCATGGTAACATGTCCAAGTATGTGAGAAGAAATAACACCATCCTTGCTTCTCAGGAGCACTCTGGCCTTACTTCTTCCAATACAGATTGCTTTGTCCTTTTATAGTCTAATATTCTTCTCCAGAACCACAATTCAAATGCATCTACTCTTACTATGGTCCAGTTGTGGGGATTTTGGTTGTCCTTACATTGAGTTGTAATCCATACTGAAGACTATAATCCTTGATCTTCATCAGCAAGTGCTTCAATTCCTCCTCATTTTCAGCGAGCAAGATTGTGTCATCAGCATATTGTAAGTTATTAATAAGCCTTCCTCTAATCCTGATGTTGCACTTTCTTCATGTAATCCAGCTTCTCTGGTGATTTTCTCACCATATGAATTCAACATGTATGATGGCAGGGTATAACCCTCACCTTTCCTGATTTTAAACCATGCAGTATTCTCTTGTTCTCTTTGGACAACTGGCTCTTGATAAATATAAAAGTTCTCCGGAAGCACAATGAAATGGTCTGGAATTCCCATTCTTTTTAAGTTTATTCACAGTTTATTAAGGTCCACACGGTTTAATACTTTTGCATAGTCAATGAAACACAAGTAAACATCTTTGAGCTAAGATCTATCTGATATCGGCCATGATATTCCTTGATCCGTGTCCTCTTCTAAATCTGGCCTGAACTTTTGACAGTTTCCTGTCAAGGTGTTGCTCACACATTGGTGGATGATCTTAAGCAGAATATTACTTTTGTATGATATCAATATTGTTCTATAGTTTGAGCATTTTGTTGGGTTATTTTTCTTTGGAATGGGCATAAATATGGATATCTTCCAGTCAGTTAGCCAGGTAGCAGCCTTCCAAATTTCCTGGCATAGACAAATGAGCTTCCAGCACTTCTTCAGCTTTCTGAAATATTTCAGTGGGCATTCTATTGATTCCTGGAGCCTTGTTTTTGACTAATGCTTTCAGCGCAACTTGACCTTCTTCCTTTAGCACGGTTGGATATTGATCATCTGCTACCTCCTGAAATGGTGGCCTCTTAAGTAGTTCTTTTTGGTACCGTGACTGCCCATTCTTTCCATCTTCTCTGGATGCTTCTTGCATCATTCAACATTCTGTCTATAGAATTCTTCCAAATTGAACTTTGAGGCTTGAGTTTTTTCTTGAATTCTTTCCATTCAGATATGCTGAGTGTGTTCTTCCCTTTGGTTTTGTAGGTCCTTCAACATTTCTTTCGAGCTGCCCTTGAAATTTCCTATCCAGATCCTTGACTTCATCCTTTCTTCTATTTCCTTTAGCTAGTCTACAATTAATAGCAAGTTTCAGAGTATCTTCTGACAACCACTTTGATCTTTTTTCTTTCCTGTCTTTTTAATGACCTTTTGCTTTCTTCATGAATGATGGTCTTGATATCTTCCCACATCTCATCACATGCTTAGAGGTGATTGAAAATACCATGACTTCGGCCATGCACACCTTAGTCCTCAAAGTAATATCCTGGCTTTTCAACACTTTGGAGAGGTCTTGTACAGCCAATGTACCCACTGTAATGCACCATTTGATCTCCTGACTACTTTCATGATAATTGATTGTGGATCCAAGCCAGATGAAATCTTCAACCATTTCAATGTTTCCCCCGCTATTTATCATGTTGTTATCTGTTGGTCTAGTTATGAGAGCTTTTGTTTTGTTTATTTAATTTGTAATTCATATTGAGACGGCAATCCTTGATCTTGATTAGCAAATGCTTCAAACTTACTCATTTTCAGCAAACAAGGTTGTGCTATCTGTAATATAACAGGTTGTTAATACTTCTTGCTCCAATCCCGATGCTATGTTTCTTTCCACATAGTCCCGCTTTTCCGATTATACAGATTAACCATGGTGAGAAGATACATGCCTGATAAGTACTGTGGTAATTACATAATCTGGTGTCAATTTGAGGATTAGGAGTGAAGAGGTGGAGTTTAGCCTGTCAATCAGATCACAGCTTGAGGACCTCATTTGGAGGTGCTAAGGAGATAAATAGCTTATTGGAGGCGGGCCACACGCTCACTTCCTGTGAGACATCCCTGTGGAGAAGACACATGGAGAGAGGCCAGACCTCTGGAGCTGGAGAAGCCACATGGAAACCCCTGCCACCGCTGAGATGCTTACAATGCCATGGGATTCACAAGACTTCCCATTCACTGGCTTGTGAACTTCTTGCATTTAGCATCATTGCATGTGTTTCATGGGACTGAAGAGGACTTTCTAGATTGTTATCGAACATATAGGCTAATATCAGACTTATGGACTGGATCTGGACTGTACTGGGATGTTTTCTCAATATTCAACTGCTCTTGTATATAAAGCTCTTTCTTATACATATATGAGAATCTCTATGAATTTGTTTCTCTAGTCTCCCCAGACTGACGCACATACCTTTCTTGATTAATGCCAGAGAATTATGAGGGATAGGGGGTGAATTGCTAGACATTGAGACAAAAAACACTGCCATCAAGTTGATTCTGACTCAGCCACCCTATGAGAAAGAATAGAACTGACCATACAGTTTCCAAGACAGTAAATCTTTACAGAAGCAGACTGCTATATCTTTCTTCTATGGAGTGGCTGGTGGTTTGAACTGCCCACCTTTACATTAACCACGATGTATTTAATCACTACACCACCAGGACCCTCTCACCATTGCAACAGTAAACAAATAAAATGTAAATCCCTGAAAGTCAAATGTATAAACAAACAAACCCCATTGCCATCAAGTGAATTCTGACTCTTGGTGATCCCACGTATTAAAGAGAATTGTGCCAAAGTGTTTTCTTGATGGCAATATTTAAGGAAGCAGGTAACCAGATATTTCTTATACAGCACCTCTGAGTAGGTTTGAACTGCCAACTTTTAGTCCAAAGCAGACTATTTGCTTGACCCAGACTATTTGGAATGGTCAAATACATATTGCAACAATCTAAGCAATCTGATTTCGAATTGAGTGGCCGGGACAGCCTTGCAGAGTGGCCCCTTGGCACCCAGTGGCCGGTGGAGCCATGGAAAGAGATTGATTCTTGGCCCAGCCCGTGAGATGATGGGACTGGGAAACGGGTGCCCTGGTGGCCCGTATGGGGACTTGAAACTTGGACCCTCAGATTAAGAGTCTCATGCTCAACCAACTGAGCTAGCTGGGCCTCTATTTGCTCTTCATACTGTCCCTTCACCTCTTTCATTTGACTGATGCACTGGCTCAGGTCATACAAGAACTTCCTCTCCAGGTTGGTCTGGTTCTTCTAAAACTGGAGAACATCCTGTTGTAGCATACCATAATTCCTTTGCAGGGCCTTCAGCTGGTCTCTCAGGGTCCTGATGAACCTTATATAGGAACCTTATATAGGACAGGGTAGAACTGCCCTTGTGAGTTTCTGAGACTGTAGAAATCCCCATTTTCTTTTTTCATTTGCAGAGTGATTTTGAACAGTTGACTTTGCAAGTAGTAGCCCAACACCTAATCACTAAACCAGCAGGGCTCCCTCAAATGCATGTAACCATTTTAAAATATAGAACGACAATATAGACTCAACTATAACCTGGGGGAAACCCTAGGAAAATAAACCCTTACACTTCAGAAAAGTAAAATTGTTAGTCTCTCCAGATGTCCCTAATTTCCCTCTTTACTTTCCTTGGAAGAAATGGAGACTCTGTCCAAACTGTGTTAGAAAAGTATTATACAAACAAAGCTCCTCACTCAGCCAAACATTTACTTCAAATCAAAGGAATGGATCAATCTCCATGGATTGGAGATGCCCCATGGTGGTCCAATATGGAGATATTTATTCTAGTTTTAAAATATATGATAACTACGGGGAGGAGTATTCATTATTGTTGAGGGGTGGAAATTGGGGGTAACTTCTGATAAGTTTGAGATCTATTTCTCACTCTGTTTGATCGGATCACAAGTGTCATGACAATCTCCTAGGTAATGGAAACTTTCATGATGCTAGTGGGTGTGATTTTTATTGTAATAAGCAATAAGCTTTCTCTAGGTAATTTCTTTCCCTATTGCATATACTCAAGGTGGAAAAAAGTTCTCTAATTGTAGGGTCCTTGAATTGGTATTATTTTACTGTAGTTTGGTGTCCATAACATTTTCAGTGAGTAATTCCTCTGAAGTGGACAGCCTATTATTTCTTTGTTGTCTGTTTTTAATCTGGAAGCTTGACTGAAACCTGTTCACTGTGGGTGACCCTGCTGGGATTTGAAATACCAGTGACATTGCTTCCAGCATCACAGCAACACATAAGCATCCACACAGAGTATGACAAACTGACAAGTGGTGACAGACAAGTAGTATGCTGATGACCCAATTTTGCTTGCAGAAAATGAGGAGGAGCTGAAGGACTTGCAGATTAAAATCAAGAATTAGAGCCTTTCATGTAGGTTACAGTTCAATGTAAAAAAGACCAACATTTTCAGAATTGGACTAACAGGTAACATCATGATATGCATTGCATTTTGTAAATCTGCTGTATCTGACCTTTTCAAAGTGTTGATAAACAAGGATATTACTTTGAGGACTAAGATGGCCTAACCCAAACCATGGTACTTTCAGTTGCTTTATATGCATGTGAAAGTGGGACATTGAATAAGGAAGACCGAAGAAGAATCATGTGTTTGAATTATGATGCTGGAAGAGAATGTTGAAAGTACTGTGGACTCCCAAAAGAATAAACAAATTTATCTTGGAAGAAGTGTAGTTAGAATGCTTCCTACAGGTAAGGATGGTGAAACTTCATCTCGTGTATTTTGGACATATTATCAGAAGAGATCAGTCCCTGGAGAAGGATATCATGCTTGGCAAAGTAGAGGGGCAGTGAAACAGAGGACAGCCCTCAACAAAAAGGGTTGACACTGGTTGCAACAATGGTCTGAAATATAATGTGGTAGTTACATAACCTGGTGTCAACTTGAGACTATTAGCAATGAAGGGATGGAGTCTAGCCTGTCAGTCAGGTCACAGCTTGATGACCTCATTTGGAATTGCATAGAAGATAAAAAAGCTCACCAGAGGCCAGACACATGCTTTCTGTTGACAAACCACATGGAACTATGCTGATGTAGCCAGAGTCCTGGAGCTGGAGTAGCCACGTGGAGACCCTTGCCAGTGTGGAGATGCTTACATCGCCACTGGATCCACAAGACTCTCCATCCATTGACCTTCCTGCAGGATCTTCCTGCTTCAGTGTCATTTCATGTGTTGCATGAGTATGAAGGGGAATTTATAGATTGGTATCAGACATATGGGCTAATATTGGACTTATGGATTTGATCTGGACTGGGCTGGGATGTTTTCTCAATGTTCAATTCCTCTTTGATATAAAGTTCTCTATTAAACACATATGAGTGTCTCTGGATTTGTTTCTCTAGTTAACACATAACAATAATTGTGAGGATGGCTTAGGACCTGGAAGTGTTTCATTGTATTGTAGATTCAGTTACAATGGGTTGGAACCTATTCTATGGCACCTCAAAACAGCAATAGCAATACAACTGTAGCTTATCAGCTGTATTCTTCCTGACTACTCCCTTGTGTTTTTCAGTGGAATTTTCCAGGTCCCTTGTTGCTCCCCTAAGGAGATCACTGGAACCTGGACCAAAAATACCCACGACCCCCAAATTATTTTGAGAACCAACTTGAATGGGTAAGAATTACATTTCATTTACCTTACTTAGCATTCCAATTCTGATTTGTTCAGCTGGTTGGGAGCGGGGGGTGGAGGGGAGCATGAGGGAGTTATTAGTACCAGCAACAACAGCAGCTCTGTTTAACTATAGCAACCAAGTGTCAAATCTTGCATCACTCCCCTAAACAGGACCTAAAGGGGGTTGGGTGGGGGAGAGAAAGCCAGATAAAGACCTTAATCAATTGGAGTTTAACTTTAGGTCCAACACATTTCATCTTGCGGTGAAACTGAAAGGGGTGAGGCTGCTTTATTAATTTATCACTTTCAAATCCTGTTTTGTTTTTTCCTCCTCACACACACAACTTCAGAGATTTTCACACAGCACATTTATTGCAGCTATGAAGTTACTTGATGTTGGTCAGGTACCATTTATTCCTTTAATATTGTATCCCTAAAATTGTGTTGGCACCAAAATGACAGCCTACCATCATTAAATCCCGAAACAATTTACATAGCACAGCATTTTAAACTTTAGATGCTTGCAAAGTAAAATACATAAAAATAGGATGTGACTTTATTATACAGTGTGTGATCTGGACCAGGTATTTACTAATCTCTAACATGGTATCTCACTGCCATGCAGTCGATTCTAGTTCATGGTGATCCTTTGGGACAAGGTAGCCCTTGTGGGTTTCTGAAAGTGTAGCTTTGTCTTGGTGTGTAAAGCTTCATCTTTTTCTTGCTGAGCAACTGATGGTTTCAGACTGCTGACCTCGTGATCAGCCAACACATAACCACTAAGACACCAGGCTAGCTAGAAGTAACTAAAGAGGAAACTGACACCCAGGTATACAGGGCCCTCCGTTCAAAACAGGGGTCCTGGTGGTGTAGGGGTCACGCCTTGGCCTGCGGTCCGAAAGGTCAGCTGTCCCACAGGAGAGAGAAGGAGTTTTCTACTCCCTTATGCAGTTACAGTCCCGGAAGTTCATGGAGGCAGTGCTACCTTACCCTGTAAGGCGCTCTCAGTTGGCACTGACTCCATGACAATGAGTCTGGCTTGGTTTGGTTCCATTCAAAAAGTACGCAATCAGGCAGGGCAGGACAGTTTTCCGTTCCCTTAAATCACAGGACTTTAAAAGATGACCAAGATCTCTGAGCAGCCCAGCATGGTCGCTGGGAGGGTAGGACTACGGGAAACACCTCCTAGCTGGGGTACATGCTCCAGTCCACTCTAAAGCGGCTTCATTTTAAAAAATTGCATTGATGACTTAGCAAAAGTACTTATATCTGAGAGATCAGTCAGGTGAGAGAACACTCCAAAGTAATTTCTATTCTACTTAGCATATATATAGCATCAGAGAGCGCGGCAGGATTATTAATGCATACCTTATAACTTCAAAGGAGCCCTTTTTGTGCAGTGATTAAAACACTGGCCTGCGAACCCCAAGGTCAGCAGTGTAAACCCACCAGCTGTTCCTTAGTAGACAGAGAAGGCAGTCTGCTTTCCCAAAGATTTACAGCCTTGGGGACGCTGGGGGCAGTTCCACTCTGTCCTCTATGCTAGCAATGTATCTGAAATAAGTCCCTGAGATTGGCTTTTATGTGTGTGCTTTTAATACAATGTACCATCATTTTGAACAATGTCCAGAGGAAGTGAGTGGACTCCAAGCTGTTTGATGACCCGAGTCTACTGCTTTGGAGTCATAGATTCACCATTCCTGCTGCGGGTGAGTCCTGCAGCTTGGATGTTGGCTTCCTTAGAATCTCTGTTCCCTCCTTGAAGGTCACGATCTCTATATTAGTGTAATTGCTTTTCTCCAGTGTGGGAGGCTCGGAAAGAAGATCCTGGACAGCAGAGGATACTTACTGTGTGAATCTAGGCAAAGCGGGGCTATGTTTCCTAGCCCTCTGGCATCCACCTTCTTCCAATTGAGAGCAAGTTATCACCCTTGATCTGACCTTCTTACCCTCCATGTTTTTCTGACCCCCTCACTGGTCTTTCCTGCTTAGAGAGTGGATTGTGCCTTTTTCTCTGGCCCAATGCTCTAGAGGTGAAACTGTACCCAGTTTCTCACATTTTTAAGAGTAGCCCAGTAATACCAACAATGGGGGGGTGGAGGTTGCAAGTGCTTCCCTTATGGTTGAGCAGAGGAAACAGAACTAGCTCCCTGTGTTAGTCTGGATAGACTAGAGAAACAAATTCATAGACACACATATGTGTATAAGGAAGAGCTTAATATACAAGAGGAATTGAACATTGAGAAAACATCCCAGCCAAGTCCAGATCAAGTCCATAAGTCCAATATTATCCCATATGCCCGATACCAATCTATAAAGTCCTCTTCAGACTCACACAACACATGCAATGACACCAAATGCATGAGGATCACAAGCCAGTGGGTAGAAAGTCTGCATTCAGTGGCGTTGTAAGCATCTCAGCGCTGGCAGGAGTCTCCATATGGCTTCTCCAGCACTCAGGGCTGCGTCAGGGTAGGTTCACGTGGCTTCTCCTCAGTATTGGCTCTCAGGGAGTAAGCAGAAAGTGTCTCTGCCTACAAGGAAGAAATACAGGATTTCCCAGAATTCTCAGGAGAAGGTCATGCCCACACAGAAGCCTCATTGGCTATGATCTGATTGACAGGCTTGACTTCACCCCTTCACTCTTATTCCTCTAATTGACAAGAGATTATATAACTACCACATCTGCTTTACCCCAAATCACCCCTGTTAGGCTATATGAGACATCAAAGAAAGAAATAGAGAGGAAGGGTCGCTAGGACTAAACTTCTATGAAGATGTTAGTGTTTATTTTAAGAGGTTATTTTCTTCTTGCCCCAAAAATAAAAGATGGAGGTTTCAAATTTCTTCCAAGATAGGAGGACCTTCCTAAAAGGGAGATTGGTAGTGGGTTACCTAGAAAATGTCCTAACACATTGCAGCCCAATCTATGTAAGGCCCCTAATAAAAATAAACTCACTTTATTTTTTCTATTGGAGTTGTTGTCTGTTTGATGTCTCATAGGTAGCTACTAAAAGAGCAGAATTCTCAAGACCGAGCTTTGAGGTAAATGAAAGATTGTTTAGTTTTCAGAATATTTCAGAGGCTAGTTTAGGTTTAAGTTTCAAAAGTTGTATCAGGGCAATGCATTTAGGAGTTCATCCAGTTTCCACGACTTTGGAAATTCTGTATTCCATGAGAATTGAACATTCTGTTCTGCATTTCATCATTGTTGAGGAAGACTTCAGAGAATAGCTCATCAAAAGGGTACTTGACACCATCAGTTTGGAGTTCATGGCAAAGGAGGAAGTTGTTAATAGAAGCAAATAATCACACACTCTATTTTCTCCTCCTATTCTTGACTCCTTTCTCCTCCTCCTCCTTCTCCTCTTCCTCCTCCTGCTTCTTCTTCTTCCTCTGTTGCAGCAGGTTGAAACTTGAATGGTTACTGGTAATTTTTTAAGACCTTAAGCATTATCCTGAAGCCATGGCCCTAATCCTCTAAACCATGGAAACAAATACCAGGAGGTGTTGGTTGTACATAAGATCTACTATCATGACGAGTAACACTTCCATGATGCGAACTGCTGTGAGCCAATCGAATGGAAGTTTCTTCAGGGTGTGGTCTACTTGTAATATTAGAGGACATTATGAAAAAGCTTGATTTTCATTTTTCTGGGTCTGGATCATGCATCTGGCTTGTCATCAAGCCTCCAGTCCTTTGTTTGAGCCATGATACCGCTATATTGTCTGTCAGTTTTAGGAGTCATCAACAGCCTACTGTCACTTTGCCTGTTTATCCTGGATTAGTTCATTTATACAGCAAGAAGCCTGCCATCTTACCTGCCTGCTCAACCTCTGCAATTATGAGAGTAAGAAGTCTTTATTCCCACACCTGATCCATGTACTTGAACTTTGTCCATCTCTACCACCGTGTGAGTTATTTCATTGATATAAACGTCTATATAATTAGATATTTAGTATCCATATTTTGGCTTATTCTAAAATAAGGATATCCAACACATTGTGTAAGTTATATGCAAACAAATTTTGCTGAATATAATTCAAACGTGCTTGCAGCATTGCATCAACAGGGAGCTGCCAGATATTCAAGGTGGATTAAGAAGAGGACATGACATGAGGGAAATCTTTGCTTTGTCAGGTGGATTTTGGATGAAAGTAGAGAATGCCAGAAAGATGCTTACCTTTGTTTTATTGACTATACAAAGGCATTTGACTATGTATAACAAATGAAGAAAAACAGTGAAAAGAATGGAAATTTCAAAACACTTAATTGTACATTACATATGTTGAGCAAATAATCTGAGAAGCTAGAATATATGAAGAATTCAACATCAGGATAAGAGGAAGACTTATTAATAACTCTGAATATGCAGATGACATAACCTTGCTTGCTGAAAGCAAAGAGGGCAGAAGGACCTGCTGATGAAAATCAGACTGCAGCCCTCAGCATGGACTGACAGTCAATGTAAAGACCTTACAACTGGATCAATAGGTAACATCATGACCCATGGAGAAAAAGATTGAAGTTGTCAGGGTTTTGTTTTTCTTGAGTCCACAATCAGTGTCCATGGAAGTAGAAGGCAAGAAATCCAATACCATATTGCATTGTGCAGATTCGATGTACAAAATCTCTTTAACATGTTGAAGACCAAGAATTTCCCTTTGAAACCTAAGGTGAGTCAGACCCAAGTCCTGGTATTTTCACTTGCCTCATATGCAAGGGAAGCTTGGACAATGAAGAAGAAAGAGAAAAATAACATTTGTTGTTTTATGCTTTTTTGAACTTTGTTCTCAATGCAGGGTTGAGCTTATCATTGCTTTGATTTGTGTCTCTCAGCTGGTTAGTGATCCTGAGCACTTCATCATATATTTGTTAGCCACCTGGATGTCCTCTCTGACAAGGGGAACCCATCACAGGGTGGATATGTAGCACCCCTCCCGAAGGGGATGAATAAAAGTAATGTGGGTGAAGAGAGACAACAGACAGTGTAAGATATGAAATAATAATAACAATATATAATTGATCAAGGATTCACTTGGGTAGGTGAGTGGGGGAGAGAGGGGAAAAAAGAGGAGCTTATACCAAGGGCTCAGGTGGAAACTGATTTGGAAATGATGATGGCAACATATATACAAATGTGCTTGATACAATTGATGTATGAATTGTTGTAAGAGCTGTAAGAGTCCCCAATAAAATGATTCTTTAAAAAAATGTCCTCTCTGGCAATCTTCCATGTAATCTACATATTAAATAATTTTTATCTGTCTTTTTCTTGTTGAGGTGTTGTAGTTTTCTGTAGGTTTTAGGAATGAGTCCGTTGACTGATATATATCATTGCAAAAAAGGGGGGAGGGTGGGAAGATGTGGGAGGAAAGTCTGTGAGTTTTCCTTTTGCTCTTTTGGTGAGATCTTTGGATGCACCCCAGTTTCCTATCTTTTGGAGAGCTCTCTCATGTATTCTGTCTTCTGCTGTATGTGTGCCTCTTATTACATTTGATATGTTTATGCTATGCGTTATGGTTCCTACATTTGTCTCTATTTTTTCACCAATGTTCTAGGATCTACATTCAGGTCATTAGTCCATCTTGAGTTCCTTTTTGTACATGGAGTGATTTGTAGATCCTGATTCGCTCTTCTGCAAATGGATATTGAGTTATGCCAGCACCATGTGTTCAAGAGATTATTTCTTCCCCATCTAATGTGTGCTAGCTCTTTGTCAAATATTAGTTCTGTACCAAGAAAGTTGGAAGACAATTACCTAGTCAACCAACTGCAAATGACATATATTCATGTCCATTCCCAAGAAAAATGTCCCAGCCATATGTTGAAATTATAATACAATATTATCAATATCACACAAAAGTAATTTTTTTCTGAAAATAATTTTAAAATAGTTGCAACAGTAAATTGACAGGTAATTGCCAGAAATTCAAGCTGCATTCAAAAAGACCCGGAATGAAGAATATCATTGCAATGACAAAGGGACCTCACCTGAAAGCAGAGAATACCAGAAAGATTTTCACTTGTGTTTTATTGACTGTGAAAATGCCTTTGACTGTGTGAATCATAAATTATTGGCTCATGTAGAAATTGTAGATAAGCCAAGGAGTGGGCATTAAACCAAGGAGTGTGGCTAAATACCAGAAAGGCATGCGTCAGGGTTTGTATCTTTTCACCATACTAATTCAATATGTATGTTGAGCACATAATCTGAGAAACTGGATTACATGAAGAGGAAAGAGGCATTAGGATTGGAGGAAGAAGACTGTGGCAGTTACATAATCTGTTGTCAATTTTAGACTATTAAGAGTGAAGGGGTGGAGGTTAGCCTGTCAGTCAGTCACAGCTTGATGACCTCATTTGTAGGTGTACAGAAATAAATAGTTCGCTGGACGTGGGGCACACACTCACTCCCTGCGAGACATTTCTCTTGACAAGATAAATGGCATTACGCTAGAGCCCTGGAGCTGAATAAAGACACATGGGGACCCCTGCCAGTGCTGAGATGCTTCCACTTCCACTGGATGCACAAGACTTTCTACCCACTGGCCTATGATATTCCTGCACTTGGAGTCATTGCATGTGTTACATGAGTCTGAAGAAGAATTTATAGATTGGTACCAGACATGTGGGGTAATATTGGACTATGGACTTGATCTGGAATGGGCTGGGATGTTTTCTCAATATTCAATTGCTCTTGTATATAAAGCTCTCTCTTACGCACATATAAGTGTTGATGAATTTATGTCTCTAGTCTACCCAGACTAACATGAGGACTCATCAACAACTTGTATGCAGATGAAAGAACTTTGATAGATGAAAGTGAAGAAGATTTGACTCACTTATTGATGAAGATCAAAGGTTGTAGCATTCAATATGGATTACACCTCAACAAAAAGAACACAAGAATCCTCATAACTGGATCAATAGACAACACCATTATAGACATGGAAAAGAACCAATGCACATAGAAGCAGCCATCAAGAAACCAAATAGCATATTGGATTTGGCAAATATGCTGCAAAAACTGTCCTTAAAATGTGAAAAAAACCAAAGATGCCACTTTGAAGACTAAAAAATGTCTAACACAAGTTATAGTGCTTTCATTTTCCTCTTTTGGCTCGAAAAAGTGGACAAGGAATAAAGAAGCCTGAAGAAAATTGATGTATTTGAATTATGATTTAGACAGAGAATATGGAATATTTTGTGGACTGCTAGAAGATCAGAGAAACCGGACTATGTAAAGAAGAATGGGTTTGGAGGAAGGCTTATTGTAAACCTGAAATATGCAGATGATACAACCATGCTTGCTGAAAGCACAGAGGGCTTGAAGCACTTGCTACTGATGATCAAATATTATAGTCTTCAATATGGATTACAATTCAATGTAAAGGAAATCCCAATCCTCACGACTGGATCAATAGGTTGCACCATGAACATGGAGAAAAGATCGAAGTTGTCAAAGATTTTAATTATTTTGCATGCATCTGAAATCAATGTTCATGGAAACAGCAGTCAAGAGATCAAATGGCACATTGCATGGGTAAATCTTTTGCACAAGATCTCCTTAAAGTGTTAAAGCGCAAGGATATTACTCTGAGGACTAAGGAGGCCTTACCCAAGCCATTGTGCTTCCAATTGCCTCATATACATATGAAAGCTGGACAATGAGTAAGGAAGAACAATAAAGAATCAATGCATTTGAGTGTGGTGCTAGTGAAGAATATTGAAAATGCTGGAAAAAAGCTGCTAAAAGAACACACAGATCTGTCCTGGGAGAAGTCCAGCCAGAATGCTCCTTAGAAACAGAGAACTAGAGGAGGGTGAAATATCTCCTGACAAACATTGGACTTGTTATCAGGAGAGATCAGTCTCTTGAAAATGGCCTCATGTGTGGTAAAGTCCAGGGACAGCATGAAAAGAGGATGGCCCTCAACAAGATGGATGGACATAGTGCTGGCAACAGTGAGCTGAACAATTGTGAGACTGGTGAAGAATCAGGTGCTATTTTGTTTTGCTGTGCATGGGAACTGACTCAATGGCACATAAAAATGTTTCAGTAGATTCCTTAGGATTTTAAAGTATGTTTATATCCATTATTTTAGTTAATCACCACATGAAGGTTATGCTCGTGTAAGTCTCACAAAAGTTTCACAATTTTATAGATGAAGAAACTGAGGCTTAAATGGTAAATAACTTACTTACAACCCCACTGAAACAAAGATAGGACTTTTTACAGCTATCAATTCACTGGGGCAGTGTACTCTGTGCTATATGGACACTATGAGTCAGCATCTACTTAGTGGCAGTGAGCTGTTCGTTTTTATATATAACGCCACTATTTATAAAGGGCAGACTTAAATGATTCTAAGGCAGCATCCGAACGCACAGCAGATTCATCACAAGAATCAATTTTTCTCCACCTCAAAACTCTAATGGAAAAAATATTACCCTCAAGAAAAAGAAGGTAGAGAATAACAATAGCAGATAAAAAGTTTCAAACTTTTTTTTCTGGCTAAAGAATAAAACAGTTAGTGATTTAGAGAAGCAGAAGGAGACACAGCAGGAAGGTCTATGGAAGTACTTAAGACATTAATGTATTTGTAAGGTCATTTATCTTCAAAGAAATGTAACACTTTGCCACAGTTCTGAGAAAGCCTCAGGACTTGGAAAATGCAAGCCCCACGAAAACTGAGGGTGAGACTGGTGTATGGGGAGTCAATGAACCTTCCCAGAGTGGTTAAATGACCATATCTCCACCCACATCTCCTGCAGACTGGTGCTAACTTTCTTTCCATGCAGGAAGAGAGAGTAAACTCACTCTCTGGAAAATCAGAGATGGGACATGAGGGGATGATGGAGCAAGGTCAAAATGAAAAGGTGGCAATCGGACTTATACTGGCCCTCCCTGCCACTTCCTGGCAGGAAAACAAAGATCTTGCTATAGTTGGTTACTCAAAAATACTTACTGCTATCAAGTTGATTCTGACTCAAAGCGACCCTATAAGACAGGAAAGAATTGTCTTTGTGAGTTTCTGAGACTCTTAGTGTTTATGAGAATAAAAAAGCCACATCTTTATCTTGCACAGAGACTAGTGGTTTTGAACTGCTGACCTTCAGGCTTTCAGCCCAATTAAAAAAAAATCATTTTATTGGGGGCTTGTACAATTCTTATCACTATCCATACATCCATCTATGTGTCAAGCGCATATGTACATTTGTTGCCATCATCATTCTCAAAACATTTGCCTTGCACTTGAGCCCTTAATATCAGCTGCTTGTTTTCCCCCTCCCTCCCCACTGTCCCCTACCTCATGAACCCTTCATCATTAATAAATTATGATTATTTTGTCATATGTTACACTGTCCAACGTCTGCCCCTGCCCTCTTCTCTGCTGTCCATCCCCCAGGGAGGAGGCTATACTTAGATTCTTGTAATCAGTTTCCCCTTTCTATCCTATGTTCCCTCCACACTCCAGGCATCACCACTCTCACCACTGGTCCTGGAGGAGTCATCTGTCCTGGATTCCCTGTGTTTACAGTTGCTATCTGTACCAATGTACATCCTCTGGTCTCGCCAGATTTGTAAAGTAGAATTGGGATCATGATAGTGGAGGGGAGGAAAGTATTTAAGAACTAGAAGAAAGTTATATATTTCATTGTTGCTACCCTGCACCCTGACTGTCAGTCCAACTCTTAACCCACCACAACATCAGTGCTTTCAGTCACTATATGGAAAAACTCATTGTCCATTCTAGTCTGCGTATACATGACTTACAATCATTTCTTTGATAGCTGAATTTTTAATATGAGTAAATAGTTTAGGGAAAATTTCAGTATAAGAAAGGATTAAATAGCCATATATATATATATATAGACATCCAGAGGAAAGACAGATATTGCAGGGACCATAAATGAAAATAAAAAATAATACTTGAGATTAATTGGGAGTTAATACATATATCATATCATTCAATCACATCAAGCAGTACTGTGCACTTGCTAGCACAATCTTTTTCTTACTGAACTCCTTGACCTTATCCCCCTTGTACACCTCCTACCACCACTGTAACCCATCTCCGAAAGCCTTATTCTACTTGCGGTCCCTATACGTTCATCAGTACTGGTCCTCATATACCAAGAGACAGAAAGACACAACACAACTTCAAGAGGGTGACCCTTAATGACATAACACCTCTGAGATAAACCTATTATGAACAACCAAAACTACAGAAAATGTTTAAAACCAGATAAAGTCCAGTGTGCATCAGAGGGGGGGAATCAACTGACTAAGTGTTAACTGTTCAAGTCAGGATATCTCTTTGGTCTTCTATACTCATTTCTCCAATGCACTCAGTTGAGTAGCCACGTTCCTCCCATCACTCGATTATGGAGAGAGAAAGACTCATCCAAGGCTTATTTCCTATGTAGTTCTCACAAATGTGTCCTGGGCTCCCACTGTCATGCATAGCCGTCCGCCAACTGGATTCTCACAATTTAGGCTCATATTAATCCCTTCTTCAACGTCAGATTATATGGTTTCCATTCTTCAGTGACTGATGTTGGTGTGCTTCTTCCATGTGGATTTAGTTGACATTTCAGTTGGCTGCTTGCTTGAAGACAAGCCTTTAAGATAGCCGAACACCACCTACTTTCTTAGACACCGTTTGCTCTAACATTCATATCTTCTGTGTTCCCTTCCTGAGGACAAATATAGAGCTGGGCCATGATGTAACAATTAATGGTTCTGAAATTGGAGCTAGGATTTGAGTAGGAACCAAAACCCATTCCTGGATCTGGGTTTGTTTATTCTTTATCATCCTTTGGCTCCCATTCACAACTCCTTGTTAATTTATGGTAGAGAGTCTTATTGACCATCTGCCTGGGCCATAATGATCTGATAATGTTGTCTTTAATTAGTCCCTGGTAAAGTACTAATTTTTTAAAGCCCTGTTGAGAAAGGGATATTGAGCCAATGTAGATAACTCCATATCACAGTACCTGAATTATTCTCTTTTACATAATCAATCCTTTCATGGCTGGATGATATTTACACAAATGAGGGTTAATTGTCAGGGAAATATACAATAAATATCACTGAGAAAGTCTGCCACAGAATTTTCTGAAATGATATATGTCTTAATATAGCGTATCAGGCATCATGTGGCAAGACCCTGTTTGTCTACCTACCATTCCACAATCTTGGTACAGGTGTGTTTTGATTCCTCAGACAGCATGAGTTTCCCCCCTTGTTTAGGGTCTTCGGGTTACAATGGTGTTTAGGTAGAGTTCAGTTCACCCAGAGGATTTTCTGCATCAGATCTCACTGATTCAGCCTTTGGAGCATGCTGTGCACCTTGAAGATGCAGGATTCAATGCTCCAGCATAACACGGCAACCTGCCTGCGTCCCCAGAATGTACCCAGAAGCCCGGGTCAATGGAGCCCATTCAGTTCATACCACCAGGGACATGCTACCCCCAGGGTGTCCCAAAGCATTTTCAGTCATTCTTCCCCTCCCTCCCCTGGGTGAGGAATTCTTCCTCCTGCTTTTCCTACCAACAGTCATGCATTTTTATTCCACCAGACATGGTTGCTCCTTTCCCCCTCTCTTGACTTCATTTTCCCATCAGTGTCCTTCATCACTCTGATAAAGCTGTCTACCTGTCTGGGCGGACATCATCGCGACTGCATGGCAGCCACTCAGTAGACATCTCCTTCCCCTCCCTTAACAATTTGATCACAGCTAATGTGAGGCACCTTCTGGCAAAGCAACCTTCAAGATACATAGCTAGAGAGGATGGTAGATGGTTCATTGGCACCAGTCGGGCTCCTACCAGGCTGTCTGGCCACCCTGGTGAGCAGACTGGATGCCCTGCAAGCCTGAGTTTGTGCTGGTCCTGCTGCTTGTTCCTACAACAGTGGACTCATACAGACCTTTTTGTGATTGACTAACTTCACTCAGCATAGTGTCTTCCAGATCCCTGCATGTCATGAGATGCTTCATGGTTTCATCTTTGATTTTTAGGGATGCATAGTATTCCATTGTGTGTATATACACCACACCAGAATTTTTAAAATCCAGTCTTCTAGTGATGGGATTTTGACTGCTTCCAATTTCTTGCTATTATGAACTGTGCTGCAATGAACACGGAGGAACAGATGTCTGTTTGGGGTCTGTTTCTTATTTCTTTTGGGTATATGCCCAGTAATGGTATTATTGCTGGGTCATATGGCATTTCAATTGCCAACTGTTTTAGGATTCACCATATTGGCTTCCACAGTGGCTGCTCAGACTTACCAGTCCACCAGCAGTGCATAAGAATTCCAATCTCACCACCCACTCCCCAGCATTTCTTGTTCTCAGGTGTGTGTGTGTGTGTGTGTGTGTGTGTGTGTTCAATTGGGCTACAATTATGGCTGTTAGATTGTATCTCCTGGTTGCTTTGACTTGCATTTCCTAAATGGCCAGTGAATGAGAGCATTTGCATATGTGTTTATTAGCTATTTGAGTGTCATCCTTGTTTTTCTCTCTTGATTAAGTCTTTTGATGTGCATAAGTGGTGTAATTTCAGCATGCCCCAACCATCTATTTTGATTCCACGCTGTGTGTTTTCTTTTTATACTTTGTAGTCTACTAATGCCCTGTAATAGTTTCCTTCAGTTTTCTCACTGATGACTCTGATAACTCTAGGGTTTACATTTAGGGCTTTAATCTATCTTGAGTTCTTGTTTTGTGCATGGGAAAAGACATGGGTCTTGTTTCATTCTTCTGCATTTGGAAATCCAGCTTAATTTCTGGTTCATTTTGTATCCTGCTATCTTGCCGAGTCTTTTGATTGTTTCCAGTAGGCTTTTTATGGAGACATTTTGGTTTTCTATACATGGGATCATATCGTCTGCAAATAGTGAGAGTTTTACTTCTTTGTCTATTTCTATTCCCTTGATTTTTGTTTGTTGTCTTTCAACCCTAGCTAAAATTTCCAGCACAATCTTGAATAAAAGAGATATAAGGGGACATCCTTGTCTGATCCCTGTTTTCAGTGCAAATGTTTCTAGCTTATCCCCATTGATAATGATTCTGGCTGTTGGGTTTTCATATATGGTTTTTATTATGTTGAGGAGTTTCCCTACTTGAGTGTTTTGATCAAAAAGGGGTGTTGGATATTGTCAAATGTCTTTTCTGCATCTATTGATCTGATTACGTGGTTTTTATTACTTGCCTTGTTTATGTAGTGGATTACATTGTTTTTTTGAATATAGAAAAATCCCTGCATCCCTGGAATGAATTCAACTTGGTGATGGTGTATTATTTTTTGGATATTACGTTGAATTCTATTGGCCAGAATTTTGTCGAAGATTTTAGCATGTATGTTATTTACACCATTTGCACGAAGCCTCTTTTTCTCGCTCAGAGATTAATATTGTTACCCTTGCTTTTTTGGTTAATGTTTGCTTGGTATGCTTTTGTCTAGCCTTTGACTTTTAAACTGTTCACGTCTGTGCTTGTGGGTTGTGTTTCTTGTAGGCAGCATATTGATGGATTTTGTTTTGTTATCCATTCTGCTACTCTTTGTCTCTTTAATGGTGCATTTAGTCCTTAAATATTCCATGAGATTTTTGATATGTATGCATTTGTTACTGTCATTTTTCTTCATATTTTCTCATGTTGTAGATGTGTATCGTGTTTAATTTCTTTGTTTTTCCTGTATTACTTCATTGCTTTGTATGTTGCTTTGTATGTTATTTTCTGTGAGGAATTTCCTTGTATTTTATTTAGGCTTGTATGTTGTTGATTTGGGGTCATAGTACTTCATTTAGTACATTTTGTAGTGGTGGTCTTGTTTTTGTGAATTCTGTTCATTTATTCTTGTCTTGCAATACTTTTATTTATCTATCATATTTGATATTTTTGCTGGGCACCAGGTTTTAGGTTGACAGTTTTTCCCTTTAAGACTGTATATGTCACCCACTGTCTCCTCGTCTGCATGCTTTCTGCTGATAGATCTGAAGTTGTTCTACTTACAGACCCTTTCCTTTCAGACTCCTTTTTCATCTGTTGTATGAGAGAAATCATCATTCTTTGAAGTTCTTTTTCTGTTAATTCCATAGCCCATTCAATTTCAGACATTTCATTTAAGTCTGATTGGTGTTCAGGTAGTTGTTTCCTTGTACTTGTTGTTTTTTCATGAACTGTTATCTTCTGTTATTTTTTTTTGATATGTAGCTATTAGGGGTGTTAAGGAAGTGGGACTTTGTAGGAGTAGGTAAGTGGTGATTTGGTAGTTACTTTCTATTAAGTATCGGTGAGAGTGTTAAATTGATTGCTAAAGGGAGATTAAAAAACTGAGTGAGGAAGTGCTACAGGGTGGTGGGGCAGAAGGAAAGTAAAAAGGAAGCAAAAAAGGGAGGGTCAGGTTGTGTTGATTGTTAGGTTAAAAGAAAGGAAATTAGACCTAAAAATGCCTTGTTTTGCAATGATGTGTATATGGCTAATAATATTTGAGAAGAAAAAAATTTTTTAATGTAAAAACAGTGGCAGCTTTGGGTTTTATGAGGATAGAAAGGTTAATGAGAAGGAAGAGATGGATAAAAATGGTTATGAAAGTGAATTTAGATACTAAAATTATACAAGGAAAGGGCAAGAGAAAAAAGTATTAAAAAATACTAGAGTAAAAAGTGGAAGAGCTATTATTGGATCTTTGTATTGTAGTGTATGTTTGTCTGGACTCTAAGTTTGTCGAGAAGCTTTGTCTCTTTTGTGGATGCTAGTTGATTTATTGATGATGTGTTGAGTGACTGGAAAACAAACAATGTAAATTGAAAGCAAAGAAGTAAAGTAATATTTTTCTGTCTTTATATATACCAACAGATGGGGAAGTCCTGAGTAAGGATAATTTATAAGAATAGTACATAAGTTTGTTTTAAAGAAGGGGAGGGCCTAGGAATGATAGAACACAGAGCAACAACAATACCAACAAAAGAACAGCTGGGGTCTACACCTTGAGGGAAATCAGGACTGTGTGGAGAAGAGATCTTTGAGTACCTGGGGACAGTGTCTGGTAGTGCATTGTTTTACTCCCTTGTGGTTTTTTTTTTGGATGTCCAAGTCAGGTTGAGATTAAGGGTAGGGGAATGATTTGGGGTCTGCTATGTCTGAGAGTGCTGTATTATTATGATTTAAGTTAATTATCTTAAATGAATAGATATTTGGTGGATCAGGTCAGAGGGGAAAGGGCTTTCTCTTTTCGGATGAAGGTGGTAACCAAGTGGGGGTGGGGTCTCTAATTTTCTACTACCTAGTTGACCTAGGAAGCAAGAATGAAACAATAGTCTATTTAGAAAGCAGGTGATTTTCTGAGTGCCTTGGGATGCTGACCAGGGGCAGGTGTCATGGGAAAGCTGGTTTATTGGTAGGTCTATCCAGTACTTCAGCTGGGAATGGATTCTGGGACCAAGGGCTTTTAGTCTACATCTCATGCCCAAACTCCATGCCCTTGCTTTGTAAAACCACGGTTGCAGTTTCTGCTTGTATTATTATAATAATACCTTGCTATTGGGCCAGGGATGTGTTGTCTGCTAACAAAAGGAGTTAAAAGAAAAAAGAAGCCTACAAATGGCTGTGCTATTTGGATGCCCCGAGACTGGCTTGACCTGAGTTGTACTTCAGAGATGAGATTAATTTTGCCCAGTGGAGCTCCCTGCAATTATTCATTATTTACCCCTGCTTCAAGCTGCCCTGTAGAGCCATCCCCATGTGGCTTGGTAAGCTGTGCTATCCCTGCTATTGGGAAAGTAGGGCTGTTAGTGTTTCAGGCCAGAGTTCCCTTGGCTTAAGTCAACGCTAAGCCTATTTGTGTTTATATCTGCCCTAGGCTGGTCATGTAGCGTTTGTCCCTGCAGCTTGACTGGACAACCACCCTGGTTGGCTCTGGGGCAGAGAGCAAGAGTTGGGAAGCTGTGAGCCACAAAGGGGTCAGCAGGTGTTGCTGCTCTTTTACTTTAATAAATGTGTTTCTACTTATAATAAATGTGTTTCTACTTGTCTTTATGCTGAGAATCTTGTGGTCTGAAAACATAAGCCATCCCTCTCCTTCACTGGTCTCTGAGGAGTCCCTCCCATGTATGCTACTTGTTCGCTAACCATCTTGCTCACTGTTTTTCCTATAGAGAAGGCCACACCTCCAAGGTGGGACTCTACCCTGCACGTTCACACAGGGTCAAGTTGACATAAAATCTAGTTGCTGCAGGGAACGTAAAAAAATGTTCTGAAAATTAAAAATAGAATACAAAAATTAGAATATGAATATAGTTAGGGTAGAATAAAAATATTAATGCTAAAAAGTTAATAGCAGAATCATGATGAAGGTGAAGAAATATTTCAAAGAATTCGAATTAGACAACAGCAAAATGACATAAGAGAGAGCGATGAAAAGAGAAAAAGAATGAATGGGTCAGAGACTCAATATAGGAGTCTGAATGTCATGTGAAGAGAAATTACAGAGAAAGCTGGGAAGATGGAGGAGAACAAATTGTCAAAAGCATATTAATACAATTTTTGGAGTTGTAGGCCACATGTTTCAAGTTGAAAGAGGTAACAACAGGGTGGTCACAATAATGAATAAAAAAGATTCTGACTATCAGGAGCAAAGACAAAAGTGCTAAAGTTTCTTGGAGGCTAGGAAGTGGGAGGTGTGTGTGTGTGTGTGTGTGTGTGTGTGTGTGTGTGTGTGTGTGTGATATAAAAAGGATTTGAAATCAGAAAGGCATTGAACTTCTTAATAGCAATACTAAAATACAGTGATATAAGTCCTTCAATATTCTGAGAAAAGATGACTTTCCATCTGAATCCTGTCCTCAGGCAGACTATTAATCAAGAGTAAGGGTAGGAGAAAGGCACTGTCAGAAAACCAAAGACTCAAGTGCATGTACTTTTCCAAAGAAGAGTTGTTGTTTCAGCAAAAGAAGGAAATTAATCAAGACAAGGAAAATAGCATGGCGTCTAGATTACAAATGATTCGATATAAGGGCATAGCTAAGGGATAGCTTGGGGAAATATTCAGTCTCAAGACTGTTGTGGAAAAGTTGACAGCAGATATTTGAAAAGAAAGTACTGTACATGCATATATAAGTAATAGTGTTAATTTTGGATTACTTGGAAAAATAATTGAATTACAGAAAACATGACAAAACAATGATGAATTGCAGAAAAAAAAGAATCGCAGGAGCAAGGAAGTTAGTGGGGTGATCATATACTTAACTCAAGCATGATTATTTAATGCCCACACTAATATAAACATTGTTTTTGAGTTAATAAATCCTAAACTACCATGGTTGCAAAACAGGCATTAATAAAATAAGTCATGGTCTTATTTAAAAATATAGAGCTTAAGAATGAGGGCTAAAACTAGGTAGGTGAATAAGGAGATATTACCTCTGAGAAGGGGCCTAGAAGGTGATAAAGGGATGAGCAGCGGCCTAGTACTTCTTATCATTAACCTTTTAGAAGAATTTAATATTTAAAACCATATTCATTGCCTTTCTCTAATTTTTAAAACAATCAAAGAGAGAGAAAGAGAGAAGTTGATTCCAGATCCCAAATATTTCCATTATATCTCAAAACAGACACTGTTCCCTTCAGGGTACAACTCTGGACACCAGGGTTTCCAGAGAGGAAATACTGTGCCCTCCTCCACATGGTCCTTGTACAAGTCAGATGGCATTACAGTGGCTCAGTTCTAGCTCACGTTTCAGAATCCTCAAGAGCAAATCCAATTGCAGCATCAAGTCACATGCTGGGAATTGGTACTCCCCTTAGAAAGTGACAGATTCCCTAATGGCTGCCTTAGAGAGGACAGGTGTGGACAGAAAGTTTGAAATCAACTTTCTTAACTCTGCCTCTCAGTGAACTTTTATAGTTCTGTTGATATAGCTCTGAAGAAGAGGGTTGATGCAGAAAGATTCACCGTTTAGTTACGGAGCTGGAAGTCAAGGGATCCCAGAGTGTGCAAAAGTCAACCTCACTCTTGAGGCTGCTTGGAGTTCCAAATGATGCAATATAGCTGTAGGGGTGCAATATAGGAAGTAGCGATGATCTTACTGGTTCATCTGGGATTTGGGAGTGTTGGGTTGAATTCAGGCTCAGTCTGTGGTTCAGTTTGTTGGTTCTGTTCTAGCACAATAGACTAAGAATAGACAGACACCCCCAACCCCCAATGCTCACAGAATCTACCCATTCTTCCCAAGACATTCTGGATCAGACAAGACCAACCACTTCTCATCACTAGCCCTGCCACCACACTTAGTGTCCATTTTGAGAACTAGGCTTGTATTACTGACACCTGGTACTGGGATACTGCTATTATCTTCTTTCTTCATATTTGCATCCTCTGTTGTGATGACTGAGTTGATCATAATGTTGTCTGAGAGTCTTTATTGAACGAGACAATGTTAACTCTTACCTTTTAGAGATCCTGAATAAGACCTAGGCCTCCTCTGTGAGGTATTTCTCAGCAATGGGTTGTATTTTTTAATTGGAATAAGGATTTAAAAAAAATAAAACATTGATTCAAGAGAAGAATGGAATCGCCCTCTTACCCAACAAGAGTTCTCATCGTTAACCATTTCACATTCTTCCCTCAAAGTGTTTTCTCCCATATTTATGTACAGAAATAATAAATTCTTATTCAACCCTCAAAGATTAACTATATAATCATAAATATACATGGGACAATGAGTTCTTGTATGATATAATGAGGAAACATCCCTATTTTTGTATTTCAAATTTAGCATTTATCCAGTAGTGGAAGTTCTCCCCTGAATAAAATCTTGGGATGCTCCATAAATTTTCTGCCACTTCTTGGATAATAAAAACTCTTGCTGCAACTTTAGATTTAAAAAGTCTCAATTCAGAAATTAGAATGTTCAATTTCCCCACATAATATTAATAAATTCCATCTTGATTCAAAATTGTTGCTCTCCCTCTTTTCCATCTAGGTTCTGCAGTGGGTTGACAGCTTATTATGAGAAAGGGATGTGCTGGATTCCTTTTCAGTTCTCTGGACAACTTACCCAACTGAGGCTGAGGATTTGGGATGAGGATTTGGGAAGAGAGTTATCAGGAGCTGGTCCTGACTGGTAAATGTCATAAGATGTCCTCGCACTCTAGCAATGCTGGGAGCTGACATTTTGTCTCTTGGTCCCCTTTTCAGAGCCCCCTTGGCAGCATTTGACTTTTTCCTCCCACTTTGTGGTCACTTTATTTTAGTAAATCTACTCTTTTGAGGGGTACTACTTTGTGGAGTCCCCTACAGATCGAAGCATCGTCTTGGCACTTTCTGGCTCTTCGTAGCCCACATCTTAAGAGTGCTAATGGGGATGATTGTTCCCGTCCTACGAGAAAATTTCTGTCACTCCTTTTCCCAAGCAGCTGGCCAGCTGTGTGACAGCCCTCTGGACTTCTCAGATGGAACTGAGCACTCAGTCACCAATGTCCCCCTAACTGAGAATGATGCATTTGAAGTTTCCCCCTTTGTGCCTTCAAAATATATCTTTATGAGTTGAGAGAAAACCCTTTAAATCCTTGGGAATAGGACGACCACCACCCAAAATCCCAAGCTTCCTGCCATGCAATCAGTTCTGACTCATAAGGAAGAGTAGCGCTGTCTGTGTGGGTCTCCGAGGCTGTCTTTGTGTAAGTAGAAAACCCCCGCTTTCTCCCGAGGAGGGTCTGGTGAGCCGAAATTGCTGACTTTCTGTTAGCAGGCCAATGCAGAGCCATGCCCCACCGTCCTGGGGAGATCAGGAGCCTGGTGGTGCTGTGAGCAACACTACCTTAAGATTCTGGGATGACACATAGTGACTGGTCCTTAAAAACTGGCCACAAAAAGTTGGCTATTGTACCTTATGCCAGGTAATTTTTGAGATATTTCTATAGTAACTGGCCATGCCTCAATTTGGGTAGTGTCCTGCATGAATATTGAAATGCCAACTCTGGCTTCCCTGGAATTTCCTTTCCTTTTCATGGACTGGTTCTAGGACCAAGTGGGCGCTGGGCGCTGCCTCATCATGCTAGCTACCTGTACACTTTCGTTCAGTGGTTCTCAACCTTCCTGATGCCACGACCCTTTAACACAGTTCCTCATACTGTGGTGACCCCAACCATAAAATTATTTTCGTTTACTTCATAACTGTCATTTTACTACTGTTATGAATCATAATGTAAATATCTGATATGCAGGATGTATTTTCATTGTTACAAATGGAACATAATGAAAGCATAGTGATCAATCACAAAACAATATGAATTATATACTGTGAAATATTTACTTCTAATTACAAATACATGAAATTTTGTCTCGAAATGTGTGTAGCACGGATAACAGTCTTCTCTGTGGGTACTTGTATGAAGCATGTCTGCATGTGGGCGGACCTTCCTGGAGAGGAACAGAGGAGAGGTTTCTCGGTTCCTAAGACCATCGGAAATATGTGTTTTCCGATGGTCTCAGGGGCCCCTGTGAAAGGGTCGTTCGACCCCCAAAAGGGTTGCGACCCACAGGTTGAGACCCACTGCATTAGTTGAATGTTTTCAGTGGCTTGTTATAGCTCTTGCTCCACTCATGTGCATGATGCACCTCTATTTTCTTATAACACGCTCACAGTGAGAGTTGATCATCACCACACCTGCTGTTCACTTTGCTGGAAACCTCTGAACTATTTCTGAACCACTGTCTCTTCGTAAATTCTCTGGGCTCTACAAGATCTGGCTGCCTCTCAAAAAACAGTTGCTCTATCTGAGCATCTTGTCTCATTTCTTGTCCTACAATTTCTGTGGAATATTTTAATAGGAAAGGAAGGAATAACAAACAACAATGTAGAAAAGGATCCTGGTTCGATTCACTGTGGGACAGGTATTTTTTTGGGGGGAGCGGGTTGAGACAGGTACTCAGAGATGTAAAATGGAACCAGTGTCAATGGAGAAATGAAAGGAAGAAGTGCATCTTCTATCCATGGAACACAGGAAGCCCAAAGGCCCCCAAACTCTGCTGGTCTATTTGTCTGTCTCTCTTGTGGTGTAATTCCTAAAACCACCTTACAGCTGTGGAAGAGCTCTAAAAATTAATAATCTGTGGGGCCCTCTCCTCTGCTTGCACATGCGTTGGAGTGGACATGCACATATGTGTGTGTGTGTGTTTATGCATGTATTTTAGCCAACAATGGTGTAACTTCTTTTTAAATGAAACTATAATATAAAGGATTGAATATAGAAGTAATTTATACCATTGTAGTGGGATATAATGTATTATAAAATTTGGAGTGTAGACAGGTACTAAGATTTTCCCTACACACTACATTTTCTATTAAAATCACCCCATATCTACAACAAAGTAAATGAGTCCATAAATTTAGTTGTTTCAATGGTCAGCACAAATTCTGTTTCTTTATCTACCTCAATGAAAAGTTGACTTTTACAAATTTTGCGTTGAAAGGCCCATACTTCAATTTTTATGCTTGTTTAATAATAATTGTTATAACTGTTGCTGTTGTTAGATGCCATTGAATTGGTTCCGGTTTATAGCAACCTTATGCACAACAGAACGACACACTACCCGGTAATGTGCCATCTTCATATTGTTCCTATACTTGAACCCAGTGCTACAGTCACAGTGTCAGTCCATCTCCTTAAGGGCCTTCCTTTTTCTCACTGTCCTTCTACTCTATCAAACATGATGTCCTCCTCCAGGGACTGGCCTGTCTTGACATGTCCAAAGGATGTAAGACAAAGTCTCACTATCCTTGCCTCTAAGGAGCACTCTGGCTATACTGCTTCCAAGACAGATCTGTTTGTCCTTCTAGCAGTCCATATTAAAGCACCACAATTCAAATGCATTGATTCTTCCTTGGTCTTCTTTATTCAATATCCAACTTTCATATGTATATTATACAATTGAAAATAATATGACTTGAGTCAGGTGCACCTTAGTCCTCAAAGTAACATTCTCACTTTTCAATACTTCAAAGAGGTTCTTGTGCAGCAGATTTACCTAATACAACTGATCTTTGATCTCCTGACTGCTGCATCCATGAGCATTGATTGTGCATCCAAGCAAGATGAAATTCTTGACAAATTCAACCTTTCCTCCCTTTATTATGATGTTACCTATTGGTACAATTGTGAGGATTTTGGGTCTCTTTACATCGAGTCATTATGCATATTCAAGGCTACTGATTTTCATCAGCAAATGCTTCAAGTCCTCCTCACTTTCAGCAAGCAAAGTTGTGTCATGTGCATATCACAGGTTGTTAATAAACCTCCTTCAAATCCCAATGCCACATTTTTCGGATTATTCGCTCAGCATACAGATTGAATAAATATAGTGAGCAAATACAACCCTGTCATACACCTTGCCTGATTTCAAACCATGCAGTATTCCCTTGTTCTGTTCACACAACCACCTCTTGATCCATGTATACGTTTCCCATGAGCAAATGACGTGTTCTGGACTTCTCCTTCTTCTTATGGTTTTCCATAGTTTGTTATGATCCACACACACAATTTCCTTGGCCTGGGTCAATCTAATACAATTAAACATCTTTCTGGTATTCTCTGCTTTGAGCCAAGATCTATCTGACATTAACAATGATATCCCTTGTTCTTCCTCTGTATCCAGACTAAACCTCTGGCAATGTATTGCTGCAACTGTTGTTGGATGATCTTCAGAAAAATTTTCTTGCATGTAATATCAATGATCTTGTTCTATAGCTTGAGTACTTTCTTGTGTCACCTTTCTTTGGAAAAGGTACAAATATGAATCTCTTTCAGTCAATTGATCAACTTGCTGTCTTCCAAACTTTCTGCCATAGATGAGTGAGTGCTTCCAGTGCTTCATCAACTTGTTGAAGCATTTTATTTGATAGTCCATCAATTCATAGAGCCTTGTTTTTGGCTAATGCTTTCAGTGCAGCTTGAACTTGAAAGCGCATCATTGGCTTTTCCTCATATGCTACCTCCTGAGATGGTTGAATGCCAACCAGGTATTTTTGGTTCAGTGATTCCGTATTCTTTCCATCTTTGTTGGGTGTTTCCTGCATTATTCAATATTTTGTTCATAGACTCTTTCAATATTGCAACTTGAAGCTTCAATTTTTTTCCAGTTCTTTCATATTAAGAGCCCCTGAGCATGTTCTTACTTTATGGTTTTCTTTCTTTTTTTTTTTTACATTTTTTTAATTTTAACAATTTATTGGGGCTCATACAATTCTTTTCACAGTTCATACATATACATACATCAATTGTATAAAGCACATCCGCACAGTCCTTGCCCTGATCATTTTTTTCTCTTTTCTTCTTTTACATTTTATTAGGGACTCATACAACTCTTACCACCATCCATACATATACATACATCAATTGTATAAAGCACATCCATACATTCCCTGCCCCAATCATTCTCAAGGCATTTGCTCTCCACTCAAGCCCCTTGCATCAGGTCCTCTTTTTTTTCCCCCTTCCCTCCCCATTCCCCCCTCCCCCATATGCCCTTGGTAATTTATACATCGTTATTTTGTCATATCTTGCCCTATCCGGAGTCTCCCTTCTCCCCTTCTCTGCTGTCCCTCTCCCAGGGAAGAGGTCACATGTGGATCCTTGTAATCAGTTCCCCAACTTTATGGTTTTCTAACTCTAGGTATTTACACTTTCATTATAGTATTTTTCTTTGCCTTCTTGAGCTGCCCTTTGACATTTTTTATTTTTTATTACAGTCATAAGTGAGTTTCAGAGTCTCTTTGGACATCTACTTTGATTCTTTCTTTGTTTCCTGTCTTTTTAATGACTGTTTGCTTTCTTTATGAATGATGTTCTTGTTGTCCTCCCAGAGCAACTCAGAACTTTTGTCATTCATGTTCAATGCATCAAAAATGCTCTTGAAATGTTCTATAAATTCATATGGGGTAGACCAAAGGTAATATTTTAGCTCTTGTGAATTTGTTTTAATTTTCCTCAGTTTTATCCTGAACTTACATATGAGCAATTCATGGTATGTTCTATAGTTAGTCCTTAGCCAGCTTTTAGCTAATGATATTGAGCTTCTCCATCTTCTCTTTCCACAGGTGTAGTCAATTATATTTCTGTGTATTCCATCTGGAGAAGTCCATGTGTATAGTAATCATTTGTGTTGCTGAAAAAAAGGTATTTTCTTTGAACAAGTAGTTGGTCTTGCAAAATTCTATCATGTGATCTCCAGCTTCATTTCTATCATCAATTTCTTATTTTCCAACTACTGTTTTTTCCTCTTTGTTTCTAATTTTTGCATTCCAATCACCAAGAATTAGAATGCATTTTGATTGCAGGTTTGATCAATTTTTGACTGAAGATGTTGGGAACATTCTTTAATTTCTTCCTCACTAGCTTTAGTGGTTAGTGCATAAAGTTGAATAATTCTTGTATTAATTGGATTTCATCGAAAGCAGGTAGATATCATCCTATCAAACATAGCATTGTACTTCAAGATTGATTTTGCAATGTCCTTTTGGACAATGAATGTAATGCTATTACTCTTCATTGAGTCATTCCTGGCATAGTAAATCATATGATTTTCTCATTTAAAATGACCAACACCAGTCCACTTCAGCTCAATAATGCCTTGGGTATAAAGTTTTATGCATTCCATTTCATTTTTGATGACTTTCAATTTTCCTAGATTCATACTTTACACATTCTATGTTCTGATCATTAGCAGATTTTCACAGCGGTTTCCCCTTACCTTGTACTTCCCATCAGCAAATGGAGATCTCGAAGGTTCCACTCCCACTGGTCTTACCTGACTCACTCCACCATGGCAGACTCCACTCAGAGAAACCAGCTCCTCCTCAGTCTCATTTTGAGCTCCTTCTGACCTGATGAACCCAACCTCTGGAACCATGTCTGACAATGTTCTGCTGCCACTCATTAGCCCTTCCATATCTGGAAAAAAACCAGCAGAAGGTGTCCAATGGCGACTTCCTCCCAAGTGAGTAGCTGATTCCTTTGTCTTTGTTCTTAGTCTGGAAGCTTTGCTGAAACCTGCTCCCTTTGGGCAGCCCCGCAAGGCATTTGAAATACCAGCTTCCAGCATCACAGCCACACACCAGCTACCACAATATGACAAACTGATAGATAGAAATGGATGCTATGGTATAAATGAGCAAATGGAAAGTGTCATAACAGAAAATATGATGCCGATATTAAGGGCTCAGGTAGAAGGCAAATGTTTTGAGAACGATGATGGCAACAAATGCACATATATGCTTGACACAATGGATATATGTATGGATTGTGATAAGAATTGTACGAGTCCCCAATAAAATGATTTTTTAAAAGAACCCCCCCAAAAGAAAATATGATGATTGGAAAACAAATAATTCTATTTTATTTTCATATAGCTCTTTCATTTTTAGCATGTTATAATAAAGAAATAATTTCTGATCTCCTTTCTTACAAGTACTTCAATGATTTCATCACAGTTAAATTGCCAAATATGTGAACTTCCCTATGCAATAAGGATGATGAATTGAGCCTTTCTTGAATCATAGTATGCTGATGGTTATGAGTATTTTAAGGTGTTTTTTTTAAAGCATTGTGTTATACAGTTTGTGATCATCAAAGTTAGAAGTATGTGTAAAGCAGTTTTAATATTATGGAATATGCATTGCATTTCATCTTCTAATATGGAATATTTCATGCCTACATAAGTAAAATACATCTTTTCTAAATCTTTCAAAATGGATCAGAGACCTGTTATCTGTTAATATCCAATATCCTTTCCCAGCAATGGCTTATGTTGGATCCAATGGCATATTGAGTCAAAGTATCAAGAGTTAGACTTGGCAATCCACACCCACTCTTTGTTAATTAGAAAAAAAATACTCCCAAGAGTCCCTCTGAGATCTACCTGCTGAAGTGGATATGGACGTCTTTGCCTCTTCCTCCTAAGGGAGTGGCTATTGGAAGCCATTGAAAGGGAGTTTATTTTTCAATGACCTTCTTCTTGCCATCCCTGAAACAAGACTATTTCTTCTATCTGAAACAAAGGGTCTACTTGGCTTTACATTCCGGTTCCTTGGCCCCTCTTCCTGATTCTGCTTGTTGACACTCCTGACATTCCTCCGGCCCCTGCCTTCCTCTCTGGGTATGGGCATTGCTGTGTGCATGCACTTCTGACTGGTGACTGAGAATTTTCCATCTGCAATGAGGTCCTGGAGCCATCACCTGCCTTTATGGTTCTCAAGTGTCTCTCCACTGCCTGCAGAACTTGAGTGGGGCCTTTCATCTTGAGTAGTTTTATGGATACCAACCACTTCCAATTTGCACTAAAGCTGGTGAATTTTCTCCATTGCTACACTGGGCTGCTGGGACAGCTTCTGGAGCCAACATCCATAGCAACTCCAGGCCTCCAGACTCTACATGAGCCATTCTTTCTCTCGATTTTCCTGGGATGCTAGCTTCCCTGTGATGACCCTGGTTCTGCCCAGCTAGCATGTCATGGAGGCATCTGACCACTGTTCTTTATTCCCCCTTTCTAACTTCTTTATCTTTTCAATTCATTATGTCCTCCAGGATCACCCAGTCCTCAAAATAAAAATTTTAAAGGATTAAGTTGTAGAGAGGGGAGGAAAAGGCTATTCATGGCAGAGGAGTCACAATAAATTCAGTAGGCGGCACCAGGCACAGTGTGTGTGTGTGTGTGTGTGTGTGTGTGTGTGTGTGTGTGTGTGTAAGATACTGCATAAAATTCTGTGGGGGACCCCAAGTGACTGTTCCTTAAAGAAGACTGTATTCTAACGACACATAGGCTGCTCTGAAAACATTCACAGGAAAGCTGAGGGGCTCTGACTTTGGTCAGTGGTGTTGATAATCCCAATGCCTCTAGAAGACAGGATTAATTTATAGTCCCTTTATTCATTAGGGCCCTCTTGCTGGTCAAGATTACCAATATGTACAATTGGCCAGCATTTCTTTCACATTCCATACTAGCTCCTCTTATCCAGTTCTCTCCGCATATCTTACTAAGCTTATGTTTATGTTTGAAGCCCACCAGGTACTTGAGTTACCTAATATAGGAAATGTTGGGGTCAAGTTATTGATATTGAATAAGCCTCTTTAATGTTACTTTAACTGTAGCCCAGTACCTTCTCCCACAAATCCAGAGAAGCGGAGAACATTTCCGTATCATGTAGTGACCATGAGATACCTTCTTTATCATAACGAATAGTTCAAGGAACCAGCAGAGCATAGATTTTTCTGTAACTAAACAGACAAGAAGTCACTCTGGTCCCTGACATTTTCCTCACTGGCCAATGCAACGTTATTGACTTCATGAGAGAAACGATCAATCGTATTTATTCGGTGTGAGTAGTAACGAGTATAGTCATGATGGTGATCAATCTCTAGGCAGCTCCTCTTGACGGATTGGGAGACAGATTTTAACGGGTGTAAATGTGTCATATAGATTATAAACCAATGTACACTCGCTCTTCTACTACTCATTGTCATCAAGTCAACTCCAACTCATAGCAACCATACAGGACAGAATAAAATTGCTCCTGTGGGATTCTGAGACTGTAAAGCTTTACAGAGTAGAAAATGTCATCTTTCTTCCGCGATTGCAGTAAATGGTATTCTTTTCTTGCCCATCGTTTCTCCTTGGACTTGGGGAGAATGAACTTCTATGTAGTGGTGCTGCGAGTGATCTAAAAGCTGTGCTAATGTAAGCAACTTTGCTGAGTACATGCAAAGAGTAGACACTCACTATATATTTAAATAAATGAAGGACAACAGAGGGTGCTTTGTGAGACCCACCCCCCAGCCAAGACAAACCTGGGTGAAAGTAAGATGCTGAAGAAGCAGTTTTCACTGCTTATCACTAGCACTCGGTTCCCAGTGGGACCCAAACACAAACTGTACACGTAGAGCTCCAGGTCATTTGTGCATTTTTTGCATGTGATTGCATGAAAAATGTACTTTAATTTCAAACAAATCAGTCACTATGCTAATTTGATCAAAAGTTCTATTTAATTGTAAAAATAGAAAGGAAAATGATCATTCCCTAACATCCCACTCAGTGGATTTTTTGTTTTGCTTTGTTTTATTTTCATTAAACAGATACTCATATTTTATGCTTTCCACGTTTATCAATCTTGGATGTTTTAAAAAATATTTTTCCTTCTTCTTTTGGTTTTATGGGCAGGAACTAAATCCCCATATAAGAGATTTTAATTCTATTCTCCAAGCTATAATCCTTATACTTGATTTTAGAATCAGATAACTCTTCAAATTAAAAAAATCGCACAGCATCATTATTTCAGCATCATTGTTATTAGCCAACATTTACGGAGCTCTTGCAACGTGCCAAACACTAAGACTAATTATATTACATGAACGGTTGACAAGGGTCTTGAGAAATCATTTTGGCTTAGAAGAGATGATTTTTTTTTGTCGGTACAAATTACTTTTATTTATTTATTTATTTTAAAAATCATTTTATTAGGGGCTTATACAACTCCTCTCACAATCCATACATACATCAATTGTGCAAAGCACATTTGTACATGCATTGCCCTCATCATTCTCAAAACATTTGTTCTCCACCCAAGCCCCTGGCATCAGGTCCTCATTTTTCCCCTCCCTCTCCACTCCCCACTCTCTCATGAATCCTTGATAATTTATAAATTATTATTTTGTCATATCTTGCTCTGTCCCACTTTTCCTCCCCCCACTTTTCTGTTGTATGTCCCTCAGGGAGGAGATCACATGTAGATCTTTGAAATCAGTTCCCCCTTTCCAACCCACCCTCTCTATGTCCTCCCAGTATCGCCCCTCACTCCATTGGTCCTGAGGGGATCATCTGCCCTGGCTTCTCTGTGTTTCCATTTCCCATCTACACCAGTGTACATGCTCTGGTCTAGTCAGACTTGCAAGGTTGGATTCCGATCATGACAGTGGGTGGGGTGAGGGTGGGGGGGTGCGGGGGAAGGAAGCATTTAGGAACTAGAGGAAAGTTGTATTTTTCATCGTTGCTACATCGCACCCTGACTGTTTCGTCTCCTCCCCAAGACCCTTTTGTAAGGGGATGTCCAGTGGCCTACAATTTGATGAACGAGTAGAGGTGTAAGCCAGGAGTAAGAGAGAAGCTTGAAAGGTAAACTAATTACATGAATGGAAGTAAAAACAAAAACAAAACAGAATATAATAATGGTAGAACCACTTTAGCAGGATATGTGAGATTTAATTCATTGAAAAACGTGTAATATTTAAATAGTCAGATAATAAGATTAAAGTTTAAGACTCTCTCTGTGTGTGTTTGTGTGTGTGTGTGTGTGTGTGTGTGTGTGTGTGTGTGTGTGTGTTTGTCTCTGAATATTTGGGTAGATATCTTCTACACACATTTAGTGAGTTACCACTATAAAACCCCAAACCCATTGCCATCAATTATCACTATAGTTACCCTAGAGGAGAGAGTAGAATCCCTGTGGGTTTTCAAAAGTGAATGTTTATGGGAGTAGAAAACTCTATTTTTCTCCTGTAGAGCTACTGCTGGCTTCAAATTGCTGACCTTGAGATTAGTAGCCCAATGCTTAACACACTATGTCACCATGGCTCCTCCTGTATTGAGTAAGAGCACCTCAAATTAGTTTAAGACTTTCTAAATGAGGCAGTGGCTATGCTAAATATGAGATTAAAACTCCACTTTGAATCAAATGTATAGTCTGCATCAGAATGTAGCCAGTTATTCCTGTAACTTTTCACTCTACGTTAAGAAAATTATTTGATGTGTTAGGCCGGATTGACGAGAGAAACAAATGCAGGGAAACATTTATGCATGTATAAGAAAGAGATTTATATCAAAGAGTAGTTGGATATTAAAAAAAGATCCCATCCCAGTCTAGATCAAGTCCAAAAGTCCAATATTAGCCCATAAGTCTGATACTAGTCCATAAATTCCTCTTCAGACTCATGCAGAACATACAGTGATGGCGAATGCAAGAAGATCACAGGCTGGTGGGTGAAAAGTCTTGTGGATCCAGTGGTGGAGGAAGCATCTCAGTGCTGGCATGGATTGCCATGTGGCTCTTCCAGCTCTCTGAGTGTGTTCACAGCAAGGTGAAGCAGGGCTCAGCAAGTCTCCAGTAGCTTGTCAACAGGAAGACCATGGCAGAGAGAGAGGGAGAGTGGTCTGTCTCTTCTGATCGCAGAATCAAGGGAGAGGAAGTTCCTAGAATCCTCATGAGAAGGCCACGCTCACAAGGAGGCATCATCAGGCTGAGAACTGATTGACAAGCTAGACTCCACCCTTAGGCCTATTTATCAAGTTGATGTGAAACTATGTAACTACCACACTTGGCAAACGATTCCAGAGAACAATGTAATTTTACTTGCTCAAGGAAGGATTTTGCTTGCTGCTCAAGAAACCAGCTTCCAAAAAAAAAAAAAATTAAGAACAAATGCTTACTCAAAATAAATTTAGTATTATGCATGTCCTCTCAATCAGGGTCACATAATTGCTTCAAGCTAGGTGTACAAAATTAAATGATTACTTTTAACTTTAAAAAATAATAAATAACTTTTGAAGTTTATGTAATCTCCTATCCATCAGATGTACTATGACCCAATTTTGACTGATATTCCTTGTATGTATTTTAAAGTAAAACTCTATCTCCTTGGATATTTAGTTCAGAATCCTCTACAAGCTGAAACCCAGTTTTCAAACGACTTTGCCTTTCCATCTTTACTTTTCATCTTGACCAGACTCCGCTTTTGTTATTGTGAACAGTGCTGTGGTGCCTATGGGTGTGATTATCTCTGCTTGTGCTTTGTTTCTAGCTTCTTTAGGGTATATAATGAATAGAGGGGTTGCTGGGTCCTATGCTATTTCTATTCCCAATTATTTTGAGAATCACTCTCGCTACTGCTTTCCACAGGGACTGTCCAGTTTTACATTCCCACCAGCAGTGCATAAGGGTCTCATTCTCTCCCCACCCTCTCCAGCATTTCTTTCCTTTTAATTTACTGTCAAAGCTGGGATTGAGGAATATCTCATTGCTGTTTTAGTTTATATCTCTTGAAATAGCTTATTAGGAGCCTTTCTTCTGTCTGTTGGCCACCTGAGTATGTTCTTTGGTAAACTATTGGTTCCTGTCCTCTGCCTATTTTTCAAATTACATTTTCCAATTTTTCTTGTTGAGGTGTTATAGTTTCCTATAGATTTTAGAGATTAGATTTCCTTGTTCAACATGTCATTGCCAACATTTTTTCCTAGTCTACTGGCTCTCTTTTTATTCTGATGAAGCATTTTGATGCCCATGGTGTCTTATTTTAGGAAATCCCACTTATCTATTGTACCGATTGTGTGTTGTGGTAGTTGGGCTTTGCATCAACTTGGCCTCATTAGGATTCTCAGTGGTTTGGTGGTTAAGGTCTAGTAATCCCCCATGATGTGACCTAACAGTTTAATCAACTCTTTGATGAGCTCTGCTATCATCAGTAAAGCAGTTGTAAGAGGAGTAGGAAGGAGTGAAGAAGCTATGGAGAGAGAGAGAGAGAGAGAGAGAGAGAGAGAGAGAGAGAGAGAGAGAGCTCTGGCGTAGTGGGTTATGTGTTGGGCTTCTAAATGCAAGGTCAGCAGTATAAAACCACCAGACACTCCACAGAAGAAAGATGGGTCTTTCTACCTTCAAAAAGAGTTTCAATCCCAGAAATTCACAGTGGCAGTTCTACCCTGTTGACATCAACTTAGTGGCAATGAGTGAGTGAGTGAGTGAGTGAGTGAGTGAGTGAGTGAGAGTGAAGCCTCCTTACCGAGGTCATAGCAGTGATCCAATTGAAAGGAAGTTTCTTTAAGGGTGTGTCCCTCTCCTATTTAAGTAGACTCCATGGGAAGGCTTGTCTTCTTATTTCTGGATTCTGCATCTGTTTCATTGATTTCTGGTTCTTTGGACTTGAGGAAACAGCCCACCATATTGCTTGTCAAGTTTGAGGGTTATCAATGACCTGATATATTGTTTGCTGAGCTTAGATTTATTTAACTCTGTAGCCACATGCCAGACCTACTGTGCTTGGATTCATTCACCTCGGCCTCCATTGACCTGTGGTCTTCCTGCTTCTTTGTTTTCTTAGACCTGGCCACTACATAAATCAGGAAAACCCTCCAGCTTAACATCTTACTCACAGACTTGAATTCAGACTAGACTTACCTGCTTATACAACTGTGTTAGTCACCTTCTTGATATAAATTGATTTATATATTTATATCTGTTTCTATTTCTATCTATCACTGGTTTGGGTTCTAAGGAGAACCCTGCCTAACACATGAATGTTTTCCCCCATTATATTTGATATTGTGTTTATACCTTGTATTAAAGCCCTTAAGTTTGTCCCTATTTTTCATTAATGATCTTTGTAGTTCTAGGTTTTACTTTTTTTTAAAGAATTTATTTATTTATTTATTTATTTATTAAACATTTTATTAGGGGCTCATACAACTCTTATCACAATCCATACATATACATACATCAATTGTATAAAGCACATCCATACATTCCCTGCCCCAATCACTCTCAAAGCATTTGCTCTCCAATTAAGCCCTTTGCATCAGGTCCTCTTTTATTCCCCCTCCTTCCCCCGCTTCCCCCTCCCTCATGTGCCCCTGGTAATTTATACATTGTTATTTTGTCATCTCTTGCCCTTTCCGGAGTCTCCCTTCCCCCACTTCTCTGCCGTCCATCTCCCAGGGAGGAGGTCACATGTGGATCCTTGTAATCAGTTTCCCCTTTCCAACCCACTCACCCTCCACTCTCCTAGCATCGCCCCTCACACCCTTGGTCCTGAAGGTATCATCCACCCTGGATTCCCTGTGCTCCCAGCCCCCACATGCACCAGTGTACAACCTCTGTCCTATCCCGTCCTGCAAGGTAGAATTCAGATCATGGTAGTTGGGGGGAGGAAGCATCCAGGATCTGGGGGAAAGCTGTGTTCTTCATCAGAACTACCTCACACCCTGACTGACCCATCTCCTCTCCTAAACCCCTCTATGAGGGGATCTCTATTGGCTGACACTTGAGCCTTGGGTCTCCACTCTGCTCTTCCCCCTTCATTCAATATGGTATACACACACATACACACACACGTATATCTTTTTTTTTTTTTGCATGATGCCTTATACCTGATCCCTTTGGCACCTCGTGATCGCACTGGCTGGTGTGCTTCTTCCATGTGGGCTTTTTTGCTTCTGAGCTAGATGGCCGCTTGTTCACCTTCAAGCCTTTAAGACCCCAGACACTATCGCTTTTGATAGCCGGGCACCATCAGCTTTCTTCGCCACATTTGCTTATGCACCATTTGTCTTCAGCTATCCTATCATGGAGGTGTGCAGTCAATGATATGATTTTTTGTTCTTTGATGCCTGATAACTGATCCCTTCAGGACCACTCCATCACACAGGCTGGTGTGTTCTTCCATGTGGACTTTGTTGCTTCTGAGCTAGATGGCCGCTTGTTTATCTTCAAGCCTTTAAGACCCAAGTCACTATCTCTTTTGATAGCTGGGCACCATCAGCTTTCTTCACCACATTTACTTGTTCACCCGCTTTGGCTTCAGCAGTTGTGTTGGGAGAGTGAGCATCATAGAGTTCCAATTTAATAAAAGAAAGTATTCATGCATTGAGGGAGTGTTTGAGTAGAGGCCCAAGGTCCTTCCGCCACCTTAATACTAAACCTATAAATGTAGACACTTAGATCTATTTCTCCATCCTCATATATATATTTACATGTACATGTCTTTGTCTAGACTTCCATAAATGCCCCTTGACTCCCAGCTCCTTCCTCCATATCCCTTGACTTTCCTCCTGCCCCACTACCATAATCTGTCCCCACCTGGGCTACAGCTGTACCTCTTCTCTACACAACCTTACCCTTGATCATTCCCCACCAGGCCTGCATCTCCCCCCTCACCACCATTTTGGGTCCCATGTTGTTCCCTTGTCCCTGTGTTTATTAACACCACTTCCTTACCTCCCCTTTCCCTCCCCCACCCCAAGTCCCCCCGGAACTGTCTGTCCCATTGTTTTTCCTCCAGATAGTTCATCCAGCCTGTCCTATTCAGACAGACCTGTGGAGACACTAACATGCACGAAAACAAGACAGAGGAAAACAAAGCAACAGTATACAACCAGACAACAAAACAACAAAAACAAAAACCAACCTATCTTAAGCTCATTTTTATTGATGGGGTAAGGTATCAAATTTGTGTGAAGAGATTGTCTCTTCCCTGATTAATATGTTTTGATCCTTTCCAAAAATCGGTAGTCTGTCTTGGTGGTTAGATTTATTTCTGGGTTTGCTCTACGTATCTATCGCTGTACCAGTACCAGGTTGTTTCTACTACTGTGGCTGTGTAGCAGGTTTTTAGATTGCAAAGTGAGAAGCTACATACTTTGCTGTTCATCTTTAGTAATTCGTTCCTTAGTCTGACTTTGTGTGTCTAGGGGGAAGACGCAGGGTTCTGAATGTCCAGTAAGATCCAACACGAATGATGGTGGTCTTCGGACATAGCTTGAGAGCTATGAACTTGAGAAATGTGTGAGAAAATGAGATGTTTCCTAATCCTGGTAGTCTGTATATATATATTCTATTTAATGCAATATAAATATTTTATATTCCTTTAATGTTAAATGTACCTTACTTTCTGCACCTTTGAATGTTTTAAAATGGAAATAAATGTACAAATCAGATACCTTTCCTTATCAGTTGGCTTGTTCCATGTTTTTTCTGTAATTGGAGTGAGAAATCACTGGACTTGTAGGAGACGGCTTTAGAAACTGCCCATTTTGTAAGCAGTGTTTCCTGTTGGCAGCACAGCGCTGAACTCTCATGGACTAGAAAATCAACTTGTTGGGACCATCTTCCCAAACTTCTCCTTATGTGTTGAAAGCATCTAGTGAGGGGCGAGGAACATGTAAGGAGAAATCCATCAGTATTTTTGTGGTTGGAATTTGTATTTCTGCTTGGCTCTGCATATAGAAGCATTTAGCTGGTATCAGCTGTCTCTGGTCTGCATCTGCCCCCCACCAAACCCCAAGATGAAGGCTGTAAGAAGCAGGTGAAGCACATGGCTGGCCCCACTATGAGAAATGATGCCAATCAGTGACTAAGGGCGATACAGGGGACTGCACCAGAGACACAGTGTGGGAATTGCACCTGACCTGATCCCAACACACCGAGGCAAATCACTGGGGGAGTGCAGTGGAACAGCAAGGGAATGGAGTGACAAGGTCCCCAGGGAATGCTGAAAGTGGACTTTGGGGCCAGGGTGTGGTGCCCCAACAGACTGGACTGGAAAATGCTCCTAAGGGCCAGCAAACGATCCCTGAACTAACTACAGCTTTTTCTCTTGTGAAAAAAAAAAGCAGGTGAAGGTAGAATTACAAAGATGTGAAGTAAAGTTTCTGTTGGGATTTCATGCAAGGGATTTTTATTTTCCCCTTTCTCCGCATCCCCTTGCATTCTTCCCAGACACTGTTCTGCCAGACCTCTGAAACAGGCATCGACCATTTTGCCAGAGCAACCTATTATCAGAGCAAAACAAACACCTTCTGCCTCCCATCTGGTTGTTTCCCTGTATATTAAGAGTTTATGAGATTGATTGGGCTTTGGAGAGATACACTTGGCTGCTGTTCCTTACCTACATAGCCCATGCTCTATAAATCAAATGACTTGTTTGTTCCCATGGGCTTTAAAAATCACTAATAGGCCCCTCTCCTTGCAAGGTCAGCTAGTGTTTATTTTCTGTTTTATGGAAATGACAACACAGTGCCCCTACCATGAATAATATGAATAGTATAAGATTCTTTGAGCAGTTATATGTAAGCTATATGTTCTTTCTTGATGGAGGAGATATTTGAGAAATATGCTTTATATGCAAAGATTTAGGCATTTAGAGTGATGAAGTTCACAGCACAAAGGTGACTCCTGTCCTCAAGAATCTTACTGTTTTCCTTACTTATTCCTTTCCCAAAGAGAGGAGCTTGGGTTGTGATGGCTGTCTTTATACACTTACTATGTGTCACTATTTCTTTCAGCTCTTTGAGTTCCTTTGGGCCTATTTACATGGCCAGCAAGAATGATGAATTGACACTGTTTCCTTGTGTCCTTTTACAAGTGGAATAGTAATGATACCTAGAAAGAGTCCATCAGTACTCTAAGCTCTTGACCTTTTGGCAGTACTTTTAATTTCCAGAGTCAGGCTCTCTGCTTCATTCCCCACTGGGCAGGCCAGCACTTTCTTTTCTTTCCTTTTTTTTTTTTTTTTTTGCTGTTGGTGAGTCTGGGTTCTATCTGAGAGGCAGAGCCCAATTTCATGAGTCATGTTAAAATGATTTCTAAGGATCTCCCAGTGGAGTCTGAAATAATACTCGACCCATAGGTAGGTAGGAAGTGGGGATACAAAGATTAATAAAAAACAACAGAGAAAAATGCCAAAATTGGTGGTGAAAAAAATAGAAACTAACTGTAGGAGGTGAATCCCTAGAGAGAATATAAACAAAAAAATCCAAATTAAATTTTACTTCTTATAGCCTAGCCAAGAAAAACCAAATGCACAGCCATCAAGTAGATGCTGACTCAGAGACCCTACAGGACAGGTAGAACTGAGATGGTGAATTTCCAAGACTGTAACTCTTTGCAGCAGTAGAACACCCTGTCTTTCTCCAATGGAAAGGCTGGTGGTTTCAAACTGCTGACTTTGAATCACAGTCTAATGTGTCACCACTACACCACCAGGACTCCTTCTTGTAGCTGAAGCATAGGATATATTATACAATCTTAGTTTTCTATGGTTCTGAAACACACATTTAAGACACATGGTTTAGTTAAAATAATACCATGGCCTCAACAATACAAGTCAGACCTGTTACCACGGTATATTCATTGTGCATCAATGCATGAAGCAGAATATTCCCAGATAGCTCCTTGGTCCAGAAATAATAACATAAAGAACAGATGTGGAACCCTGGTGGATAGTATTTATGAGTTGGGATACTAACTGCAAGGTCAGCAACTCAGAACCACCAAGCACTATTTATGAGACAAGACTTTCTACTCCTGTAAACATTTTCAGTCTGGGAAACCCACAAGGGGAGTTCTACCCAGTCCTACATGATCTCTATGAGTTGGAGTCAATTCTATGACAGTGCGTGTGATTTTGGTTATCATTATCACAGACCCAAACAGTACTTCTTCCAAACTTGTTTCAAAGGTGGTTGGTCATGACCACCTGTTATCCAGTACTTTAGTTTATACATAATAAAACATGTAGTGTGTCACTTCCTTGCCTTCCTTGCCACCCATGTGGCCCTGTACCAAAAAAGGTTACTTAAAAGAGGGGATTCACCAGAAAAGATGATAGTGCAACAAAGAAACAGAAAATGTACAGCCTTTGGTTTGGTCTGTTCCCCACCTGATTGCCAGTTCCTCAACCCATATAGTATGACGTAAGTGGCTTTACTTCTATACCTACTATGCTGATTATACTTACCTCAGTGGACTCATGTTGTACTTGTCTTTTTGTGATTGGCTAACTTTGCCCAGTAGAGTGATTGCTGGGTTGTAAGGTAACTCAGGTTCCATTTGCTTTAAATATCACCAGATCGCTTTCCACTGAGGCTGTATGTAGCTACACAACCATTAGCAGTGGAAGAAAGTTCCTGTCGTGTAACATCCCCTCTGTGTTAGTCTGGGTTGACTAGCGAAACAAATTCATAGATACTCCTATGTGTATAAGAAAGAGCTTTTTACAAAAGAATAATTATATATTAAGAAAAGCATCCCAGCCTGGTCTAGATCAAGTCCATAAGTCTGACATTAGAACATATGTCTGCTATCATTATATAATCTCCTCTTCATGCAACACATGCAATGACACCGAGTGCAGGAAGATCACAGGCCAGTGGGTGGAAAGTGTTGTGGATCCAATGGTGGTGGAAGCATCTTAATGCTGGTGTGGGGTCACCATGTGGTTCTTCCAGCTCCAGGGCTATGGCTCTATCAGTGTAGCTCCATGTGTCTTGTCAGCAGAAAGATGAAGTAAAGAATGTGGGTCTGGTCTCCAGTGAGCTATTTATCTCCATAGGGCCTCCAAATGAGGTCATCAAGCTGTGACTTGAATGACAGGGTAAACACCACCACTTCACTTTTAATAGTTTAAAGTTGATATCAGGTTATGTAACTGTTGTACCCTCCAACATTTGCTGCTCTCTGATTTCTGATTTGGGCTATCCTCAAGGGTGTTAAGTGGTATTTCATAATTGTTTTAATTTGCATTTATCTGATGGCTAGTGATCAGGAGCATTTTCTCATATGTTTATTGGCCATTCGGGTCGCCTCCCCAGTGAAATTTCTGTTCAGGTCTTTTGCTTTTGCCCACTTCCTCAGGGGGTTAACTGTCAACACAAAGAAGGGGAAAGGGGAGGAGTGAGAGAAAAATGGGGGAAAGAGAGATATAATGGCATTGGGGGATCAGGGCACTGACCCACCCACGGGGAGGGTATTGTTTATGTATCCACAGATATGGGAGTGTGAGTGCAGACCCCACTATGGCACACCAAACCTTGAGAGCAATGTAATTCTATGGAGCAACTCATGAACAGAGTTCTACAGGGCCAGCCCCAAATGACCCCCTCCCTAGAAGAATGCACTACAGAAGACAACACTAAACCCACAGGTTGGGGAGAGGGTCCAGCCTGCCATGCCCACATGGAAGCAAACCAAGAAAGAAAAGGAGAATGCGGAACTAGACCCCATATGGGCACACCAAGCCCTGAGGATGACGTCCTTGCATGGAGCTGCTAAGGCCCAGTGAGGACTATAGGGCTGACAACAGCTCAAGGCAAGATGTCCCCTAGCTGGAGCATACCATGACAGAGGACAATACTGGGGACACATGGTGGGGAGTGAATCTGGTCTGACACCCCTCCCTCCCCCCCAACACACACAGTGAGACAAGTTAAGAAGGGAACATAACAGAGAGCAACAAGAGCAGAACAAAACCACAACACCCCCGAGGAACCCCCAAAATAGATTTCAAGCTAAGTGGGGAAGTTCCTGGGACCCCCCACCACCAGTGAGGAATAATGGATGCTTTTGGGTTTTTATTTTTGCTAGGTTTTTAAAATCTTTTTTTATTAAATATTTTTGTTTTGTCTCTGTTCTCCTCCTCCTCCTCCTCCTCCTCCTCCTTCTCCTCCTCCTCTTCCTCCTTCTTCTTCTTCTTCTTTTTCTTCAGCATTATTCTTGTTTTGCTTACCTATATAAGATAGGCACAGGAAACAAGCCCAAGGAGAAAGCAACAGGACTGAAGATTCTGGAGGGACCCGAGGGGAGGAAGAGACAGGGGAAAAGAGCATTGAGTAAACAACGCCATAGACAGGGGAACAAATAGGGAATTAAAAGCAACAACACGGAGGATGTAGTGATCCTGGTGGTTTTGGAGCAACAGCAATCTAGCTAAGAGGAATTACTAAGAGGCAGAAGAAAGGTGAGCATTATGATGGGACAGGAAGAAGGTAAAAGAAAACAGAGGAAATATCTAGGAAGCAAAGCTATGGATAGAGGTATACACATAGGTGTGTACTTATGTAAATATATTAAATCATAAAAATAGAGGTATTGGCCTATGTACATATATTTGTATGACAATACATTGAGGAAGTGGCCTGGAGGCCGGTAGTGGTGTGTGAAAGAAAAGAGAGGGAGAAGAAGAGAAAAAGAGAGAAAGGAGAGAACAAAACTAAAAACAAACTAACACATACACAAAAAAGCAAAGATATAAAAAGAAGTAAACAACAAAAAAGAAAAACTGAGTCTGCTGAGACTGTAGCAGAGAGAAGAGATAGAAGAGCAGAGAAAAGAAGAAAAGGGGAAAGAAGAAAACAAAATAAGAAAAAATAAATAAAGGGATAGCTGACTCTGCAGTGCCGTGTGTAGCACTGCCTCATGTTGTGTGCAGCACCGCCACAGGGGGCAGGCTGGAGCTCTCCTCACTGGGTGGGTGGAGTTGCCCTAGGCAGAGGGTAGGGGACTGGAAGCCAGCAGTGGCATGTGAAATGAAAGAGAGGGAGAGGAGGATAAAAGAAGAAGAAAAGAAAGAGAATGAAGAAAAACAAAATAAAGCTGATCCTGCTGAGACTGACTGTGATGGGAAAGAGAGAAGAAGATGAGCAGGAAAAAATAAAGAGTAAAGAGATAGCTGAGCTCTGACTGCCTGAACGTAGGACTGGAGGGATTTAGACCCTGCCCCAATGTAGTGGGTGGTTGTGCCCTTTTGGTGTAGGGTCCCACGGGTCCTGGTCTGTATTGCCCTAGTTGAGGCCAGGCAGAGGTTTCCTCGGGAGCATGGAGTGCTGGCGAGAGCTGTGATAGCTGCCTTGTGCACTGTGCAGCGCTCTCACAGAGGGCAGGTTTGAACTCCCCTGCTGTTTGCCCGGAGTTGCCCTAGGCAGAGGGTAGCGGCCCGGAAGCCAGCAGTGTCATTTGAAAGGAAAGAAAAGGAGAGAAGAATAAAAAGATGAAAAAGGAAAGAAAAACAAAACAGACTGACTGTGATGGGAAAGAGAGAAGACGATGCTGGGTGGAATTGCCCTCAAGATCATAGGGGAGGTCAGGCAGAGGTTCTGTTAGGCAGCTTAGCCTAGGTAATTGGGAAGTCCATTTACACATGCCCAGGAGAGCCAGCAAAGGACAAAGCTGGATTTTCCTGCCGGTGGGCTCAGATGGGCGTTACACCTGGAGCAGCCCACCTGGGCCAGGCGATTGCAATTCTGCCAATGGGATCGACCTGGGGTCGTTCACCATGCCTCCCCCGGGAACCCTTGAAAAGGCAGGGACTGAGAGGGAGAGGGGTCTTGCTTGGTGGGTCTGGTCGTCTTCGTGGGAGGAGAGACATCCTTGCGGGGCAGTCTCTGCCAGGCCGCATGGTCAAAGGAATCCTATGGGCACCGTGTAAAACCTGAAGCTTCTTTGAACTCTCATTAAATTCACTTGGATCACGAGCCCGGCTCCGGCGTGAATTCTTTCTCACGTGGAGCCAAGGACCGAGGCTGAAATCTAGCCCTGGAGAGAGAGACCTAACAGTCCCTACAGTGGTGTGGAGTGCTGGAGATGGCTGGTATAGTTGCCTTGTGCCATATACGCGCTGCAGCAGCAGGAGGAGATTCCCTCCATCATGTGTAGGACCCCAGGACAGCAAGGGATCCCCCAGCCATGAGAAGGACTGTAAGGGACAGGCAGGGTTTCCCCAGCTGTGTATAGGTCCACAGTACAGGTGGACAGTAGCTCCCCCCGTTGGGCTTGAAGAGTTGCCATAGTGTGTGCTGAGAGTGCTGATGCCCCAGTAGCTCAGAGTTGAGTTGAGTTTTTCCTGGCCAACTGGAATGGAATTAAATTACTGCTTGGCTATGGGCTGTTTATGTTTTGTGGAACTGTCCTGAGACTGATGTTTGCCCCAAAGGCTCTTTGTTATGTTGAAAACCTCTGGGCTATGTTCTGTAACTAACTTCTGGCATTCCTCAGCTCTGGCTACCTTGTTATGTTGATGTATGCTAAAGGACTTGTTCTACAGGTTTGTCTTGGAGTTAAGCAAAGTGCCCGAAAATATTTTTTCTCTTTTTTATATTGGTCTTGTGGGGTGCCCTGATTTGGGGGTTGTCATGCTGATTCCCCAGGGAAGGAGATCTAGCTTATCAGAGAAGTTATTTTCTTCTTGGCCAGCTGGAACTGAATTCTCTCCCTGGGCTATGGCTACCCATTTTTGCTCTGCCAATCTGAGATGTGACACAAGTAAATTTCACAACATCTTTGAAAATCTGTGGTTAGATTTCAGACTGTGAGCACAAGGCAGCCAACAGCGCAGGGAACTCTGTTGTGTGGACCAACTTTCAGAGGTTCTCCTCAAGTCTGGGATCACTACCACTTTTAGGACCCCAGGAGGGGCTTGGTCTGGTGGGGATCACAAGCCTAGTACAATGATCCAAGAGCATATCAGTGCATTCTTGGTTTGCTTTGTGAGTGGAAATTTTTAAAAAGCAGGTGTCTGGACCAGATCCTAGTATCCTGATTCTAATTTTAGTACCTGGCATCCCAGTCTCATTCTCCTTACCTCTTAATTTTCTGGTCTGGTAGCAGGAGTTCTGGGCAGGCAAATCTACCTGGATGCCATCTTCCCTCTTATCCCTTCTATTTTTGTAAACCCTCATTAAGATGTATAACCATGTCATCTCAGAAAGTATGATTCCTATGACTGAGGTGATAATCCTAGTTAGGGTTTTATCAGGGAACTGCATCAGACCCCACAAGTTTATTTCCATCCTGGGCATGAATTTCATCACCTCTCTGTTGAGCCACTTCCCAGACTTTCTCCCTGTCTTTGGGAGACAGAGTAGTTTGTAAGAATAATATTGTAAGACTGAGGGACAAGAAGGGCAGGGTCTGAAGGTGGAATCTTTGGATAAATAGATGAGGCTTTTGAGTAGAGAAGGGCTGAGCACAGAAGGTGGAAGTGATAGGAAGGACGATGATGATGAAGAAGAAGGGGGAGGAGACAATGTGGAAGATGATGGTGAATCAGAGAATGGCATGTGGAAGGAGGCAGAAGAAAAAGGAGAAGTTGGCAGATTAAAGAAGGGTGGCTTGGAGGAGACAGAAAAAACTTGAGTGGTTAGGGATGACACAAGAAGAGGTTTTTAAGGGGGAGAGAAAGAGGTAGCAAACAGAGAAGGAATAGGGAGGGGCAGGATGGCAGGAGCTTCTGTGGGCAGGGCAGCATGTTCAGAGGGATCAAAAGGGGACTCATTGTTTGAGAAAGACATGGATTTTCCTGAATTAGCAGGAATTGGTAAGGGGAAAAGATTTGGCACAGATGAGCGTGAAAGTGAAGGATGAAGATAACCTGCAAATAGGGAATTTCTAGAAATTTGCTATTATGCTGACAAATTTTATTGAGATCTCGGAGGATTTTTAAATCTAGAGGGCCATCATTTGACCATTTTGAGTTATTTTCCAAATTTACTAATGCCAGATTTTGTCACATAGAAAAATCAGATTTTGTGATCTAATAACTGAATTAAGGCCCAGAAATTTAAGATTTGCCAGCATATACCCCAGAGGGTAATTTGGGAGCAGCCTAGACAGGTTATTCCCCATGGGGGATGGGGGTAAGTGAATTTTGAGCTCCTGAAAAGTTTAACAAATTCAGAGAGCATTGGTGAACCCTTTAGACCCAAGATAAGTGGAGTGGCACATTAAGAAGGTGTTCTCTATTAAGTCCCACCCAAGCTTGGAGCCATTCAACCTGGTACCAGGAATTTTCAAAATGTGAATCTTGTTGAAAGGCCTTAGAGATGGACAGAAAACTTGAAAAGGGGGCTCAAAAACACTTACCCAAACCAGCTGGTGTTCATGGATGAATATCCTGTAACAGCAAATGTAGAAGGTCCCTTTAAGACACCAGCTCCATTAGATCCGGGAGGGTAGTCCAGGAACATAATTGACCTAAGAGAGTGTCATTGCACAGAGCTCTGGAAGCTATTCCCGCCCAGGTTTCAACACAAAATGATGGGAAAAGAGAGCAGTGAGGAGAGCATGAGTCTAGAGAAATAGGCTTTATCGGGGAGGGAAGTCTGCCGGGCTTCTCCAGAAGAGAGGGAGAGTGAGCAAGTCACAGTGAAGGGAGAGCAAAAAACAGGTTGGAGGGAGATCAGAGCAGCAGAATGGGGACGTGGAGAAAATGGAGAAGCCCCAACACAAGTGTGGTGAGAATAGATAAACCCTCGGGGGGAGTCTGGTGACAAGGGTTGAGGAGGCATAATTCATTGTTCTGATTGGTGAGTGTGAATGAGATGGGGTGACACAGCTTCTGATGCACCTAAGTGGTCTTTGCCGTGTGTGGGAAGATAGATATGGAGGTGGAGAGAATAATGGAAAGAGACATTCAAAATGGCCAGGCGCTGTCCCATTCTCAGCTGGACCTATCAATTACAATCATGACAATTAACCTTGCTTTACCTCTAAATACAAACTCATGATCCAAGTATACAGAGGCAGTTTTCAGTCTGCACAGTAATTCAGGCCTGTAGAAATGATGGTGAGAATTTAAACTGTACAAAACCACCCTAACAACAATGACAAGAATTATGAGTTTCTCAACATTCAAGAAATGTGAAAACACTGAAACTCTTTTACTGTGTTGTGAATCTGTAAGAATTTTTTAAGACTAGTAAGACTAATATTTATTTATTACACTGTAATTTAAAACACTAGAAACACTGTGACGACTAGTGTTTTATTCTTTGTAAATAATCTATTGAAAGTAACTGGAACAGTGATGACATCTTTTTATTAATGTTTTTATTAAGTGATCAACTTTTGTATTCCTTGACGAGTTGTTAGACTTGTGTCTAATTTTAGATCTCCTTCCAAACTGTATCCTTTGTCCTTTCAATTTCATGAAATACTTCCAAGAGTTGTTTCTAGGCAAAGCTTTTAGCTGGTGTCACTTCCTTGTTCATCATACTTTGATAATATTGCTGCTTCATCAAAGACTAGATCTCATTCTACTTCTCAGTTATTATTTTCAAATTTTCTCTCTTATCATAATCACTGCATCATAAAAATATTCGTGAATCCAATCCACCAAATGTAGAAATTGATCCAAATCCAATCTCTCCATTTCTTCCTCCTCATTGGAAGCTGATCCTGTGACACTCTGATGTTAGCTACAAAGAGCTGGGTCAGAGCTCATGAATTAAAAGCTTACTATCCTTCAGACTACTAGATTGGCAGATGCCAGTCACAAGCTCATAGAGTACACATGACAGCCCATCCTTCTGAGTACTAAGTCGGGCAGCTACCAATTCAGGTCTAGTTTCCCAACACTGCAAGCGCAGGAGTCCACAGACACACTTTTTTTTTTTTTTAATTCTCACTCCCTTTTCGCTTCTGGGCTCAATAACTTGTTGGAATAATTCATGAGAGTTTACCATACATATTACTGCAACTTTTTTATATAGTCAAAAAGTATATAAATAGACTCAAAAGACTAGATCTAGGATGGTTTCCAACATGAAACTTCTATTTTTAAAGAACCCTCCAAGGATCATCTGCTCTCAGATGTTCTTGCTAATTAAGAATTTATCTGAGTTTTATCAGCCAGTCTTGCATAACAGGCTAAAATAAACCCTGCCTCTTGAGACTAGTTGATATTATCTTCCTAGTTTAATTGTTTTGGATGTGGCCAGACCCCAATCAACAACACAAATTCTCAGGTGTGACTTAGAAGTCCCCCAAACTAATGCACCTCAGTTCCTCCAGATTTTTATCTCCAGATTCAAGGTAAAAGGATACTGTACTGGGGCTAAAATGAGGCACTTTCCCCACAATCATTATTTTTCTTTTTAATTTTTTAAAAAATATGATTTTATTGGGAGCTCTTACAGCTCTTATAACAACCCATACTTCAATTGTATCAAGCATACTTGTACATATGTTGCCATCATTTTCTAAACATTTACTTTCTATTTGATCCCTTACTATCAGCTTCTCTTTTTTCCTTCTCTCCCGTCCACCCTCGCGACCCCTTGATAAATTACTATTGTTTTCATATCTTACACCAACCACTGTCTCCCTTTACCAATATTTCTGTTATTTTGTTATTCATCCCCCTGGAGGGGAGGGGGGGATGTTGTGCAACTGATCATTGCAATCGGTTCTCCCTTCCTCCCCTCCTCTCTCTACCTTCCCTCTATTATCTTGGTACCATCACTCCCATTTCTGTTCCTGAGGGGTTTATCTGACCTGGATTCTGCGTGTCATGAGCTTTTATCTGTACCAGTGTACATGCTCTGGTCCAGCCAGAACTGAAAGAGCGGGCTAGGGTCATAATGGTGGGAGATGAGGAAGCCTCAAAGAACTAGAAGAAAATTGGAGTCTCATTGGTGCTATACTGCACCCTAGTTGACACATCCCTTTCTTGTGACCCTTCTGTGAGGGGTTGTTCTATTGTCTGCAGATGGGTTTGGGGTCATTTCTCTGACCCCCCCTTCTTCTTGACAATATGGGGTGACTTTTTTGGGGTCTTCAGATGCCTGTCACCTGATCCCATCAACACCTCATGGTCACACAGACTGGTGTGCTTCTTCCATGTGGGTTTGTTGCTTCTCTGCTAGATGGCTACTTGTTAAAGGTCAAGCCTTTAAGAACCCCGATGCTATATCTTTTGATAGTCAGACACCATCAGCTTTCTTCATCACATTTGCTTATGCACCCATTTGAAGGTGAGCATCACAGAATACAGAATTATTAGAACAAAGTGTTCCTGTGCTGAGGGAGTACTTGAATCAAAGACCAATGTCCTTCTGCTACCTTAATTCTTAACATATAGATATTAGTACATAGATCTATTTCCCTCTGGTTATATATAAATATATTTATATGTATACATGTCTGTATTTAGTCCTCTATAAATGTCCTTTGCCTTTTGGTTCTTTCCTCCATTTCCTTTTACTTTCCTCTTGTCCCACCATCATGTTCAACCTTCATTTGGGTTTCAGTAATTCCCACTGTTACATTGCCCTAGATTAAGCTACACCCTTCTCTCTATTGCTTTTCGTTCACTTGCTATTCCCTTGTCCCTGGGTTGGTTGCCCCCACCCATTCATTTCTTCCACCTCCCCTTCTCCTGTATCCCCCTGGAACCATCAGTTCCATCGTCATTGTCTTCAAATTGTTTATCCTGTCTATCTTATCTAGCTAGACATACAGAGACATTAATAAGCACAAAAACCAGGCAAAGCCAAACAAAACAACAAAGGAAGACAAGACTAACAAAACAATAATATCAACAACAAAAAGCAAAGACTAAGTAACAACAACAAAAAGAAAGCCAATGACAAAAAAAGGAAAAGCCTATAAAGGGTTCCAGGCCTGTTTTTAATCTTTAGGAGTGTTTTTCAGTCGAGTCTAATGGGGTGCTACACTCTGTCTCCAAAGTCTATTTTTGGTATTCCCTAGGGATTTCATTGTTTTGCTCCCCTTTCTGCTCTGTTTAGTGTTTTGCCCCAGCACGATGAGGTCAGATTGTGCACACTTCCCACACTGTGTCTCCAGTGTTGTACCCTGTGGTTCAGTGAAGGACCTCATATCTTGTGGTGGGGCCGGACCTATGGTCCTTTCTGTGCATTGTCTGCTCTGAGCAGGAACATCATCCTCAGGGCATGGGCCAGGATGTGTTCTGCTCCCTCCCTCTTCATTTCTCCTGTGTGCTCTAATCAGATGTGCCCCTTTCCCCAAGCCATAGCTTCAGTGCTGTCCTCTGAAGTGCATTCTTTTTTTCTTGGGGGGTGGGGGATCCACATAGTTAGGATTGCAACTGGCCCCGCAGACCTCTCTATTAGTTCCCTTATACATGCCAGTATGTTGTATTCATGTCTTTGCAAAACAGGGTGAAGCCTGGTCTCTCTCTCCCTCTCCTGTAGAGATATAAACAATACTCTCCCCTTGGGTGGATTAGTGCCCTACTCCCCTTGACACATGTCTATTTTTTTTCTCTTTCTTTTCCCCTCCAATTTTGTTGGCTGCCATATGTATCCCTGGATTAGGTTTGGCCCCTGCCATAGTACCTGAACCTCACCCTAGGAATGTATGTAGATATTTTCCCTTAAGCCTGATCTATATAGTAGATTTTCCCTTAAGCCCGATATTTTGAGCTTACCTCAGTGGACTCATGTTGTGTTTGTCCTGTGACTCCTCTGTATTTGTATCCTTCCCTAATTCCGATAGCCTATGTATTCCCCATGCCAAGGTTTGCAGGTTTGTCCCAATTCCCTCATTAATGGCCGTAATTGTTTGGGGTTTTACCTCAAGGTCTGTGATCCACTTTGAGTTTATTCTGTGTGTGGAGTGAGGTAAGGGTCTTGCTTCATTTGTCTGCAGTTAGATATCCATTTTTTTCCAGCACCACTTATTGAAGAGGGCATTGCTTCCCATTTGATATTTATTGGGCCCTTATCAAAAATCAGTTGTTAATGTTTTAATTTCTGGATTTTCAGTTCTTCTCCATTGGTCTGAAGATCTGTCGTTATATCAGTCTCAAAACCATGTTGTATGTGAATAACAATAGTTTAGTCTCTTCCTTCCCGATATGAATACCTTCAATGTCTTTTCTTTGCTTTATTTTGTTAGCTAGGATCTCCAGGACGATGTTAAATGGGAGTGGGGACAGGGGTCATCCTTGTCTGCTCCCTTTTTTCAGTGGGATTCTTTTCATATTTTCTCCATTGATTACCATGTTGGCTGTTGGTCTTTCATATATAACTTGTAAAATATTAAGGAATTTTCCTTCCATTCCCATCTTCTTGAGTGGCTTAAACAGGAATGGGTGTTGGATGCTGTCGCATGCTTTTTCCTCATCTATCGATATTATCATGTGGTTCTAATAATTTTTCATGTCAATGTGGCGAATGAGACTAATGGTCTATCCCATGTTGAACCATCCCTGCATCCCTAGGATGAATCCTACTTGGTCACGGTGAATTATTTTTTAATATGATTTTGTATTCTATTGGCCAGTATTTTGTTAAGGATTTTTGCATCAATGTTCATTAAGGATATTGGTCAAGTTCTCAATTCTTGTGGTATCCTTGCCCACTTTAGGTATGAGAGTCATACTAGCTTCATAGAAAGAGTTTGGGAGTTTTCTGTCTTTTTCTATGTTTTGTGTAGGATTGGTGTCAGTTCTTCCATGAATGCTTGGAAGAATTCTCCTTTGAAGCCATCTGACCTGGGGGATTTTTTTTGGTAGGTAATCCCTTTCCTTGATAACCGTGTCTATTTCTGCTATTGCAATGGATCTATCAATATTCTTGACATCCATCTGGGGTAGTCTAGGGAGAGATTGTTTTTTCAAGTATTTATCCATGTCTTCCAAGTTGTTGAATTCATTGAAATACAGGTCTTCATGGTACTCTGTAATTATCCTTTTGATTTCATTCTTATAATTGAATTTTATTCCTTCCTCTCTTTGGTTATGTTTCCCAGCAGTTTATCAATTCTGTTAATACTTTCTAAAACCAACTTTTAGCTTCATTAATTTTCCCCCAAAGTTTTCTTCTTTTTCCTCTCACTCATCTCAGCCTTGGTTTTTATTATTTCATATCTTTCGCTTTTAGTAGGACTGTCCTGTTTATTCTGCTTTAATGGTGTAAATTTTTTTGCCAGCATATCAACCATAAGTCTCTCTTCCTTTTTCATGTATGCATGTATTGCTATGAAGCTTTCTCTGATAACTGTCTTTGCTGTGTCCCAAAAGTTTTGGTACATTGTATTTTCATTCTCATTGGTTTCTAGAAACTTCCTGATTTCATCTCTAATCTGGGTCAATATCCAGTCCTTTTGCATTAGAGAGTTATTAATCCTCCAGTTTTTGACTTTGTTTTCTTAATCATACGTTTGTTGATTTCCAGTCTTATGGCATAGCGGTTGGAGAGAAAAGTCTGTATAATTTCTATGTGCTTGAATTTACACGTTTGACTTGTGTCCCAGCATTTGTTCTAGCTTCGAGTGTGTGCCATGTGGGTTTGAAAAGAATATTATTTTCTTTGCATTTGGGTGGAAAGCTCTGAGAATATCTATCAGGCCAAGTCATCCAATTGTGCTGTTTAGATCTGTAGCTTTGTTAAGTTTCTTCCCCTGTGATCTGTCTTTTTTAGAGAGTGATGTATTAAAGTCCCCTACTATAATGTTGAACCTGTGATTTCTGTTTTCATATTTTTGAGTGTTTGATTTATTAATTTTGTGGGTCTCTTGTTGGGCACGTGTATATTTTTATGATCACTGGTTCTTGGTCTACTGTTCCCTTGAGCATTATATAGTGCCCCTACTTTTCTCGTTATGGCTTGCACCTTAAGATCAATTTTGTCAGAGATTTATATTGCTACCCTGCTTTTTTTTGAGTTGCTATTTGTTTAGCACATTTTTTCCAGCCTTTAATTGTCATCCTGTTTTTGTCCGTAAGCTTGAGATGAGTCTTCTGTAGACAGCAGATCAATGGGTTATGTTTTCTAAGCCAGTCTGCTAGCCTCTGCCTTTTAATGCCTGAGTTCAGTCAGTCCATTGATATTGAGTGTTATTACATCCATCATTGGACTCTGTGTTGTCATCTAGTACCTTTGGTGTTTTCCTACCTACCTATCCTATCAGTTGTGTGTGTGTGTTTCATTGTTACCTTCTTTCCACCATTGATTTAATGTTATCTTGGGGGATGTTTTCTCTTTGTTGCCATCTGGGTGGAGTTGTTCTATGTGAGGGTAGCCTATTTGTGCTTGGTGAGTGTTCGCTTTCTGGTTGGCAAGGATCTTTTGTAGGGCTGAGTTTCTTTTTACGTTTTTGGGTGTTTTAAAATTTTTTTTAAGTTTTTCCCTCTTTGGGCAGATTCTTACTTCTCCATCTATCTTAATAGATAAATTGGCTGGATATAGTGTCTTGTGTTGCGTTATTTTCCTTCAATTTTTGGAATAGGTTACTCCACTCCCTCATCTTCTTCATCATGTCCATTGGTAGGTCTGAACACATTCTTATTTGGGTACCTTTATAAGTGACTATTTGTTTTCCAGATGCTCTTATTATTTTCTTCTCTTCCTCATAGTTGGAAAATTTAACTGTTATGTGTCTTGGTGATGTCTTCTTGGGATTCAGTCTGGCTGGTATTCTTTTGGCCTCCTGAATGATTGCTTTGCATTTATTAAGCTGGGGAAGTTTAAGTGGCCATCTAGCTGAGAAACAAAAAAACCCACATGGAAGAAACACACAAGTCTGTGTAATCATGAGGTGTCAATGGGATAAGTTATCATCCATCTAAGACCCATCACAAAATCATAGCAATGGGAATGCTGGTGGGTGGGGAATGAGGAGTGGAGATCCAAAAGCCCATTTGTAGACAATTGGACATCCCCTCAAATAAGGGTCACAAGGAAGAGATGAGCCAGTCAGGGTGCAGTATATTACGGATGAAACACACAATTTTCCTCTAGTCTTTAATGATTTCCCCCCACACCCCACTAATATGACATCAATTTTACCTTACAAATCAGATTAGATCAGAACATGTACACTACTACAGATAAGAACCCACAGAACAGGGAACCCAGGGCAGATAAACCCCTCAGGGCCAACAATGAGACTAGAGATACCAGGACGATAAGGGGAGGGTGGGGGGAGAAATAAGGAACTGACCACAAGGATCAATATATAACCCTCTTCCAGTGGGATGAACAGAAAAGTGCGTGAAGTGTGACAAAGGATGATGCAATATATGAAAACAATAATCTATAACTTATCCAAGTTTCATGAGAGAGGGAGAGTGGGGTCGGGAGACAGAAAAATGAGGTGCTGATTCCAAGGGTTCAAGTAGAAAGAAAATGCTTTGAAAATGATAGTGGCAACATATGTACAAATGTACTTGACACAATGGATGAATGTATGGATTGTGATAAGAGATGTAAGAGCCCCCAAGACAAGTATTTAATAATTTAAAAAGAATTATTTTGAAGCACATAAAAGGAAGAAACATTGATAGTTTTAGTTTTGGGAAATGAAAATTCTACATAATATCATGTTGGTGGGTCAATGCTTTGTAAAATGTAATTGGATATCTTATGAGAAGATAAAATTTGTGAGTCTGCATGCGCGAGTGGGAGGTGTCAGGCCTCGCTCTCTGGCCTTCCCCACGGACTCTTCCAGTGCGACATCTCCAGCCATGAACCAGTTTGGTACCCAGTTACTGGGAGCCACCCAGAACCTGTTGCCACTTATGAAAGCCCGTGGCAATGAAAACCTCGACAAAATCGACATGTCATTGGGTGAGGGGTCAAATGCTACTGAGCTGGGGAGGGTGGAAGGTTGATGGGGGAAGGGGTGGGTGGCCACAGTTGCCCAACGAGTTTTCTTGTGGGTGGGCTGAACCAAATGAGGGGCTGGTGGTGGGGAGAAGGTGAGACGCAACCTTGGTACTGAGTCCTCAGGTGGGGCTCCCGGACCCGCCAGCCCCTCTGTGGAACCTGTTTCTTAGGAGGGGCAGTAGGGGCTGCCACAGGGGCAACGCTGGGAGTTGGGGTGGGGGGCTGAAAGGGGGACCTGTGGGTACTTTCTGTTCCTCCCGCGGGGCGCTTCCACTCACGGGTCAGCCCCGGCTCTTTGTGCGTAAAACTCCACGGCTTCACAGCAAACTGCTGGCGATTGTCGGACCTGCGGGGTGTGCGGGTAGCAACTGCTAGGCTAGGCAGCCTTTCCATGACAAGGTGTTCCGGAGATGGCTGGGGAAGGGCATCTGGGGCAGGTCCTGCACTCAGGAGGAGCTGCAGGCTCCCAGAGTGGGCGCTCTCTGGCTAGCACAGACTTCGGGGCCGCCAACAAAACTCCAGCCCTGGAAGGTCTATCAGAAAATCACGTTAGGCCAAGGCTTCTAAGTGTTTTCTCAGGCAGTTCCTAGAAAGGCACATTTTGCTTCTGGAGACCTCAAATGAGGGAGGTGTGGGGAACCCTGAAGCAGATGCATATTGGTTGATAAGAAGCCAGGCAAAGCCTGTGGGCAGATTTGCTTATTATTATATCAAAAGCAGGAAGATGGGTAACTCAATAAAGAATTAGGACCTAACACTTTGGAGGCACTAGTTTTGGGCCCCACTGGTTTCAAAGTAATTCAATTTTTGTTGGGATTCAAGTTGTGGTATGAGATGTAGTTAGTTCAGCCCATCTTGGGATGGCCTACAGGGTTGCTTGCTTTTGTTTTATTTTACTTTTTGGTTAGTCGAAAAGTACCTCAGTAGTGGACACAGAGAGTCATTTTTCTGGGAGTGATATTTTGGTAAATATTAATCTTGGAAACTTTCTGTGTTTTTTCATGTTATGGAATAATCGTCAAGAAGTGAGAAAAATTTGGAGCTAAAGTTCAGAGACAGTACACCAAATATTATTCCCTGCCAGGCACTGAACTCACTGGACTGATATTTCCTATGTGTTTATCCTCATAATCACTTTGTGAGGTATGTATGCCTCATGATAAATACAGCCACATCTGTAGAGTAGATCCCAACTTGTGGCAATTCGGTGGGTAGCAGAATAGACCTGTGCTGAGTGGGTTTCCTTGGCTGGCATCTTTATGAAAGCCCATTGCCAGCCTTTCATCCCAGGTGTTGCTGGGTGAGCTTGAACCACCAACCTTTTGATTAGTGTTGTTAGTTGCTTTTGAATCTTTTCCAACTACAAACTATTCTTACCCCTTAGTGGTATTTCTAGTGATAAAAGGTATGGAATATAGCACCACATTATTTCAGTGAAAATCCTGTTTTCTGTTTGCCTGATCTGTAAAAGCAAAAAAGCAAAAAACCAGAAAGTGATACTTATGCGTATGTAATGCACCAAGGTTGCTGTTAAGGACTAAATGAGATAATGGGCATATTAGAACAGTACCTCGTACAGAGAGAATACTAAAGTGTGTGTGTGTGTGTGTGTATGTGTACATTTTCTAAGGTAACTATCGTTCCCAATTTACAGAAACTGGAAGCATAGAGATATTAACTTTCCCAAAGTCACACAAGGAGTAGTAAGTGGTACAGGATTTCAGTTTGGCTGTAGAGTTCTAGGTTCTAGGTATGTTTCATCAGTACAAATAAAACATTTTTGGTGTATTTTTTCTGCTTTTTTTGGTTGTGATTAGGATGTTCAACTGAAGAAAACTGAAGGGCAGCTGTCTTTGAAGGCAGAAATGAGGTGCTATAAAGAGTTAACATAGAGCCTTGCATTTAACCTCCTTGCATTTAATCATAGCCTTAATCTAAGAACACTTAGTTCTTCTGATATAGCCCAAGATACTGGCCTTCATGAAGAGATCACTGAAGATACAGGTGTTATAACAAAGTGTGGAAAAACCAGACGGTGCCTGGCTATCAAAAGGAATAACATCTGGAGTCGTTTAAAGGCTTATATTCAAACAAGCAGCCATCTAAGTGAAGCGTCAACTAAGTCCACATGGAAGAAGAACACCAGCCTATGTGATCCAAGGATATGATTTATTATAAATAATAAACCCCAAAGGAAGGAACATACAGTATCAGAGCTTAAATTGTGAATACCCATTCACAGAAGGTTGGATGACAGTAGAAGCCCAAAATCTATTTGCAGGGTTCACACATGGATTGAGCCTCTGGAGAATCCCCTCTGACCATAGTCCAGGCATGCAAATACTTGCTCTCAGATAGAGTATTGTACAATTGATTATGGTAGATACAGTTAGGTTAAAATTTAACACCTTATCATTTGATCTTTCTTTTGACCCATTTTAAAATTGTTTTTAATAATTTCTGCTTTATTATTGATTTAGATTCTTTTCCTCTGTTTTGCTGTTTTTTCTTGTTTATGTTGTGTGTGATTTTCTCTATATGAAATCCAGAATAGGTGACTCTGTGGAGACAATAACTGGGTTAATATTTACTTAGGGACATGGCAAGGGAGGTGGGAGTGCAGGGAATGAGGAGCTAACAACACTGATAATGAGAAAGGAGAAAATATTTTGAGATTGATTGTAGTGATTGCACAACTCTCCTTAATATGATTGAATGATTAAATTGTATGAGATGTGAATTAAATGCCAATAAAATTTCCCAGAAATAAAAAAAGAAAAGAAAATTTTTACCAGATTAAAAAAATCGGTTAATAAGGCAGTCAGTTATGACAAAATTAGAGAAATACTTGAGACACAAAAGAAAATCCTGCACAGTTTTTAATCTCTTCTCTCAAAGGCTTTTCTTAAGTTCACCGGTGTGGCAGTTACATAAGCTGTCAACTTTGACTGTCAATCAGGTCGCGGCTTGATGACCTCATTTGGAGGCTCTGAGGAGATAAATAGCTCATGGAGATGGGAAACACTCATTTCCTGCATTCTTAATGACAAGACACATGGATCCACACTAGAGCCAATGACCAGGAGAAGCCAGATGGAGACCCCTGCCAGCACTGAGATGCTTTCACTGCCACTGGATCCACAAGACTTCCCACCTACTGGCTTTGATCTTCCTGATTCAGCATTTTTGCATGTGTTGTGTGAGTCTGAAAAGGAATTCATAGATTGGTATGTTAGTCTGAGTATTTTAGAGAAATAAATCCACAGAAACTCATGTATAAGAGAGAGTTTTATATAAAGGTTAAATGTGCATCAAGAAAACATCCCAACCCTTTGCTGCCCAAGCCCATAAATCCAACATTAACTATTAACACATTAACCCATATATCCAACATCAATCCACAAAGTCCTCCTCCATCTCACAAAACAGACGCAATGATGTTGACTGCAGGAAGGAAGCCGAGTCAGTGAATGTGTAAACATCTCAGCGCTGGCAGGGGTGCTCCAGCACCCAGAGTTGCATTGGGGTAGGTCTATGTGGCTTCTCCTCAGGGATGATTTGCAGGAAGTGAGCCTTTCCAGCTAAAGCAGGGAACTGCCTAAGGCAGCTGCACCCTGGTCCGACCATCAGAAAGCAAGAGACCCTAGAACTAGAAAGGTGAAGCTCAGTGAGCCATTTATTCCTTCACCCTCTATTAACCCCACATGTCTTTTATAGCCAGGTTGGCACAATATACTAACTACTTCTTGGTATCAGACATATGGGCTAATATCAGACTTATGGATTTGATCTGGACTGGGCTGGGATGTTTCTCAATAAACAATTGCTCTTTTATATTAAGTTCTTTCTTATACACATATGAGTCTCCCTGGATTTGTTTCTCTAGTCTACTTGGACTAACACCAGCTGGGACCATTTTACTTCACTCTTTATTTCACAGTCACCTCATGATATTAAGAAAAATCTTTAAAAAATTACAAGAAGATCCCAAGACTCCACAATGAGCCCTTCTCAGTGTGGCTTTCAAGATTTTCTATAACAGGGGGAAAAAAAACACAGGAAAAATCAGGTCAACTGCAAAAGAACAAAGCTGAATATCAAATGATGGTTAATGCCCTTTAGGGCAACATGGGTAGATCCATACCTATCAACAATAGGCCACCTGGACCCTACTACAGATGTTCTCAGATGGGAATGTGATTGTCCCAATCCCTGGCCCTATCTGAAGCCTTGCCCACACTACAAACAAAGGGGGAACTGGGGAGCTGACTGCCTTATCTTACAGAGACCTGGAAGGATAGTTTCTTCCTTAACACCTCTGGAGTCTCTGGCTTGAGATGCCTCCTTTCCAGGGTTTCTAGGCTTGTCCATAGAGGACTGATGGTGCCCAGAGTCAACGGCTCCCACAGAGAGCATCTATCACAAGCCCAGGATAACTATCATCAATGCAGGTAAGCATATTTCTTTCCTTTTAACACAGAAGCCACTAATTCAACACTACCTGAACACTGGTTACAAACGACTTTAGCACTCACCACAATTGCAGGAGTCTCGGGTATTGTATCACCACCACTCATAATACAACCACTTTCATGTAGCCTTTATGATGCCCAATTCTCACACCAGTTTCTAGTCATCCCCCAATGCTTTCTTCCCTTATTGGGCAGAGATAGGCTCACTCCATTTAAATAGTGGTAACCTATCATTTACCTCACAGATTCAAAACTTGCTGTTTCTCTTACAAGCCCCACCAAATACTCTTCCTGCCTCCATCTCCACCCAAAATAAATCTAGCATCCTGACAGCCCCCTCACAACACACCTATTCTGCTGGCTATTAAACCCAAAGGCAGCTACAATCTTGTTTAAATTGTGCCAAACAGGCAGGACTGCATGGCATATTAGCTGTAAAATCACAAGCACTGAAAAGTGAAGTTTCACACCATCTGGTAAAACAATTTTTTAAAAATTAAAGGCAGAAAGAAAACCAGAATGACTGGAAATAGGTTTTTGTGTTTTGTTTTTAAAGAGGAACTGAAAGTAGATTTGTGCCAGACTGTGAAAGATAGTAAAGCTAAACTTGGGGGTATGTAGTAAGTTGTGGAAGGTTTGAGAAAGTTGTAAAAGGCTTGAGAAGAAGTGAAAATATTTGGGTATGCTAGAATGTAAAAGGTGGAAAAGATAAACTTGAGGGTATGAAGTAAGTTGTAGAAGGCTTAAGAGAAAGTAATGATTTTTGGATAGGCAGAATAAGTGAATTTGGGCGGGCATGAAACCAACCAAGTGTCCCACAATGCTTGGTCAGTATATCTGTTGGTTCTATGAACCTTCCATACAAACAATCCAAGCTGGCATCAGAAAACTGAAGGAGCTAGGTGAAACACCAGCTCCATACAACCAATAAACCTAGCCAGACTCAGGAAAATAGCACAACACGCTTATTCTCAGACATCAATTTCATCTGTTTTTAATACCACCGACCAATTTCTTAGTCAAGCAGTGCATATACCACACAGTGTTGGTTATGGCTTTCTCTCCAAGAAAGAAGGTACCTACATTTCCAATTCCATCTTCCTGGGTAACACCCGATATAACCAAGACAATGAAGGCAACTCCTACCATTGCACCAGTGGCCACTAAAGTACTTCTCATTTCCAATCAGGACACTGTCTCCTGGCCCTTGAAGGATTAAAAGCCATACACAATGTTTCTACCGACTCTTGCAGTCAAACCTTCTTTTGGCCAAATACTGAGACCCAATGTGCCTCACCTGGGATATTTTTGCTATGTGACACATTGGTCTATACCTGTCTACAGGCTGAATGGACAGAATTATACATCCCAATCTTTCCCATTCCAGACATAACATTCCTAGATAAACAGGACATGGATAACACCATACTGCAATACACATCTGAATCCCTTCCATTTATTTTCTATAAACGCAAAAGAGTATTAGTAGCCTCTATCCTCACTGGAACTAGCATAGCAGCAGCTCCGGGAATTGGAGTGGTAGGAATTGACATTGCTACTCATTTTTACTACTGTCAACGGATCTTGCATTTACATGGAGGGAAAAGGTGATACTCTTTTAACACTACATGCACAAATTCATTTCCTGGTGCATGTGGCACTGCAAAATAGAAGAGGCCTGAATTTGCTCACTTCATGTGTTAGTCTGGGTACTTTAGGGAAACAAAGTCACTATATAAGAGAGAGTTTTCTATAAAGGTTAAGTGTGTGTCAAGAAAACATCCCAACCCAGTGCTCCTCAAGCCCACAAGTCCAACATTAGCCCATATGTCTGACACCAATCCACAAGGTCCTCCTTCATCTCACAAAACACACGCAGTGATGCCAACTGCAGGATGAAAGCCAAATCAGTGAATGTGTAAGCATCTCAATGCTGGCAGGGGTCTGCACACGGCTGCTCCAGCATCCAGGGCTGCATCAGGGTAGGTCCATGTGGCTTCTCCTCAGGGATGTCTTTCAGGAAATGAGCCTTGACAGCTGAAGCAGGAAACTGGCTAAGGCAGCTGCACCCTGGTCTGACCATCAGAAAGCAAGAGACCTGAGAACTAGAAATTTGAGACTCACCCATCCATTTATCCCTCCTCCCTTCGATTAACCCCGCATGTGCTTATTGACCAGGTTGACACAGTAAACTAACTATCTCACTGCAGAAATCAGAGGAACCTGTTTTTTCCTAGGAAAGGAGTGCTATTTTGTTAATACATCAGGCGTATTTACACAAAAGGTAAGGCAACTGAAGAAATGGATCTAACACCATGTAAAGGAGTTAAGAGACGTGGATCCCACATAGGAAATTACTTTGGCTTGTGGAAGTCGTGGGCCGCATGGCTTCTGTCAATCCTAGGACCTCTTAGATTAATGTGTATACTTCTGTGCTTCAGGACGTTTCTGTTTAGCTGTTTAACTTTTTACAGGAACGCATGTGTGTCGTCATCAAACCAAACCTATGCATGCATGACTGGGGTCCAACCCCTAACACTCGCTGGCCCATGCCTTGATGGGGGAAGTATAAACCCCTCATTACCTTGTTCAGCAGGAAGCAGTTACAGAAGGCGAGAATTTTGGCCCTATTTCCCAATATCAAAAGGCAGGAATGATAGGTCCAGCTGAGAGTGGAACAGCGCTTGGCCATTATGAGCATCTCCTATGATTCTTCCCATCCCCACATCTTCCTGCACGCCCCAAAGACTGCTCGTGTGCGTCAGAGGCTACATCACCCGCCTCATAAACTCGCCAATCGGGACAATACACAATGTGCTCCAAACGCTTTTGATCAGACCCCATCCGTGAAGGTTTCTCTCTCCTCGCCACTCTCGTGCCGGGACTTCTCCATTTTCTCTGCTTCTCCATTCTGCTCCGCTGATCTCCCTCCACCCTGTTTTTGCTCTCCCTTGACTCTGACTTGCTCACTCTCCCTCCTTTCTGGGGAAGCCTGCCAGGCTGCCCTCCCCCAATAAAGCCTGTTTCTTGATACTTATGCTCTGGCCACTCTCTTTTTCCATCAGTAATCTTGAAATTTTAAGTAATGTGATCCCATTAAAAAAAAAGGTGTGTGTGGAGGGGAGGGCTTCTATGATATCTTGGGCCCTGTATAAAATCTCTCTGATTTCCTTTGTTTCTGGGTCTCCATTGTCCTCAAGGAGAATGTATTAGTCATTGTATGCTGCTGGAAACTATGCCTCTTATTTCATTCTATAATGTTTAAGTCATACCAAGCATTTTTTTCTCGATGAACTTTAGTGAAGCTCTAGGGGTTATGAAGAAGTCACATGGAAGATGTAACCTGATGTCATTTCATTACCCTGTCCTTCTGCTTCTGCTTCTCGCTCCTATCACTCTGCGTGCAGTGAATGCCGTTCTTTCTGCTACTGACAGCAGCTGCCTCCAGCAGTTCTCAGCTGTGAGAGTGGGTGGGAATTTCTCAGACCATTTCTACTTCAAGTGTTTAGCTTCTCTCCTAACAGAACTGGTTATCTTCTTAGCAGCAATTTCTTAGCAGTTAACTGTTATCTTTCTATCCAGAAATTGATGGAATACCAAATGAAATGTTTCAATGCTCTGATGAAACACTGGAAAAACTCACTAAACCATGCCAAGACATTTGGAAGACAACTACCTGGCCCATTTCCTGGATGAGATTTGTGCCCATTATATAAAAGGTGACTCAACAGAATGTGGAAATTAGCAAACAACATCATTAATATCACATGCCAATAAAAATTTGCTGAAGAGAATTAAAACATAATTGTAGCAGTACATAGATAGATTGGAAATTGTCAGAAACCCAAACTGCATCCAGAAAAGGAAGTGCATATCATTGCTGATGTCAGATGGACTTTGGCTGAAAGGAGAGAATACTAAAAAGCTGATATCTTGCATTTCAATGACTAAGCAAAGGCATTTGACCCAGTGGATCCTAACAAACAATGGATAACAGTAAGAGGAACAGGAATTCCAGAACACTTCATTGTGCTCATGCAGAACCTGTGCATAGACCCAGAGGTAATTGTTCAAATAGAACAAGGGAATGGTGTGTGATTTAAAATGAAGAAAGATATGTATCAGGGTTGCATCCTTTCACCATATTTAGTCAAGCTCAATGCTAAGCAAATACCTTGAGATGTCGACTATAAAAAGAAGAAGAAGACTTTGGTATTGGAGGAAGGCTAATTAACCTACAATGTTGCATGTTTGAAGCATTTGTTGAGGAAATTCAAAGATTGTAGCCTTCTGTATGAATTTCAACTCAATGTAAAGAAAACCAACATTTTCATGACTGGACCAATACACAACATCATGGTAAACAAAGAAAAGATAAAAGTGATCAAGGATTTGATTTGATTGGGTCCACAATCAATGCTCATGCAAGCAGAAGTCAAGAATTCAAATGATGTCTTTCATTGGGAAAATATGCTGCATAAAGTCCTCTTTAATGTGTTGATGAGCAAGGATATCACTGAGGATTAAGCAGAGCTTAAGACATCCTATTTCCAGTGGCCTAATGTGCATATGAAAGTTGAAAAATGAATATGAAAATTTGCAGGAAACAGATTCGTTTGAATTATGATGTTGGTGAAGAATATGCAAAGTCCTGTGAACTGCCAGAAGAACAAACACAACTGTCTTGGAAGAGGTACAACCCAAATGTCTCTTCGATGGGAAGATGATGCGACGTCGTCTCATGTACTTTGAACATGTTATCGGGAGAGACCAGTTCCAGCAAAAGGGTATCAATGTTACCTTCAAATTTCAAAAGTCCTTGCTCTTTAATTCTGTATTTAAATTCAGGGAGCTTGCTATTGGGTCACAGAGGCGATCAAACCTCTGTGAGAAACGTCACTGGAAATTTTTTCCTTCTTTTTCTCTCCTTTCCCCTTCGGTCGAGGTCCCAATGTAGGACTTCTGTAAGGTCTGAGTAAAGCAGGCAGTCCTCCATGAGTTGTAAGATGATGGGAGGGACTGCAAGAGAATCAGACTTCTGGAGATCAATCTAAGTCTCTGGAAGATGCCGTGAGCGGCAGGGGCACCTCTTTCACCTGAAAGATGAAGGTTCTATAGTCTTTCAGTTTTACTGGGATTCAGAATTTGTGTTCCCATCTTCTATTGCCTTAAAGACACAAAATCCTCCTGAATTGGTAAAAGTGAGTTAAAGATGCAAAAACCTCCCCCGACAGATCGTCATAAGATCTGGGGAAGCTAATAGGTGAGTTAAGGTGAAAAATTGTGTGTACACATTTTGAAATTAGTTTCTGTGTCTATGTGGCTATCTTTAGAGTCTCTCTCTCTCTCTCTCTCTCTCTCTCTCTCTCTCTCTCTCTCTCTCTCTCTCTGTCTCTCTCTCTCTCTCTCTTCTCTTCCACTCTGATCTTTTTGAAAACTAGATTTCTGAATCTTAGGTCTGTTCTGAATTACACTGGCCTTTCTGTTCTTTTGACTAGTATTGAGAATTCTGTGAGTCTGAAGTGAAGAAGACCTTACATAGGAGCAATTGATTAGATCTGTTCTACTGTCAGCCCTTCGCCTCATTTTAGCTGTGGATACTGAGCTTCTCTATCGTCGCTTGATTAACTACAAACCTTTAAGACCCCAGACACTATATAGTTGGATAACTGTGCACCATCAGCTTTCTTCACTATATTTGCTTATTTGCTTATGCACCCATTTTATCTTCTGCAATTGTGTCAGGAAGGTACACTGGCACATTTTCAGAACAGACCATTCTTGTACTGAGGAAAGCTTTAAGTACAGGCCCGAATGCGCTATTTCTTTTTCTTAGTCTGAAAGCTCTTCAGCGACCTGTTCACTTTGGGTGAACCTCCTGGTATTTTCAAATACCAGTGACACAGCTTCCAGCATCTCAGAAACACACAAACTAACATGGCACGGCAAGCGGTGGATAATCATATTAGTTTCTTGTTTGGCCCCACTTAGCTTGGAGTGCTTCTTTCACAGAGGCTAGCTGACACCTTCTTTAGAAGGTTATTTGTTTAAAAGCCAAGTTTTTAAGATCCCAGATACTATTCTTTCTTATATTCAGGAACCATCAATACCTTGCTATATATATATTCACAATAATTTCCTGAGGCTGTTAGAGCAGGACTGCATTTTAAGAACTCACTGTTCTAAGATTAGTTGGTTATTACTGGCTTTAAATGCTCCAGACTTTACCATTTTTCTTTTAGTGAATGAGTAATATTAAAAGTACTAAGTTTTTTGTTTCTGTAAGTAATAATCTGTCATTTAAATTTTGTTAATCTATATCAAATCTGTACTATTGGCTCATTAGAACTGTCAAATATCCTACAGAGGTTACTTACAGCATTATTTCTCAGAAAAGCTAAAACGCTGCCTCTGAATCCAAGATCCCTGGTAACATAATGGTTACTCATTGGTCATCAGTTTGGAACCATCAGCGACTCCTCTGGAGAAAGATGGGCTTTTTATTTTCACAAACAGTTGCAGTCTTAGAAACCCACATGGGCATGTCTACTCTGTCCTATTAAGTTACCGTGAGTCAGAATTGACTTGATGGCAATGAGGAGAGAGCCTCTGAAATGAACTGTAAACATATAAACCATAGATATATAAATGGATCTTGATAAGCCATAAATCCTAATCTGAGAACAATCAGTTTTCATAAAAAGTTCCTGTTCAAAACTTATTCTCAACAGATAATCCTTGTAGATACAGGAGCTATAGCAAGGCGCCTGATAGTACCTGGCTATCATTAAGAATAGTATTCACATCCGAGGTCTCAATGGCTTGTCATTAAAACAAGTGGCCTTCTAAAGGGTCTATCAGCTTGCCTGTATGGGAGAAGCAGTCCAGCCCAAGTGCGGGCAAAGGATTTTAAATAAGATCCATGATAAAGGGAGGAGATGTATTAGAACCAAAGTTCTTAGAACTAAGTTTTCAAGAGGCTATAGGAATAATGAAAGTCCCTAACCAATTTTTCAGTCTCTACTTAAATTAATCCTCTACTAACTTCTTTCTGACCATTAACTGATAGGGTAAATTAGCCTTGCTTTCCGGCAGAGGGCACTAGAGAGCATATTACTACCATTCCTCTAGCCAAGGCAAGGAGGGATACTCAAACCCAAAAACCACACTCATTGTCATTGAATTGATTCCAACATACAGAGACTGAATAAGAATGGGTAGAATTGCCTCTGTGGGTTTCCAGGACTGTAGCTCTTTATTGAAAGAGAAAGCTTTAACTTTCTCCCTCTGAGCAGTTAGTGGTTTTAAATTGCTGAGCTTGCAGTTAGAAACCCAGCATCACCATCATTGTTACCAGGACTCTTTGGGAGGGGCTCTAGCCCTGATACATGTCTTTACTAAATTTCAAGAAAGCAATTACGAGTAGTTTGCCCACAGTAAAGAAATGTAAGAATCTCTTCCACAGAACTAAAACATGTAGATTAAGTATAATTATACTTTTTTGGCTTCTCTCTTACCTCATCTTATTAGATCAAAACCAACCAACCTAACAAGTAAACAAAACCCTTTCTGTGAGTACTACAAAACTCCACTCAGGACTATTGAGAGATACTTACTGTTGGTATCTTTTGGTAGACACGGATGGGATGTCAAACAGGTTTTCTTACCCCCCTTTTCCCTTTTATCTCATTATTACAACTGTGAATTTTCCCTTAGGACCAACCTGTAGCATGATTGTTGCAGGATTTTCTGAAATGACGGATCGTGTGAGAGGACCTGAACTACAGAGAAGACTCCATTAAAGAAGGTTCTATCACCTGAACTCCACACATGCAAGATCAAAGATCATGAAGAGGCTGACGCCAGAGTTTCTCTCCATGAATAACAGCCTCAAGTAAGGATCTCTTCACCTGGAAGAGCGTGCTCCCTCTAATGAAAAGCAGATGAGGTGAGATTTCTATTCAAGTAGGCAGCGTGACTCACTGCCCTGTAGAAGCAGGAAGTAGCTATAGAGAAATATCACTGTCCCTGATCCTGTAACGAATCAGGGTATGAAATCTCTCAGGACAGTGAAGCAGGGCAGGGGAGCACAAATGAGGTCAGATAGACGAGAGATGTTTCATTTGTATAACTGAGTGGGACTAGAGCTTAGAGAAGGTCCTACAGTCAGTCTTTTTCTCTCTAATGAAAAATTTCAAATGATTTTTTTTTACAGCTATTGCCCCAGAGATCAATTCTTGTGGGCTACATGTTGCCCCTAGGACTACATTTTCTAGAATCCCTTGCACCCAATGCCATCAGATCATCTTGGACTAAAATTCTCATAATCCTTTATGCTCCTGGGAACACATTTCCCACCCCACACCCCCGGCCTTTCAGGTGTACTATATGTTGCATCTAATAAAATGACCAGAATAATTTTTATCTCAATAAAATGCAAGAATATAATTCTGATAATTTAGAAAATGTGTATATGAGGGGGTACACACCCTCCAAAAAACAAACAAAAAACCCCCACCAGAATTATGTTGGGGGAAGCAGATACTTTTCATATGCATTTTTCACAGTCGGCGTCTGGCAACTCGCTCTGAGTTAGTGCACCCAGTGGCATTGCCTGGGAAGGGTCTCTCTGTTCACAGTGAATTTTTTTGTAAAAGAAGTTTCACTCAAACTTCTTTTTTTCCCTTTCCTTTCCTTTTCTTTTTTTTTGATGGCTGATTTAAGAGAATGGAGTGCAGCTGTGAAATTCACTCAAACCTCTTTTTTTTTTTTTTGATGACTGATTTAAGAGAATGGAGTGAAGCTGTGAAATTTGGTTTCCTGCTTTGGAAAAATGATGCAGAAACTGTTGTGATGTTGAACACAGCTTACAAGGACAGCGCTATGGGAACAACTCAAGTATAAAAGTGGTTTTCTCATTTCAAAAACGGTGAAGTGTCAATTGATGACAAATCTTGTTCTGGACATGTCAAATGCCTGAACAGATGAAAATGTCGACTCATAGTATATTTGGAGTTCACTTCACTAGATCAGAATGCTAATCAAGCTTTCGAATTACAGGTTCTGAAAAGATAGCAGAACAGTGTGTGACAAAAAGGCCTGATTTGTGGCAAAGGACTGGTTTTGGTGCCACGAAAATTCACCTGCTCATGCAGTCATCTCTGTGTGCCAGTTTTTGGCAAAAAACAGCATGCCTCTCTTGTAAGCCTCACACATCTTACTCACCTGCCCTCACTTCCACACACCTTATTCACCTGACCTCACTCAGTTCGACTTCTATTTTCCCCCCTGCAAATTAAGAGGGACATGAAAGGACAGTGATTTGATGTAGTAGAAGAAGTGAAGAAACAAATGAGTTTGAAAAATGTTTCCAAGAATGAAATCACAGATTTGACAAATTTATTAAGTGTAATGGAGCGTGCTTTGAAGGTGATAAGGTTGTTTTGTAACGAAAAAATTAAATACATAGCTTTTTAAAATATTCCATTTTGAGGGGATACCCCCTCATAATTCACATGTATTAGACTGAATTTTCCAGAGAAGCAAATCGAGCAACACTTGTATATGTATAAGAAAGAACTTTATATCAAGAAAGAATTTTATATAAAAAAGAAGCCAACCAAAGTCAACTCAAGTCCACAGGTCCTATGCCATCTGGAACCCTTTTCCGATTCATGTAGCTGCTGGTTGATGATGTGGGAAGTGGAGAGATCACAGACCAGTGGGTACAGAGTAGCATGTATACAAGTTCTGCCAAGAACACGGCAGGACCCCACAGCTCTCGTTGTCAGCATTTCTCTTATTTAAAAGGCATCATCAAGTTGAGACCTGATAAACTAACTTGTACTCCACACGTACCTTCACATAGATACCATCAAGTTGACATACAATCGAACCATCACAGCACATCTATTAAATTTGAACAACAAAATAATTACTGAAATAAATTGTGAGCAAGCTCGGACAAAAGCAAATTCATGAGGGACATGTAGGGGTAGAAGATGTGTTGGTAGGGCAGTGGAGTCAGGAGAACACTTACAGGGAAAGAGGAGAGGACCGGGATGTGAGGGAGAGAGGCATGGGAGGAAACACTAGAACAAAGAGATGGAAAAGAATCCCTTTACTACCCTAAGGCAACACAATGTGGCTCTTTTGTTCTCCTGTATTAAAAGGCTGACAACAATGGCGATGATAATTATAACAATTTCAGGCACTTCCTTTGCATTGTAGTTTTATTATACTTCGGTGTATTATGTTAGTCCTTAACACCTTGCTACTACTATAAAATAATACAACCTTAAGTTTAGCTATATCTGATAGTTGGCTCTGACACAGTACTATTTCAAATCCTCTGCATATATGAAAATGATTGTATTGCCTGCCACTACCGCAGTACATTCAATGTTGTAGTAGTTTAGAAGGAAAATTTAATCAAATAGGACCAGGAAAAGTACTGTGTGTGTGTGTGTGTGTGTGTGTGTGTGTGTGTGTGTGGTCCCAAAGGCAAAATATCCCTGGCTTCCTTTTGCCTGTATTTCACCCTCCTAGTCCTATCTTTAATTTTATTCTTGTAGGTGATCACAGTAGTGTTTGGAAGTTGGTGTTATTCTCAATAACATGGGGCATGATTCTAGCTCCAGAAGTTAGAAATGACAGAAATTCTTTAAAGGGAGAGGCATGAAGTATTTGTATAGTGGAGAACAGATAGGTGGGCTTAGCTGCATCTCTTTATCTCTCCAAACCACTCTAGGGTCAAAGGAGAGGGTGGGAGACAGACACTGGAAGTGATGCACTGGAACCTTCTGGAGCTGTTCTGACGACCAGTTTACTTCTCATCCACTCGTCTTTTGTCCCCCTCTTGCTGTTGAGATGAATAGGAACTCCACCAGCAGTGAAAGTCCTTGACACTGAAATCGGTGGTCGTTTATCACAGATTTCCTCAAAATGTCTCTTCTCGACCATATGAACTGGCAACACCTTCACCAGACCTTTGCCTTCTTTGAACAAAGCATTTTTTTCTTTCAGAAGGCAATTGTTTTCTCGGGGCCCTGATTCAAAACAAAAGGTTAGAAAGGCTAGCTATCAGCAATGGACCATACATCACCACCCCATCACCTTTTCCCCTCCTTACGTGCGCTTCATAGAATCGCTTTCAAAGAGGAGACCCCCCATCGGCTGGGGTCGTTTCAGAAGTGGAAAAAGGAGGAGACTATCCATGTGATGCTGTGCAACCCTGAGACAAGCCTGTGACAAACCAGCAGGACACCACAGGAAGGAGAGGAGGACCTTACGGGAACATCAAGTGAAGACCAGGGGAAGGCAGCACCTACATTTTGCAGGAGCACCGATACTTCTGCTGGTGGGTCTGGTGGGTAAATGGGGAGGAGCACCCTCACATTGGGGAGGGATGCTAAACCATAATTGTAGAGAACCTAAGGGGAGAATAAACCCGAAGTTATGTTCCTGGGCAGATGAATATGTTTCTAATCAACCCTCAGTTAACCACGCCATGGATTAAGCACAATGATGACCTTAGACGTGGCCTTACAGGCAACATAACAGCTCCCAAGGGCCACATCAGAAGTACTCAACCTAGAATGCCATCTGAATGAAGTGGGCAAAACCTCAACACTACCTGTGCTCCTGGACTCAGGACTGAAAGACTCTGATGGGAGAAGCAGCCAAGGATGGCCACTCCCAGACTGTGGACATGGTGGTCAGGACACAGAGCCACCACATACAGCAGTACCTCAATGCTCAATGACAGATGTTAATATGATAGGCAAGGATCTGCACTTGTAAGAAATGATACAGACATTTCCCCCTAGCACCAACCCCCATGCTCAGCGTAAACAGAGCCCAATCAATTAATAAATTGATCTGTAAAAAGCAACAACTCATGGATTAAAGCTCACAGTTGGATTGTACTCACATTAACTCCTCATATCAACAGCATCTTAAATTCTGTGTCATTGGACAAATTGTTGGTATTATCAATGCAATTACCATGGGAATTATTGACAATGCTTTCTTTTTTTTTTGGTATGTCTTTCTGTCTTTTGTTTATTTGTGTGTTTTTTCCATTTTGTTGTTTTTCTTGTTGCTTTTGGTTTTTGTCATAATACATCCATCAAAGTTAAACAGAGTTATTCATAATTCATGGACAAGCAGATGGATTATGAACTCCCACTTAATTCTAGCCACAATTAAAGAAGAGTTAGTTGTTATAACATTGCCCTGCTTGACATTCACCTTCATGAGGAGATCACTGAAGATAAGAGCACTACAGCAAAGTGTGGTGAAGAAAGCTGACTGTGCCCAGCTATCAATTGAAATACTGTCTAGGGTTTTAAAAGCTGTATTTAAACAAGCAACCATCTAAGTGAGCCATAAACTAATTCCACATAGAAGAAGCACACTAGCCTCTAGGACCCAAAGATGATGATAACAAAATCCAAATATGATGGAACAAAAAGTATCAGGGCTTACATTGTGAACACCCAATTTGCAGAAGGCTATGGAGGACAGTGGGAGCCCAAAATCCGTCTCCAGAGAATCTCTTCAGCTTAAGACTCTGGCACATCCCCTCTAGCCACAGGCATGGGACTCAAGCAGCTTTACTATCAGACAGAGATTATTATAAACCTGATTGTGGTGAATAGAACCATGCTATAATATGATATTTGATAGGTGACCTCCCCTTTGACCCAACTTGAATTAGTTCTGGACTCATTTCTCACTTGTCTCATGACAGACATTTCTTCTGTGGCTTTTAAAATATTGATGTTGGTCTTTTATTTCTTAATCTTTATTTTTATTTATTCTTTATATTATTATTATATTATCTTCTCTGTTTCATTTTGGTTTTGTTTTTTATTGTTTTTGTTGGATTTGCCAATTTGTGAACCGCAGAAGAAGTGGATGCATAGAGACAATAACTGATGTAATGGTTTGTAAGGGACATGGGGGTGGGGAAGGTAAAGGGATTTGGGGAGCAATCAATGACTGTGGGAAGGAAGAGGGAGCATTAGAACTGATTGTGATGATGTATATACATATTTTTTAAAAAGCTATTTAATTATGGAAGTGTATGATATGTGAGTACTATCTCAAGAAAACTAAAAAAAGAAAAGAAACCAAACAGTTGTTGCTTAAGGGATATTGAGTTTAGGTTGAGATGGAATAATTTGGAAAAGGATATGGTTTTACAACACAAAGCATATAATCAGATGCACTGTATTGTACATGAGAATTTGAGAAGGTTTTGTTGTGAATATTTTTGCCACAATTTCAAAAAACAATTACCATATATCCTCATGTATAAGCTCAGTTTTCCCAGCACATTTTAAATGCAGTTTTTGTGGTAAAATTAGGTGTCTCGGCTGATATTCGGGTCAGCTTATACTCGAGTATATATGGTACCTGGATACAAAGATCATTCGTTGATATAAAGATCTTTCTTATACATAGACGGGTGTCATTGGGTTTGTTTCTCTGGACAACCAGGCCTAATACAACATTTTTGCTTCTAAGAAGCATTCTTACTGTACTTGTTCCAAAATGAATTTGTTTGTTCTTTGCCATCACTGTAATTCAAATGCATCAATCCTTTTGGCTTTCTTATTCAATGTCCAACTTACATGCATAGGAGGTGATGGAAAATGCGTGGCTTGGGACATGCGTTCCTTAAACTTCAGTATTATCTCTGCTTTTTACCCTTACAGAAGTCTTGTGCAGCAGATTTGCCAAATGCAACATATCATTGAACCTCTTGATCGCTGCTTTCTAGACCATTAATTGTGTATCCACCCAAGATTAAAACTTTTATAATGTCAATCTTTATTTATCAGGATGTTATCCATTGATGTGGTTGTAATATTTTTGTTTTTCTTTATATTGCGTTGTAATCTGTATGGAAGGCTGCAATCCTAGATCTTCATCAGGAAAGGCTTCAATTCCTCTTGACACAAACAAGGTTGTGTCATCTGCCTTATAGGTTGTTAATAAGTCTTCCTCAATCTTAATGCCCCATTCTTCTTCATAGAAGCTAATTTCTTTGATGATGTATACAGCATACAGATGAAGTGTGGTGTACTGATGTATACTTTTCCTGATTTTAAACCATACATTATCCCCTTGTTCAGTTTGCACAACTGCCTCTTGATCCGTGTACAAGTGTTTCACGAGTGAAACGACGGAGTGTTTGTTGTTCTCAAGGCTATTTGTGCAGTCCCTTCTCACCCACACAGTCAAACGCCTTCGCACAGTCGGGGAAACACAAGGAAACATCTTTCTGGCATTCTCGCTTTCAGCCAAGATCCACGTGACATCAGCAATTACATCCACTGTTCCACATCCTCTCCTGAATGGTCTGGGAGTCCTCTCCAATGTACTGCTGCAATAATTGTTGGAGGATCTTCAGCAAGCTCCTCGGATATGATACCAATAAAATTGTCCTCTAATTTGAGCTTTCTGTTGGGTCACATTTATTTGGAATGGGGACAAATTTAGACCTCTTCCAATCAGTTGCCTTAAGTAGTTGTCATTTAAATTTCTTGGCATAGACAAGTGAGGGCTTTCCGTGTTTCATCAGCTTCTTGAAACAAGTCAATAGATATTTCATTACTTCCTGAGGCCTGGCTTTCGACTGTCTTCAGTGTAGCTTGGACGTCTTCATTCAGTTCTTCATCGTTTGCTGCCTCCTGAAATGTTCGAATGCAAACTAGTTCATTATGTTACAATTACTCTGTATTCTTCTCATTTTCTTTCAGTGCTTCCTGACCCGTTTAGTAGTTTGCTGACAGAATCTTTCAATACTGCAACTCGAGGCTGGAATTTCTTTTTTACTTCTTTCACTTTAAAATATGCTGAGTATGCTCCTCCTTCTTGGTTTTCTAGGTCTTTTCATATTTCATTCCAACATTTTACTTTGTCATCTCAAGCTGCTCTTTGAAATTTTTTGTTTAGCTCTTTGACTTTATGATTTCTTCCATTTGCCTTAGCTACTCCAATATTAAGAGAAGTTTCAAAGTATCTTATCACATCCACTTTGATTTTTTCTTTCTTTCCTATCTTTTTAATGGCCTTTTGATTTTTTTAATCCTGTTATTCAAAACAATTTGTTGGGAGTTAATACAAATATCAGATCATTCCATCATTCAATCACATTAAGCAGCATCAATTTCACTCCCTCTAGGATGACCTTGATTAAAACAAACAAACAAACAAACAAACAAACAAAAACAAAACAGCAATTGTTAGAGGGGATATGGAGAAATTAGAATCTCATCCACTGCCAATGGGAATGAAATATGGTACAACTATTGTGGAAAAAGTAAAGCCAACAATTGAAAAAACACACAAAAAAACTCCAAAAATGAATCACTAGAGGTATAACTACAAATATGCCCCAGCAATTTCTTCCCTTGGCCTGTAACCTATGGAGCTAATAGAAGTGACAGGAACAGTTTATCACAGCACTATCCACAGCAGCCGGAAGATGGAAACAAATGCACATAAATTAATGAATAGATAAAAATAATGCAGGTCATACAAAGAAATGTTACTAAGCAATAAAAAACAAGTTCTTGAGGCTGGCCCCAGCACCATAAATTAAGTGGAATCCTGCCCCTCCCCCGAAAAGAATTTGTTCCAAAGGACGACATTGACTCTGCAGCTATGGGAGATGGTCATATTTGATCAAAGCACACGGGAGCAGATGAAGGGGCAGGAGGAGAGAGTGGAGCACAGCCTGGCCCACCAGGCCGTGATGATGATGTTCCTGAGTAGAGCAGCCAGTCCACAGAGAGAACAACATGGCTGGCCCTACTATGAGACATGACGCCCCTCAGTGACTAAGGGCGATACAGGGGACAGCACCGGAGACACAGTGTGGGAATTGCACCTGACCTGATCCCACCACACCGAGGCAAATCACTGGGGGAGTGCAGCGGAACAGCAAGGGAATGGAGTGGCAAGGTCCCCAGGGAATGCTGAAAGTGGACTTTGGGGCCAGGGCGTGGTGCCCCAACAGACTGGACTGGAAAACGCTCCTAAGGGCCAACAAATGATCCCTGAACTAACTACAAGCTTTTCTCTTGTGAACTGTTTTGTTCTGTTCTTTGTCAGTGGTTTGTTTTTGTTGTTTTGTTGTCTGGTTGTATACTGTTGCTTTGTTTTCCTCTGTCTAGTTTTCGTGCATGTTAGTGACTCCACAGGTCTGTCTGAATAGGACAGGCTTGATGAACTATGTGGAGGAAAAACAACGGGACCGACAGTTCCGGGGGGACTTGGGGTGGGGGGGTAGGGGGGGGTAAGGAAGTGGTGTTAACAAACCCAGGGACAAGGGAAAAACATGGGACCCCAAATGGTAGAGAAGGGGGAGTGGCAGGCCTGGTGGGAAATGATCAAGGGTAAGGTTGCTTAGAGAAGAGGTATACTCTAGCCCCAGTGGCGATGAAGCATGGTAGTAGGGCAGGAGGAAAGTCAAGGGAGATGGAGGAAAGAGCTAGGAGTCAAAGGGCATTCATGGAGGTCTAGACAAAGACATGTACATGCAAATATATATAGGAGGATGGGGAAATAGATCTATGTGTCTATATTTATAGGTCAAGTACTAAGGTGGTGGAAGGACCTTGGGCCTCTACTCAAACACTCCCTCAATGCATGAATACCTTCTTTTATTAAATTGGAACTCTACGATGCTCACTCTCCCGACACAATGGCTGGAGCCAAAGTGGGTGAACAAGTAAATGTGGTGAAGAAAGCTGATGGTGCCCGGCTATCAAAAGAGATAGTGACTGGGGTCTTAAAGGCTTGAAGATAAACAAGCGGCCATCTAGCTCAGAAGCAACAAAGTCCACATGGAAGAACACACCAGCCTGTGTGATCGAGTGGTCCCAAAGGGATCAGTTACCAGGCATCAAAGAACAAAAAATCATATCATTGACTGCACACCTCCATGATAGGCTTGCTGAAGACAAATGGGTGCATAAGCAAATGTGGTGAAGAAAGCTGATGGTGCCCGGCTATCAAAAGAGATAGTGTCTGGGGTCTTAAAGGCTTGAAGGTGAACAAGCGGCCATCTAGCTCAGAAGCAAATAAGCCCACATGGAAGAAGCACACCGGCCAGTGCGATCACGAGGTGCCAAAGGGACCAGGTATAAGGCATCATGCAAAAAAAAAAAAGATATATGTGTGTATATGTATATATGTGTGTGTGTATGTATGTATATGTGTGTATATATATGTATATATATATATACCATATTGAATGAAGGGGGAAGTGCAGAGTGGAGACCCAAGGCCCAAGTGTCGGCCAATGGAGATCCCCTCATAGAGGGGTTTAGGAGAGGAGATGGGTTAATTAGGGTGTGAGGTAGTATCGATGAAGAACACAGCTTTCCCCCAGATCCTGGATGCTTCCTCCCCCCAACTACCATGATCCGAATTCTACCTTGCAGGGCTGGATAGGACAGAGGCTGTACACTGGTACATATGAGGGTTGGAGGTACAGGGAATCCAGGGTGGATGATACCTTCAGGACCAAGGGTGTGAGGGACGATGCTGGGAGAGTGGAGGGTGAGTGGCTTGGAAAGGGGGAACTGATTACAAGGATCCACATGTGACCTCTTCCCTGGGAGAGGGACAGCAGAGAATGGGGGAAGGGAGACTCTGGATAGGGCAAGATATGACAAAATAACGATGTATAAATTACCAAGCGCATATGAGGGAGGGGGGAATGGGGAGGGAGGGGGGAAAAAAAGAGGACCTGATGCAAGGGGCTTAAGTGGAGAGCAAATGCCTTGAGAATGATTGGGGCAGGGAATGTATGGATGTGCTTTATACAATTGATGTATGTATATGTATGGATTGTGGTAAGAGTTGTATGAGTCCCTAATAAAATGTAAAAGAAGAAAAGAGAAAAAAAATGATTAGGGCAAAGACTGTACAGATGTGCTTTATACAATTGATGTATGTATATGTATGAACTGTGAAAAGAATTGTATCAGCCCCAATAAATTGTTAAAATAAATAAATTAATTAATTAAAAAAATAAGTAAATAAAAAACAAGTTCTTTAAACATCTTAGAACATGAATGAAAATGAGGAACATTACATTAAACATATTAAGTCCATCACACACACAAAAGCCTCACCAAATATTGCATGCTCTCACTGTTTTCAGATGACACACAAATAAATATACAAAAACTAAAACTCATTATTAGCAAGGATGGGAATGGGCGAGAGGGGTGAATGTACACAGCTTGGCGACGGTAAATGATGTCTTTAAAAACTATGTAAGAAAGAAGGACCTTGCTTCTAGGAGCGTTGTAGCTGTATTTCTACAACAAATTTGTTACTTACTCTGGCAGTCTATGATATATTTAGTGTTCTTTGGTTGCACTATCATTCAAAGGCATCAGCCGTCCCCAGTCTTCCTTATTCGTGTCCAGCTTTTACAAGCATCTGAAGCAAATGATTTGGGTGTAGGCGCAGCTTAGTCCTCAAAGTGATATATGTGAATACTCACCATCACATCTATTATGATTCATAGCAAACCTATAGAACAGAGTAGAACCACCTCTGTGGATTTCTTTCTTTTTTTTCAAAACTATTTTATTGGGGGCTAATACAGATATCAACCATTTCAAAGTTCAATCACATCAAGCAGTATTGCTGTCACAATCAGTTTCAAAACATTCTTTTGCTTCCTGAACTCCTTGACATCAGCTCACTTTTACCCACACCACAACCACTGCTACACCCTCCCCGCCCCCAAATGAAACCCTGATTCTACTCGCTGTCCCAATAGGTTCATCAATCCTGGGTCTCACATAATGAAAAACAGAAAAATAGATAACAAAAAGTCAAGAGGGTGACCCCCACTGACATAACACATCTGAGATAAACCCCAGTATGAACTAATAAAAACCCCAAATATATAAAATATTGAAAACTAGGTCAGGCCTAACCTGCATCCGAGGGGAATCAAGTGACAAGGCTGTAACTGTTCAAGTCAGGTTTATCATTTTGATCTGTAGTTACCGCTCCAATGTCCTCTATTTGGTAACCAGTCTCTTCCCCTCTCTCTATTGTGAATAGAGGGAACTCACCAGAGCCTTATTTCCTATGTAGATCCCACGAATGTATCTTGGCTCCCACTGTCACCCATAACTTTCTGCAAACCTGATTTTCATAATTTAGGCTCTGACACCATTCCTTCCTTCAACTTTGGATTATATGATTTCCCATCCTTCAGTCACTGATGTTGGTGTGCTTCTTCCATGTGGGGTTAGTTGACTTCTCCCTTACATGGCTACTTGCTTAGAAACAAGCTTTTAAGAACTCAGTCAATACTTCACCTTACAGCCAGACACCATCTAATTTCTTCATCACATAGTGCTATAGCACCCATTTCCCCTGTGTTTCCTTTCCAAGGGCATTTATGGAGCAGGGCCATGATGTAAATCTAATTGTTTTTACACTGAATTTAATGGGAATTCAAAACCCATTCCTGGATTTTTAAAAAACATTTGCCCTTGGCTCCCTTTCAAACCTCCTCATTAATTTATAATATAGTGTCTTATTGATCACCCTCCTTTGGCATAATGAACTTCTGTTCATATTGTCTTTGATTAACTCCTGTACTAATTTTTTAAAGCCCTGTGAGAGAGGGCTATTGAGCCAAGGTAGGCTAACTCCACATCATAATATCTAATTATTCAATGATACAGAATCCGTGCGTTTGTGGCTGGACACTATTCACAGAAATGATGAGGGTTAATTGTCAGGGAAATTTACAATAGTAATCACTGAGAATGTCAGTCACAGGTTTGCTGGAATAATACAAATCTTAATAGAGCATATAGTGCATTGATGTAGTAAGATTGTAGTAACAATCTTAGTGTAGCTGTCTTCTGCTTCCTTAGACATCATGAATTTTCAGTTTTAAGTCCACAGGATACAAGTGTGTCCGAGGTAGAATTCAGTTTGCCCAGTGGATTTTCTGCATTGAATTATTTGACTACTGTATGTCTCAATGTGCTTTTTGGTGGGGGGAGGGATTAATCTAGTTGGTGTTCTCCTGGTTTCTGGATGACTATCTGGGGAAGTTTTCTTCTGAGAATTCCCTTACTACTTCAATGGTAGTCTTATTTCTTTCTGCTTCGGCACACCAATAATTTGATGATTATTTTACTTCCTGACATCTCACATCATGACTTTCTTCAGATTCTATTTTGCTTTTGTTTGTTTCTCTTGTTTGCTGAAGTCTACTTGATTGTCTTTGATTTCACTGATTATATTTTTCTTTTCTTCCATTCTATTGGTCAGATCTTGTACTGTGTTTTATATTTCTGCTAAGTCATTACTTAATTTCTAAATTTCCTTTGGGTCTGAGGTTTTGAGTATCTCCATTTCTTCATTTGTTTCCTGGATTGTGCCTCTAATCTCTTGTAGGGCCCTAAACACCATTCTCGTATTCTCTATCTAGTAGCTCAAGGATTTCTTTTTCTGTGTATTCCATTGGGTTTGGGTAATCTTCAGTTGTTGACTTGTGTTTTTTTTTAATTTGTGTGTGTTTGTGTGTGTGTGTTGTAGCTGCTGATGTTTGTTGTTTGCACTACATCTTAGTCGAGTTGTAGATGATGCATAGGGCTTTTGCTTTCTTAATGTGTGATGTTCTTGATGTCATCTTACTGCTCCTTGGGTCATTAGTGTTCAATGCATCACACCTGTTCTTTAGAGGTTCTCGAAATTCAGATTTATCCCTCATTTACATATGAGATACAATCAGCCCCTGACCTGGTTTTACCTGCTGATCTTGAATTTCTCCATATTTTTCTTCCTATAGATGTAGTCAATTTGATTTTTGTGTATTCAATGTGGTTGAAGTTCATGTGTATAGTTGCTGTTGTGTTGTTGAAAACGGTATATGTGAAGAAGTTGTTTGTCTTAATATTCTATCATGAACTTCAGTTTTGTTTCTATTACCAAGATCATATTTTCTTTATTAAAAAAATTTATTAGGGACTCATACAACTCTTATCACAATCCATACATACACCCATTGTGTAAAGCACATCTGTACATTCTTTGCCCTCATCATTTTCAAAGCATTTGCTCTCCACTTAAGCCCTTTGCATCAGGTCCTCCATTTTTCCCCCTCCCTCCCCACTGGCCCTCCCTCATGAGGCCTTTATAAGTTATTATTTTGTCATATCTTGCCCTGTCTGATGTCTCCCTTCACTCCCTTTTCTGTTGTCCATCCCCCAGGTAGGAGGTCACATGTAGATCCTTGTAATCAGTTCCCCCTTTCCAACCTACTCACCCTCTACCCTCCCAGTGTTACCCCTCACACCCCTGGTCCTGAAGGTATCATCCTCCCTGGATTCCCTGTGCCTCCAGCTCTTATATGTACCAGTGTACAACCTCTGCCCTATCCAGTCCTGCAAGGTAGAATTTGGATAATGGTAGTAGGGGAGGAAGCATTTAGGAACTAGAGGAAAGCTGTATTCTTCATTGGTGCTACATCGCATCCTGACTGACTCATCTCCTCCCCTAGACCCCTCTGCAAGGGGATCTCCAGTGGCCGATAAATGGGCTTTGGGTCTCCACTCTGCACTCCCCACTTCATTCACTATGTTAATACTTTTTTTCTTTCTGATGATGCCTTATACCTGATCCCTTCGACACCTTGTGATCGCACAGGCTGGTGTGCTTCTTCCATGTGGGCTTTGTTACTTCTGAGCTAGATGTCCGCTTGTTTACCTTCAAGCCTTTAAGTCCCCAGACACTATCTCTTTTGATAGCCGGGCACCATCAGCTTTCTTCACCACATTTGCTTGTTCACCCACTTTGGCTTCAGCCAACTTAATAGAAGAAAGTATTCATGCATTGAGGGAGTGCTTGAGTAGAGGCCCAGGGTCCTTCCGCCACCTTAATACTAAACCTATAAATATAGGTACATAGATTTATTTCCCCATCCTCATATGTATATTTGCATATGTACATGTCTTTGCCAAGATCATATTTCCTAACTACTGATTTTTCCCCTTTGTTCCAAACTTTTGCATCCCAATCACCAGTAATTATCAATGCATTTTGATTGCATATTGAATGCTTGATCAATTTCAGAATGAAGACTTTGGCTAAATTCTTCAAATTTTGTATCTATATTTATATCTAAATATAGATGGCTACATAAATTTGAATAGAAATCTTGACTGCATTTCCATTATGCAGATAGATATTATCTTATCACAGACAGTATTGTACTTCACTATAGAACCGGAAATATCTTTTTTGATGACAAATGCAAAATCACTTCTCTTCAATCTGTCATTCCTGGTAGAGTAAGTATATGATTCTCCAATGTAAAATGGCCATTATCAGTCCATTACAGCTGACTAATGTCTAGAAAATCAATCTTTATGCATTCCGTTTCATTTTTGATGACTTCCAATTTTATGAGAATCATACTTCACACAATCCAAGTCATGATGATTAAATTGAAGTTTGCAGCTGTTTCTTCTCACTTGAAGTTGTACCCCATCAGCAAATGAAACCCCCAAAGGCTTTGCTGTCAAATGCTTTACTCCAGCCACATCATTATTGTCAACTGGTGGTAGTTGAGTTTTTTTATCCCAATATGGCAGCACCTGTAAGATGATCTAACCTGTCAATCAGGTCACAGTCTGATGGTGTCTCCTTGTGGGCATGGCCTTCTGATAAGGAGAATCCTGAAAACTGCCTCTCTCTCTCTCTCTCTCTCTCTCTCTCTCTCTCTGTCTTCACCTTGCCATTGAGGAGCCATGCGGAAACCTGCCTGAGCCCTGGAAATGCATCCACCATCATTGTATCTACAAGACTTTGTATCCACCGGCCAGTGATCTTCCTGCATTCTGCATCATTGCGTGTGGCTACGTGAGTCTGAAGAGGGGCTTACGGACTAGTGTCGGATTGATGGACTTGAGTTGGACTGGGCTGGGCTGTTTTATTGATTCATAATTACTTCTTGATGTAAAGCTATATCTTACACATATCTGAGTATCACTGGATTTGTTTGTCAACCTGGCCTAACACACAGCTCTTCCTCAGTCATATTTTGAGTGCCTTCCAAACTGAGGAGCTCATCATCTGGCCCTTTTGTTGATAATTTTCTGTTGCTATTCATGAGGTTTTCCATTTCTGACAATGCTCCATTGCTAACTGTAAGGTTTTCAGTGGCTAATCCCTCTGAATTGGATAGCCTGATAGATATGAAAATTGGACACATGAAGAAGGGAGAGTGGGAGTATACCCATGAAGATATTGAGGTTTGACAGAGGATATTTGTATATGTGCATTTATCTTTGCTGCAAATATATCCATGAATGTGCAGAAGCCTCCAGGGGGCAAAGTTATGTAAACGTCTTAGACCAAACCAGAAACTGATGGAATGAGTCACTGGGACTGGAGGATCAGCACCATAGTCTTGGGGACAGAAAGATCAATTGGGATAATATAGTTCAAAAAGAAATTGTTCTATATTCTACTTTGGCGAGTAGTGATTGAGGTCTGAAAAGCTCATGGGTATGCATCTTTCATCATCCAATGGAAAGAAAAGTGATGAACATTTAAATCCATATAAAAATAGACTAATGGGCCACATAAGCACCAATCTTCATAACCCTGAGACCAGAAGAACTAAATGGCTCCTGTCTGCCAATACCAAGAAAAGGATGGCATTGGAAGGTCCTGAGAGAGTGGGAGAAAAATGTGGAACAAAACTCAAAACCATAAAAGAGACCAGGCTTATTGGTCAGATGAGGACATGTGGAATCCCCATAAGACGATAACCTTTAGGCCTCGAATGATCTCACTCCATGTTAGATTAACTAATCATTCAAGAGAGAAAGTTCAGCATTTCTTCAAGGACAAAGTTCAGAGAGTTAAGACATTTAGTGTAAATCTTCACCTAATTCACAATAAAAGATTTTTTAAAGTTTCTGCTCTCATGAACCTTATATTCTATAAAGTGGGGAGGGGATGCTAAAAACAAAAATAAATACATACAATAGATAGTATTTAGTGTCCAAGAGAAATGAGAGTGATAAAAAGAGAAGAATACCATGGTCTAGGAATGGAACGGATTTTACAATCGAAGAGGTCAGTTACAGGAGGTTTTGCTGTATCATGAGCCGGTGATGGGGCAGGTGAGTGTACATCTGGTAAAGGTAAAGGAAACATGACAACCTACTAATAGGCACTACCACTGGATTTTCCAGTGCCTCCAGGACATGTTATCACTTTACTATGTGCCTGCACTTGAGGTTGTTGTAATTAGTTGCCATATAGTAGGCTCCAACTCAGGGGGATCCCATGTACAGCAGAATGAAACATTGCTTGGTCCTGCATCATCTTCATGGTCATTGGTAGGCTGGAGTTCATTTTGTAGCCACTCTGTCTTCCAGCCTAGGAGGCTCAGCTTCCAGCACCATATTACACAGGATTTTATTGTGATCCATATGGTTTCCAGCGGCTGATTTTTAAAAAATATTTTACCAAGCCTTTGTTCTTACTCTGTTTTAATCTGGAAGCGCTGCTCAAAACCTGTCCACCCTAGGTGACCCTGTTTGTATTGAAATGACCAATGGCATCGCTTCCAGCATTTCAGCAACCCACCCTCCACCATACTCTGACAATTTAACCGACAAGTGGTAGGCACTTGAGGTACAAGAAAACTTCTCCAAAAGGTATTCTAGATGCTATAAACGTACAAGGCAACCATTCCTTAGCTTCATGACATTTGTCTGTCCTTGGAGATGACTTCAAGAGGTTGTTGGAGATGACTTCAAGAGGTGTCACCAGAATCTGTTTGATGCATGACTTGCACTGTCCCAGTCACTTAACAAGGAGTTCTCCGATTCCTGCTTTCCATCTCTTCCCTTTTCTGCCTTATTTCCCTTCTTCTCACGTACACGGTTTCTTTGCTTTACTGAATTTCTTCTACTGGGTTAGTCAGAGCCCTGCGGTGTTTGTTTAAATAAATCAATGTGTCAAAAATGTGAAAACTACGAGGCCTTAGATCCTTGCATGGCTCATGATGAATGTGCAGCGGTGCCTAGGGTACAGGACTTAAAAAGCACAGGATATCTTTTTAAACTGTTACTGTCTTGCATGGAAAAGGTTGCTTTTCCTTAAAAATTTTTTAAACAAAATGAGCTAATGTTTTGGAGCCTCTTCAGTCCACCCCACTGTTGGAGGAGAACTGACACCTTCAGAAGCTGCAGGTGAAATGAAAACGGTTTCTGTCATGGGCACCCTTTGTCCAATTAGCATTGGGTGAAGTAGTGATAGTCAATTTAAGGGCTGTTTTAGGGATCTTGGTGGCAAGGTGGATTAAGCATTGGGCTAAAAGTTCAGTAGTTCAAATCCACCAGCTGCCTTGATGAGACTTTCTAGTCCCTTAAAAAGTTTTTGATATTGGGAATGTAGAGGGAGGGTGGGTTGGAAAGGGAGAACTGATTACAAGGATCTACATGTGACATCCTCCCTGGGGGATGGACAACCAAAAAGTGGGTGAAGGGAGACGCCAGACAGGGCAAGATATGACAAAATAATAATTCATAAATTATCAAGGGTTCATGAAGGAGTGGCGGGTGGGAGGGGAGGGGAAAAATGAGGACCTGATTGATGCCAGGGGCTTAAGTGGAGAGCAAATGTTTTGAGAATGATGAGGGCAATGAATGTACAAATGTGCTTGACACAATTGATGTATGTATGGAGTATGATAAGAGTTGTATGAGCCCCTAATAAAATGATTTTTAAAAGTTTTCTAAACCCATAGAGGTAGTTTATCTTTCCCTAAAGGGTCACTGTAAGTCAGAATCGACTGGAGGGCAGTGGGTTGAGTTTAAGTAATGGATAAGGAAGGTTTTTCCATCCAACTTTCTAAATATTCTTCAACAAAAAGGAGCAAACCAGCACTCACGTGCCTCTCTTCCAGCGTCTTAGCATGCCGTGAGTTTATTTTGATGTTTGTTTATTGGTTTCTCGACCCAAGTAACCAGCTGAACTAGAGTCTACTCTGACTCAGTACAGTTGTTCCATGGAATTTTCAATTGCTGATGTTTTAGCAGTTTGATCATAAGGCTTTCTTTTCAAAGTCCCTTTGGGTGGGTTCCAACCATCAAACTTTCTGTTGATAGCTAAGTACTTAACTGTTTGCACCAATTAAGCAGCTCTAACCAAATTCTTTTATTCTACCTAGTGTTGGAGGTCATAAGGTACATAGTGTACCCACCACAGGGACCAGAGGTATTTGTAGAATTGTTAGCTTTAAAATTCATAGGAATGTTGCATTCTACTCCATGAAAATGTTTTGCCATAATAATGTGTTTTTTCCTAAAAAATGTCAAGTAAAATTGATGCTCCTAGAAAGCTGTAGTGTAAGGTTCTGTGTGGTCTCAAGGTCACCTCCACTTGCAGCCCAGGTAGATGTGTTCGTCTGAAAAGCTCGGTGTGGCAGAGTATGGAGGCTTGGCTCAGCCATGAATGTGCAGGTTGGTCTCTGACAGTCACTGTGACTCTGGGTTTATTTAATTTGTCTATGTGATCTGAACATTGGGCCAGGTCACCTCCCCACTTCTCTCAAGTTCCCTGACACCACTGCTCCATGTATTGCATTTTGCTGCATTTTATTAATTTGGGAAGAATCTTTGATCAGAATCAAGTATTTTCTTTTTTTATTTTTTAGCCCAGTAAAAGGATTTTTAGTGAAGTAACAGGAAATAACTCTAGTTATTTCTACAAGGCGACAGGCAAAAACAACAACATTTTCCTGTTTTACAAAAAGCTTCATGCCCAGCCTCAGAACCAAACACTAGCACAACTACATTCTGCTTGAGTTCTAGCATGCTTGGGGCTTAAATCAATGAGACCACAACTTGGCTATCTTCCCTTTCATCCAAAGAATATCTGTCAATTACCCGTGCATCATCTGCTCCCTGCCCCATGCAGGCAGGCTCAGAAATGTCTTTTGAAGACACAACATGGAAAAACTTGCCAAGACTGCCATAGAGTTTGTCTTAGAGCCTTAGGAACCAATGGATCTCTCTAAATTCTCCTTATTTCACACAGGAGGAACAATTCTATCACAAATTTAGTCTTGATATAATGAGACCACGAGTGTGAGTGGCCCTGCAGATCGGAAGGGCTTCATAAATGTTAAATGCTAATATCAATAGAGTTTTATATGGAAGAGTTGGGCAGTGGGACAAAGGAGGCTGACGTCTGAGACTGGTGTTATCCACGGGGCTCAGGGAAGCTGGTGTTGTGATCTCTAGCCTGGGCCCAGGAGAGAGAGTAATGAAAGGTCACTGGCCTCCCTCCCTTCTAGGCCAGAGCAGGGCTGAGGATGTAGAAGCTCCTGGGGTTTGAAGATGCGACAGAATACCAGCCCAGCCCCAGTGTGCTGTCATACATTTCCATCAGGGCAAGGTTCTAGTGTAGACTGAGCAACTGGGAAACCAGAATGGTGGGTCACATAAGAGCTCATGACACACAGAATCCAGGAACAGGAATAGGAGTAGCGAAACCAGGAGGGTACGGAGGAAGTGGGGAGAGGAGGGGAGGATGGGGGAACCGATTGCAATGATCAACACATACACCCCCTCCTTCCAGGGGGATGAACAATTGAACCCATGGGGGAAGGAAGACGGTGGTTGGTGTAAGATATGAAAATAATCATAATTTATAATTTATCAAGGAGCCATGAGAGTGGGATGGGGTAAGGGAGGATAAAAAGAGGAGCTCAAATAGAAAGTAAATATTTAGAAAATAATGATGGCAACATATGTACAAATACGTTTGATACAATTGATGTATGGATTATTATAAGAGCTCCCCAATAAAATGATCTTTTAATTAAAAAAAAGGATGGGGGTCAAGGAGTATTCAGGCTCTCTTTACAGCTCTTCAGCATGGAGTCTTGATGGGCACATCCTAAGGAAATTCTGGACTCCTCCACTTGTGGTTTTTGGGTCTTCACAAATTCATGCCATCGATGTCTCTGGTCTGTGTTGCTTCAGTAGCCCTGCATCCACTAGTGTGTCTATAGTCTGGCCTGCAGTCAAAGCCCGAGTGACCTCTGCAAACAGCAAAATGGATCCCATAGCTCTTCAGCCAGAGCCTTCCGCACTTTCCAGACCTTACCGAGCTACTCCAGAGCCCACGGGCCACACAAAGAAAGAGTGCCAGCTCCCTATGGCAGGCAGACAGCCCCAGTCCATGCCGCCGTGCCCTCTGGACTCGCGGCCTGGTTCAATCCAACAGATTCTGCTCCTTCCCAGGCAAGGCTTGCACTTTTGCGTGCTCTCTCATGTGGCTATCTGGGAGGCTCCTCCTCCGCTTGGAGCCATCTTGTAGTGATTGATGAAAATGGTCAAGATCTTTGCAGGTGAAGTGATGGCAAAACTCATGACATTATATACTTTAAATGCAGCTTATTGTATGTAAATAATAAATTTGATTAAGTGTTTTACATTTTTAATGAGTCCTTTAAAGGGTATAATTGATATTTATTTAGAATCACTGCTGCTACATGATGAGATCTGGAAACAGCTTAAGCTCACAAGTCAAAACAAAGCAAAGCAAACACAATCATGCCCACAATTTACTCTGTGGGCAGTACCTCTACTCTTGTACCCACACTATGCTTGTCGTTTAACATGCATCCCGTCAGTTATCTTTCTGATGGTTCCATGAGGTGGCCTGAAACACTGTAAGCCCTGTTCTCTGCCATACCCTCTTCCACCCCTGCTTGCTAGTCCCTGGTTTACCTTGGGGTTAGAGCCAACTGAACCAGAGTGGATGGAAGCTGGCAGGCAAGTGCCATTTATTGTGGATTTGCACCAAGAGTTAGGGAGCTCAGACCCTGCAGTTTGTGCCTCAGCGCAGCCCCGACAAAGCCAGGTTCCAGCAGGCCAATCAAAGGCCTCTGGAGGCATAGGTGCAGAGAAGAAAATGGGTTGATAACAGAGAGGAGCAGAAGGGATAACTACCTGAGTCCTGCCTATGGTCCTCTAGAGAGTCTCTTGCCTCAATGAAGATGATGTTCTCTGAGGGAGTCTCGCTCCTTTCAACTAAATTATCCCTAATAAAGTAGGTATTCATATCTCCAAATGAAACCCAATGTTGCCTAATAGATTCCAAATTATAGTGGTCCTGTAGGACAGTGCAACACTACTCCCCAGGGTTTTCTAGACTCCTAAATAGTCACAGGAGCAGAGAGCCTCATTTTTCTCCCACAGAGCAGCTGGTGGATTTGAATCGCAGACCTTGTAGTTATCAGTCAAATTCTTAGTCCGTTGTTCCACCAGGTGTCCTTAGCTCTGTATACTTGTTCTTGCTATTAGATGCTGTTGAGTGAGTTCCGGCTCTTAGCCACCCTATCCACAACATAACAAAAGACTACCTGGTCCTGTGGGATCTGTGTTTGAGCCCATTGTTGGAGACACTGTCTCCGTCTAGCTTATTGAGCGTCTTCCTCTTTCCTGCTGTCCTTCCACTTTAGCAAATATGATGTCCTCCATGGAACGGTCTCTCCACAACCTGTCCAAAGTATGTGAGATGAAGTATCACACTCTTTGCCTCTCGGGAGCATTTTGGCTGTACTTGTTCCAAGATAGATTTATTTGGTTTTTGGACAATCCATGGTACTTTCGACATTCTTCCCCAGCACCATTATTAAAACACATGGATTTTTCGTAGGTCTTCTCTAGCCAATGTCCAACTTGGCTTGGACCAGGCCCACCTGAGCCCTCATATTAATGTCACTTCTCTTCAACAGTTAAAGAGGTCTTGTGCAGCAGATTTACCTACTGCAGTTTGTCCTTTGATCCCTTGACTGGTCCTTTCATGGGCACTGATTGTGAAGCAAAGCTAGATGACATCAACAATGATATCTCTTGTTCCACGTCCTCTTCTGGATCCAGCCTGAACTGCTGGCAGCTCCCAGTCAATGGACTGCTGCAACCGCCACTGGATCGTTCAAAGCAAACTTTTGTTTGTACGTGATATAATAATATTGTTCTACAATTAAAGCATTCTATCAGGTCACCTTTCTTTGAATGGGTACAAAGAGAGATCTCTTCCAGTCAGTTTGGAAAGTAGTTGCCTTTCAAATTTCCTGGCATAGAGGACTCAGTACTTCAACAAGCTTCGGCAGCTTGTGGAAACATGCCAATTGGTATTCCATCAGTTCCTGGAGATTTGTCTTTGACTAATGCTTTCAGGGAAGCTTGAACGTCCTTCAGTAGCATAGGTTCTTGCTCATACGCTCCCTCCTGAAATTCATGGAATATCAACCAGTTCTTTTTGGTACAGGGGTTCTGTGTATTCTTTCATCTTCTTCTTTTTTTTAATAATACAACTTATACATTTCAAATAGACAAACGAATTAGTATCATGTACAGTGTCTTAAGATAACTTGCCCTTGAATGGGAGCTTCCTTTCCAGTGCATTGAGATTTACAAGCTGTATCTAAAAATGTACTGCTGTGGAAAATGAAGATCGCTTAAATTGAATGGGGGTACGGGAGCGCCTGTGTTTTTTCTTGGTATTAATTGCTGTAGCACTGTCCTGCGGGCGGCGGAGCGGGTTTCATATTTTCTTTAGACAACATTAGGTGCCGGAGCTCTTGCAGGACAACTTTGATCTTGTAGGAATTCTGCCCTGTTGCTGGCACTAGCTCTTGGGTCCACCACTCCGTTAGAGCGATTCACTCCATTCATATTAATTTTTGTTATAAATCTTACAAAGGGGGGTGCTTCAGGGAATCTAGGTCCACATCCTATTTTAAGGCTGTATGTCCAGTTTTAGTAAATTGCCTGAGCCCATGGTGGCTGTCGTCTTATGTTGCTGTCTCTCGAAAGCCGACTCCCGTTTTCCATCTTCTTTGGATGCTTTCTACATTGTTCAGTCTTTTGCCCATGGAATCCTTCACTATGACAATTTGAGGCGTGGGCTTTTTCTTGAGTTCTTTCAGTTTAAAATATGCTGAGCATGTTCTTCCTTTCTGTCTTCTAACTCTAGGTCTCTGTACATTTCATTATAATATTTTACTCTGTCTTCCTGAGCTGCCCTCAGCTCTTGACTTCCTCATTTGTTCATTGTGCCTTCGGTACCCCATGAGTAAGAGCACTTTTCAGTCTCTTCTGACATCCACTTTGCTCTTTTCTTTCTTTCTTGTCTTTTTAAGGACCCTTTGCTTTCTTAATGAATGGTGTTTTTCATCTCTTCCCACAGCGTCTCAGTCCTTCTGTCATTAGTGTTCAACTAGTCAATCTGTTCTTGAAATTCAAACTGAAATTCAATCTTTCATAGTAGTGCGTTACTATTTTTTTTAAATTTTGCTTGAGTCTGTTGTAATGTTGCCCTTTTCATCTCTACTTCTAGAGATTTGCATCTTGTTTTCTTCCCTTTCTTCAGTTTGCCAGTATTTTGTAAATATTGTTGATCCTTTCAAAGAACCAACTTGTGTCTTGATTTCTCCCCCTCATTATTTTTATGTTTTCCAGTTCATTTATTTCCACTCTAATTTTAATGAAGTCTTTTCTTCTGTGGCTGGAGGGGTTTTGCTGTTGTCCTTATTCTAGTTGTTGGAGGTGTTGTATTAAGTTGATTTTGGTTTTCTCTTCCTTTTTAATGTGTGCATTGATTGTTATAAATTGACTGCTGATGACTATTTTTGCTGTGTTCCAAAGGTTTTGGTATTTTGTGCTATCTTTCTCATTTGTTTCAAGGAACTTCCTAATTCCCCCCCCCCCCCTTATTCGGTCCAGTCTTTTTAAAGCGGTCTGTTATTCAGTCTCCATGTATTTGTCACTATGTTCTTTCTATTGGTGATTTCCAGTTTAATAGCATTGTGATCCAAGAAAATGATGTCTATGTGGTTAAGCCTTACTTTGTGATCTTTCCTGAAACCTTCTCTGTGTGCACTGGAGAAGAATGTGTACTTTGTTGTTGTGGGGTGGTGGTGGTGGTGGTGGTTCTGTTTCTATCGCACAAGTTGAGATGGTTGATTGTGTTGGTCACCTCTTCCATATCTCTACTGAGTTTCTTTCCCGATGATCTGTCTTTCCCTGAGAGTGGTTATTGAAGTTTCCTGCTATATTTGCCAAGCTGTTCATTTCTTTCCTTCACTCTGTAAGAGATCTGTTTGTGTGAATCGTGAAAAAAAGATTATTTTAATGGTCTAATTAAAGGGTTATCCAATTTGTTTAAAGAAAGAAGAATTTTTCCTGTCATTAACTCCAATAGAATTTTCTGCTAGAGCTCCTTTTAAGGACTCTGACAACGTAATGGGCAGTGTATTAAACGGGTTTCACAAAAGACTCAGGAACTGTCACATGACCACACAGTCTAGCAAATCAGTAAAATTTTAGGGCATAATGTTAAACTGTGACTCTTAAAAGACAGCTCCCCAAGGTGGTATCTTTTTATTAGAAGGATATAAGTAAAATTAAAAACAACCACAGAGACACATTATGTGAAGAATCTGGGCACCCCTCACACTCTTACTGTTGTACCCTCAACACTGAATTTCAGAAAATCTCTTCAGTTGGGGTTGTATGGTTCTGGCTGACAGCTTTCTCCTAAAGCTGATTTTTTCTCGTCAGTGCTATTTCCTATCACCTTGGAGACAGTGTTCTGGCAAGAACAATGGAATCACCTGCCCCGCCCCTCTTCTTTAGAGAGGATGAGTTCTGTAACCAATGCCTGCAGGCACCGACTCATCAGAACTGACCTGGCAAGGGGACACTTACTGGTGGTTTAGTTCAAAGCTCCCAAAGACCAGAATTCAGCTGTCAACTGCTGAGACTCCTCAGAGAAGGTAGAGCATTCTTCATTCGGAGGCCTCTCAAATTATTACCTGCTCCCTCGTCCTTCAACTATACTGACTTCATCATTTTCCCACTTATCACAGTTCTTTATGATTGCTACCTTGGGAGCTTAAAAAATAAGTTGTATAAGGCCCATTCTCAGAGACTGTGGTCTAATTGATCTGAGGGAGAGACCCTGATATCAAGACATTTTCAAATGTAGCCAGGGCTGCCAGCCAGTACAACACATGAAGGAATAAGCAAGTACTATTATTCCCACTTGAGGCTAGCTATTCTCATACAATGAATGCGATGAGAACGATATTCTGCATGTAAGAATCACTTTCTTTCTTTTTAATATATTTTATTGTGTTATAAGAGTTTACATCGCAAATTAGGTTCCCACTGAACAATATGTATATTTCTAGACATATTGGCCACATTTTCACATTATATCAATATTATTTTTAGTGGTTTTCTTTAAAAAGCATGCACCTCCATGTTCAAATGGCTTTTAAAATGAGTTCTATACACATAATCACAATCAGTTCTAGTGCTCCCTCCCCCTTCCCAGATGCCTTCTTTTTTTCCCAAATCCCCTCACCCCCTATCTCCCACCCCAACCCCCATCTACCCCACATTTCTGATTAGCCATTACATCAGTTATTTTCTTTATACATCTACTTCTTCTGTGCTTCACAAACTGGGAAACCTAGTAGTAAAAGTAAAAACAAAAACAAGATAAAATGGCAATAATAAAATAAATAAATACAGAGTAAGAAAGAAAAGACCACCTAAATATGTTAAAAGCCAGAGAAGAAACTTTTGGTGTAGAACAAGAAAGAAATACTAGAGCCAGATCAAATTCATGTTGGAGCAAGAAGGAAGTCTTTTGATCCACCGTCAAGTTTACAATTATCCCTGTCTGAGAGTCAAACTGTTTGAATCCCTTGCCTGTGGCTAGAAGGGATCTGTCGGCGGCTTAACCTAACGATACTCTGCAGATGGATTTTGGGCTTCCACTGTTCTCCATAGCTTTCTACAAATTGGGTGCTCTGCGACTTTTCCCTTAATCATATTTGGATTTTATCATTATCTGCGGATCACACAAGCTAGTGTGCTTCTTGATGTGGAATTAGTTGATGGCTCACTTCAGTGACTGTGTGTTTGAATACTAACATTTAAGACCCCAGACACTATTCCAATTGATAGTTGGGCACCATCTGCTTTCTTCACCACACGTTGGTATAGCCCCCTTATCTTCAGTGATCCTTTCTTGAAGGTAAATATTGAGGGCAGGGCCATATTATCAGAACCAATTCTTTGGAACTAGAATCAAGTGGGTGCCCAGAATCCATCTGCTTCTTCGCTGGTTATGCAGGACTCTTTCTGGTTTCATTTGGCAGTCATATTATGACAAAAACAAAACCCCACAAGACCATCACCATCACCATCACCACCACCACCAGAAACAAGTTAGTAAACAAACAACAAAAGGAAAACAAAACCAAAAACAAATAAGCAAAAGAACAAAAAACCCAAAGAAACAAAAAAAGAAAAACATTGTCAATCACCCCCCCTCGGGTACAAGACAATTGCATTGATACCATGAACAATTTCTCCAATGACACGGAACTCAAGCCACTGTCAATTTGAGTCATCTACGGGAATACAGTTAGATCCACTCAACCCACACCCCATGCGTTGTTGCCCTCCACAGCTCCATCTCTCAATGAATTGAACTCTGCTGACACTGAGTGTGGGGATTGGTGCCAGGGGAAAACTTCCTGTATCAATTTTTTCAAGTCCAGATCCTAGCCCAATAGTTCAAAACCTGTCATATCAATGCAAGGGGAGCACTGAGGTACTAACTATATGGTGAAAGAATCACTTTCTACTTCCCCAGAAAAGGAAAACTGTGCATTGGAAGCCACAGTTCTTTTTCTTTATTAAAAGAATACAAGTTAATAGTATATTTACAGCAACCATCTGTTCATGCATCCAACTCACCTACACACAGTTGGCCCCCACATATGCTGGAAGAGAAGGGGGAGGAAGAACAAACAGAACACGGGTCAGGGGTTTGGAAGTCTTGTGTTTAGTTCTTGTTCATTACCTGCTAGCCGAGTGGCTTTGGCCAACTCCCTTAAATTAAGAAAGTTTTAACACAAGCGATCTAGCAAATGAAGGAACTGAATCAAAAATATCAATGGATATATATTTCTAAATGTGGATTTACAAGAGCTCTAGTAGCATAATGGGCTATGCATTGGGTTGCTACCTGCTAGGTCAGAAGTTTGAAACCACCAGTTACCCCAAGGGAGAAAGATAAGGCTTTCTACCCCTGTAAAGTCTGAGAAACCCACAAAAGCAGGTAAACTCTACTAGAGAATTACCGTGAGTCATACTCAATACAGTGAGAAGAAATGGATTTAAAAGACATAGGCTTTGTCAACACTGTGAATGAGATGGAGATGTAAAAAAATGTATATGAATTTTTTGATGGTCTGTTCTCTATTCTTCTACCCAGTTCACAATAAAAAGTATTTTTTAAAAGTGTTAAGAAGAAAGAAACAAGAAGGTTATCACGTGGACAGACACACAATATATGAGGAATAGGAACCGAGAGACCACAGACAACTCACTTAGGACCAACCGTCTGAGACTGCAGTGATTTTCTACACCTTCACCTTTCTACACTAGCTCTGATCTGACAGCCCAGGTGTCCAAAGAGGGTGCGATTGAAGAGCTTCCCTTAAGCTTGCACTGTTACCAGCATAATGAAAACCCAAAGACGACCCAGCGATGACTGCGTGCCTGTTCAATGTCACATTGCACGTTGTTCAACAACGCACTATTGATAGATAGATTGATTGATAGATGAAGAAAGAAAGCATTACTTAACTTTCCAGGAGAATGTGCCATTGTTTGGCTTTGCTATTTGCTATAATTTAGATTTTGTGGTGTTAAGTGTTTGATTATAGATATTCGTCCAGTAGAAAGGCAAATTATTGTTGTCATGAAAATTATTGCCCTTCAGTGAAAAGAAATCTTGATTTATCACTCTGTAGGACTTGTTTTAAATCCATTTTAGTGTGCCTTTCCTGGTAAATAAGTCCCACTATCTCAAATGCAATTTGAACTGGCCTTACCGACTCAAGGTTCCTCTCATTAATCAATGAACTGAATCAAATCATTGCTAAAAGTTTGTCCTACTTAGTTTAAGAACAATGCTTTTAGTTTCTGAAGACTTTAGTCTTTTTTCCCTAGCAGTATCTGTGAGAGGAGGATACAGGGAAGGGCTGGCTGATGAGGGGTGAGGAGTCTTACAGGGCTCGAGTCCATATTGCGGGTTCACGAGCAGTGCCCCACAGTTCTGTGGAATCTCAGCTCAGAAACAAGTATCTTCTTTGTGCATTGACCTGGATTCAGAGCTCATCTCTCTCCCAGAAGCAAGCGTCAGCACTTCAAGCCCAGCAGGGATGTGGTAGGCTCCAGGTTGACCAGGTGACATCCTGCTCCTCGGGAAACAAAAAAAAAGCAACCCACCTGAAGCTTTAGCCTAAGGAAATTTCGTGACTATTCTGTTGTTGTTGTTAGGAGGTGTCCTTAAGTTGGTTCTTATTCATACAACAGATTGAACCTCCACCTGGGAGCCCATTTTACCCTACCTGGACTCTTGGTGGCATCGTGGTTACATGTTGGCCGGCTAAGTGCAAGGTCAGTAATTTGTAAACCAGTAGGTGCTCCACAACCCTCCCCACAGCACTCTGCGAGTCACGCACCAGTCAGCATAACAAATATCAGATGTTGGGTAAATAGGTGCAGAGATGGACACTGCAGAAAATCCTGCTTCAGAAACTCGGATCACCATGAACATGTCTTTATATTCTAAACAGAAATAGAATTTATGCTATTGAAAATGAAGGTTTTATGTCTTTGTACATATCTGTATGTTTGGGTGCCGATCAATAAAATTTACATGAATATTCTGGAGACCCAATCCCAACAATGTCAATCTGCATCAAATGTGTATGGGGGCTCTTAACAATGTCTGCGAGAACACTGTGGCCTCTTTGAAATATAATCCTTGTCAGTCCCCAGCCTCTAAGGGCTGGGTGTGATCTCTTGACTGTGGAATTATGGCATTCATTTAGCCTGCCTGTGAAGGCCTTCTTATGCTGACAGTGTGTACTTCCCTCAAGAGCTTCATGGAAATTAGATTCTGAGAGAACAAAATAGCAGAGAATTCAGAGATTGCAAGGGGCGGGGATCCCTCTTTGTTTCTCATTTGCCCAGTAATTAATTTCATCCCCAGTGCAATTTGAAGGAAAAGATTGTGCTCATTAATTTATCACCCACCTGTTCCTGAGGATAGTTTGATGCATTTTTAACAGGACACTGTGTATCTAAGAAGGAGATGTAATGCCATTTCTGGAGCTGGCACCGAAGGCAATGAACTGTGCCATGCTGAACGATTCTCACCAAAGAGCGGGTGCAGAGTGACCTTCACTCCAGTGCCTTGTGCAAGTCCACTGCAGGTCCACTCTGGGCATATTCTGCCCACCACCCCCATGGAGGTAAGGGAATGTATTTGGGTCTTTGGCTAGCACCAGCTCCTCCATTTACCTTCTACCCCTCCCCACCCCAGGTGCATGCACCAAAAATATTTAGAACCTGTGCAAGCACCAGACCAATATTAAGCACAAGAAAAGAAAGAACATAAATACTTTCTGTGGCAAAGCTGATTCTACCCAGCATGTGCGCAGCATTTGGCTCTCCCAATATGTCCCCTGTCAACTCATTTCCAACTGTTAGCTAGTTTTTATTTAGACAAAATATTACCATGCAATGCCATTTAGAAAATTATATTTAACCCTCATTTAGATGCACTCTGAATCAGTCCAATGAAATGTAGATACCTTTCTAGATTTATGCAAAGAGAGCAAAAAAGAAATTTAAACCAGACTAAAGGACATTAGATGAAATTTTCTATACCCAGTTGATGTAACATTGGCTATTTTGTGAATTGTTTGGACTACTTCAGTTAGCTGTGATGAAGGCATAAGCAGGGTATCTCAGCGAGGCCTGGCTAGGATTCAGGAGATTCATTCCTCCTGCCATTTGGCTATTGTTCTGGTCCCTGGAGAGCTGGTGTTAAGTGAGCTTCGTACTCCTTCCATCTGTAGAGGATAGTCTAATCCAGTGATCACAGCATATATCAAATGTGGATGTGGCTCTGCTGTATGCTGCGGGATGAGTGCAGGAATAGCTAAGAGCAGGAGGCTACTCTAGCCTGGCTCAGGAGACCTCCCTGTGGATGCAACCTTCAGTTGAGACCAAAGGGAATAATGGTATTATCTGGGAGAAATAAAATGGGCAAAGAGAAAAGCTTGTACAAAGGCCCTGCAATAGATGGTTCATGGCATGCATGTAAAACTAAAGGAAAGTCAGTGTGGCTAAAACTGAGTCCAGACAAGGTGGTGTGGCTGAGATTTGGAGTGCAGACAGGGACAGATCCAGTAGGGACTGTAGGCTTGCATTTTGATGAGGTCTAATTGACCTCAGACCCTTCATGATCTAGAGCTAGGATTTCTGAGCTGGAGCCTGCCGCTGCCACAGCATACCTAAGTCACAGGGCATGTCTTTTTGACCTCTCTAGTTCTTAGTTTCCTCATCTGTTAAATAGAGATAATAACACTACCCTTTTTGTTGTGAGGATTAAGTGAATTAATATATATTATGCATACTTATTTTATTATGTAAAGAAATATAATATCAATGAACCTGATTCTAATATGTAGAATGTCCAACATTTCAGGAGCAGAAATGTTTTCTATGTTTAGGGATTATGAGTTGTAGAACACAAACTGAACCACTTATTAAATAATTAAGAACCCAAAACAATTGCTATGAAGTTAATTCTGCCCTATAGGACAGAGTAGAACTGTCCCATAAGACCACTATTATTATCTTCTTTTGTTACTATCTTTAACATGTGTGTTAGTCCATGTAGACTAGAGAAACGAATCCACATAAACTCATATGTGTGTGAGAGTTTTATATAAAGGATAATTGTACATTAAGAAAGCTCCCCAACCTAGTCCAGTCCAAGACCCTAAGTCTGATATTAGCCAATATATCTGATACAAATCTATAAAGTCCTCTTTAGACTCACAAAACACATGAAATGACACCAAATGCAAGATGATCACAGGCCAGTAGGTAGAAAGTCTTTGGATCCAGTGGCATTGTAAGCATCTCAGCACTGGCAGGAGTCTCCACACAGCTGCTCCGGCACCCAGAGCTGCATCTGGGTAGGTCCATGCGGGTTCTCCTTGGGGATGTCTTGCAGAAAGTAAGCCTTACCAGCTGAAGCAGGCAACTGGCTAAGGCAGCTGCACCCCAGTGCGACCATCAGAAAGCAAGAGACCCAAGAACTAGAAAGGCGAGGCTCACTGAGCCATTTATCCCTCCACCCTTCAATTAACCCCACGTGTGTTTATCAGCCAGGTTGGCACAATAAACCTTAACTATATATATCACCAGTCCTTCACACTTAATCCTCAAATTGACAAACAATTACATAACTATAATAACATGAATGACTAGCACCAAGTTATCTCTCTCACTGAAACCAAACTCACTGCCATCAAATCAATTCCAGCTCATAGCAACACTGCAGGGCAGGGTAGAATTGCCCTGTTAGTTTCTGAGACTGTAACTCATTACAGAAGTAGAAAACCCCATATTTCTCCTCCCCCAGTGATTGGTGGTTTCACTCTAAGTATTTTTGTATTTTGAGAATCTAGGTTTCTAAAAAAATCTTTTAATAGTAACGCTCTCCACTACACCAAAGCCAGATTAGCAGCAGGGGGAGCAGAGCAATGAAGTCCCCAGGGAATGCCAGGGATAGATATGGGGCCAGGGCATGGCACCCCTCAGGCTTGACTGGAAAGCACTCAAAAAGGACAACAAACAGACCTTGAACTATTTATAGGGTTTGTTGTTGTTGTACTTGTAGTTATTGTTTTATTTTCTATTGTTGCTTCATTGTGCTCGGTTTTGTGTTTGTGCATATTGTTGTCACTGTATGTCTATCTAGAAGGGATAGGCGGGAATGGAAGAGAGAACAATGGGATGACAGCTCCAAGGGGGCATGAGAGAAGGGGAGGTGGGGGGTGGGGAAAGGCAGTGGGTGTTAACAAACCAAGGACAAGGGAACAACAAGTGATCCAAAATCAGTGGCAAGGAGGATGCAGGAGTTCTGGCAGGGCTGGATAAAGGACAATGTAACTGAGAGAAATTCCTGAAACCCAAATGAAGGCTGAACATGATAGTGGGACGAGAGGAAAGTGAAAAAAAAAATAGAGGAAAGAACTAGGAGGCAAAGGGCATTTATAGAAATCTAAATACAGACATATGTAGATATAAATATATTTATATATGACGAAGGTAAAATAGATCTATGTACATATATTTATAGGTTTAGTATTAAGGAAACAGATGAACAGTGGGCCCCTACTCAAGTACTCCCTCAACACAAGAACACTTTGTTCTAACAATTCAGCAGTCACAGTTGCTCACATTCCTGGCACGATCACTGGACAATGGGTGCCTAAGCAAATGTGGTGAAGAAAGCGGACAGTGCCCAGTTATCAAAAGATATACCATATGAGGTCTTAAAGGTCTAAAAATAAACAAGTGGCCATCTAGCTGAAAAACAACAAAACCCACATGGAAGAAGCACACCCGCCTATCCAAACACAATTGCTGAAGACAAAGAGGGTACATAAGTAAAAGTGGTGAAGAAAGCTGATGGTGCCTGGCTATAAAAAGATACAGACTCTGGGGTCTTAAAGCTTGAAGATAAACAAGCAGCCATCTAACTGAGAAACAACAAAGCCCACATGGAAGAAGCACACCAGCCTGTGAGACCACGAGGCATCAAAGGGATCAGGTATCAGACATTAAAGACGAAAAAAAAAATCATAGCATTGTGAATGAGGGGGAGTGCACAGTGGGGACCCAGGGCCCATCTGTGGGCAATTGGAAATCCCCTGGCAGAAGGGTTACGGGGAGGAGATGAGCCAATCAAAGTGCAGTGTAGTAATGATGAAACATCCAATTTTCCTCTAGTTCTTGAATGCTTCCCCCCTCTACACTATCATGATCCCAATTCTATCTTACACATCTGGTAAGATCAGAGGATGTACACTGGTACAGATAGCAATTGGAAACACAGGGAATCCAGGACAGATGAACCCCTCAGGACCAGTGGTGAGAGGGGTGATACCGGGAGGGTGGAGAGAAAGTAAGGGAGAAAGGGGGAACCGATTACAATGATCTACATGTAACCTCCTCCCCGGGGGATGGTCAGCAAAGAAGTAGGCGAAGGGAGATGCCAGACAGTATAAGATATGACAAAATAATAATTTAGAAATTATCAAGAGTTCATGGGAGAGCGGGGAGGGGACAGGGATGGGGAATAAAGGAGGAGCGAATACCAGGGGCTCAAGTAGAAAGCAAATGTTTTGAGAATGATGAGGGAAACAAATGTACACAAATGCTTGACACAATGGCTATATGTGTGGATTGTGATAAGAGTTGTACAAGCCCCCATTAACATGATTTAATTAAAAAAAATAGTAACACTCTCCTTGGAGAGTAAAACGAGTGACTATTTTACTTATTGAGCACTATGTGCACCCGCCAAAGCATTGTGGCTTTATGGACTTGGAGCTGTGGGAAACGCCCGGTGGTGTGAGATTGCCCAGAGAAAGGGTCCACAGTAACAGGAGGAGAGCAAGATTGGAGCCCTAGAATTGTCTGTATCAAGGAGTCAGAAGAAAATAAACCAGTGAAGGTGGTTAGGAGAAATTACCTCACATTTTAAAGTCCTGAATTGAAAAGGAAATCACACTGAGAGAAGCGAAGAATTTCCAGAGGGAAGTAAGGACCGAGGGCGGAGACCAATGGACCCTGTAATAAATAGAGAGTTCACTGGTGTTGATTACAAGAGGCAGTCCTTCGTCAGGAGCCTGGGGTCCACTTGCAGGATGTATCAGTCAAGTTGATTTTTTGAGAAAAAGATGCTGACTGAATACCCACTGCAGTAAATATGCACCTCTACTGAGTGACTGCTATGAATGCCGCCCGCTTGGATTGAATAGACACACCTGCCCTACTGTGGTGTCAGTCCTGCAGGTGACCTCTGAGCAAACTATTCTAGAGTCAGCCTCTTAGAGTGACAGGAGAGGAGGCAATGGAGAGTAGTTCTGATCTCGCAAGAGAGCCAAATAGAAGGGTATTTACTGAGGAAAACGAAAATTTAGAAAGGCAGGCAGGCACCTGATCTAGGCCCAATGTCAGTCACCTTGGTTGCTAGAGAGCCAGCTATATAGAGGCGAGGGGCTCCAGGTTGAGCATTCTGTTCTCCTAACTAGCTTATGAGATGACTTTGCTGCGCATTTGCACATATTTCAATGACATTGACTACTTTCTTGGAGTTGTGCTACCATTCTCATCTTCTTTTTCTGAGTTGTTACTCCTCTATTAACTCACTGATACCTAATCTTTCAAACAGCTCTTGTTAGTCTTATCCCATCTAGATATATCTTAAAAGGGAATCAGGCAGTGCTTTGTTCTGCTGCACATAGGATCATTATAGATCGACTCATGGGCACCTACCAACAACAACGAGCAACTTCAGCATCTATTTGTTGTTGTTGTAAGTTTATATATCACACACATTTAGCCAATTCTAGTTTTTACAGGTGTGAAACTTATTGACAGCAATGGTAATAATTGACTGTCGTAAGATTTTTAATGACAGATGGGTGGTGACTGAGCATGAGATACACTGGCAAGGAATGGTACCCTGTATTAAAGGAAAGAATTCTACCCCTGAACCATCACCGCCCCTAATTAGTTTATGTAACAAAGTGCATGGTGGAAGCCCAGAACAATTATCTCTGACTGACTTTAAGAACTTATAATATTACTGAGGAATTATGACATGCATAAAGAGGAAGCAAATGACCAAGTGCTAGGAAAGTCACAGGTAGGGTCCAGTATGCTAAGTCTGCAGACTGATGGTAACAGACATTTGGGCCTGGAGAGGAAAAAGAATTGTATTAGGCTGCACAGGAGAGACACATGCAAGCTTAGGAGGAAAAACTTCGGAGGGTAGAAAATAAAAGGGGAACAAAGAGGAAGAGGTGGAAATAAACTAACCAATTCAAGAAATATGAAATACCTATTACAGGGTCTGTGCAGAGAGATGAAAATGGGGAGATAGAATCAGCAAGTCTTTGCTACATTGTGAAGGTCAGATGAAACCATTAAGCACTCTGTTAGTCTGGGTAGACTAGAGAAAGAAATCCATGGACACTCATGTGTATAAGAAAGAGCTTTATGTACAAGAGCAATTGAACATTGAGAAAACATCCCAGCCCAGCCCAGATCAAGTCTATAGGTCCGATATTAAACCATATGTCTGATACCAATCTATAAAGTCCTCTTCAGACTCATGAAACACATGCAATGAAGCCAAATGTAGAAGATCACAGGCCAGTGGGTCGAAAATCTTTGGATCCAGTGGCATTGGAAACATCTCAATGCTGGCAGGGGTCTCTGCATCAGGGTGGGTCTATGTTGTCCTGTCAGCTGTTATGTCTCCCAAGGTGTGAGCAGAGAGTCTTCCACCTCCAAGGAGGAAAAACCAGACTTCCCAGCATTCTCAGGAGAAGGCCATGGCCACACAGAGTCCTCATTGGCTATGATCTGATCGACAAGCTAGACTCCACCCCTATACTCTTATTCCTCAAACTGACAAACGATTGAATATCTACCACAAGCACAAACAAAACAACAAAAAAACCCAAACTTCCATTGAGTAGTTTCCAACTCATATCACCCTAAAGGACAGGGGAGAATCACTCCTGGGTCTCCAAAACTTTAACTCTTTACAGGAGTAAAAGCCTTGTCTTTCTCCTGTGAAGCAGCTGGTGGTTTCAAACTGCTGACTGTGATGCTGACCACTAGACAACCGAGCATCCTAGGATAGAGCAAATAGGGCTTTAGCTTGCCAGACCTGTTGAGGTCCTGCTCTAGGATGGGTGGTGGGAAATAGATGTGGATAAGGTGGAGTCTTAACTATCTTGTTGTCCAGCAATACAGACAGACAAAAGAATAAATATATTTCTAGTTGGTATATTCTATAATAGAGAAAGTAGAAAGACAGGGTAGATGAGGTAATTGTTAACATGGTGGGCGGCAGTGCTCCCTGAGCAAGACCAGATACCTTATTTCGTGAGTCTCAAAATGGGAAACACTATAAAGTAGTAACTTGTAGGCAATAGGAAGAAGATTCACTAAGGGTTTCTGAGCAAAAGGACAACACATGAAAGTGGTATTTTAAAAATAGGAAATACTGCCTGAAAGATATTCAAAGCAAACTGCAACCAAGGGCCCTGCCTCTCTCCCAGAATCTCTCCATTGCAGTTAATGGTCTGCGTTCACTCCCTGTATGAAACTACAGAATCCATCTTTTCTCTTCCTTTATCCTCCTGCAATTGGAGGTAATTGAAAATGAGGCATCGCACACTCCAGAGACTTGGTTTTCATGGACTGGCAGACATTTATCCAGGGTTGGTTAAGGTGTTCAAGAGTTTCTTAGAGCTGCACCCCTGTCTTTCCCAGCGGATCTACAGAAGTGAGCCACCATCAAGAAGACAAGAGAAAGCACTACTTGGAACTAGTTTTGTTTTTCTCCTTAGCTTCCTCGGGATCTGCCTCTGCCTCCCCACTCCATACTGACCAGGCCTGGTTTTGTGACTTTTCCATCCATTTTTAAAAACATAGGAATGTCAACATTTAAGCTGATAAAGGTTATTTTAAGAAAAGCAAATTGAGTATGAGGGCAGACCCCACCACAGCACCAAACCTTGAGGGCAACGTGACCACATGAAGCAACTCATGAACAGAGAAGTCTACAAGGGTCAACCCCAATCAGAGACAAAATGACCCTTCCTCCCTAGAAATATGAGCTACAGAGGACAACACTAAACCTGCAGGTTGGGGAGAGGGGCCAGCCAGTCATGTCCACACAGAAGCAAACCAAGCAAGAAAAAGAGAGAGCAAGGGACTAGACTCCAAACCCTGAAGGTGACACACCAAACCCTGAGGATGACATCTCTGCTTGCCATGCAAAGGCACAGAGAGGACTGTAGGGCCAATAACTCATCGAGACATAATGTCCCCTCCCTGTAGCATACTGCAACAGAGGACAATACTGGTGACACATGGCGGGGAATGTGTCTGATCTGACCACCCCCAAAATGAGGCAAACCAAGAGGGGAACATAACAGCCCTGCAATGGGAGCAAAGAAAGCCACAAAACCCCTGAGGAGCCCTGAAAATAGTCTTCAGGTGAGGAGGGCCAGTTCCTGGAACTCCCCAGGAATGGTTGGGAGATAGTGATAAAGGTTAGCAGACAGACCTGGAATTATGTTTACATTTTCGTTTGTTTGGATTTTCTTTTTAATTCATTTTTTGTTTTCTTACCATTACTGTTGTTTTGCCTTCCTTTGTAAGATAGGCATGGGAAGCAAGCCCACGGAGAAAACAACAGGACTGAAGATTCTGGAGGGACCTGGGGGGAGGAGGAGGCAGGGGAAAGGAGTGGTGAGTAAACAACACCATAGACAGGGGAACAACTAGGGAATTAAAAGCAACAAAAAGGAGGTTGTAGAGATCCTGGTGATGTTGAAGCAACAGCAATCTAGCTGAGAGGAATTACTAAGAGGCAGAAGAAGGGTGAGCATGATGGGGCAGAAGGAAGGTAAAAGGAAACAGGAAAGATCTAGGAAGCAAAGCTATGGATAGAAGTATACACATAGGTATGCACTTATGTAAATATATGAAATCATAAAAATAGAGGTATTGGCCTATGTACATATATTTATTTCAATGGAAATACATTGAGGAAGTGGAAGGACTTTGGGACTCTGTGTAAGCCCTCCCTCAATGCAAGAACACTTTGTTCTAACAAGCTGCCATTCTGTGATACTTGTCCTCCTGACACAATCGCTGAAGACAAATGTGTGCATAAGCAAATGTGGTGAAGAAAGCTGATAGTGCTCAGCTATCAAAAGATATAGCATCTGGAGTCTTAAAGCCTTGAGCTTTAACAAGCGGCCGTCTAGCAGAGAAGCAAGTTCATTTGGAAGAAGCACACTAGCCTGTATGATCATGAGGTGTTGAAGGGATCAGGTATCAGGCATCAAAGAACAAAAACTCAAATTATTGTGAATGAGGGGGAGTGCAGGGTGGGGACCCAAGCCAAGACCCATCTGTAGGCAACTGGACATCCCCTTACAGAAGTGTCTCAGAAAGGAGATGAGCCAGTCAGGGTGCAGTATAGCAACAATGAAACATACAACTTTCCTGTAGTTCCTAAATGCTTCCTCCCTGCCCCCACTATTATGATCCCTATTCTACCTTGCAAATTTGGCTAGACCAGAGGATCTACTTTGGTACAGATAGGAACTGGAAACACAGGGAATCCAGGACAGATGATCCCTTCAGGACCACTGCTGAGAGCAGCAATACCAGGAGGGTGGAGAGAGGGTGGGGTGGAAAGGGTGAACAGATTACAGGGATCTACATGTGACCTCCTTCTTGGGGGACAGACAACAGAAAAAATGGGTGAAGGGAGACATCAGACAGTATAAAATATGAAAAAATATTAATTTATAAATTATCAAGGGTTCATGAGGGAGGGGGAGAGGAAAGGGAGGGGGAAAATGATGAGCTGATGCCAAGGGCTTAAGTGGAGAGCAAATGTTTTGAGAATGATGATGGCAACACATGTACAAATGTGTTTTACATAATTCATGTATGTATGAATTGTGATGAGTTGTATGAGCCCCAATAAAATGATTAAAAAATAAAAATAACAATGTATAAGGTATCAAGGGGTCATGAGGGTGGAAGGTGCGGGGAGGGGAAAAAGAGGAACTGATACCAAAGGCTGAAATAAACAGTAAACATTTAGAAAATGATGATGGCAACTGTGTTAGTCTGGGTAGACTAGAGAAACAAAATTCATAAACACTCATATTTTATAAGAGAGTTTTATATAAAGGGTAATTGTACATTAAGTGTCCCAACCCAGTATACTCCAAGCCCACAAGTCCAACATTAGGCTATATGTCCGACACAAATCCACAAAGTCCTCCTCCATCTCACAAAACACACGCAATGATGCCGACTGCAGGAGGAAAGTCGAATCACTGAGCATGTAAACATCTCAGCGCTGGCAGGGGTCTCCACACAGCTGCTCCAGCACCTAAGGCTCCATTGGTGTAGGTCCATGTGACTTCTCCTCAGGGCTGTCTTACAGAAAGTAAGCCTTGCCAGCTGAAGCAGGGAACTGGCTAAGGCAGCTACACCCTGGTCCAACCATCATAGAGCAAGAGACCCAAGAACTAGGAAAGCGAGGCTCACCGAGCCATTTATCTCTCTGCCCTTCAATTAACCTCACATGTGTTTATTGACCAGGTTGGCTCTTAAATATTTACTATCTCACTGTCTTGGTGACCTTTTGACTTTTTGGTTTCAGTTTCTATAGTCTTAATAATAAAGTATCTTTTGAGTCAGCGTGGGGCCAACAATAAAATAATGGCAATAAAATAGTCTTCTGAAGAAACTCTGGACTTACTCCTCAGGTGACATTCACTCATTCCATCATGTACAACCTTCAACAAACACCTGTCAAGCACTTACTACATGTAAGACACTGGGATTGATACAGGCTAACAAAGATGAAAGAAATCTTGGTGCTTGAAAAGCAGGGAAGCTTTGCTATATCCATGGTATGTGAATTTAGTGATTCAAGATACGTCCTCAGCAACCACTCTTTGAACAAGGCATATGGTCCCTACCTCTGTGAATACCTGGTCTAGTGGGGGACCAGGAGACACAGCAGATATATGGCAAAGTGTGCATAGCATCTGTGTTAGTCTGGGTACATTCGAGAAACAAATCCACAGAAACTCACGTGTAAGAGAGAGTTTTATATAAAGGTTAAATTTGCATCAAGAAAACATCCCAACCCAGTGCTGCCCAAGCTCACAAGTCCAACATTAACCCATTAACTCAAATGCCCAACCCCAATCCACAAAGTCCTCCTCTATCTCATAAAACACACACTATGATGCAGACTGCAGGAGGAACGCTGATTCAGTGAATGTGTAAGCATCTCAGAGCTGACAGGGGTCTCCACACGGGTGCTCCAGCACCCAAGGTTGCATCAGGGTAGGTCCAATGTGGCTTCTCCTCAGGGATGTCTCACAGGAAGCAGAGATGTCTTGCCAGCTGAGGCAGAGAACTAGCTAAGGCAGCCACACTCTGGTTCAACCACCAGAGAACAAGAGATCAGAAAGGCAAGGCTCGCCGAGCTATTTGTCTCTCCACCCTTCAATCAATGAATCCCACATCTGTTCATTGGCCAGGTTGGCACAATCAACCTAAACTATTACAGCCACATACGCACAAATATGCTTGATACAAATGAGGTATGAACAGTTAAAAGAGCTGTAAGAGCCCTAATAAAATACTTTTTTAAAAGAGAGGGAGAAAATCAACTGCCCAAAGGAGCATTGTCCGCTTTCTCGTGTGATCTTGATTATGTCACTCAGACTCTCTGGGAAGACCAAAATATGCTCTTCTTCATTTCCATGTGCAAAGAGCACATAAGCTCTAGGTTTGGGGTTCTCAGAGTAGATAGGGGAGAGCCATCTTGAGGAAGGTGAAGGAGAAACGGGATGCGTCTGAAGATGTGTGCTGTGTGCTAGATCTTGTGGGGCTGCTAGTTCAATTCCCTTGAGCTTTTCAGGGTCTGAACTCTCCACTCCCACTGATAGTTGATTTCCGGGTCTTATATGAAGTGCAGAACTTCAAGCAGGCAAGATAGTGAGATGGTCTATTCCACTAGACCACCTCACTTCTCACAGGGGTGTCAATAGTGTCCAAGAAGGATACAGCTAGTGAAAGAGCTGAGATTAGAAACCCACTGTTTGCTATTTGGGCAGTCTCTTTTCACTACATCAATTTCAACGTGCGTGGTGCCTGCCCACACCCGCACACATACATATGCGTGTGTTTTCACATGCAGGCACACAAATATTGGGGGTATGGAGAAAACGAAAGAAAAACAGACATACCCTTGGGGACTTCAATGTTATTTTCCAACTATATCCACAAGCCAACAAATAGATAGATTCTGATTTCAGTGTTCTACAAGCTCCTCCATGAGACACAAATACAGGCTCTTAAAACAACCACTCAGAAAACTGGAGGGGCTGTGTCGTCTCCTTCTTCTTCATCATCATCATCATCATCATTTTACTGGGGGCTCTTGCAGCTTTTATCACAATCCATATATACTTCCATTGTGTCAAGCATATTTGTACATCTGTTGCCATCATGATTTTCAAAAAATTTTTTTCAACTTGAGCCCTTGGTATCAGCTCATTTCCCCCACCTACTCCACCCTTCCTCCCTCATGAACCCTTCATAATTCATATATATTTTTTCATGTCTTAGACTGACCTCTGTCTCCCTTCACCCACGTTTCTGATGTCCGTCCCCATGGGAAGGGGTTATATGTTGATCATTGTGATCAGTTCCCCTTTTATCCCCCCTACCTTCCCCTTACTCTCCTGGTATCGCTACTCTCATTATTGGTCCTGAGGAGTTTAGCTGTCCTGGATTCCCTGTGCTGCTGCGAGCTTTTATCTGTACTAGTGTACATCCTCTGGTCTACCTGGATTTGCAAAGTAGAATTGGGGTCAGGATATTGGGGGTGGGGTGGTGGTGGAAGCATTCAAGAACAAGAGGAAAGTTGTGTGTTTCCACAGAGATATACTGCACCTTGATCGGCTCATCTCTCCCTTGTGACACTTCTGTAAGGGGATGCCCAATTGTCTACAGATGGGCTTTGGGTGTCCACACCACACTCCCCCTCATTCACATTGATATGATTTTTTGTTGTTGTTCTGGGTCAAGTATCTTCTTCTTACTGAGATTTTCCTTACTGTCTATTGGACCTTCCCTTATTATCATTTGGTCTTTATGCCCCAAACTAAAAACTGAGGCACAAACATACCTTCTTTCTAAGCGGGCTCTGTATGATATTGGCAGAGCCACAAAAACACAGGAAGATGACCACCCGCTCAAATGGGTAGGTGGAGGTGTGGTTGGTGGGAAGGATTTGGAAATTTCAGTTGGGTGATGGGAGGTGGTAGAGAATACACGTATGAGAGCTCACTGCTTGAGTAAACGTTCAGTAACTCACTTTTCGATAAAGAAAGTGGAAATGAAATATTTTGTTGAGAGGAAAAAATAAGTACCATTTGTAATTTTTATGTGGTGTGAGGTACGACTTTATAATTCAATTTTTACAACGTGAGTTTGATGTGAACGGTGAGCAGCAGCCTATGTTGCAGTCACAGTCCGCATTATTAATATGGTTTAAGTTGGCCTCTTTCCACAGCCTGGGGAGCTCTAAGGAGATTCAAGTGTACCTAGACCACTAAGAAGTGTAGTTACTGGACACATATATTGTGCTGACCAGAGAAGCTCCCTGCCTCACGATTAGGCCAGCGAGGGCGGGGCAGGCCTAATTCTGTAGATGAGAACTCAGGTTAACCAATCAAGCAGATGTTGAACACTTGTCTGTGCTAGCTAAGCCTCTGCTCTCAGCTGAGCTGCTAGTCTGAGCAGAGAGTTGCAAAAATACATACAAATGCACCCGCCACAACTCCATAGGTCTTGGGTTCATTTGTTTGGATGGGAGCCTGGGCGTCAACATATATCAAAGTGTCCTGAGGTGTTTCCAAGGTCTCTGATGAGGCAAACAGTAAAGGGCTGGCTGAAAGACTGCCTGTTCAAGCCTAACTAGAGGCACCTCATATGACACACCTGAAAGATCAGAAACCTGAAACCCTGCAGAGCACAGTTCTATTCTCCCCACAAAGAGTTGCCCTGGCATCCAGACAGCCTGGTAGAAAGCCTGACTGGTGCCAGTGAACCACATCCTGTCCTTTCTGGGTTTGCATCTTGAAGGTCATTTTGCCAGAGGGTTCATCCAATCTGCTGGGATCACATTGTTAAGGGAGGGGAAGGATATGTTGTTTGTTGGGTGGCTGCCATGCAAAGCTATGACAATGTCCCCCCACCCCAACCTCAACAGGCAGACAGCCCTGAAGAGAGGGATGAGGGGTACTAATGGGAAGGTCAAGCCAGGAGAGCAGAAAGTGGGAAGCACAAATGCATGACTGTTGGTAGGAAAGGCCAGAGGACTGACCTCCAGGTGAGGGGAAGAATGACTGAAAATGCTTTGGGGGGCCCTAAGAGGAGTGTCACTGGTCGTTTGCACCAAGTGACCTGGTCATTGACCTGGTCTTCTGGGGACCCAGGCCAGGTGCTGTGATGTGCTGGGGCATTGAAACCGCTCCACGGCTGCATTGGTGAGATCTGATGCAGAACCTCCACTGGGAGAACTGGACTCTACCTCAGACACACCTGTAACCTGAGGACTGAAGACTGAAATGTATGGTGCTCAAAGAAGCAGAAGACAGTTGTATCAAGACTGCTGAACTGTTGGTAGAATGATAAACATGGTCTTGCTACATCAATGCCCTATATACTGTATTAAGATATACAAGGGGTTCCCCCCGCCCCCCAAAAGAACCCAGAAAAACAGCTGTGCTGGGCAGAGCTTTTGTAGTATGGATTTTTCCCACTAGGCGAGCATTGAGCTACTTGCTCTGAGTTAGTGCACCAGTGGGAAGGTCCTCTCTGGTCACACTGAAGTTTTGGGTAAATACAGTTTCGCTGGGACCGTGTGTGTGTGTATGTGTGTGGCGTGTGTGTGGCGTGTGTGTGGTGTGTGTGTGTGGTGTGTGTGTGTGTGGTGTGTGTGTGTGTGTGTATGTGTGATGGCTGATTTAAGAGAACAGCATGCAGTCATGAAACTTTGTTTCCTGCTTGGGAAAAATGCTTCAGAAACTATTGAGATGTTGAGCACAGCACACTGGGACAGCTCTATGGGAAAAACTCAAGTGTACAAATGGTTTTCTCATTTCAAAAAAGTCGACTGATAACAAACCTGGTCCTGGACATCCTTCAATGTCCCAAATGGATAAGAATGTTGACTCGTGGTGCATTTGGAGTTCACTCCACAAGGTTAGACTGTTAATCAAGCTTTCTATTGAGAAGTTCTGAAAATAAAGCATAACAGTGTGCGACAAACAAGGTCTGATTTGTGGCAGACAGGGGACTGGTTTTGTCATCATTAAAGTGTACCTGCTCAGGCAATCATCTCATTGCACCAGTGTTTGGCCAAAATAACAGCATGCCTTTCTTGTCCCACACACCTTACTCACCCAATCCTCTACTTGCTACTTCTTTTTGTTTCCACGAATGAAGATGGGCATGAAAAGACAGTGATTTAATGAAATAGAAGAGGTGACGAAAAAACAAAACTAAACAAACAAATACAAAACCAGGGGGCTGCTGCAGCCATCCAAAAGATGAGTTTGAAAACTGTTTCCAAGAATGAAATAGCAGAGTTGACAAATGTATGAAGTGTAATGGAGAGTACTTTGAAAGAGATAAGGTTGTTTTGTAAAATAATTTAAATGCTTAGCTTTTAAAAAATATGTTTTGGGGAGGTCTCCCCTCATATATTATTCCAGCAAACATGTGACTGACATAAGGATTGATTCTAAACATGAATAATTCAGGTACTGTGATAGGGAGTTAGCGTACATTGGCCCAATATCCCTCTTTAAAACAGTAGTACCAGGAGCTAATCAAAACATATTAACCAAAGATTGTTATCCCCATGGGAGGGGGTGATCAATAAGACTATCATAAATTAACAAGGGGGCCTGGAAAGGGAGATAAAGACATATTTAAAAACAAAACAAAACCAGATTCAGAAATGGATTTGGGGCTCCAAATAAATCCTAGCTCCAATTTAAGAACAATTAGTTCTTACATCATGGCTCTGCTCCATATTTGCCCTCAGGAAGGGAACACAGAATATGCAGGTGCAAAGTGTGATGATGAACTTAGATGGTACCCGACTATCAGATACAACATATCTGGGGTCTAAAGGCTTGTTTCCAAATAAGCAGTCATCTAAGTCCACGTAGAAGAAGCACACCAACATCAATTACCAAAGGATTGTAAATCAAATAATGTGAAGTCAAAGGAGGTAGTAGTATCAGAGAGTAAATCGTGAGAATCTGAGTTTGTAAAACTTATGGGTGACAGTGGGAGCCCAAGATACATTGGTGGGATCTACATAGGAAATGAGCCTCGGTGATCTCCCTCTCTCCATGAGAGGGGTCGGAGAAAGTGGTTACTAAACAGAGTGCATTAGAGGATAACTATAGAAGATAAAAATGGTAAACTTGACTTGAACAGTTAAAATCTTGTCAGTTGATCCCTCCTCGGATGAAGGTTAGGCCTGAACTAGTTTTCAACATTTTCTGTATTTATTTTTTGTTTGTCCATATTGGGGTTTATCTCAGATGTTTTATGTCAGTGGGGGTCACTTTCTTGAAGTTTTGTTTTATGTTTTCCTGATTTTCAGAATCTGAAACCCAGGGCTGATGAACCTTTAGAGATAGCAAGTAGAATAATGATTGCTTCAGGGCAGAGGGGCGGGCACGGGGGTGGGTAAAAGTGATCGGATGTCAAGGAGTTCTGGAAGGAAAAGAATGCTTGGAAACTGATTGCGGCAGCAAATCTCCAATACTGCTTGATGTGGCTGAAGTATGGAATGATATGACGTCTGTAAAATGCTTTATGATATGAACTCCCAATAAAATGGTTTTGAAAGTAAAAAATTAAAAAACAAATTCCAATTCCAAATCACTCCATGTCCATGGGGCATTTATTAATTTTAAACAAAGTATCTACCCAGTGGGGGCAAAGCATTTCTAGAATAAATGATCTCATTAAAAAAAAAAAAGAGTTGCCACGAGTCAGGGTGGACTCAATGGGACAGACTGAGATGATTCTCACGTGCAGCCAAGATTAAGAGCCCATTGACAGAGTGATCACTGCTCCTATGTGATGTGGACATTGCCACTCACTGCCAGCGAGGCCGTTCCAACTGACGGTGACCCTAGGACAAGTCTCTTAGAGAGCCCTGTAGTTACAGAATGGGGCTGGGTGTGGTGGGAGGCTGGGGACGGCTGCCTTGCCTGGACATGGGCATGTTCCTTTCTTTTCTTTTCACTCTGGGCACACTGCGTTCCCAGGTTCCTCATCATATCATGTTATAATCTAGGTCCTTTGAGATATTTCTGCTTTCAGAATTCAGTCTATTGTTTGGAGTGCAGAAAGGAAAAATATATAAAGTCAGCTACATGCTGATTCCACATGTTGGTGTTCACAGATGAAGGGCCTGATTCTCACCCCAGGAGTTCAACAGGGATGAGGAGGGGCAGGATTAATGGGCTTAGTCTCCATCCAGTCAGCTGGTATGATAGCGAGGTGGTATGGTACCTGTGGTTGAAATAAAAAAAAACAAAAACAGACTTTTGCTGATACTGTGGCTTTCTGGGAAGCCCAAAATTTGTTGAGCATGATCCAGGTGAACAATATGTGACACTCCATAATTGAAGTTGCTGTACAAACACGAAAGCCCTAGGGTAAGGTGAAAACTGTCAGCGTCCAGATCCTGGGCCCCCAGCATAGAGCTGTGTGCAGTACACCTGGATCACAGGGCTGACTGTGGAATCGTAGGTCTACATCCGGCCCTGGAAGCCTAACACTGTAATGAGTCCTAAGAACCAAGGTGTAGGGTTCTGTATCGGCCCAGGGAATAATACCATCCTCTTCTCTAGCCTCTGACAGCTCTAGAATCATAAGCCGGCACACTACAAACCCACCATTCCTGTTGACAAAATAAGGCTAAAGTCTGGACCTTCCTTAGGTTCTTGGTAAGAATACCTCTCTTGGTTGTTTCAAGCAACGAAAAATGCCTCAGGGAGAATGGCCCTGAAAAACCACAAAACTAAAACTGGTGCCCCATATTGGTACAAGTACAGAGTGGTTCATATCCATTCAAGCACCTGGAATTAGCTCTATGGAAACAGGGACCCAGGAAACCAGGTGTAAGCAGCACACAGACTTCTTAGACGGTGTCAGTGGATCATGTTTTATTCTGTTTGTAGAACACAAATGCAGAAGACTAGAGCTAGAAAAACAAGTTTTTAAAAATGTTGACGCCCAGGCTCCCATCCAAAATTAACCCAAGAGCTCTGAAGTTGTGGCTGGTGCATTTGTATGTATTTTTGAAACTCTCAGCTCAGGCCCAGCAGCTCAGCTGAGAGCAGAGGCTCAGCTACCATAGACAGGTGTTCAATATCTGCTTGATTTTGTAGGCCTGAGTTCTCATCTACAGAATTAGACCTGCCCCACCCTCACTGGCCTAATAGTGAGGCAGCGACCTTCTCTGGTCAGCACAATATGTGTGTCCAGTAACTACACTTCTTAGTGGTTTCTGTTTCCGGTGCCACCATTGAGGCACACTTGAGTCTCCTGGAGAGCTCCCCAGGCCACGGAAAGAGACCAACTTAAACCATATTAATAACGCTGATTGTGACTGCAACATAGGCTGCTCACTGTTCACATCAAACTCACGTTTCAAAGATTAAATTATAAAGTCGTACCTTACACCAATATAAAAATTACAAATGCTCAAAAAATATTCCATTTCCACGTTCTTTATTCAAAAATGAATTACTGAGCTTCTCTCCAAGGAGCGAGCTCTTATGGGTGTATTCTCTAACATCTCCCATCACCCAACTGAAATTTCAAAGCTTTCTCACCAACCACACCTCCACCTACCATTTGAGCGAGTGGTCATCTTCCTGTGTGTTTGTGGCTCTGCCAATATCACACAGAGACTTATTAGAAAGAAGGTATGTCTATGCCTGAGTTTTTAGTTTGGGGCATAAAGACCAAATAAAAACAAGGGAAGTTCCAGTGGGCAGTAAGGAAAATCTTAGTAAGAAGAAGACTTATTACCTGCAGTTTTCTGAACACTATTGATAGCCCTGTGAGAAGAGAGGCGCTCAGTCTAGTGGAATAGACAATCTCGCCATCTTGTCTAGTGCTGGTCTTCTGCATTTGCATTCTATGAACAGAAAAAACAAACAAACCATGATCCACTGACAGTAAGTTTAAGAAGTCTGTGCTCCTTACACCTGGTTTCCTGGGTCCCTGTTTCCTAAGAGCTAATTACAGGTGCTTGGATGGATATGAACTACTATGACCTTGTACCAATACGGGGACACAGGTTTTTGTTTGGTTTTTGTAGGCCATTCTCCCTCAGGCATTTTTCTTTGCTTAGAAACTGAGGTTCAATTGAAAGCTATAAGTAACTTTTGGAATCAAGAAATAAAGACTGAATGGGACAGGTGTCCTGGGGCTGAGTTGGGCCATTTCTCATGGGACAATTAAAAACTACCAGGACTGACCCGTCTGTGTTGACATCACTTAAGAGGTGAGGTCCTCAGTGAGCTGGAGGATATGATAGGGCTTGACGGCTTGACACTGCATCACCCCAACACTAGCGTGGAGAGTCACAGGGATGCCCCTCTCTTCCATATTAATGCAGCCAAGTCTGCTCTGTTAGCTGCTGGCTTCTATAAGCAATTACTAGCACCGCCTGGGAGCTGGCCCCATGTCCCCATCCGTGCATTTCTCTCTCATTACTGCAGCAATTGTTCTCTTTGTGAGCATCCTGCATACAGAATGTCATGGTCAGGATGACTTCCAGGAGAATAGATACACTGATGCTAAATAGATGGTTTCAGTGAAGAGGACTTTATGGAAAACAGGAAGGTAAAATATTCCCTAAGCAAATTCATTTGTCACTTTATCTGAAGGAAGGCAGGATTCACACTGAGCCTGTGAAATAGATCTGCATTCTTTCAACTTTTCCCCTTGACTTTTTAGTGGGCCTGTAGCTAATGGGCTCATTACGTCAAAAGAATCCATTTTATTTATATATTTTCTTCATACATTAAACAAATATGTATTTAGTGTCGGCCTTGTTGCAGGCATGGTGGAGAATGTGGTCCATGAATCAGCCACAGGCTCTGCTCATCTGATCAGGGAGCTTAGTCTTGGGGAGCACATGTATTTCATTAATGCTATTATCCAGGCATGTATAAAATGTTATGTCAACATTTTTCTGAATTAAATTAGTCACAAAAGGACAAACATTGCAGGAGTCTACCACCATAAGGCTAAACACCAAGACAAAGGCAAGCATCTGTTCTTGGGTCCTGTAATCTTTAATGGAAATCCAAATTAAATTTCAAATCCTCATATACTTTAATGGAAATTCAAGTCTAGAGCTTTCAGAGGTGGGGGTAGGGCGGAGTCTGTCTTATAGAAGCCCATCATTTCTGTTGATGGGTAAACCAGATGGGGCTATTGGCCTTAGGATAAATGCTTAACATTACTTATGTAGACCTTCAAAGGTAGAATACTGCCAGTATTATGTTCCTAATTGGCTAGTTTGGGCTTGATTTTTACCTAGCACTTGGTAAACCAGGCTGTGTGCTGTAGAAAACCAGGACTTTAGACTCTGGTGTACAACATCCTTCACCGATCACATCAGAACGACCTGATTTAGAGTCCCTCATATCAAACTGGACTTTACCTTACACTCACCTGTAGAAGATTAAGGAACTGAAAAACCCCCTTGGATGGAAAGTTGAACCTGAGGTTCCAAGGTTATGAATTTGAACTTTGATTCAGATGTCTTCCTTTGAAGATACCCACCAAACTGCATCCTGGGGCTACCGTATATATTTACTATTTGCATGCTTTCTTTGTATTTTTTATGACATGTGTTAGCATGCAGGCAAGGTTCTGCCTTTGTGAATGAAAATTATTGAAAGTTTTGTCCTATCTCCAACACTCATTGTTTGTGTAAATAGTATTTGGTCACTTGAGTTTTTTAACTGTACAGGTAAATAATCCACCATGTATTTTTGGTCTAAAACTCTGTCCTATACATGTATATTTTCCTTTTCTAAACAATATTTGAAATTCCATAACATTGATTAAATTAGTGATACCATTAGAATTCCCACATGGCCAATGGGGATGATTTATAATGTTCCCCAATTAAAGGATAATGATGTCTCTAGATTGAACCAAGGCCAAATATGGACCATAGATATAGGACTGGATTTTGAATTTGCACTTAATTATAGCCCTAATCTAAGAAAATTAGTTCTTATGACACAGCCACACTTGACACTTGCCCTCATGAAGAGCTCACTGAAGACATGGATGCAATGGCAAAGTATGGCAAAGAAGTCAGATGTTCCCAGACTACCAGGAAGAACGTAACACCCATGGCCTTAAAAGCTTATATTATTCATCTAAATGAGGTGTCAGCTAAGTTCACACAGAGGAAGCACACCAGCCTGTGTGATCCAAGGATTGTAAATAATCAAATCCAAGACCTGATGGGGGAAGGATATTAGAGCTTCAATTTTGAGCATTTGGTTTTCAGGAGGCTTTAGATGACAGTGAAATCCCCAAGTCACTTTGCAGTCTCCACACAGATAAACCTCTGGTAAATCTCCTCTGATCATTGACTAGGGGTGTTGTGTTAGTCTGGGTACTCTAGAGAAACAAATCCACAGAAACTCATATGTGTGAGAGAGAGTTTTATATAAAGGTTAAGTGCACATCAAGAAGAATGATCGGGGCAGGGAATGTGCAGATGTGCTTTATACAATTGATGTATGTATATGTATGGATTGTGATAAGAGTTGTATGAACCCCTAATAAAATGTAAAAAAAGAATAGGAAAAAAAAGAAAATGATTAAGGCAAAGAATGTACAGATGTGCTTTATACAATTGATGTATGTGTAAGTATGGATTGTGATAAGAGTTGTATGAGCCCCTAATAAAATGTTTAAAGAAAACATCCCAACCCAGTGCTGCCCAAGCCCACAAGTCCAACATTAACCCATATGTCAGACACCAATCCACAAAGTCCTCCTCCATCTCACAAAACAGACACGATGACACAGACTGCAGGAGGCAAGCAGAATCAGTGAACATGTAAGTATCTCAGTGCTGGCAGGGGTTTCCAAACAGCTGCTCCAGCATCCAAGGCTGCGTCGGGGTAGGTCCATGCGGCTTCTCCTTGGGGATGTCTTGCAGGAAGAGAGCCTTGCCGGCTGAAGCAGGGACCTGGCTAAGGCAGCTGTACCCTGGTCCGACCATCACAAAGCAAGAGACCCGAGAACTAGAAAGGCGCGGCTCACTAAGCTCTCCATCCCTCAACCCCACATGTGTTTATCTGCCAGGTGGGCACAATAAACTTTAACTATATCAGGTGTGAATAACCTGTGCTAGCAGACAGGTGCATTGCAGAGTGTATCGATGCAGATATAGATAGGTTAAAATGTAACACCTCAGCATTAGCATTCCATCTTGACTACCTTTTAAAAGCGATTAAGCTTTATTTCAGCAATGTCTTGTTTATGAATGAAATATGAAATATTCTAAACATTTTTACTGGTCTATAATTCACATAGCATACAATTCAATAGTTCAATCATATTAAGAAGGTTTGTACAAGCATTTCCACGATCAATTTCAGAACATTTTCTTCTTTCTTGGCTCACTGTTATTAACTCCATTTCCCCCTACCTCCCTGCCATGCCACCAATAAACCATTGATCCAATCTCTTCAGGATAGATTTACCTCTCTTGGATTTTATATACAAAAAATATAAAACAAACCATCAACAACAATCACAAGTAAAACAGAGAAACACCTCAATAGAAAAGAAAGCAGAAAGAAACAGTAAAACAATTCCAGAGTGCATCAAAAGGGAGATCAAATGATAAGTGGTTAAATTTTTTACCTAACTGTATCTGCAATAACCCACTTCTCAATGACCCTTTTGACAGATTTTAACTTTGTTCTTATTTTTATTATTTCTGCTTTCTTTTCAATTGCAGTTTTTCTATGTTTTATTTTGTTATTGTTGTTGGGATTTCCTGTTGTGTTTTTGTTTGCTCTCCTGAAATTAAGAGTAAGTGAAATTATAGAGATAATAATTGGATTAGTAGTTTCATGAGGTTGTGTCAGGGTAGGTTGGGGGGAAGTGGGAAGCTAACAATAATGAATACAAGGTAGAAAAAAAGTTCTAAAATTGTGGCGAAGATTGCACAACTCCTTTTAATACGTTTAAACTACTGAATCGTACAATATGTGAATTGTGTGTCAATAAAATTGTTAAAAATGTTAACGCTATGGAAACAAACTTGGAAGCAACCATCTAAAGATAGTGACTGCTCAGAACAGGAGAGCTGGGACTGCTGAATGGACATTTGTCAGGCATAAACAGGAGAAGACAATTTTGTGAGACTCTTAAGGGGAGAAAGCGGAATATAACATCCCTTTGGGACAGGCTAATGTAATCTAACATTGACTAAATATAGAAGGGTAGTACATGTGAACCTAAGGGGAAGGTGTGACCTCTGTGAAGTTACCGTATATACTCGTGTACTCGGCTTACACACGGGTCAGTGGTACCCCAACGAGGTGTAGCATCTCACTGGTGATTGCCGTTCCTCAGCTGTTCATTCAAAGCCCCACTGACACTGCAGGGCTTTTAATGTTTGTTTACTCACATCTAACCAATCAGAGCCGTCCTATAACGTGGACGGCTCCAATTCGCAGAAGCACCCGTAGTGATTCACTTACTCGGGCAGCTGAACTGGTAAGGATGTGTCTGTGGCTGCGCTCCATTTCTCCCCTCTGGTCTCTGTGTTAATTCACATCCTGCATCTCCCACCCTAGGCTTATACTTGAGTCAATCAGTTTTTGTAGTCTCCCAGGTAATAATTAGGTACCTCGGCTTATACTCGGGCCGGCTTATATTCGAGTATATATGGTAGTCCTTGGAGTATATGGTGTTTGTTCTCCTCTAGGGCACAGTGCTTCCACTTCAGAAGTCAAGTTTTAGTCTCTGGTCTCCCTTTACCTGAATCCACCTGAAAACAGAGCTGAGAAGTGCATGCCCCGCAAGTCTGAGCGAAGCCATTGCCCCTCCAGTGGTCTCCCTTAAAGAGTTTGCTCTGGAGGGATCCAGGGTATTAGACCAGCAGGAGGTAGGGAAGAAAGTGTGGAGCTTTTCTGGTTGCCTGCTATGCTGATTGCCTACGGTGGGTGGTTTGATGTACATAGGTCTGGAGTAGTCATATCCCAGGTAGGTAAAATTCAAGGTCCTTCCCAAGTGGCCACGGGAAAAGGTTGAAAAACTAACCATCTTTGAGTACCCAGAATGAATTGAGATCTTGAATAATCACTATCTCCTCTAATTAGCATGATCATTTAGTCTTTCAATAAATATTCATTTAGTATCTACTCTTGTACCAGGTGCTATTCTAGGTACTGAGGATGCACTGTTATATACACAGGCAACAATTCCTGTTCACTCTAAATTTCTAGAGGAAAGAGGTAAACAATAAATAATAAATGATTAAGAATTTATAGCATGTGAATAGTGGTGCTGGGAGAAAGTTAAAGCAAGAAAAGATGTTTGTGTTTGTTTGTGTATGAATTTTAGAGAGGGGGTTTGAGAAAAATTTTGAGAGTACACGAAAATCAACGAGAGAGAAATCCAGGGAGCTATCTGGTCAAAGAGCATCCAGGCAGAGCTAAGAGCAAGTGTAAAAAGCTGAGACAGGAGTGTCTGGCGTGCTCAAGAACGTTAAGGAAATCAGTGTATGTGGAGTAGAAGGAAAGAGAGGGTAAGGTTAAAAAGACGACAGGGGAGGTATAGGGGAGGGGATAGATTGGGTAGGTCTTCTATGATTATAGGCATTTTTACGTCGAATGTGAAGAAGAGTCACTGGAGTACTTTGAGTAGTGGAGTGACATGACCATCTTACGTTCTAACAGCACCCCTCTCCTACTGTGTTGGGACTCTCTTGTTGGGGAGGGTGTGTGGTCACGGGCAGAGGCAGGTGGATGTTTTTACAGTGACTCAGTTACAATGATTCAGGAGGACGATGACAGCAGCAGGTGATGGTAGCGGGGAATGCTGTACGACACGGTCAAATTCTGAATATATTGTTTAAGATGGCGCCAAGAGGATTGAGGAGAATGAGAGAAAGAGAGGTGTCGATGGTTTGCCTGAGCAACTGAATTGAGTTGAGCTGTTGTCAGATGGGAGTGGAAAGGTTTCCAGAGGAGTTAATTTAGAGAGAAAATACCGGGTTCTTAGCTAGATTGAGTGAAGTTTGAGATGACTGATTCAAGAGGTGAGGTGAAGTGGGAAACTTAATAGATAGTTTTGGTGTTTGAGGAAGTAGTCTGGGTAAACAATTGAAACTCCTCACATAGAAATAGCATTGAACTCCATGATTCTGTTTGAAATCATCTAGTGAATGAGGCTAGAGAGAAATGAGAGGAGACTTACATTTTGGGTCTACAGCACCCAAAATTTAGGAGGTGGGAGTAAACAAGCAAAAGAGTCTCAGAAGTCAGAGCCACGACACCCAGAGGAAATCCAGGCACCAAGGGGGCACTGAAGTAACAGGAAATGGCATTTCCAATATTAGTGTGGTTGCCATCTCACCTGTGGCCAAGCAGCCACTCAAGGGGAGGGCTGAAGATGGTCCAACAGTGTGGGAATACTTGTGGTCTTGACACAAGCAGCCGTGAAGGAATGTTGCGGACAAAATTCTACAATGGTTTAAGCCAAGACAGAAACTGATTAAAGGAGGATTGATAAATCTCTGATGTATCTTTGTGGTAAAGAGGAGAAAAATGATTCGGGAGCTGGGCGGGGGGTGAATGGGGTAAGAAGAGAAATTACAGCATGATCTTCTCATAACAACATTGCCCTGCCGGTATGGACAGATCAAGACGGTGTGATAGATAAGATTTTGTGTCAGTCTGGTGTCTAATGTTTGGCAGTTCTTGAAATCAACCAAGATGATAACTCTTAAGGGTGTGGCCTGCTTACAATATAAGTGGACACTGTGGAAAGGCTTGCTTGCTTTTTGCTGAGTTTGGATCTGGCTCATAAACCTCACTCTTTGAACATGAATCAGCAACCAGCCATATTGTCTGCTAACCCTGTGAACTATCAGCAGGCTGTCATCTTACTGACCTTGAACACTTCCTGTCTCCTACAAAAATGTATCCATGGGTGCCCACTAATCCTTCCCAGGTCCCGTACCAACACACCCTAGCCTCTGGGGTAGCTATGTGGCTAGCCGACTACATAGGCAGCATAGTACAGACATCCTGACTCTGCAGTGCAGAGGGCCCCTCCAGGTAATGCTTTCCCTATTTTCCTCCCTTTTCTTATTTCTTTCTCCTTCTTCTGATAGCGCCCAAGACAAAAGTCTCTTTCCACACACCCCGGCCCACTGCTCAATGGAGCACCAAAGGATCAGGAATCTACATCCAAACTGCAATTTCTGCTTTTGTTTTTTCCTTTCCCCCTCATTTCCTCCTCCCATATGGACTCTGTCCCCTGTAGATACATGCGCTTCCAAGGGGACACACACCAACACTGCCACAGAAGCAGAGCCACCCATCAAAACCAAAGTTCCTTTAAAATTAGGTTTTGTTTTATCTTCTTCCTTTATTCCACATGCAGGTCCCTGAGGACACAGACCCACCCACTGGCATGCTACCATAGCAACATAACTGCCTCCACCCCCAAGCCAGTCTTCTCTTTTTCCCTTCGCTTCTCTGCCTTTGTTTCTCCTTATTTTTTCCCTTCCATTATTTTTCCTTCCTCCTTTCTTTCCTTTCCTTTTTGAATTCTAATTTGTCTTCTCCTGTTCTAATTATTTGCTTCCACTTTTCTCCTGCCTCACGTACTATCTCTTTTCTCTCTCTCCATTTCCTCTAACTGCCTTTCTGAAAATATGTTTTCCCACTAGTTTTTATAAACTTCTTGGTCCATTCAGATGACCAATTATTATTCATATTACATTTATTTTGTTTTCCCTCTTCACTCCCCTCTTATTTTTTTCCATTTCTGCACATAGTATGTGTTCCAGCTCCTCTTAGCCTTCTCCCACACCATTCGAAGAACCAACCACTGCCACGTGACCCAGTTGCCCACACAGCATGAAGAGCTTCACTATAAAGCCACAGAACTAGCAGCCAACTACAGTAACTACCCAGGAAACACAAACACAAACGATGAAAAAAATCATCAAACCCAATGGAGTACTCTGAAAAAGAGGCCCTAGGAAGACCACAGTAGAATGGTGTTTAGACACCTTCGAGAGTTGTGGGTAACTGTAATGTCTAGAGTTCTTGATGTCTTAATTAATGTTTTGCATCTTACTGCTTCAGTTCTAACATTCATTGGCTGTTAGGTACACAGAAACTCAGACAAATTCATGAATAAAGAGTTAATGAAGAAAGTTAACAAACTGTAATGCTCAGAGTAGTTGTTTACCAGGCTATATTATAAAGCTTCAGGTCCGCTAATAAATGCCCAGGGGGCATACCACTCTGCTTTAAGACCCCACCTGAAGGCTCAAGCTCTAAGAGTCACCCAATCCAACTCCCTGAATCAAGTGCCCAGAGGCATTCTATTCTCTAAGCCAGCCTTCTGCAAAAACCTCTCATCTTACTTTGCTCTGAGGGTTGGAAAGTCCCTCCCTCTGGGTCATGCTTTGCTCCTGGTTCTGCTGCTGTTCGTGTGATGGGTTAACTGTCATTTGGATCCAGGAGGTTCACTGCTCAGGGACCTCCCGTGGACATGTTCCACTTCTGGTTCTTGTTGGTAATGACATCCTCCTGCTTCTTGGAGGGTGCATGTTCTAGGCAGCAGAATGCCATTCCAGGGAGTCCTGTTTGCATTTATTCACAAGTGAACCCTATCAGTGTCTTCCCTCACCTTCTTGCCCAACCTATGCAGGGAAAGTTCATTTGGTGGGAATTAGAGATTTGGGCTAGAAGAGACATATTAAACGAGTCACTTCCCTTGTAAGAACAATGGGAAAATTGATAAACTAGAAGACTTGCATCAAAAGGAACACCAGAATATAAAACATAACATAACATAATCAGACAAAATGGTAAAATACCTGATAATAGAACTGAAGAAAAGGAAAACCAAATTTCAACTTCATTCTTTAAAGAAATGGAAATAAATATTTACCAACGTCATGTAGTGGGGGAAGAGACATAAGATAAATGAAAAAATCCTTTAGAAAAATAAAAAAGTAGTAAGCAGCACACTACCAGATCTCAAAACCTATTACATAACCACAGTTGCCAAAAGAGCCTGGCACTGGTACAATGACAGGTGTATAGACCAATGTAACAGAAAGAAAACCTAGAAATAAATCTATATATCTAAATATATTGTATGAGACCACTATTATACTATTGATAAACATCAAGACAAAGGCAGGCATCTAATCTGGTTTCAAGTCAAGCCATCGAATCCAGTCTCCCAAGCCATAAAGTTATATGCCTGCCTAATGCGCATGATTCATATATCAACTCATTTTTAGTACATTTAATAACCACTTCAACAGAGGAGGCCTAACCTCAGCTGGGGTCAATTTCTCATGTTGGAAGAAATTCCTGCCATGTAATCTTGCCTCATGGTTTCTCCAAATCAATAGACACTCCTACAAGGGTACTGCTCTGTGAACCTTAATGGAAATTCAAGGTCAGAGTTGGGTGGAGGTGATGTGCCTATTTCAGAAAAGGTAACTTCCCTTCTGTTGGTGGGCAAACCAGGTGGGACAACCTGCCATTGAGAAAAATGCTTAACATTACTTATCTAGCCCCTTAATGGGAGAATAAACCCTATATTATGTTCGTAATCAGGCAGTTTTGACTGAGTTTCTCTATAGCCCTTGTGACCCAGGCTGCTTGCTATAGACAACTGTGCCATTTTTTCCTTTCTAGGTGCATAACATATTGCAGAGGCCACAGCAGAAGGAAAACACACCTATAGCAGATTAAAGGAACTGAAACACCCCCCTTGGACTTAAGACTGAAATGCACTAGTGAGAGAAAAACAGATGACTACTATCCCAAGGTTATAAATTTAGATGTCATTTGACTTTGGTTCAAAGTCATTTTACTTTTGTGCCCAGTAATTTTCAAGTAATTTCTCAATAATTAAAGCTACCATATATTAGATATTTTCATACTTGTTGCATAGTTCTGCCTTAGTGAATGAGCTTTATTAAAAATTTTGTCCTATCTTCAACCCAGATTGTTTCCTTAAATAGTATCGAGTCATGTAAGTGTTTAATCAGTACAAGCCAACATGTATTTCAGTCAGAAAAGCTGTTCTATGCATGTATACTTTCATTTTTTAAAAATCATGTTATTGGGGGCTCAACAATGCTTATCACAATCCATCCATCCATACATACATACATCCATTGTGTCAAACACATTTGTATGTTTGTTGCCATCATCATTCTCAAAACATTTGCTTTCTACTTGAGCCCTTGGTATCAGCTCCTCGTTTTTTCCCCTCCCTATCCACTCTCCCCTCCCTCATGAACCCTGGTGTAGTGGTTACACATTGGGTTGCAAACCACAGGCCAGCTGTCTGATACCACTAACCATTCTATGGGAGAAAGATGGGGCACTTAAAGTCTCAGAAACTCACGGTGGCATTTTCACCCTATCCTAAAGGGGCATTATGAGTCAGAATCAACTCAATGGCAGTGTGTTAAACATTTTTTGTTTTTATCTATAGAATTACTTACCCACCTTGGGGATGATTTATTATATTCCCCAATAAAATAATAATGGTATCTCCTAAGTGGTTGTTATTATTGTTGTTGTTGTCAGGGGACAACATAGCAACCCTATGTAAAACAAAATGAAGCACTGCCCATTCCTGCGCCATTCTTACAATTGTTCTTATATTCGAGCCCTTTGTTACAGCCATCATGTCAATCCATCTTGTCGAGGGCCTTCCTCTTGCTCACTGCCCCATCCACTTTACCAGTATGATGTCCTTCTCCAGAGTACGATCTCTCCTGATTACATGTCCTAAGGATGTGAGATGAAGTTTTGCCATCCTTGCCTCTAAGAAGCCCTCCGGCTATACTTCTTCTAAGACAGATCTGTATGTTCTTTTGGCAGATTATGGCACTTTCAATGTACTTTGCCAACACCATAGTCCAAATGCATCATTTTATCTTCAGTCTTTCCTAGTAATGCATGTGAAGTGATTGAAAATATCATCACTTGGATAAGGCACATTTTAGTCCTCCAAGTAACATTCTTGCTTTCCAGCCCTTTAAAGGTCTTGTGCAGCAGTTTTACCCAGTGCAATGTATCATTGCATATCCTACTGCTCCTTCCATGAGCATTGATTATGGAAGATGAAATCTTTGACAACTTCAACTTTTCTCTGTTTATCATGATATTACCTTTTGTTCCAATATGAGGATTTTGTTTGTTTGTATTTTTACCTTGAGTTAGATTCTATACTGAAGGCTGAAATCCTTCAGCAAGGTTTCCTCTTGCAGCAAGCAAGGTTGTCTCATCTGTATATCACAGGTTGTTAGTAAGTCTTCCTCCAATCTTGATACCACATTCTTCTTCATATAATCCAGCATGTGGATTAACAAGTATGGCAAGAGTATAGAACTGTGACACAAATCATGCAGTATGTCCTTGTTCTGTTTGCACAACTGCCCCTTGATCCATGTATAGGCTCCAGATGAGCACAGTGTACTGTTCTGGGATTCCCATTCTTTGCAAGACTGTTCACAGTCTGTTATGTTCCACACATAGTTTGTTATGTTATGTTTGCATACTCAATGAAACACAAGTAAACACCTTTCTGGTATTCTCTGCTTTCAGCCCAAATTCTTCTGATGTCAGCAATGATATCCTTTGTTCCATGTCTTCTTCTGGATCTGGTCTGAACAATAAAGTGGATTATTATTAGAGAAACAAATGAATTTTGAGCTCACAGTTAATCATACCATTAATCTAAGAATAATTTGTTACTATGACATGACCCACCTTTATACTTGCCCTCATGAAGCGATCCTTGAATGTACGAGTCCTATAGCAAAGTGCAGTCAAGAAACCTTATGGTGCCATTCTAGGGTCTTAAAGCCTTGTTCTAAAACAAGCAGCCATCCAAGTGAAATGCCAGCTAAGTTTACACAAAAGAAACATACCAGCCTGTGCGAGCTAAGGATTTTAAATAATCAAATCCTAAACCAGAGGAGGGAATGGTATTAGAGAGTCAATTCTGAGCCCCTGGTTTGCAGAGAGCTACGTATGACAGTGAATGCACAAAATTCATTTGCTGAGTCTCCACATGGATTAAGCCTCCAGTGACCAGGCATGTGGATAGTCTTGCTATCAGACAGAGTGCGTTAATTACTATTATTATTACTGCAGATGTAGTTAAGTTATAATTCAATACCTTGTCATTTATTCTCCCTTTTCAATCATTTTAAATTTGTTCTATGTTTGATTATTTCTGTTTTCTTAAGGGTTGAAGTTTACCGTGTTTTTTGTTTTGTTATTGTTGTTGGGGAATATGGTATGCTTTTCTTTATATGAAATATAGGATAGATAAATATTTAGAAGCAGTAACTGGATTAATAATTTATTAGGGTTAAGGTAGTTACAGCCAAGGAAATGGGGGAGCTAATTATAATGCTCACAACAATGAAGAATATGTTTTATAATTGATAGTGCTGATGATTGAATAGCTCTTTTTTGAAGTGTTCTAATCATTGAATTCCATGGTATGTGAATTATATGTCAATAATTCTGTTACTTTAAAAAGTATTGTTATTACTTGGTGCCATCAATTGTGTCTGTTCCAACTCACAGTGACCTTACATACATAGAATAAAATACTGCCCAGTCCTGCACCATTCTCACAAAAGTTACTATGTTTGGCCCATTATTGAAGTCACTATATCGATCCATCTCACTGCAGGTCTTCCTCTTTTTCTCTGACCTTTGACTTTACTATGCATGATGCCCTTCACCAGAAATGGTTCTTACCAATAACATGCCTTAAGTAGGTGAAAGGAAGGCCAGCCATCTTTGCTTCTCAGGAGTATTCTGGATGTACTTTGTTTAAAATGAATTTTTTCATTCTTCTGCTGTATGTAATATTCTTCATTAACATTATAATTCAAAGGCATCCACTCATCTGTGTCTTCCTTATTCACTGTTCATCTTAGGTGTACATATGAGGTGACTGGAAACATCATGGGTGGGTAAGGTGTACCTGCATCTTCAAAGTGGCATCCTTGCTTGTTAGCACTTTAGAGAGGTCTTGGAAAATCTAGGTAGAGTAGCTACTGATCATATGAACCCTTCTTTCACTCTCTAATTGCTGGAGCACAAAGTTAGTGACTCCTTAAGGAAACCTCTGTGTGTTATTTATTTTGCGTCCCTAGGATCAAGAACAGACAAGTCATTAACCTTGCCTTTTGGGTCTTTACCACTCGTTCATTAATTTTCTTCCCTAAGAAATAATGTACTTGTTATTGTCCTGAAGTAACAGCCCATTTTTCATTTGTTGAAAATATTCCAAGGTCAGAACATTGTAAACCACAAACTCTATTGTGCAAAAGGGTTTCTCCATTCTTCAGGTGGTAAAACTGAGTACTATTAAATGTGACATGTTCTTATTGGGTTCCCAACATCAAATAAAAAATCAGATGTTGGATGAAAAACGTAGGGTAAATACATCTTAGACCTATTCCAGGTCCATTTAAAAGATTAAACCCAAGCTATGTCAAGTGAGGAAAGCAGAGGTTCATGGAGCTTCCCTGAATTCCCCCATTGCCAGTCTCACTTTCTTCCAGTAATTCTATTCTATCTCTTGTTATGCTTCCTATATAGTTTAATTAATTTTCTGGTCAAATCAATACTCCAGCTGAACATATTTTTGCTCCAATTTTAAAAGACTACATAAATATTTCCTCATTCCTATAAGGTAATTGTAATGTGAAATTAAAGATAAGTTTCCTCCTTTAAGGCAATTGTTAATGAAGTAAATCATGGAAGTTGCCTTTCACATCTCATTCATTTTAGACACATTCTAATTAACTTTGCTGGAGAAATAATTGGCTAAGATCAGGTTGGTCTGATTGAAGATCTAAATAACCTCACTTGAGTGGTATTTATATTCGAGCTTCTGGTCTTGGGAGAAGTTAGTCTGTGGCTTGAATACCAACTACAGATTAAGTAGGTACAAAAATAACACCGTGGCTCATCAGATGACATCAACTTTCTCCCAATCTCCTTGTACAATTAAGTGAATAAACCATTTTTCAAAAGTTCATTTTCATGGACATTTTATCAAAAGTTCATTTTCAGTTGATTACTTGGAACTTACAATATTTTCTCAAAGAGATAATATTATACTTAGCTGTTCACATCACTGGTCATAATAACAGTAAAACTAAGCTAATCGCTAATTGTAGCAAGACAAAGTATTTTTAGAACCAGCCAGAGTTCTTGGTCCCTACGGGTAGATAACATTTAGTTTAAGACAAAGACATACAAAGAAAATGATGCACACTTTCTGTCAATGCACAGAGGGAAGTCAATCAGGTTAAAAGTGACCAGGCAGAAGCATGGTGGCCTCAGCCCTCTACAACTTTGAATTTTCACTTCACCTGCCACGGTTAGAGTGGGGACCATGTAATAGGGATGGGACAAAACACATAGTAACAGGAATATTAGCTAGTGTCTATGTACACCTCCTGGTGCGAGACACTGCCTTAAGGATTTGAATGTATAATACCTCACAGCAAGCCTATGAAGGAAGCACTTACAGTACAGATGAGGAAAGTGAAGCACAAAGGGGCTAGTAGCTTGTTGCTAAACATGGCAAAGCCAGAAATGGGCAAAGCCCAATCAGCTGACTCAGCGCCTGCATATTTGACCCTTACTGACTGCTGCCTACTATGAATGGGGTGCTGGGTAGGGCACTGAGTACCTTTCCAGCCAGAACATGTTAATTTGTCCAATTTCAATGATCGAGAAGCTGAGCTAAGGAAGTGAAGATGATGAAGATGGGGAATCAGTGAAGGGCAAAGAAGAGAATTAAGCAACCGGCAGAAGGGGGCACACTAAGATGCTTGGTTCATAAAAACATCGACGGACATAATGTTGAAGGGCAAAGAGGACTGACTGGGGAGTGGCAGAGTGGATAGTGAAAGCACAAAAACTAAAGATCTTTCTGGAGAATTCCTGAGAGAAGATTATGTAGGAGAGACGGGCACTTACACAGATTTGAGGACATAATGTTATTTGCATATGGGAAGGAAGTAGCATTCGAGATGAGTAGACATCAGAAAAGATGAGAGTAGAGAGGTGGTAGGACTAGCCATGACCCAATTCTCTAGAAAAGGCAGCTTTACGAAAAACGAGAGAGAGTAAAGTTAACGTATCAAAGAAGCTAGAAAATCATGTCGCTAACGCTGCATTAGAAATCATTGTAATACCATTATGAATATTGGCCAACCGTTACACGCCTTACATTGAGTTATGTATTTTATCTTCATCTTTCAAGGCCTCCCAACCATTTCTCTAGCTACAAACTGACATTTCCATTTTACCAAGGAAAGAAATCAAGATTCGGAATTCTTAGGTAACCTGCCCAAGGTCACGTGGTTAGTAAGTTAGAGAGTGGAATTTAAAGTCAAGACGAGCTGATGGCATTTATGATAGTACAGACTAAGCGTATGTACTTTGGGCCCAAAGAACATTGACTTCACTAGGAGAGAAGTTGATTTACATCAATCTGGATATCACGGGCCAAGAAATGAGTGAGTCTACTCCACAATTACCATTTCAGAGACCCAAGCTTCTACTTTCATATAGCTCCATGATATCTTAAGATATGTCTTCATGTACAAAGTTAAAGCTAGGTCCTACCGAATCAGTGTTCTTGTGAGAAAAAGAAGACCCAAGCAAGTGTTCTTATCGTTCATAAAAAGATTAAAAGATCTCTTTGACTCTTATTCTTTTGCTAATTTCATATCTGTATGCTGAATGAGTGGGGATGTAACCTGTAACCAGATGTTCATATGCGCAGATTAAACCAGGGAGTTATATTATAAAAGGAAGATTTTCAAAGCTATTTTTGCTCTATAATATTGCTTCTAGTATTACAAATGCAAAATCAAAATGAATTCTAGAGAGGCTGTGACAGACAACTTGGTGGTTGGGCTCATGATCACACGAGGACCCCATCAGCCAGAGACATAATTTTGTTTGTTGAATGACAACCAGCTGTTTGTTATTTCTGTGAGGTATTGTCATAATGCAGAGGGGTGATGGTGGGGACGGAGTTGCTTTCTGTTCATGAAATATAGGGATCCTAGAAAAGTTTCAAGAGAAAATGGATCAGAGGATAATCCACCTTAAAAAATATATACTAAAATAATTTGTATCTCAACTAAGCTCACTGCCATTAAGCCAATTCTGCCTCATTATGACCCTGTAAATTTGTATCTACCATGGGAAAAATTAAAAGAAAAAAGTACAAAAAGGAAACTAAAAGTATCATTTTTCACCATTCAGCCATAGCCTTCACTAACATTGTTTTTCCTAAGCAAAATTTGAATCATAGTGAGCTTGCTTTTATCACCTGTGCAAGACCGAAGAGTTTCTCCTTATATATCTAGATCTGAAAAATACTTGCCTTTTTAAGACAATCCATGAGCTACATTATAAATGCTAGGGCTACAAGACTACGTAAGATCATCCCTTTATTCCATAACCGGAACAAGCAAGAGGATTACTGGAGCAGAGTCATGAAACAAATATTGGCAACTGGCCTGGCTCCTGTTCGTGTTCTTTCCAGCTACAATCCATCCACCCCAAGAATGGAAATAAATCTCAGAGATCATCTAAATTGAAGATAGTCTCCATGCTCTCTTAAAGCCAATTCTGTTTTCTGTCATCTCATCCCTATTATCCAAGAAACAAAATGACCCTGGCCTCCAGTTACTGTCTTGCAGTGAATAGGGAGAACCTGTCTTCTCCTTGCCAGTATCAACTAGTCTGTGCTTAAGCTTATGATGGAACATATCCCTTTGTCTTGTAAAACAAAGAGCTCCCAAGGATACTCTTTTTTGCATAATCTACTTCGCAACAGAACCTCAATGGTTTGAGCCTCCTCTCAAGTCTCTGTGCACCTCCTGTACTGATCTTGTTGATCGGTGACCTAAGAAGTAAGCTACTATGCCTTCTCAGCCCTCAAGATGAATTTACAGCACTTAGATGATGAAGAACTATTCTCCCTATCTTCTGCGGACAGGAAACTCATAAATTCCTCTATTTGATAACAATAGCTAATATCAACACCACCACCTGTCTGTCATATTGCTGCATTGTGATGGCATGTGTGTTGTTATGATGCTGCTATAAACATCACAAGTCACAAGTACTTCGGATGCTAAAAGGGTCAGCCAAGGTCAACAGGTTTCAGGAGAACATCCAGACTAAGAAGAGACTGTGAAGAAGGAATAAGTGGTCTAGTTCTGAGGAATTAACCACAAAAAAATCATAAACAAGGTGATATACTGAAAACCTCGTGCATTACAGCAAAATACTATCAAATATACTGGCAAATGAGGCCCTCAAGTAGGAAACCGCACAAAACAAATTAAGAATAGCTCCCTTCTCAAAGAAAAGTTGAGTTGACCATCATGATGCAAATGGAGTAAATCTTCCAGGATCTACATTTGCTGATGGAATGTGAGTTAAAATGAGTGTGAAGAGCTTCCAATTATTAATAATTGGAATGTGGAATGTATGAAGTAGAGATTTGAAAAATTTGGAATTTGGAAAACATGAAAAGAAATGCATAAAGATTAGTAGTCTAAGCATCAATCAGCTGAAATGGACTGCTATTGGGCATTTAGAATCTGAAAAACCTATGGTTTACTATCTGGGATTGACAAATTCATGAGAAATGGTGCCACATTTGTTGTCAAAATAAACATTTAAAGATATATCTTGATGTACAATGCTGTCTGTGATAGCATAATATTTATATAAATACAAGGAAATCTAGTTAATACAACTATTTTTAAAATTCATGCACTAACCCCTAAAGGTAGTGATGAAGAAATTGAAAAATTCTAACTTCTTCAGTCTAAACTTGATCAAACATGCAATTGAGATGCATTAATAATTATTGGCAATTGGAATTTGAAAGTAGGGAACAAAAAGTATGGAAAGTATTTGGAAATTATGTTCCTGGTGACAAAAAAAGAAACTAGTATGATCACATGATAGAATTTTGCAGGGCCAAAGACGTCTTCATTGAAAATACCCTTTTCCAACAACAAATGTATATACACACAGAGTCTTCATGAGATAAAATACACACACACATACTTCACCAGATAAAATACACAGGAATTAGATTGATTACATCTGTGGGAAGAGATGATGGAAAAGCTCAGTGTCATCAGTCAAAATGAGACCAGGGACTGACTGACGAAGAGACCATAATTTGCTTATATGTAAATTCAGGTTGGTGGTGAAAAAGATCAAAACAAATCCATGAAAGCTGAAATACTATCTTGAATATATCCCACCATAATTTTAAGAACATCTAAAGAATAGATTTGACAAATTGAACAATGTGATGACAGATCTGATGAACTATGGGATGATATCAAAAACTTCATATATAAATAAAGCAAACATTTTTTTAAAAAAATAAATGGAAGAAGCACACCATGATCATGAGGTGTCAAAGGGATCAGGTATCAAACATCAAAGAACAAAAAATCAGACCACTATGTGCTCACATTCACAGTATTTTCACTGAAGAAAAATGGGTGAATAAGCAAATGTGGTGAAGAAAGCTGATGGTACCCAGCTATCAAAAGTTATACTGTCTGGTTTTAAAGGCTTGAAGGCAAACAAGCGGCCATGTAGCTCAGAAGCAACAAAGCCCACATGGAAGAAATATACCAGTCTGTGATCACAAGGTGTAGAAGGGATCAGCTATCAGACATCAAAGAGTAAACAATCAAATCATTGTGAATGAGGGGGAGTGCAGATTGGGGACTCAAGACCCGTCTGTAGGCAACTGGACATTCCCTTACAGAAGGGTCGTGGGGTGGAGACAAGCCAGTCAGGGTGCACTGTAAGAACAATGAAACATACAACTTTCCTCTAGTTCGTAAATGCTTCCCCCCCCCTACACACACACACACACACACACACACACACTATCATGATCCCAATTATACCTTATAAATCTGGCTACACTAGAGGAGGTACACTGGTACAGATAGGAACTGGAAACACAGGGAATCCGGGACAGATGATCCCTCAGGACCAGTGCTGAGAGTGGTGATACTGGGAGGGTGGAGGGAGAGTGGGTTGGAAAGGGGCAACCGATTACAAGGATCTGCCTATAACCTCCTCCCTGGGGGATGGACAACAGAAAAGTGGGTGAAGGGAGATGTTGCATCATGTAAGATATGGCAAAATAATAATAATTTATGAATTATGAAGGGTTTGTGAGGGAGCAGGGAGGGGGGAGAAAACAACGAGGAGCTGATACCAAGGCCTCAAGCAGAAAGCAAATGGTTTGAGAATGATGATGGCAACAAATGTACAAATGTGCTTGACACAATGGATGGGTGAATGGATTGTGATAATAAGAGTTGTACAAGCCCCCAATAAAATATATAAGAAGAAAGAAAGAAAATGCCAAAGTGGATATCAGAAGAGACCCTGAAAGTTGCTTTGACCACAAGGAAGCTAAGGAAAATGGAAGAAATGATGAAGTAAAAGTTGTGATCAGAAAATTTTAGAAGGCAACTCAAGAAGACAAAATAAAGTGCTATCATAAAATGCGCAATTACCTAGAAAAGAGAGAACACACTCTATAGCTCAAGGTGAAAGAACTGGGGAAAATATGTACGTCTCAAATTGTAATACTAAAAGATTCTATGCATAATATTGAAACAAACCTAGACTGTCAAAAGAACAAACAAACCTGTCTTGGTAGAAGGAGGATGGAGAGTCAGCCTCTCGTGTACTTTGGACATGTTACCAAGGAAGCACAGTCCCTACGAATGGATGTGATGCTTGGGAAATGTCAGCGCAGCGTAAAAGAAGACCCTCAGGAAAGCCCTTAGGCCCAGCGGCTGCAACGGTGGGCTCAAACATAACACCAGTGCGGATGGTGCCAGGTTGGACGGTGCTTTGTCCTGTTGTACACAGAGCTGCTAGGATGTAGAACTGATTCGAGGAGACGTTCACTGACCACAACTTTGGCAAGGTGTTATGGAGACCTCTTCTAAGCCCATTCACCTAGTAAGTTATTTAATCTTCACAACAAACTGTGAAGTGGGTTTCATGATGGTTCCACTTATAGATGAGAAAACCGAGGCACTGTGCACGACAGTCACTGTCTGCTTCTGGAGACCCACTTGCCACCTGCCCCCAGCCATCATCATGAGCCACATCCTCAGAAGACCATACTCTGACTTTGATTGAGTTTAGCTCCTGGGAGAATGGAAAGTGTATACGGACCTTACACTTAGCCGCAGCTATCTTACAGAGTGGAAGGCAGGGAAATAGTCGTTCTTTTGAGGAGGCTACCTCTTCTTCAGGGTCCCAGTTACCACTCTGCTACTGCTAGTGTCATGTTCCCTTGCCACTGTCCGTGGGTCTCCTGTACCTTGCCTACCCAACTGTAATTGATCCTTTTAAAAGTCAATAACTCCCTCAAATGAACTTCATTTGAGCATGTCATCTATTTTCCATTGGAATTCTTTCCTTTCTAAATACAGTTCCCAAGAAGGCCGCGAATTTAATTAAACTCATAGAGCTAGGAAGGGGCAAACAGAGGCTTGAACTGGGAAATTTGCATCTGATGATCATGATTTTAATGCCCACATTAAGAAATTTTGGATGGAACAGCACTGGTCAGGAAGCTGCAGTGTGCTTCTCTTCCAATCATTTGGGACTTTGAGCAAGTAATTTCATCTCTTTAGTTTCCATTTGTAATATATAAGATGAGGTGCTTGCAGTTCCTTGACTGCTAGAGGCCAGTATTTCTTTTTTTACTTAAATCATCTTACACAATTCTTACCACAATCCATACATCCATCCATTGTGTCGAGCACTTTTGCACATCTGTTGCCATCATCATTCTCAAAATGTTTTCTTTCTCCTTAAGTCATTGGTACCAGCTCCTCCTTTCCCCCCTCCCTCCCCACTCCTCTCCCTTGTGAACCCTTGGTAATTATAGTCTTTCTCTCCCCGAGTGGTACCCGTGAAAACTTGCAGTTAGCTCCAAAAGACTATTGTGGGCACAATTTGTAGAGGCAACTTTGCATGATATAAAGCTGTTCTCTGTTGTAAAAGGTTTTCTGCCTCTAGTTAACATGCTTTCCCCAATTTGCTTGCCTTATTTGTTTTCCACCTCTAAATTCCATTTAATAAAGTTGCAATGGCAACCAAAGAGCTGTCTTCATTATGAGTAGCTGCAGTCTTCATTCAGAAAATGCTGAGTACACCCAAAGGGAGCCAAAATCTTGGTTTTGCAACTCATTGAGCCTGCTTTCTATTTCATCAGAATCAATTGACTAAATGTCACCCATGCAAATAGGCTTGGCCAGGGATGTGGACCAAACAAGAATGTTACTCTTGGTCCCCAAATTTTGTTCATATACATCACATCATTCAGACTTGTGTCTGGCCCTTGAGTTTTTCCTGGGAAGTTAAGTGGGAGGGGTGGAGCAAAGTTTTTTAAATGATGCCAACCAGAGAAGGGATTGGAAAGGACAAAGTTGTGTGTTGGGGAGGGACTGTTGGAGGAGCTGGCATGCGAAGTGGGGAACACACGTGGAGAAATTTGGTAGAAACAACCACCATGCAATAATATAACCAACAAGAGCTCTCACGCTCACCTGCACACCAACACCAAGACGTGTGAATGAAGAGGATTACTAGATTCAAAACATCATAACCTTTAATCTGAGACATACAGTGGGGCTTTCATGGACCACAAATTAATTGAGGTCATTAGCCCATCAAAGGGTCAGAAAATGAAAAATTTTCACCTGAAATTGTGTAGCTTAGGCAGAGCCAGGAGTCAAACCAGGACGATCTCACACAAAGCCTATATTTGTTTCTTTATATGATAGATTCCCAAACTCAAGGAATTGAAAAAAATAAAAGTAACTTTTATAAATTCTTACGAATGATCTTAAGGAACCAGAAAATTCATGGAAATGTCTTAGTAATCAATATTTTTGAAATAGCATCAAAGTGAAATTATGTTGAATTAGCTTCAAAATAACCTGGAGCTCGGGGGTATGTGGGGCATAGGTTAAATAAGATTGACAATTTGCTAAAAATTTTAAAGCTAAGTGATGAGTGCGGAGGGTGTGTTTCACAACTCTTTATTTTAGGCTGTGCTTAAAATTTTCCATAACACACGAGGAAATAATATGCAAAAACAAGGAATTACCAAGAATTCTCTAGAGTCTGGTTATAGGTATCCAACCTTTTTTTAGCCTACCTCCCACTTTTCAGAGAAAATATTACTCAGCAACCCCTAGGCAATTAAAAACGTTATATCATATAGTCCATAACCCAGCCCCGCTGAATAGTCCCCGAAGGCCCAGGGAGGGTGTCATTCACATTGTGGAAATACTGATATAGATCAACCAGGTGGAAGACCCCTTAGTCCTGTGTGTGTCTTTACTACATTATGAAAGAATTGATGGGACTGAAGTGTAGGCTGTGGTGAGAAAGGAAGAAGGATGAGGACTGGCAAAGTACTGAGAGTGGAGAGACAGGTTACAGCTGTGGTCCTCATAAGGTGTTTTATGGAGGTGCCTAGATTAGCAACATGAGGCTGCAAGCAGCGTGTAGGAGGGTAGATGAGTTCTTTATATCTACAGATTCCTGCATAAAGCTACCACGCACTTTCTGTGCACCAAGCCTGGAGTGGGGAGGCCATTTCTCCATGAAGCCAGCCAAAAAGGCTGATGATCACCTGTGGTGGACCTGAAAGATCTCTTCTGGGATCACTTCTTGAGAGACTCTCCCCACATGCTTTCTCTAGTCTCCTTCCATGCCAATGAGTGAGGTGTCTGTACGTCCTGCAAATGCAAGGCCACACGCACAGATGCAGGTTGTCCTTATAATCGTCTCTGAGAGCACAGCTCTGAAAGACCCCTCACCAGCTTCCAGGAGCTGTCTATAGCGGAGTAACTGGGCAGCACCTACGTGTTCAGGTTTTGCTCTCTTGCCCACTCATAACCCTCTCTCACTTCACTGCTTAGATGGATTACAACCTTCATGAAACCTTCATTGTTCCATGCTCTGGTCCCAGGGAGAAAACTCAGACACAGTCATACCAGGTGTGAAGGGGAGAGGTTCATCAATGTTATCTGTTTCCAAATAATCAGTACCACTCATCACCAAACATTATCAGAATGAGGCCATTAGACTTACAAAGTCTAATCTCCTCTGAGTTCTGAAATCATTATAAACCACTTCCAGCAGGAAGATAAGCTCTGGGAGGAATTGGTTCTTTTCCTGGACGTACTAAACAATCAGAAGCAAGAAATATATGAGAAACATTGGCAGTTAGGCGCTTTCTCCTCCTAAGCACAGCCAGAACACACTGTCTGACTATGCAAGCAAACAAAAACAAGGATGTACAGCTAAGCACAGGTTAGAAGGGATTGTCTATGAGCAGCCAAGCCATGGGGCTCAAAGGTTGACATCTACCTTATAGTCCAAATCCCAACCTAGGGAAGTAAACAGCAATCATATCGTGATGACATGTACTGGCTCAGGGTCTCAGATTTAGCATTTACTCTGAGTTTTCATTTTCTTATCTGAAAAATGAAAATCATAGCAGTGCCTATATCATGCGTCATGAGGATCACTTGAGGCAGCACCCCCCATCACACCAGCACATGATGTTGTCGTCATTGCCATGTAGCCCACACATGTTCTTCCTGGCCTTACTGGGCCCCAAGTCCCAATGAGCACCCCGTATTACAGTCTTCCTAGGTCTGTGTGTTCCAACAGCCAATATCTGCAATTCTTTGTCTGCGGCACCTGTGGTAGTTACATAATCTGGTGTCAATTTGTGATGGGGTGGAGTCTAGCCTGTTAATCATGTCGCAGCTTGATGACCTCATTTGGAGGTCCCACACAGACACTGGAGATGGGATACACATCCACTTCTTACAAGACATTCCTGTTGAGAAGACACATACAGCTACGCTAAAGCCCTGGAGCTGAAGGAGCCACATGGAGACCCCTGCCAGCGCTGAGTTACTTCCACTGCCACTGGATCCACAAGACTTTGCGCCCACTGGATGGTGATCTTCCTGCACTCAGCATCATTGCATGTGTTACGTGTGTCTGAAGAGGAATTTATGGACTAGAATTGACATATGGAGTAATATCAGACTTATGGACTGGGATGGGATGTTTTCTTAAGGTACAATTACACTTTTATATGAAGCTCTTTCTTATACATATGTCTGTAAATTTGTTTCTCTAGTCAACCCGGACTAACACTGTACCCCAGAAGGTCATTTTGCCCCTATGTAAGAGGAAAATTAGCATCACCCAGTGCAGTCTTCAAATTATGTTTAGCAAACACACAAAGGTTCTTTCCAGGCGAGTGTGCATTCCACTGTGACTGAGTGTGTCCTTGTAGGGATGCTATGATGGCCTCCATGCCTTCTTGTCCCTTTCCAGTCTTGATTCTCAATTCCTATAGCAGTGTTTTCATTACTGCCAAACAATCTGTTCTTAAACCCTTTCTGAGGAGCTGCCTTGCGGGTAACTGTAGTGAAATGAATTTCTTTTTGTGGCCTTTTGTTGGAAAAATAGCTTAAGAGATTTTCCCCCTAAGCCCTGTACTTACTTGGACCCTAGTCTTTTATGCCAAAGATTTGATACTTTTGTCCAGGTTCATTGACATTTGGGGGGCTAAGCTGCAAACAACTGGTAGCTTCTTACCTTCTTTTTTTTTCTGACCCTGGGTTATATCTTGCCCTATTTAACTACACCTGTCAACAATTAGCCAATATACTATAAAAATTAAGTGACTATAACCTGTTATGGAAACAAAATATCTGTGGCCTGTTTACAGCAGATTGGTCAGTTTGTAGCCCTGTTGGGAAGGCCATGCCTTAACGCTGATGAGGAGCTTGCTTACGCAACTGCTTGGTGCACAACAAAAGCATTGCAGGTTCCCGAAGGGAACTTTAGTCAAGGAGTCAACTCTCCCCTTACTCCCTGCGCTTTAGCTCCCTTGCCAAGCTCATGTTCACATCTACACTCCCAGCCCAGGCAGTTCCATTCGAAGAGCTTTTGATGGAGACCTTGCCTGAGGCATGTCCCGCCACTCGCCCTCAGGACTTTCCACTCCTGGCACAGACAGTATAGGCACCTGACCCCACAGGCAGGCAGAGGGGAGCAGAAAGAAGAAATACACGAGAGGAGGAGAAAAGGAGACAAGGACCATCTTTGCTGTAACACAGGTCAAGGGCTGTAATATTGAAGAGACCCTGATGATGAGTCGTTTGTTTTAATCATTTTATTGGGGGGCTGTTACAAATCTTGTAACAATCCATCCTTCATGTGATAGTATTAAACACCCTTGTCCATATGTTGCCATCAACATTTCCAAACATTTTCTTTCTACTTGAGCCCTTGGCATCAGCTCCTCTTCTTTTCCCCTCCCTGCCCCACCCTCCTACCCTCGTGAGGTCTTGACCAATTATTTATTATTATTGTTATTTCGTGTCTTACATGGTCCATTGTCTTCCTTTACCCACCTTTCTGTTAATCATCCCGTGGTGGTGGTGGGGGAGGCAGTATATCCAACTTTATGATGGGTGCCCCTTTCTCCCCCACCCCCACCACCTCCACCATTCTCTTACCCTCATGATATCACGAATCCTATTACAGTTCCTGAGGGTTTTACATGCCCTGTATTCCATGAGTCTAGAGCTCTTATCTGTACCAATGTGTGCACTCTGGTCTAGCTGGATTATTTGTACGGCAGAACTAAATCATGGCAGTAGGGAGGAGGAAGCATTCAGGAACTAGAGGAATGATGTGTGTTTCCTCCGTGCTGTACTGCACCTGATTGAATCGTTCCTTCCTTGTAACTCCTCTGTGGGATGGGATTTGGGTCTCCACTCCAATCCCCGTCTTTCACATCGATGCAATTGTTTGTTTGGGATATTTTGTTAGTTGATTTTGCTTCCGTCAATACCTCATGATCACACATTCTGGTGTGTTTCTTCCATGTGGGCTTATTTGCTTCCCTCAGTGCGTGTGTGGGGAAGGTGACTATCAAAGAAGGCCAGGTTATTGGAACGAAGTGTTCTTATGTTACAGGAGGCCTTGAGTAGAGGCCCCAAATCCATCTTCTATCTTAATACTTAACATATAAATATATGTACGTTGGCGTCTATCCCTTTCACTATAAATTAACATATTTGCATATATACATACCTATAGCTATACCTCTATAAATAGCTTTTTGCCTTCTACTTATTTCCTCTATTTCCTTTCACTTTCCTTCTGTTGCATTGTAATGCCCATCCTACGTTCGGCCCTTAGTAGTTTCTCTCGAATACTTTGCCCTTGATCAAACCCCACTGAGCATTATATGTCCTCCTTGCCATAAATTTTAGATCTCTTGCTGTTCCCTTATCCCTGATTTTGTTGGCTCCCTACTCCCTCTCCCTGACCCCTCCTCTTCCATGTCACCCGGGAAGCACTGGTCCCATTGTTTCCTCCTCAGGATTGTTTGTCTATCTTATATAGATAGACATATGGCAAAAGAAAAAGAAACAAACAACAACAACAAAACCAACCATTCAGGTCTGTCTGCTGACCCTTATGTATGTCTTCTGATCAATCCAATGAGGTGCCAAGCTCTGTCCCCCAAGGCAGAAGTCTATTTTCAGGATTCCTTGGGGACTTGGTTACTTTGCTCCCTTGCTGCCCAGTTGCACTCCCTTCGCATTTCACCTCGCTGTGCCTGGGGCTAACCGGGCACACTTTCCGAACAGTGTCTCCAGTGCTGTTCCCTGTAGCGTGATGGGTCGGTGAAGGAATGTCGCGTCTCCTAGTGGGGCCAGCCCTACAGTCCTTTCTGTGCACTGGCTGCTCGGCGCAGGGATGTCGTCCCTGGGGCTTGGTAGACCATGATGAAGTTCTTCTCTTCTCCCCCTCCCCCCCACTTAGTTCACTCCCGTGTGGTCTGGACAGACCCTCCTCTCTCCCTGGACTATATCTTCAATGCTGTCCTCTATATTCCCTTCTGGGAAGAGGGTCAACATAGCTCAGGTTGGGCCTGGCCCCGTCACCCTCTCTGCTAGTTTGCTGCTCGATTATTGTTTATGTCTCCACAGAAAAGGGAGAAAGAGACCAGAGCTTCAAGCCTTGAGCGCAAGACCCCAGCACGGAGCAGGCAGAGTTGATTTCAACAGCAGGAAAGCAGGAGGTCTGTCCTCAGTGGTTCTGAGATGAAGCCTGTTTTCGGAAAGCCAAGAGCACATCCGAGATGGGCGAGAAGAAGCCTATTCTCAAGGGGCTGAGTGGTGATCTGTTCCTAGTCGGGCAAGATAAAGACTTCTGGTTCAGATGAGGTATGCAGGACAAAAAGGAGGGCCTACTTCAAACAAAAACATCTAAGAGTTTCCGCTAGAGCTGTCCTGCACTGAAGAAGAGAAGGTAGTCTTCCAGATCGGCCTACATGACCATGACCCTGAGCAGTAGCCTGATGGTTCTGATCCTGATGAATTGTATACTGTCACTTCACTGAGAGACCACTTGGCGTTACGTATGGTCTGTGAGCTCTGTGAGGATGTTGCAGTGGACTATCCAAGTCAGAAGAGAAGTAGAGAATGTCATGGGAGGACTGGCTGGCACCAGAATGGGCACACACAGACATACAAGTCTGAGGGTGAGGGTCTGACTAACATCTAACTCATAAGGATTAGCTTTGGGTTGGTTTTGATTCACATCGGTCTGATGCTACCAGTAGCACCATTTTATAAAATAAAACACCCGCTGCTTCCTCTCCTGCATTCTCGGTATTCATTTAGGTGGTCTTGACATCTTGCTTATGCAGACCGTGAGCCTCACATGTTCCCCCGCCTCCCCTAAAGTAGTGACCTGTCGTTATACTCATTAGAACCAGTGTTGCATGTTCCCTGCCTTAATGCCACCTGCCTGTGGCATTTCCCCCAGATGTAATGCCCCAATAAGCATACTGCATTTTGGGAAGCAGGCTATATCTCTGGGCGAGATGGATACATACTTCCCTCCTCTGTCACCTGAATCTTAAACTGCCCCCTGGGCACCAGCGCAGACCTCCATGTAGACTTAAACTCTCTTGGTGAGTATGGTAGCTGACTGGATAACACACATTCCTGGGGCCATCACCTCCCAAATAATTCACTTCATTTAAGTCCTGAACTTAAACAAAGATGGCGGCCATGAGAAGTGGTCCTAGGAGACAGACCCTCAGATGAGAGTCTAGTCTTGGCAGCAGGGACCCCCTTCCAGGTGGTCAATGAAGTACCAATCTCCCCTGGGATGCTACCATCATCGCTTTGAAGGCTCTCTCGCATGTGAATAAGCAGGGTATGAGGTGGTCATTGAACCACGGTGACACATCTGCACAACTAGCCTAGACACTGAGGACAGTATGAATGGACCTCCTCTACCTTGCTCTGTGGTATACGGGAGGGACTCTGCAAGTACATTTTCACTTGACCATGATGCTCCATGTAGACCCTGCTAATGGAGTGCTGGTGGTAGAGTGGGTTACAGTCAGGTTGCTAACTGCAAGGTCAGCAGCTTGAAACTACCAGCAGTTTCATGGGGAAAAGATGAGACTTTCTACTCCTGTCAAGGTTTATAACACCAGATACCCACACGTGCAGTTCTAGTTTTTCTGTAGGGTTGCTGTGAGTCTGGATCCATTGGATGACAGTGAATGAGTGTGTGAGTGGGAAAGAAAAAGGACCTAGTTCCTTCCTGCTGGCCCTTCACTCAGACCACAGTCACCCTCGCAATGGAGTCCAATAGCAACAACTGGCTCCAGTTGACAGCTTCTCCCAGAACCAGTTTCCGACTGTCTACTCAAAAGGAGGAGCCCTGCTCTGTGAGGGCTTCTTCCTGGCTCCCGATGCAGCACCACCCACCAGAAAGTTCCCTTCTCAGAAATTCTCAGCTCAGTAGAGTCCTTTTTCCAAACTTCTAAGTTTTAACTACTCTAAATTTTTTTCATTTGTCCCCTCAGTCCTAGGAGTACGAGTTGCTTCCTACAATGGCTACATCTGTGATGCCTTAGTGAGAGTGGCCATCAGTCCTGGTTTGACTGGGACTAATGAGATTTCCTGGTTGCTCTGGCTGGTGCAAACAGTTAAGCACTGAACTATAACCAAAAAGTTGGTGGCTCAAACCCACCCAAATATGCCTTAGAAAAAAAGGCCTGGCAATATGCTTCTGAAAAAATCATAGCTATGAAAACTGTTTAGAGAATAATTCTACTCGACACAGATGGAGACACCATGAGTCAGACCCAACCCTAAGACAACAGCCAGAGATTTCCATGCATATGGGACTGGCACTGCTAAAACAGACAAACTGGAATGGTTTCTCATCCAATCTCACTGGGCCGCTAGCATCAGGTTAAAATGCTCTCTATTGATTTTTTTCTATAAAAATAATTAGTGTGCTTTATAATTTATAGCTGGAGTCTGATTGATAACAGGTAACAGGTGCAAGGAGAGGCGTTGACTCATCCAGTGTCACTGGTAGTGTAATAGTAACTAAAAGTACTTTTGAGTTGATTGGAGTTTATTAGTACATAGTACATACATTGTACATACATTAGTACATACCTTGAAGGAAAAAAATGTCAGGATCAGGTCAGCCAATTGGCAATGTACATCACAAAGTTAGAGGCAGCAATGCTCTATGGCAGGTAGCAAAAGGATCGTGAAAATTAGGACATGATGGAAAGAGCAACAAAGTCTAAATTTATGGAGTCAAAACATGTTCTATGGCAAAATCAAGGCCATAATGATTTGGACCCTAGTAACCTGGAATAGGGACATCTCGGTAGATGAGCTGAAGAACCTTGACTCCTCACATTCCAGTGAACTCTCTGGGCTTGCAGAGTGGTCCATTTGATCTTTCTGGATCTCCCAGTGCCTGGAGACCATGAGACAGATGTCTTTCTCAAGATTTTCCCTACGAAGCCTTGGTCTCAGGTCATTGATGAGCACACATTTTCCAGGAAGGTCCAGGCAGCAGTTAATTATTGCAGCCAGGTAACTTCTGGTATAGCTGCTCAATTCTGTGACTGTATCACAAGAGCAATATGGATGACATGCAAACCAATGGGTGTGACTGTGTTCTAATAAAACTTTACAAACATGGGCTGGATTTGACTCATGGTCAGAGTCTCTCAGTCCTTATTTTAGGCTAATACTAGGGAAATGTCTTAGCAATGTTGTCCTTATTTCAGAAAGTGCCAAGGAACATAGGTAAATACATAGCAATATCACAAAGGACATCACGCCTGGAATGAATCTTGAGAGGGCCGGGCTAGAGAAGGGAGTATTTATTGATCTGTGGGAAGTCTCTTGTCACCTAAATAGTATACCTGGCAAGGATACCTAGAGTCTTCCCTGATATTGCTGTGATAGCACTCTGCATCTTAGAAATGATGATGGCTTTCAGTACATGGGATATCAATGCCACAACTGCCTTGGGAGCAGAAAGGATAAGATGTTAAACAAAGTAGGCATACAAAGATAGATTGATTATGTAAGGCCACAGAATCTACCAATTATCCATTCTCTGGAGAGTCCATAAGATTTTTCACTAGCAAAGTAAGTAACATGCCAATGAGGGGCGATCACCGTGTTTGAGAAGCCTCTGGTAATTACCCCTTACAGGCCAGGGTTGACTGGTAAAGGAGGCTATTCCAGGACCGACTCCCTGGTGCCATTGGGGATAATAGTATTCAAGAAGAACAAAGCACATTTGGAAGCACTTAACAATCAAAAGACAGGTGGGAAGATGATTTCCATCATAGGAAAGTTGGGAATGGTGACCTGGGTGCTTACCTGCAGGATCAGGGGCAGTGACGAATAGAACATGACATCCCCAGCAGCATGCTGCTGCACTATCACAACCAAAGAGTAAATGGGCCAGAGGTTGGGTCTGCGGCTATCATGGGAAATCCTGATCCTTTGCCCAGTTTCCAGGTTAAGCCTTCTGAGATCCAGAACCCATCTATTGTGGGAAACCTAATGTTTTTGAGGACCAAGCCTGCAGTGTCACATCAAGCATATCCAGTAGTGATTTTTCCATTCTATCCCTCAAGTTCTATGACTATTTCTCTTGGGGAAAAAAGAGAGAGAATTCAGATCTTTCTGAAGATTTTTACCTAAGATCTGAACTTACATCACTACTCAAAATCAAACCAAAGTCTCTGCCCTCCCACTGCCATTCTGACTCACAGTGATCCTGTCCCTTTGGGTTTCTGAGGCTATAAATCTTTACACAGCAAAAACCCTCATCTTTCTCTATCATTGGATTCAAATTGCTGCCCTTGAGGTTAGCAATCCAACCCGTAATTCACTTTGGTACCAGAGCTCCCTGAAACCAATACCAGGGAACTCAACATTATTTTCCAGCTCTCTCCTCCTTCTGTCCCTGCCACCTCCTGCCTCTTGGGAGAAAGTCCTGGCTCCATATCCATCTCACAGTGAGTTCAATAGACCCATACGTTCACCTGGTGTTAATGTCATTGTTTATGTCTGAAAAATCAGGACGAACATACTTAACACCTGAAGGAATCCCATTATGGAGCAAGAAGTAAGTAGAAAGTGGTGTTAAGAAATGCCAAGTGGAAACTCTTGGAACTTCTCCTCCCCAGGTAAGATAGAAAATTAGAGGTAATATATCCTAGATTAGAATTCCACCCTCAAAAGCTTAAAGAATGCAGAGATGGAGATGATTCCCATAATCTCCCAATGCAATTCACCATTCCAGCCCCTAGGGAAGAAATAGCGTATGGAAGATGAAGACAGACTACCAACAGATTAACCAATTAGCAGCCTGTTACATCACTTGAAGCACATAAGCACAGCCTTTGTCACTCACGTAACCTGATAAATATATTATTTTAAATCTCTATTAGGTAAGTTATAATGAGCCTTGGTGGCATAGTGGCTACATGTTGGGTTGCCAATCACAAGGCCATCAGTTCAAACCCATCAGCTGCTCTGAGGAAGAAAAACAAAGCTACCTATTCCTATAAAGAGTTACAGAGTCTGAAACCTATAGGGGAAGTTCTACTCTGTCCTACAGGGTCACTGTGAGCCAGAATCAACTCAGTGAGTTTTGAGTTTTATTAGGTAAATTAATCAGAAGCCATGTATTTACTAGAAGCAAATTGCTGGTGCGTTGACAGCAATTCCTTTAAGACTCTGTGCATCTCGATCTCGTGCTGTTTGTTATACAGTTGATTGACTATACCAATAACACCATGTTAATCAAACCTGCTGAGCAAACAATACCAGTGTTCTCAATGCCATGTAAGATAGATGCACACCAGAAAATGAGAGATACTCCATACAAATTTCCAGAGGCCGACTACATTGATGATGTTTTTAAAAATCCTGTGATCGGGGACATTTCAAGATATCACCTTAAAGGTAACTCAGTACTAAGAAAATAAAAATCCTCAAAAATGGACCAATAGAAACCCTCGTGATAAATGTAGAAAATACTGAAATTGTCAAGAATCCACCTTTCACTTGGTTCCACATGCCATGCTCATGGATGCAGCAGTCATGAAATCAAATGGCAGATTGCATTGGACAAATCTGCTGAATGAAACCGCTGTAAAGTGTTGAAGAGCAAAAATATCACTTTGAAGATTAAGGGACACATTTTACCCAAGTCGTGGTATTTTCAATCACCCCTTCTGTATGTGAAAGTCGGACAAAGGAAGACTGAAGAAGAGTTGGTGAATTATGGTGTAGACTAATAACATTGAAAGCATCAACGAGGGCCAGGAGAACTAACACATCTAATTTGGAAGAAGTATGGCCAGGATGCTTTGTAGAAGCAAGGACAGCAAAACTTCATCTCTAGTAGTTTTGCCATGTTATCAAGATAGAGCAGTCCCCCCAAAAAGGACATCATGCATGGTAAAGTAGAGGGCCAGAATAAAAGAGAGGGACCATAAGAAGATAGATTGACACAGTAGTTAAAATAATGGACTCAGACATAAGAACAAGTGTGAAGATGGTACAGGATTGGGCAGCGTTTTGTTCTGTTATACATTTGGTCACCATGGGTGAAAACCAACTGTGTTAGTCTGGGTTCTTTAGAAAAACAAATCCACAGAAAATCATGTATAAGAGAGAGTTTATATAAAAGTTAAGTGCACATCAAGAATATATCCCAGCCAGGTGCTGCCCAAGCCCACAAGTCCAACATTAACTCATATGTCCGACACCAATCCACAAAATCCTCCTCCATCTCACAAAACACACACTATATTGCTGATTGCAGGAGAAAAGCCAAATCAGTGAACATGTAAGAATCTCAGCACTGGCAGGGGTCTCCACACGGCTACTTCAGCGCCTAGGGCTGCATCGGGGTAGGTCCATGTGGCTTCTCCTTGGGGATGTCTTGCAGGAAGTGAGCCTTGCAATCTGAAGCAGGGAATTGGCTAAGGCAGATGTACCCTGGTCCAACCATCACAAAGCAAGAGACCCAAGAACTGGAAAGGCAAAGTTCACTGAGCCATTTATCCCTCCACCCTTCAATTAACCGCACATGTGTTTATCGGCCAGGTCGGCACAATAAACTAACTACCTTACCAACTCAATGGCATATAACAACAACATCAGAGGGAAAGACCCTATCAAATATTCTACCTCTGAGAAACAGGACAGTTAGTAGAACACTTCATATTTTAAAGTGCATACAACACACTTAGAAATACTGTTTCAACACATTTACTGAGTGACCTCAATAATAAAAAGATGTGGATCCTTGACAATTTCAGTATTTCCTCCATGAATGGGGCTCAGAGAAAGGGGAACGTTTCTCCCCTGGATGAATTGTAATCACTTTTACCACTGTGTAACGTTCCCCTTTGTCTTTGGGAATGCTCTTTTTTCCCCTGGTTATATTGCTTTCTCTGATGTTATGTAGTCACTCCAATTTTCTTTTGATTGGTATTTTCATAATATATAATTTTCACCTTTAGAAAGCGATCTTAAATACACAGAAGTTATTTAAAAATAAAAGGTGAAAATGACATCTTAGGAAACGCTGTTAAAGTGTCAGAAGGTGAGCCGCTCAGATTGGAACGCACTCAAAATACAGCCGGACAAGAGTAGCCTCTTCAAAGTAGCATCTATTTAGTGATGGGGATGAAGTGAAACTTTTGAGATCAGCATTTGCTGATGTGGCAAAACCCAAAATGAGAATAAACAGCTGCACACATCCATTCGTAACAGAAACGTGGAATGTACAAAGTATGAATTGAGGCAAACTAGAAATCAAAACGATGCCATGCTGACAGTAATGAAATAAGATGCATAAACCCACAGAGAAGATGGTTAATACAAATACTCTGATATATGTGCCAGCCCTTAGTGCCAAAGATAAAGAAAGTGAAGATTTTTTACCAACTTCTGCAGCTTTAAATTCCTCAAGCATGCAATTAAGATACATTGATAATTAATGGTGACTAGAATATGAAAGTTGGAAACAAAGAGGAAAGATAAGTAGTTGAAAAACATAACTTTATATCGAAGAGAATAGTCCTTTCTCCCTTCAGACCTCAAAACCTACTACACAACTATAGTAGTCAATACATCCTGGAACTGGTATAATGAGAGAGACACAGCCTAAGGGAGCAGAATGTTGTTGCCGGGTATCATCTAGTCAGGTCTAACCCCTGTTGGCCCTGTGCCCAACAGAATGGAACACCACAAGGTCCTGCGCCATCTATACGATTGTTCCTATGCCAGAACCCATTAGAAGTTGTCCCAAATGAAGCATTAGGGAACTGAAGTGGACTGGTAGCGACCACTTTCAATCAGAAAATCATGTGGTTTACTCTGCTAGAAATGTCACATCGAGAGGAATGGTGTGTCATTCATTGTCAAAAAGGGCATTTCAAGATCCATTTTGAAGTACAATGATGTCCACATACAAAGAAATCCAATCAATACAACTATTTTCCAAATTTGTGCGTCAGCCGCTAAACTAGTAAGCAAAAAAATTGAAGAATTCTACCAATGTTTTCAGTCTGCAATTGATCAAACATGCCACCAAGATGCACTAATACTTATTAGAGTTTGGAATGCAGATGATAGAAACAAAGAAAAAGGACCAGTAGTTGGAAAATATGGGCTTGGTAATGGAAACAAAGCTGGAGATCACGTGATAGAATTGTTCAAGGCCCACAATTGTTCATTGCAAACACCTTTTCTCAACAGCACAAAAGACAATGACACACGTGGACTTCTCCAGATGTAATACACAGAAATAAAATGGAGACATCTGTGAAAAGAGACATTAGAGATCCTCGATATTACCAGACCAGGGGCTGCCTTTGGAACAGACCATCAATTTCCCACATGTCAGTTCAGATGAAGCTGAAGAAAATTAAAACAAGTACGCCAGAGGCAAAATAGTAACTTGAGGATATCCTACCTGAAGGTCAAGAACAGATCTGATGCTTTGAACACTAATGCCAGAAGATCTGAGGAGCTGTGGGATGACATCAAGAACATCCTCATGAAAAAAATCGAGAGGCTATTAACAAGACAGGAAAGAAAGAAAAGTTCAGAATGGATGTCAGAAGACACTCTGAAAGTTGCTCCTATTATAGAGTAGCTAAGGCAAATGGAAGAAAGGAGAAAATCCAAGAGATGAGTAGAAAATTCAAAGGACAGATGATGAAGACAAAGTAAGATGTCATGATGAAATGTTCAAAGACCTAGAGTTAGAAAAACTAAAGAGAAGGACGTGATCGGCATAGCCTAAACTGAAAGAATTCAAGACAGCAAAGAAACAAACAAAAGAAAAAAACCTCAAGCAATTTTGGAAGATTATATGGGCAATATAAAATGGTGTAAGAAGCATCAACAGACAATGGAAAGAATACAGAGAGTCACAGTACCAAAAAGAACTGGTTGACACTCAATCATTTCAAGAGGCAACATATGAACAAGTATCAATGGTGCTGAAGGAAGTTGTCTAAATTGCACAGAAAGCACTGGGCAAAACCAAGGCTCCAGGAATGGATGGAACACTAACTGAAATGTTTCAACAAGCCGATGAAGCACTGGAAGCACTTATCCATCAAGGAAATTTGGAAGACAGCTACTTGGCCAAATACATAGAAGAGATCTGTATTTTCCCAATCCAAAGAAAATTGACCCAACAGACTGTTGAAATTATAGAACAATATCATTGCTATCACATGAAAGTAAAGTTTCTGAAGCTCCTCCAACAATGGTAGCAGCAGTACATCGACAGGGAGCTGCAAGTGGTTCAGACTCGATGTAGAAGAGGATATGGAACAAAGGATGTCATTGCTGATGTCAGATGGATATTAGCTGAAAGTAGGCAACACCAGCAAGATTCTTGTGTTTCATGGACCATGCCAAGGCATTGGACTGTGTGAAGAACAACAAACTATGGGTAGCCTTGAGAAAAATGGGATTTCCAGAACACTTCATTGTGCTCATGAAAGTGTGCACATGGATCAGGAAGCAGCTGGGAGACAGAACAATGGAATACTGCGTGCTTTAAAAATAGGAAAACTGTGTGTATCAGCGTTGTGTCCTCTCACCCTACTCACTCAATCTCTATGCTGAGCAAATAATCAGAGAACCTAGATTATATTAAAAAAAACAATGAGGCCTCATCCACTGCTGGTGGGACTGTAAGTACGTACAGCCACTATGGAAATCAATCTGGCGATACCTAAAACAGATGGAAATAGAGTTACCATATGACCCAGCAATCCCCCTACTGGGCATATACCCAGAAGAGGCAAGAAACAAACCAAGACCAGACATCTGTGCTCCAATGTTCATTGCAGCACAGTTCACAATTGCAAGGAGTTGGAAGCAACCCAAATTTCCATCAACTGACGATTGGATTAAAAAACTGTGGTATATACATACAATGGAATACTACGCATCACTAAAAAGCAGTGATGAACGTATGAGGCACATAGCGGCATGGGAAGAACTGGAGGAAATCATGCTAAGCGAAGTAAGTCAGGCACAAAAGGACAAGTACAACATGAGTCCGCTGAGGTAAGAATTAAAAAAAATTTTTTTAAAAAGCAAAAGTGGCATAGGGAAAAAAGCTACTGTATACAAACATTTTAGGGGTGAAGACGGTGTAGTATGGAAGAGACCAGACCAAAACCAGGGATGTACATGGTAGACAATGGTGGAGGAGGTGGGGAAAGGAAAACAAAAGGATGAATACAATGAAGAAAAGGGTAGTGGGGTCATGGGGCATTAATCCACCTAAGGAGAGGGTATTGTTTATATCTCCACAGGGAAAGTGGGACCAGACTTCAACCCAGTGTCGCAAGGTGTGAATGCAATATCCCGGCGTGGAGGAGGGAACCGGTGGAGAGGTCTGGGAGGCTGGCCCCAGCACCATAAATTAAGTGAATTCCTGCCCCTCCCCCGAAAAGAATTTGTTCCAAAGGACGACATTGACTCTGCAGCTATGGGAGATGGACATATTTGATCAGAGCACACGGGAGCAGATGAAGGAGCAGGAGGAGAGAGTGGAGCACAGCCTGGCCCACCAGGCCGTGAGGATGATGTTCCTGATTAGAGCAGCCAGTCCACGGAAAGGTCAACAGGGCTGGCCCGACTATGAGACACAATGCCCCTCAGTGACCAATAGCGCTACAGGGGACAGCACCGGAGACACAGTGTGGGAATTGCACCTGACCTGATCCCACCACACTGAGGCAAATCACTGGGGGAGTGCAGCGGAACAGCAAGGGAATGGAGTGGCAAGGTCCCCAGGGAATGCTGAAAGTGGACTTTGGGGCCAGGGCATGGTGCCCCAACAGACTGGACTGGAAAACGCTCCTAAAGGCCAGCAAACGATCCCTGAACTAACTACAAGCTTTTCTCTTGTGAACTGTTTTGTTCTGTTCTTTGTCAGTGGTTTGTTTTTGTTGTTTTGTTGTCTGGTTGTATACTGTTGCTTTGTTTTCTTCTGTCTTGTTTTCGTGCATGTTAGTGTCTCCACAGGTCTGTCTGAATAGGACAGGCTGGATGAACTATCTGGAGGAAAAACAACGGGACCGACATTTCCGGTGGGACTTGGGGTGGGGGGGTAGGGGGGGTAAGGAAGTGGTGTTAACAAACCCAGGGACAAGGGAAAAACACGGGACCCCAAATGGTAGAGAAGGGGGAGTGGCAGGCCTGGTGGGAAATGATCAAGGGTAAGGTTGCTTAGAGAAGAGGTATACTCTAGCCCAGTTGGCGATGAAGCATGGTAGTAGGGCAGGAGGAAGGTCAAGGGAGATGGAGGAAAGAGCTAGGAGTCAAAGGGCATTCATGGAGGTCTAGACAAAGACATGTACATGCAAATATATATAGGAGGATGGGGAAATAGATCTATGTGTCTATATTTATAGGTCAAGTATTAAGGTGGCGGAAGGACCTTGGGCCTCTACTCAAACACTCCCTCAATGCATGAATACCTTCTTTTATTAAATTGGAACTCTATGATGCTCACTCTCCCGACACAACAGCTGGAGCCAAAGTGGGTGAACAAGTAAATGTGGTGAAGAAAGCTGATGGTGCCCGGCTATCAAAAGAGATAGTGACTGGGGTCTTAAAGGCTTGAAGATAAACAAGCGGCCATCTAGCTCAGAAGCAACAAAGTCCACATGGAAGAACACACCAGCCTGTGTGATCGAGTGGTCCCAAAGGGATCAGTTACCAGGCATCAAAGAACAAAAAATCATATCATTGACTGCACACCTCCATGATAGGATCGCTGAAGACAAATGGGTGCATAAGCAAATGTGGTGAAGAAAGCTGATGGTGCCCGGCTATCAAAAGAGATAGTGTCTGGGGTCTTAAAGGCTTGAAGGTGAACAAGCGGCCATCTAGCTCAGAAGCAAATAAGCCCACGTGGAAGAAGCACACCGGCCAGTGCGATCACAAGGTGCCCAAGGGACCAGGTATAAGGCATCATGCAAAAAAAAAAAAAAAAGATATGTGTGTGTATGTATGTGTATATATGTATATATGTATGTGTGTATATATATATCTATATCATATTAAATGAAGGGGGAAGTACAGAGTGGAGACCCAAGGCCCAAGTGTCGGCCAATGGAGATGCCCTCATAGAGGGGTTTAGGAGAGGAGATGGGTTAATTAGGGTGTGAGGTAGTATCAATGAAGAACACAGCTTTCCCCCAGATCCTGGATGCTTCCTCCCCCCAACTACCATGATCCAAATTCTACCTTGCAGGGCTGGATAGGACAGAGGCTGTACACTGGTACATATGAGGGTTGGAGGTACAGGGAATCCAGGGTGGATGATACCTGCAGGACCAAGGGTGTGAGGGACGATGCTGGGAGAGTGGAGGGTGAGTGGGTTGGAAAGGGGGAACTGATTACAAGGATCCACATGTGACCTCTTCCCTGGGAGAGGGACAGCAGAGAAGGGGGTTAGGGAGACTCCGGATAGGGCAAGATATGACAAAATAACGATGTATAAATTACCAAGGGCATATGAGGGAGGGGGGAATGGGGAGGGAGGGGGGGAAAAAAGAGGACCTGATGCAAGGGGCTTAAGTGGAGAGCAAATGCCTTGAGAATGATTGGGGTAGGGAATGTATGGATGTGCTTTATACAATTGATGTATGTATATGTATGGATTGTGGTAAGAGTTGTTTGAGTCCCTAATAATATGTAAAAGAAGAAAAAAGAAAAAAAATGATTAGGGCAAAGACTGTACAGATGTGCTTTATACAATTGATGTATGTATATGTATGAACTGTGAAAAGAATTGTATCAGCCCCAATAAATTGTTAAAAAACAAAACAAAAACAATGAGGCATCAGGATCAGAAAAGGGCTTTTTAACAACTTCCCATTTCAAACGACACAACCTTGCTTCCTAGAACTGGGGAGGATTTGAACCACTTGATGATGAAGATCAAGGATTGCAGCCTTCAGTGTGGATTATGATTCAATGTAAAGAGAACCAAAATCCTCAAAACTGGGCCGATTGGTAACCTCATACTAAATGGAGAAGATTGAAGTTGTCAAACATTTCATCTTGCTTGGACCCACAATCAATGCTCATGGAAGCAACAGTCAATAGATCCAATGATGTACTGCATTGGGCAAAACTGGTGCACAAGACCTCTTTAAGGTGTTGAAAAGAAGGACAGTACCAAGGTGTGCCTAACCCAAACCATGGTATTATTCTTATTTGTCTCATATGCGTGCGAAAGTTAGACAATAATAAGAAATATTGAAAAATGCATTTGTTACTATAGTTTTGGCGAAGAATATTGTAAGTACCGTGGAATGCAAAAAGACCAAACAGATCTATCATGGAAGAAGTACATCCAGAATGCTCCAACCTTGGATTCATTTACCTCTGCAGCTATACGTCTGATCTGCTGTTTGGATTCATTTGCTTTTGTGGCCACCAGCTGTGGTCTTCCTGCCAATTTAGGGTTCATCAATCCCAGATACGTGAGTCAGGAGAAGCTGCCAGCTTAACACTTGACCCACAGACTTGGAAACTGCATGGACTTGCCTGCTTCTATATTGTGTGTGCCATTTTTAAAAGATAAATTTATATATATATATGCATGTATAAGCTGCATTGGTTTTGATTCTCCAGTGAACCCAATCTTAGACTGTCCCATCCCACGGGACATTCAACGTGGATCCGGGAGGAGAGAGTGGGAATTGGGGGGGTACAGGAGGCACGGAGAAGGAGGACAAGACAGTATCCTGATCAAGTCCTGTTTTAATGAACAAAGAGTTACAGCTTATATCGACCAGCAATGGGGGAAGCATCCACCACACATGCAAATTAGGCTACTTTGGCAACAGGCCAATCAGGGAGTTCAGGGGAGCACGCTCTGCCCATGAGTCAATAAGGGCTTACAGTCTTCAATTAGGTATGCCATGGGAGTGGCATGTCTATGAAATCAAGCACAGGCGAGGACAATCTTTTACCCAATCAAGGGGATGCAGGACACAGGTGCTTATCTAAAGAGCATCACACCTTTTTTGTTCAAGCTTTACAGCTGCAGTGCTCTGTCACATAGGCTGGGGTAGAAGATTACCCAGAGCTCAGGCTAATAAATTCCAAGAATGGCCGGGCCTCATGGCTCCAGGCAGGTCCTAATAAATTCCAAGTAATGGCCGGGCCTCACAGCTCCAGACATTAGACAGCACCCCAGAAGGAATGTTTGCTAGAATCAGTGAATACTTGGTGAATTCAACCAGCAACTCATTGCTCACATTTATGATCTAAAGGCAGCACCTCGACAGAAAGGAACTTGCATACACGTACAGCCATCCTGTGCATGAATGGTGTCACTAGCGTTGTCGTCACCCCCATAGTGGACCTCTTGCCATAACAGATCATGTAGAATCGTTAGTAATATTAATTGTAGAATGATATGTGACAAGGTCAGAATCAACTCTGTAAGTCTGTGTTGACTAGAGAAATAAATCCAGAAACACTCATGTGGATAAGAGAGAGCTTTATATCAAACAGTAATTGTATATTAAGAAAATATTCCATCTGAGTTCAGATCAAGTCCATAAGTCTAATATTAGACCATATGTCTGATACCAGTCTATGAATTCCTCTTCAGACTCACACAATACATGGAATGATGCCGAATGCAGGAAGATCACTGACCTATGGGTGGCAAGGCTTGTGGATCCAGTGGCAGTGGAAGCATCCCCAAGGCTCTGGCTGTCATCAGCGTGGCTCCATGAGGTTTGTAAACAGGAAGACAAACAGAGAGTGTATGTTCCGCCTGCAGGGAGGAAGACAGAAGGTCCCAGAGTCCTCAGGAGAAGGCCATGCCCACATACAAGCATCACTGGCTATGACTGGAATGACAGGCTAGATGCCACCCTTTCGTTCAAGTTGACAGGAGATTGTGTAAGTGCCATAGACTCAATGACAGTGAGTTTAGTTTTGAGGAAGGAAATATAAAGCCTAACAACAGAATTGTAAAATATTTATGCATTGAATTATTAGTAACTGAGTAGAAGCCTTTTTCAAATTTTTCTTTTTATTTACCACTGCATTCTCAAAAAAAACAAACAAACTGATGAGTGGCTATACCGGTAGGGAAGCGGGGTAGAAAGGGGGAACCAATTTCAGGGATCTACATATAACCATCTCTGGGAGATGGGCAACAGGAAAGTGGGTGAAGGGAGACACTGGGCAGTGTAAGATAAGATAAAATAATAATTTATAAATTATTAAGGGTTCATGAAGGAGGGGGGATCAGTGAGGGAGGGGAGGGAATAAAGGAAAATGAGCTGATTCCAGGAACCCAAGTGGAAGGCAAATTTTGAGGACGAGGGCAACATATGTATAATGGTCCTTTACTTAGTTGATGTATGTATGGATTGTGATAAGAGTTGAATGAGCCCAAATAAAATGATTTTTAAATTGATATAGGTTCACAAATACTAATACCACAATATTGTAATTTAAAAAAAAACAAACCCCAAATTTGACAAAATCAGTGGCTCTAAAAACACGGATGGCAGCAACAAAAGCAATCATCGATGCTTCTAGTATGTGCAGATAGAACCATGAGATTCAAAGCATCCTTGCAGTTGGGTAATAATGACATTCCTGCCTGGAGCAGTTTAGAAGGTTTTATCGCTTTGATGGAAATGTGAGAAGGGATCATGGCTCGAGGGAAGCCTCTGGTCTACCCAGCGAGAAAGCACCAAAGCTTAGCCCCACTGCAACTTCCAAATTAATCATGGCCTAAGTGTGATATCTCTGCCAGACTTCACCACCATTCAGTGTAAAGACAGCCACTAGCACAACATCGCACCCTAATCATCTACTGGCTTCTGGACTCAGGGCGAGTTTCCAGCTGGCATCTCCCTTTCCTCTGTGTGGATGAAATCCCTGCTGGGAGGGTGGGGGGACAGCTTCATTCCCATTCAGCAGGAGCCGAAAGAGGTGGGGCGTGGCACGCTGGGGAGTTGTGTCCTGCCACTCTATCTAAGCTCCAGTCCCAGGGACTTCTGGCCAGCCCTAAAAGTAATTGTTTTCACTGTTACTTTTTGCAAGACTATATGGCAAACCATATGTTCTTGTTAGGTTTCAGTGTGATTTTTCCTGTGACACAAACCAGAATTCTTGGGGACTGGGTGGCAGATTCCCTGGATGAGGAACCAGGAGAACTGAAGTCTAATCCCGCTTCCACAGATTCCAACATTGTCATTGAACATAAGGCCTATTTTCTGAGTTCATTCATTCATAAATGGGTGTAATTGTACTTGCCCTAACTTATTGCTGATGCAAATTAAATAACAGGACATTTGATATGTGTGTCTTGTGAATTATTAAAAGTATTATTCTAGGTAAGAGTCCAGAGCCCAAAGCTCCCTTTGTAGGATAGAGGTGACTTGAACAGGGACTAAGAACAAAGCCGCTCAGGTTGTTGGTTTGGAACAACATCCACAAGTACAAATACTAAAAATGTATGAAGTTGTTAAACATGTGCTAAAAGTACCCAACCTTCAGTAAAGATGACACCTCAATGTAAAGAAAACAAAAATCCACCCACCAGGATTTTGTCCTGGTTGGATCCACAATCAAGCTCATGGAATCAGCAGTTAAGGGAGCAACGGATGCCCTGCACTGACTAAATCACATACAGCACTGCGATGCACAAGACCTCTTTAAAGTGTTGAAAATCAAGGATGCTTCTTTGAGGACTAAGGTGTGCTTGGCCCAACCCCTGGTATTTAAAATGAGGGTCTTCATAGTTTTTTGAAGTCTGGAAGCTCCGTTGGAATCTATTCGCTTTGAGCGACCCTGCTTGTGTTTGAAATGTCAGTGAAATAGCTTCCAGCATCACAACAATGCACCAGCCAGTATGACAAACTGACAAGTGGTTGTCGATCAAGCAGGCAATCAAGCTTCAATGCCATGGAATTCAAAAGATGAAAACAACGAGGAAAGAAGAGTAGCTGGAAAATATGACCTTGGTGACAGAAATGAAACTGGAGAGAGCATGGATGAATTTTATAAGACCAAGGGCTTAATGGTAAATACCTCTTTTCAACAGCACTAATGACAACTATATTATATACACACTTTATATATCCCCTATAAATAATACAGAAAAATCAAATTGATTACATCTATGGGAAGAGATATTGGAGAAGCTCAATGTTAGCAGTTAAAATCAGGCCAAGGGCTATGGAATAAGTTATCAATTGCTCATATGCAATTTCAAGTTGAAGCTAAAGAAAATTAAAGTAAGTCTACCAGAGCCAAAATTCAACCTTGTGGATAACCTACCTGAATATCAAGCACATCTCAACAATAGATTTGATGTATTAAACACTAATGACAGAGGATCTGTTGAACTGTGAGAGGACATCAAGAATATCATTTATGAAGAAAACCAAAAAAAGTCATTTAAAAGACAGGGGAAAAAGATCCCAAAGTGTCTATCAGAAGAGACTCTAAAACTTGCTCTTGAGTATAGAGTAACTAAGGCAAATAGAAGAAAGGATAAAAGTCAGAGTTGAAAAGAAAAATCTCAAGGAAAACTCAAGAAGACAAAGTAAGGTATTATAATGAAATGTGTAAAGACCTAGAGACAGAAACACAAAAAGATAAAACACACTTAGCATATCTTCACCTGGAAGAACTCATGAATAAGTTCAAGCCTTGAGTTGCAATCTTGGAAGATTCGTGAGCAAAATACTGAATGGTGCAGGAAGCATCAAAAGAAGGTAGGAAGAAAACAGAGTCACAGTTCCAGAAAGAACTAGTTGACGTTCAACCATTTCAGGAGGGAGCATATAATCAAGAACCAGTGGTGCTAATGGTACAAGTTCAGACTGCACTGAAATCATTATGCAAAACGAGGCTCCAGGAAATTCTGAAATACCAAATGAATTATTTCAAAACGCTCATGAAGCACTGGAAGCACTTAACTGTTCATGCCAGGAAATGTGGATGACAGCTACTTGGCCAACAGACTTGAAGAGATCCATATTTGTACCCATTCCAAAGAAAACTGACCCAATAGAATGCTAAAACTATAGAACAGTATCATTGATCTCACATGCTAGCAAAACTTTGCTAAAAATCCTCCAACAATGGTTTCAGCAAAACATTGACAGGAACCTGCCAGAAGCTCAGTCTGGATTCAGAAGAGAACATGGAACAAGGGATATCATTGCTGATGTCAGATGGATCTTGGCCCAAAGCAAAGAATATCAGGAAGATCTATACTTTTTATTGTGAATAATTTTATTGAGAGCTCTTACAGATATTATAACAACTCATAATTCAGTTAGATCAAACGTAATTGCACAATTGCTGGCACCATCAGTTTCATAACATTTTCTTTTTTCTTGATCTCCTGGATATCAGCTCCTCTTTATCCCTTCCCTGCCCCACTCTACCCCAGGAAACCTAATTATAATATTGTATATTGTTATATTGTTATTTGCCTTATTTTACATCCTCCAATGTTTCCTTTCACCTGCACTTCCATTGTTCCTTCCCAGGTGTGGGGTTATACAGACCTTATTTGCTATCAGTTCCCCCTTCACCCCTTTTCCTCACCTCTCTTCCCATACCCTCAGGGCATCATTGCTCCGGTTACTGTTTCTGAAGTGCTATCTATTTTGGCTTTCAAGCATCAAATGATCTCAGTTATACAAATGGACCTCCACAGGTTTGACAAGAATAATGAGATAAGTTCATAATGGTAAGGGGGAGGAAATGTTACAGATCTAGAGGTGCTGTACTGCACCCGAGAAATACCATCCCTTCCATGAGGCTCTTCTGCAAGGGACTGTCCAATTACTTTATAGGTGGGTATGGGTCTCCACTTTGCCCATGCTATTTCATGTCAATTGTATTACTTGTCTTTGAATCTCTGATACCTATTCCTGTCGGCACCTCATGATCACACAGGCTAGTGTGCTTCTTTACTGTGTGCTTTGTTGCTTCCCTGCTAGATGGCCACTTGTTTAATTTCAAGCTTTTAAGACCCCAGATGCTATGTCTTTCAATAGCAGGAACCATCAGCGTTCTTCACCACATTTGCTCATGCACCCATGTTGTCTTCAGTGATTGTGTAGGGAAGTTGAGAAAGCTCTATACTTATGTTTCATTACTATGCCAAGACATTTGACTGTAGATCATAACAAACTATAGATATCCTTGAGAAGAATGGGAATTCATGAGGCAGTTGTAGGCACAGGACAAGGGCATACTGCATGCATTAAAATCAGGAAAGGTGTGTATCATGGTTGTATTCTCCCCGTACTTATTCAATCTGTATGTTGAACAAATTATCAGAGAACCTGGATAATATAAGAAGAATTCAGCATTAGGATTGGAGGAAGCTTTGTTAACTACTTGTGATATGCATATGACAACCTGGCTTCCTGAAAGTGAGGAGGACTCCAGCCAGAATGCTCCTTAGAGACAAGGACGTGGAGATTTTGGTCTCATGTACTTTGAATATGTTGTCAGGAGAGACCAGTCCCAGGAGAAGGGCATCATGCTAGGTAAAGTGGAGGGGCAAAGAAAAAGAAAACTGATTACAAGGATCTACATGTGACCTCCTCCCTGGGGGACGGACAACAGAAAAGTGGGTGAAGGGAGATGTCAGACAGGGAAAGATATGACAAAATAATAATTTCTAAATTATCAAGTGTTCATGATGGAGGGAGGAGCAGGGGGGAGGGGAAAAATGAGGACCTGATGCCAGGGGCTTAAGTGGAGAGCAAATGTTTTGAGAATGATGAGGGCAATGAATGTACAAATGTGCTTTACACAATTGATGTATGTATGGATTGTGATAAGAGTTGTATAAGCCCCCAATAAAGCGATTTAAAAAAAAGAGGAAAACCCTTGATAAGTTGGATTGGCACAGTGGCTGCAGGAACGGGTTTAAACATAAGAACAATTGTGAAGACAACATAGGACCAGGCGGTGTTTTGTTCTGTTGTGTATGGGGTCACTATTAGTTGGAACTGACTGGCCACCACCCAACAACAACACTCTTGAGACTCATGGCTTAACCCAGTTGACACAAATTTGGGGCAGACACAAATTTGATCCATAACATCAATTGGCTAGTAGTCCATTAAAACTGTGAACTGCCTAGCACTCTTCCTATCAACACCCCTGACCCCCGCCCGACCTCATCTTATTTTGACTGCAGGACATTTCCTCTTCCATTAGATGATGCAGTGTACTCATTTATAAGGGAGACCATATATTTGTTCTGCCCCTACCCCCCATCCTGACACCAGAATATAAACTCTGTGAAGAAAAGAGCGTTGACTGTTTTATTAACTAATGTATCCCAGGGGTTTGGCACACTGCCTAACATATATTCAACATTCAGTAAATCTTCGTGGGAAGATGAATACGCTCTGGAATGTAAGGCATGAGGCTGTCTTGAAGGTAGAAGAGATTTAATAGTATCAACACTTTCAAAAGATGGAAGACATTAAGCCTGGGAACAGAGACTCGTGAGATTAAGAGCCTTGAAGAAAGCAGTCTCAGCAGTGTCTGTAGACTGGAAAGTGAATGGAGGAGCACTAAGAAATTCAAGAAAAATCATAGGCACAAAAAGGACTTGATAGTACATGGTTCAGACTGTCACCATTGGGACCCGTGGGGCATTCGTTTTATTGAAATAGAACAGACTGTGCACCCTCTGAAAATGCAATGAGACGTACACAGCAACCCTGTGGTGATAGCCACACTGTCGAGAGAGATAATCCAATGAGGAATACAGAGACACAGGATTTCTGAGATAGGAGAGGGCTAAGTTCCCTCCCTTCCCCTCGTAAGTATGATACCCACTAGATCTTGAAGACCACTGTCCTGGGAAAGAATACTCCTGGTATTATAGTGGATCACATGCTGGGCTGTTAACCTCAAGGCCATCAGTTCAAAACCATCAGTTTCCCTTTGAGAAAGAGGAGGTTTTCTTATTCCTATAAAGAGTTGCAGTGTCAGAAATCCATAGGGGGTAGTTCTACTGTTCTATTGGGTGGCTACAAGTCATACGTGACTCAATAGCAGTGAATCCTATGAGATGTACATATAAAAATTATGGAACAGGAATCTGATCAAGCTTCTAGTCTACAGAAAATGTGGCTTGTAGAAGAATTAGCACTGGATGACTCCTTCAGGACCAGTGGTGAGAGTGGCGATGCCTGGAGGGTGGAAGGAATGTGGGGTAGAAAGGGGGAACTGATTATAAGAATCTACGTATAGCCTCCTCCCTGGGAGATGGACAGCAGAGAAGAGGGCGGGATGAGATGTTGGACAGTGTAACAAATAACAAAATAATAATAATTTAGCAATTATGAAGGGTTCATGAGGTAGGGGGAGTGAGGAGGGAGGGGGGAAATGAGCAGCTGATATAAAGGGCTCAGGTAGAAGGCAAATGTTTTGAGAATGATGATGGTAACAAATGTACATATGTGCTTGACACAATGGATGTATTTATGGATGGTGATAAGAATTGTATGAGCCCCAATAAAATGATTTAAAAAAAAGAATTAGCACTGTGAGGAAGCAACATATGAATGCAAAAGTGGAGCTTTCCATAGGGCCTCTTCAGCATAGGAAAATAAATGAAGGGGGGGGAGAATTTAACATTTTAAAAATATTTAAGATTTAGAAAATATTTAGGAAACATAACCAAATACAAAGTGTGGAATTTATTGGATTTCTGTCTTGAGCAAACTACTTATAGAAAATATTTGGGTGGGAAACAAGGAAAATAGAATATAAGTGTTTACTACATTATTAGGTATATATTTTAGTATGAGGAAATAGTTGTTAATTATATTTGGTATTATAATGACAATATAGTTGTGTACAAATGTTTTTATTTTACTAAATTCACATGCCAAAGTATGTACAGTGAAACATAATGATATCTGGACTTTATAACATTTCAGCAAAGAAACATTTAGGAGTAAATATTTTAAAACGTTAATAGCAGGTAAATCTAGGTGATGGAAATATGGGGACTCATTTTATCATTTTAGTATTTGCATTCCTTTTATGGATGTATGCATATTTTGATAATTGAAAGTTATGAAAGACACCTGTGGAAAATAGCCTTGGCAAGATGGAGGGACCACTATTTTTCTGAATTTGACGTGAATTAAGAGGAGAGATGACATTGAGGGGTTCTAGGTGGAGAAGAAAATGACTAACTCAAGTTAGTCAAATGATCATGTAGGTCAGAGCCAAGGTCACTACTCTAGGAGGCAGAAGTGGAGAAAGGAGGTTGGTGGCTTACCTTGGACAAAACAGAGACTTTAAATAGCTGCTACTTCATAAAAGCTTAGCGTAACACTAAAACTCAAGCAAAGGCCAGATGTGAATATGGGGCTAGGTCATTCACTTGTGTGGAGGACTTTTCCCCCTGTAACATAGTCCAGTCTTGAAGCAATGGTATGAAAAGCGGTAATGTGAATTTGACTCAGAGAGCAAAGGTGCTGCGGGCAGGCCCTATGGTTCTTTGTTTCAGAACCTATGGATGATTGAGTCCTCTCCTAGGTACCTTCTGGACACTTTGCTGAACCCCTGAAAGAATCCTAACTGCCAAATCATGTGGAGACAGGACACACAGGGGCAGGTGTGGCCAATCAGACTGTGTGTGTGTGTGTGTGTGTGTGTGTTGCTTGCTTCAAGTTATTCTCATACAGGGAAAAGCGGCTTGGTGTCTTTCAAGTCCTACTGGACCAGCTAGCCATTCCACATGCTAAGCTCTCTTTTTTTCACCTAGCATTGATCTAACAAATATATTTGTTATCTTTTAGGTTACACCCCAGCAATACTATCTTTGAGGATTTTCTAGTTTGACAAGGGAGACAGGCGTACTCTTCACAATGCATACTGTACATTAAGTGTTATGTGTCATGGAGTGCTTGGGGCATAGATCTCTTTGAGAACCTAATACAAGCTACTGATTTTTCGCCTCTGCAGAAAAATGGCACAGGTGCATATATACAAAAATTTGAATTCGTTTCAGGGGATTCAGACTATTCAAGTTCAGTTTGTAGATTCTTATGTCCTTTTATGGCAGACATGTTCAAAGGGATGTTGTGGGTAGGAGAGGCAGCGGTCTCTAGACCTTAGAGAGCGAAAGAAAACTAGGAGAGGGATCAGCAGGGGCAGTCTTAGATGTTTTAGCATATCTGCGAGTGTGTCACTAATGTTTGTATGCATAGAAAGGCACCCTGTATGCTACATAGTAAGATAACTTTGGCTGACATTGGATATGAACCCTACCTAGTTAGAATTATATGGATGTTTAACTTAAAGACAGATGGAAGAACAAAATTCATTTGGAATTTGGGGACTGCTCCTACATGGTAGGGTGCAGTCTGATGGACGGATGGACAGGAATGTGGAGTGAAGGAGTCTTGGGGTGAGAGCTGTAATCCTTTCTGGCCTCCTCCCCAGCCTCAGCCGCAAGTACACTGGCTCTTCAACTCCAGGTTTCTTTGGCAAGTTAGGAATGAGGCAGAGAGGTGATTTGAACACTGTGGGCCTCTGCCAACAGAAGAAGATGCATTGATGGAAGAATATGGATTTTGTTGGAAGAGTAAAATGTTGTGGCCAAGAAAAGAGAACTTAGGCACAGAGACCATCCATAGAGGTGTCTCTCTGTATAAGGGGCTTGTTGTTTGGCCATGAAGATTTTGATTTGATTTGCAAGCTGCTGATAGATTTAACAGATGCAGCCTTTTATGCCCCATCAGGCCCTGAGTTAGATAGACTTGGCTGGTTCTCTGAGCTTGTTTGGCTTTGAGGAATGGAAAATGTGATTCTCTTAATATCGCTCCCTTCAGCAGGTGGTTTGGGGGTGGAAGTAGGGATTGCCAAAGTCTAATGAACTGGTCTTTCCCCATCTTTGTCCTTGTTCTCATTACTACACTGACAGTTTCAGTCCCCTGAGAAGGAGTGAGAATGTTAGAAAAATTGGATGTCTCTGCTTCGGGCCCATCAGTGTCCAATAAGCCAACAAATCCCTCTGGCTGTACTGCAGCCACTGTCGGATGAGCTGCTGGCAACTGGGACTTTTATGGGAAGAGTTATTCAAGGGAAATAGCTAAATCAAATGGCAGATGTCTTGTTCTTTTTCAGAAAGTAGGTGTGTGTAAGCATATGCAAAAATACATATATCTCTTCTAATACTTATATTGTTTTTGTATTTTAAACAAGAAGGTTTGGGAATTTTCTGATATTTGGTTTCAATCAATGATCACAAAAACCATACCTATAACTTAAGATCATTGTTAGTTGACAGTCTCATTTTAAGATCATTATATTAGTTAACAGTTTGATTTTAATCCTCATAGAAACACTGTTATATCCACATATGTTTTAGAAATGAGGAATCAAAAATATAAAAATAGTAAGGAATGTGATCAAGAACACAAAACTAATAAGAGTCCATATTTTAACACAAGTAGTCTGAATTCAGAGTCCAAGAAATCTTAGTAGTTGAGTTTATCAAGAGTCAATAATTCAGAAGTATGTATTCTATTCAGTCCCTAGTGGCTGGTTAAAGAATTAGGCTGTTTCCTTTCTTTAAGAGGGGGCTGGATTTTTAGTGGTGACAGAGACATTTGGAGCAACTGTTTTACTAAAAGCACATATAACTATTGTGAAAATATATAGATACTATTTTCAAGCATTGACCAGTGAAAAGGTAGTTGACCACGATCCAGACCAAAAAACCCAGACAAGTAAGAAAGGGATTCAGGATCATTTTGGCCCACGAAAGTCCACAGTTAGGGAAAAGGAGACTAAAATTTACCAGAGACTAGGATAGCAAGTTTGAATTTTACACCACGGAAGGTGGCCATAGTAAACCCTTGACGGTTTGTGTCAGGTTGTGCCCTACGAGTAAGGGTGAACTAGAAACAGATCAATCTTCAAAGGTTCTGAAATCCAAGTTTGAATCATCTTAATTTCATTGAATCAAGCTGATCTGAGGTGAATGGTACCTCTCCCTACGAGCAAGAGCAAATATGAACATTCTCTGGAGGAAGATACCCTCATCCAGAGCCTCAAGCTACTGTGACATCAAGATCATCATATATGAAGAAAGGTCATTAAAAAGAAAAGAAAAAAGATAAGATCAAATCAGTGCCAGAAGGCACACAGAACCGGGTTATTGGATGGAGCGAGTTACCCAGTACTGGGCACTCTTGCCGTAAGCACTCTCATTTCCTGGTTTTTCCCTTCCCATCCTCATTTTCCCTTTTTCTCTTCTCTTTTGTTCCCCATCTTGTTTTTGTTTTCTTCTCCCTCGCTCCATTTTATTTTTTCCTTTCTATATTTTAAAATTTTTCTTTTTATCCATTTTTGTTGTCGCTTATTTGGTTTCCTTTTTCTTTTGTTTCACGTGGAAAGAAGAGCCATGATGGACTAGTGGGTTATGCACTGATTGGGCTGCTAACCACGAAGTCAGCAGTTCATATCTCCGAGCCACGCCATAGGAGAAAGATGAGGATTTCTCCTCCTACAAAGACTTACAGTCTCAGAAGCCCACAAAGGCAATTCTACTCTGTCTTGTAGGGGTATTATGAGTTGGAATGGACTTAATGGCAGTGAACTAAGGTTTTTTGGGGATCAATGTAAAAAGGTAAAAACACTATCTACATCATCCAGATGCAGCTACCCTCCATACGTACCAGGGCTGGCACAAGTCGTTCCTCAACCACTGGATCAAGGACAGATATTGTGCAACATGAACTCAGCCTGCCTTCAACTGCACTACATAGTGAGCAGACAGCTACGCACACAATTCCATTCTCCACTCCATACACCAAGAGATAAATGGTGAGTTCCTAATTGCTGCCAAATTAGCTCACCCACCACGCTTGCTCAGATGTATACAACAAAATAAAGCCACAAAGAAGGGGATAAAAAGCAACAACAGTAACCACATACAAATGTAAATTACATCAAAATACCACCATCACAACATCTTGGAGAGAACAGATACCCTCAGTTCACACAAAAAACAACAGAGAGTGGTTCAAATGATAGGGGTAAATAAAGAAATATATTTAGGTTCTTTTATCAGATTGAGAGGGGATCAAGGAACTACAGAAAAAAATCAAAGTAGATGCAAATTTAACTCTAGAATAATTTAGGAAAGCAATACAAGAACAAAGTCGCAAAATACAGGGAAAATTAGAAACAACACAAAAGCAACAAATAAAAATTCAGAAGAATAATACTGAAACCTCAGATATAATTTTTGCATTGGAAAGATAAAGCAGTAGATATAAACCAATAGAAGATGCAATTATTGAAATCGTTAAAAACTTCTCACTACTAATTGCTTAGTGGAAAAACCAAATCACACAACAACCAAAAAAAGGGAGAATTAAGCAGAATACCATCAAGAGGTATTTTATCAGTATTAAAACACAAAACAAAACAAGCACAAGAAAGTTGTCAAAGACTGGCTGGAAGAAATCTTCCCTAATATCAATAAAAATAAGAAAGTATCCATCCAAGAAGCTCAATGAACCCCAAATAAGACAAATTTCAAAACTGAAAATCACCAGAATGTATCAAGCTTCCCAATACCAAATCGAAGAGATCATTTTGAAAGCAGCTTGGGGGAAACAAAATGTTATCTGCAAAGGAGAAGCAATAAAACTAAGCTTTGATTTCTCGACAAAGCCGGAAGTCAGTTAAATGATATATAAAACCAAAAGAAAATACAGTTGCTAACCAATAATTAAATATCCAGCAAAATTGTCCTTTCAAACACAATGGTGAATTTGAGAATGTTCAAATAAACAAAAATTGAGGGAATTTGTAAAAGCCGCGTCAACCTTACAAGAAGTACAAAGGGGAGTTTTTGGAAAGACAACGGCGGTAGCTACACCAGTTCATGTCAACTTGATAACTAAGAATGAAGCGGTGGAGTCTAGCCTGTCAATTAGATCACAGCCTGCTGAGACCTCCTTGTGGGCATGGCCTTCTCATGAGGATTCTGGGACTTCTTTTCTTCCCTGGAGGTGGGCCACTCTCTGTCTCTACTTCACATTCCTGCTGACAAACCATATGGAACCACGCTGATGGCAGCCAGAGCCCTGGAGATGCGTCCACTGCCATTGGACTCACAGGACTTTCCACCCATTTGGCCTATGATCTTGCTGCATTTGGGCACCATTGGCCGTGTTGCATGAGTCTTAAGAGGGATTCATGGGCTAATATCAGACTGGTGGGCTAAATAAAATGTATGGGCTTGATCTGGACTGGGCTGGGCTGCTTTATTGATGCATAATTACTTCTTGATATAAAGTTCTCTCACATATACATGGGTGTCTCTGAATTTGTTTCTCTAGTCAACCTACACTAACACAACAACCAACAATGTTAGGCAACAATCTGAGACAGCATCACCCAGAAACCAAACTAAATGTAAAATTCTACAGTGTGTGTCATTCTCAGATATAGACGTTCCCAACTAAAATAAACCTACAAGAATAAAAATAGGGAAACAGATTCAATTTGTAAACAAGGGCAACTACAAAGTAAAAAGGGAGATAAACTCTCTCTTTACATAACTACCAAATGGAAAGAAAGTCAAGTCAATGTCAAGGTAGAATAGAACACCCTAATAATAGTAGGAGACACTAATATACTATTCCCCCCAAAGACTAGAAGTACAAAGAATCTCAGAAAAACTATTGAAGATTAAACAACAAAATCAACTTGACCTCATAGGCACATATAAAACATTCCAGATGAAAACAGCACATTATATATGAAGATTAGTAAAAAAAAAAAAAAAGTATTGTTACCAAGGTCCCAGAGTATGCATGAATGAATTTATACCAAACAAAATGTTTTAAAACATATTTCTGATATCAGTGGGTACTGAAACTAAGATATACTGAGATAGAAGTTTGAAACAATCTATAAGAAGTTTGAAACAATCTATAACCAAAGAATACTGTTGGTGTAGTGGTTACACATTGGGCTGCAAACCACAAGGTCAATGGTTTGAAATCACCAGCCTCTCTGTGGAAGAAAGATCAAGCTTTCTATTTATGTCAAGAGCTACACTGGAAACCTACATGGGCAGTTCTACCCTGTTTTGTAGGTTCACTATCAGTCAGAGTCCACTCAATGGCAGTGTATATAGCAAAAGAGAAGCTCTGGTGGTGGTGTGGCTGAAGCACAGCGTTGCCAACTGCAAGATCAGCAATTCAAACCCACCAGTCTTTCTGAGGTAGAAAAATGACACTGTTTTCTCCAGTACAGATTCACAGTCTCTGAAACCCTGAATAAGGTTTTTTACGAATGGGCATAACAAAAGACGATGTTCAACTGATCATTAAAAGTCAAAAACAAGAAAATTCCTAACAACCACCAATTCCTGGTCCAGATGGCTTCACTGACAAATTCTACTAAATATCCAGAGAGGGGTTGATGCCAATTGGATTCAAAATATTCCAGAACATAGCAGAGGATGGGATAACCTGTAAATTACTCTATAAAACTAGCATAACCCTAATATCAAAGCCAGGTAAATGCATCACTAAGAGAAACTTATAGCCCATTATTTCTTATGAACATAGATGCAAAAATTCTCCACAAAAGCATAGCCAACAGAATCCAACAACATATTTTAAATAAATCATGATCAACACAACACTTTACATAAATATAACAAAAGGAAAGAACTACATGGTCATGTCAATTACGTCAGATGATTTGACAAAATCCAATAGCCATTCTTGATTTTTAAAACTCAACAAAATAGCAACAGAAGGGACATTTCTCAACATAATTCAGGGCATATGTAAAAACCTAATCGCCAGAGTGACTCTCAATAGAAAGGGACTGAAAACATCCCCTTTGGGAGGAATACTAGACCAGGATACTCTTTATCACGTTTCCTTCTCATTATTATGCTGGAGGAGATTAAACATATCCACAATGATCAAGAAAAGGAAGACTATGTTTGCATATTATAAGATCTTTTACATAGAAAAATCTGAACTCAATGATAAAACTACTGTATGGGAACTGACAGTCTTGGTACCAAATTCAGGAAAACCAACACACACACACACACACAATCACTGAAAAAAATTCAGGAAAACAACACTACTTACAATAATCACCCAAAAGACAAAATACTAAGGAATAAATCTAGCCAGAGACATAGTAGACATCCACAGGAACTAGATAAAAGTACTATTAGAAACCAAAGAGGCTTCCATAGATGGAAGACTAAAAGATAGACTTGACATTGTGAAAATGTCAGTACTACCCAAAGCGATCAACAGATATAATGCAATCTCATTATGGAATTCAGATGTCATAACCTTTCAAGATAATGGGGGGAAAAAAAGAGCCACCAACTTTATGTGGAAAAGAAATGGACTCCAGATGAGCAAAGCAATACTAAAGAGGATTCAAAGTCTCCCATCTCAAAATCTACTACACAGCTCAGTAAGCAAACAGCCTGGTATTAGGAAAATGGCAGATGGAAAAGGATCAGTGGAAAAGGATTGGGAACTGAGAAGTAAAACCGTCCATGTATGTTGTTGTTAGGTGCTCTGAGAAAGTTCTGACTTCTAGCGACCCGATGTACCACAGAAGGATCCTGGATCATCCACACAATGGTTTCAGCTGCTGTGCCAATCTGGCTCATTGTAGGCCTTCCTCTTTTTGCTGAACTTCTCCTTTATCAACCGCGGTGCCCTTCTCCAGAGGTTAGCCTCTCCTGATAACTTGTCCAAGGTATGTAAGATAAAGTCTCATCACCTCTTTGTTTTGCTGGCAGTCCACGGTGCATCCAATACTCTTTGGCAACACCATAATTCAAATGTGCCAATTCCTTTGCTACCTTCTTTGTTCATTGTTCAGCCTCCACATGCACATGAGGTGATTGAAAATACCCTGGCTTGAGTAAGGCACACCTTATTCCTCAGAGTGGCATCCTTATTCTTGCACACTTTAAGGAGATCTTGTGCAACACACTTTCCCAATGTAATAGGTAATATGACTTTTTGACTGCTGCTCCCATACCCATTGAATAGATCCAAGCAAATGAAATTCTTGAAAATGTCAGTCCTTTCTCTGTTAATAGTGATCTTATCTATTGGTCCAATTGCTATGATTTCGGTTTTCTTTCTTTTTTTGATTTGCGTTTTCTGTAAATTGAGTTGTAATTGTACCGAAGGCCGTCCTCAACCTTCATTTGTACATGCTCTTCTCTTTCAGCAAAAAGAGTGGTATCATCTGCATATTGTGCTTTGTTAACAAGCCTTTGTCCCTTTCTGATAAAACATTCTTTGCACAGTACCATTTCTCCAACTGTTTATTTAACACAGAGATTGAGTAAGTGTGTGAAAGGATACAACATGGATGCACACCCTCCCTGATTTTAAACCACACAGCATGCCCTGGATCTGTCAAATGCCTGCTTCTTGGTCCTTGAAAAGGTTCCCACAAGCAAAACGAAATGTTCTGGAATTCCCATTCTTCTCAATGCTATCCACATTTCTATACGCCTTTGCATAACACAAGTAAACATCTTCCTGTCACTGCCAGCTTTCAGCCAGTATCCATCTGACATCCAGTGATGTCCCTTGTGCTGCATCCTCTTCTGAGTCCAGCTTAACCTTTCGGCAGTTTCCTGCCAATGGACCGCTGTGTTTTTAAATGATCTTCAGTAGAATTGTATTTGCATGTGATCTTGTTTGATATTGTATGCATTCCATTGGGTCACTTTTCTTTGGAATGGGCACAAATATGCATCTTTCTCATCCATTGGCCAGGTGTCTATTTGAAAATTTCTTGGTATAAATCAGTATGCTTCTAGTGCTTCATCAACTTGTTGGAATATTTCAATTCATGTTCCACCAATTCCTGGAGACTTATTTTTTGCTAGTACTTTCAGTGCACCTTGAACTTCTTCTGTCTTTACTATCAGTTCTTGATCATATGCCACCTCTTGAAATGGTTATATGTCAACCAGTTCTTTTTAGTACAGTGATTCCTTCCATTTTCTTCTGATGCTTCCTGCATCTTTCAATATTTTGCCTTGGAATCCAATATTTCAATTCAAGGTTTTACTTTTTCTTCCGTTCTTTCAGCGTGAGATGTGCTAAGTGTGTTCCTCCTTTTGGCTTTCTAGCTCCATACCCTTGCACCTTTGAAATTTCTGTTCAGGTCTTTTACTTCATTTCTTCCATCTATCTTAGCCCCTCTACATTCATGAGCAATATCAAAGTCTCTTCTGACATCCACTTTGATCTTTTCCTTTTTCTTATATTTTTAGTGACTTTTGCTTTCTTCGGGTGGGATGTTTTTAATGTCACCCCACAGCTTGTCTGGTCATAGTATTCAATGCATCAAATCTGTTCTTTAGATTTTTTTTAAAAATTAAAATGGGATATACTCAAACTTGAATTTTGGCCATCAGGGACATTTGAAAAAAACATTTTATTGCAACATAAGTCATATATTATACAATTCAGTAATTCAATCATATTAAGAAGAGTTGTATAATCATCACCACAATCAATTTTAGAAAAATTTCTTAGTTCTGTACTCATTGCTATTATCTCCCCATTTTCCCCCAACCTCCCTTCCATACCCCCAAGAAACCATTGATCCAGTTACTATCTCTGTTTATTTACCTTTCCTGGATTTCATATGCAGAAAATCATACCAAATTTTAAAAACTCACTAACAATAATAACAAAGTAAAAAAGAAAAACTTCAACAGAAATAAAAGCAGAAAATGTTAAAAACTAGAACAAAATTTAAAAGGTTCGAAAGGGAGATAAAGTGTTAACTTTTCATCTAACTGCATCTGCGATAGTCTACTTTTCTATGCACCCTGTATGATAGAAAAGCTATTCACACCCTGGTCTATAGCCAGAAGGAATTTATAGGAGGATTAATCCATGTCTATTTCTCCTGCACTTAAAAAAAACCTGAAACAACTTTAAAATGGGTCCCTGCTTTAGCTGGCAAGGCTCACTTCCTGCAAGACACTCCTGGGGAGAATCCACATGGACCTACCCAGATGCAGCCCTGGGTGCTGGAGCAGCTGTGTGGAGACCCCTGCCAGCGCTGAGATGTTTACACATTCACTGACTTGCTTTCCTCCTGCAGTCGGCATCATTGCGTGTGTTTTGTGAGATGGAAGAGGACTTTGTGGATTGGTGTTGGACAAATGGGCTAATGTTGGATTTGTGGGCTTGGGGTGCACTAGGTTGGGATGTTTTCTTGATGTGCACTTAACCTTTATATAAAACTTTCTCTTATACATGAATTACTGTGGATTTGTTTCTCTAAAGTATCCAGAGTATCATAGGGAATTTACTGGAGGCTTAATCCACTCTTGGACCCTCAAAATGAATTATTGACTTCCACTATCATGCATAGCCTTCTGAAAGCCAGAAGTTCACATTTTTACTTTGATATCATTTCTTCCTTCGTATTTGTATAGTTTACAGTCTTTGGGTCACACAGGCTGGGTGCTTCTTCCATATGGATTTAGCGGATGCCTCATTTATATGTCTACTTGCTTGAAGAGAAGTCTTTCAGAAGCCAGATGCTATTGTTTCTGATAGTTGGGCACCATCTAGTTTTCACCCCACTTTGTTATAGCATTCATATCTTCAATAATCTCTTCACCTCACAAATGTTGAGGAAATAATCAGTGAATCTAAGAACTGTCGATAGATGATTTCAAAACAGGATACAGAGGGAAAATAATAATTTATAGAACCAAGATTATCAAGAGCTATTATTTGGTATCAAGAAGACACATACAATAATTGTATTCTTATATTGAAAGATAGAAAAATACATAAGAAATAGTTCAAGAGATAATGATGGGAAAATGTCCCAAACTAATGGGGGGAAAATAGCACATTATTGTCAAATTGCAGAAAATCAAAGAGTAAAGATAACATTAAATACAATATAACAGATACTCAGAAACTGGAAAAACTTGAAGACAATACGGCATGTCATTAAAGTACTGGGTGAGGAGTCAACTCAGTTCAGACACAGTGAAAATGTATATGCGAAAATTTTGATAAAATAATTTTTTGGACTTCAATCTTTAATGGAAACAAACGAAGTTCAAAAAGTTATATTATAAAAATGCTTGGGCATTACTAAACACCTTGAAGGAATGAGTTACTGGGCCTGGGAAATCAAGACCTTAGTCTCTGGGGCACCAAGGTCAATTGGTGAGACAGTTCACAAAGACAATGTTGTACAACTTAACTTTGGTGGGCAGTCACTGGAGTCTTAAGTGTTCACGAGCAGCCACTTAAGGTGCAGCTAATGGTCTTTTTCACTCCAAAGGAAAGAAAAATGATGAAAAATTAAAGACATAAGGGAACATTTAGTCCAATGGACTAATGGGCCATGTAATCATCAGCCTCCACAACCTTGAAACTGCTGGCTACTACTACCAACTACCATAAATATGATGACATTAGGAGATCCTGGATGGACGGGGAGAGAAAATGTGAAACAGAACTCAAAGTCATAAAAGAGGCTAAGCTTACTAGTCAGAGAAAGAATGGTGGAAAATCCAATACTCCAGGGTCAGAAACTCTTGCCATTGAGCTGATGACAGTAATTTTTAAATCAAAGGGGTAACATTTTCCCCAAGAAAAAGTATAGAGGTTAGACAAAAAGGAGGGATGGAAGCAGGAAACATGGGGGAAAGCAGAGTAAAAGATGGTACATTGCAAAGTGGCAAGTGGCACAGAAAATAAAGAATGTTCTCTGCCAGATAAGTGTTCTATTTTAAAACCATCAATATGAGGCCAAATGACAGATGATAGGGGAGAAGGAAAACTCGAGTACTGGAAAAAGACAAAGGGAACATAGGGATGATTTAGGTACAATCTTACCAATGCCGGTAATTACATTAAGTAGAAATAAACTTAAAAAAAAAAAGAAGGTAGAGATTTTTATGATTGGATTTCTCTTTTTAAGAAAGCAAGAATCAACAATAAGTTTTCTACATAAACCAATTTGAATATAAAAAATAGAGTACAAATAAAAAGGTCAAAAGAGAGATGCTCTGCACACACTAATCCAATGAAAGTGAACATGGCTATATTAATATTTTAAAAAGCAGACTTTGGTACAATGCAAGCTACAAAGACAGAGAAATTACATAATGATAACGGTGTTTTATCCAAAGCACATTCTCATATTTTTCAATATAAACAGGCTGATAATATTCCAAGCCTTCAAATACTGATTACATTTTGCTTCATAACTCTTTCGTTGGTTTATATTTTTCTCTCTCATTTTACTTAGCTAAATACTCAAGTTCATCACATAAAAGTTCTACTTTCCACAAAACAATAGAATATAATAAAACCAAGCTCTTTGTCACTTTATAATAAACATTGCTGTTCATTCCATAAACCATAGCATGCTTATGTACAGCTTCACTAGAAATGCCATTATTTTTTCCCATGATGATACAAGGGTGATTCAAAAATTTAATGTAGAAATTACATTCTCTATTAATTCCATGATCTATTTATTTACTTTTATTAATCATTATATTGGGGGGCACTTACAAATCTGATGACAATAATTCATTCAATTGAATTAAGCACACTTATTCATGCTAATTTCATTTTTACACAAGCATTTTGAAGCCCCTCATATATGTATTCTCTGATGGACACTTTCTCTACAACTTTCTTCACATCTGAGGCTCACCACAATCAGCTTTCACATCTACTACCTCTGATTTTTCTATCAAACACCTCAAAAGACCTCCAAGTTATATATTGCAAACAGTGTGACTTAAAACTATAGAATTTTATTTTCTCACAGTTCTGTAGGCTAGAAACTGAAATCAATGTCAGAAGAGCCATGCTCCTTCTAAAGGTTTTAAGGAAAGAATTCTTCCTTGTCTTCCTCAGTTTGCTTTCTGGATACCATTCTTTGCCTTTATTCTCTACCTCCATCTTTCCAGTATGTGTTCTTCTTTTTATATAAGACGAATACAAGTCAGAGTATAAGGATCCTGGTATCCCAGGAGTTAAGTACTAACCTGAGGTTCAAAATGTGAAGAAAGACTGGTGATCTGATCCCACAAAGATTATGGCCTAAAACACCTTTGGGATTGGTTCCCTTCTGCCAACTGGGACCTCTATGAGTCAGAATTGACTCAATGACATCCAACAACAACAATCAGACATTGAATTAGGCCCATCATATTTCCATATAACATCATTTTACCAACTGAAAATCAAATCACATTCACAGGTATTGGAGAACAGGATCTCAATATATCTTTTTGGGGAGACACAACTCAATGCACAACACAGAATAAAGAAGAAAAAAATCACATAATTTTCTCAAAGATTCAGAAAAATCACTTGGTAAAATTCTGTATTTATAATTTTAAAATTCTTAGAAAAAAGACAAATTGTTTAATCTGATAAGATTATCTATTTTTAAAACTTTGCAGTAAACACTATACTTAACTGAAATATGAAAAACCTTTTTTCTGTGGTCAGGAACAAAATAAAGATGCCTGGTATCATGTTTTCAATGTAATTTTTTTATTCAAATCAAACCAATAAAGTAATAAAAATGCAAAGTACAAGGATTCTAAGGAAAAATTACAACTGTCTTTCCTTTGTTGTTACAAATAGCAATATACACACTTCTTACATACTATCTTGTTATCCAACATTTCACACCTATAACAATAGTTAAAATTCTATTTTATCATTTTTATATCAATGACATACATTTGGTAAGAACCAAACGTAATGCAGGCTGCAATGGTTATGGTATGTGTAACCTTGACTGAACCATGATTCTCAATGATTTGGCAGTTACGTAATTAAGTAATTTGGCAATTGTAATGATGTAGCCATACTTCTTCTGGTAATCTGATGTAGTCATTCTCCACTTTTGCATAATACAGATTTTCACATAATGACCTTGCCTTCTCAATGAATAAGAAGTCGGTGTATATGCAAACAGTTTTTTTTTAAACTACATAAATTATTATAATAAATTTCCCCAAATCAGGTCAATAGAGATAATGCAAAACCAATTCTACTTCTATGCAGCAGCAGTGAACTAAACTTTAAAAGCAGATGCAATCCTGACTCATGGCAACCCTAGCTAGGGTTTCCATAACTGTAAATATTTATCGAAGCAGATAGTCTTATGCTTCTCCTATGGAATGCTTGGGAGATTTGAACCACCAGCATTACTGTTAACAGCCCAATGCTTAACAAGCAGGCCACCAGAGCTCCTAACTATACATAATAACATTCAAAAATCAACTTATCTTAAATATAATGAAACATGTTAAAGGTAATACAATATTGAGAGAAACCAAAGAAAACCTATATTAATAGGGGATTGTGCAATGCTTAGAGTTTGAAAGAACTTTGGAAAATTATCAAGTGATGAGACACTATAGAGAGAGAAATTTGTAAGATATTATTCTCTCCAAATTGATCTGAATGAAAACCAAATCAAAATCCCATGGGTTTGTATGGAACACCAGTCTTAGTATAAGGATCCTGGTGTCACAATAGCTAAGTACTAACCTGCTGTTCAAACTCACTCATGTGAAGAAGGATTGGTGTATAGTTTGTATTTTTTGAAAACTGCTAAATTGATTCTAAAATTCATATGGAAATGCAATTGTGAAGTCATTCTAAAGAAGTACAATATGAGAAGACTTCACCTATCATATATCAAGACATTAGAAATCTAGTTTGTGAATGTTAAGTGCAAGGATAAGAAATACTACAAGGGATATAATATTGTTGTTGGGTGCCATTGAATTACTTCTGACTCATAACGGCCGGATCCTGCACCATCTTTACAACTGGTCTTATGTTCAGCCTGTTGATGAAGCCATGGAGTCAATTAATCATGTCAAGGGTCTTCCTCTTTTTCCCTGCCCCTCTGCTGTATCAAGCATGCGATCCTTCTCCAAAGCCCAGTATCTCCTGATAACATGTCCAAAGTACAGGAGATGAAATCTCACCATCCTTCCCTCTGGTTGTACTTCTTCCAGACAGATTTATTTTTTCTTTGGGCAGTCCATAAGTATTCTTCACCAACACTACAAGTGAAAGGCATCAATTCTTCTTTGCTCTTCTTTATTCAAGGTCAAACTTGCACATGCATGTGAGGTAACTGAAAATATGATTTGGTTCAGTCACACCTTAGTCCTCAAGGTAAAAACCTCACTTTTCAACACCTGGTCGAGGTCTTGTACAGCACATTTACCCAAAGCACTGTCGTTTGATCTCTTGACTGCTGCTTCCACGAGCATTAATTGTGGAGCCCAGCAAGGTAAATAAACTCCTGGACAACTTCGATCTTTTCTCCATTTATCATGATGCCCTCTACTGGTCCAATCATGAAGATTTGGGTTTTCATTACATTGAGTTGTAATCCATACTGATGACTTCAATCGCTGATCTTCATCAGCAAGTGCTTCAAATCATCCTCATTTTCAGGTAGCAAGGTTGTGTCATCTGCACAGGGCAGGTTATTAACAAGCCTTTCTCCAATCCTGATGCTGCATTCTTCTTCATATAATCCTGCTCTACTGATTATTAACTCACAGTTCACATTCCATCATTTCAGGAGGTTGTATATGAGCAGGAGCCAATGATATATTTGAAGAAATTCAAACTGTACTGAAAACATTAGCTAAAAGGCAGGATCCGGGAATTGATGGAATACCAATGGAAATATTTCAATAAGCTGATGAAGCACTGGAAGCACTAACTCAAGTATGCCAAAAGATCTGGAAGACAGCTACTGATCCAACTGAGTGGAAGAGCTCAGTATTTGTTCCCATGTCAAAGAAAGTTGACTCAACAGAATGTTCAAATTATAAAACGATGTCATCAGCATTACATACAAGTAACATTTTCTGAAGATCATCCAACAATGGTTGCAGCAATGCACTGACAGGGAGCGGCCAGAATTCAAGTTCAGAAGAGGACAGGGAAGAATGGCTATCATTGCTGCTAAAAGATTAATCATAGCTAACTATGCAAAGGCATTTCTTACAATGCAAAGACATTAGACTGTGTGTATCATAAACAGTTATGGATAATTTTGAGAAGAATGAGCATTTTGTTTTGTTCATGAGAAATCTGTACATGGATCAAGAGGTAGTTGCACTAAGAATAAAAGAACACTGCACGGTTAATTTCAGAAAAGGTGTGTGAAGGATTTCTTCCTCTCAACACATTTATTTAATCTGTATGCTGAGCAAGTCATCAGCGAGCTGGATTTTATGAGGAAGAATGTGGCATCAGGACTGGAGGAAGGCTGGTTAACAACCAGTGACATGCAGATGATACAACCTTGTTTGCTGAAAGTGAAAAGGACTTGAAAAGCACTTGCTGATTCGGATCAAGGATTGAAACAACTCAGTGTAAAGAAAACACAAATCTTTACACCTGGACCAATGGGCAACATCATGATAAATGGAGAAAAGGTTGAAATTGCCAAGGATTTTGTCTTCCTTTTGTTCACAATCAATCCTCAAGGAAGCAGAAATCAAGAGATCAACATTGCACTGCATTGGGTAAGTCTACTGCAGAAGATCTCTTCAGAACATTGAAAAACATGGATGCTCCTAAGCGGACTACGATGCACCTGACTCAAGCCATGTTATTTTCAATTGGCTCATATGCAGGTGAAAGTTGGGCATTAAATAAGGTATACTGAAGATGAATTGATGCATTTGAATTGTACTGGAGAAAATTTTTTGAAAGTACCAAATATGTATCCATTCCAAAGAAAGATGACCCAACAGAGTGCTAAAATTATAGAACAATATATTGATATCACATGCAAATGCAATTTTGCTAAAGATCATCCAACAACAGTTGCAGCAGTACATTGACAGGGAGCTGCCAGAGGTTCGGGCTGGATTCAGAGGCGAGGATAGTGAGACTTTGTCTTCTGTACTTCAGACATGTTATCAGGAGAGACTAGTTCTTCAAGAAGTACGTCATGCTTGGTAAAGTGGACCCAAAATCAAACTCACTGCCATCAAATAAATTCTGATTCATAGCAACCTGATGGGACAGTATAGAACTGCCACTGTGGATTTAGTTACAAGAGTAGAAATAACTCATCTTTCTCCTGAGCAGCACCTAGAGCTTTAGAATTACCGACCTTTCAGATTGCAGTGTAACACTTAATCACTATGTCACCAAGGCTGTCCCAGGGGAATCAACACAGAGGGCCCCTGAACAAGCTGGATGGACCCAGTGGCTTCAACAAGGGCTCAGACAGAGGAACAACTGTGAGGATGCCTCGAGATTCAGGTGAAACACTAAAATATTCTATTGAAACACTAAAACAGGGGTGCTCACACTTTTTCAGCATGCGAGCTACTCATAAAATGATAAAGTCAAAGTGATCTACCAACTACACAAATGCAAAACATATATTTTATTTATTACATTTATTCATAACTGCATTGAGAATTCTTTATATGTACAATGTTATGTTTACGTACATTGCATAACCGCATGAATCCATATTGCACAACACAAGTAACTATGTACATTTTTTGTCATTGCCTGAGTTTATTCTGATGACTTGCACTGAATGGAACGAGCCAGGGATGCATAGTCCGGACAGTAGCGGCTGACAGCCAGCCTCGAGCGCACTTACAAATGGTCACCAGTCATGGTGGAACGGTACTTGGACTTAATGATCTTTATGTGAGAAAAGGCTGACTCACATAAATAAGTAGAGCCGAAGAATGCAGGTAAGGAGGTAGCTGGGTACTTTCCCTCTGCGAATAAGTTCCAGAACTGTTCATGCGCTCTGGACTGCAGCTGAATGTCGGCTTGTAGGGTCAACATCTCCCATTCCATATGAAAGTGATATGTTATTGTCTTCTTACTTGGTCCAGTTCCCACACTCATTTTAATATCCTTTCTTATGTTTAATAGAAAAAAACAAGGTCTAAAAATTGGCGATAACTTAGCTTGTCAGTGTTGCTGCACTTAGTGCAGTTGTTTGCGCATGTGTTTGACACCTAAGATTGCATGTGATTGGCTGCGGTATATAGCAATGAAGTGATGGATTGACGATAGGCTTACATCTACTTTTTTAATGCCACGCGATCTACCCACACTATATTGGGAATCAACATACTGAGCACCCCGCACTAAAACTTCCAAGAAATTTTCACTTAGATGAAATGCTAATGATATGATTCTATAATTTGAACATTCTCTTGGACCAACTTCCTTTGGCATGGGAACAAATACTGATCTCTTCCACTCAGTTGGATTGGTAGCTGTCTTCCAGATTTCTTGGCATACATAAGTGAGTGCTTCCAGTGCTTCATCATCTTGTTGAAACACTTCATTGGTATTCCATCAGTTCCTGGAGTCTTGTTTTTTGGCTAATACTTTCCGTGCAGCTTCAGTATCATTGATTCTTAATCACATGCCACCTCTTGTTCTGGTTGAATGTTGACTAGCTCTTTTTGGTAGAGTGCATTTGTATATTCTTTCCATCTTCTTTTGGTGTTTCCTGCATGATTCAATATTTTGCCCATAAAATCATTCAATATTGCAACATGAGGCTTGAATTATTTTCTATAGTTCTTTCAATTTAAGGTATGCTGGGCATATTCTTCCTTTTTTAGTTTTACAACTCTGTAAGTCTTAGCATATTTAATAATAATATTTTACTTTGTCTATTTGAATGCGCTTTGAAATGTTCTGTTTAGTGCTTTGTATGGTACTCTTGATATCCTCCCAGCATTCCTCAGGTTTTCTGTCATTAGAGTTCATTTTGTCAAATCTGTTCTTGAGGTAGTCTTGAAATACAGGTGGGATAGATTCACGGGGGTATTTTGGCACTCATATACTTGTTTTAATTTTCTTCAGCTTCAACTTGACTCGAATATGAGCGATTGCCGGTCTGTTCCACCATCAGCCTCCAGCTTTGTTTAACTGCTTATGTTGAGCTTCTCCATCACCCTCTACTAAAAGTTTGATTTCTGCATTTCACCAGGAGAAGTTCATGTTTATAGCCATAATTTGTTTTATGAACAAGTTATTAATCTTGCGAAAATTCTGTTACGTATTCTCCAACTTGGTTAATATCACCAAGTCCACATTTTCAATCTACTAGTCCTTCCTCCTCATCTCCAACCTTTGCATTCCAATCCCCAATAATTATCAAGGCATCTTGATTGCATGTTTGATCAATTTCAGAGTGAATATATTGGTAGAATTCTTCAATTTCTTCCTCACTAGCTTTAGTGTTTGGTCCATGAAGTTAAAAGATGTTGACTTCATGTCCTTATATTGGGATAATAACATCCTATCACAGAAAACATTGTACTTCAAGACAGCTCTGGAAGTGCCCTTTTGATAATGAATGCTACGCATTTGTCTTTTGTCTGTTATTCTCAGCAGAATAAACTGCTTTTTATTCAAATGGCCAATATCAGTCTATTTCAGCACACTAATGCCTAGTATGTCAATCTTTATGCATTCTATTTCATTTTTGATGATTGCCAGTTTTCCTTGATTCATATTTTGTACATTCCATGTTCCAATTATTAATAAATGTTTCTTCTCATGTTGTTATGCTCCAACAGCAAATAAAGATCCGAAGGCTTTAGTCTCATAGACTTTACTCCATCCCCATCATATGTTGACTCTGCTTTGAAAAGGCAGCCATTCCTCAGTATTGTAGGACATAACAGAGTTCAGGAAAAGATCCTATGCTTTTATAAATAACCCTGAAGAAAATGAGGACATGACAATCGATACAATAATAGGTACTTTATCCAAGGATGGAAAATGACCCTCCATCCAACTTTACAACCAAACCAAAACACCAAACCCACTGCCAGTTAGTCCATTCTGACTCACGCTAACCTGATAGGACAGGGTAGAACTGTCCCTATGGGTTTCTGAAATTATAACTCTTCACAGGAGTAGAAAGCCTTATATTTATGCCACCAAGATCCCTAACCTTACAACAAGAGGCAAAAAATAATTTCTATGGGGCTTGTAGAATGTTAAGATTTAAACAGTATGCTTGTGACCATACAGAGGAAAGTTTTGTCATGACCTTGAAGTTTCTAGCAGTGTTTTAAAGACACAGAGTCAATAATCATGAAATGGTAGGCTAGTTGTCATCAGTTTAAGTGTGGGCATCATGTCAAGAAACATTAGTAAAGCCTGTGAACTACCTATATGAGTGCTGTTAAAATGAAGAATGGGTGTATTGAATTTTTAGATGTCTTTCTAATTCAGAATCAACAAGGATAGTTAAGTTAAATAATTTCCCTAAGAATAATTTTCAAACAGGTTTATTTTTAAAATGGAATTGAAAAAATAACATTATTATCTCAAATGATGCCTTTTCATGTCCTTAAAAATACTCATTAGAGCAATGAATGATATCTATGCAATATTTTAAACATAATAGAGGATGTACAGGCCTGAGCACTGAACTCCTTGAAATTCCTTTAGGGGTTGACAAGAGAAACTCAATGGAATATCAGTACTACATTTCCATGTAAAATTTCTAGATGAATTTAAGTGTTTATATGTTGGGCTACTACCAGCAACTATCAGCCAGCTCCCCTGAAGAAAGATAGGCTTTCTGCTCCCATAAAGAGTTACCATCTCGGAAACTCACAAGAACAGATCTACCCTATCCTAAAGGTTTGCCATGAGTCAGAATTAACTTGATGGCAGTGAGTTTGGTTCTTTTTGCCCATTTCTATTACTCTCTAACTCCCTTTTATGTCTATTTTACATTAAATTTCTCATTTTTATCCCCATCTGTCTCCATTTCTGTATATTTATTTCTCTCTTTCTAGCTCTTTCTCTTCATGTTGCTCAATTTCTCATTCTCTCTCCTTTGAGTATTTTTTGTCTGTCACCTTCCTTGGTCTCATGCCTTTTGTTTCTCATTTGGTTTCTCTTTCCAGCACTTTTTGTGTTTGTGTTTGTGTGTGTGTTCCTTCCCTCACCCTGCCTCTCCCATGTTGTTTTATTAGATGCAGGGGTACCATTCGCTAATCACACTCATGGCGATCATATCAGAGCTTCCACCCATCTTCTTCTCATTCTTTTCAGATTAGCCTATTAAAATCACCCACAATTTCCTCGAGACCTTTCTGTAAGACACATGACAGCAGGCAAAAGGGAGAGGGGCAGGGAAGGCTGGTAAAATGACATTTTATCAATGTCCCCAAGAACTTAAATCATCTACTAACAACAGAGATTTTATTGTTGGGCTATAAACTACTGCATGGTTTTTCATAGCGGTTGGATTTTGCGCAAAGGAACAATGAGATCACACAGATTTATTAACGTCAGATCTGCTGCATTCCTGAGAATCATGCTTTAAAGTAGAATGAGTGAAATGAGGCAAGAGAAACAGAAAAGAAAGGAAGAGAAATAAACCTTTCAATATGATTTTAAGCCCAGAGTCAGGGCAAGCTTACCATTGAAAGGAACTGCTCTTTCATAAGCTAAGTTGCTTTGTCTTATTCCTTTTCACATGATCAGACTCTGTGTGTGTGTGTGTGTGTGTGTGTGTGTGTGTGTGTGTGTGTGTGTGTATTTGGAAAGTAAAGAAATAGTGGAGAATTCAATTGCAGTACAATTCATTAAAACAATTTTTAAAATCACTTAAGCAATTAGCCAACAAGACAGCTTTTGAGTTTAACAGTATGCATGAACAATTTATGAGTTGGTGAAGTCTTGATTAATTTAATTGACCAGGAATTAACTATTTTATTTGCCAGCCTGGACTTTGACAATTGCTGCTGCATTAATCAAACTGCTGCCTGATTGCTCTAGCAGACAGGATGATTTATCGTTTCAGTCAGAGACCCATTCTTCCATTAGCATATGCTGCTGTTATTAATGGAACATAATCTGTGTTAGGGAAGATTCATCTGTAACAGGTACCACCCAGGCGATGTCAATTTTGAGGCAGAGAAAGCTAGATTTGAATTCTGCTTCTAGCATTTTCTGTTGTTCTGGTTTCTATTGCACTTGATGTCCCTGGGTGATCATAGGTAGTCTGCTATGAGAACTAAGGAGTAGTGAAGGTTTATGCCTGGCTCATAACAATCAATAGTGCATTTTATTGTAACAGGCACAAAAGAACTGGCAAAGACCTTCAGTCTTCCCAAGTTCCTCTCAGTTCTTACCTAGGTTTTAGATATTGTGTCTGAAAAGCAGCCCCAACTCTGCTCAGGACTCTCAAGTTTATATCCCTGTTTATTTAACTCCTGCGCCCTCTCTGTAATTGTTTACATGACTGTTTGTTTACTTCTTTATCAATTGTCATCTCCACTAGAGTATAAATTCTATGAAGGCAGTATCTTGTCTTTATTTTCAGGTAAAGTCCATGGTCTTAAGTTGTACTGAAATTTGTTCACTTTGAGTGCTCCTGGTGGCATTTGAAATACTAGTGACATGGCTTCGAGAATCACAGCAACGTACAAGATACTGCAGTAGGACAGACTGATAGACGAGTGGAGCTTCCGGACTAAGAACAGACTACAAAGAAGAAATCAGCTGTCCATGTTTGAGGGAGTAGCCACTGAAAACTTGGTGAAGAGTAGCAGAACATTGTCAGAGACCATACCACAAGATGAGCCTCTCGGGTGGGAAGGCACTCAAATTATGACTGAGGAGGAGCTACCTTCTCAAAGTAGATGCAACCATATGCCGTGGATAGAGCAAAGCTGTGGGAATCTTTCTCTGCTGACAGGGCATGATTCAAAACAAGAAGAAATGACTCAAACATCTATTAATAATTAGAACTTGGAATGTATGAAGTATGAATCTAGGAAAATTGGAAAGTGTAAAAAATTAAATGGAACACATTAAGTCCGATATAGTATGCACTGGAGACCTGAAATGAACTGGTATCGACCATTTTGAATCAGACAGTCACAGGGTTTACTGTGCCGGGAATGGCAGATTCAAGAGGAATGGTATCACAGTCCTCAAAAGGTACATTTATGGATCTGATTAAAGTACATTTGCTGTCTGTGATAGAATAATATCTATCAACATACAAGGAAACCCAGTCAATAAAACTATTATTCAATTGTTTACACCAACCACTAAAGCTAGTGAAGAATTGAAGAATGACTGTCTTCAGTATGAAATTGATCAAACATGCAATTAAAATGCATTGGTAATTATAGGAAAGGGGAATACAAAAGCTGGAAACAAAGAGGATGGAATATGAGTTGGAAAATATAGTCCTGGTAATAGAAACGGAGCTGGAAGTCCTATGATAGAATGCTGCAAGACCAACGACTTGATCGTCGCAATGCCTTTCTAGTACAACGCAAACGATGACTATACACTTCTCCAGGTGGAAAACACAGACATCACACTGACTACATCTGTGAGAAGAAATAATGGAGAAGGTCAATATCAGCAACTAAAATGAAGCCAAGAGCTCACTGGGAATGAATAATCAATTGCTGTCGTATAAATTCAGATTTGAGTTGAAGAAAATGAAAATGAGTCCATAAGAGCCAGAATACAACCTTGAATATATTCTGCCGGAATTTCAAAAACATTTCAAAAATAGATTTGTGAGGATGATACAGGATGCCTCCTAACAACAAAGTTCATGGTAAATGTTTATTGAATGTTTAGGTAAAGAAATATGTTAACTGGTTAATTATTTAACCTCTTAAGAATATCCACATATATAAGTGTAGAATGTTTTCTACCTCCCAGGAATTCTTTGATAATCCGACTTATACTAGTGAGTCGCTTCATGCTCTTATAAATGAAATAGCAGTCACTTAGCATCTTGGCAGACTGGCTGCACCAATGAGCTCAACATTAAAGACAATGGTGAGGCTGGTACAGGACCAGGCGGTGTTTCATTCAATTGTGTGTAGGGTCACTATGAGTTGACTGATGAAACAGCTCCTAAAAACAATTCAAACACATCCGATGTTTGCTCCAATCTCTCTCTTTCTAAAAGCAATCCATGAAAATCCAAAGTATCACTGTGTATGCCATATTCACATTATCTTCCCTGTGGGAGGCTCCGGAAACGGCCTCGGTTGACTGACTCCTGAGGATGGAGGAAGATTAAGGAAGAACGACACCAGGCCATCTGCTTTCACTCGTGAATTTCTCCTGTACAGAAAAAGATAGGAGGTTGTCCAAAATAATCCAAGAAATTATATTTTTCAATGGGCTATCAGGTCATATGTTACCAGTAGTGGCAGAGAGGAGTTCTAGGATGGTACATATTATTTTGAAATCTTGGGGGTTATGTTTCAGGGCTGCTGGTGGTTCCTGATAACTAGAGAAAAAATAAACAGGGCAAAATGAACAGAAATTCCTGCCCGGTCTTTGTGCCTGCAGCATCACCAGGCCCCCTTTCACTTGCGTGTCACTGGTACTTTCCCACAGACCATTGCCTGCCTTGCTCAGAGTGATTGTGCTCTGCCTGGTTCATCCTGACCTGTGACCCTGAAACACAAGGGCTGTATTCTTCTTAGTTTTACCCCGTCACCACTTGCCTCCAGCCTAGCATACTACATGGTTGTCAGGCATTGATTGTAAAACTGAAATTAGGAAAGTGTAGAACTCCTCCATAGGGTTTTCTTAGCTGGGATTTTGACAGAAGAAGACCACCAAGCTTTTCTTCTGCGGTTCCATGAGGCGCGTTTGAACTGCCGACCTTTAGCTTAGTAGTTGAGTACAACCTGCTTGCACCATCCCAGAATGTAAAAGCTGCCCAGATTAAGAAATTTTCTGAAGTCCTTTCTAGATGAATGAGTAAAGTGGAACCTTAAAGGCAAAGTATTGACAGAGGGAAAAGAGTAACACGTGCCAGTTGGTGCAAAAGATTTAAACTATTTTGGGGGGTACAATCTAATTTCCTTTATTTTATATTTTAAGGATCCTTTAAGAAGCCTGGGGACTATTTATTTTATACCCTAGGCTACTTAAAAGGAATTTCTTAGGTTACCCTCGAATTTATAGTTTCACAGATATCAGTCTTCATTCTTGCATGTTTCGGTCTCTAGCAAAAAGAAAAATGAAAAGAAAAATAAGAGAAGAACTTTATGAGCCACAGTAATAAATGGATATTTTATTTATAGGGCCCATGTTCCCCCAAGGTACAATAAAAGTATTATAATAAATATGCATGATATGAACAGAAAAACAGCAATTTAATAAGGCCACTCTAATAATAGCAAAGATAAATGGAAAACTGCAGTAGTGGACAGATACTTCATACATATGGGTTAGTGGCTATAGATAATAGCATATAATCATGCCTTGAGTATGGGTGGAATGTGTATATGAACCAGCAGTGCATGTATCTGTTTGTGCACTCGTGTGAACGTGCATGAGTGTGTGTGTAGTGGGAGAAATTGGGATAGAGAGGACCTTGGGAATGCTCAAATCTCTGTTCTTTTAAGCTTCATAGTTAAGGAACTACAAAGGCAAGTACCAAAAGGACCCTCATTTCTGACTGCGGCTACACTGCAGTCTCCTAAGTCTGCCTCTGATTCCATGGTCCTCCCGAAATGCAAAACAGCTCTTCAATTCTGATCCTCTAAGAACTCTTGTTTCCAGAATACTCTGGCTTTACAAGGAAGAGTGATTATGAATGGGGGTATACACTGCTATTATCATTTTTTTAACTCAATATAAAAATATTTATCAAGAGCTTTTAAAATATATCAATTATTCTATTCATTTCACAGGAATGATGTAGTCGTGGAAAATAATACAAAATGCAAACCAATATTTCTGTATAAGAATTTTACCCAAATAAATTTATTAAATAAAAGACATAAACTCAATGTACAATAATGAGGGTATAACAAGAAGAATTCTATAACGACTGTATGAAACATAGTGGGCTGCCAGAAAGAACATTTACAAACAGGGTTACTGATGCCTAAAGAATGAATTTTCGAACTCTCTGCAAAGATGACGTCTACAGTACAAGGAGAAGAAACCTAAAAGGAAAGAAACAAAATGTGGGCAGTGGTAGCCTCTGGTTAATGAGGAATATTTTTCTACTTTTTCAAATTTGACTATACATCTTAATATTACATAAGGGCCCTGTGTTATTTCATAACTAAAAAAAAGTAAATGAAATGGGTGTGTATTCTTGGTCAGCTGTCCTCAAAAGGAAGCACATGCTACCTGGGCTCAGGTACTGTCATAGTATGAAACTTGCCGATTGAGGATACCTGGACCATGACAGGCTCTGTTTCTGCTCACATCCCCAGTGACTAAGAATCCTCAGATATGCATAACACAAAACTATAGCATTAACTCAATCATCACAAAACAAGCAGCAATTTCATTTGATTCGGGTCAAGACAAGCAGCACTGCAGTATCCCAGAAGGCTGTTTTGTATTTCCTAGTCACTGTGCACTGGCTCAAACCTAGTCCTAGCTTCACTTCCTATACTATTTTATAATTCACAATGTTTACAAAGCATAAGTAAAATCGTATAGTTTTATTATTTTGTCAAACTTATTTTGCTCAACTTTATGCTTAATCGATTTATTCATGCTGTCAGGTGTAGCTGTAATTTATTCAGTTTCACTGATGTATAAATATCTGCATATATAGTGGCATGAATATGAGAGTAAGTAAAAAAGTATTGCTTTAAAATCACAGGAACCTTTATAAACAAAAATACCAAAGGATTAAGTGCTTAAAAAATATTATCCTCCATCTAGAGCTCTATACTTCCGAAGACTATGTTTCCTTCACTATAACCCCCCCTTTTTTTTTTTTTTTAAGAATACTGAGAATTTTGATTTCTACCATATCAAAATGGCACTTTTGGTATCCTGTTCTTTTTAAATGTTCTTTAAGTTTAGGGAACAAAAAGAGGCCCGAAGGGGAAAGGAAAGGGCTGTAAAGTAGATGTTGGGTAATATTTCCCAACAAAACTGCCCTTGCTTCCCTCAAGGAATGAGCAGGTACATTGTCATAATAATTTTTTAATAAAAAATAAATTACATGGTACATTTTCTCTTTCTCACTAATTCAGTTGTCCAGTTTGTTAACACTTCTTAGTAATAAACACCTGTGACTATACTGCATCTTTAGAGAAAAATCTTTCAAAATTACCCTTTGGAATTCTAGAAACTAGTCATCATAACTGCCTGAGCTGACCTCTCTGCCCTGAATTTAACTGGCTCGGTAGATGCCCTCAGAAACCACTGTTTTGATTTGAATATTTTTACATTTTGATTGGATGTATAAACGGAAACCCTAGTAACAATAATTGATTTCTACATATCCTAGTATTCATCCATTCTACTGTGGATGGCCATTTCCATTGTTTTTAGTTTTGGGTTATTAAAAAATATAATGCTGCTATGAACATTTAAGTAGCCTTTTATTGTACCTATGTATGCAATACTGGCGAGCATTTAACTAGGAGTGTAAATATATATTCAACTTTTGTAGATAATGATACATTGTTTTTCAAAGTGTACCAATTTATACTCCCACTATCAATGAATAAGATTCTTCATCTATAGTTAATGCTGTTAATTCTTTATTTTAGCCATTCTGTAGGGTGATTAGTAGCATATTATGATATATTTTATTTTTCATTTCCTAGATTACCAGTGAAATTGAAGATAAGTTTATTGATTCAGTCATTATAATTTATGAATTGCCTATTCAAGTCAAATGTTCACTTTTTTTATTGTGTTGTAAATCTTATTGATGATATAAATGTCTTTGCATAATTTGTGTCTTTCAAGTTAAGTCTCTTAATGGTTTCTTAATGAACACAGGGTTTGAATATAATTAAACTCAATTACTAGTCTTTTTGTTTATGATTTCTTTTGCTTTTGTGTTTAAGAAGCCTTTCCCGACAATGAACTCATGAAGATATCTTCATATGTAATCTTCTCATAGTTTTATAGCTATAGCTTTCATCTTTAAATGTACTATCATACCAAATTTTATTTTGATTTATGTTTTTTGAAGGAATCAGTTTCATGTATGGATATTCAGTGTTTTTTCACTGTTTATTAAAGATACTTCCTGTTTACATTCCTTTACAGTGACAAGATTGTTATAAATCACATATCCATATATAAGTTGGTCAATTTTAAGATTTTCTGTGGGGATTTGGGTTTTTTTAAAAATGCATCTAAGAGACATAAAATTTAAAAGCATAAATAATATAATATGACAGATAACTAATAATTGTATCTACATTAAAATGACAAATATGATATTGCTGCTTGTCAAATAAAAATTTTTAAAAAGAGTAAAGTCAATCAAAAAGTTGTGAGTGGAGTAAAGTCTGTGGGATAAAGCCCTTGCTGATGGAGCACAACTCAAAATAAGAAGAAATAGCTGCAAACATCCACTAATAATTGGAACTTGGAATGGACAAAGTATGAATCTAGGAAAATAGGCCTGAGTAAGATGGAATGGCCTGGGATTGGCCATTTTTGAATCAGAAAAATTATGATTTGCTAGGCTGTGAATGACACAATGGAAAGGGATGCATTTAATTCATTGCCAAAATGGATATTTTAAGATTTATCTTAAGTACAATGCTGTCTGTCATAGGATTATATCTATCCTAAGGAAATCCAATAAATACAAGTATTATTAAAATTTATATACCAAATACTGAAGCTAGTTCTTAAGAAATTGAAAAATTCTACCAACATTTTCAGTCTGAAATTGATTTAAAAAATGCAATCAAGATGCGATGATAACTATTTTCCAGTGGAATTCAAAATATGGAAACAAGGAAAAGTTGAAAAATATGGTACTGGTAATAAAATGAAGCTAGAAGTCAGGTGATAGAATTTTGAAAGACCAATGACTTGTTCATGGCAGATGTCTTTTTTTCCCACAACAATATAAAATGGTTTTACATAAACTTCTCCAGATAGAATACACAGAAATTAAATTGACTGTGTCTGTGGGAGGAGATGCTGGAGACACTCAATATCAGCAGCTAAAACAAGGGCAGGGATAACTATGGAATTGATAATCAATTACTCACATTTAAGTCCAGGTTGAAGCTGAAGAGAAACAAAACAAGTCCACGGGAATTAATATATAACCTAGAGTCTGTCCCACCTGAATGTTGACAAAATCTCAAGGTCAGATTTTTACAATATTAAAATAATCTATGGGCAAAATAATAAATGATGTGGGAAGCATCAAAAGATAGAAAGGATACATACAGACACAGTATTGAAAAGAACTAGTCAGCATTCAACTATTTCAGGAGGTACCGTATAAACAAGTACCAATGATACTGAGAGGGAAAGTTCAAGCTTCACTGACGGTATTAATTACAAGCAAGGTTCCAAGAATTGATGGATTACCAATGGAAATGTTTCCAAAAAGCTGCTAAAGCACTGGAAGTACTCACTCATGATGCCAGGTAATTTGGAACACAGCTACTGGGGGAACTGACCGGAAGAGATTCATATTTGTGCCCATTCCAAAGAAAGGTAACCCAATGGAATACTCTAATTATAGAATAGTATCTTTAATATCATATGCAAGTAAAATTTTGCTGAATGCAATGACTGCGGCAGTATATTGCTAGGGAGCGGTCAGAAGTTCAAGCCAGATTCAGAAAAGGACATGGAACAGGAGCTATCAGAAGTGATGTCAGATAGATCTTGGCTGGAAGCAGAGAACACTAGAAAGATGTTTGCTTGCTTTGTATTGACTGTGCAAAGGCATTTGACTGTGTGGATCTTAACAAATTCTGGATCACCCTTAGAAGAACGGTAATTCCAGAACACTTGATGTGCTCGTGTGCAACTTTTACGTGGATCAAGAGGCATTTGTGGGAACAGAAAAACTACACATTTCATGGTTTAGAACCAGGAAAGGTGTGTGTCAGATTTTTATTCTCATACCATACTTATTCAGTCTGCATGTTGAGCAAATAATCAGAGAATCTGGAATATATGAAGAAGAGCGTGGCATCAGGATTGGAGGATGGTTGGTAATAGTAAAAGCCTGAGATGACACAACCTTTTTGCTAAAAGTGAGGAGGACTTGAAGCACTTACTGAAGAAGATCAAGGATTGCATCTTCAGTTTGAATTACTATTCAGTGCAAAGAAATGCTATATCCTCACACTGAACAAGTAGATAGCGTCATGATAAAGAACAGATTGAAGTTGTCAAGGATTACATCTTACTTGGATTCACAATCAGTGCTTATGGAAATAGCAGTCAAGAGACCAAAAGAGGAATCACATTGGGTAAATCTGCTGCATAAGACCTCTGTAAAAGGGGACAGCACCGGAGACACAGTGTGGGAATTGCCCATGACCTGATCCCAACACACCGAGGCAAAGCACTGGGGGAGTGCAGCGGAACAGCAAGGGAATGGAGTGGCAAGGTCCCCAGGGAATGCTGAAAGTGGACTTTGGGGCCAGGGTGTGGTGCCTCAACAGACTGGACTGTAAAACACTCCTAAGCGCCAACAAACGATCCTTGAACTAACTACAAGCTTTTCTTTCATGATGTGTGTTGTTTTGTTCTTTGTCAGTGGTTTGTTGTTGTTTTGTTGTACACTGTTGCTTTGTTTTCCTCTGTCTTGTTTCTGTGCATGTTATTATCTCCACAGGTCTGTCTAAATAAGAGGCTGGATGAACTATCTGAAGGAAAAACAAGGGGACTGACAGTTCCGGGAGACTTCGGATAGAGGATGTTTGAAGGGGTAAGGAAGTGGTGTTAACAAACCCAGGGACAAAGGAACAACATGGGATCCAAATTGGTGGGAGTGGCAGTCCTGGTAGGGAATGATCAAGTGTAAGGTAACATAACAAAGAGGTATAGCTGTAACCCAGGTGGGGACGGAGCATGATAGTGGGGCAGGAGGAAAGTCAAGGGAAATAGAGTAAAGAGCTAGGAGGCAAAGGGCATTTATAGAGGTCTAGACAAAGACATGTACATATGCAAATATATATATATGGATGGGGAAATAGATCTATGTGCCTATATTTATAGGTTTAGTATTAAGGTGGCGGAAGGACCTTGGGCCTCTACTCAAGCACTCCCTCAATGCATGAATACTTTCTTCTATTAAATTGGCATTCCATGATGCTCACCCTCCCGATACACCCGCTGAAGCCAAAGCGGGTGAACAAGCAAATGTGGTGAAGAAAGCTGATGGTGCCCAGCTATCAAAAGAGATAGCGTCTGGGGTCTTAAAGGCTTGAAGATAAACAAGCAGCCATCTAGCTCAGAAGCAACAAAGCCCATATGGAAGAACACACCAACCTGTGTGATCACATGGTTCCGAAGGGATCAGTTATCAGGCATCAAAGAACAAAAAAATCATATCATTGGGTGCACACCTCCATGATACGCTCGCCGAGGAAAAACGGGTGCATAAGCAAATGTGACGAAGAAAGCTGATGATGCCCGGCTATCAAAAGAGATAGTGTCTGGGGTCTTAAAGGCTTGAAGGTGAACAAGCGACCATCTAGCTCAGAAGCAACAAAGCCCACATGGAAGAAGCACACCAGCCTGTTCAATCACGAGGTGTTGAAGGGATCAGGTATAAGGCATCATCAGAAAAAGAAAATCTTACCATAGTGAATGAAGGGGGAAGGGCAGAGTGGAGACCCAAAGCCCATTTGTCGGCCACTGGAGACCCCCTCACAGAGGGGTCTAGGGGAGGAAATGAGTCAGTCAGGGTGCAATGTAGCACCGATAAAGAATACAGCTTTCCTCCAGTTCGTAAATGCTTCCTCCACCCCTCCCCCCACCTACCTTGATTCGAATTCTACCTTGCAAGTCTGGATAGAGCAGAGGATGTACACTGGTGCAGAGAGGAGCTGAAGGCACAGGGAATCCAGGGTGGATGATACCTCAGGACCAGGGGTATGAAGGGCGTTACTGGGAGGGTAGAGGGTGAGTGGGTTGGAAAGGAGGAACCAATTATAAGGATTTACATGTGACCTCATCCCTGGGGGACAGACAATGGAAAAGGGGGTGAAGGGAGATGCCGGACAGGGAAAGAAATGACAACATAATTTATAAATTATCAAGGGCTCATGAGGGAGGGAGGAGCGGGGAGGGAGGGGAAAAAACAGGACTTGATGCAAAGGGCTTAAGTGGAGAGCAAATGTTTGAAAGTGACTAGGGCAAAGAATGTATAGATGTGCTTTATACAATTGATGTATGTATGGATTGTGATAAGAGTTTTATGAGTCCCTAATAAAATGCTTTTTAAAAAAAGAAAGAAAGGAAATAATTTTTTTAATTATAAAAAAATCCCTCTGTAAAGTGTTGAAAAGCGAGCATGTTACTTTGAGGACATTAAATAAAGAAGACTTAATAAGAATTAATGATTTTGAATTATGGTGCTAGCAAAGAATATTAAAAATGCCACAGATTGTCCAAAGAACAAACAGATTTGTCTTAGAACAAGTACAGTCAGAAGGCTCTTTTAGAGGCGAGGATGGTGAGATTTTGTATCATGTACTTTGGACAAGTTGTCAGGAGAGATTTGTTCCTGGTAGAAGATATCATGCTTAATAAAGTAGAAAAGCAAGGAAAATGAGGAAGGGCCCCAACAAGATGGATTGACACAGTCCTACAACTATGAGCTCAATTATAAGAACAACTGGGGAGACTTTTGGGAAGATGGAGCCAATGTACAGTCCCCTGCCTAAAACTCCCCTTGTTGGGGACCAATTCTAGGAATTTAGATGCAGGACCTAGACTCTCAGCACTCCAAGATTTTTTCAGACCTTCCATTAAATTCTTGCGCATGGTGAACACAGCGGAGCCCACTGTTGCTCCCTCTCTGGTTGCTGTAGTCTCCCCATCCCTCTACTGAAGCAGGCCAATTCTATAAATCAGACTTGAGACCTGGACTCTCAGCACCCCAGGATGTTTTAAGACCTCCTCTTCGATATTTTCCCTACTCCCCCCAACAGCAGCTCCTCCTCTCCCCTGTTGTAGCAAGGTGAGTGTGGTAACGATTCCAATCTCCTTCCCCCTCCCTTAGTTTTTCAAACCTCAAAGGCAGTGGGAATATCCCAAGCTAGATGGTCCCCCAAGTGCAGCTCATGGCCCCATGCCTTTGCGGACTGCTGGGAGCCCTGGCTGCTAGAGCTCATGGCAGCATGCAGAACATAGCTTCATTCCCTTACCAAAGACCCACTCCTCCTCTCCTTGTAAGGACACAATTCCCCGGATAGATCCTTCCAGCCATCTTGAAAGGGACCCAGCCCCTGTAAGACAGGAACACAATTTGAACTCTCTGAGGGTTCCAAGAGCATAAAAGATGTGTTCCTGTTTTCTTTTGAGAAAGAAAACCACAAAATGATTTTTTCCCTAGCAGGGGAACTGGAACTCAGCATTCCTGGGTTTCTCGGTTGCTCCCCCACCCTTATCTAGGCATCTGGTGGACACCTAGCAGGACCACCTTCCTGATTGGAAGTTCCCCCTCCCCTTCCACCTTGAGTCCCCACACCAGTAGCCTATTTCCACCCTGGGACCACATGAAAAGTTAAGATATTACTGAGCTGTGCAGAAACTCACACTAAAAGGACCTCTACAATAAGCATAATAAGAGCTTCAGTCTCCCTATATAATATACAGGGTTAATAAGTGACTCTCGTAGATTGCTTACTAACTCCTCACTTATCCCAACCACTATGACCTCAAGAGCCCTTCTCCCCCACCTCAGAAACACATAGTAAAATGTCTTATAATTTACCAAGTAACAATATATCTCTTATAACCCTCTTGTTCAACTCATCAAAAATCAGGAAGGCTTCTATGATTAATACAACCACTTAAAACCTACTCCTGAGCACCTATATCTTATTTCTACTATGTGAACCTCGTGCAAGAAACTCTATAGGGCAGCCTCAGGCAGGCTTAAATAGTGAATAGACCAATTCTGCGCAAGAATAGGGAGCTCCAGCCCAACTCAGCAAAAGTAACCCAACATCCCTGAGGTACAGCTCGGCACAGCCCCTGAACATGGTTGGATTCATTTTCACATCAAATTTTAGTACCCATTCCCCATAATTGCAAATCAGACAGTTGGGGGTTTCTGACATCCATTCCTTTATACCAAATAACATACCTGACACCACTGATTTCCTTACGTACAATTCCTTACTCTCTTCCTGCCCAGGGTCTGGTCACTACCTTAACACTTACCGTAATCTAACATCTCACCCAGATGCTTACTACAAACTGTCCATAACCTCTTTACTGCACCACTAAAGAGAAGTGAACACTCCTACATAGCACCACCTCCCTAATCCCCTAATAGTGATGCCAAGATATCAAGGAAACAGCAGGAGATATTGGTGCACACAAAAAGCAAGAGAAATAGAAACACACAATTGAATACCATCCAGAACTAAACATAAGGCCTGGAATTGAACAAGTTATGGTTTTCCCAGAAAAATAATTTAAAAGAACGATAATTGCACTGTGCAACAGTTGAAGGAAGAGTCTGGAAGAAAATGTGAAACAATTAAAAAGCTAGTAACCTCACTACATGCTATAGAAGGAAAACTCCACACAGAAGCACAAAAATCAAGCACTTCACAGAAGAATTAAACAACACTATAAAGGAATAGCACAAGACTATAAAAGAACAGAATTTAAAAGATGGAAAACCTGAATTAGTGAGTTGGAAGGCAAATCTTTAAATTTCAACTTAAAAGAAGAGAAAATAGCAAAAAGTGAAAAATAGAACAAGAAAAGTTTGAGAAGAATGTTGGAATAGCTAAGAGGAATAACCTTATAAGAGGAATAATGTTATAGAGATTCCAGAAGAGGAAGAGGCAAATAAACAAAACATCCATACAGAGAATAGTCCAAGAGCTTCTGCAAGAAAACTTTCCTCAATGTCTACAGGAGGAAAAGACGACTGTTCCTCAATGTCTACAGGAGGAAAAGACGACTGTTCCTCAATGTCTACAGGAGGAAAAGACGACTGTTCCTCAATGTCTACAGGAGGAAAAGACGACTGTTCCTCAATGTCTACAGGAGGAAAAGAAGACTGTTCCTCAATGTCTACAGGAGGAAAAGACGACTGTTCCTCAATGTCTACAGGAGGAAAAGACGACTGTTCCTCAATGTCTACAGGAGGAAAAGACGACTGTTCCTCAATGTCTACAGGAGGAAAAGACGACTGTTCCTCAATGTCTACAGGAGGAAAAGACGACTGTTCCTCAGTGTCTACAGGAGGAAAAGACGACTGTTCCTCAATGTCTACAGGAGGAAAAGACGACTGTTCCTCAATGTCTACAGGAGGAAAAGACGACTGTTCCTCAATGTCTACAGGAGGAAAAGACGACTGTTCCTCAATGTCTACAGGAGGAAAAGACGACTGTTCCTCAATGTCTACAGGAGGAAAAGACGACTGTTCAGGAAGCCCAAAGACCCAACCAGGAGAGATCCCCAAAGGAAAACTCCCCAGAATATTGTAGTCAACATGTCTAACATCAACGACAAGGAAAAACATTATAAGAGCAGACAGATAAAAAAGATAAATTACAAACAAAAGATCAGCAATTAGAATGACTTCAGATATCTCAGCAGAAATGATGCAGACAAGGAAACAATAGACTCACATATACATAGTTTTGGAGAAAAAAAATGTCGACCTAGAATCCTGAATCCAGCAAAACTATTACTCAAACATGATGAAGAAATAATAATATTCCAAGACAAGGCGAAACTAAAAGAATTTACAAACACAAGATTACCACTGCAAAAAAAAATCTCAATGAAGTACTATGACCAAAAATCCAGCAGCAACAACACACAACAATGAAACCAACATACTGGACAATTCTTCACAAAAAGTAACACACAACCCAAAGCAAGGAAACAACACAGGAAGAACAAAGAAATTAAACACAATACACATACAAACACACAATATATACATATGTAAATCAAAATGGCAGTAACAAATACATCCATGTGAACAATTTTACTGAATGTGAATGGGCTAAAAGCACCAGTAAAGAGACAGAGTGTAGCAGAGTGGATAAGGAAACAACACCTATCAATATACTGCCTTGAAGAAACGCATCTCCCAAACAAAGACATGAACAGACTAAAAATCAGTAGCTGGACAAAAGCATACCAAGCATGCAGCAACCAAAAGAAATCAGTGGTAGTAATATTAATCTCCAAGAAGATAGGCTTCAAGGCAAAAAGTATAATATGAGATAAAGATGGACACTAAAAAATGATAACAGGAAGAATAGCTCAGGAAGTTATAACTGTAGTAAATACACATGAACCCAATGAAGGACCCATGAAATATCAATAAAATCCTCAGAATTGAAAAAGGATATAGACACATCAACAATTACAGTAGACTTTAATATATAATTCTCAAAGAATGACAGAATGTCAAGGAAAACCTCAACAAAGACACAAAAAACTTAATACAATCAATAAAAATAAACTTGTAGAAATATGTAGAATGCTATATCCCACAAAAACGCAGTATATGTTCTTCTCCCACACACATGAGACATTCTGAAGAACAGATCACCTACTAGACAAAAAAATCATGTGTCAACAAATTTTTAAAAATTGAAATCATACAATCTTCTAAGATCACAGCTATAAAATGATAAATCAACAATAAAATGAACAGAAGCATAAACACAAACACGTGGAGACTGAACAATATAATACTTAAAAGCCAACTGGATGATAAAGCAAATAAAAGAGGACATTTTTTAATTCTTTGAAATAAACAAGAATCATAACATAACATATCAAAACCTTTGGGACACAGTGAAAGCATTGTCAAGGGCCAATTTATAGCTATCAACCATGCATGAAAAAATATAAAACTAAAGTGGACATCCTATCACAACTCCCTCAAGAACAGGAATAAGGACAACACAATCCTTCCAATAAAGGAAGAAAACAAATGATAAGCATCAAAGAAATGAACTACATGGGGAAGAAAAAGTCAACAAGACAAGAATCTGGTTCTTCGAAAGCTTAATGAAATAGATAGGACAATGGTGAGCTTAACAAAGTGTGTGGGGGGGGGTGGGGGGTAAAGATACCCAGAATAAGCAATAAAAGCAGTGATATTACACAGATCCAATAGAATAACACACTATGAAGAACTGTACTCAAACAAAGTTGACAACCTAGAAGAGATAGACAAATACCTAGAAACATCACCCACTCTAATTAATGCAAACAGATCATGAAAAACTTAACAGATCCATAACAAAAGAAGAAAATAGAATAAGGCATTAAGAAACTACCAATCAGGAAAAGCCCCGGGCCAGATGGTTTCACAGGGGAATTCTACCAAGTATTCAAAGAAGACGTGACACCAATATTACACAAGCTCTTCCAGAGTATAGAAAAAGACAACAAATTCCCAAACTCAGTCTATGAAGCCAGCATAACATTGATACTTAATCTAGGCAAAATCCCACAAAAATGAAAAATGTAGACCAATGTACCTTATGAACATAGATTCTAAAATCCTCAACAAAATCCTGGCTAGTAGAATACGGAAGCATATAAAAAATAATTCACCGTGACCAAGTACGATTCATTCCAGATATGCAAGGATAGTTCAATACTAGAAAAACTATCAATGTAATACATCACATAAACAAGACAAGAAATAAAAGGCACATGGTGATATCAATAGATGCAGAAAAGGTGTTTGACAATATTCAACACCAATTTCAGTTCAAAGGACTCAACAAAATAGGAATAGAAGGTTGACAGTGATTGATATATAACCCCTTCCCAGGGGTACGGACAACAGAGAAGTGGGTGAAGGGAGACAGCAGTCAGTGTAAGACATGAACAAAATAATAATTTATGGATTATCGAGGGATCAGACAGGAGTTGCTGACAAGATGGTAATTGTGTAACAATTGTGTAACATACCAGAAACCAGTGTAGGAGAGTCTTTAGGAGGGAAATTCCACACTGCAAGGTCGCAGGAGGAGCATCATAAAGATAAGTAGGAACAGATCCACTCAGTTTTGAAGAGCTGAGGCTTTTGGCTTACCACTGTGGAGATTGGCTACGGTTTAACCTCAGCCCTGCCACTGTCTCTGGCAAAGATGGGATCCTTTGGAGCTAGCCCAAAGGCATTATCTCAACACAAGCACAGTTTGCTGCCACCTTGGGGCAGGTTTTAAACTCCTTCAGTTCTACAATCAAGTATCAGGCTAAGCTATATTTTGTTCCCCTCTCTTCTCTCTTCCCCTTCACAGGCTCAGCAGGCTCACTTTAAAAAATTTCTCTCTTTCCTTTTATCTCACATGCCACTGGCGACCTCCAGGCCACTCCCCTTAGCTTATGGTATTTATACCTGCCTTCCACCCAGCTGGGAAGACCCACCCTCTGCAGCAAAACATGAAGATGGGGAAAGCTCGCCCACCTTCCTTCCAGAGAAATCCTGTCTTCCCACCCACCCTATACAACACTTAACACATGGCTGGGGAAATCCCACCCACCTTCTTCCAGGGGAAGTCCTACCTGTGTGGGGGAGCTCCCACCCATCCTCTGTGGTCCCATGTTACTGAAGAAACTTCCTACCATCTACTGTAGTGCCTCACACAGCCTAAATTAGCTTGACCAACACTCTCAAGTGTTTCAGGCTGCTGCGGGAACCTATGTCCAACCTCCAAGACAATCTAGCTGACCAGAGCAATTGGTACACCATTTGCAGTGCTCTATGCCTAAGCAGGCAACACACCTGCCTTCTGTGGAATCCCATTACAGTAGGCATTCCGCACACCCTCTGCAGCACCCCAAGCTGCCGTGGGCCACAACATCATGACGTTTTGTGAGATCATCCAATGCAGAACCATCCTTGTGGGTCCACAACCACCCTACCAGTATCACCTAAGAGGACCATCCAACTTGACAGCCAAATAACAGAATAATACTTCCCTAGGAAGTATTAAGAGTGAAGCCACAGGAAGATAAAATAGTAGGCAAATCCCATAGTGCAATTAGCTACAGGCAGTTCGAAGAAGCATTCCTATGAGTCTCCCAGAAAGAGTCCAGTGCTCTTCAGCAATCTGGAAAATGTTACCTGGCTCCTTTAAAACAACACAATGCAAACAGCAATGACCTCGATGAAAAAAAAAAACAGGAGAAACAAAAGGAAATGTCAAAAGATGTCCTGAACCTAATGATGTGCATAGAAGAAGCAGACATTGATCTACCACATAACTAAATTTTCAGAATGCTTCTTGGACTCATACAGGATATGAGGGAAACAATACAGGAAAAAGATGAAATTATAAAGGAGATAAAGACCATACAACAAAGGAAAATACAAGAGCTTAAGTATGACATAACAAAAACTGGTAGCAGACTCATGGACTTCACCAACTGATTGGAGGAGGCAGAAACCACACCAGTGAAGACAGCCAAGCAGACATTACCAAATGTGAACAAAAACCTAATAAAATCATCAGAGAAGCTGAAGAAAACATAAGAGCTTTCTCTGATGCTATGAAGAGGAACAACATCAGAATAATTGGACTACCAGAGAAAGACACAACAAAGAAGTCAACTTCAAAAATAGTGAGAAAATCCTTAAAGGAAAACTTCCCCAGATTAATGAATGAAAATCAGGTAACCATTCAGGAGACTGAAAGAACACCAGGTAGACTGAAACCCAAGAAGAAATCACCAAGGCACATAATAGTTAAACTATCCAATTTGGGGAAAAGGAGAAAATCATGAGAGCAGCTAGAGGAAAACAAGAAATCAAATATATAGTTTCCCAAATAAGAATATGCTCAGACCTATCAACAGACACTGTGAAGAAGAAGAGAGAGTTGAGAGTTGAGTAACATTCAAAAAATGAAGGAAAATAATGCAAACTCAAGAAAACTCTATGCAGCCAAGAAGTAAGAGTCTTCCCAGACAAGGAAAAACTCAAAGAATACGTTAAAAAAAAAACCCGTCCTACGAAAAATCCTTGCTGACACTGAATGGGAAGAAGAATAGCACTCACCAAGCACAAATAAGAGACCGCTACATAGAACAACCTCACCCAAAAGGCAACAAAGAGAAAACAGCCCCCAAAATAGTATTGGGTTATGGGTTGAAAGAAGTCAAAAATGAATCACACACACACACACACACACACACACACACTTATAAGTAAGGGAGATAGGAAAACACCCAACACAAAAGGTACAAGATGACATCACAGAGTTCATAGATGAAGGTAATAACCCTGAATATCAATGGACTGAACTCGGGCATTAAAAAACTGATCAATCTGCTGCCTACAGGAGACATATTTCAATGCTACAGACAAAAATAGACTGAAAATCAAATGCTGGAAAAAGGCATAACAAGCAAACAATTTATAAAAAGCAGGTGTTGCAATCCTAATCTTGCATAAAATTGACCCCAAAGTGCAAAACATAAAAAGAGATAAGAAGGGATATTATATAATGCTCAAGGCAATGGCAGACAATGAACCACTAAGCATTTTAAACATATATTACCTGAAAAAGAGACCCACTGCATACACCAACCAAACACTGAAAAAGATTGAAAAATGAATCCCAGGCTCAACAATTATAGTAGACTAATTCAATATACTGCTCTCTGAGAAACATAGATCACAGGGAAAGAAACTCAGCAAGGAGGCTAGAGATGTAAACAATATAATTAGACAATGTGACTTGATAGATATTTACAGAGCTCTTCACCCAAAAACAAAAAAATCCATTCTTTTCAAGTCCACATGGCACATGTTTGAGGATAGACCACATGCTGGGGCATAAGTTGAATCTGCATAAATTTGAGCACATTTATATCATACAGACCTCTCTCTCTCTGACCCCTGTGCCATAAGGCTGGAAATTTTAAAAAGGAAGATGAAGAAAACAAGAGCAAACAATTGGATGATGAATAACTCTCTATTGAAAAAGGAGTGTGTAGTGATCTAGATCAGAGAAAAAAATTAAGAAATTTTTAGAAACCAACAAGAACGAGAGCACAACACACCAAAACTTATGGGACAGAGCAAAGGCAGTTATCAGAGGAAATTTCATAGCAATACATATACACATGAAAAAGGAAGAGAGACTAATGATTGATATGCTGACATAAAACTTACATTAATTAGAGCAGACTCAACAGGACAATCCTACTAATAGCAAAAGAAAAGACAAAATAAAAATCAGGACTGAGATTCAGGAGCAGGAAAACAAGAAAATGGGAAAAATGAATGCTGCTAAAAGTCGATTCTCTGAAAGGGTAAACAGAAACGACAGACCACTGGAAAATCTAACCAAAGAAAGGAAGGAACAAATTTCAGTAGCAGGAATGAGGGATGAAAGAGGAGACATTACAACAGACCCTAATAAATTACACAGTACTACGAAGGACTGTACTCCAATGAATTCAACTCACCACCGACCTCAAGGTAAGACTCCAAGCTATTGGGGCCATAAATGAGGGAATTGGGACAAACCTGAGAACTTTGGCACAGGGAATACATATGCTATCAGAAATAGGGAAGGACACAAGTACAGATGAGTCACAAATTGACAAGTGGGGTATACTGAAGATAAAACACCTGTGTAGATTGAAAGAATTCACCAAGAAAATAATAAGGGAGACTGGGAAAACATCTCTAGCTATGACACATCAGACAAAGGCTTGATTACTAAAATCTACAATACTTTTCAAGCTTAAAATGAGAGGAAAACTAACTGCCCAGTGAGGAGGTGGGCAAAGTTCCTGAACGAAAGTTTCAAAAGGACAGAAATCTGAGTGACCAATAAACATATGAGAAAATATTCCTGATCATTAGCCATAAGAGAAATGCTAATTAAAACAACAATGAAATACCACCAAACACCCTCAAAGATAGCCCAATTAAAAAATCAGAAATCAAAAAGTGTTATAGGGACTGTGGTGAGATAGGAACTCTCATCCACTGCTGGTAGACCTTTGGTATGTACAGCCACTATGGAAATCAATTTGTCGATATCTGAAACAGATAGAAATTGAGCTACCGTAAGACCCAGCAATCCCTCTACTGGGAATATACCCATAAGAGGCAAGAAACAAACCATGGCCAGACAATTGGGCTCCAATGTTCATTTTGGCACAGTTCACAATTGTAAGCAGTTGGAAACAACCCAAATTTCCGACAACAGATGAATGTATTAAAAACCTTTGGTACATATATACCATGGAGTATTGCACATTTCTAAAAAGCAGTGATGAATGTATGAAGCACATCACCGCATGAGAAGAACTGGAAAAATTTATGCTAAGCAAAGTAAGGGAGGCAAAAAAGGACAAGTACAACTTGAGTCTGCTGAGATAAGCTCAAAAATGCAAAAGGGGAATAAGGAAATAGCTGCTGTATATATACATTCCTGGGGTGAGGTCCAGAGCCAGACCAAATTGAGGGATACATATAGTAGCCAACTAAAAGTCGGGGCAAAGGAATTAAAAGACATGGGTAGTGGGGGAATAGGGCACTAACACACCCAAGGGAGAGGGGTATTGTTTATATCTCCACAGGGAAAGAGGGACCAGACTTCAACCCAGTGCTCCAAGACGTGAATGCAATATACCGGCATGAAGCAGGGAACCAAACGCACAGTCTAAGGGGTCAGCCCCAATCCCAATTACGTGGGCAGTCCCCACTCCCTGCAGAAGAATTCACCTCAGAGGGCTTCACTGAAGTTACAGCTCAGGGAGAGAGATATGACTTATCAGAGCAAACAGGAGCAAATAAAGGGGAAGAGAGAGTAGAGGGCATCCTGGCCTACCAAGCCCTGAGAATGATATTCCTGCTCAGAGCAGCTGAAACACAGAGAGGACCATAGGGCTGGCCCCACTATGAGACATGATGTCACTAACTGATTCATAGAGCTATGGGGGATAACACTAGAGACACAGTGCAGGACTTGCATCCAATCTGATACCACCACACCAAGATGAAACACTAAGGGCATGCAACAGAACAGCAAGGGGAACAGAGAATACCACAGGGAATATAAAAAATGGAATTTGGGGCCATGGTGTGACATCCCCTCAGACGTGAGCAGAAAACACTATTAAAGGACAACAAACAGACCTTGAACTATTTATAGGCTTTGCTTTATTGTTGCTGTTATTGCTTTTTTTTGGGGGGGGTGATGGTGTTTTTCCTTTTTTTTGCTTTGTTTTGCTCTGCCTTGTTTTTTTGCATATTATTAACTGCAGATCTATCTATATAAGATAGGTGGGATAAACAATCTGAAGGAGAAAACAAGGAGACAGTTCTGGGGGGGGACATGGGAGAGAGGGAGCCTGGGAAAAGGAAACAGTTAACAAACCCAGAGACAAGGGAACAACAAGTGACCTAAAATCAATTGTGAGAAGGGTTTAGGAGTGCTGGCAGGGCTTGATCAAGGGCAATGTAACCAAGAGGAATTACTGAAACCCAAATGAAGGCTGAACATGATAGTGGAGCAAGGGGAAAGTAAAAGGAAATAGAAAGAACTAGGAGGCAAAAGGCATTTATAGAGGTCTAAATACAGGCATGTACATTTGCAAATATATTTATATATGACGGGGAAATAGATCTATGTACATATAGTTATAGGTTTGTTATTAAGGTCACAGATGGACATTGGGCCTCTACTGAAGTACTCCCTCAATGCAAGAACACTTTATTCTATTAACCTGGCATTCCATGATGCTCACCTTCCCAATACGATCACTGAAGACAAAGTTGGTGCATAAATAAATGTAAAGAAAGATGATGGTGCCAAGTTATCAAAAGATATAGCGTCTAGGGTGTCAAAGGTTTAAAGAAAAACAGTGGCCATCTAGCTGAGAAGCAATAAAGCCCACATGGAAGAAGCACTCCAGCCTGTGTGATCGCAAGTTGTCAATAGATGAGCCAGTCAGGGTGAAATATAGCACCGATGAAGCATGCAACTTTCCTCTAGTTTTTAAATGTTTCCTCTTTCCCACAATCATGATCCCAAGTCTGCCTTATATATCCAGCTAGACCAGAGGATGTACACTGGTACAGAAAAGAGCTGGAAACAAAGGGAATCCAGCACAGATAAACCCCTCAGGACCAATAAGGAGAGTAGCGATACCAGGAGGGTAAGGGAATGGTGGGGGAGAAAGTGGGAACTGATAAAAATGATCTACTTAAAACTCCCTCCCTGGGGGATGGACAACATAAAAGTGGGTGAAGGGAGACATTGGTCAGTGTAAGAAATGAAAAAAATAATAATAATTTATAAATTATCAAGGGTTTGTGAGGGAGGGGGGGAAATGAGGAGCTGATACCAAGGTCTCAAGTGGAAAGCAAATGCTTTGAGAATGATGATGGCAGCAAATGTGCAAACTTGCTTGACACAATGGATGGATATACAGATTGTGATAAGAGTTGTATGAGCCCCCAGTAAAATGATTTAAAACAACAACAACAACAACAAAAACTCTGGACAGGATATCATATTAGCCAAATAAGACTTCTAAACTCCAGTATGAAAAGATAATAAATATGTCATGTTTTAGACTACCAAAAAAATTATCAAGGGACTATGAGGGTGAGGGGAGAAAATTAGCTGGTACCATGGTTGAAGTGGAAAGAAACTGTTTTGAAATGATGGTAGCAACATATGTACAAATGTTCTTGATACAATTAAATGTATGGATTGTTTTAAGAACAGTAAGACAAACATGATTCGTCTGAGTTGTATTAACAAAGGATATTGAATATATAATGGTGTCAGAAGATTTGGTCAAACATCAAGATGCTTCATAGAATTAAGGATGGCAAGATTTCATCATGCTTATGTGGGGCATGCTACCAGGAAAGACCAATCACATGAAAAGAGTAGCAAAAATTAGGTCAGCAAAAATTAGGGAGAGGCTCTGTGACATAGATTGGCATAATAGTTATAACAATTAGCTAAAATCTACCAATTGTAAGCATTCTCTTTCACATAAGATTGCCATAAGTAAAACACAGCAACAATAACATGAATTGATTTGTGTCTCCCAAAAAAGATTTATTATATTCCAAATATTGAGAGCAGTAGTTTTTAAAATAAGAGTTAAAATCACTAACTAGTCAAATGAATTAGATTGAGGGGAAAATGAGAAAAGTTTCATATGGTTAATATTGAGAAATGCCATCTAGATCAGAAGCAACACATGGAAGAAGTACATCAGACTGTGTGATCATGAGGTGCCGAAAGGATCAGTTATCAGGCATCAAAAACTAAAAATCATATCATTGTGGGCTCACCTCCCTGATATGATCATTGAAGACAAATGTGTGCATAAGCAAATGTGGTGAAGAAAGTTCACTGCTAAGAATTCTATTTGACTCTGAGAAATCAAAATTTCAAATTAATTCTTAACATTTCAAATAAATGAACCTGGATTCTCCACCCTTTACTAGGATGCTGGTTTGGGGTTTGTATCAAAAACTCATAGGCTTAATAGAAATAATAATAATAATAAAACCAGGTTAAATTACCACCATAAAATAAGTCTGAACTCATAGTGACCTTGGAGGACAGTAGTTAGTCATTTGATCCACCAGCCTTTTCGTTAGCTGTGCAATGCATAAGCCACCAGCTGGGTATACTTGAAGTTATTTGCTTGACATAACTTGAAATTTCAGTGGTGACTTTAGGAAAATTCCCATTTCTCATTGTGTTGGGAAGCTTGTCTTCAATCTAGAATGTGGCTATCTGAATTTCTGTATCAAGTTGAAGATCCTGGCTGATAATTTCTGTGGGATTGTCTAAAACCCTCAAGTTCTTTTCTCTTCCAAGTAAAACTACTTACTGTGGGAAACTTAACATAAGTAACATAAATCAGTCTATTTGAAAAGAACACTGAAAAAGAATAAATTGTTTCTTTTGATTGACCTCACAGTTAGCAGCCCAATGCATAATCATTATGCCACCTGGGTTTCCTTGATTGTTATAGCAAAGCCTAAAAAAAGGTAAATAACTCTAAATTGTTTCTGTGAAGGATTCTATAAGATATGGAAGAGTAGGTACAAAATATAATTTTCCTATCTTAGAATGGTATTGTTAAATTAGATTTCAATATTTCTTCATATAACTCTTAGTTTAATAATAAATAAGTACTTATAAAATTAATCATAATATTCACAGGATTAATGAAAATGAATTTGTTCTAATGATAATTTTATATTTATGTTACCCTTGGAAGCAAAGCTTTAAAAAATAACCTAAGCTAGACATTATGTAAATAATATTTTAATTAAGAAAAATATAATTAGCAATAATTGATGGATTTATTTTTGCTAAAGAGTTTTTTATTTACTGAATAAAGCAAAACCAAATCAGTGCCAGCAAGTTGATTCATAGTAAACCTTTTGAGGCAGGATAAAACTGCCCCTGTGGATGTATGAGACTGCCATTCTTTTTTTTAATCGTTTTATTAGGGGCTCATAAAACTTTTATCATAATCCATACATACATCAATTGTGTAAAGCACATTTGTACATTCATTGCCCTCATCATTCTCAAAACATTTGCTCTCCACCTAAGCCCCTGGCATCAGCTCCTCATTTTTTCCCTCTCTCCCCACTCCCCTCTTCCTCATGAACCCTTGATAATTTATAAATTATTATTTTGTCATATCTTGCCCTGTCCAACATCTCCCCTCTCCCACTCTTCTGTTGTCCGTCCCCCAGGGAGGAGGTCACATGTAGATCCTTGTAATCGGTTCCCCCTTTCCAATCCACCCTCCCGCCACCCTCCCAGTATCACCACTCCCACCACTGGTCCTGAAGGGGTGATCCGCCATGGATTCCCCGTGTTTCCATTCCTAACTGAACCAATGTACATCCTCTGGTCTAACCAGATTTGTAAGGTAGAATTGTGATCATGATAGTGGGGGAGGAGGAAGCATTTAGGAACTAGAGGAAAGCTGTATGTTTCATCATTGCTACGTCGCACCCTGACTGGCTTATCTCCTTCGAGACCCTTCTGGAAGGGGACGTCCAGTGGCCTACAAATGGGCTTTGGGTCTCCACTCCACACTGCCTCTCTCATTCACTATGATATGATTTTTTGTTCTGTTGATGCCTGATACATGATCCCTTCGACGCCTTGTGATTGAACAAGCTGGTGTGCTTCTTCCATGTGGGCTTTGTTGCTTCTGAGCTAGATGGCTGGTAGTTTACCTTCAAGCCTTTAACACCCCAGACGCTATATCTTTTGATAGCCGGGCACCATCAATTTTCTTCGCCACATTTGCTTATGCACACATTTGTCTTCAGTGATCGTATCAGGGAGGTGAGCCCACAATGATATGATTTTTAGTTTTTGATGCCTGATAACTGATCCCTTCAGCACCTCATGATCACACAGTCTGATGTACTTCTTCCATGTGTTGCTTCTGATCTAGATGGCCACTTGTTTACCTTCAAGCTTTTAAGACCCCAGACACTATATCGTTTGATACCTGGGCACTATCAGCCTTCGTCACCACATTTACTTATTCACCAGTTGTCTTCAGCAGTTGTTTCAGGAAGGTGAGCATCATAGAATGTCAATTTAATAAAGTATTCTTGTATTGAGGGAGTACTTAAGTGGAGACCCAATGTCTTTCTGCTACCTTAATACTAAACCTATAAATATGTGCACATAGATATATTTCTCCATCCTCATATATAAATATATTTGCATATGTACATGCCTTTATTTAGACCTCTATATATTCTCTTTGCCTACTAGCTCTTTCCTCTATTTCCTTTGACTTTCCTCTTATTCCACTATCATGCTCAGCCGTCATTTGGGTTTCAGTAATTCCTCTTGGTTACATTGCCCTTGATCCCAGCCTACCAGGCCTCCTACACCCTCCTCGCCACTGATTTGGATCACTTGTTGTTCCCTTGTCCCTGGGTTTGTTAACACCACTTCCTTTCCCCACCATTTCCCTCTCTCCCATGTGCCCCCCGGAACTGTAGGGTCCCATTGTTTTCTCCTCCAGATTGTTCATCCAGCCTATCTTATTTAGACAGACCTGCGGAGATAATAACATGCACAAAAACAAGACAGCAAAACCAAGCAACAATATACAACAAAACAACAACAACAAACCAGTGACAAAAAAAACACAACAAGAAAAAAAAAAAGCTTGTAGTTAGTTCAAGGATTATTTGTTGGCCTTTAGGAGTGTTTTCCAGTTGAGACTGTCATTCTTTATGGGAGCAGAAAGCCTCATCTTTCTCCTGAAGAATGGCTGGTGATTTTAAACAGACGACCTTGCGATTAGCAGCCCAATGTTTAACCCACTATGCCACCAGAGTTCCTCATTAACTGAATCGAATAAAGGTTGCAAGAAGGAGAAGGAAAAACTGCTTACCAAAAGAACAACAAAATGAAAAGAGCTTGATTATCTTCTCTCTTTCAGAAGACAGAAGCCTAAGCCAATTTACACATGTGTAAATAAAGTAAGATTGGAGTATTGTTCCTTAGAGACCTATGAAGATTCCCAACAATTTTGAAACCTTGTGGAAAACCACAAAAGTTTTGTCTCTGCTTCATAAAGAGAAAATGCCAAAAGGATTCATTGAAAATGTGATGAATTAGCTGAAACATGTTGTCAAACCAAGGGAAACAAGTCTTCTTTGGGTTAAAATTTATGCAAATGATACATCATAACTTTGCCATTAATTTGCAACTTTGTTTTTTTAAATCAAATATCATCAAAATGAGAGGTCAAACCATAAAATTCACATCATTTACCCATGGAATTTTAAAAATTGTATTGCTATTCAGTTATTTAGAGACTTAATAATTTTAGTATGTTTCTGAGTATATCCTGAAAATATAATACTGTTTCAAGATTATTATGTAATACCTAAAACTCTTTATATATGTCTATACGGAAAATATATGAAAATATAAAAATTAGGCTTATAATTTTGCTTAGCAATATATTTTATATTTCCATCATAGATATCATTGAGTTAAATCAACATTTCCAAAACTCTTCTCCAGAAACTAACAGACTGCTGTTGAACCAGAACTGCATGGAACTGTTTACTGGGTGGCATTACAAGTTTTTGAGCCCCTCTACTCCTTGGTTCTTGCTCTGTTTGCAAGTAAGACATCAGGCAAGGACAAAATTCAGACTAGAGTTAGAGAAAGGGATTGGACAGCAATAAAGAGTTTATTGAAAGGGAAACTTTGAAAAAGAACTCCAAGAGGCCCTTAACCCAAACCAAACTTACTACCATCAAGTCAACACCAACTCATAGCAACCCTGTAAAACTAGAAATGCTCCGGTCGATTTTCAAGACCATAATTTTTAAGGGAGTAGAAAACTCCCTCTTTCTCCCTTATATTTGTCTAAAAGGTCTGGTAGAATGTAGAACTGAACCTTTTATTCTGCTTATCGAAGATCCCCCAACACCCTGCCGATCTTCTACTATTGTCTTGTTCTCCATAGTGTACCTCTTTAAGGGGTTTAGTTTATTGTGCCTACCTGGCTGATACACACATGTGGGGTTAATTGAAGGGCGGAGGGATAAATGGCTCCGTGAGCCTCACCTTTCTAGTCCTCGGGTCTCTTGCTTTGTGATGGTCGCACCAGGGTGCAGCTGCCTTAGCTGGCAAGGCTCACTTCCTGCAAGACATCCCCAAGGAGAAGCCACATGGACCTACCCCGATACAGCCCTGGGTGCTGGAGCATCCATGTGGAGACCCCTGCCAGTGCTGAGATGTTTACACATTTACTGAGTTGGCTTTCCTCCTGCAGTCAGCATCATTGCATCTGTTTTGTGAGATGGAGGAGGGCTTTCTGGACTGGTGTTGGACATATGGGTTAATGGGTTAATGTTGGACTTGTGGGCTTGGCCAGCACTGGTTTGTGATGTTTTCTTGCTGCGTTATTAACCTTTATATAAAACTCTCTCTTATACCTGAGTTTATGTGGATTTGTTTCTCTAAAGTACCCAGACTAACGCACTCTTCTTTCCAGGTATGGGGGCCCCTGCATCCCTACATTGCTACATGTCAGTCATTGTGGGGGTAATGTAAACATCCTTCCTCCACCTAGGCTTTTTACTACCTCTTCCATCAATAAGGAAATAGGGCTTATCTGCCCTTCCCCTTGCTTTGTTCTACAGAGGCATGTGCTGAAATGTGTCTCCACCTCTCTGTTGTCTTAGGATTTCTTTAATTTTCACCCCTATTCCTCTTTCCCAGATCTGTCAAGCTAACAGAACCAAAAGCAACTACATAAAACTGAGTAAACGAAAAGAATTATTGTAGAGATTTTATGAAGATGTTGCTAATATTTAATGTTTCATCTTCTAAATATAGGAAACTATTTTCTTCTTTCCCTGACTTAATATAGGAATCCATTATTTCGGTAGCTAATGACATTATTCTGCCTGCAGAATATCCTGTGGTTCCAGAGATGTTCTCGCACATGCCAAAGCTTGGAATAAATATATTTATAATGTTTTAAATGACCCCACTTGTAGAGCCTAAGAAATGTTAAATGAAATCACTATTATAAGAAAAATAGTTCTTCCAAATCAAATGGCCCTTGATATCTTTACTACTGCCCAAATAGGCATCATTGCCAATATTCGGACATTGATATATAACAATATTACTGATTCCTTAAACAAAGTTATTCTCTATTTTTTAATATCTCCAATTATTTCTATTATTACCTCCTTAAATTTCTGTTTTATATTACAGCTTAAATTCTGAGCACTCCAGTTTGCAGAAGGCTATGCTGACAGTACAAAATCTATTGCAGGAGTCCTCACATAAGTTAAGTCCCCAGTGAATTATTTCTTTTTTAAAAATTCATAAATCATTTAATTGGGGGCTCTTACAGCTCTTATAACAACGTATACATCAATTGTATCAAGCACATTTGTACATATGTTGCCATCACCATCTTCAAAATATTTTCTTTCTGTTTGAACCCTTGGTATCAGCTCATTTTTCTCCTTTCCTCCCCCACCCACACAGACCCCTAAGGAATTATAAATTATTATTGTCATATCTTATGAAAAGAATAAGATGTCTCCTTTCACCCAGGTTACTGTTGTCCGTCCCCCTGGGGGGAGAGGGGATTCTATGTCAGTCATTGTAGTTGGGTCCCCATTTCTTCCTCTTCAATCCCCACCTTCACCCTACCCTCATGGTATTGCTACTCCTATTATTATTCTTGAGGGATTTATCTGTCCTGGATTCTGTGTGGTGAGAGCTCTTATCTGTACCAGTGTACATGATCTGGTGTAGCCAGATTTTTAAGGAAGAACTTGGGTCATAATAGTAGGGGGAGGAAACATTGAAGAACTTGAGGATAGTTGTGTGTTCTGTCAGTGCTGTGTAGCACCCTGTCTGGCTTGTTCTTTCTTTGTGACCCTTCTGTGAGGGAATGTCCAATTATCTATAGATGGGCTTTGGGCCTCCACTCAGACCTCCATCATGTCTATGTACATATATTTAAATGTTAAGTATTAAAGTAGCAGATGTGCATTGGATCTCTACTCAAGTACACTGCAAGAACACTTTGTTCTAATAACTTGGCATTCTGTGCTGCTCACCTTCCCGACATGATCGCTGAAGTCAGAATGGGTGCATAAGCAAATGTGGTGAATAAAGCTAATGGTTCCCAGCTATTAAAAAAATATAGACTCGGTGGTCTTAAAGGCTGGAGTTGGAAGAAAGCATGACAGCCCACTTGGAAAAAGCATGCCAGCCTGTGTGATCATGAGGTGTCAATGGGATAAGGTATCAGGCATCAGAAGCCCCCAAACAAACATACTGATGCAATGAATTCTTTCTGCTCATTCACCAAGGATGTAGAAAGTCATGGCCTTCGTCAGAATGCATTGGAAAGTGGATTACCTCCACTCCTCTCAAACCAGGCCAAGGAGGGCCAATCTCTTTTGGGGTATTGCCCGAGTGTGTCCTTGATAGAGTTTGATGAACTGGGGACAGCAAAGGGGCTGCATGAGTCACCCTCTATCCGTCAAAGGGGCTTGAAGCAATCTTGTAAGACCTTCTATCTAACAAGGTATGTGTCTCAATCGTGGTACCATACCTGTTTCTGTGGTCCCACCTATAATTATGATTTATTGACCTGCCATCAATCATGCTTTTGTGACAGTTCCCTTTGCCCTCCCATGTCCTTTTAAAAACTCTGAATCTCCACAAACCCTTGGACGCCATGCTGCCGTCATGCTAACAGCTTCCTCATCCGGATGATGCATTAGTGTTTTGGGGTTACCTTTGTCCTTTTTTTGTATAAAGATGAGGCTTTTTACTCATGTAAAGAGTTGTTGTCTCAGAAACCCAACGGGGCAGGTCTATTAGTGCAATAATGTCCTATAGGATCATTATGAGTCAGAATTGACTTGATAGCCATGAGTGAATGAGATTTGCTCCTTTTGAAATTAAAATTTTTTTAAAAGATGAGGGTGGTAGGGAAACGGAGCACTAACCTACCCATGGTGAGGATATTGTTTATGTCTCCACAGTAAAGAGAGAGATACCAGCCCTCATCACAGTGCCCCAAGCCTTGAGGGTAACATATCGGCATGGAGTAGCAAACTAACAGAGAGGGCTGCAGAGCTTGCCAAAATCCCAGCTGCATTAACCCCCTCCCCAGAAGAATGCACTACAGAGAACAGCATTAAAGATATAGCCTGGGGAGAGTGGCAAGTTTTCCCAGACCACATGGGAGCAAACTAAGAAGGAAAGAGAGAGAGAGAACTGCATCCTGACCCACCAAGCCTCAAGGACGATATTCTTGCTAGAAGCAGCCAATGCACAGAGAGGACCATAGGGCTGGCCCCATCATGAGACACGATATCTCCTTACTGACCCATAGCGCTGCAGGGGACAGTACTGGAGACACAGTGTGAGAATTGTGCCCAGTCTGCAGGCCCCCTCTCACCCCCAGGGCTAAACATAAAAGGAGTGCATCAGAGCAACAAAGGGAGAAAAGCAACTAAGCCACCTAGGAATCACGAAAACAGACTTCTGACTTTGGGGGCAGGGCTTGGCACCTCATCAGATCTCATCAGAAAACATGCATACAGGTCAGCAGACAGACCTGCAACTATTTATATGCTTTTTTTTTTTTTTGGTCTGTCATGTCTACCTAATCTATATAAAATAAGGAAGATTGTTTACAATCCTGAGGCCTATGGTTCTGGGGAGGGGGGAACTTGGGAGGGGAGGAGATGGGGGGGACAAGGGAGGAGGGAGCCAACAAACTAAGGGATAAGGGAACAAGAGAACTAAAATTATGGCAAGAAGGGCACAGAATGCCTTTTAGGGTTTGGTCAAGTGCAATGTAGCCAAGAGGAGTTACTGAGAGCCAAATGAAGGTTGACCATGAGAGTGGCATAGGAGGAAAGTAAAGTGAAATAGAGGAGAGAACTAGGAGGCAAAAGACATTCATAAAAGTATAAATATAAGCATGTATATATTCATATATAATGATAGGGAGATAGGTCTATGTACATGTTTTTATATGTTAAACATTAAGGTAGCACATGGATATTGGGCCTCTACACAAGTACTCCCTCAATGCAAGATCACTTTTTTCTAATAACCTGGTATTCTGTGATGTTCACCTTTCCGACACAATCGCTGAAGACAAAATGGGTGCATAAGCTAATGTGGTGAAGAAGCTGATGGTGCCCGGCTATTACAAGGCATAGTGTCTGGGGTCTTAAAGGCTTCAAACTAAACAAGCGATTGTCTAGCAGGGAAGCAACAAAGCCCATATGGAAGAAGCACTCCAACCTGTGTGATCACGAGGTGGTGACAGTATCAGGTATCAGGCATCAGAAGACCCAAAGCAAGCAATCATATCCCTGTGAACAAGGAGGGGTGGGAGTGTGGAGTGGAGACCAAAAGCCCATCTATAGACTATTGGACATTCCCTCACAGAGGGGTCACAAGGAAGGGATGAATCAGCTAGGATGTAGTATAGCACTGATGAAATATACAAAATTCCTCTAGTTCTTTAATGAATCCTCCCCCCACTATCATGACCCCAGTTTTACCTTAAACATCTGGCTAGAACAGAGCATGTACACTGGTACAGATAAGAGCTCTCATCACACAGAATCCAGGGCAGATAAGCCCTTCAAGGACAATAGTGGGAGTTACAATACCATAAGGGTAGGTGAAAATGAGGTGAGAAGGGGGAGAAAGGGGGAATGGATCACAATGATAAATGTATAACCCCCTCCCCAGGGGTCGAACAATAGAAGTGTGGGTGAAGGGAGATAGCAGATGGTGTAAGATATGAAAATAGTAATAATTTATAATTTATCAAGGGTTCACAAGAGTGGGGGAGGGAGGGAAAATGCCTTCATACCAATGGCTCAAGTAGAAAGAAAATGTTTTGAAAATGATGGTGGCAACATATATACTTGACACAATTGATGTATGGATTGTTTAAGAGCTGTAAGAGGCCTCAAGAAAATTATTTATAATAATAATCAAAAGAAAATTAATAATGTTCTTCCTAAATTATATTTGAGATTGAGGTCTCTTTTGTACCCTAAAATAGTTTGTTGCTTAGGAAACGGGGCCCTAAACAATTATCAGAACAGATGCTTACTCAAAATAAAATGTAGGATTATGCATCCCCCCCTACATCTACGTAAGGAGAGTCCCATGATTGTTTCAAGGTCAGCTGTAGACAATGTAATGATAACTTTCTAAAGGAAAAAACATAGTAATTTTAGAAATATCTATGATGTCCTACCAATCAGATGTACACTCATCCAAATTCGTAGTTGTGCCTAAGTGTAAACCTATCAAAGGTTACTGCAGTTTCTCAGATATTCTTACAAAAAATTTCCTGAACTCTCTTCCTTGGATCACTTGTTTCAGAATCCTCTGGACCTTGTTTGCAGTTGCAAATTGCCTTTTTGCAAAATCCCAATTTGCATAAAGCTGTTTACTTTTAACTGCTGTTAGTCTGTCATTTTGCTTCAGGATAATTTAAAAATGGAATTCAATCTTTTGATTTCATTTGGAGTTTTTCATCCTTTTAACAGGATTGAAAGCAATACAGACAAACAAGAAGACATTGACTTTCCCTCCACAGAAGCCAGGGAGGCCCTAAATCATAAATGGAGACAACTTCCTTGACAGATTTTATCTCTTAAAAATATTTGTTTAGCAAAAGGCACTCTGCAGGAAACAAGATAGCACCCACGTCCCTCTTTGGGCTGAGGCATCACATACTCAAGGCAAAAAATGATTCTGTGAACGAGACGAATTGAGCAATCACCCTACTTAGTGGAAAATGACCTGAGCTTGCCACGTATGTTTGCACCTATAGAGAGCATACTTTCTTACTAAAAATTTTTATAGTCCACAGAATAATATCAAGTTAAGATGTCAACAATTTCAGATTAATTAACCATCGCATGCAAGTTCAAAAATCACAGGTAATTCTTTGAATTAAAAAATAAGAAGACCACATTTTCAGGAAGGAAAAGAATGCTTGGAAACTGATGGCGGAGGCAGTGGAACAATACTGCGTGACGTGGCTGAACTGCGGCATGGGAATGTATGCGTTAACCCCAATTTAAATAAATATATATATTTAAAAGGAAATAAATAAATACATCCTTCCAAAAACTAACAGTGACTCAAGATTAAAGATAAACACGGTTAAGACACAGCTAAGAGTATGTGAACGTACATCAGGAATAATTATTCTGCTTACATTATATTTTGTGTTAAAAACAAAAGCATAAAAAAATTATTTTTAAATTTTGCTTTAAGACACATGGATATGTGACTTTTTTTAGAAAGATGATTTTTATAATAGTTAAAATGTCCTGCCTCCAACAATAAAAGAAATAAATTTTAGATGTAAATAGTTTTAATAATTATATTATGCTAGTTATGCTAGTATGCCTTACACTCAGAATTTTATTAATTTATGGATAAATTGTATGTTTCTTATCCTCTGCATTTTTCAACAGTTTTATTGTCAAGTAATTTATATATCGTGTGATTCAATCATTCAATCATTCAATCACATCAAAGAGAATTGTACAGCTACCCCATCATTTTAGAGCATTTCCCCTCCCATGCTTACATAGCTTCTAAGATGAGTTACGCAATCATAATCCATTCTAGTACTCCCTCCCCTCCTCTGCATTTTCTACCCTTCAACTGTGGCACACTGAACTGTGTGGCAGTTATGTGGCAGGGAGATCCTTAACAACCTGCTTTAGAGAATGTTTCTAGTAACGAAACCGCTTACAAATCTTTGTGTTACAAACGACACAGCTCTGTGCTGTTTCGTGTCTCTGAGGTAGAAATTCAACCTATTTTTCATTAAGTCAACAAATCACCCCCCTGTGTGAAGTAGCTGAAGGCCCTTGCCTTAGGAAATTCCCTCAGGAGGGGTTCTGTCCATTGTTCTGCAGCATGCAGTCTTCCAACCACAAGATCGCCTGCCCCGAGACCCCAGAAGCCCCTACAGCTCAAGAGGACAACATCCATCTACTAAAAAGTATAGAAAAATATAGAGACTCAACCTTCCCACTTACATGTTTTATGAGAGATAACAAAATCCCACTGTCAGTTCCCCTGGGCCTAAGTGGTGTCACTCCATAGCTGCTCCTGATGCTTCCCCATTCCCTGCCCCCACACAATATAGCCAGAAATGCCCTCTGTCCCTTGTGCCTTAGCTCCGTGAGATGGTAGTACAGTGTTATCTCTGGATCTGAGAAGTCAGTCTCAGCCACTAGGTCATCCCCCTCAGCGACCACTAGTTCATTCCACTCGCCTGCGCCCAAGACTGGAGTCATATTTCTTGCAATCCTGGGGTCAAAACTTCCAGAGCTCCATGGTTATGCAGCAGACAAAGACAACACGCCTCCTCTCTTAGTCTCAAGGGTGCATTTGCTCCTTGCTTTCACCACACCCAGGTCCCCCACCTTCTTCTCTTAACTTGACAGCATTGTCCCCTCCACAGGCTGATAACTCTTTCTACACTCTTATTGTACTTCATTGATCTCAGCTTCCACCTAGAATCCCAAACTAGTGTCTCTTTTCTTTCCTTCATCAAATCTGTGGGTTGTACAGACTCACTGCTTCCCTGTTCCCTTTTAAAATGGTCATTGTTTTGTTCTTTTAGTCAGGTATGTCCCTAGATATTTCAATTTGTGCTTGGCTTTTGTGAAGGGTACCACATTTTGATCTCCAATTTGTGGTCTTATCCGATGTGTATAGCAGTCCAATGGACTTCAGTTTGTTGATCTTGTATCCTGCCACGGGACACAGCCTCCCTCACTGACCCATTGCCTTTCTCTGACCCCCAGCCCCCAGGCTCTAAAGGTGCTTTATTGGTTTAAAAGCCTCATGGCACCAGCTTGAGCAGACCGTGTGATCCTGACATGCAATTGGCCCTGCAATATCCCACAGACACCCCCCTCCCCGCAAGCACAGGGATCTAGGAATCAGAAACTGAAAACCCAGAGTCAGACCTGGCAGTCAACACCCTCGGGCAGCAAAGTGTACCTGCGTGGCCACTGGCTGCTGTGATCCCCGGAAGAGCCGGGAGGCCCAAAGCAGTAGGAGCCTGGTCGGGCAGGGCAGTCTTTCCAGAGTCCCAGCAGTGACTGCAGTGCAGGCGGGTTGACCACGCTGACCAGAGCGGGTTGTGGCCCCCGTTGCTGACCAGCGCCACCATACCAGCTCTTTGCCCTCCACCAGAGCGAGGAACAAGGCCGCAAGTTCACAGGGATCGAACTTGGCCCTGACGGGGTCCAGCCTGGGCAGGCCGTGTTTGGTGAAGACCTTCTGTTTCTGGCCCTGGGTCATGACCAGGCCCTCGTGCAGGCTCTTGAGGTGGGGGGTGTCCTCTGGACCTGGTCTTGGGGAACGCTCTGCGTGGCCTTCTCCAGGATATCTGTGACCTCCAGCAGAAGCCCTGGATGCCATCTAATTTTGCCTCTCCCACCAATTTCTGGGGGCTTGGCCGCAAGTTCTCAGGGTCTGCCAAAGCACGCTTGTATTTTTCCATGGTTTCCTTCAGCCGTTCCTCCAGTTTCACCTTCTCTTCCAAGAGCGCCTTCTCTGGGGACGGGGGTCAGCCTTCTGCACACTCGCCCAGAGTCCTCGTCCAGGTCCTGACCATTCTTTTGCTTGGAGGAGCTGATACCAAGGGCTCAAGTAGAAAGAAAATGTTTTGAGAATGATGGATGGCAACATATGTACAAATGTGCTTGACACAATGGATGGATGGATGGATGGATGGATGGATGGATGGATGGATGGATGGATGGATTGTGATAAGAGTTGTACGAGCCCCCAATAAAATGATTTTAAACAAAAAAGATCGTTGTTCTAGACTTTTTAATAAGGATCATAGACAATAGCACAACAGAAAGTATGTTTTAGAATACAGGACTGAAATATAAATTGAATGCATCAAAGATTGATGTGCTAAAACCAAACCACTTGACACTGAGTTCATTCTGGCACATAGCAAATCTTAAAGTTTTCAATGGTTTCCTTGTGAAGTAGATCACCAAGATTTCCCTCTACTAAGTACGGTGTTCCAGTAGGACTGGTTTCTCCTGACAACATGTGCACCATATGCAAGACAAAGTCTCACCGTGCTTGCCTCTAAAGAACAAGCCGACCATCCTTCTTCGAAGACAGACTTGTTTGTCCTTTTGGCAGTCTGTGGGACTTCCAATATGCCCCACCAGGACCACCATTCAAATGCATAGATTCTTCTTCAGTCTTCTTTATTTAAGTCCAGCTGTCACATGCATATGAAGTAATTGAACATATAATGGCTTGGGTCAGATGCACCTTAATCCTCAAAGTAGCACCCCTGTTTTTCAGTACTCTAAAGCGCTCTTGTTTAGCATATTTACCAAATACAATGCATCATTGATCTCTTGACTGCAACTCCCATAAGCACTGATTGTGGATCCAAGCGAGATAAAATCCTTGACTACTTCGACCTTTTCTCCACTTAACATTTTGTTATCTATTGTTTAGTTTGTGAGGATGTTGGTCTCCTTGACACTGGGTTGTAATCCATACCGAGGGACGCAATCTTCATCAGCAAATGTTTCAAGTGAGCCTCACTTTAAGCAAGATTATGTCACCTGCCTAGTGCAGGGTGTTCATAAGCTTTCCTCCAACCCAGATGGCCCATTCCTCTTCATATAATCCAGCTTCTCTGATGACTTGCTCAGCATACAGATTAAGTATGGTGAGGAGATGCAACCCTAATGCACACCTTTCTCAATTTTATACTATTCAGTGTGCTGAATAGTATAAATAATAATAATAAATAAACAGTAATAAATAAATACTGTTCTGCTTGCACAACTGCATCTTCATCCATGTAAAGTACCAATGAACTGTTCTCCAATTGCCATTCTCATCAAGGCTATCTATAAGTTGTTATGATGCATGTAGTGAATGCCTTGGCAGAGTAAAAAAACAAACAGATGAATAGTTTTTTGCTATTCTCTGCTTTTAGCCAAGAACCATCTGACATCAACAGTTATAGCTCTTGCACCACATCCTCTTCTGAATCCAGCCTGAACCTCATTCATCCTATTGCGCAGCTTGGGAAAATGAGTCCCACAGAGGAAATGAAACCCCGAGGGAAAGTGTGGTGATGAGCATACGATGGAGCTATACATTTGAGCAGTTTATAGGAAAGGCGTGGCCTCATGGGTCTGCAGGCTTCTTGGTGTAGCTCCCTGAGCGTCAAAGTAACCACAACCCCAGAATAGCACCGCCATGTTCTAAGCGTGCCATCCACAGTGGGGCTGTACAAAGTGCACGGCATTGGTAACTCTAAACTCAGGCCCTGAGTCTGCCACAACTAGCTGTGCAGAGTCGGCAAGCTTCCGCAGAACTTCCGCGATTGTCTCACTGATACAAGCTTATACATATTTTCAGAAGGTCCCGGAATGGTTGGATTTTAGAGACTAACCTAGAAGTTGGCAGTCTGAACCTATCTGGCTCTGATGCAGAAAGAAGTCCTGATTTTGTAAAGCTTACAGTCAAGACAATGCTATGAAGCAGTCACACCCCGTAACACACAGGATCGCAATGAGTCAGGATCAGCTAGACCATAATGAGTTTAGTTTTGATTTTACACGTTTTCTGACTTCTGTACAATGATGTGTATTACCATAAAACTTATAGTTATTATTAAAGGAACCCTTATTTTTATTTCATTTATTGTACATTTAAACATTATTATGTATATGAGGGAGTATTCTCCTGCCCCCCCCCAAAAAAAGGGGGGGGAGCTCCACTGGTGTAGCTTTCATAGTACTCATTTTTTGCACTAAGCAAACACTGAGCAACTTGCTGAGTTAGTGCACCCAGTGGTGGCACTGAGGAAGGTTCTCTCTGGTCACAGTGAAGTTTTTTTAAAAAACCATTTTGCTCAAACCTCATTGTTTGTGATGGCAGATTTAAGAGAACAGTGTGAGGCTGTAAAATTTTGTTTCCTGCTCAGAAAAAAATGCTTCTGTTCAACTGTTCCAAGTTCAACTGTTGTGATGTTGAACTCAGCTTACAGGGAGAGCACTATGGGGAAAAACTCAAATATACAAGTGCTTTTCTCATTTCAAGAAAGGTTAAATGTCGACTGATGGCAAAACTTGTTCTGGATGTCTGTCAACATCAAAGACCAACAATGGACCACTGAAGAGAAGGGGAAGCTATCTGGACTAACTTGGAGTTTGGTTCAGCAAATTTTAAGAGAAGATGTGGGAATGAGAAGGGTCTCTGTGAAATTTGTGCCTGGGGTTCTGACTAGGAAAAAGGGCATCGACTGGAAACATGCCATGATTTGAAAGAACAGCTCCAACGTGACACAGACATTTTTTCCCAATCATTACTAATGATGAAGCATGGTGCTATTCTGACAATCCTAAAAGCAAACATCAATCAAGTCAGTGGAAGACAAAAACACCATCTTCACCTCGCCCCGCAAAACTCATCAAGCGAAATCAAACATCAAGACAAAGCTCATTTGGGTTTGGTTTTGTTTTTTTTATGTGAAGGAAATAGTGCATTTGGAGTTCATTCCATCAGGTCAGACTCTTAATCAAGCTTTCTATGTAGGGGTTCTGAAAAGACAGCATAACAGCGACACAAAAAGGCCTGATTTGTCGCAGTTGGGGGTACTCAGTTTGCCACCATGACAATGCACCTGCTCACGCAGCCATCTCAGGGAGCGTTTTTTGCAAAAAACAGCATGCTTCTCTTGCCACACCCATCTTACTCACCTGACCTTGCTCCTTGTGACTTCTTTTTGTTTCGTGAATGAAGAGAGACAGAAAATGGCAGTGATTTGACAATATAGAAGAGGTAAGGAATAATGCGAGAAAGCCATCCAAAACAGATGAATTTGAAAAATATTTCCAGGAATGGAATGGCAGATTTGACAAATATATTAAGTGCAATGAGAGTACTTTGTAAAAAAAAATTAAATACATAGCTCTTTAAAAATATTTTGGGTTATTTTGGGCACCCCCAGTGTCTGCCTTGAGGTGGTGTGGTGGTCTACATGCTGAGCTGCTAACATGTTGGTGAGCACTTCGAAACCACTATCCTCTCCATGAGAGAGAGATAAAGGTTGCTGCCCCTGTAAAGAGTTACAGTCTTAGAAAACCACAGGGACAGTTCCAATCTGTCCTCTAAGGTGGCTATGGTTAGGAATTGACTTGATGACAATGAATTTGGTTTGGTTTGGGGATACCTGGTCTTAGTCTAAGCATTTTTCACATATTAAGTAAGTAGTAGTATTGTTCCCATTTTCCAGATGAAGACAATGAAGTCTCGAAAGTTACACAGCCAATAAGTACCCTTGCTTGTAAACCCTAAGCCATGGTATTTTATATGTGAAAAGATTGAGATGCCTGGACAAAAGGTGGCTAGGTAAAAATAATAATTTAAGAGATGGGGTTAAATGGGTCAATTAGGAGCAGAGTAGAATCATCATGTGAAATATTTAGTCTTTAAAATATTGAATCTGGTGAAAATCACAAAGTGCTAATGTCAAAGGTAGAGCATGTACCTGGAGATAGTGAGTAAAGGGACAACACAGAGACCCAGACTCCTAGGGGCCAGTGTGGGAAGCTTTTAGAAATTAGTTGGTAACAGTAATAGTTGTGGCTGTGTCCAGTAAAGAACTCAGAGGGATTCCTTTGTTTCAGTGGAACTTACAGATTAGGATGTACAAGGAAGAAAGGCCTGGAAATCTACTTCAACAAATCAGTTAGTGAAAACCCTATAGGTCACAATGGTCGGATTTTGTTTTGTGCAGGGTCACCAGCAACTGGGGCCAACTGATGACAGCTAATACCAAGTAAGCCTAGGTGCCAGGCACTGCTGGAGATTCAGATGAATGGGAATAAATAAAGATGTTTGCTTTCAAAACATACACATTGACAGAGAGTCACGAAGTGATCCTTAGTCGTCTGTTATTTGACTGCTCTATGCTTTCCCCAATGAAGAAAGGACACGTGGTCCAAGTACTCTACCAGTCTTCCCTGGCTTAGTGGGGAATCAAAGCCACACTCTCTTTTGGTCCAGAAATAATCAGAAGGATTATTCAGACCTGTGAGTAGACAAATATCTCTCGATGAGAGAAGATCTCTCAGGTGAAACCAATAATGAGCAGTGTCAGAAGAGAGGAGTGGGTATCTTAACAGGATTCTTTAAACCTCTGTATCAAGTCTTTCCATCTCTAAATTTGCCAGTTACTTGAGTTAATTTAAATTGAGCTTCTAAAATATGCATTTCATATAGTCCTGGAAAATAAAACCAGTAAAGTTTTGAGTTGCTAATGCAAGGAAGAGAAAAAGAAGACAGTTGTGAAATTCCTGGGATTCTAAATAAGTAGACATAGTGAAAAGCCATCCTGGACATTCTGGGAAAGAAACAGGAACATCAAGGATCTCATTTATAAGGAAAAGCAAAATAGATGGAAACTTAAAAAAAAAGAAGTAGAAAAAAGAACCAGGAGACAACGTAAATACTTGGATGACTTGTACCAGCATACTCTAAATCCCACTATGAGGTGTCAGTATACTAAGGCTAACTCCAACTTTGAAGATTTATGCCCCATACCCTTACCTACCAAATTCTTTTGATATTCCATGAATTCAGGTGCACATTCTGATTTAATGTCCTAAAATGTGATGACATTACTGAAAAATCCACAAATACATGCCTGAATCTCAAAAAAGTCAAACTGGTCATTTAATTGAATTGACCTTTGGTGATATGACAAATTAATGATTTTAACAGATACTCAAATGATATATTACTGATGCCACCTAATGAACTCTATTGTCTGGTAAGTAGAATTTCAAATAACTAAGTTGACTTTTCTTAGCTTCATTTTTGTTTCTAGGTCTCATGAGGCTAACAAAAAAATATATTAGGCTTAACCAGATATTCTTGCTAACATTATGTATACAGCAAATTATTGTTAATAACTATTCAAATAAATATAGTACATGAATATGTAGCTTTTATAAAGGTTCAAATTATGTATCAAAATAGAACTCTGTTGTGTTGTCATAGCTAGAATTTTATACTTTTATATCTAGGTTCTAATATTTTTATGATTGTTACACAAAACACACAGACAATATTAATAATTACATGGTTATTAAGGAAGTTAACAAGTCATAATGCAAATGAGACATGGTCAGAATACAGTTGATTTTAGGAAATATTTCAAAGTTCTTTCAGAGTTTCTAATAAATGCACAAATGCTCTCCACTGTAAGCCTCCATTAGAAGGTATTCAACTCAGCAAGGGCAAGATAACCGAGATAAATTACTGAAACCCAAATGAAAGCTGAGCATGGTAGTGGGGCAAGTGGAAAGTAAAAGGAAATAGAGGAAAGAACTAGGTGACAAAGGATATTTATAGAGGTCTAAAGACTGGAATGTACATATGTAAATATATTTATATAAGAATGTGGGGAAACAGATCTATGTGCATATATTTATAGGTTTAGTATTAAGGCAGCAGATGGACATTAGGCTTCCACTCAAGCACTTACTCAATGCAAGAACACGTTGTATTAAATTGGAATTCCAGGATGCTCACCCTCCCGACACGATTGCTGAAGAAAAATGTGTCTATAAGCAAATGTGGAGAAGAAATCAGATGGTGCCTGGCTATCAAAAGATATAACATCTGGAGTCTTAAAGGCTTGAAGGTAAACGAATGGACATCTAGCTGAGAAGCATCAAAGCCCACATGGAAGAAGCACACCAGCCTGTCTGACCACGAGGTGTAGAAGGGACCAAAGACATCAAAGAAGTAAAAATCATATCAGTGGGTGCCCACCTTCCTGATATGATCACTGAAGACCAACGTGTGCACAAGCAAATGTGGTGAAGAAAGTTGATGATGCCAGGCTACCAAAGATATAGCATCTTGGGTCTTAAAGGCTTCAAGATAAACAGTGGCCATCTAGTTCAGAAGCAACAAAGCCCACCTGGAAGAAACACACCAGCCTGTGTGACCACGAGCTGTCAAAGGGATCAGGTATCAAGTATCAAGGAACAAAAAATCATATCATTGTAAACGTGGGTGAGTGCAGAGTGGAGACTCAAAGCCCATTGGTAGGCAAGTGGACACCCCTTTCTGAAGGGTGGTGAGGAGGAGATGATCCAGTCAGGGTGCAGGGTAGCAATGATGAAACATATAACTTTCCTCTAGTTCTTAAATACTTCCTCACCCCCCCCCCCACTATCATGACCACAATTCTACCTTACAACTCTGGCTAAACCAGAGCATGTACATTCCTGCGGATATCAACTGGAAACACAGGGTATCCAGGACAGATGACTCCTTCAGGACCAGTGGTGAGAGTGGCGATGCCTGGAGGGTGGAAGGAATGTGGGATAGCAAGGGGAAACTGATTATAAGAATCTATGTATAGCCTCCTCCCTGGGGGATGGACAGCAGAAAAGAGGGTGGGGGGAGACTTTGGACAATGTAACATGTGACAAAATAATAAAAATTTATGAATTATGACGTATTCATGAGGTAGGGGGGTGTGGGGAGGGAGGGGGAAAACGAGAAGCCAATATTAAGGGCTCAAGTAGAAGGCAAATGTTTTGAGAATGATGATGGCAACAACTGTACACATGTGCTTGACACAATGGATGGATGTGTGGATTGTGATAAGAATTGTACAAGCCCCCAATAAAATGATTTAAAAAGAAAAAAATCAAAATGAAACAGAAAAGAAGGTATTCAACTCAAACTCTGTGTGTCATGAGGTGTCAATGGGATCAGGTATCAGTCATCAAACAACAAAAAATCATTTTATTGTGAATGAGGGGGAGTGCGGAGTGGGGACCCAAGGCCCATCTGTAGGCAACTGGACATCACCTTACAGAAAGGACTCAGGGAGGAGACAAGCTGGTCAGGGTGCAAGGTAGAAATGATGAAACATACAACTTTCCTGTAATTCTTAAATGCTTCCTTCCGGGCCCCCACCCCCTCCCTATCATGATCCCAATTCTACCTTACAAATATGGTTGGACTGGAGGATGTACACTGGGACAGATAGGAACTGGAAACACAGGGAATCCAGGACAGATGATCCCTTCAGGACCAGTGGTGAGAGTGACAATATCTGGAGGGTGGAGGGAAGGTGGGGTAGAAAGTGGGAACTGATTACAAGGATCTATGTATATGACTCGCTCCCTGGGGGATGGACAACAGAAAAGTGGGTGAAGGGAGACATCAGACAGTGTAAGACATGACAAAATAATAATAATGTATAAATTATCAAGGGTTCATGAGGGAGGGGGTGATAGGGAAGGATGGGGAAAATGAGCTGATACCAAGGGTTCAAGTAGAAAGAAAATGTTTTGGCAATGGCAACAAATGTACAAATATGGTTGACACAATGGATGTATGTATGAATTGTGATGCGAGTTGTATGAGCCTCCAATAAAATGACTTAAAACAAACAAAAAAGTGAACAAAAATGCTCTCCTTTGCTTCATTTTTAATAACTCCAAACTGAAAACAGTGCAAATGTTCATCAACAGAAAAAAAGGCTGCCCCTGTTGCTCACTGGACTGGAGATGATTCCAACTCACAATGACCCAATAAGAAGGACTAGGTAGACTGCTCTGTGGGTTTCTAATATTGTATAAATGCTCGTCTTTTTTTTCCAAGGAGTGGCTGATGATTTAGAACTGCCGACATTTACATGAGCAGACTAATGCACAGCTATATGCCACCAGGGCTCCAGGGAAAAGGAGAAACTATTATATATATATATACATTAAAGAAGAGTGAACAATGAAAAAGAATTAAATATTGACATATCCTACAACATGAATGAATTTTAAAAATAATTATGTTGAAAGAAAGAAACCAGACAAAAAAGAACATATTGCATAGTTAGTTATATTTATATAAAATTTTAGAAAATGCAAACTAATATTTATTGACCAAAAGTAGATCATTGATTGCAGATGAAAAGAGGATGGGGAGTGGGCAGAAAGGAATTTGAGTGACAGGTGGATTAAAGGGGGGGGCACAAGGAAATATTAGGGGTGGTAGATATGCTCCTTTTCTCGATTGTTATTATAGTTTCATAGAAATTATTTCAAAATAATTAAATAATGTTAATTAAGTATGTATATAGTGTATTTTATCAATATTTCAATTATGTTGTCTTCCAAAATCTCTGAACCTTACCAAGGAATTACTATGAGCAATAAACAAAAGTATCTGGTGCATAAGTTATTTTAACACTTTTGGTCTGTCAAATTGTCATATTGTGGTGGCTTGTATGTTGCTATGATGCTGGAAGATATATCACTGGTATTGCAAATAACAGGAGGGTGACCCAAAGTGAGCATATTCCAGCAGTGCTTCTGGACTAATAACAGACTATGAAGAAAGTATAGGTTGTACACTTTTGAAAAATTAGCCCCCGAAAACTTAGTAATGGTTACAAAATATTGTCAGATACTGAAAAACTCATGAATACTACAAACTGTTGTCATAGATAGTGTCAGAAGGTGAGCCTCTCATCTCGGAAGGAACTCAAAATATCACCGAGGAAGAGCTGCCTTCTAAAAGTTGAGTCAACCATAGCAATGTGGATGGAATAAAGCCTTTGGGAGCTTCATTTAATGATGAGGCAAAATATAAGAAGAAACAGTTGTAAACATCTACTAAATGGGAACTTGGAATGTATGAAGTATGAATCTAGAAAAATTGGCAGTCATCCAGAATGAAATTAAACCCACAAAGATGGAAATGCTAGGTTTTAGTGAGCTGAAATAGTCTGGCATTTGCCATTTTTAATCAGAATCTCATATGGTTTTCTATGTCAGAAACGCAATCAAGATGAATAGCATCACATGCATTGTCAAAAAGGATCTATCTTGAAGGATAATGTTGTCTACAATAGGGTAATATCTACCAAAACCCAAGGAAATTCAGTGAATAAACTATTATAAAAATTTATGTACCAACCACTAAAGCGAATGATGAAGAAATTGAAGAAATTTACCGATGTTTAAAGTATGAAATTGATTATACATGCAATCAAGATTTACTAGTGATTATTGGCTATTGGAATGCAAAAGTTGGGAACAAAGAGGAAGGAACAGTAGTTGGAAAATATGGACTTGGTGATAGAAATGAAGCTGGAGATCGCATGATAGAAATTTGCAAGACCAATGATTTCTTCGTTGCAAATGCTATTCAGCAATACAAATGACAACTATACACACAGACTCTCTAGATGGAATAAAAAGAAATCAAATTGACTACATCTGTGGGAAGATATAATAGAGACGTTCAGTATCAGCAGTTAAAGTGAGGCTATGGGCTGATTGTGGAACAGATTCTTAATTGCTCTAGTAGAAGTTTAGGTTGAAGCTGAAGGATATTAAAACAAATCTAAGAGAGTCAACATATGATCTTGATTGCATCCCATCTGAATGTCAAGAACATATGTGATGTGATGCATTGAACAATAGTGATAGAAGGTCTGATGAGCTATGGAAAGACCTCAGGCACATCCTACATGAAGAAAGAAAAATGACACTAAAACGATATGGAAGAAAGAAAATATCAAAGTAACTATCAGAAGAGACTCTGAAACTCACTTCTAATCATAGAGTAGCTAAGGCAGGCAAATGGAAGAAACTATTAAATCAAAGAGCTGGATGGAAAATTTCAAAGGGCAGCTTGAAAACACTAAGTAAAATATTATAATCAAATGTGCAAAGACTTACAGTTACAAAATCAAAGACGAGGAACATGCTCATCATATCTAACAATGAAAAACCCTCAAGAATACATTCAAAATTTGAATTCCTATATTAAAATATTCTATGGGCAATTTTTTATTAATCATTTTATTGGGAGCCCTTACAAATGCCATAACATTCCATAATTTGAATGAATCAAGCATAATTGTACAATTGCTACTACAATCAGTTTCACAACATTTTCTTTCTTCTTGAATCTTTGCTATCAGCTCCCCTTTATCCCCTCCCTCCCCTACACTTCCCCTTGAAACCTTTATTGTTATTGTTATATTATGTTTATCATATTATATATATATCCATATATATTGTAGCTATATCTTACCTATAGGCAAAATATTGAATGATGCAGGAAGCTTCAAAAGAAGATGGAAAGAATACATAGAACCACTGGACCAAGAAGAACTGGTCGATATTCACCCACTTCAGTAGGTAGCATAAGGGCAAGAACCAATATTACTGAAGTAGGAATTTCAAGCTGCACTGAAAGCATTAGTCAAAAAAACAAGGTTCCAGGAATTGACGGAATACCAATTGAAATGTTTCAACAAGCTGATGAAGCACTGGAAGCACCAGCTCATCTAGGCCAGGAAATTTGGAAGACAGCTACTTGGCAAACTGACTGTAAGAGCTACTTATTTGTGCCCATTCCAAAGAAGGGTGACCCTAGAGAATGCTCAAACTGTAGAATGATATCATTGGTATTTCACACAAGTAAAATTTTGCTAAATATTATCCAACAACACTTGCAGCAGTATGTTGACAGGGAGCTGCCAGAGGTTTAGGCTGGATTCAGAAGAGAACATAGAATAAGCAATATCATTGCTGATAGAAGATAGATCTTGGCTGAATACTAGAGAATACTAGAAATATTTTTATTTCTGTTTTATTGACTATGAAAAGGCATTTGACTATGTGGATCATAACAAACTATATTTAAAACTTTGAGATAATGGGAATTCCACCTCTATAATATGAATCAAGAGGCAATTGTGAGAACAGAAAAGGATAACACGGTTATACTTCATGGCTTACAATCAAGAAAGGTGTGTCTCAGGGTTGCCTCTCACTATATTTATTCAATCTGTATGCTGAGCAAATCATCAGAGAAGCTGGACTATATGAATGGAGCAACATCGGGATCAGAAGACTTAACAACCTTGGATTTGCAGAATGCACAACCTTGCTTGCTAAAAGTGAAGAGAACTTGGAGTAGGTGCTAATGAAAATCAATCAGTATGGATTACAATGCAATATAAAGAAAACCATATCCTAATAATCAGATCAATGGGTAACATCATGATAAATGGAAAAAATATTGAATTTTTCAAGGATTTCATCTTGCTTGGCTCCATAATCAATGCTCATTGAAGCAGCAGTCAAGAGATCAAATGATGCACTGCCTTGGGTAAATCTGCTGCACAAGACCATTTTAAAGTATTGGAAATCTGGCATGTAACTTTGACGACTAAGATGTACCTGACCCAACCCATGGCATTCTTTATTGTCTCATATGCATGTGAGAGTTGGACATCGAATAAGCAAGACTGAAGAAGAATCGATGCATTAGAATTATGATGCTGGTGACGGATATTGAAAGTACCATGGACTACCAAAACAACCAACAAATCTGTCTTGGAAGGAGGACATCTCAAGTATTCTGGCTTGTTCTCAGGAGAGAGAAGCCCTGGAAAGGCTATCCTTCTTGGTACAGAAGAGGAGCACAGAAAAAGAGGAAGGCCCTTGACCAGATGGATTGGCACAGTAGTTTCAACAGTGAGGTCAAAAATAATCATAATTGTGAGGCTGGTACCGCACTCAGCAGCATTTAGTTCTGTTGTCAATAGAGATGCTGAGTTAGCCAAACTCAACACACCTAACAAACACAAGTGTTTTTAAAATGATACTTATGTCATTAGACAGTATGGGTAGGTTTCTTTCCTTATCCTTCTATTTATTTACTTACCTACCAGACTACTTCTGGTACAACAAGGACATCATACATGAGGAAATCAAAATGTCATTAAAAGAACAGGTAAGAAAGAAAAACCTAAAGTGGCAAAAGGACGCTAAAACTTGCTCTTGAATGAAAAAAAATTAAAGCAAATGACAGAAATGGTAAAGCAAATGAGCGAAACAGAAAATTTCAAAGAACAAATAGTTTATGGGCAAATTACTAGAGTTTAAAAATAAAAGTCACGAATAGACTCAGTACTTCTCAGGATATAGGGATGAAGAAAAAGTTCAAGATTTGAAGTTTAATAGTGAAGGATTCTATGAGCACATTGTGACATGACACCTGAACGATTGATGCATCTCACGGAGACATACTACCTAAAAGACTTAGTCAACACACACTCATTTCAGGAGGCAGCATCTGATTAAAAACTGATGATATTAAAGGAAAAGCCCACGCTACAGTAAAGGCATGGGGGAATAATTAGGTAGGTCTCAGAAAGTAATAGAATATCAATGGAAATGTTTCAACAAATGGAGACAATGCTGGAGGTGTTTGCTGGTCTGTGCTAAGAAATTTAGAAGACAGATACCTAGCCAAACAACTGAAAAAGATTTATGTCTGTTTCCATTTCAAAGAAAGATGATCCTATAAATTATCAAATAGTATCACCTATAAGTAAAATGTTAGTAAAATAATTTAAAAACTGGTACATTGACAAGGAACTGCCTGAAATTCCAGTGAAATTCAGAAGAAGACATGGAATGAGGAATGTCATTGCTGATTAGTATGGATCTTCACTGAAAGCAGCAAGTATTAAAAGTATATTTACCTATGTTTCATTGATCATGCAAAAGCATTTAACTTGTGTATCATAACAATTTGTGGAAAACACTGTAAAGAATGAGAATTCCAGAACATTTCATTGTGTATTTGGGTTGTGTCATCATTTTACCATATTTTCTCAATCTGTGTACTGAACAAATATCTGAAAAGCTGAACTATATAAAGAAGAACATAGCACCAGGATTGGAGAAGACTCATTAAAAACCTGTAACATGCAGTACTAATGAAGTTCAATATGAATTACACTATAGCATAAATAATGTCAAAATCCTCACAACTGGACCAAAAAGCAGCATCATGCTAAATGGGGAAAAAGATGGACATTATCTAGGATTTTAGTTTACTTAGATCCATAATTGATGCCTATGTAGTCAACGTCAAGAAATCAAATGAGAGATTGCATTGGCCATAAAAGATTTATTTAAAGAGTTAAAAGGCAAACATATTACTTTGAAGTCTAAGGTAAATGAATCTGACTCAAACTAAGGTAATTTTAATTGTCTTCTATGGTTGTGAAATCTGAACAATAAGTAAGAAAGACCTGAAAGAATTGGTACATTTGAATTATGGTGTTGGTGAAGAATATACCATGGACTTCCAGACAAAAAGGAGAAAGATGAGGCTTTCTATTCCTTTACAGATTTACAGCCTCAAAAACCCACACTGCCATTTCTTATCTGTCTTTTAGTTTTCCTTTGAGGCTGAATTGACGCTATAGCCATGAGTTTGGTTTATGGCTGTTTTGCCAGAAGAAATGACAATGTTATCTGGAAGGAGTACAGCCAGAATTCTCTTTAGACGTGAGAATGGCAAGACTTTGTCCCATTTACTTTGGACATGTCATCAGGAGGGACCAGGCCCTAGAGGAGGACATCATTCTTGGTAAAGTAGGTGGTCAGCCAAGAAGGAGAAAGGTTCCTGACAAGATGGATTGACACAATGGCTTCAGCAAAGGGTGCAAGCACGGTAACAGGAGAAAACACAGGAACAGGCCATGTTTTGATGTGTTGTACAGAAGTTTGCTATGAGTCATCATTGGCTCAATAGCACTTGGGAATACCTTTTTATTGAGCTATGCTTTATATACAGTAAATTGTTGCACCAATAGTAAGATTAGAGCTTGCTGCGTTTTTCCATTTTCAGAACTAACAAGAAATTGTCTCGTGGCTCTCGCTGTTAATACTCCTCCATTAGTGATCAACTCGATGGCAGGGAGTACTCTCAGTGAACACAGATGTTGCTTCCTGTGTGGAGCTGTTAAAACTAATACTGTGGTGAATCACCTCATCTGCTTCCTTTGGGGAAAATGCATTTGATTGACAGATCCTGGGCACCAATCCCACCCTAGTTGCAAGAGAAACTAGGAAGCAGGATCTTACTTTTAAAAAATTTATTAGAAGGATGGTTTCTGCTTTCTCACCAAGACTTAGTAAGTGAAGATTGTCTCAAAACCAAGGAAGGGCAGCCAAGTAGAGAACAAGGGTTCTCTACATCTCCCCTGAGTGGACTGTGGCTCTGTATTTTATAATAAGCAATTGTTGGAAAGACCTAAACGTCTTAATTGTCCTCTACCTTCCATCTCCCACACAGTGCTGCCAAGTCAACACATAGGAACCTTGCAGTGCAACTGATCCCTCTTCCACAGGGTTTTCAATGCTGCAAATCTTACTAGAGGCAAAACCATCACAGACTATCATCCGTCTCCCTCAGAGCAGCTGGTGAACTCAAACCTTGACCTTTGGACTATAGCCCAAGACTAACATTGCACCACCAGGGCTTCTTTATCCTCCTCAAAGTCAGAAAAATAAAACTCTTCCCTTTATCAAGTCCATATGTCCCAGTATTGCCTAAGCTCGTGTTTCATGGTAGTCATCTGTGAAAATAAGGGATTCCTATATTCAATACGGAAATAAGACTGGGCTTTTTACTGCAAATGGTAAACATTTACACTCTCAGAAACTCAGGGCAGTTCTACTCTGTCCCATGATGTTGTGACGTGGTCACATCAACTCAATGGCAATGAGGTATTCAGTAAGTTTCAGAATTAATGCATCCTGTAGCTCTCTACCAGAAGTCCTGGTGGGTTACACATTGAACTGCTAACTGCAAGGTTAGCTGTTCCAACCCAGCAATTGCTCCAAAGGAGAAAGAGGAAGCTGGCTTTTCCTGTAAAGATTTAAAGACTTAAAACCCAAAGGGGCAATTCTACGCTATCCTATAGGTTCATTCTGAGTCAAAGTTACCTTGACAACAGTGGTTTTGTTGTCGTTGTTTTCCTTTGTTTTGCTTCTTTTGGTTATGTCCCTGTATTGAGTGTCCTCGACCTACACTAGGATGTTACATACCTTGAGAAGTCTTGCATAAAGAAACGTGTTTTAACCTAGCATTTCCAAATTTCATTTCTGGTAACCACCACTGCTCTCGTTGAAACTAGTGCTTCTTGGAACTAGGAAATAATTCTTCACTCTTCTTCAGGTTTTCATTCTTTAAGTGCAATAAACCAGACCATCGCACTTGCAGGCAGTGCGGACGGCATTCCATATGGAATATGAGGAATTTAAGAAAAACTTTTGCTTCCTTGGTAACATCTGAAAATCTACTTTCAAGCATTAGTCTACTTTAAAAAGCATCAAATAATTATTTAAAAGTTAGTATTTTTTTTTAGTGTGTAACAAATGAAATCCCCACTTCCTTGGCCTCTAGACAAAGGGTAGAGAAGACTCTGAAATAGGTATGTTCTGGAGGAAAAATATCAGTAGAAAACAGGATGTCTAGGCACTGGAATGAGGTCTATCCTGAAGACCACAGTGAAGGAATTTTATAAGCAGAGACTTTAGCACCTCAGGAACAAAGGTGCTGTTTCATAAGGTGATCTTTGGGAGTGCGAGGAGGCTTCTGAAAGTTATTGGAAAAAATTCTCTTGCATTTTTATTCCATTTCCCCACAACTTTTTTGATGTCCTCTTGAATTAGTGCCACATAGGAACATATTTGTTAACACAAAAAGTAAAACCAAGCCTGCCATCAAGTCAGTTCCAATTCATAGTGACTCTATATAAATTTGTTAAGAGAATAGAAAACAAATTCTGAATAGAAGTGGGCTTACCATTGATGATACTAAAACTTCACACACCTCACTTGCATCAAACCTGTCCAAGATCCAGAAGGGAAGTTGATCATTCTCAATATTGCATTACTTTTCTTATCAAACCAACCCACTTCCGTTGCTGTACAGTCAATTCTGACTCCCTGATAAATCCGTCTGTGAAAGTCCAGCTGCTTCATGGGGTTTCCTTGGCTGTAACCTTGATGGAAATAAATGTCTAGGTCTTGCTTCTTGGTTCTACTTGACATGTTCAAACCATCAAGCATTGCTGCTGTTTCCGTTAGCTGCTGTGAAATCAATTCCGATGCACGGTGACTCCAGGTGTGCAAGAACTGCCAATAAACTTGTCAAGCCTATGACCTTTGGGAAGCAGATGGCCAGACCTGTCATCTGACAGAGGGGCTTCAAACTGCTAACCTTTCAGCTACAGGTTGAGGGCTTAATTATTCGCACCACCTAAGAACCTATCTTCTTTCTTATACCCAGCACACCACTGCCAGGGAGTTGTTTCTGACTCAAAGTGACCTATCAAGCGTTTCTGAGGCTGGAAATCGTTTTGGGAGCAGACAGCCTCATCCTCCCCTCTAACGGTCAACCTTGCTGTTAGCAGCTCCAGGTTCATCCAACAGCATCGATAGGGATCCTTCTTTCTTACAGGGGACCTACAAGATTTGAGTCTGCCTCATCTGGACACTTGTCCTAAAGACACTGTCTTCTCAAAACTCTCTTCCTTTCCATGTCTGACTTTGTGTTTGCCATCCATTTAAGAAAGTGACATGTTGTGTGTGGGCGCACCCACCAAAATTGCGAGAGGATCTGTGTTTTTATTGCAATCACTGGCATTGTCAGGGAATCATGCTGTTGTTCTGGGTGCATTTCCTTCCAACGTAAATTCAGCTGTACAGCACACACCGCTCAGTCCATTTCCCCAGAACAGGGCAAATGCATTCCAATCACATAGAAAATGGCTCTAAACATGATTAAGACACTCTTTTCCCAGCTCCCTGAACATTTTTCTCTCTCGACATAATGTCTTGGAACCAACCCAGAAGCCGTTGGATTCATAAAGAAAACAGAATCCTTAGCGTGGCCATATTCCAGAGGCACTAGCCAGGTTTCTAGCACCAAGAATGAAAATGAAATGTGGTTTCCCCAGCCCCTTCCTCATCAGAAGCCCCCCACACCCTTTTTTCGATATGTGCAGTTCCCAGAATGAGCCCCGACTAGCCAAGGCCTTAGGCATTTACTTCCCAAGAAAGCCCAGGGCCAGTCAGCATATTCCCTCTGCGGCAACATTTTAAATAACTTTCCCTCCCACAGCAAAAAGGCATCTGGAATTCCTAGTTGACTAAATGTGTTTCATTGCAGGATATCCTTTTGTTAAAGGAAGTCTCTTGTAAGCACTGAGTAAGTCTTTCAAAATGGTCAATTGAAATGTATTTCTGCTTTTGCAGGCTCTTCTCCAGGCCAGTACTGCTGGGTAAATGGAAGCATTCAGCCCAGAAATCCAGGATTAACTCTGCCTTCACTTTTCCCCGCAGCGTGCCTCTGTCCATTCTCAGTCTTAGTCTGCTGGCCTAGAGACTGATAAGAGATTTGTTTGGGGTTTTTTGCTTATGGATTAGTTCTTGACTCAGAATATGAAAATAAAGTAAATATGAAAAGTAAGAATACCCCAAACAATGTTGAGACCATAGGGTACTGCTTCCCTTTTAGAAACGTTGGAGAGAGGGGCAGAAAGGGGTAAGGTTGTCTTTAGGACAGGACCAAATTGGGGAAGGTGGGACCAGAACCTAATAAGGAGAAAATAAGAAGGCGTAAAGAGTTTCCTGAACTCATTCCTTGTTTTTCAACTGCCCCTAGAAGGATATGGAATGATTTCCAGTAAGATGAGCCAAACTCTACAACATCGCATTTGTATAGAGCAAGCAGGCGTGTGTGTGTGTGGGTGTGTGTGTGTGTGTGGTGCAACAGGGAAGAGTGGAGAAAGAGGGCATAATTACGGTAAAAAGTTTTAAGTAAAAGTGAAGTTTATGGCATTGATCTTTCAGAAACTCAAATATGTCTTCTTAGTTTAATGTAGTATATGGGATCACAGATCACACCTAAACCTCTCCTGGCTAACACAGTGCCCTAAACGGAGGGAGTTCCCAGAATTTGATTGACTAAATGGGTCAGGCAATCCTCAAGTTTGCACAGAGGGATCCTGCCAATATTCTCACTTAACGATGGACAAAGCGGTGCCCAGAACTCGTCCTTAAGGTATCTATACACAGAACTTTATAACATGCATAATCTGTGTTTTGTTAACCTTAAAAATGTTAATGTAGCACAGAAAAAGAAAATGCAGAAAACATATATGAGCAATTTAATTAATGAATATAAAGTACACACTCTGGTCACTACCCACTAGATCAAAGCATTCTACCATCATCTCACCATATTTCACTCCCAATCTGGCCCTCTCCTGCCCTTCTACAATAATTCACTATCATGCTATTTATAATAATCATATTGGTTCTTTATTTTCACCACTCATGAATTAAATATGTATGGATATGTGTGTACATATATGTCTGTATGTATATATGTGTGTGTATATATACATCAGCTTGGCCTACTTTTGATTGAATGGAATGTGTCACCTGTATTCTTTTGTGTCTTTAATCTTTTGCTTGGTTTTATGTAGGCGAGATCCTTCATGAAGCTACAGCTGCAGTTCATTCATTTCATCATTGCATTGTGTGCACCACCAGTCATTTACACCACTACATTTTCCTTTCCTGGGTGTTGGGTTTTGCTGTAGTCATTGGCAGCCTCTATGGGTTTTCCAGCTGACATTGAGTGCTGTGCCCATGAAAACTGGCTTTTGGTTGACATTTGCTCACAAGTTTTTGACCACTCTGTCAGAGCTGCTCCATGAGACACACCCTTGCTTATGACCCTCCACTGTACACACTTACAGATTCTCACTGTTTACTTGCTTCCCCAAACTTTAAGTCTTTAGGTGTTCAGTGACTGCTTTAAATATTTACTTAGTCTTAACAATATTTGTACTGTGCTTTCAGTAAAAGTTTACACAGACACTTAAGTTCATTCAACACTTTCATCTGTGAAATTAGTTCCATTTTTCACTATGCATGAACATTGTGTTTGGCTGGGTTGACTAGAGAAACATGTCAGTGACACTCATATATGTGTAAGAAAGAGCTTTACATCAAGAAGCTTTATACATCCGGAAAACATCCAAGTCCAGTTCAACTCAAGTCCTTAAGTCTGATACTAGTCCACAAGTCCCTCTTCAGACTCATGCAGCCACATATAATGATGCAGAATGCAGGGAGATCGCAGGCAGGTGGGTACAAGGTCATGTAGATCCAACAGCTCAGTTCATCCCAGGACTCTGGCAGGTCACAGAGTGGTTCACTGGCAGGAAGGTGAAGGCGGAGAGAGAAGGGGTTGGGGTTCCCAGGGCCCTCCCCACTAGAAGGCCACACCCACAGAGCAGTACCATCGGGCTGTGACACGATTGACAGGCCAGACCCCATCCCTACACTTTTATATATCAAGTTGACATGAAGTTATGCAGCTGCCACAAACACCCATATTGGTTCCATTCCACTACTCAGGTTCCCTGCCCTCTTACATTCTCATTTTTGCTTTAAAGAAATTGTTGACTGTTTGGCCTCATAAAAGTAACTTAAAAGAGCAAAATAGTTATGGGTGGTATTCAAATTTGCTATTTAGCTACACGGTGAGCAGAGAGGCTAGTTTCAAGTCCAAGTTTGAAGAGCATCTCAGGGCAATCGTCTTAGGGAATCTTCTAGTGTCAGCCAATCTGCTAAGTCTGTTTTTGTTTTTTAAATTAGTAATTGAAGCTCTGGTCCACATTTTTCCTCCATTCCATCAAGGTCTATCTATTGTGGCCTTGATTAGAATGGTTAGCAGTGGTGCCTAGCTCTTTGGTCTCAGGGTAGATGAGGCCGTGGCTCATGTAGACATCTGTCCAGTAGACCAGTTTTTGTTTTTTCTTTAAGTCTTTGGTTTTCATAGTTCTCTTTGGCCTTGTATGAATAGAGATTTATATTTGTATCTTAGCTATTTGTAAGCTTTTAAGATTTCAAACAAAGCTCACCAAACCAGAACATATTTTTTTTAATTTTACCAATTTACCAAGATGTCCCAAGAGACCATAGTCCTTATCACTCAAACCCAGAAATTGAGTACCATAAAGTGTTTATGTCTCCATACCTGTACCCGCTAAGGACTTTCTCATACTTAGTTAGTTCCCACCTATGACAGTGAACTTCACTTATAGTCTCCATCTTTTGTTGTTTTCCTTTCTTTTAGAAAACATCCTATTCTTAATAATCTATACTACATACAAAGTTGCAGTGAACAATTTGCTGACATGATGATTCTCAGATGTTCACTCTCAAATCTTTGATTTTATTACTTTCATAGAGGCTTAGTTTCATGAATTAGTGCAAGTGCTTCAGTTGCTTGAAAACATGGACCCAAATGCCATTTGCTTTATTAAAGTTGATAGGCAAATTGGGGAAACAATGAGATGTTACCACAAAATATATGAAGAAAAACCAGAAGAAACTAATAGATAACTTTCATTAATTTTCTGACATCATCCCATTCCCAAGGACAAGTGAGATGATCTGCTACCTTCCATAGTGGAGTTCATAGCACACCTGACAAAATGCCAACATCCAACTCTTCAGCACCAGCGAGTAAATTTTCATGGTTTGTGAATCTTTTATGTAGCTACCTATTAAACCATACCTATAAGTTACTATGTAATGTTTCCAAACCCCAAAGTAAAATAAAGCTACTGATAATAAAGACAATCATAATGAAAACTTTAAAAATTTAAGTATTCATTTTATGTCAGAACTGACTTACAATGGAGCTATTAGAATGAACCTTATTGCCCTATATATGGATATATGTTCATCAGTCATATATCTGCTTATCCATATACCTATATACACATACATGCATATATACTTATATCAAAAACCTGTGTGTGTGTATGCTGCTAACAGCAAGATCAGCAGTTTGAAACCACCAGCTGATCCATGCAAGAAAGACAAATTTCGCTAATCCCATAAAGAGTTACAATCTCAGATAGACAGCTCTACCAGAGGTATGAAGGTTACTGATGGGAAAGCCAAGTCAAAAGAGGGGTAAAGGGAGAAGACAAGTACACAGCTATTGGTAGGAAAAGTGGGAATACAGACCTCCAGGTGGGATGAAGAATGACTGAAACCGATTCTGGGGGCCCTACGTGGAAACATCCCTGGTGGTATGCACCAAATGGGCCACATTGATCCTGGCTTCTGGGTGCATTGTAGGGATGCAGGCCCAGTGCCATGGAATTCTGGGGCATTGGATCCTGGATTTTCTAGGTGCAGGCATGCTCCAGAGGTTGTATCAATTAGATCTGGTGTTGAAACTCCACTGGGTGAACTAGACTCTCCACCTCTGACACTCTTATAACCTGAGCACTTAAGATTGAAAATTCACAGTGTCTGAGTCAGCAGAAGACAGTTGTCGCAAGATTGTTGAACTGTTGGTAGACTGACAGTCCTAGTCTTGCTACATCAATGCCCTATATGTGATAGACATTCTCAGTGAATGTTATTGTAAATTTTCCCTGACAAACAACTACCATTATTTGTGTAAATAGCATCCAACCACAAAACGATGAATTCTATACAAATGAGTAATTCAGGTACTGCAATATGAACGTAACTTACATTAACCCAATATCCCTCTCTCAACACTGCTTTCAAAAATTAGTAGCAAGGACTAATCAAAGACAATATTAATAGAAAATCACTTTTCCCCAGAGGGATGTTTGATAAGACTTTCTACCATAAATTAAAAAAGACATTTTGAAAGGGAGCCAAAGGCAGATTAAAACAAACAAACAACCCACCCATAAATCTAGGAATGGGTTTGAGGCTTGCAATAAATCCAAGCTCCAATTTAAGAACCATTAGTTTTTACATCATGACCCTGCTCAACACTCACCCTCAGAAAGGGAACACAGAAAATATGGGTGCTATAGCAACATGTGATGATGAAATTAGATGGTGGCTGGCTATGAGATAAATAGTGTCTGAGTCGTAATGGCTTGTTTCCAAACAAGCAGGCATCTAGGTAAGATGTCAACGGAGTCCACATGGACAAAGCACACCAACATCAGTCACTGAAGGATTGTAAAACATATCATCTAAAGGCAAAGACTGAAGACTGGGTAGGCTAGAGAAACAAATCCATGGACACACACGTGTGTAAGAAAGAGATTTACATACAAGAGCAATTGAACATTGAGAAAACATCCCAGTCCAGTCCAGATCAAGTCCATAAGCCCAATATTAGCCCATATATCTGATACCAATCCATAAAGTAGTCTACAGACTCAAGAAACACGTGTAATGACGCCGAATGTAGAAGATCACAGGCCAGTGGGTAGAAAGTCTTTGGAGTTCGTGGCATTGGAAACATCTCAACACTGGCAGGGGTCTCTGCATGGCTTCTCCAGCACCCATGGCTGCAGCAGCTGTCTTGTCAGCTGCTATGTCTCCCAGGGTGTGAGCAGAGTCTCCTACCTCCAAAGAGGAAATACTAGAATTCCCAGAATCCTTAGGGGAAGGCTATGCCCACACAGAAGCCTCATTGGTTATGACCAGATTGACAGGCTAGACTCCACCCCTACATGCTTAATCCTTAAATTGACAATTACATAACTACCACAAGAGGGAGTAGTATCAGAGTCTAAATTTTGAGAATCTGGTTGTAGAAGTTTATAGATGACAGTGGGAGCCCAAGATACATTTGTGGGATCAACATAAGAAATAAGTCTCCAGTGATTTCCCTTTATCCATAATAGAGGAATGGGAAGGAACTGGTTACCAAACAGAGTGCATTGGCGAAATGACTATAGAAGACCAAATGATAAACCTGACTTGAATGGTTAAACCTTGTCAGGTGATTCCCCTCTCTGATGAATGTTGGGCCTGATCTGGTTTTCAATATTTTAAAAATATTTTTTGTTTGTGTTTTTCTTTCTAATAATTTTATTGGGGGCTTGCACAACTTATATCACAATCATAAATACATCCATTGTGTCAAGTACATTTGTATATTTGTTTCCCTCATCACTCTCAAAACATTTGCTTTGTACTTGAGTCCTTGGTATCAGCTCCTCATTTTCCCTCCCCACACCTCCCTCCCTCCCAAACCCTTGATAATTTATAGATTATTGTTTTGTCATATCTTACACTGTCCGACGTCTCGCTACACCCACTTTTCTATTGTTCATCCCCCAGGGAGGAGGTTCCTGCTTTTGAGGGGACAGTCTCAATTTTTAACAATTTTTCCCGTGTCCCGGGGCATTTTTTAAAAGTCCCGATTTTTGGAAAGAATGCACGACAAGCTAGGGTATACGGTTTTCAGCTTCCATGTGGCTATTTCACCAGGATGAGTTTTATCAGTGGTGTCCCACAATGTTAAAATCTGGTCACTTTAGGTTATATGTAGATCCTTGTAATTGGTTCCCCCTTTCTACCCTACCTTCCCTCCACCCTCCCGGTATCGCCACTCTTACCACTGGTCCTGAAGGGATCATCTGTCTTCATTTTTTTTTGTACGAAGAGAATTTTAATTAAATGTTCCGTGCGCATCAAGAAAACATACCTCCCCAGAGCTGCCAAAGCTCACAATTCCAACATTATTCTATAGCACCAACAATCCAAAAATCTTCCACCATCTCACAAAAGAGAAGAGACGAAATGAGAGCCAAAGTAGGGCAAAAGCCAAGTCAGTGAAGGGGAAATAATCTAAAAATTGGTGGGGGTCTCCACATGGCTTCCGGCAAAAAGTGCTGAATCATGATCAGTCCACGTGGCTTCTACTCCAAGATTACCTGGAGGAAGTGAGCACTGGAAGCAAAAGCGTTAAGTGGTGACGTCACCTTCACCCTGGACTGACCTTCACAAAACAGAGACCTGAGAACTTGAAAAGCCAGGCCGACCAAGCCATGTATCCCTCCGCCCTTCAATTAAGCCCACCTGTATGTATCGGCCAGTTTGGGAAGATAAACTACCTCAGTGAGCAAATCTTGTGAAAAACAGGAAAATACATCAAGCTCTGTTGTTTAATGTACTTAGGACATACAGGAATATGCAGGATTAAAGGATCCCGATATCCTAATGATTATGGGAAATGTAATGCTAGTTCACCTCAGAAACAATATTTGCTGGGGGTCGTCTTGAAATGACAAAGGTAACTGGGTGAGGAAGCAAAGAGCACCCCAGGAAATGCAAGACTCACTGTTTTCCTTCACATCCAATCACGTCCAGGGCACCCCAGGAAATGCAAGATTCACTGTTTTCCTTCGCATCCAATCACGTCCAGGAGGTAAGGGGTGAGTTTAGATAAGGGGAAATTTTTGAAGTCCCATTAAATAGAGGAAGGCAATACACTAGTAGGTTTTCCTCTTCATTTATATTCATGAATCTCCTGGTGGAAAACTTGATCCTCACATAAGTGAAAGTGCTTGAAGCACAACTGAACTGATGTAAAAGCATTTCCTATTGGAAAATGTGTGGTGAAACACCTGCCTTTATCTTTAAAGTGCTTTAAACGAAGTCAAGTATCCTCACCTGGCATTGTTGTGGGTAGGGAAAAATGTGGAGCTCAAGGAAGTAAAACTGGCTAAAGACATGACTGAAGGGAGGTTCACCCAGCTACAGGAATGTGTTAATCTGTGAACTTTAGGCGAACAAATTCACAGAAAGTCGTGTATAAAAGAGAGTTATAATTAAATATTAAGTGCACATCAAGAAAACTTCCCTACCAGAGCTGCTCAATCTCGTAAGTCCAACATTATCCTATATGACTCCCCCACCCCACCCCACCCCCGCCAATCCACAAAGTCTTTCACCGTCTCTCAAAAGAGATGGAATGAGATTGACTGCCTGGAAACCTCATGTCAGTGAACTGGAAATAATCTCAGATTCACCAGCGTCTCCACACAGCTGTCGAGCACTAACAGCTGTATCATGGTCAGGTCTTGGTGTACGTGAGCCTTGGAAGCAATAGCAGTTAACTGGCTAAGGCATCTTCACCCTTGACTGACTTTCACAAAGGAAGAGACCTGAGAACCTGAGAAGCTAGGTTGACCAAAGCATGTATCCTTCCGCCCTTCAATTAACACCACCTGTGTTTATCGGCCAGTTTGGGATAAGATAACAATCTAAGTGAGCATAACCTGTTGTGAAAAAACAGGAAGATGCATAAAGCTCCATTGTTTAATGTAATTATTACATACGGGAATCTACAGGATACAAAGTTCCCCATAAACTGACTATGGGAAATGATAATGCTTGTTGACCAAAGAAAAAACAATTGCTGGGGGCACTCTAGAAATGACCAACGTAACTCTGGGTGAGACAACACAGAAGGGCAGCCTGTGAAATGCAGGATTCGCTGTTTTCCTTCACATCCAAGCAACTTGATAAGCTACAGGTTGAGCTGAGTGAAGTAAAACTGTTCGAGGCCACATTTACTAGAGCAGGCAAAGCACCAGAATCATTCTCCCTTCCTTCATAGTCATGAATCTCCTGGAGACACATTTGGAGCTGAGACATGTGAAACTGCTTGAATCGCAATTGAAAGGGAGTAAAAACAATTTTTCATGGAAAGTTTTGATGAAACATCTACCTTTTCCAATAAAGTGCTTCAACACATGTCAAGTAAACTTGTTAGATTGGGGGAAGGAAGGCGAGCTTACCTTAGACGCACGCAATAATCACGACCAGTTGAGATGCAAAAGCGGCAAAAGGAGTTTATTTGCCAACTCGAGCTAGGGCTTCCTCCCTCCGCTGCCCGGTGCAGCGGGGACCCAGAGTCCAAAGGGAATCGGCCGTGTTTGTCATATTGGAGTTTATCTCAGATATAGCTGGTCCTTGGGTGTGAGTGACCCTCTTGAATGTTTATTCTATGTTTTCCTGTTTTTCAGTGTATGAAACCCAGGATTGATGAACCTCCAGGGACAGCCAGCAGAATAAGAGTTGCTGGGGGGTACAATGTGTATGGGTAGAGGGGGGCAGCAACAGGGCACAGATGCCAAGAAATTTAAGAAGCAAAAGAATGTTATGAAAGAGTGGCTGAGTTTGGGGGTCTCCTTGTGTCTCTTTCCAAAAGCCGGCGGGGCAGAGGTTTAATGTTCTGTTTATTAACTACTGAATCATGCTAACAGGATGCAAAAGGTGACACGTTAACCCATTCCAATATAGTATTCTTTTTAAAAATGAAACAAAAAAGAAAATAAAAGAAACTGAATGTAGTAGCAATTCTACAAAATTGCTTGATGTGATTGAACTATGGAATGATATGATGATATCTGCATTAGTCTCCAATAAAATGGTTTTGAGGGGAGGGGGGAAAGATCCACAGTCTCAGAAACCCACAGAGGTGGTTCTACTCTGTTCAACAGGGGTACTATGAATTGGTGACTGTACGCATATATAATTTGGAGGGATACGGCGCACCTGACCCAAATCATTGAATTTTCTGTTGCTTCGTATGCACGGGAAGGCTGGGCAGGAGTAGAGTAAGGAAGGCTGGAGACTACGGATGCCTTGGAATTACAGTGCTGCCAAAGAACACTAAATCTATCACAGACTGCCGGAATAAGGAACAAATTTATTGTAGACATACAGCTAAAATGCCCCTAGAAGCGAGGTCATTTTTTTCTTACATCCTTAACAAAAAAATCATCTTATTGGGAGCTCTTACAGATATTGTAACAATCCGTATTTCAATTAGATCAAGCATGATTGTACAAATTCTAACACCATGAGTTTCAATACGTTTTCTTCTGTCTTTAACTCTTTGATATCAGCCCCTACTTTATCCCTTATCTCCGCCCCTCATCCTACAAGCTCCCAGAAACCCTTAATGTGAGTGGCTCCTCAACAGGAAGGGGAAGGGAGAGAGAGGAAGTTCCCAGGATCCTCCTTGTCAGAGGCCAGGCCCACAAGAAGGCACTATCAGGCTGTGACTTGATTGACAGGCTAGATGTCACCCATATCTTCTTAAGGGTTGGCATTAAAAACACGTTGGCATTAAAAAACCTAATTCTGACAATCTGCCTTTTCAAAGTAGAGTTGACAGTAATGATGTGAATGGAGTAAAAGCCTTTGGGAGTTTCATTTGCTGATGGGGCACAACTGCAAATGAGAAGAAACAGCTGCAAACATCAATTAATAATGGAGACTTGAAATATATGAAGCATGAATCTAGGAAAGTTGGAAGTCATCAAAAATGGAATGCATACAGATTAATTTTCAAGGTATTAGTGAGCTGTATGGACTGATAAAGCCTTTTAAATCGGAAAATCATATAGTTTACACTACCAGAAATGACAAATTCAAAAGAAATGATTTTGCATTCATCATCAAAAAGGACATTTCAGAATCTATCGTGAAGTAAAATACTGTCTGTGATAGGATATCTATCAACATCAAGGAAATCCAATCAAGACCTCTATTATTCAAATTTATGTAGCCACCACTAAATACAGTGATACAGAAATTGAAGAATTTAAGCAATGTTTTCATTCTGAAATTGATGAAACATGCAATCAAAATGCATTGATAATTGGTGATTGGAATGAAACGTTGGAAACAAAGGGGGGAAATAGGAGTTGGAAAATATGGTCTTGGTGATTCATGATAGAATTTTAAGATGAACGACTTCTTCATCACATACACCGCTTTCAACAACACACAGGAACTATACACATGAACTTCAACCATGTAGAATACACAAAAATCAAATTGACTACATCTGTAGGAAGAGAAAATGGAGAAATTCAGAATCAGCAGGTAAAACCAGGTCAGGGGCTGGTTGTGTCTCCTATGTAAACTAAGGATGAATCTGAAAATGTTCAAAGGTTCACTTGAATTTCGAGAACTTTTCAAGAACAGATTTGACCTGAGGAGCTGCAGGATGACATTGAGAACATCATACATTAAAAAGATAAAAGATGTATGCATCATCTATAGCTGGACTAATATGCAGTGCAAAAAACAGATACATAGTGTCAGAGACAGTCAGGATAAGTTACAAATTTATTGTAGAAATGCAGCTACAACGCTCCTAGAAGCAAAGTCCTTTTCTCTTACATACTTTTTACTGACATCATTGACCTTCACCAAGCCATATACATTCACCCCTCTCGCCCATTCCCATCCTTGCTAAACAATTATGAGCTTTAGTTTTTGTATATTTATATATTTGTTTCTGTGTCATTTGATAAAAGTGAGAGCATGCACTATTTGGTGAGTTTTTTAATGATGGACGTATACTTAATGTAATGTTCTTCAGGTTCATTCACGTTCCAAGATGTTTGAGGAATTCATTTTTATTGCTTAGTCATATTCCATGGTGTGAACCACAATATTATTCATTGACGGGCATTTCTTTACAGCTTTTTGCTATTGTCAGTAGTGCTGTGATAAACTGTTCATGTCACTTTTATTAGATTAATAGGTTATAGAATCAGGGATGAAATTGCAGGTTCATAATGTAGTTATACCTCTAGTGATTTGTTTTTGTTTTTAGAAAGTTTGGGCTGTTTTTCCTCAATAGTCGTACAATTTTTAATTGACATCAGCAGTAAATGAGGATTCTAATTTCTCCATATCCCCTCTAATCATGTCTTGGTTTTGTTTGTTTGTTTGTATCAAGGTCATCCTGATGCAATTGAAATTGTATCTCATTTTGACTTTGATTTTCATTTTGCTGATAGCTAATTGTGGTATCTTTTACTGCATCTGTTCATTCCCTTTGGACAAATGTTGTTGTTGTTAAGGTAGAGAGATTTTCCACATATTTTAGATAGTATATCCTTATCAATCATAAACTTCTCAAAGATTTTTTCTTCGTCTGTATGTTTTCTTCTTGCACTTTGGAATTGATTATAAATGTTTAGGTTGTTTACATATTTTCAATTTTTATTCCATTTTGACTATGTGTCTATCATTATACAAGTACCAGGTTGGTCTTATAATTGTATCTATGCAATAGGTTTTGAAGTCAAGAAATATAGATTAGACTTCCTACTTTGTTCTTCCTTAAAATTATTTGGACTAATAGGTTCTTGTTTTTACATATAAAATTGAGGATTTTTTTAATTCTATGAATAATGCTGTTGGAATTTTTATCAGGATGGAATTGTATCTGTAGATTTCTTTCATTGTATTGATATCTTGACTATATTGCATCTTCCATCCCATGATCATGGAACGTATTTCCTTCTATTTAGGTTTCTTTAGTTTCTTTCAGCAGTGTCTTATAGTAGTCATTGTATAATTATTTCACATCATTCAGTAAATTTATTCCTAGATATTCTATTCTCTTAGATGTTATTGTAAGTACAGTAATTTTCTTAATATCCTTTTCAGATTTCTCATTTGATCTTGTATCCTGAAACTTTGCTAAATTCCTCTATTCTAAAAGTTTTAGTAAATTGTTTGGAATTTTCTCTGTATGGGATCATGTTATCTGAAAATATAGATAATTTCACTTATTCCTTTCTGATATATTATTCTTTTTATTTCTCCATCTTGTCTGTTGCTCTGGCTAGGATTTTTTTTAACACTATTGAATAGGAATGGTGAGAGTGTGCATCCTGGTTGAGTTCTTGTGTTCAGGGGTTGAAGTTCTCTATCGTTCTCCATTGAGTATAATTTTGGTTGTTGGTTATTCATAAATGCTCTTATCCAAATTGAGGAAAGTTTCATTTATTCCTATCTTATTACAAGTTTTCACCAAGGGTTTCAGTGGAAAGCTAGCACCCCTAGCCCATGTGTGGCACACACCAAGCGCTATCATGCCCCCCAGTTGTCACCCCCTCTGCCATCGTGCCTCCACGTTGGGCAAGATGTTGGTGAAGGTAGCACAGATGACGAACCCTCAAGGAGAAGCTTGGCCTACTGGAGTCATACCCCATGGAATCCAACTAAAGAATGCGAACCTGAACTGTACATCCAGCTGCTGCAGATGCCCTTGGGATTCAACTGCTTGGATCAATTCAAGTATCTGGCAAGCAACAACAGCTGGATACTGTAGTTCCTGGAGCAGAGTGGACAAACCTGCTGCTGGAGGCCCTGGGGCACCTATTGGGCTGAGGAATTGCCTGGATCACCACAGTGCTGCAGCTCACCTGCATCAGCTACATTTCCACTCCAGGAGTAGCGGGGTGCCCATGAGCAGCCACTGGACAGCCTTGGCCTTTTTATTCCACAAGATGAGCTGCTTGTTGACATTTGCCCCACTCCCCAATCCGGAGCTGGAGTGCCCCAAAGGCAAACTTGGAGAGGAAGTGGCCAACAGTGAGCCCTGCCTGTCTGCAGGACGCGAAGTCTCCAAACACAAGTGGAGACATAGCCCTGAAGGCAGGTCTCCCCAGAGCCTTGTGTACCTACCCGCTCCAGCTTTGCCACCCTTGCCTGCTCTGGGGGCCGTATCTCCCCAACTTGCCACCTCCATTACCCCCTACCTGGACTTGAAGACCATAACTCCTCCTCTGCTTCCACCTCCACCCCTGCTGGTTCTAAGGCATCAGCCTCCCTCCCGCCACTACTTGACTTCAGTAGGCTCTGCCCTCTACCACCCCCACCGCTCCCAGCCTGTGGAGCCTCTCCCATCCACTATCTCTGGTTACCCCACCTGCTGGAGGTATGGAGGAGGTCAACATGGCTCAGGTGGGCCACAGCCTGGGCTCTGTCTGGGTACACAGCCCCTGGCAGGTGAACTTGCCCATACTATGCCTGAAGAAGCTCACCTGGCAGAATCTGCTATCGAGGATGGCAAGAGAACACCATTCCGTGTGAGTGGCGCGGGTAGCCTGGGCACAGAGACTATGGAGCCCGACTTCTCCAGCATCACAGAATTTTTTCTGTTTCCCCATTGCCAACCCTAAGGAGATGGTAGTGGAGACCCAGCCAGGAAAGTGCCCACGTGAGAGACAGTAGATAGATCACTTTGCTCCACTCTACAAAGAGCCTGAACTTCAGCATCTTCCTGAAGGAGTTCAAGTGCTCCCAAAGGAGATCGTGGCCATTATGAGTGCTGGGAGCACCACTCATTTCAATGCAGAGCTTCTCAATGAGCTCCTCAAAGCCCATCATGAGCGGCATGAAATCGGAAACCTGCAGACATCAAAGGAGGCTGGACCAAGCAGCTAATGCCAACCAGCCCTACGTGCTGCTGCTGGTTCCCTGCTACCGGCTGTCGCTGGAGTTCATGCTGCGGTGTGAGGATGTAGCCATCCTGCTGGACTTGGGGATGCCGGCCGCCAGCTGACCCTCAAGACTGGGACCTCCCTTTAGCTCTGCAGTCACACAGAAAACACTGATGGCTTCACGATGAGCATACTGCTGAGGTTCATGAGACCAAGGCACCGAGACCGAGCCACGTGACAGGACTGCACCAGGTCCTGAAGTCACACCCCCTCCTGCCTCTGCGGCAGCACCTGAAACAGACCTCTCAGGTTGCCTGGATCAACCTTGGGGTCGTCCGATCCAAGGCCAGTGCCAATGGAAATTTGGCAGGAGGTGTTGGCCTCCATTCCGGAAGTTCAGGAGCAAAACACCGTCAGCTTGCAGGACAACATTGTGGCCTCTCAGGCACTGGGTGAGGTGTTCTAGGCCACCCAGCAGAAGAAGCAGGAGCTAGCTGCCTGTCTGACAATGGCCAGCAGCTGTGCCTGGAGCCACAATCAACACCATGAAGACCTCCCGCCCTGAAAGAGGACCAGAAGGAGAGGGTGGCTATGGCGGAGGGTAGGTAGCAACACCTGGCCGAAGAAGAGGCTCAGAGGCTTTGGGGCAAAGACGAGAAGCCCGTCATGAGGGGTGCCAGGTGGCAGGAGAAACTGTGTGCCTGCTGGCCAATGTCAGAAAAGGCTTCTACCTGCCTGAGCCAGTCCGAGCCTAAGGGGTGGGGGTGGCAGGGTGGCGACCTAAGGCTGCAGCAGATTCCCCAAGGGACCAGAAGACTGTGGCCCAGTGAACCCACAGGAGCCCCCAGTTGCTCTGCCTCAGAACCAGGCCTCACCTCTGCAGTGAGCAACAAGCCTCGGGGATCCCTCCTTAGCTGTCCGACCTTTAGGGGTGGGGGAAGGGGTGTGGGATTTGGGAGTCGATGGTCAGAGTGACTCTTTTCCTGGCACATGGACAGCAGTGAGTCCCTAACCATCAAAGATGCCCAGAGCCCCAGCCTTCTGCAAGACCCTGGTCCTGAAGCCCCTCAAGTTCTCTTGGAACAAGAGCACCCCACCCCACCCCCGCACCCGCACCCTGCAGCACTACAGCTTCAAGCCAAGGAACCTTGGACCTCTTCGTCCCACTGGGTGCCTGCCAAGCCAAGGCTGACAGTTCTAGCAAGCGGCAGGGGAGGCCTCTCCCATGAGGGGGGAGACAAAGAAGATATGGCCCCAGAATCCAGTGCAGACACTGGACAGATGTATCACTGACGAGATCCTTCTGCCCAGAGGACACAGTGACTTACTATCAGCCTGCCAAGATCTTGAGTTTGGGGGCTAGCGGACCAGAACTCAGAAACTTGCCAGTGAAGAAGATGCCCGCAAGACCTTCTGGAGGGTCGCAGCTCTCCCTCGGCCCCAGGTTTTCTCGCTGGATCCTGCATGAGCACCGCCACTCGCCTCCTTGCAGGGGCTCAGGTTGTCTCTAGTCTCTCTCCTGGATGCCTCACTCTGGGGATCCTTCCCTGTGGCCACTGAGCGGGCGGGGCTGGTGCTCAGCACCCCGCTTCTGAGACAGAGCTATGGACACAGGGTCCTCATTGATACTGTCCCCAGGGCCCTGGGAACCAGAGAGAGCCATATATTGCCCAACTCACCTCCATAGCTCAGCTGAGCAGGAAAAGAGATGGTTGACTGAGGCTGGGACAGTTGGTAGAGGGCCCCACCCTTGTGTGATAAGCCCCATGGGGACAGGGAACAGGGAGTAAAGAGTCCACAACCCAAACCAACCTACTCAGAAAGGCCCTCTCTGGAACCCCTGACAACAGAGTGTTGGATCTCTGGTCTCTGCAGGCCTGACTTGGCCTGGAAATTGGAAGAATTCAGCAAAGGGTCCTCACTGCCTACCCAGGGAGAGTACTGCCTGAGCCCCTACCCTTTCCAGGAGTGAATGTCCCCCAGCACTGCCTGGAGAGGGTGCCAGCAGACACCGTCCCCAGAAAAGAGCATGCCTGCTCCACCCACCCCCGCCTTCCCCCACCAAAAAAAAAAAACCCCAAACAAAATAGTTTTTAACAAACAAGCATGCTGATTTTATTGAACATCTTTTCTGCATCAGTGAAGATAATCTTGTGAGTTTTTTTTCTTGTTCTATTAACGTGCTATATTACATTGATTAATTTTCTAATGTTGAACCAGTCTCGCATTCCTGGCACTTGCTCAGTTTTGAATTCAACTTAGTTCTATCTTCTTTTTAAAATTATTATTATTTTTTATTAAATACTTTTATTGGAGGTTCTTACATCTCTTATCACAATCCATACATCCAACCATTGTGTCGAGCCCATTTGTACATATGTTGCCATCATTATTTTCTTTCTACTGGAAAGCATTTTCTTTCTATTAGAGCCTTGGTATCAGCTCCTAATTTTCAAAGCATTTTCTTTCTACTGGAGCCTTGGTATCAGCTCCTAAATTTCCCCCTCTATCCCTCTACCTCTCTCCCTAATGAATTCTTGATAATTTATAGATTATTATTTTCATATCTTACATCATCCTCTGTCATCCTTCACCCACTTTTCTGTTGTTCATCCTCCTGGGAGGGGGTTATATGTTCATCCTTGTGGTTGATTACCCCTTTCTCCCCCACCTTCCCCTTATCCTCCTGGTATCTCTGTTTTCATTGTTGGCCCTGAGGGGTTTATCTATCCTGGATTTCCTGTGTTCCAGTGTGCATGTTCTGGTCTAATTCGATTTGCAAGGTAGAATTGAGGTCATGATATGGGGGGTTGAGGGAAGAAGCATTAAAGAACTAGAGGAAAGTTGTGTGTTTCATAGGTGCTATACTGCACCCTAACTGGCTCATCTCTTCCTTGTGACCTTTCTGTGAGGGGATGTTCAATTGTCTACAGATGGGCTTTGGGTCTCCACTGCTTGTCCCCCCCCCCATTCACATTGGTATGATTTTGTTCTGGGTCTTAGATGCCTGATACCTTATCCCATTGACACCTCATGATCACACAGGCTGGTGTGCTACTTCCATATGGATTTTATTGCTTCTCAGCTAGATGGCTTGTTTATCTTCAAGCCTTTAAGACCTCAGATGCTCTATCTTATTTCTATAGAGTTCATCTCTGCTCCTTGTGTTTCAACTCGTGATAATGCTATTCACTTAACCTTACATCCATGACTAGACCTTATTGTTGGTGTAAGTTGCCATTGAGTTGGGTTCGATCCACTGTAATTTTGTTCTATGTGTACAACCTACCCCAACAACAACATTTTTTTCTTGGTGTCTTGGTTTTTAGGCCTGTTTCTGGAGCTACTTGGGGCACTGATTCAGAAAATTGCATCTCTATCACTGCTATCCAGTCAATGCTGACTCATATTGACCCTTTGTGGGCTTCGGAGACTGCAACTGTTTACAGGAGTCGAAAGCTCAGTCTATCTCCCACTGAACTGCTGGTGATTCTGAAATGCATGGGGCTGGCAGCCGTACAGGCAACCAGTACACCACCAGGGCCTCACAGAACAGACAGCATCAACTCTGGTTTATTCAATATGGTGTTCCACTATATTGCCAGCTATTATGTTATGCTAATTTATTAAGCTATTATCCCAGTTTTAAATATGAGAAGAAGTCAGACCTACAAATTGCAAGGAAAGACCCCAAAAGTAGGAAATATTTGAAAAACAATTGCGTGTTAAGGGATGTCCAAGGGGAATTGTATATGGGCCCATGGTAGCTAGTTGGCTGTGCATTCCGGTGCTAATTATGTTATCAGTGGTTTGAATCCGCCAGCCACTCTGAAGCCTTTAAAGGCTGTACAGGCTTGGATGCCCAAGAGTAGCTCTTCTCTTTAGAACTTAGACGGTCACTATAAGTTAGAATCGAGTAATGGCAGTGGGTTTTTCTTTTGGTGTGTGAGGCTGTGCGTTATACACAGAGATAACAAGTTGGCTACGGTAAAGCCACACACAGCTTGAGAAGAGCAGAAAATGAAAAAGAAAATTGAAGAGGCACATATACGGAAGGTATGGGGGTTATTGAGAGGGTAAAGAAGATAAATCTTCATAGAACTTTTTGTAAATATTTTGAAGATCTAAATTTTTCTTCTTCAAATTATGCAGAAAACATTTCAGAACACAAATTTATTATATAAAAGTCCATGGATAATTCGTGTTAAATATTTCATAGGTGAGGATGACTCCAAGCTTCTTCATAAGAAAAATTCTAACTTCTTTTAACAATTTCTGTACACAGGTGGAGATGTGCCATCTTACAGCAAGACAGGAATATTCTAATTTTAATAAAAGAGTTTGAACTCTGACAGACCCATTTTGGGTTCACAACACCTGAATCTCAATTTATTGTAACAAATTCACTACTGGTCAGTTTATTATGACTCATAGCATCCCTATAGGGCAGAGTGTAAATTATCTTGTGGGTTTCTGAGGCTGTAAATCTTTGTGAGGGCAGAAAAATCTCATCTTTCTCTAACTTGAACAGCTGACCTTGTGGTTAGCAGTCAAACACATAGCCCACTATCCAGCGTACTTATTTATTGTATAGTAACTCTTCTTTCTGCCCACGTATTAAGATAACAAATTGGAAATGCATGTAATTCTTAATAAAAGTAAACTGATACTTGGGAAAATTCCAAGGTCATGTAATCTGCGCTGTTCAAGCATATCTTTGGATCAAAGAACACCGGGTGAAGCATGACTTGACCTAAATACTTGGGACAACACAAACTACTTTAAATATAGCTAGTGTGCACTTCTTCTATCTCAGGCTGGCTCTATTAAAAATATCCTGATCTCTTTATGGGTGAATAGAGTGGACTGGTATGTGACATATAATCTATACCTCACAAACTAGAGCTGCTCTGGGAAAACTGAGGCCATTTTGGAATCAGCAGGTGAAATATATCCAGAAACCAGTCTAATATTTGAGACACCAAAAAGTGCATTGGTCACATATATTTCTATTATAGTAGAACAAATAGTGTGCAGTCATGTGTCATTTTAACTATCCTCAGTATGGGTCCATTGTTGCTATTTTTTAAGTATATTTGTTTCTTATAGTTTAGAATGGGAATTCGAACCTCCACACCACTCATCTGCTCCCCCGACCCCCAATACGCAACCTTTCAGTTGGATCAATAAGGCTTAATGGTTTTGAGGATATGAACCGTGGCTTCATACTCACGATTCAAATCCACTTCCATCAAGTCAATTCCAACTCATAGGGGCTCTATCTAAGGTTTGTAAATTTTTATGTAGCAACTGCCTTGTTCTCCCTTGGGGTAACTGATGGGTTTGAACCATCAATCTTGCAGTTAGCAGCTTATCCCAAAGCATCACAAGCGCTCCTAATGACTGTATAGTCAGTCAGCCTGCTACAATAAGTTCCCAAGTCAGAATATAGAAATGGAAACTTGTGCATCATTCATGCAGTCACTAGTTCTTAATTATTTCATTAAGCAAGTTAAAATTACTGCTTCATCTCCCACTAGGAATTAATGAAAAAATTAGGTTCAACAATTCAATTAACTAACATTTGTTGCGTGTTTTGTATGTCCCAGATACCTTACAAAGTCCTTTGAATTCAATAATAAGATGAAGATCAATGAGGATTGCTTCTTAAGTTTGCAGCCAGTCCCTTTGTTCTACGTGTGACACCAGCATTCACATTTTGAATATGTATTCAGTGAACGTCTGCTTATACAAAGGTAAGATGTAAGAGACTAAGGGAGACACTACCCGACTTAGCATATTTGAAAGACTGGAAGTGTCTGCATGGAGAATGAGCAGCGCATTCATTGCAAGAAGTGATGTGGGCTGTAAGGAGAGCATCAGGAGAAGGCTGTCAGAGGAATGCTCTTGTCTGGGATGGAGGGCACCTAAGAAGCTCTACTCTAGAAATAAGACTCTGGAGAGAAAGTAAGCTAGAAAGACTTTAGGAGTAGTGATATTTAATCTTCAAAACAATTTTTGGGTGGGGTGCTCTCTGTTCACTGAGTGTTACCAATCAAATATTATCCTCAATCTTTAAGAAAGTTTTCTCAAACATTTCTCAGTAGCAGAGCTGGATGATTCACAAACTTAGTATACAGGTTATCCAAGGAACAGGGTGGTTAATGCCCTAGCATGGCTTCATCCAGGGCAGCAGCTCTGGGACTCCAGAATACTAAGAGCATTTGGACTGGGGGGGGGGGTGCTGCCTTGCTTCATGCAGCCTAGCACGGGCTTGGATTATGACTGTTTAATCGTCTAGGCACAAGTGACAAAGGATGTGAAATCTCCCATCATAGAGTAGAGTCTAACTTGTCAATCAGGTTATAGCCATTGAGGCCTCTGTGTGGGGCTGGACTCCTCCTGAGGATTCTGGGAACTCCTGTCTTCCTCCCAGGAGGCAGGACACACACACACTCTGCTTCATCTTCCTGCTGACAAGACACATGGAGCCACGCTGATTCCAGCCAGGGCCCGGGACCTGGAGGAGCCATGTGGGGACCCACACCAACGCTGAGATTCTTCCACCACCACTGGATCCACAAGACTTTCCACACATAGGTCTGTGATCTTCCTACATCCAGCATCATTGCATGTGTTGCATGGGTCTAAAGAAGAATTTATAGATTGTTATTGAATATATGAGCTAATATAGGACTTATGGACTTTATCTGGACTGGGTTGGGATGCATTCTTAATATACAATTACTCTTTGATATAAAGCTCTTTCTTATCCACATATGAATGTTTCTGGATTTGTTTCCCTGGTCAGTCTGGTCTAATACATTGTGGTAACAGGCATGGGGTAGAGGTATATGGACAGACCTCTCTGAATGGGCCAAGAAAGTAAGGATAATTGTGTCTTATGTGAATTCTCACCAAAGGGTTACCTCTGAAGAGGAGGACTTTAATAATCAAGTGGATAAGATGACACGTGCTGTGGAGACTGGTCCTTCCCTTTCTTCTGCCATGCCGGTTATCGCCCAATGGGCACAGGAACAATGTGGACATGGTGGCAGGGATGGAGGTTATGCATGGACACAGCAACATGGACTTCCACTCACCAAGGCTGACTTGGCCACTGCCACTGCTGAGTGTCCCATTTGCCAGCAAGAGAAACCAACATTAAGTCCAAGATATGGGACCATTCCTCGGGGAGATCAACCAGCAAGTTGGTGGCAGGTTGATTACATAGGACCACTTCCGTCATGGAGGGGGCAGTGTTTTGTTCTTACTGGAATAGACACCTACTCTGGATAAGGATTTGCCTTCCCTGCATGTGATGCTTCTGCCAAAACTACTATTCGTGGACTTACAGAATGCCTCATCCACCGGCATGGTATCCCACACAGCATTGCTTCAGACCAAGGAACTCACTCCATAACAAATGAAATGCGGCAATGGACCACAAGTTGTATCATGTTCCCCATCATCCTGAAGCAGCTGGCTTGATAGAATGATGGAATGGGTTCCTAAAGACACAATTATGGCACCAGCTAGGTGGCAACAACTTGTGGGGCTGGGGCAATGTTCTCCAGGAGGCTGTAAAGCTCTAAAGCAGTGGCCAATATAGGGTGCCATGTCTCCAATAGCCAGGATTTATGGGTCTAGGAACCAAGGGGTGGAAACCAAAGTGGCACCATTCACTATTACTCCTAGTGATCCACTTGCAGCAGTTTTGCTTCTTGTCCCAGCAACCCTGTGAACGTCAGGACTGGAGGTCCTAGTTCTGAAGGAAGGAACTCTCTCACCTGGAAACACAGCACAGATTCAGTCACTGAACTGCCAGCTGAGAATGCCCCCTGGCCACTTTGGGCTCCTCATGCCTTTGCATCAACAGGTCAGGAAAGGTGTCACTGAACTGAGTGGAGTGATCGATCCTGACTTCCAAGGAGAAATTGGACTGATGATACACAATGGAGGTAAAGAAGAATATGTCTGGTTTCCATGAGGTCCCCTGGGCCATCTCTTAGTATTACCATGCCCTGTGATTAAAGTAAATGGTAAACTACTGCAGCCCAATCCTGACAGGATATCTAATAACCAGAAGACTCCTCAGGAATGAAGGTCTATATCGCCCCATGAGGCAAAGACCACAGCCAGCTGAGGTGCTGCCAGAGGACAAAGGTACTACAGAATGGGTAGTAGAAGGTAGTTCTACCTATCAGTTATAACTATGTGATCAACTGCAAAAGCGAGGTTTCTGATGGTCAGTATTTCTTCTTTGTATCTGCTTATTTTTTTCTTTGTATGTGCTTATTGAATATCTTTTATTTGTTCATATACAATATACCAAATAAAATTAGACTATGTGTTTTCATTTATATGAAAGCTAGATGTACAATATTATGTGTAAGTGTGATTAATGTCTGGAAATTATATATGGCTAAAGAATTGTGCACAGGTGTCCAAGTTGGCAAGGAGTGGACTATGATAGTTAGGTTTATTGTGCCAACCTGGCCAATAGGAACATGTGGGAATAATCAGGTCGTAGTTTGAATGGAGGGCAAAGAGATAAATGACTCTGTAAGGTCCGCCCTCCTCTCTCTTGCTCTCTAGTGATCAGACCAGCATGCTGCTGCTTTAGTTAGTTGTCTGCCTCAACCTGTGAGCGACATTACCTGTGGGCCAAGTCAAACTGTGGATACTGTCGTTAGGGCTTGAGGCTCCTTTGAGACCTGCTTTGTCACACTGCTGGTGTATACATCGTTTGAGCATGAGGCTGGTGGATCCTGTCACCTTGTATTGCTTGAGTTCGATATCCTATCTAGGCCAGCTTCACTAAGCTCTTGAGCTACTGTTGCTAACCTACCTTGCTGTTTGTGCCTGTGGACAGACTCTGCCTGCCTTGTCCGAGGCAAGACTCCACTGTCTGATTCCTTGACCTTGGACCTCACACCCTACATGAGTTGAAGGACCTCCAGTATATTAACTGTTCCATGAAAGTGAGTTAAACTGAGCCTTCTGTACTACTCTGTGGACTAATTGGACTAATTAGCTGTTATATTCCTCCTCGCTGTATAAACCTCTCTCTCTCTCTCTCTCTCTCTCTCTCTCTCTCTATATATATATATATATATATATATATATATATGTATATGTATATGTATATTATATATTATATATATATATATAAAATCACAAGTGTCTTGGTTTTGTTTCTCTACAGAACCCTGCCTAACACAATTAGGATTAGTCCTGATCCTATAGGTTGTAGTAGAACTATCCCATAGAGGTTTCACGACTATACTCTTTATGGAAATGGGCATCCTTCTCCCTTGGGTGCTGGCTGGTGAATTCCAACCTCTAACTTTTTTTTTTAAACATTTTCTTGGGGGCTCGTACAATTCTTATCACAATCCATACATACAGCCACTGTGTCAAGCACATATATACATTTGTTGCCATTATCATTCTCAACTTGAGCCCTTAATATCGGCTGCCCATTTCCCCCCCATCCCCGCTCCCCCTCCCTCATGAACCCTTCATAATTCATAAATTATTATTATTTTGTCATATGTTACACTGACCGACGTCTCCCCCTGCCCTCTACTCTGATGTCCCTCCCCCAAGGAGGAGGCTATACGTAGATTCTTGTAAGCAGTTCCCCCTTTCTACCCCACATTCTCTCCACCCTCCAGGCATCGCCACTCTCACCACTGGTCCTGAAGGACTCATCTGTCCTGGATTCCCTGTGTTTCCAGTTGCTATCTGTACCAATGTACATCCTCTGGTGTAGCCAGATTTGTAAGGTAGAATTGGGATCATGATGGGGGGGGGGGGAGAGAAGCATTTAAGAACTAGAGGAAAGTTATATGTGTCTTCGTTGCTACCTTGCACCCTGACTGGATCATCTCCTCCCCACAACCCTTCAGTAAGGGGTGTCTAGTTGCTACAGATGGGCTTTGAGTCTCCACTCTGCACTCACCCACGTTTACAATGATATGATTTTTGTTTCTTGATACTTGATACCTGATCCCTTTGACAGCTCGTGGTCACACAGCCTGGTGTGCTTCTCCCATGTGGGCTTTGTTGCTTCTGAGCTAGATGGCTGCTTGTTTATCTTCAAGCCTTTAACACCCCAGACACTATATCTTTTGATAGCCGGGAACCATCATTTGTTTATGCACATGTCCGTTTTCAGTGATCATATCAGGAAGGTGGGCACCCACTGATATGATTTTTAGTTCTTTGATATATGATAACTGGTCCCTTCTACACCTCGTCCAACCTCTAACTTTTTCAGTTAGCAACCTAGAATTTAACCACTGTGGATGATAGAGTTCAGGTATAGCTACATGTATTCAGAGGACAAAACTGAGGCCAGGCAAAAAGAAAGGCAAATCTAGGCAGAGCATCCAGAAGGAGGTAGTGCTGAGGAATCAGCCAGTCACAGAGCAGGTGAAAGATGAGCATGCCAAGGTAGGAGGATGGGTGGAGAGATAGAGATGGGGCTGTGGCATGCAGGGAGTAAATGGCAGCTGCAGGAGTTGAGATTTTCCCATGGAAATATCAAGTTTCCCATTGTGGTAACCCTGCTCTTTTTCTAGAAGTCCCTGGGTGGTACAACTGGTTAAAGAACTCAGTCACTAACCAAAAGGTTGGAGGTTCAGTCCACTCAAAGGAAAAACATGGCTTCCACAAAAGCAGCGACTGAAACCCCTGTGGGGCAGAGAGCTACTGAGACAAACATAGGATTGCCAGGAATCAGAATGGATCCATAAAACATGGTTTGGTTTGGTTTTCTTTTTCTATGACTTCTCATAGTGCTTACCTGGACGCTGGGCATTGAAATGAAACCTGTATTAGTCTGGGTATTTTAAAGAAACAAATCCACAGAAACTCATGTATAAGAGAGAGTTTTATATTAAGGTTAAGTGAGCATCAGGAAAACATCCCAACCCAGTGCTGCCCAAACCCGCAAGTCCAACATAAGCTCATTAACCCATGTGTCTGACACCAATCCACAACGTCCTCTTCCATCTCACAAAACAGATGAAATGATGCCAACTAAAGGAGGAAAGCTGAGTCAGTGAGCATGTAAACATCTCAGTGCTGGCAGGGGTCTCCACATAGCTGCTCCAGCACCCAGGGCTGCATCCGGGTAGGTCCATACAGCTTCTCCTTGGGGATGTCTTGCAGAAAGTAAGCCTTAACAGCTGAAGCAGGCAACTGGCTAAGGCAGCTGCACCCTGGTGCGACCATCAGAAAGCAAGAGACCCGAGGACTAGAAAGGTGAGGCTCACGGAGCCATTTATCCCTCCACCCTTCAATTAACACCACGTGTGTTTATCAGCCAGGTTGGCACAATAAACTAACTACCTCAAAACCCAAATCACTCTTGAGTAGGAGTAAGAAGTTGAATAATATACAAGATGCCACAAGGCTCAGACTTCAAGACGTTTCTAGATGAGGTCAGGGCTCATCGGTTCCTCCTGTGATGACCACTTTGGGTCTGCTACGGGACGCTTTCTTAGGTCCTCACACTGTGAGGAACAGAACTACTACCCCTGCAAGGGCATCAGCAATTGTGTGCCGACAGTTTGTCTTCCCTTCCCATTTCCACCCATCCAGCTAAAGATTCCCTCTATGGAGGATCCTCGGAATCCATCAGTTTTATAGGAGGGGAGACTGGCTCTAACCAATTCATTGACTCAGGCTTAAAGTCTCACAGCCAAGGACATGTGTTTGGCCCAGCTGCGGTTAATATCCGGTCTAGTTCAGAGCGCCCTGTGGTTAGCTGCCGACTTTTCTAAACTGCTCCTCCTCTAATTGATAAATGATCACCAGATGTTGTCATCATTCGGGTTCTTATTGCTCTCTTGAAGGATTCCTCTTTCCACTCTCCTTGGGCCGGGCTATGCCGTATGATGCACATTTCAAAAGTAAGAAAACAGCAGTGGCTGTCATTAAAACTGACAATTAACTCCATGTTATGATAGGGAGACAGCAGTCTTTGCTTTTTCCAAATGCTCTGTCAACTCATTTCCCTTTGACTGTGTCTTCCATTTATAAAATAGAGATAATAAACTCTCCCCTATATAAGAGAAAGATAACAATATAGCTCTAAACCTCTCTTTTTCTAAAAGGCTGTTTAAACTTTTGGTCAATGCTACTCCTCAAACTGTGATCATTTTCTGACAAACATATTTATGAAAAGGCTATTATAACTCTAGTAACCAATCTAACTTAATCTCAATTCTGTCTCTGACTCTCTGCCGCTCTTGTTATCTGCAGTTAGCCTTCGAACAATGTAACACAGACTTCTAGAAATATAACGACTAACAAAACCTGAAAAAGGAAAAAAAAGATGAAAGTCTGCATTGCCATATATCTATTAAAGAATTTCAATCAATAGTGAAGAACTGCTTAGAGAAAAAAATGCATGTGTCTAGATAGACCACTGAATTATTTCAAATAGTTAAGAAAGAAATACAATTTTTCACATACTCTTCCAGAAGGTATATAAGCAGAAAGCACCTCTTAATCTGTTGTGTAAGACAAACCTTACTTTGCTGCCAGTCTGACAAGCACATTATAAGAAAAGAAACTACCATACAAATTATAATTTTCCAAATTCTGAAAGAAAATATTAGCAAACCTAATAATATGTAAAAACATTGATATATAAGTACCAAATTGGATTTATGCCAGGAATTCAAAATTATTTAACATTTGATTATTAGTTAATTCATACTATTACACATATTAATAATGTTATATTAGTCAGCCCTCAAAATGGCCACCAGAGATCCCCATATCCCCATATATCACACTCACATGTTGTATCATGGTTGTTCTACATGGCCAGTAGCATACAGTAGAAGTAACAGAAACTCACTCCCACTATTGGATTATTAAAATCATTGACTTCCCTCTTTGATATTCTCTCTTTCCTTCCTATTCCTCCTCTTGATTGCTCTATCTCAGGTCACTTGTTATAGAAGAAGCTTAAGCAAACTTACAGAGGTCCGTGTGGCAGAAACTAAAACTTCCAACCAACCGTAATAAATGGAATATGAGTGAGCTTGTAAATGGATTCTATAACCTCACCTAAAGCTTGAAGGGACAGTAGTCCAGGCCAATAGCTGAAACTCCGAGCAGAAACCACCCAGGTAAGGTGGTCCCAGACTCTTGTCCCTCAGAAACAATGTGAGATAATAAATATTTCTTATTTTATGTGCTCAGATTGGAGGTTCAATTTGTTACACCATAATATATAAATATAACACATTGACAAAGGGGAAAACATGATCATTAGATTCACAAAAGAATGTATGGTAATACAAGAGTAATAAAAATATCGCATCTAAATTACTGGAGTCTTTTTTTAAGCAACAATTTTTAATGTGAACTGAAACTGTAGCAGCAAACATGTGTCTCTGATCAGTGGATAGCTGCAGACAAATACTCTAAGTAATCTGTTGATCTTAGTAATGGAATTTTAGGGTGTCTTAAAACACAAACACACAGGTACATTTAAAACCATAGCTTCTGTGGAGATGTGCTGGACCAGTGGAAGTCAAGGTAGAGAGGTCAACTCAGAAGGTTATGGTGACTGTTTTCAGAAAGCCAAGGGTTCACAGATTTTCTTGAAGGGCACAGAAGTTCTCATAAACTGAAAACTGCATTGGTGAGGAAAATGCCAGCAATGTTTTGCAGAGGCATTTTTCCCTCATCATAACAATGCATTCTTTATAGGTGGTGATGACTGTATTAAGCTTATTTTGTAGGAGGAAACACAGGAAAGAACCAGGAGGCAAAGGGCACTTATAGAGGTCTAAGTACAGGCATGTACATATGTAAAAATATTTATATATGAAAATGGGGAAATAGATATATGTACATATATTTATAGGCTTAGTATTAAGATAGCAGATGGACATTGGACCTCGACTCAAGTACTCCCTCAACACAAGAACACTTTGTTCTATTAAACTGGCATTCCATGATGCTCACCTTCTCCACACAATCGCTGAAGAAAAAATGGATCCATAAGCAAATGTGGTGAAGAAAGCTGATGGTGACCAGCTATCAAGAGATATAGTGTCTGGGGTCTTAAACACTTGAATCCTTTAATCAGCCATCTAGCTGAGAAGCAACAAAGCCCACATGGAAGAAGCACACCAGCCTGCATGTTCATGAGGTGTTTATAGGATCAGATATCAGGCATGAAAGACTCAGAACAAAAAATCATATCATTGTGAATGAGGGGGAGTGCAGTGTGGAGGGCCAAAGCCCATCATAGGCAATTGGACATCCCTTTACAGAAGGACTCTGGGAGGAGATGAGCCAGTCAGGGTGCAGGGTAGCAATGATGAAACATGCAACTTTCCTCTAGTTCTTTAATGCTTCCTCCCCATGCCCCTCATGACCCAAATTCTACCTTACAAATGTGGCTAGACCAGAGCATGTACATGCATACAGACAAGAGCTGGAAATGCAGGGACTGTAAGACAGATAACCCCTCAGGACCAATATTGAGAGTAACCATACCACGAGGGGAAGAGGAAGGTGGGGGGAAATAGGAGGAACTGATCACAATGATCTACCTATAACCCCCTCCCAGTGAGCTGGACAACAGAAAAGTGGGTGAAGGGAGACACTGGTCAGTGTAAGGCATGAAAAATATATTATAACCTATAAATTATCAAGGGTTTATGCGGGAGGGAGGATGGGAGAGGGAAGGGAAAATGAGGAACTGATACCAAGGGCTCAAGTGGAAAGAAAATGAACTGAAAATAATAATGGCAACAAATGTACAAATGTGCTTGATACAATGTATGTATGTATGTACATATGCATGTATTGTGAAGAGCTGTATGAGCCCCCCCCCCAATAAAAAGGTTTATTAAAAAACAGATAATTTTGTAGGAAAATTTTATCCCATCCACCATGAAGTACTGATCTTGCCCCTTCAGACTTCTTTTTGGACCACAAACTCAAGGAACACTTTAAAGAAACATGATTTGAATCCCTCAACAACATGAAAATTACCCTTTTCATATGTTGTAAATCAAAGATTGCAGAAAGATATGTCAGGAAACAAGTTTCAGAATTTGACATTTTTGTTTAATAAAGGTTTTCATGATTTTGTAACAGATATGTCCAATGCAATCCATCACTTGATTTTCTGACTGCTGCCACCGTGGACATTGATTGTGGATCTAAGTAAAATGAAATATTTTATATCAGCACAGCAAACTGACAGATAAGTAAAGGAGTCCCTCTATTCCTTGAAGTAATTGATCTAGCCAATGTCCTCAAATGCCACCTTTTAAAAAGACATCCTCCCAACTTAAGACAAGTGTATTACTGAGACAACTTATCAGCAGCCCTCCATTGATCACAGAAACATATTTGAACACATTTTCTTTGGACTAAGTCCACGCATGGAAGAACTGGAACCTTGGAAGCAATACTTTTTGACATACCTTCAAATGTGGAATATCTCATCCATAAAACTGAACAATAGACATATAATCCAGCCTATATAGATCGTTTTCTAGAATAGACTACATGGTAGGTCACAAAGCAAGCCTTGATAAATGTTAAAAGACTCAAAATATAACATATAAAGTATTTTCTCTGACAACAACACAGTAATACTGGAATCAATGACATAAAAGAGAAAGAAAAAAGTACTTGTGAAAAAGGCACAGATATGGAAATTGAATATACTAATGGGTCAAGGAAGAAATTAAAAAATAAATCACAAATTTCTTAGAGACATATGAATATAAAAATACAAAATACCAAAACGTATGTACCACAAATTACAGCAAAAGCAGTATTCAGAGAGAAACTTGCCACAATTAATGCCTACATGAAAAAGATCTCAAATCAACAGTCAAACAAAATCATCCCAGAAACTAGAAAGAGAAGAGCAACGTACATCTAAACCTACCAGAAAAGGGGAATAGCAAACATAAGAGCAGAAATAAATGGGATAAAAGAAATAAAAGCACTAAAGAGAATAAATTAAATCATATATTGGTTCTTTGAAAAGATCAATAAAATCAGCAGACTTTTAGTTTTGGCTAGACTGACAAGTAAAAAAAGAAGATGCAAATTTCAAATAAAATGAAAAGAGAGGACATAAAATTGATCAAAGAGAAATAAGAATTATGAAAGAATATTACCTACAACTGTACAGCAACAAACTGGGTAACGTAGATAAAATGCCCAAATTCTTAGAAGCACACAACATATCCAAACTAACATGAGTGAAAATAGTAAGTCTAAACAGACTCATAACAAATGAAGAAAATGAATCACTTACCCAAACACTCCCTACAGCACCAAAAATGCCTGGACCAGATGGGTTCATGAAAGAATTAAAGAAACATTTAGAGAAAAATTGCTGCCAATACTGTTTAAACACTTCCAAAAGGCAGCGAAGGAAGGAATACTCCTTAATCCACTCTATAAAGCAAACACAACCCTGATATCAAAACCAAAGACACCACAAGAAAACTATAGGTCAATAATCTCATACGTATTTAGATCCAGACATCTACAAAATAGAGAACAGATTCTAACAACATTTTGAAAGAGTCTTACTTCATGATCCTACTGGATTTATTATGACAATGCAGGGATTCAATGTCATATTTTTAACATTAGAGTAAAAAATCACAATACCACATCAATAGAACAAAGGAGAAGACCACATGGTCTCTTCTATGGATACAAAAAACAAAAACTAACAAACAAACAAACTCCACAGTGTTACTTTTCTGCCCTTTTCTCACCTAACCAGTTTTCAATTTTTAAAAACTTCTTCTTAATAAATCCCTCAAGATTACCCCTTCTGATCCCAAAACACTGTCTCCATAAACTTTGAAGTGCATTTCTCTGCCTTGCACTTAACTGAGACAGTAGACCCTTGAAAGATACTGTTTTGATTGAAATTTCCTCTCTGAATTGGTTTAGAAAATCCAAATTTCATCCCAGGTTATGATTCATTTCATAAAATTTCTTTCTTAAGTTCTAACCCTGCTTAATCAAGTCGCAAAAACCAAATTGACTACATCTGTAGGAAGAGATGGAGAGGCTCAAAGTCAGATGGCAAAATAAGCCAGCGGCCAACTGTGGAACAAACCATCCATTTCTTTATGTAAATTCAGAGTGAGACTGAAGAAAATGAAAGCAAATCCACGAGAACCACAATAGAAGTATGAGTGCCTCCCTTCTGGATTTCTCAAACAAATCCACGAGAACCACAATAGAAGTATGAGTGCCTCCCTTCTGGATTTCTCAAACAAATCCACGAGAACCAAAATAGAAGTATGAGTGCCTCCCTTCTGGATTTCTCAAACAAATCCACGAGAACCAAAATAGAAGTATGAGTGCCTCCCTTCTGGATTTCTCAAACATCTCAAGAATAGATTTGATTCATTGAACAGTAATGGCAGAAGACCTGATGAGCTGAGAGGAAACCAAAGATACAATACATGAAGCAAGCAACTCAAAACACACTCACTGCCATTGAGTCAGCTCTGAACCCATCAGTTGTTCCAAGGGAGCAAAACGTGGCTCTATTCTCTGGAAACAACTTACAATATCCGAAAATCACAGGGGCAGTTCTACTCTGTCCTACAAGGTCACTGTGTGTCAGAAGAAATCAAAACATTATTAAAAAGACAATAATGGAAGGAAGGAAGGAAGGGAGGGAGGGAGGAAGGATCAAGACGGATGTCAGAAGACACATGGAAAAAATGATGAAGTCAAAGAGCTGAACAGAAAACTTCAAAGGGAAGCCAAGATAAAGCTAACTCTTATAATGAAATGTTCAAAGACCTAGAATTAGAAAACCCCAAAGGAAGAACAATGCTCAGCATATCTTAAACTAAAAGAACTCAAGAAAAAATTCAAGCCTGGAGCTGCAATATTAACTCTATTTATCATGAAGAAATAGTCAACATTCAACCATTTCAAGAGGGAACATGTGAATAAATTTAATGATACTAAAGAAAGAAGTATAATCAGCACTGAGAACATGAGCGAAAACAAGACTCCAATAATTCATGGCATACCAATTAGAATGTTTCAACAAGTTGAAGAAGCATTGAAAGCACTCATTTGTCTATAGCTATGAGGGGTTTTCCCCCAACCACCAAAAAAAAAAAAAAGCTCCACAGGGCAGAGCCTTCATAATACACGTGTTTCCTGCTAGGCAAGAATCAAGAAACTCACTCTGCGTTAGTACACGTTCTCTCTGGACACAGTGAAGCTTTTTCATAAAAGAAGTTTCACTGGAACCGTGTTTTTTTGTGATGGCTGATTTCAGAGAACAGCATGCAGCTGTCAAATTTTGTTTCCTGCTCGGGAAAAATGCTGCAGAAACTGTTGTGAAATTGAGCACAGCTTACAAGGACAGTACTATTGAAAAAACTCAAGTGTATGAGTGGTTTTTCTCTTTTAAAACAGGCGAAATACTGATTCGTGACAACCGTCAACTTCCTGAACAGAAAAATGTCAACTCATAGTGCATTTGGAGTTCATTCATTACCAGGTCAGGCTGTTACTCAAGCTCTCTACTTAGGGGTTCTGAAAAGGTAGCGTAACAGTGTGCAACAATAAAAAGGCCTGATTTGTGGCAGATGGGGTAATGGTTTTGCCACCACGGCAACGCACCTGCTCATGCAGTCATCTCAGTGCACAGATTTTGGACAAAAAACAGAATGCCCCACACACCTTACTCACCTGCCCTTGCTCAGTTAGACATCTTTTTTTTTCTGTGAATGAAGAGGGACATGAAAGGACAACAATTTGATGACATAGAAGAGGTGAAGAAAAACACAAAGGAGGTGCTGTCAACCATCCAAACAGATTGAGAAATATCTCCAAGAATGGAAAAGCAGATTTGACAAATGTATTAACTGTACTGGAGAGTAAGGTGATAAGTTTGTTTTGTAAAAAAATTTAAATACATAGCTTTAAAAAAATCCATTTTTTTTTTGGTAACCCCGTGTGTGCTAAGAAATTTGGAAGAGTTACTTGGCCAACTAAAAGAAACTCCTATTTGTGCCCATTCCAAAAAAAGATGACATACAAGAATGCTCAAATTAGAGAGCAATATTATTAATATCATATGTAAGTAAAATTTTGCTGAAGGCCATCCAACAACTATTGCAACAGTATGTTGACAGGGAGCTGCTAGAGGCTCAGGCCAGACTGAGAAGAGGAAGTGGGAAAAGGGCTATCATTGCTGGTGTCAAATGGCTCTTGGCTGAAAGCAGAGAATACCAGAAAGGTGTTTATTTGCACTTTATTAACTATGCTAAGACATTAGAATATATGAATCATAACAAACTATGGATAGACTTGAGAAGAATGGGAATCCTGGAACACAACATTAAGCTCATACGGAACCTACACATGGATCAAGAGGCAGGTGTGTGAACAAAACAAATACTGTATGTTTTAAAATCAGGGAAAGTACGCACCAGGATTGTATCCTCTCACATTCTTTATTCACTCTGTATGCTGAGCCAAAAAATCAGAGAATCTGGATTAATATGAAGAAGAATGAGGCATCATCATAGGAAGAAGGCTTATAAACAACCTGCAATATGCAGATACAACCTTGCTTACTGAAAGTGAGGAGAACTTGAAGCCCTTTGCTAATACAGACCAAGGATCGCCCTCTTAAGTATGGATGAAAGCTCCATGTAAATCAAATCACAATACTCAAAAATTGACAACCAGGTAACATCATGATAAATTGAGAAGAGGTTGAAGTTGTGAAGGATTTTATCTTGCTTAGATCCACAATGAATGTTTATGGAAGCAGCAGTCAAGAGATCAAAAGACACATTGCATCAGATGTATCTGCTGCACAAACTTTCTTTAGAATATCAAAAAGTAAAGATATTAATTTGAGAACGAAGGTATACCTGACCCAAACCATGGTCTTTTCAATTGCCTCATATGAATGTGAAAGTTGGACATTGAATAAGGAAGACCAAAGAAGGATCCATGCATTTGAATTGTGATGCTGGAGAAGAACATTTTGAGTACTACGAACTGCTCAAAGGACAACCCGATCTGTTGGAAAAAGTACAGCCAGAGTGCCCCTTAGAGGCAAGAATGGTGAGACTTTATCTTACATACCTGAGACATGTTGTCAGGAGAGACCAGTCGCTGGATGTGTTAGTCCAGGTTGACTAGAGAAACAAATCCAGAGACACTCATATATATGTAAGAGAGAACTTTATATCAAGAACTAATTTTGCATCAATAACACATCGCAGGTCAGTCCAGATCAAGTCCATAAGTTTGATTTTAGCCCCTGGTAGTTATACAATCTGTTGTCAACTTATGACTTACGAGTGAAGGGGTGGAGTCTAGTCTGTCAATCAGGTCACTAATTGATGACATGATTTTGGAGGTGCTAAGGAGATAAATCGCTCGCTGGAGACAGGACATACTCCCTCCCTGCAAAACATTCCTTTTGAGAAGACACACGGAGCTACTCCAGAGCCCTGAAGCTGTAGGAGCCACATGGAGATCCACACCAAGGCTGAGATGCTTCCACCACCACTGGATCCACAATGCTTTTCACTGGCCTGTGATCTTCCTGCATTCAGTGTCATCACATGTTTTGCATGATTTTGAAGAAGAATTTACAGATTGGTATCAGACATATGGGCTAATATGGGACTTAGGGACTTGATTTGGACTGGGATATTTTCTGAATATTCAATTTCTCTTGTATATAAAGCTTTTTCTTATATACATATGAGTGTCTATGAATTTGTTCCTCTAGATTACCCAGACTAAGTCCCATATTAGCCCATGAATTCCTCTTCAGACTCACACAGCACATGCAATGGTGCCGAAAGAAGATCACAGGCTGGTAGGGGAAAAGTCCCGTGAATCCAATGGCAGTGGACCCACCTCCAGGGCTCTAGCTGCCATCAGAGTGGCTCCATGTGGCTTGTCAACAAGACTGTGAAGCAGAGAGAGTTTGCCCTGCCTCCAGGGAGGAAGAGAAGAAGCCCCAGAATCCTCATGAGAAGGCTATGCCCACAAGGAGGGATCACCAGGCTGTGACCTGATTGACAGGCTAGATTCCACCCCTCCATGTTTATTTATCAAGTTGATATGAAATTGTGTAACTACCGCACTGGAGAAGAACACCATGTTCAGTAAAGCAAAGGGACATTGAAAGAGAGGAAGCCCCTCAAAGAGATGGATTCGATGGTTGGAGCATGGGAACAATTGTGAGGATGGCACAGGATCTGCCAGTGTTTTGTTGTGTTGTGTTGTGTTGTGTTCTGGCCGCTGTGGATTGGAACCAACTCAGTGAGATCAACCAGCAGCCTAAGTTTGATATCAGCTGAAATCGGCTCAATGGCAATTAGCTATCTATTTCTCCCTTCATTTCTATAACTGTTTGCTTTATATATTTAGGTGCTGCAATGATTTCATGATTGTTAAATCTTCTTGATGAACTGACCCTTTCATCAGTATATAATGTCCATGAATATCTCTTCTAACAGATTTCCACAGCCAAGATTTTGAGTGGGGTGAGTGCTTGGGTCTCCGGGGTCGCAAAGTGAGCAGGGTAGCAGCAGTCTCATGTGGGAGGCCGCTCCGGGGACTGACTAACAGGTCCTTCCTGGTTTTCCCAGTAATTTAGTAGGCAAGTTGAGGCCTGCCCCAGACTGAGGGAGGCTATGCAGTATGAGAGGAAGAGACCAAGAGGTCAAAAGAACCTCGCCTCTGGAAGGCCATAGAGCCATAAATTCTTCCTCTGTGTGTCCATCCCTTTAGTCAAGACCGTGAGAATCCTGTGAAGCACTGTCTAGCCTATAGCCATCGGTGTCTTCTTTGAATATCATGTTTGGTTGATGCTTTGGCTACTATAAAGTTATAGAGTTAATTAAAATTCCCCTGAATTGTGAAGACATGGCTTTACTGTCTTAGTGCTGTTCAGATATCTGAAGCTATTCTTTTTTTTAAACATTTTATTAGGGGCTCATACAACTCTTATCACAATCCATACATATACATACATCAATTGTATAAAGCATATCTGTACATTTTTTGCCCTAATCATTTTCGAAGCATTTGCTCCCCACTTAAGCCCTTTGCATCAGGTCCTCTCTTTTCCACTCACTCCTCGAACCCCCTCCCTCATGAGCCCTTGATAATTTATAAATTATTATTTTGTCATATCTTGCCCTATGCGGCATCTCCCTTCACCCACTTTTCTGTTGTCCGTCCCCAGGGAGGAGGTCACATGTAGATCCTTGTAATCGGCTCCCCCTTTCCAACCCACTCACCCTCTACTCTCCCAGCATCGTCCCTCACACCCCTGGTCCTGAAGGTATCATCCACCCTGAATTCCCTGTGCCTCCAGCTCCTATATGCACCAGTGTACAACCTCTGCTCTATCCGGACTTGCAAGGTAGAATTCGGATCATGGTAGTGGGGATGGGGGGGGGGGCGGAGAAGAAGCATTTAGGAACTGGAGGAAAGCTGTATTCTTCATCGGTGCTACGTCACACCCTGACTGACTCATCTCCTCCTCTATACCCCTCTGTGAGGGGATCTCCAGTGGCCAACAAATGGGCTTGGGTCTCCACTCTGCACTTCTCCCTTCATTCACTATGGTAAGATTTTTTTTTAATGATGATGATGCCTTATACCTGATCCCTTCAACACCTCGTGATCGCACAGACTGGTGTGCTTGTTCCATGTGGGCTTTGTTGCTTCTGAGCTAGATGACCGCTTATTCACCTTCAAGCCTTTAAGACCCCAGACACTACCTCTTTTGATAGCCGGGCATCATCAGCTTTCTTCGCCACATTTGCTTATGCATCCATTGGTCCTCAGCGATTGTATCATGGAGGTGTGCAGCCAATGATATGATTTTTTGTTCTTTGATGCCTGATAACTGATCCCTTCGGAACCACGTGATCACACAGGTTAGTGTCTTCTTCCATGTGGGCTTTGTTGCTTCTGAGCTAGATGGCTGCTTGTTTATCTTCAAGCCTTTAAGACCCCAGATGCTATCTCTTTTGATAGCCGAGCACCATCAGCTTTCTTCACCACATTTACTTATTCACCAGCTTTGGCTTCAGCAGTTGTGTCAGGAAGGTAAGCATCATAGAATACCAATTTAATAGAAGAAAGTATTCATGCATTGAGGGAGTGCTTAAGTAGAGGCCCAAGGTCCTTCCGCCACCTTAATACTAAACCTATAAGTATAGACACATAGATCTATTTCCCCATCATATATATATATATATATATATATATATATATATATATATATATATATATATATATATATATATATTTGCATGTACATATCTTTGTATAGACCTCTATAAATGCCCTTTGCCTCCTAGCTCTTTCCTCTACTTCCCTTGACTTTCCTCCTGCCCCACTATCATGCTCCATCCACACCTGGGTTATAGCTATACCTCTTCTTTACGTAACCTTACCCTTGATCATTCCCTACCAGGCCTGCCACTACCCCCTCACCACCAATTTGGATCCCATGTTGTACCCTTGTGCCTGGGTTAGTTAACACCACCTCCCCCTATCCCTTTGAATGTAATCAGGTTTAACCTATCCCGCTGGTTGTAGTGTAGAATCCTCTGTGTCTACAATGTTTTAAAATTTCACACCCATGGACTTTAATATACATTTACTTTTACTCATTGTGATATGCATACTAAGACCTTTTAATCCAGTATTTGTGTTTTTGGTCTCTTTCCTCATCTATTATCTGATTGTTCCAATATTTCTTCTTCTAAACGTTCTACTGAGTTTTCTATTTCCTGTGCTATTTTTTCCTATTTGTTCTCTTTTTATTATGTGATTGCTCCTTTCTTGGAGCCACTTGCTTTTGCTCCAAAGTTTCAACATCTGATTTTGATGTGTATGAGCCTATTAACTATTTTTAAGACTTTCTTTATTGTAATCTGCTTTCTCTCAGCTGCTTTGTATGTGTTTGCTTGCTTACATGACTGTTTGTCTTGCACTGTTTTTTGTAATGCAATTTTCCTCAAATAGTCCTTGTTTCATGTTCATATTGAAAAATAAAGGATGGAAATCTGTTTAGAAATGCCAAGCATGTGGATATATTTATTCTAGCATGTTTTTGTTAATTAAATGATCATTTTATTGGGGGATCTTACAGCTCTTATAACAATCCACACAACAATTATATCAAGCATATTTCTACATATGCTGCCATCATTATTTTCTAGACATTTACTTTTGATTAAGCCCTTAGTATCAGCTCCTCTTCCCACCCCCGACCCTCATGACCCCTTGATAAATTATGACATATTATTATTTTCATATCTTAACCAACCACTGTCTCCATTCCCCCATGGTTTCTGTTGTTTGTCCCCCAGGAGGGGTGTGTGTGTGGTTATGTGTTGATCATTGCTATCTGTTTGCCCTTCCTCCCCTCCTCTCCCCACTTCCCCTACCCTTCCAGTATTGTTAATCCCATTCCTGTTCCTGTATTCCATCTGTCGTGAGCTCTTATCTGTTATCTATACCTGTGCAAAGCTCCTGTCTAGCCCGCAATGAAAGGCAGTACTGGGGTCATGATGGGGAAGCCTCAAGGAACTAGAGAAATATTGTGTTTCATCGGTTTTTACTGTACTCTGATTGACTCGTCTCTTCCTTGTGACCCTTCTGTGAAGGGATGCTCCATTGTCTACATGTGGGTTTGGATCTCTTTTCTGACCCACCTCATTCTCAATAATATATGGTTTCTTTGTTTGTTTGTTTGTTTGTTTGTGTGCTTGTTTTGGGTCTTCTGTTGCTTGTTACCTGATCCCTTCAGCAACTCATGGTCACACAGGCTGGTATGCTTCTTCTGTGTGGTGTTTGTTGCTTCTGAGCTAGATGGCTGCTTGCTTAACTTCAAGCTTTTAAGACCCCAGATGCTATATCTTTTGATAGCCGGGCACAATCTGCTTTCTTCACTACATTTGCTTCTGCACCCATTTTGTCTTCAGGGTTTGTGCTGGTAGGGTGAGCATCACAGAATGCCAGTTTGTTAGGGAAAAAAGTGGTCTTGCATTGAGAGAGAGTATGAGTAGAGGCCCAAAGTCCATCCACTACCTCAGTATATCTAACGTGTTTAATTGAGTTGCTTCACTAGAGAAGATACTTTCTGTTTCTTGTTTTGTTTTGAGAAATGAAAGTCCTAGCTTTTGGCTAGCATTGAAAAGGTTAATTTTCCTAAGTGAGGAAAGTAAAATGGGATTCTTAACTAGATATTCTACCAGTATGCCTTATTGTAGCATCCCATATTGCAGCCTCTCCAATAGGGATACCTGGATCATTCAATTCATAAGCCTTTCACGAATTCTACAATCTAAAGTAAGCTACTTTCTTATCTTTCCAAATCACTGAATTAAGGTTTAGCCTTGATATCCTGGCTATGGGCAAAGAGACACCTGATTGGTGGTGGTGCTCTTATATCAGTCAGGGGCAGAGCAGACTGGCAGCCCTTTGTTCATCCTAGCTTGATGCCTAGATCGTGGCCAGAGCTGTTTCATGCCTAGGGCACATTAAATTGTGAGGAAAAAAAAAAAGGTTTAGCCTTTATGGGCCTACAAATGAGTTACCTTTCATCCATCTTCCATCTAGCTTGCAATATTCTGGTACCATTTCTGTCTCTTCGGTACTTCCATGCATAATGAGGGCTTATGTAAATAAAATTTGCAGTCCCAGATTTCTCTTTCCACCTATAGTGAGCAAAATAATGGCTCCCAAATATATCATTGTCCTAGTTTTCTGAATCTGTGAATAAATATTACTTTACATGGTAAAGGAGAATTTAGCTGCAGATGGAATTGAGATTGCTAATCAGCAGATCTTAGAATTTGAAGATTATCCTTGACTATCTTAATAGGACCAATAAGTGAGTCAGAAGAGGAGGTCACATGTGGCATCAGAAGGCCTTCACTTGCTACACTGGATTTGAAGATAATGGATGGAGATTACTAGCCAAGCAATGAAGGCAGCCTACAAAAGCAGGAAAAGGCAAGATAATTCTCTTCGGGACCTCCACTCCAAAAGAAACACACCCCTGCCAGAACATTGATTATAGCCCAGTGAGACTGTGTTGGATTTCTAATCCCCATAACTGTAAAATAATCTATTATGTTTTAAAACATAATGTTTTAAAACACTGCATTTGTGGTAATTTTTTACAGCAGCCATAGAAAATTAACATAACAATAATACCCACATGCTATGGGTCTTACTATTCCCATAAAAGGGTAGAAAATGGAAGGAGTCATTTTGGAGGTGGTATAAATGTTCAATGTCTTGGACATGATTGCAGTTCTATAGGTTTCACATTTGTGAAAACCCATCAAACCATACCATTGACACAGGTGCACTGTATTGTTTGTAATTATACTTCAATGGGATCCATTCAACTTATGCATAACTTTGGCTTAGGCAATTGTGCTCCTGCAGAAACCGCACATGGATCAATAGGTAGTTGTGTTAACTGAACAAGGGAATACTACATGGTTTAAAATTAAGAAAGGTGTGTCATAGTTGTATTCTCTCACTATAAACTTATTCAATGTGCATGATGAGGAAATAATCAGAGAAGCTAGATTATATGAAGAAGAATGCGGCACCAGGACTGGAGGAAGTCTTATGAACAGCCTGCACTATACAGATGACTCAACATTGCTTGCTGAAAGTGAGGACTGAAGATCAAATATTGAAATCCTCAGTAGGGATTGCAACTCAATATAAATAAAATAAAAATCCTGACAACTTGACCAATAGATAATATAATGATAAACAGAGAGAAGTTTGAAGTTGTTAAGGATTTTATTTATCTTGCTTGGCTTCATAATTCATGTTCATAGAAGCAGTAGCCAAGATATCAAAGGACACATTGCATTGGGTAAAACCTCTTAAAGTATTGAAAAGCAAGAATGCTACTTTGAGGACTAAGTTACACCTGACATCCACAAGTCTTGTAACATTCTGTTGCTGATACCGTAAGTATTATCTAAGAAGATATTTTCTCTCTAGTTTCCTCACTTTTTTCAGAGTTCTCACCAGAAATTCCTGTGTCACCCATAATTCTACCAGCAATCTTTGTAATAAAATCTATATTTCCCACAAACGTTGCAAATAGAGGAAGATTCTTACCATCTTTCAACATCTCTGGGCTTGGTATTCCTTGAAGATCTCCATGTGTCTTGTCACTGATCTTTCCCTGTGTCTAGGAGATTCTCAGTGAAAGGACCCTATGCCTTGAATGCCTTTGCAAGGTCAATAAAACACAAGTAAATATGTTTCTGGCACTCTCTGTTTTCAGCCAAGATCCAGCTAACATCAGCAATGATATCCATTGTTCTAAATCCTCTTCTGAATCTGGCTTGCATTTCTGGCAGTTCCCAGCCAATGTACTGCTACGACCATTGTTAGGTAATCTTCGGCAACATTTTACTGGTATGTGATACTAATAATATTATTCTATAATTTGCACATATTTTAAGTCTTTTTTCTCCGGAATGTGTACAAATATGAGTTTCTACCTATCAGTCAAGGAACTCTCTTCTACATTTCTTGGCATAGATGATTAAGTGCTTCCAGTACATCATCAACTTATTGAACCTTTCCTTCTGTATTTTATCAATTGCTGGAGCCTTGTTTTTGGCTAATGCCTTCAGTGCAGCTTGGAGTTGTTCCTTCAGTGCCATTCGTTCTTGCTCATATGCTATCTCTTGAAAATTGAATGTCTCTTTTCTTTGTACAATAACTCTTTGTACTCTTTCCATCCTCTTTAGATGCTTCCTGCATCGTTCAATATTTTGCCAATAGAATCTTTCAAAATTGCAACTCAAGACTTGAATTTGTCTTTAGTTCTTTTTCTGTACAATATGCTAGGTATGTTCTTCCTTTTTGATTTTCTAACTAAATCTTAGCACGTTTTAATATAATACTTTATTTTGTCTTCTCAAACTGCCCTTTGAAATTTTCTGTTCATCTCTTTTAGTTCATAATTTCTGTCATTTGTCTTAGCTACTCTATGATTAAAAGCCAGTTTCAGGGTCTCTTCTGAAATTCACTTTGACATTTTATGCTTTCCTGCCTTTTTAACAACCCTTTACTTTCCTACTGCATAATGGTCTTGATGTTATCCCACAGTTCATCAGGTCTTCTATCATGAGTGCTGAGTACTTCAAAGATTTTCTTGAGAAGGTCTCAAAATTCAAGTGGGATATATTGAAGGTCATATTTTGGTTCTAGTGAGCTTTCTTTAACTTTCTTAATCTTCAACCTGAACTTACATATCAGAAATCGATGGTCCCTTCCACAGTCTACCCCGGCCTTGTTCAAGCTTCTGATATTGAGATTCTTCATAATCTCTTCCCACAAATGTAGTCAATTTGAACATATGTATTCCATCTGAAGAAGTCCATATACTGCATACTATGTGTATAATAACCTTTTGTGTTGTTGAAAAATATATTTTGATGAATAAATCACTAGTCATGCAGAATTCTACCATGTGATCTCTAACTTCATTTCAATCACCAAGACCATATTTCCCAATGATTACTCCTTCCTCTTTGTTCCTACCTTTTGCATTCCAATCACCAATAATTATTCATGTATCTTGATTGCATGTTAGATCAATTTCAGAGTGAATATATTGGTAGAAACTTTCAATTACTGCATCACTATCCGTAGTGGTTGGTACATAAATCTATATAATATTTTTGACTGAATTTCCAAATATGGGAATAGATGTTTACCCATCATAGATAGCATTGTACTTCAGGATAGATTATAAAATGTCCTCTGTTATTATTATTAATCATTTTATTGGGGGATCTTACAGATCTTATAACAGTCCATAATTCAATCGTATCAAGCACACTTGCACATATGTTGCCATCATCATTTTCAGATCATTTTCTTTCTACTTGAGCCTTTGGTATCAGCTCCTCTTTTTTCTGTATCCCTCCCCCATCCTCCTGAACACTTGATAAATTGCATATCACTCACTATTGTTATTTTTTTTCTTACACTGTATTCTCTCTCCCTTCACCCATATTCCTGATATTTGTCCCCCTTGGGAGGACAGGGGTTATATAGCCATCATTGTGATTGGTTTCCCCTTTCTTTCCCTCTTCCTCTCCCCTCCCCTCACAGTATCACTATTCCCATCACTGTTCCTGAGGGGTTTATCTGTCCTGGATTCCAAGTATCCAGAGCTCTTATCTGTACCACTGTTTATACTCTGGTCTAGCATGACTTGTAAGGTAGAACTGGAGTCACAATAGTTGGGAGGAGGAAGCATTCAAGAAATAGAGGAATGTTGTCTGTTTTGTCAGTACTGTATTGCACCCTGGCTGAATTGTCCCTTCTGTGTGATCCTTCTGTGTGATCCTTCTGTGAGGGGATGTCCAATTGTCTACAGATGGTATGTTAGTCTGGGTAGACTAGAAAAACAAATCCATAGACATTCATATGTGTATAAGAAAGAGTTTTATATATACAAGAGCAGTTGAGTAGTGAGAAAACATCCTAACCCATTTCAGATCAAGTCTACTATCAGCCCATATGTCTGATACCAATCTATAAAGTCCTCTTCAGACTCACAAAACAAATGCAATGAGGCCAAATCCAAGAAGATCACAGGCCAGTGTGTTGGAAGTCTTGTGGATCCCACTGGCATTGTAATCATCTCAGCACTGGCAGGGGTCTCCATGGCTCCAGAGGTCTAGTTACATCAGCCTCTCTCCATGTGTCTTCTCCACAGGGATATGTCTCAGGGAGGGAGGCTTGTCAGTAGTGAGTCTCCACGGGAGTGAGCAGAGAGAGTGTGTCTCCCACCTCCAATGAGGCAATACAGGAGTTCTCAGAATCCTCAGGAGAAGGTCATGCCCATACAGAGGCCTCATTAGCCGTGTCCTGATAAACAGGCTCGACCCCCACCCCTATACTCTTAACCCTCAAATTGACACCAGATTATGTAACTACCACAAATAGGCTTTGGGTCTCCACTCCAACCCCTCTTGTTTGCATCAATATAATTGTTTGTTATTAGATCATCTGATACCTGATATCTGATACCATCAACCCCGTGTAATTACACAGGCTTCTGTACTTTTTCCATGTGGGTTTGGTTGTTCCCATGCTAGATGGCCATTGTTTAAGTTCAAGTCTTTAAGATCCCAGATGCTATATCATTTAATAGCAGGCACCATCTGCTTTCTTTACTACATTTGCTTATGCACCCATTTTGTCTTCAGCAATCATGTTGGGAAGGTGAGTATCACGGAGTGCCAGGTTATTAGAACAAATGTGCATAGACCTATATGCCTATCATTATAAATTATTATTTTACATATATTCATGCCTATATTTATACCTCTATAAATGTTTTTGCCTCCGAGTTCTTTCCTCTATTTTCTTTACTTGCCTCTTGTCCCACTGTCTAGTTTACCCTTCTTTATGTTATCAGTAATTCGTCTTGGACACATTACACTTGATCAAACCCCACCAGATGTTCTACACCCTCCTTGACATTGCTTTTAGATTCCTCATTGTTCCCTTGTCCCTGAGTTTGTTGGCTCACCACTCCCTTCCCCCACTTCCTCCTCTCCGATGACCCCCAGAACTGTTGGTCCTGTTGTTTTCTCCTTGGGATTCTTAATCCTACCTATCTTATATAGATGGACATAGAGAAAAAGGAAAGGGGGAAAAAAGCCTATAAATACTTCCTGTCTGTCTGCTGATCTTTATGAATCTATTGATAAGATACCAAGCCCTGGCCCCCAAGTCAGAAGTCTATTTTTGGGATTTCTCAGAGACGTTACTTTACTCCCTGTGTTAATCCAGATAGACTAGAGAAACAAATTCATAGACACTCATATGTGCATAAGAAAAAACTGTATATACAAGAGCAATTTAATATTGAGAAAACATGCCAGTCCAATCCAGATCAAGTCCATAAATCTGATACTAGCCCATATGTCCAATACTAATCTGTAAATTCTTCTTCAGAATCACGCAAAACATGTGATGATGCTGAATGCAGGAAAATTACCAACCAGTGGGTGAAAAGTATTGTAGATCCAGTGGCAGTAGAAGCATCTCAGGCTTGGCTCGGGCATCTCCATGTGGCTCCTCTAGCTCCAGCACTCTGGTTTCATCAGCATAGCTCCATGTGGCTGGTCAGCAGGAAGATGAAGCAGAGAGAGAATATGTGTTCCACCTCCAGAGAGAAAGATGGGAGTTCCCAGCAGCCTCTGGAGAAGGCCATGCCCACAAAGAAGTATCATTGGCTATGACCTGATTGACAGGCTAAACTCAACCCCTATAACCTATTTAACAAGTTGACATGAAATTATATAACTACTCATTCCCCTTGCTTCTCTGTTGCACTCCCTTCACGCCCGCCCCCTACCCCATGGGAGGGGATAAGACCAGGCACACTTTCTACTCTGTGTCTCCAGTGCTGGTCCCCCATAGCACTTTGGGCCAGTAAGGGATGTAGTATTTTGTGGTGCGGCTGGCCCTATGGTCTTCTCTGTTCAACTGCTGCTCTGAGCAGGAATTTCATCCTTGGGGCTTGATGGGCCATGACTCAGTCACTTTCTCTCTCTTCTTCTTAATTTTCTCCCATGTGGTCTGGACAGACCTGCCTCTCTCCCCAGGCTATATCTTCAGTGCTGTCCTCTGTAGTACGTTCTTCTCAGGAGGGAGTCAATGAAGCTTGGACTGGGCACGGTCTGCAGTTCTCTCTGTTAGTTCCCTGCTCCATGCTGGTATGTTGCCCTCAAGGCTTGGCGCACTAGGATGATGTCTGGTCCCACTCTCCCTTTCTCCTGAAGACATGAACAATACATCCTCATGGATGGATTAGTGCCCTGTTCCCCTATGACCCTTGTCATTTTCTCCCTGCCCCCACCCCACCTCCTTTTTAGATGGATGCCAAATACATCCAAGGGTTGAGTCTGGACCTCAACTCAGGAATTATGCGTTAAGTAGCTTATCCTCTATCTCCATGGTGCTTTTTGAGCTTATCTCAGTGTACTCATGTTGTGCTTGTCTCTTTGTGCTTGGCTAACTTCGCTTAACATAATTTCAACCAACTCTTCTCATCAGGCGATGTGCTTCATACATTGGTCACTACTTCTTAGGGATGCATAGTACTCCATTGTATTTATATACCAGACTTTTTATTCTACTCATCAGTTGTTAGAAATTTAGGTTGTTGCCAATTCTTTGACATTGTGAATTGTGCCATAATGAACATTGGAGTTCAGATGTCTGGTCATGGTCTGTTTCTTATTTCTTCTGGGTATATGCCCAGTATGGTCATATGGTAGCTCAATTGACATTTGTTTTAGGTATCGCCAGATCTATTTCCATAGTGGCCGCACATACCTACAGGACCACCAGCAGTGGATGAGAGCTCCTTTCTCACCACACCCCCTCCAGCACTTATTACTTTCTGATTTTTTGAATTGGACTATTTTTGAGGGTGTTAGATAGTATCTCATGGGTGTTTTAATTTGCATTTCCTTATGGCTAATGATCAAGAACATTTTCTCATATGTTTATTGACCATTCGGATTTCTGTTCTTGTGAAACTTCTGTTTAGGTCTTTTGCCCACCTCCTCAATGGGCTATTTGTTTTTTTCTAATTGTAGGTTAACAAAGTATTGTAGATTTTAGTAATAAGCCCTTTGTCTGATGTAGAATTGATAAAGATGCTTTTCCAGTCTGTGGAATCTCTTATTATACTCTTGGGGAAGTTTTTTGATGTACGCATTGTTTTATCTTTAGTTTATCCTACAACTGACAATTTGTACATCTCTGTGTTTTTGTTCTTCCCTATTTCTCATAGTCTATGTATTGCCAGCACCAAAGTTCTTAGGTTTGTCCCATTGATGGCCCTATTAGTTTGGGCTTCTATCTCAAGGTCTGTGATCTACCTTGATGAGGTCATTAGTTTATTGTACCAAGCTGGCCAATAAACACATGAAGGATTAATTGAAGGGCAGAGAGATAAATGGCTCAGCCAGCCTTGCCTTTCTTGTATCTCGCTCTTTGATCATTGGACCAGTGTGTAGCTGCCTTGCTTGTTCTTTGCCTCAATTTGCAAGCTACACTACCTGTGGGACACCTAACCCATGGACTATATCACTGTAATTTGAGGTTCCTTCAGGACCTACTTTGCACACCATTGGAATTTACGTCTCTTGAGCTGGGGATTGTCGGACCCTGTCATCTGGCTGACTGTTGGTGACCTGCCTTGCTGTTTGCTGCCTGTGACTGAATAGCCTGAATTGCTCCACAGAGGACTACCTGGTGGCCTTCAAGACTTGAAGGACTGCCAGTGTCTCACAACTGTCTCACGGGAGTGAGTTGCACTGAGCCATTTGAACTGCTTTATAATTTAATTAACTATTTCTTATGATATAAATATATTTCAGCATTCTGGTTTTGTTTCTCTAGAGAACCCTGTCTAACACACTTGACTTTATTCTTGTGCATGGAGTGAGGTGAGGGTCTCTCTTCATTTTTCTGCAGTTAGAAATCCATTTTTTTCTAGCCCCACCTATTGAAAAGGGCGTCCACATGCCATTTGATGATTTAGGAGATCAGCTGAGTATATGCTGATGTTTTTATTTAGGGATTTTCTGTTGATTTCCTTTGGTCTCAATATCTGGTGTTATGCGAGTACCACACTGTTGTTATACGAGTACCACACTGTGGTGGTATAATAGGTGTTAAGGTAAGGTAAAACAAGCCCTTCAACTTTGTCCTTCTTGAGGAGTTCTCTGCTAATTCTAGGTATCTTCCTTTTCCATATGAAGTTGATAGTTTTTCCAATTCCTTGAAGAAAGGTATTGCTATTTATATCTGCACAGTGTTAAACTTATATAGTGCCTTGGATAGAACTGACATCTTTTCTATATTGAGTCTTCCAACCCACAAGCATGGGATAGTCTCCCATTTGTGAAGCTAATTTTTGGTTTCTTATAATAGTATTCTGTAGTTTTTCTCATATTTATATATTGGTTAGGTGTATCCCTGGATATTTTGATTTGTGCTTGGCCATTTTGAAGGATACTACCTTTCTTATCTCCTCTGTGATTTCATCTGATGTATAGAGCAATCCGAAAGACTTCTGTTTGTTGATCTTGTAGCCTGACATTCTGCCATATTCCTCTATCACTTCCAGCACTCCTCTTGTGGAGCTCTTGGGGGTTCAAATTTATAAAATCATATCACTGCCAATATAATACTTTTACCTCTTCTTTCTCCAGACATATACCTTGAAGATTTTTCCTTTGTCTTATGTTGTTAGATAGGACTTCCAGTACAATGCTGTCCCCTTTTTCATTGTCATTGTTTTCATCTTTCTCCATTGACTACTAAGTTGGCTGCTGATTTTTCATATATTGCTTGTATTATATTGAGTAATTTTCCTTCCATTCCTATCTTTTTGAGTGTCTTAAACAGAAATGGGAGTTATATGATGTTGAATGCCCCCCCCCAATATTATCATGTGGTTCTTATCCTTTTTCTTGTCAATATTGTTAATAATGTTAATGGACTTCTGAGTGTTGAACCATCCCTGCATCTCTAGAATAAATCCCACTTGGTCATAATGAGTTATTCATTTTATATACTTTTGTATTCTATTGGCCAAAATTTTGTTACAGAATTTTGCATCGATGGTCATTAGAGATATTAGTCTGTAATTCTCAATTCTTGTGGGATTTTTGCCCACTTTAGGTATCAGTGTTATACTAGTTTAATAGAAAGAGTTCAGGAGTTTGCCATCTTTTTCTACACTTTTGAAGGGTTTGTGTAGGATTGGTGTCTTTCCTTGAATATTTGGTAGGATTCTTCTGTGAAGTCATCTGGCCCAGGAGATTTTTTTGTTGGTAGTTGCTTAATATCCTTATCTATTTCTTCTATTGCTATGGCTTTGTTGTGGTTCTTGATGTCCATCTGGGATAATCTAAAAAGGGATTGTTTTTCCAAGTATTTGCCCATATCTTCCAAGTTGTTGAACTCATTGGAGTACAGACCTTTATAGTAATATGAAATTAACCTTTTAATTTGAATAGAATCCATTGTAATTTCCCGTTTCATCTCTCATATTGGCTGTTGATGTTTGTTCCTTTCTTTGCTTAGGTTTGCCAGCAATCTATCAATTCTGTTAATCCTTTCAAATAATCAGTGTTGGCTGCATGGCTTTCTTGCATTGTGTTCTTGTTTTCCCACTCATTTATCTCTGCCATGATTTTTATTCTTTCTTTCCTTCTGCTATTAATAGGATTATTCTGTTGACTCTGCTATAATTGCTGGAGGTTGTGTGACAGCATATCAATCATAAGTCTCTCTTCTGTTTTCATGTGTGCATTTAACTCTATCAAACTTCCTCTGATAACTGTTTTTGCTGTGTCTCAAAGATTTTGGTGCATTAGATTATCATTCTCATTGGTTTTAAAAAAACTTCCTAATTTCACCTCTGATCTGGTCCAATACCCACTCACTTTGCAATAAGGAGTTATTCATCCTCCAGTTATTTCCCCTAGCTTTCTTAACCATAGTTTTGTTGATTTTCAGTCTTATGATGTACTGGTCCAAGAGGGAAATCTGACTGATCTCTATGTACTTCAATTTACTCAGGCTTGGCTTGTGTTCTAGCATGTGGTGTATGTTTTAGTATGTGCGTTGTGCACTTGAAATCATTGAAATTTTGCCTTTGTGTGGAGAACTCTAAAAATATCTATAAGGTCAAGTTGCCCAATTGTAGAGTTTAGTTCTATTGCCTCCTTGTTATGTTTCTTTCCCTGTGTTTATCTTTCTCAGAAAACAGAGTATTAAAGTCACCTACTATGGTTGTTGAGACTGTGATTTCTTTTTTCAGGTTTTGAAGAGTTTGACAAATCTGGCGGTCTCTCATTGGGCATATGTGTATTTATTATGCTCATGGGTTCTTGGTCTACTGATTCCTTGAGCATCATATAGTATCCCTCCTTATCTCTTCTTATGGCTTGCCCCTTGGGATCAATTTTGTCAGAGATTTGGATTATCACCCCTGCTTTATTTTGCTTGATATATTTTTCTCCAGCCTTTCATTCTTAGGCTATTTTTGTCTGTGAACTTGTAAACAACAAGTTGATGGGTTATATTTTCTAAGCAAGTCTAGTAGTCTCTGTATTTTAATGGGTGAGCTCAGACCACTGACATTCAGGTTATTGCCTCCATCTGTGAACTCTGTGAAATCATCTCATACCTTTTGTGTTGGGTGTTCACCTACTTCCCTTCTTGTCAGACTGTTGTGTGTGTCAGGGGGGAGAGTTGTGGTTGCCATCATTTCAACATTGAGCTAATGTTATCTTGGAAATCATTTTTTATATGTTGACCTCTGGTGGAGTTGCTCTATGTGGTGGTCTCCTATTTGTGCTCCGTGAATGTTGTTCTACTGACCACAATGGGTCGATAAAAATTTTTTGTAGAGCTAGGTTTCTTTCAATATATTCTTTGGATTTTTCCTTGTTCAGGAAGATTCTTACTTCTCTGTCTATCCTGATACACAGTTTGGCAGGGTAGAGGATTCTAAGGTTAACATTGTTCTCTTTCAACTTTTGGAATATGTTACTCCACTCTCTCCTCTTCTTCATGGTGTCTGCTGATAGATCGGAGCATAATCTTATCTGAGTACCTTTTTATAAATCATTTTATTGCAGACTCGTACAATTCTTATCACAATCCATACATACATACATTGTATCTAGCACATTTGTGTCAAGCACACATCATCATTCTCAACATATTTTCTTTCTACTTGAGCCCTTGGTATCAACTCATTTTCTCCCCCCCGACTTCCTCACAAACCCGTGATAATTATTTTTATGTCTTACCCTGAGTATCTTTATAAGTGACTACCTTTTCCCCTCACTGCTCTTATGATGTTCTCCTTTTCCTCAAATTTGGATAATTTAACTATTATGTGCCTTGGTGAATTCTTCCTGGGATTCAGTCTAGCTGGTGTCCTCTATGCTTCCTGAATGGTTGCCAGCGATCTATTCTCATTCATTAAGCTGTGGAAAGTTTCTTCCATGAATTCCCTCGCCATTTTTGAAGTTTACTTTTTTGAAATATCTCGTTCTGGCAAACCCATTATTCAAACATGTCATAGCATTAGACATTGTTCTCAGATTTTCTTCAGCTTCTTTGATTATCTTGTTTGACTGTTTTGCCACTTGTTGGAGTCTGCCTGGCTATCCCTAGGTCACTGGTGTGGTTCGCCACTTCTTTTAGTCTGTTGGTGAAATTTATTAACTTGTTATTTGCATTGTTACCTTGTCCCTTTGGTGCGTCGTCTTTAGCTACTCTGTCATTTCATCCTTTTTCTGTATTATTTCCCCTCATATGTTGTATGACTCCAAGCAGCATTCTGAAGATTTATTTCTGTAGTAGAACAATACCTGATTCCTCTGTGCACACTATTAAGTTCAGGACTTACTCCAACATTGTATTTTGTTTCTCCTACTTTTCATTGAGTTTGTTCTGGCTGGTTGTGTCTGCATGTCTTTTTGGAGGAGCTTGGTGCCATTTTTCAGAGAGTCAAAGGGCACTGGACTCTCTCTTTGGGAGGCCCATAGGAATGCTTCTGCAAACTGCCTAAAGCCAACTGTGCTGGGGGATCTGGCTACTGCTTTATCCCACTGGGATTTCAATCTTTCCCTAGTCAACCAGGATTTTGTTATTTGGAGGGCAAGATGGATGGCCCTCTTAGGAGAAGCAGGTTGGATGACTACGAAGGTAGTACTTCCCAGGTCAACTGCATGGGAAGTCACAGCAGTGTAGCCTACGGCGGTGTGGAGCACCTCAGAGGGTGGGCAGGATTGCCCTCAGTAGAGTGGAGCACCATGGAGTGTGGGCAAGGATCCCCACAGTGGCAGGTTGCACCCCAGAAGGTGTGCAGAGGTGCCCTCGGTGGCATGGAATGGTGCAAAAGGAGGGAAGGGTGCCCTTGGCAGCAGAGAGAAGCCCAGAGGGTGGGTGGGGGTGCCCACAGCAGCAGAGAGCACCCTTGAAGCCAGCTGTGGCGGCATTAAAACAAAGCTGGGCCAGAGCTGGCCCAGTACCAGCCACAGTAGTGGTGGGGTTAAGAGAGAGAAAAGAAGAAGAAGAAGCACTGATCCAGCTGTAACTGTGGTGGGATTAAAACTAAGCCCCCAACAGGCCAAGGCTGTGCCAGCCGTGACTGTAGTGAACTAAAGCAAGCATTGATCCAGTCACTGCAGTGATAATCCCAAAGCCTACCGCTCTTTAAAATCTAGTGAACCTGTGTCTACTTCTCTTTATGATGCTACTCTTGTGATCTGAAAGAATGAAGTATCCCTCTCAGTGTCTCTCCTGCATTGATTTCTGTGGAGTCCCTCCGGTGTGTGTTACTCCGTTGCTATCTTGCCACCTCTCCTCTGAAATGTCTTTTTTGACATTGAATGTCACACCACTTCTCTTGAATCTGTTGTTCTCAGCATAGTAAACTATATGATTTTCTGATTCAAATAAGCAATACCAGTCTACTTCAGCTCACTAACATCTTGGGTATAAAATTTTACAGTCTACTTCAGCTCACTAATGTCTTGGGTATAAAATTTTATATGTTCTATTTAATTTTTGATGACTTCCACTTTTCCTAGATTCATACTTTGTACATTCAAAGTTCTTCTTATTATTTTCAGTTCTTTTGTCTCATTTTGAATCGTGTCCCTTCAGCAAATAAAGGTCCTAAAGGCTCGCCTCCATCATTCTGATCAACTCTACTATAAGAAGGTAGTTCTTAGTCATGTATTGAGGGTGTTCTGACCTGAGACAGTCATTGCTGGCACTATCTATGACAGTAATCGGCTGCTATTCGTGTGATTTTCAGTACCTGGCAATGTTCCACTGCTATCTACAAGATTTTCTGTTACTAATTCCTCCAAAGTAGTCTGAACTTAGACTAGAAGTTCTGCTATAACTTGTTCACCTTTGGTGACCCTACTATTATTTGAAATATGAATGATGTAGCTTCAAGCATCACAAGCCACCACAGTACAATAAGCTGGCATACAAGTGGTGAATTCTGACCCCCTTAGTTCTAAATAAAAGCAATTATGCAGTGAAATGTGTTATCATACAGACATACTGATGGGAATTTGCCCATGTTACACGTCCCTGAGCTGTCTTCCCTTCTCACCTAGACACAGATCTGTCTCTTTCCAGTTTGGTTTTACGCACAAAGATTGGAGCTGAAAAACACATTTAGTTATTCTTTCTCCCTAATGATATGAGTAAATATCGTTATACACTCCCTTAGGGAATCTAATTTGGAAAACTTTGTTATTGCAAAGGGACTAATATGATAGGCCATAAACTTTCCCAGACCTCCTTAGGCTTTGCCTCCTAGAAATGACTTTCCTCATACCAAAGAGACCACTGCTCCTTTTTTGGTAACCTACAAAAAGGATAAATTCTCCATCATATAATGCAGAGATCTATGGCTTCCTAGCTCTCTCTTGTTCTGTACTGCTTAATGAGCTCTACCTCTCCCCAGGTACCCGAGGATTTTCAGTTACTCCTCTAGTTCCTCTTCATGGGTACTCCAGAGTACCAAAAACTAAATGCACATGCACCCACATTTTATGTAACCTGACTCAGAAAAAATTAGCTAGAGAGTTGGGAGCAGAAGAAAATCTTCCTTGATATTTGGTGCTTTTACTTCTCTCTTTTAAAAAAGAGGATATAACCAGAGATGATTTAAAATACACATTTTATACTCCAGTGATTTCCTATAATACACATACTAACAGTTCCAAAATAACTCAGCATCAGTAATCCATAATTTATCATCCAACTTTGTTATGTTCAATTATTTATATGCTGAAACAGTGTGTTCCTGAGAGGCAAACGCGCTAAAAAATATTTCTCATAAAAGTTAGAAGATGAAAAATAATGCAGTGTTAAATTGAAGATATCAACATAGGGTATATGGATAATCACAAAGATTTTCATAGGAGACTTCTCCAAAACCTGACAGAATGACCATTTGCTATCAGTTGTCTTTTGCGGGGAGAGGTGGTGCTAGTCATACATCACATTTTATTGCCTGCACAGATACCATAAAACAATGTTTCTTTTAATCATTTTGAGAAGACAGAATTCAATCACAGGCTCCACAAATATTTCGTTAACATCTATAATATGACAAGCACTGTTACCATAAAAACACGAATAAGATCCAGCTCTTGACCTTAAGGAAGCTTCAGTCTAGCAGGAAGGGCAGGCTGTAGACACACTATATCCATGGCAATCTAGTTAAATGCTGTCATAGAGTAATATGGGAACTTAAAGGAGAGAGCAATTAATCCTATCAGCAGGAGATGTGGGATGGAGAGTGAGGGAAATCAACTCCCCAAGAAAGCAATTGGTTGTCGGACCTTGAAGGTGAAAGTTCTTTGATTGAATAAGATAAGGAAAAATCATAGAACAGGGTAGAGGGACAGTGTTAACTTGTATCCCCGCCCACCCCCAAATACCCAAAGGAATCCAGTTCCTGTAGCTATGGGCATAATCCTTCTGTTATGCTGATGAATTTATACATGAGTAAGATAGGTTCTAAGTCTGATCTGAGTTATGAAAGGAATAGATTAGACATAAAGGTATATACACAATGGAAAGGCCCATGCCATGTGAAGTTGAGCCAATAGATGCCATAAAAACTGACAATGAACAAAAGAATGCCTGGGGCTATCAACAAGAAAGAATCCACACAGTGGATTTTAGCTTCCAGAATGCTGAAAAACTTAATTTCAGTTCTTTAAAGTCACCTAATTGTGCTATCTGCATTACAGTAGCAGTAAAACTCATTGAAATATAAGAGTTTAGTTTATTTTCACTTTAAATTTCAATATAATTTGCTTGACTGACTTGAACTAATGTTTTCAGAAAACTTTTACATGTGTGGTTTATAACTGTGAGCTACTTTAGTGTTGGAAATGTAGTATGGGAAGATTGAAGCTGACTTTAATGTTAGACAGAATGGAGGTAGAGCCAAGATGACAGACTACACAGTAGTTTATCCAGAGCCTCTTCAACAAAGACTCAAGAAACCAGGTGAAATGAGTACAGATGACAATCCCGAACACAGAGAGTCAAAAGTAAGATAAACAAGTAGATCAAATACAGATAAAATGAAGAAACTGAATGAAAACAGCAAATAAGGAGGCATCATAAGCAGTATACTGCCAACTGGAACACTGTGGCCATTTTGAATTATTACAAGCCATTTTCCAATTGCAGAAGGAAACAGAAAGCCCCTCTGCTAAGTGAGCAAAGTGGTGTGACCTCCTGGTTAAATGGCACTAACTACTGTGGCTTCAAAGAAACGATGACCCTATAACGTGCAAACTTCAAGAGTCTGCTTAGGATGGCTGACTACAGGAAGCCAAAGTGTTTTCCTAAACTGCGGTCCTGAAAGCAGTTACAAGCAAGTTTTTAAAGGAAAAGAATCACATAGGGACTTTCCTGTGAAGCCAGCAAGCGTTACAGAAATAAGAGTAACATGATTGGTTTTACATCCAAAGCAAGAGTTATAAAAGCAAGAATAGCATAATTAATTTTACCATAAATAGAATAATTAATTTTCATTTTTACTGAATGGCATCCTGATCCTGAGTGGGCAGGGTACCTTCTAGGAACTACGCCAGCGGAGCTTTCCCAGGAGGAAGAGGAAGGTGAGTAGGTGAGCAGTCAAAATGGAGTGACTGTGGCTAATTTGCCTCACTGAAAACCAGAAGTGCAGCCTCCCAACCCTACCCTCCTTAAAGCTGGACAGCTCTCCTCCCCACTACAATGTTTGTGCTGATATTTGATCTTTCTTTCATCTTACTTCTATCTTCTGCCCTCCCTATCCTCCATACATACCCCCATCACCTCCGAGGTTAGACTGAAGTCTACACTGCTACTGCAGTTGTATTCCATGGCTAGCATTTGTCTCAGTACGGTACACCTTCTATGTGATTTTTCCCTTGTTTCCTTTTGCCTTTCTTCTTAGCCCTTCTCTCTTCCCCTCCCTCATTTTAAATGGTTTAGGTTTCCTTTTTATTCCCCTCCCTCATTTTTTAATACCTTTGGAGTGGGTGCTCTGCCTTGTCACCTCTGCCGTCATTGGAGCCCACCCCTGACATTCTGTGGTCAGTGATATACATCTCCATGAATTCAGTGCGACCTGCTGTCCTGATATATGTCTGGTTGCTAGCCCTTGCACCAGTACTGTGCGGTTTTTGGTTTTGTTTGTTTGTTTTCTCTTTTCCTACTTTTTTGGGTGTGTTTTCTTATTTCTTAGGAGTCTCCTCTTTCCCCTCCCCAACTACTTATTACTTTTTCTTGTTTGTTTTCTCTCTTTATTTTTTTATTTTTTTCCAAGTTATTGAGAGCCAGCAACACTATACAGCCATAACCATGACACACTTCCCACTCCAACCACTAGAAGAGGGACATCACTCACCCTAGCACCACTGGATCAATAATAGTTGACAACCTATACCCATTCACTCCCCCACTTAATTGCTCTGCATGACTAGTATCAGAGATTCATGCTTATCTCCCCACCAGCTACAAATTCACTCAGAGACAGAGGTTGAGTGCCTCAGTGTTACCGAACTAGTGATCAAAGTAGCAAGCCCACCCATTGCTAGGATATAGTAAAACAAACCAAAACAAACAAAAAAAATCTGGGTAAAGGAAGCCAACATACAAACAACAAATCAATGCAATAAGTCTATTTGGTAGTTACATAATTTCATGTTAACTTGAAGTGTAGGAGTGGAGTCTAGTCTTCCACTAAGGTCTTGACCTGATGGTGCCTCCTTGTGGGCATGACCTCCTCATAAGAAGGGCTCTGGAAACACCCCCCACCCTTTATCTCTGCCTTCACCTTCCTGCTGTCAAGTCACTTGAATAGCTTCCAGAACCTTGCTGAGACTTTCCGAACTCTAGAGATGCATCCACCACCATTGGATCCACAAGACTTTTCACCGACCAGCTTGTGATATTCCTACATTCTGCATCATTGCATGTGGTTGTGTGAGTTTGAAGAGGGACGTATGGATTAGTTCCAGATTCATGGACTTGTATTGTACTGGATTGGGATGTTTTTCTGATCTGTTACTACTCTCTTGATATAAAGCTCTTTCTTAAATGTATATGAGTCTCACTGGATTTATTTTTTTCTAGTCAACTGGCCTAGCACAGACTACAATGGCTCAGAGACAACAGGCAAATTCAAATTTCTCTCTTTCTCTAACACACACACACACACACACACGAAAAGATGGCCCAAACAAATGAACAAAATACAGGGCCAGAAATTTTTCTAGAGAAATAAATTCTAGTGAAACTGTCTGATAAGAAATTCAGTTTATTATTATATGTCCTTTCAACACTTAAGAAGAAGATCAAGGAAACCAGAGGAAAAATGAAACTCAAGGAGAATTCAGGAAAATAATTTAAGAACAAATGAACAAAATTAAGAAAAATATTAGAAATCATACAAAAACTACAATTAGAAATCTGTCTTAATACTAAAATTTAAGACATCGATAATTCATTGGAAGGGCAAGAGAGTATGGAATTTAATCAGTGGAAGACAGAATTCACAAAACCAGAGACATGCGTTCATATTAATCTACGAAAGAAATACTAAGAAAAAGAACAAAAAAGGAGAAGTAAAATTTATGAATTATATAAGACACATTTAAGAGAAATTATTTCTATGTGAACAAAATTCCAGAACAAGAACACACACACACACACACACGAAATAAAATAAAACCAGGAAAGATTATTGAGTATTTCTTGGAAACAAACTTCTATAATATCACAAAAGAAAAGAAGTAATGCATTCAAGCATTTTATAAATCCCAAATAAGATAGACCCTAAAAAAATCCCCAAGTGATCATAACTAAATTTTCCAAACCCAAGACAAATAAAGAATCCTAAAAGCAATTAGGTAAAATGAGAAATTACCCACCAAGAAGAATATAAATCAACTAATTTAAATTAACCAAGCCTTGAAATTTTGGCCGAAGCAAGAAAACAATGGGATGGTGTATATAAAGGCTGGGGGAGTGGGGATGCTTGTATATATGTATATAACAAAATTGTTCCTCAAATATGGTGACAAAATTAGGACATTCCAAGATAAACAGAAGCTAAGGGAATTTGTAAAATTTTGACAAACTTCACAAGAAATACTAAAGGGAATCCTTCAGACAGACAATCAATGGCAGCAGATAAAAATTAAGAGTTTAAGACACAAGACAAATCACCTGGAAATCAACTCAGATATAGAAGCATCACAAATACCACAAACCTGAAACACTGAAAATAGAAAGAGACATCAATTTGAAAATAATGACAGCTACAAGGGGTAAAAAGGAATAAATGATAGAGTTATAGAACTTTAAAAACAGAAAGGCAAGATTATTTGATGATAGGATGACCTGCTCTAAACTCACACAGATGATAATACATTACAGAATATCCTAAAAAAACAAAAACAACTTCTCACCAAATTAAGAAAGGTTAAACTTACAAAGCCTCAATAAACACTAAAACACCAAGAATGAAGGAAATAATAAGAAAATCTGTAAATAAATTGAACTCACCACAGGGGGAAAATGTGGTACAAAAAAAATCATCAAATACACACACATACAGAACAAAATGACAGAAGCAAATTCATGCCTATCTACAATTACACTAAATGTGAATGGATTAAACAAACCTACTACCCAACTCCAGTTAAGCCTACTCTACAACCAGGACAACCAAAACAGCTCGGCATTGGTACAATGACAGACACACAGATCAAGAGAGCAGAATTGAGAACCCAAAAGTAAATCCATCCACATACAGAGAACTAGTCTTTGACAAAGTGCAAAATCAAAAAAATTTAAGAGTTAGTTTCTTCAACAAATGGTCCTGACAAAACTGAACATCTATTCATTAAAAAATGCCCAGGACCAATAACTCCCATCATATACAAATACTTACGCCATATAGATCAAAGACCTAAATGTAAAAACTACATTCCCAAAGAAAATTAAAGGGAAACTTCCAAAAAGGAAACTTGATAATATCAAGTGGATTAAGATTCATAGTGACCCTATCGGACAGCGGAGAACTCTTCCCCATCGCTTACAGGGGTTTACATCTTTCTTAAAGGGACTGCTTCAGCTTTCTTCATAGTTGGAAGCTGCCAACCTTTCAGGTAGCTGCCTGGGTCTTCATCCATTGCACGTCCAGGGCTCCTTAAGGGCAAACTTAACACAGGAAACAAACCCATTGCCATCAAGTTAAGTCTGACTCGCAGTGACTCTATGAATCACTATATATTACCGTCACTGAGGCTGCAATACATAGAAACTCTGTATAGAGTTTCCGAGTCTGTAAATCATTATATGACATCAGACAGCCTCATTCCCTCCACCCCTGTGGAGCAGCTGGTGGGTTTTAACAACTGATTTTGTGGCAAGCAGTCCAATACCTACCCAAGAAGACCACATGGGCTTCTGGGGGGTAAACTTCGGGGATAAAAACAAAATACCTCCTTTCAATGGAGTCTATTCCAACTCTTAGCAAATGTATTAGACAACGTAGACCTACTCCAGAGGGTTTCCAAGACTGTAACTTTTTACAAGAGTAGAAAGCCCCATTTTTCTCCCACAGCGTGGTGTGGTGGTACTTTCAGATTACTGACCTTGTGATTAGCATCCCACTAGTAACCCACTATGCCACCAGGGATCCTGTGTATTTAAAAAATCACAAACAACGGATGGTGTAAGACACAAAATAACAATAATAATAGATAATTGATCAGGGATTCACAAAATGGGAGAGTGGCAGAGGAAGGGGTAAAAAGAGGAGCTGATACCAAGGGCTCAAGTAGAAAGAAAACGTTTTGGAAATGATACTGGCAACATGTGTACAACTGTGCTTAATACAATTGAATTATGGATTGTTATAGCATCTGTAAGAGCCTCCCAATAAAATGATTAATAAAATAAATAAATAAAATTCACAAACAGCAGAAGGCAAACTAGATGACTTGTGATTGTGAGGTGATATCAAATCATTTCTTGCACCATCCTTACAATTATTGTCATGTTTGAGGCAATTAATTGTTGAAGCAATGAGCTCAATACAAATCATTGAGGGTACTCCTCTTTTTCACTAACCCTCCACTTTACAAAGTATGATATTCAGGGACTAGTCTCTCCTGCTATGATGTCCAAGGTACATGAGACAAAGTGTCATCATGTTTCTTTCAAGACCATTCGGGCTATACTTCCACCAACACAGATTTATTTGTTCTTCTGGAAGTCTAAGGCACTTTCAGTATTCTTCACTAATCCTAGAATTCAAATTCTTTTCCAGTCTTACTTACTCACTGTCTAACTTTCATAAGAATATAAGGCACTTAAGGATACAATGGCTTGGGACAGGTACACCTTAGTCCCCAAGGTGATATCTTTGCCCTTTAATATTTTATAGAGATCTTTTAAGAATCGTGAACTACTTATTTCTGGTACAGTGACAGTGTGTATTCCTTCCATATCCTTTTGATTTTAACTACATCATTTCATATTTTGCCTATATTATCTTGCCTCCAGATCTTTCAGCTTATAATATGCTAGGCACGTTCTTTCCTTTCAGATTTCCAACTCTAGGTCTTTGTACGTTTGATTATAATGATTTATTTGTCTTCTTAAATTGTCTTTTGAATTAAACTTCTGCTTAACTCTTTTACTTAATTATTTCTTCCATTTGCGTTAGCTAATGGAAGCACAAATTTCATCAATGTCTTCTGGCATCCAATAGGTCGTTCCTGTCTTTTTAATAACATTTTATTTTGTAATATCCTCCCACAACTGACATGAAATTCATGGGTTATACTCGAGGTTGTATTTGGGTACTCATGAACTTGCTTTCATTTTCTTTACTTCAATCTGAACCTGTGTATAAACCTGCTCCATTGTCAGCCCTGACCTTGTTTGGCTGATGAATTGAATTTCTTCCCACTGATGTAGTCAATTTGATCCCTGTGCATTTCTTCTGGTGAGAACTACATGTCTAGTCACCATTTGTGTAGCTGGAAAAAAGTCTTCACAATAAAGGAGTTTGGTCTTGTGAAATTCTATCGTGCAAACTCCAGCTTCATTTCTGTCACTGAGGGCATATTTCCAACTGTTTACCCTTTTCATTGTAACCAGTGTTCCAACCACCAGTGATTAACATATCAAAAATATGCACATTGATTGCATATTTGATTAATTTCACACTGAAGAAGTTGGTAGAATTCTTTAATCTTTTCATCACATTCTTTATAGGTCACTGTGTAAATTTCAATAATGCTTGTGCTAACTTGTCTTCCTTGTGCTAACTTGTGTTCCTTGTAGATATAGAGAGTTTACCTATCCCAGGTATATTGCACTTCAAAATAAATCTTGAAATGCTCCTTTTGATAATGGATGAGATGCCATTCCTCTTGAATTTGTCATTTCTAACATAGTAAATGATGACTATTCAATTCCAAACAGTCAAAATCCACTACAGCTCAGAAATGTATAATGTTTCTATCTTTGTGTGTTTCATTTAATTTTTGATGATTTTTTATTCTCCTAGATTCATACTTCACATATTTCATATTATAATGAATGGTTGCAGCTATTTCTTCTCATTTTCAGCCAGGTTCAGTAAATGAAGGCCCTGACAGCTTTGTTCCATCAACATCATTAAGATGGACTCTACTTTGAGGAGGTCTTTCTCCTCCTTTAGTGCCTTTGGACCTGACGGACTCATCTTCCAGCATGGGATCACACAGGTTTCACGGTCATTCACAAGGTTGTCCGTGACTAATTCTTCAGAAGTAGACTGCCTATTTCTTCTTGTTGCCTTGTTCATGGCATAGATACCTCAATGGAACCTGTTCACACTGGGCGACAGTGCTAGTCTTTGAAATATCAGAGGCAGAGTTTCTAGCATCACGGCAACAAGGAAACCACCGCAACATGACAAATTGACAGACAAATGGAGAAACTAGATCATTGAGACCTCTTAAAATTTAAATGCTTGCATGCCTTCAAAACCTTCAACAAAGAGAACTTAAGATTTTTATTTCTAGAGAAATAAAAGAAGTGGCATTCATTTATACAAAAGAAGGAAATTTATATCAAGAAATGAATTTATAGAAAAGTGGCCCACACAGCCAAAGGGGACAAGACCAATCAAACTCCATTCTGTGGGTCCAATGCTAGCTGGAGACCCTTTCAAACTTAGGTAGTTGCCAACTGATGAATCAGGAAAAGGAAGTAGGAGGTAGAAAGATCAGAGGTTGATGGAAACAGAGTCAATTGTATCTGAGGCAGGGAACATGACAGGACACTGACAGGTCCCAGGTCAGCAAGTCACAGGATGGCTGCCGGGCCCAGAAGCCAGACACAATATCTAAGCAAACAGGAAGAATGAGAGGGGCAAATAAAAAGGGAAATTCTCCTCAGCATTTCTTATAAGTAGGCCACAGCCCCAAGAGATATAATCAAACTGTGACTTAACTGAGAGTTTGGGCTCCACCAATACCTTCCCATAGAGGCAGCAAAGTTGACACAAAACCTAACCATTACAAACCAGCTCTTTAAAAAAATTGTGATGACATATTAGACAAATGACTACTCTCTAGAATTTATAGAAAATTTCAAGACATCAACAAGAAGAAAACAAAAAAGTAGAAGCTATAAACAGACACTTCACCAAAGATGATGACCAACAAACATGAAGAAATGCTAAAGATCACTAGTCAAATTAAAACAACGATCAGATATCACCACTAGCAGCATCTGCCCAGGTATAAAGCTTACAAGGAAAGACATGATTTAAAAAAAGAATTATGAGTAAAACCAGGAAACATAAAAAGGAAATGAGAAAAGTGATGTTACATGATAGGAATTGCTATGACATCATGAGTCAAAATATGTATAAATGATTGAATTGAAAGCCAAATTTGCTCATTAAAATTTCATATAAATCACAATAAAAACGGTTTTTAAAGTTGGTAATTAATTACCGTCAAGCTAAAAATCATAATATAACTATAATAGAAAGTTTAAAGGAAGGGACAAGCATGTGTGCATGTATGCTTGCGTGTGTCCATGCATGTCTATGGGAGTGCGAGACAAAAGCAGAGTTTGAGGGGATGGCGGTGATAGTAAACTGTGGCATGTAGGAAAGTGAATTTCTCAGTCATTATGGCATAAAGTCAATAGGTAATCTAAAATAGATAAATCAATAAATAATCACAAAATAATATTTTAAAGACAGTAACTGTAAAGGAAAACAAATGGAGACATTGCAGTTTTTAATTAAAAGCATGACATCAATTTTTGTTTATTTAAATTATAAAGATGAATTTTGATGTTTATTAATACAAGTATGAGCAGAAGTGTACAGGACATTACATGTGAAGACAAGATGCAAATGAACAAAATCAACAGTTAACACTTCTTTAAATTATAAGCATCATATCAAAAGGAAACATGGAATTCTTAACTAAGAATTTGAACAATTTAAATGTCCTCAAGTGGGTAGAATGCTTAATTAAAATGTAGTGATTAAAGAATTGGATGATCATAAACCTACTTTGCCAGAAATATAATTCCTTATATAAATATATGAGAACTAAGAAGAGTTCATAAGAAAATGAAATAAAAGTTATTGGGAGTTTTCCAGGAACTTTTAAAGCCCCATCATAAAGACATAGTAATCTGAATTATCTAAGTCAATGTGTTCACTGTGCTCCATATGAAGAATGGAGTGTCAATTTCTGGGGGATTCTTTTGCTCTTCTCTACTTACAGATTGCCTTTGTAAGAAGTCCTTCTTCAACAACCACAAATCTGGACACTTTTATGTATGGGAAGGTTTTGGGGGTTTTTTTGGTCTGAAAATTCACTTGAAGCCAAGTTTCCTTGTTTACCAGTTTACAAGTTTGCCTACTTCACTTGTTTGGTTGCATTTCCATTTTGTACACAGCTGTAAAAGTTTTCACGGTTTCAAAATCTGTAAAAGGAGGATAATACCAACTTCAGGGGCAATTGAAAATAATCACCACTTAGGTCAGGCACTTTTAGTCTTCCAAGTGACACCTTCATTTTTAATATTTTTAAATTTTTGCAGAAGATTTGCTCAATGCACTGCATCATTTGATTTCTTAACTGCTGCTTCCATGGGCCCTGATTGTGGATCCAAGTAAAATGAAATCCTTGACATCTGAGATCTTTTTTCCATTTGTCATGATGTTGTTTATGGGTCCAGTTATGACGATTATTGCCTTATGTGAAGGTATAATCCATACTGAAGGCATCAGTAATTATCATCAGTAAATGCTATAAACAGTCTTCACGTTCAGCTCACTGGACTTGCAATTTTTAAGAATTCAATGTGCAGAATATTGAACAATGCAAGAAATATCAAGAAGAGCTAGGAGGAATACACAGAGTCATTGTTCCAAGAACAATGGTGTTGCATTCGACCATTTCAGCAGGTAGCAGAAGCTCAAGAATTGGTGGTATTGAAGGAAAAAACCTAAACTACACTGAAGGAATTGGCATGCGCGCGCGCACACACACACACACACACACACACCAAAAAAACCTCCAGGAATTATCACAATATCAATTGAAATATTTCAGCAAAAAGATGCAATGCCGGAAGTGCTCGCTCATCTATGCTAAGGAATGTGTACAGCAGCTAATGGAACAACAACAGCAAGAGTTCCATGTCTGTTCCTATTTCAAAGAAAAGTGATACAATAGAATGTGAAAATTATCAAATAATATCAGTAATAACACATGCAAGTAAAGTTTTATTAAATATCATTCAAAGACTGTTGCAATAGTACAAGAGAAATTCAAACTAGATTCAAAAGAGGACGTGACACTGGAATGTCATTGTTGTGGCAGTTAGATTTCATGTCAATATGAACCTGTGAAAGTGTAGATGTGGTGTCCAACCTGTCAATCAGGTCACAGCCTAATGACTCCTCTTGGAGGTGTGGCCTTTGAATAAGAGAGACAGTAAGAACTTCTCTCTCTCTGGCCCTTAGCCTTCCTCCTCAATAGGACTCTGAGTCTGCTACAGGAGTGACTCCATGTGGGACTCTAACCCCAGAGCCAACTCTGAGCTGCCTGCAACCTGCCATGTTCCCACTCACCTTGGATCCACGGGACTCTGCACCACTTCCCTTTGATCTCCCTGCTTCTCAAGTCACCTGCAGCCACGTGAGTCTGAGGAGGGCTTAGGCTAACATCATACTGATGGACTTACGTTGGATGAGGTCAGAACCGAATGGACAGCATCTAACAATAACCTAATAACAGAACCACAGTGAAGAACAAGATAAGAAAGTCTGGTGAATACATTCTTCTGGGGGTGAAAGACAATAAAGTGATAAATACACCCTAAATTACTAGAGAGGGGTAGACATATTGTTCATGCTGAAATTTGAGCCGAGAAAAATGAGATGAGAGAAAACACATTCGGTGCACAGAGAGTAGTAAGTGCAAAGATCCTGAGGCTTGAGTATGCCTGAAAGGAAGCTCTTATAGTTGGAGTACAGTGAAGCAAGGAGAGAAGAATAGAAATTAAGGTTGAAATGATGGCAAGAAATAAAGAACCTTGAAAGGGATTTGATTCATCCTGAGTGTTAAATAATATTTTTGTCATTTTAAAAAATCAAGATATGACATGATCTTAAGTTTCAAAAAAATCCTTCTAGCTACTCTAGATTTTATTGTGGAAATAAGAGTAGAAAAGGGGAAGACAGTTAAGAGGCAGACTCAGTACTCTCCATGAGAAGTGAGGGTGGTTTGCTTGGATGATAAATGACAGGGTAAGAAGGAATTAGATTGAAAGCATATTGAAACAAAGATAAATAATATTATATACACCATCCTGCAATAATAGTTATCTATAAGTAGATGCATGGATAGATTTACAAAATGAATAGAATTTGGAAGAAAAGTGGGACTATATCCATATATAGAAAGATAGATAGATAGAGAGAGAGAGAGAGAAAGAGAGAGAGAGAGAGAGATTAGACAGAGGATATTTCTATATGCGTATTTACCTATGATGCATTTTCTAAAGAAGTAAAACAAATGATATGTTTATATTTATAAGAAAGAACTTGATATCAAGTGTGCAACCCACATAGTTTCAGAGTGGGAAAGGCAAGTCCAAGTCAAATCCAAAGGGCAGAAGCTAAGCTGCAGGTCCTTCCCTACTCATACAGCTCGTTGGCTGAGGAAGCAAGAACAAGAGAATGAACCAGGAAGCAGGAGGGCAAAGCAAGAGGATAAAGCAGGAAGAAAAAGCAGCAAAAGTACAGCTGGTGGAACAGCAGGTTAGAAGTTAGGCTCTGATCGCGCCCAAGCAATATGGTGGGCTCTTAACTCAAGTCCAGAGAAATGGAGGTAGATAAGATAAATGTCGGATCCATAGCAACAAGGACAGAGAAAAAGAGAGAGGCAACTCATTCACAACATACAGTTGTACAAATGAAATAGGCCACAGCCACAAGGAGATATATGCAGGCTGCATTGTGAGTAAGGGTTTGCCTTACTGCATAGCCTGGCGTCATTTACATTATATGAGGTCCAAACTACTGAGGATCCGGATTCAGCCAAGTTGACACAAAATCTAATGCTGCAAGTAAATCCAGGAATGTGGTGGCACATACAGGGGACAAAGTTGTAAAAATTTCTTGGACATAATCAAACATCTGAAAGAATAAAATAATGGGCTGAGATTTCAGAACCATATTCTCAATGGCCATCAAGACCAATTGGTGTAACATAGTCCCTTAAAAAATGTTCTACATTCTACTTAGGTGAATAACAATTTGGGTATTAAATTCTTGTATTAAGCCATCTACAGTGCAGTTATTGATTGCTTCCATTCAGAGCAAAAAAGATTGAAGAAAACTGAAAGCACATAAAAATAATTGGTCCACCCTCAATTCAAGGACACTTTGTTCTAATAACCCAGCAGTCTGTTATGCCTTCCCAAAATGATTGCTAAAGACAAAATGCTTGTATGGCAAACATGGTGAAGAAAGCTGATGATACCCAGATTTCAAAAGCATCTTAAAGGCTTGAAGATAAACAAACGGTTATCTAGCTGAGAAGCAACAAAACCCACATGGAAGAAGCACACCAGCCTGTGTGATCATAAGGTGTCAATGGGATCAGGTATCAGGCATCAAGAACCCAGAACAATCATATCAATGTGAATGAGGGGGAGTGTGGAGTGGAGACCCAAAGCCCATCTGTAGACAATTAGACATCTCCTTACAGAAGGGTCACAAGGAAGAGATGAGTCAGTCAGGGTGCAGTATAGCACTGATGAAACATACAACTTTCCTCTAGTTCCTTAATACTTTCTCCCTCCACCCACTGTCATGACCCCAATTCTACCTTACGAATTGGCTAGACCAGAGTGTGTACTCTGGTACAGATAAGAACTGTAAATGCAGGGAATCCAGGACAGATAAACCCCTCAGGACCAATAATGAGAGTAGTGACACCAGGAGGGGAAGGAGAAGGTGTGAGAGAAAGGGGGAACCTATCACAATTACCTCCATATAACCTCCTCCCAGGGGGGGATGGACAATAGAAACGCGGGTGAAGGGAGACCGCAGTCAGTGTAAAGTATGAAAAAAAATTATAAATTATCAAGGATTCATGAAGGAGAGAGAATGGGGGAGGGGGAATGATTTGATACCAAGGGCTCAAGTAGAAAGAAAATGTTTTGAAAATGATGATGGCAATATATATATACAAATGTCCTTGACACAATGGATGCATGTATGAATTGTGATAACAGCTGTAAGATCCCCCAATAAAATGATGGAAAAATTAGTTCAAGGGACTAGTGGATCACATGAACATGAGCCTTCACAACTCTGAGATAAGAAGTGGTGCTTAGTTACCAACACCAACTATTATAAAAGGGTTCACATTGGAAATTCCTGGGTAGAGGTGTGTGGGGGATATGAAACATAACTCAAAATTGTAAAAAATAAATACACTAGGCTTACTGGTCTAATAGAGACTAGTGAAACCCCCAAGACTGTAGCCTTTAGTCACCCTTAAGTTCTAGAAGTAGACCAACTCCCATGGATCATATGTAATTGCTTATGTGTATATTCTGATTTAAGTTAAAGAAAACTAAAGCAAGTCCATGAGAACAAAATACAGCCTCGAACATATCCCACCTGAATTTCAAGAACAGGTTTGACACATTGATCAATTGAACATTAATGTTAGAAAATTTGATGAGCTATGCAATGACATCATACATAAAGTAAAAGGTCAATAAAAAGACCAGAAATAAAGAAAAGGTCTATGTGAATGTCAGGGCTGCGGCAATACCACACTGAACACACTCACTTTTGTCAAAATGGATGTCCTAAAAGATTCTGAATCTTAAAAAACTGAGGAGCTGATACCAAGGGCTCAAGCAGAAAGCAAATGCTGTGAGAATGATGATGGCAACAAATGTAGAAATGTGCTTGGCACAATGGATGGATGGATGGATTGTGATGTGCTGTATGAGCCCCCAATAAATGGTTAAAGAAAAAGAAGAAGGTGTCCCAGCTCAAGAGAAGGGAGAAGCGAGGAAATCATAGACATATGGGTGCAAAGTCACATGCACCTAAGGTCAGTGGGAACATGACAGGGTGCCACCTGAGGCATCACCTGTAGACACAGAATCCCATCAAACAGGAAGGCAAAGGGAAAGAGAGAAGTTCCCAGTGTCTCTCTGATAAAAAGGACCAACCCTCAAAGAGGCATCATCACGTTCGTAGGTTGAAACTCCACCCCTACACGTTCATCTAGGTACAAGTTAACATACAAGAGAATGCCACACACAAAAAAGAAAATTTTTTCAAAATGATGCATTTAAATTATTTTACAAAACAACCTTATCACCTTCAAAGTACTCTACATTACACTTAATATATTTGTCAAATCTGCCACCCCATTCCTGGAAACTTTTCCAAACTCATCTGTTTGGATATCTGACAGCACCTCTTTTGTTTTTTTCTTCCCCTCTTCTACATCATCAAATCACTGCCCATGTATGTCCCTCTTCATGATCAGAAACAAAAAGAAGTGGCATGGAGCAAGGTCAGGTAAGTAAGGTACATGGGGCAAGAGAGGTATGCTGTTTTTAGCCAAAAGCTGGTGCACTGAAATGAGTGCATGAGCAGATGCATTCTCATAGTGGCAAAAACAGTCTCTTGCCTATCAGAAATCGGGTCTTTTATTGTGACACACTGTTACACAATCTTTTCAGAACCTCTAAATAGAAAGCTAGATTAATAGTCTAACCTAATAAAATGAACTCCAAATACACTATCCCCCTCACATTAAAAAAAAAGAGAGCATTGTCTTGATCTTTGATTTCATTTGACGAGCATTTGTGGGCAAGGTGAGGATTGCTTCTTCCACTGGCTTAATTAATATTTGCTTTCTGGGTCGTAAGAACAGCACCATGTCTCATCACCAGTAATGATCTTGGGAAAAAGTCTGGGTCACTTTGTTAGTGTTCTTTCAAAGAATGGCATGTTTCCAGTCAGCACTCTTTTTCCTGCTCATTCAGAACCTGAGACACAAATTTTGAAGCCACCCTTCTCATTCCCAACTCTTCCATTAAAATCACTCCAAGATAGTCCAGATGACTTCCCCATCTCTTCAATGGCCCATTGTCAGTCTTCAAGCACACGTGCACAAATTTTGTCAGCATTTTCATCTGTTTAGGAAGTCATTGGATGTCCAGAATGAAGTGTGTCATCAATCAATATTTTGCCTTTTATGAAACAAGGAAACCACTTGTACACTTGAGTTTTTCCCATAGTACTGTCCTTTTAATCTGTGTTCAGCATAACAGCTTCTGCAACATTTTTCCCAAGTAGGAAAAAAATTTCACAGCAGCACACTGTTGTCTTAAATCAGCCATCACAACAAAACAAGGTTAAAGTAAAACTGCTTTTCTGAACAACTTCACTGTGACCAGAGAGAATCTTCCCAGACAACGCCACTGGGTACACTAACTTGGAGTCACTTGCTTGATGCTTTCCTAGTGGGAAAAATTAGTACTGTGAAATCTCCACCCGGCGGAGTTTTGTTTTTTACCATTTTGGAGGGTACTCCCTAATAAAATCTAACTGCCACAATTATTAAGAAGAGTAACTTATACCTCATTGGTGTTCCAGAACAGGGAAGGGAAAAAATCACAGAGAAAATAGTTCAAGAACCGCTGGAAAAAACTTGACTAACACCATAAAAAGGGAGAAAATAACCACCCCAGACCCTAAAAATGTACCAAACAGGGTTGACCTCAAAATAAAATCACCATAACATAATTTAATCAAACTTTCTGATATCAAGAACAAGTAAAGAATTTTCAGAGCAGCTGCAGGGTGGGGGTAAAGGAAGTTACCTACAAAGGATCAGTAAGAACAAGCCCTGGTTTTTCAGCAGAAATCCTGCAGGCAAGAAGGCAAAGGAATGGCTAATAAAAACCTCTGAAAGAAACAAAAAAACTACAGTAGAACCCCAGTACTCGACCACATCAGTATTCATCATATAGGATTTCAATGCAAAATGTCAAGAAAATTTTGCATCAGAGCTTGAACAAAACATTAGAATCCAACCAAATGCATTTGATTTTTGTAAACAAAAGCAGTTCATGTTTCGATCAATAGGCATTAGTTGGTGTTGTTAATACATGTTGTTTAAATCTTTTGCAGCTGTGTTGCAAGTATTTTGCTATAATTTCCTTATTTTGTGGCTTTTTGTACTGTTTTTATGTAAAAAACATGGTTCTAAGACAGAGCTTTTTGGAAAGAATCATCATGATAAGGAACTAATTAACCGTGCTATCAAGATTGTTGATGATAATTTAGTAAACCTTTTATAAAACAGTTGAGGAAATGCCAACAGCAGACCACATTAGACATATTTTTTTTTTTTAGAGAAAACTAGACAGGTCCTAGTAAAAAAAGGCAAAGAAGGGCAAAAACTCATGAAAAGCAGCTACCAGTTGATTTTATTGAAGGGGATTCCCCTTCCAAACAAGGACTCTCTCTCCATATCTCCTCTGCATATTCATGTTCACACATCCAGATCCTCATTAATCTCAAGGTATGGGCCATACTGTATTATTTTTTAAAATGTTCAGTGTTGGGTTTCTTATTTAAATTATATTATTTAACTCTAAATTTATTTATTTAGAAATGTCTGTGTAATATTTTGTATAAAAAGGCAAGGTTACGGTAAAACCTTGGTGGTCAAGAACAGGTTAATCCATTTTCAATTATTTCTTATGGGAAAATTTGATTTGAAACTTGACTGTACCACATCTCGATACTCCTTCTAGACAGTTAGCATTGAGGTCTTGGGTTCTACTGTGCTAAGAACCTTATAGCTAGCAAAATTATACTTCAAATATAGAAGAAAATAGGCATTTCCGGATAAGGGGAAATGAAAAGGAACTTGTAAACACAATAACATACTTGCAAAAATTAGTAAAGGGAGTTATTTGGGTAGAAAATGAACAACAGCAATCATCAACCTGGGATCAACTTGCAAGATACAAAAACCCAGATATCAAACCACTTAAATTAATACTCAAAACAAAATTACAAGACTGGAAACAAGAAGTCAAGGCTATTGCCCTACAAATAAAACAATTATAAAGTAGTAGAGGAAATAGGGCAGAAAAAAATATGCCAATGTGGAAGAAGTCAAGTAATACATAGAAGAGGATATGATGTTCTAAATGTGGGAAGAAAATAATAATTAACAAGGTAATCTCAAACAAAATGGATAATGTCATCAAATTTTTAAAGGAGATGCATAAAGGGTTAGTAAAATATGAGCTAAGGCGGGGGGGAATCAAGAAATTACACAAACAAAATTAACTCAGCACAAAAATTACAAGGAACTAAGAAGATTATATCACCATAAAAACACAGAAAAATGACAGCAATAAATTCATAGCTATCAATAATGACATTGAATGCAAATGGTTAAATGAATGAGTCAAGAGGCAGATAGTTACAGAATGGAAAAGAATACAGGATCCATCAATCTGCTGCCTATAAGACACATACTTTAGACATAAAGATAAAAATAGACTAAGTCAAAGGTGTAAGAATATATAGCAACCTAATGGCAATTAAGAAAATTAAGTGGCAATGTTAATCTCTGGTGAAATAGACTTCCAGGCAAAATCCATCAAGATAGACAAAGAAGGGTATTGTGTAATGATTCATGGAACAATTGAACAAAAAGATATAACCATAATAAATATCTATGTGCCTAATGAAAGACACTCAATACATATTAATCAAATCCTTACAGAGTTGAAGAGAGAAATAGACAGTACTGTAATAATAGAAGAGATGTTCAATACCCCATTCATAAGGAAGGATAGAACACTACAAATAAACTCAATAAAAGCACAAAAGAATTGAGATAACACAATCAACTTGATCTCTTACACACATAAAGAACACTTGGACTAAAGACAAGTCAATGTACATTCTTTTCCAGTTCACTTGGAATATTCTCCACAATGCTAGGCCACAAAGTAAGCCTTAATAAATATTTTAAAACATCATTACCTAAGGGCCAACCCCAGGCCCAACTACGTGGACACCCCTTCCACACAGAAGAATTCACTTCAGAGGACAGCACTGAAGCTACAGCTCAGGGAAAGAGACAAGTCTCATCAGAACAGGCAGGCGCAAATGAAGGGGGAGGAAGAAAAAGTATCCCACACGCCTTGAGGACTATATCCATGCTCAGAGCAGCCAATACACAGAGAGGACCATCTGGCTGGCCCCACTACAAGACACATCCCTTGCTAATCATAGCCCTACAGTGGACAACACTGGAGATACAGTGAGGGAATTGTACCACATCTGACCCCAATGCACTAAGGCAAAACATTAAGGGCATACAACAGAACAGCAAAGGGAGCAGAGCAAGAAAGTCCCCAGGGAATACCAAAAATAGACTTTGGGGACAAGGAGTGTCACCCCATCATATTTGACCAGGAAACACTCTTAAAGGTCAACAAAACAGACCTTGAACTATTTACAGGTTTTTCTTTATTTTTTGTCATTGGTTTGTTGTTTTCTTTTCTTTCTTGTTTTGTTTTGATTTTTGTGCATATTATTATCTCTACCTAGGTCTAGCTAGATAAGATAGGCTGGATAAATAATCTGGAGGAGAAAATAATGACCAATGGTTCCAGGGGGAGAACGGGAGGTGGGGGAAAGGAGGTGGGTGTTAACAAACACAGGGACAAAGGAACAACTCACGATCCAAAATCGATAGCAAAGAGAGTGTAGGAGGTCTGGTAGGGCTTGATCAAGGGCAATGTAACCTAGAGGAATTACTGAAATGCAAATGAAGGCGGAACATGATAGTGGGACAAGAGGAAAGTAAAAGGAAATAGAGGAAAGAACTAGGAGACAAAGGGCATTTATAGAGGTCTAAATGAAGGCATGTAAATATATTTATATATGACGATGGGTAAATAGATTTATATGCATATATTTATAGGCTTAGTATTAAGGTAGCAGATGGATATTGGGCCTCCACTCAAGTACTCCCTCACTGCAAGAACACTTTGTTCTATTAAACTGGCATTCCATGATGCTCACCTTCCTGACACAATCACTGAAGACAAAGTGGGTGCATAAGCAAATGTGATGAAGAAAGTTGATGGTTGTATTAGACAGGGTTCTCTAGAGACACAAAACCAGATTGCTGATAATTATATATATATTTATAAAGATAGATATATAATGCAAGAAATGAACTGTTAAATTATATACAGATAGATAGATATATAATACAAGAAATGAATAGTTAAATTATAAAGCAGTACTAATAATGCCTCAGTGCAACTCACTCCCAAGAGAGAGTTGTGAGACATTGGCAGTCCCTCAAGTCTTGAGGGCCACCAGGTAGTCCTCTGTGTAGAGAGATCTAGGCTATCCCAGCACAGGTAGCAAACAGCAAGGCAGGTTACCAACAGTCAGACAGGTCACCAACAGTCATTCCCCAACTCCAGAGATGTATATTCCAATTCTCTGGTGAGGCAGGTCTTAAAGGGGCCTCAAATTACAGCAACACGGTCCATAGGTCAGGTGTCCCACAGGCAGTGTAGTTTGTAAAATGAAGCATAGAACAAGCAAGGCAGCTGCACACTAGTCTGATGATCAAAGAGCAAGAGACAAGAAAGGCAAGGCTCCCCAAGCCATTTATCTTTCTGCCCTTCAATTAATCCCACATGTGTTTATCGGCCAGGCTGGCACAATAAATTAACTATCTCAATGGTGCCCAGCTATCAAAAGATATAACATCTGGGGTCTTAAAGGCTTGAAGATAAACAAGAGGCCATCTAGATCAGAAGCAACAACACCCACATGAAAGAAGCACACCAGCCTGTGTTATCATGAGGTGTATGATGGGATCAGGTATCAGGCATCAAAGAACAAAAAATCAGATCATTGTGAATGAGGGGGAGTGTGGAGTGGAAACCCAAAGCCCATCTGTAGGTATTTGGACATTCTCTTACAGAATGGAGGAGAAGAGTCAGTAGGGTGCAGTATAGCAATGATTAAAAATTCAACTTTCCTCTAGTTCTTTAGGGCTTCCTCTCCCCCAATATCATGATCTCAATTCTACCTTACAAATCAGGTTAGATCAAAGGATGTACACTGGTAGAGATAAGAGCTGGAAACACAGGGAATCCAGGATAGATAAACCCCTCAAGACCATTAATGAGAGTAGTGATATCAGGCAGGTAAGGGAAATGTGGGGTAGAAAGGGGGAACTGATCACAAGGATCTACATATAACCCCCTTTCTGGGGGGATAAACAACAGAAAAGTGGGTGAAGGGAGACATTGGGCAGTGTAAGACATTACAAAATCATTATGGCACATCATAGTCCAACTCCTAACATTAAAGAAAATGAAAGAATTCTGAGAGCAACATGAGAAAAGAGAATAATCATCAAAAAAGGTGAACCAAATGGAAAAAACTCAGATTTTGTATGGAAGCAGTGCAGACAAGAGGCAATGGATTGATAGATTCAAAATCTTGAAGGAAACAACTGCCAGCCAAGAGTCTTATCTCCAGCAAAATTATTCCTCAAATATGAGGGAGAAATAAAATAATTTTATACAAAAAAACTAAAGTAATTTGTAAAAACAATATCTAAACAAACTAAATACAGAAAATACTAAATACTTTGTACAGAGATTCAACAGACAACAACCTATAATTATCATATATTAAGAATTTATCCTCACTAAATAAAACACAAAGTGAAATATAACTATAAAATTCAAAATAAGGAATCACAGATAATATTCTACAATGAAAACAATAATAATAATAGAAGGAACACAGTAGATATTAATCAAATGGAGAAGATATGCAATATTCTGCTAAAGACAACAAAATGTCTTAATTTTGATAAGAAAACAAATTACCCTAAAAGAAAATGCTAAAACACCAAAAAATAATAGAGAAGCAAAGCATAAAATCCTGTTAAATAGTAAGATAAAAACAAAAAAGTAAAGGAAATATTCACAAGAAAATCCATAAACAATAAGAAAGCAGTATAAAGTTATGATAAACAAAGAGACAAAAACATTTTTAAATGAAAGCAATAAAAACCATTCGTATCAATAATAACATTGAATATAAATGAATAAATTCACCAGTTAGAAGACAGAGACTTGCAACATGAATTAGAAAACAAAACCCATTAATATGCAGCTTACCAGAAACATGGCAGAAATGAAGGCAAAAACAGACTAGAAATCAAAGAGTGGAAAAGCAATATATCAAGCTAATGATAGCCAAAAGAAAGCAAGTGTATCATTAATTAAAGTCTTATGGAATTGAAGAGATTAGGAGACCATAATATGACACTTTAAAGGAGACTTTAATGCATCACTTTTGAGCAAAAAACAGATCAACTAGAAAGAAAATTAAAGAAGATACAGAAGAATTAAACAGCACAATTAATCATCTTGATCTATTTCAGTTACATAGAATACTTTACCTAACAACAACTCAATATGCATTTTCACAGTGAATAAGGAATGCACTCCAAAACAGATACAATATTAAGCTTTAAAACCAACATCAATATATTTTAAAGCATTAAAATACTACAAGCTATTTTTCTTATCCCAATACTGTAAAATAAGAAATCAATAATTGAACTATCAACAAAATATTCCATTTTGTGGATGTTGAACAAAACTTACTCAAAACCACTGGATAACTAAAAAAGTAAAGCACACAATTTTTAAAAAATCCCTCGAAACAAAGGAGAATGAAACCATAACATACAGCAAAAGTAGTCCTCAGAAGGCAATTTACAGCAAGAAGTGCATATGCCAAAAATGAAGTAGGGGGAGAAAAACATGCCCTACTATAACAATTAGAACAAGACCAGCAAAGCAATCCCTTAGACACTAGGAGAAAATAAATAGTGGATATCAGAAGATAAATAAGTGACTCGAGGACAGAAAAATATCAACAAGACAAGAAGTTTGTTCCTCAGAAGGTTTAACAAAACTGATAAGCCACTGGAAAAACTAATAAAGGAAAAGGAGAAAAGGACAATATAATTCAGAGATAAAATTGGTGATCTCATAATAGAACCAACTGAAATGAAAAGATAATCATACAATATTATGAAAAAATATATTCCAACAAATTTCAAAATCTAAGAGAAATGGATAAATTTCTAGAAACACATTATCCACCTGTATTAACACATATTGATTTAGAAAACCTCAACAAACACATGATCTGACTGTGTTAAAAAAAAACTCCTAAAATTTTTTTAATTAAAAAAAAACTCCTGATATATATGTGTATATATACATAATTAAGAGAGAGGGAAATAAGTCCAGGATCAGATGATTTTGCCACGGAATTCTATGAAGTATTTAGAAAAAAAGCAAACACTAAGGCTACTGGAACGATTTCAAAAAATAGAAAAGGATAATTAACTGCCAAACTCATTTTGTGAAGCCAATAAAACCTTGATACTTAAGCCAGGCAAATACATCACCAGAATTGAAAATGATAGACCAATATCTCTTATGAACATAGACACAAAAATATTCAACAAAATTCTAGCTAACAGAATTCAACAAAACATTTTAAAACTACACCATGATCAAGTGGGATTCATATGAAGATTTTTTCAGTATTAGGGGGAAAAAATGAGTGTAATCCATTATATAAACAAAAGAATCATATGATTATATCAATTGGTGCAGAAAAGGCATTCCTTAAAATTCAACATCCATTTTAGTTAAAAATACTTAATAAAAATAAATAGGAAGGTAATTCCTCAGCATAATGTAGACCGTATGGAAAAAAATCAACCACTAAATTCTCAGTGCAGATAAACTGAAAGCATTCCCTCTCTGAGTGATAACTATACAGGGTTGTCCTTTCTTACTACTCTCATTTAATATTAAATAAAAAGTCTAAACCAGAGTTATGAGACATCACAAAGATATTAAAGGGATTTACATTGACAAAAAGGAATAAAAATCTACTTTAAGATGACATAATACTATATATAGAAGACTTCAAAGACCAAATTCAAAGACTGCTGGAACTAATTGAAAACTTTGGTACTCTAGTAGGCTACAAGATCGGCATACAAAATTCAATTTGATTCTTGGGTATTAAAGAGAAGGAATAAAAAACAAAATAAAGAGAAGTACTCTGAAAAAGACATGAAAAGAGCAATACCATTTACAATAACAACCCAAAAGATAAAATACTTAGGAAAATGACAAGGTACCAAAAACAAAAACAGAATTGCATGGGCAGAGTGGAGCTTTCTTCTTTTTTTTTTTTTAAACATTGTATTAGGAACTCATACAACTCTTATTACAATCCATACATACATCAATTGTATAAAGCACATCTGTACATTCTTTGCCCTAATCACTTTCAAAGCATTTGCTCTCCACTTAAGCCCTTTGCATCAAGTCCTCTTTTTCCCTCCCTCCCTGCTCCCCTCACCCTCATGAGCCCTTGATAATTTATAAATTATTTTGTCATATCTTGCCCTGTCCGGCGTCTGCCTTCACCCCCTTTTCTGTTGTCTGTCCCCAGGGAGGAGGTCACATGTAGATCTTTGTAATCGATTCCCTCTTTCCAACCCACTCACCCTCTACCCTCCCAGTATCACCCCTCACACCCCTGGTCCTGAAGGTATCATCCACCCTGGATTCCCTGTGCCTCTAGCTCCTATCTGCACCAGTGTACATCCTCTGCTCTATCCAGACTTGAAAGGGAGAATTCGGATCATGATAGTTGGGGGGGAGGAAGCATTTAGGAACTGGAGGAAAGCTGTATTCTTCATGGATGCTACATCACACCCTGACTGACTCATCTCCTCATCTAGACCCCTCTGCAAGGGGATCTCCAGCAGCCAACAAATGGGTTTTAGGTCTCCACACTGCACTTACCCCTTCATTCACTATGGTAAGAATTTTTTTTCTGATGATGCCTTATACCTGATCCCTTCAACACCTCATGATCGCACAGACTGGCGTGCTTCTTCCATGTGGGCTTTGTTGCTTCTGAGCTAGATGGCCGCTTGTTTATCTTCAAGCCTTTAAGACCCCAGTTGCTATCTCTTTTGATAGCCGGGCACCATCAGCTTTCTTCACCACATTTACTTGTTCACCCGCTTTGGCTTCAGCGATTGTGTCGGGAGGGTATCATAGAATGCCAATTTAATAGAAAAAAAGTATTCATGCATTGAGGGAGTGCTTGAGTAGAGGCCCAAGGTCCTTCTGCCACCTTAATACTAAACCTATAAATATAGGCACATAGATCTATGTCCCCACCCTCATATATATATTTGCATGTACATGTCTTTGTCTAGACCTCTATAAATGCCCTTTGCCTCCTATTTCCTCTATTTCCCTTGACTTTCCTCCTGTCCCACTATCATGCTCCATCCCCACCTGGGTAACAGCTATACCTCTTCATTGCCTTACCCTTGATCATTCCCTACCAGGCCTGCCACCCCCACCTCACCACCAATTTGGATTCCTGTTGTTCCCTTGTCCCTGGGTTTGTTAACACCACTTCCTTAACACCCCCCACCTCCCCTTATCCCACGTCCCCCCGGAACTGTCGGTCCCATTGTTTTTCCTCCAAATAGTTCATCCAGCCTGTCTTATTTAGACAGGCCTGTGGAGATGATAACTTGCACACAAACAAGACAGAGGAAAACAAAGCAACAGTATACAACAAAACAACAACAACAAACCACTGACAAAGAACAAAACAAAACATAGTACACATTTTTCCTGTTAAGCAAGAATCGAACAACTCATTCTGAGTTAGTGCAGTCATCTTGAAAGGCTCTCTCTGGTCTCAAGAATTTTTCAGAAATGCAGTTTCACTCGAACCTCATTTTTGTGATGGCTGATTTAAGGGAACAATTGAAGCTGTGAATTTCTGTTTCCTGCTCTGGAAAAATGTCACAGACATTGTTGTGATGTTGAACACAGCTTACAAGGACAGCACTATGGGAAAACTCAAGTGTACAAGTGGTTTTCTCATTTCAAAAGATGACAAACCTCAGTCTAGACATCTGTCAATGTCTCAAAATGTCAACTTGTAGTGCATTTGGAGTTCTTTCCACCAGGTCAGACTGTTAACCAAGAGCCTATATAGAGGTTCTGAAAAGATAGTGTAACAGTGTGCAACAAAAAAAGACCTGATTTGTGGCAGACGGAAAAGTTTTGCCACCATGACAATGTACTTGCTCACACAACAATCTCTGTATACCAGTTTTTGACAAAAAACAACATGCCTCTCTAAGGTGAGTTGAATGAAGGTCGAACATGATAATGGGGCAGGAGGAAAGTAAAAGGAAAGAGAGGAAACAACTTGGAAGCAAAAGACATTTATAGAAATATAAACATAGGCATGTACATATGTAAATATATTAATATATAATGATAGGGATATACATCTATAGGTTACATCTATAAATGTACAAACATTTATAGGTTAAGTAGCAGACAGGCATTGGGTCTCTACTCAAGTCCTCCCTCAATGCAAGTACACTTTGTTTTAACAACCTGGCATTCTGTGATGCTCACCTTTCCGACACAATGGCCCAAATCCCAATCCACTACCTACCAGGATTTCTGGGGAATATATGGTCTTTTCTATAATTAGTGCTAATAAAATGGGATTTCTAGTTGCAGAAGAATGAAAAGGGGCCATACCTCACTCTATATAATTCAAAATGGATGCAAGACCTAAATGTAAGCCTTCTAATAAAGATCATCAATGAAAAACTAAGGGCAAACCTAAAGACCCAAATACATTGCATTAACACACTATGAAATATAATAAAACACACACACAGTGACCAAAGAAGACCAAAGAAGAATTGCTGCATTTGAATTTTGGTGTTGGTGAATAATATTTAAAATACTGTGGACTTCCAAGAAAAAAAAAAGCATATTGGAAGAAGTATAGGCAGAATGATCCTTAAAACAAGGGTGGAAAGACTTCATCTTAGGTACTTTGGACATGTTAACAGGAGACACCAGTGCTTGAAAAAGGACATTGTGCTTTATAAAGTAGCAAAAAAGAAGAAGACCGTTGAGGAGATGGATTGACACAGTACAACAATGTGCTCAAACATAACAATTGGGAGGATAGTGCAGGACTGGGCAGCATTTAGTTATGTCATGCATAGATTGCTATGCGTCAGAACCTACTTGACAGGACCTAAGAACAAGCCTATGGATCAATTTCCAGCCAAATAATGGCAGGTTTATAAAAGGGAGAATAACACTTGGGCGGTGTACACTCCGTGGAGTAATAAATCATTTTAAATCAATTATTGAGGCAACATTAACATTTAAAGACAGCATTTACCCAAAGACAAAGTTCAGAAGGGTTAGGAAAGAGAGAGAATGTAAATGGGGTTGGGGCGGAGGAAGGAAGGAGGATAAAAATGTCACTTTGTGTGGATTGCCGATGGTAATATGAAACAAAATGTGAATGAATGATTGGATGGAAAATAATTTGCGCTGTAAATTTTTATGCAATTTCCAATAAGTTTTTAAAATTTTAAAGACATGTTTTAAATGTAGAACCTACGTATGCGCTGCTGGTTTAGGCGTGGGAGTGAGTAAAAGAGAAAGGTCAGCATGATGCCCGGATTTTGGCATGATTACCTGGGTGAATGGTGGTGCCATTTACTGAAAAAGAAACAGTGGAGGAGGATCCCTTTCAGGCATGAAATTAAAAACTCTGATTAGACATGTGAAGTTTGTGCTGCCTATTAGTCATCCCAGTGGAGATACTGAAATGACAGTTGTGAATACAAATCTGAGCCTCTGGAAATAAGTCAGTCTGGCGATAGAAATTGAGAAATCATCAATTTGTGCATGGTTTATGTAGTTCTTTGGGTTGGTGGAGGGACCTAGACCCTGGACGTACAGGAAAAGAAAATAAGCCTAAGGATTGTACCCTTAGACCTGCCTAAGATTTAGAGCAAAATCAGTCCGTTGTTCCTGGAAGTCCTGTCCAGCAACTTCCCCTCTCCTGTAATGTGAGGCCACATCGAATGCAAGATCAAGGTCTTTGAGCTTCTTAACACATTGCAGCTGCAGAAACAGAGGAAGAGGATGAAAATATGCAGCATTTCTCCCCTTGACCAGTAGGATTCTGTGCATGCCCTGTTCTGATTCATTTTCCTACCCATCCATTTGACCCACGAAGGGTTACTACGCTAGGAGAGATTAGTGTCCCAAATAGTACGTGAAGAAAACATTTCAAGAGATTGAAAAATGCTCCCCAAAGATAACATCTTACATTTGTATGTATTCAGCGTCTGGCACATTGTGGTATCTCAATGAATAAGACAGAAAAAAAAAACAAAAGGATGAAGGAAAAAAGAGATAGAAAGACAGAGAAAGGGAATCTAAGCAATGATGTAATCTTCATAAATTTGCGGACAAAAGAGGACCTGAAGTCAGGAGACTATAAAACACCGACCAACCGTATATAAATCATTTAATGTCCCTGAATCCTTTAGCCAGTCTTAAAGTAGTATATTTCTCATATGGATTGAGCAATAAAATGGATATGCTGACATATGCCTAGTGGCATTATGAATCAGTGTACCCAGTTAGAAAAACAATTTGTCAATATGGGTTAAAAGTCACAAAAATATATGTACCTAAAAACCCATTCCTAAAAAAATAATTTAAAAATACACTTCTGAGTTTTTAGTCTAAAAAGATAATTCCAAGGTGACCATTGATAGGCATTCTCCTTCCAATGATCTGTCTTTATAGGAAATGATGCTGTGGCCAAGGAAGTAAAAACAAGAATGAATATATATATATATATATATATATATATATATATATATATATATAATTTACTTCACTTTTATAATTAAAAAATTAATACCTCATACACAGAATAGTTTGAGAATTTAATAATATGTCAAAGGGATCTGAAACTGTAATCATTTGTATTAAAATTGACTGCCCTCAATTTTGTAGAGTTAAGAGTCAAAACTTTATTTCAGAGCTTTATTTCTAACTTGGAAATCTTATGACTCCTTGCCTTCATCCAGTGTGTTAGAATGAATTGCTACACATTTTATAGTAAGTAAAGCATCACGTATTGAGTTCATCAAGTACTAAAGTAGTGCTTATTGGGATTTAGTGAAATGGGATAAAACAGAAGACTGGATGCCTAACCTCAAAAATTTTATACATTTTTAAATAACTAAAGCGCCTTTTATTTCATGAAAATAAGATGCAGTGACCATTTCCAAAAATTCCATGAAAGGTCCCCTACTACAATCCTTGAGTCATAAAGACCTTGAAGAGCATCTAATTCAATTCCACCTTGTCTATAAAATAATTTTATACTTTATAAATAAATGAACGATTTTGTCCTGTGACATAACGGCTAGAGGATGAACTGGAATCAGGAAAAGAATGTCTGACTTTCAGCTCAGTTCTTTCCCCACAAATTGTGAATAATTATTTATACCAGCTTCAATACCTACACTGCATTTGGCATTACCAATTGCAAAAAGTAGTGACCAGTCCCGTAGCTTCAGCCTACCTCTTACTTTTTACTGAAACAGGTTCTGAGTGGTTTGGCCTGCTCTGTAAATCTCAGCCAGAACACTCTCCGGAACAGAAAAAAAATAAAACCCAAAATACAAAATTTGCCAGTGTCTGCTGGCCCAGGATCGGATCTCTGCTGATTTCAAATCAACATGAAATAGTAGATTTTACCATCAAACAACAGGCATAAATTCTGACGTTTTCTTTTCTTTTTCTTTTTAGCAATTAAATATTTTGTCTTCCAGAAACATTTTCTTAAATATTAGCGCTCAGTTCCTCCCTCACCCACCAGTCCGCCGAGCTGTTGCAAACACAGCGTCTGCACTCAGCAGAACTCCAAGAATCTTCGCATTTTCTTCCCTTCGTCTCGTGACTCGAAAAACGTCTCGAACAACAACAACAAAATGTGATTTCCAGAAAAATAAGCATATAAATCACTTATTAATCTCCAAATGTAGTGAATGACGTAGTAAAGAACTCACGAAATCCGTCGCATCCCCGTGGGGGCAGGCCCTCCGTCCTGCGGTGCAGGACACCATGGTGCTGACAGGAAATGATGCACACCTGACCGGAAATGATGCACACCCGACCGGAAATGATGCGCACCTGTCGAGAACAGCAGCTTCCTGGCCAACACGCAGGGGCTTCGGTGTCGGTGTGGGTGGCCTTTCCCACGGGACCGGGTGGGGGCAGCAACAGACACGGATCTCCCTCCGGGGAGAGAGTTCAAAGCCCGCCTTTCCCTCTTAGGACACCTCCCAGTACGGCCGGGTGCAGTGGCTGGGTGGGCGCTGGGGCTGCCGGCCGGACTTGGCCTTGGCCTGCAGCAGACTCCTTCGGAGCACGGAGCTGGCTGTGATGGAGTATGGGCGGCCGTGCATCATCCTGGCATTAAGCCTTTGGCCATGGAGAAGGACTTGAGGGGACGTCTTAAGGCGTCGGGGAATGGGAGCTTGCCCATGAGGTGCATGGGGTGCAGGACACGAAGGGGGGGTAGCACAGAATCCTGACATTTTCAAAGAGCTCCGCAGATGAATCCAGAAAAGTTGTGCAGAGTCCTGAACTGGGAACAGGGACACTACTTCTAATGCTAGCTCACTCACTAGCTAGCTGAGTGCGTTGACATCAGAATCGAATGTAAGGAATCTCTAGAGACACTAATTGAAGCACTGCACTGTCTTTACTGGGAAGGTCACCTTCTGCAGCTGATGCATATTGCATCACCAAGGTGAGCAGTTACCTTACCTTCAAATACAATTTAAGGGTTAAGTCAATGATCGGTTCTTAAACATTTACTAAATATGTATTGAGATTTGGGCATATACCGCATCTAAGTCTATCTAAAGTTCAAAATAGTACGTGCACACCTACAGTCTAGATACAAAACCCATCCACAGCAGCATTTGAAAAGGACTTTGTTGAAAGTTTATTTCCTCAGGAAGCAGACTCTGAGTTGAATGTAAGTAATTAGGGTGTTTATCAAGATGTGTTCCTGAGGTCAGCACTCTAGACCAGAAAGGGAGAAAGTAGGGCTGGTAAGAGAGAGCAACCAAGCTGTAAAGAGGCCCAACAACAGCATCAATCAACTCCTTAGGGAGTTCTGAGATAAAATTAACCTCAGACTCATGGTGGTCCACATTGGGCCATGATGGCCAAATCTTTATATTTTCCTGCATTAGTCAGTCATTGTATGTGGGCGGCCCTGTGAAAGGGCATGATTCGGGACAAGGCAACCCTCTGAAGCTGCCACACTGCCAACACCTAGCACTAAAAAGAAAAGAAGAAGCCATCAGATTGATTCTGTCTCATAGAATCCCCATGTGTGTCAGTATAGAACGGTGTTCCATAAGCTTTTCATTGGTTGATTTTTTTTTTCCCGGAAGTTGATCCCCAAGCCTTTCTTCTGAAGTGTCTCTGGGTGGACTCCAACCTCCAACCTTGGATTTAGCAGCTGGGTATGTTAGTTGTCAAGCCAGGGATTCCTACCTGGTACAATGAACCCTGCATTGAAAGAGGATCTGAGTGATGCATCCTAATGCCTGCCACACACGTGTTTAGTAAATGTGTGTTGATGGGATGACAAATCTTTTATTTTAACCAAAATTTGTATTATCCAGAATTTTTCACAAAATCCAATTACTATGCCTGCAACTACTGCCTTAATAAAAAAAAAAAACCTACAACAACATGAAAAAAACACGAAAAACGATCCTTTCTACTCCCAAAATAAATCTCTGGCATTCATTAGGAGGATCTATCAAGGAATTATAAAATTTCTGAATTAGACACATAGTCCTCTCCCGGGGCACTTTTGGCTAAGGACTAAAATAGGAGCTCATTTTATCAGATTTGTTTCACAATCAACGGTGTTAATTCTATTTGTTTTTAAAGTCAAACACTCTCAGCTTTTTGTCTATTCACCAAGAAAAAAAATGTCCTCCCGCGATCAATGGAAAATGTTTAGTCGGTTTCTAGACCTTTTCAGCTTGATCTCCAAGTCAGAACCTACTGTCAAGTCCATCCTCTAGGTGACCTGGAGGCTTCAAAATGCAGAAAGCAATATTTCAAATGCAATTAAAAATAAGCTGGTCCTCAGGCTTCTGCAACTCCAATTATGCTTCTGGTGGTAACTCAGACAGTAAGGAAATCAGAAGGATGTGGTAGATTCCTGCAAAGGCAATTCACTCAGCGAGGATTTTTGGAACACTTACTGGGTACCATTCACTTTATTAGGTCCTAGGAATAAAATCAAAAGAGGCAGCTCATCTTCCTCCAAAGAGCTCACAATTTAGTAGTACATACATAATTTAAAAACAAGTGATAGAGGTAAGCGAAGGATGTAAAAGGAATTTACAAGTAAGCACCACAGTCCCCCTGAAGCATTTTGAAGGATAAATATGACGATTATTCTTCCTCCTAAGTAACTTGAAGCTTTTTTTTTTTGGCCTGATGCATTACTTTATCCTACACACATTTCAGCGGGTTGATAAGTTCTTACTGTAACCATCATTTTACAGGTGTGGAAAGTAAGCTGGAAGGAAAAAGCAACTATTCCAGAGGATACTGCTCTATAGAATCTAAGCCGGAATGTATCTTCCCACTTGGAGTCTGGTCCATTTTCTGGTCGCCCACGTGTGTCTGAAACTGATGCACAGCACTGGCCGGCTCTCCCAAGGAAATTAGAGGCAGTCATGGTGCCCACACTGGGACACTCAAGAGGGAAACAGATTCTCTTTACCACACGAATCCATCTTTCTCTTGTGATCTTTTACCAAGTACTTTAGTCAATCGACTGTTAGTTTGATAACGTTCTCACACAGAATGAAGTTAAATGCCCCAGACCACCACTATGTATTTTGATCCTTTAAGTAAATAATGCTTGAAAAGCTGCATAATTTAATTCTGTTAGAAGTTATTGAGTGACTAACATCTTTAAAGCTCTCTAAAAGATAAAAAGGGAAGTGGGGGATGAGGCGCTGGCCGCGCTGATTATGAGTTTTCTTGGAGGCTCTTTGGGTCCCCTTTGTGAGATCAATGGTGTCCTTAATGATGGGGAAACCAGGAAAAGAGCAGAAATTAAAACTGAAGATGGCAAAGTAGACAAACACCATCCCTTCTATGACAGATAATCCATTTCAGAACAGGTAAGCCTAGCCTTTAAGCAACCTGGAATGAGGCTAGAACGCCAAGGATTCAGAACTAAATTTTTAAGTCAAATTGAGCTTTCCAATGATAAGAGTAATAGCCACGGATTTGTAAACTGAGTGAAAGAGCTGCCTTTACCTGAGGAATTGATTCAGAGCAGAAGTGATGATTTTGAATTTCTGAAAGTTGAAGGGCCATATGAATCTTCATTGGTGCCACTGTTCACTTGAGGTATTTCCTTAAGATGACAAAAGTAAGAAGACTGGCAGGTTGATAAAAGGATATGATCTTATTGTTCACCCTGTTGCCACCTGTCCTGATGTTAACACCCTATTAACGGAATTGGGCACTGAAGCTTGCCTACATGGAGAGTTTGAAAGAAGTCCAAAAATCACTTAATGTATGTGTTCGTTGGAAATTTTTATTCATTAGTAAGAATAAAAAGTACAACATATGGAGTTACAATGTATCAAAAAGAGATCATAGGAATTGAACCCATTACCACAACAGAAACAGAGACCACTGCCAAATATGACATAATGGATGCTGCACCAGTAAAATGTGAATTAATCTCAATAAGACTATTTTTGTGGGGTTAGAGCCAACTCCAACAACGAGAGATGCAAACAAAAAAATCAGTAAGGAAATTTTTGAATATCGTTCTTTTGGATGGGGAAGATAGAAGGTACTCTCAGCAGATCATTTTAATGGATCTAGAGCTAAGGATACAGAACAAACTTTCACCAGTGATTTGAGCCTTCAGAATCATAGGTATCTGCTGAACAACCTGAAATGTGGGATGACTAGAGGACCAAAACTCCTTCCAGAACTGTTTAGGTTAGGTTTCGTGGTTAAATATGGTTGTAGTGTATAGGAGCAGAAAGGCCAAAACTCCACTGGTAATGGTCTTCCTTTATCTTACAGTGCTTTATTTATTTTATGATATAACTAAATGGCCTCCATGTATATACACTTAAAATAAGAGCTCTTTTTTAAACATTGGAACTTTCTTAAGCTGCCATTTATTAATTATTCACTTTGATGTGCTGATAAGCACATAGGTATGCATAGTAAGGATTTTCCTGTCAAGGTAGTTACTTATAACTTTCTTTCTGCATAAGATTGAGAGTCTTTTTCTTCTCCCTTTGCATGCTAATCCTCTCCATGAAAAAAATTTAAATATTTGTGTTTGAGAAAAATTAACTGGCCCTTACATTCTACAAAGATGTAAAATATAGCTTTTTTTAGAACTACATATACCAGTGGTACCCCCAAAAAATCCGGAATTGTGCTGGGTGGAGTGGACATTCTGGATGTCTGTCAACTTCCTAAATGAACAAAACTGTCGACTCATAGTACATTTGGAGTTCATTCCACTGGGTCAGACTCTCAATCAACGTTTTATTTAGAGGTTCTGAAAAGATTGCATAACCATGTATGACAAAAAACTGATTTGTGGCAGATGGGGAGCTGGTTTTGCCACCATGACAATGCACCTGCTGACACAGCCCTCATTGTGCCAGTTTTGGGCAAGAAACAGCATGCTTCTCTTGTCCTATGCACCTTACTTACCTGACCTCACCCTCTGTGACTTCTTTTTGTTTCCACAAATGATGAGGGACATGAACAGACAAGTGATTTGATGATGTAGACCAGGTGAAGAAAAAAACACAACAAAACAAGGGATATGCTGTCAGCCATCTAAACAGATGAGTTTGCAAAATGTTTCCAAAAATGGAATTACAGATTTGACAAATGTATTAAGTGTAATGGAGAGTACTTTGAAGTTGGTAAGGTTGTTTTGTAAAAAATAAATAAATAAATACACAGCTTTGAAAAAATATCCCCAGGCTTTTGGGACACTAACTAAGCTTGAGAAATCTTTATGGACTGTTTCTCTGTAGGTACTTCTGAGTCTGCCACTTCATGGCTTCCTGATACGTGGTCTCTTGAAGTTTTTTCTGGTATTTGTATGTATTTGTTTTCACAGCATATGTAGCATGTCACTATGTCCACATTATTTTTTTTAGAGTGGAAGGAAATATATTAAGTACTCATTTGCTATTCTCCAGAAGTACCCCTATATGTTTTCTGCCATGTGGAGTGGGTCCAACATTGGCATTTTAGAATTTGTTAAACTATACTTTTTCTATAAATACTCATTTTTAAATCTAAGGAGTCCTATGCCAGATAGATAGATGATTGATAGATAGGTGGATAATAGATCGATATAATTTTCTTGACCTCAAAAGTATACTTTCCTGTAGAAATTTTTTGAAGGGAGCCTCAGGTGGACCTATGAAACAGTAGTAATTCAGATCTGGGCTCTATCCTGTTGGCCAAACTGAAGCTTGGGTAATTCAAGCTCACATTTCAACCTCATCCACCCTATTTCAGTTTTGTAAAGAAATAAAAATAAACTTAGTCCTATTGTTGTTGTGATCTGCCATGAGGTCAGTTCTAACTCAGCCACCCTGTGTACTGCAGAAGAAACACTGCCGGGTCTTGCTTGCTCCCTCCTCACAGCCCTTGCTGCTTGATCCCATTGTTGCAGTTGCCCTGTCAATCCTTACTTCTAAGTAAGTAAACAAGGACCAGCCCTGGTGATGCAGTAGTTAAATGCGAGGCTGTGGTTGCTGAGGGAGTCGCCACCATCCCCTGGGGTGGGGAAAGAAGTGACATTCAGCTTCTGTAAAGCTTGTTGCTGTGGAGACAGAATGGGGCAGCGGACCCTGTCCTGCAGAGTCACTGTAAGTGGGAATAGACTTGCCTAAGCCAGGTTTAGTTCTTTAACCACTGAGGGCTCTGTGTAATGGAGTCCATTGAGACCCACTACAGGAAAGTCAAGAAAGCAATGCAAACAAGGTATTCATGAAAACAGAGATAACTGATAAGCAGTTGAGAGTTCAAATTGGTTGTCTGGAGATTAAAAATAAGAAATTGGGTGGACAAGGGACAAGTAACTGCTGCTGAGGTTTTTTGAAATATATATATATATATATAGTCTTTGATTAAAAACTAAATCCATCTTCTTTTTAGATTCCCTCTAGATCATTTAAATGTACAACACTAGTTAGTTATGAGCCACTAGAGTACAATAGGATTGAGTTTTTTAATCAAGCAGGCTTCTGTAGTTTTGTAGTCTTATGTGAACTTATAAATCTGTATTAATCTTCCTATACACAGTTTCCTCAACTGTAAAATGTCAGCATGAAAATTAGAAATAACCATACCTTGGTACACAGTAAACTAACTGCAAATATGTGTGTTACTACAGAATATCATGTTAAGCTGTGAAAAAATTTCACATGTGGAAAAACAAGATAATAATCTACACAGAAAACATCATATGCAATAGAGAAAGATTTCCTCCTAAGCTAATGAACAAGACAAGGATGCTTATTGTCACTACTATTACTCAATATTGTAGTGAACATATTAGACAGAGGAATTAGGCAAGCAATAGAAGTAAATTAAAATGTATAAAGAAGAGGTAAAATTACCCTATTTCACTCATGATATGATCTTGTAGAAAATCCAAAAAGTAAATAAGAAAGTCACTAGAGCTAATAAATGAATTTAGAAAAGTATTAGGATACAAATCAACACACAAAAGTCAGTTATGCTTCTATACACCAGCAATGAACAATCTGAAAGGAAATTAATAAAACAATTCATTTTATAATTGAAGGTAAAATAAGAAAGTGTCTAGAAATAATTTTAACCAGGAAGATCAAAGACTTGTGCGATGAAAATGATAAAATTTTGTTGAAAGAAATTAAGGACCTAAATAAAGCATCTGTCCGTGAAGTGGAAAAGTTAATATTATTAAGACATCAATACTCCCCTCAGAGATCTACACATTCAACACAATCCCAATCAAATTTCCAATAGTCTTTGTAGAAGTAGAAATGACAATCCTCAAATTTATGTGGAAATGTAGGGGGCCTTGAGTATCCAAACCAATTATGAAAAGCATAAAAAAACAACAAAATAAGAGGAAAAGTGCAATATAAAGCTACCAGTAGTCATAAAGCATAAAGATAGACATATAGACTAATTGATTAGACCTGAGAATCCAGAAGTATATCTACTCAACTATGATTAATTGATTTCCTTAAAAGATGCCTCATTCTTTTCATGGGAAAATAATAGTTTCATGAATAAATAATGCTAGGACAACTGGATCTCTACTTGCCAAAAAGTGATGAAGTCTCCATACTTTATATCAACCATGAAAATTAACTCAAAATTGATTTATGACTTAGATATTAAAATTAAAACCAATATATATCCTAAAGAAATAAGTAATACAATGTGAACAAACATATGCACACCTATGTTTATTGCAGAAATTTCTGTAACAGCAAGAACATGGAAACAACCAAAAGCTCTGATTATAGATAAACAAACTCAGGTACATTCATACAATAGAATATTATGCACCAACAAAAAACAATGATGACTCTTAAACACCGAAAGACCTGGACAACACTAGAGACCATTATTGTTAGAAAAGTTAATCAATCTTTATCAAGATAAATCTTTAATGATATCACTATTTATGTTTCTTCTATTTTTTTAAATTTATTATTAATTTGGAGTTCAATCACATTAAGCAGAATTGCATAATTTCTACCACAATCAGTTTCTAAGCATTAATTTTCTTCTTGGGCTCCTTGAAGTCATCTCCCTTTTAACGGCCCCCTCACCCCTTTGTCCCCACTTCTGAAACCCTTATTCTACTTGCTGTCCCTTGCAATCCTGCATTTCCCATACCAAACACAGAAAACATGTAACACAACTACAAGAGGTTCACCCCCAATGACATAACACTTCTGAGATATAAACAAACAAAACAAAAATACAGAACATGTTGAAAACTAAATCAAGTCCAACATGCATCAGAGGGACGATCAACTGACAAAGTTTTAACTGTTCAAGTCAGGTTTATGCCTTTGATCTTCTGCAGTTATCTCTCGACTCTTTAGTAACCTCTCTCTTCCCCTTCCACAACTGGAGATAGAGGGAGTCCACTGGAGGTTTATATCCTATGTAGATCCCACAAATAAATCTTGGGCTCCTACTGTCTTCCATAGCCTTCTGCAAACCAGATTCTTACTATTTAGAATCTGATACTAATTCTTCCTCCGACTTCAAATTATATGCTTCACAATCCTAGGGTGACTGATGATGGTGTGGTTCTTCCATGTGGACTAGGTTGACCTCTCACTTAGATGGCTATGAGGAGGCCAGGAAAGGGGGTAGGAGCAGGTTGAGGGGAGGGATAGGAAATTATAGTGGGAGGAGGAGGAAGAATAGAAGGAAGAAGATAAATGGAACCACATTTATGGGGTGGGAGTTACGTTTTTTGAAACTACGACAAAAAACTATTAGAAGAAAACAGAGGTAAAGCTTGAAGACTAGTTTTTGACAATGGGTACTTAGATATAATATCAAAAGCATATGTGACAAGCTATATTAAGTGAACTTCATTAAAATTAAACACTTTTGCATAATAAAGAAATTTTCAAGAAAGTGAAGAGCCAGCCCACAGAATAAGAGAAAATATTTGGGAAACATCTGACATGAGTTTTGTTAACAAGAATGCATACAGAACTACAACTCAACAACAAAAACACAACTAAACCAATTAAAAGTAGACAAAGATCTTGATTAGGTATTTACCCAAATGCTATACATAAGTGATCAATAGGCACATGAAAAGATGTTCAACTTTATCCATCATTACTGTAAGGTCTCTGATAGTCAGAATTGGCTCCATGGCAGTGAGCTGCTCGGCTTAGGTTCCCTTGAGTAAGCTGCAACTCATAATAACCCGATGTACCACAGAACAAAACGCCGCCCAACCTTGCACCATGCTCGCAATTGTTTTAAGCTCGAGCCCACAGTGGCAGACATTGTGCCAGTACATATTGCTGAGTGTTTCCCTCCTTTTTACAGACCTGCTGCTTTATTGAGTATGATGTCTTTTCCAGAGACTGCTCTTACCTGATAGCATGTCCTAAGTGCTGAAGACAAAGTCTCACCCTCCTCGTTCTAAGGAGCCTTATGGCTATACTTCTTACAAGACAGATTTTTCTCCTTTTCTAACTGTCCCCAGTTCTTCCAGTATTATATGCCAACACTTTAATTCAAATGCATCCACTTTTCTTTCTTTTTCCTTAGTCCCTGTCCAACTTTCACATGCATCTGAGGAGATGCATGTTGGATCAGATGCACTTTGGTCTTCAAAGGGACATCATTGCCCTTCAAAACTTTAAAGAAATCTTGGGTAGTAGATTTGCCCAATGCAATAGATGATTTCTTGACAGCTGCTTCCATGAGCATTGCCTGTGGATCCAAGTAAAAGAAAATCCTTGACAACTACAGTCTTTCTCCATTCCTCCTGGTGTTGTCTACTGGTCCAGCTGTGAGGATTTTGCTTTTCTTGTCACTGAGTTGTTACAGTCCACTGGAGACTGCGGTTTATGATCCTCATCAGCAAGTGCCTCAAGTTTTCCTTGCTTTCAACAAGCAAGATTATCATGTCAGAATACCACAGATTAAGAAGCCTTCCTCCAATCCTGCTGCAGCATTCCCCTTCAGCTAGCCCAGCTTCTTGGATCACTGACTTAGCACGCAGCTTGATTAAATATGGAGAGTATACAACCCCGACGCACACCTTTCCAGATTTTAAACCATTCCCTATGCCCTTGCTTAGGTGGAACAACGGCCTGTTGGTCCATGGAGAGTTCCCACATGACTGCAGTGAAGTGTCTGGGACTCCCATTCCTCCCAATATTCATAGTTTAATGTGATCCACATGGCGTAGTGCCTTTGCATAGTCTGTAAAACGCAAAGAAATCTATTTCTGGTAGTCTCCACTTTCAGCCAACATCCACCTTAATTCCATTTCCTGTTGATGTACTTATTGTTGCTGAACTATCTTCAGCAAAAATTTCCTTTCATGTGATATTAATGATACTGTTTGATAATTTTCACTTTCTGTTTTTTCAGCTTTATTTGGAAAGGGCACAAATAGTGATCTTTTCCAGTCTGTTGGCCAGGTAACTGTCTTCCCAATTTCTTGGTATAGTCTAGTGAGTGCTTCCAGTGCTTCGTCAGTGTGTTGAAGCATTTCAATTGGTGTTCCGTCAATTCCTGGAACCTTATTTTTCACTAGTGCCTTCAGTGCAGCTTGGACTTCTTTCTTTCTTGATCATATGCTTCCTCCTGATTATTTTGTGGTACTTGAATATGTGTGTCTTCTACCTTCTTTCGATGCTTCCTATATCATTTAAAATTTTTGCCCATAGTATCCTTCCATATTTCAATGCAAGACTTGGACTTTTTCTTTAATTATTTCAGCTTGATATCTGCTGAGTGTTCCTCCTTTGTTGATTTATGAATTCCAGATCTTTGTTCATTTCCTTATAATACTCTTTGTGTTTTCTGAAATTATCTGCTTAGCCCTGTTATTTAATTTCTTCAATTTGCTTAAGCAGCTATATAATCAAAAGCAAGTTTCAGGTTCTCACCTAACATCCACTTTGGTCATGTCTTTTGTCCTATATTTCTGATTGTTTTTCTTTCTTCATGTATGATATCATCCCACAGCTTATCTGGTCTTGTGTCCTTGGTGTTCAAAGTATTAAAACGGCTCTTGAAATGTTCTCTAAATTCAGGTTTCTCTTCAGAATCAAAAGCCATGTGGTACATAGATAGATAGCAATTTATATCCCAAAAATGGCTCACACAATTGTACAAGTAGTTAAATCTAATCCATTTCAAGACAGCGATCAGATGTTAGGTTTCTCCTGACTCACATGTGGGAGAGGCTGATGAACCAGGAAGTGGGAAGACCACAGGATGGTGGGTGCGGAGGTGAATGTATCCATGGTGAGCAGTTTGGGCTTGTGGCTGTGGAGGCCAGTGAATCAGAGGTCAAAGGTCATATGGCAGGCTGGTGATGGCTCCTGGGAGCAATACAAAAATCATGGAGAGGCTCAAGAACTAGAAAAAACAAAATTGTGCACCACAGAAGCCTGGGGAGGAAGAGATTTTTTTAGCTACTGAAAGAGTCAGAACGATTGCAAGAAAAACTGACTTTGGAGAGGTAGTGGAATTGATACACACAATGATGGGGGTAAGATTATTTCAGGCAGTGGCATGTGCTTGGGCAAAATTGTTGAAGTTGGAGAGTAAAAAAGTAGGTGAGGAAAAGCTATCACTTCAACTTGATCAAGGCATGGATGTGGGTTGTGTTTGTAGAGAAGGGAAGGTTTTGGGAAATAAGATTTGAATGCCAAGCTACGAAATTTAATTTTGCAGACAGTAGGCACCAAAAAAGGACTAAGTGTCCTAATCATGACCCCTACAAAACAGACTTGGTGCAGGACATGGCTTTACAGTGAATCAGGTGTTAGGCAAAGGCATTGGACTCCTCCAGCAAAATCAGGGCCAAGGATCAAGAAGAAGACAATTACGCATATTTTCTAAGTAAAATAATTATGAGTAACAGAAGTGGTCAACAAAGAGCCACAAAAGGCATGCTTTAAATTTTTGATAGCTCCTTCCTCCTTTCCTGTGTCTCTATTTATAGCTCTCGTGCCCAAGGGCTGTCTGCCTGCTCTCTAACATCTATATGATGGCATGACCCACTGCTTTGGGATTCCATCCAAAAAGCCTGGGCTGTACTGGTGCTGCCTCAACAGGCTAGAAGCAGCACCACTGAAACCTTTCTATAGGGGAAAGCCATCACAGTGTCAGCTCCACGTTGCCACATTTCCATCGTGGCCTCTTATCACCACTTTAGCAGGCTGAACAGCATGTCATGAAGGCACTGTCTAAACTGCACAGGAACTGCTACTTGTCCCTGTAATTTCAATTTATTTTTATGCAGAGTCTGTTGCACTTCAGGATACTTTGTTCCTGTTTCTCAAGCCTGCCATTTGAGAGCTCCTGTACACATAGGACTGCCTGCTCGGCTCAGACCCCACTGCTCTCTGTAATGCCCAGTGAGACCATTCACCACGAGCCAAGTTTGACTCCGGCCCTCTCCTGCTCTGTGTATAGACATCTGCTTTCCTTCGTCTCCTACCATCCCAATCCTCAGAATTCTACCTCCCCGCCACCTAGAACCTTAATAGCTGATGCAAAGGCTCAGAACAAAAAGATCAGTAATTCAATCCACCAAGAGGTACCTTGAAAGAAAGGCTTGCCTGATAATTCTGACAAATCAGCCAATGAAAATCCAATGGAGCACACGCGGTCGCCATGAGTCGAGATTGAGGACATCTAACGAAGCTCTACTCATCAGCATAAGCAGTTGGACTTTGGGAAAGATAGTGTCTGATGCTCAGCCCTCGAAATGTCAGCAGCAGAGGATGTGTGAACTGTGAATTCAGGGCACCCTCAACCTCCAATATTGATAGACAGGGGTAGATCCAGGTTTTTAGGGTCCTGAAGCTAATATAATTTGTAGAATCTACTTTTGTAAAAGAACACAAAAGATATTATTTTGACAAATATTTAGAAAACATATGCCTTGTGAATACTTTGCTAAGACCTCTTTGTGGCCTAAGGGGCTGAAGCTTAAACTTCATTAATTTCCCCGCAGGCTGACCCCACTCATTGCACTTGGTGGAGCTGTGTTCCACAGTGATAAAGGTTAGAGCCCATTCATTCATTCATTTACTCATTTTTCAACTAACTCATTTGTCTCCTGCCAGGACTTTCAGTTCACACAGTGTCTGTGTGATTTAAACCAGTGTGTATCCCTTCAAGGAAATCCACATGGTTGGCCAGTGAAGTCTAAATGTTAGCCAACTCACCCTTAAACACATGCCAACTCAGACAAACCAGGTGGCCTGATGCCATTCTAATTTATACAGGTTTCTGGCCCCTCTTCCTGAAGGCCACCCACGTCTACATGGAAAGCTCTTTCAAGGCTCCAGCAAAGCATTTTTCTGTCCAAAGGCATTCTCTCGTCTTCTTCATGTGTACCACACCCCCTTTTTATATACCTTCTGCCTCCCTGACGATAGGGTGTGCTTATATTCATTTTGTGACACAAGTAAACGCACACATGCACTCAGACATCTATTTGCTGTGTGTCACACACTTCTCAGACTTTGCACAACATCCCACACATATTGCAAGTGAAAGAAGTTAGAGCTACTTATAAATTCCTGTCAGAATCGACTCGGGGTCTGGGTGAGTGCACCGAGAGTTAGGAAGGCCGAGGCCAGGTAGTGGACAGGAATGAACATCTTGTCACTCACTGTTTCTTCGTCATATGGCCTGCCCTTCATATGCTACGCTGCTGTAGGTGCATGAGTTTCCACCAGGCAGTTACCGTAACGCACAATTCATTCTCTGTTCTCCGCACACAGAGGTTGAGAAATAAAGATTTTTGGCATGCTTGGATCTTCTGACTCAAAAGTGAGCAACAACATATTGAATCACACAGTTGAGAACTTACCTTGTCCATCCTCCCACCTTCAAACTGAATGATTCACTTTGGCCTTCATTGGAGATTCTCCAACATCATCAGAAATCCACCTCGCCCACAGCCTGCCTGAGGAAAGCCATCAATTCAGAGACGCACACTCAGGCGTCCCTGAAAAAACTAGGCAGTGTCTCTGCTCTAAATTACAAATGAGCATGGCACAAGAATCACTGCAGCCTGATGAATACAGACCACTCCACATTTCACCTCATGCGCAAGCTACATGTGTAAGAGGAAGCACACCTGCAGTGAAATAGGAAAGCAAATGCAAAATCGCTTTCTAAAATATATCTTCTCAAGGAAAAGAATACCAGGGCGAGTTTCATTGGTCCTACTATGTAGACCACTTAGTGGGGCTGCAGGTTCTAGCTGCTTGAGTAGAACTGGTGCATTAGCCCATCTCTTGCCACCTGGAGCTGTGTATCTACGGGAACCAGACATCTCTGATACCCTGAGTTCCTCCCATCACTTCACCCACACCCCTGCTCTCAGATAGGAACATCAGTAGCCAAAGTAACATGTCAGAGATGACTGTTAAAGTAATTTGATGTGTGGGCCTATCAATATCTAAAATCTTCCTGTAGTTTACAGGAAAATAATCATAGGTTGGCAAGAATATCAAGAAATTTGAATGTTATCAAAAGAGTCACTATATTCTTTCAGGTACCAGAAATAAAAACCATCTATCCATTTCTCTTCCTCCTATTTTTGTCAGCTTCCACCCTTAATAATCAATAACATTTCTGGCCCCAGTCACTCAATGGGAGTCTGGGAAAATGGTCGACTAGGTGGACAGCAAATGTTGCCTTCCCAGGTTTAAAATCGGTGCTAGGACTGGGTTCTACCTCCCAAGTACTCACTCTCTCTGTATTGGTGGTCATCTTAGCACTGACCACTACTCCCGGGAAGAAAACAGGCCTCTAGTGTGACTCACATTGACAATAGTCCACTCGTAGGAACACTTTTTTGTGAGCCCCCACTTCTCAAGAGCCTTTCTCTTCCAACAGGGCAGGACTGTCTTGGGAATTCCACAAACCTGTCCTTCCTGCAGGAATCACAGAACACTAAACAACCTCAAAGACCATTTCAGACTCTCTGGCATGCATTTTCAAAAGACTCTCAGAGGAGAGTTTATGCACAGAGTCCCTCTGATGTCAACTCAAGGTTCTGAGTTCATGAGATCCCATTTCTCAAATATTTGTCAGTTTCTATAAGGTGGGGGAAATTTGTTTGGTGAAATGTGAATGGAGTCTTGCCTCCCTCGGTTAAGTCATTCAATTGGTTTACAAATTCTGCAGCAGAGAAAAAGCAAACTCAAGTTGATTCCAACTCATAGTGATCCTATAGGGCAAAGAAGAACTGCCCCAGTGGGTTCTTAAGGCTGTAAATCTTTGTAGGAGCAAAGGCTTAATCTTGCTTCTGAGGAGAGGCTGGTGGGTTTGAATGATGGACCACTAGCAGCCCAATAGGTAACCCACTCTGCCCCCAGGGCTCCTCAGAGAAGGATGTCATAAATGTCTTATATTCCTGGTATCTTTTTTTCCAAAATTCCAGCAGCTTCTGCTGGAAATATTGGGGTTTCCTCAGCAAGTTTTCCGCTCTTCTAAACACCTTTCTTATTAGCTGATTAAAACCTGTGAGGCTTTCAACAGCCATGATGTTTTCATTCAAATTATTTTCTCAATTTTGCCTGGATCATGTATCCAAACCTCAGATGGCAATGAATGTTGAGACTTCAGATGGATTGGCTTCCCTGTAAACAAGGTAAACTGTGGACCACCCTACCCATATCCCTCTGTTCTATTTCTTCCTCATGTGGGGCGAAGCTGCAGGTGGGGGTCGTGAGGATGCCAAAGCTCTCTGGTTTTATTACTGCCAAATATGTTAGTTGTTGTTGTTTTTGTTGTTGTTGTTGTTGTTAGATGCCATAAAGTCGGTTCCAACCCATGGTGACCTTAGGCACAACAGAACAAAACACTGCATGGTCCCCACCATCCTCATAATCGGTCCTATGTTGGAACCCATTGTTGCAGCCATGGTATCAAACCATCTCCTTGAGGTCTTTCACTGCCCCTCTACTTTACCAAACATGATAGCCTTTTCCAGGGACTGGTCTCTTCTAACAACATGACCAAGTACGGAAGACAAAGCCTTGCCATCCTTGCTTCTAAGAGCACTCTGGCCATACTTGTTCCAAGTATTATTCTTCTCTAGGACCACAATTCAGATATAGCCATTCTTCTCCGGTCTTCCTTATACAATGTTCAACTTTCATATGCATATAAGACTATTGATAATACAATGAATTGGGTCAGACAAAGTAGCATCCTTGCTTTACAATATTCTAAAGAAGTCTTGTGCAGCAGATTTACCTAATGCAATGGGTCTTTTAAATGCATGACTGCTGCTTCCATGAGAATTGATTGTGGATCCAAGGAAAATTGGATATTTAACAGCTTTAATCTTTTCTCTGTTTAACATAATGATGCCTTTTGGTCCCTTTGTGATGATTTTGGTTTTCTTCATATTGAGTAGTAATCCATGCTGAAGGCTGCAATCTTGGATCTTTATCAGCATGTGCTAGTTGGTAGTTGACAACTAGAAGTATTACAAATGAAATTTTAGGCTTATGACTATTTTATTGCATTTTGGATTAGGTAACATAGACACATTTCAAATATAAAAACAATATAACAACATGAACACCAAAATGCCTTCTTATGATCCCATGCCTGTCTAGTTCTTTCTTGCTTCATCTGCCCTATCCTCTCTTCTGTTTCTTATGATTTTCTAGTATTTCTTTATGTAGACATGAGTATAAGAAAATATCAAGGTATGTTACTATCTTCTATATTTTTACCCCAAAGGTAAGCATATTTTAATATACACTACTCTATTTTTCTTTTCATGTATTAAATTCTTGTGGATGTGTCATGGTTGGGTTTTTTAAAAACAACTTTATTGAGATATAATTTACATGCCTCAAAATTCAACCATTTAAAGTATACACGTTAGTGATTGTTAGTATATTCTGAATTGTGCCACGTTCACTACAGTATTATAGTTTTTCAACCTGTTCTCTGTGGAAGACAGTTGGGTAGTTTCTAAACTATTACTGCTATTTTAAATTTTAAATTACAAAGGTTTAGAGAACATTCTGACCCATGAGTTCTATGCACATACTTGGTAGAATTTTGGAAGGCCACACTCAGTATGAAGACAGACTCCATGTAACTCCTGAAATGGATGCAGCTAAGGATCACCAAGGATCGCCAGCAGTCATCAAACTCTAGGAGAGACAGTCATCAAAATCTGCCTCTCAAAGCCACTAGAAGGAATAGACACTTCTGAGATGCTTAATTCACATTGTTAGATTCTAGAACTGTGAGACAATACATTTCAGGCTTTAAAGAAAACTATTTGTTTACTCATGGCAGCATTCAAGGCTAAAACAGCTTCTATTACCCTCTCACATTGCATCCTGGTTGACCTGCGTAAACAATAGCATGCGGCAGAAGGACTGATAGGTAGTAAAACGCACTATGGCTTTCATTGCACTCTCTGCTGGCTCTGCAGAAGCAGGTGCCACGTTGCAAGGAAGCTTCATTGACAAGACCATGCAAAGGAAAAATCCACTTGGCAACCATGTGAGTGGATCCCTTTCCAGTGAGTATTCCAATTCCAGTCAAGACTTAAGATGACTTTAGCCTCGCTGCAACCTCACTGACATGTCAACCTCATGAGAAGCCTTGATTCACACCGCCCAACTGAGCCACTTAACTTTCAAAAGGAGGAAGAGTGGGAGACAATCATTGTAATGATGTATTTCAGCAGATTAGACAACTGATACTATTACTTAAATATTAAATGAGTGCCTAGTGATTGAGATCCTAGAATTAATGAGCTGAAATATACTGGTATTGACTATTTTGAATCAGAAAATGCTGTGGTTTACTATTCTGGAAATGACACATCAAGAGAAAGGGCAATGCATTAATCATAAAAAAGGACACAGTGAATTTTTTTGTGAAAGCACTTTTGTTCGAACCTCATTTTTTGTGATGGCAATTTAAGAGAACAGTGTGTGACTGTGAAATTTTGTTTCCTGCTCAGGAAAAATGCCCCAGAAACTGTTGTGATGTTGAACACATCCTAAAAGGACAGCGCTATGGGAAGAACTCAAGTGTACAAGTGGTTTACTCATTTCAAAAAAGGTGAAATGCTGATTGATGACAAACCTCATTCTGGACATCCACCAACTTCTCCAACGGACAAAATTGTTGACTCATAGTGCATTTTGAGTTCATTCCACCAGGTCAGACTGTTAATCAAGCTTTCTATTTAGAGGTTCTGAAAAGATAGTGTAAGAGTGTGTGACAGAAAAGCCTGATTTGTGGGAGACAGCGGACTGGTTCTGGCACCTGTTGACACAGTCATCCCCGTGTGCCAGCTTTTTGGCAAAAACAGCATGCCTCTCTTGCTCCATACACCTTAATCACCTGGCCTCACTCCATGTGACTTCTTTTTGTGTCCTCAAATGAAGAGGGACATGAAAAGACAGTGATTTGATGTGTAGAAGAGGTGAAGGAAAACACGAGGGAGGTGCTGTCAGCCATCCACACAGATGAGTTTGAAAAATGTTTCCAAGAATGGAATCACAGATTAGACAAATCTACTAAGTGTAATGGACAGTACTTTGAAGGTGATAAACCTATTTGTAAAAAAATAATAATAATGCCCAGCTTTGGGGGAAAAATCTGGTTCAAAACTTTTTGCGTACCCCTATAAGATTATTTTCCTTTGTTTTATGTGGTGTATTACATTAATTCTTTTTCTAATATTGAACCACCTTAACAGAACTGGTATGAATTCTACTTCACTATGATGATTTTTTTAATGTTTTGTTGAATTCTATTGGCTAGAATTCCTGTTCACTATTTTGGCTTCTATTTATAAGGGATATTGCTCTATCATTTTAAATTCTGGTGATATCTCTGCCTGGCTCAGATATCAGGTTTATTACTTGCTCCATAAAATGAGTTTGGTAGTATATTATGTTTTTCTATATTTTGAAATAATTCAAATAGGCTTGTTGTTGCTGGATTGTAATGTTTCAGTATATTGTGTGATAATCTTCTTATTTCTATCAATTATATTGTGATGCTACCCATTTCATTTCTTATTCAGAATATTTGCCTTTTCTCTATCTTTTTCCTTGTTAGGTTTGTCAGTGGATTATCTAATTTGTTAATCCTTTTGCAAAACCAACCTTTCTTGTGTTTTTAACATTTTTTGATTCATTAATTTCTGTTGTCTTTATTATTTGTCTTCTTCTAGTGCGTGAGGGGCTTGAGGTTGTTATGTTCTAATTGTTGTAGCTGATGTGCTAAGATGTTTAATTCTTTCTTCCTTTTTAATGCGAGCACTCGTTTCTGTAAATTGCTCTCTGAGTTCCACTTTTGTCATATCCCAGGAATTTGATATGTTATATTTTAATTCTCATTTGTTTGAAGGAATTTTAAAATTATGTTTTTTATTTTTTCAATTACCTTGTGGTTTATTAAGGAATGAGCTGTTCCATTTCCATGTAATTAATTTTTGTTTGTTTCTTTGCTTTGGTTGCTCATTCTGTGGTTGATTTCTAGTTCTATAACATTGTGATCTAAAAAACTAATTTGCCTAAAAAAACGAATGCCTGATTTATGTACAAAAATATTATGTGTTCTGGAGTACGTTCCATGTGTACAAGGAAAGGTGTATATTGTGTTGTGGAATTACTTCTTCTGTATATGTAAGAGATCACATTCAATGTGTTACATAGTTCTGTATCTTTGTTTCTTTTCTTTCTACTTGATATGTCTTTGCTAAAAAGTGATGTATTATAGTCTACTAATAATGCCATATTATGGGTTGTCTCATCAATTCTATGAGAGTTTGATTAATGCTCTATGAAATTCTTTCATTGCATACATTGATGTTTATTATGGTATGTCTTCTTCAATAGTTGCTCTTGTCATTATATAATGACTTTATTTTTTTTTCTTGTAATTGGTCTTATTCATGTCTATTTTGCCATAAATTAAGATGCTACTCTTGCTTTCTTTTGACTACCATTAGTTGGATGTTCATATTTTATTATCCATTCTGTTACTCTCTATCTCTTAAGTGGTGAATTTAATTCATATCCATTCAATGTTGTTATTGATAGCTAAGGTCTCATTGCTATCATTTTGTTATGTGTGTTTTATGATGTTATTAGTTTCATTATTCATGATAATTTTCTGTGTGCCTTTCCTTTTGTGAATGGATTTAAATGTCAAATTTTTTCTTTGATTTTTGTTTTATCTTATAATTTAACAAGATTTTAAACAATCAATCAAGGAAGACAGAGGTTCTCCAATATACAATTGCTCTTTGATAGAAAGTTCTCTTACACACATATGAGTGTCACTGTATCTGTTTCTCTAGTCAACCTGGCCTAACACAGGCAGCAATCTTAAAAGTCAGCAGTTCAAAGCCACTAGAAGCTCTAAAGGAGAAAGATGTGCTTTCTACTCCACTAAAGTAGGATTTATACCAGGCATGCAAGGATGTTTTAAGTTTAGAAGAACAGTAAACACAACCCATTAAATATGTATGAGTGTAAAAACCATATCAATCAATGTAGAAAGGGATTTGAAAAAAATATTAAAATAATAAAAAACGGGAACAGGAGGGAAATTTCTCAACAGAATTTAAGGGATATATACAATATCAAAATCCAGCAATAGTCTCAGTGGGGATAGATGCAATATTCCCTTTGTGAATGGTAATTGGACAAAGGTGCTCATTATTACCAATATTCAATATTGTTCTGGAAGTCTCAGCCAGGACAATAAGGCAAGAAAGAGGGGGAAAAAATTCCCAAAGACTAAGCAAGAAAATTTCTGCAACTAATAGATTTATCAGTTAAAGGGCACAAGATAAACATGCAAAAATCAGTTGAATTCCTTTATATTAACAAAAAGAACTTTGAAAAGGAAATCAAGAAAACAATAACACATATAATGGGTACCCCCAAGATGAACTACTTAGAGATGAATCTGGGAAAAAAATTATAAATTATCAAGGGCTCATGAGTGAGGGTGGTGGTGGAGGAGGGAAATGAGCTGATACCAAGGGCTCAAATAAAATGAAAATGTTTTGAAAATGATGACAACAGTATATGTACAAATGTGCTTGACACAATGGATGCATATATGGATTGTGATAAGAGCTGTATGAACCCCCAATAAAATGATTTAAATTTTAAAGAGAGAGAGAAGAAACACACACAAAACCTATACTTTTAACCTCCCTGGTGGTCTAATTATGTCAGTAATTTTGTACCCAAAGCAGTACATTGTTTTAAATAAAATTTGTTGTTTTATATTGTAGGCCTGTAATTCTTAAGAAATTACTCATTTTAATCTCTCTAGTAGACATTCCAGGTATGATAAATTTTAATACACAGTTAACCTTTGCTCTGAGCCACACTCAGGATTACCGCCAGGGTTAACACATCCAATCCTCAATGAAGCCTAGCAGGCTAGACTAGCATAGCTTAGTTTAGCGTAGCCCAGTCTGTCTTGAGATTGACAGTCTGTGGTAGTTATATAATCTGGTGTCAATTTGGGACTTAAGAGGAGTAAGAGTGAAGGGGTGGTGTCTACTCTGTCAATTGTATCATAGCCACTGAGGTCTCTGTGTGGGCATGGCCTTCTCCTAAGAATTCTGTGAACTCCTGTATTTCCTCCTTGGAGGCAAGAAACATTTGTCTCTCTCTGCTCACTCTCTGAGAGATACTCTACTGACAAGACACACAGCACCATGCTGAGAGCTGGAGAAGCTACATGGACCTACCCTGACACAACCAGACCTCTTGAGCCAGAGTAGCCATGTAGAAACCCATGCCAGCACTGAGATACTTACAATGCCACTGGATCCACAAGACTTCCAACCCACTGGCCTGTGATCCTCCCTCATTCAGCATCATTGCATGTATTTCGTGAGTCTGAAGAGGAATTTACAGATTGGTATCAGACATATGGGCTAATATTGGACTTATGGACTTGATGTGAACTGAGCTGGGACGTTTTCCCAATATTCAGTTGCTCTTGTATGTAAACCTTTTCTTATATACATATGAGTGTCTATGAATTTGTTTTTCTAGTCTACCCAGACTAGCACAGCCCCCAAGGCAAGTCTCTTTGGAAAATATACTGAGTGCTCCAAAGCACTGGGTGGGCCTTATCTTTTCAGGGCCTTTTTTTGTAGGCATGTCCTACACCCATTTAAAGATTCAAATAACTTTCTGAAGGCAAGTAGGCTTACAAAATCTCTATTTTTACTTCCCAATCATCATTTCTTTCAATCACTGTATTAATAGCAATAGTAGAAGAAAACAGTATAAACCTAGTACAGCCAGATTCTAAACTTAATTCTTACAACAGTCAAGTTCAAAATTATCTATCTTATCTTAATCCTTATCTAAACTATTCTATTGGTATGAAATATGGCCTTAGGCCTCTGACTGCATCAAGCCAGGGCTGAGCCTTCTGTCAGCCATTTTGACCTTCTGTCAGCCATTTTCACTAAGCACCATGGTCTCTTGAGAAATTCAAGGGGAAGTTTCACCTCCTGACTTCAAAATATACATTAAGTACATTCATTTTCACCATTTCAAAAAGGAACAACCAAAGACAACAACCAAAGAAAGCAATAAAAACTTTAACTTCCTATATTGTTTCCCGAAAACAACCCAGTAAACTGCATGGCCATATCTGACCTCTGGCTAACCAAAGAAGAAAAACTACCATGAGACAAAAATTAAACAAGCATCTACTCCCCATTTTTATGATTTGTTTTTCTAATACCCCACTCCCAAAGTACCATAGTGTGTTAGACCAGGTTGACTAGAGAAACAAATCCAGAGCCACTGATATGTGTGTAAGAGAGAACTTTATATGAAAGAGGAATTTTATATTGAGAAAACATTCTAGCCCAGTCCAGATCAGGTCCACAATTCCAATATTATCCCATATGTTCAGTAGTAGTTCATAAATTCCTCTGTAGACACACAAAGCATATACAACGATGCCAAATGCAGGAAGATCATAGGCCATTGGGGGGAAAGTCATGGGGATCTAATGGCAGTGGATGCATCTCCAGGGCTCTGGTTGCCATCATCATGGCTCCATGTGACTTGTCAACAGGAATGTGATGCAGAGAGAGAGAGAGTGACCCACCTCTTCTGATGGCAGAATCAAGAGAGAGAGAGAGAAGTTCCAGAATCATTAAGAGAAGGCCACGGCCACAAGGAGGGATCATCAAGCTATGACCTGATTGACAGGCTAGAATCCACCCCTTCATTCTTTTATGAAATGTGTAACCACCCCACATTGGTAGTGGTATCTAGGCCCTATCTAGTTTTGCTTGGCTCAGGGTTAGGGAGACAGAATTTTGTGTCATCCTGGGGAAGGGTGAGTTTTGTTTGTTGATTGTCTTTTGATTTCCATCATTCTTCTTTTCTCTGGATTGGAAGAGACCATTGGTAGCACCTTTTAAGACCCCAGTCATTACTCACCCACATAGAATGTAGAACAGTGTCTTGGTGAACTTTGTTATGCCAGTAGACCCTGGTGTCCCCTGAAGGCTGCGATCCTGTTTTTATTTCATTTAGTTCTGTTGTGATGTGTCCTATTTCATTTCTACTTCCTGTATTAGAATTGCCAGCCCTTTGTCAATTTTATGAATACTTTCAAAGAACCAACTTCTACTCTTCTTGATTTTCTTTGTCATTTATTTCTGTTCGAATCTCATATTTCTTCTGGTCACTATAGGCTTCTTTTGCATACTCTTTCTAATTGTTGGAGTTATTAAATTTAGGGGTTGATTTTAGTCCTTGCTGTTTAATGTGTAGTTTGTTGATATAAATTGCCCCATATACACTGCTTTTTCTGTGTCCCAAAGACTTTGGTATGCTGTGTTTTGGGTCGTCTTTGACTCAAAGAAATTCTAATTCTTTTATTTCCCAATGGTTTTTAAGAAGGGCATTATGACATTTCCATGTAGTTGATGTTATTTCCTTGATCTGCCTATTGTGATTTTTAATTTTATAAAAACATAATTGGAGAAGATGCTTTGTAGTATTTTGGTATTTTTAAGTTTACTGGAACTTGCTTTGTAGTCTAACATGGGTTCTTTTTCTGGTGTGTGTTAGGCCGGGTTGATGGGAGAAATAAATCCAGTGACACTCATATATGTGTAAAAGTGAGTGCTGTAGCCAAAAGCAATTACATATCAAGCAAACATCCTAGCCCAATCCAGATCAAGTCTATAAGTCCCATACTAGTCCATAAACCCCTCTTCAGACCCATGCAACTACATGCAAAGATGCAGAATCCAGGAAGATAAGGGGCCAGTGAGAACAGAGAGATATGGATCCAATAGCAGGACTTGTGCAGATCTCAGCATGGCTCATCAACAGGACAGAGAGAGTCTGGCATCCAGAGAGCCACTTATCTCAATCACACCTCCAAAAGAGGTAATCAAGCTGCAACCTGATTGACAGGCTACACCTCCACCCATATCTTCTTACAGGTGCCATGTTGACACAAGCCCCCCCCCCCATCACTATATGTAAATATGCATTTAAATAAACAAATGCTGTCCCTGTGGCACAATGTCTCTACCATGTGGAAAGGGCTTCTTATTGAGTTGTTGAAGTCTACATTTTTCAAAATGGTAGAACGTAGTCATATGTGACTGTTTAATTGAAATTCAAATTAATTAATACTGTGCTACATGAAAGTAAAAATTTGGCTCCTTAGTCACACTAGCCACATTTCAAGTGGCCGGTCGTCTCATGTAGCTAGTGGCTGCACACTTGACAGTGCAGATGATCCAACACTTATAATATTGCAAAAAAGTACTGTATGTCAGCTTGGGACTATAATTGTGCCTGTCGATTTTGTGTGAAAACAAAGCATTCTTTTTACCAAAAAGCAGCTTGTAATGGGTTAGGAATTTGGAAGGGGCAAGGTGGCATTCTGCAGAATTTCCTAATTTAGATGTAGCTGAGAGTTCCTTAGTGGAGATTCAGTGGTTAAAAATATATCTTAAACTTATCACTCTCACTTCTGTACTGAAACACACACACAAAGTTCTCCTAGTGGGTATTTGTGATGGTTTCACAAATGTAGGAGAAACTCACTTCTTTACCTTCTAGAAGTAATGCTTGGAAGAACTAGTTGATGCTTGAAAAATTCTTTGAAGATGGAAAGCACAGTTACATAAGTGCCAAATGCTATTCATTATTGATTAATGTCAGTATTAATAGCAGAAAAGCAAATGCTTTTTAAAAACATCATTTTATTAGGGACTCATACAACTCTTATCACAATCCATACATACATGAATTGTATAAAGCACATCTGTATATTCTTTGCCCTAATCATTTCCAAAGCACTTGCTCTCCACTAAAGCCCTTTGCATCAAGTCCTCTTTTTCCCCTCCCTCCCCGCATCCCCCTCCCTCATGAGCCCTTGATAATTTATAAGTTATTACTTTGTCATATCTTGCCCTGTCCAGCATCTCCCTTCATCCTCTTTTCTGTTGTCCATCCCCCAAGGAGGAGGACACATGTCGATCCTTGTAATCAGTTCACTCTTTCCAACCCACTCACACTCTACCCTCCCAGTATCACCCCTCACACCTCTAGTCCTGAAGGTATCATCCTCCCTGGATTCCCTGTGCCTCCAGCACCTATCTGCACCAGTGTACATCCCCTGCTCTATCCAGACTTGCAAGGTAAAATTCAGATCATGGTAGTTTGGGGGCGGTGGGGTAGGGGAAGGAAGAATTTAGAAACTGAAGGAAACCTGTACTCTTCATCGGTACTACATTGCACCCTGACTAACTCATCTCCTCCCCTAGACCCCTCTGTGAGGGGCTCTCTCCAGTGGCCGACAAATGGGCTTTGGGGCTCCACTCTGCACTTCCCCCTTCATTCACTATGGTAAGATTTTTTTTTCTGATGATGCCTTATACCTGATCCGTTCGACATCTCGTGATCACACAAGCTGGTGTGCTCTTTCCATGTGGGCTTTGTTGCTTCTGAGCTAGATGGCCGCTTGTTTACCTTCAAGCCTTTAACATCCTAGACGCTATCTCTTTTGATAGCCGGGCACCCTCAGCTTTCTTCACCACATTTGCTTATGTACTCATTTGTCCTTGGTGATCGTCTCATGGAGGTGTGCAGCCAATGATATGATTTTTTGTTCTTTGATGCCTGATAACTGATCCCTTCAGAACCACGTGATCACACAGGCTGGTGTGATCCATGTGGGCTTTGTTGCTTCTGAGCTAGATGGCTGCTTGTTTATCTTCAAGCCTTTAAGACCCCAGATGCTAATCTTTTGATAGCCGGGCACCATTAGCTTTCTTTACCACATTTACTTGTTCACCCGTTTTGGCTTCAGCAGTTGTGTCAGGAGGGTGATAATCATAGAATGCCAATTTAATAGAGGAAAGTATTCATGCATTGAGGGAGTGCTTGAGTAGAGGCCCAAGGTCCTTCCACCACCTTAATATAAAACCTATAAATATAGGCACATAGATCTATTTCCCCATCCTCATATATATATATATATATATTTGCATATGTACATGTCTTTGTCTAGACCTCTATAAATGCCCTTTGCCTCCTAGCTCTTTCCTCTATTTCCCTTGTCTTTCCTCCTGCCCCACTATCATGCTCTGTCCCCACCTGGGTTTCAGTTATACCTCTTCATTACCTTACCATTGATCATTCCCTACCAGGCCTGCCACTCCCACCTCACCACCAATTTGGATGCCTGTTGTTCCCTTGACCATGGATTTGTTAACACCACTTCCTTACCCCCCACCTTCCCTTATCCCATGTCCCCCCAGAACTGTCAGTCCCGTTGTTTTTCCTCCAGATAGTTCATCCAGCCTATCTTATTTAGACAGACCTGTGGAGATAATAACATGCACAAAAACAAGACAGAGGAAAACAAAGCAACTGTAGACAACAAAACACCAACAAACCACTGACGAAGAAAAAAACAAAATACTTCAAGAAAGAAAAGCTTATGGTTAGTTCAAGGATCGTTTGTTGGCCTTTAGGAGTGTTTTCCAGACCAGTCTGTTGGGGCACCACGCCCTGGCCCCAAAGTCCACTTTCAGCATTCCCTGGGGACCTTGCAGCTCCATTCCTTTGCTGTTCTGCTGCACTCCCCCAGTGCTTTGCCTCGGTGTGGTGGGATCAGGTCGGGCACAATTCTCACACTGTGTCTCCGGTGCTGTCCTCTGTAGGACCATGGGTCAGTGAGGGGTGTCATGTCTCATAGTGAGGCCAGCCATGTGGTCCTCTCTGTGGACTGGCTGCCTTAATCAGGAACATCATCCTCACGGCCTGGTGGGCCAGGATATGCTCCACTCTCTCCTCCTCCCCCTTCATCTGCTCCCATGTGCTCTGATCAGATATGTCCCTCTCCCAGAGCTGCATATTCAATGTCGTTCTTTGAAACAAATTCTTCTGGGGGGAGGGGCAGGCATCCACTTAATATTTGTTATTGGGGCCAGCCACTGGTTCCCTAATCCTCACCAGAATGTTGCATTCACACCTTGAGGCACTGGGTTGAAGTCTGGTCCCTCTTTCCCTGTGGAGATATAAACAATACCCTCCCCTTGGGTGGGTTAGCGCCCCATGCCCCTGCTCCCCCTTTCTTCCTTATATTCGTCCTTTTTTCCCCTTTCCCCACCTCCTCCCCAGTTGTCTACCATATGCATCCCTGGATTTGATCTGGTCTCTGCCATACTACACGGTCCTCACCCCAAAAATGCTTGTATACAATAGCTTTTTCCCCAAATGTTTTTTTAATGATGGGTTTTCTTCTGGTGTCTAGGCTCCGTAATATAGTTTATGCATCCAGCTGTTCTACAATTTAAAAGGGGAAAAAACAGCAACAAACTGAAAAAAGAATGCATGGGAAATCTGCCAAGACAATAGAGATTACCATTTATTTATTAGGTATTGTCCTTTGCAGGATCTCCATGTGTTGTGTCTAATTCTCACACCATGACAAGTTGAGAACACCTTTCTCCACAGAACATTGAGCACCTTAAGATCCTTTTACCAGCTTCTCCTTCTGTCAAAGAAATAAACCTGTACAGCAGCACACCCCCTGCCAGAATCCATCAACAGCAATCAGCAACCATAGACATCACTAATGTGGAGGAGTGGGCAAGATTGAGGGCTAGACAAATATACTATGTAGATTAGCTGCAACAGAGACACACTCACACAAGGTAAAATAGATATTCATGACAATCCTGGAACCTACCTCTATAAAGAAAAGGAGAGAGAAATAGACTAACTTCAATTTAAGGAAGAGATTGAATGAAAACAGTAAACAAGAAGGTATATTGGTTGCTGAATTGCCAATAGCCAAGGCACAGCAAAACCATTTTGGATTAAGAAGCATTCTAATCAGGGAAGAAGCAAAGTAACTGATAGCACTCACCAAGAGTTACTGACAACCACATCAGCAATTGCCAACACGGAGGTGTTGTGTTGCTCTGGGCAATTTAGAGAAAAAATCCACAGAAACTCATGTATAAGAGGGATTTTTATATAAAGGTTAAGTGCATATCAAGAAAACATCCCAACCTAGTGCTGCCCAAGCCCACACGTCCAACATTAACCCATATGTCCAACACCAATTCACAAAGTCCCCCTCCATCTCACAAAACACACACCAGGACGCCAACTGCAGGAGGAAAGCTGAATCAGTGAACGTGTAAGCATCTCAGCGCTGGCAGGGGTCTCCACATGGCTGCTCCTGCAGCCAGGGCTGCTTCGGGGCAGGTCAATTTGGCTTCTCCTCAGGGATGTCTTGCAGGAAATGAGCCTTGCCAGGTGGAGCAGGGAACTGGCTAAGGCAGCTGCACCCTGGTCTGACCATCAGAAAGCAAAAGACCCAAGAACTAGAAAGGTTAGGCTCACTAAGCCATTAAGCCCTCTGCCCCTCTATTAACCCCACATGTGTTTATCGGCCAGGTTGGCACAATAAACTAACTAACGCAGGTGTGAAATCTTTCCCCCACTTTTTCATATAACCTCCAGGTCTTTGAGGCATGTTCCCACCACCCCCATCCACCTAGCAGTCAGCCAAATGTGCCGCTGTAGCCAGTGCTGTGCCACTTTTGTTCTCTTTGATTCTTTTCCGTCCTTCCCACTATTCACTTTTTGTTTTCTTTTTCCCCTGCTCCCCCTGCTTTTTCTCTCTCTTCATCGCATGGGGTAGATGCCCTGCCTATGATACACTTATAAAGCAGTTCCTCCCCAGCCCTCGTCTGTTAGCACTCTATTCCCCATGGAGCAAGCCTTGCATTTCCACTGCACCCAAGGGCAGCCGTTATCCTGAAGCCAGCACTGTACCAATGTTTTTCTTTTCTTTCTCATCGTTTTTCCCTCTCCTTCCATCCCCTTGTTTTTTGTTATTTCTATTTTTAATTATTTAGAGAATGAGTACCTTTAATCAGTTGCTTCTTGGTTATTAATGCCCACATCCACCCCTCTGTATTTAGTGCTCTCACAGAATAAACCCCATGATTCACTGTAGCAGTGTTAGTGGCTAGCACTTGAGCTAGTTCTTTGTCACTTGCTTTTCTCCTCCTTTTTCTTTTTCCTTTCTTTCTTCATAATTTGCTGACATGCCCATCCATTGCCTTTTCTTTCTTTCTCCTTCCTTTTACAATTCCTTTTTCTTCCTTAAAAACAAAAATCTGCAGACCAGGCACCCTAACCCACCCCCCTCCGAGTTCATGGTAATCAGCCTATAGTACAAGCACCATGTTCCCACTGCAGCTGTGTTTACACCAATACTGTAGTTTTTTGTTCTCTTTTCTTCTTTTTATTTTGTCTTTACTTCTTTCTTTTTAGTTCTTCCCTCATTCCCACCACATGATAATTTTCTTTTTTTTCTTTCCCACTTTTTCTCCCACCCCACCCATCTCCTTATTTTTCTCTATTAGTCAGGACTCATGCCCAGCCATCCTCACATCTGACATATCATTCACTGGGCAAGTGCCACCACCAGCTACAATACCATTGCACTGATATCATATGGAGACCAACACCTGCCGGAACCTACCCTCAGCGCCATGACTGTAAACTAGACACATGTTATCAAATCCATGCAGAGATTGGCAGGGAGTCCATTGCACAGATAAACTTGGAAAAATACAGCACAATAAAGAACAATAAAATATAATCAATGAATTCATATAATCACACCACCACAAGAGATGACATACAACTTCAAATATATATATATATATATATATATATATATATATATATATATATCACTCACAAACACACACACACACACATTGGAATACACCACACTATGGCACAAAAGTAATTAGAATGCAGAATCAGGAAATTTCTTAGAGGAAGAAATGCTATTGGAACAACCTTATAAGGTATTCAAAGGATATATATAGTTAGGTTCTTTCAGCAGACTAGGAAAGAAATCAAGGAAATGGTGCACAAAATCAAGGAAAACACAAAATTCTAGAAGGCAGGAAAACAACACAAGAATAAATAGAAAAATATAGTGGAAAATCAGAAATCATACAAAAACTGCAAACAGAAATACAGAAAAGTAGTGCTCACTTTCAAGAAGTAGATAGCACGTTGGGGAGGCAGAGAAGTAGAACTGAATCAATGGAGCACAGGGTTAGTGAAAGTGAAGACAAATCCGTTACACTGATCTGTAACGGAATGATGAGAAATAAAGAACAGAAGATCACAAGGAAAGTCTAAGAACTGCACAAACACCATCTGTGTGATCAGATCCCATAACAGAGGGAGAGATTAAAAAATCATGGAGAAATTTATCAAATGTGTTAGAAGAAAATTTTCCTTATTCCTATTCCTGAATGTCGAGAAGATATACATTCAAGAAACTCTAAAAATCTCAACCCCCTCACAGCCATCAGGTTGATTGCAACTCATAGTCGTGTGATAGGACAGAGTAGAGCTAACCCATCTGGGTTTCCAAGACTAACGAGCTAGCAAATGTTTTCCCTAAAAAACAGCAGCAAAAGTAGGACAGTCTGAGATAAACAGAAATTAAGAGAGTTGGTAAAAGCCAGGCCAGACTTTCAAGGAATACTAAGTAGAGTCCTTCGGACACAGAACCAACAATAGACAACAGCTTAAAATTAAGCAACATAGAAATATTATGCAGGAATCACCACAGATATAAAGATATCAAATAAAAACAAACTTAAAAGACTTAAAATAGGTAACAAGAGATGTCAATTTGGAGAAAATGAGAATTAAAGCAAAAAGAGGGAATAAATGATATTCTTACGGTGTGTCCAAATGGACAGGAAGTTGGGACAGTATAAATAGAATGTACTGTTTCAACCTTGGAAAGAAAATAATAATTCACAGAGTAGCTTCAAAGAAAATTAATAAACCTCCTCACAAAAAGAAATGAAAAACAATTTACTAAACACTAGAACAACAAAGAAATAATAATACAATTCATAAGCAAAACAAGCTCAGAACAGAAAAATACTTGGGGAAAAAAAAAACAAAAGGTCAACACCATGAAGTGGGGCCGGGGGAGGGGGAGAGGGGTGAACCACACAGCAAAATGAGAACAAGTGAATCATACCCATTGATAATTATTTCAAATGAGAGTGAATTAAATTCACCATTTAGACTTGCTATGAGTTGGAATCGACTCAGTGACAGCGAATGACACACCTAATGAACCCAAAACCCACTGCTATTGAACTAGTAGAAACTTTGCAGAGTTACCCAGCCAGCAAATCTTTACAAAAGCAGAGGACTCAATGACACTGAGTGTCTCACCTAGGAACCCCCAAGCCCACTGCTATTAAGTTGATTCTGACTAATAGCAAGCCTACAGGACAAAAGAGAACCGCCCCTCAACTCATAGCAGCTCTGTAAGGCACAGCAGAACTGCCCCTGTAGGTTTCAGAGAAAGTCAGATCCGTGGAAAGAAGCTCCGCAAGGAGGCTGTAGGTCTAAACACTACAATTAGGAAACAGCACTTGATAAACATTTATAGAGCTCTCCATCCAAATGCAAAAAAAATTCACAGTAGAAAAAGCCACTTATCTCACATTTTATGGGTTGAGGTACAGGCAATCGGGTGGGGGACACGAATGTAAATGTCATTCCAACACAAAGAAGGGGAAAGGTGGGGGGTAGGGAGAAAATGAGGGGAAATGAGAGACAGAAGCTAGCACTGTGGGAGTAGAGCACTAATCCACCCTGGGGGAGGGTATTGTTCATGTCTCCACAGAAATGGGAGTGTGAGTGCAGACCCCACCATGGAATGCCAAACCCTGAGAGCAATGTAACCACATGGAGGAACTCATGAACAGAGGGCTCCAGGGCTGGCCCCAATCAGAGTCAAACTGACCCCCTCCTAGAAGAATCCACTAAAGAGGACAATACTAAACCTACAGGATGGGGAGAGAGGCTGGCCTGTCATGCCCATACAGAAGCAAATAAAAAAAAAAAGAGAGAGAGTGAGGGACTAGACCCCATACTGCACACCAAGTCCTGAGGATGACGTCCCTACACAGAGCGTCTAAGGCACAGAGAGGACTGTACGGTGGACAACAGCTTAAGACACGATGCCCCCTCACTGGAGCACAGTGACAGAGGACAAAACTGGGGACACAGAGCAGGGAGTGAGTCCGGTCTGACCACCCCTACAGTGTGGTGAACTAAGAAGGGCACATAACAGATCAGCAATGGGAGCAAAGCAATGCCACAAAACCCCTGAGGAGCCACCAACTAGACTTCAGGCTAGGAGGGGCGGGTCCTGGACCCACCCCATCTCCCAAACCAGTGGGGAGATAGTTATATAGGTCAGCAGCAGACAATAATGTATGCTTTTTCTTTTTGCTAGTTTTTGTTTATTTGTGTTTTCTCTCTTAATTGAATCATTTGTATTCTTTTTATTTTGTTTCTGTTATTGTTGTTTTGCCTACCAATATAAGACAGGCATGGTGAATAAGCCTAAAGAGAAAGCAATGGACCGATGGCTCTGGAGGGACTTGGGGGGAGGGAAGGCAGCAAAGGGAGCAGTGAGAAAACAATGCCATAGACATGGGAACAACTAGTGAGTTAAAAGCAACAATGAGAAGGACATAGAGATCCCAGTGGTATTGGAGCAACATCAATCTAGCTGAAGGAATTACTAAGAGATAGTAGAAGGGTGAGTATGATGATGATGCAGGCTGAAGGTAAAAGGAAACAGAGGAAACATCTAGGAAGCAAAGTTATAGATAAAGGTATAAACATAGATGTGCATTTATGTAAATATATTGATTCATAAAAATAGATGTATTGGCCTATGTATGTATATTTATATGCAATACACTGAGGAAGTAGATGGATTTTGGGCCTCTGCTCAAAGCCCTCCCTCAATGCAAGAACACTTTGTTCTAACAACCTGACATTCTGTGATGCTCACCCTCCTGACAAGATTGCTGAAGACAAAATGTGTGCATAAGCAAATGTGGTGAAGAAATCTGATGGTGCCTGGCTATCAAAAGAGATAGCGTCTGGGGTCTTAAAGTGTTGAAGTTAAATAAGCAACCATCTAGCAGAGAAGAAACAAGCCCACATTGAAGAAGCACACTAGCCTGTGTGATCATGAGGTGTCAGTAGAATCAGCTAACAGGCACCATAAGACCCAAAACAAACAAACAAAACATATTGCTGAGAACCAGGGGGATCAGAACAGAGACCCAAAACCCATCTGTAGACAATAGGACACCCCCTCACAGAAGGGTCACAAGAAAGGGATGAGTCAACCAGAGCGCAGTATCTCACCAATGAAACACACAATATTCCTCTGCTTCTTTAAGGCGTCCTCACTACTACCACCACCACTCCCACTATCCTGACCTCAGTCCTGCCTTTCAACTCTAGCTAAGAGCATATACACTGGTACAGATAAGATCTCATGACACACAGAATTCAGGTCAGATCAACCAGGAGGGTAGGGGGACAGTGGAACTAATGGCAATAATTGATGCATAACACCATCCCTTCCCTAGGGAGATAAACAACAGAAATGTAGGTGAAGGGAGACAGCAGTCAGTGTAAAATTAGAAAACAATAATAATTTATAATTTATCAAGGAGTCAGGAAGGTGGGAGGGGCAGGAGGAAAAGAAAAAGAGGAGCCAATACCAAGGGCTCAAATAGAAAGTAAATGTTTAGAAAATGATGATGACAATATATGTGCAAATCTACTTGATACAATTGATGTATGGAATGCTATAAGAGCTTTAAGAGACCCCGATAAAAATGATCTGAAAGAGAAAGAACCATATAAAAATTATAAATCAACAATAAAAACATAGAAAATAAAAACACCAAATACATGAAAATGGAATAACATCCTGTCATAAAACTGCTGAATAGTAGAAGAAATAAAGAATTGAAATTTTAAATTTCATTAATCAGATGAGAGTGAAAATACATTCTAAACTCTTCTGGACACAAAAATGTCGTACCAAGAGAATAATTTATAGCAATAAAAAAAAACATAAAAAAAGAAAGAACCAAGACCAACACCTAACCCAACATTTATATATATATATATATATATATATATATATATATATATATATATATATATATAGTGTGTGTGTATACAGTTAAAATTTAAAAGGAAATGCTATTCAAGTGGAAATAAAATGGAAAAATTTGTCAAGATTAGAAATTGGTTCGTTGAAATGATTAATAACATTGGCAAAATTAACCAAGGAAAAGAAGATAAAAGTAATGCAACTGAAATTAAATAGACGATAGAACTAACTGAAAAAATTTAAAGGATAATAGTCTACTGAGAGCAATAACCAAATGAAACCCAAACACTGCTGTTGAGTCGATTAGAATTCATATTGTTTCTATGTAGGATTTCCACAGATGTAAATTTGATGCTGGCAAAACTAGATTTCCATTTTCAGAAGAATAAAACAGGATCCATATCTCACTTCATATACAAAAATGAACTCAAGATGAATTAAAGACTTAAATGCAAAACCTTAACCCATATAGATCATCAATGAGAAAAAGGACAATTATAGGAACCTTAATGCATGCCATAAATGAACTTTCAAACAGTGAAAAATCACATATACAGCAGATGACAAATTAGATAACTGGGATGATACCCCTAAAATTTAGACATTTTGTGTAGCAAAAGACTTCACCAAAAAGAATAAAAAGAGAACTCTATGACTGGAGAAAAGTTAGGGGCAATGACATATAAAACAAAGAAAAAAAATCTCAGAAAATACTAACATTTTAAGAAAGAGACAAATAATACAATTAAAAATGGACAGAGGGCATGAACAGACAGCTCACCAAAGGAGACATATGAAGAAATGCTCCCCACCATTAGACATTCGAAAGATATGAATCAAAACAACAAAGAGATACCACCTGGCTCACATATTAACAGCACGTTCTGAGAAGGAAACCAAGTTGTGGAGAGAGTGCAGAGATTGGGACCCTGAGACACTCCCAGTGAAACTATGAAATGGTAAAACCATAATGGAAAGAGGCACGGTGCTCCCTCAGAGTGTGGAATTGGAATACCAGATGGCCTGGCAAACCTTCTATTTGTAATACATCCTAAAGCAATAAGCACCACTGCACAGGTAAATCCATGCAAACCCACGTTCATCACAATGCTATTCAAATAAGAAGAAGATAGAAACAACCTAAATACTCATTGGTGGAAGAATGAGTGAGTAATGTGTGGTACAAAACACTCTGGAATACTGAGAACACTAAAGAGTAACGAGGAGTCTGTGCAGCGCCGCATAACATAGATAGACCTGGAGGACGTCTTGCTGGGGGAAATGAGTCCATTTTAAGGGGACAATATGGTATGAGACTACTGTGTTTAAAAAAAAAGTCAGTAAGAGGTTTTCACCCTAAAAGAAACATGCCTTTTTGGTTTCCAAGAGTGGGAAGGGGAGTTATAGCCTAAAGGTGTAAATAAGTGAAGAAGAAGACAATCTACAAGAGGGAGGTAAGAAAAAAATGATAGCAGTAGGGCAAGACATTGGAAGGGTTGTAAGAGTTAGAGGCAACCAAGGCAAATACTGTTATTATATTGTACCACTACGATACAAGTAGAGATTTAGGTTGAACAAGTATAGGGTGCAGAGTTGTAGAGTTCTCACAAACATATATAGATTTGACAACATATATAGATTTGACAGAGGATATTTGTATTTGTGCATTTACCTTTACTACAAATATACCCATGAAGGTGCTGGAGCATACAGGAGGCAAAGTTATGAACTCTTAGACGTAACCAAATTCCTTGAAGGAGTGAGTCTCTAGACCTGGAGGATAAAGACCTTAGTTGAGCAACAAGTTCTATTGGCATGACATAGTTCAAAAATATAATGTTCTACATTCTACTTCAGTGAGTTACAACTGGGGTTTTAAAAGCAGATGCGCAGCTACCTAATGTACAGCCATTGACCTCTCCCCATCCGGAGCAAAGAAGAGTGATGAAAATAGAAAGACCTATGGAAATAATTAGACCACCGGACTAATTATTGTCCAATGCCTGGACTAAGGACCAGGTAAGTAGCAGTCTCCACAACCCTCCGGCTAGAACTAATAGTGCCTGGCCACCACTATCAACTGCTCTGGAAAGGATATCATGAGAGGGTCCTGGGTAGAGTGGGAGAAAAATTTGAAGTAAAACTCAAAGTGATAAAAGAGAGATCAAGTTTGCTAGCCACATAGAACTAAATGGGACACCTGAAATTATGATCCTTATGTGTTAGAATAATAAACCATTTATGATCAAAAGGAAAACATTTACCCCAAAACAAAGTTTAGAAGATCAGGGGGGAAAGAGGCCTGGAAATAGGAAACTTAGAAAGGAAGTAAAATAAGTGATGGTACACTGAAAGGATGACAATAGATGAGCTTAAAAAAAAGTTTATGAATTGTTAGGTGTGAGACTCTTAGTAATTCTCAACAAACTTTCACCTACTTCATCATTTTTGAATCATTTTATTAGAGGCTCATACAACTCATACAACTTATCACAATCCATACATACATCAATTGTGTAAAGCACATTTGTACATTCATTAACCTCATCATTCTCAAAATATTTGTTCTGCACCTAAGCCCCTGGCATCAGTTACTCATTTTCCCACTCCCTCCCTGGTCCCCTCTCCCTCATGAACCCTTGATAATTTATAAATTATTATTTTGTCATATCTTGCCCTGCCAATGTCTCCCTTCACCCACTTTTCTGTTGTCCGTCGCCCAGGGAGGAGGTCACATGTAGATCCTTGTAATCGGTTCCCCCTTTCCAACCCACTCACCCTCCACCCTCCCAGTATCGCCACTCACATCACTGGTCCTGAAGGGATCATCTGCCCTGGATTCACTGTTTCCATTCCTATCTGTACCAGGTATACATCCTCTGGCCTAGCCAGATTTGTAAGGTAGGATTGGGATCGTGATAGTGGGGGCGGAGGAAGCATTAGGAACTAGAGGAAAGTTGTAGGTTTCATCATTGCTACATCATACCCTGACTGGCTCGTCTCCTCCCCGAGACCCTTCTATAAGGGGATGTCCAATAGCCTACAAATGGGCTTTGGGTCTCCACTCCGCACTCCTCCCGCATTCACAATGATAAGAATTTTTGTTCTGATGATGCCTGATACCTGATCCCTTAGACACCTAGTGACCACACAGGCTGGTGTGCTTCTTCCATGTGGGCTTTGTTGCTTCTCAGCTAGATGGCCGCTTGTTTACCTTCAAGTCTTTAAGACCCCAGACGCTATATCTTTTGACAGCCAGGCAACATCAGCTTTCTTCGCCACATTTGCTTATGCACCCCTTTGTCTTCAGCAATTGTATCATGGAGGTCAGCACACAATGGTATGATTTTTTGTTCTTTGATAACTGATCCCTTCAGCACCTCATGATCACACAGGCTGGTATTACATAATCTTTTTTTTTTAACTTCATCATTTTTTATGAGGCTTTCTACTCCCATAAAGAGATACAGTCTCAAACCCACAGGGGTTCATCTGTCCTGGATTCCTTGTGTTTCCAGTTCTTCTCTGCACCAGTGTACATCCTCCGGCCCAGCCGGATTTGTAAGGTAGAATTGGGATGATGATAGTAGGGGGAGGAAGCATTCAAGAACTAGAGGAAAATTGTATGTTTCATCATTGCTATACTGCACCCTGACTGGCTCGTCTCCTCCTCGCAGCCCTTCTGTAAGGAGATGTCCAATTGCCACAGATGGGCCATGGGTCCTCACTCTGCACTCCCCCTCATTCACAATGGTATGATTTTTTTTTTGTCATTGATGCCTGACACCTGATCCCTTCGACGCCTTGTGATCTCACAAGCTGGTGTGCTTCTTCCATGTGGGCCTTGTTGTTTCTCAGTTAGATGGCGCCTTATTTATCTTCCAGCCAATAGGGCCCCAGATTCTATATCTTTTGATAGTCAGGCACCATCAGCTTTCTTCACCACATTTGCGTATGCACCTGCTTTGTCTTCAGCAATTGCATCGGGGTAGGCTGGTGTGCTTCTTCCATGTGGGCTTTGTTGCTTCTTAGCTACATGGCCACCTGTTTATCTTCAAGCCTTCAAGACCCCAGATGCTATATATTTTGATAGCCGGGTACCATCAGTTCTTCTCACCACCCTTGCCCATGCACCCACTTTGTCCTCAGCGAATGAGTCAGGACAGGCAGGTGTGCTTCTTCCATGTTGGTTTTGTTGTTTCTCAGCTAGATGGCCGCTTGTTTATCTTCAGGCCTTTAAGACTTCAGATGAACCCCTAAGGACAAGTAGTGATAGTGGTAATATTGGAAGAGTGGAGGGAAGGTGAGGGAGAAAGGGGGAAAAGATTACCAAGATCTACATATAACCTCCTCCCTGGGGGATAGACAGAGGTGAAGTGGGTGATGGGAGACATCAGATGATGTAAGATAAGACAAAATAATAATTTATAAATTACCAAGGGTTCATGGGGGAGGGGGAGCGGGCAGGGAGGGTAAAAATGAGGAGCTGATACCAAGAGCTCAAATAGAAGGCAAATGTTTTGAGAATGATGATGGCAACATATGTACAAATGTGCTTGACACAACGGATGGATGGATGGATGGACTGTGATAAGAGTTGTAGGAGCCCCCAGTAAAATTATTTTTTAAAAACAAACCCACAGGGACAGTTTGATCTTGTCTTACAAGGTCTCTTTAAGTCATACTTGACTAGAAAGCAGTGTGTTTTGTTTTGTTTTGCCCTTTTAGAATCCTAAAAAGAACAGTTTCCATTACCTTATGAGCTAAATTTCATTGTGCCAGCAAATCCACTAGAAACCACTTTTTTGTTTGTTTTGGTCTCTAACTGCATTCACTTTATTTGTTTGGTTTTAGTTTGGCAATGCTTTCTTCCACACTTCTTGTGACAAAGGGGGTGGAGGGATTCAATGTGGAGAATTCTTTCTCTCTCTCTCTCTCTCTCTCTCTCTCTCTCTCTCTCTCTCTCTCTCTCTCTCTCTCTCTCTCTCAATTTCCTATTTTTTCCTTTCTGAAGGTCCAGCATATTGGCCAAGCCGCCTCACGAAATACCTACCTTCCATTCAAAAGTTGAAGTGCCCTTGCTGAAGAGAAGACCGAAATGAGAGCAGAAAGACAAGGGTGGCCATGTCCTCGTGGCCAGCTCTGGCGAAGGCACTCATCCCACGGGGACGATGCAAGTGTTCACACAGCAAACACTGTAATCAAGTCTTTGCATCACATCTGCTCCTGCTTCTCTCCCTTTGGACTGCAGGCTGACTTCAGCCGTTTGGGGAGTTGTCTATTTGGGGCAGAAATGGTAGAAAAGGAGAAGGGTGCCTTCTGTGAGTCCAGGCAGTCCTTGATGATGAAGAGTCTCATTTCTACACTTATCCGTATGTGAATCTGAACACAGCTCAGATGGCTTAGGTGCAGTTCCAACATCAGCTCATCACATTTTTGTCTCAGCATGCAGTGTGTTTTCCTACACATGAAAAAAGATTGAAGAAACTTTCATACACGAGACAGCAATAACATTCATAATAACGTCTTGATGCACGTTGCAAAGCATCGCTCATTTGTTGTTGTAAGCCGTTGTTGAATTTTTAATATAATCAGCTTTACAGGAGACCGGTTCATGACTGTGGATTGAAGTGAGTTGGATGTTTATAACAGGGGATTGCCTGTAATAATTTCCTAAGAAGATTTCTTACCACAGTGTGGTATTTCAGCTGTGACACAGGAAACATGGCCCTCTTGCTCAAATCTTACTAAAGTGCAAGCGAAGTCAACAGGTGTGTGGTGAAGTGAAACCTCTGTAACGCTGCCAGTATGAGCAGCAGTCTGCCAGGGTGTCACAGGAGCGGAGTCCTGGGCAGCCTTCACCTTCACCCACAGAGGAGGGCAGTCTGTTGGAGCAAACGACCTGAGTAGAACTACCAAAGGGCCTCAATTCTGCACATATTGGTCATTTCTCAGCTACTAAACAGGATGGGATATGGTTTCGGGATATAGACACAATTTGGCTTCAGTGGAACTACATAAGAACCCCAGTACCTTGTGATTAAATCCAACAACAAAAAAACCTATTTTGTAATGAGGTTCTCTTACCTGTCCCAACGCATGTGCAGGTAACTGGATTCATGCAACATGTAAATTCCACTCTGCCCTCCACTATTCCTCAGGTGTTTCTGGGAAGTATGTCTAGAACCATCTAAAGAGGTTAATGAAGCTTCCCAAATCACATAGGCCTTTTATGAGCCATGAAAGAGACTACTGCTTTCTGTTGACCCATGAGCAGTGGCAAATATTATTTGGGGACAAGTTTCCACTGTTTGTTTAACATTAGATACACCATTACTTTTGCTCGTTGGAGTGTTAACGTTCCTTTTCCTGGAAGCTCTGCATTGTGTATGCAGGCAGCAGGAGATTGAGTCCAGGAAATCTCATTTTACAATGCAAAGGACAGAAATACATGGAGAGATGGTCACAAAAAGACACACACACACACCCTACTCCTAAGGGACTCTGGGTTACAAAAAAATTGTATACTGACAGACACACCCAAGGAACAATTTTATTTTTGGTTTTGCATTTTATAATACTTAGATGTTATTGACCAAGAAGATGCAGTTTAAGAAAAAATACACACACTTGCTATAGAGTTAATTCCAGTTATATTCGTTTTGGAATCAAACTAAACCAGTTGCCATTGAGATTACTCAGACTTGTAGCAACCCAGTGGGTGTCAGAATAGAACTAGGCTCATATGGTTTTCAGGGTTTGGGCAGTACATCTCCAGGTTTTCCTCCACGTCAACGTAAAGTAGATTTGAACCACCAGCCTTTTAGTGAGTACCCAAGTGCTTAACACCTTGCACGCCTCAGGAATTGAGCACTGCCCATGTGTTTACTGTAATCTTCAGCACTTAATATCCAGTAACTTTCTTAATTTTACAATAGCCCTCCTTAATTATTCCCATTTTACAGTATGAAACACTAAAGCTTCGTAAAGTTCCATGACCAATGCAAATTCACGTAGTAAATGCACGTGATTGTTGTTTGATTGACTCATAGGTTGTTTGATTACAAATGGATGTGACCAAAATGGATACCAGAACATGGATACAAGATGGACACCACATGCTTTTGTGAACATTTTCATTTCTCAGATTGAATAAACTGAGACACAGAGTGTTGAAGTCACACAGGAAGTCACCGGGTGAGCCAACATACAAACCAAACAGATTAACTTTAATGTCCCTGTTCTCAAACTTTCATGATGCTATTTACATAGCTCTCACACCGATCCATGCCACTCTCTCACATCTTGAGACCATACCACTCAGCGTTGAAAAATGAGCATGCTGGGACTCAGAAGAGCTAGTTGATTATCGGTAATTGCTAGTGTAGGAACCTTGTATCAAAGCTGAGATGATAAATGTACATAAGGTTATGGAATGTCTGATCTCAGGTATTATAATATACCTGCAGGAAAGAGGAAGGAGACCCAAGACCTTGGGGTTAGAGCCCTCCAGGCTTCTGTCTCCAGAGCCTAAGGCCTGATCCCATTAACAGCTCAAGGCTGGAATCAAGCACAGTTGACCTATTGTTCCTTAGGGCAATTATTTAAATATTTTGAACCTCAGTGATAAAGACAAAATATACTGTGGATATTCTATCGCGTGGAGAAGGGCATAGCTGACCTCCTCCGGCTTCCCTATTGCCACAAGGCAGGCGTCAGACGTGGCTTCCTGCTCCATCCTCCTGTATTCTGATACCAACAGTTCCTCCCACACCACTCATTCTCTGTTCTCTTTATCGATCTTTATCTGAACTCACAGGCAGTACTCACAATTAAGGGGGCTTTTTAAGGAATAACCCCCTCTCTTAGTGTTACACCCTGTTTGCGTAGTTTACACCCTGTTTCCCACCAGATCATTGGGAAAGAGTTAGAGAGTTGCGTAGAAGAGCCATATTAAGAAATTTCACCCCACCACAAGAGGTTGAAAGCAATTTGTGTGTTGACTGGACCATCGTAAGCCGTTGATAAATGCACACCATTGTGGTTGTGACCTCACCTCTTCAAGAGCAGAAGCAACCAAAGGAAGGCGTGCCCATCTGTAAGGGAAATGATAACAAGTCTTCTTGTTGCCTTGCTCTGATCATATCTTCCCTAGAAATGAGCTGGCAGGATAACTCAGCCCTGCTTCTAGCCTCCCCAGCATGAAGGCTGGTCCAAATACTCTTAAAGGCTTAAAATTCCAGACATTTCTACTCTGATGATTTGCAAATGCCCTGAGTTAAAAAAATAATAACCTGAAAGTTTGAGAATGTAGTGGGGAAGGGAGCATTCACTGCCTCCTTTCAAAGTCGTCCACAGTCCCAGGAGCACAGACTGTGTCTGGTCTTTAGACGATTGCCTTGGCTGGGAACCAATCCCATCCTGGTTTCCTGACTCAAACTATAAAGGAGACAACAGAGACATCATTCCATGGGGTTTCTGTAGGAATCAGGGAACCTGTCGCCCAGGAGCCTCCCTGTGCTAAGGAACTAGCTACCAGGCTCCCTACATCCAGACAATGTGCCCCGGACAGACCCTGTGACTCAAGGAGCTTCCCTTCCTACTTTAGCATAAGGAGTCCATGTTAAGTATTGCCTATGCCTTCCAGAGAGTCTGAGAGGATTAAATAATATATAAAAGAGATAAGAAAATAATCAAAAGGTACTTCACAAAATCCAAGATACTCGTGCTATCAGGTATTCATGCACCATCTAAGGAATCACTTGCCATCTGAGCTCCAAACAGACCTCCAGTATAGTCCATGGAATCCTAAAAGGAGCTATTGGAAATATTCAGAAATTATGTGCGGGCTCAGGGAAATACACTTTCCTTCATTCTTTCCTACAGACAGTGGGTAAAAATAATATCTGAAGGAGGTCCTGGGACATAGTAAATTAGGCTGCTGTGGTAGTTACATAATCTGGTGTCAATTTGGGACTTGAGAGGATTAAGAGTGAAGGGGTGGAGTCTAGTCTGTCAATCAGGTCATAGCCAATGAGGCCTCTGTGTGGGCAAGGCCTTCATCTAAGGATTCTGGGAACTCCTGCAGTTTCTCCTTGGAGGTGGGAGACTTTCTTCTCACGCCCTGCTAGATATTTCTGAGAAGTCACATGAAGCTACCCTGAGGCAGTCAGAGTTTCAGTAACTGAAGGAACCAGGTGGAGACCCCTACCAGCTCTGAGATGCTTACAATGCCACTGGACCCACAAGGCTTCCAATCCACTAGCCTGTGATATTCTTGCATTCATTATCATTGCATGTGTTTTGTGAGTCTGAAGAGAACTTTATAGATTGGTATTGGACATATGGGCTAATATCATACTTATGGACTTGATCTGGACTGGGCTGGGATGTTTTCTCAATATTCAATTGCTCTTGTATATAAACCTCTTTCGTATTGACATATGAGTGTCTATGGATTTGTTTCTCTAATCTACCCAGACGAACACAGCTGCTAACCATGAGATCCAAACTCACAGTCACTCCACAGGAGAAAGATGAGGCTTTCTTTTCCAGTAACGATTTACAGCCTCAGAAACCCACAGGGGCAATTCTACATTGTCCTAAATGATCACTATGCATCAGAAACAACTCAATGGCAGTGAGGTTGGAGGTTTGTGTTGTTCTCGAGGTGATGAAGTTTTCTTTACATTTTAAAGGTTAGATTTTTATGCATTGTATATTTGTCGATTTCTTACCCTGAGACCAGTGGTTCTCAACCTTCCTGATGCCACAATCCTTTAATACAGTTCTTCATAAATTTATTTTCGCTGCTACTTCATAAATGTAATTTTGCTACTGTTATGAATCAGGCAACCCCTCTGAAAGGGTTATTCGACCCCCAAAGGAGTTGAGAACCGTTGCCCTAGCCTGTGGTTTCTCTTATGACTTCTTCAGTAAAGTCCTTAAAATGAACATAAATGTTTTATTTGCAGGATGCCAAGTCACCTAGTTTGTCTTTTTATGTTTCTGTGCTTTCTGTTATTCTTGATGGTGTATTTATGCCATTTCTAAGGACTTCTAAATCCGTCCCTACTTTTTCCTTGATGATCTTTATAGTTTTAGGTTTTACACTTAAATCTTCAATCCATCTTTAGTTAATTTATATATATAATGCCATATGGGTCCTGTGTTATGGTTTGCTTGCTGTTTTTTTCTATCAATAGAGATCCAGTTTTGCCAGCACCGTTTGTTAGATTATCTCTTTCCCATTTATTGAACTTTAGTTCTTTTCAAAGATTCGTCCCTGGAACCCCAAGATGGAGAAGTCTACGCCTAGGTTGCTAACTATCAAATATCAGTCCTTTCAATGAATGTATTTATGGAGTTTCAATTCCATTCCATTGGTCTTTGTGTCTGCCATTATACGAATATTAGGCTGTTCTGACTTCTATACCTACTTTCAAGATCAATGAGTGTGAGACTCCCTACTTCTTTCTTTCATAGCATTTTGCTTACCCTGATCTCTTTTTCTTCTATTTAAAGAGATTAGTTTTTTTTATCTCTTTAAAAATTGATGATAGCATCTGGACTGGGATTGTAATGCATCTGTTGATTGCTTTTGGTATTACTGCATTTTTCACAATAAATCTTCCTAGCCGTGAGAATGTTATATTCTTTCAATTACATAGATCTCCTTTGGTTTCTTCTAGCAGTGTCTTGTCATGTTTCTCATAAGTCTTCTATGTCTTTCATTAGATTTGCCCCTAAGGACTTCATCTTTTGAGTGGTTATTGTGAATACTGCTGCTTTCAGTATTTCCTTTTCTCTTTTGTTTGTTAACTTGTACCCTGCAAATTGGCTAAATCCTTCTATTAGTTCCCATTGTTTACTTGTTGTCTGCAGGATTTTCTATGTACAGAATCATAGAATGTGCAAATATAGATAGGTTTACTTTTTCTTTGCCAATTTGGATTCCTTGTCTTTTCTTTTTTTGTCTTATTTCTAGAACTCCCAACACAATATTGAATAAGAATGGCGCTAAATGATATCCTTGTCTCATTCTCGATCTCAAGGAGAGTGTGCTCCGTCTCTCGCCACTGATTATAATATACGATTTTGTATAGAGACATTTAATTATGCTGAGGAGTTTCCTTTCTATTCCTATTTTGCTGAGAACTTTTTTCAAAAACCGATGGTGAATTTTGTCAAGTGTCTTTTCAATATCAATTGAAATGCCTAAGTGGTCCTTTTCCTTTATTTTAATGATAGGGTGGATTACATTTGCTTTTCTAATGTTGAACCATGCTAGTATGTATCCCACTTGGTCATGATGCAATTTTTTAAGAATATGTTTTTGGATTCCATTGGCTAGAATTTTGTTGAGAATTTTGATATCATGAAGGATATTGATCTATAGTTTTATTTGTTTCTTTGCCTGGCTTTGGCATCGGGGTTATGCTTGCTTTGGGGAATGAGTTTGGCAGCCTTCCACCCTTTTCTGAGTAGAATTGGAAACAGCTCTTCTCTGAATGTTTCATAGAATTTTCCAAGGAAGTAATCTGAACTAGGACTTGTTGTTTGAAGTTTTTCACTATCTGTTCAATTTCATCTCTTGTGAAGGTTCTTTACAAATTCTCTACCTCAGATTGCCTTAGTTTGGGTAGATAGTGCGTGTCTATAAATATTTTTTTTACTTCTGGGTTTTCAAATGTTTTGAAGTTCACAGTATTTTATTATGTTTATTTTCATTTCAATTGGTTCTATTGTGGCATCACCCATTGTATACTCTCTCTCGCCAATTCACAACATACCGTAGTGTCTTCGCTGAGTGCTTCCATGTCTCCTGGTTTCATGAAACATTTTATCCTTCACTAACACTCTTTACTTCTAGCAAAATGTGAGTTTGGTATTTCACTATGACAAAACAAACATTGCTTCAAGAACAGATGGAGCGTGGGCCAATGTGAAAGAACAGATAGCATTTGATTCCTTGAGATCTCTACTGATGAAAGCATTTCCTCCTGTACTTCTGAATTCCCTTTATCACTTGTCACCCATCTCGGATCACTCACCTATGAGATTTTAGAAGGGGTGCAGAGCAAGGAACTTTGTGATTAGCAGCAGTCTTCATTTTAGACTCCCAGAAGGCTATGTGGGCGGAAGTAGGCCAAAATTGAACTGGTGTAAGACAGGTGGGCGCTTCAAAGTGGAGCAAGCCCAGTCTGTGGCTCTCTTCCTCCACACTACCATACAGAGTACCAGAATAACTGTGGGAGGGGCTGGGGGCAGCAGCAACTTAGAAAGGGGGAGCTCAGGGACTCTCCTTGAGACTGTATTTACATAGCAGAGATGAGGACTTTGGTTAAAGGGTATACCCTTTGAGGAGAGCAATTAATAGGGAAGGGTTGTTAATGCCCACAGACATTAGTGGTTGTGTAGCCTCCTCTTCAAGACAGCCCCCACAGCTCACTTCCATGTTATAGCTCTTCTCTGGGTGCCCTCCCTGTCTAATCTCATATTTATCACCCATTGTCAAACTCCTTAGCCGAATCCAGCGCCTCATCCCCTTCCTTTACCACACGCTACTCTCACACTGATGCCAAAGGATGTGGTCATAGCATTAAAAGGTAGTTCCTGGACACCAACTGTAGAGGCTCTCTCAGTGGCTACCTTTCTCCTTCTGAGAAAAGGACTCTTGTGTATCATTCTGCTGTAGTAGTTTATGAACTGGCTGCTAACAAGGGTAGCAGTTCAAAGCCACCAACAGCTCCACAGGAGAAAGATAAGACTTTCTGTTCAAATAAGGAGTTACAGCCTCGGAAACCCACAAAGGCAATTCCACTTCATCCTATAGGGTCACCCTGAATTGAAATTGGTTTGATGGCAGTGAGTGGGTGCATACATCATTATCTGAGTTCCCCCCCCCCAATTTTTTTAACTCTTGCATCTTGATATCTTAATGTAGTTTTGCCCCTGTTGGACTTTCTAATCTACCCTGTGTAATGAACATTTTGTCTACTGTCTGGAAACCCCTCAGGACAAGCCCATGAACACTGAACTCTACAGGTACACAAACTGGACCAACCTAAAGGGAGGACACTCGCTACCTGTCTACCCAGCTCTCCTACTCTGTGTGCCTGAGACTTAGGCTGACTGCCTCTGGCTCTCTTCGTTCTTTCGAGGATAAAATAAGGAACATAATATTGTCCACAAGATGTTTGCGATGAAGAAATGAGGCATTCAATGTGAAATCCTTCTCACAGTGTAAGAAATGTCCATGGATCTCAGTTATTGCAAGGTATTATCACCATCCTGTGGCTAACACTCCTGACACCGTCTTGTCAGCGGACTGGAGAAGGATGGTCTACAAGGACCACCGTTCGGTTGGAGAATGACTTTGTTGGTTCCCACAGGAAGCTCCTCAGAGAAGTACTTAGGGAAAGTAGTGTATTTGGAGTTGATTCTGGAAGCAGGCATGAAGTTAAAGGGAGAGCGGGGTGGAGAAGTCATTGTAAAGTGTTCTATCAGGGTCATTAGGAGAGGCACTGGGGCTTGATCCTTTCCAGGCCTGAGGTAGTTTAATGTGCCAACCTGGCCGATCAACACATGTGGGGTTAATTGAAGGGCGGAGGGATAAATGGCTGAGTGAGCCTTGCCTTTCTAGTTCTCAGGTCTCTTGCTTTCTGATGGTTGGATCAAGGTGTAGCTGCTTCAGTCAGTTCCCTGCTTCAGCTTGCAAGGCTTTCTTCCTGCAAGACATCCCTGAGGAGAAGCCACATGGACCTACCCCGGTGCAGCCCTGGGTGCTGGAGCAGCTGTGTGGAGACCCCTGCCAGCCCTGAGATGCTTACAGGTTCACTGACTCAGCTTTCCTCCTGCAGTCGGCATCATTACGTCTGTTTTGTGAGATGGAGGGGTGCTTTGTGGATTGGTATTGGACATAGGGGTTAATGGGTCAATGTTGGACTGTGGACTTGGGCAGCACTGGGTTGGGATGTTTTCTTGATGTGCACTTACCCTGTATATAAAACTTTCTCTTATACATGAGTTTCTGTGAATTTGTTTCTCTAAAGTACCCAGACTAACACAAGGCCTTTCTGAGAAAACCAGGGGCTTCTTAGTTGGGAAGCTGAAAAATTACTTTTGAACCCTTGTTCTTATTCTTGATTGTTCTTTAGGTTTTTTGTGTCCCTCTGGTACTAGGTGGCAGGATATGTTTATTAGTAAAAGCCCTGCTCTGGAAAGTAGAAGGACATAGGTGTGAGGCAAAATGCCAAGTGTCTTAGGTGAGTCAAAGCTCCTGGGAAAGACTCCTGAGGGATAGCTAAAACCACAGGGGTCCACAGAGCTGTGAAAAGAGAGCAGAAATAACATATGCTGTGCATGTGTGTGTGTGTGTGTGTGTGTGTGTGCGTATGTGTGCTTCAACTTTTTTCTTTTGGTTTGTTTGCTGTATTAGACCCCATGAAAGGCATATATACTCATGGTAAAATTCAAATAACATATAAAGTTGTCAAGGAAAAAGTAAATATAACACAACCCTCAAATCCCACGCTGCCCCTCCCCTACCAATCCCCACCCCCCAGATTTTATTCACACTCTCCAGAAATAGCTTCATTTTACAGGGTTTTTTCTTTCTAAGTTCTAGGCACATACAAGCATAATTACCTATGTTTAGCCTTTTTAAAGGTGCCCGAGTGGTTCAGCATTTGGCTGTTAATATAAAGGCAAGCAGTTTGAATCCACCAGATACTCCACTGGGAAAAAGATGAGTCTGCTTTCGTAAAGATTTCCAGTCTTGTGGCAAGGAGGGTAGAGGATGCTTGGTGAGGCTTGAACAAGGGCAATGTAGCCAAGAGGGATTACTGAAACCCTAATGAAGGCTGAACATGATAGTGGGACAAGAGGAAAGGAAAGGAAATAGAGGAAAAAACTAGAAGGCAAAGGACATTTTAGAGGTCTAAAAACAGGGATGTACATATGTAAACAAATTTATATATAATTATAGGGAAATAGATTTATATACATATATTTATATGGCAAGTATTAAGGTAGTGGATGGACATTAGGCATCTACTCAAGCATTCCCTCAAAGCAAGCACACTTTGTTCTAATAACTGGGCATCCCGAGGTGTTGAAGGGATCAGGTATGGGTTTCAGAGCTGGCCACCGTCAAGGGTTTTATAACAAAGGCACAGAAAACAAAGAAAGCAAAGACTGTGCTCAGGGTTACATGAGCGCTGTGGGCTCTAACTTGCAGGCCCATCGGCTCACAACTCACAGACCCTTGACCAGGCTGCTGTGGTCATGACACCTGCCTTCTCCCCCTCAAACCAAAATGACCAGTTGCTTGCTTAGGGTAGGGTTCAGGGTATCATTCATCTATTCTTTTTTTTTATGTTCCCCTCTTCCTTTTTTTTTTATTTTAACAATTTATTGGGGCTCATACAATTCTTTTCACAGTTCATAATACATCAATTACATACATCAATACATATACATACATCAATTGTATAAAGCACATCTGTATAGTCTTTGCCCTAATCATTTTTTTCTCTTTTCTTCTTTTACATTTTATTTGGGACTCATACAACTCTTATCACAATCCATACATATACATACATCAATTGTATAAAGCACATCCATACATTCCCTGCCCCAATCATTCTCAAGGCATTTGCTCTCCACTTAAGCCCCTTGCATCAGGTCCTCTTTTTTTTTCCCCTCCCTCCCCATTCCCCACTCCCTCATGTGCCCTTGGTAATTTATACATTGTTATTTTGTCATATCTTGCCCTATCCGGAGTCTCCCTTCCCCCCTTCTCTGCTGTCCCTCTCCCAGGGAAGAGGTCACATGTGGATCCTTGTAATCAGTTCCCCCTTTCCAACCCACTCACCCTCCACTCTCCCAGCATCGTCCCTCACACCCTTGGTCCTGAAGGTATCATCCACCCTGGATTCCCTGTACCTCCAGCCCTCATATGTACCAGTGTACAACCTCTGTCCTATCCAGGCCTGCAAGGTAGAATTCGGATCATGGTAGTTGGGGGGAGGAAGCATCTATTCTTGTTGGTCGAATGATACCCTTAAGACAGGAATTGGTTTGTGTGGCCTTGTTCTCAGTACTGTATCAGACTCCTCTTCAGCTTGTCTTCTATACCTCTGCCTATCTACCACTCTGAGTCCAATTTAGCTCTTCCAAGATATGGCCAAGTATTCTGAGAGCTGAGAGAAACATATGTTTCTCTAAATTTATTTAGAAAATTATTTAAGAAAAATATGCACAATAGAAGTTTCTTTTTGTGTCATTGTCAACTGGTTTGGCATCCTTCTCATGTGATGTCTTGTTCTTCTTCTGTAACCCACCTCTTGTGACCTAGTGACCTTCAGCATGCTTCAGAACAGGTCCCGAGGCGAGCCCCTGATTCAGTAAATCTGGGGTAGGGCCTGGGACTATTCATTTTATTTTTAAATTAAATAAAAATATTTTTATGCCTCTGATATTTTGCAGTGGTTTCTTTTCCCTTTTATGGCCTATGAGTGTATCTGTTTATGTTTCTATCCATATATATTTATGTGTCTTTTTTATTTATTGTCCCCCTCCCTCTCTTCTCCTGTCCCTCTCCCCAGGCTCCTATGACCTTTATCGCCTACTACTAATGGGTTGAGATTAAAAAATGGGTTAAAGTTGGTTTTTTTAACCCAGTTTCCTGGAAGACCTGTTCAGACAGAAGTTAACTGCCAATAATAAAAAATAAAATTTAAAAAAAGGAAAACTGCCTTTGAGTAGGTTATAACTCTTGGCAACCCTGTATGTTACAGAGTTGAACTGCTCCATAGAGTTTTCTTGGCTGTCATTTTTATGGAATGCCGCCCTAGTAGTGTAGTGGAATAAGCATTGAGCTACTAATTCTAAAGTTAGCAACTCAAACCCACCAACTACCATTCAGGAGAAAGACGAAGCTGTCTTCTATAAAGATTTACAGTGTCAGCAATCAGAAAGAGTAGCTCTGTTCAGAGATGTTCTGTTCTGTCCTGTGGTGCTGCTATGAGATGAAATAGATTTGATGGCAGTGAGTTTGATTGGTTTGGCTTCAAATCTTTATGAAAACAGAACGTAAGATCTCCACTTCATGGTTGGATGGAATTGAATCTTAAATTCTTTCTGTTGTTTGTTACCATTGGGGCAATTTTCCATTCTATGGGGCAGAATAGAACTTCCCCGTATGGTTTTCTAGGCAGACTTCCAGCCATACAGAAAGAGATCTCTGGGTCTTTCCCCATGGAATGGCTGGGGATGTCCAAACTATCAACCTGAAATTTATCAGCCAAGTATGCAATCATTGCATTCCGAGGATTCTTTTTAGATTAGGATACCAAAGAGCCAATTATAGGTTAACATTTAAGTGCAAAACATTTGTGCCACACAAGGAGAAATCTCCATTCAAGTCTAGTTTGCCCTTAATATAAATGTGTATCCATCTTTCGGGTACCACATGGGAAGGGCAACAGAGTGTCCCTCCATCCCTGCTGCTGTTGAACTCTTGCATCAACCAAAGCATCAGAACATAGCATGGTGCTCAGCCCAACTCCTCAATAGGAGCACCTGGGCAAGGAAGGGAACATCGAACAGGGACTGGGAGGGGGACTGAAGGAGCTCCCATCTAGGAACTCTTCTGTATACTATGTAATAGTTCTGCTTCAACCAGACATCTCAGCCCAAGGAACAGGGAGAAAAGTAGCTTAAGTTTAAGTCCATCTTAAACTTAAAATAAAATTTAAAATAAAATAAAACTGACTTGTAAATTGTAAAGTCTACTTTTTCAACCTTCTGGAACCAAAACAAATGCACAACTTACCACAACCCACAAAATATGTTTTATACTTTCCCTCAAAAAGGATTGATATGTTCTCCTCTTCCCAAACGCTTGCAGATGCCCTCTTCTTTCAAGATCCTCCAATGTCCTAAGACCTTTCCACTATCATGGATCTCCACTGAATTAGATTGTGGTCTTTTCTCTAAAATTGTGAAACAAAGTTACTGCAAGCAATTTATCACCACTCCAAGCGCGCAATAATATCTTTCCTTCCCAAAATTTTTATCCTTCGGGAGAAAGTCAGGGATGCACAATGATCATGCATGTGTTTTATTCTTACCAATTTCTTGTAGTTACTTTTGATTTAGCACCTTAGTGGCCCGGTGGGTTAAGTGTGACCCACCTGCCTCTCTGTTGAAGAAATTAGAGACTTTCTGTTCCCTGAAAGACAACCTCAGACAACCTGTTTAAGATTGCTATGCATCAGAATCAAATCAATAGTAATGAGTTCTGTTCGAGTTTGAAGTTTAAAAAAGAAAAAAAATAGCGTGTCTCTAAGATGGTCAAGGCAGAGATGGAAACAAAGCCTGTCCACAACTAACCTTTGGGAGCCTCAGCGTGGATATAAGAACATTTAGTGTCAAATGCATAATTCTTGGGGTGAGGCCCAGGCACTCTGGCAGGGTTCAGACCCAACCCAAGGATGCATACGGCAGTCAACTACAAAGGAGGGGAAAAGAAAAAAAGAGGATGTGGATGGTGGGGGAATGGCACACCAACCCACCCATAGGCATGGTACTGTGTATGTTTCCACGGGAAAGGGAGAGAGGGACCAGACCTCAACCTGGTATGCCAAGCCTTGAGGGAAACATGCCAGCATGAAGCAACAAACAGGGAGGTCTGTGGGACTGGCCCCAATCCCAGCTAAGTCGAGCCCCTCCCCAGAAGATTGCACTACAGATGACAGCACTGAAGATGCAGCCCAGAGAGAGTGGCAGGCCTGCCCAGACCACACAGTAGCAAACTGAGAGGGAAAGAGAGAGGGAGAGAGTGGACAACATCCTGGCCCAACCAAGCCCTGAGGATGACACTCCTGCTTGGAGTAGCCAAGGCACAGAGAGGACCATTGGACCGACCCCACACAAGACACAGCACCCCCTCACTGACCCACAGTGCTGCAGAGGACAGCACTGGAGACACACTGCAGGAATTGTGCCTGGTCTGACCCCACCACACCGGGCCAAAACTCAAAGGGAGTGCAACAGAGCTGCCAGGAGAGCAAAGCAACAGAGTCCCTGAGGAATCTCGAAAATAGACTTCAGACTTGAAGGGCAGGGCTTGCCACCTCATCAGACCCAATCAGAAAATGTGCATAAGGGTCAGCAGACAGACCTGGAACTATTTACAGGGCCCTTGTTTTCTTCTTCTTAATATAGACTTTTTCATGTCTATCTATTTAAGGTAGGAAAGATAAACAATCCCAAGGAGAAAGTAACAGGACTGACAATATGGGAGTGCAGGGGAGGACAGAGCAGAGTTGGAGGTGGGGGAAAGGGAGTGGGAGCTAACAAACCCAGGGACATGGGAACAAGACATCTAAAATCAATGATGAAGAGGATGTGGAACGACTGGTGGGGTTTGATCAATTGCAATGTGGCCATGAAAAGTTACTGAGAGCCAAACATGATAGTAGGACAGAGAGAAAGTAAAAAGAAATAGAGGAAAGAACTAGGAGGTGAAAGGCATTTACATTTATAGAGGTGTAAATATAGGCTTATATATATGTAAATTTATTCCTACTTAATGATAGGGCTATAGGTTTATGTACATATATTTATACGTTAAATATCAAAGTAGCAGACAGACATTGGGCCTCCCTCAATGCAAGAACACTTTGTTCTACTAATCTGGCATTCTGTGATGCTCACCTTGCTGACACAATCACTGAAATCAAAATGGGTGTATAAGTAAATGTGGGGAAGAAAGCTGATATTGTCCAGCAACTAGAAGAAATAGTGTCTATGGTCTTAAAGGCTTGAAGCTAAACAAGCGGGCAACTAGCAGGGAAGCAACAAAGCCCACAAAGAAGAAGCACACTAGCTTGTGCTGAGGTGTTGATGGGATCAGGTATCAGGCATCAGAAGACCCAAAACAAACAATCATATTGATGAGAATGAGGGGGGTTGGAGTGGAGCCCTACAGCCCACCTGTAGATAATTGGGCATACCCTCACAAAAGAGTCACAAGGAAGGGATGAGCCAGCCAGAATGCAGTATAGCACTGACGAAACACACAACATTGCTCTAGTTCTTTAATGTTTCCTCCCCCTCACTATCATGACCCCCATTCTACCTTACAATTCTAGCTAGACCGGAGCATGTACACTGGTACAGGTAAGAACTCTCAACCCACAGAATCCAGGACAGATAAACCCCCCAGTAACAATAATGGAAGTAGCACTACCATGAGGGCAGTGGGAAGGTAGGGGGAGAAGAGGGAGAAAGAGGGAGCCAATTGCAATGATTGACATATAACACTTCCCCCTTGGGGACGAGCAACAGAAATGTGGGTAAGGAGAGACAGCAGATGATGTAAGCTATGACAATAATAATAACTTATAACTTATCAAGGTCTCAAGGGTGGGAACGGGGAGGAGAGAGGGGAAAAAAGCTGATACCAAGGGCTCAAGTAGAAAGGAAATGTTTTGAAGATGATGGCAACAAATATACAAATGTGCTTGACACAATGGATATATGGATTGTTATAAGAGCTGTAAGAGCCCCCAATAAAATGATTTATAAAAAAGAGCATTTCTTGTCTAGGCTCCAACCATGGGACTAATGTTTTATTTATCGTAGCCTTCTCTTCCCAAATTCCTTATGCCCTTTTTCTTTTTCATTTTCCTCTAGTGTGTATATAATTACATCACATACCAAATACTTTACTCATTTATTCTTAGCCTTCACAAGGTCAGATGGTCTGGGGTCCCATGAGAAGCGGTGAGGCTTTCTACCTGCATGATGATTCACTGTCTCAGAAACCCACAGGGGCAGGTCCACTCTGGTCTAAAAAGCCTCTATGAGGTGAATATTATTTTGCTGACTATAAGTTTGGTTTTTTGGGTCTATGAGCCAAAATGACTAGATGGCAGTGAATTTTTGTTTGTGTGGTGAGATGAGTACATTGCCAGCAGAAGGAGCCCTGGAGGCACTGTTAGATAAGCATTGGACTGCTAACCCCAAGATTGGTGGTTCAAGCTCACCAACCGCTCCTTGGAAGAAAGAGATGGCAGTCTGCTCCATAAAGGTTTACAGATTGAAAACCCTATGTAGGGTCAATGTGAAGCAGACTCAACTCAATTACAGTGGGGTGGAGTATTACCAGCACCAAAAACAGTTCCTGGGTTACACAAATGCTTAAGTATGTAACGCTCAGCTAAAATGTTAGCAGTTCAAATCCGCCCAGAGACACTTAAAAGAACTGACAATCTACTTCTGAAAGGGCACAGGCTTGAATAGCTTGTGGAGCACTGTTCTATGCACAAACGGATCACCATGAATTGGAATCAATTTGATGGTAGCTGCTAAAAACTGAACAGTTCCTGGCACATTTTGCGTGTCTAAAAATAGTTCTTGAATCAATCAATCAATCAATGTTGAGAATGCTGTGGGAAGTCCTATCTGTGTTTGCTTTATACTGTAAATGTTTCCTTAAGTTTCATTGTTTACACATTTCTTTGCTCACCATTTCTTCTTTCATTCTTTTCTTCTGGGTTCAGGGTCTCTATTCTGGCAATATATATTCTTGACGTAGCATTTTAGTGAGGCTATGTTAGCAAAAACAGTCCTTGTTTGTCTGCTCTTTAATAATGGCGTATATTAGGAGAGATTTCTAGGATATCAGCTGTTTTCTTTGAATACTTTGAGATGGAATTCTTGTGTTCCGTCCTCTATTGTTGCCACTGAAAATTGTATTATCAGTCTAACACTACTTAGTATTTATATGGTCTGTCTTCTTTCCTGGGTTTTTTTTAAAAAGATCTTTATTTAGATTATCTTCAGATTCACAATGATAAGCCAGACTAATTGCATTTAATAAACCTGAGGTTTGTGCCTAAAATCAATTCAAGAAAATTCTCAGCTATTACCTCTTCAAATGTTCATTTTTTTCTATTCTCTCTAGCCGCTCTGGGGACTCTCATTCGAGAGCTATTTGGTTTTTCTTCTTAGGGCGTCTCCTGACTTTCCTGGAAGCTTAACTATGCATTTCAAAGATAATTGTTGTATTTAGAGCATTATTTTAGATGTCAGACAGCAGGAAAGTTTTCAGTATATCTAAGCCAGCATTTTGCCAAAAAAGGAAGTCCTTGTTTTCATAAATGAGCAATGAATAAATGAGTTGGCAGTTTCCGTGTTGAGGGATTGGGGTTGCTGTCTGCGGTAGTCTGGGTAGACTAGAGAAATAAATCCACAGAAACTCAAATGTATGTAAGAGAGAGTTTTATATAAAGGGTAAGTGTTCATTATGAAAGCATCCCAACCCAGTTCTGCCCAAGCCCATAAGTCCAACATTAGCCCATATGTCCAACACCAAGCTTCAAAATCCTCCTCAATCTCATAAAACACACACAATAATGCCGACTGTGGGAGGAAAGCCAAAGTGAACGTGTAAGCATCTCAGCGCTGGTAGGGGTCTCCACACGGCTGCTCCAGCGCCCAGGGCTGCATCAGGGTAGGTCCACGTGGCTTCTCCTCAGGGATGTTTTGCAGGAAGTGAACCTTGCCAGCTGAAGCAGGGAACTGGCTAAGGCAGCTGCACTCTGGTCTGACCATCAAAGAGCAAGAGACCCCAGAACTAGAAAGGCAAGGCTCACCGAGCCATTTATCCCTCTGCCCTTCAATTAACCCCACATGTGTTTATCGGCCAGGTTGGTACAGTAAACTTTAACTATCTGACTGTCTTGGCAACCTTTTGACTTCCTGGTTTCAGTTTCTATTGTCTTAATAATAAAGTATCGTTTGAGTCAGCGTGGGTCCAACAGTAAAATAATGGCAATAAAATAGTCTTCTGCAGACACTCTGCCCTTACTCCTCAGGTGACATTCACTCATTCCATCACGTACAAACTTCAACAAACATCTGTTAAGCACTTACTACATGTAAGGCATTGGGACTGATACAGGCTAACAAAGATGAAAGAAATCTGGGTGCATGGAAAGCAGGGAAGCTTCGCTATATCCATGGTATGTGAATTTAGTGATTCAAGATGCGTCCTCAGCAACCACTCTTTGAACAAGGCATATGGTCCCCACCTCTGTGGATACCTGGTCTAGTGGGGGACCAGGAGACACAGCAGATTTATGGCAAGGTGTGCATAGCATCTGTGTTAGTCTGGGTACATTCAAGAAACAAATCCACAGAAACTCATGTGTAAGAGAGAGTTTTATATAAAGGTTAAGGTTAAGTGCGCATCAAGAAAACATCCCAACCCAGTGCTGCCCAAGGCCACAAGTCCAAAATTAACCCTTTAAGCCATATGTCAAACCCCAGTCCACAAAGTCCTCCTCCATCTCACAAAACAGATGCAATGGTACTGACTGTAGGAGGAAAGCCAAGTCAGTGAATGTGTAAGAATCTCAGTGCTGGCAGGGATCTCTACACATCTGCTCCAGCACCCAGGGCTGCATCGGGGTAGGTCCATGTGGCTTCTCAGAGATGTCTTGCAGGAAGTGAGGCTTGTCAGCTAAAACAGGGAACTGGCTAAGGCAGTTATACCCTGGTCCGACCATCACAAACCAAGAGACCCAAGAACTAGAAAAGCAAGGCTCACTGAGCCATTTATCCCTCCACCCATCAATTAACCCCACATGTGTTTATTAGCCAGGTTGACACTATAAACTACCTCAGCATCTATGTCCCTCAGGTCTCTTGGTGCCATCATATCCCATTCCCCCAGAAGTTTGCTGTGCACTAGCAACACCTTGGCCACTTGAGTCCACATGGGCTGTGTGATACTTAGGTTTTATGTCAACTTAGGTAGGCCAGGATCCTCCTGTGTTGTGATCCAACTCAGTGTGGTCAATTCCAAGATGAGCTCAGCTGTGAATCAGCCCAGTAGTTGTAGGGAGACTAGACCTCCTTATTCTGGTCACAGCCTTGATATGACTGAGGGAAGTTTCACTCAGGGTCTGGTCTACTCTTAGAATAAACTGACTGTGTATGGAAGCTAGCTGACTTCTACTGTTGGATTTGAATCCTGTATCTGATTGGTCGACCTCCTGTTATGTTGCCTGCCAATCGCAGGAGCCGCCGGCAAACACCAGACCTTGGATTATTTCGGCTGATCTCTGATTCATTCCGTTTGGCATACACCAGCCTGTGGTCTTTCTGGTTTATCTTTCTACTCCCGTACATCAGCCCATGAAATGACAAGAGTCAGGAGAAGCCTGCAGCTTACTTGTGACCCAGGGACTTGAACCAGACTGGACTTACCCACTTCTACAACTCTGGCAGTCATTTCTTGATGTAAATCTTTCTATTTGCATACACCAAGAGTTACTGGTTTTACTTTTCTAAGCTACCCAGCGTAACACAGTCTAGGCAGTTCTACTTCTGGGAGCTGGCTAGGTGTTTGTCCTGGGGTGGCTTCCTCTGCTAACATGACCGCCTTCTGAAGTGGGAAATGTGAGGAAGAAAAGGCATAAAAAGCAAGTTTTTCTAGAAAAGAATAAGATGCCAATAATATAGGAGAACATTTTGTAAATAGGGCAGATTTTTAATCCCCCAGGCCAAGCAAGGATACTCAGAGATGTCTTTGGTGAAACAGGGAAGAGGCTGTCTCCATGAACAGGAGTGTACTATGAATATTTACCAAAGTTTTGCATACTTTATGGTTGCTTCATTCTGAGGCTGGACTATGAGGGACCATCCTCTACCCGTAAAGCCCAGCTGCACCTAGAATTTCCTCTGTTTCTCAAATAGGAAACCAGGAAGTAACCCTGGAGATAACAAACATTGAGCTGGCACCATTGAGATTGCAGGAGCGTGGGTGATGAGAGCAAGAAGCACCGTGAGCGGGGCTGTGCGCAAAGCAAAAGGCATGTTGTGGAGCAAGAGGGATGGTGTCCGGGCACAGCCATGGAGGTGGATTCTGCCTGGTTCAGGAGACTCAGAGGAGTAGAAGACTGTTTTGCTCCACCCTCCAGTTCTCGACTGTCTTGACTGCTAGTTCCTTTTCTTCTTAATAAGCAGTAAGATTTCCTCCAAGGTTACACAAATATAGGACACTTATGAACGAATACCAAACATATCAGAAAAGCAGAAGGTTCAGGGTCGGAGGCAAGAAGGATAATGCGCAGGCCCAGGTGCTTGAGGCTGCTAAAGGAATGGGGCTCACAGTGGAGTCTGAGGAGAGGGGCTCCCTGAGGTGGGAGGAGGGCAAGGAAGGGCATATTGGTTCTTGTTGGGGGAGGAGAAGACGGAGAATGCCATTACCAGTTGGTCTTCATTTTCTCAGTGAAATAGGAGACATGTGTTCTAGCAGGAAGCGAGGGGAAGTCTAAGGAAAAAATGGTACAGCTCAGAAATACTCACAGAGAAGGAGACGTGAAGGGACTTAACTCAGTCCTCTGCTGTTTTCTAGCACAGCTTAGCATGTGAGTTGAGAGCAGAGAAGGGGGCAGTCCAGCACACCCTAGTCTTGGCAGGTGTAGGGCAAACGAGAAGCAAGGGCAACAGGATACTGGTAAGAGGGATGGATCCCAGAGAGGGTCTGTGTGGGAAAGAGAGGGGCAAGAACTGGGAGGATATGGAGAGGTCTTTCAAGGCTGGGCCACAAATTAGTGAGTGTGAGTTATAGGCACTAGAAACCAAAGCTAGAGGAGGCCGAAGGTTAAAACGTCTCTTCTAGTTCTCATTTCCATAAAAACTCTCCACAGTTTTAGTTCAGTCTCTGGGAAATCAATCTAATTGCCTCATTTACAATTTGTGTAGGCATTCTGAAATTTGGGGATTAGTTATTTTAGTTCGTTTTGCTCACAGACTAAACATTTAACTGTTTCCTTTAAAGCTTCACTAACTTTGTTGCTTTCCTCTTTGGGTGAGAAGATCAATTCTGCTGTCTTTCACACTGGGTGCTAACCATTAAAAGTAAAATACTCCTTGCAGTCTAAAACTCAGCAATGAAGTCAGAGCATAATGGTAAACTGATCCCTGAAATCTGGGCCTTCTAATTCCCAACCAGTCGCAGTCTTTTCCAGCAAAATCGAACGTGGGTGGGGAAAGATGGGATCGGTGGAAACTATGAAGGGGGGTTGCCAGGCAGGAAGAATCCAATATACTCAAAAGATCAGTGGACATTTTAATTTTCAGAGATCAACCTGACCCTCCCCAAGAACGTTATGTCCCCATATCTGTGTTCACCAGCTTCCAATTTAGAACCTCGGCACCTTTGTCATAGGCTGGGTGCTCTAAAGGAACAAAATCAGTTGAACTATAAGGGTCCAAAATGTTACCCCCATTCTACTGGACCATCTTTCTTTGGGATAGGCACAAATATGGATAGCTTCCAGTAAGTTGGCCAGGTAACTGCCTTCCTTTTTTTTTTTCATAGTCTAGTACAAGTCAGCAAATTTTTGAGATGGAAGAGCCAATGCTGTCCCTCACAGCAATTTGAAAATTACTCAAGAATCATAACCATTGTCTGGATAATATTCTTCAAATTATTTCAATTTTACTTCAGAGCTGCATACACCTATGAAAGAGCTACATGTGGTTAGAGAGCCACCGTTTACTGACTCCTAGTAAGTGCTTCCAGGGCTTCATCCGCTTGTTGAAACACTTGAGTCTGTATTCCATCAATTCCTGGAACCTTTTTTTCCCCGCTGATGCCTTCAGTGCCCCCTTGGACTTCTTCATTCAATTCCAACAGTTTTCTTTTCTTTCTTTTTAACATTTTATTGGGAGCTCTTACAGGTATCATAACATTCCATGGTTTAATCACATCAATCAGTATTGTACAATTGCTACTCCAATCACTTTGAAAACATTTTCTTTTTCTTGAACTCTTTGATATCAGCTCCCCTTTATTCCTCCCTCCCCCCAGGAATGCTTCCCTACCCCATAATAGTTTGGGTGGGGGTTTTGCGCCATATCTTACACAATCCAATATATATAAATCCAATATATATATATATTCACATACAATTCTGTTGTTTGACCCCATCAAGTGGGATTATGCAATCATCAATGCTATCTGCTCCCTCTTCTTCCATCTCCCCCTACTTCCTGTACCCTCAGGGAACCATTACTCCTGTTACTGTTTCTGAAGGGTTATCTATCATAGCTTCCTTGTACCTAATGATCTTAAATATCCAAATGAACATATACAAACCTAACATGATTAATGAGGTAAAACAAATTAAAACTATAATAGTAAGGAAAGGAAATATTAAAGAACTAGAGGATAGTTATGTGGTTTATCAGTGATATACTACCCCCTGGATTTATTATCCCTTCGGTGTGGCCTTTCTGAGAGGGACTGTCCAATAATCTGACAGTCGGGTTTTCGGTCTCCACTGCACCTGTGCCCCTTCATATCGATTTGGTTGTTTGTTTTTGAACTTCTAATACCTCTTCCCATCTACATCTCATGATCACACAGGTTGGCGTACTTCTTCTATGTGGGCTTTGTTGCTTTCGTGCTAGATGGTTGCTTGCTTAACTACAAACTTGTAAGACCCTAGATGCTATATCTTTTAATAGCCAGGCACAATCAGCTTTCTTCACTACATTTGACAATGCACCCATTTTGTTTTCAAAGATCCTATCGAGAAAGTGAGTAGCATGCAATGCCACATTATTAGAACAAACCATTCTTGTGCTGAAGTAAGACTTAAGTAGAGGCCCAAAGTCCATCTGCTTCCTTGTTACACTTGCCTATAGATAAATATATAAACAATTACATATATGTTTATGTATTTTACATACATATACATATGCATTTTTCTAGACTGATGGTTTATAACTTGTCCTTCTCTCTATTTAATAGAGAGATATTCTTCTGCTCTATTCCAGGATCCCTATTGGACTATATGTAAGCTCTCTTTTTTGGTGGTGGGGGAGTTATCTATACAAGATAAGCAGGATAGGCAATCTTACAGAGACAGCAACTGGATCGACGGTTCCTGGGGGGAATGAGAGGGAAATAGGCAGGGGAGGTGAGCCAATAATGATGGTTAAAAGGGAATGGTAAGTGTTCTAAAATTGATGGTGAGGAGGGTATAGCTTTTCTGGCCATGTTTGATCAATTGACATGTACTGGAGAGGAATTAATGAGAAGTGAATGATGGATAAACATGATATTGGGGCAGGAGGAAAAAAGAAAAAAATATCAACAGTTCTTGATTATCTGCTAGCTCTTGAAATGGTTGGACCCAAAGCCATGGAACTAGCCAATAATAGTTGTTGTTAGGTGTCATCAAGTTGGTTCTGGGCCCTGTGTATTACAGAATGCACCACGCTCCCAATTATTCTATGTCGGAGCCCATTGTTGCAGTCACGGTGTCAAACCATCGAGTCAAAGACCTTCCTCTCTCCACTGCCCCGCTGCTTTATCAAGTATGACATCATTCAGAAGGCACTGGTCTCTCTTGACAACATGTCCAAAGTGCATGAGATGAAGTCTGTGTGGTTTTGGCAGTCCATGATACTTGCAAATTCTTCACCAGCACCTTAATTCAAATGCATTGATTCTTCTTCAGTCTTCCTTATTTGAAGTTCAATTTTCACATGCATATGAGGCAATTAAAAAATATATCTTGGATGAGGTGCACCTTAATGCTCAAATGAATATCCTTTTATTTCAATACTTTAATTAGGTCTCGGGCTGCAGATTTCGATCTCTTGATTGTTACTTTCCATGAGAATTGATTGTGGACCCAAGCAAGAGAAAAATTCTTGCCAATTTCTTTTTTTTTAACATTTTATTAGGGGCTCATACAACTCTTATCACAATCCATACATACATCAATTGTGTAAAGCACATCCGTACATTCTTTCCCCTCATCATTTTCAAAGCATTTGCTCTCCCCTTAAGCCCTTTGCATCAGGTCCTCTTTTTTTTTCCCCTCCCTCCCCGCTTCCCCCTCCCTCATGAGCCCTTGATAATTTATAAATTATTATTTTGTCATATACTTTCCTGTCTGAGGTCTCCCTTCACCACCCTTTTCTGTTGTCTGTCCTCCAGGGAGGAGGTCACATGTAGATCCTTGTAATCAGTTAAACAATTTCAATTTTTTCTCACTCCCCATGATGATACCTATTGAGCCAGGTGTGAAGATTTGGGTTTTCTTTATATTGAGTTATAATCCATACTGAAGGCTGAAATACTTAATCTTCATCAGCAAGAGCTTCAAGTCTCCCTCACTTTCAGCCAGCAAAGTTGTATCAACTGCAAATTTTAGATTGTTAATGAACTTTCCTCCAATCCAATTCTTCTTTATTTAAGCCAACAGTAATATCTCCTGTTCCACATACACTTTGGAATCTGGCCTGAATTGCTGGCAGCTCCTTGCCTATGCACTGCTGCAACCATTGTTGGATGATCTTCAGCAAAATTTTCCTTGCATGATATGAATGATATTGTTCTGTAGTTTTCACGTTATGCTGGGTCATGTTTCTTTGGAATGGGAACAAGCATGGATCTCTTCGCGTCAGTTGGCCAAGGAAATGTCTTCCAAATTTCCTTGCACAGGCAAGTGAATGTTTCCAGTGCTTCAACGCCTTATTAAAACATGTCCATTGGTATTCCATCAATTCCCAGAGCATTGCTTTTGGCTGTTTTCAGTACAGCTTCAACTTTTGCCTTCAGTACTATTTGTTCTTGCTCATATTCAGTTTCATGAAGCGATTGACTGTGCCGAGATAAAAGTTTTCTTCTGTAGTTAAGGAATATCAGGTTCCTGGAAGGAGGGGTGCACAGTGAAGAAACCTAAAAAGAATTTTTAATTCCCAGGCTAGGGGATGGTAGATTTAATAACTTGAACTAATAGTAAAAAGCTGTAAAAATTCCTTTCACTATGAGCCATAACAAAGGATTGTGAATACAGATACTCTAAGTTAGCAGGTTAGAGTGTCTAAATAATTATAGTAGAACAGTTTATTTTTTTTTAAGTTTTTCTGACTTATCTAAGCAGAGAGTAATATTTTCTCACAAGTAACCTGCAAATTTGTAGGGAGAGCATGTATGACACTTGGTCTTTGTAAGTATTAACTAATAGTTTTAGAACCATTGCATGTAGAATAAAGGAAAGTATGAAAGTAAATTTGTGCATAATTTGTTACAAAAGTCACTGCATAATTATGAATTAAATGAAAGTGCACTTGGGAACAATAAGATGAAGGACAAAAACATCTCCAAATGAGGACAGTCCTAGAGATTTTTTTCTCTTCCATAAAAAGCGGCTAGACCCCCCTCCCCCCAGAAGAATTTGCTTCAGAGGACAGCACTGAAGCTGCAGCTCAGGGAGAGAGACATTTCTGATCAGAGCACACAGGATCAAATTAAGGGGGAGGAAGAGAGAGTGGAGCACATCCTGGCCCACCAAGCCTTGACAACGATAGTGCTGCTCAAAGCAGCTAATGCACAGAGAGGACAATGTGGCTGGCCCCATTACAAGACACAACATCTCTCACTGACCCATAGCCCTATGAAGAACAACACTGGAGGGACAGTGTGGGAATTGCGCCCGATCTGTCCCCACCACACTGAGGGAAAACACTAAGGGCATGCAACAGAACAGCAAGGGGAGCAGAGCAAGAAAGTCCCCAGGGAATACCAAAAATAGACTTTAGGGTCAGGGTGTGTCACCCATCAGATTCAACTGGAAAATACTCCTAAAGGTCAACAAACAGACCTTGGAATATTTACATGCTTTTCTCTTTTTTTTTGTCATTGATTTGTTGTTGTTTTGTTTTCTTTTGTTGCTTTGTTTTGCTCTGTCTAATTTTTTGTGCATATTATTATCTCTGCAAGTCTATCTAGATAAGCTAGGTGGGATAAACAATCCAGAAGAGAAAACAACGGGACTAACAGTTCCGGAGGGACATAGGAGAGGGGTGGTGGAGGAAAGGAAGTGGGTGTGCACAAACCCAGGGACAAAGGCACAACAAGTGATCCAAAATCGATGGCGAGGAGGATGATGGAGGCCTGGTAGGGCTTGATCAAGGGCAATGTAACCAAGAGGAATTACTGAAATCCAAATGAAGGCTGAGAATGATAGTCGGACAAGAGGAAAGTAAAAGGAAATAGTGGAGAGAACTCAGAGGCAAAAGACATTTACAGAGGTTTAAATATAGGCATGTACATATGTAAATATGTTTATATATGAGGATGGGGAAATAGATCTATGTGCATATATTTATAGGTTTAGTATTAAGGTAGCAGGTGGACATTGGAACTCTATGCCCTCAATGCAAGAACACTTTGTTCTATTAAACTGGGATCCCATAATGTTCACCTTCCCAACACAATCGCTGAAGACAAAGTGGGTGCATAAGCAATTGTGGTGAAGAAAGCTGATGGTGCCTGTCTATCAAAAGATATAACCCTGGGGTCTTAAAGGCTTGAAGATAAATAAGCAGCCATCTAGCTTAGAAGCAACAAAACCCACATGAAAGAAGCACACTAGCCTGTATGATCACAGGTGTCAATGGGATCAGGTATCAGGCATCAAAGAACAAAAAATCAGATCATTTTGAATGGGGGGGGAGTGTGGAGTGGAGACCTAGAGTCCGATCTGTAGGCAATTGGACATCCCCTTACAAAAGGGTCGCTGGGAGGAGACAAGCCAGTCAGGGTGCAGTGTAGCAACGATGAAACACAACTTTCCTCTAGTTCATTAATGCTTCCTCCCTCCCCACTATCATGATTCTAATTCTTTGTTTGTTTGTTTGTTTGTTTGTTTTTAAATCATTTTATTGGGGGCTTGTACAATTCTTATCACAATCCAGCCATCCATTGTGTCAAGCGCATATGTACATTTGTTGCCATCCTCATTCTCAAAACATTTGCCATCATCATTCTCAAAACAATTGGGACATGATCCGAATTCTCTCTTACAAATCCGGCTAGACCAGAGAATGAACACTGATACAGATAAGAACTGGAAACACAGGGTATCCGTGTCAGATGAACCCCTCAGGATCAACAATAAGAGTAGCAATACAAGAGGAAGGTGAGGTAGAAAGGGGGAATCGATCACAAGGATCTTTATATCACCCCCTCCCTGGGGAGACAACAGAAAAGTGGGTGAAGGGGAGACATCGGACAGCATAAGACATGACAAAATGATAATAATTTATAAATTATCAAGGGTTCATGAGGGAGGGAGGGAGGGGAAAATGAGGAGCTGATATCAGGGGCTCAAGTAGGAAGAAAACATTTTGAGAATGATGATGGCAACAAATGTACAAATGTGCTTGACACAGTGGATGGATGTATGGATTGTGATAAGAGTTGTATGAGCTCCCAATAAAATGATTTTTTAAGTGGCTGGGCTTACTTTCTGAACGCCATCCAAATTAAAAATTTAATCTTAGACCTGGTTGGCTAGAGAAACACATCCAGGGATAGAGAACATATATATAAAATCTCTATCCCTGGGATAGATCACAGGCCAGTGGGTGCAAAGTTGTGTGGATTCAATGGCGGTGGAAGCATCTCAGCACTGGCACGGGTCTCCACATGGCTCCTCAAGTTCTCTGAGTGTGGTTCTTCAACAGGAAGGTGAAGCAGAAAGAGAGGAAGTTCCCAGAATCCTCATGAGAAGGCTGTGCCCACAAGGAGGCATCATCAGGCCGTGACCTGATTGAAAGGCTGAACTCCACTCTTAATATCCTCAACTTGACATGAGATTATGTCAAGCGAAACGTTGTGAAGCAGTGGAAAGTGATATCATAGGCAGATTCTGTGCAAAAATAGATTTTACAACCAGGCGAGAAAAATATTGTTATCTAAAGTAGAACAAAGAGTGCTTGTTGAAGAGTTCTCAGAAATGTCTTGTGTGTCTTATGATTATTACTAACCATTTACCTGATGTAAATAATCCTTAAGGCATAAGGAGACTCAGATGTGATTGTTTTTCTTTTAAATTGTTTGTAGAAATGAAATAGGCAATAGTTGTGGAGTTACATTTTTCTTTGTATTAATCATGATAGGATCCTTAGCTTAAAAGAGATGGTTTCTCTGCTGAATGGAGGACATTAACCAAAACCTTTCTCTCTCTTCTTCCAACTGCTTGCAACTTTCCTTGATGGGCAGAGGAGACAAAGACACAGACAGCAGGAAAGAATTTAGAGCATGGAGTTTCCAGGAACTTGCAGTTATCACAGATAATGGGCAGCTGCCATTACAAGGAAGTGCAAGTGCCCATTCGATTTATTGCCAGCCACATTCGGTCACTGGTTTGATGTTACTCAAGTAGCAAAATTAAATGTAGCCTCAGAGAAAATTCAAATTGCAGAACCTTATCAATATATAGGGTAATTGGAGTTGAGAAAGGATGGTTTGTGTACTTTTAATTGTTTGGTTTTGTTTGTCTGTTTGCTTTTAATTATTTTCAAAAGCTTTTTAACAGATGTTAATTGTGTGACTTCCTATCTAGGCTTTCCTACAAGCAGGTTGTCAGTTTTGGGGTTATTGTTTTTTTTGTCACTTTTCAGGAGAATTTTAAACCCTGCCGCTTTTCAAGAGCTAGGATTTATTGATCAAACAATTAGTCAGGAATTTATTTTCTGATTTAGACTCTCAGAAGCTAATTGATTTGTTAATTTTCCTTTTCCTGTTTCTCCCAGTGTGAGTGCTACCACAAGGGGAAGTACCTTTAGAATGGATTGCTTTAACAAGTTCTTTTTCTAGATCTATAGAAGCTTATGCTGATGAAATAGTAGAGTTAATTATGCAAGGCAAACTCAATATATAAATTTAATTGATTATCCTATTAAAATGAGTTTTTTTTTTCCTTTTACACCATCTTAAATTTATACTTTGCTGGCACAAACTTTTAATTGACTGATTGTTTTTTCAATATCTACTGGGCATTTAGTTTTTCAATATTTTTCTAGTAAATTTTTGGAATTTTTAAAGATCGCTTTTTGGATTGTGGCGCAGAAAGCTTTATGACAAGCTGAATTATATTTTACAGATGTCACTCATATACTTAGTTTTGGGAAACAAGCCTTTGTGCATGTCTCTATTAACAATTTTTTTCTGGATTTATTTGGGCTACACCTCATACAAGTGAGCCTACAAAAGATGTTATTTTCTTATTTTTTCTGTTATGGAACTGCCTCAAACCATTAAAATAGGTAATGGATCAGCCTACGCTGGAAAGACTTGTTTTTCTTTTGCAATAGCTGGAGACTACATCATATTACTAGAATTTTTTATAAGCCACAAGAACAGCTTTTTTTTTATGTGCTCATTGCATACTAACGATGCAACTACAAAAATAAAAAGGGGAGAAAGGGAGTCTCTGCCCTGAGGGAATTATTATTATTAATTTTACCTTAATTTTTTTCTTTTTTACTTTCTCAAAAGACTCAAATTGCACTTATGCTGAAAGGCATTTTTCTTCCTCTCATTATACGTCTTCAATACTTGTTAAGGAGTGGTGGGAAAATGGTGATGGAAATTAAACATCCGGACATTTGTTCTTCAAAGGGAAAGGTTGCGCTTATATTTCAACAGATAATGGAAAGGGTGAACGGGTTTCTTTGGGCGTGTCTGACCGCAAGGATCATGGAAGTTCCTGCCCTGAGCAGTTTGCCTCCAGAGGTTCCCGCAGGGACAGTCTCAGTCAGAGACCTAATGGCTTCTCCTAAAACTCCTTCATGCATGTTTTTTGGCCGAGTTGGCAGTCCCTGTTATTTCATCTGAAGTAATCCAGATCACTCTTACTGGGCTAACATTCCTCAGCCACCATTACTACAAATCGCTAAATGGCATTTGCCGGGACCTGTGTTTTCACCAATGACACTCAATGGACTCCAGGGCCATGGGAAGATGGGAAAAGTCGTTTTCTTAATGAGGAAGGATGTGCTTTGAGCTTTACTTTGGGTTTTGACTCTTATCCGTTGTATGTGGGATCTGCAAACAGTTGTCTTAAAGCTAAAATACAAGCTTGGATGTCTTGGCTATCTGTACATTGGACTTGCTGTAGATTTTTCTCCTTCATAGGAAGGACTTTTACTGAATGTTAAAATAATACTGCACAATGTGGCAAAGGAGATTATTAATTGTGTGAAATTTTCACTTGGTTGTTCTTTTTTTTTTAAAAAAAAAACAACATTTTATTGGGGGTTCACACGGCTCTTATCATAATCCATACATACATCCATTGTGTCCAGCACATTGGTACATCTGTTGCCATCATTATTTTCAAAGCATTTTCTTTCTACTTGAGACCTTGGTATCAGCTCCTCATTTTCTCCTCCCTCCCCCACCCTCCCTTCCTCATGAACCTTGATAATTTATTAATTGTTATTATTTTTTCACATCTTACACTGACCAATGTCTCCCTTCATCCACATTTCTGTTGTCTGTCCCCCAGGGAGCAGGTTAATGTAGATCATTGTGATCGGTTCCCCCTTTCTCCCCTACCTTCCCCTTACTCTCCTGATTTTGCTACTCTCATTATTAGTCCTGAGGGCTTTATCTCTCCTGGATTCCCTGTGTTTTCAGCTCTTATCTGTACCAGTGCACATGCTCTGCTCTAGCCAGATTTGTAAAGTAGAATTGGGATCATGATAGTGGGGGTGGGGGGAAGCATTAAGTACTGGAGGAAAATTGTGTGTTTCATCTGTGCTAGAATACACCCTGACTGGCTCATCTCTTCCTTGTGACCCTTCTGTAAAGGGATGCTCAATTGTCTACAGATGGGCTTTGGGTCTCCACTCTGCACTCCCCCTCACTCACATTGATATGAGTGATTCTTTGTTCTGGGTCTTTGATGCCTGATACCTGATCCGATCGACACTTCATGATCACACAGGCTCATATGTGCACATGTCTTAAGTGTGCTTTGTGTGTAAACTTTTATAAATATAGTATTCTTATTTTGGATATGCATATTCTTACTTAACTCTAACCTCAATACAAAAATGGCTTGTTCTGATAATATGACCTTACTTGATATTCACCTTCTTGAAAAGATCACTGAAGATAAAAGGGTGCATATGAAAATGTGGAGAATGCAGCAGATGGTTCCTGACTCTCAATTGGTACGGTGTCTGAGGTCTTAATGGGTTGTATTCAAACAAGTAGCCATCTAGCAAGAAATCAATTCAGTCCACATGGAAGAAGCACTGCAGCATGTGATCTCAATATGTCGAAGGAAAAGGTATTAAAGCTAAAATTGTCAACACCCAGTTGTGGAAAGGTTATGGAGTACAGTGGAAACCCAAAACTCATCAGCAAAGTAGTTAATCAGGTTGGCCACCTGAGATCAAAAATATTTCTTGTTTAATGGTTTGGGTTTTGTTGAAGAATTTTTCTGATGGATTTTCTTAGTTATTCTTTGCATCTTTATTGAAATGTGTTTGAAATGCTTTTGACTATTGCACTGTACAATCAAAGGGAATTGGAAAATTAAAAAGGGGGAGGTGTGAGGGTAAACTTGTTTTCTCCTTAGGCAAACAGAAGAGGAACACCACCTGCCATGGTTCATGGCCTATGGGAGAAAACTGATGGCTCAGCCACGGGTGCTGCAGCAATGTCTGGCCTGTCTCTCCACCTATTCCCTGGTGAAAGCTGCAGAAGGAAGCAGGCTGCAAACTTATCATTTACTTCATGTTCTCAATCTTATCTTCCCCTCCTGTCTGTGAATAACTTGGCTGATGTATTAATGCTTCTTTGTAAACCTTCAAATTGTGAACTGCCTGTCATGAGTTGCACGCTGCGTGCAGGAAAGGTATTTAAACCTGCCTCTAATAAAGCATGAAGCCCTGAAGTGTCTAACTGCAGCGACCCACCCCTGTGCCCTACCTGTGGTCTTTTTCATATGTTTTCTCCTGCAGAGTATCTCGAATCCGTTCAATTTGCAAGATAAGAGCCAGTAGCTGCATTTTCTTACAATTTGTCTTCGCTACTCTAAGATTGAAATCAAGTTTTAGTCTCTGCTGACATCCACTTTGATCTTTTCTTTCTTTCTTGTCGTTATTATGGCCTTTTGCTTTCTTCTTGTACGATATTCTTGATGTCCTCCCGCAGCTCATCAGATCTTCAGTCATTAATATCAATTAATCAAAGCTGTTTTTGAGATCTTCTTGAAATTCAAGTGGGATAGGTTCAAGGGAATATCTCGATTCTCGTGGGCTTGTTTTTATCTTCACCGTCAACCTGATCTTACTGTATTAGTGTGTGTTGACTAGAGAAGCAAAAACAGTGACACTCATATGTGTGTAAGAGAAAGCTCTATATCAAAGAGCAATTGCATATTAAGAAAGCATCCCAGTCCAGATCAAGTCCATAAGTCCGTTATTAGCCCATATGTCTGATAACCAGTCTATACATTACTCTTCGGACTCACACAACACTGTAATGATGCAAATGCAGGAAGATCACAGGCCAGTGGGTGGAAAGTTTTGTGGATGCATTGGTGGTGGAAGCATCTCAGTGTTGGTGTTGTCACTATGTGGCTCCTCTAGCTCCAGGGCTTTGGCTCCAACAGCATAGTCCCATGTTTCTTGTCAATAGGAATGCCTAGCAGGGAGAGTGTGTGTTCCACCTCCAAGGAGGAAGATAGGAGATCCCAGAATCCTCAGGAGAAGGTCATGCCCACACAGAGGCACCACTGGCTATGATCTGATTGACAGGCTAGACTCCACCCCTTCACAAGTTGACAGGAGATTATGTAACTGACAGACTTACATATGAGTAATTGATGTTCCACAGCCAGACCCCGGCCTGGTTTTAGCTACTGATATTGGGCTTCATCTCTTCCCACATATGTAGTCAATTTGAGTTCTATGTTTTCCATCTGGAGAGGTTCACATTTATACCTTTTGTGTTGTTGATAAAAGGTACTTGCTATGAAGAAATGATTGGTCATACAAAATTCTATTATGCGATCTCCAGCTTTGTTTCTAACACCATGACCGTATTTTTCAGCTACTGTTCCTTCCTCTTGGTTTCCCACTTTTTCACTTCAATCCCTAATAATTATCAATGCATCTTTATTGAATGTTTGGTGAATTTTATGGTGACAACATTAGTAGAATTCTTCAATTTCTACATCACCAGAGTAAGTATTTGATGCAAAATTTTGAATAATAGTTGTATTGACAGGATTTCCTTGTTTGAAGATACATATTATCCTATCACAGACAGCATTGGATAGATCTTGAAAAGTCTTTTTTGATTATGCGATGCCCTTCCTCTTGAATCTGTCATTTCCAGCTCTACACATTATATGATTTATGATTCAAAAGGCCATTATCACTCCATTTCAGTTCAGTAGCACCTAACATACTGGTCTTTATGAGTTTCATTTCATTTTTACAGCTTCCAATGTTCCAAGATTCATACCTCATACATTCCAAGGTCTGATTATTAATTGATGTTTGAAGCTGTTTCTTCTCATGCTGAGCCTCATTCTGTCCTCAAATGAAAACGTCACTGCGGGGTTTGCACCATCCCCACCATTATGATTCACTCCCCTCTCAGAAGGCAGATCTTCTTCAGTCACGTTTTGAGCGCCTTTTGACCTAAGGGGCTCATATTCTGGAGTTTTCTCTGACCGACTTCTGCTTCTAGTCATGAGGTTTCAGTATCTGACAGTGTTGTGGTGCTAGCCCTAAGGTTTTCAATGGCTAATTCCTCTGAAGTAGACAGCCTATGCTTTTTTCACTGTCTGTCCCTAGTCTGGAAGCTAAACGGAAACATGTTCACTTTGAGTGACCCTTCTAGTGTGTGAAATACGAGCGACATCATTTCCAGCAACACACCGCCCACCACAGGATGACAAAGTGACAGACCAGTGAGAGGCCAATAATAGAGTGACTGCTATATTTCTGACCTCCTGACTTCTCTGGTTATCTATAACATACCATGAAACCAATTGTTAAAAGTCTCTCGTGCTCCTACCAGGTAGAACAGGTGGGGATGCAAAACAAGAAAGACTTAGGTTTTGGCCCATCTTATTTTTAAATTCAAAACCAATTAAATTCAAGTATTTCAAAATCCCCCAAACCTCTGATTCCCTGCTAATTAGCAGTTGATTGGCCCAATATGGGGCTTAACAAAAGCTGTCAGCAAGGCCTTGCATTTTCCCCTGACAATAAAATGACACCTCACAGATCGCTCCTTAGATATATGCAGTTTGTTCCCGGGTGCCTTCATAGATGAGCTGTTTTTATCAAAGAAGCTTTGATTGACAAAAACCTTTAGGGATGAGACAGGACTTCCACGCTACTCCCCGGGATTGAACACTGCGACTATTTGCAGTCTAGTTGCCTGAAACTGCTGCCTTGGCTCACCTCCAGAGCTCTTAGAAAGGGTCTGATCTGCACTCACCGGTGCAAACACAGCTCCATTCCAAACATCAGCTGAAAACTGAGGGAAAGACACGTTCTTTCATGAATTTTAATCAAGGGCGCTAATTTTGCCCCCAAATTCAAGACCACGCCTTCGTTCAGAGTACTCTGTAATTTGGCCACGGCTGTCCTTTTGCACTACTTGTTCTTCCTTCATTCTCTTTCTCCCTCTCTTCCCTCTTTCTGCGACCCTCCTTTTCTCCTTCCCTCTTTTCTTTCTTCCTTTGTCTTCGTGCTATTGTTCCTTTTCAGCCTTCAAGTCAGAGTATTCAACTAAGCCCTGCAAATTCTTTCTCTTCCTCGGAAGCATTGTCTAATTGCTCTATACAGATCAAGCATAAGGGTTTTTTTTTTTTAATGAATGAAACGATACTGTCTTTCTAGATCTCCCTTTTTCTTCAATATTTGAAAGCCCTACTCACCACAGGCTTGATCTAGTTCTATTGAGAATGCATATGACACAGCTTTTGCAGTTATTTATTTGACTTCTTCCATGCCAGTGTCAACATTACTGACTCTGTCTTTGCATTACCTGTGTTTTTCCATCATGTGGTATTTAATGCAAGTTGTTGATTACTCATCTGCTTTCAACGACAGCCTTACTATATTCCTAGAGTCATTTAATAGCGGTAGCTAGCATGTACAAAGCTATCTTTATAGAGAGCTTGCACAGTCAGTGGGCACCCATTGCCTCAATAGACCTTCCCAGCAACTTTATGAGCGGAGTACGATTGCTTCTCTATTGGAGCTATGAGAAAGCCCGGGGCCCCCTCAGAGAGTCTCACTTGTGGTCATGCCTAATAAGTGATGGATGTCAGGGAGGACCTTTGGAGGCAAAATTCCCTGCTCCTTCCACTGGAGCAAGATTTCTAGATTAGCCTATTAGGAACAGATGGTCACCTCAAGCTCACCCTCCATCAATCAGACCTGTGCTTCTCATGGGCTCTCCTGCCCTATGTGGGCCAAAGGTTTGGGTCAGTGAGTAGATGCTTCATTATTTTTCTGCCAGCCAGATCCTCAACAGCACACTTTGATCTGTCTCCTGAATATCACTTTTATTCCTCTCAAAGATTTATTCCCAGCAGGGAGTAATTATTAGGCACTTTGAAGCTAATAATTATTCTGGTTTTTTTTTTCTTATTTATACATTATGCAAAGGGTGGAAATCCTGTATTTCCATATTGTGCTGATTGTTTCACCTGATTAAGTTTTAAATTAAATTAAATTTTGCACTAGTCAGATGGAACTAAAAAATAAATTGATTGCTTGATGCTTGAATGTGTTTAGGGTGTTCAGGTTTGATGACAGCTGGGTGAAGGGAAGGAAGGAAAAAGAATTCAAAAAATTGTGTTTTTTTTATGTCGGGTTTTCCACTGCCTGTCTTTCAGTTTCATTGTACTGTGGAATGCTGGGAGGTTGGGTTCTGTTTTCCCACTGCTTTTTGAACTACCACTGGTGTTTCAAATCCCAGCAAGGTCATCCACGAAGGACAGATTTCAGAGGAGTTTCTAGACTAAAACAGACTAGTAATAAAGCCCTGACTACCTTCCAAATGAAAATCCCGTGGATCACAATGGAAGAAAACTTCAACCCCAACCTGGGAGAGACACTACCATAGTCAAAACAATAGACTCAAGCGTACCAATGACTTTAAAGTTGGGGTCTCCACTTGGGGTCTCCATGCGTCAAAGCCAACTCAATGGCAACTAATGACAACATCAGGTTGGCTTTAACTGAGCCATTAAAGGGCAGAGGAGATGCTACTTTTCATCTAGAATCACTCTAGGCCACAGGGAAGTTGGACCAGCAGACAGAAGATGCCTGATGCACCCCAAAAATCCAACTGACATTTCCTTGAAGTTTGGATTCACTTAAATGCAAGTGTTCTGGGTATGCTAACAACCTTTGCATATTATTAGTACTCTATAGACGTTTTCTCTTAACATGTTTGAGGCCAGCAAGAAGAAGCAGAGCCCCAAATGAAACCATCTTGCTTTTGCATATTAGTCCAGTCAAACATGACCATTTTCAAAATATCCTGTTAGTAGCCCAGAAGGATTAAGCATCAGACCCCTCTTAGGTTTATTATTTTCTTAAGTTAGGGTTTTCTTTACAAGTTTTCATTTTGTACTCAAGGGGGAAATTTCTCTCTCTGAAGCAATTTGAAGCAGTGCTTGGCTTCCCGAGTTTGTGTCTACCCAGTGTTTTATTGTGGCTGCATCTACAAGTCTCTGTAGTCACAGACTGCTGCTCTGGAAGATTTCATGTTTGTTTCGTTCCGCTTAATTGTCAGCTCCCAGTAGCTTTAAAGGCCACCCAGCCTTGGGTGAATAAAGAAAGTCTGGTTTCTCCCCTGGTCTGCGTATCAGGGGGGCCTGATTATCTACTGGCAAAGTCATGGAGGAAGAGGAGTGATTCATCAGACACTCCCTGTCTATCCTGGACCCCTGCTTCTCACCTTTTATCCTAGTAAGGATGGCATAGGACGTGTCACATTTCATTCTGTGGTGCATAGATGAGCCATGGATTGAGGGCTTCCAGAGGAGCAGCCTGCCACAATATTGCCAAAGCGTTGCTGCTGTTGACAGGTGACCGTGTGCACAATAGAACAAACTACTGCATGGCGCTGAGCCATCCTCACAGTTGTTCCAGTGCTGGGGAGCCCAGGGTTGCAGCCACTGAGTCTAAACATCGTGCTGAGGGCCTTCCTCTTTTTGACTGCCTCCCTCCTGGACCAAGCATGATGTGCCTCCCCAGGGACTGGCCTTCCTGACAACACGTCCAAAGCATGTAAGCCGCAGTCTCGTCATCCTTGATTCTTTTTTTTTAATTTAATAAATCATTTTATTGGGGCTCATACAACTCTTATCACAATCCATACATACATCAATTGAGCAAAGCACCCTTATACATTCGTTGCCCTCGTCATTCTCAAAATTCGCCTTCCACTTGGGTTCCTGGAATCCATCCTTGATTATAAAGAACACGCTGGCCGCACATCTTCCAAGGTGGATTTGTTTGCTCTTTTCATAGTCCGTGGTACTTTCAATCTTCTTCACGAGCTCCACACTGAAATGCAGTATTGTCGATCCTTTGAAAGGCCTTTGGCAAATGGCAAGCTTGCAGCTGAGCTATAGGAAAAAAAAACATTGGGGAAAAAGTCCCTGGAAGAGTAGATAGGGGCTCTGTGGGCAGCAAAAAGTAACAGCACTAGTGGGAACAAAGAACAATTGTGCTTAAAATGTCAGATGTACATGCATGACTATACAAACAATGACTGATGAAGTTCCAAAAGGAAGGTGTCAGTAAAAACAAGTTTTAAAGACTGTATTGCTGGGAGAATTCTGATGTAAGAAAAACAAGGATACCAGGAAATGGAGGCTAAAGCACTGGGCTTTGGATATACAGAATTGAACTGGTCCACACGACCCCAGGAGGAAATGGGGAGCAGACGGTTCAGCTCAGAGCTGACAATAAAGCCCAGGAAAAAGCGTCTCATCCTCAAAAAGATGACGGAGAAGTTTGGAGTTTGAGGGCAAGAGCAAGTTGTGTCAAGTACTATAAAAAAGTCAGGGGTTGTAATGACGGAGAATGATATCCACATTCGAAAGAATTGTCTGGGTGCTATAAATAGAAGTGAAATTTCAAGGGATTATGGAGGTGTTTTAATGAGAAAAAGCAGGAAGGTGGAAAGCTGGGTGGAATTTAGTATGCTTGAACATATAATTGAGATTCAATTTTTATATTATATTTCTAGTTCAGTGGCCTGCTCACTATCCAATAATGGAGTCATTCCTTTTGTATTTTGTTTCTCCAATATGAAGTTAGTTTTTACTCCACTCCTTTAGAAGATTAGTAGAAATATTCTGTTACGAAGAATTACAAGAAATGCCACATGTGTTCCTTCCTATTGGTTTTCTAACTCTAGAGCTTTGCACATTTCATTCTAATACTTGATCTCCTCAGGATGCCCTTTACATTTATTCTGTTCATCTCTTTTACTTCATCATTTCTCCCATTGGCTTCAGCTACTCTGCAGTCAATGACAAGTTTCAGGGTCTCTTCTGACAGCCCCTTTAGGATTTTCTTTCTTTACTGTCTTTTTAATGACCTTTTTGTTTTCTTCATGTGTGGCTTTCTTTCGGTCATCCCATCATATATGTGGTCTTCAACAAATAGTATTTAATGTACTGAATCTGTACTTAAGATGATATCTAAATTCAGATGGCCTCAAGATCATATTTTGGTTTTCATGGATATGATTTTGTTTTTGTGGCAGTTACATAAACACCTCTCAACTTATGAAGGGGTGGAGTCTAGCCTGTCACTATTGTCACAGCTTGATGGCCTCCTTTGGAGGCACTAAGAAGATAAATATCTCACTGGAGGCTGGACACACACACACTCACTCCCTGAGAGACATTCCTGGTGAAAAGTCACATGGAGCTATGCTGATGATAGCCAGAGCTTGCAGCTGGAGGTGCCACATGGAGACCCATGCCAGTGCTAAGATGCTTCTACCGCCACTGGATCCACAAGACTTTCCACCCACTGGCCTGTGATCTTCCGGCACTCGGCATCATTGCATGGGTTGCGTGAGTCTGAAGAGGAATTTGCAGACTGCTACTTGACGTAGTGGCTAATATTGGACTTATGGACTTGATCTGGACAGGGCTGAGATGATTTCTGAATGTACAATATAAAGCTCTTTCCTATACACATAAGAGTGTCTCCCTAGGTTTTTTCTCTAGTCAACCTATACTAACACAGTTTTCTACCACTTCAACTTCGACTTGCATCTAAGCAATTAATGATCTGTTCCACAGTCATCCTCTAGCCTTGTTTGGCTAATAGTTCGGAGCTTCTTCTTTGTCTCTTTCCACAGATACAGTCAAGTTTATTCTTGTGTATTCTGTCTGTTGAGGTCCATGTGCATAATTTTTATTTACGTTGTTTTAAAAGGGGTGTTTGCAATGAAGAATTCATTGGTCTTGCAAAGTTCTATCTGTGATTTGCAATTTCATTCCTATCACCAAGGCGTATTTTCCAAAATCTAAGCCTTTCTTTTTATTTCCAACTTTGCGTTTCAATCTTCAGTAATTATAAATGAATCTTTATTGCATGTTTGGTCAATTTCAGAGTGAATAATTGGTTGATATGTAAATTTAGTGGTTGATGTGCAAATTTAGATAAATATCCACCTTGCAGGATGAGACCTCACATTGTCTGAGGTCAAGAGGGGGAAATGGGAGAAGACAATTCACTTGACTATAAAACATTGAGACAAGACTGGGACAAGTCAATTCCCTCTCCCCCCGCCCCCCCCCCCACAGGAATGGAAGGAGAATCAAACCAAGACCAAGGGAGAGGAGCATCTACATTTTGGAGGAGACACTGACAGCTCTGTTGGTGAGTATGATGGGTGACTGGGAAGAAGTAACCTCACATCGGGAAGGGATGCTAAACAATGACTGTGGGGCAGATTTTATGCTCCTGAATAGACACAACAGATACATTTCTACCCACTCTTTGGTGAACCATGCCATGGACTAAGCACCATGATGACCTTGCAGGCAGCATGGCATAACCAAAGGGCTACATCAGAAGGACCGCAATATAGTCTCAGCTGAATGAACTGAGGCCTGCCTCAAAGTTGCCTGCATCTTTGGACTGAGAACTGGAGTACTTGGATGGGAGAGGAAGAGTGGCTGACCAGTGGCTATGGAAGTGGCAGTCATGGACTTTGGGGGGAGCCCCTGGTTTGGTGGGTGTCAATGGAGTGGGACCCAGAATCACCATGTATTTAGTGACAAGACCGGTTTTGATCTTTTGGGCGGGGATCTGCCCTTGGAAGAACTGATCCAGAAGTCTCCCCCTGGCACCAATCCCCATACTTAAGGTAAAGAGAGTTAATCAAATGGGAGATCAAACTGTGTAGGGCAAGAACTCAAGTGGTGGTTTAAGGTGGAATTAGACTTGATAGATTCATACCAATCATGTCTGGAATGCTGTGTCACTGGGAAAATTGATGGCGTTAGCAGTGCGATTGCCTTACACCTCGGGGGAATGATTGACAATATTGTTTTTTTGTTTGTTTCTGTGGTTTTTTGTTCCCTGACTTTAGTTTTTGTTTTATCTTATGGTGGTGGTGGTGGTGGTTTACTGGTTGGTTTGGTGGTATTGTTGGTGTCATTGGTCTTACGGGATGTTGATTTTGTCATAATATGATAGCCAAAGTAAACCTGAGTCATGCATATCCCATTGACACCAGATAGATTCTGGGTTCCCCCTTAATTCTAGCCCTAACCCAAGAACAGTTAGTTATGATAACATGGCCCTCCTCAATACCTTCGTGAAATGATCACTGAAGATAAGGGTGCTACAGGAAAATGTGGTGAAGAAAACAGATGGCTCCTGGCTATTAATCAAAGTAATGTCTGGGGTCTTAAATATTTGTATTCAAACAAGCAGCCATCTAAGTATCGAGTCAACTAAGTCCACATGGAAGAAGCACACCAGCTTGTGTGATCCAAAGATGACCAAAACAAAATTCAAATATGATGAAGGGAAAAGTATCAGAGCCTAAATTGTGAACACCCAATTTGTAGAAGGCTGTGGAGGACAGTGGGAGCCCAAACCCGTCTGCAGAGTTGCTAGTCAGATTCAGCCACTGGCCTAGCCCCTCTAGCCACAGGTTATTGTAATCATGATTATGCTAGATAGAACTTGATACTTGGTCAGTTGACCTCCCTCTTGACCCAACCTAAATTTGTTCTAGGCGTAAGTATTTCTTGCTTGTTCTACAACAAAAATTCCCTTTCTGGCTTTTCAAATATTGATGGTGGTCTTCCTTTCTTATTAATTATTTGTATTTTTACCTTTATATTATTATTTTATTCTTACTCCTTTATTTTGTTTTTTATTCTTTCTGTTGGTTTTTCCAGTTTGTGAGGCACAGAAGGAGTAGGTGCATGGAGATAATAACTGATGCAAGGGTCTATAGAGAATGTAGGACTGTGGGATAGGAGAGAGGGAGTATGAGGGGATTTGGGGAACAAACAATGTATGCACGAGGGAGGAGGAAGCGCTAGAATTGATTGTGATTACACACTAATTTTAAATGTGATTTAACCTTTAAAAATAACATAGTTATTCATGAATTTTTCAGTGGCTAATCCCTCAGAAGTGAACTTCCTCTTCCATCTCCCTAGTCAGCCTTAGTCTGTAAATTCTGCTGAAACTTTTTCACCATGAGTAGAATACTAATGGAAAAAACTTCCAGAATCACAACAACACGCAAGTTACCACAGCAGACAAACTGAGAGACAACTGGTGGAGAAGAGGGATAGTGATTATAAAAACATATATGGTCAGTAAAAGAGGCTACCATAGGTTTTGTTTGGTTATGTTTTTATGTTGTTCTGCATGTTGGTTGTGTGTAATGTAAGGATTCAAAATTTAAAATAAGTTAGAGCAAATGAAAATATTAAATTGTTTTGCTAAACTTTTCAAGAATTAGAGCATTCCTCTTGGTCAGCTGGGAAGAGCAAGGGGAGGTGGGCATCCCATATTGGTGCACCAGGGCTAGGAGACCTTGACAGAGGGCTGACAATGCATTTGTTCTGCTTCCGTGAAAGTGGAGCCATGGGAAGGCTGTTATCTTATTGCTAGGTTTCTCTCTGTTTCAGAAAATCTTAGTGCTAAAGTATAAAAATGACTGAATTATTAAAGCATGTGCTTAAAAAGCTGAGAGGGGTGTTTTATGAGCATGACTGTGACCATTAAATCCATTTTACTGTGGATTGTGATTTTATTTTCTGAAATTTATGATATGTTAGTTTGAATGGTGTAGGATCACAGGCATATTGTTTTATTTGGTAGTTTCCTGGCTTCAAATATCATGCCCCAAACCTTCAGAAACCGACCTGTCTGGAGAATATTCCAAGGGGGGTGTACTACCTCATAGTAGCTACGCATGTATGTTTAGAACACAACCTTCAGAGGGATACGGTTGTCATGGTAACATGTAATGGCTTCTGGGGTCTGTAAGAAAATTCAAGGTAAGTCAACTCTATCGTATTTGGAGTTATATTGGAGGTGGTGCTAGAGGTGTTTTCTGTATCACTCTAAACTTCTAACTCTGATTTGATTCGTCAGGGACTATAAACTCTCCTTGGTATTTTTCCATTAATGTATTTTTATATTAAAATTTTTTCATTATAATTGTTTCTTTCTCTCATACTATGTCCAATTGCAGAGTATATATGGTTTAAACAAAAGACAATGTGATTGGTTTAGGTTTATTTCTATCTTTTGACATAATTTAAGACACATGGGGTGCCAGGGTTGTTCCCTAAGGTGTTATAGTTGGAGTGGTAAGTGAAAGCATGCGAGGGCATGTGATCATCCATGCCCAGTGTTTAGTGAGGACAGCAGAGGACGAAAAACAAACAGATAACAGTAAAGACCAACCAGTAATGGCAGGTAAAGAATAATCTTGGAAAGGAAAACCAAATGGAGCAGAGACTAATGCAATCCAGTCCACAAGGACAATCCAGTCCACATGGAGAATCCAGTCTACAGGGACAATCCAGTACACAAGGAGAATCCAGTCCACAGTGACAATCCAGTACACAAGGAGAATCCAGTCCACAAGGAGAATCCAGTCCACAAGGAGAATCCAGTCCACAGGGACAATGCAGGACACCAGGACAATCCTGTACACAGAACAATCCAGTCCACAAGGACAATCCAGTCCACAAGGAGAATCCAGTCCACAAGGAGAATCCAGTACACCAGGAGAAAAGGAAATCCAACAGGAAAAAAGAGTACCAAGAAGGTCATAAAGGTAATTAATCACATTAAATGTTGCAGAGAGCTGACGTGAAGGTTGAAGTGACTGGTAAACCTGCAGAAGTCTCCGCAGGAAGATGGGGATATCATAAATGACCTTTGGGACTGGATCTCTGCGTGGACTGCCCTTCTGTCTTTCAAATCTTGTATGTGATTGGATCATGAACCTGCAACCAGTGTTAAATTTCTCTCTTGATCAGCTCTTAATGATATTGGAATATAATTCATAAACAGCAAGACTTCCCCATTTTAAGTACACAAATTGATTTTTGACAAACAGATAACCACCATCATATTCCATTATTTCAAAAATCCCCTTGTTCCTCTTCCTCTTTGCAAGGAATCCTCTTTCCATCTCAGGTTCCTGGAAAACTCTCGTGTGCTTTCTGTCACTATTGTTTTACTTTTTCAAGACTTTTTGGTAACTGGAGAGATACATAATGCCTTTTGTTTCTGGCTTTTTACGAAACAGTGTACTTTATAAATTCATCCAGGTTTCTTCATATACTGGTAGTTTGCTCCTTTTTCTTGCTGCATACTGTGCCATGAATATACCAAAAGGTGTTCATCCATTCACCAATTTATGAACATTTGGTTGTTAATGGCTTGGCGCTATAATGAACACAACTGCTAGAACCATTTGAAAATATATGGACTTTTCCCCCCCATTTCTCTTACATAAACACCCAGGAAAAAAAAAACTTGGCAAAATGGAAGTTTACATTTACCTTTATATGGAACTGCCAAACTATTGATCCAGCTTGCTCTTGCAGTTTGCTTTTCCACCATCAATGGTAAACATTCCAGCTTTTCCACAATTTAGACAAAACTTGGTATTGTTAGGCTTTTAAAATCTCATTTAGCTGAGTTCTCCAGAAAAGCAATGTTGCTTACATGAGTATATAAAGAAAGAAATTTATATCAAGAAATTGGATCATTTGGTTGTAGAACTGGGTAAGTCCAGGTCACTTTAAGTCAGTGAATCGGATGCTAAGCCGGAGGCTTTCCCTGACTCGTGTAGCAGCTGGAGTTGAAGCTCAATATTTCTCTAACAGAATCATTCAAGACTGCAACTCAACCCTTGATTTTTTCCTTCATATCTTTCCACTTGATGTTTGCTTCTCTTTTCTTTCTTTCTTTTTAAATGACATTCTAACTCCAGGCACATTCGTTTTAGTTCTTTATTTTGTCTTCTTGAACTTCCCTTTGAAATGCTATGTTCAGCTCTTTTACTTCATCATTTCTTCTATTTGCTTTAGCTACTCTATAAGCGAGAGCAAGTTTCAATCTCTTCGAACACCCACTTTGCTTTTTAGTAACCTTTAGCAATCTTTGAAATAGCCTCTGCTTTGTTCATGCATGATGTTCTTGATGTCATCCACAAGAGGTCTCCTGTTATTAGTGCTCAGTGAGTCAAATCTATTCTTGAGATGTTCTCAAAATTCATATGGGATCCACCCAAGGTTTTGTTTTGAATTTCATGGACCTGTTTTAATATTCTTCAACTTCCACCTAATTACATACGAGCAGCTGGTGGTCTGTGCTACAGTCAGCTCTTGTTCAACTTAGCTTTGAACTCGGTCTGTGGATGCCTAGTCAGACATGAGCCTATGGAAAGTTAGTCAGTATGACCTGACTAATCCGTCTTGGGAATGAGGTCTTTGAAGAAAGCCCCAAATAGGATAAATAATGAAAATTGTCTATGAATGAGGCTTTGAAAGAGCCCCAGCCCTATTCTATTCTGCCCTCTCCAGTGGCTGCCAAGCTGCTGACTGTCTCTGTAATTGTGGGCTGTTCAAGTTTCCCAAGGGAGCCCTGGTGCCATAGTGGTTGCACCTTGAGTTGCTAACCACAAGTTCAGTAGCTCAAGACAACCAGCTGCTCCACTCTCTACAGGAGAAGGATGAGGCTTTCTACTCCTGCAGAGTTAGAGTCTCTGAAATACACAAGGGCATTTCTGCTCTGTCCGATAGGGTCACTATGAATCAGAACTGAATGAATAGCAATGAGTTTTTTCAAGACTACCACAGAACTGGGGGTGTAGGGATGGATCTAGAGCAAATTAAAATGCCATGAAGATCAGTGTTATTCTGAGGTTTCTCTTGAAACAATGTACCCAACAGCTCATTTCAAGCCTTTGGTTAATTTCCAGAAATCTAAATAAGATGATCCTGGCATAACCCACCCCTCCCAATTGCTTTTATGGAGGAAAGAATTTTCGGAGAACTTGGCCAAGATATCTTTGCTAAGATTCTGTCCCTTCCAATTTGGTCTTTGCATACTTCGGACATGTTGTCAGGAGAGACTAGTCCTTGGAGAAAGACCTCGTGCTTGATAAAGTAGAGGGGCAGCCAAGGAGACGGTGCTCAAGGAGATAGAGTGACATCATGGCTGCAACAATGGGCTCGAACACGGGAAGAGTTAAGAGGTTGGCACCGAACCAGGCAGAGTTTCGATCTGGTGTGCATAAGGTCAAGATGGGTGGGAACAGACCTAGCAACAACATGCTATGTCATTTTCATTTCCTTATGAATTTTATAAATGAATTATCAATGTTTGCCCACAATAAAACCTTCTGGAATTTTTACTGGGATTCTATAAGTTTATACATCAATTTGAGGAGAAGTGACGTACAAAAAGAAGTTAAGTTATCCAATCTGTAAACATAATTTCTCTTCTCATTTATTTATAGCTTCTCTAATTTTTTTAGTTTTGTTTCACACTATTTTGTGATTTGTGTGTGTGTGCAAGCCTCATACGCATTTTGGAAAATGTATCACTAAATATTTTTTATTGCTGCAAGTATACATGTTATTGTATTTTTTATGTATTTTTCTGATTGCTCATTGCAGCTAGAATGTTGAAATCTCAGTGGGTTTTGTGGGTTGGCATTGCTATCCTCACCTATTATTAGTTGTATTAGTTATGCTATCATTTTAATAACATTCTTAGTATTTTATAAAGTTCCTATAAAATCATGCCATGTCATCATGAATACATTTCGTTTTATTTACTGGTTTCCCGGGTCTATGTGCTTGGCTGGTAGCGATCTCCAGGAAAAGTAAGAACAGATATGTTCTTATCTAAGTGCTAACGCATTGTCTTTCATCACTACGTATGATGTTAACTGTATCAAGTTAAAGGATTCCTTTCTAGCCCTGGTGACTCTCATGGGTAAGCTTTGGACTTCCATGTGCAAGATTGGAGGTTAAACCCACCAGCTGCTGGGCTAAGTGGGAGTGGGAAGATGAAGCTCTCTGCTCCGTAAAACTATAGATGTACAGCCCTGGAAACCCAATTTAGGGTTGCTGTGTATATGTGCATAGTCGTGTGGTGTAGTGGGTTACATGTTACAAGACTTGCAGTCTCAGAGAACCGCGGGGACAGTTCTGTTTATAGCCTATAGGACCACTCTGAGTTGGAATGAACTCATGGAAGTGAGTTTGGCTTGAGTCGGAATCAGCAAGATGGCAGTGGGCTTGGGGTTTGGGATCCCCAGTTTACTAAGTTTGTATCATAAATTGATATTCTATTCTATCAAATTCTTTTTCTGCACTTATGGAAATGATTGAACAGGTTTTTTTAAATCTGTGAATAAATACCATCATTGATCCAATACCCAAAGTGTGGGCATTCTTTCTGTGCTCATACCCCCACTTCTCCATCTTCACTGACCGCCAGCACCCTAGAACTCTCTTTACGATCCAAGCCACCTGAAAGGAATTCAGAGCTCACAAATTAGAAGGACACCACCCGCAGACTGCCAAATAAACCAGGGACGTGTTTGGGGAAGCTAATGTAGGGTCTCAACCTTTGGAATGGCTAGTTATCTATTTGAAGCTACCCTTTTAGAGCACCAGCTGCAAGATGAGAATTCCACACGACACCATTACTTTCTAACCCATTGGCTCCTACTACTCTTTTGGTTTTGAGAATTTGCTGGACCAACTCACAGAAAGTATACTCCACTTAAAACCACAGATTTATTATAGCCATAAAGGACACACATGAGGAAACAGATTGGGCAAGGTCTTGCAAGTTTCCAATTACGGACCTTCTATGCCTAATGGATGCATCGCCCTCCTAGCAGCAGATATTATTGTCAGTCATAAATCTCAGTAAGCCTCCATGTTCAGGGCTTTTATTTCAGTCCTGCATGAGAAGCCAAATCATGCCTCCAGAGACTAGTTACTGGCAACTTCCCAGATGAGTGTTTTCTTTGACCACGCTGAAATTCTCAGGTGTGATCTGAAAATCCAAATCCAAGAAATCCTAATTTCTATAATAATTACAAAGGGGCTTCAAAAAGAAGCCTTAATGGCCAATGGAACTAGAGATAATGTCATTTTCCACAAACTTTTTAGAGCTCCCTCATATTTCTACAGAGTCAAAGGCAAAGGTCAACTTACTTAGGGTAAAATTAAGCTTTTCAATATTAATAAAATAAGTTATTTCTAATTTTATATTAAATAAACTTTATATTCCTGGGATAAATTCCCTTGGTAATGATATATTATGAATTATATTACTGGATTTTATTTACCAAACTTTTGTTGAGAATTTTTCTATCCATGTCCTTAAAGGATGTTGGTAGATAATTTTCTTATTTTATAATACTTCTGAAGTTTTAGTTTGGGGACCATATTGGCCCCATAGAATGAATGGCAAATGTTCTCTCTTATTTTCAAGAAATGTTCATATATAATTAGAATTATTTCTTCTTTAAATAGTGTGTAAAATTTATCAGTGAGCCTGATTTGAGCTAGAATTTTCTTTGTCGGGAGGTTTGATTTTTTTAAAGTAAACTTTTAGGATATTTTAAAATAGTATTAGATTTTCAAAAATCTTCAGATTTAGATTTACATACAACCTGTGATGACAGTACAGGCAGTTCCCATATACAAGAATAAGTCAAAAAGTATTGCTACAAAATTCATAAAAACCCTTCTTAAATTAAACTCTCAAAATGTGAAGCTATTGATTTTCAACATACCCTCTATCTAGGTCTACACACTTTGTTACTGGGTTTTTTTTCTTCAGCCCAAAACACTTTTTAATCTACAATAATTTACTGTGAATTGGGTGAAGATTTACAGAGCTGTTCAATTTCCCATTCAACAATTCATATACATTTTTAAAATTTTGTTGATTACATTCCTCACAATGTAACATTGCTTATCTCACTTCCTCCCTGTATTTACTGTTTCTATCCATCCTTCTCTCCTAACTCTACTGAAATTTTTTCTTAAAAACTGTTCTTTTGACCTCCAGTGGTTGGCTATTCTAAGGTATGCCTAAGTCACTAGTGTTATTGTTCCCCGTGTAGACTTGCTTATTGTTTGCCTGGAAATAAGCCTAGAAGTTCATTTCTAGTTCTGACGATGACTGCAAGCCAGTCTTGGGCTATTATCCATGTTTATCTAACCAGTAAGCCTTGTCTATTTTTCATAATTTTCAGTTTTGTTACACATAGTTCACCCACTCTATACAGGACCCTCTAATGTGGTCCTAGCTGACCAGTTAGTAGTAGCAGCTGTGCACCATCTATTTCTTCTGGTCATAGGGTTGTGGAGACTGATGCTCATGTGGTACATTGGTACAATTGTTTCCACGTTTCTTCTATTTTCATCTCTGTTTATTCTTCAGACAAGGAGTGATTGCTCATTAACCTTAGATGACTGCTCACAAGAATTAAAAACCCCACTGAAGTATAATACAGAACATAGTCTTTGGTGGTGTTCTGTCAATTATAGGTCTATACCCATCTGAAGGTAGTGTTTTCTTCTCTCTGATCCTTCCCTGAAGAATTCGGTGGTCTTAGATTTACATCACATCAAAATGGCAGATTGAGCATCCTCAAGGGACCCAAATTGTGTTCCTTTTCAATGTTCTTTGAGGTTAAAGAGCAAAACTCAATCTGAAAGGGCAAGATTAGAGCTCCAGGGTGTATGGGGTAAGGTTTCACAATACAATCCTTGTAGGGCAGACCTTGCTGCCCTTGCTGGAGAAAAGGTTCCTTGATGCAACTTCCCCAATCGCTTCTCACTAATGCATTTTCCTATTTTCACAAACCTCATTCATAATACATCCCTGGTATTGTCCTGTTCCTATGAGAAAATAAACACAGAGTACACCTTCAGATGTGACAGTTAGATGTTGAATAAAGAGGACCAAAGAAGAGTCGATATATTTACATGGTGGTTCTGGAGAATACTGAAAGTACCATGGACTGCTAAAGGGACAGACTGAACTGTCTTAGAAGTAGAGACAGCATGCTCTTTGGAGGCAAGGATGATGAGACTTCATCCCACATACTTTGGATATGTTGTCAGGAGAGACCAGGGCTGGAGAAGGACATCATGCTTGGCAAAGTAGAGGGGCAGGGAAGAAGTGGCAGGCCCTCGAGGAGATGGATTGACACAGTGACTGCAATAACAGGCTCAAGCACAGGAACAAGAGTGAGGAGGGCCCAGGACCAGGCAGTGTTTCCTTCTGTTGTGCATAAGGCTGGAGCCAACTCAATAGCACCAAACACCAACAACTCTTTTGGAAGCCCAAGGAACAGTTACTATATAACCTTTTAAGCTGACCTTTCTTCTTTGAATTAATCATGTGTTCTACCCAAATTTCCTTAAAACAATCTATTGAAATCCATAGTTTTCGGTGAGACTCATTTCCATAGGCTTTTTTTTTGTATAGCTTCAATTATTTGGGAATACTTTGCACACAGTATTCATCTGACCTCAATTTTTCCCCATGGCACATAAAAGTATCACTTCTTTTGAAAGTACCCTACTGAGACTAAGACAAGTCTATTATTGAGAGAACTTGCCTGCAGCTATCCACTGATCACAGAGATATGTTGTGTTAGTCTGGGTACACTAGAGAAACAAATCCATAGAAACTCATGTGTATTAGAGAGTTTTATATAAAGAGTAATTGTACATTAAGAAAGCATCCCAATCCAGTCCAGTCCAAGTCCATAAATCGAATATTAGCCTATATGTCCAATACCAATCTATAATGTCATCTTCAGGCTCTGAAACACATGCAATGACACTGAATGCAAGGTGATCACAGGGCAGTGGCTAGAAAGTCTTTCGATCTAGTGGCGTTGTAAGCATCTAAGCACTGGGAGGGGTCTCTATGTGGCTTCTCCAGCTTCAGAGGTCTGGTTGTATCAGGGTGGGTCCATGTGGCTTCTCCAGCTCAGGGCTTTAGAGTAGTTCCATGTGTTTTGTCAGCTGCAATGTCTCCAAGGGAGTGAACAGAGAGAGTGTGTCCCGACTCCAGGAAGGATTAACCAGATTTCCCAGGACTCTCAGAAGAAAGCTATGCCCACACTGAGGTCTCATTGGCTGTGATCTGATTGACAGACTAGACTCCACCCCTTCACTCTTAATCCTCTCAAGTCCCAAACTGACACCAGATTACGTAACTACCGCATGTACTTAAACATATTTTGTTTGTAATAAACTCATGCAGGCATGAAATAGAAGACTAGTGACAGAAATGTCCTACCTGCTGTTGTTAAGTGTCAGTGAGTCATCCCCAACTCATAGTGACCCTGTGAACAACAAAATGAAACCTTGCATGGTCTCACAAGTGTCCCTGTGCCTGAACCTATTGATGCGGCCACTGTGTCCTTCCATCTCTCTGATGGCCTTCCTCTTCTTTGCCACCCCTCTGCTTTTTCTTTTTTCTTGACCCCTCTGCTTTCTCAAACATGGTGTCCTTCTCCAGGGACTGGTCTTTCCTGACAATATGTCCAAAGTATGTACGACGAAGTCTTGTCAACCTTGCTTCTCAGTAGCACTCTGGCCTTACTTTCGCCAACACAGATCAGTTTGTCCTTTTAGCAGGCCATGGTAATGTCAATATTCTTCTCCAGCACCACCATTCAAATGCAATTATTCTACTTTCCCTAGTAGAATAACTATTTTAATACCCTTGTCTGATCATTTCATCATTTCTATCATTTCTGGATGGATTTGTATTGATTACGTTTTCTCTTGATAATGGTTCATATTTTCTTATTTTTGTACACCTATAATTTTTAATTGAATGCTAAACATTGCTATTTTTACATTTTGGAGGTGCTATGTATTTGTGTTCCTTTGAAAATTGTTGGAGTTAGTTCTTCTAAGCTATTTGGAGTCAGTGAGCTCCTTTGAAGACTTGCTGTCAAGTTTTTTGGCAAGTATGGCAGCAGCTTGTAGTGCAGATGAATTTATCACAGCTGGTTCTGGTGATGCTGCTGGTAAGCGTCGGACTGCCAACCACATGGTAAGTGATTCAAATCCACAAGCTGCTCTGCAGGATAAAAATGAGGTGTGTTCTCTCTGAAAACTGTATAGCCTTGAAAACTCTATGTAAAATTGTTATCAGTTGGAATTGATTACATTTCAGTAACTTTGGGGGTACTAAATTAGTTCCTTCCCAAGGAGTCTACCTGATGCTTTGTGTATTACAAGATTTGATCTCTCTAGTTGGTAGAAAGACTAATTATTCTTACCCCCTTATGAATTTTGTAATTTTATAACCAATTTTGCAGGATTCTTTCTCTCAAATTAAGTGATTTCTTTCACACAGTATTCCTCTAAAAATTTGAGGATCCTTTATTCATATCTCCAAAGCTCTTTCTCTGTGCAGCTCACTTTTTAAAAATTTTCAATCCCACAAATTTTCACTACCTTGCTCCCCCTCCCTGTTCTGATCTCTTTTTCCCAAGCCCAGCATGACCATCAAACATTGGGAATCCTTCCTTACATTGCAGTCTGAATATTGCTAGGACATGTGTAGGACGTTACCTATCTTTCTGATCTCAACAGGCTCATTCTTGTACTGTAAACACTATTCCTTATACATGTCCAGTGTTATGGGGCTTAAGGTGGGAGGATCAATCCCGCCCCTATACTCAATCATAGACAGCAGATGTGTATAATACTCTTTGTAAACATTATGATTTTGTTCCCCAAGGTGCATACATGAACAGAGACTCATCCCAAATCCCCCTCAACAATTCAGAGGGCAAGATTGCATTGACTCAAGGATAGAATCACCAATGTGAAATCCTTCAAATTAACCTAAAATTTTTCTAAAGCTGTGAACTGAATGAGAAATGAAGCAATTCAATGTAAAAAGTTTTCCCCCTCACTGCTCCCCTCCATTCTCTAGAGAAAACCAACAACCTAACACCTGCCACAGGGAAGCTGCAACCTGTGGGTTTGAGTCTTGTCTTGCAGAGATGGCCCTGAAGAGGCAGACAGTGAGCTGTAAGTATGTCAACAATTTGCACTCCCTAAATGCAGGTAAGAGACAGTAAATCTTGACTTCCACTGATGATTCCCTGCCTCGGGGACTTTACATCAGTAGCCTGGCCGTCAGGGGAGTAGGGAAGACTTGGTTCTCAAAGAGAAAAAGGCATTTCTATGCCACATTTATCCCAGACTAGTTGGAGAAAGAAGAGGGCAGGGAGGGAATTGTATTAAAATCCGCCACAAACACCCCTCACTACCATCAGTCATTCCAACTCATAATGAACTTATAATCATAATAGAGCTGCTCCCTAGGGTTTCACAGATTGTAAATCTTTTCAGGAGCAGAAAACCTCATCTTTCTCTTGAAGAGCAGCTGGTGGATTTGAACCACAGACCTCTTGCTTAGCAGCACAATTCATACCCATTATGCCAACAGAGTTCATTCACAGTAAACTACACAACCCAACCCACTCCCATAGAATTAAATCCAACTCAGCAATGCTAGAGGATGGAGCAGAACTGTCCCTTTGGGTTTTTGAGCTGGAAATCTTCACAGGAGCAGAAAGCCTTTTCTTTCTCCCACCAAGCAATTGATGGATTTGAATGGCTAACGTTACAGTCAACAACCCCATGTGTTACCCACTACGTCACCATGGCTCCGTCACATTCAACTTGATAGTTGTAATTACTAAAATGAATTTATGACTTACATAGACACAAACTTCTCCACGTACAAGAGATAAGGAAAAGAGATGGAGGGGTAAGTGAAAAACTAAAGACATAAGCCATGTGAAAAGATAAAATGTATCTAGGGATTTGGCCACCAAATTAACTTGTATTAGTTAAGGGAGAGGAAAAAAAAGGCAAACACCTTCAGGATAGAATAAGAAACCCAGAAATAAATCCATACGTTTATGGTGAAATGATTTTTTGACAAGCATTTAAGTACATGTAATGGATAAAGAACAATTTCTTCAACAAATGATGCTGCAAAAATTGGGGTACCGCATGCAGAAAAGTGAAGTATGATCTACACCTCAGATCATATACAAAACCTAATTCAAAAACTACCCAGGGCTTAAATGTTAAATCTAAAACCATAAATTTCTTAGAAGAAAATATAAGGGTGAAGCTATGGAACCTAGGTTATCAAATACAACAAGTAATGTATGAACAGTAGGAAACAAAATACGTAATTGGGTCGTAATAAAAATAAAATATTTTGTTAATCATAATCATAACACTGTCAAAGCAGTAAAGAGGCAATCTATAATCTGGGAAAAATTCTTTAGGAAGGATAGATCCAATAAGGGTCAGATAGTATATATATAAACAAACACAAATAAATTGTTTTCAAATGGACAAAGGACTTGAACAAACATTTCACAAAGAGGTGATTCGAGTCACTGACAAACACATGGAAAGAGGCTCATTGTCATTATCCTGAGCCCTATCGTGGTGGGGATGACACCGAAAGTGACAAACCTGAGCAAGAACATGGGGAGCTCCAAGAGTTTGTCTGTTGCTACTGGAATGTAAAATGGCACAGTCACGTGGAAAACAGCACGATGATTTCTCAAAAAGAGGACTATAATATGACCCAGTAATTTCACTCCCAGGTATTTACCTTGGGAATTAAAAGGAGCCACACAGACATTTGTACACTTTGGATCATTGCAAAATTATTTTCAGTCGCAAAACAGTGGGTAAAACCATAATCGATGCAGTACATACATATAATAAAATACCACTCAGCCATAAAAAACCATCATAAAAAGAATAAAAATTAACAAAAGAAGTCCATATACATACTGCAACATAAATATTCTTAGATGTGATGCTGAATGAAATAAGCCTACAAAAACAACAAATGTTGTCATCCCGACTTGTATTAAATTATGAGGAAAGGTAATTACATAGAGAATGATTCTTATTAATAACTATTTGGGGCTAGAGGTGGAAGAGCAAGAGGAAGCCATTCTCTGAGAAGTACTGAGACCATAGCTACAGTGATGGCAAAAGAACTATCGTTAGGGCTAAGGGTAATGGTCACATAAATTAATGTTGTCACCTAATGTCACTAAATTGTAAACCAGGAAAACGGTGATTGTTAAATGTTGTATTTATATAATTTTACAACAACAAATGGGTATAGTCACTGATCCTACTCAGGGACAACCAAACACCTTAGGAAGCTGGATTGGGATTAAGGTCTTGGCTTCATAGAACTGTCCAGTCAATTGACCTAACACTGTTTTTCAAGTTTCTGTTCTACCTGCTAGTTTAGGGCATAGTGCTTGGGGTCTTAAAAGATTTTAAGTAGCCATCCAAGATAAACCAGGAGTAGCAGAGGAAGAAGACTCAGAAATAAGAGAGGGAACTGGATTCAGATCTGTCTCTTGAGTCATGCAACCTGAAGAACTAGATGATACCCACTTACCATTACTGAACCTTTTAATCAAGGATTCACCAAATGAATTCATTCACCAAATGAATCCTGATCAAAAGGGGACGGGGGAGGAACAACAGAATTTTATATTCTTCTGGAATTCAAACTTACTTAGCCTATGGAGAGTGGAATAACCCATGAGCCTATGGCCCTAAGAAATGTTTTTAACTTTCAGCTGAAGCTATTCCCTGCAACAATTTAGTTAAATCAATCTAAAATATTCACCATTCACATTGCACTCCTTAAAAGAATTATTTATATGAGATCAACTGGACAGCAGTAATTCTGAAGCACAAATGAAAAATTTAGGAGGCAATAAATCTAAGTCAATAGTGGTGAACCACATGGATTTTGACACGGAGAATAGTGACTCATCATAAAAATGTAGCCATTGTCACTAAAATGGACATGTAGAAATTGTTGGGTGGGGTGTATGCTCTGCTGCATGTTCAGCAAAAAGGGGCAGTTTAAAAAGAAAATCATTTTTTAATTAAAAAAATTAAACAGGAGTAATTTGAAGGCCGAAAACCAATCAAGGGAACTTCTTTATTTTTGTCAGGTTAAAAAGCGATTTCCTTCCAGAAATAGAGGGAATACGCAGAGGATAAATGCTATCAAAGTTTGCAATACTGAGTAGAAAGTTTTTAAAAAGCTCATTCCTGGTGACATTTATTTTCTCTGTCATGTGGGTGGTGCAGTCATTCAGGGAAATGGTATTAAAAGTATGAAAGTGGTGAAAGTTTGAAGAGCAGCCGGTTGCAGGAGGGTGTGTAAGGTAGAGCTGATAAGGGGAGAGAAAAAGAGACTGGTAAACATATTCAAGGACCCATACTGCAAGCTGTCTATTTTAAATGATGTCCAGCCAGGAGAAAGTAACTTCAATGGCAGCGTAATCCCTGGCTCACACAATACCTTTGACCATAGAAACACTGCTCTCTAAGGTCACACACTTGAAAAGCCCCTCCTCCTCCAGTCTGTCTCAGCGGTGAGCCAAATTGATGCCCCAAAGCGTAAACACCTTTAGCAACAAGGTGCCGCATACCCTCCTTGCATACTATCCTTGCATTTGGCTGTGAAGCCTTCCCTAGATACTTGGCTTCTGCTACTCTTAAACATAGAGGAGAGTTCATGCATGGTCAGACGGTGAGATCAGAACCATGCCTGTTTTCAGTGCTTGGGAAAGAGCACCAGTAAGGGTGCGGGGAGGGGGTGGGGTTTGGAAGAGATGCTGTTTCAGCTGCTGTCACCTGAACTGAACCTCCATACATCTTTTTTGTGTGTGCCTTACTTTCCTATTAATCTTTGCTACCTGTAGACTTTGCATTTACCCGAGTATCCACGTCTCACAGTTTGGCCCAAATTTCACATGATAAAACTTCTGGGTGACTCTAGGCAGCTCTGCCTTCTTTCATATCCTGTTCTCCTAGGCCTCTGCTAGACTGTGCCTCAGTTAAAAAAGATGCCCTCTTCTCTGAGTAGGACGAGTCCCTTGTGCAGGTTAATAGCTTTACAAGGAGCACGTGCTTTCGATTTCAGTCTCCACGCACACTCTTGATACTTGACAACCACCTTGGAACAGCGTGACTGGACACAGTTGCTCTGGCACCTTGATGTGTTTGTCTTCATTCCCTCATCATTCTTGACATTAACAATTATTCGTATTTCTGCATGCAAAGCAGACTTCTGCCCACTGCATTTACTGTTGTTTGTATCGGTCAGTGCGGAGATCCTCAGGGCCCAACTATCTGTGATGATACTAACTTGCTGTCCACTCTGAATTGCTTAAGTCTCAAACCAATGGGAGTTAGAACAGACCATCTACAGAGAAGCCTTTTCCCTCCCGGAGGTAGGAGGTTGGTATCCAGTGCCAATGTGTTCTGTCCCGGTTGCTTATGGATGGCTTGCATCCGAGAGGCCCCTTATGAGAACAGAATTTTGGCTTCCATACCACAGCCTGTGTGACCAGCCTGGCCTATCCTCTCTTGTTTCTCCTGTCTGCTTCCATTTCCATGGTGCCAGGCTCTTGGCTTGCAAACCTTGCACTGATTGACTGGACCTTGTTCAGACTGCTCACCTATAGGCTATCAGACTTCTGATACCAAGCAGACTTTTGTACTGTACCACCTCACTGCCATGCAGTTAATTTTGACTCATAGAGACCCTGTATAGGACAGGATCCCCAAACTAACAGGAGTAGGCAGCTTCATCTGTCTCCTGCAGAGCAACTGGTGGGTTCGAACCACTGAGCTTACAGTTAGCAACTGAATTCTTAACTCAGCGCCATCAGTGCATCACCCAGAGGGACTTCATTCCCTGGCTCCAAGGCTGCTGCCCCAGGGTTTGGAATCTTTTGCTGCTGCTTACCATTACTCCCTGAGCAATACATAAACATGGATTTAATACATAAACATGGATTTAATACATAAACATGGATTTAATACATAAACATGGATTTAAATTCCAACTTTTATTTGTTTTTATTATGCCTCCCTTTTATTTGTGGATTATAGCATACAAAGGAAAAGATACTACACATAACTGTACGGCCCATGAAATCATAACAGCATCATGGTAAATGGCTGCGCATGCTGCTCTTTCTCTCTCTTTTTTAATTAAATCATTTTACTGGGGCCTCATAGAACTCTTATCACAATCCATACATTCATCCATTGTGTCAAGCACATTTGTACATTTATTGCCCTCATCGTTCTCAAAACATTTGCTTTCTACTAGAGCCCTTGGGGTCAGCTCCTCATTTCCCCCCTCCCTCTTCACCCCCCATCCCTCATGAGCCCTTGATAATTTATAAACTATTATTATTTTGTCTTGTCATTTTAAATTTTCTCACCCATCTTCCCTCCTTCCCTCTCTGTCCCTCTCTCCTCCTTACCACCCCTGGCCTCATCATAGTCTTCAAAGTCTCTTCTTTACAATAATGTCATGAAATATTTATCTGTATGAGATTGACTTACTTTGCTGAGCATAATGTCCCCCATTTATGTCCACATCATGAGGTGTTTGACAGAGACGACTTTGTCTTTTTAAGGACAAATAATATTCCTTTTTGGGTATATATGAGATTGTCTCAATATATGGGGTTTTCAATGTTTTCATCTTTGTGTTATTATAGCAATTACTGCGGTAAATATGGGTATGCACATATCTGTCCACGTTTTGTTCTTTTATTTGGGATATATACCACAGAGAGAGATTTCAGGGGTTACATGGCATGTCTATTCACATTTGTTTAAGAAAATACCACTGTTTTCCATAGTAGTTATACAATTCTGAAATCCCACCAGCAATGTATGAACATTCCAATCTTTCCATGAGCATTCAATTCCCCTCCAGAATTTATTATGTTCTGTTTGTTTTTCTTTTTTAATTTTGCTAAGAGCATTATTTGGAAGTGGTAGGTATCTCATCTTTGTTTTGATTTGTTTTTTTCTTTATAGCTAATGAACACAGGCATTTTTTCCATAAGATTGTTGGCAACTGGAATATCATCTTTAGTAAATTGTCTAATCTTGTTTTGTGCTGGTTTTTTGGTTGGGTTATTTATGTTTTCTTATCAAGGTATTAGCCTTTATCTGATATGTCACTACCAAATCTTTTTTCTCCCTTTTGATGTATATTTATAGTCTTTTGGTGTAGATAGATAGCTAGATAGATAGATAGATAGATAGATAGATAGATAGATGTCAATTTTTTAGAAGCTCCCAGTCCTTTAGTCTATCTTCTACAGTGTGGTGTTTTTCATTATATTAGACAACAAGGATATTTGTGACTTGTACTAGGGCCCTTAAGTTTGTTCCTATTTTTTTCTTGGTAATCCTTATGGTTCTAGGGTTTACATTTAGATCATCAATCTATCTATAATTCGTTTTTGTTAATGGTATGAAGTATGGGTCCTGTTTCATTCTTTTGTGGGTAGAGATCCAATTTTAATTTTTGAGATCCAATTTTTTCCAGCATCATTTATTGAAAGGGCTATCTCTTCCCCACTTAATAGGTTTTCTTCCTTTATCAAAATAAGGTGTCTGTAGATGCTTACTTGTATGTTTCTGTTTTAATCAGTTGATCTACATGTGTATTATTGCAATCAATACCAAGCTCTTTAGATTACCATAGCTGTATAGTAGGCTTGAATTTGAGGAATGAAAGGCCTCCTATCTTGGTTATATTTTTTAGTAATGTCTTATTTATTCTGAGTTACTTTCCTTTACATAGAAAATTGGTTATTAGTTTTTTCATTTCTTGGAAGAATTGTGTTGGGACTTGGATGAGAATTGCATTAAATTCATAAAATGCTTTTAGGGATAGTGACATTTTTCACTATTAGTCTTCCTCCTCATGAGCATGGACATTCTTCCATTTATGTAAGTCTCATTTGGTTTCTTATATAGCTTTCTTTTATAGTTTTCTGAACAAGTCTTTTGTTTCTCTGGTTAGACTCATTCCTAAATATTTTATCTATCGGGTGTTAATGTAAATGGTATTATTCTTTTAATTTCCTTTTCAGAGTCCTCTTCCTTAATATACAAGAATCCGGTTGATTATTGTATGTTGCTCTTATAACCTGATCTGTTGCCACATTTTTCAGTTCATTACAGTAACTTGGATTTTTGAATCTTTGGGGTTTTCTATGCATAGGACTCCTCTACAAATAGAGAGAGTTTTATTCCTCCTTTGCTAATTTGGATGGCTTTAATATCTTTTTGATGTCTTATGGTCTAGCTAAGACTTCTAGGACTATACTACATAACCTGTCAGGTTTCCTTTGGAAGGTGAAATGTTTTCCATTTTTCTCACCATGAAGTGAGATGATAGTCATTGGTTTTGCATGTGTGGCCTTTATTATGTTGAGGAATTATCAAGAATGGATGTTGAATTTTTCCAAATTCTTTTTATGTATTGATTCATATAAGCATGATTATTTTCAATTGTTTTGTTTATGTGGTGTATTACATTACATGTTTGTCTAATATTGAACCATGCATGCATAACTAGTATGAATTCCACATCATTCTGATGTATTATTTTAAATGTTTTATTGAATTCTATTGCCTAGAATCTTGTTGAATATTTTGGGATCTATATTCATAAGGAATATTGGTCCCTCATTTTTAATTCTAGTGATGACTCTGCCTGGCTCAGGTGTCAGAGTTCTTACTTGCTTCATAAAATGAATTTGGTAGTATATTATCCTTTCCTATATTTTGAAATAGTTCATGTAGCCTTGGTGCTAACTATTCTTTAAATACTTGGTGGAATTCCCTCATAAAACCATGATGTTAGAAGTTTTTAATGACGAGATCTATTTCTTCTTGTGTTTAGGTCTATTGAGGTTTTCTTCATCAGTCTGTGTTAATTTAGGTAGGTAATGAGTTTCTAGAAGTTTATCCATTTTTTCAAATTTTTCTAATTTGTTTGAATATAATTTGGATTCTACTGTGATGTTGCCCATTTCACTTCTTATTCATAACATCTGCTTTTCTCTATATTTTCCATTGTTAAGTTTCCAGTGAATTTTCAAATTAGTTAATACTTTTGAAGAACCAACTTCTTGTCTTGTTGAATTTTTTCTACACTTAATTTTTTTCTGATTCATTTATTTCGCTCTAATTTTTATTTCTTTTCTTCTAGTGTCTAAGGGTTTTCTTTGTTGGTCTTGCTCTAATTGTTTTAACGGATGTTACGATGTTTAATTCTTTCTTCCTTTTTGATGTCTGCATTTATTTCTGTAAATTGCCCTCTGATTACTGCTTTTGCCATGTCCCAGAGATTTGATATGCTGTTTTCATTCACATTTTGTGAAGGACTTTTAAAAAAAAAATTGGATTCTTTATTTCTTCAATTACTAAGTGGTTCTAGTATATGGAGGTTTGTTTTGCTGATCTTATTCTAATTGTTGTACATGATGCATTAACATGTTTTAATTCTTCCTTTATGATATGTGCATTTACTGCTATAAATTGCTCTATGTACTGCTTTTGCAATGTGCTGGAGATTTTGGTATGTGATATTTTCATTCCCATTTATTTCGAGGAATTTTTAGATTTTGTTCTTTATTTCTTCAATTAAGTGATTTTTAACTAAAGTGTTGTCAATTTCCATTTAATTGACTTTTATGTATTTTCTTATTATTGCTTTCTAGTTTTATAGTATTGTGATCTGAAACAAAAAGATTTGTAGTATCTTAATGTTCTAAAATTTATTGATACTTGCTTTATGATCTAGAACAGGGGTGTCAAACTCAATTAAAACACGGGTCCCTTGGTGAAACAGGCAAGATTCACATGGACCACATCGCATTTACAAATTTTGTTAAATTTATATTTTGAAGTGAGGATTCAGGAATATGAATAGGATAATTAAGACACTATAGGATTGCTTTTATTTAAACATTTATTTTATTTAATGTATTTATAAAACTAAAATTATTCTTTTTCACCCGCAACTTGCTAGTGCTTTCCTCCTACAAGTTTGCACTTACCTCTTATGTTGTGACCGGAACCTATAACATAATACCTAATAAAAAACACAGAATGTTGGACAGCTGACAAACATGATGCACAGTCGTAATGGCTTCCCTCTAAAAATGTGAACTAGCGCTGCCGCTATGTATGATTCATAACAGCACAACCCAGAGGGCTCTTTTTGACCTTTTCGCTATTGGGATCTGTGTACATTATGTGACACTGAGAGTGGCAGACATATCGCTTCCAAACGTCTCTGGAACTGAGTCAGCGCATTTATACACATCCACAGATCCCCAGGAAAGGCACAGGGCCATGTGTAGACTTGTCTTCAGTAGTTAAGGGTTAATGAGGGAATTGTGTGCACGATATTGCCTCAATCTCCCCTAAGCGCTTTTTTCTTCATAAATGTTTTTCTACTTTCATTTTATCTCAGAGCATCACGGGCCACAAAAAATTACCTTGAGAGCCAGATGCAGCGTGCGGGTCACCAGTGTGACACTCTGCTCTAGAATACGATCTATTCTGGAGTAAGTTTCATGGGTACTAGGAAAAGAATGTATATTTCACTCTTGTTCATTAAAGTGTTTTGTATATGTCTAAGAGATCAAGTTGATTAACTGTATGGTTCAGTCCTTCTGTATTTTTGTTGTTTTTTTAAGTTGACCTTTTCTCATATGCGATGTGTTCTCCTAGTATTGCCATGCTATAATCTATTTGTCTCTCCAATTTCAAAACAGTGTGATTTTGTATTTTGACTATCTTTCACTGGGTGCATAGATGTTTATTATGTTTTTATGTCTTCTTATTCAATTGTGACTTTCATTGTTATATAATGGCCTTCTTTGTCCGTCATAATGGCTTTTACGTGATGTCTATTTTGTCAGAAATGACTATTTCTACTTTTGTTTTCTTTTGACTACCATTGGCTTGATATATTTTTTCCACTTTTTGATAAGATGTATTTCTTATAAGCATCATATTGGGAGATGTCAGACAGGGCAAGATATGACAAAATAATAATTTATAAATTATCAAGGACCCATGAGAGAGGGGTGAGTGGGGAGGGTGGGAGGGGGAACAAAAAAGAAGACCTGATGCAAAGGGCTGAAGTGGAGATCAAATGCTTTGAGAATGATGAGGGCAAAGAATGTACAGATGTGCTCTACACAATTGACGTATGTATGGATTGTGATAAGAGTTGTATGAGTCCTAATAAAATGTTTATTAAAAATAAGCAGCATATTATTGACTTGTGTTTTCTTGTCTATTCTATTAGTCTTTATCTTTTAACTGGTGAATTCAGTCCATTTACACATTCAATGTACTTACTAAAAAGTCTGTTTATTGCTGTTGTTTTGTTTTGTTTTAACAGTTTTGGCTTCTATGTTCATCAGAGTTTCCTGCACTCCTTTCTTTTTGTAAATGTATTTTCTTGTCAGTTTTTCTTTGATATTTCATTTTTATCTTACTGTTTTATGGTTTTCCTTTTTTGTGAGGTTTTAGCATTTTCTTTAAGATTCATTTGCTTTTTAGTTTTTTTTTTAAGTTTGATACAGTTTGTTGTCTTCTGTAAATGAACTGATATCTTCCTTGTAGACTATAATCTATTTTGTTCCCTCTATTATTACTTTATTGTCTTCATTGCAGAAATGTTATCTCTGGTCCTTATTTTTATTTGTATGACTTTGTTTCATTTTGTATATTACTTAAGTAGGGTGATTTCTTGGTGGTAATATCTTCTATGATGATTTAGATTGCCGTATGTTACAGTTGATTTTCCAAATAACTCCTCAGTATTTTTTGTAAGGCTAGTCTTGTTTTCACAAATTCTTTTAGCTTTTTCCTGTCAGAAAAAATAATTTTATTTATCTTTCATACTTAAGGAGTAACGTTACTGGATATTGGATTCTTAGTCATTTTTGTTTTGTTTCTTTCAAGATATTGAATATATCAATGTGTTGCCCTGTTGCCTGTATTGTTTCCATAGGAAAAATCTGTTCTTATTCTAATTTATCCACCTTAATAGGTGATTATTATTTTTCCCTATGTTTCTCTCAGGACTATTTTCTTTTCCTTGATCTTAGAAAGTTTGACTATGATATGCTGTGGTAATTTTCTTTGGGGATCAATACTGTTTGGGGTCCTTTGGGTTTCTTGGATGGATATTTTCTCTTCTGTAATAAGTTCTTCTTTAATACTTCAATTCTTTTTTTTTTTTTGGTAGTTGATTCCTTTTTCTGTTCTAGTATGTTTATCAAATGTAAATTTTTAGTTTTGATAGTGTCCCATAGAATTCTTACATTTGCTTCGATTTGGGGAGTTTTTTTTGCCGGAGGAAGGAAGGTGTCTTTTTTATAGTTTGCTCTTCTTGTATTTTGGTCTTGAGAAATTTATGTTGAGAACATGATTTTATTATTTCCATGTGTCAATTCTTCTGTTTTGATCTCTCAAGATGTTATCCAGTTCTAATATCTTCATATTTGCTAATCCTGACTGATTATTCTTGTAGTGCTTTCATGAATTCTTCTGTTTTCTGGGTTTGTTTGTTTTTGTATTACTGTCAAAATTTTCTGCTACTTGCTTAAAGCAGCTGAATATCATTCACCTAAACTCTCACAGGAATATTTAAAGCCTTTTCTTCTCCCAAGACCTTCTGTGTAGCCACATCTTTGTGTATTACATTCAACTGAGTCACTTTCTCTTATTTTAGCATATACGCTAAGATTGGCTGCAGCTTCCAAGACATGGTGCTGTTTTTGATATTTGTCTCTAGCTGAACAGCAATTCAGTGTACCTGTAGTAGATCCTAAGAGTCAATGGTAGCTCAATCATTTGGCACTTACCTATCTCGAGCAAGGGTCAATGTCATGAGCCAACAGACAGGCAGGTGATGCCTCTTGGAAACCTAGACCCTCCCCCCAAGAGATGAAATTAACACTCTCCTCTGCTAATTCTAGACACCTCTATATCCCAAGCCAGGCAGTTTCACTTAATTCTACACTACCCCAGAGCTGGTTCAGCCTCCTGGTGTTCTGGGGAAGTGTTGCCACCGTGAAGTTCTGAGAGTTCCAGCTGGGCATTGAAAGTCAGCCTCCACAGGATTTGACTCTCTATCTGCACAGAATACAGTGAGTGGACTATGACCCTCTCAAATCTAGGGTGCAAGAACTTGTGAGTTTTCCTGCCCGGATTCAATTACATTCCTCTCTACACAGCACAGACTCGACCCCTTGCCAAGAATGTTAGGGAAGAAATGCTAGTGTCCTCCATGGTGTTGAGAAGATTTATCAGCTCATCTTTCTCCCTCTCTCCTCTGTTGGGGGAGGGGTAGCTCCACAGCTGGCTGTCAAGGCTGCACAGAATCCTTGACTTTATTTTGCGGGGTTAGAAGAAGTTTTTTTGTGATGATTACTCCCTTTGAAATACCATGGTGTAATCGGTAGGAGTTTCTATTCTTCTGGAGCTCCAGAAGTCAGGTTCATGAATCTCCTCCACTTTTTCATAAGCTCTTTTAAAGGGGATTTCATTGAACCTCTAGCTATATTGGATTGGAATCTCCTAAATTTAAACATTTAAAGTGGTTCTCTTAAAAATATTTGGTAAGGGAAAGCTTGGAATCTTATCACCCAAACTATGCCTGACAATTAGCCAAATAATACCTCTCAAATTTCATTAATGCATTTTAATGTATTTCATGTATTTGAAGTGATGCTATATTGAGGAAATTACAATAAATTAGATGAAGCAGAAGTGCACAAATTGTTGAATATCAAACCAATAATCTTCTCTATAAACCTTCATGCAATTCACAATAAAAATTTTAATGCAAATCAAATAATCAAGGAAAGGTCTGGTACCTTATGTCTCTGAATCATTTCTACTCTGTACCAAGATCTGATTGATCTCTATTTATCATGCAGCATTTGATTTGAGTGGTGTGTTATTCTTAAGCCCCTCTGAACTATACTGTTCTTCAAATGTGCTAATAATTTCTTTTGAAACTACTGGTCTGCTTGTTTTAAATGGCAAGTTTTCTCTTTCAGCATTTTAACTGAACTTTCTTTGATTACAGGTGTCTAGGGGAAAAAGAAAAAAAAACTCTCTCCTTTGTTCTTTTCACTACCCCACACATAAAAAAAGAAATAAGAGGAACATTTACATGAGGAGCCATGAGTTTTACTTTAAAATACTTTCTCGATTGATCAAGTAGAGAACAGTTTCTTATTGCTTAGGGCTTTAAAAGCAACAATGACAACAGCAATATGTGCTACACATTTGTTTTTGTCTCTCTAATATACATCTCCTCCCACCTTTCTTCTTCCAAATAAAAACAAATTGTAATTCCACTGCCTACCTGCAGCCAACAAAGTCCATGTGCTTGAGGAAAAGTTTAACTCACCTCAAAATGAAAGGCACTTTTTATTCTCCTGACAGTTGATCGGTATTATTTCAGGGGTGAGAATGACTGCAGTGGTGAGTGTCAGTCCAGTCGGGGTAAAGCATTTGGAACTCTTCCTTGGATTCCAATAGCACTCTTTCTCACTGGCTAACCATGAGAGAAGTGTGTCACCCTTGTTGCATACAGATGCTATGCAACCATCATCAGGGAGCCACCCAAGATGAATATCTGGTTGGAAGGAAACACAGTTTTGAGGACATTGCTGAACTTCTGATCAATTAAACCTGTCTTGTTCAATCAACATAACTCTGCCTACTTTACAGAAAGATATCATAAAGACAATTCAGAAGACAGGGGCACTGGTGGTACAGTGGTTTCATGTTGGGCTACTAATCATAAGGTCATCAGTTCAAAACCATCAGCAACTCCTCGGGAGAAAGATGAGGCTTTCTACTCCTGTAAAGGGTTACAGTCTCAGAAACCCACAGGAGAGTTCTACCCCATCCTGTAGGATTGGTATGAGTTGGCCTTGACTCAATGACAGTGCATTTTGTTTTTCTGAGTTTATTCAGAAGCCATATTGCAATGGGAAAATCCGTTGCAAAATACTTCTTTAACGTTTTAAAGAGAAAATATGTCACTTCGAAGACTAAGGTGCGCCTGACCCAATTCATGATATTTTCTCTTTTTTTTTTCAATAAAATACTAGTCATGATATTTTCAATCACAAATATTCAGGTGAAAACTGGACAATAAATAAGGAAACCTAGAGAAGAGTTCATGTATTTGAATTACGGTGCTGATGATTCTAGAATGTTCCATGGACTTCAACAATAACGAGTAATTATGTCTTAGGGGAAATACAGCTATAATACTTCTTAGAAATGAGGATGGTGAGACTTTATCTCATGTACTTGGAGCATGTTCTCAAAACCAGTCCCTGAAAAAGGAGATAATGCACGATAAAGTAGAAGGTCAGGGAAAAGGAAGAATTTTATCAAAATGGACTTATACATAACATTTACGAAGATGGCATAAGACCATGCAATGTTTCATTCTGTTGTACCTAAGATAACTGACAGCACACAAAACAATATTCAAAAGCCCCAATAATTGCTGGAAATAGGTTCTACCCTATTATGAAAACAGTTCCCAATACTCTACTACAGAACAAATGTGAACTGGGAATATCTGCAATCCTCAACTCCATGCAGCCTCTGCCCAGTTTAACAGAATGAATGCCCAAGACTCAGCCTGTTTCATTGTATACGTTGCTTCCTAACACAACTTAATTCTATAGGCAACCAACTGAACCCAAATTGCTTGGGACTTTGCCAATCGCCAGTGTTAGCGTTTAAAGACTCACATCCCAGTCACTCCCTCAGTTCTGAGTAAATCAAGAAGGTTACTCACTCTGCTTCCAAATCAAAGTTCCAAGAGAATGCAACTGGGGAAATCTTGCCACCAGCAACAAGGGAAGCTGGGGGTTGCATGTTGAAAAGATGCGATTTACCAAGTGGTAAACAATCAAAATGTGGTGAGAATGTTCAAACAATTCTGAGAAGTCAAGAATGACAAATTTAAAATACACCACACCTACCAGATTCCCAAGTACATGAGCAACATAATATAAGCTGCTGTTTGCCGCCAAAAGCTTCCTGTCAGATACAGAAGGCTTTGAGCAGATCTGTGCTAGTCCCACTGGGTGAGTATCATGCTATTTTCAAGAAGCCATTCATGTAGGGCTTTTCTCACAGGAATACATCTCACATGAATACATTTTACCTTGTGCTGCCGGACAGGGGTGAGTTAAAACGTGTGAATGGATGCTGCTGTTACTGTTAGCTGCCAGAAAGTCAGCCCCTGACTTAACCCAATGAGCAATGGAAAGAAATACCTGGCCCTGTATCATCTATGTGATTAATTGCAGCTTGGACCGTTGTGATCATGGGATTTTTGCTGATTGAATTTTGGAAGCAGCTCGCTAAACCTTTCTTCTTTTCTGTGTTAGCCTGGGAGCTTCACCTGAAACCTGTTCAGCACCATAGCAACGAACAAGTTTCCACTGACGTGAGTGATGACCCCACGTGAGGTGCTTCTGCTAAGAATGGAACCTGAGTTCCTACATTTTAGTGAATATTTCTACCACTAAACCACCAATGATTATCAATTGATTAAAGGGGGGAATAAAATCACTTAACTTCTTTCCCCTTAATAATGAAGAGGTACTAGTTTAATGAGTATCAGCTTTGCCCCCTTTTTGTGAATAGGGGTTTTCAAGTCTGACACCAAGGCCACTTCTTCAGAGCAATACTAGAATGCCCTGAGCCTATTTCTGTGAATGTTGAGTGAATGATGTGCTTGCGTTTATATGCTAGTGCACTGTAGCGGGTGGCATCTTGAGCAGTCAGCCACTTGAAATTGCAGTGGCTGCTGAACAAAATGTAACATGACAATATCTCCAGTGGCCCTGGGTTGTAGCCCATCTACCACACTGCAGTGTGTCTATTATGAAGCTCATTTCAAAGTTCCACTAGGGCCCAGAGATCAGTGACTGTGTCCCTGTCCACCACAATTGTGACTACCGGAGACTCGCACATACTTGCCCTGCAGGGACAGATGATCAGAGAGGCAGACTGTCCCTGCTGTTACAAAGTCCTTGCCCACAAATTACCTCAGCGGAGCACACATGGCCTAGCACACAAGTCAGACAGGAATTGTGCTTCCCGTTTTATAGATGAGTAAAGTAAGATTCCAAGAGAATGTAACTTAGTGACATATTCCAGGTCACCTGGAGAGTCAGAGGAGGCACTGGGAATTGTCATGTCTAGCTCTGTGGCTTTGATGTACTAGAAAGTCAAAGACAGCAGATGCGTTTTATGACATCTTTCGCATCTACTTGATGTACCTGTAGAAAGGTATGGGTGGAATCCAACCTCTTAGTCTGCACACAGCCCACTGTGGATAACTGGCTTCTTTCTCTTGCCCTACTGCTCCTTCCTGCTTGCTTGAGTCTTGTGTCTGGTTTCTGGGTCTTGAGGCCCTTGTGGTCTCTCAACCCTGCCATGTTCCTGCCAGTCTTGGATTTATGCGACTCTGCACCCACCAGCCTATGATCTCCCAGCTTCCCACTTTTGTCTTCCTCCTTCATCAACCAGCAGCTGTGAGTCTGGAGGGACCTCAAACTATCAACTGACCCGGAGACTTGAGTTAGACTGGGCTGGGATGCTTTCTTGTAATAAATTTCTTTCTTGATACAAAGTTATTCTTACATGTGCCACTAGTTTTTCTAGAAAACACAGCCTAACACAAATTTTATTTGTTAAATTTTATCCATAAAAGGTTAAAAAAAAAACTTCCAGCAAAATGGTGGACTGCCAGGCATAAAACCACCCAAACCCTCTACAAAAAAAGCAAATGAAATATATACTGGTGATAATCCTAGAAACCTGGGTTTGGTAGTCCAGGTAGACTAGAGAAACAAATCCATATAAACTCAGGTGAATATCCATTGTTTTCAGCACCACTTGTTAAAGAGAACAGCTACCTCCCACTTGATGCTTTGGGGGCCCTTGTCAAAGATCAGTTTTTTATATGCTGATGGGTCTTCTGTTCTTTTCCATTGCTGTGTATCTGTCATTATTCTAGTGCCACACTGTTTTCACCACTGTGGCTGAGTAGTAGGTGTTAAAGTCAGGTAAAGTGACCCCTCCAACTTTGTCCTTCTCCTTCAGGAGTTCTCTGCTAATTCTGGGTTTCTCCTCTCTCCATCTGAAATTGGTAGTCAGCTTTTCCAATTCTTTGAAGAAGGTTGTTGGGATTTAAAACGGGATCGCTTTAAACTTATATAGTGCCTTAGGTAAGATTGACATCTTTACTATATTGAGTCTTCTGATCCACGAGCATGGGATATTCTTCCATTTGTTGAGGTTTCTTTTGGTTTCCTGTAATAGGGTCCTGTAGTTTTCCTTATATAAGTCTTTTGTAGTTTTTGTTAAATATATCTCTAGATATTTCAATTCTTGGCTATTGTGAAGGGTACTGCCTTCTTGATCTCCTCTTCCATGGTCTTGTCCGATGTATACAACTAACCAATAGACGTCTGTTTGTTGATCTTGTATCCTGCCACTCTTCCATACGCCGCTATTGCTGACAGGACTCCTGTTGTAGAGCTTTTGAGATTTTCAGTGTATAGAATCATGTCGCTTTCAAATAGCAATAATTTCACCTCCTCCTCTCCTAGCCAGATACCTTTATTGTCCTTCTGCTGCCTTGTGTTGTTAGCTAGGACCTCCAGTATAATGTGGAATGGAAGTGGGGATAAGGAGCATCCTTGTCTGGTCCCGTTATTCCATGGGGTTGTTTCATCTTTTCTCCGTTGACTGTGATGTTGGCTGTTGGTGAATAATGTTGATGGGCTTTTGGCTGTTGAATGATCCCTGCATGAATTCCACTTGATAATGATGGATGATAAATTTTATATAGTATTGTATTCTATTGGCCAATATTTCATTAAAGATTTGTTAAGGATTTTTGCCACTATGCTCATTAAAGATATCAGTCTTGCAGTTCTCTGTTCCTGTGAGATCCTTGCTCTATTTGGCTATCAAAGGTATACTGGTTTTGTACAATAAGTTTGGGAGTTTGCCATCTTTTTCTATGCTCTGGAATAATTTATAGAGGATAGGTGTCAGCTCTCCCTGAATGGTTGGTAGAATTCTGTGAAGGTGTCTGGTCTGAGAACTTTTTTTGTTGGTTGTTTCTTGATAACCATATCTATTTCTTCTTTTGCTATAGGTCTGTTGAGTTTCATAACCTCTATCTGGGATAATAGGGAGAGATTGTTTTTCCAAGCACTTGTCCATGTCTTCCACATTGTTCAATTCACTAGAATACAGACTTTCATAGTACTTGGTGATTATCCTTTTAATCTCATTGGGGTCCTCATTCTGACCATTGATGTTTACTTCTTCCTTTCCTTGGTTAGGCTTGCCAGCAGTCTGTCAATTCTGTTGATTCTTTCAAAGAACCAGTTTTTTTGCTGAATTGATTTTTTTTCAATGTTCTCGTCTCTTCCCACTCATTTAACTCTGCCCTGATTTTTATTATCTTTATTTGTTTATATATTGGAGAGGTTGGAGGATTTGTGATAGCATATCATTCATAAGTCTGTCTTCCTTTCTCATATATACATTTATTGCTATCAAGCTTCCTCTGATAACTACTTTTGCTATATCCCATAGGTGTTGGCTTGTTGTATTCTTATCTCATTAATTTCTAGGACCTTTCTAATTTCCTCTCTAATCTGGGTCAGTACCCACTAATGTTGCAGCAAATCATTACTCATCCTCCAGTTGTTTGCCCTTGTTTTTCTGGTCGTCCTTTTGTTGATCTCCAGCTTTATGGTATGGTGATCTGAAAGGAACATCTGAATAATCTTTTTGTGTTTGAATTTATTCAGCCTTGACTTTGTCCCAGCATGTGGTCTATTTTAGAAAAATGAGCCATATGCACTTGAAAAGAATGTGAATTTTTTGCATTTGGATGGAAAGCTCTATAAATGTCTATCAGATCCAGTCACCTAATTGTAGTGTTTAGCTCTGTAACCTCCTTGCTGAGCTTCTTTCCCATTGATCTATCATTCTCTGATAGTGGTGTATTAAAGTCACCTAGTCTGGTTGTTGAATCTGATTTCTTTTTTCATCTTTTAAATAGTTTGACAAGTCCCATCAGTCTTTCATTAGGTGTGTACTTATTTACTATGCTCACTGGTTCCTGGTCTACTGATCCTTTCAGCATTATATCATGCCCCTCCTTGTCTCTTGTTGTGGTTTGCACCTTGAGGTCAATTTGGCCAGAGTTTAGGATTGCAACCCCTGATTTTTTTTTAGTTGCCATTTGCCTAGTATTATTCCCCCCAGCCTTTTCTTCTTAGTCTATTTTTGTCTGTGAGCTTAAGGTGTGTCTCTTGTAGGCAACAGACTGATTGGTTGTGTTTTCTGAGCCAGTCTGCTAACCTTTGTCTTTTAATGGGCTAGTTGAGACCATTGATTTCAGAGTTTTTATCACCATCTGTGGATTAATTGCTGTCATCTCATACCTTTTGTGTTGATTTTTCAGCCTTCTCCCTGCATATCAATGTGCTATGTTTGTGTGGGGTCTTCATTCTTGTCTTCTTTTCCCTCCAAGGCAATGTTATCTTGTTATGGTTTGGCATGTTGACATCTGGGTGCAGTTATGCTATGTGACAGTGTCCTGCCTGTGCTTGGGGATATTGGTCTTCAAACATAGTGAGTCAGTAAGGATTTTCCACTGGGTTGGGTGTCTCATGGCATATTCTTTAAGTTTTTCCTAGTCATGGAAGACTCTTTCCTTGCTGTCTATCTTAATAGCTTGGCAGGGTACAGGATTCTCAGGTTGCCAGTCTTTTCTTTCAGCTTTCGGAAGATGTTACTCCACTTTCTCCTCCACTTTCTGGCATCTGCTGATAGGTATGAGCATATTCTTACCTGAACAACATTGTATGGGACCGCTTTTTTTTCTCTTGCTGCTCTTAATATTTTCTCTTTTTCCTCAAAGTTGGATAATTTAACTATTATGGACCTTGATGAGTTCTTCCTGGGGTTTAGTCTAATTGATGTCCTCTCTGATTCCTGTATGAGTGTCTGATTCTCATTCATTAAGGTGGGAGATTCCCTCACTAATTTTAGCTGTTGCCTTCTTTGTTGTTCTTGTAGACCAGTTATTCAAATATTGTTCCTCTTCATAACATTGGTCATTGATCTCAGGTACTCTTCTGCCTCTTTTATTGTCTTGTTTGACTGTCTTTCTTATTTGCTGAAGTCTGCCTGATTGTCCTCAAGATAGATGGGTTTTCACACAGCTTACAAGGACAGCGCTATGGGAAAAACTCAAGCGTGTAAGTGGTTTTCTCATTTCAAAAAAGGTGAAATGTTGATTGATGACAAACCTTCTTCTGGACATCCATCAAGATTGGCAAAATTGTAAAAATGTCAGCAAAATCCTTGCACTTGTGCTCAAAAACTGACGACAGACCATTGAAGAGATGGGAAAGTTATCTGGACTATCTTGCAGCAAATTTTAACAGAATTTTTCATAATGGAAAGGGTCACTGTGAAATTTGTGCCTCAGGTTCTGACAGACCAAGAAAAAGAGCTTCAAGTGGAAATTGCTGTGCTTTGAAAGAACAACTCTGAAACAACCCAGACTTTTCTTTCAAGGTCTTTACTGGTGACAAGACATGGTGTTATTCTTACCACCCTGAAAGCAAACATCAATCAAGCCAGTGGAAGACACTGTTGTCACCTTGCCGGCAAAATTTGTCAAGTGGAATCAAAGATCAAGACAATGCTCATGTGTTTTTTTGATGTGAGGGAGATAGTACATTTGGAGCTCATTCCACCAGATCAAACTGTTAATCAAGCTTTCTATTTAGATATTCTGAAAAGATTGTGTGACCAAAAAAAAGGCTTGATACGGTTTGTCACGAGGACAATGCACCCGCTCACACATCCATCTCAGTGCACCAGTTTTTGGCACACAAAAAAATAGCATGCCTCTCTTGGTCCATACATCTTACTCACCTGGCCTCGCTCCGAGTGACTTCTTTTTGTTTCTGTGAATGAAGAAGGACATGAAAGGACAGCAATTTAACAATGTAAAAGAGGTGAAGAATAAAAGCAAGGGAGGTACTGTCAACCATTCAAGCAAATGGGTTTGAAAATGTTTTCAAGAATGGAATTGCAGATTTGACAAATATATTAAGTGCAATGGAGAGGACCTTAAAGGTGCTAAAGTTGCTTTGTAAAAAAATCTGGTTTTGTTTTGTTTTTTGTTTTTTTAGTGGGTGGATTCCTTGCAAATACTGGTCTCTTCTCCTACCAGAAACGACACTTGGTTTGAATTCTTCAGGTTCTGTTGCTCTTTTCCTTTTGATCACAGGTAAGTCTCTTGGTGATTGGCATGCAGCCCTTGTATTTTCCCTCCATCCATTTTCAGCCCACATTAGCTAACCTCCCTCCCCCATCCTACATACCCTGTTAATAAGGCACCAGTGATCTAACTAACACCCTGCTTCTTTCGGTCCAGATGAATACTTTCATTTTCAACAGATTTGACTCTGTTGAACACTGGTGACATTTTTACTCCGATGGCTTGCCTCTCTTCTCAAACTCAAAATCAGCTTGCCTCCTACATTTAGCTACCCTTTACAAAACTAAATGTCATGGACCTGGATCCAGAGCTCTTCTATCAGCTGCCACCCCATTTTTTTCCTGCTCTCTCTTTTAGTATAACTCCTCAAAAGAATTGGATAAATTGGCTATTTCTGGTTTCTCTGTTCCCAATTGCCCCCTTTAAATTTCGTTTTATTTTACCATAATTAACTTTCTTTTAAAATGTTAACTTTTAAGTAACTTTAGATAACACAGAGCTCAATCCTTCAGTCTCTTCTCTCCTCCTCCCCCCTGTACTTCCTTCGTGCTCTCTGCCAGTCTCTTCATTTTATAGACTATCTCTATGCAAATAGCTCCCAAATTTATAACTCTAGCCCCTTCTCTCAAGGGCTCCAGATACATCTATCCACCTACTCCTTGTTTTCATTATTTGAGTGCTAATTAGATGTCTCAACTCAACATATCATAAAACTTACTCCTAATCTTTTTTCCATCACCTTCCTATCTCAGCTAAGGGAAGTTCCAGTCTTTCAGTTGCTCAGGACAGACACGTCATTATTAACTTTTACTTCTGTCCTGCTTCCATATCCACCTCCCATTTCTCACAAAAACGTGTTCTACAAGCTAACCTTTTCTCTCCCTTTCCACTGCCACAATGCTGGTATGAGCCACATCCTTTCTTTCCTGAATCAGGATATTCATTTGTGGAGTGGTTTCCCTACAAACCAATCGCAACACAGTAGTCAGCTTCGGGTTATTCATCTTTTTTGGCTCAAATCCTCTGGAGGCTTCTTGTTTCACTCAGAATAGGAGACAAAGACCTTGGAGTAGCCAACGAGACCTTGTACCATCCATCCTTAATACCCTCTGACTCCTCTCCAACCACATCCTCTCATTCGTTCTACTCCAGCATCATCAGTCACTCCATCCCTAGAAGAAAGATGAGGCAGCCTCTTCCATGAAGACTTACAGCCACAGGAACCCCGTGGAGCCTTTCGCTGGCCTGCAGGTCCACTATGAGTCAGAATCAACTTGATGGAGTGCATTGGACTCTGCCTGAATGCTCTTTTTAAAAATACCTTTTTGGCCAACATTCTCCCTTCTTATGATCTGGGCTCAGACATGTCCTTATTAGGGTGCCCACCTGACACCCCACTTAATGTGGCACAGGCACCACAACCCATTCTACTCTCCTGGGTGCACACCCTTACTCTGCTCTACATTTTCATTGGTCCACTGCACCTGTTACCTCCCAATGGACTACGTAATAGATGTACTTATCACCTTTACTGCTTATGGGAAGTCCCTCTCCTCTGCCATCTCACCACCATGCTTGAAAAATGTGTTCCAAGAGAGCAGAAACTAAAATTTGTTTTTGTAACTCAAAGTATCTAGAGCAACGCCTGGCAAAAACAGTGCACTTAGTAAGTAGTTGGGAATCATTAGCTAGAATTTCTTGTTTAAATCCACCCACCGCTACCCTGCCGTCTCCTAGATTTGAGAATTTAGAGGCACGTTTTACCATTCAGCTTCCTCCTTCCCTCTCAAATACTCTCACTCATCAATCTGGAAAAAAATCTGTTTTCACTCCTCCCTCTGAGGTTTAGGGGGACCTTGTAGTATAGTAGGTTCTGCATTGGGATGCTACACATGAAGTCAGAAATTTGAAGCACCAGTCACGATGCTCTGTGGGGAAAAGCCTCATCTTTTTGCTTCCATAACTTATAGGGCTACAGTGAGTTGTAGTCACCTCAGTAACAGTGAATTTTGAATCTCTGAAGTCTTACTGAATTGCAGCCCCATTTCACCCAAATCTAGCTTGCTGTAACAGAGCATGCAACAGTGTCTTTCATCATCTTAGGAGATCCCTAAGCCATCTATTATATTAATGTTTTAGAAACAGTAGTTTCTATCCTATTGCTTTCCTGCTTCCCTCTGAGCTGAGTTTGATTTACATAAGCCCTCCGCTGGTTCAATTAGGCGATTCCCCACCCAGTTGCCTGCACACTGGTTCTTGCCTCTGCTTCCCTACCCTCTTTTTTTTTTTCATTCCAGCCTTTGGTCCCCGCTGATTGGCTCTACTTTCCAGAGTGCTCCCCTGTATGTCTAACTACTACTCTTCTTCAAAATCCTGTTAAAGCCTTTCTCCCCTGAACTTGGGCAAGTGTTCCAGCTCAAATTGCATCTCACGCTTCTGAATCCTTGGAACAATGAAGAGATACTGTTGTTATTAGGTGCCATGTCATCAATTGCAACTCACAGCAACCCCCGTGACAGTTTAGAATTGCCCCAGGGGTTTTCTAGATTTTAGGTTTGGGGGTTTTGTTTTGTTTGTTTTTATTTTATTGGGGCTTGCACAACGCTTATCACAATCCATACATACGTCCATTGTGTCAAGCACATTTGCACATTTGCTGCCATCATCACTCTCAAAACATGTGCTTTCCACTCGAGCCCCTGGCATCAGCTCCTCATTTTCTCCCTCCCTCCCCATTCTCCCTTCCCTCATGAGCCCTTGATAATTTACAAGTCATTATTATTTTGTCATATCTCACACTGTCCAGCCTCTCCCTTTACCCACTTCTCTGTTGACCAACCCCGAGGGGAGAGGTTATACGTAGATCCTTATAATCAGTTCCCCCTTTCTACCTCACCTTCCTTCCACCCTCCTGGTATTACCCCTCTCACCACTGGACCTGAAGGGATCATCTGTCCTGAATTCCCTGTGTTTCCAGTTCCCATCTGTACCAGTGTACATCCTCTGGTCCAGCTGGATTTGTAAGGTAGAATTGGGATCATTATAGTTGGAGGGGAGGAAGCATTTAAGAACTAGAGGAAAGTTGCATGTTTCATCATTGCTACACTGTCCCCCAACTGGCTTGTCTCCTCCCTGAGACCCTTCTGTAAGAGGATGCCATTTGCCCACAAATGGTCTTTGGGTCCTCAGTTTGCACTCCCCCTCATTCATAATGATGTGATTTTTGTTCCTTGATGCTTTATACCTGATCCCTTCAACCCCTTGTGATTACACAGGCTGGTGTGCTTCTTCCATGTGGGTTTCGTTGCTTCTCAGCAAGATGGCAAGCCTTTAAGACACCAAACGGCATATCTTTTACTAGCTGTGCACCATCAGCTTTTTTCACCACATTTGCTTATGCACCCATTTGTCTTCAGTGATCATGTTGGAAAGGTGAGCATCACGGAATGCCAGTTTAATAGATCAAAGTGTTCTTGCAATAAGGGCGTGCTTGAGTGGAGGCACAATGTCCATCTGCTACCTTAGTACTAAACCTATAAATATATGCACATAGATTTGTTTCCTCGTCCTCATAAATAAATATATTTAGACCTCTATAAATGCCCTTTACCCCCTAGTTCTTTCCTCTATTTCCTTTTACTTTTCTCTTGTCCCACTATCATGCTCAGCCTTCATTTGGGTTTCAGCATTTTACGCTTTAGTTTTTATGAGGACAGAGTAACAGGTCTTTTGGTTAGCAGCTGAACATTTAACTGCTGTGCCTCAGGGATCCTCAATGAAGGTAGTATCTGGCTGCAAGGTCAATGCAGCAGGACATCAAGGACAGTAAGCCTTTTGTACTTGGAAATCTAAAAGTGATTCTGATGGAAGCCTGGCTTGCTCTCTATAATATATATATTGTATTTAAGTTTTCCGTTGACCTCTTAATTGTCCATATCCAGCATTTTGTCACTTTATTTATTGTTTCTTTATTTCATACGTTTCCTCTGGATTTCAAATAAAGTGATAGGTTCCTTGAGAGACAAAGCAGCTTTTAGACGGTGATATCTTGGTTAGAAATTCCTTAACAGCAAAGCTCATTTTCTCAGTCTACTATGTAGAAAAATAAAAACAAAACCTCATCATAAATCATTGCAAGCAGAGCTGCCTACTTACAGTTGCGTCAGGAATACTTCAATACCCATTTTCTTTTTGAATTCAACCCCTGCTTCACTAGGGACCAGCAACCTGAAAAGTTTGTCCTCAGCACCTAGAGCCTCCTTTCTCCACCTTCATACTGCAGCACCAGCTTCAAGTCTCTAAGGAAAACATTCAGCTAAGTCCTCAACTCCCCAGTCCTTCAGCCCACCAATTAAGTAGAACCGATAAATCTAGGAGGCTGTTCTGTATGGTTTTTTTTTTTAAATCATTTTGTTGTGGGCTCACACAACTCTTATCACAGTTCATACATATTAATGATTAACAAAAATTCATTCACTCTGCATTGTGACACTACACTGGAAGGGAAGTTCCCTGAGGGCTGAGATGTTTTGTCTATTCCTCCCTGATTGATTCAAGTAATCTAGAATAGAATATGTCATCAGGTAGATAAATATGTGCGGAACAAGTGAATGCTCTCTCAATAGGAATTTTCACTATGGATCCGTAATCCTCAGTTGTGCAATGACATTTTCAGGAATTAACAATTATCTACATGGGAGAGATGTTTTCTCTCCCAAAACTTTAAACTGACCCCCAAAGGGCCTAAAAGTTGGACACTGAATAAAGAAGACTGAAGAAGAATCAATGTATTTGAATTATAGTGCTGACAAAGAATATTGAAAGTACCAAGGACTGCCAAAATCGGTCTTGGAAAAAGGACAGTCAAAGTGCTTCTTAGAGGCAAAGACTTTGGGTATGTTGTCAAGAGATCAGTCCCTGGAGAAGGGCATCATGCGTAGTAAAGCAGAGGGGCAGCGAAGAAGAGGTAGGCCCTCCACAAGATGGACTGACACAGTGGTTGCCTAGATGATCTCAAACACAGGGCCAATTGTGAGTAGGTCACAGGACTTATTGGTGCTTTGTTGTGTTGAACATAGGGTGGCTATAAGTTGGAACCAATTCAGTGCTACCTAACAACAACAGAGGACCTAACCTACCCTGATAGGATTAAAATTTACCTGCCAGGCTGTGGTCCTAGTCCCTTAAAGAAGACAAGGATGATCTGTGTCCCTTTCTTATTCTCTAGTCTCTAACACTGGGCTCAAGCACAGGAACAATTGTGAGGATGGCACAGGACCGAGTAGTGTTTTATTCTGTTGTGCATAGGTTCATTGTGGGTTGGAAATGACTCAATGGTACCTAACAAGAACAACAACCTTGTGAGTGAGATCATAAGTGGCAAAGCGTCTATTGAAACATGTAGCAAGGTGTAGTTGGGCCAATGATATATTCATTCAGAATCTGGGTTTATCTGAAGGTCTGATTGTGAGGCCTACCGGGATTCCATTTACTTGAGGAACTGGGTGGCTTCATGGGGGGTAAATCACCCAAAAGTAAGGCAACAACCATGGGTCAGAGGAGGAAGGGAGGTAAGGAGTATTTTTGAGGATAAGGAAGTGTCTCACCAGAAGAATTTCTTCTGTCCTCCAAGAAGGATGGAGAGAAGGATTCCAATAAAAATACACAGAATCTAGTTAGTTGTTTCTGCTTCATCTCTGTGGAACATGGGCAGTGGGAGCAAAGCGACAAGCAGCCTTCTGCTCTCCTGACCTTAGCCCTCATTCTCGCAGGGTTCTTTGTGTAAGCAGTACCCTGCTCAGCACCAATAAAGCAGGAAGAGATGCTTCAGTTACCACTGGCAGTACCTTGAGAGAGAAGAGTTGTAGAAGGGGAAGGACAGATCTCCCTCTCAGCTCCCACCAGATATTCTCCTAGGGAAGTTAAGAATTACCACCAAGGAGCTTAAGGAGTCTAGCTACACACAGTCAAGAGAGAGAGTTCACTTTCATGGCCAATGTAGTTATATTATTCTTCCCCTAGCCTCAGATGACCTATGACCCCGGCATATCTGCGTAGAAAAGAGATCCAAAAATTGGAAGAACCTAGTATGCTGAATTTCAAATGTTTGTTGGAATCCTCTCCAGAGGTCTAGACCAAGAGAGACTCCAGGTGAGGGCACAGGCAGACTGATCCATGATTGAATAAAATAGACCCCAGGTGTAGGTGAGACCCCTGTGGCCTGCTCACCATCTTTAAGTGTCATGCCTATAGCCCCCAAAGTAGCTGTAGGCAGCAATGCCTCCAAGGGATCTAGAAGATTGTGTAGCCTGTCAACAGTGACTTGGGGGTTGCTGTGCAGTGCAGTGGGCTGCTGGGTATGACTGGGGGTGTGGCACACAACAAGAGCTACTATGATGCATTAGCATCAGACAGAATCCAGAGAATGGAGCGGCATTCCACAATCTTTCTAACGTAGAGGAAGCAGTGCCTTCTAATCATTCATTTTTTTACTACAGTGTAACTTATGTAAGTTATACTGGCTGGTGCAAATGTTTGCACTTAGCTAATAATGGCCAAGTTGGCTATTTGAACCCAGAGATGTTGCAGCATTAGAAAGGGCTGGCTGTTTCTGTAATGATTATGCCTAAGAGCGTTCTATGAAGCAGTTCTTGTCTATAACACATGGGGTTGTTGTGAGTTGAAATTAACTCAATAGTGAAGGGTTTTTTATTTATAACTTACATATGTAAAGTATCTGTATCATAAGTGAATAATCAAAAGGGAACACATTTTATGTATTTTTATGTTTTTAGGTGCTATCGAGTCGTTTTCAACTTATAGCAGCCCTGCGTACAACACAGCAAAATATTGCCGGTCCTGCACCATTCTCACAACTGTTCCTTTGTTTCAGCTCATTGGTGCAACCACGGTGTCAGTCCATCTTGTTGAGGGTCTTCCTCTTCTCCACTGCCCCTCTCCTTTACCAAGCGTGATGTCCTTCTCCATGATGGGTCTCTCCTGACAGCATGTCCAAAGTACATAAGATGAGTTCTCACCGTCCTTGCCTCTAAGGAGCATTCTGGCTATCACTCTTCCAAGATAGATCTGTTTGTCCTTTCATTCGTCTAATATTCTTCATCAGTATCATAATCCAAAATGATCAATTCTTCCTCAGGCTTCCTTATTCAATGTCCAATGATCACATGTATATGAGGCGACCGAAAATACCATGACTTGGGTCAAGCGCATGTTAGTTCGCAAAGTAACATCTTTGCATTTCAAGACTTTAAAGCAGTCTTTGCCATAGATTTACCAAGTACAGTGCCTTATTTGATCTCTTGATCAAATGCTGTTTCCATGAGCTGTCCCAGCAAGACAAAATTCTTTGGCAGCTTCAATCTTTTCTGTTTATTATGATGTTACCTTTGGTCCAGTGGTGATGATTATTGTCTTATTTACGTTGAGTTGGAATCCATACAAAAAGTTGCAACCCTTGATCTTCATCAAGCGCTTCAAGTCCTCCTTCCTTTTGGCTAGCAAGGTTGTGTCATCTGCCTTCCTCCAATCCTGATGTCGCATTCTTCTTCCTATAATCCAGGTTCTCTAATTATTTGCTCACTATATAAATTGAATAAATCTGGTGAGAAAATACAACCCTGATGCACGTGCCCTTATTCTGTTCACACAACTGCCTCTGGAGCCAGCACGAGTGTCTTGGAATTCCTATTCTTCTCAAGGCTATCCATTGTTTGTTATGATCCACACAGTCAAATGCCTTTCCATAGTCAATGAAACACAAGTAAACATCTTCCTGGCATTCCCTGCTTTCAGCCAAGATACATCTGAAATCAGCAATGATATCTCTTATTCTTTTTCCTCTTCTGAATCTGACTTGGAATTCTTGCTGTTCCCTGTCAATATACTGTCGCAAGCCTTGTTGGATGATCTTCAGCAAAAGTTTCCTTGCACGTGATATCAATGATACTCTCCTACAGTTCGAGCATGCTGTTGGATTACCTTTCTTTGGAATGGGTATAAATATAGATCATTTCCAGTGAGTTGTCTAAGTAAGTAGGTGTCTTTCAAATTTCCTGGCATAGATTAGTAAGTGCTTCCAGGGCTGCATTAGCTTGTTGAAACATTGCGATTGGTGTACCATCAATTCCTGGAGCCCTGTTTTTGGCTACCGCTTTTAGAGCATCTTTAATTTCTTCCTCCAGTACCATTGGCTCTTGCTCATATCCTACTTCACTCAATATTTTGCCCATAGAATGTTTCAAAATTTCAATTACACACAGGTTTGAATTTTTTTCTTGGGTTCTTTCAGTTTAAGGTATGATGAGTATATTCTTTTTTGGTATTCTAACTCTAAGTCTTTGACATTTTTATTATAACACTTAACCATGTTTACTTGAGTATAAGCCAACCTGAATATCAGCCAAGGCACTTAATTTTGCCACAAAAACTGCATAACAAATGTGCTGGAAAAACGCGGCTTATACACGAGTATACACGGTGCTTTGTCTTTTCAGGCTGGCTTTGAGTTTTTCTATTCATCTCTTTTACTTCACTATTTCTTCAAATTTCCTTAGCTACTCTACTATCGAGACCAAGTTTCAGAGTCTCTTCTGACATCCACTTTGATCATTTCTTTCTCTCCTGTGTTTTTAATGATTTTTGCTTTCTTCGTAAATTATGTTCTTGATGTCCTCCCACAATCAGGCCACCTGTATTTAGTGTTCAATGCAGCGAATCTGTTCTTGTAATGGTCTTGAAATCCAGATGGGATAGATACAAGGTTGTATTTGGCTTTCAAGGACTTATTTCTATTTTCTTCCGCTTCAATCTGAACTTACATATGAATATTGATGGTCTGGTCCACAGTCAGCTCCTGGCCTGGTTTTAGATGCTGATATTGAGTTTCTCCATTATCTCTTCCCACAGATATGGTCAATTTGATTTCTTTGCATTCCATCTGAATAAGTTCACGTGTATAGTCAACTGACTTTTGGGTTGTTGAAAAGGGTACTTGCTACGCAGAAGTCACTGGTCTTGCAAAATTCTATCATACAATGTCCAGCATTGTTTCTATCACCAAGACCATGTTTTCCAACTACTGTGCCTTCATCTTTGTTTCCAAAATTTTCATTCCAATTGACAGACTGAAGACATTGGCAGAATTATTCAGTTTCTTCATCTCTAGCTTTTGTGTTTGGTGTATTAATTTGAGTAATAGTTGTATTGACCAAGTTTCCTGGAAGGTGGATAGGTATAACTCTATCACAGACTGCACTATACTTCCAGACAGTTTTTGAAATGTCCTTTTTGACAATGAATGCAACACCACTCTTTTTGATTGTGCCTTTCCAGAGTAGTAAACTCTATGATTTCCTGTGTCAATGGTCAATTCCAGTTCTTTTCAACTCACCAGCACTTAGGATGTCGACCTTTATGTGCTCCATTTCAATTTCGATGACTCACATTTTCTTAGAGTCATATATCATACCTTCCAAGTTACAATTATTAGTAGTAGAGTTTGGCAGCTATTCCTTCTCAGACCCTCCTCACCAATTAGAGTCCAGAAGGCTTTACTCTCATGGGATTTTCTCCACTCACATCATAATGGACAACTTTCCTTGGAGACGGCAGCTCTTCTGAAGTCATCCTTTGAGTGCCATCTGACTTGAGGGGCTTAACTTCTGGCACAATTGTTGACACTGTTCTGCTTTGATTCATTAGCCTTCTAGTATCTGACAATGTTTTAATGCTGTGCATAAGATTTTTAGTGGCTCATTCTTTTGTGTGGAGAGCCAATTCCTTCTTTGCAGTCTGTTCTTAATCTGGAAGATTTGCTGAAATGTGTTCAACTTTGGGTGACCCTGCTGGCATTTGAAATACCAGAGACATGATTTCCAGTGTCACAGCAGCACACAAACCACCACAGCATCATGACAAAATGACATCCAGGTGGTGGCTTTCCTTTCTACAAAGATCCTTAAAATAATTATCCCAGAACGAGGAAAAACATAAACATTTACACAGTAGAAGGCTGGATGGAATTCACTGATTCAAGGTCAGAGACTAATTAAAAACGATGTAAGACAAAGACGACTTGGCTATAGGGTAGTTGTTTTATGGTTATTATATGCAGTCTTGCACCACAGCTACCAGGATGACAACTTAAAAGATAACATACAGCTATTTTCAGTAAATTGTTAAGGGTCCTTGTGTTGGACAGGGTTCTCTAGAGAGACAAACCAGATTGCTAGTAATTATATATAAATATATTTATAAAGATAGATATATAATACAAGAAATGAACCATTAAATTATATACAGATAGATAATACAAGAAATTAACAGTTGAATTATAAAGCAGTGAGACACTAGCAGTCCTTTAAGGCTTGAGAGCCTCCAGTTGCCAGTCCCTTTCTGTAGAGAGATCTGGGCTATATAAACCCAGGCAGCAAACAGAAAGGCAAGTCACCAACTATCACCAACTGTCAGTCCCCAGCTCCAGAGATGAACATTCCAATCGTGTGGGCTTAAAGGGACCTCAAATTACAGCGACACAGTCCACAGGCTAGGCATCCAACAGGTAGTGTACCCCTTTAAATTGAGGCACAGAACAAGCAAGGAGAGGCTCACTGAGCCATTTATCCCTCCACCCTTCAATTAATCCTACTAGTGTTTATCGGCCAGGCTGGCACAACAAACTATCGCAGTCCTGTTCTCCATGGAAGGATACGGGCAAAACTGGGTTTTTTAGTCTAGCCACAAGCCAGTATTTCCTACAATGTGGTCCCTCTCCACATTTACCATCATAAGACCATCACTGAAGGCTGGGTAGTCAAGTAAAAGGAAAGAATTAGATGGGGCCTGAGAGTTGTACTTTCAAACATACTCTTTCTGGTGGCAAACTGTCACTCCTTAGGTTTCCCCCAGATTTATCTTAACATTATATTCATTGCTGGCTTGGTAGTCAGAAAATAACTCAAATTGAATCTAAATTTGTGTCAAAGTTCAAAAGGGAATTACAGTTCCCACTGGAGACCTTACCTTCCACAAACCAAGTACTTTAAACTTTAAGCTCTAATACATTTCCTCCTCTCCTCATGGATATTATTTAAAATCCTTTGATCACATTTAGGCTTTCATGTTTTATTCTGCTTGCACTGGTTGATGGTCCTTTCAATGACAATTTCATTTAAGACAAGTCTTTAAGCCTCCTTTAGGACAGTGGAGCCCATTGAATTCTTTCATTGTGATTTTCATGATAACCTAGTCTTTAGTGATTGTCTTATGGAGATAATATCAAAAGGGTCCACTTTGTAAGAACTACCTAGCTTGTGGGTAGACTACAAAGCTTAAAGTGGGAACTGAAGTCCATTCAGAGAATATATCCTGTTTTGCAAGGGGCTCATAAAAGTTCAGGGGCATTTTCTGTTATCTGTAAGTGTTTGTGTGTGTGTGTGTGTGTATGTGTGTGTGATCTTAATGGGCAGTATATACGCTTTCTGAGAAATTACATTAGAAGTAACCTTCAGTTTTGAAAGGGAATCAAAGGTAAATAAACAAACAAAAAAACATAGATTCAGGAATGGGGTATGTGCTTACACTAAATCCTAGCTCCAACTTAAGAACAATTAGTTCTTACATCATGGCCCTGCACAATACTCGCCCTCGGGAAGGGAACACAGAAGATATGGATGAGATAGCAAAATGTGGTGAAGAAATTAGATGGTGTGTCTGTGTTAGTCTTTGTAGACTAGAGAAGCAAATTCATAGACATGCTCATCTGTGTATAGGAAAGAGATTTATATACAAGAACAATTTAATATTGAGAAAACAGCCCAGTCCAGATCAAGTCCATAAGTCCAATATTAGACCATATGTCTGATACCAATCTATAAAGTCCTCTTCAGACTCATGAAACACATGCAGTGATGCCGCATGCAGAAGATCACAGGCCAGGGTGTGTAAGTTTTGTGGATCCAGTGGATTGTAAGCATCTCAGTACTGTCAGCATCACATGACTCCTCCAGGGCCAGGGTTCACACTGCCATCAACATAGCCCCATGTGTCTTTTCAGTAGAGAGTCTCCCAGGGAGTGAACAGAGAGAGATAATGTCTCCCACCTCCAAGGAGGAAATACCAGAGTTCCCAGAATCCTCAGGAGAAGGCCATGCCCACACAGAGGACTCATTGGCTATATCCCGATTGACAGGCTAGACTCCACCCCAACACTCTTAATCCTCAAATTGACACCAGATTATGTAACTACCACAGACCACCCCTTGTCAATTTGACACTTGCATATAACTCTAGCCATATGTAATTTTTAAACAAACATTAATAAAATTTTATCTGTACCTAATAAGATAAAATGCATACAATTTTAAAAGTGCCACCCTCATTTACACATGACATTATAAGTGAACACAACAAAAATATCCTATGCCTAACAATTGCAGTTAAGTAACACCTACACCTTAATCCTATAATACTATGAATGCATTCCCCCACCTATGAAAGTTTGTAAGCCAACCACGTCATGCCTTTATGCTCCCAATTTTGGGTATCCAATTTCTATACTGCCCACTTACATCAACCCAGTACTCTGAGGAGACAACCACATTTTCGATGTGAAGAATCTTCATTACAGGTGGAACCTTGTGAGTGTACATCCATAAAGAAAGTCAAATCAGGACAAGCCATCTATAAAGCCTGCAGCAATATGCACCAGTTTACGGGATCAAAAATCTTCTCTTCATCTGGTCAGGTCTGGTCAACTCAATGTGGGCTGCCTCACTTAACCTCACCAGGATGTCCATTGGTTGCCTCGCCTTTAGACCATGGCCCCATCACAAATTCTCAACCAGCCTAGCCCTTGTACTAGATCATGAACTTTAGACAAGTCAACACGCTCTTGTCTTTTCCTCTAGTTCCTGTAAACCAGGTCTACAGGTGTCAGTGGCCAGAGTCAACCCAATTCTTTATTGCTGCATATCTCCCACTTCCACTCAACAAGTGGATCCAGGTGGTCACCTAGCAAGCATCTAAGCCTGCCCACAGGCTTCTTTTACCATTCAGTCCTACAGAGGAGTTTTCCTCATGGTTTCAGATTTTTTCCAACTTCTAACAAAAACAACTAAAGTTCAAACTTCAAAAAGCCAAAAGAGTTTATTTTTCTTCAATTTCTCAACAGCCCCCAGACAAGTCTCTTGGAATGCAAATATCCCAAGTACTCCAAATCACTGGGTGGGGTTTATCCTTTCAGAGCCTTCTTTGTAGGCATGTCCTAAACCCATCTAAGATAGAATTTTAATGACTTAAAGCAAGTAGGATTAAAAGCTCTCTATTTTCATACTTCTCAAAATTTTCTATAAATCTTTATATAAAAAATAAAGCAAAGAAAAATCAGTATAAACAAAGTAGAATCAGATACTAAACACTATTTTTTTCCACTTTCATTTTATTTATTTATTAAACAATCATTTTATTGGGAACTCTTACAACTCTTGTTACAATCCATACATCGATTGCATCAGGCATGTTTGTGCGTATGTTGCCTTCATTCTTGTTTAGACATTTACTTTCTATTGAAACCTTGGCATCAATTCCTTTTTCCCCTCCTCCACTCCCCTCATAACCCCTTTATAGACTATAAATTATTATTATTTTCATATCTTACATCAACCACTGTCTTCTTTCCCTCATTTTTCTGTTGTTGTTTCCCTTGGAGAGGGGTGTATGATTATGTGCCAATCATTACAATCAGTTACCCCTTCCTCCCTTTCTCTCCTTCCTTTCCCCCTACCCTTCTGGTATTGCTTTTTCCACTCCTGTTCCTGGATTCCATGTGTTGTGAGCCCCCATCTCTTATCTATACCCGTGTACATGCTCCGGTCTAATCTAAATTGAGAAGCAGCACTGGGGTCATGGTAGTGGAGGGTCAGGAAGTCTCAAGGAACCAAAGGAATAATGTGTGTTTCATTGATACTTTACTGTACCCTAGTTGACTCATTCCTTCCCTGTGACCCCTCTGTGTGGGGATTGTTTCATAAAGGGGCTTTGGGTCTCTCCTCCACACCCCTTTGTCCTCCACAATATGTTTTAATTTGTTTGTTATGTGTCTTCTGGTGCCTATTACCCGGACCCTATGACTCATGATTACACCAGTGGTGTGCTTCTTCTCTGCTGATTTAACATCAAGCCTTTAAGACCCCAGACACTATATCTTTTAATAGCTGCACACCATCCACATTTGATGCTTTGGGGCCCTTGTCAAAGATCAGTTGTCTATATGCTGATGGTTTTATTTAGGGGTTTCTGTTCTTTTCTAGTGGTCTGCTAGTACCACGCTGTTTTGACCACTATGGCTGTGTAGTAGGTGTTAAAGTCAGGTAAAGCGAGCCCTCTAACTTTGTGTTTCTTCTTGAGGAGTTCTCTGCTAGTTCTGGGCTTCTTCCCTCTCTATACTAAATTGGTGGTCAGTTTTACCAATACTTTGAAGAAGGTTGTTGGTATTTGAATGGGATAGTATTAAACTTATAAAGTGCCTTGGGTAGGATTGACATCTTTACTATATTGAGTCTTCTGTTTCATGGGCAATTCTTCCATTTGTAGAGATTTCTTTTGGTTTCCTAAACTCAATTCTTAAAACAGTCAAGTTCAATACTTACGTAGCGTATCTTAATCCTTTTATAAGCTATTCTATTGATACAAATATGGGATTAGGCCTCTGAGCACATCAAACCAGATCCAGGCTTTCTGTCAGCCATTTTGACCTTCTGTCAGTCATTTTGATCCTCTGTCAGTCATTTTCTCTAACCAGCATGGTCTCTGAGAGATTCAAGGGGCGATTTCTAACCCTGAGCTGAAAACATACATTAACAACATTCATTTTTGACATTTCCTACAGGAATAACCAAACATTACAACCAATGAAAAGAACCAAAACTTAACTTCTCATGTTCTTTCCAGAAAACAACCCAGTAAACTGCATGGACATAACTGACTTCTGACTAGTCCAGGAAGAAACACTACCACGAGGTAGAGGTCAAGCAGACATTTACCCACATCTTTATGATTTGGCTCTCTAGTGTAACACTCCCAGTGTACCATAACGTGTTAGTTTCGTCTGTGGCTTAAAGGCTTGTCTCCAAACAAAAGCACACCATCATCAGTCACCGAAGGACTGTAAAGCATATAAGCCATAGTAGAAGGAGGGATTAGTATCAGAGTCTAAATTGTGAGACTCCGGGTTGACAGTGGGAGCCCAAGATGCATTTGTGGGATCTACATAGGAAATAAGCTTCCAGTGATCTCCCTCTATCCACAAGAGAGGAAAGGGAGGGAAGTAGTGACTCAACCGAGTGCATTGGAGAGATGAGGATAGAAGACCAAAGAGATAAACCTGACTTGAACAGTTAAAAGTTTGTCAGTTGATCCCCCACACTTGTGCATTCTGGACCTGATCTGATTTTCACCATTTTCTTTATTTTTGTTTTGTTGTGTTTGTTTATATTAGGATTTATCACAGAGGTGTCATGTCACTGGGGGTCATCCTCTTGAAGTTGTGTTATATTCTTGTCTATTTTTCAGTATATGAAAACCAGGACAGCAAGTAGGATAAAGGTGTTTTGTTTTGTTTTGTTTTGGGGGCGGGGTGGGACAGTCGGGGGGGGTGGGGTGGTAAAAGGGAGATGGCGTCAAGGAGTCCAGCAAGGAAAAGAATGTTTGGAAACTGATTGTGGTAACAATTATACAATATGGCTTGGCATGATTGAACTATGAAATTATATTATATATGTATTTACTCCCAATTAATAATAATTTTTAAGTAACCTCCATATAACATTTGGTGATTCTAGGAACAATTACAATTACTATCCTTAAACTAGTCAATAACAGAGATTAAATATTAATGAAAAAATATAAAGGGAAGTCTTTTGGTTAAAATATATGGAAAGGCCTACCTATACAAATTAATAGAACTTAAGTGACAGGAAAAACTACATGATACATAATGAGGGTTAGGCACAAAGGAACAATTTCAATAGCACTCATTCATTAAGGGAAAATTATTAATCTACAGAACCTAGATGTATGTAAGACCTAAAAAGGGATACAAATATATTGATAGTATATGTGGGAAAGTCTTACCAGAAAAGAAATCCAAGTTAAAGCAACCTCAAAAGTAGACTTAAGCTTAAATTCTGAGCACTAGGTTTGTGGACGGGTGCAATTTACAATGAGAGTCCTAAATCCATTTTGAGTCTCCACATAGATCTGGTCTCCACTGAGGTCACTTTGACCATCGGCCAACAATGGAAAGACTTTATCTTATGTACTTTGGATATGCTACCAAGAGAGACTAGTCCCCAGAGAGTGGTGTCATGCTTGGTAAAGAGGAGGGACGGCAGAAAAGAGGAAATCCCTCTACAAGACGGATTGACACAATGGCTGCAACAATGGGTTCAAACGTAAGAAAAGTAGTGAGGCTGGAACAGGTCTGTGCAGTGTTTCCTTCTGTGGCGCACAGGGTCGCTGTGCACATGGGACTTGAGAGCACCTAATGACAACATTGACCAGCAATGTAAAAGTTTTGCCTTCAAGCAGAGTGTGTGTGCTGTGACTCCCTTTACCCACCCAGGGAGGGATAGTCTAGCCACCAGGAACCTGCCTGAATGTGCCCTTGATGGGAATTGGGATAGTAGGGTTTATGGCTATGGGTTGTATGATTATGAATTGTGACCCAACCGAAGTGGTCAGATGGCCTCAGAACTAACCCTGTAAACCTTTCTAGATTGCAATACTACCATATCCCAATCACGGAGCCCTGGCGGTATAACGGTTACAACTTGGGTTGCTAACTGCAAGGCCAGTAGTTCAAAACCAGCCACTCCAAGGAAAAAAGACAAGGCTTTCTACTCCTGTAGAGTTATAGTCTCAGAAACCTACAAGATCAGTTTACTCTTGTCCTAAAGGATTGATATCTGTTGGAATAGATTTGATGGCAGTGAGTTCAGGGTCCCTATTATAGACTTGTCTGTGATGGTGATGAATTAATCTGCCACCAATCATGATTTTGTGACAATTTCCTAGTTAAGTGACTGCATGACTGTGAAGCCTCAAGACACTATTACAGCCTCCCTCATCCAGATGATTCATTTTCGTCTTGGTTTTTGTCTTTGTCGTATTTAAGACTTAAGAAATGGATCACTACAAATTATATTTTAATTGGGGGGTCTCTTTTTCCTCTATAACATTTAAAAATCCATGACGTTGGGAAAGATGTCCTCTGCTTCTGCCTACTAACTAACTAACAAATGAATGCTTCAATTCCTTTAGTCTGAGACAAATGTATCTAAGGCTTAACACTTTTCAGTTTGGCAGCATACAGACTGATCAGGAGAGCAAAATTCAGCCTATTCCAGTGGGGTTTCAACAAATTCTTTTATTGATGTCCTCTCCAATATATGATATTTTTGGTGAAATTAAGCAGACTTGGAAATCAAAAGCATCTTGCGTATGAAAAACACTATGTAATTTTGCAAGATAATCCAAAGCCCAGGTAGCCTAAAGTAGGAGAGTCATCCAAATCACCAAAAGTGGAAGTGAAAAAATTAAGGCAAAGATCCAGGATTAGCAGCTTGCTGATAAAGGGTGGACTCTTCCTGTTGGGGATCGACTAAATTCTACTGTGTTTTTCCCAAGAGCAAACTTCCTGTCCCTTATTTATCCACCGAGAGTCAAGAGCTACTTTCTCAAAAACAGAAGTGTAGTTTAAGGCAAAAAGGAATTTAAGCAAAACCATGTACTGACCATTTTAGTTAAGCGATGTGTTGTAAGCTTTGGGGGTGCCTCACTTATTTCCTCTCCTCTGAGCATGAATTTCCATAGAATTCTTTGTTCCTCATTACAAGTGTATCTTTCTGCTTCTGTGATTTCAAGTTCGGGTAACTGTACAAGGCCATGTTGGAGGAACCATGTGGTTTCTCTAATGACGAATTCAAGGTGAGGTCGAACTCCTCAAAGGACCTACTGTAATGTCAAGATAATGATTTTTTTTATAGAGGAAGAATGTTTGTGGAAATGGTACGGTTGCCCCATTTGACCTCCTCCAACTTTGGTATGGAGAAAGAGAATCAATTCCACACCAACCCAAGGCATGTGGCCACAAAGCACAAGTCAGACATGCCTTCACCCTTCATCCTACAAAGGCACGCTACTTCTCTACTGAGTTCAATCATGTGTTGCAATGACTACATGAGATTCACAGACAATGCTCATGATTATGAGACTTTATTATTAGGGAAGCTACCAAGTTACCAAATGGTAAGGGTTCAGTTACTTAATCCGAAGTGCCTCTTCTCAGCCATCCCGGCAAGCATGTTGCTCTGGTTCTTGGTCTTTCAGCCATGTGCTCCCTTGGCCTCTGCCTCTGTAGGCTAGGAAGTCCACCACCATTCTGCCTCACCATCTCACGGTGTCAGTGATGTGGCTTCTGATGCCTCTGCTCCCTCTGCCACTCAGACAAAGATCACGAAGATGCTCTACTGGTGGCACTTCTTTCTTAATCCTTTCTTAAAGGATTATCTCTGATTCTGCTTCTGAGATGGTTCTCATACCCAGAAGAATAAAACTGACCAATACCAAAGTTGGAGTACTCTACATGTTACTTACATGCTCTCATCCAGCCACTAGGTAGGAATTACAAAATCGATGGCTAGAAGTCATAACAAGTAATTTCATGTCACCACTGTGGGCTCTCCCATCTTCTATGAATGTCAGAAATCCATAGTGAAATAGAAAATAGAACATAAACATAAACAACAATATTAGGCCAATTGTCTGAAACAACCCAGAAAACTAAGATCATAAGGTCTTTGTAATGTTGTTTATATTTCTGTTCTATTTTCTATTTCACTGTGGATAAATAAGCAGTACCTTAGCAACAAACACATTCAGTAGCACCTCAGGGTGCATGTTAGTATAGATGTGGCAACATTGACCTATCTCACTGCAAGGTGGTTCCTTTGGAAACATGCAGAAGATCACAATGACATTCTATTTTGTCTCTTAAAAAATTTTATTCATGTGACATTCTATTTTGTAAAATTATGGTTTGAATTCCAGGCATTTTTCTAGTTATGGAATTTATAACATTGTTAAGTTTACCAGGAATAACTTCTAATTTGAGAGTCATAATATCTAAACTCGTGTAAAATCTAATTATTTCCATTTATGTAAGAAGCAATTTGAGTAATTAATAGCTGCATATATGTTTCTTCTTTTAAAAAAGAAATTTCTTTTAATAATCCCTTTAAGCACTTTAAAGAATTGAGATCCTTTGCATGTAAAAATGAACACACACACACACACACAAATGAACATATATTCTAAAGCAAAAAGTAAAAATAAAATAGGCCCATGTAATTTGAAAGGCAATAGGTAACCAATTTCTTCCACTTTTACTCTCCTCTCAGTAAGCAGTCTACTTGTTATGTTTTTCTCTGGCCTGACTACTGGGCTGTGGGAAGCCCTAGCTCGTCATCTCCCTGCACCTCCACTGTTGGCTTACCCTAGGCCTTTGGAGCTACCTTATCTAGCTTGGTCAAATGAAAAAGATTTTTATTTCAAGGTTTTTATAAACACAAAAGCCTGTGCCTAAATTATTCATTTAATTAATTCTTTATAACATCAACACTAGTTAGTTCATAAGTATCATTTGACATCAAAACCAATCAGAGTAAGCCTTTGATATATTGTTATCTAATTTAATAATACAAACTGAGGTAAAATATTTTATCTTTGTAACTGTTTTATGCATGTTTCATAACTTTTTTTGAGAGAAATCAATTTAGAATAATCTGTTGATTTTTCTTCAAAACCATTTTATTGGGAGCTAGAAGAGATATCATACCATTCCTTAGTTCAATCACATCAAGCAGTATTTTACCATTGCTACCACAATAAATTTCAAAACATTTTCTTCTTTTTTGAACTCCTTGATATCTGCTCCCTTTTACCCTCCCCCCCACCGACCCCTCCCCCTCTTTACCCCCATACGACCCCTTATTCCACCTGTTGTCTCTATAGGTGCATCAGTCCTGGGTTTCATATACTAAAAATAGAAAAACACATAATAAAGATTCATGTACATGACCCACAATGCCAAAATACATCAAAGATAAATTTCAATATAAAAAGAATCACAGAAAAGATTGAAAACTAGATGCGGCCCAAAGTGTTTCAGAGGGAGGATCAAGTGACAAGGCTTTAACCATTCAAGTCAAGTTTATCACGTTCATCTCCTATAGTCATCTCTCCAATACTCTGACTGGTAACTAAATTTGTTCATTTTAAGGCCTTTAAAAAAATCATTTCATTTAGGGATCGTACAACTCTTATCACAATCCATCCATCCATCCATCCATTGTGTCAAGCACATTTGTACATTTGTTGTCATCATTATTTTCAAAACATTTCCTTTCCTTTCCCCCAGCGTCCCTCATGAACCCTTGATAATTTATATATATATATATATATATATATATATATATATATATATATATATATATATATATATATTTCATATCTTACACTGACTGATGTCTCCCTTGACCCACATTTCTGTTGTCCATTGCCCAGGGAAGGGGTTATATATAGATCATTGGGGTCAGTTCCCCCTTTCTCCCTGCACCTTCCACTTACCCTCCTGGTATGGCTACTCTCAATATAGGTCCTCAGGGATTTATCTGTCCTGGATTCCCTGTGTTTCCAGCTCTTATCTGTACCAGTGTACATCCTCTGGTCTAGCCGGATTTCTAAGGTAAAACTGGGACATGATAGTGGTGGGGTGGGGGGGAGGAAGTATGAAAGAACTAGAGGAAAGTTGTATGTTTCATCATCGCTGCACTGCACCCTGACTGGCTCATCTCCTCCCCACAACCCATCTGCAAGGGGATGTCCAATTGCCTGCAGATGGCTTTGGGTCTCCACTCCGCACTCCCCTCATTCACAATGATATGATTTTTTTGGTCTTTGATGCCTGATATCTGATCCTATCCATACCTCGTGATCATACAAGCTGGTACGCTTCTTCCATGTGGACTTTGTTGCTTCTCAGTTATATGGCTGCTTATTTACCTTCAAATTTAAGATCTTTTTTTACCAATCAAAATAACTAATTATTTTTTTCCATTGCACTTGTTAAATGAGCCAAATTGTATTCTCAGAGTAGGTACTGAAAGCCTAATTCACATGACAGACACAAGATGCAGTTTCACTCCTGGTGAGGCTGAGTGCAGCTTTATAGAAGAGAAAGCATGAGACCAGATAGACTGTTCACTCAAGATTATAAGGGAAGTACTCAAGACAAATCTTGTTTCCCCGATAATGTGATTGAGATATAATTCACAGATCATATACTTCCATAGTTCAGTGATTTTTAAAGAGTTGTCTATATACATCACATAATCAGATCTATAACATCCTCCCCCAGTGAAACAATAAAGAGGTCTTCAGGGCTGGCCCCAATCCCAGCTATGTGGACCTCTTCCCCCCACCAAAGAAGGCACTACAGAGGACAGCACTGAAGCTACAGCTCAGGGAGAGGGGTGCCTCAGTTTAGAACTCACAGGAGTAAACGACGAGGAAAGGAGAGAGCGTGGAACACATCCTGACCCACCAACCCCTGAGAAGCCCTTATTGACCCATAGCACTATGGGGCACAACACTGAAGACACAGTGTGGGAATGAGTCCCATCTGACCCCACCAAACCGGGTGAAACACTAAGGGCATGCAACAGAGCAGCAAGGGGAAGCAAAGCAACAAAGTCCCCAGGGAATACCAAAAATAGACATTGGGACCAGAGCATGGCATCCCATCAGACTTGACCAGAGAACACTCATAATGGTCAACAAACAGACCTGGAAATATTTATAGGCTTTTCTTGTTTATTGTTGGTTTTTGATTCTTTTGTTTTCTCTTTTCTTTTGTTGTTTTGCTTTGTTTAGTTTTTGTGCTTACTATTGTTTTTGCATGTCTATCTAAATAAGATGCATGGGGATAAACAATCTGGAAGAGAAAAAAATGGGACCGATGGTCTGGGGAACATCAGAGAGGGGTAGGTGGGGGAAAGGAAGGGAGGTGTCAACAAACCCAGGGACAAGGGAAAAACAAGGAGGGTGTAGGATGCCCTGTCGGGCTTGATCAAGTGCAATGTAGTCGAGAGGAATTACTGAAACCCGAATGAAGTTAGAACATGATAGTGGGACAAGAGGCAAGTAAAAGAATTTAGAGGAAAGAATTAGGAGGCCAAGGACATTTATAGATGTCTGAGGTAGTTAGTATATTGTTCCAGCCTGGCCGATAAACACATGTGGGATTAATTGAAGGGTGGAAAGATACATGGATTGGCCAGCCTCACCTTTCTTGTCTCTCACTCTTTGATCATCAGACCAGTGTGTGGCTGCCTTGCTTGTTCTGTGCCTCAATTTGCAGCTACACTACCTGTGGGACACTAACCTGTGGACTGTGTCGCTGTAATTTGAGGTCCCTTTAAGACCTCCTTCGCCATACAATTGGAATTTACATCTCTTGATCTGGGGACTGACTGTTGGTCAACTGGCTGACAGTTGGTGACCTGCCTTGCTGTTTGCTGCCTGTGCCGGGATAGCCTGGATATCTCTACACAGAGGACTACCTGGTGGCCCTCAAGACTTGAAGGACTGCCAGTGTCTCACAACTCTCTCTCGGGAGTGAGTTGCATTGAGCCATTGGTACTGTTTTATACTTTAATGGTTCATTTCTTGTATTATCTATCTGTCTATCTAATTTAAGAGTTCATTTCTTGTTATATCTATCTTTATATATATGTATGTATATATAATTATTAGCAATCTGGTTTTGTCTCTCTAGAGAACCCTAACACATGTTTGAATACAGGCATGTATATATGTAAATCTATTTACATATAAGGATAGGGAAATAGATTTATGTACATATATTTATATGTTAAGTATTAAGGTAGCAGGTGTACATTGGGCCACTACTCAAGTAAGTACTCCCTCAACCCAAGAACACTGTGTTCTAGTAATCTGGAATTATGTGCTGCTCACCTTCTCTGACACGATTTCTGAAGACAAAATGGGTACATAAACAAATGTAGTAAAGAAAGCTGATGGTGCCTGGCTATCAAAAGTTATAGTGTCTGGCTTCTTAAAAGCTTGAAAATCAACAAGTGGTTATCTAGCTCAGAATCAACAAAGCCCACATGGAAGAAGCACATCAGCCTGTGTGATCATGAAGTTTCAATGAGATCAGGTAACAGGCATCAAAAACTCAGAACAAAATATCATATTGATGTAACGAGGGGGAGTGTGGAGTGGAGACTCAAAGTCATCTGTAGACAATTGGACATCCCCTCACAGAAGGGTCACAGGAAGAGATGAGCCAGTCAGAAGACAGTATAGTACCGATGAAACATACAACTTTCCTATAGTTCTTTAATGCTTCCCACCCCCCATATACGCTGTCATGACCCCAATTCTACCTTACAAATCTGGCTAGACCAGAACAAGTACACTGGTACAGATAAGAGCTGGAAACACGGGGAATCCAGGACCGATAAATCCCTGAGGACCAATAATGAGAGTAGTGAAACCAGGAGGGGAAGGGGAAGGAAGGAGGAGAAAGGGGAACCAATCACAATGATTGACATATTACTCCATCCCAGAGGGACGAACAACAGAAAAGTGGGTGAAGGGAGACATCAGTCAGTCAGTGTAAGACATAAAAATAATAATACTTTATAAATCATCAAGTGTTCATGAGGGAGGGAGGTTGGAAGTGGATGGGGAGTAAGCTGATATCAAGGGCTCAGGTAAAAACAAAATGTTTTTTAAATGATGAGGGTACCATGTACAAATGTGCTTGACACAATAGATGGATGGATGGATTGTGATAAGAGCTGTAAGAACTCTCAATAAAATGATTTTTAAAAAACATCCTCTCCACTTCCTGTATTCGTTTGCTTCCCATTACCCTCCATCCTAGTCCCTCCCCTTTTTGTGTCCTCAATAAACAATTACACCAATTATTGTCTCTCTACATCTGCCTCTCATCAAAACAGATCTTAATTCAGTTTTCTAGATGACTACCTCAAATATCATCCAAGTGGACATCATCTTGGGTCTGGATCACATATGAGGTCTTTGGAGTGTAAACAACATGCTTCTAAGGACTCTGCCTATGATTTTCCTTATAACTTTCTATTTCATAACATTCTACACCAGAATAAAAGTCCTAAAAACTACAACACAAAACCAGTCCATGTATACATATATGAAAGTAGTTACATAACTTCAAGTTATTTCCGTTAGGCCAACCTATTTTAAGATTACCTGCGTTCATTCTTGGATCTAGTCTGTGACCCCTTGCCTCAATTCTTGTCCCAAAGGTGGCCACTGATTTTCTAAGTCAATCTTGGCAACTGTATGACAAGATCCACTGTATGAGCCGAAATCCAACCTGATTTTTGGATGTGGGAATTCCCTTTCTTACCAAGAAACGATGTGTGATTCAAAGTGTGAAATACAGGCCAGGAATTTTTGGTCAGGAACTTTTGGTCTTCCCTGTAAATTTCACAAACTTGTTGGTTTTCCCTGTGAATTTCACAGAACCATTACCATCTTCCCCTGGGTATTTCTTTCAAGATTCCACACAAAATGTGGCTACAAAACCTCAGACAGCCACACTTGGCAACAGTGTTTCTCAGCGTTTCTGTCAAAAGGCTGGGATTCCTTCTAGAAACCTCACTAATGTGCACACATGTAACATTCTAGGTAACAACACTGGACTCCCAGACCACCTGTCTGCAAGAAAGTACACTGCTGGTTTTTAATATGGTGCACCTACCCAAATATCTCTAACTTCGACCAAATGATTGGGTGGAACGATGTAAGCAGGGCATGTGGAACCGTACTAGAGGGGATGGGTCTGTTTCAGTTACCACCCTCAGCCCTGAAGCTGTAAGGATGAGTCATCTTCGAGCATCAGTAGAGAAGAGAGAAACCCCACGAACCTTAGAAACACACATTCCGTATCTCGGTCTGAAGTGGCAGAGCCACCAAGACTCAATGCATCACAGACGGTGCCATGGAGACTGAGAAGAGCAGCGCCCAAACAATGGAGCACTTTTTCCTTGTCTGGCCTAGGACTGTGGAACTGTGGCACAGAGTGATGGCTGGCTGGCTTCCAGGCCCATGGAGGTAAATGCCTAGGGATCCTGTGGCTGAGAGACTAAGAACTGGACAGAGACGTGGCTGCCAGGTGGTTGAGAGTCAGAGAACCAGAGAGAGACTTGGTTTCTGGCTGAGGAGACCAATGACTGTATCATTACTCTTTCTTGATCCTGACTTATTTGTAATCAATTAACTTCCCTAAGAAACCTACTCCACTGTAAGTATTGCCCCTGTGAGTTCTGTGCAGAGATTTCAAACCTGGCAAACGCATAGAGTGGTGTGGGAAGAATGGCTGGGGTGAGAATAAGCAAAGAAGGATGCACCACAGAGGCATGGTTGACCCCTCATGGTCATGGGGAAGCCCGAGGAGATCAGATACTGACCCTCAATTGCGGTTTATTGCACAGGCCACAACGTGTTTGCAAACAGGACAAACAGAAGCAGAATTCTCCTGGACACATCATCAAATATAAACAGCTTTCAGAAGAAAGAAAAGACACAAACGGAAACTAGTTTTCAACGTCATTACTGAAATCCTGAATTAGTTCTAGTATATGCAGTTTAAAACAGAGGGCCCCAAACCAGTACCCTGAGAGGAGGAGAAAAAGGCAAGCTCATTTATCAAGGAGATTAAGTTTTAGATGAAAACTTAGTGGTTTCCCAAGGTCAAATAAAATTCCTAGCACGGAGTTGCTCTTTGAGATTCTAAGTTACTGCCTGGAAAACTGAAAAACTGGCCACATTATTTTCCCCCCAGACTATTCTTAATGAGACTCTGCCAAGATAGATAGATACAGTGGACAGGTAGATGCAAGCAAGTCCATATATTGGACACAGGTCCCAAGGGGGAATTTTTATAGCCCTGCCCCACATTGCACCATTTTCCAATTTCAGAGCAGGTTCGAGTTTATTCGGATTTAAGAATCTTGGGCTTAGCAAATCCTGATAAAGAAGCACTGTTGCTTAAAGAAGTGTTGCTTCATCTATGAGTGCCCAAGAGCTGCAGCGGTGTTACCTCGGTGACACGAGGAAAGCTGAGCTTCTGACCTGTCCTCTGAATCTGACAAGAAAGTCTTGAATTGACTTTTACAGATGACAGCCACCCTTTGGGGTTTCACTGGTTAGCCTGTGCATTTTGTTGTTGTGGTTTATGGCACCCCAAATTCCATAAACTTAAAAAACTTCTAGCACAGTACTTTACACAGAACGGATTTCATGCTGCTCTCACAAGCAGGGGCAAACACAAAAATCTGTTGAAAGAGATTTATCCAGAACTTCATACCATGGCCACCAGTGGGGATAAATAAGATCCTTGGCAAGGGGTGGGAACAGCAGAGGAAATGCAAAGGAAAATGCATTAGGCCAAAGTTCCGCAAGTGAAATTTGTCTTGTAATTTATAAACCTCGATATACAATCAAGCACTCCTAGAAGGGCTAAAACACCATCTTGAAACATGCAAGAGGTGTATCCTAAAATCTAATTTTAGTTCCTTACAAGCTCTACTGTTATTTCCCCCTAGGATCTTTTAAGAGATCACCAATGGTATTGCTCTGTAAACCTGGAGATATTAATAACTAGCAAACAGACCGAGTTAACAGTAGTCAGGAGAAAAATATACATTGTAAGATTTAATAAGAGTGTTGGAAAGTCATACCAAACATGGGGCTCAAAATGTAAAGATTTTTGCCTACAGGGTCTCAAAAGGCTCTAAGAAATTCCTTCCTACCTATTCCAGTCCTGCCTGTGGAGGTCCCTCTGGGAGCGACATCTTTGGATCTCACCTTCAAAGCCACCTTGCCTTAAGGGGGAAAAAAACCAAAGTAACCAAATTCAAACATATTCTGTAAAGATCCTTTTATTAAACCTTGAACAGGTCAAGGATAATATAAAGATACTCATCCTGGAATGAAGGAAACTATCTGAAAATACATAGTACAGAGGTCATTGCTGAATTTTTTTCATAGACCAAATACATTCATGCAATCAGCACTCAAGTCACAAAACAAAACATGGTCAGAAGACCCCGCTGTATTGGGCTTGAGTCGCTGGCCCTCCATCCCCGAAGCCCACCACAGCTTATCTCTAAGAGCATAAGAGGGGGAACCAAAAACAACTGGATTTTTTTTCCAAAGCTATGTATTTAAACTTTTTTTTTTTTTTTTTTTACAAAACAACCTTATCACCTTCAAAGTACTCTCCGTTACACTAATACATTTGTCAAATCTGCGAGTCCATTCTTGGAAACATTTTTCAAACTCATCTGTTTGGTTGGCTGACAGCACCTCCCTCGTTTTATTCCTTCACCTCTTCTGTGTCCTCAAATCGCTGTCCTTTTATGTCTCTCTTCATTCAGAAAAGCAAAAAGAAGTCGCACAGAGAGAGGCCAGGTGGATAAGATGCATGGGCAAGAGAGACATGCTCTATTTTTGCCAAAAACCGGCACACTGAGATGCCTGTGTGAGCAAGTGCATTGTCATGGTGGCAAAACCAGTCTCCCATCAGCCACAAATCGGGCGTTTTTTGTCACACACTGTTACACTATCTTTTCAGAACCTCTAAATAAGAAGCTTGATTAAAAGTCTGACCTGGTGGAATGAACTCCAAATGCACTATCCCCCTCACATCAAAATCACAAATGAGCGTTGTCTTGATCTTTGATTTCACTTGATAAGATTATTTTTCAGTGAGGTGACCATCGCATCTTCCATTGGCTTGACTGATGTTTGCTTTGGGGGTTGTAAGAATAGGACCATGTCTCATCACCAATAATGACCTTGGGAAAAAAAGTCAGGGTCGCTTCAGAGCGTTTCTTTCACAGCAGGGCATGTTTCCAGTCAACAGTCTTTTTCCCACTCAGTCAGAACCCAAGGCACAAATTTCGCAGTGACCCTTCTCATTCCCAAATCTTCCATTAAAATTTGCTGAGCCAAGCTCCAAGATAGTTCGATAATGCCACAATCTCTTCCATGGTCTGTTGTTGGTCTTGGGGCACAAGTGCATGGATTTTTGTAGACAGTTTTGTCTGTTTGGGAAGTTGATGGACGCCCAGAATGAGGTTTGATATCAATCGACATTTCACTTTGTTTGAAATGAGAAAACCACTTGTACACAAGTTTTTCCCATAGTGCTGTCCTTGTAAGCTGTGTTCAACATCACAACAATTTCTGTGGCATTTTTCCTGAGCAGGAAACAAAATTTCACAGCCGCATGCAATTCTCTTAAATTGGCCATCACACACACACACACACACACACACACACACACACACACAAAATGAGGATCAAGAGAAACTGCTTTTATAAAAATATTCACTGTGACCAGAGAGAACCTTCCCAGACAACACTACTGGGTGCACTAACTCTGAGTGAGTTGCTTGATGTTTGTCTACCGGGAAAAATGCATACTATGAAAGAGCTTTTTGGCTTTTTTTGGGGGGGGGGGCATTCCCTAGTAGATTAGTTTGCATGAAGGATGGGTTCCTGGCTCTGCCTCTTATTGTGTGCTACTTGAATCAAATAAGTATAAAATTAGAGAAACAATATGATTTATTCATCAGGCAACATGAGAAGACAATGTGTTATAATTAAAAGACCTGGAGTTAGAAAGCCAAAAAGATCCTATCATGCTCAGTAGAAAGAAATGAAGAAAGAAGTCAAGCCTCCAATTGTATTATAGAAGGATTCTATGGGGAAAAATTTTTAAACAATATAGGAGGCACCAAAAGAAGAGGTAACGGTTATGTAGAATCACTTACCCCAAATAATTGTTGGATGTCCTAACATTTAAAGAGGGAGTTGCATGAACAAGAACTGATTGTATTGAAAGAAGTCTAATCCTGCACTTCAGATATCATAGAAGAACAAGGCTTCAGGAATTGATGGCATATCGATTGAAATGTTTCAACAAACTGAGGAAGCATTGGAAGCATTCAATGCTCTATGCCAAGACATTTGGAAGACAGCTACCTGGCCAGTTGACTCAGAGGAATCCTTATCTGTGACCATTCCAAATAAAGGTAACCAAACAGGATGTGGAAATTATTGAGTACTATTAATATCACATACTAGTAAAAATTTACTGAAGGCAATTCACAAACTATTGCAGCAGTACATCAACAGAAAGCTAACAGAAATTCAAGCTGAGTTCGGAAGAGTTGGTGGGATATTAGTGTGGACTCCAGCTAGATCTCAACTGAGAGCAGAGAATATCAGAATGATGTTTGCTGTGCTTTAATGACTACGGAACGACTTTTAATTGTATCGTTCATAATGGATTATGGAAGAATGGGAATTTCAGAATATTTCATTGTACTCATGTAGAACCTGTACATGGATCACGAGGTAGTCTGTCAAATGATGATGGAATTTAGAGCAGCATTATATTATATCTGTAGCTTTCTTGGGGGATAGTATCAACATTTCCACAATGCTAAGTTTTCCTATCCATGAACATTACATAGCTTCCATTTATGCAATTCCTTTTTGGTTTCTAATAGTACCATTTTGCAATTTTCTTTGCATAAATCTTTGGTATCTTTTACTAGATTTGATTCTAATATTTTTTGTCAGTTGGGTGGTTATTTTATTGTACTATATGGTCAGGAATAAGACATTAAGAGTTTTAATGTGAAACTTTCCATTAGTAAATGATAACTACAGTGTTGGCATCACTTAGCACAGTTTACTACCCAGCCTCTTATGTACAAAAAACACGAAATCTTTGTAGAAGGGCTGTAAATGTGTGTGGTGTTATCTCCAAAAGTAAATAAAGGTTAAATATTACAAAAGAGGAGGGATCACATACATGTATCTGGCAGCTGCCTGTGGAAGTAAGAGTTGAGAGACCTGGGTGGTGTAGCTTTTGCAGAATGACTTCAGGTTTCTGTATCTTTCCTAATCTGTAATCCCAAAATAATCATCAGGACCCATTTCATAACAAGGAACCCTGGTGGTATAAAGGTTAAGTGCTTGGTTGCTAATTGAAAGGTTGGTAATTTGAATCCTTCAGCTACTCTGCAAGAGGAAGATATAGTAATCTGTTTACATAAAAATTACAACCTTGGAAGCCTATAGGGCAGTTCTACTTTGTTCAATAAGGGTACTATGAGTTGGAATAAATTTGTTAGCTATGGGATAACATAGTAGGGCTCTTTGTGTGGTGCCAATGGTTAGCGCATTTGACCACTACCTGAGAGGTTGAAGGTTCAAATCCACCTAGGGACATCTTAGATGAAGTGCTGGAGATCTTATCCAAAAAATAGCCATTGAAAACTTTAAGTAGTGCAATTATTCTCTGACAAACAGATGATGACATATAGGATCACCATGAGACCAACTTGACTAGATAGTAATTAGATTGCAAAGCAAATTACTCCTTTTTCCTTTCTCATTTAAAGAGAATTAGAAACTTATTAAATGAATTGATAAAAGAATACAGAGAACTTTCCTGTGTCATTTACCCACTTGCTAGTTTAATAATATTTTTTCCTGACTCCTTTGAGAGTAGTTTAATTCCCCTTTACCATTTTATAATTCAGTTCATACAGTTTTTCTTAAGGATTCCCAGAGCATTGGTTGCAGGGCCCCAGTGGATACCAAAATTCATGGATGTTGAAGTCCCTAATACAAAATGGTACTGTATTTGAATACCACCCACCAGCATTCTTCCTTACACATTCATATGAGAGCTTAAAATCAGAGGCACTTGGCGCACACAAACTGAGTAAACTGCAAGTGGAGTCTTAGCTCCACTTTAAAGAGTTGACTTGTTGACTTTTAAATGCAGCTCCTCTAACCTAGATGCTGGCATAACCATATACCTTAATGGAGACGTGGATCTTCTCTGAAGGCTGACAGGTGCAGGACATCACAATCTATGCCCACAGGCCATCCTTGTCTGTTAGTTTGTTGAACTGTGTTGGCTTGTGTGTTTCTGTGATGCGGGAAGATTGTGTCACTGGTATTTCCAATGCCGGCGGGGTCACCCACAGCGGACAGGCTTCAGTGGAGCTTCCAGACTAAAGAGAGACAGTGAAGGAAGCCGCTGGTACCCATTTTGGAGAAAGTAGACTCTGAACACCTCAAGCGTAGCTTCAAAACTTTGAGACCTAGTGACTAGAAGCATGGAGAAAGTGATGGAGACATCGAAGAGCTTTACCAGTGACTTCAGTCTGAAATTGATCAAACATGCAATCACGATGCATGGATAATTACTAGCAATTGGAACGAAACAGTTGGAAACAAAGAGGAAGGACTAGGAGTTGGAAAACAAGGTGATAGAAACAAAGGTGGAGGTTGCATGATAAAATTTTGCAAGACCGGCTACTTCCTCATAGCAAATACTTTTTTTTCAGTAACACCAAAGGCAACTATTTGTATGGACTTCTCTCTATGTGGAATACCCAGAAATCAAATGGACAACATTTGTGGGAAGAGATGATAGAGAAGCTCAATATCAGCTGCTAAGTCCAGGTTAGGGGCGGACTGTGGAGCAGACCATCAATTAGTCTTATGTAAGTTCAGGTGAAAGCTGAAAAAAACAAACATAAGCCCATGAGAATCAAAATACAATCTTGAGTCTATCTTACCTGAATGCTAAGAACATCTCAAGAACAGATATGACTCATTGACACTGATGACAGAAGACCTGATGAGCTGTGGATGACATCAAGACCATCGTACATGAAGAAAGCAAATGGCCATTAAAAAGACAGGAAAGAGAAAATATCAAAATGGATATCAAAAAAGACTGAAATTTGCTGACTCTGAAACTCGCTCTTAATCGCAGAGTAGCTAAGGCAAATGGAATAAATAATGAAGCCAACGAGCTGAATAGAGAAGTTCATAGGGCAGCTTGAAGAGACTAAGTAAAATATTATAATGAAATGTCAAAGAGACCTAGACTTAGAAAACCAAAAAGGAAGAACACACTCAGAATAACAAACTGAAGAACTGAAGAAAATGTCAGGCGTAAGTTTCATTCTTGAAAGGTTCTATGGGAAAAATATTGAAGGAAGCAGAAATCATCAAAAGAAGGCAGAAAGAATACACAGAGTCACTATACTAAAAAGAACTAGCTGACATTTAAGCATTTCAAGAGATAGCACATAAGCAAGACCCAATTGTACTAGAGGAAGACATCCAAGATGCATTGCAAGCATTAGCCAAAAACAAAGCTCCAGGAGTTGAAGAAATACCAATTGAAATGTTTCGACAAGCTAACGAAGCCCTGGAAGCAGTAACTAGTCTATGCCATATGTCAGGGGAAGCCAGCCCCTAACACATCATTACGGGTCTGGTAGGCGCAATTGTACAGCGATAATAAGTAAAGATCATTGTAAAGTTATAGAGAGCGTGAGAGATAGAAGTATAGAAATAAATGGAGTCAGACACGATTCATGGTAGCATGCTCACCTCAGCCCCGCCTGATGGTCCGCGTGGAGGGAAGGAGAGCGATCTTTAATGCTAGCCCAGGCTTTTTATCTTCTCTGGGGACATGCAAGCCCCCTAATTACAGGTGAGTACAAACGTCCCAGAAAGGGGTTGTGCTATAGGTAATACAGTAATGAGAGGGGGTGGTCTAGGGACATACATGCAATAGGGAGAGGAGGGATTGGGGGCATACATGCGACAAGATGGGTGGATCCTAGATATAGGATGGCAACTTACCTTTGGATGTCACAGGGACAGTTTGGCCTGTTTCCTGACTCAACTCATAGGGATCATTATTGGTAGGGTGAGAACGCTTGGTTGAAGGCCTCAGGAGGAATAGTTTATTGCCCCCAGTAGCAGGGAGTGAGGCCTGCCCTACAGTCTGGTTGACTAACTGCCCTGGAAGCCTACCCTGTAGTCTGGTAACTAATCATTCTCAGGGAGGATGCCTGTGAGCATCTGACCTCCCCCCACAGCCATTGTATTATGAAGACAGCTACTCGGCCAACTGACTGGAAGAGATTCATATTTGCACCCATTCCAAAGAAAGAGGACCCAGGAGAATGCTCCAACTGTAGGAAAGTGTCCTTGCTATCACAGTCAAGTAAAATTGTTCTGAATTTCAAGTCAGATTCAGAAGAGGAAGTGGAACAAGGGATTCATTGCTGATGCCTGGTGTATTTTGGTTAAAAGCAGAGAATGCCAAACTACTTGCATCGCAGTGACTGTGCAAAGGCATTTGGCTGTGTGGCTCATAACAAACTATGAATGATCTAGAGAAAATGGGAATTTCAGAACACTTCAAGACCTCTCTGAAATATTGAAACACATGGATATTACTTTGAGGACTAAGGCACGTCTGACCCGCTGTGGTGCTGGTGAAGAACACTGAAAGTACCATGGGCTGATAAAACAGATTTCCTGGAAGAAGTATGGCCAGAATTTTCCTTAGACGCAAGGATAGCAAGACTTCATTTTATATACTTTGGCTATGTTGTTAGGAGAGACCAGTCCTGGAGAATGACATCGTGCTTGGTAAAGTAGAGGGGCAGTTGAAAGAGGAAGTCCCTCTTGGAGATGGATGGATGCAGTGGCTGCAACAATGGGCTCCCGCACAGGAACAATTGTGAGGATGGCCCAGGCTTCTGCAGCGTTTTGTTCTGTTGTGTTGCTGTGAATCTGAACTGACTCGATGACATCTAACATCTCCAGAAGGACCTTCCTGTATGCTCAAATAACTACAAGATGTGATAGCTTATATTCCCAAACTCTTCATGAACAGCATTATGAATAAATCTTTGTAATGCATCCTTAAACACAGATGCAAATAAGAGAGCAAATCTTATAACAGGTTACCTAAACAACCTGTCTTGCTGCTGTACTGTAACCATCTCAAAAAAATTGAAGAGCAGTATTTTTGCAAATATGTACCCTAACCCAAGCATCTAATTTCTCATACTTGTTTGTCATTTATTCATGCTTAATATCTGCTTTTAGATATTCTGCTTTTGACTCCATGGTTGTTTTTCAGCTAATTATGATTTTGTATGTAACTTTAAAACTGGTAGGAATGGTACAAAAAAAAAAAGATTATTTTCCCCACCACTGTCTGGCAATTTTCACTTTGTGAATTTGAACAACTTCTTGGTCCAGACAGACTCTATTTTTCTCAATAGACTTCTATTGCTTTTACTTAAGCCTCTCTGCGATATTGTTGTGCGACACTTTAAATTATCTATAGCTTACTTCTAATGCTTAATGCGGTGTAAATACACTTTACTTCCCTCAGCCTTTGAAGGCTTGAATTATACACTTCATTGCTCTTTGGACCCATCCCTGGCCCCAAATTTTTTGATCCATAGTTGGTTGAATTCAAAGATGTGAAATAGGTGAATAGAGACCTTCAATTATACTAGCATTTCCTAGGAACAAAATCATTATCCTATGTAACCACAGTACCAATTTCAAAATCAGTGATGTAATACCTATGGTCTGTGCTCAATTTTTGTTAATTGTCCATGCCTAATGTTCTAGAGCATAGTTTTAGCTTAGTCAAGGATCCAGTCTAGAATTTTATATTGCCTTTCATTATCCTGTCTCCTTAGATCCATTACTCTAGAACAGTTCCGGAACCTTTGTCTTTCATAAGACGGCCATTTTTGAAGAATAGAAACTGGTTACTTTATAAAATGTTCCTCCGTTTTATTTATTTATTTTGAGATTTATCCGTGATTAGACTCCAGTTCTACATCTTTAGCTAGAATTCTAAAACAGAGGTGGTTTCTCATTCTCAAAGAGTATCTGCAGACAGAGATGCATAAGATAGCTTAACAGTAGTTATCACAGTGCTTGAAAACAAAGGCTTTAAATTACATTGTTTTCTTTATAATCTTGTGTGTGTGGTATATATTTGTGTGAGCGTGCACACACATATGTATGAGCAAAGGATTTTATACATATGTAGGGCATTGTATTAGTCTTTACTATGTGAATTATGAACGTGTACACTTTCATAACTTGGGTATTGGACACTAATTACACAAGTCATCAAAGTTAGTGGTATGACAATACTTTCAGTTAAATGCAGTTATGATGGGAGGCCCTGCCTGGTAGACTATACACATCACAAAAAGGCACATGTGTTAGTCTGGACTGACCAGAGAAACAAATTTGTAGACACTGATATGTGTATAAGAAAGAGCTTTATATAGATGAGCAATTGTATATTGAAAAAACAGGGAGGGAGGGGAAAAAAAGAGGACCTGATGCAGAGGGGTTACGTGGAGAGCAAATGCTTTGAGAGTGATTAGGGCAAAGAATGTATGAATGTGCTTTATACAATTGATGTATGTATATGTGTGGATTGTGGTAAGAGTTGTATGAGCCCCTAATAAAATGTAAAAAAAGAAAAGAAAAAACATCGCAGCCAAGTCTAGAGCAAGTTGACAAGTCTGATATTAGTCCATGTGTCTGTTACTCATGCATACATTCCTCTTTAGACTGACGCAGCACATACAATAATGCTGAGTGCAGGAGGATCACAGCCCAGTAGGTAGAAGGTCTTGCGGATCCAGTGGCAGTAGAAGCATCAGCAGGCATGGGTCACCACATGTTTCCTCCAGCTCTCTGAGTGTCCCAACAGCAGGAAAGGGCAGGCAGTGAGAGATGAGGCTTGACCTCCAGTGAGTAATTTAGCTCCATCACGCCTCCAAAGGAGGTCATCAAGCTGCGACCTGATTGACAGGCTAGACTCCACCCCTTCGCTCAAGTTGACAGGAGATTATGTAACTGCCACAGCATACAACTTGAAAACAACAACTATGTGTCATCTTCGGTGGTCATTCATTGGATGCTGATTCTGAATTTAAAAAATAATCTTGTATTATATTATTTATCTGCTGATTAGTTGGTTTACTCTCTTCTTGTCTATATTCAGTTTTATTGTCTTTTCCACCATCATTGCTGATTAAATTTTTCTTTTTAGTATAGAGAACATTCATATTCTTCCAAAATTCAAACTTACAAATTATTTATACTCAGAAAAACATTCATTCTTTCTCTTATTTTTCATCTACTTCCTCTACCCCTTGTAAATAATCTATTTCACTAGGATTTGTTTTTTTCCCTTTCATGCTTAAAAGTTTATTATATACAGGAGGCTTCAAAAGATTAATGGAAAAGTTCCATTATGTCCCCCCATACTATCTTTTAATCCCAGTTCCCACAAACTTCCACATATTGATATATAATAGTGAATTTTTTTCTTTCAGTATGTCACTTGTCTGCCAAGTTTGTTAATATATATTTTAATTGCAAAATTTTAAAAAGATAGCCAAATGTAAAATAATTTAAATTAATAGATTTATTTATTTATTTAGAGGTTCTAGGTGTACAGAAAAACCTGAAGATCAGAAAGTACCCCCCTCCTTCAAAGTTGGCTCCATTATTAATATTTTGCATCAATGTGATACATTTGTTACAATTGATGAGCAAATGTGGATCCATTACTATGAACTAGAGTTTACATTAGGATTTACTCTGTGTTGTACAGTCCTATGGATACTGGTACATTTTCACAGTCACGGCCTCCTCATTGCATCATATAGAATAGTTATGCTGCCCTTAAAATGCCCTGTGCTTTACCTACCTGTTCACTGTTCTCACCATCTTGCGGAAGCCCTGTCCCCTGGCAAGCGCTGATCTTTTTATGATCTCTATACTGTTTCTATGGAGTTCTGGTGGCATAGTGAGTTATATGTTGGGTTGCTAACCACAAAGTCAGAGTTTCAAAACCACAGCCTCTCTGTAGGAGAAAGATGAGACATTCTATTCTTGTAAAGATTTACAGTCTCAGAAACCAACCAGGGTAGTTCTTCTCTGACCTATGAAGTCACTATGAGTTGGAATCAATTTGATGACAATACGTTGGTATAGTTTTGCCTTTCCCAAAATGATGTTACATAGCTGAAATCTTAAGAGATGTAGCCTTTCCAATCTGGTTTCTTTGAAAACGTGTGTGTGCACGCATGTGTGTATTTTCTGACTCTTTGCATTCCATTTGCATCTGCTATAGGCTCAATACTTGAACAGATTGTCTGTATACAAAAGCATGTCTAGTGCTTTATTTAATCAAGTTTCTTACAAAAGTCTCCACTGTTTCTTATAAAATGTTACATTGTTGCCTTCTTCTGTATGATGTCAGTCAACATTTTTACTCTATTTTTGCTTTGTAATTCTAATAAATAATCTTTTACTGAATTATGTTTTGGAGTTGATAGGCCTGGAAGAAACTTAATATATAAAATGGAAGTTTCTCTTTTTTTTAGACAATTTTCTTGGATCAGTACACATTTTTTTCAATAGGCAATCATCGAGCAAATTAGTCTCAGTTAGTGCACCCAGTGGAGTCACCTAGGAAAGTTCTCTCTGGTCAGTGAATTCTTTTCACAAAAGCAGTTTTGCTTAAGCTTCATTTTTTTTGTGATGGTTGATTTAAGAGAACAGCGTGCAGCTGTGAAATTTTGTTTTCTGTTCAGGAAAAATGGCACAGAAACTGTTGTGATGTTGACACAGCTTTCAAGGATAGTGCTGTGGGAAAAACTCCAGTGTACGAATGGTTTTCTCATTTCAAAAAAAAGGTGAAATGTCTATTGATGACAAATCTCGTTTGTCTGGACATCTGTCAATTTCACAAACGAACAAAAATGTCAACTCTTAGTGCATTTGGAGTTCGTCCCACCAGGTCAGACAGTTGAATATCTTATAATTATTACTTGTTTCTAAGATAATTTTGTCTGTGTTTTCTACTTCTTTTCTGAATTTCATTAACCTAATTGCATTTCTATTTTTGTTATCTATCCTTAGTTGTTTTTTTTTAAAGATCATTTTATTGGGGGCTTTCACAGCTCTTATAACAATCCATACATCAGTTGTATCAAGCATATTTGTACATAATGTTGTCATCATTATTTTCTAAACATTGACATTCTATTTGAGCCCATTATCCTTAGTTTTTATATTTCTAATTAAATTTGATTCTAGTAATTCATGATGTTATGCAGATGTGAGTGTATATATGTGTATACACTTGTGTGAAATGTGTGTGTACATATAGATAATATGTGTCATGATAATTCATTCAATTTGATGTATGGTGTTAAAATTTTCTTCTACTTCAAATGTTTTTCTTTGGCGGGGGGCAGGCAGAGAATTTTCATTAACTGAAATGTTATGATCCACATTTTCATCAGCGGAAACGTTGTGATTAGTTTTTTATTTTGCCGTATCTGTAGTTTCATTGCAATTAGTTTGATTTTTCTGTTAGTAAATGTTTTAAGGGCCAGGGTTTTCTACCAAATTATTTGGGGTGCAAAGGAGAGGCTTTAAGGTAGGAACTGGGAAGATAATTTTCAAGGGAATATTTTTTTTTTGATGAATGAAGTACAGATTGGTCCAAGAGTGTTCTGTTCTCTGTGTAAGTTCAGTGTAGTTTTTAATAGAGATTACCAATACTTGGAAGGAGTTGGGAAGTGTTTGGGAGAGGTTTTTCATTTCTGAGATCTTTGTTTTCCCTTCTTACTTCCTTTTCCCCTTTACTTCCAGACTCCTAAAGGGCATTGACCTCTCTTTTTACCTGATTCCCCACCCATCCCTTGAAGCAAGGCTTCTGAAGGTCTGTAAGCCTCTCTCTTCTCTTTCAAATCTTTTCTCTCCAATAGCCAAGTGACAAGATCTGTATTCATTTTTTTTAATCTTGGTGTTAGACTTTATCTTGGTAGCACCAGTCAAGTCTGTTCTTCCTTTCAGTTCTTAGTAACAATGGAGTAAGCTCTCCTGAAATGGGGTGAGTTTTCCCACCTCTACTTGCGAAGCACAGTAATTTTAAGTACAGTTCATAGCACTCTCTCTCTTAGTATGACTGAAGGCTTTCTGTTTTTGTTAAGGATCTGCGTGGATTTGGATTCAGGCAGCTGCTATTGTTATCTAGATTATCTGAAATCACTTGTATAATATCTAGGCCTAAGTAACACTCATTTCCTTCCAAAATCACTGGAAATTGTGCATGTCACAAAGGCATTTTCAAGGTTAGGTTCTGTTAAGGCTGAATCTGTTTTTTTTTTTTCATCTTTAAAGATTCCTATTTAGCAACAATCTATTTTTCATCTTTAAAGATTCCTACTGAACAACCTCTTCTAAGAGAAAGAATATATATATATATATATATATATAAAGCCTGCTATTACGTGCTATTCGTCCCCTGAAAACATTCTTTTGAAAATTACCTTTTTGCTTCTACATGAAGGTCCCACATCAACCATCCACTCCAACGCAAAATAAAACAAAAACCAACAACAAAAACCAACCAAGTAAATAAAACGAACAGATAGGTTACAAATGTTTTGTTAAAAGATAGTTAACACTGGAAATCGGCAGGAAAGTCGGGGCGGTGATTGGACAACCATAAAACTCTGAGCATCTGGCCAATAAGCGGAAGCTTTTTAAAGGTCCGAGGGCTCAAAGACCCAGGACTTTATCCTGTGTGGACGGGGGAAACGCCTAGGCACCTGTACCACTATGACCGCGACATCGACTGTCCTTGTGAGAGCACGTGCGCGCGCGCCCCTCCGTCCCCGGGCAGCCACCTGTCACTCAGGCACTGAAGCCGGGCGGCGGGCGGGGCGGGGCGGGGCGAGGCGGGTGGGCGGGACCGAAGGGAGGAGCCAGTGGGCGGGGCAGGGCGGGGCGGCGGGAAGCGTTGAGGCCCTCCCGGCAGAGGCCCGGCGTGCTGCAGCCATGGAGACACGGCTCGTCCCCGCCTCCCGGCCCGGCGCCCCAGCCCCCATCTCCACAGCGGATTGGTCGCCCTTTGCTCCCTGACCCGCTCACCGCCTCCAAAGCCGGCAGCTTCCTGCGCGGGCCGCCGCGCCCGCCGGCCGGGGGCGGAGCTCTGCACCCGGCGTCGCCTGGGACAGGCCGCGTCTGCGCCGGCCGAGGGTGCGGAGCCGGACGGCGGGAGGAGGAGCCGCCGCCGCCGCCGCCCCGCCCCGCGCTCCTGCTCGCACCCCCGCCGCCGCTCGCGCCGCTCTCTCCCGGCGGCCGCTCAGGCAGCACTCGGAGCAGCCGGCGGCCGGGCCAGCGGCGGTCGGGAGAATGCGGCGGCGCTCGAGGATGCTGCTCTGCTTCGCCTTCCTCTGGGTACTGGGCATCGCCTACTACATGTACTCAGGGGGCGGATCCACGCTCGCCGGGGGCGCGGGGGGCGCCGGCATCGGCAGGAAGGTGAGTGCGGCCCGGCCCCTAGCGCGTTCGGCCCGGGGTTCGGCACGAGCGGTGTCGCTGACCGGGCCCCTTCCGGATGCTGCCCTGGTCCGCCGGCGCCTCCTCGCTGCGAGCCTGTGAGTTCGTGGCTCTCCATCGCTGCCGCCGCGAACCGTCCTGGAGGCAACGGGACAGCGGGCTGGGTGTCAGCTAGCTTCTCCCGGGAGGAGTCCCACGGTGCCCGCCCCGCGCCGCCACGGGATCTGAAGCTGATCTTCCGAGGTCCGGGGTGCACTCAGACCTCTGCACTCGGGCGTTGCTCCCGGAGAGGGCGGGAGGATGCCGCGCAAGACCGGCGGGGTCCTGGGTGGTGCCTTGCTTTCTGGGCCCCCGGCAGGTTGTCCCTCCTCACTGTGCCCCCGGCAGTCGAAGTTGGTTCTTGGCCGCCCTCCAGAGCCCGGTCCCCTGGTGGAGACCTGTAAAGGGTGGGTTGCCTTTCTAATGCGTCCTGTAGATTTGGAGAGCGCGGTGCAAGTTTTCTTTTCTGCCGTTTTTTTTTTTTTTTTACCAGCAGCTATTGATTCTCTCTAGTTCCTCTCATCTCTCCCCGGAGAGGGTCTGGGTCTCAGCGGCTTCTTTGCCCTTTCCTTTTTGGGGGATGAGGGGGGACAGCGCAGTCGGTGACGAGTAATACGGGCACCCCAGCTTGCTGTAAGTAGAGGGCCGTGGGTTTGCTGTCCCCCAATTTAGGCCTGTCCACGACAAGGACGTTTCTCCTCGGCCAGGGACAGCTGCTGTGACCCGTCCGAGCGCCGGGCTATCCGTGCTAACTTGGTGCCCAGGACTCCACGTCGGCACCGGTAGTCTGGGTCCCCCGTACCTCTTTCTCAGCCCATTTCCTTTTGCTCTGCCGAGGGGAGGTCTCCTTTCTCTGAACGTGTTTTCAGAAAGCTCCGGGGGCCCAGTAGTAGGTCCGTGGGAACAGTGTGGCTTACTAACCATCACAGCAGTACGGAGCTAAAGGGGGATGGGGTGGCGATCTGGGAAGAAATGAAGCGCCTAGAAGCCCGAGCAGTGAGTCCTCTTGCCCGGTTCTCACTGAGAAGGTGTGTCAGACTTTTGACTCTTTCACCTATCCACTGGTGGTGCATGTTGATTTTAATGGCTAATCGGTTTTGAAAGCCGTGTTATCTTTCCCCAAGTCCTGTAACCCTCAGTACTGTGACTCCCCCCCCCCCCCCCCCGTGTCATAGCAAAGCCAGGACTTAATGACTTTGTTAGACTTAAAAGGTTAAAGGATGTGGATCAGGATCCCCTGAATTGCGGATTGGTTTAGAAGTGGTTGATGGCATCCCGAAACAAGCCAAACGGCAATGAATAATTGTGCATTAGCCCTGAAGTCAATCACATCCCCAAATGTCAGTGCCTAGATCCTGCTGGTTAAGAGGTTTCTCTTCTTGGGCTCCTTCCTTCCTTCTTTCCTAACTTCCCTCCCTTTCTCCCTCCCTCCCTCCTTCCTTCTTTCCAAGCCAAAGCTTGCTTGGTTCTTGGTAAATTTCATGGGCTTTTTTTACCTGGAAGGGCAGAAGAGAAGTCTTAACGTGAATGTAATTAACCTGTTTGCATCTTAGTGGACATTATATTAGCTCTCTCCTTTCCTCCTGCCTTTTTTTTAATTGCAGGGAAGCCGTGTGTGTGTGTGTGTGTGTGTGTGTGTGTGTGTGTGTGTGTGTGTATGTGTGTGTGTGTATGTGTACACAAAGTCTGTGTTCTTAAATGGTAAAGGGCAGTGCAGCCTGTGTTTAACTGCATTGTTTTTAAACAAAATCCTCCCCCCCCCAAAAGAAAACCGGGGGTGTGCGTGGCAGGTCTGGATCGTGTGGTGTGAAGGTGGTGCATTGAATGCTCTCTGTCTTACATACACAAGAAAACCAAACAAATAAGCCAGCCTTGGCCTTTCTCTTCGCTTGGTTTGCACCTTGAATTTGTAAGATTAGAAATAGAAACAGCACAGCATTGACATTCTGGGGACCTCATTGATAGGCTTCTGCTTATGAATAGTTTTTGAGGGATCTTCCATGGTGATCGCAGAAGTGTGATTCTTACTTGAAAAGCAAATCCAAACACTGCTTGCTGTGTGGCCTAGTGGTAATAGAAAGGTACAGCGACTGTAGAAAAAAGTAAGGGAAATGAACAATTATACATGGATTGGTGATTTGAGATATTCTATTCTTTCTGTCAATGAACCATAAAATTTAATCCTAGCCCTTAGAATGGTTGAGTGATTTGTGAGTTGAGGAAGAGGTGTGTAAATGCAATAGCTTTTGAAATTGCTGTAGAAGACTCATGAACTTAGTGTGGTAGACCCTGATATAAAGAGATGATGGGGCTCTAAGGCATTCCTGGAGGGGGTGAATAGAATGCTGCTGTCGTGGATTCCTACGCCTATGGGAAAACAGTCTAACCTCTCTTCCGCTGGAATTCTTTGTTTGGAATCAGGGAATTCCAAATATGATTCATCTTTATGATAAAAGGAAATATCTGCTTCACTTAACTTGTAAAGTGTATCTGTAAAAAGATAAAGCGCTACGTATGTAGGGTCAGGGTTTAACTACCAGCTGTGAGTTGGATTGCAAGGTCATCAGTTCCAACCACCAACCGCTCCTTTGGAGAAAGATGAGGTTTCTGCCTCAGGGCAGTTTTACAGCCTCAAGAAACCCATAAGGACGTTCTGGTCTGTCCTCTGGAGTTGCTATGATTTGGAATCGACTTGCTGGCAGAGGTAGGTGGAGTTATACTTCTTTGTTTCATACTGTACATGTCAGACCTCTAGTTCTGTATTCAGTCCATTTCTCTGCATCTTGAGGTTTTTCAGGGGTATCAGGCTTCAGTTGTCAGATTGTCTGGCGGGAACTGGAGTAGTGTTTCTGCTGCTTCATCAGCCCAGCTCCGACTCATCATTGTGTGTCCTGCCTGTGAAATAACTCAGCGCAGAAATGTTATTCTCTGTGCGGCAAACCCAGGAAAGTCACCTCACTTCAGATTTCAGGTTTCCTCAACTAGACAAGAGTGAGTGCCAGCAGGCCTCCCAACTTTGTGCCCCTGCTCCAGTGCTCGGGACTCTTGATGCTGAAGCTCAGAGGAAGTGTGTGTGTGCACAATTAACTTAAGCTTGATAATTGTTTAAAAATGACATTCCATTGATATTTTTATAGACTTTCCTCCATCTTTTTCTGTTTCCCCTTAAATTGATGATTAGCACTTCAAGGATGTCTTTCCTTCAGAGCTTCTTAAATGCTTTAAAATTTTAATCATATTAAACCCCCACCCTCCCCTCCTGGGCCTTGGTCTGTTGGCAGTGGTTTGGAGCTACAAAAGAGAGGGATTTCCATTTAAATGAAGCGCTGCTGGGCAAAGTGAAGCTATTTAGGATAGGAAGGGAAGGGTTCCAGTATGTGAGGAACGACCTCTACCGACATGGTGCTTTAGATGCCCTGTGTCAAGTCTCAACTCCTTGCCTGTGTTCCTCACTCCTTGAGAGATAAATATTAGTTGAAGCATCTAAAGGCCCAAGCAACTTCAGGAGGGCTTTCCCAAGTGATAGAACCTTTCTCAGCTGTGCTGATCATAGCCCCAGGTCTTGAAGTCTCTGCTCTGGGCATTCTAAGGAGGCAAGAAACTTGGGCATAATCTTGTAGGAAAGCATTTGAGGAGGAAGAGACCGGAAGTCATTTGGAGACAGTGAGGGGCTGGAGCATGATAGATGTAAGGGAAACAAGAGGCTCTAAAACTAGAAAGGGGATTTGTGTGTGAGTTCATAGGAAACTCACTTTCTGCCATCAAGTGGATTACGACTCACATCAATCCTATAGGACAGAGTAGAACTGCCCCTGTGGGTTTCTGGATTGTAAGTCTTTCTTCTGCAAAGCATGCTGATGGTTTCTAGCTGCTTACCTGGCCACCAGGTTCCTTTGTAGGACTCTGAGTATGGCTTTTTGAGCTGCATGCTATACATGCCGTGAAGGTAAATGGCAGAAATTCATTTTCTGGCCACAGAATGAGATCTAGCTTTCTACTGCTTTCAGCTTAATGACCTTTATTAATTTACAGAACTCTCTGAGCCTCAGTTTCTTCACTTTGCTGTGGGAGTAATCATTCTTGTGATCATTTTGAGAATTACATGTCATTGGTAGGTGCTGACAAATAGTAAGCATCAAATAAATGGTATCTCAAAACAGCAGCAACAGCAAAACTAATAACCAACAACCAACCAAAATAACAAATCAGACAAAAGCTAAGAAAAGAAATGTCTAAGTAGCAATTTCAACTCATAGTGACCCTACAAGACAACGTGGAATTGCATCTTTGGATTTCTGAGACTATACATCTTTATGGGAGTAGAAAGCCTCATCTTTATCCCAAGTGTTGGCTGGTGGTTTTGAAATCCTGACCTTGAGGTTAGCAGCCCAAGTGTAGCACACTGCACCATCAGAACCAGATATGGTAAATGTTTTTTCTGTTTGTTTTTTGTCTTTCTTTGCACAGTTTTTAAACTATCACCTACGGTATAATTTTAAAGTTTATTTCACTAGTTCATTTGGGAATTATACTATGAACCTTGCTTCCTATTGAGGACAGACTCTAAAAATTCTAGACATTGGTTCTCCTTTGTCCAGATGTTATTTAAGAGTGGGCTTCTCCCTAGTGGGCAGCTAAAAAAAAAATCTCACTGCCATTGAGTCAATTCAGACTCCTAGCGACCTTACAGGCAGGGTAGAACTGCCCCTGTGGGTATCTGAGACCCTAACTAGCCGGGAGTAGAAAGCCTCCTCTTTCTCCCAGAGGGCCTGGGGGTTTCTAACTGCTGACCTGTAGTTAGCAGCCTAACTGTAACCACTATACCACCAGGGCTCCTCCCATAGTGAGCAGCAAGCACAAAAGTGGGAGGAGCTATATGACCTTGGCTGGTGTGGGAAAGGGTTGGAAGGGTTATGGTGGACATCTCCAAGTGTGCCTGGGGGGGCGGGGGCCGGGAGGGAGTCAGGCCTACTGTCCAGGTGTCGCCCTCTTTCCAGATCTTCTGGTCTCCTCCAGCTCTTCCTCCTGTGGTGGCTATAATTACTGTAGTATAGTTGGTCTGAGGTTGAGACAGGGACTACCATGCAGCATCATGGGCTCAGTAGACCTATGAACCTTCAGCCATGAGATGCCAAGGTGGGAGCAGAGGGTCTACACCTTGCCATTCATGATCAGTTTATATTTTAAAGACATTCCATTTAAAATGAGAGTATGAACATGAGACAGAGGGCAGTCGGGGGAAAGAATAAAAACCCAACAACCTTTGTAGTCAGAGAATCTGACAAATAGTACCAATGTAACCTCTTCTCTTTAAAGAAAATGATGCTTCCATTTTTTTTTTGGAGTTATGTTGTGGCTGCCTCCAGGTGTTCAGACATAATGGAAATAGATTGTGACTGACAAACAATAGAAAAATAATGAGTTTTTCTCTTAACCCTCTAGCAAAAATGAAAAAGAAGCTGCTATACCCAGAGTGGGGTCTTGGTGAGTTGAACTAGGGAAGGAGCCAGAAAACACAGTTATAGTTTTTGTGGAGCCTTCAGGCCCCCTGTGGATTTCTCCACTTCAGTCTTTTTTTCATCATTTTACTGGGAGATCTTACAGAGGTCATTCCATAGTGCAGTTACATCAAGCAATGTTGTCCGCTTCAGTCTTTGATGAGCGGCAGGCTTCCTCTTTGGATCAAAGGAAGTCTTTGAAAGGTAGTAAGAAAATAATTTGGGAGTGAGAAAAAAAATTGTGTATCCTTTCTTGTGCCTGACTCTGTTTCCCTGAGCTGTGGTGGGAGGTAAGTCAGATTGAGATGCTAACTTCTTTTGTGTTAAAACAAGGAATCTTGTCCTGCCTAACTTAGCAAAACAAGAAGCAGTTGACTTCAATGTTTAAAATTTTATTCTTTGACTGAATTAATGGTACTGTCAGAATTATCATATGTCCTATAGGGATGATTTATAATGTTCCCCAATAAAATGATAATGGTGTTTGTAAAGTGGACCAGGGACACATATAAACAAACCATAGATATATGAGTGGATTTTGAGCTCATAGTTAATTATAGCCTCAATCCAAGAACAATTAGTTCTTATGACATGACCCTGCTAGACACTTGCCCTCATGAAGCGATCACTGAAGCAAAGACTGGTGAAGAAATCAGATGGTGTCCAGCTCTAAAAGAAGAGGGCCTGGGGTCCTAGAGGCTTATCTTAAAACAGCAGCCATCTAAGTGCGGCGTCTGCTAAACCCACACAGAAGCACGACAGCCTGTTTCATCTAAAGATTGTAATTAATAAAATCCAAAACCAGAAGAGGGAACAGAATTAGAACTATCTGAGCACCACATTTGCAGAGGGCTCTGGATGACAGTGAAAGCCCAAAATTCATTCCCAGGGTTTCCATTTGGATTCAGCCTCCCATGAATTCTCTCTGACCGTTGACCAGAGATGTGAAGTCTTGCTGTCAGACAGAGTGCATTGGAAAGTGTATTGATGTAGATGTAGTTACATTAAAATATTAACACCTTACCATTTGGTCTCCTGTTTGACCCATTTTTAATTTGTTTTAGTTTTTTGCATTTTCTTTCTTTTTTTTTTCAGTTTTATTGGGACATAATCCACACATATACAATCCAATCGATCAGTCATGTTCTGCCTTCTCCTTGATTTAGGCTTTTCTGTTTTAGTTTCTTTATATTTGAAAATTAGGTAGGTAAATCTATAGAGATAGTAACTGTATTGATTAATAATTTCTTAAGAGTTATAGCAGGGTAGGTTGGGGGGTGGGAAGGAGAGCAATTAATGAGTACAAGAAAAAAAGAGAATGTTCTAAAATTGATTGTGGTGATGACTGCACAACTCTTTGAGATGTTCAAGCCACTGAATTGAGTGCTGTGTCAATTATTTGTCAGCAACATTGTTAAAATGAAAAACAAATGAAGAAGCAGTTGACTTAGTGGAAACCAGTGAGTGACTGGTGAGACTGGGTACAGATGGAGTGTACTGTGCCATTCTAGGTGAAATGCTGGGAAGGAGTTAGGTAATTTCTGGGAAAACCAGTGAAGTCTGACAGCCAAAGCTGGTCAAGCCCACTCCCCCTTTGTCTGCCTATTCTGGGCTTTGCGTCACCCCTGAGATTCCCATGAGCCCAGCTGGCTGCTCTATTTGGACAGCTTGAGGCTGAGATGTGGGGGCAGGATGAATAACCAGATGGAACTATGCCGTGCAGATTACAGTAGTGAACACTTGCATACTAGTCGTTGAATAACCTGCCTCTCTCTCTAGTGCCAACTGGTAGCATAGTGGTTACAAATTGGGCTCTGAACCGCAAGCTCAACAGTTGGAAACTACCAGCTGCTCCTCGGGAGAAAGATCGGGCTTCCAACTGCTGTCCAGAGTTACAGTCTCGGAAACTCACAGGGGCAATTCTGCCCTGCCCTACAGGGTCGTTATGAAGTGGCATGGAGTTGAGGGGAGCTTGTTTTTTGTTGTTGTTTTGTTTCTCTAGTGTCGGGTTCCACCCTTCCCCCAGAGTACCCCCCTCCCCACTGCCCCCAGCAACCCAATCTTCTTTGGGATCCTTTCCTCAGGGTCAACAACTAAAAGGTTGAAACCTACCACTGCAGGGGGCTCCAGGAACCCTGCTTTAGTGCCCATGTATGGTTGTTGAACATTTCGAGGCTCACTCCTGTACATGGGCCGCTTCGTCTGAACCAGGGCTCACCTAGCCTGAAAGATGACTTTCCTACCTGCCTGAGTCTAGTACTTTGTTGGGGTTGGGAATCCACATTCTACTTTTGTAGTCTTTCCTCTAGATCTCTTTTTGTTATGGTTTCTTAGGAAGGACCTCTTGACTCTTCCATAAACCAATTCTTGGATAGGTTCCAGGATAGATCCTGCCAGACAAAGCATTTTCTCCATTGAGACTCAGACTGGAAGGAGCACATCAGTAGACAGCGACCTTTTGACCTTGGACCTTGACTTTGCTTTCTTAATCAGTGTGAGGACTTCCAGACCTGTGGCCGTGTGCTTGCCTTTAAGGATTAACCTTGAATGTGAAGGTACCAGGAATGTATACTTTTGGCTTATTGGTCCAGTCTAGAAAGCCTCCCAGAACTTTCTCCTTTGTAGACTTTGCGGTTTCTAGGAAATAAAGAAACCTGGCCTAAGGCACTGTTGAGCCCTTCCCTAGTGGAACACCCTCTCCCTTCCTGGTGTTAATCCCCAACTCAGATTTTTCCCACGCCCTGGGCAGGTGAATCTGTGAAACTGCTTTTAGCTGCTGCGGCTCTGTGGACACCTTGGCACTTTGCATTTAGCCTCACACAGTGTGCCTGGTCTTAGGAGCATGTGCCAGCTTTCTGCAGCTTGGCTCCTTCACACACAAAAATACCAAACTCACTGTCATCAAGTCCGTTAGAACTGAGAGCAACCCTATTTCTACAGGGGTAAAAATACCCCTGTGCGTTTCTGAGGCTGTAGCTATTTTCAGGAATAGGAAGCCTGGTGGTCTTTGAGCTGCTGACCTTGTGGTTAGCAGCCTAACTCGAAACTGCCTACACCACCATGGTTCCTTTGGGTTCCTTGGCCTGCTGCAATGTAGATGGCAATGATTCATCAGAGTTGGACTAAAGCAAATTAACACACAACGCCCTAAACCCAAGAGACCGCCGTCTAATTTCACTCTACTGCTTTAGTGAAAAAGCGTTCACAGACTGGGGTTCTGAGAGTCCCCTTCCTTCCAGAGGCCTGCTATATAACCCAGTATGTGGCGCAGGGGCTGCCTGGCCTGGGGAGCTGCTCCATTTTTGCCTCCCTCCCAGCGGCACTGCCCATGGGACACTCATATCGCCTCTAGGTTAGTCCTGCTCTTCCCACCTGGCCCTGCCCCAGCTGTCCTTTTTCTTCATAGGCTTCTTTGAGAAAGGGGGTTACTGGAAGGATGTTGGTAGAGAATTTCTAGAACCCAGATCAGACTGTATGATTTGGCCAGGACAAGAGTACTTGGGGGACGGTGGTTGCACTTGTTCAGGGTTTTTAAAATTTCACCACTACTGAGATTTTAGGCTGCGCAGTTCACAGTTCTTTTTTTGTGGTTTGGTTTCTTTTACTAGAGAGTGTTAGCAGCACCCCAGGCTTCCCCTAGACACTAGCAACACTCCTGTGTCTAATTATGATACCAAACATGTCTCTGGGAGCAGGGGAGAAGAACCACTGCTGTAGCCCCTGCTAACTTCGCCTCCATTTGGTTTGTTGCCAGCCTTGCGGTTTGGCCTTCACAGAGGGGTCTGAGGTGGTCACCCACGAGAGGGCCAACATGAACTGTTACACACACAGCACCCGCTGAGTGTCAGGTCCAGTTTTAAATGCTTTATGGAGACGAGCTCAGGTACTCCTCAGAACACCTGTTTTTCCTTCCCCATTTTATAGATGGAGAAACTCAGCCCAGAAAGGTTAGGCCACTTGCTCAGGGTCACAGAGCTAGTTGGCCGCCTGGCGAGAGAAGGGCACACACAGCAGGAGAGATTTGCAGGGACCTTGGGGCAGTATCACATGCCTGGAGCCTGGGGCCTGAGGGTGTGGGAAGGTGGGCTGCTCTCTCCCTTCAGTTCCAGGTCCTTGTCCCTGCTGCGTCCTGTTGAATGTCCTTGCTGTGCTTTCCTCATTCCTACCTTTGACTCCATGCACTACTTTGTGTGTACCTGCCCTCTGACGCCGCCGTTACTGAAGATGGCACTGCCGAAGCAATTTCTCTCGCAGGAGCAGAACTAAAAATCGACTCTTGCCCTTTTTATCATTCTTCCACAATTTAACGATATCTGCTTAGGTATTTGGGGACCAAGTGGGGACAGAAATGAAATTTCCTGTCTTCTGGCACTTGCGTTCTAGTTCGGGGAAGGGCGGCGGTAACCCTTAAGATAAGTAGATGATCCAATGTGATAGAGGGTAGGGAATGCTTTGGGGACAATGACCAAGGCAAGGGAACTAGAGAGTACGTGGGAGAACTTGGGGGTGAAGGGGATGGGCAGATGACAGAATTAATTTGGTGGTCACGCTACTTAAGCCAGTTCTTTTTCATAAAGGGTGTTGTCTTTATATATGGCTCAGTGGTAGCGTCCCTCCATCACATGGAATTCCTGGCTCTTCTGTTCTTTATTCATGAAGACTCTTGGGTGACTTCTGTACACGTCCTCGTTAAAATGTTATGCGAGCCCACACTCTCTCCTGTTGTAGACCTGGGACTGCTTTAGGTGCCTGGAGCTTAATTTGATAACTGATTCTGTGTATTGAGTTCATGGACCACTCTCATTTCTTCGTTTTGATCTGCTCTCAAGCGGCACTTGGGTTGGGTAGGCCACCCCCTGTTAGGCACACATTAGATCACATTGCACACTTGACAGGTGCCTTCCATGCACACTATCACTTAATGAGGAATTCTCACTGGGGCACAACTGCTCAGGCACCGGGATTGCCACTGTGATGTAATAATAGAGGGATTGTTAATTTATGCTTGTGAGAAACCATAGGTCATAGATACCTGAACCTGGTATTTATGGAAGTTTTGCTTTGCAAGATGGGCAAAGTAGAGGCTCAGTGGTGGAAAATGAAATGAAGACCCAAAAACTCCTTGATACTTTAGGCCAGGAGTCCGGTGATGTAGTGGTTATGCATTGGGCTGCTAACCACAAGACCAGCAGTTTATAACCACCAGCCGCTCTGTGAAAGAAAGATGAGGCTTTTTCCTACTGTAAAATCAGTTACCAGGCATCAAAGAACAAAAAATCATATCATTGACTGCATACCTCCATGATAGGATCGCTGAAGACAAATGGGTGCATAAGCAAATGTGGTGAAGAAAGCTGATGGTGCCCGGCTATCAAAAGAGATAGTGTCTGGGGTCTTAAAGGCTTGAAGGTGAACAAGCGACCATCTAGCTCAGAAGCAAATAAGCCCACATGGAAGAAGCACAACGGCCAGTGCGATCACGAGGTGCCCAAGGGACCAGGTATAAGGCATCATGCAAAAAAAAAAAGATATAAGTGTGTGTATGTATGTGTATATATGTGTATATGTATATATGTATGTGTATATATGTATATATATATCATATTAAATGAAGGGGGAAGTGCAGAGTGGAGACCCAAGGCCCAAGTGTCGGCCAATGGAGATCCCCTCATAGAGGGGTTTAGGAGAGGAGATGGGTTAATTAGGGTGTGAGGTAGTATCGATGAAGAACACAGCTTTCCCCCAGATCCTGGATGCTTCCTCCCCCCAACTACCATGATCCGAATTCTACCTTGCAGGGCTGGATAGGACAGAGGCTGTACACTGGTACATATGAGGGTTGGAGGTACAGGGAATCCAGGGTGGATGATACCTTCAGGACCAAGGGTGTGAGGGACGATGCTGGGAGAGTGGAGGGTGAGTGGGTTGGAAAGAGGGAACTGATTACAAGGATCCACATGTGATCTCTTCCCTGGGAGAGGGACAGCAGAGAAGGGGGGGAGACTCCGGATAGGGCAAGATATGACAAAATAACGAGGTATAAATTACCAAGGGCATATGAGGGAGGGGGGAATGGGGAGGGAGGGGGGGAAAAAAAAAGAGGACCTGATGCAAGGGGCTTAAGTGGAGAGCAAATGCCTTGAGAATGATTGGGGCAGGGAATGTATGGATGTGCTTTATACAATTGATGGATGTATATGTATGGATTGTGGTAAGAGTTGTTTGAGTCCCTAATAAAATGTAAAAGAAGAAAAGAGAAAAAATAATTAGGGCAAAAAATGTACAGATGTGCTTTATACAATTGATGTATGTATATGTATGAACTGTGAAAAGAATTGTATCAGCCCCAATAAATTGTTAAAATTAAAAAAAAAATTAAAAAAAAAAAGAGCTACACTCTTGGGAACCCACAGGGCAGTTCTTCCCTGTCCTGTGAGACTCTCTGAGTCAGAACGAACTGTGTAGCAGTGAGTTTGGTTTTAGCCATTTAGGGAGGTACACTAGTGATTACTGGGTGCTGGAATTCTTTCCTTCTCTATGGGAGGCCAGGGTTTGAGTGCCAGCCAATGTACCTCATGTACCTCACAACTTGTTGGTCATTGGATATGTGTGTTGCTGGAATGCTGAACAAGCTTTCAGACTCAGAACACTAGGGAGAAAGGCCTGGTGATTTCCTTGTGAAACTAAGATGTGAAAACCTTCTGGATCACAGTGGTCCAGTCCACAACTGATCGTAAGGGAGGTGCGGAACCAGGCCACCTTTTGCTCCATGGAAGAGTTGTCATGAGTTGGGATCATTCGGCAGCAGCTAACACCAACCTCGTTCCTCAAGGTGGGAGCATCCGGCTGTTTTTGTAGAAGCCGTTGGCATATATATATATATATATATATATATATATATATATATATATATATATATATATATATATATATATATATATATATATATATATATATGCTCATCAGCTGCTCTGTAGGGTTGGATAGCGTGTCTACCGTGGCTGGAGAGAATACACAAGTTTATGAACTGCAAACGTAACAGCAGCTTCTGTGTTTCTGCTGCTGAGTCTGGTCCTGGGAATGAACACTTTCGTTTTCTGAAAAGAGTGCATCTCTAGAATGATGACACCCTTTAAATTAAAGGTTGGTCTTCTTAGTTACGCTGACCAATGAGAACTTGAGGGCCTGCTACAAATGAAGGGTCTGCGTTTTGCTGCTGCTCATAAATGAAGCACTCTGTTATTAGCACTCTGGATTTCGTCAAATGGGGATGATGCTTGCCGTTGGGATTTATATAGCTATCTTGTGTGGTGAGCTACTTGGTCCATTGTGGGATACCGTGAAATCTGGTTATTCCTCAGATTAGGGCTTACTACCTATTGGTCTATATGCCCTGTGACCTTCAGAAGCCTTCTCTTTCCCAACTTTCTTTTTCTAACTCTACATATCATGGAGGAGCCCTGGTGGTATGGTGGTTACTCGTTGGGCTGACATCTGAAATGTCAGCAGTTTGAAACCTCCAGCCACTCTGCAGGAGGAATACAGGGCTTACTGCTTTTGTAAAACGTAGTCCAGCAGTACAGTGAGAGCCTTGGCAACTCACAGGCGCAGTTTTGCTCTGCCCTATGGGGTGACCATTGGCTGCCATCGACTTGATGGCCGGGAGTTTGCCTTGCCTGTCTCCCCATCTCCCACCCCTGTGCCTCACGATTTGTCATCCCTTCTCACTTTTGATTTGTCTTTCTTGGTTACTTTTTGGTGATCACTGATCCTCTCCTCTCTCAGGAGTATCCCCGTTTTCTAAAACCCGGCATGAGGGTGTCGGTACTTGCCGAGCACTCTGTTATTTTATGTACCACTTGGAAAGAAATAAAACACTGCCAATTGAATTGTGACACCATGCTTTCTTCTTAGTTAGCAGTTTTATTTTCTACTTATTGAAAAACTCTTTGAGACTTAATTAGACATAGATTTTTCTACATATCACTCTGTGATTACATAAAAAGGAAAATATGAGTGAAATAAACTGAGTATGGTGTCCCTAAAACATTTTTAGAGTCCTACCATTCTGAGTCGTCTTTAGGTGCCGGTGTTTTTCTCAAACAGTGTCATTCTCTGTGCTAAGAGTGTTGGTGATACAGTGTTTCTGAAGAAATCCATAAAAGTATTAAGCACCATTGATTCTGGACTTTTAAGACAGTTTGGCATTTATGGAGCTAACCTACTATTGAGTCTTCTGAGAATTTTGCCTAAGTCTCTAGTACCCCATTTCCTTCATTCCTGTTCCACAGTGATGTGATTTGTAGGAGGGAAAAGTGCTCTGTTGTTTCTGGATTTTCTTCCAAGTCACTGACCTGGGCTCTACATTGCTGTGTCAGCATGTTGGCTTACTTTAAACATGCTGATCATAATAGGTATATTCTTTTACCAGGCCAACAATAGTTGACGTCGTTGGTAATAAGATGCACCCCAATTTTAGATGATTAAATATGAAAAAGGTGCATCTTATATTCAGTTACATGGAGAAATGAGATCTTCTAAATGCTCTGACATGCACGAACCTTGAAAACATTGTGCTGAGTGAAGTAAGTCAGGTACAAAAGGATAAATTCTGTGTGATCCCACATATATGAAACAAACAAGTTATTATGTGTAAAAGTTACGGTTTGGGTGCTAGCATTTTGACTCTGTTTTTAGTCCTTCTATTAGCGATACAAACTAAAGTATTTGTAGGTGAATTGATATCCTGGGTGGGAGTGGAGGGGTGATAAATTATGATGGAACAAATTTGGTCAAACGTGTTGAGCATGAGGTTCGTTATACTATTTTATTTTGTGTATTATGAAAATTTCATGGTAAAACTATTTAAATTTACAAATGTATATAACTTAAATTAGCAAACCAGTTGAACACTAGGGGATTTATTAAAAAATACAGCTTTAAAGGGTCGTGACCAGCCAGGTGAGTATAGATGTAAGTCAGATTCTTATAACTTGTAATTTGAGAATACTCATTCATAATTATTTCCAAAGGATGCTTTAGTGGTTGCATTAGATCTTGAATCCACCTGTATCATTAGAGAAATATTCTAATATTGTGAAAGCCTCATATTTGCATCGTGTTTTCAGTGAGGCATTTTGGTAACCATACAATCTGTGTGTTTTCAATAATAAGGTGTACTTCCTGGTGCTTCAGACGTATGTCTGCTTTGTCGCAGAGATGCCTGGAGTTCACTGGGCCGCTGCTCACTTATCTCTCTCTTCTGCAGGGATTGTCTGACTGAGGGGCCCCAAAGTTATTAACTTGCCCATGGAATGGCAGAGTTGGGGCTAGGCTTTTCATCATTCCCACCACCATAGCACCGGTGACGCTGCGCATCAGAGGGAGCCGTGCTGACCCGAGAGTTGTGGTCTCTCTTTGTCCCTGAAGCATCCTCAGGCTAGAAATGGCAGGCTTCTTATGTGCTGATGCAGTGTTGCAGCTCGAGGCCGAAAGGTGCTGATTACATGGGCTGGTGATCCTCCACTTCACCTTTTCTACAAACTGCTTGGATGAGCAAGACGTTGGGATGGGAGTGGGAGGGTATAATTTTGGCTATTGGGTGGTCTGCTTCCCAGGCCTGAGGCCTAGCATCATGCAAAGGGCCATCTAGGTCTCAGAAGTGGGCTCCTCAAGACAGCTGGGCTCATGTGGGACACCCCTGGCTGAGGGCTTGCTGAGGCTCATGCTCTCTCTTAACTGCTTTTTGTTCATTTAAAAAAGCAGTGGTGGCGGCCTGCCCATGTGCACCAGGATCGCATGGGAGTCACTGACCATTTAGAAAGAGGAGCTGGCTGTTTTTTGTTTCATAAGCAAAGGCATACACGCTTCTCCCAGCTCTGGGGGTGATTCTGATTTGGCAGGTGTCATTATTGGGGTGTTTGTATCTACAAGATGAGGTTTAAAGAGGTTTCTTCCCCACCCAATGATGTAGAGCAGACGGTGTCATGGTGCCAGCATTGGCCCCCCAAAGACCATGTCTCTTCTTATACGTCTAGTTTTTAGGCCAGTGTGGAGTGAAGTGTGGGTTTTCATCAACTGTGCAGAACTGTCATCGGCACTGGGGTTTCTGTTGTTGGTTTCTGTAGACAAGTGGGGGCTTTGTGGAGGACTGGATTTGTCCAGCCTCTGCGCTGTGTGTAGACGTTCTGATGACCCAGGCCTCTCTGTATGTCCAAAGGGTGGGTTTGGCTGCAACGCTGGCTATTTTTCCACCTAGAGACCTGTGTCCAGTAGTAGTCAGGATAGCTTACTAGGCCAGTGCTGAGGGGTTTTGAATCCATTTGTGTTTAACCCTGATGTGTGTGACTACTAAGAATGGTGTAGCGTGGCTGTACATGAATGGCCCTGTTGACACAACTGCCCCAGTACATCCTCCGTTTGGGTGAGGCTGTGCAGTGGCTACAAGCTTGCCTCTGGGGCCAGCTATCTCTGTGACCTCAGGCAAGAGTTCCCTAACCCTCTAATTTCATAAGGTGGGGGGGAGGAAATCAAGACAATCAGCCCAAGGCTGATATGGTGGAGGTCAGATAAGCCGCCACCTTTCAACCTTCATTCCAATTCTGACACCAGCATCCCCTCTCACTGCACTTAGATCATTGCTCAGTTTCCCCACTGACCTCTTCATATAGTCTTTCTTAGTACTTTATACTGGCATGTGTTTTTAAAACGTGACTGTCTATGACAATTGGTTTGTTCAATATTTTGAACTCTTTTTATCAGAACATAGCATATTATTTGAAAACTTTTTCAAAGCATCTTAATTAGTAAGCATCCTGTTAATTTCACGAGTGCAGTTTCTGGCTTGCTTTTGAAGCTGTTAGGTAAATGACAAGTAGAAGACTTTAGTAATTGTGGCAAATGCAACAAAAAAGACCCCCGTGAGTGTCGAGGACTGGTTCTGTCAGTTAGCAGAGTGTTCCTGTGGTTTCTCTGATACCTCCAATTAAGCACACTCGCAAACAGATTGCAGATTAACAGCTATGCTTTGTGATGATTTCACAGAAAAGTAATATATGTTAAGAGTGTAGGCCTTTGGTGATGTTAGTTTTGAGGAAGAAGAACAGCACAATGCTTAAGCACTATGGCCGGAGGCCTAGATTCCCACCCTTCCTTCAGTACGAAATAGCTGTGTGACCTCAGTGAAGTGTACCTCTGCTCCTTTATAAGTGTAAGTAGCATTACCAACTTCTGTGGGAGATGCGCATTACTGAGGTACGACCACTGGAGTTCAGCGGGGACTCACTCTGATTTTCACAGACACGCTTGCAGTCAGTGCCTGTGATGACTGCTCGGAGGCTGCTGTGGCACTGATGGGAGCTTGCACTGGAGGAGGACCTGCCCACGGCAGAGTTATTGGTGTAGGTGTGCAAGCCAGCCAAGGGATGCCAGCTTCTCTCTCCTTCTCCATCTTCCTCTCTCTCTTGGGCAATATGGAAGACGCCGCAGACTCTGGAAAGACTCTTGGTTTTTGTTTTTCCCTTTCTGTTTGTTTAAGTTGAAGCCGCACTGCAAGAAGTAAGGCAAGAAGAAGTGGAGCTGAGGTCAATTTGGATTATGCTTCTAAGGTCTTGTAATTGTTCAAAATGTGGTGTGTGCTCCCAGGGGGCCTATAAGATAAAGTGGACCTAATGGATTACTGAATGATCGAGGGAGCTGATGGGATGGTAATTTCATGGATGTCTGGCTTCACAGCTGGTCTTGCCTTTCCGTTTTCAGGCTTTTTTATCTGGGCTGGTCCTGTGCCCGAGGACTCTATAACTCCCACATTAGCAAATCCACCTGGAGTGCTCCTTGCTCCATTACTGGGGTGCTGAGCAGGAGAGGCTCTCACTCAGGCACCATCCTTTTTTCTGCTCTTCATTTATCCTAAGGAAGGAGTATTTGTCTACCTGCTAGCTCCAGGGTAGCACTGTCAGAAGGGAGAGGCCTAATTCCAGAGGTCTCCATAATTAGAAGCGGTGGACAATGCCTAGAGACCTTCTCGTTCCCTGAGATGACAGTCGGACAGTCGCTAAGTGACGATTAGGTGGGCCTCATGACTGAGCAGCTGGGTTTAGAGATGACCTTTAAAGGGCGCCCCAGCTTTACATCCTTGTTGCCTGTGTCGGGTTTCAAGATTTAGAACTCACATTTGAAGGCATTGCTCTTTCCTGAAGCACTGCCCTTTCTGTTAAACGGTTCCCGGCGTGGAGGAGGAGGTGGCTGGCGTGCAGTGCTTAGTCTCTTCAGGATCATAGCCATGGGCATGGTACACTTTCACTGGACACACCTGGGTTGGTTGGTGCAATCACAGTAGGTGTGTGTGACATGCTGACAGGTATACCCCTCTGGGCATCTCTGAATCCTTCCCAGGAAGACAGTGGGAGGTGGCCTGACCTGCCTGGTCTTCTGGATCACCCTGGGGGAGTGCAGTAGTGCTGGGCATCAGGAAGGCCTGGAGGTGAGGCTAGGACTGAGCCAAACCAGTGGGGGGATGGAGGGACTTTCAGCGCCCTCTACTACACATGCAGCTGGGCTGAGTGGCTATGGCACCTGTGGGCTGAGCACAGGCCAGGAAAGTGCCTGTGATCACACCCAGTGTACAATTTCCCTGGCTACCCCTGGTTGGCAAGAGGCCTCCCTGACCCACTCTGGCTTAGAGGTATGACAAAAAAATTGGGTATTTTTGGCCTTCCTGTGTTTTTCCCATAGAAGTTTATCAACAGCCCCTGCTGCCAAGGCACAGGGGGCGACATTTGTGGGAATACTAAAGATTGGAAGGATTTGTCTGAAGATCTGGAGGAAAAGTGCCTGGGATGGAGAATGTCATGTGCAAAGTCCACAAGGAGAATGAACTTGTGGAGTGTGAGCAGCCGAAAGGAACAAGGAAACTGGTGAAGGGAGCATGGAGGGCTGGGCGGGTTGGCAGCAATGGTTAGACTGATATGGCTACGTGTTACAGGACTTGATAAAGAGAAAGAGTGCTGTTTGGGCACTCATTGTAGCCCCAGGTCAAGCTCGGCACCCAGCCTAGTCGGGAGTCCTTGCATAAAGGTAGGTGGATGGGTGATGTGAGGCTCTGAGTCCTGGGTTGAGAGTTGGCAGGGTCTGTCTCGTCCAAGGAATGGTTGCTTGTTAGAGGCACTGTGCTGTAGTGTGGGAATGCATGTCTGGCTGTACACTTGCATCTCCTTCTCCTTTGCTATTTTCCTGGTTTAGCTGGGGTATGGGGGTGGGGGGTGTCTCTGTGCTGAGTGTCTCATGTGTTGTGAAAGCCATGCTTTGGTGGTCGTGGTGGTGCTGGCCCAGTAGGTGCCATCTGGCCTCTGCTGCAGGTACACTGCAGGTGAGAGGAGTGTTTGCCTTTATGTCGAGAGATGCTGCAGTAAAAGTACCATTGCCGCTGTACAGACCCCAGCTGTACTCCTCATTTCAGCTCTTAGATCACTGTGCCTTCGTAGGTGTGGGTGATGCCCCACCTCGGGTGAGGAGGAGATTGTGGAGGGCTGCCGAGGCACAGAGAGATAATTAGGAATAGGATTATAAATTGTTTTTTAAGCAGTCTAGTCCCTTTTGGCTCTATTTAGAAGAGTTTTTCTTTATTAGTCTATCCCTCCCCCCCAATTTATCATTATAAAATGCCTCTGTATATAAAGAGACATCTTTAGGAGACTGTGTGTGTTCAAGTGGTCCCTGGACAGTCTACCTGTCAGAAGACCCCTGCTAGGATCAGGATTGGGCACCTGCCATTCTGATAGCACATTCCTGGTTTCTTTTTTTAAAGTTACCTTTGATTGGCTGTCCTAATGCTCTAGGCCTTGGCTGAGCAGACAGATATAAAATAAAACTGTGATTCCATGCAGCTGACTGCTGGTTTAGAGCGTGGGAGGTGGGGGACAACTGACGAGTAACAGATGGAGGTGCAGTTGTGAGATGTGAAGCTCCTCAGGCCATCCAAGGAACCCACGAGGGTAAATTTAAGTACACAATTCCAGTCAGGGTTCGCGACATGACAAGCACCAACTTTTGAGCAATTTGCAAAGAATTTCAAGTCAGTTTTAATGATTGAGATGGAGTTAATTTTTATCTCATTCGTAATTCTTACCAAGTTAAGGACGGAACCCCAGCACCACAAGAAATGTGCTGAGTGCCACAAGGGATTTCTCTCCACCTGTAAGGGATGCAGGGACCTAGTGATAGAATTTTATCCTACAAGGTAACTACAAGGACACCCAACTAAACGCCCTGCAGTTGAGTCAGTGCTGACTCAGGATGACGTCCCTGTGGGTGTTCCAGACTGTAACTGTTTATGCGAGTAGAAAGCCCAGTCTTTGCCCCAGTAAAATGATTTAAAAAAAAAGAAAGCCCAGTCTTTCTCCTGAGGAGCTGTTGGGGAACGGCCCACCATGCGTGAGAGAAAGAATTGAGCAAATTTTATGTGGAGTTATTTGGACTTTTTGGAGGCCGAGAATAATCTGAGGTGGGGATTGTGAGCAGAGAGGTTACATCTGGATTCATTTGAGCAGGAATTTAGGGAGAGTGGATGACTGCAGTTAGTAATGCAGCACATTACTCAGGCTTGTGGTATAAAAGTGGTTAGTTTAGCCTTTGACTGGCAGAGCATGTCCTAGTGATTCTCCTCATCCATTAATGTGTGAGATTGGACCAAGGGATGGAAAAATGCACAAGTAAAGGAAAACGAGGGGAAAATAAGGAACAAGAGTTGTGGGACAGTTTTCCGCAGCATGACTAAGTCATCCTTTGGAGTTTTCAGTATATATCACGTTGTGTTAGTCTGGGTAGACTAGAGAAACAAATTCATATGTGTAAGAAAGAGCTTTATATACAAGAGCAACTGAATATTGAGAAAACCTCCCAGCCCAGTCCAGATCAAGTCCTTAAGTCTGATATTAGCCCATATGTCCAATACCAATCTCTAAATTCCTCTTCAGGCTCACGCAGCACATGCGATGACAATGAATGCAGGAAGGTCACAGACCAGAAGGTAAAAAGTCCTGTAGATCCAGTAGGGGTGGAAGCATCTCAGCGCTGGTGTGGGCCTCCGCGTGGCTTCTCAGCTCCAGGGCTCTGGCTGCATCAGCGTAGCTCCATGTCTCACAGGGAGTGAGCGTGTGTCCTGCCTCCAGCGAGTTATTTATCTCCTTAGCGCCTCCAAATGAAGTCATCAAACTGTGACCTGATAGGCTAAACTCCACTCCTTTCCTCTTAGGTCTCAATAGACAACAGATAATGTAGCTACCACACACTTTCTCTTTGGGTTCTCCTACTGACAAAGGAAGAACGCAGCTATAAGATAGGCTGTGTGTGCATTTATTTTACTTTTTACTCTCCAGTCCTCTTTTTTTGTTGTTGTTTAACCTTGCGCTTACATCATAGCTCTTGCAGAAGGAGAAGCCTGTTGCAGCCCAAGTCTCCTAATTGAATTGCATGAGCTGTTAACAACTTGTGACTAATATAATGTATGTAAGATGCCAGAACCCTGGTGCTCTGGTGGTTAAGTATTGGACTTTGATACTCACGGTCAGCAGTTTGAAACCAATAGCGGCTCCACTGGAGAAAGACTGGGCTTTCTATTTCCATAACCAATTGCAGTCTCAGGAAGCAACAGGGGCGTCGCAATGAGTTAGCATTGACTTGATGGCAGTGAGTTAGGTTTTTGGTTTGGTATGTAAGATGCTGGCTTTTGAGAGGTGATATGGGCAATTAGGTGCTTCGGAGTGATGAACTTTGGAATCATTGGCCGGCTCAAGCCTCAGCCTTGAATAAGTAATTTTCTATGTCTCTCTTTCCTCTTCTATAAAGATGGAGACAGTGGCGAGCTTATTTCATGAACTGTTGCAAGGATGAATTGTGCGTCAAGCACTCAGTCCTGTGCCTCTGCACGTAGCTAGAAGGTAGTTAGTAAAGGTTCGGGTGTGGGTGTGTGCGCCCGTATATGTGTAGTCTTCTTAACTCAGCTGAAACATCACTTTCTGTCTACACATGCCCTCACGCACAGACAGGCCTGCACGCGTGCAGGAACACACACACACACACACACACACACACACACACACACACACACACACACACACACACCTTTGCTTCTTGCTGGGACCCAAAGGGCATGTAGAAGTAACTTTCACCTCTAAAAACATGAGAGAGAGAAGGTGGAAATGGAGGTCCTGCCTGAGGACTGCTTTCTGTGCCCCTCTCTTACGGGGCAGGAATGGAAGAAGGGTCTGCACAGCCCCTGCCAAGCCAGTGCCCTCTGTGGTGGGAGAAACCGCTCATGTCTGGCTGAGTTAAGAAGACGACACACACAGTCATTGATGAGCCACACACAGGCACACACGGAGGAAGCGTCTGCACAGAGCTCGCTAAGCCAGGGCCCACTGTAGTGCGAAGGACAGGGGATGTCCAGTGAGAGCATACTTAAGTGTGTTCAGTTTTGGCATTTTAAAAGCTTCCTCATCTGATGACCAATACTAATTACTTAATTTCACAAGTGAAATAATTGCAGGGTGTAGGAATTTGCCTGTTGATTGTACTCATATCCCTGCATTCAAATTCCAGTTCAGGGATTGCAGTAGTCTCATACGCCTTCCTGCTATCGTCGTCGTCGTCGTCATCATCATCATCATCTCTTTTTACTTCTCCTTTAGGTGGGCTTCCTTTCCATAACTGCCCAGGCTGCACATTGGAAACGTGCAGAGATTTTAAAACTGCATACACTTCTGACTTCCGTGTGGGTTTCCTCCCACCCCCCCCCCTAACTTCTTACATCAGAATTTCTGGGGCCTGGGCCCAAGCATCTGTTTTAGAATAACCTTCCCATGTGATTCTCGAGTCCTGCCCAGGTTGGAAACAGTTGGTTAGGAAGGCATTAGTGTTTCCATCTTTTGGCAGTACCTACTAAAAATCACGTTCTTGTTGTTGGTTACCACCAAGTCTGTGTGACTCATGGTGATTCCATGTGCAGCAGAGTGAAATGGGTTCCTCCCTCTGTCAGTCTCACACTTGATCCATTGTAGTGGCCATTGTGTATTTTGAATGCCTTCTAGCCTGAGCCCTGAGAAAAGGATGAGGTCTGTCCCTGACACATTTCCAGTTGACTCTGACTTAAGTAGGATCACGATGAATTGGAATTAACTCAGTGACCACGGATTTGGTGAGTCTATACTACGGTTTCATCTTCCAGCATTATATTCTCCTATGATCCATAGGATTTTCACTGGCTAGTGTTTGGAAGAAGATCACCAACCTTCCTAGTCTCTCACAGTGTGGAGGCTTTACTGAAACCTGTTCATTATGGGTGGCGCTGCTGGGATTTGAAATACTGGTAGCATCATTTTCCGTATCACAGCAACACACCAGCCCCCAGAGTATGCCAAACTGGCAGATGGATGTAAACTAAAAATCACAGAAACCTTTCATAAGTTTCATGTACTTGGGTGACTGTCAGCTTGAGTTTGGCCATCTCTTTTGGAATATTTGGCTTCTCCTTTTTATATTTAGAGTAGAATATTGAGGAGTGCGAGATGAAGTGCCTGTTGGGTTACTGAATGATGCTTTGGGCAATGAATAGTTAGTCTGGATGCTACAAGGTGCTTGCCATTTACAATAAAGACAGTGAACAATATGAAAATGTCAATTTGGACCTTCAACTCCACGTTTTCCCTAGACTCCGGATTATAGTTCTTAAGCTGCTCATGAGTCACTTGCCTTTGTTGGGGTAAGGGACAAAGCAAGCAGGTATTTTCCAGTCTGACCTGGGCTACGTTGGTGCTTAGTGTTCCACAGAGTAGGGCCTGCTGGTCCAGAGTCCCTGGCCTCTTCACAGGCTAGTTTGAATGGACGGGCGGACACCCCATCGAAGCCCTCCTCTCCTCTGTGCCCTGGAGTTGTTCACTCTCCGGGAGAGTGGGTTGTGGGTGTTGAGAAGACAAATTTGGATGGGAAGAGAAAGGTTTCTGACATTTCTGAGCCAGGCCAGAATTTAGGAAGGCAGTCGTAAGTAAGTAGGATTAATCAGGGGAAAGTGAAAGTTTTGTGTCTATTTCCTTCTGCTTAGTTGTCTTTGTGTGTGGAAACTTCTGTAGAAATCATTTTTTCAAAAGACTTGATATATGTTTTCCAGTGTGTAAAGCACATGTCAAAATCAAGTAGTTAAAAATAAGAGAGGCCATCTGGCTATTTCAGATTGGGCTTTGAGAGAGATAATCACCATGGGCCTAGGGCCTCCTCCTTAGTTTTATAGGTTTTGGAAACTAGTAATTCATTAAGAATCTATTGGGGACTGGCGTTTATGTTAATCAAAATGATAAGATGTTAGTGAGTCAGCTAGGCAGCCCATTAATTGATGGTGAGGACCACGCCTCTCTGAGAAGCCCCTCAATCCTGGCAGGGGGTTGAGCATTAACTCAGGAAACTGATACTGCTTCGTACAAAGCTAAGTTTTCTGCAGGTCTGCTTCCTCAGGTTGTTGGAGAGTTGGCCTTCATCCTTCCGCGGACATTTCTGTACACGGACTTGGTAACCTCCGTAGGGCAGTGATGAAGAATTGTTTTTCAGCACATTTGTTTTGCCAGCTGCTCTCCTTCCTGTCCTGCACTAAGGGACAATAAAGGGTGACCGCTAGGTTGGCGGCAGAGAAAGAAGCAGGTCTTCTCCCTTTGCTCTCTGTTCCTGTGAGCCGCATCTTGTGCATGCACTTCCTTCTCTCAGCTGTGCCACCTCCCTCTGGTAGCAGTAGTTGAATCCAGTGTGCAGTTTTGTCAACACCTGGAACCATGCTCACGACCCCTTTCAAGTCCCCTCAACTCATACAGGCACCAGTTGAGCAGTACCCACCCCTTAGAGGTTTGGGTCTCAGGCCCCGCCTCCCAGTTTTAAAATTTAATTATCCTGATGTCCTCCCTTGCTTTCCAAAGTCTTAGGGATAGTGGCTGATTCCTGAAGTGGCCATCTCCATGACAGCTTTATACCTAGTTAACAATTGCTTATATGAAAACTTCTCCAGGCAAAAACTTTGGTAGTTTCTGAATTCCAGCTGGACCTTAACTGATATTCCCACCTCTTTTCAACATGATTTAGTAGTCAGCAAAACTGTTCTATAATTGGCATGTTATACATAATTAGAGTACAGCTTACCTTACATTAGTTGAGTGTTTCAGCTCACGTCGTTCCTAACAAGATTTTACTTAGGCTACCTTGATGTGGCTTGAGAAATACTCTCTTCATAAACAACTGCATTTCTAAATCATCAACCACAGGGAGTTATTTCCTGGAAAGATTGCCCAGATGGCTAATGTCATTCGTTAGTTTGGTTCTTTTGGGCTTTATTTTTAGCGGGTGACATTTTCCAACCTTATTTCCAAATTTTGCATTCGTTATACAACAACTCTGAAACTTCCCTCAACTTATAGATGATGGGATGTTCATGTGTTTAATCCACACATGTTCCCCAAAGATCGGAGAAGCTTATAAGAAAAGGAGTGTAGGTTATGTGTAAACACATATATTAAAACATGAGTTTAGAAATCAAGAGCCAAATGGTCTGGGGAGTTGGTGGGAAGTTAAAAGGGAGAAGCAAAGAAGTGGTTGGAGAATCACAAAATGGAGAAGTAGTAACATTGGATATGTTACTTCTGACTACCTCTGACTAGGTGTTTGCATATGTGTTTAATTTAATCCTCAACAGAACCCTGCATGGTAAGTATTGTTATCCCCCCTCCTATTAAGCAGGAATCTGAGACCCAAAGAGGTAGCTGAATAGGGCCCCAGCACTGCCCTTTTAAGGGCACCTTTTAAGGGCACCTTCTGCTGGCACTAGGCCATGGGAAGTTGGTTCATTCAAACACAAAATAGCATGGTGGTAACCAAATAGGGGGAAAAAAAAGGAGGTCCACATATATATTGTTTGGGATAAACTTATACATGTACTAACTAAAACCTTACAGTACTTTGTAACTTACTCTGTTTTAGGTTGAAAGCATTAACCAATTCTCGTGAGTTTGTGAACTACGGGAGCCCCCTTAGTACTAACCCAAAGGTTGGAGATTTGAGTGCAGAGGTGCCTTGGCAGAAAAGTCTGGCAATCAACATCTAATAACCAGCTTTGGAAAACCCTGTGAGTTCTGTGAGTTCGAGATTACTCTGTGGCAACTGATTTGGTTGACTTACAGCCTATATGTTACTCATGCCAGTTAGTGTGAAGGGGACCAACTCACGATGTGGGAGGAGGTCACAACTTTGTCCTTTTGGCGGCTTGGGTGGACTGTGGTGTGAATCTGTCCAGTGGGGAATCACAACAGCGAACACAGTCCAGACTCCATGCTGCATGCTCTTTCAAGCACTTTAATCCCAAGGACAACCCTATGGGGTACTTGAATTATCAGGTCCGTTGCCTCAGTTCACAATGCAGATGTAGTAGAGATGACATTCAAGGCCAGGCGTCAGGCTTTCAGTTGTACACCAGCTCTTACCCTGCCACCATCTCTCTCCACGTGATGAGTTTCAGGTCCTAAGGCTTACCTCTCAGACTAGATTCCTGGCATTCAGAAGGGAATGGTTACCCTAACCAAAGTCCCCTGATGGTCCCTGCTGTTTCTCTTCTCCCCTTGATGCTCACCCATCCTGCCCCAGAGCTGCAGCCTCCCCCCGCTTGGTGAATCTAGAGACATCAGTTGGTTCTGTTAGAGAAAACAATGGTGGGAGCTGCCTGGTAGACTTGGTAGTGTGGAGGGGGATCCTGGAAGCACGTCTATGACCTCTGGCTGCTGACTGAGGGCATTTCCAGCCTTCCCCAACCAGCCACCTGGGAGCTTCAGTATCACCCGAGCTCCGCCAATGCCAGTCAACTCAGGGGAGCTTGTGAAAATCATTGTGTTGAAGCTACTAAGTTTTGGTAGGGTTTTTTATGCATTGATCATAACTGGAAAGACCTTTTGACAGGGAGTTTTGTGATGGTGTGCAAACCCATGCCTGTGGGCCAGTAGATCACTCAGCTTGAGTGACCTCCTCCTTGAGCCCTGACATGTTTTCTGAGCTTGCCGTTTATTTTAAGAAGGCCTATAACCTAATGTGCGTTGGTGGCTCCTCTCATTTTTGCATCTTCCAATTTAGGTTGAAATTTTCTCCTTTAAAAAGATCTTAATTATGGAACTGAAAATATTAAATATGCACTTGTCTGTGATAATTATGGCTAAATCATTTCTTATCAATGCAGTTTAGTCATTTGCTTAAGTGGTGTTTGTTAATATGCATATCTTATCAAATGGAATCTTGAGGGCCAGGTGACTAGAAATGCTTGCTACTGTTACTTAGGAAAAGCAGATGGCTTCAGGACTTCTTCTGTCAGCACTTTTCTGTCTTTCCTTCCTCCTTCCCGCTTTTTCTCCCCTCTACCCCTCTCCTTTCCAGAGCTCTTTAATATTTCTCTGTTTTGACCCTGGTCATCTTATTTATCCATCAGTAAAGTCTTAATTAATTCAGTTTTTCCAATGTACCCCTCATCTTCTACACCTCGGAGGCATGTAGTGGAGATTTGCTATCCGTGTTGAATCACCATAATAACCCTTCATCTCATCTCCAAGATAGAATCATTTGATCCCGAAATGTAGTCACTCATGGAATCAGAGAGGCTTGAAACCTAGAAGAGACTTTTTTGGAGGGGTTTAGTTCACTCAGAGGTCTTCCAATCTAGTCTCTCACTCAGGAAAGACTTCCCTTCAACCACAGATGGCAAATAGATTCGGTGGAATGAGTCATTCTTTCATTTCTGTGTGAATGTTTTGTTTAGGAGCAAACAAAAAAATTACCTCTTCCTATAAATTTGTCATGAGATTGTAGAATTATGCTAAGTTACTGGCCAAAACTACATTTGGATGAAAGGATGGGTGTTGATAAAAATGGTTTTTATTTCAAAATTCAGATCTGTGATAATGTGAGAATTCAGTAACATTACATGCCAAGCCTTTAGTTTAATAAATCATAGAAACTGTGTAAAAAAAAGGTAGGGGGTGGGGGCACACACAATTTTCCCAGAAATCAAAAGCCCAAACCCAACTGCTGTCAAATGTGTTCTGAATCATATTGACCCTATATGGCTGAAAGTGCGTCCCCTGGTCTAATAAAGTATCTTGGTGCCCTAAGTTGATGCGCTTTCTTTTGTTCCGGTCTGTTCATGGTGTTATTGACAGTCACATCTCTTACAGAGTTCATAAATCTCAGTGCATGGTTCCGTATCTATACCTGTGAGTATCCATTGTAAAGGATTTTATTTTGCTTGGATCCACAATTAGTGCTCATGGAAACAGCAGTCAGGAACTCAAAAGGTGCATTGTATGGGACATATCATCTGCATAAAACCACTTTAAATGTTGAATAGCAAGGATGTCATTTTGAAAACTGAAGTGTGCCCAACCCAAGCCATGATACATGCATGTGAAAATTGGACAATGAGTAAGGACGACTGAAGAAGTATGGAAACATTTGAATTGGGGTGTTGGGGAAGACCAGACAAGTCTGTTGTAAGTAGGACAGCCAGCATGCTTCTTAGAATCGAGATGAGACTTTGTTTCATGGACTTTGGACATGTTATAAGGAGTAACCAGCCTATAGAAAAGGGATATCCTGCTTGATAAAGTGTAAGGTCATTGAGAAAAGAGAAAGATCTTCAAAGGAACTGATTGATGTAGTAGCTAAAATAATGGGGTTTATTACATAGCAGTGATTGTGAGGATGGCACAGCACTGGATTGTGTTGCTATGAGTCAGAACATTGTTGATGGCACCTAACAACAACAACAACAACAACCCATTTGTAGTTACCTGGGAGTTGAATGAGTTATGAATTCGTCTGCTAACCAACAGGTCAGCAGTTCAAACTTGCCATCGACTCTGCTGGAGAAAGATAAGCATAAATGTTTATTGCCTCAGAAACATACAGGGGCGGTTCTACTGTGTCTATAGGGTAGAAAGTGGACTCAAGCAACGAGGCTGTGTGTGTGTAAATGGCATCATTCATCCAGTATCATCAACTTGCCACGAAGCGCAAGTAAGTCATCCCCCTAGCCATCTGCAGCCTTTCTTGCTGACTGACAAGAGAAGTCCTTTTTGACATTTTGTGCCTCAGATCATATTAGATGGGTGTATCCAGACTCGTCATTCATTGCTGCGGTACGTCCATATCGGCTCATTTCGTGGACCCAGTTTACCAACTGGAATGAGTGTACTGACAGGTCCACTTGCTGATTCTATTTGCCTTTTGTTTCAGGTAGGAGATCTGCTGATGGGCATCGACATGTTTTACTATAGTATTGTTGCTAGAGGCTGTTGAGTCAGCTGTGACTCATAGCAAACCTATGTACAACAGAAGAAGACACTGCCTGGTCCTGCACCATCCTCACAGTTGTTGTTTGAGCCCCCTTTGCAGCCACTGTACCAGTTCACCTCCTTGGTCTTCCTCATTTTTACTGACTTTATCAAGCAAGCTTTCCCTTTCCGGGGACTAGTCTCCTGATAACATGCCCAAAGTGCATGAGCACTGTAGTTCAAGTGCACCGATTCTTCTTTGATCTTTTTGCAGTGTCCAGCTTTCACGTGCATATGAGGTGATTGAAAAATCCATGGCTTTCTTGGATTAGGCACACCTAAACCCTCACAGTGACATCCTTGTTCTCCAACACTTGAAAGAGGTTTTGTGAAACAGATTCATCCATTGCAGTGCGTCACTATGCTATTACCTATTGGTCCAGTTGTGAGGATTTTTGTTTTCTGTATTGAGTTATAGTCCATAGTGAAGGCTGCAGTCCTTGATCTCCATCCACCAGTGCTTCAAGTCCTCCTCACTTTCAACAAACAAGGTTGGGTCATCTGCCTATCTCAGGTTGTTAATAAGCCTTCATTCAATCCTAATGCCATGTAGTCCAGCTCCTTGGTTTATTTACCAACCATGCTGATTGACTAAGTATGGGGAGAGGATAAACTGTGACACACAACTTTCCAGATTTTAAACCATACAGTATTCACTTGTTCTGTTGGAACAGTGTCTCTTAATCCATGTACTGGTTCCACATGAGCACAATGAAGTGTTCTGGAATTCCCATTCTTCTCAAGGTGATCAGTACTGTATATACTCGAGTATAAACCAACCCAAATACCAGTCGAGGCACCTAATTTTACCACAAAAACTGCATAGAAAATGTGCTGAAAAACTCGGTTTATACACGAGTATATACAGTAGTTTGTTTTGATCTTAACAGTCTGTAAAACACGAGTAAGCATCTTTCTGTTAATCTCTGACGTCAGCCATGATAGTTCATGTTCAATATCTGCTGAGTTTGGTTTGAGTTTCTGGCAGCTCCTTGTAGATAAACTGCTGCAACTATTGTTGAATGATTTTCAGCAAAATTTTACTTGTATATGCTATTTGGCAATGTTCTGCTATGTGTTAGGCAGAGTTCTCTAGAGAAATGAAACCATGACACTTATGATTTTATGTAGATAAAAGAGGGTAAGTTTATACAGCGAGAAAGAATTTAACAGCCTATTAGTCCACACAGCAGTACAGAGGGTTCACTTCAGCTCAATTTTGTGGAACAGTTAATATACTGGAAGTCCTTCAACTCACATGGGCTCCTGGATTCAAAGTAAAGGAAGTAGATAGCAGATTCCTCCCTGGGGCAAGGCAAGCAAAGTCTGCTCACAAGCAGCTTAAAGTGACCAAACACCCCGCTTTTGGCCAATTTGTCCTGTGTCCTGCAGCATTTTTAAGAAGTCTTGATTTTTGGAAAGCGTGCACGACAAGCTAGGGTATACAGTGTTCGGCTGCCATGTGGCTATTTTGCCAGGCTATGAGTTTTATCAATGGTGTCCCGCTGGTGTCCGCTTTCCCAATGTTAACATCTGGTCACCTGCAGCAGGTCGGGTCATCAACAGTCAGAAGCAGGCCCAGATGGGATAGCGAACACAAGCAATGCACGGTGACAGGAGCCACCAGTGTCAAGCTCAAGTGATATATATACACCAGCAGTGTGACAAAGCACATCTCCAAGGAGCCTCAAGCTCTAGCTACACGAGCCATGGGTTGGCCTGGCCCACAGATAGTATAGCTAATAGGTTGAGGCAGAGAAATAGCCGAAGCAGCAGCACGCACGCCCCAGCACACTCCCATTATCAAAGAGCAAGAGAGGGGGTGTGGGCCTTGTAGAGCCATCTATCTCTTTGCCATCCAATCAAACTGTGACCTGATTAATCCCACCTGTTCTTATTGGCCAGGATGGCCCAGTACACCCAACTATCACATGCAGTTATTTGTGAAGTCTTCAGTGCTAATTCTTCAGAAATAGTCAACCGATTCCTCTTTTGTGCTGCTCTTAGTCTGGAACCACTGAAACCTGTTCACCTTAGGTGACCATGCTGGCATTTGAGATACTAGTGATATAGTTTCCAGCATCACAGAAACAAACAAGCCACCACAGTACGGACAAACCGACAAGTAGTGGGTTATGATAATGCACCCGCTACGTTTCCATCAGTGCCTAATTCTTTGACCACAGCTGTGAAGGCGCATATCTGTCGAACCTGCCTTTTCTCCTTTAATGAAGATCTTACCGCTTGCTGGTATTCGTGCAGCAGCTTTCCACATCCAGTTTGATCCGTCTACACTGCAACTTCCGTCCATGGACGAGGCGGCCTTCACAGAGCACTGTCCATAGAGCAGTGGAGTCTGATGGCTTCCCAGGTGGTTCCAGGGTAGGGGAAGGGTGGGAAAAGAGACCAATTGCTCATGTACATGGTGGATGCCTGCCTGCATTCCGCCATGAGCTTGTTCTTATTTGAATTGTTTCCACTTTATTAGTTAATTACGTTTGTCTGACTTCACCCTAGATGATATGGTTATTTCAGGCTTCACGATGGTTTTATGTGCTATCAATGGGGCAGTTTCAACCACCGCCTGATAGATAGTAGGCAAGCATTGCTTTTCAAATGGCATGTATTATGTTGCAGCATCTGGAAATTTTGTCCTGAAGAACTCCAGTGGTCACCGTAGGTAGCATTCTCAGATTTTTTTTGCCGTAAGCACATGTGGCAGGCAACTCTAACATCCTGTCTGAATGTGGATTTTAAGGACCTAGAGGTAGGGAGGGGGAGACTGCTTTCTGTAAGAGAGCCTGCTGTTGGTCTGGCCCTCATTTTTGTGCAGTTTTCTTCTGAGTGCTTTTCTGGATAGGGGCCACCAAAATTCCCAGATGTGAAGTTTGCATTCTCTGAAATCCCAGTAGACTGATGTTTAGCTTCCTGCTGAGACTTGGGGGTAGGTAGTGACAGCAACTTATTTTAGCTGTCTGTAGATTGTTATCAAGTTTGACTCCAGCCCAGGTGATTCCTTAGAATTTCACTGTTTCCATTCTTCAGAGCCTGTTGTTCATGTCTGTGAGTCAGAACCGACTCAGTGGTGGATTTTTGTTGTTTGTTTTTGAATTGGTCATGTAGGCCACCACAGTTTTCAGTCACCTCTAGCCTGTTCTCAGTTTCAGTATTAACATAATATCATTAGTGAAATATATTATGACACTTAAATTCTGTACCAAATTCAGGTCTCTTGTACCAAACAATGGTAGCAAGTTGATGAATCCAAGTAACTGTGACAATACAAGGGATCTCAAAGAGCTAATGGAAAAGCGGTCTCAAAAAACAATGGAATTATCTGACTAATTTTTGCAGGCACTCCACCCCCGCCCCCCACCTCAGACAGTGCAAGGAAACTGGAATTTCCCACACATAAAAGGATACTGTGGCTAGTTATTTTCTGAGCTAGAGATTGTTAAAAGGCATTTGCAAGATCCTTCACTGAGTAAATCTACACGTAAACTGGCAGTCTCTAGCCGGCTATGTTTTTTGTCTGGATCAGCTAGCTGAAGCCGCAGGTGTCAGAAGTTTCTGTAGGTATCAGCTCACTGCCAGCCTCCCTGAGTCATCTACCTTTTTCAGGGAGCATACAGGGTTGCAATAGAGAAAATTTGTTGACACTAGCACTCCAGACTTTAACATGTCTGTCATCAAAGCAATAATCTTTTGCCTGCCTGGTATTCTGTCTTGTTTTAAATTGACAAGCTGAGTGGGTTCTGGCAATTCTAATGGTTCCCATTTAGCATGCCCGATCAATACTGGCCTAAGGGCAGACTTATGTACAGTTTTACAGTATCAGATAAATGAAATGCTCCCAATTAGACATACTATCTATACCAATAATGTATTCAGGGAAAGGAGATACAACTATATGCAAGATCTGTTTCAATCTTTCAAGTGTCATCTAAGATTTTACCTTTGGCTCATCAACAGGTGCAGACACATTACCTACCACCCTCTTGCCTCAACTAACCTTAAACTCTGTCATCTAATTGATTCTGACTCATCGAATCTATATAGGGTTACTGTTGCTCTAAATCTGTATGGGAACGAATAGCCTCAACTGTACCCCTGGAGCAGTAGGTTTGTGACTCTTAAACACATAGCAATCTAATGTTTACTGGACAATACCACCAGGACTGTCTAGGCTAACCTTACGCTCCTTTAAAATTTTGTGAAGGATTTTGGTATTACAGCACATTGGGTTCCTGTGTCTAGGACCCTATGGTAGTTACATAATTTCATGTCAACATGAAGATAAATAAAAGTGTAAGGGTAGAATCTAGGCTGTCAATCAGGTCACAGCCAGATAGTATCTCCTTGTGGGCATGACTTTCTCAAAAGGAGGGACTTGGGAACCTCCCCATCTCTCTCTGCCTTCCCCTTCCTGATGGATCCACACCATTGGATCCACAGGACTCTACATCTACCAACCTCTGATATTCCTGTATTCTGCATTATTGCTTGTGATTGTGTGAATCTGAAGAAGGATTTATAGACTCGTACTAGACTCATGGACTTGAGTTGGATTGGGCTGGAATGTTTTCTTGATATACAATTACTCCTTGATATGAAACTCTTATTTGCACATCTATAGGTGTCACCTGGATTTTTTTTCTCTCGTTGGCCTAGCCTAACACAGACCCCAAGAATATCCACACATGGACATAGGACCTTGGAACCCCTGAAGACCCTGGCTCCAGTAGAATCTTTATCTCAACTCCCATTCTCTGCAGTATGCACTTTATTTCTCAGAAACTATTAAAAATTTCCATCCTGTTGGGGTAATTCCTTTTCTCATTGCCTTGCTCATTCTGTGAATCGCCCTTATGCTTTCTTGCTTCTGCAAGACCCATGAGTACGATGTGCCAACAGATCTAACAAGACTTAGGGGATTGTTGCTCTGTTTGGCAGTAGCAGTGTTATATGGGGTGCCTCAGTCGAAGGGCTTTCCTTGATTACTGTATGTACCATGATTTGTATGAGAAACATATTCATTAGATGAATCTCCTGATCACCATAAAACCATTCTAGCAGAACATCAACTGCTTTCTCTAGTGTTCCAGTATATGTTTAGAGAGAAAGAGGGGCAGTTTCCCTTCTAAGTGTAAGCATATCTCACTGCAAAATTTACTCAGTCCACCAGGCTGGCTGTGTCTTCCAGGGTTACTTGTTGCGTAACTGGATTTTGTATCATCATTCGTGACTGTTTTGCAGTGAGTTATGGAACCTAAATATGATCTTAAACCTAAGCATAATTTTCAATATAAACTTCAAAATCAACCTAAATATAATTTGCATCCTATAGCTTTTATAACTAAAGACACTGCCTCTAAGTTAATCACTTTCAAAATCCATTTTAATCGTGGCCCTTCAGGAATCTGTTGACACCTCTCTACAAATAGAAGCAGTTTCTTCGCTTCATATCCCCTGGCTCCAGTCGTTTCTTGGTTTTGCCTCTTTCCCTCCTGGATTACCTTCTCAGTGACCAGCAGTCATAGGGATAGGTCCTGTTCTTCTGATACAATATTATCCGTTCCAGTTTGGGCTGAAACTAGCACTCAGTAGCATAGACCATACCAGCTCCGTTGTTATTTTCCCTGCTATTACTGATAAAAGCAAGCAAGGAATTTCAAGTCTCACCATTTCTTATTCTGTATTCCTTTAGGCATCCACATAGCCATTTCCCCAGGAGTTAGAGCCTCCACTCTTACTTCCCTTAAATAGCTTTTGCCTGGGGTAAATGATTACAACCCAACAGCTGCTTCTATCCTTCAGTGGTTTATTTGTTTGTTTTAATCTTATCCAGAAACCAAAGGTTAATCATTCTTCTCTTTATCCTTTTTCACCCCAAAGCCACATACTCTAGTGAATCTGTGCAGTAGCTGTGAATCCACAAGTCTGACAACTAACCAAATAATTTGTTTTATAAAGATCATCAGAAAGCTGGGTTTTATGAGGCAAAGGTTAAAGATGCCCCAAATGTCCCATGTTTCCAAACTGCTGTATCACTCTATCATCTCTACCATGAACTGCTGCTCCTGTTCTCAGTACTTCACGCCTACCTCCACCCACCCTCTAGCTACGTGTTCCATAATGCGCTGCATGGGATCACGGAGCTCATGACCAACCAGGGAAATAACTCACATAGTTATGGAGGTTGACAAGCACCAGACCTGTGGGCTACATGTTAGGCTCATGCTTTCTCTTGACTAACATGGTTTCAGGGCTGTCATAATCAAGATGATAAGTAGCTGGCTCACGAGGCTGTAAGAGTGAGTCAGGCAAGACAGCAGGCCCCAGGGGTCTGTTGGTGACAGGATCCAGAGGCAGAGAAGGCACTTTGCCAGAGCATTCATACATTCATATATGTATTGGATATAGACCATTTACCCCTCCCCTCCCCCCAAGGAAACTCCTTTTATTTCAACAAGGTGGTACAAGAGTTAAAGGTGGTAAAATGAGGTAAGGATGGTGACTTAAACCACATGTTCAAGTAAGATAGTGGCTCAACACATAGCCTTCCCTAGTAGTGTAGTAGGTTACCCCTTGCAAAGTCAGCACTTCAAACCTACCACCTGCACCTTAGGAGAAAGACAAAGCTTTCTACTCCTGTAAAGAATTACAGTCATACTTACCTGGCAGGGGAGACACCATGATCAGGAAGGTGGTTTTCCCAGGGCTCAATTGTGTCACGGTGAGTCAGAATCCATTTGATGACCATGAGTTGGGTTTTCTTCTTGTTACCTTACCTCATAATGGACATAATGGGCATTCTGGACGACTCGCTCCGCAGCGAGACCACAACCATAGACTTAGAGGCTAGGATTTACAATGCATGATAGAATGGAGACAGTTGTATCAGACCACAAAATGGAGGATGACTACACCATTGCACAACTGCCAAATTATACTTCATTATGTGATGTGGTAGTTAGATTATGTTATGTCAACTAAACACTCCTTCCTGGGGGTGGAGTCAGACTTGTCATTCAGGTCACATAGCCTGATGTTGCATCCTTGAGGACATGTCCTTCTTATGGGGAGCACCCTGGGAACCTTCTTCCCTCTCTACCCCTTTGCCTTTCTGCCCCTGGGACTGGGGCACTGACCTTGACAGCTTCCCGAGCCTCGTCATGTTTTCTTCAACTTTGGAGACCCAGGATTGCACCCACGAGCCTGTAATGTTCCAGCATTGTACATCATTGCATGTTGCTGAGCGAGTCTGAAGAGGGACTTTTGGATTAGTATTAAACTTATGCACTGGAGTTGGCCTAGGCTGGGGAACTTTCTTGATGCATAATTGCTTATTGATATAAAACTATTTCTTACGCATATATGAATATCACCGGATTTGTTTCTCTAGTCAACCTAGCCTTAACACAATAGCTGCCGCTTAACAACTGAAAATCATGGCCCTACCAAAGTGACACATGACATTAAGCATGCAGATTCCACATATCTTATTTTCTTAGTATTAGCTAAGTTACTATGTGGGAGTCACAAAGACTTTGGCTAGAAGGGCCATATTAAGAAATTCACTGTGCTGTTGTAAGGGAATAACCAAGATGTGGGATGCACAAGGAAATTAATTCCAATCTTACAATTCTGATTTGAGGTACAGAGTTAATCACTTATTGAAGCAAACATTTAGATGCTGCTGATCATATAAAATTGCATACTTAAGAAGGTAAAACCAGATTCTGCACTCTAGCACCTTCATCTAACCAACCATGGACTTTCAGTTTCTTAGAAAATTTAACTTCCTTAACCTTTCTGTCATATGGACCTTCTTTCATGTTGGTGACTCTGGAGTACTTGTGACGACCCTGTACTGTGGACCCGCGTGTTGAACTGAAGTGGCTTATTGCTCAGCGAGGATCCCCGCACCCCAGGTTTATTTTCTTAATGGGCACTGCTTTTGTTATTTGGCTAATTTCATTCTTATATACAGGGCCTTTAACTATTTCTAAAATTGTGATCTCAAGGTTCATTGAACCCTCTCTGTAAGTGCCAAACAAGGACCATGTTAGCTGTGTCTTGGGACTTTAAATTAAACATTGTTTGACACGTTTTTGTTGGGGGGGGGGGGGGGTTGCAGCAAGTTTCTTGAAACCATTAATATACCAATAAGTATTGCAAATCCTTAAGAAGTCCATATAGCACTGTAGTTCTGAACAGGAAGATTTCCTGACCGTGACCAGTTTTGCCACCTATCTCAAGCTGTAAGAAGCCTGGTTTGATGGCTGCACATGCTACTGTGCTACTGCAAGCCTTCTGCTAGCTGTGGCCGCCTTCCAAAGGCTGAACTGTCTATAGTTTAGTGCCTTTGTTCTTGGAAGGAACCTTTTTATTGCCCATATTCTGATGGCGGATAGTTAAGCTCATCGCCACTCCTCGTTCTTGGTTTTCCATGTAGAGAGATGCTGACTGCGTCTAGCGCTGCAGAAGTCTTGGGGGATCGAAGTGAGGCTTTGGTCTGATGCCCCTGTCAGCAAGTGCTTGTTGGTTCTTAGGTTCTGGAGGGCACTGTGGCTCTACTCTTGACTTCTGTCCTTCACAGACTTGTGATGGGTCTGAATCTAAGGAAATAAATCACTTGAGGCTTGGTGTATCGAGCTCTTCCTGTGTGAATGCTTAGTGAATGGCATTTTTAATCCCTCTAGGACAGTGGTTTTAATCCCTCAACCTTCCTAATCTTACAACCCTTTAATATAGTTTCTCATGTTGTGGTGACCCACCCCCCCAATCCATAAAATTATTTTTGTCACTACTTCATAACTGTAATTTTGCTATTGCTCTGAAGCGGGCGACCCGGTAAAAGGGTTGTTCGACCCCCAAAAGGGTCTCTACCCACAGGTTGAGAACCGCTGCTCTAGGACAAGGCTGTGTAAGGGCAAGAGCCAGGGCTTGTCGGTTGTGTGCCCAAATTCTGTAACACAGAGGGGTATGCAGACCAGCTCTATGCCAGTGGTTCTCAACTTGTGGGTCGAGACTCCTTCGGGGGTTGAACAACCATTTCATAGGGATCGCCTAAAACCATCAGAAAGTGCATAATTCTGATGGTCTTAGGAACTGAGACATGTTGCGCCTTCTTCCATTTCTAACAGCATATCTGTGAAACAGGGTTTTCCAGCTTGTTGGACATCAAGTCTAAATACAGAAGTAGACTTTTGTGGAAGATGATCATTGTTGTGTTCTTGCAAAGACTGCCCCAAGAATTTTTGATCTGGTAAGAAAGAAGCTATCTCAACCTCCGTACTGACGTTGGCTTTACACTGTTGCAAAATATGGCACGTAGTTTACTGTTGTTCTATTAATACTGCTACCCATGCTACACCGTGCTCCAAGACAAAATTTCATTGATTTGTAATTAGAAATAAATATTTCACAATATATAATTGTAATTGTTTTTGTGATTAATCACTATGGTTTAATTATGCTCCATTTGTAACAATGAAAATATATCCTGCATATCAGATGTTTACATGACGATTCATAACAGTAGCAAAATTACAGTTATGAAGTAGCAACAAAAATAATTTGATGGTTAGGGGTCACCACCACATGAGGAACTGTATGAAAGGGTTGAGGCATTTAGGAAGGTTGAAAACCACTGCTCTCTGCTGTGGTTGTGTTTTGCCAAGACTCTAGGCAACTTTCCTAATTACCCTGTGCCTGTGTTTTGTAAATTGTAAGGTATATCTGCCTTTTCTAAAATGAGTCCAAAGTCTTTGAAGAAGCTTAGTCTATTCTTCCACTAATGTGTACAAGGTATGTGACATTCCTGCAGCTATCCTGTGAGGTATAGGTATTATGAACCTGATTTTGCAGATAAGCAGAGGACAGTCAATTAACATAATATTAAGGCCAAAGCTGTTAATGACACCCAACCAGGTGTGCTGTCATTGAGTTGTTCTGACTTCTATAGAGTGGCTCAGGAGGGTTTTTGAGATTATAAATCTTTACAGGAGTAGGCAACCTCATTTTTCTCCCCAGGAGCAGCTGCTAGCTTTGAACTGATGACTGCAAGTTGTAGGTAAGTACTAACACCCTGTAATGCAGAATTTACATGCATGCATGCATGCATACATACATACATGGGGGCCTCAGAAAATTTATGGAAAAAGTTACATTATAATTTCTTTCCATTTTTCTCTGCACATTAAAGTTTTTTCTTTATTAGTTTTATTGGTATATCCTTAACATCATACAGTTTAATCGTTCAATCTTATTAAGAGGAGTTGTGTAATCAACACTTCATCTTCAAAGCATTTTCTTCTAGTACTCATTAGCTCCTTGCCCCCGTGCCCCTCCCCCCCAATAAACAACCTCCTCTGCCATACCCCTAGGTAATAGTTAATCTATTTACAGTCTTTATAGATTTACCTATCCTGGATTTCCTATTCAGAAAATCATATAAAACAATCAGGAACCACTCAATCAAACAAACAAAAAACAGAAAAACAGAAAAAACCTCAATAGAAAAGTAAGCAGAAAATAGAAAAAAATTAAAAACAAAACAACTTTAAAAGATTCTACAAACTTATAAGTCCCTTTGAATACATGAAGGTAAATTTTTAAAAGTATTGCTCCTAGGGTTCCAGTTCATGTTTGCCTCGGTTTATACCAACCAAAATGCGTTTAGACATGTCTCGATCAGTGGATGGCTGCAGAGAATTTCTTTCAGTAATATACTTGTCTTAGTCTTGTTCCAAACCAAAACCAAACTTACTGCCACATAGTGAGTGCTGACTCATAGCGACCCCCTGTGGGTTTCTGATACATTGACTCTCTACAAGAGTAGAAAGCTCAGTCTTTCTCCCGATCAGCTGCTGGTGGTTTCAAACTGCTGACCATTCAGTTTGTAGCCCAATGTGTAACCATTATGCCATCTGGTCTTAGTCTTGTTAGGGTGCCTTTAAAAAAACAACACAGAGTGACTTCTAAGGGGAATCTCTGAGTCAGGTAAATTAAACGTGGAGACATCAACCCAGACAGTTATGACAACTTACTTTTGTTGGGGGCAGGGGTGGGTTTGCAAAATTGGAGCTTTCTCTGACACAGACTGATGATCATGGAGCCTTTCTAGATAGAAGTTCTAAGAAAGCTGGAAACTATGTTGGTGTGAGTAAATCAGTAAAGTTTCAGCGAAGAACTTTATTTTTTCACAATTGTTCCTTCTTTGAGAGTAACAAGAGCTGTCTTCTGAGAATGTCGCTGGGAAACCTTACTCCATTCCCTGGACGGCCCTGATCTTGCCCCTTCAGACTTTTTTGTGTCCCCCAAACATAGGAATATAATATGCATCCTTTGAGGAGAACACAATTGTTGTTTTGTTGCAGTGTTAATCAAAGAATCCAGAACATAGGGAAAGGTTAGAAAGATGGAAGATCTGTTGAGAAATAGTAATTTTGTATTTGTATCTAACGGTTTCTGATTTGGGGGTAGCAACACTTTTTGGCTACATGTTACACATAGTATCTATGTGTAGTATGTTCTCTGCCTCTACTCATCTTAAGTGAATCACACACAGGAGGCCTCCATGGAATGCTAGCTTTTGCTGTCAGGGGCAGACCAGCACACCTCCCACCCCTAGTTCTTTCCTCCCTTTGGATGGCTGGGACTCTTGAAACTTTATGTTTGACTCTTAGGGAATTCTTTCTGGATTCTGCTCATTTGTGCACCTGTCTTCTCACATTGCAGCTCCACTCATTTGCCTACTCATGGGTATATCACATACCAAAGTGTTTGTGGAATTGCAATTAAGCTGTAGATATTCAGTGTGTCAAGGGAAGTAAAGCAAATGCTGTTTTCAGACTGTTTAAAGGATTCTTGACATGATCCTGGTAGTGTTTTAACAAATTTCAAAGTCCTGGTCAACTAAGTGTTAGCCAGGAGTAAATGCTTAATATACAACATAAATGTGATGGGAAAAAAGACGAGGTCGAATGTGGAAATGTGAGTTCTGTAAATTAGTGATGGATTATTACTCTGACTTTTTGATATATAATTTTTCATGTTCCTTCTGAGAATTTGCTTCTCTTTCATCATGAAACTATATAACCTGGACTAATCTGGTAATTTGAAATGGTTTGGCCTGAGATACTAGATTCACCCCTAGTAAGAAATGTAAGAAGCCATTGGGTGGGGGTGAGGCGATATGGGTGAGGAGAATCTCTATATCATCTAGTCTGTCCCTTTGCCAGTCAGAAGCACAAAGGTTTTTGAAGGGAAAATTCTGCATACTAAAATTAGCTAGCTACCCTTTATGTTTTCTGAATGCATTTACTGATTGATGCCCGTACAATTTCTCAGTGAGCCGGCAGCATTGAGTACAAGTGCAAAGACAAATTATCTTTTTTTTTTTTTTTGTGCGTTGGCCGGGAATTATCTTACCACGTCTATCAGAGGAGCTAATTTTGAATGCTAATAGGTTTTAAAGGAGCCCTGGTGTCACAGTGGATAAGCTCTCAGCCGCTGACGAAAAGGTTCGTGGTTCAAACCCACTAACTGCTCCATGGGAGAAAGACATGGTAGTTGACTGGTAGGGGTTACAGCTTTGGAAACCCTGCAGTCAGTTCTGTATCAAATTCAATGCCAGTGGGTTTAAATGGCTCAACATTTGATTTGTTCCATCAGAAGAAGCACGTTAGCCCAGAAACACCAGCGTGACTTACCTTTTTAAAGTGAGAAAAGAGGAGGGTGTTTGGTTTGTTGGAGTTTTCAATCCCTTGACTGCTCAGCCCTCCGTGCCCACAATGGTCCACTGAATGTGGACCGCCTTGTGTTGTAAACCGGAATGGAATAACAGCAAGGGATTTCGCCGTCAGACAAACTGCAACCTCAAAATAAGTATAGTCATTTTGGTTTTGAAAGTGAAGTTATGTCTCTGAAATTATAGACCCAAACTGAGACTTTCCTTTATCAGATTTTAGAATTTCAAGTTTGCTTTTTGGAAGAACTTGCAGTAGATGTGATTTAGTGGGTAGAGTTTCTATCCCTTAGATTCCCAATTTGAGGTCCTTGAGGTATTTTATGATTGCAAAAGTTTGATGGAAATAATTCGTGTATGAAACAAGGCTGCACAGATTTATTGCAACAAAATAAATGCCTTTGCATCTGGTTGGAATTATGTAAACATGTGTGATAACTCAGGGCAGCTTATGTCTATTTCTCCCATCTTTTCTTAGAGAGGGAACATAATAAATTATTCAGGTTTTTTCCATAGTCAGTGATTGAAACATAACTTCCATGGAGGAAATAACCAAACGAATCTCTGGTGGGAGAAAGGTTGAAAGTCATTCCCATAGCTTGACAGTAGAGGTGCTGAAGATTTTTTTTTCCTTGGGGGCAGCTAAAAGAGTGGGAATGATATATAATACTTATAAGGTACCATGGACATAACATGATACATAGGTATAGAGCCCGTGGGTGGTGTCAGTGGTTACCATACACCTCCAAAAGGTTGGAGCTTTGAGTCCACGTAGGGGTATGTGAGCAAAAAGGCCTGGCGATCTACTTCGGCACAGAGGCACAGTTCTACTCTGACACACTGGAGGTTGCCATGAGTTGTAGTTGACTACTCAGCCACTTTTTTTTTTTTTTTACTGCATAGGACATTTTACTTGCTGATGGGTAATATGGAGGCTTGAAATCAAGGTCTCATGATCTCCTAGAGATTGTTGAAACATTCTGCATGAGCAGCACTGTACACTAACCAGGTTCTTAAAAAGATAATCAAGTTTGTATGTCGAGGTACCACAATAGCTCCTGGACCCAGGATGGTGCAAACAGGTTAATATACTTGCTGCTAGCCAAAAGGTTAGAGGTTTGAGTCCACCCAGAGGCCTATTGATCTGCTTTTGTGAAATCAGCCACAGTAAACCCTGTGGAAGGAGTTTATTCTGAGTGCATTGTGTCTCCTTGGGTCAGAGTTGACTCAACAGTAACTGGTCAGTAATTGCTTTTACTTTCTCCTAGGCGAGGCTGCCCAGGAAATCAATGGCTAAAAAAAGCTATTTGTAGATGTAGAATTATGACCTTTTTGTGTTTTGATAATTATTTTAAGGAGTCCCAAATCCCCTACCTATACTTCTAATAGAAAATATAGAATCTCACTGTACACACTGAGAAACGTGTGACTTTTACACATTTCACCTTGGTTTTTCCAAGATGTTTCTGTAACCGAGAACTGCCTGCCTGGTGAGTGATGAGGTGCCTTCCTGCAGCTTTCTCCTTTTCTCCCAGAAGGACTTCTGTAGCCACTGCCGGTACCCAGCCTCCTCTTCAGCCTTGGGTGGGGTGAAATGGAAGTTCACCTTTTCCCCAGTATGCTCTGGAGCAGTTGCTGGTGGGGCCCAGAGGGTGTCTTTGCCAGTGGGGCTACCAGAAGATGATTATTTTGCCCCTAGGAAAGAGAATGTTTTTCCGAATTTTTTAAGTGGGTCTAAGGAGAATAGGTGGCTTTAAAAAACTTAGAAGCATCTAATTAACATGTAGTAGGCATGGTTAGAGTTAACCCTGCGTTTGGCCTCAGTTCCTGAATAAGCTGGCTGGTTTAGACAAACCCCTTATTAGGTAATGGGTGGATAGTTATTGCTCCTTTCCATTAGTCATTTACTCTGCAAGCCTTGCTCCCTCCTGACCCTCTACTGATGTTCCCAGCCCACCTCCTGGAGTGGAGGGTCCCTTCCCCCGTAGTTTTCCTCATGAAGGGTGGGGATGGTACCCTAACGAGCCCCTATTAGTTTTAATGAACTAATCAGTTCTGTAGTTATTGCACACTCCCCATGTGGACCTGTGTTGTGATCTTTGCTCAGTGGCAGTTTACTCCCTGCTCTCTTGCGTGCCATTAAGCTTATCCTGAGGAGCCCTGGTGGCATAATGATTATGAGTTGAGCTACTAACTGCAAGGTCAGCAGTTTGCAACTTCCAGCTACTCTGCAGGCTTCCTACTGCCATTAAGAGTTACATTCTTGGACACTCACAGGGGCAGCTCTACCCTGCCCTGTAAACTCTGTGTGCGTTAGAATTGACTTGATGGCAGTGAGTTTGGTGTTTGGTTTGTGGTACTCTCCAAAGAGCCTTAGTTTCATGGTGACGCATTAGGCTCCTGACCACAAGGTCACTAGTTCGAAACCACTAGCTATTCCACAGGGGATAGATGAGGCTTTCTCCTCCTTTAAAAGTTAGAGTCTTAGAAACCCACAGGGACGGGTCTACCCTGCCCTTACAATGAATCAGAATTGACTTGATGGCAGTACATTTGGTTTGGTTTTGGTGGTGCTGACCAAGAATCCCTAGGAGGTGTAAAATGTGTAAACACTCAATTGCTAGAATGTTGGTTGTTTGCTCTCACTCAGAGGTAGCTCAGAAGAAAGGCCTGGAGATCCATTTCCAAAAGATCAGTCATGAAAACCTTACGTAGCACCGTTCTACTTAGACACATCTGGGGTCCTCATGAATGGGAGTCAACTTGATGGAAACTGGTTATGCTGTTCTCTGTAGATGGTGGATCTGCAAAGGCTGCTGAAAGGCTGCCTCAGACATTATTTGACTTAGGGCTCCAGCAACCCGATAACTCTCCTGCCTCTTTTCCTGAGGATCAATGGATTCGTCTGAAAGCACTGGCATCCTGGTTTCTGGGGGATTTGGACGTAGAAATTTGCTCAATCCCTTTTATGCCATTTTATGACTAAATAGATTACAGAACCAACTAGGAGGTCTCAGAGGGAGGAGGCTGTCATTTTAACCTCATGATCATGATTCGTAGTCCAGCATCAGCACTGTGGAGTTTTAAAATCTCTGCCTAGTTGGCTGCATCAAGTCATAAAATAAATGTAATGTGTGAGTGGGGGTGGGAGGAGGGAAACAGGTAGCTGAAACTGCTTCATACTCACCACCCACTCAGACTCTTTTGAAAATAGGGTTCAGAAATCCTGGAATGCATAATTCACCAGTCCGTGGACTTCCAGCCCTGGCCCCGGTTGCTTCAAAATGCAGGACTTAGAAGGGGCCAAATCTCTTCTTTCTGCTGGCCCTGGGACTGGCTGGCGCACATACATGTGAATAGCATTTGGGTGGTTATTTCTGGGTTTAGCAGCTCCCAGAACTGATAGGAGGCAGGAGGAATCTGATATATAATCGCTGAAGGCTTTGCTAGTCTGAGTCACAGCTGACTTAGGGAAATGCCATACAGGATGCTCTCAGTTCCCCCTGCTCTCTAAATGTAGGTTTGCAACCGCATACTTAGAAAATGAGTAAGAGCTGGGAGGAAAGTGTGCAGGAGAAAGCCCTGCGGCAAAGGAAATGTGGGAGGGCCACAGAATAGTGCTATATATTTAGACCAGATCCCCCAGTTCTGCTCAGTCATTCTTCACTGAAAGTGTGTCCTGATGCCAGGGATGAGGGGAAAGACAGAGGTGGGAGGTCGTGGCCTTTAGATGCCACTGTGTTGATTTAGCCAGACTCGCTTTTCCCTCGTGGCCATGGCATGTCAGACACAACCACTTCTGTGCTTTTCAGTTTCCCTGCCAAGGAATGGCAGTGGGATGAGGCAGGTGAGAGCTACTGGGAGAAGTAGCAATTCCCTATGCGTCCCCTTTTCTGGATAAGAAGTTGGGGAAGGCTTCATGCCAGTGGCTCTCAACTTGTGCCACCCCTCACACCAGGAGCTTTTAAATAAGGATTCCTTGTTCCCATTGCAGATCAGCTCAACCGGAATCTCCATGAGTGTAAGGAACCCAGATTTGAAACAAATTCTCAAAAGGGTGTTGAACAGGGTCCCACCGCTCTGTGGGCTCAACTGGTTTTGGAGGGTTCAGACTCACCCCAGGGCCAGCTGAGGGCTTTTGTCACACACCGTTTCATTGATTCAAAAACTGCTTTTTCCTTCTTCTATGCATTTTAACATCCCTGAAATTAGCATACTTCTTAGCTTGAATGGTGCTTCCTGGAATCATTGCTAGTGTTTTTCTTCCTAAGTGGCACAGGAAATTAATGGTGTGCTCTCCGGTGATAGTATGCTAGTCGCAGTAAGCGCTATGCCCATGTTTCACTGCTTTAAGCTTTTGTGGGAGCATATGGATGTGGATCCTGCTTCTCTCTCATGATGGCCAGTATGTAGTGAGAGTTGCCTCACTAGTGCACAGGAGTGAGGGAGCTTCCAGTGGGCTCGCGCCAGAGAAGAGCGGATGACTCCGTGTTTGTGTCCTGCTTTGTGGTAATGTGTTGCCTTCTAAGATCAGTATCCTTATTTTATAGGTTGGGAAACTGGCACCAAGAGAGGGGTTAAATGACCTGACCAAGGTGGATGGCAATTAAATGCTGAGGCCCAGACAGTTCCATCTGACAATGAATCCAGTGATTGTCTGCGAGTCAGTGTGCATAACTTAGCTCTTTTCACTTGACTTTCTGTGCCCATGAGGGTTGTGCAAAAGCAGTGACCGTGACTCACTTCTCTAGGGCAGTGTGGAACCTGTCTTCTGAGAATCTGATTTGTGCAGTGTATGCATATTAACCTCTTGAATCTTCAGGGTGCTAGAATAATGCTTACTTCCTTTTTGAATCTTATTTTGTTGAGGATTTGCATAGCAGAACACGCACCATGTTCAACAGTCTCTATATGAAACATCTAGTAGCGTTGGTTGCAAGTTTAAGTTGTTCTTAACTTCCTTTTCCGAGTTGTTCCTCCTTCATTAGCATTAAAGCATGGCCCCGAAGGTTCCTGTCTAATCTTTTGATGTTCTTATTATCTCTTATTTCCCACAGAGATGAGGAACTCGGGTGGCTCTCGGGGAGATGAAGCTTTCTAGTCTCGAAAACCCGTTGGGGCAGTTCTACCCTGTCCTCTAAGGTCGCTTGAGTTCGAATGGATTTGTTGGCAGTGAGTTTGGTTTTGCTTGCGCATGTGATAGTTTTGGTTATAGGTTGAAAGATTATCTCAGGGCAGTCGCTTCAGGCGTTCACCCAACCTTTTTGGCTCCAGGATGTCTGGAGTTTATGAGATTTGAAATTCTCTTTTGTCTTTAGAATTCTTTTTAACGAATTCTTCTAAAGAACCATTGATCAAAATGTTTAGTAGTGGCCGCTGGGCACCGTCCAGTCCTCCTGGTCTTGTGACAGAGGTGCCAGCGTTGTTCACAGGCAATTAGACACACATTTCATAGCCTCCTCCGGCACCGGCTTTGTTGCTCGAGGGGCATGTAGAGGTCAAGTTTTCCCTCCGTTGCCCGTCGTCAGGTCTAGGCACTGTGTGACTAGCAAGTAGAGCAAAGACACGAAACATGTTTGGCTAGGGGCTCACACTTTCTCAGCACGCGAGCTGCTTATAAAATGACCAAGTCAAAGTGATCGACCAACTACAAAAATGCAAGACATCTATTTATTTTATTACATCTATTCTTCAATGCATCGAGAATTCTTTTTATGTGCCATGTATGTTTAGGTACCTTGCATAACTGCGTGAGTCCATATTACACAATACAACACCATTCACTATGTACATTTTTTGTCATGACCCGAGTTTACTGTGATGACTTGCACTGAATGGAACGAGCCAGAGATGCACAGTACGGACAGTAGCTGCTGACAGCCAGCCTTGAGCACACTTCCAAATGGTCACCAGTCATGGTGGAACGGTACTTGGACTTAATGATCGTTATGTGGGAAAAGGCTGACTCACATCAACAAGTAGAGCCGAAGAATGCAATCAAGGAGGGAGCACATGTTCTCATGCTTGGTACTTTCCCTCTGCGAGGAAGTTCCAGAATTGTTCATGCGCTCTGGACTTCAGCTAATGTCAACTTGTAGTGTCAACATCTCCCATTCCATATGAAAGTGACACGTTTTTGTCTTCTTACTTGGTCCAGCTCCCCCACTCATTTTAATACCCTTTCTTTATGTTTAAAAGAAAAAAAACCAAGGTGTATAAATTGGCGATAGCTTGTCAGTTTTGCTGCACGTAGCGCAGTTGTTTGTGCATGCTTTTGAATGATTGATTTGATTGGCTGCACTGTATATCAGTTAAGTGAAGGGATTGATGATAGGCTTACATCTATTTTTTAATGCCAGGCGCTCTGCCCACACTACATTTGCGATCGACTAGTAGATCGCAGTCGACGTATTGAGCACCCCTGTACTAGGCCAATTAACTGGAATGTCCCATGAAATCGTGTGTATTCCAAACTAAGAAGCCAAATCCCAGGAGGCTTTTGGTTGTACATAAGCAGTTTAGCAACTACTGTTTTGTTTTTTTGTGGTGGTGGTGGTGGTTGTTTTTGAAAATATGTCTGTCACACGACTTTTCTAATTCAACTTTTACAGGTGTACAAATTATTGACAGCAATTTTTATAATTGGCTTTGCATCCCAACACTTAATTGGTGTGGTATTTTCATCACCATTAACCCCAACTTTCCTCCTCCTTTCCCCCTCTGGGAATAAACTTTGTTCTCTATACATTTGTATTATTTCTATACTTAAATAGATTGTGCAATATTAACCCTGTAGTGATTGACTTATATCACACACATAATATCAACTCCATCTGTGTCCTGCTGCCTGCCCGTATAGTATTCTTTTGCATATATGAACAATGCTTTGTTTATCCATTCATCTGTTGATGAGCATTCAGGTTGTTTCTACCTTTTGGCTATTTTGAATAGTTCTATAAGAGTGTATAAATCTTTGAGTCTTTACTTGCACTTGGTATATGCTGAGGAGTGGACTTGCTGGGTTATGCAGTAGTTCTTTCTGTAGTTTTTCAAGGTACCACCACACTGGTTTCCACAATGTACCATTTTGCATTTCCACGAGGAAGGGGGTAAGGATTCCTATTTTCCCACAGACTTGCAAACATTTCTTGTTTTCTTCCCAGTGAGAGTGAAACAGTGTTTTGTTGCAGCTCACTGATCGCTAATGATGTTGAGCATCTTTTCATGTGTTTGGTGGCCATTTGAAAGTCCCTTTTTGTGAAACGTCTATTCAAATCCTTTGCCCATTTTATGATTACTACCCTACTCACTGCCATCCTGTCAATTCCAACTCACAGCGCCCCGTAGGACAGACGAGAACTGCCCCTCAGGGTTTCTGAGACCCACGTGTGGAGAAACCCTCCTCCTCCTCCCTGGTGGTTCTAAACAGCTGATCTTACGTGACCCACTATAGTTTATTTGCCATTTTGGGGTCAACGTGTGTGTGTGTGTAAAATAAAATTCTCATGGTTTTTGATTCTATTCGCTCAGTCAGCAGCTTGTCTATTTTTTTTTTTTTTTGCAGGGTGGGAGGCAGTGTAGTGGTTACACATTGGGCTGCAAACTGTATGGTTGGCAGTTCAAAACCATCAGAAGCTCTGGGAGAAAGACTGGACTTTCTATTGCCGTAAGCACTTAAACTCTAAGAAACCCACGGGGTGGTCACTTTGAGTCAGCATTGACTTGGTTGCAGCGAGTTTAGCTTTTTAGTTTGATGAATGAAAGTTTTTAATTTTTACAAGGTGTCATTTATTCATTTTGTTTTTTACTTTTGTACTTTGTTATTATGTTAGATTGTCTTTTGTTAAAAGTTAGATCTGCTAGGGCTGCCTCTGCTTGCGCTAAGAATTTTAATAGTTTTAGTTCACACATTTAGGTTCTTCATTCATTTTGAATTTATATTTTGCATGTTGTGCAATGCAAAGGATCCTGTTCAGTATGTAGAAATCCAATTTGCCAGCATAATTTATTGAAGTGATTTTTCTTTTCCATACACTTAGCACCTTTGTTAAATCAGTTGACCATAAATGTGTGGGCTTATTTCTGGATCCTTAATTCTATTCCATTGGCCTGTATGTCTATTATTATAGCAGTACCAGGCTGCCTAACTGGCTGTGTAACTTGTTTTAAAATCAGGGAGTCTCCTTACTTTATTCTTTTCATTCAACATGTGTTAACTATTTTTGGATTCTTTGGAATTTGCTTTTATAGGAGCATATCATTTGCAAATACAGATAATTTTGCTTCTTTTCCACTCTGAATACCTCTGGCAGTTACATAATTTCATATCAACTTGCAGATATAAATGTGTAGGGGTGGAGTTTAGCCTGTCACAGTCTGATGGTGCCTCCTTCTGACCATGACCTTCTCATAAGGAGGGTCCTGCCCCCCCCCCCGCCCACTCTTTCACCTTCCTGTTGAGCCATGCTGAAATCTTCCTGAGACCTGAGGTGATGCTTCCACTTCCATTGGATCCACGAGACTGTTACACTTTCATTAGACTCTAGAAAATTTAGGACTTTTCTTTTGATTTATTTCTTGACCCACTGGTAGTTTGGTGGGGTGTTCTCTGATTTTCATATATTTGTGTATTTCCTAGGTTCTTTTCTTTCATTGTTCAAAACACTGGCTTTACTTGTGTTCACAAAAATTACTTGGTATTATTTTCAATCTTTTTTTTTAACCCTAACCCTATATTTTCAGTCTTTTAAAATTTATTAAGACCTGCTTCTGACCTAACATGTGGTCTCTCTTGGAGATCATCTATGTGCACTGTGATGGCATGTACATTAGGCTGTTGGTGGGTGAAATGCTCTATATATGTTTTTTACATTTAATCGGCTTATAGAGTTAATTAGATCCTCTAAGGCTTTTTGATCTAGATAGTCTTTTCAATATTGAAAGTCATGTATTGAAGTTTCCAGTTATTATTGTGGTATACTATCTGATCTATCATTATATTTACATATATTTAGATTATATTTAGATGCTCAGATGTTGAGTGTGTTCAGATAATGGGTGTGTGTATGCTTAGGATTGTCAAATCTTGATCAACTGACCTCTTATCACCATCATATCCATCTTTATCCCTTTGAACAGATTTTGTCTTAAAGTCTAATTTTTCTGAGAGTAAGTTTGCTACCCTCTCTTTTGGTTTTAATTTGCTGGGAAATTTGTTTCCTTGGGTTTAATTTGTGTCTCTTATAAGCACGTGATGCTGGATTATATTTTTTTAATCCACATTTGCTTTTAGATTGGAGCAACTAGTTCAGTGACCTTAACTGTACTTAAGGATTTTTTTCTTTCTTTCAATTTGTTACTTGGTGTGTGTGTATGTCTGTCTGTCTGAGCTTTCTTTTTTGCTGCCTTTTACTACTGCTTGCATTTGTCTTTGGTTGGTTAATTGTAGTGAGTTTTTTTGTTTCTTTTCTACTTTCCTTTAGTGCATCTTTTTAAGTATGCTGTCTCAGTGGTTACCATGAATACTACATGTAACAGCTTATATTTTTAACATTCCAGGGTAAGTTGGTACTAATTTAACTTTATTAACATACAGGAAATTCTGCATGTACTCCCAGACCTTTTCTTGTTATCATTAATTATGTTTATATTTATTTCATGTGCCTTGTATGGATTTGTTATTAAAAAAGCTTGAAGGATAAAGCCTTTAGAATTGTCAAGTATCCATGAACACTTTTTTTTTAACCGTGCCTGTGGAGTACAGATAGTCCAGGCACAGTCACTCAGTTTCCTGGACTTTGAGTGACATGAGATCTCTGTAGTCTCCTGTGGATAAGCCCAGTTAGTCTCCTTTTTTAGGACAAGGCTAGCCCTGCCTGGGGAGGAAGGGTGTGTCGTCAACCAAAGACAACAGTCTGAGAACTAGTACCAGATGGGCTAAAAGGGCACAGTGCCTGCTTCTGGGTATGCTGGCCCTCGGGATCGGGGCAAATAAATGGGTATCTGAGGGCTCTGACCAAGTCTCCAGTTTGCTGGTAACATAGGCGTTTTGGCTCACTGCTCTGGAAACCTAGCTGTTAGAGGTGGTAGCTGCTGTGGACCTTGTTCAGCTTTAGTCCCCATTCATTTTATTTGCCACTAAATCAGGCTTTTTGGAATTGAGATGGGAACAGAATGATGTAATAATAATGAATATGTGTTAACTACACATCATGTGTTCATGAGAATGTACCTATTAATATTGTTTTGTATCTCATCAGCCCTAACTTGAACAGTTCTCCCTGCTAACCCAGAGTTCTGTGTCAGTCAGAGCTCAGCAGGTATGCTCTTGTGCCAGGGGCAGGCCGGGTGTGCCTGTGACACCAGTGTGGTGTGTGGTGCATGGTGCTTTCCAGCCCTCTCCTAAGTGCTCACATTGGATGACACGCTTACTGTAAGGGCACCCTTATGTACCCATGACCTCATTTTGTCCCTCTAACGACCCCATGACAAGGCAATATCATCCCCATACTTTCAGGGAGAAAGTGAATGTTTGAGCAGGTAGCAGGCTGATGTGGGCCCACTGCTCAGGCGAGTAAAAAGGCACTGTTGTAGACTGACTGCAGTGCCTTCCATGGAAGGTGGCTCTGAGTGTTGTCTCAGAGCCTATGGCTTGCCAGCCAAGTGGGCACACAGATGTTAGCATAAAAGGCATCGTGTGGTGGCTAGCAGATACAGAAGTAAGGAACGACGAGGGCCTCGGACAGGGACCGGTAGACCCACAGAGTTATTTCCTTCTTTTGAAGAATCAGCTGTTTTTACAGATTAGGGGATGACTTTATTGAGGAAAAAAAAAGAATCGTACAGACTTTGATATGTGTGTATATCCTAAACAGCTTTTGATTCAAGAAGGAGAATTATAGAGCTAATTTTCTGAACAGATTTCCTATGATTCAAAGTGGATTACATATTGCTTCTGGACCAAGAATTTTGGAGGGTGGTTTATGTGAATAATCAACATAAAAGCCTCCTTGGAAGTTGTTCACTAGACCATGAAAAAACCAAGAGTTAGGAAGGAGGAAGCGAAGCCCTGGCAGTTGCTTGAGTAATGTAGCTGTAGTGAAGGCTACCTTTGTGGCCAGTGTTGTGAATCAGAATGTCCTGAATAAAAAGACACTTCCACAGGCTGCTGTGAAAAGAAGTTCACGCTTGACCACATAGATTGCTTCTCCCTTCCTATCATGAGACCAAGTGTGATCACTGGCCCCCTTGGGATCCAGGGTGATGGAAGCATTAGCAGGTGGACTCTCACCTGTGGTTCACACAGCTCCGGAGTGGCTCGCACAGGGAGGGGTGCCCAGGTGACGTTGGGGTGGAGGCACCCAGTGTTTCCGAGCATAACAGAAGAAGGACAGAATGGTAGAGGGCGTTGGTGGAATGAATTACAGAAATTCTTGAGAGAGGTGATGGGGATAGATCCTTATCTGACATTGGAGCTAGGGTTATCTTGCAAGGAATGTCTAGAGGCAGCTACGTCAGCTGTGGGATAAGACTATAATAAGAAACAAGTTCTTCCTCAGTGAACTCCCAAGTCAGAAAAATGAAAAAATCATTTTCACAGATTTCTTGGTCTGTCTTCATTCCAAGTGCCTGGGTGGCACAGATGGTTAAGCACTGGAGTATTAGCTCAAAAGCCTGAAGTTCAAACCCACCCAAAGGTGCCTTGTAAAGCAGGCTTAGTGATCTGTTTCCAAAGCTCACAGCCTTGAGAACCGAGAGGTCACCAGGAGTCAGAATGACTTACGGATAACAACATCCACACTTAGGAAACCCCATTGTCCTCTTGCAATATGTTAGCTTTCCCTTCGCCAAAGATAACCCCTGTCTTCCCGCTAGCCTATTAATTGCATTTCTTGCAACCCCATTTTTTGGTGAACATTTTTCAACGTTTTCTTGCATAGTTTTTTGGGGCAGGCCATTGGACCTTCTGGGGTCAGTCGGTGTTCTTCTCTTTAAATGTGACATAACGCACTGGCAGGCAGGAGCTGGGAAGGAAGGAGATGAAGGAATTGACTGTCCCTCACTTTCAGGTCTGTGAGTGTGTGTGCATATGTAAGTATATTGTCTGTGAATCTGAGTGTAGGAGTGGGCACATGTCCAGATGACTCACGCCCACCCCATTTAGTGTTGGCCAATTATGGGCTCAAGGTGTTCAAAGACACCTTTGCATCTTCAGTGTCAGAAACCCATGTGGATGCTTTCTTGTCACCTGTAATCATTAAGGACTGTTTAAAAGTTTCGATTTCTGGTTTTCACTCTTTTAAATCCCAGAGTCAGCACATGAACTGAAACAATTTTGCCGTTAGTCCTCTCACTTTGATTAGCTGGTTGAATGAATTATTACGCTGCCTGGAACCAAAGCTTCATAAAATGAAAACTGATTCATTTGGGAAATTTATGTAAGATCAAAACTGGAAGGTTGCCTCATTAAGAAAAGAGAAAAATATCCAGCATTCAGAATTGATGTTTAGAACAAGAAACCAGCATACGACCTATGTTTGTGTTTTCCAGTATTACCTGAGAGGTAGCTGTAGGATTTATGTACCAGCAGCTTCTTTGTATTCCCATTCTTTGTTGTATTGCATTTCCTTTTAAGATCTTCTTGGTTACAAATAAAAGGAATGTGTTTTGGACTCCATTGAGCAAAGCCAAACATGTCCAGTCAACTGACTAGGGTGGCCCTTGCGTTACAGAGAACTACTCCCTATGATTAACTTGGCTATACTCTTTACAGGCAGGGTAAAGCAGGTCACCAGACTTTTCTCCTGTGGCACCGCTGGGTGCATTCAAACTGCCTCACCCTATAGGCACCACAATACCCAGACTGTGTGCAGCACCTGTGGCCACCAAATGCCAGAGCATGTAGGCTATCGTTGTTCTTTTGGGGAACATTTTGTTTGTACCATTCCACCTGACCTGAGTTTACCTGGACGAAGGGACACTTATTATTCTCAGTCTGGCTTGAAGTATTTGGGTATTTGGAGCCATGATTTCCTTGCTGGTCAGTCTTATGTCCTTTTCCAAGCATCTTACACATGTAGCCTTTCTCTTTGTGGACTTGGGATAGTAAGTTAGGGAAGGAGAGGGAAAGGGTAGGGTCTAGGGAGGGAGCACAGTGATGGTACTTGAGATTCTTTGTTGTAGCTTGTTTCTCCGGTTCTGCTGAAGACACTGGGTGATACTCAGAGGCCCAGGTCTGGATCAGGCTGTCACCCAGGACAAAAGCTTGTTTTGAGCACACATCTTTTCCAGTAACACAGAAGTACATGCTGTCATGTACTCAGGGAATGTCCAGAATGTCTCTCCCACCTTGGTTTTGTTCCATGCCTCACAGTCCTTTCACCGCAGATCCAGCTTTCACTTGGTGGGAGGGAGGCAGGGAGAGAGTCTGCTCCTTCTCTGTATTTCCTGTCCTACCTTTTCAGTATATGTTGTGAGCTTGTGCGGGCTTTCTTTGAGTGCTCTGGGGACCAAACAGAGGACGTGCCATGGAAAAGCTCCTAGTTTCTGTTTTTGCCTCCTTGGAGGTCGTTATGTAGCAGCTCATGGAAGCTGAGAGCCCGAGCTGAGATCCTAAGATTAGCCAGGATAAGTCAGGTCAGTATCCAGAGCGGCCTGTCCAGCAGCAGGAGGACTGTGACCTCCAGGCTTGAAGAGTGAAAATGCTGGTGCTGTCGAGTCAGCTCTGACTCCGGTGATCCACGTGTGTCCAAATCGAACTGTGATCCACAGGATTTTCAAGGATGCATTTTTCAGGGATTGATTTTTCAGATTACCAGGCCTTTCTTCTGTGGCACCTCTGGGTGACACATACCACCAACCTTTCACTTGTAACTGAGTGCATTAACCATTTTCGCCCCGGAGGGTATATTGAAAAGGATGAACTGTTGTGTTCTTCTCAGTGTCTATAGATACACATACATAGATAAGGTTTTTCTCTCCATTTTAAATTAGCTTTTTTTTTGGGGGGGGGGGGCTGGCATTTGACCTAAGATTATCGGAGACTCAATAAAGGAGCCAAAGGGAATGGCCACACCCCACCAGGAAGCCACTGTGCAGGGACGGGGGCGGGGGGGGGGAGTCGATCTGGCTTTCCCTCAAGGAGAGACCTGTACAAAGAGCTAGAGATCAGTGTTGTGACGATAACTATGCAAACATGACATTATAATCTAGTCTCCACTGCAAAATGCTGATGAAATGGAAGAAGATGGGAATCCCAAGTTGAGCCTTAAGAAACATGTAGGATTGGGGTGGGTGACGACTGTAGACATTCTACATAGGGGATCAGCAGAAGCAAAACAGCAGGTCGGTGAATTACATCGGGCTGTGGATGTAGCTAGAACCTGAGGGACCATGTTAACGAATCTGCAGGAGATTTGTACCAGTCTTTTATCTTCTCCATCCCTTTAGTAAGAAATAGATATGTATGTTTCTTCTCATCTAAAATAGAAATTGTAACACTCTGCTTTGTAGGGTTGTAACACTGAGGAAATGCACATATTTGTATATATGTAGCAGATAATAAAATGGTGATGCTTATGAAAAGTAACATTTACTTTCTGTTATATGTTGGGTACTGGACAGTGCTTTGTGCCAGTTTTCTATCCAAACTAATTCATTCTATACATCTTTTTGTTTTTCCCCATGGCATTTTAATTGTGTTTTCAGTGAAAGTTTACATAGCAAAGAAAGTGCCCATTCAAAATGTGCTGTAACATTGTTCAGTGACATTGGTTACAATACTCCAACATTCTGTGTTTCTGTTTTGGTTGTTCCATTGCTAGTAATCTAGTTTCCTTGTACCCTTACTTTTACTCCCAAGTAATTGTGGACCCTTTGATTTCATATAGATATATTTTGGAAATTAGGTCCCTATTGGATATGTGGATCCTGAAACTCTCCCAGCACTCCTTAAGCTGTTTTCGTATTCTTTTGAAAGTCTTTTGATGAGTCTTAATATTTAAATTTTGTGAGTTCCTAATTATATGCTTCTTCTTTTGCTGTTTGTGCATTTGTAGTTGTGTTTGATAATAAGTTTTTATTTTAAAAATAAGATCCATTAGTTTGTTCTTATGCTTTTTTGTTAAGGATTTTATTTTTTTCAGCTTTAATGTCTTTGTCTGTGATCTATTTTGAGTTAACTTTTGTGTATTGTTTGAGATACAGGACCTCCCCCCTTTTGTTTTCCAGAGAGGTACAATTTTGCCAGCATCAGTTGTTAAAGGGACTGTTTCTTCCCTATTGAAATGACCTTGACTCTTTATTGAAAATCAGTGGTCCAGGGATCGTTGGATTTATTTCTGAGTTCTTGATTCTCTTCCACAGGTTTGTGTCTATCATTGAACCTAACTGCCTTTAAAAATTTGTCAGGCCTTCAAATTACTGAGCATTTTATCTATGATTGAAGAATTCTCATTGGCCCACACCTGTGTTGCTAAAGTTAGACTGACCTGGAAAGGTACTAGGAAAGATGGCAGATGGAAGCAGTGCTTGAAGCTCTGGCTCGCGTATAGCAGAGTCAATGTCTTGGTCACAGAGAGGCAGTGTTATCCCAACGAGAAAGGCAGCCTCCTGCACAGGTATGGATTGGTGTTGCAGTAGTGACAGCAGACAGGGTAGCTCAGTATATGTTTGCAAAATCTACAGTGTCAAGTAGAGTGTGAGATGAGTACTGAAGGCCAGATGGGTGTAGTTTAAGGTCACCTGCTGCCTGGGTAGCCAGTTAGTTAGATGGGGCTTGGGGCTCAAGGATACCTGCTTGCTGTGTGGTTGGTTGATGGGTGAAAACTGCACAAATGGTAAGAGCTGGCTGGACTGATGGGGCTGTCGACTTTCTAATCGTTGCTCTGTGTTTTTACAATGCACCGGAATGATGTTCATCCAAAAGAAGGGGTACCTCCACTGATACATAGTCCTGTCACTAGTTTCCTAGCTTGCTTTCTCTTCTTTGTATTCACCAGGACTCTAGTGTTCTCACCCACCACCTTCCCGTACTTTCCTTTGTTCCTCTGTACATTTGTGTTCTCTGTCTCTTTACCTCCTGCCCAGAGGCCCCAATGAATTATTCAGTCTCATTCTACCCCTGTAGAGTTCCCTGTGTTCCCTAAATTCAAGCACTGTCACCCTCTTCAGACATAGCATACGTCCGGCCCACCTAATTTCTTTCTAGGTTTGTTTACATAGCATCTCTTGCCACCAGCTGTATTTTCCATGAAGCAAGATCTGGGAGCAAGGATTGCTGCCCTCCCAAAAGGGTCATGCTACGCTGAGACAACAGGTGGTCCACGAATCTCCATGTCCCCATTGTTCTCTTTCTGTCTTTCCTTCCAGTTAGTGCTAAGTCCAATTCATCAACCTTCCATTTGATATTCCAGGTTAAGAGGTAGCTAATTGTGTCTACTTTACTAACCTTCCGGAGTCTTTGTTGTAGCAGCATATCATTGTAGTATGCCTTTCTAAGCTGCCAACTTAACCAGAAACCTCATTCCACAAATCTTTATTGAGCATCTCCAAAGTGCCAGGCATTATCCTGTGTGAATAGACTAGACACTGCCCCCATCCCCCTGGAGTCTGTACCTACACAGCAGATTGTGAGGCATTCCTGCTGGGTTGCCACCTAAGGAACTTCTCAGCTTCACAGCCTGAAAATGACTGAGTCTCACCGAGCCACTCTCTTGTAGGATTGGGAATCAAGGGCTGCTGTAGAAGCAGGTCAGTCCTTGAACCTTCAAAGAATTAGTTCTGTACCTAGACTTCCCCACCCGCTGTCTGTACCAGTGGCTGGTCTCACTTGAGTAAACACTTAGGGCCTGCATTGCTGTCCAGGCTGCTTTAGCAGCTGTGGGTATTAACTTCACCATTGAAAGGAGCTGGCACGGGCCCCAGTGCCATTTGGGTGCATTCTGAGGACCTTGAAATGCCTTGGGAGCAGAATCACAACACTTGGCAACTGGGAACCCTAAGAATCTAAGAAGTCTGTGAGGGGACTAGAAGAAACTGCCTGGGAGATAAGTTTGTATTCAGAATCATGGTCTGAGTTAAGGTCTCCTTTCCTGTTTGAATGCTAGTCTCAGTTTAGGGGCCGTGGCTGGCAGTGGGTGCTAATGTCATTGCTGGAAGTGCTTAAGTGCTTAAGGTGAAACTTTCAAGATATGAGAAACGAGGGCTGATGGTCTGAATTGGAACTTTTCCCAAATGCAAGCCTCATGGGGAATTTCAACCATTCTCAGAGCTTTCAAAGGCCCAGTGAGTGATGTAAAAGTGCAAGTGGGTGCATTAGCTAAAGAGGTCATGCGCTGTTTGTGTGTGTTAGATGAAAGAGGTCAGACGCTCGGAGTTGCTTCCAAAGGAAGGGTCACAGTGTTGCACGTTTGCTGACAGAGCCTTGGTTTGGGATATGGAGATGGAGATTCCCCTTGCTGTCTATGACTCATTGCTGTGGCTAAGGACAAGACACGGAATCTGCCCCTCCCCCCGCCCCCTAGAATACTGTCAACATGTGTCGGGTGCCTGACTCACTGGATGAGGCAACGGATGAAGGACTTCAACTTTGGACAGCTTGATGAGCCTGAATGAAAGCCATTGTATTGTAAGACTCAGGTGTCAGACTCTCCTTTCAAGGAAAGCCAGTTTTGACGTCTGTTTTTGTTGAGGTCACAGCTGGCTTTAGCTAGAATGGGAGATTTCCACTGTATTTAGTTTCTGGTAATCTGAGGTTCTTGAAAATGTAATTATTTTTGACACCCCTCCCCCTTAAAAAAACATGTTCAGTTTTCTTTAACTTATGTTCTCATCCTTCATTTTAATAAGAAGTTTAACCATTCAGGTCTTTTCTTACTGGGACCTGGTAGTTTTAAAATGTTACTTATGAAGTTGATTTTATCAACGAATCTTTTTGAAATCTTTTTGAAAGCATGTAGGGTTAATAAATTGACAGGCATTTCCTGTGTTACTGTTTCTCTATCTTTCAGAGAATTCTAAATGGTAGTGTGGGAAATGAGGGACTTTTTAGCAAGAGAAAGGATGATAGGCTTGCACTGTGGCTGTATAAATGCTAGAAAAAACTGCCCAGCCATGGGTAGAAATTCCAACGAGCTGTTAAGGCTGTGGACAAGGCACCATAAGCCCTGGCCTGTTGGCTGTAGGAATGATACACCTGACCCTGAAAATGTGCACTCAGCTCGCCTCTCAGTCTACCCCAGACACTGGATGGAGCTCTTGGAATTGTTGGTACAGCTGTGATTCCGGCATTGATAATAACAGTACAGGGGATGGTTGTTGGGTGCTTCTCTACCATTTATAAGATGCTCTTCTTCATAAGGGCACTCAGCTGGTCATGGTGACCAGTGTGTAGTCCCCACTCTCCTGTACCATCGCTATCAGGGCTGCAGAGTGACCAGTGGTGTTGGAGGCAGAAACATGCCCAGGACATCTCTGTGCTTAAGTTTAATCTGGTGATTTGAATACAAGGCCTGGCAAGATTGGGCCTTCCCTCTCCTCTCCAGCCTCACTTCTCTCCCCTTTTGCAGACCCCTCTCTGTGTTCACCCCATTCCTGTGGAGGCCATCTCCAATCTCTGCAGTCCTGCTGTAAATAAGTTAATTCTGCCATGTCTCCTTTGGGAGGAATCACTGTCATTCTTACCCGCCTTAAAAAAAAAAAAGCAACATAGTATAAGGTTCAAATATACATAAAAATAGGTAGACAGAAGTGTGTAGTGAGCCTCTGCTTGCCCATCATTTAGCTCCAACTGCACCAACTTGTGGCCACTCTCACTCAACGTCTGCCCCTTTTAGAAGCTGATTCCAGAAAGCATGTTGTTTCATCCATAAATATTTTAGCATGTATCTCTAAAGCTTAAGGACTCTTTAAAGAACAAATCAAAGCATACAGAAAAACCCCACAACCTCATAATATCACATATTATCTGTTAAAAAGTTAAATTCCTTAAATATCAAACATGTTCAGTGATACAAATTTTCAATTGGTTTATAAACGTCATAAATTTATTTTTAAAAATTAAAAAAATATTAATTCAGGATTCAAATAACCGTTGAGGTCAATAGATATGTCCGTTAAGTCTTTTTTAATCCAGAGGTTCCTCTTTTATCTCTTGTTTTATTCGTGATAGATGTGGCTTTGCACACTCAGAATTGTGCTGATGACATCTCCTTTGTGGCACAGCGTGATGACATGTTTCTCTGGGGTCTTTATTTTCTGTAAATTGCAAGTTGTATCTGGAGACTTGGCTAAATTCAAGTTTGCTGTTTTGGGACCTGGGGTGGGAGATATAATCTGATATGTGGAATTACGTCCTTTGGTCAGGAGGCCTGTAGTGACTAATTCTGTCTGTGATGTCAGCAGTAGAACTGTTTCATGACCCAGTATCCATTCTTGTACTGGGTTATAAAACAGTGATGTTTCAACACTATCCATGGTCTTTTTAAATTTCTTCTCTAGAATATATATGTGAAGAGAAACTTTCTTACCTACTGTTTATTGGCTTTCCTTGTGTGGAAAGAATAGGCTCAAGCGTAGGCACACTGGTGAGGATGGTGCAGGACTGGGCAGTGTTTTGTTCTGTTGTACATTAGGTTGCTATGGGTCGGAACCGACTCGATGACACCTAACAACAACAGCAGCATCTGGGAAAGACAACGTAGGTCTAGATTCTCTCCTTTTACTTATCAGTTTATAGTCAGTGGCAACCAACTTATTTGTTTGTTTACCACATATACTCAAGTATAAGCTGACCCGAATATCCACCGAGGCACCTAATTTTATCACAAAGACTGCATTTAAAATGGTGCTGAAGAACTTGGCTTATACTCAAGTATACATGGTACCTATTTATTTTGCGGTATTATGAACTCATAGATTTAAATTCGTGTTTCAGTTTGTAGCAGTTCTCAGTGAAGTTACCTGTGAGAGCTGCTTCTCATGGCTCCTAGTAGTTTTGGTGTAACCCTGGTTCTCTTGAATCACTCTCTTGTTCTCCATGGTCATCTTGTATGTCTTGCTCCAGGTCTAGAATCAACCATTTTTCCAGAGATCGTTTTTGGCGCCGTCTCTGCACTTCCTTCACCCTTGATACTTTATCTATAGCTTCCACCTTATATTGATTGAATTTCTTTTGCTTCATTACCTCAGATAGGAAAGAGCCAGGTTAGTATAGATGATTCGTTCATTTTGGGTTCTTAGCTTGCAGCATTGCTCCTGTCCCAGAGTACATCTCAGGATAAACCATGTTGACTGAGACTCAATGAAGGTGAACTCCTTGACACATGGTTGAAGTGTACACGGCTGCTTTTAAAGGCTACATTATCACAGACTCTGTTCTAAAGAGGTTCTGTAATAATGGTTCTAACCTAGACTATTAATGTCTCTTCTTGGAGTCCCATCAAGTCGGTCCCAAAGGTCCCAGGCTGCCTGCCTAAAGCAGTTCTGTAGTGTTGCTAGGCCTCAGCCCACTTTGCAATGCCCACTGTACATAAAGCCACTTGTGGTTTCTTCTTTCCGTATCAGCCACTGCAGGGCTTCCTGAGAATGGCGAGACCCTGCTCTGTGAGGCCCATGGAGGCCACGTGCCTCTACTGGGCATGTCATGAGGTGCTTCACAGTTTCTTCACTGTTCTTCAGCATTGCAGGATACTCTGTTACGTGCACTACCTAAGTTTATATGTGCATACTTCCTCCACTGGGTATTTGGGTTGTTTCCATCTTCATGCTACTATGAGAAGTGCTGTGGTGAGCATAGGTGTGCATATAATTGTGCTGTTTTCTTTATTGTTTTAGGGTGTGTACCAAATAACCTAATTGCTGGGTCTTGTGGTATTTCTATTCCCAATAGTTTGAGGACATACTGCACCATTTTCCACAGTGGTTGCACTGTTTTATAGTCTGCCCAGCAGTATGTGAGGTTCCAGGTTTTTTTGCTCCCTCTCTAGCATTTGTCATTTTCTGTTTTTTTTTTTTAAACTTTTTATCAGTGTTGGGGAGAGATAGTAGGTAGTCATTGTAATTGACGTGCCTCTCTCTAATGCAGATGTGGTTGTGAGAATTTCTTCATCTTTTGTTGGTCACCAGAGCCTTCTGAGTTGTCTTTGATGCCTTGAAGTTAACTGCCCAGAAGATGCCCTTGGGTGGAGCCAGTGCTTGGATTGGACCTTTTTTTTGAAGGCACCCTAAGAAGACTGAGACCACTTTATTACTTAGAGAATTTGTTCATTCCGGTGATCACAGAAACATATTTAAACACGTTTTTGTTTCGATGAAATTCATGCATATATGAACTGGAACCTTCATAACAATATTTTTTGACTCATCTTTGAACCCCACTTGTGCACGCGCGCGCGCGCGCACACACACACACACACATCATATACCAACGCAGTGGTGAAGACCTGGAGCCAGTGCCCAGGCAAGAGGAGCCATTCCTTTTCACAGTCCCCTGGGTCTGCATGTCACTTCCTGCTCCCCTCTTTTTTTATGGCGTACTGGCCTCTGGGCTTGCCCAGAGCTGGCTCAGGCCTTACAGTGAGGTGTGCAGTGTGTGGGTCTGGCCACACCTGGAAACACCAATCTGAGCAGGGGCTGGACGTCTTCCCTGCCTGTTAGACGTCTCAGAGGCGTTTCCCCCAGGGACACACACTCTTTGTTCTCCTGTGTGTGTCTTTTTTCTTCCTTTTGTTTTGCTTCTGCGTCAATTCTCGTTCATTCTGTGGCTTTGTCCTCCTTTGTTTATCAATGTTTTGATTGGCTGTGGTTTGGTGAAGCCAGCTTTAGCCTTATTATTAAGTACTCAGGGTACAGATTGAAAAAGAGAGTTGAGGCACATGTACATTTGCAAGGCTTTGTTTATAATGAAGTGTAAAATATTGCTGCCTAATTTTGTTTTGGAGCAAGCACTGTCTTTCAGACCGTTTCTCCTGAGGATGTATTGTTACCACCTTTTGGACAGGACTATGTGTGTTTCTTTCCTTAAGAAGACTGCTATGTTGTGGGGAAATGTGTTGACGTCATCACAGGTAGGGCAGCTGCATAGCCCTGTCTCAGACACCATGCTGAGAACTTGACAGGACCTCACAGCAGCCCTGGGAGAGGATAGGTAACCTGCTCAAAGTCATACAGATAAAAGGGAGCAGGAATGATTCAGGCTTTGAACCCTGTCTGACCCCAAGTGTTCACCTGTTGCTCCTGAGTTGCATGTCTACTTATAAACAGCAAGTTGGCAGGATCTGGTAGAATGCCATATTTTTTCATAAGCCTTTGCCCCACAGGCATGGGTTGATAGAACTTCCCTTGGCATATTTAGTAGACCAACTAATCTGTAGTTGGTTGGAAAAGAAAGTGGCATAGCTTTCCCTTGAAAAGGCTTATCCTCCATTAGGTAAAGGCTGCAGGATCTAAATCCCAAGCCCAGAGCCCACCTATGGGTGGCTGCCACATTGTTCCTCCTTTTATGCCCCTCCGTCCCACAACCCTATCAATCACTAGACCCAAAGGCATAGCCGTCCCAAACCAAGTGGGGTAGAATCAGTTTTGGCAGTGGGTCCCAGTGGCTGTTTTGCAAGTGGATTTCTCAGACTTTGTGGTAAAGTGCCTCTGGGGAGACTGGGCCCCTAGCATTTCACTTAGCAGCTGGGCCGACTGTTTTCACTACACAGGGACTGCACACACAGCCCTTCACATCGCAGACTGTAGGAAACAAAGGCTCTGGATGTGCCACGTTACCCAGAAAACCACAACTGATTAGAAGACATGTTAAAACATGGCGCTCTATGTGTTTTTTCCTCCAGAAGATTTTACAGGTGTTAGTTATTATTAATTTGAGTTTATTAACTATAGTTAAGGAACACTCAGTAAAGATGGTCTTGTGATGTGCTATAGATATGTGTGTGATACTTGTACATGTGTGCGGTACATATTTACATGTGCCTATAGAATGCTAAAGCTTATGTGCAGGGGGTGTGGGTCAGGATCCTGCCAGCTGTGCAAGGGCCTGGTATCCCAGTGCTACCTCATTAGCACCCGTTTATTTTCAATGCGATTGAGATGGCGATATGTAGTAGTGACCGAGCCAGGGATGATGTGCCTTCTACACACGGATCTCACGGGTATGGACATTGTTCCAAACATACTTGGAGCCTTGCTTTTGGCATTGCTTTCATAGCTAGTATATGAGTCACATGGGAAAGTTGCACTTGCTGGTTGTTGCCCACTTTGAGTTTAGGACCAGGAATGAAATTAGCAAGCTTGATCACAGTCTTATTCATGACCCTTGGCTCTGAATGCTTATTAGATGTTTCCAGAAAATAAATGTGCCTTAGAGCAGCAGTTCTCAACTTGTGGGTCCCAACCCCTCTGGGGGTTGAACAACCCTTTCACAGGGGTCGCCTGATTCATAAAAGTAGCAAAATGACAGTTATGAAGTAGCAATGAAAATAATTTTATGGTTGGGGGATCGTCACCACAACATGAGGAACTGTATTAAAGGGTCGCGGCATTAGGAAGTTTGAGAACCTCTGCCTTAGAGGATGAAAATCATGCTTCTGGCTCTGAAAGCCAATTCAGAACTACTTTGAGGTGTGGCACCATCGTGGGTTTATCAAAGGTCAGCCACGGTGTTTGTTCGCAAGGGTGCATACGCAAGGGTTCCAGCATCTGAAAAGAGCTCATCTGTGCCAAATCACTCGTATTTATGTTGCCTGCCAAGTTAACTTCCGACTCTTGAGCCTGTAAGTCCTTCTGAGAGTGCCCACATCACCCATCCCCTTTCACTCTTGGCTCTGCTGTGTGTCCATTTTGGCATCGTCTTGCCTGGATGCCTCTTGATGTACACCTTTACTTCATTTCTTAGTGATCTTTCTTTTGGTTTTACTGTTATTATAGAGTGGAAAAACATTATTTCCAAGTCTTTATTTATTTCTTATCCTCGATCATAGCTTTGTTTGTTAATCTTTCATCATCTTCAGTTTTGGAAATGACCTGTACACTTTGCAGATGTGATACGAAAACAGACCCCAAAACCACACCATGAAAATCCTACAAAGATGCTAAACCCTCCTGATACTATTTTCTTAGCCTTTCTCTTCTTTTGGTGACCTTCCTAAGCACGTAAGCACAGCTTCCACCATATTAGTAAAGCATATGAACGGTGATGTGGACAAGCTAGAGATGTTGTTCTTTGCCCTTTCGACTTGAAGTGGCACTTCAACCACAGCTAGCTCCACATCTATTGATATAATGTCACAGACAGTGCCTTTCATAGATTTACGATGGGGTTAAATTAAGTGTAAATACCGAGAAGATACGTTATCAGAGATAATTTTAGTACTTTACATTCTTTAATCTTAATTCAAGCTCGGGGAGGCAGAAAATGGAAACACACTCTCAAGATTGTAGTGTTTTCGTTTGTTGTTAAAATTTGCTAGAGTCGAGAGATAAAGCTCACGACACAGGGAATCCAGGAACAGGAATGGGAATAACGACTCCAAAAGGATAGGGGGAAGGTGGGGAGGATTGGGGAGGAAGGCATGAGTGGCACATAACCACACACACACCCCTCCAGGGGGCAGAACAACAGAAACCAGAATGGAAGGGAGACAGCGGTCGGTGTGAAACCTGAAAATAATAATCCATAATCTATCAAGGGGCCACGATGGGGGGCGGGGGGAAGAGGGGAAATAGAGGAGCTGATCCCAAAGGCTCAATAGAAAGTAAATGTCTAGAAAAGAACCATGGCAATGTTTGTACAAATATGTCTGATACGACTGATGTATGGATTGTAACGAGTTATAAGAGCCCCCAATAAAATGATCTATAAAAAAGTTATTTATCAATAAATAGATAGACGTGATAAGTAGCCACAATAGGGACTAAAAAGGGGTTGTCTCCCCAGTGCCTGCCTGGGGCCACAACAGGGATTGCAGAGATCAGGCACCCATGGGACCCCTATGGAAAAGTCCAGAACTGGGCATGTTGAGACTAAGCCCCCTAGGTGCAGGTGAAACCAAACCTAGCCCCATTACATCCCCCAGGTGCGCTTAAACGCAGCCAATAAGAGAGGCCAATGCCCTCAAATACCCCCACCCCACCCCTGCAGTGGGGCGGGAGGGAATAAGAGCCGGCTGCAGGGAAAGGCTAGCCCTCTTTCCCCTGCTCCTGCTCAGCTGCTGGGTGCCGACGGGAGTTGATCCCACGTGCAGGTGCACAGCCTGCATGCCCCCTCAGGGCCCTCCGAGCCTCCTTGGGGGCCCACTTGCTCTTGGCCTCTGACAATCCACTTCCGTTTATTTGTGTGGGTTTAACGCTCCTACCCCAGTGTTCTTTCCATGTTGCGTGTCCCAGCATGCTTTCCAGAAATAGAGTGTGTGTTTGGTGACTGTAATACTCGACGCGTTCCCTTTCCTTCATTAAAACTCACTTGGACTACAAAAGTGCTTCTAAAAATTTTTTTTTTGGTTAGAGTCATCCTCAAAGTTTTCTGACTCAAGTTGTGGTTGTATTGGGCTTGTGACAAGCTAGTGTGATACCTTGTCACCAGCTCATGCTTAATATTATAGTTAAGAATTTCCTCAAAATACGAGGGGCTACCCCCCCCCCCAAACAAATTGGAATGAAGCTCCATTGGGTGGAGTTTTCATAGTATGCACTTTTCCCTCTAGGTGAGCAAGAACGGAATTGCAGATTTGACAAATGTATTAAGTGTAATGGAGAGTACCTTGAAGATGATAAGGTTGTTTTTTAAAAAATTAAGATACAGCACTTTGAAAAAAACAATTCCAGCTTTTTAAAGGTAGCTACCCCTAGTATGCCATTGGCAAGAGAAAACTCTGGCTGCCCCCTTTCTGAGTGTCGGGGGTAGCTGTCCTGTAGCACTCCCACCAAAACAATAACAAAAAATCCAAACCTACTGCAGAGTCCATTCTGACTCAAGCGACCCCCAGTAGGGTTTCTGAAACTGTAAATCTCTGCTGGAGCAGAAATTTGCATCTCTCTCCCATAGAGCCCTTGGTGGGTTTGAACCACCGACTGCGTGCTTAGCTGCTCAACCTCTAACCCATGGCACCACTAGAGTGCCTTTCCCATGAACTTTCTCACTGCCACTGAGTCTGTGCAGACTTGTAGCAACACCAGTGGACCCCCGACACTGGAACTGCTTGCTGCAGTAGGAAGCCCAGTCTTACTCACTCAGAACTGCTGGGGGTTTCGAATTGCAGATCACAGCTGAACAAAAAGCCGCGACTCCACCAGGGCTCCTCATTGCTATAAATTTAGTGACTAAAAATATCATGGGATGGACAAGACTCGCCCTGACTAAGCCACCTGAGTCCCACAAAGCAGTCGAGAGCCGAGTTGACCTGGGGATTCGGGTTTCCCTGATTATGGCCCAGCGTTCATTCTGCTTGGTGAGCACGAGACAGTCGCCCTGTTGGTCTCTACCGCTCGCCATTCTTACGATTTTTGTTCTCTACCAAGCAGCCTGTCTTCCTCCCTTCACAGGTTGCTCTATTGCTGATCTTGAAAATATTTGCCTGTGATTTGTAACCTGATCTCCACTAAGCCTTTATTCTCTGTTTTTGTTAAACTGGAAAGCTTCCCAAGCATGGTGATGCCGTGTTGGTTATTGAGACTGCCAAGTCTTTGAAAGAGCCTGTTGTTAGCACAGATTGGGACATTTAGAAGCGAAGATGGGCTCGCCCATCGCAATTACAATGCAAGATCTCTTTCCCTGAATCAGTCTAAAGGAGACAGGGCTAAGGGAATCGTATAGGCCAGTGGGGGTGGGTAGAGAAGGAAAGGACATCTGGTAAACTGTCCCTGTGTTTTCCAGCTTGCTAACCGCCCTTCCCTGAGGAATGTCACACCAAACCGAGATTGGAGTTTGATATGTCATGTGTTTGAAATTAAAGGCGAAATGAGTGGTGAGAGATGACAAGTTTGCTTTCAGCCAAGAGTGTGCCTCAGATTTTGTATCTTGTTATATAACGCACTTATGGAAAATGTCAATATTACTGACAAAATTCCGTTGTTGTACTGAGAGAGTGTGAATTGTTCACTGGAAATCATAGATTTGGTGGGCACAGAATTATGCATTTAGAGGTAAGCTTGGTAGCTGCTTTCAAGCAATGAGGAAAAAAATGAAGTGTGAAAGATAAAAGACAACTTTGAATCAGGCAGCCCAACTCTTGAGAAATTGTCCTATGTTGACTCTTAGTATTCTATTTAAGTCACAAGCTGCAGCATCATTAATTCAGAATCTGGACATGTGTGCCCTCTCCTTCCGAGGTTTTAAAGCAGGATTTTTATTCCCTCATCTTATCTGCCCCTCCCTTTATTTGTTCATCTTTCAGTGAACCAAAAACATGTCAAGCAATGGGTAGGGTGGTAGAGTCCCCTAGAGCTCACGGACTGGGCAGAGGCAGGCGTGTAAACAGGTCATACCATGCATGGTGTGGCGACACAGGATTGTGCACCTGGCTGTTAGTGAATGAATGTGTGCTCCAGGATGTGAGGGAGCTAGAGGAAGGATACATAATTTACTTTATGGGGAGAGGAAGTTATGGGAAAGTGAGTCTGATTACCCAAGTAGGAGTGTGTGTTTGCTAGGGGGTGGGCGGGGACAGGATGGTCCTGGCTTATGGAAAAGCCTAGCAAACAACCAGGGAGTGTTGGAAAAGCCTAGCAAACATCAGGTATGGGTGTTGGGGGAAGTGTGTCAGGGGTGTAGAAGCACAGAGCTCAGGAAGGAGGGCACAGACAAGGCCAGGTCACAGGGCAGGGGGTGGTTGCTCTCTTTGGGAGTTGAGTAGACATTGGGAGAAGTGGGCAGTGCTGTGTTCAGGTGTGGCATTGTCAGATGTATGGAAGTAGGTAGGCATAGGATGAATTCAGAGGCTGCTAGGCTTGGTTAAAAAGCCTGACTGACTTACATTATGTAAGAAGGGACCTACTAGATGTTGAGATTGTGAAGAATTAGGGTATAAGACGAGAAGGCCCCTTCATATCCTGTCCCCAATGAGCCTCATCCATCCCCACAGTGGGTGAGAGATATGTCAGTGTCACTGGACAAAACTATGTCTGAAAAAGACCTGCACATCATGGCAAACTCCAATGTGGTTACATTGCCCCCCCCCCCCCCGCCGCAAGTGGTATTAATATTGGGGTTAGGCTTACATTGTTTCTGCCATTACACCTTGCTGAAGTAAACAGGAGACTGAGGTATACAAGGAGCCTCAAGGTGCAAATACATATAGCCAGGACTAAACTTTATGTTAGTGTTTCTCAAAGTGGACTATACTCTCTCCTGGGTGAGGGATGGTACTGGAACATTCCAGGAAGCTGCAAAGGCAGATACCTACACTTTATCCTGGATTATGCCCTTTAGTACATTTTTTTTTTAATTCCCAGGGGCCGTTAAATAATTTTAGTTCTGAAAATGGGGCAGTAGGCCCAAAAAGCTTTGGAATTTGTTCTTTAGGCTATCACTTCTCTCCTAAGTATACTGAACGAGGAACAGAAAAGTTGTGTAAGATTCTTTCTAAGCACTGTCCCGGTGGGTGTGTTTCTGACGGCAGGTAAGCAGGCGATGGTAGGTATTATGTAGTATGCTCCCCATGCGCCCTTACTCTTTTGGATGATGTGACTAATACTGTATATATTCTTGTATAAGCCGACTTTTTTCAGCACCTTTTTCCTGCAGTTTTTGTGGTCAAATTAGGTGCCTTGGCTGATACCTGGGCTGGCTTACACTTGAGTGTATACTGTGTTCTACAGTAGAGCCAAGAAAGGACCTTAAAACAAGTGCTCCCTGCAATTGGGGCTGCCTTGCAAGGTGAACTATTAACTGCATTCCACCTTTGTTGGGAAGAAGAGCTTTGTAGGGTCAGAGATCCCTCAGTCAGTCCTGCTGGGTGTTCTGTAGATTCTTGTGTTAGTCTGAGTTGACTACAGAAACAAATCCAGAGACATTCATATATGTGTAAAAAAGAGAGACATTGGCTCAGTACAGATCAACTCCATAAATCCAATATGAACCCAGATGTACGATATCAGTCTGTAAATTCCTCTTCAGGCTCATGAAACTCATGCAATGATGCCGAATGCAGGAAAATCACAGGCCTGTGGGTGGAAAGTCTTATGGATCCAGTGGCGGTGGAATCGTTTCAGTGCTGCTCTGGGTAGCTCCAGAGCTCTGACTTTATCAGCGTGGCTCCATGTGTCCTGTGCACAGGAAGAGAAAGCAGAGTGTCTCCAGGGAGGAAGACAGGAGATCCCAGAATCCTCAGGAGAAGGCCATGCCCACACCAAGGCCTCATTGGCTATGACCTGATTGACAGGCTAGCCTTCATCCCTTCCCTCCAGTTGACAGGAGATTATGTAAATGCCACAATACTTGCTGGAGTGTAGGACACACAGCTCACTGTTCTCACTTGATTTTCTTATTTGTTTGCTTCGAAGACTTTTTATAGTGGGATTTAAAATTCACCTTGAAACGTTTTTGTTGTTGTTGAAGAAGGGACTGTATTTGAGCACCTTGCTGTGTACTTTAGTATCCTTTAGTGATATGCTCACATTGTAAGTCCATCGATATTTTCGCCCTTTCTGTGCACACGTTTGGTTGTGTGAACTCTTTCAAGGTGTGAATTATTGTGCTGTAACTCATTCCTTATTACCCAAATATTACGTACAGAAAACATCTGGATAGGCTAAGAGGAAGACCAAACATTCTCGTGCTTTTGCCCTTAAAACCAAGCCTCTGTTGACTTCATTTCCCTCCGATGAATAATCAAGCCAGTGGGCTTTGTTGTACGTTTGGCGGCTGCAGGAATGGTGTCTGAGTGCCTGTCTCCTAGCTTGTGTGTGCTGGCTGAGGATGGGAAACGTGCAGGCCTCAGGCTATTCTGCTTGGGCCCACTGGTTTGTGGGCAGCACTTCCCAGGCTGTCTGAAGCCATCTGTTGTAACTTACTGCTGCTGCTTTCCCATATAGGCCCTTTATTATAGATGCTCTCACCCACCCCACTCACCATATGCAGATATTTCTAGAGGCAAAGTACTTGAGAATACGTGGGGGGGTTGTAGAGAAAAGTGGTCACGCTTCTGCCGAACCCGTACTGAAACAGCAGACAGTGTTCTCACCCCGGAAACACCCCTGCAGTCTTCCTCAGGGGTCGTTGGGGAAGCTAGGAGTCCAGCATCTTCATCGCTGACCATTCAGTTAAGTTCTCCCGCTGGGTCTGGTGTAGCCAGGGTTGGGAACACTGGTTTCCAGGATTGCTTAGGTCAAGCATGAAGGAGAAAGAAAAGCGGAAAAGGAAATAGGAAAGACACACTTGGGGTAAGGTAGTGCAAAATGACAAAACTGGAACAAGGCAAAACCGCCTACTCACTTCTTATAATGAGATTAAGAGGATTTATTCTGGGGGAGGGGGCAAAAAAAGATGGGTTTGAATTCAGGGAAACCCCAGGCCACATAAGTGAGAACTGAATAAATTAACAAAGACAAATGTGGTCTAAGGAAACAGTTAATTACATCATAGCTTCTTTGATTGCTTAGTGTTTGGTTGAGGTCACTAGGAAGATGGGTTAAGGGTAGGAAATGGACTTCTATTGGGTTATTAAGTGTACAGGCTTCGAGTGATTTGTTTCAAGGAGCTAATTACAGAGGTTTTAATAATAGTCACATATCCTAAAATAGACAAAATGGTTTGACACAGTGTCTGCAACAACGGGCTGAGGATAACAGCAATTGTGAGGATGGCACAGGACCAGGCAGTGTTTCGTTGTGTGGTGCATAGTCACTATGAACTGGAACTAACGCAATGGGACCTAACAAAAACAACACCGACATCCTTCAGGCGAGATTATAAAACATCACTGGTGGCTGGTTAAATAGCATTAACCAAATAGCTCAAGAATGTATGAAAACCACCTGAGAACCGTATCTCATTTCTCCCAAACAACTTGCTAAACAACCCCCTTGGAAGTTTTCTGGGAAACTTTAGATAAGGTTGGCTCCCAAACCCTTTCAAACAAGTCTCTTTATTATCCCCTTGTCATGAAGAGCTATCTCTTGGGCTCACTGTATGCAGATTGTGCCTATGTCAAGACTCCCTGCCTTCGTTTTTTTTTTCAAATCTTGCTTTAACCATAGAGAGAAATTACTTCTTAGTTTTTATGGCTTCTAGTAATTAACATAGCTAGATAGCAGGAGCTTAGGAGAAGTATGAGTTAATACTGATGTTAAGCAAACATGAAGTCCCAGGCAGGTAGACAAGTAAAAGACCAGTTTATTTCAGCAATAGTTTAGTTTAATGATTAATTTAGATTTGGAGGAGTAAATGGCTTTATGTATATCTCTTTTATACAAAGGGGACTTTTCTTGTTTCTGTACGCAAGAAGCTGAGTAGCATTTTTCTCTAGAATGCCCTGTTCTCTCTGCTGCAATGCTCTTTCATGCAGCCTCAAAAGGCCTAACTGGGGGCAGTCTTCTTGAGGCTTCTGTCTCCCCAAATCTCATGAGGACCTCTGCACTCTTCTCAAAACACCCTGTTCTTCTTTGTTGGGGCCGCCTTCAGCCCACGCACCGTACAGCATGTCCTAGTCTGGTGTTTTCTGGGTATTTGCAAGTGGAAAGGATTTTCTAGATTATCTGAAATCGTTTTAGAAGTCCATTCTTCTTAAAGCACCAGTGAGACTTGTTATCACACACATTTTTTTAATACTCAGTAGCGACACACTCTACTGTGAGGGTGATACATAAGTAATGTAGTATATTTTGAACATTCATGTAATTTTATGATGAATTTGCTGTTTATAGTCTGTTTCTAATCTGGCTCATTAGGAATTAACAAACTTTCCTCATGCTCAAAATAGATATATTGCCAGTATTTAAACCAAATTCTGGTTACAAATATACTGTGAAATATAATATATATACATATATTCATTTTTAATGCTATTTTCTAATTATTTTCTATTTGGGGGAGGAAATATATAAATCTAAATATGGGATTTATAGTCAATAGATGCCTGGGCATAGAATATATTGCTTAACTCTGGACATAGAATAATTTGCTTAACTCTCTGTTTCTCTCTTGGCGCTGGGATGTTAGATTTGAAGAGAACCAGTGTTTCCCCTTCCACTTCCCACCACTTCCCTAATGGGGTGGTTGGGGAGACTTGGAGGACAAAGAATATCAATTGGGAAAAGGATGAGGCAGCCTAGGGCTGACTCCACACTCCACACTCCCTACTGTTCTCTGTTGCACGTCAGTGAGAGTGGTGGAGAGAACAAGTCCTGGGGAGATAAAAAAAGACAGGTCCTAGAAGCTGTAGGGTCCTGGGGATGACCCTTTGTAGATTTGGTATCACAACTTCAAAAGGCACATAGATGAGACCAGGACCACTAACCCACTAACTGTAGAATTATCCAGCTTTCCTAGCCAGGAATATCATGGACTCTTGTTTTGTCATTTATCAAACTGCTATGGAGGGATCATGGAGGGTGGAGTAATGCATTGAAGTTAACAGCTCCTTGGACTATGGGAAACTGCATTGAGAACTCTTGGGCTGGGCCCTTGTGGATAAATTCTTACCCCATTGCCTATTTATTACATGAAATCTTTTTAGAAGATTATTTTGTATTACACGTTTAGGCTTTATCTTTTCAAACAGAGACTTAATGCTACGATGCAAGTTCTCACTCCTGTCCTGTGTCATTTCTCATACTATTACTTTTAAGTGTAGAAATGTGTTTCTCATCTAGAAATCAGATAAATAATATTTAGTTACATTTTATTCCAGTGCTTGGTTTGTTTGCTTGGTTTTGGTAATTTAGCTTCTCACCATCGGAATTTACTTTGGTGTTAATATCTGAATTGAATGTTTCCCCTCCCTCCTAATAGCTAACCAGTTTGCAGATATGACAGCTGTTTGCTAACTTGCTGTTGCCTTGGTCCTCTCCGGCTGGGCTAGTATGGGAGTCCCCACTGCTAATAGAGGCCCAGGCCCAGTGGGGCTCACTTCTCAGCTTGGCTTCATTTTGAGACCAGTGGTGCTCTATATTTACAAACCCTGTTTCCTTTATTAGCTCACAAGATAGTTCATAGTTCTGATATTTTGTTTTTGGTTTTTCCCTATATGCATTAGAGAATATTTTGAGTGGAAGCGGAAAGGCTCTGGGCATGGAGTGGAATGCCATTCACAGGGTAGAAGCCATCAGGAAGGCTTCAAGTGTCTTACCTGATGTTGTTGGTACTTTAATTGAAGGCCTCTCCCCACGAGATGGATCTCTGATAATCTGAGTTCAGTCTTGGTGCTGCCTCCTAAGGGATTTTGAGAAAATATTGAACAATTTGCATGGCCCATGTATACTTCAGTAATTAAACATGCAAAGTAAGCAAACAAACAAACAAAAATAAAACCCACCAAATCCACTCCCAACCAATCGATTCTGACTCTTAGCAACTATATATCAAGTTCTTGAGGGTGCAGATCTTTATAGGCGTAGATAGCCTGAATTTTCTCCCAAGGACCAGTGAGTGGATTTGAAAAGTGAGGCTAAAGTATCTGTTGATTAAAAATAAAATAAAATATCTATTTATTTTACTTATTGTGAAGGTCAAATGAGACAAAATATATAGGAAGGTTTTAAGTTATCTAAAGTATTAAGATAGTTTCTAGGGAATCAATGTCTTTAATAGAATCTTAGATGTTCAGGATTGTCTGTTGCAGTTCAGATTCACTTACCCCAAAATACTGCTCATTAAATTATGACGAAATGCCATAGCATCTAATTGCATGACTTACCCTCATTTCAGAGATGTTCAAATGGAAAGTAATCATGCAGTTTGGAATCAATTCAGTGTGGTCGTTTAACCTGCCTCAGGTGGGGTGAGAAAGTATGGAAACAATGTCTTAAACAGGGGTTCGATGTGTTTAAGGAAGGGGTTCAGAGGATGAGAGCCAACAATACCCATGTTTTACCCTCGAATACAGTCTTCATTTTCCACCTCTTCCACAGGCTCATTTTGCTCTTTATGAGCAGTTTCACTTTATGATGTCTTTGAACAGAAGCTGTTCCCACAGTTTCTTCATCTGATTTCTATTGTGCCGACAGAGAAATTCTGAATTCAGTTGAGGCGCCTCTGCGTTCATTTCCGTGAATTGTCACGTGCGAGCCAGGGTAGCCATCAGCCTGCCTTCTGTGTGGAAGTGGCACTGCGCTATCTGGTTGATCTTCATGGTGCACGTTTCCATGGTCCTTGCAGGGATCCTGGAGTGGGAGGGTTGAGAGTCCTTCTCAGCCTGGAGACTTGGCTTTGAATTTATATTCTACCAAGTCTACCAGTCTACCAAGTATTGCTCCAAGTAACATCTTTCTGATCCTCAGTTTTCTTGTCTATGAACTGAGGTTAAAAAAGACTTATTCTGGAAGGATTGCGTGAGCTGATTTGAAGCCCTAGCCATGTTTCCCCAGGCAGATAAACAGACACTTAGTAAACACCACTTTCCTTCTTATTGCCCTTGAGTTAGGTAGAGATGCAACTGCTGGGATTTCTAACGTTCTGCCATGCCCTCAGTCTCCTCCTCGGCAGAGCCCTGGTGGGCCCACACCCCTGTTCTCTCCCTGTTCAGAATACACCCATCTTTAAAGGGGGAGGTGTTTTCTTTACACGTGGGCTCTAGAGCTTTGCTTCTGAGATAAATTGCTCGTGGAGAACAGACGGTGAGCAGTGCCTTTAGAAGTACGGGAGCAGGTATTTTGCTTTGATTCTGTTCTTAGGATCTACAGACACTGTTTGTTTGCAGCCTCACAGGGCTTGCCTAGAGTTGAGTGGGAAGAGCTTGCTGGTGTTACCATTTTTGTGGGGAACCAAAATATCATTTAACTGGGCCAAGGTTCTGCCAAATGGTCCTAAGGCCAAAGAACTGCCAATTGTCTACTTTTGTTTGCCCTACCTCAGCCCATCTTATCTCCTGGCTTTCTTCCTCAGTGCACTCTGGAAGTGAGACCAGATACAGAAAAAGGATATAGGGTGAGAACATTTTTAAGTGGTGGGCTGTTTCTAATTAAGAGGAGGGTGAGGGTGGGGTGGGGGTGGGGTGGGCAGGCAGACAGACTAACTTAGAACAAAAGATGGATCCTACCAGAAAGAGCTCTTGTTACCCATCCAATTTCATTGAGGAGCGGTACTCTCAGGCATGTTGGCCTTCCCCAAGGTTTTATTGGGTGGAACCAAATGGTATTGCTTATGTGAGCATGATTAAATTCCAGGAATATATAAATGTTTGTGGGGAGAAATCAAATAGTCGGTGTCTTGTTACTCTGTTCTGCACTGAGAGCATCTCAGCAGGAAGCCAAGTCCACCCCCCAGGTGTCCCCAGGGTACTATCATTCCTGAGAAGGGGGAGGTGTTGCAGGTGAGCCATGGGTCCCTTGTCTCTAGGGCTTTCTGGCATTGCTGTGAGGATGCTGCTGATAGCCTGGCTGATGGAGAGGGTCATTTTCTTTTCTGAGGTTGGGAGGTAGAGGTAAATAGCTTCATTATTTGCAGAAGGACCACTGATCTGTACTTAAATTCTTCTCGTTCTTGAGCTCTTCCACATCTGTGCATCAGGACCGTCTCTGCTGACCAAAGATTTCTGGGTGTGTCTATTTCTGGATTGCAACCAGTTAGTTGAAGAAAGAGAAAACCCACCAAAATCAAACCCACTGCCATCAAATGATTTAGAGTCATATGGACATTATAAGATAGAGTAGAACTGGCCCATAGAGTTCCTGAATTCTACATTTTTATGAGAGCAATTAACCTCATCTTTTTCTCTCAGGGTGACCAGTGGGTTTGAACCGCCAGCATGAGGTTAGCAGCCCAGTGCCGAATCCACAGTGCTGCCAGGGCCTTTAAGAGAAGGGGCACATGATCTCAAGGAACTTAATGTCTGATGATGCAGCCTAGAAGCGTTTGACCTTTTTTCTCAGAAGGGAGGGACTTCACCACTGATTGTTGTTAGCACTTCATCTTGCTATACTTCATTCCTCACATGTGAAATATGAGGGCATTCTAGAAAGTTCTCAAATAAATGGAAGTAAAATAGGTGGTTTTTTTTCCCCACCTACCTTTAGAAGTCCCCTTCCTAGTAATTCTCATCACTAAGTTTTTATACTTAATGGAGGACATCTAGGTAGAGATAATCTGTACATTCAAGATCCTATTGCTAAGCCTGAAGAACTGTGATGTTGATGTTAAAGACGACATGTTTTTCATATCTATGTGTATTGTATCCGTTGTGTTGAGATGATCTGTGTTTCTCTGTACCCTTTCTTACCGCTTGATCCGGTACTGTACATGGAAGACACCCTGGGTCATAGGAGTGTACTGTAGCCCGGGTTTATAAAGTGGCTTGTCTCTCTGCTGTGTCAGCTCCCCCACCTGCCCTGTGTGGGGAATGTTTATGTCTGCATCTGGGTCTGGGGAGGAGAGCGTCTATTACCCCCACACCCTGAACACTCAGAATACAAGCTAGTGTGAAAAAACGCCTGTTAGCACCAGGGAAAAGAGGAATCCTTTACACTTAAAACAAATGTGAGTCTCACATTCCTTTTTCCTCGGAACTGAGGAAACCTTGAGAAGATTGGTGGTTTTGTCTGCTTTTCCGGTGACTGTGAGATGTGTACGGAGAGCTTGGAATTGTGAGTTTCCACCTCTGAGTTGTTAGTAGCTACAATGTAGCATAGCAGTGCATGGTTTCTCCCTTTATAGACTAATACTCCCCACCTCCTCAAGTTCTATGGGAAAAAGATATAGAGAATGCCTAGGTTGGGGGTGTGTGGGGGTGTGTGTGGGGTGTGTGTGTGTTGTGTGTTTGTGCGTGTGCGCGCAGCTTTTCACCATTTGCCTAGAGCGGCGGATAGGTGCTGAGGATGTTTGGGCTGAGCAAAGGAGTGGGTCCTGTGAGCAGTGGCTCTGCACCTGGTTGGCGTCGGCCACATGACACTGACTGCTGGTTCAGTACTTGGTGAATATTTTCTTTTTCATTTCTGCTAAGCGGGAAACTCTCTAGGCCCCTCCTTCGGCCCGGAAGTGCCCCTGGCCGACAACTGGAGATGTGAGAAAATACCACGATGACAGAGCCCTATAGCAATACCGGTTTGTTTGTTTTGATTTGTTTTTCCCCAAATAAGATTTTAGAGAGGAAAAAAGAAAAGCACAGTTTAATAATTTGCCACTGTACCAAATAAGGAGTAAAGAAAGGATTAACCGATGTAATTAAAGGAAACATAGTCTTGTTAATACCTGTGAAAGTTAGTGAGATTTCTGGAGGATCATTGGTTCCTATTCGTGATGAAAATAGCCTGTTTGGAAAGAGAGTCGTTGAGCTCCAGGAGCCCGTTAGTTAAACTCAGGACTGGCCCTTTAGCCTGTGCATTCCCAGGATCACTGGCTAGTGTAGCACCGAAAGGGCCAGAAACCACCCATCAAGCTTGCTTCTCGGCATTGCGCACCCAGGTTAGCCTGCACAGGTTATGCTGGGTATGTCAAAGGCAGAATAGAACCGGTCCTCCCATGGTGGTGCTTCTCTCAGTTATCCATGCCTCCTGTCCTAGTCACACCACTTTTCTGCTTTTTAAGGATTTGCTCAGTGTCTACTGGAGATGAAGGGATGCCCAGAGGAGCTACTAGGCTGACTTTTTAATTTTATTTTTAATCATTTTATTGGGGGCTCGTACAACTCTTACTACAATCCACACATCCATCCGTTGTGTCAAGCACATTTGTACATTTGTTGCCATCGTCATTCTCAAAACATGTTCTTTCTACTTGAGCCCTTGGTATCAGCTCCTCACCCCCCACTCCCTCCCTCACGAGCCCTTGCTAATTTATACATTACTATTATTTTTTCATGTCTTACACTGTCTGATGTCTCCTTTCACCCAATTTTCTGTTGTCCATCCCCAAGGGAGGGATAAGAGCTGGAAGCACAGGGAATCCAAGACAGATAAACCCCTCAGGACCGATCATGAGAGTAGCAATACCAAGAGGGGAAGGGGAAGGCGGGAGGGAAAGGGGAACCGATCACAATGATCTAGGCTGACTTTTTGCTGACAGTGTTGCTGAAAGAAATAAGGGGTGCCCCTGGGGTCTAGAAACCCAAAGCACAAAGCAGGCTTGGGTATTTCCTGTCTGGGGACAACCAAGTTGTCTGAGAAAAAGGCACTGCTAAGTGGCTTGTAAATAGTGTTGTAGCCACGAATGTGTGTTTGATTTCCTTCTTTGCCTCTGCCTAGTTATGCCACTTGGCTGATTCCCTCCCCTTTTGATTGCCCTTAATCCCTCAGTAAAGCAGCACCCTGGCAGGATTCAGTCTGTGTCCACCATGGGAATGGGAAGCATGGTTGCATGCAGCCGACTGCCTGTTGCTATAGAAATACAGCCTTTTAACTGGGACTAGTGTCAGCAGTGCTCATGAAAATTTACCATCGCTTTAGCGTGGAGTTCTCAGCTGCTCTCCTTCCAAAGCTGAAGGCTTTTTTTCCTAATGTATTATTGTTTCATCTCTTCCCCTCCTACGCCTGATTCCATCTGTGTCAGTATCTAGAGATCCTCATGTTTACACACACCCCTTCGTAGCTCCTGTGCACCCTCTCCCTCAGGGGAAGACTTCTGTGTCGCTGAGTTATAAATGTATGGTCTAAATCATTTAGCATAACACAAAGTAAGGTGACTTCCAGTAGTATATTCTTTCCTATCACCCAGTTATGCAGGACTGCAGTCTTATTTGTCTATCTCCTTTCCTAGCGTCATGACAGTATTAGAGGAAAGGGAAAAAAATAAGATTCTGATATTTTTAGGTGCCTTAGTAGTGCGCGGTTAAAGCAGTTGGCTGCCAGCTTTAAAAGTTCAGCAGTTCTAAGCTGCCAGCCACCCCGCAGGGAAAAGATAACCGTCTGCCTCTGTGAAGATGCGCAGCCCTGGCAACCCAACAGGGCAGTGCTGCTCTGTCCAGGGCAGTGTTACAGTGAGTTCAAGTCAACTTGACTGCACGGAGCTGGGCTGGTTTGGGCCTGTTTTCTTGTGTCCTTTGTGATTCTGAAACACCTCTTTTATTTCTTCACTTTTATTTTATCATGGAAAAATCTGAGCATTCCTTTAGGAGGTGTATATTTTGCTACAAACCACAAACTAATTAGAATATGTAAATGTGTAGACAGGAATGCTTAAAAACACAGTAGGCGTTGTTTGTATCTTTTCCAGGAGGGTTTGAATATTGGTGAATTAGTAGGCTAAACATTGGGCTGCTACTCTGAAGGGCAGCAGTTGAAGGCCATCAGTTGCTCCTCAGGATAAAGTTGTGAAGCTCCCTGTATCTATAACTAGTTAGTCTTGGAAACCCCAAGGAGCAGTTCTAGTCTGTCTCTCCTGTGGGGTTGCTATGAGTCAGCGTCAGCTTGGCGGCATTAGTTGATTTGGGGTGGGTTAGGGTGTCTCACAGTAGGAAGTGACACTGAAAGTAATGGCAATATTAATGGACAATGACTCCTGCAGTCTTAACATAGCCTCAACAGGAAGAAGACACTGTGCAGCTCATTTAATGGGACTCACTGGTAGTAGCACAGGTTCTAGGACCAGACAACTTGCATCATCATGTTCAGATCCTGGCTTTGACCTTTATTTTGCACATATATTACCCCCCTCCTATTAGTGGAAATATAAACAAAAAATATATATATATATATACACCATAAAATTGGCCATTTTCAAGTATATAATTCAGTGGCTGTTCACACTCAGAATGTAACCATCACCACCATTTGCTCTAAATCCTTTTCATCATGCCAACAGAAACTTTGCTCATTGACTTCCAGTACCTCCTCTTCCCAATCCCAGGTAACCACTAATTTTACATTCTGTGTCTGTGGATTTCCGATAGTGTGCTATTCCTGATATTTCAAATAGAGAGGCTCTTATGATATTTGTCATGTAGTGTCTTATTTCACTTCATACCATGTTTGCCAGGTTCATCCTTGTTGCAGTACGTGCCAAAATGTCATTTTCTTTTATGACTGATAATATGCTGTTGTTGATATATTCCCCTATTCAGTGTTTCCCTTTTGTCTGGTGCGAGTGATGCCACAGTGATTACTTGTGGACGTAATCTGCTTGACTCTGCCTCTGAGTCTCTGGGTTTATACCAGGAGTGTAATGGCTGGGTCACAGTGACTTTTTTGAGCAACTACAAAACTATTTTTCCACAGCAACCACATTACCAGCAGTGGATGATGGTTCCAGTTTTCCTACATTCTTAGCATTAGAAAAAACAAAACAAAACATAGCCAAGGTGTGTGTGTGTGTGTATGTAGAGGGGGGAGGGGTGGTGAGTAGATGGGGTGCTGTTTGGAGTGGTAGCTCAATATGAGTTTGATCTTCATTTTTGTAATGACTAATGTTGAACATCTTTTCATGTGACTATTGGAAATTTGTGTCTCCTTTGGAAAAATGTCTGTTCAAGTCCTTTGCACATTTGTTCGACTGGGCCTTACTTTGCCTTTTGTTCATGGCTAGTTGAGATTAGTCAATAACCTGAAAGGATTCAGATGATAGAAAATGCTCAATCAATCTTGCTCCAGTTTGTGCCAAACCATTTATGTTTTGGATGAGGAAGCTAAGTTCCAGAGAGGTGGACTGACAAGAAATACAGTACTCCTTCCTTCCTTCCTTCCTTCCTTCCTTCCTTCCTTCCTTCCTTCCTTCCTTCCTTCCTTCCTTCCTTCCTTCCTTCCTTCCTTCCCTTCCACGCTGCTGGCTTCTGCCTCTCAGCCATCTGCTAGGCATCCTACTGCAGCAGAAAGAACAGGAGTCACCTGGAGACCTTACCTAAACTGGGTCAATATAAGTATAAATGCTATTCTAGAATGCTTTTCCCTTTTCATAGATTCCAGTTTGGTAACAGATGCTTCTAGACAAGTGGAGTCCTTGGAGGTAAGAAAGTGGAGTTGGGAAGCATATATGTGTGGGAAAAATCCAGACAATGTCAAGGGGCGGGGAAACACTTGGCCAATCAGTGTATCAGGAAGATTTTTCAGGGGTGTTTCTCTTCACTCAGTCTGTATTCTCTGCAGCTGCAGTCAGCGTGTCTTTGAAAAGCCAGGTTTTCGTGACACTATTCTAAGCAAAAGTTTGGCAACAAGCATGGCTGTGTCATTTAGTGACTGAGAACCTAGATTCTGTACCGGGAAGGGCTAAGTTTAAATTTCATCTTTGCCTTTGGGCATTTGCTTTGAACCTTTTGGGGTACTTTCAGGTCAGTTCCGACTTTCAGGTCAGGCCTGAGTAGGCGGATTTTCATAGAATTTTCAGGTCAGGCCTGAATAGGCGGATTTTCATAGAATTTTCTGAACACTCACTTGCATGAAGGGGCTTCAACAAGTTTGTGGAACAAAGGAATTAAAAGATAATGAAATGCTCCCATGAACTTTTTGAAACTTCCTCATAAATTGTCCTTTTTAATGTTAATTGTTAAAACCAAATAGTGTCTTCTAAGTGGACATTGGCTTGTACAGTTGCCAGGGGACCACAGTAAATAGGGGCAACCACAGGCTGAGCACTGTTGAGAGGCAGTGGATTGGAGAGCTATTTCTTTACCAGCAGCTGGTAGTTAGAACCACCAGCTACTCCATGGGGAAAAGATGAGGCTCTCTACTCCCATAAAGAGTTACAGTCTCAAAACCCACAGGGGCAGTTCTACCTTGTCCTATAGGGTAACCATGAGTCTGGATCTTTTTTTTTTTTTTTTTTAATCGCAGCAAAAGTAGCACATGTGTAGCTTATCTCTATTACGCCCAGAGCTTAAATCCAGAGGTAGTTACCCCATCTCTACCTACTAGGGGGCTATGAGTCCTGGGGTGTTGGGCTTCTGACTGCCCCAATCACTAATAAACCTTGTTACCTTAGTGCAGTCTGGTGACTTTCTGTTTCAGAATGCAAAAAATCAGAACTAGACTATCTGACAGGTCCTGCGGTATAAGTGATTATATTCTTCCATTTGTCTCAACTAAGAAGATGGAATCTAGAATAAGGGTCATTAGGCAGACTGAGCGGCCCGGTTTGAGTGCGCAGTTGTCTTTCGTCCTCCAGGAGCACTGGGATTGCTGCCCCATTCAGGTCCAGGGATGGTTCTGTGAGTCCTGCTTTGCTCTTAAAGGGGATGTGAAATGCCTGAAGGGACGGAAGAAGAGCCCCTCTGCAAAGCAGGACCCCTGGCTGCTTTTTCCTGGCTGTGCACAGCCTCTTGTTTGTCACATTGAAAAGTACCGGCGGCCCCGCATACCCTCCTGGAGTTGGTTGTCTTTGCAGGTCTCTGTTGCTGCTCTGATAAGCCAGAGGGGATTGTGCTTCTCTTTATCGGTGACACGCAGGTTGGTAACGTTGATAAACTGGCCAGACTTGCCCAGCCGTGACAGCTGCTCATTGACGGCTTTCCGTCAGCATTTACTGGCCTTGTACTCTACAGTAAATAGCTTGTTTTGTTTCTCCTGTCATGTGGGCATTTGTCAGCTACCAAAGGAGTTCTGCTTTTAATGACTTTAACTGCTAACCTTTACATCTTAAATCAATTTTAAAATAGCACCTTTTCAAATGGAGGTGGTTCATTTTAAAGCATTCAGAACAGTCCCTCCCAAACCTGCTAAAACCTGGCCCATTCGCAGAGCAGCACTGCTGCCGAAATCTGAGTGTCTTTGGTGCGAGGTGTGTGGAGATTGATCTGGGTCAACGCTTTGACCTAGATCACGATATAGAGCAAATCAGGAAATTAGATGTTACTCTGCTGGCTTTTAGGCCACATTTCAAATAGAGTTGAGTGCATCTGTTATTATGCATCTCATTTTTACATGTAAGTAGAGAGACCATGTAATCTGCTGTCCAGGCCAGGGTGCTTTAAGAAGGAAAGGGAATGTGTTCCTAGTTACCTGGGACCCAGATTTACTTCCTGTGAGTTGATTCTGCCTCATTGCAACCGCCCAGGACAGAACAGAACGGGACTGCTCAGTAGGCTGTAGATCTTTGTGGAAGTGGACTTCTTTTTTTCCCTCCCTTGGAGTGGCTAGTGTGTTCAAACTGCCACCATCTCTATTTGCAGCACGATACTTAACCCAGTGCAACACCAGAGCTCCTGTTGTACTGGGCAGTATCTTTAAGTCAGGATGTTTCTGGCTAAACCCAACTACTGGATCAAATTACCAAACACCCACTATACCCTAAAGCAGCAAATTATAAAAGCTCCGAAGAGCAGCAGGACTTCAATTGAAGGTTGGTTTTTCCCCCCTGTAATAAACATATAGACCCTTAAACCCATTGCTGTCACATCGATTGCTTAGCACGACTCGGCAACACCGTGGCATAGAGTAGAATTGCCCTGTTGACTTTTCCGAGGCTTTTGCTGCACCCTCAGTTTCCCTGTGTCTGGTATTTGAAGTCAGTCCCACATTTCCCTTATATCGTTCCTCCTACAGCACTATGATGTCCTCATCCACCAAGCATCAGAGTCCACCAGAAGCATCCCTGTGCTCACTCGTTGAGGTTGATCCCTGGTGACTGCATATTAACTCAGCTGCCACTGCCCTTTGGGTAGTCCTTGTGGAGGGCCATGCTGGTGGTGGCAGTGTTGGAGGTAGTGAATGGCTAAGTGGGGGGCTGCTCTGAGGAGAGTGCATGTGATGTGGGATGAAAGGCTGAGCGTCTCTGGCCCAGGTAGGATATACCACAGAGCACCTGCTACCTCTTTGTGGTCATGATGAGGTCTGCACTTGGGAGAGCCCTGCTTGAAACAAGCTCACTGTAAACAGCTTACTCACATAGAATACAGAGGGTAGCACTTCTCGGTTTCTTGCCTGCTTGCCCAGTTTCCCTCAGGAGTGTGTGTTTTAAAGGAGCCCACAGCCTGCATTTTTATCATCCTGAAATGAATAGAAAGAAAAGGATGTGTCCTGCTCCGTGTCCAGGCAACTTCAGGTACTCATGATCACCCTGCGTGGATGTTCGTGGTTGGGGGTGGTGTGTGTATCTGTCTCTCTCTCTCTCTCTCTCTCTGGGCTTTGTGTGCAGGCTCTCTTCTCTTTTCTGTTCTTTATTGATCTGTAATTACTTGGGTTTTTTGGCTTGGTTAAAGTGAACAGTATTTTCAACCTACTTATTTCACATGTATGCTGAACAAATAAACTGGGAAGCTGGACTTTTATGAAGAAGAACTGGCATTAGGATCAGGGAAAGATTTATTAACAGCCTGTAATGTAGACAGATGGATATAGATAACATTACTGAAGGTAAAGAAGACTTGTGGCACTGAACAAAGACTATAGCCTTCAGTATGGATTGCATCTAGAAATAAACAAAATAAAACAAAAAATGTCTTTACATTTACAAAATATTGAAGCTGCCAAGGATGTCATTTCACTTTGATTCACAATCACCTCCCATGGGAGCAGCAGTTAAGAAAGAAAATGACACTTTGCATTTGGCAAATCTGCTGTAAAATATCGGTTTAAAATGTTAAAGAGCAACTATATCTCTTCGAGGACTAAGATGTGCCTGACCCAAGCCATGGTATTTTCATTCACCTCACATGCAGTGGGAATTTGAGAGTGAATTAGAAGAATCAGCCCATTTGAATTATGCTATTGGTGAATAATAGTGAAGATACAGTGGACTAACAAAAGGGCGATCATAGCCGCCCTGGAAGGAGTACAACCAGAATGCTTATTAGAAGGGAGGATTGCGAGACGTGGACCCAAACACTTTCGACATTTTATCACAAGGAACCAGTCTCTTGAGAATAACATCATGCTTGGTAAAGTAGAGGATCAGTGACAACACAAGAATAACCTCAATGAGATGGATTAACACAGTGTCAGCAACCGTGGACTCAAACATAGTGTTGATTTTGAGACCGGCGCAGGACGGGCAGTGTTTCATTCTGTGCCACGTAGGATCTAGACGAGTCAAAACCAACCTGACGGCACTTAACAACTGTAACAGAAGTAAGCGCTTTTCCTTCCTTCCTTCTGAGCTAAGAATTAAAAGGAGTCTTTGTACTTCGGCAGCTTGGAATTGGACATGAAAAACTGATGAACTAAAAGACAGGCTGCACACTTCCCTCCCTTATGTAACCTTTTAGGGGGCAGAGCTGGAGAGATCACCATCATTTTTCCAACCCTAAGCACCCCTCTTCTGATAGCTTTATTAAGGATTACATTGAAATTTTCATTCTTCTACTGAAAGAACACTTATTAAATGTTGGAGACTGTTAACTCTTTCGCCCTTCCACACAGGTTGGAGTTAAGTAGGTGTGTCCCTTACAGTAGCTTGTTCAGGAAGCAGTCATTCATTCCTTTAACCAGCCATCACTTAGCCAACTTCGGCTGAGCACACATCACACACCAGATCCCGGGGAGCATCCAGGATGTGACAGGAGTGCGGTGCAAATGTTATTGTCAGGGAACTGATGTGCTTAGGAAACAACTGGAAAACAATGCAGGGCGACCAGGTCTTATTTCCCAACTAGTGAGCCTTCTTTTTTGTTTCTAACTTTCATATTCCAAACCCCAGTAATAATCAATACATCTTGAATCTTTTCTTCCTTGTATTATCCTATCACTAACAGTGTTGCACTTCAGAATACATCTTGATAGGTAGTTTTTAACTGAATATGATGTCATTCCTCTTCAGTTTGTCATTCCTAGTGTAACATTGTCTGATTCCAAATGGCAAGCATTGGTTTGTTTCATTGCACTAATGTTTCGGATGTCAATCTCCATGTGTGCCATCTCATTTCAACGACTTCTAATTTTTCTAGATTCATATTTCTTACATTGCATGTTTTGACTTTTAATGGATGTTTGCACCTGTTTCTTCTCATTTTGAGTTGTGCCAAATTAACAAATAAAGATCTGTCTTGCAGCTCTGATCCAACCATGTCACTAAAGTTGAGTCTACTTTGAAGCGGCACCTCTTCCCCAGTCATATTTTGATTGCCATCTGGCTAGGGATGATTGTCTTCAGGCAGTCTATTAGGTAGGATTTCAGTGTGATTCATAAAGGGTTCGGTGGTTACTCATCAGAAGTGGACTGCCTGTTCCTTCTTTCCAATCTGTCTTAATCTGGAAGCTCTTCTGGAACTTGTTCACTTTGGGTGACCTTGCTGGTATTTGAAATACTGGTACCATAGCTTCCAGCATGATAGCAACATGAAAGCCATCACAATATGGCACACATAAATATCATGGAAAGGAAATTGAGGTTGTCAAGGATTTAATTACACTTGGACCCACATTTGACACCTGTAGAAGCACCAGTCACAAATGAAGTATTGCATTGGGCAAATGTGGTACCAAAGATTTCTTGAATGTGTTAAAAAGCAAAGATGTCTCTTTGAGTACTTTAAGGTAGACCTCACCAATGCCACTGTATTTCTAATTGCTTCATATGTATATGAAAACTGGAGATTGAATATGAAACACCAAAGAAGAATTTATGCATTTGAATTATGGTGTTGGTGAAGAATATTAAATGTACAAGGGACTGCCAGAAGAACAAACAAATCTGTGTTGGAAGAAGCCCAGCCAGAACACTTCTTAGAAGCCAGGATGACGAGACATGATTTCGTGTACTTTGGACATGTAAAAAGAGGAAGATGGGTCGACACAGTGGTTCCAACAATGGGCTCAAATATAGGGATGATTGTGAGGCTGGCGTGGGACTGGGCAGAGTTTCATTCTTTTGTACCTATGGTGGTATTGAATCAGAACTAATTGAACAATACCTAACAAAATAACACATCCATTGTTGGGTGTCAGTTTAGCTTGCAGGGTCATATTAAGTAATTTAATGTGCCTCCCCCCCCCCCACTACCTTCTTTTAGAAAGGTTAGAGTTTGAAAAGAAAATGGTGGTGACTCAGATGAGCAACTGGATCATAGATTAAGAGAATCAAATAAAAATTGAAAGTTCAGTATTTACAGAATGTACCCTGAGAGAGAGAGTAGTATAGAAATGATTTGGTTTCCTCTGAAAGGTACAACAGGGAAACCTGATAAGTAACAGTGACTTTTTTTTTTTTAAGATTGGGTTATTTCAACAGTTTCTTCTTTTCTGTAGCAGTCTTGTGACTATTATTCGAAGTGTGCTAGTGAGTGGTAACATGTTTTCTTCCATGTGTCCTTTGGATTCTGTGGGACAGAAACATCCTGGTTTAACATAGTATATCCTCTTGACAACCAACACACACACACACACACACACACACACACACACCACACACACACATCTCCCTAGGTTGGTCAGGAGCATTGTTACTGGAGAGAGGATCTTCATTCTCCTGGATGGCACTTCCAAGTCTATCTAGCATTTGAGAGGGTTCTTCCTTGTCTGGTTCTTGATTATATTATTTCGATGAGTATTGCTGCTTCACTTTTGACATAATTCTGTGCCCGAGATTTTTTCTCTTCTGGGAGTGAGGCAGTGCATGCTGTGATGGACTGCTGTAATACCTGGTTTAGGAAGAAGGATTGGTGATGGGTGGCTACCTCATTGCTGGCATATCGGATCTTTACTTTTCAGACTACCGACTGTGTTTACAGGTTTAGGGGTTTGAAAAATAGGTTATTGTAATGAGTACTGTGCATGTGTTTTGAGGTCTGACACCGAGGAAGTGAGGTTTCCAAACTAAATACATGTCCTCTCTCTTTTGTGATCCTTAAGTGGGGCTCTGTGTTGACAGGAGTATGCATAAACCTTGGGTGTATTGGAACAGATGAAAAAGTTGAGAAACATTGTCTTTACAGGGGAAAAAAAAATCACCTAATTGTGGTGTGTGTGTGTGTGAATGTGCATGTGTATGTGTGTGTCTGTTTATGTGTACATATATGTGTGCATATGTGTATGTTCGTATTCTGATTCAGTAGGTTGGCTTTTGAGGTGAGTTGCTGCTTGTGTATTTTTTTACTTCTTTGGTTTTATTTTATTTTTAATTACAACCATTAAAAAGTAACCAAACATATTAAATAATGATGTGTCCAGAGCCAGTAATTACCATAATAGTGCTCTTGATTTCTGAAGTAGCATGATGTGATAAAACACGCATGGAACCAATTTCCAGTATTTCTTGTCTTACTACTATTTCTTATCTGGGAGATTTACTAAATAATCTCTGAGTAGATTTCTGCAGGGCTTTCCTTGGTGACCATCAAGCCAATCGATCTTGACATGTATTCGTGTCTGGAGTACTTTCTCATCCTTGATTTAATCATTAGAAACACTTTTGATCAAGTTGAGCCATCTCACTCAATTATGTTGTAACACTGAGTGACAGCTGCCCCCGGGAAGGCAGAGCTCAAAGAAGATTGACTTGCTCCTGGATGGGAAGGCCCACTCAGCACACCTCAGCTTCTCTCCAGAGTGTCACCTGCCCTTGTCCCATAAATGAAGCCTAACACAGATTCTGACGTGGCTTCGCAGACTTGGAGTAAAAAGTAGTATTTCTTGCATCTCCCAAAATGTCATATTTACTTCTGGAAACTTATGTGTGAAACCCACAAACAAATACTTTTTAAACCTTTTGATCTGTTTCTAAAAGCTACTTGAAAAAACATAATATAAACAACTGTAATGTAAATAACTTGGTTTGACCTTTGTCTGGGGTTTCCTAAACAGTGATTGCCTTCTACCTGTGTGGGAAATGCATTCAACTCTTTTTTCTAAAGTACAGTGCTTGGATGCTTTCTGGAGCAGCATATTCTTCTTCTTGAGAATAAAATTTAGAATTTCTAATGTGTGCAGATAATTTGTTTATGTGGGGGGGGGTTGTATGCTGAGCTTGTATATCAGATTTATTTCCCATGAGATGCTGGCTTTTATAGCGTTGTCAGCCTGGTAACTGTGGAATAGTTGATGATCTCTCTCTCTGCTCCTTTATCTCATGGGGAAATGTCCTAGGAGAACCTCACTGTTGCATCTCTTGCTCCGCCCACTGTTTGCATTCAACACAGCTCTGAGGATTTAGATCTAGGCCTGAGGATAAGGTGATAGTCTATAGTCTGTATAAGTGCATCCTGGCAATCATGTCGCAGGGGCTGTGGAAGGTTCATGTTCCTCCACAAGGCCACACCGTCTCCTCAACAAAGCAGGAAGACTGATCACCAGCCCTCTCCAGGGTGGCCTAGCAAGGAGGAGCTCCTTTTGGCGGGGCAGCCTCTCACAAAGGAAGAATGGCTTTCCTCTGGCAGGTCTTTCCCTACTTGGCACTGCTCCTATCAGGCAGGGTAAGGAAGGACAGCAGAGTCCCTGGAGTTCATTTGTGTCCTCAGTGTACTGTGAACAAAGAGAAGTCCTTAGAGGGTTCTGACTAATTGTTTCCATTATGAGTCTTTGGTACAAGTTTAGAGACCTAGCCAGTAACTACACTGACACCAGACTAGAGACTCAACCTGACTCCTCCAAAGATAAGGACAGTGTTGCTGAAATTGTACCTTGTGACCCACTAAGTTGATCGTGAATTTAATTTAGGAGGATAGTCATCAATATTTAAAGGAAAATTTAAATCGGAGAGAAATATTAGAGCCCATAACATATTTTAAGAGTAGGTCCTGTCACAGGAACCCTGGTGGCATAGTGATTATTCTTTGGGCTGCTAACTGCAAGGTCAGCATTTCAAAACCACCAGCCACTCTCCAAGATGTGGCTTTCTACTCCTGTAAACAGTTACACTTTCTGCTCCTATAACAGAGACCCACAGGGGCATTGTGCCCTGCCCTATAGGGTCTCCATGAGTCAGAATCCCCTGCCTTGTATGGTCTCCATGAGTCAGAATCTGTTATGTGGCAGGGAGTTTCTTGCTTTGGTGCGGGAATGGTAGAATGGGTGACAATATGAATTCATTCCTTTCTTCCTGAGGAATTTGGCGCCAAGTAGTTAGAAAGTGCCTGGACTTGTGCATTACCAGTAGCAGAATTAAAGGAGAGACTCATGGGGACTAGATAAGATGGTTTATAAAAGATCATAGCCCCTTGTTTGCTTCTTAGTGCTCTGAAGTTTGCCTTTTGGCAGAAGCAGTCCACCCCCCTGCCCTCATGCTCCCAGTTCCCTGAAGTGCCTGGGCCATGTTCACTAGCTGGCCGTTTGCCCACCTCCCGTCACCTTCTCAAGCTTCGCTTGCTACCCTGCTCCTGTGCCCACTGTCTTCCACCAGCTGTGATGTTCGGAAAATCAGTCCATCTTCCTGTGAACACCTAATACTTAATGACTTGACAAAAATATGTTCACAGTTCTTCTGAATATATTGAAAATAAAATTAAGTGCGGTAGTGACAAAGAAATATGCTTAGTACTGTAGTTGACACTAAACGCAAGAGACTTTCTTGTGTCATATTTGAACAACAGGTTGAAAGGAAGATTCATGCTGTCCTCATTTAGAGCTTCTCTTCAATCCAGAGTAAGCCCATTTTAGTGTACTAGGGAGAGGAAGAAACTGACCGTTGTACTTTCTATGTAAAATAAGTATTACAGTGACCTTGGTGTTAATTCAACAGGCCTTCCCCCCCCCCCACCCCGCCCTGGGCAGGAGGTAGGTGGGATTGGACAGAACATCCAGTTCATCTGAAGATGTCTTCTAAATGTGCCAACTCATTGATCTCTAAAGTACCCTGCTAGGCCCCCATCCCTCCTTTCTTTTCACAGTCCCCCCACCCCCCCCCCCAGTCTCTGTTGGGAAAGGCACAGTGGGTTCAATCTTTTGCCTCAGCCCCGTGCTGCTCTGTGGAGAGAAACCCCAGCCTTTGTCCTGCTCCGGCCCTCCTGGCACCCCGACAGCAGGCGGGGCTGGGCCTGGGGCCCCTGTCGGCTGGCATTCGTTCTTCTTTCCTTTTCCCGAGCCTGGGGGAATTGATACTTTAATAAAAGCTCCTGCTTCCCAGTCTCTCTTGCAAACTTTTAATGCAGAATTATCATGTGGGTCTGTCTGCCTGAGTGTCTATCTTATAAAGACTCTAAATGGTTTTTATTTTCATGCATTGTTTGGAGAGAATAATAAGTCTCAGATTAGCTTTTGGGGACTTGAAGCTTTTTGAAAAGAGCTTGCATAATCAGAGTGTCTGTTGAACTGTTTGTTACATGGAGAACTTGTCCCTGTTGTGCAGCGGGTGTGTACATTGTGTGCGCTTTAAACATTTTGGCCTTCAGTTTGGTCAGAAATCAATAGCCTCACCCTGTGCTTGGAATCAAGATGTGGGACCTTATTCCCACCAAGAAGCACTTCCGAGTGATGCCGACACCCATTCCTTATAGAAAAGGAGCAGGTCCTTTAGCGCACTGGCCTTCCTACCAGCTTTCTGAGTATTGGGACCCCGCTTACGCCACTGGCTTTTCTAGGAAACAACCTTAGAACCCGAAAGAATAGTCTCAGGTTGGCAGGACTGAGGGCGAGGTCTCTGGGCCTTTTCTTTACACGCTGGCCCCTCTGAGAAGCTCTCCCGGGTAGCCTGACATCAGTTTAAATGTGTAACCTGTGGGCTTCTCTGTGCAGTATCCTTCAGCAGGAGCACCCCCACCCCCACCCCAGCCCACCACACAAGATAAGGGAATGCAGGTGATGTAGTAGCTAAGGGCTCAGCTGTTAATCACAAGGTGGCAATTCGGACCCACCCGCTACCTCAAGATGTGGCAAACTACTTCTATAAAAACTTACTGCCTTACAATGAATGTACAAATGTGCTTTACACAACTGATGTATGTATGGACTGTGATAAGAGCTGTATGAGCCTCTAATAAAATGATTTTTTAAATGTACTGCCTTAAAGAACCCATGTGGCCATTCTTCTCTACTATAGGGTTTCAGGCAGTGGGCTTGGTTTGCTTAATACCTGAGGGGATGGAGTTCCCTCCTGGGTAAGAGCTTCTCTCCCACTCACATAGTAGGGCAGAGCTCAGAGGGAAATCACCCACTAGCCTCCCTGGTCTGCCTCCCCCTGTCACCCAGACTGGCTCCATCCTTCTACACAGATCCTCCCTGATCTCTGCAGTGGGCCTTGTCCATTGCCTCTAATCTCCAGAACAAGTGGCCTCTCTCATGTCCTTAGTATCACCATCCACAATCACAGTGGGCCTCTGCTCCCAATTCTGTAGGCTAGCTGGACTCTGTATATGAGCTTATAATTCCAATAACATTGTCTCTTAGCAACCAGGGGTATTTTAGAACAACGATTAATTCTGTGGTGTAAGATAAAGAAATCCTAGTGTCTCCCAGAATCTTCAAGAATGAATTAGGGCTGGCATGTGTTGGAGATTGGTAATAATTGATCAACGTACCACAAGCAAACACTGTTGGCCTTTGGGGGTGTGGTAGGGAGAGGGCAGGGCAGTTCATCAGTCCCATGGGTAGGTCCAGGTTTTGTAGAGTTGGAAGCTTGTATAATCCAGGGAACATTTTTAAGAAAATAAGTGATTTTAAACCTGAAATTTGTTTCATATGTAAACAGCATAGATTAAACTGTCAAAAGATGGTGAATTATTGAACCTCTCCTCAAGAGGGTTCCAGGGAAAAGATTAGGGGATTTGGCTGGAGAGAGGATCTAGAGGGTTAATGTGTTAGATAGGGTTCTCTAGAGAGACAAAACCAGATTTCTAGTAATTATATATATAAAGATAGATATATGTAAAGATAGATATATGTAACACAAGAAATGAACTCTTAAATTATATACAGATAGATATATAATAAAAGAAATGAACAGTTAAATTATAAAGCAGTACAATGGCTCAGTGCAACTCACTCCCCTGAGAGAGTTGTGAGACCCTGGCAGTCCTTCAAGTCTTGATAGCCGTCAGGTAGTCCTCTGTAGAGAGAGCTAGGCTATATCAGCACAGGCAGCAAACAGCAAGGCAGGTCACCAGCTGTCAGCCAGGTCACCAACAGTCAGTCCCCAGCTCCAGAGATGTACATTCCAATCGTGTGGTCTTAAAGGGACCTCAACTTACAGCAACACAGTCCACTGGCTAGTTGCCCCACAAGTTGTGTAGCCTGTAAATTGAGGCACAGAACAAGCAAGGCAGCTGCACACTGGTCCGGTGATCAAAGAACTAGAGACAAGAAAGACGAGGCTCACGGAGCCAATATCTCTCTGCCCTTCAATTAATTCCACTTTGATCAGCCAGGCTGGCACAATAAACTATCTCAGTTAATCTTTTAAAAAAAATCATCATTAATCCAGGCATTTTATTGAAGGGTTTTGAGCATAGAATGAAAGCATTATTTTTAAAAAGGACTAATACTGTAGTGATTTAAAAGAGCAAGAGGGGAGTGATCCAGTAAGTCAGATCTCAAAACCCTTGCTTCCGTGTTATGGGGAGCAGGGTTAGTAATTGGCTCTGGGAGGATAGAAGGGAGGGTACAAGAGGTGATGCAGCTGTGAGGGTAGTGATAAGGGTAGAGATAAGACATCCTTGTTGGAACTACTAGAAGGTGAGGCCCATCCTTCATTGATTTGAAGTGGTGAGGGAAGGAGGAAGTAGATCTAGCCACTGGGTGTGATGGGCATGAGCCAAGAGTTAGGGAAAAGATGACGATATTAGGGAGAGTAGAGGGAGAAACACAGAGCACATAACAAAAATCCAAATACTGCAAGTTGATGGGTAAGAAAAATAAAACTGGAAAAGCGTATTATAGAGAATTGATTATTGGTCTCCAGGCCTGGCAGCTTTCTTACCATTACCTGGCTGTGGTCTGAGGTGCTATTTAAGGACCTATTTATGGCTTTAGCAGTGGTTTGTATGTCATCCTAGAAAAACCACTTTATCCATGATGTTAATTAGTATAAGAGACTAGGAGACTCCTTTTTTTTCTTTCCTCTTTCTTTCCTGAAACAGTAATTCTTTCTTCATAATCTCACCAGCTATTTTCAGCATGCTTTCCAGATATCATATATATCATTTGTCATGAACCAGTTTCTAGTAACTTTTTTGGGGGATGGGGGTGGGGGTGTTACTTGAATCCAGGGTAGTACAAATAGGCGCTGGTCCACCTAGATGCACCTCAGAAGAAAGACCTGGTGGTCCACTTCTGAAAAAAATCAGTCATCAGAAACCCTCGGGAGGACAGTCAATGGGAAATCCTCCTGAGTTGGAATCGACTGAATGGCAACTGGTTATTTTTGGTTTACTCTGACTTTTACCATACCATATTTTCTACAACTAAACTCCATGATTTCCTAATTATTATGGTGGAGAAAATAAAGCACATGGTCATGGCCTTTGACTTGGAAAAGATGCCAAAAATAGGAATAGAAGCTAGACCATTTGAGACACTCTGCCAAATTTAGGCACTTCACCAGTGGTGTGTAAACTATTTTTAGTCTGGAATCTCTCCATGAAATCAAACTTGGAAGTCCAGTATTCCACAACTTCACAGGGTGTTGGTTGGAGCTAGCAGGGTTCCAGCTACCTAGTCCAAGGATTCCTGTCCTTTGGGGTCAGCAGCTTCTTTGGGCCTCTTTTTCTTTCTTCCTCAGGAGCTCCTACTTTGCTGTCCCTGTCACAGATAAAGATTTGGCGCCCTCAGCCTCCATGTTAGCAGTAAGAATGTGGTTTGAGAGGCTTTGTTCACTGAGACACAAAGTTGTAATAACTGACTACAAAAAGAACCAAGTCTGAGAGATCACGCTTCTGTAAAAATGCGCCTCCTCCTCCTCCCCGGCTTGGGTTTCAACAGCTTGTATAGCAGTGTGTTTGTGCTGACATTGAGTGTTTGAGTCAATGAAGGGGCAGGATCTGTGTGTCTGCTGAGGTTGCTGACACTGCTTTTTGCTGAGACAAAGAGTAGGGGTTGAAATGGCTCTTACTGAAAACAACATGCTTCACCCTGCACTCGGGTAGACATGTCTTTGAATTCACTGAGACCTGGGTAAGGGCACCTTACCCTGCACACACTTAGTTGCAGCCCTTCGGTATCAGTGTGATGACGCTACGCCCACCCCTCACGCATTGCCCGGGTTAGGTCCTAAAGACCAGGTCATTCTGAGAAAATCAGAGTTATGAAGAAATGGAGGATGACCACATCTGATGGTCATAGAGGGTGACCACATCATTACTTCACTGCTAAATCATGTAGTTATGTAACTGCCAACTTAAATCATCACATAACTGGAAACCACTGAGAATCAGAGCCCAACCAAGCTGGCATACCTAAGCTCTTAACCATTGCATTGCAATGTTACTCTGGTCTTGCTCCTCCGTGTTTGCTATTGCCAGATATAGATCGTTAATATGCAAAATAATTGGATAGTAGATTAAAAAATTTTTTTTTAATTTTAACAATTTATTAGGGGCTCATACAATTCTTATCACAGTTCAGTAGATTTTTTTTTTTACTATTTGCTATAGATGTGAAATCTCAGGTAATACAATAAGGTGATATTGACGAGTGAGTGGGCATGCTTTTATTTACCCAGATTTAGTTCTCTTTTCAATTGTTTCTTCCCCTCAAAGTGTTTAATTCCACAAGATTCCTCATTTACACAAGGCCACATTCTCCTATTGCTTTCCTCTCTTAAGTATTTAAAAGGATCTCAAGAAATGTGGCATTCACTGTGAGATTGGGGTCAAATTGACAGTTTCACCACTTCATTTCTTTATTTGGATTCCTGCTTAACAGTTCCTCAAGGTCTGAAGACATTTAAAACTGCTACTTAGAACAAGAGGAGCCAAGCTTTACTCGGGTGTGGGTGGGGTGCAGGGGAAACCAACAGTCACTTTGCTCTGCATTGGGACCTGGGGCACTGCACTGCCAGGCAGGCCTGGTGAGAAGGGTGTAAGCCAATGAAGCAGCCTTGTGGCTGTGCTGTGTTTGCAGGGCACTGACTGTCAGGTTTGTTGGGGTCTCTTGGGGGAGGCTGTGCTGTTGGCCGATGGTAGAGATTATATGTAGTGTCTTGCTTGTAGTGGGGCCAAGTAAACATTACCAGCTCACGAGGGAAGTACTCTGTGCCCCACACATTTGTAAGTTTGGTCGGGTCTGATGGCCACTGGGCTCTCTGCTTCCTTTAATCTCTTTACCACTTTAACTGAGATTTCCTTGAGTCTGAAAATATTGGCAAGGCCAGCTTTTCCTGGTCTTGGTTGCAGCCCTGTTTGCCTTGGTCTTCACTCTGGAGGGGTTCTGCTTTCTGTTCCGCCTTTTGACGGGATGACTGTCAGTAATTGGTGGCAGGGCAAGCATGGGTGGGGGGGTGAGCTGTTCCTGCCCTGCAAGAAAGGAGCTACCCTAACCAGGCACACCCCTCCTCTCTGGCACTGGACCAACGCTGTGCTTCTTGGCTCACTGGCCAGACCCTTAGCTCTCTTCTGCAGTACTACAGTCTTCATCACTGCCCACTCGCCCTCTTCTTTCCTCCGGCCCCAATCCACATCACAGCCCAGACGTAGCTGTGGTGCTGGTGAGCTGACCCCGACTTAGGTGACATTGTATGTAACAGGATAAAATGCTTTATATTCTATCTCGTGTCATCTTCGTGATTCTTGTGTGTGTCTATTGTTGTGACTCTTGTGTCAGTCTTTCTCATGGAGGGTGTCCATTGTTATTGCTGACCCTCTGTTTTACGAAGCGAGCTTGTCCTTTTTAGAGATTGGTCTTCCCTGATGACTTGTCCACAGTGAGCAAATCAAAGGCTCAATGCTAAGGAGTATTTTGTATGTATGTCTCCTAAGACTTTTGTTTATGCCTCCTGGTAGTCCGCGATGTTACTATTTTATATTCATTTTAATAACAACCAAGATCATCACATCGATTCTTCCGTCCTCATTCTATAGATGTGAAAACCAAAGCTTAGGGAGGCCATCCAACCTGGCCAAATCAGACACTGTGCCGTGACCTCTCCCTGCTCCCCACACGTGTGATTCTCTTCAGGGCAGCACTTGAGCGTATCCCGCTTAGTTCTCCTCCTTCATAAAGTACAGGGCAGATAGTGAGCACTCAAAACACGTGTCAGACAAATGAACTGGCTCGATTGGAGATGGCTCCCAAAGTCTTTTCAAAAGCTCCTTTAGTTCTGCTGATGTACCGTTCTTCCCGGGATGTTTCTAAGTCCTCAGCGTGGGGCCACTGGCTGAATGAGTGACACTAGCTTTCATTCCACAGAGTTCTTTTCACCAGATTGTCCTTTGAAGCTATACCTCCAAGCTTTTTAAGGGAAGCAACTATGTAAAAGCTGGTTTCTGTTTGCTTTAAAACTGTGGTTGAAGATTTTTCTGTATTCTTCTAATCCCATATCTTGCAGAGTTTGCAAACCCCTCCAAATCTGGTGGGCTAAAAGAACGATAGTGTGCTACTTCTCCCAGCTCTGCAGCTGACGAGGCTGTTCCACGAGTCCTCCAGGGTTGACTTGTGCAGTTGCAGCGAGCTGGTGGCTAGATTGGCTGCCTGGTCCAGATGGTGTCACTCTTGTGCCCAGCAATTAATGTTAACACTTCAGTTCTCCAGTGTCCCTTTCATTCCAGGCGTCTAGACCAGCTTCCTTAGAGCAGTATTCTATCAGCAGAAACTCACAATGAGCAGAGTTTTTATTGAGCTGCCCTGTTTGTAATGTCTAGTTGGTCAAAGCAAGTAACGTGCCTGCACCTTGAGCTCATGAGGGAACTTTGACTCTACTGCTTTGTGTGAGGTGTGTGACAAGAAATGAATTTAGCGCCAGAAATTTCATGTCTTAGCGTACTTTGGACTTCATTTGGGTGATGAAATTGCAGTTAATTAGAGCACAGACTTTGAAGGCAGATTTGAGTTCCGATCTTGACTTGACCATTTACGGTTTTGCCTTTGGTGGACTGCTGCATCTATTCTGTCACTCAGTAGCATGGTATTTTCCTTTGTAAAGTTGTTATGGAGTTAAAATGAGATATACATAGTCTCAGGCCCATGATTGATCCTCATTACGTTCTAATTCTTCCTATTATCATTTTTACTTTTGTTTCTCTGAAGTTCAGAGTCAAAACTCACATAGACCAAAGCACTTTGTTTTCTCTTTTCCTCATCCTTTTTATGCTATGTCTTTTGCCTTTCTGTTTAGGTTTTTATTGTAGGCTAACAAACTCATGTTTGGAATAATATAGGGTGCCAACCTTTGGCAACACTAACTGATAAAATGCCTAATAACTCAAAAAGCCCTGGTACTCCCAGTTAATTAGTTTTATTGGTAAGATTCAAGATTATACTACTATTGAAGATGCTTATGTTGCCAAGAGTGGAGGTAAGTTTGCATACTCAACTGGATTTGACTCTAGTGAAGTAACCTGTTTTCTCAATCTCAGGAGACAGATCAGCTTTCTAGTGAGTTTTTCCAGTGTTTAATCCATTCAGCCCAACACAGCTATATAAAATCACATTTCTTGAGGTGTTATAGTGAGGCTCCTCGATTTACACATTTACTGTTTTCCAGGTATTGTATGAACACGATCTGGAATCCTATTAACAGCTTGCATTTTACATGATGCCATGGAGAATTAGAGAAGTTAATGATTTAAAGTTCTGGAGCCAGGATTTGAATCTAGCTAGACGTTTCTTCAAAGCCAACGGACACCTGAATCTTTGGCTTATAGGAGGCTGTTGTAAACAAGTTCTTTAGAATTTAGCACTGTTTTTGTTTGGTTTGTTTTTAATAAACTTTGCTAAAGGTGAATTCCAGCCATCAGCATGGAGTTTCAGTACTGGTCATTCCTACATTATAGACTCCTGCTGCTTGAGATAGCATAGCAGGAAGGCTCCTGACTAACCCTAGCTCTGCTGCTTACTAACAGCTGGGGGGTCTTGAGTAGCTCATGTAGTTTGCTCCTCCTTTCCCCCCTATAAAATGGAATGCCTTGTAATTGGAAAGTGCATGTGTGGGGCAAGACTGTTTCCTGAGAACCTACTAGGTGCTAGACAATGCTCGCATTATCACATGGTAATTTTGTCCTTCCTTCCTTCCTTTCTTTCTTCCTTTCTTTCTAACAAAATTACCACTGGAGAAATCTGTTTGTACTAAGGTCTAATCCAGAACAGGAATATGAATTTGCCAGCGAAGCCTGAGCTTTTTGCATACTTCATTGTTTCCCAGCTTTTCTATTACTGTTAAACTCTAGGTGAAGTCCAAGGAGGTGTCAAAAAGTTCATGGGGCAATCTCATTGCCTTTTAATTCCATTTGCCCATGACTCTTTTGAAGCCCCCTCATATGTGGGGATGTAACACAACCTTTGGAAACAAATATTTAATAGAAAGAATATCATAATATTCTAAATGTGCATATGAGAAGGTAAGAGGAAAAATGCAAAGTTTCCACTTATGAGGGGCCAGGCTCTGCCAGTTGCTTTGTATGTCTCGATCTACTGGATTTCGTCATTTAGGTGACCTTGACTTGGTCATAGGGCACATCACAGAACTAACATGTCATAGAGAGATTAGCATGGATTCTGGGTCAGTCAGACTAGATGTGACACTAGATATACTTCCTGTTAAGGATGCATCCTTGATCTTAGCAGTTTGATAAGATCAATTTTCCCGCTATTAAATGGGATACAGTAACATTGCTCAAGAATCTTATGAAAAGTAACTGAGACAACATATACAGCTACTTGTAGTGATGTTCTTAAGAGACGTCAATGCTGTGAAGATGGCGTGTCTGTATTATTCCCCAAGTGTTATTTTTTAAGAGATGGGGCACTAGAGCCATTGGTGGATTGCCTGGTAGAGGAACGGGTTTTGGCTTTTCTCTTTGTGCATGTGGTTGGCTGTGAACTTCATCAGCATCCAGTGCATCCATAATTCAAAAGTGTAGCTTCCAAAGTGGCCACAAACCCACAGGCTCCATGGTATTTTGTTGACCAGGTTCCTGGAGCAAACACTCAGTAAGGAAAGTGGTGCCTGTAGAAGAGATGGGACTTGACAACAGGCCTGCGTCTTTTGAACTTAACTGGGTAGTGCTAAGCCTATCCCTGTGAAGGATACTGTAGAACTTTGGACTCCCTTTCTCCAATTTCTGTGGGGAGAAGGTTGCTCTGGGTTCTAGATCAGTGAGTGACTGAGCCCTATACCTGCAGAGCAGCTGCTGGGTTCACATGTGCAAACAGAAACAGTTCATGGGCCACCTGGGACTTTTCCCCTGACTTTGGACAGTACTTGTTATCTCAAGCTAAAGACTGGTCCACTGCCACAGTGCATGTAACGATAGCCCTCCAGTCCTAACCTAAACACTCCTTGCTTTCTTTACTTTTTCATGAAGATAATTTCTTTTTAGTGGCAGAAAGTTTGAAAAGTAGAGACAGTACTCACAATCCTAATCTAACACTGCCATTCCAAGCTAATCCATATGTGTACATATTTTATTTTTTCAATGTATACATGAAATTTTGCCTCCTGCCTTTTCCTTTTAACATTTTGCTGAGCATTTTGCATATTGATAGGCAAGCTTCCTGCTTTTTAATGGTTACATAGTACTCGAGGCGTTGTAACAGAATTTAACTCACCTCTAACGATGACTGCTTTAAGGTTTTCTTAAACAGTGATGTGACATTTATGCATAAAATTTGGTCCTTGGTTAATTCATTAGGAAAAATTCCCAGAAGTGACATTTCTTGGCTTAAAGGTTATACATGTCTTTCTAGTTCTTGATATATGGTGCCAAGTCATTCTGATATTAGTTTACATTGATTTACACTGTATCTTTTTGCTGTAAATAAGATAGTGGGACATCTGCAGTCTATGTTGAAATGCCAAGACTTGGAACGGAGCAAAAAGAATCACAGCTGTTGAGGCTGAGCCTAGAAGTGTAAATAAGTGCCAGAGGCTAGGTCTTGTTTGGTTGTTTGGTGCTGTTCCAGAGACAGGCACTGAACTGCATGGGCTCCGCCCATTCTTGGGTGGGGTGTCTCCCTGGAGAGTCTGGCACCACAACAGACATAGAAGGGGTTAGATGTGAAACTTTACTTGGCTTACCAGATCCCCTGTGGGAGGAAGTGGAGGGAAGCAGCTTTGCAGAGCAGCTATGCTGAAATCTGAGTGCACAGGAGGCCTGGGGACTGTGGGTAAGAAAAAAGGGTGGTTAGGGGTGGGTCCTCTAGGTGAGGAGACATCCTGGCAACAGCCAGGACCACAGAAAGCTGTGTGGATGCAGATGCTAATGAAATGCAAAGGAGAATGCCTCTTAACCCTCTGGCTAGCTGCTCTGCTAGTGTATGTGACCACCAACCCCCCAGCTCCTCTACTGCCCACCCTATTCACCTCTTCCCTAACGCTTTTTCTCTCAGCTCTCAGAAGTCATCTCTTATTTTACAACCTGAAGTCATCTCTTATTTATACCCAAGGTCACAGGACCCTTATGACCGCCAGGCCTAAGAGCTGACTTTAACCAGGTGGGAGGAAATGCTGTGTGTCACTAGCTTTCCCTGCACATCTCTGCTTCTAGGCTATCTTCAGTCCTGTCTTCCTCATGAGTAGGAAAGGTTTTGAGGGCCTAGCTGCCCCTGAAGGATTGTGCAGTGAAGTAGATTCTCCCTGGGCACTGCATTCATTCATCATACCCTGAGAGATGTGCCCATCATTATCATCATAAAATTAGTTTAATGATCAACACATCTCAAGAGATTTGTATCTTACTTACCTAGAAGGGAGAGGGAAGAGAGAGGACTCAAAATTGTCACTAAAAGTTGACATAATTGGCCTACATTGGCTAAGGAATAGTTAATGTATTTCTTTTCCATTTTCATAAATAGGATTCATGCATGCATTTTGCATTTGATATTTTTAAACTTAGCTTTTTGGAGCAGATTTAGATTGAGTGAAAATAGTGAAGAAAGTCCAGAGACGTTCCATATACCTGGCACCCAGCTCCCATAGTAGCAACCTCTTAAGTTGATATATTTGTTAAAACTAATGAACTACTTTTGTTATCTCTGGACCACTGCTACCTCTTGGCAGCCATTGCTTTGACTGTGTTTTGTCTTCAGCATCATATTGGTAAAGCCACGTTTCATCTCCTGTTACAACTCTTCCAAGAAGTTCCTCGGGATCTTGATTCCATTGGTTCAAAATTTCCATAGAAAGCTGGCCTGCAGCTCATCTGCAGCAATTATTTTATGCATTAAGCAGAAAGTTTACGGAACTTTATTTTTTCAGTCAGGATTGTGTAATTTGAGCTAATTGGGATATCTAAAATGGTGACTATTGTTTTTTCTGTTAATCATTGGTCCCTTTTCAATTAAGGCTAAAACTAGATTAATTTTTTCCCCTGGAAAATAGATGTAATTGTACATGGTCTGTCGCTGCAGGCTTCATTTTGAACATTTTCATCTTTTTAAAAAAATGAATTATATATTTGTACACTGATGATTTCGTTGGAGACTTGTCCCCATAAATTTTTTGTAAAATACCAATGGTTTCACCATCTTCCTCCTAAGCTTCACCATAAATTTAGTATTTGCTCTTGCTTCAAGTTTAGCAGAATTCATATTGCTCTAATAGAAGCTCTTTTCAAATTTATCCTTAGTGCCTCAAACTATATCCTATTTATATATGTTATAACAAGTTAATATGAGTTTATTTTTTGGTGCAAAACAAAACAAAACGTTTAAATCTATGCATTGTTTTCTCATAATACATTTTTCCCGTGAATGTTTTGAAGACTGTGGCCTTTTCCCAGTACTTGACTATTGTTATATGGATTGGTTATGGTGGAGGTAATTACTGAGCAGTTATTAAATATAGTGAAAATCAGACAATTGAAGGGAAGAAATCAAGTAGTCATTCATACAGTATTTTTGGTAACTGAATCTGCCTCTGAGCATATGGTCTAGTCAGCTGAAATAATTTAGCAATGACAGAATTTATTTCAGTCAGAGTGGATTAAAAATCACTTTTTTTTCTTCCACAGTAATATTTTTGTGTCTTTTTTTAACAAATGTGATGTTAGTCATTTAAATTGTGAGATAGACTTTGGTGATATACAGACAGATGTGTGTGTATTCTTGGTCATTAGCTAGTTTTATTCATGGACACATGCTTATTTTGGTGGTGCTTCAGAATTAAAATATGTTACCACAGATGGTGATAGTCTTTGTACACGACTAAGGATAAGAAGACAATGTAAGATGCAGCACTTATACTGCATAGACTTGTCCTTTCACTGTTTCACCTCTTGGCCTCCTATCACATCTGCTGGAGAAAGACATGGCAGTCTTCTTCCAGAAAGACTTGACACCTTGGAAACCCTGCTATGAGGAGGTCCCATGCTGTGCTATATGTTCTCAATGAGTCACAGTCGCCTACAGGACACTGGGTTGATATGCATTCACAACAGTATTGGGAGGAGGCTTATTTTTGGCGCTTAGATTTCAACACTAACCAAATTGAAATTTCTAATAAGAACAACCAACTTGGGTACCTTGGTAAGTAAGATCAGTGATATTAGACACCTCCTTATCTGGTTCAAATGCCAGTTCAATGGGGAGCGGAAACCTCAGTGCCACAGGTATGACTTCGTAAGTACGTACAGAGACTGCTTGCATTTAGATGGACCCAACACTATGGTCTCAGTGCTAGAGCCAAGCAGAGCGAAGGGCCCATCTTCCCACCTGTTTCTTGCTTGGTAGATGTGGAATGCGGGGGATGCTAGACCTCTAGTTGATTTTCCCAGCTAGAATTCAGTTTTGAGCAAGACCCACTGAGCTCGTCCTGGTCTATCTGTGGCTTAGTGATTATGCATTCAATGTCAGTAGCTCCTCTTCACGAGAAACAGAGCACAAATAGATCTGCGTCCTGGGAAATAAAAGCAAGCTTGCTCGATCATGGGCTCTGAATTCTCGTCAACTTTGACCCAGCATCAAACCACATCATTACTCCTCTAATCTCAACAGTTTATGCTTGTCGCTAAAGAGAGGGCCTGCTTGTCGCCTGTGCCATTTTTTCCTTAGCAACAAGAAAACATACAGACCAATGGGTGGTACAGCCTGGACACCAATAGATAATGGGCTTGAAGACTTTCTTCATAAATTTGCATTCAGTACATTTCCATCTTTAAAGTGATCCGCCAGTGATGTCATTAACTCTTATAGTGTATGCAAATATACGGGGGCATGGGGTGGTTGGGGTGGTGGTGGTGATTGTTGTAATCAAAAGCGCCCACTGCAAAGTGATTGAAGGCAGTAAAATTAAATCATTAGGGGAAAGATTGTTTTTCTCGCCAACTGCATTCATTACTAAGCAACTGCCATATGACCACCAGCACTGTAAGGGTACAAAAGAAATAGGATGTAACCTTCAGCCCTCAAAGAGACTTAGTTTTTTGGATACCAAAAAATGCCTTCAGTAAATAAACCCCAAACCAAATCCACTCTCATCAAGTCCATTCCAACTTACAGTGGCCCTACAAAGGGTTGCGGAGACTGTAAATCTTTACTAGAATAGATAACCTTTTCTTTTTCCTCCAGAACAGCTGGTAGGTTTGAACTTGATGTTAGCAGCCCAACTCCTAACCTACCGCTCCAGCAAATATAAAAGATCAATTAATAACATGCTAGGGGAATGTACCTTTTATAGAATCAGGCCCTAGAGAAGTAAGGTGACTTCCTTGAACTCCTACCACTTATTGGATGGCCTTGACTTCAACATTGCCTGCTGGCTGGCATCCAGCATTCTCCAATGCATCATGTGGTCTGTTCTTCTTGTTCTAGTTGTCCGTTGAATGTTGATCTCTCGGGCTGTCCCATTCAAATTTTCTAGAGTCTCTCGTGCTCTATGTAGCTTTAGTTATCTGTGGCTTTCCAATTGTATCTTCATGCGATTTTCCAGATACTTTCTCTTGGCGCCTTGCAATAATCTAGCATTTCCAGAACAAATTCCTTTCTGCTTTCTAGCACCATTCCTACCCGGCCCAAACGACGTTCTCATCTTTTTAATCAACGAGTGTCACTTCTGTTAAATGTTCAGATCACAAACCAGGCATCATCTTGGATTCCTCTTTGTCATCACCAGATCTTCTTGTTTCTCAACAACTAGACTTCTTTCTTCTCCATCTCTAGAACCTTAACTAATTCGAACTCACTGTTTTCCTTTCCTGCATTGTCACCGTGGCTGTGTGATCTCTTGTCTATTCCCCTTCCAAACCCTCTAGATCACAGCCAAAGTGATGTTCCTAAAATATAAGTCTCAACTTTCAAAATAGCTCATCACTTCTATGGCTTCCCATTTTCTCTCTTCCCTCAGCCTTCACCTGATCACATGTCCTCACAGCCTGTCTGTGTCCCTGTCTGAGTCCCTGTCTGAGAGGCATCTGGCATAGAGCACTTGACGATGGTCATCTTTTGTCTGTGTGGGAATGTGTTCATCTACAAGCCAGAGCTGTCTGCTTCACATTGGATTCCTAATGACTGACTTTCTTAATATCCAGCCCCAGATGGGGACTGGAAAATGTCAGGGGCTAGTGGAGTATAGACAGAATGTGGCTTATTCTTAGACCCAGGCCTAAGAAGGCCAAAGGGTCAAAGTGTGAACTATCTTTTTCAAGAAATTACAAATCAAATGGACTCTTACGATGGCATGTTTAATATTGGTGTTAATGGATTAATTATGCCCCCTTCCCCCCAGTATATTTTATAAATCCTAACCTCTAGAACTGTGGTCAGGAGCCCTGGTGGTGGTGTGGTTATGCCTTGGGCTGCTAACTGCAGGGCCAGCATTTCAAAACCATTAGTGTCTCCTGGGGAGAAAGACCAGGCTTTCTAATCCCTTAAAGAGTTTTAGTCTCTTAAAGGCTTGTATTCAAACAAGTAGCTTTCTAAGTGAGGAGTCAACTAAAGTCCCCATAGAAGAAGCACTCCAGCTTGTGTGATCCAAAGACAACAGTAACAGAATTCAAATATGACAAAGGAAAAGTTATTAGAGCCTAAATTGTGAACATCCAATTGGTAGAAGGCTTTGGAGGACAGTGGGAGCCAAACCCATCCGCAGAGTTCTTAGTCTGATTAAGCTGCTGGCAAATCTCCGCGAGGTTCTTCTGGGTGCGAGCATTACTTGCTTGTTCCGCGACAAAAATTTCTTTCTTGGCCTCTTAATACTCACGGTGGTCTTTTCTTCCTTGTATTTTTATATCTCTATTATTCTTATTTTTATGATGTCCTTTCCACTCCCCCTGTTTTTTACTGTTTCTGTTAGGTTTTCCAGGGTAGGGGTAGGGGTGGGGGTTAAGGGAGCACGCAATGTATCCGGGAGTGGGGAGGGAACACTGGAACTGAGGATGATTACAAAACTCAGTTTAAAAGTGATTTAACCATGGGGGGCTGGAGGGAATATTCTAAAATTGACTGTGGTGATGATTGTGCAGCACTTCTTGTCATGATTGAACCACTGAATTGTGTGATCTGTGGATGAAATGCCAGCCAATAAATGGCTTGTTGGTTTCTTTTTCAAAGCGTCATAGTCTTGGAAACCCCCGGGGGCCACTCTGCCCTGTCCTGCGGGGTCTCTGAGCCAGCAGGGATCCCTTGGCAGGGAGGGTTTTTTTTTTGAAGCCTGGGGTTATAATCCCATTTGGGAAAAGACGTTGTTTGTTAGGTTCATAGGACTGGATTCATACAGGCCTTGAATCAGTCTCTTGAGAAATAAAAATGGTTCAAGAAGCAGGGCTAAGAGAGATGAGCTAAGGTAGAGACCAAGACACCTGAAATCTCTAAGGAACCAAGCAGAAGCTGAAGCCGCGAAGTTCTCCCTTGAGAACAATGTGGGGGACCCTGCTGGCATTTCAAATACCAGGGACACAGCTTCCAGCGTCACAGCAGCACACAAGCCACCACAGCATGACAAATTGACAGACCAGGGGTAGAATGCCTCACTGGGGTGGAGGGAGTCGATGCTGACTGGCAGCAGCCTCCAGGGGTTTCCGACACTAACAACTCTGTACGGTATAGAGAGCCCATCTTAATCCTGAGGAGCTGCTGGTGGCTTTTTCAGCCGCTGTCCATGCGAATCCCAGCCCAGTGTGTAACCCCAACACCACCAGGGCTCCAGAACACAAAATGATGATGACCATGGATCCCGAACCTAGCCTACCTGGGCTTTGGATTGCACATATTGGTTAGGTGAACGCTACAGACAGTGAGGGGGTTCCTAGATGTAAAAAACTGTGCAAGAGTTCCCAACTCAAACTGACAACATTTGTTTCTTATTTTATTTAAGTATAAGGTAAAATAATTTGATTGATTAGCCAGTTTTGTGTGTACACACACACACACACACACACACAGCTTAATGATGTGGAAATACTCTAGAGAAAAATAATTGCTGGCTACAATATACTAGAAGGAAGATATAAAAATAGAATATTAAGAATATTAAATAATTAAAAGTCTACAAAATATGACCCTGATAACTTCATTGCTGTTGCACTGAGTCTCGCCACATGTCAATACCTTGTAAGGGAGTTGTGTGTTTCTGGAGACTGATCTAAGAGGCAGCTGTTTGAGCAGAACTCGGGAATGTGCTGTGGTTTAAAATCAGGAAAAGGGTGTGTCAGCACTGTATGCTTTCACCATACAAAGGGGCTTCAAAAAATTTGTGGAAAAATCCCATAATCTTTTAATTCTCCCCTTTTCATGAACTTTTTGAGTCCCTTTTATTTTTAATCAGTCTATATGCGGAGCATATAATCCAAGAAGCTGGACTAAAAGAAGGTGGCAGCCTTGGGAACAGAGGGAGACCCATTCACCTGCGCTATGCAGACGGACAGATTAGCTTGCTGGAAGTGAAGAGCAGTGAGTTGATTCTGACTCGAGCAATTACCCGAGTGGGCAGAGAAGAACTGCTTATTAGGAGTTCCGTGGCTGTAAATTTTCCTGGGAGCAGACTGCCTCATCTGTGTCCTACAATGCAACTGTTGGTTCATAGTGTTGACCTGGTGGCTTCTTGTATCTGACGCAAGCCATGGTATTTTCAGGCACCTCCTATTTATGTGAAAGCTGGACAATGAGTAAAGAAGAATGCTATATTTGAATTAGAATTTTATGTTTGTAAAAAAATACTGACTCCATACCTTGAAATGCCAGAAGGACAGACAAATTCGTATTGGAAGAACTAGAGCCAGGATGACCCTTACAAGTGTGGATGGGGAGACTTTATCACGTTATCAGAAAGGGCACAGTCCCCGGAGAAAGACATCATGGTTGGTAAGGTAGAGGTCTGTGAAAAAGAAAAGGACCCTCGGTAACATGGAACGACACAGTGGCTGCAGTGATGGACTCCAACATAGCAATGATTGTGAGGATGGTGCAGGGCTGGACAGTGTCTTATCCTATTGTACATAGAGTCGATGTGAGTCAGAAATGAATCAAAGGTGTCTAACAACCACCACAAAGCAGTCAGTACAGTAGTTTTTCCTTTGCTCCTGCGTACACACGAAGATGACAGAGAAACCATTGCCAATAGTTGAAATAAATAAGTTGAAAGTTCATTTGTGCCCAAATAATAACTAAATTCAAATTTTATTCCTGTTCCATTTTTTTCTGCAGCAAAAATATTTAAATTGGCATATGACTACATTTTAATAAATTTATCACAACGTTGTATTTGGTGCATTTGAGGTTTTTGAATGACCGCGTGACCACTGGGGTGGGGATCAGACTAGAATGACTCCTCTCACAAGCCTACTTTGCTTCCAGTTCCTTCTGCAGAAGTCATCTGCATGGGTGGCCCTGTCTTCCATTTCCATGACAACCCTGATGTGATAAGCCCGGCTTCAGAAGTGACAGAAGGAAAGGATGGTCTCCTGAGAAAGGAACATGGGGAGGGGAGAGATTAAGCAAGGGCTCTCCTTAATTATTGTTCCGTTGGAGTGATGCAGACTATTGACAAAACAGGTTGAATTGGTGGGGAAAAATATATCCCTAAACTCAGGCTCCAAGGATGGTACTTATTATAAATCTCACTTTACATTTGAGAGAGCCTAACGGTTTCCAGTGGTAAACTGACACTGCTGGCAGCCTGTGCGGTCCGAGATTTGCCCCAGAGGGTGGGCTTGTTGCTATAGTTTGCCCTAATGGCATCTGCAGACAAAAGTGGCCTGTGAACAATGCCTGGCTCACAGAAGTCTGCGTGGGGTGCTGCTGACCGAGTGATGTTTCTGATTTGGGTTATGCGTGCAGCCCCTCCGAAGCCTTTCTTCTTTTATTCACAGATGTCAGATCCCAAGTGTTTGGAAATATATTTAGCTCTGCGCATGAGGAGTTGTTACTTAGTTGGATTTAATGCTGATAATGTTTTTTTCCCCCTCTGGGAGTGAATTGCATGCCCAAATGAGGTGAATAAATTCTGGCAAAGTGTATACCTTATTCTGGTTCCACATTTAAATCCTTAATTTGCAGCCCTGTTCCACTGGCAGTCAACATTAGACAAAGCCCCAGTAGAAGCTTGCGGGATCAGATTCCCTCCCTGTGTCCCTCCCAGTAGACAGAAGTAAACAAATCTGTTAACAACTCTCTGAGGAGGGAGGGGCCCTAAGGAGAATCTAGCCATGGGGTGCCTTAAACCATGGAAGATATTTGGAGAGCGCCCCTGCTTGCCCCTGAATATATCCACTATCAAATTATGATATTTCACTCACTTTCTCTAGCTTGAATTTCCCACCCTCACAAATCCTCAAAGTCTTGGGACTCTCCATAGTAATGTCTTCCCACAGATATGAAATGCCAACAAAAGTGAGGTAATACAAATCCTCCCTTGGCAAAGGTCCTCTCCACCCCACACCCCTGCCCCGTGCATTCCCACCCACCCGACTGGTGACTGGTTCCAGTGGTGCTGGTATTCTTGAGGCCTGAACTACCTCTTCCTTGAGAATCCCCAGGTCCTCTTGTAGTACCTGGCACTATCAACTCACTGTGCAGGAAAGTGCGTCCAAAGAGCCAATCACTTCATCTGGCGTCTTTGTCTCCCTCAGGAGGACTGGAATGCAATCGATCCTATGAAGAAGAAGGAGAGTCTTCACGGCAACGGGGAAGACAGAGCACAAAGCATGGAGACTCTGCCTCCAGGTATTGCAACAGGCCACTGAGCCTCCCCGCAGCTGGGGAGCTGAGGGCCAGTGCTTGGGAGGTGGCTTTGTTTTTGTGCATGTGGCCATGGAAGCGAGTGGCTTGTAGGGCACACTAGTGTGTTTCACAGGTGACCGGGAGTCCTTGCCCATCAACAATGCTTTAGGGACTTTGGGGCTTAGCCCCAAATCATGAAATAAGTTTAGTGGGAAGTGACGAAAATGCAGGGCAAAGGGAAATAAGAGGGCAAGTGAAAAGTAATGTTAGTTCCTAGATGCCCTGGCTTATTTCAAACATAATCAGTCCAACATGTCTCAGATCACTGGACTCACTGGTGTGCTGGATTGGGAATCTGGATTCTGACTCACAGTGCAGCTCTATGGGATGGAGTCTTACCCCCTCAATGATGTCTAAGGCTTTTGTGTAAATCTCGACAGCAGCAGCAAGCCTCGTCTTTCTCCTTTGGAACAGCTGGGGAGTTTGCACTGTTGGCCCTGTGTAACCCATTACACCATGAGGGTGCCTTGTTGTGAAATTCTCTTCGTAATATGCTTGGGTTGTTAGGAGCTTAAGAGGGTCCAGTCAAAACAGTGGCTTCTGAACGGCTCTGCTTGGTGAGTTTATTTCATCCCAGAGAGGTCAACTCCAAAGGTTTTGTTGACTTTGGGGGGAAATCCAAAGGAATGGTCTTACTAGATTTTCTCAAAGGATCCAGGATGATCACAAGGACTTATGGAGAAGTTTTAATACACTGCACAGATAAGAAAAAGACCAGGAAAGTTGCACTAAGGACACAGACACGCACACATTATGGCAATGCACTTGCTCATTCTGTGAGGGTAGCAAGGGCTGTCCTAGGAGCTTTCACGGGAAAACTCACCCCGTTCATCCTGTAGCCCTGGTCTTCTCTTTTGTTCTGTTTTGTTTTCCAAATTCAAAGAACATTTAAGAGGAACATGATTTGCTGTTTCCAGAATTCTATAGACCTAGCTTTACATTTTCATATTTTTGTTTACTGAAGTTTCTGTGATCTTTTAGCCATATTTTTAAACTCACCCCATGTACAATAGAATAGACCATATAGGAGTTAGGGGCCTAGAGGGAGCTTAAACTGGGTTAAACTGCTTGGTTGCTCACCAAAACGCCTGCGCTTGAATCCCACCATCGGCCCCATGGAAAAGATCTGACGATCTGCGCCTATAAAGATTCCGGCCTAGGAAACCCTACTGGGCCGTTCTACTCTGTCCTGCAGAGACTCTGCAGAGTCCCTGTGAGTCAGATTCAACTTGATGACACATAGCAACAACATGCCTTGGTCCATGAAATTCTTGTTTGGGTGGTAAGAGAGTGTTTTATATTGTACCAGGCCAGTGCTTCTTTCTGTGGTTTAGCAAACACTGCCTTGGGAAGGCAGACTCCTCTGGTATTTACACCACCATCATCCCAGTCCATTTGGGCAGGTGATGTGTCATTGCTTTCTGGGGCTGTGTGTGTGTATGTGTATTAGTGCATGTATTGAATCTATTCCCTCCGTCTTTGCTCTGCTCCTGGATGAGTCATGAAGTCCTGAGCCACAGTTCCTACATATGTAAAACAGGCATTACTTACAGAGTGGATGCATCAGAATAGGATAGTCAGCTTATAAATGCTTCTTTATCACAGTAATAGAAAACTAGGATATAATTCTGTCTGAGTTAGTGAGAGACTTCCCACAGAATGGCTTCTGTTAAAAGACCCAGTGTTTTAAGGGGTTCTAGGATGTTTAGAGAGGAGGGAGGAAGGAAGGAAGAAACCATCTTGAGGGAGTGTACTGGACATGACCATGACGAACTGATCCTGTTTAAAATTAATGCATTGTGTTTGTTGACCACTGCCATTCATGTCTCAGTTGTTGTGATACTGGTTTTCTTAGCTTCAAAGAGATAAAGTAGTACTAGTTTCCCTCTGATTTGAGTTAATTCAGTACTTTTTTATAAATACTCACTTCTTAAGAACATTTTATTTTAGTTCCGGTGGAAGAGTACGAAGCAATTTATATCTCATTGTACATTTGGTTTTCTGATTTATTTGAAATCCCCCGAAGGTAATAGTATTCTTCCCATTTCCTCCCTGGTTTTCTGGTTTTTCACTTGTTCCTCTTTCCTGCCTGGTCCTGCTTTCTGGACTTTTTTTGGGTAAATGCTGCCTTTTTTGTCTGGTGTTGGGTTGGTTGTGTGATTGTTCTAATGAGACCCCCTTTTATGGGTGTCAGTTAGTGTTTGCCTGAAAGGAGATCTTTAATAGTGGCTTCTTTCCAGGTTTGAAGTGTGTCTAAGGGTCTCAGACTCGGTCATTTTCACCAGTTTCTGTCATATCAGTAACGGGGGTCTTTTTTTAATGGTTGGGATGTATTTCTTTGTTTTCTTCCCACTGCATGCAGGGCTTTCTGTTGTGATTCCATGATCAGAGTGGTTGGTCAGTGGTAGCTGGGACCACCTCATTCTTGTGGTTTCAGATCATCTGGTTGGTATGGCCTTTGGGTTCATTATCTCCTTGAGACTTCCGTTTTCTTCACTCCTCTTTGCTCCAGATGTAAAGAGAAACAATCATCGCAGTCTTCTAAAGACACCCGTTGTTATTCACTAAAGCAGAATGTAGAACGTTGTTTTTCTGGACTAGATTGTGCCAGCTGACCCAGGTGATTCCCCAGACTCCGCTGCTGCTCTCGCAAGTCCAGTGATTCAGGTGTGTTATAAATAGCAAGTTGCATAATGTTGTCCTTGTAGACCCTGATACCAAGAAAAAAATAACAAAATTCACTGCTATCAAGTTGATTTTTTAGCTCATAGTGACCCGATAGGCTACGTAGAATGGCTCCTTAAGATTTCTGAGACTGGGACTCTTTACAGGAGGGACAGACAGCCTCATCTTTGAACCTTGCAGGTATTAATCCAAATGCTTACACTAGTGAGCCACCAGGGTTCCTGCTACTTTGCTGTATGCTCTGAATATATTGCCGCACATGCAAATATGTAGATGGAAATGTCTACAGCTAAACCTACATATAAGAGCCCTGGAGGCTCAGTGGTTATGCTTTGGGCGGTGACCCATATGATCGGCAGTTCGAAATCACCAGCAGCTCCACTGGAGTAAGACTAGACTTTCTACTCCTGTAAACAGTTACAGTCTCAGAAACCCTCAGGGGGGGGGTCTCTGTGAGTCAGCCTTAACTCAGTGGCAGTGAGAGTTTAAACCTGTATATGCTCACGGGTATATGCCCATATACCATCCCATACCTGTTCATTTTTCATATCTACCTCTGAGTCCATTTGTATTGATTGATATTAATGTGATTTCGGGATTTTTTGTATCTAATAGTATTGCCTTTTGCTCTTATGTACCTACCAGTGTCTTCCTTAGCTACCTCCACCTCCCCCAACCCCAATCTTAATATTGATTTCCCCTTTACTTAAGTGAGTACGATCTACTCTCTAGGTAATGTATTCATTTTATTTTGCATCTCTCTGAAATTTATTTCTTACTATGCTAGCATACATGACATTTTTTAGAAGTTCTTATAATTAAACAAACAAAAAATCCCCAAAGATGGTGAATCTGGCTAGAAGTTTTCAGTCTGTAGGGTATCGCTGGCCACTGTAGTTTTCCCTTGTGTGAGTGCATTATTAGGGAAGCTAGGTGGCTTGCTATTGGATACCTGGCAGGTATAGAAAGCTGTGTAGGAGAGCACGGCCCTTACATGAAGGTAGTCCAATGTCTTTCTGCTCGGCTAGCAAAATCCAGTGGCAGATGAAGGAGGGCACAATTTCTCATTTGGAGCCAGATTTAAGGTACCTGTAATGTCTGAGATTTTTCTGATCATACACCCTTTGAGCAAAAGTACTTTGAGCATGGATCATTGCCCCCACAAATGTATCAATGTATATTCACTTATAAGTTATATGCATATTGCTATATTAATTGGATGGTAAAGCACAGTTACAATAAGATAAAGAGAATGAGTGAAAATCCTTGGAAATGCTTTCTGTTGTCTTCCTGTGCCCTAGTAAAATTTTGCATACACCCCACATTGGAGATCACTCGACTTGGTTCTCCCATGGATACAGAAGAACAGCTTATTACTTCAGCTTTATCTCTAGTCTCAGCTCCACCTACTTCTGGACAGAATCTGGAATTTCAGTGGCAGTTTCAAGTGGCACCAAAATATACATTCCAACTGGGATGCATGGAGACTTAGTTTGTCAGTCTGGCTTCCATTTGGAAGTTAAACCTTCCATGTCCAGTAGTAAATAAATGGAAGTCGAGGAATATCAGCCTCTTTCTAAGCCACCAACCACGCTCTGCACTTAGCTGGAGTTTAGCTTAGAAGAACTTAGGGAGGAGTGTGCTGGATTGAAACTGCAATGGGACAACCATCCTCTGCAGGTTTAGGACAGGTTCCTCACCAGCTTCTTCATTAGAAACCAAGTACAAAAAGGAAATCTCCTAAGCTGGGATGAAAGAGATGCTCCATATCAGTGTTCAGTCTTCCTGATTTGGGACCTGGCCCTGCTAGGAGAGACCAGGCGGAATGCCTCTTGACATCACTCATAAGCTCTTCTCTCTCAGCTCTGGCGCAGCAGTCCCTTGTTGCTGTTGTTGCTGTCAAGTGCTTCCCACTCATAGTGGCCCTCCATGCAGCAAAAGGAAGCCCTTGCTGGTCTTCCACCATCCTCACAGTTGTTGTGATGTTTCACCCCGTTGTTGTGTCAATCTAGCTCGTTGAGGGTCTTCTTTTTCTCTTGATCCTCTACTGTGTCAAACATGATGTCTTTCCAGGCTCTTGTCCCTCCTGAAAACATATCCAAAGTATGCGAGATGCACTCTCCTTATCTTTGTCCCTAAAAGGAGCATTCTGACTATGCTTGCTCCAAGACTGATGTGTGCTATTCTTCTATTAACCCATGATACTTTCAATATTCTCTATCAACTGTGTCATTCAAATACATCGGTTCTTCTTCAGTCTTCCTTATTCACTGTACAGATTTTGAATGGCTATGAGGCAGTTGAAAATACCGTGGCTCAAATCAGGTTCTCAAAGTGGCATCTGTGTTCAACACTTGAAAGAAGTCATTTTCAGCAGATTGGCCTTATGCGGTACGTTATTTGACTTCTTGACTGCTATTTGATTGTGATTGTCAATCCAAGAAAATGGAAAGCCGTGATAGTTAGGTTTTTTTGTGCCAACCTGGCCAATAGGAACATTTTGATTGGAAAGCAGAGATAAATGGCTCTGCAAGGCCCACCCCATCTCTCTTGCTTTCTGGTAATCGGACCAGTGTGTAGCTGCTTTCGCTAGTTTTCTGCCTCAATATGTGAGCTACACTACCTGTGGGCCAAGCCAACCCATGGATCCTGTCGCAAGAGCTTGAGGCTCCTTTGAGACCTACTTCACCATGCTACTGGTGCATATATCTCTTGAGCTTGAGGCTGGTTGATCTTGTCGCTTTGCATTGCTTGAGTTAGAAATCCCATGTGGGTCTGCTTCACTAAGCCCCTGAGCTGCTGACTATTGCTGATCCATCCTGCTGTTTGCTGCCTGCGGGCAAACTCTACCTGCCTTGCCTAGGGAGGACGCCTCTATCTGCTTTCTTGACCTTGGACCTGGCAACCCATGAGGGTTGAAGGACTTCCAGGATAATAACTGTTCCACAAAAGTGAGTTGAACTAAGCACTCTGTACTGCTGTGTGGACTAAATAGCTGTTATGTTCCTTTTCACTGTATAAACCTATCTATACAGCAACTTGTTTCTCTAGAGAACCCTGCTTAACGCAAAAGACTTAACAACTTTCAATCTCTTCTCCATTTATCACTATTTGTCTGTTAGTCCAGTTATGAGGATTTTTGTTTTCTAGATGAACTATAGTCATATTCTGTCTTAGTCTGGAAGCTTCACTGAAGCGGGTCCATCACGGGTGACCCTGATTGTATTTGAAATACCGGTGGCAAAGCTTCTAGCGTCACATAACACACAAGCTACCACCGTATGCCAGAGAGTGGCCATGGTCATTTAATGAATCCTGTATTTACCTGCTTAGAACTAGTCTATATCTGGATTGCAAGGAAGGTGAGAAGTCATAGTGTCCCCAGGAAGGTGACTGGTATCTTTCTTAACAGGGCTGGGTTCTAGATCAACTGCAGCTATCCTCGTGGAGGGAGTATAGCTCAGCCTTCTAGGGCTTAAAGGATCTGCTGGTTTCTGGAAGTTACCAAGTCAGGATTCTTAAGTTGGACATATGAAGGATTATTCCCCCCAAACTGGAAAAAAGCTCCGTAGGGTGGAGTGTTCATAGTATGCAACACCCTTCTCCTTCCCCCACTAGGCTAACAGAGCAGCTCCCTCTGAATTAGTGGTGGGGCCTGGGAAGGTTCTCTCTGGTCACAGTGAATTTTTTCATAAAAGCACTTTTGCTCAAACCTCATTTGTTATGACGGTGGATTTAAGACACAGCCCGTGGCCATGAACTTTTGTTTGCTTCTCAGGAAAAATGCAGCAGAAACTGTTGTGATGTAGAATACACCTTACAAGGACAACCTTACAAGGAAAAACTCAAGTGCATGTGTAGTTCTCTCATTTCAAAAATGGTAAAATGCCAATTGATGACAAACGTCCTTCTGGACGTCCAGTTGACTTCCCGAATGGATGAAAATGTCAACTTGTAGTGCATTTGGAGTTTATTCCACCAGATCAGGCTGTTACCAAAGCTTTCTATTTAGAAAAGATTGCATAACAGTGTGTGACTTTAAAAAAGGCCTCATTTGTGGTAAACGGGGGACTGGTTTTGCCACCATGACAATGCATCTGCTCAAGCAGCCATCTCAGTGCCCCAGTTTTTGGCAAAAAATACCATGCCTCTCTTGCCCCATGCACCTGACTCACCTGGCCTCGCTCTATGCAACTTCTTTTTGCTTCCACAAATGCAGAGTGACATGAAAGGACAGTGATTGGGCAACATAGAAGAGGTGAAGAGAAAAACAAGGGAGGTGCTGTAAGCCATCCAAACAGATGAGTTTGAAAAATGTTTCCAAGAATGGAATTGCAGATTTGACAAATGTATTAAGTGTAATGGAGAGTGCTTTGAAGGTGATAAGGTTACTTTGTAATACAAAGAAATTAAACATATGTCTTTATAAAAAATTCCATTTTTTGGAAGGTATCCCCTGTATCCCTCTAGGCCCATTGCTTTCTAGAGTTTAGAATTGCTGCAGGATCCTGCACTATACATTCTCTTGTTTCTTTTCCACTCCTCAGATAGCATTCGGCTGTTAGGTGTTCTTCCCAGGAACAGACCTGGGGGCTGCATCCAGGATGCTTGCCTCAGACCTTGGAAAATCAACAAGTATTTGGGTTTTACGTTTCTTGTCATGGAAATACCTTTTAGTCTTGAGTCATTTTTTTCCAGTAGTTTTCACTCTTTTCCCATCACCCTCCAGTCTCCCTTGGCAACTAGGATTGCCAAACATCATCTTTGAAATAGGGTGAAATGTACCTGCTTGTTCTACTAGCCTCAGACCAAATCCAGGTCTCAAGTCTGCCCTTAACTTCTTGGCCGGCTGTGTAGTTGTGTCAGACATGTCTTCCAGGTGAAGCCCTGAATTGTTTTCTTAAGTACTCATTTTATTCATTAGCCTTTTTGAACAAAATTCCTCTAATGATGATGAATCTCACCATTTTCTTTGCTGCTGAAAACGCTCTTTGGGTTGAAAAGAAATTTCTTCTATTAATTCTCGTGCAAGCTCTCCTGTGCTCCACATCTCTGATTCTGTGCAGGGAAGCCAGCTACCAGGGCGCAGCCATGTGGAAGGGCCCAGAAGCAACAGAGCCAGAGCAGATGGAGGGTCAGCCTTTGGGGAGGGCCTGCTGCTGGAGGGCTTTGTTGGGGAGCTTGCTTGCCCTGTTTTGAGGTAGAATTTCATTTTTTCTCTTGATGAAATCTGACTGTCATTCTTTTCTGGCAGTCACTAGTAGCCTCCTATAAACAGGTGAAGGTTGGTGTGACAAAGGGGGAGAGAGGTGAGAAAGAAGAGTCCTTCAGAGTTTAGGGTTCCTATAAAGCCTCTCCTCTTCCTTGCTGTATCTTCACTTCACCCCTCCCCCGAGGTCTACTGTTTCATTAGCTAAGACAGTTTATTTCTCAGAACAGAAATTGCTATGTTCACATAAAGACGAATGAATTGGGAACAGCGAAGTGTTTAATAGTATGTAAATCCAGGGTGTGAATTACCGCTGATCCTAACAGAAACAGTTTAGCGTTTCTGCTCCCCACCTGCTGTAACAAGGATGAGATGAGCCACTTATGTGTTTGTAAGGCATTGCTGCAGAGTCTGGGAGAAATGGTCCCCTGACCTTTTCTTCTTTTCAGGCATTTAATGGGCTCAGTGGTGTGCATTTTAATAGACTAATGATAGGACAGGAGACCTGGGGAGAGCCTTTCCAGTCCCTGCAGGTGCCCTGTAGTCTACTGTGAGGGGGCATGGAGCACACAGCCTCTGACCTGGAGCCCTGGGTGCCCAGACCTGCCTACAAGCTGGTGAAGGTAACTGCTGCTGTTTTTCTTAAATCCTTGACAGCTCCGTCTTCCTAACCCAACCAAGTCAAAGGGTCCCCAAAGTACCCTCTCTGTAAGTCCTTTGATGATACTGCGGGGGTCTCCTGACCTGGATTAAGATCTAGAATTTTCCCAGGTACCATAGTGCCCTGGAGAAGTCTAGAGGGTCCCTGAGATGCAGACCTATATCCAGTGGCTTCCACAGACTTGTGAGGAGAATCAGGGGCTGTAAGAGCCTCTTTTAAAAAGCCAGCAATCTGAAGTTTAAAAGCCACACCAAACCCACTGTCACCAAGTTGATTCTGACTCATTTCAATAAGCAGGAATAAGGAAGTTATAATCATGCATGAGTCTACCATCCAGCTATGGCTGTTGTTGCTAAATCACCGTGTGTTGCTCTAGACCTGTGTCTGGGCAGATAACATCCGCGGTTGCTCCCACGATGACTGAGAGAGCGGGCCCTCCTGTATCTGCTTCTTTCTGAGGGAGGTTCTGGGACTTTTGCCCTCTGAGTCTGCTTGTCCTGCGTTTATTTCACATCTAAGTTCAGTCTCTCCATGAATTCTTAGCAAAACTGTCCAAGTAGCCTTTGAGGTTAGGAACCACACTGAAGGTTTGGCGGATTCCTAGAGAAGTCAGTCCACACATACTCTCCCTCCCTCCCTGAGACAGGACAACAGCGCTTTTCTCCTCCCTCTGTCTTGTTTTCGAAAGACTTGCCTGCCAACTGCCTGGATGTATGATTTCATGGGGTACTTCTACTGTTTGTTTTGTTAACAAACATGCCAGGAACATCTTTTGGTTCTGATAGCCAACTTTTATACATTTCTAAGTTTTATTTTAATTGTCATAAAGAACATGTAAAACACAACATTTGCCTGCTCAACGTTTTTCAGATGTATGCCTTCGTGATATGAAATACTTCAGTCATGTTGTACAACTGCCACCTATAATCATTGCCAAGTTTCCCACTGCCGTAAACACTGCCCCTCCCACCCCTGCTCACCAATATTAAACTTTTACTACTCTTGTTATTTCATGTAAATACGTGTTTGACTTACCGTGTATTACAGGACAACTGTGTGGTTTCCAATAAATATCCTTAAAGGACAGTCCTTATGTAGCTTTAATCGTTTCCTTCAAATACGTTATTAACAGTGAGGTTCAGAGTCAATGGGCGTGCATGGTTTAAGGGTTCCTATATTAGTTGCCAGGCTGTCTTTCACCCTGTCTTCCAGGACATCTATTTCCTTGCATCCCACCAAACCCAAACCCACTGGCATCAAATCACTGCTGGCTCCTGGCAACCCAAATCAATATAAAGTTTCTGATGCGGTAAATCTTTACGGCAGCAGACACTCAATCATTTTCGTCCTTCAGAGCGATTGGTGGGTTTGAACCCTGGAGCTCCTGATTAGCAGCCCTAACCCACCAAGTCACCTGGGCTCCTCTCCTTGCACCTTAGTTAACACTAAAAACCAATCTTTCACTGCCCACTTTCCGTTCCCATAAGTAAGAAAAAAGCAAAACAGAGCACAGATACAGGGTTAGTAGCAAGAAATGTGATGGAGCTACCAAAACACAATGACCTCTTAGATCGTGGAAATAGAGTGCCCCAAACAACCCAGGTCACGCCCGTTGTCTGTGGTGCCATCACCCACACTTGAGGTACCCCGTTTCAGAGGTGTTCATAAAGCAGAGACGCTCTAGGTAACCATGACTGATGGTGAGACGCTGCACCCTTGTCCAAGGAAACAGCAGTGGGTGTTTTTTTTTTAAACATTTTATTAGGGGCTCATACAACTCTTATCACAATCCATACATATACATACATCAATTGTATAAAGCACATCTGTACATTCTTTGCCCCAGTCATTTTCTTTCTTTCTTTTTTTTTTTTTTTGGTTTCCAATCCTTTAAATTAAAAAAAATTTTTTTAAACATTTTATTAGGGCCTCATACAACTCTTATCACAATCCATACATATACATACATCAATTGTATAAAGCACATCTGCACATTACCTGCCCAAATCATTCTCAAAGCATTTGCTCTCCACTTAAGCCCTTTGCATCAGGTCCTCTTTTTTTTCCCCTCCCTCCCTGCTCCCCCCTCCCTTATGTGCCCTTGGTAATTTATACATCATTATTTTGTCATATGCAGTGGGTGTTTTTAACTGAAGGACTTCAATGGGGAAGTGGGCCGGTGAGTCTCAAATCCTTGAGAGGCTGCCATAAGACTGATTTTCTGTGTCTTCAGAGAGTGGGATTGCAGGACACCGTTTTTGTTCTCTATAAAGTGGCGTGGGTCATCAGTCTCACTCCTCCCAAGTCATAGGCTCCCTAGAGGTGATGAACTCCCTGAGATCACCCCATGGCCAAGGCTGTGACTTGAGGTGAGGGGTTAGGAAACGTTTAGAGCACGTGTCTTGCGAGAGACTGAGTACTTGGCCCCTCGGACTCTCAGCAGAGGAACCCTAGTTCTTTCTGAACAGGAGAGGGGCTTCACGACCTCTCTGCTGGAGGAGGGAGGGGGCTCTGTCACCCGAGTCCGTCAGCAGAGGAGGTAATTGTTGAAAAACTAAGCGTGCATATTGAAACTGGACAAGTGCGTGGGTTGGTGGGCTGCTTTTTGGTGTTTTACATGCCCATTCCCCCCCCCCCCCGCCACCAGAGGTGGGTTGTACGTTTAAGGGGGAAAACATGGATCTGAAGTGAACTGTGGGTTTGTTACTTTATAGCTGGGATATGTTGGCTAGTTTGACTTAACTTTTGATCCTCTGTTCCCCCCTAGTAGGTAGCAAGGAAAAGGGTAACCAAAGCATAGGTTTTATAAGGTTCTTGTGTGGTGTAAAGAAACCCTGGTTGTGCCGTGGTTAAGTACTCAGATGCTTAATAGAAAGGGCTTTTGATCCCATGAACTGCTCCATGGGAGACAGGTGTGGCAGTCTGCTCACGTACAGACTGCAGCTTAGAAACTCTGTCGAACAGCACCTGCTGCCCTATAGGGCCATTCTGTGTCAGAATTCACTCCGAGGTGTGAACTGAGGATGTCTGAAGTGGATATCTTGCACTGTCTGATTCACAGATACTCTTTCTCTCTTGCCCCTCATCTTCCATTCAGATATACACTCTGACCACACAGGCTGAAAGTTTTACCACTATTGGGGATGAAAAATGAGTTCGGTACAGACCCTGGATAATTAAATGAATTTGTTATGGCTAGAAACCATAGAGGAAAACAAAGAGTTTGTGTTTAAGATCTGGAAAAGAAACTTTAAAATTTCTTGTTGTTAAGCCTAATATTGACAGGTCTCAGAATGCAAATCAGCCTCGAATGTACTTTATTGCCTCACAATAGTTTTATAGGATTTTGATGACACATATAAACTGAAAGTATTTCCCATATAAAGTCTGATGTTTCCCCCTTGTATTTCTTTTTACATAGCTTTTAATTGCTTCTTTGGATTTTCCATTTTGCCCATCCCTAAAGATGGGTTGTGTAAGAGTCCATATTAAGAGTCACTTGCCTAGATGAACAAAAGTACCTATTGTACCATTTGTCAAATGGCAAATATCTCTTTTAATCGCAGTGTTTGTTTTTTAAATGTAAATGTATATGCTTACTCATGTTCCCGGCTTGCTCTGTCACAATATATGTCATTATGGCCTACTAAATGAAAAATATTAGGATTTTTTTTCCTTTTAAAGCATAGTCAAATTGCATTCAATTTAAGACTGACCAAGAGGTTAAAATACATCTAAGAGCCTTGGCCTTTAAATTTCAATAAGCTTTGTTTCCCTCCTGGCTTCTTTCCCAGAAACTGCTGCTTGGTCTCACACAGAGCAGCTCCGCATTGTGTCAGCCGCCTGCCTTCATTAGGGAGATTTTCTAGAAAGAAATGCCACAAGTGGGTGACTTTGACACACAGGCACTTATTTTCTCCCAGTTTCAGAAGCTCCAAGCTGGAACTAAGAGTGCCTGCATAAGGGGGGAGCCTTCGAGGAAGGTCCTTGTCTCTGCAGCTTCTGGTGCGTGGGAGACCTCCTTATCCTCCTTATGGCTCAGCCTCCATATCTTAACACACCTCTCTCTCTCTCTCTCTCTCTCTCTCTCTCTCTCTCTCTCTCTCTCTCTCTCCCTCCCTCCCTCCCTCCCTCTCCCTGTGTGTGTATGTGTGTGTATTCTGTTTAGTCTCTTTTTATATCTCAAAAGAGATTTGCTCAAAATAAACCAGATGCTACTTCTGCCCCATTAACATAACAAAGGCATTTGGTTCCCAAATAGGATTATAATTCCAGGCACAGAGGTTAGGATTTCCATTATAATATGTTGGGGGGAACTAATTCGGTCCACAACACCATCCTTCCTCTGGGATGAGTCTATGCAAGGAGCTGTCTTGTGGCTGGGACCTGAGCAGAATCACAACACCATCCTTCCTCTAGGATGAGTCTATACGAGGAACTGTATTATGCCTGGGACCTGAGCAGAATTTTGCCGCATCATATGGCCTTGCCTCCACTGAGGTGCCCAAAGAAGCCCTGCACCCAAGGAGGATGCTTACCTTGCACTTTCATGCCTGTGGGTGGTGGATTGACATGACCTTCCTGCATGACCTCATCTCCTGAAGTGCCACTGTCCATTGCTCCTGAAAGCTACTTTACTCCGAGACCACCTTATGTGTATATTTTGAGGAATTTTTGAAAGTTCAGTTTATTACATTTATATCATTGGTTCTTAAATGTGAGACTTAATTATTCTGTTTGTTATTGTTGTTTTTAAGAAAGAAATGGTACTATTTGGAAATATGATGGGGGGAGTTGTTTTTAACTTAAAGTTTATTTCAGTAGGTTGTGCAGGCTATCACCAGGTTATAAAGACTTTTCCAAACTTTTAGTTGAGGTTGGGTTGTGGGTGTCCGGAAAAAATCCCTCCACTGGAGTACTGCCAGAGTAGCACTTCAGATCTGGACTGGCGAGGACATACTGTCTGTGCCCTGTGGACAGTGGAGCTAGCTACCTTGCAGACTGTGAGCCTTTCTCAAGTAGCCGCCGCCAGCCTGCAGGGCACTGAGGACCCGTGGGTGGTTGGAACTGTACACTGTTCTGCTTGGAGAGTTCTTAGAGAAGGTGAAGGAACCTAGATAAGAGTCTTTTAAATCCTAAAACAAAACTAGGAAAGAAAAGATTTCCCAAAGGACAGACTTTATTCAAGAGACCAGCGAGTCGACAGAGAGCTAGAAGAACCCCCAGACACGAGGAAGCATGCAATTGTAAACCTGTCTTCTTTAAAGAACAGCAGGTGTGGTGTAGGGGCTGCTAGTGAGAAGGTTGAGAATAAAAGTTAGGAGGAGAGAAGGAGGGAGACGAAACAGCACTGGTTGTATTTGAGGCACCGCAACCCACGGGGCAGTGTTTGGACAGTGGTGAGGACAGAGCAATGGACAGGAATGTGCCCTGCAGACAAGCACAGAGAGCTGGCTGCTCAGTAGCAACCATGGGCTTCTGTTTCTCCTGCAGAAGATCGCAAACTTCGGGGTTTGTCACATCAGGGACTGTGCTAGGGTAGGGTCTGTGTCGGGACTGTAGAGCTCTTCTCCCAAACACAGCAGAGTTCATCTGGACTCACTTTCTCCTTACCACTGGCCTTTTTCCACCCAACCCCCTCACTCCCCATATCTGGAGAGGGAACCAGAACTAGACTGTATATGTAGACTTAAAAGGTCTTGGGCCGTGGCCTGAGGCTGTTGGGCTGTATCAGGGTGATGTTGAAGAGGAGCGCATTTATAGCACTGTCCTGGCTGTCTGAGAAGAGGCCAGCATGCTTAGTTGTGTGACCAGTGTTGAAGCAAAAGCAAGGGCATTGTAGAGTGTTCATGTCAGTTATTAACCGTCTCCGTGTCGTAGGCACTGGTCTAGACTCTGGCCTGGTCTGGAAGCAGGGTTGGGGTTGGTGCTCACAACAGAATGCAGATCTGTGGCTGGAGCGGACTGAGTACAAAACCAGGAGGCCAAACCATTCTTCATCTAGAGCTAGGAGAGACTGAGAGGAAGCAGTTTCCATCTTTTCTTTCACCCTTTCGAACTGAAAATCGGGTGCCACATAGGATGGAGAGGGCGTTGGAGCCTGAGACCGGGAGATGGTGCTGAGACTTCGTTAAGGTGGCTCTAAGTGATCCCACAGGCTGGTGTGCTTCTTCCATGTGGGCCTTTGCTGCATCTCAGCTAGATGGCTGCTTGTTTATCTTCAAGCCTTTAAGACCCCAGACACTGTATCTTTTGATAGCCAGGCACCATCAGTTTTCTTCACCACATTTGCTTATGCACCCGTTTTGTCTTCAGTGATCATATCAGAGAAGGTGAGCATCACAGAGTGCCGTGTTAGTAGAACATAGTGTTCTTGCATTGAGGGAGTACTTGAGTGGAGGCCCAATGTCCATCTGCTACCATAATACTTTATAAATAAATATATGTACATAGCTGTGTTCTCCTGTCAGATATAAATGTATTTATATATGTACATGCCTGTGTATAGACTTATACAAATGTCTTGTTCCTCCAAGTTCTTTCCTTTATTTCCTTTTACTTTCCTCCTGTCCCACTACTATGTTTGGCCTTCATTCGGGTTTTGTTAATTTCTCAGCTACATTGCCCTTGATGGAGCACCCCTCCCCCCCACATCCTATGCCTTCTTCACCTTGGTGTTGATGGGATCAGGTATTAGGCATCAAAGACCCAAAACAAACAAAAAGCATATCAATGGAATGAGGGGGAAGGCAGAGTGGAGACCCAAAGCCCAGCAGTAGTCAGTTGGACACCCCCTGGCAGAAAGGCCACAAGGAAGAGAAGAGCCAGTCAGGGTGCAGTATAGCACTGAAGAAACACACAGCCTTCCTCTGGTTCTGTAATGCTTCCTGCCCCGTCCACTACCATGACCCCAATCCTATCTTACCAATGGTGTAGGTAAGAGCTCGAAACACGGGGAATCCAAAACAGATAAACCCCTCAGGACCAATAAGAGGAGCAGTGATACTAGGAGGGTAAGGGTGTAGGGGGAACCGATCACAATGATCGACGTGTGGCCCTATCCCAGGGGGATGGACAGCAGAAGGGTAAGTGAAATGGGACAGCAGTCCATGTAAAACATGAAAAAAAAATTTATAGAATGTTAGGTGGGCGTGGGGTAGGGAGGGAGGGGATAAAAAGGGGAGCTGATGCCAGGGGCTCAAGTAGAAAGAAAATGTTTTTTGTCAAAGGTGATGACAACATATGTAAAGATGTGTTTGACAAAATGGGTAAAGTATGGATTGTGATCATTGCTGTAGGAGCCCCCAATTATAACAAAAAAGATTGCTCTAAGTGGGCGCGTCTCCAAGTCTAGACAAATAAGTAGAGAGATGGGCACTGCCAGCCCCACAGGTGTGTGTGGGGACCTTTGCTGTAATTCTAGGAAGTGACAGTGATTGAGAGAGATGCCACACAGCGGCGCAAACCATGCTATGTCTGTGTGCAAACGGATCTGAAGATAGTGATCCTGGCGCTCTCCTGGGCAACATGCAAAGTTAATGATTAAACAGAGGTGACACTCTAATAATAGGTTTCTATGAAAGTTGTCTGAAGTTGTCTGGAGGGGGAGGGTAAGAGACTGCTGATGCAGATGCCGGGCAGGCCCTTTGCAGTGTGAGCAACCAGGAGCCTTCCTTCATGAAGAGGTGGCCAAGCTCCTGCAGGGGACAGTGACTTCAGCCCTGATGTGGCCACTCAGGTCCTTGCCCGTACCCACACATCAGACAGAAGAAGGTGGTAGCCCTGTTTGAGGTGCCCCTGCAGGGGACAGGAAGGAGTGGAGGGTGGAAGCTGTTGCCTGCACATCAGGGGCACTGGGAACACTCCTGCCATGGATGTATTAGGCCGAGCACTTCTTTTTCTCAGAAGTTTGACATCCATGAGAAAGTTGGGGCCTCGTGCCTGACAGTGAAGTTAATTCTGCCTTATACTTACTGCTAGAACTTCCATTTTCTAAAGCGACTTGATCCTGGCTCATTGTAGGCATCTGAATCTTTTGTCCCCTCTCCCTTCCTGCATTGAGGTATGATTACCCACCCCTGCACCCCCACCCCCACTGCCTGGCACAAGCAGGACTGACTCACAGTTTTTACTGTTTCTCCAGGTGTGCTCTGGGAATGACAGATGGAACCGGAAGGATGGGTATCAGCATGGGTTAACTGCTGATCGCCCCCTCTATCTTTCTCATAAGCATTGTAGGACCGGGAGGTGCTCATAGGTAACCATGGGGTGTGGATGGTAGGCATCTGCCTGATCTGAGGCATGACCCACCCCGACATTTCTTTGGGAACCTTGAGAAAAGGCAAGGGTCCCCTTTTAGCCCCTGACCTTCTAGAAGGCAGAAAATAATAACCAGGCAAGAGGGTCAATAGCACAATGCAGATAGGGGGGGGGGTGTCAGCCCTGTGGACCCTGCTAGGTGACCTGTTCTGGCACAGGGGCGTCACCTCAGTGAGGCAGGGTCCGCACTGTGTCTGCCTGCTAGTGTCAGTTCTGTACTAACTCATAGTTAAGAATTACCTTTGCTTTCATTGTTTCATTTATTTGGATGAGTCCTCTAGGGGTTGGAGTGTTGCTCCAGTTTCGTAGGTCTAGAGGGCAGTAGCATCAGTCGGGTTCAGTTTGGGGCTCAGTCCCGTGGTTTTGCTCCTGTGTTTGTTCTGTCCCTCTGTTCTGGGGCCCCAAAGGCCTCTCTCTGACGCTCCTATTGGTTTAGTTCCGGAGGTGGTATTTTCTCACCTACGGAATTAGAGGTCTAATGACCACTCAAGAGGTCATACGACCACCTCCACTTCAAGCGTTGAAGAGTTCATCTAAGGAAGACTTTCTTCAGGAAATTCTCTCACAAATAGTTTTCTAACCTTGCTTATGAATAAGCTGACTGTCCTAACTTCCATCCTAAGGATGATGTTCTTCCTGTTCTCATTGTTTTGCTCTCTGCCATCGTTGGTGATTTGAAGTTGGTATCTGCCTTCTTATGTAGCATTTTATATTTTTGAAATCTTTTCCATCAACTGTCTCTACTCAGCCAAGTTCCATTTTCTTATATACCATATATACTCGTATAAGCCGAGTTTTCCAGCACATTTTTAATACAGTTTTGTGGTAAAATTAGGTGCCTCGGCTGATTTTCAGGTCAGCTTATACTCAAGTATAAATAGTATATGGAATATATATGACATGCAACTGTATATATATATATATTTAATATATATCAAAAATAAATATTTCTACCTAAAATTCTTAACTTTCCACTTACAACAAACAGGTTCATTGTAACTGTTCATACCGGCATGGTTTGGGGATCTGGGCTCTGTGCTCATGATTTCTGTTGAGGGTGTTCAGTTCACCTGAATGTGGTAGCCTCACAGCCCTCTCCCTTCACTTGCGAGCGTTTATTGTCCATGTGGTCTCACAGAGATCTTTTGTAACACGAGCGCAGCAGTCATTTCATTACAAGCTAACTCACAATTCAGCTAACAGGGGATTTGAAAGAGAGATTTTTAGCTCACGGCTTTCAGATTATCTCAGTGTAATAGTCTCTGGCATTCTTGTCCCAGCAAGTCTAGACCTTTTGAAAACTAAGACTTCTGTTCGATATTCTTCTCCATTTCTATTAGGATGTATCTATGTGGTCCTGATGAGAACGTACGGTGGTAGGTACCATCTAAAGCTCTTTTTTTCTAAGGGTAGAGGATGCCTGGTTCATGTGGGCAGGTAGACGTGTTTACTCTGACACTCTTGTTCCAGATGAGTGAGAACCAATAGCTGTATCCGAAACGGTCACTTTCAAGCTTTTCCGATCGCTAGGCAAGGGTGTAGAACATGGACTTCTATTCTGTAGGTCTCTTTTAGGCTCTTTCAGAAGTGCTTTATCATTTTAAGTCGATAAGTCTTTTATATCTCTGGTTGGATTTACTCCTGGGTGTTTTTCTTTTGGGGAGCTGCTATAAATTATATCATTAAAAATTTACCTTTTCATAATTCTTGTTAATGTAAAGAAATCCAGTAATTTTTGTGTGTCGTCTTGGTGCTCTGCAACATTGCTATGTTCTCCTATTAGCTCTGACAGCTTCCTGTGGAATTCTTCTTTTTAAATGTATAGAAAAATGGCATTTAAATTTAAACATAGTTTTACCTTTTCCACTGCTCTTTGGATAACCATGATCTCTCTGTCTTGCTTTATTGCTTTGAACGGGACTTCTATCTACTACAGTGTCGACTAGAAGGGGTGACACGGATCATCATTGCTTGGTTCCTGTTCTCACAGGGGAGACTCTGTCTGTCTTTCTACATTATGGATTAATACTGACTGCTAGTTTTACATTTATGCCCTTCAATATGTTGAGGAATGTCCCTTCTATTCTTATTTTTCTGCTAAGTTTTATCAGCAAAGGGTGTTGGAATTTAGAAAATATTTTCTCTGCATCAATTTGGATCACCCCTGTTTTATTTATGCGGTGAATTACATAGCTTGGTTTTCTAATATTGAACCAGTCTTGCATTCCTTATGTGAAATGGTTATGGTGTATACTTTTATTAACATGTTGAATTTTGTTGAGACTTGTTGTGTCTATACGCGAGCATTATTGGTCTGTCATGTTGATGACATCTTCAATTTCTTCTCTTGTTTTAAATCTGTGATGTTTCTGCCTCTGGTATCAGTTTACTTGATTCTTAATGATTTGGCCTCTTTTTTGCTTTTTAAGCTTTTTATTGTGAAAATTGGGTGGAAGTTTACAGGTTAGATCACTTTTCCAGTCATTTATTATGATTGCTACATTGTAACATTTATCCTACTCTCTCCTGTGTTTCTTGTTTCCATCCCTCCTTCCCAAGCCTTCCTGAAGTTTGTCCTTTTAGTAGATACCGCCCTTTTGATTTCAAATGTTTGATTAGTCTAAGGTGTACATACTTCCCCACTGTTTTTGTTTCCCTTATAAGCGTAGTAGGTCATAGGGGTGCTTTATTGCCATACATGAATGGTGACTACGGATAGTGTCAGGGTTCCTCCTGTTTGACCAGCCTTGGTCTGACCAGTCATTTGGGGAATGTTTTTTGACAATCCTGAGTTTTTGTTTGCATTTTTCCCACTCTATCCAGGCCCTTCTAATGTGAGCCCTGTGGGAGCAGTTGGTAGTGGTAGTTGACCCAGCTACCATCTTGTTTATCTTGTCTCAGAGTCATGGCGACAGCTGTTTGCCTGGTCCTCAAGGCCATTGGACTATACTTATTTCCATGTGTCTTTGATCTTCACTGCTCGCTCCTCTCGCTGGCCTCTAGGGGCCCTGTGGGAATTGCAGCCCTTGTGAGCAACTGGGTGCAGACGTTCGCATTGCCTAAGCAATGCTTTCCCCCATTTAAAATTTTTCTTTTCTGGATAGACCCCTTTATCGATATGTTTCTTTGCCTTTGTTATGGATTTTGTCTTAGAGCCTATTTCATCACATATTAGGGTAGCCACACTTCTGTTTACTGTATTTTGCGTGTGCATGTGTATAATTTCCTTTCCTTGACTTTTAACCTATTTGTGTCTTTGTGCCTAAGGTGTGTCTTTTGTAAACAACTTATGAATGGATTGTGTTTTTAAAATCCATTCCGCTACTATCTGTTTCTTGGGTGAAAGGTTTATTCTTTTAAAATTAAGTGTGATTATCAATAGTGAAGGCTTTATTTCAGCAAGTTTGTGACGTTAATGATTTCTTTTTTGTGCTGAGCCCTTTGTACACATGAATTTTCTTTTCCTTTCACTTATTCTTGTGTTTATTGGGTATTTTGTTTCTCTTGTCCTTTATTTTGGTGAATCGATTAATCAATCTTCTTTTATTACCATAAGCTTTGCATTTATTATTCTACATTTACAATACTCTGTTATATTTGGAAACCACCTTAACTTCCTCAACATACGGAAATTTAGTGTCTACATCCCCTGTAGTATTGATGTTGTCAGATAAAACGTTGAATGTCAGCATCCCCAAAATTTGTTTCTAAACATTATTTGACTGTTGTATATACATAGCTGACTCTTAAATGTCTTTACTCCAGTTGTCTGATGGGATGGCTTTTTAAGGTTTCTTTATTCACAATCGTATCTATTGTTTGACTCACTCTCTCATCAACCTCTAGCTTATATGCACTGAAATCTCTACAACTGGCTTCTTCTCTAACTGCATAAGGTTGGACTGGGTCGTGAGTCACTTCCAGAACCTTGCTACCCCTGCTTCTTCCCACCTTCCTCTCCCTGAGTGACTTTACCCTCCTAGTGCACAATTTCAGTAACGGATCTCTAAAACAGATTTTTTAAATTAAGAGCTGCAACCCATTATTAGACTATGAAACCAATTAAGTGGGTCACATTCATACTTTTAAAAATAGAATATATCTGTCACATATAATAGGGATAAGCGTTCTTCTGTGAAGCTGATTTCATTCGAGTGTGTTTGTACTGTGACATTTGGGTCAAGATACAAATATGTGTCACAGCCAGGCATGTTTGACAGGCAGCACTGTACGAGAGTTACCATGCCTAATCGGCTGTGCCCATACCCTGATGTGAGCAGCTCTAGGTGGGCTTCTCTAGGGGCGCGTCTTCTGTAACTGTGTGGGGGGCTCCACTGCAGTGGCTCCACTGTTCATATCCCCTGTTGGTACATGGCAGGACATAAAACACATGTGTTGAAGCCAGCTCATTTGAATTCTCCAAGAGGCACTGCTAGTGTAGACCTTAGAGGAGGTTTCAAAGCCTGCCTTACCTGTCTGAGAGGAGAAGCCGAGTGTAGTGAGGAATCGAGGCGGGATGCTTCTTACTGCAGTGGATGTGTTTTCTCCCTGTCCCTGTGACTATCTGAGGGTGGTGATAAGATAGGAAGAGAAAGGACCAATAAGTATTTTGAGGGTTGTCTTTGCATGTAAAGCAGGATTTATACAGATCTAATCTCATGAGGTGAGGGATAAAATGCTAACATGTGTGCTGCCTCCATTGCCAGGCCTTTATCAAGGGCGTGTCAGCAGCAGGGGATCCCGAGAAGCATGTGCGCTCTGGGACAGATTTTCCATTTGAGTAGCTGGACCTCTCTGTGACCCAAGCATCATTGCTGTGGCAACCAGCTGTGGTAAAATGAGGGCTTTGACCTTGCAGGACAATTGTAACAAGAAGCGGATGAGCTTTTTAGATAGAAAATTCGCTGTTGAGCCGTGAACAAATCCCATGTAATGGAACCTCAGCGCCCTCCCCCCTGGACTGGAGAAGGAAAGAGGACACTCTGTTGATGGTGTGCTGAGAACACCTAGGTGAGAACACAAGGACACGTGCTGTTTTGTTATAGATGCGCTATTGACCCTGATAAGCCAGGACTCTCTCCGCTTACTACCTCCCACAGTCTTCCTACTCAAATCCAGTCCTGCCTGTTTCCCAGCAGGCTGCGTTCCTTCCCATCTCAGGGCCTTTGCGTTGCAATCCCTTCCCAGAGAGCTGCACAACTCACTCCCTGCCTGTGCTAGTTACTGCTAGTTTAGTGTCTACAGACCGGCATGGAATTCGGTGCCCTCTAGTTCAGGTTTCCTCACGGTACTTTTAATGACTTTAAATTGAATATGCTGTATGAGAGAAGGATTACTGAGATTGTTTTATGTTTTAAGTGGATTCTGCTCTCTGCTAAATATCTCCAGCAGTGCCTTACACATAGTAGGCGATCGCTACTTGTTGGATAAAGGAATTTGTCATGAAAAACTTTTGTTCTCTTTTTGTTGAAAAAGGAAACTTAATTTGCTTTTAAAGAATGAATAATTGTCCCACACCATAGATAGCAAATGGCAGATAATGCTAGAAATGCAGGCTATATGAGGGGGTTCTCCCTCAAATGGAATTCTTTTTCAAAGCTATGTAGTTAATTTTTTTAATATAAAACACACTTTAATACCTTCAACGTATTCTCCATTACACATTTGTCAAATCTATGATTCCATTCTGGGAAACATTTTTCAAACTCATCTGCTTTTTTCTTCACCTCTTTTACTTCGTTGAATTACTGTCCTTCCATGTCTCTTGGCATTCAAGAAAACAAAAAGAAGTTGCATGGAGCAAGGTGAGGAAAGTATGTGGGGCAAGAGAGGCATGGCGGTTTTTGCCAAAAAGTGTGCACTGAGATGGCTGTGTGAGCAGGTGCATTGTCATGATGGCAAAACCAGTCTCCCGTCTGCCACAAGTCAGGCCTCACTTGTTACAAACTTTTATGCTATCATCTCAGAACCTCTAAATAGAAAGCTTGATTAACAGTCTGAACTGGTAGAACAAACTCCAAATGCACTGTTCCTCTCACATTAAAAAAACAAGTGAGCATCGTCTTGATCTTTGATTTCACTTGATGAACTTTTTTTGGTCGGGGTGACCGTGGCATCTTCCACTGGCTTGATCGATGTTTGCTTTCGGGGTTGTAAGAATAGCACCATGTCTCATCACCAGCAATGGCCTTGGAAAAAATGTCAGGGTCCCTTCAAAGCTGTTCTTTCAAAGCATGGCATGTTTCCACTCGAAGCTCTTTTTCCTGGTCAGTCAGTCCCCGAGGCACAAATTACACAGTGACCCGTCTCATCCCCAAATCTTCCATTAAAGTTCCATGAACCAAACTCCAAGATAGTCCAAATAATGTCCCCATCTCTTCAGTGGCATTTCGTCATCGTTGGTCTTCAAGCACAAGTGCACTAATTTTGTCGATATTTTTGTCCATTCAGGAAATTGATGGACGTCCAGAATGAAGTTTGTCGTCAATCGACATTTCACCTCTTTTGAAACGAGTAAACCAATCATACATTTGAGCTTTTCCCATAGCGCTGTCCTTGTAAGCTGTGTTCAACACCACAACAGTTTCTGCGGGACTTTCCCTGAGCAGCCACACTCTGTTCTCTTAAATCATCCATCACACACACAAAAACACAAGGTTCGAGCAAAATTGCTTTTACGAAAAAATTCACTGTGACCAGAGAGAACCTTCCCAGGCACCCCCACTGGGTGTGCTAACACAGAGCGAGTTGCTGGATGCTCACCCAGTGGGGGAAAAAGCACTGTTTTTGTGGGAGGGTTTGGTGATTGGGGGAGGCTTCCCCCTCGCATAGAGTAGCCAAGTGGGACTGATGTCAAGAATGTAAGATTGATTTAACATTTGTAAATCAATCAGTACATTTTACCACATCAACTGACTGAAGAAGAACTAACTTGAGTATTGCTCGATGCTCGCCTAGCGAGAAAAACGGGTACCATGAAAGCTATGCCCAGCGATGCTTTTTTCCATTTTTTCTTTTTTGCGTACCCCTTGTATTCTAAGTTGGGAATTTTCTCTTTGCCTTCTAGCATGCCCTTCCTTCCCCCATTTTCCTCCTCCTTGCAAACACCAATATCTTTCCTCATGTCTTCACACTAGGCTTGCCCAGGATGACTGGCTTAACCTTCTAGATTCCACTCCGCTTATACGGACACACCCACCTGAGTACAGTGTGGTTTTCTGAGCGATCTGTACTCTTGGCATTCTAAAGATGCAAGGCTCCTTTGAGTAGTGGGTTCAGTGAAAAGGCCTGACTTCCTTCCCGTCTGAGCGGAGAAAGGGTGATATGCCTGTGTCCTCGAGCATGGCAGTGATCGAGTGGGTGTGCTCGGTGTCTCTGGGCCCTTTAGTCTCTATCATGCGGTCAGTCATGGCAACAGTTTCCCGAAGTCTCCCCGAGGAGGTCTCCCTGGAGAAGCATTTTGAAATACGTTCCTTGGGGATTGTTGATATTCCCACAGTTATTTTCAAGCTTACTGATGTATTCTTGCTAGGTGGTATACCTAATGTTTCATGTTCTCCTTCCATATTTGAGATGCTTTTTGGCCCTACCCCCGTCTCTGGAAAGGTGAAAATTCTTTTTCACAAGTTGTAAATGGTGCGACAGTAATAGATACCTTGGCAGGAAATTTCATTCACTAGATAGATATTTAATTTTCAAGTTGCCATCTAAATATGTAGTTTTCTACTCTCAGGTAATAAATCAAACACTACCAGGGAGTCAAGGATGACTCATGGTGGCTCCCTGTGTGTGGGTTTCAGACACAGTAATTGTTTGTGAGAGTAGAACGCCTTCTGCCGTGGTTTCAAAGTGCCAACCTTGCGGATCGCAGCCCAGTGTGTAACCACTGCACCACGAGAGTCCCCTCCCATCAAAATGGCATATTACAATGAAACACAGCTAGACCCAGGGCTGTGGAGCCAGTTCCTACTGGCAGGGACCCTAGGTAGGCTTTCAGAGACTGCAGCTCTTTATTGGACCACGCAGTCTCATCTTTCTCCCATAGTGACTTGCTGTACATACTCGTGTATGAGCCGCGTTTTCCAGCACATTTTTATGCAGTTTTTGTGGTAAAATTAGGTGCCTTGGCTGATACTTGGGTCAGCTTATACTCGAGTATATACGGTGTAATCATCATAATTTAAAGACTAGAGTTGCCTTAAGAAAGATACCTCCTACTTGCTGCCATGGAGTCGGATGCCGACTCCTCATGACCGTGTAGGACAGGGTGGAGTGGAACTGACCCTGTGAGTGTCCGAGACTGTGAGACTAGTGGAAAGCTCCGTCTTTCTCCTTTGGCGTGACTGGTGGTTTTGAACTGCTGACCATGTGGATCGCAGCCTAATGCATAACCACTATGTCTTTAGGGCCCCAAGAAGAGACTTAGACACTCTTTCTCTGGTTAGTACCTTATTGTTGCAGTCTCTGTACTAAGACAGATTCGATTCATTTTCCCATTTGTCCCACAACCTCTGTTCTTCTTCTTTTAGGCAAAGTCCGGTGGCAGGACTTTAACCAGGAAGCTTATGTTGGCGTCACAATGGTCCGATCTGGGCAGGATCCCTATGCCCGGAACAAGTTTAACCAAGTGGAAAGTGATAAGTTACGAATGGACAGAAACATTCCTGATACCAGACATGATCAGTAAGTACCCAACTGCGTCCCAGCCAGTGGCTGCGTGTCCTTGAGCACAAGCCAGTAGTTTCTGTGAATCCACTAATTTTTTTAGGTTTTTCATCCCCATTTTTGTTTTGTTGTTGCTGTTGTTCCCCCCTCCCCCACTGCAAACTTAATGTTTTATATTTTACAATGTGGAAAAACTAGGAAACATTCTCAGATAGATGGACATGAAACCTTAACCCTCAGAAGTGAATAAACCACGGTCAGTTGGTTCCTAGGTATCAGTGTCCTGGGTCCTATGTGAAGTCAGAGCATGGTTATCAGAAAGAGAGCATATTTGCTCCTATTTGTTGTTCATTTCTTATTTTTGAAATCCCATAACTGAAAATAAAAAGTTTCCCATTGTTCACGGGCTCTCACTAGAATTAAAAAAAAACAATTCATATATTAAGCGATAGGTAATATGCTAAAGACTAAAAAGGGTAAAGAAATGAGCTAGCAGTGACTTGCTCGCTGCCCTCAAGTTACTTCTGGCTCATAACCACCCAGTAGGGCGGAGTCGGACTGCCCTTGTGAGTGCCGAGTCTGTGACTCTACAGGGGTAAAAAGCCCGGTCGTCCTCCCACAGCCATGGTTTTAGTCACTTTTTCCTGTTAACACTTCTCGTATTCGTGCATCTTTTGCCTCCTCTTTGCTTCTTTAATACTAGCTAATAATAAATGCATACAGCAATGTAAATAAAAGTCCCTATTTTTAAAGAATCCAAAGAAGGGTCCAAAAAGAACCTGAGAGCCAAGATTACAGTCAAATGGCAATTGCTGACTAGATGTTCAATTTGACTATGACAGAGGAAGTGGAAAGCACATTGACATGCATCAGGAAGCACAGTGACTACAATTGACTGTGGTGATGTTTGTACAGCTCTCTTGATGTGATTGAGCTATTAAATTGTATGTGAATTATATGCCAATAAATCTGTTTTTAAAATTTTTAAAGAAGGAGCACAGTGAACTCCAAACAGGACAGATCTCAAAAGAAACCCACAAAGACAAATCATAAAACTTTTCCAAGCCCAAAGACAAAGAAGGAATCTTGAAAGCAGCAAAGGAAAAAGAGCAGTTACCTACAAAGGAAAACTGTCCAGGACCGACTGGTGACTCCCTCAAAAAATAATGTGCCGACTGGACTAGACCACAGTTCTCTGGTTTGTGTAATATACAATGTGGCAGTTGTGTAATGATCGCTCCTGGTGTGATTTGATTGATAAGCCTATCAGTTAAGTGTCAGAGGACCATGGATGGGATACAACACACTTAATCCCATCACAGCCCTGATTTGATGTAACAGGATCTTTCCTGGGGCCTGTCCTAAAACCCTTTAAAAAAAATCAAAAGATTATTTTATTGGGGGCTCTTACAGCTCTTAGAACAATCCATCCATCAATTGTATCAAGCATATTTGTACATATGTTTCCATCATTATTTTCTAAACATTTGCTTTCTATTGAGCTCTTGGTATCAGCTCTAAAACCTTTGATAGGAGTTAAAAATGTGGAGAAGCAGTCAGGGATCAGAGAGCCCTACTACCACAAAGAAAGAAAAGCCAAGGGTGGAATTTATCCTTTATCCTTAGGTCCCCGGACTGAGAAACTCTTAGCCTTAGGGGAAGACTGATGCCAAGCCCAGTGCCAAGATGGCAGGCTAGGGCTGGTGCAGCTATTAGAGACCAGGTAGAGCAGGCAGAACTGATGGTGACAGACAGTTTTCAGGCAATCCTTTGGGCAGTTGTATTAACGTGGGTCCCAGACCACTGAGAGACAGTTTGCTTACCTTGCTCCTATGTAGATATGGTGTTTGCACAATATCCAATTCCTGTAACTATGTCATAGTACATCTCATACACTTTAAGCAATGCTTCTGTATGTTTGTGTGTAAAATGGGAAAAATGGAATGAAGAGATAAATGGAGTTTTCTGCGAGTTTTTAAAGCCCCCTATTTAAATATAGGAAACTCTGATGGCTCTGTTGGTTAGGTGCTGGTCTGCTAACCACAGGGTCAGCAGTTCACACCCACCATCCTCTCTTCGGGAGAAAGATGAGCCTCTGGCTCCAGTAAAAGTTACAACCTCAGAAACCTTATGAAGGATTGCTAGGAGTCAGAGAGTCTTGATCTCAATATGTGATTTGACTCAGTGGCTAGTGGGCGCCGTTTTTAAGTGTTTCAAACAGAGGAGTTTTTGCAAGCAGACAGTTAAATGTTAGTTGGGTTAATTTTAGATTCTGCTGTTGTGCCCTGTTCATTTGCATGTGTTAAGGGAGTGGCTGGGTGCTTTTCACATCAGGGTGACGTTTTTTTGTGAGTTCTTTTTTTTTTTTTAAGCAAACATAAGGTCTACCTACAATCACTTGGTTGCTGGAACTTAACTTACTGTCCTCTAAATACAAGTTGTAGAATAACTACCCTTGTAGAATGTCATGTGCTTTAATGTAAAAACATACGAGCTACCACTTGGACCGCCCCCAATAAATCTGAGAGAGCCAACAAAGAATTTGACCTTACTAGGAAAAGACCATATGGTTGTTTTTGTTATTATTTTATCTGCCTTTGTGTAGATGCGTATATAAGTGCTTGAGAATTAGAATTCAGTCCCCACCTGTGGTAACTCTGAAAGCATTATAAATGAAAGTTAATTGCAAGATTTTTGGCTTCTCCTAGCCCTGATTGAAATGTCAGACTGTAGTTCCGGAGTCTGTGACCTCTGTCATATGTACGCCATGTGTGGTTCCTGAGGATTAAAGCAAACGTTTTGTAAAGGGCAAGTTCCTCCGCCAAGATTTGCTCCTGAGTCACCCCACTGAGGCCTCCCTGGCCACTTTATTCACCACCATAGCCTTCTAATCACAGCCCAGTACTCCATACCCTTGCCTACCATGTACCTCTCCATGTGCTATGTACTTTTACTTAGTTGTTGTTTAGCTTCACCCATTAGATGCTTGTTATTATTTTGAATTCCCGACACAGAGTGGGAACTCAATAATATTTTGTTGAGTGAATAAACTGCTTAGTATAGCGGTCCGCAACCTGTGGGTCATGCCCCTTTGGGGGTTGAGCGACCCTTTCATAGGGGTCGCCTAAGACCATTGAAAAACACATATTTCCCTTGGTCTTAGGAACCGAGACACTTCTACTTTATTGTCTCCAGGGGGGCCCACCCACCCACAGATACAGTGATCTGGTGAGAAAGAAGCTATCTCAACCTTCACACTGACCTAGGCTTTTTATGCATACTGCCGCAAAATGTAGCAATGTAGTTTACTGTTGTTGTATTAAGATGCTACACCATGCGTCAAGACCAAATTTCATTGATTTATAATTAGAAATAAATATTTCACAATATAATTACATATTGCTTTTGTGATTAATCACTGCTTTAATTATGTTCCATTTGTAACAATAAAAATACATCCTGCATTTCAGATATTTATACTACATCCATAACAGTAACAAAATTACAGTTATGAGGGAGGGTGCAACGAAAATAATTTGATGGTTGGGGGGGTCACCACAACATGTGGAACTGTATTAAAGGGTTGCAACATTAGGGAAGTTGAGAACCACTGGCTTAGTGCAATTCTTGGCTTATAGCGAGAGCCCAGTAAACCATTAATGCTTAGGATTACCAGTAAAACCAGTTACTATCCAATGTTCTCTGACTCATGGCCACCCCGTGAATACTAGAGTAAAACTGATGTCCTCCGGGTTTTCAGTGGCTAATTTTTTGAAATAGTGTGCCAAGCCTTTTTGCTGAGTTTTCTCGTAGTGGACTTGAACTGATTAGCTTTTTGATTAACAACTGAATGCTTACCCGTTTGTGCCACCCAGCGGATCCTTGATACTGAGAGAAGTAAGAGAAGAAGGAAGACTAAAGGAGCACCCAGGGGACTTTTGAGTACTAGGAATATTAAGAAAACAAAGAAGAATGAAAGGCATTGAAGCAAACCAGGTTACATGGATGCCAGCTAAGTCGCTCTGCTTCTGTTCTTCAAGACTGGAAAGCAATACAATCACCACCTGCCCATGATTTGTGAGAGTCACCCTTACATATAGGTCGAAGGAATGAGAGGCTTAGAGGTTCTTAAAAACAAGCAACGAGTATATAGTCTGTTTTATTTATGTTTATAAGTAATTAAAAGTATTTCATAGAGGACATACTTAAAAGCAGGAAGCCTAGAAATTTCAAGCTATATTTGAAATTCTAGGTATTATGTAAAAGAAATGTTAAGCTCTTGGAAATCAGGAGACTTGTAGTACCTCATCTTCTTAGAAGTACAGTTTCTCAACTTAGAAACAGAAAAGCCTGCCTACCTCCTTAAATATCATTTGAAAGTCCACTTAATGGAAATCCTGATGTTTTTAATACTGCTTGCTTCTTTTCCCTCCCCCACACAGATTCTAATGCCCTCTTCCCACCTGTGATTTCAACTCATTCCTGGAAATAAAAGCTGAGCTTCTTTTCCAAAGACCCGTGGCTTTTGGCTAGAGAGCAACTTCCGTTTTTTGGCTTTTGGAGGCTGATTGACCTCCCTGCCATGACCCCGCCCCTTCCTGACCCTCTGGCCCACTTATGTCTCATATGTAATGAGTACTCTGTCTTGTCTGGCATCTGTGAGTCATGACACCGCTCAATTTTGTGCAGCATCCCCCGCCTCGGTCTCTCTTTTTACCGTTAGGTGCAGGTTTATGGGGACACATCAGGACACAAGGCTCTGATTTGAATCACAGGAGATCTGGTTTGTAGGTGTAGGGAAATGAAATTACTTGGTTTGTCTCTTCTCTCCATATTCTCTGTAACTCCCACACAGTGCCTGGGTAGGAGCATGCAAATAGAGTGTGGGAACTGTGATAGAGGGGATTGATCAGTTTTGCCATACCACTGGGTATAAAGTGAGGCATTTCAGAAACAAGAACAGGGCATCTCACAACCATCTGAAAAAAGAAGCATCAGGAGTGAATTGAGACCTAAATCTGCATGGAGAGGCAGCAAAGGAGCACATCTGAAACCACGAGACAAAGCAGGAGAGCAGCAGCAGATTACAGCAGCACATTCTGAGACAGAATGCCAGGCTTCCCAGCCTCAGGGCCTGAGTGACCATGGGGAGGAACCTTCCTTACAGAGCCATTAGCAGCACTGGACAGCTTTTAACACTTACCCAAGCAAGGCCATGTGGCCGAGGCACTGGACCAGAGAGATGTGCCTGCGACCGTGGCTGAGAGAAGGTACTCTGGACAAAAGAATTATATCCTTGATAGTTCTGATTCTGTTAACTTTCTAATGAACCCTAATAACTGCATTTTCTGTGGGTTCTGTGTGGCCATTGCAATGGCTATTGAAACCAGCAATAATCCCGTCAGAGGGATGATTGGTGTGAGGAGGGTAAAGGAGGTTGGAGGGTGGAGGCTGTGTGACCATGGAGCAAAAAGAGAGTTATAATCTCCTCCCTTCTGTAGCCAGAGGAGGTCTGATATGACTTCTAACGTGAGCTCCTCATTAGGTAATTGGATATGTGCCTGGTGCTTGGGGAAAATTGTCAGCGGAATCCAAACTAGGGACTGCTCAACAGATAAACAGTACTCGGAGCCATGAGATGGGATGCCACATGAATGCAGACCCAAATGGGAAGAAGCCAAAGAGTGGGACCCAGATTACTCCAATATTGGGTTCTTTAACCAAGTTCTTTAGAGCCAAGGCCTAGCGCTTCAATAGTACAGCCTAAGATATGTGACTGGGATTTTTCACCTGTGTTCACTTGATCAGGGTATAATTTCATTAAAATGTGCAACCGTAAAATGAAGAAGAGTCATCGTAGAGAAGTGGTGCCCTTCCCTGGACTGAGGAGAGAAATGTGAGGCTGAGACTGGAGAGGTTAGCAAACCAGTGATCCCTCTGTTTTGCCATATACTGGATGGTCCTACACATCCAAGAAACTGACCTACCCCGAATGCCAAAGTACTTACTTGACTGTTCCCCCACATTAATGTGAACAAAAGGTACATGGAACTCATTTACCTATATACTTGTGTATAAGCCGACCCAAATCTAAGCCGAGGCACCTCATTTTACCACAAAAACTGCATTAAAAATGTGCAGAAAAAATTTGGCGTATACACAAGGATATACGGGATTTAATTGCTCTCAGTCAGGGAACCCCTCCAAGTGGTGTTGAGCTTTGAAATGATCACTTAAACCTCACTCAGAGTCTCCCCTTGTTCCATGGGCAGGAGCCAAGGGCAGTAGGAGAACCAGGCCAATCAGATTTTGAAGTGACTCTAATGCCCACACATATAAACCATTGTGAGGATGGCGCAGGGCTGGGTGGTGTTTGGTTCCGTAGTATGTAGAGTGCTGAGAGTCGGAACTGACTCTGGGACTCCTAACCACGTATGTCATGTTATAGGGAGTGGACACCAAGCCCCCGTGGAGAACACTGTCCCGGGAGCGTTCTTTCCCAGGCCGAGGTGCTGTTGCAAAACTCTGAACTCTGTCCAGCCCCATGGGCCTGTGTCTGTCCAGTCAGAACCGCGCGCATAGGCCTTACAATGTCTCGTTTTCTATCCGGAGGTCACCAGGCCTTTCTTTCGTGGTGCCCTTGGGCCAACTTCAACTTCTAAATATTAGGTTTTCAAATTAAATCATTAGATTTTTTTTCTACATTGGCACCCTTCACTTTTATCATGAAACTAAAAGTGAAAACTTCTAAAATCATTTTTGTCTAAGACTACAATACTGTTCCCGAGAGCAGGATGCCTCAGGCTTGGTCCTAGGAAAGATTTCTTTGAGAGAGGAGTTTGCCCAGGTTGACACATTTAATGGATTTCTCTATGGGTTTTGCGTCAAAAATACAGATACTGCTTTTGCTCAGTTTGTAGATTATGGTTCTTAAGATTGATTATGGTTGAATTGTTTAGAAAGAAAATTGTAATACAGTTTTATTGACAATATGGCTTACATATCATATATTTCCATAGTTTCCTCATATTAAAAAGAATTGTACAATCATCTCTACAATCAATTCCAGAACATTTTCTTCTCTCTGGTATTCGTTACTAGTTCCCTATGGAGCCCCCCTCCCCCAAAAAAATGTTGAAGAACTATATTTGACCAGTTTTTTTTCAGTGTCTGGGTTGTTTTGGGTTCAGCCTAAACAGAGGGGGTGGGTTGTGGTTTTTGTTTTAAGTCATGAATATTTCAGAAAGCGCACAGACATTTAAGTAATGGGTTATGCTGTTTACTCTAGCTAGAATGTCAGCATTGATGTAAACCATTTAAAAAGTGTTTTAATCATGATTAAGGGTTGTGGGGAAAAAATACAATCCAAACTTCTCATTGTTACTTGAGGAAAAATAAACATGGCTGAAGCCAAGATAAAAATTTCAACACAGCCTGGGTCGGCTTTGAGTGAAGCTCTGGTGAAGGCAGATGCTGCGGGACTCCGTTTCAGAGTCCCCCCCCAGGGAAACGAGCAGCGCGGCAGCCGGCGAGGTGGCTCTCCTCACCTGGGAGAGGGTGAGAAGGGATCCACACGAGAGCCTGCTGTTTGCTTTTTCCTCACCACCCTCCTCCCCTCTCCCCAGCTCATCGTGCTTTATAAATATGAATGGTTGTCCGGGTATTATTTCTGAGAAGAGGCTGAGGAAGAGCAGACATTGAGAGGAAGTTTTGAGTTAACTTCCCTGCGTCAGCGGGGCCGGCTCTCCATGCTGAGCTGGCTAGAGCACTCGGCCCTGCAGGGCTCAGCTGAGGTCTGGAGATTGGCAGTTGACATCTTTTGCAGGCTTGCCCAGCTCCAGCTTCCAGAGTTCTGCCGGGCGTCTTCGTGGTGGGCGAGTCCTGATGTGACTGAGGCTTTGGGTGGGAAGGGGGTCCTGTGCCTCTCCGTGCTTCTCTAAGCTTCTGGCCACTTGCTCTTTCCAACGGTGACTTGCCTGGTTGGCCTTTGTGAGCAGTGCGGTAGATGGGGCTTGACTGTGGCAGACCAATGAGTCCTAAAAGGTTGTTCCATAGTGACACAAACGGAGCACGTTTTAAGCATTTTTGAGTCCTAGCCTTTTTTAATATGCATCGATTTTTTTTCTAATCTTCATGATAGTTCTATGAAATGGGCATAGAGATTATACTTAAGATGACGGTATATGCATTCCCAGAAACTTTTAAAATAAACCCCATTTCCAGAAAATGCAAGAATTTCTTCCTTGATTTCTACTTGCTAGGTGGTTTTCACCTTCTCTTACATTGCCAGTAAGAATATATTTTAGGGATTGGCAGGTAGTTGGGTTGACCCTAAGTTTATAAGGCACCACCTTGTATCTTGGGAACTCTTATTCCCTGGGCAGTTGGTGGGATTTTACCATTATTAGCCATTAAGCTCGATCACAACTCTGAGATGTGGACCCGAGCCCCAGGTGTTCCATATGATGCCTGGGTCAGTGCAGTGACCAGGATGAAAGAACGGGACTCGGCAGCACTTCAGTGACCAGCTCCAGGTCCTGTCTTTTTCACCTGGCAGCCTCGCCAACAGCTCTGCATACTTTTCTGTGCTCTCGGTTTTAAACCACAAGTATTTGGCATATGAGGTTAGAATGCACCTAAAAAGCATTAAGAGTTGTGTGTTACCTTGCTCACAAGAAAACTCCCAAGGAAAGTTGCTTGCCCATACTAATAGAATCTTGAAAAATTGAAAAGAAATGGGATTTCTGTTTCTTAGTTTCAGGAAATGTAATTGGAAAGTGCACACTCCATGAGGGTAAGCCAAGCAAGAAGTATTGCTACGAAGTCATAGGAAAAAAAGTCAAAATTGTGGAAACCTTCTTCATTAAGTAAAAATATCAACATATGAAGCTATTGTTTCTCAGAAGAGCATCCATCTAAGTCGGTGCACTTTTGAAAGCACTGTTTCCCTCTCTAACCCTCCCCCGAAGAAGTCTGCTTTCTTCCGTGTGCACCACATCGAAGGAGCAGTCTGAGCAGTGAGGATTCAAGGGACACGACTCTTGTTAGTTTTAAGCTTCTTTGCGTTTGGGGGACAAAAAGAAGTTTGGAGGATCAAAATTGGGGCTGTAGGGTGGATGAGGTCAGGCTTCTCACGGAACTTCATATAGGACAGCCTTTGCTACTTTTGAGGAATGAACGGGTGCAGGGGAAAAAAAACGGGGGGGGGGTATTGGCACCACTGAAATATGTTTTCTCCATGTCACAAAAAGTATCCTTTTATTTGAAGGCATCCTAACAAGACGAAGACAAGTATATTATTGGGGAAACTTTCCGGCACCCATCCACTGATCAAAGACACATGTTTAAACACGCTTGTTTGGATTGAATACTTTTTGACTTACCCTCATGATGTCTGTTCCCTGGGCCCATTACTCACGAAATCCAGGAAGTGAGACTGTTTTCCGTTTGCTCAGTTAATGAGACTCCCTCGCCTCAGCCAAGAAGGTGGTGGTACTCTCTTGGCGAGGTTTATTAAGTGGGGAAAGAGAGGCCATCGAAAGTGGCTGGCAGTACAGGCTCCTTGAGTGTGTGGAGTCCCCAGATGACGCATTGCCCTGACCTTACAGCGCCTGCCTGCCTTGTTGACGCTCCAGCGCCGGCAGTGGGTTTTTCTTGTGTTTGTCATGTCCAGTTGTCTAGTTGCTGCCATTGGATGGGCTCTGCAACAAGGGCCTTTGCCTACACTGAAGGGGGACGACGACACTGAGAGCTCTATTTTAAATTTGAATTCAGATGTGTTTGATAGTCATACATTTTACCCCGAACAGCTGCATCGAGCTTTCAAATCAGAGTAAATAGAACAGCGGACTTTTGTTGATACCTCTCATTTGGTTGATAACTCTTGTTTCGTAACTCCCAGACTACAGTGGAAATGATGTCTCTAAATCCCGAGTGTCTTATCTATGAAATAATAACAAATGTCTGCAGTGCCTAACTCAAAATGAAGCTTTCCTCTCCCTTAACGATTTACACCCTCGGAAACCCAGCTGGTCACTATAAATGAAAATTGACTCAGGGGCATTGTGAAGTGAGCACTACCTAAGAGCATTATTATTAGGCTCAGTTGTTTTTGATGGAATTTTATAAACTGCCAACAGCTACACAAATACAAGATATGATTGTTATTGTACTGACTAATGGCTTGTGTGTATGTGAAATCAACTTTGAGTAAAGAATGAACTGCTTGTTAGTCCTTTAAGCATGCCAGGCAGGCATTGGAAGCTGACACTGAAAGTGTGTGAATTCCTGTTAAAGTTGAGTGGAAAAGTAGGTTTCCTTGCTGTGGTGCAACATTGGTTAGTTTTATTATTGACCAAAAACTGTGAGGAAGCAGCTTTGACACAGTGATCCTGTACGTTTCAGAAAGAAATTGGAGCAGAAAAATGGAGTCATCTGAGTGTTGCTTGATAAATGATTTCCATCTTTAGGTCTGAACAAACCGGTCTTATTTCACCATCCACTGAAAACCAATCACTTTGACATTACGGTGGAACCAAGTAACTGAGGAAAAATCTTATTTAATGGAAATAAATCATTTAGGAAACAGTAAAAGCACTGTAAAATAGGCAATGACTTAGGCCCTTTAGGCCATAAGTTTGATTTGGGTATGGTATGTGATATTACTTTTGCCTTTTCTGATGAACTTGAAAGAAGCAGCATTGTCAATATATGGTTTAAATCTCTCTGGTGTGATTGACCAGCCCACCCATACGCTATAGGTACTGAGGCTTAGTGATGGAATCTATGAGAATCCAGAAGCCCAATTTTAATGTATAAAATAAACTACAAATTTTTAAGAATCAATGACTACCAAATCAACCAGGATTTATTTCTTCTGACAATGATGAGACAAAAAGAAAAAAGCCACAGTTCTGGAAATATATGTTTTTCAAAAGGAAATATCTCCACAGTATTCATTGATGATTGTTTTATTCTCATTCACTTCGCATCCACTTTTTTAAAATTTATTTTTCTTACTAGGCATCCTTCTTATTTATTAATTGCCTACTACGTGGCCGAGAGCCCTGGTGGCACAGTGGGTTTTGTGCTGGATTGCTGATTGCAAGGTCAGCAGTTCAAAACTATTACCCACTGAGGCTCTCTACTTCCATAAAGATTCAGCGTCTCTGAAACCTATGGGAACAGTTTCTATTCTGTCCTACAAGGTTGTATGATTCAAAATCGACCCAATAGCTCTGAGTTTGGTTTTGATCTGGTTTATGTGACAAGTGTTTCTCTAGTCACTGTGAAAAGCAATAAAAACAATTGCTCTTAAAGTGTCATTAGAGGGACAGGCACTAGAAGACATTATAATAAGATGTTAAATCATACAGTGTGAGATTATATTAAGTATAATGGAGAAAAATAAACTGAAAGTGAAGATTAGGGAGTGTGGTTTGAAGTTCCGTTAGTGCCCAGGGTTGTTTGAAGAGATGGATTTTAGGCAAAGCTCGGAGGGAGGAGCAATGTGATGACCATTTGGATCACTGGGAGGAGAGTCCCTATCTTAGGAAGTAGCAAAGGCAGAGTCCCTGGAGAAGAAGGGTGGCCGGCACTTGCAGAGAATAACAAAGAAGATGGAGTAGAGGAGAACTGGAAAGGGGAGTGGGAGGTAAGGACTGAAGTGGGAAGCCTGGAGGGTAATTCAAGAAACTTTAACACGGAGTGAGATGGGAAGCCGCTGCGGGTTTTAGAGCGGAGGGAGAGGTGTCGGTTAACCCGCATCTTTAAAAGATCAGTCTTCTAAAGGCAGTGAGTTTGTTTTCCGGTTAGGGGAATGGGGAGCGTGAGTCGGCTATTTCTTTTCCCTCACAGTGGCCGCACAGGAGAGAGTCGAACTGCTGCATTTAGGAGCCCGAACTCTGTGGGCTCAGAAAGCCTCACCTTTCTCTTTTGGAGCAGCCTGTTGGTAGTTCAGTCCACCATCCAACAGCACCTGTTGAGAAGAACAGTGAGCTCTGAGCACATTTCTGAAACAGTTGCTTTTTCTCTCTCTGCTGGAAGTGCACCAGAGCTTAAATTCTGAGCACCGCCCTTTGCAGAAGGCCATGGATGACAGTGAAAGCCCAAGCTGTATTTGCAGAGCCCCCACTTGAAGTAAGCCTCCGTTCTTTCCCACCATGAACCAAAGATGGAGATAAGTGTTGGCCTCAATCAGAATGCGTTTGGAAAGTAGATCACTTCTACCCCTGTCCAGCCAGCCCAGAGGCTTGGCTTGGTGTGCCCTTGATAGACAGTACCGGGAGAGGTGGGGGGGAGCATTGTCATGTGTCATGCCTTATCAGTTGTACCCTGACTGCCTTGATTGGATGGCGTGCCTTGGACCAATCTTGTAAGCTCTTTAGCTAACATATGTGTTCTAGTCATGGCCCTGTGCCTGCTTGTGTATTCCCGCCCGAACCTGTGATGTACTGATCTGCCATCAGTCACGAATTTGTGAGTTACCTTTGTTCCATGGCTTTTTAACGGCCATCCTGACTGAATCCACGCGTGCCACATTGACCTCCCTCAGATGATGTGTCTGTCTGTGTCTTTGCCTCTCGCAGACTTAATAAATGCCCTTCATAAATTACACTTGAGATTGGGGTCTCTCTTGTACCTAAAACGGAAGCAGAAGGCCGTTTTGCTCTGATCTTCACAGGAGATCTGTGTGGAACTTCTGGAGGTAAAACTCATCAGTGTGCGCCTTCCCCTAACACTGGGGTCCTTGTGTTTTCACCCTCCGACTCTTCTACACCTGCCGGTCAATCTCCACTTAGTTCTTTGTGATCATTAATAAAGGATGTAGATAATCTTGCTCTCTGGCAGAGTGCCTTGGAAAGTAGATTGCCTCGGAAAGTAGATTGCCTCCACCCCTCTCCAGCCAGCCCAGGGAAGGGCAGTGTCTCTTAGGGGTTTGCCTGGGTGGATGGAAATCGCCACACTGGGGTCCCACAGTCCTGAGTCATGCATTTTCAGTGGTGCCCCGACTGCCCTGGTAGGCAGTCCTTGGACCAATTTTGTAAGCTCTTCTAGCTAACAATGCATATGTCCCAATTGTGATCCTGCACCTGCTTCTGTGGCCCCACCCATCATTCTTCTGTATTGATGTGTCATCAATGATGCTTTGTGAGTTTCCTTTGCCCTTTCATGCCTCTTTTACAGCCCTGTATCAACAAACCCGTGGGTGCCATTTTGACCTTGTGCTAATGGCCTTCCCTCATCCAGATGATGTGTCCTTGTATCTGTGCCATCCTTTGCCCCTTTTAAGACTTTATAAATGTTCTCCTTAAATCATCTTTGAGATGAAGATCTCTTTTATATCCTAAAACACTTTTAAGTGTCTATAGTATCTAAGAAGAGTTGTTTTCCACTTGTCCAATCTCCCCCAACTACCATACCTGCCCCTGTTGTACGATGGGAGTGCTGACTTCCAAACGCTTTACGTGTCAGAGCAAACGCGAAGTCATAGCTTTTGTTTTAATGACACTGTATATCCAAGTAATACATGTCTGTGCGTATGCACAGTACAACATATAACTATACGGCTGCTTTCTAGTGCTTTTATTTTCCTTTAAAATGCTAATTCTGCTGTAGTTTTGAATATCCTTTTGCCCCTTATTTGAAAGGAGACACTATTTTAAATGACAATATATTATCTGATTCTGAGGCAGTCCCAGGATTTACTCAACATTACTGAGTTTAGTACTGTTATTTAATTCTTGAGTTTTTAATTGTGATTCATAAATGAAATTATCCTTTCCTCTTCCTTCTTCCCCTCTTTTCCTTCCATCAAGGAGCCTTGGTTCATTCATACACCATATTTGGAAATGGATTTAGGACCAATGCGCAAATTTCTTTTGGTGAACATATTTTTATTTGCAAAGGAACCATTCCGTGAAATTCACCGATAAAAGCCATTTAGGCCTGGAGCCATTCCTTTCCTAGTGCTGGTGTAATGGAGGTACAGCAGTGGGTGGATTTGAAGAAGAAAAATGCCATTTTCGTACAGCCTTGCAGGCTGGAAGACTTCATCCTGGCACCAGCTGCGAGGAATGGCTTTCTTTTGTCATTTCTAACAGAGGAACCTTGCCCCTTTTGAGCTTTTGTATCCTTGGTGATCTTTCTTATCCTTACCCCCAATTTGTCCCTTTTAAAATTAACTCAGTCATAATTTAAAACCTATACTGGTAAGGCCTTGTTAACATTACAAAGAATGTCACATCCCTAGGTTTGGGGTTTAATATTCTAATGTAAATCAAAGTAATTTTAGTAACGTTAAAAAATATCTATGAATATTGATACATAGAACTTTTTACGTTTTGCTTGAATTAACATGGTACTGCATATCTTTTCAGATGATAATAAATTTGGCTCCATTTAAAAAATCTTTTAGCATTCATAAATTTATGTGCTCTTAAATCTTTGTTAATTATAACCATTTCTCATTTTTTATTATTTAGAAATGCTGTAACTTCTTTATACTTTTGTTTTTACTTGTGTTTTTTTCCTTCTTTCTTTCTTGCATTGGTAAGAACTGTTGAGGGAGAGACGTGAAATTCAAGCACATTCTGTAAACTCACGCACTGCCAGAGGTGCAGGCGGTATTCAAAAGAGGACATGTGATAAGAGGTATCATGGCTGATGTCAGATGCATCTTGGTTGAAAGCAGAGAAGCTCAACTGCTGATTTTGCATTTGGTAGTCCAACATGTAATCCACTATGCTGACAGGGTTCCAAACACGTCCTATACATATCTCTTTTTCAAGCCTCAAACTGGACAGAGATGAGACAAAGACAAATCATCTAGATAAAGGAAAGCCTCAGCTCGAGGCTAACTGCAGTCTAATTAATTCACAGCCATCGGGCTAATTATAGGAGATAGAAATCATCATAAAGTCATGATTGGCAGAGCATCAGTTCCTCACTGAAGAAGCCTCCTTGTGGGTGTGGCCTTCTCATGAGGATTCTGGGAACTTCCTCACTCTCCTTTCATCTTCCTATTGACAAGCCATGTGGAGACTTCTTGAGCCTTGTGAGAGCCTTTCTCCCTCTGCTTCACCATCCTGTTGAAGAGCCACACTCGCAGAGCTGAAGGAGCCATGTGGAGACCCATGCCAGTGCTGAGATGCTTCCACCACCATTGGACCCACACAACTCTGCACTCACCGGCCTGTGAGCTTCCTGCATTTTTGCATCATTGTATGTGCTTCATGAGTCTGAAGAAGAATTTATGGATGAGTATCATACTTATGGGCTAATATCGGACTTATGGATTTGATCTGGATTGTAAAGCTCTCTCCTACACATATGAGAGTAGCTCTGGATTTGTTTCTCTATCAACCTTACCTAACACAGTTTGCCTCCACCAAACTATAGTATTTCCAGTTGCCTCGTATGCATGTGAAAATTGGACATTGAGTGAAGACCAAAGAGTAATCAATGCATTTGAATTGTGCTAGAGAAGAATATTGGACATACCATGGACTGCTAAAAGGACAACCTGATCTGTCTTAGAGGAAGTATGACCAGAGTGCTCCTCAGAAGAAAGGATGACAAGACTTCATCCTACATATTTGGAAATACTGTCAAGAGAAGGACATCAGGCTCGGTAAAGTGGAGGGGCAGCAAAAAAGAGGAAGCCCCTCAATGAGATGGATTGACACAGTGGCTGTAACAATTTCAGGCATAGGAATGATTGTGAGCATGACACAGGACTGGGCAGGTTTTTTTTTTCTAGTACATAGGATCACTATGGGTCAGAACCAACTGCATGGTACCTGACAACAACATCTCTGCCTTTTCAGAGACCAGGCTATTGTCAGTAAATCCTTAAGGACAGCCCCAGGCAACTTCTTTGAGAGCAAGGCTGACCCCCCCCCAGGTTGGCCTGGGAGATGCAGTCTACCCTGTTTCCCCAAAAATAAGACCTCTCCCGAAAATAAGACCTACTTACAGTTTTGCCTCTGAAATATAAAGCATCCCCCTGAAAATAAGACCTCCCTGAAAAAAGGCCCCTCGAAGCTACCGTAACTCTGGACTGTAGCGTCAGGCACCCCCACTCAGCTTACTGTTGGCCGCAGCGCAGCCAGAGCAGACAGGAAGTGTGAGATCTCTTTTAATAAAACAATAAACAATATATGTGTACCATATTCTTCTTCATGGAAAAAGTAAGATATCTCCTGAAAATAAGACCTAGCACATCTTTAGAAGCAAAAATTAATATAAAACACTGTCTTATTTTTGGGGAAACGGTATGTTCAAGGCACTTTGAGGGCAAAACTTCCACAGTGGCGGTTCAAGGTCAGAAAAAACCTAAAGTTTGAATTTATACCGAGACTCAAAATGGAGTTAGGGCTTCCACTGTACACTGTAATCTTTCATAAACCAAGTGCTTTAGAATTGTATTAGAGCTTAAATGCTGAGCACACCATTTTACAAAAGGCTATGTATGGATGACAGTGAAAATCCACAAACCATGTGCAGGGTCCCCACATAGATTAAGCCTCTTTTGAATTCTTACTGATCATTAACCAAGGTGCAGATAACTGTGTTCTTTGACAGATGTCTTGGGAAGTACTAGTTTGCATCTATTACTCTTCAGCCAGCCCAGGGAGGGAGGGGCAATCTGTCTTAAAAGCTTGAGTGGGTGTATCCTTGCTGGAGATCACCTTACTGATGGCACTGGGGGGGGCGGGGTAGAGAAGGTGGTCCTGAGTCATGCTCAGTCAATCAGCCTCACCCTGAATGACTTGGTTAAAAGACTCCACCCATCTTGTATAAGCCCTTCCATCAGGTAGAATGTATGTGCCTCCTCATGGTAGTGTTCCTGCTCCTATAGTTCCACCTGTAATTGTGCTGTATTAATATGCCACCAGTTATACATTTTTCAGTTTCCTCTGTTCCATGCCCTATTTAACTAGTGTCCCAACTGTGTATCCTTGGATGCCATTTTGACCTCTTGCTAATGGTCTCCCTCATCTGGACGATGTATTTGTGTCTTTATATTGTCCGTGTCCCTTTTAGACTAAATAAATGTTCTCCTTAAATTGTATTTGAGATTGGAATCTCTTTCACCTAACACAGGATTTGAACTGTAATATAGTTATTGCCTTTTCCATTGTCAACTTTGTACTCTTATTCTCTGGAATATGTGGAAGCTTTTGTTTGTGGCACGATATTGATCACATTTGAAACCAATACCAGAAATTGAATTTCTGTCCTAGGCACAAGGGTATGTATGTTATAGGTATTACACATTAAATATTCACAAGAAGAACTCTGAGCTGATTATTGTTCTGGGGGACAAAAGAGACCCCTATCTCATAATTTAAGGAGAACATTTATTATATCTTCAAAGGGACAGAGAAAACATTGTTAGATCGAAGGGTTTACATGCTTGGTTCAGGGCCTCCGACCATGGCAGTCAGAGCAAGACTGAAAGGGCCTGACTCATGACTGTAGGAATCCCCGTAGTGCCACCGATAGGGTGATCTTTGCCAAGGACACACTCAGTCAAGGCTCTAAGCCAGACTGCCCCTTCCTGGGCTGGCCTGAAGGTGTGGAGGTAATCCACTTAACAAGTGCTCTGCCTGAGGGCAACATTAAAGTGTCAGCACCTTATTCGAAGAAGGCTTTTGGTGACAGTGAAAACACAAAATCCCAAATTAGATTAAGCCTCCATTGAATTCCTTCTGATCACTAACTAAGAATGCAGATCAGGTTGCCTTTGGGCAGCTCCCTGTTAATATACTTCTACAATTATTGTTGAACGATATTCAGCAAAAATTTTACTTGTATATGATGCTAATGATTTTTTCAATAATTTGAGCATTCTGTTGGGTTCCCTTTCTTCGGAATGGATACAGATAGGGGCTTCTTCCAGTGGGTTGGCCAGGTATCTACGTTCCAAATTTCTTGTCATGGGTGAACGAACGAGTGCTTTCAGTGCTTCGTTGGCTCGTTGGAACACTTCAGTAGGGTTGTCATCAATTTGAGGAGCCGTGCTTTTCCTAATGCCTTCAGTACAACTTCGATTGCATCTGGATGAGGCTCCAACTAGTCTGTTAGGCTGGTTATTTTCTGAAAAACCACTGAAATATAAGTTATGTACTGCAATGAATTGGCACAAGAATAGGATAACACCATCCCCCAATGTGACCCTTTTGCCATTACCACATTGGATGATTTTTCTTCTCCTGTTTTGGAGTGGCTGGCCCCTTTTGACTGACAGCCCCTACTGCTCACACAGTCACACTCTCTTTGTGTCTCTTTTCTTCACCCTTCTTTGAGTTCGCATAGACGATTCTTCACAGAATTGTAGAGTTGAAAGGTCTGTAAGTGTTTAGGAGTCATATATCCAATATTTTTATCATTCCCTAACATTCTGTCGTCAACTAGAAGCTGAACTTTCCCCAAGATTTCCAGAGAAATGCGGTTGCATTTGACATGAGCACAGTGTAAGGGAGCCAGAGAAGTTATGTTGGCTGTGCTTAGAAAGAACGTGCAGAGTTCATGCCAAGACAATGCGGGTTTTATATTCTTACCTGGAATGCAGAGAGGCAAAGGTGAAATAGTGAATCTTCTACTTTAAAATCACGTCATATGCAGTGACGAAACAACTCTGCCTTTCATTCTGGGACGAAACAGACCCAGTGCAACTTTTGATTACCAGTTATGGTAGTGGTAATTGAAAAATTGATACTTTGACAGAAGCAAGACCATAAAGATGTATTTAAATGAGATTTGAGGTACCCTAAAACATCATTGTTGACCTTACTTAAACTTTTTTCAGAACTGCTGTTGAATGGACACAGTCTCTTCTAGGTGGCTCATGTGTTAAGGGGTAACACAAAGGTATTCAGAGGCAGAGATGAGAGGTACTAAAACTGAACATTATTTTTGATACCAGATGTCCTTAAAGAAGAGAAGGAAATGCGATAGATAGTAGTAATTTGTATAACCTGCTCAGAAGTATATTTTTTGCATTCACAGAGCCTTTTGGCCTGATATTAGGAGAAATGGAATTTTAATGTACAGAAAAATGTGTGTAGTTCATTTCTAAAACGATTGTGGCCATGCTGGTGGGCAGAGATGTCATCCAAAGTACACTTAGAGGGTGTATGGAAAGCTCAGATGGCTTCACCCAGAGTCATTATTTTCTCAGCTCTCAATATCTCTTGACTCTTGACTAAGTTTTCAGTTAAGATTTCATCTCTGTAAAACTGCAAGCAATAAAGGTTCGGTTGTGCTGTTTGATAGAAGAGTTTTGTTCCATCGAACGATAGAAGCTTGTTTAAAGTGTCTAGTGGAAAGCCAATGTGTTCCCTCCTCTGGTAGAGAATCTTTTGTGCATAATAGAAGTGTCTCCCTGGCAAGTGCTAAGATGATGGGGTGGTAGGTGAGAGGAAGGGAGTGTGGCGAGGAATGCTCTGCGTGCCCTACGTATTTTGTGCCTTTTGCCCCTGAAACCTGTGGCATTTCAAAGGGAATTGAGGATTTCAGAGGCATCCTATGGTGCAATAGGTTAAGCCTTGGGCTGCTAGTCAACAGATCAGTGACTCAAACATGCAGTCAGTAAGAAAGACTTGAGTTTCTTGGGTCACAGGGAAAATAAACTTTTAATTTTAGAATATGGTCCTATTTCATATGTAGTGTGGAATGCAGGAATGTACATTGTGTGAAAAAGCTATTTTGGACTAATTTCAAAGTGAGACAACCCTGTGGTGATTAATGGAGCTTATTCAAATCTCATGCCAATCAGATTTTTAAGTAGCTTAATTTCAGAAGAGTCCTGTGGAAGTTTTTAAATATCTTAGGATTTTATTCTCTTCATTTTTAAAAGACGTCTTTATAATCTCTCTATTAGGACTAATCAGAAATTAGTTGATTAGATCAACTACTATGCCATTAGTAATCTTTGAAAGTTTATTAAGAGCGTCTTTTAATTAAATGAACATTATACAAGAGCTATTTTGCCTTTCTCCCTTTTTTTTCCCTTCCTTTGTGTTTTCTGTTTTCTAGTTCCAGTTCCAATTCATGTGCTATTTAATGGCCAGCCTGGCCTTCCTACCATGAAAATGACACCATGGCACTGAGTATTTTACTTTGGAAGGACTTGAGCAGAAGTGCCTTCGGGTTCAGCGGGGATCCTGGTCCAGTGTGACCTCAGTGTTCTTCAAGCACTGGAAGTTTGAGGGGGAGTTGCTAGTGATCCTGTTTTGGGGTGCCTTATAAATCCTGGCTGCCGGGTTGGCTAGACTTTCTTTGGAGGCTCCCTGCTCATCATTGGCCTTACCCCCAAGGGTCTCAGGCTTGGGAGTGGAGCTGTACGCCTTTGATAGTGTTTGGAGCACTTCACACATTGTGAACACCGGATCTGGAGTTGTGTGGCTACAGAGACTGGAATAGCAGCAAGTTTCTAAAGAATAGTGCCAGTGGCAATTAAAAATTTTTTTTTTAATTGTAAATTAGTTGGAGGTTTATATTTCAGATTGTCAACTTTGTTTTTAACAGTTCAAACAACTAATCAAACTTCCCAGTAGTTTACCCTTCACCTGCTCCTTGGTTTCTCTTCTCCCTCTTGTGGACCACTATTCCGTTTCATCCAACTTAACACCTTTCAACAGTCTGGCTCAGGAATCAGCAAACTTTTGAGACAGAAGAGCCAATCCTGTCCCTTAAAACAATTCACAAAAAATTTGAGAGCCACGAATATATTTTGACAAACAAATGAAGTCACCGTTATCTGATACTATCCTTTAAATGAAACTAGGATAGATGTATTTCCATTTTCAGTATTACTTGAGAGTATTACTTGAGAGCCACAGGTACGTACCACACGAGCTCAAGAGCCGCAGTTTACCAACCCCCACTCTAGCCAATTGCTTTTGATTCCTTTGCCCTCTCCAAAGTCTGTACCTTCTGAAATGAACATCATTTTCTTGGTTTTGATTTTCCTCTTATAAAGGCGATCCTGTATATTTGTCTTCTTGTGTAGGAGCCCTGGTGGCTGCTAACTGCAAGGCCAACAGTTCAAAACCACTATCCTCAAAGTTGGAGAAGGATGGGGATTTTTATTCATAAAGAGTTATAAGCTCGGAAACTCCCTGGGGCAGTTCTACCTTCTACGGGCTCACAAGGAGTCCGCATCGACTAGATGGCAGTGAAGAATAACTTCACTCAGCATAATGTTCTCCAGGTCCGTCTATGCTATACCGTACTTCGTGTGTTTGTCACTAATTCTCAGTAATGCATAGTTGTCTGTTGCGGATATACCAGAGTCTCTCTAGCCGCTCTCCCAGGGGCATTTAGGTTGTTTGCATCTTCTTGCTGTGGTGAACAATGAAGTGAGCATGGGAATGCATTTATCCGCTCATGTTGTTATGACCCTTAACTTCCTTAGAGTATATGTACTCAGCAGAGGGATTACTGGATTGTGTGAGATTCCTATTCCCAGTTGTCGTAGGTTAGTGCCATATTGCTTTCCACGGTGGTAGTACAAATTTGCAGTCCCACCAACAGTGTATGAGAGTTCCCATCTCTCTACACCCTCTGGAGCATATGTTATTTTCTGTTTGTTTATTTGTTTTTAACTTAACCGTCATAGTCAGTGTAAGGTGGTATCTCATCATTTATTTTCATCTCTTAGGTGGCTAGTGATTGTGAGCATTTCCTCATGTTTGTTGTCCATTTGGATGTCATCTTTGGTAAAAAAAAAAACAACAAACGATTGTTCATCTCCTTTTCCTACTCCTTAGTTGTAATATTTGTATTTTTCTTATTGAGGTCTTGCAGGTTTCTATATAACAATGCATTCCAATCCAGATCTCAATTTCATTCTCTAATGAAATGGAAAGAATAATTACTACATATGGAGAAGGAAGAGACCCAGGACATGCAAACAATATCACAGACTAGTCACTTTTCCACTGTGAGGGTATAAAACATTTTATTCTGCTCTGTGGTTTCTCTTTTTACTCATGTCTTATTTTAGCAGAGCCCATTCATTATTGTGTGTGTTTCCTTCATTATATTAGATAATGTGTCTATGCCCTGAAATAGGGCTCTTGTTTGTCCCTATTTACATCTAGGTATTGGATTAATCGTGAGTTCCTATTTGTACATAGGGTGTGGGTCGTGTTTGCATCTTATACAGATGGAAATCCAATTTTGCCAACACCATTTGTTGAAAAGACTGCCTATCCTGTTTTAGTGTTTTTGGCCCTTTGTCAAAGATCATTTATTTGTAGTTGGATGAGTTATTTCTAGATTCTCTCTTCGGTTCCACTGTTTGTGTGTCTATTATCGTGCCAGTGTGAGGCTGTTGCAGTTACTCTGTATGACACGTTTTGAGATGGGAGTGAAAGGCTCCTGCTCGGTTGTTCTGAAAGTCTTTGCAGATCCTGGGCTCCCCCCTCGCCATATGCAGCTAGTCATTAGTCTTTCTGTTTCTATACAGGATGAAATTGGGGTCTGCATTAGAATGCATTGTTTTCAGAGACTGGATTGGATTGGCATCTTTTAAAAACAATATTAAGCCGTCTTATTAATGAACATGGACTAGTCTTCTGTTTCTGCAGATCTTTTTGGGTTTCCTGTAATGTACTCTGTAGTTTTTCTTTGTACAAGTCTTTTGGTTTTTTTTGGCTAGGTTTAATCATAAGTATTTCATCTTTGGTATGGCTATTGTAAGTGGGATTGTTTTCTTTTGTACAGCTCACTTCCTTAGTATACAGGAATTTGATTGATTTGTGTGTGTGTGTTAATTTTTCATCTTGCCATTCTGCCAAATCTCTCCATTGCTACACACACACATACACACACACACACGTCAAGTCCTTGAGTTTTCTATGTATAAAATCATATCATCTGTAAATAGAGGTTCACTTCTTTGCTAATTGGGATTCCTTTAATTACTTTTTGCTGTCTAATTGCTTGGGCTAAGACTTGTAGCACAATAACAGCATCCTTGTCTTGTGTCCATTTGCAAGGGGAATGCTTTCCATTTTCTCCATAGAGCAAGATGTTAGCTGTTGGTTTTTGTGGAGATGGCCTTTGTTGTATTGAGGAATTTCCCTTCAATTCCTATTTTGTTGAATGTTTTTTATCAGGAATAGGTGTTGGATATTGTCAGATGCCTTTCTGCAGCTACTGATATGATCATATGGTTTTTATCTTTTGTTTTTGTTTATATGAATGTTGAACGATCCTTGTGCACCTGGTATGAATCCCACTTGATCATGGTGTGTGTGCATTTTAAAATCATTTTATTAGGGGCACATACAACTCTTACCACAATCTATACATACATCAATTGTGTAAAGCACATTTGTACATTCATTGCCCTCATCATTCTCAAAACATTTGCTCTCCACCTAAGCCCCTGGTATCAGCTCCTCATTTCCCCCCTCCCTCTCCGCTCTCCCCTCCCTCATGAACCCTTGATAATTTATAAATTATTATTTAGTCATATCTTACACTGTCTGACATCTCCTGGTGTGTATATATTTTTAAGTATATTATTAGATTCCATTTAGCAGGATTTTGTTGAGAATTTTCACATCCGTGTTCATTGGGAATATTAGTATATAGTTTCCTATCTTTGGTTTTGGTTTAAGCGTTGTGCTTGCTTCATGAAATGAGATTGGGAGTTTGCTGTCCTTTTCTATATTCTGGAGTGATTTGTGTAGAATTGATGGCAACTCTTCTCTCAATGCTTGGTAGAATTCTCTGGTGAATATATCTGGCCCTAGAGTTTTTGTTGTTGGTGGTGGTGGTGGTGGTTTTTTTTAATGACCTCATCTGTATAATCTTTTTTTCCCAACAGTTTTATTGGTATATAATTCACATATCATACTATTCAATAATTCAGCCACATCAAGTAGAGTTGAATAATCATCACCACAATCAGTTTTATAGATCTTCTCTATTTTAATGAGTTTCTTGAAGTTTTCTACATCAGTCTGTGTTAATTTGGTATGAGAGTGTTTCTAGAAATTTTTTCAATTCATCCAAATTTTGTGGAATCTTTCACAGCAATGTGTTCTCTCTCGTTTAAAGTTTTTATTTGGATCTGTTGTGATGCTAACCGTTGCATCTCCTATTCTTGATGTTTGCTTCTTTTCTTTCTTTTCCTTCATTAAGTTTGCTAGTGGTTTGTCAACTTTGTTAATCCTTTCAAGAACCACCATCTTGTCTCATTGATTTTTTTTCTTCTTTCTAATTTACTTATTTATGCTCTAATCCTTTTGGGGGGTTTTCTTCTGGTAATTGAAGGTTTATTTTGTTGTGCTTATCTTACTAAGATGCTGATTTCGGTTCTCTCTTCTATCATGTGTATGGTTAGTCATTTAGTTTAAATTGCCCAATGGTCTTTCACAGCTGGCTAGTAGAATCTGATCACTGCTGCCTCACCTTAAGGGGCACCCAGGCCATACCTTACATAAACTGCTGCACCAGAAATCAAACTCTTTCCGAGCTAGACACGTTTTTCAACTTGTTTTATCTTATCCTACTCAGAAATTATTATCCGACAAGGAATTTTTCATCCGTGGAAAAATTCTATCTTTTAATTAGATTTTCCCCACACCGTCTTTGAAGCCCCCTCATAAAATTCAGACACTCCAGGGTGATAGTAGTTAGGGCTCCAGTAGGCTGCTGTGGTTGCTCATAGCCTATAGACTTCAGAATACATGTTTCTTAAAATAAAACCTAAGAATACCTGCATCAGAAAGTGTTCGCTCCCTTAAATTCCATATTCTCAGGTACCATCCAAGCCGACTTACTCAAAAAGGGGAGCTGGCAGGGCCCCGGTACTGCATTTTGGAAAGCTTCTGGGGTGCTTCTCATGTTCATTAAGTTTTCAGAGCAGCTGAGATGGTGTGAAACCCATGGCACTGGGTGTTCAGACCCACACAGGGCCAATGGCCAGCTCCCACCTGGCGGGTGCCTAGGGTACATTGCAGAGATTTACATGAGGAGCTCCAGCTGCCGTGGGGACAGCTGTGTCAGGCTGCCAAGACCCAGCCAGTGCAGTAGCAAACTTTCCCCTCTTCATCTGAAATTGGAGTTGGTTAAACATTTCAGGGTGTGAAGGCAAGGCAGCTGAACCCGTGGGTTATCTATTAGGTTACCTGCTCTGTTAAGATCCTTTATCTCAGGTTTCCTGGGGCTCACTGGCACCTCCCCCTACCACATACCTCCTGATACAAGCAGGGTGAAAGAAGTTGAGAGGCAAAAGAATCTGTTTTAATGCACTTTTCTGGTTCTAAAGACTTCCTGATCCAGTTTATTTGCTGTCTGAGGTTGGCCCCTGTAATGTACTCTCTGGGCTGGAGGAACATGTGGAAGCTTGGATACTTCCCTTGCTGGGTCAGAATTCAGAACTGGCTTGAGAAACCCGAGGTAAAAGAAGATGCAGCTGCTGCCTTTGCTTCTTTGTCTCCCCTACACAGGCTCCACGTGTGTTGTGTCATGAGCTGGAGGCCAGTGTGACGGGCGCTGACTGCTATGTTCATTGGCCCCATGTCCCTCTTGATACTGCCCCGCCCCCCAGATGGGGTGTGGACTTGCCTTTGATCTCCACTCTTAGAATGTGGTCACATTTCTAAGACAGCTCTTCTGTGTGTTACTGGGCTCCTTAAGACCTGATTCTGTTATTGAAAATATGATGTTTTGCCATTGTTCTGTTATATTTGTATGGTGCTATTGGTTTCATTATTTATGATAAGTTTGTGGTTCGTTTCTTTTGTTTATAGATTTTCTTGTCAATAATTTCTTTGTGTTGTTTTTGTTGTACTGCTTACCATGACTATGTTATTTTCCTCTGATTTTGCTGTTGTAAGGTTTTAACTTTTTCCTTGAGCATATGTTTTATGTGGTTTTCCTCCTAAAGTAATAACTGTTTGTTGTGCTTTACGAATGACTATTACTCAGTCTCTTCTGACAAAAGGTAGCATCCAAACAACTGCCATGGAGTCAGTCCTGACTCATATTGAACCTACAGGACATAGTAGAACGGTTCCCTAGAATTTCAGCAGCTGGAAATCTTACAGGAGGAGACAGCCTCCCCTTTCTCCTGCAGAGCAGCTGGTGGGTTCAAACTTCTGACTCTTCAGTTAGCAGCCCAAGGAGTAACCCACTGTGCCACCAGGGCTCCTATAATTTCTTGTACTCAAACAGTAATAAGATAAAAAGCAGGCAAACAGTGCAAGTCAGCAATTTAGTAGAACAAAGAATCTAGTCAGCCCATCGCCACACTCCCTGCCACAGAGTCCATGCTGCCTCAGAGCAAGCCCATAGGACAGGGTAGAAGAACTGCCCCTGGAGGCTGGGACTATTCATAGGAGTGGAAAGTACCCTGTCTTTCTCCCCAAGGAGCAGCTGGTGATTTTGAACTGTTGACCTTACAGATCGCAGCCCAACACATAGCCACTGTACCACCAGAGCTCTTGGTCTGCTCACAGAGACATTTAAAAAGATGTGTGGCCTCTCTAGTAATCAGAGAAATTTTAATGAAAATTTAAATAACAAGGCTATTCTATACTAATCTGGTGGGCACACAGTTAAAAATCTGAGACTTTCAAAGAATGCTGAGATTCATTATAGAACTCCTGTGCACTATGGAATTCATGCACTATAGGTATGAGTGAAGTTTGGTGTAACCATTTTGGAAAACAATTTGTATAAAATAAAAAATAGATACATGGTGTGAGATCAAGCAGTCCCACTTGTGGCTAAATAATATGGAGAAAAAAATACTGTCTCATGTATGTGAAAAGAATGTCCTATGCTGCATTATTCCTAATTGAGGAAGATTGGCCACCAGTGGACGGGCATTCGAGTGTAGCATGTTTGAATGGTGCAAAGCTCCACAACAGTGACTATACATGGATTAAAGTTGTATGTACGAAAACTGATCACGTATTTATTGTGTATAATGCACCCACACAATCGCACATGTACATTTACAATGTGCATAGCATAAGAAGCTAATGTGCAAGGAGGTTACATAGCTTGCAAAAAATATATAACATGTGTTCTTTGTGTAAAAATACAGAGCATCTCAAAAATGGGGAAAACACAATAGTATCCTTATTAAATTTAAAATATGTAAACAACTCTGGATATTATTTATGATGATTCATATTTTAAAATCATGTATAGAAACTGCAATAAATGGCATAGAAGTGAACATGTGTGACCTCTGACAGGGGTCAGACACATATTCTGACACCAACCATTTCTCTCATGACACTTAACTTCTGTGCTGGATTCATAATTCATTCCAGTGGCCACAAAGAGCTCACAGACAATGCTGACATTAAGGGATTTATTACGGACGTTAATAGGTTACCACAAATCTAAATCAGCAAACACTAAGGGTACAGTCATTGGTCTCCTCAGCCAGCAGCCAAGTGAGTCCCTCAGCCACATGATCCCTTGGCCTTTGCGTTGGGGCCAGGAAACTAGCCCCCCTGTGGCTCTGTCTCTCAGTCTCACAGTCTCAGGCAGACGAGAGAAGGTAGCCCAGAGTTTGGGTTCTCTTCCTCTGAGTCTCCGTGCCACAATCGCTGGTGCATCTGCTCTCAGCAGCCTCCCTCACTTCAGACAAAGGACTTGGACATTGTGGTCGTTACATAATCTGTTGTCATTTTGAGCCGTAAGAGTGAAGGGGTCGAGTTTAGTCTGTCAATCAGGTCACAGCTTGATGGCCTCGTTTGGAGGCACTAAGGAGATAAGCTGCTCGCTGGAGGTGGACACACACTCACTCCCTGCAAGACATTACTGACTACAAACCTGATAGAGTTACACTGATGCAGCCAGAGCTCTGGAGCCAGAGGAGCCACATGGAGACCCCTGCCAGCGCTGAGATGCTTCTACCGCCACTGGATTCACAAGATTTTCCACCCACTGGCCTGTGATCTCCCTGCATTCAGCATCATTGCATGTGTTTCATGAGTCTGAAGATGAATTTTTAGATTGGTATCGGACATATGGGCTAATATTGGACTTATGAACTTGTTCAGGACTAGGCTGGGGTGTTTTCTCAATATTCAATTGCTCTTATTTATAAAGCACTTTCTTATACACTCAGTGTGTATGAATTGGTTTCTCTTACCCAGACTAACACAGGCATGCTCTTCCAAGACCCTTCAATTTTCTTTGCTGCTCCTTCAAAGATGGATTATCCATGTAGCCGAGGGTGGTAATGGGAACCGGCCAATCTCCTGTTAGTGTTAGACATGCCCTACTTGCACAGTTCTTTCTACTCCCATAAAGAGTTACAGTCTCGAAAACCCACAGGGGCAGTTCTACCCTGGGCCACAGTGAGTCAGATACAATTTGATGGCAGTGAGCTTAGTTTTTGCATTTCTTATCATTTGGTGGGGGTTAAAGAGATGGATAGAAGAACCAAATTAAGAAATGTCATTGGTGGAGTTTTTCTACCCATGTCTCCCTAATGCCCACTAAGTTGGGTAGGACTGCAAATAGTATAACACTAATAGTGGGAATTGGTGAATTTGTTACCTGTCTTTTCCTGTAAGTGGGAGCCATTGTTGAAGCAGTAGTACAGAGGAAAGAAGGCCCGCGTACAACTGATTTTACTGTGGGAAGAGACCATGGAGAAGCTCAATGTCAGCAGCTAAAACCAGGCCAAGAGCTCACGGTGAAACAGAACATCAATTGCTCATCTATAAGTTCAAGATGGAATTGAGGAAAATCAAACCAAGTTTACAAGAGCCAAAATAAGAACTTGAGTCTGCTACACCTGAATTTCAAGAACAGATTTGAGTCGTGGAAGAATAATGGCAGAAGACCTGATGAGTTTGGGGAGGACATCAAAACCATCATTCATGAAGAAAGCAAAACATCATTAAAAAGACAGGAAAGAAAGAAAAAAAATCAAGGTGGATGTCAGAAGAGACTGAAACTTGCTCTTAATCTTAGAGTAGCTAAAGCAAATGGAAGAAAGGATGACGTCAATGCGTTGAGTAGAAAATTTCAAAGAGCAGCCCTAGAAGACAAAGCCAAACATGATAATGAAATGTGCAAAGACCTAGAATTAGAAAACCAAAAGGGAAGAACATGTTTGGGATATCTTAAACTGAAAGAAATCTAGGGGGAAAAATATTCAAGCATTGAGTTCCAAACCTGAAGGATTCTCTGGACAAAATGCTGAATGTTGCGAGAAGCTTCAACAGAAAATAGAATACAGAGAGTCTCTGTACTAAAAAGAACTAGTTGACATTCCACTATTTCATGGGGTAGCATGCGAACAAGTTCCATTAGTTTTGAATGAAGAAGCTCATGCTGCACTGAAAATATTGACCAAAAACCATGCTCCCAGAATTGATGGAACACCAGTGTTCCGACACGCTGATGAAGTACTGGAAGCACTCATCCGTCTATGCCAGCGAATTTGGAAGATGAGTACTTGACCACATGACTGGAAGAGATCCATATTTGTGACCTTTCCAAAGAAAGTTGCCCCAACAGAATGCTCAGATCATAAAACAATATCATTAATATCACATGCAAGTAAAACTTTCTGAAGAGAAACCAGTGTGGTTGTCACCGTACCTTGACAGAGTTATCAGAGGTTTAGGCCAGATTCAGAAGAAGGCATGCAACAGGGGATGTCATTGCTGGTGTCAGATGGATCTTGGCTGAAAGCAGAGAATACCAGAAAGGTATTCACTTGTTTTTTATTGACTATGCCAAGGTATTTGACTGTGTGGATGGATCATAAAACAATATGGATAACCTTGAGAAAAATGGGCATTCCGGAACACTACATTGTGCTCTTGAGGAACTTGTACATGGGTCAAGATGCCACTGTGCAAATGGAACAAGGGTTTAAAATCAGGAAAAATGTGTGACAGGGTTCTGTCCTTGCACCGTTCTTACTCAATCTGTATGCTGAGCACATCATCAGAGAAGCTGCCTTATATAAAGAAGAATGTGGCACCAGGATTGGAGGAAGGCTTATTAACAACCTGCACTGTGCAGATAACACAACCTTAAATTGTATGCTATGTGGATTATGTGCCACTAAAACTATTTAAAAACAAGAAGGAGTGGGGGATAGGAGGAGGAGTTGGGAAGGGGGAAATGAAGGGGAGAGAGGGGAGAAGATGAGGAGGAGATAAACAATGAGGGTTAAGCAAGAAAGCCCTGGCTTAGAAAAGCACATTCATATCTCTCTCAGAAAGGGTGGAGGCCAAGACCGGAGACCCAAAGACTAGCCCAGAGTATGGGATAGAGAAAGATGAGCAGTGATGAGACCGTGGGACTGTGAAACAGAGTGACAGGCCAGGTTCCTGGCCCATGGAGGCAGAGGCCAAGGGACGATGTGCCTGAGAGAGGCTGAAGACCAGAGAGATGCTGGTTGCTGGCTGAGGAGAGGTGTTCCTATGGACCAATGACTGTATCCTCGCTGTTTAGTGATTCTGATTTGTGGTAACCTATTAACTTCCCTAGTTAACTTTTGTAATTGCATTGTCTGTGAGTTCCAGATGACTATTGTAACGGATTATTGAACCCAGCATCGAAGTGAAGTGTCGTGGGAAGGAACTGTTGGTATCAGAGTAGGTAAAGACAGGTGGAATGTGGAGGCATGCCTGATCTCTGCCTCTTAACAATAGGGAAGTCAAAGGAGGTCAACACCAAACCATCCAATTCAGAACAGTAATGACTTCTGATTCAGATGACAAAGGACATACAAGGGACAATAAGTAGTACTTGTAATGCCTATTTCACTTAAGTATCTGAATCAGTTGCCAGTGTGGGAAATTATTACATGTTGATCAAGCTGAGTGGCAGGTGCATGGTTTTTTAGTAATATTCCCTGTGTTTTATGTTTTAAATGACTCGTATACACATACATCTGTGGATAATGTGTGAGGTTGCCTTAGGAAAAAGCAATCTGGCCATCTCTCTTCCCAAAAGACCCCAGGAGGCTCATTTCCTCGGTAAATTTAGTTTGGTCTAAGACTGAGCTTCTGCTGTACAAACCCAGAATCTTGTTTTGTTGTTTGCTTGCTTTTGCCTGTTGCCTCCCCCTTTCCTTTCTTCCTCCTTGTCAGTGGACCAAAGCAAGGGGGAAGACCCAAATAAAATAAATTTAGAGAAGGAGTTCCTTTAGAATGCAGATTTAATCATTTTTATGGAAAAACAGAGATCACCCCCACTAGGACTCTGAAATGTGAGGTTCTTTCATGCCTCCTGCATATTTCCTTCCTTTACTCAGGCAGGGAAATGTTAATCAGCTGCTTGTGATCCCCTAATACTCAGACTTCCCAGTACCCACAGGGTTCCCTCCTACCCTCGCCACGCAAGGAGTTGAGTGTTTGGTGGCTTGTGGGCAGTGAAGTCTCCTCATTTCTCATCAGGGCCTCCTCTGAAAATGCCCTCCTGGCTTCAGGGAGGGGGAAGCACCCTCAGGAGTACAGCAGCGTAACCGGAAAGCACCTCCTGTGGCTGGGAAGTTCTTTAACTAACGTTTTTGTCTTTTCAGGTGTACTTGTTTTCCATCACTTCCATAACATTAGTATTCACCTAAAAACAGGTGTCACTACTAACCAGTGAGTATAGTGCTTTTCTTACAAAATCGGAGTGTAGTGTTTTCCTTTAAAGAATGAATCCCACTGAAACGGGTTTCTGGGGAATGGAACATATTAAGCCATGATTTTTCATTCTTTGTAAACCCCACCTTGTCCATGATGGCCACATCACTGTGTGCGTGCTCTGCCTGCTGTCCAGATGTCCTTTCCTGGACCTTGCTGGGATGACTATGGTTAGCGTTTCCGTGGTTGCTGCCATTGGTATTATCCACACAATAGGCTCCTCTTTCTTTCCATCTTCTGAGGCATTCTCGCAGGCCTCAGAAAGATCCTCCCTATGCACTGGTTACAGAGCTCCACTTTAATCTGTCAGGTGTAGATCCAGAAGTCCTCACGGCCCCTCTCATTTACCCTTCACTCAAAGTAACAGAGAAAACCCACTCTAACCCTCACATCACTATTGTCCAAGCTGCTGGATAAATATGAAAATGTTGTATTAACAGCAGCACTCTTTACCCTTTTCAGGGTCCTTTTCGTGACTTTAGTTTCATTTTATCAATAATCACTCAAGCTTATAAAGGCTGTAGAATTATCCCAATTCACAGAGGAATGTTATAACAGTTTATGTGCAAGGTTGCCACCTGAGGCCTCTTACAAAAATACTAGACCAGTTGAAGGGATATAGAGAATTGTGGACTGCAAGACAGAAAGACAACATCCCCCCCACCCACCCATGCCATGAAATAGCATCTGCTTATTAAACAAAACTCCTACCAAATGACTGGCTGCAGCTCTGCAAACAGGAGGTGCCTGTGGCCCACCAAGAGGATTGGGTGGCTTGCTAATGATGTGAATAAGGGACATCCTCTAACTGTGGAAGTGTGTGTTAGGATGGGTTCTCTAGAGACGCGAAAGCTGTGACGCTTATATGTGTCTGTATATAGAAAGAGATTGATATCAAAAACTGGCTCATGCCCTTGTAGAAAAAGGTAAGTCTAGTTCAAGTCAGGCTTCTCTTGACTTGTGGAAGCTGATGAGCAGGAAGCAGGATGATGAAGCAGAGACAGGCAATGAGATGCCGAGATGATATGAATTTAGTGTCAGCTGAATGAATCAACCATCCATAGTCCACAGACAGCGCCTGAGATCAGCAGGCATCGCAACAGACTGAGGAACCGGAAGCAAAATCCAGCCCCTGCAGAAGACAAAGGGCTAAAGAGAGTTTGACTGATGGGTCTCTCTCTTATCAAGGAGGTATCATCAGTCTGTGACCCATATTGATGTCTGCCACCACCCCTACCCTTAACCTTACTCTGAGGAATATCTAGTTGACATAATCCCTAACCATCACAAGATGCAACCATGGAATAAGATTTATAGAACTATAGCATGGGATTGTTCAGTTTTCCCACTAAACTTAAAAATGAGCTTTCCTGGAGGTAGAAAGGGGGATCTCACTGCCATCAAGAAAGAAGAGCCAGGCATGGAGCATCCTGTGGTGCTGAGTTCCCTATAACTTGACCCAAGAGACAGAGCTATGCCACTAGAACCAGTGAGAACCAGTGCAAAGGGGCAGTGGCAGCAGAGAGAGCAGAATCAGGAAACCTGCAAAAGACAACAGTGCGTTTCCTTGCTCGTGGAGAAGCTGAAAGCCTCAAGGCAAGAGGTTTGCTGTCAGGATGTAATGCCACTGAGTGAGTCATTGGGGTTGGGGAGCAGACAGAGGACTAGGGTTGCAGTCCCTGGAGCTAGGGCTGGCGGTGAGTGCCTTCAGGAGCAGGCATAATGGGAGAGTGGAACTCTGGGCATTTATCAGCAGAGCTAGAAGTGCTTTGTTATAATTGCCTGAACCAGACAGACAAGGGACTGCCTGAGAGCCGGAGAACTAGAGAAAGGCATACCACTGGGACATGGCTGTCCTGATGGAAGAAGAACTGTATCCTAAGACTTTTTAATCTTGAATTATAACTTGTAACTTCCCTAATAAACTCCACAACCATGAATCTTATCTGTGAGTTCTCTGGCACCATTGCGAGGAATTAACAAGCCAAGTAGAGAGTGCCATGGGAGGGATGGTTGATGTTAGAATTGGTAAAAATGTTGCCGGGTAGGGGCATGTCTGACCCCTCACCTCCTAGGACTCAGCCTTAAACTGGTGCTGATAGTGACTTTTCTGCCTGTGAAGGTAGAGGTGGTCAGGTGCTGCCCACACATCACTTTTGTGCCCTACCTTCCCGCTCGGAAGAACCTGTGTTTAATTATTTCATCAGTGTCTTGGACCACCCTAGCATAACACCCATATAACAGCTGCATCATAGACAGGCCGAGGGGCACAGTGCTGTCTAGATTAGCCATTTCCAACCATTCACAAGTTCACATGATAGCCATACTGTGACAGAGAAGTGTAAAAATAAGTTAAGGATTTAAAAGGGTCTTTGTGTGTCCAGCTTTTAAGTTGTTCGTTTTCATATAGAGGAAGTTTCCAGAATGTTCAGTACCTCTTTCTGTCACCAGATAGATTCCAACTATGAAGTAGATGTCCTATAGTGACCCTAGAGGACAGAATGGAGCTGCCCCTGTGGGTTTCTGCACAGTAAATCTTTGCAGGAGGATAGAGCCTCCTCTTTCCCCCCTGGAACCTTTGGTGCACTCCACCTGCCGACCTTGTGGTTAGCAGCCCACTCAGCCACCCACATCTGCAGGGTTCCGGATCCTTGGGAAACCACATGAACTGCCCCCAAGTCTCCCAAGTTCACTGCTTCTGGATGTGACTGCGCAGTCTTCACTCTTGCTTTCTTCTGGGAGACCGAACCTAACTGCCAACCTTTCCTGCTACTGACTTCAAATAAATGATGAATTATATTGGATTCTCAATGAAAATTGAAGTATGAAAGGACTCCAGCAGCCCCCTTCCTGTGATTAGTTGCTACATTTGGCATTCCTGTATCAACTCTGGAGCTGTTGAGACTGGTTTTAGTAGGGGTATGGCTCTTTAAATGCATACTATTTTCTGTTTTCTTAAAAGAAATTCTCTACATCTCCCCCAACCCCCTTTCTGGCTCAAAGCTTTAACTTATTATTAGATTCATGTACTGTAGTAAGCAAAAAATTATTGCTATAAAATGATACTATATTTTATTAAAAATAACAACATGTGGAGCCATTGTTTCCCAATGTATCCTCCATCTAGGTATATATACTTCTGAAGGCAATGTTCTTATCTCTAACCTTTCCCAAAGAATCCTGTGCTTTTTTTATTTACACCATGTCACAAAGGCAGTTTGGACATCCCCAGGGGACTCAAATCATGATCCAAAATGTTCTTTGAGTTTGGGGAACAAAAAGAAGGCGTTAGGGGCAAGATTGGGGTTGTCGGTTGGGGTAACATTTTCCCATAAATTGGGCAGTCATTGCTATTCACGAAGAATGAGCAAGTATATTTTCATGATGGAAAAAAAGTTACTTAGCAGAACTTTCTTGGCCCTTTTCTCACCAATAGAGTTTTCAATTCTCTGAAAACTTTATGATAAGATTTCATAAAGCCATAATTATTCTCTGTCCTTCAAGAAAATCAATCAGGTTTCCCCTTCAGAATTAAAAAAGAAAGAGAAAGAAATTCAGTTGCCATAACATTCTGAGCTGACCTCTCTGCTTTTAATTTAACTGGCCCAATAGATAAATCCTCTTGGAAGCCACTGGATTGGGCTTTTTTTTTTTTTAATAAGGAAATTGAGAGGTGGGCTGGTGATAACAGTTGTTATTCACTGGGTTGCTAACTACCCAAGAGGTCAGCAGTTTGAAACCGCCAGCCTTTCTGCAGAAGGAAAATGAGGCTTTCTACTCTTGTCGAGTTACTATCTTGGAAATTCATGTGGACCTTGCCCTGTAGGCTCGCCATGAGTCAGAATTGATTCAATGGCAGTGAGTTTGTTTTTTAAGGTACCTGAGAACTTGACTGTAGCTATCTATTCATCGCAGAGATATATTTAAATACAATTTTTTTGAAATGGACCCATGCATACATCAATCAGAATAATCGAAGCAGTGCTTTCTACTTCACCCTGCTTTGTACATAGAAATGCATATCTTGTCTGACAGGTGTAAAGATACTCCCAGTTTTCACTTGTTAGCCCTCTTCACTTTAAAAATGGGATGCTTCTTAATTTCCTGATTGCCAAGTCCTAGCAAGACTGGGTGCCTTATGAATATGTAGAAGAGTTATAATAAAATTATATGCGTGTAGCAGCCCTGTGCATTCTGACACATGCTCCTGGAAGATTAGACTTCCTGCCGAGAAGAGGAAAATAGAGACTAGGACATGATTGAATGCATTACGTTTACTATGATTTTGGTATAAAAAACACTTCCTTCTGTCTCCTTTTAGATTCGTATAGGTCTGCACAAGCTCATGTTCAGTAAATCATTCAAAACGAGTCTGCTCAGCTCAGCCTTCCCCACTGTGCTAAGTGAGACCTAATTGCAGTGGATGTGGGCCGAGGAGCTCTTACTTCATTAGCATTACAGATTGGGCTCTTGGAGCTGACTTTCCTTGGTAATTTGTTTACAGTTGAACTTTGTAGATTTTTCACATCCTTAATCTAATAGTCTGCTAATTCAGAAGAGTCTTAGGCGGAGGGGTGGGAGGGAGAGAACTGGCCTATCAATCTACTTGTCAATAAAGACTTAGACGTCCTGGAGCTATAATGAGATACAATGTCAATGTCAGATTTTCTCAAACCAGAATGGCTGGCATATTATGCTGCTTTCGCCGGTTTAATTAAAATCACTCTACCCGTATAACTAAAATAAACCAACGAAATTCACTTGGTGATTCTGACATTATTGCATTTTAATTTGGGCTGCTTCTCTGGCTCATTTTCAAAATTTGCTTAAGCGAATAGTTTTCCCAGTCATTAGTGATCATTAGTGCCAGGTGAATCTCTTCCTAGAGGATGCACCCATTCACGCACCACTGCCGGTCACTGTTTTGCAGCTGGTGAGATGCCATTTCCATCTGTAACTCAAACTCACTGCTGCAGAGTTGATTCTAGGGGTTTCTGAAGTACAGCTACTCGTTTGGGTTTCCAAAGCTGTAAATCTTTGGGGAACAGAAAGCCTCCTCTTTCTCCCCTGGAGTGAAAGCACAGCCTTGTGGTTAGCAACCCATGGTCCAGCCCACTAGACCACAAAGGCTCCCTTATTCCCATAGCTACTTAAGTGTTTTTCATGATGGTTTTCTTGTATCTCTTTTTTCCCATTGATTCTGACTTAAGATAAATATTATCATTATTTCTTGGAAACAGATAGTATGTGACCAGGGTAAATGGCATTGAAAACTAAAGAAGAAAATTAATTTTTAAAAACGGACCCATGGGAACTTGTTAGTTTCTTGGGAACCATTGAAAGTGTGTGAGCTCCAAAGTGGCAGTGTTCACAGCTGGAAGGGTTCACACCCAGGGGCCCTCCGTGTGGTGAGGACCACCGGGCTTCTTCATTCCCTGGGCCATTGGTGTTAGTTAGCATGTCCGCTCAGAAATGCAGAACCTGAGGTGGAAAATGTTTTCGCTCTCCACCTCAGCCTCTTTTTCTAAATGGAAACTGCTAGTAGGACCCACTTAGTAACTCAAGTCCATTCAACCCACAGTGTGGCTGTTTTCAGTGATCCTCAGAAGATGTCTTCACCTCTGGGGATTCTCTGGCAGTATTACCTCGATACTGGATGGCCCCAGCTGAATGCCTTTGAACTGGGTGACTAGGAAGAAGCTCTGGTAGTAGAGTCTGCTGAGCCCAACTTTATTTCACTAGTTATTTTTCTCTCTACCTTATACTGCTCCAGCATCTTCAACATCTAGCCGTTAGAGTTTTCATTTTTAAAATAGCTGCTCCGTGCCTATCCAGTTTGGGCTTTGTGGAGACCACATTTCCAAAGTACCCTGTTGTAATCTGCTCGTACTGAATAAGCCAAGCCCCTGAATCAGCCTTCCTCAGAGGTAACCTCAGAGTTCTCTTCAATTTTGTTCAAAATCTACAGAGAGAGAGCGCGCGCAGTAACAGGCTCAAGTCCCATTGGTCCAAACCCTCACTCCTATTTCAGTTTTCACACAATTGTTTATGGAGTTTCAGGATGGCCTGACACAGTGAGGGAGAGGCATCTCTGCTCTTCGGGATAAAGAAATGTGAGCACTAGGGCTGGCATTCCTGGTACAAGCCAAACACAAACCAACCAAACCCACTGCCATCCAGTTGGTTCTGATTCATAGCAACTCTTTAACTGACTAGAACTGAGCCTTGGGGTTTTAAAGAATTTAAATCTTTATAGTAGCAGGGGCCTCATCTTTCTCCCACAAAGCAACTACTGGGTTTGAACCACCCACCTTGTAGTTAGTTGCTCATCACTTAGCCTACTATACCACTAGGCCTCCTTTGTGAGTGTCAAGTGCCCCCAATCATAAATATTACATATTGGCAGTAGACAATCAGAATTACAAGTAGTGACATATATTAGGTTCCTTCACTCAAAATTAATCTTTACAAATTGTAAAATATACATTACGGTGTAGCTATACATAGATATAAATGAGATTTCATTGTTCTAAAGCTTTTCCCCCTTTAAAGCATTAGAAACATTCACAATGGATTACTTTTCTTTGAAATCTAGTTGTTTGTTTCATTATGTCTCCGTAGCACTTTCTCTCATACACAACACTGACTTTTACAATTAATAAGTGACCCACAGATTAACAATATCTGCTTATCCCACAAAGAGTCATATGGTAGGTCTCTGGGCCCATTATTCAGATTCTGTCTCTACTCTTTGTTCAGGTGTCAGCGGAAGCAGTGGCGGGTGGGCCTCCCGGCCACCAGTGTGGTGATCACATTTCACAATGAAGCCAGGTCAGCCTTGCTGAGGACAGTGGTCAGGTAAGGCCAGGACTGCCACTCATTGCCCACCTATGCAGCTTTGAAGACTCAACTACCTGTTGGATACTTGGCACGGGTCTTGCATCAAGGCTTAGTCAGACTAGGGCTGTCGGTGGGTGGATTCAGAACAAGGCTCACCAACTGTTTCGGACAAGGGAGTGTGGATGACTCTTCTTCAAGGACTAGCATAAAGTTCTAAGAGCTTTTCAACCCCCAACTTATTCCCACAAAAGCCTGACAACCTGTCCTATTTTGTGTTTTCCCAGTGTCCTTAAGAAAAGCCCTCCCCACCTCATAAAAGAAATCATCTTGGTGGATGACTACAGCAATGATCGTGAGTATGGTGTCTCCCGCAAGCCATGGCTCTTGTTGCCAGCCTTCCTGGCCTGTGGTGCTAATGACCAGCAAGAGGCCAGAGATCAGGTCCTGAAAAGGAAGAGGCCTTTCTGGAAGGAGGCAATCAGCACTTCACTACTCAAGCATTGCTGTGCTTGAATGCAAACCACCTTAGTTAAAATCTCCGTATCAACTTGTTCTGTTTCTTTCTTTTGCCTAGCTGAGGACGGGGCCCTCTTGGGAAAAATTGAGAAAGTGCGAGTTCTTAGAAATGATCGGCGAGAAGGTAAGATTGTTTCTTCAATACCAAGACAGTTGAATTGCGAGTTTTCCTGAGCCCGGTAATAAAGAATTGTTTCAGCTAAAAATCAGAATTAACCACTGCAAATTATAAAAGCACATCTATTAAAGTGTATCTGCTCCTGAGTATAAATGAGAGTTGGCTTGGGAACGGTGTTCAAGTTAATTAATTGACATGTATGTACTCTAAGGCAAGAGTGCAAGGTCCATTCTAATTTACGTATCTGGGAAATTGGCTCTTCTCTTTCTTTTACAACCTTGGAAGTCTTTATGAGTTTAGAAGAAAAGCAGAGACTTTTCATGATGAGTTTAATGACTCTTGCTCCAGGCAACAGATAAAGTAACTGGGATGTGAGTTTGACAGCCCCCTGGAGGTGAGTCATCCTGAGAAGGAAAAGCACACTGCAACTACAGGCTTATGCAGGTTTTGCAAACGTCAGCCTCAAAACTGCCGTCAGTCTCCTCCGTGCTGAAGGTGGGCTCTCTTGGTCTACTTTTTTGGCACTTGTAAGAGAGGCTCTACAGGGAAAAATGAGGTAATTAGTGCTCAGTGCTGCTGGTAGCAGGTTTGGTGGGAGCTTAATGCCAGTTGTCTGGGCCTCCACTCTGAAGAAATCTTCCAGTGTGGGAATGTTGCACAACTGTAAAACGGGTGTCGTTTTTGCTATTTGAGGGTGGCATTGATTCTAGAGTGGTGGCCATGTTCCTCAGTCAAGGTGGTACAAATGTAACATCTTTTTCATACTAGAAATCTAATTAACCCAAAGTGTGATGGAGTCTCTCTAGATACTGGCATCATCCTGTCTTAGTATCAACCCTGTTGTTCAGGATGGCTGCGCATTAAGACAGGCCTTGTCCCTAAGCATGTTGACCTTGCTGGACAAGCATCAGTCTCCTAAGCTTAGAATAAACCAAAATCTTGGCATCTACCATGTTAGTTTTGTTTTAAAAGCCTAAATAAATGTGAATTTAGACCCGAAGTGTCTGTCACATCGTCACCTGAAAAGGATGCAAAAAGAAAAAGAAGAAAAGAGAGATTACTTTCTGTTCAGGTTGACAACTTAGGATGGACACATCATCAACTCACCTTACTAGAGAGCACCACAGCAGGACTTTCAGATATCACCCTGCCCTTTGTGCGAGTGCGGATGCACACTTGAATGAAGAACTCGTTTGTGTGTTTGCTTTAGCGAGAAGAGAGCAGAAGGGACTTAAGGGAAGCCAGATGGTGTCAGATCTATACGGAAGAAGTGAAATTAGAATTAATTGAGGGAGAAAATATACACAGACACATAATCCCTTCTCAAGGCTCTTCTTCCTTTTAGAGCTCGCATATTTCTACATAATCACAAGTACAGAAAGCAGTGTTACTAGATGAGTAGGTAACTTTCTTCCCTGAAAATCGATAGTGAATGAACGATCTTCATGAAATGAATATTAGTGCTGGGAATTTCATATGCCAGAGAATCATTAAGGGGAATTTAAGATCATGGCTTGGCCTCACAGTCAACTAAATAAGAATTTCTGTATTTCTGGATTGGGCCTTGATCATGTGTATTTTAGGGGCCGGGGAAAGCTGCCTAGATGATTTTCGTGCACTTTGAAGGTTTAAGGCTTAACTCAAATCTCATTTTATGATGAAAATGATAAAGTCCAGAGAGTTTAAATGACACGCTCAAGACCACAGTCATATAATGGCATCTATAGGGCCTTCTAGAACAATATTCACAATGAGTTCAATCTTTTTTTTTAAATGCATTAGTTAGATGATCAGTTAGTATTTCTCTTTTAGTCTGTTGATGTGAAACATATTGACTGATTTTCAAATGTTAAACCAATCCTACATTCCTGACTCAAGTCCCACTTGGCTAGTCTATAGACTTTCCTAGTTCTATATAATACTGAATATTTTTCTTAAGAATATTTTCTTAATATTTTCTAGATTCATGAAAACATTGGTTGAGAATTTTCTTATAGTGGATGTTTTAAGTTTTAAAATCGAGCTTATAAAATAGACCTCAAACCAAGATGAAGATTCCCTGCTGTTTTATTTTCTGAAACATTTTATAGAATAATATGATTTTTTTCTTCCTTTAATATTTGACAGGTTAACCAGTGATGCCATTTAGTATAGGAGTTTTCTTTGTGAATTTTATCTCTCTTGCATATAAGACAGTTTAGATTTTTGGCTTCTTTTATGTCAGTTTTGGAAATTTATGTCACTCAAAATTTTTTTCCCATTCCATCAAAATTTCAAACTTATTGGCACAGATTGTTTATGATACTCCCTCATATTTTATTATCTGTAGTATCAAACACTGTCAATATTCCCTTTTTCAATACTTTATGTCACTTACATTTTCTTTTTCTTGATCTTTTAGCTAAGCATTCGCTGACTTTGTTAATATTTTAAAAGAACCAGTGTTTATTTCCTTCCTTCTAATTTGAGTTTTATTTGCTTTGCTTTTTATAGCTACTGAAGATATAATTAAAGGTTACTAACTTTCTTTTTTAATAGGAAACTTAAAGCAAGAAATTTCTGTCTGTTGTTGTTGTTGTTGTTGTTAGATACCAACCACTCAAAGCACAGGGTTCTATGTAGTGAAACTCCCCAGCTCTGGACAGTCCTTGTCCTGTCGGAGCCTGTGATTGCAGCCATCCATTCAGGGCCTTCTTTGTGGACCCTCTGCCTTTCCAAGAGACTGGTCTCTCCTGATAGATGGCCGAGGTAAATGAGATAAAATTTTACCACCTTTCCTTCTAAGGAATAGTCTGAGTATACTTCTTCTAAGACAGATTTGTGCATTCTTCTGATAGTTCATGGTATTTTCAATATTCTTCATCAAAATCGTAATTCAAATGCATCAATTTTTCTTCAGAATTCTTTATTCATGATCCAGTTTTCACATACATATGAAGAAATTTAAAATATCTCAAAGTGAGTTCTTCACTATTTAACACTTTAAATAGCTCTTTTAGAGTAGATTCCTTCGCCCTTTACAATACACAGTTTGAGGTCTTTACTGATTTTATAGCTATATGATGGATCCAAATAAAATTAAATTCTTGAAAACATCAGTCTTTTCTCCATTTACTATAGAATTGCTTATTGGTCCAGCTGTGAGGGTTTTGTTTGTTTGTTTTATGTTGATGTATAGTCTACACTAAAGATTGGAGTCTTTGATCTTCATTGGCTAGTGCTTCAAATCCTCTTCTTCGGGAGGCTAGGTTGTATCTGTTACATAACACAGGTTGTTCATCGGTCTTCCTCCAATTTTTAAACATATATAAATCATTTACCCGGGGGCTCGTACATCATTTGTAGCAATCCATACAGCAATTTTATCAAGCACGTTTGTACATATGTTGCCATCATCATTTTAAAAACATTTTCTTTCTACTTGAGTCCTCAGTATCAGCTCCTCTTTTTCCCTCCCTCCCACCCTCATGAACCTATAAATTATTTTTTTCACATCTTACAACACCGTCTCCCACCTCCCACTTTTCTGTTGTCCATCCTCTTGGTTGGGGGTGGGGAGGAGTGTTATACGTTGATCCTTGTGATCGGTTCCCCCTTCCTTCTCCCTCCTCCTTCCCCCTACCTTCGTGGTTTCGTTACTCCCATTACTGTTCCTGGGAGGGTTTATCTGTCCTGGATTTCATGTATTAAGAGCTCTTTTTGTGCCAGTGAACATGCTCTGGTCTAGCTGAGTTTGTAGGGTAGAACTGGAGTCATGGTAGTGTGTGTGTGTGTGTGTATGTGTGTGTGTGTGTGTGTGTGTGGTGTGTTAGTGGTGGGAGGAATGTTGTGTGTTTCTTCAATGCTATACTGCACCCTGGCTGGCTCGTCCCTTCCTTTTGACTCTTCTGTGAGAGGATAATCATTTGTCTACAGATGGGCTTTGGGTCTCCACTCTGCACTCCCCCTCATTCACATTGATGTGATTTTTTTGTTTTTGGTGCCTGATAACTGATCCGTTCGAAACCTCGTGATCACACAGGCTAGTGTGCTTCTTCCATGTGGGCTTTGTTGCTTCTCACATAGATGGCCACTTGTTTATCTTCACTGACTTCAATTTCCTGCAGTTCTCTTTCTCTACTGCTGCAACCAATTTTGGATTATCTTCCAATGTGTACTTGCTTGTGATATTAATGATATGGCTTGATAATGACAGCTCTGTGTTAGAATTGGCCCAAAGTCAGCTATCGTCCAGTTGGTTGGCCTGATAGCTGTCTTCCAAGTTTTTTGTCATAGACCAATGAATGCTTGTAACATTATATCCATTTGTTCAAGCAACTCAATTGGTATTCTGTCAATTCTTTTAATACTTATCAGTCATGCAATCTCTTGAAGTGGTTGAAGGTCAATGGATTCTTGAGGCATAGTGACTATACCTCGCATCTTCTTTTGATGATTCATTTTGTCATTCAATACTTGGTCTCCAGAGTGCTTCAATATTGTGCCTCTAACCTTGAATTTTTTTCTTTAGTTCTTCCAGCTTGAACAAATACTGAGCATGTTCTATCCTTTTTATGTTCTCTCAACTATTTGCATATTTCGTCATAATACTTTGTGTTCTCCAGGTGCCTTTTGAAGTCTTCTGTCCATCTCTTTCATAATTTCATCTAGTCACGTGGCGTGTCAGCATTCAAGAGCAAGTGTCACAGTCTCTTTTGACATTTCTTCTGGTCTTTCCTTCTTTCCTGACTTTAAAGACATTTACTTTCTTCATGAATGATGTCTTGGGTGTCATGATGTCATCCCACAACTCATCTGGCCTGGATTATTAGTCTTCAAAGCTTCAAACTTATACTTGAGGTGGTCTCTAAGTTCAGGTGGGGCAGACTCAAGGGCATATTTTGACTCTCGTGGATTTGTTTTAATTTTCTTCCTTTTCAACTTGTTCACTCATATGAGTAAATAATGGTATGTTCTGCAGCAGGCCCCTGGACTATTTTAATATTGAACTTATCCCCATTTCTTTTATATATATATTCCTGTTTGAGATACGGGTATAATGTCCCCATTTATGTTTACAATGAACTGGTCTTGCCAAATTGTACGCAGTTTCTAGTGTCTTTTCTATCACCAGTGTCATAATTATTTTTTCTAATGTTTCGTTTTTTTTCTATCATTGATTTTAAGGTTGATGTATAAATTAGAACATCATTCTTATTAAGTACTCTTCCTTCTTGGCATGGATCCTGTCTTTGACAGTGTGCTACTGTGACAGCATCACACTTCACAGTTCGTCCTGAGATGTTCGTTTTGATAAAGCATGTGACTCCACTGCTCCTCAGTGTATTATCCCCAGGATAGTGGACGGCTCGATTCAACATAACCAATTCTGGTCCATTTCAACTCACTAAGGCCTTGCTTAGTGATCTTTACACATTCCATTCCATTTTTTGGTAACTTTACTTCCTAGATTAATACTTCACAATTCCTTGTTCTTTTTATCGATGGGTTCTTGCAGACTCTTCTCATTTTGAATCGTGTCCCATCAGCAAATGACGGTCCTCAAAGCTTTGCGTCTTCCCCGTCACTATGTTTGATTCTGTTTTGAGGATGCGGCTTTGAGGATGCGGCTTTAAGCCCAGTCACATTCTGAGAGCCTTCCGATCTGAGGTGTTTATCTTCTGGTACAGCGTCAGATAATAAAATATTGTCCTATTCTTAATGCTTTCGCTGCCTTCTCGAAAAGTAGATTGCCACGTCTCCCTTTCACCTGGCATGTGTTAGTCTGTAAGCTCAGCTCCACCTGCCACCGTGGGTGCGACCCTGTTGTGATTTGAGGCAGCAGGGGCACAGCTCTCAGCGGCACGGCCACACTCAGGTACCACAGCTTACCAAACTAACAGGCCGGCGCTACTCTTCACCCGCACCCCACCAATTTTGATCTGTTGTATTTTCATGACACACCTGTAGTTGTTGATAGATGCAATTCTGGCTCCTGAAGACCCTCTACAACACAACACAACCCAACCCAGCCCTATGCCATCCTCACAATTATGGTTGTGTTTGAGGCCATGGTGGGAGCCACCATGCCTTCCTCTTTTTCCATCATCTTCTATTTTACCAAGCATAATGTACTCTTCCCTCTTCCAGAGATTGGTCTCTCATTGTCCAAAATACGCAAGACCAGTCTCCCCATACTTGCTTTGAAGGAGCTCGTTAGAGACATGCTAGAGATAGTATTCTTCTAAGACATGTGTTGGTCCTCTGGCAGTCCATAGTACTTTCAATATTCTCTGCTAATATCATATTCAAATACATTGATTCTTCTGTGGGATTTTTTATTCTTGTTCCACTTTTACATGCTTATAAAAATACCGTGGATTGGTTCAGGCACACCTTTGTCTTCAAAATGACTTGCTCTTCAGCATTTTAAAGAGATCTTGTGCAAGAGATTTGGCCTGCCTATGTTGTTTTTTGATTTCTTGGTGGCTGCTTCCATGAACCTTGATTATGGGCTAGGTTATTTATTTAACATTTTACACTTACAATAATAGCAAAAACAACCCCAAAATGCCCTTGATGGCTCTGTGGGAGACTCACTGCCTTTAGGTGAGAATTTGGCGTGGTTAGGTGGATACATACTACTGCTTGCTATGTCCCCAGTCAACCCATAGGCCAAGTGTTACCCAGTCCTTGCTGGGCAACCTTGCCCTCCTCTGACCCTGTGTCACTGTCAGAATTGACAATCGTGAGCATCCTCTGAGGCTTGTGATGGCCAGGCTTGACCACAATTCTTGACCCTAAACTGGAGTTACCCTGATTCATTCACTGGGTTGCGCACACTCCTCTCAAGCAATCTGCCCTGCTCTTACCTGTGCCTGCCCTGGAGTGGGCATCAAGGAAGCTCAAGGGCTGGGTAGATGTCAGATCCCATAGGTTTCCACAGGCCCAGGCACTTGAGTGCCCCATCTTATGACTGCTTCTGACCATAGCGCAGCCCATTCCTGTGGTCCCTAAAGGATCAGAGCTAAGACCAGACGCTGGGGTCCCACTTCATTCACAGCCTGAGGGCAGCTCACCTTCTGGAAACAAGCTGCCAATACCCTAGCCTCAGTCCCACTTGGGTACCTAGGACTCTCTAGGGAGCATCCTGTCCACAGCACCCTGATTCCAGCCCTTGTCTCTGCTTCACCGAGCACATATGTGTCTCCGAAGACTATGTCCCATCATCTCTCCTGCACAGTGAAATACTGTGCACCTCAAATTTCCTTTCTACTTGCACACGAGGTCTGCTGGGCAGGAATCCTATCAGGAACTTGGTGTTCATTGCTGCCAAATGTTTGTTACTGCTACACAATACCAGTAATACTCAGACACATTCTGCATGAGCACAGTGAAGTGTTCTGGAATGCCCATTCTTCTCAAGACTACCCATAGTCGTTATGGTCCACACAGTCGAATGCCTTTTCAATATAAACTTAATGAGTTATCGTAATATATGCAGAAATCATAATATTTACTCCAGTAATGAAGAGTTGGAGAGTGTTGGCAGTTTGTCAGTTGTGGTAATATCTCCACTGGTGGTAGGTTCTGGATCATTTTATCCCTGAGAATGAGGATGGCTTTTATAGGCAGAAAATCAGTGAGGGTTGTCTGCATGGTCCTTTTACTTTCCTTTCATCTGTTTCATGCTAATGTCTCATTGCTTCCCAAATCAGCCTGTCCACTTTAGCAAAGCCAGTAGACATGTGGGCCCGGGTTTTCAAACAACAGACGTCTCTGCTTTAGTGTTGAAAAAAACAAAACCAAAACTCCAGCCAATCCTTTCACTGGAGAAAAAGCCCACAACGTACAGCTTCTCTCCTTCCCTTCCTCATTGTTTCTTTGTTCTGCAGCATTTTTTTCCTCTTCAAGCTCCAGTAAGATCTGATCTGTCAGTTCTCCTTCATTCTTTACGAGCTGTTCCTTGCACATCAGTAACATCAGGTTCGAAATCCGTTGCTCTTGCCCTATCAGTGGTTCTTTCACTGTCTTTTCCATTGTATTACCCTCATCAAGTGCTTGGATTCTGTTCACAAAACTGAACAATCTCTTCTGTTTTCCACACATCATTTCCCCATAACTTCTTCCCCGGAGTGTGCAATGTTCCAGGTACCAGTTTGATTCACTGTGATGTGAATGCATCAGTTTGGAGACTTCCTGTATTTATTCTGACAGCATTTGCTTTTTGCATTTCAACACTTTGCCATCATGCATGTGCACACTTAGGATTAGTATATCTTACTGATGAGTTTACCCCAATATTACTAAATGTCTTTCTCTGGTAATAATACTTTTGTCTATGTACACTTTGTCCAATGTTAATAAAGCTATACCAGTTCTCTTGTGTTTACTGTGTACTTGGTGTATACGTTTCCACCTCTTTAATTTCAATATATCTCTGCATTCATTTCAGATTATACTAACAGGCAAATTATAGCTAAATGCTATCCCACCCCCAATTCCATCTAATGATCTTTACCGTCACTCAGCGTATTTAGTTCATTACTTCTGGTGTAAGTGTTGATATAGTTGGATTTGTGCGAACTGTTTTTGCTATATTTTTTTACTTGTCCCATGTGTTTTCATGGGGTCGCTATGAGTTGAAACTGACTCAACAGCCTGTAACAACCACAGCAGCAACGTGCGCTTCGTTCCTATGTTCTTTTCTGCTGCAATCAAGTGGATTCCAACTCACAGTGACTGTATGTAGGCTTTCTGAGACTGGAAATCTTTACAGGAGCCGTCATTTCCCCCAAGTGGATTTAGTAGTGTGACCATTGTTATTGTTGCTGTTAGGGGCCATCTATGATGTTCCAGTCCATAACAACACAACAGAATGAAACACTGCCCAACCCTGTGCTATCCTTCCAGTTGCTCCCATGCCTGAGCCCATTGTTGCAGCCATGATGTCAGTCCACCTCCCTGAGGGCCTTCCTCTCCTTCGCTGCCCCTCCACTTTACTTAACGTAATATTCTTCTTTAGGGACAGGTCTCTCCTGACAAGATGTCCAAAGTATGTAAAATGAATCTGGCCATCCTTACCTTTAAGGAGCACACTGTCCTTACTTCTTGCAAGACAGATCAGTCTGTCCTTTTAGCAGTCCATGGTATGTTCAATATTCTTCTCCAGCACCACAATTCAAGTTCTTCAATTCTATTTCAGTCTTCTTTATTCAGTGTTCGACTTTCACACTTGTATGAGGCAACTGAAAATACCGTAGCTTCTCTCAAGAACACCTTAGTCCTTAGAGTAACCTTCTTGCTTTTCAGTACTCTAAAGAGGTCTTGTGCAGCAGATTTACTTAATGCAACACATCTTTTGATCTCTTGACAGCTGCTTCCATGAACATTGATCATGGATCCAAACAAGGCAAAATCGTGGACAACTTCAACCTTTTCTTCTTTTATCATGATAGCTACCTCTTGCCCCAGTTGTGAGGATTTGGGTTCTTTACTTTGAGTTGCAATCCATACTGGAGGCTGCAATCCCTGTTCTGCATCAGCAAGGGCTTCATTCATGTCCTCACTTTCAGCAAGCAAGGTTGTGGCATCTTCACATCACAGGTTTACTAAGCCTTCCTCCAGCCCTGATTCTACGTTCTTCATATAGTGCAGCTTCTCTGATTATTTGCTCAGCATACAAATTGAATAAGTGTGGTGAGAGAACACGACCTCGTGGCACACCTTTCCTGGTTTTAACCATGCAGTATTCACCTGTTCTGTTTGCACAGCTGCCTCTTGATTCGTGGACAAGTTCCACATGAACACAGCGAAGTGCCCTGGAATTCCCATAATGTGCTCTATATGTACTATAAAGGAGCGACATTTCATTTTCTTTACAATTTTCTGACTTGAAGTAAACCCTTGAATACATAATGTTTTTCATCAAAATTGAAAAATTATTAGTCTTTTATTTCCTTTCATATTATTCATTTTTCTTTCTTCCCCTTCTTAGATCCAATCACACATAGGTTATACCATATGGTATTAACCAATAGATCACTTAGCCTTTCTTCCCCCCAGTAGTGTGTCACTTTGCTCATCAAATAAGTTACCATAGGTACTTGTGTATAAGTCGACCAGAATATCAGCCAAGACCCCTAATTTTACCACAAAAACTGCATTAAAAATGTGCTAAAAAACTCAGCTTATACACAAGTATAAACAGTAATTTCTGTTGATTGATCCTCAAGTTCCTTGGACCTCTAGCATATCCAGTTTTCTATTAGACTAAAATGCTTCATTTTCCTTTTTAGCTTTTTTTTCTTTCAGCTTTAGACTTTTCAGCTGACCTTTTTTCTGCTGAGTTTCCCTATTATGACCATTGTTTCTTCTGTGTTTTTGAATATAATTATACTATTTCCTTTTAAAACTTCACCTGCTAATTCCAGCATTTGGGTCATTTTAGGTTAAGTTTCTATTGATATTTTTGTTTCCTTTCGAGTGTGGATCATAATGTCTTGCCTCTCATAGGTCTGTGTGGCAATTGAGTTACTGGTGTATCACTTTGAAATTGGATAGGTAGACTGGCCATTAACTCTCGGTGAAACCAACCTGTATTCCTAGGTCTGACCTTTCTGGGGCCTCTATTGGAAGAACTGAGGTGTTTAACAAGCGCCACCTCCATTTTAACCAAACCCATTGCCGTTGAGCTAATTTAGCCCAAAGCAACACTATAAGACAAGCAGAATTGCTTCCTGGGGCTCCCAGGTGAAGTGTGCAGACGTAGACGGCACTGTCTTTCTCTCGCAGCATGGCTGGTGGGTGCAAACCACTGACCTTGTGGCCACCGTGCCAACCGGGTTCTTATTTCTCTTGGGAGGATTCAACTCCCAACTTTTAAGGGTTACAAAAAGGGCGTACACTACTTGTCCTCACTGATTGTGGATCGTGGTGGCATCTGCATATCTAAAGCCTAGCCTATATAACAAAAATCATTGATGACCACATCCAGATATAAATATATGATAAGGCTTTGGGTGATGATAGAAAATGTTTATTCTTAACAGAGCACAAGTGTATAGACTGTATAATTAGACCAACAGTGTAACTAATTTTGTATAAAAGCCAGGCAACGAGGCTCTGTCATTTCTATGACTTGTGATAAGTCTTAGAAGACAAAGATGCAGGCAACACTGCTGCCATTAAATCATCACTGTTGAAGTCAACACTGTTAGCGTTTTAAGTGTCTGGGTGACACCTTCCTTCCCTCAGTTAATTAGAAAGCTTGGTGGCTGTGTCAGAGGAAAGCGTTTTAAAAGTTTTTCCTTATCGTTGCTTGATAAAGGAGACTTCAATTATGCAGGAGCCTTTCGATAGAGATAGCAGTTCTTAGAAGATTGTCCTCCGAAACATCGAATTGCCTTTTAAAAATAAGGTGCTTGGAGAAGGTACCCGTAGGGGCATTTTGATCCCACCAGACGAGTTAGAAGCAGCCTGTGGGCAGAGCGCTGCCAGCTGGGATGGGTGGTGTGGGTGCGGAGGCTGCGTGTGGGAGGGCACTCTCTCCTGACAGACTAGCTTTTGAATTATTCTCCACAGGATTGATGCGCTCAAGGGTCCGTGGGGCGGATGCTGCTCAGGCCAAGGTGCTGACATTCCTGGACAGTCACTGTGAGTGCAACGAGCGCTGGCTGGAGCCTCTTCTGGAGAGGGTGGCTGAGGTGAGGCCAGGGCCCCTGCGTGGGGTGGGGCTCCCCTGCGCCTTTCCTTGATGCTGGATCAAAGGATCAAGCAATGCCTCTTGATTGTGCGTTCCAAGAATATATTATTTGTTGTAGGAATAACTGTGTGTGGGGGGGAGGGGCGGGGCAGGGAGGTGGTGGATATATCACTAGTACATGACAAGGACCTGCGGAGGCTGCTGAAACGTTGAATAGTGTAAAGCAGCTGCTGTTCTCCAGGGAGGAGCTTAAAAGTGGCAGAGAGCTTAGACAAGGCTTCCTGACACCCAGCAAGTGCAGTGTCTGCTGTGTGCCGCTCACATCTGAGTGGGAGTGCCAGGGAAGCCTGTGCTTGGGTGGCCTCCCTCCTCTCAGGAAGGCCGGCAACTTCATGCCCACAGTGTTGGCACCCTGGCCTTGAAAACAGTCAGACCCAGCTTCCAGGTTATGCCCAGGTGGGCTGAGCACAGGGTAGGTAGTCCATGGTGGCCACAGGGTGATGGGAGGATCCGTGCCCAGACTGTGGCTACTTTCTCCCATCTAGAACTAATATCGTTAATACAAAATTTAGCCTTTTATACTTTCTTCTCCCTTGTACTTGTTTTATTTGTTTTGTTTGATTCCGTCTAAGAAAGGGCCCTCTTGAGGTGAGGAGTGCAGACTTAATGAAATTGCCAGAGAAAAATCGAATGAGTGAGTAGCAGCAATGGGAAAGGCCGTTGAGGGACAGTGAGTCTAAAGAAGCAACGTTTCTAGTATTTTTTAATAAGCTCGTCAATATTTACTGAGGGCTAACTATATGCTGGGTGCTTTGTACGCATTGCCTTTACTGGAGGCCTTCTTTCCTCTTGTCGGATGAAGAAACTTGAGGTTCTGGGAACTGCAACCGCTTATTCAAAGTCACTCAGGTGACAGATCTAGGATTTCAAACCAGGCTTGACTGAGCCTCGGAGTGATTCAGTCTCACACACCAGTATAGAAGGAGAACCCTTCCCGCAACTACCACAGCCCTGCCTTCCTCTCCAGCAGGCTGCTTCCCGCTGAGAAGCCTCACGGCCATCCAGTCGATTCCAAGTCACAGTGACCCCATAGGAGGTGGCCGAGGCCTTGCAAATGTGTACAGAAATAGGCGGTCTCATCTTTCTCCCTCAGCACTGCTCGCAGGTTTGGATTCAGCAGTGAACAGCCCAATGCTTACCTGCCAGCTTCAAGCACAGTCAGCACAAAAACCATGAGCACATTAATTAATTAAGTCTGGAGGGGCCACTGAAGTACTCTGATTCTCAGAACTATTTAAAACAGCGGTTCTCAACCCGTGGGTCACAATCCCTTCCACAGGGGTTACATGATTCATAACAGCAGCAAAATTACAGTTGCTAAGTAGTAATGAAAATAATTTTATGGTTGGGGTCACCACGATAACATGAGGAACTGTATTAAAGGGTCGCAGTATAGGGAAGGTTGAGAACCACTGATTTAAAGCATCTCCCAAATTATGGAAGAAACGTATTAAGAATATTAATTTTTCATCGAGCCTTGTCATATGCAAAGAAAAAAAATAAATGAAGTGGACTTAGAAGGAAATCAGGGTAGTGTCTTTGGTCCCTTGCCTAAGTCTAGCCTGAGCCAGGCAAGAATTCTGTTCACCTTTGTTGCTGACATTGTGAGGTCCATTTTTGCTCCACGAACACAAAGGATATCAGAAGTTGAGGCTTAACTAGTGCTATGGGCTTCCTCCCAAGAACTGCAGGCTACACTGGTTAAACCCTTCTCTCTTATAGAGCCCATTAGGAGGTTGTTTATTTAGCCAAAGTGAGCAAGCGCACCTCTTTTTCTCTAGTCCTGTAACCAAGCATGGCGCTTTGCAAGGAGTGGAAACAGAGTATCTGCCGGTTGAATGAGAATGAATGAATGAACGAATGAATGAAGTTCTACTATTTCTTGAAACTGGCCCAGCAGCAGTGACCTACTATTTCAGGTCCTTGTTGCAGCTCCTCACACTTAGGTTCAGTTCTGCTCTCCCTGCCCAGTGAGAGTATGTGCTTTCAAATGCATGGCATCTATTCGTATCATTTTGAGCATCACAGCTCAGGGCTTTTGCTGGAGAGATTAGCATTGATTAATCTGGTCTCCCTGCCAGACTGTGAGCTCTTTGAGAGCAAGAATCTGTTACTCATTCTGCTTATCCTCAAAGTTTAGCAGAATGGCTGGCATATGATAGATACTTAATAGCGGAAAGATTTGAACGTCCCTTCCATTTCGTTAAGTGCCATATTTTCTGACCCGCTGTGCTATTTCTCTGTTCTCAGTGCACTACATGGTTTACTTTTCCTGAAAATTCTCCGCTGGGTGGTGTGGGAGCTTCAAGATGCTCTCTTTCTTTTTTCCTCTGATTTATTATGCTCAATCCTTTTACTCATTCATTTTATAGCCTTTCTTCTGGCTAACCCAGGGCACCTTAAGTGGCTCAACCCCTTTGTTGAAGCTCAGCATGAGGCAAAGTCTCACTGTGTCTCTCAGGCTCAATTATTCTAATTGAAAGGGGCCAAAGAAGTTAAAAGGCCTGTGTCCACACACCCTTAATCAGAAAAAAATGACAGGGTACCACAAAGAAATGGCCCATTCTAGGAAAAATCATTTCTAGGTAAACAGGGAGTGTGGAAGTCTCCAGTGCATTCTGTTTACCTCCTGCCAGGGTCCTACTGATAGCCTTCAAGTTACAGACCCGGGCCTGTAGAAATCTGTGTCTACTCTTTGTGCTGTAGGTATCCTAGCAATGAGTTCATCCTTGCTGGCTTCATTCCTGAGGCTGACCGACAGCAGCTAACAAGGGACTGAGGTTTCCATACGATTTACGAAAGCTTCCCTGCAGTCGAACATGTCCTGTGTCAGGAAAAGCTGCAGGGGGCCTGGGAAGTGCAGGCATGGGCTTGGCCTTAGGTCATCTGGAGAATGCCTGAGCCGCCCAGAACACAGAGCTGTTGTCTCTCAGCCAGTGACTTGCCCCGGGCTGCCAGACGTTCGGCTTCTCTCACTCAGAGCTTCGTGCGTCTGTGTGAGAGTGGGGAGCAGAGATGCTCTGCTGTGGGGGGGGGCACCCCCATTAGGCTTAAAGCAGTGAGTCTGACAGTTGAGTCTTCACCGTGACCTTTCAGTACACCGTCCTTCTCTTTGCGGGGTAGATTTGTGTGGGAGAGCTGCCCTGATGATTCCTCTCCTCGTTCTTTCAGGACAGGACCCGGGTCGTGTCGCCCATCATTGACGTCATTAATATGGATAACTTCCAGTATGTGGGGGCCTCTGCTGACTTGAAAGGCGGTAGGTGTCGGCACAGGTACCAGGTGAGGGTTGGCCTGCCTTGCTCTCCCCGCCCACTTGCGCCTCCGAGCTGTGGCCCCAGCTTTCACATGACAGTGTGTGCGCACGAGTCCAGAACATCTGTGTCCTCAATACAGCGCGCTGCAGAGAGACGGAGAGAAGCCACCTCTTTTAAAGAACCTGCATGCGCTTCTCTTTGCCCCTACTCTTCTGGAGCTTTTGTGAAACGCTGGCCGCACTGAGCAGCACGGCTTCAGTTTTGCCAGCAATGACAGGGCCCTGTTGTGATGGGGCGAGGAGACAGGCACCAGCACTGAGCGGCAGGGCCTGGAGAAACGTGTGGAACAGAGCATTTGTTGAGTTGAGAGGCCAGAGTTTGCCTGCAGCCCTCTTCTCTGACACCCTGTTGCTTTTGGCTGCGTGGCCCTCTACCTATTCACCCCTAACCCGTTTTCTCTACATAAGACCAAACAGCCCCCGAGGCTGGTGGCCACTCCTCCGGATCCCCACCAGTACTGTTCTGCCTTACGTGGGTCATTTTTTCGTCTGCATCTTCTCATACCCACCCCAAAGCGATTCGTCGGATACACTGTTTTCGCTCATAAGAAATGACCGAAGGCCCCAGAGAGCTTTTGCTTCTCTGGGTATACTTGTCAACACTATATGAGAAATGGCCACGAAGAAACCACTGAAACACGGAACCTGTGCGTGTCCATTCTGTTGGTTCCCAGGGTGGCAGCGCCGCATGCCAGGCGCCTCTGGAAAATGCCTCTACGCGCTTGTGAGAGAGGCAAGGGTGCTGGGTTGACCCATGTCCACACTTGGAGTACTTTCAAATAATACTATTAATCAGCCTTTTAGAATTTATTTTTCCATATACGTGTTTTATTTATTTTCTCTCACTCCTTAAAGAGTTGACTTGGGGTGAGGAGTGTAGACATAATTAAATTGCCAGAGAGAAAGAGAACGGACAAGTCGCAGCAATGGAAGAGGCAGTTGAGGAACAGTGAGTCTAAATACCAAAATTACTTGTAATTTTGATAAGCTTTTAAATATCATTTATTGAGGGCTAACTACAATATCTTTAATCAAGGCATTGCTCCCCTACTTCACAAAGCCCTGAAGGCCTGCGGAACCCTCATGGTCCCCACCATACTTGGCATTGCTGGTCTCGGTACAGGTACTTCCTAGTGCTTATTCAGGGCCACCGTCCGGTTGCCTCTTTCCGAGCCTGACTCTGGTCAGCTGTCACTACACTCAGGGTCTCTGTGGGACCTAAGCCCCAGCGATTCCACGATTCCACTAGCCCAGTAATGAATGCTTAACTATTACGCAGCTGCTTGGCAAACTTTGCCTCTGAAAATGCAGCTGAGGTCCTAGAAGTGAATGGAGACCTTTCTAAGAAACGGAAAGATATCACAGTTGTTGCCATGTGTGTGATTCACCCAACATCGGTGAACTAACTCCGCACCCTAGTGTCTCGGTGTCAAACACGGGCTGACTTTCCCACCTCAATGTTGTGAGCTGATTAGAAGCACATAGCATTCTCCTGACGGCCATATGGACAAAGAGCTAGCTAACAGTCTACCATCAAAAAAGCAGACTACACAATTAGAAAACTGGGCACCAGCCTTACAAGATAGAATGCTAGGGCCAGTCAGTGAGCCTCAGGCCTGGTCCTGACACTGTAGACTGGTTCATTCCACTCCCCCCACCTCCCCCCCGCCTTAGCTCCCATAGCCACTTCTCTCAGGCCAAGTCACCCAGGGGCAGGTTGTGTCACTGCCCTGCCTCTGGGCTTGCTGTCAGAGAGAGGAGGTCATAGTAGTGCCTCCCTCCCCGAGTCGCTATGAGATTGAAGGTTTCAGGACCTGGGAGATGCAGAGAGCAGCACTGGACCTGGTGCCGTGCTGGTGACAGGAGACCTGAGCAAGACCTCAGAGACTCACAGTAAGGGGCGTTTAACATTCTAGGAAGTTTATAAGAAGTGACGAGAAGAAAGCGTTTGTGTCTAAAACAGAGTAGTCATCCTCCCCACTGTCTGGAAGAGCCACGACTCAAGGTCTTTTTTTCTGACAGGGCTACTGTTTGGCCCATGCAGTCTGAGGGGGCGAAGTGTTCCTTCAGGGCCATAGGCCTTCTGCTGAGCCTGAGGAATGGGGCCGGCTCGCTCTGTGAGCATTGTATTCAAAGCCTTCGGACAGAGCTCAAGGATGATGGACTTTTAGCACATTTTTGACTAGTCCTTTTTGACCAATTCTCTTCTGACCAAATTAATACATTAATAAAAATAATACGGGAGTTATGGAATCCATAAAGAAAGAAAGTGACTACCATACCAAGGAGCTTTTTGAAGCCTTCGCTGCCTCTGGACAGCGTATGACTTTGTCTTCCCGGTTTGCGGGCTGTTCCCCACCCCCACCCCGCATGTGGAAGGAAGTGTGTCTTCTTTAAAGTCTGAGCCTGCATTGGTTTCTTCGGGACTTTTCTCTCACTGCCTTCAGCCACCAGCCACTTTTGCCTGAGCCTGTTCCATCGAGAGCTGGGAAACCGTTTTCTACAGATGCCCAGGTTGGGCTATAGCACAACCTACACCCAGTCCCCTTGTCTTTACTTGCTCAGACTCTGTGCACCGGGGTGGCCCAGCAGATGGCGCCCTGGATTCACAGCTTGCAGATGCCAACTCCAGACTTAGGCTTTGCAACAACTACCAAAAAGCCCCTCGGACAAAAGTCAGAGGCAGAGAGCCCAGGAGGCACAGAGTAAAACTAGACGAGGCTGAGCTTGCTCCGCGTGCCTTCTCAAAGGCAGGACCACAAGCTGCAGGATTTGCCAGAATGCGTTTGCTGACCTGTCTGGAGCACATGACCCAGGTCCCTTTGTGAGCAAAGCATGGCCATCTGTGTGCCCAGGAGGCTTGATGCCATGGTTGTGCCCTGCCATCAGCCCAGCCCCAGTATGAGGCACATCCTCTCCTGTCCAGAATGGCCTGTGGATTCTAGAATGGAACTTGTCCAACTTGTCCAGAGATGGAAGGTCAATTGTGTCCCGTTTGCAGCTGCTTTTACACTCCCTCCCACCAATTAGATGGAAGTTTGCAGGGCCCGAGAACCAACCCTACTCGCTCTGTGCCCTCTTTAGCCTGGTCCTAGGGTCACCCAGGCAGGTTTTCCTCCCGGTCACCCCTTCCGCTCCCCAGCCTCCTTCCAGCGTTGGGTAGGTCACTGTCTGCACCAAGACCCCAGTTCTCCTTTTCATTTGCTTTGGTTCTTGCACATTTGTAGTTACAGAGAACTCTGACCCAGAGGTTTTCCCTCTTTGGGGAAAAAGGTATAAATACGCTCCCCTCCCTCCCCCTTCTGACCTCTATGCCCTGGTCTCGCTCTCTTCCAGCCAGAACCCCCTCCCTTTGTTTTCTTTTTCAGTAATTCTTGTGCAAATATCAAGTGTTTCTAAAGCTGTAAGGGAATTCACGTGACCAGTCTCTGATGTCAGTGGCCTGAGATTCTTTTCTGTCTCGGCAGGTTTTGACTGGAATTTGGTGTTCAAATGGGACTACATGACCCCTGAGCAGAGAAGAGCCCGCCAAGGGAACCCAGTGGCCCCAATAAAGTAAGTGTCATCCCTGCAGGAGCGTCAGCCAGACTCTAGGGCTTTGTTGTCCCTGGACCGAGTCAAGCCCCTGCCTCCGAGACTCCCTTTGGCCAAACTCCAGGCAAGGCGCTGTCTGTGCCATAGAACACAACCCACGGAGGCTTCCTTCAGATGCAGTCGGCTACGTCTTTATCCAGTGGATACCCAGTTCTGTGTGTTCTCACGCGTAAAGCGGAGCATTTTCATAGCAGAGTGGGGTCTCCGGTGGGTCTCTGTGACACAGTAACAAAGGGCGAGTCACAAGGGCAAGTCCCGTTCACTCCAACCTGGCTTGTCCGCCCCTGCAGAACTTCACTCTCCTGTTTGTCCACGGGAAAGGCCGCTTATGTTCGCACGTGAATCGCTGGAAGATCCCCTGACCGAGCAGCAAAGACAGGAATGTCAGGGAGTAGGACGTCTTTCTCTAGCCTGGGAGAACATGTGGGGAGCTAGTGAGGGTAAACTGTCACACACAGCTGAAGATGACTTTGCACAGACTAGCCATGGGGTACATTTGCCCATCCTTACTCAGCATCTGCAGGTGCCATCCGCTCATGCCGCATTCCGGGCGATGTCTTACTGTGCCACTGCTGGGGCAAAGCCAGGGCTCAGTTAGCTCTAGTTGTGAGTCCCATCTGCGGGTGAGGAGCAAGTGGGGAATAGAGTGAGTCCCCACTCTATAAATAGAGTTTTACAGTTGAAGATATGGCTCCATAAAATGACAGTGAGAACTAGCATTGATTGAGTGGCAGCTAGAGCACCGAGTTCTTCATGCTTATTGCTTCTCGTCGCTCTATGGGGACGCTGAGACCCATTAAGTTTCAGTTGCCGACTTGAGCAGCATTTGAAGCCCAAGCAGCCCTGCTGCAGGCAGCGCAGGCCCATCCACTGAGCCTTGGTGAAGAGCCTTAGTTCCGCATGGTGCTGCAGTGGGGACGTTGATTCAGGGCAAGTGGGGTGGGCATCTGGGAGAAGCAAGGGCCCAGCAATGGGACCAGCACATTGAACACCATGCACACAGCCAGGGCTCGGAGGTTATTTTGAAAGTGACCCTGCAGTTCAGAAACGAAGGGCTTGCTCCTGATGTGAGAGATCGTGCAAACTTGTTTTGACCATCAACTTCTTTTGTTCTCTCCTGCCCCCTTTTCTGCCTCCTCAGAACCCCCATGATTGCTGGAGGGTTGTTCGTGATGGATAAATTCTACTTTGAAGAGTTGGGGAAATACGACATGATGATGGACGTGTGGGGAGGAGAAAACCTGGGTGCGTATGAGCCTGCTGTTCCCCCGCAACAGTTCAGTAGCAGGCAGCTTCAAGTGCTGGTGAAATGAGGGACCTGTCCTACACACCAGCGAGCAATGGGAAGGAAAAACTGAAGCGTTCCAGATTTGGCAGAGGTTGTGGAATGCGGAATTCTAATTGGGGGGAAGAAAATTGAGAGTTAAAATGATACTCACTCTGGCCTAATTCATCCCCGCTTAATTACAAACAGCAGCACTCTTAAAGTGCCTTGGGTTGGGCACTGTGATGTGTCACCCTAGAGTAGAGCGCTAGAGAAGACAGGATTTCTTGGAAGGAAGTCCAAACCCCTGGTACCATTTGAATGCAGTGGTTTGGAAAGCTGGTCGCACACATGGGAAGCGCGTTCATTTTCAGCTGTGGGAATGGGGCAGTGGACACCTGGGTGCTGTCAACTCGGTTGTCATCGTGGGATGCAGGTAAGGGGAGCGTGCACTCCCTTCCTGACCACTTTTTTTGCAAATGCTTCTCATTTGGTTTTTACGGTTCTTATTTTTATGAACAACTATAACTGTGTAAGTCATTTTTACTAAGGCTTAAAGGCGATGAGATTTTTTACCTTTGGACTATATTGGGAGATGGGTTCCATTTACTGCGCAGAGGTCTTTTGTTTAATCTTCAGAAAGTATGTTTGCTTGTTTTAATGTAAGACTGGAATTTTGACTGCTTGAGAGTCTTCATTCATTCTTAGATTGCACTCTTGCTGGGCATATGTGCCCTGCGGTAACGGGGGCAATGGGGAGGAAGAGGGCGAGGCCATAGTTAGTTTGAAACGGTGGAATTCTTCTTAGGAGCTAAAAAACCAAAATGCCGTAGCCTGTTATTTTTCTCTCGTTTTCATGATGTGAAACTTAGTGATAACAACGGATCCTCAGAGGATATTTTTTTCTGCATTGGGTTGATGTTGAAAGCCCATACAGATCACGGACAACATGCGAGGGTGGGGAGCCAGGGGTCAAGCACCTTTTCATTGTAGGGCTTCAGAGTGATGTCTTGACCTATACTTAGGGCCTGGCATGGGCCACGTCGGCATGAAAGGAAACACGTCAGCCTCCAGGAGGGAAGGCCGAGTGTGCCTTGCTCTCGGGCCGTCAGGGAGGGAGGGAGTGCAGTTCCCCTGAGGAGGAAGGACAGGGGCACCTGAGCCCGTACGGCCCCTTAGGTGAGGCGTCACAGGGGAAAGCAGGGGTGAAATCGAAGTGCGGTGTCAAGGCCAGTCCTGTTAGCTGAGAGTCCTGATCCGACAGATGACATCGACCAGGGGTTGAGCAACAGTTAGCCAGGAACACTATTCCATGACAACTGTGCTTTGTCATGATGTAGAAAGACGAAATATAGAAGGAGGGAGTGCACCCAGCGACCAGAGGGAGGAAAGATTTTTTTTTTTTACTCATCTGGTGTGTTGTCGGTCTGCTTTCTCTACCTGTGTCGCTGTACTGTGAAGGAGGTGTGAGCAGACCCTGACGAAGGGGCCATGTCAGCATCAAACTACCAGAGAGACTGGAGCAGTCTGCCTTACTCATTCTGGGCTCTCTCTCTCTTTCCCTCCACTGCCTCTGATAAGGTTCTTCTGATGGAACTTTCTACTCAGGCTTGAAGGTTAAGCATGCCCAAGAGTTCCAGCAACAAAAGTCCTTAATTTAAACCTTTTGTCTGTTTGCAGCACTGCCTGTGACTTTTCCCCAAGATGCTGTGCACACTGAGTTGTGATCTAGGACAAGGGGTGTGCACGCACACATACGCATATGCTAGGAGAGGAGGGATCCAGCTATGGCTGAGTAATTCACATTCCAAATAATAGCCTGGACTCCTCCAAAATAACGGGAGCTTCTCAGACTGCCACTACAATTTCCTAACTTTGACTGGAGATCCTTATTAAAAAGAAGAGAAAAGAGACTGATTCTTAGTTCTTGTGAGCGGTACGGTAAGGTACTTGTTAATAAAAAAATCTTGGCCTGCCTGCATACTGTCCGGGTGCTTGCTAGGTGCTCTCCTTGCAGTGTGACCACACATGCTTCCTGAAGTGGCATGAGCCTGCTCACTCCAGTTCAAAACCCTGCAGACAATGTGCCTTTATACCTAAGATACACGGACGCTGAAGCCACAGTTTAAAGAATTGGGGGTTTTCGTTAGAGCACACTCTCCAGTACAGTAGCTCAGGTAGCCAAATTCTCCTCAGTGACTATACCAGAATATGAAGCGATGAGTTCTGCTCCTGAGATACTGTGATTGTTCCCCATGTATCCGTGGAAGGCCTGGGGTAGGAGGTAACTATTAGGCCTTTCCCGTACGGTTTTTGAGGCTGTCTTTGTAAGTAGGGACTGTCCTTCTGGATTACAAGGTGCCAAGAGCCTGAAGAACTGACCAGCAATCACGTGGGAGACATGACCCATATTATTTATTCATAGGACCTCGGCAGTCACCAGATGTAGTGTTCATCCCTGATGAAATGGGCTCCCCGGTCGCTTAGGCATTTCTTGGGGTGCCATAGGTAATGCACAGCTGAGAGGTGCCGGGAGGGTGGAGTGTCGGTCTCTCGTGTGCATGCTTCAGGACCATCTGTGGGTTGTTGCATGGCCACTCGAGTCCACTACAGGAGGGTTGCCGGGGGCTGAGGGGTCTGTGTACCAAGCCTCCTCTGGCTGTGGGCCCTGTGCCCTAGAATAGGAAGCTTCCTTACACGGGCAGCTCTGTGCTTTGTGCGTTGCTGACTTCTCTGGTGGAGTCTTTTGCTGAACTCTGTGTGGAATAGTAAGCTCGTAGTTCACTGGGGCTCGTTTGGCAATGTCTTCTACCAGCTGCAAGCTATTCTACGCAGCACAGTTGTTTTCCCATCGTCTGCACCTGGGCTCTGCACTCTTTCTCAGTTGGGCCCCCAAACAAGGGAATACATTGTGCTTGTTATTATTGTCTCAGATTTGAGCCAGACTCTGTCTGATAACTGGCCACGTCTAGTCCACACTCTCCCTGCTGCTGCTATAGTCTTTAAGGTCTGTGTTTATAGTACTGGTTCTTTAACAGCCTGGAATACCTGCCCTTGCTCCTGATTCCAATCCTATATTACTTCTTTCTTTAATACCTGATACGGTGGGGAGGGGCAGCAGAAGATCCGGGCTCAATGGAGCATGGGATAGGCTTTGAGCTCATCAATCCCAGTAGCTGGAAATGCCTTCATTCTTACCTGAATAGACGACACTCAAGGATCTGACTCCCAAGTCAGGTTTTCTGCAGCTTGGCATCATTGATATCCCATCCCTATAAGCTCAGATGCGCCAGCAGCTCAGCTTGTTGAGAGGGGACAAACGAATCACAGGCTTTGATGCCCATGTGCTCCCTTGACCGGCAATATTGCTCACCACACTTGGCCTCTGCCTGAAAGATGAATTTAATTCTCTGAAACTTGTCTAAGGTAGTCAGGCACATCATGCCCCCAAGCAGGTTTTTCACCATGCACCTTCCCCCACCTCCCCCACCACACAGCACAGTGTGGTGGCGCTTGGAAACCCCACCCTTTTTCTCTGGGATTTGCTCTCATGAACCTTTGCTCCCCACTCCTAAAACACCCCTCTCCCCTGCCCCTCCCTGATGCCTGTAGTGGTATCCTGGAGTTTTTTGGGCTCCTGGCTGGCTCATCAGCTGTTTGGAAAACCACCCTAAGTAGTGACCATCCTTCCCAATTATGAGGTGCTAAGACCCTGAAGAACTGACCAGGAATCACTCTGGGAAGCTAAGTTGGGGACTTAGTCCTTACACATCGGGCTAATGAACACAGGGTCAGCAGTTTGAAATTACTAAGCACTCCATGGGAGCGTTCTCCTCCTGTAGAGGATCACAGTCTTGGACCCCCCCAGGGGCAATTCCATCCTGTCCTATAGAGTCTCAAGGAGCCAGAATCAACTCAGTGGCGGTGAATTTGGATTTTTTGAGCTTCTGGAGGTGTGGTACTGCACAGCTGGCAGAGTCGGGGTTTGCCTACACCCTTCCTTAAGCAAGCAAGGGTTCTTACACTGTTTAAGGTCGGGAAGGAGAAGGAGGTCTGTGAGCCAGGACGGGAGCAACTGCTCTGACCGCAGGCCCTGCATCAGAAACTGCTACTTAAGGGCAATGTGGTCTGCTCTCTTGCAGTGCCTTAAGTGAGAGGGGCAGTTCGGGGGGGAGACCATGGACAGGACATGCAGGGGTGCTCATATGAGAGGGTACCCAAAAAACTGGAATTTTCCCACCCCAAAGCTATGTATTTAAATGTTTTGACAAAGCAACTTTGTCACCTTCAAAGTACTTTCCATTGCACTCATTACATTTGTCAAATCTACCATGCCGTTCTTGGAAACATTTTTCAGACTCATTTGTTTGCATGGCGGACAGCACCTCCCTCTTTTTTTTCTTTCACCTCCTCTATGTCGCTAAATTGCTGTCCTTTCATGTCCCTCTGCATTCGCGGAAACAGGAGTCGCACAGAGCAAGGTCAGGTGAGTCAGGTGCGTGGGACAAGAGAGGCATGCTGTTTTTACCCAAAAACTGGCACACTGAGATGGCTGTGTGAGCAGGTGCATTGTCGTGGTGGCAAAATCTGCCACAACTCAGGCCTTTTTTGTTGCACACTATTACACATCTGTACCTCTACACAAACAGCTTCCTTAACAGTCTGCCCTGGTGAAACACAGTGTAAATGCACTACAAGTCAACATTTCCTTCCGTTCCGGAAGCTGAGGTACATCCACGATGAAGTTTGTGATCAAATGACATTTCACTGTCTTTGAAATGAGAAAACCACTCTATTTTCTCATTGTGCTGTTCCTATAAGCTGTGTTCAACATCACAACAGTTTCTGTGGCGCTTTTCACTAGCAGGAAACAAAATCTCACACCTACAGGCTGTTCTCTTAAATTGGCCATCACAAAAACGAGGTTCAAGCAAAACTGCTTTTACAAAAAAACCACTGTGACCAGAGAGAACCTTCCTAGGCGATGGCACTGTGCTCACTAACTCAGAGCAAGTTGCTTGATGCTCACCTAGTGGGACAAATGTGTACTACTAAAGCTCCACTCCTCCCAGTGCAATTCCAGGGTTTTTTCGTTTGTTTGTTGTTGTTGTTTTTGCTACCCCCCCCCCCCCATATACCCTATAGGGAGTAAATCTCTGCAAGTAGGCTGGCTCTCTCACAGAGTAGCTGGTGAGTTCAAACCATCAGCCTTTTGGTTAATAGCTTAACATTCAACCCAGTACACAACCAGGATTCCTTGGATAAAAGTACAGACTGCCACAAGTTCTATGAAATCATCTTCCTCTGGCTACAGGGTCCAAGAGAAATACAGTGATGCCTTGGTGGTCAAAGTCAGGTCATTCCAAATCCATGTTCAAACACCAAAAAGTTCAAGAACGGAACTATTTCTCCCATAAGGAAATAATGGAAAATCAAATAACTGGTTCGGAAGCCTCAAAATTACACTTATAAATACATTTTCCCTGGAATTTAACACAAAGGTAAACAGCCCTGGGTTATGGAAATACCCCTTAAAACATCTAAATGCAATAAATCCAGTTTTGAATATTCAAAACACAATATAGTAAATAAAATTACCTTACTTTTCATTATGTTTTGTTGTTTAAAAACCCGTGGGTTTTCAGGATACACTTTAACATGGGCTTCACTTTAAAATCCCACCAGCATTCCCACACAACAGAGTGAGCCTGTCTTTCATAGGCTTGTGGCCTGGCATTGCCTTTCCTTCTTTAGTAATGAAGGTCATATTGGGCATTTCCCACCCCCACCCCTCAAAGTCCAAGGTCATCCTAGTTGGATTCATGCTGGGGAATGGAGCCCTCAGCGTCCACATACATCCTCAGCAGAGTCAGCCATGAGTGGGTCAGCGTCCTCTCTGTTTGCACGTGCTGCCTGGATTGGATCACTTCCACATGCTCGCCACTCGCTCCCACAATATTTCCATTAACTCACTACCGAGGCTTTGGGCCTTCTCATACATGTATCGCTGTCGACTAAGCCATCACCACTGAGTTTCTGATTTATCTAAATTAACAGTAACTTTTCAGACTCTTCAGTAATCTGGGTTCTTTGTTTCATGGTTAACGATTTCACACCTTTTTGCTATATTTGCTACTTTAATCAGTTGTTCCCCTCCCCACCCCCCAAAAAATGTTGATAATGTCCACGAAGCCAGGTTGTATCCAGCCACCAAGTCAGTCAGACAAGCGGCGACCTGAGTCAAATTTCACAATTTCTTTGTATGACTCTATCATAGTTTTCACAGGGTTCCTCTTAGCTTTACTGTTCGTACCACTCATTCTCTTTGAAGCCCTGGTTGCGATGTTTTACACAAATGAAGAGCAGTAATAAAGGCGCGGTGGTGAATGTTTGCATGCACTAACACAGCACGGTGTGTGGTCTGCAGCGCGCGGAGTGCTCAGACTAAAGGGTCAGCCCTTGGTGTCTGTGGAAAGGCACAGGCGTGACTTACTCTCGGCCTGTACGCTTGCTTCAACTTGGATGTTTGAGCAAAGTTCCGAACACGGAGCACTACCCCCCCCACACCCCCCACCCCCCGCACTCTTCTGTTTGAGTAGTGGCAAGTTCAAGCTTGGAACCGTTCGACAACCGGCGTATCCCTGTAGCTGAATATGGCTATGGCGGTGCCGAGTCTGCGCATTTGCAGCACGTCCCTGAAAGGACTCATTAACTGCTTTCACAGACTCTCCATGTGGCTTCCCTGTCTCGGCTTTGTAATGTTCCCCTCGGGCAAGGAGGTGTTTAAAGTTGATTGTCGGAAACACAGAAAGCATTTTTACTTTGGTGGACACTGGAGGGAAATCTTCCATCGTTTTCCCTGCACATGCGTGGATGGAAGTGACGAAGGAATGCGTTCCTATCTGAAAGGGCTTTGTGTATCGAATTAGTGGGCTTCTCCCTTGGCTTGGCCTGCCTGTGGCAGAGGAGGAGGGAATGCTCGTGGACCTTCTGTGGGTGTGAAGCTCCTCAGATTGGGCAGTGAGTGCTTCACACTCTCAAACCACGCCCATTTGTCCTGGCTCATCCGCATCCACGTGCTTCATAGTTTCAGTTGGTCTCGCTTCATGTCTGATCAGTCTACAGAAAGCTGCGGACTCTATAGAGTTTGTCTTTGACTCCTTGCTCTCCGTCATGCCCTTGGCGCTCGTAAATAGCACCAAGGAAAATATCCTTGTATACAAAGCTTAAGAAATCTGTTAGGGGAGTGGGGAGGGATTGACCTTTCATAAGGTTAATAATTGTGTCCTGATTTTTCTGTCTAGCTTCAGTTTCTTGCATTCAATTAGCTCTCTGGTTCAGACTCAAGTCATTCAGGAAAAAAAACAGTGGTTTGGCGAATGCCCAGTCAGTTGGTACCTGTGCTGTGTGACATGAAACACACACCCATTTCCCTGGGTGTGGGTTTAAACAGGTGAGCTGGTACCTGGTTCTGTACTGGCTTGTTGCCTATGTAAGAAAACCATGTGTTGAAGCAAGATGGGCAGTAGCCCTCTTCAGAGTAGTTACTCAGTACTAGTGAAGGGTCTGTGGGCAGCTGTGTGGTGTGTGTTCATACATTTGTCATCCACGTTCTCAACCATCACCCATAACCTGCCTGTGAACTTCTCTGGGTGGCTTGAGGCCTGCACATTCACAAGAACAAAACGTAATTTTCACAATCTGAGGGAATCGTTTTTGTTTTCCTAGATAGAAAGGGGCCAGATGCATGCTGATGCTCAGTCAATTTAGGATAAGTTTTAGAAGAAGATGGCATATGTGATCACCTGTTACTTTAAACATTAAAGTGTGATTGAGAATGTAAGTTGTCTTGAGTACTGATGTTTCTGCACGTCATTGTTCCCATTCCTAATACTGTGAATACTGCTCAATGGAAATGTACGCCTCTTTGATGGTGAAGAGCTCATGAAGCACTGGAGGCTCGAATCTCATCAGTCACTCAGTAGCTGTGATGCTACTAGGATTTGGGATATGCGTATGAATAGGATATGCAAGATTCCTTAAGAAATTATAGTCCAAAGTTTATAGTTCAAATCTGACAAATGTATCCACTGAGCATACCCTCTTGATCATACCATGGAATCTAAGACCCAGGGCACATGTAATGTGAAATGTCTCCCTAGTGGGGTTGTGGACTACATGTGGTCACCAGTGTCTCATTCATCCCTGCAGAGATCTCCTTTCGAGTGTGGCAGTGTGGCGGCAGCCTGGAGATCATCCCCTGCAGTCGTGTGGGACACGTGTTCCGGAAGCAGCACCCCTACACTTTCCCTGGTGGCAGTGGCACCGTCTTTGCCCGGTAAATAGGAAGGCCGAGTGTGCACAAGAATATTGCTGACCACACTCAGACAGGAGCTGACCTTTTAGCTGGCTGGAAACATTCCACAGTTGCTCAGTGGGTGAGGGGTTAAGCAAACTGGACTACAGCAGTGTTCCAGCAGGAGAATTCAACCAGAAATCTAAATGGATAAGCGATGGAGGAACAGGACAATTTGGGTCAGCCTCAGGCCACTATGCTGAGTTCAAGAAGCCAGCCTCACAGGGTTACATTCATCTACAGGGCAGTGTTAAACCAGGAAAACCTGTAGTGATGGATAAGAGGACAGTTGTTGCTAAGGCTTGGGGTTGGAGAAGATGTGACTCCAGACGGGTAGTACCAAAGATTTTTCTGGAGAGTGATAGAAGTTTTTGTGTCCTATTTGTGTTGGTAGTAACACAAACATATACATGTGTGAAAAATCATGGAACTGTACAAGGGTAAAAATATTGCTATAAAAAGTAGCACAGAAGCCTATACTAAACTGAGATCGATATGTGAAGCTATTGTTTCTCCACATAATCTCCACCTAGGTCTATACCTTTTTGAAGGTCTCCAACTTTTCCCCAAGGAACTGTGCACTCTTCAGTGTGCACTACATCAAAACAGTTTTTGTCATACTTGAACTCAAATTAGGTTCCTTTTAAATATTCTTTGTTTGGGATTGAAAGAAAAATCAGAGCTATAGGGAGGATGGGGGAAGGTTTCCCAATGAAATTCTCTTATGATAGTTCTTGAGTTCACCGGTGCATTGTCATGATGAATAAAATCTCCCAGCCCAACTTTCCTGGCCTTTTCCTCGCCAATAAAGTTAGGCTGGGTTGACTAGAGAAACAAACCCAGTGATACTCATGTATGTGCACGAAAGCGTTATATCAAGAAGCAGTCATACGCAAGAACACATACCAGCCCAGTCCACCTCAAAGCCATAAGTCCAATATGAGTCCTTAAGTCCCCCTTCAGCGCACAGCCACCAGCAATGATAGAGTGCAGGAAGATCACAGCATGGTGGGTGCAAAGTCATGTGGATCCAATGGTGGCGGCAACATCTCCAAGGCTCTGGCAATAACCAGGGTCAGGAAGGTGAAGGCAGAGAGGCGGGGGATGGGGGGGCGGCGGGTTCCCAGGGCCCTCCTTATGAGAAGGCCATGCCCACGAGGAAGCGCCATCAGGCTGTAACCTGATTGACAGGGTAGACTCCACCCCTCCACTTTTATATATCTTCAAGTGGACATGAAATTATATAACTACCACAACACCCAAGACCATCCTTTGAGAAAAACTATGAGGGTGACACCTTGGGTGGTCCCAGAAGACAATTAGCATAGCCGTCTGAGCTGCCCGCTGCCTTGAATTTAATTGACCCAGCAGATCCTCTTGAAAGCGATGGTTTCTGATTAGACCTTTTGATTGGGTTGGGTTTTTAAGACACTCTGAAGAGACTAAGACAAGTGTATTACCAAAAGAAGTTGTCTGTAGCCACCCTCCTACAAATTGGTACATAGAAATCACCTCTGGCAAACCTATACTCGTGGGTGTACCATGCCCCTTCCCACACCTGTTTAGCTTGCATCTCTACCTATGGATCCACTCATGAATTATTGCTAATTATTATTACAGAGTTGTATCTGTAATCGTATGTACCGTTATTGACATTATTCTTGCATACTGTCTTCCTTTACTTCGGTTATGTTGTGCTGATCAGCCTCTAATTATGCATTGCCTTTCCCTTCATTCAAGTTAATAAATGTTTACTATCTAGTTAGGGAGTCCGGGTGGCATAGTGGTTACATGTTGGACTGCTAACGGAGAGGTCAGCAGTTCAAAACCATATGAGGCTTTCTAGTCCCATAGAGGTTGAGTCTCTGAAACCCACAGGATAGTTCTACCTTGCCCCTAAAGGGTCGCCATGAGTCAGAATTGACTCAATGGCGATGAAGTTTGTTTTTGATTTTTTTTAATTCTAGGTAGTGAGTTTCCCTCCTGCTCCCTCTCATCCCTAGTAATCATTAAAGAATGCTTCTTTCTGTAATAGTTGCCCTTTTTCCATGGGGTTTTTGCCCACTTATACTGGTTTTTGCCAGTATAATATTGTTGTGGAGTACTTCCTAGATTCATTGCTGTTTTTAAATTTTGTATAGTATTCTGTTGTGTGTATGACTTGTGCATTCACGTATCTGTTGACGGAGATATCGGTTGTTCTTTTTGCTAGTGTGGATACTGCTGTTGTGAATGTGGTGCTGTTAGGTTCTGACCTAGAGCAACCCTTTGTAAAACAGAAAGAAAACTTCCTGGGCCTGTAGCATCCTCGCAATCACTGGTCATGAGTCTACTTTCCCAGGCAGGGTAGCCTGCTCTAGGAACTGGTCCTTGTAGTTCACATGTCTGGAGTCATTTAGACTGAGTCTTACTGTACTCACTTGTAATAACATTCTCGCTAAACAACTTCTAAGACAGATTTGTTCACTCTTCTGGCAGTCCGTGGTATCTTATTTAATATTCTTCACCAACACTATAATTCAAAGCATCAGTTACCCTTCAGTTTTTATTATTTATAGTGTCTAGCTCTTGCATGTAAATGAGGTGACTGAAAGTATTAGAACTGGAGTCTGGCTCGCCTTTTCCCTCAAAGTGACCTCTTCCTTTGCTCTTTAACACTTACAAAGAGGCCTTGTGCCGCAGATTCGCCCGTGTAGTATGTTGTTGGATTTCTTGACTGCTGGCTTCCATGAGTCCAGGTGGTGTAGTGGTTACGCCTTGCACTGCAATCTACATGGTCAGCAATCCAAAGACACCAGCAGCCCCTCAGGAGAAAGCCTGGGTTTCTACAGGCTTTAAATAGTTACAGTCTCAGAACCCCACAAAGGCTCACTATGAGGCAGCATTGACTCGATGGAAGTGAGTTTGGTTTTCTTGAGCCTCTATGATTGTTGATTCAAGTAAAATGAAGCCCTTGACAACTTCGTCTGCCTCCGTTTATCATGAAATTGGTTCAGTTAAAAGAATTTTTGTTCCTTTACATTGAGTTGCAATCTTTCCTGAAGGCTGCAGTCGGTGATTTTTCATCGGCAACTGTTACCAGTCCTTCTCCCAGGAAGCAAAGTTGTGTCGTCTGCACATCAGATTGTCAATAAGCCTTCCTCCAACACTGATGCTGCATTCTTCTTCTTATAATCCAACTTTCTGGATCATTTGCTCAGCATACAGCTTACATAAGTGCGCGAGAGGATACAACCCTGGTGCGCACCTTTCCTGATATTAAATCATGCAGTAGACATGTTTGGACAACTGCCTCTTCGTTTATGTACAGGTTCTGGCGAGCACAAGGAAGTGTTCTGGAATTCCTAAACTGCCATGTTATCCATAGTTTGGTATGAGCCGCACAGTCGAGTGCCTTTGCATAGTTACAGAAGCACAAGTAAACATCTCTCCTGCGTTCTCTGTTTTCAGCCAAGATGCATCTAATATCAGCGAAATCCTTTGGTCCGTGTCCTCTTCCTAAGAGGACATGAATTTCTGGCAGATCTTTCTCAATGTGCTGCTACAGCACTTTTCAAACTATCTTCAACAGAATTCTACTGACATGTGATAGTATTGAATAATTTGTACATTTTGGGGAATGGTACAAATGTGGACCCCTTGAGGTGTGTTAGTTAAAGTGTCTTGGCTTGGACTAGAGTGCTTCCAGTGCTACAGCAACTGTGAAGCGTTCCAGGTGAGGCTCCAACAGTGCCCAGGGCCTCGTTTCCCACTAAGCCCTGCAGTGCAGTGGACTTCTTCCTTCGGCACCACTGATGCTTGAGATGATTGCATATCAATCCATCCTTTTTGACATAGTGACTATGTAGTTCTTTCGTCATCTTTGGATGCTACCTGTTTAACTCAATATTTTACTCATTCAGTATTGCAACTCAAGGCTTGAATTCTTCCTCAATTCTTTCAGCTTGAAACATGCTGAATATGGTCTTCCTTTTGACTTCTAACTCCACAGCTTTTGCACAATTGTTTTAATACTTAACCCTCTCACACTGCCCTCTGAAATTTTCTCTTCCACCCTTGCATTTCATTTCTTCCACTGCTTTAGCTACTTTAAGTCCAGAGCAAGGTTTAGAGTCTCCTCTGACACCCACTTTTCTTTTGATCTTTTCTTTCTTGCTCTTAGCAATCCTTTGCTTCCTTCACTTGTGATGGTCTAGATGTCATCCCCAGTTCATCAGTAGTCTGCCACTACTGACCAGTGCATCAGTCTGTTCTTGAGCTGTTCTGTAAATTTAGTTGAAATACACTCAAGGTCATATTTTGCCTCTGTGGACATTTAAAAGTTTTCTTCTACTTCAACATGGATTTGCATGAGAGTAATTGTTAGAAAATTGCCTTCTAAAAAATAGCCTGTTATACTAGCAACATAATAGGCATTATTGTATTGCATTTCAACATAATAGATATTATTGTATTGCATTTCATGTTATTATATAATGTATTATAATGAAACCCAGAAACCTCACTGCCATTGGATCTCTTCCAACTCATATTCACCCTTCACCCTATAGGATAGGGTAGAACCGCCCATGTGGGTTTCTGAGACGGTCACTCTATAGGATTAGAAAGCCCTTTTTTTGGTGGAGCAGCTAGTGGTTTTGAACTGATGACCTTTGGGTTAATAGCCCAACTCAAAACCACTACGCCCCCAGGGGCATTATATACTACTATATGATGGGGCTTCAAACATTGAAACATTGACTTAAAAGATAATGGAATTTTCCGTGGGCTTTTTTAAGCCCCTTCGTATAATGTATATAGTTTAGAAAAAGAGATGGGTGTGTGCTTCTGTTAAAGAAAGTCGTAAGAACCTTTACTAAACAAAACTTTCAAAGCATGAAGCTTGTGTTCCTCAGCATGTTCTCCATTGAGACCTCTGGGGTTGAGAAGGCAGTATTTTCATCTCTCCCCTTCCCTGAAAAACCTGCCATCTTGTTTTATAATAGGTCAAAAGGACAGTTTTACCATCCTCGGGGGATTGAAATCGTGTTCCTTTAAAAAGTTCTTTGAGCTTGGGGAGCATAAAGAAGCCTGAAGAGGCACGATCAGGGTTTTGGGGTACATAGGGCTAAGGCAGCAGTTCTTAAGCTGTGGGTCGCGACCCCTTTGAGGGTCGAACAACCCTTGCACAGGAGCTGCCTGATTCATAACAGTAGCAAAATTATAGTTATGAAGTAGCAACAAGAATAATGTTATGGTTGGGAGGGCACCACCACATGAGGAACCGCATTGAAGGGTCGCAGCATTCGGAAGGTTGAGAACCACTGGGCTGAGGTATCTCTCTTGGATAGCCCTTGCTACCCTCAAAGGATGAACAAATGCCTTGTTGTGGCGGGAAAATGTTCATTGATGCAATGTGTCTGTTCTTTTCCGTGTCAGTGCAGTAGCCGAACGCCTCCCTCCCCTTCAGACTGCCAGTCCTTACCAAGACCTGGCACTGTTTCAGTTCAGCTCGGAGGAAGAGTAGCTCCTCGCTATTCTGAGCGCTCTCCTGGACCTCCCTCGGGTGTTGTAGCCATCTGAGAGATGGAGAGTTGTCCTGCCCCTGCTCTCTGGCACCTGCCTTCTGTGGATGCACAATTGAGCCACTGCAGAGCATTGAGGTTCAGCCCCAGTTCCAAATTCATTTGTGCTCTCATTCACACATTGGCCTTCATTCGTGGCTCGTCTGTGTACTGCGGGAGACAAAACACCTTTTGTTTGTCTGGCGAATAACCTGCCAAGGGTCAGCCATGCACACATACAACTCAGGCGTCATGCAGAGGGGTGTCTAGCCCGTGGTGCTCTGCAACGTGCACCCCTGCCAGGGTGGCCAAACCCCTCAAAGGACCTGCTAAATGTCCCTCAAAGCAGCCCTGTATAATAAGGCTCAAAGAGAAACCAAATAATTGCTAAAGTCTGTGTATTTTCATTCCAGCAACACTCGCCGGGCAGCAGAGGTGTGGATGGATGAATACAAAAACTTCTATTACGCAGCAGTGCCTTCAGCCAGAAATGTCCCCTATGGAAAGTAAGGGTCCTTTGGTGTTGCTTTATTCAGGAGGCCAATATAAGAGTGGGTCCGGCGTCTGCCATACACTCCAGACCGTGCTGGGGCTGGAGCTGGAACCAGCTACCAAAGTGTAAAAGGGGGCCCACAGGACCAGGTTGAGCAAGGGCCAGAGATGTTAAGTGCATACAGGTGGGGCCGACAGGGCACAGTGGGCACCTGAGGTGGGGCATGTGGGGAGTGGGGGGAGGGAGTCAGTGGGTGGCACTTGTCCCAAGCAGTTCTTACGGGCAGGTTGGGGGGTTTGGTGTAGGAAATCTGCACCATCCTCAATCTAGCCATCCTAAGATTTGTAAAGAGCCTGTGTTTCCCCTCTTCTCTAGTATTCAGAGCAGATTGGAACTTCGAAAGAAACTTAGTTGCAAACCTTTCAAATGGTACCTTGAAAACGTCTATCCAGAATTAAGGTGAGTCCTGGCAACCCCTTGTCCCTGAAAAAAGCACTACTAGAATCCCAGAGCCATACCCGTCTGGCCTGAGTTATCCCTTCATGGAACTAGAAACAGTTCCATGCTGTCACGTAGTCTCGGCTGCTTCCCCACTGGCTCGTTGTCAGACACAGCAAGTGACCAAGCCGCTCTGTCAATGGCTAGAGGACGTAACAAGCCAACCCCAGCCCCGTGTTTATTTTGGGGGCTGCTGCCAAGCCCACCCTGCCCAGGCACCTTCGCTAACCTCTCTGTTCCGGCTCCTGGGGCCTCGCCGTGATGGCTTGCGCTCTGTGCGGCATTTCTGAGAGTGCTTCAGAGGCCGTGGGTTGTACCGTGGAGGCAGAGATGGCAGGGTCGCTGTGGCCTCCCCGGTGGCCCAGTACATCTGGCTTCCCAGCAGGGACGCAGAGAGCCCGAACTCCGCGTCTTTTCACGGTGGACGGCGGCCCAGGGCCCTGCTCCCCGAGGCTAGCATTGGCACGTGAGTGATGAGGACAGCACTGTGCCCGCTTCCCTTTGTGAGCCTGTGCGGTGGCAGGAATGCTCCAAGCTTGTGAGACACCACTGGTGTTTCCTCTGAAATTAGTAGCAGCTCCACATCCCATGGGACCACTGATAACCTTGGATCAGTCTGTAGATCTGCCGGGCTTCGACAGCCATTAGAACTTCATCTTTTTAAAAGGACTATTAGATAGTTTTTTACCTTAATGCGGCACATTCCTTATTTTAAATATTCCCAGAGCATTTTGCAGCAAGTGGTATATCTCTAACTTGGTGACCTTGAACGCAGGCTTCCCCACCGTCATCTGTTAATGACCTCTTTTGTGCCTGATCCTGGAGCTGGGCTTTACTTGTCACTGCCTTGACTTACTCTGCTATTTGGGCTTGTTCTTCTGCTTTTAATGAGATGTATGAGACCCGTGCATCCCATGCCCCTAAGAATGCTCTCTCCCCGTCTCCTCTTCAAGGACAGATGGCTTTGCTGGGAGGAGAGAGCAGGGACACCATCCTGGTGGTTACTGTGTCTCCCCGATGAGGGACTTCACGTTTTCTTCAGCCCATGATGGTGCCGTTTTGCCTCTTTTCTTTCCCCCCTCATTCGTAAATGTGCACAGGTTCCCAGTTGGCTTTTGTTCATACCTGTGACTCGGTGGATAACAATGCCAAACTGAGTTAGGCTGAATGTATAGCTTCTTTCAGGGCCGTCTGCTTTGGGGTGAGATTGGGCCCTTTATCTTACTTAAAACCATCCACTAATTGAATTCGGCATGAAGAACCCCGTAAATCTCGGTTTTTACCTGTCTGGGCAGGGCAAGGGCCCAAACCAACCAAGTGTTTGGTTGAGTGCTTCCAGCGGGCCAGGAGCCATGTGATCTGCTTTAAATAAAAGCGTCACCTAGCCCTGTAGACAGACCATAGAAGGGGAAGGAGCCCTGGTGGTTTCGCGGCTAAGTGCTCAACTGGCAACCAACCGCAGGTTCAACAGTTCAAACCTGCTGCCTGCTGCATCGGATAAAGATGGGTTCATCTGCTCCAGTGAAGATTATAGTGCAGGGCACTCTGGAGCGGTTGTACTCTGTCCCGTAGGGTCGCTGAGTCAGAATTAGCTCAACAGCAATGGGGCTGTAGAAGAAGAGATAGGGGGTTAGAGAGGCTGAGTCTGAAAAGAGCCTACGTGTCATGTGGCAAATACAGCACTCGAGTTCACATTCATTGCCACACAGTTTGCTCTTGTTCATTGGGTTAGTTCTGGGTAAGCTAGGGAGACAAATCCATAGAAACCCATACATGTATAAGAGAGTGTTTTATATAAAGGGCAAGTGTACATTCAGAAACCATCCAACCCCGTCCAGTCCAAGCCCATAAGTCTGACGTAGCCCATATGTCTGACACCGATCTACAAAGTCATCCTCAAACTCACAAAACACACACAGTCACGCCGATGCAGGGGGATCACAGGCCAGTGGATAGAAAGTCTTTGAATCCAGTGGCGGTGTAAGCATCTCAGCACTGGCAGGGGTCTCCATGTGGCTGCTCCACCACCCAGGGCTGCATCGGGGTAGGTCCATGCGGCTTCTCCTCAGGGATGTCTCACAGGAAGTGAGCCTTGCCAGCTAAGACAGCCGCACCCTGGTCCAACCATCAGAGAACAAGAGACTAGAGAACTAGAAAAGTGAGGCTCACCAAGCCACTTACCCCTCCGCCCTTCAATGAATCCCACACGTGTTTATCTGCCAGGCTGTCACGTAGTAATGCTCAACTCTCTCACTCATCATGCCATAGTGCTCTTTTTGGTATTAGGCCACTAGACAAATACACTTAACGTGTTCCTTTTTCCTTTGTAAACGTCACACCCTAAACCTGGTAAAAAAGTTTGAGGCGACCCCATTCTCTTCTCTGCTTTTCTAAATGACTTCTGTCAGCCCAACCTCAAGGAGTATCTTCTCATGGTCAGGCTGTTCAGTGGAAGTCAGCCTTAGATAAAAGTGGAAGGTGGCTACACCACTGCATCAATGCAGACCACGGAGAACCAGGGCCAGCAGTACTCTCGCCTGGTACCTAGGAGTTTGCTACTGCCAGACATCAATGTTAGTGCACAGCACAGTCCGATAGTAGATTATTTTACCATTGTCATAAATGCAAAATGTTGGCTAAATCAGGACTAGGCATATCCAGAACGTTTCCTTTTCAGGGCATGTTCTTAATGCGGAATATTAATAACATTTCTGCAACTTAAAACCTGAAAGTGTTAGAAACACAGGAATTCAGACGCACCTTGTCTCACTAACATGAGATGTGTAGCAGACAGCGTAAAGCCTCGCGCTTTGGCCTTTCTGAAACTAGAATGAAGTCACTGTGCGGAACTGCTGGTGGAGGGCAGAGGGCATGCCTGGGGAATTAAGCAGGTGATTCTCACGTTGCTTTTCAGGGTTCCAGACCATCAGGATATTGCTTTCGGGGCCTTGCAGCAGGGCACCAACTGCCTTGATACCTTGGGACATTTTGCCGATGGTGTCGTTGGAGTATACGAGTGTCACAATGCTGGGGGGAACCAGGTATGTGTGTGGGTGAACCGGGGACATGACGCCCGATGAGGGGAGGGCTGTGTGACGCTAAGGCTGAAAATCCCACTGCCAGCTCTCTCTCTGATCGGTTCTGTGCCTGTGACCAGAACTGCCTGGCTTCCACTGTACACAGCCTGCCTTGAGGCAAATAAGAAACTGCCTAGTTGGCACCAGCACCGCCATCAGCCTCGGCTCTTGGGGGCTTAAGGACCAGGCCCTGTGGCCGTGCGAAATAGGGTGCACTGGCTACTCATTTGTACTGGGCTCCCAGTGTCCAGGCAAGGGCAGGATTAGGGGCTTGATCTTCTTCCCTGTGTCCAGCTCTTATCTTCTCTGCTGTGTGTCTTCACCTCCAAAATCCTGCTCTGTGTCTTATCTCTGGTCTCTGGACGTTAGGCACTTCGCAGGTGTTTAACAAACACGGGCACTAGTCGCCCACTGCCATGCGGTTGATTCCATTTCATATTGAATCTACAGAGGGTTTGTGAGGCTGTAAATCTTTACCAGAGCAAATAGCCTCATCTTTCGCCCGTGGCGTGGCGGGTGGATTTGAACCACCACCTTTGTGGTTAACAGTCTAACCCTTCCCCGACAGTGCCACCTGGGCTAACCTACAGTTGCTGCTAAAATTATAGCTCCCTGTCTAGAGATGAACTGGTTGCAACATTCAATAATAATTGCTTATGATTTCAAATGTTCATTATCAATGTCTGCACATTCTTCATGACCTTCTCTCATCTTTGGGAAGGGGAGGAAGAAGTGAAGGCTGGACAGGGCCTGACCTCTGGAGGTGGGGTGGGCAGTGGTCCCCAGAGCCTGCATTCCCACAGGTTATATACACGGTGGGGGGACTTGCGCGTGAACCTGGGGAAAGCAGGGAGTTAGGGAAAGTTTGCGTGTCTCCATCTGTAGGCATAATGAGATTAATAAAAGGCCCTCCGAACAGTGAGCCTGAAAAGGAAAGTGAGAGATCTCCTCCTCAGGAGGTCTCAAGTTTCATAGTAGAAGGAAAATGATCCTCAATGTTTGATAGCATGTTATTAACTCAGATATTTGAATAATTTAGATAGGAATGTTACTTTAGTTCATATATTGCGAAATAAAGGAAATGAAAACCCACATCACTAGCTATCAATATTTGATCGGTATCTGGGACTTTCTGTTGTTCAGTGTACGTCTGCTGCCCAATTAATCATTGCAGTTTCCCTCTGCATATTTGAAAGGTTGTGATGTTTCCGTTAAAGTTAGAAAGGTCAATCCTGACTATTTCAACGGCGTCATGAGGAAGCCATATGTCTTGGTCTCATCCCGTGGAACATTTTAAAAGAAGTCAATGACCCCAGCACTTCCTAAAGGACTCCCAGCTCCTCTGCCCTGTCCTGTGTCCCCACCTCACCGTGGCCTTGGGGAAGGAGCGCAGTTCTCACTCTTCAGTGAGAAGTAATGGCCGAGGCAGGCCCCGCAGTGGCCAGAAGATTAAAGCTTGGCCAGGCCCAGGGGATGGCCTCTGGCGCCGCAGACCCTGCAGAATGGTGGTCTCTGAGCACCCACAAAGAGATGGCCACACGTCCCAGCTGGCCAGCGCATCCAGGTACACACCTGTTACCTGTCAAAGGTTTATGTCAACGTGTCCCAGTTGGCAGCAGTGGTGACAAGCTGTTCTGGGAATGTACTTTAAGGAGGAAGTCCATTGGTCTTGTGCAAGAGGCCACCCAAAGGTGGCTGGCTGCTTTCAGCTCTGTCCGCTTTACAGAAGGACATTAAGCAGTGCTGTGGGGGGGACCCTTGGCTCGTGTGCTGGTCTGCCCAGAAGCCCCTCCTGCTCTGTGTACCAGAAACCCTGGTGCCGCCTCCAGGTGGTTATGGAGAACAGGCAAGGGACTGTGGCCCAGTGCTTCCTGCCTCTCCTTTTCGCTCCAGAGACCACTGCCCTTCTCACGCTGGGAGTTTCATCCCTTTTCAGCAGTCGCTTGCTGCAAGCCTCCAGTCCAGCAGTGTGCTGGGCCCTTGGGTCTACGGGCTGCAGGGTTCAGCCTGCCACCAAGAAACTCACAGGCAGGACCGCGGTCCCTCTGGCTCTCAGTTTTCCACCAGCGTGGCGCACGGGACCGCCTGGAGATCTTTTCTGGGATGTTGTTGACCCTGGGCTCCCCAGAGAGCATCAGGATTTGCCATAGGTCCCCCCTACGTGATTCGAATGAACACCCAGAGTTTCCCAGTGAAGAGACAGGCTCGCAGCCTAGAAGCAGTGAGACAGTACGATGTTTTCCCGCCCCACACCTGAGAACATCTTACTCGGATGACTTTGAGGCGCCCTGAGCTACTTCCTGGAGCTGGGGAGGCTGTGAAGATGGGAGTGTTCTGTATGGGTGCTGCCCCCTTCTGTCACCGCCAGTCACATGTAGCAGTGGCGCTCTTGAATGCAGCTAGTGAGGTGAGGGAGCTCAGTGTTGGCCATTCTGTTTCATTTCATTTGAATTCAAACAGCTACACATGGGTAGCAGCCAGTGAACTGGATGGACAGTCCTGAGGGAAAACGAAGCCAGAGAGGTTCCTAACCCCTGCCAGATGTTTCAGCCTCCACGCCCACTGCGCACAGGTCATCTCTGAAGGGCTGGGGCGCGAAGCTCTTTTGAATGGCGTGCCCCATGAATGAGGAATGAGAGGAGAGCTCCCGTTTCCTGACTAGAAGTAGGCTATGCTACTTCGGAAGAGTCTGTTTTGCTTTCTGGTGTCTGCCTGAGGATCGTGCGGCAGACGCATAGGAAATAGAGGACATTACTCTTAAGAAGGGCAGCTCAGAAAAGCATTTCTGACATGTTTATGTCTGCTTTTTAAAACAAATTCAGATCACTGGAATGCAGTCAGAGAAGGAAGCCACAGTTCTCTCTGGTGCTTGCATGCTCAATGAGGGTTTCGGGAAGGCAGCCTCGAGTCTGCTTTCAAATACTGACACTCGAGCCGAGTAGCAGCGAGAGGGCCTGAGCGTTCACGGGGTCAACGTCCCCTCCCACCTCTCCAACCAGCAAGACAACCTAATGCCCTCCTCGTCGCCCCACAAGTGAGGGCGCCTCTTCTTGCCCCTTTGGGGACCCGAGGAGCCGTACTAAATAGTGGGGCCTTGAAATCTTGAATGCGGCGTGCAAACTTGGGAGACGTTACATCTGAACATTTATGCTTTAGAAGAGACCCCACTGCATCTTCTAGCAACGGACTGTTGGGAGCAGTCATCTGGCCTCTTGTATGCCAGTCGCAGATAATATGCCTCCTGGTCCAGGGTCTGGACCTGCCACAGGTAGGCGGGGCCGGGGGGTGCCCAGGTGTAAGTTTGGGCGATGTTCAGTTAAGCAGGGCATGTGGTTTTGTTTTTCTGTCCACCTGTTGTAGGCTGTAGCGGGCTACTTGGGGATTTCCAGACGAGAGATGTGGCATGTATTCAGTGCTGCTCACATTTATTTGGCGAACAACTTGTTTTTCACAGAATCCCACTTGGAATGTACTTTGAAAAAACACTCATTAAAAAGTGAGAAAGCTGACGTCCAGAGAGGGAACTGTTGATATAAACGTGCAAGCTAAGTCAGCAGCAAGATCAAGCCGCTCTCGGCACTCCTAGGCCAGTGACAGCCACTGTGCTCCTTGGCTGGCCCCCCAGAGGTGGTGTGGGAAGTTTTCACCTCCAGATTTCTGTATTTTTCTAATAACATACAGATAATTTAGGTACTAAATAGTGGGCTCCTGCAAGGATTACCGATTCCTTTCCATACCTCTGCCCTGTGGAACAGAAAAAAGGGAATACTTCTTAGTACTTATTAGTACCCAAAGCCATGTCCTGATGGTGCAGGGCAGGGGTCCTCTACTTTCTAAACAGGGGTCAGTTCACTGTCCTCAGCCTGTTGGAGGGCCAGACTATAGTTTAAAAAAACTATGAACAAAGTCCTGTGCATGCTGCACATATCTTATTTTGAAGTAAAAAAACAAAATGGGGCAAAAATACCCGGCAGGCCGGAAAAATGTCCTTGGCGGGCTGCATGGGCCTCTGGTATAGTGGGTCTATGTTGGGCTTCTAACGGCGAAGTCAGCAGTTCAAACCTGCTGGCCACTCCATGGGAGAAACATGAGGCTCTTGGCTCCTGTGAAGATTTACAGCCTTGAAATCCCAAAGGGGCAGTTCTGCTCTCTTCCACAGGGGTGCCGTGCATCCGAATCCACTCAGTGGCCAGTGAGAGAAAGTCACGCCATGTCTTCCTTTGTACACGATCCTTTTACCCCACTGAAAGGGAACCCTTCAAGGGTGGAGCATGTATCTGTCTGTCCATCTACCACGTCCTAGCCCCTTAAAATGTTGTATCACCTCACTTGCCCCAACCTGGTGACAGTGTGGAGCTCTTGAATGCCCCTCGGGGTTCCTCGGCCTCGCAGACGGGGGATGATGAGGGCAGAGCGGTGCACGGGGCTGAGGTGTCCCCGTGGGATTCTGAATTGTAAGAAGCTTTGTTCCTTCTTGATCTCAGAGGAGGTGGGTGGTTCTCCTGACCACTGAGTCCAGCCCTTCTGACGCCCAGCCCCTCCTGTGTCTGGCGCTTGCCAGTCGCCCTGCTCTCTGACTTCCTGCCTTCATGTTGGTCTTAGTTATTGTTCAGAGAGGTTTTCCTTTCAACTCTGTCTTCTCGGGTCTAAATTTATACAAGGTTACCTCATACAGTTCATGGGAAAATGGAAGTAAAAAATAATGGGAGTTTTTTCCATGAACTTTTTAAAGCCCCTTTGAATAAATGTGTGTTTGTATATGTATGTGTACATAAATAGATGATTGTAAGTCAGAAAATATTGGCACCAAAGGATAGAAACTTTTACTAAGCAAAAATGTCCAAATGTGAAGCTATTGTTTGCTCAGCTTCCCCTCCATCTAGGTGTGCACCCTTCCGTTACACTGTGCTCCAAGGGCCGTTGGGCAGCCTCAGCGAATTCAACTCCTCTTCTTTTGAGGTGTTCTCTGGGTTTGGGAAGCCACCAGACAAGATAGGGCTGCAGCGTGGGTGTGGTAGGCTTCCGGGTGAGGCTCTCCTGGGGGACAGCCTTTGCTCCCCTTGAAGAATGAGCAGCTGCACTGTCAGGACAGAAAGCACATTCCCGGTGCAGCTTCCCCGGCTGTCCTCCCACAGAGCAGTCTCCAGTCTCTCTAGTGCTGCTTCGTAATAAGGCCCCTGAGGTCCGCTCAGAACTGACAACGCCAAACCACGTGAAACGGCAGCGTCAGTAGCTATTGCATCGATGTTAACACTACGATCCTCTTCCCCCAGTTCCTGCACCTCAGCCAGAGTTGCTTCATGCGTCCACGCTGACAGTTGAACCTCTCTCGCCTCATCTTTGACTGCTCACCTTCCTTCACGGGAGTAACTGAGGCGTTCGACTCTCTTGGAGTCGTGTCGCAGACACCCCAGGGGCAGGTCTTTCCTGTCCCACAGGGTTGCTCGGTGGCGTCACAATGGCCCCGTGGCAGTGAGTTTTAACCTTCCCTGGAAACTTGTTTTCTGTGTGGCAGCAGTTGCAGAAGCTTGTTACAAAGCTTGATAAGATGCATTTGAGTTTTGTGAAAATTTTGATATTGATAACCTCAAAATAGCTGTTTTTCCATGATGTGCATTCACACACCAATCTTTTGATGCTTTTAGACAGCCTAACAGAACTAAGACAAATGCTGCATCCCTGAGGGAGCTTATCTGCTGCCATCTGCTGGTAGCAGATACATCGCTAAGGGTATTGTTTGGGATAGAGCCCTGCGTGCATGAACCACAGCCCTAGTACAATACTTCTTTCACTTAAACTCGGATGTGTGTGTGTGTGTGTGTTTATTTTGTGGATCGCAGCCCAATGTGTAACCACCATGCCACCGGGGCTCCTCTGTATCCTCTGTGACCTTGTGTCATCTAGAAATAATAATAGTCCCTCGTGGAACTCCTGCCACACAGCAAGCACTCCGTGGATGTTAGCCGGTGGGGCTGGTGTAAACTTAGCAGTGTTGATCTGTAGATTCCTTTCTAGGGCTTTGAAATCATTTTATCTGCCTCTCTAGATCAACGTGGTGCCCAGTGATGAGGCTACACACTTTGTTTTTTGATCGATTGTGCATAATATATAATTTATTATTTTCACACGTTGAAATCCATCCTCATACATAATTGAATTGACATGGAGCCCCTAAAAGTGGGCATCCTGGGCAGGAGTGAGCTGACACGGACAATCATATGGCTGTCTACAGGGGTGGTGATTCCAAAGTAATGCAGGCAGAAAAGCAGGCAATTGGCTCCCTTGTAGATTGTGAGCTCAGTGTAGTGACCGTCTTGACAGCTGACATTTTGTTTTGGAAATGTATAAACCGCTCACTTGCATTTGCAGTGAAATGGCTAATACCATTAGCTCTACTCTCTAAGGTTCTCACAGCACATTTGTCCATCAATAGGCCAGCTTACAGTGCTCCAGCAAGAGGCCACCTCAGACCTATCTCCATGCAGACTGGCCCTTCGTCGGAAAGTGATTGGCCGGTTTGGAGTTGGTCCAGGAGCTTGTGATCTTAATGCCCGACCCTGTTTATTGCCCTGTTGGATCTTTGTTTCATTTCCCGTCTTGTGTGTTCCAGGAATGGGCCTTGACCAAGGACAAGTCCGTGAAGCACATGGACTTGTGCCTGACTGTGGTAGACCGCGCCCCTGGCGCTCTCATCAAGCTCCAGGGCTGCCGAGAGAATGACAGCAGACAGGTGAGACTCAGAGCCTGCCTGCCTGCACTCCCCGCCAGAGCTGCGTATGTCTGTGTGAGGGGAGGTGTGAGCATCTGCCGAGTGTCTAGACCCCCTTACGAGCTCCGTGCTCACCTGTGTCCTCCAGGGTGCGGTGTGGGTCTGGGCTACCGGGACCATCACTGTGTTAGCAGTTTTGGGAGGAGGGGAGGGGGCTGCACCCCGGGGAGAACTGTTCCTACCTCTGACTCTGCCTGGACACCACCACCAGCTCTGGCTACACCTATCCTGTCCTTTGGATGGGTCAAAAGCTTTTCTTCAATTTCTTAAGCCAAAGGTCTAATAGCATTGCATATACCCCGTTACACTCTCAGTTTTCTCTCCAGGCCACTGAATGTTTTAAATAGAAATTGCATTTATTCTCTAAATATGTTTTCTGATAAAATATATTAAAAGGTTTTAAATGCTGAAGTTTGAAAGGCATTATACGCACGCACGCACGCACGCACCCCACACCAAAACTAAACCCACTGCCATCAAGTCGATTGTGAATCCTAGCAGCCCCAAGGAGGGCTTCTTCTTCAAGACTTTAACCCTCTGTGGGAACAGACGGCTTCAACTGGAGAGCACCTGGTGGGTTTTGAACTGCTGACAATGGTCAGCAGCCCCGTAGCGAGCCCACAGTGTCACGGGGGCTCCTTCACACACACACTTCCCTAAATACATACGCACACACGTATTTTGCACTTTATTTTTTCCCAAACTGCTTAGAATACACAAGGGCGCTCCAAGAAGTTTGTGGAAAGCTAGGATTGAAAGATAACGGACTTGTTCTATAAACCTTTTGAAAGTCTTTACACAAGACTTTACACCTAATCCTAAGGCCGTTTTCTCTGGCGTGTTTTGTGGTTGTCACTGTCTTTGGCGCCCTGGGCTGAGGTGTCAGAAAGAGAGAGACAGGAACAGCTAATCCAGCAGGTGGGTAGCCGCCGTGCTGGGCCACCGTGCTGGGCCCTCACTGACCTGCGTGGAGCACCGCGCCTCTCAGAGCCAAGAGCCCCAGCAGACCCTCACTCACCCAGCACTCATTCCACAAAGTGGGATGCTGGAGCCCAGGAACCGAATCCCTCCTCCCCCAGGGCACACGGGGAAAGGCAGGCGAGGACTCTGGGTCTCTTAACTGCCTCCGCAGTGCTCTTTCAGCTGCTCCTTTCTAAGTTGGTACTGGTTTAAACTTATCAAGGAAGTGCTTGCAAAAGTCGCGTTGTCACGTGTTCCTCTCCCAAACACCAGCCACGTCCAGGGTGCTCCCTTTCTGGTTCAGCCTACATTGGCAGTGGACTGAGTTCCTGCTCACTGCCAGCCACCCAAAAACGTGGACCCTTCTGGTGACGTATTTACAGGTCTTGCTTAATACCCACTGTCTTTTGGCATCAGAGGAGCTCGGTGGCGTAGTGGTTATGTGTTGGGCTGAAATCTGCACAATCAGCAGTTCAAAACCACCAACCGCTCTGCGGGGAAAAGACACGGCTTTCTACTCCTGTACAGTTACAGTCGCAGAGAGAAACTCATGGGGACAGTTCTACCCTGTCCTTTAGGGTTGCTGTAAGTCGCCACTGACTCGGTGGCAGCGAGTTTGAGCCAGCGATGTTGTCTGGTCTGCAGACCATTTTTTGTTTGTTTTCAAACGGCCGTTTTTCAAGAACGGATGGGTGTTTCTGCCGGCCCCTTGTCTGGTGAATCATAGCCAGCCCCTCTTTAAAGGCATCGTGGGACAGAAACAGACTGCAAGCAAAATGTGTGTACCTGGGGACTGTGACATCCCAGCCCTGAGCGACGGCGCCTTTGCAGCCCATGGCGCTCTGGGACATCAGCCCTCACCACAGAGCTCATCGGTGGGTGGGTGGGCCAGTCAGTTCTGACGGCTGCCTTCCAAGGATCCAGCTGGGACTTGACTGGGTCACATTAATTGATGCTTTGACACATGATAGAGTCCCCACAGAGAATGGAGTCCGATTCCTTTTGTTCCACGTTATCTGCTGAAGTGGTTCTGGACACTTCCGAGGTGGCCTGGATCTTGGCAGCCACATAGCTTTCCGTGGCAATGGAGGAGGGGAGCAGGAGCGGGGTGCTCAGGGAGCGCCGTGAAGAGCGTACGCACTCCGTAGCCCCTGCACCGGGGGCTCTGGACATTCACTGGGAGCTCGTGTGTGGCCTACAGAGAATGTCACACACAGTGCCAGGCCTCCTGCCACTGGCCCCTTGAGAAGAGGCTCCTGAAGCCACTGTGCCTGACCGCTGGAGCGCACGTCTGTGTGGTTGGGCAACGTGTGCATAACCCAAGGGAGGCAAGAGGGTGTGCAACGCTCCTGAGGTAGAGGAGCATAGTGCGCACCGCGTGAAACATTAAGTGGAATCACAGACGTCCTTAATGGAGACAGGGCTTCTCGTGAGAACACACTGTAGATCTGTGAGCAGTGTGGTACTCTTTATACCACTTGCTAAACAAGGCAGCGGGTCCTCGGGCTTCCTTCATCCTGGGCTGCAGGCTGTGGCTCCGACTGAGTTTGTGTAGGCGTGTGTGTGAGTGTGCCCACCAGTAGGGACGCACTGAGCCACTGCATACAGAGACGGGCAAATGTTGCCTGGCCTCCGGCAGGGAGCGTACACCACTGAGATTGCGGGAATTCACGCCGGCTGCAATGGGTTTCTCACCAGTAGGGAAGACGGGATAGGACCCAAGCCTCCTCAGCGTCATAGCGCATGCACACACACGTTTCTTTCCCTCTCGTTCAGCCTGACGCTAGTCCTCTGCTTCCACTGAGCATGAGGCCCTACGGGGGGCTCTGTGGTTTGGGACTGAGCACGCTCTTGGCTCCGGCTGAGTTCCTGGAGCACGTCCCTGGAGGGGACCAGGTCTTCTTGTCAGTGCATGCGAATTCCTTCCAGCAGCAGCCTCCCTGGTGTGAGGGCTCTGCTGTTGCACAGAACTCTGGGTCCAGAGCAGAGAGCCCCCAAAGAGGAGGCTGCAGGCATGCAGAAAAACCAGTGCCGAGAGCATGCACGCCTTTCTGGCCTCCTTAGCCCCTCGGGAGTGTGGGCCTTGGTTGTGCTGACTAACGCCCTTGGTCAGAGGCCCGAACAAGTTTATGTGCTGTTTTTGGTGCAGCCAGAAGTCCCTGCCTAAGGTTTGTGTAATGTTTCTCCCTCGTGTTTTGCAGAAATGGGAGCAGATCGAGGGCAACTCCAAGCTGCGGCACGTGGGCAGCAACCTGTGCCTGGACAGCCGCACGGCCAAGAACGGGGGCCTGAGCGTGGAGGTGTGCGGCCCTGCCCTGTCCCAGCAGTGGAAGTTCTCGCTCAACCTGCAGCAATAGCGGCCGAGCTGTGCACCCTGGCTCTGGCTCCGCTCGCTGAGTACTGGCGATCACATTCTCGATTATGATTCTTAAACTTTCCACGAAACTATATACCTCAGTATTCCATCACGTCCGAACGTTGGAAGAACTTCAGCAGGGTGTGGGGGCTGTGTGGACACAGAAAGGAAGCAGGAAGAAGGCAGCGGCTCCTCCCTCCCTCGATGCCTCTGCAGCCAGCGCTCCTGGCAGGCCAAGCCGGCCCCTCTCCTGCCAGCTTCCACTTGGGCTCGGGCCCACTGGCCCGCACGCCACACCCAGGACAACGATGGACACTAGGGAAGTGGCCCGCCCGCCACATTGGAGGGCCGCAAGGAGAACGGGATGGAGATGCTGTGTCATGGCAGAGCGGAAGACTCTCGAAATCATGTGTGATCTCATCAAATCCTTTATGATTCCCACCAAACCGAATCATACCATTTTGCAGGTTGCCGTCGTTTCTCGCGCCTCCCCGCGCCCCACCCCCCTCACCCCAGGCCCCCACCACTCCTCCTCCTCCAGCCCCAACCGCCTTCCTAGCCCCGATACCCCTCCATGTAATGGACTTGCTGTAATTGAATATGAACTTTTCCATGATGGGACACTAAATATCAATATATATTAGGAAAGAATTGACGGTCAGTTCCCTTCGGCTTCTGCAAGTTGCCATCATCGTGTAACTTTTCCACCACGTAGCCCAGACCCTCCGGCGGAGTTGGGGGGACTGGAGCCCTTTGAGGGCCCCGCTTGCCTCCTGGAGCCTTATCAGCAAGTAGGTGCTACTTTGGCCAGCTGGATTGAGCCCCACATCCCCGCAGCTGGCACCTGTGGGGCGGGAGGCCTGGGAAGCAGCTGCAGGAGGAGCTCCTGCTGTGTCTTGGGATCCCCTTTGCGTGCTTTTGGTGTCTGTAAACCTGTATCGCTTCCTCATTTTGACAAATGTTGCTTCGGTTCTTTTTAAATTAATTTTCTCTTAAGAAAAAGCAACCAACCCCACAGCTTGCTCCCCTCGGCTCTCTGCCCTGCAGCCGGGCAGACAGCTGGCTCGGGAAGCGGTCACATGCGCACACTGGGCTAATGACAATTTGAGCACGTTGGGGCTTTCGGAAGTCATTGAGCTTCCAGCAGAAGGGGGGTGATTAGTCTCAGCCCGAAAACAAGCCTTATTTACAGCTTCTGTAATTGGCATCCTGGGGCATTAGCAACCCCAGCAAGATTACAGCGGCCAGGCCCCGAGCTCCACCTGCCGGCCCCGGCCCCGCCCAACTGCCAGATGCCGCTCCATTTCCTGAGCCCGCGCCCCATGGCCACCGCTTCTGAGCCTTCCGGATGACGAATCAGGAGGGAGCCAAACAGTAACTGAACACCAGCTAACTCCCATGGAGGACCTGTGGCACAGACGGGGAGCTTGGCCAAGGTCCCAGATGCCAGGATAAAGCAGGAGACGGTTTGGGATTGAAGTAAGAATGTGCAAGACAGCCTAGTCACTTGGACTACTGCTTCCTCCCGTGACCACCAGCCGTCCCCAGAGCCTCGTTCTGCTTCCGCAGCCCCTGTCCCCTCACCCACTCAGAGACCCCATCCCAAGTTGGTGGGTCCGACAGCAAACGCGATGCTGCGCTCTCGCTGCCTGCCCAGATGCACGCTTATCGGCTCCTTCGGGGGCCAGCTGAGGTCACAGAACTAGAAGTGGCCTAGAAGATTCTTCTGAGTTGACCCTGGTGGGTGCCGCTTCCATTCCTGCCCATTCCTCTAGAGACGGGGATGTTGTCCGTCTTCTCTCTTGCTCCACGGAAGCCCACTTTGTGATTGGGGGGCTTATGCCAGGGACCATCTCAAGTGGTCCTTGTCTGTGTCTTTCCCATTTTGCTGCACTGCCAAGCAGTCCGATATATTTTAAGTGAACAAGCTGGCTAATAAATCAGATTTCATATCGCCCACTTTTCTCTTTAGACACGGATCCTGGCTACAAGTCAGTTCTCGGGGGGAATCTAAGGAAAATCACACTGAGGTACTTGTAAAGGCTGCTGGCTACAGACTAGGGCTTAGTGAGTCCTGTGTTCTGGTGGCAGGCACCGGTCGCCTGTGGGCTTCTGCTGTGAGGGAGAAAGCCCATTGATGCCAGCTCAATTTGACTTGTTTTCCAATCAGGTTTCTTGAATCCGTCACCCACACTCCGCACCCCACCCCACCCCGAGTCTCGTCAACTCTTGTACCTTAGAGATGCGACTGCCAGCTCCCACCGGCTGGCCGGGCCCTGGGAGGCAGCCTGAGCGTCAGGTGGGAGAGGTCCTTAGTGGGCTATGTTTACATGACACAGTGTGCCAAAGTGACTTACTGTGATTGCATTATCTTTCAGTCTGGGACAATCCCACCCTCCCCCCCCCCCCGCCCCCCGCCATTTTTTAAAAATGAAACTTCTTTCCTAAGAGCCCTTGGAGCAAAGTGCGACACACGGTTAGTTGTCTTCTCTGTGCTGGTCTCTCCTGTGTCTTCATCAGCGCTAAAATGATGGTATCTGTGTATGTTTTGCAAATTCAAAATATAGTTTGGTAATTTTTTTTCCAGTTGATTTTTAAAAAGAACTGCTGTACAGAGCTTGTACTTTATTCATTTTATAGATGGAAACCATCCTTGAAAATTGTTTAACTTAAATAAAGAGACAAAACTTTATAGATAAAAATTTCCAGTGGCAGCTGCACTTTTTCCTGGTTTTTGTTTGTTTACTGGATGGATGTGACCGGTGTTTGAGGGTTGTAATTGGATTGGCTTTTCTAAGCCTCTGCTTCATTGCCATTTTTGTCACCCTTTTCAAATGTGTCCACCTTTTATTGCTGGTTACTTATAGTCATCTGGAATAATCATTGTCATGTGGGAAGCAGGTAGGGAGGGGCTGGTGCCAGAAGCACTTACCTACTTCACGTCCACGCTACACCGGGAGTCAACCCTGGCGCTCACAGCCAGAGCCTGGGCACACGGTGCTGTAGAGGTTTTAAAATATTTAAGAATATATACTTGCTTACGGGTTATCTGGAACTGGCCAGTTCTGTCAGATGATATGTTCAGTTCTCCTCCCTGGTCTGCTTATGTCTGTACCCACAGGAGTGCCAGGGACCACAAAGCTCACTGACTCTTTATCAAGCCCTTTGGATTGAGATGGGAGGGCAGGCATAAAGAACGGAAAGGGCCCAGGTGAGCGTTTTTAACCTCTCGAGACCAGATGTACGCATCTTTCTGGATTACTGGAGACAACCAGACTCCAGGCCCTGCAGCTGACCAGCTGAGAAGCACAACGCTTTGGCATTGTTCTGTAGCAATGGTCAGCATCCCTTTCCTGGGCCATACAAAGTTGCCAACCTAAAAGCCCACCTGCTGTATGTAGGACGCGCATGATTCCTGTTTGAACAACAGCAAACGGCTTTGTCATTCCAAACACATTAGTAATGGCCTTCTACCGCCCACCGTGCCTCCCGGAGTCCTCAGCACCTGGAGTGGTTGAGGGGGACCCATGGAGTTAGTTAGGAGCCGAGGTCTGAACTTTGCACTGAACACTTCTGTTTTTGTTTGGTGAGCTCATTTTTATCCTCCGGCTTCTCGTTGTTCATGCTGGTTCCTACATTTTACCAGTGAAATGCATGAAAGGGTTAAAAATATACCTGAGACCACACAGTACAAATTCCTGTCCACGAGGCTGCCCGGCTGTGGATCTGGCTCAGGTTTCATCACTGAACACTGCTGGTCTGCCCAGCAGCGCCATCCTTTAAGAAATGCAGAGGCCTCCTAAAGTCAGAGCAAAGGAACTCCTTCGCTTGTGTTCTCAACTTGCTGCTGTGTTGTCCTGGGAGCTTGTCAGAAATGCACATTGTCAGGCGCCACCCCCAACATGAAGCTTTTGGGAAGGGTCCAGAGCTTGGCCCTAGTGCATGCTAATTTGAAAAGCCCGGTTTGAGCCACTGGCTGCATATTAAAATCACCCCAAGAGCTTTGTAAACAGCCACGCCAAGACCCATTAGTCCAGAGGTGGGAAACCTTTTATCTGCCAAGGACCATTTGGATATTTATAACAGCATTTGTAAGCCCTACAAAATTATCCATTTAAAAAGTGCCTGCTATATTTGGTCAAACATTTAATTACGTAGCTTGCCCTGAATGGGTTGGCTGGAGCTTCATCTGCTGAGGCATGTGTTGATTGCTGGTATCAAGGACTGCCGCCTTAGACGCCCTCCACCCGGCATTCGTCCCAGGCTGGGTGTGGGTGTATGTAATTACCCCCTCCCATTCTTGAAGTAATAGTCATATGCAATAATATTGAAGAGGGATGGGGCAGCCATAGAGGAGGGGTTTTGAAGTTCAAGGGCGGAGTTACTGTTAACTGCTGGCTGTGTGGCTTAAATGATACTTACGCTTTCTGGGGCACACACTTGGTTCCTCTGCTAAAAAGGTAGTGAGAATTGAAAGAGCCGGCAAGGGGCGCCATTCGTTAAACATCAGTGCTCATTGCTAGTGGCAGCTGACAGAGCCGAGCACCCTGAAGGGATGCCGCAAGGGAGATAACCGTGGAGATCAGCTTAGGAGCTAACCCAGGTCCTGGTGAGATTGGCACATGACTTTGGGGATTTCCCGGGGCGCCAGTCCCCATCATTTATTTTCAACTTCTAAAATAATGGCCACACTTGTGCTAATGATCCCATTCTCCACCTGCACTCTGCCCTGGTGCTCAGCGCGCTCTGAGAGGCAGGCCTCATGTGGGAGTCTCTGACCATGGCACCAGGGGAGGGGAACACAAAAACACACCATGTCGTTAGCTGCCGTGGAACAGCCCGAGATGGTCGCTTCATGCACAATGAAACAAAATACTACCTAGCCCAGGGCCATCGCCATGACAGGTTCTGGACCAGACGCTGTGAGCCATAGGTTTTCATTGACTGGTTTTCAGGGCTTTCTTCCTGGTCCATCTTACTCTAAACCAGTGGTTCTCAACCTGGGGGGGCGGGGGGTCGAACGACCCTTTCACAGGAGTCACCTAAGACCATAGTTCCGATGGTCTTTGGCACTGAGACACCGCTCCTCTATCCCTCTCCTGGCGGGTCCACCCACATGCAGATACGCCCACATTCAGAGTGACCTCATCATGAGGAACTGAATTAAAGAGTCGCGGCATCAGGAAGGTTGAGGACCACTGCTCTAAACGCTGATGAAATCTGTTCGGTATCACAGCAACATGCAAGCCTCCACTGAGACAGGTGATTTGTGTTCGGATTCATTTTCCCAGTAGGTCAATTCACCAGTTCTCCTCACTACAAGACGGAGGCAAACACAGGAGGCTCGCAGACGAGTGGACTCTGCCAGTGGGTGGTAGGATGCTGGCGAGGGAGCTCAGCAACAGACAGAGGACTAGAACACAGGGACTCTCAGAAGCAGCGTGAAGGCACTAGTGTGGCAAGAAGATGGACTCCTCCAAGATGTTAAGCATGGAGCAGCACTATGAGAATTCCCCGGAAGTAAAACCTGCACCTCTACCCTCCATGGGTCCCTGGCACTGGGACCCCAGCCCTATTCACCTCATTGTCCGGAGGACGTCTGCTTCCTTCCTTGATCACTGTATAAAAAGAAGTGCATTTGTGACTTAGAAGGAGGTCCTGTTACATCCAGGTACATTTTACAAGATGAAGTCATTGCCAGCCTGCCTCTCCCCTGAGACTTCAAAACACAGAAAGTCTTGGTCTTTTCAAAGTGCCATGTGTGGGGAAACTCTGGAAAGGGCCAGGTGAAAGGTGTGGTGGAGACATGGCTCTCAACATGGAACGGCCAAGCTCATCGGAGGAGGCAGGTGACCACAGGGGAGAGTAGACTTCGAGGTCTGGTAGTCTGTTGCCCACCTAATTCTGTCCCTTGTGAGAAGTTATTTGTCTCATGGTTGCTGTCAGCTAAGTAAGTGTGGCAGTTACATGATTTCCTGTCAACTTGAAGATAGAAACAAGCGGTGGGGTGGTATTCAACCTGTCAATCAGTTCACAGCCTGGTGATCCCTCCTTGTAGGCATGGCCTTCTCATGAGGATTCTGGGACTTCCTCTCTTCCTCCCAGGAAGCGGGACATACACTCTCTCTCTGCTTCACATTCCTGTTGGCAAGCCACATGGAACCAGGCTGATGGCAGTGAGAGTCCTGGAACTGGTGGAGCCAAGTGGAGACCCAACTACCGCCAGTGGATCCACAAGACTTTCCACCCACTGGCCTGTGATCTTCCTGCAGTCGACATCACTGCACGTGTTGCATGAGTGAAGAGGAATTTATGGACTGGTATAGGACACGGGCTAATATTTGGACTTAGAGACTTGATCTGGACTGGGTGGGGTGTTTTCTCAATATACAATTGCTCTTTGATATAGAGTTCTTTCTTATACACATATGAATGTCCCTGGATTTGTTTCTCTAGTCAACCCAACCTAACACAGCTACTAACAAAGTACTCAGGGCAAACCGAATAATGGCCACCCAAGTGCTACCTTATATAGAAAGAGGGTCTTTGCAGATTCAATTAGGATCTTGACATGAAATTATCCTAGATTATTCAGGTAAGCCCTAAGGTCATCACAGATATGCTTCTACAAGAAAATGAGAGGGAGATGTGATAGAGGAGGAGGTGAAGTGTGGAAGCAGAGACCAAAGTGATGTGGTCATATGCCAAGGAGAACCAAGCATTTCTGGGATCTGAAAGAAGCTAGAAGAGGCAGAAACGGAGTCTTTATCAGTCTTGGGAGAGAGTGTGGCCCACTAACACTTCCATTTTTAACTTCCAGCCCCCAGAATTTTGGCTTGGAATTCAAAAGCTCTGATCCCAAGGCCAAAGATATGTCTCCACCTTCCAACCTTCACAGATTCCGACACCAGCTGTCCCTGTCATTGGCACTTGCTGTGCTTTTGCTGAGTTTGAGAATTCATTTCAAGGACCACAAATAACTCACAGACCATGCTCATCATTCGGGGCTTTATTAGGGAAGTTGGCAAGTTATATTTCAGGATCAAAAGTGTTCCAGACAGTTCTTTAGTCAGGACAATTTCTTACCTATTGGGGCCCACAGATAGGCCTCTTTCTCGCCTTTGGCCCCTTGGCCTGGCCTCTTTCCTGCCCGGGCAATGTTACAAATCTCTTTGAACACTGACAATAGATGCCCAATAGGCACTCCATTTCACCATAAGCCTCCATCAAAGGTGCTCAGCTCTAGCTCCATAGGTATCAAACTTAGCTCCCTCAGTTAAATGCTTTGTAAGTGAACCTCTTGTCTAAAATACTCAGTTTCACTCACTTGGTGGGCCAGAAACCCTACTACTCAGTCTCATCCTCTGACTCTTAATTCTGCAGCTGTCACTGCTCTGTTGCTTCTCTGGTTTCCCAGCTTTCGGTCTCCAGATCAAAGAGTTCAATGCATTGGTATCTCAGGGAACAAAGTGCATACTACATTCCTGCTTCTTCTCATTTTATGGCAATGAAATCCCCTTTTCCTGCTTCCGAGATAACTCCTTTTATACCCAGCAGGGCTGGCAAATTGATCCAATCCTTCATTGGAGTTCCAAGGCTTTACAATCACAATGAACCCTGTTAGCAATCACTCACAACTTAATTCTATAATCCTGCAAACAACTTCCCCCACACTTCTTACCGAGTCCCACAAGGACAAAGTCATTTAGTGGGGAATTACAAAGACTATGGCTAGAAAAGTCATGTGAAGGAATCCATGACACTGTACAAGGTATGAGTGGGCTTTGTTCCTTTTGGAGGCTCTATCAGAGAATGTATTCCCTTGACTTTCCCAGTTTCTAGAGCAGTGGTTCTCAACCTTCCTAATGCCACGACCCTTTAATACAGTTCCACGTGTTATGGTGACCCCCAACCATAAAATTATTTTTGTTGCTACTTCATAATTGTAATTTTGCCACTCATGAATCAGATGATCCCTGTGAACGGGTTGGTTGACCCCCAAAGGGGTCACGACCCACAGGTTGAGAACCGCTGTTCTAGAAGAACCATCCACACTTACTGTCATGGCTCCCTCTGTCTTCAAAGCCAGCACGCTGCATCTCGCCTCCTTACACAGTCATGTTTGTCTCTGACGGGTTGGCAACAGTTCTCTTACTTATAGTGACCCTGGGCCCACCCCAATGGTCCAGGGTAATTTCTCCATCTCAAGGTCAGATGATTAGCAACCTTAATTTCACCTGCAATCTTTTTTTTTTTTGCTGTGTAATGTAACATAGTTATAGGTTCTAGGGATTATATGTATATATGTTTGGAGGTCATTATTCAGTATACCACATCCTCCATCAAGGTTTTGTGTGTTCATAAGTCATCGCTGAAATGAGAATGCGACTTGGGAAGGGTAGTACTTTATCTGTGGATTCCCGTTACCCTAATGATCATGACAGGGGTGCTGAGATCCTCTCAGGCCCTAAGAAGCTAACAACCAGAAAGGGATTCCCTGACATCAATGCAGAAAAGGCTCTGCGATTTGAGAAGTTGAGTTATCCTGTCTGAGAGCAGGTTGATGTGCTCGGAAAGACCAGGGGACGCATTGGGCAGGAAACACCCCAGAAAAGGGGGCAGGTGAAGAACGTTCTCTAATTAGTTGCGACAAGAGAAGCAGCCATCTGCTGCAGCTGTGCCTCGGGCCTGATTAGCAGGTTCTGCCCTCCAGCTGTGCTGGGAAGCCCTGTTCCGATGCATCTCTTCTCCCATTGGAGTACCTCTGACCCCACAGGGAGAGGCGCTCCCTTTTGCGTGGGATGAGTTGTTCCCTCAATACCCATCAAGGATCCGCCGAGCAGCTTTCTCTGGTACGAAGAGAAACCATCACAGGCGCGCGGATGCACGGCTTCGGTTGCTCAGGACTGCAGGCTGCACTGGGCCAGTGTGTGGCTGAAAACTGTCAGCTAACTGCCGCCACGGTTCGTTCTTCCTTCATGTTGGGTGCTGCTTTGGAGTCCGGGACCCGAATGAACATCCTGAGCGGGGACGGCAGCAACCTCAGCAAAGTCCTCAGTGCCATGTTGATGGACTTCCCAAACCTCGGAAATTCCAGTGCCATCCACCCACCCAGTTTCTCCAAAGAAGTGCCCTGCGAGTAGGGCGGGCAGGTGGCAGAGAGCAAGTAAAACCATGGATACATCATTTTGAGGGCGGAGCCCCAGGGAGCAGGACAGTAAGGAGGTAGTCGCTCAGAACTCATTTGCAACACTTAGCAGCAGAAAGGTGAAAACAAACTTTTAGAACGAATTGTGAAAGATATGGAGGTTTGGGGATCTTTAGGGCAGTGGAAAGTTTCTGTTTACTCACCAATTAAAGATAAACTTAATATTTCAGTCATTTATTAATATGAAGTTCTTGACAAAAACATAAAAAACCTAGTTTCTCAGTATCATTAAGGAAAACACGGTTTTTTGGTTGTTTTTAAGAATTCAGAAAAGCAATAGAAGCACAAACAAGGAATTTAATAAAGAGATAGAAACTTTAAGTTAAAAGCAACTAGAAAATCCAAAGCTTAAAAATAAAATAACAGAACTAAACAACTCCATGGAAGAATACAGAAATAGAGTTGAAACAATGGAAAGAAGAATCAGCAAAATATAAGACAAAATTTCTGAGATTGCTCAGTTTGAAGAATAAGTAAAAATAAATGAATAGAACAGAAGGGCTCTGGGGACAACGGTGAGAGAACTGATGTAAGCATAACAGGAATTTCTGAAGGAGAAGAGAGGAACTAAAGGCCAGAAGATATTTCCGAAGAAATGACAGCAGAAAACTTCACAAATAGGGAAGATGAAATTGTCACCCAAGATTCTCTACAAACTCCATACAGATTAAACACTAAGAGAAATGCCCAAAGACATATCCCAACTGAACGTTCTATACACAACAATAAAGAATACGGATACGACTCTTCTTCAAAAGTGATTTAACTACAGAAGTGTGGTAGTTACCTAACCTGTCAATCAGGTTACCGCCTGACTGGTCCCTCCTTGTGGGCATGGCCCTCTCAGAAGGATTCTGGGAACTTCTTCCTCCCTGGAGGTGGGATGTAATCTCTCTCCACTCCGTCTTCCTGCTGACAAGCCACATGGAGCCACACTGATAGCCAGAGCCCTGGAGATGCTTCCACAGCCACTGCATCCACAAGACTTCCCACCCACTGGCCTGTGATCTTCCTGCATTCAGAATCATTGCGTGTGCTGCATGAGTCTAAAGAGGAATGTATAGCCCAGTATTGGACATATGAGCTAATATCAAACTTATGGACTTTATCTGGACTGGGCTGTGATGATTTCTTAATATACAATTGCTCATTGATATAAAGCTCTCTCTTATACACACATGAGCACCAATGAATTTGTTTCTTGAGTCTGCTCAGTCTACCACAGGAAGTGTATGATATGCAAATATTATACCAAGAACACTACTGGAAAAAAAAAAGAAACTAAACTTGACTTATGGTTACCATGGGAGAAGGAAGAAGAGTATTTCCTTAGGAGTCACTGAGTTTATGTTAATGTTAGTGGTATAATTTGGAAAAGGATATCAGCAATGATTGTACGAATGAAGAATATAGTCAATGATCCAAATTGTACATGGAGAAGTTGTTGAATTGTAGAATGTTTTGTTGAGTATATTTTTGCCACAATTTTAAAAATCACATGACTAACAATGAATACAAGGAAGAAGAAAATGCTCTAAAATTGATTGTGGTGATGATTGCACAACTCTTCTTGATGATGGAACTGTTGAATTGTAGGATATATGGATGAAATGCCAATAAAACGGTTTTAAATTTTTTTTGAGAGCAGCTTAAGATAAGGAAATGTGACTTACAAGGGAGCTTCAGTAAGACTAAATGCTTGTTTTTCACCAGAAATTATTCATGCTGGAAGGTAATAAGGTGACCTATAGAAAGCCTTGAAAGAAAAGATCTGTCAACAAGAAATAATATAACCAATAAAACTGTCATTCAAAAATGAGGATATTCCAAGATAAACAGAAATTAAGGGAATTCCTACAAGATGTATAAAAGGGAACTATCTAGACCATCCTGAAAGAAATATGACAGCAAGCTAACATCCAATGTGTTGACACCTGAATCCATATGACAATAAAGTAAATTTATAATGAGACTATAGAGAATCTTGGCTACAAGATTGCAATTGACAGTAACATAAAAATAAAAGGAGGTGAATGGTATAGAGACTTCTCAGATGTTAAAGATGGAACTCTAAGTGATTTGGTAATAAATATTTTTTAAAACGGGGGGGAAAAATCTATTCTTAAAAAAGGAACTCAACATTGAAGACAGAGGACCAAGAAGGCATCAAACTTTCAAGAAAAAAGTTATATTGAAATGCTTGAAGTAAATGCTCTATTGATAATTAATGGCAATGAATATAAATAGATGAAATAAATCCGTAAAGAAACGGAGTGGTGGCGTAGACTTAAAAACATGGCACGTATATGTGTTGTGTACGAGAGGCACGCGCTAAGCTCGGGTCTACAAATAGATTAAGAGGTGGGGTGGTGCATGACACGCCAAGTGAGCTGTGATGCAAAGAGAGTAAGAGGAGCAATATTAATATCGGACAATAACTTTTATTATGACACTAAGAAGGACCGCTTTTTGATGGTGGACAGGGCAATGCTAAAAGCATTGATAAACATTAACTATTTGGAGCCGACAGACACAGAGCACATCACAGAACAGTGAGTAGCACAGTAATGGTCTACTTCATTGCACCTGTGTCTAGTATATACTAGTTTAGGACACAAAGCAAATATCAATAAGTCTAAAATTATTGACACTACATAAAGCATTTAATCTGACCATAATAGAATGAACCTATAAATCAATAACAAGAATAAGGAAAGCTAAAAATTAACCACTATTATTAAATTACAAATTGTATAGAAAAAATCAAAAGTGAAATAAAAAATATACTTAGAATCTGAAGACTATAGTTGAAGAGGTTAAAAAAATTATCGATTTCCTTCAGTCTTGCTCCTAGAGTATGTATCATTTTAGTATGCTTTTTTGTTCATTTTAGTATTCTATGTGACAAAACAGGAGGAACATTTCATGTGCTTTGCTGCAGACAAATCTGTGGGACTGAGTTGTGAGTTGGCCAACCCCTGTTTACACAGACTATTTTTATTTGAAAGAATAACAGACAGGTGATGGCTATTTAAACTTAAGCATTTGTCAGACTTTTTTCAACTAAATTATGCCTGTTACTTCAAGTAAACAAATAGCATGACCAAGTGCAATTAATATGCAGAAATTATGATTATGGAGAACACTTTCCTGCCAACAGCTTCTCTTCAGATGAGATTACCATACGAACTTTTTGATACTGTGTGGTGTCTTATGTCAATATACAGAAGTTATGCATTACTTGGTGGACCAATATCTTCCAAATGATTTTACAAAATTATGCAACATCTTCAAATGTTTCTAAAAACCCATTATAAGTGAAAGATAGTCCAGTTGATTTTAATGTAATAGTACAAAAAGTTTATTGATGTAGTGTGAATCTTCATTTTAATTAATCTTGAAGAAACTATCCATTGTGAAGTTTAAGTGTTATATCAAAGAAATACATGTACTCGGTTATTTGAAATTATATAAAATGTTTCCCCTTAATCCCAAAATATCCCCAGAAGTCTTAAAATCAGTTTAACTAGTAAAGATTGCCTGTCTGAGCATGAGGCTATTTTTTAAAATCATTTTATTGAGGGCTCATAGAACTCTTATCACAATCCATACATACATCAATAGTGTCAAGAACATTTGTACATTCATTGCCCTCATCATTCTCAAAACATATGGTCTCCATTTAAGCCCTTGGTATCAGCTCCTCATTTTCCCCCTCCCTCCTCGCTTCCCCTCCCTCATGAACACTTGATAATTTATAAATTATTATTTTGTCATGTCTTACACTGTTTGACATCTCCCTTCAAACACGTTTCTGTTGTCTGTCCCCTATGGAGGGGGTCACCTGTAGATCCTTATGATCTGTTCCCCCTTTCTACCCCACCTTCCATCCATCCTCTGGCATTGTCACTCTCACCACTGGCCCTGAAGGGATCATCTGTCCTGGATTCCCTGTGTTTCCAGTTCCTATTTGTACCAGTGTACATCCTCTGGTCTAGCTGGAATTGTAAGGTAGAATTGGGATCATGATAGTGTGGCAGGGAGGAAACATTTAAGAATTAGAGGAAAGTCGTATGTTTCATTGTTGCTACACTGAAGGCTGACTAGCTCGTCTCCTCCATGAGACCCTTCTGTAAGGGGGTGTCCCCTTACCAACAGATGGGCTTTGATTCGACACTGCACTCCCCCTCATTCACAATAAGATTTTTTTTGTTCTTTGATGTCTGATACCTGATCCCTTCAACACCTCGTGATCGCACAGGCTGGTGTGCTTCTTCCATGTGGGCTTTGTTGCTTCTGAGCTAGATGGCTGCTTGTTTACCTGCAAGCCTTTAAGACCCCAGACACTATATGTTTTGATAGCTGGGCACCATCAGCTTTCTTCACCACATTTGCTTATGCACACATTTGTCTTCAGCGATCCTGTCGGGAAGGTGTGCGTCATGGAATGCCAATTTAATAGAACAAAGTGTTCTTGCATTGAGGAAGTACTTGAGTGGAGGTCCAATGTCCATCTGCTGCCTTAATACTATACACCTATAAATATATGCATGTCGATCTATTTCCCCATCATCCTATATAAATGGGTACTTTAGATAAATGAATCCACAGAAACTCATGTATAAGAGAGAGTTTTATATAAAGGGTAAGTGCACATCAAGAAAACATCCCAACCCAGTGCTGCCCAAGCCCACAAGCCCAACATTAACCCATTAACCCTTATGTCTGAGTCAGTGAATGTGTAAGCATCTCAGCACTGGCAGGGGTGGGCTGCATCGGGGTAGGTCCATGTGGCTTCTCCTCAGGGATGTCTTGCAGGAAATGAACCTTGCCACCTAAAGAAGGAACTGGCTAAGGGAGCTGCACCCTGGTCCAACCATCAGAAAGAACTAGAGAACTAGAAAGGCGAGGCTCACTGAGCCATTTATCCCTCTTCCCTTCAATTAACCCATGTGTTTATTGGCCAGGTTGGCACAATCAACTAACTGCCTCAATAAATATATTTACATAGGTACATGCCTGTATTTAGACCTCTATAAATGCCCTTTGCCTCCTAGTTCTTTCCTCTATTTCCTTTTACTTTCCTCCTGTCCCACTATCATGCTCAGCCTTCATTTGGGCTTCAGTAATTTCTCTCGGTTACATTGCCCTTGATGAATCCCTACCAGCATGATGCTATTTTAAGGCCAGTCTCTATGGGATCACATTGACTATACATATTTGAAAGATTAGATAGAAACCTTGAGGGTAATGAGTTTGCCAACGAGAGAGGGTACCTATGATTGTCCAGTGTGAAGAATGTAATCAGAAAATAAAATCCGAACAATCTCCATATTTCAACTAAGAAAAAAAATGTGCTGGGTTACAGCTGTTAGTTCTCTGGAAATAAGGGTCATACAACCTTCCTGGGTACACCCTCAAGACACTGACAGAATGAGAAAGAGACAGACGGACAGAGTGAAAAGAGCAGCGAGAGAAAGGCCCTCTCAGACCAATGGTTGACGGCCAGAAGCGCTCTCTCTGGCGCTGGCCTGCTTCTAGTCTCTTCTCTCGGCTGTGTGGGCTTAGTCTCATACCACACTCTCTTGGACTCTGAGCTCCCAATGGAAAAACCCATGGAATAATACTTTTATTTTCTCAATTTGTAAAAAGAATATGGAAAGAATATAACAGCTACAGGGAAGCTTTCCTCCCCTGGACATTCATTTCAATGCTTAGTGATTAGAATCTTTTGTTCATGATCAAATACAGTGTCTGGCAAAGCCAGTCCTAAACTGAACCACCAGTCTTGCACCTGTGCGGTAGCTCCCAGCTTGTCTCCTTTGCATCCATTCTCATCTTTGTTCCATACTCTTTCCACCTAACAGCTAAAGAGAATTTTTTAAGGCATCACGCATGAAAAGATGCTCCCTAATCAGCAGGGAAATGTAACTCCAAACCACAGTGAGCGTTCACCACACACCCAGGAGGACGGCTAGACTCAAAACGGCAGAAAATCACAGGGGTTGGTGAGGAGGTGGGAACACTGGTACTCTCACACTGTGGAAAACAGCCTGGCATTTCCCCCAAATTGGTAAACACAGAATTACATATGACACAACAGCCCTACTCTTGGATACATGCTCCAGAACACTGCAACCATATGTACACACACACACACACACGCACACACGCACACGCACGCACGCACACATACACACACGCACGCACACGCACACACACACACGCACACACACACACCTTGTACACAAATGTTCATCGCAGCATGACTTATAATCACTCTAAAGTAGAAACAACCCAAAATGCCCATCAATGGGTAATGGACAAGCAAAATGTGGTTTAAGCATGTAAGGCAGCGGTTCTCAACCTGTGGTTTGCAACCCCTTTGGGGTCCGAACGACCCTTTCATAGGGGTCACCTCATACCTCCTGCAGATCAGATGTTTACATTAAGATTCATAAGAGTAGCAACCTTACAGTTATAAAGTAGTCATGAAAATAATCTTATGGTTAGGGGTCACCACAACATGAGGCACGGTGTTAAAGGGCCATGGTATTAGGAAGGTTGAGAATCACCGATGAAATGGAATAGTATCAGGTTATAAAAAGTAGCAAAGCACAGCGGAGCCACTGTGGAGGCGCACCATGCTTTCAGAGGCGCACGGAAGTCTTGCCAGTGCCACAGGAGGGTCAACAATTTGTAAGCCACAGACCTTGGTAAATTTGACAAAATCTATTAACTCTCTTCCTAGAGAAAAAAATTACATCGCTATATACATAACAGTATTTTGCTTTGTAGTTCAAACCCCTCTCCTACGCCCAGTTCTGGCCATCAGAAAACGAATTCTTTCTCTGCCCCATGATACTTTTCACTCCCAGGTCTTACTGTCTGGCCCTCCCCCTCACCCCTCCCACCCACCCGCCAGCCCCACACAGTTATTCATGTGTCATCCAGGCCTTTACTCAGCCTGTCTGTGTTTGCCAGCACTCTCCTTGCAGCTCCCTGGCAAGGCCGACTCGTCCTCGCTCAGCATCTCTTCCGGTGTTTTCCTTCAATCATGCTCCCAGCCTAACTGGTAGGCCGGGTTGACCAGAGGAACAAATCCACCCGGTTGGTTGGGGCACTGTTTTAAAGAGTCATGGTATTAAGTTGAGAATCTCTGGTGTAATGGACTTTTTATGACTGAACACTATGGCTACTTCATAACTGTATGTGTAAGAGAGAATTTTATGTCAAAAAGTAATTAATTATGCATCAAGAAAACATCTCAGTCCAGTCCAGATCAAGTCCATAAGTTCGATAGTTAGCCCTTAAGTCTGATATTAGCCCATGGATTCCTCTTCGGACTCAAGCGGCACATGCAGTGATGCCGAATGCAGGAAGAGCACAGGCTGGTGGGTGGAAAGTGCTGTGGATCCAGTGGCGGTGGACACATGTCCAGGGCTCTGGCTGCATGTGGCTGTCAACAGGAAGGTGAAACACAGGCAGGAAGAGAGGCTGTGACCTGATGAACACGCTAGCCTCCGCCCCTTCACTCTTGCATCAAGTTGACAGGAGATTGTGTAACTTCCACCCCAGCCATCAGTTTGCTTGCTTTTTAATCTAATATCTTCATGAAGTGGGGCGAGGGTTGGAGGTGGGGGGTGGGGTGGAGGTACTCCCTATAGCACTTTGTACAAACCTCTCATCAAAGAATTCTAAAACTAATTGTATGTGTGTCTACCTCCTGGCTGACTGCTGGCTGTCAGAGAAGGCAGAATCTGGGTCTTCCATGTCTCTTTAGTCTAACATTAGGAAAATATGAAATCTCAAAATAACCACTCACTTCCATTCATCGGCCCTGGCTCATAGCAACACTCTATGACAGGCTTGTCGTATAGGACTGCCCCTTAGGGTTTCTGAGACCTTAAATCTTTTTTTTTTTTTTTGAGACTTTAAATCTTTATGGGAATAGCTTTGCCTTTTTCCTGCAGGGCAACCAGTGGATATAAACCACAGACGCCATGGTTGGCAGTGAGATGTATGGCCATTACGCCTCCAGGACTCCTTTATAAAAATCCATTCCCTGTGTTTACATGCTCCCCTCCCCCATTGAATGACTGACTGAATTAATTTAAATGAATGATAGAAGTTACGTTCACAATAACCGGCTAATGGAAGACAGCAGTTTTATCTAACATCTTCATGAGGTAGGGCATGTTTTTATCTCCGATCAGAAACATTTAGGGAACAAGTGCATGGAGATCTTGTGCTGCGACTCAGTGAGGCATCTCCTCTGGAAAGAAAGGACTTCTCATCACAGTAGGCAAGCGGTGGCCCTGACTCACTGTGGTGGCGCTGCCAGTCAGGCATGCTAGCTGATGAGCGCGAGGAAGTCTGCTCATTCCAATTGACACTGATGAGAGGGATCCTCGGGGAATGTACAGACCCGGAGAGGTGCCCTATCCGTGCTGCCATTATTCAGCAAGATTAGCCTCGATTCTCCCAGAAAGGATTGTTTACCCTTGTGTCAAAAGCCACTTAGAGAGCAAGACACAGTCCCATCGGGCACAAGTCCGCCTTTGTCTACAACCTGAATGAGGCCTGCCCATTGTGTGAAAAACCTGTTGGCTCGTGAGACGGAGCCCAACAAGTAGGAATAGTGAGAGTCCCCCAATCGCTCAGAGTCGACTCAGTGGCAGTGACCTGACCTCGGTGTCCACAGCCGGTGGACTTCTTTTCTAATGTTAACTCCACTGTAGCAGAACCTGCTCAGCAGCACCCCAGCCCAATGTGAGGCCCGCTTCCTTGCCTTGGACAGATCGGACAGGTGCATCATCTAGATGGCCCTCTGAGTGTGACCCATCTAGATCACAGCTACCATAACCCAGTAGATGCATGGGGACTGCGACCTTTAGACAAATGTTAAGGATTCGCGGTGTACTGTCAAGTTGATTTCGGCTCACAGTGACCTACAGGACAGGCAAGAACTGACTGCCCCAGATGCTAGCTTTGCCCTTGTTTGGAGTGACCGGTGGGTTCAAAGCACTAGCCTTTCCGTGGGCAGCCAAGTGCTTTAACCATTGTACTACTAGGACTCTTCCAAGTAGAGGGAGTCCCTTATGACCAGAGGAGGCAACCGTGGTCTCTCTCCAGAAGAAGTAGTAGTGAAACATGCATATTTCAGAAGAAAGTCATTTCTTGGGGTTCAGTGGTATTTTTCAGATCTGCAGCTTGGGGGCGGAGTCGAAAGTGGGAAAGAAGTAGAGATTGATTTTTAAATGTCAGCCCCCCTCTGATGGGTGAGTGATGGAAAAAGTTCTGAGTCCTAAAAGATGAGGGGCAGCTAGAGCTGAGGCCCTGTGGCCACTGGAGGAGTTGAGGAGGCAGATCCGTTAGTAATCAGCCCTGGACTTGCCCTGCTTCTTCCCTGCCTCCCAAATTTTGCTTCTATCTTCTGTGGACCCTAACCTGGTCACACTGCTGCTGCATTCCTGTAGCTCGGTTCTGCATTTCTATTTTTCCATAAAACTGAATAGCTTTTTGTTGTTGCTTCTAGTTGCCATTGAGTTGACCTGATTCATGCACAAAGGATGGAAACACCCCCTGCTCAGTTCATGGTCTGATTCTGGGCAGTAGATTGCCAGGCCTTTCTGACTCATCTTCATGTGGAAGTGCCATGGAGATGTGTTCCACATCCATCATAGCGACACACACGCCTTCACTGACAGATGGGTGATGACTGTGCATGAAGGGCATTGGCTGCAAACTGGACCCGGTGTCCTGCCGCTGAACCACCACTGCCCCCAGAGGGCCTTGAAAATAGTGCAATCATCATTATGCACATTGCTTACTATCTTCCTCTTGCCAGAAGGTAAGGCCCTTAAAGACGCCTGCACAGGACAAATCAATATTTGCTGATGGAATGAGTGGGTGTGAAACCTGGCCGTGATCTCTTTCTAGCCCTGGCCCCAGCCCATTCTTGATCTGTGATCCCAATGGTTGGCGTATTGCTCTTTTGCCTTGCTCTGTATCCATGGAAATTTTGTCTGCCAAACTTCCAGCGTCCCGGATTCTGCCTGACGCCAAACTCAAAAACACACACGTTAACTGGCCTCGAATTTGCAGACCTCATTGGCGCATATCAGGTGTATTCTTCTGCCCTCTGCTGGATGGAACTGGGAAAGGCTTTATCTCAAATAATCACAGATTTGGGCAGAGGATGAGGCACACCTGTAGTTTGGGAGACAGTTGAACTCAGGGAAGGCCAGCTTGATCACATTTCTCTTTTTGTTCTAACACTTTTTAAATCAGACAAAGCCACCCACGCTCTTCCACGTCTCACTCCCCCCAGCGCTCTCATTCTACAAAGGCCCGCATCTTTACAGACTGCCCCCTGGTGATGTAGCTGTTAACCACTGCAAGGTCAGCAGTTCAAAACCACCAGAGGCGGCTTGCTGCTCCGGTGAAGAGTTACACTGTCAGAAACCCACAGGGCAGTTCTCCCGTGTCCTATCGGCTCACTATGAGTCAGCACTGATTCGATGACGAGGTGGGTTTGGGCGGTGGTCGTGTTACCTTTCCATACAGACCTGTCTGTGGGGCCATGGCCCACGTTTGGGGTGGATTACTCCTCACTCTCCAGAGCCGAGGCTTTGTTGGATGGGAATTGAATAAGCACTCACCTCTATCATCGGCCTGAGACTGCCAGCAGCCAGAACACTCTCAATGGCTAGGCACGTGGGTTAAAGCAGTGGTTCTCAACCTGTGGGTCGCGACCCCTTCCAGGTCAACCAGCCCTTTCACAGGGGTCGCCCGATTCATAACAGTAGCAAAACTACAGTGATGAAGTAGCAACGAAAATAATTTTATGGTCAGGGTGTCACCACAACATGAGGAACTATATTAAGGTGTCGCGGCATGGGGAAGGTTGAGAATCACTGGGCTAAAGGGTAAGCCATTTCAAGGAAAACTTGTTCCACCTTCTGGTTTCTGGAACTCTGGCAACGTGAAGAGGGGACCTAGAAAGGAGTACAGGCCACAACATCCTAACCTGGAGTGTCCTCTGTCCAATGATCCCTGACTTGGTCAAGACATGGACGCTGTCCTACTGAGCCACCCTTCCGATTGCCCACCTCTTGAAAGCAGACGTTTTTGGTATGTAGACTGTGCAGGCCTTTCTTGCCCTGCGGCGCCCTTTGTCTAGCCGGAGAAATTAAACTAGCAGAAGGCCCAAGCTTCTAACTCTTGGTGCAAGCCCCTCCGAAGGAGAATCCCAGAGCCTTTAGGCTCAAGAAGAACCACAGATCCACAAGTCCACGTCCACACCCTGCTCGGCCACTCCTGGCCCAGCGCAGGCAGAAAGAGCTCTGTGGTGACCACGCATCTTCTCTCTTTTAAATGTCCTACCCCTGCGACAGATAGAACATGCCCAGTCTGTGCCCAGAGGGTCTAGTAATCTAGGAGCTTAGTAAAGGGTGTTTTTAATTTATAGCTTTTAAACCACTTTCTCTCTATTGTCTCATCTTTTCAACTAACAAGCAATTGTTTGATTTTCTGAATATTCTTTGAGTCCAAAAGGACCCACAATACCAAAATTGTTTCAATAAATATAGCCAGAAAGGTTGAGTTCCTAGGAAATTACAGCATTCCCTTCCTGACTATGAATGCCATTCTGTCTCCTTGGTGAATTTTCAACTATTGCTGGACTGTCTCTGCCGTCACAGCACTTGATTCAAAGGAGGCATCCCCATTCTGACTTCTGTTGATGAGGAGAAGCCTGTCGTTTCTGTGGGCACGTGAGCCTGGGGAATCTGCCTGCCCAACGAGAAGACCAAGCCAGGTCCCCAGCACTCAGAGAGCAAGCCGGGGCATCTTGGTGTTCGTGATCTCATGAAAAGAATGCAGCGTTCAGAGAAAGACAAAGAGAGGTGCTTGTAGGGAGAGGAGATGTGCAAAGGAAAATGGAGGGAAAAGATATGGAAGATGAGGGTGGAGGAAATTTATGAGCTTTCTGAGAAATTATCACATCTAGAATAAAAAGATCACAATTAAGAAAAGTTAAATTCAGTGCTTCCCAACAGGCATCTTTGAAATCATGATTTAAAAGGGGTTTTGAAAACGATGTCACACCTAGACGTGAGAATTAAAATCATAAAATTGTTAGAAAAAATGTAACATTGTGGTCTTTACAATGCTAGTGAATGTGTAACAGTGTGTTCTTTAATATGATACCCAAAGTACAAGCATCAAAAAGCAAAATAAATCAAATGGATGTCAATGCTATTTTAAAGAGCTTTATGCAAACCAATCTCTATTCTAAGAATATACTCGAAAGAATATTATTTTTGGTTTTCAGAAATACTTTAAACATAATCAGAAGGTGGGGTAAAAGAATTGTAATTCCTATTTTAGGTCAAAAAGCACAGGCCTCCTTAAATCATCTTTGTTTTCCTGACATGAAGTATAATGAGAACCTGGAGAGTGGGATCAGACTTTTCTCATTTTACATAAAGGTTTTCTATGTTTAGAAAAACAATTCTCACTTTTAGAATATTACTTTAGGATGGAATCTTAATAGAATATTAGTACCAACAGTACTTCCCCTCTTCTTCTTTTAACTCCAAACATAAAATCATCTCATTTAATTGATCATGTGGTGCTAAATCAAATAAAGGTTTTCTCCAGGAGAAAGAAATTCTCTAACTCTCTACAAAATGAATGTGAAATGAGACTCCAAAACATGCGCTTGATTGTAGACTTGCTAAAGCAAATGAAAGGAACAAGGAATTTAAGGGCTAAACAGATTTCAAAAGGAGGCCTAAGGAGATAAAATAAAGTATTACAATAAAAGTGCAAAGATCTGGAGTTAGAAAACCCAAAAGAAAGAACATGCTTAGAATTTCTCAAGCTGAAGGAACTGAAGAAACAGGCAAGTCTGGAGTTCCAATACATAAGGATCTGATGGGGGAAAAAATTGAACAATGCAGGAAGCATAAAAAAAGATAGAAGGAGGGGGGAGGAGGGAAAAGAGGAGCTGATGCCAAGGGCTCAATAGAAAGTCAATGTCTAGAAAAGAATGAGGGCAACATCTGTACAAATGTGCCTGATACAATTGATGTATGGATTGTAATAAGAGATGTAAGAGCCCCCAATAAAAAAGTAAATAGCATTGGCTACTTAAAAAAAGGATAGAAGGAATACTGATCACCATAGCAAAAAGAATTGGTTGATATCCAACCATTTTAGAAGGTAACATATAATTAAAAATGATAGTACTGAAGGAAGAAGTCCAAGTTGCACTTGGACTTGACAAAAGTGATGAAGTACCAATCCCCGGGTGTTTCAGCACAACATGGTGCTTCAGATGCTCGCTCACATGAGATCTGGAGAGTTTCTTAACAAACTGACGGGAAGACATACATATTTGTGCCCATTCCAAAGAAAAGTGATCTAACAGATTATCAAACAATATCACTGATATCACAACACAAGTGCACTTTTGCTATATGTAATTCATAGCACAGTTGCAGCAGTAAGTACATTGACCGGAAACTTCCAGAAATTCTAGCCAGATTCAGAAGAGAGCATGGAATGAAGGATATAATTTCTGGTGTCAGTTGGATCTTGGCTGAAAGCAGGGAATACCGGAAAGATGTTTGCCTGTGCTTTATGAACTATGAAACGGAACGTGTTTGCATGGTTTAAAATTAGGAATGTTGCACATCGAGGTTGCATATTTTCACCATATTTATTCAAGGCTGCACAAATAATCCGGGAAGCTGGGCTATATGAAGAACATGATGTCAAGACAGGGAGAAGACTAATTAGCAGCTTGCACTATGCAGGTTACGTAACTGCTTGCTGGAGTAAAGAGGCCTTGGAGTGCTTCGTGATGATCATAGACCACAGCCTTCGATAGGGATTACACCTCAACATAAAGAAAATAAAGGTCCTTACAACTGGGGCAAGGGGTCACCGCAGGATGAATGAATGTGGTTGTTAAAGACTTCCTGTTACTTGGATTCACAATCAGCGGCCATGGCAGCAGCGGCCAAGAAATCAAACGTGATATGGCAGGGGGCACGTCTGCTACAGAGGATGATTTCAATGTGCTAAAAAAGCAAAGATGGGTCTCTTGACTCAAGCAGTGGTATTTCCAGTCACCTCGTGTGCATATGAAAGTTGCATAGTAAATAAAACTGGAGAAGAATTGATGCCTTTGAATTATCGTGTTGATGAATATTAAATATACCACTGACTGACAAAAGAAGAAACAATTCAGCCTTGGATATGTGACAGCCAGAATGCTCCTTAAAAGGAAGGATTTAAAAACTTTGTTTCACTTACTTTGCTCATGATACTGGGAGGGACCAGTCTCTGGAGAAGAATAGCATGCTTGGAAACTCAGCTGGTCCATAAAAAAGAGGAAGATCTTCAAGAGATAGACTGCAACCATCTTGTCAAACATAGCAATGATTGATAGGATGGTGCAGGATTGGGCAGGGTTTGGATCTGTTGTACAGAAGCACCGCGACAGTACCTAATAGTAAATCCTTGAGGCACTGTGTCTGATCACAGGAAATGGTCTAATGCTCTTCCCAAATCGAATGCTACTATGCACATCTTTATTTTGTCTGCCCTTTGAGCAGGGACCTCTCTCAGCTGTGACAGCAGGTGGCTCCTCACAGGGAGTGCTTGTTCCAGGACCATTTGGGGCTGGGGGCCGGGAGCCGGGGCAGGTTTCGGGGCCAGATGCACAGTAAAGGCAGCTCCTGCTTTACAACTTCGCGTCTGCTGATGGCGGCTGTGCTCACTTGCTGGGAAGATGGAAGTGTACCTGTGAGAAGCCCCAGCTCTCCCCAATGTGTATGACAATGGAGGGCTTAGACTCCCCTGTCCACGTCCCTTTTTATCTCCCAGAGAACCTTCAAGATGATCCCTGGGGCAATCCAAACCAACGATTCTCTTCAGGCATCAGATCCCATGATGCTTTTGTGAATTTCTTGGATCAGATCATTCTGTCCTCTTCATTCCCCCCCCCCCCCGAGCCCCTCCCTACCCACCTCAACCCCCCCAAAAAAATCACAGAGAAGCAAACAGTAATATATTTGACTGTAATTCAAAGTTGCTGACTGTAAACAAACTTGATGGAGAAATTCAAAGCCACATGACAATATATCTGAATTAAATCATAAATGTATTTTTTTGTCACACGTGTTTTAGAATTCCAAATTTAGCTCAGGTGTACAAAATTTGTAAAAATTTATTGCAAGCGTGCCTTAGTGTAAAATCAAAGTCTTCACCCCAAGGTGTGCCCTGCCTCACAGATGGGGCTGTGGCTAGGTGATGTTCCCCAGGGGCTGCTTCTGAGTTGTTCCTAATGAGACGGCAAAAAGATCTCTCACAGACACGTAACTGAAAATTGGAAGGGAAAATAGTACCATTCAAGAGTGAAAATGAAAATCTTAAACAGTAAAGTCTCGCGTAACAATCTGTCGCGATTCTTAGACACAGTTTTGTGTGTCCCTAGTGAAGGCCGAGCCTGAATTCTGAGGGAGCACGGCCCCACTGAGGGCAAAGGAGAAGGGAAGCAGTGGAGGGCAAGGCACCCTCTGAAGCATCACTATGACTTCCTCTTTTCCTACCCAGGACCTTTGGGGCGGGGCTTCTCGGCTCTGTTCAGCCCTCGAGCCACCAGCCTGGTTTCCTGCCATGGGTTGAAGCCGCGCGACATTCAGTCACAGAGCACTGACTGCCTTTTTGGCTGTCCTCTGATGCTGGGCAGTGCAGGTGGTAAAGGCTGCTTTCCCACTACATGCTCAACTCTCTCCCAAGAATGCACACTTGAGCCCCAATATCACCTCTGGAGGCACTCCAATTAAACCTTACTGTATACATTCGTGCATAAGCTGAGTTTTTCAGCACAATTTTCATGTAGTTTTTGTGGTAAAATTAAGTGCCTCGGCTGATATTTGAGTCGGCTTATACTTGAGTATATACGGTACCTTTAACCAGCAGCATGAATCCAAAGATGAAAGAGTCATTGCTTTAGCAAGCTCATCACCCTGGGATTTTAATTTTTTTTCACCACAACTGTTCTTCCTAGCCTCTGGTTTCTCTCTGAATCCACTGTCCTCGCCGTGATGGGCCCTCGTGTTACAAGGTGGGGCCATGGGACATAAGGTCTGATGATGCAGAGCTGAGAAGCACTGATCTTGCTTTAGACACTACGTCTGATGCACATTAAGGTGACACCCTTTTAGAAAGTTATACCAAAGCATGATACTGAAATGATATTAAAATTGACAAGAGATGTCTCCAACAAAAATCTCACACCAAGTCCACAACTTCCAGCTCTTCAATTGCACCTAAAAAACATATTCCATTAAGAGCCCCGGGTGCGGTAAACAGTTACATGTTTGACTGCTAGCTAAAAAGTTGCCCGGTTCAAACCCACCCTTGTTGTCTCGGAAACTAGGTTTGGTGATTTGCTTTCAAGAGGTCACAACCTTGAGAGCCGTCTGGAACACGGTGCTACTCTGCGTGCACAGAGCTGCCTTTATCTCGACTGCAGTGGGCAAAAAGAACAGCAGGGCAGCCGACCTGGATTGCAGCTGAGCTTGACTTCTTCAAGGACAGAAAATTGATAGGATATAAAAACGTATGCTACTGGAGGGTCCAAGAGAATGGGCTAGGCAGATACACACCCAGTCGCTCCACAACAATGACTCAGGAAACCAAAGGCAACAGATAGGGATGACAACACAGATCTTCAAAGGGAAGGGTATTGTAGGTAAAACACTGATGAGAGTAAGACACAAATCACAACAGAGAACAAGGCGACATGGAGTGGTGAGGAGTGTGGCCTTCTGAATCATGAAAGGCAGCGTGCTCTGCTCATAGGACGTCATCAGCGTTCACATAGGTCATCAGCCACCAGAGAGCTATGATCTCCCTGCTTACCTGGCACAGGTGCACAACTGCCTGGTGACCAGTGGCCGCTCAAATCCCACTCTGCACCCCACCCCCACCCTTTTATTTTCCTTCTTACTTGTTCCCTCTTGCAACCCTCTTCTCATGGGCAGTTTTTCTTCCTCATCTTTTTGTTTTAATCCCATGAAGCAGATGCTCCAGCCCTACCATCGCCCTGGTTAGCAGTGTGCACTGACCTCTCTTCCCAGCAGGTAGTGTATGCTCCTGCCTCAAAAGCACTGCATCTCTGCCCCAGTCGTGCTTGGCCCGGGAACTTTCAACAACAGTGTGCTACCTTACAGTAAGAAAAAACTAACTGCCCGCTCAGGAGGCGGGCAAAGGACCTGAACCCAAGTTTCACAAGGGCAAAAAATCCAAATGGCCAATACACATATATGAAAATGTTCCTGATCATTAGCCAAGAGAAATGCAAATTAAAACAACTTTGAGATACCACCAGCACCCTCAAAGATAACCCATTTTGAAAAATCACAAAGTAATACGTGAAGGGACTGTGGGAGACAGGAACTCTCGTCCACTGCTGGTGGACCTGTAGGTATGTACAACCATTATGGGTATTGATTTGGTGATATCTAAAACAGATGGAGATTGAGCTACCATGCGACCCAGCAATTCCCCTACTGGGCATATACTCAGAAGAGGCCAAAAACAAACCATGGCCAGACATCTGTGCTCCAATGTTCATCGCAGCACAGTTCACAATCACAAGGAGTTAGAAACAACCCAAATTTCCATCAACAGATGAATGGATCAAAAAACTGGTACATACACACAATGGAGTACTACGCATCGCTAAGAAGCAGTGATGAATGCATGAAGCACATTGCCGCATGGGAAGAATTGGAGGAAATCATGCTAAGTGAAGTAAGCCAACACATAAGGACAAGTACAACATGAGTCCACTGAGGTAAGCTTAAAAAAATAGGGCACAGGGGAAAAGCTACTGTATACATACATCCTGGGGTGAAGTCCAGCCACTACGTCAGGGGCCAAACCCAATCCAGGGATACATATGGCAGCTAACTAAATGAGAGGGGGGAAGAAAGAGAAAAAAACGGCATGGGTAGTAGGGAAGCAGGGCACTAATCCACCCAAGGGGACGGTATTGTTTTTATCTCCACAAGGGAGGGAGAGACCAGGCTTCAACCTGATGTGCCAAGACATGAATACAACATACTGGCATGTACAGGGGAATCAATAGAGAGGTCTGCCGGACAGGCCACCCCCAATCCCAACAATGTGTACCCCGCCCCACCCCCCAGAAGAATGCACTTCAGAGGACAGCACGGGGACTACAACTTGGGGAGAGGGGTGCATGGGATTAGAGCTCATGGGAGAAACGCAAAGGGATGGAGAGGATATCCTGGCCCACCAAGCCCCAAGGATGATGCTCCTGCTCAGAGCAGACAACGCACAACTACGGGACACTGAAGCATGGTGCTGTGGGGGACAGCATTGGAGACACAGTGCGGAAATAGTGCACGGTCTGACCCCATCACGCTGGGGTGAGGCACTGAGGGCATGCAGCAGAGCAGGTGGGGAGCAGAGTGATGACACCCCGGGAAATACCAAAAATAGACTTTGGAGACTGAATGTGGCACCCCATCAGACTCGACTGGAAAGCACTCGTAAAGGTCAACAAACAGACCTTGAACTATTTATAGGCTTTTCCATTTTTGTCAGCTTTCTTTTTGTTAGTGTCATTTTGTTTTTGTTTTGTTTTTTGTTGTTGGTCATGACTTCCTTTGTTGTTTTATTTGCTAGGTTTTTGTACTTATTAATGTCTCTGCATGTCTATCTAGATAAGATAGATGGGATAAATAATTCAGAGATGAAAAGAACAGGGCCAATGGTTCTGGGAGGATAAGGGAGAAGGGGGAGGTGGGAGAAAGGAAGTGGGGGGAAACCAACCTAGGGACAAGGGAACAACAGTTAACTCAATTCAATGGAAGACAGGTCATAGGATGCCTAGTGGGGCTTAATCAAGGGCAATGTAGCAGCGAGGAATTACTAAATCCAAATGAAGGATGAACACGATGGCGGGACAAAAGGGAAGTAAAAAAGGAAATAAGAGGAAAGAACCAGGAGACAAAGGGCATTTCTAGAGGCCTAAATACTGGCATGTACATCTGTAAATATATATATATATATATATATATAATGAGAGGGGACTAGAACTATGTACTCATATCTATAATGTTAAGAATTAATGTTGTAGATGGACATTGGGCCTAGACTCAAGTACTCCCTTAACAAAAGAAAACTTTGTTCTAACAATCTGGCATTGTGTGATGCTCACCTTCCCAACATGATTGCTGAAGACAAAATGGGTGTATAAGCAAATGTGGTAAAGAAAGCTGATGGTGCCTGGCTATCAAAAGATATAGCATCTGCGGTTTTGAAGATAAACAAGCAGCCATCTAGCTGAGAAGCAACAAAGCCCACATGGAAGAAGCACACCAGCCTGTGTGATAATGAGGTGTCGATGGGATCAGGTACCAGGCATCTAAGACCCCGAATAAAACCATACCCAAGGTGAATGGGGGTGGGGGTATGGCATGGAGACCCAATGTCCATCTGTATACAATTGGACATCCCTTCACAGAGGGGTCACAGAGAGCCAGTCAGGGTGCAGCATAGCATCGATGAAATATACAACTTTCCTCTAGTTCTTTGGTGCTTCCTTCACCCCACTATCATGATGTCAATTCTACCTTACAAATCGGATTAGACCAGAGCATGAACACTGTCACAGATAAGAGCCCAAAACACAGGGAATTCAGGATAAACCCCTCAGGGCCAACAATGAGAGTAGAAATACCAGGAGGATTAGAGGAGGGTGGGGGGAGAAAGGGGGAATTGATCACAAGGATCAACTTAGAACCCCCTCCCAGGGGGACGAATAATGGAAAAGTGTGTGAGGGGCGACAGAGGATAGACTTTGCAGTTATCAGCCCAATCCATAAGCACTACGAAAGCAGGGTTCCTATCAGCTTCAAATCTCCGTCTCACACACCCAAAGCAAGACAAGATGGCACAAACAAGTAAAGCTTCTGGAGGAATAAATGCATTTGAAATTTCTGAAAGTTAAGGGACTTAGGTCTTTTCAGCAGTTAAAAAAAGCAACGAAAGCCCTAATACCAAACCAGTCAATAACACCATTAAAAAATTTAGGCAGATAGCCCTCATAAAAATAGATGCAAAAGTTCCCCAACAAAGCAGATAACACAGCATGACCACGTGGGATCCATACCAGGACGATATTTATGCAAGGATGGTTCCGCATTCGAAACCTCTCTGTAAACGTTTCCCCAGCCCACAAGACCAACTTAAAGGAAAACCCTAGACCCACTGTGCTGCTGCATTGATCGTGGCTCTTCTTTTTCCCCTCTGGCTGCTCAGACTCAGCCTCCTGCTTCGGCTTCTGTGCTTTGCCAATCCTGTGCGGTTGACCCAAGATTCTGAAAACAAGCACCCCATGATCCTGGACCTTTCTAACCTATGGAAATAATAGAAGCCGTTCTGTCCTCCCCTTTCCCTGTTCAAAGAAGCACTCGCTAGGAGGAAGTGCCTCAAGTAGGAAGAATTTAGGAACAACAGAAACAAAATCGGAGTTTAGGGAGAGTACATGGAAAAGTGAAAAACTCCATCTGTTCCACTAATGGGTTTTTGTGGTAGTTACGTAATCTGATGTCAATTGGGACTTGATTAAGGATTAAGAGTGAAGGGGTGGAGTTTAATCTGTCAATTGGATCATAGCCAATGAGGCCTCTGTGTGGGCATGGCCTTCTCCTGAGATTTCTGCGAATTCCTGGATTTCCTTCTTGGAGGAGGGAGACACTCTCTACTCTGTCCCTGAGAGACTCTGGACTGACAAGACCCATGGAGCTATGCTGATGGCAGTGAGAGTCCTGGACCTGGAGGAGCCACGTGGAGGTCCCTTCCAGCGCTGAAATGGTTACAGCGTCACTGGATCCACAAGATTTCCCACCAATTGGCTTGTGATCTTCCTGCACTTGGCATCATTGCATGCGTTTCGTGAGTCTGAAGAGAACTTTATATATTGGTATCAGACATATGGGCTAAGATTGGATGTACAGACTGGATCTGGACTGGGCTGAGCTGTTTTCTCAATACTTAACTGCTCTTGTCTATAAAGCTCTTTCCTATACAAGTGTGTCTATGAATTTGTTTCTCAATATACCCGGACTAACACCATTTTTTGCCCACTGCTCTCATCCATGCTGTAGCTCTCTTAGTGGCCGGAGGTCGACAGGAGATGCTGACTGGTGACAAGACTGCACCAAACCTCCTTTGAGAAAGCCAGATCAGACCCAAGCCCTTGGGGAATTAAAATAGGATTAAAAAGTCGATAACTGGAAGTTCGTTTTTATGAAAAATGAGTAAAACACTCTCTTCTAGCTTTGTGATGCCTTCTTTCATAGCTGGGACCACTTTTTGCTCTTTTCTAATTTCTGGTCCCCTGTGTAAGATGGACACCCCAGGGCAGCTGGGACCACTTTTTGTTCTTTTCTAATTGCTGGTCCCCTGTGTAAGATGGACTCCCCAGGGCAGTGGGTCAGGCGCACGCCGTCCAGTTCCAGTTTTCACCTGTTGCCAGCGAGATGATTCTGCCTCAGAGGAGCTCCAAGTGTGGCACGGAGCGGTGCTCCACAGGGTTTCGATGGCTCTTGTTCCAGAAGTAGATCACCAGACTTTTCTCCCAAAGTACCTCCGGGTGGACTTGAACCTCTAACCTTTCCATTAGCAGCTGTGTGTATAAACTAGTTGTACAATTCAAGTATTCCAATTCCAACTTTCAGACTATTCTAGGGAATGCTAGGTGCATCTGATACCCCAAGGTGAATTCACAAAAACTCACTGCCATCGAGTCAACGGGAGTCACAGTGACCCTGTAGGACAGGATAGAACTGGTCTTGTGAGTTTCCGAGGCGGTAACTCTTTTCAGGAGTAGAAAGCCCCATCTTTCTCCCTCAGAGTAGCTGGTGGTTTCAATCTGTGGACCTTGTGGGTAACAGCCCAATGTATAACCACGATGCCAGGGTGAAGCACTGCGACATTTCAGAAGGCATCTGTGCAGATGCCTACTACTCCTCACCCAGAGAGATGTCAGCCCATTTTGTGACCTTGCTGTGTCCTCAGCAGGGTTAGGTCATTGTGCTTAGGGCACAGACCATGGCTTATGTTTTGGCAAGAGCTGGCTCCTAGCACAAGGCCTGGAAGTAGCTGCTCTCCCTGAGCTGAGAGAAAAGAGAAGCGAGCCGACTTCTCTGTTGCCCCACGTGTGACCTCCTCTCCTTGCTGTCCATCCTTGGCCCAGAGACTCCCCATCTGGGAGCCCCATCACCCCCACACCCTCCATACTCCCCGGGGCCTTCGGAGGGCCAGCCTCCTCTAGTCTGTCTTCATGTGCAAACATATACACACAGTCAAGCTGTCACGGAATTTTAAAAAGTCGAAGCCTGAGAACATTCTGTTTGTAAACTGGCTGGCAAGATGAGAATAGACAATCAAACATCTTATAAACCACTTTGTGAGAAAAAGCCATACACGGTTTTACATTAAAGCTCAAAATACACTTTACCCCACAAGATATGGAAAGCTGCAGAAATGAATTCAAGTAGAGCAGCAGGCTCTGGATGTGACCCTCCAGCAGGGGGCCGATCCGGGGGCATCTGCCAGGATCTTGGATAAATGGGAAGTAGGCCAGAGATTGGGGAAAGGGGCATCTGTTCTTCACATAAGACTAGGGTCAACAGTGCTCTCACTTTCTGCGAAAATTCCCACTCGGTAGCAGGTGCCCGCTTCTATTTCTTACTGGAGAGAATGGATGTGTTCAGAAAGGGGGCTCAGACATACTTTTGCAGATGAGACACAGAGAAGCCACGGAGGACACAGGAGTCAATAATGAAGTCACAGCAATGTTCCTAATGAAAAGTACTTGAGGAATCAATCCCTCCCAGGCACGCTGACCCAGGGCTTTAGCCACGGACCTTTAACCAGCAGAGGGTGGGGACACTTTCCTAGCTATCTACATTGCTACCTTCCTTTCCATTTGTGCCCTGTTCACATAAGACTATCGCTTCCCTCACCCCGACTTTGATGAGCTCTTACTCGGTGTAGGAGGATGGTACTACCGGCAACTGATGTCATGGTGACTCCGAGCCATTTACCTGGGAGGCAGCTGATGCCAGGGACTCTGTTGCTATGGCTTCACAGGTGAGACACTCCTGTCCCACTCCTCCAGTGCATGCAGTCGAGGGGCTGGGAGAGGAGCAGGCTGACTCTCAGCACGGAAGCAAAGCCCAGCACAAATTGGTGGGATTCACTAATACATAAACTCTGGCCACCTTTCACAGAGCGCCAGCAGCCCCCTCAGTCTCCAACAAGATGCCGTGGTTACAGTTACTGTGTGATATTGGAGGTCAGGAGAGAGGGTGGGTTCCTTTTAAGGGCTCTGGAGTGGGGGGTATACCAGATGAAAGCAATAAAGAAGCCAGGGTCCAAAAGCACAGTCCTGGCAATGGGCCTGGGCAGCCCCATACACATGGCCTGCGCATACCTGTGGCCTCAGCCCTGGCTGAGTTTTCAAGAGTTCCCTCATGAGCCGTTTCACCACCCCCATGCTGGTCCATCTCCACCTGTCAATTGGGGATGAGGGCAGCACACATGACCACCCAAGGGTCCCTGGGGGATTAGAGGAGCCAGTCACCCGACACTCACTGCCCCTGTGATGCTTTCCTTGCACGCCTGCCACCCTGTCAGACAAGGTGAGGCGCTAAGGGGGCGCCCACGGCTTCCTTCCTCCATCCCCCATCTAGGCGCCATCAAATTGCTATCACCTCAACTTCCAGGAACTGTGGGGGGACACTTTCTGCCCTTAGATGCAGCCCACAGAGTTGCCACCGCTCTCATTCGTCAGTCATTCACTAGTGATGGAGCGAGCGCCCAGCTGCAACTCTCCCTCGTCACACAAGCGGCCTCAGCGCCCTCCTTCCACCGCTCTCCCACGTGCTGTGCAGTTGGGCTAGCAGCAGAGCACAGGCTATGTCCAGGGGCTCCCCACCTGCCCACCCCTGTCCCCTCGCCTCTTGCACAATGACAGAACCAATTCATCTGTGGTGGCCAGGTCTGACTGAATTCATCACTAAGCTAGGTGTCTTTGGACCAGACACACGGATTCTCCTCTGTGACCCACTTGAATTTTGAGATAGGAATGGAATGTGAAGTCATTCTTCACAAGCGAGGGTCTTTGGTGAGCAGAGGGGAGGGGCAGAGACCGAGCAAGTGCAAAGTGGAGCCTGGGAAAGAAGACGGCAAATACCAACAGACACCCATTCACCCCGGTTCCATCGTCCTACAAATTTACCTTGCCTGATTCCAACTATGAAGAGGCTTCAAAAAGCCCACAGAAAAATCCACTATCTTTTCATTCCATTTTCCCATAAACTTTCTTGAACACCCCCTGCGCTACCCCCCACCCCCTACACACACACACACCTTCTATACACACATGGAACCACATCCTAAATTCACTCCACTGGGGGGGAGAGTTCCCAGGATTTGCATGGGAGAAGCTTTTGCTCTTGGTTTGCTTGGCTGGAGGCTTGCGAGCCTGTTACTCGATCTCTCTTTCTGGACTCTCTCAAGGGCCTTTGTCATGGTGGGGGACCTCACAGCCACAGGACATGGAGGGCTGCCTAAGTCCCGCCAGCCTCCTGCTGTGCTGGCTGTCCTCTCAGGAGAAACACCCACCGGTCGGTCCTTTCCTGGTCACCAGTAATGACCAGCTAGCAAAGCCAAGTGTCCACCAGCGGCTATCTAGCTTAGTAACACTGGAGCCAGACACAGTTTACCTGGTGCATGAAAGAAGATGGCAAACACAGACAGAAATGCATTCATTCGGGTTAAATCTCCCTACGAATTTACTTTACCGGATTCCCAAACTGAAGAGACTTCTAAAAGTCTACAGAAAAATTCCAGTATCTTCTCATTCCACTTACCCACCAACTTTCAGAAGCAATCTCTCACAATTCGACTATAAATCACACCTAGGAGGCCTAATTCTTTGAAGATTTTCCTGACTTCCTGTATGTTCCTTTGTTCTCATCTGTAAAGAGGAGGGAAACTGTCCCTAGGCAGTAAGATGAAGTCGCTTGTGGAGACCCAGCCCCAGCTTCCCTAGAGTCCAGCTGAGGTGCTATTTTTCCTACTTCTCTAATCATTTATCAGCACACTGGCCGTCACCACTTAAAACACCTTGCACTACAATTTCTCTCTAAATATTTCATAATTCAGTGTTCTCCACACCACCTTCCCATGTTTAACTCAGGCCACACACAGCAAGTTAAAGACACAAGAAAAATCACCACACCGGAAGGCAGGCACAGTATTGTCTCCAAATGGCACAGGCACCTTAAATACAAGCATGGTCACAGAACATCACAAATATATATTCTATCAGCCAAAACTTCATGGCATTTCTCTTTTTAAGTGCTCAGTTTAAGAACAGTTAGGATCGTTGACACTAGATTATATAACGAGAAATCAAGTCCATCGTGTTGTCACTGGCCTTTTAAGCCCATTAACATTAATAAAGAACAAACATTTAAATAGACTTTTATTTTTATTTTACTTTTTTTGGACAGAAAAGAAAATTTATCACCTCTCATTAGAATCCTCCTAAGTGTTGGAAACACATTAAACTCAGAAATAGTGGACCTTGTAGAAAAAGCATCACAAATTAAAAATATATTTCTCCGTGTGATAAAAGTGCTTTCAATCCAATTAAAGGACACGGCAAAAGGTGTTCTAAAACAATTTACAATTTGGCCTATGATCCGTGGCATTGAATTAAAACCAAAGGGCAAGGGTCAAGGTCATCCACCTGGAATACAGAAACGATAGTGTTCAGGAGCATGCTGTCAGCAACAAGTAACTGAGTCAGAACAAGGAAAAGCCCCAAAGCCTGAGTAGAATAGGTTTCGCATGTGTGAAAATGAGATGGTGATGTAAAGTTGGGTTGAAAGGGGTCTGTGAAATGTCATAAATCCTTGTTTCTTGCCCGAGGTGGGGATCATCAGGACAGTAGACCACGGTGGCCCTGAGGTTCCCGTGGAGACCTATGTACCTTGGTTCAGAAAGAGTCCCTGATCTTTTGGAAAAGTAACAGGTGACCTTATTCCCAGCTGCTTCTCCTGTGGTCCTTTCAATAGCACGGGGAGCAAACCCCTCTGGCTCCAAGTCAGATTACATCTAAGCAAAGCCAAGTTAGGCTTTGCCAGTGCCAACCATGCCCTGCTGCAGGGCAGCTTTGGGAAGGGTCATGGTGCCAGGGTTACGACACATGAAGGGTGGAAGCTAATGATTTCACACTGTTGTTCAAAACAAGCGACCCTGCTCATGACAACCTCTGTGACAAAACACAAGGTCCACAAGATTGCCTGTGGGTCTTGGGGAAATCGCCACCTCAATTCCCTAGAAGTGACCACCCTCTCTGGTCCTGGTACGGTCACAGAGTGGTGATTATGTAAGTCGCCATGACTGTGGGGATGGAAGCGAAGGAGGGAGTGGAAAAGTTGGTGGGGGGGGGAGGGTTTCTTTGACATTAGATCTTAAGCAACAGTAAGAAAATAACCTGAAGATATATTTAAAAATAAGAAAAAATAGCATCACACTTCACTGCAAGTGATGTTGGCATTTTCCCTTTTCCCCATCACACCAGCCAGGCTGGCTCAGAGGTGCGCAGGGATGCCTTACTGGTTAATTAGAACAGGCGTCTGCTACCCATTCCATCACTTCTCTCAATGGCACCCAGATTCGCTCTTCTTCTCAGAGACTTGGTTTAAGCTGCTGGCCCGCAGGCAGATGTGAAAAGCCCTCTGCTCGCTTATACCCCTGAACAATTGTAATCGTGAGGTCAAGCCTCTGCTGCTTCTGTTACCTCCTTGACACTTCACGCCTCAGAGCTCGGCATGTCTTCTCGCAGCAGATAGTTTCCAGAAGAGCACGCCACAGCTCAGCCCAGCCCTGCAGCTATTACTAGGGCAGCTCCCCTGTGCCCAAGCCACCTCTGCGACGAGATGTTGCTCCCTGCCAGGCCTGAATGGGGTTGTTTGGTCTCGTGCCCTGCTGAAGAGACAACTGACGTAGCAGTGGCTAGCGTTGGCATTCATGGAGGGCGCTGACAGTGTGGTGGTGGTGGGGGGGGAAGCTTCACAGAGGAGGTGACCTTCTTTGAGTGGAAACCAGGAAGAACAGCCACTCCTTCGGGCAGTCTCCGCTCCGCCTGGAACGGCCTCTCGGCTCTTCTCCAGGTCTCTGCTGGGGCATGTCAGCATGTCAGGCTCTCTCCCTCCGTTCGTCTTCCCTCAGCGTGGTCCCTCACCCGAGCCCTGGCTGGGCCCGGGCATCAGTGGGATGGTGAGGTGTCCTCCAAGCCCAGCAGCTCTTTGACCAGTCTCTCCCCAAACTGGGCCCGGCTGTACCTCTTCACGTGGTAGGCGTCAGACATTTTGTACAGGATGTAGGCGTTGTTGACGGCGATGCTGATGGCAAACCAGAACACCTGCTGCCAGGTCTTGTTCGCTTTATGGGAAATGAAATACCTACGAGGACAAGGAGAATGACACAGGGTGACACAGCTGACTCAGGAGGAACTGGGCGACTTCCCCATGGCCAGCAAGGTGCTACGGAATCGCTCTAGACATGAAGGCGGCCCAGGGGTCAGTGAACTGGCTTTGTCCCAATGAGTTAGGTACAGAAAGTAGAAACATTTCCTATGAAAGTTAAGGCAGAATGGGGCAGGTTGCTGAAGTCAGGTGTCAGGCCATGGGGTCATTGGTCACAGCCCTAGAACCAGCGTGCCTATCCCTTCTCAAAGGCGGTATTTTATTCTTGGCAAAGGGCTTCTGCCTCCCAAAAGCCATATTTTACCTCTGCTCCCGGCTCCTGAGATGATGCAGCCCATCTTCATTGCTCCGACCTCCCTATCATCGTTTCCGTGGAAACTTCCCTGGCCCAGGAAAAGTAGTGACCCTCAAAGAGGCCCAATCAACTGTCCACTTGACTGCTGGGTTCTAAGCTGTGAGTCCCAATCCTAGTGACTTGCAGTCACAGAAATAGTTGGTGGCCCCAAATCCTCAGAAAGTGGCCAATAAACAACATCATGATGAGCAGAGAAAACCTTGAAGTTGTCAAGGATTTAATTTTATTTGAATCCAAACCACCCTTCACAGAAGTAGCAGCCAAGAAACCCAGTGATGTACTGCATTGGGGAAACCTGCTGTAATAGACCTTTTGCAAGTGTTAAAAGTAAAGCGGTCACTTTGAGAACCAAGGTGTACCTGACGCAGCCATGGCATTTCTATCACCTCATATGCATGTGAAAACTGGATGATAACAAAAAAAAAGTTGGCACTCATTTCTGAGCTCCTGTCCTGGGGATCATGGTATCTGGCTAGGTAATAGCACTACGGATACCTGCATGTACATATTGCATGCATGCTGGCTGAGTCGTGCGTATGCGTGTGCACGTGCTACACGTAGATACTGTCCACTGCCGTCGAGTCCATTTTGACTCACAGTGAGCTAAACATCTTTACACAAGCAGGCAGCCTTGCCTTTCTTCTGGAGCATCTGGGGTTTTGAACCACCAACCTTCTGGTTAGCAGCCCAACACTATCCCACAGCCTTTCTTTACATGAATGAGAGATCATCTTATCCATATTCAAAAAAGCTGAAGTAATCAGTATTACTTCAGAAATGAAGTAATTACTTCAGAAAATGAAGGACTCAATGTAGAAATACATGGGGCAGGTGTTAAGTGGATAAGGCAAAGAGGGCTGGGCTAACGGATCTGGAAGGCTTCCCTAAGCTGATCTGTTCGGGACACCTGAGAGGGAACAGCGTTTCTGGGCAGGAGAGTAAGGAATCAAGGACCCAAGACAGAGAGAGGCCTCCAAGGTGAGGCAGAGTCAGGACAGCCAGGACGAGCCATCAGATCTGCAGCTCCCAGGGCTGGGATCACCTACCAGGTCGTCTGTTCTGCGAGGGTGACGCAAAGAGCCCTTTGCAGAGTAGCGCTGTCATGCTCACTTACTTGCTGTATTTGTCATCGTATTTGCAGATGTAGCTCAGGTGCGCAGCGAATGCCTCCACAGCCAAGGGGCAGGGGATCTCACCACTCCTCCTCTTGATGATCACTCCTGCCGAGAAGGGAACATAAATCTCTCTTTGTGGCTCATCCCAAAGGCCAGTGCCCTGGCTGCCCCGACCAACTTAAAATAGCCAGCAGAGGAGGGGAGGCGGAGATGAACCCTAAGACCCAGGGACTTTGGAAATGAAATGCTTCCAAAGAGGTGAGGCAAGTGTTCCAGACTGAGCTGTGCAAAGGACCAGCTGGCAGAGACTTGGGTCACCCGAGTTCTCTCACACTCAGACACGGGCGGCAAAGGCAAGCCTACTGGCTTCCTGGGTCTTGAGAAAGCAAAACAGAGAAGCTTCCACTCCACAAGCTCTAGGTTCTCGGGCGGGAGGGGGGGGGCTGGCAAAGAAAGGAGGTGGCGGCAGAAGTCAGGGAGCATGGTGCACTCCTCTGTGTCAGAGCAGAGGATGGATGGGAAGCTCAGCTGACCAAGAGGCTGCTCCTCACAGCTCCCCTCCTCCTGGCCAGGTCCCTGCTGTCCTGTCAAGCCTCACAGGACTGCTGTGAGTTTCCCTCTCATGACTAACGATCTTTCTCCGGACTCAACACAAACGGGAATGCATCCCAAAGGCACCACTAAGGAGATGAAGCAATCCCATCAACAGGTTGTGAGAAGCGGAGGGAGATCAATTACCCTCCCCTCCTTTCTGCCCAAGCAGGAGAAACCTCTCTCCAAGATGTGCCCGGCAGCTGGCTCCAGAGATAAGGCAGAAGGCCAAAGAAAGATGTTGCCCTTACTTAATACAGCTTCAGCTTCAGGATTGACCTGCTATTTCTTCAGACCGGCCTTCAAGGTATTCCTCCTTCGCAGCACGCAGTGATTGCCAAGCAGTGTCTTTTTATTTTAAAGTAAAAATGTTCTATTATTTGTCTCTTTCCCTCTCATTAATGACATTCTACATCATTGAGAAGCAAAGACTAGGAAGGGGTTTTGCATGACTTCTTCGAAGAGGTTTGTTCACAAGGTTGCAAAATGTTACCGATACTTACATGGACGTATCCAAAGTACATGTCCCCTGCAGGTCCCCAGAAAACTTCCTGGGGTTCTGCCCTTCCCCAATGCCCTCTCATGCCAGGATTCACACTTGCATAAATTTTTATTTTTTCTTTCTTTCTTTTTGGTTATTTTCCCTAAAAAATAGTGTATTTTCATGTTGAAGAAATATCTGGGAGGAATTCCATACCAGGGCTCACCCCACAGGCCTGAGCCAAGTGCAGCTGTGGCTCTCTGAGACTCTCCAAGGGTCAGAGGACGAGGGGCGGCGTCCCAGCCTGAAGATCCAGGCACCGAGCGCCTGTGTGGCCAACCGCCTCTTGTCATTGAACAACACAAGAAACAGGCGAGGCGCCCTCATGTCAGCTCCTCAACACGGTAAGTGGATTCATGCGAACATAAACACCCACACTATGAAACACCCAGAAGGATTGTGACATTTCTCTGAAAGTGGGCCAGAGGAAGGGTTTTAAAGCCTACAGCAAAGAGAATAATGAACAGAGAGACCTGTGTAGAATTTTTAAAGAATTGTTCAAAATACTGGCCATAATAAAAACATAAAGTGCAGAAATAAATTGAAAATATACTTGGTTATAGCTGGCTAATTTCCAATGGTGAGGCATAGACCTTGACTGTTGCTAGGGGGGGAAATATTTTACTTGTTTTCAAGTTAATGATAAAAAGACAAACACTTCAAAACCAGTATTAGTAGAGAACTTCTAAAAGCATTCCAAAAATTAGCCAATAACCACCCTGCGATAAATTGACAAATTTACCACACACACAAAAAAAACAACTAAAAAGGATAGTCATGTTGATAAAAGCAGATCAAGGATTCCTTTTTTACCTATTGAAATGATAACTAAATAAACAAACAAATAAACATAAGAATACATACAAAACAAAACAATAAAACAAACCCATGGACTTTCAGTTGGCCATCCCTCTGTGCTCTATGGGATGTTCTCGGCTGAAATTCTTATGGAAGTGGATCACTAGGTAGGTCTACACAGACAACCTGTAAGTCAATAGTTGAGTTCAAGCCATTTGTGCCACCCAAGAACTTTGAAAATGCTCATACTCCCTGACCCAGAAATTCCACTTTTAGATATGTATTTTGAAAAAATGAGCAAAGATGTACCAGATCAAACAGTTATGCATGAAAATGTTCACCACATCATTATTTATAATAGTGAAAAAACAGATCATCAATATGGGGAGCAGGGAAAGAAATGTTGGCACATCTAAATGAGTGGACTACTTAGGTGGGTTTACAAAACAACAACCCACATTTTTGAAGGAGACTAAAAGGAAAAGTATATCCCTTCACTTAAAGATAAAATGCTAAAGCTTGGGCCTAGAGAAGGCGTGACCAGTGGGGAAGAGTAGCTGCTCCCCAGGCTCCACGCTCCACTCCGCCTTTAGCTCTCAGCTCCCCAAGGTGAGCTGCTGCCCCGGGGAGAAGCTTGTTGTCATAGACACGGGCCTGGGCCCTGGGCTCACCTTAGCGTGTTCTCAGTGAGGGGATGGAGAAGGGATTCCCACGGCCCCTTCTCGCTAGAGAGTGCATTCTAAAGCCCAGCTCAAGGAAGGGGTGCTGGGATGGACACACAGGCACTATGTGGGCCTTGCAAAATATGCTGCACACACATGCGGTGCAGTCTCCTAATGCCTGGGGCTTTCAAGGGAGTCGAGGATTCTTTGGAAATGAAACGTGCAACCACATTAGAAACAAATGGACACCACACTTCAGCTCGAGGAGCTCTGGTCATACAGTCATTAAGTGCTCAACGGCAGCCTTTCTGCTGACTCTTAGGCCCACCAAGGGGGGGAAAGCTGTATTAGTCTGCTTGCATAAAGATTTTCAGCACATTTAAAAGTAGACTTTTGGAAATGAAAACTATAACCATATTAAGGACAAATGAGCCCCAAATTTCAGCATGTTTTACTAAATTTCAGATATCCTCATGTGTTCCTTGATTTAAGGGTTGGGGTGACCTTCTAAGGTTTGCATGCGGAATCATATACTCACTCCTGGCAACCTCCCTGGAGCCTCTTTTTAATTTTTTCTTTCTCCCAGACAGATGCTCTGTACTGCTCAGAGACTCTTCTCACAAAAATACAAATGTGGTGGGAAGCAACTCTTGCCCTCGGTTCTCAACTCTTGTTCCCAGAGATGCCCTTGAGCGTACCTGGGCCCTAGCCTCTGGAACTGAATGTCCAATTCCAGGTCCCTCCTTCAGCAGCAAAGGGCCAATGTCAAACCTGTCCTTGCCTTGTCCTTAACCTCCAATTAGAGTGAGCTTGTCCGTACACTTCTGAACCTCAATGGAGCAGGGACACTCAAAAAAGCTCGAGTTCTTCGTTGCAATCTCCACTGAAATGTAATTTTAGTCTTAATGCAACTTGGTAGCAGGGAATAAATGAAGAGTGTACATTAAACGTATTGGGCATGTGTGCGTGCCCACAAACACACCACTGAGTTCCTTGACCATTGTCTTTCAAAAGTGAAAAAGAAATCTATCTTAATGTAAAAGCATACAAAGGGAGCTTTTTTCTGGAGCTGAGCAGGTTATTAAAGGGGTATTCAATTTCACTATACAACTATAAATAGTTTTGTACAATGCCCTTCTGCCATTTCCATTTCCTTTCAGAAATTTGTTTTTGCTGTAGGATACTTTAAATCCAGTTGTTCCCATGATATTTTCTAAGAGATTCAGATGTTGTGCAAACCTCACATTATCAGCAAGCCCAAACCAAACTCACAGCCATTGAGTTGATGCCGACTGACAGTGACTCTGCAGGACAGGGTACAATTGCCCCTGTGAGATTTCCCTCTAACTCTTATAGGGAGAAACCCGTCTTTCTCCCACGGAGTAGCTGGTGGTTTCAAACATCTGACCTTGTGGTTAGTCGTACAGAGTGTAACCACGAGGACATTAGGCTCTGCTTTTTCTTGAAGCACTTTGAATAAGCTTTGTGCCTCAGCAGTGATCGCTAATGTGCTGAGACGGAGGCACTTTTGTGTTTGGTCTTCAATTCATGTTAGTAGCAATTTCTCACATTTCTGTTAGCCTTACACTTTTCAGTGGCACTGAAAGTTTGGATAATTTTTTGTTTATGAAGATCATTCTGATTGGTAAGTCTGACACGACCAAATAATGAGTAAAACCATTCCTGATTTTCCACCTTCCTATCGTTCGTTAATCTTTGTTTCCCTTTCAGATGGAGACTTCTCTTCAGCCTCTTGCTGATTCTACCACCAGCATGGAGTCTGCTGCATTTGGGAGTCATGATATACTTCATGGCAGTATTTTTGAAAGAAAACACCACATCACGCAATAGACACATTACACACAAGATTGGAAGCTGCCGCCTATGAGTTGAAGCACGCACTGTTAATACTTAGAACGCACAGTACACACACAAGTAACATAAGCATTTCTTCTGATAATCAGGCCATAAGCATTATACATTATGTGCGTTTATGTACCGTACCATTATATACCTGGCAGTACAATCTCTCTGTATATAAGAGGCATGAGGCACACAGGTTGCACGTGGGAAACTATTGTCTTTGCTTTGTCCCATTCTCTGATGAGGATTTTTGAAATCCATTATCAAGTCATGGGACAACGGACATTTATGTGTTTGGGCATTGCCTGAGTAGACTTGGTGTGGCACATGATTATACGAGCAATTCTCTTTCTGAATAAATTCATTTGTTATTAATGGAGTTTAAATTGCCTGGGGCTGGGGGTACCAGTGAAGAAATGAACTGAACACTCAGAAAGCCCAATTTGTAAGGAAGACAATGAAAACTAAGAGCAGTGCATTGTTTCCCACCACTCCCCACCAAGACAGACTTCTTACAGACTCCCACATGGGAAAGTGATTATGTAAACGGCATTCAAACGTAGCCCATTATTACGCTCCATGTACAACAGAAAGACTTAAAGTCAAGTGCACATGCCGTCATCATAGCTCCTTGACCGCAGACAAGCAAGGGAAAGCTCACCGCTTGCTCCAGAAGCACGTTGCCACCCCTCTGCCCTCTGATTAGAGGAGCAGCAAGTTCCAGCACAGGCTCAGAGGCTGGTGAATGACAGGACGAACCTAGCAACAGTGCTGCCCAGCTGAGCAAGGATTCACATTTGTTCCATGCCTACCCACACCCCCTCTGACATGCTCACCAGACCCCCACCCCACACCCACTCCACGCCAGTACCTTGCTGGACTGGGGAGTAGGCATTGGTCAGGAAGCGGAAGTGCCCTTTGTTGTACCAGCAGATCAGAGACATGTTCCCCTTCATCTTGATTCGGTACTGTCCCCGGGTCTGGGGCGTGGCTGGGTTCGCCAGCATGGACATAGGCAGGCCTGTGCAGTCGCTTTTCCTGGAGCTGAGCAGACCACAGCAGTAAATCTCTGGTGGGGAGAGAAAAATAGAGTCCCAAACACACCTGCCTCAGAGACAGCAGCTTCTTCCTCGTTCTCTCAGGGAACTAACTCCCTGGTCTGAAGAACCCTTTCGAAGTCCCTCTAGAAGAGACATGGAAAGTTTAAAGACTTTCATCCGTTTGCTTTCTCCACCAGGTGCTTCCTTCTGTAAGAACACACCCAAGCGCTTACATGCAGGATGCTAGTGAATCAGGAACAAGAGAAACTGCCTGCTCATCTCCTCTCCCTCCCCAAGTTCCTTCATCAGGAGGTGATTGGCTCCTGTCGCTGACAGGAACCCAGGCTCACCCCACTGGGAGGAGAGGAAGACTATTAAGCTCAGGTCAGCCTGACTCTGAAACCAGTAGCCGGGCAATGCAGTGCTGTGAGTGTCGTGTTGTGTGGTACATGGGGTCGCTATTAGTTGGAGTTGACCAGATGGCATCGTGGTGGCACCTTTGGGTAGGTGTTGGGCTGGTAACCCTAAGGTGGGCATTTCAAATCCACCAGCTGGTCTGGGAGAGAAAGATAAGGCCGTCTCTCTAGATGTATGTCTTGGAAACCCCTTCACGGGGTCACTATGAATGGGAACTACCTTGGTGACCGTTGGTTTAGATTTGGTTTTCAACAGCGTTACCCAGACTTTACTGACCCTGAGAGCGTGTGGAAGAGTGTGGGACAGGGATCCTCATTTCTTTAGGGAAGAAGGAAAGACTCACCAATTATGGACAGAGTGGAGTCTTGCCTGTGACCACGTAGTGCGGTGAATGTGTGTGTTGGGGTGGGTTAGGGCGGGGGCAGAGTGAAGAAGGCTTCCTAGAGTAGAACCAGAAGGGAGCATCCCAGCCTAAAAGTAAAATGGTTGTGCGGGGCTTGTATGTTGAGTGCGGTGTGAAGACAAAAAAGGTGGGTTTTTTTTCCCTGTAAATCTACAAGCTTAAAGTTAATTAAATTAAAATTCCACTAAGGCCTCTTTCAATACCACTCAGGTTCGCCTTCTTTACGAACCTTTCCCCATCCCCTGCAGACTCCAAGCATGCCACCACCACCTGCGTCCTCGGAGAAGATCCTGGAGAAGCAGAGTGGTAACATGTCTGAGAGCCTGGGAAACAGCCTCCTCCGTTATCCTCTCCTGGCTCCCCAAGAGCTGGCAGGACCTCCTCAGTAACTGAGGCACCAAGCTGCATGCTATCTGCCTTCTTTCCTCATCATGGAATCTCTACACCAAGCTGGGAGAAGATGCTTGATAGATTCCTTTACTCTAAAGAATTCCTTTATTCCCAAAAGACCCTAGATATCTATCCTCCGAAGCTAGGGAACAGGAGGGCGGATTCCTTGGAAAACCAGAGAGCCTCCCATTGTGCACAGGACAGGGGTTTTGATGGCACCTCCATTCCAAGCACTATCAGATTGGATTACCCAGTGAGATAGTTACGGTTTATTGTGCCAACCTGGCCGATAAACACATGTGGGGTTAATTGAAGGGCGGAGAGATAAATGGCTCAGTGAGCCTCGCCTTTCTAGTTCTCGGGTCTCTTGCTCTCTGATGGTCAGACCAGGGTGCAACTGCCTTAGTCAGTTCCCTGCTTCAGTTGGCAAGACTCAATTCCTGCAAGACATCCCTGAGGAGAAGCCACATAGACCTACCCCGATGCAGCCCTGGGTGCTGGAGCAGCCGTGTGGAGACCCCCGCCAGTGCCAAGATGCTCACTGATTTGGCTTCCCTCCTGCAGTTGGCGTGATTGTGTGTGTTTTGTGAATTTGAGGACTTTGTGGATTGGTGTTGGACATGTGGGCTAAGTCAGACTTACAGGCTTGGACTGAACTGGGTTGGGATGCTTTCTTAATGTACATTTACCCTTTATATAACTCTTGTATATATGAGTTTCTGTGGATTTGTTTCCCTAGTTTACCCAGACTAATATACCCACTAAGTTCTCAAGTCTAAGATTTAAGAGGAAGAATCTTTTTAAACAGTGGAGGATGATGTGTGGGGTTTGGGAGAGACAACCAGCTAAAGAGCAGCTGCATTTCCAAAAAAGGGAAAGAAGGAAGAAGCACTCTGTCTTCAGTAATCTGTGCCTTTAGAAAATAGCCATTACTACAGCAATTCTCTGAAATGCCCAAGGAGGAATGAGACCCTCCACTCTCCTTCCTTTCTTCACTGTTGGCTGCACACTGGAACTCCCAGGGGGCTGTGTGTTGGAGGAGACAACACCTAAGAGTAGGGAAATGAGAAAGCCAGCGGCCAGGTGTAGGGGTTGGAGAGTCATGCTGGAGAATAGGTGCCTGAAATGCTAGTCATCTGAGACAAAAAGCACACAAGGCCCCATGTGAAGAGCTCAAAAGCTCTAGATCCTTCTAAAAATACTCCGAGGCACACGATCTTTTTATCTGTTACCTAACACTGTCTTGGAAAACTCCAACTTCCATATCGTACTGTTTTCTCCAGTTGGAAGAACCCTGTCCCTAACTCACGGAGCTAAGGAACACCCCTTTCTTCCCAGGATAACAGGGCATTTACCTCAAGTACTCAGGAAGCAGCACTAGTGGACATCTTCAAGAATATGGCCATGACACTTCCCTGCAGTCCCTACTCTGTCCCGTCTGTGCCATACATTCACGCACAGGTGGGCTTGGGGACCACCACCATCTACTCTGATGGGTGCACAATGTGGGTGCGACACAGCAAGTATCACAGTAACACACACTGGTGTTGCTGAGTCACTCTAGCATCTGCAGAAGTTCTTCCTGGTGCTTGTCCCCCACACCTGGACCTGGCACTGTGAAGGCAGGGTAGTCATGGGCTGTGGGGAGGTCATACCTTCCGAAGCAACCGGTCGGTATTCATTAGAGTTATCATTTCCTCAATATTGCACTCCTAGAATCCCTCTTCACAAATTCTGATCACTTCACATTGAATGATTTTGGCTCATAAATACTGAGCATTCCCAAGAAAGTCCTTTTGCATCCTTGGAAAACACAAATGAGTGAGACAGGGCATAGCCTAGACTGCAGGTAGTGCACGGTTTGCTCCCAGTACTGAGGGGACTTGGTTTTACCCTTTGCTAAACAATAGTCTAATTCTGGGGGCTGCTGTAGATGAGCAGAGTGGCTGTGTTTTCCTGAGTGGACTCGTGACCATCCCTGGGCCCCGTGACGAGGACACAGTGGAGGCCATGCTATGGGTTTCCCCGACTGGCTTAGCATCTTCTTTTCTACATTCCAGTTCCTACCAAAGGTAGGAATGGCGTTGCTCCAACTTTTCACACAAGGAGCAAGTGGTGCAAGTCTCTTGGACTCAATTACTAATCAAAAGGCTCCTGACTGGAACCCACCCAGTGTACCACGGAAGAAAGGCCCAGTGACGGGCTTCCGTGTTGTTATCTGTTGCTGTCGGGCTGACTCTGTCTCACAGGCAGAGCACTGCTCCATACGATGTGGCCTTTCGGAAGCAGAGCGCTAGGCAAGAACACCCTATTCTCTAACACCTGGGGTCATTATGAAGTGTAGTTGACTCAACAGCAGTGGTTTTCATTTGGTTTTGATTTTGCAACAAAAGGACCAACTCTATTGTTCCCTGCTTTAATCTAGATGATTCTTTCCAGAAAGCGAGCACTCTGCTGCCACTTGTGAAGAGACCATGTTGGGAGTCAGCTCGGGAGGCGTCCTGTGAAACTTGTGGTGAAGGAGAACTCTTTCGATGGGACAGCCACACAACAGTGACCACAGAGGAAATGTGCCCCAAAGCCGCAGCAGAGCTTTGTGCAAAAATGTTGCCTCGCCTGCCCCAGGGTGCAGCTCCCAGAAGGTGCTCGTCTCCTCTGGCCTCTCCCACCCACTTGTGGAAGGAACAGAGCCCGGTGCCCAGCAACTTGCTACTCCACAAACCTTGCTTTTCAAACTCTTCAAACAGGGTCAGGCTGGTGATGCTGGGTCCTGTAAAGATGATGTAGTTCTTGCCTGCTGCATTGTGGCAGAGGCTTTTGGCCACCAGGCTATGGAGTTGGGGCTTATTCTTCAGAGCATCCAGTCCATCTGGGCCCCCACCTTCCTTCAGGTGGACATAAATCTTTAACAGAAACACATAAGCATGAGTGCATTCATACCAACGGGGACCAGGAGATTCCAAAGATCCAGGAAGCACTGCTCCTGTCATTATATGGATACTCGTGGCCCACTGGGTTCCTGACCCTTACCAGCCCATCATTTACTCTCCCCCAAGAAGATCCCTGCCATCACCAAGCTGAGCTCACTAGCGGAAACTAGTGACTAAGCCCAAGACTCTTTCGTTCATAAAGGTTAAAATAGACAAGGCCAATGAGAAATAGCTACTATGTAATAAACATTGATCAACATAGACACAGTCACCATTTCTAACATGCTTACTATTATCTTTAGTTTGTTAGCTGGGGTTTCCAGCGAAAATCTCGTCACCCTTTTTTTTTTTCTCACGCTTCCTCTTATTGTGTAGAAGCTGACTGGGCAAAGCTCATGCCAGAGCCTGGTTTTTGCCTTTCTTCGTCAGCTGTTCCTTCAGCACCACTCACCTTTGCCAGAGCCTGGCATGGGCTCCGATCCAAGGCACATATGCCCAGGAATCCATCTTTCAAAATGACGGGACAGGTGCTAATACTCTGTGAGCTCTTTGCACACATGCTTGTCAGTGAAGCCGTAGGTCCCAAGTTCTTAGGGAAGAAGACCAGGGTTTAATGTAATCTAATCAATTCAGTGTCTGTTTTACTTCTGTGGGCATTTCATAACTGATTCATTATCTTCCTTGAGACCCTCTCTGGTAAAGAGGGCAGAGCCAACCAACCCCATTTAAAAGATGATGGGAAAGACAGTTCTGAGCTACTTGTTATAGAGACATATGACATATATAACATAACCATTCTGTAACATAACTACATCTAACCAGGACAGGATCACCAATGAGTGGTGTCTCTGCTAATGGACAAATGTCCAGATTGGCATGGTTGTCTTTCACTAAAAAAGCAAAATTCTAGTCAATTAATTCTGCTCTCACCCTCATTTTTAAAGCTCATCCTTCAAATTTTAGGTCAGGAACAAACTATTTTATTCATCTGGTATACTAAAAAGATTAAGAATGAAATGAAAGCATCTAAAAGAATAAAGTTCCTAGGAATAAACTTAACCAGGAAGATGAAAAACTTGTGCATGGAAAAATTATAAAGCATTACTAAAAGAAATTAAAGATCTAAATAAATGAAGACATTCTATATTTCATGAGTCCAAAGGCTTAGTATTTTTAAGATGTCACTACTACCTGAAGCTATCATTTGTCATCAAAACTTCAACATTCTTTTTTGTAGAAATGGAAAAACAAATCCTCAAGTTTATATGGAATGACAAAGGTGGCCAAAATAGTCAAAACAATCTTGAAAAAAGAATAAAATATCTGCACTTATACTTCTTGATTTAAACCATGTTATAAATTTGCAGTGGACTGACACAGCCGCTGAAACAATCAGCTCAAGCACAGGAACAATTGTGAGGATGGTGCTGGACCGGGCCGTGTTATATTCTGTTGTGTATTGGGTCGCTGTGGGACAGACCCCACTCGGTGGCACCTGACAACAACGATAGAGTTACAGTAATCAAAACAGCCTGATCCTGGTCGAATGATAGACACATCAACTCAAGCCAAACTCACTGCCATCAAGTCAGAGTCAATTCAACAGCCATGGATTTCATTTGGTTTGTCTCACCCGTGAGGCAGGTCATAACAGACCCATTTGCCTGACTCTTCAGTGCCAAGCACAAAGCTCATAAGACAATAAATGTATGGTCTGAATGAAAAATATGTGCTTTATTTTTCGCTTCTATTTTTATTTTATATCTATTTTTTATTTTATATCTCATTCCCATCTATTTTAGAATATTCCTTGAAAACAGGGACCTATCTTAAACTACAATTATTAAAAAAAAGTGTCAGTTCCCAAGCTTCAGGAAGTCAATGTCCAGTAGGTCTCTATCCTCCAAGGGTTCAAAATCACCCATTAAATCAAGGGCTCAAGTAGAAAGAAAGTATTTTGGGAATGATGATGGCAACATATATAAAATTGATACAAATGATCTATGGATTGTTATATAAGAACCCCCCTAAAATGATGTATTAAAAATCACCCATTAATTTAAAGCAACTGTTCACTTTGCAGCAAAACCAGTTTCTTGTACATAAACTGTTATGAATTAAATTGTGCCCTGACAAAATATGAGCTGTAAATCTTGCAGCTATTTTCTCTTTTGTGAATAGGGTACCTTTGTTACATTAATGATGTAGTATTAGTACAGGATACATCTTGATTCATATTTGTTGGAGATATAAAAACGTTAAATGCAAACTACTAAGCAGAGACATGTGGGGGCACTACATACCAAGCCACATGAAGGTCACCCTACAACCCATACTTGTTGATTATGCCTCTTAGGGACCCTCCAGGATAGAACAGAACTACTCCACAACAGCTTCTGAGCCTGTGCAAGCAGATTGCCTACGCTTTCAATCATGGAGCAGATAATGGGTTCAAAACACCAACCATTGGGTTAGCAGCCCAACGCTTAACCCACTGTACCACCAGAGTTTCTCTGGAGATCATCCAGGAGCAGAAAACACAAGGACTTTTCTCCAGAGCTGATAAAAAAAATAAAGCTTTCCCCTAGAGCAGTGGTTCTCAACCTTGCTAATGCCGCGACCCTTTAATACAGTTCCTCATGATGTGGTGACCCCCGAACCATAAAATTATTTTCATTGCTACTTCATTACTGTAACTTTGCTACTGTTATGTATCAGGTGACCCCTGTGAAAGGGTCATTCGACCCCCAAAGGGGTCGTGACTCACAGGTTGCGAACCACTGCCCTAGAGCCTCCCAGACTATGAGGAAATAAATTTGCTCCTTAAAGCACCTACTTTTTATATTTTTGTTAGAGCAGCACTGGACAGACTTTCCTAGCGATAATGTGGGGTGCTGCTCTAATAGCATGACGTAACTATCCTCCATTCTGTGATCAGGTGTCACCTCCTGATGTGTGGAAAATACTCACCTTATGACGTCAATGAGGTAGGCTCAGGAGTAGCTGTGTTAATGAGGAAGGATACATTTTATAGCATTGGGCTGTATCCTGAGTCCATTTCTTTTGAGATACAGAAGAGATTAAATAAGTGAGCAGAGATCAGGACCTACTACCGCCAAGGAAGAAGAGCCAGGAAGCTAGCACCCTTTCAGGCCCAGGGTCCTCACACTAGAAAACTCGTCAAACCAGAAGGTATAGAGCAAGACTTCCTAGAACCAGCCATGTGGAATGAGACCTCCAGCCTCTTAAACTAGGAGAGGATAAGTTTGTTTGTTAAACAATCAGTTGGTGGATTTCTGTTATGCAGCAGCACTAGACAACCCAAACAGGAGTCTACCAGCAAAAGGCTAGATTGCCTTGACAAACTGCTGGTAGAATTACGGACAGCAAAGCTAACTGGGGTGAGAGCTCAGGAGAAAGTGAAGAGAGATACGGAGAAAGTATCTTCTTAGAGAATGTACATGGTGACAGCAATAATGTGCTTCTGATGAGCTTTAAACCAAAATGAAGAACATGTGATTGGATAACGGAGGAAGGGAGATACATTTTAGGCAGTGGCAAAGAACCTGTCTGAATGATGTTCAATGCTTGATGGAAGATAGAACTTGTAAGTGATGAACTTTGATTAGTTAGCAAAATCTTGAAGGATTTTGATCTATGGGAAGGATCGTGTTCTGTAGTCTTGAGCACCAGAGGTTAGATCCTCCACTCGTTTTTAAGTGTTCGGTGTGGGGTGAAACTGAACATCTGTTTCGGAGCCAAGAACTTTTAAGGTACGCAGTTCTAAGGACATATCCACAAATGTTGAGTGTGGGACAAGACCTACCAGGTGGAACCACTGCTGCATCTGAGAGATTTGGGATGAAGTTTCGGAACAGAGTTTTAATAAAGACAAGGAAGTAACAGTTCAAAGAATGGGAAAGTATTTATCAGAGGGTCTAAGAAACACTTAAAAACTCAAAGTAGTGTCTGTTTCTAACTTCATCACTTTTTTTCTCCTTAAGAAATTTTAACTGTTTTTAAAATTCTCAGAAACGGATATTCATCCCTTAAATTTCAAAACTATAAAGTTAATTTAATTTCTCCTTTCCACTTGGATCCTACCACTTGGATCCTATTTTCCCATATATTTAAAAAACATATACATTGTGAATTAGGTACAGGTTTACATTCCAGATAAGTTTTTTTTTTATTCAATAATTTAAACAACTTATCAAACCTCTCCATAGCTTGCCCTGTCCCTCCATTTTTTTCTTCTTGTAGATATCAATTATATATTACTGTTATTTTGTGTCTTATACTGGGTTTTCTCCCTTCACCCACATCTCCACTATTTGGCCCCCTGGGGGGTAGGCTATAGATCCAACCTTGTGATGGGTTCCTCTTTCTCTCCCTCACCCTCCACCCCCATTCCCCAACCCTCATGTTACCACTACTGTTCCTGTGGGTTTTATATGTTCTGAATTCCACGTGTCGAGAGCTCTTATGTGTACGAAGTGTGTACTCTGGTCTAGCCGGATTGGTAGAACTGGTAGTGGAGGGGGGAGGAAACACTCAGGAACTAGAAGAATGCTGTGTTTCGTCGGTGCTATACTGCACCCCGGTTGAACTGTCCCTTCCTTGTAACCCTTTTGTGGGGAGAATGTCCAATTGTCTACAGATGGGCTTTGGGTCTCCGCTGCAACCCCCCTCGTTCACATTGATATAATTATTTGTTTTGGATCTTTTGCTACCTGCTCCCATCTACACCTGATTGCACAGGCTGATGTGCTTCTTCCATGTGGACTTATTTGCTTTCCTGCTAGATGGCTGCTTGTTTAACTTCAAGCCTTTAAGGCCCCAGATGCTATTATCTTTTGATAGTCGGGCACCATCCACTTTCTTCACCATATTTGCTTGTGCCCCATTTTGTCTTTAGTGATCGTGTCGGGAAGGTATCAAAGAGTGCCAAGTTATTAAAACAAAGTGCTCTTGTGTTTAGGGAGGCCATCTGCTATAAGAGCATCTCTCAAGTTTACTGGCCATTAGGATGTCTTCTTTGGGGCAGTGTCTGTTCATGTTCTCTGATCATTTTTATATCGGAATATTTGATCATCTAAAAATTGGATTATTTATCTTTTTCCTGTTGAAGTGTTGCAGTTTTATATGGATTTTGGAGATTAGTCCCTTGTTCAATCGATCATTACTAAAATTTCCCCCCATCTGTAAATTACCTTTTTACTCTTTGATACACACAAGTATCTTATTTTTAAAAGGGCCTAGTCATCTATTTTGTTGTCTTCTCTGTATGTGTTTTTCATTCTATTTGGTAGTGTGTTTGTGTCATGTATTAAGACCCTATATTCTCATTGATGATCTTTCTAACTCTGGGATTTACATTTATATCTTTAGTCCGACCTAAACTCACTTTGATATATGGAGTGAGAGATGAGAACTGTTTCATTCTTCTGTAAATGGAAATCCAATTTAATCAGCACCCTTTGTTGAAGAGACTAGCTGTTTCCCATTTAATGTATTTTGGTCCTCATGAAAAATCATTTGCTGCAAGTGGTTGGATTTGTTTCTAGGTTCAGTCTTCTGTTCCAATTGTCTATGTATCTACCATTGTAGATACCAGGCAGTTTAAACAACAACAACAAAAAAAACCCCAAAAAAACCCAGCTGTATTGGCAGTACCAGGGTGTTTTGATTATCACTAGGTTTTAAGGTTGGGAAATCTCTTACGTTGCACTTCTTCCTAGGTCGGTGGGTCTAAACCTTCCTAATGCTGCGACCCTTTAATACAATTCCTCATGTTGTGGTGACTCCCCAACCATGAAATTATTTTCGTTGCTACTTCATAACTGTAATTTTGCTGCTGTTATGAATCAGGCGATCCCTGTGAATGGGTCGTTCAACCCCCCAAAGGCATTGCGACCCACAGGTTGAGAACTGCTGTCTTAGGTAGTTGAGATAGTTAAGGTTTATTGTGCCAACCTGGCCAATAAACACATGTGGGATCAATTGAAGGGAAGAGCGATAAATGGCTTGGTGAGCCTCGGCTTTCTAGTTCTTGGGTCTCTTGCTGTCTGATGGTCAGACGAGGGTGTGGCTGCCTCAGCTGGCAAGGCTCGCTTCCTGTGAGACATCCCTGAGGAGAAGCCACATGGACCTACCCCAATGCAGCCCTGGGAGCTGGAGCAGCCGTGTGGAGACCCCTGCCAGCCCTGAGATGCTTACAGGTTCACTGATTCAGCTGTCCTCCTGTAGTCGGCATCATTGCCTGTGTGTTTTGTGAGACTGAGGAGGACTTTGTAGATTTTCTGTGGATTTGTTTTTCTAGTATTATCAGACTAACACAGTAGTGCTTTGCTTATCCTGGGTCTCTTTCCTCTCCATATAAAGTTGGCGATTAATCTCTCCATTTCTTTAAAGAATGATGCTGGGATCTGGATAAGAACTACGTTATATTTATGGATTGCTTTAGGTAGTACTGACATCTTCACAATGTTAAGCATTCCTATCCATGAACATGGAAAAGTCTTCATTTATGTGTAGGTTCTTTAAGCTTTTGATGGGTTATTTTAATCATTTATGGTGTTAAGGAAGTTTATATCCTGAAGTTCTTGGACTATCTTATCTGGATTTGTTGTTCCTTCTTCTTCTGAAATTCCTATCACATGTAAGTTATTTCTCTTGATAGTGTCCCGCATAAATTCTTAGACTTTCTTCAGGGTTTTTTTTGTACCTCTGTTTATTGATCTTATAGATTGCTAGCAAGAGATTTGTCTTCAAGATCCCTAATTTGGCCTTCCATTGTTTTAATTCCACTTTTCTGCTCTTTCAAAGTGTTGTGTCATTGTAATATCTTAGTATTCGTATTCTGAACTTCTATTTGGAATTCTTGCATGGGTTCTAATTTTTCATTTTTGTCATCAAGTTGTTCTTGTAGTGTTTTCCTGAGCTCTTCTATAGATTTTTTCCTGATTTTTCTGTAGCTCACTCACTCTTTCCTTTTCTCTCTATCTGTTGGAAATACCTGAACATCATCTTCTGAATTATATTTCCAATCCCTTTTCTTCCTCAAGAGTGTCCTTTGGTTCTGTGCACTCATTGATTCACTTCATTTTGTCCTGCTTCTTTATGGGAACAAAACTTGACTGTAGTTTCTGAGACATTATTCCACTGTTTACTTTCTCTTTGGTGAGCAGGTGGTAGTGGAGTGAACAGTGGCCCTTCCCCACTAGTTCTAGCTGGGAGGACACAGGGAGGGCTGGGTAAGGTCAGGACAGGTGAATCCATCAGATGGAGTGGGAAAGGAATAATAACAAACAAACCAAAAAATGATACAATCTAAAAACAAGACCAAGTCAAGTACCACAACACACACACACACACACACACACACACACACACACACACACGCCACAACCAACAGATGTTTTCTCTTTCTCAGCCACCAGCATCTGCTTATCAGAGGCTTGCCACAGTGGCAGTGCAGCCTCAAGTACACCAGGCTATGAGTTGATGACCTTCCTGGTCAAGAGAGGTTTGCTGGAAGTTAGGGAGGACTCCTCCCCTGTTGTCATGTTTGCCCACTTGCAGCTTATCCAAGCCACAAAACAATAGTCTTTAAAAACCCAGACAAGCACCCAAATCCCAAACCAGACTTTCCTATTGTCTTCTCTTAGGATCCCTTTCCGAAGGCTGACTTTTGTGGTTGCCAGTGGTTGTGGGTGGGCACCAGGGTGGGCACTCATCACTGTGTGTTTGTTCTTATTGAAAAAGCTAAAATGTAAGGAGGGGGAAAAAAGCAAGGAACAGGAGAAAACAGCTAGTCCTCCAGCTACAAACCTGTTACAGTGAATCACAGCCTTCACTGTGTGGGAGATGAGGCTATGCGTTAGTATAGCCTATGTTGGAGCATCCCCTCTAGGCCCCAAGGCTGTGGGGAAAAGGATGTGATTCAACCTCCTTTGCGTTTACCCCATGCATCCTTTCAGATGCCAGCTTCCCCCCTTTCAGAGGGCACTCATTGCCCTGGCAGTGTGGAGGGAGGAGTGCAGCCCACCTCTTGTTGGGCTAGACTAAGTCCTGGATATTCCACCTCTTATCTGGTAGGTGTGGGGAGCAAGGGGTTGCCTTGTCTCTCTCATGGTTCGGTATTACAGGAAGTGTTCAGCACCATGGAAGGGGTGCCCGGCTCCTGGTTCCCGTGGTTTGTGTTCTGAGAGCTTGCTATTCCTCTTGAGCTCTTTGTGTGTTTTCTGCCATCAAATTTCCTCTGTCGGTGTTTAACTCACTTACTTTTCATTCCTCAGAGACTCATGTCTTCTGTTTTCCCCCTCTGTATCTGTTTTCTCTATGTGTTTGTCAAAGAGGATTGTGTAGCATAATCTAAGGTATATCTTTAACTAGAAGCCACATTCCTATATTTTTAGTAGCTACAATTACATAGGACACTTTTTTCTGATTCTAAGATTCCCCTTCAACTGTGTTCAATAGTATTGACTCTATTAAAAATGGCTTTTCTAAATACCATTCCTTTGTGATTATTATTTCTCAATTGTTAGCTTCCTTCATTCTCATCCAGATACCCTCATGGGAACAAACTCATCAAATTCCAGGCACAGATGAGATGAGAGTGGGATACAATGAGTTCCTTGGGCAGCTTGCTCATTGACCTTTCTATGATTGCATGAAAGTACTGCTGACCAATATGAAATTTCTTTTTCTTCCTCTTCCCCTTGATCTGGAATTATTAAGGTAGAGCTCCTCCTTACTCCTGGCCCTACTTCACAAAGGATGCAGGTATGCTCGTGAAAACTTTAGAGTCTTGGTAGAACAAACTGTAAAGTCAAGCAGTTTCTATCTAGAAACAACAAAGAGTATACAATGTCAGTATGAGCAATTCCATGCTCCCGTTCTCTGACAAAATGACACAACAAGCAAACACAACAAAACAAAAACTAGCACAGTTGACAGAACCAACTGTGTCATAACTTTGGAACCCAATGAAATAGTTATGGAAACTAACAAAACATTGACTCTATAAAAAGGAAACATCAAAAATGATAGGAAAGTATTGGCTTTCTACATGCTATGTCCCACTATCTCTTTAGTTTGAGGTGGTCTTTTCAAAGCAGAGGCAGAAGCTTGCTCTCAGGAAGGAAGCCTGGCTTCTAGCTCTAGAGGGAGCAAGCAGATTTTATTCATAAATTACTGTGTGTGTATTTATTCCAGCCAACTTGCGGGTTTCAGAAGGCCTGAAGTAATGCTCATTGCTTTTTACCCCGTGTCAGAGATCACAGGGGAGAAGGGTGGTGGGAAATGTTCCCCAAACAATAGCTGCCTGGGCTAAACTATGCAATTAGAGCATATAATACAGTCCTAAGAACTAGAATGAGAAGGCAGGGAAAGGGTCACTTTGGGGAAGTAGGGCAATCAAGAGCATCATGTAGATGACGACACTGAGCCTGCCACACACACACCTGGCCAGAGGAAGGTGCACTCTCAGAGAAGACCCTATACTCTCGCCTAATGCTGGTCCCTCGGCTCAGGACAAGCCATCTAAGTGTCCTAGCACAGGGCAATCATCAAAGCCTGAGAGAAGGGTTTTTGAAGGATTCGCTGTCGTTCTTGTCCCCTGTCTTTCCCTGACCTCCACCTCAACGTTCAGGTTATTAGCTAAATATAGGCTCAGGTTCAGAGACCTGAATGTGTGCATACAACCAGAAAGGCAATCTTCACAAGAGCAGAAGTCAAGAAACAAACAGACTCCTGCAAACTCGACAATTAAAAACGACAGAGACAAGCCCTGCAGAAGGGAGAGAAGCTGGTTTGCAGTTACAATATTTAAATGCCCCATTTTCAACAAAACCAAAGACAAGGCCAGCCTACCAAAGAATGGAAGAGGATGTCCTATTTAAAAGGAAAATATCTAAAGTAACACAAGCCATCCCTGTGTAAATCCAGATATTGGATTTACTAGACAAAGAATTTAAGACAATAGTATTAAACATACTCAAAGATCTAAAGCAAAGCATAGACAAATAACTAAAGGAAGTTAATAAACAATATCTGTATGAAACATAAATACCATTGAGTTAAAAGTTATAAAAAGGAACCAAGCAGAAATACTGGACCTGAAATGTATAACTGAAGTGAAAAATTTACTCGAAGAGTTTAATTAGGTGATATGAGCAGGCAGAAGAAAGAACTAGCAATCTTCAAGACAAGGCAATTGAAGTTACTGGGTCTGAGAAGCAAAAAGAATAAAGAAACGTGAATAGAGCCTAATGGACTTATGGGCACCATAAGGTAGACCAAAATATACATCATAAGCATCCCAGGAAACTTGAGAAAAGGACAGAATTTTTAAGAAATAATAGCTGAAGTTTTCCCCAAAATTGACAAAATAAGAATTACCTACATAGCAAAAAAACCCAGCCAACTCTAAAATAAAACCATAATGGTCTGTATGGAGCATTTTAGTGATTCAGTGTTGCTAAAATGGGAATATCACCAGTGGATGACTTTAACAAATAGAATTTTATTCTCGCACAATTCAGGAGATTAGAAGTCCAAATCTGGGGAGTCAGGTGGGGTAGGATGGGGTGGGAGGGTTCTCTCTGTCAGATCACAGTATAGAGGGAATATCCTTGTCTCTTTTTAGCGTCTGTGGACCTGGCACTCCTTGGAAATTTACTTGGGTCTTGGCCTAAGTCCCCTAGGTAGGAGGTTCTCAGTACCTACACCCGGGGTTCCAAGGATGTGCTCCACCTCCAGCTCTTCTTTCTCCTTGGTACTGAGGCCATTCCTTCTTGGTTCACTTCCTTCTCCTTTAATTTCTTGGAAGATAAACAATGGGACATGTCACAGCCGAGGGAAATCTTCCTTACATCTTGACCAGGTTTGTGACCTGAGTAAGGGCAATCATCCCCTCCCAATTCTGCTTCATTAACATAAGCCTAGAACCAAGCCTTGCTTCCGGGTACCCTGGTGGCTCACTGGGCCTCTAATCACAATGTTGGTGGCTCAAATCAATCAATTGCTCCATGGGAGGCAGATGGGGCCATCTGCTCTCAGAGAGATTCCGTCTTCAGCAGTCTGAACCTACTAGCTATTGTACAGAAGAAATATAAAGATTTTTCCTCCCATAAAGGTGTAGAGCAGCGGTTCTCAACATGTGGAACAATTCTACTCGATTCTATACGGTTTCTGTGAGCCAGAATTAGGTGGGTTTAACCTTGCTTCAGTAACTATAGCTAGAATTTAGGGTTTATAAAATCTACTGACATGTAGGATGGATAACCACATAACACTTCGAATCATGGCCTAGCCATGTTGACATATATTTTAAGGTGACACAGTTCCATCCATGTGATTTAGATACATTATAATGAAACTTCTAAAAACCAAAGAAAGATAAAGAGGAAAATAAATCATCACATCAAATAATCCACAATAAGTTTAGCCACTGATTTCTCTCCAAAAGTTATGGAAGCCCATAGCATGACACATTCAAATTCCTAAAAGGAAAGACTGTCAACCAAGAATTGTCTACGCAGCAGGAAACAGCAGAAACTGTTGTTCAAAATATGCGTGTGAACTCGAGACACTCCCAGATAAACAAAACTGAGGGAATTTGTTACCATACGCCCTACCTTACAAGAAATGCTAAAAGGTGAGCTTCAGGTTGAAATGAAAGGACCCCAGGCAGGACCTTAAGTAAAATGAAGACACACACAAAGATCTCTGGCAAAGGTTATTTCGTGGGTAAATTTTAAAAAGTTCAATTTTACTCCCTATTTTGTTGTTTGTAACTCTAAGGATGCCTGGTGGTTATGCTTTGGGCTCGTAACCACAAGGTTAGCAGTTTGAACCCACTAGCTACTCTACAGCAGAAAGACAAAGATCTCTCCTCCCATAAACGTGTAGAGCAGTGGTTCTCATCCTGTGGGTCGTGATGCCTTTGGGGGTTGAATAACCCTTTCACAGGGGCCGCCCAATTCATAACAGTAGCAAAATTACAGTTATGGAGTAGCAATGAGAATAATTTTATGGTTGGGGGGTCACTACAACATGAGAATCTGTATTAAAGGGTCACGGCATTAGCAATGTTGAGAACCACTGGTCTAGAGGCTCAGATACCCAAAGGTGCAGACAGATGTAACTTGTAACAACAAAAACATAAAAAGGGGGTTAGGAGTGGTATAGGAATAAGAGTTTTTCTATGTTATTGAAGTGACTAAGTTGGTGTCTATCAATTTAAACTAGATTATTACAAATGTAGGATATTAAATGTAAAAAATACACACAAAAGGAAAGTAGAAGGGAATGAAATCATTCACTACAAAAAGAATCAACTAGACAGAAAAGAGAAATATAAGAGAAATGATAGACAAGAAAGGTACATGACACGAAATAACAGGAAAAGGACAGGAGTTAATCCTTATTTTTTTAAAATTGCTCTAAATGTAAATGGATTATAATCTCCAGCTAAAAGACAATAGAAAAGTAAGCATGAGCCACCTATCTACTTATGCGAGACCTATTTTGGATTTCAAGACACAGACAGGTGAAAGGGGAAAGAATGGAAAAGTGATGCCCAAAGGAGAGCTGGGTGGCTATTTTAATATAAGACAAAAGAGGTTTACGTTAAAAACTATCCCAAGAGAAAAAGAAGGATGGTATGTAATGACCAACAGGTCAATTCATCAAGGAGACATAAGGATTATAAACTTACATGCATCTTATATTAGCAACCCCACAAGAATCTAATCCTGCCAGAATTGAAGGAAGAAATTAAAGAGCATAATACAAAAATGTTGGAGATGTCATCAACAGATGATAGTTCAGCTACACAAAAGATTCAGGGGAACAACACTGTAACCAGTCAGACTGCACAGCCATATTTAGAACACACCATCCAACAGAGGACGTCCATTCCTTTCCAATGGACACTGTAGCCCATACACTGAAACAAGTCGCAATAAAATTAAAAGATCGAATCATACGAAGTATATCTCTAATCACAATGGAATGAAGCTAGAAATCAATCACAGAAACTGGAAACTTCACAAACCTGTAGAATTAAATAGCACACTTATATAACCAATGGGTCAAAAGAAGGAATTCTAGAAGACAGAAATGGGAAGAAGAAGCCTGGGATCAGAGAGAGAAGTGGCATTGAAGTGCTAAGTTTGCTGCTGCTGAGAACATATATCCTTTGTGCACCCAGCCAGCTGCCGCTGAAAATTTGGGATAAACACTGCCCACACTCTGCACTGCACAAAGCTGATGGGAAAATCAAAGAGATAAGTAGGTGATAGTTTTCAAAATATATAGAATCGTCTACTCCTTCCCTCTAACATTGCTGGTCTTCACCACACTGCTGATTTTCAGAAGTGGTCAAACAGGATTCCCTGCGCAGCCCCCAAACAAAGCAAAACAACTCCCTGCCATCGGGTCAATTCTATAGGACAGAATAGAACTACTCCAGTGGGTTTCCAAGACTGTAACTTTTTTTTTTCTTTTAAAAATCACTTTATTGGGTGCTTGTACAACTCTTATCACATACATACATACATACATTGTGTCAAGCACATTTGTACATTTGCTGCCACCATCATTCTCAAAACACTTGCTTTCTACTTGAGCCCTTGGTATCAGCACCTCGTTTTCCCCTCCTTCCCCCCCCTCCCCTTCTCTCATGAACCCTTGATGATTTACAAATCATTATTTTGTCATGGCTTACACTGTCCGACATCTCCCTTCACCCACTTTTCGGCTGTCTGTCCCCCAGGGAGGTGGTTATATGTAGATCACTGTGATCGGTTTCCCCTTTCTCCCCGACCTTCTCCTTCCCCTCCTGTTTTTGCTACTCTCATTGTTGGTCCTGAGGGGTTTATCTGTGCTGGATTTCCTGTGTTTCCAGCTCTGTACCAGTGTGCATCCTCTGGTCTAGCAGGAATTTGAAGGTAGAATTGGGGTCATGATAGTGGGGGGAGGAAGCATTAAAGAACTAGAGGAAAGTTGTGTTTCACTGTTGCTATACTGCAGCCTGTTGCTATACTGCACCCTGTCTGGTTGCTATACTGCACCCTGTCTGTCTCGTCTTGTCCCTGTGACCCTTCTGTAAGGGGATATCCAGTTGCCTACAGATGGCTTTGAGTCTCCACTCCCCACTCCCCCTTCATTCACAATGATATGACTTTGTTCTTTGATGCCTGATACCTGATCCTATTGATACTTTGTGATCCCACAGGCTGGTGTGCTTCTTCCATGTGGGCTTTGTTGCTTCTCAGCTAAATAGCTGCTTGTTGATCTTCAAGCCTGTAAGACCCCGAGTGCTATATCTTTTGATAGCCGGGCACCATCAGCTTTTTTCACCACATTTGCTTATGTACCTGCTTTGTCTTCAGTGATTGTGTCGGGAAGGTAAGCATCATGGAATGCCAGGTTAATACAACAAAGTGTTCTTGCATTGAGGGAGTACTTCAGTAGAGGCCCAATGTGCATCTGCAATGTCCATATGTACATGCCTGTAGTAGACCTCTATATGTGCCTTTGCCTCCTATTTCTTTCCTCTATTTCCTTTACTTTGGTCTTGTCCCACTATCATGCTCAGCCTTCATTTGGGTTTCAGTAATTCCTCTCTGTTACATTGTCCTTGATTAAGCCCCACCAGGACTGCCCCACCAGGACGCCTACACCTTCCTCACCATCGATTTTGGATAGCTTGCTGTTTCCCTTGTCCCTGGGTTTGTTAACACCTACTTTCTTTCCCCCCACCTTCTCCTCTCCCATGTCCCCCAGGGATCCGTCAGTTCATCGTTTTCTCCAGATTGTTTATACAGCCTTTCTTATCTAGATAGACCTTCAGAGATAATAATATGCACAAAAAACAAGACAGAGCAAAACAAATCAACAAAAGAAAACAAAACAACAACCAAAAATAACGACAAAAATTAACAAGAAAAGCCTATAAATAGTTCAAGTTCTATTTGTTGACTTTTATGAGTGTTTTCTAGTCAAGTCTGATGGGGTGCCATGCCCTGGCTCCAAAGTCTATTTTTGGTATTCCCTCCGGACTTCCTTGCTCTACTCCCCTTGCTGTTTTGCTGCCCACCCTTAGTGTTTTGCCTCGGTATGGTGGGATCAGATCGGGCACAATTGCTACACTGTGTTTCCAGTGTAAGACTAACTTTTTTACAGGAGTAGAAGCCTCATTTTTCTCCCAAAGAGCAGCTAGTGTTTTTGAACTGCTGACTTTAGCGTCCCAACAACTACTATGGCATCAGGGCTCCTCTCAAACCAGGACAAGGACTAGGAAAACACCAATATGAAGAGGACCACTCATAGAAAACGAACCTGAGGTTACATGGTTCACTATGAGGGTCACCCCGGCTCCTTACAGACCTCTTCTGCTGCCTGTCACCAAACAAACAAATTAATTGCCACCGAGTTGATTCTGACTCATAGTGACCCTATCGGACAGTGTAGAACTGTCCCTTTGAGTTTACAAGACTAATTCTTTGTGGCAGCAGAAAGCCTCATCTTTCTCCCTCAGAGCAGCTAGTGGGTTAGAACTTCTGACTGTGTGGTTGGTAGCCAACACAAACGTGCTCCCAGAGCCCCTGTACTGCCTATCAAAAGCACTTCTAGTAAGAACAAAGGTGAACTGTGAGGCTGAGCAATGCCCTGCTTCTGCCTTGTCGCAAGATTGTCTGTGACTGAAGTATAATTGCTCCCTCTCCACAGTGCCACAGTTGATGTGTGCTTTATAGGCACCTCTCGAAATGGTAGACAACCAGATGGATCTTGAATGGGAACTGCCAGCTTCTAAAAACAAACCCTCATGCTGTTGCAAAGCCTCTTAGAATCATAAAGTTTTCGAAATTAAAAGAAAGTTGGACTTACCAAGTCGAACTTCCTATTTTTGGAGAAGTTGGAAAGCACTTGTACCAAAATAGAGATTGGAGGCTTTGCCAGGTAGTAAAGCTGATTTCTATCTATTCACCAAGCTCACTGTAAAAACCAAGTGGTGCTGGATGCACACAGACTCCCACATGCACACATAATCAACACCAAGTAGGGTAATCTCCGAGATGGCATGACCATGCTCTTCAGAGTCCCTGTACCTATGACACTGCTTGACAGATAGCAGATACTTCATAAATATTTATTGAAAGTATAATTGAATGGTCCCTTGGGGGAGGGGGGTATTCAATAGAATGAATCTGCTGTTTTTTCTGGCCTGAAGGGAGTGTGGTTATCAGAGGGCACAGCAGAGGCAGGCAGGAACAGAAGCACCTCCTCTAGGAGGGAGTCTTGCTCTGGGATAGGTCTACTCTGGCTCAGGGACACTGGCAACCTCCTGATGTCTATAAGCAGACTGAGACCTAGGGCTGGACTGGAAATCCAATCTCACCCTAGCCTACAAGACCCAGATCCATAATAGGAGGCAGAGTGGCGTTTCTGGAGCAGACCGATTACCCTTGATGTGGCTCAAGAGCAGATTGAGTGAGAAGGTGTTCAGCTGAATCTCTTAGGAATACTGGTCTAAATCTCAGGATTTTATATCTCAGGAAAAGAATATAGCACAAAACCCAGGCTTGTGCTTGGGCCTTGGGGTGCAAGCTCAGGGGAGGCAGTAAGCATGGAGTGGCTGCCATGGCCAAGCCCTCCCCCTCCCAAATGCTAGCAGAAGAGCAGCCCAGCAGGAGACGTCACCAAGTCCCCATCCTCCTTCTCCTCATGCGTCCTCTGTACCTCACTCCTCCTGGGGAGCAGTGCTAGGTGGCAGTGCTCTACCTCTTCTAAAACGGACTTGAATGGGTGCTTGGAGCAGGGCAAAGGTGGTCAACACAGGCAATGCCACTCAAAGGCCACCTGCTCCTGACCGAGGCCCTGACTTAGTCAGTTGGCTGCTGGTAGGCTAATGGAAAAAGGCCTCCTCCGGACTTGGAGGTGGAGAGGAAACCTAGAAAGTGAGGCGCCTCTGGGACAGCCACCCGGTGGTGCTTTCAAAGAGGGTGAGCTCTCCACTACCCTCTAGTGCTTTGGGGCAGGCCTCCAGTTGACAGGCAACAAGCCCAGAAAGCCGACGTGGCCAGGATGGAGCTTTAGTTAGTGCTTATGGCATAAGAAAGAGCCTGCAAAGACAGTTGTCCGTCATGGTGTGGATCCCTCTGGGCCTGGAAGGATGGGGCACAGTATAGCCCCAACCTCAACTGAACACTGGGAGAACCCATTGCACAGTGAGAAGAGGAAAGGACAAGTCCGCCTGCTCTTCTGTGGGTCAGATCCTTGGCCCCCTTCTAGCCCTGTCCTGCCCCGCCCAGGCTTACCTGAATGATGAAGCCCGTGGAGGAGCACTGCCGGACCCAGAGGCTGAATTTCCTCTTTTTCCTCTTCCGTAGCTCCCTCTCTGTGCATGTGGCAATGAATACTGGGTCCTCGTCGATCAGGGGTTCATGTAGCACCTACCAGGAGGGTGGGAGAAAAATTGGAGGTATTCAAGAAATGCACCATGATCCCAAATTCAGTTTTTTGCTACAGCTGTGAGACCTTGGGTAAGTTAGGTCGCCTCACTGAGCCTGAGTTTCCTCATCTCGGAGAAGTCACGTTAATATCTATACTAGAATTGATACGTGAAGCACTTCCCATAGGTCCTGACATTGAGCCACTAATCAGGAAACGGTACCCAGCTAACACTGTCACTTGGTGCCACTGCGAAGGCACCCGTTCCATTTCAAAGAACTCCTCTCCCTCAATCGACAGTTCCAATGGTTACAATGTTTTTCCCTCCCTGACTCAGAATCCACCCAGTTTTAACCAACACTTGTTTATCGGATATCTGCTCCAATGCGAATCGAAGAGAAAAGCGCGTGTAGAATTTCTTCAGGCATTAAAGACAGTTCTCGTGTAGGTACAATCCCTCCTTCCTACGGAAACCCGTCCTTGGATCTCGTTGCGATGGCAAAGTCCTTTAGCTCTGCTCCGGGTCATCAAGGTCCATTCTCAACTATTTCAACTGACAAGGGCAGATGAGGTTTTCAACAAGAAGCCCATAAAATAAAATGAGGCGGCATAGCTTTGGGCTACCGGGTCCAAAGGAGTAGTCGAAATCTTGCTTCTTTAAACTAAGAAGTTGGGAGCCTTTGGGGACATTTTAGGAACTTGCCACACTTCACTCTCTAATTCTACTATCAATTTAATTATGAGCTGGCATGTGTGTTGATTGCTAACTGACATGAAGAGTGTCGACAATGATACCATTTCCAGGACTTGTCCTAAGCGCTAGCTCATGGCTTGGCAAATCCAGCCTAATCCAGCCTGCCATCTGCCTTTGTCAATAAGGTTTTATTGGACACAGCCATGTCCCTGCCTGTGACTGCTTTCATGTTAAAATGGCAAAACTGACACGTTGCAAGAGACCCATTAACAAGACCCATAGCACCCACAACGTCTAAAATATTTGCTAATTGGCTCGTTGCACAAAATGTTTGCCAAGCCCTCTCTAGATGAGTGCTTTTTAAACTTTAATGTATAAACGAATTCTGTGGGGGTCTTATTAAAACATAGATTCTAGCTGGGGACTTTGGAATAGGGCCTGATATTCTGCGGATCCACAGAGCTTCCAGGTGTTGCTGCTGCTCCAGGGGAGCCACAAAGCCCCAGAATATGCTCTAACAGGGCGACATGGAGGACAAAGCTTGCCCTCACTTGTGGATGGGGCAGTATTCATCCACTCTTCTATGAATGTTACCTTGAACTCCATTAAAAATAAAAGAGCACAATTATCTTTTTCAGTCCTACCTGTGCACACTTGATCCCCACAGAGAATTTGCCTGCATGGTGAAAGAACCCAGAGCCTTGGGCTGATGAAGGGAGCACTAAAGAAGCTGAGCTGGTGCAGTGCCTCCAGCCCCCTGGCTTCATGTACGCAAGAGCTCTCTGTAGTTATAAAACATTCAAAGCCCCATTCGGAATTGCGCCAACAAAATGCACAAGTCCCACACACAGTGGTGAAGAACAGAGCAGATGGAGATGAAATAAAATGGCATAAAGTCCTTTGCTGCTGGCCTGTTCCCTACCCAATTACCCCTGCCATCTGAGAGCCTTCTTTCTCGGAGGCCATATTAAACGAAATTGCCCTCTCTTACTGTCATCTTCAGAAAGAAAATCGAGGACCCAGGTCCCATTTGCATTTAACCTATAATTAGTGACAAATTTACATTTAATCATATGCCTCATCAGAGCAGAAGAGTCAGCAAGAATTTTTGACCCTCAATCCCCCCCCCTTTTATAATTATTAAGGGAATTATGAATGGGTCATTATGAAGCTGAGCACAGAGCAGGAGGCTCCCTGGAGCTCTGTAACCGATACCCACAAGAACAGCAACTTTCTTCTCTTTCGGTGGCACACTGAGCAGCATTTCTGCTAAGTGGCTCTGTTCCTCCAGTCCCCCCACTTCTGCCTATGATGAGCTTACTTTGGGTGGTGGCAGGTGGTCTGGGTGGTGAAAAGAGAGAGCATCCATTTATTTACTGCATATTCCTTTCCCTACAATATTTCTCTAATTGTTCTGTTCCCAATTTTAAAGAGATGTAGTGTTTCCACATTTTGTATTTGTGTGAACACTTATTGTTTTGGTTGCCATGGGATTCCAGGAACTCAGAAAACATTATCAAAGTTCTAGAATCATCACAAAGGTCATGTTTGCTGAAAAAAAACAACAACTCAGAGACTTCAGGGTAGAAAGTGTGTTGAGGATAGAGTTCAGAGAAGATAGTGTCAGGGGGCAGCACACCAGAGATTCCTGGAATCTGGAGGAACTTCATTCACATACATGATGAAGGAGGAAGGAAAGAGCTTTGTTCTGACCGTCCTCAGGAGGCAGGAACGAGGACCATGCAAAGTTGTTCTGTGACTTAGGGGTGGCCAACTGTAACTTCCAACTAAACTCAGATTCACTGTCTATCTCCTCTGCACTGCACTCTGGCCTGTGGCCAACCTCTCATAAACAGCATTGCCTGGGCTCCTCCGTCTACTACAGTGGTGCTCACCCTTCCTAATGCTGCGACCCTTTAATACATGGTGTGGTGGCCCCTCCCCTCAACCATAAAATTATTCTCATTGCTACTGCATAACTGTAATGTTGCTACTGTTATGAATCGGGTGACCCCTGTAAAAGGGTCATTCGACCCCCAAAGGAAGGGGTCACAACCCACAGGTTGAGAACTGCTGGTCTACTAGCTTATTGTTTATCTGGCCAAAGAGGGATATTAGGAAGAGACTGAGGAACAAAGAAGAGCAAGAGATGACAGAATCGAATGCTAGGCTGCTTGTGTGCCCAGGACTGTCTGGCCACTGAGCCCGCTCCCAATCTTTTCCCTAGCCTATGCCTGGTACTGCTGTGGGCAGATCCCCAGTCCCACCCAAGGAGGCCCCTCCCCTTATGGTTTCCCTTAGCCTCCAATCTTTCCTGCAAATGTTCTTCAATTGCCTCTTTGGAGCATACCACTGGTTTCCACCCGGAGTCTTGACTTAGACATGGGGACCTTGAATAGAAAAGACAGCCAAAGGAAGAGAACCTTACAGATGCAGTGACAAACGAGAATTACAAAGCACAGAGTAAAGGAAAACGTATTGTTGTTTTGTTAGTTGATGCGGATTCCTGGTGACCCCATGAGTGAGGAGCAGACCTGCTCTTGTGGCTCTGCTCATGGCTGTTCTCTCTCAGAAGCAGATCGCCAGGCCTTTCTTCTGAGGTGTCTCTGAGAGGTTCAAACCACCAACCTTTCAGTGAGTCCTCTAGTGTTTAATCGTTTGTGCCAAGGATTCACACGAGGGCATGGGAGCTAGAGACAAAAACAAATAAAAATAAAACAAAAACCCACACACATACACAAAGTAACAACAAGAATCAGGACAGAGAGCCCTACCACAAACCAAACTTTATCCAAAGCCTCCTCTCCCTCAACTTGCCAACCAGAAAATAAGAAGAAATGTAAGAACCCCCCCCCCAATTCCCAGTAGCCCCACCACTGCTCATGTGAGTTGCTCTCTTAGCCACTTGTCCCTGGCAGGGAGCTGAGGTCTGATCTTGTTGCCACGGTGTTCCAGAACCCGGCTGGCTCCCTCTCCTGTGGTCTTCAGGCTCAGGGGCTGGGAGAGGGGAGGGCACACTGGAGAGTTACCCACTCAGCCGCTCAGTATATTGTAACAGGCACAGCAGTCAGTTCTCGGAGCCACCCCGACTTGGGTCACAGATGATCTGCTACATTTCTAGCGGGCACAGAATTGACCTATAGGAGGCACCTGGCAAGTCTTATTGAAACAGTTGTGTGAATGACGATGAATGGCCTAAACTTGGAGCTGGAAGTAACCTTAGCAACCAGATCCCAGGCTATTAAATATCAATCAGCCACATAGCTGATCGATTGATTCTTGAGAGAGAGGAACAGAGACTCCAGTCTTTTCTAGCATCTCCTCTAATATTAGATTGCAAGGAAGGTCAAGAATGTTTGTTTTCCCTTGATGACTAGCTCAGATTTCCTCGATTTAGTTCACAATGCGCCCAGCCCTAAGCTTAGTGCTGTGGACACCAGGCCACAGGCAGGACTTGTGCTCCAAAGGACCGTGCCTCTCGGGAGAAGGCAGGTGATGCCTTTACATTGGGCCAGGAGACAATTCAGGAAACAAAGGGTCGACATCGGAAAGTGGCCTTGATACCGAGCCTTGGAGACTGGATAAATTTGTAAAAGCAAAGAGAAGAGGAAAAATGAATTGTATGGGTCAGAAAGAGCAGAGCAAGTACCCCCTGAAATTCAAGAAAGTCACAGGGCGAAGAGCAGGGAGAACAGTTCACAGAGAGCAGTAACGTTTGCGAGATCTGAGATTGGGAACCATCTTCCCCCACAAAAATCCTGTGGCTCCCAGCTGCACAGGAGAGAAGGCAGGATCCAGAGAGCCTGGGAAGCGATGTAGAAGAGACCATCAGAAAGGTGAGGTTCATTAGTCTTTCTCGCCCTAACAGGAACAGCACAGGAAAGGAGTAGATGGGTAGATATTGACAAATACACATAATTGTGAACTAAATTTTGGTTTCATTTCATATTGGGTTCACCCTGGTCAAGAAGTTTCTAGTTAAACATTTTGGGTTGTGCTTCCTGCAAAAGTTTTGGTTACAGAAATCTCTAGAAATGTAGCCCCTTCCAGTTTGCAGGGAGAAATTTAGAGGATGATTCTGAAACTCTCACCACAGCGAAATGCAATTGTCACAAGCTGACACCAGTAAAAGGCTTAGAACTGAGAGCAAACAGCCTTCTGGAGTGGGTGAAGGAAATAACAGGAGGCACTAAGGAGTCACAACAGGTAGGTTCTGGGTCTTCTGAACTTGACTCAGGGTTCTGCCAGGTCGACCCATATCACATATGTAATTATCTGAAGAATGATCGGAATTACAGACTCAATTCCTTTTGCTACTTGGAAGGTTTCTAAACCACTTTTCACTACCCACAGGAGAACATACATGCTTGGAGATTTTGGCAAGGAAATTAATATTAGCCAGAGCAAAATATAATATGGAGAGAAAATATAAGTAAAGGGAAAAGGAGGATGAGGAAAACGGAAGCAGGCAGTTGCATCTAAGAGTCAAATACTGAATTTTTACTTATCTGTCATTTGGCATATGGATATTACCATTTCTCTCCCATCTAACACATGGGTTAATGAAATGGAAAACAGCAGAGATCCCCTAGAAGCCCCCTTGTCTTCACTCATGATCCACTCACCCTGTCCTCCTGCAGCCAACTCCAGTCAGCGGGAGGAGCACAGGGATCCTGAATGGCTACTCCCGAATGTCCTGGCTGACCCACAGAGAGGAAGCGGCTCACCTGGGTTTGGGAAGGCCTGAAGGCAGAGTCAAAACCATTCTGCAGGGAGTCAAGGAAGGGCTGGACCTTGTAGAGGCCATGTGTGGTCTGGCTGGAGCGGAAGGCCACGACATGGAAGTACTTAAGGATCTTCTCGAAGCGAGCCTGGCTCATGACCAGGGCGATGCTCCTGTTGCTGTAGAAGCCGCTGCTCCAGATGCTGAGCACAGATTCGCAGTGGTAGATGCTGGTGGAGATCATGTAGCCCAGGAAAGCCTTCATCTCTGCCAGGTTCACCTCCACCCAGGCCCCATCACTCCCAAACCGCTCCTGGTACTTCTTGGCATACATGTTTGTCTGCACCACCATGTTCTTGAGGACGTTGTCGGGAACAAAGAGCTGGAAGAAGTCCATGGCGCTGGAGCTGGGGGGCATCTTTCGAGTTGGACCTAGAACCCAAAGACAGGGCGAGGGCTTGTGACTACAATCATCACGGCTCCCTGGTTGACACAAGAATACAGTCATCTCTGGGCTTTCATTCGTGCTGTCCCTTTAGTGGAACGCCAGAGCCCACTGCTCCTCCAGAATAACTCGCACACTCTTCCCAAGCCACTGGCCCTCTTCGCTCGCTCCTCTACACCCCTCCCATAGGAGCAGATAGTTCCCGTAGCCGCCACCATCCAGGGGAAGCCCCTCCACACCGCACAGACTGCATCAGGCACCCTTCCTGCAGCCTCTGTTTCCCAGGAATTCAGAATTCAATTCCTCACAGGTCTAGACAATTAAATACACATTGATCCAAATAGAATGGACTAATGAGGACAGAGGAGGAAAGGTAATAAAATCTATTTAACTTTTACCATAGCAACTTGTTTGGATTCTTGTAAATTAAACCAACTTGAGCCCTGAATATTTTCATTCACCTGAGAGTCATTTTTATTAGGCATTGAGCTAACTTTAAATTTATCAGTGAAAATTTCTGAAGGTGCTTATTTAGAGCATTTAAAAAATGTAATAAAAACCTCACACTTTTTTTTTTACTAATGCTGAGCTAAGTCTTTGAAATATATCTAAATATGAATAAAACCAAAATCCTAAACCAAATCCACCGCTATTGGGTCAATTCCAACTCATATATAGACTCTACAGGCCAGAGGAGAACTGCCCCCATAAGGCTTCCAAGAGCGCTAATCTTTATAGACGCAGACCGCCACCTTTCTCCTGCAGAGTGGCTGCTGAGTTCCAGCTGTCACCCTTCTGGCTGGTAGTTGAGACAGTGACATGAGCAACGATTGACTCTTAGAGCTGACAAAAGAACTGAAGTATGCTTGCCACCTGAGACCAGGATTTATCCCTGATCTGCATGTATGCCAAGTCCTGTTGCATTTATTCCTGTAATAGAGGGGAGAGGACATCGCCAACACATGCAAAGATTGGTTTTAAAAATAGGCATTAGAGTAGATACCAAAATCTATACACCTAAACTCCTCTCGCTGTCATACTTCATACGCAGTAGATACTTTGTTCTTATCCTACTGCCTGGAGGTATTTAGAAAAGTTGAAGCTAGTGTCTGACTACCCAGTAAGCAAAGCAGGCATGGGTTTACTTGTAGGCTAATCTGTATTGAACAATTTTACCTCTTTCACATAAAAATTCTGCTACTAGGTACGATGTAGCTGTCTCTCTCGCAACCCATCAGCACCTTCATGCAGAATTAAAGCCTCTTCAAATGTATAATCCCTTCCCAGGGACCGAGGACCCAGTAAGCAAGGTTAGCCCAAGTTTACTTGTGATGACTTTCTATCGTTCACTACAAATTAGTAAATAAATGTGCTTCTGAACGAAAGCTTTGGTATTCATGAAGCCTTTATTAAAATGAAAACTTCAGGGTCAAAGCTAATGGCTTTCTCAATTGACACCAGAGCTTTTAACTGGTTCATTCTGGTTCAAACCTCTGCTGAGAATTTTCCTTTCCATCCAGGACATGTGGAATCAGAATCTTCATTCTAACAAGATCCTTGTACGATTTCTATGTATGAATCGCATATGCACAAATCACCTGTAGACCTTGTTAAAGCATTGATTCTGATTCAGTAGATCTGGGATGGAAAAGCAAATTCTCAGCAGGGGATGGGTGCAGACTGGAATGACTGGTTGTAAGCCCTGGTGGGCACTTTAATTCTACATCTTGGCAGAGCGACAGCATGTAGGTGAAAGAGGACAAAACAAAGGCTGGAAATGCGGCACAGAGCTGGCAGAAAGAGCTGCGGGATGGCCAACTGCCTGGCCTGGCTTGAATCTGCCAATTTCTAGCCAGCATCTCAAATAGGACTCTTGCCTCATTCATGCAGATAGGTTTCCTTCCTGCAAATGATCACACCGATCTGATGCGCATGAGTCAGGTAAGAACGTTCATCTCTATCACCATTAACCTAGAAAGTCTGTCCGTAGAGAACCTATCTTTCTAACTCCCTTGCTGCCATCACGTCAATGCTAGCCCTGGCGATCCCCTGTGGGTTTCGGAGACTATAACTGTTTAAAGCAGTGGAGAGCCCCGTCTTTCTCTAAGGAAGATTCAAAAGAGTCAGGATTTGTGGGAAGTCTGGCAACCTTTCTTGCTCCCCATATTCTGATTTGAGGGGTTTCAATTGGTGAGGCATCTTTCATGTTATTAGCATTTTATGGGGTCTTCTCCAGGATCAAGCTCCTTACCAGATGACAGGGCATCACAGGGTGATGGTGGAAAAGATACTGCTCTTGCAGTTGTGAATGTGATTTATTATGTTCTGTGCCTCCTAATAACTTTGGGTCTTGATCCTTCATTACGGATTTTTTGTTTGCTTGGGTGTATTTGTGGGTGAAGATCAAAAATGGACACAGGGTCACCTTTAACAGGAAGTTAATCTAGAAACACCTAAATGTAACGAAACTGAAACTCACTGCCATTGAGTTGATTTCAACTCAAAGCAACTGTGCTAGTTAAGGTTGATTGTGCCAACCTGGCTGATAAACACATGGGGGATTAATTGATGGCAGTTTAATTGAAGGGCGGAGAGAAAAATGGCTTGGCGAACCTCACCCTTCTGTTGCTTTGGTTTCTTGTTCTCTGACAGTTGGACTAGTGTGACTGCCGTAGCTGGCAAGGCTCATTTCCTGCAAGACATCCTTGAGGAGAAGCCACATGGACTTACCCTGATGCAGCCCTGGGTGCTGGAGAAGCCACATGGAGACCCCTGCCAGAGCTGGGATGCTTACACTACCACTGGATTCAAACACTTTCTACCCACTGGCCTGTGACCCTCCTGCATTCGGTGTCATTGTGTTTTTTGAAAGTTTGAGGAGGACTTTGTAGATCAGTGTTGGACATATGGGCTAACGTTGGACATATGGGCTTGGACTGGACTGGGTTGGGATGCTTTCTGAATGCACACTTACCTTTTATATAAAACTCTCTCTTACATACATGTAAGTTTCTGTGGATTTATTTCTCTAGTCTACCCAGACTAACACAGTAACCACTGAGGACAGAATAGACCTACCACTTTGGGTTTCTAAGGCTCTAAATCTTTACTTGAACAGGTAGCCTTGTCTTTCTTCTTCAGAGCAGCTGGTGGATTTGAACTGATGATCTTGAAGTTAGCAGCAGCCAAATGTGTACCCCACTAAAGCTCCTTATAGTATCAACAAAACAGCCTTCTAACTAGGCTCACAGGTCAAGCTAACCTAGTAATTTGGTTTGCCTGTGAATGCTGCACTGCAGTGTAGCCTGCTTTTTCTACCATAGACACCATCAGCTTTCAGTTACTGGGTGCACAGGATTAGAAATGCAGCTGTCTCGTGTGTTGGGAACAATTCTCCTAGATGCTGCCTACAAGACCCATGTACTTATCTCTCATACAGTTATGACACACTTAGAAAACATAAGTCACAGCATTTTGTTTGTGTGGGCTTCTTTACAATGACTGCCTTTTCCTTTCCTGTCTTCCTGTTCCCAGCCCACCTCTTTGCCGGATACCACTTTGTTCATACATCCTGAGGCTGCCTATGTTCAGAACAGCATCCAAGGGATAAACACAGGAGTTAGGCCAGCTTGGGCTCAAATTTGGGCACTGGCACTTGATAGGTGTCCCAGGACAATTTGTCCTCTCACTTCTAAAGTACCCCATAGAGATGTGGTACTCCCTTGTAGAAAAGGGTGCTTTTACCTTGTGTTCATCCCTGGTGTAGTTCTTGGCATATTGTCAGTAATAAATAGATGCTAGTGTCGGGGGTCTTAAAGATTTGTAGGTAAATAAGCAACGATCTAGCTCAGAAGCACCAAAGCCCACATGGAAGGAGCACACCAACCTGTGTGACCATGAGGTGTAGAAGGGATCAGGTATTAGGCGTCAAAGAACAAAAAATCATATCATTTTAAATAAGGGTGAGTGCAGAGTGGAGGCCCAAGGCCCATCTGTAGACAACTGGACACTCCCTTACTGAAGGGTCGTGGGGAGGACATGAGTCAGTCAGGTTGTAGGGTAGCAATGATAAAACATACAACTTGCCTCTACTTCTAAAATGCTTCCTCCCCCCACTCTTATCCCAGTTCTACCTCACAAATATGGCTAGATCAGAGGATATACACTGGTACAGATAGCAACTGGAAACATAGGGAATCCAGGGCAGATGACCCCTTCAGGACCAGTGGTGAGGGTGGTGATGCCGGGAGGTTGGAGGAAAGGTGGGGTCGAAAGGGGGAACCAATTACAAGGATCCACATATAACTTCCTCCCTGGGGGATGGACAACAGAAAAGTAGGTGAGGGGAGATGTTGGACAGTGTAAGATATGACAAAATAATAATTTATAAATTATTAAGGGTTCATGAGGGAGGGGGAGTGGGGAGGGAGGAGAAAAATGAGGAGCTGATATGAAGGGCTCAAGTAGAAGACAAATGTTTTGAGAATGATGATGGCAACAAATGTACCAATGTGCTTGACACAATGGATGGATGTATGGATTGTGATAAGAAATGTATGAGCCCCCAATAAAATGATTTAAAAACACAAAACAAAAATAGATGCTAGTGTCCTCTCCCCACACTACACTCCTCAAAATTAGGCACCACGGGAAACTACAGAATGCCCCATAGAGGCTTCCTTCCCAAACGAACCTGTTTGAGGTAATTGCGCATGAAGATCAAGAATGGGCAGAGCCTGAACAAATCTGTTGGAAACAAAACAACTCCTTTTGGGATTCTGTCCTTAATTTCTCTTAAACAATAAAATCCATGCGGTCAAGGGGGTCGTGTCTTCATTTCCCTGAAGAACAAGTATTTATTAAACTTCTCCAATTATTTGCACTTTGGGTCCACCTGGCTCTTTCCATAGACCCACAGGCTGCCTATTAATTCTGACTGTCCCAGACAAAAATGCTCTCTTGCCTGTGCTGGCCCTCCTTGCCAGGCATGCTGTCCTCTCCAGGCCTTCGCTTTGTAAGAACCCTGTTCTAAAAACAGAATAATCTAAGTTTAGGATAAAATAACATTGCCACTAGACTGGGCCGTTAGAAATCCGTTTGCATTACAAAGCTTCCATTGCACATTGGGAAATACAGATACCTGGCTGAGCTTGTTCTATTATAAGCCATCTGAAGTGTGTGGTAATCTGAGCTCAATTTTATTGTTGCTAGGTGCTGGCCAGTCAGGGTAGAAGGAAACACTGCCCAGTTCTTTGCCTTCCTCCCACTTGTTGCTGTGTTTGAGCCCATTGGTGCAGCCACTGTGGCAATCCTGGATGGCTGAGTTAAAAGGAGACTCAGAATCTGTGACTGTACTGCCCCTGTACAAACCCAGAGGAGAAGAGATGTTCCTAAGGAACATCAGGAAAAGTATTCAGCCAACAAGCCCTTACCAAGCACCCGTTGTGCAAAATGGATCCACCCTGTGCTGTGGAACAAGCCTGCCAGCTCAGGTATAGGGACAGAGCACATATTAGCAGGTGATGCCTCTTTGGTTTCTCAGCCATGTGTGTTGGGTGGTATGGTTAAGGTTGCAGGAGCCATGGACTTGGGATTCTTTCAGTAAGCCAGAGCCTGGTCAAGAACGTGAGTTCTGGAGCTGTATCTGAGGTTCAGTGCAGCTCTACCACGTAATGAGCTAGTTCATGTTTCTGTGGCTCAGTTGACTTGTTGTTAGTGTACGGATTAACGTTGATGGAGCTCTCCCAGGGTTGATATCAAGTAATAAGTATCTTTATAAAGCATACAACGCATATGCCTACATAGTATGTGCTATGTATGTTAAATGGAATCAATATAATGATTGATAGTTATTAATAACTATCCCCTCCCCATAGCAAGACTCTGCAGTTAAACTCTAGAGTGTGGTCCTGAGAAGGAACTACTTCTAGAAAGAAAGGGGTAGCAGGGTCTGGAAGGTCAACATCACTATGAACTGGAACATCGGACTTATCTGCTGCTTCCGAGGAGGAAGCTGCTACCAGCCACCCTCCACACACACCCCAACTGCAGGCAGAGCCAGCTGCGTGCCCAGGGAGTGCCGAGGGCCTGGGGGGAGGTGGGGGGGTCAGACGAGGGGTGAGCAGGAGATGCGTGGCCATGTCTCACAGGGTGGTTTCCCATGGCTTACTGTCCCATGACAGTCAGGTCAGCACACAGCCTTACGTGTACAGCCTCCAACAGATGTTCCACTCCCTAGATGGGGATCTGGTGTCTACTCTTTCTGTGACCTTTACCTTCATTTATGGTCCTAGAAAGACCCAGACCATTTTCCTCTTCCTTTTTAAAATAAATCATTTTATCGGGGGCTTATACAGCTCTTACACAATCCATCCATCCATCCATCCATGTGTCAAGCACCTTTGTGCATATGTTGCCATCATTTTTCAAACTCTTTCTACTTGAGCCCTTGGTATCAGCTCATCCCCCCATCCCCCCACCCCCTTCCCACTTTCCTCTTTTTTCCCATCTGGTCTCATCAAAGACTGTTCTCTCATTTTCCAAGGCCTGTAAGAGGTCGAGTGGCCAGTGACACTTCCCTTTTTAAAATTCTTCTAATTTTTAAAATGTTTCTAATAGCGTTTTTATAATGGTTGACCGGCTTGCACAGATTGTGACGCACGGCCAGTGCACATAAACCTATCACTAGGTAGCTAGCCTCATGTGTAGGTGGGAGCACAGGGCTGATATGGGGCCTTAGGAATATGAGACCTGGGCAAAGTAGCCTTCTCAGACCTCGTCACCCTCATTTCCAACCAGTGCATGTGAGTGTGAGAGCACACACACACACACACACACACACACAATATGAGGCCTGGGCAAAGTAGCCTTCTCAGACCTCGTCACCCTCATTTACAACCAGTGCATGTGAGTGTGAGAGCGCGCGCGCGCACACACACACACACAATATGAGGCCTGGGCAAAGTAGCCTTCTCAGACCTCGTCACCCTCATTTCCAACCAGTGCATGTGAGTATGAGAGCGCACACACACACAGTGTGTGTCATTTCAGCAGCTCAGGCTATCTGGAAGGGCCAGAGCCCCAGGCCCAAACCTGGTTATGACCTTGTTCCCTCTCCCTCACCCTTCTCTAATGAACACGCCAACATTCAAGACCTCCACTGGGAATGAACTACAAAGGCTCTGTTGACAATGTTCCAATCCAGAAGAGTCGTCCTTCCTTCACTCCGTTCCATTTTCCTCTTCACTCCCTCACTCACTGAACAAAAATACCTGCTGAACGCTTGCCGTAGGCCTAGCACAATTCTAGGCCCAGAGGGTACCGCAGACAACAGTCTGTCCTCATGGGACTCACATGGAACCCGTCTCTCACCAAGGGGTCATCAGAAATAACAGAAGTCCTGCAGTGGCCTCTGTACACAGCAAAGATTTCATGTCTGCACTCCGGAGCGCCACGGGCCCCATCACTTTTGGGGTGTGGTCATTCTGCCACAAGAGAGCACCTTTCTTTCTACAAATATATTTCAGTCAAGAAAAGAAAAGCCCCAAATCTACACATACTTGTGGTCAGCTTTCAGTTTGATTTTTCCATCTCACCCAAACGTCTGTCTCCTTCCTTCATCGACCTTATAGCTGTTCTTATTTTCGGCATTTCAAAGCTTACGTAGGAGCTTTGGAAACCAGGAAGCTCAGGAGGCACCATCACTGACACCCCTCACCTCTCCACCTGCTGGGGGCCTGGGGCAGTGGAGGAAAGGGTTCTAGTCTAGCAGTGGGACCTGGAACAATCTTCACCAGGAAGAATTCTCCTCTCTCCTCTCTGCAGTCAGGGTCCTAAGACTTTGCGTGGCTGTCGTGAGAATGATATTGGGCCAGTTAAATGCTGACCGCGCAGCTTGGTACAAAGAAGTGTCTTGTAAGGCAACATTGGGCTTCTCTGTTCCATCAGTTATGCATTTGGAAGCCACGTCTGAAACCTAGGATGACCATGCATGCCTTCAGGGGCACAGACTCCTTGAGTCTCCCCTTGACTACTCCTTGAGTAGTCCTTGGAGGCAGGAGTGACGTGAGCCAGAAGGCCCTGTGGCATGGTAGGTGACCAAGGCAAACAGGGTATTGAGAACAACAGCGACATCTGTTGAAGGTAAATCGGGAAAGGTGGGTCTGGGGAAGAAGTCTGCAGAACAGGCAGCCTTGTAGGTAGGTGGAAAGCTGAAACTGACTGACTTTGTCGGGGAAGAAGAAAGGCTGTAGGTGTGGTGTGAGCAACAAGAGAGGAAGGTGACACCTGCACAAAGGTGACACCTGCACAGACTGGAGCCAGAGAAAGCTGTGAACTTGGGGAGGAAAAGAGCAAACTACGTGGGTGGCCTGATTAAGTGGGCTAGCCTCAGGCAGCCAGTGTCCTGGATGGCCCTGGGAGCCTGCACCACCACATGCCATCCTCACTGGGCCCTAGAGCCCTGCGGGTGGCCTGTCTGTGCTGAAGCAGGGCCCTAAAAGCACAGCCGTGTGACAAAGCAGGCATAGGACCTACATTCAATGTCAGCCAAGAGGGCTGCGCGGGCCCAGAGCTCAGGGGGCCTGTTGGTGAGGGGGCATTTTCAGAGACCATCGACAAGCGCCTGTTCAGCAGCCAGCTCTGATACAAATCTTCCTTCTAGTCCTCACACAAAGCTGTGAGCCTGGGGCTTCGGCTGCCTTCACTTTCCCAGCAAGATTGGGGGATTAGGGGGGAGGCGGGGGCTGTTTGACACCCTCTCCAGGTCCTTAACTCACTGGCAGCAACTGGTTTAGATCACTAATGTGAGGGTCTTATCTAACAATTGGCATTCCCCTATTGTTCATTTAGTCTTGGATGATAACGTAAAGTGAGTGTTCTACCTGTTTTAGGAGTGAGACTCAGAATTGTCAGAGGTTCAGTTAGACAGCAATACATCCAGGAACTGAACCTGGGTCCCAAGTAGAGCCAGGCAAAATCAGTAGTAGAGCCCAGCTTCCATCTCATCCACCAACCTCCACCCCTCTTCTTAGGGGATATCACTATTGTACTATGATTAGCTTACCACCAAGGAAAAGTATATTTATGATTTTGGTTGGAAATTATTGTCAAACTGGAAGGTGAGGGGGGTATCCCAATTATAGAATCTAATTCTACCCTTTACTATACAAGGATGTACTGAAGAAAAACCATGGGATTAAAATAAGTAGAAGACAACTTTGAAAATACAGAAATAGGCAAGATTACAGTCATTTGCTTTTTTAATGATAAATCATAGATCAGTGGTTCTCAAGCTTCCTAATACCACGACCCTTTAATACAGTTCCTCTTTTTGTGGTGACCCCCCCACCATAAAACTACTTTCGTTGCTACTTTATCACTGTAATTTTGCTACTGCTATGAATCGGGTGACCCCTGTGAAAGGGTTGTTCAACCCCCAAAGGGGTCACGACCCATAGGTTGAGAACCACTGTCATAGATAATCATAGATAATACAATTATTTAATAAACACTTGTATGTGTATTCTTGACCCTTTCTTTAATAAAGTCCGCTTAGGAGCAGGTCAGGATGTAGAGAAAGGAAGATGATGAGAGGTGGTGGGAGGGATGGGTAAGGGTAACACAGGGACAGTAAGGCCTAAAGGGCAAGTGCATGCAGCACAGCAAGATTCAAGACCTCAGAACAGGTGACTGCTACTTAGGGGATCAAGCCAGTGTTCATCCACTAAATACCTAGTTGGAGTCCCTGCTCTGCGTCCATTGCTGTATGGGACAGTGCGTTTAACGTCTCCCGTGCTGTCTGTCACCTTGCTATACTCTAGAGTTCCTTGTTCCAATTAAAGAAGCACATGTGCTCGGACCTCTGTTCACTACCAAGATCACATGACCTAGACTTGAGACTCACTCTTCTAACCAGAGTTGTATCTGAAGTGGGAAGAAGTGCATGTGGGGGGCTTGGGGAGATAGGAGATGTGGGCATATGCCACTGCATGCTCACACAGGGGAAGGACTCTGCCATCCTGCTTTCTAGCCACTCCACTGTTAGCTGGTATACCTGGGTCTGATTCGGCCCATGTCTGCCCAGCAGTGCTCTTCTGGGAGCTGCCTCCTAGGGCGTGTCTGTGGTTGGCAAGGCCTTAGGGCAGCTGCCCCATTTAAATAAAATCATGTGCTTTCAAGGAAACAGACATCCTTACAGAGGTGCCTGTGCATTTTGTAGTGCCGATGGGCTCAAACTGGAGAGAGATGGGGCTTTCTGCTCTGGTAAACATGTATAGTCTCAGACACTCACAGGGGCAGTTCTACCCTGTAGCGACCCCATGGGGTCACTATCAGTTGGCATCAACTCTCCAGCAGTGAACTTGGTTTTGATTTTGGTATGGGCTCAGACAGAGCCCAGAGAGTACACTGGGCCATGGGTTAGGCTGCTAACCACAAGGTCAGTCAGCAGTTGAAAACCACCAGCCACTTCTCAGGAGAAATATATGGCTTTCCACTCTTACTGAGAATTACAGTCTCAGAAAGGCACAGGGACAATTATAGTCTGTCCTTATGGTTGTTGAGTCAGAATCAACTTGATGGCAATAAATTTGGTTTTGCGCTTTTATGGACGCAAGTCTAACACTTATTATGAGGACGGTGCAGGACTGGCTAGTGTTTTGTTCTGCTGTACATCAGTTTACTAGGAGTCAGAACTGACTCACTGGCCACTAACAACAAAAAGCTTGTGAATGGTTTTGAAGGTGAGCTACTGTCTTAGTTTGCCAGTCATACTCTTACACAAATACAACAAATGGGTAGCTTTAAAGAAGTGAAATTCATTTTTTTTCACAGTTCTGGAGATGAAAAGTCTGAATCTGGGGCTCAGGGAAGTTCATTTTTCCTGTCCAGTAGCCTCAGGTGTTGCTGGTAGATAAACCTCCGTGACATCTGCCTTCCCCATGTGTCTCTCTGTGCCATTCTGCTCTTTTTGTAAGTCAAACATGATTAGGTAGGTTAAGAAATCATGGTACTCCAATATGATCTAATAGACATAAAAAGAACTTTTATTTCCAAACATGATCTAATGAACAGGTGTATTAATAGGTAATCCAGGGTTTCAATACATAGTGGGGGGTGGGGGTGATGGCACAATTCCATCCATAACAATCACCTTTAAAAGTTTTAATACCAAAGAATGAGGAGCTGATATCAAGGACTCAAGTAGAAAGAAAATGTTTTGAAAAGGATGATGGCAACATATGTACAAATGTGCTTGACACAATGGATGTAGGGAATGGTATAAGAGCTGTAAGAGCCCCCAATAAAATGATTTATTAAAATTTTTTTTAAGGTTTTACTACATTGGGTCTTGGGGTATGTCACTCCTTCTTTGTACATTAACTCTTTGTCACATGGCACCTAGTCAAGGTTATGGATTTAATGCCTATAGTAACCAATTAATTACCTTCTGCCTAATCTGTAGGGATTAGATACAACTACTCTGAATTGGAGGAAGGTTTAACCACCTGCGATATGCAGACGACATAACCTTGTTTGCTAAAAGTGAGGAGGACTTGAAGCACTTACTGATGGAGACCAAGGATTGCAGCCTTCGGTGTGGATTATGACTCAATGTAAAGAAAAACAAAGTCCTCACAACTGGATCAGTAAGTAACATCAGGATAAACAGAGAAAAGATCAGAGATGTCTTGTTTGGATTCGCAATAAGTGCTCATGGAAGCAATAGTGGGGAGATCTAATGACATATTACATTGGGTAAATATGCTACATAAGACCTCTTTAAAGTGTTGAAAAGCCAAGGAAGTTACGTTAAGCACCAAGGTGCCCCTGGCCCAAGCCATGGTATTTTCAATTGCTTCATATGTATGTGAATGTTGAACACTAAGGAAAGTAAAAAAAGAATGGATGTATTTGAATGGTGCTGGTGAAGGATATTCAAAGTACTATCAAAAGAATGAACCAATCTGCCTTGGAACAAGTGTAGCCAAAATGCTTCGTACACGGAAGGATGAGACTTCATCCCATGTACTTTGCCCAAGTTGTCAGGAGCGACCAGTCCCTGGAAAAAGGCATCACGCTTGGTAACCTGGAGGGGCAGAAACAATGAACAGGGCCCTGGACAAGATGGACCGACACAACTGCTGCAACAATGGGTGTGAACTTAAGAGCAATCGTGAGCACGGCGCAGACCTGGGCAGGGTTTCATTCTGTTATACACAGGGTTGCTAAGAGTCGGAACCAACTGGACAGACAACACCTACCAATAACAACTCTGTGACCTATGTTTCCTATGAAGAACTGCAACCCACTCGGTTTCCTGGTTTCAGATTTTCCATTTGATTGTCAACTTTTTGCTAACAAATACATTTTGTTATGGGAGGCTTCCCAATGGAAGGCTTTGTATGCACACACACGTGCACTCATACACACATATGGTACGTAGAGTTCACTCATATATTTCTATTAAGGAAAATTGCAGCTAATACATTTTTATAACGGAAACTGTACTTGGGGTTTTCTAGCAAAGTTTCTGCATTTTTTAAAGCTCTGAAGCAGGGGTGGGGAACCTTTTGCTGCCAAAGGCTGTTTGGATATGATGACATTATTTGAGGGCCATACTGGTCAAACGTTTAATTAACTTGCCCCTAATGTGATGGCTGGGGGAAAGCCAGGGCTTTCCACTGCCATAAAGAGTTACAGTCTCAGAAACTCCCATGGGGCAGTTCTACCCTGTCCTAGCGGATTGCTAGGCGTGGGAATCGACTGGCTGGTAGCGTGAGGGCTTATGGGGAAGCATTTCGGATAGGACCTAGCTGAACAGAGGATACTTGCGTACTCCTGGTACTGCCAGCTAACCCGGCACAAAGCATTACACTTCTGTCAGCCCAATGAGGGTGGCTGGGCCCCAGGACCCAGCAGAACACAGAACCCACACCCAGGGCTTTCCTCCTGAAAGTGACCAGTGTTTACCCCTACGGTAAACCTTGATCATGCCTTACCAATCACATCACTATGAACCAGAAGGGTAAACAAGGAGAGAAGTTTTGCGGCAAGTGAATGGCTGAAATCTACCACTGAAACATGGACCTCAGTTTTTGACCAAATAGATGACTTGTTCTTCACGTTACCATGTGGATGTGGGGAAAGAAGGGAGAAATGTATGGAGGAAGAAAAAAGACATGTTGATTAGTTTAGCTGAAGACAAAGACTAGCTGCAGCTGGCACTGAGAACAATGACATAAGCTATTTTCTCCATTACCCTTTCATGGAATGTAATCTTAGATATTTAGAATGAACAGAACTGTATGTGTGTGTGTGAGTGTGTGTGTGTGGTAAAGCATGACACTCCACCCCCCCAACCCCCCACCACGGTTTAGTGAGACATTAATTAGGCAAAGGCAGTTTGGGCAACTGGGCTCACACCTGGTTTATTTCACCTCAACTTTTCTTCTATAATTACTCCTAGGATCTTAAAAAGTTATTTCCAAAAAACTGAATGGTGGTTTTTCTTAAAACAACATCTCAAAGAAGTTCACATGGCTACTACAGCATTAATTGTTTACAATACAAATTTGTGGGAAAAGACACAACAAAATATTCTGTGTTGCTTCTCTTAGTGTATTTCTGCTCTCCCCTGCTATCTCAGATGGTTCCACTGAAAGGATCCTTATTGAGGAATAAATAGATGTGATATATTATTTAAGCTGCCATTTAAGGCCGGGCAATGATTCTCAAACCTGGCCTCCTATCCATAGCACCTGGGAAAATTGTTAAAATATATCTTTCTCCAACTAGACCTCAATTTTCTCACTCATTGCCTCTTCTCTTACCGTGCCATTTGCCATTATCACGGCTGTTTCCGTCTCTTTCCTCTCACTTTCAATGCTCGACATACTGGCTCTGTTACTAAACCAGTTTGAGTTAGCCTGGAGAAAAATTAATCTATGATTCAAAATGCTTACTTTAAATTAGTTGTTCCTGTCACAAAAATGCTGACAGACTAAACCAAAAACTACAAGCAGGTGCAAAATGACATTCTCACCAAAAGAAATTAATGCTTCCATCCCTGAGAGGGTTCCTCCCACTGGCAAGTTTCTTCTGGGTGGGGAGAAGTTCGTACCGGGCACCAAGACAGGGGGCAAAGGAAAAAGCAGACTTGGCTCTATCCTAACCATTCCCCCGCAACAGGCCCCACTGTGTGCTCGGTCATGTGATTTCCACATCAACTCTACTTGGATCAAACAGATGTGGAAGCGGACATGCAGAGACTGTGGCTCAATCAAGGCTGCCCAGCATTGTGAACTTGACAGGGAGAAGGAAAAAGCAAGACGATTGGAGGGGGGACCCAAGGAAGTTCCCGGGTACTTGGTGCCAGTTCAGAAGGAATGGGATGTGGGGAGGACTGAACAAAAGAGGACCAGAGTCAAGGTCAGTGGGCTTGCAGTCATCTTTGAGACACCCTCATCCTGCCATCCAGCAGTCTCCAAGCAACAGACTGGGTCTCTGCTGCGCAGAGGAGCACATCCAGCCGAAGGGTCCCAGAACTGATCAGGCTTTAGAACTCCTACAAGAGTGGCTAACCCTGCCAGGGTCCTGGGCCCTAAGTCATCCCTCCCTACCAACAAGTGGAACTGAGCCCTGCTGAGCTCTCAATATCCCTATAGACTAGTGGTTCTCAACCTTCCTAATACCATGACCCTTTCATATAGTTCCTCAGGTTGTGGTGACCCCCCCCAACCATAAAATTATTTTTGTTGCTACTTCATAACTATAATTTTGCTACTGGTATGAATCGGGTGCCCCTTGTGAAAGGGTCGTTCGACCCCCAAAGTAGTTGCAACCTATGGGTTGAGAACCACTGCCAGAGCCCTTCCAGCTCCACCTCTATCCAGCATGACCTTCCAGCCTCACCTCTATCCAGCATGTCTGTTATCACAGCTTCCACCCCAACCACTCAAGCCTCTCACACGCCCTTGCCTGACTCATCTTTTCTGGTTTAACATTTGAGAAGCTGCCACGCTGTTTTACTCAATGACTATACCACTTTGCATCCCCACCAGCAATAGGTGAAGATTTCAATTTCTCTACATCCTCACCAAAGCTTATTATTTTCCCTTTATTTTTAATAATTGCTGTTTCCATGGGTCTGAGGTTCCAACTCAATGTGGCTTTGATTTGCATCTCCCAAATGACTACTTAAGGAGGCCCGATGGTATAGTGCTTAATTGCTGGGCTACTACTAAACACAGTTCAGCAATTGGACACCGCCAAGCCCTCTGCAGGAGAGAGATGAGGCTTTCTACTCCGGAAAGGAGTTAATCTCAGAAACCTATAGAGGCAGGCCTACCCTGTCCTGTGGAGTTCCTTTGAGTAGGAATCGACTTGATGACAGTGAGTTGTTGTTAATGACTAAAGAAGGAGCCCTTGATGGCACAGTGGGTCACACATTGGGCTGCTAACCACAAGGTCACTCATTTGAACCCACCAGGTGCTCCTTGGAGGAGAGATGAGACTTTCTGCCCCCCACCAAAGATTCATAGCCTTGGAAACCTACAGGGGCAATTCTATTCTGTCCTATAGGGTCAGTGTAAGTCAGAATTGATGGCAATGAGACTTACTCACGATGCCGAGTATCTTTTCATGTGCTTTTTCGCTCCTTTGCATTTCCTTCTTTGAAGAAATGTCTTCCCAAGATATGCGCCCATTTTTCAATGGAGTTGTCTTCTTGTGGTTCTGATTACCCGAGTTGTCTACTTGTTCGAATTCCCTCTTAGAGCCCATCTTAGAAACCCTTCCAGGAACCGCCCCAGAGACTGCCCCCTCCAAGGGCGGCACACCCCTTCCCAGAGCTCTGGCATCACTATTGCTATCTTTCTTATTTCATTGTGAGCGCAGGAGGGAACATAGAATTCTCCTTTATTTCTATCTCTGGGATCAAAAACAGCACCCTTGCTAATTGAATCCATGGTGACCCTACCTGCCCTTGTTTTACAATCTCACTTCTAAAGGAAACAACTCGTTTTCCAATCACTGCGTAGAGAAGGGTTCCACATCTTGGGCTCTGGGCGGAGAGGGAGAAAGGAAATTCCTTTGAAGGGTGTCAGCACGGCAACGACCACAACTCTCTACTCTCAGGCTGTGTACCTGCTGCTGTGGGGTCTTGTGTGGTTCAGGAAGTGCAAAATTCCCCTGGAGTGTGGGGAAAATGTTGGTGGCTGATAAGTGCTGGTAGGTTGGTGGCCCAGGAAGAAAACCTTGAAATGTGTCGTGGGGCGGGGAATGGGGCATGAGGAGGGAGGGAAGGGAAATAACTTCTATTTATTGCCTAGCTGGGTATCAGCATGCAGAACCCTCCACCTCCACCAAAGTACACAGATCAAGGTAGCCCCCACCCCTTCCTTTTCTAAGACCTGGAGACTGCCCAGAGCCACCCGCCTGCAACGTAGGTCCTCCTTTCCTCTTTAGTTGCTTCCAGCTGTGACTTTTAACCCTATTTTGTGACATGTGCATATCAATAGCAGAGGAAGGCGGTGTGTTAAAGACAGAGGAGGGTGTGGGGAGACCAGCTCTTTGGCTTAGTTCGGGCACTCACTACTGGCATGTAAGAGAATTGCATGCTTTATTGTCTAAAATGGGACACTCAGGAAAGGGACACAATAATTACACTGGAAAACAGGTGCACCTGTATTGGCTCTGGGCAGAGGGAGACTCAGAGTCACTGTAACTGTGTGCCACTTGCACTTCTGAACCCCTGCTTTCTTACCTCCCCAAGGGGAGACTGCCCAGAGGCATGGTGCGGGAGTGCTAGGCAGTCTTAGCGGGAGAAATGCTCAATAAACTCTTCATATGAGAAGTTCCCCAGGGCTAGGCTATTAATTAGTCCTACATATTATTAAACTGTTGATAGGAATTGAACCTCTGAACTTCTTTCTCTTTTCCCTCCTTCTTTCCTTCCTTCACAATTCTGCCAATGCTTTGCAGAATCCACAATCAAAATAACTCAGAAGCAGCCATGGGACATATGTGTAAATCAAAACAAACAGATAAAACTGGAATCAGCTGCTTTCCACCTGCTTCATTAAGCCAAGGTATGCAGTGTAAATTCATTTAGAAATATCCCGGAGGTAAAATTGCTTTAAACATAACTTTAGGAGAAGAAATTTCATTTTGCTTACTCATCATGATGTAGCTATTAAAATGCTGCTTTTTCTCCTCATTAAGAATGATCCCTGAATATTTCATGGCCTCCCCCATAGGTAGGAGCCATGCTCTGCTGAAATAAAATAATATTCATTAAGGGTAGGTGTGGTGCTTCACGTCTTTTCAATAGAATGGTCCCTCTTGTTCTCACTGTTATTCAGGCCTCCATCCCCAAGTCAATTTAACCTGGCAGCCAGGTGCCTTTCCAGGAAGAGCACAGGTAAAGGAATCTGATGATGGCGACTTCATTTTCTGGGTGTTCTAAAGTTCCTAAACATATCTTAAACTGTCTGTCGATAACATCTCAGTAACTAACTAATGTGTAGTCGGTCAGTGGAACCTTGTATGTTGCTATGATATAGAACAGGTTTCAGTGACGGAGTCCTCAAACTGCGGCCCGCAGAGGACATTTATCCGGCCCACCGGGTGTTTTTGCCCCATTTTGTTTTTTACTTCAAAATAAGGTATGTGCAGTGTGCATAGAATTTTTTTCATAGTTTTTTTTAAACTATAGTCCGGCCCTCCAAGGGGGGTGGGGTTCTGAGGGACAGTGAACTGTCCCCCTGTTTAAAAATTTAGCTTGAGGACCCTGTTCTAGATTAAGACAGACTAGGAAGAAAGGCCTGATCCACCTCCCAAAAGACTCAAATTAAAAACCCAGTGGATCACAGCAGTTCGATCCCATGGGCTCTGGGGTGGAATGCAGCTACCACCACCACCCAAGCCAGGTTGTGCCAGGTATATGATCTCCCTGATTCTACTCTGCATAAGACCACGTGAAGTGGTTATTTCTGTCTTCGTTTTACAAATAAGAAAACTAGAGTTAAAAGAGATTAAAAGTATATATCTATGATTGTATAGTTAGTTAAAAGTAATTTTATTGTTTCAAGTACCCAAATCTGTTCTTCTGATTCTAAAACCTGAACTTTTTTTTGTCCCAAGAGATAAAATAAGTGAATTATAGAAAACTAGGGGCAATGGGAACTTAAATTCTTTTTTTTTCCCCAGCAGAATTTTGTGCTTCTTGGTGAAGAAAAGGGGGAGTTGTTGAATAGGGGGAGACATGAGAACCCCCAAATCCACACAGGGTGCCGGGGACCCCAAAATCCAGTGGAAAGTAGATCAGGCACAAATTCCAGAGAAGTTCTGAATCGCTGCCATAAATCCCAGCCATTGGAGATGGAGGAGATCCCAAACCCAAAGCCAAGAGCAATCCCAACTGTGGAGGAAGGGGTCTCAGTCTTTGGGTGTCCCCCAGTTCCAGAAGATCTGGTAAAACATATAGGGACCCCTTCATCCCCCAAGGTGGGGGAGAGAGGACCCTGAGGCAGTATCAGGGCAGAGACAGAACATTGGTGGGTGAGGCTCCTGGGCACTGTGTGCCGAGATGGGCTCCCCAGGGGTTGGGGCGGGGCCTAATGCACAAGGCGGGCTGCACTGAGTAGGCAGGCAGGCAACTCATCGGCCTGGGTTCAGTGCAAGGAGGGCTCAGAGGCACTCCGCTCAATCTTGGGAGTGATCGTTGCAGCAGCTCAATCGTGGCCAGGATCTGGGGGAAAAGAGGTCGCTCCTCCCGCTGGAACTTGAGGCAGACAGCAGGCGACGCATAGCCTTGGGGCAGTTGCTGGAGATTTTGCTGAGGTCCGGGGACAGATAGCCACGATAGCCACGACCAACCATAAAGATAATCTGGTCACGGCTGCCAATGTGGCTGTAAGGCAGTGAGCCAGTCATGAGCTCATAGAGCACAACACCATAGGCGTAGACGTCTGACTGGAAGCTGTAGGGGTTGGGGTCCTGCATCCAGATCACCTCAGCTGCCATCCAAAGAACAGAGCCGGAAGGCTGCTCCAGTGGTTGGGCTCCACTCCACCGAGTCTTCACTGTGGCCAGGCCGAAGTCACCGATCTTTACTGTGAGCCCCTCATGTAGGAAGATGTTGTTAGACTTCAGATCACGGTGGATGATGTTCTTGGCATGGAGATAGTCCATGCCCTGGGCAGTCTGCTGGGCCACAACTATGAGCTGCACCATGTCGAAGCGTGTGTCAGCCACATGTAGATGGTGGTACAGGCTGGAGCCCTCGCACCACTGTGTGATGATGGCAAACCCTGGCCGCGTCATGAAGCCCATGAACAGCAAGATGTTGACATGCCGTGTCTTCCTGAGCACCTGCATCTCGTTCTTGAAGGCCTGGGCCTGCTCGGCTGTGGGTTGGGCTACCTTGAGCACCTTCACAGCCACATCGCCGTGCCACCGTCCACGGAACACCGTGCCAAAGGAACCTGTCCCAATCCTCTTCAGCAGCTGCACCTCGCTGGGTGGCACCTCCCAGTAACAGCCGGAGTCCCGGTAGCCCTGGTTCTTCACTTTCTTCTTGTCATCAGCCAAGGACTTCCGCTCCCGCTGCTCTGAAGGTGACTTGGAATGTGGGGACTTCCTCCCCAAGGACATGCTGGCTAGGCTGGGGTTCCCCTGGGGGGCTCCATCACCACCACCTCCACCTCTAGTACCAGCAGCATCAGTGCTGAAACTCTGGGCCGTGAGCTGGATGAGGCTGGAGTCCGTGGGGGCTGCGGTGCTGACCATATGAACATTGGGAGTGGACGTGGAACGAATACGCTGGAGCGGGGCAATTGGCCGGGATGGGGAAGGAGAAGTGCTCAGGGTCACGGTGCTTGGTGCAGGAGCTGGGACCTGGAGGGGTTAGTGGCTCATTCTGGGCACGGTTTGCAGACGCCTCTTGTTGTCTGGGGACTCCTGACAAATCCTGGACACTGTGGTAGATATGTTGGCGGCTGGTGCTCATGTCGACACAGACTGTGGGGACCTTGGAGGAGCAATGCTGGTGGAACTTGTAGCCGCAGGTTTGGCAGCGGAAGCCGTGGAACAGAAACTTAAGGCAGAAGTCGCAGAATGCCAGGCTAAAGAATGTCTTCCGTACAAAATTGTGCATGGTCAGCGGAACATCTTCCAGGACCTCGACAATGAGCTCCTCGCCATCCAAAGGGGCGATGGCTGTGTCCCAGGCAGTGACCGTCTTTCGCCCCTTGATGAGTCGGTAGACCACGCAGCAGTCCTGATTGAGACCCCGTACCTTAAGGGCCTTGTCTAGAGAGTCATAGACACTCATGCCATCCCGGACGGTCACCACTGTGCGCTGCTTGTTGGGCAGGTAGACTTTGACCATGCCCACTGCCCGGGATGGCTCAGCCCCGTTGGCAGGGGGCGCCCGTGGCAGCTCCATGGAGCTGAGGACTGTGTCAAGATGGGCTAAGGTGGGGCTGGGCAGTACCCATGGGGCTCCTGTCATGCCGCTACTACCACCACCGCCTCCATCTTGGGCCTGTCTTCTGGCCGCCTCACAGGGTCGGCCTCCCGGAACTTAAATTCTTAAGTGCACCAAGAGCTTTTAGTTATCTCAATGACTTTAACTGATCTTTTTTCTTTTCTTTTTAAAACGTTTACTGTGAGCTAGGTGAACAGTTCACACAGCAGATCATCAGTTTGGTAATCAATGGTTTATATACATTTTATTTCCACTCATCTATTATAATCCACTCAATATACCATTGCTTTATCTCATTTCTACCCTGCTTGTCTTGTTTTCACTTCTCTTTCTTTCCTAATACTCTGTACTTTGTCCTTAGGTAAATGCTTCCCTTTCTCTCTTAAATGGTTAGTTTTTCTAACATATGTGTGAGTTCATTTCCACCCTGAGAGTGGCTTTGGATCACAGTGTTGGGCGTTCTACCATGCTCTATCCTGCAGCCACTTTCAAAATAATTACATGAACCACTTGAAGCAAGGCTCAACTCATAAATATCTACATACTTTCCCCCTAGTTTACTTTATTACATAGAACTGAAATCAATATATCTTTAACTAAATAAATACATTCATCTATACATATACAAGGGAGGGGCATCAAAAAGATTTGTGGTAAATGGAATTAAATGATAATTGAGTTTTTCCATGAACTTTTATAGCTTCACATATATATATATTTGTGTGTGTGTGTGTAGAGAGAGAGAGAGACAGAGACAAATGGAGAAAAAGAAATCTGGTGGAGTAATGGTTTACACATTGGGCTGCTAACCACAAAGTCAGCAGTTTGAACCTACCAGTAGCCTCTATGGCATAAAGATGAGGCTTTCTGCTCCTGTAACGATTTACAGAGTATGTGTGTATGTATGTATATATACACATACACATATACACAGTATGTATACACACGTGTATATGTATAATATATATAATAATATATATACATACAATTTCTATCACGTAAGTTCCAGTTCCTGACAACTCCATGTGTGTCAGAGTAGAACCGTGCTCCATATGAGTTTCAGTGGCTGGTTTTAAAAGGTAGATCTCCAAGGTGCCTCTGAAGAATAGCAAACTTCCAGCTTTCCAGTTAGCAATTTAGTGTGTTAACTCTTTGTACAACCGAGTGACTTCATTATGGTGTGATTGATTGTTATCGAGTCAGTTCAGACTCATTTCCACTGTATGTACCGCAGAACAAAACTGCCCATACTGCGTCGTCCTCACAATCTTTCTTAAGCTGAGTGCATTGTTGCAACCATCTTAGTACGGGTCTTTCTCTTTTGCTTTATGTAGCATGCTGTCCTTCTCCTGGACTAGTCCCTCTGATGATGCGTCTATAGTACCCGAGACAGTCTTGACATCGCGATTCTCAAGAGCATCTTGGTTACTTTCTTCTAAGAATATGGTCTTTGTCAACACCATAATTCGAAGGTATCAATTCTTCTCCACTCTTCCTTGTTCATTGGCCAGCTTTAACTTGCAATATGAGGTGGTTGAAAATTTCATGGCTGGTGGCAGGCATTCCTTAAAGTGACATAGTTTCTCTTTGACACTTTAAAGAGGCCTCTTGCAGTTTGTCATCTGATTTCCCGACTGCTTCTTCCATGGCCGTTTATTGGGAATCCAAGTAAAATGGAAATCCTCGACAACTTCAATATTTTCTCTGTTTATCATGATATTGTTTATTAGTGCAGTTGTGAAGATTCTTATTTTCTTTATGTTGGTGTAATACGTACTGAATTGTAATTTTCAGTAAGCAAGATTGTGCGATTGGCATATCACAGGTGGCTGATGAGTCTTCCCCGAAACGTAATGCTATTTTTTTCTTCACATTGTGCAGCTTTTCAAATAATTTACTCTACAGATTAAATACGTTTCATGAAAGGATACCACCTAGACGCACACTTTTCCTGACCTGAAAGCACAGAGTATCCCTTATTCTGTTTGAGCAGTTGTCTCTTGGTCTCTGTGGAGGTTGAAAACACAATGAAGTGTTCTGGAATTTTCATTCTTCACCACGTCATCCATAATGTGGCGAGTTCCCCAGTGCTCCCAAACTAGCAATCAGAGTAGCCTGTTTGCTCAATTGTCTTATATTAAAACAAAACAAATGGTTTTTTGTTTAGTTTTTTTGTCATTTTATTAGGATCTCACAAAATTAAAAAAAATTTAAAGCACTTAATCAACAAAACAACACAATAAATAACACCACAATGCCTCTTAGACAACAGATACCTTCAAATTACAAACAAAAATAGAAAAAAATGGCTCAAATGAATGGTCAAAATACAGGGCCAGAAAGTCATACAGAAAAATAAATGCTAATGGAAACCAAAAAAATAAGTAAAGCCTAGAAATTATGTGGAACACCATCAAGAGGTATAATTTAAATGTAATCAGAATTCCCAAACAGGACAATATAAAAACAAAACAATAAACCACAGAGAAAATTATCAAAGATTTGTTGAAAGAAACTTTCTTTAATTTCATGAACCAAAAAGAAGATATTCCTTCATGAAATTGAATGAACCCAATACAGGATAGACCCCAAAGAAAGTTCCCCAAGAGCTATCATAATCAAAATTTCTGAAATCAAAGGTAAAAATTCCTGAAAGAAGCTTGGGAAAAATAAAAATTTGCCTATATGGTAGAATTTATAAGACTAAGGTCTGCTTTATCAGCAGAAATTAGTCAGGTATAAAGCAATGAGATGACACAAATAAAACCCTGGAAAACAACAACAAAACCCACCAATAATTATATATCTGGCAAAATTATCTCTCATATACAATAGCAAAATTGGGACATTTCCAGGTAAAAGCGAAATTATAAGACTATATAAAAACCAAACTAACTTTATATGAAATTGTAAAGAAAATCCTTTAGACAGAGAACCAACAATGGCAGACAACACCGAGAAAAAGATACACAATAACGTCACAAGGAAATCAACTCAGATAAAAACCTGAGTCAATTACAATTTATGGACTCCTGGTGGTGAGTTGGACGCTGACCACCAAGTGAGAAGTGTGAAACCACCAACTGCTCCATGGGAGAAAATGAGGTATTAAGATTTACAACCTTGGAAACCCAAAGAGGCTAGTTCTACCCTGTCCTAGAGGGTCGCCATGACGAACCCAGCTATCCAAGTATTAAAAACAAACAAACCAAAAATAAGATCGAAACTAGTAAACAAGGACAACTCTGAAGTAAGCAGAGGGACTTAAGAATTTCCAAATGGAAAGGAGTTTATGGTAAAAGAACTGTTTTAAGAAGGGGAAGATAATAAATTACAGGATCCCTTCAAAGAAAATTAGTACCAAAATAAAAAATAAGAAAACTGTGAAGTCTCAGTAAACACTCAAAGAAAAGCAACAAAGGAACTGATAAGAAAATCCATCAGCAAACTAAACTCAGTACAAAAAAATACATGAACAAATAACTATAACAACATCCACACATGTACACAACACATGCAGCAAAATGACAATAGTAAGCTCGTGCTTATTGGCAATTATGCTGAATATAAATAGACTGAATGCACCCATTAAGAGACACAGAACACCAGAATGAATAATAAGATAGGAGCCATCAATGTGCCATCTATAAAAGACATACCTTAGCCTTAAAGACAAAAATAAGCTAAAAATAGAAGAACGGAAAATGTATACATGAAAATAACAACCCAAACAGAGCAATTGTATCAATATTAATTTCTGACAAGACAGTTTAAGACCAATAAAAATAGCAAAGAAGACAAGAAAGGTCATTGTATAATGATTATCAGATCAATTAAAGAAGACATAATCGTAAAAAATATCTACATATGCAGTGAAAGAACCCCAAAATACATAAATTAAATGTTAACAGACTTGAAACAAGAAATAAATAACTCCACAATACCAAAAAAGACTTTAATACACACTTTTTGATGAAGGGCAGAACAATTAAAAAGAAAGTCAACAAAGTTATGATGATCGAAGCAACATAATCCACCAATTAGATCTCAAAGACCAATAGAGACCATTTCACCCAACTACTGGAAAATATACTTTTTCTTTTCTAATACACAAGAAACATTTTCAGAACAGACCATAAATTAGACAACAAAGCAAACCTCAAAATTTGGAAGGTATTGAAATATTTCAAAGCATTTTCTCAGATTACAATGTTTTAAAATCTTAAGTCAACAATGAAAAGATCACAGGGAAAATGAAATACATGGAAACAAAATAAAACCATGCTTAGAAACAACTGTAAATGAGCTGAAATAAAAAACAAAACACTTTCTAGAATCAAATGAAAATGGATATACAATATACCCAAATCTTTGAGACAAGGCAAAAATAATGTTTAGAGGACAATTTATAACAATGAACATACACACAAAAATAAGTGAATCAGAAACACTTCTTATCCTGACATCTCTAACAATTAGACAAAGAAAAGTGAAAAAGACTATAGTCACCAGAAGAAGGAAAATAATAGATTGGAGCCTAAATAAATAAAACTAAAACCAGAAACGCAATAGAGAGAACCAACAATGGTTCAGACAATGGTTCTCTGAAAGGATTAATTAAATTGACTTACTATGGGCAAGTCTAACAAGGGAAAGGAGAAAATGACACGAATAAGAAACAAAAGAGGAAGGGAGACTCTGGATAGGGCAAGATATGACAAAATAACAATCTATAAATTATCAAGGGCTCATAAGGGAGGGGGAAGCAGGGAGGGAGGGAGGGGAAAAAGAGGACCTGATGCAAAGGGCTTAAGTGGAGAGCAAATGCTTTGAAAATGATGAGGGCAATGAATGTACAGATGTGCTTTACACAATTGATGTATGTATATGTGTGGATTGTGATAAGAGTTATATGAGCCCCTAATAAAATGTTTAAAAAAACAAAACAAACGAGGGGAGGCCACAACTGATCCAACTTAAATAAATATGTAATAATAGAATACTATGAATTACTGTACTCCAACAATTTTGAAAACACAAAAATGGATACATTTCAGAAACAAACTATCTTCCTAGTTTAACACAATCTGCATTGTGTTGAACAGATCTATCAAAACAAAAGTAAAAAGAAAGAGAAACCGAACAAGTCATTTAAATAAAAACTGAATTTAAAAACCTCCCAACAACAACAGAAAAAGCCTGGTCCAGACAGCTTCACTGGTATATTCCACTAAACATTCAGAGAAATGCTAACCACAATTCTACTCAAAGAATTCCAGAATATAGAAAACTCATGAACTTTTTTTTAAAAACAAGCATTTAAAAAACCCTCTAATCACCAGGTATAAGGCACCATGCAAAAAAAAGAATATATATATATATATATATATATATATATATATATATATATATATATATATATATATATTACACACACACACCATAGTGAATGAAGGGGGAAGTGCAGAGTGGAGACCCAAGGCCCATTTGTTGGCCACTGGAGATCCCCTCATAGAGGGGTTTAGGAGAGGAGATGGGTCAGTCAGGGTGCGATGTAGTACCGATGAAGAACACAGCTTTCCCCCAGATCCTGGATGCTTCCTCCTCCCAACTACCATGATCCGAATTCTACCTTACAGGACTGGATAGGGAAGAGGTTGTACACTAGTGCATATGGGGGCTGGAGGCACAGGGAATCCAGGGTGGATGATACCTTCAGGACCAAGGGTGTGAGGGGCGATGCTGGGAGAGTGGAGGGTGAGTGGGTTGGAAAGGAGAACTGATTACAAGGATCCACATGTGACCTCCTCCCTGGGAGATGGACGGCAGAGAAGCGGGGGGAGGGAGACTCCGGATAGGGCAAGATATGACAAAATAACAATATGTGGATTATCAAGGGCTCATGAGGGAGGAGGGAGCGGGGAGGGAGGGGGAAAAAAAAAGGACATGATGCAAAGGGCTTAAGTGGAGAGCAAATGCTTTGAAAATGATTAGGGCAAAGAATGTATGGATGTGCTTTATACAATTGATGTATGTATATGTATGGATTGTGATAAGAGTTGTATGAGCCCCTAATAAAATGTAAAAAAAAAAGATCTGGCTTTACAGTTAAAATATATGTATATATGTGGGGAAAGGAAAACAAAAGGATAAATACAAGGAAGAAAAGGATAGTGGGGTCATAGGGCATTAATCCACCCAAGGGGAGGGTATTGTTTATATCTCCACAGGGAAAGTGGGACCAGACTTCAACCCAGTGTCGCAAGGTGTGAACACAATATCCCGGTGTGGAGGAGGGAACCGGTGGAGAGGTCTGGGAGGCTGGCCCCAGCACCATAAATTAAGTGGATTCCTGCCCCTCCCCCGAAAAGAATTTTTTCCAAAGGACGACATTGACTCTGCAGCTCTGGGAGATGGACATATTTGATCAGAGCACACGGGAGCAGATGAAGGGGCAGGAGGAGAGAGTGGAGCACAGCCTGGCCCACCAGGCCGTGATGATGATGTTCCTGAGTAGAGCAGCCAGTCCACAGAGAGAACAACATGGCTGGCCCCACTATGAGACATGATGCCTCTCAGTGACTAAGGGCGATACAGGGGACAGCACCGGAGACACAGTGTGGGAATTGCACCTGACCTGATCCCACCACACCGAGGCAAATCACTGGGGGAGTGCAGCGGAACAGCAAGGGAATGGAGTGGCAAGGTCCCCAGGGAATGCTGAAAGTGGACTTCGGGGCCAGGGCGTGGTGCCCCAACAGACTGGACTGGAAAATGCTCCTAAGGGCCAGCAAATGATCCCTGAACTAACTACAAGCTTTTCTCTTGTGAACTGTTTTATTCTGTTCTTTGTCAGTGGTTTGTTTTTGTTGTTTTGTTGCCTGGTTGTATACTGTTGCTTTGTTTTCCTCTGTCTAGTTTTCGTGCATGTTAGTGACTCCACAGGTCTGTCTGAATAGGACAGGCTGGATGAACTATCTGGAGGAAAAACAACGGGACCGACAGTTTTGGGGGGACTTGGGGTGGGGGGGTAGGGGGGGTAAGGAAGTGGTGTTAACAAACCCAGGGACAAGGGAAAAACATGGGACCCCAAATGGTAGAGAAGTGGGAGTGGCAGGCCTGCTGGGAAATGATCAAGGGTAAGGTTGCTTAGAGAAGAGGTATACTCTAGCCCAGGTGGCGATGAAGCATGGTAGTAGGGCAGGAGGAAAGTCAAGGGAGATGGAGGAAAGAGCTAGGAGTCAAAGGGCATTCATGGAGGTCTAGACAAAGACATGTACATGCAAATATATATAGGAGGATGGGGAAATAGATCTATGTGTCTATATTTATAGGTCAAGTATTAAGGTGGCGGAAGGACCTTGGGCCTCTACTCAAACACTCCCTCAATGCATGAATACCTTCTTTTATTAAATTGGAACTCTACAATGCTCACTCTCCCGACACAACGGCTGGAGCCAAAGTGTGTGAACAAGTAAATGTGGTGAAGAAAGCTGATGGTGCCCGGCTATCAAAAGAGATAGTGACTGGGGTCTTAAAGGCTTGAAGATAAACAAGCGGCCATCTAGCTCAGAAGCAACAAAGTCCACATGGAAGAACACACCAGCCTGAGTGAGCGAGTGGTCCCAAAGGGATCAGTTACCAGGCATCAAAGAACAAAAAATGATATCATTGACTGCACACCTCCATGATAGGATCGCTGAAGACAAATGGGTGCATAAGCAAATGTGGTGAAGAAAGCTGATGGTGCCCGGCTATCAAAAGAGATAGTGTCTGGGGTCTTAAAGGCTTGAAGGTGAACAAGCGGCCATCTAGCTCTGAAGCAAATAAGCCCACATGGAAGAAGCACACCGGCCAGTGCGATCACGAGGTGCCCAAGAGACCAGGTATAAGGCATCATGCAAAAAAAAAAAAAAAAAGATATAAGTGTGTGTATGTATGTGTATATGTATATATGTATGTATATATATGTATATATATATCATATTAAATGAAGGGGGAAGTGCAGAGTGGAGACCCAAGGCCCAAGTGTCGACCAATGGAGATCCCCTCATAGAGGGGTTTAGGAGAGGAGATGGGTTAATTAGGGTGTGAGGTAGTATCGATGAAGAACACAGCTTTCCCCCGGATCCTGGATGCTTCCTCCCCCCAACTACCATGATCCGAATTCTACCTTGCAGGGCTGGATAGGACAGAGGCTGTACACTGGTGCATATGAGGGTTGGAGGTACAGGGAATCCAGGGTGGATGATACCTTCAGGACCAAGGGTGTGAGGGACGATGCTGGGAGAGTGGAGGGTGAGTGGGTTGGAAAGGGGGAACTGATTACAAGGATCCACATGTGACCTCTTCCCTGGGAGAGGGACAGCAGAGAAGGGGGGAAGGGAGACTCCGGATAGGGCAAGATATGACAAAACAACGATGTATAAATTACCAAGGGCATATGAGGGAGGGGGGAAGGGGGAGGGAGGAGGGGAAAAAAAAGAGGACCTGATGCAAGGGGCTTAAGTGGAGAGCAAATGCCTTGAGAATGATTGGGGCAGGGAATGTATGGATGTGCTTTACACAATTGATGTATGTATATGTATGGATTGTGGTAAGAGTTGTATGAGTCCCTAATAAAATGTAAAAGAAGAAAAGAGAAAAAAATGATTAGGGCAAAGACTGTACAGATGTGCTTTATACAATTGATGTATGTATATATATGAACTGTGAAAAGAACTGTATGAGCCCCAATAAATTGTTAAAATTAAAAAAAATAAAAAATAAAATAAAACTCAAAAAAAATATGTATATATGTATATATATATAATGAACTCCTTATTATTTAGTTAAATAATCATTAAAATATTAGGGAAATATATATTTATAAATTCACCCAGATTTCTGGGAAACAAGGGAATATGTGTGTTATAGTCAGATAATCAGGAGAAAAGATCATTAAAAATGAAATGTAAATGGGAATAATTAATTATTGATGGAAAAGTGCACAGAAAATAACAACTGCAACAAAAGCATAATTCTCTGGATTATTTTTTAAGCAAATTACAAGTGTTTTAAGGGCAATAAAGCAAACATTTTAAAAATATTGTCACAATGAGTTTATTGATTGGAACAGAAACCATATTTAAAAAAAACCCTATAATCCTGATACCACTATCAGGCAAGACAACACTAACACATAAAATTATAGACCAAAATAATATTTTATAAATTATCAAGGGTTCATGAAGGAGTGGGGAGCAGGAAGGAGGGGGAAAAAATGAAGACCTGATGCCAGGGACTTAAGTGGAGAGCAAATGTTTTGAGAATGATGAGGGCAATGAATGTACAAATGTGCTTTACACAACTGATGTATGTATGGATTGTGATAATTGTTGTATGAACCCCTAATAAAACATTAAAAATTATAGAGCTGTATTGCTCATGAACACAGACGCAAAAATTCTGAACAAAAAATAATATATCATGACCAATTAGGATTCATTTCAGGTATGCCAGGATGTCCAGCATTAGGAAAAGAAGTAGTCCAATCTACCACATAAATAAAACAAAGAAACCACATGATCATATCAATTGATACAAAAAAAGCATTTTAAAACATCCCTCACTCATTCTATAAAAAAACACATTTACATATCGTGTACTTCTCTCTCAGACCAAGTCAATTTTCCATACAATACATAGACATTTTATTTCATGAAATCACCACAATATAACATTACTTATCCCCTCCAATCCTGTATTTCCTGTTTCCATTCCTCCTCTTTTCCTAACTTTGTGAAGAAAAATTTAGCCTTGGTTAAATGCTGGTCTTTCTATGTTCACGCTAAGCACAATAACAGTAAGGGCCATAAAACCAACAGCCAGTTATTCTCAATGAAGAAAGATTGAACACATTTCCTTTGTGGTTGGGAATTAGATAAGGCAGCTCTTTATGATTACATTTAGTATTATTATTATAATTCCTAGCCAGAGCACTATGGTACAATGGTAAAAGGGAACTAAAAGGCACCTACATAGCAAAGAAAAAGTAAAACTCTCTCTCTTTTCAGGTGATATGATTCAATACATTAAAAAGTGCCAGCGACTTAACAAGAAAACTACCAGAACTAATAAAAGGATTCAGAAGAGTTGCAGGGTCAAAGGTCAACATACTAAATTCTTTTGGATTCCTCTATACTAACAAAGAGAACTCTAAAGCGGAAACCCGGCAACAATACTGTTTACAGTAATCACCCAAAAGCTGAAGCACTTAGGAGTAAATATTCACAAGAAACAACCAAAAAGAAAAGTACTAGAACCAACAGAGATCTCCATAAATGGAGGAATTCACCAATCATGAATAGAAAGTCTTAGTGTTGTGAAAATATCAGGACCAGCTGTGATATTTAATGTTTATGTTACCTTGGCTGGGCCAGGATTCTGAGTGGTTAAGCAGTTAAGATATAATAATCCTCCATCATGATATCTAATTTAATGTAATCAACTCAATGATGAGATCTTTGAGTAGCCAATCAGTTGAAAGGAAGTTCCCTCAGAGTGCAGCCTGTTTCCAATACATGCGGACTGTGTGGGAAAGCTTCCTAGCTGTTTGTGGGTCTGTATCCTGCGTCTGGCTCATTACCTGATCGCCAGTGACTTAGACTTGAGCTAGTGGACTGCTATATTATTGTCTGCCAATCCTGAGAGTCATCAGGAACCTGCCATCTTACCCGATCATCTTGGATTTATTGGTTTCTACAGCGAAAAGCCTGCTATTTGATCTACCAATCTTGGAATCATCCGCCCCTACAGCTATGTGAGTCTAGAAAAAGCTTCCAGTTAGATATGACTCTTATTATATTTGGACTTTGCCCTCCTCTACAATTGTGTGCCATTTCCTGGATCTAAACCTCTGTGTATATACACGTATATAAGCTTCACTGGTTTTGCTCCTCTAGAGAACCCAGTTTAAGACTTAAGCAATCTACATGTACAATGAATTCCTTATCTAGATTCCATCTTTTTTAGAGATAAAAGAACTAATCATTGACTTTAGATGAAAAGCAAAGGGACCACAAATGTGCCAAGCACAACTAATAAAGAACAATGTAAGCAATCTCACCCTATATTGATACAATGACAGACACACAGAACAATGGAACGGAATTTAGCCTTGGTAGTATATCCATCCACTTGTAGATAACTGAGCTTTGACAAAGGGCCTAAACCTCTTCAGTGGGTGGAGATAATCTACTTAACAGATGGTACTGGCAAAACTGTATATCCATTGGGATATACAAAACAAAAATCACATTTCTCACCCTATAAAAAAAACAACTCAAGATGGATTTAAGACTTAAATATTAAATCTAAAACTAAAAATCATCAAAGAAAAAATAGGGCAAATTTAGGGGTCCCTAATGCATGGCACAAATTCATTATCAAACATAAGAAAGCAAGCAACAGGAAAAAATTGATGATAAGAAGTTCCTAAGAATGAAACATTTACATGGACCAAAAAATTTCACCAGAGAGTAAAAAGAGAACCCTGAGACTAGGAAAAATATTTTTGACAGTGACCTATCAGATAAGCAATAAAGCTCAAAAATTTATAGAACACATCAACAATCAACAACAAAAAGACGAATGGCCCAATTTCAAAATGGGCAAAAAACATGATCGGACACTTCACCAAAGAAGGGAACCCAGCAAACAAATGAAAAAATGCTCTTCGTCATTAAAACAAAATAACAATGAGATATTTAGCCACAGCATTAATAGCAAAAGTTTGAAAGAGCAAAACAAGAAATAGCAAATTCTGGTGAGGGTATGGAGAGATTAAAATCTTCACACACTAACTATCAGGATTGTAAAATGGAGTAGCCACTGTAGAAAATGGTAAGGTACTTTCTTTTTTAAAAAAGCTAACAGAAATACCATAGGATCCAGAAATTCCACCACCTATTAGGTAGAGCCTAGAGAAATAAGAACTTGACACAAAAAGGTAAAAGGCAGTTTAAAAAGTTCATGGGAAAACATTGAGTTAAAAATAATGCAATTTCCCCATGTATTTTTGAAGTTCCCTTGAATATGTACATCCTAGTTATCACAGCATTATTCCCAATAGCAAAAAGATGGAATCCACCTAAGTGCTCATTAACAGATGAGAAAATAAAGTATGGTACAGACATCCACTGGAATACGACACAACATTAAAGCATAATTAAGAATCCACAAAACACTGCATAACACAGTGTACCTAGAAGACACTGTGAAGAGTAAAATTAGTCCATTACAAAAGGACAGGCATTGTGTCACACTACTAGTACTCTAGAACAGGTCTACTAACAGAAATTTCTTTGAGTCTGCTCCAAGCGTGGGAGTGGAAGGGAGGCTAAACCCTTTACCTTGGGTGGAGGGAAAGGTAATATACAAATAAAAGGGAGGTCAGCGCAAAAAGATCAAGGTAAAGGAAGGTGCACAAAAATTAAAACCAATAAAAGCAGATATCATTACATACACAATCATGCAATCATAGTAATACAAATCTATGAGTAGATACATAGACACTCAAACTGAGCAGGAGTGAGTTGGCAAATGGGAGCTCCACCCGTGTGTGTGTGTGTGTGTGTGTGTGTGTGTGTGTGTACGTGTGTGTGTATTTATACTGGCTGAAAATATATCCATGAATATAACAGAACATGTAGGGTATAAAGTTATGAAAATATCTTAGCCACAACTAACACCTGAGGGAATGAAATGCTGGGGCTGGGAACTCAAGATCATAGACTTGGGAGGTATCTAGGTCAGTTGGCATAACATAGTCCACAAAGACAACATGCTACCTCCGACTTTGGTGAGTAGTGATTTGCATCCTAAAAGTTTGTACATAGCACTCGAGGTTCCAGTATTGGTCTCTCTCTGATGGATGCAAAGAAACATGAAGAAAATCAAGGATGTATGAAAACAATGAGGCCATATGAACCTTAGCCTCTATGACTCTGAGGCCAAAGAAGTGGATGGCGCCTTGCCAGGTTATCAATCTCTCTGAAAGGGGGTGCAATAGGAGGTTCTATAGCGAATGGGAAAAATATATAGAACAAAACTCAGAATAATTAAAAAGGCCAGATTTATTGGTCTGATAGAACCCAACACTATGAATCATAAGCCTTTCAAGTCTGCTACTGACCTCACGCCCATGGCTCAACTTTCAGCCGAACAATAGCCCTAATAAGTAAATAATAATACCAGGCAATCAACCACACATGATTCAAAGAGCAACTTTGCCTAGGCATAAATCACAGAAGGCAGGAAGGGACAGGAAAGGAGAACGAATGAAATGGCAAACGCAGGGAGAGATGGGAAGCAAGCTGTTCCACTGTAAGGATTGCAGTCAATGGTACAAGCAAAATTAATACGAACAATTGAATGAAAAACAACTGCTGTGTAAAGTTTCACCCTTATCACATATGGTGAAAAGAAAAAATTTCAATTTTTGGTAAATTTAAAAACAGTGCAAGAAAATTTTCATGGCACCATCCTTTAAAAGTTTACAAAGTAGCATTAACAATGTGACTCAGATGTATTTTTGAAATGAATTTTATGAAATAAAAAACGATTGCAAGTGTATAAAGCAAAAGGTCTACAATGACAATCTTTGATTAACAGGATTACTGGGTTATATTTTTCTGAGTATGATTTGTAGAAATAATTTCTACTTGACTCTGATGACTAGAAATAATACAGAAGATGATTTTTAAAGAAAGGGGTACCACAGTCCTGTTGTTCTAGGCTTCCTTTGAGTTAAAGGACCTGGTTTCATTTGCAAAAGCGGGGAGCAGGAGCAGAGTTTTAAAAAGCCTTCCTACTTTTGACATTCTGTGTATTGTGGTCCACCTGCCTGAAACATCTTTTTATTTATTATAATTTTAATGTGAGTTTATAATTGCATACAGTTAATCATTTATTGATTGATTGACTCATTCACTCTGTCCTCTGCCTCAAGCAGTTCTTATGCCTTTCACATGAGGGCACAGGAGCTTATGAAGGAGATGTTAGAAGGGGTGAACTTCAGTCCTGCAATCACCCACAGTCCCCTTTCTGTAGCCTACCAGTCCTTACACCTGCATCAGTTTACTGTACTCACCACCACAGGTATAGAGAAGATAGAAAGGGAGGGAGGCCTAGGTGAAACTCTCAAGAGATTCCTAAGGCTTACAGTGTCTTTTCTTTACAACCTAGAGTTGGATTCTTTCCCCAACTTAAGTTTCTAAGAAAGAATAAGAGAGCAGAGCATCAAAAACATCCAGAATTAAAGAGACTGGAAGTAGCAGGATCTATAGGGTGAATTTCAAAGAAGGCTACACAAAAAATGAAAGAATTCCTCGATGTTGATATGTTAGTCTACAACTTGTTTGTGTTTTCTAGTATATGTGCTGCTGAAGGGAGCACTTGTTGTTTTCTATTGGTTATAAGTATCCCTCAGTAACGAAGAGTATTGTTTGTCAGACTCAGGAAAGGAAAAGCAGCAGTTGCCAATTTCCAAACAGCAGACAAAAGCCTCGCTTGGAAGGGTATGTATATAGATGAGCAGGTAGAAGGATGAGGGAGCAGCTTAAGGACACACCCACAGGGATGCACCCTGAGAATCTCACTTTCCAGTGGGGTGAAAGTTAGTCCTAATTCCAGAAAGGAGCCTGGCAACTTGGCATTGTAACACTGGATGCTTCAGATGTGCAGAGAGGGAGCTTCAGAAAGTCCATGGAACAATTCCTTACTCTTTTCATTGCATTTTTTTCATAAAATTTTGAAGCCCCCTCACATTTATCTACATAGCCCAATCCAATCTATGCAAAAATAAATAATTTTCCTGCTAGAAGTAAGCTCAATTAGCTTTCTCTTCCTAATGGTTATTGTATAAATGAAAGGACTTCCCAATGAAAAAGTGGAATACCCCCCCAAAGGCGCCAGATGACGAAGCCCTTCTGATATCCTCTATCTTGACTCGAAAATTCTTACACAATGAAGTTCAGAACTGCCAATAAGGCGTCATACTTATGCAAACCAGTAGTCTCGCTTACAAATGAGCAAACAGAGGCCCTAGGCCCTGGTTTCCTATGGAACAAGCCCTGTAGTCTGCAGAGCTGCCACCAAGGCTGTTAGTGATTTGTGGTCAACTCACTTTACCAGTGATCAGAAAAATCTTCAAATCCCAACAATAATTTTAAACACACAGTTCAAGGGTCAGAACCTAACTACTGGGCTTGCTGTTGGCTGGTGTGCTCTGGAAATATGTTCTCAGATACCAAATATGATGGTTAATTTTATGTGTCGACTATTCTTATGAAGTTGGGTGAAGAATATTCAAAGTATCATGGCCTTCTAAAAGAGCAAATAGGTCTGTCTGTCTTGGAAGAAGTAATCAGAATGCTCCTAAGAAGCAAAATGTACTTTGAATATGCTATCAGAAGAAACTAGTCTTTGGAAACTACCATGCTTGATAAAGTAGAGGGTCAATAAAAACAGAGGAAGACTCTCAATCAGATGTTTGACACAGTGGCTACAATAGGATCAAACATAACAACAATTGTGAGGATGGTGCAGGACCAGGCAATACTTCATTCTGTTTATATAGGGTCACCATGCACTGGAGTTGACTCAATAGCACCTAACAATAACAACATCCTGAATTACATTGCTGTCAGTGATAGGCTAATGTCCATATGCAGTTAATACAAATATTAACTTTATACATAAACCACTAATGCCAAAGATGAAAAAAGAGAGGACCCTCCCCACACACACACCAACCTGTAGTTTAAAATCATTAAACATGCAATCAAGATACATTGGTGGTTTGAATGCAAAAGCTGGGAACAAATATAAGTAGTTAGAAAATATGCCATTGGTAAGAGAAATGTTGGAGATGAAAGGATAAAATTTTGCAAGATGAACAACTTATTCATTGCAAATATCATTTTCCAACAGTAACAATGACTATACACACAGTCCTTGCCAGGAATTAAATTAACCACAACTGTGGGAAAAGACCATGAAAATTCTCCAATTACATAAAGCCAGAGATGAACTGTAGGACAAACCATTAATTGCTTCTATCCAAACTCAAATTGAAGCTGAAGAAAATTAAAACAAATCCCCAGAGCCAAAGAATGACCTTAAGTAATGTCACCTAAATTTAGAGAATATTTATCTAGAGTAAATTTGGCACATAGGATACTAGTGGGCAAAGACCACAGTAGTGCAGAAACAGCTGAACAGAAGATTTCAAAGGGCAGTTCGAGAAGACAAAGTGAATTACTATCATGAGATAAGCAGAGACTTGGAGTTAGAAAACTACAAGGGAAGAACTCAAACAACACTTCTCAAGCTGAAAGAGCTGAAGAAACCATTCACATCCTGACTTGCAATACTGAAGGATTTTAGGGGCAAACGATGGAAGGACAAGGGAGCTATTAAAAGAAGATGGCGCACTTTGCTGCATCTACTGTGAGAATGAAGATCATTCTTAGTAACCAGACCACTGGCATTCCAGAGAATGTTGACATCTTCCTAAAGGGGTACAGTTATTGGGAAGAGCCCCAGAGGAACCTTGCAGAGGGACCTCAGTCACATCATGGTAGAACACAGTCTCTTTGGAAAGAAAAAAAAGAGACTTTGCGTTGATAGCTGGTGAGGAAATAGAATGGAACTGGCTACAGGGCGTACTATCTGTCCTCTTGTACAGAGCATGATCAAGGGTAATGCACTGGACTTCCAATAACAAGATGAGGTCTGTGTATGCTCACTTCCCAATCAGTCATTATTCAGGAGAATAGGTCTCTGTTGAAATCCATTAACTTCTTGGGTGAAAAATATATTGGGAGGGTTCGGATGAGGGCAGGTATGGTTTATTTCATTACTCCAGATCAGAAAGAATACTTAGTTCTTTAAGGAAATGGCATTGAATTTGTATCAGACTCGACTGCTTTAATTCAGCAAGCTGTGACTGTTAAACACAAGGATATCATAAATTTTTTGCTATCCCTTGATCCAAAAGTGATCTTATGAGTCACTTGTAAATTTCTGGCAGCTCCCTATCAATGTACTATTAATAAGTTTTTAATTATCTTCAGCAAAAGTTTGCTTGCATGTGATATTAATGATATTGTTCAATAATTCCTGCATTCTATAGGAATGAATGATTTCTTGACTACGGAAAATTATTATTTTGTGTGTGTGTTTTTAAGAGCTAGAATCAATCTTTGGACATTTTGGTCAAGTTTCTTTATTGTATAGAAGGTAACAGTGAAGTAGAAAGGTTAACTCATTTGCCTAGCATCCTGTTGCTTGAAGATAAGGAACCAGCCCAAGTCTCTGCAACTTTTCTATCCTAGTGTGAGTTTTCTAGAGACACAGAACCAGTAAGACAGAGAGAGAGAGAGTGAGAGCGAACGAGAGAGAGAGAGAGATATCAAGGGATTGATTCAAGTGGTTTCGGGAGCTGCTAAATTCAAAATCTATAGGTCAGGCACTTAGAGAAGTGAGAAGGTGTGCGGGTCAGTGTCCACATCACACCTGAAACCCAGGTACAATGCCCTCTTCATTCAACACCAGACATTCATCTAAGTCTCAAAAAGCTGTCCCCAAAAAGGCGTCATTTTTAAAAGGAGGGCAAGTGTAGATGGAAGAAATATATTAGTATCTGAAGTTTCCCAAGCTAGAAAAGTAATAGAGGGAACAAGAAAATCATGACAAGCTCCAGGAAACCTACAGATCGGGAAGGGACTACTTGGAAGCCCCCCTCAGAGGCACAGGTCCACTGCCAGCATCGCTACTGCTGTGGGCTCGGTACAGAAATGCTCAGTGTGCATGGTACTGTGAGATAAACCACTATCATGCACATTCTCGAGTATTGTGTTGTAGTTGCAATACACCTCTATGTTAGAGGGAAGGGAAGTGGAGAGTAAATGAGGTTGAAGAATATACTTGACTTACACATGGGATCACATAATGAGTCGGAATTCACTTGAAGGCCACCTCCAACAAAAATGTAAAGTAAGAGCCAGAACTCAAATCCAAGTTTTCTGCCTCTAAATCCCAAAATTTTTCCCACCTACCTCAGCTATCCCACCCTACCCCCCAATTTGTTTGCTTCTCTTTGGGATTTTGAAAGTTTTGAAATAGCCTTTCCCAAGAGTAATCTTGTTGCTAGAAAGTGCTAAAAGTAAAACTGGTGCCCAAACAGACACCGTCAACTTCTCTGGCCATCACTGGGGGAAAGGAGCATACACCATCCCCACCTAGATTCTGAAAGGACTCCATTCCTTCCTGGCTTCTTGAGGTGATGGTGACTACATGCCAGCCTCCAACAAGGTGACACCTAGGGATGGCCAACATTTCCTAGTGACAGTCACCCTCCCAGTTAAACAGCACTTCCCGATGACAAACATCCTCCTGGATGACTGACAGCCTCTCAGGTGGCTGACACCCTTCCAGATGACAGATGCTTTCCCGGATGACCAACATCTTCCTACTGACAAACATCCCCTCCTAGCGTCAGAAAAAAATGTTTTGCTTTCTACTGTGGATAACTAATAATTTTGTTGTCTTTAATAATACCTAATTCTTATTTGTAATCCCTCAGCTACCTCTTACTACAGTGCCTATACCAGAGGAACTTCAGATGTAACCACTTGACTGTTCAATTTTATCCCCTTTGGGGGTTGAACGACCCTTTCACAGGGGTCACCTGATTCATCACAGTAGCAAAATTACCATTATGAAGTAGCAATGAAAATAATTTATGGTTGGGGGTCAGCACAGCATGAGGAACTGTATTAAAGGATCACAGCATTAGAAAGGTTGAGAACCATTGGCCTATAGCCACTAAGCCCCTTTACAAGGCAGAAGATATTGCTTGAGAGAAAGACCATGGCCAGCCTCATGGCTCCTTTCTTGCTTAAAAAAAAAGGGGGGGGGGTGATCTTGTTTCTTAGTTTTAGCCCTGGATTGAGAGTACCTGTATACATTCAGGCACAGACAGGCAGGGCAGCCACTCTGGATGAGGCTCTGTGCTCAGGGCTATTCTGGGAAACATTGTATTCTGACTATTTGTGGCTCCATACTAAGTCTAAACCACAAAGGCTCCTGAATAAGTCATCGAATCAGGGTCAAGTAAGGAGGTACTATCAGTAAAGCTAATTACTTGTTGGCTCAGAAATAATGAAATCCTGGAAATATGGTTATAAGTAAGGTCATTTAGAAATCTGAAAATCCTTTGAAGCACATTTCTTGTCCATGTCTTGCTTACTCTCCACTTGGAAAAAATTTTAAATTTTTATAAGTTGTCCTCTAAATACACATTACTAATATTTCCTGGCTAGATAATCAGAGATGAAGATGAAGACATTTGGTACAAGGATGTTTATTATAACACAGATTATAATGCGAAAATTTATATAACACTTTCATGTCTACATAGTAAGAGATTTGCTACTGGTTATCTAAGTTGTAGCATAAAATGGAATATCAGGCAGTTACTTAAAGAATAATTCAGCACTCCTTAAATTTGATGTATAGAATAGCCACCTGGGAACCTTGCTAAGTGCAGATTTGGAGACAGGAGGGCTTAAGTGGAGCCTGATAATCTGCATTTCCCAGATAGTCCCCAGTGAAGCAGATGCGGCCAGTCCCTGGACTACACTTTGAGAATCAATGATAAGGATATGTATCTATGCCCAAAATTTATACATCATGTTAATCAGGGAGATAAGGTTACAAATCAATTATGAGGGTTTGATGTGTATGTGTGTGTATGTGTTGTTGTTAGGTGATAGATATATATATATCTCAAACATAAGAACAATTTATAAATATATATACTTTTAAAATATAAGATATTTACCAATGCAAAATGATGGAAATTGATGGTATGTTTCATACTTGCTTATCTGTATTTCCTAAGTGTCTCTATGATAAATGAATAACCTTTGTGTACTTTAAAAGAAATAAAGGAGAAATAACTATTGACTGTACTTGGTAGCCCATGCCCATGAACTGTCTGTACCATGTCCCATCTCGGCAGCTGCTCTCTCTCTTGCCATCATTTAAACAGAATCTCAAGTGAGTTTCCTCTTCCAAAAGCCTTTTTTTTTTTTTTTTGCATCAGGAAGGACAGTGAGCACATTTTAAGAATTCCTGTCACATTAAAAACTTTAGTTCTGCCTCTTAGAATTTTTCCTTAAAAACAAGATGATGACTTGCCAATTCCCTGCTATAGGAAGGGAACCCTGTAATTACCAAGCAGCTGTCTCTCAATTCAAGGTCCAAGCCCCACAGTTAGAAGACACACTGTGATTCAGTAAGCACAAGGGCAGAGTGGGCTATCTGGGGAATCTACATCAAATCCCGAAATAACATGTACATGAGATGAAATTTCAACCCTAAGGCAGTGCATGAATAGATCATGTGTTGGAAGAGAATGAAAAAGCATCTAACATTGACATGATAGGTGGAATGTCAAATGAAAAGGAGCTAGTTATTCTAGCTGACACCTTTGATAAAAGTGAAGTTGCGTTTGGGTACTGAAAACATATTACCTTAATAACAGCCTTTTAACTAGAACCCTTGCCATAGCTTATGGAGGAATACAAAAGCAATGTCACTTAGAAAGTCAATAAGTTATGGACCAACACTAATACTTCTAAAAACAACCCAGAACTAATCAAGCACCTACAATGTAGAGAATTCTGTTAAGGATTCTAAAAGACTACTTCCTGTTATCACAGCAACGTCATTTTCTAGATGAAGGAAAAGCAACAAGGCACAAAAAGAGAGTCAACGGGCCTGGGTTTCTTTTAAGTAACAGTATTTTTCTGATCTTACAACTCCTACTACTTACGGGACCTTGGTTGAGTTATTTATGTCTACTAAGTTTTATTTTGTAAAATATGGACAGTAAAACTGGTGAGAGTGTTGAAAGCAAGTATTCAGCAGATGCCCATTATAAACACAGCATGTGTTACCAAAAGGAAGGAACTATTGGACAGAGTATGTACTTTTCTCAAAGACCCCAGGTGGATCTGACAGGCAAAGTCTAAACCTGGACCCCTTCCTACCTCACAACGTTAGCACACCATCTTACAGCAAGCACCATACTGCATCTACCTGGTCAAGTTGTTGTTTTTCCCATGCATCCCTAGGAATGCCTCTCTTCTCCTTGCCTCTACCCCATTCTGCAAAATCTACATTTTCCTCTCTGTCCAAAGGTAAAACATCAAACATATTAATACGTATTTCCTCTTTTTACTACTTTAGTTTCTTATTTTTATAAACATAATATTCATTAAAACCAAACTCACTGTCATTGAGTTGAGAGCAACTAAAAGAGACCCTATAGGATAGGGTAGGACGGCCTCTGTGGGTTTCTACGACTATCACTCTTCATGGGAGTAGAAAGTCTCATCTTTCTCTTGAGGAGGAGCTGGTGGTTTCAAACTGTTTTTCAGTTATCAGCCCAATGCTTAACCCACTGTGCCACCAGGGATCCTAGCTCATCTTTACTAGTAATCTTAAATTGAATATAAATGGTTGAAATAGATGCTCCAATACTTTACCAAGTATCATTTCCCAGTTTCCTCTATCCTCTGTTTAAAGAAATTAGTTACCATGGTCTATAAAGTAAATCAGTTTCTTTTAAATCCAGATAATTTTCTGGTCATGCTTTTCTGATACTTTTCTGATCGGATGTGTTTCCACAGCCAATGTACAAGGAATGAACGCTGGTAGATTTTTCAAGCTCCACCATCATTGATGACTTACCACTGAAATCACAAGTCAAGGAATAGCCCACCTTAATGTGGCCATCCTTATCAATGTCTCCCCACCTGTTCCTGTGACCTGAACCAAAGACCAAAGAACATTTTGTGTAACTCTGTCTGACATTTAAATAGCCCTAACACTATGTGCGTGCGTTTACGATAAACTCAACTCATCTAGCCGCAAGGGCCACTGTCCCTGTTTGCCCAGGAGAGTCCTGGTTCTAGTACCACCAGTCTGGAAACCCTGAGATCCTGTGTAGACCTAGAGTGCTCACAGAAGTGAGTGCGCCTCTCTGGAGTTCATGGTGACAACAGTGAGTGCCAGAGGACTTTGGCAGTGATTCATAGCCTCGCCTGTCCACTGGGTTTGGGAAGACAGTTCGTAAACGTGCCCCTGGCTTATAGCCCTTCTCTTTACCTCTTGAAAGGAAATTGTTGAATTGCCATATCTTTGGGTTAGAATGTCCTGTCTTTTGCTTAAGGCCCCGTATCCTGTTAAAAAAAGAAAATACCTCAAAATAGAAGGTAGCGAAGCATTACTCATTAACTTAATGACTTAGGAGTTCTTTCTTAAGTGTCAAGGTGATTTTTTTAGAGGTAGAAAGGAGCTAGGAATACCTTATACAGCAGGCTGAGGCCAGCGTGAGGCCTCCCCCAACACAAGTCCAACCAGTTCCTCAACTGCATTATTTTCCTTGCCATCAGCTTTAAGCAGAAGCACTGAGAGACTACCTTTTAATTTAGGCTTCCTTATTTTGAAGCAGCACCAATAGAAATTCAGGATACAGCATCTTATTACCTGAAACTTCTTCTGTTTATCAGATACATCTGCCTCACTGAATACCAAGTATGTGGAGAACAGTGTCACTCAAATGCCAATGTGCTACTGGCCTCCTGGGGATGATGCTAAAATGTGGTCAAACTCTAGGTTTAAATGGGCCAGAATTCTGCTGGTCCACTCAGCTCTCTGGGGAATGCCATGCTACAGATTCTTCTTCCCATGAACCACTTCTACTTTGAAGTACCAAAACAACAACAACAACAAAAGTAAATATTTTTCTTCTGATTTTATATTCAAAAGAGAAGTGGCTGAAAAGGTGGAATATCTATGTATCTATCAACAGATGAATGGATAAACACAATACAATGGAATATTAGTCAACCATTAAGAGAAGTGAATTCCTGTTAACATAGTACAGCATAAACGAACCTTGAAAACATTATGCTGAGCAGAAAAAGTCAGTCATTAATAGAAATTTTTATATGGCCCCACTTATATGAAATATCTAGAATAGGTAAGTGTACAAGTTTATTAATGATTTACAGGGACTGGGTGGAGGTGGAAGTAGAAGTTATTGCTAACAGGGTACCTAGTTTCCATTTGAAGTAATAAAAAAATTGCAAATGGATAATCGTGACATTAGCACCATATAATATGATTAATGCCCCTGGATTAGACATTCAAAAAGAGTAAATATGGCAAATGTATTATATATATTTCACCACAATAGATTTTAAGTGTATAACCCTTAAAACTTTTCTACTCTAAGAGCTATGATTTATACTCAAAGGCCAATGCCATCGAGTTGATTTTGACCCAGAGCAACCGTATATAGGTTCGGAGACTGTCAGTCTTTACAGGAGCAAATAGCCTCTGTATTCTTTTTCAGAGCAGCCAGTGAGTTTGAACTACCAACTTTGGTTAGCCCAACAATGCCTAACATACAGCACTATCAATAGAGCAATAATTATGGTTACTCTCTGCTGACTAAGAGAAGCTCTGCTGGTATAGTGCTTGCGAGTTGGGCTGCTAGCCACAAGTTAGAAACCAGCGGTTAGAAACCATCAGGCACTCCTTGAGAGAAAGATGGAGCTTTCTACTCCCATAAAGTGTTACAGCCTTGTAGACTCACAGTGGTACTTTGTGCCCTGTAGCCACTCTGAGTTGGCACCAACTCCGTGGCAGTATGAGTAATGTTAACTAAAGGAGATTCCTAACCATAGGGATTCATTTCAATACTTTTATATAAAACATAGCAGGTAATAATTGTCCACAAAAAGTATGTTTTAAGCTTTCTCTTCGCATACAAAACTATTAGAGATTCTGAGTAGGTGAATAAAGTTTTCCCCATATGAATGTACACAGGCACACAGCTGTGAATTATATTTCCCAAAATAAACTCCAACTTGTGCGTGTTGTAATCCCATTTGTGTCCATAATGCTAATTGGCAGGCCTAAGTGATGTTGATGAGGATTCGGGTATATTTGTTACATTAGAGTCACTCTCTTCTGAGATATCAAGGAGATTAAACGAAGAAGCTAAAAGCAGAGATGGGGGAAGAGAAAGACAAATTCCAGGCCTATAAAGCTCACCAAGATGCAGAAACTCAGAAACAAGGACCTTCTTGAAGAGCCAACAGCAAGGGAAAGCACTCCCCTAGAGCTGATATCCAAACTTTGAATGTCTCGCCTTCTACATGGTGGGAAAATAGTTTCTTTTTGGTAAAGTCCCCCACTTGTTTTTCTGCTATGTGAACACTAGGAAAGTAAGATGCACACTAATAAAAACTCCGTGGACTCTCTGAACCAGAACACTTCACTAACCCAAGTATGGAAGAAGGGCTAGGTAGGCTCAGTGCCTAAGAACACACGTTTCAGAAGGCCTTGGAAAATGCTCGGGAAACATTTTTATGACTGTAAAATGTGAAAACAGAATTAAAGTATGCTCTTTTCATACTCCTTTGGCCTTTTTATGACGTGTATAGCCTAGTTTTGCCTTTGTGAATGAACATTATTTAAAGTTTCACCCTATCTCCAACCCTCATTGTTAGTGTAAATATTGTCACTTACACTGTTCATCTGTACAAATCAACAATCTATATATTTTTGTCAAAAAATTCTCATATACATGTATACGTTCTTTTTTCTAGACAGTGTTTTGCATTCTACAGCATTAGGTAAATTAATGGTAATACCAATAGAACTACCATATGCCCCATGGGGATAATTTATAATGTCCTTCAACAGTAATGATTTTGTTAAAATGAATCAAAGACATACATAAACCATAGATATATGAATGGGTTTTGAGCTCACACTTATTCATAGCCCTAATCTCAAAACAATCAGTTCTTATGAAATGGCCCTGCTCAATACCCATCCCCATGAAGTAATCACTGAAAAAATGGGTGCTATAGCAGTGTGGTGAAGAAAACAGATGGTGCCCAGCTATCAAAAAGAATAGTGTTTGGACAACAAAAAACCATCCAAGTGAGAATCAGCTAAGTCCACATGTCTAAAGCACACTTGCCTGTGTGAGCCAAGAATAGTAAATAACAAAATCCAAATCCAGAGGAGGGATTGCTATTAGAGCTTAAATTCTGAACATCGGGTTTGCAGAAGACTGCAGAAAGATCAAAACCCATTCAGAATCCTCCTTGTGGATCAAGGTGAATTCCTTCTGACTGTGGACTCAAGGTGGGAAAGGCCTTGTTATCAGACAGGATACATTGTAGGGTGAATTACTGTAGTAGTAGTCATCGTTAGGTCACTGATCTCCCTCTTGATCCAATGGAGTACTGCTTGTTTTCAATATTTTGTTTTGTTTTTGAACGAGGTTTTTCCTGTTTCATTCTGTCATTGCTGAGCCACTTGTTTGTATTTTGTCTTGATTTTATGTTTTTCTGTATATGAAACTAAATTTAGATAAACCTAGAGAGACAACAATTGGATTAATGGAACCAAAAGGACATGGCAGGGAAGGCTGGCAGGAAATGGGGAGCTAAAACAATGAGTGCAAAATATGAAAGGTGAAAAGTGTGAAATGGCCTTCGATTTGTTTTACTGCAGTGGCTCTCAACCTTCCTGATGCCGTGACTCTTTAGTACAGTTCCTCATGTTGTGGTGACCCCCAGCCATAAAGTTATTTTCATTGCTACTTCACTGTAATTTTGCTACTCTTATGAATTGTAATGTAAATATCTGATATATAGGACATATTTTCATTGTTACAAATTGACCATAATTAAAGCATAGTGATTAATCACAAAAACAATATGTAATTATATATTATAAAATATTTACTTCTATTTACAAATAAATGAAATTTTGTCGAAGCATGGTGTAACATGGGTAACAATCTTCATGACGGGTCCTCGTATGTGGGTGTATCTGCATGTGGGTGGACCCTCTTGGAGACAGATAGAGGAGCGGTGTCTCAGTTCCTAAGCCCATTCAGAAATTTGGGCTTTCTGATGCTCTTAGGCAACCCCTGTGAAAGAGTCATTCGCCCACCAAAGAGGTCGCGACCCACAGGTTGAGAACTGCTGTTTTACTGGGATGACATGTGTGTTCTCGTGATGCTAGGAGCTATGTCACTGCTATTTTAAATACCAGCAGGGCCACTTTAGGTGAAAAAGTTTCATCGGAGGTTCAAGACCAAGAACAGACTATGAAGGAAAAATAGACTGACCGCTTCTGAGGGATTCACCACTGAGAGCTTTATGAATATCAGTGAAATACTGCCCGATATAGTGGAAGGCTCCTCAAAGTAGAGCTGACCATACTGATGTGAATGAAACAAAGCTTTCAGGATCTTCATTTGCTGATGAGGCCAAACTCAAAATGAGAAGAAATAGCTGTAAACATCCATTACTCATCTGAATGTGGAATGTATGAAATATTAATCTAGGAAAATTAGAAGTCATTTGAAATGAAATTGAATGCATAAAGATCTATATTCTATGCATTAGTGAGCTAAATTTAACTGATATTGGTCATTTTAAATCAGCAAGCAATAGCTTGAAGCACACTGTTGCCTGTGATAAAATAATACCTATAAGCCTATTCAATTCAACTCAACCTACTGCGATCAAGTTGATTCTGACTCATAGAAACCATACAAAGGATAAGGCAGAATAGCCCCTATGGGTTTCCAAGACTGTAAATCTTTACAGGTGTAGAAAACTTCATCTTTCTTCCACAGGGCAGCTGGTGGTTTGAACTGCTAACCTTGCAGTTAGCAGCCCAACACAGAACTCATTATACCACTGGGCTCCCATGTACATCCAATTAATACAACTATTATTCAAATTCACCCACCCAATCATTAAATCCAGTGATGAAGAAATTGAAAAATTCTAACAACTTCTTCAGTCTGAAATTGATCAAGTATGCAGTCAAGACGCATTGGTAATTAGAGGCAATTGGAATGTGAGAATTGGAAACAAAGAGGAAGGAAGAGTAGTTGGAAAATATGATCTTTGTGATAGAAGTGAAGCTAGAGATCCCATGATAGAATTTTGAAAGCCCAATGTCATCTTACAAATATCATTTTTCAACAACAAAAATGGAAGACTATACAGATGGACCTCACCTGTCTATACAGATAGACAAGGATCAAATTGAGTATATCTGTAAGAAGAGACAATAGAGAAGCTCAATTATTAGTTGCTAGAATTAAGACAGGTGCTGGCTGTGTAGCAAACCATGAATTGTTCATATGTAAGTTCAGGTTGAAGAAAATTAAAGCATTGGAATTGGAGGAAGGCTCATTAACAACCTGCAATATGCAGATGACACAACCTTAATTGATGAAAGGACTTAAAGCATTTGCTGATGAAGATCAAGGACTGTAGCCTTCAGTACAAATTACAACTCAATGTCAAGAAAAACATCATCATCATAGCCAGAATGCTCCTTAAAAGCAAGGATAGTAAGACTTTGTCGCACGTACTTTGGGCATGTTATCGAGAGAGTCAAGGACATGAACATGTTATCAAGAGAGTCCTGAAAAAGGCTATCATGCTGGTGAAATGGAAGGGCAGGGAAGAGAGGAAGAACCTCAGTGAGATGAGCTGACACAGTGCAACAGTGACTCCGACATTGATTGTGAAGACAGTGCAGGCCTGGGAAGTATTTTTTCTGTTGAGCATAGGGTCGCTAGGCGCACCTGACAATAACAATATTACAAATAGAACATTATACTTCTTCCCATCCTCAATAATACCTTATGGGCTATGCCACAACATGCAAAATAGTTTCCTGGGCTGTGTGTGGCATGATGCTCTGAAAAGAGAGTAGCATTGGTTATTAATAAAGTCTTTTGTGTAAAATAAAGAATGTTATTTTTAGGAAAAATAACTCATATCCTCATCATTTATATTAGACCCACAGTACTTCAAACAAATATTAAGTGACTCAAAGTGTCTTGCACTTATCTTTATTATACCATCTGACAAAAATGAAGCCATGAACTTTCCTCCCTGTGCCTTAGCAGGCTGAACTGCTCCCAGAGAAGAAGGCCATGTGACCCTTTGCTTAAGAGAACCAGACAGATGGGTGGGGTTAGGTTTTCAAAGTTTAATGATGTGGTTAGAAAGAAAAGAAGCTGAAATAAATTTTCCAAAAGAAAAAACTAAATCAGTGGTTCTCAACCTTCCTAATGCTGCAACTCTTTAATACTCTTCCTCCTGTGGTGCTGACCCCCCAACCATAAAATTACTTTCGTTGCTACTTCATAACTGAAATTTTGCTACTGTTATGACTCGGACAACCCCTGTGAAAGGGTCGTTCGACCCCCAAGGGGTTGCGACCCACCGGTTGAGAACCACTGGACTAGACTGACGCTTATAGGGACAGTCTTTTCATTACTCACAATCTCAAATTAAAAAGCTGATTTCCTTTTCTTTTTAAAGTGCTTTGATGAATTTCCACCATGATGATCAACCAGTGAGGACCTCGGTCCCTTGATATTCTCACTGTCCCAGCCGATATGAAACAGGGCCAGAAAGCTCAGGCATGTTGGAAGCAGTGAGTGAGAAAGCTACTGAGCCGGTCAGTGCCCAGTGCAGAACCTGCATGACCAGTGGGAAGGGGAGACTGTTTATAGCGTGATTCAATGTTCATGGGCTGTCAGGTTACAAACCAACAGCAATAACAATCAATACAGTGGGAGACAGAGCTGGATGATTACATAAACAGTCACACAAATGAAAGCCCCCACTGCTATTATAAAAGAAAACAAGCAAATATTGGAAATTTCAGTACTCTCAGAATTATGAACACCCAATAAAGAATTAGAGGACCAGAGGGCTCTGAATCAAATAAAAGGTAACATACTAACCATAAGAGCAGAAGGTCACAGAGCATCTCACCCCAACTGTGCTCCCAAGTACAATGTAGTGCAGATCACAGTCTATAAACAGTCAACCCCAGGGAGGACACCAGGAGTGGCACAATCTTGGAAAGCAGAACTAAGAAAGAGCACTTTAGTTCTGTAGGAGAGTTCCAAAATGGAGGCAGTAAACGCTTATCAGGATGATGGAACCAGGCCTAGGTCTCAGCCCTGAGCACACCTTGTTAGCTTTTGCTTACTTCCCTGAAAAAAAAGAAAAAGACTTAAGTGCATAACAAAGAAAATGTTATTCTTCATGATTACACAACAGCAGCAAACTGGAAATCAGGTTCACAAGGGACGGCCTGGACACAAGATACTTATCAGAAATTTCCACAGCAGCTCTCAAAAAACACTTTAAAGAAAATTACTTTGTGATCATCCTGTAAACAACTCCACCTTAGTCACAATTAAGCTAAGAAATCCAGCTCCCACTCATATTTCTAACCACTTTAGATTTACAGTGCTATTATACAGAAACTCTACAAGTAGGTGACTTTAGCAAACAGAAAAGAATTCTTTCAGTTTGTAGTTGTTGCTAGGTGCCATTCAGTGGACTAAAAATCATAGCAACCCTGCAACAGACTGAAACACTGCCAGGTCCTGCTCTAGCCTCACAATGATCTGTGAGCCAATTGTTGAGCCTATTGTGTCAAACCATCTTGTCAAGAGTCTTTCTCTTGTTCCCTGCCGCTCTACAAAGCATGAGGTCCTTTTGCAGGACTGATTTCTCCTTGTAGAATGTCCAAAGTACATGAGCGTTTCACCATACTCACTTATAAGCAGCATTCTAGCTATACGTCCTCCAAAATAGATGTATGTGTTCTTCTGGCAATCCACAGTACTTTCATCAACACCATTATCTGAACCCATCGTGGGTCGAGTCTTCCTGATTTATGATTCACGTTTTATATGTATAAGAGGTGATTGAAAAGACCATGACTTGGTTCAGGTGCATCTTAATCCTCAAAGTGATACCTTTTCCTTTTAACACTTTAAATAAGTCTTGTGCCCAGCGGTCGGTGTGAGACATGGAAAAGAAATGATAAATTATCAAGGGTTCATGAGGGAAAGAGGGGGGGGGATGGAAATGAGCTGATTCCAAGGGCTCAAGTAGAAAGAAAATATTTTGAAAATGACGATGGCACCATATGTACAAATGTGCTTGACACAATGGATGGATGTATGGATTGTGATAAGAGCTGTAAGAGCCCCCAATAAAATGATTTTTTTTAAGATATCTTGTGCAGCCAGTCTGCCCAATTAGCACATCATTTGGTTTTTTGACTGCTGCCTCCATGAGAATTCATTATGAATTCTAGTAAAATGAAATTCGTGACAACTTTGATTTTCTGTTTTTCATGATGTTGCCTATTGGTCCCTCTTTGAGGGTTTTTACTTTCTTTACAACGACTTGTAATCCACATGAAGGCTATAATTTTTGGTCTTCATCAGCAAATACTCCTGGATTTTAGCAGAGGAAGTTGTGTCATCTGCATAGTTGTCTTCTGCAAGGTTATTAATGAGCCTTCCTCCAATCCTGAAGTCTTGTTCTTCTTCCTATCGTACAGTTTCTTGGATTTTTATTCCGCATACAGGTTGGATAAGTATAGATTACTACTTTGTATATTCTGCTTCCTTTTATTAATGGCTGCTGTAGCTGTTTCTTCTCATTTTGAGTAGTGACCCATCCATACATGGAAGTCTCCAAAGCTTGCTCCAGCAATAGCTTTAAGGTTGACTCTACTTTCAGGATACAGTTCTCCCCAATTGGATTTTGAGTGCCTTCCAACCTAAGGGTTTCATTTTCTTGCAATATACCATTTAATGCCCTGCTTTTCATACTTTTTTCAATGGCTAATTTGTCAGAAGTGGACTGCCTCTTCCTTCTTCCTAATCTGGTCTTAGTCTGAAAGCCCCATTGAAATCTCCTCAGTAGGAGTTAACCTGCTGACATTTAAAATACCAGCTTAACTTCCAACATCACAGCAACACGCAACCCACGACAGTTTGGCAAGCTGATAGATGGCTGGGGACTATAAGGTTATATAACTATAAATCAATAAAAGGAAGAATAAGGCCATAAATTATACATACACAATACATAACAAGTAACTAAAAACAATTAGTGGGTTTTAGAAGCGATCAAAAGTTATACCAAACTTTCGGGATGCAAAACAAACAAAAAACCCACAATGTTCACAAGAGACTTATATTAATAAATTCATATATTGGGAAAGAAGAAAGATCTACAATCAACACTTTAAGCTGAAAACTTCAAAATAAAGAAGAAACAGAAAAAGAACAGTTTCAATAAGACTAGAACAAATATTGTTGATAATTGACAAGGAGAAGGATAAGAAGATACAAATAATCAGAATAAGAAATAAAACTGGAGGCACAGAAACAGATAAAATGAGATAAAGAAGTTCACAACAGAATACTATGAGAAACTAACAAGTTTGAAAGAAGAGACAAATTCCTAGAAATACATTACTTAAATAACACAAGTAGAGATAGGAAATCTAAACAGGTGTAATAAGAGACTGAAGATGTCATTTAAGAAAATCCCAACACCAACAGAAAGCATTGGTCCACCCAATAATCAACAATTTATGACTACCATATACTTGCTTTCCCCCCTCATTTCTTACATCTTTAATTTTTGGATAGATAACCCCTCATGTGATTACCATAATAATTCGCATTGTTGGCAGATGCCAAGTCAGCTTTGACTCACTCAACAGAATGAAATGGTGCCTGGTCCTTCACCATAAGTAATCAACGCTATGTCTCAGCCTATTGTAATCATTGGTATACTTGCTATTTTCATACTTGGCGTTTTGGGACACGTCTTAGTCCTGCAGATAGTTTTTCCTTAGTGAAGGAGTGTGACTGAAATTTTGGCCTTTGTTTTCTTAAGCAGTGTTCAGTTGCTTAAGTTTTTATCCTGTGTAAGTGAACATCCCAAGGATCTTTTGTCCGAAAAGCTTTCCTACCTGTGTATTTTCCTTTTCTCAACAGTACTTTAAAACCTATGCCACAAGGGCTCAAATAGAAAGCAAAAGTTTGGAAAATAATAATGGCAACATATGTACAAATATGCTTGATACAATTGATGTATGGATTGTTATAAGAGCCCCAATAAAATGATTATAAAACCAGTACCATTGGCTATATGAATAATATTATTAGAATTGTGAGGAACCTGGTGGTGTAGTGGTTTTGTGTTGGGCAGCAATCCACAAGGTCAGCAGTTCAAAACCAGCAGCAGCTCCTCAGGAGAAAGGCTGGGCTTTCTTCTCCTATAAACAGTTACAGTCTCAGAAACCCACGGGGCATCGTTATGAATCAGCCTTGCTTGGATGGCAGTGATGTCAGGGTACGGATGATTAGATTACCAAATGTTTCACGGGGTTAATTACATGTTTCCGAGTTGATAATACTGCCTCTAAGTGAACCCGGGATGTTGGAGTTTGGCGCGGATTCCTTGTTGTCAGGGTGCTCAATGAATGGCGGCCCAGGACGACCATATACTTACTATTTTTATGCTCTCCTCGCTTTCTTATCGCATGCATTAGGCTGGTAGGCATGAGCCAGCTTTTGTGAATGAGTGTTAATAAAAGTTTTGCCTATCATCAACCCCAAATGCTTGTGTAAATACTGTTCAGGCCCTTAAGAGTTTATTCTGTACAAGTCGTCAATTCAAGCATTGCAGTACGAAGCTGACCTATACATGTATAATTTTCTTTGCTAAACAGGGTTGCTTTACCATTGGCTAAATTAATGACACTATTGTAGAATTGCCTTGTGCCCCAAGGAGATGATTTATAATGTTCTCTATAATAAAATGATAATGATGTCTCCAATGTGAATCAGACATATATATAAACCACAGAAGTATGAATGGATTTAAAGTCTGCACTGAATTTTAGCCCCAATCTAAGAACAATTAGTTCTTATAACATGGCCCAGCTCAGTATCTGCGCTCATGAAGATATCACTGAAGATATGGGTGCTAGTGCAAAATGCGATGAAGAAACTAGATGGTGCCTGGCTATCAGAAGGAACAGCCTCTGGAGTCTTGAGGCTTGTTTTCCAACCAGCAGCCTTCGAAGTGAAGCATAAGTCCACATGGAAGAAGCACACTAGCCTTTGTGATCAAAGGATTGTAAATAATAAAATCCAGATCCAAAGCAGAGCTTAAATCAGAACTTAAATGATGAACACCTGGTTTGCGGAAGGCTGTGGAAGCTCCAATTCCATTTGCGGGGCCTGTGGAGTAAGGCCTTGGTGCACCCCTCTGACCACAGTCAGGGATGTGAGGAGCCTTACTCTCAGAGAGAGAGCACCGTAGGGCCAATTATGGCAGATGTATTTAGGATAAAAGGCAATATCTTACCTTTTGAACTCCCTTTTGACTTTTAAAGTACTTTTAGTTTTTAATGTTTTCTGTTTTGTTTTCTACATTTTGACTAGTCATTGTTATTGGGTTTGTTTGTTTCTTTGCTTCCTGTTTGTATTTTGTATGATTTTCTGTCAATGAAATTCAGGATCGGTAAATCGAGAGACATTAACTGGATTAATAATTATCTAGAGGCATAGCACGGGAGGATAGGGGGAGATGGGGAGCTAATTTAGCCACAATGAGCATGAGAAGAAAATGTTCTGAAATTGATTGTAGTGGTGACTGCACAACTCTTCTTAATATGAAAGGATTAAATTGTATGATATGTGAACTATAAACTATAAAATTGTATGATATGTGAACAAAACTATTTTGAAAGATTTAAAATGAAAATAAACCGAGAATATATGTAAACTTTAGATATACGAATGGATTTAGAGCTTACACTCCATTGCAAGCTTTAATCGAAAAGCAATTAGTGTTTATAATGTGGTCCTTGCTTTCATGAAGTTACCACTGACAATCTGGGTGCTATGGCAAAGCATAGTGAAGCAATTAAATGGTGGCTATCAGAAAGAATAGAGTCTGAATCTTAAGGCTTGTTTTAAAACAAACGTCCATCTAAGTAAGGTGCCAGCTAAATCCACATGGAAGGAGCACACCAGCTTATGTAATCCAAGGATTATAAACAGTATCATAGAAGATCAGAGGAGAGAATGGTATTAGTGCCTAAATTCTGAGCACCCAGTTTGCAGAAGGCTATGCATGTCAGTGAAAGCCGAATATCCATTTGCAGAGTCCCAGTGTGGATGAAGCCTTCTGTTAAACTCTTTCAGACCATTGATGAGGAATGTGAATTGTCTTGCTCTCAGACAGAGTGTTTTGGAAAGTAGATTAATGCAAATCTAGTTAGGTTAAAATTTACATATTATCATTTGTTTTCCCTTTTGTCCCATTTTTAACTTGCTCTCATGTCTACTATCTTCTCCATTCCTTTGGATTAAGGTTTTTCTGTCTTATTTGGTTTTCACCATTGGGGTTTTAGGTATTATCATTATTATTTTAATCATTTTATTGGGGGCTCTTACAACTCATCACAATCCATATATACATCCATTGTGTCAAGCACATTTGTACATTTGTTACCCTCATCACTCTCAAAACATTTGCTTTCTACTTGAGCCCTGGTATCAGCTCCTTATTTTTTCCCCTCCATCCCCGTTCCCCCCTCCCTCATGAACCCTTGATAATTTATAAATTATTATGATTTGGTCATATCTTACACTGTCCAACATCTCCCTTCACCCACTTTTCTGTTGGTTTTCCACACAGACAGTAACAAAATTAACAGCTCCTTGGGGTTCTGAGAGGGAAGTATCGGCAGCAATGGGAGCTAACAGTAATGAGTACAAGAAGGAAGAAAATGCTCTAAAGTTGATTATGGTGATGATTTCACAACTCATCTTTAATGTATTTACACCTTTGCATTGCATAGCACATGGATTATATGCCAATAAAACTATTCTTTTTAAAAAAAGAGCACTCACTGAGATGAATTCACTGGAGAATTTTAATGAACATTCAAAGAATTATTGATATAGGGGGAGAATAAAATAAATTTAAAAAAAGAAATATTGATATCAATCCTCCTCAAACTCCTCTAAAGCATAGAGAGGAAAAAATGCTCCCTAACTTATTCTATGCCAGGGCAAAAGATCAACACACAAAAATCAGTTGGATTCCTTTACACCAATAAGGAATATTCTAAAAAGAAAATCAAGAAAATAGTACCATTTACAATAGCCTATAAAATTATGAAATACCTAGGAATGAATCTAACCAAGGATTTAAAAGACCTATACAATAAAACTATATAGCACTACTATATAGCACTATTGCAAGAAACGAAAAAGATTGACACAGAAGTGAAAAGTGGAAGAGAATTTTTATGCATGGACTGGAAGACAACATTGTGAACATGCCTATACTACCCAAAGGAACCTATAAATACATGGCACTGTTGGGCCAAATTCTTTACTGAAATGGAAAAATTAACCACCAGTTTCTATGCAAAGAAAAGAGGCTCTGAATAAATAAAGGAATACTGAACAGAACAAAGTTGGAGTCCTTACACGGCCAGACAGCTACGGTAATCAAAATACAGCTTCTGGCCCCAGTTCAATGAAAAACATGTAGGCCAATGGAATCAAATTGGACTCAAACAGACTTTCCACTAAAGAATGCAGAACTAAAACCATCTCTGGGTAGCTTATTTTCAACAAAGGGTCAACATCCACTCAACAGGGAAGATATAGTCTCTTCAACCAAAAGTGTTGGTGAAACAGGACATTCATTTGCAGAAAAATGTAACAGGGTCTATACCTCACAAAAATGAACTCAAAAGAGATCAAAGACTCAAATGTCAAAGGTGAAACTATCAAGTTCCTGGAAGATAGCAAAAAGACATCAACTACATAGCCTAATTTAAAACGATACAACTATACAACCTAATAAACTATACAACCTAATTTTTAAAAAAAGATGATCAAACACAAGTTCAAATACACAAAGAACAACAGGATACCCTAAAATTAAATACTTATGTTCACCAAAAGACTATCTTTCAAACAACTATTGCTACAGTTAAAGCAAGAGATCTTCAGAGCTGAACTAATGCTATCTACATGAAAGGAGAGGGTAAAGTTATGAGTTATTGATAAAGATTAACTTGGTATCTAAGTTTGGAATATGAATGAAAGAGAGGAATGAGTTAAGATGCCTTTCATAATTCAGAATTAAGAGGCACAGAATATGACAGCACCATTAATTAAAAAACACATGAGGAAGAACAGATCAGAGGTAAGACATGAAAGAAAAATATACTATATTTTGTAAATCCTAATGTGAGTTCTATTTCCTTTCCATTTCAGTATCTCTGAAATTAAGATCCATCCTATAATTGATGGCATCTAACAATTTATAATGGGCATTTTTGTAGTAGTTTATATAAGGTAATGCTGCATCTTATAATCAGTGACACTTTCAAAGAAAACAGGGTTTTATGTGATAAATGGTAACCCCCACCCAAAAGATATGCTCAAGTTCTAACTATCTGTGAATGTGAACTTATTTGCAGAGTCTTTGCAGATGAATTAGTTAACATGAGGTCATGCTAAAGTAGGATGGTTATTAATTCAGTACAACTGAGAAAAGAGGAAAATGAGACACAGAATGACAGCTGCAGACAGAAGGTAACCATACAAAGATGTAGACAGAGACTGGATGGGTCTACAAACCTAGGAGAATCAAGAATTGCTAACCAGAACCAGAGAGTAGAAGAGGCACGAGGTAGAGCCATCAGAAGGAATCACCTTGAGTTTGAACTTCTAGTCTCCACATATGTGGGAGAATAAACTTCTGGTGTTTAAAGCCCCAAACAACAAACCAAAGTATTTTATGAAAAGAGTTAAGTAGACCTTCTTAAACTAAAGCCTAAACCAAAAACTCATCCCACTGCCATCAAGTCAATTCCTGCTCATATCTGCCCTATATATACAGTTTCCTAAACTGTGACTCTTTATGGTAGTATACACCTCCTTTCTCCCCCCAAAAGCACAACCTACAGACTGGGGGGGGGGGGAATCTTCAGAAATGGCATATACAGTAAGTATATTAACTTTTAAATATATAAAAAACCTCCCCCCCTCCTAGAGGGATGAGTAAAAGAAAGGTGAGTGCAGGGAGACAGAGGACGATGTAAGATATGAAAATAATAATTTATAATTTATCAAGGATTCATGTGGGAGAGTGGGAGAGAGGGGGGGGGGAATGAGGAGCTGATATCAAGGCCTCAGAATAAGAAAATGCTTTGAAAATGCTGAGGGCAACATATGGACAAATGTGCTTGACACAATGGATGAATGTATGGATTGCAATAAGAGGTATAAGAGACCTCAGTAAAAGTATTTAATTAAAAACAAAAAACTTCCACAACTCAACAACAAGACAATCTGATTTTTTTTTAATGGGCAAAGGATATGCATGGACATTTCACCAAAGAGGACATTCAAGCAGCCAACAAACACATGAAAAGATGTTTGTTGTTATGATCCATGACAGAGATTCAAACGAACACCACAATGAGACAGCATCGCCTCGCCCCTCGAAAGACAGCACTGACAGAAAACAAAACAACATACAACTACAAATGTGGGTGAGGATGTGGGGAGATTGGAACACGTACACAGCTTGCTCTCCCTCTTGACTCATTCTGGAGTTGTTCTACATTTAAATGTTTCTTGTTTCTCAACAAGAGATTTTCTCTCTGGCTTATTTTAATATTTCCTGTAGTCGTTTCCTTGTTCCTTTTTTAAACTTTGCTGTTCCCCAGTTTATGAAGCGCATAAGGGGAGTGTATAGAGACAATAATAACTGGTGGAATAGCTTAGCAGGGCTGGGGGAGCAGTTTGAGGGTCATTGGGGAACAAGTGATGAATGAATATAGGAGTGAGGAGGATGCACTAGAATTGATTGTGGTGATGCATATACAACTCTTTTTAAATACGATTGAACTGTGGAAGTGTATGATATGTGGATAATATCTCAATAAAACTATTTGTTGTGGGGTGGGCGGTGGGCGTGGAGGAAAAGCAGGCGGAGAATCATGACCTAGAGCAGGGGTGTCAAACTGGCGGCCCACAGGCTGCATGGGCCCCAAGGTAATTTTTTGTGGCCCAGGATACTCTGAAATAAAATGAAAATAGAAAGAACTGTTATGGAGAAAATAGTGCTTAAGGGAGATCGAGGCAATACCGTACACACAATTCCCTTGTTAATACTTTTAACTACTGAAGATGAGTATACACTGGCCCAGTGCCTTTCCCGGGGGCCTGTGGACGTGTATAAACACGCTGACTCGGTTAGGGCGACGTTTGGAAGAGATATGTCCACCACTCTCAGTGTCACATAATGTACACAGATCCCAATAGCAAAAAGGTCAAAAAGAGCACTCTGGGTTGTGCTGTTATGAATCATCCCTCGCGGCAGCACTAGTTAACATTTTTAGAGGGAAGCCATTACGATTATACATCATGTTTGTCAGCTGTCCCAAATTTTGTGTTTTTTATTAGATACTGTGTTGTATTTTCCGGTCACAACCTAAGAGGTAAGTGAAAACCAGTAAGAGGAAAGGGCTGGCAAGTTTCGGGTGAAAAAGAATAATTTTAGTTTTATAAATACATTAAATAAAAGCAATTATATAGTGTTTTAGTTATCCTACCCATATTCCTGAATCCTCACTTCAAAATATAAATTTAACAAAATTTGTAAATGTGATGTGGCCCGCGTGCATCTTGTCTGCTGCACCCAATGGCCTGTGTTTTAATTGAGTTTGACCCCCCTGGGCTAGACAAATTGACATATATTCTGGAGGGACTCAAGTCAATCAATAACAGCATCCAAATAGAAAAAGTAAACATTTTGTAGTTTTTAAAAATAACTAAACCAATAACACAAAATCGAATTTTGCTCTAACTCCCCTTCAAATGAACTTAGTCTTTTTTGAATTTCTAGTTATTGACATTTGAGGTGATATTTTAACGAAACAAGATGAATCTTTTCCCCTCTATTTTTCAAAATCATTTAATTGGTGGTTCATACAGTTCTTATCATAATCCACACATCATCCATTGTGTCAAGCACATTTTTACATTTGTTGCCATCATGATTCTCAAAATATTTGCTTTCTACTTGAGCCCTTGGTATCAGCCCATTTCCCCTCCCTCCCTTATGAACCTTTGACAATTTATATTATTATTTTTTCATGTCTTACACTGACCAATGTCTCCCTTTACCCACTTTTCTGTTGTCCATCCCCCAGGGAGGGGGTTACATGTGGATCATGAATGTTTTAATAGCACAATGAGAACAGAACTACCCAATCCATGCAAGAGAGGGAATTTTAAGGCTATTTATCAAGACCATTCCTAAGGAAAATGAAAGAAAGATTATTGTAACTAACCGATGATGTACGTCATTGTAATAAACAGGTCTAGGTCAGTATGTTTTCCAAAGCTCCCCAAAGAATGTGTGTTTGCCCAGATGCAGACAGTTATCGAGCCAGGCTCAGGACTGGGTACCTTTCTATAAGAATGTTATGTATCCTGGGAACTGATTACAAGGATCCACATGTGACCTCCTCCCTGGGAGATGGACAGCAGAGAAGGGGGGGGGGGAGACTCCGGATAGGGCAAGATATGACAAAATAACAATGTATAAATTACCAAGGGGGAGGGAGGGAATAAAAAAAAGAGGACCTGATGCAAAGGACTTAAGTAGAGAGCAAATGCTTTGAGAATGATTGGGGCAGGGAATGTATGGATGCGCTTTATACAATTGATGTATGCATATGTATGGATTGTGATAAGAGTTGTATGAGCCCCTAATAAAATGTAAAAAAAGAAAAGGGAAAAAAAAAGAAAATGATTAGGGCAAAGAATGTACAGATGTGCTTTATACAACTGATGTGTGTATATGTATGGATTGTGATAAGAATTGTATGAGCCCCTAATAAAATGTTTAAAAAAAAAGAATGTTATGTATCCAAAAATCTCAAGCTTTCCTCAAAGAAGATCAATAGTTTCATAACTTCTGACCTTGGTGACTTCTTCCTTACGTGACTTTCCTTTATCACATAGCCCCAAGATGATGTCTGCCTGAAGGAGACCTGCTGTCAGGTGGCAGACTATGCTCAGGAGTCAGCGCAGCGCTCCAGAGCCGGGAGTTACAGCCTGAAGACGGTGCTGTCGGCCACAAGAATGAGATGCTTTCAAGCCACAATGTGACTCGTCTGGTCCAGAGGCCTCATCTGGACCCGAAACCGGTCCCGGTGGCAAAGAGCTCTGAAGCACACACAAAGGACACCACCCCTCTTAGTCTCAGGGCCCAACCCCTCCCCTACCCCCTGTTTTGCTTTCCTATATTTCCAATTCCCTCGAAGCACAGATTCAGCATTAAGTGGCCGCTCAAAATTTGACCATGCCGTCTGACAACATCTGCTGCTTCTAGAAACAGGATCTCCAGTGAAGCTGCCTTCGCATAGAAAAACTAGAAACCCTTAGAGTTGAGCCCATCCCCACCTCCTGCATCCCCAAATAACTTCAGAGATTTGGGAAAGGCTGGGTCCCCAGGTGCTGATGATCTATGTTCTCCAGTCTTCAGTACTGCCACCAGTACTGTCACCCTAACAAAGGTTTAGTCACTGTTAGCAGATTATTATGGAGAAGATGAGGAGGAAGGGCACACTTACATCCTGATTCAAGTTCAAAGGGATGCTCCAACTCTGAGCGTAGAAATAGGTAAGGTAGACAGACCTAAGAATCAGCAGAACCTTTTTCTCATAAATTAAATGACTCTTTTGAAAGTCAACTCCTGTTGCTTGGCAACCCTGATGTGTTGGGGCCAGGCAAAGTCTCAGGTGCAGTCAAGTCATAATTAGCAACAACGCTCCAAGATAAAATGGCTGAATTTAGCAAATTAAAATATAAGATGCATACTTACATTTGAATTTCCGATGAACCACAAATTGGGATTTGAAAGTATAAGTATGCCGCATGCAACATTGGGGCTATAGGATGCTAAACGCAGTACTGGTTGTTTGGGGTGTTTACCTGAGTACAGTGGTAAGTAGGCACTGTGTATTTTACCTAGAAACCTTCCTCCAAGCAAACAGCTCTTTCTGCCAAGCCCACGGCTGTCACCTCAGGGACCTCCATCCTCCTGAAGCTCGACAGGAGTTCTTTCCTGAGTCTTGAGACATTGATCATCTAGGAGGGTCGATCAGTGGCCAATCCCAGCAACAGTGACCCCTTCACTGCCTTTCTGCCTCTGCTCACGTCCCACCTCCTCCATGAGATCCACTTTCCCAGCCTATTTAGTTCTGGAATTATCCAGTGCCCTCTAACACTGTCTGCCTACTGTAGCTTGTTTTTCATAACCCTTCCTTCCTAACATGCTATTTTACGGTAATTGTCCCTTTCTCCCCAGTAGAACATATACTTCATGCAAGCAGTAAGCTGCTTTGTTCACTGGTATATCCCAGAGGTGACCCTGGAGCAAGATCTTAGTGAAGGACTTTACGAACCTTTTGCTTTATGCCTCAGTAACCATTTGGAGTAAATATGACAGAGGTCAACAGTGTTAGAGACATACTAAGTGTTCACTAAATATTTGCTTACTGCATCATCCACTGCCTAGATACGAAGGATCGGTACAGATATTTGTTGAGTGCTCATGATGTGTCAGGCACTACAAAAGGGGCCTTACATATAACTGAAACGTAATGCTCACAACATAGCAGCTCATGCACGTTCTATCACTACCGGAGAGAGCACAGTGACAATTACAGTTCTCTTCATCACATACTCTGTAACCTTTCCTGCAGCCTCCTCTGGAGCAGCAGAGATGGGTTGCACACCCTGTGCAGATGGGTAACATCATCAAAGAGGCTGTACGGTACATGGAAAGGCCACTGGGCTGACCTCCTAGGTCATGGTGGATGACATGGCCCTGCCCCTAACTGCCAAAGGGCTTAGACACTGTTCACAAGACAGAGGTGGTGCACCTAGCTCAGACAGGATAGGATGAATGTGTTTAGCACAGCCAGAGGCATGCAGTAAGTGCTCAATAGTTGCTCCTTAACATTGGGATGGTTCTCATGGGAACTGTGACCTGTCCCATGGATAGCCCTAGAGCCAAGCGCATGCAGTTGTGGCCAGGGAGTAAAGTGAACAGCAAAGGGCACCGAGAAGGACCTAGAGAAGGTCTAGTGTCTGAGCTCAAAAGAACAAGAGCTGTGGTGCTAAGAGGGTAATTGGCCACATTCTGACAGTAGGTCCTTGTCACACCATAGCCCCAGTGTCCCTCAGCCCAAGACTCCACACAAGGGTCTTCCTTCTGAGGGAAGAGATGGTAACCAGCCCCTGCAGGGGAAACAGGTCCATGTGAAATCTCCAGCCTCCTCTGACATTCAGGGTATAAAAGAAAACATTGAAAGCCATTGACATTGGTCAATAATCATGCTTGATGTGTCTTATTAATTAGGATCTCTTCTACCTAGGTTTTTCCCCACTTAAGAGATCACAGTACTGTGGCCAGGTCCTGTGGCCATTAGCCCTAGCATCACTCTCCCAGCATGTGGGGGCTATTTTGTGCAAGGACCCAGGCAACTCGCTGTAAATACCCTGAAAGCTCACCCACCCCACACATCAGTGCATATAGGCACTAAGCTTGCTAACACTCATGGTCCAAAGACCAGCAGAGCTTCCTTGACAAGCGGCATCCCCAGCAGCTTTTGCTAGTTAGGCCTGTTCTGGGTAGGATGGTGGTGCACAGGGAGCCTGAAGGCCAAGGAAAGGCAGCCAGAATGCATTATACTGTAGAGCAGCAGGGCCCAACACTGAAGGCATGCATGGTCAGGAGTGATGAGGGCTGGGAGGGTAGTTTGCCTTGAGGCAAGATCTCTGAATGCTCAGATTTCCCAACCTTCCTTTAAAAAGGGAGCTATTATGCTAAACAAACTAAACATATTCCATCATCACATTCTCATGTGCTACAGATTACATGCTAAGTGAAGGCCACAGACCTGCCCATATATGAGGGATTACCCTGAAGGCCATCAATTTGGGGGTCCACCTCCTCAAGCCCTGAGTGGATTACCATCACCCGCCTCTTTGTCCTGAAGAAAGATGAAGGGAGAGTTCAAGATCAGGGAGGTAAAAGGAAATAGCTACTGAGAACTTGCTATGTGGTAGACATGTCACAGCTTTACAGTCTAATTTATCTCTGGCAAATACTGTGTGATAACTATTATTTCCCCCAAGTTACAGATTAGAAAACTGAAGCTTATTAAGGTTAAGTTACTTGGTCAAGAGAAAGTAAAGTCTGGAAATAAAATGAGCGTTCACAGGGTTTGACTGGAATTCAAAGCAGACTAAGGAATTTGGCTTATTATTCAAATTAGCCTAACATTAAGTTAGAAATGGCCAAGGTTCCCATGGACTTGGCTCCTGGTAAACTATTTTTTTAATCCTAACACATGGGTTGGGAAAGGTCTCTGAACTAGGCTGTACCAAGGCTATACCAGACAATCCTGGCCATCTCTTGGCTCTGAGGATCTGATCTTTAAATCTCTAGGATAGAAAAGAGAAAAAATAGCAATAATAAAATATTAATATTGGACTGTAATCCACAAGACCAGCAGTTGGAAACTTCTAGTCACTCTAGGAGAAAAACAGGACTTTCTACTCCCTTAAAGTTACAGGCTTGGAAACCCACAAGGGTGTCCTATAGGGTTGCTATGAGTCAGCATTGATGGAAGTGAGTTTACAGTTGAGATGAACTATTGAGCTTAATAATATACAAGTCTACAACTCCCTGCCAGTGACATAGTATCTTTAAGCAACTGTTCCCAAAGCTTTTAATTTGACAATTCATAATGAAATTCATCAAGATGTCTACCCTTAATGGCTTCTTGTCCTCTCCTGAGCAACAACCAAACCAATTGTTACCGAAATGTTTTGAGGATGAAAGCTCTAAATTTAAATCCCATCAAAAGGCCACTCAGCACTCCGTTATTTTCTTCAAACCTACCGTTGCACGTCTTTGAGGACAATACAGTGCTACAAAACCAAACAGCTTAACACTAAATGGGGTCTTCCATTCTCTTCTAACAAAGAGATCTAGGTAGCTAAAACAGTACTCAGAATTAGAGACTTATTCTTCCAGTATTACATGATCCTAGACAAGTTACGGAATCTCCCCATTTGTTCCATTTGTAGACTATAAGTAACAGCCTCCAAAACCAAAACCCATTGCTGTTGGACAAATTCCAATTCATGGCAATCCTACGTATACTTAGCTAACTATAAAATAAGATAAGTACTGAACTGCCTGATAAATGTTTATTATTTTCCTTGAAGTAGTCTTCACGCTATTCTGAAGAAGATGGTGGCTGCCCCGTGTTCCCTTCCCCTACACTGTCCTCTCCAGCATCCAGAACTAGAGGGGGGTGCACGCACACACAGAGTCCGAGGGAAAGAGGACTGGTGAGGGCTTTTATCCCCTCAATTCAGGGGAGCCCACAGATAGGGCTCAGTAAGGAGCTAAGGACTTGGAACTGAGTTATGGGCTTGGGCAGAGGTTAGCCTGAAGTGATCTGCGAATCTTGGAGGAAAGTAACCATTGGCCTGTATGGCTCTGCCTGCATTCTCAGCCCCTCAGAGGAAAGAGAGAATCTGTAGTAGTGGGTGATGCTCTCTGCTCCTGATCTAAGAGGGCACAAGCAGGAGGGCATCAGTTATAGACTAGAGGTGCATGTGCTTATGTGCTTCTGGCCCACCCTCACTCCTACCATATGCAGGCCTGGATTTTATTAAATATTCCATCAATCCTAGACCTAGTCAGTCCACAGAGGGCAACCATCCTTCTAAGGACCTCAGCAGCTCGAGACAGGAAGACTAGAATAGTTAGAAGACAAAGAACACACACCAAGGAAAGAGAGTTACTGGGAGAGATAGATTTTCATAAAATAATAATAGGAGTAATACTCAGAGAAATGTTATTACAACACCCACTTAGGGCGGGGGGAAGTATTTCTTATAACCATGCTTTCCAACTACACAACTCTTAAATAAAAGACAAGTGTGGTTATATCAAATCCAACTCACTGCCAGAGAGTCTATTCCAACTAGACCCAAAAGATCAAGTGCAAGAAATAAAGCAGGGAAGAGGGTGTGGGGAGGGTGGGGGAAAATGAGGGCTTAAGTGGAGAGCAAATATTTTGAGAATGATGAGGACAATGAATGTACAAATGAGCTTGACACAATTGATGTATGTATGGATTGTGATAAGAGTTGTATGAGCCCCCAATAAAATGATTTTTAAAAAGAAAAGAAATAACAAAGCAAAAAGTAAAGGAAGGCAAGATAAGAATACTGAAAGTCCAATGAATGATGCCCCAAAACGACCATATACCAACCATATATACTCGAGTATAAGTCGACTCAAATATCAGCCGAGGCACCTAATTTTACCAGAAAAACTACGTTTAAAATGTGCTGAAAAACTCGGCTTATACACAAGTACATACGGTACTTACTATTCTAATGGCCTTTTTAAGATATGTATTAATCTGGTAGGCATGGATCTGCCTTTGTGAAAGAATATTAGTGTAAGTTTTGGTCTATCACCAACCCCCAATGTTTGTGTAGTGTCCAGTCACTTAAAAATTTAAGCTGTACCAGCCAACAAACTATGTACTACGCTTCATAGTGGGTCTCTACTCATAAAATTCCCAGTTTCCAACAGTGTCTAAAATTCTGTATCATTGACTAAATTAATGACACTATCAAAAGAATTACCTTATGTCCTAGGGAGATCATTGATAATTTTCTCTAAAATAAAATGACAATATTACTAAGGTGAAATGGAGACATACATAAGATATATAAATAAATTTTGGGCTTGCACCTAATTTTTACCCCAATCTAGAAATAACTAGTTCTAATGACATGGCCCTGCTCCGGGCTCACCCTCATGAAAAGATCACCGAAGACAAGAGTGCTCTAGCAGAGTATCGAAGGAACCAGATAGTACCTGGTATCAGAAGGAATAGTGTCTAGGGTCTTAAAGGCTTGCATTCAAACAAGTAGCCATCTAAGTCAGGTGTCAACTAAGTCCACATGGAAGAAGCCACCAGCCTGTATGATCCAAGGATTGCAAATAATAAAGTTCCTATCTGAAGGAGGGAATCGTATCAGAGCTTAAACTGTGAACACCTGATTTGCTGAAGGCTACGGATGAGAGTGGAAGCCTAAATCCATTCTGAGGGTCCACAGATGGATTAAGCCTTTGGTGAGTCCCCTCTGACCATAGTTGAGGGATGTGAATACACTTGTTATCTGACAGCATTGTAAAGCTGATTACAGCAGCTGTAGTTAAGTTAAAATGTAATATCTCTCATTTGATCTCCATTTTGACTCATTTTAAAGTTGTTCCAGTTTAAAAAAAAAAAAGTGAAGTGAAATACATCTGGATTAAGCCTCTGGTGAATTCCCTCTGACTATAGACTAAGGCTATAAATAGCCTACTAATCTTTCAGAACGCATTAGAAAGTGGATTATTGCAGATGTAGTTAGGTTAAAACAACACATCACTTGAATAAAAGGGAGATCAAATGATAAGGTGTTAAATTTTAACCTAACTGCATCTGCAATAATAATTGAATGATACATGAATATGCCAATAAAATTGTTTTTTAAAAAGACAAGAGGCTAAGTTGTAAATCGATACAGAAGCAGACTGCCATAACTTTTGCCTGAAAAGTAGGTTAGAACCACTGACCTTCCATTTACCTGTTGAGCACCTAACCACTCTACTACCCCTATACTACCTTGCCCTGAGGACTAACATGTACTAATAGACTTTCCAAGAGATACAAGAAAAGAAGCAGTAAGTTGCCTTAGATTTATTTTATATATTAGTGTGGTAGTTAAATAATCTCATGTCAACTTGATAAATAGAGTGAGGGTGTGGAGTCTAGCCTGTCAATTGGGTCACAGACTGATAGTACCTTCTTGTGGGCACGGCCTTCCAATAAGGAAGGCCCTGGGAACTAACCCCCAACCCCTCTCTGCTTCAACTTCCTGTTGATGAGCCACTTCGAGTGATGCTGATGGCAGCCAGATCCCTGGAGATGTGTCCACCTCCATTGGAACTACAAGACTTTCCACCCACTGGCCTGTGATTTTCCTGCATTCTGCATCATTGCATGTGACTGTGTGAGTCTGAAGAGGGATTTATGGACAAGTATTAGACGTATGGAGGATTAGTATTGGATTTATGCACTTAATCTGCACTGGGTTGGGATGTTTGCTTGATATATAATTACTCCTTGATACAAAGCTCTCTTACATACACGAGTGTTCCTGGATTTTTTCTCTACTCAACCCAGCCTAACACAATTAGCTTTCATAATATTAAACCAAATAGTCCTTAAGGATTTTTTTTTTAACTTTAGCCTTATTTAATTTCAATCAGGCTAGACTAAGAAGAACTACAAAGAAAGGCCTGGTGATCTACTTCTGAAAAATCAGACAATAAAGGTCCTATGCTCTGGGCCTCCACTCAAGTACTCCCTCAAGCAAGAACATTTTGTTCTATTAAACTGGCATTCCATGATGCTCACCTTCCCAACACAATCGCTGAAGACAAATGGGTGCATAAGCAAATGTGGTGAAGAAAGCTGATGGTGCCAAGCCATCAAAATATACAGCATCTGGAGTCTTAAAAGCTTGATTAAAGGTAAATAAGCAGCCATCTAGTTCAGAAGCAACAAAGTCCACATGGAAGAAGCACACCAGCCTGTGTGATCTCCAGGTGTCAAAGAGTCACGGGGAGGAGATGAGCCAGTCAGGATGCAGTGTAGCAATGATGAAACATACAACTTTCTTCATGATTCCAATTCTACCTTACAAATCCAGTTAGACCAGAGGATGTACACTGGTACAGATAGGAACTGGAAACACAGGGAATCCCGGTCAGGTGATCCCTTCAGGAGCAGTGGTGAGAGTGGCCATACTGGGAGGGTGGAAAGAAGGTGGGGTACAAAGGGGGAAATGATTACAAGAATCTACATATAACTTCCTCCCTGAGGGGATGAAAAACAGAAAAGTGGGCAAAGGGAGATGTTGGATGGTGTAAGATATGACAAAATAATAATTTATGAGGGAGGGGGGAAAATGAGGAGCTGATACCAAGGGCTTAAGTAGAAAGCAAATGTTTTGAGAATGATGAGGGCAACAAATGTGCTTGACCCACAATGGATGTTTGCATAGATTGTGATAAGAGTTGTACGAGCCCCCAATAAAATGATTTAAAAAATAATCATAATAAAAAGTAAAAGTCCTATGGATCATAATAGTCTAAATCTGCACAGGTCATAGTGCTGGGGCAGGATTAGGCAACATTTCATTGATAATTCTCAGGGATGATGTGTCAGCAGCTAACAAGAAAAAGTCCTATCTGGTAATTCTTTATCTAGCAAAAATGAATTAAAAGCAGAGTATTAACTGTACCACCTTTAAAATTCAAGGGAAAAACATGTACCATCATGTATGAAAACATATAAAAAGCATTCTTTGTCAATATACATCTAAATAAAGGAATTATCAAGTGCAAGGAAAGTATTGAAAGAATTATTTTTTGTTTCATTAATCAAACTTTAAAATAACATACTTTATAATAAAGCTATCAGAAGACAATCCCTTATGGTTTTACATCTATGGAGACTAAAGTTACACTCAAAATGCACATTGAAATGGTTGCTGTAGAGTATTGACAATTTTCAGTAGCTAGAAAATGAAGATTTAAAAAAATGCCCTAATTATAAATCCTGGATACAAAGTTCTTCCTAGAAAAACTCCCAGAATGACTGTGCTTTTTCTGTATCTTTTCAAAGCAGACATTTGGACGTGGAAATATATCCAAAAGGCCCTTAAGCTCTGACCGTCCACTGGATTAATGAGGAATTCAGCCATGTTTCTATCTTTCTGACTGTACCAAAAATTTCTGTGATACCAAATCAATTTTTTGTGAGAGTACAAGTGTCCCTTATATTTCTTTTGTCCTCCAGAGAAGATACTAAAATTGATGATCATTAAAAGAGGACAATGAGGAGAGTGGAAAATCAGAAATAATTCTCTTATCTTGAAAGAAAAAAGAAACATCATCTCATTCCTACTTTCTCTGAATTGCATGAAATAGCAATTACATGCATATATGTTAGGAAAGATTTAAGACTATGTTAAAGCAACATTTGAAGTTTACTTCTGAAAATATTAAAAAACTCTCTTTAAGCAGTGAAGAAAGAAGATTATGGGATTGGGTCAATGAAACTGCACCAACTCCGTAGACTGACCAAATATTCAAATCCAGGAGTTGAGTTATTATTGGATTCTAAATTAGCAGACAAAAGCAACTTTCCCCACCTGAAACTGAGCATTTCTTCAATTTCACAGTTGTGAAGTATACTGACTACAGATGAAATCAAACCCCTGATAGCAAAATAAAATCTTATTTCTGTATTATACCATCAAATTATTACATTTGAACTCCTAAATTTTAAAATAAAAGGCAAATATTCTTTTAAAACTTCAGATGGTTTTTGTATCTTAAATGTTCACCCTTCAAAATGAAACTTAGCCTTGACTTAAGCCAGCATTTAGTTAATTGGACACAATGTACACTTGGTGAAAATCACATAAGTGTGTGAGTGTGTGTGTGTGTGTTAAAAAAGATAATAAACTCTCTGGACGATGCATAATAGAAACTAAAAATAAGAACTCTTGATATAAAAGGTCCTGTTCTGGGTAAAATAATTAAGGAAATAATATGCACAATAATGTTTATGCTTACTTCACGTGGACAGGTACAGGTGGCGAGAGGAGCTATCAGTGGCCCCATAACCCTACACTGACAACCAGGGCTGACTGGTAATGTTGACAGTGAGTAGGAGCTTGGCACTGGTGAGAGTGTGTGAAAAGTCCTGGCCCAGCACTTGCTGGTTGTACCAATGTGGGAAAGTTAATGTTTCTGTGCCTCAGCTTCTTACTCTCTTAATGGGGGTTATAACAACAGTTATTTTGTAGTGTTACTATGAGAACTAATGGGCATTCAACATGGGTTTGTACGTAGGTGTTGGTTATACATGACCTATAATTTTTAAGTTGATCTGACCTTCTCTTGTATCATGTCCTACTCTCCCCTCCCTAAGTATGCTCCTTCTGTGTTGACTGATCCAAGGGGCCAGAGACCCTATGCAAATTACTTCTCTATGATTCAGCATCCTCACATCTAAAATCAGGATAATAGTACCTACCTTCTAGGGTTGTTATGAGGATTATATATGATGAAAAGTACAGAATGTATCACAAAATAAGGGACATACAAGAACTTGTTAAGCTAAGAAAAGGATAAAGGAGCTGGCTTCCCTGCACATTCCCAATACATTGCTGCGAGGGGGATCTTTATTAGAAAATGGGCAGGTGGTAATTGGTCACTTGCTGGAGAGTTCCTACAGGCCAGTCTGCTCACTTTTCCATTCAGGATAGCTATCCCTTTAAGACATATTCCAAAGTTGCTTCAGTATCTCAAGCATAAGAAATTTATGACCCCATAAAGCAGACCAATTCACTATCCACCATTTTGAATGTTAGGCTTGCTTGGCTCATGATACACATTCTTCATTGGTGCCAATCCTCATGCCAATTTGTTGTTCTTTATTTATTACATTCATTCATTCATTCATTCCGTCACAAAATGGAGTATTCGCTATACTTAACCATGACTAGTACATCCAAGACTGAATCCAGCGGTAAATGAATCCGCTTGTTTGGGACGAAAAGGAGTGGCAGGAGGTGATCAGAAGGAACGTGGTGATTTTGATTCTCAGAGACAGCGACATCTAAACAAGCTGTGGATTGGGAAGGAAGCTAAAGGGGAAGCTAGGAATCCAATAGGCAAAGCCATGGGATAAAGTGTCTTGCTTCCTTAAAGCTGATAGCAATGACAATTATGTAAGAAGTAGGATTTGTGGATCTGAACTTTTTTAAAAAAGGTTCTATTAAACACACACCTACATGTGACCAGATTTTCATACTTTACAATGATTCATCATGAAATTCACAAATAAGGAGCTGGGTGGAAGCTCTTTATTCCATGTATCCATCTAAGTATAGCATCATCTTTGTTATAAAGTGTTAGGTGTTTGATTATTTTAAAAATTTATCCTTTTGAAGGTCATTCGCTCACGCCACACCCCAAGATAATATAGTAGTTCCTCTAGCCAGTAAGGTTTTACCTTATGATTTTTTTGGTTATTGTTTTGTTTTTTTCCCAAGAGAAACCCTCAGTGCTTGCCCATGTATTACATTTGTTAGGTAAATCTATGCACACGACTCAACTCTGAGTCCAGACACCATTCTTGGCAATGGTAGCAACTGCAAATGCCCACTTGTCGACATTTACATTAAGGAGTCCACAGGAAGGGTGGTCGCTCTAGGACAATCAGCCTGCAGCTGCTGCGGAGCTATCAGGGTAAGAATAGCAGCCATTCTCTCCTGTCCCCATCTTTGAACTAACACTCCCTAGCTTGAGACAGACAGCTTGTCCTTCCTGGATAATTTTTGTGTTCTTAAAGATCTAGCTTAAATTCTGGAAAGATGGACAATGTACACAAACCACCATTCCAATCCCTGCCCACCAATACAACAACACATTCAACAAGAAAATGGTGCTCAAGCTTGGAAGGACTCTGAATCAGAGATCACAGAAAGGCAGCAGGGACCAAGACAGACAAGTATCAACAAATCATGCATGAAGTAGGACAATTGCTTCTCCCACTGTCCTTACCCTCCCTTAGTCACAGGGGTCACTGCCTGCTATTAATGGAGTTGTCAGATGCGATCTAGTGGGTTCCACTCTATAGCAACCCTCTGCACAAGAATGAAACACTGCTAGGTACTTTTCCATCCTCGGAATCATTGCTAATTTGACCTATTGTTGCAGCCACTGTGTCACTCCATTTCCTTGATGGTCTTCCTCTCTCTTGATGACTCTCAATGTTAACAAGCATAATGTCCTTTGTCAAGGACTTGTCCCTCCTGAGGGCATATCCAAAGTATGTGAAACAGACTCTTGCCTCCTTCCTTCAAAGGAGCATTCTGGCTGTACTTCTTCTAAGACATATTTGGTAGTTCTTCGGTAAGTTCCTAGTATTTTCAACGTTCTTCAACATCATCCTAAAAATGCATCAATTTTTTAGTCTTCCTAATTTATTCTCCAACTTCCGCATGGTTATGAGATGACTGAAAATACCACAGAGTGGGCCAGGCACACCTTAGTCCTCAAACTGATATTCTTGATCTTCAACACTTTACAGAGGTCTTGTGCAGCAGATTTGCCCAATGCAGTGCATCACCTGATTTCTTGACTGCTGCTTTCATGAGCATCAATTGTGGATTCAGGAAAAATTAAATCCTTGAAACAACATTTTCTCCATTTATCATGATATTGTCTATTGATTTAGTTGTAAAAAGGTTGCTTTTCTTTACATTGAGTTGCTATCACACTGAGGACTGCAGTCCTTGGTCTTTATCACCAAGTGCTTCAAGTCTTTCTCAATTTTGGCAAGTAAGGTTGTGTCATCTGCATATTGGAGGTTTTTAATAAGCCTTCTTCCTATCCTGATGCCCAATTCTTCTTCATATAGTTCAGCTTCTCAGATTATGGGCTCAGCAAACAGACTGAATAGATATGGTAAAAGGATATATCCCTGAAACACACTTTCCTCGTTTTAAACCACACAACATTCTCTTGTTATGTTCATATGACCGCCTCTTGGCCCAAGGTCAAGTTCCACATGAGCACAATGAAGTGTTTTAGAGTACCCATTTTTCTCAGTGCTACCCAGTTAGTCATGATCCATGCAGTTAAATGCTTTTGCACAGTCAATAAACAAAAGCAAACATCTTTCTAGTCTTTTCTGCTTTTAGCCAAGATCCATCCGACATGAGCAAGGCTATCCCTTGTGTTTTCTTCTGAATCTGGTTTCAATTACTGACAGCTTTGTCAGTGTACCATTGCAACTGTTGTTGTAAGATCTTAAGCAAACATTTGTTTGCATGTGATACAAATGATATTACTTGATATAAATATACACATTTTTGCTTTCTGTTGGGTCAACCTTTCTTTGAACTGGATATAAATATGGATTTCTTCCAGTGACTGGCCAGGTAGTTGTCTTCCTGACTTCTTGACACAGATGAGTAAGTGCTTCCAGTGCTTCATAAACTGTTGGATTATTTCCATTGGTATGCCATCAATTCCTGGAGATCGGTTTTTTACTAAGTCCTTCAGTGCAGCTAAGACTTCTTCCTTCTTCAGCACTATCTGTTCTTGGTCATGTGCGACCTCTTGAAAGGATTGATTGTTGACCAGTTCTTTTTGATACACGGCCCGTGTATTCCTTACATTGTCTTTCGATGCTTCTTGCATCATTCCATATTTGTCCATAGAATCTCTCAGTATGGCAATTTGACACTTGGATTTTTTTTTCTTCAGCTCTTTCAGCTTGAGATGCTAAGTGTGCGCTTCCTTTTTGTCTAATTCCAAATCTTGGCACATTTCATTATAACACTTTATTTTGTCTTCTCAACCTAAGGCCCTTTGTAATTTTCTGTTCAGCTTTTACTTCATCATTTGTTCCATTCATTTTAGCTATTCTAGATTCAAGAGCAAGTTTCTTCTGACATCACTTGATGTCCTTTCTTTCTTGTCTTTTTAATGACCATTTGTTTTCATGTCTGATGTTCTTGATGTCCACAGCTTGTCAGGTCTTTTGGCATTAATGTTCAATGAGTCAAATCTATTCTTCACATGTTCTCAAAATTCAGGTGGAATATACTCAAGGTTATAATTTGGTTCTCACATGCTTGTTTTAATTTTCTTCAAGTTCATCCTAAACTTATAGGTGAGTTATTTATAGTCCATTCCACAAATCAACCCCTAGCCTCATTTTGGCTAATGATATGGTGCTTCTCATTGTTTCTTCCCACAGATGTGGTCAATGTGATTTCTGTACATTCTCTCTGGTTAATTCCACGTGTACAGTCACTGTTTACCTTGTTGAAAAAAATCTTGCAAAATTCTATCATAGAATCTGCAGCTTAATTTTTATCACCAAAGCAATAATTTCAACCTATTGTTTCTTCCTTTGTTTCTAACTTCTGCCTTCCAATTATCAATAATTACCTATGACTCTTTATTGTATGCTTAAGTTATAACCTAAAGAAGCTGGCATAATTCTTTATTTAACACTAGAATTTTAGGTTGGTGTATACGTTTGAATAACAGTTGTATGAAATGGACTTCTTTGTAGGAGCATAGATATTATGCTATTACAGACAGCCTGTACTTCAAGATAGATCTGGGAATGTGTTTTTGATGATGAATGGAATGCCATTCCTCTAATTTGTTATTCCCAGCATAGTAAAAACCATATGATTGTGACTCAAAATGGCCACTGCTAGTCCATTCCAGCTCACTAATGTCTAAGATATCTGTCTTTATGCATTTTATTTCATTTCTGATTTCCAGTTCTCCTAGATTCAGGCTTCATCCATCTCATGTTCCATCTATTAAATGTTTTGCAGCTGTTTATTCTCACTTTAAGTTATTCCCTATCAGCAAATGAAAGTTCCCAAAGTCTTATTTCATTTTCATCATTATAGTAGACTCTAAATTGGTAGCACTTCCTTAATCATATTTGGAGTGTCCTCTGATGAGGGGCTCATCTTCCAGCACTATATCTGACTGCTATTCATAAGATTTTCATTGGCTAGTCCTCAGAAGTGGCAGGCTCGTCCTTTTTCATGGTCTTTCCTTCGTCTGGAAACTCTGCTCACTTCGTGTGACCCTGCTGGTATTTAGAATACATAACTTCTAACATCACCGCAACATGCAAGCCCTAACAGTGCAATCACCTGGCAGTCAAGACTGACACAAAGAGAGTAGAATGTTATAAGCTGTAGCTCTTGAGAGATTCATGGTAATCACTAAGAAAATATCAGAAAATATGTATTTTTTAAAGGAAAAGGGAACCAAAAGGGCTCGCCATAATAAACCAATGAAATACAAAAGACCAAAATTAGGTAACATAAAGCCAGAAGAAAGTCACTTATTAGTAATTGTAGTGAGTGGAAGTAAACTAAGTGTGCCAATCATAAGGCAAAGAATGGCTGGACTTCTGGCAAGATGAGAAACTAGGTAGACAATGTACCTAGACCCTCTAAAACAAAAGGCATTAGAAACCAAATGAAACAGATAATTTATTAGTCTGGATACTTTAAAGAAACAAATCCTCAGTAATTCATATATAAGAGAGAGTTTTATATAAAGGTTAAGTGATCATCAAGAAAACATCCCAACCCAGTGCTGCCCAAGCCCACAAGTCCAACATTAACCCATATGTCCAACACCAGTCCACAAAGTCCTCCTCCATCTCACAAAACACACACAATGATGCCAACTTCAAGAGTAAAGCTGAATCAGTGAATGTGTAAGCATCTCAGCACTGGTAGGGGTCTCCCCACGGCTGCTCCAGCACCCAAGGCTGCATGGGGGTAGGTTCATGTGGCTTCTCCTCATGGATGTCTTGCAGGAAGTCAGCCTTGCAAGCCGAAGAAGGGAACTGCTAAGGCAGCTACACCCTGGTACAACTATCAGAAAGCAAGAGACCCTAGAACTAGAAAGGCGAGGCTCACCGAGCCACTTATACCTCCGCCCTTCAATTAATCCCACATCTGTTTATGGGCCAGGTTGGCATAATAAACTAACTAACTCACAGATATGGAAGAGTATTTCTAGAATCCTGAAAAAAGGAAAGAATAAAGTGAACCGGCTATCAAAAGATATAGCATCTGGGTGTTAAAGGCTTGAAGATAAACAAGCAGCCATCTAGCTCAGAAGCAACAAAGCCCACATGGAAGAAGCACACGAGTCTGTGTGACCACAAGATGTCGAAGGGATCAGGTATCAGGCATCAAAGAACAAAAAATCATATCATTGTAAATGAGGATGAGTGGAGAGTGGAGACCCAAAGCCCATCTGTGGGCAACTGGACACCTCCTTACAGAAGGGTAGTGGGGAGGAGACGAGCCACTCAGGGTGCTGGGTATCAATGATAAAACATACAACTTTCCTCTAGTTCTTAAATGCTTCCTCCCCCCACTATTATGATCCCAATTCTACTTTACAAATATGGCTAGACCAGAGGATATATATTGGTAAAGAAAGGAACTGGAAACACAGGAAATCAAGGACAGATGAACTCCTCGGGACCAGTGGTGAGAGTGGCAATACCTGGAGAGTAGAGGGAAGGCAGGGTAGAGAGGGGGAACTGGATTACAAGGATCTACATATAACCTCCTCCTTGTGGGATAGACAACAGAAAAGTGGGTGAGGGGAGATGTCGGACAGTGTAAGACATGACAAAATAAAAATTCATAAATTATCAAGGGTTCATGAGAGAACGGGGAGTGGGGAGGGGGGGAATGAAGAGCTGGTATCAATGGCTCAAGTAAAAAGCAAATATTTTGAGAATGATGATGGCAAATGTACAAACATGCTTGACACAATGAATGTATGTATGGATTGTGATAAGAGTTGTATAAGCCCCTAATAAAATGATTTTTTAAAAAAAGAAGAAGGAAAACACTCTCAGGATTAGAATTCAATAATGGATTATCATTAATCCATATCAATTAATTATATTCAGTTAAACATAGTATGTAAATAGTATATTTAATATAGTGTTTATGGATAATATTTAATATAATTGCTAGTTATAATTATATTTTCATTAAATGGGATTGTTTATTATAATTATAATAAATACAAGTATATCATATTAAATATATAATTAATCCATATATTTAATTAATTATATTTAATTAAATATAGTAATTAAAAGTTCTATTATAAGTACAAACAGGAAAAAAAACCTCTACTGTTGATGAGTGAGTTTCAATTCACAGTGACACTACACAACAGAACAGAACTGCTTCATAGGTTTCTGAGATCAGAAGTCTTTATGGGAGAGCATATAGCCTTGTTTTCCTCCTGCAGAGTAGCTGAACAATCTGAACTTCTGACCTTGTGGTTAGCAGTCCAATGCTTAACTTACTGCACCACCAGAGCTCCTTACACAGAAAAAGACAAATAAATGGTTCCTCATCAACATTAAAATCTTTCTTACTAGTTAGAAGGTAAACACATGCTAACTTGGATGATGGGGAAGCCATTCTATAAGATGGGGGTCAGCAAAAATATGGAGGCAGGGGAAAATATTGGGATAAATACAAGAGTTAAAAGTAACAGAAATAAATACTGTTGGATACACAATCCTGCAATAACAATGATTTACAAGCAGCAGCTTTAGAGATTTAAAATTTAAAGGAGTTGTGCATGTGCAAAGGAGTGAGAATATATCCGCAAAAATATAAATATATATTGATATTTGTACATAGGTATTTAATTTTACTACAAATACATACATGAATGTGGTAAAGTATACAAGGGGAAAGTTATGAAAACTTTGTAGGCATAACCAAATACCTCTAGATCATTGTATCAGGGAACGGTTGAAATAACACATCCTACCTTGGTAAGTAGTAACTGGGGTTTTAAAACCTGATGAGTATTTAAATTGCAACTACGGATCTCTCTCCATTCAAAAGAAAGCCATGAAAACTGAATACACTTGGAAACACTTAGTCCCCAGGACTAATGGATCATGTCAACAGAGTCTCCATAGCCCTGAGACCAGAAGAACTAGATGGTGCTTAGCAGTCACTAACTGCTCTGAGAGAAATAACATTAGAAAGTCTTGGATAGAGTTGGGGAAAAGTGTCGAACAAATCAAAAGACCAGGATATTGGTCACCTAGAGACTGGTGAACCCCTGAGACTAGGACCCTTAGTCATTCTTCCATTCTGGAATTGAAACCCACCCTCATGGCTTAATTTAACCCAATTAATTGATAAGTCTGGGAAACAATAGCATTAGTGAAGTAGGCACATCTTAGGATAATCAAATACTTGAAATCACAAGGGCAGCATGTACCCAATGGCAAAGTTTAGAAGAGTTAGGAAAGAAGGTGAGATGGAAACAAAGAGGAAGTGAGATTAGGATGTTACATTGCGGGGATCGCAACCAATGAGATGAAACAAAATGTCTATTCATTGTTGAATGTAAATCTGATCAGCTCTGTAAACTTTCATCCAATTCACAATTGAGAAAGTTAGAAATAAGGGGAAAAATAAGAGAGTACCAAAAAAGTAACGCGACAAGTTGTCACCTGGGAGAATATCTTTGGAAACTATTTATGTGGCAATAATCTAATAACCAGAATATATACAACTCTTTGACAACTGAACTCCAAAAAGCAAATAGCTCAATTTTAAAATGAGCTAAAGCTTGAAAGTCATTTCACCAAATGAATATTCAAATGTCCACCAAACACATGCAAAGATGGTCAGCATCATTCCTCAGAGATATGCATTTCAAAACCACAATGAGATACCATTTCACTCCCATTTGTACAACTAAGAAGCCCTGGTGGCATAATGGGTTACATGTTGGGTTACCAACTGCAAGGTAAGCAGTTCAAAACCCTGGGGGGGGAAAACGAGACTTTCTGAGTCCATAAAGATTTACAGTCTCTGAAACCCCAAAGGAGCAGTTCTACCCTGTCCTATGCAATAATTTGAACTTGACTCAATGGTAGTTCAAATTTGGTTTTGGCGAGAGGACAGTTAAGTTTTTGGGTTTTTTTAATTTTGACAAAGATGTGGGGAAATTGAAATCCTTGTCCCTGGGTGGAAATGAAAACTCTTGTGGAGAACGGTGTGATGTGTACCAAAAAACTAAAATCAGAGCGACCATAGGACGCAGCAATTCCACTTCTAAGTATATACTCAAAAGACCTGAAAGCTGACACTTAAACGAAACTTGGACATCAGTACTTGCTGGAGCGCTATTCACATTCGCCAAAAGGAAGAAACAACCTAAATGCCCATCAACAGACGAGAGAATAAATAAAATGGGCTTTCTACTCTTGTAAAGAGTTAGTCTCAAAACTCACAAGGGCACTTGAACCCTGTCCTACAGGGTTGCTATGAGTCATCATCAACTCCATGGCAGTGAGTGAGTATGTACAACTAAATACTTCATGGGACTTTGTTCCTGGGTTTGGAGATCATCGTTTCATGGGCAACCCGGCTGATTGGTCTAGCAATGTGTTCAGTGCTTATATTCCACTTGGTAGTCTGCTGTGTAGTATCAGGGATCTTAAAAGCTTGGAACACAATGAATTGGAAAATGGAAGGATATGAAGAGGTTGAGGATGTGGAATGTGTGGCTAATTGGCTTCATTAATAACTGCATCTTTTGTCATAAGAAATGGATGATTACAGCTACAACTGAATGTTTTGACCAAAGATTCCATAGACCCCTAAACAAAAAGGAGAAACCACCCTGAAATAATCTGTAAACCTTACACCAAAAATCTCCACTGAAGTAATTTTAAAACTAAACAATAGCATAGCTTAACTAGTTGTTGTTTTGTTTTTTTAAAGGTTGGCCCTGTGCATTAGGCACTTCAAAAATTATTTTATTGGGTGCTCGTATAGCTCTTATCGTAATCCATACATACATCCACTGTGTCAAGTACATTTGTACATATGTTGATATTATTTTCAAGACATTTTCTTTCCACTTGAGCCCTTGGTATCAGCTCATTTTTTACCTCCCTCCCCAACCCTTCCTTCCCCATGAACCCTTGATAATTTATAAATTATTTTTTCACGTCTTACACTGACCAATGTCTCCCTTCACCCACTTTTCTGTTATCCACACCCCCTGGGAGAGGGTTATATGTAGATCATTGTGATTGGCTCCCCTTTTCTCCCTCCTCCTTCCCCTTCCCCTCCACCTGGTATCGCTACTCTCATTATTGGTCCTGAGGGGTTTATCTGTCCTGAATTCCCTGTGTTTCCAGCTCTTATCTGTACCAGTGTACATGCTCTGGTTTAGCCGGATTTGTAAGGCAGAATTGGGATCAGGATAGTGGGAGGTAGGAAGCATTAAAGAACTAGAGGAAAGCATTAGACACTTTTAGGAAATATCGATATGGGATCAAACTGACAAGACCTTGAATGATTAAATAGGAACCTCAGTGGTCAGTGAGTGAATGGGAAACAAACAATTCAGAAAAGGAGGGTGAGAGTGATCACATACTTGAAGAACGTAATAAACACTGTTAAATAGTACATGTAGAAACTGTTGAGTTGGTGTCTATATTGCTGTTTATTCTCAAGAACAGTAACAACAAAAATACAATTTAGAACTGTCTCCTGTTTGCCCAGGTAGCTGGATTCGGTGACATAGCCCTGGATGCCACATAAACATTTATCTACCCTGGCCATTGCATTTATCAGAGACTCGTTTCTTTCCTTCTCCTTTATCTCTCCTGCCTTACCCCAGGGAACATGTCTTATGTCTTGTTCAGTCTCAGCAGAGTTCAGTGTGCTTTCTGAATTAATAGACGGCACATCTCACATGCTGGTAGGAGCTGGTGGGAAAACTGTTTGGCAGCCTCTACTAAAGCTGAAATGCTCAGCTGGGGGTGATTATTTCCTGGGGGATTTGTAGCAATGAGTGGTAGCATTTCTGGTTGCCACTACTGGCATCTAGTGGGCAGAAGTTGCTAAATCCCCTACAACACACAGGACTAGATAGCTCCCAATAACAAAGAACTGCCAAGGGCAAAATGTCAATGATACTAGTATTGAGAAACACTACACTATATCTAAATATACACCTAATCTTTATCCCAGAAATCCCCTACCAAGACTTATGAACTCAAGAAAAAGTATCCATATGACCATCTCAAAACACATACAACTGAGTATAGGAGCTTTATTCATAAAAGTCTCAACTCTGGAGACACAAAATGCATGAATAGGACAATGGATATTTACTATATTTGTGCAATGAATACCACACAACAAAAATAATGCTACATGCAATAATATGGATGCACCTTACAGACATGGTAAGTTAAAGAACGAGACCAAAATAAGTCAAGGTGAAAGAAGTCGGAGAAAAGGCCACCTCTGGCAGGAGAAGTACTAATTTTGAAGAAAGAAGAGGGAACCTTTGGGGGTGCCAGAAATGTTCTTTACTTTGATCTGCTTGATAGTTAAGTGAGTATACCACTCATAAAAAATGTGATTATGCTGTACAGTGTGATTTAGGCACTGCTCTGGTGGCATAGTGGTTACAGTATTGAACTGCTAACTTCAAGGTCAGAAGTTCAAAATGACCAGTTGCTCCATGTAAGAAAGTTGAGGCGTTCTATTCCTATAAAGAGTTAATCTTGGAAACTCACAGGGGCAGTTCTACCCTGTCCTACAGGGGCATTATGAGTCAGCATCAACTTGATAGCAATGACTTTGATACACATTATACTGTAATACTAATAATTTAAACATATACTCATATAGGAACCTCCCTTCAACAGGAATTATGCATTGGTTTGCTGCCTTGTAAGCAAGCTTTTTTTTCCTCCCTAAATTTTATTTATTTGTTATTGTTGTTGAGAATACTCGTATATACCAACTCAACAAAACATACACCAATTCAACATTTTCTACATGTAATGGCACTGATTTCATTCTTCAAGTTGTGCAACCTTTTGTAGTAGTTTCACCCTTCTTAACATTAAACTCACTGACCGGTAAGGTGGCTATCTAATCGTTCAAGTTACTATTAATTCGATCTAGTGTAGACAGTTCATGAAAGAGCACAATGCTCCAGGCAGACATTTTTCACTCAGTTAGCTATACTATTGCTCAGTTTTAAAATGACTCAGGGTTACATTTGGTTTAAGATTTAAAAATAATCTCAGGAAAATCATTTCAAGGGTTCATCCAGTGTCCATGAATCTAGAACATGATCATTTGAATTTTTGTTCTGCATTTCCCCCCTTTTGATCAGAGTCCTTCTATGGAATTTAGGAGAAAATGTTCATTAATTATAGCTAGGGATCATGTAGTACTTCCGGTCTTATGGCAAAGAAGACACTTGCTCATGGAAGCAATTAGCCACATATTCCATATCCTCTTCCTCTTTAATGGATTCTCTAGCATACAGTTGATAGGAGTTTCAATAAATACATTTATTTAAGACAATTTCCAACAGACAGCAAAAGCCTTAAATATGTGCAAGATCCTCAACTCCATTATGTTTTGAGGGTTTTATTTGAAGGAAAACATTTAAGAATGTACACACAAACTTAGCTTCAAGAACATCCATCACAGCATTGATTGAGAAGTAAAGAAAAAAAAAGATGAAGAGAATAAACTCAGTGCCTGGCTATAAAGTATTATGGAGTCATTAAAAATGATTTTAAAAATTTAACTGGAAAATGTTCAAAATGAATTAAATTTAAAAGTAGGTGACCAAGCAATGTTACTCAACATGGGGACTACAGTTATTTCTGAGTAATGGGAGATTACCAAAAGTATCAAGTTTATAGTTTTTATTTTTTTAAACATATGGCTTATTAAGAAAGACGTACAATCAAAGTTGTTAAAATAAAGATGAGTTTAATTCTCTAAAATCAGGTACTGTATTCTGTCCAAAACTGTCTTTCTGCAGAACTGTTCCTAAATTCCCACAAGGGCTCAGGGGTGGCAGGGATTAAATAAGTCTCAGTTCTGTTCTAGATCCCAGTTGTGGGGTCATCTACTTAAATCTATACATGGGCCAAATTCATAGAATTTTACACTCTCCCACCCCAGAAAAGTTAAAAGCAAATCTACATATAAACATAAATATCACCATTTTTGACTAAAAAGAATTCTAGGTATACATAGCTAGGTAATCCTAGCTATTCTTATACTTGGAGTAAAAAGACATGTGTGTCTACCTCTGTGAAGCAGAGAAACCTTTCTCACAGAATAATTGTGAAGATTAAATGTTATAATACATGCAAAAGCAAATTACAAATGAGAACTGTACTGCAGATTATTATCATGAGCTCAAGTTTCACCTACCACATGCACAGACTTCTGGGAAAATAAGACATCTCTCCTAGGATGTTACCTTTCCTGAATTCTGTATGGCTTTGGTCAATTTTGCACATGATTATTTTGTATCTCATCAGGGTCCCAGGAGATCACCAGTTTTCCCTGAAGCTATAGAACCTAGTACAGAAATATAGGGAAAGGGTATTTTTTGTTTTACAGGGAAAAGGTCTTTTTTCACTAGTTGCTGTCAAGTTGAATCCAAAGTAAGCAATCTCATTGCGACACCGGGTTTTCAATGGCTGATTTTTCAAAAGTAGACCACCAGGCCTTTCTTCCAAGGAAACTTGGAAGGACTCGAACTTCCAACATTTCAGTTAGCAGCCAAACCCATACAATTGACACAATTGAGTGGTCCATATATGTTAACTGATGAATCCTTTTGCAATAGAGAGCCTCAATTAATTCTGTTCTTCAAAGAAAGCTTTTGTTCTTTTTTAAAAGCCAAAAACACTTTCAACCAAGTAAACCAACAACAAAGCCTAAAGATAAAACATCTGACACTGTTCATTTTCAACACCATATGTTCCTTTCCAGCTTCCCAAGGTCTAAACTCCCTACTGAATGATTACAGAGGTTACTGACATGGAACATGAAAAATTCTCCTATAAAGTCCATACCGCTAACATAAAAACAGACTAGCTCAGATTCCAGCCAGCTACTACAAAGACAGACAGCTACCAGCCCTTGAGCATCTGTGGATCTGCTTTTTCCTTTGCTTCCACAAAGGGAATGAATCACAAGACTGCCTACAATAAGACACTAAAGGGCACAGCCCCAAAGCAGCCAGCCCTTCTTTCCATGCTGTTTCCAAAGACTGTGCTCAGTGTTATTGTATGGGGACAGGCAGCGACAACAGCTTGCAGGGCTATTTTAGGGGACTATGCTGCAAGTTGGTTGAGAGGGCCCTAAGCATCCCAGTTAGCATAGTCTGTCCCCACTCGAAGCATCCAGCCACATAAAGGATAAAAGCCTGGATGCCTGTCCAGCTAGCCCAACTGAATCACTGTTTTTGTATTAAATAACCAACACTTCTGAGCATAGCCTGAACCTGAGGGAGAAGAGAGGAAAGAGATGGGGGAGAGATAAGGGAATAGAAAAGAGGGGGTACGGTAGACAGGGTAAGAGAGATAGGATAGAGGCAGAAGAGAACTATAAAGGAGGATAGATAGCTCTCTCTCCGACCATAATTGCTGGCTACCCTTTAAGAGGGCTTGACCCAGGAAGTTAATCTGATAGAAAACAGAAGACAGGGGCTGGGAAGACCTACATAAGTAAAGCCTTCCAAGTGGTTGGAATTCTACACCCTCACCACAGAAAGGTTGGGATCAGCTCTGGCACTCAGGAGCCAGCACTTTCTCCATCCTCCCTCCTCTCGGAGCTTGGCAGCCTACTGGGGCCATATGGCTGTTCTGACTGCAGATGAAAAGCTCCTGTCCTCCTCAGTGTCTACCATCCAGGCACAGGGACACACTGAACGGGTTTTAAGGTCATCGAGGGCTCTGTGACAGCAGTGTTCATCTGTTTCTGACACAACAAGTCCTATTCCATTCAACCAAACTCAAGCAATACACATTTATATACAACATGCAATTATATACACACATGAATAAAACATGTTTTTTTTAAGTTGGAGGAGGACAGAATTCTGTTATATAAATACAGAAATCTCGGCATTTCTCATCTGATTCTCATCATTTTAACCAGTTTTCTTTTCTGCAGACTGAATGACAATAGAAGTGGTACCCTCTTGCTTTCTCCCCTGACCACCCTGCACACGATGAGATTGGCTAAGAGAGACAGAGGTAGATATGATCCAGGCTGTATGTATCCTCACACGTGGCATCAAAAAGGGATGCGAGGCGTCTCATACCCAGGGACACTGTCAGAAAGTGGTGACACAAAAATAACCGTCTATAAACCTTTTGTGCTGTTTCAATTATATGTATTAGTTTTTATTAAAATATCCCTGTAGTTAAAACATAAAGTTTCTCATAACCCCAGCTTACACATATCAATAGATCTATAAAACTCTGCTCATTTATTTTTAAAACCTCCTAAAGCTCTGGGCTGCTAACCAAAAGGTTGGCAGTTCAAAACAACTACCTGCTCCTCTGGAGAAAAATGAGGCTCTCTATTCCCATAAAGAATTACAGTCTCAGAAACCAAATGGGGCAATTATATCTTGTCCTATAGGGTCATATAGGTCCTCTAGGTCACTGACTTGATGTGGGTTGGCACTTAAGTTTCATCTTGAAAGCATTCTGGCCAGCCCTATCATTCTAACTCAATTATATTGACACTAGAATCATGTGGTTTCATCTGCATGTGTTACAGTCTGTTGCTTTCGGTAGTTTTATAAGTACTGATTTTGTAAGAAATCCTGGTATTTTAGCTACGATATTGTAATTCATATTTTTAACCGACATCAATAACTTTTAAGAATGAAATAGTAGTTAAAGAGAGAAAAATAAAAACAAAAGAAAAGGCTTCCACACTCAGTTGCTAGTAACGTTGCAACTCATAATGTCGCGATCCAATGTAGAGTTGACAAAACAATTTTGTTGTGACTATTCATATCATCTAAGAAATGGTATATTCAAGTTTCAACTATATGTATCACCTATTGCTCTACGATTAAATTTATATAAACATTAGTAAGGATTCTGTGTGGTATGGCACCGGAAGAGGTATGGGATGGGGGAAGGGTGACACCGTGCCGACTGCACCAACCGTAATGCTATCCCTGCATTTGGTGAACCTTATGAGAGCTCACCATTTAAGATTACCTGGGGTGCAGCTCTTAGCCTCTTAGCACATCCCTTGCCCCAAACTGTCAGGCCCAAAGAATGCCTCTTATCAACACTCCATTTCTGCATCTATTTTCAGCTTATAAATCATGCACCCTCATTTCAGAGCCAATTGTATTCATGCTTAGAAAGGCACTAACCACCTCCCCAGTCCGCCCTCAAGGAGAAAGAAAGGAAATTCTAAATTAGATCGGGAGTTAATAAGCAAGCTCCCACACAGAAGAGGAAATTAAGATTTAGCACACATATCATAAAGTAGCCACTCATTCCTGTAGTTCAAGGTCTTGACTGTGTGGGCTCGATGAACTTTCAAAGGGAAGCAAATTCTACCAGAGTGACACATGAAACTGTTCCTCAGGGCTGAACGTACTGCAGTGGCTAGATTAAATGACTGTTCCCAAACTTCTCCATGTACAGGCTTATATATATAAAACCTTTCTTCGATCCATTTCAGTACTCTCCCGTACCTTAAACCATCACTGACATGCTTCTTCCTCACAACAAGTTTTCATCTAACACAATTTCCCGACACTGCTCTGAAATACAGGGGTCTTGCTGCGTTCTTCCAGGTGGACTTGAAGCATATATCTAGAGTGTCATAAGATCATAGACATGCGCAACAGTAAGTCTGCAGAGGCAGCGTTCATAGTTGGCACTATTCATAAGAGGCCAACACAGATTGGCATTATTCTTAAGTAGCTATCCAGGGCTGGAAATTCTTGACATTCTGAAAAATGTAGTATGGTATTAAATGATTATTCAGAGTGACATGATTCTGCAATTTTCCAAATTCTTCACTAAAGCCATGCTTTTAAATTGACCCACCCTCTCAGCACTGCATAGCTTCGGGCATGGACACTGCAACCTGACAGGTCTGCAAACCACTCCTTGCTGAGAGTCCAGCCAGTCCTTGGAACAAGCTCAGTGCAGCCCACCAGGTACATACAGCATGATCTCCAGAGCCAAGTGTGGGCAGGAGTCAGGGAACCTTGGCAGGAGTTGCTTACAGCTGGAGCAATGATCTGAGAGTGCTATGAGAGAAACTGCATCGTGTCAGTATATGGCAACCACTCCCAGAAAAGACGTTGACAAAAAACAAAGCATTTAGAGCAGTAGTTCTCAACCTGTGGGTCGTGACCCCTTTGGGGATCAAATGACACTTTCACAGGAGTCGCCTAAGGCCATATTTCCAATGGTCTTGGGAACCTAGACACCACTCCTCTATCCATCTCCAGGAGGGTCCGCCCACATGCAGATACTCCCACATATGGGGGTCAACACAACGTGAGGAGCTATATTAAAGGGTCGCAGCATTAGGAAGTTTGAGAACCTCTGATTTGGAGGAAGTTGGACTCTTCTCTTAGGATGGCAATGAACTTTCCCCAGTTCAGCTAAGGAAACAAAACTGGAATGGGCCTGATTTTGTAAAATGTGGGTCAACCAAGTGGATGACTGTAACAACAAGTTGGCAGCCTACTAGACACTTACTCTCCTTCTTAAAAGGCTTAAGCCCTTGAATAGCAGAGTTGGAAACAATGGTGCCCTGCTCAAAGATTGAAGCCACTACATTGCTTTAAATGTGTATCTGCTCTCCACAGCCCTGGCAATAATCGAAGAGCATCAGGTACTTCTAAGACCTGTAATTCGGGGCTTCCACGCATTAACTTGTCAAGGGCTTCACTCCAATTTTTAAAATTCGAGTCTTTTCTAATTTTGCTGGGTCAGTCTTAACGCAATAGTTCCAACAGGTTTGATGTCCTGTATTAAACCCAACTCTGGGAAAAGGCCAACTCCAGCGGCCAGAGTGTGATTCCTGTTTGCCACTATTGATGTTCTCCGAATTTCAGGAGCATTCCCATGGCAACAATGATGTATGTGCAGAACACACCTGAAAGTACCACCTGCAGGAAAAGAATATATCCAGGTGCTATTAATTGGGTCCCATCACTTAATTCTTTAGTGCTTTTATATAAAGAAAAAGACTGCCATCGAGTTGATTCTGACTCATTGAGACCCTTGCCCCTTCAGGTTTTCCAAGACTGTCACTCTTTACAGGAGTAAAACACCCGGTCTTTCTCCTGAGGAGCGGCTGGTGGTTTTGAACTACTGACTTTACTGTTAGCAGCCCAATGCTTAACCACCTCAACAACGAAGATCTTTCGCTCTTAAGAGATCCCAAAGTCAGTGAACATAGAAAGTTCCTCAGATTAGCCAGAGAAAGCGAAGCCTAGTGAAGACACCACAGGTGGCTTCTAAGATGCTCACTGGATAGTGCTTTAGTGGCTACACGCGGGCCCCCCAAAAGTGCAAAACCACTTCCTTTCAAAACCAGGACCTGCGAAGTGGGAAACCAACGCCAGGTGCGTCCTCAGAGGGGTCACCTCACGAGTGCAACTTGCTTCTGTCACAGGATCCGGGGTCGACCCCAGAAGAGAAGGCAGGCCCTTTCCATTGGCCGTGCACCTCCACCCCATCCCAGAGGGCGTCCCGACCCCAGGCAGGTTCTGTCTCTCACTTTACCTCCCCTATCCCCCCCACCTCCGCAGCCTCATCTGTCCCCTGAAACGCACAGCCGCCCGTGCCCAGTCAGGCAGGGGCACATCCTGACTCCTGCGCTTGGCAGAGGGGTCCCCCCCGCCGCCCAGCTCGCGGTCCGCGCGCGCCCTTACCGCCGCTCTCCTCGCAGCGCGGGGTCGGGGGGTCCCGCAGCGCCGGGCTCCAGCCCTCGCTCTCCTCCTCGTCTTGCCGCTCCGCCTCTGGGGCCCCGGGCGGCGGCGGCCGCTGCGCCGCAGCCGCGGCGGGCGCGGGGCCGGTGTGCTCGTCCTCGTCGTCCGAGGAGGCGGCTGAGGAGGAGCGCGAGTCGGCCGAGGTGCTGTAAAAGGGATTGCCGCTGCTGTCCGGGCCCGACTCGCCGAACACGTCGTCCGAGATCTGCAGGCTCTCGTAGCGCGAGCGCGCCGCCTCCAGCAGGGCCAGAGCCTTCCGCCGCGGGCCGCCACCGCCCTCCGCCATCATCATCGCCGCCGCCGCCGCCGCCCCGCGCTCCGCCGCCCGCAGCCCCTCGGCGCCCGCAGCCGCGGCGCCCCGGCCTGCGCCCCGCACGGCCCCCCACCAGTGCAAGCCGCAGCACAGCGACCGCCCCCGCCCCGGCCCCAGCCGGCCCGCCGTCTTGCCGCCCTTGCCCAGCGCCCGGCCGGGATCGCGGTTCTCCGAGGGACAGGCGCCCGGGCCACGGGCGCGCCAAGCGCTGCGGCTGCGCGCCCCGCACGCCGAGCCAAGAGCTGCGGCCGAGGCGGCCGTGTGAGGGCCGCGCCACCGTCGAGACTGCCGCGGTGCCCTCCGCGCACCCCGGGCCGGGGCCCAGCCAGCCACCGCCCTCCGAGCTGCTACCTCCCGCTGCGCCCGCCTAGCCCGCCGACCTTCCCCGCGCTGAAGCCGGCAGACGCGACTCCGCCTCGCCCTCCGGGGCCCTGGCCAATGGGAGGCAAGACCAGACCGCGGGGCGGGGCGGGGGCGGGGCCTTGGCGGGGAGGCGGGGCGGGTTCTGCGCCGGTGCCGCCCCCGCCCTCCCAGCCGCGGGCGGGGAGACCCGCGGACCCGGGTCCCGAGGGAAGGAAGGGCTCTGAAGGCGCTAAGGGTTTCTGTTCCGCGGGACACCGCCCTGCACGGCTGCCCCGGGACCTGACGCGCCCCCTGCAGAAAGGGCAGCGGGAAGCCCGAGGGGTAGGCCGAGGGGGAGGAGCCCGCTCCGCTCCACTCCTGCAGAGATCCGTAATTGGGGCCCCGCGTGAGGAGCTGTCCGCTCCGGCAGTTCTGAACGTACAGGCGGCGGACGCTGCTGGCGCGGTGTGCACAGCGGCGCTCCAAGTGGGTGGCCCACCCAGGAGTCAACTCTCCCAGTGCAGTAGGTCTGTTTCTAGTAGGTCAAAGCTGGGTTCGCAGTTTGAAGTGTAGGGTCTGATTTTAATTAGGCTGGACTATTTCTAAAGGCAGATGATAACTCAATCTTCCTCCAATATCCCAGGAATTTTAGAGGTGAGGTTCATCATTTTTGACGTTTGGCGTCTTTGGAACTCCCAAGATCGATGACTCTTAACACCTCTGTTTTATAGTTTCCGTCACATAAACTTGTCTACTAATATTTCTCAGAATCACCCGAGTTTGGTGAGAAGTTGTGATGGCCATCTTACTTATGGTGAAACTTACATTCCGTCTGTATTATCTTCTTTCTCCCTCCCACTTCCACAAACAGCACAATAAGTCACATTATGGTCAGAAAGTCCTCTTTGCTAGAAAATAAAAACAAATAATTCACAGAGATGTGAAGGATTTACAAACCCTACTGGATATTAACTAAATAATAGTTTCACAAAACAGAAGTCATGTTGATGTTTCTAAGTATTCATAAAGGTTGAAGATGGTTGGACTATTCTCGCACCACGTGATGTAAGGCAGGCACCTGAACTCATGTCATCCCCTGCCCAATACCTCTGCCCGACAAGATATATGCACAGGCAGGAATTAATGCTCATCTCTAAGAAGCAATATAAAAAGAAAGGGACTCGTGTAATTTCACATTATATGTATTAGTTGATACATGAGAAATTTATATCTGAAATACTTAAATTCTCTTGCAAAAATTATGCCAAAGAAAGTGAGTTTTGAAACAGATATGGAGAAAGACACTTTTAAAATGTCTGCTGGGAAAATTAGATTTCTGTCTGCAGAAAATTGAAGCAAGATCTATGCCTCACACCACACACAAAAAAATTCAAACTAGATTAAAGATTGAATATGCAAACTAAAATCACAAAATTCTTAAAACAAGTAAAAGGTAATGCTGTTAGTTCTATCTTCCAACAATGAATTGCATAATATAGTAGCAAAACCACAAATAACAAAAGATAAAATAAATAAAAGGGACCTCACTAATATTTTAACACTTTTGCTTAAGAATTTGCCCCCCCAAAAAAGTTTTTTAAAAGCCAGAAGATCTTTGGAACTCATATATCTGACAAGAATCTAACAAGTAAGGTATACATAAAACTTTGACAGCTTAACAACAAAAAAGACATATAACCCAATCATAAAACAGGTATAGGACCTGGATAGCTATTTCACCAAACAGGACATTCATATGGCCACTACACTAAAGAAAAACATGCTCAGTGTTATTAATCATCAGAGGTGGAAATCAAAACCACAGTGAGAGATACCATTTAACACCCACTAGGGGACACACACACACATAAACCCAAAAAAATAAATGTTGGGAAGAACGCTTGGGAATTGGAATCTTTGTCCACTGCTGGTGAAGATAAAATGCTGGGACTGTCATTGTGGAAAATGCTAAATATAGAACTACCACATTACCAAGCAATTCCACGCCTAGGTACATACTCAAAATATTTGAAAGCAGACACTCAGAGAGCGTCTTGTACAATAACATTCATTGCAGCAATGCCTACTGTAGTAAAAAAAAGCAAAGGTAGAAACAACCTAAATGCCCATGAATAGATGAATCAACAAAAATATGATGCATGCATACAATAGAATGTTACTCAGCCAGCAGGAGAAATGAAGTCTTGATGTATGTGTCAATATGGATGAAGTTTGAAGACATTATGTTGAGCAAAATTAACCAATCAAAAGGGGACTGAAATCTAACTAAAAGCTAAATAATAGTTTAGTTTAATTGGTAAAAAATGTGTACCTCTGGTAAAAAAAATGTGAAAGGGATTACAAGGATCTATATATAACTTCCTCTCTGGGGAATGGACAACAGAAAAGTGGGTTAAGGGAGATGTGGGGCAGTATAAGGTATGATAAAGTAATAATAATATATAAATTAACAAGGGTTCATGAGGGAGTGGGGAGCAAGGAGGGAGGCAGGAAATGAGGAGATGATTGCAAGAGCCAAAGTAGAAAGCAAATGTTTTGGGAATGATGGGGGCAACAAATGTACAAATGCGCTTGTTGCAATGGATGGATGGATGGATTGCGATAAGAGTTATACGAGCCCAAATAAAATGATTTAAATTTTAAAAAAGAAAAGAAAAAGACAAAGACGCAAAATAAGAAAAAAAACACGTGTACCTCAAGTATTATGCTTTTTAAAAAGCGCTGGTGGTGCTTCTATGCAGGTAAGCATTGGAGTGCTGACCCCAAGGCTGCAGGTTCAAACACAGCACAAAGATGACGCTATCTGCCTCAGTAAGCATTACAGCCTCAGAAGGACATCTACAGGATCACTAGGACTCAAAATCAGCTTGATGGCAGTGGACATAGGGGATCATAATGACAACAAATTGAAAAAATTTCTAGGAACCTTAAAGCAGGGAGTTTATGTTAATTAGTCATATGTAATAGAGTGGAACAACTCAGAAAAGGAGTGTGAGAAGGCTTGCACAATTAGAAGAATACAAGTAATGTCACTAAATTGTACATGTAGAAATTGTTGGATTGGTGGCTATATGGTTTGTATATGTTCTCAACAGCAACAATAAAATAAATAAAACTTAGGGAAAATGTACTTCATAAATCAGCGTACACCTTTTCTTTCAAATGTCAATAGGCGGAACATGGATTGCTGGCTGTATTTGGAATATGACTTTCTTTTTCACTAGCTGGGGGCTTGATGCTAGTAACAATGACCTGGACTCTTCCACATATTTATATACTGTGTTAAACAGCCCAAAGACTTTGAGGAAGATACAAGTAATCAGCCTTATCAGAGTGATAGGTGTTATGTCAAGTTAGAGTGGGCCAGGAGTCCCCCATGATATGAGCTAACATAGTGTGGGCAACTGTACGATGCGATCTGTGAAGTAGCCAAGCAATTTTAATCAGGCCACAGTCTTGATCCAATGAGAGAAGTTTAAATCCAGGTATGGCCTACTCTTAGTATAGACTAACGGTGTATGGAAGTTAGCTCACTTCTACTGCTGGATCCGGATCCTGTATCTGGTGCATGCACTTCTGTCTTCCCGGGTGCCATCAGCAGACTGTTGAACATATGTTATCTCACAGCCATCAAGTCAATGCCAACTCACAGTGACCCTATAGCACAGAATAGAGCTTCCCCCCTATGGGTTTCCAAAACTGTATCTCTTTACTGGAATTGAAAGCCTCCACTTCCTCCCATGGAGCAAACAGCAGTTTCAAACTGCTGCTGATCTTGCAGCTAGCAAGCAGTCCAATGCACAATCACTATGCCACCAGTGTCCTGTGAAGAGCTATTGACATGAGATCAAAAGAGCCCTGGGGCCTCCGCTGGCTAAGTGACTCTGCTCATCTCAAACTCATTCAGCTCCACATCTCCCTGCTGCATCTTCCTGCTTCCTTTTGGTCAGCCACTGCAGCTACCGGAGTTGAGAAGCTTTCAGCTTACACAGGACCCATGGGCTTGAACAGACTAGATTTATTCAGTACTACAATTGTCTTAGTTAGTTCTTGATATAAATATCTTTCTACACATACACACACACACACGAGTCATTGGTTTTGCTTCCCTAGACAACAGAGCCTGATACACATAGGTAGACATGCACATAGCAAAATAAAAATTGACAAAGTTCAAGTAAAACGGTTAAGAATTTTCTAAGATTCCCATAAAATTTTATATCGTTAATTCAAGACAAATGGGCGGGATCCAGAGGCGTTAAACCTATAGGTGGTAATTCAGTTGTCTGCAGCTAGCCAATGAAAAAGTCAACCGCTAAGGTGAGTGCGTGTTTTAAGAACAATAAATGGTTTGTTTGCTACCTATTTGAAGCACAGAAGAAAGCGATAGTGGTTATAAGAAAGAACAAGTCGTCTGTCATCTTTAGTTTGCATATGGGGTTTTTGTGCTTTCAGGGTTACATAACAGGGAGCTTTGGGAAGAGAACGATATGATCAGAGAAGAAACAGACGGTAAAATCAAATGTGTTATTTAAAAGTTTGTTAAATAAAAATTGGATAACTGTTTCAGCTTAAAATCAACTGTTTAGCATGTTACTTTGTTTAAGCCAGTGTTTCCAGTCAACAGAAAGCCTTTAAAGATAAGTTGCTTCTTATCTGGAGAGAAGAGGGGGGTGGGAAAAAAAGAACTGGAAAAAAGAAAATGAGAAATTCTTAATATGTAGCTTAATGTTACCAATATAATTATATATCATTAATTTTATAAGTAATATTATCTGTGAGAATAAGTATAGAACCAATATTACACTGAAACCTTTTAATGTTGAGTTATTTGAAAACATCTTCCAAGTAATGTGACTTTGTAATATTATTTAATAATGAGCTTTTCCAACATAATGTTTTCTTCAAAAGAACCCTGGGTAGTAAAAGCAATTAATTTTGTGTAGAAGATGTCTTTGGTTTTGTTAAACCATAGGTCTGTGCTTTTATGTAATGGGTAAACATTGAATCAGAATCTCCTTTTATGGTATGGAACTTCATTGGTGATTGTATTACTGAGAAAGAAATAAAAGCTACCATGTGGAAAACAGAAAGATTTCTCCCCAAATATGTTAGACTTAGGACACTGCTTGCAGCTAATGGTAAATGATTGTCAAGTTACCTCCCTGAAGGCAGTCAGTTGCCAGACTACTGTCTGGTACCAACACTGGTAGGCCCCGCTCCCTGATAAGGACAATGGGCTATTTCTCCCTAAAGGCTTGAGACCATTAGCTTGGTTCCTGTAGTTGGGGTTGACACTCTGCTGATAATAGTTTCTATGGTGGGACAGAGAACAGGTCAAACCAGCTCAGTGACATCCAAAGTTAGGCTGCCATCCTGAATCTAGGATCCACCCTTGTCACGTGTTTACCCCCAATCCCTCCTTTTCCTATTGCTTGTATACCCCTAGCTTGTTCCCCTCTCACTGCTGTATAACCTATAGTGCAACCCTTTCCTATGACGTGTGTCTTTACCTGTAATTAGTGGGCTTGCACTCCCCAAAAGTTATATAGGCCTGGGCCAGCAATAAAGAGCTCGCTCTCAGGCTCCCCTCTTGGCCTCTTGTCCGTTCCCCCTCTCCTCTCCAGTCCTCACTCCCCTGTTCCCTTTTGCTTGTCCTCCTTCCCCTCCCCTTATCTCCTTGTGGACCACCAACCAGTGCTGAGGTGAGCGTGTTACCATGAAATGTGTCTGACTCCATTTTTTCAATCTCTTCTTTATCTCTCATGCTCTCTATGACTTTATTATAATATATATATCTCAATCGTAAAATTGTGCCTATCAAACCCAAGATTAATGGTGGGAGGCTGGCCCCTCCAACCACACTGCCATCTAAATTATGAGGTGTTTTACCACGCATATTTAAATTTTTTAAAACATTTTATTAGGGGCTCATACAACTCTTATCACAATCCATACATATACATACATCAATTGTATAAAGCACATCGGTACATTCTTTGCCCTGATCATTTTCAAAGCATTTGCTCTCCACTTAAGCCCTTTGCATCAGGTCCTCTTTTTTTCCCCCTCTCTCCCCGCTCCCCCCTCCCTCATGAGCCCTTGATAATTTATAGATTGTTATTTTGTCATATCTTGCCCTATCCGGAGTCTCCCTTCGTATAATTAATTTTTATGGAATAGTTTGTAGATGATTAGTGAACGGACTTTGGGCCTCTGCTCATGCCCTTCCTCAATGCAAGAACATTTTGTTCTAACAACCTGGCATTCTGTGATGCTCACCCTCCTGGCACAATTGCTGAAGACAAAATGGATGCACAAGCAAATGTGAAGAAAGTGGATGGTGCCTGGCAAACAAAAGATACAGCATTGTGGGGCTTAAAGGCAAGAAGCTAAACAAGCAGCCATCTAGCAGAGAAGCAACAAGCCCACATGGAAGAAAAACACCAGCCTGTGTGATCATGAGGTGTTGCTGGGCCTGGGTAACAGGCATCATCAGAAGACCCTAAACAAGCAAACATATTGTTGAGAAAGGAGGTTGGGACACAGACCCAAAGCCCATCTGGTGACAATGGGACATCCCTTACAGAGGGGTCACAGAGAAGGGATGAGTCAACTAGGGAGCAGTAAAGCACTGATTAAACACATAATATTCCTCTGATTTCTTGAGGCTTCATCACTCCCTACTATCATGACCCCAGTACTCCCTTTCACTGTGGGCTGGACCGGAGCATGTGCATAGGTACAACTAAGAGATAAAGAGCCCAGACACAGGCAATCCAGGAAGAGGAATGGGAATAGTGATACCAGAAGAGTAGGGGGAAGGTGGGGAGAGGAGGGGGTGAAGGGGGGACCAATAGATCGACATATAATCACACCACCACAACCCCTCTAGTGGGATGAACAATAGAAACTGCAGGGGAAGGGAGACAGTGGTAGATATAAGATATGAAAATAATAATAGTAATTTATAATTTATCAAGAAGTCATGAGGGTGGGGATGGGGAAGGAGGGGAAAAATAGGAGCTGAAACCAAGGGGTCAATAGCAAGTAAATGTCTGGAAAATAATGATGGCAACATATGTACAAATACTCTTGATACAATTAATTTATGGATTATTGTAAGAGCTGTAAGAGCCCCAATTAAATTATCTCTAAAAAATGTTATACAATAGTGATTCTAAAATTAAGACAAACAATAAAAAGACAAATTTTGAAATTATACATCACACTGAGCCTAAAACCACTTGCCACTGAGTCACTCTGATTAACACATGGCTTCCTGTGTGTCAGGGTAGACCTGTGTTCCACAGGGGGGTTGTAATGGCTAATTTTCTTCAGCAGATTGTCAGAATTTTCTTCCAAGCTATCCCTGGGTAGATTTAAACCTCCATACTTTTAGTTAGGAGTCAAGAACATTAACCATTTATACCACCCAGAAACTCTTTTTAATGCACACATAAAAATATGTAGAAGGTAAAGTTTTCTGAAAATTTCACATTCATAATCTCACCATTTTTATTCACTTTCAACTCAGTGCCCAGATTTCCTCACAACATGTTCCCCTGAGCCACCTAACCCTCGAGTTGCAGCTTTCAATGCAGCAGTGCTCCACAGGCCTCTGATCTGCTGTCCTTATCTTCTTGACTTGATGCTGATGCCTTTTTACAAGTGAGCTAAAATTGATGGCAAGATGAGTACAGGATCAAGGCCCTGGTGGGACTTGACCAAAGGCAATGTAACTGAGAGGAATTATGAAACCCGAATGAAAGCTGAACATGATAGTGGGACAAGAGAAAAGTAAAAAGAAATAGAGGAAAGAAGTAGGAGGCAAAGGACATTTACAGAGGTCTAAATACCTGCATGTATGGTACTTATGTAAGTGTATTTATATATAAAATAATAAGGGAAGAAATCTATGTACATATATTTATATGCTAAGTATTAAGGTAGTAGACAAGCATTGGACCTCTATGCAAGAACTACCTCGATGCAAGAACACTTTTTAAATAACCTGGCATTCTATGATGCTCACCTTTTCAACATGATCACTATAATGGGTGCATAAGCAAATGTGGTGAAGAAAGCAGATGGTGCCCAGCTATCAAAAGATATAGCATCTGAGGTCTTAAAGGCTTGAAGATAAACAAACAGCCATCTAGCTGAGAAGCAACAAAGCCCACATAGAAGAAGCACACCAGCCTGTGTGATCATGAGGTGTCAATGAGATCAGGTATCAGGCATCAAAGACACAGAACAAAAAAAAAATCATATTGATGTGAATGAAGGGGAGGGCTGAGTGGAGACCCCAAACCCATCTCTAGACAGTTGGACATACCCTTATAGAAGGGTCACAAAGAAGTGATGAGCCAGCCAGGGTGCAATATAACACTAACAAAACACACAACATTCTTCTAATTCTTTAAGGCTTCCTCCCTCCCATTATCATGATCCCAATTTTACCTTGCAAATCTGGCTAGACGATAGCATGTACACTGGTACAGATAAGAGATTGAAACACAGGGAATTCAGGACAGATAAACCCCTGAGAACCAATAATGAGAGTAGCAATACCATGAGGGGAAGAGGAAGGTGGGGGGAGAGAGGGTGAACTGATTACAATGATCTACATATAATCCCCTCCCAGGAGGATGGACAATAAAAAATGGGTGAAGGGAGACATTGGTCAGTGTAAGACATGAAAAAATAATAATAATTTAAAATTATCAAAGGTTCATGAGGGAGGGAGGGTGAGGGAGAGGGCAAAGTGAGCTGATAGCAAGGGCTCAAATAGAAAATGTTTTGAAAATTATGATGACAATATATGTACAAATGTGCTTGACACAATGGATATATGTATGGATTGTGATAAAAGCTGTACAAGCCCCCAATAAAATGATTAAAAAGTAAATAATAAGCCCACATGGAAGAAGTAAAAAAGAAAAAAGATTTAATATAATAGTCAGAGCTTACTTTTCTTCTTTTTTGTTAGCAAAACTTCTTCACTGGTATGCCTATGGGCCATTCCCACAGTATGAGAGGTCATATTCTAAGAATAACAGACAAATTGGCATAGACTCATGCTGTGGTGACCATATAGGGACTTTGACCTATCCAACATCAACTAAAAGCAAAATCCTGATTCTCCAGATGTGATGATGTGGGTGGAGGGGAGGTTGGGAGCATATTCCTGTCACTACGCTTACAGCTCTCGATTTTTGCAAATGCGCATGGTGCCAAAAGAAATAGAAAATCAAACCAAACCCATTCCCATTGAGTTGATTCTGACTCATAGTGACCCTATATGACTCTATAAGACCCTATAGAACTACCCCCTGTGAGTTTCTGGGACTCTTTTGGGAGTAAAGACACTCCTTTGGAGTGCCTGGTGGTTTTAAACTTCAGGCCTTGCAGTGAACAGCCCAACACATAACCAACAAATTCTAATGACAATCCTGGTCAGTCCCAGGCTTGCAAAGTTTTTGTGTGCCAGGCCACTCCAGCTAGAGAAGTGACTGCCGCTTCTCTTCAGATTGCGTTTGGCACATCTAAGAGAATGGATGACTAAGGCAAAGCAAAGATCCTGGAACAGGGTAAAGGTGGGAGAGAAGACAAAGCAAAAGAGGGCCATTGCTACAAGGCCATTTAGTACCAAGACCGATTTGGAGCAAGAGGTCAGAGGCAAATGTCAATGGCACAGTAACACTTGAGATCGATCATACCTGATACGGACACCCAGAGATTAAAGCTAGCACAAACCACTTCTCTATGGTAAATTTATCTAGGCGCCAACACAGAAAAACAGATGATCAATGGAAGGGGCAGTGTTATGGGAAACACTTGGGAGAAATCCTTTTGTTGAGATTGAGATGCTCTAATATTTCCATTGAGTGATTCATTCATCCATTCAGTCGATTTAAATGTATGAAGTACTTATTATGCACCATGCTCCCTTGTAGGCCTTAAGTGTGAAATCAGAGCAAAAGACAAAGACCTTACAGTTTCATGCATAGGGAAAAAGGAAATATTAAAAATAGATCAATGCAATATGTCAATTGTTGATAGGCGTTAAATAGTTCAGGGACTGATGGTGCTTGTGATGATATTTGGTGGTCATGGTGGTAATAGTGTGTGTTTGTGTCTGCATGTGCACATACATATGCCTATAAAAATTGACCTGGAAAAGTTACTCTGAAGACATCTGGACATGCGCATTCCAGGAAGAGAGCAGTGTAAAGGCTCGGAGGCATATCACCTGTGCTCTATAAGCATGAAACCGTGTGACCAAACCTGAATGAGCTGAGAGAGGAGTGGCAAGAAATGTTAGCGTTAAATCCTGTGAGACTTTGGACTTCATTTTGAGTGAAATTAGAAGCAATGGAGAGCTTAAAGCAGAGAAGTAGCATGACATAACTCACATTTTAAGTGGCTAAGTCTCATTGCTAAATAGAAACTAGATTAGAACAAGACAATGGTGGAATTTAGAAGACCGATTAGTATACTGCTGCAGTTACACAACCAGAGATGAGAGTACATTGGTGGAGGTGGTGAGACTTAGAGGTCTGGTCAGATTTAGAACCCATATCATTTTGTGCGTGGAAGTACCAGCCCCCAACAACTAATCACGGGTCTGGTAGCGCAATTGTGCAGTTAATATATATAAAGATTATAGTAAAGTTGTTGAGAACATGAGAGATATAAGAAATTGAAATAATGGAGTCAGACACATTTCATAGTAGCATGCTCACCTCAGCCCCACTTGGTGGTCCACGTGGAGGTGGGAGACCAGAGGGCAGGAGAGAAGGGGAGGGGAAAGAGGACAAGGGGAAAGAGAACAGGGGAGCGAGGATCGAGGGAGAAAGGATGGAGGAAAAATATTAACCAAAAATATTTCATAGCTTGTCTTTATTGTTGTTGTTTATTTTTTGTTTTTGCTTGAGCTTATCCATGAGTTTGTTTTTAAACATGGTGTCTTTAATGCATCTTCATGGTTCTAAAAATCAGAAAATGGGAGAGAGTGAGGTGGAATTCAAGGAGTAAGTTTGAATGGAAATACATGAGGGGACTTGAAAAAGTTCATGGAAAAATCCAGTGTATTTTAATTGTATTTTTCCACAAACTTTTTGAAGACCCCTGTGATAGATATTTGTATCAATTTGGCAAGGCCAGGATTCTTTTTGCAGGTTAGCATGTAGTAATTCCTCAGCAAAATCCATAATGGGATCTACAATGAGTAGTCAGTCAGTTGTAAAATGATTAGGGTAGAATGTAACAAACAGCCTTACTCAGGCCACAGCCCAGATTCAATTGAAATTAAGTTTCTTTGGGTGTGTGGCATACTTCCAATATATGTGGAAACTGTGGAAAGGCTCGTTTGCTTTTTACTGAGTATCAATCCTGCTTCTGGCTCATTGACCTCCAGTTCTTTGAGTGGAGCCAACAACCTGCCGTATTGCCTGAAAATTCTGGAGTTATCAGTAACCTGCCACCTGACCTGCCAACCTTGGATTCATTTGCCTCTCTAGTCACAATGTTCAAGTGAATTCGATGAAGGATTAGCCTTGGTGGGGGCTCTGCAAATGGATCTGGGGCTTTCACTGTCACTCATAGCCTTCTGCAAACTGGAGCTCAGGATTTAAGCTCCAATGTAATTCATTCATCCACCTCTGAAGCAATTAGCCCATAGTCTTCCTATAAATCTTGGGTTCATCAGGCCCCAAAGCTAAGCAAATAGAAGAAGCCTCCAGTTTAACGTCCAACCATGGACTTGGAATCTACCTAGAGTTGATTTTGCTCACTTCTACAATAGTGTGAGACATTTTTAGATATGTTTTTATCTATCTATCTATCTATCTATCTATCTATCTATCTATCTATCTATCCAAGTCACTGGTTTTACTTCGCTAGAAACCCAAACTAAGACAACGCCCTAGTACGTGTGGGAATCACTAGATATACCCACAAGATAATTAATGGATGAGTTCACCTACAATTGGTATGAATAGAGAGGGAGTACAAACATTGAAATCTAGTAATATATCATCAATTTTAGAACATTTTCTTCATTCTTGTGCCCATTATTACTAGCTTGCCTCAACATCCGTGCCCTAACCCCAAGAAACTATGAATCTCATTACTATCGCTATAGATTTACCTATCCTGGATTTAATATAAGAAAATCATGCAAAAGCCACAACAATGACAATAATATAAAAGGGAAAAACTTCAATCCAAGAGAAAACAGAAGATTAAAAACCCAGAACAAATGAGAAATGAGTCAATAGGGAAAACAAAAGATAATGCGTTACGTTTTAGCCTAACTATATCTTCAGTAATCCACTTTCCAATGCACCTTGTCTAAGGGCATCTCTAGTTGATGTTTAAGGGAATTCAATGAAGGATTAACCTTTGTGGGGCCTCTGCAAATGGATTTGAGATTTCACTGTCATTCATAGCCTTCTAAAAACTGGTTGCTCAGAATTTAAGCTCCAATGTAATTCTCTCTCCTCTGATCTTGAGGGTTTTTTAAAATCATTTTATTGGGGGCTCGTACAATTCTTAACACAATCCATACATATATCCATTGTGTCAAGAACATATGTACATTTGTTGCCGTCATCATTCTCAAAACATTTGCCTTCTACTTGCTTGAGCCCTTAATATCTACTGCTCATTTCCCCCCTCCCTCCCCATGCCCCCCTACCTCATCAACCCTTCATCATTCATAAATTATTATTATTTTGTCATATATCACACTATCTGACATCTCCCCCACCCTCTTCTCTGCTGTCCCTCCCCCAGGGAAGAGGTTATACATAGATTCCTGTAATGTGACCTTCGGTTTTATTGTTTATAATAAAATTATACAGGCTGGTGTACTCTTTACATGTGGACTTAGCTGACACCTCACTTATATGGCTGCTTGTTTTGAGACAATCCTAGACACTATTCCCTCTGAAAATCAGGTACCATGTTCCCCACATTTTGCTATAGCACCATATCTTCAGTGACCACTATATGTGGGCAAATATTGAGCAAGGTCACATTTTAAGAACTAATTTTCTTTAGATTAGGGTTTATGGTTCAGTTAAAGCTCAAAATCCATTTGTGTATCTAAAGTTTGTATATATCCATGGTCCACTTTACTGGCACCATTATTTCTCAAGAAATAATTTAAGTAAATTCTAAGACACATTTGGTAATTCTAATAATTGAATCATTAATAGAGCCAATGGTATAGATTTTAAAATACTAATGAGAAAAGGAAAATATACATATATGGAAAACTTTTAGACAAAAGAATACATGGAATGTTCATTTATACAGGTTAAAAATTAAGTAACTGAGCACTGTTTAAGGAAGCAATAAGGGTTAAGGGCAAAAACAAATTCCAATCAAGCTCATTCACTAAGGAAAAACTATGTTTGCAGGACTAAGACATGTCTCCAAAAGCAACAAACAAAGAAACAAATAAATAATAAAGTATGAAAATAGCCAGTATGTGGTAGTTTTAAGTGGTCAATTATTGGGCTATCTCTTAAAAGCCCAAGATTTGAATCAATGTCCACTGGCTTCCAAATCCACAAACTTAGGATAACAGTCCTTTATGTCTCACACTTGGGTGTTTCAGTTTTATTTCCAAAGGAGTATTTCAGATTATATGATTTATTTTTGTAACTTTATGTGCAACAGGTGCATTTAAGGTAAAGTCCAGTTCCTTTACCGGGATTTCCAAATCACTCAATTCTGATGTGGTCTGTGAAGAAGAGTGTATACCTTGAACAATCAAAACCAACCTCGCTGCCATCGAGTCAATGCCGACGCAGAGGGATCCCAGGTGGGTTTCTGAGACTGTGACTGTTTACAGGAGTAGAAAGCCCCATCTCTCTCCTAGGGAGCTTCTGTTGGTTTCTAACTGCCAACCATGCAGATTGCAGCCCAATGTGTAACCCCTCTGTGCCACAAAGACTCCTACATCTCAAAAAGACAAAGTCTAAAATCCACTTGTCTGTCAGTTTGTCATATGGTGGCGGTTTGTGTGTTGCAGTGGTGCTGAAACCTAGGCCATTGGTATGTCAAATGCCAGCAGGTTCAACCCAAGGGAACAGATTTCAGACTATTCATTTCTTGTTCAGAAATAAGCTGCCCACTTTGGAGGAAGTAGCTGCTGAAAACCTTAAGCATAGTAAGGAAACTTGGTCCAATACTGAAGGCCTAATGAATGGAAGTGGAGCATTGTTCGAGATGGTGCCAGAGGACTGGTCCCTCCAGTTGGAAGGCACTTGAATTGTAATGGAGGAGGAGTGGACTTCTCAGAGTAGAGTCAGCCATGGTGATGTGAATGGAGTGAAGCCTTTGGGATCTTCATTTGCTGATGGGGCCCAACTCAAAATGGGAAGAAACAGCTGCAAAATTTTACTAATAATCAGAACTTAGAATGTATGATGTATGAATCTAGGAATTTGGAAGTCATAAAAAATGTAAAGGAACCCATAGATTGATATACTAGGGGTTAGTGAGGTGAAATGGATGGTGAGGTAGTTAGCTTATTGTGCCAACCTGGCCGATAAATACGTGTGGGGTTAATTGAAAGGCGCAGGTATAAATGACTCAGTGAACCTCACTTTCTAGTTCTCGGGTCTCTTGCTTTCTGATGGTTGGACCAGGGTGAAGCTGCCTTAGCCAGTTCCCTGCTTCAGCTGTCAAGGCTCATTTCCTGTTAGACATCCCTGAGGAGAAGCCACATGGACCTACCCCAATGCAGCCCTGGGTGCTGGAGCAGCCATGTGGAGACCCCTGCCAGCACTGAGATGCTTACGCATTCACTGACTTGGCTTTCCTCCTATAGTCGGCATCATTGCATCTGTTTTGTGAGATGGAGGAGAACTTTGTGGATTGGTGTTGGACATATGGGTTGATGTTGGACTTGTGGGCTTGGGCAGCACTGGGTTGGGATGCTTTCTTGATGTGCACTAAACCTTTATATAAAACTCTCTCTTATACATGAGTTCCTGTGGATTTGTTTCTCTAAAGTACTGTATTAGACAGGGTTCTCTAGAGAGATAAAACCAGATTGCTGATAATTATATATATTTATAAAGATAGTTAGATATATAACACAAGAAATGAACTGTTAAATTATATACAGATAGATATATAATACAAGAAACAAACAGTTAAGTTATGAAGATAGATACATAATACAAGAAATGAACAGTTAAATTATAAAGATAGATATATAATACAAGAAATGAACAGTTAAATTATAAAGCAGTACAAATGGCTCAGTGCAACTCACTCCCGTGAGAACGCTGTGAGGCACTAGCAGTCCTTCAAGTCTCGAGAGCCACTAGGTAGTCCTCTGTAGAGAGAGAGAGCTAGGCTATCCCAGCATAGGCAGCAAACAGCAAGGCAGGTCACCAACCGCCAGCCAGGTCACCAACTGTCAGTCCTCATCTCCAGAGATATAAATTTCAATCGTGTTGTATTAAAGGGACCTCAACTTGCAGTGACATAGTTCACATGCTAGGCATCCCACAGGTAGTGTACTCTTTAAATTGAGGCACAGACCAAGCAAGGCAGCCGCACACTGGTCCGATGATTAAAGAGCAAGGAACAAGAAAGGCGAGGCTCACCGGACCATTTATCTCTCTGCCCTTCAGTTAACCCCACTTTTGTTTATCGGCCAGGCTGGCACAATAAACTATCTCAAGTACCCAGACTAAAACAGATGGATATTGGTCATTTTGATTCAGAAAATCATATTGTTTACTATACTGAGAATGGCACAATCAAGACAAATAGTTTTGCATTCATCATCAAAAAGGACATTTCAAGATCTATCTTGAAGTACAATATCATCTGTGATAGGATTATATCTATCCTTCTTTAAGGAAATTGAATCAATACAACTATTAATTAAATTTATGCATTAACCACAAAAAACTAGTGATGAGGAAATTCTACCAATGTCTTCAGTTTGAAATTGATCAAACGTGAAATCAAGATGAATGGATAATTATTGGTAACTGGAATACAGAAGTTGAAAACAAAGAGGAAGGAAGGTCTTGTGATAGACAAGAAGCTGGAGCTCCCATGGTGGAATTTTGCAAGGCTCGTGAATTTTTCATAGCAAATAACTTTTTTCAACAATGCAGATGAGGACTATACACTTGGACTTCCACAAATTCAATACCCGAAAATAAAATTGACTACAGCTGAATGAAGAGACAATGGAGAAGCTCAATGTCAGCAGCTAAAATGAGACCAGGTCACTGTGGAACAGACCATCAATTGCTCATATGTAACTTCAGATTGAAGCTAAGGAAAATTAAAACAAATCCATGAGCCAAAATACCTTGATAGATCGTGAGTCTATCTCATCTGAATTTTGAGAATATCACGGAAACAGATTTGCTGCTTTGAAACCCAATGACTGAAGACCTAATGAGCTATAGGAGAACATCAAGAACATCATTCTTGAAGAGAGCAAAAGCTCATTAAAAAGCGAGGAAAGAAAGAAAGGATCAAAGTGGATGTGAGTAGAGGTTCAGAAACTGGCTCTATCAGAGAGTAGCTAAGGCAAATGGAAGAAATGATGAAACTAAAGAGCTGAGTAGAATGTTCAAAGGAGAGCTGGAGATAACCAAGTCAAAATATTATATCTAAATATGCAAGGCTGTTACTTTGGGGGATAGGATATTCCTGACCCAAGCCATGCTATTTTCAATTGCTTCATAGTTGTATGAAATTTGAACATTGACTAAATAAGAAACAAGAAGAATTGATATGTTTGAATTATGTTTCTGGCAAAGAAGATCGAAAGTGCTGTGGACTCCCAAAGGAACAAACAGATTTGTCCTCTGAGAAGTACAGCCAGAATGTTCCTTAGAGGAAACGATGGTGAGACTGGGTCTTACATACTTTGGGCATGTTTTCAGAAGAGACCAGACCCTGGAGAAAGACATCATGGTTGGTGAAGTAGAGGGACAACAAAGGAGGCAGCGACCCTCAAAGAGATGGACTGACACCATGGCTTCAACAATGGGATCAAGAATAGGAACAATTGGGAGAACTGCATAGAACCAGCCTGTTATTTTGTTCTGTTGTGTGCATAGGGTCGCTGGTCAGAACTGACTCAATGACACCCAACAACACCACTACCACACTACCTGCAAGGCTCTGCTTCAATGCCTGTTAAATGCGTTAAGAGTATGTACTGCCATGTAAGATTGTTCGGTATGTGCACTGCACAAAATAATACTATTACTTTGTTGATTTTAAAGATGGATGCTTGTTTATTATGACAATTTTTTGGCAGATAACAAAATTGTCTTCCTTTTATTAAAATCAGCGTATTGTAGATAGTTTCTGAAAGATTGAATTCAAGAGCCTGCTTACAGGCACAATATGTATGCGGAGGTACCCAAACAAACAAACAAACAAACAACAAAACAGAATTGCACTGGGCACCGAAGAGCTTTCTGAGTACGCATTTTTCTCACTAGGTGAGCACTGAGCAACACGCTCTGAGTTAGTGCACCCAGTGGCACCACCTGGGAAGGTTCTTCCTGGTCACAGTGAATTTTTTTTTCCTAAAAGCAGTTTTGCTCAAACCTTGTTGTTTTGTGTGTGTGATGGCTGATTTAGGAGAACAGCTTGCAGCTGTGAAATTTTGTTTCCTGCTTGGGAAAAATGCCACAGAAACTGCTATGATGTTGAACACAGCTTACAGAGAACACTATGGGAAAAACTCAAATGTATGAGAGGGTTACTTGTTTCAAAAAAGGTGAAATGTTGATGGATGACAAAGCTCATTCTGGATGTCCATAAACTTCCTGAATGTACAAAAATGTTGACTCATAGTGCATTTGGAGTTCATTTCTCCAGGTCAGACTGTTAATCAAACTTTCTATTTAGAGGTTCTGAAAAGATAGCATAATTGTGTGCCACCAAAAAAAGGCCCGATTTGAGGAAGACAGGGAACTGGTTTTGGCCCCATCACAATGCACCTGCTCACACAGCCATTTCAGTGTGCCAGTTTGGGGGGAGAAAAAAAACAAAACTCCAGCATGCTTCTTTTGCCATGCACCTGACTCCCCTGCCCTTGCTCTGTGCGATTTCTTTTTGTTTCCATGAATACAGAGGAACATGAAAGGACAGGAATTTGACAACTTAGAAGAGGTGAAGAAAGAAAACACCAAACAAACAAATGGGGGAGGTGCTGTTAGCTATCCAAACATAAGTTTGAAAAATGTTTCCCAAAATGGATCACAGATTTGACAAATGCATTAAGTATAATGGAGAGTACATCGAAGGTGATAAGGTTGTCTTGTAAAAAATTTTTAATACACAGCTTTGGAAAACACTCCATTGGGGGGGTATCCCCTCATATTCTATTCCCAATACATTTGAAAAATATGGGGTATCTTTAAAAATCCAACTTCTATAGAATATATCTATTTCTCAATACAAGAGTAGAAGATATCCCAAATCTGGTCCAGTTTTTATATGAAGCCAAAACTCATCTTAGTGAGATATCTGAAGAGGTTGGCCACAACAGTAAATGGGAAAATTTAACTCTGAAATTAATGACTGATTTCAAAGGCATTGAAAAGGCGGTGGATGCCAAGTTAAGGGTTGTTACTTTTCCAAAAGAAGGAAGCTTTGAAGAAATCAGTGAAAAGGATGTTGTAGGGCTGTAAAAATCTCATGCTGAGGAATTATCGACCACTGAGCTTGTTCAGGGGGAGTTGCAGATTCAGCTTAAGGCACACTACAGTGAGGACTTGAAAGAGGAACAGATCAAACCATGGGACACCATTGATTAAAAATTTTAAAAAGAAACTGTTTCCCTGTTATTGAACATGAAGACAAGATTTTTTAAAAGCCTTGCTTAAAAAAAAATGGCCTGATGCTGTTTACCAAAGTCAAACCAAAGCCCAAACCCATCTCACTGCTGTCGAGTTGATGATGACAGTGACAGGGTAGAACTGGCCCTTTGAGTTTCAGACTATAACTGTTTCAGGAGATGGAGATCCCCATCTTTCTCAGAGAAGTCAGTGGTTTCAAACTGCTGACCTTGTAGTTAGCAGCCCCACTTGCATCCACCAAGCCACCAGGGCTACTCACTGATACTTGTATATTCACAGACATAACCAATGAGAGCGTGAGCAGGGCTCTATTAGCATTTTTCCTACAGTAGTGTCACTTTCCTGCTCTGAAGATGTATCGGGATGCTCTGTACAGGATTGTCTAGGTCAGAGCTTCTCAATGTTTGTCTAAGTATCTACCACCTTTGGTCAGAAGCTTTGTAGGAAATTAACCAATGATGTAATTTCTATCTGAAATTTTTTTCCAAGTAGATTCATTTTCTATGTGTTATTTGCTGTCCTCTATCACAAACATAAAATTGCATGTGCACCCTGCGTGCTAATGAACACAGAGAAACTGCTGGCTAACAGCATATGAATTGTTTTGTAATCAGGGACATTTCCAACAGTGTCTGTCCATTCACGAAAGTGTTTTACTTATGTGTAGGCATCGCATTGTGTTTTGGTAAGTTGGTTAGAGGTTTTTTTCTGTTGATGTCTAATGTATAACAAATTTTCCCATTTAAAATAATAAGTAACAGACTCCTTTTATTGTTTTTCGGAACACCTAATTTTCAAGCACAGAATAGCTTATCTTATTTTGGAGTTGCTTGTGTACAGTTTGCCTCTGATTATGAAATAAAAACAAAAGGAATAAAGGAAAAACCATTTGTCCACATGTGGTAGTTGTATAATATGTTGTCAATTTGAGATGTAAGCATGAAGGGGTAGAAGTTAGCCCGTCAATCAGGTCACAGCTTAATGACCTCATTTGGAGTTGCTAAGGAAATAAATAGCTCACTGGAGGTGGGACACACACTCACTCTTGAGAGATATTCCTGTTAACAAGCCACATGGAGACAGGCTGATGGCAGCTAGAGCCCTGGAGCTGAAGGAGCCATGTGGAGACCCCTGCCAGTGCTGAGATGCGTACAGCACCACTGGATCCACAAGACTTTCCACCCACTGGCTTGTGATCTTCCTGCATGCAGTGTCATTGCATGTGTTGAGTGAGCCTGAAGAGAAATTTATAGATTGGTATTAGACATATGGACTAATATCAGACTTATAGACTTGATCTGTACCGAACTAGGATGTTTTCTCAATATTCAATTGCTCTTGTATATACATACAGCTCTTTCTTAAACACATATGAGTATCTATGAATTTGTTCCTCTAGTCAACCCAGACTAACACACCACATAATGTCTAAAATAAACTGCTTTGAACAAAGAGGTGCTTTTCTAGTGGATGTTCTGATTATATCTTAAAATTTTAACTAATGCATTATTGATATTAAATACTAACTAAATATGATGTTTGTAATTCATATTTTCTGATATCTGCTTGAAAAACCAGTATGGTATTTTGAGTTCCCTATTTAAATCTGAAAGTACTTTCATTATAGCACAAATCACTATTAAATAGCTAATATTCATTTATCACAAGGAACTACATAGACCTAAATGAGAATTTTCACATAATGATGTACTAATTATAGTGATTATTGCCAAGTATGTAGAAATTGTGTCAGTATATAACTTGTCTACAGTTACACGCATATTATTTTTAAATGTTATAATTTGTAAGTGAAAATTCTACAAAACCCTTATAAAGTAGGAATCTAGTAGAAAAATAATTGGAGCTAAAAGTGCATCTATATTTTATCTATGTATGAAAAAACCTAATGAATTAAAGGAATCTAATTTAATATTCTGAGACATCCCATATTTCTTTTGTATATTATAAATTTTGATGTTAAAGGAATGTAAGACTTAGGTAACAAACAACTTTTGAGCTTCTTCCTGAACGCTTCAAGAATCAGCTGATAGTCTGACTCAAAACACACCTAAAAGCTTAACAAATAACCATCAGACAAAGGTCAGCATCAGGAAAGTAACATACTATGTCACTACCATTTAATTCACAGTCCCATTTAATTTTTGCCAGTTGTCTCAATGATACATCACAGGACACATGTGAAGTTACTTTATACCCCTGTGAAATTCCCAAGTGTTCCCTGGGACAGTACTTTAATATTGTAAATGTCCCATTTCTTATGAAACTTTAATATATTACTTGCCTATTTGCTTTTGTTTCTCCTTTTTAAAAAAAAAAAAAACTTTTACATTCTCTTCCCACTTGAGCTCCTGATATCAGCTCCCCTTTTCTTCCACCCTCCCTTACAAACGCTTCATAAGTTATTGATTATTACTTACATAACTTACACCATCTTCCATTGCCAATCCCCCACTTTTCTGTTATTCCTCCCCCTGGGAGGGGTGTCTAGTTTGATCCTTGTGATCAATTCCCTCTTTCTCCCCCCACCCTCCCCTAATCCTTCTGGTATCTCTATTCTCATGGTTGGCCCGGAGAGGTTTATCTATCCTGGAGTGAGGTAAGAGTCTTGCTTCATTTTTTGCAAGTAGATATCCATTTTTTTCCAGCACCACTTATTGAAGAGGGCATCCACTTCTCATTTAATATTTTTGGGGGCCCTTATCAAAAATCAGCTGCCTGTATGCTGACGATTTTATTCCTGGGTCTTCAGCTCTTTTCTATTGATCTAAATATCTGTCATTATACCAGTGCCACAATGTTTTGACCGCTGTAGCTGTATAATAGGTGCTAAAGTCAGGTAGAGCAAGCCCTCCCACTTTGGCCCTCTTCTTGAGGAGTTCTCTGCTAATTCTGGGCTTCTTCCCTCTTCATATAAAGTTGGTAATAAGTATTTCCAATTTTTTTGAAGAAGGATGAGGTCATTCATATCGGGATAGCATTGAACTTATATAGTGCCTTGGTCAGAACTGACTTCTTTACTGTATTGAGTCTTCCAATCCATGAGCATGGGATATTCTTTCATTTGTTGAGGTCACTCTTGGTTTCTTGTAATAGTGTCCTGTAGTTTTCTTCATACAAGTCTTTGGGTTTTTTTAGTCAGGTAAATCCCTAGATATTTCAATTAGTGCTTGTCTATTTTAAAGTACTTTTTAAAGGGTACTACCTTTTTAATTGCATCTTCTTCGATCTTGTCTGATGTGTATAGCAGTCCGATAGACTTCTGTTTGTTGATCTTGTATCTTGCCATTCTACCATATTCCTCTATCTCTTCCAACACTTCACTTGTGGAGTTTTGGGTATTTTCAATATATAAAGTCACATTGTCTGCAAATAATGATAGTTTCACCTCTCCCTTCCCCAGATGAATACCTTTGATGCCTTTTCCTTGCCTTATGTTGTTAGATAGGACCTCCAGTATGATGTTAAATAGGAGTGGGGACAAGGGCATCCTTGTCTAGTCCCCTTTGTAAGTGGAATTGTTTTTGTCTTTTCTCCATTGATTACTGCATTGGCTGTTGGCTTTTCATATATAGCTTATATAATTTGAGGAATTTTCCTTCCATTCTTACCTTTTTGAGTGTCTTAAACAGGAATAGGTGTTGGATGTTGTCGAAAGCTTTTCCCACATCTGTCAATATTATCATGTGGTTCTTATAATTTTTCATGTCAATGTGGCAAAAGCTAATGGTCTTTCATATGTCAAAAAGTCCTTGCATCCCTGGTATGAATCCCACTTGGTCATGGTGAATTATTTGTTTTAAAATCTGTCTCCTCAATTTTGTTGGCAAAGTCTGTTAGTTTGCTACTGAATTTTGTTATTTCATCCCTTAGATCTAGTATTTCCCTTTGGTGCATTGCCTTTATCTCCTCTGTCTTTTCATCCTTTTTATGTATTGTTTCCCTCATAACCTACATGACTCCAAGCAGCATTCTGAAAATGTATTTCTGTGGCAGGTCAATGTCTGCTTCTTCTAGACATGTTATTATGTTCATGACTTCTGGCATTGTCTTCTGTTTCTCCTGCTTTTGTTGGGGCTGGTTGTGGTTTACATGTTGTTTTAGAGGAGCCTGGCACCATCTTCCAGAGTCAAAGAGCACTAGTCTCTCTCTTGGGGGAATTATATGAGTGCTTTTTTGAACTACCTACAGGTAGCTACACTAGTGTGTGTGGGGGGGGAGGGGGTGTCAGGCTACTGCTGTATCTTCCTGTGGTTTCACTCCTACCCTAGCCAATCAGTATTCTGTTTTTTGAAATGTGAGTTGGATAGTCCTTTCATGGGACACTGATCGGGTTATTGTGGGTCCACGGCGATGGCATTTCACTAGCTGATCTCTCAGTAAGCTGTAGTGGTGTGTCTCACAGGGTTTGGAGCACCTCAGGTGGCATGTGGTGTTTCCCTCTGCAACAGGAGCGCTGCAGATGGTGTGTGGATATACCCTCCTTGTTGTAGAGAACCGTAGATGGCAGGCAGAATTAGCCTAATCTGAGAGATCATTGTGGAGGTTGGAGCACCAGCAGCGTGGAGCACCAGGGATGGTGGGCAGGAGTTCCCCAAGTCATTTGTAGGGCCTTGGGGTGTAGTCTGGAGTTCCCCCAGCCATATGAAGGGGCGGTCCCCCTGATGCTTGGGGTATGGTGGAGGATGGCATGATTTCCCCAGAAGCATGTAAAGCTAAAGAGTGTGGGTGGAAGCTCCCCCAACTGGGCCATCAGAGTTGCCCTAGGCGGAGGCGAGTGGTGTGGAGGCTGGTAGTGGCTTGTGAAAGGAAAGAGAGGGAGAAAAGAAGAAAAAGAGATAAAGGAGGAGACAAAGACAAGAACAAAAAAACAAACAAACTCCCAAACAAAGGAACACACATACACACAAAATGTACAGTAAAAACAAAGTGCCACAAAAAGAAAAACTGAATCTGCTGAGACTGTGGCAGGAGAGAGAGAAGAAATAGAGGAAGAGGTAAAAAGAAAGGAAAAAAGAGATGAAAAATCAGTAAAGAGATAGTTGAGCCTTGTGTAGTGTTGTGTGTAGCACTGTCACAGAGAGCAGAGTGGAGCGTTCCCCAGTGGGTGGGTGGAGTTGCCCTTGGCAGAAGGTAGGGGGCTGGAAACCAGCAGTGGTATGTGGAAGGAAAGAGAGGGAGAGCAGAGAACCAGAAAAGAAAGAAGAAGAGAGAAAAGAGAGGGAGAAGAAAGAAAGAAAAGAAAAGAGAGAGAATGAATGGGAGAAAACACAATTGTGCTCACTAAGATTGACTGTGGTGGGAAAGAGAGAAGAAAAAATAAAGAGTAAAGAGGTAGCTGATCCCTGCCTTATTGCCTGAACGTGGGTTTAAACCAAGGGGGTTTAAACTCTGCCCAAGGTGGCAGGTTGGTGTGCCCTTTTAGTGCAGGGTCCCACCAGTGTTGGGTGGACTAGCCCTAGTTGACAAGATGATCATAGAGGCCAGACTGAGGTTTCCTCAGCAGCATGGCTGGAGTTGCCCCTGCTATTTGGGTTGAGTTGCCCTCAGTGGAGAGTAGTGGCCCAGAAGCCATCAGTGGCATATGAAAGGAAAGAGAGGGAGAGAAGAGGGAAATGAGAGAAAAATAAGGAAAAAGAAAGAATAATAGAAACAAACAAACAAACTGGGCCCCTTGAGATCAGCTCCCAATTTTCTGGTCTGGCAGCAAGAGCTCGGGGCAGGAAAATCTAACTGGACGCCATCTTCTTCTCTTGTTCTGTTTCTTCATTTTGATGATCATATATCCCTCTCTGTGATCAGTGGGAGCCTCTTCAAACAGGCTTGTCAGTCCCCACACCATATGAGTCATTTCCTGGATGGTTGCTGAGTACTATGAGATGTTGCAATGAATTGCAGATCCCTGGAACGTGAGGAACAATACTGGGGAAGAGTGGTGTTTGATATCAGGGACACTGGAGTAGAAGAGTATTTTGGGAAAGTCAGACACTTGGAACATTTTTTAACTTTCACTTCATTGGGACCATCTTTGTATTAATCCTTCTGAAAAATTATTTTGAATTAAGTGCTTTGTTATTAGGTGGTGTCAAGTCAGTTCTGACTCATATCTCCCTATGTACAAAAGAATCACACAATGCCTAATCCTGTGCCATCTTCACAAACGTCCCTATATTTGAACACATTGTTGCAGCCACTGTTGATAGTTCTTATTGAGGATCATTCTCATTTTCACCGATTCTCAACTTTACCAAGCATGAGGCGCTTTTTTTTTTTTTTTGCATGATGTGCTTTTCAAGGGACTGTTGCCTCCTGAAAAAATGACCCAAATGAATGAGATGAAGACTTGTTATTTTTGCTTCTAGGGAGAATTCTGGCTGTACATCTTCAAAGACAGAGTTGTTTGTTCTTCTAGCAGTCTATCTACTCAAATTATTTGCTCAGCATACAGATTGAAGGAGTATGAATGGCTTTCCATGGTCAATAAAACACAGGTAAATAACTATTTGGAATTTTCTGCTTTCAGATAAGCTCTAGCTGATATCAGCAAGGAGACCACTCATTCTACATCCTCTTCTGAATCCAGCTTGGATTTCTGGTAGTGCCCTGTTAAGGTCTTGCTGCCATCACTTTTAAATTATTTTCAGCAAAACCTTACTTGTGTGTGACTGGAAATATATTGTTTGATAATTTCTACATATAGGTGGACTGTATTTTTATCAGTAAAAACAGTTTAGTAATTATATTTTTTACTTATGGAGGAGGCGCTCTTCAATTCACTCCAAGGTGATAGCAGTTCTCAACCTGTGGGTCGTATCGCCTTTGGGGGTCGAACGGCCCTTTCGCAAGGGTCGCCCGATTCATAACAGTAGCAAAATTACCATTATGAAGTGGCAAAGAAAATAATTTTATGTTTGGGGTCACCACAACATGAGGAATTGTATTAAAGAGTCGCAGCATTAGGAAGCTTGAGAACCACTGCCTTATGCGCTGCACCATTCTTGGGTACTGGGTGACTCTCAAGCTTCTTTATTCTGACATTCCCAGGAAACCCCACAGCACTGCCCACTGCCTTTGGGTCAGGTTGGGTTTGTGACTGCCCTGGAGTCAGTTCTAACTCATGATGGCACCATGCCCAATGAAACAAAATACTGCCTGTCCTGCTGCATCTCATGATCATTGGGAATCCCACCATTGTGACCTACAGGGTCTTCATTGGCTGATTTTTGGAAGTAGATCATTAGTCTTCTTTTCCTACTTTAAGTTTGTCTCAAAAAAGCCTTTGAAACTTGTTCAGTGTGATAGCAACACACAAACCTACGGTGACAGCCAGGGGTGCATTGGCCAGGAGTCCTGCCTGAATGTGATAATGTGATGGTTGAGGCTGTATGTCAACTTGGATGGGTTGACAGTTATGATGTAATCAATCCTCATGAGATCTAATATAAAGTAAAACTTCACAATGAAATCGGCTATGTACAACCAATCAGTTGAAATGGAATTTACTTTGTGGGTGTGGCCTGCTTCCAACATATGTGGACGCTCAGGCAATGCTTTCTTACTTTTGGCTAGATTGGACTCTGAATCTGGATTGCCATTTGGTTTCTGATTCTTTGAACTTGAGTCAGTTGCCTGCTTGCAGTGTTGCCTGCCAAACCTAGGAGTCATTAGTTTCTGCAGCCTGTGAGTCAATAACCTGTCAGCATACATGACAACCTTGGTATCATTCACCTCCACATCAACAGCCTGCTATCTGATCTGTTGTTCTTGGGGTTGTCAGCTCCTGCAACTGTGTGAGTTGAGAAGAGCCCAAACGTTTTAGGGGTCATGTACTGTTATCTCAACATCAGGTCACTAGAAAAAATACAGGACCCTTAAATAAGTGGGAATTTTAGATTTGCAACACACTTATACTTAAAAAGAAAAAAACAACAACAAAAAAGCCATTTTTGTTATCTGAAATTCAAATGGGTGTCATGATTATTGCTATTGTTTATTTGTTTTATATTGATACATCTGGAAACTTTAATCCATGGAAAATTAAAATATATGGCATCAAAGAGGAACTTACTGATTACCCCTCTGGACTCTGTCTGAGCCTATCTTAAAGATGGACTGAAGATCCAAGGAAAACAATATGTCAGTTGTCCTGCAATTCCTATTAACCATGGGCCCCCATTAAATACAACCATATTTAAATTTGCCTGCAAAAGCCACATTTATCGTCTTCAACCCTTAGAGTCCACCTGTGTGAAACTAAGGAGTTGGATCCCCGTATCCTTAAGGGTCTTATAAGAGATATCTCCCTCTATGTGCATATACATCAAAGTTGAGTACAGTTTCAAAGGGGCTAGCGGGCCCCCTGGAAGATCTTCCTAGGACCTCACTTTGGGCCTGCAGACTAGATGACTAACATGGACCCATCCTGCTGTAAGATGCTCTAGGTTTGTGGCTCTCCTTGTGCTCAAGAGGTCGAAAATAAGATATGTAATAATTATCAACTGAGCATACATCTTGCACATACCATCTTGGGTTCTTTTAACCAAATAATTAATTTTTCTTCTTCTTCTTTTTTTTTTTACTAATGCCAATCTATGAATTTACTTTTTTTTTTGTTCACCTGGAAAGCTGTTCTGTGTTAGATATTTGTGTAAAGAAACCAAGTCACGGGAAGACAGGGGATTTTCAGGATTTCAGAAAAAAACAGTAAGTACCCTTTTATTTCCACCTCTTTAGCAGAATATGAGGTTTAAGAAAAAGGCAAGATTCCCTGATATAACAGGCTCACGGTGACAGGGTAAAATTTCCTGGAGACTATATTGAGTAAGGTACTCATCATATTGGCAAAGCAAGGAGAACACATGAACTAGGAACTATCAGTAGAAGTAGGTTCCTGGATGGCTCTTGTGATTTGCAATCTGCTGCTAAGCTAAAGATTGGTCCAACTGACCCAGAGATGTCACAGAAAGAAGGCTTGTGATCTGCTCCTGTAAATAGTACAGTCAAGTTTCACTCTGTGAAACATGTGGTCATCATGAGTCAGAATTGACTCAACAACAGATTTGGTGTGGGGTTTTTATCAGTAAAAGAGTTGCATCAGTAAGGTTGCATGATATATTGTAATAAAAAGAACAACACAACAATAGCTACCATTGATTCATCACTAACTCAGAAAGGAATGTACAAAGAACCATATTCATTTTCAATTTAATCTTCATGACTACCCTCTGAATGAGATATTATCACTCCTATTTTGTAGAAGAAAAGACTAAATGTAAAACGGTGGGTGTATCTGACCTTTTCTGACTTCATTCCTGAGAAAGAGGGAGAATCAGTACCAGCATGAGCACAGGGCTAATTCCCATGAAGCAGAAGTCAAACGTCTTACTAATTCTGACATCTGCCCATTCCAGTCTCTGCTTATCGTCTGGGCTCAATAATTGATTGCAATAGCCACATAGAACTTACATACAATAGTCATGATTATTAGGTTTATTTAGTAAGTGATAGATAACAATTTATGATTAGGAATTACCCAGGATACAGTTATTAGCTCAGGACAACTTGTCCATGCTCATAGACAGGCCCTCAGTCCTTGACAACTAACCTCTCCTGGCTCGTTGGGCCAGTCCAGCCTCTGTCCTTCGAGAGTGTTACAGAGCTCTTTACCTCTAGCAATAGGTGCCCAGAGACATCCACTTCAGCCTCCTCTCCCAAAGCACTCAGTGTTCTGGTTCCTTAGGCCAGAAAGCCCATCACGCCATCTCCTGCCAGTCTTGTGCTTCTTGCCATCTCCCATTGTCTCCAGTGATACAGCTCTTTGTCTTTTGGGTCTTGTTGGTTCTCAGCACAAGGATCCTAGGTTCAAAGGATGTGTTCCACTTCTAACTTCTCTTTCTTGGTGGTGGAGAGGTCTGTCCTGTTCATCTCAGGAATGACTTATTTTAAATAGTGGGTGGCCAAATTGACCAATTCCCTCATTCCATACTCTTCAGTTGCATGGTCTCACCCCCACAGTGTTCTATGTACTAATAATTTGTATTGGTAGTAAGCTGTCCAATGCCTTTGGTGGACACAGAAACATACTCTTATGGTGCCACTCAGTCATTTTGTAGGAGTCACAAAGACTATAGCTAGAAGGGACACATTCAGTAATTTATTGTACCATATGAAGGCTTAGAAAGAAAAAATCTTGTCCAAGGTCGCATTCATTTTAATCTATAAAATGCGCTTGACATTGATGGGGTGGAGAGATCGCAGGATCCCATATTCTAATCTTTAATTCCAATAAGATTCTATGATATCTCAACACTAAAACCCATGTAGGTAGGAGGAAGCTCTTGAGGGGAAGAATGAGGTTGGCTGAGAATTTCTCGGGATGATAATGTAGGTGGGAAGGGGCACCAGCAGTCAATACGAGGGGGAAGGATTGGCCCCAGAACTGTGCAGTGTGCTCCAGGTCTGGTTCCTCTCTTGTAAAAAATGGTATGGGGGAAACAGCTGACATCCTCTGAGTTCACAATGAAAAAGGAGCAAAATGAGGCAGAGGTCAGGCCTCCCTCGGCACTCCAATCTGACACTGCCCGTCCCTCTCATGCTTTCTGTTTTTCCATTAGGTTGGATAGTCCATTGCCATGGCCACGCAGCACTCACAGGCAATACTAAAAAATAGGGGATTTAATAGTGAAGCTAACCAGTTATAGTTCAGGATCAGAAATGCTGAGGATACTTTTTTTTTTTCAGTCAAGACAGCCTCTTTTCAGTCATGTCCACAGACATAGCTCACCCTGGGTCCCCTCAAAATAACCTTGTTTGGTCCCTACTATACTCAAGCCAAGCTTTAAAAGTTCTTCAACTCGGCCAAATGCTCACAGGTACCCTATGTCACCAACTGGGTTGTGAAGCTCACCGGGCTGTCTCCGTTAGTCTTCTGGATCTGCTAGTTGTGCTACGTCTGTGTCTCTGCCACTTTTATTGCTGTCTCTGGTGTCCCACTACACCAGCTCCCGGATGGAGGAAGTTTGACACGAGAATCTTGAGTGTGAAGGAAGTTCTCTAGTCTTGGCTCTTCTGCCTTAATGGTAGTAAGAGCTCCTATCTGCCGCTGGGATGGCTGGTTTTAAGCCTGGCAGAATGGCAAAACTAACCAATCTTCTCATTACAGTTCCATATACTTTATTTGCATGGTCCCACCTCATAGGGTGTTATGCCTCTTATTTTCCTTATTAGCAACTTATTCAATATACTTAGTGGACCAGAGCACTTCATATTTGCATTGTTCTACCAGTGATTTAATGGAAGTTATAAAAATGATTGCTTAAAGAGCCACATTAGGTAAGTCACTGCAGTAACTCTCTAGTGAGTTTACAAAAACCCTGGAGCAAATTCAGACAGAAATCACTACACAGGTCAATAATGCAAAATCAAGCAGTCATGGCTTTTATTCACTCAGAGAAATAAACTGGCAGTACCAGTCAAATTTATAAGCTTTCATGGGCATTTACTTGGAGAATCAAGATGGCAGTTTTTAAAAGCTTTATTTAAAAATAATTCCTATAATTCACTTTTCCTTTTTTTTTGAAAGACAGATTTGATTAGAAAAGAACTGATGTTTAAACTTGGCACTGCTTCACCTACTTTTCCACTTGATCTACTCTTGCTTTACATAAAGATGAAAAAACATGTGTGGTTCTAAGGACTGAATGTTGTGCTGTCAAGAGTAAGAATAGACTCAACAACAACAACAACAACAACAACAACAAAGATTAGAGACATTCCCAGAAGATGCCAATGAGCATAAAAGAATGTCAATTTAAAAAAATTATTTGGAGTAAAGCACTCAAGATGGGGAATTGTTTGCATGTTGTTCTTTATAGGAAAATTAGCATTTATGGAAATTAGAATTTACTTATTATGCCAAATGTTAAACTGCTAAGCATATTTCATTGAACACAACTCACAATAAACAATCGTCTCCTGCCTCTGGAAATGGTTTCAAGAGGAGGTAGTATATAATCAAGAACCAATGTTACTGAAGGAAGAAGTCCAAGCTGCATTGAAAGCATTAGCCAAAACCAAGACAGCAGAAATTGATGGAATACCAATTGAAACGTTCCAACAAGCTGATAAAGCACTGGAAACATTCATACTTCTATGACAGAAAAATTGGAAAACAGCTCCATGGCCAGTTGATGGGAAGAGATCCATATCTGTACCCAAACCAAAGAAAAATGATCTAACAGAATACTCAAATAATACAATATCATTGATATCACATGCAAAAAAATTTGCTGATGACCATCCAACAAATGTTGCAGCAGTACATTGACAGGTAGCCTGACAGAAGTTCAGGATGGATTCAGAAGAGGACGTGTAACAAGAGATACCATTGCTGATGTCACATGGATCTTGGTTGAAAACAGAAAATACAGAAAAAAAAAGGTTTATTTTTGTTTTGTTGACTGTGCAAAGGCATTTGATGGTGTGGACCATAACAAACTATGAATAGCCTTGAGAAGACAAGAGGGATTGACACAGTGGTTTCAACCAAAGGCTTAAGCAAAAGAACAATTGTGAGGATGGCCCAGGACCGTGGTGTTTCCTTCTGTTGCACGCAGGGTCACTATGAGTAAGAAACTACTCAACTGTACCCAACAACAAGCTCCTGCTAACATAAATAGGGTAAATGAGCCCAATTGTCAAGTGTGTTATAGATAACATACCTCATTCCATAAGCCTTGCTTGGAAATTTCAGCTTCCCTTCTCTGGCTAGATCAAATCTCTACTCTCCATGTAGCCACCTGTTGCTAGGTCACCTCATTCCCAGGCACATAGGGCCAATCCAACAGGTGTACGTTTTAAGTACATGGGCCCATATAACGCTGCGCACATCTGGCCAGCACGTGCCAAACCTTGAGGTTCTCATCTCCTTCCTCAAGACTTCTTTGAGAGTTAGTCTGCCTTCCTTCACTGTGGACTAGACAGTCCAAGGAATTTTAATCGCTGCCTCTTTATATGTGACTAGTCTCTTTCCTCTGGCTGTTCTCCGATTTCCCCCCTTATCTTTGATGTTGAAGTTTGATGACAATACATTGCAGGACTTTCTTTTGGAGTCCATCCTGATTGGGGTTCGGTCGTCAGCTTCCTGGATAGTTATCTTTTCATCCTTCATGCAGCGAGGAACATTTTCTTCCTGGAGTTCTTGGAGGTTTCTCTCTGTGGATTTTTGTTTGTTTCTTCCTCATTGCAATTCCAATACATCACGGGTGTTTCTCTTGATTGTATCCCACATTGTTCTTAGCCTTTCTTCAGTCTCCTTTGCATTTTTTATTGCTTGATCTTCTTAGATTGGAGTCCCGAGATTTGTCATCAAGGTCACTGATTCAGGTTTCCCTCTCTTGAATTTTATTTCTGTCTTTCCTAGTGCTTTGTAATTCTGTTGCTGGAGTGTTCAACTTCTGTGTTCTGTTTGGAGTTTTTCTTATAAGGCTTACAGTGGTGGTTCTAGCTTGTCTATTCTTATTTTTCTCTCAGATTCTTTCTATATTTTTTATGTGTACAACCATCATTCTTCTGAATTCTTTTTCTGGTAATTCCATAACCTGTTTAATTTCAGCTATTTCTTTTAGGCCTGGGTGTTGTTCACTTATTTATGTTTGCTCCTCTCAAATTTTGTGTGTGTTTTTATGCCAATATTTCCTGTTGTTTGCTTAACATCTTGGTATACCTAGGTGTGGCGGCAAGGCTGGATGTGCATGGGGAGTTAACTCTGTTAAGTATTGTAGTAGAGGAATAGTAGACACTTCAGAACAAGTAGCAGGGAAGAGAAGTAGAGCAGGGGCTAGGTAAAATGATAGAAGGGAAAGTCATAGAGGATGGAGAAAAAGCAATCGGGTAATTTTAACTAATACATTGTCAAAAAAGAAAAAATCCTTATTTTAAAAGGATGAAAAGGTAATGCTGATTGAAAAATAATTGTAAGAGTATTATGAGCTTTTGTTTTAAAGTAAAAGAAGGGGGGAAAGAAAAAGGAGAGCTGGTGGTGTTTGCTTGGCATCGAAGCTCTGCCCAGGAGCATTGTCACTGATGTGGACAAGAGAGATGGGCTTTGTAGACAAGGGTGGGGAGCCTAGCTGACTTTAGGGCCTGTGCTGGAAGCATCAGTGCCTGTGGGTGAGTGACTCTACCTGGTTTGGCACTTGGAGTGGCTAGATTACCTTTATACTTCACAGTAGCCTGGAGGTGAGGGGGTTGAGTGTGATGGTAGGGCATGGAGAATTTTTTTCACAGTGGTCCGGGGCTGAGTGTGGAGTGGGTGGGACCCACACCTTTAAAGAGGCAGAGGTCATGGAGAAGACATAAGGAAGGGGTAGTAAGGCTGTGCACCTTTTATTGGGAGGGCCCATGGGAGAGGGGACAGGGGATGTCCTAGGGGACAGGCTTGGGTTGGTCTATGGTGGTCTAAATGAAGTGCTGGCTGAGAGATGGGAGGATTGTTAATGTGAGGATTGTAGAAGTGGGGGAGAAAAATATGTTTGTTAAGTAGACTTACAGAAGAGATGGAACTGATGAAAAGGAATTATAAAAATAGTGCAATATTTTGTTTTAAAGAAGGGGAAAGAGAAGAAGAAGAAGCTGGGGGCTCCGACTACTCTGCCCTGAGAGAGTTCAAGAAAACACAGGGCAGAGGTCAGTTGGAAGCAGTGCCTAGGGGTAATTGATTGCCTCTTTGGGTGCTTGGATTGACAGGAATAGGTTTAGTTAGATGCACTCTAGGTTAGAGGCCAGGGTGTTGAGTGGGGCTGTGAGAGCTAAGAGATGAGAAATTTTGTAGTTTGGCCTCACTAGATGGGTAGATGGGAGGGGGTGGAGCTCACACCTTTGCAGGGCCAGTGGTCCCTGAGAAGGGACCCAGGAGGAAGTTGTGGAGCTGCACTTTCCGTTGGGATCATCTAGGGAGAGAGGGATTGCTCTGAATGACCTGGTAATCGAAATGAAGTGTCGGTTGGGAGATGAGAGACTTGCTGCCTTGAGAATAGAAAAATTATTTTCGTGAAAAGCTTCAAAAGATAAGATAATCCTTCTTTTGAAAGAAATTATAAAAGTAGTGCAAGATTTAATTGTAAGGAAATGATGGGAAAGGAGGGGGTGAAAAAAGTCTGGGAGTCTAAGCTCTGTCCGGGGATAGATCAAGACTGTGCAGAGCAGAGATCCCCTGAGCAATTAGAGGCAGACCCTAGGGGTGAGTGGCCTGCCCTGTTGGGTGTTTGGACTGGCAGGACTAGGTTGGGCTGTAGGCGAGGAGGTTGGGGCTACCGGACTTTGGGAGCTAAGAGACTGGAGTTCTTGTAACTTGGGAGGTATAGTGAGACTAATTATAGGCACCTGTCCTGAAGGAATAGCCCCAGTGGCCCAGTCAGAGAAGGCTTCACTCTGTTCAGGTGCTGGCTGTCTCCCAGGGGGAGGGGGAGAGAAGAGGCTGTGGCTGGCACCTTTCCATCGGGGAAGAAAGTGGTTTTTTTGAATGACCTAAAAGCAGAGTGGTGTGGGGTGGGGATGAGCCTTCTCCAAAGATAGGCTGTTTTCTGGCTGGCCTGGGGTGATCTACATGGGGTGCTGATTGTTGGGGAGGGCTCCTGAAGGGGCCGGGTCCTCAAGTCAGCCAGCACTTCAGCCAGGATGTGGGGCAGTTACTGGATCCTTCTGAGCTCAGAGTGTAGGACTCTCATGCTGTCCGAGGGGGAGGGGTGCTTGCTGCCTGGGAAATCACCAGCCTAGGGATTTGTAGGTAGCTCAGGCAGTCTGGAGGCCAGGTGTGTGGAATGCACCCCAACTGGTGATTTAAGCAATCTCTCAAGTCTGCCAGGAAATCAGGGGCTTAGCGCAGCCAGAAGAGCTAGTCTCTGTTCACTCCCATGTCCCCGGAGGAGGGGGCGTGGGTTACCTCCATTGGGTTGCTCTCTGGACTGGTTCCACCCTGCTCTCTTTTGTGAGGTCTTTCTCCTCTTTCTTGGAGAGGGATTCACTCTCCATGTGCTCAGTTGCCCATCTTTTTTTTTTTTAAAAACATTTTATTAGGGGCTCATACAACTCTTATCACAATCTATACATATACATACATCAATTGTATAAAGCACATCTGTACATTCTTTGCCCTAGTCATTTTCTTTTCTTTTTTTACGCATTATTAGGGGCTCATACAGCTCTTATCACAATCCACACATATACATACATCAATTGTATAAAGCACATCTGTACATTTTTTGCCCTAATCACTCTCAAAGCATGTGCTCTCCACTTAAGCCCTCTGCATCAGGTCCTCTTTTTTTTATATAAGCCGACTCGAATATCAGCCGAGGCACCTAATTATACCACAAAAGCTGCATTTAAAATGTGCTGGAAAACTCAGCTTATACATGAGTATATACAGTAGTTCATTCTCATCCACCAGAAAATCTTCACCAGGAAATTCTTCAGCTAGAAAAGGCTTCAAGACAGCTCATGGACAGTCCAAATCTTGGATGGCCCTTGCTACTCTAGGTTGACCTCACCTGTAATCCAGGACCACAGCAGTTTCCAGGGAGCCCTCTGTGCTCTGGGTGGCACACTGCTCTAGAAGTGTCCCCAGCCATCACTGTGTTACAACTTTCTACTGGATCCAGTCTCTACTCTGCTCCCACCTTTAGTGTTCTCTAAGGCACCAGGGCTGCTCTGGCGCCACCACTGCCTCTGCAGCTCTCCAGCTGCGACACTTTTACCTAGACTGACAAGGGCTCAGGGCAGCGTCCCTTTGTTCAGAGAATGCACCTGGTCCATCAGGAGGCCCCCAAACCTCAGTGTTCCAGATTTAGTTACAGGGGTGATTCTCCAGCCAACTTAGGTAAAAGTCATTTACTGAGCGGGGCTCAGGAATCAGGACCAAATGTCTAATTGCTGTTTGAAAGGTGATTCCACACCACGATCCTATTATATACAGTATCTTATTTCATCCTGACAATGTGCTATCAGGTACGCTCTGAGCCCTTGACTGTCCCTATTACCGAGGCAGAAACAGAGGCCCCTCAGCTAGCACGTGGGATTCAATTTCACTAAATCACACTGCTTTCCAAATGAAAAAAAAAAATCCAACATTTTTGGCTAGATATTTCAAAAAGAGGTGTTTTCATAACTGAGATATTATTTATATGCACTATTTTAAATGATCCATTTGATAAGTTTTGGTAATGCTTACATATCTCTAATCATCACCTTAAACAAGCTACAGAAGATTCCCCTCACTACAGAACATTTCCTTAGCTCTTTTACTGCCAGTTCCCTTGACCTCACCCACCCCTTATCCCCAAGCAATCGTTCCTCGCTTTTCTATCAATAGAAATTCGTTTTACCTGCTCTTTGAAAATCCTATAAAATAGAATCAAACAACATGTATCTTTTTGTTCCTGGTTTCTTTTGCTCACAGGAGACCTGGTGGTGCATGATATGAAAGCAGTTCAAATCCACCAGGGGCTCTGACCGGCTCTGCTTCTGCAAAGATCTACAGCCTTGAAAACCCTATGGGGCCTCTAAGGTCACGAGGAGCTGAAATCAACACAATGGCAGTGAGTTTGATCTCTTGCTCCACATGAACTTTCGATATTCCTGCACGCTGTATCAGTAGCTTGATTTTTCCAGTGTGATTTTGCATTTGAGTATTGTAACATATTTTATTTAACCAGCCTCTTGCTGATGAGCATTTGAGTTATTTCCAATTTGATGTTATAAGGAATAAGGTTGTGATAAACTCTCTTGGACAATTCTTTTATTTTTATTTTCTCATTTTTCTTAGGTAAATGCCTATTAATGGAACTTAACTTAAAAAAATCTCCACCCCACCCCCAAAATCATGCATTTCTTCAATTTTTTGTACTTTTTGGGTTAAATATTAGAATTAATTCAACAATTTATTAAACAGCTATAATATCCTGGACACCACTCTAAGTGCTAGGGAGATTGAAGTATATAAAACAGAAAGCAAAACAAAACCTTTACTGTTAGTGACAACTAATTAAGGAAATAAAATAAACAAGCAAGTTAAATATTAATTGTTAAGTGTTAAGAAGTGTTATAGAGAAAAATTAAGTGGAGAAAGTAAATGGGGAGTGATATTTTAAGTGAAGGTCAAACAGGTCCTTCTGAGCAGAGAGTCGGAGGGGTAAGGAGCTAAGCAGTGAAGCTCTGCCTGAGGGAAGAGCAGTCTGAAGGAGAAATAGCAACTGCAAGCAGAGCGTGATCAGATGGTCCAGGAGTAGCAGGGACGCCAGTGTGCTGGGGGAAGAAACAAAAAAGGACAAGCAAGAGGCAATGCTGTGCTCGTCCGGGTCGGCTAGAGAAATAAATCCAGAGACACTCATATGTGTATAAGAGCTTTATATACAAGAGAATTGAATATTGAGGAAACATCCCCGCCCAGTCCATAAGTCTGATATTAGCCCATATGTCCAATACCAATCTATAAGACTCACACAACATATGCAATGAAGATGAATGGAGGAACATCACAGGCCAGTGGGTGGAAAGTGTAGTGGATTCAGTGACAGTGGAAGCATCTCATCGCTGGCAGAGAGCTCCATGTGGGTCCTTCAGCTCCATGGCTCTAACATAGCTCCATGTGTCTTGTCCACAGGAATGTTTCACAGGGAGAGAGCATGTGTCCTGCCTCCAATGAGTTATTTATCTCCTTAGTATCTCCAGATGAGGTCATCAAGCTGCAACCTGATTGACAGGCTAAGCCCCACCCCTTCACTCTTAAATCTCAAATTGACAACAGATTATGTAACTACCACAAATGCTGTGAGGGAAAGCAGACTCTAGAGCAGTAGTTCTCAACCTGTGGGTCACGACCCCTTTGGAGCTTGAATGACCTTTTCACAGGGGTTGCCCAATTCAGAACAGTAACAAAATTACAGTGATGAAGTAGCAATGAAAATAATTTTATGGTTGGGGTCATCACCACATGAGGAGCTGGATTAAAGGGTCGCAGCATTAGGAAGGTTGAGAACCACCGCTGTAGACCTCTGTAGACTGTTCTAGGATTTAGTTTGTATTACACAATTTTGAGTGGAGATCTGACTCCTTTGTTACAAATCATCTTGGAAAAAGGGTAGAGAATTAGACTAGCTGGACTAGAAATGAGGAACCCATTTAGGAGCGGTGCTATTGGAGCCCAGATGAGCATTGAGAACCATTTGGATCACGGGATTGGTGAGGATGGTGAGTTTCAGGGTGGCTTTTAAAAGACAGACGCAGAATTTGCTGGTGGTTGGTGGTTTATGAGAGAACAGGGTGGAGACAAGAATGACAATAAGATTTTACCCAGAATAGATGGAGGGAGAGTTTCTAACTACAGAATGAGCAGGGTGAGGGGGGCTTGTTTCACACTTTTGGGGTACCGTTTGAGAAATTCATTGGACATCAGCGTAAAACTATAAATTAGGCAAATGGGTGCAAGAGCCTGGAATTCTAGGGAGAGGTGCAGGTTGTGATGGCATTTAGAACCAGGGTGCTGATTGAGAGAAGTGAGGGTGAGAGATAGTGTGAGGGAAAAAGAGAGGAGGGTCTGGCCTAAGCCATTCCACTATTAAAAGTTCATGGGTGGATGAAGTCACCACTGAACTATGGGTGCTATATCAACATGCGGTAAAGATGCAGATGGTGCCTGGTTATTAGAAAAAAATACCATCTAGAGTCTTAAAGACTTTTCTGACAAGAAGCAGCCATCTAAGTGAGGCATCAGTTAAGTCGACGTGGAAGAAGCACACCAGCTTATGTGATCCAAGAAATGTAAGTGGAGGGAACAATAGTAAAGTCTAAATTCTCAACAGCAGTTTTGCAGAAGGCTATGGTGACAGTGAAAGGCCCAAATCCAAATGCAGGGTCCCTGATGAGGAGTAAGCCTCCAGTGAGTCCCCTCTGACTGTGGACCAGGGATGGGAAAGGCCTGGTTATCAGACAGAGTACATTGCTGGCTATAGCTGTAGTTAGATCAAAATGTGACACTTTGTCATTTGATTTCCCTCTTGATTCAATGTATACTTTTCCAGATCTTAATATTTCCTACTTTGTTTTGATTGAGGTTTTCTTGTTTCATTTGTCTTTGTTGTTGGGCTGTTGGCTTGTGCTTTGCTTTGCTTTTGTATGTTTTCCTGTATTTGAAACCCAGGCTAGGTAAACCTACAGAGACAGCAGCTGGATTCCTACCTTCAAAGCCATGGCAGGGTAAGTGGGTGGGAAAGGGAGAGCTAACAACATGTGCATGGAAGAAGAAATAGCCTGGAACTGATCATGGCGATGGTTGTACAACTCTTAAGAAGGTTATTGAAGTAGTGAAATGTATGATATGTGAATTGCATGTTGGTGAAACTGTCAAACATAAATAAACCAATTAATTTTTAAAAGATAAATTAAAAAGAAAACATAGCCCCACAAGGCCAAAGGAAATAGGAGAGAATAATCTTTTAACCTTGTACCATAACTGTGCCCTAAAGTCACTTTTAAACGAAATAACAGGTTAGCTCAGACAGTAAGCAATGTCAACCTTGAGAATGTTGACATAAGGTGAAGAATGAATGTAACCAATGTCCGTGAACTTTATGTGTAGAAAATGTTGAATGTCAACATGGTTTGCTGTGCTTGTTCACTGAAAAGACAACAAAATATTTTTTAAAATTTTAAAAAGAGTTCATGGGCAGAAGAGCCCAGGGGACTGAGAAAGTGTAGCCTGGGTGGGGGAAATCAGGAGGGTGTCCTAAGAGCCAAGTTAGGCTTTAAGGAGATGAAACCAATTAGGCCAAATGTAGCTGAAAAAACAAGTAACCTGAGAATGGTGTCCACAGAAGAAGTTTCCCCCAGATAGACGCAGTGCTCCTGAAGGTGGGTTATGTGTCCCCATGGTTACCTCCTTTTAAAAATCCTGCTTTTGTAACCCAGACTTAAACTCTTAGGATTTGGCAAGAGAAAGACCTTTGGGAACTTGAATAAGGAAGTTTCATAAATCATACAGGCTCTTAGCTCTGAGCCACCCTGGCCAGTGGATTCCGAAAAGAAAGCTATAAAGCATTTCAGATAAGAATTGAACTCTGGAGTTGACAGTTTGGGAGAAAACCTTGGCCCGGTCACTTCGTGACCGAGGGCTCTCCCAGTCACTGCCTCAGTTTTCTCATTTGTAAACGAAGGTAATGACAAAAGTTCTGAACCCATAGGATTATGAAATCAAAGGCAACAATGGTTATAAATTGTTTGGGATTGGGGCTGAATCATGCTGTGCTCAATTTACATTAAACATCTTCACTTTTTAAAGAGACGTAGATTTTGTTTCTTTTGTGACCTCACTGAGCTCTTAAATCATCATGGCTGCGTGTTTCCCGACGCTCAGGGGCTCTTGTTTCACAGAGGCTTTGAAGGGCTTCTTCTACAGGACTCTTTGATTTTTTTATCTTCCTTGCGTTAACCCACATGTGGGATTCTGCCCCTTTCTCCTTAGTTCCACACACAATTTCGATTTATACAGAGCAATCAGGTAGAGCAAGTAGAAGGGATGGCAGGATTCTTCACACAATTCAAAATCCTGTCCACATCAGACCATACTGTTCAGGCATCTTCCAGCTTTCTCTTCTCTTTCTGTCTTTCCAAATTTGTCAGTATTCCTTCCACTCCTATATTCCTGGTCATGGCCCCCTGCAGCAGTGTAACAATCTCATTCGAGATTGTTGTGGGATCCAACTTCAACCACCAAGCCATTTATCCACAAAGGCAAGATACATTTTCATAGCAATTATAACTTGATAAACTCTAAGGCAAATCAGATCTATCTTGTCCGAGTTTTCCTCATTTGTGAAGTGAGAGGTATGATTTTGCATAGAGACTAGATTGTCCCCAAGGTATTTAGGAATACAGCCGATCAGAAAGGAGCCCCAGTGACACAAAGCTTAAGAGCTTAGTTGATCACTAAAACGCTTGCCATTCCAGCTAACCAAACAGTTCTGCACGAGCGAGGCCCGATGATCTGCTCTTAAAAGATTCCGGCATAGGAAACCCTCTGAGGTAGATCTGTGTCATCCAGGGAGGGGCGCGATGAGTGAAAACAGTCCTTTGGAAGGCCTGTAATTTCCCAGAAGAGACCTGAGGAGACTTTCTGGCCAGTGGATGAGGTCGGAGAGTCTGTGCGTCCTCTAAATGCTATTAGATGTGAATTGGGCCCCGCATTGTCTCCTTACCTCGTCCCACCGCCATTCCTTTTGTCTGGAGCTGGGGACCAGCCACACAGTGAGACAGTGCTGTACTGTCGGGGCCTGGTGCAGTACAAAGAATCAGCACCCTGAGAGCCTGAGGCGCTTTGCTCTGTGGAAAGCTTCCTCTGCCCCGAGCTGCGTCTTGGGCTTTCCTTGTAAATCCAATTTTCTGGTTGTCTGCTTCGTTGGGAAATATTTTGCATTTCAATTTTGCCCTTTTAACAAACTATGTTCTATTCTTTGATATTTACGCTTGGAATTATGCCTTAATGCAGCTTGATTGTTCTTATTTTACTTTGTTTACTCTCTAATTGCCAGGTTTCTATTTTTATATTCTTTTCAAAATATGCTTTACAAAGTTCTCCCCTATTATAGGTAGAAGGAAGGCAGGTAGAGATATTAAGAAAACTACATTCTGGACATTGGTTTAACTCTCTAGCATTGCTATTTGACCTAACAGTCACAGATTCTAGGACTTGAGAGTATTGAAACTATGGTTTTATTTCTTTCTCAGTATTTTACTGAAGTAGGGGAAGCATTGAACCTTTTTTTTGCCATATAATTCACCTATCATACAATGCAAGCTTTTCCTTAGAGTCAGTATCCTGAATTCTGGATTCTACCCTCCTGAACTGTGATAAAATACATTTATGTTATTTACAACCATTCACTTGTGGTATTTCTGTTACAGGAGCACTAAGACAGATTTGATTCTTACCAATATTTTATATACATATATAAAAATGTAGAATGGTTTTAAAGAGGTTATAATGAACACCAATATGTGTTGTTACTGTTAGCTGCTGTTAAGTAGGCCACCAACTCACTGCGACTTCATTCACAATGGAACAAACCACTACCCAGGTCTGGGCCATCCCCATAATTGGCTGAAGTTCCAGTTTGTGATCCATAAGGTTTCATTGACTAATTTTTATCAGCAGATCCTAGGCCTTTTTTTGTAGTCCATCCTAGTCTAGAAACTCCTCTGAAATCTGATTAGGACCACTCATAGCAACAACCAATATTCCACTGATACATGAGTAGTGACTACCCATGAGGGGAACTGGCTGAGAATCAGACCTGTACTTCACCCATGAAGATGGGAATTCTACCACTGAATCACCAGTGCCTCTGTGACCAGTAAGGTTTTCTGTCAACTTGGCTGGGCCAGGGTTCTCAGTATCCCCCATGATGTAATATGCAATCAACTCAATAATGGGACTTGTTATGAATAGTCAGTAAGTTGTAAGAAGATTAGAGTGAGACGCAACACCCTCACTCAGATCACAGCCCTGGTCCAATCAATGGAAAGGAAGCTTCCTCAAGGTGTGGCCTGCTTCCAACATAAGTGGATGCTGTGGAAAAGCTTGCCTGATTTTTGCTAGATCTCTATCTTGCAAGTAGCTCATTGACTTCCATTTCTTTGGAAAGCCAACTATCTGCCATTTTGCCTGCTGATCCTGGGAGTCATCAGCATCCTGTCACCTGATCTGCCAATCTTGGATTTATTCACTTTAGCAGTCACAAGTCTAACCTGCTGATTTTGGATCCTTTTATCTCTGCAGCCACCAGTCTGTCGGCTTCCTACTGATCTTGAGTTCATCAGCCCCTATAGCTACTGCAGTCAGGAGAAGATTCAAGCTTAACATCTGACCCATGGACTTGAATTTTCCTACTTCTACCTCTGTATGAGCCATTTTCTTGATAAAAATCCCTCTCTCTCTCTCGATATATATATATGTATATATATATATGGCACTCTCTATGTATATGGCACTCATTTTCTTCTCGAGAAAACCCTGCCTAAGACAGTCTCTTATTCTTGTCTGGAAGTCAGAAAATCTAATTTGTAGAATAGCTAGGATAATACTTCACATGTAAATGTAATTAGAACAAAGAAGTCAGGATTAAGACATGTACCTTCAATTGATGGGCTTCTCATAGCAAATCTCATCAGTATATCAATTATATCTATCAATCTCAGCATGGTGGGTTGTGATAGTTAGGTTTTGTGTCAACTTGGCTGAGCCAGGATTCTCAATGCTTTGTCAGTTTAAACCCAGTAATTCCCTATGATGTGTAATAACACATTGTGATCAACTCCATAATGAAATCTGTGATAGCTGAGCCAGAATTCTCCCATGATATCATCTAACAGAGTGTGGTCAACTCCATGATGGGATCTTCTCTGAAGTAGTAAAGTAGTTGTGGGAAGATAGAGTAAAACTTCTAACAGTCTTGATACAATTGAGAGAGATCTCATTTAGTACAGATTGACAATGTGGAAGCTAGCTCACTTCTGATGAGTCTGAATCCTGCATCTGGTTCATCAGCTTCTCAGAATATCACTTACCAGTTTCAGGAACCATCAGCAGAATTCTCTACTTGGATTCATTTGGCTGACCTCAGTAATTAAGCTCTGTATCCACCAGCCTGGGGTTTTCCTGCTTCATCTTCCTGGTTCCTGGTTGTCAGCCCCTACACCTACCTCCGGACACAGGAAAGGCCCCAAGCTTAGCTCTGACCATGGACTAAAACTAGACTGAACTTACCCACTTCTACAACTGTGTGAGCCATTTCTTGATATAAATCTTTTTCTATATACATACACATACATGCATCACTGGTTTAGTTTTTCTAGAGAACCAAGGATTTTCATTGAGCAGCAAATCAATTGTAAGAAGATTAGAGTGGAATGGAACCCCTTACGCAGGTCCTGATCCAATTGGAAGGACGTTTCCTGGGGTCTGTGGTCTACTTCCTATATAAGTGGATGCTATGGAAAAGCTTGCTCGTTTTTTGTTAAATCTGCATCCTGCATCTGGTTCATGAGTTTCTGGTTCTTTGGACTTAAGTCAAGAACTTGCCACTTTGCCTACCAACTCCAGGAGCCATGAACAGCCGGCCACCTAACCTGCTGACCTTGAATTCATTCACCTCTCCAATCATTAGCCTGACCTGCTTACCTTAGATTTATCCAATTATGTGAGCTAATCTGTAACCACCTCTGTAACCTGTGATCTTCCTGCTGAAGCTACACAAGTCAAGATTAGCCTCCAGCTTATTATTTGACTCACTGACTTAAAACCTGCCTGGATTCAGATTGGATTTGCCCAAGGTAACTACATTTCAAATGCCAAATCACTTAGACTACTGGCCCAACCAACTAGACACTCAGTCTTACCTATGACAGATGCTTTTGGGGCCATTCCATAATTCATCTGGCATGCAGTTTGGTCATTAGCATTCAATATGCCAGATGTATTATTGAAGTGATCTTTAAATTAAGGTAGGTTTATAGGCTTATAGTCAAAATTATACTTTGGCTGTTATAGGATTCTTATAATTTTCTTCAACTTCAACTTATCTGAAAACAATTGATAGTCTATTTTATAATCACTACCTGGCCTTGTTCTGACTAATGACATTGAAATACTCCATCATCTCTCTACAAATGTAGCCTGTTTGCTAGCTGTGAATTCCATCTGGCAAGTTCCATGTGTAGAGTCACGGTTTATGCTGTTGAAAGAAGCTATTTGCAATGAATAAGTAAGTCATTGATCTTGAAATATTACATCATACAATCAGCGATGTTGTTTCTATCACAATGCCATGTTTTCCAACTAGAGATCCTTCTTGTTTCCAGCTTTCACATTTGAGTCAGACTTAATTATCAATAAATCTGAATATCAATGAATATCAATTAGGATAAATGTAAACATAAGCATCCTAAAACATAATGAGGATAGCACCAGTTAGGGTCAGAACCAGCTTAATAGCACCTAACAACAACAACAACAAAACATGATCCCAACTGGGCATGTATAATAAAGAAGGGGAGAAAAATATTAGCTATACAGGTTTGACTCTAAATCATCACAGCTCAAGTAGAAAATTCACAATGTTCCTCAATTTGAATGAAAATTCAATAGCATTTAAAGCTAATGGACACAGTGGCATACAAGGTATCATATCTGTCTACGGCCCAAACTAGACTACTTCATTGCTTGTTGGTCATATCACCCTAATATAGTAGAAATTCATAAAGTACATGAACTAAATGACCCCGCAGAATCCTGCAACTTTAAAGTTCTATACTTTGTTCACAGAAGCTCCATGTCCTTGTTTAACTTATGAGTCTTTATTCTGACTCATTTATTTAACATTTTATGAAATATAGGTGCTAACGATATAACCACCTCACTCAACGAGCTCAACGTCTAGTTATAAGACAGACAATAAACAGCTAAATCTGGCAAGATTTTTGCGATATCAGGGACCCATGCAGATGCAGGCCTTTATGGCCATAGAAATTAGAGGACTAAATCAGTTTAGAAAGACAGAGAAGCGTTTCCCAAGGAATGTGGTACTTGAAAAGAAGGGTATCAGGCAGGTAGGCAGACAAAGAAAAGCATTCCATGTGTCTAAAACTGCATGTTACTAAAAGCACACATGAGGAAATTAATTATTCTATTTGAGTTAAAATGAAACAAATCATAATAGTAGCAGGTCAGTGAAAAAGAAGATGGATTGACACAGTGGACGTAATAACTGGCACAAACACAGCAACAACTGTGAGGATGACACAGGCCCGGGTACTGGTTTGTTCTGTTCTACACAGGGTTGCTAGGAATCAGAACCAATTGGACAGAATCTAACAACAATCCTATTTTTTTAAGGAGATAGTTTATTATGTCATGAAAAAGAGGCAGCATCAGATCAGCTAGAATCATACTTGTTTGGGGGAAAAGTTGAAAATTTATTAATTAGACAGTATGTGGGCATCCTGTTCCACATTGGAGTAAGATGATGTGATAAATTCTCTACATACCTGCACAGTCTGAAAAGACACCAACACACACACACACACACACACACACACACAGAAGAGATGGCAAGGGAGGGAAGGGGGAAAATCATATGATGTTGGGAACCATCACACATTATAAATAATCTACCAAGAAACATTGAAAAAATAAAACCCTTTGCTTCTACAGTACTTTTGAGTTTATAGTTCTTGGAATGACTGTATTCCATTGAAGACATCTCAGGGAGCTTTATTTTAGTAATCCCAGGTGGAAATATTAATTAAAACAATATAAAATAATGCAGCCCATCTTTTGCCAGTCATAACACGTGTGAGAAGTGTTTTGCTTGGAAAGGGGTGAAGCCATAAGCTTTGTTTGAAGCTCCGGCTCTGCTGCCCTTTTGAGTGCAATACCCACTAGATGCTGAAATACTGCTTGAGGTCCGGTGGGGTAGGAGGAGGCGTGCTGAAAAAAAAAAAGACCACTTTGTGTATTTGTACTTGGTCCAGATTGACAGCGGTCCCCTGGGAACACGAGAGAGGTGTCTGTAAAGTTGCTGGCTGCCATCTGCTGTAGATGTGTGTTTTGTCCCACGCCCACTGACAGGCTGAACGAGAACGACACATCATTCGATGCAGTCACCGTGGATGGCAGATAGCTGATTGCAGAGCCAAAATTGGTCCCATGGATGTTAGTTTAGGAGACAATGGCGTCCCGAGGTTGGGCGTTGATCCGGCTGAAAAGGAATGATATGTGCCCTCCTCTAGAGCTGGCATGTAGTTTTGGATGCAAATTGTGGACGCCCCCTAGTTAGCTTCAGAAATCTTGGCCCCACAGCGAGAAATTGTGAATGGATAGGGGTCTTTGTTCTCCTTTCTCAGCATGCTAGGGACAGCCTGCGGCAGGCGTTGATAAACCAGTTACAGACCTGAAGTGTGCATCGTGTAGTTGTTGGACAGTCATATTTTTCTTGTTCTGATGAGTTAAGCATTGTATCAGTGTTCGTACAGCCAATCCTGGAGCATCTGGATAGGTTCCTTGGGCAGGTTGCCCTTGCTCCTCCTGTGGCCTGAGCAGGCATTCCAGGGGAATGTCCCTACTGTCATCATCCTCGTGTCACCGCCTGATGCTGCAACAGCACCTGTCTGACCTTTCATTCTGGATGTCCACTTCCTGCGGGATGGAAGGCTGGGGACTAGAGACACCAGGAGTGGGGGACAACCGATGACTCTCCCATAACTTCTAAGAGAGGCTCCAGCCATCATTGCTAAACCTGGTTCTTGGGTCCCAGGCACCTGGGCCCTGGATGGAATTCAACTGACACTTGTGCTTCCTACTGCTGGGATCTGCTGGCAGTGGGCCAGAGAACTCTTTCCCAGCCTGGATCCACTTGGCTCCTTTTTTCCCCCGGTTCCTGCTTAGAGCACTTCGGTGCTGTCAGAGCAATGATACTTTTTAAACACCAAATATCTAGGAATAAATCTAAAAAATAATGTACTAGAGGTAAACAATGAAAACCACAAACAGACAGGAAATAAAGAAGACATAAATATTTGGAAAACTATATCAATGTTCATGAATTGGAAGATTCAAAAAGTTAGATATTGTCTCTAAATTGATGTACCATTTCAAACTTCCAGGAGAATTTAAAAACAAAACAAAAGAAATAGAAAAGCTAATTTTAAATTTTGTGTGGAAATTCAAAGGACTCAGATATGCCAAAACTATTTTGACAAAGAAGAGTATGGAAGGATTAACATGGCATGATTTTAAAATTTGACATAGACCTACGGTAATCATGGTCGTGTGCTATTACATGAGGATGGTGACACGTATCATGAAACAGAAGAGACGATCCAGAAATAAACCGGCAATTTCGTGGCCAACTTATTTTTGACAAGAGCACCAAAGAAATTGAATGGTAAAGGCAATCTTTCCAACAAATAGTGCTGCAACCATCCTTTTTGAACTTGATTGAACGGTGTTCTAACCTTTCTGTTTCTCTGTACTTGTTACTATACGAGGTGGCAATAAGGTGCTTAATCAGATTAAAATGGGATGATACTGGACTTGGGTGGGTTCTGGTGTTGCTGGGGGTTAAGTGTTGGGTTGTTAACTACAAGATCGATGCTTCAAACCCACCAGTTGCTCCTCAGTAGAAAGATGTGTCTGTCTGCTTCCATAAAGATATGAGGGGAAAATGAACCACATTCCCTGTGTCATGATTCATTTATACAGAAACACTCATAGACACACACACATACCAATTAATATGAGATGACTCAAAGGCTGAATAAAAAATTCAGATCCATAGGGTTCTCAAAGAAATATTAGGAGAAATTATTTCCCTAGACAAGGATTTTTGAAACAAGATACAAAAAGGACTAACCATAAAATGAAAAATTTAATAACTTAGACTACATCACAATGAATGCTTTCTGCCCATTAAAAGAGTCATCTGTAAAGTGCACGCCTAAACCATGGGCAGAGAAAACTATTTGTGGGACATACATTGGACCAAGTATATGTATTCAAAGTATATTATTAATAAATCAGAAGGTAAAATGTCTAAATAAATAGACAACAGATTTGAACAGATACTAATGGCCAATAAGCACATGAAAATGTGTCCTGTATCATTAATTATCACAAAAATGCAAATTGCAACCACAATGAGATATCCCTACACACCCGCTAGCATGACTAAAAGTTTTATATATTAACAAGAAATTGAAACACTCATATAAATTGATAGACATTCCAAAAGGTACAACCACTGAGGAGAATGATTTAGTAGTGTCTAATAAAGTTCAGTACAGAACAACCCTATGATCTACTAATTCCATTTCCAAGTATTTGCTCAAGAGAAATATAAAAGGATTGACTACAAAAAGACTAGTATAAAAATATTCACAAAAATTCATAATATCCCCAAGCTAGAAATAACCAAATGTCCATGAATAGATAAGTATTCACATTGTGGCATATTCACACAGTGGCATACACCTCGAAAAATAAAGACAAAAACAATGATTTCTGACAAGCAATGGAAACACACATCAATAGACCCTCATGTGGAATAAGAGGATGTGTATTTATACATGCTGTAAACACATCCAAAAATATAGTAGAGCATAAAAGGACAAAGGTTTGAAAACTTCTTAGCTATAATCAAACACCTGAGGGAATGAATCATTGAGCCCAGGGACACCAAAGTCAGTTAGCAACAGTCCACAAAGACAATATTCTACATCCTATTTTGGTGAGTAGCAACTAGGACCTGAAATGATTGTAAGCAGACACCTAAGGTGCAACTATTGTCTCTCAGACCTGAAGCAAGGACGAGTGAAGCCAAAGATGCAGGAAAATAATTAGTCTGAAGTCCTAATGGACTCTCTTAATCCCAGCCTCCACACACCTGAGACCAGAAGAGCGAGACTGTGCCTAGATACCAGTGGTGACCACTCCAAAAGGGTGACAGTAAGAGTTCCTGGGTATAATAGGAGAGCAATGTGGAATAAAACTGAAAATCGCACAGAAGACCAGACTAGTGAAACCTCTGAGACTATGGCTCTCAGTTCCCAAACCTAGAACTAAACTTACTCCCGCAGCACAACCACAGGACAGAACGGCCTGTAAGGTGAACGACGTCACTCATAAGAACAACCAAGTAGATGAGATCAAGAGGCAGCATTTACCCAGGATAAAGCTTATCAGGCAGAGAGGGATAGGAAAGAAGTGTGAAGAGAAATGATCACCACAGGGAGGAAGTGATAAGAATATTGTGACATTGTGGGGAGTGCAAGCCATATCAGAAAACAAAATGCACAGGAATTGTTGAATGGAAAACCAACTTACTCTGCAAATTTCACCTAAATCACAAGGTAAAAAAATTTAGAGGGTGATTTTTGATATACGCAATAGCACGAAAGAATCGTGATGATCCAAGTCTCTATTCTGCTGACTCCATTTAAATGAAGTTCCGGAACATAAATTAATCTGGGGTGGTGACCATCAGAGAAGAGCTGCTTCTGGGCTGTGTGAGGTGGTGGCGGATTGACTGGAACAAGGCAGGGGAACATTCTATAGCTTGCTTTGCATGCACGGTCATCCAAATTTATTGAGCTAGCCACTGAAAATCTGTGCTTCACAGCATGTTAATGGTTTGAAATTGCATGTTAATAGAAAGGAAAGAAGGGAGGGGGGAGAAGGGAGGGAAAGAGAAAGTACGGAAAAGAAAGAGAAGAGAGCGAAAAGGACGCGAGCACGAGAAATTGAGCCATTCCAATGAGAAACCACGTGATCTGGAGAGAGAATCTTGAGGCATTGTTTATGCCCAGAGGGTTGGCACCCCGAGAGAAGAAAGGCTCACCTCTGCTTCACCAGGATCATGACGAAAGATGATAGCTCTTTCCCTTTTAGACAAAGAGGCGGCCTAGGAGGCCTGCGTGATTCTAAGCAGCTGAATTACATTTATGGCTCAGAAAGGTTACCCTGATGATAGATGAAATCTGGGGACTGGGACATCTGGCATGACTAGGAGATGCTACAGAACATAGTTTGGAGATTACATTCGGTTACAGCAGCACATGCAATGCTATTTTTAATCTACCCAACAGGAGGGAGGAACATTTCCCTGGTTGCTAGGGAAATTCTGTTCTTAGCAGTTACATATTGGTTCCTAATTTTAAAAAACTTGAGGAGAACTAGAAAACTTTTGCAAGCCAGTACTGGTATGTTATGATAGGACTGTACACCGGCTGAGACATGGCTCCCCATCCCTTTGCTCTTACCGTACTCATGGGTAACTATAACCATAGCGTCACCAATAGTGGAGAATGCTGGGCATAGAGTTAACAGAGGATTCCTGCCGGAATATGAGATGGTCTGAAAGTTAGGAGGCTTGATTTGGGAAGTGCTGGCTCAGATGGCCTCCACTGGAAGAGAGTCGTCGTGAAGGGCAGGACACAGCCGAGGGTAAACTGATGGGATCACAAAGAAGAATTTTCATAGTCACTCAAGATCATAATCACTATTGGGCACAATTCCATATTTCTCAGCCTTAAGTTTTTTGGCCTTAGTAAACTTTAAATGTATGAGGGTAAATAAAAGACAGGCACGCATAGATTTCTTTTAAACCAAGAATGCTTAAGCATGTCTCTGGGATCAGTGAGCGTCTGCAGACAAGTTCTCTCAGTGACACACTTGTCTTAGACTTCTTAGGGTGCTTAAAAAAAATAAAAGTGGCTTTGAGTTTGATAGTTTCCCTAAAATATATACCTTCATTTGTTGTTTGAGTACCCTGTTTTATTGTGTGATATATATATCATACAAATATATATGCATGCATATAACAATTGTCATTTCAACATCTTACATGTATGATTGCTTTCATCCTATTAATCATATTATGCAACTATCAGCACTATCTGTTGCCACATTGTTCCGTCACCATTAACAGAAAACCATTTCTTCTAAGTAATATACTGTTATTTTGTTTCTTCCTCTTTACAAGATCAAAATCTCATGGATGGCATCTGAGGGAGAGAAGAGAGGATGTTTGCAGGACAGAAGGAGTCTTCAGGCACCTCTCCGTACCAGGTTCCCCTCTAGATTGCACAGACGTGTTTAGTTTGAATGCTAAATTAAGTGCAGAAGAGGCCTTATGATGAGAGTTTGGCAAATGAATAAATTAAATTAGATAATAAGGCAAGCAATTATCCAAGTTAAATGAGCTTACAACCCAGGATATTAATGAGGCTTTTACTTTAAACTGATATGTTTAATGAAGCAAAGTTGATCTATTTTGGGAGCTGGAGGAATTATGGTGATTATGGGACAATGACAAAAAGATGTTTGACTGTGCTACCTGGTGCTCACACATGTGACCCGCTGGGCCAGGGTAGAAGGAGGGCTTCACTGCTGGGAGGGCCAGCAGGGTAATGCTGAGCATTCCTGGTCTCGCTGCAGAGAGGCTATGGCTGGAATGGCTGCTTGTCTTTGCAGCCTACCTCTGAGGACAGAGCTGGAGAAACCAAGAGGGAGTTGGAACAGGACAGGTCTAGGGCCTGAGAGCAGGGCACAGGGTCAGAGTTGCCACGAGCATCGCCCAGCAGACACTATTCAGCCTCCTCACCACAGAAATGTTTAGAGGCAAGGAAAGTGAGAGTGGAGGTTTGCGAAAGTATTGCTCCTTCAACCCAGTGACCAGTGGAAGAAAGTGCATCTGGGTGACACTGACTATGATACACAAAGGAGCGTAATGAGTTTTGGGTTGGGCTACTGACCACCAGTTCAAAGCATCCGCCACTCTAAGGGAGATATGTACATTTAGAAACCCACGAGGCAGTTCTACTCTGTCTTACAGTCATTGTGGGTCAGAACTGGCTCCGTGGCAATGAGTTTGGTTTGATTGCTTTTTATAAAGTACAGTCATTTTTCATCCATGGGATATCGTTAGTGAATGGTTATAAGAAATGTTGTTTTCGTGTGGGAAAACATGCTTAAACAACCACCCGAAGAGTCCCTTTCTGAATAATAAGGAATTATCTAGAATGGAACTTCTTTTCATTTTTAAAAACTTTCTATTGTGAATTGGGCATAGGTTTGGAGATTGAATCTTTTTTTATTCAACAATTTATACAAATTCTAGTTCATGTCATTGATTTCATTCCCTTCAAAGTAACCTCAGTCACCTCACTTCTAGAACATTTCCCATTTCCATTCTTACTTTTCTTTACCCTTCTTGTCTTCTGAACTTTGTCCTTGGGTGAATGTTGCCCTGTTGATATCAAACAGTTGATTGCTCTAAGAGTGCTATCTCCCTATTATTGCTTACTTTATAGGCCGCTCCATTGTTTGATGTGCAAAGACTTAGAGTTAGAAAACCAAAAGGAAGAACACAACCTATCTATAGTTGACACACTCAAGAAAACATTCAAGCCTCAAGTAGCACTTTTAGGGATTTTCTTGGCAAAATATTGAATGATGCAAGAAGGGTCAAAAGAAGATGGAAAGAACTCAGAGTCACCGTACCAGGAGGTGGCATATGATGAACGAGAAGTGATTGTACTGAAGGAAGAAGTCCAAGCAGAACTGAAAGCACTAGCCAAAAACAAGGCTCTCTGGATTGAGGAATACCAATTGAAATATTAACAAGCTCATGATGCACTGGAAGCGTTCACTCACCTGCGCGAAGAAATTCAGAAGACAGCCACCTGGCCAACTGACTGGAAGAAATTCATAGTTGTACCCATTCTCAAGAAAGGCGACCCAACAGAAAGCTCAAGTTATAGAACTATATCATTAATATCACATGAAAGTAAAATTTTACTGAATATCATCCAACAACCGTTGCAATCATACATTGACAAGAAGCTACCAGCGGTTCAGGATGCATTCAGTAGAAGAAATGGTACAAGGGGTATCATTGCTGATGTCAAAGCAAAGGATATCAGAAAGATGTCTACTTGAGTTTTGTTGATTAGCAAAGGCATTTGACTATGTGAATGATAAAAAACTATGGGTAGCCTTGAGAAGAATGGGAATTCCGGAACTTTATTGTGCCCATGTGGAACCTGTACGTGGATCAAGAGACAGTTACGACAATAGAATAAGGGAATACTGCATGGTTCAAAATCAGGAAAGATGTGCATCAGGGTAGTATCCTCTCACCATACTTGTTCAAGCTGTGTGCTGAGCAAATCAGCAGAGAAGCTGGATTCTACACTTGATCTTAGCCAAAAGGCCGAGAAGCGATGAGAAGCTGGATTCTATGAAGAAGAATTCAACTTGAGGATTGGAGGGAGGCCTACTAACAACCTTCAATATGCAGACAACACACTCTTGCTTGCTGGAAGTAAGGAGGACTTGAAGCACTTGCTGATGAACGTCTAGGATGGCAGCCTTCAATGTGGATTACAACTCAATGTAAAGGAAACCAAATCCTCACAACTAGACTAATGGGTGACATCAGGATAAATGGAGAAAAGATTGAAGTTGTCCAGGTTTTCTTCTTGCTTGGATCCACAATCAATTATCATGAAAGCAGCAGTGGAGTGATTAAACAACACACTGCATTGGGTTAAGTTTGCTGTACAAGACCTATTTTAAGTGTTGAAAAGCAATGAGGTTACTTTGAGGACTGACGTGAACCTGCCCCAAGCCATGGTACTTTTAATGGCCTCATACACATGTGAAAGTTGGACAAGGAATAAAGAAAACCAAAGAAGAATCACTGCACTTGAGTATGGCATTGATGAAGATTATTGAGAGTACCATGGACTGCCAAAAGAGAAAACAAATCTGTTGTTAGGAAGTACAGCCAGAATGCTTCTTAGAAGCAAAGGTCGTGACACTTCACCTCTTAGACATAAGAAACCAGTTGCTGTCAGGAGTAAAACAGCGTAAGAGGCAAACATTTGTTAATTGTAACTTCTGACCTCATTGCTCTGCTGGGTAGGTAGTGTGTTTCAGCACCTCTTTACCAAAAAGAAGTCTCTGCTAAAATTTCTCAAGAGAATCTTCAGCAGAGGTGACCAGGGAAGACTCCCACAGGGCTTCTTAACTGAACCATTGAGTGGTGAGAAGGGGACAGACAATGTAGGCCAATTTTGATTGACCTAAGAGCAAGAGAAGGAGCCCTGGTGGTGTAGTGGTTATGCACTGGGCTGCAATCCAGATGGTCTGCAGTTCAAAAGCACCAGCAGCTACGTGAGAGAAAGACTGGGCTTTCTATTCCCGTACCACAGTTAAAGTCTCAGAAACCCTGAGTCCCTGGCAGTGAGTTCGGCTTTGATAGATGAGCAGGAGATATTGGGGGTAAGTTGGTGTGTTAGGCTGAATTTTCTACTGAAACATTTGTTCACGCAGTCATCTGTCGATGGGCATTTCAGATATTTCTACCTTTTCGGTATTGTGAAACATGCTTCAGTGAGCATTTGTTTACTACTTTCTGTTTGTGTACTTGATTTTATTCCTTCTAGATGAACACCTAGTAATGGTACTGCCAAGTCTTATGGTAATTCTTTGTTCAAATTTTTGAGAGACTGCCAACCTGTTTTCCATAGTGGCTGCATTGTTTTACATTCCTACTATCAATAGCCAAGGATGCCAGTTTCTTCACAATCTTTCCAACACCTGTTATTTTCCGGGTGTGTGTGTGTTTGTTTGTTTTGTTGTGTTTTGGGTTGGGTTTGGTTAGCTTTTGTGATCATTACCACTCTAGTGGGGGCAAAGTGGTAATTCATTGTGGTTTTCATTTGCATCTCCCATTCCACAGTGACTTTGAGCATCTTCTTATGTATTTGTTGGCCATTTGAAAAGCTTCTTCGGGGAAATATCTGCCTATTATTTGATTGTGTTGTCTTTTTGTTCTTAAGTTGTAGGTGTTTTTAGGAATGTATTTTGGGTATTAAACCCTTATTGAACAAATGCATAGTTCCCCCCCAAAAAAACTTCACCCCATCAGTAGGTAGTCTATTTGTTTTATTGACCAAGTTCTTTGAAGAATAGAGGTATTTCATTCTTATGAGACCCCACTTACCTATTTTGTATTTTGACTGGCATTAAATTGTGCTCTGTGAGTCACCTCTCAAGGACATGCTGTTTTCTGCATGGTTGCCTGAACTACTTGATTTTGCAACTTCCCAGTGGAGTCAGTTTGCCAGATTACCTCACCCCAAAGCCAGATGTAAGAGAAGTCTCCAGTAGGTAAACTTTCAGTGATTGAAGATATCTAAACACTTTCCAAAGCCCCCAGCCATCAGGAAGCCTCAATATGGGCCCACTTGGGAGGATGGCTACCCTGGGACTTGCCAGTTGTCCCACTACTTCCTGTCACCAGATCAGTGGCAGAGACTAGGATGCAGGCTGGAAATGAAGGTCTTCCAAGACAAAACCACCCACCACCTTCTCACCTAAAAGCTTAACCCACCACTTGAAAAAGCCTAACCCACCAAACTATGGGCTACACTCAAAGGTGCCCCTCCTCTCCCAAACCATAATGTTAAGGGAGGTGAGAAGGCAGTGGAGAAACTGACCGAGACAGTTAAAGTTTATTGTGCCAACCTGTTTGATAAACACACGTGGGGTTAGTTGAAGGGTGGAGAGAAAAATGGCTCAGTGAGCCTCACCTTTCTAGTTCTTAGGTCTCTGGCTTTCTGATGGTAGACCAGGGTGCAGCTGCCGTAGTCAGGTCCCTGCTTCAGCTGTCAAGTCTTACTTCCTGCAAGACATCCCTGAGGAAATGCCACATGGATCTACCCTGATGCAGCCCTGGGTTCTGGAGTGGCCATGTGGAGACCCCTGCCAGCGCTGAGATGCTGACATGTTCACTGATTCGGCTTTCCTCCTGCAGTCGGCATCATTGTGCGTGTTTTGTGAGATGGAGAAGGACTTTGTGGATTGGTGTTGGACATATGGGCTAATGTTGGACTTGGCCTTGAGTAGCACTGGGTTGGATATTTACTTGATGTGCACTTACCTTTTATATAAAACTCTCCCTTCTACATATGAGTTTCTGTGGATTTGTTTCTGTAATGAACCCAGACTAACACACTGGCATAAGCATTTTTTTGCCCAAAGTCACCTTTTGAAGAAATACTAATGCCATGCAGGCCATCTTTGCCCCATTTCTGGGCAGCCTGGAGAAGGACTCCATTACACAGGATACTTGAATAATTTTTTTTTTTCAAAAGGAGCTCACATTAACTCCTGCGAGGGTGGTGGGTTCTCACATCTGGCCAAGGGCAGCCAGCCCCTCCATGCCGATCACAGTGCCTTCCAGTTGATGGGTTCCAGCCAGCACTAAGTACAGCTAGTTAGAAAGTGCCAACAACAGAGGCAGCCGAAGGACTCAGACAGTAGTGAGGGATGGGCAGTCAGCAGCACGTGTTGTCACACCCTATCTTTCAGGATGATTTTTATAGAGGTGGAAAATATCTCTTTAAAGATGAATTCACAAGTGCCCATGAAGGCCTCGGGACTGACTGACAGAACCAGATTTAAATGGATGTGAAGTTGTCTGCCTATTTATGGGGTTGTTCTGTTGTTTGGTTTGGTTTTATTTGAGGAACTAGATGCAACCCATAATTTCAAGAGTATGTACATGGGGGTACCCCCCCGCCAAAAAAGTGCTGAATCGTGCTGGGCAGAGTAGAGCTCTCATAGTGTGCATTTTTCCCGCTAGGCAAGTATCTAGCAATTTTCTCTTAGTTAGTGTACCAGGGGCCATCAGTCTCTGGTCGTGTAGATCTGTTACTTGGCCTTTAATTTGTGCTCTCATTGTGTTGTCTCAATATAACAAAACTAGGCTGCAAAAGATAAATATGAAGACCAAGTAGATGCAAATAAATAAATAAATACAGAATATAAATAAATATGAAGTGAAAAAAGTGAAACAAAATCCTATCCACACCTACCTGCACTGCCATCAATTTCCCCTTAGAGCAACCCTCAAGGACCTGGTAGAATTTCCCCTTTGATTTCTGAAGTTATAAATCTTTATGGGGGTAGAAAACCTAGTCTCTCTCCTATGGTATAATGGGTGGATACAAACTACTGACTTTTCCATTAGCAGCACATTGCTTAACTCACCAGGCGCTGTACCCAGGCCTAATGCGATTGTGAAACCCAAAACCCAAACTCACTGCCATAGAGTCTGTACGGACTCATTGTGACCCCACAGGACAGAAGGGAACTGCCCCCGTGGGTTTCTGACACTGTAAACCTTGGACTGGGTAGAAAACTTCATCTTCTCCTGTGGAGCAGCTGGTAGTTTCGAACTGCTGACCTTTTGGTTAGTCAACCCACACTTAACCATTAAACCACAAGAGACAAATAACTGTTTTCATAATAAGGGTAGCTTTTGGTTGTAGAAATGTGTTAACCATTTAAAAGGAACCTAGAATTATGAAGGCCCTTGGTCGCCTCAGTATTTTCTCTAACCTCATTTGCAAAGAGTGGTCAATGGCTTCTTCAGGCATCAGAATACTATTGTCTGTGAATTCACTTGAGCAGGGGGTTAGCCACAGGGGGTTAAATCAGTGAGCTATGAAAAACAATACAAGGAAGGTTACTTGCTATTGCAAGTGCTTTATTATTTTTTCTTTTGAAAATCTGTAGAGCATATGTGTGAAATTTCATCTCTATTTAGGGTGTGTTGCTTCCAAAGTCTCAGCTGCTCTGCTTAACAGCATTGGGGGAGGGAGCAGGGAAAAGCTCTCACTGTGCTGCGTTTTACCAATTCTTTTTTCCTTCTTTTTTTTTTTGATGTGTTGTTTTATCATTTCTACTCACCTTTTGCACATGGCTCAGGCTGTAGTTGATGCATGAAATCGTTCATGAAAACAAACCTCAATTATAGGTTCCCTTCTCCAACAGGAATATGTAATTTGCATTGATTTTTACCCTCCAACTCAAGGTGGACTTAATTTCTTTAAGCACCCAGTTTACTGTATAGCTTGGTGGTCACAGATGTTGAAGGAATGGAGAAATGGTATGTAGAGAATAAGTATTACTGATTGAGGTAGTTAGTTTATTGTGACAACCAGGCTGATAAACATATGGGGGGTTAATTGAGGGGCGGAGAGATAAATGGCTCTGTAAGCCTCACTTTTTTAGTTCTCAGGTCTCTTGCTTTGTGATGGTCGGACCAGGGTGCAACTGCCTTAGTCAGTTCCCTGTTTCAGCTTGCAAGGCTGATTTCCTGCAAGACATCCCCAAGGAGAAGCCACATGGACCTACCCCAATTCAATGGAGCAGCCGTGTGGAGACCCCTGCCAGCGCTGAGATGTTTACACACTCACTGATTCAGCTTTCCTCCTGCAGTCGGCATCATAGTATGTGTTTTGTGAGATGGAGGAGAACTTTGTGGATTGGTGTTGGACATATGGGCTAATGTTGCACTTGTGGGCTTGGGCAGCACTGGGTTGGGATGTTTTCTTGATGTGCACTTACCCTTTATAGAAAACTCTCTCTTATATATGAGTTTCTATGTATTTGTTTCTCTAATGTACCCAGATGAACACACTGATGAATGTCTTAGAATTCACCAACCTATAGACAGAAAGACCAATCATTAGAAAAGAACATCAAGTACACTAAAATAAAGAACCAAGAGAAGACTTTACGGAGATGAATTGACCCAAGGCCAAGGCTCAAATTCACTGCCATCAAGTCTCACTGACTCACGGTGTTGTAAGGTGTCATCCAGTTGTCTTTGACCCCTAGTGACCCTGAACAACAGAACAAAACTCGGAACAGTCTTGTGCCATCCTCACAATTGTTCCCATACCTGAGCTCATTGATTCAGCGCTGTGTCAATCCATCTTGTCAAGGGCCTTCCTCTTTCTCACTGCCCCTTCACTTTACCAAACATGATGTGCTTCTCCAGAAACTGATCTCTCCTGACAACATGTACAAAGTATATAAGATGAAGTCTTACCATCTTTGCTTCTAGGGAGCACTCTGGCCTCAATTATTCAAAATACAGCTTGGTTTGTCCTTTCAGCAGTACATGACACTTTCAAGATTCTTCTCCAGCACCACAATTCAAATGCACTGATTCTTCTATGGTCTTCCTTATTCCCATGCATATGATCCAGTGGAGAATACCATGGCATGGGTCAGGTGCACCTTAGTCATCCCAGACACATCCTTGCTCTTCAGTATTCTTTTTAAAAAAATTCATTTTATTAGGGGTTCATACGACTCTTATCACAATCCATACATACATCAATTGTGTAAAGCACATTTGTACATTCATTGCCCTTATCAATCTCAAAACATTTGCTCTCCACTTAAGCCCCAGGCATCCACTCCTCATTTTTCTGCTCCCTCCCCACTCCCTCATGAATTTATAAATTGATAATTTATAAATTATTATTTTGTCATATCTTGCACTGTCTGATGTCTCTCTTCACACACTTTTCTGTTGTCCATCCCCCAGGGAGGAGGTTATATGTAGACCCTTGTAATCGGTTCCCCCTTTTCAACCCACCCTCCCAGTATCACCACTCACACCATTGGACCTGAAGGGATCATCTGCCCTGGATTCCCTGTGTTTCCAGTTCCTATTTGTCCCAGTGTACATCCTCTGGTCTAGCCAGATTTGTAAGGTAGAATTGGGATCATGATAGTGGGGGCAGGGGAAGCATTTAGGAACTAGGGGAAAGTTGTATGTTTCATCGTTGCTACATCACACCCTGGCTGGCTCCTGTCCTTCCTGATACCCTTCTGTAAGAGGATGTCCAATGGCCTACAAATGGGCTTTGGGTCTCCACTCCGCACTCCCCACCTCATTCACAATGATATGATTTTTTGTTTTTGATGATGCCTCATATCTCTTCAATATTCTAAAGAGGTCTTGTGCAGAAGTGTTACCTAGAGCAATATGTCTTTGGACACCTTGACTGCTCCTTTCATGCGCATTGATTGTGGATCCAAGAAAAACAAAAAATACTTGACAACTTCAATCTTTTCTCCATTTATCATGATGTTGCCTATTGGACCACTTGTGAGGATTTTGGTCTTCTTGACATTGAGTTGCAATCCATACCGAAGGCTGCAATCCTTGATCTTCATCAGCAAGCGCTCCAAGTCCTCCTCACTTTCAACAAGCAAGGATGCATCATCTGCATGCCACAGGTTGTTAATAAGCCTTCCTCCAATCCTGTGGCCACATTCTTCTTCATATAATCCAGATTCTCTGATGATTACTAACTATCTAGATTAAACACGTGTGGTGAGAGGATAACCCTGACACACATCTTTTCTGATTTTAAACCATGCAGTATTCCCTTGTGCTGTTTGCACAACTGCCTATTGATCCATGTACAAGTTTCAAATGAACATAGTGAAGTGTTCCAGAATTCTCATTCTTCTTAAGGTTATCTACTTTATTTTGGGCCACACAGTAGAATTCCTTTGCATAGTCAATAAAGCACAGGTAAACATCTTTTTGGTATTCTCTGCTTTGAGCCAAGATCCATCAGCAATGATACCTCTTTGTGTTAGTCTGAGTAGACTGGAGAAACAAATCCACAGAAACTCATATGTGTATAAGAGAGAGTTTTATATTAAGGGTAATTGTACATTTAGAAGCATCCAACCCAGTCAAGTCCAGGCCTATAAGTCTGATATTAGCCCATATGTCTGATACCAATCTATAAAGTCCTCTTCAAACTCACAAAACACATGCAATGATGCCAATTGCAGGACAATCGCAGGTCAGTGGGTAGAAAGTCTTTGGATCCAGTGGCATTGTAAACATCTCAGTGCTGGCAGGGGTCTCCGCGTGGCTCCTCCAGTTCCCAGGGCATGGAGTTTATCATTTTAGTGCCACGTGTCTTGTCAGTAGAGCATCTCCAAGAGAGTGAGCAGAGAGAGAAAGTGTCTCCTGTCTCCAAGGAGGAAAGTACAGGAGTTCCCAGAATTCTCAGGAGAAGGCCATGCCCACACAGAGGCCTCATTCGTTAGATCTTGATTGTCAGGCCAGACTCTACACCTTTACTCATAATCCTGTCAAATTGACACCAGATTATGTGACTACCACACTCTTGTTGAAAGTCTTCTTCTGAATCAAGCCTGAACTTTGGCAGTTCCCTGTCAATAGGTTGCTGTACTAGTTGTTAGACGATTTTAAGTAAAAGTTTACTTGTGTGCAATACTAATGATATCATTCTAGACTTTGAACATTCTGTTGAGTCACCTTTCTTTGCAATGGGTGCAAACATGGCTCTCATCCGGTCAGTTGGCCCAGTAGCTGTTTTCCAAATTTCCTGTGACAGATGCATGTGTGCTTCCAGTGCTTCTTTAGCTCTCTGTAACATGTCAGTGGATATTCCAGCAATTCCTGGAGCCTTGTTTTTGGCTAATGCTTTCAATGCACCTAGAACTTCTTCCTTCAGCACCATTAGTTTTGCTTATATCCTACTCTTGGAATGGTGGTTTCATAATTGAACTCAAATGGACAGCCATGAACTTACAGGTAAGCTTCAATTGAAGGTCACCTGGCAACATGTAACAACAGCAGCAAGCTTTGTGACCTTGTCTCAGGCCATTAGACCTCTTTGTCTTAAATTGACCTCTTTTCCTCCTCCAGCTTTGAGACAGATGGAACCAAGGTGGTTTTCTTTGTGTGTCGTTGGGGAATTTTCTGGCCCTTAAATTGTCATCTGTACTGGAAAGGCCAGTCAAAGTGGTTTCCACTTACAAGTAAAAACCGAATCTTTCTAAAAACAGAGCTGAGAGGTATCATGGAGAGAAAAGGCCAGCGGTCCTCCAGGAAGCAACTACAATCGTCCTCCCTTCACAGCACCGTACTCTGATGGGGTTCAAACCAAACCTAGGTGTTGTCTCTGACTCCATGAGCAGAAGACATGGCTAACTCAACAGCTGAATGTCCCTTCTCCATTGGCTACCGTGGGTGTCTGGCACACCACTTGCACATGGACGAGGAAGAGAGGAGGCTGTGATGTTTTTATTTTTCTCAGCATTTGAGCATGATGCTGGCATTAGTGTTCATTGCATGAAGGAGTAATGAGTGAATGGGGTCAAATGATTTGGGTTATTCTTTTATAACAATCCCTCATCCAAAAAGTAACTCTCTCTCTCTCTCTCTCTCTCTCTCTCTCTCTCTCTCTCTCTATATATATATATATATATATATATATATATATATATATATATAACTCAACTATATATATATATATATATGACTCAAATGGAATGAGAATAGATTTCTTTTCTCATCCAACTTTGCTGCTAAGCCTGGGTTTGCGTTTTCACTCATGTGGCTTTCCCCCAGATATGCGTGGTATGCGGCCATGCTACCTGAACCTCTCTTACTCCTTTCTTTCTCCCTACATCTTAACTTTCTTTTTCCCAAATCTCTGCATTAGTGCTTACATTTTGAAGCACTTGGTTTGTGGAAGGCTGTAGAACCTGAAGTCCCCTTGAGTCTTGACTGTTTATTTGCTGTTCGAGTACTCTATATTACTCCCTCAATGCTTGCTGGCTGCGAAGCAGATAGATTCGGGGCGAGGGAGAAGGCGGCAGGGGCAGCGGCGGAGGAATTTCTAGCACAAATAAAGTCCATTATCTGGACATTTATCAAGGGTCTACTCCATGATGCAAAGAAGACATAATTAAGCCAACTGACTTTGCTGGGGGGTGCTACATAAAATTTGACCAACCAAGTGCTCTTGAGTCCTCTTGGCTGTCCTAGATGCCCAGGAGAGGAGCCAAGACATTTAATAGGGTAAGAGACAACGAGGGAGGTGACATTCTTTAGCAGCAATGCTCATAAGCAGCTCACAGACCCACTATGTGATATCACTAGTTCTGTCTCTGAAATATGCCAGGAGAACTCTTCAGTTTGGGCTGCCAGCTGGATTCTCTCCGTGGTGTCTCTCCACTTCACCTGGCTCTTGGCAGCTGGATCTGCTTTTGTGGGGACTGCCAGTGGAAAAATGTGTCTGGTTGTCAGACAGTCATGGGGGCGACCCTCAAAGACTCATCATTTATTTAACATATTATCCCCAGAATGCTGCTGAGAGCCTTCCTTTAGCCTTCTAGACACTGGCTAGAAGCCTTTAAGGGAAAGATTTGTGACTCTCTTAGGCTATTTAGGACATTATACCTTTCTCCCATAAGTCAACAAATTTCCCCCAACAACTTTAGGAAGAGAGAACTAGTTTGTGGTAGGAGACTTGGACATTCTTAGTAAATGATCAATTCTTAAATAAGTGTAAGTCATATTATCATTACTATATAGATTATTTACTATTATTTTTTTCTCAAGAAAAAAATAAATGTGTAAGAAGAAACCTTCCTACCTATAATGCATTAATTGATTTTTTTCCCCTAACTAATCAAAACACTTTTCGCCTAACTCATCTGGAAAAGCATGGGGGTTTGGTGTGGTTTTAGTGTAAACCATGTTTTCACATGGATGGAGTGATACAGTTTTCACATCTGTGCAATGTCTGAAAGCGCTAAAGAGCTATACATACTCAGACTTATGCAGTAAAGCTGCTTCAATTGCAATGTGGCATTATCCGTGCAGCTATGACTCTTAAAAACCAGCATTTCTGAATTCAGTGGCTTCAGACCTGAATTAATCCCAATTAAACGAAGATTTTCATTTCTCCATTTTTAAAGGAATCATCCTGCTTTTTTTTTTTCTTTCAATGTTTTGGCTGCTTGAAAAACAAAGCTCTCAAAAGTGAAGATTTCTAACCCGGACAAAGAATTACTTGTTGCCTGTTAAGATTGTTTGTGCATTTGACCCCAGGAAATGTTTATAGTGTTTAATCTGATACTGTTTGGGGGTTTGGGGGTGGGAGTGGGATGGGATGGGTCAGATAGAAAATGGAACTGATAATGTTTAAGTTAGAACTTACAGATAATTTTATAAATAAGATTGATCTATAGCAATCCTTAGTTCACCTTCTGACTCCCAAATGAAATTTTCACTCACTGGGATAGCCTGCTGTGTTCTACCATCCCTTTGCAAATGTATAATTCAGGTAGAGATTTTTGTTCAGATAAAGAAGCAAACTGAAAATGTAACAGAAAATTAGCCCTTAACAAAAATCTTTGTGAACTCCTCGGCTGTAACAATCTCAGAATGTAACAGATAAGCTTATTGGTGTTAATAAAATGTTTAAGCTTAGAGTGTAACAAAGCCTCTGTGACATTTCCCCAGACTCTCTCCCTGTCCCTGTTATAAGCCCTTTGTTTCCGACGCCACATTTCACTTGTACTGCGCACCCCACAATTCAGAGCACTGCACCATCTTCCATGGATGTCTATAAATGCTTCCCCATTTGGAAATAATTATACTCCTTCAATGAACATTCTGTTTTCCTTTCTAGCAGAGTGTCAGGTTAGTGTTCTCACTGAGGCATTCAGGTAAGGCAGCTGTTGTTGTTTCCTTCATCAACTTAAACGGACAGTTGGTCCTTAGATTCTTAGCTGTCAGCCAAATCCACATCGTTAGCCAGTGTCTGTGCTTCTTGCACGGTTTCTTGGAGGAATATTGATTAATTAGTGGCCTTACCAATGTGGACTCAGTCCTGCTGGCAATGCTAAAGGTTTAGAAATCTGTGTGGGAACTGATCTAAATTGTGTGGAACCACCCACACTGCACCACGATGTTGCTTTCTGCTGGGCTGTTGGGGCAGATGGCTGAACGGGGAAGAACTGGAGGGGAGGTCTTCTAGACCATTCTAGAGGAAGATTTGCTTTTCAGATTGAAGGTTCAGTAATGTCCCCCAGAGGCCAAGGGCAGAGATGAAGAGACAAAAAGGTGGCAAAGGTGGTGCCTGATTATTCCAACCAAGTAAGCAGGTGGAGGCAAAATCCTCTCCCCAACTTGAAAAGTAACCTTGGCTTTGCTGAGGAAGCAAAAATGATGGAGCTCACTTCTGAAAAAGACTGAAGTGTGCATGGGAGACGGTTGTGACTAAAAGGGGTGGCTACAGTGTTATGGCCAACTGGAAGTCCATTCCTTTACCAAATCGATGGTAAGTGTAATGGGGTCAAAGGCTCTTTTTGGAATGTTGAGAAACAGGATCCCTTGGCATTCTTCTTCAGCAGGTCAGTCAGGGACAGTTAGTTCATTGTGTCATGTCTGTATTGTGCCAAAGCTGACCTGCCTGATACCAGGCCACCGGGTAGACATTTATCTCAGGAGAGTAGGAGGAATCCTAGGGAACAGTAGCAGAGAGGAAGTGACAGCGTGAGTGTGTCTGTTGGGAAGCCACAGTTCATCCTGTGTCGACCCCTTCCTGGCTCCTCTGACTTCCCATCGCACAGACCTTATACACACCTGTGTGTCCATGGGGGCCTGTGGATGCTTTTGTGGGAGACATTTTGATCGAATGGTGCAACAATCAGCAGTTTTTTTACTCCTAGTCACAGAAGTGGGGACCTTGTTACAAGGCCAGCCCCATTCCATAATCTGGTTCTCCCACCTCCGCTGGGTCCTGCGCACCTGGATTAGTCGTCTGAGGGCAAATGTTCCCACTTGGCACTTGTTTTCCTTGGCACCTTCAGCCCTCTGCCTTCACATTCAGGGTCTGAAACAGAGCCCACCTTTCATTGAAGAAATGGATCCCACTAGGAATCTCAGGGATCCTTGGCTGTCTTTAAGGAGTCCCAGCTCATGGCTTTGTTCTGGAGGAACAAAATTCAAATTACAGTCGTTAAAAAACAGCAGATGGATAGTATAATAACATTTATAGCTCAAAAAGAATAAATATGTATGTGGGATAGTGAATTATTTAAGGTGGCCCTCCTAGTCATGTATGGTCTTATAACTCCCATAAAATGGGGTGGGACTGTGTAACTGGGGTGCTCGTGGTCTACCAAGGGAATTGAAGTGGGATCCTGCAAATAAGATGTACAGAACCCTAACAAGGGGCCTGATCAGTTTTGCTATCCCACCAGGCTTAAAGGAGAGCCAATTCTTGAGTGGAGGTGGAGTGGGGCACCTAACTACTATCAAGAAAGAGGAAACCAGAGTGGGGTGCATAATTTGAGTCTAAAGTGCCTGTGCCGAGGACCTCCTAGGACCAAGAGACAGAGAGATGTCACACTGGGGCTGGCACCAGATGAGGAGAAGCAGTGACTGAGGAAAGGCAGAAACCATATCAGGAGACTGGCATGAGATGGTAAGACAGTGTGGTGGGCTCCCCAGTCCACAAAGCAAGATAGATAAGGTGGACATGCCATCGCATGAAGAGAAAGTCTAACATTTGGGGGCCAACACTTAACGCAGGAATATAGTGTCTCCAAGCATTTAACGGCAGAGCTAACAAGCTTTTTGACGCCTGTAAGAGCAGAGTAGAGGTCAGTTGAACATGCTAAGGGGCTGTGGGGCCACGGGGAGCAGGGCCAGCAGGAAGCCTGCCCAAGAACATGACTGAAAGATGCTGTCCTAATTGAATAACTGTATCCTGAGTCACAATAGGTAACCTGTTATTTCCTAATAAGCCACACAATTGAGTCTTACCTGTGGGTTCTGTATAACAATTGCAAGTAATTATCGAAAGCAGACAATGTCTTGGGAGGGATGGCTGGTGTCAGAATTGTTAAAAATGGTGGAGGGTGAAGGCATGTCTGACCTCTACCTCATAAGAATTGACCTTGAGCTGTTCATTTTGTTTCTGTTGTACAGGATCAACTCAGATCCAAGGGGAGGACCTGACTTATCTTCTTAGGGCTGGTTCGCTTTTGTATTTGAGGTACTTACTTGCAGATTACATGAAAAGCAGAAACACCATGAATAGAAATGGCACCACAAGCACAGTCACTGCAGATTCAGGAGGAGCCTGACGCCACCCAGCCAAACAAATGGCACTGTAGACAGAAATAGTGAGGCAGAAAAGAGCAGGCACTTAGAAGCGCCAGGTTCAAAGGTAGCCATGGAGATTAGTAATTTATGGCACTTGGACAACTGTGAAAATGAGGATGACGTCATAGAGTTCCTGCTAAACTGAGACAAATGCCTGAGAAGCTTCGCACAGTTCCTAGCACACAGCAAGTGATCAGTAAAAGTGGTACTAAAATTAAAAAATAGTTTAGTTTCACTTGTTAAAAAATATCTGCTTTGAGCATTATGCTCCTGTTAGACCTACCTGCCGACGTACACAAACTATTGTTACAAAAGCATAAAAAGGTGTATTAAACAAGCATTTCAAAAGTGAGAAACTGGTGTTGGTTCGCTTCTGAAGGTGGGGTTTGCATCTCGCTGACTCTTTCCTAAGGCATTCTGCATGCTTCCAGTCACACCACGTCAAAACCGGGCCTTGGAGCTTCCTTGAGGGACTCAAATTGCATTCCTTTTGCATAGCACTTGAGTTTTGGGAATGAAAAGATGTCTAAGGAAGCATGAGGAGGATTACAGGATGGATGGGGCAAAGCTTCCCAACATAATTCTCCTAACACAGCCCTTGCTACTCTCTAAGAAAAGTATTCCTCCATGCCGCTTTCCTGGACTTCTTCATGACTAAGTAGTTTTTAATTTTATTCATTAAATTAATGAAGAACTTTATTCCTCACTGCTGGGAGTGAGTATGTAGGTTCAAACACCTTAAAGCGCTTCCCTAAGTTGAACTTACACATTTCCATGTTCCAGGAAGTCCATGTGTGAGGGCAGACTCAACAGAAATGCACACGTTTCTGTGCTTATTCTGTCTCCCGCAAGAAACTCTGTGACAATGGGGGTGAGCTCATAGGGTTGCTGCAAAATGGAGACAATGGAATCTCAAAAAGCAAACAAGAAAACAGTTGCCAGAATCTTCTCAGCTGAACTTGTTCTTGAATTTAACGAGCTCAGCACATCCCCTCTGAAGCCACTGTTATAACTGAAATTGGTGGTGGGGGGAGGGAGGGAGGTGCTCTAATGAAACAAAGATAAGTTTATTACTGTAAAAAACTGCAGCTATTCAAAACTACAAAGACTTAAAAAAAAGAGCCTGTGAATGTATGAGCTATAACCATAGTAGAAATAGCACATGCGATCAAATAGGAAACAGCAACTTGAAAGGTTAGACAGGAACATTAGGAGGCAGTCTATTTAGGTTAACGAGGTGGAACAACTCAGTAAAGGCGCGGAAATATGGCTATAGATCTTGAAGACGTAACCACAGTCACTAAATGGTATATGTACAAACTGTTGAGTGGGTGTATGCTTTATTACATATATTTTCAAGAAAACCAAAACAAATTTAAATGTTAAGCGAGCTGTCATTTGGGTAAAATGAGAAAGTTAGACACCATGGGTAATGAAAACGTGAAGCATGTGGTACACCAGAGAGCTCAGGCACTGCTGAGAGGGGGGATGTAGGTGCAAACAGTCTAGTAAGCACCTTCAAGTGTTTACCTAAGCAGAACTTACACATTTCCATGTTCCAGTAAATCCATGTGTGAGGGTAGACTCAACAGAAATGAACACAAGAGAAACACATACAAGAATGCTTACAGCAAGATTAGTCATCAGAACCCAGAGCTGAAACACCCCAACTATCTATCAGATAAATTCCACCAGTGACCTTGTAAAGCTGTGCCTGCCTTTGTCGCCCTGGCTGCAACAAAGCATGGAAAACAGATGTGTGCTAGTGCAGTAACTTCTAGCTAGATGGTGTTGGGTTCCGCAGCGGCACACACTGCACCATCTGCCTGAGGCTGAGCGGTTCCATACGTAGCATTCTTCCTAGCTGTGCGTCTGGCTTGCAGGTGCTCCACCGAGTTCTGCAAATGTAGGTGGAGTAGAGGGTTTAAAGAAGATTTCACCATGTTTAAGGGAAATCGGGATTCTTGGAAACTAACAGGAAGAAGGAACACATCCCTGAAGTGAATCGCTCCTGAAATTCATCACATTCACAGGGAGGTAACACCAAGCATGCGTTGTTTAAAGAAATGCTCCTCTTAAAGGGACAATTGGCATGTCAAGACAAAAGATTTTTCCACTTTACAGAAGGGGAAGGATTCACTTCAGATTTTTTCTTTCTTTCTCCTTCCCCTCTCTCTGTTCTTTCCTCCTTTCTTCTATTTTAGACGTTTTATTGTGAATTAGGGGAAGGTTTAGAGAACGGATCACAGTTTTGCATTAAACAATTCATAAACCTTCTGATTCAACCCCTCTACTGTAATCCCTTCAAAGTACCATGGGTATACTCCCACTTCCTGCTGTGTTTCCTATTTCCATCCCTCCTTCCTTTCTAACCTTGTGAATTTTGTCCTTGGGTAAATGTTTCCTTTTTTATCTAAATGGGTGGTTATACTAACACAGTGGTGAGTTTAATTCCAGACCTGAAAAGAAAGAGTCGGGGTCTTGGAAAGGACCTACCAGTCTCTGACCAGCAAGCCTAGGTCTCTTTTATGATTTTAGATTTTGTTCCATATTTACTTCCCACTCTACCCAGGACCTTCTGGTGTGATTCTTTTCAGAGTTCTTGGTAGTGATATGACCCAGGCACTATCTAGGTCTTCTTGTCTTGAGATTATGGAGACTAAGGTTTATATGGTCTATTAGTCCATGGGACTGTCCCCATGTATCTTTTGATTTTTGTCACTCTTCTTTTGTCTGGACAGGGAAAGACTAATAGTTGCAATTTAGATGATGATTCATGACCTGTTAAGATCTCTGTTGCTAATCACCAAAGTAGAGCAGCATCTTTGTGAACTGTTGTTCTAGTTGACCTTGGCCATCCTTAGGCCCTTAGGTCTTTGGTTGTAGGTAAGAAGTTTTCATGTCTTTGCCCCCTGTGAGATCTACCACATTTATGCATCTAATGGCTGCAAAAGTAAATATATATATAAATACCCTCTGCCAAACCAATATATATTCATGGGTATCCTCCCACTCTTCCTCTCCCACCTTTTCAGCCTGTATGTCTTCCAAGCATCTACTTGGAAATCCCCAAAATTTCAGGATTGTATGTTTAACAGTGTTTGCCTCTGTTGCCTTTAATTATATTTTTTAAATATCAACTTATTTATTAATTTTATTTTTTATGAAAAGATCATTTTATTGGAGGCGCTTACAGCTCTTATAATAATCCATATATCAATTGGATCAGGCATATTTGTACATATGTTGCTATCATTATTTTCTGAACATTTACTCTCTATTTGATCCCTGGTATCAGCTCCTCTTTTTTTCCCTTCCTCCCTCCTCCCTCCCTCATGACCCTTGATAAATTATAAATTATTATTATTTTCATATTTTACACTGATTACTGTCTCCCTTCCCCCACAGTTTATGTAGTTCATCCCCCTGGCTGGTGGTGGTCATGTGTCAATCATTGCAATCTGTTCCCCCTTCCTCTCCTCCTCTCCCTACCTTCCCCCTACCTTCCTGTTCCTGGATTCCATGTGTTGCGAGATTTTATCTGTTATCTGTACCTGTGCACATGCTCTGGCCTAGCATGCAGTGAAAGGCAGGACTGGCATCATGATAGTAGGGGGTGAGAAAGCACCAAGGAATCAGATGAACATTGTGTGTTTCATCGGTGCTGTACTGCACCCTGGTTGACCCATCATTTCCTTGTGACCCTTCTGTGGGAGGATATCCCATTGTCTACAGATGGGTTTTCGATCTCTGCTCCAACTCATATTTCTCAACAATAAGTTTTAAAAAAAAATTTTGTTTCTCTATTATGCTATTTTAATAACTTGAGTTTATATATAAAACTCAAAAAACAAGAAACAAACTAAACAACTCACTGACATCAAGTGGATGACAACTCATAGTGACCCTATGGGACAGAATAGAACTGCCCCTGTGAGTTTTTAAGACTGTAGCTCTTTTTTTTTTTAAAACATTTTATTAGGGACTCGTACAACTCTTACCACAATCCATACATATACATACATCAATTGTATAAAGCACTTCCGTTCTCAACAATAAGTTTTATTGTTGTTTTGTTTATTTTGGGTCTTCTGATGCCTGTTACCAGATCCCATCAATACCTAAGAATCACACAGGCTGTGTGCTTCTTCCATGTGGGCTTGTTGCTTCTCTGCTAGATGGCCACTTGTTTAACTTCAAGTCTTTAAGACCCCAGATGCTCTATCTTTTGATATCTGGGCACCATCAGCTTTCTTCACCACATTTGCTTATGTACCCATTTGTCTTCAGCAATTGTGCTGGGAGGATGAGAGTCACAGTATGCCAGGTTGTTAGAACAAAGTGTTCTTGAGGTAAGCGGGGCTTAAGCAAAGGCCTTAAGTCTGTCTACCTCAGTGTATTGCCATGTAAATATATGTACATAGGCAATACCTCTTTTTAAGAATTAATGTATTTACATATGTACACACTTATGTTTATACCTCCCTCTATAGCTTTGCTTCCTAGATCTTTCCTCTGTTTCCCTTTACCTTCCTCCTGCCCCACGATCACACCCATGTCTCTTATGCCTCTTAGTAATTCCTCTCAGCTAGATTGCTGTTGCTCTAACACCCCCAGGGTCTCTGCATCCTCATTGTTGTTCATTTTATTCCCTAGTTATTCCCTTGTCTATGGTGTTGCTTGTTCACCACTCCTTCCCCCACCTTCTCCTCCCCTCAAGTCCCTTGGGAATGGTCAGTTTGTTGCTTTCTTCTCCAGATTACTTCCCATGCCTATCTTTTCTTCTTTTAAAAAAATCATTTTATTGGGGGCTCATACAACTCTTGTCACAATCCATACATCCATCCATTGTGTCAAGCACATTTGTACTTTTTTTGCCATCATAATTTTCAAAACATTTTCTTTCTACTTGAGCCCTTGGTATCAGCTCCTCATTTCCCCCTCCCCCCCCCCACCACCCTCTGTCCCTCATGAACCTTTGATAATTTATAGATTACTATTACTTTTTCATGTCTTACACTGACAAACGTCTCCCTTCACCCACTTTTCTGTTGTCTGTCCCCCTGGGAGGGGGTTATAGATAGATCATTGTGATTGGTTCCCCCTTTCTCCCCCCACCTTTCCTTTCATTTCTGGTATGGCTATTCTCAATAATGGTCCTGAGGGGTTTATCTGTCCTGGGTTCCCTGTGTTTCCAGTTCTTATCTGTACCCATGCACATGCTATGGTCTAGCCAGATTTGTAAGGAAGAATTGGGGTCATGATAGTGGGGGGGCATTAAAGAACTAGAGGAAAGTTATATGTTTCATCAGTGCTATACTGCAACCTGACTGGCTCGTCTCCTCCCCAAGATCCTTCTGTAAGGTGATATCCAATTGCCTACAGATGGATTTTGGGTCTCTACTTCACACTGCCCCTCATTCACAATGGCATGCTTTTTTGTTCTGGGTCTTTGATGCCTTACACCTGATCCTATCGACACCTCATAATCACACAGGCTGGTGGTGCTTCTTCCATGTGGGCTTTGTTGCTTTTCACCCTAGATGGCAGCTTGTTTATCTTCAAGCCTTTAAGACCCCAGACACTATATCTTTTGATAGCCAAGCACCATCAGCTTTCTTCACCATATTTGCTTATGCACCATTTTTGTCCTCAGCAATCGTATTGAGAAGGTGAGCACCACAGAATGCCAGATTATTACAACAAAATGTTCTTGTGTTGAGGGAGTACTTGGGTGGAGGCCCAATTTCCATCTGCTACTATAATACCTAACATATAAATATGTCCACCAACTGATGCTTTTTGGATCCTTGTTGAAGGTCAGTTGTCTATATGCTAATGGTTTTATTTCTGGGTTTTCTGTTCTTTTCCATTGATCTGAGTATCTGTCATTATTCCAGTACCATTGCTGTTTTGAGCACTGTGGCTGTGTAGTACATGTTAAAGTCAGGTAAAGTGAGCCCTCTGACTTTGTCATTCTCTTCTAATTCTGAGTTTCTTCCCTCTCTGACTTTGTAGAATGAGTTTCAGAGTTTGCCATCTTTTTATATGCTTTGGAATAATTTTTGGAGGATCAGTGTCAGCTCTTCCCTGAATTCTTGGTAGAATTCTCCTGGGAAGCTATGTGGTCTGGGAGATTTTTTCCTTTGGTAGTTTCTTGATAACTGTAATCTATTTCTTCTTTTGCTTTGGGTCTGTTGAGGTTCTTGACCTCTATCTGGGATAACCCGGGGAGGGATTGTTTTTCCAAGTGTGTCCATGTCTTCCATAGTGTTGAATTCATTGCAGTACAGACTTTTATAGTATTTTGTGATTATCTTTTTAATCTCATTGGGGTACATTGAGATTTCCCCTGTTTCATCCCTCATCCTGGCTATTGATGTTTGCTCCTTCCCTTCCTTGGTTAGTCTTGCCAGTGGTCTGCAATTATGCTGATACTTTAAAATGGGGATGTAAAACTGGTGCCCTGAGGGCTGCATGCAGCCCCAAGGTAATTTTTGTGGTCCATGATGCTCTGAAATAAAATGACAATAGAAAAATTGTTATGAAGAAAATAGCACTTAGGGGAGACCACGGCAATACTATACACACAATTCCTTCATTACATTTTATTTCAGAGCATCGTGGGCCACAAAAAAATTGCCTCTGGGGTCGCATTTGGCCCAGGGACTGCCAGTTTGACACCCCAGTTTTAAAAGAACCAGCTTTTGCTGCATTTATTTTTTTACATTGTTCTCTTGTCTTCCCACTCTATCTGTGCACTGATTTTATTATTTGTTTTCTTTTGCTATTGGAGGGGTTGTTCCCTTGACTCTGTTATAGTTGCTGGAGGTTTTGTGATAGCATATTAGTCATAGTCTATCTTCTTTTTTCATATATGCATTAATCACTATCCAAATTCCTCTTATAACTGCCTATGCTGTATCACATAGGTTTTGGTGTGTTGTATTGTCATTCTTATTAGTTTCTAGAAACTTCCTAATTTTCACTCTAATCTGGGCCAGTACTCATTCGTGTCATTGAAGATTGTTATTCATTCTCCAATTGTTTCCTCTTGTTTTCCTGGTCATCCTTTTATTGATCTCCAGCTTTATGTCATGGTAGTCTGAGAGGAATGTCTGAATAATCTTTTTGTGTTTGAATTTACTCAGGCTTGATCTGTGTCCCAGAATCTGGTCTATTTTTTAAAATGAGCTGTGTGCATTTGAAAAGAATGTGATTTTTTTTCAATTGGAAGGAAAACTATAAATATCTATCAGGTCCTGTTGCCTAATTGTAGTGTTTAGCTCTGTAGCTTCCTTTCTGAGCTTCTTTCTCAGTGATCTATCTTTCTCTGATAGTGGTGTATTAAAGTGACCTACTATAAGCGTTGAGTCTGTGATTTCTTTGTTCATCTTTTTAATAGTTGGATGAATTTTGTGGGCCTCTCATTAGGCACGTATATTTTTATTATACTCACTGATTCCTGAGCTACTGGTCCTTAGAGCATTATATAGTTCCCTTCCTTGTCTCTTGTTATGGTTTGCATCTTGAGGTCAATTTTGTCAGAGATTAGGATTTCAATCCCTCTCTTCTTAAAATTGTCCTTTGTCTGGTATATTTTCCACCAGCCTTTTATTCTTAGTCTATTTTTGTCTGTGACCTTAAGACGTGTCTCTTGCAGGCAACCGATGGATGGGTCGTGTTTTCTGAGTCAGTGTGCTAACCTTTGTCTTTTAATGGGTGAGCTGAGGCCATTGACATTCCGAGTTATTATCACCATCTGTGGATTCATTGCTGTCATCTCATACCTTTTGTGTTGAGTGTTTTCCTATCTCCCTTCATATCAATATGCTGTGTTTGTGTGTGGGGCTTCAATTTTGCCATCTTTTTCCTCTGAGGTCATGTTAGTTTTATTATTATTTTTGGTGCATTGACTTCTTGGTGGAGTTGGGCTATCTGGCGATTTCCTACTTGTGTTTGGTGGATGCTGGTCTTCTGACCACAGTGAGTTGGCAAGGATTTTCCACAGCACTGGGTGTCTTATGGCATATTCTTTCAGGTTTCCTTGTCCTGGAAGACTTTTACCTCACTGTCTATCTTAATATATATTTTGGCAGGGTAGAGGATTCTCAGTCTTGTGTTTTTATATCAGCTTTCAGAAGCTGTTACTCCACTCTCACCTCTTCTTTGTGGTATCTGCTGATAGTTCTGAGCATAGTCTTACCTTAGCACCATTTTGTGTGACTGCCTTTTTTTCTATTGCTGCTCTTAAAATTTTCTCTTTTTCCTCAAAGTTGGAAAATTTAACTATTATATGTCTTGGCATTCTTCTTGGGGTTTAGTCTAATTGGTGTCCCCTCTGCTTCCTGTATGAGTGTCTGATTCTCATTCATTAAAGTGGGGAATTTTGCTTCCAGAAATTTTCTTGCTAATTTAGCTGTTGACATCAACTATTGCTCCTCTTCATAGCATCTCTTATTGATCTCAGACTTTCTTACGCCTCTTTGATTATCTTGTTTGACGGTCTTTCCTGTTTGTTGAAGTCTGCCTGATTTTCCTCAATATCATTCCTATGACTCTCCACTTCTTCTAGTCTGTTGGTGAGGTCCGTTATCTTGTGTTTTGCTTCTGCTACCTCATCCATTAGTACTTATATTTCCCTTTGGTGCATGGACTTCATCCCCTCTGTCATGGACTTCATCTCTATAGTTGCATCCTTATTCTGCATTGCTTCCCTCATATCCTGTATTACTCCAAGCAGCATTCTGAAGATTTCTTTTTGGGACAGATCCACGTCTGATTCTTCTATGAGTATTGTTAGGTTTACAACTTCCTCCGCTGTTGCATTTTATTTTTGTTTTCTTGTTGAGGGCATTGAGATATGTGCTGTTTGTGTGTTATTTTGTGACAACTGGTTGTCATTTTTCTGGGAGACCAAGGGGCTCTGAGCCCTTCCTCTGTGTGACTGGTAAGAGTATTTGTTTTAGAGGACTTCCTGTGGCCTACTATGGTGGGGGTTGGACTGCTATGTAGGCAGGGTGTCATGGCGACTCAGTGGCTGGCAGCAGTGTTTGGGCTTCAGAGTTTTGGCTGAGGCAGGTGACTATAGGTATGCCATTGGCCGGACGGGGTGGGACTGCAGCATGGGCATAGACTTGGTTTGTACTGTCAGGCCACAATTTGCAGCCTTTTAAAGACCCTCTGTGGGCCCCAAACTGCTATCAGCACCTGTTGTCTTTTCCTGTTTTGTTATGTCAAAATTGTAGGCTGTGCTCTGGAGATTATCCTTCTGACTACCTTGTTATGTTAATGGAAAGAGCTCTGCATTCAAAGTTTGCTTACATACGAAGTTACACAAAGGATCATAGCCTGGAACTGAAAGCGTTTAAAAAAAATGTTTTTTCTTCTTCTTTATAATGGGCTTGTAGGGCCTTTAACCCTTGCAAACCTCTCAGTGTTTTCACTCACCTCCATCATAGTTTTTAAGGTTGTGTATTGTCTTCCCCTTCACCCAGGTTATCACTTATCTTCCCCTTAGCCTGTGATTTCCCCTCTCACCCTTCGCCTGCTACTCCTGGTAACTATTAAAGAATCTTTCTTTTATTTTATTTTTTAACATTTTCTTCTTTCTTGTACTCATCATCATTGGATCATAATTTCCACCACAATATTTCCTGCCATAAACCTATGAAACGATTGATCCAGTCTCTATAGATTTATCTTGAATTTCATATACATAAAAAACAAACAAACTTGACAATAACAACAAAATAAAACAGAGGAAAAAACCTCAATCAAAAAGAATGAAGAAAATATTAAAAACTAGAACAAATTCAAAAGGAGTCAAAAGAGAGAGAAAATGAAAATGTGTCAATTTCAACCTAATTACATCTGTATCAACCCATTTTGAAATGTAGTTTGTCTGATAGTGCAAGCTCATTCACCTCCCTGGTCAAAGTTCAGAGGGGATACACTGGGAGTGTAATATGTGTGGCAGCGCTGCAAATGGACTTTGGGCTTTCACCATAATCCATAGCCTTCTTCAAACTAGGTGCTCAGAATTTAAGCTCCAATACCATCCCTTCTTTCAATCATGAATGTAATTATTTACAATTGTTGGATCACACAGGCTAATGTCTTCTTCTGTGTGGACTTAGTTGTCACTTCACTTAGATGACTGGTTTAAGAAATGCCTTTAAGACTACAGGCTTTATTCTTTCTGATAGCCAGGTACCATCTGATTTCTTCCCTACACAATGCTACATCACCCATGTGCAGTGATCTCTTTATGAGGGCAAGTATTGAGTCATAAGAATTAATTGCTCTTCAATTCAGAGTAGTATTAAATATGAGCTCAAAACCCAAAGAATGTTACTTTTAGTGTGAAAACCATTTCTTGACTGTTTTATATTAGAAGTTTCATATAATATTTATCCTTTTGTGATTAACTAATTTTACTCAATATTATTTTATACCTTTTCCTCCCTTCTTCTTTCCTCTCTTCCCCTCTTCTAACCTTCTCTACTCACCCACCCTTCTCTAGCTGACTGAATTAATAAGGTAGGAGACTCTTTCACAGTGGTAAAAGCTATATCATTCCTTCTTTCCATTCTCCCATTCTTCCTGATTGCCTTCATTGGTTCATTCATTTAGGGTAGTATTTCTTCTGACATGGTATAGCAAATAAGTTAATTCATTTCTTCTAGCTATAGTCGTTGGAAATCCTACCAAATAACTTTAGAACCATGCAAATGTGAGATGCTAAGGGCTTACTAACAAGACTGGATAGCATGGCACCCGTTTAGGGTTAGGGTCATGTAAATAATGTGTGTAAAACCCTAACCTTGAGACTAGTCACTTTTTCCATCCCACTATCCTTAAAATGAGTCTGAAAAAGAGGTGAAAAGATGATCTCACAACAGCTAATCTAGAAAAGCCAGAAGTGTAGCATGCCCTTTGGACTTAGAATCCCTTTACTAGGAACCTCCTTGATCCAGGAGATGAGAACTAGAACTCTAATGATAATAAGAAATAATAAGAAAAAGTGACAGAGAGATGGTGGTGACAGAGACAAAAGAATCAGGAGACCATTGCAAATCAGGGTGGGCTTACAGCCTTTGACTGCTTTTGGATAAAAAGCGTGCTGGTGGAGAGAGTGCGGGAACTTTAAGAACTTATTGGTGGAGGTAAGCTCACTGACCCATAGAGCTATAACTGAGAACCTTCATGCCAAGGCTTCTTGGCCTCTGGAAACTTATCAGCGAGCTAAATAGTTTTGTAACCCATCCCTGAAAAGATCCAGGGGGCCCTTGGGTTGAGGCAAGGGAGAAGTGTACCTGTAGGCACTGCTGAGGAGACCTGTGCTAATCAAAGAACTACATTCTGTGTCATTTCAGACCTACTGAAAAACAAAACCAAAACCCACCAAAGTCCTTACCACCAAGTAGATTCTGACTCATGACCCTATAGGATGGAGTAGAATTGCCTTGGTAGATTTTCAAGGCTGGAAATCTTCAGGGAAGAAGAAAGTCTCATCTTCCTCCCATAGAGTGGCTGGTGGTTTCAAACTGCTGATCTTGTAGTTGGAAGCTCAATGCACAACCACAAGATCAGCAGTTTGAAACCACCAGTCTAGGTGTCCATTATAATGAATCATCAAATCCAACAAAGAAGGATAGAATGCCACACTTGGTGTCGGAATTAGTTTTTAAAAATAAAAAGGGTTGGAGGGCAAAGATTTGCACAGGTAAGAAGGGTGGGTATGCCTTGATGAACATTCACAGTGAAGACACCCCTGTAAGACACAGTGAAAACACTCATCCTATGAACTCCATTTCATCCCCCCACTCCATCCATAAGATGTTACGGATTACATTTGCCTTGTTTTAGAAGTATCAATTAAAATGTAATCATACAGAATGTGTTATTGTGTGCCTGGAACTTTTTACTCAGCACTGTGCTGGTGAGATGCACTCACCTTATTAAGTATGTTCATTGGTGCAGAAAGCATGCGCTTTTAACAAGTATTTTAATGGGTAAGAAGGTAGGTGGGCTCCTGCTACACTTGGAGGAAAAGCGGCACCAGGCTACACACGGTGGCACAACACACACCCTGCCCATGGTTCTGTTGGAATCACAATGAATGAATTTAATAGCCCCTTAAAATTAAAGCGAAGTCCAGCTTTTAAGATAACTGAGCTAAGAAGCCATTTTAAGCCTTCCTGGGTATAGTAAGATGCCCTTGTATGTCGCAGTCCAGCTGCAGCAAGGTCCGGTGGTCCCTCAAGGTGGGTCGCGGTGTCAGCGTGTGGGAGACAGAAACCACACGACTCAAAGGTTGCGGGTGACTGTTCCAATTTCATTCATGCAAAGCTTCAACTTATATATTCTTTTTCTTGGCTTAAAGCTTATGGCCTGAGGTCATACATCAGGAAATTCTCAGGCCATAAGACCATGACAAGTTACATACATCACATCATGATTCTTGGTTAAAAATTAGTACATCTTGAAACTAAAACTTTCTCAACTACAAGGGTGATAGACATAAACCTTCTTAACAATAGCTGAGCACACTTCATCCAAATAGGGCACATTGTTCTAACTATGACATCAATAAAGCATTAATACATTTCATTATAAAAATTACTTGACAGGCTTTGGCTGTTCTTTCTGTTCCTTCTTGGGCTGTTCCTCTAGGGCTTTCATTTCTTTTTCTTACTTTACCACTAAGTTCCCATAAATTAAACTCCCAAAAGTCTTTCTGTACCAAGGTATGAGTTGCCTCACAATAGATAGCTTTGCTTCAGTGGACTTCAAACACCACGGAGGCCCTCCTCTTGCTAACTTTCCATAAAACTTAACCTTCTAAAAGGAACTTGTATACCTCCTTGGTTAACTATTCTTATGCCATTCTTATTATAAGCCCTTGTATAAAGTAAATCAGGACCAGGAACTCTATTTCTCTTTGGGTTATTTCCTGGAGGGGGATGCCATATTTTACCCCCTATGCGGTAACCAATATAAAGAAAGGGAATAACTGTTGGAAGAGGGTGATACATTTTTTAGAGTCTTGCACAAAAGTTTCCAAACGAGCCTCTGAGATTTCCATGGGTTTCAGTTGCAATAGCTCAGCCTGCTCAAGATCTAACATAAATTCTTTAAGGGGGGGTTACTGGCTTCCAGTTTCTAGTTTTATTATACAATACACATTGCATGCAGTCAGGACATGGATCTTTCAAAGCCACTTCTGGGGAATATTCCTCAGTTGACATCAGCTGTTTCCTAAAAGGGGAAGTGATCAAAATTATCAGGAACCAGAGAGCAGCTTCAATGATCAATAATGGTATCAGGCCAATAATTTCAAAGGGTTCATGGAAGAGACCTTCCTTGGTGGAACCTTCTTTGAATGCTCCTCCTCCACGTGCTGACTCTGTCCAGGCCCGTGGGTGGAAGTGGTCTCGGCGCTTGTGGCATGGTGGACGACACTATTGAAAGGTCAGCAGTTCTCCACAGGAGGAAGATAAAGCTTTCTGCTCCCAAGAAGATATACAGCCTCGGCGACCCAAAAGGACAGTTCTGGTCTCTCATTTATAGTCACTGTGAGTCAGAATCAGCTTGAAAACAGGGAGCTTTGTTTTGTGTTTGGAGTTTTGTGTGTAATATCAAACTAATGCCACAAAGAGACTGGAGTTCAAAAATTACTTTTTCCATCACGGTGTCTGCAATATCCAAATCCTTGAGACTATAAAATGTGTATGCATAAGTGTGTCCATGGGTGTGCGCTATAGGAGGGTGTGAATGTGTGCAAATGAGTATGTGCAGTGTGTGCGCATGTGAGTGTGTGTAGGCAATGTGCGTATGTGTTATGTGATAATGTGAGCATGTGTGTATGTACCTTTTCCTTATGGGCCTAGAACTTGTTCTGTAAGAAACTTATGCAAGCCTGTGGGAGTGAAATGCAGCATGCAAGCGGGATTTATACAGGAACTGGGCAGCCACGCTGCAACATTCCTGAGTCCTTGCTTCATTTGGAGGCTTTTGTACTTCTCCCATCTCTTTCTACTGTTGATTCTGGCTGCCTGAAGTAAGCTGGCCACGCTGGCCCAGAGTACACGGTAGTGCTGCAAAGACACACACTACGCAGCCTCTTAAGAGCAAGGCAGGTCTCAAGAACACTCAGGAAACTGCAGGCCAATCCTTCTCCCCACCAGTTCAGTATATGTGGAGTGCGGGGTAAAGAAAAAGAACCTCGAGTGAATGCTTCATGGAATATGAAAATTGGAAGCAAAATTTCACGTTTCTATCACCATCAAAAAGCCTTTTGCAAAATTCAATGAATTATTATAAATTCTGCTTCAGATTTGCAGTAAGAGTAAGGCAGTGAGGAGAAGGGCCAGTAGAAAGCTTACATTCAATTTGGCAACCAAATTGTTGTTGTTGCTGTTGTTGTCAGTTGCTGTGAAGTTGATTTGCTTCATAACAGCCCTATGGTCCACAGAATAATCCTTGGGCCCAGTGTTTTGCCCACTGTTTCAATCTGTCACTTTGAAGGTTTTCCTGTTTTACACTGACACTCTCCCAAGCATGAAGTCCTTCTTCAGTAACCAGTTCCTCTCCTGATAACATTTCCAAGATACTTGAGACCAGCTCTAATCATCCCTTCTAAGGCAGTGATTCTCAACCTGTGGGTCGTGACCCCTTTGGCTTCGAATGACCCTTTCACAGGGGTCGCCCGATTCAGAACAGTAGCAAAATTACAGTTAAGAAGTAGCACCGAAAATTATTTTATGGTTGGTGGGGTGTGTCACAACAGCATGAGGAAGTGTATTAAAGGGTTGTGGCATTAGGAAGGTTGAGGACCACTGCTCTGAGGAGCATTTTAACAGTAGTTCTTCCAAAACAGATTTGTCTATTCTCTTGGCATTCCATGATACAGTCAATATTCTCTTCCCAAGCTGTAATTCAAATGCTGCTTCTTCTTCAATCCTCCTTATTCATTGCCCAGCTTTCACATACATATGAGGTGATGGAAACACCAAGGCTTGGGCAAGGGGTACCTTCATCTTCAAAGTAACATCTTTTCTTTCTTATACTTTTAAAAGGGCTTTTGCAGCAGATTTGCCCAGTGCAGTACCTCATTTGATTTCTTAGGTGTTACTCCCAAATCCTTGACCACTTCATTCTTTTCTGTTTACATGATGCTGCTTATTGGTCCAGCTATGCGTATTCTTTTTCCCTTTGTGCTGATATATTATTCACAGCGAAGGCTGCATTCTTTGAGCTTCATCAGGAAATGCTTCAAGTGCTCTTCACTTTCAGCAAATTAGGTCGTATCTGTTGCTGGTGATCAATAAGCCTTCCACCAAACATGTTGCTTCATTCTTCTTCATGCTCAAGCTTCTCAGATCATTTGCTTAGTGTATAAATTGAATAAATATGATTAAAGTCAAGCTGCCTTTCCTGACTTTAAACTATGCAATATCCCCCATTTTCATTTGAATAATTTCCTCTTCATGTATGGATTGTTTCTGCATGAGCACAATTAAGTGTTCTGACGTTCCCATTCTTTACACTGTTATCCATAATTTTTTATGACCCGTAATGTAGAATGTCTTTTCATAGTCAATAAAACACGAGTAAACATCTGTCTGGTATATTGTAGCAAGAAACCACAGTCCTTAAGGACTTAGAGGATTTATTCATGAAAAAAGAATATATCCACTTACAGGAAGGCACCAGCCCACATAAATTAAACCTGATGACTACAGCTAAAGTCTTCTAACAAAGACAACTATAGTTCAGAAAACAAATTATTATACAGTCATTTGGTTGATTAATCGTTGGCTAGAGTCACAAGGAAGATAGGTTAGTAGTAGGGGAACTGGCTTATATTGGATATTTGGATATAGAGAATTACAGTGATTGATTTCAGGAACAAATTAATAGAAGTTTTCGATCATAGTCACAGCTTTCAGGTTGGATAATAAAATATCACTAGTAGATGTTTACACTGCTTTAGCCAGCTGTCTCAGAAGAAAATTCACCTTAATACCAAACCCACTCTCACAGAGTTGATTCCAACTCATAGCCACCCTGTACAGGGTCTCTGAGGCTGTAAATCTTTACAGGAGCAAATAGCCTCATCTTCTTATTGAGGAGCAGCTGGTGGGTTTGAACCACCAATCTTGTGGTTAGCAATCCAATGTTTACCCAACACCAGGTCTCCTTAGATAAGTAAAAGAGCAATTTAATTCAGCAAGAACTGAGTTATTCAATTATTTATTGTGATTAGAGTGCTCATGAATTTATCTGCATAAGAACATGCACCCATAAAAGGCACAAATTGTACCCTCTCCAGTATCACTATCTTCTTCAAGTCAGTTTCCTCTCAAAGTATTACTACAAAGGAATGATTTTCCCATCGTTGGGGGAGGTTCAGAAATAGAAAAAGTCTAAATAAGATTAAATCATATAAAGGATAATCATTCTCATTTTTACTGTATTATTTCACACAGCTAACCTTTTATAGATGCAGATATAAAAGGTGGAAGAATTGGGGTAAGTGAAAGTCAGGTCCAAGGAACTGTTGCTGCTGTTAGATACCATGAAGCAGTTTCGATGCATCGTGACCCTGTGTACAGTAGAACAAAGCACTGCAAGACCTTCCAGTTGTTACAGTTGAACCCATTGTTGTAGTCGCTGCGTCCATCCATCTTGTCAAGCGTCTTCCTCTAGTTTGCTAACCCTCTACTTTTTGAACCACAAAGTTTGTTCCAAGGACGGCTCTGCCCTGATAACATGCCCAGTGTGGATGAGGAAGAAGTCTCAACAATCTCTCTTCTCAGGCCCTTTCTAGCTGTACTTCTTTCAAGCCGGATTTGTTTGTTCTTCTGGCAGTCCATGGTACTTTCAATATTCTTCACTAAAATCAATTCAAATAGATTGTTCTTCGCTGCTCTTTCTTATTCATTGTCTATTTTTTCACATGCATAAGAGGTGACGTGACTGAAAATATAATGGCATGGGTCAGGTGCACCTTAGTCCTCACGTGGGATCTGGCCCCACAACTGAACGGGTCCTGAGGAGTGGCATGTGCAATTATGGAAGAAAAGGACATTAGACAGCGGACTACAGCAGCTCATCCTGATATCGGAATCAAGAAAGCTAATGCATTTTTCAATGGGATTATATAATCATGAGGCTTGCAAGCCTCCAGCAGGCACAGATAATAGAGTAAGGCAAAAAAAAAGAGGACCTGATGCAAAGGGCTTAAGTGGAGAGCAAATGCTTTGAGAATGATTGGGGCAGGGAATGTATGGATGTGATTTATACAATTGGTGTATGTATATGTATGGATTGTGATAAGAGTTGTATGAGTCCCTAATAAAATATAAAAAAAGAAAAGAGGAGGAAAAAAAAGAAAATGATTAGGGCAAAGAATGTACAGATGTGCTTTATACAATTGATGTATGTATATGTATGGACAGTGATAAGAGCTGTATGAGCCCCTAATAAATTGTTTAAAAAAATAGAGTGAGGCAGAGGCTTTACCTTATATATCGATGAGCTCTCCCCACGGTAACAATCTATTATCTGTATCAAAAGGAAATGTCAGAAAGGAGTCAGCCATACTTTGGGTGGGACGGACAAAAGAATCTGATTGTTCTTAGAGATAGGTAGGCTTCGGGGGCATAGGCACAAGTCAGAGACATCTTTCATGGTAGTACCTTTATTTTGGCTATTTGGGGGCTGTATTCACGTCTGGAGAAAGTGTAGTTGATGTCATCTGTATCTTGGAACTGTGGAGATCTTTCTCTTACTAAAGCTGGCCTTCCAGGTTCTGTGGTTAGGAAAACAAAGATCAGGCTGTGTACTCTCTCTTCCCGGTTCTCACCATTCCACATCCTCAGATGGACACCTTTGCTCTTTAACACTTTAAAGAGATCTTGTGCACCAGATTTAACCGGTGCAATATGTCCTTGATTCCATGACTTCTGCTTCCACAAGTGTTGATTGTGGATTCAAGTAAAATGAAATCCTTGATGACTTTTTCTCTTGATGAATTTTTCTTCATTCATTGGTTCAGCTAAAAATCAAGGAAATTTGCAAACACTCTTATTTTGTGTTGGCAGCAACTTCCCTAAGACATGAGAGGTAACCCCAGGCAACTGGATCTGATTGGACCCTATAAAAGGTTTGTGTGATCCTCTATGTTTCTGAGTGAGGAAATGCTCTAACGCGTTTCCAGAAAGAATCCTAATGGACAAAAAGTGAAAAATCTAGGTTATAACTGTGATTGTTATAGTTAGGAAACTCCAAAATAGATGCATTAATTAATGTGTCCTTTAATTGGGTTCTGATATTTAGGTTATGTATGGCAAGATAAAAAGGTCAGAAGCTGAATCCTTGAGATATCTACAAAGAGGTGAGACATTAAAGAAAAATTAAATATGCAAATTCTACAATAGGTGCAAATTCCAAGAATCTTTTTTTTTTAACAGTTGGGGAGTCAGTAATGATTCCTTTTGCTGAGATCATAAGTCCTAAATATTTTACAGACACTCGCCAACTCTAGCTCACTGGCTAGAGTAAATTATAACTAACAGTGACCTATTAGGACCTAAAAGAACTGCCCCTTTCTGGGTTTTGAAGGCTGTAGATCATTACAAGAATGGAAGACCTTATCTTTTTTTTCTTGGGGAGCAACCAGTGGGTTTAAACAGCTGATTTTGCAGTTAGGAGAATGCAGAATACAGTTTGTCACTAGGACTGAGCCAATTATATCTTTTCCCTGGTTAGTTTACACTCCACCCCTCTCCCCAACAAACAGGGGCTAAATGTTGTAACAGTTAGGCACTATCCACAAGGCAAGAGAAGATGGGCACCTGACCAGGCCACGTATATACTGTACTAAAGTGGAGCTATGAGAATGACTTTAAGTCTACACGCAACATTTGAGGAAAAAATACTTAAGATAATCTGTAAGATCTGGTGTCATGACAGCATGAAACCAATGAAAGATTGACTATCAGAATGCACAATAATGGTGAAAAGTGCTACAATGACAGTAAAGTGGCTAGCTTCTGGAGGTATAGTGGACAAAAGCAAGTGAGAATTTGGTATAACTGGAAATTGAGAAATTACTATCGTATTTATGGCTCATGAGTTGGGTCAGCTTGATGGTAGTGAGTGACAGATCCTGTACAAATCTTCATTTCTGATTCCTTTTTGTCTTTACAGGAAAGACAGGGGTATTTTATGAGTGTGTCTAAAAGATTAAATAATGGACCCTAGCCCTTCCTTAGCTTCCTTTTCAAAAGATACTTTTGGGAGAGTCTTAACAGTGCTCATTGAAATTTTAATAGGATCTACTAACACAAAGTGGCCAACTTCCAGGGACGTTGTAGCCCAGAGAGTTCCAGGAAGGGAAGATAGCTTGTTAACAAAGGAACAAGAGAAGTTTCTTTTTAAGTTAACTAAGCCTATAGCATGAAGGAATAAACATCTTCTCGCTCCTTCCTTTTCTGTCTGTAGGGTTTTTTTTTTTTGAATTCTAAAAATGTTTCACCATCTTTTTGAAGAGTATATTACAATTCCATTTTGATAAAAAGCCACAACCCAAACCCACGACCATTGAGTTGATTCTTGTACAATCCTTTCAGCCAGAGCAGCACTCCTTCTTCTGATTTCTGCTTTTATAAACATTTATGTGAGCATGCATCTTAATCGTTCTCCTCTTAGGACTTTGAACCACTAGCCTTGTGGTCAGTAGTCTAATGCTTAACCCATAATAACACCAAGACTTCTTAATTAAAGGTCCTTTCCAAGTAAATTTATTTGGGTGTCTTCATTAAGCAAAAAAGCATAAATTTCTACAATCAGACCAAAGATAATATGAAAATGTTGGGAATGTGTTAAAATTTTGTGCTTGATTTGTTATCCCCTTAGAGATTTTTGTACAACAGGGAAGCAACTTTTGAAACATATAGGGTTAAGAGAAGGAAAAAATGACATTTACATTAATCAGAATTTTTTTCCATTTGGCGCCTAAATGCACTATTGTATAAACAAATTCATATAAATGAGGAAATCCAAGCTGAAATTCGTCAGTAAGGATTTTTAATATATAGGGATTCTTTTACACATTTAGGAGTTCTTTAGCAATAATATGTAATTCACTGCCCGGGTACAAAGGAAACATCATTAGTTTCTTTCTCTTGAAATGCCAAGCAGACAGGGTGAAACACAGAAGAAGATAACTTTACAATCATCCTAATTTTTAAAATCATGAACTTTAAGGAAGGCTTTCACATTTAGCACCGCAAATGTTTCAAGATTAAAAGCACTCACCTCTGAGAGCCAGAGAAATGACGATGAAACAAAGGATGCTTAGCTTCATACTGTTTAAGTGCTGGATTCAATGGATAAAATGCAGTGAAAGATTAGATGTTTTCAAAATCTTACCAACTGTGCCACTCTGCATGAAAGTAACATTGAAAGGTTAATTGAAAGTCCAGAGAGGATCCGGACCAGTAAAACACCCAAATTTACCAGTGAAAATGGTGACTCTGCCAGTCAAGAAAGAGACCCAAATATGCATTGAAAGCAGGAACGGAAGCTGCCAAATCACAATTAGCTGAAAGCCCATCAGAGTAGTCTTTGGTATCCAAAAGTAAGGGCATAATTAGGAACAGATGGGTAACAGGTTCTATTACATCAGTGGTTCTCAACCTTTCTAATGCTATGATCCCTTAATATAGTCCCTCATTTTTTATAGTCCCTCATTTTGTGGTGACACCCCAATCATAAAATTATTTTTGTTGCTACTTCATGATGGTAATTTTGCTACTGTTATGAATCATCATGTAAATCATGTAAATATCTGATATGCAGGGTATATATTTTCATTGTTATAAATGGAACATAATTAAAGCATAGTGATTAATCATAAAAACAATAAGTAATTATATATTGTAAAATATTTCTTTCTAATGACAAATAAATGAAATTTTGTCTTGAAGCATGGTGTAGCATGGGTAACAGACTTCATGCCAGGTACTCATATGTGGGCATATCTGCATGTGGGCGGACCCTCTTGGAGACGCATACAGGTGCAGTGTCTCGGTTCCTAAGACCACCGGAAATGGCCTTTGACCCCCAAAGGGGTCGTTCAACCCCCAAAGGGGTCATGACCTACAGGTTGAGAATCACTGTCTACATAATTAGTTGTTGTGTTAATTTTTCTAAGTACCATCAAATCAGTTGTGACGCACCTTATGTACAACAGAACAGAACATTGCCTGGGTCTGCACTATTTTCACAATTGTTACTATGATAGAACTCGTCTCTGGCATCAGATGGGTATTGGCATAAAGCAGAGGTCCTCCTTTTATTTGTGACCCTGTACTTTATGAAACATGATGTCCCTCCTAACATATTCATGAAACAAAGTCTCAACATTTTCTATTCTAAAGAGAACTGGCTGTACTTCATTCAAGATAGATTTGCTTGTTCTTCTGGCCATCTATGGGACTTTCAGTATCCTTCACCAACACCAATTCAAATGCATCAATTCTTCTCTGGCCTTTTTGATTCCCTATCCACCTTTCACATGCTTAAGAAACTCCCTATCTTCTAGTTAATTCCAATTCATAATGACCCTATAAGACAGAGTAGAACTGTTCCTGTGGGTTTCTGAGATGATAAATTGTTGTTGTTAAGTGCCAGAGAGTTGGTTCTGTCCCAAAGTGACCCTCTGCACAACAGAACAAAACACTGCCCAGTCCTGTGCCGTCCTCACGATCATTCCTATGCCTGAGCCCATGGTTGCAGCCACAATGTCAATCCACCTCTTTACAGGAGTAAAAGGCTTCATCTTTCACCTGGATAGCAGCTGGTGGTTTTGAACTGCTTGCCTTGTGGCTAGCAGCCCAATATGTACTCCATTTTGATAAAAGAGCTCTTCAACATGCCTAAGAGGAAATTCAGACTAGACCAGAGCATGTGCACAGGTATAGCTAAGAGAAGGGGCTCACGACACATGGCATCCAGGAACAGGAGTGGGAATAGCAATACCAGAAGGGTAGGGGGCAGGGGGAGAGAGGAAGGGAGAAAGGGGAAACCAATTACAATGATCGACACATAACCATATACCCCTCTCCAGGGGGAAGAACTACAGAAAACATGGGGGGAGGGAGACAACGCTCGGTGTGAGCTATAAAAGTAATAATAATTTACAGTCTATCAAGCAGTTATGAGAGTGTGGGGGGAGGGAGTAGAAAAAAGGAGCTGGTACCAAGGGCTCAAGAGAAAGTAAATGTCTAGAAAAGAATGAAGAATGTACAAACACACCTGATGCAATCGATATGTGAATTATACCAAGAGTTGTAAGAGTCCCCAATAAAATAGTCTTTTAATAAACAAATAAATACAGAACTCAAACAAAAAAAAAAAGAAAGAAAGAAAATACTGTGGCTTGGGTCAGGTGAACCTTAGTCCTCAAAGGACTAACACTTTAACAATTCAAGGAGGTCTTTTGCAGAAGAATTGCAACATGTCATTTAATTCCTTGCTTGACTGCTGCTGCCATGAGCATTGATTGTGAACCCAAATAGCAGAAATCCTCGACAATTTTAATTGTTTCTTCACTTATCATGTCATCTATTGGTCCGTGTTGTGAAGACTTTGGCATTCTTTATATTGAGTTGTAATCTATATTGAAGGTTGCAATATTTGACCTGCATCAAAAAGTGCCTCTATCCTGCCTTTCAGTTCTGGCTAGACCGGAGCATGTACACTGGTACAGGTAAGGGCTTATGACACACGGAATCCAGGTCAGACAAACCCTTCAGGAACAGAAATGGGAGTAGAGATACCAGGACGATACAGAGGAAGTGGGGGGAGAAGGGGGAGAATGGGAAACCAATAGCAATGATGACGCATAACCCACACCCCTACCCACAAGGGAGGTGAACAACAGAAATGTGGGTGAAGGGAGACAGCAGTAGGTGTAAGATATGAAATCAACAATAATTAATCAAGGGGTCATGAGGGTGGGAAGAGGGAGAAAAAAAAGAGCTGATACCAAGGGCTCAAATAGAAAGTAAATGTTTAGAAAATGATGATGGCAACATATCTACAAATATGCTACATACAGTTGATGTATGGAATGTTATAAGAGTTGTAAGACCCCCCCCAATAAAATGATTTTTTTTTAAAAACGTGCCTCAAGTCTGCCTTCTTTTCATCATGGAAGGCTGTGTTATCTGTACATCTCGGGCTTTAATGATTCTTCCTCCAATCTTAATGCCATATTCTTCTTCATATGCTCAGCATACAGATTGAAAGATTATGGTGATAGGCTACAATGCTGATGCACACCTTTCCTGATTTTAAACCATGCAGTATCCCCTTGCTCTTTTGTCTGATTCTCTTGGTCTATTACAAGTTTAGTTTTCTGGTGTTTCCATTCTTCAAAATGCTATCTCTAGTTGATTGTGATCCACACAGTCAAATGCCTTTGCATAATGAGTAAAACAGAAATAAACATTTTTTCTGGTACTCTCTGTTTTAAGCCAAGATCTATCTGATGTCAACAAAGACACAATTGTATGTCCTCTTTTGAATCAGGCTTAAATTTCTGGCAGCTCACTATTGAGGGACTGCTACAACCATTTAAAAAATATATTCTGCAAAAATTTACTTGAATGTGATATTAATTATGTTCCTTAATAATTTCTGCGCTCTTTTGGGTTACCTTTCTTTGGAATGGGCATAAATATAAATCTTTTTCAGTCAGTTGACCCAGTAGCTTTCTTTCAAATCTCTTAATAAAAATAGCATGTGTTCAAACATTTCGCTGGTATTCTGGAAATTCCTGGAGACTTGTTATTCTGATACTTCTGGTGCAACTTAGATTTCCTCCTTCAATACCATTGGTTCTTGATCCTATGCAACCTCTTGAAATGGTTGAACATAGACAGACCAGTTCTTTTTGGTACAATGACTTTATTATGTATAACTTTCATCTTCTTTTCCTGCATCATTCAATCTTTGCCCATAGATTCCTTCAATATTGTATCTCAAAATACAATATTGTATCTCAATATTGTTTCTCCAATCCCTTTGAGAAAGACCAAGTGTATCTAACTCCAGGTGTTTGTGATTTCCTTTATGATACTTCTTTCTAGAGTTGCCCTTGAGAACTTCTGCCTAGCTCTTTTGCTTCATCATTTCTTCCATTTGCCCAGCTACTCTTTATGCAAGAGCCAAGTGACAGAATCCCTTTTAACACCACTTTGGTTTTTTCTTTCTTTCTTATCTTTTTAATGAACTTTTGCTTTCATCATGTTTAATGTTCTTGATGTCATCCCATAATCCTCTGGTCCTTGGTCACTAGTCTTTGTTCAGTGCCTTAAATCTATTCTTGAGGTGTGTTATATAAATGTGTATATACATTTTTTTCATCATCAACCTGAACTTGCATGTGAGTAATTGATGATCAATTACATAATCAGCCCCTGGTCTTGTGTTGACAGATGTTATTGAGCTTCTTGATCATTGCTTCCCACAGATGTAGTCAATTTGATGACCGGTGAGGTCCACATGTGCAATCACTATTCATATTACTGAATAAAAGCATTTTCAATGAAGAAGTTATTGGTCTGAAAAATTCTATCCTGTTATCTCTAGTATTATATCATCAAGTCCTTATTTCCCAGCTACAGATTCTTCCTCTTATTTTCCAACTTCCCCATTCCGATCACCAGAAATTAGCAATGAATATTGAATGTAGGCTTGACCTATTTCAGACGAAAGAAGCTGGTAGGACTAATCAATTCTTTCATCTTTAGCTATCGTGGTTGGTGAGTAACTTTGAGTAACAGTTATATCAACTGGACTTCCTTACAAGAATTTGTCATGCGCCTCTCCTCCCTCTCTCCATTTCTCTGCCACCCCCAGTGTGGTGGTGCTCTGATTTCACCATGTCGTCTCATAAGACTTTCAGGATCAAGAGATTCCTGGCCAAGAAACAGAAGCAGAATCGGCCAGTTCCCCAATGGATTCGAATTAAAACCGGTAATAAAATCAGGTACAACTCCAAGAGAAGACATTGGAGAAAAACCAAGCTGGGTCTGTAAGGAGCCGTCTGAAGGGTGGCACGCATGGCCGCATTTTCCCAGGTTCAAATCATGACTTTTGTCCCCATCTGATGACTTGAACTTCTATTGGCAAATAATCTGGTTTATTCCTTGACTTTTTGCTTCCTAATCAAGTTTAACAATAAATGATGTAAGGCTGTTGGTGTGGGAAAAAAAAAAGAATTTGTCATGCCTGGTATAATAAATCATGTGGTTGGTTCAATATGGCTAATATGAGTCCAGCCCCACTAATACTTAGGATGTCAAACTTTATGCATTCCATCTCATTTTTGAAAACTTTCCATTTTTATACATTTATATGTTATACATCTCACATTCTAAATTTCAATGGAGATTTACAGCTGTTTCTGCTCACTTTGAGTCATGTTCCATCAGCAAGTGGGGTTCACGAAAGCTTTGCACCGTCCCTGCCATTAAGGTTCACTACTCTTCCATTGTCATAGTTTGCGTGCCTTTCAATCAGAGGGGTGCATCTTCTGGAACCCTATCCGACAATGCTCTGCTGCTATTCATACGATTTTCAGTATCTGATCCCTTAGAAGTAGACGGGATAGTTCTTCTTCATAGTCTGTTCTTTGTCTGTAAGCTCTGCTTAAATCTGTTCACCTGGGATGACCCTGTGTGGGATCCTGCCCATATCAGATGGCTTAGAAAGGATGGTTGTGTCATTGAAGGGAAGTAATTAAGAAGCATACAAAAGTTTTGTGGTGCTCACCTCCTCCATGATGCCAGGTCTGAGCAGGAAAGAGAGAGAAACTGTATTATTACACCCACTTGTACAGTCTTGGGACATGCAAACCCCTAATTACAGGTAAACACAAATGTAACAATGTGGGTAGCATCTTTACCCTAGAGGCCCCTGAGTTCACTGGGGGAGTCATCTAACACCAGTGTTGGGGGCAGGTAAGGAGGAGTGACTGTCTCCTGAGCAGAGAGAACAATAACAGCATGTCTGCTTCTCTAGCTAAAGCTGCCAGCCAGACAGCATCAGCCCTGTGTTTATAAGGAGTAACATTCAGGTAGCGGTATAATGGAAGGATTTTGTGGGGATGATTCTTAATTAGGAAAAGGTGACTGGGACTCATTTCCAGCTCACAAATGTAAAGGCCTCCCTCCACCCAGAATCCTGGCCTCCCAGGCATCTTACATGAGAATAAAGAATTTGTTCGCATACACTCTCTTCCCTTCCTCAGTTTCCCACAACCCTGGTAGTATTTTAATTACCAGTGGCATTGTTTTCTAGCATCACAGCGACACAAACCACCACAGTAGGACAAACTGACAGGAAAGTGGTAAACACAACTGGTTAAAGGCACATAAATGCAAACATATGTGCTCTTCGGTTGATTACAGTGGGTCACAGAACAATGGCTGGACAGTTGTTCCTTGGGAACCAATTATTAAGATTGCTTATTCCAGTATGCTTGTTCATGAGCATTCACTGTATAAAAGATTTATGCATAATTCAGTGTGTTCAGATCCTTCAAACATAGGTTATCACACCCTGCGTCTGCTGAGCTTACGGGCAAACCTCCCTGGGAACAGCCTGCATTCACCAGACAAGAGAGGAGGAACTTGTGTCCTCTTAGGTGAGCCCCAGAGGTAGAGAAGTCACTGTCAGAGAAAGACAGCCTTAAGATCCAACCTGGATTTCCACTCAGGTTAAGACTCGGGGTGGGGTTAAGGTTCGGCTTTCAAGCTTCTCTGTCCACACACACCAAGTGCCTCTGCTTTTATCCAACAACTTCTAAAATTGGGAAGGAAGTAGGATTTTACATTTCAGATCATCAACTTTTTTTATTCAACAGTTTATACGACCTATAACCCCCCCAATAATTTCCTGTATCCCACCACCACCCCCCTTTGATTTCTTTTCTCTATCTTGTGAATTGCTATCTTCCACTTCACCGAGTTAATGTCCGTCAACCCTCTAGACGATTGCTTCATCTCGCCCTTCTTTCCTGCTGATTTTTAGACTTCTGAGAACCCAGGATGACACCCTGACACTGCACAATCCCATCTGAGTTAGTTGATTGTGCCAACCTGGCCAATAAACAAACACATGTGGGATTAATTGAAGTTGCGGAGGGATAAATAGCTCAGTGAGCCTCACCATTCTAGTTCTCGGGTCTCTTGCTTTGTGATGGTCGGTCCAGGGAGCAGAGTCCTTAGCAGTTCCAGCTTCAGCTGGCAAGGCTGACTTCCTGCAAGACATCCCCAAGGAGAAGCCACATGGAACTACCCTCATGCAGCCCTGGGTGCTGGAGCAGCCGTGTGGAGACCCCTGCCAGCGCTGAGATGCTTATACATTCACTGACTCGGCTTTCCTCCTGCAGTCAGCATCATTGTGTCTGTTTTATGAGATGGAGGAGGACTTTGTGGATTGGTGTTGGACATCATGAGTTAATGGATGGGTGGACTTGGGCAGCACTGGGTTGGGGTGTTTTCTTGATGCACCCTTAACCTTTACATAAAACTCTCTCTTATACATGAGTTTCTGTGGGTTTGTTTCTCTAAAGTACCCAGACTAACACACCATCTCTATAATTAGATCTAGTGATATCCTCACAGGCATGCAACAATATTTCCATAAGATAATAAAATCAGCCTTGTGTGCAGTAATATTTGTTAACAATTGAAATATCTATTAATTGACAGGGACTAACTAGATCTGGTGGCATAGTACTTACACGTGGAGCTGCTAACTGAAAAGGCAGCAGTTTGGAACTACCAACTGCTCCAAGAGAGGAAGATGGAGCTTTGTATTCCTGGAAGAATTGCCATCTTGGAAATCCACAGGGGGCACTTCGGCCTCTCCTATAAGGGCTTCTGGGAGTAGGAATAGATTGGATGGCAATGAGTTTTGAGTTGAGAACTCATCATGACATTACCCAAAACTGATGCTATAGCTACCCAAACAAATGGACAGTTTTATACACACTGACAGGGGAAGATTGTGTATAGATTTATAACTAGAAACATGTTGTTGTCAAGAAGTACATAGGGTACAATCCAATATTTGTTAAATAAATAACAACACCCCACCCCCTCAGTTTTTGTGTGTTTGACTAAGAGTAAGGAAAATTTGAGAAGGCACCTGGCAAAAGCTAACAAGATTATCTCTGGGAATGGTTTTAGAGGCAATTCCTGTCACATTGAACATAAGGGATCTTCTCTATTAGAATATTTAAAATCATAAGCATGTGATTTTATAAACATAAGTTATAAATTGAAGGAGGTTGCTGGAGGGACCATAGGTACAGAGAGAAATTAGTGTCTAGTTACAGATGGCTGAGGAATTAGAAAGCATGTGTGAGCTAAGCAACAAAGAGAAAATCAGTGTACCTGCCCCATGGTGAGGACCAAGAGGGATCAAGCTGGTGGCACCAACATGGACATCAGCAAGTAGCTGGCTCTGCAGGGACAGAGAGTCTGACAGTGGAGAAGGTGTTCTTACAACTTGATATGGTGAGCACAGAGAAGTACATGGAGAACCCACTCTTCAGTGAGCATGTCACCTCATAAATAGCCTAGAAGGAGGTTTCAGGTCCTGGGTGGAAGAGAGAGAAGCAAAGGTCTGCAAAATTCGTGTATTGAATGTGGTAGGAGAAAGGGGGAACCGATCACAATGATCAGCATATAACACCCTCCACTGTGGTATTACATAATCTGTTGTCAATTTGAGACTTAAGAGTCAAGGAGTGGAGTTTAGCCAGTCAATCAGGTCGCAGCTTGATGACCTCATTTGGAGGCCCTAAGGAAATAAATAGCTGATTGGAGGCAAGATAGCCACTCATTCCCTGCAGACATTCCTGTGGAGAAGACACATGGAACTATGCTAGAGCCCCGGAGCTGAAGGAACCACGTGGAGACTTCTGCCAATGCTGAGACACTTCCACTGCCACTGAATCCACAGGCCACTGGCCTGTGATCTTTCTGCATTCAGTGTTATTGAATGTGTTGCTTGAGTCTGAAGAGAAATTTATAGATTGGTATCAGACATATGGGCTAATATCAAACTTATAAACTTGATTTGGACTGGGCTGGGATGTTTTCTCAATATTCAATTGCTCTTGTATATGAAGCTGTTCCTTATACACATGAGTATCTATGAATTTGTTTCTTTAGTATACACAGACTAACATCACCCGCCCTGCCCCATCCCCTTCACCACCCAAGGGTGAGGAATAACAGAAACATGGGTGAAGGAAGATGGCAGATGGTGTAAGATATGAAAATAATAATAATTTATAGTTTAACAAGGGTCCATGACGGTGGGAGGGTGGGGGAGGTGGGAAAACAATGAGGAGCTGATACCAAGGGCTCAAGTAGAAAGAAAATGTTTTGAAAAGGATGATGGCAGCATACATACAAACGTGCTGGACACAATGGATGTGTGGATTGTTATAAGGGCTGTAAGAGCCCCCAATGAAATGATTTCAAAACAAAACAGAATTTGTGGCTTTCCTCTGAAGTCATGGACTTCTGGAACTGATCATGTAGTTGCATTTTCATCAAGGAAAGAAAAAGAGAAACAGGGAAGGGAAGAAAAGGAGAAAGAAGAATAGTTAAATCAATGCAACAAGCTCTTCAAAGAATTCCAAGGGAAAACAGAGAATGGAGGTCAGAAAAAAGGCAAGACAGTAACTGGAAAACCTATCTTGTGTCTATAATACTTTTATGAATTCTGAAAGTACATTTTATTAGTATAGGGAGATTTAATTCTCAAAGCAACCCTGTGAAATATGAGTTATTACTGAATTTCCTCAAACATAACATCTCCATCATTGAAGTAAAGGGAAAGAAAAAACAAAAACAACAACACTCTACCAATGAAACAATTTCTGCAAAGTAAATAAGCCCCAAACTTAGTAGCTGAATACAATAATTGGCATAGAAAGGCTATGGCTCGGTGGGTTAACTGGACTCATCTGGTCTCCTTGGTCTCTCGTGTGCTGTCAGTCAACTGGGACTGGGACTGCAGACACAGGAATGCTCGATAGGCTGTATCTCCACAATCGCACTTTCTGACTGTTGGAATTTTATGTGGGATGTGCTATTGGCTGGAGCTCAGCTAGTACTGTTGACCAGAGGACCATCATATGTCTTCCACAAAAAGTCTGGTCTCCTTACAGCATGCTATACATGGACAGCCCAGTCATAAATAGGTGAAAAGATCCAAAAAGAAACCTTGTGGCTTCTTTTGGCATAGCCTCAGAAGTGCCAGAACTATTCTTCTGTGTTCTATTGGTCAGCTCTAAATTAAGATGATGGTAATTAAACTCCACCTTGCTGTGAGAAACGGGGTGCACACACAGGACTGCATGGTGACCCTCTAGGACTGCCCGAGTCACTACTTTAATGATAAGGCATAGCATGGGTTACATAGATTAAGTATATCAGCCTCCCATTGCTTTGAGATTTCTTTCAACTATTTGAAGATATTTGGTAATTTCTCTCACTTTCAATTGCCTTGCATGTGCATGAAAGGTAATACCTTTGAATTTTAGTAACAAAATGTAACAAAGTTTCATTTATCTGTGGGCATCTTCTCTTATTAGGATATGTAAGACACTTGGTTGTTGCTTTGCAAAACAAACAAAATTATGAAATTGTGAACAGTCCCTTATCAGTCAGTATTTCATCAGGAAAGAAGTGCCATTGAATATTATACATCAAGACTTTGTATAGTTCTGAGAGATGCTGGAGGGAAGGCGGGAGAAAGAAAAGGGAATGGAAAAATCAGAGATAATTCACTAACAGCTCACTTAAAAGTCTCATTCAAGAGTATAGGCCAAGCTTTAGGGGAAGCTGTGTGTTAGTCTCGGTTGACTAGAGAAACAAATTCATAGACACTCATATGTGTGTAAGCGAGAGTTTTATATCAAAGAGTAATTGTGCATTAAGAAAATATCCTAGCCCAATCCAGACCAAGTTCCTAAATCCGATATTAGCTCATAAGTCTGGATACCAATTTATAAATTCCTCTTAAGACTCATAAAGCACATGCAATGATGCTGAATACAGGAAGATCACAGGCCAGTGGGTGGAAAGTCTTGTGGATCCAGTGGCGGTGGAAGCATCTCAGCACTGGTGTGGGTCTCCACGTGGCTCCTCCAGCTCCAGGGCTCTGGCTGCATCAGCAGGGCTCCATATGGTTTGTCATCAGTAATGTCTTGCAAAGAACGAGTGTGTGTCCTTCCTCCAGTGAGCTATTTCTCTCCTTAGTGCAGTGGTTCTCAACCTTCCTAGTGCCGCGACCCTTTAATACAGCTCCTCATGTTGCGATGACCCCCCCCCAACCATAAAATTATTTTCATTGCTACTTCATAACTGTCATTTTGCTAGTTACAAATCAGTCAGCCCCTGTGAAAGGCTCGTTCGACCCCCAAAGGGGTTTACACAGATTGAGAACCGCTGCCTTAGTGCCTCCAAATGAGGTCATCAAGCTGTGACCTGATTGACAGGCTAAACTCCACCCTGTCACTCTTAAATTTCAAGGTGACACCAGATTATGTAACTACCACACCCTGGGTGAAAACTGTGGAAAGGTCTGAGGAAAATATCACTTCCACACAGTTCTGCTTCTACAGGTCTGCAGCGAAATAGCTGGTGGCAAGACTGGGACCGTAGCTGGTCAGTGGCCAGCAGTAGGGAACAAAAGATGAGCATAGAGAAAGAGCTTGGATCTGCATTTGCCTTCACGTCTGACCACAGTGACCATGGCCGAGCAATAGCTACAGCTTTGTTACCACTTCTCAATTACCATGCAAATTCCTCTCTTATTTATTTCAAGCCTTAAATCGTACAGAGCTGAAGATTCTGAGAAAGATACTCCGAACTTAGTACAGCAAACCGCTGCATGCACTGATAGGAAATGCATGCTATCCTTCTGTCTGGGGCCTTTCTCCATTCGGGATATCTTTTAATCTTGATGCTAAAATTTACTGTAATCTTTTACAGACATTTCAAATGGCAATTAAATGCAATATGGGTAAGAAATGTGTTTTGAGAATGATGATGGCAACAAATGTACAAATGTGCTTGATACAATGGATGGATGGATGGATTGTGATAAGAGTTGTACAAGCCCCCAATAAAATGATTCCCCCCCAAAAAAAGATTCTTCCCTCCCCAATAATATGATCTTTTAAAAAGAATTGTACTTTACATATTCACCAGGAACACAACACATAAATATATGACTTAAATAAGTGTTTTATGAAGCAATGCCAACATTATGTCACATGCTAATATTTTCTAATTTGTTCTATTTAATTTAAAACCATGCTGGGAACTTCTACTCCTGGAAAGGTAGAGTGCCTCAGTTCACATTAATCTTTACAAAGGACAAAAGAAAAATATTAAATCAATTTTCCAGAATCAGAGATACTATACCTGTGATGACTTGAGAAGCCAAAATCCCAGTTCGAGGGTAAATGAAGAAAGATGAACCTTCTGTTTGATGCTGTTCCTCCATTCAGGCAATTAATTTTCAAAAGATGAAAGTAGTGATTGAGAGACTGAAGCAGAGCAACGCTTTTGGCTCACATATGGACAAACAAAACAAAGCTTTTGGTTGAAACTCTAGTGGATAAGAAATAGGCCGGTGACGAAGTGGGTTACTTGTTGGGTGACTAACCTCAAGGTTAGCAATTTGAATTCACTAGCCGCTCCATGGGAGAAAGAGGATACTATATATATATATATATATCTCCTTGTTTATTCTATGGTAGTGGGTCTTTTTGACTTTTAACCTCAAATAAGCTCAGTGTCAAATTGTGTTGAAGACTACAATTGCTTACTCCAAGCTTTAGATAATTTTATTGGGGGCTCTTACAGCCCTTTTAACAATCCATACATCAATTGTATCAAGCATATTTGTGCATATGTTACCATCATTATTTTCTAAACATTTACTTTCTATTTGAGCCTTTGATATCAGCTCCATTTTTCCTACTCCTTCCCCCACCACCAGCCTTGTGACCCCTTGATAAATTATAAATTATTATAATTTTCAGATCGTACACTGACCACTGTTTCCCTTCACCCATGTTTCTGATGTTTGAGCCGCCAGGGTGGGGTGTGTGTTATGTGTCAATCTTTGTGATCGGTTCTTTCTTCCTCCCCTTTACCCCCACCATTCCCTACCACCTCTTATCACTGCGTCCAATTCTGTTCCTGAGGGTTTTATCTGATCAGGACTCTGTGTGTCATGAACTCATATTTGTACCAGTGTACATGCTCCAGTCTAAGCAGAACTGAAAGGCGGGACTGGGTCAAGATAGTGGGGGTTCAGGGAGCCTCAAAGAACCAGAGGAATATTGTGTGTTTCATCGGTGCTACACTGCACCCTAGTTGATTCATCCCTTCCTTGTGACCCTTCTGTGAGGTGATGTCCTATTATCTACAGATGGGTTTTGGGTCTCTTCTCAGACCTCCCTTGTTCTCAACAATATGTTTTTTTTGGTTTGTTTGTTTGTTTTGGGTCTTTTGATGCCTGTAAATTACCTGATCCTGTCCACACTCATGATTGCACAGGCTGGTGTGATTCTTCCATGTGGGCTTGTTGCTTCTTGGCTAGATGGCTGTTTGTTAAACTTCAATCCCTTAAGACCCCCCAGACACTATATCTTTAGCCAGGCACCATCAGCTTCTTCACCACATTTGCTTATGCACCCCTTTTGTCTTCAGCAATCATGTCAGGAGGGTGAGCATCACAGAATGTTAGAACAAGTGTCCTTGCATTGAGGGAGGACTTGAGCAGAAGCCCAAAGTCCATCCACTTCCTCAATGTATTGCCCTTTAAATATATGTACATAGGCCAGTATCTCTATTTTTATGACTTAATATATTTACATATGTACACACCTATGTGTATGCCTCTATCCATAACTTTGCTTCCTAGATCTTTTCTCTGTTTCCTTTTTACCTTCCTCTGGTCCCACCATCATGTTTGCCCTTCTTCTGCCTCTTAGTAATTCCTCTCAGCTAGATTGCTGTTAAACAAATTAAACATTTTTACACAATTAATGACTTGTTATTGTTAGTTGTCAAGTCAATGCTGAGTCCATGCATGTTAAGAGTAGAATTGTGCTCAAGAGAATTTTAACAGTTGTGACTTTTCACGAACATTTTTCCAAGTCTGTCTTCTGAGGCTTAATGAGTAAGCATGCAAAAATATAAGAGTAATCCAGAAGTTAAGAGGGAAATCACAGAAACACATCCACAGGAGATATAAATACTGAAATCACCAGCATGAAAGTTTTAAATACTTATATCTGTATGTTCAAGAAATTTAATAACAGAATGGGGTATTTAAGCCAGAGAAACACAAAGTACATAGATTCAAATGGAAATTCTACAACCAAAAATAAGAACTCAATGAATATATTTCATTGAAGATTAGATTAGAACAATGAAAGAAATAGTGAAGTGGAAGACAAGCCAGATTAAAAAAAAACAACAGGCTGGAGTATGAAGTAACAATAAGATTATGGTACATGCATCCTAGTGAATGCAGTGAGCTATCTAATATATGTGCAAAATTAATCACTAAAGGATAAAGATATTTGAAGAGGTAATGATCAGGGATTTTTCAAACTGATAAATGTCATTAAGCTAGAGAGTCATGAAGCAATATGTAGAATAAATATAAAGAAAGTGTGCATAGACATATCATACTCAAACTACTGAAAATGAAATACAAAGAGTAGTCTTTAAAGCAAAAAACAAAACAAAAAACCCACATAATATATTTCCTCCAAAGGGAAAATAGCAAGAATGTGAATTGATCTATCTAAAACAAAACAGAACAAAAGCAGTGGAAGCAAATACAATGCCATTCTTCAAATCACTGGCAGAAAATACCACCAAGCTAGAATTCTATACCCAGTAGAGTTAACTTTCAAAAATAAAGGTGAAATAAAGAATTTTTATTCTTTCTGACATGCATACACAAATACTGAATCTATTGCCAATTGACTTACATTCAAGGATATTCTAAGGCAGAAAGCAAATAATCACAGATGGAGGTTTAAAATGAAAAAAAAATAAGACAGAAGGCAAATAATCACAGATGGGAATTTAAAATGAAAAAATAATCAATCCTGAGTGTGTAAAACAATAGCAGTATGTCTTTGGGGGTTCAAATATATAGAGTTCAAAATATAACAATCACATGAAACACAGAAGGATTAAACTAAAAAACTCATGCTCACTGCGTCAGTACCGCCTCAGCAGTCCTATAGGACAGGTAGCATGGTCCTTTGAGTTTCAGACCTGTCTTTCTCCCAGAGAGGCTGCCGGTTTCCGAACTGCTGACCTTGCAGGTAGCAGCCAGACGCATACCTACATCAGGGCTCCTCAAGAAGAGGGGCAAGCACAGCTAAAGTGCTCTAAAGTCTTTGCGTGCTCCGACAGCAGTAGAAGTATTAATTTATAGTGGACTTTGCTACGTTAAAGGATCAGAACACACACACACACACACACACACACACACACACTTCCATGGAGTCACTGCTGACTCATAGTGCCCCTGTAGGAAGGGCAGAATTACCCCTGTGAGTTTTGAAGGTGGTAATTGTTAATGGGAGTAGAAAGGCCTGTCTTTCTCCCTTGGTGGTGGTTTTGAACTGCTGACTTTGAAGTTACATATTTTAATTATCATAATTATCAAAACCCTAGAAAACCTAAGCCTGACAAGCTATTAGATAGGGACACATGGAATAAAAATACTTAATGAAAAAGAAGCCAAGAAAGTAGAAAAGAAGAAATATTAAAAAGTGGAACCACAAGGGTAACATAGTAAATTTAATCCAAAGCATACCAGCAATTAAATTAAATATAAAGATACTGGATACGTTAATTCACATGATTAAAAAAAACATATTTGCTTATAAGGTAACACTAACTAAATAAACTTTTATTTTTTAGTAAATTCCCTTCACATTTAAGGTAGCTAGATTTGGTTTATGCTGATTGAAATGAAGAATTCAAATTAATACATTCTTAAAACTCTGACTTTTGAGTCTTAAACTAATAGATACACACACACGTAAAGAAAAGAATGCGTTAATCACTCATCCTTATTCTGAGCATCAAAAATTCTTAGAAGTAGTCAGTGGTTTCCCTTTTAGTAGGAAGCATATTAATAAATGTTGAGAACCCCATATTTGACATTAAGTATAAAAGTATATAAAATAGCTATCATTTTACTCCCAAAGTTTTTTTTATTACTTCAAAAGCTTGAAATAATGTCTGCTACTTATTTTACTTATTACCAAGGAAGATCTTTTCTCTAATTCTGCAACTCTGCACTTTCTCTGTCTGCGGTGAACAATTTGTTCTGCAACATCTTTCTTATTTGATTTGCAATCATTTTACTCGCTGGATTTTGACCTGAAGAAAAAGCTTCCAGTTGCAGCTTTCAACTAAAAGACTCGTGCTGGGCAGCAGCACAAGTCCCTGACACTGCAAGTGCAGCATACTTGCTAGAAACAGTACCTCAAGGCCTCACTATTTAGTTTAAAAGTTGCAAATGAATGGTCTGCAGACAGAAGTTTACAACCAGTTTATGTTTTGCTTGTGCTAAAAACATACATTGAAAAGTAATGACATCATGGAACGGAGAGAACACTAGCCAAACACTTGCTAAACACTTGAGTCTTCACCTGGGAGAGAAAAGGAGAGAGAGTCCTCCAGTAAGGATAATGGCAGGAGAAAAATCATTAAAATAAATTACTTTTATTTAATGAATTAGATTTAATTAATCCACTGTAGAGCCAAACTTCTCACCGAATAAAGGCAATGGCATGCAAAATACAAGTACACAGTGGAATTTCTTTTGTGCACATGAATTATTATATAGAATACATAGGCCATATGCTAGACAACAAGTCTCAACTAATCTTAAAAGATTGTAATTATACAAAATATCTTCTCTGATAATAAAGGAATATTAGAAACTAATAGCAGAACCAAGATCAGAAAACACAAATTCAATGTGTTATTAAACAACTATTAGGTCAAGGGTGAAATTAAAAATTTAAACCTGGAGGTGAATAATGAAAAATATTGTCAGGGATTCAATCCAAAACATGTGTCAATTTGGCTGCGTCATGAGTCTCAGTGTTTTGATAGTTATATAGTGGTGTAATTCCCTGTTTATATAATGATTCTCATGGTGTGATCTGATGTGATAAGCTGATTGGTTGTTGCATTCCACCCTTAATCTCATCATAGCCTGGATTCTGCATGAGAGGCGTTCCCCTGGGATGAGGCCTGCAGCACTTTCCCCCCAGTAGTTTTACTGACATGTATGAGGGGATATCCAAAGACAAAAACAAAAAACATGACAGAATTCTTTCCCTTAAAGCTACAGTATGTATTTAAAGTTTTATTTTTTTAATTATTATTATTTTTAATTTTAACAATTTATTAGGGGCTCATACAATTCTTATCACAGTTCATACATATACATACATCAATTGTATAAAGCACATCTGTACAGTCTTTGCCCTAATCATTTTTTTCTCCTCTTTTCTTTTTTTACATTTTATTAGGGACTCATACAACTCTTATCACCATCCATACATCTACATACATCAATTGTATAAAGCACATCCATACATTCCCTGCCCCAATCATTCTCAAGGCATTTGCTCTCCACTTAAGCCCCTTGCATCAGGTCCTCTTTTTTTTTTCCCCTCCCTCCCCTTTCCCCCCTCCCTCATGTGCCCTTGGTAATTTATACCTCGTTATTTTGTCATATCTTGCCCTATCTGGAGTCTCCCTTCCCCCCTTCTCTGCCGTCCCTCTCCCAGGGAAGAGGTCACATGTGGATCCTTGTAATCAGTTCCCCCTTTCCAACCCACTCACCCTCCACTCTCCCAGCATCATCCCTCACACCCTTGGTCCTGAAGGTATCATCCACCCTGGATTCCCTGTACCTCCAGCCCTCATATGTACCAGTGTACAGCCTCTGTCCTATCCAGGCCTGCAAGGTAGAATTCGGATCATGGTAGTTGGGGGGAGGAAGCATCCAGGATCTGGGGGAAAGCTGTGTTCTTCATCGGTACTACCTTGCACCCTAATTAACCCATCTCCTCTCCTAAACCCCTCTATGAGGGGATCTCCATTGGCCGACACTTGGGCCTTGGGTCTCCACTCTGCACTTCCCCCTTCATTTAATATGGTATACATATACATATACACATATATACACATACATACACACACTTATATCGTTGTTTTGTTTTGTTTTTTGCATGATGCCTTATACCTGGTCCCTTGGCACCTCGTGATCGCACTGGCCGGTGTGCTTCTTCCATGTGGGCTTTTTTGCTTCTGAGCTAGATGGCCGCTTGTTCACCTTCAAGCCTTTAAGACCCCAGTCACTATCTCTTTTGATAGCTGGGCACCATCAGCTTTCTTCACCACATTTACTTGTTCACCCTAAAGTTTTATTTTTACAAAACAACCTATCACCTTCAAAGTACTCTCCATTGCACTTAATACATTTGTCAAATCTGTGTTTCCATTCTCTGAAACATTTTTCAAACTCATCTGTTTGGAAGGGTGACAGCACATCCCTCATTTTTTTCTTCACCTCTTCAACGCCATCAAATCACTGTCTTTCCATGTTCCTCTTCATTTTTGGAAACAAGAAGAAGTTGCATGAGTGAGATCAGGTGAGTAAGGTGCATGGAGCAAGGGAGGCATGCTATTCTTTGCCCCAAACAGGCACACTGAGATGGTTGCATTAGCTGGTGCGTTGTCGTGGTGGCAAATCCAGTCCCCTGTCTGACACTAATCAGGCCTTTTTTGTTGCACGCTGTTATGCAATCTTTTCAGATCCTCTAAATAGAAAGTTTGATTTTCATTCTGACCTGGTGGAATGAAATCCACATTCACTATCCCCCTCACATTAAAAAACAAAAACAAATGCACATCATCTTCCATTGAAATTTGCCGATCCAAGCTCCAAGATAGTCCAGATAATTTCTCCATCTCTTCAGTGGTCCATCATTGGTCTTTGAGCACAAGAGCATGAATTTTGTCGACATTTTCATTTGCTCTGGAAGTTGATGAGCATCCAGAAGAAGGTTTGTCATCAATTGACCTTTCAGCTTTTTTGAAACAAGAAAACCACTCATACATGAGTTTTTTTTCCTCTTATAGTTCTACCCTTATAAGCTGTGTTCAACGTCAAGACAGTTTCTGCAGCATTTTTCCTGAGTAGGAAACAAAGTTTCACAGCTGCACACTGTTCTATTAAATTGGCCATCACAAAAAACAAGGTTCGAGTGAAACTGGTTTTATGAAAAAAAATGCACTGTGACCAGAGAGAACCTTCCCAGGTGAAACCACTGGGTGCACTAACTCAGAACGAGTTGCTAGATGCTCCGTTAGCAGGAAAAATGCAGAACTACGAAAGCTGTGCTGGGACTTTTCCAGGGTTTTGTTGTGGAGGTATCCCCTCATAATTCACAGATCATACAATTCAACTGAATCACAAAGAAGAATTCTATAATCATCACCACAATCAGTGTTAGAACATTTTCTTCATATTTGTACTCATTATTATTAGCTTCACATCCCCCCACCCAACATTCCCTGAAATCCCCTCAAGGAATCATTAATCCAGTTACTGTCTCTATAGATTTGTCTATCCTGGACTTCATATATGAGAAAACATTTTTAGAAATGAAAAGAATAATATAATAAGGAGATAAAAACCTCAATAGGAAATATTAAAAACTGAAACAAATATAAATGGATCATAAAGGAGATCAAATGGTAAGGTGCTAAACATTAACCAAAGTACATCTACAACAATCCACTTTCCAATGCGTTCTGCATGTTAGCAAGACTGTCTACTGTCCCATCCCGCGGGACATCAAGAACGTGGACATCTGAAAGAGGGACTGGGAATGAAGATGGGCAAGGGCGCGAGAAATGGAGGCAAGACAGGAATCTGATCAAGCCTCATTTATTGAGCTGAGAGCAGAGGTTTAAATAGTCAGCGAAGGGCGAGCACCATTACATCACATGGAAATAAGGTACAGCTGAGGTAGCCAATAGTCGTGCATCTCCCAAATAAGGAAGAAATGGCGGGCAACTGTGATCGAACAGTTAAGTATGCTAATGAAGCATACCAGGCGCCTACGGGGAGATGCCACCAGTCATGTATTGACCTATGAACATAGCAGCTGCTAGTGAAAGAGCACCAATCCTAGCAAGGGTCAAGGCACCCTTGCCACCATCTGGTGGGAAAATGAAACAAAGGCAGTGAAATCACAGGGCACAGTTTGTATGGCAGGAAACTGAGAGTAAATTCATAAAGGTCGTCCATGGCTTAAATCCAGGGTAGGGGGATATGCAGTTCCCTACAGTCTACATCCCTGGTCCATGGTCAGAGGGGATCCACCAGGAGGTCAATCCATCTATATTCCCCCTTCACTTTTCTTTTTAACTAAAACTGCTCTAAAAGGGAGATCAAATGGTTACATTTTAGCCTAACTCCATCTGCCATAACCCACTGTACAATGCTCTCTGTCTGATAACAGGGTTATTCACATCCCTCAACTCTGATCAGAGTTTTTACTGAAGGCTCAATCCATGTGTGGACCCTGTAAATGGATTTTGGGCTTCCACTGTCATCCATAGCCTTCTGCAAACCAAGTGTTCACAATTTAAATACTGATTATGATTCCTTTCTTTAGATTTGACTATATTATTCACAATCCTTGGATCACACAGGCTGGTGTGCTTCTTCCATATGGACTTAGTTGATGTCTCACTTAGATGCTTGCTTGTTTGAAATAAGCCTTTAAAACCCATACAGTATTCTTTCTGACAGCCACGCACCATCTGGTTTCTTCACCACACTTTGCTATAGCACCCATATCTTCAGGAGGGTGAGCATCAAGTAAGGCCATGTCATACGAACTAATTGTTCTTAGATTGGGTTAGAATTAAGAGGCTGGTAACACTTTTATCTCAAATCAGATAAAAGGAGACAGAAGCTAGCAGAGAAGGAGGGGTTTACTATCACCAAGAGAAAAGAGCTGGGAGCTGATATCCCTAGATCCATGGGACGATTGACACTAAAACACACGGAGAGCTCCAAGGAATGCTGAGCCTGCAGATGATGCAGAGACAAGGACCTTCTCCTAAACTGTGAGCCAAAAAGTAGAGAAAGTCTCTATACCCAGCACTGTGGCTCTGAACTTACCTGTGAGAGACCACCTTTCTGTCTGTAAAAACCAGCTCCTTGTGATCTTATGTTACAGTAGCACTAGATAAGTGAGCAGGGTTTGGTAGTAGGAGCGGGGCTCTGCTCTAACAGACACTTAAAATGTAGAAGTGTGCTTGGAATTGTATAATGAATGGAGACTACAAGAGTACTTATCAGCTTATCAATAAAAGCCTAGACTGCCCTGGAATTACAAACATCAAATACAAGCCTGGCAAGGTCCCATAAAGAAGTGAGAATAGTAACCCTGAAGAGAGAGCACATGATGGGAAGCAGTGGCAGAGAAAGGAAAACAGAAAATCAAGAAGAGCAACACACCCACGGATCAAGAGAGCTTAGAACCTCCAAGCAGGAAGCTTCATGGCAGAGTAGGGTGCCCTGGACGCTTGCTGGCAGAGCTGGGCGGCTATCTGGCCTACAAAGAGAAGTGAGTGCCTTCATGTCAAGGCTTAATGGTGTAGTAACGTACCTATGGGCACTTAGGGGTAGAGCTAAACAACTTTCAACACTTATTTAGGCAGGCAGAGACCAGGGTGGCCTCTTTGAGAGACGATGAAAGCAGGAAGCAGACGCCAAAGAGAAGCAAGGGAAGCAGAGATGTCTCTTTCTCAAAGGGAGGACAGTGACATCTGGGGTTCTCAGTACTCGAGGCCACCGCTTCTGGAGTTCCGGAAAGGGAGGTCACACCTTTCTAAGTTTCAATGAGTTGGAGCTTCATCACGTTGTTTCTGAAGAGTGCCATTCAGCTGAAAGAGTGAGACTGCCCTGCTTGAAGAGGGGCCGCCCCAGGAATCCACAGAGTGTGGCTGACACCCAGGAACTAGAGGGCAGGGCAGCTGCCTGGGTGGTCTCAGAGAACAGAGGATTTGTTTGGAGACCTTGAAAACAAGTGTAAATGTGTCTACTAGTTCCTTTTATTTTTCTTGATTTTTTTAAATACTCCCTTGCTGCTTGTTATCTCTTCATCCTCTCCAATTTCTCCATTCATGTGGAAATATCTACTTTGTTCCTGTTCTACAATTGTGCCTTTGGAAACAGATAACTTGTGTTTTAGATTCACACATGAAGAGGAATTTTGCCCCATGTTGGAATCTGGACTTGGAAGACTTTTGGCATATTAGTAAAAGTGTTCATGTGGCGAGGAAATGTATTTGCGGGAACCAAAGGCTAAAAGGTCATGGGTTGCATTGTGTTCCCCTAAGCTATGTATCAACTTGGATGGACCCTGATTCTCAGTAGTGTGATAATTATCTAATGATATAGTTTGATTGTTATGTAATGATCCCCAGGATGGGATAAAGCAGCGGTTCTCAAGCTGTGGGTCATGATCCCTTTGGGGGTCTAACGACCCTTTCACAGGGGTCACCTGATTCATAACAATAGCAAAATGACAGCTATTAGGTAGCAAGAAAAATAATTTTATGGTTGGGGGGTTCCTCACAACATGAGGAACTATAGTAAAGGACATTAGGAAGGTTGAGAACCACTGTGATAACCAATCATTTTTAAAAGATTAAAAGTGAAATACAATTCCCCTTGCTAGCTGAAAGTGAGGAGGACTTGTAGCATTTTCTGATAAAGATCAAGCATTGCAAACTGCAGTATGGATTATAACTCTATATAAAGGCCAAAATCCTTATCAGTGGGTATCATCATGAGAAACACAGGAAAGACTGAAGTTGTGAAGCGTTTTTGTCTGATTCTAGCCACGTGACTCTATATGAATACCACACCATAGTATCTTGGCCTCCAGTGCCCCAGAGAGATAAACTGGCATATCTCCCAATTGTGAAAAAAAAAAAGTCAGTCTTCAGTAAATAAGAGTAAAGGCAACACACAAAGACAACCAAAAATTTAGAGAAAGAAATCTTTGGTAGTGCTGTCCGGTAAGCAGGTAAATTTGTTGGATTGCTAACCACAAGGTTCAAAGTTCAAACTCAACAGCTTCTCTTTTAGAGAAACATGAGGCTCTCTGTTACTGGGAAGAGTTGGAGCCTAGGAAACCCTGTATTTTCACTATGGGTGAAACTATAGGGTCACTAGGAGTCAGAATTGAGGAAGAGCCTCAGTGGTACATTGGTCAGGTACTTGACTGCTAATGGAAAGATCAAAAGTGTGACCAGCTGCCCCAAGGAACAAAGACATGGCAGGCTGTTCCCATAAAGATGAAAACCTAAGAAAGTCTATGGGGCAGTGCTACTCTGTCCTATAGGGTCACTGTGAAGAGGAACACACTCAACAGCATATGATTTTGGGGTTGGCTGCTCTAGCTCTGCCTTCCTAGAACGTAGTGCTTCCGTTTTCTTTTAAGTCCGTACGATACCGCCCTCTCCCTACAGTGGATATCCCTCTTGGTCTTAAGCTAGTTTCAAACAACTGTCTCATGACTGCAGTTGCTAAGAAGTTCTGGCTAAAATGAACTACTAGCTTCAGTACTACTGTCTCTGTGAAGCAGTCTCTCCAATGTGCACTCTCCTTGATGGCTTGTGGCCCTGATCTCCACCGTGCTCCTAAGTACATGACTCCATCATGCATTATTCTTTGTTTTGTGCTATGGCTCACCTGCCCATGGCTGAAAGACATGAGAAGTCTGGCTAAAGAAAATATTGCCTGAGTTATCAAGCCCTTCTTAGTCCTTTATTCTTTATGTAATTGTTGCGACTTCAGTGCTCCTTGACCTTAGACCCACAGTAGATGCCTGTTAACACACACGAAAAGGCTGGGAGACCTGGTTCTAATCCTGGAGCAACTACCCACTGTTGGACATTGGCCAAGTCTTTTGACTTTTCTATACTTCAACTTCTTCATCTGTAATATCACTTAAGTGATAACCCATGGTAAGTGCTGATTCTGGAAATGGTACAGGGCCTGGACTAGCTCATGTGATGCTCATAGCAATGCAGTGTGCGTGTGTGAGAATGAAATAAGGAAATTTCGATTTAGACAATGTATTCAACTTCTTAAGCACACACACCAATAAGAAGGCACATGTAGTGAGGTAAAATAAAGCACTTGACTAGTTTACCACAGAAGCCCAAACTTAGCTTTCTCGCTTCCACGAGCTCCAACGAGGCATTCTCCAGCAACTTGCATCTCTAAAATTCTGCACACTGCCTGCCTGGCCAGCTGAGACTCATCCTTTCCTGTGTTCTGAGTTTTTCTCTGAGTTTGGGCTGTGCCCTTAAGGAAAGTCATGCTTAGCTCAGCCCTTCTACGTGATCTCTCCAGAAAGATCTGAGTGGACAGAGGTGTGACTCACAAGCATATTGCTCACATCTTTTAGTTTGTAGGATAAATGCAGATGTGCTGTCAATGGCTTTTCCCAGGGTGCATTAGACTTTTTGTAATCTTTTACCACAGAAATCGTATCCTGGATGGGAAGAAAGAACTTTGATTTCCTGAAGATATGGACCTTTGGCGGCATCCCTTTAAGAGCAGATAGGCGTGTCATTTCAAGCCTTCCTACTCTCAACTTAAAATAAGTAGAATGTAAGTAGGTGCCAGGAAACAATCTCGAGCATCCCATTGTGTGCTGTTCTAATGTGTGTATAGTGTTTCTTTAGTATAAAACAATGCTTGAGGGACTGACGCTGATTCTACTAGTCACAGGAAGATTCTGGTAGATGTGTTCTGAATATTATTCCCTCGCCCAAGCAGACCCAATGCCACTCTCGGTGCTTATGACATAGATGGCGCATAGAACATTATGAAAAACCGCCCAATCTCTTTGTTGTTACTGGCTGCTTTGTCATCCTATTCATTACTGAAGTCTTTCTTGTAACTTTTCATTAGTTTTGCATTCTGATCAGGGAAGTCTGTGATTTATTTAATTGAAATAAACACTTTGCAATCACAAGTTGAAGAATTGCTTAAAACTAGGTTGTTCTACGCCAGCACTCCTGGAAGGCAGTGGAGGAAATGGTTGGTTTCCTCTACACCAGTGGTTCTCAACCTTCTTAATGCCCCAACCCTTTAATACAGTTCCTCATGTTGTGGTGACCCCCCAACCATAACATCATTTTAGTTGCTACTTCATAACTGTCATTTTGCTACTGTTATGAATCAGGTGACCCCCTGTGAAAGGGTTGTTTGACCCCCCCTAAGGGGGTCATGACCCACAGGTTGAGAACCGCTGCTCTACATTTAACATTTCCCTGCAAGGACAAAAGTACATGTCTTCCATATGATTCAATTGGGAGAAGAGTAATATTCTGATACTAGAAAAGGGGGAAACTTTCAAATCTCTATCTCGAGTCTTTACTCTGTCCCTGGCAACATTGCAAATAAATTATGAAAAAGATAAAATTGAAAATAAATTTTACATGGGAAAGCAAAGAATGATATTTCTCCCCTGGTATGTACTTTCTCCTACTCCCTAAGAAACAGAATCCTTGGGTTTATTCTTTTAGCTGCACACATTCCACCCAAAAGGAAATGTGCTTCTTAGCCTCAGTCTCTTTTTTGTACTAGGTGTGGCAAGTGCCAAGACCTAACTGATGGATGACTCGTGTGTGACTTCCAGAGAGCTTCCTTTTTAAAAAATGTGTGTATGTATGTATACATACATACATATATACAAAGAGGTACCCCCCATAAAAAGCAGGAAAGAAAGCTCCATTGGGAGATGCTTTCTTAGTACGCATTTTCCCCACCAAGTGAGCATCAAGCACCTTGCACTGAATTAGTGAAACCAATGGTGTCACCTGGGAAGGTTCTTTCTGGTCACAGTGAATTTTGTCATAAAAGCAGTTCCTGTCAAACCTCATTTTTTTGTGATGGCCGATTTAAGAGAACACTGGGCAGCTGTGAAATTTTGTTTCCTGATTAGGAAAAATGGCGCATAAACTTGTGATGTTGAACACAGCTTGCAAGGGCAGCACTATGGGGAAAACTCAAGTGTATGAGTGGTTTTCTCATTTCAAAAAAGGTGAAATGTCAATTGATGGACATCCGTCAACTTCCAGAATGGATGAAAATATTGATGGATAGTGCATTTGGAATTCATTCCACCTTGTCAGACTATTAATCCAGCTTTCTATTTAGGAGTTCTGAAAAGAGTGCATAACAACGTGTGACATAAAAGGCCTGATTTGTGGTAGATAGGAGACTTTACTCACCTGACCTTGCTCCGTGCAACTTCTTTTTGTTTCCATGAATGAAGAGGGATGTGAAAATACATCAATTTGAGGACATGGAAGAGGTGAAGAATAAAATGAGAAAGGTGCTGTCAGTCATCCACACAGATGAATTTGAAAAATGTTTCTAAGAATGGAATCACTGATTTGACAAATGTATTAAGTGCAACGGAGAGTTCTTTGAAGGTGATAAGGTTGTTTTGTAAAAACATACATAGGTTTTGGGGGGGGGGAATCTGTTTGGGAGCGGAGGTACCCCCTCATATATACCTGGTGGTGCTGCGGGTCAGATATTGTGCTGGTAACCACAGAGTTAGTGGTTCAAACTTACTAGTTATTCTGTAGAGGAAAGATGAATCTATTTGTTCCTATAAAAATTTACAGTCTCAGAAACATATAGGGTCCATTTGAATCAGAATCAATTTGATGGCTTTGGTTTATTTATTTATCATATGTAAAATTTATTGATTTTGTTTCTGTGCTTGAGACCATTTACCAGCGCCACAGTTCATACGTGCACCATTCAGTGACACTGATGACATTCTTTGAATTGTGCAGACATTCCCACCTTCCTTTCTAAATTATTCCTGCTCTGTTAACATAAATTTACTGCAACTTAATGTTCTTGTACTGTTGTTTATTTGATCTCAAATGGATAGTTCTTGGAAGAGCGTAATCCTCAAGGCAGACGTGTTTTACTAGTTAAACTAAGCTATGCTTCGATGTTTAAAAGACCACATGCAATATTTTTATGGGTTATGGGTTCATCCAACATTCATAGCTACAGGGAGTCTGGGCCCATGAGAATTTGAAATGTAAAATTCTGTCCAGTATTTCCCAACTAAAAAGATCAGAACTGTTCTATACGATCTTTTATCAAAATGTCTAATATTGTTAACTAGGCACCATCCAGTTCTTCTGGTCGTAGGACAAAGAAGGGAGTTGCTCATGGAGGCAATCAGTCACACATTCCATAACCTCTTCCTATTCCTGACTGTCCCTTATTGTTCCAAGCAAATAGGCACCAATTGCTGTAACTTTCATGTTACTGCCATTGAGTCAGTGCTGACTCATACTGACCCCCGGGTTTTCTGATGCTGTGACTGTTTACAGGAGTAGAAAGCCCAGTCTTTCTCCAGCTGAGGTGCGGGTGGTTTCGAATTGGCAGCCACTATACCACCAAAGCTCCGGTAACTCGAATAGCCATTTGCCTACTTTTAAGAACTCAGGCAGTATGCCTCAAACTAGGAGGCAGAGTAGAGGTACCAAACATGTCATTAGACCAATTAACTGGAATGTCCGTGAATCCTTAACCATAAATCTCGAAACCAAAAAATGCTAAATCCCTTGAGGTTTACAGCTTCAGCAGAAACTTTTTTTTTGCCTCATTATTGTAACTATATCTATCATACAACTTTTACCAATTCAACTTTTTTACAGGTTTACAACTTATTGGCAGCAATTACAATAAAGGCTGAACAACCTTACCCTGAATCAGTGTGATATTTCCATCACTATTAATTGCCCCTGTCCCCCCTCCTCCTGTCTCTGTTAACCACTAATAAACTTTGCTCCCTATACATTTTCCCTGTCTTGTCTTTTGATATAAGTAAGGTCATATAATATTTGTCCTTTTGTAATGGACGTTTATTCATAATGTCTTCCAGATGCATCCATATTGTAGCATGTATCAAGACTTCTTTTCCCTTGCCGGTCTGACAGTATTCCGTTGTATGAATGCACATTGTGGTTATCCATTCATCTGTCCATAGACACTGACATTGTTCAACCTTTTAGCTATTGTGACTAATACTGCAGTGGTACACAAGTCTCTGCTGAAGTCTCTGCTTTCAAGTCTTTGGGTTATATACCTATGAGTAGAGTTACTGGGTCATATGATAGTTCTATTTGTAGGCTTTGTTTTTTTATAAGAATTACCATTCTGTACATAGCTGCATCATTTTGATTTTCCACCAAGAGTTCCAGTTTCTTCACATCCTCACCAACATTAAAAACAAAACAGCCATAGTATTCAAAAGACGCATTGCCATCGAGTCAATTCTGACTCACGGTGACTCTATAGGGTTTCTATGGCTTTAACTATTTACGGGAGCAAATAGTCTCATCTTTCTCCCTTGGAGTAGCTGGTGGACTTGAACCATCCACGTTGTGGTTAGCAGTCCAACAGTTAACTGACAGCACTACCAGTGTTCCTTAGTGAGAGTGAAATGGTATTATCTTGGGTTTTTTTATGCATTTCTGATAGCTAATGATGGTGAATATTTTTTCAGGTGTTTAGTAATCATTTATTTGAATGTCCTTTTTGTTAAATGTCTATTCAAATCCTTTGCCAATTTTATTATTAGCTTATTTGTCTTTTTGTTATGATATATGTGTGTACATTGTTTATTAGATTCTTATTGAATATATTATTTCTTAAAATAGTCTCCAAGTTGGTATCTTGCCTTTTCCCCTGTTTGGTAAAGTCTTGATAAACAAAACTTTACATTTTTAAGATTAAAAAAATGATAATAGCTTTGTGAGGTATGGCTGACATAAATTTAAAATTCCCATGAGGTTCCAACTACTTATTTTGTTTTTGCTATTTGTTCTTTTGTTATCATATCACATTGTTAAGAACTAGGGCCAAAAAAAATTAAAATAAAAAAAAAGAACTAGGGCCAACAGCATTGTCCCTGTTTAATCTTTTATTTTCTTCTGCTGACATTTAGAGATCAATCAACCATTTTGGACCATGAAGTGAAAATCACTCACTGAAGATGGTGATCCCACAATGTAGATGGAATTTTGCAGTCACCATCCGTGGTTCCTTTATTTGTGTGTATATACATGTGCTTACTTTTCTGTCTATCTATCTATCTATCTATCTATCTATCTATCTATCTATCTATCTATCTATCATCATCATCTATCTACCTATCTTTATTGTCACAAGCAAAATCTTCTCCTAACACTCCTAGGTGACTCTTAGAGCTCCTAACTGGTCTGTCTTTCTGCTGTAGGTCAGGTACCAGATCCACCCTTCAACCTGCCCCGGCATCATCTTTCTAAAACACAGTTAGGGGGAGTTATTCTCTTTCTTCAAGGCTCCCTCCAATAGGATACAATCCAGACGTGTTTGTGTTGGATACGAGATCCTTCGTGATATGACCTCATTCTCCTATTTAGCTGTATTGTCGCCCACTCCCAAAACAATTTGCACTGCAACAATATAAAGTCCCCGAAACCCCTCTGGATTTTCTCTTGGGTGTGCTGCCTTTGTCTAGGATGCTCCCTTTGCCGGACATGTACTTATCTCCATCTGTGCCTAATTCACATTCTCCTTAAAGATTCATTGGCTCTCACCTGCTCTATACAGACAGGTTGTTGGCATTTTTGTTAGTATTTACCTGCTATTAAGCGCACTTCTGGGCCTTGTGGTAATGTGGTCAGTTCCAAGGTAGGCTTCTAATAACAAGGTCAGCCGTTTAAACTCACCTGCCATTTGCCTGGAGAAAGATGAGCTTTTCTGCTGCCTTAGAGAGTTACAAACTGAGAAATCCACCAGGGAAGTTCTAATGTGTAGAGTCTTTATAGGATCTCTATAAGTATGTGTCTCCTATATGACAGGGACTTTCCCAATGCTGCTGTTTAACCCTATCATTTCTTTTTACAAATTAGAACACTAATTAAGACAAATCCTATAACTTATATCAGTGTTTTCATGGTTAATAACCAGTACAGCAAAGATTTGTTATTGTTTTTAGTTGTCTAGTCCGTTTCAGCTCATAGCAACCCAATAGAGAAGAGAACAAATGTTGCTCTGTCTTGTGTCATCTTCATAATTGCTGGTGTGGTTGAGTTTATTGTGGCCATTGAGGAGTTGCCTTACTTTCGCTGATGTTATACTTTATCAAACATGATGCGCTTTCTAGGAATTGGTCTTCGTGATTATGTGTCCAAAGTGAACCAATGTCTTATCATCCTCATTTCTAAAGAATGCTTTGGTTGCATTTCTTGTAAGACTTATTTGTTTGTTCTGGTAGTCTTTAGTATATTAAATATTCTTCCTATACACCACAGTCCAAATGCATTGATTCTGATCTCGCTTTTTTGTAATTGTCTAGCTTTCACATGCGTAGAAAGTGATTGAAAAGACTGCTCAGACACATAATAGCTATCAAAGTGGTAGCTTGACTTTTTAAAACATTCCAAAAGACTTTTGCACTAGACTTTTGCTCAAGGCAATATGTTGTGAAACTGTCATTTCCTCTATCATTCATTCAGCCAACAAATATTTGTGGAACGCTTTCTTTAAATAATCTAGGCATTTTGAAAAAAGCTGGTGACCCAAATGAATAAACACAGACCATCTTCTTAGAGATTTAGTTGGGGGACAGGCTCACAAATGGTAAAGATAGGGCTTTGAAGTAAAGACTCCTCGTAAGAATATGATCTTGTACTGGGGGCTTTACCTCGGGTCTTGGATTTTATTCCTTATAATCCTAAAATCCCACAGGCTGGTGTGCTTCTTCCTTGTGGAACCCTTCATTTGCACATGTACACTCCTTTATCGGTGCCTTGTAGACTTAAGGGGAAAATAGTACTTACATTTTCCAAATAAGTTTTGTTCAAGATGTTCCAAGGTTTATCGCAACATGTTACATTGACTTCTTTTTTTTAAAAAAATGATTTAAAAATCTTTAAATTTATGAAATATTTACAAAGCAAAACATCCCATTTTTCTTCAAAGTTAATAGAATATAGATTGCAACATAAAGATTAGAACATAGTCTAATTCGAAGCAAGGAGCTTTCACCTCTGCCTCCATAAAATTTAACCAAATGTCGTTAAATAGCAGGGAAAGGGGAGTTTCTTAAAGAATTGCTTCTACTGGTTCTCTGTACCTTTTCTGTTATAGAGAAAGTGACAAAGGGTCAGAGCTCTTGGCTCAGAACTCTTGCTTCATACAACATAGAAAAATCTCAAAATCACGTTAAACAAAAGAAGCTAGGTACAAAAGTATCTACGTATGATTCTGATTAAGAACAAGCAAAACTAGTCTGGTGATAGAAGTCAGAATAGAAACATTCATGCAGAAGAGACATGAAGGAACTGTCTGAAGAGATAGAGATGTTCTGTGTCTTGATTTGGTCATAGTTCTATAGATGTTATATCGACAGATGAAATTCAGTCAGCTGCACATAAGTCATATCTCAAACAAAATAACAAAAGACAGGTCCCAGAGTTGCATATCATGAGAACACATACAAACACCTGTATCCTTGCATTTTGTAAATATCCGCTGCCACATTTACAATAAACACTATCAATATAGTATTATACATGTTGTATATGACCATATAGATTATATATTACTATGCATTAAAATCTCTGTAAAGTCTGGCAGTAAGAACGTCTATTTCAACCACTAGGACAGAAACATTTTTGAACATTGTCTCTTTTTACAGGCATGGATCATTCTGCAGACATGAGTTTAAGAAATGCTGCTGTTATGGATTGAATTGTGTCCCCGCAAATTATGTACTGTAAACCTAACCCCTATTCCTGTAGATGCAAGCTTGGTGGGAAATGGAGTTTTACGTCATGTTAATGGAGTCATACTAACATAAGATGTATCCTCACCTAGTTTCTGAGTGGTAAAATGACCAGATTATACACAGAGGTGTATAATCTGGAAAACAAGGAGGTGTACAATCTCCAAAACAAGGTATAACGATACATGTAAGTATAATCAAGAGCCAAGGAATGTCCAGGGGCTACCAAGAAAGACCCAGAACCAGATATGGACTTTCAGTCTCCAGAACCGTAAGGTAAGAAGCTGCTGGCCTCTATTGCCACTCAATTGTGGTGTTTGTGTCACAGCAGCACTGGCGAGCTATGGCAGCTGGCACAGCAAGCGTTCACCTCGCAGGTGGGCAAATGGCCTTCTGTCCTGTCCCTTAAACCTTCCTTAGGAATTTGCCTTTGAGGAAACTTGCATTCTCCTGGTACCAAAACCAGCTAAATCTGGAACCTAACATATGCCGATGATATGGATACAGACATTTCTGCAAGTGGTGACAAATTTTCTAAAACAATAATACTCTAAGAAGTAGGCCACTACAATTTTTTAAAATGGATTTCATGAAGCACACTCTGAAACCTGTATGTAGCACCCAGAATGAAGCCTTTTGCTTTACAAACTTTGGGTTGGGAAGAATCTCCATTTAGGGGTAGCTCATCCTATTGGGTATGATTCAGAGTCTCCATTTCTCAAATATTCCAAAATATATATCGCAAACCTTGACAGGCTGTACAAAGTAGCTAACAGTTGGCAGCATTGGGCAATACTCAGCGGCTATGCCAGTGTGTACCAGCTGAGCGTCACCCCTGCAGAAAGCCAGCCTGAGAGCCTACCTTAAGATGAAAAGACACATTATTTGAGAGACACCAGAAGAGTCTTTGCTCAGAAACTCCCACACTGGAGTTGTTTGCATGAATTAAGACATTGCATCTTGATCCCTGACTAAGACTGCTAACCATACTTAACCACACCTAAGTCCACTGCAGCTGAGTCAGTGTTGACTCAGCAGGACACAGGAGAATAGCTCCATTAGGTTTTTGAGACTATTGATATTTCCAGAAGCAGACAGCCTCATCTTTCTCCTTTGGACTGACTGGTAGGTGTGAACTGCTGACCCTGCAGTTACAGCCCAACCCTTAGCCCACCGTGACCAATCAGTGAGAGATCACAAAATGAGGTCCCGGATAAAGCGGGAGAAAAAAATGTGAGAAAATACTCAAAATCACACACAAAAAGACCAGGTTTATTGGTCTGATAGAAACAAGTGAAATCCTCAAGGCCATGACCTTCAGACACCCTTCAAGCCTGGGACTGAACTCACCTCCATGTCTCACCTTTCAGCCAAATAGTGCACAGGCCTATAAAATGGGTACTCCTCTAGAACAATTAACCCTATAACAGGGTGACACCTTCCCAGGCATAGAACTAAGAAGGCAGAAAGCCATAGGAAGGAAAGGTGAAGAGAAATGGCGAAGACAGGAAGGAAGTGGGGAGAGTGTTGTTAAGTCATGGGGCTTGCAATCAATGTCCCAAAACAAAATGTGTTTTGTTGTTAAGTGGAAAACCAATTTCCTCTGTAAATTTTCACCCAAGTGAAAAAGACAGCGCATCTCCAGACGGCTTTAAGAAAGGGCATGTAAGAAACTGCAAAGGCGTGGACATTTTGATTTGTACCACACATTACCTCACTGAGAAGCTGAGTCTTGTAATAATGAGACATAGTATAGGTAAGTTTGTGACGGGGGAGGGAAAGATAGGCCAAAAAATTGTCTAATCTATATAAAACATATTTTGACTTGCTCAAATATATTTACACTATTTGCAGGGGAGAAAATCGCCTCTTTGGTTAGTTTCCTTGAGTAAATTGCGATAGAAGCAGTTTAGTAAAATGCCATGGCCCAATAACATAATAAAGGAACTTTTTCATTGCTAACATAAGCATTATTTGGTGTGCCAGTGGGGGTGGAAAGTGTGTTGAGAAAGGAGATGGGATGGTGAGTAACCTAGTTTCAGGGTGGCTTCAAAGGCAGGGATAAGAGATCTTGCATACACCATCTGTGTGCTGTGTACAGCTGGTGCTGGAATTAACTCTGGAAGCAATCCACAGATCTCCATGTGTATTGTTACAGAGACAGCCTGGTTCAACAGTGATGATAAAGTGGGGCTAAAATATCTTATCATGGCCAATTTAATTCCTCTCTTCCCTTCTCCAGCTTGATTCCAAGCAAGGAGGTGGGCATTAAAGCCAAGGGGAAGCAAAGCGTTCACTCTTGTCAATCTTTTGGAAGCAGGGAGGAATGCACATTTTGGAAGACAACAATTATCCAGAATAAAATTTCTGCTTGCCTGATCATTGTTCTTCTCAAACCTTGACACTGGCCATAACCTAGCATTCATACTTGTGTGGTAAATGGTCAGTTCCGAAGGTCTGAGGTGTTCAGCCCCGCACTTAAACAAACAAAATTATACCATATTCAGCTCCTGGAATAGAACCTCTAAGACTTTAGAATGCCTTTCCTATTAAAGGAGCATCTTTTTTTGGCCTGTGGCCCAACTAGTCTAGTTTATGGTGGGCACTGGGGCCATACAGCATCATTGTAACTTCTGGAGTAGATGGAAATTGGGCAAGTAGGCTAGCCACATGGGTACTCCATGCTTATATGACAGATCCTCAATAGAAACTCTGGACTCTGATGCTCAGGGCGGGTTTTCCTGGATAACAATATTCGGTGTGTGTTGTGATACACTGATACACTGGGAGAAGTAAGCCCTGTCCGTATAACTCCATATAACTAGAAGTCTGGTCTGTCATGGACTCTGCTGTGCCCTTTTGTCTTGGCTGCTTTTAATCTATATTCTTTTGTTCTATCAAATCATAATTATGGGCACAAAAGCTTCTCTGCGTTCTTCTAGTGAACCATTCTATCCAAGGATACGCCTGGATATCCCTACCACAAGCTGCTCTAGAGCTTGCTGAAAGCAGCACCAACCTAGACCAATAGTCACATACTATGAAATGCATTACCTTCTCTCCCTTCCACCAAACTTCCTGGTCCCTAACTGCTGAAGATTCAAAAAGGACTTTTTTCTAGGCCCAGGATTAGTCTTTAACCAAGCAGCACTCAGCAGCCAAGAAGAAAGAGCCTACTCTCACCCCGAAACTAATATTGTGAGACCTGGACCCCGAAATTCCCTTCATAGTTAGCCAACCTTTGAGTTGAGCCTCAGACACACTATCAGACAATTCTAACCTGTCCTATAGGGTTTCTATGAATCAGAACTAACTCAATGACAGCTGACTTGGTTTGGTTTGGGGTTTGTCTATTGGGCAAGTTGTGGAGATTTTTGTTTTCTTTACATTGAAATGCAATCCATACTGAAGGGTGCAGTCTTCAAGTGCTCTTCGCTTTCAATGAGAAGGTTATATCATCAGCATATTGAAGACTTATGGTTAATATGTCTTCCTCCAATCCTGATACTGTGCTCTTTATGTAGTCCAACTTCTTGGATTATTTGTTCACTCTACAGATTGAATAAATATGACAAAAGGATACAGCCCCAGATGCCTCATACATGTTTTCACACAAGCGTGGCCTTTTCCTCTGAGGCTGTTCAGCTGAGTTTTATTGGTAATGGTGGGGTTCACTTTTCTTCACTAGATTGTAGTTCTATATAGGTCATATCTATTTTTTGCTCATCATTATACCCCAGCATAGTGTCAAGCACATAAAGGTATAAAATATATATTCCTTGAACTAAGTATGTCGTGTAAAAGCCATATTACAATCACTTTGTATTTTTTTTCACTTTGTATTTTTAAAATATTACAACACTCACTTGGATATATGTATACTCAGTCTTCACAGATTTTTTTGTTTTTATTATTTGGTCATCTGTTCACAAGAGACTTTTGTTTGTTTTGTTTTTAAGGCAGCACAGTAGATTTATTAAGCAGTAAACTCAGGGTGTGCTGGGGATAGATCCCCAGACAGTTGGTCTACACTACTGAAAGGGCCATAGTAGTGAGACCCCTTTCCCCTGAGGTGGCAGGCCTTTCTCATATGTCTATCAGGAGCAGTTGAGCTCAGAGCTGGGGATTTAAAAAAAAATGTGGTTGTCCCTGGTAGTTTGGGACTCAAGCAGTTAGATCTGTCAGGTGGCTTTCCCTGACCTTATCACTCCCCACGCTAATTCATTCAGGGTACAGAGTCGGTTTGGCTGTTTTGTGCTTGAGGGGAATGCTTGCCCCTCCAACCACTCAGACTATATCCTGACTGTTGCCATGGAAGGCATATGTGGACCGGCTTAAAGCCTCCTGCTGGAGGGACTGATCGACTGGTTGATCGTGGAGTGTCATCTGCTCGCTGGCTGATGGCAGTGCTGATAAACCTGGTCATGGAAACACATGGGAAGCACTCAAGTGCATGAGATCAAACAGCATCCTACTAGGACAAGGACTCTTGCAACTACAACAAGAGAAGTTAGTAGGGACGCAGCAAGACCTTTCCATCTTCCAAACCATTAAGTTCATGAGGGAAGGAGGGTTGGGGAGGTGGGAAATGAGAAACTGATACCAAGGGCTCAAGTAGAAAGAAAATGTTTTGAACATGATGATGGCAACATATGTACAAATGTGCTTGACACAATAGATGTATATATGGATTGTGATAAGAGCTATATGAGTCCCCAATAAAATGATTTAAAAATAGTGGCCAATAGAATCTAATAATATATCACCTAAATAAAACATCACAATCAAGTGGAATTCACACCAAACACATAAGGATTGTTCAAGATAAGAAACCCTTGCAGTACCTTCACGATGGCAGTGTTGTTTAGGATGAAATTACAGCATTGCCCTTCACCTAACCTGATGCACACACCCTTCCTTAGCCAAAATAATATCTAAGGCTAGTTGTTTTCCCCCGTTGTCCAGCTGTTGGGTCCCCATTGCTTGGAGATGCCCTTGATGGCATCTCTAGTATAATGAACAAATCACTGTTGGTTATATCTGGTTGATCCGAACTATGTTTATGTTACTGGTGACTCACCAGAAGATGGATTCAATCCTGGCCGCTATTTGGTCTCTGGCTTTGAGGGCTCCCCTTGGAACTCCGAGTTCATCTGCATATGCTTTGATGAGCAGAGCAAGTGTATGCCAGAATAGTTATTAAATCTTTCCAGGTCATATCAAAGATGGTCATCAAGCCCTGAGATTCCTCAATAAAACTCCTGTGGAGGTACCTAGCTTATCTTTGCACATTTTAGGTCTCCCATGCTATGGGGGACATGAAGCTGGACCCACTGGCCAATGTCTCTGACTACATCCTGTAAAGGGCAGAGGGCTGGGTAGAGCTGCCCCTCCAGTTGAGGGGACACCAGGCAAGGCTCCTTTATGGAAGACAAGTCAGGCTCCAGTGGGTCTGTGGGGCTTTCAACCTTTTCTGGCATGGGTCCCTCATAGGGGGGAGGCTTGGGGATAGCCTCCAATGTATCTGGGCCAACTTCCTTTTCACCTATCAGAATGCTTCCTAAAGTTGCGGTAGGCCTGGGCGTGGGCGGAACATCCAGGGAGCAGCCCAAGCAAATTTCCAGGCGATCCTGCAAAAACATAAAAGCTGGTGCATATGGGACCTTGGAACACATGCCTCTCAACGACAGAAAATATCTAACTGCAAAATGGTATTGTATTATAAAGAGCCATCTGGTGGCCAGCACTCTGCACTCTCTAGAGGATGTTGAAGCCAAATCAAAATACAGAAAAACACTTTTTTTTCTTTCTGAGGGAGTCTAGCTGGAGGCGGAGTTGAGTCCTGTTCTTTAGGATAGAATCAACAGGGGTCACACTGGGTCTTGTGTGAGATGGATTTTGTCCCATATTTACAATGCCTACAGGGAAATGAAATGGACAAGAGAGTGCAGGAAAAAATAAAAGGTCCACTTTCTTAGTGATTTTCCACTGTGCAAACAGGTCCCCATACCTGCTCCTCCTTAAAGCTTACTAACTGGTTTGTCCTAACTCAAGGAACTGGCCCCAAAGAAAAAGATCAGGTGAGTGATAAAAGGTTCATTCCACCCAGTATCTTGTTCTGGGATTGGTCTCCCTTCTTGGGGGCATTCCCCAATGACACTCAGGGAGCCGGGTCCAGTTGACACCTTCTCATCTCTATTGAAATGCCCATGGTGAATAGCAGCAGAGAGGGGCACGACTGCCTGTGCCCTTAGCGCCCCTCGACACTGGCATAATGAGCACCTTCTCAGCATTCCCACTTGTTGGGTGGAGATAGACCCATATCTTTTCCACCAGGGAACGCTGGTAAAAGATTCTTGAGAATTTGAATATTTGAATATTCTGCCCTGGATCCAAGGCTGGATAGCTGAGTAGGGAGATACAAGACTTCCAACCTGGTCCAGGAAGGCCAACTCGGTGAGCATCTTTGATTTAGGTGGAGGGAACTTCTTTTGTTGGGGGCGAGACTTTAACTGGATAGAAAAGAAAAGATGAAACTCAGGGGTTTAATGGTGGCTGCCATTAAGGCAAAAGAAGTCGTCCTTCTGGTTCCTCGGAGACTCTGGCAATAGTTTAAGTGCTATGTGCTGCTTGACACTTGCAGACCCAGAGGCAGGACTTGGGTGAGAGTTTGTTTCACCCTTGGATGTATGTAAGTTATATCCCAACAGACTCCTAGAGGTGGCCTCAGGTTCTGGATGACCACAGCAACACAGAGGAACCATACCAGGTGTGTTAGTCTGGGTGAACTAGAGAAATGAAATTTATAGACACTCATATGTGTATAAGAAAGAGCATTATATCAAGAGCAATTGAATCCCAACCCAGTCCAGATCAAGTCCATAAGTCTGATATTAGCCCATAGGTCTGATACCAATCTATAAAGTCCTCTTCAGACTCGCAAAACACAGGCAATGACACCAAATGCAGGAAGATCACAGGCCAGTAGGTGGGGAGTCTTGTGGATCTAGTGGCATTGTAAGCATCTCAACGCTGGCAGGGGGTCTCCACAGGGCTCCTCCAGCTCAGGGTACTAGCATAGCTCCATGTGTCTTGTCAGCTGCAATGTTTCCCAAGGAGTAAGCGTGTGTCCCACCTCAAGCAAGAGATTTATCTCCTTAGCTCCTCCAAATGAGGTCATCAAGTTGCCACCTAAGTGACAGGCTAAGCTCCACCCCTTCTCTCTTAATCTTCTCAAGTTGACAACAGATTATGTAACTATCGTACCAGGATAGATTTGTCTTAAAGGACCTTTTGGCAGGCTGCTGGCATCTCAGATAGGGGCTTGATTGCTCTTGGAAACTGGCATACTATTATAAATCCACAGCCTAGAAACTGGAAGCTGGTGAGGGGATCATTTTATCCCATACAAGTCCCTGTTGCCATCTATTCTGAAATCAGGTAGACACAAGTCCACAATAGTCCCTTTTCTAATGGGGTGGCGATGTCCAGGATCTCTAAGTTACCTAGAGGATCCTGTTGCCAATTTAGTCTTGCCCCATATGGGCCACCAAGATGTGAGGGTATGGCAACCCCTTTTGTGAGTAGATCCTTCTTGAAAGGAGCAGTGGTGTGGCACCAATGTAGTGACCAAACCAACATGTAGGATAAGGTAGAACAACAGGTTTATTAAGCAGACAAGTCAGAATACGCTGGGGACAGAGTCCCTGCAGGTCTATCCTACTGAAAGGGTGACAGTAGTGAGAAACTGCACACAATAACAAAAAAATTAAAATCGAAGAGCATCAATTTTGTCCCTCTAAAAATATGTGTTGTAAATACTAACCTCAATGCCTGTGATGCAAGTTGTACAGACTCACCTGACATCTACTTTGTACTTTCTTGACTGTCTTTTTAATGACCTTTTGCTTTCTTCGTGTGTGATTTTTTAAAAGGAATTCCACAGATCATCAGGTATTCTACCACTAGTGTTCAATGCATCAAACCTGTCCTTGAGATGTTCTTAAAATTCATGTGGGATTACTCAAGGTTGTATTTTGGATCTTGTGGACTTTAATTTTCTTCAACTTCAACCTAAATTTACATTTGAGTAATTGATAGTCTGTTCCACAGTCAGCCCTGGGCCTGATTTTAGCTGAAGATATTAAGTTTCTCCATTTTCATTTCCCACAGAGGTTGTCCCCTTGATTTCTGTGTATTCCCTCTGGAGAAGTCCACGTGTGTAGTGGACTGTCTTTTGTGAGAAGGAAGTCATTGATCTTTCAAAATTCTATCATGAGATCTCCAGTTTTGATTTCATTACCAAGGCTATATTTTCCAATTACTGTTCCTTCCACGGTTTCCAATTTTTGCATTCTAGTCACCAAAAATTATCAATATGGCTTGATTACAAGTTTGGTCCATTTCAGAGTGACGACATTGGTGTAATTCTTCAATTTCTACACCACTGACTTTAGTAGTTGGTGCCTAAATATTTGATTAATATCCTATCACAGGCAATTGTACTTATGATAGATCTTGAAATGTCCTTTTAAAATGATGAATGCAACACCATTTTCCTTGAATTCAACATTTCCACAGTCAACCATATGAATTTCTGATTCAAAATGGTCAATATCAGTCCATTTCAGCTCCCTAAGCCTATAATATTGATCTTTAGGCATTCTATTTAATTTTTTACAGCTTCTAATTCTCCTACATTTATAATTCATAGCATGACCATAAGTTCTGACTATTAATTGATGTTTGCATCTATTCGTCTCAATTTGAGTTGTGCCCCATCAGCAAAGCAGGTCCCCAAGGTTTTATTCCTGTAATTATGGCTGACTCTGGTTTAAAAAGGCAGCTCTTCCTCATTCATCTGCCTTACTCCCTAAGAGACTCATCTTTTGGCACTATCTCCAACAATGTCCTGCTTCAGTTCATCATGTTTTCAGTATCTGACACTACTTCTATGCCCTCTGTGGGAAACTGAGAACTGGAAAAAAGAGTGTATGCAGACAATTCTCTATGCTTATACTTTAAGGAGTCTGGGAGGCAGATTCTGGTGGAGGAAGGAGACACGCTTGTGAGTTGGAGACACGCCCCGGTCACATTCTCCTAACTAAAGTTATTTCCCACAATGTCACCATAATAATGCAATTTTTAATGTGCTGCTCATGAGCACATGATTGCTCCTATACTCTTGAAAGTTAACTGCTTGAAGACTATCTGTCTGAAGGTTATCTGCCATCAAAAGCATTCAGACCATCTAAACTTAAGTATGGCCAACTCCTTTCTGATCAGGATAATAGATTGTTCCCCTGGAGAAGAGCTCAAGGACACTTAAGGTCATGTCAACCCAGGTCAAGCCTTTATCTTAACTCCACAGCCCGTCCATCTTGTTACATTTGTACCTTCCTGTCGTGTGTATATCGTTAGCTTGTCCCTTCCTATTACATGTGAGCCTCCTGTTATGTATGTGTATGACACATGACATGGCTTGCTAGCCCAAGATTATATAAGCCTGTTAAGAGAATATATTACTTTCTCTGGTTTCAGTCTTCATGGATTAAGTGAACCCTTGCATGTCTTGTCTGATGTTTCTTTAATTTACCCTTCAATTACACAACTCCCCCCTAGGCTGGTCCCCCACAACTATCCATGAAGAAAAAGAGATAAACAAACATTTCAAAGGGCAGCCAGAGAAGATATAGTATTATAATGAGGTGTGCAAGGACCTAGATTTGGAGGTGGTGGGGGGGGAATAACACATTCAGCATATTTTAAACTGAAAAAAAAGAAAAAATTCAAGCCTCGAGTTTCAATTTTAAAAGACTCTATGAGCAAAATATTTTAACTTTTTCAATAGTTTTATTGATATAAAATCCATATACTACACTTCCATAGTGCAGCCACCTTTAAAAATAAGTGTATATACATCATCACAATCTAGTGCACTCTCCCCACCCCCATATTCATTATTTGCTCCCCAATTCCCCTCAAGCTCTCCCCATCCCAGATAAGCTATTACAACAGTTATTGTCTCTATTCATCTGCTCCTTCAGTGATTCATAAACAGAAATATAACATAAACAGCAACAAAACAAAACAGGGGGTGGGGAAGAAGAGAGAAATGACCACTGCCAATATTAAAATAAGCCAGAGATAAAATTTCTGTTGTGCAACCAGCAAGAAATATTTAAACCTAAAGCACTTTCAGGATGGGTCAAGAAGGAGGTCCACTGAAGAGGTACCATGTTTTCCCATAATTCCATTCACCATGATCAAGTTTACAACAGTCTCCGTCTGATAGCAAGGCTGTGTCCAGAGGGGATCTGCCAGAGGCTTGATCTGAATAAGTACTCTGCAGATGGATTTGGACTTCCATTGTCCTCCATAGCCTTCTACAAATTTGGTGATCACAATTTCCCTTCATCATATTTGGATTTTGTTATTTATCATCTTTGGATCACACATGCTGGTGTGCTTCTTCCATGTTTACTTAGTTGATTCCTCAAACAAGATGGCTACTTGTTTAACAAGCCTTGAATACAAGTAAGAACCCAAACACTATTCCAATTGGTAGCCAGTATATGGAGCATTTAAATTTAAAATATGGACTTAGTATTGCTCAGCATTCAAGACATTACTCCAAGTTACCTCACAAGAAGTGAAACAATGATAACAAACTACCACCACGGTGCAAACTTACCTGAAAAACATAAGGACTAAAAATGTTATCACCACAGGCCAGATTCAGAGGCATGGACTTATCTAAAGAAACATATGAACTAAACAACTCCCACTAATATTTAAAAATATTCTAGGTAAACTAGAGCATTCAGTATCCCTCATGTTCAAAGCTCTTTGCTGTTGCTCTGAGTAAGTTTTTTATTAGTATATTGTTGTTTGCTGTGTTGACTAACATTTGTGTGATAGAATATATATCATCAGCAATTTGTACCTGTGTCATGTGTTTTCTTGCTTGTGTCGGAGTCAGTCCCTCGAGACAGCCAGACACCATCTGCTTTCTTCAGTCAGATACCATCTGTTAAAGCAACTTTTCTGTAGCACCCATATCTTCAGTTATTTCTTCATGAACATGAGTATTGAGCAGGGCCATATCATAAGAATTAATTGTTCTTGGATGGGGGATACAATTAAGTGGGAGCCCAGAATTCTATGAGCAAAATATTGAATGATTTGGAGCCATCAAAATAATATAGAAAGAATACACAGAGTTGACTACCAGCAAGATGGCGACTGAGTAACACATACCAGAGGCACTCCGTAGAAATCAGCGCTGGAGAACTACTAAGAGGAAAATTCAACACTGTCAGTCACAGAAGGAACATCATAAATATAAGTAGGCACAGATTCACTAGGTTTTGAGGAGCTGGGGCTTTTGGCTTAGCACAGTGGAGGCTGGCTAGGGTTGAACCTTAGCCTCGTCAATGTCTTTGCCAGAGCTGGGATAATTTGGAGCCAATCCAAGGGCTTTATCTTAACACATCTATAGCTTGCCACCGTCTCGGGGCAGGGTTTAGGCTCAGCTATGTTAGTACTTTTGTTTATCTCTCTTCTCTATTTCCCACCACAGTCTCAGCAGGCTGTTTTTCCTTTTTTTTCCTTCTTTTCTTTGTCTCTTCCCATTTATCTCACACACCACTGCTGACCTCCAGGTCACTCCCTTAGCCTAAGGCAGTTACACCTGAATTCTATCCAGCTAGGAGATAGACTACACTAACAAGATCTCAGTTCTACCTTGCAGGTCTGGCTGGACCAGAGGTTATACACTGGTAGAGACAGGAACTGGAAACACAGGGAATCCAGGGCCAATGATCCCTTTGGGACCAGTGATGGGAGTGGCGATACCGGGAGGTGAAGGGGGATGGGGTAGAAAAGGGGAACCAATTACAAAGATCTACATATAACTTCCTCCCTGGGAGATGAACAACGGGAGCGTGGTTGGGGGGAGATGTTGGACAGTGCAAGATATGACAAAAAATTCATAAATTGTCCAGAGTTCATGAGGGAGGTGAGACTGGGGAGGGAGGGGGAAAAATGAGGAGCTGATGCCAGGGGCTTAGGTATAGAACAAATGTTTTGAAGATGATGAGGGCAATGAATGTACAACTGTGCTTCACAACTGATGTATGTGTAGATTGTGATAAGAGTTTTATGAGCCCCTAATAAAATGATTTTTTAAAGGGCACAGTGGGAGGGCTTGCTTTACCTGACTTTAGCACATATTATACAGCCACAGTAGTCAAAACCGCATGGTATTTGTATAATGACAGATACTCATACCAATGGAAAAATCTGAAAACCCAGAACTAAAATCATCAGCATACAGACAACTGATCTTTGTTAAGGGCCCAAAAAATATCCAACGGGAAGCAGATGCCCTCCTCAACAAGTGGTGCTGGAAAAAAATGGATATCTACCTGCAGAAAAATTAAGCAAGACCCTTATCTCACTCTATGCACAAGAATAAACTCAAGGTGGATCACAGACCTCGAGGTAAACACCCAAACTATTAGGGTCATCAATGAGGGAATTGGGACCAACCTGAAAACTTTGGTGCAGGGAATACACTGGCTATCAGAAATAGGGAAGGACACAAATACAGATGAGGCACAAATTGTCAAATGGGATATACAGAAGATAAAACACCTGTGTACATCCAAAGAATTCTCCAAGAGAATAATAAGAGAGTCCACAGACTGGGAAAACATCCTTAGCAATGACACATTAGACAAAGGCCTCATCACTAAAATCTACAATACGCTGCTAGCTTCCAAAAAGGAAAAAAAAACCCTAATTGCTCACTGAGGAGGTGGGCAAAGGACCTGAACAGACATTTCACAAGGGCAGAAATCTGAATGGCCAATAAACATATGAGAAAAGATTCCTGATCTTTAGCCATAAGAGAAATGCAAATTAAACAACAATGAGATACCACCTAAGACTCTCAAAAATAGGCCAATTCAAAAATCAGAAAGCAACAAGTGTTGGAGTGCCTGGGGTGAGATAGGAACTCTCATCTACTGCTGGTGGACCTGTAGGTATGTACAGCCACTATGGAAATCAATTTGGCGATATCTAAAACAGATGGAAATTGAGCTACCATATGGCCCAGCAACCCCCCTACTGGGCATATACCCAAAAGAGGACAGAAACAAAGCTCGGCCAGACATCTGTGCTCCAATGTTCATCACGGCACAGTTCACAATTGCAAGGAGTTGGAAACAACCAAAATTTCCATCAACAGATGAATGGATTAAAAAACTGTGGTACATACGCACCCCTAAAAAAGCAGTGATGAATGCATGAAGCACATCACCACATGGGGAGGACTGGAGCAAATTATGTTAAGCGAAGTAAGCCAAGCACAAAAGGTCAAGTACAACATGAGTCTGCTGAGGTAAACATAAAAATGCAAAAGGAGCATGGGGAAAAAGCTACTGTATCCAAACACTCCTGGGGTGAGGTCCAGGGGCCAGATCAAATCCAGGGGTACATATGGTAGCCAACTAAAAAGAGGGGGGAATGAATAAAAATACATGAGTAGTGGGGGCACAGGGCACTAACCCACCCAAGGGGAGGGTATTGTTTATATCTCCACAGAGAAAGAGGGACCAAACTTCAACCCGGTGCTCCAAGACGTGAATGTAACATACTCCCTGGCATGAAGCAGGGAACCAATAGAGAGGTCTAAGGGGGGTGCCCAAATCCCAACTATATGGACAGTCCCCGCCTCCCCCCAGAAGTATTCACTTCAGAGAACAGCACTGAATCGACAGCTCAGGGAGAAGGACATGTCTGATCAGAGCACACAGAAGCAAATGAAGGGAGAGGAACAGCAAGTGGAACACAATCCTGGCCCATCAAGCCTTGAGGACAAAACGGGTGCATAAGCAAATATAGTGAAGAAAGTTGATGGTGCCTGGCTATCAAATGATATAGCATCTGGGGTCTTAGAGGCTTGAAGATAAACAAGCGGCCATCTAGCTGGGAAGCAACAAAGTTCACATGGAAGAAGCACTCCAGCCTGTGTGATCATGAGGTATTGATAGGATCAGGTATTAGGCATTAAAGAAGAAAAAATCATATCATTTTGAATGAGGGGGAGTGGCAGAGTGGAGATCCAGAGCCCATCTGTAGGCAACTAGACATCCCCTTACAGAAGGGTCTTGGGGAAGAGATGAACCAGTCAGGGTGCAGTACAGCACCGATGAAACATACAACCTTCCTTTAGTTCTATAATGCTTCCTCCCCCACACTATCATGATCCCAATTCTACCTTACAAATCTGGCTAGACCAGAGGATGTACACTGGTACAGAAAAGAGATGGAAACACAGGGAATCCAGGACAGATAAATCCCTCAGAACCAATAATGAGAGTAGAGATACCAGGAGAGTAAGGGGAAGGTGAGGGGAGAAAAGGGGAACTGATCACAATGATCTACATATAAGCCTCTACCTGGAGCACGGACAACAGAAAAGCCGATGAAGGGAGACACTGGAAAGTGTAAGACATGGAAAAATAATACGGAGGGAGGCGTAGATGGAAGGGGAAAAATGAGGAGCTGAAACCCAGGGCTCAAGTAGAAAGAAAATATTTTGAGAATGATGATGGCAACAAATGTTTAAGGAGTTTCTCACCGACTTCAGGGATGACTGTTATAACTCGTACCACCTGTATATATTTAGATTTTTTCCCATCTGCATATTTGGAAACATGTAGATCTCCCAAGTCAAATGTCACAGGAATGTTCCCTTCCTTCATTTAAAAGAATTGAATCAATTTCTCCACCACTGGGACATCTCTATGCCAGGCTGACACCAAGACAGTAGGATCCTGTGTCAGCCAAGGCCGGCAGGAGGCATGGAGAGGTCTTCATTTGTGAATCTACAGGGTAGTCGCCCACACGTCACCTCATGCTTCCACCATTTCTGAGGACTTTCACCCCCTGTGGCAATCTGAAGTTCCCTCACTCCTAAAACCTTACCTTCTCCTGCTTTTCACTTAGAGGGAAATCTTTTTCTCTGTCTTGTGTCTTGTAACTCTCAACATATTCTCATTCCTCTTTTTCACCTTCTTCAAAGCCACCCCCTAATGGAATCTCATCAGAGAGTTTAAGATCTTACAACATTACAGCACAAAGGAAACGCCATTGACTTCTAACAGCTTCTGTTTCGTACAAAAATCACTAAAGCAAGAAATTGCTAAAGAGCTCACTGCCTTCAGGTAGGGGATAAACAGAGAACAATACACTAAGGACTATAAAACAAACCTACAAATATAACAAGATTACACAGATGCACGGTAGATTGTATATTATTATTTTGCAACTTGTTTTTTTCACTGCTGTGCATTTTCCTGTCAGTATATTTGAATCAACATCTTTAAAAAACAACTGAGCAGTACTAAATTTCATAATTTATTTATCTCATTGGGGGGAAAACCTCACTGTTACCAACTCGATTCTAACTCATAGAGGCCCTAATTCTTTCTTAATGGAGTAGTCACATTACAAATAAATAATACCTGCAAATGCTACTGTGAGCACACTGTATCTGTGAGCATACATCCGTATATTTCTGTAGCGGAGAGCCTTGGAAGCAGAATTGCCAGATTACTGGATCAATGGACAACATTCTATTTAAGTAGATATTGTTAATGCCTTAAACGTGTTAAACCAATGTATAGTTCCATGGTATCTAAGAACACCAACTTCCACACACCTTGACCAATCTTGATCATCTTGTGGGTGAAAATAGTGGTTCATTGTTATTTTGGTTTTTATTTTCCTAATTATTAGAGAGGCTGAACATCATTTGAAGCTTACTGGCCAATTCTTTTTTCTTCTTTCTGAAAAGCTACTGTATAAGCCGACCTGAATATCAGCCAAGGCACCTAATTTTACAAAAAAGCAATAACTATAAAATGTGCTGAAAAAACTTAGCTGATACACAAGCATATACAGAACTTTATTTCTATTATTATTATTATTATTCATCTCTTTCTTTTGGTTCAGTCTTAGAGAAAGTCAAGCCAGAGTGCTCACTGGACGTGAGAGTGATGTCATCAGGAGGAACAAACCACTGGAGAACAGATTACCGATAAAGAGGAAGGCTCAATGATGTGGATGACTGCCGTGGCTGCAACAGTGGCCGCCACCATAGCAAGGACTGAGGTGCCAGGCCTACCATGCTTTGTTCTGTTAGATAGAAGATGCTAAGAGCCAGAGTTGAAGGAAGGACCCCTAGCAACAGCAACGCCCATTGAGTCTAAGTAGAATGCATTTGTCTGTTTCATAGCAAACATATATGGGTTATAATAACTTATTTCAGATATAGTTATATAATAACATATATCGTAATAACTTATTATGATTTTTATTCTTTTGCATTTGTCTACCAACTTTGTTAGTGCCTAAGGCTCTGACTTGATTAGCAATGGGTAGAGTTTTAACATCTGTACATTTTTCAAAGATCATCCAAGGAATTCTAATCCCCCCCCCCCCACCAGTGCAAGGGGAAAATACATAGAGGCCAAAAGCTACAGAGTGTGAAAAGGTAGCTGATTCAGGGAGTAGTCTTAAGATTTGAGATGTCAGTGTGGAATCATTTTTATTCTAGCTCTATCGCTCTATTTCCCCTTATATTCGATTTCCTTCTCAACTCAGAGGCCAAAGGGAACCTTGTGTTTCTCTCCGCCGCTTCATTGATTTCCCATTGCTCTTAAACGAAAATAAAATCTACACTTCTTCACATGGCTTCTAATGTCTCGCATGGCCTGGTCCTATCCATTCAACTACATGGTGAGCCACTCCAACCCCCCTTTCTGCTTGGTAATTATTCCAAACTCTTTTCTAACTCAGGGACTTTGCACCTGCTGCGTCCACTCCACAGCGAACTCCCTTCACTCACTCTCCATATCTCTTCCAAGAGGTCTCGGAGGATGCTCCACTACCACTCAGTATTCTCTGCCTTTCTGCCCTATTCATTTCCTTCATAACACCCATTACAATGTATATGCTTTAATATGTTCACTTGTTGAAAATGAAAACTATACATAAGCTCTGCGAAGGTGGAAACATGTTCGTCGTGTTATTCACACATCCCTACCACCTAGCACATTTTTTAAAACTCAGATTGGCTGTTAAATTATTATTTATAAATCAATCCCATCAATGGTATCTAGATTTCTAGACTGTCCTTCCTAAAATAGCGATTTATGGGGAGTTGAAAGCATAGTCTTCCACTCCTGAGGGGTAGCAGGAACTGACATTTCCTCCTCTCTGCTTCCTTGCTCTCTGAGATCAGTGATTTAAGGCTAATCTCTATTGGTAGGTGATCTCAGGGCTTTTGCCAATGCTCAGATGTGCTCCACCCTGAGCCACTAAGCCTCTGTCAGAGCCATTGTGCTACCGGCTCTTGCTTTTGACGCCTCCACTGCAGTACATGAACTTCTGTTCCTTTGGAACGTACTCTCTTCTTCCAATTCTAGCTGCTTTCCTTTCACCTATGCCATCCTGAAAGTTGAGGAGAGAGGGCAGAGTGAGAAAGTCTTTCAGAAACATTCTTTGCATTTCCTAAAGTGATCTTCTGCATCCCCCAAAGAAGTTAGGCATGATAACCCCAAGCCTATTTTTTCATTCCCATTCCCACCTACATCAGAAAACTCTGGATCCCGATGGATCCTGATTCCACACCTTACTTTGATCTCTCAGACGTCCTTAGAGAGGGAAGGGCCTCAGGTGAGTGCTTCTTCCTGCTCAGGAGTTGGTCTCACAGAGTAAGACACCTCTGATGCTGACACCCCTTATGGGTAAATACAATCTTGATTTTTCAGTACATCCATTTTGGCTGTGCTCTTTACAGTGGCAGCACACGGTTGGTTACCGGTTCGCTGACCATACAAGCCTATGGCCTTTGTCCATCTGACAGGCACAAAACAGGAGGTTCTGCCCTGTCTGCTAAGGGGATGAATGAAGAACCCGGTGAATCAAGGGATGGACAAAGGGCTCTGTGAGAACTGGCTTGATGGACACCTTCACCTTGAAGCCAGGCCCCAACAGAAGTCTAGTTCAGAACTGTACTCAAAGATCACTCTGAGACACGCTGACCAAAAGCAGCAGCCCAGATAGAATGGAAAGAAACGATGCATGAGCCCCGCGGGCCAACTGAGGAACTAATTAGAAAGTTGCTTGACCATCTGGAGGGTGGCCACCACCTCCCCTTTGAAAGTGCCGTAGCAACACGGGAAGCATCCCCCTAGACAACCTCCTGAGTGAAGTGTATCTCAACAATGCTTAAGGTGTCCTTCTCAACTCCCGAGAGGGACCCTTCATTTCTTTTGAATTGACTCTATGCTGTAATAGGGTTGTGGCTTAACTCTTTGCTGCTATGTGCATATGTGTGTGTGAGTGCAGCTTATCTCTGGCCCTAACAAGCCACACCAGTTTGGAGCTTGCTATTTCCCCAGTGGATGAGAGCCGGAGAACTGAACTGCTCAAGTTTATGTCTCTCTTCAAAGGTACCATGTATAGGGTCGTATAATGTTAGGCAACTAATTATTCCTGGGGCTACTTTTCTGGTATAAATCTCTGCTGCTTTGAGAAAGGCTGTCAAGTGTCTCATGGAATGTAACCTTGAATATCCATCTTTTCCCTCACCCTGAAGCCTGGCAAATTTCCCTGTAAAAAATCCTACAGTGCCTTTGAAGCAAAATATGAATGATACAGAGAGACCTTGGAATGTTAGCTGTGTACATTGGTGATTACCAACAGTCATTCAGCTTCTTTCAATGGTCTACACAGTGTCAAACAGTCTTCGTGTAGTAACCAAGCTTAGCCAAGGGATTTTGTTTAACCTGCTTCCCGCCCCTACCCCCTGCTAGCAGCTAGCCACACACCTCTTCACCCCTCTTCCCCTGCCTATTTTCCTGACAGACCTTGACTCTCCAGAGGTCTCTAGACTCTGCCTGTCCAATTAGCAAGAAATGTAAACGAACCTGTTAGACCTTAAATTATGACTTTCAGTGGTGCTATGCACCCAGCCTGCCCCCACCACACCCCCTTAACCCTACCAGCCTGATAAGAATGTAACTGCTTGAATATCCCTCCTCTCAAGCCAGCCCACTGCTTTGACCTACAAAGATCTTGTACTTTCTTTGTCAAGGTGAGAGTTTTCCAGGATGTAACCTACTCTTGAACCAGCTGTTAAGAAAGGCTTTAATTATTAATAAAGTGGTGTGGTTGATCTCGCCTGGTACCACATTAGAGAAGCGCAAAGACAGATTTGCCAACATCAAGTGTCCCTTGTTGGCCTTATACCACCATCTGTATTCTTTAAGCCCAGTAACATGAGCTTCTGAATAGGCTTTCCACTCGCTGTCTGGAGCGGACTCTTTTTTAAGATCTAACTGACTTCAGGTGAATGTGTGTTCCCATTGCAGATGCCATCCTCACTCTCAGTCCCATTCCCAAATCCCTTTTCCTTAGTTCCTGGCCTCCCTGGAAAATTGAAGCTATCTCCTTAAGCCTGTATTCGTGTATTCTACTTAAAGGTCAAAAGCTTTTTCTTGCCTTTTTCTTTTCTCTTTTTCTTCCATTCAAACTAAAAATATCTTTACTGAGCCTCATAAAAGTGTCTACATTCTTTCAATTAGGTTACCTACCTAATTGAATAAAGGAATTCAACGAGAAATCTGAGGATGTATATTAGCCACTGAAATGTTGGGGTTCTGCTTTATGTGACTATAAATGTGGAAATAGCTTTCTAGAGTTTTATCCTAAAATCAGATCTCAAACTGCCAACACTGGATGAACTAGTGATTGCTTATCACTATCTCTGGCCAATTCCTTAACTCCCTGGAGTTATCTATTACACAAACATAAATGCTATGGTGCCTTCCAATGTCCTTATCTTCAGCCAAATCTCTCCCCTGCTCTCTAGCCCACAGGGGACATTCTGTATGAATGTCTTGCAGGTATTTTGAGCTCAAAAATATCCAAACCGGTAGTATTGCTCCTTTTCTACCCTTCTACCTTCCATTTATTGGTGTAAAAACCTTTCCAGGGACCCAAAGGTCCTGGACATTGAATTATCATCAAGGTCTCTCAGTTAGGTTGCATCTATGTCTTTTGAATTTGTGACCATCTCTTCTTCCTACAACTGTCTCTAGTGACACTCCTCCAGTGTGGGTTAATTTTTTCTCTCTAGTATTCCCTAGTATTCTGCAATGCCTATTTCATTGTATGCACAAAATAACATTGTGAAGTTTTGATCCAGCATTACTGTAGACCTCTAAGGGCACTATCTCCTCCTCTTCTGCTAGAAATTTGCCCCTTCAAGAACAGCTCTACTCTCAGACAAGCTCAGCTTTACTCTCACATGTGATCATTGTAAACTTGATTATGCTGAGTCTGAAAGGTAGGACTATATTAGGGATAAAGGGGGTTGTCTCCACTGAATGCCTACACTAGACAAAAATTAGCTGATCATGCCATGATAAAGGGGTTCAAAAGAAATGAGGCACACATTAGACACCTCTGGGGATACTCCAAGGCTGGGGATGCTCAGACCAAGGTCACCTAGTCACAGGTGAAGGTCAACCTGGGCAAACATTAGGCACCAGCAACATCACATCACAGGTGCACCTGAACTCAGCCACTAAGAATGGCCAATACCCTCAACCATGTGTGTGTGTCTCCACACCCCCACCCCGGTGGGGGTAGCAGGAGATGAAGAGCACCGATTGAGCACAGGTGGTCCTTTCAGGTGCTCTCTTGCAGGTCAGAGTGTGGGATCGCTCATAGGTGAGGCACACACTCCCTTTTCTTCCTTCCTCCCTCCCCCCCTCCCCCCTCTCTTCCCTTCCCTTTCTCTCTGTCTCTGTCTCTGTCTCTGTCTCTCTCTCTCTCTCTCTCTCTCTCTCTCCCTCTCTCTCTCTCTTCTTTCTTTCTTTTGGTTCTGTGACTCCTTGTTTGGTTCTGTGCACTTCACTTTGAGTCCATTTCCCATGGGTTTTTTTGAGCTCCCCTGAAATGCTCATTTTTGGTCACGAACGTTCCCACAGCCCCCGCCATGAGACTTTGCACACTTTCCAAGGATAGCGAGTGCTATCTGAGACCGTATTACCTGAAACCTCCTTTTCCCTCCTAAAAGTTACTTGGATTTTCAAAAGTGCTTCTGTTGTGAGAATTCTTTCAGCGTTGAGAAGCAAGAACCAAGGCAAACCATCCAAGGAATCTAACAGATCGAACTTGATAGTTGGTCAGTTGACCTCCCTCTTGAACCAAGAGGAATTCGTTTTCCGCTCAAATATTTCTTGCTTGCTTCATGACAAAAACTTCTTCCCTGGCTTTTAAAATATGGATGGTGGTCTTTTCTTTCTTACTCATTATTCATACTTGTATTTCTATCTTTATATTATTTTCATTTTATCCTTGCCATTAAACAAACAACCAAACCCTGGAACTGTTTGTAAGTGGGAGAAAGAACTTACTACACAGGGGTGATAAGGTACTAGAATAAATGGTTTGGTAATGTTTTCTTTTTCGTTTAACACTTGTTCTCACTGCGTGGTTTGGGTGTGACTAAGAAGATGGCTCCGGAATTGTTATCTAAATGAGTAATTTCTTTGGACCCATGACTGTATTAAGTTGACGCATATTTGCACTGTTCTCTTGTATCAAAAGGGAAAATCTAATCTGTTATTTCTTTCAGGAACAATCCATGAAACATCAGCAGCTTCCTGGCAAAACAGTTACACAGAATATATGATACCTTGTGGGATTCTAGCACCATGTGAAATCCTTTAGAGTAAAAACCGTATCTCACACAAACGGTGCCTAGTAGAATTTAGGGAACAGGGAAGAGGTCAAAGACAAAAGTCAACTTAAAACCCGTCAGCATATTTCAGGAAAGGTTGCGCCCAGTTGCATAAAAAGCTAGACACACTTGCTCTCAGAAGGTTACATTCTAAACAGTGAAGATTTCATTGCTTTCACAAAATGGTCTACATGCATGAAGTTCTTTGCTTTTTGTTGTTGTTGTTGTTAAGAATAGAGCAAGGCTGAGAGCAAAGTACTTGTTCAGGTCTAATATTGTTTGAGCGTACTTAATAAAGGTGTTCTACAGGGAAAAGGGAAAGAAAGAAATTAAGATAGGTAGGAAGGAAGAAACTTATCCCTTTGAGAGGGATCTTAAAAGAAGGGAGCTTGGCCTATCTCAAAGGAACCCCAAATTATTACACACAGTGCCGTGTGCTTCGGCCCCGACCCCGTGTATCACAGTTTGCTTGTACACGGTGGAGGTACAGCACAAATTGGGCCAATCAGAGTCCTTTGTCAAGCACCGAATCAGAGCGCAAGAAAAGAAATGCTTTCTGATGTTGGAATTTATCAAACGAAACTCTGGATAGTCTGGTCGTCAGGTGGAGAAAATTAAGCGAGCATGTAGGGAAAGGAGACATACTTCTGTCATCCCTGTGGTTTGCTTGCTTAGCTGTTCCTTGGATCCTGTAAGCCTTGGCTGGTTGCAGTTAATTTTTCTTGGCTTGCTTTTAGGCCTGGTTGTTTTCTTGCTTTCAGGAGGAAGATGGGGGTTACTAGCTATAAAGAAAAGACCCTAGCCATCTAACACAGAGTCTGGCACATTCTAAGTACTCGAGTACCATTTTTGAGGACTCATCTATTTTCCCCATTGGAATAAATCTTTGAAGGCATAACGTTATGTCGTGTTTCCGCTTGTATACACTGAGCACAGCCCTTGTTGTGTTCAAGAATAGTTATGAAATGAATGAACATAGGCATTAGAGGTGGAAGGGTAGAGTATAGATTAGAAGATCACCTGGCTGCAGGAAGGATAACTCGCTAGATTACTGCACTTGCCTTAAAGCCTAAATCAAAATAGTGTCTTAAAGCCTGAAATAAAATACAAAAGATGTGATTAATTGTAATACGAAATTACAGAATCAATAGAATTATATGATTAGATATGAGAGGTAGGAGTGCAGAAGAATCAAGAATTCGTTCATTTTGACTCCTGGCTTTCTGGCTTTGGGACTAAGCAAATGGTGGTACCCTTCACTATAGGAAGGAAGCCAATTTCTTCTTCATTCTCTCTGGCTCCTGCATACATCTTTTGGGGCCAAGGAAGTTTCCAGTACTTGCAACAATGACCCATGTAAGCATCCTCACTAACAAACCTCTTTAAATATTTATTGAAGAAATAAGTGCATAAATTCCCAACTAGCAAGATTCAAAAATGAGTAAAAAACTCTTTTTCACTACACTTTTATTCTTGGTGAATGAGTTTTTAGCTTGTCAGTTTAAAATTTACCAAATGACGAGAAATGAATTTGATTAATTTTATCCACTGAAAAATACAGATTCAATCCTTATGATAAATGATACTAGATATGGGAAATGTAGGTAAATCAGGATTTGGAAAATTTCCTGCCACCTTCTGTGGTTATGATTGATAACTATAATTTTCCTGTTTTTAGAGATGGTGAACATCTGACGTATTATCTGTCATTGTTTCCATCTGTAATTTGAGTTTCTTTTGGCTAGGTCAAACTACCTTCTCATGCCCTCAGCGTTAGATTAAGGCTATTCCAAGATGTGTGTGTGTGTGTGTGTGTGTGTGTGTGTTAGGTTGGGTTCTCTATAGAAGCAAAACCATGATGTTTGTAGGTGTATATATATAAGGGGGTACCCCGCCAATGGATTTTTCCCTTACACTATGCATTTAAATATTTTTGCAAAACAGCCTTACTACTTTCAAAGTGCTCTACATTCCACTTAATATATATTTGTCAAATCCGTGATTCCATTCTGGGAAACATTTTTCAAACTCATCTGGTTGGATGGCTGACAGCACCTCCCTCGTGTTTTTTCTTCACCTCTTCTACATCGTCAAATCACAATGTTCTTTCATGTCCCTCTTCATTAGTGGAAACAAAAAGAAGTCACATGGAGTGAGGTCAGGTGTGTGGGGCAAGGGAGGAATGCTATTTTTTGCCAAAATCTAGTGCACTGAGATGTACATGAGTAGGTACATTGTCACGGTGGCAAAAATAGTTCCCTGTGCTCCACAAATCTTTTCAGAACCTCTCAATAGAAAGCTTGATTAACAGTCTGACTTGGTGGGATGAACTCCAAATGCACTACAAGTCGACACTTTCATCCCTTTGGGAAGTTGATGGACATCCAGAACAAGGTGTGTCATCAATTGACCTGTCAGCTTTTTTGAAATGAGAAAACTACTCATACACTTGACTTTTTCCCATAGTGCTGTCCTCCTAAACTATGTTCAACTTCACAACAGTTTCTGTGGCATTTTTCTCAAGCAGGAAACAAAATTTTACATCTGCACACCGTTCTCTTAAATTTGCCATCACAAAAAAAGAGGTTCAAGTGAAACTACTTTTATGAAAAAAAATCACTGTGATCAAAGGGAACCTTCTCAGGAGACACCACTGGGTGCACTCAGAGGGAGTTGCTGGTTGCTCACCTGGTGGGACAAATTTGTACTACAAAAGCTCCACCCAGAGGAGCTTTTTTTTCCATTTTGTTTTGTTTTGGGTGGGGCACCTCCTCATAGAAAAAAGAGATATATATTACACAGTTATAGGAGAAATTAAGTACAGTCTAGTTCATGGCCATCGGTCAGATTGAGCTGAAGTTTTAGCTGACTCATGTAGCTATGGAAGCTTATGAACAGGAAGCAGGATGAAGAAGCCGGAGGCCCAGAAGCTGATAGATGTAGAGGTAAATGAATCTGAAATCAGCTGAATAATTCCGAACTCGGCAGTTCACTGACAGCTCCTGGGATCAGAAGGTGACACAACAGGAGATGACAAACCAGATGTAGAAGCAGAACCGGCAGAAGGTGAAGGGGCGAAGAGCATCTGCTCTACTTGGGTCTCTCTCTTATAGCAAAAACCACCCCCTGAAGGGAGTGTCATCAGACTGGGACCGGACTGCTAGGCAAGGCTCCATCCCTACCTTCATCTGTGTATGTCTACTTGGCATCAATGCTAACCATCACTGTGTGTGTGTGAGTGTGTGTGTGTCTGCCGTAGTGTGCGTGTGCATGAGCGTGTTTCCTCGCACAGCTCGTCTTACACGTTAAGCTTGAATTCTCTCTACCATCACTTCACTCTTCGGGTGGAAATCAAGACTGAGTTCCTAATATTGTGCTGAACTTTCTGGCTACTTCAGTCTTCTTAACTTCTTTTTGTGTGTCCATGCATATATGTAGATTTCGAGTAGACAATTTCAGAATTCTAGATCAAGGTGCTTCTTGCTGGCTGGCTTGCTTGCTTTTGTAAGTCTACAACTTAAGCCCATCATGCTAGAATTTCTAGAAAGAATAAATTCATTTGTTATTAACTATTTATATGAACAATATATCAGCCATGATTATATATAACAATCACACCAAACCAAATTCACTACCATCAGGTCAATGCTGACTCATCGTGACCCCTGTGGGTTTCTGAGACTATAACTGTTTAGGAAAGAAGAAAGCCCAGTTTTTCTCCCATGGAACTGCTGGTGTTTCAAACTGTGGATCACAGCCCAACACATAACCACTACACCATCAAGGAGTATTTATTTATGTAGATACAAACACTTTGAGAACAATAAAACAGAGCCTCTAGGGTAATGACCAATTGTTTCTAAAGATCTACAGGAGAGTCTGATGGACAGCCTTTGACAAGATTATGGTAATAACAAATCAGTATCAGACCTCTAGGTATAGATTTGTCTTCTGTTCTCCAAGGCTCCTTGACATGTTTTGTACCTAGAACTACACCTTCTGGAGCCTTGCTATGCAAAATATAGTCCACTTCTCAGCATCAAGCATCATTACCTGGAAGCTTGATAGAATAGCTCCATTCAAGACCTACCTAGCAACAGGTTTTAACAAGACCCCCCAGTGAATTACAGACACATTAATAGCTGACAAGCACACTTCTAGAGTCAGTATCCACATTGGCTATACACTGAGCATGCGGGGATTCTAAAATCACTGTTGCCTGGGACCCAAATCCATGGACTCTGATGTGATTGGCAGAGCATGAGGGATTTTTTAATTCTTCCCATGTGAATTCTAATGTGCTCAAAACTCACTGCCAGTGAGTCAATTCCAACACATAGGTATGCTACAGAACAAAGCAGATGCTATATGATAGAGAAGTCCTGTGAGTTTGTAAGACTTTAAATTTTTACAGGAGTAGAGAACCTCATCTTTCTCCCTCAGAGTAGCTGGTGGTTTCAAACTGTTTACCTTGCAGTTAGCAGTTCAACACACAACCCACTACATTCTCAGGGTTCCTCTTTCTAATGGGAAAATGTTAAGAACTGAATTGTCCTCCAAAAATATGTTCAATTTCTAGACCTTGCATCTGTGGGTATGATTCTGTTTGGAAACAGGATCTTCCTCTTGCTATATTAGTGAGGCTGTGTTAGACTGGGTAGACTACAGAAACAAACCCAGAGACACTCATATGGGTGTAAGAGAGAACATTGTATCAAAGTGACTGTATATTAAGAAAACCTCCTAGCCCAGTCCAGTTGAAGTCCGTAAGTCTGATATCAGCCCATATGTCCAATACAAGTCTATAAATTCCTCTTCAGACTCACCCAACTCATGCAATGATGCTGAAAGCAGGAAGATCACAGGCCAGTGGGTGAAAAGTCTTGTGGATCCAGTGGCGGTGGAAGCATCTCAGGGCTGGCAGGGGTCTCCAGGTGGCCTCCAGCTCTCAGGCTCTGGCTCCATCAGCATAGCTCCATGTGGCTTGTCAACAGGAATGTTTCACAGTAAGCGCGTGTCCTGCCTCCAGGGAGGAAGACAGAAGTTCCCAGAAGCTTCAGGAGAAGGCCATGCCCACACAGAGGTCTCATTGACTATGACCTGATTAACAGGCTAGACCTGATTGACTTGATTGACTGTCACTTTGCAAGTTGACAGGAAATTATGTAACTGCCACAGAGGCCATGCCAGTGTTGGGTAGATCCTAAAACTAATGCTTCTTCCTTATAAAAAGATCAGAATAGACCCACAAACCCCACACTTTCAGTTCAATCGTTAACAACTGGCCATTGGAATCACCTGGACAATTTGTTTTCTATCTTTAATGCAAAGATATCGCATGAGGATTGTCACAAGCCAACGAACTAAGGAATTCCCAGGGCTACTGACAAAGAACAAATCTAGCGGCATCAAAATAAATGTGTTTTTCTAATCTCCCACACGTGGTATCTCTCCATTCTAGTAGCACGTATGAACTAAGAGAGCGGGCAAAGTTGAGAACCACCACTTCAGGTGGCTCTAGGTTTCCCCCAGGAAATTCATGATCCTATCCTCACTGTCGCAGGCTTTGTTTGGAATCTATCTCAGGGAGGGGTGGGGGTGTCCAAATCTTACAGAAACAATCTCAACCTTTTCATCAAAGCAAAAGCCAAGGTGACTTTCAAGTACTTTGGGTTTGGGGAACAGGAAGACTTACATAGGATTATACAGCAGTCTGCTTCTTCCTAGAAGATAAAGATTTGAGGTGGAAATGTTTTGGATAGCCCTCTTGGCATGGTGGTCACATGCGGTACTACTAAACACAAGATCAGCCATTTGAAACCAATGGCTCCTTGGGAGAAAGATGAAGCTTCTTATTCCTCTAAAGTCAGTCTCGGAAACCCACAGGGACAGTTCTACCCTGTCCTATCACTCACTCACTCACTCACTCACTCACTCACTCACTCACTCACTCACTCACTCACTGCCATCCAGCCAATACTGACTCATAGCAACCCTATAGGACAAGGGAGAACTGCCTCTGTGAGTTTAAGAGACTATAACCCTGATTGGGAGAAGAAAGACCCATCTTTCTCCTGGTTTCTAACTACTCGTGGTTTCTAACTGCTGGCCTTGCAATTAGCAGTCCACCTGGGAACTGCTATACCACCAGGGCCCCCATGGAGTGGAAAAGTCAGAATTGAGTGGATGGCAGTGAGTTAGAGAAGCAATCAGCCAGGGAACTCCAACTAGCAATTCCCAGACTGGAAAACGAAGAGACATTCTTTTTTTTTTTAACATTTTATTGGGGACTCATACACCTCTTATCACAATCCATACCTACATCAATTGTATAAAGCACATCTGTACATTCTTTGCCCTCATCATTTTCAAAGCATTTGCTCTCCACTTAAACCCTTTGCATCAAGTCCTCTTTTTTCCCTTCCCTCTCCGCTCCCCCCTCCCTCATGTGCCCTTGATAATTTATAGATTGTTATTTTGTCATATCTTGCCCTATCTGGAGTCTCCCTTCCCCCCCTTCTCTGCTGTCCATCTCCCAGGGAGGAGGTCACATGTGGATCCTTGTAATCAGTTCCCCCTTTCCAACCCACTCACCCTCTACCCTCCCAGCATCGCCCCTCACCCCCTGGTCCTGAAGGGATCATCCAGCCTGGATTCCCTGTGCCTCCAGCTCCTGTCTGCACCTGTGCACATCCTCAATGCAGAGACATTCTTATGGGAAAGGAGAAGGAGGAACAAGAAACACAGGCTGTGCAGCACAAGATGCTAAGCTAGAGCAACACTGCTACGTTAGGTCGGTGCCGTGGGGCCTAGAACAAAGTGTCTCTTGTGATCTTTCACTCCTCGCCAAAAAGAAAGTGCCGCAGGCAACCTTATTAGAAATCTGTCCACTTAAAACTAAGCCTATGAGGCTTTTAAAGCAGACAAGTTCCTCTGACAAGATTGCTGCTTTTCCATTTGTTTTTCTCTGTGCTCCTCAGAGAAGTTCACGAAATGTCAAGGAGGAGGTAGAGTTGAATTTTATGTGACAAGCTTGTAGGAAAACACCTGCTTCAAAATCTTAAAGTGATTAAAGATGATGATCCGGTAGGAGGCACAGCATTGTGGCTCGCCGGGTTACTACTGAGATATGTGGGCTCAGCTGGCCCAAGTAGGGGTGTTTCTAGAGGGACAGATATAACAGTCGTAATAGCAACAGGAAAGGCAACACTGGCAACATTCAACATTTGCTGAGTGTTTGTTAGGAGTCATGCTAAGTGTCTTGTAGAGAATTTAGGAGTAGCTGGTCAAAAGCATGGGCTCTACCTCTGTCTGAGTTTGAATCCTTAGTCTCTTATATTTGTGACTAAGTTACTTTTGGAGTTTTATTTTCTTCATCTCAAAACGGGGGTGATAATATATATAACTCATAGATAAATGTCTATTTAAGCCATTTTGCATGATACCTGCTATATCATAAACCTTTAATAAATGTTAGCTGTTATTAAGCATTCTATGAAATAAAAGGAATATTCTTATATCCCTCTTATAAATGAGGCAAAAAACCCTGATAACTTTGAAGTGTATCGATCCCAAGGTCACACAACCCAAGGTAGAGTCCAGACAGGGAATCTAGGACAGATAACCCCTCAGGACCCATCATGAGAGTAGTGATGGCAGCAGGGGAAGGGGAAGGTGAGGGGACATAGAGGGTATTGATTACAATGATCAACATATAACTCCCTCCCAGGGGGACAGACAACAGAAAGTGAGGGAAGGGAGTTGGCATAATAAATGGGGGAAAAATATCAAGGGTTCATGAGGGAGGGAGGGAGGGTGGGGAAGAGGAAAAATGAGCTGTACCAAGTAAAAACAAAATGTTTTGAAAGTGAGGGAGGCAACATATGTACAAATGTGCTTGACACAATGGATGGATGGATTTGTGATAAGAGTTGTAAAAGCGCCCCAAAATGATTTATTTTTTTAAAGATGCTGATTCTTCACTTCTTGAGGACAATCTACTCTTATTTCAAGGCTAAGTCAAGACTTCTTCAATGATTTTCTTTTGTCTTTACAAATTAATCTGAGCCTTCTTTCTTTTCCCCCCATAATTATACTCATTCTTCTCTTAGACCACATCTTTTACATCACTTTCAGGCTCTGTTTATGTGTAGCAGGCACGGATGGCTTAAATTCCCCAGAAGTCAGAAATTCACCTTCTTTCTGGACTTTAAAATTATTAAGGCAACAAATTCTCTTTTTGCGTAAGCCTTTTAGGATTGGTCTTCCTGTCATTTATTAAACAGCTCTAATATAGGATGGAGGGTTAAGTAACCCTGTTACTAGGGTTTTGTGCAGGGGTTTATTCCAAACAAAACTATGTTTAAATCGGTCTCTGTGATCAGTAGCTGATTATTGTATTAGTCTGGGTAGGCTAGCAAAACAAATATAAAGAAACTCATATGTATATTAGAGAGAGTTATATAAAAGGTAAGTGTACATTAAGAAAGCATCCCAACCCAGTCCAGTCAAGCCCATAAGTCTGACATTAGCCCATATGTCCAACACCGATCTACAAAGTCCTCCTCAAACTTGCAAAACACATGCAATGATGCCGACTGCAGGAGGAAAGCTTAATCAGTGAGTGTGTAAGCATCTCAGTGCTGGCAGGGGTCTCCAGGCACCTGTTCCAGCACCCAGGGCTGCATCGGGGTAGGTCCATGTGTCTTCTCCTCAGGGATGTCTCACAGGAAGTGAGCCTTGCCAGCTGAGGTAAAGAACTGGCTAAGGCAGCCGCACCCTGGTCTGAGCATCAGAAAGCAAGCGACCCAAGAACTAGAAAGGCGAGGCTCACCGAGCCATTTATCCCTCCGCCCTTCAGTTAATCCCACATGTGTTTATTGGCCAGGTTAGCAAAATAAACCTTATGTATCACAACTATAAACAAGTTCTCTCACTAAGACACTTTTTTTTATTAGTCTCATTAGAGTGCCTTTAGTAAATGTCTAATCATAGAGGGGTAGGCTACAGAGGGAATCTGCTGGGCCAGTTAAGTTCAAGATAGGTCAGCTGAGACGATTGTAGTGACTGATTTTTTCAGGACTCCAACGGGATCAGCTCCTTCTTGAAGGAGCTCTGGTGGTGTCGTGCTTATGTTTTGAGCTTCTAACCACAAGGTGCGCAGTTTGAAACCATCAGCCATGCACTATGGGAAAAAGATGAGAACTACTCACAGAGGCAGTTCTTCCCTCCCTTATAGGGTCACTATGAGTCAGACGTAATGACAGTAACTTTGATTTTTTGGAGTTTCCTGAAGGATACAGGATGATCATAGTGCCTTATTGGGAAGAAGTTTTGAGAAAAACGAAAATTGCATTGGTGAGAAAAAGGTCAAGAGAGTTGCCCCAAAGAAAATTTCCCAGTACAATGTAACTGGCAAAAAACAAAACCCTCGTAATTCATTGTCAATAATATTAAATATTAATATACTTCCCTTGAGTGCCTCAAGGATGTCAAAATTGGTTTTAATGTGGTATAAGTTGAAGTGGGAAGAATTCTTTGTAGAACTGTTAGAAAGAAATACAGCCTTCAGAGGAATGTAAGCCTATATGGAGGATATGTTGATATATAACTTCACAGTTTGATTTTGTGTGTGTTGGCCTATGTTCATAACAAGTGTATTTGTGACAGCCAAAACCAGAAACAACAGAAATGCCCATTGATATTTGATAAATGCCCCTTTGACAATCAGCAAACTATGTGTGCATATACACAGAACAGACTACTACTGAGCAATAAAAGGAACCAAGTGGTCACATACGCAACATTGCTCACTCTTAGGACTGTGCAGTGTGAAGGAAATTGGGAGCAGGGCAGAGGAGGAGTCCGCATCTCAAATTTTCCCCTCCTCAGAAAGCTAGGTTGGGCAACTCTCCCTGACTGCAGCATGCTCCCTGCCTGGGGAACAGCAGTCCTGCCATCAGAGGCCGGAAATTAATCGAACAAATTATAGACCATTTCATCTGAGGCAACAAGCATTCTGGCTGGGTCAGAAATGCCACAAGCTGGCAACAGCGTCTCCATTTTCAAACTTCATTTTCCAGCTACACCGACAAGTCTGGAGGCCAACTGGCCCCTGAGGCTGTGAGAATCCAGAAACAATTTGGAGGATTTACTCTGCTGGTTACCAGAGTTCTATGGGAAGGTGTGGGTTTGGAGGGGCCCCTGAGAACTTCAGTAACACAATGCTGCACACTTGCCATCTCCAGAACTACATTGACAGGAGGCACATGTATGCTCATTTACCAGTAACCCCCAACTCGCTACTCATACCCAGAATCCTGGTACCAATTTTCATTTGCATCTGACACCAGCTAGCTGAGTTTTAGAACCCAGGGCACCTGGCTCTTTGATGAGAACTGGAGATGTCACACAACAGGGGTGTGTATGTAATGACCCCTGGGAACAAGGGGACACGTTTCTTCTGTCCCCAGAAGCACTGAAGGCTTCCCCAGATGTTCCTTGGCAAGTATCTTCTGGGGGTGGGGGTGTTAAATCCTGGTATCCAAGGCACAAAGTAGGATCATGAGGTCCCACAGTCTTTTTGAATCACAACAAGCCCCCACCAGAAACAGAACGACTCTCTACCATCACACATAGCCTGTGATAGGAAACACAAATCTGTGGGCACAGAGCAAAGCTGTTCATGTATACCTACTAACAGAGCCTGTTTTCAAGCTATACTACATTGAACATCAAGTCCCCAACATCAAAGGTGGCTGAAATAGTATGGCCTTATCAGAGCAAGGGGTGGGAGGCATGTCTTTGTGGATGATTTGGCTAGATAGGTAAATCAGGAGACTAACATTAACCTGAGGTAGGTGAGCCTTTTGAGGCAGCTACTGGCAGAACCCAGACAGGATCCTCTTGTCCAAAGCCAGGTGAAGACTATGTCCTAAAGGTTGAGATGCCTCCTGACTTCCTTCAAGGAAAGTGAGAGAGTGAGAGAGTGCTGACACCTGCCATTCCTGAGGACAGAGGGCTGATGTGCAGACATGCCAGGTGGTGGTTATGATGGCTTCTGCCACATAAACTGGCAGTGACAGAATGCTGGCAAGGTCTTAGGCAAGTTAGAATGTGCGGTGCAGCTCCTAAAAGTTTCATGCATCCGGAAAACGTAAGCCAGTTTCCCCACTGCAGGTTTCAGGCACAGAGCTTTGGACTTCATGCCATCTACAGTCTGTCATGGGGACATTGAATGACACAGCGCCATCCCTCAGGTCTGAAGTCTTGTCCCTGGGTGCATTTCCTGGAGCTGAAGGTTTGCTGCACTCCTAAATTCTAGTATGGAATTTGGGGTGATGAAGTTGGAGAATTGGCTAAAGGATTTGCTGCTTTCACACATTCCTAATGCATTTTCCAGGGATAAGTCTCCAGCAAATTAATCGGTGACCTCTTCCGTGTAATCTCCAGCAAACTCCCCCCGCCCCTGGAACTCTCCAGTGTGGGCTCTCCAGTGCTGAGGGAGGGTGGAGTTTGGATGAAGGATTTTCCACCATCCCTGTACGTATCAGGTCGCTCTCCTCTGTAAACTCTCTGGTGCTCAATGAGGCTGGAGACTCCTCTGTAGGCTGTCCCACAGTCTTAAAGCCTCTCTCATCTGTGTGAACCCTCTGGTGTTCAGGAAGAATGGGGAATTAGCTAAAAATTACCCACACTCACCACATTCATAAGGCCTTTCTCCTGTGTGAACGTCCGGGTGCTCAATGAAATTGGACCTCTGCCTGAATGGCCTCCCACACTCTGGTGTGAGCACTCTGTTGTTGCATGAGGTTGGAGATTTGGATAAAGCACTTGCCACACTGCGTGAGCCCTCTTGTGCAGAGTGAGCTCCGAGCTCCGTTCACAGTTGCACAGAGGCCACGTGTGTAACTTATTTCTCCAGTGTGACGCCTCTGTTGTTTAATGAGGTCGAAGCTTCCAGTGTAAGAATTCTCAGTCACTGCACTTAGAAAGGTTTTCTCCTGTGTGAATTCTCCGGCGCCTGATGAGTTCAGCAGTACGCTGAAAGGTCTTCCCATGTTCACTGAACTCATAACGTCTTCCCCTGCTGTGCGTTATTTGGTGTTCGACAAGGATGGAGATGTGGCCAAAGAACTGCCCACATATATCACACTAACAAGGCCTTTCTGGAGAGCCAGTTCCCTGCCACTTACCTCCCCCACACTTGCAGCTGACAGCAGCTTATCTGCAGTTGTAACACTTATAAAGTAACATTCCAGTACAGTCTGGGGCTGGAGAAGTATGTGCTCATGGTGGAAGGTGCTCCTCACTTCACTGCTTCCACCATGGAAGGTTTCCCCACACTCCATGCCACTGTGTGGCTTCTCACTGCTGGGCACAGCCTGGTGTGGAAGCAATCCCAGGTAGCTTATAGTCATCCATCCCAACCTTCTCACAGGTGTCTGTTCCTGATACATGAAATACACAGCTTTTCACAAATGAGGTCTGGCCTGTACCCCAGATTGAGTTTCTCTCTCTTCTTAGAAGATCTCGCTGAACCAGAAGTATCTCTTGCACACTATACCTAAGAAGAGCTTCTGTCTAGGGTAGGGTGATTGGCACTGAGAAGGGGCTAATTGTTTTTTAAGTGGGGACACCCACCTCACTCACAGAGGTTTCTTCAGGACTGATGGACCTGTCTGGGGAATTCTGATGTGTGGCAGTCCTTGCACCCAAGCACACTGCTCAGACGGTGGCTCTTCATTGTTCAGCCCACATCACAATAGGGCCTCATCAAAGTGCCCCCACTTCCGAGATAAGTCAATGACACATCCTCAACAGTACCACATCCCTCAGTGCACCCATGCCATTTCAGAGAAGATGGAGACACAGACACTGTCTACCCAACAGGTCCTGGTGGTGAACTCAGTGCTACCTGGGTCCGCTGCCCCAGCCTTGGCCTGGGCTGGTTGCCTTTGAGACTCATAGGTTTTGTTTCTTCAGCAACAGTGGGGGTGGGGTATATGTGGGGCTTCTGGCCACCTGGAGAAAACTTAAGATGGCTTCAGTTTGATTTCTTTATTTAGTAAATGTTTCTATGATTTTGTACACCCGCTGTATCTCAACTTTCATTCTATTCCTGAATGACAGATAATGTTGAGCATGAAACAGCTGCAAGTGGAGTCTTGAAAACCATCCTTTCCGTTGACATCAAATAATCAAACCCTTTAAGGTCTGATCGTGTAAAAGAGCATCGAATGCACATTTCCTTCTACAGTGCTTCAGCATGTCACAAGCACTCTCAGACTCTTGATGCACTTCCCACACTAACCTGTGTAACAACGCCACCAGAAAAGAAAGAAGACTCTTTAGAAGTAACTGGTTCTCGGCGCTGACCTTCGCCACTGGAAACATTGATTTTGTGGTGGTAGATAGAGGTGCTCTTTGGTTTGTAAGATCTTATGCTTTGCTTTTAAACAAATAAAACCACTGACTCCGATTCATGAAGGGCGCGTGTATGTCAGAGTTGAGCTGTCCGTCGTAGGGCTTTCAGTAGCTGATTTCTTGGGAAGTCAGTCACTAGCTCTTCTTTTCTGAGGTGCATCCGGGTAGACTTGAACCTCTGTCTTTTTAGGTTACAACTGAGTGGTTAACTACGTATACCACTCAGGAGCTGTTTTGCAAAGATTTCTGGTGGAATTTTCCACCTTTCTTTAAGGTGCCTTCTCACAAAGTGGAGTTCTTTGACACTTGGATATATATAGGCCTACCTTCCCTACAACACTCAGAGATAACCAGCCCTTTACTCAGAGTGCAAGTACATTTTCCAGACTCCAACCCTTCTCAATGAACATGCTTTTAGTCTATATTTTAGTTGGCCAGCTGCCTGGCTGACGTCTATAATGCCTTAGACTCTTGGTCTGCACTGGGTACCAGTCTAATAGCATCAACACTCCCCTGGAGTTTCTTAGAAACTCAAAATCTCAGGCTACATCCCAGAGGTATTTCATTTGAGTTTTCATTGTAACAGTGTCTTTGATGGCTTGTGTGAGCATTCAAGTTTAAGAAACACAGATTTGGATTTTCCCACAATGGAAGGTCTTTTGCTTATGTTCCCTCAAATGCTGGCATGAGTCATCTTCTTCCCAGTTGTCTTCGTTAGTTTGTCATGCTTTTGGACTCTGCATGCTCTCTTCACATCATAGCTTCACCTGAATGGCAGCTCTCAGGTAATAAATGCTTGCATAGTCTGAAAATTAGAAAGCAATGCAAGCGAACTTTAAAGATCCTTTGAGTTCACAGGAGCTTTTCCTTTGCAGACCTTTTTGCATTCCTGCTGCTTTTTTTGTATGTCTAGACTGGGGTATTTGTACCTGGTGCTAGCTGTGTTAATCATCTGTGCACGTTCACTGGAAAGTTTGGCTCAGTGGTAAGCTCTCTGAACAGGTATACGGTTTTCTTTAGGCATTGCCACCTTTCTCCTGGGCTCACTTCCAAAGGCAGAGTTGAGTTCAAGTTCCATTTATAGACCATTCAAAGTTCCTGGATTGTCTTCTTTTTACATAATACAGGAACTTTCTTACCTAAGTTCAGAAATGAGCATTTAAAATCATTTTATATGAAATAATACATGCACATAGTTAAAATGCCAAGTAATGCTAAACTTCTTGTAGCAAGAATAATTAGGTCCATGAGCCTGTGATTATTATGGTCCCAGACTTGTTCTCCTTAGACCTGACAGCCCCTTAGATCTCTGTTTCCTATTTTATATGCTTAGATCTCTGTTTCCTATTTTATATGCTTGACTTTCAATGTCCTCCACCAACTTTGGGCATTACCTATTATTGCATATCAGATTGGGGATTTAACTTCTTATAACACCTCTCAGTTCCCACCTTCATTTCCTTCCAATCCTAGGTTTGACTCAATTTTGATTAAGTCTTTGAAATTGTGACTTTACTGCAGCTTCAAGAATCATATTATGATTATAGTTCCATTTAGTAATTAATTTAAATTCAAAATCTTAATAATTGCCACTTTTCTTTCACTTAAGTGTTTATGTAACTATAGACAATTCCCACCTTCAGTCTTTGAATATAATTTTCCACATAAGCAAATAAATTTGGATTTTCCTAAGGGTATATGTATGTGTAGATAATTGTTCCCACATTCTCCACAGTCTTTCATTTCAATTTTCCATGTGGTCAGAAAATCTACCAGTTGCAACTTTGTTCCGGAGACATCCCTGCTGGCATCCCTTGACTTCCTGTCCTAATTGATTTATTAGTCAGCTGCTCAGCTGCCACTCAGGGGCATTTCTCCATTATCACCCCATGTGTCAGTCGGGATCCAATCAGAAGACAGAATCCATATAGCAAGTTAAACAAGGGAAGCTAAAATAAACCATTTGAAAATCAACATAGGGGATCAAGGATGAAATGTAAAAACAAAACCCTCCAGTCAAGTCAACACCTTATCCAGTCTTGTCTGACTGCCTCAGTCCGGGGACCTTTCATCTCTGTGGTGCCTACTGCCTTGAAATGTAATTTTGCCCTTGTCTGGAAAACTGGACCTGAATTTATACGTGCAGACAACCACTGCCCTCTAATACCCCACCCACCTGCTATGCCTCTGGTGTCTATTGTGCTTGAGGAAGGACATTGAGGCATACTGAGTTAACAGAAACTGCTCAGTGGTGCCCCCTTCAGTTGACCCCTAAGACACCTGCCATACCTTAGATGTGCTTCCATCTGAGTACACTCGAGGGTGGTGAGAGCGTAAGCAAGGAAGGATGACCTGGAAGGGGAACTTCCTCCCCAGGCTCGCATCAACTCACGGGAGAAAGTATGATTGCAACCAATTATCTGGTAAATGAGTTTGCTAGGCGTTTGTGACCAGAGACAGTCTGCCGTCAGGGTGATGTGAGAGCCCAGATTTGTGAATGACACAGCTGGAATCAATGCTTTAATGCAACTGTGAGGTCTGAGGTACAGTGTCTCAGCCAAGAGGGCCCTGGCAAGGTAATTTTGAACCCAGGCCAGTTCCGAAAAGCCTCCAAGGGACTGCTTGCTCTGAGCATAAGTTTGGGGCACAGCGCCATTGGATGTCCCTTACAAGCGTACTACTGAGAACCCACGCAGCTGGGCAGGAGACTGGCAAATCACACTGTAACTGCAGGCTGGAAGAGAAGTTTCATCCTCTTAAAATGTCCTTCCAGTGCCCTCTACTGACAAAGATTAACATCACGTTCACGCTAAGATGAAAACTTAGAGTAAGGGGAAACCCAGAGCTCAGTGTCTTTTTATTTTCGAGCAGATACTCAAGAGGGTATTTGGAGCACAGGCAATAAATTGATACCTAGAATAATGCCTTTGACTTCCGCACACACCTCTACACATTTGATTCTTTAAAAAAAAACAATATATGTAATTCAATATATCTACCTTAAAAGGTTGAATTATTCTTTTTTACATGTGAGGAAGTTCTTATCTTTTCCCAAAATGAGGAAGCTCTGGCCCAAGAGTCACGTATCAAGAGGACCATAGGGCCAGCCTCACTATGAGACACGACATCCCTCACTGACCCATAGCACTCCAGGGGACAACACTGGAGACACAGTGTGAGAATTGTGCCCGATCTGACCCCACCACACCAAGGTGAAACACTAAGAGTGTGCAACAGAACAAGGGGAGCAGAGCAACGAAGTCCCCAAGGAATACCAAAATAGACATTGGGGCCAGGGCATGGCATCCCACCAGATTTGACTGGAAAACACACCTAAAGACCAACAAACAGTCCTTGAACTATTTATAGGCTTTTCTTTTCCTTTTTTGGTCATTGGTTTTTGTTGATGTTTTGTTTTCTTTTGTTGGTTTGTTTTGCTCTGTCTTGTTTTTGTGCACGCTATTATCTCTGCAGGTCTATCTAAACAATCTAGAGAAGAAAACAATGGGGCCGACAGTTCAGGAGAGGGGCGCACGGGAGAGGGGGAGGCAGGGGAAAGGAACTGGGTGTTCACAAATCCAGAAACAAGAGAACAACAAGTGATCCAAAATCAATGGCAAGGAGGATGTAGGAGGCCTGGTAGGGCTTGATCAAGGGCAATGTAACTGAGAGGAATTACTGAAACCCAAATCAAGGCTGAACATGATAGTGGAACAAGAGGAAAGGAAATAGATGAAAGAACTAGGAGGCAAAGGGCATTTATAGAGATCCAAATACAGGCATGTAAATATGTAAATATAGTTCTATATGATGAGGAAATAGATCTATAGGTTTAGTGTTAAGGTAGTAGATAGACATTGGGCCTCTACTCAAGTACTCCCTCAATACAAGAACACTTTGTTCTATTAACCTGGCATTCCATGATTCTCACCTTCTCAACATGATCCTGAAGACAAATCGGATGCATAAGCAAATGTGGTGAAGAAAGCTGATGGTGCCTGGCTATCAAAATATATAGCATCTGGGGTCTTAAAGGCTTAAAGATAAACAAGCAGCCATCTATCTCAGATGCAACAAAGTTCACATGGAAGAAGCACACCAGTCAGTGTGATAATGAGGTATCGATAGGATCAAGTATCAGGCATCAAAGAACAAAAAATTAGGTCATTGTGAATGAGGGGGAGGGTGGAGTGGAGACCCAAACCCATCTGTAGGCTATTGGACATCCCGTTTACAGAAGGGTCTCAGGGAGGAGACGAGCCAGTCAGGGTGCAGTATAGCACCAATGAAACATACAACTTTCCTCTAGTTCTTTAATGCCCCCCCCCACTATCATGATCACAATTCTACCTTACAATTATGGCTAGACCAGAGGATGTATACAGGTACAGATAAGAGCTAGAAACACTGGGAATCCAGGACAGATAAACCCCTCAGGACCAATAATGAGAGTAGAGATACCAGAAGGGTAAGGGAAAAGGTGGGGGGAGAAAGCAGGAACCGATCACAATGATCTCCATATAACCCCCTCCCTGGGGAATGGACAACAGAAAAGTAGGTGAAGGGAGACATTGGGCAGTATAAGACATGAAAAAAAATAATTTATAAATTATCAAGGGTTCGTGAGGGAGAGAGGTGAAAAAAATGAGGAGCTAATACCAAGGGCTCAAGTAGAAAGAAAATGTTTTGAAAATGATGATGGCAACAATTGTGCAAATGTGCTTGACACAATGGATGGATGAATGCAGTGTGATAAGAGTTGTATGAGCCCCCAATAAAGTGACTTTTTAAAAAGTCACTATCTATCAGAGACTATATAAATTACTCCTCAATTGTAGTCATGCTCCTATTGAATATTCTAGTACCTAAAGATTAAATTATAACATTAACCTCCAGCAGCAACTATTTAACAATAAAAAGTGTTACATTATTTAAAAAAATAATAACATTAAAAAATAAAGGAAGGATTTTTTTAATGACCAGTATTTTTGTTGTTGTTATTAGGTGCCCTAGGTCAATTCCAACTCCTAGTGATCCCATGTACAACAGAACGAAACACTGCCCAATGCTGCATCGTTTTCACAATTGTTGCTATATTCGAGCCCCTTGTTGCAGCTATTGGGCCAATCCATCTCACCGAGGTCCCTGTTTTTCATCAAGTCTCGAATATACCAGGCTTGATAGCCTTATCTAAGACTGATTGATTATATGTCCAAAGTCCATGGTATGTAATTTCCTCCTCTATGAAGCATACTGATTGTAATTCTTGTAAGCCACAATTTGTTCATTCTTCTGGCAGCCCGTGTTGTGTGTGTTCAATATTTGTCTTCAACACCATAATCCAAAAATATTGATTCTTCTTTGACCCTCCTTTTTCACTGGCCAACTTTCACGTGCATATGAGGCCATTGAAAATACCATGGCTTGGGTCAGGAGCACCTTAGTCCTCAAAATGACACCTGTGCTTTTTAATACTTTAAAGAGGCCTTGCGCAGCAGATATGCCTCATGCAATACATCATTTAATTGTCTGTCTGCTGCTCCCATGGGCATCGATTGTGGATCTGAGGAAAATGAAATCCTTGACAATTTCAAGTTTGTGCAGCTTGAACTTCTTCCTTCAGCACCATTGGCTCTTGCTCATGCTGCCTCCTAAAATGACTGAATTTTGACCATTTCTTTTTGGTACAGAGGCTCTGTGTATTCTTTCCATCTTCTTTTGATGCTACTTGCATCATTCATTATTTTTCCCATGGAATCTTTCAATATCACAACTTGAGGCTGGAATGTTTGTCTTACGTTCTTTAAGATAGCTAGTGTATTCTTTATGGCTTTCTAACTTCAGGTCTTTGCATATCGCGTTCTATTTCACTTGTGTTCTTGGGTTGCCTTTCAAAATTTCCCATTCAGCTCTTTGACTTCATTATTTTTTCCATTTTCCTTAGCTACTCTGTGATTAAGAGCAAGCTTCTGAGTCTCTTCTGACATCGATTTAATCTGCTCTTTCTTTCTTGTCTTCCTAGTGGCCTTTGCTTTGTTCATGAATGATGACCTGATGTCCTCTTTCAGCTCGCCAGGTCTGCTAGCACTAGCACTGAATGCATCAAGCCTGTCTTGAGACACTCTCTAAATCCAGGTGGAATAGACTCACGGTTCTTCTGACTCTTGTGAGCTTGTTTTAATGTTCTTCAGCTTCAACCTGTATTTATATATGAGCAATTGATGATCTGTACCATAGTCCTTGCCTGGCCTGCTTTTAGATACTGATACTGAGCTTCATCAACATTTCCCAGAGAGTTAATTTGATTTCTGTGTATTCCACCTGGAGAAGTCCCTGTGTATAGTCATTGTTTATATGGTGGTTCAAAACAGATATTTGCTACTAATAAGTCATTGTTCTTGCAAAATTATTTCATGACATCTCCAGCTTCATGTCTTTCACCAAAATCAGATTTTCCAGCTACTGTTTTTCCTCTTTGTTTCCAGGTTTTGCATTCCAATCAGCCATAATTATCATTCCATCCCAATTTCATGTTTGATCAATTTCAGACTGAAGACAGAAGTCTTCAAGTTCTTCGTCACTAGCTTTTGTGGTTGAATATTAGTTGTGTTGATTTGATTTTCTTGAATTCAGAAAGATCTCGTTCTATCACAGAGAGCATTGTATGTCAAGATCTCAAAATGTCTGATAATTAATTCAATGCCATTTCTCTTGGTTGTATCATTCCCTGTATCATAAACCATACAGTTTTCTGCTTCAAAATAGGCAATACCAATGCCTACATGGTGATCTTTATGCATCCCATTTCATTGTTGATGACTTCCAATTCTCCTGGGTTCATACTGTGTACATTTGCAAGTTCCTTAATTAGTAGATTTTTGCAGCTGTTTCTGCTTACGTTGAGCCATGCCCTATAAGCAAATGAAGATCCCAAAGGCTCATGAGGTAGTTAGTTTATTGTGCCAACCTGGCCAATAAACACATGTGGGGTTAATTGAAGGGTGGAGTGATAAATGGCTCAGTGAGCCTCGCCTTTCTAGTTCTCGGGTCTCTTGCTTTGTGATGGTCGGGCCAGGGTGCAGCTGCCTTAGCCAGTTCCCTGCTTCAGCTGGCAAGGCTCCCTTCTTGCAAGGCATCCCCGAGGAGAAGCCGCATGGACCTACCCTGATGCAGCCCTGGGTGCTGGAGCAGCTGTGTGGAGACCCCTGCCAGCACTGAGATGCTTACACGTTCACTGACTCGGCTTTCCTCCTGCAGTCAGCTTGATAGTGTGTGTTTTGTGAGATGCAGGAGGACTTTGTGGATTGGTGTCGGACATATGGGTTAATGTTGGACTTGGGATTGGACAGCACTGGGTTGAGATGCTTTTTTTGATGTGCATTTAGCCTTTATATCAAACTCTCCCTTATACATGAGTTTCTGTGGATTTGTTTCTCGAAAGTACCCAGACTAACGCAGTTCCCATCCCAGAGACTTTAGTCCATTCGCATCGCATAATTGACTACTTTGAGACAGAAGTTCCTTGAGTGCCCAAGGACCCCAACATCTGACACCATCTGTGACGATGTTCTGCTTCCAGTCAGTAGGCCTTTAGTCTCTGACAATGATTCCAGACTATACATAAAATAACCAGTAACGATTTTTTCTGAAGTGGGCAGCTGAATCCTCTTCCATAGTCTGTTCTCAGTCTGGAAGTCCCTCTGGAACCTGTCCACTTTGAGTGACCCTGCTGGCATTTGAAAGACCAGTGACATCACTTCCGGCACCACAGCGGCACACAAGCCACCACAGTATGCAAACTGACAGACGAGTGGTGGGTGATGTGACCTAACATAACATAATTCACAATCAACCCATGACAGAATCTGCTGTGAGCAACCAAGCAATTGTGGGAAGATGAAAGTGGAATGTAACCCCCTTGCTCAGGTCACAATCCTGAGGCAATTGGAAGTTTCCAGTTGACAGAGTTTTGTAGGCATATATTATTAACCTTAGAATCTAAAAATTAGTTAAATTAAATGTTATGCAATGTTATTTCTCCAAAGAAGAGATTTTAGAGGGAAAAAAAGTTTATCCATTTAGTTCAACCTGAGCTGATTCAGATATGCAAATGATGAGGGCTAATTCTAGTTTATTCTACAAAGAAATGGTCAGGTGGTAGAATGAGTCAAATGCTGCACTGCTAACAAAAACATGGCAGTTTGAGAAAAAATGGCAGATTGCAAAAAGATCAACCAGTCAACACCCTTGCTGTTTCAGAAACCCTGCTAAGCTTTTGCTGCTCTATCCTATGAGGTCACTATGCGTTCGAAATGACACTCTAAGCAGGCTCTTGTGTGTTTGCTCCTTTTACTTTTTAAAGTCAAAATGTAGATATTTTAAAGAAGCTAAATTTAGATACAATAAGAAACACTTAAGAGCAATTAAACTTTATTTTAGTAGTGTCTTGTAGTTCATAATAAATAAGATCATAAATGCTTAAGATCTTTTAAGCAATTTGCTGATATTAAAATTGAGGTAAAAGATAGTTGTTTTAATTAGAAGTTAACATTTTTGGGGAAAGATATAGCTATATTCAAATCTGCTAAATAGTGTTTATTTTTCCTTTATTTTGTTCATTTTTCCTCATTTTAAATGGTTACTATAAGAGATATATAAGAACAATGTTTAAAGAACTCATTAATGATAGATTTATTTCATATAACCCAAACTACCCTTCTGACTGAAAGATTCATTATTTTCAATTTTTAAGGGAGGAATATTAATATTAAATAATATTTTTAAAATTTATTTCTGTTTTGAAACATCTGATTCAGTCTTTGATTGTGTGCTTCGGAGTAAAGAGTGGATTGGATTTACCAAACTACATGATCATTAAAAAAAGCTAATGATCTGGCATTTCTGACAGATCAAAGCTGCATGGGAAGTCATGTCACCTAACTTATTTCCTTTTTGGTAGGTAGCCTAACTGTGTGTCCTGTTTGCTTTATTCCTCATCCCAACATTCCTAGAAAAAAAATTTTTTTTCATGACTTTTGTCATTGCTCTACAACAGAGATTATGTCTGGATAATTTGACTTGGAGGAACAGCTAAGACTATTCCATGCATAGGGCCAGTGAAACATCCAAGGAGATTGTTCAAGCTTCATAAATGCCACTCTGATGGTTTTATCTGGTTGCTATAGTAGATATTTATATCTCGTGACTATCATTTTTATTTAATAAGACAATCTTAACTTTTTAACTGTTTTTATTTCTAATTTGTTTCTTTTAAATCTATTCACTTACCTACAGGCTTAATTAAGATTTACCTTTTAAACTTGATGTCTTCAAATTAGACATTCCTTGATTAAAAATTGTGGGTTATATTCAATTGTTAAAATAATGCATTTAGAGTATGGCACCTACATGCAAGAACCTAGTGCATTCTAGGCTAATAGATATAAATCACCTTAAGAACTGAAATAAAAATTTTAACATAGACCGACAAGTTAGAAAGAAGATGGAATGACTGAGAGAAATTTTTGTACTTTGTTATTTTTTTAGAGGGAAAAAGAAAGTAGTGTTATCTCAAAATAGAATGTCTGTACCATAAAGTGAGAGACAGTAAAGGCTAATTTGAGGTTATGTTGGTAAGTTGTAAAAAGTCTGAGGTGAAGTGAACTTTGGTTTAGTATAGAGAACCAGAAACAATGAAATGCTTAAAAATTGTATGAGATTAGGTCAGATTTGGTGTATTTATTCTTAAGATAAAAAAGGCTGATAAATCATCACAAAATGATCTATGAGTGATAATTCTAAATTAACAATAGGATCATAGTCATTTTAAAGGGGTTAAGTAAACCTAGAGGCTATATCATGGCTAGCTTATAACGATGATCAGTTCAAGTAAATGTTAATTATCATGTTAAGTACTTTTGGCGAGTAGAAGTGAAATTGAGAAATGATTTCGTATAGACCACATTGATCCTTGATAGAACTGAGAAACAATGGCAGAAGGTCTGGTAACTTAGGTTTGATGTTGTATTTTGAATTTTCAAGCATTGTAATTTGTTATATTTCAATTTGGTCTGATATCTGTCTGACTTTTAATTATCTTTGTTTATATTTGCATTGGTTCAGAAATTTCCCATCAGATATGAATATGTGCTGGGTGGTGCAGAGCTTCAGTAGTATGCCTTTTTCCCACAAGGCCAGCATTGAGCAATTAGTTCTGAGTTAGTGCACCTAGTGACATAGCCTTGGAAGGTTCTCTCTGGTCACAGTGAATTTTTTCATGAAAGCAGTTTCACTTGACTTTCATTTTTGTGATGACTAATTTAAAAGAACAGCATGCAGCTGTGAAATTTTATTTCCTCCTCTGGAAAAATGCCACAGAAATTGTGTTTTTGTTTGTTTGTTTGGTTGTTTTTAAAACGTTTTATTAGAGGCCCATACAACTCTTATCACAACCCATACATACATCAATTGTGTAAAGCACATCTGCACATTCATTGCCCTCATCATTCTCAAAATATTTGCTCTCCATTTAAGCCTCTGGCATCAGGTCCTCATTTTTCCCCTCATGAGCCCTTGATAATTTATAAATTATTATTTTGTCGTATCTTGCCCTGTCTGACGTCTCCCTTCACCCACTTTTCTGTTGTCCGTCATTCAGGGAGGAGGTCACATGTAGATCCTTGTAAACTGTTCCCTCTTTCCAACGCACTCTCCCTCTATTCTCCTAGTATCGCCACTCACACCACTGGTCCTGAAGGGATCATCTGTCCTCAATTCCCTGTGTTCCTAGTTCCTATCTGTACCAGTGTACATCCTCTGGTCTAGCCAGATTTGTAAGGTAGAATTGGTATCATGATAGTAGGGGTGTGGGGGGGAAGCATTTAGGAAGTAGAGGAAAGTTGTATGTTTCATCATTGCTACACTGCACCCTGACTGACTCATCTCAAAGTTATTTTTCATAAGGTTTTCCCTATTATCTGTCCCCATCCACCATTGAAACCAAAAGCCCAGAGGAATACGTGCCCTTGTTGCTATTGCCACACACGTCAGGGTAGCAAGCAGCCTCCAATTATCCCCTCTCCCTGTAGCTATAGTCCTTGGACAATATTTGCTGTACCAGCATTTTGGAGGATTGAAGGACTGACCTTCCTCAAGGGAATTATCCCCTATCACTTCTTTCACTAGTCTGCACAGGGTGCATAAGATTGGGGCAAAATGGGGAATGAAGGACCTCTAATACCCTATCGTACCCTAAAAGCTTGGTAGTTTTTTATTTTAGTGGGGCAAGGATAGGTTTGACCTTATCAATCACCACATCAAGGGCCACCTTGTCTTTATCTAACCACACAACCCCCAGGAACTTCACAGGGGCAGGAGAACTACAGATGAACACAACAGTATCGATATAAAAGAACCTGTGCACTGCCACAGGCTTGACTCACCTTTCTAGATTCTGTCCCACTAGACCACAGCATGCATTGGAGTTGTGCAAATACTCCTGAGACATGACAGTGAAGGTCTAGCTTTCACCATACCATTGAAAGGAAAAACTGTCCCTGTCCCAATGGCATCGGGTGCTGTGGAATGTTTATGATTTTATTTATAAGTTGAATCTAATTTTATGTATTAAAGAATATAAATTATATATATTTAAATCATTTTATTGGGGGTTCATAAAAGCAGTTTCTTTTATTTTTATTAAAGGCATTTATTGTCCATCTTTACTGAGATTTTTTTTCAAAGGGAGGGGCTAAGCACCAAGACTGACAATTCCATGTTGTTCAATAAAAGTAAACTGAGTACAAGTATTTCAAGTTATGCCATGAACTTACATCTCTATATAGCTGAATCCTTTGAATTGGGATCACAAAACGCAACACAAATTTGCCCTATTTAAAAACTTCTATGTTGGCCCCTCTCTGGACACCAAGGAGTGTTTGTGGGGAGGATGACAGCGCTGCCCTGAAGGATGACTGGAGACAAAGGGCTAAGGGGCATATGACAGTAGTGACAGGTGACAGCCCCAGCAGAGTACTAAAAGGGCTGAGGTTACCGATTCTCCTGTGCAAACTGATCCCTAAAGAGCAAAACCTCTACGGAGTTACTCTACAGATTTCATAGTGATTTATTTCTTTCCCCCATTTCCCTATCCTCTGGCCTTTCCCTAGCCCACAATCAACCCATGCAGGACTCACCATCACCGCGAGTAATGAAGACCCAGATACGCGATCCACAGCCGCTGCACCTCCACAAGGTCACCGGCATGAGCAGCAACACCCGGTTGCCGAATTTCCCAGCCTGGAACACGTTGACCAAGACCCTGCTTCGCACCCGCGTGGGGAAACTGCAGCGGCAGCTGCGACAGGGAGAATATGACTGCTTGAAGGGTGCTGTCCTGTTTGAAGGTGACTTCATGCCGGTCACCAGCGAAGGCCACACTATAGACATCCATCGCCATCCAGAAATGGTGACCATGGCCATCACCTGCACCAGCCCTCTCCTGCCCCTGCCCGACGTGCTGCTGCTGGCCCGGCCAGCCTCAGGACCCCCCGGGGCCCCCAAGGGAAAAGGCCAAAAGGCTCCCAAAGCCTTAGAGCTCACCCGGCTGGTGCCCTTGAAGTTTGTGAGGGTCTCCGTCCACAGTCGGGAGAAGCAGCAGCTCTGCTTGCAGTTTGCCTCCGGCCGCTCCTGCTACCTTCAGCTCTGCCCCATTGATCCAAACGATTTCCACCTTTGGGAGCAATTAATAAAGGTAATTTTCTCCCCAGGGGACCGTGGGTGTGGCGCCAGTCTTGAAAGGGGTACAGCCACCCCCGCTCGGGCATCCTCAGGAGAAGCTGTCCAGGGCCTCCCCACGACCCCCAGCATGTTGGAAGTGGCTCGCAGAGTGGTCAGCCTCTACGCCCACCCCAACCGGCCCGAGAAGCCTGCTCCAGAAAGTCCACCTCCCGCGCCTCCGCCCACACCCCTCCCCAGCAAGCCGGCGTCTAGTGAGTCGTGGGGCAGCCATGTGGACTCCGGGTCCAGCACGACCCCAGGGAGGGACAAAGGAACGGAGGCAGCGGAGGGAAAGAGGGAGGAGACCAGCCATCAGCTGGAGGGGTTTCCTATCATATGTGAGAGGCCTGCATCCTCCAGCCCTGCAACTGTGGGGTGCAAAAGGGCCAGACGCCGCAGGGAGACCTGCCCTGGCCGCTCAGGGGGCCACGGATTCACTACCCCCAAGCGCCCCCGCCCCCGCCCACTGCAACTGGTTCTGGGACATCAAGATCCACAGGAGTCAACCGGCTCAGGTCTCTGATCCCGAGCGCGAAGGGCACTCTGAAGGGTGACTCCCAAACTTGGTCCCACTTGGTGAGCAGTGGCCTTGAAGTCAAGCACCGTGCCTGAGAAAACAGAGGGTGACCAGGCCCTGCAGGTGACCATGCCAAGTCAGAAAGGACGACAGAAACAGCCAGAACTAAGACTGAGTATAGAGACATATCCCCAATAATTTGAAACTATTAAATGTGCAAAACATAGATGGTGTTCGTGTTTGAATTTTCGTGAATCTCACCAGCCTGTCAGTGACACCGCAGTTGACTCTGATAGCAACGCTCCTGCCTGAGAGCTACTCTCCTGCCCAGTTAGCTGTGGCCCACTTCACAATCAGCTCCCATCCATTCACATGGAGGCTCAGCACCACCACCAGTCCCCTTTCTGGCTTGAGTCCCTGAGGTTATGAGTAAGACTCAAAATGAGGGCTGGAAAGCTCCACTACCTTCCCCATCCTTTAAAACAAAAACTTTCCTCTGAAGCTTTCTTAGGAACAGTCCATTCGGACAGCAGCCCCACGAGAAGACATTATAACTAACCAATAGACTCTTCAAGGGGATGCTAAATAAGTATGGTTTGTCGTGACGCACTCTGGGTGTGTTAGTTGCCCAAGTAATTCCCAGATATTTAAGAGGGTAAATGACCACCAGAGAAGCAATATTTTCTGGTCGTCTTGCCCACAAATGGCCCACGGGCCCACTACACAATGTCACTAGGTTGTGTCTCAGAAATATGCCAAGGAAAAAATAAAAGAGTCAGTTTGGGCTAAAAAGCTGGTAAACCCAGAGCACCTCTCTTATTTTTCTAATCTTTAGCTGCTGCTTTTAAAAGATACAGGATTTTATCTTAGGCTGATTTCCCCCACAAGTTTTGGGACAAATAGAGTCAAGGTGTAGTTTTACTTTGTGGGTCTTATGAGAATTTTCCAACCCTCAAATGATCATCTTTACTGGGTTGGCACTTTCTGTAAATCCCAGAAGTCATTTGAAAGTTCTTTTGATCTTGCCATCTCCGTTTGCTGATTCCTGTACCTCCAGGGAATTTAACAGTAGACTCGAGCTAAGACTTTCAACTCTCATGAGGAGGTAGAATAACACATTCTTGGAAGTTAAAGATGTGTAGCCTCACCAGATAGAGGTGAGGTAGTAAGGGGCTACCCAGGAAAAATTCTGGAAACATGGGTTTGGGCTCCTTCCCAAACAGATTTTTTAACATGTTAGAGAATATGAGGATGTGTAAGGTCCCTATCATGATCTCCTCTGCTCTTTTTCAGATGAGAAACCAAAACACGGTATCTATGGATATACGTTGGGGATGTGTTCTTAAAAACAGAGACAAGTCTGATCCTTGGACCTAGAAAGAAACAGGCTTAGAGAGATGTAGACATGTGCTTCAGAGAAACATAAGATTCCTTCTACCTGGCACCTGTGGATGCTAGGCAACATTCTCATAGACAGAATCATCCAATGTACTAATAAAACTTGGCTTGTATTGAACAAGCAAGCCTGTGAACATGCTTTTGACATTTCGAAGCATCATTCAACTGGCAACCTTCAGTACTCCCCAGAACAATGTTGCAGACTAATATGCTGAAGGAACTAACCATCTTTCACTGCAGTATACCCCTGAAAATCATTTTGTGCATCCTGCTGTTTTCCAGCAGAAAAGGCAGGACGAAGCTTGGATTATTTGAATACATTCATTAATCTCTGTGTAGCCCGAGATGGCTTCTTGTATTCAGTGAGTAGATAAAAGCGAGGGCATCTTTCTTTCAGTTTGTATCAAAACAACCAAAGATGCACAGAACTTTGAGGGGAAAGGAAAGGCAGCTGGAAGACCATGACTTAGCAGAAAATGGCCGGAGCATTGAGCAATTACGGAAGAGCTGGGGCATCCTCAAAATCTTGAGAAAACTAGCTTACTGGTTCAGTGAGGCCATTCCCCAATGGTTTTCTCCATCTTATTCCTTGTGGAAAGAGATTTTCTACCTCCTGAATATCCAACCTGAACAAGTATCTCTAAGTTTCAATAATTGGAATGCAAGCTAGAATCATCCACGTGCCAACTCTCATGAGCTAAGTCACCCTGGCTGCTAGCTAGACATATATAATGGCTTCCTGGCATCAGAAATGTCTACCGATATTAGGATTTTCCTCTTACAGCAAATACTGAAGAAGAAAAGAACGAATCAGTTAACTTGTGGCTATCTTTACTTAGATAGCATCCTTAATACCTGTGTTAACATTGGTAGCAATGTATGCCAGTGAACAACATTAAAATGACCGCCTCCTCTTAAATACTTGTACTCACACAGCAACCATCTAAGTGAGGCATCGACTAAGTCCATGTGGAAGAAGCACGCCAGTCTGTGTGCTCTAAGAGTTGTAAATAATATAATCCACATCTAAAGGAGGAAGTTATATGAGAGCTTAAATTGTGAGCATCTGGTTTTCGGAAGCATATGGATGACAGTGGAAACCCAAAATTCATTTGCAGTGACCACATATGGATTAAGCATCTGGTCAATGCCCTCTGACCATAGCTGAGGGAGATGAGAATCCCTGTTACTAGACACAGGCTATTGTACAGTTCAATTATGGCAGATACGCTTATATCATTTGATATCATAACTTTTGACCTATTTGAAAGCTGCTTCAGCTTTTTTGTTAAAAAATGTGTGTGTGTGTGTGTGTGTGTGTGTGTGCGCGCGCGCGGGCGCGCTTACAAACCTGGTTACCCCAGAGGATGTACACTGGTGCAGATAGGAACTGAAAACACAGGGAATTCAGGACAGATGACCCCTCAGGACCAGTGGTGAGAATGGCGATACCGGGAGGGAGGAGGGAATGGAGGATAGAAGGGGGAACCAATTACAAGGATTTACATATAACCTCCTCCCTGGGGGATGGACAACGCAAAAGTGGGTGAAGGGAGATGTAAGGCATGACAAAACAATAATAATTTATAAATTATCAAGGGTTCATGAGGGAAGGGGAGCAGGGAGGGAGGGGAAGGAAAAAATGAGGAGCTGAATCCTGGAGCCCAGGCGGAAAGCGAGTGTTTTGAGAGTGATGAGGGCAACGAATGTATGTGCTTTACACAATTGATGTGTGTATGGATTGTGATAAGAGTTGTATGAGCCCCAATAAAATGTTTTTTAATGTGTGTGTGTGTGTGTGTGTGTGTGTGTGTGTGTGTATGTGCAGGAGGGGGGAAATACATGTAGATTAAGTCTCTGGTGAGTCCCTTCTGACTGTAGATCAGAGTCTGGTGAGTCCCTTCTGACTGTAGATGTGGATAGCCTTGCTAACATGGAGAAGAATGCATTGGAAAGTGGATTGTTCCAGAGGTAGTTAGGTTACAATTTAGCACCCTACCATGTGATCTCCCTTATTGTCCATTTAATTTTGTTCCAGTTTTTAGTCTTTTCTGCTTTCTTTTCGACTGAGGTTTTGGTCTTTGTTATTCCTGTTAGTTTTTATTTATTTTTAAATGTTTTCCTGTATATGAAATCCAGGATAGGTAAATCTACATAGACACAGGAACTGGTTTAATGGTTCCTTGGGGGTATAGTAGGGAAGGTTGGGGGAAATGGGGGAGCTTATAACAACAAGGCCAAGAATGAAGAAATTGTTCAAAAACTGATTCTGGTGATGATTGTATGAGTCTTCTTGATGTGATTGAAGTATAGAATTGTTTGATATGTGAATTATATGCTAATAAAACTGTTAAAATGGTCTCTATTACCTATCTTGTCTGTTGTTGTTAGGTAGTATTGAGCAGCCCTATATACAACAGAATGAAACTCTCCCTGGTCCTGCACCGTCTTCACAATTGTTATGTGGAAGCCCATTTGCACAGCCACTTTACCATGCCATCTCCCTGAGGAACTTCCTTTTCTCACTGGCCTTCTAACTTGCAAAATATGATGTCCCACTCCAGAGATTGGTAGCTCTTGATAACCTGCCCAGATTATATGAGTCAAAACCTTGTGACTCTTGCTTCTAAAGAGCATTCTGACTGGACTTGTTCCAAGACAGATTTGCTTGTTCTCCTGGCAGAACGTGGTTGAAATACATCAATTCTGCCATATTCTTTATTCATTTTTTAAATTTCCCATGCATATGAAGTGACTAAACCTACCAAAATTTGAGTCAGGTGCACCTTAATCCTTAATCCTCCAAGTGATATCCTGGCTCTGCAGCACTTTAAAGGGGAGCTATGCCCAATGCAACGTCATTTGATTTATGGACTACTGCTTCCATGAGGGTTGATTGTGAATTCAATCAACATAAATCCTTGGGAATAAAGCTGTCTGTTGGTTCAGTGATGAATATTTTTGTTTCCTTTCCATTGAGCTGCATTACATACTGAAGGCTGCAGTCCTGGGTCTTTGTTAGGAAGGGCTCCAGGTCATTCTCTCTTTTAGCAAGCAAGAATGTGTCATGTGCGTACTGCAGGTTGTTAGTAAGCCTGAGTCTATTCCTGGTGCTGCATTCCTCTCTGAATAGTTCAGTATCTTGGATTGTTGCTCAGAGTACAGTTTGAATTTGTATGGTGAAAGGACACGACACCGATGCACACCTTTCTTGATTGTAAACCATGCAGTATTCCCTTGTTCTCTTAGAAAGATCACTTCTTGGTCGACACAGAATTTCCACGTGAGCATAAGGAAATGTTCCTGAAATCCATTTACCTAAATGTTACACAGTGTGTTAGAGTCCACATAGCCAAATATCTTTGCATAGTTAATAAACCATGAGTAAATATCTTTCTGGTATTCTGTTTTCAGCCAAGATCCACCTGACTTCAATAATGGTATCCCTCATTCAGCATCCTCTTCTGACTTCAGCTTGAATTTCTGTCAGCCTCTTTTTTTTTTTTGCTGTATTGTTATAGCCACTTTTAAAATTATCTTCAACAAAATTGTACTTTCATTAAATATTAATGATATTGCTAGATAATTTCCACATTCTGTTGGGTTATCTTTCTTTGAAATCAGCACAACTATGGATCTCTTACCATCAGATAACTCGTTAATTATCTTCCAAATTTATTGCTATAAATATATGAGTTCTTCCAGTGCTTCATCAGCTTGCGGAAACATTTCAGTTGGCATTAGCCTTGTTTTTTGCGAATCCCTTCAGTACAGCCAGGACTTCTTCCTTCAAGACCATTAATTCTTGAGCCTGTGCTACCTCTTGATATGGTTGAGTGGCTACCGATGCTCTTTGGTGGAGCGACTGGGTACTCCTTACATCTTTTCTTGCTGCTTCCTCCATGGTTCAATATTTCACCATTTCAACTCAAGACTGGAATTTTTTCCTCAATTATGTCAGCCTGAGATATGCTTACTGTATCTGCCTTTTTGGCTTTCTAACTCCAGGTCCTCACACACTTCATTTTAATACTCTACTGCATCTTCATGGGGTTTCTCTTGAAATGTTCTATGAATCTCTTTTACTTAATCATGTCTTCTTTTTGCTTTACCCCTCTACAATTAAGAGCAGGTTTCAGAGTCTCTTCTGACATCTACTTTGGTATTCTCTTTCCTGTGTTTTGTAATGACCTTTTGCTTTCTTCATCAATGATATTCTTGATGTCATCACACAGTTTGTTAAATCTTCTGTCATTACTGTTCAATGCATCAAATCTCTTCTTCAAATGTTCTCTAAATTTGGGTGAAATATAATCAAGGTCATATTTTTTGGCTCTTGGGGATTTATTTTCATTTTCTTCCTCTTCAGCTTTAACATTCAGAGGAGCAATTTATGGCCTGTTCTACAGTTGGCCTCTGGCCTTATTTTGGCTGATCTTCAGCTCCTCCATTGCCTCTTCCCACAAGTACTGTCATTTTGATTCCTGTGCATTCCGTTTGGTGAGGACCATACGTAAAGTAATCATTTGTGTTGTTGAAAAAATGTTTGCAACAAAATCTCTGGCCTTGCAAAATTCTATCTTGTGCTCTCTCCAGCTTCATTTCTGTCTCCAATCCAGTTTCCAGCTACTGTTCCTTCCTCTTTTTCCAACTTTTGAATTACAATCACCAATAAATTATCAATGCATCTTGATTTCATGTTCAATATGTTTCATACTGAAAAGTTCCCAGAATACTTCAATATCTTCATCACCAGCATTAATGGTGGGTTTGTAAATTTAAATAATTAATTGTATCAGCTGGACTTCTCTATAGGCATATCATAGCATTGTACTTTAAAATACATCTTAAAATGTTCCTTCTGATGATGAATGTGACACCATTCTTCTGGGATTTGTCATTCCTGGCATGAAAATATATACATATCAATGCATGACTCAAAATGGCCAATTGCAGTGAATGTCAGCTCACTGATACTTAGAATATTAATCTCTTGTGATGGATCTCTTGTGCTCCAATTTTATTTTTGATGATTTCTAGTTTTCCTAGATTTGTATTTTGAACATTCAACAATCCAAATTTTTTTTTGTTTTAATCACCTTTAATTCTCCACGGCATGCTCATTCTTATTCTTTTTTTTTTTTTTACATTTTATTAGGGGCTCATACAACTCTTATCACAATCCATACATATACATACATCAATTGTATAAAGCACATCCATACATTCTTTGCCCTAATCATTTTCAAAGCATTTGCTCTCCAACAATCCAATTATTAATGGATGTTTACAGCCATATTTTTCTCATTTTGGGTCATGCCCCATGACCAAATAAAGGTCCCCAAAGCTTTCCTCCATCACATCATTAGGTAGACTGCCTTTAGGTGTCAGCTCTTCCCCACTCTTATTTTGAATGCCTTCCATCCTGAGAACATCTCATCTTCTGACATGACACCTGGCAATGTCCTGCTGCCATTCATAAGGATTTCAATAGCTAGACCCTCAGTAGTGGAGAGCCTACTCCTTCTTCATGGCCTGTTATTCTTCTGGAACCTCTGCTGAAACATGTTCACCTTGGGTGATCCTGATGGTATTGGAAATACCAGCGGCATTGCTTCCAGCTTCACAGTAACATGCAAGCCACCGAAGCACAACAAACAAGATGTGAGATTCAGGTGATGCATCCAGTCTGGTGTGTCACATAGCCCTTGAGGGTTGTGGTTTTATTTCTCTGTTTAATTTTCTTTCAAAAAGATTATCATGAAGTGTACCCAACACAGCAGAACCAGTACTACTGATAGCAACAGCAAGAGGCAAAGAAGAAGTATGAATTTGGAAGTAAAACAGTAAAAAAAATTAACACCAAAACAGTGAAAGCAATTGTTTGCAATTTAATCATATTAGTAACATATCCAAATCACACAAATCCTATTTCACAGACAATACCATTGATACGAAGTGACATACGGCAGTAAAATGATAGCTTTCTCAAATAAGTAAGAAATCAGTTGGGACTCTCTTGGGGCTCTCCTTCCTGATGAGGGTGTTTCCAATGTTCGACTTAGGATCCTTTACCCACCTGTCCATTTATCACTCATGCAGTTCGCTGTTTGTATGTTGTCGTCAGTTGATTCTGACTCATTGTGACCCCACCTGTGCAAAGCAGAAATGCCCATTGGGTTTTCAAGCTTGTGACCTTCCAAAGCTGAATGCCAGGCTTGTGCTCCAAGGTGCCTGACCTCTTAAAAAGACAAATGAATTTTGAACTACTGGATATTTCAAGGGGGGAAAAGTCTTAAAAGACAACTGATGCTATAGTGAGTGGATATGTGAAGGGGCTTTGAAAAATTGAGGAAAATGGAACTAAACAATAATGGAATTTGTCCATGAACTTTTTGAAGCTGCTTCATACATGGAAAAATGAATCATCTCCATTACTTCCTGCCATATCTAAAACTTGATTAGAAGTTTATGGTAGACTTAAATATAAAAGCTAAAATTGTAAAACTTCCAAAAGAAAGCATAAGATAAATTTTCCTATCCTTGGGGCGTGGCAGCCTGTTCACTAGGAATGATCTTTTACTTAGGAGGGTGGAGTGTCGGGGTCCTATTTGGTTTGAGGTCTAAGCTGTGCTGACCCATGTAACTCTAAGTCACTGGCACATGGAACTGAAATTGCCTGCTTTCTATTTTCACTCTGGGTCAGTACTGAGAGAAAAAGAGAATGAGGATTACTGGCACTCCTGACTACCAATGTCCAAGAACACACGAGTCTAATGTTTTGTTTTCCTTGGACATAGGTATTACTAGCTTTTTGAAGGCATGACAAGAGTGAATGATAATGGTTTCTAAAACTTCTGATATCTCTGGGAGAAGCCTGCTAAGATTCACAAGGGACCACTAAGGCAACTATTTTGTCCAGCCTGTTCTTGGTAACTGTCTCTTTTTTCATCTCTGTTGTGATGTTTGTGTTTAAGCCTTCTCAGATAATTACTGGGGTGAGAATTGGCAGTTGAACACAACTATCAGAACCCTATCAGTGTCTGTGCCCTCTGCCATCTTCCTTTTCCAATTCGACTTTGGCAAGATAGGCAGAATTATCTCCAATCATGCCATCAAAGGACTCCCCTATTAGCATGGCCCCTTGGTCACCAAAGCAGCAGCCTGATTCTCTGAAACAGGAAAAGCGGTCCCAGCTCCACAATGTATCAGTCTCATCCTTTCCCCTCCATGTGAAGCTCTTGTCACATCCATTAGGCAAATCCGTGTCATAGCCATGAATGGCAAAGCATATATCAAAGGATGAGAAAACAGAAGTGAAGAAAAACACTTTAGTTTAACAAATGAACGAAAAGAATTACAGAGCCACCCACTGAGTGTGGAGCTTTGAGCTCTGCTTTAAATGCAAACTAAAGTTACCCGCTGGAGAAATTGTATCACAGGGAACATTTCCCTAAGAGAAATAAATTGTGGGCATTGGTTAGAGAAATTTCAAAAGTTCTCTCCTATTAGATGTCCTGTAAACCTACATGGTGTGATTTTTTAAAATTTTCAAATGCCCAGTAACAGCTATTTGAAGACATTAAAATCTCATTATTAGTCACCTGGTGACACTTAGTCGCAAGAATTGCAGTCTTCAACGTGGATCACAGTACAATGTGAACACAATCAAAATCCTCACAAGTCGACTAACAGGTATCATCATGATAAAGCAGGGAAATATTAAAGTTGCAAGAATTTCCCCTCATTTGAGACTTAATCAATGCTCATGAAGACAGCAGTCAAGAGATTAAATGATGCTTTGCACTGGGTAAATCCACTGCACAAGTGTTGAAAAGCCAGGAGCTACTTTGAGGACTCTTACCATAGTGAATGAAGGGGGAAGTGCAGAGTGGAGACCCAAAGCCCATTTCTCAGCCACTGGAGATCCCCTCACAGAGGGGTCTAGGGGAGGAGATGAGTCAGTCAGGGTACGATGCAGCACTGATGAAGCATACAGCTTTCCTCCAGTTCCTAAATGCTTCCCCCCCACTCCCACCAACTATTATGATCCGAATTCTACCTTGCAAGTCTGGATAGAGCAGAGGATGCACACTGGTGCATATAGGAGCTGGAGGCAGAGGGAATCCAGGGTGGATGATACCTTCAGGACCAGGGGTGTGAGGGACAATACTGGGAGGGTAGAGGGTGAGTGGTTTGGAAAGAGGAAACTGATTACAAGGATCTACATGTGACCTCCTCCCTGGGGGATGGGCAACAGTAAAGGGGGTGAAGGGAGACGTTGGACAGGGAAAGATATAACAAAATAATAATTTATAAATTATCAAGGGCTCATGAGGGAGGGTGGAGGTAGGAGGGAGGGGAAAAAAAGAGGACCTGATGCCAAGGGCTTAAGTGGAGAGCAAATGCATTGAAAATGATGAGGGCAAGGAATGTACAGATGTGTTTTACACAATTGATGTATGTATGGATTGTGATAAGAGTAGTATGAGCCCCTAATAAAATGTTTTAAAAAAAAGAAGAAGAGGACTAAGGTGCATCTGACCCAAGCCATGATGTTTTCAGTGGTTTGTAATCCACACTGAAGGCTGCAGTCCTTGATGTTCATCAGCCAGTGCTTCAAGTCCTCCTCAGTTTCCGCAAGCAAGGTTGTGTCATCTGCGTATTGCAGGTTGTTAATAAGCCTTCCTCCAATCCTGAAGTCCCTTTCTCCTTCATAAGGCCCAGCTTCTCTGATTATTCTCTCAATACAGAATGAATAAGTATGATGAGAAGATACAACTCTGACACACATCTTTCCTGACTTTAAACCATGTACTCATTCTGCCTACACAACTCCCCCTTGATCCATGTAGACTTTCCCCATGAGCACACTGAAGTGTTCTGAAATTCTAATTTGGTTTTTTTTTTTAGTCATTTTATTGAGGGCCTGTACAACGCCTTTAAAATTTTTTATATGTTTTTTAAAAATCATTTTATTAGGGGCTCATACTACTCTTATCACAATCCATACATACATCAACTGTGTAAAGCACATCTGTACATTCATTGCCCTCATCATTCTCAAAACATTTGCTCTCCACTTAAGCCCCTGGCATCAGCTCCTCATTTTCCCCCTCCCTCCCTGCTCCCCTCTCCCTCATGAACCCTTGTTAATTTATAAATTATTATTTTGTCATATCTTACACTGTCTGACGTCTCCTTTCACCCACTTTTCTGTTGTCCATCCCTCAGGGAGGAGGTGAAATTCTAATTCTTTTCAAGACTATCCATAGTTTGTTATGGTCCACACAGTTGAATGTCTTTTCATAGTTAATAAAACACAAATAAACATCATTCTGAAATTGATTCAAGATCCATCTGACATCAGAAATGATCTTACAAACAAACAAACAAACAAAAAGAAATGATATTCCTTGTTCCACATGCTCTTCTGAATGCAACCTGAATTTCTGGCAGCTCCCTGTCAGTGTACTGCTGGGCCCATTCTTGGATGAGCATCAGGAAAATTTTCCTTCCATGTGGTATTAATGATAATGTTCTATGATTCTTCTTTGGCCTTCCTTATTCAGTGTCCAACTTTCACATGCATATGAGGGAATTGAGAATACCACGACTTGGGTCAGGTCCACTTTGGCCTCAAGGTAATATCCTTGCTCTTCAACACTTTAAAGAGGCCTTGCATTGTTTAGTCTCTTCACTACTGCTTCCATGAGAATTGATTGTGGTTTCAAGCAACAAAAAATAAATCCTGACCACCTCAAACTTTTCTACTTTTATTATGATGTTACCTAATGGTCTCCTGCAATTCTTGACAGACAAGAATTGGTAGTAAAGTGTAGAGGCTTTATATTGTAATTCAGGGGAGAGCTGCCATTTCCTCTGGGTAATTTCTCCATCTTTTAGGCAGTCCAGTTGGGGACCAAACATATAAGCACACAGTGAATGGTTCACTTAACCCAAACAGAGACTTCAGTGGGATTGCTATATGAATGGTGGTAAAGACATTGTCTTTCTCCTGAAGCTTCTGGCTTAGGTGTATGAGTCACTGCAGCAAGCAATAGCCATCTTCAATGACATTGGAAAAGAACCTGACTGAACAAGAAGACAAGTGTGTGAACAATATATGTAAGAGGTGAATGAGAGAAACACGGGTGCTGTTGATTTTGAGTTTCTCGTTCTTGGCTCTTAAGGTCCGGTGCTCAGCTCTTCTTTTATATTTTGAGCAACACAGTATCTTTCTCTACCTGAGCCTGAAAATGCATTTTTCCCACTTTGTTTGCCCCTTGGTATATATCTACAATCCAAATAGTCTTGAAAAAAATCCTGCACTAAGAAAATATATGATTTTTAAGAGAGAATGAGGCAGTAGGAGAAAGACACAAGGAAAAGCATATTGTAGAGTGAGCATTTAGAGTCAGTACAGAGGATAAATTGGGTGTAGAGGGAAGGTCAGGGACCTATGCCTGGAAATAGAGGGGAAGACTAAATCCAAAACAAACAAACACACTGCAATCCAGTCAATTCTGACTCATCGTGAGGCAAAGAGTACTAGAGGTAGCCTGCTGTTAATCAGTGCTGGGAAGGTGACCTGGCTAAGATCGTGTCTGTTTAAAACTTGGTTTGCAGAAAAACTCAAATGTAACAGCCAGCCCCACGTCCCTTGCAGTGAAATGCACCTTCAAATTTCAGAATGTTCTAGATCAGCAGGTTAGGAAAAACAAAACCATCTGGGCAAGCAGGGTCCTTCAGATAAGGGATGGAGCCTAACGCCTGAGGGAGGGACAGGATGCCTCCGGTTTCTGTGAACCAGGTCTCCTCCGTCCCATTGCTGAAGCCCTCTGATCATTATATTTAAAAATAAAAAAATAACTGTTAAAACTCCATCAACTTGCCACATCGTTCAGGGAACATTACCTGCTCGCTTCTCACTGAATCTCTGAAGCAGTTTGGGGCGTTTCCAACCCTACTGCTTCCTTCTGTCAAGTCCTGGAGAAGTACGCTTAGAATGTCTCAAGTCAACCTGGTCTCTGCATTGGACTGAAAAATGACAGGCATCCTGGACCTAATCACCTGGCATCCATCACGACCCTGTAAGACAGAATAGAAATGCTCCATAGGATGTTCAAGGCTGAAGTCCTTTAAGGAAGCTGGTGGGTTGCAATGACTGACAGCTGGTGGGTTGCAATGACTGACAGCTGGTGGGTTGTAACGACTGACCTTTTTTTTTAGGAGCTGAGTGCTTCGGCCCCTGTGCCACCAGAGACCCATGGCATAGAGGGGAAGGGAAAAACTCCAAACCCAGCGCCAAAGAGTCACTACTGATTCACAGTGGCCCCCTGTGTGCTTCTGAGCCTGAAACTGTGTACTGGAGTAGAAGCCCAGTCTTTCTCCCAAGGAGCTGCTCGCAGTTTCTGTAGGAACCCAACTTAGCACGAAGGACTCCATTATGTTTAAAACTGCCAGCACCAGGCTGGCCCTACCGTCCGTCCCCTCTCGATATCCTGAGGGCCTTGACTCTCTTGAGATGTCTCCAGACCCCTCCTAATATCCTGTTTGCCCAATAAGCAAGACATGTAATCTATCCTGCCAGACTCTGATGTGTCACCTGCAGGGGTTCCCTCTTAGGCCCACCCCATGTCTTGCCTGCCGGATAAGCAAAGGATGTGCCTGTCTGAATGTTCCCCCTTCATCCAGCCCTCTGCCTTAACTGTTATATAAGAACTCTGATTCCTTTGCAGGGGGTCGAGAGTGAGTTAGACACTAGTCATCTCTCGTTCCAGCAGCAATAAGGGAGTTTAGCTTTATTAAAAGTGATGTGATTTGAATCTCGTCTGAGTCACAGGAGTTTCAAACTGCCAACCATGGGCATCAGAGGCCAACACATAACCACTACACCACCAGGGCTCCACAGAGGGAAAGAAGAGCAGTAGAAAAGACTAGATAGGCATCAAGAAGAGGTTCATCTGGCATGAACCAGATTTAGGAGACTTTTGGTAAAATCTGCTATTGCTAGGTTTCTCATACGTTTATTTTAGAATTAACATTAAAAAAATTCTGTCTGGTGGTGATGACAGCACAATCTTTTCAGTGATTGTTGGGTGCTGCTGACTTGCTTTCCGTTCATAGCAACACTGTTGGACGGAGTAGAACTGCCCTGTAAGGTTTCTCAGAGGCAGACTGACCATCTTTCTTCTGCAGAGCAGCTCAAGGCTTCCAACCACTGACCTTTCTGCTAGCCGCTGATTGCTTAATCACTGTGCCACCAGGTCTCCCTCATCAGTGATTGGAGACTCCAGGTGTTTTCCTTTGAGCAGGCAGGTTGACACCTGGAGTTTGAAAACAATAAGAAGTCACGGAAGAGTTTTACACTGCGTAGATGGGAGGTGATGGTAGGTCACATTTGAATATTTAGAATGATCGCTTTGACCATTGTGTAGAGAATGGATTGAGTGAGAACAAATACAAAAACTATGTGGCAGGTGTTGCTCTAGAGTCTGGAAGTGGGTCTTGAACTAAAGGCTAACGTTGCTGTCTTGAGAGAGCTCCCCACGTTAGTGGAGGAGTTAGACTAGGCACACACGAATACACTCATGTACACATTAGAGGGAACTGCACATTTCCTTGTAAAATTTGAATGACAAGGTAATGTATTTTTTTCATGATTTTTTGGAAGCTCCTTCCAAAAAATATATTCCAGTTGATGAGATGTGCTAGCAACAAAGTAAAGCAGGACATGAGGACATGGAGTGCAGGGATTTCAGGATCCAGGTTGCTGTTTCTTTACTAGAAAATCTCATTTAAGCAAAGACTTGGAGGAAATCAAGGAATTCCAGGTACAGGTAACAGCAAATTCAAGGTAGGTGTGTTTGCAAAACAGCAAGGAGACCAAGAAGGCTGGAGGGAAGTAAGCAAGTGGGGAAGTGGTAAGAAATGAGAAAGAAAGGTGGTGAGAGTCAGAGCACGCCAAGTGCTGAAGACCAGTGCAAAACGTTGTGTTTAACAGTGCACGCGAGGAGATGCCAATGGATGATTGTGAATAGGGAAGAATTACAACCTGAAAGAACTTGGAAATATTTGCTCAGCTGCTTTGTGGAGAGTAGACTTTGGTGGGGGGAGTGGGGATGGGGAGTGGGGGTAGAGCACTTCGGAAGCTATTTGTATTAAACTAGATCGAGGCTTCTCATCTTTAGCACTATTGACATTTTGGAGCAGATAATTTTTTTTGTTCTTGTAGGAAAGTCCTGTGTGTTGTAGAATGGTTAGCAGTATTCCTAGGCTCTCAACCCCTTCCTCCTGCTGTGACAACCAAACATTGCCAAAATCCTCAAGGGAATGAGGTGGGCAAAACCAACCGCAGTCAAAGGCCCTTGATAGAGCTAAGAGATGATGTAGACATGGAGGGGTGGTAACTGTGGGTGGGGAGACATAGGGAGATCCTCATTGCAGGCTGAAGGCAAGACACACAAGATCTGTTGATACGTTAAGTGTGGAATGTGTGAAAAAGATGAATCAAGATGGTTTCAAGAATCTTGACTTGACCCAATGGGAGCATAAAGCTGCCATATACTAAGATGGAATAAAAAGCAGGAGGGTCAAATTTGAAGAGAAATCAGGAGTTAGAGGTAAGATATGTTGCATTTAAGAAGCCTGTTGAATCCCAAAGGAGATGCCAAGTAGGCAGTTGCACACATACTGAAGTCTAGAGCTCAGGGATGAAGTCGGGCTAAAGCTATAAATGGGAGAATCATTAACTTGTATATGACATTTAAATACATGAAACTGAATGAGCTTATCTAGATAGTGAGTATGGATAAAGAAGGTGTGCTTAGCAGATGTCATACACTGTATGATAACCTTCCTTTCAATGGAGCAAGGACCTGGGAGTGGTTCCTATCCAGCAGAATCTGGCAAGGTGATAGGAAGTCACTCCTATTCCATCCCATAAGACTATTCTAATAGATTGACGTGAGAGGCTCTCCTGCTGACCTTGAAGAAGCAGTCATGCTGCAAACTTCCTGGGGAGAGGGCCACTTGACAGAGACTGCATGTGGGGCTCTAAGACCTGAGATTGACCTTCAGCCAAGAGCAAGTAAAATGCTGGGGCCCTCATTTATGCTGGCACCAGGAAATTCATTCTACAAACAACCTGAGTGATTGTAAAAGTAGATTCTTCCCCAGTTGGGCTTCCAAATGAGAACATAGCTTGGCCAATAGCTAGAGAAAGAATCTGAGCAGAAGACACAGCTAACTGGTGGGTGGAAACCAGGAATGCTGCTAAATAATCTAGATTGCATGTTGTTGTTTTCCAAAAGTTTTATTCAGCTATAATTCACATATCATATCATATACTTCCAAAGTTCATTTATATTTAAAAAAGGAGCTGTATATACATCACCACAATCAGTTCCAGAACATCCTCCCAACTTTGTATTCATTATCTGCTCCACATTTCCCTCCAACCACCCCTGCTGTATCGCCAATAAGCCTTTATATCAGTTATATTGTCTCTATACATCTGTCTATCCAGTGTTTCTTATAATGGAAAACATACTCATAGAAAACAATTTTTTTAAGAAGAAAGAAAAGACCATGATATTAAATAAAATAAGCCGGAGGAAAAACACCCCTATCAAAGAAAAAAAAGCAGGAAATATTGAAAACTAAAGCAAATCCAAATGTGTCTAAAGGGTGATCAAATAACCAGGTACCATATTTAAGCCTAATTAAGTCTGCCGTAATTGAGTTCATAATAGTCTCACTTTTCTTAACTGTGGTCCAAGATGATACATTAGAGGCTTACTCTTAATCGTAGGGATCCTGCAGATGGATTGGGGCTTCCACTATTCTCCATAGCTGCCTGCAATTTGGGTGTTGACAATTTAAGCTCTGATAAATTTCCCATCATCATATTTGAATTTTGGTATTTATCACCCTTGTGTCACACAGGATGATGTGCTTTTCCATGTAGACTTAGTTGACGTCTCACTTAAGTAACTACTTGCTTGAATATAAGCCTGTGGTAGTTATACATTTTCATGTCAACTTGTTAAAAGAATGAAGGAGTGGAGCCTAGCCTGTCAATTAAGTCACAGTATGATGATCCCTCCTTGTGGGCGTGGCCTTCTCATGAAGATTCTGGGAACTTTGTCTCTCTTGACTCTCACTAAAAGAGGTGGGCCACTATCTCTCTCCCTCTCTGCTTCACATTCCAGTTGAAAATTCCACATGGAGCACTGCTGATGGCATCCAGAGCCCTGGAGATCTGTCCGCTGCCATTGGATCCACAGGATTGTCCACCTACTGGCCTGTGATCTTCCTGCATTTGGCATCACTGCATGTGCTGTGCTAGTCTAAAGAGGAATTCATGGGCTACTATCAGGCTTTTGGGCTAATATCAAACTTGGGGGCTTGATCTGGACTGGGCTGGGATGTTTTGTTGATGCATAATTGCTACTCGATATAAAGTTCTCTCTTACATATATATGAATGGCTCTGGATTTGTTTCTCTAGTCTACCTGATCTAACATATTATGGTACCTTGGTAGTGGGGTACTAGAGGAACAAATCATGAAGATGGAGAATGGATGTGTGTCTGACCTCTGTCTCATGGTACTTTTTCCTCTTTAGCTAGCCGGAGGTCAGACATAGCCATGCAACTTACTGGGTTGTTTTCTGGAAAGAATATGGCAGTTAAAGTTTTGATTATTTCCTTTGGTTGTTGTCTTTGGTTATTCTGGTTTGAAACACCAAAAATAGATGTGATAAATATAGATTTTGAACTCAGGGGGAGAAATTGCCCTTTGAATTTCCTAGAGACCATGCTGCTTAGTGAAAATAACTGACAGAGGGTCAAAATGGCTGACAGAAAGCCTGGTCCTGGCTTGATGCTGTCAGAGGCCTAAGGCCATATCTTGTCTCAATGGCATAGTTTTAGACAAGAATTAAGATAAGATAGATAAGGATTGAACTTGATTGTTTAAAGGGAAAATGAGTTTAGGATCTGGCTGTATTAGGTTTATACTGCTTTCTTCTGCCTCTTGTTATTGATATAATGATTGATAGAAATAATTATTGGAAAGTATACCTAGAGAGTTTGTAAGCCTACTTGCTTTTAGCCATCAATTTGAATCTTTAAATGGGTTAGGACAAGCCTAAAAAAGATAAACCCCACCCAGTGCTTTGGAATACTCAAGACATTTGCATTCAAAGAGACTTGACTAGGACACTGTTGACAGACTGAAGAAGGAAAAAAAGGTTCTTGGATTGGGTTAGACTTAAGTGCAAGCCCAAAATCCATTAACTTGTCTATGGATTACATATGTCTCTGGTTTACTTTAGAGACCTTATTATCGTTTCATGACAAAGAACATTGCCAATGTTCCCTTAGGGTATAAGGTAATGCTATTGATAGTGCCATTAATTTATCTAATGGTATAGAATTACACATTCTATTGAAAGAAAGGAAGTTATACAAGTATAGGAAAATATGGAATGATTCACAAATGTGTGTGTTATCATTATTCAGGGGCCCACTTCTATATAGAGCTCCAATTTTAGTATATGTCCTGCTGACCTGAGCCCAAGAATACATGTTGACTAGAGTGAACCAAGAATGGGGAATGAAAACAGGAAGATCAAATGTGTACACCAATGTTTTCTAGTAGTGTTTGCATTTGCTCACATACACTTTAATAGAATTTATGTTCACCTTGAACATTTTTAAGTTTACACCTGAAATTTTTCATCATAAGTTTATATAAGTCTTTTAGTAGTTAGAGATTCAAAATATGAAATAGTCTCAAAGGATGGAATTGGTGTAATTAGAATAGATTTTTTCCTAGTACAATTTTATTTTTAATAATAAAAATTGTGTTTACATCTTTTCATTGAATAAATCACACTGAGTACAAAATTAACAGAAACATATTTAAACGTTGGTAGTCTTTTTCTCATGTATGTGTTAAAAATAAAAAAGGAAGTCCCTCAAAATATTTCAGTTTAAGTTCAAATAATTATTGTCACAAAATCAAGCTGAAAACAAAACAAAACAAAAAAACAAAATCAAGCTGATTTTGTTTTTCTGATTTCAGAACATTGCAACATCAGCCTAAATACTCTTTTCGAATATCAGTCTTTGAGTTTAACAGCAAGAGAGTAAGCCTTAGGTTTAAAGGTAACAAGATTAACCATGGAAGGAGATGACCTGAAATAAAAGCACTATGTCAGTTTATTCTTTGACATTCCCCCAAGCAATTCATTAGAATCAAATTTGGGAGGGGAGATGTACACTACATTGTTGCAAAGTGAGAGAAGGATTGAGATATCAGACGCATTCTTGGACATATCAAATTTATGAAGAATACAAATGGAAGTAGACAATTTCAAAATAATTCTTTTAAAATTATCTGTGCACAAATATTTTGGAGTGTTTTAGACATTCTCGGGGCCTCACACCCCAGTGGGGTGATCACTACATAGGCAAATCTTTCAGAAAGGATCATGTGAATGGGAAGGTTAAAGAAATGTAGAAGTTGTTGGACGAAGCTTATTGTATTTTTTATAAAGGAAGGATTTATGGGAATGATGCATTGGAAATGCACATTAATATGAACTCCAAGAGAGGTGTTTGTAGAGGGCTGGGAAGCACAAGTTGGGAGCAGGGTCCCGAGGACAGGAACCAAAAACCCAAATTCACTGCTATCCAATCAATGTGGACTCAGAGTGATCTCCCATGGGTTTCTGAGACTGTAATTATTAACAAGAGTAAAAAGCCCAGTTTTATTTTCCCACCAAGGACAGTAGGGGCACATAATTTCTGATAACAGCTTCACACACCTCTTCCTCTATGACTTTGCTTTATCTTTATCTTTTGATTTATTTACTGTACAATTCTTCAACTACAGTAATCCATACTGAAGGCTGAAATTCTTTTTTTTAAAAAACATTTTATTAGGGGCTCATACAACTCTTATCACAATCCATACATACATCAAGTGTGTAAAGCACATTTGTACATTCATTGCCCTCATCATTCTCAAAGCATTTGCTCTCCACTTAAGAAGGCTGAAATCATTGAACTTCATCAGCAAGTACCTCAAAATCATTCTCACTTTCAGCAAGCTACGGTATGTTATCTGCCTCTGGAAGGCTGTTATGAAGCCTTCCTCCTATCCTGATAACCCAGTCTTCAAATAATCTGGCTTCTGTAATAATTTTCTCAGCATACAGACTGAATAAGCATGGTGAGAAGATACAACCTTGACACACATTTTTCTTGATTTTAAATACCAGGTAGTATTTCCTTGTTCTGTTTATATAAGTGCTTCTTGATCCATCTACAGGTTCCTCATGAGCCCAATAAAGTGTTCTGAACTCCCCATTCTTCTCAAGGCTATCCATAGTTGATAATGAGCCACACAGTTGAATGCCTTTACATAGTCAAGAAAACACAATTACACATTTTTCTAGTGGTCTCTGCTTTCAGCCAAGATCTATCTGATGTCATTGGAGGTCAATGATATCCCTTGTTCCACAACTTCTTTTGAATCTGGCCTGAACCTCCGGCAACTCCCTGTCACATATTGTTCCAAATTTGAGCATTCTGTTATGTCACATTTCTTTGTAATAGGTACAAACATGCATTTCTTCCAGTCAGGTGGCCAGTTACCTGTTTTGCAAGTTTCCTGGCATAGATGAGTAAGAGATTTCAGTGCTTCATCAGCCTGTTGAAACATTTCATTGGTATTCTATCAATTCTGGGAGCCTTTAAAAAAAGTATTATTAACTGGGAGTTAATACAAATATTATTCCATAGTTCAATCACATCAAACAGAATTGTACAATTGCTACTACAATCAGTTTCCAAACATTGTTTTTCTTCCTGGACTCATTGACATCATCTCCCTTTGACACCCTCGACTCTCACCACCACTGTGCCTCCTCCACCCTCAAAACCCTTATTCTACTTGCCGTCCCTGTCAGTTCATTAATCCTCAGTTTCATAGACCGAAACACAGGAAAACATACAACACAACTTCATGAAGGTGACCTCCAATGACATAACACCTCTGCGATACACCCTACTGTGAGAAAATAAAACAGAATATCCATGACAGGTTTGCTGGAATAGTACATATCTTACTACAGCATCTAGGGCATTGATGTAGCAAGACTGTGTTCGTCTGTCTACCAACAGCTCAACAGTCTTGGCACAGCTGTCTTCCCCTTCCTCAGACACCATGTATTTTCCAACTTGAGTCCTCAGGTTACAAGTGTGTCTGAGGAAGAGACCAGTTCACCCAGTGGAGTGTCCACATGGGATCTCACTGAGGCAGCCTCGGGAGCATGCTGTGCACCTTGAAGATCCAGGATTCAGTGTTCCAGTGCTCAAGAGCACCAAGCCTGAGTCCCCAGAATGCACCCAGAAGACCAGCTCAATGTGGCCCATACAGTGCCTGAAAGCATTTTCTGTCATTCTTCTCCCGAAATACAAGTCAGCCCTCCCTCTTTTCCTACCAACAGTCGTGCATTTGTGTTCCTCCAGACCTGTTTGCTCCCTTTCCCCTCTCCTGTCTTGTTTTTCCCATCAGTATCCTTCATTCCTCTGACAGGGCTGTCTACCTGTCTGGGGGTACCTCATCATAGACTTACATTGGAGCCTTATTTCTGACCAATGCGTTTAATTGCAGCTTGAATGTCTTCCTTTAGCACCACTGGCTCTTGTTAATATGACAGATCTTGGTTGAATGTCGACCAGTTCTTTTTGATACAGTGACTATTTTTTTTCCATCCTCTTTGGGTGCATCATTCACTATTTTTCCTACAGAATCTTTCTATACTGCAATTCTAGGCTTGGATTTTTTCTTGAGTTCTTTCAGTTTAAGATACGTTAAGTGGATTCTTCCCTGGAACTCTGAAATTTGCTCTTAATTGTAGAGCAGCTAAGGCAAATGGAAGAAATTATGAAGTCAAAGAGCTGAACAGAAAACTTCAAAGGGAAGCTCAAGAAAACAAAATAGAGTATTATAATGAAATGTGCAAAGACCTAGATTAGAAAACCAAAATGGAAGATGATGTTCGGGGAGAAATAACATTATGAAAATGTGAATGCTATCTAAAACAATCTTTAAATATAACACAATTCTGATCTGGATTCCAGAATCATTCTTTAAAGAGATGGAAAAACTAAGCACCCTTTTTCCATGGAAAGGAAAGGGCCCCAGGGTACGGAAAAAACTATTAAAGCAGAAGAATAAAGTAAGAGACCTCTCACTTTCTACCTTCAAAACACAGCCAAAGTATTCAAAACAACTTGGTAGTGGTACAGTGAGAAATCCGTAGATCAATGGAACAGCGGGGAGATCCCAGAAATAAATCCATCCACCTACAGACAATTCATTTTTGACAAAGGGCCAAAATATGTCAAATGGGGAATTATAATCTCATCAATGAATGTGTTGCCAAAGTTGATTTTTATTTGCAGAAGAGTGAAACCGGACCCATACCTCACTCCACACAAAAACAAACAAACAAACTCAAGTGGATTAAAGACCTAAAAGTAAACTGTAAAGCTCATCATTGAAACAATAGGGACAAACTTAAGGGCTTTAATGCACAGTATCAAATACAATGAAAAACATAACAGATGACAAAAATAGATGTTTAGGACCTCTTAAAAACAAGATATTTAAGCACATAAAAAAAGTAAAAACCAAAACCCACAGATTAAAAAGAAATTCCAGGCAGTGATATATTGGACAAAGCACTACTCTCCGAAGTAGTCATTTTTTAAAAAATGGGCAGAGGTCATGAACAGATAGTTCATCAAAGAAGACATCTAGGCAGACAAGCATATTATGAAGTGTACTTGATCACTAGATTTGAGAGATGAAAATAAAAACAATGATGATATAACTGTTTGAGACAAGGGACAGGCTGGGAACAGGGAGGGATGGGTTGTTGCCAGGGAGGGATGAAGAATGGGATGGGGAAGACAAGGAACAACTTATATGGAAGGGTTAATAGGATACTGTTGTTGATTTCATGGCATGAGATGGGCTGTGTAAATATATCGTATGTTTTTGTTAATTAACTTATTTTTTCTTTTCAAATTTTTAAAACATTTTATTAGGGACTCATACAACTCATCATGATCCATACATGTACATATATCAATTGTATAAAGCACATCCGTACATTCTTTGCCCTCATCATTTTCAAAGCATTTGCTCCCCACTTAAGCCCTTTGCACCAAGTCCTCTTTTTTCCCCTCCCTCCAGCTCCCCCCTCCCTCATGAGCCCTTGATAATTTATAAATTATTATTTTGTCATATCTTACCCTATCCGGCGTCTCCCTTCACCCCCTTTTCTGTTGTCCCTCCCCCAGGGAGGTCACATGTAGATCCTTGTAATAGGTTCCCTCTTTCCAACCCACTCACCCTCTACCCTCCCAGTATCGTCCCTCCCACCCCTGGTCCTGAAGGTATCATTCACCCTGGATTCCCTGTGCCTCCAGCTCCTAAATGCACCAGTGTACAATCTCTGCTCTATCCAGACTTGCAAGGTAGAATTCAGGTAGCACCCTGACTGACTCATCTCCTCCTCTAGACCCCTCTGTGAGGGGATCTCCAGTGGCCGACAAATAGGCTTTGGGTCTCCACTCTGGTAAGATTTTTTTTTTTATGATGCCTTATACCTGATTCCTTTGGCACCTCATGATCACACAGGCTGGTGTGCTTCTTCCATGTGAGCTTTGTTGCTTCTGAGCTAGATGGCCGCTTATTCACCTTGAAGCCTTTAAGACCCTGGGCACCATCAGCTTTCTTTGCCACATTTGCTTATGCACCCGTTTGTCCTCAGCGATCATATCATGAAGGTGTGCACCCAATGATATGATTTTTTGTTCCTTGATGCCTGATAACTGATCCCTTCACAACCACTCGATCACACAGGCTGGTGTGTTCTTCCATGTGGGCTTTGTTGCTTCTGAGCTAGATGGCCGCTTGTTTTTCTTCAAGCCTTTAAGACCCCAGACGCTATCTCTTTTGATAGCCGGGCACGATCAGCTTTCTTCACCACATTTGCTTGTTCACCCACTTTGGCTTCAGCTGTTGTGTTGGGAGGGTGAGCATCATAGAATGCCAATTTAATAGAAGAAAGTATCCATGCATTGAGGGAGTGTTTGAGTAGAGGCCCAAGGTCCTTCCGCCACCTTAATACTAAACCTATAAATATAGGCACATAGATCTATTTCCCCATCCTCATATATATATTTGCATGTACATGTCTTTGTCTAGACCTCTATAAATGCCCTTTGCCTCCTAGCTCTTTCCTCTATTTCCCTTGACTTTCCTCCTGCCCCAACTATCATGCTCCGTCCCCACCTGGGTTACAGCTATACCTCTTCGTTACGTTACCTTACCCTTGATCATTCTCTACCAGGCCTGCCACTCCCACCTCACCACCAATTTGGATCCCATGTTGTTCCCTTGTCCCTGGGTTTGTTACCACCACTTCCTTACCCCCCACCTCCCCCTATCCCAAGTCTCCCCGGAACTATCAGTCCCATTGTTTTTCCTCCAGATATTTCATCCAGCCTGTCTTATTTAGACAGACCTGCGGAGATAATAACATGCACAAAAACAAGACAGAGGAAAACAAAGCAACAGTATACAATAAGATATCGTATGTTTTTTTGGGGAAAAAATTCCCCCCAATTCCTTATCACTCAAACCTAAATAGTGATCTGAGTGGTTTCCAAAAAGAGAGGAAGAAAAGTGAAATTGTATGTATTTGGAGTCTTAAGCAATAAACCAGTTCATCTCAAAAACAAAAGAAAACAAAATAATGATGCGTCAACACCTTACACTGGCATGGTAAGCAGAGTTCAAAAAGTAGAAACCCACAATTGCTGGAGAGGGTGCGTGGAGAGTGGACCCCTTACACACCGCTGTGAGGCTATAGAAGTGCACAGCCATAGTGGAAGGCAGCATCGTGCTTCTTTAAACAGCTGGGAATAGATAACACGGTATGACTCAGCGTTCCCTCGACTTGGTGTACACCCCAAATCCACACTAAAGCACAAACAGATACACGGACAGCTGACAGGTCTCTAGATTAGGAAGAAAACGGGGTGTCTTCCCAAATGCCTCCCTAGCAGGGCCACAATAGAGGGGTTGGAAAGAAATTGTGCACGCTAGTTAGACAGCCACGGGAAAAACGCAACCTGGGCCACACACAGTACTAGTACCAGCCACATGACACCACACAGGTATGCTTAAACTCAGTCAATAAGGTGGAACAACACCCTCAACCATGCCCCCATGCCACCCCCCCATGTGGAGATGAGGGTGTATAAAAGCACGGGGTAAGCCACTGCCCTTGGCTCTTCTCTTTTTCAGGTGCGCCTTGCAAGTGGAGAGTGAGCCCCGCTCTCCTGGCCTCTGGGGATTTCCCTGCACTTGGTTCAGCATGCATGGCTGCACGCCCCTGTTCAGTATTCTTTGCACGGGGTTGCGTGTTCAGTCTCGATCTCCCACGCAGTCCTTGAGCTGCCTTGCACACTTTCCAGAAATGGCATGTACTTTGGAGACTGTCAAGCCGGAAACTTCCCTTCACCTCCTAAAAATCACTTGGATTACAACAGTGCTCCTGCCTCATAAATTCTTTCAGCTCCGGGAAACAAGAATCAAGGCATACCACTTCCAAAACCCAACACAGCTATGTACATTCATTGGCACACTACTTCCAACAACAAGATGGAAACAACCAAACAACCCACCAGTGGAAGAATGGCTAAATAAAATTTGGTACACACACCTAGTAGAATATTATACAACGCTGAAAAATAATGATGCAACTGAAATACCACATGACATTGATGGATTTGGAGGACATTATCCTGAGTGAAGTTAGTCACACACAAAAGGATCAATAAAGTAGGAGGCCACAGTTAAGCAAAAATTAAGATAGAGCTGACCATACCTAGAGAAGCAGGCTTTGACAATTACTAGCAGGAGGGGTGGAGGGGTGGGAAGTAAATGGGTAGAGCACAGACAGGTGCTATTTTGATGAAGGGGAAGTTCAGATCCCACAAAAGGGAGATGGAAAAGAAGGGAGGAGGCAGGGCAAGCTAATGGGAGGGTTGATCAATTATTAATGTTGGAAAATACAAAACTGATGAATTGATATGTACACTCCCACATAATTTGCGATATAAATAAAAAAATTAACTATCCTGGAATCCCTGTCTGAGGTCTCCACAAGTCAAAATTGACTTGAGGGAAGTGAGTTCGGTTTGGGTTTAATCATAGTTCTTACTTTAAATGATGCTAAGGAATAATTTTTCTAGAGATAAATCATGACTCTCATACAAATACAAAAAGAACATTTGTCAAATATCTGACTTAACTTTTTAATAATTAAGAGATCCTACATGTCCAAACCACTATAAGCAAGAATTCAAGTAGACACATATAATCAGTGGTGCTGAAATGATTTTGCTTCGTAGACCTCTGACTTCCTCCAGAGATGGGAGAGGGTGAAGATCGTACTTTCAGGAAGCAAAACTCATCTGCAAGCCTATAGACAAGAATCTTTTGTATTGATAGCAATTACCTACAATTTAAAGACTGATAAAATAGCTGAAATCCAAGAAAGAAAAGATAACCACATAGAATCAGATAATCTGGAAAGGTGCACTAGAACCACTTATTTTTCCATTAAGAAATCTCTAAACTTTTCAAAGCTTTTCATGGTTTTTTCCTATAATGCAAACATAAATAAATAAATAAATAATCTTTACAATTTCTACTAGTTAGTTATGTCATAAAATACACATCACAGTATATTCAGGTTAATGCTCAGGGGTCCTAAATCCCACTTCAGTGTCCCATAAATAGTTATTATGATCACTGGGTACTCATAATATTTACTCATTAGAGACATGAAGTAGAATTTGGGACACCTTGAGCATTTATTTGTCACCTAATCGTAACGGGAAATATTCAGGAATCAAGCCAACCCACCTTAAATCATCTTTGAAGTGAAAACCAAACACACACACACACACACACACACACACAGCCATTGAGTGATTCAGACTCATGGAAACTTTCTGTAATGTTTCCAAGACTGTAAATATTTACAGAGGGAAACACAGCCTCATCTTTGAAATCTTCTCTGAAATGAAACAGGCTGTAAATGTTCAATTGACCCTCGTGATTCTGTTTTCACAAAAGAAAAAATCAAAGAAATAGAAACACAAGACTTATTCTGAGCAACGTAGAGGGAGGCCACCCTGACGTGTAAGCAACAAAGCAAATAGCTCCGAGGATGCTAGTTGCAATGAAGTTTCTAACACTAGAAGGAGAAGTATACATCGACCAATGGCTAATCTTAACATGAATTGTTTAGATCAATTGATAGCAGATTAGGAGTGGTCTCTGGTCTGATTACGAACACTTTTACTATTGACTGCTCTTGGAATATGAAAGAATGAATAAGTCCTAGAAACCACAAACAGTTCAAGAATTGTTACAGTAAATATTTTCGTGGGTGAGAAAAAAGCCCATAAACTCAAATTAAGATATTTATTAAATTTCAGGGGCAGATTACTTATAGAGAACAATTTCACATGACTATTTTCATATCTTTGGGCATAACAGAATGGGAATGCAGTAAGGAAAGCAAGCCTGAAAGAACACCAAAGATACATGAGCCATTGTAGGGCGGGAGAAATGCCTCCACCCGCCCTTTAAGCCACTCTAGTCCGTTTGTGATTTCCCTGCAGAGCGTGCTCAGGCAGCAGTGCCACCGCCGACTGCACGGGGGCAGTATAGCACACTGAGCTCTGGGGTGGCGGCCCAGGGCCCCTCTTGGCCACGCCCTCAGGAGGCCCCGCCCGGTGCCCTCGTTGATTGGTTGCGGGGCGGGCGCTGCCATGTTGGCGGAAGCAGTGCCCTGTGGGCAGTGGAAATTGACCGTGGCTGCGGCCGGCGCGTCTGTGCAAGGCCTCCTGGTCTTTTTACCTCGTGTGCGTCTCGGTCCTGAGAGGCGGCGGCTAGCGGCATGGAGAAGACGAGGATGAACCTCCCCAAGGGACCGGACACTTTGTGCTTCGACAAGGATGAGTTTACGAAGGTGCGCGCCCGAGCTTCCTGTCCCGGAGCCGGGCCAGGCGTTAGGTTCTGGTGCCGTCCCACCCCCGCCCCGGCGCTCTCTGCGGGTTTCCGCTGTCGCTGCCGCGGTCCTGTGCAGCGCACGCCCCCTCCCAGTACCGGCGGGGTGGGACTCGGGAACCTACCCTGTTGACGGGTCCTTGAAGGAGCCCTTGTAGCACTTTGCAGTGAATCTCCTGGCTCACAGACGTGGCCTCGAGTAAAGCCCGCTGTGAAATGGTACAGATTTGGGTGCAAAGGCTTCCAGGTTCCGGGCAAGGGGTTGTGAGCTTAATGTTGAAACCCTCGTTATTACCGGATCCTGTCTCTGCTGTGTGGTCAGATTGCCAGGGCCCCTGTCAGACAGAATCTTGTGTGAGCACTGCCGTGTGCACATAGAAGCTCAGCAATTCTTAAACTCGATGCACGTCTGCTAAGATCGAGTTGGCGGGGGTGGGGTGGGAGGCACTTAATCTAAAACTCAAGGAGCCCGGGTGGTGTAAAGTTTACGCGTTGGGTTATGACCCACAGTTAAAAACTGCCAGAGAAAGCTAGGGCTTTCTATTCCCATAAAGAGTTAGTCTCGGAAACGCACAGGGGCATTTCTACCTTCACCTACAGACTCGCTTTTAAGTCGGTATCGACACAGTGACAGTAGTGAGTTAATCTAAACCAGCATTCATCTTAAATTTCTAGATCGAGACATGGGATATACTCCCTAATTTTGTTACAGTTCAGCAAACAACCGTTTCCTTTTCTAAAGTTGCTGTATGTCTCTTTATAAGATGAACCTAAAGTTAGCCTGCAGATAATTGTAGGAAATAATTTTCAAGAAAATAAATGTGAATTGAAAATGTTTATTGATAAAGAGTAATCAAGTACAGCCTTGAAAATGCCCAGAATTTGAATCAGAGATAGAGGAACTTTGGCTACTTCTTTGGTATATTCTTCTGACCCCATTTATTGACACCACTTAACAGCTACTTTTAGCGTTTAAAAAGTTAAAAATTTTGACTCATGGTAGATATCTAAAATTTTGGAAGACGAAATTTCTCTTTCTCAATACATTTTCAAGTTAAAATGCATGCTTGTTTCATTCTCCAGACAAATCATTCTTTCTGCTTTTTTATATTTGCATTCAAATCACAGCTCTCAAACTTGAGATTAAGAAACTGTTTTTAGCTGGATCATTTTTAGTGTGGCTATATCATTTTTAAAAATCATTTTACTGGGAGCTGTACAACTCTTATCACAATCCATACATACATACGTTGTGTCAAGCACATTTGTACATTTGTTGCCATCATCATTCTCAAAACATTTGCTCTCTACTTAAGCCCCTGGCACCAGCTCCTCATTTTGTCCCTTCCCTCCCCACTCCCTCCTCCCTCATGAACCTTTGATAATTTACAAATTATTATTTTGTCATATCTTGCACTGTCCGACGTCTCCCTTCACCCACTCCTCTGTTGTCCGTCCCCCAGGGAGGATGTTATATGTAGTTCCTTGTAATTGGTTCCCCCTTTCTACCCGACCCTCCCTCCCCTCTCCCCCCTCCCAGTGGCTATATCATTTTTAATATGCGAGAACCATATACATCTAGGAATAATGAATGGTTGCTTTGAGCTTGCTAAACCGCCAGAGTAAAACATGTAACCAGAGTGGTTGTGTCCACAGGAGGTTGTTAACTTTCTGGTTTAGGAATTGGTTTCACCTCCTGGCTGAGTGCAACTCTGAAGTAAAGGAAGCATGAACTAAGGACACATGATTGGACAAAGGACACAAACAGATTAGGAACATTGTTCTGACTTTACGAATACAGGAGTACAGAATATCTTGTTTATCTTTATTTCATCAGACCTCTTTTGTTCTCAACACTGCCCCATTTCCTTTCTTAATCTTAGGTGACAGAATATCTTTGGAAAATGAAGTTTCAGGACGTAGAAATCGTAAAATATTACTTCCAAGAGATAAGAGAGGGAGACAACTGGAAGGGGTAGCAAAAATACCAGTAAATCTGTGTTTTTCCTTGGAAGTATTATAAAATTTATTTCTTGAATAAATGAACTCATGGCCCCTTGAAACACCGATTTTTACTTGTGATATTTCTTTGAAGTTAATAGCAGGAAGCTTAAAAATAGGTTAGTTTTGTTTCACTTGCCTTATTGCATTTCAATTTTATTTTGCGCATTTACGTAACAGATTAATTGCATATTGAGGCTTGGGGCTTTTTTTTTTTTTTCAAGTTGCCCAGAGCTGAGAACTCAAGTAAATAAGTTGAAAAGTAGGCTAAATATGCCATAGATTATCATCTTTAAATTGGGAGAAATAGGAGAGGAAGATAAGAAATCTGGCATGAAGCATATTAGGTACTCAAATATTAGTTAACTAGATGAATAAATTTTCCAATTAGAGATTTCTTTTGCCGTTTCAGAAATGCACAAGTAGTCCTTAACAATGTTTTGAGTTGCAATGACCTGTTATGATAATTTTTGGGTGTACATCTTACCATTAGTAATATGTACTAAATACATTATTGTGGTGTTAATGTGCTAATGCCATCATCCTCAGATATTCATTTATGGTGTCCAAGGATAGGATACACCAAGATAACATAATGATAGGCAATAATAATGGGGGGGGCGGGGAAGATATCCTACTTATCAGAACCAACTTAGCAACAGTCACTGTAACAAAACCCTGTCATAAGCTTGGGACTGCCTGTCATGTCAAACACAGGTATAATATTAAACGAAGGAGCTAGACATGAACTTTAATTAATCATTAGAAAGAATAGTAGTTCTTTATAATTTGTTATTTCAGCATATTTTAAGACAGTCTGTTCATAGATGGTAGACAGAACTCTTGCATACATTGTTTCTCAAGCTTGAATTATTGGGTAACCAGATAAAGATTTCGATTTAGGGACATGATCTTAACTTCCAGATTTGTTGTGTCCTGTGCAGCGGGAACACCCAGTCTCACAGCCGGGACTAGATTTGAAGGCAGGGGCTAGATGGTACAGTTTTAGGGTTGTGGTATGGATTTGGGGTGCCAGCCCCCACCACTAATCATTGAGAGATAGAAGAGAGAGTCAAATAATGGAGTCAGACACAATTCATGGTAGCATGCTCACCTGGATGGCCATGATCTTACCAGCCAGGTCCACACACAGTGTGCGCCGAAGGGAGGTGGGGTGGAGACTCTGCAGGAGGCTCGAGGACCAGGTCCAGCGTGAGGCTGTAGAACCTGCTTACTGCTAAACAAGGGTTATATTTCCTTGGGGGGGGGCATGATTACAGGTAACCACACATAACAGGAAGGGGCAGTACAATAGACATACACATTGTAGGAAGGGGATGTATGATAGGCATAAGTGTGACAGGAAGGGGATGAACTACGGGTATGCACCTAGGAATGGGAAGGTCTAGGGGTATACATGTGATAAGATGTGCAGACCCTAGATTCAAGATGGCAGCCTAGCCTTAGTCATCCTTGGGCACATTTGACCTCTCTGGGGTCTCCTACAAGGAAACAGACAACTACTGTCCTTATCAAAAGGGAGTGGGCCCTATTTGTTGTGGGATAAACAGTGGTGTCTGCTTGGTCTAGATAGCTGATAACCTTCAGGGAGAACAACCCCTGACCTACTTCTGATGACCTCCAAGTGCATAGTCATTCGTAAGCAGCCAAGTTTGGCATATATTTTGGGGAGACAGCTTGGGAGAAATCCTTCTGTCTCCCACATAGGGTTGTCAGTCATCGCCCACTGTTCCTTAGGGCAGTAACACTCTTATGTTTCCTCATGGCTAGCTCCTTTGTCAGTACTTTTTCTGATCATCTGAGTTAAAGTACCTCCCCTCCACTGCTCTTCACGGTGCCCTTTTAATTTTCTTTCTGGCACTTATCACAATTCATTAGTATCATGCTGATGTATTGTGCCATTTTCCCAGGAGAATATTTGCTCCTTGATAACAGTTGTCTTTCTTTTTTGATATCTATATCCCCAGTACTTAAAGTAGTACTTGAGGCACATAATAATTATATTTTATTATTGAATATACAAGGGCATTTGTTCATCTCTGTAGCCCTTTAATCTTTGGAAATGGTTTGAAACACATTCACATATGTTTACATCCACATAGATCATATTAATATATTACTTCCAACCCTTATTTTATTCAGTTTAGCCCTTGATGCTTTATTGTATAAACTTTTGTCTCAATGAGATAGTACAAGATTCAAGGAGACAGATCATATCTTAAACATTGTGTTCCTTCTTTGAAATATTTCCCACGATAATGAATATAGAGTGATGATTCCTGGGAGAAGTTTGATCCTGTCATTACTGTATATAACTAGATGTTACAAACGTTGTTGTCAAAGAATTTGTCTTACATGGGTCCATAATCATTGCTCCTGGAAGTAGCAGTCAGGAGATCAAATGACACATTGCATTAGGTAAATCTGCTACACAATATTATAGGATGTTACTTTGATGACCCAGGTGAGCCATGGTATTTTCCCTCATCTTAAATACATGTGAAAGTTAGACATTGAATAAGGAAGACTGGAAAAGAATAAATGCATTAGAATTGTGCTAGAGAAGAATATCGAAAGTACCATGGGCTGTTAAAGGACAAACAAATCTGTCTCGGTAGAAGGTACCACCAACATGCTTCTTAGAGGCAAGGTTGATGAAGACGTCAATGTGCTTTGGACATATTGTCAGGAGAGACTGGTCCCTAAAGGACGACATCATACCATGCTTGGTATAGTGGAGGGCAGTGGAAGAGAGGAAAGTCCTCAAGGGGATAGATTGAGCCAGTGGCTGCAACAATGGGCTCCGGCATAGAAACAATTGTGAGGATGGAACAGGACTGTGCAGTGTTTAGTTTTGTTGTACATAAGGTCACTATGGGTCACAACTGGCCCCATGATAAACGTCTACCTATCAATGACTACGGGATAGTCTTCCATTTGGGTAGGTCTCTTTTGATTTCTTGTAATAGGTGGTGTCTTTGGTGTTCTTTGTGTCGGCCTTTTGTTTCTTTGGGTGGGTACATTCCTATGTATTTCATTTTTCTGTAGCTATTATAAATAGTATTGATTTCTTCATATCTTTTCAGAGCTCTCGCTGCTGCTTTACAGGGATCCAGTTGATTTCTGCCTGTTAATCTTATATTCCGCTACTTTACCAATTCTCTCAATTGCTTCTAGCAATCTTTGTGGAATTTTGAGGGCTTTCTTTATATAAAACCATACCAACAACAAAGAGTGAGAGTGTCATTCTTTTAATGAATTTTTATTAACCCTCCTAAAATATATTTTCCCATGGTTTTTCCAAATATTTTAGTGTAATCGGGTATTGTGGAAATAGATTTCATGAGGAAAGGTGAGAGAGCAGAGTGATAGAAAAGGCAGGAGAGACGTGTAAGCAAATATTCAGCTCAGAAGATGATTTCTGTATGTGTCTTAGTATTTCCATTCACACACACACACACACACACACACACACACACACACACACACACACACAATGACGCCTCACCTCGGTTGTCCAACAGCTCCAAGCTCCGACTTCCACTCCTCGAACAGCAAAGTTCAAAAACATTTGCTCAATGTTCTTAACTTTGCTTGATAGTAAAACCAAAAATCCAACTTGAAAAAACTTGTACAGTCTGAGGATGAGTCACTCACGGCGTGTCAACACTTCATTGTAAACGCTGCTCTCTCAGACAATATAATGCTTTGTTAGTGCGCTAAAACATGTCATTGTGCTTTATTTGCATGAAATATCATAACCATGGCTCCAAAGCAGGTTAGTGATCCCAGCAGTAAAGCTAGAGGAAACCTGAGAACCCTGACAGACTGAAAGAAAGAAATCATTGCAACGTTTGAAACAGATCCCTGCCTGTCTGATTTGATGGCCAAACAACACGGCTAACTCTCAGCATCATCATTTTTGTGGGGGTAAATGTGATTAAAGCAGCAAATGTTGTGAAAAGGGTGAATTGTTAACCATGAAGCAGAGATCATCAAAGAGGTTGAAAAGTTAATGTGAGTTTGGATATATCAGAAACTCGATTGGTGATAGTGTATCTGAAATGGTGACATGAGAGAAGGTCTTAAACAGTGATATAGGAGAAGGCTAATAAGCCTCTATAGTATTCAGAGTCCTGAAAAAATGAACTTATAAGTGTAACTTTTGGACCTCAGTACCAGTTGCTTGGTTTTCCATTATTTCTTACTGGAACAATGCATCCAGTTCTTTTTCTTTTTGAACACTTGAGTTTAACAACTGAGGTATCACTGATATATAGAAGTAGAAGAAAAGATGGAAAGAAAAGGAAGAAACAAAAAGATAAGAAAAAGGAAGCGGTGTAACTGGGCTGACAAGAAAAAACAACGGGGGGGGGGGGGGGGGGGAGTGTAGGGTGGAGTTCTATTGCAATGATAACCCGAATTAATAGCAGGACTGCTCTGGGGGTGGGGGAGACTTGGTTTGAAAAAGTGTATAAACCTGAATTGGGTAGGTGTGTTTGGATGTGCAGTTGTGCCGATGTTTGGGAGGTGCCCATATCAACACCCCCTCACAGGAAGAGAAGTAGGCAGAAAAAGGGAGCAAAGTACAAATTCTTTCCCCCAAATAAACGAAGTTAAAAAAAAAGTGCAGTTTGGGTAGGAATCCCTGATTCTTTGGCTGTGTTGCTGTGTGCTTGGCATCAACCATGTGGGTTGGCGGCATGGGAGAATGGTCACCGGGCAGGGGTTAAAAATGGGAGAAAGCTTTGTTGGGTGGTGAGGATGGTTGCATCACGCAGCCCATGTGATCTGCTATCCATGCAGGGTCAGTGTGGCTTGGCTCACAGATAGGGAAGGATCCGCTAGTCCGGGGATGGGGAGTGCTCAAACGCATCTCAGACTTCTAGTTAATGGTGAAGGGGAGTCAGTGACATTCAAATCTCCAGCTTTAAGAAACTCTTAGATTTCTCAGGTAACAAATCACCTTACTCAAGAGAAAGAATTCACGCTGAAGCCTGGTTTGTGGTCCAATTGGGCTTTTCTAAAGGATAGAGTTTAAGGCTATGCAGTCGCTGAACACAGGCACCCTTGGGCGGAGGAGCAGCTGGAAAAGAGAATGGTGGTCTCCAGGTTCCGGCCTTTAGGGCCTTCAGCTGGGAGGCGTAGTCAATGGTACTGATTGACCCCATTGGCTTAGTTGGGCCCACCCAGGTGTTCCGCCTTTCTGGCTCAAAGGCCTGATTTGGTGCATGCCTTTTAGCTTTTACAGGCTTCCAACTTCCTGTAAGGGGGTGGGTGGTGGGCCTTGGCATGTAGAGGAACAACCCTTGTTCCTGTTTCTAGCAACTTAACAAAACTGGTGTACTCTTAGTTTGTAAGCTTTTTTCTGGCTTCCAGGGAGCACTGGTGGGACCTCTGGTGGTTGCCGAGACACTTTTGTGCTTCTTAATTGGCAGCCATGTTCCCCGAGTCTCCATCCTCTTTCACTTTTCCGAGAGTGTCCTTTGGTGCACAAGAGTCTTTAATTTTTACGAAGTCTAACTTAAAAACATTTTTTGTTGCTGTTAACTTGTGCTTTTGCTGTCATGTTTTTCAAGAAACTGCTGCCAAATCCAAGACCATGCAGATTTTTGCCTGTTTCCTTCTAAGAGTTTTATAGTTTTAATTCTTACAGTTAAGTGTTTGCCCCATAATGAGTTCATTTTTATAAGTGGTGTGGAAATAGGAGTCTACACTGCGCTGCAGGGGACACAGTGTGGGAATTGTGCCTGGTCTGACACGCCTCTGCACCTCCCCCCCCCCACACACACACACCAGGTAAAAACATGAAGGATGCGCAACAGAGCAGCAAGGGGAGCAAAGCAACGAAGTTCCCAAGGAATCCCAAAGATGGACTTCAGACTCAGAGGGCTTGGCCCCTCACCAGACTCAATCAGAAAACTTAAATAAGGGTCAGCAGACAGACCTGGAAGGATTTATAGCCCCGCCCCCTTATTTTTATTTTCTCATGTCTGTAGAGCTAGGCAAGATAAACAACCCTGAGGAGTAAACAATGGGACCAACAGTTTTAAGGAGACATGAGAAGATAGGGTGGTGGGGAAAGAGGGGGGAAAGCCAAGGACAAGAACAAGAAGAGATCTGAAATCGATGGCATGGAATCCCTGCTGGGGTCCTATCAAGGGCAGTGTAGCTGAGAGGAATTACTGAGAGCCAAATGAGGGTCCAACATGATAGTGGGAGAGGAGGAAAGCAAACGGTACTAGAGGGTAGAACTAGCAGGCAAAAGACATAGAGGTCTAAAGACAGGCGTGTGCATATGTAAATATATTAATATATAATCATGGGAACATAGGCCTATGTATATATATATTTATATGTTAAGTATTAAGGATGCGAACGAGTGGAAACCCAACGCTCATCTGTAGAGAGTGGGCGTCCCCTCACAGAAAGGTCCCAAGGAAGGCAGGAGTCAGCCAGGGTCAGCATAGCACCGAGGAAACACACAACAGCTCTCTAGTTCTTTAATGCTTTCCCCCCACCCCCGCCCTCCCACTAGCATGACCTCAGTTCTACCTTACAAACCCAGCTAGACTGGGGCATGTACTCTGGTACAGATAAGACATCCATGATGGCAGGGGAAAGTGGGAGGAGAAAGGGAACCGATAGCAAGGATAGACTTATAACACCCCCCACATCCCCCACCCCCGACAAGACAAACATAGGTGAAGGGAGACAGCAGATAGTATACGATATGAAAACAATGATTTATAGTTTATCCAGGGTTTAAGGGTGGAAGGTAGGAGAGTGGAGAAGGGAGGGTAAAAAGAGCTGATACCAAAGGTTCATTTAGAAAGAAAATGTTTTGAAAATGGTGATGGCAACATATATACAAATGTGCTTTATACAATTGGTGTGTGGATTGTTATAAGAGCTGTAAGAAACCCCAAAAATAATTTTAAGAAATTAGGGGTCCACATTCATTCTTTGCATGTAGAAATACAGTTGTCCTAGCATCATTTATTGAAAAGACCATTCTTTCCCAATTGAGTAGTCTTAGCACATTTATTGAAAGCTGACTACAAGTGTATAGTTTTCCATTTTTTTTCATTATCACTTCGTTTTCAATTACTTTTAAAGAACTACAATGTAAAGTAAAAGTATTTGTGGTTTTTGAAATTAGTGGTTGTTGTTATAAAGCTGACTAATCTAGTACTCACTGATATTCTAAGTAACTTGGGTCTTTATATTAAGCAATATTTGTTTTTCTGAGAATAAATACATAATGGGAAAGTTTTGTACTAATATTACCTAGTAATATTTTTCCATTGTAACTGCACTGTACATTTTACAGTTGTATCATGGAGTTTAGCTCTGGAAAGAACTTTAAAGAAAGAATAGTTAACGGGCTCATAAATGGTTTTTCTACAGTCATATATATATATATATATATATATATATATAATTATTAAGGAATAAGGACAAATATGTGAAGCACTTCATAACATCGATGAACCTTGAGGACATTATGCTGATTGATATTATAACTCACAAAATGATAAACAGAGATCATTATTATAAAAAGTCAAGTAAGTCACAGGCTAGAGGCTAGATAAATGTTACCTTGGATTGCTATGGATCAGATCTGACTCAATAGCACCTCAAAGCATGATGGAGAACAAGTGATGAAAGCTTGGTAGCCATAAACACCTTGAAGGAATGAGTCACGGAACCCTGGGAATCAGAACAGTAGTTTTGGGGGACCACAAGGTAAACTGGCATCAAATAGTTCACAAAGATAGTATTCTGTCCCTACTCTGGTGAGTACCTACTGGAGTCTTAACGCTGTGAGCTGGCATCAAAGTAAAGTACAACTATTGGTCTCTCCTCACCCAGAGGAAAGAATAGGGATGGAAATTGAAAGGCTGGTAGATTTAGAAACAGTTATTGCAATGGACACACAAATCAGAATAAAGAGATGGTGCCCAACTTCCCTACCGACTCTGAAAATGATCACATTAAAAAGACATGTAGAATGAGGGAACAGGGAATGTGGAATAGAATTCAAAATACAGACCATGGCTTACTGGTGGAACCCCCCACAAGATTACAACCCTTGGCCACCCTGCAGGTGTGGAACGGAACTTATTCTGTATTTGTAAAGTCAGCTGTTGAAGATCATTGAAGCAGTGTTAACCCAAGGACAAAGTTCAGAGGGTTTGGGGAAGAAGGAAGAATGAGAACAAGGATCAGAGAGAAGTAAGACAAGTGAGGGTGCATTGAAGGGATTGCAGTGGGTGCGTTGAAATAAAATAGATGAATTGTTTAATTTAAAACTGATAATCTCTATAAACCTTCACTTATTTCACATTATAAAATTTTAAAAATAAACGTATTTAATGGGAAGTCTAAATAAATAAAGCCATAGAGAGAGTCAGTAGCAAGGCAAGGACTTCATGATGATTCCTGTCTTATTTTCTTTCTGTGGTATGCTACGTAACTCATAATGGAAGATGTTTCCTGAGATAGTCTCAAGATGCAAAACGTCCAGATTAATTCTGGCTCCAGGTAAAGAAGCAGATGGTTTTCCAATGGGTGGCTATGAAATGAGATTTGGTAAGAATGCTTATCTGACACTGTTAGGCAGATATTGGATAGATTAATTTAAAAAATCCATTTAAATAGGACCTTTTAAGGCATAGACGCCTTGTGACATGACACGGTGGGATAGACATTGGGTTTCTAACCACAAGATTGGTGATTCAGATCCACCAGCTACGCTGGGAGAAAGATGAAGCAGTCTGCTCCCATAAAGATTAATAGTCTCAGAAGCTCATAGTGAACAGTTCTGCTTTAGAACCTTGTAGAGTCACTAAGAGTCAGAATTGACTTGATGGCAGTGGATCTTGATGCCTTGATGGCAGTGGATCTCTAAGGAATAGGACACACAGATCTAGATACTTTAAAGCATATATAGGTATGTTTTTTAAATTTTATTGGTGTAATGCGAAATTATTTCTTCTGCAAAATCAATCTACTGGTTAGATTTATATATTCTCTCTCTTACATTAAGCTTTAGTTTCTCTTAGGCTATCAAACCCTTTCTATTTGTACAGTCCTTCTCTGCCTTGCACCACCCAGTTGTTGATGATTATCTTCCCATGCCTAATTTAACAGAAGTTTTTCTTAGCATCCTGCCTGTTTTAAGCCTTTCCAAAGCATTTGCCTTGGTTTCTATAAAAACAATTTTCTTATTCTCATATTTTGTTGTTCTATAGAAGACAACATAACACAAACAAGTGATCTAAATAAGTTTGAGGGAATCACAGATAAAATAGATAATAAGTAACTTTCTAAGCTTGTAAGGAATCAGGAGTATCTGAATGTTATAAAGTGGAAATGAGAAATACATACCATTTACACTCGAATAAAAGCTGACCCGAATATAAGCCGAGGCACCTAATTATTACCTGGGAAACCAGAAAAACTGATTGACTCGAGTACAAGCCTAGGGTGGGAAATGCAGGATGTGAATTCACAGAGACCAGAGGGGAGAGATGGAGCGCACCCACAGACACATCCTTACCAGTTCAGCTGCTGGAGTAAGTGAATCAATACGGGTGCTTCTGTGAATTGGAGCTGTCCACGTTATAGGACGGCTCTGATTGGTTAGATGTGAGTAAACAAACATTCAAAGCCCTGTCAGCGGGGCTTTGAATGAACAGTGGAGGAATGGCAATCACCCGCAAGATATTACACCTCGCTGGTATACCACTGACCTGTGTATAAGCCGAACCCCAGTTTTTCAGCACATTTTTTGTGCTGAAAAACTTGGCTTATACACGAATATATACGGTAGTTTATGAAACCACTACTTGTAAATTGGTTTTAAAAACCTCAACATATTTTCACTTGCATGTGCAACATCAATATGATACTAAAGTTTTATTCACTATCACAAAAAAAAGATGGTACTGTTGAGTAAATATTGTACTGCTAACCACAAGGTCACCAGTTCAAACTCATCAGCTGCTCTTCAGGAGAAAGATGAGGCCATCTGCACCCATAAATCTAGGAAATGCCATGTCAGGTCATTGTGAGTTGGATTGCTATCACAAAAAGCCCATCCTAGGTATTTTATTACATGAAGAAAAAACAGCACGAATATTAAGATGTGTGTGTGTGTATGTGTGTAGAAAAGTCTGGAACTAAAATTTGAATCATAGAAAAATATTAATAGTCCTTAATCTAGCACATCAGTGTGGGTGACTTTTTGTACTTTCTGTCATGTAGTTCTGTGTTGCTTGAAATTTTTTACCATTGAACATTAATTATAAAATTATTTTGAGCTTTTCATTTTGAGAGGAACCTTTTAAAAATGTGTCATTGTGACAGAACATCTCGCTGGTAGAGTTTAGGTAACAGGAAAGAGTAGTTGAGGTTAGTCATTCATTCCTTCTTAACGTCCTCTGAAAGTGAGCCAACCTCTTGGTGTCATCTCTCTGTAATACAGCAACGTTGCCTTAGAAAAGAACGGAAGAGGATTTCTCTCATTTTATGTAACTTGCAGTGACTTTTCTTTCTGGGTTTATTTTGCAGGAAGATTTCGATGTTGATCATTTTGTGTCCGAATGTAGGAAACGGGTCCAGCTAGAAGAACTTAGAGATGATCTTGAACTCTACTATAAACTTCTTAAGACTGCCATGGTTGAACTCATCAACAAGGATTATGCGGATTTTGTCAACCTTTCCACAAACTTGGTAAACTGAATTCCACTCTTCCTACTAGCCAGTGCATGTGCGCACACACACACACTCACATTTCTGTCAAATTTACTTAAATATGCTGTGTGCTGTTAGAAACCTTTTAAGTTGATTTTCTTCCTATAACCTTGAAAGGGTTACTAATTTCATTTATAAAATGAACAGACTTTCTTCGTTTACATTTTTAAAACATCTAAGACTGTTCTAGCTGGGTTATTTTTTTATTGAGGTAGTAAATATTAGTGAAAAATAAAAGATAATAACATCAGAGTGATTTTGTGTGTGTGTGTGTGTGTGTGTGTGTGTGTGTTGTTATCTTGCTTACTTGTTACCAGGAGTCCTGGTGGTGTAGTGGGTTATGTGTTGGGCTACTAACTGCAAGGTCAGTAGTTCAAACACACCATCTATATGCAGATCAAAGATTTACAGCCTTGGAAACTCTGAGAGCAGTTCTCCTCTGCTTCTAGGGTTGCTATGAGTCAATTGTCAATTGACTTAATGGCAATGGGTTGGTTTGGTTTACCGAATACCATGGAATAAGGTAAAATGGAGGGGCAGCAAAGAAGAGGAAGGCCCTCCACAAGGCCGATTGCCACAGTGGCTGCAATAGTGGGCTCAGGCATACCTGTAGGATGGCGCTGGACCAGGCAGTGTTTTGTTTGTTGTGCACAGGGTTGCTATGGGTTGGAACTGACTTAATGATACCTAACAACAACAGTATGAAATAAGGAACCCTGCTGGTGCAGTAGGTTAAGCATTGGTCTGCTAACTGCAAAGCCAGCAGTACAAACCCATCAGCTGGTACATGGTAGAAAGATGAGGCTTACTAATCCTTTAAATATTTAGTCCTGGAAGCCACATGGAATAGTTCTACTCTGTCTTACAGGGTCACTGAATTGAATCAACCTGACAGCAGTGGATTTGGTTGATACCATAAAATCTTGCTGATTTAGACTAATTTGCAAGAGAAAAGAAAAAAAAAGCATGCTTAAGGAAATGCTTAATTTACTTCCAGGTACATGTCTTACCCATGCTAGATTGAGGTAACATTGTTACTTGTAAGTCAATTGGTTTTATAAAATTGAAAGAATAATTTGTGATGGAGGTATAGGTTATTTGCAAAAGTTATTTATACCACCTCAGTGCGATTTGTCTTGCACTGCTTTCTGTTGGGTTTCCCAGCACAGGAGGAGTGGATGTATGATGATAGCAACTGATACAAAGTGTTGTAGGGAATGCAGGGGGAGGGGGAGGGAAAGATGGGGATTTCAGGGGTGAACAGTGGAGGCAGGAGTGGGAGGGAGCACTAGAAGTGATGGTGACTGTATAGCTCAGTTTGAAGGTGAGGTGACTGACATGGAGGGTGCTGGGGGCTCTAAGATCCATGTGATGTCCAACTCCCTAGGGGTGTGTGATTGAACAATTGAACTGTTCAACTGTTTAACATGTGAATTGTGTGCCAAGAAAGCTGTTGGGGGAAACTAGTGGTTTAGGAACCTTGCATTTTAGTACTCACAAAGTTTGTCTTTCATCTTCTTGTTCAAATTTTAATTTCCTTTATTTGTCAAAGAAAGTACAGAAATTAGTCAACTCTGTTGGAATTTTAAAAGCATTAAAATTAATGAACCATATTTATTTTCATGAAACATCAACTAAGGATGTTCTAATAGTTTTAGAAAGTTAGAATATTTTATTTGAATTCTAGTTAATTTGAATTTCTCCCCCAAGGGCTATAATAATTTAAATGAGATCCGACTTTCACATCAGCTAGTTGAATATTGTAAATTAGAGACAGCTCTTCACCTCTAGTTAGAAATCTTCAAATTCATTTAAAATTTTATCCAAAAGAAAATTGTACATACAGAGGATTTCACTTATTTTGACATCCTTTATTTTTATTGTGCTCATCTACATACCGTAATTTAGTCATGGTTTATCATTATTTAGTGGTAAAGTAACGTTTCTGGTACAAAACCTAAATTCATTACATATATAATCATTAAATTGCTTTTTCCTAATTTTGATGTGTTTATATCAACATGATTAACCTTGGCAGGTTGGCATGGACAAAGCCCTCAACCAGCTTTCTGTGCCTTTGGGACAATTACGAGAAGAAGTTCTGGTAAGTCCCCAAGTAATACTACAGTTTCTCACGGAGCATGATCTATGTGTGCGCCTCCGATTTGCCAGGTTTTGTTTGTGCGTGTGTGTAGTATCCGTGGTAATAGTACTCACCCTTATGGCCCTCTCTCAGATTATAAATTATTCTCTCTTTGGTGTGTGATGTTACAACCTAAAAAGAGTGCTTGACTTAAAGATAACAGTTTCTCAGGATAAACAGCTTCAGATTGTCAGTGAAAATTCAGTTTATTAATGGCACAAAACTGTCAGTGCTCCCCAACTTACAAATGGCTTATATTTCTTAAATTTCTCATTCTCAAATTACTTTCCCAGACAATATGACAGCTTCCTCAACTGGTACACAAAAGCTATTTAGCCCATAATATAGTTGGAAGATAATATTAAAATAATATAAGAATTAACAAGTATTATATTTTAATGTTTTCTTACAAAAATGTCTGTTATGATCCCTGAGCCGTTGGTGACAGGGTTTTCATCTGGATGAACAATTGACTTAACTTAGATGTCACTTCCCACTTGCCACCTTCAGTCTGTTTTAGGGCTCCTCTTGTGGACTCCCTTACAACTCCTGTTCCTTCCATTAAACTTAGTATTATCCTATGCCTGTCACCACTGGATTAGCAGCTTCTTGTATAATCTTACTCACCTAGCTTGTAGTGCCTGGCCCGGAGAAGGTACTATTAGATAATATAAGTAAATATTTAGTACATTTATCTATGGGGGGGGACGAGGGAAAGGAATGCACAATCACAGAAATATTCAAAATCAAGGAAGACAGGAAAGAATTCTTAGAAGAGAGCTGTCTTGAATTGGGGCTGGAACTAATATTTTCAGATTCTTTCAAAGATTGACATCTTGGTGCTTGAGTGAAGCTTACACCAGCTTGTTAAATACTTTTCTTTGGCTTTGCAGCAGAGTGGCTTTTGTGGTGCACCGCCTTTGCCGGTCTTTCCCTTTCTTTTCCATTGTGCCTTTCCCGCTTCTTTCCTTGTAGGCGTTGTCATTTCCGAAATGTCAGCTTGCCACTCTTCTCACGCCAGATTCTCCTGACTTCTGCCCTGAACTCTGGTCCTTTATTCACACACACACAGACTCTAGTCCTACCTTGCTGACAGCCAGCTCCATCTCCATTTCCCCTCTCTTCCCCTTTATAATTACTTTTCTCCTAATCAATAGGCCCCAGAGCTTTGCTTCCATTGTAATTCACAAAGCTCGGAGATTTTAGGTTCTCTCTCTGAGGGATCAGGCTGTTTCTATTTTGTGTGTTAATGACCCCTCATTGACTAGCACAGTGACTGGCATTTGAGAAGTATTTTCTTTTTATAGAATCATTTTATTGGGGGCTCATACAACTCTTATCACAATCCATACATCCATCCATTGTGTCAAGCACATTTGTACATTTGTTGCCACCATTTTCAAAACAGTTTCTTTCTACTTGAACCCTTGGTATCAGCTCCTCATTTATTTTCTCCCTCTCCCACACTCCCTCCCTCATGAACCTTATAATTTATTAATTTTTTTCATGTTTTACACTGACCAATGGCTCATTTCATCCACTTTTTCATTGTCTGTCCCCTAGGGAGGGGGTTATATGTAGATCATTGTGAAAGGGAGAAGTATTTTCTTAATATTAATTAGTTAACTGAATGATTGACTTTTTATATAGAATTTATTTGCCCTGGCTTACGCTTGGTTCTCTGGAAAAGCAAAACGGGTGAAGAGGTGGTTATCAAAGAAGTAACCCTAGTTCAAAATCTTTGAGGCATATGTCAGCCTAGAAGCTTCTCTTGGCTCTAGAAGCTGTAAGAACTGATGATCCCAAATCTGCAGCTCAGACAGCAGGTTTTTGGTTGACAAGGAGAATGAACCAAGGTTGCCAGGTAAGCCAGCTGGCCCCTGAGGAGTCCCAGGAGAGGCAGGTCAAACATCAGGCTTTTGGCTCAAGTCCAAAGAATTGGGGTCAGAGGACAAACCATATGTAATGTCCAGACATAGCCAAAAACAAGCAAGTTTTTTTCTCGTCAACCTTCTGTTTGCTTGGATTTTGTGTCTGGGTTTGTACCAGTTGTGGTCCATGTCAGCCTGCTGATCCTGAGAGTGGTCTCAGCCTTGTCATGTTCCTGCTGACTTTGAATCCAGGCTTAATCTGTGTTCTCTCCACTTACTCTTTTATATTCCTGCTTCATCAACCAGCAGAAGAGGGCTTCAGCTAGCATCTGACTTAAGGACTTGAGTTGGACTGGGTTGGGCCGCTTCTATGATATAAATTTCTTTATTCACATAAAGTTCTTTCGTGTGTGTGTATATGTATGTGTGTACATGTCCTGGTTTTCTTTCTCTAGAAAACAGCCTACACACATGGGTGATTAGTTTTTCCATCTCTTTAAAGAATGATGTTGGAATCAGGATCGGAACTGCATTATATTTATAGATCTCTGGTGGCATAGTTGGTTCCTGCTAACTGCAATGTCAGCAATTTGAAACCAACAGTGACTCCTCAGGAAATAGATGGGGTTTTCTATTCCTATAAATAGTTACAGTCTCAGAAAATACAAACGGACAGTTCTACCCTGTCCTATAGGGTCATGGTGAGACAGTTGACTCAGTGGCAGTGAGTTTTCAGTAATATTGATAGTTTCACAGTTTTCCTATCCATGTACATGGAGTATTCTCCCATTTATGTTGATATCTTTTGGTTTGTTGTAGTAGTAGCCTTTTTCCCCCAACAGTTTTATTGTCACATATTTTACATATCATACAATTCAGTAGTTGAATCATTCAATCATATATCAAGAAGAATTGTATAATCATTACCATAGTTAAATCATTGAGTCATATCAAGAAAAATTGTATAATTATTACCACATCAGTTTCAGATTACACCCACCCCCGTGGTTGAGTCGCCTTTAAAGTGAGTTGTGCAATCACAGTCATTTCTAGTGCTCCCTGCCCGCTCCTGCCTTCACTGCTTATTCTGGAAATGCCCTTTCCCTCCCTATCACCTGCCCTAGAAACCCTTGTATCAGTTATTATCACTATGCACCCGCTCCTCCTTTGCTGCATAAACTGAGAAACCCAACAGAAACAATAGAAATAAAAATTAGGGGATGAGGATAAAACAACAGTACTATAAAGACAAAAATACAAATAATGAATACGAAAGAAAAGACCCCTATCAGCATTCAAAAAACCATGGAAGAAATCCCTGTCTTGGAACAAGTAAGATACTTGTACCCAGAAAAAATTCAGGTTGGGTCTATAGAGAGGTCAGTTGGCCAAATGTCAAGTTCGATCCAGCATTACCAAGATTTCAATGGTCTGTGTTTGATGGTAAGGCTGTTGGAGTCTCTTACCTGAGGCTACAGGTGCTCTGCCAGCAGCTCAGTCTGACTAGATCCTCTGCAGATGGGTTTTGGGTTCCCACTGTCCTCCATAGCCTTCTACAAATTGGGTGTTGACAATTTCAACACTGATACTTTTCCCTTTCTCATATTCGGACTATGTTATTGTCATTGGATCACACAAGCTGGTGTTCTTCTTCTGTGTGGACTTGGTTAACTCCTCGCTTGGATGGCTGCTTGTTTGAATGCAACCCTTTAACACCCCAGACATTCCAGTTGATAGCCAGGCACCATTTGCTTTCTTCACCACACTTTGCTGTAGCACCCTTATCTTCAGTGATCATTTCATAAAGGTGAGTATCGAGCAGGGCCATGTCATCACAATGAACTGTTCTTCAATTGGGCTAGAGTTGAAGCAGGAATCCAGACTCCATCAGCTTGTCCATGGGGTTTACACATTTCAGGTTTACTCTGGTAGTCCTAATATGACAAAATCAAGACCGTATAAGGCTAACTGCTCCAATAGCAGCCATAAGCCAACCAGTAACGAAATAGAACAGAGAGAGAGAGAGAGAGACTGACAAGCACGAAAGCAAAAACCCAGATAAACAAAGAAGTGCAGCATTGTCAATCCCCCCCCCCAGGGTATAAGTTGGTTGCAATATTACCATCATCAATTTTCCCAGTGACCCAGCACTCCACTCACTGTCGGGATGAGGAGTCTGTGTTCGATGAAAGTACAGTTTCATCTTGCCCTACACAGTTCAATCTCGCATTTAATTGGACTCTGTTAACCCTAAGTATGGGGATTGGTGCTGGGGGGAGACCTTCCTGGATCAGTTTTTCCAAGTGCAGATCCCTGCTCAATGGATCAGAACCTGTCGTGCCACTGCATGGTGGTCATCGAGGTACTTCATATATGGTGGTCCTGGTTCCCCTTCCATTGGATACCTACCAGCTCAGTGTGTTCCCCCCAAGGTCCAGTTCCACAGTCCTGGAGTGGCCACAGTCCTGGAGCAGCCATCCAAGTACCCCAGTCCTCAGGCCAAGGGTGCAGGCAGCTTCGAGACAGGATTCAGTTCATTCAGTGGGACTTACGTTAAGTTCTTCAGGTGCAGTCCCTGCATTATGCCATGCTGCCTGCAAGATCATCTTCCATGATCATTATGGTGCTTAGTCCAGTCACTGGAGATTGGGTAGAAACGGTTGGCTAGAAATACATGTGTAATGCCCCCCTAAGTTCCCTACACTCATTGTTTAGCATCCCTTCCCGCTGTGAGATTAGATCTCCCCAATCACCCACCATACTCACAAACAGAACTATCAGCGTCTCCTCTACAATGTTAGTCCCCTCTCCTGGTTTTGGATTGAATTTCCAGCAAAATTCTCTTTCCATTCCTGTGGGGAAACCATTGGTTTGCTCCAGCCTTGTTTCGATGTTCTTTAGTCTCAGGTGGATGGTCATTTCCCAAGTCCCCCCTCTTGTAGGAGTGACCCCAGGCATTGTGGGGTTTCGTCCTTCACGCTGGCTCTTCTGGAATGTGTTAAAGGGAGATGATGTATGAGTCATGGCCACCATGGAGTAGTAATCTTTATACATGGTTTCCCCCCCGCTGGTTAGGTTTACTCTGAAGTATTTAATCTTTGGGGTAGCTGTTGTAAACAGTGTTGTTTTCCTTTTTTTGCTCTTAAAATGCAGAGATTGATCCTGAGTCTTGCTGAGCCAGACAGCCGTGGGAAATAGAACACTACACCAAAGCTCAGGCAATAGGGAAGCTGGGCTCAGATGACATGCATGGGCTTCGTCACAGAGCAGCTCTTTCAGAGAAGGGGAAACTAGTAACCTTGGGACTGTAACAGGCTAAAATGGACAGACTGGGAAGGTGACCTTAGTGGGGGAGACTAGAAAACTTAAGGATATGGTTTTCATACAAATATCTTCAATTGAGCGTGTCAGATACATTAACTAGGGAACTCACAGTGCCACAGGGAGCCTCCATCTGCAGGGTCTGCACTTCACACACATTAATGCTCATTTCTGAATTGGTAGGCACCCATGTAATCTAATGCCATCACCACTTTCTGTATGTGAACACCCCTCGCCGCCCCCACCCCCAAAGTATTTATGTATTAATCACAGCTGTGCCATGCTTGCTTTTCTCTTCCCAGGAGCCCATTTAAACAGAGACTAGGTGAGAAATGGAAGGTTAAATCCCCTGTAGATCACGCTGACAATTAAGGAGGGGTAGACCATGTGAATTCAGTTGGTTCGTGATTTAAAATACAGCTTCTCAAAGAAAAGCTACCAATATGGACTACCAATATGGGTGGTTTCTTATTCCAGAGAGAGGTGAATCCATGAATTAACTTCCTGAAAGCCAATTGCAGTCCATTTATCCCCAAGATCCCCAGTAAACAGCCGTATAAATATCCACAGCCCTTGTACCTCAGCCACAGAACTGGAAGCAGGTGAAAAGTTTACCCTGGAAGACATGCCTTGCCTTGTAGGTGTCAGAGCCCTAGGATGGAGTTCTCCCCAGAACTTTCTGATGATCTTTGCCATTAGAAGCTTATGTGCCCCAGGTATGGAACAGCTCTGGCCACTATCCAGGCATCAAGCCAGAATGAACAAAGGACTGCACATCTGTTCTGCCCCTGACTGATAAAATAGCACCACCCCCAAATAGGTGTCCTTTTTGCCCATTGTCAAAGATTAATAGTCATGTTTTTTCATTTATTTTTCAGAATTCTCTTCATTAGTATACAGGAATATGGTTGATTTAAGTCTTTGTGATTTTCTACATATAGGAAATTATAGTGTCTGCAAATGGCGCGATTTTTACTCGTTCTTTGCCAATTTGGATGCATTTGATTTTTGTTGTTGATTTTGTTGTCTAATAGCTCTGGCTAAGGCTTTCAGCACACTGTTGAACAAGAGTAGCTATAAAGGACAGCCTCTCTACTTTAAAGGACATTCTTGCCTGCTTCCCATTCACAGAAAGAATGCTTTCTGTTTCTCCAGATTGAGCGATATGCTGGTTTTATGCCTATGGCCTTTATTATGTTAAGGAATTTTTCTTCTGGTTCCTATTTAGTTGAGTGTTTTTTATCTAGAATTGGTCTTGGATTTTTCAGATGTCTTTTCGGCATCAGTTGATACTGCATATTGTTTTATTTATATGCAGTGATCATTTTTCTTATGTTGAACTATCCTTGCATGCCTGTTATGTATTCCATTTAATCATATTTGTTTTTTTCCTATATTTTGAAATTGACTAGGATTGTGTTTAAAATGTTTGCATCTATATTCATAATATCTATTATTTTCTATTATAATATCTTTGCATGCTTTTAGTCTCAGGATTGTGCCATCTTTTTAAATATTCTGTAATAGTTTGCGTATCATTGGTGTCCAATCTCTGAATGTTTGGTTCAATTCCTAGGTAAAGCCAGTTGGTCCAGTTTTGTGTTGGGGTGTATTTTGATGGCTTCATCTGTTTCTTCTTTTGTTTGGGGTCTGCTGAGTCTGTGGTCAAATGCCTTTTCTGCATCAACTGATATTGCATGTAGTACTTTGCAGGGGGTGTTAATTTAGAGAAGTAGTGTGTTTCTAAAAATTTCTCCAAGGTTTGCAAATTGGTTGGTGTGCAAGCCTTCATGGTGTTGTGTTACCAAATTTTCCGGAGTGCTGTCCTTTGTCGTGTTTGCTGTTACCTCTCTTAGTTGGTTGTTGTGCTGTCGTCCCTTTTCTTATCCATGTTATTTGCATCTTCCCTCCTTTTCCTTTGTTAAGTTTGCTAGTGGTTTGTCAATTTTGTTAATCCTTTTACAGAGCTAATTGTTTTCTTGTGGATTCTATTTGTTTCTCATCCATGTACTTCTGTTTTCATCGTTATTCGTGTAGTTGAAGGATTATTTTGCTGCTCTTCCTCTACTTGTTGAAGATGTTGGGTTCAGGTGTTTACTTTCATTCTTCTTTTTCGATGTTTGAGTTTATTGCTATAAAATGGCTTCTGAATACATAGCAGCATCTGAAAGATTTTAGCATATTGTATTTTCATTCTTGTGTATTTTAAGGAATTAAAAATGTTTATTCCTTAATTCTTTAGTTAGTATTTTTAAGCAAAATAGTGTTCACTTTCCATGTATTTAATTTTTCCCCTTGACCCACTTATTGTAGATTTTTAATTATATAGCCCTGTAGTCTTAGAAGGTGATTTGTAATATTTTGATGATTTTATGTTTATTAAGACTTACCGAGAGGAATTACTGAAGGCTGAGTATGATAGTGGGCCAAGAAAAAGTAAAAGTAAATAGAGGAAAGAACTAGGAGGCGCAAAGGGCATTTATAAAGGTCTAAATATAGGCATGTACATATGTAAATATATTTATATGTGCTGATGGGGAAATAGATCTATGTGCATATATTCATAGGTTTAGTATTAAGATAGTAGGTTTAGTATTAAGGTAGCAGATGGACATTGGGCCTCCACTCAAGTACTCCCTCAATGCAAGAATACTTTCTTCTATTAAAGGTGATGCTCACCTTCCCGACACAATCACTGAAGACAAAGCAGGTGCATAAGCAAATGTGAAGAAAGCTGATGGTGCTCAGCTATCAAAAGATAGAGTGTCTGGGGTCTTCAAGGTTTGTAGATAAACAAGCAGCCTTCTAGCTGAGAAGCAACAAAGTCCAACCTGTGTGATCATGAGATGTTGAGAGGATCAAGTATCATGCATCAAAGAACAAAAAATCTTATCATTATGAATGAGGGGGAGTGCAGAGTGGGGGCCCAAACCCCATCTGTAGGCAACTGCACATCCCCTTACAAAAAGCTCACGGGGAGGAGACTAGCCAGTCGGGGAGCAGTGTGGCAATGGTGAAACATACAACTTTCCTCTAGTTCTCTAATGCTTCCCCCCCCCCCCACTATCATGATTCCAATTCTACCTTAAAAATCCAGCTACACCAGAGGATGTACACTGGTGCAGATAGGAAAGGGAATCCAGGACAGATGAACCCTTCAGGACCAGTGGTGAAAGTGGCAATACTGGGAGGGTGGAAGGAAAATGGGGTAGAAAAGGGGAACCTGTTACAAGGATCTACATGTAACCCCCTCCCTGGGGGACCGACAACAAAAACGTGGGTGAAGGGAGACCTCAGACAGTAAGACATGACAAAATAATAATTTATAAATTATCAAGGGTTCATGAGGGAGTGGGGAACAGGGCACAAGGGGGTAAAATGAGCTGATGCCAGGGGCTTAAGTGGAGAGCAAATGTTTTGAGAATGATGAGGGCAATGAATGTACAAATGTGTTTTACACAGTGAAAGTATGTGTGGATTGTGATAAGAGTTGTATAAGCCCCTAATAAAATGATTTTTTAGAAAAGACTTAACATATATACTCGAATATAAGCTGACCTGAGTATAAGCCAAGGTACCTAATTATTACCTCAGAAACCAGAAAAACTGATTAACTCGAGTATAAGCCTAGGGTGGAAAATGCAGAAGCTATTGGTGAGTTTCAATAATCAAAACAAATGAAAATAAAATTACTAAAAATTGAGACATCAGTGGGGTATCATGGTAATGCCCCCCGCCGCCCCCGCGACATGTTAGCCAGGAGGAGGTGGGGGAGTCCATGCTGGCGGGGGATGCAGGATGTGAATTAACACAGAGACCAGAGGGCAGAGATGAAGCGCAATCACAGGCACATCCTTACTTACGTGAATTACTACGGGTGCTTCTGTGAATTGGGGCCGTCCATGTCATAGGACGGCTCTGATTGGTTAGATGTGAGTAAACAAACATTCAAAGCCTTGAAGTGTCAGTCTTGTCCCGTTACCTGGGGGGCAAGCGAGATGTTATACCTCGCTGGGGTACCACTGACCCGTGTATAAGCCTAACCCCAGTTTTTCAGCACATATTTTGTGCTGAAAAACTTGGCTTATATACAAGTGTATACAGTACTTTGCGGCCTAGCAAATGGTCTGTTCTGAAGAATGTTTATATGCCCTGGAAAAGAATGTATGCTGTACTGTGTGTATGTAAGAGGTGTACGTGATTGTGTTGTTTAGTTCTCCATCTTAAATTAGTTTCTTTCTAGTTTTATCCTTTTTCTAGAATGATGTATTGAAGTCTCCTACAATTATTATTGTAGTATTGTATATGTGTCAAATCTATGTAGGTTTAATCATTGTATTCTGAAAGCCTGTCGTTGACTTTAGATATTTATTATGATTGCTTTTTGTTCAATTGTTCCTTTAATTGTTATGTAATGTCCTTCTTTGTCTCTCATGATGAATTTTGCTTGGAAGTCTACTTTATCAATGAATATTGCCACTGTGGCTTTTTCAATTTCTATAAGCTTGATTCCACTACCACCAGCCCCATCCTTTGGTATTTAGTCGTATTTTTGTCTTTTTGTTTAATATATGTTCCAGTAAGCAGCATATTGATGAGCCTGGTTTCTTATCTATCTGCTACTCTTTCTCTTAATTGGTACATTTAATCCACTTAGAGTAAATGTCATTGGTAGGCATGAATTTTTTTAAATCATTTTATTGGTGGCTCATACAACTATTATCACAATCCATCCATCCATCCACATTGTTTCAAGCACATTTTTACATTTGTTGCCATCATTCTCAAAACATTTTCTTTCTACTTGAGCCCTTGGTATCAGCCCCTCATTTTTCCCTCTCTCTCCCCTACCCTTTCTTCCTCATGAACCCTTGATAATTTATAAATATTTTTACATGTCTTATACTGTCTGATGTCTCTCCTTTCACCTACTTTTCTGTTGTCAGTCCCTCAGGGAGGAGGTTATGTGTAGATCCTTGTGATCAGTTCCTCCTTTCTCCCCCACCTTCTCCTTACCCTCCTGGTATCTCTACTCATTATTGGTTCTGAGGTGTTTATCTGTCCTGGATTCCCTGTGTTTCCAGCTCTTATCTGTACCAGTATACATCCTTTAGTCTAGCTGGATTTTTAAGGTAGAATTGGGATCATGATGGGGTAGGGGGGAGCATTAAAGAACTAGAGGAAAGTTGTATGTTTCATTGGTACTATACTGCACCCTGACTGGCTCGTCTCCTCTCCGTGACCCTTCTGTAAGGGGATGTCCAGTTGCTTACAGATGGGCTTTGGGCCTCTGTCCGCACTGCCCCTCATTCACAATGATATGACTTTTTGTTCTTTGATGCCTGCCTGATACCTCATCCTCTCAACACCTCGTGACCACACAGGCTGGGTGTGCCTCTTCCTTGTGGGCTTTGTTGCTTCTCACCTACTGCTTGTTTATCTTCAAGCTTTTAAGAGGCCATATGCTATGTCTTTTGGTAGCCGGGCACCATCATCTTTCTTCACCACATTTGCTGCTTTGTCTTTGGTGATCATTTCGGAAAAGGTGAGCATAATAGAAAGATAGGCATGAATTTATTACTGTCATTTTGCTGTGTTTCTTTGTAAGGAGGTTTCTTTGTTCCTCATCATTTTTTCTGCTGAGTTCATTTTGTTTGTTTTTTTAGTGTTATTGTCTTCATTGCTGTTAATTTATTGTTTACTTGGTCTTTGTGGGTCTTTTGCCTTTTTATTTTAATGTTTTTCCATTTTATTTAGCATTATGTTTTCAACTGTTATTTTCTTCTCAAGGCTAAAACAGTATGGCCTGTCTTGAAAACTACTTGACTTCCTTTCCTTTTGAATGTTTTGAACCTACCTATTCTCTTTGTTTACTTTGTATCTAATTGTCTCATTACAGAATGATATCTCTGGCTCTGTGATTTCAGACTTTAAAGTTTGTTTTACAACACTGCTTTAAATGAGGGTAACTTCAGAGTGGTGGTGTCTTGTATGCTGGTCTCAAGTTGTTGTCTGTTCTTGTTGATTGTTGAAAGTACAAATACCCTTTAGTAATTTATATAATGTTGGTCTGATTTTTACAAATTCCTTATTTCTACCTCATATTTTAGGAATAATTTTTGCTAAATATAAGATTCTTGCTTGGCAATTATTTTTCCTTCCAAGTTTTATATGTGCCATTCCAGTACCTTCTTGCCTATATGGTGTCTGCTGAAAAATCAGCGTTTAGTCTCCTTGGGTCCCCTTTGTGGATAACTTTTTCTTTTCCTCTCATGCTGTTTTCATGATTTTTTTCATTGCTGTTCATGTTGGAAACTGTGATTATGATGTTGTAGTGATAATCTTTAGGATTCTATCATGTAAGGGATTCTTACAACCTCTTGAATGGTTGTTTTCTCCAATTTCATTGTGTTAGGGGAATTGTGTTCTGGTAGCTTTTGGACCATTCTCTTTTTTGGTTTGTTTATTTCTTCTTGTTCTGGATTGCCTACCAGACATATGCTATTTCTCTTGATAGTGTCCCATGTAATTCTTAGGTTTACTTTGGTCTGTTTATGGATTGTTGTTTTGGTAACTTTTGGTGTCAAAATTTGTCTTCAAGCTTACAGATTCACCCCTCCATTGTTTCAGTTCTACTGCTTTGCTCTTTGAAATATTTTTCTAATACCTTATTATTAGTCTTCTGGATTTGTATTAACAGTTTTCATATGATTTGTAATTTTTTATTTATTTCACCAGGTTGCTCTTATAGTGCTTTCCTGAGTTCTTTAGTTTTTTTTTCATTTTTCTTTCTCAATTTCTTCTCCATCAGTTGAAAAGTACCAGTGCTAGCCAGGCTGTCTAGAGAAACACATTCAGTGACACTCATATGCAAAGTAGTAATTATATTTGAGGAAAGCATCCTAACCCAGTCCAACTCAAGTCCATACGCCTAACACTAGTCCATAAATCCTTCTTCACATTCATGAGGCCACATACAATGATACAGAATGGAGGAAGATCACAGCTGGTGGGTGTGGAGTCAGGTGGATCCGAGTTCAGTAGAAACATGGCAGGGCACCAGCAGTTCTCAGGGTCAGGGCAGTCGCAGCAAGCAGGAATGCAAAGGGACAGAGAGGGGGAGGGTCCCAGTCCCCCCCCATCCCCCAAAAGGAGGCATCATCAGGCTGTGACCTGACTGACAGATTGGAGTCCACCCCTACATTTTTATACATCTTCAAGTTGGCATACAGTCACCTTAGTGTATCACAAAGAATAACTTTTGTGAATTCCTTTTCCAGTAGATCCAATGCCTTTTCTTCCCAAGAAGGGTCCTTTGGCTGTACATATTGGTCACTTTTGTACACTATTCTATCTTGCTTTCCCTGTTATTAAAATTGTTTCTTGTTTTCAGTATATTGTGTTGATTTTATATTTGTCTCTGTTGGTCAAGTGGTAAAGGAATGGGTGGTAGCCCCTTTCCACTAGTTGTAGCTGTTGGAGATGTGAGGGGAGCTGGGATAGTTGAATTGGTCAGGTAGAATGGGAAAGGAACAATCAAAAGAAAGAACAAAGTTGGAACCAAGATTTAAAGATCCAAAATTTGAACCAACAACAAAATGAATAAGCTACCTATACACACACAAACACCCAAGCTAAAACAAGTAGCTGTGTGTTAAGGTGAGGGATAGCAACTTTTCTGATCAACAGGGACTTGTGGTGAGCTAGGAATAATTCCCTCTCATATGCCTGTGTTTCTCCATTCGTGGCTTATCAAACCATCTAAAGAAGAAAAGACCACAAGAAAAATAAACAATAAATCCAGATGCTTTTTCTCAAGACCTTGATCCCACAGATAACGTCTGTAGCTGTCAGGGGATGTATGTCAGCACCCCTATAGCTGGCTTTTCTGGTGGTTTGTAAAAACAAAGAAGTGAGGGAGAAGGAAAAGTTGCAGGCAGTCCCCACTGCTGTTTTAGTCTCAGGTGATTGGACCCTCTGCCAGAGTGAATTACCAGTGCCCAGTGAGTGCTTCCAGCCTAAGCCATCCCACATACAAGAATATATTTGTTGGTGTCCCTTCTGGGCACCAGGAGCCTGTGAGGGACGTGGGATTATTCAGCACCCACACCCACTGCTTCATTAGGCTTTGTGCTGTATCACCTATCAGCTAGTCTTCCCCTCCTTCACACCTCACCTGTGGCCCCTGGGATGTGGAGAGAGAAGTAGCATCTGCTATTGGGTGCACTAGGTTGGTTGCCGTTCATTTCTCCATTTACATGCTTGGTGTTGGAAACCACAAGGGTTCCCACGTCCTTCCCAATCTGGCATTGGGAATTGCTTTGTGTTGTGGAAGGAACCAATTGGTTCATGCTTGGCTAGTGGAGAATTCATTGTTCTCCTTTCTGGTTTTCAGACATTGGAGACTGCCCTCCATTGCAGGCAGAGCAGTTTAGCTCATCATGGGCTAGTGGAGATTTTCCAGTCTCTTCTGTGTCTATGTGTGGACTCTGTCTCCTGCTTTACCTGTTGATGTGTTCGGCTCACTCCGCTACCCTTTTCTCAGAGATCCAGAACTATAGATTTCTCCTCCTCGTGTTCTTTCTGATGCCTTAATTGTAGAGGATATTCTCTGAGTCTGTATGGGCTACCCTAACCAGAAGCCCCATTATCTTTTTTTTCCCACCCTAACTCCTAATTGACTCATCACACTGGATTTCTCTATCTGTAACCTTTTCCTTTTCTAGCCCTCTTCTTTCATCCCTTGATCCCTTATTTTCCCCAGAGATTATCAGTGCTTAAAAATTCTCATTTTCCATTCTGTAAAATCTAGTCCAAGCATTTTAATAATGCCTTCATAAATTTAACCCCTCACTATGCATGTATCCAGCTACATTTCCACTTCTGCCTGCTAAGTCTGTGCCTCACTGACTCACTTCGGCTTTCCTGCCTTTTATCTTTGCATCATCTCCTGTCCGCCCTCCTCAGCAGTCACAGGTTTCCAGATCCTCACTCACGTGTCTTCATAAAACTTGCCTCTACTTTGACGCAGATTATCCTGTTGGTAACCTGACCACCAATGAACTTCATTGATACTATTTTTATTTTGGCAGTTAACTATATGTGACCTTTTTTATGGGTCACATTTTATCCCTAAATTTTATGTATTTCTTAAACAGTAATTATTTCTGATAGTTTGTATTGTTGATAATACCTACATGACTGTCCATATTAATTTTTGTGAAATTAAGTTAAATATAGAAATTTTATAACAATGTCCACATTTTCTTTATGCTTTTAAAGAATCTTAGATCATCTGTGAGTGAAGGAATTCGGGCAGTAGATGAACGGTTGTCTAAACAAGAGGACATTAGGGAAAAAAAGGTATACTCAAGTATGTTAAAACTTCAGCTGTATAATATATATGTGATATGTATTTTCTCATATATATGGTTTTATTCTTTTTAACAACTATACAGAATACAAAAATGGTGTCTCTCTTTTATATTTAGGAAACAAGAGTTCAGAAAGGCTAGTGATAATTAGAGCCAATGTCAGAGCCCAAGTTTTTTCACTCCTGGACTAACTAAAGTACTGATAATATGACGTTTATTTTAGAGTAATTTGTTTTTAAGAAAACAAAATTACATATTCTCTTTGTGCTTTAATTTGCTCATGATAACATTACATGTTTAAATAAAGCTTTAGAATTCATGTTACAAGCCAACTAAAAGACTTCTCATGTCTTCATACTTTTCAGTGCTATAAAACATTTTTTCACAAAAGATCTTTCTGCATGTACATAGCTCAGTGGCCTCAGCTAGTGGTCTTGAACTGCTGACTTTGTGGTTAGCAGCCTAATATGGTATAGCCCACTACACTGCCAGGGTTTTTTTGCATGTATATAATTCTCTATTATAATATTATTTATCTATTAAAGAGAACACAGTAATAACTGATAACAGCAAAACACTTTAAAGGTTAAAAACCATATTATTTTTTAGCAACCTTCTAAAGAAGTTATTTATATTTTAGACAACAGGGAATTAATAGGCATGCTAAAGTCAACAATTTCAATATTCCATTTCGGTTTATAGTTTTTAAAAATGCAACAGCTTCTTATTCTGCCACATTTATTCTTCTCCCTTATACATACCTGTGCATACACTGCCTTTACTTTCAGTGATCCTGTCTCTGTACTTTGATTTTATTTTCTGATTATTTTCTAGTTTTATTATTCTCATGTTATCTTGGATGAGGTGGAATTAGAATTCAAGACTTCTCACTGTAGCATGGTACTATTTCCCCTTTTGAAATTTATTAGCATTACTCTTTTATATCTTTAAGAGAGAGAAGTCTGCTTTAGAAATTTACTTGCTTAATTGGATCCCTTCTCAGCATTTATACAAATAATCCAAGAATGCAGTATGTTTCTAAGGAAAAAATCGTAAGCCTTATGAGAGGAGGGAATTTATTAATCACCTGTGTCTTCTGTGTTTAGAAGAATACCTGGCAAATAACACATGCTTAGTAACTATTTGTTTAATGAATGACTTTTTGTTTTTCTGCTCTTTTAAAGATGAACATTTTTGCATTCCTTGGCAGCCAATGAAGAGCTATTTTTCAAAGCATAAACTATGTGTCTTATGAAATAAGTGTCTTCAATGACTGTTCACTCACACGACTATTTGCGCTGATCATTAGGTGTGTCACACACACTAAGACATGGTTAAGAACAACCTTGTAAACATCAAGAAAGGAACTTAGGAAAAAGTAGTGTAAGTGAAGACATTCGTTATGAGAAAAGAAAGAAGATATAAGAATGCAGAATATGAGAAATAATAAATGTTTTTAAAAATTATAAACATGTAACAATATTGATGATGTTTCTTATAGAAAGCCAATATTAATATCTGTATTCTTTGGAATTCAGTGTTATGTAGAAATATTCAGAATATAGAAATTCTAAGCTGACTTTTGGCTTTGTCTTTCCAAGGGAAAATTAAGTAGTAAGGATTAAATATACTGCTTTTTCCTAAATTTTATTTTTATAGATGTGTGTACTAAGGCTTATACAAGTAATTCGATCAGTTGAGAAAATTGAAAAAATATTAAGTGCTCAAAGTTCAAAAGAAACATCTGCACTGGAAGTAAACAGGTAAGTATTTTTTACTAAATATCACATCAAACCTAATTTTTATTTTACTTAGAACTGATTGCTTACAAAGAAGAAAACCTAAGTTTATGTAACTGGAGAAAAGTTGCGTATAAATAGCTACGTTTCACTGAGTGTGTGTGACAGTAAATACACATTATTGTCAAACCTCTAGAGGTTGCAGTTTTAGCATACCACATTTGTGGGGATTAAAGGTAGAATGCTTAGTGTGGGAGAGTTTTCTCTTTGGAATTGCCTCAGCCATGAGCTGAGGAAAGCCTGTTGCCTTTCAGGATGTGGAATAGCATTCAAATGTTTAAGGTATTTTTTTAGACGTGCTCAGAGTATTACAGTTGATGTATTTTGAGGTTCAAAAAGCATTGGCCGTACATCATTAGGACACAGTAAGGACACATTTAGTTAAAATAGATAAAGAAAAACTTATAAGAAAAAAACATTTCTTTTGTTGTAATTTCTTATTAACCTTCTTACTTTAAAATTTATAATCCTCCTGTTAAATTTGTGACAAAAGGCACAGAGTAGATCATATCACAATTAATGGGAAGCCCCACGACACTGTGCAAAAGCAGACTCTGGATTTAGCTTGAGATGAGTTGTGCCTACCAGCTGGGTAACCTTTGATTTCAGAGAATGTAACCTATAATAGAATGAACGAACAAGACACTGACACCACACAAGTTACCTTTTATAAAACTCAGCTACAGAATCATCCTTCCCAGGAAGTCTTCTCTGACCATAGACGCTCTGTACCTTCTTGGTCTGAATCACCTTTGAGGAGCTTTCTTTAATTCAAGTTAGAAATCTTAATCTGTACAGAAAGTAAAACCAGAGCACCATAAGTGAATCATAAATATATCGTGCATATTACCTTAAAGATATCTGGGTACTTTGTAAATAGTACATCCACAGTAGGTTATTCAGGGAAAAGCTAGGTATATTCAAGATAGACAGTTAACATTTTGCGTTGATTATACTGGGCAATTTCCTTCCTAAACTGGTTTCTTTCTCACTGCCTTTCAATCAATGCTGATTCACAGCCATAGGACAGAGTAGAACTGTCCCAGACTGTAACTGAGAGGTCAACACTGAGACACTGAACAGAGAGAGATAGGATTGAGACAAAGAACGTGAGGTTCAGAGCGGCTTCATTAGAGTAGGGAACGAGCTCCCGGGAGGGAAGGGAGCGCAGAGAGAGGGACAGGAGCATCTAGAGCTCCCAGGGATTTCCCAGACCCAATGAGTTAGGTCAGAGAAATTGCCCCAGTCTGTGGTGCGGTGGGATTTGGGTCAGGGAAATATGCAAATGAGGTGAAGAGAGCTGCTGGAGAAGGGAGGCTTCCTGGTGTGCAGCTGCAGAGTGAGTCCTTCACAGAGCAGCTTCTTGGAATGTGGGGGAAGGAGCTGTGTGGACCCCTCCCCTCCCGGAGAGATAAGCTCCATGGAATGCTGGAGGCAGGGACTGCACAGTCCAGTAGATCATCCATCTTTCCGAGAGGCTGCATGGTCCGGACCCCGCCCAAACAGTAACTCTTTACAGGAATTCAACACCTGTCTTTCTGTCCCAGCTGCTGACATTTCAGATCACAGCCTAATGCATAAAAACTACATCACCAGGGCTCCCTCTAAATTAGATTAGGTGCTTCCAATACAGAACTGAGTAGATCAGTGATGGTCTTTCATTTCATCTATTCTTATGTCGTGGACTTTTTCTTCAGTTGTCATCATCAGATACGTGGTGCTCAAGAAAGCACAGCAACTACTTCAACTGGCAGTTTTATGCTTTTTCTCCTTTCTATTCAACGTCCTTTTGAGTGGAATCAATGCTTTATAATTTATTTTAAGGGGGGGCAGGATATTGCATTTATTACACTTTGAAGCAGATAAACTGTGTAGCAAGAACTAAGATCTAGAGCATATAGATTGACTGTTCTGACAACTATTTGACAAATGTAAATTTAAAGTAAATGATTATTTTTTTGACTTTTGAAGATACCTCATTTATTACTGCTTCATAGATCCTTAAAAAATATATAGGGTGCTGGAAGGCATTCATTATGAACAATTACTGTGCCCTACGTCAGCTTTTAATTGTCAGTTTAAGACTTTGGGGCAGGGCATGAACTTCATTTCAGATTAAGATTGAAGACATTTCTAATCATTTCAGATTAAGATTGAAGACATGCTGAGCATCTGTGTTGCCAACTTTGTGACGGACTATAAACATTATGCTTAATAGAGCTTTGCTTATTGGAATAGATTGGAATGGATGCTTCTTTCAGGACTAAGTGCAAGAATACAAGCTTCTGTACATCCTGTTCCTTCCCCTGCCCCGAAATGCCCTTTTCTACACTTTTTTTGTCTATTTTTAACTCCTGCTCATCCCTCAGCTCTCCAAGCAGAAATAGAATTGGCATTTATTGAGCATTTACAGTGAACCATTATGCTAAGCACTTTTCAGGCTTGGTGCTAATTCTTCATAACCTCCATATAAAGTAAAAGCTATTTTTATCTCCATTTTACTTAGGGAAATTGGCATTTGAAAGGCTAAGTAATTTGCTGAAGGTCACATTTCATAAGGATAAGTCAAAACTAAGTAAGCGTCACAAATTGTCACTTAATGGATATATCTCTCCAGACCGCTAGCTTTTGGTTAGAGGCATTAACCCTGGGTAGTGAAAATAAATGCTTAATGTTCTCAGCTTCTAACCAGAAGCTCAGAGGGTATAGCCCACCCAGAGCTGCTTCGGAAGACAGGCCTGGTGATCTGCTTTGTGAAGACCGTCATTGAAACCCCACGGAGCACAGTTCCATTCTCGCACAAACGGATTTACCACATACAGGAGTTGATAGGCAGAGGGTTTGGTGGCTTTCATTTCTCTTATGCGTATATTCTCAACTATGTCCTCTCTAGTGAAGAATCTGTTCAAACGTCTTGCCTGTTGATTTATGGGGCTGTTGTTATCATTATAAAGGCTCTTTATATATTCTGATGATCAGCCTGTATCACATTTCTAACCACAAATATTTTCTCTGAACTTGCTTATCCTTCATTTTTTTAACAGTAATTTTCAAAGTGTAGAAGTTCTGAATTTTGATGAAGTCCATTTATCATTTTTTTGATGTCATTCCTAAGAAATTTTTGTCTGGCTCTAAGTATCAAAGATGTTCTCTTATGTCTTCTCAAAGTCTCTGTTTTAAGGTTGACATTTAGGTCTTTGACTCATTTTTGTGCTAACTTTTGCATAAGATAGAGTGTTTGCTTTGAAAAATGTTTTTTAAGTATGTGAATATCCAGTTATTCTAGCATTGTTTGCTGAGAGATTGCCCTTTCGCCACAGAATTGTTTGTGTACCTTTGTCAACTCAGTTATCAACATATTTGTCACATACTTTCTGAATACTATGTAGTCTATTAGTACCATGTTGTTTTAATTATAGGTAGTCCTTTGGCTATGAATAAATAATGACTTTAAGAATTTGTAGGTCAGCAGAACAGATACAACTGTTTCTTTCATTATTATTTTATTGTTGTTGAGGTGTTCATTTATTGTTTGACTATTGAAGAGCATGGACTGTAATCTTTTTAGAAGCAAGTCGCCAGACCAGAGTCTTTCATGGTGCCACTGGGTAGATTTGAACTGCCAACCTTTGGGTACCAGCTGAATGAAGACCACCTGTACCATCCAGAAAACTTGTGCATATAGTTCTTATTCAGTCTAACTTTTGGTACAAGAGCCCTGGTCGCAATGGGGGTCAAAAATTGATCTGTTAACTGCAATGTCTGCAGTTTGAGACCCACAAGCAACTCTGAGGAAAAAAGAGAAGTAGTCTGCTCCCATAAAGATTTACAGGAGGAAGGTAAAAGGACATAGAGGAAAGATCTAGGAAGAAAAACTATGGCTAGAAGTATAAGCAAAGGTGTGTACATGTGTAAATAATTAATTCATAAAAATTGAGGTAGTGGATGGACGTCGGGCCTCTACTCATACCCTTGCTCAATGCAAGAACACTTTGTTCTAACAACCTGGCATTCTGTGATGCTCACCCTCCCAGCAAGATCACTGAAAACAAAATGGGTGCATAAGCAAATGTGGTGAAGAAAGCGGATGATGCCTGGATATCCAAAGATAGAGTGTCTGGGGTCTTAAAGGCTTCAAGTTAAACATGCGGACATATAGCAGAGAAGCAACAAGCCCACATGGAAGAAGCACACCAGCCTGTGCAATCATTGGGTGTCGAAGGGATCAGGTAATGGGCATCAGAAGACCCCAAACAAACAATTTTTTTTAAAAAAGCATATTGTTGAGAATGAGGGGGTCGGAGTAGAGACTCAAAACCCATCTGTAGACAATGGGACATCCCTCACAGTAGGGTCACAAGGAAGGGATAAGTCAACCAGAGTGCAGTATAGCACCGATGAAGCACACAGTATTCCTCTGGTTCCTTGAAGCTTCCTCACCCCAGACTATCATGACCTCAGTCTTGCCTTTCACTACGGACTAAACCGGAACATGTGCACAGGTACACATAAGAGATAAGAGCTCATGACATACAGAATCCAGAAACAGGAATGAGAGTAGTGAAACCAGGAGGGTAGGGGGAAGGCCGGGAGAGGTGAGGAGGAAGGGGAAACCCATCACAATGATTGACACATAACCACATACCCTCCCCCACCAGGGAGATGAACAAGAAAAACCATGGGGGAATGGAGACAGAAGCAACATATGTACAAAAATGCTTGATACAATTGATGTATGAATTGTTATAAGAGCCCCCAATAAAATGATCTTTTAATAAAAATAAATATATATTTAAAAAAAGATTTACAGTCTGGGAAATCCTAAGGAGCTGTTCGGTTTTTGTAGGGTCACTGTTACAGTCAACTTGATTGCAGTTGATTGGGTTTGGTAGTGCAAGAAAAATGGATTCATTTTCAGTAATTTAAAAGTTGCACATATAGCCAGTGCTGGTGATTGTGATGAAGAATTTAGTGGGCATGGGGGTTGGTTCAGTTATTTCAGTTATAAAGTGAGGACAGATTTATATAACAGTTAAGCAGAGCTCAAAAGATGGCGGTGCCCTTCTCAAAAATAGCAGCTGGCATTGCGACTTTGCAGTTCTGCTAGTAATCCAGTCTCTGCAAAGGGCTCACTGCCTCTTCTAAGTCTCCCCCTCCAGGGCTTATTTTTCCGGTTCCAGTTACCATGACAGATCACCTAAATTATAAGCATCCCATTCTTTTCCTGTTTTGCTTCATTGGCCGTGAGAGAAGTGGTTTGAAGCCCTGCATTAAAGGGTAGATATGAGTCAGACATTCATAACCCAGAGACTACTTGTGCTATGGCTCCTTAATCAGTGTTGCAGTATGGTCGTGTGAAGAGAATCCAAGATGGTGGATCACAGCTAACACTATTCTGATAGTCAACCATTGACTGAGAAACTTAAGTGAATGGATTCGAAAGATAGCCCTGGGACCCAGAACGTCAAAGAAAGCTAAAGAAGTAGATCATTCTGTATAGCCTTTCCTCTCCCCACCCGCACCCACCCCTACACTCTTTGTGCTTTCTTTACATCCTTTCTCTCCCTCTCCCCTTACCCACTGTCCATTGGTTTTATTTTTGGAGCTGGCACACCTCATTTCTGGTGCCACACAGATAGCAACACTTACCCTAACTCTTCCTAACCAACAGTGCATTTTCACATGTTTGGGGGCTAGTACTTTTCACCCATATTGTGCTTTTTATTTTAAAATTTTGTTTTTGCTTTTTCTTCTTAGTTGTTCCTCCCCCTCTCCATTTCTTTTTTATCTTTATTTTTTTATTCATTTCCCCTGTACCTGCTTTTTGTTTTGATTCCACAGAGCCCATCCCCACTCCTTATCACAGGCTGTCATCTTTGCTCCCCAGAGTAAGCTGCATGTTCCCGCTGCATCTGTGTTTGATAGTTAACACTTGTACCATTTTTGTTTGTTGGTTTTCCTTCCCAACTCTCACCACCTTTTTGCTACCTCTTTTCACCTCTTCTTTCTCATCTTCCTTTATTCCCCCTATCTTTCCCTATCAGCTAAGAGCCAATGACTCTACCCAGCCATATACACAAAACCTGCTGCCCACCCAATGGACAAGTACTGTCATTCCAGTTCTATTGGATTGATGACAGATGGCAGCCAGCCCCTACCCAGCCTTCACTCAACTGCTCAACATAATCAATGATCAAAACGTATGCCTTTACTCCCTCCTTTACTAAACCCACTTATCCAAGATGACCCCCCAGTAATGATGCCAAATGAGCAACCAGAGTAACACATCCACTTTTTTTGCCCAAATACATTTAGACAAAAAAATCAGGGTGAAGCAAACCAATATGCAATCAACAAATTAATACCAAAACAAGACAACTTCAGTTTACACATACACACCCAAGAAACAGGGCAAAATAGCTTAAACAAGTGAGCAAAATACAGAGCTACAAAACCTTCCAGAATAAGAAATGGCATTTGATATTTATTTGCCTTCAGTTGATTAAAAGTTTGAGGAAATCACAGACAAAAGTCTAGAAGAATTAAAAAGGAAAATACAAGAACAAATCAACAGAATGGAAATGTAAAATTAGAAACTCTACAAAGTCTGCAACTAAAAGTCTAGAAGATTAGTACTAAATTTTCAGAAATGAATAATACTTTAGAAGGACAAAGACATAGCATTGAATTACTAGAAGACAGAATTCATGAGATTATAGACCAGCAGTTCTCAACCTATGGGTCATGACCCCTTTGGGGTCAAATGACCATTTCACAGGGGTCACCTAAGACCATTGGAAAACACATATTTCTGATGGTCTTAGGAACCAAGGCACCGCTTCTATATCCATCTCCAGGCGGGTCCTCCACATGCAGATACACCCACATAAGAGTACCCCAGTACCCAGTGTGAAGACTCTTACCCATGCTACACCGTGCTTCAAAACAAAACTTCACTTATTTGTAATTAGAAATAAGTATTCACAATATATAATTACATATTGTTTTTGTGATCAATCACTATGCTTTAATTATGTTCAATTTACAACAATGAAAATGCATCCTGCATATCTGATATTTACATTATGGTTTATAACTAGCAAAATTACAGTTATGAGGGTATAACGAAAATAATTTTATTGTTGGGGGGTCACCACAACATGAGGAACTGTATGTATTAAAGGGTTGAGGCATTAGGAAGGTTGAGAACCACTGTTAATAAACAAAACTCTTGATGCTATTGTATCAGAAAGGTGAAGCTGGAAACAGAAAGATCAGCCAGTGGGTAGAGAGACATGTCGATCCATGGTCAGTGGAAACATGGCAGGGTGCAGCAGCTCTCCAGGTTGGCAACCTACATAGGGCATCTCAGCAAGCAGGAAGTTGAAAGGCAAGGGGAAGGAGTAGTTCCTGGTGTGTCTATTAAAATGCCACGTGCTCATGGCAGCATCATCAGTCTATGACCTGAATGATAGGTTGGGTTCTACCCCTGCAATTTCACAAAAAATCAAGTTCACATAAAGTCTAACTACTACTGCTATTTTGTTGACAGCTATGGTGGATAAGTGTGTAATTGTTTGGGCTGCTAAGAGATTAAAGGCTAAATAATACAAATCTGTTGAACACCCTGGTTAGCTATAATGGGTTAAAGCTTGAGCTGCTACCCACAGGATCATTAGTTTGAATTCACCAGTTCTTTGAGGGAGAAAGATGAGGCTCTGTGATCCAGTAAGATTTAGTCTTGGAAACCTTCAAGAGCAATTCTATCTTATTCTATAGCATCATTAAAAATTGAAGTCTATACCAAACTCGGGGATCTACATGTAACCTATCTGTGGGGTGGGCAACAGGAAAGTGGGTGAGGGGAGATGCCGGGCAGTGTAAGATAAGATAAAACAATAGTTTATAAAATATTAAGGGTTCATGGGGGAGGGAGGAGAGAGGGGGAGGGGAAAAAAAGAAAAACTAGCTGATTCCAGGAACCCAAGTGGAAGGCAAATTTTGAGAATGACGAGGGCAACGGATGTATAAGGGTGCTTTACTCAATTGATGTATGTATGGAGTGTGATAAAAGTTGAATGAGCTCAAATAAAATGATTTATTATTGAAAAAAAAAGAATTGGAGTCTCTTAGAGAAACAATGAGAGAAAAGAACACACAAGAAAAGGAAGGAAAGCCCAAGAATTCCGTGGAACACAGGAAGGACCCAGAAAAGAGTAAAAACGTGTTGAAGATTTGTTGCGTGAAAACGCTCCTAGTTGCGTGAAAGACAGCAGGCATGTCTTCAAGGACCTCCACTGACCCCAAAGCAGACATGCTCCAAACGAAAACCAACAAGAGACAAACTCTCCTGAACTACGAATAGAGAAAGACTCCTAAAAGCAAGAGGAGAAAAATGAAACATTACCTGAAAAGCGAACCAGTAAGACTAAGCTCTGATTTCTCAGCTGAAACCAGATAGGCAGGAAGACAATGGGGCAATTAAAATGAATATAAAACCTTGAAAGAAAAACCTTTTACCATTTAAGAATTATGCAGTAATATTGTCTCAAATACAATGGTTACGTTAGTACATTTTCAGATAAACAAATTGAAGCCTGAATATAGGGAACTACAATTATTAATTTGTAAATGATTATAAGTACAAAGCAAAAAGAGGAAATAAATGATATAGTTACACAACTTCCAAATGGAAAGGAAGTCAACACAGTACCAAAAAAGAGTAAACTATTTTAAACTTAAGATAATAATAAATTACAGGATAACCGCAAAGAAAATTAATAGAGCTCACCAAATTAACAAGAAAAACATAAAAGTCTCAGTTTGCCTTAGAACCAAAGCTACAAAAGAATTGGTTAAAAAAAAATTTAGCATAGAAAAGAGTAAGAAACAAAGCATCAGCACCATAGCACCTAAAACTAAGCTGACAGCAAAATGACAGCAGTAAAATTTTACTTATTGATAATTATACTGACTGTAAAATGCATTAAATGCGCTTAACAAGAAACAGAATAACAATGGATGTTCAGGAGACACATTTTCAACTGGTAACCATAAGAGAGCAGGAGTTATTTTCAAATTAATTTTAGATAAAATAGAGTATCAGTCAAAAACCAACAAAAGATAAAAGGGATGACTTAATATAACGATTAAAGAACCAACCCAATAAATAAAACCCATTTATGTGTATCAAGAGTCTTCACCAAAGAAAATGAAAACCTACAGACTCAGGAAAAAAAATTGTAATAACATTAGACAACTAGCTAACCTTTAAGATTTATAGAAGACATTACCACTTCAATAACAGAATTACAAATAGTCCAACTGCAAAATGGGCAGATAAAGACACTTCACTAAAGATATTCAGGGGGCTAACAAACTGGTGAAGAGATGTTAGTGATTGTTAGCCTTGAGAGAAATGTCAATCAAAACAAAAACTCAAAACAACAAATTCTGCTTATTTCTAATTCCTATGGTCTGAGCGAGGTTGGGTCAGGACGCCCACTACAGTTAGGACATGAGATACATGCAGCTCTTAGGAGAAATTTAGTGACGGCTCTAAAGAGCCCCAGAGGAAAAGGTTTTTTTAAGTTTTCACCTTATAACAAGGTGGCCATGGGAAAATGTTCTCTGAAGAATGTTAAGACACACTGGATGGGAAAGCATTGTCCTTGTTAATCCACAAAATAAAAGCTCATTGTAAATGAAATTTATTTAATTGTATCTACTAGCCCACTTTTGACTGGACAGATTTTGGAGCGAATTGCCACCGAATTTAATCAGTTACAGTTTCATGCTGTTCAAAGCAAAGGCATGCCTCTTTTGGACAAAGTAAGACCAGTGAGTATTATTTTGGATTTTCAGTTTGGTGTTTAGAAATTTGATAATTTTGATTTAACCTAGTACTACCCCTGATATGGTGGATCTGTAGCTTTTTAAAGCTACCCTTGATTTGTTTTCATTAGTCTTTTTTTTTCTCCTGTGTTAGAGATTTTGTAGAGACTCAGTTATATTCTCTAAATCAGCTGTGGAGAACCTTCTGCTAAAGGCCAGGTAGATTTTTAGAACATCATTTGTGGGCCTACCAAATTATGAACTTAAAAACTAGCCTGTTTTATTTGATCATATTTAACTCATCCCTAAAATGATGGCTGGAATCGCTTCTTTGGTGAGGTGTAGACATTAGCTGTTGAGGACTTTGCAAGCCTTATATGACCCACAGGCCGAATGTTCTCCACTCCTGGTCTAAATTATAAGAGGAAAATTAATTCTGAGTTCCATATAACTGGACACATCCTAAAAGTGGCACCATCAGGTTTTATACTGCTAACTACAAAGTCAGTATTTCAAACCCAACGCCTGCTCAATGGGAGAAAGTTGAGGTTCACTGTTCCTGTAAAGTTTTACAACCTTGAAAATCCTATAAAACCTCCCATTTAGCATATTCAGCCAAGAATTTATTAGCTTTGTCTTCCTGTACACTTCTTCTTCCCCAATGCCTTACTACACTGTGCATGCTTGGTCTCCTGTTGAATGTTTCAAGCCTCCGGGAGTAGCTTTGAATGCTTTAGGCTGCTCAGCTCTCATTCCCACAACATTTTTTATAAAATCACCGTGGAAGCGTTTAGCCTTCGCGCATATCACTGCCTTGAATACACTATTGCCATCTTGTTGTTTATGATTTATCCAAAGTAACAGTAGCTTTTCAGACTCCAGTGGTCTGGGTTTTTTTATTTCATGATTAGCAATTTCACATCTTTTGCTCCATTAGGTGCTTTGATCACCTTTTTTCTTTTCTCTCCAACATGTTGATATGCCGACTTTGCCATGTTGTATTCATTCAACCACCCAATCACACACGGGGCTACCTGTTTCAAATTCCGTCGTGACCTCTTTCTTTAACTCTATAGTGCCTCTCACACTTTCCCTTTGCGCCTTACAGCTGGGATCACTAACTTTCTTTGGAGCGATAGTTATGATATTTTATGCAAATAAAGCCCCAGCAAAGCACAATGATAGATGCTTTAACACACTAACTTAAGTACTATACGTTGTCTGAGTAGGAGCGGTTCTTAGACTGAAGTGTGACCCCTTTGTGTCAAGCAAAGTTATGAATACCTGGCAGATTTTATAGAGCTTTGCTCTTTGGATGGTGGAAAGTTCAAGCTTGGAGCTGTTCAGTAACCGAAGCGTCCCTGTGGATGGTGGCTCTGAGTCAAAATCATTTCAATTACCATTTTAGTGTGTTGGGGTTTTTGCATTTTGACACATATAGCCAGACTTTGTGTATCTGAAACATTTACCTGAGCTTTCCATGATGCGCATCAAATTTTCTTTGGAGGAAAATAATATTTTTTCTCTTTCAGTAATTCCATTTAAATACCTTTCTGGTAAATGGAGACTTGCCATTATAGAGATTAGTTACTCTCTAGAATTGTTGATGTTTTAATTTCACATATATTAATGTCCACTGAGGCAGGAGACTTGTTATGTCCATATTTGAGTTTGTTCCAACTAGGAGTTCTGTTTTTTTAACTGTCTATCTTTCTTGCAGCGAATAGCTGGCATTACAGCCATGTTACAACAGTCCCTGGAAGGTCTCCTATTAGAAGGCCTGCAGACTTCCAATGTCGATATAGTACGGCACTGCTTGAGAACTTACGCAACAATTGACAAGACACGTGATGCAGAGGCCTTAGTTGGTCAAGTACTAGTGAAGCCATATATAGACGAGGTATGTGCACCTCACGCCTAATTCAGCAAATGTTCATTGAGCATGTGCTATGTGTTAAGACACTTAAGTGGATGTGAAAATATAATGGAAATCTTTCTTTTAAAATAAGCATAGTAATTATCAGGTATCAGGTGAGAAAGAGGTGACTCCTTTTTGGTTCCATTCAGCAAACTAGGAATTAGGCATACCCTCAAGTAAATTCTAGCTCTCACAGGCATTATCATAAGTTATTGGGGTGAGTGTTGCCCCAAGAATTTTACATGTCTGCAACAAAGTTTGGGAATTTTATAAAATGTATGTAAATTACATTTCAGTAAAGTTCTTTTTAGAAGTTTTAGATTGCTCCATCTAGTGAGCAGATTAAAATTGCCAAGGCAGTGGTAAGACAATATGTAAGTGCCTCTTTGGAAGCAGAAAGAACTCTGTTAGCATAGGGGGTTATTAGGAAGGATAGCAGTGGTTTATGAGAAGACACAGTGATACTCAGCTTAAGCCTTGAAAAATGAGGATTTAGCCAGACCCCAGGGAAGAGGGGGAAGATTTTCAAAGATGAAGGCCTCTCCTACTTTGAGAGATTAACAGTGTTCAGAATGTGAGTGTTCAAACAAACCCAGGGACAAGGGAACAACAAGAGATCCAAATCGATGGTGAGGAGGGTGTAGAACGCCTGATATGGTTTGATCAAGTTAAATGCAGCCAAGAGCAATTACTGAGAGCAAAATGAAGGTTGAACATGATGGTGAGACAGGGAAAGTAAAAGGAAATGGAGGAAAGAACTAGGAAGCTGTCTATATTTATAGATCAAGTATTAAGGTGGCGGAAGGACCTTGGGCCTCTACTCAAACACTCCCTCTATGCATGAATACCTTCTTTTATTAAATTGGAACTCTATGATGCTCACTCTCCCGACACAACAGCTGGAGCCTACATGGGTGAACAAGTAAATGTGGTGAAGAAAGCTGATGGTGCCCGGCTATCAAAAGAGATAGTGACTGGGGTCTTAAAGGCTTGAAGATAAACAAGCGGCCATCTAGCTCAGAAGCAACAAAGTCCACATGGAAGAACACACCAGCCTGTGTGATCGAGTGGTCCCAAAGGGATCAGTTACCAGGCATCAAAGAACAAAAAATCATATCATTGACTGCACACCTCCATGATAGGATCGCTGAAGACAAATGGGTGCATAAGCAAATGTGGTGAAGAAAGCTGATGGTGCCCGGCTATCAAAAGAGATAGTGTCTGGGGTCTTAAAGGCTTGAAGGTGAACAAGCGGCCATCTCGCTCAGAAACAAATAAGCCCACATGGAAGAAGCACACCGGCCAGTGCGATCACGAGGTGCCCAAGGGACCAGATATAAGGCATCATGCAAAAAAAAAAAAATATAAGTGTGTGTATGTATGTGTATTTATGTGTATATGTATATATGTATGTGTATATATATATTATATTAAATGAAGGGGGAAGTGCAGAGTGGAGACCCAAGGCCCAAGTGTCAGCCAATGGAGATCCCCTCATAGAGGGGCTTAGGAGAGGAGATGGGTTAATTAGGGTGTGAGGTAGTATCGATGAAGAACACAGCTTTCCCCCAGATCCTGGATGCTTCCTCCCCCCAACTACCATGATCCGAATTCTACCTTGCAGGGCTGGATAGGACAGAGGCTGTACACTGGTACATAGGAGGGTTGGAGATACAGGGAATCCAGGGTGGATGATACCTCCAGGACCAAGGGAGTGAGGGACGATGCTGGGAGAGTGGAGGGTGAGTGGGTTGGAAAGGGGAAACTGATTACAAGGAGCCTCATGTGACCTCTTCCCTGGGAGAGGGACAGCAGAGAAGGGGGGAAGGGAGACCCCGAATAGGGCAAGATATGACAAAATAACGAGGTATAAATTACCAAGGGCATATGTGGGAGGGGGGAAAAGGGAGGGAGGGGGGGAAAAAAAGGAGGACCTGATGCAAGGGGCTTAGGTGAAGAGCAAATGCCTTGAGAGTGATTGGGACAGGGAGTGTATGGGTGTGCTTTGTACAATTGATGTATGTATATGTATGGATTGTGGTAAGAGTTGTTGGAGTCCCTAATAAAATGTAAAAGAAAAAAAAAAAAAAGAAAATGATTAGGGCAAAATATGTACAGATGTGCTTTATACAATTGATGTATGTCTATGTATGGATTGTGATAAGTGTTGTATGAGCCCCTAATAAAATGTTTAAAAAAAAAAAAAAAAAAAAAGAACTAGGAAGCAAAAGACATTTATAGAGGTATAAATATAAGCACGTGTACATGTAAATATATTAATAAATAATGATAGAGATATAGGTCTATGTACATATATTTATATGTTAAGTATCCAGGTTGCAGACAAACATTGGCCCTCTATTCAAGCCCTCACTCAGTGCAAGAATACTTTGTCCTAATAACCTGGTATTCTGTGATGCTCACTTCCTGACAATGATCGCTGAAGTCAAAAAGGGTGCATAAGCAAATGTGAAGAAAGCTGATGGTGCCCAGCTATTAGAAGATATAGGGTCTGGGGTCTTAAAGAATTGAGGTTAAACAAGCGGCCATATAGCAGGGAAGCAACAAAGCCCACATGGAAGAAGCACAGCAGACTATGTGATCACAAGGTGTTGACAGGATCAGGTAGCAGGCATCAGAAGACTCAAAACAAACAATCATATTGATGTGAACCAGTAGGGTCAGAGTAGAGACCCAAAGCCCATCTGTAGACAATTGGACATCCCCTTGCATAAGGGTCACAAGGAAGGGATGAGTCGGCTGGGGTGCAGTATAGCACCAAGGAAACACAACATTCCTCTAGCTCTTTAATGCCGCCCCCCCCCATCGTGACCCCAGTTTTACTTTACATCTCCAACTAGAAAAAGCATATACACTGGTACAGATAAGAGCTCTCTGGACACATGGAATTCAGGACAGATACACTTACAAACAGTAATTGGAGTAGTGATACCATGAAGGTAGGGGGATTGTGAGGAGAGAAAGGGGGAACCAATCTCAATGATTGATGTATAAACCACACGCACCCCCAAGGGGGGCAGACAACAGAAACGTGGGTGAATGGAGATGGTGTAATAGAAGAAAATCATTTCTAATTTATCAAGGGGTCATGAGGATGGGAGGGTGGAGGAGAAAGGGGGGCAAAGAGGAGCTGATACCAAGGGCTCAATTAGAAAGAAAATGTTTTGAAAAGCTCAATGGCAACATATGTACAAATGTGCTTGATACAATTGATGTATGGATTGTTAAAAGAGCCACCAATAAAGTGATTTATTTTAAAAAGAGAATGTGTTCGGTACCCTTCATCTGTCCTGAACAGCTAAAATATAGGTTGTACCATATGAAATTGTTAATATTTGACCATTTCTGGCTTGTAGAAATGGCAGTTTCATTGGGGTCTCACTGACGGAAGTGACAGGCCCCATCTGTAGTGCTTTGAGACAATCTTGAAGTCATCTGTCAGTGTGACTGTTATTTCTGTCCAATCTGTTCTAAGCGGATTCTTCAAATGATTTCTTGATAAAACCAAGTCTTCAATTTTAAAATGGGAAAATTTAATCCCAATATTAAATATGAAATTTAGGAACTAATTGTAATAATTCTGTCATTTTTGTTAGGATTGCTAAAGAAATAACAGAGGACAAATATCATATGACCTCATGTATATTATTTCCTTATTTTAAACATATATGAGGTTATATGTTATTTTTAACTAACTAAAAGATCCTTGTATAGAGAACAGAATTTACTAAAATTGATGAGTGGTTACCTGGGTCAGGAGGAAGGGGAAAAGGGGACTTCAGAGAATTCATGGAAAATGGAATTAAAAGATAATGGAATGTCCCCACAAACTTAAAAAAAATTTCCTTTGGGTAGTTTATACTTTTCTTTTAGATACTTTAAAAAATGATATTCTTGTTAATAGGTGATTGTAGAAGAGTTTGTTCAGTCTCATCCCAATGGCCTTCAGATCATGTATTATAAACTTTTGGATTTCATTCCTCACCATTGCTGTCTTCTTCGGGAAGTCACAGAAGGAGCCATCTCAAGGTAATTTAAACTGCTATGCTTAGGACCTGCATCATGTTAATGCTTGTACCTGTGCATAAACTCAGCTGGTGATTGCGCATTGTCTGTGGGCTTTCTCACTTAATTGTTAACATGGCCCTCTTGTTAACCACTTTCTACAGATGAGGAACCTGTATGAGAGGAAGCTAAGATTAAATCCAAAGCATATACTTGTTTTTTTGTACACTTTTTCCTAAACCAGGTTTGAAATCAAGATTGGCTTCCTTCTATTGTTATAGTATCATATATCTATTAATATTCAGCTTAATTTCACAAGTTTTGAAAATTTTTCTCCTACTTTTATGCAGTTTCTGTGAATTCACAATTCTGTTTCCCAATTATCTTTCACCATTACCATTGCTCCAGTCCAGGCCTTTTGTTCAGTCATGGGATCTCCTTCCCAATTCTCCTGCTTCCTTTTCTTACCACTCTGGTCCCTAATGTTAGAAAACACTTTAAAATAATGTTTTCTCAGTAATAAAAAGTCAAATAAGGTGTTTGTCTTCTTGAAGTAAGCAAAAATGAATTTTTATTGTCAAAGCTCTCTAGCACAGTGGTTCTCAACCTTCCTAATTCCGTGACCCTTTAATACAGTTTCTCGCATGTTGTGATCCCCAACCATAAAATTCTTTTTGTTGCTGCTTCATAACTGTAATTTTTCTACTGTTATAAATCAGGCGACCCTGAGAAAGGGTCGTTCGACCCCCAAAGGAGTCACAACCCACAGGTTGAGAACCACTGCTCTAGATTACAAGGGGGGGGTTCAAAAAGTGTGTGGAAATTTTTCTTTTCTTTTTTTCACAGCTACATTGACACATAATTGATATATATATATATATGTATATATATATTATCAGTAGTGTAAACATATTAAAGATAGTTGTGCGGTCATCACTACCATCACTTTTAGGACATTTTCTTCTTTCTTGTACTAATTGTTAATAGTTCTCTATTCACCCTGACCTCCCCTGCTGTACCCCTAAGAAACCATTAATCTAGTTAGTCTTCATAGATATACCTGTGCTGGATTTCATATACAGAAAAACAGAGGGGGGAAAACCCCAACACACAACAACAATAAGACCCACTATAATAAAACAGAGACAAAAGCCTCGATTGAACAGAAAGAAGAAAATATTAAAAGCTGGAACTCATTTAAAATGGGTTCAAAAGGTGATTAAATGAAAAGGTATTACATTTTCAGCTCACTGCATCTGTCGTAATTGACTTTACATTGCTCTTTGTCTGATAATAAGGCTGCTCACATCCCTGGGCTATGATCACAGGGGATTCTTCCGAGGTTTAGTCCATGTGTGACCCCTGCAAATGGATTTTGGGCTCCCGTTGTCATCTAGTCTTTCGTAAACTGTGGGTTCTCAATTTCAGGTCTGGTACCATTCCTTCGGATTTTGATTTTATTATGTACAATCCTTGGATCACACAGGCTGGTGTGCGTCTTCCATGTGGACTTAGTCGATGCATCTCTTAGGTGGCTGCTTGTTGAAGACAAGCCTTTACAACCACCAGATGCTCTTCATTCTGGTGTCTGGACACCATCAGATTTCCCCACCACACTTGGCTGTAGCGCTCCCGTCTTCAGCACCCCTTCTTCTCTTCGTGAGGGCCACTGTCAAGCAGGGACATGTCAAAAGAACTCATTGTTCTTAGATTGGGACTAGAATTAAGTGTGAGCCCAATATACATTCACATAGCTATGATTTATATATCCCTGGTTCACTTTATAGACAACATTATCATTTTATGATAAAGAACATTATCAGTCATCCCCTGGGCATCCAATAATTCTATTTATAGTGTTACTAATTTAGCCAATGGTAAAGAATTTTTTTAATGGTAAAGAATTTAAAACACTGTTGAGAAAAGGAAATTATACCAATATAGGCCAGCTACAAATTGCACTATATGAAGTAACTGGACACTATTTACACAAACAAGAGGGGTTGGTAATAGGGCAAACTTCCAATGACATTCATTCACAAAGACAGAACCATGCCATTCTGATTAATCCATATCATAATACAGCAAGGAAAGTATTAAAATAGTAAATATATGGTTGTCCCACTATTCATTGGGCACCTTCAAGGCAAGAGATCAAACTTTAAGTTCAGGAGATACTTAAGGAGTCTTCCTTATTTATTTTAACTGTCAGAACATAGGATGTACTCTGTATTAGGCAGTATTCTAGTGTACTATAAATATATATCCTTATAATAGTCCCACAAAGTAGATATTGTTACTATCTCCACTTTAAAGATCATTAAACCAAAATACGAAAGGTAAATTGGCTTGCCTAAGACCCACGACTTCAAGGAGCGTGGCACAGTGGCGTACATGTGGGCTGCTGGCAGCACAGTCAGCAGTTTGGAGCCACCCTTGGCTCTGCAGGACAGAGACGATGCTCCCTACCCCTGGAAAGAGTTAGTCCAGGAAGCCTACAGGAGCATTTTTACCCTGGCCTGTAGGGTTGCCGTTTTTTAATCTCTGTGCCACATATAATTAATACATCAAGTTTGTTCATAAGAAATCTAAAATCCAGTGCTAAAAAAAACCCATTAACACACAAAGTAATCTGTCAAGCATTCTGGATCAGTGTGATTGAGGCTTTATATGAAAGAGAATTTTAGAAATGAGGGTGATTTTAGAGATAGCTAAGTAATTACAGTCCTTCATTGCAAGCATAGATTAAGGTGTACTGGTGTTCAGAGTGAATGCACACATGTCTCTGGTCGTCTACTACCTGTCCTCTAAGAGTTGTCATGACTGCTTCTTTTCCAAGATAGTGTGTGCAAGTGGTAGAATATTTTAGAGACCAAACCTGTATCAGGGTGCTTATATACAACGCGATCTTAGATACCAGCTTGCTCTACCGGGTGGTAAGTACAAAAAACTGGGCTCATTAAATCTCTCCAGTTCGAGATGAGACTGAGATTAAGCAATGATAAAGAAATTTGGGTCTGGAAATAACATAATTTAAAAAAGTATAAGATTAAAATAAGCTTCAATATGAAGAACCTAGAAGTACCACAAAGCAAACTTGTTCTTTGTAAATAGAAGATTAGGGTGTATTTGACTGCAATTCTGTTCTTCTCTTAAAGTGAAAATGGCAATACCGTTCCTGGATATGACTTTTTAGTGAATTCTGTGTGGCCAGAAATAGTAAAAGGATTAGAAGAAAAATTGCCCTCCCTTTTTAATCCTGGGGATCCTGGTGCATTTCATGAGGTAACTTCTCCCTATTATGCTCTTTAAACTTTTAGCCTAAGATTTTAGAATAATCATATTCTTTACATCTTGATCTTAGGCCTATAATTTATTAAAAATAAAATGGTAAGTTGCTCTATTGTTTTATCTATTCTAATGTTCTTATAAATAGTTTTAATTTTACAATGTATGTTATAATTCCTTCTGGGTAGCAGCTTTTAAAGCAAGTTTGTACATACCTTGTTAAAGTTGTATCTAGACTCAGTAGTTTCCCGTGGAAAATTAGTGTATCTTTATAATTATGTCGTTTTGTAAAATTAGGTCATTTTGAAGGCAAGCAAAACATTGTTGATATGTGATTTTAAAATATAAACGTCCTTTATCATTTAAAAGATTAGGATAGCCTTGAGAAGAATGAGGATTTCAAACCCCTCATTGTGCTCATGTGGAACCTGTACAGGGATCAGAAGGCATTGTGCAAACAGAACAAGGGAATCCTGTGTGGTTTTAAATCCTGGAAAATGTCTCACTGTACTTACTCAGTCTGTATGCTGAGCAAGTAATCAGAGAAATCTGATTATATGAAGAACTCCGCTTAGGATTGGGAAAAGGCTGTAGTGTGTAGATGGTACAACCTTGTTTGTGTCATCTACAGAGCAGGGTAGAATCCAGGAGAACTTGAAGTGCTGGTTGGTGAAGATCAGGCTTGCAACCTTCAATATGAATTATACCGTAATATAAAGAAGACCAAATACTCAAAGCTGAACCCACAGGTAACATCATTATAAGCAAAGAAAAGATTACAGTTGTCTAGGATTCATGTTGCTTTCATCCACAATCAGTGATCATGGAAGCAGCAGTCAACCAAGACACTGCATTGGTCTGATACACAAGACCTCTTTAAAGTGTTGAAAGCAAGGATGTTACTTTGAAGACTAAAGCTCACCTCACCCAAACCCTGCTATTTTCAGTCACCTCACATGCATAGGAAAGTTGGACATTGAATAAGTAAGTTTGTAGAAGAATTGATACATTAGAACTATAGTAGCAGAGAGGAATATTCAAAGCACCATGGACTGCCAAAAGAACAAACAAATCTGTCTTGGAAGAAGTGCAGCCACAGTGCTCCTTGGAAGCAAGGATGGCGAGACTTTGTCTTACTTGCCTTGGATATGTTGGCAAGAGAGACGAATCCCTGGAAAAGGACCTCATGCTTGGAAAAGTAGGAGGGCAGCTTGATGGGTTAACGTAATGGCTGCAACAAAGGCACAACCCCAACAGGAATGGGGAAGCCAGCACCAGGCCCAGGCACTGTGCGTTCTGTTCTACAGAGGGTCACATGTTCTGTGGCATACATCGCGTTGTGTACCATAAAAACTCCAGAGCCTGATGCCCTGGATTCCAGCCCTAGTTCTCCTGCTCACGACCTGTGTGGTTAAACTTCTCGGTGTTCCTCGTCCTGTTTCCTTGGGTTTTTGTTTAGTTGTTTATTCTCATATGAAAACTGTTGCCTTTTAAGTAGGCAATTTGTTAAATATACAATGATGTTAACTACTACTTGGATCATTCCTACTCTCCTATTTTGTTCTTCTAGTTTTTATTCCTCAATTCTTTCGTTTCTTACTTTTTCACGATTTTTTTTAACTTTGGGAAACTTGTTTTCCTCCTTTATTCTGTGTTTTCACATTTGCTAATTTTGAAATTATGCCTTCTATTTTTGTTTTTATAATATCTTAGAGATTATTTAACAGATTATAAAGTTAATATACCATATATACTCATGTGTAAGCTGAGTTTTTCAGCACATTTTTACTGCAGTTTTTGTGGTAAAATTAGGTGCCTCGACTGGTATTTGGATCAGTTTATACTCGAGTACATATAGTATGTTCTTTCGCCTCCTCCTGAATAATACAAAGAATTTAGAATACTTTCAGGCTACTTACTCCATCTCATAGTATGAGTTACAATTTCCAGAGCCTTATTTCCATTTTATCTCAAAAAGTAGACATTATTTTTATGGTCTTATGTAGTCATTGTCTTCTTAGAATTACCCCCTGTTTATAATTTCCTTTGCTTACTGCCCCTTCATGCCAGTCAGACATCCTTCATGGATTATTTTCTTTCTTCTTAACATTCATCTGTCAGAAGACTCTGGTAAGGCCTTGTTGATAATAAACTATTTTAAACATAAAAACCCATCTTTGTGTAGAAATAACTACCATATATACTCAAAGATAAGCTGACCCAAGTATAAGCCGAGGTACCTAATTATTACCTGGGAAACCAGAAAAACTGATTGACTCTAGTATAAGCCTAGGGTGGGAAATGCAGGATATGAATTCACACAGAGACCAGAGGGGAGAGATGGAGCGCACCCACAGACACATCCTTACCAGTTCAGCTGCCGGTGTAAGTGAATCACTACAGGTGCTTCTGCGAATTGGAGCCGTCCACGTCATAGGACGGCTCTGATTGGTAAGGTGTGAGTAAACAAATAATCAAAGCCCTGCAGTGTCAGTGGGGCTTTGAATGAACAGCGGAGGAACGGCAATCACCGGAGAGATGTTACATCTCACTGGGGTACCACTGACCTGCGTATAAGAGTTGTATGAGCCCCTAATAAAATGATTAATTTTTTTAAGTTGCATGTGCCCCAAATAAAATTTTTTTAATGTTTAAAAAAAAAAAGAAAGTTGGAGATTGAATAAGGAAGACCACAAAAGAATCGATGCATTTGAATTATGGTGCTGGCGAAGAATATTGAAAGAACCACAGACTGCCAAAAGAACAAACAAATCTGTCTCGAGAGAAGCGCAACCACAATGCTCCTTAGAGGCAAGGATGGTGAGCCTTTGTCTCACTTCCTTTGGATATGCTCGAAGGAGAGGCCAAGCCCTGGATAAGGACATCATGCTTGATGAAGTGGAGGGCAGCTGAGAAAAGAGCCACCGTTAATAAGATAGATTGACACAGCGGCAGCAACAGTGAGCTCAAGCATAACAATTGCGAAGATGGCCCAGCACCTGGCAGTGTTCTGTCGTACCTAGGGTTGCTATGAGTCAGAGCTGACTCAATGACCCCTAACAACAGCATGTCTTCATCATAACCATATTAGGCTCAGGAAATATTTCAGCTCAGATAGGAAACTTTCTGGTATAATTTTGTCTTTAGAGTTCTTTGACCAGTATTTAATGTTTGTGTGTTAAATATTTGTATTATGTTTGTACAGTTGCAGACAGGTAACTATCAATCTTTCAAGAAATACTCTGAGCTTTAAACCTTAAGCTAGCATGTTTCATGTGAATGAGAAAGATCCTTGCATTGCTTTCTTGTTGCCTCAGGTTTGATTTCAACTCCTAGTGACTTACATGACAGCACAGAACTGCCCCTAGGGTTTCGTAGGCTTACCTTTATGGGAACAGGTTACCAGATCGTTCTCCCCTGAAGCCCCTGGGTGCTTTGGAACTAACCTTCTGGCTAGCCATGGAGCACTTACCCATTTGTGCTATCAGGGCTCCTTTAGCATCTAGCATTTGTAAAAGTATAGTTTTATCCCTAACAGGAAGAATATTGCCTCTCTTTGTATCAGCTCCTTACATTGATCACACAAGGATATTCCCTAAGTGTCAAAATCTGTTAACAGAAATTTAAAACCTTTCGTTTTCTTTGAACAAAAATTTATATTTTAGCACAGACATCAACATATTTAAGTGAATGGTTTCTGAGACTGAGGTGGAGATTTGGACAGTGCATTTATGGAGTCCATGGCAATATATTGAGACTAGTTCCCCTTGCTATACCAGCTGGAAGTTCCCAAGAATCTTGAATGCCCAAACTCTTAAAGACCCTGTGTTTGTGCTCGAGAGACAAGAAAGACCAAGACTAGTCATATTGCCTGGGAAGGATGTCTTCTTCCTATGAGTTTTTAGAATAAAATTCTCTTGTGGTACCTTATGTCTTCCTAAAATAATTTTTTTTTTTTGGTGTAGGACAAGAACCTGAATTTCTATAACCCTTTCCCAAAACACCAAGCTCACTGCCATCAAGTCAATACTACCTCATAGCAACCCTGTAGGACAGAGCTGCTCCTGTGGGTTTCTGAAATGGCAACTCTTTGCAGCAGTAGGAAGCCTCATTTTTCTTCTGTAGTTAGTGGCTCAGTGACCTGGAATTGAGCTCTTTTAATTGAAAAAGCTTATGCAGCGTCCAGCAGTGTTCTCCATGGAGCCTGGCTACATGAGGACCAGAATACGCTGAAAAGCGTGTGCATTCTGCGTGAGGGCCTTCACTTTGTGCACTGGTTGGTCGTCGGCGTCTCTACTGCTGCAAAGCTTTGTTTGGGGGCTAAGTTCTGTTTGGATCTAAGCGGAAAGAGAAAATTTTACTTGACAATGGAGATACTATCAATAGCAGCAACCGTGTAGGGTAGTCCTGTGGATTAAATAAAATAATCCTAAATGCAGGGATTGCATTGTAAATGCTAAATAAATACTTTTTTATCATGATGATATTATTCCCTGTCAGTTTTTACACTTCTCATATATAAAAATGCAGAGATTGCTCACATAGTTTGATTCTCTCTTTATATGTCTTCCCCCTTCTTTTGAGAGAGGTTGATAAATTATATCACTGACTCGACTCTCCTCTACTTTTAGCAGACTGGATGATTAAGGGTGCCCAAGAATATAATTGCTGTCATTTTGTCATTTTTATTGAAAGCATTTGATTTAAGATAAAAGGGTTTCAGAATGGGCATTGTCCCTGAAGACCTTGAGCGTATCGTGTAACTACTCTGGACATTATTTTCCTCATCAGTATGCAGGGGACAGTGGGAGGAGGATCTTTTTAAGTCCTCAGCTGTAGTGTGTTAACATTCACATTCTTGCACTCGATTGCACTTTGTAACTTGTGTTTCTGATTCTGGTTCGTTTGTATTAATTAAAGCTCCCTTTGTTCTTATTTTAGAAGTATACCGTAAGTATGGATTTTGTGAGAAGATTTGAAGTGCAATGTGGGTCACAGGCGACTGTGAAAAGATTAAGAGCGCATCCTGCTTATCACAGTTTCCATAATAAGTGGAATTTACCTGTTTATTTCCAAATCAGGTCAGTAGCTTTTTACCCCACTACCACCCTTCTAAAGCAGAATAAGAGCATCGTTTAAGGATGTTGCCCCAGCTAACAGCTCCTCTTTATAATCATTGTATTACTTGGAGGGAAAATAAAAGTTTAAATGTACAAGTAGTATCATAGTTGCTCAAGTTGTAGTTCACATGATCAAAGGTAAGTTGTGGGCACTGAAAGCCCAGAACACGAGACTTAAAGCAGCTAGACTTCAAGCCCAGCTTCATGTTCACTTGTTTTGCACTCATTCAATTTGGAAAGCGTCCTCTTTGATAGAAAAAGTTAATATGGCCACTTTCCTACTGCCCATCTCCTCACCAACTTCCAATACTGGCACCGTTCCGCACCTGAAACACTGCCCCCAGTGAAGGTGCGGGTGTGGGAAGAACGCCTTACGTGTTCTTCTGTCGCTGATTCCGCCTTTCAGCTTACGAGAATTCTTGCGTGTACTTTATTACTTTCATAATCTTTATGGCATTTGTTCTCTATTCTGGAAAATGGCGACCTGTAATAAAATTGTAGTTATTTTTATATTATTTAGCTAAGTCAGTGATCTGTAGGATTCTTGAGGAAACTTGGGAAGAATACTTACCATGTGCTCTACCAGCAAAATGCAAATTCTCTTGAATGAAGTAATGGTACTCCTTATTAGAATGGCATTAACGGTAGCGTTTTACTTGATATGCTCTGAAGAAGTATAGACTTTCTGTTTAAATGCTGGGCGCCCTCGTTGGTTGTGACGTACTCTGTCCCCCACAGGACTAAGGGAAAATTTCAGAGCGAGAATGCATTTAGAATGAGGGACCTTGATTATAACTGCGTGTCATGATTGAAAATGTATGTGATCTTCTTGTTGATAATGAAGTCAAATTGCTGAGAATCAAATAGTAAGGTGGCCTTTCAGGTACAAGGCTATGCTTTATTGCTTAATTTTCCAAGGTTAAGTCATGCAGTTTATTTTTCAGTTAAAAAAATAATGATTTGCTCATAAGATATTCTTAGAGTAACTTGGAAATAATTCTTACTATGATAATCAAGATAAAGCCAGAGCAAGAAGTCCCTTTCTTTCATGACCAAAATTTAAAATAGTGAAACAATATTTTCTATAACAAAAGTTCAATAGAGATAAAATATTTAAATTTTACTATTTCTTTTGAAGTTCGTGTGTGAAGTTAGGTAACTTTAGATCCTTAATGCCATCTCCTCTCTTTACTCATGTGCTCGCTCTTTATTTTTTTGACGATCTTTTGATGCACGTAAGTGTTAGCAGGTCACAGTCATTTATTTTGTCTTCTATATGTGATTCCGTTATTATATTTGTTAGTGTGTGTATGTTCTGCAGTGTAAGGCTTTTAAGTTTGTCCCAATTTTCTCATTGATGATCCTTATAACTCTGGTCTGTACATTTAGATCTCTGGTCCATCTTGAGTTAGTTGTTGTGCAAGAGACAAGGTATAAGGTCCTATTTTGTTTTGTAGATGGAGACCCAATTTATCCAGCACCATTTGTTTTTTATCCATATGTTTGAAAGTGAATGTGTGAATTGAAAGGTGCCAGGTCTACATCAGTTTTACTTTTCCTCATTTTTCAGCCACTCAGACCAATATTTAGATCTGGTCGTGGGGTGGAGAGGGGGTTTTGATTTTTTTTTCCTCTATTTATTTATTTCTTGTTAAACCTTTTGTTTTGTCTTCCCCCTACATCTTCCCCTCTCCCATTCCACCCTCCGTCTCTGGTCTCATCACCATCAAAGTCTTGTCAATTGGTGTGTAAACCACATTTCTTCTCTTTTTGTTTTTCTGTAAAAAACAAAAAAAAGCGATATTAATTTTTTATCTTTGTAAGATTGAGTATGCTAAGCATAATATTCTCTAGTTTTGTCCATGTCTTGCAGTGTTTAAGAGAATTATCTTTGTTTTTATTGATGCCTACAATTCCATAATGTCATTCAATGTACCTGAGTGTCCATTCCTCTATAGTTAAGGTTTTTGTTGTTTCCATGTTTTTGCTATTGTGGAAATTGCTGCAATAAACATATGTCTGTTTGTGTTATATTCTTAATTCCTTTAGGGTATATACCCAGGAGAGACATTGCTGCTTCCTGAGGAACTTGGATTTGCATTTGTTTAAGGAAGTGCCATATTGATTTCCATTGTGGTTATATAGTGCTACAAATCCATCAGCAATATGAAAGCATTCCAATCTCTCCACATCCTCTCCAGCATTTATTATTTTCTGTTTTATTGAATTCTGCCAAAAGTCTATGAGGTTATATCTCATTGTCTTTTTAATTTGTATTTCTCTTTTTTTTTTGCTTCTTTTCTTTAAACATTTTATTAGGGACTCATACAACTCTTAGCACAATCCATACATACATCAATTGTGTAAAGCACATCTGTACATTCTTTGCCTTCATCATTCTTGTATTTCTCTTATTGCCAATGATCTTGAACATTTCTTATTATGGCTGTTAGCCACCTATATGTTGTTTTTGGTTATTTGTCTACTCGTGTCTTATGGCCGTTTTTTTACTTTATTATTTGTATTTTTCTTGTTAAAATGTAGTTATAGATTTTAGAGATTAGTCCTTTATCTAATGTATTATTGCTGAATAATTTTTCCAGAACTTTGGATCTCTGTTGACCCTTTGATGAAGTCTTTTGTGCATAAATATCATATTTTTAGTAGATACTACTTCTTTATTTTGTCTTCTATAGCATGGACACTTTTCATTATGTTCAATAGTGTGTTTTTTCTTTGTATTAGAATCCTTAAGTTTGTCTCTTTTTTTATTGATGACTTTAGTAATAGTGTGCTTTATATTTAGGTCTTTGATCCATCTTGAGCTTATTTGTGTACATGATATGAGGCATGGTTCTTGTTTCATTCCACAACAAGTGAAGATCCAGTTTTTCTAGCACCACTTAATGAAAATGCTGTCTCTTGTCCAGTTAGTTTGTCTTAGTTTATCAAACTTTAGATGTTTGTAGGTTCTTGGTTGCATTCCTGAATTTTATTTTATAAGCTTCTGGTCTTCCTGCCTGTCATTGTAGCAGTACCATGCTCTTTTGATTACCGTAATTATAAAGTAGGTTTTGAGGTCGGAGTGAAGGCCCTCCTGCTTTGTTTTATTTTTTTAGTAATATTTATTTCTCCTTGGTTTCTTTCCTTCAGCACCATTTCTTGAAGAGATCATCACTTTTCTAGTCAGTGTTTTCTGGCCTTTTGTTGAAAATCAGTTGTGTGGATGCAATTATTTCTGGGTTTTCTGTTCTGGAATGTTGGTCTGTGTCTCCATAAGTGCACCAGTTTCAGGATGTTTGGACTACTGTAGCTATTTAATAGGGTTTGATGCCGAGTAGTGTGAAGCCTCCTACTTTTGTTCTTTTTAGAAGTTCTTTGCTTATCCTAGGTTCACAGTGTTGTTGCTATGTCCCATTATAGTCATTTCTGACCCAGAGCAACCCTGTGCACAACAGAACAAAACACCACCCAGTCCTACACCACCCTCACAATTGTTGCTGTGCATGAGCCAGTTGGTGCAGCCACGGTGTCATTCCATCTCCTTGAGGGCCTTTCTCTCTGTTGCTGTACGTCTAGTCTGCCAAGCATGATGTCCTTCTCCAGGGACTGATCTCTCCTGACAATATATCCAAAGTGTATACGATGAAGTCTCGCCATCCTAGCTTCTAAGGAACACTGTGGCCATACTTCTTCTAAGAAAGATCAGCTTGTCCTTTTAGCAGTCCGTGGTAATTTCAGTATTCTTCTACAGCACCACAATTCAAATGCACGGATTCTTCTTTGGCCTTTACTCAGTGGCCAGCTTTCACATGCATACGAGGCACTTGAAAATACCATGACATGGGTCAGGGGAAGCTGAGTCCTTAAAGTGTGGGATCCAGCCCCACAGTCAAACGGGTCCATAAAATAAGACAGACGGACAAGTGAGGCACAGGGGGCTCATCTCCCATTTGGGGAAAAGAGAAAGAGAATGAGCTTATAGAGCTGTGAGATGTGCAAGCCTGCATCAGACACATGCAATAAAAAAGGGCATTTTCTTAATCTGGGAAGGCCCCTGAGCTCACTAGGGGAACACTCTATAATAAATATCAGCTGGCATCAAAGGGAGACAGCTGTTCCCTGAGCAGGAAGAATACAAGTCTGGTTGCTATTAACAGATAGGTATTCTCCAGCCACATAGGGAGCAGCCAGGTGCTTGACGGAGAGAGACATCACTATAGTCGCCTTTTCATGGAGGGCTGTGGTGGGGCTTCTTTCCGTCTGGAGAATGTTTATTTGACATGATCTCAGAACTGTGAAGATCTTTCTTGACTACTGGAGCTGGTCTTCCAAGCCCAGTGGTTATAAGTATAGAAGTTAGGCACCGTACACTCCCTTCCAGCTCTTCAGTTTTCCACATCAAAGTAGCATTGTTGCTTTTCAGTACTCTAAAGCAGTGGTTCTCAACCTGTGGGTCGCAACCCCTTTGGGGGGGTCAAGCGACCCTTTCAAAGGGGTCGCTGATTCATAACAGTAGCAAAATTACAGTTATGAAGTATCAAGAAAATAATTGTATGGTTGGGGGGTCACAACAACCTGAGGAACTGTATTAAAGGGTCGTGCATTAGGAAGGTTGAGAACCACTGCTCTAGAGGTACAGCAGATTGACCTAAGGCTGCATAGTCTTTTAATACTGCATGTTTTAAAATCCGGAATGGTGGGTGACCAGGTTGTATTCTTTCTTTCCATGAACACTGGATATTCTTCCATTTGTGCAAGTCTTACTCGTTTTTTTGTAATAGTATTCTGTAGTTTTCCTTGAAAGGTCTGTGTTAGTCTAGGTATTTTAGAGAAACAAAACCATAGAAACTCATGTATAAAAGAGAGTTTTATATAAAGGGTAAGTGCACATCAAGAAAACATCCCAACCCAGTGCTGCCCAAGCCCACAAGTCCAACATTAACCCATGTATCCACCACCAATCCACAAAGTCCTCCATCTCACAAAAAACAAACAAACAAAACCACTATGATGCTGACTGCAGGGGGAAAGCTGAATCAGTGAACGTGTAAGCATCTCAGCGCTGGCAGGGGTCTCCACACAGCTGCTCCAGCACCCAGAGCTGCATCGGGGTAGGTCCATGGGGCTTCTCCTAAGGGATGTCTTGCAGGAAGTCAGCCTTGCAAGCTGAAGCAGGGAACTGCTAAGGCAGCTGCACCCTGGTCCGACCATCACAAACGAAAACCGAGAACTAGAAAGGCGAGGCTCACTGAACCATTTATCCCTTTGTCCTTCAATTAACCCCACATGTGTTTATCGGCCAGGTTGGCACAATAAACTACCTCAGGGCTTTTGTTTATTTGATTTGGTTTATTCCTAAGTATTGCATCTTTTGTGTGGCTATTTTAAATGATACTGTTTCCTTGATGTCTTTTTCAGAGCTCTGTTCGCTAGTGTACAGGAATACAGTAGATATCTGCTTGTTAATGTTGTGTCCTGCTACTTGACTACCAAATCCATACGTTATTTCAAACTATCTTTGTGGAATCTTTGGGGTTTTCTGTGGGATCCAGCCCCAGTCGAGCAGGTCCTTGGGAGCAGTGTGCGCGATTAAGGATAGATACATAAGACAGAAAAGTTAGGGCCCAGTGGCTCATCATCTCGATGTTGGCATCAAGAGGAGGAGCCAGATTATTAACAGGAGTACATAGAGTAACAAGATGTGCAAACCTCCATCAGGCACATACACAGGAGACTGGGAAAAGTGTGAATCTGAGATATCCTGTGTTCTTTCAGGAGAACATCTCAAAGGAAGTGGCTGGCAAGAGAGTAAACAACAGTGCCAAACGGAGACAATCACTCTATAATAACAGTAAACAGCCGACAGCAGATACTTTTAGAAATATGCATCTTTTTAACATTGCATGTGAAAAGCCAGGCATATGTAAGGTAACTTATGTTACCTGCTTCCTCTTAACTCACAGGTAAAGAGAGAATACTGTAAGTATTAGGCAACTGAGAGACAAGGGGTAAACTGACTCTTAGTGTGACGAATACAAAAGGAGCTTAGCTGCTTTCAAAGATAGGCATCTTACAGCCAAGTATTGAAAAAGCCAGGCAACCTGTCGAAGAAAGCTTTGTATTAGCATCTTAGGACACTTCCTAGAAGAAGAAATCAATATTATCGTAGTACAGCCAGATCTTAAACTCATTCTTAAAACAATCAAATTCAATCCTTTCTTATATCAACTATCCCATGCATATGCAATATGACCTTAGGTCTCTGGCTTGATCAAGCCAGGGCCAGGCCTTCTGTCAGCCATTTTGACTAAGCAGCATGGCCTCATAGAAGTTCAAGGGGGCAATTTCTCCCCCTGAGCTCAAAACTCAAATTTATCACAATCATGGTCACTATTTCAGACAGGAATAACCAAGATTAACATCTAGGAGTCAAAACCTCCACTTCCTATGTTCTCTCCAGAAAACGACCCAGTAAACTGCATGGTCATCGCTGACCTCTGGCTAGCCAAAGAAGAAAAACGTATAAGGCAGAGGATAGACAGCATTCACTCTCCATCTTCATGATTTGTTTATCTAGTACCCCACTCCCAAGGTATCATAATGTCTTAGGGCAGTTTGACTAGAGAAACAAATCCAATGGCACTCATATGTGTAAGAAAGAGCTTCAGCTATCCAGAAGCTTTACATATCAGGAAATCATCCAGGTCAAGTCCATATGTCTGATACTAGTCCATAAGTCCCTCTTCTCACTCGTGCAGCCACATGCGATGATGCAGAATGCAGGCGATCACAGGCCGTTGGGTGCAGGGTCATGTGGCTCCAATGGCACAGTTCATCCCAGCGCTCTGGCAGGTCGCAGAGTAGCTCACCAGCAGGAAGGGGAAGGCAGAGAGAAAGTGGGACCCACCTCCAGAGAGCCATTGATCTTGATCACACCTCCAAAGGAGGTCATCAAGCTGTGACCTGATTGACAGGCTAAACTCCACCCAAATCTTCTTTCAGGTGCCATTTTGGCACCAAAAAAACTGTCACACCCCATAAAAGTGGCAGTCGAGATGATTTATTTCCTTCTCAAAACAAAAAATCTGGGGAAAGAGGTGTCTGGGACTAATAGAACATCTCAAAAAGCACTGGACCTGTCAGCAAGAACTTGACGGGGAATTCCTTTTTTGGGGAAGAAGTGTGGAATGGACAGGGTGTTATATCTAGTAGTTTGTCAAAACATTAACTCATCTCCTTGCTTTATCTCAGATTTAGAGAAATAGCAGGAACCTTAGAAGCAGCACTGACAGACGTACTAGAAGACGCTCCAGGTAACTTCCTTGAAGTGACAAATTATAAGATGTAATTAAATGAGTTAATTAAGCTCATCATATTATAACCCAGGGGCACGTTCAACATTTTCCTAGTATATAGAGTAAGGATTGAAAGATACTCAGATTAACTTCTTTAAGAGGCGAACAAAACCCTTTTTTGTTGTTGTTTATAGAGATTTCTTGCCTGATATGGTACTATGAAACATCTTGTTTTATAGAGATGGTAGATATAAAGCAGAGTGGAAAAAAAATTAAAAAAAATTTTTTTAAAGCAGAGTGTATTTCCTCCCTGGTATATATATATATATATATATATATATATATATATATATATATAGCATTTGTGTGTGTGTCAACGCCAAATAGCCCACAAAATGCTCAAGTGGTCCACCTTTTTTTATAACAAAATGTCTACTGCCTGATTTCATCTGAGGCTGAGACTAGTCTGTATGGTAAAGGACACGCATGTACCTTTTTCTCCCTCCAAAATGACTTCCAGATGGACCCTGGACTCTAATCTCCCAGAATCCAAGGTCTAGGCCTCAGGTGGTGGGCATGTAACAGACTTACCGCACACATATGCACACCCTCATTGCCATCTTTTATTTTGCATCGTTTTTTTTCTTTTTTTTGCATCATGTTTTATAAGGGGTACCCCCCCCCCAAAAAAAAAACAGGAAAAAGCCCCACTGGGCACTGCTTTCAGAGTACACATTTTTTCCTGCTAGGGAAGCCTCCAGCAACTTGCTTGGAGTTAGTGCACCCAGTGGCATCACCACAAAAGGTTCTCTCTGGTCACAGTGAATTTTTTCATAAAAGCAGTTTCACTCGAACCTCGTTTTTGTGATGGCTAATTTAAGAGAAGAGCATGAGGCTGTGAGATTTGGTTTCCTGCTTGGGGAAAATGCGGCAGAAACTTGTGATTTTGAACACAGCTTACAAGGACAGTGCTGTGGGAAAAACTCAGAGTATGAGTGCCTTTCTCATTTAAAAAAAGGTGAAATGTCAGTTGATGACAAACCTTGTTCTGGATGTCCATCAGCTTTCCAAACGGGCGCAAATGGTGACTCGTGGTGCATTTGGAATTCGTTACACCAGGTCAGATTGTTAATCAAGCTTTCTATGTAGAGGTTCTGAAAAGATAGTGTAACAGTGTGCAACAAAAAAGGCCTGATTTGTGCAGATGGGGGGCTAGTTTTGCCACCACGACAATGTACCTACTCGTGCAGCCATCTCAGTGCACCAATTTTTGGCAAAAAACAGCATGCCTCTCTTTCCCACACCTGATTCACCTGACCTTGCGCCCTATAACTCCTTTTTGTTTCTACTAATGAAGAGGGGCATGAAAGGACAGCAATTTGCAACATACAAGAGGTGAAGGGAAAAAAAAGGAAGGTGTTGTTAGCCATCTAAACAGATGAGTTTGAAAAATGTTTCCAGAATGGAATTGCAGATTAGACAAATGTATTAAGTGTAATGGAGAGTACTTTGAAGGTGATAGAGTTGTTTTTTTGTTTGTTTGCTTAAAAAATATATAAATACATAGCTGGGGGAAAAAATTCCATGTTTTTGGGGGGCCACCCCCTCGTATTCGTCCCTGATGTGTGACTATAGTAAGAGCTACATCCAGTCACTAGGTTCCTTGACTTAAGTTTCTGCTCTCTCTTGTGCAACTGAGACAGCTATCACATCTTCACTGCACTATTTTAGCTTCAGAGTCAGTTTCTTTGCCCAAACTGGGCATTTTTGTTTCTTTTATATAAATAATAAGTATGTCGTGGTGAAAAAAGAGTGAACTATACAAATGACATAGGTCAAGTTTAAAACTAAAGTTTAAGTCTTTATAAGCCACTGCCACTCCACTGTGTAGTTGTTTATTTGGTATGAAATACCTGTTTGCACTCTTGCACCCAAGTTATTTCCGAATGGTCTAATGGTTTAATTGTCATCCAGACGTTTGGGAGGTGATACATGTAAGTGATTACATTTAGTACACAATGAGCTGTGGCATTTGGTCATCCATATTACCTCCACTTAAGAATGCTGCTTTCTAAACTCTCGACTCTGAAATGGACATCGAAAATACTAGATTTTGGACTTCTTTGACTTAACTTGGTTGAAGTTCCTTCAATGTCTTTTTTCCCCTCTAGCTGGAAGTTCGTATTGCCTTTTGGCTTCTGACAGAACATGGAACAGCCTTAGAAAGTGTTGGTCAGATGAGATGTTTTTACCATTGCTAGTGCACCGTCTGTGGAAGCTCACACTTCAGATCTTAGCCCGGTACTCCATCTTTGTCAAGGAGGTAATGGCTGGCTGGTGACTGAGGGCCTAGCAGGCTGTAGGGCGCAGTGGCATTTACTATCTGTCCTCCCTCCTTTGCCATCGTGCTGCTAAGAATGGTCTTCAAAGACTATCCTGGTCATTGAAGCAGTTGCTGAAGACCACTCTGTAATCCCTGGGACAGAGTGGGATAGAGAGATTTTTCATTCAGTCCTGTGCCTGCTACGTCTTTTATTCTTGCTAGCCAACAATTTTTTGTATTCTCTCTCATGAATTACTTTGGCTCAAATATAATATGTTTTATTTTGCATTCTTTTATTGATGCTATGTACTGTTCTTTGTTTTCCCCCCTATGCCATGTTATGCAAGGAAGACTTTATTGTTTGTACAATGAAATGTGTGAGAACCAGGGCTGCCTTATTTTTCCGGTCTCTCAGGTTTTCCACCTTTGACAGTGCAGTGTTGCCTCTTTTCTATTGCTCTTTCTAGTGAGAAGTATTTTCGTTTTCCTTCTCTAGCAATTTTCCTCTTTAACAGCTTCTGTGGGTTTTACTGTTTGATTTGAAGCAAAATGAGATTTAGAGGGTTTTTTTTTAACCTTTGCTAATTCAAATTATAAATGTATTGATTAAACTTAGCAATTATTTACCTAATATGGTTAATATTTTTAAACCTGTGATATACCAGAAATTCGCTTTCCTTGGGTTTTGGAATTTACTTAGTTATTATTTACCTGTTAGTATTTAATCACCAGAAATGGGACTTGAGTTACAGTAGGATAAATGTGCATGGGGTTGTAATTTGTTTTGATTTCTTTCATAGTCCTTCATACCTGTTTGTAAAGAAATATTTTGTATTCTTTAATGATTGGAGTCTTTTCTCAGCTTTTACTCAGGCCCATCTCTAATACGAGTACCAGAGATGCTAAAAAATCTTTGGTTATTGGTAGCAAAGACCCTTCCATCGCTACCCAGGGAACTAATGACGATCAAGGAAGTGGTCCTTGTGAAACAAAGCCTGCAGTTTCCATTTCCAGTACTCAGCTGGTGTCTGTGGTTGCAGACCTCAACAAGCTTCAGGAGCAGGTACGCAAGGAGAAGGCTTATTGTCTACACCAAAGGTTCACCGTCATGTCTTTTGTGCACAAAAGATTTGGGCATGATTGGGGTTAGTTTTACAGGGCCTAAGGGTAACCGCAAGAGAAGACATCTTCTTCATCGCCCCTTCTAGGCATTTCTTTCTCTCCACAGCAGACGGTCTCCACATAAGATATCTAAAAATTCTCTACTTTTTTGCATGTGTGTGTGTCCTGGTATTTCACTAAACAGTAGCCTTGGCTTCCTTTGTAGTAGTGATAGAACCTGCTCAGAGGAGCTCTTCTGGTGTAGTAGGTTGCATTGTTAACTGCAAATTCAGCAGTTCAGATTCACTAACGACTCTATTGGGAAAAGATTTACAATTTTAGAACACCGTAAGGCAGTTGTACCCTTTTCTGTAGGATCACTATGACTTGGAATTGACTTGATAGCAGTGAGCTATTTTTTTGTTCTGTTTTGTTTTAAATGTGACTCAGAGGTAAGTCATGATCTGGTGGGGTTTTTATTTGGGGGTTTTTTCCTTTAGCGTATTCTTTGTAAGCATGCTCGTTAGTAGGCTGAGTTTTAGTTCTGCCATTGAGGCAATGCTGACTCAGCAACTCCTGGCACATGTTACCATCCAATCATCAGCTATACTTTGAAATTGTTAAAATATTAAAAATTTCTGCCTTTTTCTAACATACACATCCATTTTTTTATTTTAACAAATTTATGGGTTAAATTTGCTTTCAAATCCTCTGATATATTCTTCTGCCTCCAGTGTAAACATTTAAACAATTATAATTGTATACTTTGAACGAGTATGTGGCTTTGATTGCTCGGGGGGCGGGGGGGTATTATGAAGATGTACCAAATAAAAAATGTTTTTCCTTATTCTCTGTGCCTTTTGATAGCCATTAAACCTTCTGTTTGCCATATTCTTGAATCATTTTAGAACAGTGGTAAAAATCAAGACTATTGCTATTCTCTAAAGAAAATTATTGAAAGTTCCATCTTCACTTTACCATTTGTTAAAAAGTTTTCAAATTTATAGCTGCAAATAGAATTGCCGCTTTGATTTATAAAAGGCAACTAAATATGTAAAACATTTATTTATTTCAGCTTCCAGAACTCTTGGAAACAATCAAACCAAAGCTTGAAATGGTTGGCTTTAAAAATTTTTCTTCTATCTCAGGTAAAATGGAATCCTTAGACTCAACAGTTCTTTGGATAACACTTTTTTTTTCCAGAGACTGTGGGAGCTATTTACTGTATATACTCGAGTATAAGCCGAGTTTTTTTTCCAGCACCTTTTTAATGCAGTTTCTGTGGTAAAATTAGATGCCATGACTGATATTCGGGTTGGCTTATACTCGAGTATATACGGTAAATTGACGTGCTCATTAGTTGTAAATCTCTGGCTACATCTATATTCTGTGATTATAACTTCCTTAAATGAGACCTCAAGTTTAATTCTAACAATTTGGTTGATTGATTGATTGATTGTAGCATGCTCTCTAAAGTACTGGCAGTGTTTAAGGTAGAATTTACATCTCTACTTGAAGAGACTAAATAAAATCTGTTTATCTCAACAGCAGCCCTTGAGGACTCCCAGCTTTCTCTGTCAGCCTGTCTGCCTTCCTTAAGTAACAAGATTATCCAAGAGCTCAGTGAATCTTGTTTTAGTTACCTGAAAAGTGCCCTAGAAGTTCCAAGGCTTTATAGAAGAACCAATAAAGTAAGTACAAGTGCCAGTTGCTAGCGGAAAGGGGGGAATATATATATATATACATATATATATATATTTTTTTTTTGAGGTAAAGAACTACACATTACATTAAGGCCACGACAAAACAGAAGAAGGAGAGGCTTGTTGGGGTAGAAACAGAAATGGGTTCCCAGGAATAACCTGAGCTAGACCTAATCTATCTGTTCAAAGAAATTGTATATTTTTACAGAGAAATGAATGGCTCCATCTCGACAGTTAGATGATCAGACATAACCTTTGGACAAACATAACTTAGGTAGTTGAACTTGAGTACTGTGGACATATTCTGGATTCTCTTGGCCTTAAAACCTTTTGCAAAAGAAAATGTTTTAATAAAATATTTTTAAAGTCCAGTACTTTTTGAGTTCATGCCTTATGTTTTCAAAATTTACATTTACTTTGCTACTTGCCTATTATCACTGGAAGTGCCTGCATTTTAATGTCTGTCCGTCTTTTTAAATGAAATTTGAAGAGCCGCGTATGAAGACATTTGGGCCCATGCAGGTGTTCACAGTCATGTTCTCACATAGTGAACTGTGGCTTGGGGAGTCTGTTTTTGCCAGTTTTAAATTTACCTTAGTGAGCTCTAATCTTCATGCTTCTCTCATTTCATCCGTGTTAGAGCTCATATAAATTTCAGCCTCCCAAGGTTTTTTCTCAGTTATATAAGTTAAATTTAAACTATTTATTATTTTAAAAGATATTCTCAGAAACCAGTTGATGAGGAGCTTCCAGGATGGAGGGAGGAGAAGGAAGCTTAGCTCAGGGAGCAGTGCATTTCTGATAATGGTGGTAGAGCAATTGAGAAGGATAAAGTAGGGATTGTTTCACAACATGATGGAACAAAACCAGTATCATTGAATCATACATGTGAAAACAAAGTGGCTAATGTTTACCACATTAAAACAATGAAGAAAATGGTTTTGAAATAAAACTCCATTATTATTTCTGACTCAAATTGCCTCTCGGGAACGGTAGAAATCTCTTAAGACATTGTGCACTTTGGGATAATAAGCATATCTTCTTTGGGGCTAGCCTTTTTGTTTATTTGCTCCTGTCAGAACCTTGTCTACTGCTTGCAGTAGTCTTCCCATCTAATCAACCACTTGAATGCAATCATTCATCCTTCAGTGGCAAACTAAGATTATAGCCAACCTCTTTTCTTACTGTCTTCTTTTCATTTAAAGACCTGGTCATGCGGCAGAATTATTATGTCTGCCTTGTTAAATAATTTGCTCTTTCCGGTCTCATTTGTAGCTCCCATTTGGAAGCTGGGGAGAGACACCTATTTTTTATTTAAGAATACATTATTTTTCTTTTAGTAATAACCAAGTTTTCCTTTCTATTTAATAGGATATGATAATACATTTTTAAGTGCTTGAATTGAGTCAGACACCATGCTAAAACACTTCACATACATTCACGTCTTATGACACGGGTACCAGCATCCTTAGTGTTGCAGTACCTAATAAGCAAAGTAAGCACGGGCTTGCTTGTGCTTACTTACTAATCTGTAAGTGAACAATTTCATTTTTTTTCTTTTCTACACATCCAAGGCTCTGTTTCTAGGTATGGCTGGCATCTACCTCTCTCTCAACCCAAAAGCACCTTCCTACAGACTCAAAGTCTCTTTTCAAATTGACTCTCCCTGACAAGGATGGAACACCTTTAGGCTTAGGTGGGCTTACTAGTGAACAAAAACCCATAGAAACTTGATGTGGTGAAACCCTCACTTAATGGGTTCTCCACCCCTACCTTACTTACAGATGCACAAACCAGATCCTAGAGCCTTGCTTCTGGAATGTAGCCATTGACCAGCAGGACCACTACCTGGTGGAAGTGCAGAGCTCAAGGCCCCACCTACTGAAATAGAACTTGAACTTAGTGAGACACTTGGGTGATTTGTATGGACATCAGTATATAGCTATACTGTAAATGGTTGTGTGAGCACTTGAATCCAGTCTGATTCCAAACGTTGTCCTCACTTGCGTGGTCTTCTAGACTCTCTCCTCTTCTCTAGGTATCTTTCGGTGGTATCATTTGTTAACTTTCTTAAGGCAGGAGACAGAGTCTGTACACTTCTCAAAACTGGTATGTTACTAGTATCCTTTTGAACTTGAGATTGCGTTAACTGTTGTTCTTTTCCCTTTTTCCTGTGCATATTTAACCACTGCCAACATTATTTCAGGAGGTTCCAACTAAAGCTTCCTCCTATGTGGACAGTGCTTTGAAACCATTTTATCACCTTCAGAGTGAGCACAAGAATAAGCTTACGCAAGAAATAATTCAACAGTGGTTAGAAGGAGCACTTTCTGAGAGCACTCATAAGTAAGTACCTTCAAAATGCAACATATGAAACTTTCTTACAAGAGTCTAAGTTTAGGGCCCTAAGGCAGAGGGTACTAAACTATCATGGTTTGTGTAGATGAAGTCACTGGATACACGTTGGAGGATAGGCTCTCAATGGCTGACTCAGAATGCCTATTTGCTTTGCAGACTGAGGGGTGCTTTCTTCCCCACATGCAAGGCTCTTTGGGCCATCTTATAGCTGGCAACTGCAACCAAGCTGGTCTGTTTACCTGTCCCTCATCTCCCAGGTCACACACTGCCCCACAGTTGTGCCCTCCTTGAGTGGAGGTTCATCCCACGCTCCCGCTGTGCGTGCCACCTCTCATTGCGCTCACACCGTGCCCACTCACATCCAGGTCTCGCACCTTTTCCTTGCATGCTCCTTCCTCCTCCCGCAGCTCTGCCTGTCTAACACTAGCTGTCAGCATGCTAGATAATCAGGGAGCTAGACCCCCGGCACACCCTGTGATCAGAGAAGACGAAGACGTACATTTTGAAGTAATTACAGCTGATAAAGAATCAAGTGTCTAAAACCCTTAAAAGTATAGGGAAGTCTTCAGAATCACTGTGGTTGGATGGCTATTCATTTCTAATTAAATCTACATTTCCCCAATTGATGTTTTTTAAAATTGAGTTTTAATTTTATTTAATTATTAATTTCCTAATAAGCTTTTATTATTTCAGTGATTTAGAGTTAAACAGCCATTTGTGGGCTAATTTAGAACATAGCAACAACTTATGATTTCATGAGCTCTGTGTCCCAAGAACAAAATTGATTTGTAAACAGTTTTGAAATAAAACTAAATTATAATTTAGAAATTTAATGGTTCTTAAGTATATTTTGAAAGCCTCTCATTTTATTTTAAGTTAAAATAAGATTAGCTATTCTTAGAACTATTATAAATGACCTTGTTACTTTTATCTAGAGAATGAATTTATGCATGTTCACCCTGAATATATACTAGACAATTTAGTTTCCTTTTAGCGTTGATGATTAGAAATTTAAGCAAAACCTATGTGCCTGTCTCTTCCATTATGAGTGACTTGGTACTAGAATGTTGCAAGAACATAACTGTTCTCACAATCTTAAGAAACATTAAATATTCACTGTGGCTAAATGCTTTATCAGAAACCCATTTTTGTCTTTAAAATCTTTTTGTCCACAAATCCAGTTTCTGTATTTTATATTGTATGAAACACCTGTGTTTCGCTAGTAACTGTGTTTTGTTCTCTAGATACTATGGAACTGTGTCCGATGTACTGAACTCTGTGAAGAAAATGGAGGAGAGCCTGAAAAGATTGAAACAAGCTCGGAAAACCTCCCCTGCCAACTCTGTAGGCTCCAGTGGCGGGATGACCGATGACGACAAGATCAGGCTACAGTTGGCCTTAGATGTTGAGCACTTAGGAGCGCAGGTAATAGCATCATCACTTCTAGCACCTCTGACAGTGAAGTGTGAGGGCTAGGTCATGGCCTGATGGCTCACAGGGGCCCGGGTGCTGTCAAGGTGTCTAGAGAGTTGATTTCTCAAGCGTTAAGAGAAGAGGCAGAGCTCCAAAATACTTAGAAAGTCAGGAATTCGTGCCTAGGAATTGTGAGAAAATTTCTGAAACCTCATAAACTGAGATTCACAAGAACAAGAGTGGGTGTCCTGTTGTCTACTGCCTACAAGGTCCCCGAGACAGAATTAGTGATAAGCCAAGGTCTGTTGAAATATTTGTTGGTTTGTCATAAAAGAACTAGACAAATCGTGCCTCTCCTGTGCTGCACACAGCCTCTTTGCATCTCTGGCTAGATTTTGTAGACTCTCTATCAGTAAATTTCAGAACTATGATACATGGATGGTATTGGTGTATAAATGGATATCACTAACATGCACTTGCATTTTCATTCAAGTTACTTCCTTGTAGTTTTGTAAAACTATCTAAAGACTGGACAGGTTTTTCCATAGAGCAGTAGATCCTCAAGGAAAGGACTGGTTTTTTTTTCCAGAGAGGAAGAAATTAAATTATAAATTTCCACCATAAAATACTTGGTTTTCTAGCTGACTGAAATATTTCATCATGTACCTCAGGACCCTCGCTAAAAATCTGATTTTTTTTTTTTTCTGCTTTGAGGTAAATTTAGAGAACTATCTAGCAAAACTGAGTTGCCGGCTTTCTCTTATTTCCTTAGAGAAACTTAAAAGTTTTTTACAAGGGAGAAAGGTAGTTATAGAAACTCAATAATAAAAAGAAAAAGCAAGAGAGATGGAGGGAGGGAAGAAAGGAGAAGAAAAAGACCAGGCTCTGCTGTGCCAGGTGAATCACTGGAGGTAAATTAGCGTGTGGCTGCTCTAGCCATCGCTGTCAGTCACCTCCACACATTGAGAAGAAAAGACCAGGCTCTGCTGTGCCAGGTGAATCACTGGAGGTAAATTAGCGTGTGGCTGCTCTAGCCATCGCTGTCAGTCACCTCCACACATTGAGAAGAAAAGACCAGGCTCTGCTGTGCCAGGTGAATCACTGGAGGTAAATTAGCGTGTGGCTGCTCTAGCCATCGCTGTCAGTCACCTCCACACATTGTCATAGAACTGACCACAGAACTTTAGCAAACACTTGTGTGTGTGTGTGTGTGTTTTCCTTTTAAACAAAAATAGAAACATACTGTACCATGTCTTACTTACCAAACTAATGCGCAATAGTGCTCTGCCAGTGTTTTCGATCAGTAAGATTCTAAGAATGGTTCGTAATGATATGCTAAGAAATGAAGAGCTCAGAATAATACTTTTTGTTTTAAATTGTCTAAAACTAGTTCATTTAGTTGAATTTTCTTTTCTAGCATTTTTTAGGACCACAACAAAGGCTTTTTCCTGGTAAATGTTTAATTTGTTAGACTGAGATAAATTAATTTACTGGCAACTCAGAATAATAAGTTTTTGACCAGAAATATATATATTAGTGTTTTACAATAAGTAAATCTTTTTCTCTGTTGGAAAATATATCCTTCTAATGTTTAGGAAACTATTTGTTCTGATTTAGAGGCAGGAAATGGTGGCTTTGTTTTGTTTTTTAATATGTATCTTTTTCACATTCAATTTAGATCGTGATAATATAATTTATTCTCTCGTGAACTTTGCAGATACAAAAGATGGGCCTGCAAACAAGCAGCATAAAAAGTTTTCCAGCTCTTGTGGAGCTGGTAGTTGCAGCTAAGGCCCAGGCAACAGCAGACCAGCCTTAAGCATCTTGAAAGAACTTGCGAGGAGAGAAAGTTGGACTTGTAACCAGCAGGAAGAACGTGACTCTGCTCTCTTACCAAGTCTATGTAGCAAAGAAGTGCTTCCACTGTATTCCCAGCAACATGTCAATGCACCTTCTGGGTCTTCTGTCACCCGAAAAGAAGAGCACTATCCTTTTTCCATTGTATGGAAGATAGTTTTTAAAACATTGGGAACTTTCTACTATAGTATTCAGAGGAAATTATTTTATTTTTACTGTAAATCCGAGTGTGGAAGAGCTAATTTCTAAAGTATGGTTAAAGTAAATATGAATGTAAAAATTTGTCTCCCAACCTTGCAGGTTGAAGAAATTAGTGCAGTGGAGTTATCGTAGCTTACTGAATGGAAACACCCTTCTCTGAAATGATGTTAACTGTCATGGAGTATTGGCTTTCTGAGAGAGGCTATGAAGTGGGGGCTCTGCCAGCACTGTGTTTAAGAACAGTGCGCCTGATGAGACTCATTCCCCACACCTCTCAAGCTACAGCATTAGGAAAAATTATATTTCGTGAATAAAAGAAGTGTCTACCAAGAGTGTGTGCACCTTATATTTGCAAATCCAGCACAAGTTAAATACGACTCATTACTTTTTCCGTAAAACAACAGATGTTTTCTTATAGTAAAATGCCTCTTTTTAGTACCTTATGAAGGATTTTGTCCACTATAGCCCCATGGTGGGATTCCTAATTAGAAAAGCTAGAAATACTACAGAGGTACGGAAAGGTTCTGTTTGGTTTGTTTCCGTTTGATGATTCAATGAAGGCATTTTTATTATAGTTCTACCTCTATATTTCTTTGCATTTCAGTCTCTTATTCTTTGTTCAAGCTTAACTATACAGAGACAAAGGAAGAAAAATCAGCAGTAGGGTATTAGAATATAGATTCAGTAGAATTTATCAATTAATTTATAGAATCACAAGTTAGCAGCTCAAATTGCCTTCCTTTCTCATACATTCAGAGCACATCCCCAATATCATCTGTCAGCTCTGACAACGGGCAGGCCCCATACAATCTAAATAAAGTATCTGATAAAACTATGTCTTTAATTCTCATTTGATTTGAACATTTGCTGATTTATAAGCAGAAGCTTCAAAATAGTTGTGGAAAAGTGTATTCTCTTTCAATTCCATTTTCCCACACACTTTTTGAAGCCCCCTCATACTATATGCCACGTTTGCTGCTTTGTTAGATATGAATAACTATCACAAATGACCACCACCTGTCCGTCAGTTTGTTATGCTGTGATGCTGGAAGCTATGTCACTGGTATTTCAAATGCCAGCAGGGTCACCCAAAGTGAACCAGCTTCCAGACCAAGAACAATGAAGAAGGAATCCACTGTCAACTTTGGAGGGAGCCTCTGAAATTGCTAAGGATAGTAGAGAAACATTGTCAGATGCTAAAGGTTTAATGAATGGAAGCGGAACATTGCCAGGGATAGTGCCAGAGGAGGACTCCACAGGTTCGAAAGCAACTGAGGAGGGGCTGCCTTCTCAAAGTAGAACCAACCATGGGGACTTGAATGGAGTAAAGCCTTCCAGGCCTTCATTTGCTGGTAGGGCAAACTCAAAATAAGAAACTGCTGCAAACATCAATTACTCGGGACTTGGAATGTACGAATCTAGGAAAACTGGAAGTCTTCAAAAATGAAATGCATAAGGATTTATATCCTGGGTGTCAGTGAGTTCAGATGGCCTGATATTTGACCACTTTGAATCAAAAAATCTTAAGATTGACTATGCCGGAAAGGACACAATCAAGAGGTATGGGGTTGCATTCATTGCAAGGACATTTCAAAGTCTACCTTGACGTACAGGGCTGTCTAATAGAATTCTATCTACTCACCTTCAAGGAAATCCAATCAATACAACTATTCAAATTTATGCACCAACCAGAAAAGCTAGTGATGAAGAAATCAAAGAATTCTACGAACGTCTTCAGTCTGGAATTGCCAAGCAGGAACGGATGGTAGTTGGAAGATAGCATCTTAATGATAGAAAAGTAGCTGGAGACCACAGGACAGAAGTTTATGAGAACATTTTGTTCGTAGCAAATGCTTTTTCAACAGCACAAAATGCAGCTGTACGCATGGATTTCACAGGATGGAAGACACAGAAATCAAGTGGACTAAATTTCTGGAGAAAGATGATGGAGAAGTTCAGTAACAGCAGCTAAAAGCAGGCCAGGGACTGTAACAGACCATCAGTTATTCATAGGTAAGTTCAGGTTAAAGCTAAAGAAAAAAGTCCACAAGAGAGAAAAATCCAACCTAGAGTCTATCTCACTTGGATTTCAAGAACATCCCAAGGAGAGAAATGCTTCATCGACCACTAATGACAAAACCTGGTAAGCTGGTCATCAAAGACATCAACAATCAAGGAAAAAAGCAAAAGGTCATTAAAAAGACAAGAAAGAAAAGAAAGATCAAAGTGGATGTCAGAAGAGCTCCTGAAACTTACTCCCCATCAAAGCACATGGAAGAAATTAAGAAGTAAAAGAACTAAACATCCCCCATGTTCATTGCAGCGCAGTTCATAATAGCAAGAAGCAGGAAACAACCTAAATTCCCATCAGAAGAGTGTATTTTTAAAATGCTGGAATATACACACAATGGAATACTACACAACCCTTTAAAACAGTGATAAAACTATGGAACACCTCAAGCCATGGAGGGATCTGGAAGACATGCTGAGTGAAATTAAGCCCATAAGGACAAATGCTGTATGAGGCTACTGTGGTGGGGACATGCAGCAGAACAGGTACAACTTCAGGCTTGTAGGGCATCCAGTCTTCTGGCTGAGGGGGCAGGGCAGAGAGCCTAACCAGTGCCAATGAAACCTACATCGTCTGCTCTAGGTAAGTATAATGTAGGTGACTTGGCCAGAGGGTGCCTCAGGTCAGCTGGGATCAAATGGGAAAGATGTCTGCTAAGTGGTTGCCATGTGGATCTGTAGTGAGGTCCCTGGAGAGGGAGGCAGACCTGTCGGAGGGGTGAGGCTTATTTATGGAAGGGGCAGTGCAGGAGAGGGAATGGTCACATTTGGGAGAGCATAAGTGCATGTCTTGTGGGAGGGAAGGGTGGGCTGGCCTCCAGGTGCGAGGAGTGAGGATGCTTTGGGGGACACTAAGTGGGGAGTGTTTGGGTATGCAGCAGGTGGGTAACACTGAATTTGGACATATAGGGGTATCCCAGAATCCAGGCCAGGTGCTGTGGGACCCTGGGACACTAAATCCTGGATCTTTGGGTAATGCGGTATCTTTGGGTAATCCAAAGGCTAGATTGGTGAGACCCCATGAGGAAACTCCACTACATGGAGAAAATATATGGTGTCTGAGGAAGCAAAAGAGCTGTACCAAGAATGCTGTACTGTTTGTTGGCAGACAAGGCCTTGCTACATCAAAACCCTCTATGCTGTATTAAGATATGTGTTATTCTGGCAATCCTGGGATGTACACTATTTTGTTTATGCTTGTTCATATTAGGGTCTATCTCAGGTTTTTTGCCATTCGGGGTCATCCTCTTGAAGTTGTGTTACTTGTTTTTCAGTAAATGAAACCCAGTATTGATGAGCCTATAGGGACAGCAAATAGAACAAGGGTTTGGCAGGGGAAGGCAATACAGAGGGGGGAGGGGAGATAAAAGCAAGAGGATATCAAGAAGTCCAGGAAGGAAAAGTATGTTTGGAGAATGATTATGGAAGCAATTGTACAATTATTTACATGATTGAACTATGGAATGATATGGCATATGTATTAACTCCAAAGTAACAAAAGGGGGAAAAAAGGCATAGATCTAGATAGGGGTTTTGGGCTCACACTAAATCCTAGCTCCAACTTAAGAACAATTAGTTCCTAAATCATGACCCTGCTCAGTACTCGCCCTCAGGAAGGGAACACTGAAGATACAGGTGCTAACACAAATTGTGGCAAAGAATTTAGGTGGTGCCTGGCTTTCAGATAAAATAGGTCTGGGGTCTTAAAGGTTTGTCTCCAAATAAGCAGCCATCAAAATGGGATGTCAACTAATTCCACATGGGAATAGCACACCATCATCAATCACAGGATTGTAATCCATATAATCTGAAGTTGAAGGAGGGACGAGTTTCAGAGCGTAAATTCTGAGAATCTGATGTGCAGAAGATGCTGGATGGCAGTGGGAGCCCAAGATTCATCTGTGGAACTACATAGGAAATAAGCCTCTGGGGAACTCCCCTTCCCTAAAACTGAGGGATGGGAGGAAAGGGGTCACTAAACAGTGCTTGGAAGAGATGAGTATAGAAGATGAAAGATATAAGATCTGATTTGAACAATTAAAACTTTATCAGTAGATCCCCCACTATGATGCAGTCTGGACCTGATCTGGTTTCCAAATGTTCCTGTATTTTCAGCTTGTATTGTTTGGTTTGGTTTGGTTTTTGTTTGTTCATATTAGGGTATATATCAGAGGTTTTATGTCTTTGGAGGTTACCCTCTTGAAGTTGTTTTATATGCTTTTCCATTTTTCAGTATATGAACCCCAGAATTGACTAACTTATATGGCTAGCAAGTAGAATAAGGGTTTGTGGGGAGGGTACAGTGGTGGTGGTAGCGTAAAAGGGAGATGATGTTAAGGACTCCATGTAGAAAAAGACTGTATGGAAATGTGATTGTGCTAGCAATTGTACAATTCTACTTGACATGACTGAACTATGGAATGATATGTATTAAATCCCAATTAATAGCAATTTTTAAGGCTGAATAGAAGATTTCAAAGGACAACTCCAGAAAAAAAAAAGTCAAATATAATGAAATACACAGCCCTAGAGTTAGAAAGCCAAAAAGGAAGACCACACTCAGCACATCTTAAACTGAAAACTCGAAAAAATCCAAGCCTTGAGTTGTACTATTGAAAGATTCTATGAGCAAAATATTGGGGAAACCCAAAGGGCAGCTCAAGAAGACAAAGGCACTTATAATGAAATGTGCAAGTACCTAAAATTAGGAAAACCAAAAGGGAAGAACAAGCTCAGCCCATTGAAATTGAAAGAACTCAAGAAAAAATTCAAGTCCCAAACTGAAATTTTGATTCAGTAGGCAAAATATTGAATGATACAGGAAGCATTGAGAGAAGATGGAAAGAATACAGTCACTGTACCAAAAAAAACTAGTCAGCAGTTCACCATTTCAGAAAGTAGCATATGAGCAACAACCATCAGTTCGGAAGGAAGAAGGTCAAACTGCATTGAATGCAGTAGCCAAAAACAAGGCCCCAGGAATTAGTAAAATGCCTATTGAAATGTTTCAGAAAGCTGAAGAAGCATTGGAAGCACTCACTTGTTCATGACAGGAAATCTGAAAGACAGCCACTTGGATGAGATCTGTATTTGTGCTCATTCAAAAAGAAGGTGACTCAACAGACTGCTCAAACTATAGAATGACATGCATATCACATGCAAGTAAGTTTTTGCTTCAGATCACCCAACAATGGTTCCAGCAGTACACTGACTACCAGTAGTTCAGGTGAGACTCAGAAGAGGCTGTGTAAAAGGGACATCAATGCTGATGTCAGATGGATCTTGGCTGAAAGCAGCGACTACTAGAAAGATATGTACTTGTGTTTCATTGACTATGCAGAAGCATTCAACTCTGAGGATGATAATAAACTAGATAGAGAAGAATGGGGATTCTAAAACACTTTACTGTGCTCATTCAGAGCTTGTACATGGGTCAAGAGGCAGTTGTAGGAATAGAAACAAGGGAATACATCATGGTTTAAACTCAGGAAAGGTGTGCATCAGGGTTGCATTCTCTCACCGTACTTATTCAGTCTATGTGGTGAGCAAATCATCAGAGAAACTGGGTTATATGAAGAGAAGTGTGGCATCAGTATTGGAAGAAAGCTTATTAACCTCTGGCATGCAGATGACACAACTTTGCTGAAAGTGAGGAGGAGTTGACAGTGGGATACCAGAGGGCCGGATTCTGAAGAGAACATAGAATAAAGGATACCATTGCTGATGTCAAATGGAGCATGGCAGAACGCAGAGAATATCAGAAAGCTGGTTACTTGTGTTTTATTGACTATGCCAAGGCATTCAACTGTGTGGTTCATAAGCTATGGATAACCTCAAGAAGAATGGAAGTTCCAGAACATTCGATTGTGCTGATGTAGAATTTATACATGGTTCAAGAGAATGTTATGCAAACAAAATAGGGAATATTGTGAACAGAATTAGGAAATATCGAATGGTTTAAAATCAGGAACATGTGTTAGGGTTGTATCCTCTCACCATTCTTATTCAATCTGCTTGATGAGCAAATCATTAGACTAGATTATATGAAAAAGAATGGGGTATTAGGATTGGAGGAAGGTTTATTAACAGATGTAGATGACACAACCTTACTTGCTGAAAGTGCACTTGCTGATGATTGTGGGTGACCAGCCTCACGCCCAAATAGATCTTAAGGGGTGATTGTGTAATTGAAGGATAAATTAAAGAACCATCAGACAAAGCATGCAAGGGCTCACGTCTTCTGATTGCAGGATCAAGAGAGAGCTAATGTGTTCTCTGACACACTTACATAGTCTTTGGCTAGCAATCCCCAGTAAGCACATACATAGCAGGAAAGGGATGTACTAGAGGCATACATGTAATAGGAAGGGGAGATACTAGGTGGTGGATGGATTCTAGAATTAAGATTTCACCTTAATCTTGGTCATCTCTGAGCTGGTTTGACCGTAAGTGTCTCTAGGCTCTTCTCCAGGGGAGCAACATATGACCCTAATCAGAAGGAAGTGGACTGTACGCAGGGTGGGATGGGCTGGTTGCTTTTGATGGCAGAAGGCAGACAACTTTCAGGAAGATGAACTTTCAAACAGTTGATCTCTAAGCAGATAACCTTCAAGCATATAGTAGCAAACATGAGCTTGCAAGTAGCATCTTAAAATATGCATTATTACAGGGGGACTTTGTGGGGAATAACTTTAGTTAGGAGAATCTGACCAGGACTCATCTCCAACTAACGAACGTGGAGGTATCCTTCCACCATAGTCTCAGACTCCTTAAATATGAGCGTAGAGAATTTGTCAGCATACATTCTCTTCCCAATTCTCAGTTTCCCACAGATAAAGATCACGGGTTTGAGTCTTCAATATAGATTACAACTCCGGTCTTCTATATAGATTACAACTCGATGTAAACAAGACCAAAATCCTCTCAACAGGACCAACAGGTAACATCATGTTAAATAGAGAAAAGGTTGAAGTAGTCAAGGCTTTCATTTGCTTAGATCAACAGTGCTCGTGGAAGCATCAGTCAAGAGACCAAAAGACACAATAGTCTTGGTAAAGCTGCATAGGTCTTCTTTAGAATGTTGAAATGATAGGAGGTTACTTCAAGGACTACGGTGTGCCTAGCTTAAGCCATGGTATTTTCAGTTGCCTCGTATGCATGCGAAAGTTGGACGTTGAATACGGAATATTGAAGAAGAATGGGTGCTTTTGAATGATGGTGCTGGCAAAGAATTATGAAAGCACCAGGAACTGCCAACAGGACAAACCTAATTTAGGAAGGAGTATGGCCAGAATGCTCGTTAGAGTCAAGGATGTTAAGGCTTCACCTCACATACATTGGACATGTTGTCAGGAGACCAGTCCCTGGAGAAGGACACCATGTTTGCTAAAAGAGGAAGGGCCTCGACAAGGTGTATTGTCACAGTATTGTCACAGTAGCTACAGCAATGGGCCCAAGCACAGGAACTTGAGGATGGCGCAGGACTGGTCAGTGTTGCATTCTGTTGTGCACAGGGTCTCTATAAGTTAGAACCAACTCGATGTACCTAACCACATCACAGAGGAGGGCCCAGAACACTAATAATTTTCCTATTTATGAAAGAAGGACCTAAGTTAGCTTGAGCTAGCACTGCAGTAGATTTCCCTACAGAAATTGTACTGAGCACAACTACTGAGCTGTAGTTTAAAAGTGTCAGACTACACAGAAGGAAGCTACTAGTACCTTATGTTTATTTCTTGCGCTTATTTTGACTGGCTGATTCAGAAATAAATTAACCAGGAGAGTTGTGCAGTTTGAATTCTTGCAAATTTCAACAATTTTAATTCCTTTTTTAATATATAGTTTTACTGACATGGTTCACATATCATATGCTTCCATAGTTAAGTTATATTAAAACAAGTTGTACAACCAGTTCCAGAAATGTTCTTTCCTCTTGTATTACTGGCTTCCATTTCCTTCCAATCTCTCTGTACCCCCATGCCCTCAATAATCCACTAATCCAATTACTGTCCTATATGACTTCACCTATCCAGGACTTCATATACTGGAAAATATACCAAAAATACCAATAACAATATCAAAATAAACCAAAGATAAAATCAGGGAGTAATAAAAACTAGAACAGTTTTCTTTTCATTTATTTATTTTATTATTTTAAAAATCATTTTATTGGGGGCTCATACAACTCTTAATGTTTTCATGTCTTACACTGACCGATATCTCCCTTCACCCACTTTTCTGTTGTCCATCCCCCTGGGAGGAGATTATATGTCTATCATTGTAATTGGATCCCCCTGTCTCCCCCCACCTTCCCCTTCCCCTCCTAGTATTGCTACTCTCATTATTGGTCCTGAGGGATTTATCTATCCAGAATTCCCTTTGTTTCAAGCTCTTATCTGTAGCAGTGTACATGCTCTGATCTAACTGGATTTGTAAGGTAAAATTGGGGTCATGATGTTGGCGGAGAGCAGGGGTGGAGGAAGCATTAAAGAACTAGAGGAAAGTTGTATGTTTTATCAGTGCTATACTACACCTTGACTGGCTTGTGTGTTCCTTGTGACCCTTCTGTAAGGGATGTCCAATTGTCTACAGATGGGTTTTGGGTCTCCACTCCGTCCTCCCCCTCATTCACATTGATAGAATTTTTTTGGTTCTGGATCTTTGATGCCTGATACCTGATTTCATCGACATCTCATGATCACATCACACAGGCTGGTGTGCTTCCTCCATGTGGGCTTTGGAAATGGCTGCTTGTTGATTTTCAAGCCTTTAAGACCCTAGACACTATATCTTTTGATAGCCTGGCACCATCAGCTTTCTTCACCACATTTGCTTATGTACCCATTTTGTCTTCAGCAATCGTGTTGGGAAGGTGAGCATCATGGAATGCCAGGTTATTAGAACAAAGTGTTCTTGTCTTGAGGGAGTACTTGAGTAGAGATCCAATGTCCTTCTGCTACCTTGATACTAAACCTATAAATATATGTACATAGATCTATTTCCCTATCATCATATATAAATATATTTACATATGTACATGCCTGTATTTAAACCTCTATAAATGCCCTTTGCCTCCTAGTTCTTTCCTCTATTTCCTTTTACTTTCTTCTTGTCCCACTATCATGTTCGGCCTTCATATGGGTTTCAGTAATTCCTCTTGGTTACATTGCCCTTGATCAAGCCCTACCAGTCATCCTATGCCCTCCTTGCCATCTATTTTAGATCACCTGTTGTTCCCTTGTCCCTGTAATGCTTACTAACTCTAAAGAATAGTAACATTAATTTTGATTTCTGCTTCTGTCCACGCTTGCTTAAATCCGAGACAAATGTTAATGAGTTTTTTGCCTTTAAAGATGGACTGGAATGTCTATTTGGGACTACAATCAAAGAATCACTTTTAGATTTGAGCAATCCAGTTATAATCAAATAAAGAATCTTCTAAATTATCAAGACATTACAGTGGCTGTCATTTATTTAAACCCACTACAGTAGCACCTATTTATTCAGTTACCTCTTCATGAGGGTGAGCATTGAGCAGGGCTATGTCATAAGACCAGCCAATTATTAGATTGGGTCTAGGAGCAAGTGTAAGCTCCAAATCCATTCACATGTGTATGGTTTATAAACACCCTGATTCACTGTGGAGGCTTCACTATGATTATATGATAGACAATCAATCAGTCCATTGGGGTGTAAGGCAACATTATATGACAGACAATCAATCAATCCACTGGAGTATAAGGCAATTCTATCGATAATGTCCCTAATTTATCCAATGGTCTAAAATTGAACTCACTGTTGCAAAAAGGAAGTTATGTAAGTAAAGACCTGCTCTGAACTGCATTCCATGAATTGCTGTTCTGTAGATTAAACTTTTAAATGAGTGAGTACTATTGACATTGACAATGGGAGTTGATGATAGTGCAAAATTTCCAATAATAGTCATACATAAGGACAGAGTCATGTCTATCAGATTAGTGCATGCCATAGTACAGCAAGAAAGGCATTAATAAATAGATGGTGATGCTGGGCCTCTTTTCACTGAGTACCCTTAAAGCCAGGGATCTGAATCAAAGTCAAAAACCTGCACTTCCACAGTCATTTGGTGGCAGTCATCTATTTCTTCTCACACAGGGGAGTTTCAGTCCTAAGTCCAAGTTTGAGTTTGAGCTAAAGCCCAGTTCATTTAGTGGTGTTTCCACATCTAGTCTTTCTGGTGTGGCCTATGAGGGGTGTTGGACTTCTTGAAAGCAGCAATTGAATGGTCTTCCTTTTTCCCCTTCCTGAAGGAATGACTCCAGTGGAGGTGAGGTCACTGTTGAAGTTATTTTTAAGATGTACCTCTAAGGCTGTGTCTAGGGGCTGGAGGATAGGGGGTGATGTATGGTATCTCTGTGTTTGAGAGATGAATTAGAAGTTTATGTGACTCAAGAACAGAAGCTTGCCTACATCTTGGTGTTTATAGTAGTGGACTCAAACAATAGTTGTCCTTTTGTGATTGATTAACTTCACTCAAAACAATGGTTTCCAGGTATTTCATGCTTTCATTACTGTTTTTAGGGATGCATAGTATTCCAGTGTACATACGCGGGGTAACCCCCTTCAAAAACAAAATGGAAAAAAGTTCCACTGGGCATGGAGTGGAGCTTTTGTTGTACTCTTGTTTCCCGCTAGGTGAGAATCAAGCAACTCTCTCTGAGTTACTACCTAGTGGCATCACCTGGGAAGGTTCTCTCTGGTCACAGTGAATTTTTTTAGAAAAGCCATTTCCATTGAACCTTCTTTTTTGTGGTGGCTAATTTAAGAGAACAGCATGCGACTGTGAAATTTTGTTTCCTGACTGGGAAAAATGCTGCAGAAACTGTTGTGATGTTGAGTACAGCTTACGAGGTCAGCACTATGAGAAAAACTCAAGTGTTTGAGTGGTTTCCTCATTTCAAAACAGGTGAAATGTCAGTTGATGACAAACGTCGTTCTGGACATCCACCAACTTCCTGAACTAACAAAAATGTCAACAAAATTTGTGCACTTGTCCTCAAAGACTGACAGCATCATTGAAGAGATGGGGGCATTATCTGGACTATCTTAGAGTTGGGTTCAGTGAATTTTAACAGATGATTTGGAAATGAGAAGGGTCGCTGTGAAATTTGTGCCTCGGGTTCTGACTGACCAGCAAAAGAACACATTGAGTGGAAATATTCCGTGCTTTGAAAGAACAGCTCTAAGTGACTAAGACATTTTTTCCAAGGTCATTACTGGTGATGAGACATGGTGCTATTCTTATGACTCCCAATAGCAAACATCAATCAAGGCACTGGGTAACACCATCATCACTTTGCCCCCAAAATGCTTGTCAAGTGCAATCAAAGGTCAAGATGATGCTCATTTGGTTTTATTTGTGTGTGTGAGGGGGAATAGTGCATTTGGAGTTTGTTCCACCAGGTCATACTGTTAATCAAGCTTTCTATTTAGAGGTTCTGAAAAGATAGTGTAACAGTGTGCGACAAAAAGGTCTGATTTGTGGCAGATGGGAGACTGGCTTTGCCACCATGACAATGCACCTGTTCACATAGCTATCTCAGTGCACCAGTTTTTGGATTGTATGGATTTCCATTCTCAGCTGTTCTAGGTAGCACCATTCTAGGTAGTTCCAGTTTCTCCACATCCTCTCCAGAACTTGTTATTTTCTATTTTTTTTAATTGAACTATCATTGTGGGTGTAAAATGGTACCCCATTGTAGTTTTAATTTATGCGTCTAAGATGGCTAGTGAGCATGAGCATTTTTCATGTGTTTGTTAGCCATTTGTCATTTTTTGTGAACAGTCTATTCATGTCTTTTGCCCACTTTTTAATTGGTTCATTTGTTATGTGTTGTAGTTCTGTAAATTTTGGTAATTAGACCCTTGTCTGTTGTGTTATTAGTAAAAAAAAATTTTATCAATATGTAGATGCTTGTTTTGCTCTTTTGGTGTGCATAGTGATTTGTTTTTATTTGTAGTAGGTCCCAGTCATCTATTTCGTCTTCCACTGTGTGCTTCCTTTATTGTACTTGGCAACCCTCAAGTTTGTTTCAACTTTCTTATTGATGAACCTGATAACTCTGGGGTTTAAATTGAGGTCTTTAATCCATCTTGAGTTCATTTTTGTGTACATGGAGAGATGTGGGTCCTGTTTCATTCTTCTACATATGGATATCCAAATTTATTCAACACCATTCAGTTGCCTCTAAGTGGATGAATTTACTTCTGAGGTTTCTGTTCTGCTCCCTTGGTCTGTGTCACTATCGATGTACCATTACCAGACTGTTTTAGCTACTATGCTACTATGGCTATGAAGTAGGTTTTTAGGTCAGGTAGTGTTTTAATCAGGGTTCTCTAGAGAGACAATACCAGATTGCTAATAATTATATATATGTATATATATATATATATCACAAGAAAGGAGCAGTTAAATTATATGCAGGTAGACAGATATATAATACAAGAAATGAACAGTTAAATGATAAAGCAGTACAAATGTGAGAGAGTTGTGAGCCGCTGGCAGTCCTTCAAGTCTTGAGGGCCACCAGGTAGTCCTCTGTAGAGAGATCCAGGCTATCCCGGCACAGGCAGCAAACAGCAAGGCAGGGCACCAACAGTCAGCCAGGTCACCAACAGTCAGTCCCCAGCTCAAGAGATGTAAATTCCAATGGTGTGGCGAAGCAGGTCTTGAAGGAACCTCAATTTACAGTGACACAGTCCACAGGTTATGTGTCCCACAGGTAGTGTAGCTTGCAAATTGAGGCACAGAACAAGCAAGGCAGCCGCACATTGGTCCAATGACCAAAGAGTGAGAGACAAGAAAGGCGAGGCTCGCCAAGCCATTTATCTCTCTGCCCTTCAATTAATCCCACGTGTGTTTATCGGCCAGGCTGGCAAAATAAACTAACTACCTCAGGTAGTGTAAGGACTCCTACCTGGTTCTTCTTATTAAGAAGTTCTTTGCTTATGCTGGGTCTCTTCCCTCTGCATATGAAGTTGGTGATTAATTTTTCCATTTCTTTGAAGAATGTATTTGGGATTTGGATTGGAATGGTATTGTATCTGTAGCTTTGTGTAGTACTGATATTTTTCATTATATTAAGTTTGCCAATCCATGAACATAAAATATTAATCCATTTATGTAAGTTTTTTTTAAACTTTTCCTTTTTTGGTTTCTTGTAATAGTTTGTGCAGATGTCTGTTTCTTTGCTTAGGCTTATTCCTAAATATTTCATCTTTTGGTGAGGTGACTGTGAATGGTATAATTTTCTTAATATCTTTTTCTGAACTCTCTTCACTGGCATATAGGAATCTAATTTATTTCTGCTTGTTAAGCTTGTATCCTGCTACTTTGCTGACTCCTTTTATTGTTTCCTACAGGCGTTTTGTGGAGTGTTTTAGAGTCTCTACATGTAGAATCATATTGTCTACAAATTGTGAATTTCACTCTTTGCCTATTTGTATTCCCTCTATTTGTTTTTGTTGTCTGATATCTCTGCTAAGACTTTCAGCACAATGTTTGAGAAAGAGTGGTGATATGGAACATCCTTCTCTGGTCACTGCTTTCAAGAGAAATGTTTCCATTTTTTCCCTGTTGAGCATGATGTTGGTTTTTCATATATGGTCTTTATTATGTTGAGGTATTTCCCTCCTATTTCTGTTTGTTGATTTTTTTATCAGAAATGGCATTTCTACATCTATTGATATATTCATGTGATTCTTGGTCTTTACCTTGTTTATGTGGTGGATGGCATTGATTGTTTTTCTAATGTTGCACCACATTTGCATTCCTGGTATGAAGCCCACTTGGTCATGTTGAATTATTTTTTATATATTGTTGGATTCTATTGACCAGAATTTTATTGAGAATTTTTGTGTCTGTGTTCATGAAGGATATTGGTCTGTGGTTTTCTATCTTTGTGGGGTCTTTGCCTGGTTTTAGTTGCAGGGTTATGCTTGTGTCCTTTGAATGACTTAGGGGTTTTGTTGTCCTTTTCTATATTCTAGACTAGTCTATTGAATTAGTGATAACTCTTTTATGAATTCTTGGTAGGAAGTCATGTGGTCCTAGGCTGTGTTTTGGTTGGATATTTCTTAAAGACCTCTATTGGATCTTTTGTTATGAATCAGTTGAGATTTTCAACATCTGTCTGCATTAAATTTCATGTATTATATATTTCTAGGTATATGTCCATTTCTTCTAGATTGCAGAATTTGTTAGAGTACAGTTTTTCGCAATAGTGGGTTGCTACTATATTTATTTCATTTGGATCTGTTCTGAAGTCACCCTTTTCATCTCTTATATTTGCATATTTTCTTTTTTCCCCTTTGTCAAGTTTGCCAGTGCTCTGTTGATTTTGTTAATAGTTTCAAAGAACTGATTTCTTTTTCTTTTTTTAAAAACATTTTATTAGAGACTCATACGACTCTTATCAAAATCCATACATACATCAAGTGTGTAAAGCACATCTGTACATTCTTTGCCCTCATCATTTTCAAAGCATCTGCTCTCCACTTAAGCCCTTTGCATCAAGTCCTCTTTTTTCCCCTCCCTCCCCGCTCCCCCCTCCCTCATGAGCCCTTGATAATTTATAAGTTATTATTTTATCATATCTTGCCCTGTCCATTGTCTCCCTTCACCCCCTTTTCTGTTGTCCGTCCCCCAGGGAGGAGGCCACATGTAGATCCTTGTAATTGGTTGCCTCTTTCCAACCAACCAACCCTCCACTCTCCCAGCATCGCTCCTCACACCCCTGGTCCTGAAGGTATCATCCACCCTGGATTCCCTGTACCTCCAACCCTCATATGCACCAGTGTACAGCCTCTGTCCTATCCAGCCCTGCAAGGTAGAATTCGGATCATGGTAGTTGGGGGGAGGAAGCATCCAGGATCTGGGGGAAAGCTGTGTTCTTCATCGACACTACCTCACACCCTAATTAACCCATCTCCTCTCCTAAACCCCTCTATGAGGGGATCTCCATTGGTCGACACTTGGGCCTTGGGTCTCCACTCTGCACTTCCCCCTTCATTTAATATGATATATATATATACATACATACACATACATATATACATATACACATACATACACACACTTGTATATATTTTTTTTTTTTGCATGATGCCTTATACCTGGTCCCTTGGGCACCTCGTGATCGCACTGGCCGGTGTGCTTCTTCCATGTGGGCTTATTTGCTTCTGAGCTAGATGGCCGCTTGTTCACCTTCAAGCCTTTAAGACCCCAGACACTATCTCTTTTGATAGCCGGGCACCATCAGCTTTCTTCACCACATTTGCTTATGCACCCATTTGTCTTCAGCGATCCTATCATGGAGGTGTGCAGTCAATGATATGATTTTTTGTTCTTTGATGCCTGGTAACTGATCCCTTTGGGACCACTAAATCACACAGGCTGGTGTGTTCTTCCATGTGGATTTTGTTGCTTCTGAGCTAGATGGCCGCTTGTTTATCTTCAAGCCTGTAAGACCCCAGTCACTATCTCTTTTGATAGCCAGGCACCATCAGCTTTCTTCACCACATTTACTTGTTCACCCACTTTGGCTCTTTGTGGATTTTTGTTTGTTTGTTTATTCTTCTGGAATCCCTATAAATGATAGGTTGTTTCCCTTGATTGTGTCCCACATTGTTCTTAGGCTTTCTTCAGTCTCCTTTGCATTTTTTGGTGTTTGTTATTCTCTTAGATTGAAGTCCTAAGATGTGGGTTTCCATCTCTTCAATTCTATTTCTCTGTTCTTTTATAGTGTTGTGTAATTCTGTTATCATCCTGTTTGACTCTGTGTTTTGGTTTGGAATTTTTCTTGTAAGGTGTGCGGTGAAGTTCCTAGCTTTTCTATTCTTTCCCTTTATCTCTCACACTCTTTCTTCACCTGGTGTATGTGTAATCATCAATAGTCTGAATTATTTTTGGTAATTCCACAAGCTGTTTGATTTCAACCATTGTTTTAGGTCTGAATGCTATTCACTTATTTGCATCTGTTTCTCGTTTGGTGTTTTGTTGTTGTTTCCTTGACATCTTGGTGTAGTGATTAGGGATAGTGGAGAGGTGGAGCTGTCTAGGGGTCATTAGTACTGTTGGGTCACGCAGTGGATAAATGGTGGATACTTCAAATCAAGTATCTCAAGGAGAGTAGTGAGGGCTAGAGAAGAGATTTGAGAATGGAAGGGAAAATATTAAAGATAAGGAGGAGGAAAGAATTGATCAGGTAATGGTAATTGGAGTATTATAGGAAAGAAAAAGCGACAGATAAAAATATGTTTCCTTATTTTGCAAGATTGAATGAAAGGGTAATAATGATTGAAAATTTGTAAAAGTCCTATGAGTTTTTATTTTTAAGATAAGGAGAAAGGAAAAGGATTGAAGAGAAGAGAAGAGAAGAGAAATGAACAACCTTTTTTATTGAAAGAAAATGACAAAACAAGAAAATAAATTGGTATTTGTATGGGCTCTAAGCTTTACCCGGGATATTTTTCCCCCCACTGATATAGGGCAGAGAGATGTGTTTCCTGGAGAAAGGTGGGGGCTTGATTGTGAGAGCAGCTTGGAGGCCAGGTGTGTGGGTTCACGCATGGTTGGAAATTAAGTTAAGTCTCTCAAGTCTACCTCCAGATCAGCAGTATGGTGCGGGAAAGGATGAAATAAACTTCTCCCCCTTTCCCTTTTCCCTTATTCTCTACCACTCCCACTGCTCTGGACTGTGGGGAGGGCTTGAATCACTTATCTACTATGTTGATCTTTGGACTACTTGCTCTCCCCTCTCTCTTGCCTTGTGATTTTCTCCTAGTTCTTGGATAGGGTCTCATTCTCTGTGTGATGAGTAAACCATTTTCACACTTTGAATTCTTAAAGTTTTTATCCTTCGCTGTATTTTAAGAGAGTGATATTGTAACATTATCTAGCTCTTCGTTTGGCCACAGCAGAATAATCAGCCAATAGAAGTTAAAGAATTCCCCAGGGTTTTTTCATTCCTCTTTAGAAGAAGGCTTGTAACGCAGAGCAGTTCCTACAAATTTGTTCTCTATTAAAATGAAAGGGCTAAACACTAAAGGAAGGGGTAAGGTTACATAGTTATACTCAGTGCAATATCTGTAAGGAAACATAACTATTTTAAATGGGATTTTGAACTGCAAAGACCAAAATAAGAAGATCTGTGCCAGGTACCTACCCCATAGAGGTCCTTTGAGAGGAGAATTCTAGTCAAGTTGGATTTGCTTTAAAATAAGTGCTGTACCCCCACCCCCTAGCCCTAAACACATTTTCTAAAGAAGATACTTGGTTTGAGGTGGGTTCTGAGATGCTGCATTTGGGATCTGGATTTCTTTGGTAGGCCACGAGAAGTATTACCCCAGATGCCGTGGCTCCAGAGCTCACTCTCAGCCAGATTCTCAGACTGAAGTGATTTGTGAAGTGCATTGTCTAAGGGATAAGCACTTTCACCTCCTGAAAAATATAGAACTTAGTGAAGACATATTTAAGTGGATCAAAATGGTAGGAAGTAACCTGAAAAAGCTGGGTTATTTTGTGACTTTGAGAAATCTACTCTGATCGAACTTCCCATTTACGATCGTGCACATAAAAAAATTAGCTGGAGAACAGCGGTCTGTTAGCAACATTGTGCTCCTACTGACTGCCAGGAGCTGAGGTTCCCTGTTGAAGAATTTGGTTGATCTATTGTCAGTTGAAATTAAAAATAAAGGTACAGACAAATGTTCTGCTCCTCCAACTGCAGTGTATCAGCTATGGTTTCTGTCACTATAGGCAATAACATTTCTGCTTACATCTCAGGACGATGCCATTGGTGATTGCCGGAGTTGGCCAAGGGCTACTTGGACTGGTTTCCTGCTGAGTCCCCATGGCCCAGCACAAAACTTGGTGCACGGTTAGCACTTCTGAACTCAATAGACAATACATATTTGATTTGCGGGGGAGGGGGAATTTGTTTTAGGAGTTAAAAAGGAACTGTCACAGTGAAAGTTGCAATTTTAAGATGTGTCATCCACCTGAGAGCTCAAATTAAAAGATGACTGACTTGTAGCTTTTGCCCCTTCTAGAAACCTGTGGTGTAGTAGAGATTCTGTGCACCATTTAAAGCAGGTCTTCCTAAATATTAATGTGCATATCAGGCATCCTGCAAAATCTGCAGATTCTGATTTAGGAGGTTTGGTGTGGGTTCCAAGATTCTGCGTTTCTCAGTTTCCCAGGGGATATTCCTGCTGCTGGTCCAAGTACAGGACTGACTGCACTCTGCACCCGACCTTCCAATTGTCCCAAGACCTTTGGCATCCAATAGTTGCTTCATAAAGACCCAAATGGGAGGACCTGGGCCAGGCGCCTACCCCACACTGGGTCTTTGAGAAGAGAACAACAAGATGTGAATGAGGCTGAGTGTGAAGAGCAACAGAGGATATTTTGAGTGAACAGAATCCCCGTGTTATGGGAACAAAAGGGCTGTGCTTGGCACTCAGAATTCACAGCATTGTGGTGAAGGAGCAAGAAGCCCAGTTGCAGCCTACTCAAAGGATAAGGGCTGTGTAAGTGTTTATCTAGACAAAAGGGGAGGCTAATTATTTTGATTGTGAGGTGTGGAGGTTTCTGGGGAACTGGCTGTCCTTGCTCCGGCTCTCTTTGTTACTAAGGAGATAGAAGACCACAAAAATCAGCAGCAGAACATAGTTATGCACCTGATGGGAACTTCAGAAACCAGGAGCTGATGGAGGGAAGGGAATGGGTCACACGCGAAGGTTTACCTATGGAACCTATGAGAGTTCATCAGCAGAAATCTTCAACTCCAATTTTAAAAACAGGCAGGGTTGCTGCCTGACTCCATAAGGAGCTCAAGGCTTGAGATCTTTGGAGACATTAATTACCATCTCTGCTCCCCAAGTACCAGCTCAGCCCTTAGCTGGCGTTTGTCCTCTAGCATGGTTGACTGGGTACATCAGTGTCGGTTACCGTACAACTAAAAGGTAGTACTTTCTGAGGAGCCCAGAAACAGGGATTTGAGCTAATTCAAAACTTTTCCATTATGGTCAATAAGGCCATCTCAAAACAAAACCCAACATTTTAAATTTAGTTAAAGTAGAATGGCAGCTGAGTAGGGAAATTTACCGGCCAAGTTGTGGAATGGGAAACTTGGAAGAGGCACCTTTCAGGAGCCTGATGTAGAAGATTGTATTATTGCTAGGACCATAGAGAGTAACACACATTCACAGTAATGTGGCTGGCTGCCACCTTTGAGCAGATTCGCTTGCTGTATAGCACACATGCTTCTCTTCTTTCCTAAGAGGGGGGTTATGTTTCTAGCACGGTGTGAACCCACAATTCATCCCACTGTAGTTATCATTCTGGTTCACTCACATTTTCCAAGTTTGAGTCCATTTTAGTTTGCTCCTGACGCCATGGCAGAACCAGGAGGAAGCAGTTCGAAGGCATCATGAAGACACAGGGCCAGTCTTTGAAAGGTGCCTGATGATATGAAGCTGCCCCAGAGTGAGTGTGTCTACAAGTGCCCACAGGCACACACCTCTCTTGTTGCTCCACCTCTGCCTACAGGACTTGTGGGCAAGGAGCCATGTATTTCAGGTACAGATTGAAATGGACATTGCAGTGCTTACTCATGACTTCACTCAAGTATTTGCTATTTACTTTCCAGTAGTCCAAAACCACGAGTGCTCTGCGGGAGACAGATGAGGCTTTCTACTCTCATAAGGTAGTGCAGTGAAAACAAACAAACAAAAAAGAAGTGATGGAATCCACAGGGGCAGTCCTACCCTGTCCTATACAGTTGCTATGAGTCGGCTCCTACTCAATAGCAACAAGGTTAGTATTTTCTGGAGAGAAGTTCCCCATGTCACATCCAAAACGTTTCGTTCTGGAACATAGGGTTCTGACCACCTTCAGGAAGCGTGGCCACGTTAGAGTCTGATCAGACTTAGTTACACCCATGGTGATAGGAAGGACCCACTGCCTTCCTCAAGATTGGAGCTGAAGAGCAACATAGGAATGGGAGATGGGAAGCCGAGTGTCCTCACTCCTTGCCCTTAATGTTGAAGGATGCCCTCATTTTCTGCCCTGAATATTAAGCATTTTTTCCAATGGCAAGTTGCCCCTCCCAACATAAGTGAGACCACCTTTTCTGAAACAGCCATGTCTCCCTACCACCACCCCACTTCTGGACTTCAATTTCTCTGTGGGTCAGCTGATGGACCTCAGCACTGGGCCACGAGCTGATGGATCTTACCCAAGCTTTGAAATCATCATCTGCACCCTATTTTAGCAGCACTGTGTCACTCTGTCCCATTGGGGGTCTCCCTGTTTTACCAAGCATGACCTCCTGATAACCTTCACAGTGCACAGTGTAACTAAAAGATATGTAACTATCTTTATTCTGATATCGCAGAAAGAGAAGAGGATAAAGTGCTTTATGGTTATCTTTATGGTATTGTGAATTTGATGGTGTCAACCAGTGGCTGAGCCTGCTGGGTATCTGGCTCTTATCTAGCCTTGTCTAAGGTTTAGGAGTGATTGATGTTCCCCCACCCAGGGTGGGTGGCAGAAACATGAAACGGAAAGTACTTTGCAGATATTTCTGTGCATGTTTTGCTCCCCTAGTAAAATATATGTCACCAGAGGGGAGAAGTGCCAGCCTTCCCAATCCCGTATCAGGTGCCAACGAGGGACAGTGCCCTTCCAGGTGACCATCTGCCCACTTCCCTGATGATGGTCCTCAACGATCACTGCTTACGGATAGGAGGTTCCAACTATGAATTCTATTCGTGGTGCTTTAACGCTGAGTTGGATTTTGGATGGAATTTCCCAAAGCACTGTTAAGACCACCTATGAGCTAACGAATACAAACCTGTTCTGCTGCTGAAAGTTCCTCTCTTGGCTTATTCCTACCTGGCACTCATTTCTAACACAAAGGGAACCTGACCATGGTTTCATGGTCTAACCATTCAAATGCTTGTGTTTCGCATAAGGGATTTCTCAAAACTCACAAAGGGGGCATGAAAGAACAACTAAGGTGTTGTCAAGATTACATATCGATCACGTAGTCTCAGACTCAATAAGTCAAATATAAATGAAAAGTTTATTTTAATTTCAAAGTCCAATGTCTGGACTTCATGAAAAAGGAAACCATTTTTGGTTTCTAAACTAAGTTAGACCATGCGAACCCTATTCCTGGGCACCGCACCATAATACACATACAGCTAACCACTGTTAGGAAGTCCAGGGCTGCTATTCTATGTAGTATCTCTGCTACCAAGAGAAATGACCTCTCTCAAGCACGAAGGAGACTCGGGAGAAGGAAAAGGTGAAGACTGGTGACTGATTCTCTTCCCCCTTTGCAGATTCATGCACTGGACTGTGGGTTATTCACACGACCCAGGAAGTGGACAGTGGCGGCTCGCTGTTCACGGACGATGAACAGGAATGGCTTGTTGAGGGTCAACTGCAGGGCTTCAGGCTCAGGGAGCTGCTGGGCTGACTCTGGGGGCTGCTTGCCCTCATCGGCTTTGAGTTCGAAAAGGATGCTGGTCAGCACCTGGAAAAGAGTAACGTGAGGCGGGGCTGAAGCTGAGGGAAGGGAAGTCGGACCTACACAACCCAACCTGGTGGTACAGGGAAGGTGCTAGCAGTCTGGGCCATGTATCTCAGGGAGTCAGGGCAGGGGCAGCACCTGCCTGCTCATATGCGGCTCATCCCAAAGTGTCCAGCTTTCACCTGCCCCTCTTGTCCCTGGCAGACTTGGCTGCTACCTCAAAGGAGAGTGTAGGACTCTGCCCATCCTTCAGAGTGAGTACGGATGGCTCAAGCCTTCTGAGGTCAAAGGGCAGGCCCATGGGTGCTCCCTTTCCTCCCTCAGGGCAGCACAAGGCTAGGATGATGGCTTTGAAGGTACACCCTCTCCTGCTGGGTGCTTCCCTAAACAGGATCTGTGCTACAAGATTGGGTCTTAAGTGAAGGGAGTGAGGCATGTGGGGCCCAAGGCTTAAGGAGGTGCACCCTCTTGGGGCCCAGGCACCTCATGTTCCACATTGTGATCCCCAACCCTTCCCTCCACATACTGCACAGGAGAATGTCCTGCCAGAGCATGAGATGCCTGCCACCCATCCCTGGGGAGCCCATTCCCCCCTGCCCTGAAGCATATTCTCTCCTTCCTCTCCCCCATATCCCACCGCACGGCACCCCCAAGCTTCCCCTTTGCTCTCCTTCTACCCTCCCCAACCTCCCGGTGGCCCCACGTGCTACCTTTCCGACCCTGGGGTTGGCATCACTGATTCTGCCAAAGTGTGCCTCGGGGCCCAGCAGCGTGGGCAGCTTGATCTGCGTTAGCAAATCTTGCAGGTCACAGGAGTCCCCCAGCACCAACTGCGGCAAGGTCAGGTGGATGGCCCTGGGGAACAGATCCACGTTAGGAAAATCCTCAGGGGCTCCCACAGGAAGGCTCTGAGTCCTGGGGGCTGGGCTGGCCCCAAGGGAGGATGCCGGGGACCTTGACACGTGTCTCTGAAGACAGTTTTCTCCATCTTGTCCAGCTAGAAACAGGGTCTGCACAATAGAACGAGAACCTTTCATGTCTTTTCAAAGAACAGGCTCAGGACATAACAGTTTCACAGCAATGATCTCTGAGTGATAGACTTTCGAGAACTGTGCTTTGTTTTCTTGCTTGTAAGTTGGCCGTGTTGAAGATGTATTGCTTGGATAATTTAAAAAAATATTACACGTTTTTTAGAAAAACCCCAAAAAAATCACACTCTCCAAGCCCCTGAGTGGTTCTGTGCCCTTGATGAAGAGATGCCCATGGAAGGGAGAGGGGTGGGAGGCATCCTTGATGCCAGCTGCCGTGTGGGCATGTGACATCCACCATCATACGTAACTTCCACATAGAAAGGCCTACCTCTCCTCGCTGTGCTTTCCCTGAGAACTGATGGGTGCTTCGGGCGGCATCCAGACAGTTAAAGAAGCAGACGCCTGAAGGTCATCTGTGGGCCCCCTCGCTATGTCATTGTGCTTGTCTCAGGAGCCAGCTTCTGGGCTGCACTGGCCTGGCCCTGAGAGATTTGCTTCATTTCAACCAAAAAACTAAAGGCAACTAAAGGTAACACCCTCTCTGGGAAGCGGGGGGGAGGCAGACAGAAAATAGGGATTCTGTGCATGCAAGAAAGGTCCTTGGGACAATTTCCCATCCCGCAGATTTCTTTAGGAAGTCTGATCTTCTGGAAAGTTACCACCAAGAAGCTCTTAGAGTGCTGAAAACTGGACAGTGTGTGTAGGGGCAGGGGGTGGAGACAGTGGGGGGGGGGTGGCGACAACTCAGAAGAAGGAGAGAGATGTATGTCTCTGCTCCCTCCCAAGCAGGGGGTAACTATCAGCACAGAAAAATGAACCCTTTCTTCCCTTCACCTCACCTGCAGCCAGAAAAAAAAATAAATACAGAGAGATATCAATGACGGGTGGGTGGGTGGGTGGATGAGTGGTGGGGAGGTGAGAGAGTAAGTGAGGATAGTAGATAGGATGGATGGTTGGGGAGGTGAACGCACACCCTGCTCCCGGACAAGCTGCGGCACTCTGGGTCAGTGCCCGACGCGATGTGGCTGGCCCCGCGCTCTGCCTGCCCTCCTTGCAGAAGGTGTGACGTGGCCCCCCACTTTCCCCGGGGGTGACCTGTATTTCCAGGCAGTCATACCGAGGAGCCAGATTCTTCTTGCGGGTCAGGAAGTCAAGCTGGAGAATGTGGGCCTCGACCTTCTTCAGGTCTGCGGTGTGCTGGGGCTGGATCAGCAGCAGGTCAGCATTCTTGCTGAGAGGTACCCGGGTCACTAAGAAGTTGTTCTTGACGTCAGTCCAGTGCTGGAAGGTGCCAGTGCCCGAGAGCATTGGCACAGACACTGTGGTGGCATTGTCCACCCAGAACTCCTGGGGCTCTGGCAGCAGGGAGAATCCTTTCATCGTCCCTGTAAACCCAGACAGGACAGGAAAGGGTAGAGTTAACGGTGAGCAGGCCCCCAAGAAGCGGTACCTATTGGGGAAAGGCAGTGCAGTTGGGGACAGGGGTCAGTTCAGAGCTGAAGGAGGACAGGCAAACTCACTCATCCCTGTCCCAAGGAACTGCATCAGCCTGAGTCTCCTAGAGAGAAAGACGGGTGCCTCTGAAGAAGGCAACCATTCACAGAAGCTACCAGAAGGCCGTATTAGGATCCCATAACTGTCCCAGCCTCTCCCTGTCTCCCCCAGTGCCACGCAGGCGTGCTGCATGATCCTCAGCACAGTGCGTCATCCTGGTGCATTCCCAAGCTCCCTACCCTAAAGCCTAGCCATCTGGAATTCAATAAAATGGCTACCTCTTCTGGAATGCCAGGCACTGGACCGGAGGTGTTGCATCTACCTTCTTCTCTGAGGCCGGCAAAGAAACCATGGCCCACAACACTGACGGACCTTACCCAGCTAGACACGGGCCAGCGAAGCCCCGAGGCTGTGTCTGAGCGCAGCACAGCTGTGACGGGGCTGCTGAGCCTCTAGCTGCCCCGCTCCTCCGTCCTCACAGGTGCAGCCGGAATAAGGCCGCCACTTCTCAACACCCTTGCCACTATGGGGTCAGTGGGACATGGTGTTAGAGCAGAGGCCAGACGTGTGCTGAACCTCAAAGAGACACGGGGGGGGGGGGGGCATGCATGGAGCTAGGCTGACAGGATGAGGAGCCAGCCGGAGCCTGAGTCCTGTCACCAGGGAGGAACGGGGGCTTTCTGGCTCAGGGGAATAAACCAGCTGTCTGGTGGTCCCTGCTTGTTAGGGTCTCCCTGTTCCTGCAGCCCGAGCCAGATCCCAACCACATCCTCCTCTGACCATGTGGCCTCCTATGGCAAGGGCCTTTCTGGAAGGCTTGCAGGAGGACCAGGCGATGTTGTCCAAGCCAGCAGAGACCAGCTGGGCACAGAGCTCTCCAAAGTGAAAGGAGGGAGGAGCCAGGAGGGCAAGTCCCTGGGGGGGGATGGAGCTGGACAGGTGTCTGCGTCTTCAGGGAGGGGGCTTGTGCGCTAAGAGTGGCAGTCCCGACGTGATCTCGTCTTGAGGGTTCGAAGGTGCATGTCCCTCCTCACACCCCACCTGGGCCTGAGGAGGCTTCTAGTTTAAAGGGAGAGAGCACTAAACCTCTCGCCTCCAACAAAAGCGGCCGCACCTAACAGCGAAGCGTCTCTGAAAGACCTCCTCAGAGCACAACGCACACCTCACGAGGTTAAGTCTGGTTCCAAGGTCCAGTCAAAGGACATCGTGGACCTTGGGATGGCAGGACGTATGGACCGTGGGCGGGCACTAGTTTCTGGGGCCTCGACCTGCTCCCACTCCCACCCATGTCTGTGCTCATTAAAAACACCCAGAGGGGCACCAAGGCCATGGGACAGTATTGCCCAAACCAAACTCTCTGCCATCAAGTCAACCCTGACTCACAGTGACCCGAGGACACCTGCGCGTTTTTACGAACGGGAACCATGTGGAGGGTAAACGGGCATTCCGCTTCCCACTGGACAGAGAGGAGGCAGGGGTGGTTAGGAAGCTGGGCACAATTGGCAGGCGGAAACGAGGTGAAGGTCAGCTGCGTCCTATGTGGGGTCTACAAGTCCCCACATTTCGCTTCCCGCCTCTGCCCGTTCTGGGCCAGATCTGTAGTCCGACTCCGGTGGGTTGACAGCTTCAGAAATAAGATTCTTTCCCAAGTATTAGGCCTTCACCTTGGCTTTCCGGGGGCGCACATCTTTACTGCCCCCCTTCCTGGCGTCTGAGAGGTGGTCAAGCCTAACACCCACAAAATCCTCACAGAGGGTATGGTGCCTCACAGCCCATCAGCAATAGCCAATCATGTCTTCTCTCACCCTGGGGTCTCTTCTGCTGTGTGCAGTGTCTCCAGGGACACGCTCACTGTGGCCAATGAGCATGTGCTACCCAGACTCTGGGAGCCCCAGTGGTGTGGTGGTTTAGGCATCGGTGGTTCAAATCCACTAGCCCAGGTGTCAGCAAACTTTGGGGTGGACGAGCCCATCCTGTGCCCCACAACTTCAATGATTTGAGCGCCGTGAATATATTTTTATAAACAAATAAAATCAACGTGATGGGAAAAACAGAAAACAAACAAACAAAAATCACCATGATTGGAGCCGTAGCCTTTAACCTTTTTCCATTTTCCTTCGGCGCCACAGTGGATGCACGGAGAGAACCGCAGTTTGCTGGCCCTGGCACTTGCCAATTGTGGGCGAAAGATGAGGCTGTCTGAATGGACGACGCGGTGGCAATGGGTTTCCTTTGGGGTTTTTTTAACTTTGCCTTTGTGTCTCCACAGTCCTGCCCCAGCTGCCCATGTCTCCCTGTCTCCCCCAGGCTTGCTCATTTTTGCGTCGGTCTTGTCACTGTCTCACAAGCGTGTCCCTTCCTCACCCCGTGACCCGCGCTTGTGGACTCAGAGCCACTCCCGGAGTGCATGTCCCCGGTACAATTTGCCTGACCTGTTGCACAACCTTCAGGCTGCCCTGCTGGCCTCCAATCCACACCACGTGGGCTGCCAAGGCGGCCGTGGAGAATCGCTCTGTCCTGCTCAACCGCCCACCCACCAACGGACTCCAAAGCAGGAGCCTCTTCAAGTGTCCAAGGGCTCTCAACCCAGATTTCCAGTCCAGCCCTCCCCTGGTGCCATCTCGATGACATGCTCTGCTCAAACAAGCTGCTCTCTGTTCTCTGTCCTTGCCTTGAACTTGGAGTCCTACACTCCTAACCTTGCTGCCTGGGAGACCCTTTCTCCTGGTCACAGTCTGGTGCCTGGGAACCCCACTGAGACCTCTGCTGCACCCCAGAATGCTCCCTCTTCCTGGAGCCTCTTAGCACGTTAGGGTGCCTTTCTAGAAAGTTATTTGTCCACATGCCTTCCCTCCCTCTGCCCTTTGGCAGGCAGCATGGGGGCAGGATCTTCAGAGTTTTCCCATTGCAGGCTCAGAGCCTTTTAGAGAGCAAAGTCTCAGCAGTCATTTGCCCAGTGAATTGGCACGCTTTGTAGCAGTTTCTTTCAAAATACCTCCCCCCCCCAAGTTTGAAAGTGCTTTGACTATGCAAATGAGCCAGTGAGGGCTCATTCTTCCTAAGGGAGCACAGCCCTTCCCCTCGGAGGGTGAGGCCAGGAGATGGGGCCGCACGATGGCGCACAGTCACTGCGCGTCTCGCCGTCTCTAGTTCTTCATCAGTAAGAAAAGCAATGCTGACTTTTGATGGCGCTGATAAGTAACCATGATATTCTGAAAGTAAAGTAGCTACCACAATAGCTGCACTTACCAGGTGGTTAACTACCTGGCTGCTTTGTCAAAGCTTGACAGTTCAAGGCCATCAGGGGTACCTCAGAAGAATGGCCCAGTAATCTACGTCTGACAAACTGGCCATCCCAAAGCCTGTGGAACGCTGGCCTAGAACTTGGACACACATGGAGTCACCATGAATCACATTCTACTCTACAGCAGCTGGTTTGGTTTTTGTCTTTTTTTTTTTTGGTGGGGGGGGGCTGGGTAGGAAGGTTGGTGGATGTTCAATAACTGGATCCTTTGAATCGTTAGATTCAAGAGTCCCACTAGGACAGCCCCTCCTCTCCCCTGTTCTTCCCTCCCACCCACGTCCCCCTCTCGGAGCCCTGGCCGTGCTTAGTGTGGTGGCAACACTTACCGCAGGGCCCATAAGGGTAGAGAATGACCCCCCTCCACACTCACCTGCTTGGAGCTGGAGCACAGCCCAGAGGGTGCCTTACCTTGGAAGTGGACTAAGGTGTTGAAAAGCAGGGTGCTGTCTGGGCGGATGTCTGCCAGGGGGATGCTCATTTTCCATCCTGTCACAGCTTGGATGAACCTACGGATCTTCTCAGCAGCCAGATCTGGGTCTGTGGACAAGTCTAGAGAACGTGGAAGGGTGACAGGCGCAAAAGGCGCCAGGCCCCGAACGAAGGATTGCTTCAGCAGCAGGCTGGGGGCTGTGAACAGGCCAACGAGTGTGGACAGGAGCACCCGGGGATCACCCTGCTCCTCATCCTGGGCCACAAGAAGGCCCTGGATGGTCTGCAGAGCAGAAAAGACCTTTTGTCCATCCAGTTGGGAGGTGCAGCTCTGGGTCTCTGGGACACCCAGGAAAGTCTGTAATTTGCTGGCGGTGGAGTCCAAGGCCCCCAGGTAGAAAGAGGCCAGAGTGCCAAAGAGAGCCACTGGGGACAGCACATGGGTTGTGTGCCAAGACTTGCTCAGCTGTTTGTACAGGTGGAGGCCCTTCAAGTTGATCAGTGTTCCCACCCCCAAGGCCCTCAGTCTGTCAATCTCCTCCAGGTTCTCGACTGCCGAGGCCAGCTGGACTCGAAGGGCCTCCTCATTCACAGGGGATGTCTTGGCCTGAATCGGAACGGGTGCAAAGGTCGGATCCGGTGGTACCTCTTCATGGGTTTTCTCCAGCTCCTCACAGCTGCTCTTGTTGTAGGTGAGGAGGTGGAAGGGGTGGATATACACCCTATCACTGGTACCCAGGCTAGCCCAGGTCAAGAGGCAGAAGATGGTGGCCCCCAGGCTCACGGTGGCAGAGGTCATCTTCGATGGAGATGCTCACTATGCGTACCCTGAAACATTGTGTGAAGGGTTAAAAGTGATTATTGATCTTACTTAAGTGGACACTAGCCAAATCTTCAGTTGTCCCCATACCACCACCACCAGGTAGCCCAGGAAAAGTCTGTCCATCTCTGTATCTCATGAAGAGGAGAAATGGATTTCAAGCTCCCTGGGAAGTGTAATCTTTGAGCTAACTCCACATCTCGAGCTCTCCCCCAAGAAACTAGCCTGAGGCTTCTGTGAAAGCCACTTAGACCCAGGGAATGTACGGAAGGACATAGTCTGTGTCCTCTGACAGCTTGTAAGGTTGACAGAAGACAAGGCTATCAGGTTCTTCCTACAGTATAAACTAGCCTGACCTGAAAGATCCACCTCTGGTAGGTGAAGCAGGAAATCTACAGTTGAAGTCCTTTCTCATATTTTGGCCTATAAAATTGTGATGATAATCAGGAAAGGAACAATTGTTGCATCTCTTCACAGACATAGACAGTGGAGGTCTGAGACCCAAATAGATAGTTTGAGGTCAACAGCAGGAATGCAACAGAAAGACCACTCAAACCTACTCTTTCCCCCCACCCCCCACCCCTTTGAGCTCTCAACCCTAGGACCTCTGGACGTAACCCGGGAAGCTTTAGAAAATGTTGACACTGGGTCTCACCCCCAGAGAAGCTAATCAGAGTCGTCTGTAGTGTGGTCCAGCAATTCTGCTCTCCTTGATAATCTCCCTAGGGGCCTAATGTAGAGCTAGGTTAAGGAGTTGCTGGCTCACATCAAAACCAGTTCTCAAAGGAGCTGTACATTAGCACCCTTGCCAGGTCTCACAGACCAACTGATTCAATTGGGAGGGAGGAGGTGGGTCCATATGATTGTTAGTGTGCGATGGGCCCTAGACATTAAATAGAATGATAGTTTTCTTGATTTGCTTTTATTCCTCGAGCTTCATGAACAGTTCCTCACATTTCCTTGCCCAAAGATGTCTTCCTCTCTTAAGGCGATGAAGCAAGGTTTAAACACCAGAGCTGGGGACTTAGCTTGCACACTCATCCTCAGTGGCTGGACTATCTGATAACATTTTGTAGCCTCCTGTCCTATGAGCTTGTGATGTTTTCACAGTCATTCCCTGTGGCAAGTTTTGTAAGACATTCAAAGGAGTGATGTTTACACATCTTCAAACCCCATGGGGCTGCCTCGGTGGACTGGCAGAGCTGACAAGCCCTCCTCTCCCTTCCTCCCTCAGAGGTCACATAGAAAGCGCAATAAGTTTGCTTGAATCCTCTGGGCACTGCCAATGTGCCGTCAGGGTTGGGAGCCTCTGACCTGGCCAGGGTTTCCCAGGATGGGCTAGCTCCCTTCTCCCGCTCAGCTGGGGACTCTGCTCCAGTCTCACCTCCTACAAAGAGGGACACGCTGGCACTCCCCTGAACTCTTGGAAAAAGAAAATTCTTACGCTTGTCTTGTTAATGTATTTGTATTCTGGCTTAAGGGGAGGGATGTTCATTCCATTTTTTTTAATTCAATGTTAGACAATTTCTGTTATCTACTCACTTCATTTGGAAAGTAAACTGCAGTGCTGAGTCACTCATTAACCTTCTGGTCCACCCTCCTCCTGAATCCTCCTTCCTGCCCTTGTAGAGCTTGGGGGAGTGGGTGGGGGTGGGGCTCCCTGGGCTTTGTGCGCAGTCCCAATATCTATTGACTGCCAGTTGGCTCAGTGTGTTTTGCTGTGGGGCCACAGCATGTTATCACCACTTACGGTCATCTGGTTACCGTCTGACCCTGAGATTTTTTCCCCCCACGGACACCTATATGCACACATCCAGTCACACCACCTTATTTTTGCACTCGGTGGCCTCCCCCAGGTCTCATGATCTAGTGAAGCCACAATGCTTCAGCTCTAGTCTGTGTACTACGTTAGCAAATCGCCAAGAGAATGTTGAAGTCTGACCATGGTCCACGAGGGCTCCTGTCTTCTGGACATACTGACAAGAGAAATCATTCTCTCCTCCTCCAACTCTTTGCACTCATTCTGTAGCCATCTCCTTGACCTGACCCGCCCTCCAGAGATTCCCGTTGTCCCCATGTATTTGACAAAGGGACAAACAATAGACACGCCCCCCCCCCACCCTACTTCCCATCCCACCCCTGCCTTTCCCCCTGTCCTTTCTGGCCCTCAGGTCGGAATGGCCAGATCAGATCAAATCATCCAGGGAAACTGGAAAGCAAGGTTGCAGCAATGACCATGGCAGGGCCTGGGTCTGGGTCATGGAGAAGCGTGCAGCCCCCACCCCCACCCCTGGCAAGCACCATCTTGGGTGAAGCAATTCTAGGCATTATTTTCAACCAGAGATCGTCTGTTTTCATTGTGAACTGCTGCTGTTCCCCAAACGGGCTTCAAGTCAGCACGCAGTGGGCTCCTGAGATAAGGGACACTCCAGGAGGGGTGGAGCCAACACTCCCTCCCTGGGGTCCTGCCTTTCTCCCTACAATTCAGCCCCCCACACACATCCCAACATGGGTCTTGCTCTCCATCAACCCCACATGTCTGTTCATAAAAATCAATTTCTATTGCTTTTGAATAAAATGTTAAGAATGTGCACTTTTCATGCATCATAAAGGTATAAAGCTCTTTCACATTGTATCTGCTCTCTCAACATACATCACAGCTCCATGAGAAAGGGTCTTTTCATTAGTCCTTGAAGCTTAGAGACAAGGTGACCAGCTAGGTTGAACACAGACCCAGGACTGGAACTCAGGACCAGAGACGCACGCTGCGGGCCACCTCATGCTCCGTGCCTGGCCGCCCCTCAGTTTCCCTGGCTGCCCCAAAAAGCCTTGTTCTTCCCAGGGCAAGCCAGGGCTTGGCGGACTTGGGGCCACCAGCGTGAGGTGACTCCTTTCCCAGTACTCTCCAGGGCCAGAGACTGCAGCTCTGGCTCAGAGGAAGAAGCTCCTCTTGTGAGGCGGGAGCGGGGCTGCGAAGGGAAGACAGCCAGGGTTGGATTCCTTTGTCTCGGTTGCAGGGACTCGTGCATCCCAGCATCTCCCAGGGGTCTCGGTCTGACCTCCTCTGCAGACCGCGCTGCCCCGGTGCGGGGCATCAGAGAGAAGGAACAGGTGGGGAAGGAACTCCGAACTTACCTTCTTCGGGGTCCCAGGAACAGGGCCTTTCCCCCTAACTGAGCAATTTTCCCCAACTGAGCCCCAGGTCTGATTTTTATCTGAGATGGGGAGGGAGGAGGCGGGGGCGTTGCTAGGGACCACGAGGAGACTAATGGGTAGGATCACATCATGTGGCCTGAACATGGGGGAGGGACGCACAGGACGCCAACCAATGCCAAGATCGCGGCTGGGCTGGGCCTACTTCCAAGAAGCGATTGTGACCGATGCACCCTGGGCTACTGGACAGAACGATCTGTACCCAGTGGACTTGCGCGTAGACGGGAGCTCGCGGGAGCGGAGGCCGCGCGCAGCCGGGGGTCTCCGGGGGTCGGGGGGGGGGGGGAGTGGTCCTGGCCGAGCTGAGTGGACACGAGGGCCGGGAGGGTGGCTCATGTTAGTTCAGAGCTCCTCTTTAAAGAAGTGCAGGGGTGGACAGAAGAGGGATTGGGAAATTATATTCTCAACTCTAAAAATAGAAGGGGAAATAAAGATGTACCGAACACCTACAGTATCGGGTATATCGCTGCCGTGTACCTAACTCCAGCGGTGGGATTCATCTGATTTGCAACGCGCGGGTTGGACAGAAACAATATCTAACTTTTTTGTGTTGAGTTCTACAAACGGCTTGTTAAAAGGGACACTTGTAATCTGGATTCTCTCTCAAAGGTTGGGGGCTGGGTGGCCAGTCGCCCAAGGTAGAAATCACAAGTTTTACATGCCTCACGCTTTTTCTTTTTCTTTTTGCCTTACTTTTTCAACGTTCCTTCACATAGCAGCATTTTCTAAGAGCCCATGGTAATGTTTAAGTATGGAAAATTAGATGGAACTACGCTTGTAATATTTATTTCATAAAACTCGTGCTTTTTCATCTCGTAAAACTCATACTACAGCTTGATTCCCTTGCATTTTTTACTTCAGTAAACATATAACACATGAGAAAAATTGCTAAACTAGAGGGTGATACATTTGTTTTAGTGTTTCATTCTACCCCGAAGTCCTACCAGATTTTAGGAGTGACTCATGCAATTCCTGGAAGTGTTCAAAATAATATCAGAACAATCGTTATAAGTTCAGCAGACGGGGAAAGGGGTTTTCAAAGATGAACATAATATGTTCAGAGAAGAGAAGTCATCTGTCTCTAATATGTCAACCACATAGACTATTGTCTACTTGACCTCCCTCTGAAGGAAGAGGGTCCTACTCCTCAGTGAGAAGATGGTTAAGGACAAACCGCACAGCTGACAACGCTCCGATCAAAGCAAAGAGCATTGCAAGGGAAGGTGTCCATTGAGAAGCAATATGGAAATAAACAACAGTTTTATTTGGTCAGATATTTAATATTTTCTCATTAATATTTTTAACACTTATAAACCAGTGTTGTATACCTCTTTTATTGTTCTTATTTAAATATTTATGGTATGAAATAAGTATATCTTTTTTATACTTAAAATGATCATTAGGACAGTGAGCTAGTTGTTAAATTACTGAATCCCACTACTGCTTAAGTCTTTTCAATAGCTCTGTGACGCAAACAGTACAAGCCAGAATTGCCGGAGAGAGAATACTGAGGTTCCGAGAGGTTCCTTCATTGAGGAAATAGGGAGGATAGGTGTGTCTGTGTCTGTCCCCAGCGCCCATGCTTTTCCTGCTATACCCACTCATTGCTTCCGCAAATACTATTGAAAACCTACATACAGGGTGCCAGGATTAGGCACCGGGGGAGTAGTTGCATTACTCACAAGGGGATGTTTGGACAGAAACTTGACATTGTAGAGAGACCAAGACCCTCAGAGGGGACAGCAAGGGCCGAGTGAAGGACTCTATGGGCCTTCCCTGTCTGTTATGAGCGCTTTCCCCTAAACACACGCCCTCGGGCACATGCGCAAATACACAATTCTCTCACCTGTGTTCTCTCTCTCTCTCTCTCTCTCTCTCTCTCTCTCTCTCTCTCTCTCTCTCTCTCTCTCTCTCTCTCTCTCTCTCTCTCTCTCTCTCTCTTTCTCACTCCACACAGAAAGGTGGGAATGGCATATACCAAAGTATTAACAGTTACTATTGGGATTCGGAATCTTGGTGACCCCATGTGTGTCAGCGTAGGACTGGGCTCCATTGGGTTTTCAAAGAATGGTTTTCAGAAGTCGATCTCAAGGCCTTTCTGGATTGAATCCGCTCACTCCCTGCCATGAAGTGTCCATTCTGACTCATAGTGACCCTGTAAGATAGAGAAGAAGCGCGTGGTGGGTTCTGAGACTAACTTTCTTCAGGAGTAGAAAATCTTGCCTTTCCCCAGTTGAATCTTGGGGCATGCTCAAACTGCAGTTGGATATGCCACTAGTTTTGCAACTAGTGTATCACTGTTGAGTGCAGGGCTACTTAAAAACCAAAACCCAAACCTGCCAGTCAGCTCTGCCCCACAGTGACCCTATAAGACTGAGCAGAACTGTCCACTCCAGGTTTGCAAGGCTGTAGCCTTTACAGGAGCAGAAAGCTTCCTCTTTCTCATGAGAAGCTGCAGGCGGATTTGAACTGCTGGCCTTGCAGGGAGCAGCCCAACGCAGAGACCCAAGGGCTTCTCAGAGGATCTTTCATTTCTTCTTTGTGCTTTTCCCATTTTTCTTAAGATTTTAAAAAAATAATTTTTATTGGGAGCTCCTATAGCTCTGATAACAATCCATCCATCAATTGTATCAAGCACATTTACACATATGTTGCCATCATCATTTTCTAAACATTTTCTTTCTGTTTGAGCCCTTGGTATCAACTCCTCTTTTCCCCCTCTTTTCCCCACCCTCATGAACCTTTGATAAATTATAAATCATTATTATTTTCATATCTTACACTGACCACTGCCTCCCTTCACCCACATTTCTGTTGTTCATTCCCTTTTTTGGTGGGGGGTGAGTCATATGTCGATCATTGAGATCAATTCCTCCTTTCACACCTACACACCCCACCTTCCCCCTACTCTCTTGGTACTGCTTCATCAATTTCTGTTCCTGAAGGGTTGATCTGTCCTGGATGCCATGTGTTGAGAGCTCTTGTCTGTACCAGTGTACATACTCGGGTCTAACTGGATTTGTAATGTAGAACCGGGGTCATAGTATTAGGGGTGAGGAAACCTCAAGGAACCAGAGGAATGCTGTATGTTTTATCGGTGCTATACTGTACCCTGAATGACTGGCCCCTTCCTTGTAGACCTTCTCTAAAAAGATGTCCAATTGTCCACGGATGGTTTTTGAGTCTCCACTCTAACCTCCCTCATTCTCAACAATATGATTATTTGTTTTGGATCTTCTCGTGAGTGCTACTTGATCCCATTGACACCTCGTGATCATACATGCCGGAGTGCTTTTCCCATGTGGGTTTGTTGCTTCTCTGCTAGATCATTGTTTGTTTAAATTCAACCATTTAAGATTCAGATATATCTTTTAATAGCCAGGCACCATAAGCTTTCTTCACCACATTTGCGTATGCACCCATTTTATCTTCAGCGATCCTGTTGGGGAGGTGAGCATCACAGAATGCCTGGTTGTCAGAACAGAGTGTTCTTGCATTGAGGGAGGGCTTGAGTAGAGGCCCAAAGTTCATCCCTTTTCTCAATATATTGCCATATAAATATATGTACATAGGCCAATACTTCTATTTTTATGAATTAATATATTTTCTTATGTACACAACTATGTTTCTCCCGCTATCAATGATTTTGCTTCCTAGATATTTCCTGTTTCCTTTTGCCTTTCTCCTGCCCCACTATCACACTCACCCCTCACTTGCCTCTCAGTAATTCCTGTCAGCTAGATTACAATTGCTCAATCACCACTAGGGTCCCTAGGGCCCCCTCACCATTGATTTTAATTCCCTACTTGTTCCAATGTCCTTGTCATTGTTTGCTCACCACTCCCTTCCCCCTGCCTCCTCCTCCCCACAAGTTCCCCCAGAACCAATATTTTTTTTTACCATGACTCTGTTACTTTTGCAACAAAAATTTATTTTATAAAAAAATAAATAAGTCAGTAGGCACAGCAGTACATCAGAGATATGTAATAGGCACATTAAGAAAGAGGATTGAGTGCTGTAAACCCTCAGAACTTTCCTTGTGATGTAAATACAGTTATTGGGACCTGATTCATATAGGCAGAGTCCCACAGAAACAACCTGGTGGTGCAGACCCAGGTGCTAATACAAACATCAACACACATGCAAGCAATTTGACCTTGGGCAGGCCCTGTTGAAGGAAGCGCTACAAAGCTCATGACTTTTTCAGAGTTGCCTAATAGGCAAACACCAGGAAGCTCACTATCTCTTGGACACCCATAGCACCACCTCTCCCAGAAAAGGCAGCAAGCCAATGAGGACTAAAGGCTGACTCAGCCCCTCAGCAGGCCTTTTTCTGCAGCCCAACCCAGCTCTTCTGGGTTTGCCTGACTTTGCAACCACCAGTCCTTCCACGCAAGCGCTGTTTATTCTGTCAACATTATTCCAAACAGAAGTTGCTCCATTTCCTTCCAGCGAGTCAGGTAAGCCCTGTCTGCTTACCTTCACAGATTAGTCGTACCCACTGGATTACCCTCGTTCAACACAAATCTGTCTCCCAAACAGCTGCCATGTGCCAAGTTTGCCAGACTGTAAAGCAGTAGCTCTTAACCAACCTGTGCTATCACTTCTTAATGATCTGACAAAGCCGCAGACTCCCTCCCTGCCAACCCGTAGTCATACACCCCGGAACAGCCACTTTTACTCACCAACACGCCGCCTCAGGTCCTTGAGAAGGAGCCCAGGAAGTTGTGCATTAGGCTGCGAACTGCCAGGTCAGCAGTTCAACCTGGGTGGGTTTTCTTATAAAAGCTGACAGTTCTTATAAAGATTCGGTCTTTTAAATCATAATTAAAAACAAGATTCCCAGTCTCAAGTTCTTAGCGGCACTTGTGGTCTATCCTACAGGGTCAGCTGGAGTTGGAATCCACTTGATGGCCGTGGGAGCAGAAGGACCTTCAGTGCGTGATTACAAACCCCTGTGCTCAAGATAAAATTGAAGAAGCCGTTTTTTCCCTCCAGGAAAACAGTCTGGGCTTGTGGGGGAGGTAGGAATTGGCCCTGTCTACTGATGGTCCCTGTTCCTGATATCTTCTATGGAATTGGGTATATGGGTTCCCTTGGACCTCCGAGTGTGTCACCCCTCTTTCTAGTCTTTTCTATAAGAGATAGGTCTTTTGACACACAGCGTAATTTCATTCTCCGTTTACCAGTCTTCCCTGACTCCATGTTTCTTACTGACTTGTCATCTTCTCCTCCTGGTTTCCTCCTCATCCCAATCTCTCCTATCCATTCAAATTCAGGACCTAATGACCCTTCAGGTGACCCACAGAACCACCATCCCTGCAATCAGGCTTACCATGCCCACCCCACCTCCTGCCTTGACTCCCGAGACCCTCAGATTAAAAAATTCTCCTCCCTGTCCTCTGCCCTTTGCAATACCCACCCTAGTGTCTGCTGTGACACTATTTAATTTTTGCAAACCATGCCCTTTGGTAATTTTTAAGTATCCTTTTATTTAATAACAGACTACATACAAGGGGGCTTCAAAAAGTTGGTGGAAAAGTGAAATTAAAAGATGATGAAAATTTTCCAAAAGATTATGAAGCCCCTTCATAGATCCATGTTTTGGCAATTGTTGTATTGCTCCGATAATGATCTTAAAACATAGATGCATAAATTAAGTATAATGTGATGTAAGCCTAAACAATTTCTGAACTTAGAACATAAATATATGTGAAGAATATGTTAAACAAACCTTAAGTTGACTTTGCCCTATATACTGTGAAAGGATATTAGACTCTGTAAACTAGCCTTGATACATAAACAGAAATAAATTCCCTAACTTCTAAATCTCGAAGATAGGGAGATGTAACATACTAGTCTTCAATGTCTCTCTGGCCCTACTCATATGAAACCAATGTGAGAAATTAATATATTTGTACTGGACACCTGATTATTCCCAGAGACAGCAGAGATCGACTTTCACCCTCTCAACTCAGCCTCTCCGACCAAAGAGGACATGCTTCCAGAGACACAGGCTGAGACTCTGCCTGATACCACCTACCAGAGGCCCTAGGGAACGGACCTTCTCTGAGCTCAAGCAGTGATCAAGCTTTCCTCCGGAGTCCGCTCATTAAACACATGCCTAGAGTCTAAAGACTTGGACTTTAACCACTGAGCTAACACTGTCACTGTTGGTTCTGATTCCCTAGTTCTCAATGAGTGTCTTTAGGTCAGATTGCATGATTTTCCAGGACTATCTTGCAATAAATTAAACTAGTTTATGCACAACAAACTAGAGCATTTATGTTTATGATAAAGTCCAACACGGCAGTAATTCACCTGTTATCTCATGTCTTTTGGCCCAGACAATCTCTATTGCACAATTGTATATCTTTTAGCGCATTTTAAAGCAACTGCTCAACGATTACAATACATGTTGAAATTTAGTTCAAAGTTGTCTCAAAGGGAGAGTCCTAGAGATAAGTTGATGCAAAATTTCTCTCCTGGTAAAGGCATATTATTTTGGGGGAAAAAGAATAGAAAAATGACCATTGTTAGATTGGATACAATGAAGACTGTCTTCTTGCATTTTTTCCAAGGTTAGTTAATGCCCCTTAATCAACTGTGCTGACTTACAGTCAGCTGGGTGGGGTTTCTATGAAACTTTTTAGCTCTTTAAAATTAATCAGAAAATTGCTAAGAGCATTTTATCAGGAAGGGAAATTATTCCAAGAAGGAGCAGCCGCGCCAACAGACCACAAAGGCCTAACCCTCCCAGATTCACAACGATTATCGTTCCCATGTGTGCTAATCATCTGTGTGTTCATTCCACTGATGGAAGTTAGGCACACAGTTCAACTGGGGCTTTATATATTGTTGAGTAAAAAATAAACTCTTAGTTATAGGGACTGCGTAACCCATGGCTCAAGACTGGACCAATGGAACCCCACCATGTGTCTGCAGCAAGCAGTGCAAGGGCATCAGATTCCCCAGGTTGGCCTTGTTTGGGTACCAGTTCACCTTGCTGTGATTAGAGAAGCGTGGCATGGTCTAAATGAGAACTCTTACGTTCTGATCTTCTAACCAGCCTATGATATGACACGTACAAGTGAACCAGGGAAGCAGGAGACCCTACACTCAGGCTGATTATGCAATCAAACTTGAGCCAATGCGTGTGGGTCAAGGAAACAGTGTGGAACTATAGTTCCATTCTTGCTGCTAAACCAGAAAACCAAACACACTGTTAGAACAGGGTTATGCCAGGTTAGGGCAGGGTGAGAATTACCCCTTTAGCTTTCCGAGACTTTAATTCTTTATGTGAGTAGAAAGCCTCATCTGTCTCCCTTGGAGCAGCTAGTGGTTTCAAACTGCTGACCTTGCAATTAGCAACTCAATGCATAACTGCTACACCACCGAGGTTTCTCCGTGGACTCGTTACACACTACCTGGATAGAGTTATCAGAGGAGTATGCCGAAGATGAGCTGTGTAGCCATCTGGCACATGGGTTACTGAAACCAGGGTGACAGGACCAGAGAAAAATTCTCTACCACGTCCCATCCCATGATGGAGCAACAACATTTTTAGTTTTTCTTATACTGAGAAAACTTGCCCAACACCCCAAGGAAGCTTCAGCCATAAAGTGTCCACACTGGTGTTCATCTTCACAAGGAGAACCAGAATTGGTCCTTGGGGTTCTCAGTTGGGAAGAAGCCCCATTTCTTTCCAGTTTAAAAGCAGCTGAAAACATGGAACAATGGTTTGAGAGAAATCCCTTTGGGTTTTATAATATTCTGAGAGATGCTGTCATCTTAATCTGCAGTTGTAGTGGGTTCATAAACAAGAAATGGCTCACTGGTCTCTCAGTTTCAACATTATGGTTGTTGTTAGGTGGGTCAAGTCAGTCTGACTCATAGCAGCCCTGTGTCCAACAGAATGAAACCCTGCTTGCCACCCTCACATTGGTTCTGATATTCCAGCCATTGTTGCAGCCACCGGGGCTGTCCTTTTAGAAGTCCATGGTACTGAGGTGCCGTTTAGTCCATTCTGACTGATATCAACCCACTGTGCAACAGAAAGAGGAACTGCCTGGACCTACGCCATCCTCACAATTGTTCCTATGCTTGACCCCGTTGTTGCCAATCTATGTGGGTGAGTACCTTCTTCTCTTTCCCTCTCCTCTACTTTACCACACATGACGCCTGTGTTAGGCCAGCGTGACAAGAGAAACAAATGCAGTGACACGCATATATTTGCAAGAAGCAGCTTTATATTAAGAAGCACCAGACATCAAGAGAACATCCCAGCCCAGTCCAACTCAAGTCCATAAGCCTGATCCTAGTCCATAAGTCCCTCTTCAGACACATGCAGCCCCAAGCAATGACACAGAATGCAGGAATATAGCAGGTTGGTGGGTGCAAAGCCATGTGCAGCCAAAGGCTATGGAAGCATCCTGTGTCAGAGTGACCTGCCAGCAGGAAGGTGAAGGCAGAGAGAAAGGGGAGGATCCCAGGACCTCCTTATGAGAAGGCCACGCCCACAGGAGGCACCAGCAGGCTGTGAGCTGATTGACAGGTTGAATACCACCCCTGCACTTTTATATATCTTCATGTTGACATCAAATTATGGAACTACCACAATGTCCTTCTCCCGGGGCTGGTTTATGTCCAAAGAACATGAGACGAAGTCTTGCCATTCTTGACTCTAAGGACCCCTGTGGCCGTACTTCTTCCAAGATAGACGTGTTGTTCTTTTTTCCAGTCCGTGGTACTTTCAATATTCTTGGCCAGCACCACAATTCGGATGCATCAATTCTTCTTTAGTGTTCCTTATTCAGTGTCCAACTTTCACATGCTTATCAGGAAACTGAAAAACCAATCGTTGCATCGGGCCCATTTTAGTGTACAAAGTAACACTTGCTTTTCAATACTTTAAAGAGATCTTGTGCAGCAGATTTACCCAATGCAATGTATCTTTTGATCTATTGATTGCTGATTCCATGAGCACTGATTGTGGATCCAAGCAAGATAAAATCTGTGACAGCTTCTCTCTTTTCCCCATTTATCATGATATTACCTACCGACTCTGTTGTGAGGATTTTGGTCTTCCTTGCATTGAGTTGTAATCCACACTGAAGCCTTCAATCCTTGCTCTTCATAAGCAAGTGCTTCAAGGCTTCCTCACAGTCAACAAGCACGATTCTCTTATCTGTATATCATAGGCTGTTCGCAAGCCTTCCTCTGATTCTGATGCCACTTTCTTCTACATGAATCCAGCTTCTCTGAGGATTTGCTCAGTATACAGATTAATTAAGTATGGTGAAAGGATACAGCCCTGCCTACACCTTTGCTGGTTTTAAACCATGCGACATTCCCTTATACTGTTTGCACATCTGCCTCGTGATTCATATACAAGTTCCACGCGAACATAAAGAAATGTTCTGGAATTCCCATTCTTCTCAAAGTTATCCGTAGTTTGTTATGACTCACATAGTTGTATGCCTTGGCATCGTCAATAAAACACAAGTAAGTATCTTTCTGGTGATCTCTGCTTTCCGCCAAGATCCCTCTGGCATCACAATGTTAGATATCCCCTTCTGAATCTGGCCTGAACCTCTGACAGCTCCCTGTCAATGTACTGCTGCAACCTTTGTTGGATGATATTCAGCAAAATTTTACTTGCATATGGTATCAAAGGTGTTGTTCTATAATATGAGCATTCTATTGGGTCACCTTTTTTGGGGGAATGGGTACAAATATGAATCTCTTCTAGTCAGTTGGCCAAGTAGCTGTCTTCCAAATTTCCCAGGACAGATGTGTAAGGGTTCGAGTGCTTTGTCAGCCTATTGAAATATGTCAATTGGCATTTCCTCAATCCGTGGAGCCTTGTTATTGGCTAATGCTTTTCAGTACAGCTTGAATTGTTGCCTTTGATACCATTGGTTCATGCTCATATGATACTTCATGAAATGGTAGAATGTCCGGTAGTTATTTTCAGTCATGCAGCGACTCTGTGTATTCCTTCCATCTTCTTGTGATGATTCCTACATCCTTCAATATTTTGCCCATAGAATCTTCCAATGTTGCAACTCGAGGCTTGAATATTTTCAGTTTATAATATGCTGAGCATGCTTTTCCTCATTGTGTTTCCACCTCTACGTCTTTGCATATTTCCTTACAGTATTTGACTTCATCTTCTCGAGCTTCCCTTTCCAGTTTTCTATTTGGCTCTTTGACATCATCATCTCTTCCATTTTCTGTAGCTACTCTACAATTAAGAGCAAGTTTTAGAGTCTCTCCCGGCATCCATATGATATTTTTTCTTTCTTTCCTATCTTTTTAATGACCTTTTGCTTTCTTCGTGAAAAATGTTCTTCATGTCCTCCTACAGCTCATCAGGATTTCTGTCATTAGTGTTCAATCTGCGAAATTTGTTCTTGAAATTCAGATGGGATAGACTCATATGAACTTACATACGACCAATTAATGGTCTGCTCCACAGTCAGCACCTGGCCTGGTTCTAGCTGCTGATATTGAACTTCGCCATCTTCTCTTCCCACAGATGTAATCAATTTGATTTCTGTGTATCCATCTGGGAAGTTGTTGTTGAAAAAAAGGTATTTGCTATGAACAAGTCATTCGTCTTGCAAAATTCTACATGCAATCTCCAGCTTCCTTTCTACCACCCATCACATTTTTAGCATATTTCCAAACTATATTTTCTATATTCCCTTCCTGTTTCCAACTCTTGTATTCTAATAACCAAGAATTATCCATGTATCTCGATTGTATGTATGATCAATTTCTGACCAGAGAAGCTGATAAAATTCTTCAATTTCCATACCTAGCTTTAGTGGTTGGTGCATAAATTTGAAGAATAGTGCTATTGACTAGACTGTATGCAGACACATATTATCCTCTCACAGACATTGTGACAAGATCTTGTCCCTTTTGAAGATGACTACCATGCCATTCCTCTTGATTGCTTCATTCCCATTTTCTATGATTTTAAAAATGGCTGACATCAGTAAATTTCAGCTCACTAACCACTAGGATATTGATCTTTATGTGCTGCATTTCATTTTTTACTAATTCCAATTTGCCTTGATAGATTCATAAATTCCAAGTTCCAATTATTCGTAGATTTTTTCCAGCTGTTTCTTTTCATTTTGAGTCATACCCCATCAGCAAATAAAGATCCCAAAGGCTTCACTTCCACAGGCTTTACTACTTCCATGTCATTATGGTCAATTCTGCTGTGAGAAGGCTGCTCTTCCCCAGGCATACTGTGAATGCCTTCTGACCTGAGCGGCTCATGTGCTGCAACTACCTCTGGCAATGGTGTGCTTCTACTCATGAGGCGTTCCAGTACCCGATGATGTTTTGGTGCTGTCCGTAAGGTTTTCAGCAGACAGCCGATTCCTTCTTTCTTGTCTGTTCTCAGTCTGGAAGCTCTGCTGGAACCTGTTCACTTTGGGTGATCTGCTGTTATTTCAAATACCAGCTTCCAGCAACACAGCCACATTCAAGCCACCACAGTACAGCAATGTGACATCACTAAAGCTAGGGATGCAGAAACTGAAGAACCTTACCAACTTCTTCAGTTGGAAATTCATTGACCATTCAATCAAGATGCACTGATTTCAACATTAGTTGATAAAATTAGTGATTCCCGCTCCAGGTGCTTATGAGAGTTGTTAGTGAGCTTTATACTAAACACTACTGAGTGTTGACCAACCTCAGATACCCAACAACATTTTTCTTTGTCCACTTTTACATGACATTGAGAAACTAAAATTCCCTTTCCTATCTCCTCTGTAGACATTTGTGGTCATGTAGGATAGTTTTAGTCAGTGAAACATGTAGAAACCTATTGAGTGTTTCCCAGAATACATTTGCTTTCCTTCTGTTAGTAGCACCAGTGGCTGAGACTCATTCTTTCATTTCAAAATGTTGATGTCATGTTTGGAGACAGAGAATTCAAATGCAACCATGAGGCAATAAATGTAAAGAGACCAATGAGCTTAAAATGTTGAATAGAATGATAGAATAAACATGAGCTGAAAAAAACTAGTATCAGCAATTGACTGTCTCTGGGCCTCTATTTTTCCCCCAATAGTTTTATCGATTTAAAATTCATATGTCATATACTTCCATAGTGAAGTCACTTTTAAAAAGAGTTGTATATACATCATTGCAATTTATTCTAGTGCTTTCTATCCCCTCCCATATTCATTATTTCCTTCTTAATTCCCCTCAACAACATACCCCCATACCCAATAAGCTATTGCCTCGGTTGTTTTTCTCTATGCATACACTCTTTCCATACTTCTGAAACTGGGAAACATAACAGAAACAATAAAAAACAAAAGAAGCAGTAAAAACAAAAACCATTAGTAATATTAAAGTTAGCCAGAGAGAAAGTTTCTGTCTTGGAACAAATGAGAAATATTTAAACCTAGAGCAAATTCAGGATGGCTCAAGAGGGAGGTCCACTGACCAGGTATATGATACCATAGTTCCATCCACTGTAATCAAGTTTACAGTAATCTCTGTCTGATAGTAAGGCTGTTCATGGCCTTCAAATGTGGACAGTGGGGATCTGCCAGCGGCTTGATCCAAATAGGTACTCTGCAGATGGATTTTAGACTCCAACTGTCCTCCATAGCTTTCTACAAATTGGGTGTTCACAATGTAAGCTGTGATATCTTTCCCTTCATCATATTTGGATTTTGGTTTTTGTCATATTTGGGTCACACAGGTTGGTGTGCTTCTTCCATGTGGACTTAGTTGACGTCTCACTTAGATGGAGGCTTGTTTGACATCTCCCTTAGATGGCTGCCTTTAAGACCATAGACACTATTCTCATTGATGGCTGGGCACCATCTGCTTTCTTCACGACACTTTGCTGTAGTGCACATTTCTTCGGTGATCACTTCATGAAGGTGTGTGTGGAGCAGGGACCTCTACTATTTAAAGCACTATTAGTAGAACTTTCTTTTTATTTTATTTTAATAAATCATGTTATTGGGGGCTCATACAATTCTTATCACAATCCATCCATCTATTGTGTCAAGCACATTTGTTGCCATCATCATTTTCAAAACATTTTCTTTCTACTTGAGTCCTTGGTATCAGCTCCTCATTTTCCCCCTCCCTCCCTCACAAACCCTTGAGAACTTTCTGACAGTACATGCAGCTGAAAACATTCCTAAATAGCAGCACACCTTTGTTCCCACTCAGAGGCATTCTTGAAGAACTCAATTCCACTTAGTTCAATCTATTTCCTATAGAACTGCAGCCTTTTTGTAATGAATTTTTCTTTTTTATATTTTGTTACTTGTTACTGTTTTTTAAAGGAGCAGCAAGATGTGAAATGTTATATATCCTCATTGAAGTTCAGAATTATCTAATATGCCCAAGTGACCAGGTTAATGACTCTAGTCCCAGCATGAATAACAATGTTAGTGTCATGATTTGCTGTTGATTCTTATTTTCTACCTCATCCGTAATTAACTGTGTGTGATGTGGGGTTCAAGAATGCTCTGTTTTCATTTTCAACATGATGGAAATATGGTTACCTTTCTCCTATCTGTGCTCCAGAGGCTCTCCGGTTCTTAATTTAAGTCTGCAGAGTGTTGAGATCCTTTAAGAAAGCTCAGTAAACCATGACGCGATACATCTTGTGATGGACAATGCTTTATATAATAGCTGTGATCCAGAAAAACTGGGGAAAATCAGATAATCTCTTCTACAAATTCCCAGAGGTCTTTATTTATAGTATTCATGGCCCTGAGGGCCCAGCTGTTAAGTGTTTTGCTGCTAGCTGAGAAGTTGGAGGCTTGAACTCACCAGCTGCTCCATGGGAGAAAGACGTGGCCATCGGCTTCCAGAAGGATTACAGCCTTGGGAACACGGAGGCCATTCTGCTCTGTCCTGTAAGGTCACTATGAGCTGGAATTGAGTAGAAGATAATGGGTGTTGTTTTGTTATTATTTTATGATCCAATCTATCAGGTGAAGGATTGTTTTCTAAAATAAGCAATAGAGTGAATATTCATCTACAATTAGCAAACTACAGCCTATGGACCAAATCAGAGCCACCTTCTATTTTTATAATAATTTTACTGGAACGCAGCCATTTCCATTAATTTACATATTGTCCAGGCTTACTTTCACTTCATAGCAGCCAAGCCAAGTAGTTGAAACTTGACTACATAGCTCTCAACGCCAACAGTGTTTACTATCTTGTACTTTACAGAAACATTTTGCTTACTACCATTCTGTTCCTTAACATTATCAATGCAAAGGCAATAGATTTATACTTACACATTGTCCTTTTATTTAAAGATTATTATTAGAAACATCTACTATATTTACAGAATTGACTCCATGTATAACTTTACTATTCTATTCCTTTATGGAGGATTGCTTTCCAGAGATTAATGAACATAATGATATAAAAATGAACTAACATATTTGACCCAATTATTGGGCCAAGATGTTCAGTGGGTTGGCAGTTAACACCTAGTCCTACCCCATGGCCTGATCTAATAATGTAAGCACTACCAATTGAGACAGACCAGAAAAAAAATTCCAATTTTGTTAGCTGCTAAATGACTTGCCCATTCCTCCCTCCCATCTCGGAAAGTTGACTGCTAGTTGACCTGCCAGTTCCCCCTCCCCTTATGGGAAAATCTCTGCTGGTGATTAATTTTAGAATGTACTCCCATGTTCCCAGGCTCAGGACACTACAATTAGTTTTGACTATTTTTCAATATATCCTTTGTTTTGATTGTTTTCAATATTGTTTCTTTTGACGTTGTAATCTGAATGGTGTAATTACTCTTGCCATGATAAGCACGATGCTATAATCAATTTTTGTATTCTTTTATGATAATCTTGTTATGGTAACCTTGTAATGCATGCTTGCTCTTCTTGAAGTGACAATTAATCAATTAATTTTCCTTTCTGCTTCGGTTCACATTTGCTTGAATCCTGGACAAATGATAAATGAATTTTTGCCTTAAAAATGGACTAAAATGTGTACTCGGGACTGTAATCAAAGAATTGTTTTTAGATTCTAGCAGTCCATTTATAACTGAATAAAGAATCCTCTAAATTATCAAGCAACACACTTACCCAGGTCACAGTCCTGATATAGTTGAAAGGAAGTTTCCCCAGGGGTGTGGCCTCCTTCCAATTAATCTAAGAACTTTATAGAAAAATTTGCTTTGTTCTCGCTGGGTCTGGATCCTGCATCTGGCCCATTGGCCTCCAGTTCTTTGTACTTGCACCATGACCTGCTATGTTACTAGCCAATTCTGAGAATCATCAGCGAGCGACCTGTCATCTGATATGCCAACTTTGGGTTCATCACCTGTGCAGCCACAATCCTGATCTGCTAACCTTGAATTCAGCCTCTGCTGCAGCCAGCAGTCTGCCATCTTCCAGCTGATCACTAATCCCCACGGCTACGTGAGTCAGGATAAGCTTCCATCCTAAGATCTCACCCATGGCTTTGAAACCTGCCTGGATTTGCACTTATTCACTGCTATCACCATGTAAGCCATTTTCTTCATGTCCATTTATTTCTATACCTACTGAGCCTGATAGTTATCTTTTAATTATGAAATTTAAATGGAAAAAATGTACCCTGATGATTATTTTTGTCAAATAAAAATGGAAAAATTTCACGTCAAGAAAATAAAAATGATTTTTGAGTGTACCTCATAGAAACTGATTTTGGGATTAAATTGACTTCATTGGTTTTAATTACAAGACATATATTTCCAAGGAAAGTGCATCACAAATCATATAAGTCTAAATGAACTATTCTTATTTAAAATGGTCAATTCGAAGAGTCCTCAGCTTATTCTGTGGGCACTTGCTCAGCTGAAGAAAGGCCCTGTCCAGGCCTCATGTACTATTTCCATTCCAGTAGGGCGAGGCCTCCTTTAGAGACAAGACGTACTGCCTCCCACCCCATTTCCCCCCTCGAGACTACTTGCAGTTCTACTGCCAAAAATAAATAAATAAATCTGTCACAGGTCTGACTCCATGTGTTTACTTTGGCACTCCTGAGTTGGAAAAGTCTACAGAGCACAACTCTGCTCACCATTTAATAAGTTTAGATAAGGAACGGCTGTCCAAATGAGCGGTGTTGTCAGCTTTTCCCCACCCAAGCCCCACAGTTGTGTTGATTCAGATGTGCTTGTCCTTGTTGGTCCGAAGTGCTATCGCTTACGAAAACTTGGGTTCCAGAAAGAACATTTATTTGACTGTTCAGTCCTCCTCTCATGGAAAATGTTGCAGACAAATTTGGAAAAAGAAATATCACTGCCCTTGCATTGAAAATAGAAACAGAGGGAAATTCAAAGTGGAACAGGAGTCGGTTATTGGAGGGAGCTTGGGGAAAACACATCAATTAAAGCCAACATGATAGTTGAATTCCTCAGCTGTAGAGCCTCAGACCAACTGTTACTTAGAGAACGAAATGAGACGCACACACTTTCTATACCTTAAAGATGGAAACAATGAATTATCTTGTAGATGTTCAGTGGCAAATGGTCAGACTAACTTAACATAAAGACTTTGCCTAAGATCAGTGTGGCAGGACCCTAATTGGTTTGTATTTGGTATTGATAATATTTAAAGACAACATATGTCAATAAAACTATTAAAATTAATTTTTAAATTAAATTTAAATTTTTGAAAAAGTCTTGTCAACACAATCCTTTCCCCACTCCATCCTCCCCCAAAGAAACAAAACCAAACTATATATATATATATATATATATATATATATATATATATATATATATATCCATCAAGTTGAATCTAACTCACAGTAACCCTATAGGACAGAGTAGAACCGCCCCATAGGTATGAGTGGCTGGCTTATTAGTTAGCTTCCAAACTCTTAACCATGGTATAATCAATAACTTACCTTATTTTATCATATCTTTAATCAGCAGGAGGGAATCTAATTGGGTGGTTAATTCTTTTCTATCATTCTTGCCAAATATCCCATTGTGTAATCCATTGTACTGAGATAATTATAAGTCCCTGTATGACCCCAAATATCTGTCATTGTACTCATAAAAGTTTTATAGGTATATATTTCATATATCACAAAATTTAATTATTCAAAAATATTCAGAAGAGTTATACAATCATCATCACAACACATTTCATAACTTATTCTTCTCATACTCATTGTTAACTCCCCATTTCCTCTCATCCTCTCCTGCCATGCCCCTAAGTAATTATTAATCCAGTTACTGTCGCTATAGATTTATCTTGATTATCTTGATTATCCTGGATTTCATATACAAAAAAATCATAGGAACACAAACAGAAATCAAGCAACATCAACAAAAAATGACAACCATGACAAAACAAAAGGGAATTAAACACCTTAATTGAAAAGAAAGCAGAAAATATTTTAAAACCCTTAAAAATCTTTAGAATGGGTGAAAAGGGAGACGAAGTGGTAAGTATTACATTTGAACCTAACTACACCTGCCACAATCTGCTTTACTATGCTCTCTGTCTGACAGCATGGCCACTCACATCTTTGGACTGTGGTCAGAGAGTATTTAATCCATATCAGGACCCTGCAAATGGTTTTGAATTTCCATTTTCCTCCATAACTTTCTGGAAATCAGGTGTTCATATCTGAAGCTCTGATACCATTCTCTCCTTCAGATTTGGGTTTTTTTGGGTTTTTTATTTTTTTAAAACAATTTATTGGGGCTCATACAATTCTTATCACAGTTCATACATATGCATACATCAATTGTATAAAGCACATCTGTACAGTCTTTGCCCTAATCATTTTTTTCTCCTCTTTTCTTTCTTTTTTTTTTTTTTAACAATTTATTGGGGCTGATAATATTCTTTTCACAGTTCATACATATACATACATCAATTGTATAAAGCACATCTGTACAGTCTTTGCCCTAATCATTTTTTTCTCCTCTTTTCTTCTTTTACATTTTAGTAGGGACTCCAACAACTCTTACCACAATCCATACATATACATACATCAATTGTATAAAGCACACCCATACATTCCCTGTCCCAATCATTCTCAAGGCATTTGCTCTTCACTTAAGCCCCTTGCATCAGGTCCTCTTTTTTTTTCCCTCCCTCCCCTTTCCCCCCTCCCTCATGTGCCCTTGGTAATTTATACCTCGTTATTTTGTCATATCTTGCCCTATCCGGAGTCTCCCTTCCCCCCTTCTCTGTTGTCCCTCTCCCAGGGAAGAGGTCACATGTGGATCCTTGTAATCAGTTCCCCCTTTCCAACCCACTCACCCTCCACTCTCCCAGCATCGTCCCTCACACCCTTGGTCCTGAAGGTATCATCCACCCTGGATTCCCTGTACCTCCAGCCCTCATATGTACCAGTGTACAGCCTCTGTCCTATCCAGCCCTGCAAGGTAGAATTCGGATCATGGTAGTTGGGGGGAGGAAGCATGCAGGATCTGGGGGAAAGCTGTGTTCTTCATCGATACTACCTCACACCCTAATTAACCCATCTCCTCTCCTAAACACCTCTATGAGGGGATCTCCATTGGCCGACACTTGGGCCTTGGGTCTCCACTCTGCACTTCCCCCTTCATTTAATATGGTATATATATACATATACATATATACATATACACATATATACACATACATACACACACTTATATCTTTTTTTTGCATGATGCCTTATACCTGGTCCCTTGGCACCTCATGATCGCACTGGCTGGTGTGCTTCTTCCATGTGGGCTTATTTGCTTCTGAGCTAGATGGCCGCTTGTTCACCTTCAAGCCTTTAAGAGGAAAGGAAAACAAAAGGATGAATACAAGGAAGAAAAGGGTAGTGGGGTCATAGGGCATTAATCCACCCAAGGGGAGGGTATTGTTTATATCTCCACAGGGAAAGTGGGACCAGACTTCAACCCAGTGTCGCAAGGTGTCAATGCAATATCCCGGCGTGGAGTAGGGAACCAGTGGAGAGGTCTGGGAGGCTGGCCCCAGCACGATAAACTAAGTGGATTCCTGCCCCTCCCCCCAAAAGAATTTGTTCCAAAGGACGACATTGACTCTGCAGCCCCGGGAGATGAACATATCTGATCAGAGCACACGGGAGAAGATGAAAGGGCAGGAGGAGAGAGTGGAGCACAGCCTGGCCCACCAGGCCATGATGATGATGTTCCTGAGTAGAGCAGCCAGTCCACAGAGAGAACAACATGGCTGGCCCCACTATGAGAAATGATACCAATCAGTGACTAAGGGCGATACAGGGGACAGCACCGGAGACACAGTGTGGGAATTACACCTGACCTGATCCCACCACACCGAGGCAAATCACTGGGGGAGTGCAGCAGAACAGCAAGGGAATGGAGTGGCAAGGTCCCTAGGGAATGCTGAAAGTGGACTTTGGGGCCAGGGCATGGTGCCCCAACAGACTGGACTGGAAAACGCTCCTAAGGGCCAGCAAATGATCCCTGAACTAACTACAAGCTTTTCTCTTGTGAACTGTTTTGTTCTGTTCTTTGTCAGTGGTTTGTTTTTGTTGTTTTGTTGTCTGGTTGTATACTGTTGCTTTGTTTTCCTCTGTCTTGTTTTCGTGCATGTTAGTGTCTCCACAGGTCTGTCTGAATAGGACAGGCTGGATGAACTATCTGGAGGAAAAACAACGGGACCGACAGTTCCGGGGAGACGTGGGGTGGGGGGGGAGTAAGGGGGGTAAGGAAGTGGTGTTAACAAACCCAGGGACAAGGGAAAAACATGGGACCCCAAATGGTAGAGAAGGGGGAGTGGCAGGCCTGGAGGGAAATGATCAAGGGTAAGGTTGCTTAGAGAAGAGGTATACTCTAGCCCAGGTGGCGACGAAGCATGGTAGTAGGGCAGGAGGAAAGTCAAGGGAGATGGAGGAAAGAGCTAGGAGTCAAAGGGCATTCATGGAGGTCTAGACAAAGACATGTACATGCAAATATATATAGGAGGATGGGGAAATAGATCTATGTGTCTATATTTATAGGTCAAGTATTAAGGTGGCAGAAGGACCTTGGGCCTCTACTCAAACACTCCCTCTATGCATGAATACCTTCTTTTATTAAATTGGAACTCTATGATGCTCACTCTCCCGACACAACGGCTGGAGCCAAAGTGGGTGAACAAGTAAATGTGGTGAAGAAAGCTGATGGTGCCCGGCTATCAAAAGAGATAGTGACTGGAGTCTTAAAGGCTTGAAGATAAACAAGCGGCCATCTAGCTCAGAAGCAACAAAGTCCACATGGAAGAACACACCAGCCTGTGTGATCCAGTGGTCCCAAAGGGATCAGTTACAAGGCATCAAATAACAAAAAATCATATCATTGACTGCACACCTCCATGATAGGATCGCTGAAGACAAATGGGTGCATAAGCAAATGTGGTGAAGAAAGCTGATGGTGCCCGGCTATCAAAAGAGATAGTGTCTGGGGTCTTAAAGGCTTGCAGATTTGGGTTTTATTATTGAAAACCTTTGGATCACACAGGTTGGTGTCCTTCTTCCATGTGGACTTACTTGGCACCTCACCTAGCTTGCTGTTGTTTTAAGACAAGCCTTTAAGACTCCAAATGCTATTCTTTCTGACAGCTAGGCACCATCTAATCTCTTCCCAATAATTTGCTCTAGCACCTATGTTAGGTTGAGGTGACTAAAGAAATAATTTTTTTTTAAGAGAAACAAATTCATGACACTGATATATATACAAGAAAGAGGTTTATATTAAGAAGTAATTATTTATTAAGAAATCATCTCAGCCCTGTCCATCTCAAGTCCATAAGTCTGATACTAGTCCATAAGTCCCTCTTCAGACTCACACAGCCACATGTAAGGATGCAGAATGCAGTAGCATCACAGGCCGGTGGGCGCAGAGCCATGTGGATCCAACACTGGTGGAAACATGGCAGAGCTCCAGCAGCTGTCAGGGTTGGTAGCAGAGGCCCAGCAGGTAGAAAGGCAAAAAGTGGCCGAGAGAGGGGGAGCTTCCCAGGATCCTCTTTCTGATGCCACACACCCAAGGGAGCGCCACCAGGCTGCGATCTGATCGACAGGTTGGATTCCACCCCTATCCTTTCATACAGCTTCCAGTTGACATGAAATTAACTACGAAAAGGAAATTAAACAAAGATAGCCAGGCTGTTCAGATTGTTATCCATGAATTGTTGACTTGTACAAATTAAATTTGTAAGTGACTGGACACTATTTATACACAAAATGGGGGTTGGTGAATGATAACACTCATTCACAAAACAGAACCATGCCTACCAGACTAATCCATGTCATAAAAAGGCAAGGAGGATATTAAAATACGGAATATATGGTAGACCTGGGCCACCATTCATTGGTCACCCTTCAAACAAGAGACCTGCTACAAAGTCCAATGACCACTAATTCCACAGCCTTTGGATGGCACTCATCTGTTCCTTCTCACACTAGGGCATTTCTGCTCTAAGTCCAAGGGAATATATCAGTTCCTTAAATCTGCTGCTGGGGAGTTTGAGGTGACGCCTAATTCACTTGGTGGCGTTTCCACATTCAATTATTCTGGTGTGGCCTATTAAGGATGTTGTTATTTCATAGGCAACACTAGAGGGACTTGATGTGGCAATCTCACGAAATGAACTGAGTCTTCTCTCAAACTCACCGGAAGCCATTGGAGTTAGGCTGAAACTCCTAGCGTGGGTTCAAATTTCTTGGCTTGAGGGAGCCCAATGAATGGGGGTCCAGAATTGCCATATATTTACTATTTTAGTGCCCTCTTTGCTTCACTATGGCATGTATTAATCTGGTCGGCATGGCTCTGCTGTTGTGAATGAATATTATTGGAAGATTTGTCCTCTCATCAACCCCATTGTTTGTACAAATAGTGTTCAATCATTTAAGAATTTAATCTATACAAGTCAACAATTCATGTATTGTGGTCCTAGCTGACTTGTACTAATATAATTTTCTTTTCTCTACAATGTTTTAAATTCTATACCATTGGCTAAATGGACACTATCAATTCGTAGTGATTACGCATTGGGCTGCTAATGGTAAGCTCAGTAGTTCGAAACCACTAGCCAGTTTCTCATGGGAAGGCTTTCTACTCCTGTGAAGATTTGCAGGCTTATTACTCCTGTGAATTGTATGTCAATTAAAATGTTAGGAAAGGGAACCGATTACAAGAATCTACATATTGCCTCCTCCCTGGGGACCAGACAGCAGAGAAGAAGGCAGGGGGAGACATCAGACAGTGTAACATATGACAAAATAATAATAATTTATGAATTATGGAGGGTTCATGAGGTAGGGGGCAGTGGGGAGGGAGGGAGAAAATGAGCAGTAGATATTAAGGGCTCAAGTAGAAGGCAAATGTTTTGAGAATGATGATGGCAACAAATGTACATGTGTGCTTGATACAATGGATATATGTATGGATTGTGATAAGAATTGTACGAGCCCCCAATAAAATGATTTATTTAAAAATAAAATGATTTATTAAAAAAATAAAATGATTTATTAAAAAAGAGGAGCTGATACCAAGGGCTCAATAGAAAGTTAATGTCTAGAAAAGAATGATGGCAAGATATGTACAAACATGACTGATATAATTCATGTATGGATTGTTATGAGTTGTACGAGCCCCCAGTAAAATGATCTTTTAATAAAAGAGAGAAAAAAGAAAAGAAACGATGATGGAAACATATGCACAAATGTGCTTAAAAAAACCTGTTGGGAAAACAGAAAAGAGGATGCTGTGTGACTCCAAAGGACAGAGTCTAAAGTCCCGTCTACAGCACACAGCTGGGTCACCAGGGCTGCCCAGAAACTGGGTCAAACGTGTCCAGTTAGAAATAGCCTACTAGACCTCTTCTCCCCGAGGGTCCTCAACACATATTGTTACCTTGTCCCTACAGTAGTTGCTCCTCCTGATTAACTCACTCATTGCCTTCTCCAAGACAGATATACCCACCTCCTGCTGTCTTGACCTGAATTTCCAGCAAGGTTCGCTTATCACTCTTGAAGCAGTGTCTGTGGATTTAGGGGTGACCTTGGCATAATGTGATAGCAACAGAATGGCCTTCTCCCTCTCCCACCACCTCGAAAAACCAACCCCAGCTGAGATATCCTCCATGAAGGTGGTTTCTAAGATGGACATATAAAGACAGTGATCCATGGTTCATGAGCACTAGGCAGGCTCTCTATGTAGTTGCATACGAGACTGGATTATAAGATGACATGACCTGGGAGCAGAGGCCTGCCTTCATTTTGGTGTTTATCCTGATAGTAGTTGTCTCATACAATATTTGTCCTTTGGTGATTGACTCAGTGTGTTAGACCAGGTTGACTAGAGAAACAAATCCAGGGACACTCATACACGAGCAGTGCCTGCAAAATGCTATTTTTTTCAAAGCTATGTACTTAATTTTTTTTTTTACAAAACTACCTTATTACTTTCAAAGGACTCTCCATTACACTTAGTACATTTATTAAATCTGCAATTCCATTCTTGGAAACATTTTTTAAACTCATCTGTCCAGATGGCTGACAGCACCTCCCTCTTTTATTCTTCACATCTTCTACCTTGCCAAACTGCTGTCCTTTCAGGTCCCTCTTCATTCATAGAATTAAAAAAAAATCCCATGAAGCAAGGTCAGGCAAGTACGGTGTGTAGGGCAACAGAGGCATGCTGGATTTTGCCAAAAGCTGGTAATACTGGGATGGCTGTGTGAGCAGGCGCATTGTCGTGTTGGCAAAACCAGATCCCTGTCTGCCACAAATCATGCCTTTTTTGCTGCACAATGTTTAGAAATCTTTTCAGAACCTCAAAACAGAAAGCTTGATTAATAGCTTGGCCTTGTGAAATAAACTCCAAATGCACCACGAGATGACATTTTCATCTGTTTGGGAAATTGACGGGCGTCCAGGTTTGTCATCAATCAACATTTCACCTGTTTTGAAATGAGGAGACCACTCAAACACTTGCATTTCCCCCCAGAGCACTGTCCTTGTAAGCTGTATTCAACATCACAACAGTTTCTGCAGCATTTTTCCCGAGCAGGAAACAACATTTCACAGCTGCACACTGTTCTCTTAAATCAGTCCTCACAAAACACGAGGTTCAAGCGTTACTGCTTTTATAAAAAAGTTCACTGTGACCAGCGAGAACCTTCCCAGGCGCAACCACTGGGTGTCCTAACTCAGAGTTGTTCTATGCTCCCCTAGCGGGAAACTTGTGTACTACAAAAGCTCCATCGAGCTTTTTTAGGTAGTATGATTTTTGTGGGGAACTACTCAGATCCCCTGAAATTCCCAGTAGAAACATCCCTATCTCATGAACTCTTGTGAGGAATGGATTAGTTTAATATAAATGCATTTAGACCAGAATCTGGTGAACACTTCTTAAATATCTTAAGTATTCACGAATTGCCCTTCTGTATGGTCAGTTGAGGCACAGTTAGTAGAACTGTATCTAGGCTAACAGTGGAAGATTCGCAAAGGGAACATGGTGGGTTAGCCCTCTGCAGGAAGGAGGTCTTTGCTCCTGGTGTCTCCATCACCTACCTCCCAGGCCTCCCCCGCTCTCCTGTGGCCTTTTCTTTTCCACTCTCCCATCCACATTAAGTCATTGTCTGAACCTCTCCTCTAAAACCTTTAGAATTTTTTAAATGCATATTTAAGCATCCTGTAACCTTCACTTGTCCTCTTCCATTCACTTACCTGGCACCAGAATGTTCTTTTTCTGATGTAAATCACACCATATCCATTCTCTGTGCAAATCTTGTCAAAGGCTACTTATGGCAATGAGCGAAAGCTACAACGTTCTATCTATGCTAGGTCATTTACATAGTCTTGTTGCCGCTCTCCTCATGAAGCTCTCTGACCATACTCCACCCTGTTATCCATGTTCCACCCACATGACTTCATCCGTATCCTTCAACCCAGACTCAATATGACCCAAAGTACTGACATTTTCTCTTCTCCGTCCAGCCTCCTCTCAGTAGCTCTTCTCCCTCAAACTCAGCTCAGATCTCACCCTTCAGAGATCTTCTGTTGTCACTCCAAAGCAGTATCCAGCCCGCCATTCCACTCTGTCTTGTGGCCTTTATAGCACTGCTAACATATGAAATCATATTATTTAAATAATATTATTTCTGTATTAATTAGTGAGCTTGAGCTGATACCAAGGGCTCCAGTAGAAAGCAAATATTTTGAAAATGATGATGGCAGCAAATGTACAAATGTGCTTGACACAATGAATGGATGTATGGATTGTGATAAGAGCTCTGTGTTAGTCTGTAGACTAGAGAAACAAAATTCATAAACACTCATATTTTATAAGACAGTTTTACATAAAGGATAAGTGTTCATTAAGCCTCCCAACCCAGTCAGTCCAAGCCCATAAGGCTGACATTAGCCCTTATATCTGACATTGATCTACAAAGTCCTTCTCAAACTCACAAAACACATGCAATGGCACCGAATACAGGAGGAAAGCTGAATCAGTGAGTGTGTAAGTATCTCGGTGCTGGCAGGGGTCTCCATGCGGCTTCTCCAGCACCCAGGGCTGCATCAGGGTAGGTCTATGTGGCTTCTCCTCAGGGATGTCTCACAGGAAGTGAGCCTTGCCAGCTGAGGCAGAGAACTAGCTAAGGAAGTCGCAACTGGTCTATCAGACAGCAAGAGCCAAGAAAGGTAAGGCTCCCCGAGCCATTTCTCTCTCTGCCCTTCAATTAATCCCTCGTGTGTTTGTTGGACATGTTGGCACAATAAACCTTAACTATCACAAGCTGTATGAGACCCCAATAAATTAATTTTTTTTAATTAGTGAGCTCCTCGAGCTTAGTCTTGTTTGTGCAATATCCCCACACCAGAGCCAAGTGTCAGAACACTGCCTACACACCAAAACAGGGGAGAATGGAGCTGGCTGGGAGGAGCCCCTAAACTGTCTTGTGTAGGGATTTGAGGCTCGTGGTGATGCATCTGCAGTCTCACCTATTAGCCCATCAACTGTAGAGGGCACCTTGAGCTGCCCTGGGGCATCTTGGATGTGGTCAATCGAGCAAGTGGAAATTAAAAATCAGTGCTTTTACCTTATTCCATGGCATCTGTGCTCTTTTAAGAACTATCCAAAGGAAATCAAATTGACAACAGGAATTCAAAAAATTAGGCAGGGAACTTGGGGTTAATGGAAAGAAACCACTTGGGAAAGAAAAGTGAGAGAATCATTGCAGTCCCAATCATGAAATCGTCACAGAATTGTACATGCAAAAACTATTGAATTGGTGCGTGTTTTGCGGAATATGAGTTGAACAACAAAATGTACAATGTACGTGAACATAAAATTTTAAAAAGAAAGAAAAGGTCCTTTTTGTGCAAGTTCCTTCCAGTTGAACCCTTTGATTCAAATAATTAAGTTTGTTTTCTGCAGACTTTTATGTGTTTACCTAGAAAAGAAACATCCAAGGGCCCCCACCTATGGATCAGAAGGAAAGTGTTTGTGACGCTAATGTGCTTACATTTACCTACAATCTAGAAAGCCAACTCACCTGCTGCAATATGGTGAGCCTGGTTGGTCCCGAATGTCTTCCTTGCTTATTGTGTAAAAATAGGACTAACTTTACTTCTGGAGAACTTGGAAGTGAATTTCATCCAGAATATATTCCTTACAGATTAATTTCACAACCGTTTCCTTCTAGGTTCAAAGGAATCACTTGAAAGTTGGGGATAGCCACTTCCAAGAGAGGCTGCAAGTAGTCTTTACTTCAATTGGCCGTCATCCACCATGTCTGTTGTCCTGCCCTTTATTTGAAGACTAGGCTTTTTAAGGTAATCGTTCGGGGGCCACCACCCCAATCTCAAGGTGAGAAATGGGGTCCCAGGTAAGAATTTGGGCATTTTGTAAAGACAGGCCTCTTGAATTTTTCCTTCCACTCTTATTTCTGTCAACTCTAATTTTTTTTCAGTAAGTGAGACAGTGAGTGAGTCAGTGAGTGAGTGAGTGAGTGAGTGAAACAGTGAGTCAGTGAGTGAGTGAGTGAGTGAGTGAGTGAGTGAGTGAGTGAGTGAATGAGTCAGTGTGTCAGTGAGACAGTAAGTGAGTCAGTGAATGAGACAGTGAGTGAGTGAGACAGTGAGTGAGTGAGACAGAGAGTGAGTGAGACAATGAGTGAGTGAGTCAGTGAGTAAGTGAGACAGTGAGTGAGTGAGATTGAGTCAGTGAGTGAGTGAGACAGTGAGTGAGTGAGACAGAGAGTGAGTGAGACAATGAGTGAGTGAGTCAGTGAGTAAGTGAGACAGTGAGTGAGTGAGATTGAGTCAGTGAGTGTAGTGAGTGAGACAGTGAGTGAAACAATGAGTGAGTGAGTCAGTGAGACAGTGAGTGAGTGAGTGAGTCAATGAGTAAGTGAGACAGTGAGTGAGTGAGTCAGTGAGTGAGTGAGACAGTGAGTGAGTGAGACAGTGAGTGAGTGAGTCAGTGAGTGAGTGAGACAGTGAGTGAGTGAGTGAGTGAGTCAGTGAGTGAGTGAGACAGTGAGTGAGTGAGTGAGACAGTGAGTGAGTTAGTAAGTGAGACAGTGAGTGAGTGAGACAGTGAGTCAGTGAGACAGTGAGTCAGTGAGACAGTGAGTCAGTGAGTGAGTCAGTGAGTGAGTGAGTAAGACAGTGAGTGAGTGAGACAGTGAGTGAGTGAGTCAGTGAGTAAGTGAGACAGTGAGTGAGTGAGTGAGTGAGAGTGAGTCAGTGAGTGAGTGAGTGAGACGGAGTGAGTGAGAGTGAGTGAGTACAGTGAGTGAGTGAGTCAGTGAGTGAGTGAGATAGTGAGTGAGACAGTGAATGAGTGAGTGAGACAGTGAGTAAGTGAGACAGTGAGTGAGTGAGTGAGTGAGTCAGTGAGTGAGTGAGTGAGACAGTGAGTGAGTGAGTCAGTGAGTAAGTGAGACAGTGAGTGAGTGAGTGAGTGAGTGAGTCAGTGAGTCAGTGAGTCAGTGAGTAAATGAGACAGTGAGTGAGTGAGTGAGACAGGGAGTGAATGAGAGTGAGTACAGTGAGTGAGTGAGTCAGTGAGTGAGTAAGTAAGTGAGACAGTGAGTGAGTGAGACAATGAGTGAGTGAGTCAGTGAGTAAGTGAGACAGTGAGTGAGTGAGTGAGTGAGTGAGTGAGACAGTGAGTGAGTCAGTGAGTGAGTGAGACAGTGAGTGAGTGAGATTGAGTCAGTGAGTGAGACAGGGAGTGAGTGAGAGTCAGTCAGTACAGTGAGTGAGACAGTGAGACAATGAGTGAGTGAGTCAGTGAGTAAGTGAGACAGTGAGTAAGTGAGACAGTGAGTGAGTGAGTGAGCCAATGAGTGAGACAGTGAGTGAGTGAGTGAGTGTGTGAGACAGTGAGTGAGACAGTGAGTGAGTGAGTCAGTGAGTAAGTGAGACAGTGAGTGAGTCAGTGAGTGAGTGAGTGAGACAATGAGTCAGTGAGTAAGTGAGTGAGTGAGTGAGAGTGAGTGAGTGCAGTGAGTGAGACAGTGAGTGAGTGAGACAGTGAGTGAGTGAGACAGTGAGTGAGTCAGTGAGTGAGTGAGACAGTAAGTGAGTGAGTGAGACAGTGAGTGAGTCAGTGAGTGAGTGAGTCAGTGAGTGAGTGAGTCAGTGAGTGAGTGAGTCAGTGAGTGAGTGTGAGTCAGTGAGTGAGTGAGACAGTGAGTGAGGCAGTGAGTGAGACAGTGAGTGAGACAGTGAGTGAGACAGTGAGTGAGTCAGTGAGTCAGTGAGTGAGTGAGTCAGTGAGTGAGTGGGACAGTGAGTGAGTCAGTGAGTGAGTGAGACAGTAAGTGAGTGAGATTGAGTCAGTGAGTGAGTGAGTGAGACAGGGAGTGAGTGAGAGTCAGTCAGTACAGTGAGTGAGACAGTGAGACAATGAGTGAGTGAGTCAGTGAGTAAGTGAGACAGTGAGTGAGTGAGTGAGTGAGTGAGTGTGAGTCAGTGAGTGAGTTAGTGAGACAGGGAGTGAGGGAGAGTGAGTGAGTGCAGTGAGTGAGACAGTGAGTGAAACAATGAGTGAGTGAGTCAGTGAGACAGTGAGTGAGTGAGTCAATGAGTAAGTGAGACAGTGAGTGAGTGAGTCAGTGAGTGAGTGAGTCAGTGAGTGAGTGAGACAGTGAGTGAGTGAGTGAGTCAGTGAGTGAATGAGACAGTGAGTGAGTGAGTGAGACAGTGAGTGAGTTAGTAAGTGAGACAGTGAGTGAGTGAGACAGTGAGTGAGTGAGACAGTGAGTCAGTGAGACAGTGAGTCAGTGAGTGAGTAAGTGAGTGAGTCAGTGAGTGAGTGAGTGAGACAGTGAGTGAGTGAGACAGTGAGTGAGTGAGTCAGTGAGTAAGTGAGACAGTGAGTGAGTGAGTGAGTGAGTGAGTGAGTGAGTGAGTGAGTGAGACAGTGAGTGAGTGAGTGAGAGTGAGTCAGTGAGTGAGTGAGTGAGACAGGGAGTGAGTGAGAGTGAGTGAGTACAGTGAGTGAGTGAGTCAGTGAGTGAGTGAGATAGTGAGTGAGACAGTGAGTGAGTGAGTGAGACAGTGAGTAAGTGAGACAGTGAGTGAGTGAGTGAGTCAGTGAGTGAGTGAGTGAGACAGTGAGTGAGTGAGTCAGTGAGTCAGTGAGTAAGTGAGACAGTGAGTGAGTGAGTGAGTGAGTGAGTGAGACAGGGAGTGAGTGAGAGTGAGTGAGTACAGTGAGTGAGTGAGTCAGTGAGTGAGTGAGATAGTGAGTGAGACAGTGAGTGAGTGAGTGAGACAGTGAGTGAGTGAGACAGTGAGTGAGTGAGTCAGTGAGTGAGTGAGTGAGACAGTGAGTGAGTGAGTGAGTCAGTGAGTCAGTGAGTAAATGAGACAGTGAGTGAGTGAGTGAGACAGGGAGTGAATGAGAGTGAGTACAGTGAGTGAGTGAGTCAGTGAGTGAGTAAGTAAGTGAGACAGTGAGTGAGTGAGACAATGAGTGAGTGAGTCAGTGAGTAAGTGAGACAGTGAGTGAGTGAGTGAGTGAGTGAGTGAGTGAGTGAGTGAGTGAGTGAGACAGTGAGTGAGTGAGATTGAGTCAGTGAGTGAGACAGGGAGTGAGTGAGAGTCAGTCAGTACAGTGAGTGAGACAGTGAGACAATGAGTGAGTGAGTCAGTGAGTAAGTGAGACAGTGAGTGAGACAGTGAGTGAGTGAGTGAGCCAATGAGTGAGACAGTGAGTGAGTGAGTGAGTGAGTGTGTGAGACAGTGAGTGAGACAATGAGTGAGTGAGTCAGTGAGTAAGTGAGACAGTGAGTGAGTCAGTGAGTGAGTGAGTGAGACAGTGAGTCAGTGAGTAAGTGAGTGAGTGAGTGAGAGTGAGTGAGTGCAGTGAGTGAGACAGTGAGTGAGTGAGACAGTGAGTGAGACAGTGAGTGAGTCAGTGAGTGAGTGAGACAGTAAGTGAGTGAGTGAGACAGTGAGTGAGTCAGTGAGTGAGTGAGTCAGTGAGTGAGTGAGTCAGTGAGTGAGTGAGTCAGTGAGTGAGACAGTGAGTGAGACAGTGAGTGAGACAGTGAGTGAGACAGTGAGTGAGACAGTGAGTGAGACAGTGAGTGAGTCAGTGAGTCAGTGAGTGAGTGAGACAGTGAGTGAGTGAGACAGTGAGTGAGACAGTGAGTGAGTCAGTGAGTGAGACAGTGAGTGAGTCAGTGAGTGAGTGAGACAGTCGTCAACTCTAATTTTTGTTTCTCTTCTAAATGGAGTCCATAGTTCATAGTAGAGATTGTACGAGTGTTTATATATGAGGGACCGTTAAGAAGTTCATTAAAAATTCCATTCTCTTTTATACTTGATGTTAGCTAAAAGTCTGAGAAGAGATAAAAAATGTCCATTATCTTTTAATTCCATTTTCCCACAAACTTTTAAATTGTATTTTATTTACTGGCTAATCTTTTAAAAGTAGTATTGATCATTTTATTGGGGGGGGGCTCTTACCGATCTTATAACAATCCATAATTCAATTGTATTAAGCACATTTGTCCATATGTTGCCACCATCGTTTCCAAAACATTTTCTCTCTAACTTGAGCCCTTGGAATCAGCTCCTTTTCCCCCCTCCCTCGCCCTCCCACAAACTTTCTAATACCTGTTCATTTAAAACCTCTGTGCTCACAATAAAACCTTTGATTTAGATCCCCAAGTTGGGAGCCTCTAAAATATATTTCAAGTATTCCTGGTAAAAAAATATTAACTCATTGCTATGCTGACCATCCTCTTAGCAAACCCAGAAGACTGGAGAAAGGGTTGGTTGGTCACAGAAATCTCAGGACTGCTGAGGCTTGCTCACTGTGGAACTGCAGCCTGGTAGTCTCAAGGAACGCTGGCCTCTGGTGGGGATTGTAGGTACTATAGGTCGATTCTGACAAAGTTACTCTGTACACTAGAACAAACCTTGCTCTGCCCTAAGATAAATACAGAGCTTCCTCTGTAACGCTCTCCCTCTTCTTAACCAAACAGGATGTTTGGTCACCATTGGTTAACAGGGATGGGTCTTTCCTGGCAACATGTCCAAAGTACGTACTTTGGACTCCTTGCAAAGATACAGGTATACGTATAACCTGGTTTTGTTAGATCTCTCGTGTGAAAAATACCTCGGTCCTTGGCTTCGCACGAGAAAGGATTCACATTGACGTCTGGTTTGTGATCCAAGTGAGTTTTTATAAAGGATAGTGTCACGAGCGGTGTGATCAATAAGTACTTCATCTTCTTTGACATTTTCGAATACTGTATTCCCTTCAAGCACACATCAAACAATCCCACCATTGTTAAGTTAACTTGTCATTAGCTATAAGGATAATACAAGATTAACTCAGCATCCTATCAGTTACTGGCCCTTAGTCCCCTTAGGCATGACTTCCTCGGTGTACTCACCTGCGTAGAGGTGGAGAGAGCAGGAGTTGATGTCTCCTCCTTGGTTCCTAGCTCTGAGTTCAAGTCTCTCTACCCAGGCCTGTATAGGCGGTCTTGCTGGCTCTTTGACGTCATTCTGGCTTTCGCCAAGGTCTTATGTTCTGTGGAGCTTCTAGATGCCGCCCTGGTAGGTGATTTACTTCTTTTCAGTGAGTCTGCAGTGTTTCAGCATTTCTTACTGGGTTTTTAGTCTCTCTCAAAATGCAGTCACTTATGTTCGTAGGTGGTGTGTAATTCAGCGTCTTGCAATGAAGTTCCACATCTTGTAAGGTAGCTCCCCATCTTGCACGGCAGTTCCGCATCGTGTAAGGTTGGTTTAACACGCTCTCACCGGGTAGAAGCAGTTTCAGGCATTGCAGTAAACTGAGCACCAGCCAGAGAGAGAGACCATGGCACAGCTACAGGACAGCAGCCCGGCCTCACTGAACTGTGGAGAAGCTGCTGGGGGAGACAAGGTAGTCTCAAAGTTTCTGGCTTTTTCAGTACCATCACCCCGACCCCCGTTGGGAGGCATGGTCCACAATACTGGTTAACCCCATTGGCTGAATTAAGCCCACCTGGCCAAATGGTGTCCCACCCAGGTGTTCTGACTTCCTGTCTCAAAGACCTGAATGTGAGCCCGCCCTCCGGCCTTAAGCCTTTTCCAGCTTCCTGGAAGGGGGGCTTTGGCTTGTAGAGGGACAACTCCTAGTTCTGCCTCTAGCTACCTAACAGTTTCTTATTCAAAAGTACTGTTGAGTTATCTTAAAGAGTGTTGACAATTGTTACCAAGTCTCAAGTACTAGTTGTTTAATACTTTAAAATCATTATTTAAAACTATTATCAAAATTAACTTCCCCCTGCAGGTCTCACAGCTCTGCCTTAAAGAGGTAGGCAGAGTCGGGAACAGGGAGGGAGGGGGGAAAAAGTGGACCTGATGCAAAGGGCTTAAGTGGAGAGCAAATGCTTTGAGAATGATTAGGGCAAGGAATGTACAGATGTGCTTTATACAATTGATGTATGTATATGTATGGATTGTGATAAGAGTTGTATGAGCCCCTAATAAAATGTTTACAAAAAAAAAAAAGGTAGGCAGAATTTTCAGCAGTGGGCCTACTGGTTGTCCTCTGAATCTACTTCTGTACTCTCTGATTATGTCGGAGGGCTCCCTTGCTTGGACTTTCATGGACTCCAGCCACTGTAGAATAATAGCAGGAGATTCTAATGTTGATTCTGTAAGATCTCTCTCTCCGGGCTAGAGTTACACCTCAGTCCTTGGCTCTGCACAAGAAAGAATTCACGCCGAAGCCTGGCTCGTGATCCAAGTGAATTTAATGAGAGTTAGAAGAAGCTTCAGGTTTTATGCGGCACCCATAGGATTCCTTTCGACCATGCAGTCTGGCAGAGACTGCTCAGGGTCACGCAAATATCTCTCTCCCAAGTTTTCCTCCGAAAAAGACCCGACTCAAGTTCTTTCTCAAGTTCTCTCCCCAGTCCCTCCTCTCTCCCCCTGGCTCCTGCCTTTTCAAGGATTCCAGGGGGAGGTGTGGTGAATGACCGCAGGTCAACCCCATTGGCTGAATTGCAATCACCTGGCCCAGGTGGGGCAATCCTGGTTTAACACCCACCCATACCCACCACGGGAAAACTTAGGCCTTTGTTCTCCTGCTTGGCTTTCCTGGGCATGCGTCAATGGACATCCCATCCCTGCCTATCTGCCTAACAATTCCACCCTACTTCCAAAATCATCCCTATCTCCTATCCTCATAAGGTGGCCTGCATCCTGTGTTTCTGTTCTGTCTGTGATCAGCTTCTACTTCCTACTTTCCCCATTCTCTCACAACTTCTAACATAGAAGTTATAAAGGGGCTAGGTGCAACTAAGCTCTTTGAATCCATTCAGACTCATTTCTGGCTCATAATGTAGACCTGCCCCATAGACTTGCCATGTTCTCCCAAAGAGTAGCTGATAAATTTGAATAAAACACTGACCTCTAGCTAGCGCGCGCACACACACACACACACACACAAAACTGGAGAAAAAAAAGCTACACTGGGTGGAGCTTTCATTGTATTTTTTCCCCACTTAGTGAGCATCAAGAAACCCTCTCTGAGTTAGTGCACCCAGTGGCATCTCCTGGGAAGGTTCTCTCTGGTCCCGGTGAATTTTTCATGAAAGTAGTTTCACTCAAACCTTGTTTTTTGGGATGGCCGATTTAAGAGAACAGTGTGTGGATGTTAAATTTTGTTAACTGCTCAGGAAAATTGCTACAGAACAGCTTACAAGGGCAGCACTATGGAAAAAACTCAAGTGTATGAGTGGTTTTCTTGTTTTAAAAAGGTGAAATTCCGATTGATGACAAACCTTATTCTGGATGTCTGTCAACTTCCCAACCGGATGAAAATATTGACTCATAGTGCATTTGGAGTTCGTTCCACAAAGTCAGACTATTAATCAAGCGTTCTATTTAGAGGTCCTGAAAAGATTGTGTAACAGTGTGTGACCAAAAACAGGTCTGAGTTGTGGCAGACGGGGGACTAGTTTTGTCACCTCACTAATGCACCTGCTCATACAGCCATCTCAGTGCGCCAGTTCTGGGCAAAAACCAGTATGCCTCTCTAGCCCCACATACTTGACTCACCTGACCTTGGATTATTGACTGGAAAAGATACATATTTGCACACATGTTAAAGACAGATGACTCAACAGAATGTTCCAGTTATATAACAATATCATTGATATCACATGTAAGTAAAATTTAGCTGACAATCATCCACGAAAGGTCACAGCAGTACATTGACAGGGAACTGCCAGAGCTTCAGGCTAGATTCAGAAGATGATGTGGAATAAATGATATCATTGCTGATGTCAGATGGACTTTGCCGGGAAGCAGAGAGTACCAGAAAGACGTGTACTTGTGTTTTATTGACGTTACCAAGGCATGTGACTATATAGATCATAACAAACTATGGCCAACCTTGAGAAGAATGGGAGTTCCAGGACATTTGATTGTGCTCGTGTAAGCCTCGTACATGGATCAAGAGGCAGCCGTACAAACAAAACAAGGGAATATTGCGTGGCTTAAAATCAGCAAAGGTGTGGGGCAGGGTGTATCCTCTCACTATACTTATTTAATGTGTATGCTGAGCAAATAATCAGAGAGGCTGTATTATATGAAGAAGAATGGGTATCTAGTTTGGAAGAAGGCTTATTACAAGCCTTCAATACGCAGATGACACACCTTGCTTGCTGAAAGTGAGGAGAACTTGAGGCACCTCCTGGTGAAGGTCAAGAACTGCAGCCTTCAGTAAGAATTACTGACATATAAAGAAAATGAAAATCCTCACAACCTGATCAATAGGTACTATCATGGTAAATGGAGAAAAGATTGAAGTTGTTCAGGATTTTTGGATTGCTTGGATTCATAATTAATGTTTATGGAAGCAGCAGTCAAGAGATCCAAAGACAAAGCTATATTTGATAAATTTGCTGTGCAAGAACTCTTTAGAATATTAAAAAGAAGGGATATTACTTTGAGGACTAAGATGTTCCTAACCCAAGCCTTGGTATTTTCAGTAGCCTTAGATGCATGTTAAAGTTGGACACTGAATAAGAAAGACCGAAGAAGTATTGATATCATTGAATTGTGGTGCTAATGAAGAATATCGAAAGCACCACAGACTGCGACAAGGACCAGCACATCTCTTTTGGAATAAGTACAGGCAAAGTGTTCCTTAGAGGCGAGGATGGCGAGACTTCGTCTCACATACTTTGGGCATGTTTGCAGGAGAGACCAGTCCCTGGAGAAAGACATCATGTTGGTAAAGTAAAAGGACAGCAAAAGAGAGGAAAGCGCTCAACAAGATAGTGGCTGCAACAATGGGCTCAAGCACAGGGAAAATCATGAGCGTGGCACAGGACCGGACCAGGAAGGTGAAAGCAGGGGGTGGGGGGAGGTTCCCAGGGCCCTGTTTATGAGAAGACCACACCCACAAGGCATCGCCATCTGACTGGGGCCTGATTGACAGGTTGAATATCACTCCTACATTTTCATATAGCTTCAAGGTGACATGAAATTATGTAACTAGCACGAAAGGTGTGGGGAATTACAAAATAATATTTAGATATAATCAGGAGACTATCATATGGCAGCTTAGGAGCATTTCCTAATTGTTGGGTTATAAAAACATTCTTTTTTCCAAATTGTTTGAAACTAGCTCATGTGCCACCAAGGCATTGAAGTCAGTTGCAAGTTTGCTTTTCCTCCTGTAACCTCTCAGAGCAGTGCTTATATGTGATAGATAAGGGAATTTCAGGGTGTTCAAGGCTGTGACACTTTTAATTTAATTAAATTCTCCTGTTTTTTAAAAATCATTTTATTGGGGCTCATGCAACTCTTATCACAAAGTCCACACATCCATCCATCGTGTCAAGCACATTTGTACATTCGTTGCCCTCATCATTCTCAAAACATTTGCTTTCTACTTGAGACCTTGGTATCAGCTCCTCATTTTTCCCCTCCCTGTCCGCTCCCCCCTCCCTCATGAACCTTTGATAATTTATAAATTATTATTATTTTGTCATGTCTTACATTGTCTGACATCTCCCTTCACCCACTTTACTGTTTTCCGTCCCCCAGGGAGGAGGTTATATGTGGATCCTTGTAATCGGTTCCCCCTTTCCATCTCACCCTCCCTCCACTCTCCCAGAATTGCCACTCACACCACTGGTCCTGAAGAGATCATCTGCCCTGGATTCCCTGTGTTTCCAGCTCTTATCTGTACCACTGTACATCCTCTGCTCTAGTCAGATTTGTAAGGTAGAATTGGGATCATGATAGTGGTGGTGGTGGGAAACATTTAGGAGCTAGAATAAATTATGTTTCATCGTTGGTACACTGCACCCTAACTGGCTGGTCTCCTCCCCATGACCTTTCTAATTTTTCCTGTTTTAGTTGTGGACTATAACACATATGAAGAAAAACACATTACACCTATGTTGCATGTTATACACCTGTTGCATCAAAACTGACAGTATCTCAGAAACACCACCCCCAGAGCCCCTACCCTCACCCCATGCAACTTTCTTCTTCCCACCCACTCCCACCCTCCCTTTCCCCTTCCCTGTCTCTCTCCTTTCCACCTCCAACTTCTGGCCTCATCAGAGCATTCAAAGTCCTTTCCTTCAGTATGACACCATTTTTATCTCTTTATAATAATTCTGTCATAACTATTTCTCTTTATGAGATTGACTAATGTTGACGGGCAATAACTGCTCCAATATCAGTTTGTGTTTTCTGCTCTCCTTCTTTGGGGCATATGCTGAGTGGAGAAAGATTATAGCATCCCGTGGTATTTTGATTCGCATATGCTTCGGAAGTTGGACATTAAATAAGAAAGACTGAAGAAGAATTGATGCATTTTAACTGTAGTCCTGGTCAAGAACATTGAAAGTACAACAGACTGAGTGAAGGCCAAACAGCTCTGTCATACTTAAGAGGTTCTACTGAAATATGTATCATGAGGAATAAGAGAGAGCAGAAAGATATCATGGGCAGCTGTGCCAGGGGAGATGGACAGAGCTCTCTCTCCTAACCAGCACCACCATCCCAATAAAACACATGGTGCTTTTGGGCTTCATGACTGACTGACAGTGACTTCAAAAATTATTTTTTCATAGGAACTCAAGATAATAAATCTCCTTTGAACACTGGGTCATAAAGATTACTATGAGACTTCATGAAAACCATTAACTCAAAAAAGACAAATCATGTTCTTCCTGGAGAATTCATTTACAAGGGCATGGAGTATGTTGTGCTTGCCTAATGCTGCTTCTGAATTGGAAGAGGATATCATTGACAGGAAACAGAAATTGATATGTCAGTACGTAGACACAGAAGGTGCCAAAGAATGAGACACATGAAGAGATAGCTACTGTGATAAAGTTACTACAAAAAATATCAAAATTAAGTTGAGTGCCATATGACTAGATACACAGTTTTTTTAAAACGCTTTATTAGGGGCTCATACAACTCTTATCACAGTCCATACATATACATACATCAATTGTATAAAGCACATCTGTACATTCTTTGCCGTAATCATTTTCTTTTCTTTCTTTCTTTTTTTTCCCTTTTCTTTTTTTACATTTTATTAGGGACTCATACTACTCTTATCACAATCCATACATATATATATACATCAATTGTATAAAGTACATCCATACATTCCCCGCCCCAATCATTCTGAAAGCATTTGCTCTCTACTTAAGCCCTTTGCATCAGGTCCTCTTTTTTTTTCCCCTCCCTCCCCGCTCCCCCCTCCCTCATGTGCCCTTTGTAATTTATACATCGTTATTTTGTCATATCTTGCCCTATCCGGAGTCTCCCTTCCCCCCTTTCTCTGCCGTCCCTCTCCCAGGGAGGAGGTCACATGTGGATCCCTATAATCAGTTCCCCCTTTCCAACCCACTCACCCTCCACTCTCCCAGCATCGTCCCTCATACCCTTGGTCCTGAAGGTATCATCCACCCTGGATTCCCTGTGCCTCCAGCTCTCATATGTACCAGTGTACAACCTCTGCCCTATCCAGCCCTGCAAGGTAGAATTCGGATCATGGTAGTTGGGGGGAGGAAGCATCCAGGATCTGGGGGAAAGCTGTGCTCTTCGTCGGTACTACCTTGCACCCTGACTGACCCATCTCCTCTCCTAAACCCCTCTATGAGGGGATCTCCAGTGGCCGACACTTGGGCCTTGGATCTCCACTCTGCACTTCCCCCTTCATTCAATGTGGTATATATATATATATATATATATATATATATACACACACACACACACACACACATATTCTTTTTTTTTTTGCATGATGCCTTATACCTGGTCCCTTTGGCACCTCGTGATCGCACTGGCTGGTGTGCTTCTTCCATGTGGGCTTTTTTGCTTCTGAGCTAGATGGCCGCTTGTTTATCTTGAAGCCTTTAAGACCCCAGACACTATCTCTTTTGATAGCCGGGCACCATCAGCTTTCTTCGCCACATTTGCTTATGCACCCATTTGTCTTCAGCGATCCTATCATGGAGGTGTGCAGCCAATGATATGATGATTTTTTGTTCTTTGATGCCTGATAAGTGATCCCTTTGGGATCACTCGCTCACTCAGGCTGGTGTGTTCTTCCATGTGGGCTTTGTTGCTTCTGAGCTAGATGGCCGCTTGTTTATCTTCAAGCCTTTAAGACCCCAGTCACTATGTCTTTTGATTGCCGGGCACCATCAGCTTTCTTCACCACATTTACTTTTTCACCCACTTTGGCTTCAGCAGTTGTGTCGGGAGAGTGAGCATCATAGAGTACCAATTTAATAAATGAAAGTATTCATGCATTGAGGGAGTGCTTGAGTAGAGGCCCAAGGTCCTTCCGCCACCTTAATATTAAACCTATAAATGTAGACAATTAGATCTATTTCCCCATCCTCATATATATGTTTGCATGTATACGTCTTTGTCTAGACCTCCATAAATGCCCCTTGACTCCCAGCTCCTTCCTCCCTCTCCCTTGACTTTCCTCCTGCCCCACCACCATGCTCCGTCCCCACCTGGGCTACAGCTATACCTCTTCTCTACACAACCTTACCCTCGATCGTTCCCCATCAGGCCTGTCACTCCCCCCTCACTACCATTTTGTGTCCCATGTTGTTCCCTTGTCCCTGTGTTTATTAACACCACTTCCTTACCCTCCTCCCCCTCCCCTACCCGGATCTGTCTGTCACCCCGGAACTGTCAGTCCGATTGTTTTTCCTCCAGATAGTTCATCCAGCCTGTCCTATTCAGACAGACCTGTGGAGACACTAACATGCACGAAAACAAAACAGAGGAAAACAAAGCAACAGTATACAACCAGGCAATAAAACAACAAAAACAAACCACTGACAAAGAACAAAACAAAACACTTCACAAAAGAAAGGCTTGTAGTTCGTTCAAGGATCTTTTGCTGGCCCTTAGGAGCATTTTCCAGTCCAGTCTGTTGGGGCACCACGCCCTGGCCCCAAAGTCCACTTTCAGCATTCCCTGGGGACCTTGCCACTCCATTCCCTGCTGTTCCACTGCACTCCCCCAGTGCTTTGCCTCGGTGTGTTGAGATCAGGTCAGGTGCAATTCCCACACTGTGTCTCCGGTGCTGTCCCCTGTATCGCCCTTAGTCACTGAGGGGCATCATGTCTCATAGTAGGGCCAGCCATGTTGTTCTCTCTGTGGACTAGCTGCTCTACTCAGGAACATCATCCTCACGGCCTCGTGGGCTAGGCTGTGTTCCACTCTCTCCTCCTGCCCCTTCATCTGCTCCCGTGTGCTCTGATCAGATATGTCCATCTCCCGGAGCTGCAGAGTCAATGTCATCCTTTGAAACAAATTCTTTTCGGGGGAGGGGCAGGAATCCACTTAATTTTTGGTGTTGGGCCCTACTCCATGCCAGGATATTGCATTCACACCTTGCGGCACTGGGTTGAAGTCTGGTCCCACTTTCCCTGTGGAGATATAAACAATACCCTCCCCTTGGGTGGATTAGTGCCCCATGCCCCCACTTCCCTTTTCTTCCTTATATTCATCCTTTTATTTTCCTTTCCCCACCTCCTCCACTGTTGTCTACCATGTGCATCCCTGGTTTTGATCTGGTCTCTTCCATACTACACAGTCTTCACCCCAGAAATGTTTGTATACAGTAGCTTTTTCCCCTATGCCACTTTTGCATTTAAAAAAATTTTTTTTAATACTTACCTCAGCGGGCTCATGTTCTACTTGTCCTTTTGTGCCTGACTTACTTCGCTTGGCATGATTTCCTCCAGTTCTTCCCATGCCGCTATGTGCCTCATACGTTCATCACTGCTTTTTACTGATGCGTAGTACTCCATTGTATGTATATACCACAGTTTTTTAATCCAATCGTCAGTTGATGGAAATTTGGGTTGCTTCCAACTCCTTGCAATTGTGAACTGTGCCGCAATGAACATTGGAGCACAGATGTCTGGTCTTGGTTTGTTCCTTGCCTCTTCTGGGTATATGCCCAGTAGGGGGATTGCTGGGTCATATGGTTACTCTATTTCCATCTGTTTTAGGTATCGCCAGATTGATTTCCATAGTGGCTGTACATACTTACAGGCCCACCAGCACTGGATGAGAGTTCCTGTCTCCCCACAGCCCCTCCAACACTTGTTGCTTTCTGATTTTTTGAATTGGTCTACCTTTGAGGGTGTCAGGTGGTACCTCATTGTTGTTTTAATTTGCATTTCTCTTATGGCTAAAGATCGGGAACATTTTCTCATATGTTGTTGGCCATTCAGATTTCTGTCCCTGTAAAATTTCTGTTCAAGTCCTTTGCCCACCTTTCAAGTGGGCTATTGGTTTTTTTCTTTTTGGAAGCTAGCAGAGTATTGTAGATTTTAGTAATAAGACCTTTGTCTGATGTGTCATTGCTAAAGATGTTTTCCCAGTCTGTGGACTCTCTTATTACTCTCTTGGTGAATTCTTTAGATGTACACATGTGTTTTATCTTCAGTATATCCCATTTGTCGATTTGTGCCTCCTCTGTGTTTGTGTCCTTCCCTATTTCTGATAGCCTGTGTATTCCCTGCGCCAAAGTTCTCAAGTTGGTCCCAATTCCCTCATTGATGGCCCTAATAGTTTGGGGTTTAACTTCAAGGTCTGTGATCCACCTTGAGTTTATTCTTGTGCATGGAGTGAGATAAGGGTCTTGCTTCATTTTTCTGCATGTGGATATCCATTTTTTCCAGCACCACTTGTTAAAGAGGGCATTGGCTTCCCATTTGATATATTTGGGGCCCTTATCAAAGATCAGCTGTGTGTATGCTGATGCTTTTATTTCTGGGTTTTCAGTTCTCTTCCATTGGTCTGAGTATCTGTCATTGTACCAATACCATGCAGTTTTGAGAACTGTGGCTGCATAGTATGTGCCAAAGTCAGGTAATGCAAGCCCTCCCACGGTGTCCTTCTTCTTGAGGAGTTCTCTGCTAATTCTGGGTTTCTTCCCTCTCCATATGAAGTTGGTAATCAGTTTTTCCATTTCTTTGAAGATAGATGATGGTAATTGTATCGGGATAGCATTAAACTTATATAGTGCTTTTGGCAGAACTGACATCTTAACTATATTAAGTCTCCCAATCCAAGAGCATGGAATATTCTTCCATTTGTTGAGGTCGCTCTTGGTTTCTTGTAATAGTGTTCTATAGTTTTCCCTATATAGATCTTTTGTTTTTTTAGTCAGGTGTATCCTTAGATATTTCACTTTGTGTTTGGCTATTGTGAAGGGTACCACCTTTTTGATCTCTTCTTCTGTGGTCTTATCTGATGTGTATAACAGTCCGATGGACTTCTGTTTGTTGATCTTGTATCCTGCCACTCTGCCAAACTCCTCTATTGCTTCCAGTACTCCCCTTGTGGAACTTTTGGGATTTTCCATATATAGAATCATATCATCTGCAAATAACAATAGTTTCACCTCTTCCTTCCCCAGACGTATACCTTTGATGTCACTTCTTTGCCTTATGCTGTTAGCTAAAACCTCCAGCACGATATTAAATATGAGTGGGGACAAGGGGCATCCTTGTGTGGTCCCCTTTTTCAGTGGGATTGTGTTAGTCTTTTCTCCATTGACTATCACTTTGGCTGTTGGTTTTTCATATATAGCTTGTACTGTCTTGAGGAACTTTCCTTCCATTCCTATCTTCGCTAGTGTCTTAAACAGGAATTGGTGTTGGATGTTGTTGAATGCTTTTTCTGCGTCTATTGATATAATCATGTGATTCTTATACTTTTTCATGTCAATGTGGCGAATAATACTAATGGTCTTTCGTATGTTGAACCATCCCTGCATCCCTGGTATGAATCCCACTTGGTCATGGTGAATTATTTGTTTTATATACTTTTGTATTCTGTTGGCTAGTATTTTGTTAAGGATTTTTGCATCAATGTTCATTAGGGATATCGGTCTGTAGTTCTCGATTCTTGTGGGATCTTTGCCCAGTTTGGGTATCAGAGTTATACTAGCTTCATAGAAGGAGTTTGGGAGTTTGCCATCTTTTTCTATGTTCTGGAAAAGTTTGTGTAGGATTGGTATTAGTTCTTCCCTGAATGCTTGGTAGAATTCTCCAGTGTAGCCATCTGGTCCAGGGGATTTTTTTGTTGGTAATCCCTTGATAACCTTTTCTATTTCTTCTATTGCTATGGGTCTGTTGAGATTCTTGATGTCCGCCGAGGATAGTCTAGGGAGGGATTGTTTTTCCAGGAATTTGTCCATGTCTTCCAAATTGTTGAATTCATTGGAGTATAATCCTTCATAGTACTGTGTAACTATCCTTTTGATTTCATTAGGGTCTGTTGTAATGACCCCTCTTTCATCCCTTATTCTTGCTATTGAGATTTGTTCCCTCCTTTCTTTGGTTAGGTTTGCCAATGGTCTATCGATCCTATTTATCCTTTCAAAGAACCAACTTTTAGCGATATTAATTTTTTCCATAGTTTTTTTATTTTCCCTCTCCATGAATCTCAGCCCTGATTTTTATTTTTTCTTTTGCTATTAGTAGGGTTGTCCTGCTGACTCTGCTCTAGTTTTTGTAAATTTTGTGTCAGCGTATCCGTCATGAGTCTCTCTTCCTTTCTTAGGTGTGCATGTATTGCTATGAACCTTCCTCTGATGACTGCCTTTGCTGTGTCCCATAAGTTTTGGTACGTCGTGTGCTCATTTTCGTTGGTTTCGAGAAATTTCCTGATTTCGTCTCGGATCTGCACCAGTATGCACTCCTTTTGCAGTAGAGAGTTATTCATCCTCCAATTATTTGCTCTTATTTTCTTTGTCTTCCTTTTGTTGATTTCCAGTCTTATGGCACAGTGGTCAGAGAGAGAGGTCTGTATTATTTCAATGTGCTTAAATTTATGTAGATTTGCCTTATGCCCCAGCATGTGGTCTATCTTCGAATATGTGCCATGGGGACTTGAAAAGAATGTGAAATTTTTTGTATTTGGATGAAAAGCTCTAAATATCTATTAGGTCAAATTGTCTAATTGTGGAGATTAGCTCCCTAGTCTCCTTGTTGAGTTTCTTTCCCTGTGATCTATCTTTTTCAGTGAGTGGTGTGTTGAAGTCGCCCACTATAATTGTCGAGTCTGTGATTTCTTTCTTAATCTTTTGGAGTGTTTGGTTGACGTATTGAGCTGGTCTCTCATTCGGGGAATATATGTTTACAATGCTTAGTGGTTCATTGTCTATGGTTCCCTTGAGCATTATATAGTGTCCCTCCTTATCTCTTTTTATGGTTTGCACTTTGAGGTCAATTTTATCCGAGATAAGGATTGCAACCCCTGCTTCTTTTGTATTGCTGTTTGCTTGGTAGGTCCTTCTCCAGCCTTTGATTCTCAGCCTATTTTTGTCTGTAGCCTTGAGATGTGTCTCCTGTAGGCAGCAAATTAATGGGTTGTGTTTTCTAAGCCATTCTGCTAGTTTCAGTCTTTTAATGCCTGAGTTCAGGCCATTGATATTCAGGGTTATTATCTCAATGTGCGGACTCTGTGATGCCATTTTATACCTTTTGTGTTGGGAGTTTTCCTACTTTATTTTATCATTAGTATGTGTTTTGCGTGTGTTTCATTCTTGACTTCTTTCCATCCTTAAGCCATTGCTATCTTGGGGTCTGTTTTCTCTTTGTTGTGGTCTGGGTGAAGTTGTTCTATGTGTTGGTCTCTTATTTGTGCTTGGTGAGTGTTGTTCTTCTGCCCATACTGAGTCGGCGAGGATCTTTTGTAAGGCTGGGTTTGTTGTAACGTATTTTTTTAGTTTTTCCTTGTCTGGGAAGACTTTTACTTCTCCATCGATCTTGATTGATAATTTGGCTGGGTAGAGTATTCTTGGATTTGCGTTGTTTTCCTTCAACTTTTGGAATATGTTACTCCACTCTCTCCTTTTTTGCATCGTTTCTGCTGATAAGTCTGAACATATCCTTATGTGGTGACCTTTATATGTGATTGCTTTTTTTGCCCTAGCTGCTCTCATGATTTTCTCCTTTTCCTCAAAGTTGGATAGTTTAACTATTATGTGCCTTGGTGATTTCTTCTTGGGGTCCCGTCGTAGATACACAGTTTTATAAAAGACAACTAAATGAGAATTATTTTTCTAACCCAAATTCACTGTATAGGAAATGTATAAAACTCTCTATAATGAAAGGATGTAATTTTTAAAATTACATCTTCTTCTGCAACTTTAACTCCTAGTACAAAGCGCCTCTTTATCAGTGCTCACTGGTGCTAATGATACTCTTGTTACTGTGCCCTTCTTTGTGTATATAAATGACCTAATAAATGTTCCTGATAACCAAAAATAATAGCTGTCCAGCCAGATGATAACACTGCCAGTGGCATTCAGTTATCTTGTACATTGACACAAACAAGAAGAAACTCTTTATTCTTGTTCTGACTTTCACTTTGTGTTCCTAAATCACCAGAATGCCAGAGCTGGAATTTAGTGGTTTTCACTCAAATATGAATTCTTTCCCTAAAAGGGGTGGGGGTGGGGGAGAGCATATGTACCAAATACGATATCACCTGTTCAAGTCAGTGATCCCAAATGCAATTGAACCAGTAGCAACAGCCAGCGATTTACCTGCAGGTGAATCTGCCCGAGTAGACTCCTTTGGGTCTCTTAATTAGTCACATCGCCCGTGAAGCCCGAGAGGGATGAAACCCCTGGAGGTTAAGGCAGGCCTCCAGTGTTCCTTCTGCAGTGCTTCTTCACACATGATGAGAGCTGGACTAAGTGGCTTCCCACTCGGCACAACTCTACTTCATGCCCCAGCCCATGCGACTCACAGGCAAGGACCACTACCAAAAGATCCCCTCCCAGAGCCTTTGTGTCCCCTTTGCTCAGCGCATGAACTAAAAACCCACTGTTCTCTAATTCAGCACTGGGGTACAAGTTGAAGCCTTCTGGATCTGGGTGGATCAAGGATAGTAAGCGTTCCTAGGTATTCTGCAACATTCCCTCTGGTGTGGCAGTGAACGGTTGAAATAGATTTGTGATGAAACACAAGCCCTATTGCAAAGTTTAGGGGTTGAGGCAATTCATACCCCAATCCAAATTCATGGGATCAATTCCATGGGTCTTGGGAGTCTCTTCAGTAGGGTTTGCCACTTTTCCTGCCAAAGCAGATGGGCTGCCCTTTCACACTGCCTCCTAGTCCCAGGTTTAGATAGTGCCTATCACTTTAGGATGCTTGTACAAGGGAGCCTAACTCTTCCAAAATCTCACTGGACTTGTATCAGCCCTGGAGACTGGTTGCTCATAAAGCAGCAGTAATTCCATTCAGGGAAAGACACATCACAGGGATAATAATTTTTAGACACTAAACCCTAAGCCAACGAATTTTTTTCTTTCAATGCTTTATGCAAGATTTAACTGTCGTAGAGCACTATTCAAACCTTCCTTCTCTCTTTCAAAGTTTTTTTTTTTATTAATCATTTTCTCGGAGGGTCTTACCAAGGAATTTTTCAAACCATAAATCCTTAGTTCAATGAGCCCTGCTGGTACAAAGTTTTGAGTGCTTGGCTCCTAACCAAAATGTCAGTTGTTGGAATCAGTCTGCAGCCATAAATAGTACAGCCTTGGCACTTCTATTCTATCGTATAGGGTCCTTATGAATTGGAATAGACTTGATGGGCCTGGGTTTGTTGGGGTTTTTATTGTTTGTTTTATTCCTTTAATCCACCTATTTCATGACCACTTTTCCATTGATTCAATGATCTTTGGGGTTTCACAGGTTAGCTTTTGCTACCTAACCATTAAAAAATAAACAATAACAAACCTTGTTGTCACAGCAACCCCACAGGACAAAGTAGAACTGCCCCATACGGTTCCCAGGCTGCAATCCTTATGGAAGCTGACTGCCACAGTTTTCTTCCAATAACTGTTAGGTTTGAACTCACAACGTTTTGCTTAGCAACAGAGCTCTGAACTATGTGCCACCAGGACGTCTTTCCCCCCAAAAAAACAAACTACCTTTAAAACAAGAGAGTTTAAGTCAATAATTCCTTTTTTCCTCACTCTTCTACAGTTGGGCAATTTGTGCCAGGGCTTATGGACAACAATGTGCTGGAATGGCTTCCGAGATAAGAGCAGAAAGAAGTTCGGGGGGAGGGGGGGTGTTACAGACCTAAATTCACTGTTGAAGCATCATCTTGATCTAAACAAATCAGAGGCCTGCCCAGGTTCAAGGGTGGAGAAATGGATTCATTTTTCATTAGAAAGAGCTGCAAAGACTTCAAGCTATTGAGTAGAGTAGGGTGAAATCCCCATAAGAGGAGGGACCTTAGGAAGTGTTGGTGTAGTGCTTGGCATCATGGGTGCTAGGAAACTCTGGGCTTGCCCACACTACTCCTGGACAGATGAGGGCTAATTAGGATGGTCAGAAGAGAACTTTGTAAGGGTTGGAGTATTTCTCACTGGTCCTCAAATGTTACCTGGGAGCAAAGAAGAATGATGCATATAAAAATAGTATTTACTCAAAGATAACTCAGCCTTGACCTAGAAAATGAGTATGGTGATAATATTGAAAACTAACTGCATAATCCTGACATTGAGTGGAACACACTGGTAAGAGGCAAAATAAGCTTGAAGCCCAAGATCCAAGTTGAGGTCAGAAGAGAGAATGACTATTCTGTGCCCATGGGAAGCCCCAGGACTCACTACAGAGGGTCATGTTTCTCGTGCCCAAGTGAGCAGAGCACCTGCACAGACACAATAAGTGATACTTCACGAGGCACAAGAAGCAGGTGTGCACACGTTTTGTTGAAAGGAGCAGGACAGGAAGAGTGGCACGTATCAGGATCCACAGCCAGGAAGTTTTCTCCATTTATCGAGATGTTGACTTGGTTGTGAGGATTTTTACTTTATGTTGAGATGTGGTCTACTGGACTTGTTGTAGTTGTTAGATGCCATGGAGTCAGTTCTGACCCCTAGCAACGCTATGCACAGCAGGACGAAACGCTGCCCAGTCCTGCGCTATCCTACAGTTGGTCTTATGGTTGAGGCCATTGTTGCAGCCCCCGTGTCAGTCCATCTCCTTGGGAGCCTTCCTCTTTTTTGCTGCCCCTCCACTCTACCAAGCGGACTGGTCTCTCCTGACAACATGTCCAAAGTATGAAAGACAAGTCTCGCCATCCTTGCCTCTAAAGAGCACTCCAGCTGTACTGCTTCCAAGACAGACTTGTTGGTCCTTTCGGCAGTCCGTGGGATTTTCAGTATTCTTTGCCCGCACCACAATTTAAATGGAGCAATTCTTCTTCATTCTTCCATATTCAGTGTCCAGTGTTCGCAAGCATCTGAGGTGATTGAAAATATCATGGAACGGTTCAGGTCCACCTTGTTTCTCAAATAACATTTGTCGAAGCTGCCCATTTTGGAGGACGTGGCCAATGAAAACCTTACAAAGACGGTTGCCTTTAGTATTCATCAGGAAATGCTTCGAACCTTCTTTGGTTTCAGAAAGCAAGTGTGGTAGTTACATAATCTGGCATCAATTTGAGGATTAAGAGTGTGGGTTGTAGCCTGTCAATCAGGACATAGCCATTGAGGCCTCTGTGTGGGCATGGCCTTCTCCTGAGGATTCTTGGAACTCCTATATTTCCTCCTTGGAGGTGGAAGACACCCTTTCTCTCTCTGCTTACTCCCTGTGAGACATTCCTGAGGAGAAACCACATGGACCCTTGATAAGCCCTGGGAGCTGGAGAAGCCACATGGAGATCCCTGCCAGTGCTGAGATGCTTACAACACCACTGGATTCACAAGACTTCCTACCCACTGGCCTGTGATTTTCCTGCATTCGGCATCATTGCATGTGTTTCCTGAGTCTGAAGAGGACTCTATAGATTCGTATCAGACATATGGGCTAATATCAGAGTTATGGACTTGATCTAGACTGGACTGGGATGTTTTCTCAATATTCAATTACTCTTGTATATAAAGCTCTTTCCTATACACTTATGTGTGCTTATGAATTTGTTTCTCTAGGCTACCCGGACTAACACAACAAGGTTGTATCATTTGCACATCTGCATAGATTGTGAAAAAGTCTTCCTCTAATCCTGATATCATAATCTTCTAATAATTGAGTTTTTCAGATTATTTGTGTACTTTGTACTGTATCCTGAACACAATATACAGATGGAAAAATATGGTGAAAGGATAGAATCCTTATGCAGACCTTTCCTAATTTTAGACCACTCTCTTTTGTTCTGTTGTTCTATGCACAGGTTCTGCACATTAAGTATTGTGGAATTCTCATTGTTCACAACATTATTCATAATGTGTTATGATCCACAAAGGCAGATCCCATTACATGGTAAATAAAACTCAAGTAAACATCTCTCTGGTATTTTCTGCCTTCTGTCAAGATCACTGTGCCATTAACAATGATGTCGCTTTTTTCATGTCCTTTGAATCCAACTCGAATTGCTGGCAGTTCCCTGACAACAGACCGTTGTAACTTTTTTTAATCATCCGCAGCAATAGTTTACTTGCATGTGATATTAGGCAATAATTTCCACATTTGTTGGACTGCTTTTGGATGGACACAAATACAGATTTGTTCCAGTTAGTTGGCCAAGTAGCTCGCCTTCCCATTTTCTTGATGTAGATGAGCGAGTGCTTCTAGCATTGTGTCCATTTACCGAAACATGTCATTCAGGATTCTATCAGCTCCTGGAGCCTTGTTTTCCAACAATGACTTCAGTTTGGCTTGAATTTATTCCTTGAGTCCGTCAGGATCATATTCTACCTCCTGAAATGGCTATTGAGCAGTTCTTTTAGTACAAGGATGCTATATTTATTCCATCTTCTTTTGGTGCCTCATGTATTGTTCAATATTTTATCTAGAGAATCCTAGATGGTTGCAACTTGGGGTTCAAATGGTTTTTTTGTTTTTAGTTCTTTTAGTCTGAGGAAAGCGGAGTGTGTCCTTCCTGTTTACTCCAGGTCTTTGTGCATTACACTGTAATGCATCATGTTCTTTTCCCAAGCCACCCTTTCAAATGAGTTCATCTCTTTTGCTTCATAATTTCTTGCATTTGTTTGAGTGCTCTCCGTTTAAGAACATGTTTCAGAGTCTTTTCCGATATCCCTACGGGTCTTCTCTTTATTTGTAGGGACATGTTTGCTTTCTTCATGTCAGATGTTCTTGATGTCAAGGCACACCTGATCTTCGGTCATTAGTGTTCCAAACAGAAACCTGTTCTTAAGATGGTCCTCAATTTCAGTGGGGTTATAATCAAAGTTGTCCTATGCTCTCATACATTTGTTTTAATCTTCCCCACCTTCAATCTGAATTTACATATTAGGAGTTGATGGCCTGTTCTTCAGTCAGCCCAGCCTTGTTCAGGCTGATGATCTTGAGTAAAATGTATATGCAGAGTTTTACAGGCAAGGAATTTCCTTCATATGATACTTAAAGTGTCGCCTAAGGGATGAAGAAGAGGCCTTCTAGTTTGCCTGTATCCGGGGTTAGATCAGCACACTAAGGAAAGCTTACTCAGCTAGCCACACCTGTTCCGTGGCACCTCATCCGGACCTGCTTTCTCACCGAGTCTGCAGAAGTGAGTCGTTGAGATAGACCTGCAGCCCACAAAGCTGAAAACATCTGCTCTCTCCGCCTCTGATCCCAAACAATGTGGCTGTGCGCTCTATCGATGCGATATGCTGCTATGATGTTGCATCTTGCTCCCTTCCAACCACCAAACTGCAACTTTGTTTTAGGGCAGTGATACGGGGAAGGCTGCGCAGTGCACAGTCCCGTGGGAACACTTCCTGGACCCATTTGCTTGCTTGCTCTCTTTCTCGGGAAGCAATCCGCTCTCATTGAACGCCCAGGCCTTCAGCGGAGGGCACTGCCTGTGCCCGGAGGGGGCAGCCCGAAGTCCTGCCCAGAGCAAGTTGCTCTCCCTACACAGTTTGCGCTCTGGGCGAGGCCTCCTGGGTCTAGCTGGGAGTTCCCAGGCAAACAGGTGTGGACGGCAGGCCTGTGGCTGGTTCCTTTAGTGCTCACCACCTCCTGTTCTCACTCTTTCCCCCGAGCACCATGCCCTACCTCCACAGGGCTGCAGCCTCGGGGGCGCCCCCCACCCGCAGGGACGCCCGCAGCACCCACTCCTCCGGCCAGAGCTTCGAGCAGCTACAGCAGGACTGCCTGCGCAAAGGCATCCTGTTCGAGGACTCGGACTTCCCGGCCAGCAGTGCCTCCCTCTTCTACAGCCAGCGGCCCCCGGTGCCCTTCGTGTGGAAACGACCCGGGGTGAGTGGAGCCCGAGGGGGGGGGAAAGCTGGGGGGCTGTGAACCGACCAGGGGTGAGTGTAGCCCGAGGTGGGGGGGAAGCTGGAGGGCTGTGAACCGACCAGGGGTGAGTGTAGCCCGAGGAGGGGAAGCTGGGGGGCTGTGAACCGACCAGGGGTGAGTGTAGCAGGAAGAGGGGAAGTTGGGGGGGCCTGTGAACTGACCAGGGGTGAGTGTAGCCAGAGGGCTGGGAAGTTGAGGGGCTGGAGGGCTGGCGAGGGGAACTTGAGAAGAGGGAGGAGGCTGCACACATGTACAAGACTCCTTGGGACAGACATCAGGTTGGTATGTTCTGTGGGGCGCGTCCTGGGGCACCTGCACCCGGCTGCCTGCTAACTGCGCTCATGCAGGCTGGACCCCCGAGTCCTGAGCCCCGGTGTGTGAGTTATGCATTAGCTGCTAAGGAAAGGTCAGCAGTCTGAGGGATTGACGCCCCTTCTTCTCCCATAAAGATTGATAGTCTCAGAAACCCAAAGGGACTGTCCTACCCTGTCGTAGGGGCACACTATGAGTCGGGGTTGATTTGATGTCAGTGAGCTTGGTGTGTTGTTTGTTTGTTGAGCTGGAGGCTGAGTTAGAGAAGCACTTGTCCGTAGTAGGCAGAGAATGGAGTCAACGCTCTGGACAGACTGCGTCCAAAAAGCGAAGGCTAAGGAATTTAAAGGCAAACAAATGCAGACATGGGTGGAGGACAGCCCGGGCAGCGCCGGAGCAACACTGTGATCGCGCCGATGAAATGTCCACAGCTTTTGGTGCCCGGCCAGTGGATCCCGCCTCCTACCTGCCCTCCTCCTCCTACAGCAGAGGCAGAGCCCGGCAAATGTGTGCTCAAGGAGGGGCCCTGAAACCCAGGCTTCTCCGTTTCCTGAGGGAGTAGACTCAGAATGGGTGTCCCCACCTCCAGCCGGCCAGAGATGCTGAGTCCCAGTGACACCAGCTGGTGACTAGAACCAAGTGTCAATATTTGCCACGCTGGACAACTCAGGCCCTCCCCGTGAGACACCCCAGCTGGCTCTCGCTCCCTGTGGGTGCTGGCCCCCTCTGCCACGAATGTGTTACCTGATGACAGCCAGGCCATCTAACTTGCTGAGCCTCAGTCCCCTGCCCTGTGGAATGCGAACCACGGTTGCGGTGGGAGTTCCGATGACTGTGCCAGGTCCCATCTCTAGCACATCAGTCGCAGGTGCCCAGAAAGAGGCAGGTGCTCTGTCATTCGCATTTGTCATCATCACGGTTATCAGCTCTAAGGCCCATGGCATTTGTGAGGGGCTCAGGACTCACCCCATCAAATCCCTCTCTGTGTTCCTACATTAAAATGGCTGCACTGGCTTAAGTGAGAAACTCATATGTATTAAAAACAACAACAAAAACTTTTGGGTTCTTCACAGTGGGCTCAAAGTAAACACAAGCTTACTTTATATAGTACAAAGGCCGTCATTGCTATTTTTACTCTCGTCTGTGTGGAGTGTGAGTAGATCGTGTGCGAAGTAGATAGTGAGTATGTGTGCATGATTTGTGTATATGAATGTGTAAGTGTATGTGAGTGTGTGTTCTATGTGCAAGTGTGTGTACGTGTTTGTGCCTGGGGTATAGCTGAGTGTCTATGAATGTGTCTATATGGGCATGTTGAATATGTAAATGTATGTGTGAGTGTGTGTGACTTAATGGGAATCCGTGTATATGAGTGTGTTTGTGTATGGTGTATATGTGAGTCTGTGTGTATGTAAGTGCCCATGTGAATATGTGGAGTGTATCTGGTGTGTATATGAAGGTATGTGTGTGTGAATATGTAAGTGTGTGTGGAATAAGTGTGTGTGATGTGTAAGTAAGTACATCTGTGTGTGAACAAGTGCAAGTGCCTTGTGTGTAAGAGTGTGTAGTGTACATGTGAGGTAAAAGTGTGGGGTGTGTGTGTGTGTGTTTGCAGACATAGAAAGAAGCTGGCTCTCCTGGCAACCTGAATATCATCTTGGCATTCTTCTTCCCCACCCCACCCTGCCACCTACGGTGGCCACAATGCAGCATTCCAGGCAGGGATCAGCGCAGAACCACTGATGGCCAGCGCCAGCAATTCCAAGCTTTGTCTATAAAACCCAAATCCGAAAATTTTAAAAGAGAGAGAGAGAGAGGAAAAAAAGAAAGAAAGCCAGTCGCTCTGGAATCCCATTCTGATACACGGAGACCCCGTGCACATCAGAGTAGGACGGTGGTCTGTAGAGCTTTTAGTGGCTGGTTTTTCAGAATTCGATTCCTACGCCTACCTTCTGAGGCTCCTCTGGGTGGGCTTGACATCCAGCCGTTTGGTCAGCAGGTCTGCCCGTTAGCCACGTGCCCCACCAGAGGCAGTGTCTCCCCTTGTGCATCCAGTACTTGTGAGTCTGTGTCTTTGGCTGAGGCCCTGATGACCTATCAACACTCAGAACAGGCCTGAAAGCAAATGTTCCAGGCTACTGGGCCCTCTGTGCCCGTGAGAATGCCTTCTTGGTGCCAAGGGCTTGCCTCCCTTCTCTCTTCTGGAGCCCAGCAGCACTCGGGGTGGGGGTGGGGTATCCATGGACATTGAAAATGGACATTCCACTACAAGCTTAGAATGTCTGAGCAGGAGGAAAGCAGCCCCACGTGTGACAGATGGGGACACCGTGAAGAGTCCGGGGCCTTCCTATTGAATGGGCCTGGCCATTGCAGAGCCCTCCTTCCCGAAGTTTCACTGGGGGGTTACAAGGAGGCAGCTCATGGACTTGAGCCTCTCTGCTCCTCACTTCTTGTCTCGCTCCCAAGAAATATTTCAGGTGAGGGACAAAATGCAGATCAGAGTCATAGAAAAGGGTTGAACAGAAAGGACAAACTTATTGAAAGGGATACCCGCTAAGGTCCCTTAGCTAGTCGACAAGGGCTGGAAGAATGCATTGCTGAGCCTTCTATTCTGCTAATGGAGGAGTTCCCACCATTGCCTAGCTTTCTGGTGGGTCTTCCGCTATTGGTGGGCCCTCAGTCATGAACCTCCGGTTATGTGTGCCCCTACACTCTAGTAGCCCAGAATTCATTGTATACCCTTATCTCCAGACGCCCAACCCCGAGAGTCGATTCAAGCATTATGGAGGTAGTATAAACCCACTGTCTCTCTCCACCTAGCCTTTTCCTGATCTCCACGTCTCTTCCACAGAGGAAGAAATGTGTCCTGTCTGTCCTTTATCTTCCTTTGTGCTGGGAGGTCTCTCCCCCACCCCACCCCCTTTGTGTTAAGATTCCTGCCAGACTCTTGCCAGCACCACTTCTGCTCCCTCTGCCTGCCGCTGGGTAGCTGACATTTCTTTTCCTGCTTTGTCCCTTTCCACCGTGCTTCCAGTTGGGGAACGTTCTGCCTACTTTACCTTTAGCTGACTGTCCTGCCAAATCCAAGCCAAATCAGACCTACTGCCATTGAGTCACTTCCAACACACAGTTTCCTTTAGGACAGAGTGGAACTATTCTTTGGGTTTCCAAGACTCAATCCTCAAAAAAGCTGCCCGCCTCATCTTTCTCTCACTGGGGGATTTGAATCTTGACCTTGTATTCAGCGTTCTGTGCTTCCAAACCTCATTGTCATTTTTGAAACATCTCATTGATAGTGTGCTTTACTTTTGCTTTGTTCTTTTTTTAACGGTTTTATCGGCACTTCATTCACACATCATACAATTCAATAGTTCAGTCATGTCAAGAAGAGGTGTACAATCATTACCACAATCAATTTTAGAACATTTTCTTCTTCTTTGTAATCATCGTTATTCATATAATTAATTTTTTTAATCATGGCAAAAAAATACCCCAGCAAAACAATCTCCAGTTCAGCAACCTCTACATGAATAATCCAGTGCCATTGATTATACTCTTCATGTTGTACAGCCATTATTGATATTCTTTTCAACATTATTCCACCATCATTAACATAAACTCAAACCCCCCTAAGGAAAAACTCTTCTTCTTTCACCTATGGTAACCATTGGTCAAGTTTGGTCTCTCTCTCTCTCTCTAATAGTTTTCTTGATATAACATTCACATAGCATATACTTCCATAGTTAAAACCATTTGTAAAAGAGCTATATATACATCAGCACAATCAGTTCAAATACTCCCTCTCTCTTCCAGCATTGTTTGCTCCTCCATTCCCCTCACCCTCCCCGCCCACCATCTCCAACAAACCATTGCATCAGTTATTGTCTGTAGGCATCCATTCCTTCTGGGCTTTATAAACTGGGAAACATAATAGAAGGAATTTTTAAAAGTGAAATAGAAAGAGGAAAATAATATAAAGTTAAAAATAAAGATTAAGAAAGAAAAGACTACAAACAATATTTTAAAAGCCTAATAAGAAATTTCTACTGTTGTAGAACAAGTGAGAAATATTTAAGCCTAGAGCAAATTCAGGTTGAGTCAAGAAAGAAGTCGATTGACCAACTGATTATATTATACCATGGTTCAATCCAATAAAATCAAGTTTGCAATAATCTCTGGCTGATAATAAAGCTGTTTGAGTCCCTTTTGGTTAGAGGGCATCTGCCAGAGGCTTAATCTTAAATTTATGACTGATGCCAACTATGTAGCCAGATGTGGTGAAGTTTATTTGAAAACCGCTCAGGCGGTTGAAGAAGGTAAAGTCCCGATTTGGCACAGATCTTCCATAAGCACTGCGGTTTACCAGAGGCTCCAGGTCTAGCTTAAGCATACTGCCAATGGCAGCCTTTCAAATACAGAAATACAAGGAGGGGGAGGAAATCCCATTTTCTCAAGGAAGCGAGAGATGCCCTGAGCCTTCTCCGTCTTACGAACTCACTCTGCATCAGACTTCACTCTGATAAAGTTCTCATTCTTCCAGGAAATTGTGAGAAACCCAGAATTCATTCTTGGAGGGGCCACCAGGACCGATATCTGTCAGGGGGAGCTTGGTAAGTGGAAGGAGGGGAAAGGGTGGAGAATTGGTTTGACAGACATCAGCACCTTCTGAATGGGGCTTACCAGGATTGGTCAACTTTATCAGCACCAAGTCATCATAGAATGCCCAAGGTGGTATGGTTGAATGGAACTTCCCTGCCAGCACCCTCTCCCTCGTTGACCCTCCCTACCACCCTCCAGTCCACTAACCTGCTTCCTCTGAATAGAGTCCTGTGGGCTCTAAGGCCCTTAAAATCCAACCCCTTTGATGGCAATGTACATGTGGTTTCTGACCCACCTGCCAGGTGTGGTTATGAACATGACCTTCCAACCATCCTCCCAGTTTTACAGATGAGACCAAAATAAATTCATGGCCACTTATTCATACTATCATTTTCCAATGGGGTCTTACAGAAGCTGGACTGGAGACCCCAAAGGATAGCTAATACATTAGAAAGCAAACTCCATGACTTTACAAAGGCTGGGGTGCCACGGACCCGGTTGTGACTTCTCAGATCTAGTAGTTTCCTTCCTGATGAGCACTCAGCAGTTCATTCTCACTTGTGCAAAGCAATCAGAAAGGCGCCATATTACACCTTATTTCCTGAAAGCACATGAGAACACGATAGACGGTTCTGTCCAGAAATGTGAACTTTGAGGAAGCCAGGCTATGTGTGCAGGAGTTTGCGTTCCAGTTACTTTGATACCCTATAAAACCCAAGACATCTGGGAGGAGAAAATGGCTAGGTCCTGTCTGTTAGATAGATGGACACGCACAACATCTGCTCACACATGTTCTAGCAGCAGCAGTGACAGCACTTCCAGGCACTAGTTTAAGGCACTCAGGCCATTCTCAGTGCAGGCCAATGGGTCCATCGTGTGTCTGGTAGAAACAGCTGGAACACCATAGGAGGGGTTACTTCACTGTGGACTCTTCCTCCAGACGTATGCCAGTATGAAGACACAGCTTGGAAATTCATTCCATGGCTAAGTCAACAAATCTTGAAAATGGAAAATAAACAGAAACGGAGCTATCCTTGTGTATCACTAAATGTAACGAGCTGTGGGAAGTATCACTCCAAGGATATCCTCCCCTGGTCGTGTAGGGAGGCATGCTGTTCTGGGAACACCCGAGTGCTGAAGGCCTTGCAGGACAGCCGCTGCGATGTGGCCGCTTCTCTTGCTCATCAATATGGGCAGCCTTGTTACACAGGAAGGAAAGTGAGTATCATTCCGCAGAGCTGAACTAGAATAGAGCCCTGTGCTTGGACCCAAGTAACTGTATCTGACCACACTGTCAAGGGAGTCAAAGCTGTTTATGACAACTGGCAGGGAAAAAAGCAGGGAGGGGAAGACGCATGTATCTATTCCTGTTCCATTTGTTTTTATAAAAAATGCCGAGAAGCTGTGGCTACATCTGGAACTCTTTCTATCTCCCATGGCATTCCCTTTCCCGTGTGCCCTGCGCTGCTGGTGAAAGCAGGGCTGTGTGGCTTTTATTTTTGCAGGAGATTGCTGGCTATTGGCTGCCATCGCCTCCCTCACACTTAATGAAAAAGCACTGGCTCGAGTTATCCCTCAGGACCAGAGCTTTGGCCCGGGGTATGCTGGTATTTTCCATTTCCAGGTAAGAGGAAATCTGGTCCAGCCGTGTTCTCTCTTTGAGCCCCAGCACGATGGCAGGGGCATCTTTATCGTGCTTGGAGGGCAAGGCAGGAGGTGATGGCATCTATCAGTGGGAGAGCTCTGTTTACTCGAAAACCACCCTTTCCGGTGGATAATATGTAAAAGCATTAGATGAGCATTAATAACATCCCATGGTAGATCCTTAAGTGATATTTTGGCAAGCCCGGTCTCTGTATATTAAGGGTTTTATTATTTAGAATTGCATGTGCTTCCCGCATAAAATTGCCTAAAAACAATCACATCTGTGGGGAAACGAATATTTCTCATAAATGGAGAGGTCTTTCTTACTGAAGAAATGGAAATTTGGAGACATTGAATGAGTTCAAAAAACAGAACCAAGCGCTACACTGAGACAACTTGTGCTGGGATAGTGTGGGGAGAGCAGGACCATGAGTGACATACAGTGGTCCAGGCTCCCCCTTCTATACGCTCCTCCATCAGGTCTCCAGGTAGGGGCCACTCTTGTGGAAACACATCTTTTCAACAAACTTAACATTTCTCTTGGTAGAATTCAGCCTCAGTATATGCATCTGAAAAATGGAGACACTAGCACTACCTCATAGAAGTTTCTTAAGAATGCAGTGGACCTGGAGATCCCCTGGCTGAGGAATCTTGGGGAGGAGATGAGCCAGCCAGGGTGCAATATAGCAACGATAAAAAATACAACTTTCATCTAGTTCCTAAATGCTTCCCCCCACCACCGCCCCCCACTATCATGATCCGAATTCTCCCTTCCAAGTCTGGCTAGACCAGAGGAAGTACACTGGTACAGATAGGAACTAGAAACACAGGGAATCCAGGGAGGATGACCCCTTCAGGACCATTGGTGTGAGTGGCAATAAAGGGTGGATTGGAAAGGGGGAACAGATTACAAAGATCTATGTGTGACCTCCTCCCTGGGGAACGGATAACAGAAAAGTGGGTGTAGGGAGATGTCGGACAGGGCAAGATATGACAAAATAATAATTTATAAATTATAAAGGGTTCATGAGGGAGGGGGAGCTGGAAGGGAGGGGAAAAAATAAGGAGCTGATGTCAGGGTCTTAAGTGGAGAGCAAATGTTTTGAGAATGATGAGGGCAATGAATGTACAAATGTGCTTTATACAGTTGATGTATGTATGGATTGTGATAAGAGTTGTATGAGCCCCTAATAAAATGATTTTTTAAATGCAGTGGGCGTCCCCACCCCCAGCCAGTCCTGGGGCTTTGGGGCTTGGCTCAAGGGGAGTTCCTCTGGGACATGGGGGTACAGTGAATGGTGTGACCCTTTGGTGGGCATGCCTACACAGTAGGGTATGCTGGGCCCCTCTAAGTTTTCCCGTATGGGCTCCAATAAATTTCTTCCCTTTTGCTAAAAAAAAAAAAAAAGAATACAGTGGGATACCACACCAAGTTGTGGCACAGTGTCAGGCATGAAGGAGGAGTCCCTTATCTTCTACCCCTACTCCTTTCTCCTTAGCCTCTCAGGACACCATGCTTCCGTCCAGCCCTGGCCCTGTCCTCTCACTGAGATAAGCAATCTGATAACCTGATATCATTTCCCATTTCAGGAACTGTGGCACACCACCCGCATACCGATCCTCAACATAAAAAAAAAAGAATGATAGTTGAAATATTAACTTCTATTCTGTAGAAATAATCCTACTTGGAAATAGAGTTTTCTTTATTATATTCTTTATGAGTTTTGAATAATAAAAATAGCCTCCACAGAGGAATTCACAGGGTGGGGGGTGGAGAGACAGGTGTCTTTGGAGGGGCCATCTACAAGCCAAAGAGCACCCAGTGCGACCAATGAGAAAGACCCGGGGATGGGCTTTTAGCCCAGAACTCTGAGAAAATAGACGTCTGTCCTCGCAGCCACACATATGGCATTTTGTTAGAGTTGTACTAGGACGAGGCAAAGCCTGATAACGCACCCCCACGTTTCAGAAGTCGAGATCAAGAGAAATAATGTGTCACTTAAGAACTCAAAATAAAAAAAGAACTCAGGCTCCAATCACAGAGACAGAGTTCCTCTCCCCCTCAGACCTCCACTGATACCGCCAGTGGCTGAGCAATCACCAGTTCTCCTAAACCCGAAGGGGGCCGAGTGGGGTGGGGCATTTAACTCTAGCAAAAGCAGTAGGACTGGCTGCCTCTAAGCAGGAATGGCCACCATTTGATTATCAGCAGGAAGGAATCTTGAGGAATATGGAATCCAATCCTCTTCACTTAGTTACTGGGGGTAGGGGGGGGGGGGGACCACTGAGTCCCAGGGATGGAGAGTGACTTATTCAAATTCCCAGACAGCTCAAGATACTACTCAAGACAATACTCCAATTGGATGTAAACGGAAATCCCTTCCTTCCTGCTTTGTCTCAGGATGCAGTGTGTGGGTGCTGGAGGCTGGCAGAGCCTCTCTTCAGCCACCTTCCGGCCCGGATGCTCTTGAAGCCTAAGCACTCTCTCTTGGACCCCTCCCTGCACTGGAAGCAGGAGCTCAGGATGGACATTCAGCACCTCCCCAACCAATCTCTTAGGAGCTCCCTGATCGACCCGACCCCTTGGCTAAATTGAATTCACCTGGCCCAGGTGGGCCAATCCAGGTTTAGCACCCACCCATGCGGGACACCTGAACCTCTGAGCATGTGCAGTGCGCCACTCCTTTGTTCCTGTGCTTGGCTCTCTGGGCATGCGTTAATGGACATTCCCCAGCCCTGTGCTAGAACTACCTGTAAGGTCTCTCTCTCCGGGCTAGATTCCAACCTTGGTCCTTGGCTCTGCACGAGAAAGATTTCACGCCGAAGCCAGGCTTGTGATCCAAGTGAATTTAATGAGAGTTAAAAGAAGCTTCAGGTTTTACGCAGCACCCAAAGGATTCCTTTGACCATGTGGCCTGGAAGAGACTGCTCCGGGTCATGCAAGGATCTCTCTCCTCCCATGAAGATGACCAGACAAGCCCCTCTCCCTTCTGGTCCCTGCCTTTTCAAGTGTTCCTGTGGGAGGCGTGGTGAATGACCCCAGGTCGCTCCCATTGGTTGAATTGCTATCACCTGGCCCAGGTGGGCTGCTCCAGGTGTAACGCCCATCCGAGCCCACCAGCCGGAAAATCCAGCTTTGTCCTATGCTGGCTCTCCTGGGCATGCGTAAATGGACTTCCCATTTCCCTAGGCTAAGCTGCCTAACATACCTAACAGTGTTCTTTATCTTTTCCAATTTTGGAAACTCGTTGGCATCCGTGTTCTTTGGCCTGTAGCTACATTGCTCCAACCTCCACTTCGGTCATCATATGGCTCTCTGTCCTGTGTATCTGTTGCTCTGTCCACAATTTCCCCTTCTTATAGGAACACCAGTTGTTGGTTCGGGGGCCATCCTAGTCCAACATGACCTCAATTTAATGGATTACATTGCAAGAAAACCTTTCCCCAATCAAGTCACATTTACCAAGTGCTGGGGGTTCGGAACTGACCACATCTGTGTGTGTGTGTGTGTGTGTGTGTGTGTGTGTGTGTGTGTGTGTGAGAGAGAGAGAGAGAGAGAGAGAGAGAGAGAGAGAGAGAGAGAGAGAGAGAGAGAGAGAGAGAGAGAGAGAGAGATTTCTATCACTATATCCATACAGGGATTTCCTCAAAGCTCTAAAGTGATCAGGGGTAAAAGTGGCCAATAGTTACCAATGAGCCTCAGACCTCACGTGGAACTCACCCTCCACTTCTGTTTCCTTCCTTGGTACAGTTCTGGCAGCACAGTGAATGGCTGGAGGTGGTGATTGATGACCGGCTGCCCACCTTCAAAGACCGCTTAGTGTTCCTCCACTCTGCAGACCACAACGAGTTCTGGAGTGCCTTGCTGGAAAAAGCCTATGCCAAGTGAGTGCCAGTGTCCCTGCTTAAGGAGGCTTATTCTCCACTCGGCCCGTACTCTACAGAGGGAGGCTGGACGTCAAAGGGCGAAGCGCCAGAGCCAGGACTTACCAGTGAAGAGCAGTGGCCTGACCTCCGTGAGGCCCCCTCTGGGTTGAGGAGTCTCCTCAGCAATTTTCCTGTCAAGGCCCTGGAGCCGCCCCTCCCTCAGGCATCTCTCCCTGAACTGTGAAGAAAAGCTGGCAGGGGAATCAGAGGGGAATTCTAGACGTGCCGCTTCCCCACCAAACACTGTCAAGACCCAAAAATCTGAGAAGAGAAAGGGACTTGGCTTTCTCAATTTATGAACACCTGACAACGTCATGGGCAGGCCCTCTTTCAAGTGAGATTCTACAGAAAGACACACGTATGTACACCCCAGCAGTCCTAGGCCGGGGTACCATTATTATCCACACCTGATAAATAAGGACACAGGCACTGCACAAAGAACTCAAGTCAATGGTGCAGCTGGGGTTTGGCCCAGCCTCTACTTCTCACTCCCGCCAGAGCATACTGCCTCAGTTTCCCTGCCGCACCTTCACACCAGGTCACATCTGCCCTGACTTCGGCCCGATGACTGAGGCGCGTCCTGTGGTGTTCCTCACGGTCCACAGCAGTCTCCCTGCTCTCTCTCCTGCTGTCCCCACAGGCTCAACGGAAGCTATGAGGCTCTGAAAGGAGGAAGCGCCATTGAAGCCATGGAGGACTTTACAGGGGGTGTCGCGGAGACCTTCGAAACCAAAGGCGCTCCCAAGAACCTCTATGAGATTCTAGAGAAGGCCTTGCAGAGGGGTTCCCTCGTGGGCTGCTCCATTGACGTAAGTTCCTCACTAACTCCCCCACCAGTCCAGACAGCGCACGCCACACAGCCGTCTGAGAAGTTGCCGGGCTCATACAGAAGTAGCCATGTAATTTGTGTGGGGTCAGGGAGTGTTGATGTTAATTTCTTTTGAACCTACTCACCATTGCCTGGTATATAGCCCTTTTCATTTTTCTCGTTGCCCCTACAAGCATGTACAAGCACATAAACACATGTAAATGGATGCTTTGGTTTATTTTTCACAAAAATGGAGTCATATACTTTTTCTGAGATGTGTTTTTTTGTTTAATATATAATGAAAAGTATATCAATTGATAGAAATGTATCTGTATTTTTAATTTTAGACATACAAATATACATATTTGTGTGTATATATAATCTATTTTTAATTTAAAATTTTAAATCTGATCAAGTTTTCTACTTCCTCTTAGATTAATTTTGGGAATTTATTCATTACTAATAAACTGTCAGTTTCCCTTTCACTTTCAAATTTTTGACCTAGTATTGCATATAATATTGTTATATGCTTTTATTATCCCTATAGTATAGATGAGTGGATCTTCTCTCTCATAAGAGCTGGATGATACAGTTTTCTGCCTGGTAACAAAATAAAAGTCAGTGCTTTATTGGTGTCTGAGCTGAGAAGGACAGTCTTTACACGTAGGGGAGGAAGTCGGGCTTTACTGTGTCTCCCTGCTGGCCATCTGCAGAGCTTGTTTAGCCCAGTTCTATCCATAAGGACCTCGTTAAGGAAGCAGAGCAAGGGGGCGGGGGTGGTAGGGCCAGGCACACAGCGGACAATATGTCCAATGTTGCTCTTTTTTCATTTTAGACCAGAAATGCTGCGGAATCGGAAGCTCGGACGCCGTTTGGTCTCATTAAAGGCCATGCCTATACCATCACAGGGATTGACCAGGTAGGAGATGAGGGCCCCTGTTGCCAGAAAGCCAGGATGGTCACAAAACACCAGCCCTTATACTCTTTTAGACCTGTTTACCTATTTAGTTATCTCATGTTTCATGAGTTCATCACAATGAAAATGGCCCTCTCAGAGAATGTTGCCTCTTGGGGAGGTAGGCTGGGGTCCCACACAGCAAAATATCCGGGGTCAAATTTTTTAGCAGGTATGGAAGCTGTTCTTGCTTCTTTTCTCCCATGAATCTACATCAGTCCCGTGCTCTGCAGCTGTAGGCCAGGGTATAACTAATACCTGGGGCATCAAGGAGCACACAGTACCACCCAACTTGGGAAAGAGAGAGGGAGGAAGAGATGAAAGAAGGTGATGGGGTGCCAAGGGCTGCTCTCTCAGAAAAAAAAAGTCAGGGACTCGCACTTCCATGGAACAGTTAATATACTGGAAGTCCTTCAACTCATGAGTGCCGCTGGGTCCAAGGTCAAGGAAGCAGACAGCTGAGTCTTCCCTATAGCAATGCAGGCAAGCCAGCAGTCTGGCCACAGGCAGCAATCAGCAGGGTGGGTCACCAAGAGTCAGCAAGACAACAGGATCCAACAGTCCCAAGCTCAAGCGATGTATCCACCAGCAGCGTGGCAAAGCAGGTCTCGAAGGAACCTCAAGCTCTAGTGACACGATCCATGGGTTGGCAGTCCCACAGAAAGTGTAGCTCACAAAATGAAGCAGAGAACTGGCAGTCACATGCTGGTCCAATCACCAGAGAGCAAGAGAGAGAGAGAGGTGGGGCTTGCCCAGCCATTTATCTCTTTGCCCATCAATCAAACTGCAACCTTATTAATCCCACATGTTCCTATTGGCCAGGTTGCCACAATAAACCTACCTATCACATATGGTCTTCCTTCTCTGATCATACAACCCTTGCTGACCTCTCTCTGGGGCAGGCATGTGGGATTTTCTATGAGATCTTCTCAATGTTGCTACAAGTACAACGGAAAGATCCCATCATCTGAGTGCAGCTGCTTCAGCTTTGTCTTTACCTCCAAGACACTTATTCTGAATGTTTCCGATCAAGAGTAATATCTGAACTATGTACACAAATTAAAATACAATTATCTGTCAAATTTATTAAGGCTAAAGTGTTCTGATCAGCTATCATCTCACTATCTTCTCATCAAAATCTTTCTAAAATGATTTGACCCTCTTGCCTGCCCCAATATAGAAAATTAAGCACATTATGGCCTCTCCTATACTGTTCAGGGACCTGCATGTTTCAGGATTGCCATTCTGAACAGCAGTGGCCACACATGGCACCTGATCCACTTGCTGGCAAGTTGACTCCAACTCTTGGCAATTCCATGTGCACTCACATGGTTTTCAATGGCTGACTTTCAATCCTTTCAATGTCTTGTTTTCAGTGGCTGATCTTCAGTTCTTTCTATCCAGACACCTCTAGGTGGACTTGAATACTCAACCTATGTACATTAACTGTTTTCAGCCAGCAGGGACCCCTTGATACTTGAAAGGGGAGAATTTTGGAATTAATGAAGTTGCTGAAACAATTTTTACTTGTTGTTATTTAAATTGCTAGCATGTACTGAGATTCTGATCATTTATCTCTGCACAGGACGCTAAGGGTGGAAGAAAATTTAGTAATAGTTCCATGAACATTTTTTTTAAATGATATTCTTTACCACGTGTATGCTGAACACTGAAAAATTAAGGCCTTGTCCCCATCTCCAAGGTGATCCCAGTCAAGAAAAAAGCCCTCATTTGTTGGAAGATTTATGTGGACCAGCTTCTGGCTAACTAAAATTCAATGCTATTTCCCAGATGCAGCATTCTGGGTGGCTTATATAAAATCATTTGTGAAGCTCATAATTGTGTTAAAAAAAAGAATTAGAAAATTCCAATATACTCTGGTTTCTCTTCAAATCGTATAAATCTTTCGCCTTTTACTAAAGATTTCCGTGGAGGAAAATAAATATGAGTCTTTACACCAATTTTGTGAGGTCTTGTGTAAACAAGATTTACAATGGTTCAAAAAATAGGCTGAAAACTTAGGTACTCTTAAGTCATATATTTTGTCTTACAAGCAGCTCTATATAGCTCAGTGGAATTGAGTTTACCTTTAGTGCTAGAGTATTTAAGTACAGCTTTTTGTATTTGTTAATAAGGCTTACGAGAATGTGGTTATTTATTTCTACCAGTAAATGAAGGAAAGTAAAGGGATGGGACCCTGTACAGTGTTTTTTTATTATTATTTCTAAAGTTATTGTGAGTAGATGCTTCCTGAAATAAAAAGGAAAACAAAGAGGTTGACTTATGTAAAAATCATAATTGTGAGAAATGTGTATATTTTGAATAACCTCAAAACCATGTGTGAAGGCTGGGTACTGAATAAAGAAGACTTAAAAAAAAAGAATTAGAAAATTCTAAGAGCTAGTTAAGAATTGATAAGTTTTTCATGCTTTTGCCTCTGAGATGATTAAGTGAGGTTGTAGAGACTGCAGTGTTTGAACCAAGAGACTCATAGTAGAGCCTGGCTTCCCCTGTGATGACTGCCTTAGGGTCCACGTGGGAAAATAAGCAAGCCTTTACTGCAAGAATCACTCCACATCTCTGTAATGCCCTGCCTTTCCAGGTAAACTTCAAAGGCCAAAACATCGAGCTCATCAGAGTCCGGAATCCTTGGGGCCAGGTCGAGTGGAATGGGGCATGGAGTGACAAGTCAGTAACCTTGCCCTGTCTCCGCTGCTCCTTGGGCATGAGGGTTGGGGCTGGTTCTGTGTGAACATGTGGAGGAGGAGCAGTCTGTCTGCAGCTCTCCTCCAGCTCTTTAATCATGTCCTTCTTATCTCTGGGGTGACCTGACTTCCCCTCTTTCAGCCCTCCAGTGTGCTTCAGTCAAATTGGATTCTCAAGAAAAGCTTTAACTTTTCGTCTACTCGTGTTTATGTCATATCCCATAGGGATATTTAATATGCTATGTTCTATCTATGATTGTGAAAGGTTTTCTATCCTTTTACATTGTGAGTGGCTCCAGAAAGCCGTATACACACGTGCATCTTTGCATGCAAGTGGATGTGTGTTAGATTGAGCATGTGTGTGTGCATGCATGTGTATATGTGTAAGTCTGTTTTCAGAGGGGTAGGATAGGGTGGCAGTGAGGATGGGATGTGGAGACTCTTGAAGCACTGATGAAATGGTTACAATTTGGTCCTCTCTAATGGTCACTGATGGTTGGCCAGGGGTCCACTGGCACAGCAAAGAACGAGAGGAAGTACAGCAGGAAATTTATCCTGTCACATGACACTTATTTATGTGGCTCCCAATTACACTCACTTCTCATTTATTGACATGGTTGGTTCCAAAGACCATATCATTATATGCAACATTTGGCATTATCCAGAAGTGGAGGATGATCGCAACAGATCACAACTGGAGGATGACTATATCATGGCATAACTGCCAAATTACCTCATTGCATGACTGCCGGCCCACTGAGAAGCATGGCCCAGCCAAGCTGACACATAACCTTAACTATCGCGACGAGCGATGCGCTTACCTCGAGCCTCAGTGTTCTGTCCTGACAGACATATGCCATTAATACACAGAAAATTTGGACAGTAGATTTATTTACTACTGTCATAAAGGTGAGCTGTCAAATGGTAAGATAGCTGATACATGAGGAAAAGGGATATAAAGGTCTGCTTTTCCTGCGGCTCCTCCGGTTTTTTATTCAGTCAGAAGGGATGTTTTTATCTCTCCTCTTGTATAGAAGGCATGGTTCACCATCTAAATGAAAGCCTGGGAATGTCTAGGCATGCCTGTGACAGTGCCTGCCCTGGGCTCTCTCTCCTCACTCCTTTCTCCTCTCAGCCAGGTTCTCTGGGCCCTTGGGCTCTCGGAAGTCCTTCCTTGTCCACTCTCCTGGCAGGTTCTTTAAGACCCTGAAACAAGCCTAGAACATGAGTGAAACTGAGCCAGAACCACCTGGGTTCGTATAAAGCTATGATGTCACCCAGCAAGCACTTGTCACGGCTTTATCAGTCAGGTTCCAGCGTTGGGATGGAGCCTGCTTGTTCACCTGGACCCCGCTCTTTTCCCATCCTCCCTTTCCTGCTTCCTGGTATCTACTTGCTCAGAACAAAGGGCACTGAATGGAGACCACCATCAAAATAGATGAGGTTGGTTGTCGGAGAAGACCAGCCCCTAACAACTATCACGGGTTCATAGACACAACTGTGCGGTTATTATATATAAAGATTATAGTAAAGTCAAGCCCCCTGATTACAGGTAACGACATACATCACAGGAAGAGGTAGTACCTTAGGCAATACAGTGATGGGAGGGGGATGATCTAGGGCTGTACACGCTATAGGGAAAGGAGGGATTCAGGGTACACATGTGACAAGATAAGAGGATCCTAGATTCATGATGGCAGCCTAACTCTGATTTTCCTTGAGCTGGAGACTTGATTTATTCTGAGTTCTTCATGGAAAGTAACCCACTGTCCTTAACGGCAGGGAGCGAGCCCCACCTATGGAGGACCAGACAGTAGTCTGATTGCTCTGGATGGCTGTGCTTTCAGGGGAATGACTTGGCAATCATTTACCACTAGTTGCAAGCAGTACCCTAGGTCTGACATATATTTGGGGGAGACATGCTGGGGAACGGCCTTTTTATATTCCCCCATTGGTCAAAATTAAGCAATTATACAAAAGAAAGGCTATATTTTCCTTTCCCAGGCTAATATATAGAACTAGAAATAAAGAAGGTGTATTTTTCCTGGAATAAAATTCATTTTCCCCTCACACTCAGCAGCCAGATGTGGTAAGACTAAGTCCCCAGGCTTGACCACACTCCTTAGGCCATAGGAACAGAGTTCAAGACACCAGAAGTCTTTTCATGTGAGCCTCTTAGACAGTAAACCAAACCAAACTCACTGCCATCAAATCAATGCTGACTCATAGCAACCCCCTGTAGGTTTCTGAGATTGTAACTGTTTTCAGGGGTAGAAAGCTCAGTCTTTATCTCATGGAACTGTTACTGATGGTTTCAAACTGCTAACCGTGCAGATCACAGCCCAACAAGTAAACACCACTACACCACCAGGGCTCTCAGCTCTTAGAAAGTAAGGGCTGTTAATTGTACTCTTCTTGCTATGGCACCAGTGACTTGGAGAGATGACCTCCGGAGTCCTTCACCTGAAGCTGCTGCTCCTCCTCTCTGAAGCTAACTCAGGGTATAGAGCATGTGGAAGACGAGCCCTGGTGGCATAGTGGTTATGTGTTGGGCCTCTAACAACAAGGTCAGCAGTTCAAAACTACCAGCCACTCCAAGGAAGAAAGATGGGCTTCCTACTCCTGTTAAGATTTACAGTCTTGGAAACTCACAGAGGGCAATTGTACTCTGCCTATAGGGTTGCTATGAGTTTGGATCAACACAATGGCATATGCAGAGGTGGGGGTGGTGGAGAGAGGGAGGAGAGAGGGAATGTAGAAGTAACCACCTCAATGACAACTTGACAGTAAATCAACCAGTCGCTGACTCACGGTGATCCTTATGTGTCGGTGCAGAACTAGGTTCCACAGGATTTCTCGATGGATGGTGTTCACAAGTAGGTCGCCAGGCCTTTCTTCTAAGGCACACCTAGGAGGATTCAAACTCTCAGACTTTCAGTTAATAAGTGAACAGATCATCGTGTACATCACCCAGGGATTCCATAGCATGATGGTCGTCATTGCTTAATGTGAACTGTACAGGAAGCTATAGAGCAGTAGACAACCTAGTTCTGAACTTGAAAGCACAACTGCCAAGTTGGAGGGATAACTGATGGCCTTTCCCTAGCTCTTCCCTATGAACACGTCACCTCATCTGTCCAAATGTCCTCCACCATAGAGTGGACACATCTACTTCATAGAACTGTGAATTAAGTTCATAACGATGCCAGACAAATAGAGATACTTTGTACCTAGCATCCGAAGCAAGGTACTGCACTAAAGGTACTGCACTATACTCTAAACGTATCTGTTTACACACTAAGAAGAGTGGTCACTTGGTTTATCCCACAACCAAGAGCAATAAAAGAGTCGATGGTAGTCAAGGGACTGACATCAAACAACTGGGGTGCTCATTCCACTAATTTTTTTGTTTTCTACTGTCACCATGATGTCCTATGTGGGACCTTCAAGTGGTTCTCTGAGGTTGTTGCCTCAGCACTGAACTGCTGACTATGTGAGGACCGAGGACCAACCAGGTTCTATGTGCCTTGCACATTCCCGGGACTCAGAGAGTAGTCACTGAGCAGGACAAGTTCACACAGAACAACCCGCACCTTGGCTCCTCTCCCTCTGGGATCAGGGTTGTTGGCACTGCTGCCCATTCATGGTTGTCTCCCTAAATGCTGACTTTGTTTGCTCCTAGTGCCCTCGAGTGGCATTCCGTGGGCCCGGCTGTGAAGAAGCGCCTCTGTCATGCCACTCTGGACGATGGGGAATTCTGGTACAGTACTTGTCTTTCTTTTCATCAATAGCATACAAGGTATAAATGTCACAAACATTTTCAAAAAGTCAGACACACGTGTCTCAGACCCCTGATACCCATCTATCTGTCTAGCTTCCCATAAAATTTAGTCCCCTCAATCATATTTTGCCCCCAGCACTGAGTTAGGGAAATCCAGAAGAGCACGGGCGTGGCGAAGAGCCCCTGGTCCCAGCCCAGCCTCTTCCGTATGAGCTATTCATCGCCAGGTGGCTTCGAGGGCACGCAGTCCTGCTGCGCACCACGTCCATGCCTCCATGCTCACCTGATGACAGGGACCCTGCTGAGTGCGACTTTGATATCGTCTGAAAGAATAAACCCACCTGGGAAGGAAGCATTTCTAATCTAGTCATTCCATTGGGCCGAACCCCTTCGTTTAACTGAAGAGTTTTAGTGGGCCTTTGTCTCTGGCAGTTTTCTGGTTCCGTTTTGCTTTCTCTTATGTCTTGCCATTTCAGGTTCACAGACAACGGACTCTTCCAATCCTCCAAGACCACTAATTCTTGGTTTCTGGTCCCGTTTCACTTCATGCTCTCAAAAGCAGTCCATTTTTGCCTAAGTTCATCTCTTTCCGGTAACACCTTGTTAAAAATGAAGCAAAACCTAGGATACACCAGTATTCTGGCTTTTTCTACTCTTTCCCCTTAGAACACAAACACAGTTAGCATTTGTTCTTTCTTCCGGGTTTTTCAGGCAAAATGATAAAATATTTTGTCACTGTGCAGTGTAGCATTTCCAAGCTTCAGTATTTCCTCGGGGTTTTCTGCTCAACTGCTAAGCTGATCTCACATATTTCAGAACTTTGTTATGGCTGCTCCAGACTTCAAGCTACCAGTGACTTAGGGTAACACAGTTGCTGTAAGTAATAGACACTAAGCATATAAGGCAAGTGTGGGGAAGCTTTTATTCTGCCCAGGCCCACTTGGATATTTATCATTTCATTCAAGGACCATTCAAAATAATCATCTTAAAATTTTAGCCTGTTCTATTTGGTCAACCATTTCATTAACTCACCCTGATGTGGTGACTGGAACTGCTTCTCTGTGGTGAGATGTGTGATATTAACTTGAATGGATGATTTCTCTGGTTTTATATGGCCCGAGGGCTGGATATTCCCCACTCCTGATATCAAGAATTTAACACAATAAAGTTTATTTCTCACCCCTGGTAAGGGTCCAAGGGGGAATTCCCTACTCTCTCCATGCAAATAAATCAGACTCAAGCTCCTTCTACTGTGTGGCCCCTTGGTTCCTTCAGGTTACATGGTCATCTGCATGTAGATATCAGAAGAAAGAAAAGCAATTGGAGACCACACTCTACTTCCTGAAAACCTTGTCCTAGAAATAACGCACATCCACTGCGCACATCCACCAGGAACAGTTAGTCGCGTAGGTACCCCTCTGTGAAAGTTGGGTGTAGTCACCAGCCTCATTCTGGTTGCTGAATTTCAGGGGCCTGCAGGCCACCTCTGCCTCGGGAACCATGAGGGCCTAAATCCCAAGACACTTGTGGAAACCATGCAAGGTACTTGCGAGATTCAACAGCTGTTGAATTAGGAATTAGAGACAGCTTTACCTTGAACTTTGAGTACAGCGAGGCTCTGGGTGCCTTTGAATTCAGTTACAGGAGCTTGGGGAGGAAAGCTGAGCCCGGGAATTGCTGGTACTGCAGGAGGCAGGAGCTGTGGACTCTGAACAGGAGGACGAGCAAAGGGTCAAGAGGCCGTGTGAAGTCAGAAGAGGGGAAGGAAGAGTGGGCCAGAGGAATGAGGAAATCCACCGAGTGGGAGATCCTCTCAAGGAGTGTGCCCTTTGGGGTGTGTTTGTTGGTCTGCAAGGAGCAAGCAAGGTCCTTTGTGACGCTTCTCTGTACTCTCCTTCAAGGCGCCGACATAGGCCTTTTCTAGTCAGTTCCTTCCCGTTTCATCTTTCACCCAGTTTTTTCACTTTGGTTCCCCCTCTTGGTAATAAATAGTCACCTTCTTACTAACACATTACCATGGTATAACTTGAAAGGCTATAACGTCAAAGGAAAAACGTCTCTCTTCTCCGCTTTAGCTGCCAATCCATCCCGTGGCTCTTCTCTAGGCAAAAAGGCCCACATTGTCCACCCTCCAGAGTGTTTCACTATGGCTTTTCCCCCGCCTTCCACTGAGACTACTCTTGGCAGTGTCACCTCTGACTGTCGCTTTGCTAAATCCATTCGTCGCGGTTTGCCTGCAGCATTGGACATGTCTGCCATGATGTCCTCTGGGCCATGCGGCACTGCATTTGCTCAGGGGTCTTCTGTTACAGAAGACCTTTCCCTCTGCTTTCCCAGGCCCCTGGCACCCCCCTCACTGCCCATGAATGTGCTGTGGACCCAGCCCTTGGGCTTCCCTTTCTTGCTATCCATACCCACGCTTCAGGTGACCTCATCCAGTCCCAGGACTTTATTTTATTAATCATCTTATTGGAGGGCTCTTGCAGATCTTATAACAATCCATCATTCAATTGTATGAAGCACACTTGTACATGTGTTGCCATCATCATTTCCAAAACACTTTCTTTCTCCTTGAGCCCTTGGTATCTGCTCCTCTTTTTCCTTCTCCCTCCCCCGCCTCTCACCCTTATGAACACTTGATCAATTATATGTTATTATTGTTGTTTTGTATCTTACACCATCCATTATCTCCCTTTGCCCACATTTCTATTATTCATCCCCCTCCTGTGTGTTATATCCAACCTATGATCAGTTCCCCTTTTCTACCCCTTTCCCACCCCTCCCCCTCCCGTCATGGTATCTCTAGTTCTCACTGCCGTTCCTGAGGGGTTTATCTGTCCTGAATTCCCAAGGCCCCCATAAACATAAAATATTTTGTTATAATAGCCTGGCACTCTTTAACACTCACCTTCCCAACACGACCGCTGAAGACAAAAATGGATGCATAAGCAAACGCGGTGAAGAGAGCGGATGATGCCGGACATGGAATCCAGAACTTTAAATACTGTCCTTCCACAGATGAACTCCAGGATGAGATAGTCCAGTACATCCCCCAAATCCAGATTCATATATTCTGCTGCCCACTCAACACCTCTTCTTGAATATCTAATTGATCTCATAGCATAGTATGCTCAAAACGGAACTTCTGAGCCGTTCTTCCAAATTGCCCACCCACAGCCTTTCCCATCTCTGCCGTTGTAGTTGGTCAAACCCAACATCTTTGTTTCCGTCTATTCTCTCTCCTCCTCCGCAGCAGCAAGTTCTATAGGACAGGCCTTCCGAATACACCTAAAATCCGCCCACTCTCGCTATCTCCCCTCATATTAGCCCCACCCGAACCACACTCCTTTCTTACCTTATTGAATTAACCGCCTCGCTGATCTCTCTACTTCTTTGACCCATGAAATCTCTTCTCAATCCAGATGCTGGATGAATCAGCTTCCGCCTCTGTTTCACCCTTTTCAGTGGCTCTCCATCTTCTTACAGTCAACCCCCCGAATCTTTAAGATGACCTCCAGGACCCTCTATCCTCTAAGCCACCATTGCCTTTGGATCACATCATTTACAGATATCTTTCACAATCTGTGTCAGCCTTACTGACCCGCTAAGAGTTCTTTGAGCACATCGCAACCATTCTGCCTCAGGACCTTGCTGCCCATCTGACTAGAAAACTCTTCCCCCGTAGAGCTGTTTGCCTACTCCCCTATGCTTTAGTTCTCTATTGAAAACTCACCCTAGCAGTAATTTCTTTCCTTGGCCCCTATGTGAGGCTGGGTTGTCCGGAGAAACAAAATCAGTGACACTCATATGTATAAGAAAGAACTTTATATCAAGAAGTAATTATATATCAAGAAGGCATCCCAGCTCAGTCCAACTCAAGTCCATGGATCTATTGCTAGCTGGAGCCCTCAGCAGACTCATGTAGCTGCAGGATGCTGCAGCAGAAAAGTGAAGCAGAAGCAGGAAGATCACAGGTCAATGGGTGCAGAGTTGTGTGGAGTCAAGGTCAATGGATCTACCGGGTGTCATAGCTTTCAGGATGCAAGAAGCAAGGGGCAAGATGAAAGGCAATATATAGAGAGGTTCCTGGTGTTTCATTTATTAAAAGGCCACACCCACAAGGAGGCATCATCAGGCTGTGACCTGATTGGTAGGTTAGATTCCTTCCTTACCCTTTCGTTCAAGTACAGATTGACATAAATTCAAACTACCACAATAACCTAAATGAGTGCCTCAATTCTACATTCCATGCTTTTGCCTTAATTTCTTTTTCCTCTGTAGTACCAATCATATACAGCAGCCTCTGTTTTTGCCTTTGCTTCTGTGTGTATATTCTGTCTCCCCACACTTGAGTATAATCTATGAGGGAAGACATTTGATAATAGACATTTGCTACTCTCTATCGATAGATGGTTCCATGAATGAATGAATCCTGTCATCACCATTACCCTCCCCCATGTTGTTTTCCTCCACTTTCTTGCAGGATGTCATTTCAGGATTTCAAGGCCCATTTTGACAAGGTGGAGATTTGCAACCTTACTCCCGATGCCCTAGATGATAATGCTTTCCATAAATGGGAAGTGACAGTCCACCAAGGAAGCTGGGTTCGGGGCTCCACTGCTGGGGGTTGCCGCAATTTCCTGGGTTGGTAGGCACCTCTCCCTCTCTGTGTCAGTCCCAAGTGTCCCGTCCAATCAGGACCAAGCCCATAGGGAAACCCAGAAATGCAGAGTAGGACAGAATATTTGGGGAATGGCTGGGAAAAGAAAGTTGTGATATCAAAGGAAGTTAGATAAGAATTGCTTAGGAAAACTCCCTTATTTTATCACTTGTGTTGTTATCTAATAGAAGTAATAGAAAAATAGCCCACATCAATTTATCAATAAAGAATACTAATTAGATGACATAAACAAAGGTCAGGGAAGGAGGTAGGCTTCAGGCACAGTTCTATCAGGGCTCTGGCTCCATTTGTTTGCAATGATCTATTCTGCTCGATTTCCAATGCTAGCTCCTTGGGATGGCTTTTCTTTATGGTAGAAGGGCTGCCTGTAGCATCAGGACTACCTGAGCTCTTATGTCTATGCACCGAAGTCATCGAGCAAAGTCTTCAATTTCCATCTAATTTCCAACTAGATGGAAACCGATATAGGTTTCCATGGACTGATTGGCTTTATTCCAATTCTCCGTGGCAAGTGTGTAAACCAATCAGAGTCCACCCTTAGAGGTCAGGCTTACTCAAATTGCATGCCATTTAACAGTGGAATGGTTGCTGAGCGACCAAATGCAGATCCACTACACTCTTTCGAAATGCCAAAAGATGGAGCAATCTGTAACACATTATAAGCCAAAGAAAATCTTTGAAAAAGCTAGAGAGGAAATAGCCTACACAAAACGATTTTAAAAAGAAGAAGGAGGAGGAGGAGGGAATCAAAGGCAAAACAAATTGTATTCACACAGAGAAAAGAAATGTTCTCAGGCTTGGGGAGATGTAGTGGGAGGTAGTGTGTGTGTGTGTGTGTGTGTGTCTGTGTGTCTGTGTTTGTGTGTGCACGCGTGCATGGACGTGAGTATTATTGTCCTTCGTGTTTTTGGTTTTTTGGTTTGTATTGTTTCGTTGGAAGGACAGGAAGATAATTTATGTCTTTCCAATGGCAGACACCTTCTGGACCAACCCACAGATCAAGCTGTCCTTGAATGAGAGAGATGAAGGCCAGGAGGAATGCACTTTCCTTGTAGCCCTGATGCAGAAAGATCGAAGGAAACTCAAGAGATTTGGGGCCAATGTGCTCACCATCGGCTATGCCATTTACCAAGTACGTGGGGGGCCAAACTGCCCTTCCTTCTCCACCATCCCAGTGTCAAGTCTACATTTCTCTTTGGCACTCTTGAGTCTCAATGGCTAGTCATCAAATGGTCCAAACCTTAAGACCAGAGGCCCCTGCTAGTGTGAACCACCCCCCTTGCTTTCTCATTGCAGAGCCCTGGCAAAGATGAACATCTGGGCAAAGACTTCTTCAAGTACCATGCCTCACAGGCCAGAAGCAAAACCTTCGTTAACCTGAGAGAAGTCTCCGACCGCTTCCAACTGCCCCCTGGGGAGTACATCCTGATCCCCAGCACTTTCGAGCCACACCAGGAAGCTGATTTTTGCCTGAGAATCTTTTCAGAGAAAAAAGCCATTATTCAGTGAGTACTAGATTGGACAACCCCTTGTCCTATAGTGGCTCATTCACATTGAAGACACCTAGAGATGGATACTGTGGGCCCCTTCTTCCCTTGCTCACGGTTGACCTGGGACACCAGGCTGCAGAATTTCTTCTCCTATTTCCTAAAGGTGTTCCTTTCTACATTAGCATGGCTCCTCCCTCCCTCAAACAAACCAGAAAAAGTTGCTCCCCAGCTATTGCCAGAATCATGATGACTGGGCACTCAGGTGAAGTCCTTTTGTTCAGACCCTGTCACCCTGGAGCGTCTGGGATGGTAACCACATTTCAAAATAACATTCTGCCACCTTTTCCTAGCTGTGTTTTTGCAATTTTTTTGCATTGATTGCTTCTATATAAAAGACTTCCCATTGTTGCCCAGTCACCATTGGCTGCTCTGTGACCAAGAGGAAAAGGGGTCAAGACACAGGCACCCATTTATCTTCCCAATGAAGGGATTGCAAAGATCCCAGAGAATGGCAAAATGGATCTTCTGCATGCCAGCTAGACACCTGGATGGTTAAAAAGACAGAAGCCATTGTGGACCATGGTCTGCTGTTTGGTTCTGTTTTCACCTTTTATTTTGTGGGTTCAATTGTGGTGGTTGTGTCTACTGAGAAGACTTCGAATTATAGTCGACAGGTTGGGTCCCCCAGAGTGAGCCAAAATGTGCTTCTTTCTCTTGGACTGAACTGAAGTACTGATTTATGGCTTCCAGAATCAGAGCAACACACAAGCTACTATAGTGTGACAAACTGATCATCCGGTGGTAGACTCCAATCTTTTTAAAAATCATGTCATTTAGGACTCATATAGCTCTTATCACAATACATATATGCATACATACATTGTGTCAAGCACATGTGCACATTTGCTGCCATCATCATTCTCAAAAAGTTTTCTTTCTACTTAAACCCTTGGTATCAGCTCCTCATTTCCCCCTCCCTCCCTTATGAACCCTTGATAATTTATAAATTATTATTATTTTTCCATGTCTTACACTGACTGATGTCTCCCTTCACTCATTTTTCTGTTGTCCATCCCCCTAGGAGGAGGTTATATGTACATCATTGTGATCTGTTTCCTCTTTCTCTTTCCACCTTACTTTTACCCTCCTGGTATCACTACTTTCATTAGTGGTCCTGAGAGGTTTACCTGTCCTGGATTCCTTGTTTCCATCTCTTATCTCTAGCCATGTACATGCTCTGGTCTGCCTAGATTTGTAAGGTAGAATTGGGATCATCATAGGGGGATGGGAGGAAGCATTAAAGAACTAGAGGAAAGTTGTGTGTTTCATAGGTGCTATACTGCACACTGACTGGCATATCTCTTCCTTGTGACCCTTCTGTAAGCGGATATCCAATTGTCTACAAATGGGCTTTGGGTCTCCACTCCGTACTCCCCTTCATTCACATTGATATGATTTTTTGTTCTGGGTCTTTGATGCCTGATACCTGATCCCATAGACACCTCATGATCACACAGGCTGGTGTGCTTCTTCCATGTGGACTTTGTTGCTTCTCAGTTAGATGGCCGCTTGTTGATCTTCAAGCCTTTAAGACCTCAGACACTGTCTTTTAATAGCTGGGCACCAGCAGCTTTCTTCACCACTTTGGCTTATGCACCCATTTTGTCTTCAGCGATCATGTTGGGAAGGTAAGCATCATGAAATACCAGGTTATTAGAACAAAGTGTTCTTGTGTTGAGGGAGTAGAGGCCCAATGTCTGTCTGCTACCTTAATACTTAACTATATACATATATGTACATAGATCTATTTCCCTATCATTTTATATAAATATATTTATGTTTATACATGCCTGTATTTAGACCTCTATAAATTCCCATTTGCCTCCTAGTCGTTTCCTCTATTTCCTTTTACTTTCCTATTGCCCCACTATCATGTTTGGCCTTCATCCGGTTTCAGTAATTCCTTTCAGTTACATTGCCCTTGATCAAGCCTTCCCAGGCATCCAACACCGTCCTCACCATTGATTTTAGATCACTGTTATTCCCTTGTCCCTGGGTTTGTTAACACCCACTTCCTTTCACCTACCCTTCTCCTGTGTCCCCCGGCACCATCAGTCCTGTTGTTTTCGCCTCCTAATTGTTTATCCCACCTATGCAGAGATAATAATAAACACAAAAACAAGACAGAGCAAAACAAAGCAACAAAATAAAACCAAACAACAAAAAATTACTGATAATTTTTTTTAAAGGAAAGCCTATAAATAGTTCCAGGTCTGTTTGTTGACCTTTAGTAGTATTTCCCAGTCCAGTCTGATGGGGTGCCACACCCTGGCCCTAAAGTCTGTTTTTGATATTTTATGGTTTTGCTCCCCTTGCTGCTCTGTGGCACGCCCTTAGCATTGCCCCGGTGTGGTGGGGTCAGACCGGGAACAATTCCCACACCATGCCTCCAGTGTTGTCCCTCATAGTGCTATGGGTCAGTGAGGAAGGTCATGTGTTGTGGTGGGGCCGACCCTATGGTGTCTCTGTGCATTGGCTGCTCTGAGCAGGAATATCATCCTTGGGGCTTGGTGGGTCAGGATAGGGACTCCAATCTTAATGTTTGCTTATTTGTACTCCTTTTGAGTGTTTATTAGTTTTTTTCTCAGAGGGTTTTAAAATTTGTTTATTTATTTTTAAAAATTTTATTCACATACAATTCACGTATCATATATTCAAATAGTTCAATCACATTCCTAAGAGTTGTGCAACCATCACCACAATCCATTCCAGGACATTTCTTCTTCCTTCTACTCCTCATTTCCTACTAGCTTCCCTTGTCATTTACATTTGAATCTGTTGATCCAGTTGTTGTCTAGATAGGTTTACCTAATCTGGGTTTCATATACAGAAAATCAGACATCCCAACAACTATGAAAAAAAAATCTGAGTCAATAACAAATCAGAAAATATTAAAAACTGGAGCAAATATACATTGGATCAAGAGGGAGATCTGCAACAAGGTGACACATTTTGACCTAATTATAATCACAATAATCCAACCTGCAATGTGCACTGTCTGGGGTCCATAGTCAGAGTGGATTCCCCAGGGACCATGCAAATGGATTTGGTGCTTTCAATGTTATCCACATCCTTCTACAAACAAGGTATGCAGAATTTAAGCAATAATACCATTCCCTCCTCTACGGGTGGGTTTTATTATTGGCAGTTCTTGGATCACACATGCTGGTAGATTTCTCTGTGGACTTAGCAGATGCCTCATTTAGATGGGTTCTGCTGTAAGACAGGCCAATAAGACCTCAGACACTAGTCTTTCTGATAGTCAGGCACCATTTGCTTTCTTCACCACTTTTCTACAGCACGCATATCTTCAGTAATCACTTTAAGGGGATAAGTATTGAGTAGAGTCATATCATAAGAGTTAATTGTTCTTAGATTGGGGCTACAATTAAGTGTGAGTTCAAAATCAATTCATATATCTATGGTGTATACCTTTATATCCCTGGTTCACTTTAAAAACATCATTATTATTTTATTGAAGACATTATAAATTATCCTCATGGGACATATGATAGTTCTTTTGACATTACCACTGATTTCATTAATTTAGCCACTGGTATAGAATTTAAAACACTGTGGAGAAATAGAAAGTACATATGCCTGAATAGGACAGTTTTTTAGCCCAAAATACATGTATTGTTGATTTCTACAGATTAAAAACTTAGGTGCTTGAACACCATTTACACTATTTCAGAGATAGGACGAAACTTTCATTAATTCTCTTTCACAAAGGCAAAGAGAATACGAAGATAGCACATACCTGGTAGTCTTGAGTTGGCAGATACTGGATACCTTCACGGCAAGAATTGTGACCCAAAGTCCAATGACTTCTATGGGGGTTTCCTTGGGAGAGTATCATCGGCTTCAGCTCACAGGGGGGTTTCAGCTTTAGGAACATGGGAATATCTCTGTGTCTTTAATCTGCTATCAGTGTGTTTAAGATAAAGTCCAGTTCACTTAGTGGGAGTGCTGAATCTAATCCTTCTGGCCTTTGAGGGATATTGTGTACCTCAGGGGGACAGAGTCTAAAACCTCGCTGTCCACAGTGCACAACCTGGGTCAACAAGGGTTGAAAACAAGCTAGGTCAAGAGCGTCCAGTCAGGTACTGATCATATTCTTCTTGGCGGCCTTCTAGGTTTTGATTTTTCCAGTTGTTTTTTGCTTTGACCAAAGTTGAAGCCTGTTCCTCCTGTCGGGTCCCTGGCCTGCAAGCAATACAGGTTCCCTTATCTATGTGGACAATAAAATACACTTTCATTTTCTTCTTTGTCCCAAACATAAGCACACAAACACACTTGCGAGTCTCCCTTCCCAGTGAAGCAAGGGACTGACATCTGTGGGGAAGAAGTGAGGAAGTAAAGGATACAATTTGTATGGTAGCTTGTGTGTTCTTGTTGTCCGGACTCATCTTGTTCTGTAACCTTTTAATGCCACCATCCCACCCCCATGAATGATTAATAGGTTGTATCATCTCCAAGGGTTGGGTACCTCCTTTATGGCTTCCCTGTTTACGCGAGTGAATGTGTAGACGATGAGACTGCTAGGCTCGTGGATCATTGGTGGCTCTACAATTTTACAGATCCATTTTTTGCAACATTGCAAATCCCCTTTTTAAAAGTGCATTAGGGAACAAGGAGTAACTGTGTTCTAAGTTTATTTTCACCTGGAAGTTCCAAATTGCTAGTCTTCTATGGTAGACAGGATTCTCTAGAGAAACAAAACCAGGACACTATGATTTTATGTGCGTGTGTATGGATAAATATATACAGCACAGATGAATATAACAGCTAATTAGTCCACACTGCAGTACAGAGGGCTCAGTTCAACTCACTTCCATGGAACAATTAATATACTGGAAGTCCTTCAACTCACAAGGGCTGATAGGTCCAAGGGCAAGGAAGCAGACAGCTGAGCCTTCCCTATGGCAATGCAGGCAGACCTGGCAATGCAGGCAGTTCAGTCACAAGCAGCAAACAGCAACGTGGGTCACCAATGGTCAGTAGCTCAGGGGCTTAACAAAGAAGGCCCAGGTGGGATATTGAACTCAAACAATGCAAAACTACAGGATCTGACAGCTTCAAACTCAAGCAATGGATACACCAGCAGTGTGGCAAAGCAGGTCTCAAAGGAATCTCAAGCTCTAGGAACAGGATCCATGGATTGGCTGTCCCACAGGTAGCGTAGATCACAAGTTGAAGCAGAGAACTAGATAAAGCAGCCACATGCTGGTCTGATCACCAGAGAGCAATAGCCAGAGGGATAGGGCTTGCCAAGCCATTTATCTCTTTGCCCTCCAATCAAACTGCAACCTTATTAAAACCATGTGTTCCTATTGATGAGGTTGGCACAATAAACCTACCTGTCACATTTTCATTGGATGATGACTACTTGGGCCTCCCTCTTGACCTTGTTCTTCCCAATCTGAGCAATGGTTAATGGTGAGATCTACCAAGCAAAAGCCAAACTCACTGCCATGGAGTCCATTATAACTCATAGTGACCTTGCAGGACAGGGTCGAAATGCCCCTGTGGGTTTTTGAGACTGCAACTCTATATGGTCGTGGAAATCCCCATCTTTCTCCTGCAGAGCAGCTGGTGGTTTAAAACTCCTGTGCTTGCAGTTAGCAGCCCAATATTTAACTACTATGCCATGGGGGCTTCTTGGTGAGATCTACAACACCTTTGGAATGCAGCTGTCACAGAAAGAGAAAGTGTCAATGGGGCAATAACTCCCAGTACATCTAGGTCCTTGTGCTCTGTAGATTGTAATTAGGCATGGGGAAAAGCCCAGCTCCCTTCCATTGAGTCCATTCTGATTCATAGGGACCCTGTGTAGAGTTTCCTTGGTTGGAAATCTTTGCAGGGAGTCCTGGTGGCATAGTGGTTACAAATTGGGCTGCTAACCACCAAGCCAGCAGTTTAAAACCACCAGCCACTTACTGGGAGGAAGATTCTACTCCCGCAAAGAGTTACAAACTCACAGGGCAGCTCTCCCTTGCCCTATAGGGTTGCTAGGAATTGGAGTTGACTCAATGGCAGTGACTTTTGGAGTTTTTTGTATTTTTTTTAATCTTTGTAGATGCAAATAGCTGTATGTTTCTCCTGCAGAGCAGCTTGAAACACTGATTTGGGGAATTCGTGGTTCCAACACTTAGCCACCAAAGGTACCAGGGTTCCCTTTCAGAAAGTCAGCCTACAATTGAGCCAGTGTGTTTTCTTCCCTAACAGGGATATGGACGGACATGTGGACATTGAACTTCCTGAGGTGAGTCTTCTGAGGTTGCCATTCTGAATGAGATTCCGTAGAGGGAGGGTCGTGGAAGCCTTCCTTTCAAGCAGTGTCATTTAAGACTCTGAAGGTCAGGGATGGCTACTTGCCATCAGTAAATGTGTGATCGCAACATCCTGGCAAACAGCGCTGTCTCTGTCAGTCTCATATTACACAGGGCCCAGCGTGGAAACTATGTGGTTGCTTGGTGTAAAGTCGATCGATGCAATCTTTCTCTTCATCACCCCCTCCCTCTTTTGTTGCCGCTTGTGCAGGGACAGAAAATCCTGAAAATGTATTTTATTTAAGACAAGTAATAAGTGTTTAAACATAAATACATATATACATACATACATACATACACAAATCAGAGAGGCAGGTCGGTTCTCCTCTTGTGGACTCCGAGGAAAACATCACCCGTCCCCTGTGCCATGTGTGTAAGAGAGAGGGAAAGGTGGTAGATTGCTTAAAAAGACTGGATAGCTCTCCAGGCATTCTGACGTGTAGCAGGGAACTTTCCCGCTTCAAACTCAGCTGCAAGATCGTCCTAAGGCATTCGCGGCTCTGTGCTGCCTTCTCTGATTCCAGTTTATTCGTGGACTAAAACAAGCCAGCGTTTCCTGAGCTCATCTCGTGCTTCAGGCACAGATTCTTGCTCTCAGAGATGTTAGCATCTAATGGAACAGCCGATGAAACCAGTTATTCTAGCCAAATGTAGTGAGGGTCAGGATAGAGAGAGAAAGGACAGCTAGCCATGAGGTCACCTCTGGTTAAGACCTTAACTTAACTCTCAGGCCCAAGGAAGATTTCTTTAGTCTTCTCATCTGGAAGGTAAGGGGGCGTCTTTCAGCGAGTCAAAGTCCTCCCACACAGCCATGCCAAAGAACCCTCCCAAACAATGAAAACCATGGAGGCAGCTTTGCTGCTCCTAATGCCACAGGCAGAGACTCCACACAAAGAGAGTGACATAAGGCTGATGGGGGTGGGTCTTAGCGTCTCTTCTGGGAAGTTCAGAAGTACTGGCTTCTCACTTGGGGACAGCATACTGCCCATTGAGGTCTCTTCTTTCCTGCTGTTTCTTGGCAAGTTTCTCTCTCTCTCTGTCTTTCTTTCTTGGTACAAATTTTTATGCTTGTGTTTTAGCCTCCCAAACCAAGCTCTCCTAGCCAGGAGACAGAGGAGGAGCGACAGTTCCGCACCCTGTTTGAACACATCGCAGGCGAGGTATGCACACACACAGCCCCCTAGCTCCCAGAACCCTCCTAGGCCACCTAGCCATCTTCCCCAATGATGAATGTGCTGAATGTCCTGATGCTGTCTTATCGGTGCCGCTTACCAAGCAGGATGGGTCTGGTTGGAGAGTAAGAACAACCCATGTCACCTGAGAGGCCCCACACAGCCTTGTCCCAAAGATCTCTGATGCCAATCTGCCCCCTGTGGATGGGGCCAAAGAAACCAAAGAAACACAATGCATTTCCTGAGCTCTTTCTACATTTGGGGTACAGACTGGTGCCCAGGAACTTTTTGTTGGAGACTGAATAAAGCTTTGAGGAGGCCACCTCTTTGAACTATGTCCAGAAATTCTGCCGTTGGGGTGTTACCCTTCATGATAGTTTTCAGGGAAACCACTATTAAATTGCAAGCACTTTCCCCATGAGGCACTACCCGGACCCTCTGTTTTCATCCCTTGAGTTCAGTGAAGTTCGGACCTTGCTGAAACTCTCACATGTGGGTGATGAGAGCCATAAGGAGCCATTGTGTTCACTCCCACAGGACATGGAGGTGACAGCAGAGGAGCTGGAATATGTCTTAAATGCTGTGCTGCAAAAGAGTAAGTACCAGCCCCCTCTGGGGCTCATGGGACACCCCTGCTGCCTGTGTCCCTCTGAGCTCAGATCTCCGTTCCAGTACTGACTTTGAGGCAGAAATTAGGCATAGCTTTCATTGTTTATTGTTTATTTTCTCATTGCAAAACAGATATGCATTCATTGTAAGACATGCAGGAAAGCCAAAGAACTACTATAAAAACCACTAAGAACCCACCACCCATAAGCACATCATCATTAACACATATATATGTGATTTTTGTATTTATAGAACACATATCTGACAATGCCAAACCATAGATATAATTTTATCTGTTTGTAATTTTTTAGATAACAGCTTTGAGATATAGTTCATATACAATACAATTCACCCATTTAAGACGTTTAATTTAATGGCTTTTAGTGTGTTCACAGAATTGTGAACCACAATCAATTTGAAAATGTTTCATTACCCCTCCCCTCAAATCTATATACTTTGGCATTCACCCCTACCCTAGCACTACCATAAACCAAACCAAACCTTTGGCCATTGAGTTGATTCTGACTCATAGCGCTTTCCAGACCAAGGCAAAGCTGTCATTCATCTGCTCTGTCTCTATAGAATTGCCCATGGTGTACATTCATTACATGCAATCTTACAATGCATGCCCTTTGTAACTGGCCTTTTACTCTTCATAATGTTTTAAAGACCCATTGATGTTGTAGCATATATCCAAGCCTCATTTCTTCTTATTGCTGGGCAGTTCTTCATTAAGGAACCCTAGTGGTGTCATGCTTATATGTGGGCTGCTAAGCAAAAGGCTGCCAATTTGCCCCACCAGTCACTCTGTGGGAGAAAGGTGAAGCCGTCTGCTCCTATAAAGATCTACAGGCTTGGACACCCACAGAGGCAGTTCTACTTGCCCTATAGGGTTGTTATACATCAGAACCGATGCAGTGGCAAAGAGTTTGTTTTGCAATTCTCCATTATATGGATATACTATATTTTGTCAATCAACTGATATACACTTCAGTTATTTCCATTTTGTGCTATGTACATGTATGTTCAACTATTTGCATGAACTAGTATTTTCATGTCTTGGCCTTTGTGGTGTAGTGGTGATGCTTTGGGGTGCTAGTCTTCAAGGTCAGCGATTTGAAACCACCAGCTGCTCTGAGGGAGAAAGTACAGACTTTCTATTGCCATCAAGAGTAACCGTCTCAGAAACCCACAGAGGATGCTCTATCTGGTCCTTCGAGGTAGCTATGAGTTGAAATCGACTCAATAGCCCTGAGGAGTAGAATGGCTAGATCAGATAGTATCTGTGGTTAACCTATAAGCAACCATCATTTTACACCATTTTACTTTCCTACCACAATTGCAAGAAGGTTTCCATTTTTCCAACAATTTAAATTGTTACCTTGGAGGTTTAACCATTATGAGCATTACCCTGGGTTGAGAAATATGCTTCAAAATATGATTCCTGGGGACTGCATGATATGGCATACATGGACACAGCAATTTATTGGCCATGACCTTATGTTTCTTGGTAATTTATACCATTTGTAATTTTTGCCATTATAGATAAACTAATGATAAAAATTAATATTTCAAATTCTTAGTTTATCTCTCTATTTGGAATTCTTAAAACTAGAAGAAATGGATGAAAGAATAATCACACTTTAAGGCTTTCTCCCCATTTTATGTTTTTTTTCCCTCCCAGAAGACCCCATCAGTGCCCCATCACCATACTGCTAGGCCCTCAGGAGACTGCACGGGGGGTAGGGGGTGGGGTGGGGGTATTGATCACAGTCAGGTGTCAACCCCCGATGCTGTTTTCATGTGTAATTTCAGGAAAGGACATCAAGTTCAAGAAGCTGAGCCTGCTTTCCTGTAAAAACATAATTTCTCTCATGGATGTATCCTTTCAAATACGTGGGCAGAAGTGTATGTTAATACTGGCCTCTGTGCACAGGAGAGTGTTTTTCTGTGGTGCAGCCTTTTCTCAAATGCTACATCCTTAACTAATAAGCTAATCTTATCTTCGGAGAACCAAAGGCTGGGAACACTCTAATACTAGACATGGGACAGAATCTCTGCAGGGGTTGGGGGTGCTTTGGAGGAACTTCAGATCTCGTTGCAATATGGGGCTCTGCTCCACACAGGGAAGAATTGTGAGTGTTTCAGGTCCTTCCCACACCACCCCTGCCATTTCCTTTCTTCGGAGATCTGTGGTTTAAGCATTAAAACCGCCTTGGCCCCTATCGGGGAGGCTGATTTTGAATCCCATATGCCGGTGGAAAGTCAGCAATACGATTCACCCTTTGTAATGCCTATTCCTTTCATAAAACTCATTATACATTTGAGGAAATGCTACGTTTTTATTCCCTTGCATTGGTTGCTTCAGTAAACAAACACAGAGCGTAAGAGGAAAAGTGCCAAATGACCGGAGGGTGACACGCTGTCATTCACTTCAGCTTTGTGTTACACGCACATTCCATGAGAAAAATGAGGGAATTGTGCACTTCCTGAAAGTGTTCAAAGAGCTGAAAATATTGTCAGCACAGTTGCTACGTGTTCAGCAGAAGGAGAAAGGGATTTTTCGGAGAGGAACATAGTATCAGAGAAGAGAAGTCGCCTGTTACTAATGTATCAGACACAATGACTATTGTCTAATTGGCCTACTTCTAAAGGACTGGGATCCTTCTCTTATAGTGAAAACATGATTAAGGCTAAATCACAAAGCCAATGATGCTTAAACAGAAGTGAAGAATATTGCAAGTGAGGATGCCAATCAAGACACAATATGGAAATATCTTCAATAACAGTTTTATTGGCTTTTTGTCAATTATTATAATTTTTCATTAATATTTAAAAACTCATAATCTAGTTTGTATGCTTCCTTTATTGTTCTTATTTATGTATTAACTGTATGAAATAATAAACTATCTTTTGGTATGTATATATATATATATTTATATATATACTTAAAATAGTCATTAGGGCAACAAACCGGTTGTTAAATTATTTGAATCCCACTATTGCTCCAATCCCATTGTGCATGGAGTCACCATGAGTCAGAGGCAACTCACAGGTAACCAACAGCAACAATATATTCTCCCAGAAAATTCCTTGTTTAAAAAAAATTAATTAATAAAATAAAATTCCTTGTTTATAACCTCTCGCACCTGAAGTCCCCAGGATCTGTGGTCCCATAAGGATATTGCAATTGAAACATGGCTTATTACTTCCTTAATGTGTGGATGCAGACGAGTGGCAATGGAAAACTAGAATTTGATGAATTCAAAGTGTTCTGGGACAAGCTGAAGAAGTGGACTGTACGTAAACATGGGTGTTTTTTTGATCGTGGGATGAAGCTCATAGCCTAGAGCAGCAGCAGATTTTAAAAGGCTACAAGCTAGAGGATTTGTATCTAGAAACAAGAGATGGAAGATGTGATAACATTGTGATTCACAGTAAATTTTTTTTGAGGTGCCGGGGATCGAACTCGGGGCCTCATACATGCAAAGCATGTGCTCTTCCACTGAGCTACATGCCCTGTGTGCAAATTTTAAAAAGCTTTGCTACAGAATCACAGAGATATTTATTAAACAGAAATATCAAAATGTGAAATTTTGTTTCTTAATGTACCTTCTATCAGGTCTATTAACTCTGGAAGGTGTGTTTTCATCTCTACAAATTTCTCCAAAGAATTTTATGTTCTTTGATGTCACACCATCAAAATGGCATTTTTGGCATCCTTGAGAAACTCAAGTCACATTTCTTTTAGATGCTCCTTGAATTTGGGGATCAAAAAGAAATCAAAAGGTGCAAGATCAGGACTATAGGGTAGATGGGGATAAAATTGCTCACCAAAATTCTCCTAAGACAGGCATTTGGTAAAAGGAATGAGCCAGTACATTGTCATAATGGGGGTAGGGGGGATATCCTTGGCGAAATTTTCCTGGCCTTTTTCTCGACAGTTTTCAAGATTCTTAAAACTTCTTCATAATAAGCCCCAGTGGTGGTCCTGTGGTTTTGAGAAATTTAATCAAGATTACCCTTTTAAAAACCTTAAAAAAAAACCACCATAACCTTCTGAGTTGACTTCTCTGCTTTAAATTCATCTCTGATATCTTCCTGACCTTCCTGCAAATGTTTGATCCATCTAAAAACGGTTGTGTTATGGAGGGCAGCATTCATACTTGTAAACTTAAATGATTTGGTAATATACCCATGTGAGCTTTGTTAACCGTTTCATATTAGCCCTGACCTCAAAATAGGTTTTTCCCCATGGCCTAGAAAAGATCTTTTTTTTGAAAGTGCTCTAATGAGTCTAAGCTGAGTGTATTCCTGAGAGAACTTGTCTGTAGCCATCCACGGATACAGAGACATGTTTAAACATGCTTAGTTTGGAAGAAACTTGTGCATGTCTGAACTAGAACCCTAGAATATAACATATAGATATAGATATACTTACTCTTGTGCTGAAGGAAGTACCAGAGCTTCCTCTACATGAAAACTTAAAACAAGAAACAAAAAAAAAAAAAAAAAGGAAGACCAATATCCTTTGGCTATGTCACCAAGCACTCCTTTTAGGGCTTCCAGTAGGATTGCTCCCCGCAGGCAGTCACCCTCCCCTTAATCATGGGAAGGAAGCCTGTGTTCTCCCAAATGCTCTCTGCCACAGGAGATTTTCTCATTTCCTCTGCTCTCCTTCCTGCAGAGTCTCTTCCTTCAGTTTGACGTGGACAAGTCTGGCACCATGTCTTCATATGAGCTGCGCATCGCGCTCAAAGCTGCAGGTAAGGAAGCACCTGGGGAAGGTCTTTGGGAGGACCTGTGTTCAGGCATTCACTGCTCGCAGTGCTTTCTGCCCACTCTTAGCTACTCCTAACAATCCAGGAGGTGGGGAAGTCTACCCAGCACATCCCACTGACCTGGGTGAACCTCAGAGTCTACATTTCCTGTGGCCACGTATTAGTGGTGGCAGAAGAGATTTCATACCTAAGACTTTCTCCCTGCAGAATTGGCACTTTTACATACTATCTGACATTGGTAGGCATCCTAAAATGCATCCAGGGGGATGAATGTAGCCTGACCCCTGAGGCCTCTCATCAGTGACTTTCTGGTCTCACAGACCTAGTACAACTCTGTGCTTGTCACTCCGGTGCCTGCTTTCTGACAGTGATTACCTAAGGTACAGGGAACACAGTGGTCCTATGGCTGTCTGGGCTAATGATGTGCTCCTCTGGGCTCAGTCGCATAATCTACACCCTTCTGCTGTGTTGTGGCTACTCTTAACCTTGTCAGCAGCAAACTCTGTGTCCAAAACAGATTATTTAGTAATGATTTATACGCTGCTCCATTTTGTAAAGAATTGATCCCAGGTGGCTTGCTAACCCACTATTAGCCACCACACTTCAGCATGGGTCTTTGTTTCCGCTTTCCTTCACATGTAGTCGTGATTTTGATAGTCACTATGCATCCGGATCAACTTAATGGCAATAGGTTACACATCCCACACCCTTGCCACTCTGGGCTCCCCCAAGGCCTGGTTCACAGGCCCCTCGGCTCTGCCGGGCCTGGTGTTGAATGCCCTTCCAGGTATTCCAGACACCTGGAAACATTCTCAATTACATGCTCAAAGAGCCAGCATGTACAAAATCAAGGCCATGTTGGAAAAATCTGGCTTCTACATATGTCTTAGTCAGTATTCTCTAGAAGAACAAAACTAGTGATGTAGATAGAAGTCCAGTTCAAGGCAACGGCTCAGATAAATGTGAGAAAATGGCTCTTTCAGTTATAGGGGCTATCAAGTCCCAAAATTATGAGTCAGGCAGCAGACTGGCAACATCTACTGGCTTACACGATTGGGAGGGCTGATCGACCCCAAATCTGCAAGTTAAATATGAGACTGGAGGCCTCTGTAGGCTCACAGTGTTGTGGAGTTTGGCAAATCCAAATCTACAGGTGAGGCAGCAGAGTTAATCTGCAGGTAAAGCGGCTGCAGGCTTACATCCCAGAACCAGGGGCCAAGCATTAAGAAGAGTGCAGGGTTGAGAGAGCAACCTTAGCCAGAACATCCGTCTAGATACTGAAAGCATGCCACATCCCCAAGGAAACTCCCTTTTCAACAGATTGACTGCGCCTATCAGATCGCCAAATGGAGCATGATTACATAGTCTGCCAAACCACTGAGCGCTAGCCTAGCAAAGTTGGCAAGGAATATATGAAAGGGGGAAATCACGGTAAGGGTATCAATTGGTAATCAAAGTGTTAGCTAGAAGAAACTTTACCTCACTGAGACATGAGGACCCAGAAGCACAAAGAAATAGAGCGACAGTATTGTCTGATACCCAGCCCCTGACCTTGGTCTAGTAGTTAATCTCCCTCCTAATGGCTGAGCATGTGTTCCAAAACAATTCTCTGAGATGCCACTCCTAAAGATCCACCAGTGGAGGGCTGAAACACCTCACAGGAATCACAGGAACTAAAGGGAACATGGTGTAGGAGTGGAGTTTGGGCTCATATATCTTCCAATGGGAAACTCCCCAGTGAAACTCCCCAGTGCTGACTTTTTCAGAAGTCAGCAAAAACCGACAGGTGATATTGGCAGTCAAGCCAAGACAATGCATTCTTTAAGCTTGGAAGCTGTTTGGGGTAAACCAGTGAGCTCAACCACACCCATCCACCCCAACAAATAAAAACACCCTCATGCTCTGTTCAGCCGAAGCACAGAAGCTCCCCTGGGTTCAGAGAGCCCGTGCCCTGTAAGGAATGAATTGACACTCCACTGGCTCCCCAGCTCTCTGCCCACGAGTGCCCCAGGGAGGGCAGAGACTTGGAACTTGGACTTCATGGATCTTGGTTCTCCCACATCCCCCTGCAGGCTTCCAACTGAGCAATCAACTTCTGCAGCTGATCATCCTCAGGTATGCGGATGAAGAACTACAAGTGGACTTTGATGACTTCCTCAACTGCCTTGTTCGACTGGAGAATGCAAGTCGTAAGTGTTCAGGGGGTTGTGAGGGTCATTGGTTCCTCAGGGAGAGTCTAGTCTATTTCAAAGTATCTTTTAGCATCTTCCATGAGAATATAAGAACCAACCCGCCCAAAACAATGTCAAAGACAGATCATAAATATCAACCAATGATTTATATGGTCATGGATTATTAACTAAGGGCTCGGAATTTGTGATTCTTCTTTGCCGTGTATTTCTTACATCATTGATCTTTATGTTCATAGTATCTTTGCAGGAGGGTAATGGGGGTGGCATCACTTGTCTGTTAGTTTGTCCTACTGGAGCAGCTTGTGTGTTTCTGTGATTCTGGAAGTTATGTCACTGGTGTTTCAAACGCCAGCATCATCCCCTAAAGTGACCAGATTTCAGCGATGTTTCCAGACTAAGAACAGACAACAAAGAAGGAACCCGTTGCCTGCTTAGGAGGAAGTAGGCACTGAAAATCTTCTGCATAGCTTCCAAACATTGCCAGACACTGAAAGAATAATGAATGGAAGCAGATCATTTTCAGACATAACGCTAGAAGATGGGACTCTCAGGTCAGAAGACACTGGAAACTCGACTGAGGCGGAGCTGATTTCTCGGAGTGGAGTTGACCATGGTGATGTGAGTGGGGTAAAACCTGTGGAAGTGAAGCCTTAGGGATCTTCATTTGCTGATGGGGCTCTACTCAAGGTAAGGAGAAACAGCTACAAAGATCTGCTAATGACCAGAACTTGGAATGTGTCATGTTTGAATCTAGGAATATTGGAAGTCATCTGTGGTAGTTACATAATCTCAGGTCAACTTGAGTGTATTAAGAGTGAAGGGGTGGAATCTAGCCTGTCAACCAAGTCACAGCCTGATGATGCCTCCTTGTGGGCATGGCCTTTTCATAATGAATCTGGGAACGTCCTCTTTCTCTCTGCTTCACCATGCTGTTGAGGATCCATACTCCGAGAGCTAGAGGAGCCATGTGGAGACCCACGCCAGTGCTGAGATGCTTCTACTGCCACAGGATCCACAAGGTGTGACACCCACTGGCCTGTGATCTTCCTGCATTTTGCATCATTGCACGTGCTGCATGAGCCTTAAGAGGAATTCATGAGCTAATATCAGACTTATGGACTTGCTCTGGACTGGGCTGGATGTTTTATTGATATATCATTACTTCTTGATATAAGTTCTCTCTTACACATATATGACTGTCAATGAATTTTTCCCCTAGTCAACCCAGACTAACACATCAACAAAAATGAAATGGAACACATAAAGATCAATATCTAGGTATTAGTGAACTGAAATGGACTGGTATTGGCCAATTTGAATCTGAAAATCATATGATTTTCTATGCCAGGAATAACATAATCAAGAGAAATGACATTGCATTAATCATCAAAAAGGACATTGCAAACTCAATCTTGAAGCACAGTGCTGTCTAGGATAAAACGACAAAAATCAAACTCACTGCCATCGAGTCGATGCCAACTCACAGTGACCCAATAGGACAGGGTGGAACTGCCTGTGTGAGTTTCCAAGATAGTAACTGTCTACAGGAGGATAAAGTCCTGTCTATCCAACACTGAGTGCCAGTGGTTTTGAACTGTAGGCCTAGTGGATAGTAGATCAGTGCATAACCACTGCAACCAGAGTTCCTGCTGCCTGATAGGATTTTATTGATCTGCCTTTAAGTTAATCCAAATCAAGACAATAGGCTTTTATGTATGTCATCCCGAAAGAAAAGAATTGCCAACCAAGAACCATTTGCCCAGCAGAATTGCCTCTCAAATACAATGGTTAAACATGGTCATTCTCAGATAAACAGAAATTAAAGGAATTTATAAAAACTCACCAACCTCACAAGAAATAGTAGAGTCCTTAAGATAGAGAACCAGAAGCATCAAGCAACAACCTGCGATTAAGATGTATGACGGCAATATCAAGATACTGATTCAAACCCAGAAACCTCAAAAGCAAAATAAAGCTACAAACCTGGGAACTGGGTACCAGGACATCAAAAACGGAATAAATGATGTAATTATAAAACTTCCATATAGAAAGGAAATCAAGTCAACATTAAAAATAACAAACTGTCTTAAACTCGGGAAAATAAAGGTACATCTCAGAGTAAGCACAAAGAAAACTAATGAACTTGCCCACCTAAATAAAAATGAAGAAACTCATAAAGACAAATTAAATAGAAAAATAAATGATGTATTCCTAAAAAGAAAGTCTATAAATAAGAACCACTACAGAAAATTCATCAGAAGAAGCTGTCAATCCCATAAAAAGAATAGCAAATGTCAGCAATAGTCATGTTTATTGATAATCGTGCTAAATATGTTGTTGTGCCATCAAGTCAGTTCTGACCCTTGGAGACCATATGCACAACAGAAGAAAATACTGCGTCATTCTCACAATTGTTCCCGTGCTTGAGCCTGTTGGTTTAAATGGACCAGTTCAGAGACAGGGAATGGTAAATGGGTTTTGTTTGTTTGTTTGTTTGTTTGTTTGTTTGTTTGTTTTTAAAAGGAACATGGCCCATCAATATGTTATAATAGATATGACTTAGATGCAAAGATATAAATAGGTTAAAAATCAAAGGAGAAAAAAAAAGAATAATGAGAAAGCAATAAGAAAAAGAGAGCAAGAGTAGCAATATTAACCTAACAAGATAGACTGTAAGTCAAAATTCATCACAAGAGACAAGAAAGTCATTATGTAATGATTAAAGGACCAATCCCAAAAAAAGATATAACCATAATAAACATTTGCACACCCAATAACAGAGCTCCAAAAGACATAAAACCAACTTTAACAGTACTTTAAAAAAAAGTCCTATAATAGGGGTAAAGACTTTTAAAAATAGATTTATTGGCATTTTATTCACATATCATGCAATTCAATAGTTCAATGACATTGAGAAGAGCTGTGCAATCATCACCACAGTCAGTTTAGAACATTTTCTTCATTATTGTCCTCATCGTTACTAGCTCCTCATTTCCCCAACCTCCCCTGCCACTCCCCCAAGGAACCATTAACCCAGTTACTGTCTCTATAGATTTACCCATCCTGGATTTCATAGACAGGAAAACATTTTTTACAAACACCTAACAACAATAACAAAGTAAAACAGATTAAAACCTCAGTAGAAAAGAAAGCAGAAAATATTAAAAACTAGAACAAATTAAAAATGCGTCATAAGGTAGATCAAATGATAAGGTGCTAAATTTTTACCTAAGTGCATCTGCAATAATCCACTTTCCAATGTATTCTACACAGTAAGGCTGTTTACATCCCTGGCCCATGGTCAGAGGGGATTGGCCAGGGGCTTAATCCACATATATTTCCCTTTCTTTTTTTAAAAAATTTGAAACACCTCTAAAATGGGGTTTTTTTAAAAAGGAGATCAAATTACATCTGCCACAGTTGACTTTACATGCTGTCTGATAACAGAGGTATTCACTCACATCCCTCAAGCACGATGGGAGGGAATTCACCGGAGGCTTAATCCATGTGTGGGATCTGGGGCTTCCGCTGTCATCCATGGCCTTCTGCAGACCAGGTGTTCAAACTTGAAGATCGGATACTCGGCCTTCCTTTGGATTTGGCTTATATTATTTACAATCCTCAGATCACACAGGCTGTACGGCTTCTTCCATGTGGATTTAGTTGATACCTCACTTAAATGACTGCTTGTTTTAAGAACCAGCCTCTATTACATCTGATTGCTGGGTGACCTCTAGTTTCTTCCCTGTGCTTTGCTATAGCGTCCATCTCTTCAGTGGTCTCTTCAGGAGGGTGAGCATCAAGCAGGTCATGTCATAAGAATTAATTGTTCTTAGATAGTGTCTAGAAATAAGTGCAAGCCAAAAATCTGTTCATGTATCTGTGGATTATATGTTTTTCTGGCTTGCTTTAGTTGTATATTGTCATTTTATGTTAGAGAACATTATCAATCAACCCTCTGGGACATCATTTCCACTGCCATCCAGTCAATACTGACTCATATCGGTCGACCCTATAGGACAGGGTAGAACTGTACTTATGAGTCTCCAAGACTCTGAATATTCACAGGAGTAGAAAGTCTCATTCTTCCCTTGCAGAACAGGCTTTTGGTTTCAAATTGCTGAGCTTGTAATTAGGAACCCAATGCATAGTCACTACACATCGATGGTGTCATTCGTTTAGCCAGTGGTACAGAATTTAAATCACTATTGAGAAAGGGAAATTATACAAGTATAGACCACCTATGAGCTATAATACAAGAACTGTTAACTAGAAATTAAACCCCTAAGTGATTGGGCACTATTTATACAAAACAATTGGGGTTAGTGATAGGGGAAAGTGTTCAATAATATTCATTTGCAATCACAGACCCATGCCTACCAGAGTATTGTAATTAATAATGAATCAAGGAGAGCATGTAATCTTCTAATCCAGTCTCCTAATTCAAGAGCCTGCCTAGCACTCATGAAAGATATATCAACCCTGTATATGGACATCTTAAAAAAACCCTTCACAAGAGGAGACCTCACCTCAGCTGGGGTCAATTTTTCGAGAGGTGGGTAGCGTTGCAAAGTACACATTCTTCTGCAGCATTCGTGGATAATTCTCCAGAACAGACCATATTGTAGTCCACGAAACCAGCCTCAATAAACTTTAAAACATCCAAATAATACAATGCATCTTCCCAGATCACCACACTATCAAACTAGAAATCACAGGAGGAAAAATGGGGGAAAAATCAAATTCATGGGCACACAATAGCACCTTACTTTAAAAGAGACTAATAAAATAAATTTCAAGTAAAAAATATTAAATTTCTTGAACCGAATATGAATGAAAACACATGTCAGAACCTTTAGGATATAGCAAAAGCAAAGCTCTGAGGAGAACTTAAGGCAATTAATGCACAAAAGAGAAGGTCAAAATCAATAGTTTGACCCTACAACTTGAACAATTTGGAAAAGAGCAGCAAAAGGAGCCACAGCCACCAGGAGCAAATCTAATCTAAAGATTGGAGCAGACACACAACAGAAAGGCAGTAGAAAGAATCAACAAAATTGGAAGTTGAAATTTAGACGATAAAATAAAATCACTGAATACACACACACACACACACACACACACACACACACAGCCCCTAGCCAGATAGCTTCACTGGAGAATTCTGCCAAGCTTTCAGAAAGAGTTGACACCAATTCTAAGCAAACGATTCCAAAACATAAAAAAGTAAGGTATATCCACTGAATTCATTCTATGGTGCAAACACAACCTTGATACCAAAGCCAGGCAAAGATATTATTTAAAAACAAATTTATAGACCAATATCTCTCACGAATGTAGACTGGAAATTTATCAACAAAATTTTAGCCAATAGAATTTAATGTAACCAAACTCACTTCCATATGAATCTATTCTGACTCACAGCAACCCAATATAAGAAATTCAATAGCACATCAGTAAATACTAATAACACATGGTCCAATAGGATTCAAACCAGGGATGCAAGGACGCTTCAAGATCAGGATGTCAATTAGTACAATTCACTACATGATCATCTCAATCAATGCCAAAAAGCATCTGTAAAATCAAAACCCTTTCTGTCTAAAACTTTCAGCAAACTAGAAGCATAAGGGAAATTCCCCCAGTATAATTTGCAGCATATATACCCTGTTTCCCCGAAAATAAGACCATGTCTTATATTAATTTTTGCTCCCAAAGATGCGTTAGGTCTTATTTTCAGGCGATATCTTATTTTTTCATTAAGAAGAATACGGTACATATTTATTGTTTATTAAAAGAGCCCTAGCACTTCCTGTCTGCTCTGGATCCACTATGGACAACAGTGAGCTGTGTGGCGCCTACCCATATGGTCCAGAGTCCAGAATTATGATAGCTTCAGGGGGGCTTATTATCAGGGAGGTCTTATTTTTGGGTGACGCCTTATATTTCAGTGAGAGGCAAAACTTAAGTAGGTCTTATTTTCGGAACAGGGTACATACAAAGGTGATAGGTGATATTATTCTCAACACAGAGAGCTTGAAAGCATTCCCTCTGAGAATAAGAACAAGGCAAGGATGGTCTTTCTTCATCACCATCCTCATTCACTATTGTGCTGGAAGGTCTAGCTAGAGCAATCAGAGGACAAAGGGAAATGAACACAATGGTAGGCAAAGTAAAGTTCCCAGGTGACATGATCCCACACATAGACAAGCCCAAAGATTTCATGGAAAAGAGACTGTAACTTATAGGACACATCAAAGTGGCAGAGTGTAAGTTCAACAGACAAAGTCAATTGCATTTATCTATGAGAGTCTCAGAAGAGAAATTAGAGCAATAATCATTTATAATAGCCCCTAAAGGAATCAAACATTTGTGAGTTCCTAGTTAGATTTTTAAGGATGTAGAAAATTTATACAAAGATTTTACAAACTACTACTGCCAAAAATGCAAAGAGATCTACGTAAATGGAAAAACGTACTATGCCGATCACTCACTGTCATGAACTCGATCCTGACTCTATGGGACTCGACCATGTAGCACAGAGTAGAACTGCCCTTTGGGTCTCCAAGACTTTAAACCTTTATGGGAGAAGACTGCCATTTTCCCCCCTCAGAGTAACTGATGGGTCTCAACAGCTCAGTTTGTGATTAGATGCTTAGTACACAGTTCACTATGCCACCGGGGCGTATGCTTTCAGTCCTCTTAGGTTAAAGAGCCCTGGTGGCGTGATGGTTATGCACCTTGAGGTTACCAGCTTGAAACCACCAGCCCCTCCATGGGAGAAAGATGAGACTCTCCACTCCCATGAAGAGTTACAGTCTGGGAAACCCACAAGGGCAATTCTACCCTGTCTTCCAGGGTCACTATGAGTCAGAATTGACTCAGTGGCAGTAGAACTGCCATATTAATGGATAGAAATACTTAATATTGTGAAAATGCCAATATCACTAAGTGATCTATAGATATAATGTATTTCTGATCCAAGTATTAACAGAAATGTTTAATGAAATGGGACAACTAACCTCTAATTTTATCCAGAAAGGAAAGAGGCCCCAGGTAACTAAAGCATTATTGAAGAACAGAGTAGGAGATGCCATACTTACTGACCTCCAAACCTACTGGACAGTCAAGGTAGTCAGAACAACTTGGTATTGGTACAGAGATCAGTGGTAAGGATGGAAAATCGAGGAATCAATCTCTCCAACTCTGGACTGCTGATTTTCAACAAAGGGTCCAAGTCCTTGAAGAGACGCCCTATGATGCAAGTTGACCACCAGGTGGAGCCACTTCCTCAAAGGTTTCTAGAAGTTCCCTCAAACTCGCAGGGAATAATTGAAATGGTCAGGGGAATTGTTTCCATTGTGATGCCTTCTCCTGTCTCTCTTACCAGGAGTGTTTCAAGCTCTCAGTACCGAGAACAAGGACTCCATCCATCTCAGTATAAACGAGGTATGTCCAAACCAACCCTCTGATCAGGAATCTGCTCAGGATAGGCATAGAGTAGGCACCCCATGAGTGTTTGCTGAATGCATGATGTTCAAAAAGGCTCACATCTAGCTATGGGGTTGATAATGATGCTGATGATAGCTAATGCTTTTCAGGATCTATATACTAGTATTCATTCCAATAATTTTATGAGTTAAGTACTGTGTCAGTCTGGATTGACTAGAGAAACAAATCCACGGGCACTTATATGTGCATAAGAAAGAGTTTTATATAAAAAGTAATTGTACGTTAAGAAAACATCCCAGTTCAGTCCAGATCAAATCCATAAGTGCAATATTAGCCCATATGTCCAATATCAATCTATAAAGTCCTCTTCAGACTCACAAAACACATGCAATGATGCTGAATGCAGGAAGATCACAGGCCAGTGGGTGGGAAGTCTCATGGATTCAGTGGCACTGTAAGCATCTCAGCACTGGCAGGGGTCTCCATGTGGCTTCTCCAGCTCAGGGCACTAGCGTAGTTCCATGTGTCTTGTCAGCTGCAATGTCTCCCAGGGAGTCAGTGTGTGTCCTGCCTCCAACCAGCTACTTATCTCCTTAGCACCTCCAAATGAGGTCATCAAGCTGCAATCTGATTGACAGGCCAAATTCCACCCCTTCACACACAAGTCTCAAATTGACACCAGATTCTGTAACTACCACACGTACCAATGCTATTCTCATTTTACAGAGGTGGAACCTGAGGTCTAGATGAAATAAATCACCCTACATACTGTGAGCCTACAAATTCTGCCTTCCTTTCTTTCTCTTCTCTAAGTTCCTTCCTTCTAGCTTCTACTTTGTTCATTCTTCCTTGCTTGTATAGACCGGTGGGCACCATTATGTTTTAATTGTGGGTGCGTATCATTCTGTGTGAGTGTGTGTCTGAGTGTGTCCTCATCCTTCAATAACTCTGGGAAATACAGCCTGTTTACTTAGTACAAAGGTGATGACAGCAATTATGGTGGTGGGTGGGATGGCACGGTTCAGAACTTCAGAGAATTCGGGAGAGTATTTCTGATAGCCCTCGAGGTGTGGTCCACTGAATAGCAGCATCAGCCTCCCCGAGGACCTCATTGGAAAGGCGGCCACAGAGAGTCAGCATCCCATTTTAACAAGACCCCAGTGATCCCTACACACATTAGGGTTTGAGATGCACTGGCGGTACATTCTCCTGTCTGAAGGCAGAAGACAAACGGTAAGATCTCTCTCTCCTCTCAGGGCTAGAGTTACACCTCGGTCCTTGGCTCCACAAGAGAAAGAATTCACACCAAAACCTGACTTGTGATCCAAGTGAATTTAATGAGAGAAGAAGCTTCAGGTTTTACACGGCACCCATAGGATTCCTTTCGACCATGCAGCCTGGCAGAGACTGCTCGGGGTCACGCAAATATCTCTCTCCCAAGTTTTTCTCCGAAAAAGACCCGTCTCAAGTTCTTTCTCAAGTTCTCTCCCCAGTTCCCCCCCCCCTCTCTCCCCCTGGCTCCTGCCTTTTCAAGCATTCCCGTGGGAGGCATGGTGAACGACCCCAGGTCGATCCCCATTGGCTGAATTGCAATCACCTGGCCCAGGTGGGCTGATCCAGGTTTAACGCCCATCCATGCCCACCAGCCAGAAAAACCTAGGCTTTGTTCTATTCTTGACTCTCCTGGGCATGCGTCAATGGACATCCCATCCCTGCCTATCTGCCTAACAAAACCAGGGACATTTTTCTTCGGTGGTTTCTGTAACTTTTATGTTCCATTTTCTTCTGGTCCGGTTGTAGTTCAATTGTGCTAGAGCCAGGTCTCTCTTTGGCCTCTTTATCAGGCGCATGCGCTCACACAGCATACTCTTCTGCAAATGCAGTGGTAACTTCGCGTTAGTAACTATCCCTTTCCAAATGCAGCAGTAACTATGCCAAGAAAAAGAAGTTGGCGGTGTCACGCATCAGATAGGGGGACAGAGCCTCATTGCCTTCCTTGCTGTCTGATTTTGATTAAGTCACTTATTCCGTACCTCAGTTTTACTATTTCCAGAAAGAATTTAGTCATTCTAAATCTTATCCCAGAGCTTTGGTTTATAGCAATCTCATAAATCGGTGATTCAGGATATCAACTCATGGTAAAGTATATAATGGGTGTGCGTGTCCTTTCCCAAGATACATTGTAATTTTTCTGGTATTCTCTACACTTTTCATATGTGGTAGACACTACTTTGATACAGACCTACGATTATTCTCATGAAAACATAAGGGACCCCAATGCTACTTGGCTTTATTTCTGTTTATTTCCACGTTTGCCACTAATAAGCATGAAGGAAATGCACGTCAGCTTAGAGATAATGGAAGGGAAGCGGGGAAGCCTTGTTACCCAGCAGCCTCTGGGGCATTCAAAAGCCCAGCAAAACCAGTAAAAGGTGCAATTTACTGCTTCACGGCTATGTTGTAACTCCCAAGACTGGATGGAAAGGCTTCCCTGATTTCTTCATCGTTTCCTCATCTCCTCAACAGCTCTTTGGAATAAGGCTCTTGCCCACCCCCTTTATAGTTATTAACACTCCTGGAAAGTAGGAAAATCCTTGTGATTATCTCTCCTATCCCCTTCACCTGAAACCTGGAGTTATTCTCAACCAGGACTACATAGCAGGAGAGACAGTCCCTGGAGAAGGATATCATTTTTCGGTAGCGGGGCAGTAAAAAAAGGAAGGTCCTCCGCAAGCCGGATGGACACCATGATTGTAACAGTAGGCTCAGACATAAGAGGGTGAGGCGAGCCCAGGATTTCATGCCGTTGTACATAGGGTTGTGGTCTCTGTGAGTCGGAACCCACTCGACGGCACCTAACAACAATAAGTACCTGGGAAGCTTTATAAGTCCTCTAAATTCACAACTGAATTAGGATCTCTGAGAGTGGGAATCACTATTGATATGTTTTTTAAATTTCCAATTTGCAACCAAGTAGGAGAGCCACTGTGTTAACTCCCGTCCTACCCTCTGCCTCCAACAGCAAACCCTTTCTACTGTTTATGCTAGCCTCACCTGCATTTATGGTAAAAGGGTCATTGTGTTTTGACCTCCTATCCCCCAGCTTTGACATATGTCACGCCGAAGGAAGGTGGGAGAAGTCCTCGGGTGATACACGTTCAGTTGTTAAGAGGTTGGTTGCATAAGCCAAGCCAGAGGTGCCTTGGAAGTAAGATCTGGCATCTACTTCTGAAAAATTAAAAATCCTTTGAAGGAGAGTTCTACCCTAGCACACACACACACGTATTGGGAGTTGGAACCAAGCTGATGGCAATAGACTTCGTGTTTGGGCGGGGAGTGTGTGGTAATGGTGGTGGTGGTGGTTATTTGGAGAAGGAGGATAGGAGAGAAAAATGTACCCCCACTTGATTATGCTCCCCAAAGTTTCCCTCTTAATGAGGAGAAAGCTGATGGAGAAGGCAGTGTAGAGTGAAGGAATGGAAGCCAGGAGGAAAGAAGTCCATGCGAATGAGCTGAATTAAACACTTCTCCACCCAAGACTGACCATGCTGCCCTTTACTGCAGTCCCTCAGGGATGGCGGACCACGACGCTCCCCAGGATGAGGGCTCCCCTCATCAAAGAGGAAAGAAGCTGTATACAACCCTGCCTAACATACCAGAGAGGCAACACTGCTACAATGAAAGAACCCACATTGTACCTTACCTTTCACCATCTGCACGTGACTATATTCCCAAAAGGCTCAAGAATTAATTAATGATCTACCTATTTTTTAAAAGTTTCCTGTTGAGGCAAATTGGCCAAGTTTGTGGGGATGATGAGATTGCAGAACGTTTGTGACATGAACAAAATGGAGTCAGTCCTGATTTCCCTCTTTTGCTTTTCAGTTCATCAACTTGACAATGAACATCTGAAGCGGCGCTGATGGTGACCCAGCCCTCCCATGAAGCACAGCACTTCTCTAGGTGTTTAGCCAGCCTACCTGGCGCTCTTTTCCCTTGCCTTGTTCATCCTTCTCCACCTTTCCCTTTCCCCACACCTTCATCTGCAAAGAATGCAATGGAATCACTAGGTCCTGCAATTTTGTATGACTTTGTGGTAATTTCTTCTCTATTTTGGGTTATGCCGCCCTATGTCGCCCATCCAGATTCAGGCATCTTAACCAATTTCTACCACCCTCTCTCTACACCCTTCACCTCTGCCTATTAAACATCACTCAAAGTCCTACTGAAAAAAACAAAACAACAACCTGGCTCTAAGGTAGCAGCAAACATTATACTCAAATATCCGTTAAAGAACAATGTTTGGTAAAAGTGTGTGTCAGCAGAGATGAGAGGGGAAATCAGTTGGGCATCACAAGTGTGATTCCTTCTTGATGCAGACACCAGAGGATTCTGGATGTGGACTGACAAGCACGGAACGCTATGATAATCTCTACTTCCATCTCTGGTTGCTGGTAACTATTCCATTCCCTGTCGAGTCCAGACACACTTTATGTCCAAAGGCTTTGGGGAGTAAAAGTCCAGTATGATATTGTTCTTCTTGGGAAGTCTAAATCTTATCTTATTTGATCTCATTTATCTCATCCATGATGGTGGTAAACACTGGGGAAGGCTTGCTGGGATCCCACTAACACTGAGTCAGGAACGCCCTTTGCATTGGAGTCATAGGGCTTAGCATGAGAAGATATTGGCTCAGTAAGTATGAGGTCCCATTTATATATATATTCTATCATATAAGGTTGACGATTGGGCCAAGCGGGGTTCTCAGAAAAGAGAAGGAAAGATGATTGGGATGAAGATCAAGTAAAGAGGGGAATCAGAATCGTATTTTCTGACTCGCAGCTAAAAATGACAGGGTAAAATAGCCCCAGTCACCACCCAAATCTTCCCTGGGCTTGCGCAGCAGTGAGTATGGCACAAGGGCACTCTTAGAAAGAGGTGTCTGGTGGAACACATCGTACAACCACACACCATGAATTGTGCTTGGTTCACGGCTCCTGCTGCTGCCATTGTTTATTAGGTGTTGTGAACATGAACCTTGCTCACTGGCAAAACTTGAAGGGAAGTCCTCACCATCTGACTCACTCCTCATGTCATTATGACATCGTGCTTTTAGGCTTTTATGGCCATAATCACATCTATTTCTCTCCACTAATCCTCGCCCCCCCCCTCCACCACCATCTGCCCAACAGCTTGAAAAGGGTAGAATGGTGTTTATGAACTGGCCATCCTCTTGACTTTTGTACATAGCGGTGTGCCCCTGGGAAATGTATTCATCTCTCTTTGAGACTTAGTTTCCTCAACCCGAATAGGAAGGTAGTCATCCCTGCCTACATAGTGTTCGCAGTGGACATATGAAATGGAGTGTACGAAGCATCTGACATGTGGTGAGTGCTCAATACACCGCTTCCATCCAGTCCCTTTTCACAGTCCCCAAAGAATGAGTGGGTTCTTTTTGTATTTGCCTCTGTTCTTTATTGCAAGAATAAAAGCATTATAGAGCCATCAATATTGAACTTTGAAGGGGACTATGCAGACTGTTTTGTGATAATAAAACTAGAACAATAATAACAACAAATACCTCTGTGCTGTGTGTATGTAATTCCTATTTCTTGCTGAATTATATGGTCTGACACTAACACCCAGAAGCCAAGAAAGTTGTTCCTCATGCATAAAAACCAAACTCACTGCCTGCCGATGAGTCAATCCTGACCCATAGTGACCCATTAGAACAGGGTAGAACTGCTCCTGTGAGTTTCCCAGACTGAAACTCTTTCCGGGAGTAGAAAGCCCCATCTTTCTCCTGCAGGGACGAGGTTTCCAACTGCTGACCTTTCTATTAGTAGCCCAACCAGTAACCACTGCACTACAGGGCTACTTAAGAGTTGGATAAAGACAACTAAGCCCACATGGAAGAAGCACACCAGCCTGTGTGATCACAAGGTGCCAAAGGGATCAGTTATCAGGCATCAAAGAACAAAAAAATCATATCATTGTGTGCTCACCTCCCTGATATGATCGTTGAAGACAAATAGGTGTATAAGCAAATGTGGTGAAGAAAGCTGATGGTACCTGGTTATCAAAAGATATAGCATCTGCGGTCTTAAAAGCTTGAAGGTAAGCAAGCGACCATCTAGCTCAGAAGCAACAAAGCCCACATGGAAGAAGCACACCAGCCTATGCGATCACAAGGTGATCGAAGGGATCAGGTATCAGGCACCAGCAGAAGAAAAAATCTTATAATGAATGAGGGTGTGTGTGTGGAGTGGAGACCCAAAGCCCATTTGTAGGCCACTGGACAGCCCTTTACAGAAGGGTCTCAGGAGGAAATGAGCCAGTCAGTGTGCAATGTAGCAACGATGAAACATACAACTTTCCTCTAGTTCCTAAATGCTTCCTCCTTCCCCACTATCATGATCCTAATTCTACCTTTCAAGTCTGGCTAGATCAGAGGAAGTACACTGGTACAGATAGGAACTGGAAACACAGAGAATTCAAGGCGGATGATCCCTTTAGGACCAGTGGTGTGAGTGACGATACTGGGAGGGTGGAGGGAGGGTGGGGTGGAAAGGGGGAACTGATTACAAGGATCTACATATAACCTCCTCCCTGGGGGACTGACAACAGAAGAGTGGGTGAGGGGCGATGTCAGACAGGGAAAGATATGACAAAATAATAATTTATAAATTAAAAAAATAATAATTTATAAATTATCAAGGGTTCATGAGGGAGGGGGGAGCGGGGAGGGGAGGGGGAAAATGAGGAGCTGATGCCAGGAGCTTAGGTGGAGAGCAAATGCTTTGAGAATGATGAAGGCAATGAATGTACAAATGTGCTTTACACAATTGCTGTATGTATGGATTGTGATAAGAGTTGTATGAGCCCCCAGTAAAATGATTAAAAATAAAGAAAAACCTACCCCAGCACCCTGAAAAAAAAAAGTTGGATAAAGAGCCAAATCTCAATTGGAGGAAGCATACTCCTTCCTAATCTTGAGAGTCTAGGAACATATGAATAACCTGAAAATTACTCTTATGATAGTATTGTCTAATTCTTAAAACAAATTAACACTAACAAAAACCTCCTTTACTATTTACTTTTTCATGAAGATGAAAGTTTAAGAAATGCTATTCCGAGGTGGGGTTCAGTTCAGTGAGGAGGAGAATAGGATTGTGCTAGGGAAAAGGACCCCAGATTCAGAATTGTTCTATAGAGACCCTGTTATTACGTCTTAAACAAGAGGAAGGCAAAATCCAAAGGTAGTCATTTGGATGAGGGAAGCTTCTCACCAGCTGCCCTATATGGACACCGGTGGAATCTGATGAATCGCAGTCATAGGGTGGATTAGAGCTTAAGTTTCTGAGCACGAAGTTTGCAAAAGGCTGTTATCCTTAGTAGAAACCCTAAATCCATTTGTGAGTTTCTAAATTCAGCCGCCGTTGGATCTCTTCTGACCATTATCCAGCAGCACAAATAGCTTTGCTCTTTAGCAGAGTGCATTAAAGAGTAGATTACTGTCACTCCTCGGATTTACTTGCCTGGGTGTGTCCTTAATGAGAATTAGGGGACTAGAGTTACAGGGCCACGCACCACATTCTGACTGCTTCGGACAGATAAGCTCTTCTCTCTAAAATAATGGGCATGCCTCAATCATGGTCCTGAATCCTCTTCTGTAGTCCACCTGTAACTGTGATGTATTGATCTGCCACCGAGCATACTTGGTGAGTTTCCTTTGTCCTCCCACATCCTTTTTAAACCTCTGAAACGAAGCAAACCTTGGATGCCGTTTACAGCTTTGGGCAATGACCTTCCTCATCCAGAGGGCGTGTCTTTGTTTTCATCTTGCCTTCCCCTGCTTAAGACAATGAGTGTTCTCCTTAGATTATATTTGAGACTTGGCGTCTCTTTTGTACCCCCAAACAGTGTTGGCTATATACTGCAGAGAACAGTGTTTATTTTACGCTGCAAAGAACAGTGTTTATTATCTATGGTAAAGAACAATGATCATAGGACTATGATTGGTGACAAGGCAATCCACCGCTGGCTCAGGTGTGGCAACAGACGTGGCAGTGTAATGGAAGTCAGGGAAGGACTATGATTGGGATTTTTGCAAAACTTCAGGTTAAAAAGAACACAGGACTCGTTCTGTGGTTTCCATTACCTGGCCACATGATGGTCAGGATATGACTCAGGATTATGTGACTCTGAGTAGGAGTTACAAGACAATACCAGAATCAAGGAGAAATGGAAAGAATCTCAGTGGAGAAGGGAGTGAAGGGCAGAAAAGATACATTTCCTTTATCAATCGTTTTCAAAATGGAAGGAATTTCCAACACTGAGAGAAGGCAGTTAAGGGTGTGGGCTACATATGGACCCGGCCCTCGAATGACTGAATTGGCTTTTAGGTCTGGCCTGATGGCAAAGGTACAGCATGAACTTGAGGGATAAATGTAATGTCTGTGAAGGGGAGAAATGCTATCAAAAGTCAGTCAATAACAGGCCAGCCACCAGCAGTATAAAAACACTCCTACTTCTGATAGAGAGTGACCTGAAAGGTCAGTCTGCTCTTATTTCATGAGGGAAATACTATGTAGATACGAGATTCATAGACTTAGTTAAGATGTAACTTAGCAAGAAATCCTCCATAGCTGGGACCCTGAGCTAGACCCCTTGTCTTGTCTCACGGAGTATCCAGTGACAGTGTCCAGGCTTTCTCTCGCCTCTCTAGAAGGGGGAGGACCTGCACACACAGCCTGTCTCCTGGCGATTGAAAGTCCCTAAGTCATGGAAGCTCTGTAATATAAGATCTTTGTTTTCCTAGCTTGTACCTGTCATTCCAAGATTGGTGTCTATCTGAAGAAACAGTTTCACTCAGCCAGTATATAAATCCTATGAGAACAAAGAGGGGGGAGACTGGCATTTGGAAGAAGAACCCCCCACCCCCACCCCCATTCTCCATTCCCATGCATGTGAAAATAGAATCTTTTGAATCCACTTGGTTTCTGTCATCTGGAACAGTGCCTGGGTAATGCAGACCCTCTTAGTGCCCACCCTACAACATTTCCACCAGTGGCCCGCTCAGACTAGCTGAGGTGCTCGTTCGCAGGATCGCTACTGATGTAACCCTTAAATTAACTTACTTGCTCCATTCAAACTTTCTCCTCTCTCTGAATATTTTCTTGTGAGCATGACGAGAACTCAGCGAGGAGGGCCCTGAAGGTTTCAGTCCCTCTGGTAATATGAACCTTTAACCTAGAACCCGAATGGCGCAAGCAGTTAAGTGCTGGACTGCTAATGGCAAGGTTGGATGCTCAAACCCACCAGCTGCTCCGTGGGAGAAAGATGAAGCTCCATGGAGACGTACAAAGCCTCAGCAATCCTAGATCGGGTTATGGCAGTGGGCAATCTTGACTTAAATAACATGCATCTGAATGGCTACTTTCAGTAAAACATGCCCAGGTACATTAGCGAGTTCTTTGTGTTGCATTAAAGCTTGAATTCTGAACACTGGATTTGTGGAAGGCCAACAATTGACGGTGGGAGTCTAAACCAAATTGATCCCACGTTGAGCCGCCCTAGAGTAACAACAGGATCAGTGGACAATAGGTTGGAGTCCTCAAGGATTTTGTCTTGCTTGGATCCGCAATCCGTGAGTCAAGAAATCCAAAAGCATGGTGCAGTAGGAAAATCTGCTGCATAAGACTTCTTTAGAGTATTGAAAAGCAAGGGTGTTCCTTTGAGAACTAAGGTGTTCCTGACCCAACCCATGGTATTTTCAATGGCCTCATATACACGTGAAAGTTGGACATTGAAAAAGAAAGACCAAAGAAGAATCGATGCATTTGAATTACGGTGCTGAAGAAGAATATTGAAAATACCGTGGACTGCTAAAAAGACAAACCAATTTGTCTTGGAGGAATATGGCCAGAGTGCTCCTTACGGCAGCGGTTCTCAACCTGTGGGTCGCGACCCCGTGAGGGGTCAAATGACCCTTTCATAGGGTTCACCTAAGACCATCGGAAAACACATAAATATTTCACAATATATAATTACATACTGCTTTGTGATTAATCACTATGCTTTCATTATGTTCCATTTGTAACAATGAAAATACATCCTGCATATCAGATATTTACATGACGATTCATAACTGTAGCAAAATCACAGTGATGAAGTAGCAATGGTTGGGGGTCACCACAAGATGAAGAACTGTATTAAAGGGGCGCGGCATGACGCAAGTTGAGAATCACTTGGTGAGACTTCATCTTAGAGACTTTGGACATTGTAGTCAGGAGACCAGTCCCTGGAGAAGGAAGTCATGCTTGGTAAAGCAGGGGACAGTGAAAACGAAGGATCTTCCCAGTCTTCCTTCCCGCGGGGTTTCAAGGAGAGCCACGGGGTGAAGGGAGGGGCCAGGAGCATGTGAACAGATGGGGAGGGGTTGCCCAGATCAGTGAGTGCTAATTTAATTCAGTGCACTGGGTCCTTTGTGCAAACAGAATGCCCCTCTGCCAAGAGAAAAGACTGCCTGGCAAGCACCAGTGTGAAGACTGTTGGCGGCACCCAGCTGTGCATGAATAGAAGACTGTGCCGCTTACTAAGAGCCTGGAGCACGTCCCAGGCCCAAAACGGATGCAGGACGCCAAGGGGGCCTGGGAGTCTTGGGGTTTTCGAATAGAGCCTCTAGATGGCAGCAAGGAGTCCAGACATTTTCCGGAATGAGAAAACTTACTTGTTTTTTATCCACAGGGCTTTGCTGAGAGGAAACTTAGCTCGATTTGGAAGGAAATTGGACCATCACAGTTCAGCAGACCATGTAATGGCAATGACATTGGATTTAGAGCCTAGGAACCCAAATTGTAGCCTAGTAGAACTGACCTCCAGCTAGCTGGGCAGCCTTCTCTCTCTCTCTTCTTGGACCCTGGAAACTTAAAGGCCAGGTCAGTGTGACACAACCCTTCTCCAATCGGATGGGGAAACTGAAATGAGGTCCGAGAAGCCCTGATAATTCATTGGAATCTTTCACAGATCTCAGGAGAAGAACAAGATTGCCAGAGGTCTCTCTGGGCCACGGCAGGATCTGGCTTCTCTGAAATATTGCACCCCTTTCTTTCTGCATTCCCACAAGCTCTACTCTTCTACCTTAAAAGCCAGTGGAACCCAACGCATGTGGTTTTGCCTTTTCTCACAATGGACGTTCTAGAATCAAAAACGAATCATCAACCCAGATGGCTTCCCTCGTGGTCTTTTCTCCGCACACTTTGTCCCACTCCCTCCATCACCACTTTGCTGACACTTGCCGATGAAGGACCAGTTTCCTGGAAATAACCGATCCGAGGGACAGACGAGTTCCCATCAGCCCTCCTGTTGGTGGGTGACTCCAGAGCACTAGGCATCACTGACCACTTCCTTCTTCATGACGCTTTATTTCATATAAAGTTTATTTCATTTCTCTAACTTTTAGTGCAGTTGTACTTTGGTTTTCCTCCTGCCTTTTTGGCTGCTCTCTGAGGGTCACCATTTATGATCTTTTTCCTTTGTTCGGACTTAAATCTTGGTGTTCTTTTGCCTTCTCTTCTTGGCCTTCCCTTCCTGTAGTTACATAATTGTGGCAAAGGCATTCATATGTGTAAACAAAACATTAGTCATTTCAACATTCTACACATTCTTCAGTGACTTTAATTATGGTCATCATGCTGTCCAACCATCATTATCCATTTCCAAAAATTTTCCATCCCCTTTCATCTCCCTCTATGTGCTCTTTCTGGTTAAGATTTCCTCCTTTTATGCCAGTTACACCCAAGTCTGTCACTCCCGCTTGCACTCCTGGCTCTGGGGCAATCTATGCACTACCTCGAAGACAGCTTTCTGACATCTCCAGAGACCTCCACATTTTGCATTCTGCAAATATTGAACACTTACTCTATTTGGAAGCACTCTTCCTGGAAATATACTTCTGCATTCTGCAAACATTGGATAGTTTACATTGCTATATAAGCCTCTGGCTGAGCCTCTACTCAAGTACTCCCTCAACACAAGAACACTTTGGTTTAATAATAATCCGGCACTCTGAGATACTCACCCTCCCAACACGATTGCTGAAGACTAAATGGATGCATAAACAAATATGGTGAAGAAAGCTGATGGTGCCTGACTATCAAAAGATATAGCATCTGGGGTCTTAAAGGCTTGAAGATCAACAACCGGCCATCTAGCTGAGAAACAACAAAGCCCAAGTGGAAGAAGCACACCAACTTGTGTGATCATGAGGTGTCAAAGCATCAGGTATCATCAGGTATCAGGCATCAACGACCCAGAGCAAAAAATTATCATGTGAATGAGGTGGGGGGAGTGCGGAGTGGAGGCCCAAAGCCAATCTGTAACAATTAGACATCCCCCTTACAGAGAGTTGTGGGAGAAGACTGGCCAATCAGGGTACAGTATAGCACCAATGAAACCTACAACTTTTCTCTGGTTCTTCAATGCTTCCTTCTCCCCTCCCCCACTATCATAACCCTAATTCTACCTTACAAATCTGACTAAACCAGAGCATATACATGGGTCCAGATAAAAGCTGGAAACACAGGGACTATAAGACAGATAAACTCCTCAGGACCAATATTGAGAGTAGCCATACCAGGAGGGGAAGGGGAAGGTGGGGGGAGCAAGAGGGAACTGATCACAATGACCTACCTATAACCTCCTCCTAGGGGGATGGACAACAGACCAGAGAGTTTAAAGAGAGACATCAGACAGTGCAAGACATGAAAAAATAATTATAAATTATCAAGAGTTCATGAGGAAGAGAGGGAGGAGTGGTGGGAGGGAGGGACAGGGAGGGGAAAACATGAGGAGCTAATACCAAGGACTTAAGTAGAAAGAAAATGCTTTGAGAATGATGATGGCAACATATGCACAAATGTGCTTGACACAAAGGATGGATGGCTGGATTGTGATAAGAGTTGTATGAGACCCCCAAAAAATGATTTTTTAAAATAAATAAATAAAAGAAAACCTCTGGCATCAAATAATTGAATGCCTCCTCATTGCTCCCAGAAAAGCCCACCCTCCTTAGTAAAGCTCTGCTTCTTTGCCCCCCAGTATGCAGCTAGAATTGGGTGGCAACCCTCCCATTTTGTGCCTAGGTCTTTCCTCTCTGGATCACAACACTGACTCTACTGTGTGCTCACGGTTACCATTGGGCTGTCTCCTCTGTAGACTGTGGGAAATTTCCTAAAGGGACAGAATTGAGTCATTTTTATATTTGTTTGTCTAAAGTAGCTAACACACAGTTTCTGGAAGGCAGGTGTCCAAAGCTTGATCCAGAATATATACTCTACCCTCCTATGATCCTTTCAGATGATCAGACCAGGACTTGCCTTCTGTCGGTATGTGAAGGGCTGGCACGAAAAACTGGCTCTGTTACCGCTTAAAAAGTATTGCGGTGTGTTCTGCTCCCGAGGCGGCAACAAGCATTCCAGCCACAAGGAATCTCAAACACTGGGTGGCCTTCGCTGAAGAAATGGATAATACGGTAAACACCCTTGATGGAAGGGTTTTAACCTCTTAACCACTTTTACCTCTTTAAACGAAAGAATCGATTTTCCATGCACAGGAAATTCCTGTTGTCTTTGGCCATTGAACATTTTAAAACACATTAACGGGTCTAATTTTGCAGTGACTACTGGACGATGGTTTTAATTCCCCCAACTTCCCACTTCCCCCCTCCATGAATCAGATTTGTCCTTCAACTGTCTCCGTCACTTGTTCAAGGTGAAGTGCTATTCTAACAGGTACAGCGTTCACAATGGCCTTTGGAGGGAAGGAGCATCCATCAGGAAGCCCTGTGTGGTCTTCCCTTTCTCTCCCCTCCCACTCGAGATGTATGGTACCGCCGGCCCACCTTGGCCCAAAGCACACACACACACACAAATGTGTTGGGCTGCCCAAGCCTTTATTCACCATTTCCTTCTGGAAAGACTAGGAACTGGGGAATGGGGGTTCACTAGTAACTTTTCTTTGATAATTTGCTGTAACTCACTGCTCTGTAAAGGTTTTTACTGTGAATTTCAGCAGGGAATAAGTTCACATAGTGAATGACATCCTCCACCCTAACTGTGTTCACCCCTTTCCTCAGAATCTTGATCCTGATCTGAGGAACCCAGAGTACACCAGAAGAACCCTGTGGTAGTTACATAATCTGTTGTCAATTTGAGGCGTAAGAGGGAAGGGATGAAGTTTAGCCTGTCAATCAGGTTGCAGCTTGATGACCTCATTTGGAGGTGCTAAGGAGATAAATCGTTCATTGGAGGTGGGACACACACTCACTCCTTGGGAGACATTCCAGCTGACAAGACACATGGAGCTACACTAGTGTCCTGAGCTGGAGGAGCCACGTGGAACCCCCTGCCAGCGCTGAGATGCCTACACTGTCAGGGGAGCCACAAGACTTTCTACCCACTGGCCTGTGACCTTCCTGCATTCGGCATTATTGCATGGCTTTGTAAATCTAAAAAGGGATTTATGGACTAATAGTGGACATATGGGCTAATATTGGACTTAAGGACTTGATGTGGATTGGGCTGGGATGTTTTCTCAATATTCTATTGCTCTTGTCTATAAAGCTCATTCTTGTACACATATGAGTGTCTCTATGAATCTGTTTCTCTCGGTTACCCAGACTAACACAAACCCCCTCTGTGAGGCCAAGGCACTTGGGATCCAGCCCTGAGAGGTCACTTACTCAAAGTAGAGAATCAGTCATTTCTAAGAATGTGTTTCGGATAGAGGGCTGGAAAGGGGTACTCCTGCTTATAAGTTTTTTAAAGGCTAAGTGCTATCCTACTCTGTACTTGAGCAACTTCCAAAATTGTACTTTCTGGGAAGTCTGCCAGCCACTGCCAACATAAGTTTGATTGTATCCTGGCTCTCCACCCTTTCACCTGCTCTGTACTTTGCTGGAGGGTGGGAGTGGGGTGGCAGCTGGCTGTCTTTCCAAGTTTGTTCTTTTATGGACACCGACTCCTGGTTTCCTTTCCATGACGGTTGCTTTGGTCATAAATCACTTTATTCCATGGTTGCAATGTCAAAATAAAAGGAAACTTATATTGAAAAAGAAAAAAAAAAACAGTACGGTGTCTAAGCAACACTCAACAGCCTCAAGTCCTTGGAGAAGATGGAGCTGAGACTCCCAAAGAAACCCTGTTTCATGTCTGTCATTCTCTATTATGTCATATACTAAAAATGCACTATAGCCCACACAGAGAGGAGCCTGGTTGAGAGGGCGGAGAGGTCTGTCCCCTGGGATCTAACCCAGAGGACAAAATTTAACTCAGAGTGGATTGTAAAAAGTAGTCTGGCAATGTCCGACTTCATCTAACTTTAGGGGGTGCACAGAATCATCATCACCTTTAGTGCAAGGCTGACTGCTATGAAGTGCAGGTCAGTCGTACCTCCACTTTGTAAACTCACATTGGCAAGAATCTGCAGCCCAACGTGGAATAAAAGGAATGAGAAATGGACTTTTTGTCTTTGGTCCTGTTCTTCGCGGAAGTTTTCAGTCTCTCACCCATAAGTATGCTGTTAGCTCTAGGTTTCCCAACTGGGAAAGTTGCCTTCTATCCCTCATTAGCCCAGAGGCCAAAAGATTGGGCATTTTAAAAATCAGAAATATACTTTTAAATATTTTGCCGACTGCATTTTTTAATCTACTGAGATGATTATATGTATTTATTTCTTAGTCTATGCCAATACAACTATTAAATTAAAAACAATCAGTCTTACTAATTGGCTGATTTTTTAATAGTAAACAATCTTGCATTATTATGTATTATGCTTCTGATATATTCTTAAATTTCATTTGCTAAAGCTTTTTAAAATGATTTTGGTACTTTTATTCATAAAGAGCTTTATAGTTGTCATTTTTATAATGATTTTGGCTTTGATATGAGAGTAATACTGGCATTATAGAATGAATTGAGAATATGCTCTCTCTTCAATGCCTAATAAATTATTGGGTGGATTACAAATCTGGCTAGACCAGAGGATGTACACTGATACAGAAAGGAATTGGAAGCACAGGGAAATCCAAGACAGATGAACCCCTCAGGACCAGTGGTGAGAGTGGCAGTGTACTGGGAGGGTGGAGGGAGTGTGGGGTAGAAAGAAAAACCAATCACAAGGATCTACATATAACCCACTCCCTGGGGGGCGGACAACAGAAAAGTGGATGAAGGGACACATTGGGCAGTGTAAGACATGACAAAATAATAATTTATAAATTATCAAGTGTGAGGGAGGGAGGGGGGCAGAGATGGAAGGGAAAAATGGGGAGGTGATACCAAGGGTTCAAGTAGAAAGCAAATGTTCTGAGAATGATGATGGCAACAAATGTGCAAATGTGCTTGACACAATGGATGGATGGATGGATGGATGGATGGATGGATGGATGGATGGATGGATGAGTGGATGGATGGATGTAAGGATGAATGGATGGTGATAAGAGTTGTACCAGCTCCCAATAAAATGATTTAAGAAACAAAATTATTGGGTGGAAATCAATATGCTTTTTCTCTTAAATTTGGTAGAATGACCCAGTGATTTCATCTGAGCCTAAGGGGTTCTTTGGGAAAAGGACTTTTAATTACACATTTAATTTCCCTGATGAAGGCTGAGCACGATAGTGGGACACGGGTAAAGTAAAAGGAGATAGAGGAAAGAACTAGGAGGAAAAGGGCATTTATAGAGGTCTAAATAAAAGCATGCACATATGTAAATATAATTATATATGATGAAAGGGAAATAGATCTATGTGCATATATTTATAGGTTTAGTATTAAGGCAGCAGATGGACATTGGACCTCCACTCAAGTACTCCCTCAATGCAAGAACACTTTGTTCTATTAAACTGGCATTTCATGGTGCTCACCTTCCTGACACGATCGCTGAAGACAAAGCAGGTACATAAGCAAAAGTGGTGAAGAAAGCTGATGGTGCCCAGCTATCAAAAGATATAGTGCCTGGGGTCTTAAAGGTAAATAAGCTTGAAGGTAAATAAGCAGCCAACTAGCTCAGAAGCAGCAAAGCCCACATAGAAGAATCACACAAGCCTGTTTGATCATGAGGTATCGATGGGATCAGGCATTCAGCAACAACCCCGCCCCCTCCAAAAAATCACATCATTGTGAATGAGGGGGAGTATGGAGTGGAGACCCAAAGCCCATCTATAGGCAACTGGATATCCCCTTACAGAAGAGTCTCAGGGAGGAGATGAGTCAGGGTGCAGTGCAGCAACGATGAAATATACAATTTTCCCTAGTTCTTTAATGCTTCCTCCTCCCACCTACTATCATGATCTCAATTCTACCTTATAAATCCGGCTAGACCAGAGGATGTACACTGGTACAGATTGGAACTGGAAACACAGGGAATCCAGGACAGATAAACCCCTCAAGACCAATAAGGAGAGTAGTGATACCAGGAAGGGAAGGGGAATGTGGGGGGGGGGGGGAAGAAAGGGGCAACCAATCACAATGATCTACATAAAACCCCCTCTCTGGGGGATGGACAACAGAAAAGTGGGTGAAGAAAGACAGTGGTCGGTGTAAGACATGAAAAAAAATTATCAAGGGTTCATGAGAGAATGCGGGGGATGAGAATGAGCTGATGCCAAAGGCTCAAGTAGAAAGAATATGTTTTGTAAATGACAATGGCAACAAATGTACTTGACACCATGGATGTATGTATGGATTGTAATAAGAGCTGTAAGAGCCCCCAATACAAATTTTTTTAAAAAGAAGAAAATCCAGTCTTTCTCCCAACTGCACATCAACAGAGAAAAATTAGGTTTTGTAGAGATAAGTATTAAAACAAAACATTTCTGTGCATCTAGAAACCAAGATAGTGAGCTAGAAATACCATGAGTGACACTTCTGCCTCCACAATGGGCCTGGGGTTTGGGTCATAGCACCTCCAGGTGATGCCAAAAATGGGCCCAGAAACAAGGATGACAGAAATGTGAGGCAGGCCAGCTCTGAGCCAAGCTGGAGCAGGAACAAAGGGGATTATTATCGCGGGAACATCTGCATTCAATTATTCAGGGCAAGCACAGTCCTTTGCAGCACTGCATTTTCTCCCAGCCCACATCCCACTCTGCGCCCCATCCAGTCATATGCCGAGCCAGGCAGGAAGCGGGGCCCAGGCATGATGGACTGAGTGTGCTTGGGAGAATCCAGAGGGTCTATGATGAAAAGAACTTTAGAGGTCACCTCACAGTTATTTCTTGGGCTTGTCTGGGTCACATTCCCCTTTGAGAATCTGAAACAACAAAAACTGAAAGGCCTTCCCCTAAAAAAAAAAAAAAAAAAAACCCCACAAAATTTGCACATGATTTCAGAGAATTTACAGTCTCTGAAGCCCTACCCATGAACATAAGTTTAGAGTGTATCCCCTTCAAGTACAGACTAATCATTTGCAGAACCAGAACTGGGCTTCAGTGATTCCACCAGAGCGGTCTTCCTTTCCATCATTGTTTCCGTTTTCCTAATGGCTCTTCTGTGATCCAGCAGCTTTCCTTGGAGAACTGGAAGGTACCTTGTCTCTGCTTCAACTGGATCTTATCTATACCATCTCAAGAATCCCAGTCATTGCAGTTTGCTTTAGTAGCTTGGTGACTGTATCACTAATCGCACAAAGCAAGGGTCACAGTGAACAAATCCCACCAAGATGGCAAAAATCAGCATGAATCCAATTCTCACCTGAAAAGGAATCCAGTCTTCATCTCCTGATGTCTCCATCATCCTCTTCATCAGTCATGTAGCACTTTCCTAAGCAATCAGGCCCTACAACTTACAAGGGCTCTATCCTTTCAGATCAATTGCCTGTACAACTTATAGCTGATCATCAGTAACCCACAACTGTGTCTTCCAAAGTTAGGTCCCATAATTCTGAACTCACAGGAAGAGCTATAAATCATCATCTGTCTAGGATTCTCTGCTTTCAACCAAGGTCCATAAGACACCAGCAATGATATCCCTTGTTTCATATCCTCTTCTGAATCCAACTTGGATTTCTGGAAGTTGCTGCAACTGCTTTATTTGTGAGTGATATTAATAATAATAATTTCTACCCTCTGGTAAGTCATCTTTCTTTGGAAAGGGCACAAATCTGAATCTCTTCCAGTCAATGACCAAATAACTGTCTTCCAAGTTACCAAACTACATTGAGTATACAGAGTGTGTTTAGTTCAGAAGGAAAGGAGCCATTTCATTCGAAAGTAAAAAGACTGGTTATTCCAGAATGAAAAAAGGAGGACTCATAGGACAAAACCTAGATGAACATAGAAATGGTAAGGTTTAAATACAAGATTAGCTAAGATTTTATGTCAGGAGAGACTATACCCTGGTGATGGGCATCATGCTTGGTAAAGCAGAAAACCAAACTTACTGCCACTGAGTCAATTCTGACTCATGGCGGTCCTATAGAGCAGGGTAGAACTGCCTATGGGGGGTCCCAAGACACTTTATGGGAATGGGAAAGCCTGTCTTTCTCCCAAGGAGCAGCTGGTGGTTTTGAGCTGCTGACCTTGCAGTTAGCAGCCCAACTCATAACTAGTACACCACCAGGGCGCTCCTGGGAAAGCAGAAGGGCAGCAGAACAGACCAAGGCCCTCAATGAGATGGCCTGACACCCTGGCTGCAACAATGGGCCCAGGAACAATTGTGAGGGTGGTGCAGGCCCAGCAGTGCTGTCTTCCGTGATGCCTAGGGTTTCTAGTTATTTATTTTTAAATTCATACTTCAGCTCTGGATCTCTTTGCCTTCCCAGTGAGATGCCTGAGCACGTGCCCATGCCAGTTTCCTTTGTATCCAGCTACTAGTTCCAGCACTGAAAAACATACACATCCCACTTGCAGGCGGGCTAAACATACACATCCCACTTGCAGGCGGGCTAAACATACACATCCCACTTGTAGGCGGGCTAAATCGCATCTCCACCCACTTGGAGTGGAGATGGACAGGGCCTACGGGGGACCTCTCTCTCCACTTTCTGTCCCCAGCTCTCTCTCTTGCCCCCATCAGCCTCTTCCAATAAGGCCTCGGTCGTGATATCGAGACTTCTTGCTCCACAGCAATGGGCAGAATGAAGGGAGGAAACGTGTCTGTAAATGGGCAAGGACCCGCAGGTTATTATTGCTCAATTAAACCACTGAAATATTCATTGTACTCTATAAAGATTTATCTAGTGGGTAGAGGTTTTTTTGGGTTGGTGCTTTATTTGCTCTTTATAATAGAAATTTAAGCTTCACGGCGACCTCTCTCTCTCTCTCTCGCTCTCTCTCTCTCTGGTGCTCCCAGAGCAGCAGGCATCGGTACAGACATGACCGAGTCCAAGAACCACCCTGATGACAATGATATGAATCGCTTAAGAAGTTGGACCCCAAGTTCCTGAGGAACAAACACTTTACCAAGAAGCACATCAACAAGGACCAGAAGAAAATGCAGGCCCCAAACCCCAAGGCCACGGATGCTCGTGCCTCAGGTATCAAGCTCTTGTGAAGCCAAGAGGTCTAGGAGAAGCTCCCACTGGTCATTAACTGCAAGCTCAGTCAATGGGTGCACTGCCCACCCCACACTTGGTGAATGGGCTTGGGTGTGCATTACCAAGAGTCGGAGGCTCTGCCTGCCTAAGCCCAAGGCCAAAGCGCAAAGCAAGACTGATGTGCCAGCAAAGGCCTCGACTCCAGCTCGAGCTCCCAAAGGTGCCCAGGCACCCATAAAGCAGACTTCTCCATCTGAGGACGAGAGGGACTGGTGTGGCCCCTGGGCTGCCATCTGCAGAGAGCTGGTGTCCTCTTGTGCGATGTGTTCAAAGACTTAAGGTTGTGTGGCAGTTAAATAATCTCATGTCAACTTGATAAGTAAACGTAGGGGTGGAGTCCAGCCTGCCAATCAGGGCACGGCCTGATGATGCCTCCTTGTGGGCATGGCCTTCTCATGAGGATTCTGGGAACTTCCTCTCTCTCTTTTTCGTGTTATTGGAAGAGGTGGGTCTTCCACCCTCTGTTTCACCTTCCTGGTGACAAGCCACATGTAGCCACGCTGATGGCAGCCAGAGCCCTAAGGATGCTTCCACAGCTGTTAGATCCACAAGACTGGCCTGTGATCTCCCTGTATTTGGCATTATTGTGAAAGCTATGTGAGTCTAAAGAAGAATTTATGGACTAGTATCAAACAGATGGCCTAACATTGGACTTACGGATTTGATTCAGACTGGGCTGGGATGTTTTCTCAATATACAATTGCTCTATGATATAAAAAGCTCTCTCTTAGAAACACATGACTGTCCCTGGATTTGTTTCTCTAGTCAACCCGGTCTAAAACGCAGGGGCAAAAAAGGAATCAAGAAATTCATTGTGGGCTTTAAGGGTAAGAAAAACATATCTTTGATCAAACCACCCCCAAATCCAGTGGTTTACAGCAGCCACCACTTATTTGTTCAAGGTTCTGTGGGTCTGCAATTAGGCAGGACCATAGATGCATTTGAATTATTCACCCCAAATAAACCTACAGATGAGACATGTTTTTCAAAATCACATTTAGAATTTTTATGAAGCCTCTCTGTTCCTTGAGCTAGCTGGGCTTCCTCCTGTCTTTTCAGCCACCTGGCAAATGGAGTGGAGGCTGGCAGGTCCCCGTGTGTTTGCTCACATGTAGGACAGCTGGTTGAATCTGCCCACCAATATGCTCTGCAGTCGTTCCCCTCCTGGCCTCTCAACCTCTTGTGGGCTGGACTGAGCTTTTTACAGGATGACGCAAGCACTTGCACAAAGCAAGAGCCCAAACTGCAAGGCCTCCTGAGGCCTGGATATAAAAGATTTACAGCGCCACTTCCATTATATATTCTTTTGGCCAAAGCAAGTCACTAGCGATAGTCTTTGTAACTCCCATCAAATAACTGGGTAGGGTTGTGCAAATATAAGGTGTCTGAGGCCCACGAAGGGGATAGGATAACTTCCTAATAATGTATATAAGGGACAAGACACCCCTGGAATATGCCAAGAAAAACAAACTCCAGGCACCCCTGGGATAAATAAATGAACAAACAAAAACTACCGAGTCAATTCTGAGCCATAGTGACCCTATAGGGCAGGGTAGAACTGCCCCCTTTTGGTTTCTGAGGCTGTACGTTTTTTATAGGAATAGAAAACTTTGTCCTTCTCCCAAACAACAGTGGGAAATTCAAACTGCTGACTTTATCATCCCACCACATAATCTAGTAGCATGCGAATAAGGTATATCATAACCTTAACAAGGTGATTGGCTAGTTTTGCCATTTTGCTGGGTTTCAATGAGCCACCCCAGAGGCTGGAAGGAGGGCTTTCATGTCTGTCACTAAAGAAGAGCCAGGAGGGAAGTGTCTCCTTTACAGCTGAGGTTCCTGGGCTGAACTTCTTTGACCCCAGAGACAGAGAGTTGTGAAACTGGAGGTGGCGGCATGGGAGGTGGCAGTAGAAAAGTGATGGCAGCAAGGGACAGCAGAACAGGCACAGACAGAGCAGCATGAAAGCTGGGTGCTGCAGGTCCATGGCTTGTCGGTGGAGTGGGTTATCTCTAGGAATTTAGTCGGAGAAATCTTAATTGACCACTGCTTGTCGTCCGTCAGTTTGTCATGCTGTGGTGCCTTGTGTGTTGCCAGAAGCTAAGTCACTGATGTTTCCGATGCCAGCAGAGTCATCAGAAGTGAGCAGGCTTCAGTAAAGACTCCATAGTAAGAACAGACTGCAAAGAAGGAATGGTCTGTCCACTTCTGAGGAATTCGCCATGGAAAATCTTATGGACAGAATCGAAACATTGCCAGATACAGAAAACCTCACGGCGAGAAGCAGAACGTTGCAGAGGCAGTGCCAGAAGATGGGCCCTTCGAGTTGGAAGGCACTCAAAATATGACTGAGGTAGAGCTGCCTTCCCAAAGCAGAGTCCACCATGGTGATGTGGCTGGAGGAAAGCCTGTGGAAGAAAGCTTTGGGCACTTTCATTTGCTGAAGGAACATGAGCCCAAGGGAGAAGAAACAACTGCAAAGATCAGTTAATAATCACAACTTGAAATGAATCTATGAAAATTGGAAGTTGTAAAAAAAATGCAATGGAATGCATAAAAACCAGTCTTCAATGCATTAGTGAGCTGAATTGGACTGGCATTAGATATTTTGAATCAGAAAATCTATGGATTACTCTGCTGGAAATGAAATAATCAAGAGAAATTGCATATAGCATCAAAAAAGGACATTTCAAGATCTATCTTGAAATACACTGCTATCTGTGATAGGATTATATCTATCAACCTTCCAGGAAATCTAATCAATACAACTATTATTCAAATTTATGCACTGTGTTAGTCTGAGAAAACCAGAGAAACAAATTCATAGAGACACTCATATAAGTATAAGAAAGAGCTTTGTATACAAGAGCAATTGAATATTGAGAAAACATCCCAGCCTAGTCCAAATCAACTCCATAAGTCCAATATTAGCCCATAAGTCCAATAGCAATCTATAAATTCCTCTTCAGACTCATGCAACACATGTAAATGTAGAAACATCACAGGCCAGTGGGTGGAAAGTCATGTGGATCCAATGGTGGTGGAAGCATCTCTGCACTGGTAGGGGTCTCTATGTGGCTCCTTCAACTTCAGGGTTCTAGCATAGCTCCATGTGTCTTGTCCGGAAGGATGTCTCACAGGGAGTGTCTCTGCATCCTGCTTCCAGCAAGCTATTTATCTCCTTAGCACCTGCAAATGAGGTCACCAAGCTGCGGCCTGGTTTGACAGGCTAAACTCCACCCTTTCACTCTTCAGTCTCAACTTGACAACAGATTCTGTAGCAACTACATGCACTAACCACAAGATCTAGTGATAAAACAAGTCCACTAGAACCAAAATGTTACCTTGAATCTATACCTCCTAAATTTCAAGAATAGATTTATGTACTGAAGTCTAATGACAGAAGGCATGAATCACTGTGGGATGACATCAACAACATCATACAAGAAGAAAGCTATAGGGTATAAAAATGCAGGAAAGAAAAAAAGATCAAAGTGGAGGTCAGGAGGGACTCTGAAACTTGCTCTTAAATGTAGAGTAGGTCAGGACAATGGAAGCAAGGATGACGTCAAAGAGCCGAATAGAAATTTTCAAAGTGCAGATCCAGAAGACAAAACCAAACATTATAATGAAATGTACAAAGACCTAAAGTTAGAAAACCAAAAAGGAAGAACATATTCAGCATGTCTTAAACTGAAAAAAGTCAAGAAAATGTTCAAGCCTCAAGTTGCAATCTTGAAAGATTCTATGGGCAAAGTACTAATGCAAGAGGCTTCCAAAAAAGATGGAAATAATACAGTCATTCGACAAACACACAAAGAAGTCAGCACTCCACCATGCGAGGGGCAAGCATATGATCAAGAACCAGTGGTGCTCATGGAAGGAGGTCACGCTGCCCTGAAAGCAGTAGCCACAAATAAGGCTCCAGGCCTTGATGGAAATGTGTCATCAAGCTAATGAAGTACTAGAAGCACTCACTTGTCGATGTAGGAAATTTGGAAGACAGCTACTTGGTCTACTGGAAAATATCCATTTTTGTACCCATTTCAAAGAAAGGTGACTGAACAGAATGTCCCAACTATAGAGCAATATCATTGATATCACATTCAAGTAAAATTTCCGGAAGATCACCCCAAATCAAAAGAGGCTCCACAGGAGTGTTAAGAGAAAGGGAACTTCACTGGACACTCAAGTCAGGAAGTGGAGGTGCGCGGGGGGTGGGGGGGTGGCTCAGAGAAGATAATTACACTTCTGTTGGTGGGTGAGGTAGTTAGTTGATTGTGCCAACCTGGCCGCTAAACATATATGGGATTAATTGAAGGGCAGAGAGATAAATGATTCAGTGAGCCTCGCCTTTCTTGTCTCTTGCTCTTTGGACCAGTGTGTGGCTGCCTTGCTTGTTCTGTGTCTCCATTTGCAAGGTGGGACACTTAACCCGTGGTCTGTGTCGCTGTAATTTGAGGTTCCTTCAAGACCTGCTTCGCCACACCATTGGAATTTACATCTCTTGAGCTGGGAACTGTCGGACCCTGTCATCTGGCTGACTGTTGGTGACCTGCCTTGCTGTTTGCTGCCTGCGCCCAGATAGCCTGAATTGCTCTACAGAGGACTACCTGGCGGCCCTCAAGACTTGAAGGACTGCCAGTGTCTCACAACTGTCTCACAGGAGTGAGTTGCACTGAGCCCTTTTTACTGCTTTATAGATTGTTTATTTCTTATGTTATACATCTATCTATCTGTATAAATATATATATAAGTATTAGCGTTCTGGTTTTGTTTCCTAGAGAACCCTGTCTAACACAGTGGGTAAACTAGGAGCAAGCTCCCGTTGGGTAAAAAAAAACCCACTTATTTACATAGAGCCAAGGGGAGAATGCATTCAGTACTATGTTCCCAATTGGACACTTCTCTACCCAGTCCTTGGTAACTACTGACCCAGGCTTTGTGCTACAAACTTTGGACTTTAGACTCTGTCCTTTTGAGGAGCACAATATCCTTCATAGGCCGCACCAGAAGGATTCAATGTAGAAAACCCACTCAGTAAACTGGGGGTTACCTCAAACTCCCCTGTGGCAGATTTAAGTAACTGAGATACATCCTTGGACTTAAGGCAGAACACCCTCATGTGGGAAGCAGCTGGCCACTGTTCCGAGGCAATGGGCCTGGTGGTGGTTGGTCTCAGCCCTCTTGCGTTGAGGGTGCTCATAGAATGGTGGCCTGAGACTAACATATAGTTACTCTTTTCATGCTCTCCCTGCTTGCTTATGACATGTGTGAGTCTGACAGTCCTGGTTCTGCCTCTGTGAATGAGTGTTATTGAAAGTTTTGCCCTATGATCAACCCCCATTGTTCATGGAAGTAGTGCCCAATCACTGAAGAACTTAATCGGTACAAGTCAACAATTCACATATGGTGGGCTGAAAGGCTAGCCTATACATGTATAATTTCCTATCTGCAAGTGTTTTAAGTGCTATACCATTGGCTAAATTAATGACACTATTAACGGAATAACCTTATGTCCCTGGGAGATGATTTATAATGTTCTCTATTATAATATGATAATAATATCTTTAAAGTGAACCAGTTGTTATTGCTGCTCAAAGTCAACTCCTTCAAAATATCTGGCTTAACAAACCAGTCATTGAAAATTCAATTTAATTGAAATATAAGAAGGGTATATTAGGTAAGTCTTCTGAGTTAGTTAAAGTTTATTGTGCCAGCCTGGCTGATAAACACATGTGGGGTTAATTGAAGGGCGGAGGGATAAATGGTTCGGTGAGCCTCGCCTTTCTAGTTCTTGGGTCTCTTGATTCCTGAAGGTCGGACCAGGGTGTCTTAGCAAGTTCCCTGCTTCAGCTTGCAAAACCCACTTCCTGTGAGACATCCCCAAGGAGAAGCCACATGGACCTACCCCGATGCAGCCCTGGGTGCTGGAGCAGCCGTGTGGAGACCCCTGCCAGTGCTGAGATGCTTACACGTTCACTGACTCGGCTTTCCTCCTGCAGTCAGCATCATGGTGTGTGTTTTGTGAGATGGAGGAGGACTTTGTGGACTGGTGTTGGACATATGGGCTAATGTTGGACTTGTGGGCTTGGGAAGCACTGGGTTGGGATGTTTTCTTGAGGTGGCTTTACCTTTATATAAAACTTTCTCTTATACATATGAGTTTCTGTGGATTTGTTTCTCTAATGTGCCCAGACTAACACACCCTTCCATCTGTCACATGGTCTTCAAGCAGATCTGAACCAGACCAGTTTGGTTCCAGTGAGCAGACCCTTTACCTATTAAGAGTTGTCTTTTAATTTATAGATCTCATTCCTGGGCACTTAAGGTGCTGTAACAAACTGAGTTGCCATTGTTATGTTCCATGATGAGCTTACATTTCTTTTTTCTTGTTGCCTTTCTGGGTCTTGGAGGCCAGGGACTGTAATGAGGTGACGCTCCATGACTATCGGTGGAGCTTAAGTGCAAGTGGAGATCAAAGAAAATGACCCGAACGGAGCTAAGGACACCTGCTGCTGAGTGCCTCCTACAGCAGTGCATTAGTTCAGGTCCATCCACACCATCATGTATACAATTAGTTTATTCCTTTGCATTGCTTTATAGCGCCCTCTGGCGTGAGGCTATCCCATGGCATATGACCACCTTTCTCACGGTGCACACCCAGCTTGCCTCGGTCTCCTACACTAACCCTGCAACCTCTTTCCACACTCCCTGAGGATGAGTGTCAGAATTCCCTTAAGATTCAGATTCCAGAGGAGAATTATGGCGTGCAGGATACCCAAAGGTAAGTCAAAAAGTATTGCCACCCAGACGCCATTTCCTACCTGCCCGGGTTTATTCTAAACCAAGCATCTTAGACAAGTCGCTGTGATCAGGGGTGGCAGCAGCAACACACACGATGGAGTCTCTGCCAAAAAAGCCCCATCAAAATTGGAGCTTCGAGGGAATCTGGTGGCAGAGATATCAGCTCAGGTGATTGCGGAGATTGCTTCGGGGATTCCACGGGTAATTCTTGATAGATCTTCTAGGGCAAGAGGGATCACAGGGTTTCATTTTGATGTTTTCAGAATTTTGAAAACTGCATTGAAGGCAAAGGGCAAAAAGTTCTTCCAAGAATTCCAACCCTCACCCCTCACCCCCAACCCGCATCATGACAACGTGCTCCTTCTTCGAAGATAGCAAGGCTGTCCTGCAGGAATTTTTGGTGGAAACCTCACCCCAGCCACCCTACAGCCCTGCTCTTGTCCCTGCAGACTTTGTGTTTTCCAATTTCAATTGACACCGAAAAGGAAAACAATAGGGATTCCTCAAGGATGCCAAGTCGGCAATGTGATGCGGTGCAAACGGAGAGTGGAGAATGCGTTGGGGGGAGAAAGAGCAACGCTGCCTTCAGAAGTGTACAGACGTAGATGGAGGCTGTGTCTTAATGCAATAGCTTCACACTTTTATATTTGGGATAAAGGTTCCTATGATTGGGACAGTAATACATTTTTTTAACTTACTTTTGTGTTTACTTTTCTTGGCAAAGTGGTGCCCAATTACTTTTGGCACACAGTTGTGTGGTCCCTGTGCCCCAGGCCCTCTCCCCCTGCGCTCTGTTGACATTATGGGCTGGCTGATTATTTGTGGTGGGTAGCAGGTGTGTACTGTTCACTATAAAGTGTCAGCAGTTTCCATGGCCTCTAACCAACAGATGGCAAAAGCACCTCCTCCCCAGTTGTGACCGTGAAAAAGTCCTTGCTACGGCCACACGCTCCTGAGGCGGGCAAAGTTGTCCACATTGGAGAACCAATAGTCGATTCCATCTCTGCGAACATTTAGCATTATTGAGTTAAGTTTCTCTGATTACCAGTGGAGGATATGTCTTGAGGCAATAGCTTGACATATTTATACTTTGTCAGAAGGTTTTTGTTTTTACCCTCACTTTGTTTGACAGTTTGGGGGATGGTGAGGGGAGTGGGGCGGTGAGATTTTCTGTGTCCTTTTGAGGTTGCTGGTCCCTTCTGGTTGCATTTCCCAGAGTGCTTTTGTATATTCTTGATACTTTTCTTTGATTAGTATTGATATAGAATATTCTTTCTGCTAATTAGCCCTATGTTCTCTGTACTTCACCGACAGATAACTTAAATTTCCATGTAATCAAACTCATTAATGTGTGCTTTGGAAGTATTATGAAAGATAAGCCACAAGATAAAATTCCTCTTAGTTGTACACTTTTCCTGTCCTAATTGGGTCTTTAGCCCATAGAGAACCCTCCTGTGTAGTTGGGGAGGAATCCAGTTCAGACAGATAATCCATCCACTTTCCTTTTTACTCACCAGCTTGTAGTGTCACCTTGACGGCAGCTTTGTAAGTTCCCACATATATGGATGGGCTTTGCCTGAGCTCTCTACTCCACTGATCTAATTGACTGTCCTTGTCCAACACCGACACACTGTCCAGGGCCTTGTAATGTCTTCCTATCTGGTAGGACAACCTCCCTCCCCATTATGAAACTCGTTAAATAAACTATGTAGTAAGCATCAACGTCCTTTAGTAAACTATTTAAATGTCTCCATTTACAATTTGAATTAATGTATCAAATTTCTCAAAATAGCCCGTTGGAGCCTTCTATTAGACTTCTACAATGTTCTTTTGAAAAGCCTTTGTTTAAGCTGATTCCTGGACACTTCAGCTATTTCTCCCCCATTATGAGTCCCATCTTTTTCAGTTTCTAACCGGCCTTGCTATTTGTGGTTTCGAAGTTTACCTCATCTCCCGCATTTCTCATTTTCTTTGGCATGAGTTTGGGTGGGATTCAGAACCACTCGAGTTTCCACTCAAAGTACCCTACTCTCCTGGGATCAATTCATCACAAGTTTCCGGTAGCATGGGAGCAGACCACCGAAACTTCTGGGAAAACCCCATGAATCCCCTCACCCCACAACTCACATTTTTGTCCCCCAAGGACCTCTCTTCCTTATTAGAGTCCAGTGTGTCGAGTCAGCCTAGATATGTATTTGATGAATTCCCTTGGATGAAAACACTTAAAAAACGATCTATCTCTTGATGGCTCATAAGGACACCACACCAGTGAACAAAGGGAAAGTCACACCCCCACAAACAGCTGATCTCAGAGGTTCAAGCGAACTGGATGAATCATTTCTGCTTAAAAACTTACTTGCTATGTAAAATTGGCAACTAAAAATTCTCCTTGATCTATAACTGGCAATTTACCACATGTACTACAATGAATGGGGAAGGCCTGGCTGGCTCTTTCAGTCTGTTCTTTTATTAAAACTCCGCTGCCGCCAGGCCAAGCAAACTCAACCTGCACATGACCAGCAAGAAAGCATTTGGTGGGCCAAGTGTTTGGGAGCTTTTCTGGGAGCTTCCATTTCACCAGGACAGTTTCACCAGTCCTCCAGGGCAGTGCCTCCCACTCCCCACTAGAGGGCCTCCTCTGTCAAAATGGTGCAGAGCGGGGTTTTCTGAAGTGGTGTCAAGTTAGCCCTCATATTAATCCTTATTCCTGTTGTTTTCCTCCTGGGTTCCCAAAGGTTTCCTGATTCCAGCAGAATCCCCAAATATACACATCCAGCATACTTTAAATGGCTTTATTAAAGGTGATTAATAGAAAATATGACCAAGTTACAAGTTGTAAGAATGTATAGCTTTTGAAAACCTGTATCAAAGAAAGGGCAGCACATTCAATCTCAGCGGCAGCTGCTGTGACATCCAGGAGGACAGAGGTGGGTGGGATGACCACAGCGGCCTCTGAAACTCAGAGAGAGGGCAGCACGGGAGCTCGGTGAACACAAGAGATGGGCAGCCATCCAAAGCAGCACCCTGAATCCTAGTATCAAATCCCAGGTGCAAATGGTGGGGTGGGGGTGGAGTGGATCCCAAACATACAAGCTCCAGCTGAAATTTGTGTTGTTGCTATTTCCAACAAATATAAACTCCTCGTACATGGGAAAGAAAGTGACAAACATAAGAGCTTAATTTTCCTCTGCTTGAGCACACTGAATTTAGATCCTCAACAAAGAAGTGCCCAGGTTTGGAGAAGAATCTGACAGGTCAGAAGAGATGCCGAGCCCTAGTAGAAAGTCCCCAGTCCTTCAGCCCCTACCGTTTCACTTGTTACTTCTATCACTTCTACAAGCTGAGCAAAGCAATGTGATGCTTTGGGGCCTCTTCAGGATTTCCTCGTTCCTGGTTTTTATATTTAAATCTGGGAAGCTGTCTGGCAATGAACTTTCTAAGAAAGCAGGCATTTCCTCTTGCTACAAACACACAAACTCATACATACATGTCTTAAAGGAAAAAATGAGCCCCAATGTTTACGATGGACCATGCAGCACCCCATTGCCCACAAAGCGCCGAGGCTGTAACCCAAGACCAGAGCAGGCTTCCTGCTGGTCTGATTGGCTGGGATTTGAAGGCCCTCTAGCCTCATCATGTGGAAGGGGCTTCAAAAAGTTCACAGAAAGGTGGAATTACAACATAATGGAATTTTTCCATGAACTCTTTGAAACCACGTGGTATATATATCAACAGAGGGGCCTGGTAGTGCCGTGGTTAGAGATCTCAGCTGTTGGCCAGGAGGTCGGCAGCAGCCCCTCCACAGGAGAAAGATGGGCTAGTGTGGATCCGGGAAGACTGACAGCCATGGAAACCCTGCGGGGCATTTTGACTCTGTCCTATAGGGTGGCTATGAGTCAGACTTGACTCGATGGCAGTGGGTGGGTCTTTACAGATCAACTGTATTCAAGTAATACAGAAAGAATCTGTCTTTATCAAGTTCTAGTCCGTCTCCAAAGGAGGAATGTGAAAACCCAAGACCCCAGGGGAACCTAGGGAGGTGAAGGGACATAAAGCAATTGGCAAGAACCAACCCGAAAGTTGGCTGAGCCAGAGCTTTGGCAGAAAACTTCCTTGGAAAAAGTAAGTTGCCATGTGCTTTACAGCTTGGCCCGGCAGATAAAAAAAAGTTCTGGAAATCATTAGACGGTGCTATGAGCCAGGAAAACAGTCACACACACACACACACACACACACACACACACACACACGCACGCACTTTGGTGTTGAAACCAAACACTCACTGGCAAGAGCTTAAAGGATTTAAGGCTTCAGGTGAGGAGGACACAGTGAGAAGAGACATGTAACGTACGCTGTTCTGGGGCCCACAGCTCTGCCGGCACCTCCTGCCTGTCTCACAGCAGAGGTGCACTCGCCAACGGCATCATGTAAGCGAGTCACACTCCCTGCCTGTTTGGAGCACGGTCCACCTGCTCCGCTGAGCAAGCCCGGAGTCCCCAGCCACAGTCAGAGGTCACTGGAGTAGCAGGGAACACAGTGAAGGACCAAGTCCAGCTTCAGGGGAGACCTTCCTGCCACCAAGGTCTCTAGGGGCACACTGCTGGGAGAGGCAGACACTTGCTGATGCCTGTCTGATGGCGACTGGGGTGGACGAGGATCCATCGCAGCGCAGGTTGACCAGTCCTTGGGATCAGCCTGGCAGTCTCACACTGGAAGGTTCAAACCTGACTCATCAGAAGCCGGCTCTTTGCTCCAGCAGCGCCTGCCATCAGCTCTTGCTCCTGTTGGTGGCCAGTGCCCAGTATGGAAATAAGCAACAGGCTACAGAAGTAAGAAAAACTCCTAAAAAGGACACTGGTAAAAACAAGAAAAGTGGTAGCCCCATGGCTGCTAACTTTAGATACAAAATAATGAAAAGTTAATACAAAATTTTAAAACATGCAATTTTTTTTAAAAAATGAGTAACCATCTCAATATGCATTAGGGCAGGCTAAGGACCAACGTTAACGTATACCAGCCATCGGAATCCAAGAAGTAGCCCAAGGGTGATGAGTGGAACATAACATGGGAAAGGTAGCTTTAGAAAGAGAGCCCTGGGGTAGGTAGGGCATGAGCTGAGAGCTTCATCAGAGGCAAATTCTCCCGGGGATGCAGCAAGAGGTTGAAGTCATGACAGCTGAGGACATGACCATCAAGCACCCTATCAAAGCTAACCCGGCCAGTAAAAGGCGGGGGCAGAGATCCTGTTTTTGGATTTTGTGACATGGCTGAAACAACTTTCTCTTTGAGGAGGGGAAACCCGGGCAGAACTGGAAACCGAAGTTCTATTTACACCATTGACTAAATTCCAAAGAGTCTTTTAAAATTCCAAATGCAAAACTGCTTTTAAATTATTGAGAATGGCATGTAGATTTGGTCTTACCAAAAAAGGACCAATCTGGGCAAGATGATATTTAACAAGCCCCCAGTGATTAAGAAAAGGATGTGCAGAAGCCAAGAAAGACACGGAAAAATCTTGCCTCATTTCCCTCCTCCACTACACCGCTCCAGAGACATTTGGGATTCTTGGTTGTGTTGACCTACTGTACCAATTGTCCAGCTCACTTTACCAATTGTCCAGAAAATCAAATCCTGTCTTCAAGATGACACTGCTGGAATTGGCCTGCGGAAGGAACGGAAGCACAGAGTAAGAAGGAAGCCCTAAAAAGAGCAATTCATTTATAATGACCCAAATGTAGCGGCTTCTGCCTCAGAGATTCCCTGACCTGATTGGCCCTCAGTGCCTGGGACGAGAAAAAAAAAACAAACCCACTGCAACTGGCCTAGCTCCTGAGCCAAGGAGGGATCGTTTTCCTGTTTGTGACTGATGGGGGACATGTGTAAATTTGTTCACCATGAAATAAGAGAATGAGTCATAACGGTTCACACACGCACATACACACCATAACAAAAAGAACTTGAGGGTTGAGGGGAAGGATTTAAATTTGTTTCAGATTATGTTTCAGAGACATGAGGTGGTTTACTCTAAAGCAGGGACATTCTTGGGAGTCGGGATAACCCACTTAAATGAAACAGGGATTGATTTAAAGAGGTCTTAGTAAACACAGAGTCCTTGTGGCAAATGGTTCCATGCTTGGCTGCTAAGGGAAGGTGGGTGGCTTCAAAACCCCCCGTCTGCTCCATGGAGACAAGCGGCAGCAGTCAGCTTCTGTGAAGATTAAAGCTTTGGAAACCCTATGAGGCGGTTCTAGTCTGTCCGTGGAGGGTGCGTCAGTAGGAGTTGGAATTGAATCGAAAGCAATCGGTTGGGGTTCTTTGTGAAGGTGGGCTGTCTAAAGCTGCTGCCGGGGTTACACAATCCAACAGACGCACTTGCCGACCAAAAATGTAAGGACCTAGGTGGCGCTGTGGGTCCAGCGTTGGGCTGCTAACTGACAAAGGGGAAGCAAGAGCTGGGACCATGGTAGCCAATGTCAAGGTGGGCGGTTGCAGAACCAGCCTACAGCTTCCCCTCCAGATGTAGGAACAATGGGGGGGGGGGTTGCTTTTCTCCCAGAAATGGTGCTCACACCTACCACGTGCACATATTGTGCTCTGTCTGTTACACATGCTGCCTCAAATCCAGGGAACATAAGGACTAACTGCGGGTGTGTGTGTGTGTGTGTGTGTGTGTGTGTGTGTGTGTGTGTGTGTGTGTCCTTATCTTTAAATCAAAGATTTTGTCTTCACTTTGGTGTTCACGCTTCTTAAAGAAATGCAAACTAAACAATAACGTTTAAGTATCACCCGTCTCCAAAATACTGGGGCGGGGGGCTGGGGAGTTTAAAAGGGGTGATTTCTTTTCTTCTTTCCTCGCTCAGCGACTTCTCACCCCCCTCAGACCTTGCCTTTTGCTTCCCTCCCATCCAATGGGACGAACAATTGTCATCCGACTCCCTCCCGGGACCCCTGCCCCTACCCGGTGGGGAATGACCGCTCCTATCCACTTCTTTCGCACCTGCTTTAGAGAAAATCACCTCACATCTCTGAACCATAATCTGAAACGAATTCTAAATCCTTCCCCTCAACCCTCACGTTCTTTTTGTTATGGGGTGTATGTGTACCCTTGGAATCCCATCACTGCAGGCCGCCACTGTCTCTCCTACCACCCCAAAGCCAGTCAGTCTCCGGTCTCCCAGTCCATCCGGTGTTCCATTACCCACCAACCCACTAGCTTTCTCCTCCAAAGTGCCCTGCTCACAACTGCCCCGCTGACCCTTTCTTGCAGTCCAACATGCCAAGACACACTTGCCAGGGGTGCTGCTAACAAGGAGCCCCAGCTCCTGAGCTCACAGCAGCCGAGGAGACCACAAGAGCCCGCTGTCCCTCTCGTCTAGAAGGTGCTACTGACCTGCACAGGTGCAGACTCTGAGAACAGAGCCCGGCCCGAGCTGTCCTCCTGGTTTCCATCAGGGGTGGGTGGCTTCCTGGCAGGCTCCGCGGGGCTGGCCTCCCGGGGCGGCCTGATGGGCAGCTGCATGGGCAGGGGTCTCTCAAGCTCGGCCACCACCCCAGGGCGGTTGCGTGGCTCCTGCCGAGGGCCCCCGGGCCGCTCAGCCGGGGCCTCCTTGTCCTTAGGGGCAGGCTCCTGCCGAAGGCAGGCAGGGGCCACCTTCTCCCCTTTCTCCATTGACTTGATCTGGCTGGGGGTCAGCGACTGGAACTCGGCCTCAGGCCCCTCGACCCGGGACCGCTCGGCATTGATCTTCCAGAAGGCAGCCTCCTCCTCCTTCCGCACAGGCCCCAGTGCATCTAGGCCAGGGGGCTTGCTGCCCTGCGAGCCCTTGAGGCCCTGCGCCGTGCTGCCCGGGTCTTGGACTGACAAGGAGGAGATGCTGAACTCCATCTGGCTCTGGCAGAGGGGGTGCGGGCGAGGAAAGAGACAAGAGTGCAAACCTTCCAGTTAGCAGTCAGCCCCACCGTTCACACGCCTCCTGCCCGCCAGCAATGGCTGCCCCAGCTTGCAGGAAATGGCACCCAGTGTCCCAGGTGCTGAGTTTCACAGCTGCTTCCACACACCTGAGCACAAGGCCCCCTGTCTGCACATGGTGACCTCAGCATCTTCCTAAGGGAGCTGTCGAGAAAGGGCGCCTACTTTCGCACAGAGCAAGCTGTGTCGGCAACTCAGCCTGACAGAATTGAGCTCCAACTCGGGGCAGCCCCATGGGTGTCAGAGCTGAGCTGTGCTCCAAAGGGTGTCCAATGGTTGACTTTTCAGAAGGTGATCACCAGGCCTTTCTTTTGAGGTACCTCTGGGGCACTCAAACCTCCCACCTCTCGGGTAGCAGCCAAGCGCACAAGGATTTGTTACCGCTGGACTGACACAATACCCACCCACCCCCTTGCACCAAATGAACAAAATCCAAACCCACTGCCATTATGGTTCCGAGTGACCCTACCTAGTTTCCATAACTATAAATCTTTACAGGAGCAGACAACCTTATCTTTATCCCGTGGAGCAACTGCTGGCCTTGAACCGGAAACCTTGTGGTTAGCACTCCAACGTCTAGTTCATTCTGCCACCAGGACTACTTAACCCCCATCTCCCAGGTCCTGCCCTCACTGGACAAGGGGGAATGAATATCAAGGGGTTACATTCGACAAAAAGGTTTCTTGGGTTCCAAGAAAGCCGCAGCCAGGGCGGGGCTGAGTGTAGTGGTAAAGCCCAACCTTCTACTTCCTTAGAGAGCTGCCGGGGCTGCGACTCTACCGTGCCCTCCTCTCCTGCCAAGCCTGCCTTCTCTAGACCCCGCCCCCCTGCCGAGCACTGGTGACTCCTCTATCTGGTTTGGGGCTCTGGACATAGGACATAGGCTATAAAGGCCCAGAGGGCAAAAGGACCTGGGGCAGGCGGGTCCGGGCAGACACCGAATGAACATAAAGCACTTCTGCTAGTGGCCTCCTAAAATGGCCATGCTAAGCTGTCCTGGCCTGTGGGTATGAAATGTACACTGACCCTCTGTTGCGCACACTAGGCGGTGTACTCAGCTCTGCAGAACAAGCAACGTGCCATGTCCGTCCTCTCTGAAATCAACCTTGCAAACAGCCCCCTTCCTCACCACTTCTACGCCCTCCCCCACCCCCTGCCTTTTTGGTTACGTAAGAGTAATAAAACCACATTTCCAAAGTTTGAGACTAAAAGAGAGAAATCACTGTGCATCCTCCCCTCCTCTCTTACTGTTGATTTCTGTACTGCTGTAGAATCTGCGTCTGTGCGCACTTTATGAGGCCACCGTTCTGCTGAGCAAATAATCCGGAGTATTACTTTATCACTGAATCACAGCCGCCATCCGTGTTTACTGCATAATCTTTACAATGGCCCTGCCGTATTTTATCATATCAGACAATTTGGTCCTTCCGATATTTGCTGTTATAATTCTGGTTATAATGAACATCTTCATGCCCTCTATTTTTGATTAATTCCTCCAGAGAGATTTCAGAAATGATGTTACTAAATCAAAATATAAATGGTTCAGACCTTTGTATTAAACCCTTTCTGGGTGCACTACCAGATGTGCTTTTGGGGGGCTGTTCTGATCTGAATCCCACCAGCTGTTTATCAGAGCAGCATTTTCTGTCGCTGGGATAGCCATCTAAAGCAGTGCTAACTCGAGATACTAAAATATGGCGCTTTCTTACTGAAGTGCATGGTTCATTCGGTGCAACCTTAAGAAACTTCAGTCCTCCTCTAGGATTCTCACTAATAGGCCAGAATATTTGAGAGCAGTGGTTCTCAGCCTGGGGCTCGCGACCCCATTGGGGATCAAGTGACTCTTTCACAGGGGTCACCCAATTCAAAACAGGAGCAAAATTACAGTGATGAAGTAGCAATGAAAATAACTTTATGGTCGGGGGTCACCACAACATGAGGAACTGTATTCAAGGGTCGTGGCATTAGGAAGGTTGAGAACCACTGTTTTAGAGGGCAAACACGAAAATAGTATTCTTTCCTAGAAAACCTGTAGGTCCTAGGACACAGAGCTGCCCATATATTCTAACAGTCTAGACTTGAAGCCCATCCTTCCTGTGATTGCTAAAGGACAGCCTCCAGGTAACGGAAGTGAGCCGGTGAGGCTGGTAACAGGCTCCGAGTTTAAATCACAGCATGGGCTCCTAATTCAATGTCACAAAAACAAAACCCAAGGAAAGGTTTCTGGCATTTCCCGTCCTGTGGTTCAAAGACATGGGGATCCCCACCTGCAGCCCACGCACAGACCCTTGGCGTATATTTCCATTCTACAGATGAGGGTGGAGGTCTGCTGAGATGAAGTAGCAAGCCCCAGGTCCCCTGTCCATCAGGACACCTGGAATGGAGATTTCCACCCAAAAGCTCCACTCAAACAAAGCCTAACAAATGCACTTGATGGCCCAGGTTGGATCTGAAGTCACAACCGGCATCACAGGTGTACTAGAGCCAGGTGCCACTGGCCATAATGACAGTGTAACCAGTTGGAGGCCTTTGCACATAGTAGCGTTGACAAGCATCTCTGACCTAAAGTGATGTGTGAAGAACTGTGTCCAAGTGCAAGCAGTCCGAATACCAAATTCCAAGGATACAGAGACACGCTGGTTTCTTTAAATAAGCAGATTGCTGAAAATAGACCAGAAGTGGGGCCCCAAGAGTCTAAGAACAGATTTGACTTTTGATCTGGAAATCGTAGTATAAGGGAGGTACTTAGAACATAGCCCTCCATCAAACCCCAGGCTTTTTCTAGGGTCAGCAGTTTCTCTTTGCTTAGAAGCCTCTGGAAGGCGGGGCTGGACATGGGCCCGCAGAAACACTGGAGAGAAGAGCCAGTCACCATGGCTCCGGGAGCGATTCCGGGCCCACTGGACTTGGCAGCACTTGGTGTCCACACACTGACTGGCAGGCAGCTCCCATTGCCTCTTGGCAAACAGATCTGGCGAGAAGAAGGCTAAACTTCTCTCTCGGCTTAGCAGCTACCTGTTATAGCCACTGTAGCATGGCGGCAGATAGGAGGAAAGCAAGAAATGTAGCGATGAAAAAGTGTCTAACAAATTTGCTCCTAAGTCTCCCCACAGCCCCCACCTCACCCCGTGTACTCATAGATGCTGTTTCTAACTGTGCAAATACAACTACATTCTCCTTCCTAAAATATTTCTCTTTGGCTATCAGCAGATGCTGATGATTTCCTGGGTTACACACTCAGCTGCTCTCTGTAAGGTTAGCAGTTTGAACCCACCAGTAGCTCCGCAGGAGAAAAATGAGGCTGACTACTCCCGGGAACTCCAGAGGACACTTCGTTCCTCTCTGACCTCTAGAGTCGCCAGGAGTCAGAATCACTCGATGGCAGTGGGTTTGGCTTGGGGTTTGATCACCAGGCCCTGTGCTGGGTCTCTTCCTGTCTCTTGCCTCCCCTCACTTCCAAAGGAAAAAGAATTCCTTAACTAGCATGCCTACAAAGCTGTCCAGAAGGGAGGCCTGGGAAGAAGGGAGAAGAGGAAGAAAGGCCCTTTTGTCCTGCCTAGCTCAAATCTTACTCAGCTTTAAGAACGCCAGGACGCAAACTACAACTGACTCTAATGGGGCCAGATGGGCTCTGGGAGACCGGGTGCACCAGGGCTGCAGCCCCCGGAGAGCTACTTCTGCCTGCGAGGCTGTCCACAACGGTGAGGACCACAAGGAGAAAGGGGGAAACACAGGGAGAGAATGGCTGTGCCGCTGGGCCTTTTCAGAACACATATTATTGCTTCTGTGATGCCACGCAACCCCAGGATTCTGCTCTACTGACTACTCCTTCCCCACTAGGCGGGAGCAGCTCTGGAAATTTCTCTTAGCTCGATCTAAAGGATATCAGCTAGCATCCAATGTCAGGGAGTCAGATTGATCCTCAACTAAGCGCTCCTTACAGAGCCCCAAATTTACAGGTAACTCCACCAAGATGGTTAAGTTGCCTCAGCTCACAAAACCAAAGGCAAGTTCTTCTCCTCAAGCCTGCTCTTTCTCAGTAAAGGTTAAAACTGCCCAGCAATTGCTAACCCCCAAGTAGAGGTCACCCTTGACATGCTCTCTCACCTTCACACACACACACACACACACACACACACACACACACACACACACACACACACACAAACACCCCCCACACGCCCCACCCCCTCCCAAAAAAGGGAAAGCAGCTCAGCTGGGCAGTTTCTGTAGTACCCATTTCCGCCACTAGGTGAACATTCAGCAACTCGCTCAGAGTTAGTGCACCCCGTGGCATTGCCTGGGAAGGCTCTCTCTGGTCACAGTGAATTTTTTCATAAAAGTAGTTTCGCTGGAACCTCGTTTTTTGTGATGTCTGATTTAAGAGAACAGCGTGTGGCTGTGAGATTTTGTTTCCTGCTTGGGAAAAATGCCTCAGACACTGTTGAATACAGCTTATAAGGACAGTGTTATGGGGAAAATATCAAGTGTACAGTGGTTTTTCTTGTTTGTTTCCCAAAAAAGTAAAATGTCGCTTGATGACAAGCCTTGTTCTGGACATCCGTCAACTTCCCGAAGGGACAAAGATGTCAACTCGTAGTGCATTTGGAGTGTGCGCCACCAGGTCAGACTTAATCAAGTTTTCTATTTAAAGGTTTTGAAAATATATCGTAACCATGTGTGACCAAAAAAGGCCTGTTTTATGGCAGATATGGGAATTGGTTTTGCCACAACAATACACCTGCTCACACAGCCATCTCGGTGTGCCAGTTTTAGGCAAAAAACAGCATACTTCTCTTGCCCCACACACCTGGCTCCCCTGACCTCACTCCGTGACACTTCTTTTGTTTCTAGGAATGAAGAGGAACAGGAAAGGACAGCCATTTGATGACATAGAAGAAATGACGAAAAAAAACAAGGGAAGTGCTGTCAGCCATCCAAACAGATGAATTTGAAAAGTGTTTCCAAGAATGGAATCGCAGATTTGACAAATGTATTAAGTGTAAAGGAGAGTACTTTGAAGGTGATAAGGTGGTTTTGTAAAAAAAAACCAAAAAAACCAACAACAAAAACATAGCTTTGAAAAAATTTTTCCATTTTTTGGGGGTACCCCTTGTGTACACACACACATGCCTCACCACCCTGCCAATCACTGGACCTTGACAATGATCCCTCATCAATTTGTTCTGTTTGGTTCATCTCTCTTCATTCCCCACTCTGATCATCCCAGCTCACCTGTCACCTGAGACTGCCTCCCAGCTGGTCACCTTCCATCTTGCCTATCTCCAGGCTGTTCTCCAAACAGCAGCTAGAGGGAGACCTTCTACCATGTGCGTCTGACATGTCCCTACCTGGGCTAGCCCCAAGGCGAAGGCTGCCCTCCTTTCCCACCCCCACCCCCCACCCCGCATCAAGAGGTGGGATCCCTTTCACCACCTGGTCCATCTGACATCCTTTGACCAATCAAACACAGCAGACATGACACTGGACCATCTAGTCTGGCCTTAAAGACCAGGTTGCTTCTGCTCTCCCGCCTGGAACCCAGCCAGGTCAGGGAACGGCCATTTCTTCCCTGGAATACTGTGCCAGGAGCGCCCCAGCCCAGCCCAGCCAGCTCCCGCCCCTCAGCCAGGCCTCCGACTCACCACTGACAGCCACACTGGCCAGCACAGCCCACCGACCTGGCCAGGTCTTTGGGAATCCCACAAAGCCTCCACAGCAGTGGCCCAGGGATGCAGAAAGGCCTCTTGTGCGGGACCTAAGTTCTCCAAGTCAGAACTACCTCTCTCCTGCTCATTACTCGAGCCCTCACACCTACTTTTTAGCCTCTACGGCACAGCCAGACCACCAATGGTACTGAGAGCTGGGAGGAGATCTCAGAGGGCCAGGGGACAATGGCTCAGTCACAGTACTATGTGGAAGGTCCTGCTCACCAGGCACAGAAACGAGCTGCAGTGCCAACCATGGTGGTGGGCAGTGGCAGTCCATGCCCAGTGACTAGAGGGATGCAAGCCACGATGGAACACTGCTGCTGGGCCCACAAATCATGGCTGACCTCAGCCTCTGCTGACTCAGGAGGAAGAGGAGGAGGCAAAGTAAAATAGCTCAGACTTACTCAGCACTGCTCACAAACTGCCCCACTGGACTCTAAGGTGGTCAGCACCTTCAAGACTCCCTTTTTACTTTAAGGAACCCCTGAGTGTGCAGCTCACGTGTTCAGCGACTACCTGAAAGGTTAATGGTTTGAAGTCTACTCAGGGGCACCTTGGGGAAAAAAGACTTAGTGGTCAACTTCCCCCAAATCAGCCATTGGGAGCTCTATGAAGCACAGTTGTCTGAAAACACATGTGGGGTTGCCTTAACAGTACTGGCTCTGGTTTTGTCACTTAAAAGGGGGGGTCAGGGGCCGGGGAGCAGCTGGAGCAGGAAGCCAAGCCTCTGCCGAAAGTCCTACACCCCTGCAGCTGGGGTAAGACCAGGCCCCAGGCCTCGGAGGACGGAGGGTGTCATCCAGAAGACATGAAACCCCACATGGAGCTTTCCATTTCCTAGGGGCGTTGTGGGAAGGGTAGGGACATCAGCACCACTTCTGCAGTGTTGGAAAGCACGGAGCCAGTTGCTAGTCAAGGGACTCAGTGTGACAGAGGGATGATAGGGGGACTCTCCTACACCCACACTGGGTACAGGCAAGAGTGTGGGAGGGAAGATCTGCGATGGGTGCTGGCAGGGTGACATAAGGGGCCCCTCTCCCCTGGCAGCCAAGCAGAGCCAACCCCGAGGTCCTCAGTGCTAGGGCTGGACCTCTGGGAGGGCCCAGTCTAGTTAGGATCAGACAAGATTAGCAGCGCAGCCCATGGGGGAACTGGGTCTTAGATGGCCACGTCCACTCTAAAAACAGAACAGCCATGATGGGACCCAGAATCTATTTTTGTGTCCTTGTCCCTGGAAAGGAATGTGTAATATTCCAGCAAAGCGGGGGAAGTATGCAGCCAAGCCTCACTGTTTGGCTTGGCAGCCTTCGGCACATCTAAATTGTTGAAACAGAGGCGCAGAAATAGTGTCCGAAGAAAGCTGGAGCAAGTCCTAATACCTCCACAAACCGTCTAGTCTCCCTCCTCCCACTTCCCCCTCCCGGGGGGGGGGGGGGGACAGGGAGAAAAAGGAAGAATGAAGATGAAAAACCTTTGGGATCTCACAAGTTCAATAGACGTGAAGCCGTGAAGCCCTGGCAGGGAGAGAGGATAACAGACCACCAGAGCTGGGGGGTCTCAGGGTGCTGCCCCGTGCATCAGGCAACCTGCAACGGAGTGGGTCTGAGAGGACCCCAAGTCCTGAGTCTCTGCAGAGGGGCTCACACACCAGCCTGACCCCACCCACCCAGACATACCCCATCATCCAGCCTCTGTCTAGGGCATGTACCCTTGCCTCACTGGCCCCTGTGGCTAGAAAGGCTAAGGGAGAAATACAAAGTCACTGTCCACCAGGGACTTGTCTTCTAATAGGGGTCAGGACATGGCAGTAATGAATCAACAGGACACTAGTACAGTGCACGTGGTTGTCTACAGTGGTGGGCACGTCCCATGGCGGTGCCCCTGCTCAGGGTGCCCCCTTGAAGAGGGGCTGGAGGACTGCCCTCTCTTAGGAATGGTCTGGACTGGCCTTCTGAAGCCCCAAGGACCCAAGGGGTCTAACACACGCCCCAGCTGCTTAGTAACCCGCAGCAGGCAGCTCAAGTGCAGTGAAGGAGACAGCATACAAAGGCAGCAGGCAGCTGAACTGAGAGCCAAGTGCAAGATCGGCCAGGGGTCCCAAGAGCCCACCTGGCCTCCTCAGACTTCCTCCTCCACTGGCTGGGGAATGCCAAGACCGCTCTGCTCCCTACCTCCCGTGAGTGGAGTGGAACAATCCAAATCCTGCTGGCTTTCCTCTTGAAGCACCAGCGGAATGAGAAGAATCCAAAGCTGGCCTGCGGTGTACACACACACACACACACACACACACACACTAGTGAACGGGAGCAGAAGGACTAAGCTACTCTGCTCTCTGGGGTATTTCTACTTCACCTGCAAAAGTTCATGCCCTGAGCTACACAAGTCTACCCCCCGAGAGCACACCACAGGTAAGGGCACCCCATAGGCCCACCCCACCCCAGCTTATGAAAGAAACTGCAACTCTTGAAACAGGGAACTGAGTTGAGAATGGTGCAGCGGCACACTGCATTTTCCTCTCCGAGGATGCTGGGTGAAAAAGGTAGCATCCTGGGCTTGATTTCACCTGGCCTTCTCAATGCATGATGGCTTCCCAAGCAGCCTAGCCGGTCGCTGTGAACAATGAGTGCATGTGGGAGCAGGCTGGACCTACCTGAGCTCCACTTGGTGCCCAGTCAAAAGACCTGGTATCAGCAGCTGAGCTGCCCCAGGCACCAGGCGCCCTGGTCTCAGAAGGCGGTGTGCAGCCAGTTAATAATAGATGTAATGCCCTTCCTGCAAAGAGCTGATTCGGGAACATTTCACACGCTAAATTTCTTAAGAGAGCAGCTCTTCTCCTGGGTCACCTGATGGGTTTAGGCCTGGAGACATTTTAGCTGTTCTGACAGTTAGCAATGACCTCACCGTGATGACTGACAACAGCAGACAATGGGCCCAGCACTGGGAAATGGGCGCTGCTTTCTGGGCTACTGTACGCAGGCTGCTGGTTCCTAGTGTGAAGGATGCCTACGGCAGAGCCTCTGGGGAGCCAGTTCTTACATATGACAGGTCTATTCCTTAAAAAAAAAAGGGGGGGTGTTTAAGCACACCCCTGCAATCAGTGGATGGGTGCAGGCAAATTCCCCAGAAATGCCCTGTCTTAAATTCCTCAAGGGTGCCTTCCAGAAAGGACATCCCATCAACCAAACAGGCATCTGAGGGGAGCTGCTGGACCAGGCCAATTCAAGACAGCTCTTGGAGACTGGTTTCTGAGATTCCAGAAGGGGTAATCCTGATGGATTTTCCCAAAGGACACGGCGTGACCATGGGGCTGGTCAGGAGGAGGTTTTAACAAAGCAGAACAGCACACTGGTGGGGAAAGGGCCAGGGAAAGAGGCTTGGAGGATGTTTTTCCCATCACAATGAGTGTGCTCATTCTTTGAGGGGAGTAAGCGCTGCCCTAGGAGACGTTTGCTAGGAACCCCCCCCCCCCCCCATCCGCCCGGCAACCCTGCCCCTGCAGCTTCCGAGCTCTTTTTGTTCATCAAACTCAAAGCACATTGGGTTGGATGGAAGCACAGTTGGCATTCTTGAAGCGCTCCAAGCAGCCATCCTGACAAGGGGGCAAGTTGAAGCGGGCAGGATTCTTTTTTTTAAATCATTTTATTGGGGGCTCATGCAATTCTTATCACAATCTATGCATCCATCCACTGTGTCAAGAACATATGTACATTTGTTGCCATCATCATTCTCAAAACATTTGCTTTCTACTTGAGCCCTTAATATCAGCTCATTTTCCCCCTCTCTTCTCACTCCCCCCTACATCATGAACCCTGGATTCCCTGTGTTTCCAGTTGCTATCTGTACCTATGTACATCCTCTGGTCTAGCCAGATATGCAAGGTAGAATTGGGATCATGATAGTGGGGGGGGGGGGGAGGAAGCATCTAAGAACTAGAGGAGAGTTTTGTGTTTCATCGTTGCTACCCTGCACCCTGCCTGGTTCATCTCCTCCCCACAACCCTTCAGCAAGGGATGTCCGGTTGGCTACCATTGGGCTTTGAGTCTCCACTCTGCACTCACCCACATTTTCAATGATATGATTTTTTGTTCCTTGATGCTTGATACCTGATCCCTTCGACAAGCGGGCAGGATTCTTTAGGGAAAGGTCAGACAGATGAAACCACTGCTTTCAGAAATGTGCACAGGGATGTGCAGAGGATGTCTAGAAACAACCGCTTCACGTGTTGATGGTTTTGCTTACTAAAGGTCTCTATGGGTGTACAGCAATACTTCCTGACTTTTATGACCACTCTGGGAGCAGTGCTTCCCACAGGCACGCCTTCTGGGAGACACACACACATCAGTATCCAGGGAAACAGCTGAATCTCTCTCTACCTCCTCCAGGCTCCTCTGCAGTGGCATCCGACATAGGGCTCTGGTCAGGTTCAGGAGGAACTGCAATTGCAGGCTGCTCCCTCTTGCACCCTCGGCTCCCCACCCCAATCACAGCCGGCCTTTCAACCCACGTCCAAAAGCCCAGGGAGACTCAGCTTCCGGTCAGGCTACCCTCTCTTGCCTTACCCTCTGCACAGACTTGGGTGACCACCCTATAAGGGGAAAAAAAATGAGGCGCACAGGACCAAGTTGCCTGTGTCTTTATTTCTAAGGCATTTTGGATCAGACACAAACAATGCACTGAAAACAGAGGGTGTGTCACCAAAGTAATCTAATGTTAGGCACTCCCCCAAACCACCTCTTCACTTGGTTGTGAGGCTCAATGGCACACTTTGGATCTGTCCTGGGGCCAGCTTGCTTCACTGTTGGAGTGTGTGTGTGTGTGTGTTTGGGGGGGGGGGGGGAATTGCAATCACTTATTGACTATATCTGTATACTGGCTGTGCACATCCATAGGAGCCAATGCTTCCTTGTAAGACACAGTTCTCCATGTAAGGGCCCCCAGGACCCTGGAGGGTCAGCTCGCAGCTCTGCCCACCCTGGCTCTCCTCACAGGCTTACTCCATGGCAGCATCCTGCCCCCCACCCCGCTCCTGGTGCTGCAGGGTGACAGCCCCAACTGGCAAATGAGAGGACACGGGGAAAGGTGCACACCTTAATGAGGAGGGGGTGAAGGCCTAGCCTTAGTGCCTTCTGGGCACACAGCCACTTCCATGACCTCAACATGACAATGACAATGACTACTGGCCTTCAGAAACACCTGGCCCTGTCTTTCTCTGCCTTGGGTGACAGATGCCTGTGCCTTTGGGATATTTTGCTGCTCATTAAGGCAGTTCTACTGGGGCAATTCATGGGGGTAGAACCAGCCAATGTCACTAAATTGCGATCCACAATTCCCACAGTTTTGTCTTATGAAGCCAGCAAGATGCTTGATGCTGGGAGGGAAGGTGCCTACCAGGAAAGGCTGGATGTAGCTGGCCCACATTCTCTGGCCCTTGGGGCACCACGGGGCCTGCTGACAGCACTCAGAACTACTTAACATTCCATCCCCAAACCACAACAGTCCCCACCTGGGGTTGGGGAGGGGTGGGGACGGCTGCTTTTCTATCCACAAAGGCATGCCAACTGCAGCCTGGGAGTGTGGGCCACTGCCTTCTAAGTCCATCAAATGTGGAAAGAAAAACACGGAAGCCCTCAATCCTGTTAAAAAAGTACACATACATCTAAATTTAACCCTACTTACCCTTGTTTCCCAGGAGAAAGGGGCAGAGTGCTCATCTTGCCAAGTTATGCCCTGAAAAACAAAAATTCTAAAATAAATCTGAAACCCAGACCTACCACATACAAACACCCACCCAACGCCAAGGGCAACGCAGAGCTCCGAGTGCCCCGACCCCCAGCATGGACCTGTGCTGTGTGGATGCTGTGCGCGGAAAGTCCCAGCCATCCCGGGGGCCCTTCACATTCACCATTCCGGCAGAGGCTGCCAGCCCATAGCAAGTGTCCGCCTCTCCCCAAACAGGCCCGCTATGGACTCAGAGACAGGACGGGAGCAGACCAGAAAGGGCACAGGACTTTCCAGTGTATGAGTCACAATCAACAGAAGGACAGCGAGTTTGGTTTATTGGTAATTGCAGAGGACAGGGGCTCAGTCTGGGCTCTACCCAGGACTGGTTGTGCAACCCGGGGGAGATACTTAGCTTCTTTGAGCTCAGTGCCCTGGGCTGCAAAGCGAGAACATTACTGCTCAGGCAGGGCTGATTAAATGAGATAACACAGGAGGGGAAACGTCATGCCAAAAGAACTGAGCTCCTCTCAACCCCACTGCTCACGCTCTGCAAGGCAAAGGCAATGGAGACGACACACAGTTCCCATAGTGTATCATTGTTGCCAGGTGCCACCGGGTCAGTTCCGACTCACAGTGGCCCTGTGCAGAACAGAATGAAGCACTGCTCGACCCTGGACCAGCATCAAAATGGTCCCTGTGTTTGCATCCATCGATGCAGCCACTGTCAAAGGTCTGCCTTTGTCTTTAATTGCCTTGCTATTTTGCAAACCAGGTTGTCAGCAGGAGCCGGTTGGAAGGTCAGAAGTCTGCATTTTCTTTCTCTCTGACTATATAAACAATGTGTGTGTGTGTGTGGGGGGGGGGGTTGTTAGCAAAGATCTCATCTATCAAAAAATATAAAAATATTTTCATGTAATACTATTTGATTATAGTTCTGACATATGAGGGGGTTTGCATGGTATCCTATCAGTCATGGTTATCAGGAAAAACTTTTTTAAAATTAGAGGGAATATAGGTCACTTTCTCCCTGGGTGGAATTCCAGTTAAAAAAATCCAACTTCCTTTCCAAGTTACTTTCCAGCTTACAAATGCTGTCCTTTCCAGGTTACGGTTGGGTCACTGAGGGAAGTATTTGATCGAGGTGGTGGGCCCTCCTAAGCAGTCCGCGTGGCCCCTGCCCCACTGTGTCTACCTGGAAGTTGCTAGAGAGGATTGCAGCAAATGTCTTTAAAAGCCCATGATTTCAGAGCCCTCTGAATTCCGCGTAGAAATCATAAAGCAAACTGAGGACTTCTCTCCACCCACCCTGCATCCCCAGATGAGAAAAACAGAGGCGGAAAGACTGTATCATTTATTCGACATGTGAGCCTATTGGGGGCAAAGGGGGGAGGGAGAAGAGAGGGAAAGGGCAGTCTGCTGGCCAAGCTGCCCCTTTCATCCAGAGTGACCAGCTCTGTGGACAGATGAAGCACACGCAGACATCTTCTGGGGCAGCAGGGCTGTGCCCATGCCCCAGGACTGCCTTGTCAGGCAAATGGAACCGACTGTCTACAAAGTCAGTATGCGACTGAGCCTCCTTGAACTCTCCACAAGCGAAAGGAATTAGGTTTGGGGCCTTGGGAAGTGAAGTGGAAGAATGAGTTCAGAAATAGGCGAAAAGGTCCGTTCTCCAGAGGCTGTCATTCAAATTAGTTGAAATTTCAGGGGACCACAGACTGAAGGGGAGGGTGTCCCAGACTGGGAGAGGAGGCACATCATGACCTCTCCCCAGTTCGGTGCCAAGTCAATAGTCTCTTGTTTCCTGCAGCAAGAAAAAGACTCAAAGAGCAGATTCCTTGGGTGTCTGCGATTCTGAGCTCATAAAAAAAAATTATAAAGCACCTAACAAAAATAAACATGCCAAACAAAAATGTGATTAAAGTTTTGATGTCAGTCACCAGCTGCACACTCTAGCTACAAAAAAAGAGTATTGGCAGCAAAAATAGGCTCCCCGGCAGCTGGATGCCAAATGACACAGAATTGTGAAGTGGTAACACCCCCCACCCCCACCCCTCTCACACACACAGCGCAACCTTTCTTCTGCTCACACAATGACTCCCAAAGCAGGGCACTAACTTAGGGACTAACCGGGTATGCTTCTACAGGGTTGCCTGGAAGGCTGCCCCTACGCCCATCCTTGACTATCTGTTTACATGTATTTACACCCATCACTTACACCAAGGGACAGCACAGATTCCATTTTTGCTATGAACTATCCTCTGAGCGGAATTCCTTTCCACAAGAAATAACCATACCAAAGGCAGCACCCAGCCTCTCTGAAAATTATTTCCTTTCCTGAGAAAGGGACAGGAAGAGGCTTCAAGGCACCAAATTCCAAAGGAGAAAGCCGGAAGTCAGATGGCAGGCTACTGAAAGCCAGGGACACACATCAAACCAGTGAAACCCATCCACCACCGCATCAGTCGGTTTTCATACCGCTCCACAAAGGGTTCCCAGACTGTAAAGCTTGACAGGAGTGCCCAGCCCCTCTCCTCCCACAGAGCCCAGGGTGGGGAGGAATGACACCTGGTAATTATCAGGGACAAGAGAACACCATGGGAGGCTCTGCAGGTCCCCACCATGGCTCCAGGACTCCATGGTGGAAAGTCACAAATTATACCTCTTTTAAAATGCCCCTGAGGCCCTGAGCCCTACAATGCCATCGGAGAAATGTTCACCCAGCAGGGTTTTTACTTCTAAAGGGGACACTATGTTGTAAATAAATACATGTTGTATGAAAGCTCTCACATTTACTGCTTTCCTACTGGTAAAAGAGAGGCCTGGTGTTGCGCGGGTTACACACCCAGCTGGGATGTGGAACCAGCAAGAACCCAGGATAAGGACCAGGTGATCTGCCTTCAAACCCAGCCAAAGGCTTCATAGCCTGAGCGAATTTGGAAAGCATGATGCTCAGCAAGCTGAGTGGATCTTATAAAAACAAATCCTGTGTAAGACCACCATTAAAAAAGACAAGGGAAATGGTTTTCACATCAAGAAGAAGCATACTTTGAAAGCATACAGAGGCAGGGTGGGGCAGAGTGAAGGGAGTCAAAAAAAGCAAGAAGAAAATAAAGAAATAAATAAAACGAAGCACATGGATTAAAAAACAAACAAATGACAGCCTAGAAAGCCCTAAGTGTCTGTCTACTCTGTCACACGGGTCACTGTGCGTTGAAATGGACTGGCTGGTAAAGAATGGAGGGAAGGTGCTAGGAATCTAAAATAGTGCAGCTCCTTGGAAAGTTTGCTTGCGCCTCAGAAAGCTAAACAGAATCATCTGACCCAGCAGGCCCCATCCTGAGCCATGTGTACATTTTTAGGGATCATATGTCTGTTGTTAAGCACAACCATGATGAAATACTAACTTATACAAATTTACAATGGAATAAATTGCATTCAAGAGAGACAATTAATATTCAGAACTCATAATTTCCTAATTTATTTAGTATGCTTTACTGTTGTCCATGCTCTTGAAACTTTGCATCGATTACAGTTATAAAGTACAACTAAAATCCAATGTATTTCGTCACAAGTTTGAGTTCAGTGAATTAAGTCAGCGCTGTAACAGAGGCCGAGGTGGGAGGTTCGTGTACAGACTGTCAAGAGTTGTAGGTTCCTTCACTTTGCCCCCAAAGCCAGCACACCCCTGGCTGCAGACACCAGAACTGAAATGCATTTTGGTCATTGTGCTGCTGAAATCCCTCGGCTACAACGAACTCAGTAGAATTATGATTTCTCTGTCAGAAATCAGGCCTATTCCAACATTCTTCCAAAATGAGCAAATGTGGTCTTCATTTCACATGTGAGGAAATGGTCTAACTTCCTCTGGTCACACAAGCGGAAGGAGACTCCAACTCCACACCAGCCCACGACCAGCCTGTGAGCAGATGTCAAAGACGTCAACCTTCTTTATTCCCACAGCACCCTATTTGTCTGCTGAGTTCAGGAATCTCTTGTAATAAGAGCCATCCAGAACTCCCAGAAGCTAACAGGTTACAAGTCCCGATCAGACATGTTAAGGATGCAGTTCTTTCATCAGTCTTGTGTCTTCTCAGCCATGCCAGCAGGCACATCTCTCTCTGGTCTTTGGCCTCTTAGCCCTTTGGCCTTTGTGCTGCTCCAGCAAGTGTTACAAAGACCTTTCTTTGAGTGTAGCCCACTCTGCAAGCCAGTCTCCTGCCCAAAGGTACTCATTCCGTGGGCCAGGACGCCTGCTGTTTGATCTCATGGTCTCTGTGCTGCACCTGCTGCGTGTTTGCAGAGATTTTGGACGTGCTCAGCTCTCGGTTCTTCTTTCTTGGTGATCAAATTCTCCAATCCTGCGTTTGAGATGGTTCACTGTGTACCCAGTGGGAAGGCAAAACTCACATTAATCCCAGACACCCTATTTGCAGACTCCCACGCAGTCATTTGATGGAAGCTACAAAGGCTGTGGATAGAAGGGCCGTGCCAAGCCACTCTACTGTAACAGAAGTGCGTCGAGTGTGAGGTTTCACATGAATGAAGTGGATTTACACTGTTGTTACCGTTGAATTCCTTTGAGTCTGTTCCAGTTCATAGCAGCTGCCCATGATGGCATGGGATTGGTCCACAGGGCTTCCGAAGCTGTCATCCTTACGGAGGCAGGATCTTTACTTCCGTGCAGCTGGTGGGCTGTGCATTACAGCTTATCTTCTGAAGCATTTGGTTTAGGGAAGGCTGTGGTCTACAGTGGGAGGCCCAACTCCATTTGGAGTCTTGACACAAGTTCAGGCAACATTTGCCCTCAGGAAGAATGCAGTTGAAAGCACATTACAAGCCCAGGAGGGTGCTGCCCCATGGAACTGGTCTAGGCGTAACCCTGGTGATTTACTAAAGAAAACAGCAACATGCTACTTAGTTTAAGTTTAAAAAACTGGGGTCCTGTAGACTCTGAATCACGGCCACAGATCATGAGTCATACAATGCCCATCATTTAGCCCCAGAACCAATCCTGTAAAACTTTGAAATCTGCAATTGTGTATGTATCACAACCAGGTCCTTCCCACACTTCTGTAGTCCTACCCAGGAAAGTGAGCAAGTGTCCCACCAGCACTTATGATTTTGTGATTATTTCCTATGTTTTCTGCCCTGTTCCCACTTCCATGGCCAGGACTCAGTGGACTTCATGTGGCTTTTGCCCTGCAATGCATGCTGATGGCTTCTTCTTCCAGGATGATCATGCTCATTGTTCCTTTGTCATATTTAAGGTTATAAATAGAAGGATCTTTCAGATTATGTATCAATCTGGTGTCTTTCTTCCCCTAGCACAGCTTGAACTGCTAACCTTCTTGTTAGCAGCTGAGTGCTTAATCATTAGACTCCTTGGTTCTGAAAGTTTATAATTGAGTATCAACCTGGCTGATAAACACATGTGGAATTAATTGAAGGGCAGAGAGATAAATGGCTCAGTGAGCCTCGCCTTTCTCATCTCTTGCTCTTTGATCATCGGACCAGTGTGTGGCTGCCTTGCTTGTTCTATGCTTCAATTTGCCAGCTACACTACCTGTGGGACACCTAACCCGTGGACTGTGTCGCTGTAATTTGAAGTTCCTTTAGACCTTCTTTGCCACACCATTGGAATTTACATCTCTTGAACTGGGGACTGTCGGACCCTGCCATCTGGCTGACTGTTGGTGACCTGCCTTGCTGTTTGTTGTCAATGGCTGGATAGCCTGAATTGCTCTACAGAGGACTACCTGGCAGCCCTCAAGACTTGAAAGACTGCCAGTGTCTCACAGCTGTCTCACGGGAGTGAGTTGCATTGAACCATTTGTACTGCTTTATAATTTAATTAACTTTTTGTTTCTTATATTATACATCTATCTGTATGTATATATATAATTATTAGCATTCTGATTTTGTTTTCTAGAAAACCCTGTCTAACAGAATAATTCTGTATAAAATCTGGGAGACTTGATAGTACTACTAGGTAAGTGTTGCACTGTTAGCCATAAGGTCAGATGTTCAAACCCACCATCTGCTCTGTGGGAGAAAGAGGAGACTTTCAGCATCCATAAAGTTTGCAGCATCAGAAATTCTAATTCTAAAAGAAAATGAGTTTTCTTTTCTAATTTTCAAGGCCAGTAGTTCTTGTAGTTAGATCACTAGCACCTGTGATGTCCCCGGTGGAAGTCATTGACTGACTGAATATCACTCAGCCTGCAGCAGGCCCAGGAGGCACGCTGGCCCTGGACAGGGTCCTCAGAAGCCACCTCCCAGCACCACTGTACAAAGCCAAGCCTCCTGCTACAGCCTCAAAGGAGGAAACAGTACCTTTCCATAATACCCAAAGGACGGATTCTGTGGCACTTCCACTCAAGAAGAACCTATCATAAAGTTGTAGCAGTTCTGCAGGGCAGAATGACGGGCTGTCTCTAACACGATCCTCCACAAACTGGGTCTTGCTGCCATCCTGTCCGGGAGGACACTGGCTTGTCATCTGTAACCAATGTAAGCACCTCCTTCAGTGTCTGTTCTGCCCTGGATTCCCCTGGAGCTGTTTACAAACACCCAAACTGGGGTGTACAGAGCTGGTCAGTAATGTAAATCCCTCACCTAACTCACAATAATGAATTCATTAATAAGGACATAAATAACACAGTAAGTATGAAAAACAAATAAAATCAAATCCAAGGACCAAGGGAACCCCCCCAGCACAGTGGCTCGCAACATTACAAGGGGGCCTATAAATCAGAGCCCCTGAGGTGTTATTTTAATATGCAGAATCCTTAGGTGCCACCTTGATGTTGTTTAGAAAAACAAACCACTACCTGGCTCACTGTACCGCACTGATCGGTGTATCTAGTTCCATCCTTCCTCGGATGCCTGAAGCCCCAACATGACTAACTAAAGGCCATGAAGCTCTGCTCATTCACTCCTAGCAGCTGCACAGAAGACCACCCGATGCACAAAGACCCTATCAAAAGTTACTGCTATCTACATACTCCCATTTTCCCCAAATAAAAACTACCAGAGAAACTATCCTACGTTCAGGTTCTCTCAAGACGGGACCCAAGTTTTCTGGACCAACTCTTTCAATTGACTTTGGAGCAGACACGAATCAAATTCTCACCTTCCAGGTGGGAGATTCGGCTTTGACTCCTAGTCAATACACCTCCCGTGTAATCTATCTGTGTGCCATAGCGCTGGACCAGTTTCAGTGGGGCTTCCAGACTAAGAAGGATGCGGAAGAAAGGGTGGTCTGGAGAGCTGTTTCTGAAAATCAGTCAGTGATCAATTCTGAGATCACTTTAGATCGCAATTCTTTGGATCCCAATATGCACAGGGTCGCCATGAGTTGGGGGCCAACGTGACAGCAGCTAACAACATTCGTTAGTCTAAGCAGCCCGGTACATTAACAGTTTGCTGAAATGCTACAGATATCGGGCATAAAGAGAACCATGTTCAAAGGCTTCTTTTGTTCTTCCCAGAATTGGAAGAGCTACACAGAACTATTGTAACTGCATTTTAAATAACATTGTTTCATAATAATTACAACTGTGTGACTATAAATAGAAACACCTTATCCAGTAAAGGCAGCATGGATGTACAGCTGCCCGCCCCCACCCCCCACCCCTGGTTCCAGCTTATGCATCGGGTTGCTGACCGTCAGGTGAGCAATTAGAACCCATCAGCCACTGTGTAGGAGAAAGATGAGGCTTTCTGCTCCCATCAAGAGTTACAGTCTCAGAACCCCAAAGGGGCAGTTCAACCCCTCCTACAGGGTTGCCAAGAGTCAGAATCAACTAGGTGACAGTTTTGGGAGGTGTGAGTTGGGTATGTGAGGCTCTACATCTTTATAGGAATAGAATGCATCATCTAGCTCCCACAGAGTGACTAGTAGGTTTGAAACGCTGACCTTGTGGTAGCCCAATGTATAGCCAACCTACTACACCAGCAGAGCTCCTTTTTTAAGGATTAAATACGGTAACTCAGAATTGGCTCGATGGCCAATGGTTTGGTCTGGATTTACTGCTTTATTATTGCTTCATATTAACAATGCATAGGGAAGGGAAAAATGGCTAAAATATGCACTTATCTTACCCATTGCTTCTTCCAAGGGACTAACCCAAAAGAGAAGAACAAAAACCAAAAAAACCCCAAACTGTTCCAACTCACAGCAGCCCCTATGTGACAAAATACGACTGGCCCATAGGTTTCCACGGCTGTCATTACAAAAGCAGGCTGCCACATCGTTCTTCCAGGAGTGCCGACTGCGGACCTTCTGGTCTACAGCCACGGCACCATTAGAATCCCTTTTGAGGGACTATTGTTTGGATATTTATGGAATCAATGATTTTCTCTTTGACTGTATAAATTTAACTCTGCTGAGACATGGAGGTTTCCATAACAGGAAATACAAAAGTGCAGACCCAATAGCAAAGTTATGATCTAACTGCTCAGCAGGCTCCACCATGAGTATCAACTTCGACACGTGGGCCTCCAGGGATGCAGAGCTCATGCTCTGGCCAATGTGGGGGCGTGGGCAGATAGAGGGTAGAAGTGAACAGAAAGAGGAGAGAATCTGAGTAGCCCAGATCTGACCTTCATTTACATTTTTCAAGGAATAGGTATTTTTCCAGTACTGCAGGAGTCTCTAGAACCCCGGTGGAGCGGGAGTTAGGCACCCATTGCTAACCGAAAGGCTTGAAGTTCAACCCCAACAACTGCTCCACGGGAGGAAGATATGGCAGCTCTGCTGCCATCAAGGTTACAGCTTTGGACAAGCAGACCGGCCGGATGAGCACTGTGCATACTCATGACCACATATGTTTGGCAGATGATACTCCTCCAAATATATTTGTATGTGCTCTAAATATATCCATGTTTATCAGCGGGCCGGTGTATATAAACGTCTTAGCCAGAAGCAAACACCTGGCGGGGGTGATTCACTGGACCATCGTCTCAGAGGACATCAGCACCTGGAGTCTTCAAGTCTTGCAAACAGCCATCAAAGTTGTAACAACTATTCTCTCCCTCTCCGGAGCAAAGGAATCAAATATGCACGGAGACAGTCCAACAGACCTAAGACCAGAAGAACTAGATGGTGCCCTGCTACCACTCACGATGAAGTGCTCTGAAAGGGCTCCGAGTAGAAAGTCCTGGTAGAGTGAGAGAAAAAGTAGAACACAATTCCAAATCATCAAAAAGGACCAGAATTACAGATCCGACAGAGATTGGAGGAACCCCCCAGGTTGTGTCCCTTGGACAACCTTGATACTTAGAACTGAAATCATCCCCATGGCTCAACTTGCAACCAAGCAACAGACACGTCTAGAGGATGAATACGCCACCAGGGACGTATGCACTGCTCAAAACCGTCAAGTATCCTAGATCGAAAGGGCAGCTTTGCTGGCACAAATCTCAGAAGGTTAAAAGAGACGAGGATAGAAGGGAAAGCAGAACTGAATGATGAACACAGGAAGCCGATTGGCTTCCAATGTTGTGAAACAAAAAAATTTAAAAGATTACTGTCCTGGAAGCGAATCGGCCAGTTTGTACTCTCTCCTATAGGGCTGCTCTGAGTCCACACAACAGGTCATGGGAATCTCTTGGTAGGAATGTAAGTGGCTCCTACTAATTCAATATAAAGCTACCCCGGCAAACATGCGTCACAGTTCTGTCCCGCCCTCCTTGCTCAAGAGTGAGCAAGTCATTCCATTGGTCTTCAAGGCCTGCTCCTGGGCAGCCCTGCCAGGAACCTGGAGAGGGAGAGGCTCCAATCCTGTTTAGCACCCTTCTCACCACTGACTGAGACTGGAGCCAGGCCAAGTACTGCTCTGGGCCAGAGAGACCTCAAATGAAAGGAGAGCCAAGGAGGAGGGAGGACAGGCAGCCTCCTCCACTAGCCACTGAGAACTGTATTGGAATGCAGGTCCCCATTCTTAACTCCTGCCCAGAGTCTTGGCCTGACCCAGGTTGAAGGGAAGCAGCATGCCGGAGACCATCCATCGTCCCTGAAAAGCACCTGTATTTTCCCGACTGCGTTCTCAGAAAAAAAAATCCAAAATACTAAAAAGCAACACCCAAACTTCCTTTTTGTTTCCTTCAAAAGAAAGGGCTAGGTTCACTAGGTTCACGTGGAAGGACTCCGCAGAGCACCCAGGAAAGGCAGAGGGCCAAGCGAGCAGTGGGGTGGGTGGAAGCAGCCCTGTAAAAGGTCTGCCAAAGATGAAAGGGTGGGCTTCAGGGAGGGTGGAGCTCAGGTCCCAAGGCCCCAAGGAGAAGGTTAGAGCTGAAAGGACTCCGAAAGCTGCCAGGTTTACAGGCAACAAGGGAAGCTGGAGCAGGAGGCACCAAGAGACTTCTCTCTGCTGGAGGGGGACCATTGAAGAGAGGCACCGCTGTCTAGCTCCAAGGTCTTAAAACTCCTCAACCAACATCAAGCCAGATCCAGATCAGGGCCACTGTGGACTGGCAGATGGACTCATGACTTCTGTTCAGCTCTGCCTAGTTTATGAAAAACAAAAGTGGCCAAGTAGGTCTATACAAAAGAGAGAGAGAGAGAGAGAGAGAGAGAGAGAGAGAGAGAGAGAGAGAGAGAGAGAGAGAGAGAGAGAGAGAGAGAGAGAGAGAAGAAAGAACAGGCTGCCCCAGGTCCCTGGGTCAGCTTATGATGAGCAAAACAGGCAATCAGAGAAAATCCCTAACTCCCTGCAATCTACCCCAAACCAAACTCAAGACCACTGAGTGGCTTCACAGTCACAGAGACCCTGGAGGGCAGAGTACAGTTTTTGAAACTGTCCATCTTTCAGGAGCAGACATTTTCCTCCTTTGGAGTGACTGGTGGGTTTGAACTGCTGACCTTGTGGTTCGCAGGCCAATGCTTAGCTCAGAACCTAATAAATTCACAGCAAGGTGTTTGGGGGTGCAGAGAACAAGAATGTGACATAGTCATAAACCTTCCTAAAATTCAGCTTTGTAACAATTTCCCCGACACTAGAATGACTAAGATTTAAAAAATGGAAAATAGCAAGTGTTGGCAGAGATGCGGGGAAATCGAAACCCTCGTCCATTGCTGGTGGGAATGTAGAATGGCCCAGCTGTGATGTGGGATGCAGAAGGGTTTTTCCCCAGGGTGTCCCCCAAATATATGCCAAACCTAAGACGCTGCATGCAACACATATTCAATGGTGGTACACTCAGAGGTCAGCTGGTTGGAGGTCATCTCCCTGAAGGCTATCAGCCTTCTAGAGCAATCAGACTCAGTGGAAAGTAAATGTCTAGAAAAGAATGATGGAATATATGTACGAATATGTCGGATACAATTGATGTATGGATTGTAACGAGAGTTGTCAAAGCCCCCAATAAAATTATTTTTAAAACATATATAAAGAAGTGTTAGTTTAAAAAAAAAGCCTAGCGTTAAGCTGCCACATGACCCAGCAATTCCAGCAGTTGTATATTTTATGGAGAGTACAGGAGGAACACAGCCCCATGCAAATCCACGTCCTTGAAGCACTAGTCACATTAGCAAAAATCTAGAAGCAGTGTAAGTGCCTACCATAAATAAAATATGGTACAGACATACAATGCCAACCTACGGTGACTGTATTCTTCCCATCTTCTCGTGATGATTCCTTCATCATACAACATTTCACCCATAGAATCTTGCAAGATTGTGATTCGAGGCTTGAATTTCTTCTTGAGTTCTTTCTGTTTAAGACATGCTGAGGGGGTTCTTTTTTCCCCCAGAAAAACCAAAAAGGCTCTATGTTATCTCACCGTTACATTTCTACTCATTTGCTCATGGAATACATCCACAGGTCCAATACATCCATAGGTCCAATACATCCATAGGTCCAATACATCCACAGGTCCAATACATCCATAGGTCCCCACTTGGTAACACTCTATTTGCATAATCTGATGGACCATAGGACTGTGTGAGATACAAAATGTCACTGGGGGTGGGGAAGGGGAAGAGGATTCAAAGAAACAGGCAGCTGTCTTCTGAGTAGCTGAACCAAGGCACAGTCTGAGGCTCATGTGACCACTGATAAGAGACTGCCGTATCAAGTCCAGACACTGGACAGAGCAGACTGAGGTTTCAAGTACATGCTCCCAGGGGTACAGCTGGGGACGTGCTGGGCCCGGGACTGCTTCACAAATGGGTAACTCTACATCCAGTTTAGCAACAGTAGCAGTTTATTTACTGCACCACGGTTAATGTCCCAAGTGAAAATGGGAAGACGAGCTACTCCTACCCCTGCCATCAGCAGCCTTTCACGGACGTATTCGCTGCCATCATCCTGCTGGGGGATTTCCACTTTAGAAGTGAGACCAATGAAAGTTGGAGAGGTTAGCAATTTGCTATGGTCTGGAGATCAGTAAATGCTGGAGCCAGAATTCCAATCTAAGACTGCCTAAAGGCCAACAAGGCACAGACTCCCCTGGAAACCAGTATTCCCAGGGGTCTTCCATCTACCCTGTAGATTCTATAGGCTGGCCAGAACCTCCCCTGCTTTCATCTAAGGTCAGACACTGTGCTGGGGCTGCGGTCTGTTTGTGGCCATTGGGGTCAAGCATGCTGATAGGTTTTAGCGCCACAAGGCATGAGCTAGCCTGGAATGCATGCTCCAACACTTGATATTCCATGCAGGCCCCTGAGACCAATCAGGAGAAACATCACACAGGAAGGGACAGACTGTCCTAGTCAAACTAGGCTAGCGCCATTTGGGACAAACCCAATGCGGGGGAAAGATGAGGCTGTCTCCTGCCATTATATTTACAGCCCCAGAAACCCGACACAGGGTCAGGAAGAGTGGAAATTAACTTGATGGCAGTTGGTTTTGTCCAACTACTACGGAGCTGCCCTCCCACCCTGTCCTGTGAGTGGAAATCGCCTTGACAGCAGTGAGTTAAGAGAAGTGCTGTCAGGTGAGTGTTGGATGGCTAACTGCAAGGTTGGTGGTTCAAATCCATCAGCTGCTCCAAGGGAGAAAGATGACGCTCTTTCGGTAAAAGATACGCAGCCTAGGAAACCCTATCTACTAGGGTTGCTGTGAATGAAAATTGACTTGATGACAGTGGGTGTGGGTGCCATTCAGATGTGGCAGGCAGCAACCCTACGTGCCAGGCACACCCTCCTAAAATTCCGAGTCTTGTCTGCCTGTGTGTGCTGAGGCTGGGCAGATACAGCTGGGGTTTAGTCGCAGATTTGCAGCCAAGTGTCAACTCTGGGAAACAAGGTCGGTTTGCTCCTTGCAGAGGAGCACGAAGTGCTGTCAGTCTGCCTTTAAGTCACCCTGGACTCACAACCTCAGCTTGCTCTGGCACTTACTGAGGACCACTCAAAAACTCAAACCAAACTGCCATCGAGTTGATGGCCACCCTATAGAACAGGGTAGAATGGCTCCTGTAGGTTTTCGAGACTAACTTTTTATGGGAATTGAAAGCATTATCTTTCTCTGATGAAGCAGCTGGTGGGTTTGAACCAGTGACCTTTCAGTTAGCAACCCTGTGCTGAATCCCCTGTGCCACTAAGCCCTTTTTATTTTTACCATATTGGCAATATCAGGTTCTTACATAGCATTGGTTTTTTTTATTAGAAGCAGATGTGTACATACGTTGTGGCAGACACCAAGACACGTAACATGATGATCACATTCCAACATTTATAGGAACTAACAGGTCTTTACTCTCATTTATTTTTTTCATGTATCTTCAGCAGAGGCCCCTTAGCTCATCGGAGATGGATACTATACATGTCCCTATAGGTAGACACGCTTATGCTCTGAAACCTCTCAACAATAAGAATATACCTTAAAACTTTCCAGTTTACCTGACCCTTGTTTTTCCAGCAAGTCTTTCAGAGTTTAAATCCCAGCAGAGAATTGCATCTTAATTCAGGCAGAATGAGGCAATGTTTGCGGTGTATGTCTGCCCTTTCACACTCCCTCACATCCAAGGAAGCTTGAGTAACACAAACTTTTTGTATTAACATCTCAGCACGCTCAACTCAGAAAATACGTTTAAACCAATTTAAACCTTAACTTCATGACTCTTAAATTCATTTATTTACACATCATTTCTTACTTCAACGGTCAACTTCCTCTGACACACTCCACGCCCAGCTGCCTCTCGCTCCAGTCTTAGCTTGAGCAGTAGGCAGGTGTCCTGTTCCCACACTTCACTCCTCTGGCCTCTGCCCTCCATCATCAGGGTTTAGTTCGAATGGCCAAAGAGTCACTTTGGTCATGGCACCAAAGTAGCACTGTTGGTTGAACAGGTTCCCAAGATTAACGAGACCAAAGCTTGGGACCAGTGCAAACCCCTGCGGCCTTTGCAATTGTGGCAGCCTTTTTATGTTTCTGGGTCAGTGTCATCCTCACGGCGTCCACACCACATACCTGCATACACCCCTGTCTCCGAGGCTTGTCACACCTCACCTGCACTTTCCATGCCTTCCTGTTTCAGGGCGGACCCTCAAGGCGAAGTGCAGTGTGGATGCTCAGGAGTTGACCGAGGGGTTTGCCTTTCCCTTCTAAACTCAGGAAGGACCAGGCACCCAAGAACTAACTCCCTCTGCTCTCAACAACCCTGTGGGCGGACTACTATTCTGCTCGCTCTACACAGGGGCTAATTGAGGCTGTGTTGAAGTCACTCGGACCACTCAGACTACTGGAGCTGTGTTAGAATGCACGCGTGCGTGTGGCTTAAAAGGCTTGGCTCTTTCCACTTTGGGCTGGCTCCTCTGACCAGCAGCCGCCTCCCACTCCTGGCAAGTCTCTGGCTACCGGGTCACTACAGTGGGGCAGGTTCAGGTCCAGACCAAGGGTCTCTAAGAGCCCACTCTGGTATCGGGGCGCGCGGGGCGGGGGTGTCAGCCCACCTCCGGCTCCGGGACGCCCCTCCCCCACCCTCACTCCTTCCAGCCCCGGGGTCCCCGCGCCCACCTCGTCCCCGAAGTGCACGATCTTCTGACCCGTGGGCCCGCGCGAGCCGGGTAGGCCGGCGGGCGCGGGGTCCGGGGTCCCGGCGCGGTGAGCCGCGTAGCGGGCCTGGACGTGCGGGGCCACCAGGTGTCGGTCGATGATCTCGTCCTGCTGCGCAGGGGGCAGCCGCTCCCACTCGGGCCCGTACTTCTCGCGGATCTTCTCCTTGTCCTGCATGATCTTCCTGGCCATGGGGCTCAGCGACGAGAAGTAGGTGAAGCGCTTCCTCTCCTTGTCGTCCAGAGGCCGGTTCGCGTTCATGACGGCCGAGCGCGAGGCCGCGATCGCCGCCGCCATGGAGGCCATGGCCGGGACCCTGCCTCGCCCGCCACCGCGCAGCTCTCGCCCCGCCCCACCCCGCCAGGCCCTGCCCACTCGCCCCGCCCCCGGCTTCTCCGTCCTCTCCCCGCCTCCTCCTCGAGGCCCCGCCCCCCGAAGCCCCGCCCCTCTCCCGCCGACTCCCACCTTCCCGAGCCGCCCGCGCGCCTCCCCACTCCTCCCAGCCCAGAGCCGGGTCTCTGCTCTCCGCCTTCCCGGCGCCGCTGCGTCCCTTTCCCGCTGCCCCGTCCCCCCGCTTTGCGGACCCCCTCGGCTCCCGGCCGGGTCCTACCCAAGCTTTCTCTGGGGGTGGCTGCCGCTCCCCCTGCGGGGTACAGCACTCCCGAGGTTGATTATGGCGGGCCATTGTGGGAGCGGTCCCGGGGTGTTCGCCATGCTGCCACGTGGTCACTTGCTTGACAAAGGAAACTTGCCTCTCAAACGTGATGTTTGCAGAACCCACATTTCGGGACTGAGTCGCCCGCCGAGCTACTCCTGTCCGGGGCCTTCTTGCATTGGGTTTCTTGAACCGGTCCAAGAAGGTGGCGGGGGTCCTGGCAGCGATTGCAATCTGAGGAGGGGGTGGCCTTGCGCAGGGCGACGCCATGGGAATGCCTGAACTAACATTTGGTTTATGCTGATAATAGAAAATTAATTCCCAGACTTACTGAGGGGACTGGAGAGGGGGGTGGGGACCAGAGGAGTAAATGAAGCATCAAGTAGTTAACAGGCTCTCTAGTCAAGGAGTGATAGCAGCAGGACAGAGGACACAAATGACTTCCGACAGCACCATGCATCCCAGACCAGCAATGAGGTTTTCCCAAGCAGGTCATAGGGCCAGTCTCTGCTCCCCGAACAATGTTTACTTAGAAACTTCAAGAAATCACCAAAACTCACCAGCTTCGTATTTGCAAACAAATAAGGGGCATTGGTTTTCAATCAACCAGAAATGCTGTCCAAACAATGAGGAGTGTTGGCAGCACCACTGGTATATCATAGAGACTTGGGGTCCCTGGGTGTGGGAATGTCCTGCATGGCACCCAGCACCAAGGTGCATTTATTTTAAAACATAAAATTAAAATCATGCATCACCCCAACTGCTTATCTGGTTTAACACAGGCCTGACAATAGACAACAGTCAGGTGAGAAGTGCCCACTCTTTATAACAAAGGAACAAATAGAAGGCATTTCCTCTCTTCCTTAGGGTCTTTACCTCTTACGTAATACTTAGATAAATTCCAAAATGGAAAATAATTTGCAAAGTTTTTTTAAATGTGAGATGATGGTCTTTATATGCAGAAATTTAAAAATTATACTACTATATATGGTATATCATATATACATATATCATAAGTGTGGTATGTTACAGAATAAAATAAAAGATAATATCAACAATGTTATTAGAATAATTTATGGTAGCCATTGGGCAAGTCCCAATTCAGTTCCCTTCAGTCTTATAAACTCCCTATCTTCAAACTTGCTTTGAAATTTGCATGTGAAGCCTTGTATGTTATTAAAATCTTAGTCCGATGCTATTTTCAAAGCTATATTTGTAAATATAACTACTGCTTTCAAAAAAGCACAAACTTAAAGTCAAGGGAGATGGAGGAAAGAGCTAGGAGTCAAAGGGCATTCATGGAGGTCTAGACAAAGACATGTACATGCAAATATATATAGGAGGATGGGGAAATAGATCTATGTGTCTATATTTATAGGTCAAGTATTAAGGTATTAAGGTGGCGGAAGGACCTTGGGCCTCTACTCAAACATTCCCTCAATGCATGAATACCTTCTTTTATTAAATTGGAACTCTATGATGCTCACTCTCCCGACACAACGGCTGGAGCCAAAGTGGGTGAACAAGTAAATGTGGTGAAGAAAGCTGATGGTGCCTGGCTATCAAAAGAGATAGTGACTGGGGTCTTAAAGGCTTGAAGATAAACAAGCGGCCATCTAGCTCAGAAGCAACAAAGTCCACATGGAAGGGATCAGTTACCAGGCATCAAAGAACAAAAAATCATATCATTGACTGCACACCTCCATGATAGGATCGCTGAAGACAAATGATTGCATAAGCAAATGTGGTGAAGAAAGCTGATGGTGCCCGGCTATCAAAAGAGATAGTGTCTGGGGTCTTAAAGGCTTGAAGGTGAACAAGCGGCCATCTAGCTCAGAAGCAAAAAAGCCCACATGGAAGAAGCACACCGGCCAGTGTGATCACGAGGTGCCAAGGGACCAGGTATAAGGCATCATGCAAAAAAAAGATATAAGTGTGTGTATGTATGTGTATATATGTGTATATGTATATATGTATATGTATATGTATATATATATATACCATATTAAATGAAGGGGGAAGTGCAGAGTGGAGACCCAAGGCCCAAGTGTCGGCCAATGGAGATCCCCTCATAGAGGGGTTTAGGAGAGGAGATGGGTTAATTAGGGTGTGAGGTAGTACCGATGAAGAACACAGTTTTCCCCCAGATCCTGGATGCTTCCTCCCCCCAACTACCATGATCCGAATTCTACCTTGCAGGGCTAGATAGGACAGAGGCTGTACACTGGTACATATGAGGGCTGGAGGTACAGGGAATCCAGGGTGGATGATACCTTCAGGACCAAGGGTGTGAGGGACGATGCTGGGAGAGTGAAGGGTGAGTGGGTTGGAAAGGGGGAACTGATTACAAGGATCCACATGTGACCTCTTCCCTGGGAGAGGGACAGCAGAGAAGGGGGGAAGGGAGACTCCGGATAGGGCAACATATGACAAAATAACGATGTATAAATTACCAGGGGCACATGAGGGAGGGGGGAAAGGGGAGGGAGGGGGAAAAAAAAGAGGACCTGATGCAAGGGGCTTGGGTGGAGAGCAAATGCCTTGAGAATGACTGGGGCAGGGAATGTATGGATATGCTTTATACAATTGATGTATGTATATGTATGGATGGTGATAAGAGTTGTATGAGTCCCTAATAAAATTTAAAAAAAGAAAAGAGGAGAAAAAAATGATTAGGGCAAAGACTGTACAGATGTGATTTATACAATTGATGTATGTATATGTATGAACTGTGATAAGAATTGTATGAGCCCCAATAAATTGTTTAAAAAAAAAGCACAAACTTTACTGAGTATTTTGGATCACATATAATTTATTGTCAGGGATGTTTGCAAAATAATATAAACATGAGATAATTCAGGGACATTGACCAAAGTATGTAAAGTCTACTATCTGGATGATATGGGGTAATTACAAGAAAAATTCTTCAAGATTATTAGAAAAAACTCAGGGGAATCAAGTGACCCAAACAGATGACTTGATGGGAATTAGAAAAATTGGATAAATGCACTCCATGAGAAGAAATAAAAAACAACCAAACTTCGAATATTCAGTAAGGTAAAAGAGTGGGATGTATCTAGAACTAATCATCTCCCTAAGCAATAGTTTGAATGATAAGCTCCTCTTACCTCTCTGTGATTTTTATTTAGCCAATAGATATTGATTTACAAAACGAAGAGGTAATTACATCATGTCTGATTTCATTGAAATAGTCCAAAAATTTAGAGTCTCCAAAGAGCATTCCTTTATTCTTAAAACACTTATTGAGCTAGTTGCTTCTCTTTGTTAAGCATGAGGATGAGTGAATTTTAAGCTAGGAAAATGATTGGGAGTGGCAAGTTAATTCTTCAAGTATGAAAAACGTAACGGTGAAAAGAACCAGAGGCCTTTCTAGCTCGGGTTGTCCATGCCCTTTCTGTCTGTGATGTGCTGTAAAGGCTTCCCTCTGTACGCCTGTGGTTGCGGTCCCTTTTGGAATGAGCCGTCTGGATTGTTTGTGAGGCAGGCTTAGGGTGAACTGCATCTTGAGTCACAACCTTAGTAGACTGTGAAACTCAAGCCTCTGCCCTTATCCCAGTCACTACCTTTTATACCCTTGTGCTGTCTTGCTCAAGTAAGGAGCGTTCCTCTGAGTGTGTGGTTTGCATCCACTATGTGTCTGTGAATGCTCCGGCAACACTCTCGCTTGTTCTGGATCCTACATCTGGCTCATCATCACCAGACCTCTGGTTTTGAGGGCTTGAACCAGCAGCTTATCATCTTATCTGATTCCTGGCCGTACGTATGAATTGTTGTCTTACTTATCGATTTAGTTTTGTTATTTCCTGCAACCGTGTGAGTCAGGAGGATCCGCCAGATTGATGCCTAACCAACAGATTTGGTGCTTCCCAGCCTCCATAAACATAAGCCATTTCTTTGATGGTTTGTGAGATGTTGCAGTGAATTATGGTGGCCAAAGGAGGGGAGGCCTATAGTGGAGGGAAGAAGAGGAGTTGATGTCACAGATGATGGAGTGGTACAGTGGTTTGGACATTTGGGATATCTTTGGTTTCTGCCTCATAGAAACTAACTTTGTGCTAATCCTTCTAAAAGAAATTATTCATAAATGAGAGATAAAAATGTCTTGAAAACAGAAAGAATATAGCTACTTTTAATAGATCTGTGGGTGATGGGAAATCTATCTTCCAGTTCCTTAAGATCTTAATTGTATTCCATATAGTCTAAATAACGCAAATTCAAGTGTTCAGAAGTTGTTCGTGCCTGGAATGCTTTTCATAGAAACTAGGGAAACAGTTATTTTTCTTAGAGGTGTTCTTGCATTCCCACCAGAATTGCAGGAGCATTATCCTGTTAATTTTTTGGTCATAGTAAGGCCTGGTTGAAAATAAGGGCTTCATTGACTATTGAGTAAATGTCATATGATTTTTATTATTATTCTTTTAGTAGCATGGTTATGTGTCAACTTGGGTAGACCACAATTCTCAATGTTTTGAGAGATATTATGTAATCCTTCTCCATTTTGTGATCTGATATGAATAGCCAATCAACTGAAAGAGAAATTTCCCCGGAAGTGTGCCTTGTAACCAATAAATGTGCATGCTTGTTCTGGCAAAGTTGACTTTCTCAGTCGTGCATCCAGGTCATTATCCTGATTTAGCCAATTTGGAATTCTTCAGCTCCTACCACCAGATGAATCAGGAGAAGCCTCCAGCCTGACCCACAGATTTGGGTGCTGGAGAAGCCATGTGAAGACCCCTGCCAGTGCTGGGATGCTTACACCACCACTGGATTCAAAGACTTTCTACCCATTGACCTGTGATCCCTCTGCATGCAGCATCATTGTGTGTGTTTTGCGAGTTTGAGGAGAACTTTGTAGATTGATGTCAGACATATGAGCTAAGTCAGACTTAGGGCTCGGACTGCACGGGGTTGGAATGCTTTCTGAATGTACACTTACCCTTTATATAAAACTCTCTCTTATACATGTATGAGTTTCTGTGGATTTGTTCCCCTACTCTATCCAGACTAACACAGTGCCCTCATGACATAGTGGTTATGGGTTGGACAGCTAAACACAAAGTCAGCAAATCTAAACCACCAGACAGTCTGGCAAGAAAAAGATGAGGCTTTCTACTACCATAAAGAGTTACAGTCTCAGAAGCCCACAGGGGCAGTTCTACCCTGTCCTACAGGGTCACTATAAGTCTGAATTGACTCAAGAGCAATGAGTTTGGTTTGGGTTTTCTTACTAGTATCCTATAATAGAAAGGTGACCAAACAGAATGCAGAAATTATCAAACAATATCATTAGTATCACATGTAAGTAAATTTTGCTGAAGATCATTCAACAATGGTTGCAGCAGTCCATCCACAAAGAACCACCAGAAGTTCGAACTGGATTCAGAAGAGGATGTGGAATGAGGGAGATCATTGTTGACATCAGATGGATCCTGGCTGAGAGCAGAGAATACCAGAAAGATGTTGACTTGTGTTTTACTGATTATGTGAAGGCATTCGACTGGGTGGATCATAACAAACTATGGGTAGCATTAAGAAGAAGAGGAACTCCAGAACTTTCATTGTGCTCATGCCGAACTTGTACATGGACTGAGAGGCAGTCATTCAAACCGAAAAAATGAATACTGAGTGGTTTAAAATCAGTAAGAGTGTGCATCAAGGTGTATCCTCTCATCATACTTATTCAATCTGTCTGCTGAGCAAACAGTTTGAAAAGCTGGACTACATGAAGAATTTGGTATCAGGATTGGAGGAAGGCGTATTAACCACCCACAAAATTCAGATGACACAGTTTTGCTTGCTGAACGTAAGGAAGACTTAAATCACTTGCTGACAAAGATCAAAGACTGCAGTCTTCAATATGAATTACAACTCGGTGCAAACAATACACAACTGTACAGCATCCTGATCAATGGAGAAAAGATTGAAATTGTCAAGAATTTCATTCTAATAGGACTCACACTCACTGCTCATGGAAGCAGCAGTTAAGAAATCAAACACTCCATTGAATTAAGCAAATCTGCTGCATAAAGCCCTTTTCAAATGGTGAAGAACAAGGATGTCATTTTAAAGACTATGGTGTGGCGGACCCAAGCTATGGAAATATGCATGTGAAAGGTGGACACTGAAAAGGAAGACTTGAGAACAATGGATATATCTGAATGTTGTGCTGGGAAAGAATACTGAAAGAACCCGGGGCTTCCAGAAGAGCAAACAAGTTTGTCTTGAAAAAGTACAGCCAGGATGACAAGACTGGTTGTCAGGGAGACTAGTCCCTGGACAACATCCTGCTTGGTAAAGGAGCAGCAAAAAAGAGGAAGAACTTTAAGGAGATGGATTGACACAGTGGCTGCAACTCAGGGCTCAAACATCACAATGCTTAAGAGGACGGTGCAGAGCCTGGCAGTGAATGATAACACTTAACAACAACAGAAACTACCATTCTCACTTTAAGTAGTGATATATTTGGTTTTATTCCTTTTGACAGCCTTTCATACATATTCTCTAATGTTTTATCCTATTTCCCTACGAAGAAGAAATGGACAATTATTGAGACTCTCCTCGGTGGCAGAGATTGTGACATTTAACACTATTTCACTGTTTTCTACTAGTTAGACATTTCAACATTTTTTAGATGTTTAATGTGCATTTATTTTATTTTATTTTTTAAAATCTTTTTATTGGGGCTCATAAAGCTCTTATCACAGTCTGTACATACATCAATTGAGCAAAACACCCTTATACATTCGTTGCACTCGTCATTCTCATAATTCACCTTCCACTTGGGTTCCTGGAATCAGCTCGGTTTCCCTTTTTTTCCCCCATCCCCCTCCCTCCCTGATCCCACCCCTGGTCCCTTGATAGTTTATAAATAATTATTATATAATGTGCATTTTAAGGATGACCTCACCCCCAAAGAATTTGCCAACTTCTATTTGGCTTGGATGAGGCAAAAATGGCGAGCCTGTCCCTGACATACTTTGGACATGTGTCAGTTCCTGGAGAAGCACATCATGTTGCAGAGCGGCAGTGAGACAGAGGAAGCCCTCTAGGAGAGGGACTGACACTGCGGTTGCTACAATGGGCTCAAGCCCAGGAACAACTGTGAGGATGGTGCAGGACTGGGCCGCTCCGCCTTCTGTTGTGCATCAGGTCGCTGTGGGCCAGAACCCACTCGATGGCACCTGACAATAACATCTGACCTGAGGAATTCTTTGGGAAGACAATAGGCAGGAAGAAGATAGTGGTGAAAGGAGACTAAATTGTCAACTGGTGTGTTTCTTTTTTGGCGTCTCCTATAGCAATAGCTCCCAAATTTGAGTATGCCAGAAAAACCTGGTAAAGCACAGACTTCTGGACCTCGTGCTGAGAATTTTGCATTCAGTAGAGCCCCAAAATGTTCATGTTTAACTAATTCCCAGATATTATTGGTCCACCGGCCGAGAGTGGGGAGAGGGAGAAATCCCCCTGCTTAAGAATCCCTGCTCTACAGCAACGGACTATTTGTGCACACAGGGGTCTTCTCAGCCACCTTAGTCATGGAAGCAATGGAGTGCACAAGCCCCAAGACACTAGGAGCACAGACAAGGGTTGCTTTCTTATGTCACTGTTTTGTAGCAAATAAGGGTACATTAATGTAGAAATTTCAGTATGGGCGAAGGACCCTCATTACCTTTCAGCCCAGTCTGTTGAAGTCTGTGGTATATAATAAATCACATGACTTTATTAGCTCAGTGTCACACTATCCTATGTCATTTCATGACTCAAGAGCTTTAGTTAACTTGTGAATTGAGCCATTGTTCTCTCACCTCTCAGCTCTGGAGCTGAGATCTAAGAGTCAGGCTCTTTCCATCCTTTTCCAAGACCTGAGTCTCTCCTCACTGCTTATTCCCCACCCCACCCCCCTTCAGAGGGCATGCCTCTCCTCCGTGCTAAAGATAGCCATCACTTTCTTCAAGCTCTGGCTCAGCACTAAGAACTTTTGGGAATTTTCCTTTCCAGAGAGACAGGGCTCTAGTGGGTATAGAGGATTTGTGTGGGAGGCTTGTAGCAATATCATAAATTAGTGATTATTATATTAACTTATAACAAATTTTCTAATGTGTGTGCTTTCCCTAGATACATTATAATTTTATGAATATGTTAGGTAGCTTAGCCTAGGGAATTGGGAAGTCCATTTACGCATGCCCAGGAGAGCCAGCAAAGGACAAAAGCTGGATTTTCCCACGGGTGGGCCCTGATGGGCGTTACACCTGGAGCAGCCCACCTGGGCTGGGTGATTGCAATTCAGCCAATGGAATCGACCTGGGGTCGTTCACCACACCTCCCCCGGGAACCCTTGAAAAGGCAGGGACCGGAAGGGAGAGGCCCTCTTGGGCCCTCTTGGGCCCTTGGGCTCTTGGGCTCTTGGGCTCTTGAGCTCTTGAGCTCTTGAGCTCTTGAGCTCTTGGTCTCTTGGTCTTGTCTTGCTTGGGCGGTGTGGTGGTCTTCGTGGGAGAAGAGAGATCCTTGCGTGTCCCGGAGCAGTCTCTGCCAGGCCGCAAGGTCAAAGGAATCCTATGGGTGCCGTGTAAAACCTGATGCTTCTTTGAACTTTCATTAAATTCACTTGGATCACGAGCCCGGCTTCGGCGTGAAATCTTTCTCGCACGGAGCCAAGGACCGAGGATGAGATTTAGGCCGAAGAGAGAAACCTAACAAATACAAAAATGGGACATTTTTGTCTCATAGTAATTCTCTTTATTTTTTCCAGGTGGTAGATATGACTCTGATACAGAGAGATGCACATATTCAAATTGACCGATGGCAGTGGGTTTTAAAAAAAAAATATATATATATATATAGCTATGGTTATACTCCTATTTTGGAATGGAATTTCTTTGGTATGTTAGTTATACAGTATGAGCACAGAGTGTGGCTTAAATCAAACTTGTCTGAGATGTGAAAGAGCAGAGTAAGCAAGGACAAATAGAGAGAAAGCATACACTGTATATTCACCAAGTTACCTCGGAATGGAAGCTGAAATCAGACACGATCCTCCATTCAGAGCTGCAAGACACAGCCTTGAGCTTAGGGCTGGTGCCCTGAGTTAGAACTTCTAGCCTTCTGAATTGTGAGAAAATAAACTTTAGCTGGTTAAAGCCTCCTACTTATGGTATTATGGCACTAGACAATTAACACAGTGCCTATATCAAAAGACAATAACTAGATGCTATAAATTAATGTACAATCCTGTCACACTGCCCTAAGCCACAGTCAGAAAAAGCAAAACTGAGTTTGCTACGCATCATGCATTTAACAGAAAAAAATCAAGGGACTTCCTGAGGCTAATCTTAAATATTTGATAGAAACCTCCAATTAAGAAGCTGCAAATACTTAAGACACATTAACACTGGTTTAGGGTACAAAAAAGACCCCAATCTCAAATATAACTTAAGGAGAACATTTATTAAGTCTTAAACAGAGACAACACAAAGATACAGACACATCATCTGGATGAGGAAGGCCATTAACACAGGTCAAATGACCTCCAAGCATTCACAATTGGGAAGCTAGATAAATAGGGCATGGAACAAATAAACTGTCACAAACTCATGACTGGTGGCAGATCAATACACCACAGTTACTGCAGAAACGGGACCATGATTGGGACATGTACACTGTTAGATACACAGAGTTGCTTCATGGCTTTCTGATAAAGGCTATCAGGGTAAGGCTGATAAGGCATTATTCATCATTGTGTGACCCCCTGGACCACCCCCCAAGGAGTGCTGGTGGCTTAGTGGTGAAACATTAGGCTGCTCAACACAAGATCAGCAGTTCAAAACCACCAGTCACTCTTCAGGACAAAGATGAGACATTCTACTCCCATAAGGAATTACAGACTCAAACCCCCACCGGGTCAGGCATAGCCCATCCTACAGGGTTTCCATGAGTCAGAACCCACTGACTGGCAGTGAGTTTGGTTTGGGCTTTGTTCCCAGTACAGTGACATCCATCAAGGACACACCCACGGCAAACCACAAAGAGAGACTGCCCCTCCCTGGGCTGTCTGGAGAGGGGTGGAGGTAGTCTACTTCTCAAGGCACTCTGCTTGAGGGCCACCACTTGTCTGTCATACTATGGTGGTGTGTGAGCTGCTGTGTTGCTGGAGGCTCTGTCACTGGCACTTCAAATGCCATCAGGATCCCCCAAAGGGAACAGGTTTCAGCGGAGCTTCCAGATTAAGAACAGACCATGAAGAAGGACCTAACTCCCCACTTCGGAGGAAGAGCTGCTGAAAGAAACCCTTATGCAGAGCTTCAAAATATTCTTAGATACTGAGGGCCTACTGAGTGGAAGCAGAATATTGTCAGAAATAGTGCGGGAGCAGGGACCCTCAGGTCAGAGGGCACTGAAAATGTGACTGAGGAGGAGCTGATTTCCCAGGGTGCAGTTGACCGTGGTAACATGAGTCAGATAGAAGCTATGGGAGTGGAGCCTTTGGGATCATCATTTGCTGGAATAAAGAGTTGCAAAAATGTGCTCGTGATCAGGACTTGGAATGGGCAAAGCATGAATCTAGAGAAATTGAAAGTGGTCAAAAATTGAAAGGAACTCACCAAGATCGATATCCTAGGCATGAGTGAGAGAAAATGGACTGGTATTGGTTATTTTGAGTCAGAAAATCATATGATTTATTTATTATGTTGGGAATAACATCAAGAGGAATGGTGTGGCATTCATTGTCGAAAAGACACTGTAAAATCAATGATGAAGTACAATGCTGTGGGAAACAGAAAGATTTCTGCCATGTCATCTCCCCCAAATATATGTTAGACTTAGGAAACTGCTTGCAGCTAATGACAAATGATTGTCAAGTTACCTCCCTGAAGACAGCTGCCAGACTACTCTCTGGCCCCACCACATGTAGGGCCCACTCCCTGCTGTTAAGGACAATGGGCTACTTTTCCCTAAAGGCTTGCGGCCATCAGTCTGGTCCCTGTAGATGAGGTTTACATCCTTCTGATAATGGTTCTATAGTGAGCAGAGAACCAGGTCAGACCTGCTCAGTGACATCCAAAGTTAGGCTGCCATCATGAATCTAGGATCCGCCTATCTTGTCACATGTATACCCTTATTCCCTCCTCTTCGAATAGCATATGAACTCATATATCACCCCCTCCCATTACTGTATTACCTATAGCATAACCCCTTCCTGTGACATATGTCTTTACCTGTAATTAGTGGGCTTGCATGCCCCCCAAAGATATATAAGCCTTGGTTAGCAATAAAGAGCTCTTGTTAGCTCCCCTTTCCTCTCCCCATCCTCATTCCCCTGTTCCCTTTCCCCTTGCCCTCCTTCCCCTCCCCCTCTCTCTTGCCCTCTGGTCTTTCTCTCCATGTAGACCAAGTGAGGCTGAGGTGAGCATGGTACATGAAATGTGTCTGACTCCATTATTTCAATCTCTTTTTTTTCTTTATATAATTTTGTTTCTTTTAAAAATCATTTTATTAGGGGCTCATACAACTCTTATCACAATTCACACATACATCAATTGTGTAAAGCACATTTGTACATTCATTGCCCTCATCATTCTCAAAACATTTGCTCTCCATCTAAGCCCCTGGCATCAGCTCCTCATTTTTCCCCTCCCCTCCCTGCTCCCCCCTCCCTAATGAACCCTTGATAATTTATAAATTATTATTTTGTCATATCTTGCCTTGTCCGACATCTCCCTTCACCCACTTCTCTGTTGTCTGTCCCCCAAGGAGGAGGTCACATGTAGATCCTTGTAATCGGTTCCACCTTTCCAATCCACCCTCCCTCCACCCTCCTAGTATTGTCACTCACACCACTGGTCCTCAAGGGATCATCCGCCCTGGATTCCCTGCATTTCCAGTTCCTGTCTGTACCAGTGTACATCCTCTGGTCTAGCCAGATTTTTAAGGTAGAATTGGGATCATGGGGTAGGAGGAAGCACTTAGGAACTAGAGGAAAGTTTTATGTTTCATCATTGCTACATCACAGCCTGACTGACTCGTCTCCTCCCTGAGACCTTTGTGTAAGGGGATGTCCAGTGGCCTACAAATGGGCTTTGGTTCTCCACTCCACACTCCCCGCCTCATTCACTATGATATATTTTTTTGTTCTGATGATGCCTGATACCTGATCCCTTCAACAACCCATGATCACACAGGCTGGTGTGCTTCTTCCATGTGGGTTTTGTTGCTTCTGAACTAAATGGCCACTTGTTTATCTTCAAGCCTTTAAGACACCAGATACTATCTCTTTTGATAGCCAGGAACCATCAACTTTCTTCACCACATTTGCTTACTCACCTGCTTTGCCTTTAGCAGTTTTGTCGGGAGGGTGAGCATCATATAATGCCAATTTAATAGAAGAAAGTATTCTTGCATTGAGAGAGTACTTGAGTGGAGGTCCAATGTTCTTCTGCTATCTTAATACTAAACCTATAAATACATGCACATAGATCTATTTCCCCATCGTCATATATAAATATATTTGCATATGTACATGCCTTTATTTAGACCTCTATAAATGCCCTTTGCCTCCTAGCTCTTTCCTCTATTTCCCTTGACTTTCCTCTTGTTCCCCTATCATGTTCAGTCTTCATTTGGGTTTCAGTAATTCCTCTTAGTTACATTACCCTTGATGACGTCCTACCAGGTCTCCTACGCCCTCCTCGCCACTGATTTGGATCACTTGTTGTCCCCTTGTCCCTGGGTTTGTTAACACCACTACCTGTCCCACCACCTCCCCCTCTCCCATGTCCTCCCGGAACTGTCGGTCCCGTTGTTTTCTCCTCCAGGTTGTTCATCCAGCCTATCTTATTTAGATAGACATGTGGAGATAATAACATGCACAAAAACAAGGCAGAGCAAATCCAAGCAACAATATACAACAAAACAACAACAACCATAAAATAAAACAAAACACTACACAATTGGGAAGAAAAGCTTGTAGTTAGTTCAAGGACTGTTTGTTGGCTTTTAGGCGTGTTTTCCAGTCCAGTCAATTGGGGAACCATGCCCTCGCCTCAAAGTCCACCTACAGCATTCCCTGGGGACCTCATCACTCCTTTCCCTTGCTGTTCTGTTGCACTCCCTTAGTGTTTTTGCCTCCGTGTGGCAGGATCAGATCAGATGCAATTCCCACACTGTGTCTCCGGTGTTGTCCCCTGTAGTGAGGGACATCATGTCTCACAGTGGGGCCAGTCATGCGGTCCTCTCTGTGGACTGGCTATTCTAATCAGGAACATCATCCTCAAGGTGTGGTGGGTCAGGATGTGCTCCACTCTCCCCTCCTCCCCCTTCCTCTGCTCCTGCACACTCTAGTCAGGTATGTTCCTCTCCCAGAGCTGCAGATTCAGTTCCATCCTTGGAAATAAATTCTTTTGGGGGGAGGTTCAGATATCCACCTAGTAGTTGGGATTGGGGCTGGCCCCTCAGACCTTTCCACTGGTTCCCTACTCCATGCCAGCATGTTGCATTCATATCTTGGAGCCCTGGGTTAAATGCTGGTCCCTCTTTCCCTGTGGAGATATAAACAATACCTTCCCCTTGGGTGGGTTAGTGCCATGTGTCCCCACTACCCATTTCTTTTTTTATTAATTTTTTTCCTATCCCTACCTCCTTTTTAGTTGGCTACCATATGTATCCCTGTATTTGAGGAAATCATGCTAAGCACATTAAGCCAAGCACAAAAGGACAAGTACAACATGAGTCCGCTGAGGTAAGCTTTAAAAAAAAAAATGCAAAAGGGGCATAGGGAAAAAGCTACTGTATACAAACATTCCTGGAGTGAGAACGAGGTAGTATGACAGGGACCAGATCAATCTCTTTTTTTATCTCTCATCCTCTATATGACTTTATTATAATCTTCATATATATTTTAACCATACTGTTGAACTTATCAAATTTTTCATTAGTTGTGGGAGGGCTAGCCTTTCCCCCCCCCACAATGCTGTCTGTGATAGGATTATATCTATCTGCCTTCAGGTAAATGCAATCAATACAACTACTATCCAAATAGTCCAACCACAGAAGCTAATGATAAAGAAATGGAAGAATTCTACCAAAAACCATCCGTTTGAAATTTATCAAAGATGCATTGATAATTGTGGGGGATCAGAATTCAAGAATTGGTAACAGAGGAAGGAACAGTAGTTGTAAAATATCAATTTGGTGATGCTAATAAAGCTGGAGATCACATCATAGAATTTTGCAAAACCAACGACTTCTTCAGAGCAAATACCTTTTTTTAAGACTATTAAAATACTTATTAAAAGCCCAATCTTTTCTTCTGCTATTAAAAAGAAAACACATGGCTGGAAACATTGGAGGAAAAAATTCAGGTCCATTGCCAAACAATGTCAAACAAACAGAAGAATGCTGCAATTTAAAACTAGGGAAACACAATGAAGAGAGAGGAGTCAAGGGGAACCTAACTAGAATAAAGCCAGAACAATCTTTTACACAGTTTACAATTTTAATCGCTGAGCACATAAAACTGTACTACTTAATATATTTCTCCATGAACTTTTTGTGAAACTCAGATCGCAGTGTATCATTTACAAGTCTTTTGTCTTTCTTCTGATCAGCCACACCTTTTGCACAGTTCTTGAAGACAACATCATCATCCCACCTTCTCTTAACATTGAAGTTGGCCTGCGGCTGGGACGGGCCAGTGAGATTAAGGAGTGGGTTTCCACTCAGAATGTTTTCCATCCGGATCCTTTCTTCTTCGGCCTTTTGTTCTTGTTCCTTCCTGGCCTGCTCTTCAGCTCTTTCTTTTTAAATTTTTTCTAGTTCTGCAAGGAGCGCTGCCGTGTCATCATCACTTTCCTCCTCAAAACCTTCATCTTCATCCTCCTCGTCTGTGAGAGGATCATCTGCATCAAGGTTGGCGGCAGGAATCTGGTCCAGCCTGGGCTTCTTTGACACTGAAGAAGAGGCTGTATGTTCGCAGGTTGGCCGATCTCTATTTTTCTCCCATGCGGCAGCTCTCTCTCTCTTCCAATTCTCTTCTGAAGTCACGGTTGCGAACTTCTTCAGGGGCATCCTGAGTGGTTTGTCTGTATTTTATCTTTGTGTGAGAGGGTAGGTCTCTGCTGGAATACTGCTTTGACAGTTGGCTCAAATCGCCTTCTCTTTTTCCTCTTCCACCTCTTGCAGGTTCAAAAGTTGGCCTGGCTGCTGTGGTCATTTTTTTATATGATCTGGATGGTTTCGCGCACGTTTCGTGTTTTTCAAAAGAACGGGAGCGTGGAGAGGGTGGGAGAGAGGCTTACTGCCCGTGCAGGTGCCGCTCGGCAGAACAGGGCCTGTTCTGTCCTTGGCCCGTCGTGGAAGACTCACCATGGCCTCACGGCGCCCTGCAGCCCAGAGCCCCTCAGCTTTGTGAGCTGAGCAGGTCCCCACAGACCTAGCAGGTCACAACGGCGCCAGCCGCCATGGAGCCCGGCCTGGAGATGACGGCAACCTCCAGAGATCACAGCGACACCCTTTTTTTTTTTTTTTTTTTGAGATGCAAAGAGGCAAAAGGAGTTTATTAGCTAGCTCCAGCTAGGGCTTCCTCCCTCCACTGCCCTGCATAGTGGGGAGGCAGCATCCAAAGGGAATCAGCCCCGAGCGCTTTGTTCCCTGGGCTTTTATAGGCCCAGGGACAAGGGGGCAATCCAGGGTTGCTGTTCTTTAAACTTATTGGAGAAAACTTCTGGCGCCAGAATTGTCAAGCGGTGATTGGTGAATAGGTTCAGGCATGCTTTCCTGATTGGTCGGTCACTGGTGGGCTGTCATTCGAACTTTATTGGCTAGGGCGTCATCAGGCGATGTCCCGTTGGTTAGGTGGATCAAGGGATGTGTTGTATCAGTAACCAGAAACTGAAACCGAAACCTAGGCCTACCTCAAACCCTGGCTTTCATACAGTCGGTTTTAACTTTTATTCTGGTGATTTTAGGAGTTGCACACCGTGCCGGACAAACTCACCTGGCAATAATGAGGCTCGAGATAAATGTGGAGGTCAAGGGAGTAATATGGCTAAAGACATGACTGAACGGAGGTTCGCACAGTTCCAGGAGTCTGATAGTTTGGGAACTTTAGAGAAACAAATCCACAGAAACTCGTGTATGAAGAGAAGTTTAATTAAATGTTCAGTGCGCATCAAGAAAACAACCCTCCCCAGAGCTGCCAGAGCTCACAGCTCCAACATTATACTATGTGCACCAACAATCCAAAAATCTTCCACCATCTCACAAAAGAGACGAAATGAGACCCAAAGTAGGACAAGAGCCAAGTCAGTGAAGGGAAATCATCTCAAGAATGGTGGGGTCTCCACATGGCTTCCGGCAAAAAGTGCTGAATCATGATAAGTCCACGTGGCTTCTGCTCCAAGATTACTTGGAGGAAGTGAGTATTGGAAACAAAAGCGTTAAGTGATGACGTCATCTTTGTCTGGTCTTGGCACAACAGACTCCATTTCAAGCCCTGCACCTCCATCTTAGCTCTCAAGACTGACCCCCTAACCAACCTCCCCTCCCCTGCTTAACCCCAAATTCCCAGAACCAGCTTGTCACAAAGCCAGAATGTTTTCTGAAGATATGTTCACTCCACCGTCCCTGACATATAGATGAGATTAACAACCTTCTCCCTTCTGAAGCACCTGTGTGCGCAGAGCCTCCCCAGCTTTGATCCTCCCCAGCTGTGCCTGCCAGCAGTGGGCATAAAAACGCCACCAGGATTTTTCTCCCAGCGCGACTACAATAGCTCAATACCCTGAGTTGCTGAACCTGCCCACAAGCTTCTCAACAAAGCCTGCTTCTATAACTCCATTAATTAGGTCTTTGATTCTGTTTTCGAGTCCAAATATATCTTGTAACCTTCACCCTGCACTGGCCTTCACAAAACAAGAGACCGGAGAACTTGAAAAGCCAGGCCAACCAAGCCATGTATCCCTCCGCCCTTCAATTAAGCCCACCCGTGTGTATCGGCCAGTTTGGGATGATAAGCTAACTACCTCAGTGAGCAAACCTTGTTGTGAAAACAGGAAAATACATCAAGCTCCACTCTTTAATGTAATTAGTATGTACAGGAATATGCAAGATTAAAGGATCCCGATATTCTAATGATTATGGGAAGTGTAAATCTTGTTGACCACAGAAACAATATTTGCTGGGGGTCGTCTTGAAATGACAAAGGTAACTGGGTGCGGAAGCAAAGAAGAGCACCCCAGGAAATGCAAGATTCACTGTTTTCCTTCACATCCAATCACGTCCAGGAGGTAAGGGGTGAGTAGGGAAAGGGAAAAATTTTGAAGTCTCATTAAATAGAAGGCAATGCACCAGTAGGTTTCCCTCTTCATTTATATTCATGAATCTCCTAGCATAAAATTTGAATCTCACATAAGTGAAAGTGCTTGAAGCACCACTGAACTGATGTAAAAGCATTTCCTATTGGAAAAGATGTGGTGAAACACCTGATTTCATCCTTAAACTATTATAAATGAAGTCAGGTATTCTCACCTGGCAATGTTGTGCGCAGGGAAAAATGTGGATGTCAAGGAGGTAAAACTGGCTAAAGACATGACTGAAGGGAGGTTCACCCAGCTACAGGAATTAGTTATTCTGTGAACTTTAGACGAATAAATCCACAGAAACTCGTGTATAAAAGAGTTATAATTAAATGTTAAGTGCACATCAAGAAAATTTCCTTACCAGAGTGCTCAATCTCATTAGCCCAACATTCTCCCATATGGCCCTCCCGAATCCACAAAGTCTTCCACCATCTCACAAACAAGATGGAATGAGGCTGACTGCTGGGAAAAGCCAAGTCAGTGAAAGGGAAATAATCTTAGATTTGGTCGGCGTCTCCATACAGCTGTTGAGCACCCAAAGCTGTATCACGGTCAGGCATTGTGGCTCCTGCTCAGAGATGTCTTGGTGTACGTGAGCCTTGGAAGCAATAGCAGTTAACTGGCTAAGGCATCTTCACCCTGGACTGACTTTCAAAAAGCAAGATAACCAAGAACCTGAAAAGCTAAGCTGACAAAGGCATGTATCCTTCCGCCCTTCAATTAACACCACCTGTGCTTATTGGCCATTTGGCATGATAAGCTAACAATGTCAATGAGCATAGCCTGTTGTGTAAAACAGGGAGATACACAAAGCTGCATTGTTTAGTGTAATTATTACGGGAACCTGTAGGATTCAAAGTTTCCCATAACCTACTGACTTAGGGAAATGATAATGCTGGTTGACCAAAGAAAAATCAGTTGCTGGGGGGCACTCTAGAAATGACAAACATAACTCTGGGTGAGGCAACACAGAAGGGCAGCCCGTGAAATGCAGGATTCGCTGTTTTCCTTCACATCCAAGCAAGTTGATAAGCTACGGGTTGAGCTGAGAAAAGCAAAACTGTTTGAGGCCACATTTACTAGAGCAGGCAAAGCACCAGAAGAAATGCCTCTTCCTTCATAGTCATGAATCTCCTGGAGACACATTTGGAGCTGAGATATGTGAAACTGCTTGAATCACAGTGGTACAGAAGTAAAAGCCATTTCTCATGGAAAGTTGTGGTGAAACAGCTACTTTTCCCAATAAAGCGTTTCAACGCATGTCAAGTAAACTCCTCTGGCAACAATGAGGCTCGAGATCAATGTGGAGGTCAAGGGAGTAATATAGCTAAAGACATGACTGAAGGGAGGTTCGCACAGCTACATGAGTGTGATAGTTTGGGAACTTTAGAGAAACAAATCCACAGAAACTCGTGTATGCAGAGAAGTTTAATTAAATGTTCAGTGCGCATCAAGAAAACATACCTCCCCAGAGCTGCCAAAGCTCACAGCTCCAACATTATACTATGTGCACCAACAATCCAAAAATCTTCCACCATCTCACAAAAGAGATGAAATGAGACCCAAAGTAGGACAAGAGCCAAGTCAGTGATGGGGAAACCATCTCAAGAATGATGGGGTCTCCACATGGCTTCTGGCAAAAAGTGCTGAATCATGATAAGGTCCGGAATCTAAGTGGAATTTAGCAGGGGAACAGGAGGACGTCTCCCACACTGAACCCGACCAGTGACCACTCTGGCCGCGCCCGGCTCGGTTATATTCTGGTCCCAATTAACGGAGTCGTGTCCGAACAGAATTTTAGAAAAGAAAAAAAAAACCCGCCTACCTCAACGTCGATCCGTGTGTCCGTGGCAGGGCCCGTGCTCTCAATCCCCAATCCTGGACGAGTCCCCAAATATTAGATTTGGGGAAGGAAGGCGAGTTTACCTTTGGCGCACGCAATAATCATGACCAGTTGTGATGCAAAAGTGGCAAAAGGAGTTTATTAGCTAGCTCAAGCTAGGGCTTCCTCCCTCTGCTGCTCAGCTTAGCGGGGATGCAGCATCCAAAGGGAATAGGCCGCAAATACCTTTTTTCAACAATACCAATGTGACTATACACATGGACTACCCAAGATGGAATACACAGAAATCAAATTGACTAATTCTGTGTGAAGAGAAGATGGAGAAGCTCAATACCAGCAGCCAAAACCAGGACAGGGGCAGACTGTGGAACAGACCATCAGTTACTCATGTGTAAATTCAGGATAAAACTGAAAAAAATTGCAAACAAGTCTATGAAGCCAAAATAAAACCTTACATCTACCCCGCCTGAATTCTGAGAGCATTTCAAAAGCAGGTTTGCTGCATTGAACACGAATGACAGAAGAACTGATGAGCTGTGGGAGGACATCAAGAGCATCATTCATGAAGAAAGCAAAGGGTCATTCAAAAGACAGGAATGAAAGAAAAGATCAACATATATGTCAAAGAAACTGAAACTTGCTCTTAATCATTGAGTACTTAAAGCAAATGGAAGAAATGATGAAGTCAATGAGCTGAATAGAAAATTTCAAAGGGCAGCTGAAGAAGACAAAGGCAAATATTGTAATTAAATGTGCAAAAACCTAGAATTAAAAAACCCAAAGGGAAGAACATGTTCAGCATATCTTAAACAGAAAGAACTCAAGAAAAGAAAAAAAGAAAGCAAGCCTTGAGTCACAATCTTGAAAGATTCTTTGGGCAAAACATTGCGTGATGCAGGAAGCATCAAGAGAAGGTAGAAGGAATACACAGGGTTACTGTAACAACAACAACAACAACAAAAAAACAGTTGACATTTCACCATTTCGGGAGGTAGCATGTGAGGAAGAGCCAATTGTGCTGATGGGAAAAGTTCAAGCTGCACTGAAAACATTAGCCAAAAACAAGGTTCTAGAATTTCAACAAACTGATGAAGCACTGGAAGGACTCACTTGTCTATCAAAGGAAATTTGAAAGACACATACTTGGCCAACTGACTGGAAGAGATCTGTGTTTGTACCCTTTCCAAAGAATGTTGACCCCTCATCTGAACTGGTTGGGGTATATTCACAAAGATCAGCAGTTAGACCTAAAATTATGCATATGTTTGTTTGTTTTCTTTCTCCTTTTTGATGTCTATCTATATAAGACAGGCAAGATCGGCAAACTCAAGGAGACAGCAACGGGTGTATAAGAAAGAGCTTTATATAAAGAGTAATTGGACATTAAGAAAACAGCCAAACCCAGTCCAAATCAAGTCCTAAATCTGAAATTAGCCCATATGTCTGATACCAATCTATAAAGTCCTCTTTAGATTCATGAAACACATGCAATGATGTCAAATGCAGGAAGATCACAGGCCAGTGGGCAGAAAGTCTTATGGATCCAGTGGTGTAAACATCTCAGCGTGGGCAGGGGTCTCCACATAGATCCTCCAGCTCCAGAGCTCTGGCTATATCAGCCTCTCTCCATGTGTCTTCTCTACAGGATGTCTTGCAGGGAGTCTGCATGTGTCCCACTTCAAGTGAGATATTTATCTCATTAACACCTCCAAACGAGATCATCAAACTGCCACCTGATTGACAGGCTAAACCCCACCCCTTCATTCTCAATTCTTTCAAATTGACAAAAGATTATGTAACTACCATGGGGACGGATGGTTCCAGGGGGGGGCGCATGGGAGAAGAGGAGTTGGGGGGAGGGGAGCAGTGAGCCAATAACATCAGGGATGGGGGAATAGCAAGGGACCTAAACTCGATGGCAAGGAGCGGGTAGCATTCCTGGTGGTGTTTGACCAATTGTAATGTATCAGAGAGGAATTTCTGAGAGGTGAGCGATAGGTGAACATGATAACGGGGCAGGATGAAAGAAAAAGAGGAAAGAACAGGAAAGTAAAAATTAAATATAGGTATAAATATAGATATGCATATATAAATATATAAAGATGGGTGTATTTCTTGGTGTATATATATACACACACATATATATGGAAGCAGATGGACTTTGGGTCTCTACTTAAATTTTACTTCAGTATAAGAATGGTATGTTCTACTATTGTAGCAAGGTATGATACTCACTTCCCAGACAGGATGGATTGCTGAAGACAAAATGGATGCATAAGCAAATGTGGTGAAGAAAGCTGATGGTGCCTGACTATTAAAAGATATAATGCCTGGGGTCTTAAAGGCTTGTAGTTAAGTGAGCAGCCATCTAGCAAGGAAACAAAAAAGTCTACATGGTAAAAGCACACCAGCCTGTGTAATCATGAGGTTTCAACAGGAACAGGTATCAGAAGCTCCAAAACAAACAATCAAATTGAGCCTGAACTAAGTGTAGACCCCAAACCCACCTGTAGGATAATTGAACAGTCCTTCACAGAAAAGGGCCACGTGGAAGGGATGATATAATTAGAGTTCAGGGCAGCACTGATGAAACACATAACTATCCTCTGGTTCTTTAACTTTCCTCCCCCCACTATTATGGCCTTAGTTTTGCCTCGCTAATCTTACTAGACTTGTACACTTGTACAATCAAGATCTTTCTGTTTGTTTGGTATTTTTTACAATCAAGATCTTTCGATGCATGAAATACAAGATAGATAAACTCCTCAGAAACAATAATAGGAGTAATGGTTCCATGAGGGCACAGGAAGAGAGGGTTGGGGGAAGGGAGAATGGGAAACTGATAGCAATAATGAACATATAGCCCCACTTGAGGGGAAAAAACAACAGAATTATAGGTGAATGGATACATTAGATGGTGGGAGATATGGAAATAATAATATAACATATTAAGGGTACATGGGGGTGATGGCATCGGGGGAGGCAATAAAGGGGAGCTGATATCAAAGAGTTCAAGAAGAAATAAAATGTATTGAAAATGATGATGACAGCAATTGTACAATTGTGCTTGATATAATGGAACTGTGGATTGCAATAATATTTGCAAGAGATTCTAATAAAATGACTTAAAAATGTGACCCAACAGAATAGTCAAACTATAGAACAATACCATTAATATTACATGCAAGTAAAATTTTGCTGAAGATCATCCAACAATGGTTGCAGTGGATATTGACAAGGAACTTCTAGAGGTTCAGGCCCAATTTAAAAGGGAAAATGGAACAAAGGCTATCACTGTTGATGTCAGGTGGATCTTGGCTGAAAGCAGAAAATACCAGAAAGATGGGTTTTTTTTAAGATTATATAGTTTATTAATTATCTGGTGAGAAATCCACATAACCATTACAGATCAAGTCACTGAAGACTCTTTATTCTTTCTGTTATCCAATCTCCAATCCAATCTGCAGCTCACTTGTTGCAAGCACAAATGTTGGTCATTGCAATCCCCCTGACTTTCATCATTAGGTTGGTGCATTCTGTGCCGTTTCTTCTTCATTTCTTTTTCGTATCATACAGGTCATGTCTTGCAAGTCTGTGTTGATATCCATTTTTCTTTTTTTTTAAAAAATAAATCATTCTATTGGGGGATCTTACAGCTCTTATAATAATCCATACAACAATTGTATCAAGCACATTTGTACATATGTTGCCATCATCATTTTCAAAACATTTTCTTTGTACTTGAGCCCTTAGTACCAGCTCTTCTTTTTTCCTACCTCCCCTCATGACCCCCTGAAAAATTATAAATTATTATTGTTTTCATATCTTACATTGTCTGCTGCCTCTCTCACTCACATTTCTGTTGTCCTTACCCCTCAGGCAGTGAGGGAGTTATACATGGATCCTTGTGATTGCTTGCCATGTTCTCTCCCTTCTGCCCCCGCCCCGCTACCCTCTTTGTATTGCTACACCCATTATCAATCCTGGAGGGTTTATCTGTCCTGGATGCTGTGTATCGAGAGCTCTTATCTGTACCAGTGTACATGCTCAGGCTTAGCCGGATTTGTAAGTTAGAACTGGGGTCATGATAGTAGGGAACGACACTTTAAAGAACTAGAGCAGCGGTCCTCCACCTGTGGGTCACAACCCCTTTGGGGATCAAATGACCCTTTCACAGGGGTCACCTAGGACCATTGGAAAACTTAGAAACCGAGACACTGCTCCTCTATCCGTCTCCATGTGGGTCCACTCACATGCAGATACACCCACATATGAGTACCCAGTGTGACGACATCATCGTGCCAACCCCATCACATACACCCTGTACAAATACAGGTGTATGAGACAGGGTTGGCGCTATAATGGACTTATGTGGATCAGTCACACATATGTAGATAACAGCTACTATATAGAAAACAGCTGCTGTGTTGAAATCAGCTACACTGTTAAAAGCAGCTACTGTGTTGAAAGCAGAAATATTGAATTATAATTAGTGGGTAAATGTAAAATCATGTACTGCAAAATCAACTACTGCAAAAAATAATATTGGTACCATGAGAACTTAATCTGGATGCTGATTAGTCTTTTATATTCATCTGTGGCTGGTGTGAATACTGCCCCCTTGTGATAGTAACAAGTGTGTAAAAAAGAACCCACGAAGAATGGTGAATCATAGGAAACATTAATGACCTATATTGACTGAACTATGCCCTATATCATCTTTAGTATCATTAAAGCTATTGTTATATATTATTTTCATGAGCAAATCATCCCATGACAAAGGACCGTGTGGAGAAGAACGTTAAGAAAAGAAAATATACCCCCTAGAAGAATTGATTTCAAAGAACAGCATTGAATCTACAGCACTGGGAGAGACATATCTGATCGGGGAACACAGGAGCAGATGAAGTGGGAGGAGGAGAGAGTGGAGCACATCCTGACCCACCACACCTTGAGGATGATGCTCCCAATTAGAGCAGCCAGTCCACAGAGAGGACCACATGGTTGGCCCCATTATGAGACATGACGTCCCTCACTGATCCATAGCCCTACAGGGGACAACACCGGAGACAGTGTGGGAATTGCACCTGATCTGATCCCGCCACACTGAGGCAAAACACTAAGGGGGAGCAACAGAACAGCAAGGAAATGGAGCGGTGAGGTCCCCAGGGAATGCTGAAGGTGGACTTTGGAGCCAGGGCGTGTTGTCCCAACAAACTGGACTGGGAAACACTCCTAAAGGCCAACAAACAATCCTTGAACTACGAGTTTTTTTTCTTGTTTTTTTTGGTCATTGGTATGTTATTGTTGTTTTGTTGTATATTGTTGCTTGGTTTTGCTCTGTCTTGTTTTTGTGCATGTTATTATCTCTGCAGGTCTGTCTAAATAAAATAGGCTGGATGAACAATCTGGAGGAAAAAACAATGGGACCAGTCCTGGGGGGACATGGGAAACGGGGAGGTGGTGGGAAAGGTAGTGGTGTTAACAAACCCAGGGACAAGGGAACAACAAGTGATCCAAATCGGTGGTGAGGAAGGTGTGAGAGGCCTGGTAGTGCATGATCAAGGGTAATGTAACTTAGAGGAATTGCTGAAACCCAGGTAGGGACTAAGCATGATAGTGGGACAGGAGGAAAGTCAAGGAAATTAGAGGAAATAGCTGGGAGGCAAAAGGCATTTATAGAGGTCTAGATAAAGACATGTACATATGCAAATATATTTATATATGAGGATGGGGAAATGGATCTATGTACATATATTTATAGGCTTAGTATTTATTTAAAATCATTTTATTGGGGGCTCATACAATTCTTATCATTGTCCATAAATACATACATTGTGTCAAGCACATATGTACAGTTGTTGCCATCATCATTCTCAAAGCATTTGCCTTCCACTTGAGCCCTTAATATCAGCTGCTCATTTTTCCCCACCCTCCCCACTCCCCTTTACCTCATGAACCCTTATAATTAATAAATTATTATTATTTTGTTATATGTTACACTGTCCAACGTCTCCCCCTGCCCTCTTCTCTGCTGTACGTAGATTCTTGTAATCCATTCCTCCTTTCTACCCCACATTCCCTCCATCCTCCAGGCATCGCCAGTCTCACCACTGGTCCTGGATTCCCTGATTAAAGCTGATGGTGCCCGGCTATCAAAAGATATAGCATCTGGGGTCTTAAAGGCTTGAAGATAAACAAGCAGTCATCTGGCTCAAAAGCAACAAAACCCACACGGAAGAAGTACACCAGCCTATGTAATCACGAGGTAGCGAAGGAATCAGTTATCAGGCATGAAAAAACAAAAAATCATATCATTGTGTGCTCATCTCCATGATAAGACCACTGAAGCCAAATGAGTGCATAAGCAAATGTGGCAAAGAAAGCTGATGGTGCCTGGCTATCAAAAGATATAGTGTCTGGGGTCTTAAGGGATTGAAAGGTAAACAAGTGGCCATCTAGCTCAGAAGCAACAAAACCCACATCGAAGAAGCACACCAGCCTGTGAAATCACGAGGTGTCGAAGGGATCAGATATCAGGGATCATCAGAACAAAAAATCTTATCATAGTGAATGAGGGGGGCAGTGTGGAGTGGAAACCCAAAGGCCATTTGTAGGCCACTGGATATCCCCTTACAGAGGGTCTCAGGGAGGAGACAATCCAGTCAGGGTGCGATGTAGCAATGATGAAAAATACAATTTCCTCTAGTTCCTAAATGCTTCCCATCCCCCCGCCCCCGACTATCCTGATCCCAATTTTACCTTGCAAGTCTGGCTTGATCAGAGGATGTACACTGGTACAGATAGGAACTGGAAACACAGGAAATTCAGGGTGGATGATTCCTTCAGGATCAGTGGTGTGAGTGGCGATCCTGGGAGGGTAGAGTGAGGGTGGGTTGGGAAGGGGGAACCGATTACAAGTATCTACATGTGACCTCCTCCCTGGGGGACGGACAACAGAAAAATGGGTGAAGGGAGACATTGGACAGGGCAAGATATGACAAAATATTAATTTATAAATTATCAAGGGCTCATGAGGGAGGGGGAGTGGAGAGGGAGGGGAAAAATGAGGACCTAATGCCTGGGGCTTCAGTGGAGTGTAAATGTTTTGAGACTAATGAGGGCAATGAATGTACAAAGGTACTTTACACAATTGATGTATGTATGGATTGTGATGAGTTGTATGAGCCCCCTAAAAAAAGATTTTTAAAAAAAGGAAAGGAAAATATAGTGATAATTTTTATAGTATGGTTTTACCTCAATAATTTCAGCAGGAATTGACAAACTGCAATGTGTTATTTGTTGTGAAATTCTCTCAGCCAAATCTATGAAGCTGAACAAACTAAAACACCATCTTGATAACAAGCATCCAAGCTTTGCCGGCAAGGATACCAACTATTGTAGAAGCAAAGCTCTTAGATTCAAGAAAGCCAGACCTTACACTGGTGGCAAGTATCACAAACAAAACATAGCAGCCATTGAAGCTTCATATTTGGTGGCACACAGAATTGCCAGAGTTATGAATCCTCACACCATTGCAGAGGATTTACTGTTGCCAGCAGCCAAAGACATTGTTCCAGTTATGGTCAGAGATGAAATTTTTTTGTCAGAGATGAATTTTTTATGAAATTGTGTGCAATTTCCTTATCTAACAACACTGTCCACAGAAGAATAGATGACATATCTGCTTAGAGGTATACAGCATATGAGGGAAATAATACAGGAAAGGGCTGAAATGATAGAGGAGATAAAGAGCATGCATCAAAGGGAAATACAGGATGTGCTATGGTTATCTAGAGAAACAAATCCAGGACAATTATGGTTTTATAGATAGATAGAATGATTGATAGATAGATAGATGATAGATAGATAGATAGATAGATAGATAGATAGATAGATAGATAGATAGATAGATACAGCATGGAGGACTATAACAGCGAATTAGTCCAAAGAGCTCAGTTCAATACATTTCTGTGAAACAGTTAATATACTGGCAGTCCTTCAACTCATGAGGGATGCTGGGTCTTCTCTAGAGCCATGCAGGCAGTCTGGCTACAGGCAGCAAACAGCAGGGCAGGTCACCAACAGTCAGCTGATGCTCAAGCGATGTCTAAAACAGCAGTGTGGCAAAGCAGGTCTCAAAGGAACCTCAAGCTATAGCAACACGGTTCCTGGGTTGGATAGGTCACAAGTTGAGATGGAGAACTAGCTAAGGCAGCTGTACATTGACCCGATTACCAGAGAGCAAGAGACAGAAAGGTGAGGCACACTGAGCCACTTATCTCTTTGTCCTTCAATCAAATGGCAACCTTATTAATCCCACATGTTCTTATTGACCAGGTTGGCATAATAAACCTACCTATCACACAAGAATTAAGGGACGAGGCAACAAAAGAAAATAACAAATAAAGAGACTTCACCAACGTACTAGAAGAAGCAAAGAATCATACCAGTAATCTCAAGGATAACCAGGCAGACTTCAACAAATGGGAAAGCCAGTCAAACAAGATAATAAGAAAAGCTGGAGAAAACCTGAGAACAATGTCTGACGATATGAAGATGAACAACATTAGAATGGTGGGACTTCAGGAACAAGACACAATGAAGAAGTCAACATTAAAAATAGCGAGGGAATTCTTAGAGGAAAACTTCCCCAGCTTAATGAATGAAAATCAGGCAACCATTCAGGAGCTGAAAGCACACCAGGTAGACTGAAACTGAAGAATTTGCCAAGGCATATAATAGTTAAACTATATAACTTTGAGGAAAAGGAGAAAATCCTAAGAGCAGCTAGGGGGAAAAGGCAATCACTGATAAAGGTTCTCAAGTAAGAATATGCTCAGACCTATCAGTGGACACCATGAAGAAGAGAGTGGAATAATATATTCCAAAAGTTGAAAGAAAATAATGCAAATCCAAAAATATTCTACCCAGCCAAATTATGTATCAAGCTAGAAGGAGAAGTAAGTCTTCCCAAACAAGAGAAAACTGAAATACGTTAAAAAAAATCCAATTCTACAAAAATTCTTACTTACGATATGAGCAGAAGAACAAACTCACCAAGCATAAAAAAGGGACCACCATATAGAACATCTCCACCCAGAGGTCACCAGGTTCAAAGCAGCCCCCAAGATAGCATTAGCTCAATGGTGAGAAGAAGGCAAGAATGAACCACACACGGGCACGCAAAATTCACTGATAAGAAGGGAGGTAGGAAAATACCCAAGAAAAAAGTATGAGATGACATCACAGAGTCCACAGATGGATGTAATAAACTGTAATGTAATAACTCTGAATGTCAATGAACTGAACTCGCCCATTACAACACAGATTAGTAGACTGGCTTAGCAAACACAACCTGCTGCCTACAAGAGACAAATCTCAAGCTTGCAGAGAAAAATAGGCTAAGAATCAAAGGCTGGAGAAAAACACACCAAGCAAATGGCAATTCAAAAAAAGCAGGGGTTGCAACCCTAATCCTGACAAAATTGATCTCAACGTGCAAGCCATAGCAAGAGATAAGGAGCGGTATTATATAATGCTCAAGGGAACAGTAGACCAAGAACCAGTGAGAATAGATATATGCACGCCTAATGAGAGACTGCTAAATCCATCAATCAAATGCTCCAAAAGATGTGAAAAGAAATCACAGGCTCCATGTGATCACAAGGTGTTGAAGGGATCAAGTATCAGGCATCATCAGAACAAAAAAAAATCATATCATTGTGAATGAGGGGGAGTGTGGAGACTCAAAGCCCATCTGTAGACAATTGGACATCTCCTCACGGAAGGGTTGTGGGGAGGAGATGAGCCAGTCAGGGTGCAGTGTAGCAATGATGAAACGTAAAACTTTCCTCTAGTTCCTAAATGCTTCTGTTCACCACCACTGTCACCCCCCTCACACACACACACACACACACACACGATCATGATCCCAATTCTACCTTAAAAATCTGGCTAGACCAAAAAATGTGCACTGGTACAGATAGGAACTGGAAACACAGGGAATCCAAGGTGGATGATCCATTCAGGACAAGTAGTGAGAGTGGCGATACTGGGAGGGTGGAGGGAGGGTGGGGTAGAAAGGGGGAAATTATTACAAGAATCTACATGTGACCTCCTCCTTGGGAGACCGACAACAGAGAAGTGGGTGAAGGGAGACGTCGGACAAGGAAAGATGTTATGAAATAATAATTTATAAATTATCTAGCATTTATAAGGGAGGGAGTGGGGAGGGAGGGGAAAAATGAGGAACTGATGCCAGGGGCTTAAGTGGAGAGCAAATGTTTTGAGAATGATGAGGGCAATGAATGTACAAATATGCTTTACACAATTGATGCATGTATGGCTTATGATAAGAATTGTATGAGCCCCTAATAAAATGATTTTTAAAACGAAACAAAAATATTACAGGCTTAACAATCATAGTAGATGGCTTTAATATACCACTCTCCAAGAAAGATAGATCACAGGAAAAGAAACGCAACAAGGAGGTTACAGAATTCAATTCTACAATTAGGCAACTTGACCTGATAGACATTTTCCAAGATCTTCACCCAAATGCAAAACATCCACATTTTCACTATCCCACATGGTACATCCTCAAGGATAGACTATAAGCTGGGGAACAAATCCAGTTTGTATTCATTGAAGCACATGGAGATCACTCAGACTTCCTTTTCAGACCACTATGCTATAAGGCTGGATATCAACAAAAGAATTATTAAGAAAACAAGGGCAAAGAAATTGGAGGATGAATAAATCTGTACTGGAAAATGAGTGGGGACTGGCCCACATCAGAGATGAAATTAGAAACTTTTAGAAAACAATAAGAATGAGAATATGATATACCCAAACCTTTGGGTCACAGCAAAAGCAGTTATTAGAGGAAGTTTTCTAGTAGTAAATTCACACATGAAAAAGAAGAGAGAATTAAGATTAATATGTTGACACAAAGCCTCCAGCAATTAGAGCAGAGTCAACAGGACAAGCCTATTAATAGCACAAGAAAAGAAATAATTAAAATTAGGGCTGAGATACAGGAGAGGGAAAACAAAACAGAAAAAAATTCAAAAACATCAAAAATAATTCAGCTTAAAGCTGCTTCTTTGAAGGATTAATAGAATCTATAGACTGTTGACAAACCTTACCAAAGCAAGCAAGGAAGAAATTTAAATATCCAGGATGAGGGATGAGACAGAGGACATTACAATGAACCCTAATGAAATTAAAAGACCAATTACACAATACTATGAAGACTTGTACTCCAATGAATTTAACAGCTTGGAAGACATGAACAAATACTACAATCCCTAGATTACAACAATCCCTAGATTAGCCCAGATTGATGTACAGAATCTTAATAAACCCATAGTAATAGAAGAAATAGACAAGGTTATCAAGGGATTAACAACAAAAAATCACCCAGGCCAGACTGCTTCACAGGAGAATTCTCCCAAGCATCCAGGGAAGAACTGACACCAATCCTACACAAACTCTTCCAGAGCATAGAAAACTCCAGAACTCTTTCTATGAAGCTAGTATAATACTGATACCTCCGATTGGCAAGCATCCCACAGGAATTGAGAACTACAGACTTATATCTCTAATTAACCTTGATGCAAAAATCCTTAACAAAATACTTGTCAATAGAATACAAAAAGTATATAAAATGAATAAATCACTATGACCAAGTGGGCTTCATTCCAGTGATGCCGGGATGGTTCAACATCCAAAAGTCCATCAGCATGATTTGCCACATTGACATGAAAAAGGATAAGAATCACACGATACTATCAATAGTTGCAGAAAAAGCATTCAACAGTATCCAACACCCATTCCTTTGTAAGATACTAAAAAAATAGAAATGTAAGGCAAATTCCTCAATATAATACAAGCTATATATTAAAAACCAACAGCCAACATGGTAGTCAATTGGGAAAAGATAAAAAACAATTCCAACAAAAAAAGGGACCAGACAAGGATGCCCTTTACTCCCACTTTTAGTTAACATTGTTCTGGAGTTTCTAGCTAACAACATAAGGCAATTGTATTCATCTGGAGAAAGAAGAGGTGAAACTATTGTTATTCACAGATGACATGATTTTATATCTAGAAAACCCCAAAAGCTCCACAAGAGGATTGCGAGACGTAATAAAGGAATGCGGCAGAGTGGCAGCATACAAGATCCACTAACAGAAGCCTATCGGAGTGCTGAGATCATGGATGAGACCATGGAAGAGGAGATAAAAAAGGTAGTCACAATAACCACGCACGAATTAAAATATCTAGGGATATACCTAACCAAAAAACAAATGATTTGTACAGGGAAACTCCAGAACACTATGACAAGAAACCAAGAGCGACCTCCACAAATGGAAGAATATCTCATGCTCATGGATCGGAAGACTGAATATAGTAAACATATAAGTACTGCCCAAGGCAGTATAAAAGTTTAACATTATCCCAACACAAATACCAACATCTTTCTTCAACGAATTGGAAAAACTGATAATCAACTTCATATGGAGAGGAATGAAGGCCAGAATTAGCAGAAAACTCCTCAAAAAGGACATCAGGGGGCTTGCTTTACATGACTTTAACACCTATTATACAGCCACAGTGGTCCAAAGAGTGTGATACTGGTATAATGACAGATACTCAGACTAATGGAAAAGAACTGAAAACCCAGAAATGAAATCCTCAGCATACAGGATTTTTTATAATGGCCCAAAATATCAAATGGCAACAACAACAAGTGGTGCTGGAAAAAAATGGATATCTACCTCCAAAAAAATGAAGCAAAACCTTTATCTCATTCCATACATAAGAATAAACACAAGGTGGATCACAGACTTTGAGGTAAAACCCCAAACTATTGAGGTCATTAATGAGGGAATTGGGACAAACCTAAGAACTTAGTGCAGGAACTACATAGGCTATTGGAAATAGGGTTGGATACAAACACAGAAGATGCACAAATCGACAAATGGGATATACTGAAGATAAAACACCTGTGTACATCAAAAGAATTATCCAAGAGAGTAAGAAGAGAGCCCACAGACTGGGAAAACATCTTTAGTAATGAAACATCAGACAAAAGGCCTTATTACTAAAATCTACAATACTCTGCTAGCCTACAATTACAAAAAAGCAGCTCACTGAGGATGTGGGCAAAGGAACTGAACAGAAGTTTCACAAGGGTGGAAATCCGAATGGCCAATAAATATATGAGAAAATGTTCCTGATCATTAGCCATAAGGGAAATGCAAATCAAAACAACTATGAGATGCCACCTAACACCCTCAAAAAGAGTCCAATTAAAAAAAAAGAGAGAACAACAAGCGATGCAGGGATTGTGGTGAAATAGGAGCGCTCATCCACTGCTGGTATACCTGTAAGTATGTGTATCCATATAGAAATCAATTTCGTGATACCAAAAAAAAAAAAAAAAATGGAACTCGAGCTACTATATGACCCAGCAACCCCCCTACTGGGCATATGCCAAGAAGAGGTAAGAAACAGAATACAGCTAGACATCTGTACTCCAATGTTCATCGAGGCACAGTTCACAGTTGCAAAGAGTTGGAAACAACCTAAATTTCCATCAATGAATTAAAAAACTCTTATACATACATACAAGGGAGTACTGTGCATCTCAAAAAGCAGTGATCAGTGCATGCAGCACATCGGAAGAGGTGGAGGAAATTTGCTAAACGAAGTTAGCCAAGCACAAAAGGACAAGTACAACATGAATCCACTGAGGTAAACTTGAAAAGCACAAGGGGAAAAGCTCAGGCACTCTGGCAGGGGTCAGGCTCAACCCAGGGATACATATTACTGCCAACTAAAAAGGAGGGGAGAAGAAAAAAAATAGAATGTGGATTGTGGGGTAATAAGGCAATAACCTACTAAAGGGGAGGGTATTGTTTATATCTCCACAGGAAAAGGAAAGAGGAACTAGACCTCAACCTGGTATGTAAAGCCTTGAGAGCAACATACCGCATGAAGCAGCAAACTAACAGAGAAATCTGTAGATCTGGCCCCAATCCCATCTATGTTGTGCCCTCCCCAGAAGATTGCACCACAGAGTACAGAACTGAAGATACAGCCCATGGATAATGGTGGGTATTCCCAGATCACCCGGGAGCAAACAGAGAGTGAGAGTGAGAGTGAGAGAGAGAGAGAATTGCATCCTGACCCACCAAGCTCCAGACAACATTCCTGCTCAAAGCAGCCAAGGCACAGAGAGGACAATAGGGCTGGCCCTACCATAAGACATGACGTTCCTTCACTGACCCACAGTGCTGCAGAGGACAGCACTGAAGACACAGTCTGGGAATTATGCCCAGTCTGACCCACAAACACTGGGGAAAACCACAAAGGGAGGGCAACAGGGCAACAAAGGGAGAACAGTAGGGCAGTAAGGGGAGCAAAACAATTAAATCCCTCAGGAGTCCCCAGAATAGACTTCAGACTCATCAAACCTCATCAAACTCAATCGGAAAACAAACATAAGGGTCGGCAGACAGACCTGGAACTATGTATTGAGGCACCCCCCCTTTTTTCCCTCTTCTTTTTCTTCATGTCTATCTATATAAGATAGGCAAGATAAACAATCCCAAGGAGAAAATAATGGAACAGATGCTTCTGGGGGTACAGTGGAGAGGTGGAGATGGGGAAAAGGGAGGGGCAAGCCAACAAACTCAGAGACAAGGGAACAACAAGGATTCTAAAATCGACGGTGAGGAGAGTGTAGAATACTTCCTGGGATTTGACCAAGTGTGACGTAGCTGAGAGGAATTACTGAGGGCTGAATTGAACATGATAGTGGGACAGGAGGAAAGTAAAAGGAAATAGAGGAAAGAACTAGGACATTTATAGAGGTATAAGCATAGGTATATATAAGTAAATATATTAACATATAATGATAGGGATATAGACTGATGTACATATATTCATACGTTAAGTATCAAAGTAGCAGACAGACATGGGGCCTCTAAGCAAGTCCTCCCTCAACACAAGTCCTCCCTCTGGCATTCTGTGATGCTCTCTTTTGCAACAAAATTGCTGAAGATAAAATGGGTGTATAAGCAAATGTGATGAAGAAAGCTGATGGTGCCTAGCTATCAAAGATGTAGCGTCTCAATGGCTTGAAGTTAAACAAGCCAACATCTAGCAGGGAAGCAACGAAGCCCACCTGGAAGAAACACAGTAGGTCGTGTGATCACAAGGTGTCAGCAGGATCAGGTATCAGGCATCAGAAGACCCCAAACAAACAATCATATCAATGTGAATGAAGGGGGTCAGAGTGGAGACCCAAAGCCCACCTGTAGACAATTGGATATCCTATCACAAAAGGGCCACAAGGAAGGGACAAGCCAGCCAGGGTGCAGTATAGCACTGATGAAACACACAACATTCCTCTATTTCTTTAATGCTTCCTCCCCTCACTATCATGACCCTAGTTCTACCTTACAAACCTGGCCAAACTGGAGCATGTTCACTGGTACAGATAAGCACTCTTGACACACAGAATCCAGGACAGATAAACCCCTAAGGACCAATAATGGGAGTAGCGATACCATGAGTGTAGTGGAAGGTGGGAGGAAAATGTGGAGAAAGGGGGAACTGATCACAAAGATCTACATGTAAGCCCCCTCTCCCCTGAAATAGACCAACAGAAATGTGGGTAAAGGGAGACAGCAGATGGTGTATGATATGAAAATAATAAGAATTTATAATTTATCAAGGGATCATGAGGGTGGGTGGGTGGGGCGGGAAGTGAAAATGAGGAGCTAATACCAAGGCTCATGTAGAAAAAATATTTTTAAAATGATGATAACATATGTACAAATGTGCTTGATACAATTTAGATATGGATTTCATAAAAGGTTTAAGACCCCCCCCAATTAAGATTTATTTTTTAAAAACCTTATGGCTCAGGAGTAAATTAAGCTTAAAATGAAAGTTAAAGCAGAAAAAATAAAGTGATTTGGAAAATGCTTGGCACATAGAGAGCACTAAAAAGTCACATGGCTAGCTTTCAGGATTCATGTGGGTTGGGGGGAATATGGTCACGTGGCATCTGTGAAAGGAGTTTGCTTATGGAGAAAGGCCCTCTGGGACCCTGGAGCACCAGGCTTCATATGAGACATGAAGCAAGCAATCCAAGAGAGATTGGCATCATGGGCACCTGACACATGGTGCAAAGAAATTTCTGAAGGAAAATGGGGGGATGAGAGAGGGGCGTTTACAAACAAGATGAGCAGGACTGTTCAGAGTAACATGGGGGTAGAGTACATAAACACTTGGAACAGTGGTTCTCATCCTGTGGGTCGCGACCCCTTTGGGGGTGGAATGACCCTTTCACAGGGGTTACCTGATTCATTACAGTAGCAAATTACCGTTATGAAGTAGCAATGAAAATAATATTATGGTTAGGGGTCACCACAACATGAGGAACTGTATTCAAGGGCTGTGGCATTAGGAAGGTTGAGACCCACTGAGAGTCTTCCACTGTTGTTGCTGCTGCTATCAGGTACCACCAAATCTATTCTGACTCACAGAGACTCTATGTACAGCAAAACAAAACCTTGCCCGGTCCTGCCCCATCCTCACATTGTTCCCATGCTTGAGCCCATTGGTGATGCCCCTCTGCTTCACCAAACATGACATCCTCCTCTAGGGACTGGTCTCTTCTGACAACATGCTCAAAGTATGTAAGCCAAAGTCTTGCCTCTAAGTAAAATTTGGTTGTTCTTCCAAGACAGATTTCTTTGTCCCGTGGCCGTCCATGGTATTTTCAGTATTCTTCTCCGGCACCACAATTCAAACTCCATTATTCTCAGGCTTCCTTATTCAAATGAGGCTATTGAAAATCCCATGGCTTGGGTCAGGCACACTTTAGTCTTCAAAGTAAACATCTTTGCTTTTCAAAACTTTAAAGAGGTCTGTGCAGCAGAGTTACCCAATGCAATGTGTCCTTTAAACTCTTGACTGCTGCTTCCAAGAGCATTAATTGTGGATCCAAGCAAGACAAAATCCTTCACAACTTCAATCTTTTCCATTTTTCATGATGTTACTTGTTGGTCCAGTTGTGAGGATTTGGGTCTTCTTTACATTGAGTGGCAGTCCATACAGAAGCCTGCAATCCTTGATCTTCCTCCGAACGTGCTTCAAGCCGTCCTCACTTTCAGCAAGTAAGGTTGTGTCATCTGCATATGACAGGTTATTAATAAGCCTTCCTCCAATCCTGATGCCTCATTCTTCTTAATCTGATGATTTGCTCAGCATACAGATGGAACAAATATGGTGAGAGGATAGAACCTGGAAGCACACCTTTCCTGATTGTAAACCATGATTTATTCCCTGGTGGTATTTGCATAACTGCCTCTTGATCCATGTAGAGGTTGGACATGAGCATAGTGAAGTGTTCTGGAATTCCCCTTCTTCTCATCGTTTGTTATGAGCTCACTCTGTGAAGGTAACAAAACCAAGAGGCCTCAGTATCCAAGATGGTGCAAACAACTCAGTAAAAGTGCACAACCTCTGAAAGCCCGATGGAGCCGTTCTACTCTGCAACACGCGGGATTGCCAGGAACCAGAAGCCATGCAAGGACGACTGGTTTCATTATGGTCTTGGTTACCTAGAATGCCATGATGGGAGTTATCCAGGCTTCCTGGACTGTTCTCCTTGGCTCGCCTTTGGGAAAGCTGATACTGCCTCAGGATCCTCCCAATTTTAGAACCTTGAGCAAGAGAGAACGCACCCAAAAAGGAAGTCAGATGGCACTACACTTGAAGTAACTCAGCATCTAGCCTGAGCTGTTGTGATTCTACCCAGAGCAGGCATATCGGTAATTAGCCCAGGTCCCAAGGCTGAGCTGAAGAACGCCTCTGGAAGCTCAGGGTCATCCATTCAGTTTTGTAGAGAGGACATGGGATGGGCCAAGGGTTACTCTAGGAAGGTAGAGAGTTTTGCCTCCACCTTCGGGTTGTAAGTCTTCCTCACCCAGGTTCTTTCTTGGCATCTCCCAAAGCACAGGGCTGCTTTGTTGAACTGTCCTTGGCCCCCTATTATGCATCTCTTGCTATGTGTGCAACATCTTCAGCCTCTCCTTTCCCTGCATTGCACTGTCTCCTATGCTTATTATCCTTTTTATTCATTTCCTCACCAATGTCAAATCTTTGTCTTTTTCTCTGATCCTGCCCCTATGAGCCAACACTCACCTTTCAACACACTCAAAGGCTGTAGTCCTCCTGGCTCACTGATGTCCCCTGCTGGAGGGGACAGAATGGGTGCTACTAGACTGGGAGTCTCTTTAGGAGACTCTTATCTCAAGCCTGCATTCTGTGTTCCTATCCTGAACTTGTCTCGGCTTTTCTCACCACTCCTTGTTTCCATGCTCACCCTCACACCTCTCTCTCCATCCTCTCTGCCTCAGGAATTCCCACAATGTAGTCCTTCGGGTTCTGAGAAACATTCAGTATTGTTTCACAAAGAAAGAATTCGCTGAGTCAAGCCTAGGCTCACCTTCTAGTGGAGGGGCTAGCTATAGAGCCAGTAAATTATGGCCTGTGTCCTGACACACGTGGTAAAGATGAGTGAGCCCAGAAAAACTGGTTCCACCTGGGGGTAGGGTTTGGCAGACTCTGGAAGAATTAGGATTTGTCCCACGGTCGGGAGTCCAGGGAGAATGCTGAGAGTCAGAAAGCAGAGGGGTTGGAGCCACAGTGTGACAGAAGTGCAGAGGGGTTGTGTGGAGGCAAGGCTGAAGGAGCACCGGGCTGAACCTTGCTTTCTCATCTCCACTCTGCTCTCCCACCCACCTGCTTACAATTGTATTTAAAGCTCTTTGTTGTAAATTAGAGGAATGTTGTATTCTACAACTTTGACTACTTATTAACACCCCTTCCCCCCCCTCCCCCGCCCCCCACCCAGTAGCTGGCCCTATTGCTGTTGCTAAGTGGATTCTGACTCGTCTGGGTCCTGAACCGTTCTCACAATTGCTGCTATGTCTGAGCCCATTGTGGCGGAGCCGAGTCAATCCATCCCTTGAGGGGCTTCCTCTTTTGTTGCTCCGCTTTACCGAGAGCGTGATGTCCTTCTCCAAGGACGGCTCTCTCCTGACATGTCCAAAGTCTCGTCATCCAAGCTGCTAAGGAGTATTCTGGCTATACCTCTTCCAAGACAATGTTTTTTTTTGTTCTTTAGGCAGTTGCTGTTATTTTCAATGTTCTTCCCCAACACCATACTACAAATACATAGATTCTTCTCTGGTCTTCTTTATTCAATGTCCAACTTTGATACACATAGGAGGTGACTGAAAATACCATGTCAGGGGACAGGCACACCGTAGTCCTCAAAGTGACATCCTAGCTTCTCAGCACTTTGAAGAGCAGCAGATTTGCCCAGTGCAACATGACTGTTGCTTCCATAAGCATTGCTTGTGGATCCGAGCAAGGTGAAATCCTTGACCACTTTAATTTTTCTCTGCTTACCATGAGGTTATCTATTGGCCTGGTTGTGAGGATTTTTGTTTTTTTTGCACTGAGTTGCAACCATACTGATGCTGCAGTCTTTGAAATTGATCAGCAAGAGCTTCGTGTTCTTCTTGCTTCCAGCTAGCAAAGGTGTGTCATCTGCATATCACAGGCTGTTAATAAGTCTTCCAATTCTGATGCCACATTCTTCCTCATATAGTTCCGCTTCTCTAATTAGTTCCTCCATATACAGATTAAGTATGGTGAGAGATACAACCCTGATGCACACCCTTCCTGATTTTATTTAAAAAAATAATTGTATTGGGGGCTCTTACAACTCTTATAACAATCCATACACGCATTGTGTCAAGTACATTTGGATATATGTTGCCATATATACATATGTTGTACATATGTTCCCCTTTCCTGATCTTAAACCATGCGTTCGTTATTCCCTTGCTCTGTTTAAATGACTGCCTCTTGGTCAATGTACAGGGTCCATATGAGCACAAATAAGTATTCTGGAATTCCCATTTTTCTCAATGCTATCCTTAGTTTGTTATGATGCACATAGTCAAATACCTTTGCATAGTCAATAAAAACACAAGTAAACACCTTTCTAGAATTCTGTTTACAGTCAAGATCCCATCTGACCTGAGCAATGCTATCCCTTGTTCCACATCCTGTTTTGAATTTTTTTTAAATTTCTGCTAGCTCCCTGTCTATGTACTGCTGCAACCATTGTTGGAAAATCTTCAGCAAAACTTTATTTGCTGTCTATTTTATGTTGTTATTGTTATTAGTCTTAAAAATTATTTTTGTATATGTAATCCAGGATAGGTAAATCTATATAGACAGTAACTGGATTGATAGTTCCTTGGGAGTATGGTAGGGGAAGTTGGGGGGAAATGGTGAATTAATACTGATGAATACAAGAATGAAATGTTCTAAAACTGATTGTGTTGAGGATTGTACAACTCTTATTGATGTGATTGAACTGTTGAATTGTGTGCTGTGTGATCTATGCCAATAATACTGTTTTAAAAAAACTTTACTTGTATTTAATATTAATGGTACTGTTACATAATTTCTGCCTTGATGGATGACTTTTATTTGGAATGGATGCAAAGATGGATCTTTTCTGGTAGATTGCTGTCCTTGACATTTCTTGATATAGATGAGTGAGTACTTCCAATATTTCATCAGCTTATTGAAGCATTTTAATTGATATTCCATCAATTCCTGGAACCCTGTTTGTTTGTTTGTTTTTGCCAATTCTTTCAGCACAACTTGGCCTTCTTTCTGTTTCATTGGTTCTTGATCATATGCTATCTCTTGAAATGACTGAATATTGACCAATTCTTTTTGGTACAGTGACTCTGTGTATTCCTTCCATTGTCTTTTGATGCTTCCTGCACCATTCAATATTTTCCCCATAGAATCTTTCATTATTTCAACTTGGGGCTTGAATTTGTTCTCGTTCTTTCAGCTTGATTTATTCAGAATGTGGTCTTTTTTGGCTTTCTAACTCCAGGTCTTTGCACATTTCAAGCTGCTTGAAATTTTCTGTTTAGCTCTTTTATTTAATTTCTTCCATCTGTTTTAGATGTTCTAAAATCAAGATCTAGTCTCAGTCTTCTTGTACATCCATTTTGATCTTTCTTTCAATGACCTTTTCTTTCTTCATGAATTATGTTCTTAATGTTATCCCACAGTTGGTCAGGTTTTCTGTCATTAGTATTCAATGATTCATATATATTCTTCAGATAGTCTTGAAATTCAGGTGGGATGTATACACGGTTCTACTTTGGTTCTTGTGAATTTGTGTGAATTTTTTTTAAAATTTAAACCTGAACTTGCATATGACTAATTTATGGTCTGTTCACTCAGTCCCTGGCCTTGTTCTGGTGGAAGATATTGAGCTTTTTCATTATCTCGTCCCACAGATAAAACTAACTTGCTTCCTGTGTATTCCATCTCATGAATTTCACATTTATAGGAGCCATGGTGGCACAGTGTGCTAAGCATTACACTGCCAACCACAATACCAGCAGTTCAAAACCATGAGCTGCTTCCTAGGAAAAAGATCAGGCTTTCTTCTCCTGTAAAAATATACAGCCTCAAAAACTCACAGGAACAGTTCTATTGTCTTGTAAGGTCACCGTGAGTCAGAACTGACTTAATGGCAGTGAGTTTAGTTTGGTTTGAGGCTCACTTTGTGTTGTTGAAAAAAGTACTTGAAATGAAGAAGACCTTGGTCTGCAAAATTCTATCATGTAATTTTAAGCTTCAGGTCTATCACTAAAAGGATATTTTCTAACTACGATTCCTTCCTGTTTCCCATTTTAACATTCCAATCAGTGATAATTATCAATGCATCTTGACTGTATGTTTGACCAATTTCAAACTTAAAAATTTGGTAGAATTCTTCAATTTCTTCATCACTCACTAGCTTTAATGGTTGGCTCATCAATTTTAATAATAGTTGTATTAACTAGATAACTTTAGATGCTGATAGATAGATAAGATCCTATCACTCACATCATTGTATTTCAAATCAGACCTTGCCATGTCCTTTTTAATGGTAAATGCAATGTCATTTTCCGTGAATTTATCATTCCTGGCGTAGCAAACCATGATTGTCTGGTTCATAATGGCAGATACCAGTCTATTTCAGCTCAGTAGTGCCTAGGATATTGATCTTTATGTATTCCGTTTCATTTTTGATTTCCAAATTTCCTAAATTTATACTTCATATATTCTAATTATTCATAGATATTTGCAGCCGTTTATTCTCATTTTAAGTTGCAAGCCATCAGCAAACAGCTCTGAAGGCTTTACTCCATCCTATCATCCACACTGACTCTACTTTGCAAAGGCAGCTGTTCCCCAATCCTGTTTCGATGCCTTTCAACCTGAGGGGCCATCTTTGAGCTCTGACAATGTCCTCCTGCTATTTATAAGGTTTTCAGTATATCTGACAACGCTCCACTGCAATTCATGAGTTTGTAAGTAGCTAAGCTCTCAGAAGTGGGGAGTCTATTGTTCTTGGTCTGAAAGCTCTGCTGAAACCCGTTCGCTCTGCGTGACCCTGAGAGTGTTGGAAAGACTAGTGACATAGCTTCCAGCCTCACAGAACAAGCATCATCACAGTTTGACAAACTGACAGACAAGCTTGCACAGCCCCGCCCCCTTGTCATATCATTTTTATTGGATATTATATCTTCTGTCATCAATCATCTATCTCTTCTCTACCTTATTAATTCCCAACATCTTCCAACCCCTCCTACCCTTGGTACAACCAAAATTTGTTTTTTTACATAAGATCAGCTCTGTTAATTTTTCATAAGTGGTCTCTTATATTTGTCATTTTGTGTTTGACTAACATTACTGAGCAGAATGTCCTCTAAACCTAACTGTTTCATGAGATGTTTCAGTTTCCTCATTATTCTTCAGCGGAATGTAGTATTCTATTATGTGAATGTACCTAAGTTTATTTACCCATTCTTCCACTGATGGGCATTTAGGTTGTCTCCATTCTTACTCTTGGAGCATGGGTGTGGCTGCTATTTTGTTGCTACTTTATTTAGGGTATACGGAGTACAGGGATTGTTTGGCCATACAGGATTTCTGTTCTGCGGTTTGAGAAATACCACACCACTTCTCACAGTGGTTGTACAATTTTAGTCTTACTAGCAGTGCATGAGGTTTCAATTTCACCACTCTCTCCAACATTCATTACTTTGCTTTAAAAAATTTTTGTTATCCATATGTGAGATAGTAATCCATCATTTTAATTTGAATTGCTCAGATAGCTAGTGTTTGTGAACACTTTTTCTTATTTTCATTGCCCCCTGGTTGTCTCCTTTGGTGAACTATCCATGTTCTCTGGCTATTTTTTAAATAGAATTATTCATCTTTTTCTTGTGACGGTGTTGCATTTTCTATAAATTAGTACGTTGTCTGATATATCATTCCCCCAATTTTTTCACTTTGCAGTTTCTCTTTTTACTTTTAGTGAAGTATTTTGATGCAGTGTCCTATTTTGAGGAGGTACCAGTCATCTATTTTGTCTCCTCTGTGTGTGTGCTTTTCATGAGTTTATTCCTACATTTTCATTGATGACCTTTTATTTCAAGGGGTTACATTTAGGTATACTGAATGGAATATGAGTCCTGTTTCATTCTTTTGCAAACTGAAATACAATTTTGGCAACACTTTGTTGAAGAGACTCTCTCTTTCCCATTTAATTTCTTCTAGCCCTTTGTGGAAAATGAGTGATCTGTAGGTTGGTGGACTTATTTCTGGGTTCTCTATCCTGTTCCATTGGTCTCCCTAGCTATCGCTGTACTGGTACGAAGCTGCAGCTGTGTAGCAGGTTCTGAGGTCAGGAAGTGAGAGGCCTCCTGTATCATTCTTCCTTAGGAGTGCTTTTTTTAACCTTGGTCCCTCTCCTTTCCATATAAAATTAGTGATTTATTTTTTCATCTCTATAAGGAATGATGGTGGAAACTGAATCCAAATCACATTATATTTAGAGATTGCTTTGGTTAGTATTGACAGTCTCTCAATGTTTAACCCTACTTCCATTTGTGAAGGTCTCGTCTGCTTTCTTGTAGCAGAACTTTATAGTTTTCTTTGTACAAGTCTTTTGTTTCTCTTGTTAAATTTACTCCTAGGTATTTCAATTTCTGGGTGGCTTTTGTGAATGGTAGTATTCTTTCTTTTTAAAAAATCAGTTTATTGGGGGCTCTTATAATAATCCATACATGCATTGTCAAGCACATTTGTACATATGTTATCATCATCCTTTTCAAAACATTTTCTTTCTACATCAGCCCTTGGTATCAGCTCTATTTTCTCTTCCTCTTCCGCCCTGGTGACCCTTGATAAATTATAATTAGTTTCTTATCCTACACCATTGCTGTCTCCATTTAAGCATGTTTCTCTTCGTCTCTCTCAGGAAGTGGAGAGGGTGTTATACGTTGATCATTGTGATTGGTTCCCCCTTTCTCTGCCTTCTCCCCCCACCTTCCCTTTACCCTTATGGTATCACTACTCCCGTTATTGTTCCTGAGGGGTTTATCTGTCCCGGATTCCATGTGTCAAGAGCTCTTATCTGTACCAGTGTACATGCTCCAGTCTAGCTGGATTTGTAAGGTAAAACTGGGGTCATGATAGTGGGGGAGGAAGCATTAAAGAACTAGAGGATGCTGTTGTGTGTTTCATCGGTGCTATATTGAACCCTGGCTGACTTGTCCCTTCCTTGTAATCCTTCTGTGAGAGATGTCCAATTATCTACAGATAGGCTTTGGTCCCCTTCATTTGCATCAATATGATTATTTGTTTTGGGTCTTTTGATGACTAACACCTGATCCTGTTGACTCCTCATGATCACACAGGCTGGTGTGCTTCTTCCATGTGGGCTTGGTTGTTTCTCAGTTAGATGGCCACTTGTTTCTCTTCCAGCCTATAGGACCCCAGACTCTATATCTTTTGATAGCTGGGCACCATCAGCTTTCTTCACCACATTTGCTTATGCATCTATTTGTCTTCAGCGATCTTGTCAGGAAGGTGAGCTTCACAGAATGCTAGGTTTTAAGAACAAAGTGTTCTTACTTTGAGGGAGGACTTGAGTAGAGGCCCAATGTCCATCTGCTAGAATAGTAACTTTAAAAATTTTTCTTTTGAAGCATTCTTTCTTATGATACAGGAATTTGATTGACCTTTTTATGCTGATCTTGTAGCCCGACACATTGACAGATTTTTCCAGTATTTCCGTCAAATTTTTGATGTTTTCTACAAATAGAATCTATATCATCTGCAAATAGAGTTTTACATCTTCTAAGCCAATTTCAATGTCTTTGATTTCTTTTTGTTACCTAAAAGCTGTAACTAAAACGTCCAGGACGATACTGGATAAATATGGTGACAGAGGGCATCCTTGTCTGATTCCTGTTCCTCAGGGGAATGCTTTTCATTCTTCCCCATAGTTTTGTTTTTCTGTAGCTCTCTTTTCTCCGTTACTTGAAAGTACTTCATAATTATTTTTCTGCATTCCATTTTCAGTGGCTCCTGTGCCTTTTCTTCCTCAGAAAAAGTCTTTGGATCAACTGTGCTATTTCCCCCTTATTTCCTCACAGAACTGAGCATGCGTGTGGCCTCTTAGACATTATGATACAGCTATTTGAAGTACAGGAAAGTGGCTCGGTAATAGGAGATCAGCTGTTTCCATAAGGTGGAGTGATTTTTAAAAAGAAATAGGTATATCTCCAACAGCAAAAAACAAGCAAACAAACCAGTCAACAAGCAAATATATGAAAGAAAAAAGCAAAATATGTTAGTGGTAGGAAAAATAGAACAACAGGTCAGAAGCAGCAGCTGATTTTCCTGTTTTTCCGCCACAGTATGCGCTTTTATCCAGGCCCCTCTGCTGGGTGCACCACAGGAGCACAATCGCCTGTTTTAGGAGTCCTGGGGTGAGAGGGGGGGCAGGAAGGTGTCTCTTTCTGGACCCCAGAGGGCTATGGAGAGTTGTTGTCCCTCTTGCTTCCTGTGACTCTCCTCTAGTGGTTGATCAAACCAAATAAAACAAAGAGGAATAAAAAAACAGAAAGTAAAGAAAAATCCCAAGCCAGCAGCGGTAGCTTCAGAGCACTGACAGGTGCCTGGGCACCCGGTCGGTCGGCGGTGCTGCAGTTGTAGTGACAGCAGCTGCCACTTGGCGCTAACGGGTTGTTCCTGACCCCAGTGCCGCTCCGCGGGTTCATAAAAACAGTCCGAACGCAGCTGGGCCAGGCCTCTGGGCCTCAGAGCCCTGTGGCTGCGTGCACGCTGCCGCTTCACTGGGTCAGAGACAGCCGCCAGCTGGAATGGTCAGGCCTTGGGCTGCTATGCCTTCCAATGCTTGCTGCTCTGCTAGCTCAAATGCAGCCTCGAGCTGGCAGGGTCGGATCCGCCGTGGTTGGGAACCACTCAGCCAGTTCCTCTGCTGGCTCCCCCAAGCCCGCAGCATTTTGCATCCCTTGCCCGAGGCACTGGGAGGTGGGCCTGAGGTCCCTCCATGAAGAAGGGCGTCCTGGGGCCCAATTCACTGCCCTAGGATCCATTCCAACTCAGAGTGACAACATAGAACCGATAGAACCGAGAACTGCCCTGGTGGGTTTTGAGACTGTTAATTTTCGAAGGGAGGGAGAAAAAAGCCTTGCCTTTCCTCCCTGTGATTCGGTACCCCTATGACAGACTCCAGTGCTGTCTGTTAATGCCCAGCTCACCCAGCAACCCCTCCCCGCTGCAGAGATTCAGGGGCCCAGGTTGTCCCTTCTTGGCTGTCTTCTCACGCCTTTGTGGTAGAAGAAGTCTTTACTGGAAGGCCTCCCTTTGTTTCTGGTTCCCCCTGTGCTACTTCCCACTGGCTTTCCCGGACAAGCCTGTGACCACGTCACCCAATTCCTCCCTCTTCTCAACTGCTGCGGTACTCCGCACACTGAAAAACGGAACAAAAGACCTCTCTCCTTTTTTGTTCATTGGGGGTGGCTCAGGCGCTGGCTCAGTTGGTTTAAGAAACAGTGTATCACTTACACTGTATGGTAAGCTCTATCACCTGAGTAAATTTTTCTATAGAAAAATCAAGCCCTTTAGTAATTTATTTTATACAGCTCTATCTTGTCAGATCTTATGCAGAATATTATTGAAAAGAAATCACTTAAAAGCAATTGTCACCAATTAAACATGAAGTAAATGTGTACTTTCTATATTCCAGGAGGGAAAAATGGCTACTATAAATGCTCACACACCAGAATCCCCGTTTCTCTCAAGAAAAGGGTATTTGTTTGGATACACGCAGGAGAAAGACGTGGCCGGTGAGTTCTACTCTGTCCCATAGGGCTGCCGTGAGCAGGACTCCACTTCTGGCAAGGCTTGCTGTGGTTGTGGAGGTAGGGTGAGGGGTACTTGGTCTAGACCAGGCGTGGTAGGCAAAAAACAGGTCCACCGAAAACCAGCTATGTCCTCATTGTGGAACATGTGAATCTTCGTCCATATGACAACCTTTACAGATGTGATTGATGATCTCAAGGCTGATATTATCCTAATAAGCAGGAGGCAGCATGCGATCTCACACACATCGATGCACACATACTCCTGTGCATGTGCACATGTTCATGTACACATAGGAGGACCATGGGAAGCTGGAGGCAGACATGAGAGTGATGATGTGGTGCCAGCATCCACTAAAATGGAAAACCCCTAAATTCTCTCTTTTTCCGCTGCTGCAAGATTAATATTTAAAGATTATTATGTAAACTCACACAAGACCATTATTGCTCGGCCAAAATAGTGTAAGATGGTCTGTCTTTATAAATAAAAATTAAGATGCAATTGTCAAAATGTATAATATTGAACATAGTATCATAAGAACATCAACTTATATTATTTCCAAAGGGTTTCCTTATAAAATGTTAACATTATTATTTAGAAGACATGCTATAATTTATGAATATAATTTTTATATTTTAAATACAAAAATTATTTACAATTCTAACGTTCAAAGTCTATCTTGTTGCTAGTGTGAAGAATTGGTATCATGCTTTATGCATGTCCTTCAGAGCAATATCACACTAATTCATGATCATCTCTTACTTACACAAAGTAAGTAAAAGAACAAATAATAAAACATTTGGCGCTAACTGGGAAAGGATACTTCATTATTAAGGAAGAGTCCACAGCATTCATGCTATCGGGATGGGAGAATTTGAGAAATTTTGTCCCTCTCTCATCTAAGGTACTTCTATTGCTAATCCTTCTACACTAAGATTTCCAACTCTGATGTTGACAGTGGCGGAACCTACAGGCTTATATGGCTTTCAGATGAAGCTATCTTTTGTTTTAATGACAGAAAGCATTCCCCACAGGCCTAAATGGTGTCAATCATCAGAGTGATGTTTATGGAAATCAGTTTTGACCTCCAGATCAGGACAAAGACCCCTCTTGGACAGATAAAAATCTCTGTCATTTGGAAACCAAGAAAATGGAAAATCCATAAGTGGTGATTAGTCAGACATGTTTTAAAAAGTAAAATAAAGAGCTCCAAGAACAGCATGACCTTCCTTTCACTCATCATAAAAATTGTTCTAGCAAGAAGAAAATCAAAGCTGCACTGGAACAATAAGTCTAGTGGACTGATGGGCCATTCAAACAACAGTCTCCACAACCCCAAGACGAGACAAACTAGATGGTGCCTGGCTACTACTAACAACTGCTCTGAAATGGATCACATTAAAAGGTCCTGAAGTGGGGCAAACAATTTGGAGCAATACTCAAAAAAAGAGGCTTTCTGATCAGAGATAGACTGGTGGAACCCTCTCAGTCACCCAGCAGGTCTGGAAATAAACTCACCCAATAGCTCAATTTTCAGTTTTGACAGGTCCATATGGGGGAACACCACCATTTGTCTGTCATTTTGCCTGAATTGGCTTGTATGTTGCTGTGATGCTGGAAGCTATGTGTGGTAGTCACCCAATCTGGTGTCAATTTGAGGATGAAGTGTGTAGGGGTGGAGTCTAGCCTGTCAATCTGGAGATAGCCAATGAGACGTCTCTGTAGGTATGGCCTTCTGAGAATTCTGGGAAATCTGGTACTTCCTTCTTGGAGGCGGGAGACTTCTCTGACACTCCCTGGGTGACATAGCAGCTGACAAGACACATGGACCCACACTGATGCAGAGACCCCTACCAGTGCTGAGATGTTTCCAATGACACTGAATCCACAAGACTTCCCATCCATTAGCCTGTGATCTTCTACATTTGGTGTTATTGCATGTGTTTCTTGAGTCTGAAGAGGACTTTCTAGATTGGTATCGGACATGTGGGCTAATATCAGACTTATGGACTTGGTCTGGATTGGGCTGGGATGTTTTCTCAATGTTCAATTGCTCTTGTATATAAATCTCTTTCTAATACACTTATGTGTGTCCATGGATTTGTTTCTCTAGTCTACCCAGACTAACACACTATGCCACCAGAATTTCAAATATGAGTGATGTCACCCATGGTGGGTGCATAGGTTTCAGCAGAGATTCTGATTTAAAGAAGAGATTATGAAGCAGTAGGCTGTCCATTTCTGAGGGACTAGTCACCGAAAGCCTTGGTAATAGCCGCAGAACACTGTCAGATACAGTGCTAGAAGATGAGACCTTCAGGTTGGAAGGCACTCAAAATACAACTGAGGCAAACTCCCACCTAATATAGAGTTGACTTAATGACATACAAGGAGTAAAACTTTCAGGACCTTCACTTGCTAATGGAGCACAACTCAAAATAAGAAATAAATGTGCGTGTCTCTCTAGATAAGATAGGTGGGATAAATAAGTCGGAGTTGAAAAGAACGGGACCAACCCAGGGACAAGGAAACAACAAGTGAACTAAAATCAATGGAAGGAAGGTCGTCAGATGCCTAGCGGGACTTAATCAAGGGCAATGTAGCAGTGAGAAATTACTAAACCAGAATGAAGGCCAAACATGATGGTGGGATAAAAGGAAAGTAAAACAAAATAGAGGAAAGAACCAGGAGGCAAAGGACATTTATAGAGGCCTAAATACAGGCATGTACATATGTAAAAATATATATGTATATACATACATACATATATATAATGACAGGGGAATAGAACTATGCACTCATATCTATATGTCAAGAATTAAGGTTTCAGATGGACATTGGGTCTCGACTCAAGTACTCTCTCAACACAAGAACACTTTGTTCTAATAATTTGGCATTCTGTGATGCTCAGTTTCCCAACATGATCGCTGAAGACAAAATGGGTGCAAAAGCAAATGTGATGAAGAAAGCTGATGGTGCCTGGTTATCAAAAGATATAGCATCTGGGGTCTTGATGGCTTGAAGACAAACAAGCGGCTATCTAGAAGATGTGTGATCATGAAGTGACAATGGGATCAGATATCAGGCATCTAAAACCCAGAACAAAATCATATCCAACATGAATGGGGTTGGGTGGGGGCCTGGAGTGGAGACCCAATGCCCATCTGTAGACATTGGATATCCCCTCACAGAGGGGCCACAGGGAAGAGATGAGCCAGTCAGGGTGCAGTATAGCACTGATGAAACACAAATTTCCTCTAGTTCTTTGGTGCTTCCTTCACCCCACTATCATGACCTCAATTCTACCTTACAAATTGGATTAGACCAGAGCATATACACTGCTACAGATAAGAGCCTGCAATACAAGGAATTCAGGATAAACCCCTCAAGGCCAACTAGGACAGTAGTGATACCAGGATTAGGGGAGGGTGGGAGGAGAATGGGGAATTGATCACAGGATCAACCTATAACCACCTCTCAGGGGGACGAATATCGGAAAAGTAGGTGAGAGGGACAGAGGACAATGTAAGATATAGAAACAATAATCTATAACTTATCAAGGGTTCGTGCGGAAGGGTGGATGTGGAGGGAGGGGGAAGAAATGGGGAGCTGATATTAGGGGCTCAAGTGGGAATAGAATTCTTTGAAAACGATGATGGTAGCATATATGCAAATGTGCTTGACACACTGGATGAATGTATGGATTGTGATAAGAGATGTAAGAGCCTCCAATAAAAGTATTTGAAAAAAAGAGAAATAAATGCAAATATCCATTAATAATCAGAATGTGGGATGCATAAAATAGGAATCTAGGAAAACTGGAAGTCATCAAAAGTGAAACAGAATGCAGAAAGGCCGATGTCCTAGGCATGCGTGGGAAGAAATGGACTGGGATTGGTCATTTTGCTCAGAAAATCGTGTGGCTTACTGTGCTGGAATGACAACTCCAAAAGGACTGGTGTTTCATTCTTTGTCAAAAATAACATTTCAAGCCCTATGTTGAAGTACAGTGGTGTCTGTGATAGGATAAGATCTATTAACAATTACCGTCAATTGAAATGCAGATGTTGGAAGCAGATAGGAAAGCTCAGCAGTTGGAAAACGTGGCTTTGGTGAAAGAAATAGAGCTGGAGATGGCATGACAGAATTTTGTAGACCAGCAACTTCCTCATCTCACGTATCTTTTCCAACAATATACAGTGACTATGCACCTGGACTGACTTCACTAGATTAAATATACATTAATCAAATTGATTTTGTGAAAAGACATGATGGAGATGCTTAATTTTTTCAGTCAAAACAAGGCCAGGGGGCAACTATCAATTGCTGATATGCATGTTCATGTTGAAAGTGAAGAAAATGTAAACAAGTTCATGAGAACCTTGAATTCAGAGGATTTGACCCATTGAACACTAATCACCAAAGACCTCGTGAGCTGTGGGATAACAAGAACGTCATACACGAAGAAAGCAACAGGTCATTGAAAAGTCATGAAAGCAAGAAAAAAATCGAAGAGGATGTCAGCATAGGCTCTGAAACGTGTTTGTGATTGCAGAACAAAATTTGGTGAAGAAATTATGGAAGTGGAAGAAATGACATGAAAGCTTAACAGGGCAGCTGGAGAAGACAAAGTAAAATATCATACTGAAATGTGCAAATACCTGGAGTTGGAAAGCCAGAATCGAACACATTCAGTGTCTATCAAGCTGAAAGGACTGAGGAAGGAAGGCAGGCCTCCAGTCGCAACAGTAAGGTCCTGCGGGACAGGGCTGTGAATAGCTTCGCTGTCAGTAAGCAGTAAGCAACCACGTGTGGCGGCTGTGTTTAAAATGTGACACCTTAGCTCCCTTTTGACGCATTTTAAAGTTGTTTCAGTTTTTATTATTTTCTATTGTCTTTTCTATCGCAGTTTTTCTCTTTATGGTTTGTCACTGTTGTTGGATCTTTGTTTGTTTCTTGTTTGTGATTCGTATGATTTTCTGCATTTGGCATCCAGGATAGGTAAATCTATCAGACAGCAACTGGATTAATTAACCTAGGGACATGGCAATGTGGAGCTAACAACGATTATAGGAAGAAAATGTTATGAAATTGCTTGTGGTAATAATTGGACAACTCTTCTTAATATGATTGAATGATTAAATTGTCTGATATATTCCAATAAAACTATTTTTTAAAAGAATAAAAAAGGATTCTATGGGCAAAATATTGAATGATGCAGAAAGTATCAAAAGACGATGGAAGGAATTTACAGAGTCACAGTATCAAATAGCATTGTTCGATATCCAGCGATTTCAAGAGGCAGCATCTGATGAAGAACCAATGATATTGAAGGACAAAGTGCAAATGGCGCTGAAGGCCATTATCAGGAAACAAGGCTCCAGGAACGAGCTGATGGAACACCAACTGAGATGTCTCAGCAAGCTGGTGAAGAGCTGGGTGTGTTCAGTCATCCTTGCCAAGAAATGTCAAAGACAGCCATCTGGCCGACTGTCTGGAAGAGATACACTATTGTGCCCATTCCAATGAAAAGTGACTCAACAGAATGCAGAAATTGTCAAATACATCACTAATATCACATGCAAGCAAAACTTTGCAGAGGACAATTCAACAATGGTTGCAGCAGTACATCAACAGGGAGCTGTCAGAAATTCCAACAAAATTCCAGAGAAGATGTGGCATGAAGGATCATTGCTGACCTTCGAAAGATCGTGACTGTAAGCAGAGAATGCCTGAAAGATGTTTGCTTCTATTTTATTGACTGTGCACAGGCATTCAACTGTGTTAGCAAACCATGGATAAAACTGAAAAGAATGGGAGTTCCAGAACCCTTCATTTAAGTATAGGCAGACCTGAAAAGGGACGAAGAGGCAGTCATTCAAACAGAAGAGAGGACTACTGTGTGGTCTGAAATCAGGAAAGGTCGGTGTCAGGACTGTATTCTTTCACCATACTTACTCAGCCTGTATGCTGAGCAAATAACTCAGGAAGCTGCACTCTATGAAGAATACAGCATCAGGATGGGAGAATGCTTATTAATAACCTGCAATATTCAGATGACACAACCTTGATTGCTAGACAAGAAGACCTGAAGCACTTACTGGTGAAGACTGAAGACTACACCTGCAGGATGAAGTGCCAACTCCATGTAAAGAAAACACAAAACGTCAAACCTGGACCAAAGGCAGCACCATGATCAATGGAGAAATGCTTGAAGTTGTAAGGATTTCATCTTACTTGGGTTCACAGACAATGCTCATGGAAGCAACAGTCAAGTTGCGTAAGACTCCTTTAAAGCTCCATAGAGCAAGAATGTCACGGTGAGGACTAACATGCACCTTTAGGAAAGGTTTCCCAAGACCAACCGTGAGTATACAAATGGATTATCTGAATGAGACTTCTTAGTAATAACTATAGAAAATTAAAATGCAGATTTAAATCTAGATAAATCTGCAAAGTACCGAGAAGACATCTTTTCCCACTCTCATCAGTTCTTGGGTAGAAATGTGCCTCACACATGTGCTATCACAATCGGAGAGAGGCCAGCCTAAGGGTCTCAGGGACATACGAGATTACTGAGTGCTTTGCCATGAAAATAACAGAATAAAGTCAGCTATCAAGGTAAGATCATAACCAGACCTCAACAAAATAAGTCTCGTCTCAGCAGAAAGATAAAAAGCCTTCAATATAAAAAGTTTAAGGACAAAAGCAAACAAACCAGATTTTAAAACTTATTGTATATACTTGAGTATTTGAGTTTTTTCAGCACATTTTTATGCAGTTTTTGTGGTAAAATTAGGTGCCTCGACTGATATTCAGGTCAGCTTATACTTGAGTGTACACAGTACATTAAAACACATAAAAGTCTTTGATCAGAGAAAAATTTGTATAATGAAATTTTGATTGATTTTAAATATCTCAATTTAACAGAGGATGGGATGAATCTTAAATGACATCAAAATGGATTTCATATCATTATATCCTTTTTAACACCTAGTCTTTTGAAATGGGAACAAGGGGGCTCATTGGGACATTTTGTCCACCACCACCTAAAACTGCTTCTAATGTTTTATTCATAGCACATTCAGTTTGGTCCTCATATTTGAGGGCCTAGGTCAGAAAATGCCTCCTGAGAACATCTTGCAACCACAGACTTTAGCACATCGTTTCCTAGTATTTGCAATGATCTGACAGTTATATTACTTGCATAAGAAATTAAGCTAATTAAATAAAAATTGAAGTGTGGTAATTTGGGATCTCAAAGTTGGAAGAAAAATATATTCTAACTCTGAGGTTGAGGTAAATTGTGATAGGTCTGAAATGTCAGCTAATTTATACATACCACTTCCCTAACTGAAAAATCAAGACCTCGCAATTTCAAATCTTAAGCTGGTGATAGAAGAAAATCCCTGATAAAGTTGAAAGATTTTCCACTTACAGGGGAGTATCCCTCCTTACCGCCCCCCTCCTAAAACCAACAGAAAAAGGATCCAGTGGGTGGAGCTTTCATAGTACGCATTTTCCCTGCTAGGCAAGCACTGAGCAACCCCCCTCAGTGCACCCAGTGGTGTTGCCTGGGAAGGTCCTCTCTGGCCAGTGAATTTTTGTTGTAAAAGCAGTTTCACTTGAACCTCGTTGTTTGTGATGGCAATTTAAGAGAACAGCATGCGGCGGCTGTGAAATTTTGTTTCCTGCTTAGAAAAAATGCCACAGGAACTGGTGTTGAACACAGTTTACAAGGACAGCACTATGGGAAACACTCAAGTGTACGAGTGGTTTCCTTCCCAAAAAGGTGAACTGATGATTGATGACAAACCTTGCTCTGGATGTCCGTCAACTTCCCAAATGGATGAAAATGTCGACTTGTAGTGCATTTGGAGTGTGTTCCACTAGGCCAGACTGTTAATTAAGCTTTCTATTTAGAGATTCTGAAAAGGCTGTTTAACAGCGTGTGGCCAAAAATGTTCAATTCGTGGTAGATGGGGACTGAGGGTTTTGTAATCACAATACTGCACCTGCTCACGCAGTCATCTCAGTGCGTCACTTTTTGACAACCCCCCAAAAAACAGACAGCACGCCTCTCTTGACCCATGCACCTTACTCACCCGACTTTCCTCTGTGTGACTTCTTTCTGTGAATGAACAGGAACATGAAAGGACAGCGATTTGATGATGTAGAAGAGGTGAAGAAAAAAAATGAGGGAGGTGCTGTCAGCCATCCAAACAGATGAGTTTGAAAAATGTTTCCAAGAATGGCATCACATATTTAACTAATGTGTTAAGTGTAAGGGAGGGTAGTTTGAAGGAAACAAGGCTGTATTGTAAAAAAAAAAAAAAAAATACATAGCTGGGGAGGGGGTGGATTCCGGATTTCTTCTTGGTACCCCCTCATAATTTAAAAATAATAAAACGAGGGAGATGTTTAACTACATATTCATTTACACTATGTGTAACCTATGCTCTTCTCATCTTGGTTCTGCAGTGCAGCAGGGTGGTCTGCTCCTCTACGATGTTAGTCTTCAAATGCAAGTGTTTGGTCGAAACATCAAAACAGAACAAATACACGAAGAGTTTGCAGATAAAGTGTCTCCTATTTGTGATGTCTTGAGAAAAGTCTAAGGATGTAATCCTTGATTCCCCAGGGCCAGGGTTGTGCAGGTAGGTTGGCCATGGTATCAGAGAGGACTGGCTTAGAATCCCAGCACTGTTTCTTAAACAGTTAGGTGACCTTGTCTAGTCAGTGACTTCCCAGGGCCTCAAGAATCCCACCTGTAAAATGGAAATAAAGACATTTGTTCACAGTCTCAGGAGAAATGACTGGTTAATATATTGATCTGGGGGGATCTAGATATAGTATATAAATGAACATGTAACATATATCTATTTATATACATAGATATAGTATATAAATGAAATGGTTCCCTGAATGAGAAGAAAACATTAACCACCTCTTTGTGGTTGTAGTGAAGCACCTGTCAGTGGCCAGAATAGTGCTTGCCCAAGGTAAGGCCAATAAACGCTAGGAATTGATTAAATATACCATGTTTCCCTAAGGTGAAATTCTCAACGTGGCCCTTTGAGCCAGTCTTTTTGTCCCACATATTGATTGGTTGGGATTATTTAAATAAAGTGCTTGTGGCCCACCAAGGGGATTGGATAGCTTGATACTAATTCAAATAAGGGGTATGAGACCCTTGCGGGGGTAGAACCATGAAAATAAAGGGCAGGAAACCCTAACAAAGCAACTGTTCCATTTGGGCACCCTGATAGGTTTAAAATGAGCCATATCACTGTGGACAGGGGGAACCTCGCCACCACCAAGAGGAGGAGCCCAAAGTAGAGTATGTCCTTTGGGGATGGATATGCACTGGGCTGCAGGCATAAGGCTGGCAGTTTGAAACCAGCAGCCATTCTGCAAGAGAAAGATGGGGCTTTTCCTACTCCTGTAAAGAGTTACAGTCTCGGAAACTCAAAAGGACAATTCTGCCCTGTCCTATAGGGTGGCTTTGAACTGGCATCAACTCGATGGCAGTGAGATAGACAGTGTGTCTGACCTAAGCCGTGGTATACACAATGACTTCATATGCATGGGAAAGCTAAATATCGAATGAGGAAGACCAAAGAAGAATTGATGCATTTGAATTAAGGTGCTGATAAAGAATATTGAAAGTACCATGGCCTGCCAAAAGAACAAACAAATCTGTCTTGGAAGAAGTACAGCCAGAATGCTCTGGGGAAGCCAGGATGATGAAACTTTGCGTCATGTACTTCAGACATGTTATCAGGAGAGACCACTCCCTCCCTGAAAAAAAAAATCATACTTGGTAAAGTAAATGGGCAGTGGAAAAGAGTAAGAACCCGGGCAAGGGGGATAGACACAGTGGCTGCAACAATGGGCTCAAGCCAGACAGTGTTCTGTGTTACTGAACAGTAGCTCACTGAGTCAAAACTTACCCCATGGCCCCTAACAATAACAACAACAATAAAAGAGCTTTGTAATCGTCTGAGTGGGGCAAAGGTCAGCTCAAAGAGCCTGAGTGCTGAGAGAAAGGCCTGTCTGCAGGGATGGTCTAGAACAGTGGTTCTCAACTTTCCTAACGCCTAGGACCTTTCATACAGTTCCTCATGCTGTGGTGACCCGACCCCAACCATAACATTATTTTCATTGCTACTTCATCACTGTCATTCTGCTACTGTGATGAATCAGGCCACCCCTGTAAAAGCGCCCTTTGAACTCCAGAGGGGTCGCAACCCACAGGTTGAGAACTGCTGATCTAGAAGCTGCCTCAATCACAGAATTGTATCCTAAGTTGTTCACAATTCAGAATTGTAGACTGTTAACTTCCCTAATAAACCCCGTTAACATGAGTATGGTCTGTGAGTTGTGTGTGTCCACCGCAAAGAATTCTTGAACCCAGCAGAGGTTAAGAGTGCCGTGGGAGAAATGGCTGGTGTTATAGTTGGTAAAAATGTTAGCGAGGAGGGGGCATGTATGAGCGCTACCTCATAGGAATCTGTCTTGGGTTGATGCAGATGGTGATTCTCTCCCAATCTTGTGATGTCATACCATCTTTACCCACATTTTACCAACACTTCCAGACACCCAGCACCTTTTAAACTGCGGTGAGCACAGGCTCTTAGGCAGCACCAATCTGCTGTTCTCCTACAAAACTTTGAAGGAACTACACCATAGTGAACAGTGTAACTGCTTTATAAAAACAAGGGACGAAGAATGAAAATGATTTAGAAATCACAGCATTTTAATGAACTGGTTTTACTCATTCATTGTTATATTACTCTTTCTGAAAAAAACAAAAATAAAAACAATAGTTTTCTGAATGTCCTTATACCTGAGAGTGAAACTAGTTCACAAAATAAAACCATATCTAATCCAGTGTCAAACTGGTGACTTAAAGAAATCACTCTTTTTTTTTTTTCCCTTTTTCTGCCTACAAAGAAAGAACACACTGCTCAATGATTCAGTGTTTGGTCATTGGCAGATACCGTCTGTGTCACATAAAACATGTATTCCTTGCTGTTCAAGTTCTATGTGACATACCACCAAATCTTTTCACATCAACTGAAATGTAAATGAAGATTACGAGTTGAGGGAAAAAAACAAAAACCCAAAATGAAAACGTCTCACAAAATACACAAAGGGAACATCTGTGAAGACAACCCCCACCCCACCCCCAACATTTTTAAAGGAATGAGAACACTCCTGTTTTGTTGTTGGTTCTGTTCATTTTAATTATTTTTTGGTCTTTTTTTTTTGGTCTTTGAAGTAAACTTTTTTCTGCTTCAAGGAAGTAGTCAAGTGACGTTTGCAAGTGGAAAACCACAGGCCCCTGGCCAATGTTTACCTTCCTCCCACACGCACAGCTCTCTTTGCCCCTGAAAATTCTCTTCATGATTCTTGTCATGGTTCAGAAAAGTAGGGAGAATGATTTCAAGTATTCAATTCCTATCAAAAATTGGTATCAAAAGTAATAAAGGACCTAATTTCTATATAGTTCCATGTTTTTAAAAAATAACTTATGAAGCAAGAGGTCCCGGCCCTTTACTTGTATAAATATTACAGATTAACTAGAATTTCTTAAGACAACGTGGAGAAGAGTCTGTATTTAGCACCTCAATCATTGATCTTAACGTTGGAAATGTCTCTGATACTGATGGTAGAATCTTGTAAGATGGAGAAATACTGAAAAGGAAAAACAAAAACACAGAAAAGTTAGGAAAATGAACACAATTTCCCAAAATAGGCAAGCTTTGTATTTATTCCTATTACTATATTCGTTTTCAAATTCCACATATATGACATGCCAAATAGTATTAGAACAGTAGGGAAGAGAGTTATAAAGTGAACAAAACCCTTCTGGAGCAATAAGAATTGGCACATCATGGTACAAGACAAGGAAATATTTCATTCTGTTATATAAGTTCGAGCTGACTTGATAACAATGAATGGTGAAAACAAAAAATTATGATCTTCCTGGGGTTTGAACCGGTCTGGCGAAGTAGATTAAGCATTGGGCTGCTAACCACAGTATCAGCAGTTCAAATCCACCAGCCACTCCCCTTAAGAAAGATGTGGCTTTCTATTCCCATAAACAGCTGGTCTTGGCAACCCACAGGGGCAGTTCTATCCTGTCCTATAGGGTTCCATGAAACGGGATTGACTTGATGGCAGTGAGTGGATTGACCTGGGAAGGAAAATGAAGTTCTCTGATTTATAGAGTAGCTGTATGCCACGTGTCTCTGGTGTGTAGTATATAACACATTTGACTTTGAACTAGAAGATACATGTTTTGGGTTCCAGATTTACTCCTTAGTTATTTTTCTTAACTCCTGTTTCCATGATTATTAAAAATAGAACATTTTTACCACTCCGAGTTACCATATGGATTGAATGAGATAATGTGTCAAGTACTTTAAGAAATGTTAGCTACATAATGTAAGATAGTGGTATTATTTTTTTTTAATTGTTGGAAAAGTAACACTTTTATAAAATGAGAAACAGTAGGCCACAGACATGAGCTCCTCAGTTTTAACCAAACACATGTTACCAAGTGTGAGGGTTAATTTTAGGTATACACTTGGCTAGTCTATGGCCCCAACTGTTCCATGTAGATGTTACTATGAATGCATTCATATCGATTATCAGTTGATTTTAAGTAAAGATTCCTTTGACAATGTTCGTGGGTCTCACCCAAACAGTTGAAGGCCTCAAAGTAGAATTATGTTTCCAAGAGAAGAAAAAATTCTGCTTTTAGTGTCTACCACGGAAATCCTGCCTGAATTTCCAGCCTGCTGGATTGTGATACAGATTTCAGACAAAAGGCTGAAATATCAACTCTCCCTTCCTTTTCTATCCTGCTAGATCCTTCCCTATAAATTTTGGATTTGCCAACTTCATAATCATGTGAACGAACTAATGCCTTAAAACTAATCAACCAATCTGTCATAGAAAGAAGTATAACTTTATTATTGTGTTTATTTAGAGATTAAATATGGCTAAGGGAAGAGATTATATATCCATATTCTATCTCACACATGTACACATGCACATACAGGAGTAAGTCAAGAAATATTGCTACTAGTCCACCCACACATGGGTATATTGGAAACAAAACACGTTTAAACATGCCTCTGTGATCTGTTTATGGTTTCAAACAAGTTCTCTTCATAATACCTTTGTCTTAGTCATGTTAAGGTACCTTCCAAAACAAAATCTAATAAAAATGATCTGTTGGGGCACTTAAATTCACGGCAGAGAGCTCAGAATATTATGGTTATTGGTTTCTGGAATTCCAAAGTGATAATCTTGATACAATACTCAAAGAACACCGAACAATTCAATTGTAGGGGCGTTAAAAACAAACAGAAAGCAACACTGGTTAAAAAAAAAGCGGGGGGTAGGAAAGTTGTGTCGAAAAGTTATGTATTATTCCATCAAGAAAATGCACCTGCTCATTCTTTGAGGGCAACAAGGGCTGTCCTAGAAGAATTTTGTTGGGAAACTTTACCTATCCACCCTGATCTGCCTCTTCAGATATTTTTGTTCCCCAAACTCAAAAAAACATTGAAAAGGACGACAATTTGAGTCCATCAGTGATGTGAAAACTGCCATTTTGATGTGGTACCAATCAGTGTGGGATTCTTCAGGGACGGGTTAGATGAAGATGCCGTCAGAAGCCCTTGATGGAAGACACTGAAAAAACTGTAACGTTTTTGCTTAATAAACATTCTATGATTTTATAGCGATGCTTTTATGATGTACCCTCGTGTGTATCTATGTGTGTGCATGTGTGTATGTATGTATACATACACACACTATTGAATATATACATAACTATGGATTATGGATTGTTTCTCTGGAGAACCCTGATTGATAGTGTAAGGGTGGCTACTATGTCATATAGATTTGAAAGGCAAAGCTGCTGTGGTTACCCAAAACCAAACCTATTGCTGTCAGATCAATTCTGGCTCTGAGTGACCCTACAGGACAGAGGAGAACTGCCCCACAGGGTTTTCAAGGCTGCAAATTTTCACAGAAGCAAATTGCCACACCTTCCTCCCACTGAGCAATGAGTGGATTTAAAGCCCAATCTTTGGTTGCGACCCAAGAACTTAACAATGTACCACAGGGCCCCTTGCAGGTAGCTACAGTGCAAAACATCCTCAGAATCGGAGCAAGGGTAAATAAGGAAAAATAACCAGGCTTGATTGTTATTTACTGAGGCACCACGGTGGCAACTAACCAAAACGCTGGTGATTCTAAACCACTGCTGCTCGGAGGGAGAAGATGGGAGGGTCTGCGTTCATGAAGATTGCAGCCTTGGACACCGTGTGGGGCAGCTCCGCTCATACAAGGTAGATGCATGCAGCAACCAAATCGACAATAGTGAGTCTGGTAGTTTTCCTTTTTGTGGCTATTTAATAATATTAAAAGAACTGTAAATTTATGTTCCAGCTCAAATTTACATAATTCCGCTCCATATTTCTATAAATAAGAGGTAGGACATATCATAGCATCTATGGGCTCATCCCACAGTAAGTCGAGAGTAATTACCAGCTAGTATTCAATGGGGTGGCATTAGGTTGTGATCTGCAAAGTCAGCAGTTCAAAACCAACAGCCCCTCCAAGTGAGAAAGACAGAGCTTTCTATTCACAATGTGGTGAATAAATTAGATGGTGTCTGCCTACCAGATAGCCAGGCTGGGGCTTTAAAGGCTTGTCTCCAAACATGCAGCCACCTAGGTGAGATGTCAACTAAGTCCCCATGGAAGAAACACACCAGCATCAGCGACTGAAGGATTGTACATCATCTAATCCAAAGTTGAAGGTGGGAATAAAATAAATCATGTGATCCTAAGTATCAGGGGCTAAACTGTGAGAATCCACTTTGCAGCAGGCTATGGATGAGAGTGGAGCCCAGATACATCTATGGGAACTGCACAGGAAAGAGGCCTCCAGTGATCGCCCTCTCTCCATCAGTGAGGGACGGGAGGAGACGGAGTGCATCCGAGAGATGAGTATAGCAAGTCAAAATGATAAACCCGACTTTAACAGTTAAAATCTTCTCAGTTGATCCCTCCTCTGATGCGTGTTAGGCTTGATCGGGTTTTCAACATTCTGGGTTTTTTTTTTTTTGTTGGCTCATACTGGGATTTATCTCAGATGTGCCATGTCACCGGGGCGAGGGGTGGGCGGGAATCACCCCTTTGAATTTTTGTTACGTTTTCTGTTTTTCAGTATATGAAACCCATGACTGACGAACCTATAGAGACAGCAAAGGTTTCTGGGGGCGGGGGGTGGTGTGGTACAGGCGTGTGGTATGTGTGTATGGGGGAAGAAGGGGCGCTAAAAGGAAGCTGATGTCAAGGAGCTCAGGGAGGAAAAGAATCTCTGAAAACTGACTGTGGTAGCAACTGTACAATATTGCTTGATGTAATTGAACTATGGAATGATCTGTTAACTGTACTAACTCCCAATAAAATGGTTTTGGGGTGGGGGGAAGCAGTTACAGTCTAACAAATCCACAGAGGCAGCTCTGCTCTGTCTACTGGGTCACCATGAGTCAGCACTGACCCCTTGTCAGTGAAGATTCATGAACTTGCATATATTTCCTGACTGATTTACAATATGGTGCCACCTTAGGCAAATCTAGAAAGAAGTAAACAACAAAAACCAAAAGAGCTCATATAGCTAAGTGTTACTACTCAGAGTCAGTTTAAAACGTGTTCCCTCTTAAGACTGAGTCTAAGAGCTTGGGCAAGAAAGTAAACCAGCTGAGCTAAATGACTAATTAGAAATGACAATAAGACAGTCACCACTTTGTTTCACAAATAACTTCCCTTATTTTTCACTCATTCTGTATTTAAACACTCTTTAAATGATCCGACATGACAGCAAACATTTTAACTGTGAATGAGTGAATTAACCTGAATGCATAATAATTATTATTAAAGATAACAAGAATTCAAGTTTTCATATTTCTCCAAAAAGTAATGTTGTTGTTGGCTACCAACTTGACTCTGACTCACAGGGACCCGTGTGACAAGAGTAGACCTGCCCCATAGAATTCCCTAGACCACTCGTTCTGGAGCCACCGGCTAGGAGCAAACTGTGGATTTGTCAGTGAGCAGCCAAGTGTTTAATCATTGTGCCAACTTTCCAAAGTGTCATAGAAGGTATTTTTTCCTCCTCTTCACTTATAATACACTTTTCAATTTCTGATTACTCAAAGGTTTTGCTTTATTATAGTCTATGACTATGACTGATGAGAGAAGGCAGCCGCCATATGGGTTAGCATCGGATGCCCATCCCGAAGTCCGTGAGTGCCCAACGTGCCCACTCTGTTTCCCAGACGGCACCCACCGGCTCCTGACCCGGCATTCTGATTCTGAGACGGAGAAGGGTGTAGAAGAGTGCGCCAGCTGCCATGACAACGGCACAATCCGTCACAATGGCCATCTGCATGCTGTCAAGCAGCTTGGTGGGATGGCCCAGCCCGTAGGGACCTACAACCATGGCACCCCCCTCTCACCCCCCATCTGGGTTGTAGGGTACTCGAAGAATCCCATAATGCACTTTTGCCTACCCCGATCAAGTAGTTACCTTTTCAAGTTCATCCAGCTTTTTGCTATTTTGCTAAAGGCTTCTGAACCTGGGGCTGTCATTGCTTCAAAGTCAACTAACTGAAAAAGAGAGATTCAGAAATGTGATTAAATATGGAGGAGAAAATCTCAGTTTGACATCTGCTCAAACCATTCCAAATAAAAGTCCACAGACTAAGATTTCACATACAACCCCTAGCCCACTTCAACTCCAGCATACCTTCCCTTTGGGAATTTTTCCTGCTACTTCTTTTCCACTTGCCATCAATGCTCCCACTATCACAGAATAAGCTATTACACTGTTGAAATAAAGAACAATTATTAATCATTCCTATTCTATAGCTAATATGCATAAAGCTTACTATGTATTTTCCATCCTGAAGAAGGCTTAATTAATAATTCATTGAGTATTAAAATAACAGTACCTATATTGGCCTTAAAATATTTATTGGGGGGTAGGGAGGGAGGGGAAAATGAGGAACTGATACCAAGGGTTCAAGTAGAAAGCATATGTTTTGAGAATGATGATGGCAACAAATGTACAAATGTGCTTGACACAATGGATGGATGTTTGGATTGTTATAAGAGTTGTACAAGCCCCCAATAAAATGATTAAAAAGAAAATAAATTAATGTACTAAGGATAACTGACCGAAACACATTTTCTTTGAGAAAAAAAATGTTTTTTTCTATTAAGTTTTCTTTCCACAGGGGCTTTCTATTCTAGTGAAATAATAAGTTACAAAAATGTACCCATTTTATTTTTAACATGAGATTTGGCTTCAAAATATATGGGTGCAACATACTTTTCAAATAATCTCAGGCTGCACTAACACACTGATCTGAAACCGATGCCCTCTAAGTGTCCTCTACATGCAAGAGCTCATTCTCTATCTGAATGGTCTATCATGCACCGGTGGATGGTGCGTGGGCAGCACTCAAGAAGCAGTGAGCAGTAGGACAAGCCTCTGGCATTCTGAGCGGGAGTCCCAGCAGCCGGGCAGCTTGGGGCTCAGGGAATGCTGCCGAAAGCTCCCGGGCACCAGAAAAGTGCACGTCGGTACCGGGATGGCTCTCCTGGGAAGGCCGCCCAGTGCTTAGGGATGAGAGACCCATTTAAAGGATGGGGTAAAGGAAGGACAAGAGGACAAAGGCATGGGCTGAACAGAAGAAAGAGCAGGTGTACTGACATAAAGGTATGCAAACAGAGAGGGAAGGCTAGGGAAGAGTGGAACCAGAACCATGAAACATTCCAATGGGTCAGAAAAGAACAGGTGAAACCGGGCGCGATTAGGCTGTGAAATAAACCAGGGCTGGCACTAGCTGCAATGCCTTGAGTTTGGACCCATGCTGGAGGCAGTTTGCTGAGGCTGTGATCAGGTCTAATGGGTGACTTGGTGTTGCACAGAGAGGCGAAGGAAAGAAGCCTGCTGCACGGAGGCAGGCTAGAAAGATTACTGCAGGAGACAAGGCCTGAGCTTAAGGATAAGGAGGAGACACAATCCACATGGTTTAGGGAGTGAACAGTGAATAGATGGGAGATGGAGGGAAAGGGTTAAAGATGAGTGGAGTTGTATTTGCTTCACATACAACCTGTGAGCCAACAGAACTAGTGTGTGGAGAGGGGAAGTAGCTCAATGGCAATGGGTTTGTTTCAGAGATAGGCCTTATACATAACGCATACTCGGTGAACACAGCTAATCATCATTAAGCTGATTGTACAATATGTACGTTCCTGTTTTCTTTCAATGACTCAATATTATTCTAACACTTTGTTACCACATTTAGGAGTCTTACTTTCTAATGCATTCATTAATTAAAAGTAAAGATATTCAAGTATATATTTTTAGCCAAATCATCTTAAGTTTGAATGTGTGCTGGCAAAAGTAAAATACCATTGAAATGAAACATTGCATATGGTGCAGGGAAAAGAGAATTAACAACAACCACCACAACAAAAAACCCCTGATAACACATCTCTTGTTTTAATGGCATTTAAAAACAAACAAAACACCTGATAAATACAAACAAGGAAGCAGAACTTCTTTAAACTTAAAGAAAAATGAAGGAATGGGAATGATGAACCAATGGAATATAACAATTAAGCCCCAAGGGTGGACAATAAGGACTTAGCAAAGATAAAATATTAAAATACACCAAGTACAATGCATGCGTGAATCAACAGATCCCTAGCTTATTAGACCTGTGGCAGCTGCATTCTGAGCACAGCGACCCCAGAGGACAGCGCAGAAGTGCCGCACCAGACTTCTAAGGCTGCAATTTTGCTTTTTCCCCTCAACTTTTTACGTGGCGTTTTATTTTAGACTAGTCACAGTTACAGAAGAGATGCAGCAACCATACAGAGAATATGGCTGTCATCTTGATGGAAGCAGACTGTCAGCTCCTTTCATCCGCAGAGCCACTGGTGGGTTCACATTTCTGGCATTTTCCATTAGAAGTCAAGTGCCTAGTGTTACGCCACCAAGGCTTGCTTCAGCAGAGTTAAGAATACCAAATTAGAACGAGTGTTTATCATTCGAATCTAAGGATATTAAGCATAAAGGAGGGAATTCCTTGGGAATACTTTGCATATTTTGGCATCATATCCAAAAGAGGCAGAAAAAGCATAAGTAAATAAATAAACAAATTAAAATTTTAACTCCTCATGATCCCTGGGACATAGAGTACCCATTATATTTTCTGCCCCTGAGGGTGTGTGGGAAGTCCTGATCCCACTGCCAGAGTGATACCCTGTGCAAATCTAAAGACCAGAGACAACATCAGCGATCTCTGGGGACTGAAATGTAGCAAAATCCAGATTCCAAAACCAAATTCATTGCTGTCAAGTTGATTCTGACTCATTATCTAGAAAATGAAATTCCCAATTCATTAAAAATACCTTCCACTTTAAAAACGGTTTAAACAAAACATTCACAGCACAAAATAATTTGATCTTGAGTTACATTTAAAAAAATGTTTATAATTATAGAGCATCAGTTACCTGGATCCTCGCGAGAGTGGCATTAAATTATAAAAGTAATAAACTAAGGATAAGATTAAGTTACAAACAGCATCAGCCTCCTAGGAAAAAGGAAACATACCCATTAACTTAAAGAGTGGACTATAAACTATCTTTCTATGGGTGATTAGATATCTAGCTAATCATTTATAGCAGGAAAAAGATTGTTTTGTTCCTCCTCTATATAAGACCTGACTTTTTACATTCTTGAATATTCTTTATTTTTTGTATCATTTTTTTCCCCAATGAAAACTCACGGACCAATTTAGAGCAGAATTTCCCCAGCTTACAAAAGAACAACAACAACAACAAAACTTTGACATTTTCTGATAAACATAAAAATCTGCCTCTTTTAATGACATTTGACACGTCAATATATATATTGTAATATGAATAAAATACTTATTAATACCAAATAAGCTTCCCCAATCTACATACACTCCTAACCCCACAAGGATCTAGTAAACCTCCACCCCATCCTGAGAGTTAGTGATCAATATGGTAAATTATGTCCATAAAATGCCTGATGCTTAGCTAAATGTACAAAAGGATTCCAGTCAAAGAAGCGAGGGGACCTTCTGAAGGGCCCAGGCACCTATTCAGCGTGTCTAACACACTGCGGGCACCGTGGCAGACGAGCGACACACAGGCGAGCATGCCAGAGAGCTTGCTCAAGGAGCCTCTGACTCTCGCCAGGGCAGGCGACCGTGGAGGGACGCTCGGCCTAGGAAGTGGCCGTCAGGTGCAAAGGACAGAAAACCTCAACCTCGTTTCCCTGCCAAATAAACTGTATCATAAAATTGAAATAAAAAAACTCATTATAAACATAAGTAACCACCACAGTGATAGGAAAAAAACAGAATATAAGGGGGGAAATATAGACTATGTTCATTAAGTATTAACCGTTTTTCATTAAAATCTTGAAGACCAAACTTATGATACTGTATAGCAAACTTATGATAATATATAGTCACATAGTAGGTTCCAACTATATACATTTGCCATTTCCCCCAAGTACTATGGTTACTAAATTTTTTTAATGAAAATATTAAAAGAGAAATATTTATAGGTCAAATAAAACTGGTATCAGGTATGTTCTACTATAATGAAAGAACAGGAATCTTAAGAATTCTACCCAAGAATCACAGGAAGAGAAGATAAAATAGAAGTAAACAAAGACTTACCCCAAATTCTGACGACAGAATTAATACCTTTCCTTTTGCTGTCAGGTCTTTATAAAGTGCATCTATTTCAGCATGATATAATTGTGTTCTTTCTTCTGTGGTTTGTGTTTCCACAGAAAATAGTATATTACCAACTCTAAAAATACAAGAACGAGTGTAAAAGGCACACATTATACAATCCAGAGTCACACAAAGACAGCCAAAAAAAAAAAAAAGAGAGAAAGCACAAGAGAAACAGATCTAAGAGTCTATCCTGCATTTTTAAATGCAGGCAGGAAGGCATGCTTCCTAAGTATGCAACTATTTATATAAAAGCTAAAGGTTAATTGCTATCCTGCTTATTCCAACCATATGCATATTTTATATGCGCTTAAGCTACTACAAGGAAAATAAATATACTTAATAAAAATGTATGTAAATGACTAGCAAATATTTCATCAAACAGCTATTCCATTATGATTGAAAATGAGGATCAAGAACTATGCTATGAGGAAGTTCAGGGAGTACATTTTAAAATTAAGTTTCTGCTGCAGGCTACGTAGCTGGAAGATGTAAATCCTTAGATGCTTTGGGGAAAGCACACCACACTTGCTGCTCTGGAGGGGGAGTAGCAAGGCCATAGGTTCTTACAAGGCCACATGTAGCTCCATCACATAGCTCATCCGGAGCCCAAATGTAGGAGCAACTAGATCTACATTTGAAGACACGAAATAAAAACCAGGATATTGATAGGGAGTGACCTGAAGAGTCAATCCAACTATTATTTTATGATGGAAAAATAATGGAGATTGGAGAATTATATTCTTTGTTTAGATGTAACTTAGCTAGAAATCCTCCACAGAGGTAACCTGGTGCTAAACCCCTCTCTCTTGTCTTACAGAGTATCCTATGGTAGTGTCTGAGTTTCCTCCCTCCCTTCACTAAGGGCCAAGAGCAGCAATATCAGGTCTGTTTCCTTGAGATTCAGGGTCCCTAAGTAATGGAAGCTCTGTAACACAAGATCCTTGTTAAAACAAGACTCTGTTTCCCTAGCTTGTACCTGTCATTCCAAGATTTGTGTCTGTCTCAAAGAACTGGTTCACTCAACCTGTGCGTGTGTACACACACACACAACCATATATACTCGAGTATACGCCGACAATATCAGCCGAGGCACTTAATTTTACCACAAAAACGACATTAAAACTGTGCTGAACAACTCGGCTAATACACAAGTGCACACACACACACAATTGTGAGAACAGAGGGAGGGGAAGAATCAGCATTTGGGGGAAGGATTCCCTGTCCCCATCTCTCCTCTCCTTTCCAATGCATGTGAAAGTAAAACTTAAAATCTTTGAATCCACCTGGTATCTGTAATTTAACAATGGTGACCGGGCAATGTGGGCCCTCTTGGTGCCCACCCTACAGCATCTTGGCGACCACAAAGGGATAATTGCAGGAACCTTCTGGTAAGCTGAGAAACCCCCTTTAGGGAACATTTCCCTGCTGGTTGGGAGGCTCCTGCACATTACCCAGATTAGGGAGGCCAGGGACAGGAGCCCTGAAATCTCTCTTTCACCAAGGCCCTTAACCCTGAGGGCTCTCTTCATGCTGCTGCTCCTCCATCTCTCAGTTGCCTTCATCCAGGATTCAGGATTCTCAGCCTCTGGTTTGGCCACCCTTCTGAGTAAGTGTATTCTTTGTGTCCGGTAAGCACACTTTTGTATCTGTAAAGGCCCCAAATCTGTCTCCACTGGAAGATTGAAGCTAGGCGATCTCTGTGCCACTGGCAATCTGTTTAAGAGATCTCTGCATGTCTGCTCTGTTGGGCTGAATCTGGGAGATCTCATCTGTCTCTGTCAATCTGATACTGAAATAAGTTTGTAATTCTAGTTTGTTGGTGGGCCAATCTCCTGCTATGGTAGAGGAACCTTTCTTCTGGGGGCTGATGGCTCTAGGGCTGTCAGTTCTTTCATGGCGGTGCCATGTGAGAGACCTTTTACCTATGGGCTAGTTTAATATTAGCCATCTGTTTTGGAACAGATTTATTTCATCTGACCAGCTAGCCTTGTGCCATCCAACTGTAGCATAACTCGTTTAGAAAGATATCTCTTCTAAAGTCTCAAGTTGAGTGACTGAAAGACTAGCTCCCCTGCTTCTCGATAAGGGGCCTTTGTGTAAGGCCCCAGTGAACTAGGGCCTTTCTCTTGCAGACAGTGCAGGCTCATCTCACTTTCTTGGTTAAGAAAAATAAGGGCGAGGGGCAGGGAGAAGGGAAAGATCAACTACATTTCTATTTCATAACCTCAGAAACCACGCAGCAATTTTTGCTACATCACAGCTGTCCCTCTGAGTTAGTGTCAACTTAGTAACCAAGTGTATGCTAAAATGTAAACATTGGGGGGAATCTTAGGAACTGAACTGGGATAGAAGAGAAAAAGTTAAAATCAAGTGAAGCACATTTCAGCAGTGCACATTAAATAACTTTAAATTATTTATGAATTAAAAATATTTGCTGTGATTAAGGTCATACAGTTAATAAATATAGTTACATATGTATACATGTAAATATCTTCTAAATAGTAAGTTCATTTTTTTCTAACTGTAAAGCATGATTATAAGCAGCCTACAAGAACTCATTGTTTAAAAAAAAAACTCACTGTTAAATATCATGAAAACTGTAGCTGTCTTAGTGAAAGTTTAATTATGAAGAATTGTTTTAGGCCATAAAGATAAAGGGTTTACTGCTAGTCTAGAAATATAACTCATTCTTTGAATGATCTGATTTCTAGGAGGGGGGTGGGTTAGATTTACCAGACCGCATGGTGTCTCAGAAAGAGCTGAGGATCCAGCAAAGGGACAACTTGAAACCATTCCTCCCATGAGGTCATTAACACTTACAGGAAGACAGTTAAACTACTGTGAATGTGGGGCATGCGTCTTATGAGTGTCTGCAAGTACAGCATGGGTGATTGCTGGTCTGATTCTTTTGGAGCTATCTGCTTGCCTATCGATTCCATGGAATTTGCCTTTTGATTAGTGCCCTTTCGGGTTAGTTTGTCTGCCTTCCTTTGAAATGTGTATATCACACTCTATTAGTAAAGTGTAACATTTAAGGCGAAAACCCACTGAGGGAACATAATTTAACCTGAGCGGAGGGGCTGGAGAAGAGACAGAAGGTAAGTTTTTGTATTTTGTTTACTTGAGAAGGAAAAAGAAAGCAGTCTTAGAACGGAAGGTCCGGTTGCGTCAGAATGTGAAAGACGGCAAACTCGGACTTGTCGGTAAGTAATAAACCGAAGAAAGTGAGTGATAGAAAAGTTTGTTTCAAACAAGAGGCAAGAAAGAGATTTGAAACCTCTGTGGCACTGAGTAAATTATTCTTAGAATAAAGAAAAATATTCTTGGAATAAAGAAAAGTTGTGAATCACTGCAAATTATTGCCTGGTTGATTGTATGTTCTTTTTTTTTCTTCTATCATTTTTTAAAAATCTTTTTATTGGGGCTCATAAGGCTCTTATCACAGTCTGTACAAACATCAATTGAGCAAAGCACCCTTATACATTCGTTGCACTCGTCATTCTCATAATTCACCTTTCACTTGGGTTCCTGGAATCAGCTTGGTTTCCCTTTTTTTCCCCGTCCCCCTCCCTCCCCGATCCCACCCCTGGTCCCTTGATAGTTTATAAATAATTATTATATCTTATCTTACACTCCCCGGCGTCTCCCCTCACCCGCCTCCCCATTGCCCAATGCAAGCGATCATATTAGGTGTATTTGGTCAGTGGAAGTAAAGTTGAGGAAAAGATTGAAAATAGACCATTAAAAGTTTGGTAACTGAAGGCTGGTGGTATCTGAAATGTTTGGATGTGATTATTTTGAGATGTTTCCTTTTATTAGTTGACTTTGTCTGGTTTACATTAATTTATCTCAAAAATTATAATATGCATTTGTGAGTATGTTTACTGTGACTCAGCCATGGCCATGCCAAGCTTTGTCACTTACTGATGAACTTTTGATTTGTTGATGGTGCCCGGCTATCAAAAGAGATAGCGTCTGAGGTCTTAAAGGCTTGAAGATAAACAAGAGGCCATCTAGCTCAGAAGCAACAAAGTCCACATGGAAGAACACACCAGCCTGTGTGATCACGAGGTCCCGAAGGGATCAGTTATCAGGCATCAAAGAACAAAAAATCATATCACTGGCTGCACACCTCCATGATATGATCGCTGAAGACAAGCGGGTGCATAAGCAAATGTGGCGAAGAAAGCTGATGGTGCCCGGCTATCGAAAGAGATAGTATCTGGGGTCTTAAAGGCTTGCAGGTGAATAAGCAGCCATCTAGTTCAGAAGCAATAAAACCCACATGGAAGAAGCACACCAGCGTGTGCGATCACGAGGTGCCAAAGGGACCAGGTATAAGGCATCATGAAAAAAAAAGAATATATATATATATATATATATATATATATATATATATACACATATATATGTGTGTGTGTGTATATACCATAGTGAATGAAAGGGGAAGTGCAGAGTGGAGACCCGAGGCCCAAGTGTCGACCACTGGAGATCCCCTCATAGAGGGGTTTAGAAGAGGAGATGGGTCAGTCAGGGTGCGATGTAGTACCGATGAAGAACACAGCTTTCCCCCAGATCCTGGATGCTTCCTCCCCTCAACTACCATGATCTGAATTCTACCCTGCAGGACTGGATAGGGCAGAGGTTGTACACTGGTGCATATGGGAGCTGGAGGTACAGGGAATCCAGGGTGGACGATACCTTCAGGACCAGGGGTGTGAGGGGCGATGCTGGGAGAGTAGAGGATGAGTGGGTTGGAAAGGGGGAACTGATTACAAGGATCCACATGTGACCTCCTCCCTGGGAGATAGACGGCAGAGAAGTGGGGGGGGAGGGAGACTCTGGATAGGGCAAGATATGACAAAATAACAATCTGTGGATTATCAAGGGCTCATGAGGGAGGGGGGAGCGGGGAGGGAGGGGAAAAAAAAAAGAGGACCTGATGCAGAGGGCTTAAGTGGAGAGCAAATGCTTTGAGAGTGATTAGGGCAAAGACTGTATGGATGTGCTTTATACAATTGATGTATGTATATGTGTGGATTGTGATGAGTTGTATGAGCCCCTAATAAAATGTTTTAAAAAAAAACAACAAAAAATACCAATGTCCAAAGCAGAGAAGAGGGTGGGGGGAGACGTCAGACAGTGTAACATATGACAAAATAATAAGTTATGAATTATGAAGGGTTCATGAGGTAGGGGGAGTGATGAGGGAGGGGAAAATGAGTAGCCGATATTAAGGACTCAAGTAGAAGGCAAATGTTTTGAGAAGGATGATGGCAACAAATGTACATATGTGCTTGACACAATGGATGTATGTATGGATTGTGATAAGAATTGTACGAGTCCCCAATAAAATGATTTAAAAAAATACCAATGTCCGATAGAGGTTTATTTACATTATTTCTCCAGCTGATAATGGTGCCTTTACAGTGGACCATAAGAATATGTAATGTATGCCTTAGACGTATGAATGGATCTTGAACTTACACTTGGTCTAAGCCTTAACCGAAGAACAATTTGTTCTTATGGGGGTACCCCTTGTGCATTGATCACTGAAGATGTAAGTGTATGGCAATGTGTTAAAAAAAAAAATCAGATGGTGCCCAGCTATCACAAAGAATGTGTCTGGGGTCTTAAGGCTTGGCCCCAAACAAGCAGTCACTTAAGTGAAGTGTTAGCCAAATGCACACAAAAGAAGCACATCAGCCTGCAGTGGTCAGAGGATTATTAATAGTATAACCCATAATCAGAGGGAAGAATTGTATTCAAGCTCAAATCCCCAGTACTTCAAAGGTTATGACCATGAGGGGCAAGATCCACTGCAAAGTTCTCACATAAATTCAGTGCCTACTGAGTTCCTTCTGATCATCAACCACGAATATTTCCACCCTCAACAAATCTCACAGATACGAGAAATTACTATGAAAAGTGGGGGATGATAGAGAGTGACCTGAAGAGTTAAGCAACTATTATTTTATGATGGAAACATAATGTGGTTAGGAGAATTATATTCTTTGTTTAGAGGTAACTTAGCCAGAAGTCCTCCACAGCTGTGACCCTGAGCTAGGCCCCTTATCTTATCTCATAGAATATCCCGTGACAGTGTCCAGGCTCCCTTCCTCTTCTCACTAAGGGCCAGGAATTGCATACTAAGTCTGTGTCCTTGAGAGTTAAGGTCTCTAAGGAATGGAAGCTCTGTAACACAAGATCTGTTTTCCTAGGTTATAGCTGTCATTCCAAGATTTGTGCATTTCTGAAAGAACTGTTTGATTCAGCCTGTATATGTAGTCTGTGAGAACAAGGGGATGGGGAGATCAGCTGGGGGGAGGATGCCCCCTTTCTCCTTTCCCACGCATGTGAAAATAAAACTTAGAATCTTCTGAATCCACTTGGTTTCTGGCAATGGTGAGCAGGCAATGTGAGCCCTGTTGGCGCTCACCCCACAACAACATGACTCAAGAGAAATGGCCTGAAGATGGAGCTCTAATGGGATGGGATGACCAGAAGCCCAGAGATGGAGAAATGGAACAAGAAGCCATCCAGACTGATGAACAGACCAGGCTCCTTTAGGAAAATGGCGCACAGCGTACGCTGGACATCCTGTTTGAGGTCATAGGAAGAAGTCTTTGAGCGCCTGCAGAGGGAGTGGCTTGGGTGCCTCCAGACAAAGGGAAGGTGGGCTCTGAGTGGAAGATAGCTGCCCACTGGAGACCTTTAGGAACATTAATGTGGTGGTGACATGTAGATCAACAGAACAGATAGGGACACCAACTATGAGTCACTTTGAGAGGTTATGAAGCCCAGAGCATGGGCACGGACAAGGAAGGAGGTATGAATAGTTGAAAACAAACAAACAAACAAACAAACCCCCAAGCCCAAACTCACTGCCATCGAGTCAATACGGGCTCCTAGGGAACCCCCTGCGGGTTTCCAAGATTGTAACTGTTTGAGGGAGTAAAAAGCCCAATGTTTCTTCTGCGGAGCTGCTGCTAGTTTCAAACTGTAGACTCTGAATTGCAGCCCAGCGTGTAAGCACTGTGCCACCAGGGGAAAGAGGCTACCCTTCTGAGGAACCAATTTTATATACTATTTTATTAAGTACTTCTTTTCTACCTGGGCTGCACATGAAGGTATACCTCATGGACATGGACAGTGGCAGGAGAAATGCTCACCAAATGTTTTCAGCCAACCTGACACTCCTCTTCAGGGGAAAGTACTTTTTGTGGGAAGGTATTTTGATTAAGTGGGTTGGGCTGGAGACACTTCAAAAATAAGGACAAGCAAGAAAATTTGAAAACTGTTAAATGTGTGTATAGAAATGAGGGCCTGTGTGAATCAGTTCTGACATGGAACCTGAAGTAGAGGGTTTTTGTTTGTTTGTTTGAGAGAGAAAAGCATGTAGAAAAGCCAGGGCCCTAAAGGCAGAGAAGCCAGAAGAATGTAAGCCACCTGCCCACCATTAGACGGGGAGAAATCACTGGGCGTGGCTCTGATGGTCCACAGGCTGTGAATCTGCGGAACATGCAGGTGCCTAGTGGGCAGGAGCAGGGGGAGGAGAGGAGAGGAGAGCTCAAGGTAATGTCGTCTAAAATGCAAAGGATATGCAGGCACCACGGTGACATCCCAACCCAAACCCATGGCCATTGAGAAGGCTTCCCCACAGCAAGCTGGGAGGATCGAGCAGAACTGCCCCATAGGGTTTCCCCACAGCTGGTCACCACAGCTTTTCCCTGCAGAGTGGTTGATAAGCGAAAATCACCAACTTGTCAGTGAGCAAGCTGAGTGCTTAAGCATCGTACTACTAGGGCTTTTGGTTTGGATATCAGATGTATATAAAAGTATAGTGCTATTTATAACATTTAAAAAGGACACCTCCTCCCCAGAAAATGGTCAACAACAACAAAAGTAAGGGAACCTCTTGAATATCGATAGAGTGGGACACTATGCAGTGATTATAAATGCTTACAAGAATACGACATGGAAAATGCTCAAGATGAAGTAACAGAAAGGCTTTAAAAATCAGGTTACCAAACAATATAGCATAATCACATTTTTAAAAAAAGAATGATTTTTATTAAAAATCTAAAATATTATAACATCTGTAAGAGTTCCCAATAAAATGATAAAAAATCTCTAGCGCTTTGCTTATTTATATATTCCAAATGTTTACTAATATGACTGCATTTACTCTTGTAATACATGTAAACCTATATTACAAAAACAAAACTTTACAAGGGCTTCACTTTGCCATTGTAAATCTTATTTTTGTTTTGTTAGTAAATGACTTTTGAAACTTCCTGAATACAGACGAATGCTTTACACAAACTGTTAAGATAATATGCTTAATATCCATAAAGCTATTAGATACAGCACAGTCAGAAAAGTGATCTCCAGATGGGTACCCATAGTATAATGTTCATAAGCATATCAGTTGTAGCCAAACCCGGGACCATGATCATTTTATTTCAGGACAAGAGCGAACACCCACTATTGCAGGGGCCGTGGGTTATCTACTGTGGCTTCTCTAGCCAAAGCCTCTTGCCCAATGATCTTTTCCTGCACGGGTCTGGTACAAAGGTGGGGGAAGACACTGATAGGATTCACCTGTGAGTAACTGTGATTAGGATTCACTGGAATGTCATCCTGCTGCGTATTAAACGAGCTCTCTGAGAAGTAGGCGGTGGGGATCACACTACCAGCAAGAGCCAGGAGTGGAGCCTGTCCTTTGGACCCTGAGATTCCTACACAATGAACATCCGGATCCAGAAGATGCCTGTGACATCAGAGGAGCAGCAGCAGCAGAACCAGGAGCCAGAGCGGTGCATTTCCCTGCCCACAGAGCAAGGGAAGCTGAATGCTTTGGGGTTTGAGGCTGGCTTGTGGAGTGGGGTGCCTCTATGCACTCACTTAGGGGAGCTGCGACTGCTGACCTACAGGAGCTTGAGCTGAGTGCCTTTGCTTTGGTGCATTTAGTAGTGCTGAAAGATCTCTGTAACATGTCCTGATGGACAACTGTATACTGAGCATTTCCGACTTGGATTACAACTTCCTTGCATTACTAACTTCCGTCACCAACCCGTTAGTCATGAGTAATGTCAGTGAGTTCTGGGTAGCCATCGCAATGGATGTCAGAACCTAGCGATAAGAGGAGAATAACAGACAAGACAACACAACTATAATAGTTTTTGGTAGAGCCATGCACATGCATACTTCTGACTGTAAGTTTCCACTTCACACCCACACCGCCAAAGCATACATACTTGTCTCCTGTTATAGTGATCGTGAAGCCATCATATTCCTTCCCTGGATCTTTGAGGCTGGGGACTTTTGTGTTGACAGTGAACCCATCCTTTGTTTTAGTGTTAAACTGCTTTCAGGAAAGAAGAAATTGATGTTACTTGTCTTTAGTTAATCATAACCCCCTTCTGCATTTTTGTAGTGCTGCTCCAACCTGAATGTGTAGAAAGAGAATCGCAGAAGTCGCCTGCAGTTGGTTACTGAGGATTCCCTTCCTGTCCCCGTGCCCATGCCAACGCTGGCAACCACTGTGGCACTCTCCCCGGGCCCTGCTGCAGTCCGGCTGCGGCTCAGCACAGAAGGCATCAGCCCTTCTACTCAGCAAAGGGCTCTGCTCGTTTCAACCAGCTCTAATCCTCCTTCCTCCCGTGCATCGTTCTCTATAAACAGCGAGCTTGATTATCAGTGGAGTAGCTGTACTCAATATACTAAAAAACAACTTATGTTCATGTTAGTGCTCCTTCCAAAGCACTCTGGGCCTAGTAGGAATTTTCTGAAAAGTCCCTCGGATTATATTCACCAAGTGGAGAATTCCATTTACACACGCCCCCTCCTCTCTGGCTCTGCAGACCACTCTATGTCAAGGGGAGAGCACAGGAGCCGTAAGAATGGCCTTTAGGGAAAATGAGCACGAAGGCAGCTCCAGCTGTCCATTTTTGTGTTTGTTCCCGTTGCTAAGGATACACACACACCAATTCAACAGTTTCTGTGTGAAGGTCGACTGCATCCTTTTAGCTGTGCAATCCCTGTCAGACTCCTTTCCTAAATTGTCCTCTGCATTAACATGAACTCACTGCTCGCAAAGGTTCCTATTGAATCTTCTGAGTTGCTGTTCTAATTTGACCCCGAATACAGAGTTCTTAAAAGAGTGTAAGACTCAAGGCAGCTATTGTTTAATAGCTAACCTCAACTTGTTTTAAGAAGACTTCAGGATATTGTTGAGGGTTAATCTTTGAAACTTAATTCAAAAACATCAGATGTCAACTTTTTGTTGACAACGTCTGCAATAATACTGAAATGCCAATAGTCACTCTGTCCACTGCCCCCCAAAAGTGCCCCTAAATTCAGTTATTTATTATTGTCATTTTGTTAGGATCAATGGACTGGAACTAAGAGCACTGACAATGAAGTAAAAAGCAATCCTGCTTCATATGACGAGCATAGGTATGCATAGGTATAGCTTCATATGCGAGCATATGGCGGGAAAGGTAGTTTAAACAAGCAAGACAGATTAGGTGTCCACTGCGGGCCCAGAGAACACAGGTGGGAAACTGGAGGAGAACTGGGGCCTCAAGCACCGGTAGACAACAGTGGGAAATGAAACAGGAGAATCTGTCACTAAGAACAAGATTTTTATAAGGAATACACAGTATGGAAAAGGAGAAACTTCGTTAGACTCTGACTATATGCCAATTTTCATTTAATTCACACAGCATCCTTGTAAAATAGGGTATGAACTTGCTCTTAACAGATGAACTAAAGTTGGTGAGATTAAGTACCAAACTTGAGTGACAGAGTAAGAATTAAACCCAGTCCTTTATGACTCTAAACTTTACATTATTTTCTCATATTCTTTTCTATGAAATCTAAAGTGCATTGAAAGTTGGCTTTCCAAATTCTGGGAAGATGTTGTCATAAAAAAACAACCATTGTTCCAAACCTCCCTCACAAATATAAAAAAATACAAGAAACTAGTGCTGGCCTTTGAGGGACTCTGGAACTATGAAGTGCAGGAAAGCAGTGGGGAAATGCAGACGGGCAAGAATCAACAAGTCCCATAAGGGTAGGAAAAAGCCTCTCCTATGGTCTCTGCCCCTCCTCCAGCCAGACAGGTTGCCATCTGCTGTCTATACAAAGACAGGGTGCCATACTTCTTCCCTAAAACCAACAAGCAGATAGAGCATGGGGAAAAGGGGGTCCATTTATACTCTAAATGCCCAGACACCACTGGTTTCAAGCTGACTGTGAACTGCTCCAGAGGGAGTCCACTCAGTAGACTGTCCTCCTACTCAGGACTTCACTTACCTCCCTGCACACTCCATAGCTCAGGCCCCTAAGCCAACAGGGCAGCCCTCCCAAGGGACCAGCTGTGGTCTGTCTGCTCCCTCTTTTGGGAGACACAAAGGACTGCTGACTTAGGCTGCTGGGTGCTGAAATCAGGCATCTTTCGTGGAGGCTACACCCATAGACAACATCCTGACCCGAAGGGAGAGCAACAAGACAGATTCCGTGGAGATCCATGTGGAGTGGGACAACACTTCCCCCACCCACACTCACCTGTAAGCCTGGTGTGAATTGTTATGTAAGGGTCCTGCAGCGGACTCTGCTCCCATGTCAGTACATACTCCCTATGAGTCCACAGCTCTGGCCTCCGAATCCAACACTTACATCTCCCTGAGGGTCAGTCAGGATTCGTTGGCTGCCATTTCCATTGGGGACTGAGGATTGTTGACTGAGGCAGAAGTGTTGAATGGAGCCTGCACTTGGAACCAACCATCTACTGGGGAAGGCTCTGATAGCAATAAGTCAGCCTTCCTGTAGATATGGCCAGAGCATGACACACCTTCTCCCACCCAGTCTGGTGGAAACTGCAACAGAAAGCTCCTGTGGTGGAGTCAGTCCCCACAGTTAGCACTGGATCTGCTTCCCATGTACTTCATAGCTTAAGCCTCTGAAACCAGCAAACAGACCTCCCTGGGGATGAGTGTGGTTCTGTCTGCACCCCCCTAAGGTGGTTGCTGAAGACTGTTGACTGAGATTGCCGTTTGCTAGGAGTAGGCACACTCATAGCCAGTACACTATGGGTTGGGTGCTGTTAGCAACAAAGCAGACCTCCCAAAGGGTCCATATTCAGACTACTCCCCGCAACCAGTCACTGCCAGCTGGAGAATGACTTGAACTCCCACAGAGGTTCCCTACAATGGAGTCAGGGGGCAAGCTACTTAACTGGAGACTGCTCCCCTAACTCCTACAGGGAAACTGAGACTACAAAACACCAACAAGATCCTTTCTTAGAGGTCCTTCTGGAGACATGCCACAACCGATACCTCCTGAACCAGAGGACAATCTGCTAGTGCTCTTTCCCTGAATTCTAGCTCAGACTAATAAGTAGCCTCTACAGACCAAAGAAAACTCTGGACAAAACCAGAGGGCACCACCCAGCCTGAAATGAGACTCAATGGGTGTGGGTTTTCCAATGGAAATGTGATTGCAGAACAGAGTAGGGAAGGGAGTAATAATGAGAGAGGGGGAACTGCACCCCCTGGAGGACAGATTGATTAGTACATGCTACATTGCCCGAGTCGGAATTCTTGCTGGCGGGCAAATGGACCACAGTGTGTTTGTTCACTGGTGTGTTTGGGAGAGATTAAAAGTTGAAAAGTGAGATTTGGAACTTTAAAATGCAAATTAAACCCAGAAGGGAGAAGGAACTATCAGAGAAATGGAGAAACGCAATATGCAGGGCCCATGGCTCTGCCCATCTAAGAGTTTCTCCAGCAGAAAATAGTATGGGCGAAACCATCAAACACTGGGTAAAACTGAGTATGTTTAACCTTAGAAATTCAGGGCCCTAACAAAATAATCACAAGGCACACAAAGAAAAGCGATAACAATGTCTCATCCAAATGAGCACGACAAAAGGTGTAAAAGCACATCTGGAAATGACCAATAATGTAAAAAATAAAGACTATAACAATGTTAAAAGATAACTAAAGAACTAAGAGAAAACATAAAGGGCTAAAAAAAAAAGGATCTAAAATGATCTAAAAAAATGAGGATCTAAAAAAGGAGACAATGTAACTGAAATGAGAAACGCAATAGGTTAGACCAACAGATTTAATCAAGCACGTTGAAGGGTAAGAGAATTGAAATTATGCCGAGGAGGCTGACTGCAATAGACGGTGAAGCGCAGTAGGAGCAGCGGCTCAAGCAGTCTGAGCATGGATCAAGGCAGTGGTTCCCAGCCTTCCTAAGGCCGCGGTCCTTCAATACAGTTCCTCATGGTGTGGTGACCCCACCCCAACCACAAAATCATTTTGTTGCTACTTCATAACTGTAATTTTGCTACTGTTATGAATCGTGCGACCCCTGTGAAAGGGTCATTCAACCCCCAAAGGGCTCGTGACCCACAGGTTGAGAACCGCTGGATTTTAGAACGACAAGAAGCCTACTGTGTACATCACGGGGATTTCAAAGGAGATGGGAGAGAGAAAAGGACAAAAAGAATAGTTGGAGAAATAATAACAGAAAAATTCTCCAATCTAATGAGGGATTTGAATCTACAAATCCATAAGGTCAAGGTACCCAAGCAAGAGAAACCAAAGACATCTACATCAATGCACATCAGTCAGGCTCTTACAGTTTAAATTCCTGACCGTAGTGACACAGAAACCGCCACATAGAAAGGATCTAAAGACGATTAAATACTGATTTGTCCTCAGAAACACTGAAGGCCAGAAGGAAGTGGAGTGATCTATTAAAGTGCTCAAAGAAAAACAAGCACACAAACAGTGAACCAAGACTACTTACTATTCCCTTCCTGAAACTGTCCTTCAAAAGTGAAGGTGAGATGAAAACATTTCAGACAAGCAGGAGCTAAGAGAGTTACTGTCCACCCGAATGAGCCTGCCTGAAACACCAAGTGGAGATTTGAGATGGAAGGGAAGAGACCCTATAAAAATAATTTAAAGCAATACATCAAAAGGTTCATAACAAAAGAACGATATGGATAAATAGAGGGTAAAGTTAAGTACAATTATACTTAAGTATACATAGGTATAAGGTAAAGTATTCATGCTTGAAAATTCTAAAACTTGTATTCTTCATGTTTTTAATTATAAGTACATTTAAAAAAGGGATTATATGACACATGAACTATAGACATGATTAGTGAAAAAACAACAAAATGTGGCAGAGAGGAACAGTATATAGAATTTGTTCTATGTTATTGAAGTGATGTTGGTACTAACTTACCCTACCACCCACTGCCATAAAGCCCATTCTGACTCAAAGCAACCCTATAGAACAGAGCAGAATTACCTCACAGGGGCAATTCTGTCGATCTTTCTGGGAACAGAACATCTCATCTTTTTTGTGTGTGGAGCCACTGGAGGGGCTAAAATACTGACTTTACAGTTAGCAGCCCAACACATAACCCACTACACCACCAACTCTCTGTACTCTCAAAACCCAAACCAAACTCAACTGCCACTGAGTTGATGCCGACTCATAAAAACCAGATGAACTGCTCCTGGTGGTTTCTGAGACTGTAACTCTTTACAGTGGTAGGAAGCCTTGTCTTTGCCCAGGGAGCAGCTGGCTGATAGTTTTGAACTACTGACTCTGCAGTTAGCAGCTCCATGTGTAACTATATTTGTATAAGCCGTTTCATATAATATTTATGGTACCTACTAGGACTATAGCTTCTAAAAATATGTAAAAGAAAAGGAGGGAGCCAACATGGCTCGCTATAATGAAACAACACACGAAAGCAAGCAGTTCTTGTTGTTAGGTACCAACAAGCAGGTTACGACTCAGAGGGAGTGACCATGCATAACAGGACGAACCACTGGCTGGTCTTGCATCATCCTCATCTAATCTTTATGTTTGAGTCCATTGTCGGAGCCACTATGTCACTCCATCTTGTGAAGGTAATCATAAAAAAGGCTTACGACACAAAAAACAGAGGCAAAATTAAGACACTTCTCACTCCACTTGACAGTGAGTGCAAACGCTCCATTCAAAAGGCAAAGAGTGTGGCAGCATAGATACAAACAATTGTACAATGCTGCTCAATGCGATTCCACTATGGAATGAAATATGCATTAACACCAAAATAATAATAAATTTTAAAATAAATAAGACAGCATATGATTCAACTATATGCTGTTTGCAATTTATACATCTTAAACCAAAGGATATAAATATATTGGAAATGAAGGTTGCACACGCAAAAGGAATCCATGCAAATAAAAGCCAAAACTTGAGGTGGCAATCAACATCAGACAAAGTAAATTTTAATATAATATCTTTTTAAAAATAATTGGACTTTATATAATGATAAAAAGACAATTAAGAAGATTTAACAATCATAAATAAACATGCACCCAGTGTCAGAGCACTTAAGTATGTAGTAGCAACCATAGATGGAACTGAAAAACAGATAACCCAGCTGGTCCCAAGGACTCAAGTAGAAAGCAAATGTTTTGAGAATGATGGGGGCAACATATGTACAAATGTGCTTGACATACAATGGACAGTATGTATGGATTGCGATAAGAGTTGTATAAGCCCCCAATAAAATGATTTATATATAAAAAAAGAAGTGTAAAAGATATACATGAAAAAGTTAAAGGATGGATTAAAAAATTGGAGAAATGTATTATATATAGCAGATTAAGAAACGTATGTTCTTTTTGCTCCTTTAAAAAAATCATTTTATTGGGGGCTCGTACAATTATTATCACAATCCATACATCCATCCATTGTGTCAAAAACATATACATTTGTTGCCATCATCCTTCTCAAAACATTTGGCTTCTACTTGAGCCCTTAGTATCGGCTGCTCATTTCACCCCTCCCTCCCCACTCCCCCCTACCTCATGAACCCTTCATCATTCATATATTATTATTATTAATTTGAGTATGTTTTTAATATAATAAATCCAACCTAACTACAGAAGAAATACTAAGAAGCAATAAACCTGCTAGTAAAAACAAACAAAAAAACAGATACACATAAATGTTAATACTAAATAATAGTTGGAGACTTTACACACCACTTTTAATACTTGACAGAGCAAACAGAAGACAATAATAAGGAAACCGAGAACCTGATTGATACTATACCCTAAGTAGACTTAACAGACATATCTAAAACGCTCCACTCCAAAACAGCACAATAAGCATTCTACTCCAGTGTACATTAAGCATTCTCCAGGACAGACTATACTTTAGGTCAGAAAGTGCTGATTAATATTAAAAGATTGAACTCATACAAAGTATTTTTTCTGAATGAAGCTATACAGAATGAAGCTATACATAGAATTAAAACGCACACACTCCACTAGAAAATGTATAATCTTATGGAAGTAAAACAACATACTATTGAACTATCACTGGGTCAAAGGAGAAATCACAAATTTCTTAGTCAAATGACCCAGCAAAGGCAGTACTCGACCTGTAGCTGCAATAGATACTTACCTAAAGAAAAATCTCACATAAACCAGCCTTGAAAATGCCAGGAACTTGAACGAGAAGAGCAAACTAAGTCTAACCTTGCCAGAAGAGAGCTTTGAGCAGAAATAAATAAAATAAAACACAGAAAAATAGAAGGAGTCAATAAAATCAGATGTTAGTTCTTGGTAAATGTCAATAAAATTGACAAGCCTTTAGCTTGGCTAACAAAGAAAAGATGTAACTAAAATAAAAAAAGGAAAGAGGGGACATCACAACTATGGAAATAATGAGTCTTTTACAGAATATTATTTAAAATACAGCTGTAAACCGAAAATATGGGCAAAATGGAAATTCTTAGAAGCACACTACCTATCTAAACTGATTCAAGAGGCTATAAAATCGCAACACACCAGTGGCAACTGATGCGTTAAAATCAGTCTCAAAAACCTCCCAATAAGGAGGTGGGGAAAGGAAAACAAAAGGATGAATACAAGGAAGAAAAGGGTAGTGGGGTCTTGGGGCATTAATCCACCCAAGGGGAGGGTATTGTTTATATCTCCATAGGGAAAGTGGGACCAGACTTCAACCCAGTGTCGCAACGTGTCAATGCAATATCCCGGTGTGGAGTAGGGAACCAGTGGAGAGGTGTGGGAGGCCGGGCCCAGCACCATAAATTAAGTGGATTCCTGCCCCTCCCCCGAAAAGAATTTGTTCCAAAGGACGACATTGACTCTGCAGCTCCGGGAGATGAACATATCTGATCAGAGCACACGGGAGAAGATGAAGGGGCAGGAGGAGAGAGTGGAGCACAGCCTGGCCCACCAGGCCGTGATGATGATGTTCCTGAGTAGAGCAGCCAGTCCACAGAGAAAACAACATGGCTGGCCCCACTATGAGACATGATGCCCCTCAGTGACTAAGGGCGATACAGGGGACAGCACCGGAGACACAGTGTGGGCATTGCACCTGACCTGATCCCACCACACCGAGGTAAACCACTGGAGGAGTGCAGCGGAACAGCAAGGGAATGGAGTGGCAAGGTCCCCAGGGAATGCTGAAAGTGGACTTTGGGGCCAGGGCGTGGTGCCCCAACAGACTGGACTGGAAAACGCTCCTAAGGGCCAGCAAACGATCCCTGAACTAACTACAAGCTGTCTCTTGTGAACTGTTTTGTTCTGTTCTTTGTCAGTGGTTTGTTTTTGTTGTCTGGTTGTATACTGTTGCTTTGTTTTCCTCTGTCTTGTTTTTGTGCATGTTAGTGTCTCCACAAGTCGGTCTGAATAGGACAGGCTGGATGAACTATCTGGAGGAAAAACAATGGGACCCACAGTTCCGGGGGGACTTGGGGTGGGGGGGTAAGGGGGTTAAGGAAGTGGTGTTAACAAACCCAGGGACAAGGGAAAAACATGGGACCCCAAATGGTAGAGAAGGGGGAGTGGCAGGCCTGGTGGGAAATGATCAAGGGTAAGGTTGCTTAGAGAAGAGGTATACTCTAGCCCAGGTGGCGACGAAGCATGGTAGTAGGGCAGGAGGAAAGTCAAGGGAGATGGAGGAAAGAGCTAGGAGTCAAAGGGCATTCATGGAGGTCTAGACAAAGACATGTACATGCAAATATATATAGGAGGATGGGGAAATAGATCTATGTGTCTATATTTATAGGTCAAGTATTAAGGTGGCAGAAGGACCTTGGGCCTCTACTCAAACACTCCCTCAATGCATGAATACCTACTTTTATTAAATTGGAACTCTATGATGCTCACTCTCCCAACACAACGGCTGAAGCCAAAGTGGGTGAACAAGTAAATGTGGTGAAGAAAGCTGATGGTGCCTGGCTATCAAAAGAGATAGTGACTGGGGTCTTAAAGGCTTGAAGATAAACAAGCGGCCATCTAGCTCAGAAGCAACAAAGTCCACATGGAAGAACACACCAGCCTGTGTGATCAAGTGGTCCCAAAGGGATCAGTTACCAGGCATCAAAGAACAAAAAATCATATCATTGACTGCATACCTCCATGATAGGATCGCTGAAGACAAATGGGTGCATAAGCAAATGTGGTGAAGAAAGCTGATGGTGCCCAGCTATCAAAAGAGATAGTGTCTGGGGTCTTAAAGGCTTGAAGGTGAACAAGCGGCCATCTAGCTCAGAAGCAAATAAGCCCACATGGAAGAAGCACACCGGCCAGTGCGATCACGAGGTGCCCAAGGGACCAGGTATAAGGCATCATGCAAAAAAAAAAAAAGATATAAGTGTGTGTATGTATGTGTATATGTATATATGTATATGTATATATGTATATATATATCATATTAAATGAAGGGGGAAGTGCAGAGTGGAGACCCAAGGCCCAAGTGTCGGCCAATGGAGATCCCCTCATAGAGGGGTTTAGGAGAGGAGATGGGTTAATTAGGGTGTGAGGTAGTATCGATGAAGAACACAGCTTTCCCCCAGATCCTGGATGCTTCCTCCCCCCAACTACCATGATCCGAATTCTACCTTGCAGGGCTGGATAGGACAGAGGCTGTACACTGGTACATATGAAGGCTGGATGATACCTTCAGGACCAAGGGTGTGAGGGACGATGCTGGGAGAGTGGAGGGTGAGTGGGTTGGAAAGGGGGAACTGATTACAAGGATCCACATGTGACCTCTTCCCTGGGAGAGGGACAGCAGAGAAGGGGGGAAGGGAGACTCCGGATAGGGCAAGATATGACAAAATAACGATGTATAAATTACCAAGGGCATATGAGGGAGGGGGGAATGGGGAGGGAGGGGAAAAAAAAAAAGAGGACCTGATGCAAGGGGCTTAAGTGGAGAGCAAATGCCTTGAGAATGATTGGGGCAAGGAATGCATGGATGTGCTTTATACAATTGATGTATGTATATATATGGATTGTGGTAAGAGTTGTATGAGTCCCTAATAAAATGTAAAAAAGAAAAGAGAAAAAAATGATTAGGGAAAAGACTGTACAGATGTGCTTTATACAACTGATGTATGTATATGTATGAACTGTGATAAGAATTGTATGAGCCTCAATAAATTGTTTAAAAAAGAAAAAAAGAAAAAAAAAACACCTCCCAATGGAAAACAGTCCCAGCATCCAAATCTCTCTCTCTCTCTCTCTCTCTCTCTCTCTCTCTCTCTCTCACACACACACACACACACACACACACACACACACACGTTGGGGGTGGGAGGGTGAGGGAAGGATATGGGAATCCTATCAAGCATTTAGAAAAGATCACCACCAATATTCTTCATATCCTTCCAGAAGATAAGGGAGGAGAAGGATAGCACAATAAAAGAAAACCAAAGGTCAATAGATTTTATGAATATATGAAGGGAGGCCAAAGAAGACGAAAAAGTCAATGGAGTCAATCAACTATAGGCTTCAACTTGTTATGAAAAGTGGAAAATACATGCCAGGCTAACAAGCAGTCCTTGACGATAATCGGGCAAGCCAAAATGAAACTGGTCATCCTCACCAACAACTGCCCGGCCTTGAGGAAACCTGAAATTGAGTGCTATGCCATGTTGGCCAAAACTGGTACACATCACGATAGTGACCATAACATGGAACTGAGCACGGTGTATGGAAAGTACTAGAGCAGAGGTTCTCAACCTGTACGTTGCAACTCCTTTGGGGGTCAAAAGACCCTTTGACAGGGGTTGCCTAGTACATCTTGCATATCAGAGATTTAAATTACAATTCATAACAGTAGCAAAATTACAGTTATGAAGTAGCAACAAAAATAATTTTATGGAGCGGGGGTCACCACCACATGAGGAACAGTATTAAAGGGTCTCGGCATGAGAAAGGTTGAGAACCACTGTACTAGAGTATGCCCATCATTAACCCAGGTGATTCTGATATCATTAGAAGCATGGCAGAATAGACTAGTGAAAAATAAAAGCTGCAATATTATTTTTCATTAATAAAACTGGCCAGAGCTTGTTTTAAAACCCAAAACAAAAATAGGAAAATAAAATCAATCAATGGGATACACCACATCAGTAGACTAAAGGAAAAGAACTGCATGATTATCTCTGTGGGTGTAAAAAAGCAGTTGATAAAATCCAACACCTTTTTGGGGGTGGGGAGTTGAGGAATGGTTTAAACTGTTGAATACAAAGTTGGTGATCTGAAATGGAAACTGCCACCGAATTTAAAATGAAAAACAAAAACATTCTTGATAAAAATCCCTACAGGCAATTAGAATGGTAGAGAAATCCCTCACTATGACTCAAGGCACACATTAAAAAGTTAGCCAACATTATACTTCGTGGAGAGGACTGATACTTAACCCCTTGAGAGCAGGACTGAGGTAAAGGTGCATGCTCCCAGCACTTCCTTCACTCTAAGAAAAAGAAAACAGCCGTATTGGAGAAGTACAGTTGTTTCCATTTGTATTGAACCTACATATAGAAAAACCCCAGAGCACAAGTAACTTCTAGAGTGAATAGAGGAAATTAGGAAAGTTACAAGATACAATCAGCAAATAAAATTGAGTTCAGTTTCTATACACCAGCAATTTAAAAATCTGAAAGTGAAAAAATTGATTTCCAGTATCATCTAGGAGTATAAAGCACAGGAAGAGTATGCAGAGCGTGAAACCTTACACAGTGACAACTACAAACCATGCTGAAAGGCAGTACAGAAGACTTAAGGAAATGGAAATGTTCGTGTCCATGGATTGGAAAAAAACACTGTCAACACTTCCCAAGTGATCTACAGATCCAGGGCAATCCTGACCAAAATTCAAACAGCCTCCTTTACAGAAGTAGAAAAAGACTGGTCCTCAATGTTAGGTGGACTGACAAGACACTCCAAATAGCTCAACAGTGTTGGAAGAGAAGAATACAGTAAGAGGATACAGACGTCCTGAGTTTTTAAAAAAATTCTATATCACGACAGTAATTAAACCAGCCTCGTACTGGTATAATAACAGATACATAAACTAATGGAATAGAATTGAGGGTCCAGAAATAACTCTACCCATCTATGGTCACCTGACTTTTGACAAAGGTGCTAAGTCTATTTGATGGGAAAAGAGATTTTATATTCTTCATATCAGCACTACTGGGAAACTGGATTTTCACACATAAATACGAAACAGCACCTAGGCCTCACACCATACACAAAAAACAAATTCACAATGGATTAAGGTTCTAAATGTGTATACTAAAACCCTAAAATTCTTAGAACTTATTTTTCTTTTTAATGACCTTTTGCTCTCTTCATGAAGGATGGTCTTGATGTCCTCCCGCAGCTCGTCAGCTCTCCTGTCCTTGACATTCAGGTGGGAGAGACTCAAAGTCACATTCTGGCTCCCGTGGACTTCCAGTTTCTTCCGCTTCAACCCGAACCTACATATGAACAATTGCTTTAGCTACTGATATTGAGCTCCTCCATTGCCTCTTCCCGCAGATGTAGTAGATTTGGTTTCATTCAGTGCATTCCATCTGGAGAAATCCTTGTGTTTAGTCACCATGTGTGTTGTTGAAAAAAGATGTTTGCTTAGAACCAGTTATTGGTCTTGCAAAATTCTCTCATGTGATCCCGATTGGTTTCCATCACCAAGACCATATTTTTCAACTACTGTTCCTTCCTATTTCCAACTTTTACATTCCAATCACCAATAATTATCAATGAATCTTGATTGCATATTTGATCAATTTCTGATTGAAGACATTAGAAGAATTCTTCAAATCTTCATCACTAGCTTTTGGTGCATAAATTTAAATATCCGTTGTATTGATTGGCTTTCTTTGAAGGTGGCTAGATAAAATCCTATCAGAGACGGCATTCTACTTCAAGATAGATCTTGAATTGTTCTTTTGGACAATGAATGCTATACCATTCCTCTTGATTAGGTCATTCCTGGGATAGTATGATTTTCTGATTAAAAATGGCCAATACCACCAGTTCGTTTCAGCTCACTAATGCCTAGGATTATCAATCTTTATGCATTCCATTTCATTTTTGACAACTTCTAATTTGCCTAGATTCATACTCTGCATATTTCACATTCAAATTAGTAGTAGATTTTTCTCATTTCAAGTTTGCCTCATTAGGAGGTGAAGATCCTGAAGGTTTTACTCTTACCAGCTTTAACTGCGTTCACATCACCATGGCTAGCAGTTCCTCCTCTTCCTTATTTCCAGTGCCTTCTGACCTGAGGGCCTCATTCTCTGGCACTTTCTCTGACAATATTCTGCATCCACTCATTAGGCCTTCAGTATCTGCCAATATTTTGATGCTGTGCATAAGGTTTTCAGCAGGAACTTCTGCTGAAGTGCACAGACAATTCCTTCTTTGTAGATGATTCTTAGTGTGGAAGGTCTACTGAATCCTGTTCACTTTAGGTGACCTGATAGCAGTTGAAATCCCAGGGACACAGCTTCCAGCAGCACAGCAACAGACAAGCCACCACAGTACCACAAACTGACAGACAAGTGGTAGGATTATACAACTGATTATATAAGTGTTGTCAATATGTCAATATGACCTGCAAGATCAGGAGTTCGAGACCACCAGCCACTTAGTGGGAGATTGGGCTTTCTATTCCCATATATAGTCACAGTCTTGGGAAACTCACAAGGGCAGTTCTACTGTGTCATATAGGGTCACCACGAGTCTGCACTGGATGGGTAGCTGTGAGTTTAGTTTTGCTTTGGTCAATATGTAAATTGAACATCTGTAAAAAGTTGAATTGACAAAATTTGTGTGATAAATACATGCTGGACCTTCAAAACATGTGTAGAAAAATTCCATTATCTTTCTATCCAGGTTTCCATGAACGTTCTGAAGCCTCCTTGTATTTATGGGAAGAATACCTACCAACAAATCAACAAGCTGAGGCTGCTTCCCTACAACTGAATACCTCATGGGACTAAGTTCCCAGGTTCGGAGGTTTAAGGTCATGGTTTCAAGGCACGTCCCATTTCATTAGCCTAATCACATATTTAGTGCTTCTGATCTACCTCCTAGTTCATTGCACAGCACCTATGGTCTTAAAGGCTTACAAGTGGTCATTCAAGACATACCAACAGGCCTCTATTCACCTGGAACAAAAGGAAGAGGAATGCCAGGAAGAGAAGAAGGCTATGGAATGTGTAGCTAATTGTCTTCATGAGCAACTGCGTCCTTGGTCAGGACATCAGAAGAACTGGATGGTGCCCAGCTACCATTACGAAACATTTTGATGAAAGACTTTATGAAAGACTCTTGATCAAAAGGGGGTAAATACAGAGCAGAATTTCAAATTCCTATTGACTCCAGACTTTCTGGAGCTATTGAAACTGGATGAACCCCAGAAACTATTGCCTTGAGATAGCCTTTAAATCTTATACCAAAGATATTCCCTGTAACCGTCTTAAAATCAAATAGTTTAGCATAAATAGTAAAAATGGTTTAACTCGAGCATGATCCTCTTTCAAGAATTATTTATATAGGATGAAACTGATAATAGCAACTGGAAAGATTAGACAGGAACCTTAGGGGCAGTGACACAGTGGCTGCAACAATGGGCTCAAATGTAACAATTGTGAGGATGGTGCCGGACTGGGCAGCGAACATTTCATTCTGTTGTACACAAGGTTGCTATGAGTTGAAACCAATGTGATGACTTCTAACATCAGTGCTGTAGTACATTTAAATGCCTAAAATAGCTACAGGAAAGTTGTTTAAAAACTGAGATACTTACCAATTTTCTTTTTGGAGTGTAACACAGGGCCCTCAGCAAAACTATTCTGCTCTCTGGGGATCACTTTGGGAATTTAGGGGAGCATTTTGGCTGTTAGTGATCTGGTAGGTAGGGTATCACTGGACCTCAATCAAACTTAATAGTTCTATTTTTTAACAACATACACCAATAATAAATGTGATTGTTTTCTTTGTTCATCACTATTTCTTTTCTTTTTAAGCAACACAACTATTCTGTCTCTATCCTATTTTCATCTTTCCTGGATTCATTTTGTGTAAGTTCATCTTTGAATCATTTTGACACTTAGGAGCTGGGCTTCCTGTAGTATTGTGATTGTCCAATGGCTAAAAACTGTTGCTCAGTTTTTTCATTGGTATGGTATACAAGGGCCATTGAGAAGTAATTTCATCATAGAAAGAGGCAGAAATCTTTTATTTATAATCTTTCCCCCTCACAATGGCTGTTTTAGTGGAGTAGATTGCCAGCCCTTTAGACTGAGTAAATTCAAACCACGACCTTTTGTTTTGCAGTCAAGGACAAATCAATTGTTCTCACCAGAGATCTCTGATAGTATATATTTAAAAGTTTTCTTCTGTCTCCCTCATTAACTACTTCCTCACAAATTAGTGCTTCTGCTTGAGTCTTCTGTCTCTTCTCATCTTGGTTATCACTCCGAGTATATTCATATTGACATTTTCAGGCAGTTTGCATTTTGAAACTTTTATGGCATAATACCTAATAATTAGGAGCTCTTAAAAATATATACTGTGTGGCCCCCAGCGCTCGAAAGCCCCTACTGAAGTTCTAATAGATTTACCTTCATAATTGGGAGCAGGTCTTCTACTTTGTGTACCTTTTCCAGAGCTTCTCTAACTTCTAACAATCCTTTAGGATTATTAGCTCTAAAAAAAAAGAGAAAGAGAGAGAGAGATGGTAACTGAAAGTAATACAGAAATGTAAAAACTAGCTATATTACTTCTAATTTAAATTATTTTTCCTTAATTATGAGGAATATATCAAATATTCAAAATGATGGACCACAACTAAAGTGTCTCACTCGTGAAATAGCTTACTGCGCCCATTCGGGGGCTGCAAACAAGACCAAGGAAGCAAACAGCAGTCCATCTCGGCGGCATAAACAACAGGGAGAAGCAGAATGAGTTGACAGTGCACATACACATGCATTGGCTTCGGCTTTGTTAGAAAGCCTATGGTCCCACACCAATTCTGAAAGTACATGTCAATATGTGTCTCCCCCTAGTGTTCTGCTCACAGTTCTCTCTGTCATGATGCACTTTAATGCGGAGCGACTAAATGCTAAGTACTGAAAACTAAGGAACATCTTTCTTTATAGAGGAAGGAGCATGGAAAAGTCATACTACTACCTATACCGTTAAATGCTGGGATCCTTGGGTTTCATGAAGCTATTTAAAAACTAAGGATAATAAGTGATTATGAAAGGCTTTTTGATTCCAAACATTACAAAAATTTTGATTAATTTTGTTTAGTTTGTCAGTGGACTTGGTTTTATAGAGTAAATAAAGCAAATGGAAAAGCATGAAATCAATTTGTTAGTATGAAAGGAAAGATGAAGAATTAATTACCCATGATAAACAAGAATTCTATCTTTAATAAAATGAAGTATTTTCTCAAAATATTCCAGGTATCTCATGTTAATCACCTGACCCCTGTAAAGAAAAACACATAAACGGAATTATAAAGGAGTATTTTCAAAAATGAGATCTAATTTCAAGTTATTGCTTAAAATCCAAGAATAAGGACAGTAATGAAAATGTTGTAGCAAAGTGTGTGAGAAGTTCCTGTGCTCACAGCCAGTGGCTGGAGTAAAGTTCTGTCTAAGAAGGGATGTGAGTCAGAACTCAGAACTGTCCTAGAGAGAAGGCATCCAACAGTTGCTGTACATGAAAGCTCCAGATATGCCAACATGGGAAGGAAGGTCCTCTCATACGTTTAAAGAGGTCAGAGTTGTATGCTAATTTCTGTTTATGCACCTCTTTACTTCTTCCTGTGTACCTACCTTTCTCCTCGTTTGGGGTTGGTTCTCTGATACCATTTTCTCTCCAAAATAGGCCATTGTGCACTCTAGCTAACTTCACTTCCTTTACCTTCCCCAATCTTCCCCCCTCCCCCCCGTCACCTTTCTATGTTTATTCATCTATTTCTTAACTGTACATTCTGGGCACTGGTGGTTAGTTACATAATCCATTGCCAATTTGAGAGGTTTAAGAGTGAAGGGGTGGAGTCTAGCCTGTCAAGCAGGTAATAACGTGATGACCTCATCGGGAGGCACCAAGGAGAATGAATAGCTCTCTGGAGGCAGGACACAGGCTCACTTCCCGGGAGACATTGGAGCTGACAAGACACATGGAACTACGCTAATGCCCTGAGTTGGAGAAGTCACAGGGAGACCTCTGCCAGCACTGAGATGCTTACACTGCCACTGGATCCACAGACTTCCCACCCACTGGCCTGTGATCTTCCTGTATTTGGCCTCATTGCATATGTTTCATGAGCCTGAGGAGGACTTTATAGACTGGTATTGGACATAAGGGTTAATATCGGACGTATGGACTAGATCTGGACTGGGCTGGGATGTTTTCATAATGTACAATCACTCTTTATCTAAAGCTCTTTCTTAGACACATACGAGTGTCTGTGAATTTGTTTCTCAAGTCTACCCGGACTAACAGCGCTGTCTCCCTTGGAACTTCATTTACCAACAGAATGCTGGTAAGTCACGTGCATATGTTAAGCTGATCACCAGTCAGCACTCTACAGGGATGTCAAGTCTCAAACTCTCAATTGCCCAATAGGGAATCTCTCTCACACACACGCACACACCCACTGCGTAGAACTCAGCCACAGCCCTAGCCACACTCACCTACTTCTGTTCTGTTGTTATCTAGCCTAATAGGACAGCCATGTACCTGAGCCGCTACTCAGTCACTCTTCCTACAGTTCCATGCTTCAAGGTGGCCAACAGTGCTCTATCTCCTAAACACTCTTCCCTTTTCCTTCAATGCAGGGGAAAGATGGGTTTTTTACTCCCATAAACAGATCCTGTCTCAGAAACCCACACGGGGTCACTATGGTTCAGCAATGACTTGATTGATGGCAGTGAGTTTGGGTTTTTAGTTTTTGTTTTCCTTCAACTTAGTATCATTTTTCTTTTATGGCCTTTGTACTTGCTCCCCTGAATTACTGCAACTTTCTAGCCATGTTGCTTGCCTTTAAGATTACTAATCTCTTTCTGATTTATTCTGTTCCCCTGCTGCCAGAGCGCTCGTTCTGTAGTACAAACCTTCCTTTCTCTGTTAAAGATCCTTCAGTGGCTCCCCATCATCTTTAGGAGAAAAAAAATCTTTAGCATGGAATATAAAGTTACTTATTTTATGCCCCTGTCTAGCTTTCTAGCCTCAATTCCTGAAACTCAATTAATTGCAAACTAATTAGGAATAAGGAATTAATTATAGCTTTCTGATCATGCCTAATTCACTCATGGGTCCATGCTCAACCACCCTACCTCTCTCTGTTTTTCATCCTGTAGAACAACTCTAGTCGCACCTGACGGCTGGCTTAGGTTAACCTTCTCTGTGTTCTCATGCATTCCATCATATAACCATCACACCAACCTACTACTTTCCAGCTGTCTGCTTGTTCACTTTACAGTGAACTGTGTGAAGTCAGAGACTGTGTTCCACTCTGTCACCTTCATGAAGCACCTCACACTGACATATAAAAAACCCCAAGCATGTTGCTGTTGAGTCAAGTCCAACCCATAGTGGCCTTGTAGGACAGAGTAGCACTGCTCACAGGACTTCCAAGGGTGTAAATCTTACAGAAGCAGACTGCCACACCTTTTCTCTGCAGAGTGGTTACTAGGTTCAAACTGCCCACACTTAGTTTAACCACCGAGCCACCAGTCTTTCAACGGACACATAGAGGCTTCAGTTAAAGCCAGCTGACTGAATCTATTCATAAATATCACAAATCTTTCCATAAGAAATAAGGATATACAAATCACAAACAGAAAATTTTAATTTCTAGAAATTAAAAAAGCATATAAAGGGCATTTCTATTAAAAACCAAATTTCAACAGCTAGTGGTAGTGATTAAGCAATGAGCTAAGCCTAGTAATTGCCATAGCCACTGAAAGCATATGTAAAAAATATTGAAATAGCAAATGTTTTGTTACGTGTCTATTTGCTACAATTAAAAAACCCTTAAATATCAAAGTAATATAAAATATTTTCTTGATTCAGGTTTCTGGAACTAGAAACATGTTATATATGAAACAAACTACCACACTTATAAATGTTATCTGAAATCTAAATGAACCAAAGTATAGGTTACTAGCGTAGGTCTTCTTTGGCTGATATTTGTTCATTTATTTACGGGCAGCTAAGGGGCCCTGGAGGAGCCTTGGCAGTGGTGTCGTGGGTTATGTGTTGGGCTGCTAACCCCCAGGTCAGCAGTTCAAACCTGGCAGCCACTGGAGGAGAAGGATGAGGCCTTTTGCTCCTGTCAAGGTGTCCATTCTTAGGGACCCACAGGGCATTCTCCGGTGTCCACAGGTTGCTATGCATCAGAATGGACTCAGCAGTGAGGGCTGTGTTTTTCAGGAGTAGCCCTGGTGGCACCATGGGTTAAGCATTGGGCTGCTAACGACAGGATAAGCAGGAAGAAGCCACCAGTCTTTCCGAGGGGGGAAAGGTGAGCCTTTCTAATCCTGTGAAGATTTACAGCCTTAGAATCCTGCTAGGAGCCAGAAACAACTCGATGGCAGCGGATCATGCACAGGAACGATGCCAGGGTGGCACAGTGATCGAAGCTCAGCAGTTTCACCCTAGCAGCAAGTCTGTGTGAGGGAGATGCGGCGGTCTGCTTCATAAAGATCACAACTTTGGAAACCCTATGGGGCAGTTCTCCTCTGTCCTACAGGGTAGTTCTAGGTAGGCTAAACAGGAGAGTGGAAGGAATTCTAAACATAGAGGGAGGTGAAGGGCCAAGAAGTCCCATTTCCTTTACCAATGGTTTTCAAAAGGAAAGGAATTTGCAGCACAGGGTGGGAGGTAGTAAAGGGCCCCAGGGACTAAGACAGTGTGTGCACACAGCTCCGATAAATGAATGAATTGACCCAAGATGAACACAGCCAGGCTTCTTGCCTGGACTCAACAAATGACACCCGATGGGCTTTGGGTACATGCACATCTATAAAATTAAGTTGAAATGGGAAGGTATGCTATGAAAAGTCACCCACCAGCAGAAGACCCACCCTCCGTGGTACAAAATCCTTCATTTCTGGAGAGCAGTGCTCTCCGATGAGCTGGGATGCCCAGCTGCAGATTCATATTGGATGTGCCCCTTGAACACACTGCTCTATTCAAACCTTTCTCCTGTCTCTTGTCTGAATACTTTTTTGCAGTGTGACAAGAACAGAGGGAGGAGGGGCATGAGGCCAGCACTTCCTCCTGCTAACAGTAGCTAGGAGTAGGAATTGATTCTAGGGCAGCTGTTCTCAACCTGTGGGTCGTGACCCCTTTGGGGGTAGAAAGCCTTTTCACAGGGGGCGCCTGACTCATCACAGTAGCAAAATGACAGTTCTGAAGTAGCAATGAAATAATTTTATGGTTCGGGGTCACGACAACATGAGGAACTGTATTAAAGGGTCGTGGCATTAGGAAGGTTGAGAACCACTGCTCTGGGTCATAATAAGCACAATAAGGGAAGGGTAAAGAGGTAAACATTTCAACTATGTCCCTAACTTGCATATCCTTTTAAGAAAACAAAGTCTCTAGTTAATGGATGCACTTGCCCATTCACCCACTCACAGCTAGTGAGTTAACTCAGTCAGACTCATAGCAACCTTATGTAGTGTTTCTGACGTTGGAAATCTTTCTCCCAAAGAGTAACTGGTGGGCTCAAACTGCTGACTTTACAGTTAGTAGCCAGATGGGAAACTTCACTTGCTCTGGCTCACCTCTCTCACTCACTGCCATTGAGTCAATGCTGATTCATAGTAACTCGCTGTGCATTCTCGAGATTGTAACTGTTTATAAGAGTAGAAAACCCAGTCTTTGTCCCCAAGAGCTGCTCCTGGTTTTGAACTGCCAACTATGCAGATTGCAGCCAAACACGCAACTACTCCACCACTGGCCCGATATTGTTTAGCCTGTGTGTGTGTGTGCCTCATCCAAGCCATGGTATTTCCAGTTGCCTCATGTGCATGTGAAAGTTGAACAGTGGATAAAGGAGACTGAGGAAGAATCCATGCATTTGGATTACGGTGCTGGGGAAGAATACTGAAGTACCAAGGGCTGCCTAAAGAACACACACATCTGTTTTGGATCAGGAACAGCCAGATGCTCCTTAAAGGCAAGACTTGTGCGACTTTGGTTCATGTACTCTGGACATGGTCCAAGAGAGACAGGTCCCTGGAGAAAGAAGACGTCATGCTTGCTAGAGTAGCAGGGCAGTGCAAAAGAAGATCTTAGGTAAGATGGACTGACTCCGTGGCTGCAGCATGGGCTCACACATAGGAACAACTGTGAGGATGGCTCAGGACCAGGCAGTGCTTTGTTCTGTTGTGCACAGAGTCACTGTGAGTCAGAACAACATTGTGTGTGTTGTGTTGGGGGAGAAAGGATCTTTCCTCTACCACAATCCAAAACAAAAAAATCAAACCCACTGCCATCAAGTTGATTCCAACTCACGGAGACCCTGGAGGATAGAGTAGACCTGCCCCTGTGGGTGTCGGAGACGGAAACTCGTTACGGGAATAGAAAGCCTCAGCTTTCTTTTCAGGAGTGGCTGTGGTTTCACAAACGCTGAACAGTCGTTAGCAGCAGAAGGTACAACCCACTATGCTACCGGGGCTCCTTCTACCACCATTAACTCGTCAAACCCCGTTTCCATTACCTCACGGTTGTCAGAAGAGTTATGGAAAATGTAATGCTCTACAACTAATGATCTTCCATGATGCTTTAGGACTCGTGAAGACTGCCCGGCTGCCCCAGGACTGTGGACGTGGCAGTCATTGGACTTTGGGGGGAGCCCCTGGCTCGCCGGGTGTCCAGTGGAACAGGACCCAGAATCACCACATGTTTAGTACCTCAATTCCCCGCCTGCAGTGGCAGGTTTTGATCTGTTGGGCAGGGATCTGCACTTGGAAGAGCTGATCCAGGAAGTTGCCCCGGCATCAATCCCCGAGTGGGAGATGAAACTGTGTAGGGTAACGATCCATGGGCGGCAGCACAACGTGGAACTGCACGTACACAGACTCCTCGTACTGACAGCGTCCACAGTGCTGTGTCATGAGGGGTTCTGGGAGTGAACAACGAATACAGGAGGAGGGGGGGAGCGCTAGAACTGATGTGATTATGCAACTCATTTTTAAATCGATTTAACCGGGGTGGGTGGTGGTGGTGGTGGAAAAGTTCTGCAATTGATTGTGGTAATGATTGTACAATTCTTCTTGCTATGACTGAACTATGGAATTTTAATGACATGTGGATTATATGCCAATAAAACTGTACAAAACAAACAAACAAAAGACTGATACTCTAGGAAACAATTTGGCAAACTACCCTGAATTGAGCTCTGCATCCAACAATCTTGGGAAGGAGGATGGCCTGCATTTTTTTGATGGAGCTGGGCCAGCTGAGAGGACGTCAAACAGGTCTCTCTAGGGGCCACGTTCATGGAGGCATTCCCCTACCAAATAGCAGGGGCGGTGGGTCACACACCTTCTCCATACCCTGCCTTCGCAGAATAAATACCCATACAAAGAGGAAAGAAGCCCATGAGGATCATACCTGATTAAATTGATGTGATTATTAAAACCTCTGCTAAGGCTTCGTGCTGGCATTTGATCTAACCACAGCACAGGCTGGTCTGGATCAGCAATCCTATAAAGAAGAGCTTGTTAGACGAAGACCTTAACTGTTCAAAGCATTAAAAAAAATAAGACATGTGGAATCTGTGCTAACATAGAGAGAACCAACAACCGAGTCTATTTCATGTAAATATACAAAGCACAAAGAAATCTCAAACAGATGTTTCAACTGGACCAAATAAAAAGCCCATAAAGTCTTACTTGTAGAGCACTATTTCGCCCCCCTGAAAATGACTATCAGAGGCTCCCCCCACCGAAGCTGTAACTAGTTTGCCAGGCATACTGCGAAGATTAAAAAAAAAACCCTGCACCATGAAATTTAAGTAGATTACCCACTGCTGAAGAGTCGATTCCAACTCATAGCGATCCTAACGGGCAGAGCAGAACGGCTCTGTAGGGTTTCTGAGACTAGAATTCTTTACCGAGAGGGCAGCCTTAGCTTTCTCACCCAGAGTGCTGGTGGGCTTGAAAGGCTGATCTTGCAATACCAATGTTTCATACCAATGTTTCACTCACTGGCCACCAGGGCTCCTTTTAAGTAGATTACTCGTTCTAAAATAGTTCATTTAGAAATCTATTTAGAGATTTAAAAATCAGTTTTATAAAGAATAGTGGCATATACATGAAAGATGTTATGAATTTCTGACAATCTTCATAGCAGAAAATGTACTTTATATAGCCTGTGGCTAGTAAACAACACAAGCTTCGTAACTTTTTAACTAGAGGAAATGCACATAACTGTACAATAAGGCCTTGAATTTTTAATTTAAACGTTACCTTCTCCATTTTACTGCAATGTCGAACATGTCTCTCCACTGCATCAACCGCGTTTTCCCATTCATCCGCACCTTTGAGTTGGTCCAGGTGCGCTGTACAGCCTGCATGACTTCCAGTGCTGCCAAGCCCATGGCTACAAGTCAAGAAAGGGGGAGAAGACAAAGCTGCCGGCAATCCATAGACTCAGGAATGATCTTTCACATGCTTTATATTTTCCTAATTACAGAGTCTCCGTGGTAATTTAAGAGTTATAAAAAGAAAGAATTAATATTGATAGTATTAGAAGACCTGAGACAAAGGGCAATTTGGTCACGATTGTCCTTCTTTTCAGAGGACACCAGACACTTCTCCCAAACGTGGCTCTTACTGAATAAAGCAAGTGGAGGTTCGAATTCTCCTGCTACTCTACACAGATCCGGGGCTTCTGCTGTGTGATACATGGCAATGACTGAAGCTCTAGAAGCTACAGCTGTAGTGCAACTACAGCAAAATGACAGGCTTGTAGTCTTTTCAGAATGCAGTGCAAAGGATCATACATTTCTGCTCTGATCCAATGCAGTTTCCGTAAGCGCAATATATAATTTACAACAACAAAATCACAGCACAGTTTGGCGATCCTTGCCCTTACAGCAGAAATATTTCCATTTCCAGAGTACCTCTGTGGATTCTCTTGTTTGGCAGGAAACCAGGAGTTTCATACTGCATCAGTGATCCCAAACGATCAGCTACACAAATCAGCTCTTGGATGTCAAGTTTATAACTCTCAAAATTCTGATGTAATACATCTCTGGAAGAAACAGTACACGTACTATAAAGATTTTTTAGGACAACATCCAATATTTCAATTTCAGCTAAAAAAAACAATCATTTCCCCTGCCAGGGAAGTAATTTAGGAAGTCTCTAACCAGTTCATCTTTACTACAGAGCTTTGCATCTAACCATACACAAATTAACAGAAGGCAATACCACAAGTAATACCACATGCTCATTGGGATACTGACAACTAGTGTGCACTTCAGAAGGCACTTCTTACCATGATTTGCCTTGAAACTTCTCCAGAACACAGAACTGCCCTTTACAACTCAGCCCAGCCTCCTATTTAGCTTCCCCATCCACTTAAGTTGATCACACTAACTATACCTGCAATGTCATATGGATATTTTTGATCTGCCAATCTACTTGTGTTCTTGTAACAAAAGTCTAAAATTCTAATTTATAGGTTGAGCGAGGAAACTCCCTGACTACCCCAGACTTCCCGAAACTAATAGATCTTATGGCTTTAAAATAGGACAGCCCTTTAGAATCTGTACTGTCATACTACAGCAGTAGAACAATCGTAGAGTTTCAAACGGCCAAAACGTCAAATAAACTGTTTAATGCACAACAAAGACTACCAAATAAATCCCAAACAGTATAGATATACTTGAAGTATGAAAGTTGCCCAAATTAACAAGTTAGGAAGGTCAGGTGAGAGGGAAAGATCTTCTTTAAAGGCAACTTTCAAGATATTTTAGAAACAAAAAGAAATATCTTCACTCACAGCAACTCTAAAAAGAAATTAATCAGAAACACAAATAGAAAGCACGTTAGCGATCAGGAACTATCATGAGGATCTTATAGCTCAGTCTGGAAAAAAAGAAAAAAAACTCTCACCTTCATTCAAAGCACCTTACCTTATGTGAGGCTGCAACCCGGGCTGTTCTTCATAGTCTTCTATGAGAAAGGGCAGGTTTTTAGCCCAGTGGTCCTTAAAACTTCCAGGTAGATCCGCGTCAACGTTATATTCCGCAAGAGGGGTATCCAGGTGTGCATGGAGATATCTAGAATACTCTGCAGGGAGAAAAGGGGATGGAACACGTCCAAATACTGTTGAAGAAACATTTTTGGTGTGTGTAGTTAGCTGTCATAGAAATGCTTTGTAGCAAACCATTAATTATAGAAAATTTAAAAAGAAGACTATAGATTTTAGCAATTCACTAATTATCCAATAAGAATAACTGGCTACTGATTTCAGTTGCCAGCATAAAAACAAACCATTCAATCTGGGCACACTTCCACTTACTTTTAACCATTTTACTGTGCACTCTACACCAAAGATCTCACTATTTCAGTTCCAGGGCCTAAAAACCCAAAGTTCAGTATCAGACAGAGCCTGGTTCTCTGACAAGTGATAGCTCAACTGACTAGGTTCACTGTTTCACCAACCCTAAAAATTCCGATGTAACACATCTCTGGAAGAAACATTACATGTAGCACAAAGATTTTTGGGGAAAAAATTTTCTGTTACTTATCTCTGAACAGAGTAGAAAAATCCCAGATGTGGGTTATCCCCTCTTTTATTTCACAGTTAATAAGTCTAAACTCTACTAAACTAGGAAAATATGGGAATCATAATATCGGGTAAAGATATTCTGCTAATAGGTAGCCTCTAGTAATGTGGCTACCAGCACTGAGATACGTCTCTTATTTTAATTTATTTAGATTTAAAGATTGATATACTTAAATTATTATTAAGCATTAGTATATTTGAAACGCCCTGTATATGTGAGTCTACTTTTTGAACTGAATTTTATGAATCCGAAAGATCAAGCATTTACGATGAAAATTCGACATTCAGTTTGGGATATGCTATAATTGCAAAACATGCATCAAATTTTGAAGACTTAGTACGCAAAAACACCCTATCTCATTAACAATGTTTTCCTATCAATTGAATACAGAACGAATATTTTGTAAATATTGGAATAGCTTACTGCTACAATTGACTTAACTTGTTTTTACTTTTTTAATGTGACTGTTGAAGAGATTTAATCACACACATGGCTTACAATATTTTTCTGATATAGAAAAAGAAGCTATGCTAGGTAAAGTCTTGGCTTTATTTAAAGAAATGCAAAATTATCTTTATGTGTGGTAGAAGAAATATGAGCAAGACTATGACAAATATAACTCTTTAGATTTATCTGCTTCTTTTGCCCAATTTATTAAAAAAATGAGAGTTCTGCTATACAAGAATAACAGTCTAAGATACCAAGTTCATAGTCAAAACACGTTAATAGTCTTACATTTATGGATAAAACTACACATGAGACAAATAGCCCAGGTGGTTGTCACAGTTAGTTCAAAATGAGACTTTTAACGCAAGTAAAACTCTTCCCTTAACTTTAGGAAGAAATTGTAGGGAATGTAGTCACAGCGCTGAACCAACCTTTAGAAGACACTTGTATCCAGTGCGGGCACTAGCCAAGGGGTGACTGTGGACACGTTATCTGCCTATTTGAGATTTAGCTGTCTCATTTGGAATGTAGACAGGCAAGTAATATGATTTCTGCAGCTTTGAACATTGAACTTCAATGATTTCTGTGACTTTCTGACTTACCTCGGAGATATTTCACTTTAAGATACTCTGGGCTCGCCTTCTGACCCGGGAGAGGGTCATTTAGCATAACTTTAGTTTGTGCTTTTATCCCTTCATAAAACTGTCCCATTGCCACATGGCTCAGTCCTTTCATATACTGGCACACTTCGTTATATGGCTCTAGCTGCAGACACCGCTGGGGCAGTGAAGGAGAGAAGAGGCTGTGTTAGTATCTATGTAGTTCAAAACAAACAGACGAATCAACCAAAAACTTTAAAGCCCTTTATTATCTAGAACAGAAAAGTCTTCTCTTTAGGTTAAATCAGATCAAATACATACATATTCTGAAGCTGAAGTAATGATCTTTGGTATACTGCTCAAGTATAAACACTCTTCTTGGCCCCTTCTTTTTTCATTTTACCAAAGATATTCTTGACTAAGAATAATACAAGAACTCTAACAGTGGGGTAACTCACGATATATGCTTACCTTAAAGTTCTTAAGGGCTTCTTGTAAGCTACCATGATGATAAAGCATCATTCCCCGGAGCTGGAGCGTCTGCACATGATTTTGGTTGAGTAACAGAGCCTTCTGAAAGCTCTCCGTGGCAGCTTCAAAATTTCCCAGTTCTCTAGGTGTTGAATGATAGTCATGAACTCAGTACAGACCAAACGGCAAACACACAGAATAAATGACTCTTAAGATTCAGAGTCTTCTATGTGACTAAGGACTAAGGGACTTTGATATAGGTGTGCTTACTATTTTTACTTTACCAACTTATAGCTATATAGCTATTGGCATATCACACTCCACTTACTACTTCTAACTTTACTAGATTACAGATAATGACACAGTTCTTGAAATTCTTCAAGATTCACAGGATATTTCAAAGGAAAATGTTGAGTCAAGTGCCAGTTCATGATGGGCTTCAACTCTTGAAATACAGAGTGTAAATTTTACTTTTTAATTAGAAAAATACTTTTTTCTTCGGAAAACAAGATAGATTATAGTCATATAGAGGTTTATTATTCTGAACCAAATTCATAGATGCTATTTTTCTTTCAGTATAGTTACTTCATTTAAAATCTAATAAATAATTATGCAATTTAAAATTGTAAGAAAAAAATAGTATATCTTAGTATTATGGTCATTCCAGAATGTTAGTAGGTGTTACAATCCAGTCTTCCTTTATATATATATAAAAGAATTTAAGTATCTTTAAAATGTTCAATAAGGACCCATAGCCCTGCAGGGGACAACACCGGAGACACAGTATGGGAACTGCACCCGATCTGATCCCCCACACACCAAGGCAAAACACTAAGGGGGAGCAAAAGAACAGCAAGGGAATGGAGCGGCAAGGTCCCTAGTGAATGTTGAAGGTGGACTTTGGGGCCAGAGTGTGGCGCCCCAACAGACTGGACTGGAAAACACTCCTAAAGGCCAACAAACAGCCCTTGAACTAACTACGAGTTTTTCTTTCTTATTGTGTTTTGTTTTGTTTTTGTCATTGGTGTTTTATTGTATATTGTTGCTTGGTTTTGCTGTTTTGTTTTTGTGCATGTTATTATCCTCTGCGGGTCTGTCTAAATAAGATAGGCTGGATTAACAATATGGAGAAAAAAATGAGACCGGCAGTTCCGGGGGGACATGGGAGAAGGGGAGATGGGGGGAAGGTAGTGGTGTTAACAAACTCAGGGACAAGGGAACAACAAGTGATCCAAATTGGTGGTGAGGAGGGGATAGGAGGCCTGGTAGGGCATGATCAAGGGTAATGTAACAAAGAGGAATTACTGAAACCCAAATGAAGGCTGAGTATGACAATGCAAAAGAGGAAAGTTAAAGGAAATAGATGAAAGAGCTAGGAGGCAAAGGGTAGTTACAGAGGTCTAAATAAAGACATGTACATATGGAAATAGATTTATATATGAGGATGGGGAAATAGATCTAAGTGCATATATTTACAGGTTTAGTATTAAGGTAGCAGAAGGACATTGGGCCTCTACTCAAGTACTCCCTAAATGGAAGAATACTTTCCTCTATTAAATTGGCATTCTATGATGCTCACTTTCCCGACAGAACTGCTGAGGACAAAGCAAGTGAACAAGCAAATGTGGTGAAGAAAACTGATGGTGCCCAGCTATCAAAAGAGAGGGCATCTGGGGTCTTAAAGGCTTGAAGGCAAACAAGCGGCCAACTAGCTCAGAAGCAATAAAGCTCACATGGAAGAAGCACACCAGCCTGTGTGATCACGAGGTGCTGAAGGGATCAGTTATCAGGCATCAAAGAACAAAAAAAATCATATCATTATGTGCTCACCTCCCTGAGATGATCGCTGAAGACAAATGGATGCATAAGCAAATGTGGCGAAGGAAGCTGATGCTACCTGGCTATCAAAAGATATAACGTCTGGGGTCTTAAAGGCTTGAAGGTAAACAAGCGGCCATCTAGCTCAGAAGCAACAAAGCTCACATGGAAGAAGCACACCAGCCTGTGTGATTACAAGGTATCTATAGGATCAGGTATCGATCATCAAAGATCAAGAAATCACATCATTGTGAATGAGGGGGAGTGCAGAATAGAGACCCAAAGCCCATCTCTAGGCAACTGGACATCCCCTTACAGAAGGGTCGCGGGGAGGAGACGAGCCAGTTTGGGTGCAGTATAACACTGATGAAACATACAACTTTCCTCTAGTTGCTAAATGCTTCCCCCCAACCCCAACATTAAGATCCCAATTCTACTTTACAAATCTAGCTAGACCAGAGGATGTACACTGGTACAGATAGGAAATGGAAACAAAGGTAATCCAGGACAGATAAGTTCCCCAGAACCAATAATGAGAGTAGCAATGCCAGGAGGGAAAGGGGAAGGTGGGATACAAAGGGGGAACCGATCACAAGGATCTACATATTACCCCCTCCCTGGGGGACAGACAACAGAAAATGGGTGAAGAGAGACACTGGACAGTGTAAGACATGACAAAATAATAATTTATAAATTATCAAGGATTTGTGAGGGAGGTGGGGCAGAGGGAGGGGAAAAATGAGAAGCTGATACCAAGGGCTCAAGTAGAAAGAAAATGTTTTGAGAATGATGAGGACAACAAATGTACAAATGTGCTTGACACATGGATGTCTGCTTGGATTGTGATAAGAGTTGTAGGAACCCCCAATAAAAAGATTTCAAAAAGAAAAAAATCAATGCTCAGAGAACCAGCAGCCAAGAGAGCAAAACACACATTGCATTTGGTAAATCAGATGCACAAGACCTCTTTAAAGTGTTGAAAAGCAGAGATTTTATGTTGAGGACTAAAGTATGCCCAACCCAAGCCATGATATTCTCAAGCCATGATATTCTCAATTGCTTCACATGCCTACACAAGTTGGACCTTGAAAAAGAAAGACCAAAGAATAGATGCATATGAATGATAGTACTAATGAAAAATACAGAAAGTACCATGGACTGCCAAAAGAACAAATAAATCTATCTTGGAAGAAGTTCAACCAGAATGCTCCTTAGAAGCAAGTATGGCAAGACTTGGTCTCACATACTTTGGACATGCTATCAAGAGAGATCGGTTCCTGGAGAAGGAGATCATGCTAGTTAAAGCAGAGGAGCAGCGAAAAAAAGGAAGACCCTGGACAAGATGGAGTGACAGAGTGGCTGCAACAATATGAGCTCAAACATAAGAATAATCGTGAGGATGGGAGAGGACCAGGCAGCATTGAGTTCTGTGATACATAGGGTTACTCTGAGCTGGAATTGACTTACGGCCACAACAATTCTTAGCTCACCAAACATCTCTTAAGTGCCCACTATGTGCCGTGGACAGCGGAGCTACAAGGGGTACAGTCGTGAACAAGGAATTCGCTTTTCCTCTAGGAACTCACAACACATCTAGTGAGATGCCAAAGCAGCCAATCCTCGAGCCGAAGAAACCACTATTCAAACTATCACCCAGAAGGAAGGGTGAGCATTTCTACGATCACACATACAAACTGAAGGTGGTTCGGGGATTATAATATACATCCTCTTACAAATAAATAAGGCATTCTCTGGCATTTAGTTCTTTTTATATTCCCAAGATGACATCTAAGTAACGTAGTATGTAAATGTCTTCACAATTCAGAATGACCGTCTCTTCTGGCTAAGAAACACATGTAAATATTTACCAGTATTACTTTTGAAGGGCTTTCCCTGGTGGTGTCGTGGTTATGCACGGAGCTAGGACGTGAGTGGTTGGCACCTCAAAGTCACCAGCAGCTCCAAGGGAGAAAGACTGGGCTTTCTCTTCCCATAAGCAGGTATAGGAAACCCGTAGGGGTCACTAAGAGTCAGCATTGACTAGATAGCAGTGAGTCTGGTTTTCTTGGTTTTGGTTTATTACTTTGGGGGCTTTCTCGCTTTCCCTGCAACCCCAACTGCTCCTATTGGACTTACCTGTAGGCCTGCCCAAGACTTTTGTATGCATCAATAAAATCCACTTTCTGCTTCAAAGCCTCTTTGAAGGATGCAATAGCTTCCTGCAAAAAGTAGATAGAAAGTTATTTAATTACCACAACTGTTGAGAATGTACTTTTACTTAAATTACTAAAGGTCTTAAATCTATATCATATGTAGTCTCTGACAGACTTTTTAATAGGAAACTTTAAAAAATATATAAGTAGAAAGTATAGTACAACATAAGTCAGGATTGAATTTCAGCAAAAAAAAAATCAATACATCACTATGAAAATAACAAAGCCTAAGTTTCTCCCATTCAGACAATGAGAAAACAGCTTCTCACGATCAGCTTCATCAGGATTTTAAGTACTAATGAGGTACCCTTCATCCAACTAGCATTTCCTCAATTAATAAGGGTCCTGTGGAACAAAAATAAGCCTGAGAGTTATGTGAAAAAATGACTTTAAAATGTTCATAACTAGTAGCATTTAAAATTGAACCAACAAAAGACAAAAGAACCCCCAAATGAAACTTTTTTATTAAAGGACCCCCCCCCCATCCCCCTCAAGAAAACAAAACAAAGCTCCTAGTCCGCTGGCTCGAGCTCTAAGGCTGGTGAAAGGAGAACTGCTACAGGGACGACTCGTTAAGAAGTCATCTTTGGAAAACATGCTCGGTATATCTGGCTACTACATAACTATCTGTGAAAACTATGACTACAAAGTGTTCCATGACGAACATCCTAGGCTTAAAGCATTATTAGATGTAATTTTCATTAGATTTCATTAGTTAGTCTAATGTAACACGACGAAGAAATTCCCCACAGTTCTGAAGGAAAGGCATATCTTACTAAAAAAAAAAAACAGTATAAACTGTAAGAGCTTTAGAAATTATAAGGAGAGAATTTCACACCTGATCGGATGGATCATCATAGGAGAGAACTACTGCAGAGGCTATCTGCCTTGCACATGGTAGGCACTCAATAAATATTTAAAGACTTAGTGGGCACATAAATAGTTTTGCAAAAATAGTACAACCTTTTTTTTAATGTCAAATATGAAAATATCATTCATTATATACTGTCTTTCTTTGGGGACAACTGAAGTGCATGACAGGACAGTTTTTAAACTTGTCAAAGGGGAAAATGATCTACCTAATAAGTAAACCTATTAAAATATCCACTGTTTGGAAAAGTAAAGTTCTGAGAGGCCTTAAAAACCACTATTGCCATTGCCTAGTGGCATTTATATTTAAACAAATATATTCTTAATTCAACAAATATCTATTGAGCACCCGCTATGTGCCAGGGGCAGTGGGGGTATAGCAAGTTCAAGTGTTAGCAAGCATTATCTGTCTTCTAGAAACTCACAGTCATCTACTTAGAAAGCCAATTATATAACCAGGTTACCATAATACAAATTCAGAGCTATAATCAAGATGTGAGCAAAAGGATCTGGGCATAAAGAGAAAGAAAGCTTAGTCTAGGGGGATCGGAAAAGGATTCACAGAGGAAGGGGCAATCAAGTTGGGTCTTGGTAACTGAAAAAGAATGTACTGGTTAAAGAAAGGGAGTTTCAGAAAGGGGAAGTAGTGCTATGCCAGGGGACAGAGCACTCAAGGAGAGGTGGAAAATGGTACAGCAGGAGTATGGGTGCATGGGCAGGAGGGAGGGGACAGTGGGAGACCAAGGGAGGGTGGTAAGCTAGGGCCAGTGAGGGGCATCTATGTCATGCTATGCATTCTGGGCCTTACCCTGCAGGTCATGAGGACTAGGAGTCTTTAAGTAAGTGAGTGACCTCATGGGATTTGCTTTTTAGAGTTGATTAGTTGCGGTCAGTAGCAACAGAGAAGAAAGACTGGGGAGGGAAGAAATGGAGGCAGAACCCAAAGGAAGTGGCTGTGGTAATCTGAGCAAGATATAATGAAAGTTCAAACTGAGACAGTGTCTGTGGGGAGGGGAGAGGGTCAGAATCAGGAGATGTTTGTAACGACAAAATAAGATGAAATGTGGTGGTTGTTTGGGTCTGAGCGATGGGGATGAAGAGAGGGCAGAGGGCCGGAGGGACTAGGTAGATGGCAAAAGCATTGACCAAGACAGGGAGATACGGGAGATAGAAGAGCTACAGCCTGGGGGTGAAGTGGGAGAAGATGATGAGCGCCATTGGGTGCATTAAGTCTGGAGTGTCTGTGGACATCTCGGTGGAGATGCCCAGTAGGCATCTGCTGCCCACTCCACTTACAGCATGCGTGGACGCCACAGTTCTTCAAAGTCTGATTTTCTCTTCAGCTTTTTAGAGTCTTTGGTCTCAGGGTTCCTGTCTAATCACTGCACAGTTTTCTACCTCATTCTGCCAAAGAGGACATAGCAGAATCAAGATCTGAAAGCCATTGGTAACAAAGAAACTGTTCGAATGAACCAATCGCTAAGCATATGAATTGCTGCTTCATTTATTTGCATTGCATCGCCCCGTCCAGTCACCATCACGCTGGGGGGTTTCCATGGTGACAAAGAGCACACTCTCAGATGACTCTGCGAGTGAAGGCAATTCTAGATAACTGATTAAATCGGTGCTCAGAATGTACAATTTTTGAAACAGCCTTATAGTATCAATAAAACAGAATAGAATTCAATAGAAAAGCTTCTACTTGCTGTGTTTCCCTAAGAAAATGCAAAATTTCAGGTATAACTAATTTGGATACTTGTTAAATCTGTATGCAATATTGCCTAGTACATATTTCTAATCATTGAATGGTAATATAAATAAGCAGTCAACCACTTAAATAAAAATTTAAGTTGATGTTCACCTGCAGAGACCAACTTTAGAATATAAAGTTAGTTCAAACTCATTGGTCCATTTCATACCTTATCTCTATAGTTAGAAAAAAAGATTAGGGACAGCTAAACTAATTTCATTAATTTAATTAAGCCATGTCACCAATGACTCAGTTTTCCAATCTGTGTAACTGGGACACCCTCTGCTCCTTCACTACGTCAATGGGATGCCGTTGGATGAGTGAGACAATACGTAAACACTGTGACCTTCACGGACAGTAGATCTACAGAAATGCAAAGAAAAAGTTCCCATCTATTATACATGTGGACCCGTGTTTATGAGCATGGTGCAAATGATAAAGGACCATACTATGTGATAAGATTGGTAGAGAGGGAGATTTTTTTTTTAAAAAAGAGGTACCATTTCTAAGTTCTCATCATGTCTATTTGGAGGAGAGCAGGCTGATTTTAGTCCTTGTCCAATTTGCAGTTGGTGTCTCTGTTATAGCTTTTTTTATTTCCTGAAAAACTATCGCTTCCAGGTCATTCAAAGAGCTTTGGCCATGCTCCTAGGTGTGACTGTATAGCAACAAAGAAAACAGTCATTTGTCCACATCTGCTTACTTTTAAAATACTTATTGACAAGCCAAACGTTTAGAACCCACCAGCCACCCAGCAGGAAAAAAGTGATCTAGGACACCCAGTGGGGCCTTCTGGTCTGTCATACGGTCACCGTGAGTTGGAAATGACTCGATGGTACACACCACCGCCGCCACAATATTAGCAGTGTGTTGGGTTGTTTTGTATTTCAAATAGTCTTCCCTTCCATGAAACATTCAAGGGATACTGAAAATTTCATTTAAGGTGACTGTGAGAGAAGATGCAAAGAACAGAGGCCAGATATGAAATACACTGACAGCTGCTCAAGGCACATTTTAAGAAACCTGCTCTCAAAGCTAAACGCTGCCACTCTGAATCCTAACACGAGAAAGGTACACTTTCTTAGGACTAACTCCATTTACTTGCAAAAGGTATCTGAGATGTGTCAAATAGAATGTACTGAAGTTCTTTTTGTTTGGTTTTTAGTGGGTTGAGTGTGTTTGTTTTCTTTTTAAAGAATCTAAAACACTTAATTTTTTCCATTTAAAATAATCTATCACAATCAACACTTGATTAATATTTATATCTTACAAAATAATTTTTACTTTTATTATTTAATCCTCACAATAATTGCAGGAGCAAAATAGAATCATCTCTGTTTTACACACATGGAAAGAGAAACTGAAAAATTTTTAATTTTTTTGAAGCTGAAAAATTTCAAATAACTTCTCTATAAGTGCAGTTAATAAGGATTCAGAGCCAGGGAACACACCAAAATGTTCCAACCAAATTCAACACTATGTCCTTGAATTCATTTATCCTGCTAATATTTATTGAGCACCTACTATGTGACAGGCACTGTCCTTCATATTGAGGATGTACAACATGCAGCTTTTAAAAAATAAGTCTTCTCTTCAGCCTTTCCCCAAACACCTATCTCAGATGCTCAGAGAGTTCTTGGATTCATTTCAAGGATAAGATGTAGGTTCTTTGAGCCGTAATGCCCGTCCCTCTCATTCACAGCCATCGCTGTGCTCCCACCTGGGCAGGCTGCATGTATTTTCGGTTGCATGATACTCATCTTTCATCAGCCAGTGTGGCTATATCCAGTAGGAAAGCACCTACAATGTGCCAGGCATTATGAAGCCCTGAGGAAACAGAGGTAAAAACAAAGATCCCTGATGCCCAGCACTAGTTGTATGTTTGTGTCTCCTCAATGCTGTCGCAATTCTACCACTCGGAAGGTTCTCAACAAGTATTTTGAGAATGTTGAATAAAGTATCAGGGCAGAAGAAAGGCAGAGGCTGGAAACATGTGTACCCCAAAATTTTAGTTGATTTAGGGAACCCCTGTACTGAATTTCCCTACTGTCTCCTCGGAGTAGCCAGTCAGTCCCTTAGAGTAATCTGATCAAGCACAGAAATGTCTCTCAACCTGTTGCTCTTTTCCATTCTTGCTGCCTCTCAAAGCATGGGATCAGGTCTGAGTCCCTCTGACACAGACTGCTACAAGTACCTCCTATCACTCTCTGTCTGTCCCTGCTATCTCCAGCCACCACAGGGTCAGATTTGGTCTAAACTACATATTTTCTCAAAATCTAAATTTGACTACTGCCAGGAACTAACATATAAAAGTCAAAATCCTTAGCACAGCACCGGGGACTTTCTTGTCTACATTCCCAAAGCAGTGTGTTTATATTACTTTAAGAGTACTCCTCATATAATACATTGCTTGTAGAAAAAAGCTTAGCAAACTGTATACTTCATAAGTGGTATTATTTCTCCCTTGTATTAACCTTTTATTCATTCTTTCTGTACCTCCCTCAAAATAGTAGGGGCTCAATAAATATATTGATTCACTTTCTAAAAGAAACCCATCAGACTCTTGAGATATCATTTTAAAAATATGCCAAACCATACTTCACTATATTTTCTCTACCCACGAAAGAGCAGAGTCATATTTCAGACATACCACACAGCACGTTCACCTTTAAAAGTCCTCTGTGAAAGAAAGTTAACCCTTCATAGAGCATAGCGATAGGCTGGTTTCTGTTCAGTTCTAGGGACTGCCGAAAGTCTTCGTGGGCGGTTGCATAGTCCTATGAAAAATAAAGTGGGGGAAAATAAAGCAATAGCCATTAAGTACTTGAGAATTTTCTATATTTGATTGGTAGAGAAAAACAATCCTGATAAATTCTGTGCCCGCTTGGGTTTTAAAGAAAATATCTTATGACCACAGATATTAAGGGCTTACTTACTGTAAGAATCCGTTTTCTTCAAAAATTGATTGGGGTTGGGGGGTCAGCAAATAAAGGATTATTTTAAGGACTTCGCCTCAATTACAATACGGAACATTATTTAAAATACTATTCAGGTAAAAGTCTGTGAGAGAAAGTCTCCCAAGCATTTTGTGGTACTAGACTTTTAGTATACTGAATAATGTTCAGATAGCTAAGCTTTTGACTACAATGTGCTATCCTGAGATGTTTGCTCTATTTTCTTTGGGATTTTTGTCAGCAATTGGAACAATCACAAATACCATTAAGACAGCACAAGATGTCCTTCCCAGATTGGGGTCACTCATACAGGAAACCTATAGTCTGGAAGCCCTGTTAGTTTAGAGTACAGTTCTTGGGTCACGATATTCAGAGAGACTCACATTGTACCTCTAGATTTAAAAATCTCATTAATAGCTTGGAAACCTGTTTCTCTCAGATGATATTTATAAGAAATGTTCAAATATGACCATGAACCACATTTCTCCTTTTCATAAATTCCAGTCCAGGATTAGTCACTGTCCATAGTTAAAGGGAAAAAATAAGAACCACATGTGTTCTTTGTACCTAATGTCCCTGTAACTTTAATCTCAGTTATAAAAATGTTTTTATAACTCTCTTGAATCATAAGCACATTACGAAGCAAATTACTAAACTAAAATCTATCAAAACACAGCTTTCGGAGGCAAAAGGTAAAATCTTAACCACTATGAAAGGAGATGGATGAAGACCAGAACAACTCACCTCTGATATGAAGTACAGGGTCCCTCGGTGCCGATATAACCGCGCTGAGGGCTGGAGCTGGATAGCCTTAGTGAGATCATTCACTGCCTCAGTGATTCGACCCAGGGGGGATAGGATCTATGAATCCGAAACTTGCAATTAGGGGAGAAAAAGTCCCATAACCAACCCTAACATCCACTTCACCACACTACTACACTCACAGAATGATTCCCAGCACACTGGAGTCCTTGAACCCATGGATTGAGATTCAAAGTAAACTAAGATTCTACTAATCCTAGTCCAGTCAAGGACACTGATGAACTAAGACTATAGTTATTGTCGTTTTTTTTTCTTGTTTATGATAGATGTTGCTTTTCTTGAAATGTGTACTTTTCCCTCAATGATGTATAATTGTTAATATTGTATATATTCCAAATTCTATAAAGCCAAAATTTGACACATACACACACGAGGCAGTTTCAAAGTTTGTGGAAAACTAAAATTAAAAGATCGTGGACTTTTCCTACTAACCTTGTGAAGCCCGTCTGTGTATATACATGTATAATGGAATTAAAAGATACTGGACTCTTTCTAACTTTTTGAGGCCCCTTTGCGTATTTACATGTATATATAAACATGAAGGTAATAAAATTGATCTGAAAGATAACCTGGAACCATTAGAACATAGTGTACAATTCTGCTTGACATGACAGAACTATGGAATGATATTATATATGCATTAGCTCCCAATTAAATGTAGTTGTTCCTAGACTTTAGTTATATCTGTTATAATAATAAGTCCTAAGTGAAAATTTCTAAGTTTCCAGGGATTTTGTAAGCTTTCTTTGTGTTAACTCTTAAGAAATCAGTCACAAAGGTCAAGTAAGAGAAAAAAATATCCGCAAGTCTATTTGGGAAATCACTTTATATCCAGCGATCATGCTATGTTCAGTCAGCATATCACAGAAGACAGTTCAAAATGAAACAAAAAAAAGGTGTGAAAAAATCCAAAATGGGTATCAATATTCATGAGTCAAACCCAAGTACTTTATTCTGAACAAAAGTCCTTAAATTAGGGTTTATTTTGCTTATAGATAATTTTTGTCAAGTTTTATTAACTGGTTTCTTAATTAACAGGAGCTTAAAATCAGCAAAAAGAGAGAGAGGATCCAGGAAGGCATAACATCAGAGGTAAGCATGGTAGCTCAGAAAGAGAAAGAAAACCAAGATTATACAAAAGTATGCCTGAGAATTTAAAAAGGAGACTGGTCTGTTTCATATCTGAGTGGGAAAAAATACTTACCTAGTTTATGAACTCCTACCTACATACATTATTCCAGTCCAGTACAAGAAGTGAGATAGAGAATAATAACCAGAGTAACTTAAAAAGCCTTAGTTATACCTATTAAACATAGACTACTTCAGAAAGCATGAAGGCAAAAGATTTCTCAGAAAACAATTCATAGTATATATAAATTGAATGATATAATTTATCTGGGAAAGTCACTAGGTATATTAGTAATAGCTGAAAAGAGAAATATTACGATACATTTTAAACAAATTTGAGATGTATTTTTCTAGTTACCAATTTCATTTTTGGATGAACAACTAATTTTTATTTGATATGCAAATTTCAAAAACTTGCTAAATAAGTCTTATTTCCAGGTGCACTTACTAAATTCATGCTTCATCATATCATTGCAAAGTAGCATTTGAGTAACAGAGGGACACGGCATCTGTACTCCCTTCTAAAGCAGATGGTCGTTAAAGTAGTTAGAAAATACATGAAAACCAAAAAGACTCTCAAAAAGTCCTTAACAAATTACAGCCACTTAAGCTTTGGCAGCTACAATCCAAAATAGACATGAGATGAGTTATATTGTTGAGAATGAATTTTATTCAAAAAGTCATAAAATTCACCTTAAGAAACTGAATTATAATTTAAGACACTATAATTTTGAAGGGGCAAGAATGACAAATAGAGCCTTAGATTATGAAATATTTAGTACTTCCTTTACTTACAGTTTTTTGCCCCAAAAAGTCATTTTTTTGTTTAGTCCAATTGTGATCATGCCATATCAGATGATTAAAAGTTTTATTTAGACAATATATTAACATAATCCCTAAAGCTTCTAATATGAGTGAATGAGTAGCAAAATAAATACTGCATAGACATGGAGAGTCTACAATTATTTTATGAAAATGGTTAAACCAACACATTTTCGTTTGCACACATTCTCTTCTCTGACTGTCCTTTTCTATCTCATGTCCCCAAGAATGGACATTCTTCCAGCTCAAGTATCACCATCATCTAAGATACCTTCCTCAGAAATGCCCTTCCCATTACTGGCACTGTTAAGCAGCAGTCTCTCCTCTGTTTCTTATCTTCTGAGTTGTTTTGCTTATAGTATGACGTGGCATTATCACTGTTTCTGGCTAAAGTTCTAAGTTCCTCTGATGTCTCACTGCAATCATCCAATCTATATAGGATCTTATGTAATCATCCTATGTATCACCTAGCCTATGTTGATAGGTATATTTCAGAAGCATTCTATATATACACATCAGTAGAACACTGCTTCAAAAGGCTGATCATTTCATTTGGATTTAGGGATATTGTTTTGCTAAAGTATCACACAGACAGTAAATATCAAGTGTATGTCATAAGTGCATGACTTAGTATGACATTACTAGATATTAGATCAATAGTATCACTTGGTCCACGGTTTTCTAGTCAATTCAACTATGTTTAAGGGCGTTTAGCACCTATTATGAAAACACAATGGTATAAAGGAACTAAAAATTGGCAAGTAATAAAATAATAGGAAAAAAGAAATCTGAGGTTTAATTAACCCAATAATGACAGAGGGAAAAAGAAAACCACACTCACTTCTGCTCGCTGCTCAAATACCTCTGGACGATCTGGTTCCAAGGTAATTACTCGGCTCAATTCAAACAGAGCAAGCTCAGCATTCTTAATGTCCTTAAAAAGGTATTAGCTTAGTATGAGACATACTGTTACTCAAAACCAGGGTGAAAAGATTTTCTGAAAAAATTAGTAATTTAGTAATGATATAGCTAACTTTTTAGATGTAAATATGAAGTGAGCTTCTGCATAAGATGTTCTGACAAGATAAATAAGTAATTACAGTCATTTAACTCACTCAAGTCCACTTATCCATGCATTTCCTGATGCCTTGCAGAAGTTCCAAAGAGAGCATTAAAAAGTCTATTTTCTAAATTTAATCTATGTAAACACTTTTAAAACTGAGAATGTGGAGACCAGCATGCAGAGTGATGCTGACCAGTGGCCACAGGAGATGAAAAAGGGATAAACTCAGTCTTGACTAAAAAAAAGCAAACAAACCACAAGCCAATTTATAATATACCTATACTTGAAGATGTCTAGGAAAATTCTCCTTAAAAGTTATCACAATTGTTATTTTATAATAAAATGTCTTAAAATGCATGGGTAACTTTGTAAACAGATGCAAATTTCATGTCAAAATGAAGAGAGATGAGGATTATTCATTTAGCTTTGAACTTTAATAAAGCAAATTCCCCACTAGTAATTGACTGATTCTCTGGATACGACACTGGTTTCCTCCTTACTATCTCCCTCATCCCCAATTCTGAATTCTTAGCTCTCCATGTTTCAGATAATCAAACTCAGGCATATGGATGAAATAAATATATGTATACATATATATCTTCATCAGGCTAGCTTAGTAGAATATTTTTATTGTCAAAAATCTTGGCATTTCCCCCTCAAAACATCGTATCATTTTAACATAAGATAAGACATATAGAAAAGGTTTATGTTCAATGTTTCAGACTTAAAATTTGGATTTGAACCATAGACCATTTCAGTATTTATATATGACTTCAGTTAAATCTTAATTGGTGCCTTTAATTGGGGAAACATACTGATCTTTCTCCCATCTTCTTCAGAGAAATAAAGGTAATATGAAGCATAAGTACAGAGATATTATACCTATCTGAGAAAAGTATATGTGAACAAATAAGTCTCACACACTTAAAAAAAACTTTTGTTCATCTGTTCAATTTTTAAGTATTGTGAGAAGTCTAAGTCCCATTACAACTGTTGATGACTGATTTCTATTTTGAACAAAGACTCTTTCTTAGGAATGCCGTGAAGGGCGCATACTTTTCTTGGGTGATGTGCAGTGCATCAAGAATCCAGGTCAGGCAACCAGAGGCTACCCTCGTGGAGGGGAAGTGTGGCAAGAGTGACCTCAGAAGACCAGGGTAGAAAGCACAGGTAGCCACTGGATCTCAGCAATCACTCTACGGCTATTTTCTCAGCTGTAAAACTGAGAAAACCAAACCAAACCAGCACCACTATTCATGCCGTGTGAGCGTAAAGAACCATGACTCCATCTGGGCCCTTGGCCCTCTCAAGGCAGGCAGGCAGGCACGGTGGCAACTGTGACGGTTACATACTCACATGTAGCCCCTTCTTTCCGTAGGCTATTCCTCGGCCATAAATTGCACTGACCAGATCAGGCTCCTCCTAGTCAGACCAAAACAGAAACACGTCAAACACTACAAAAACAATGCAAACAAAATCAGTTTCTGCTTAACCCATGTTAATGCCATGCCACTAGTGAGGAGCTCTCCATATTCCTCATGAGACAGTAAGAGCAGCCCCAGCTGGGGAAGTCCGTATTCGAAAAGTCCGCTTGAATGAGCTCTATGCACAGAGTTTTATATCAGGACAAAATAATAAAATAATGGGAAGGGAACCAACATTACTTAATGTCTACTAAACATCAAGTAGTATGACTATTTCTTCTATGTAGCGTTTTCTTTAATGTCAGCAACTCAATGACGAGGTATCATTGACAATCATATCTTACAGAGAAGAAAGTGGTAGCTTACACAAAGGCTAACAGAGATAAGTCCAGTACTAGTCAATGTCTCTTGCTAATGCTCTTTCAAATAGCCATAGAATAACTGAAAGAAAAAGGAACCTCTGGGAATCATAATGGAAAAAACCCCCACAAAAAACAGTTCCCTCCATAATCTTGTGGAGGATTAATAGACTAAGTAAGGGATTAGAATGGAAAACCAGAGCCTCTCAGGAACCTGCATTTTTCCCAACCTGATGGGTGAGATGAAGTACAGATCAGGTCCTATAACCGATCATCTTAAACCACCATACTTGGACATTTCAGTCGTGCAAACTACTCTATTTGCGGAGTGCAATGCCTCTAGCTAGCATTTAGCCACAACTTTTCTCTCTTCTCTGACGCCTTTGCTGTACTTTTAAGAAGAGTGATTAGCCTATGGCTGTGACCTCCTGGATGTAACTCTTAACACTAATAACATTTTAACAGAACTGCACCAAATGAGGCCCTCAAAGAAGGCAGAAATCTGTTCTTCACATGCAAATCTGAGGTAGGCAGGTCCTGCTAGTATTACAGAAGAACCTATCAACTTCAGCGATACATAAATGAGAAAAGGCAAGGAGGACAATGCCATGCTTTTTTTTTTTAAAGGGAGATGTTAAGCAGAATGAACTACATTACAATTAGTGGTGAACTGCTGGGTCACTGACCACAACCCAGCCAGCAGATGGCTTTGCCTACACTCTGTATTAAAATTTAGAGAAATTCACCTAAAAAAAATCCACATTCCCCAAATCTCTAGCAAAATCAAACAAAACAAAAATAGTGAGTATTTAAAGAAAATTGCACTATAGTCCAAAATCTAGGATAAAGTGTAGTCATCTACTTTTGCAGCCCAGCCCCACCTCATTTCAGCAACCACAGAGGGTGGTATCGTCCACCCGAGGAAACTCTGCTTTAGTTGGTACCTGCCCGGCCCTGTTCACCGCAAGACCATGGCCCTCAGTCATCGTGCCGATCTACAATAGAGAGGTCCATAAGAGGAACACTCATCTTAGAGAGGTGGGCAATGCTCAGAAGGGTTAGGAGAGAGGGAAGAACAGACAAAGGAAACACACAGAGGAAGTGGAATTAGTGACATTGTACTGAGAGGACTGCAATGCATGACATGAAACAACACGTGTGTGAATTATTGAATTAAAACTGATGATCTGCTCTGTAAACCTTTACCCAATTCAAAATAAAAAGCTGTTTTAAAAAGTAAAGGAAAACTAAGAAAAGAATACAAAGAGGGTCCTTTAATTTTGCATCAACTACTTTTGATATTTAAATATCTTTGCTGGCTTACATATCCTTCCTCATAAGGGGTTGGGGAACATGTCCCAAACGAGAGAATGGCTGAGTAGTGGCTGGAGGGAAGGGGGACACAACACAGAGGGAAGAGGAGGGCAAGAAAAAAGTTACCTACTAAGTAATCAAAATAAGAATGCTTTCAATTTTCCTACAGTAGTAATGCCTGCCAGGAGGTTGGGCAGAACCTATGGTCAGGCAGGGGCAGTAGTCAAAGGAGTCTGTTCTTTGTGATGGATGACATTCTTGAGGGAAGGTGCCAGTTACTCTCAGATTTGTGAAGCCTTAACATACACCACCAAAGCCAGAGGGGAATCAGATAACAGCGTACCAACAGTCAAATAATAGCGTACTAAAATAAGGTTACTCTGGGAGACTAGCATCCCCCTCTACCCTCACGCCCGCAGCAGACAACGCAGGAGTCATTCCCCTGCCCCTATCTAATATATGCACTTGTGGAATCCTGGGAATTTTACTTCTTCAGTGTGTGTGGTATCTATCTCTGCCACTTCATCAGTCACCTGCTATTTTAAGCCTGCATTTCTTTCCTTGGTTACAGAAGATACTTGTTTATTTGTAGCTTTTCCCTATTTGCCAGACTCACATAAAATAAAATTTAAAATCTAACATTAAAGTTATATCACTTCCCTCATATCTAGCAGTACCTACACAACAGCGACAAACTTTTTACTCTAATATATTTTAAGATATACATTTTACATTGCAATCCAGTACACAATAAATAGAAACCTAACACACAGAACACAAAAATTTGCCTCTTATACCTAGCCCTACTATACACAACATAATCTATTACTTACTAGCCTGCTGTATTTCGTTTTTTATTAGTTTTGATCCACCACTTAATTTTAAATTCTAAACTTTAATGTGCCATTGAGCCAAGTCTAACTCATGGCAAGTCTTTATAACTGAGTAGACGTGACCCACTCCTAGTGTTTCCTAGGCTGTAATCATCATGGGAATGGCTCATCAGGCCTTTTCCCCCACAGAGCAGATGGTGGTTTGGAACCATTGACCTTCTGTTTAGTGTACAAGCATGAAACCACAGTACCACTGTACCTATTAAAGGCTGGAAACTCTTAATTTGGAAAAATAACTAGGTAATATCTGCAGTCCTTGGCAGAAGAAAATGTTATGCACACAGTAACAAAAGTTTGTCTTACCGTTGAGTCTCATCTCCACTCACTCTATCCTTTTATACTGAACATACCCCAGGGTGCCTCAGAAAACCTGACTGGCCAGCTGCTTCTAAAATGCTACAGCTCTGAAGCCCAAGAAGTAGCTGTACTCTGCAATACAGAGGGTCATCATCAGTTGGAATCCACTCAATGGCAACGAACAATAGTTCTGGCTCAGTGCGTTTGCAGTATCACCTTCTGCTTGACACACTCCCATCACCTGTGCCCAGAAGTTCCTCAGTCTTCATTGACTCCTAAAAAATGAAGTTGTTCTAGCTCCTCTGCTCCCACTGTACACTGCGTATACTTTAATCACTGGTTCAACAAATCTCGATTCAGGAATTTTATACATAGCCCCATGGCCAGAGTGTAGAAGCAGCCTGAATAATCCCTTCTCTCTCTTCCCTCTTCACCTGCAACATCTCTGGGTCCTGACACTCCTAAGTAGAGACTGACTTCTCAGCAGTCATTCAGTTATTCTGCACAAGTCTAATGCATTTACGTTTTATTTAATTTACTCTTTTTAGATTTTTTTCTAAGAGCACTGAAGGAGGTATCAGTACTGTGACTATTATACATATCATCTAATATTAAGTGTTCCTAAATTTAAATAACTTACTTTATAACTTTACTGAAGTGATATGCCTTTACTTATTTTCTCCTCTATCATTGGCTTATGAAATTAACAATAAGTCAAAGCCTGTGTTAGAATTGTTGAGATTCACCACCCCCACTAGAAAACAATATTTACTTCTAAAGACAAATTGAGTTTTAGGATAAGAATATATAAAAGTAACTTTGAGTGCATAAGAATAAACTTTATATTTTATAATTTTTTCAGATTTTTAATTGACTTAAATGAGAATGAGTATTCCCTTTTTAAAATTTAAATCACTTTATTGGGGACTTGTACAACTCATTGCAATCCATATATATATCCATTGTGTCAAGCATATTTGTACAGTTGTTGCCCCCATCATTCTCAAAACATTTTCTTTCCACTTGGGCCCTTGGAATCAGCTCCTCATTTTTTCCCTTCCCTCCCCACTCACCCCTTCTTCAGGAACACTTAATAATTTATAAATTTTTATTATTTTATCATATCTTAAACTGCCTGACGTCTCCCTTCACCCACTTCAAATTCCCAATTATACCTACTCCGTTCTCAAGATAGCTATCTACTGAATCCATAAAGAACTAAGTTGTTATTTCCGTCATGTAACTTATATAGTGATGGTTAACTTTATATCAACTTGAAGAAGTATGAAAGTGTGGGAGTGGCATCCAACATGTCAATCAGGTCACAGCCTGATGGTCCTTCCTTGGAGGTGTGGGCCATCTCACGAGGAGAGCTCTGGGAAACTCCTCCTTGCTGCTTTTTCCTCTCTGGGGCTAACCCAGGCAGCTGCCGGAGCCTGGCCATATTTCCACCAACCTTGGGTCCACGTGACTTTGCACCCACTAGCCTGTGATCTTCCTGCATTCTGCATCATTGCCTATGGTTGTGTGAGTCTGAAGAGGTAATTATAGAGTAGTGTCTGACTTATGTTGGCCTTGGCTGGGATGTTCTTTTTATGTAATTACTCCTTGATATATAGCTCTCCCATATACATATGTGAGTGTTGCTGGATTTGTTTCTCTTGTTAACATATATAGCAACTTCTGAATTTTTTAAGTATTCATTATTCCATCACAAGGTTGATTTTTTAATTAAAGCTAGAAAGTCATTAGCTTGGAGCTACAAACCAATCCCCATAAAGCAAAGAAGCCACTACATAAGCAAGAAAACCAGGTGCTGTTAAGTAGATCTTGTGTCATAGTGACTCCAAGAGTGTTAGAGTAGAACTAATTGTATGTCATAAGGTTTTCAATCATTGATTGTTCTGAAGTAGAACCTTTCTTCCTGGGATCTCTGGATGAACATGAACCTCCAACCTTCTGGCTAGCAGCTGAGTGCATTGATTGCTTACCCTACTCTGGAATCCCGTAAGTAATGCAATGAGGATTAAATGCTAGCTTAAGTATCTAGTTTACAAAGAAGTTACAAAATGAAGACACGATGGCAAACCATACACACACATATATTTAAGTAAAAGATTTGGAAACAATATATGCAGAGAAATGATTTAGTTTTTGTCCACTAATGAAAAATAAGAAAAAGGTTTTGTATGCGTTCGATCACACAATTAATATAGCAGAAGCCAAACTGCCTCATAAAATTGCTGAATCATTTATGTTACCCAGCCCTTCATGGGGACCAAAAAAAGTATAGAAATAAAGAAAAGGCCTCACTATCCAATATCACCATTGTCAGGTGCACTGACATGATGTGCAAATGACATACAGCTCTCCCATGTAACTGCAGCACTAATTCATATGCTTTCAGTCAACAATTTCAGTGGAGATTGACATGTGTAAACCTTGTAGCTGGCCTTAGTTAAAATCCTGATTTTGAGGGACTTTTTCCCCCATATATGGAAGTATCAAATAAACCAACAGGCATAAATATCTATGTGAGCACTTTGAAATACAAACAATTATGGAAACATCCCGTGGGTCTGTATCCTGATGGTGCAGCTAGAATAAACAGCAAAGTGAATGTTTGACAGCAAAAGATAATTGTGCGATTTAAGTATCCTTCATAAGTAGATCTAAATCTCACACGATGATGATAGCGTTAATAAAATCCAACTCTCCATGTGCCAATATGCTTTCAGCATTAGATGAATGGAATCACGTACTATGCTCTGCTGTCTCATACTGGATTTGGCTGGATGTCCAAGAGAAGTTTGTCAAGACTTACTATACCAAAGAAAACTGAAAATATTTGGTATGAAGAGTTTTCAAGTTGCCAATTTGTTAAAAATATGTTTATAGGCTTATTAGTTCAAGCTTTTGAAGATTTGTATAATTCTGCAAGGTCCTTCCTGTAAGCAACAAGTGAAAATATACAGATGCACTGACAAATATGATTTTCTATGGAATGTGGTTTAGTTATCATTTGAAGAGATAAAAAAAGCACCAGAGCAATGCCCGTATATGCTTGAGGAAAAGTTTCATCACTATTCTGAAAAAGTGCTGTGGAGGCAAAATTTTATTTCATTACCGCAAGAAATTTTAACACTACACTTGTCAATAGAAGACAGAGAGGACTGATTAGGTGTAAAGGATACCCTACCCGTACTTTCAAAATACAATTTAGAGACTGCGACATGAAAATTCTGTTTGTGATGAGAAAGTAGCTTAAACTAATTGGACCACAAGCAATAACTCTTTTTCAGCAGTGTTCTACTAGCTAATATGTAGTTTCTTGAAGGCATTAGCTACCAAGACTTTGAAGAAATAAAGTAAAAACTCATACATAGTAATGTGTGCAGCATATTTAAACATAAAGCCAATAAAGAAGTGTTGTCCAGAAATACAGAATCAAGCAATATTTTAAACTTGTCATTAATAAAAAAAATAGTTTGGTAGTACTTTAGGTTTCATCTTTTTATGGCTTATAATCACAAAATGTAAAGAAACGTGTGAAGTTTTCACCAACCTATACATGGATATATCATAGCCTCCAAGTCTGTTCCTGTTTACCCCTTAATGCCACACAAATAAGACTTTCCACATGTGCCACGATGTGAAAAAAGGTTGGGAAGTACCAAAATATTGGGTGAATACATATAAAATGCCAAGAAGGGCACTTCCAAGAAAGCAGAAGTTATTCTCATTGCCATATAAGAATGCATAATAAATTACCACCAAGGTCTTCCTTCTGTAGGGCCCAACATATTAGAACCTCCCACTCTTGCCCGCCAATAGTTTGAACCACCAGTTCCAACTTAAAAACCTATATACATTCTCAAAGAAAAGTTTCTGAGTTGGGAGCAGCCTATTTTATCATAAATTAAAGAAAATGTGTTAACAAATTTGAAAATATTAGTATCTTTTCTTTACAAAGAGAAATTCCGATTTGCTTTCTAAATGCAATTGCAATCGAAGATGGGATTTTATATAACCATTAAAATGAAAAGATTACATAGAAATATTGCAATCATTTGTAATTATAAAATTAGGCTAAAAAGAAATGAAGTAGTACATAAATTCAGAATATGAAACATTAACGAGAGGGCTTCCAGGAAGATCGCGAATATGTATCACATACCACAGGGACTATGCAGAAATCAGTCAAGAAGAGTTACTAAGAGGGAAATTCCACACTATTGGGTTGCAGGGGGAACATCATAAAGATAAGTTGGCACAGATCCAAAAGGTTTTGAGGGTCTGGGGGCTTCTGGCTTACCACAGTGGAGACCGGCTAGGGTCTAACAGCTCTGCCACTGTCTTGGCCAAAGCCAGGACCATTTGGAGCCAGTGCAGGGGCTTAATCTCAACACAGCCACAGCTCGCCGCTCCCTCGGGGAAGTGTTTAAAATCCTCCAGCACCAAGTAAGGGATCCAGGGATCGGAACCAAGCTTTATTATTACTTTTGTTTCCCTCGCTTATCTCTATCCCCCCACAGTCTCAGCTGGCTTAGATTTTTTTTCTTTTCCATTTGTTCCTTTTTCTCTTCCCATTTCTCTCACACACTACTACCGACCTGCAGACAACTCCCTTAGCCTACGACATTTAAACCTGATCTTCACCCAGCTGGGAAAGCTCTGCTCTTGCTTGGGAAAGCCCGCCCACCCTCCACCAGGGGATATCTCCCAACTTCTTTGGGGGAAATCCTGCCCACCTTCTTCCTGGGGAAATTCTACCCACCCTCCCTCTGTAGTGCTGGACACCGGGCTGAAAGAACACCAGCTAGACTATATTCCAAGAAGTCACCAAGGCACATAAAAGTTAAATTATCCAACTTTGAGGAAAAGGAGAAAATATGAGAACAGCTAGGAAAAAACAAGCAATCACATATAAAGGTTCCCAAATAAGAACATGCTCGGACCTATCAACAGAAACTATGGAGAGAGTGGAGTAATGTATTCCAAAGTTGAAGGAAAATAATGTAAACCCAAGACTACTCTACCCAGCCAAATTATCTATCAAGATAGATAGAGAAGAATCTTTCCAGACAAGGAAAAATTCAAATAATACGTTAGAAGAAATCTAGCCCTACACAATATCCTGGCTGACCTGTTATGGGCAGAAGAACAGAACTCACCAAGCATAAATAAGAGACCACCAAATGGAAAAAATTACCTAGAGGGCAACAAAGAAAAAATAGGCCAAAGATAGCATTGGCTTAAGGGGGTAAAGAAGTCAAGAATGAAACACACACACATACACACAGATAATAAAGGGAGGACAGAAAACACCCAACATAAGAGGTATAAGATGATATCACACAGTCCACAGATGGAGATAATAACCCTGAATATCAATGGACTGAACTCAGGCATTAAAAGACAGAGGCTAGCAGACTGGCTTAGAAAACACAACCCATCAATCTGCTGCCTACAAGAGACATATCTCAAGGCTACAGAAAAAATAGGCTCAGAATCAAAGGCTAGAGAAAGGCATACCAAGCAAAACACAATTCAATGGAGGAGGAATTGCAATCTTAATCTTGGATAAAATTGACCTCAAAGTACAAACCATGAAAAGAAATCAGGAGAGACACTATATAATGTTCAAGGGAACAGTAGACAAAGAACCACTAAGCATTTTAAACATATATTCCTCAAACGAGAGACCCACTGAATACGTCAACAAAGCGCTTCAAATGAGGAAAATAGAATCATAGCCTCAACAATTAAAGTAGGTGACTTCAATACACTGTTCTCTGAGAAAGATAGATCACAGGGAAAGAAACTCAACAACAAGGCTAGAGACCTAAACACTACAATCAATTTGACCTGATATTTACAAAGCTCTTTATGCAAATATAAAAAATACACATTCCTTCAAGTCCACATGGCACATATTTGAAGATAGACAACAAGCTGGGGTGTAAGGCGTATCTGCATAAATTTAAGCACATTGCTATCATATAGACCTCTCCCTCTGACCACTGTCCCATAAGGCTGGAAATCAACAAAAGGAAGACGAAGAAAACAAGGGCAAACAATTGGAGGATGAAAAACATTATTGCAAAAGGAGTATGTACTGGCCCAGATCAGAGATGAAATTAGGAAATTTATAGAAACCAACGAGAATGATAAACACGGTGTACCAAAACTAATGGGACACAGCCAAGGCAGTTATCAGAGGAGGTTTCATAGCAATACATGCACACATGAAAAAGGAAGAGAGACTTATGACTGATATGCTGGCACAAAATTTACAGAAACTAGACCAAAGTCAAAAGGACAAGCCCACTAATAGCAAAAGAAAAGAAATAATAAAAATCAGGGCTGATATTCAGGAGAGGGAAAATAAGAAAGCTATGTAAAAAATTAATGCTGCTAAAAAGTGGTTCTTTGAAAGAATAAATAGAATCGTCAGAATGCTGGTAAACTTAACGAAAGATGTATATGTATGGACTGTGATAAGAGTTGTATGAGCCCCTAATAAATTGTTTAAAAAAAAAAACTTAATGAAAGAAAGGAGGGAACACACTTCAATAGAAGATGAAATAGTGATGGAAGAGGGGACATTACAAAAGACCCTAATGAAATCCAAAGGATAATTACACAGTACTACGAAGGATTGTATTCCAATGAATTCAACAACTTGGAAGAAATGGACAAATTCTTGGAAAAACAATCCATCCTTAGACTATCTCCAATGGACATCAAGAATCTCAACAAACCCATAGCAATAGAAGACATAAACAAGGTTATCCCTGCCACACTGAGGCAAAACACTAAGGGGTGCAACAGAACAGCATGGAAACAGAGCGGCGAGGGACCCAGGGAATGCTGAAAGTGGACTTTGGGGCCAGGGCATGGTGCCCCAACAGACTGGACTGGAAAACACTCCTAAAAGCCAACAAACGATCCTTCAACTAACTACAAGCTTTTCTTTCTTGTTCTGTTTTTTTTATCATTGGTTTGTTATTGTTGTTTTGTTGCATATTGTTGCTTGGTTTTTCTCTGTCTTGTTTCTGTGCATGTTATTTGCTCCACAGGTCTGTCTAAATAAGATAGGCTGGATGAATAATCCGGAGGAGAAAACAAAGGGACCAAAATTCCAGGGGGACATGGGAGAGGGAGTGGGGGGAAAGGTAGTGGTGTTGACAAACCCTGAGACAAGGGAACAACAAGTGATCCAAATTGATGGTGAGAAGGGTGTAGGAGGACTGGTAGGGTGTGATCAAGGGTAATGTAACCATGAGGAATTACTGAAACCCTAAGAAAGACTGAGCATGAGAGTGGGACAAGAGGAAAGTCAAAGGAGATAGAGGAAAGATCTAGGAAACAAAGGACATTTATAGAGGTCTAAATAAGGGCATGCACATATGGAAATATATTTATATATGAGGATGGGGAAATAGATCCATGTGCATATATTTATAGGTTTAGTATTAAGGTATCAGAAGGACATTGGGCCTCCACTCAACTACTCCCTCAATGCAAGAATACTTTCCTCTATTAAATTGGCGTTCTATTATGCTCACCTTCCTGACACAACCACTGAAGACAAAACGGGTGAATAAGCAAATGTGGCAAAGAAAGCTGACGGTGCTCAGCTATCAAAAGATATAGCATCTGGGGTCTTAAAGGCTTGAAGGTAAACAAGCAGCCATCTAGCTCAGAAGCAACAAAGCCCACATGGAAGAAACACACCAGCCTGTGCGATCATAAGGTGTCGAAGGGATCAGGTATCAGGCATCATCAGAACAAAAATTTTATCATTGTGAATGAGGTGGGGAGAGCAGAATGGAGACCCAAGGCCCATTTGTAGGCCACTGGACATCCCCTTACAGAAGGGTCTCGGGCAGGAGATGAGCCAGTCTGGATACAGTGTAGCAACGATGAAACATACAACTTTCCTCTAGTTCCTAAATGCTTCCTCCTCCCCCACTATCATGATCCCAATTCTACCTTACAAATCTGACTAGACCAGAGGATGTACACTGGTACAGACAGAAACTGGAAACACAAGGAATCCAGGGCGGAGGATCCCTTCAGGACCAGTGGTGTGAGTGGCAATACTGGAAGGGTAGAGGGAGTGTGGGTTGGAAAGGGGCCACCAATTACAAGGATCTACATGTGACCTCATCCCTGGGGGACGGACAACAGAAAAAGTGGGTGAAGGGAGATGTCTGATAGGGCAAGCTATGACAAAATTATAATTTATAAGTTATCAAGGCTTCATGAGGGAAGGGGGAGCGGAAGGGAGGGGAAAATGAGGAGCTGCTGCCAGGGGTTTAGGTGGAGAGGAAATGTTTTGCAAATGATGAGGGCAATGAATGTACAAATGTGCTTTACACAACTGATGTTTATATGGATTGTGATAAGAGTTGTATGAGCCCCTAATAAAACGATTGGAGAAAAAAAAGAAATAGACAAGGTTATCAAGGGATTACCAACAAAAAATTCCCCTAGACCAGATGGATTCACAGGAGAAATCTACCAAGGATTCAGGAAGAACTGACAGCAATCCTACACAAACTCTTCCAGAAGAAAGAAAAAGATGGAAAACTCCCGAACTCCTTCTATGAGCTAATATAACTCTGATACCGAAACCAGGGAAGGATCCCAGAAGAATCAAGACCAATATCCCTAATGAACATCGATGCAAAAATCCTTAACAAAATACTGGCCAATGGAATACAAAAGTATACAGAACAAATCATTCAACATGACCAAGTGGGATTCATACCAGTCATGCAAGGATGGTTCAACATATAAAAGACCGTGTCATTCACCACATTGACATGAAAAACTATAAGAACCATAGGATATCAATAGATGCAAGAAAAACATTTGACAACATCCAACACTAATTCCTGTTTAAGACATTCAAGAACATAGGAATGGAAGGAAAATTCCTTAAGATAATACAAGCTATATATGAAAAACCAAGAGCCAACATGGTACTTAATAGAGAAAAGATGAACATGATCCTACTGAAAAAGGGACCACAGATGCCCCTTGTTTCCACTCCTATTTGACATCGTACTTGAGGTTTTAGCTAAGAACATAAGGCAAAGAAAAGACAATAAAGGTATTCACCTGGGGAAGAGGTGAAACTCATTATTTGCTGATGATATAATTTTATATATGTAAAATACAAAAGTTCCACAAGGGGAATACTGGAAGCAATAGAGGATATATGGCAGAGTGGCAGGATACAAGATCAACAAGTAGAAGTCCATCGGACAGCTATACACATCGGATAATACCACAGAAGAGGAGATAAAAAAGGTGGTACTCTTCACAATAGTCAAGCACAAATTGAAATATCTAGGGATATAACTGACTAAAAAACAAAAGATTTATATGAGGAAAATTACAAAACAGTATTACAAGAAACCAAGAGTGACCTCAACCAATGGAAGAATATCCCATGCTCGTGGATTAGAAGACTCTATATAGTAAAGATGCCAGTTCTGCCCAAGGCACTATGTAAGTTTAGTGCAATCCTGATACAATTACCCTCATCTTTCTTCAAAGAAACAGGAAAACTGATTACCAACTTCATACGGAAAGGGAAGAAACCCCTCATTAGCAGAGAACTCCCCAAGGAGGACACAACAGTGGCAGGGCTAGTTTTACCTGTCAGTGGTCAACACCACATGGTATTGGTATAATGACAGATACTCAGACCAATGGAAAAGAATTGAAAGCCAAGAAATAAAATCATCAGCATACAGACAACTGATCTTTAATAAGGGCCCCCAAACTATCAAACTGGAAGCAGATGCCCTTTCAACAAGTGGTGCTGGAAAAAAAATGGATATCTACTGGCAGAAAAATGAAGCAAGCGACTTATTGCACTCCACGCACAACAATCAACTCAAGGTAAATCACAAGCCACGAGGTAAAACTCCCAACTATTAGGGCCATCAATGAGGGAATTGGGACCAACCTGAGAATTTTAGCGCAGGAAATACATAGGTTATCAGAAATAGGTAAGGACTCAAATACAGATGAGTCACAAATTGACAGGTGGGATATAGTGAACATAAAATGTCTGTGTACATCGAAAGATTCCACCCAGAGAGGAATAAGAGAGTCCACGGACTAGGAAAACATCTTTAGCAATGACACATCAGACAAAGGTCTTATTACTAAAATCTACAATACTCTGCTAGCTTCCAAAAAGAAAAAAACTAATTGCCCACTGAGGAGCTGGGCTAAGGACCTGAACAGAAGTTTTACAAGGGCAGAAATCTGAATGACCAATAAATATATGAGAAAATGTTCCCAATCATTAGTCACAAGAGAAATGCAAATTAAAGCAACTATGAAATACCCCTTAACACCCTCCAAGATAGCCCAATTAAAAAAAAATCAGAAAGCCACTAGTATTGGAGGGGCTGTGGGGAGAGAGGAACTCTTATCCACTGCTGGTGGATCCTTAAGTATGTTTATCCACTATGGAAATCGATCTGACGATATCTAAAACAGATGGAAATCGATCTACCATATAACCCAGCAATCCCCCTACTGGGCATATATTCAGAAGAGACAAGAAACAAACCAAGGCTAGACATCTGTGTTCCAATGTTCATCGCGGCACAGTTCACAATTGTAAGGAGTTAGAAAAAAACCAAATTTCCATCAACTGATGAGTGGATTAAAAATCTGTGGTACATACATATAAATAATGGAGTACTACAAATCACTAAAAAAGTGATGAATATATGAAGCACATCACTGCATGGGAAGAACTGGAGGAAACTATGCTAAGCGAAGTAAGCGAAGTACAAAAGGTCAAATACAACATGAGTTTGCTGAGGAGAGCTTAAAAAAATTTCAAAAGGGGCATAGGAAAAAAGCTACGGTGTACAAACATTCCTGGGGTGTTGACCAGGTAGTATGGCAGGGGCCAGACCCAATCTAGGGATACATATGGTAGCGAACTAAAAAGGTGGGGGGGGCATGGGTAGCAGGGGAACAGGGCACTAACCCACCCCAGGGGAGGATATTGTTTATATCTCCACAGGGCAAAAGGGACCAGACTTCAACCCAGTGCTCCAAGATGTGAACACAACATATCAGCATGGAGTAGGGAACCAGTGGAGAGGTCTGAGGGGCTGGCCCCAATTCCAACTATGTGGACAGATGCCCCATCCCCCAGAAAATTTTACTTCAGAGGCTAGCACTGAATCTACAGCTCAGGGAAAGGGGCATGTCTGATCAGAGCACATGGGAGCAAAAAAGAGAGAGTGGAGCACATACTGGCCTACCAAACCTTGAGGATGATATCCCTGCTCAGAGCAGCCAATGCACAGAGAGGGCCATATGGCTGATCCCACTATGAGACACGACATCCCTCACTGACCCATAGTCCTACGGGGGACAACAGTGGAGACACAGTGTGCAAATTATACCCGATCTGATCCCACCACACTGAGGCAAAACACTAAGGGCGTGCAACAGAACAGCAAAGGGGAGCAGAGCAAGGACGTCCTACAGAAATACCAAAAATAGACTTTGGAGGCAGGGCATGGCACCCCACCAGACTCCAGGGGAAAACACTCCTAAATGTCAACAAACAGACCTTGAAGTATACAGGCTTTTCTTTTTTTTGTCATTGGTTTTTGTTGTTGCTGTTTTTCTTTTGTTGCTTTGTTTTGCTCTCTCTTGTTTTTGTACACGCTATTATCTCTGCAGGCCTGTCTAGATAAGTTAGATGGGATAATTAATCGGGAGGAGAAAACAACGGGAGTGACAGTTCCAGGGGACATGGGAGAAGGGGAGGTGGGGGAAAGGAGGTGGTGTTCACAAACCCAGGGACAAGGGAACCACAAGTGATCCAAAATTGGCGGCGAGGAGGTGTAAAAGGGCTGGTAGGACTTGATGAAGCATAATGTAACCGAGAGGAATTACTGAAACCCGAATGAAGGCTGAGCATGATAGTGGGACAAGAGAAAGTAAAGGGAAATAGAGGAAAGAACTAGGAGGCAAAGGTCATTTATAGAGGTCTAAATACAGGCATGTATATATGTAAATATATCTATATATGATGATAGGGAAATAGATTTATGTGCATATATTTATAGGTTTAGTATTAAGGTAGCAGATGGACATTGGGCCTCCACTCAAGTATTCCCACAATGCAAGAATACTTTCTTCTATTAAACTGACATTCCATGATGTTCACCTTCCCCACACAATCTGATCGCTGAAGACAAAGTGGGTGCATGAGCAAATGTAGTGAAGAAAGTTGATGGTGCCCAGCTATCAAAAGATATTCACATCTGGGGTCTTAAAGGCTTGAAGGTAAATATGTGGTCCTCTAGCTCAGAAGCAACAAAGCCCACATGGACGAAGCACACCAGCCTGTGTGATCATGAGGTGTCAATGGGATAAGGTATAAGGCATTAAAGAACAAAAAATCATATCATGGTGAATGAGGGGGAGTGCGGAGTGGGAACCCAAAGCCCATCTGTAGGCAACTGGACATCCCCTTACAGAAGGATTATGGGGAGGAGACGAGCCAGTCAGGGTGCAGTGTAACAACGATGAAACACACAACTCTCCTTTAGTTCTTTAATGCTTCTCCTCCCCCTCCCCCACTATCATGATCCCAATTCTACCTTACAAATCCAGCTACACCAGAGGATGTATACTCTAAGATCTGGAAACACATGGAATCCAGGAGAGATGAACCCCTCAGGACCAGTGGTGAGAGTGGTGATACCGGGAGGGTGGAGGGAAGGTGAGGTAGAAAGGAAGAACTGATCACAAGGATCTACATATAGCCTCTCCCTGGGGGATGGACAACAGAAAAGTAGGTGAAGGGAGACTTCGGACAGCGTAAAACATGACAAAATAATAATTTATAAGTTATTAAGGGTTCATGGGGGAGGGGGGGCGGGGAGGAAGAGGAAAACATGAGGAGCTAATACCAGGGCTCAAGTAGAAAGAAAATGTTCTGAAAATGATGATGACAAAAAAATGTACAAATGTGCTCGATACAATGGATAGATGTATCGATTGTGATAAGAGTTGTATGAGCCCCCAATAAGATGATCTCAAAAAATTAATAAATGCGTATATTGAATAGGTACTAAAATTTGTTAGTTACATAAACTTGTAGGTTATTAATTTTTAAAATATTGTTACATTGCTTTCAACTATAATGGCAACAGTATTTGTTCAATGAATTAATTGATATGTCTGCAAGTGCCTACTGTTTTCTACTGTTGATTATCAGAAACTACATTTGGTCCCATGAATGTATGAAATCAAAGGTTAATTGTGAATAAGTACTCTTTCACCTTTTATAATCTTTCAGTAAACAGAAAGATGATTTCAAAACTATATATAATTTTTTGTACTTAAACTTCACTGATGAATATTATTTCATATTCTTTAGCACCAAATATAATGGTTTTGATTGAAGAACCTCAAAAATAATAATTTTTAAAACTTGACTTTTGAGAACCATGAAAGAATTATCAACATGAACAATCCTCTCTTTAAAAAAAGGAAAAACACAGCTAATACTTTAGAATTAATATTTAAAAATTAATCTGCCTACTAAATTTTAAGCTATTTGTTGGCTTGTACTATGATTTGTACTGAGTATCTAAAATTTATTAAGTACTGACTATGAGTCACACAGGAATACTGACTACATTAAACGTAACAAGAACTTTTTTGGAGGTATTATTACCCCAAAGTTCAGGAAGTCAAATAACTGGTAGAGGGAATTAGAACTTTGGGTATATCTATACCCTACTAGATATATACATAATTAAGCACCTTCAATAAACACAGACTAAAATCCACCAAGATAAGAATGCAATACAGGTCTCTACCATAACTCTTATTTATGTGGATTTATGCATTTTATTTTAGTCAGACTTTAACTCAGCTCACAATCAGTGAAGGCTACATATTTGATTATGGAGGCTCATGATTGTCTTTTAAAGTGAGAAATAAATCTATGGATGTAACTTAAATCAGCAGGTACAGCAACTTTTGTTGTACAATGTAAACATTTGGAATTTTAATCATTCTAAGTGTCCACATCTCATGATAAACATCAAGGCGGAACTGAAACTAGTGTTTGTCTTTTTAAAAGTTACACTTGAATCCTACCTCTGCCACCTAATGGCTGAAAGACCATGAACATACATTACTTGATCTCATCAGATCTCATTTTCCTCCTCTGAAATTACGTGATGCTGCTAAGATTAATGAGAACATGTCACCAGGTCTGGCACCAGAAAGTGCCCAATCAACATGATTTCCTTTACATTCTCATCTAGTCTTAAAATTGATGTTTTATTTCAGCACTTTGCCTCTGTATAAGTTTCTATTTATGTCACAACAATAAAGCCGAAATTACATAGTTAAGAAGAAAAATTACCTGAAGCATTGTTGAAAAATGTCTTATTGCTTCATCGTAGAGACCACTCCCAATCAACACATAAGCAATAGCTATGAAACAAAAGCCAAAAACATTAAAAGAAAGGATAAAAATCTCTCCAGACTGTAATCAGTAACTTCTAAATTCTTTGCTAAATCTTAAGATATAGCTCCAGGGAATGGTAATAGTAAAAGAAAACCCGGAAGAAAATAAAATATCATTGAGCTCTTCAACCTTGAATCTTCCATCACTCAGACTTCTGGTACTTTCTAAATGATTAATTTATAAAATATTTCCCCATCAGAAGAAATGATCTTTTTCTAGCCAATAACTCAGTTCCAAATCTCCAGTAACCTCTATTGTGTTTTCTATTTATGGATGAACATCTATTTATATAGGAAAAGGTCTATTAATAACCTTCAACGGAGTTTTTTAGGAGTATGTATGTATGTAGTAGTAAGTATAAGTATTGCACTCATAGTAAGTACCCGGTATAGACCTAAGCCTTTATATGAATTTATCCATTCCTTAATTGTTTTACGGTAGATACTCTTAATTGTGTCTCTATTTTATGAACAAGGAAATGAAGCAGGAAGACGCTAAACAAGAGTCGTAAGAGGAGTGACTAGTGAGTACATTCTGCCTATCCAGAGCGCATGCTCTTTAAGAAACCCCAAAAACAGAGTTCAGGCTTTTTCGTCACTATGCTGAAACAAATTAAGGCTCTATCATCGGGGTGTGGGGCTGGACTGCAATGTCTTCCATGAATACTTGAGTGGGCACTAAGAAATCTCAAGTTGGTGTGGTCTTTAAATGATCTTATGTTTGAAGGCCACAATCTGGGGTCATAGTCTGGCTTCGCCATTCATGGGCTGTGTGACTGTGGGCAGCCGTCACATTTGATAACTCAGTGAATCTTGCTTAACAAACCAATAAAAATATTCATTATGATTCTTTACAGATCAAAAGTTTTAGAATTTCATACCAATCTCCCACCATCAGTAAACAACTGTTTAATGAATGAATGTGCCATAGAAACAAATAGTTTTAAGAGATACATAGTGTACTTTTAGGAACATATTTAAATTGTTGGCCACCACTAGGTTATTTAATTCTGCTCTTTCCATTTAAAAATAAATGTTTTTTAAGAAAAAATTTTCAATATCCACTAAAAAAAAGACTAAAAACATCATCCTAGTCCAAATCTCATACAAACAGAAAGAACAACATAGAATCTAAGTTTTGCTAAGTCTTTAAATAAAGGAAACAGCTGAATATCTTACCAAAATCATCACCCATAATTCCATTCCTCAGAGTACTTACTTTTAGGAAAGATTTAAGAACTGCATTCGATTCATTGCCCAACATTTTACAAAACTAAGCCAGTTCAAGGCTATACTACCCAAAGTGTACTAGGGTGAGACAGGGAAAGACCTAGCACATATCTGGCCTATAATTCATTATTCAGTAAACGCAGTGACAACTTTGATAAAAGAATCCATAGATTTCAGAAGAGACTACCAAATCTGAAGCTTTAAAGGATAAAGGTCAATGTTTCCCCCAAAACAGTCACTAAAAAGTGATTAGCACTTTCAAAAACAGTCATTTCTCAACCATATGTACTAACAGGAGAAAGTATACAATATCTGAAGTGGTTCACCTCAATACAAATAGAGATGCCTGGAGAAAGGGCAAAATCATTAAGTGAGTCAAACATTTCCTGCAGGTGATTTAGAAACCAGGCCCCCACAAGATCGCATACTGTTCACTACAGCGATTGAGCCTTTAGTGAACTGTACAAGTGGACAGGGCAATACAGGAGGCAGGCCAAAAGCACATCTGATATGGTGAAACGAGCCTGCTCTAAAACATGCCTTGGACAAGCCAAACCACATTATGTGGCTACAGACTTGGATGAATTCTGGTTATCTGCATCTATATTCATTTTTCCAGCAAAAAATGATTGGCCTCTAAAAGAAAAAAAACTTAATCCTTACTGCTTTATTTCACAGAAGGATAGAGTAGGTTTTCTCTGACTGCATATTGTGTTCACATCTTTATTATTATATATATTGCTGTTATATTTAATGAGGGCAACAAATAAACCTTCACGACATGTTTAGTGACTACTAATATCTATGGAAACATGGCAGGAAAAAATCCTTTAAAAAGTTCTTATAGACCATTCTATTCATGTCCTCATTTTTATCTATCACATAATAAACTGGAACCTTAGAAGAAATAAAAGCCCTGTCTGAAATCATTTAGTTCTTGGCAGAGCCAATCTTGGTGTTCCTTCAGACCACTCAGCTTTCCTGTCCTGTATCTAATAATTCAAGACAAATACTGAATGTTCCACGGTTCATCTTACCTAACTCTTCATTTGTACTGCCATTATCAGTAGCAAACGGGAATCTCTTTTGTTCTGCAATTGACTTGGCCTGGCTCTGAAAAAATAACAAACAAACATTTTAGCTTAATCATACATGAATAGAAAACTTATACTATAAACCAATATTTTAATTTATTTGATTTTTGCCAACAGTTTTAATAAACAGCTATTTTTAAAAAAATTAAAACTTTTTTCCCAAATCAAAGTCAAAAAGAATTAACTTTAATTCCATTTTCCAGAAACTAACCAGTAATTGCACTTCAGGAAATGCTAATCACAAAAACGTGTGTGGTGTGACGAGTTTGCTCCCCAAGAGGCCCCATTTCCAATGAGAGGTGCCTTTTTACTTGTCCAGGGATTAATCTTGCTACCTGCTTACGAATTCACACAGCAATTTAGAGGCTGTTTAATGAACTCAATGATGTTGTAAAGATTACATTGGCCACCACTAGTCCTCCAATTTTTAAACCCTGAGAATATTTTTGAAATAACAACTACAAGTTGTGTAGAAAGGAGGACATAAGAGGGTCAGAAAACAAATACGCTATTAAATAATGCAAAGCAATTGTTAATCAATCATCCTAATTAATTTAACCTCAACCTTGAAGAAATAACGCAGCTGCACATGTGTACCTGTGGTAGAAAAACAGGGACAAAAGTAGAAGCTATAAACAAAGAAACAGAATATATAAGCAAGCTTAGTGATTAAAACGGTCTTATATGTTGTATTTGTCCACCAAAGAAATGATGGTTCCATTGTCTTTTAGAGACAAGTGAGGTCTGCTAATGCACCTGCCATTCTTCAGATAATTTAATGTCAATAAGTTGTAAAGTACTATAGCATATACCCATCAAATTATATCAGAGTCACCTGGAGTACAATTAAAACATGAACACATATGCACACGAAAAGTTGAGACTAAAGAATGTGTCACTGTTGGCAAGCTATGGGATTAGAATTCACTCATAGTCCAATCCCTTTCATTCCGCTTTTTAAAAAGTCCCCCCTAGTACAGGTATCCATAGACATATATGACAGGCAAATAATGACACAGGGGATATTGTTCAGACCAATCATTGACGTTTAATAGCTAAGATGAAGTATGAACTAGTAGGCTTCACTGACTTAAATAGCAGTGTTTCAGGTATTTCCATTTCTATTCCCTGTACATGCAAAACCCGTACTAATGTCCAGATACAAAGTGGCTAGGTCAAGAATAAGCTAGCTTTGATTAAAACACAGTTGCTTCTTAAAATCACAAGTAATAGGTGCAGCCCAAGAGGACAATCCATTGAAGGAGGTTCGGTCATTCCACTTCACCCCATTTAGATTTACATTAATGAGACATATGGAAATCTAACTACCATGTGGACGATTCATACATGAGTCCCCCAGTACTGCCATCATGTCAGTTCCGACTCATAGTGTCCCTCTGTCCTACAGGACACAGTAGCGCTGCTCCTGAGGGTTTCAAAGACATTAACTCTTAACAGGAATAGCAAGCTTCATCTTTCTCCCACAGAGCAACTGACCTTGTGTTTAGCAGCTCAATGCTTAAGCCACTGTGCCACCAAAGCTCTTAGTGCCCAGTAAGACCTCGAAAACGCCAAGGGTCTTTCTTATTTCACTACGTAGCTACATTTATTATGTAACGAGGAGCTTGGACACACGGACAGATTTCGCAGTGTGTGAGGGCATCACATCTGGGCAGGCATGTCTGGATATGGCCAGATAGTTCCTTCCTCTCTATCAGCGGGTTACGAACATGCACAAAGTTCTATAAATATTGCTAAAGATTTTTTTTAAGTCTTATTGTTTCATCCAGTATTTGGTGAGTATTTTATCTGCTAGCCCTTTGTAACTGAGAAATTATAGGATGAGTACAGAAATGAAGTCCCATAAAATAATTTATCAAGCAACAGCAAAATTACTAAAGAATATAGCTGATATAAAATTATTTTTGTTATATTAGAAGTAACACAATAGAAATGGGCAGAAAAAGTACAGTGAGAATCTTATCTCCCATCTAAGACTACTTCTGAGACATCTTCCAGGGACAGAGGTTAGTAGGCTAACCGCAACTCAACATTCAGGTGCCTGCTTTCATGTAAATCCCTCAGCGCTGTCTTGTCTGATCTCTTTCAAGTGAATAAAATTATAGAGGGAAAATCCTTTGGTTCTCTTTCAAATGATTCACACATTTTTAATTTGTATAATTATTTTGTTAATGAGTGTAAGAGTCCAGAATGCAGGTCTGAGTCTTGCTGTATTCCCAGCACATCCAAATACTCCCCTGCCATCAGGTCAATTCTGACTCAGAATGACCCAATGTAAGGTTTCTTTATGGGAACAGACAGCTTTATCTTTTTCCTATGGAGGGACTGGTGGGCCATCAGTAACCAAATAGTACGTAAAGTGCAATGCTACATTTGGAAATCCAGATCAAATTGTCTCAAATGCTTAGTTCTAGTATGAGAAGAAAAGCTTTTAGGAAGAAAAAGTACCTAAAAGGGGAATTCTAAACAAAAGAAGCAACATCTACAAGGATGTTGAAGGAAACGGGGTAGAAAAAAAGTAAGTTAAGCTAAAAGAACAATGTAGCTTCATTGAATTAAAGGTGAATAAAAACAAGAGATCAGATGCACCTTTGGCAGCTAAACTAGAGAAGGTTCCTGCTGGTCTTAGTAGCCAGATGCAGTGCTTCCATGGTGACAGACACGTATCCTTCAAATGAGACCACAGCTTGGTAGGTTCTGATTTTTAAAATATTTGAAAGTATAGATACAGAAAGGATACCCACTCATACAAGCAAAGCTGGAAAAATAAAATTACAGTGATACCTCAATTATCAAACTCAATTCATTCCTAGGTTGTGTCTAAACATTGAAAAGTTTGAGAACTGAACACATTTTCCTCATAAGAAATCATGGAAAACTAAGTAGATGGTTCTAGACCCAAAGATTCCATTTATAAATTCATTTTTCCAGGACATTAAATCACTAGGGAGGTTTTTAGCCTTCTCAGATATCACTCTTTTGGATAAGGTATCACCATCAACTTCTTTCTGATTTATCCAAATTAACAGCAACATTTCAACCTCTTCAATGGTGGGTTCTTTTTCTTTGAACACTTTCATACCCTTTGCTATATTAGCTGCTTTACTCACATTCCCCCGGCCCCCGCCCACATGTGGACAATGTCGACTTAGCTATGTTGTATTCAGTCACCAAATCAGACAACTGGTGACCTCATGCAAATTTCACAATGCGCTCTTTCTTTAACTCTGTCGTGGTTCTAACAGCTTTCATTTTAGCTTCACTGCTGCTAGCATTAACTTTCTTTAGAGCTATGGTTACGATATTTTCACAAACAAAGTGTCAAAAAGGCACAGTGATGAATGTGTAACTCACTAACACAAGCACGATATACCCGAAAATAAGCCGACCTGAATATCAGCCGAGGCACCTAATTTTATCATAAAAACTGCATTAAAAATGTGCTGGAAAACTGGGCTTATACATGAGTATATACAGTATATGTTCTCTGAGGGAGAGCAGAGCGTAGAGCAAAGCCCTACCACTTTGTACCCTTGGCGAGACGAGACTTGTGACTCACTCTTGGCCCGCAGAAGTTTTTTTCAAGTCAGATTTTTGGTCCAATTATCCAGCAAAGTTACAAGCAAACACTGAGCTGGTCATTTATTATTTTTCTTTTTAAACTTTGCTGTTGGAGTCGTGGCAAGTTCGAGCTTGGAGCCATTGGATACTTTAAAAAGTAACCATAGCGTTAACTATGAATCATATGTCTCCATGTCTGACGAGGCAGAACTGAGCTCCGTAGATTTCAAGGACTTATTTTTTGGAAATGCATCTCTAAAGCTTTTCTTCCAAAGGTCCCTGGTGACTCGAACCTCCACCTTCTTGATTAGTACCTGAGCACTTGACCTCTGCACCCCACAAGGCCTCCTAGATATAATATTCAGCCATGAGCTCCTAAGTCTGACATGATCAACTATTCAATTTAGGGTGGTTTTTTGTTGTTGTTGTTAGGTGTCATTGAGTCAGTTCTGATTCATAGCCATACGGGCAACAAAATAAAACAGAGCCCAGTCCTGAGCAACGTTTACAATCCGATCAATCCATCTCCTAGAGGGTCTTCCTCTGTTTTGCTTTTTCTGTTCATAATTAATAACAATTCGGTGTGACCAAATTCCAAATGAGCCTGCATTATTAGTGTACATGCATAAACCATCTGGACGGACCTAGCTGAAGCACAGAAGCAACCCCATCTTCCAGAATTAGTCCCACAGCGTTTGAGGCAGCAAAACTCAGAAAGTGCGGATGGAAGCGGCATACCAGAATCTTTTCCGTGTTGAGGGAGAGCAAAGAGTCGCAGGGTGGGGATCCTTTGGGCTCACAGTCGGAATCATGGAAGTTCAAAAAGGATGACTCTGAAAAAAAAATGTTCCTTGTTATTCTCCTCGCATTAAATATATGACTCTCATATGCTTACGAATTAGAATTTTAAGAATCTGCAAAATTAATACAAGAAATGTAAAAAAAATCACTAAAAGTAGCATCTTCTATCTTAACAGATGTACAATGTTTTACAGTATCTACCTGTCGTGCACCTACATTAGCAATTATCCCCACAACCTTCCTGGGAATGACCAAAGTTAGTTACACATTTCAGGTTTTGAAATGAGATTTTTAAGGTTTGTGACTTATCTAAAAGCAACAGTGGCAGAAACTGTAATAACTCTGCTCATTAATCACATGAAACACAGTTTTTAAGATCCTTTAAGTATGTATCTCCTATATGGCAATATTTACCAGATTTATCACAAAAGGGAGCTATAAAGGGTAAGGAGCAAGGGGTGAGGAGTAGGAGAGAAGTCTGCAGTCTTTATGGGGAAAAGACAGCCTCGTTTTTCTCCTGCAGAGCAGCTGATGGGCTCAAACTGGTGACTGTGTGGTTAGCAACTCAATGTGTAGCTCACTAGTGCATTAGGGTTCCTTATCCGACATACAGGAAGTCCCAAAGAACTCATGAAACCTTGAAGTTGCCAAGAATTTCATTTTACTTTGATCCACACCCAATACTCATGAAAACAAGTGTCGCAATGCATTAGACAAGTCTGTGGCACGAGACCTCATTAAACTGTTGAAAAGCAAGGTTACTTTGAGGACTAGAGTGCGAGGGTGTAACTCACCCAACAAAGCATTGTATTTTCAATTGCCTCATATACATGTGAAAGTTGATAATGATGAATAGTCTTATTAGTATTCAGAGTGCATTGGAAAGTGGATTATGGTACATTTAGTTATGTTAAAACATTTTAACGCCCTCCCCAGCCCCCCACTATCATGATCCCAATTCTACCTTACAAATCCGGCTAGACCAGAGGATGTACTCTTGTACAGATAGGAACTAAAACACGGAATCCTGGACAGATGATCCCTTCAGGACCAGTGGTGAGAGTGGAGATACTGGGAGGGTGGAGGGAGGGTGGAGTGGAAAGGGGGAAGCAATTACAAGGATCTACATATAACCTCCTCCCTGGGGGATGGACAACAGAAGGGAAACATTGAACAGTGTAAGATATGACAAAATAATAACACTTTATAAATTACCAAGGGTTCATGAGGGAAGGGGGAGTGGGGAGGGAGGGAAAAAAAACATGAGGAGCTGATACCAAGGGCTAAAGTAGAAAGCAAATGCTTTGAGAACGATGATGGCAACAAATGTACAAATGTGCTTGACACAATGGATGGATGGATGGATTGTGACAAGAGCTGTATGAGCCCCCAACAAAATGATTTAAAAAAAACATTTAATCATGTGATCTACCTTTTGACTCATTTTAAAGTTGTTCCTATATAATATTTTCTACTTTCTTTTCAATTGAGATTTTTCTCTGCTTTATTTTGTTATTGCTGTTTTGTGTGTGTGTGTGTGTGTGTGTGTGTGTGTACATGAAATCCAAGGTAGGTAAATCTACAGAAACAGTAACTGGTTAATGGTTTCTTGGAAGCATGGCAAGGAGGGTTGGGGGAAATGGGAAGCTAATAACCATGAGTACAAGGAAGAAGAAAATGTTCTAAAATTGATTGTGGTGATGGTTGTACAACTCTTCTCGATACAACTGAACTACTAAATTGTATCATGTGGATTATGTGCCAATAAAACTGTTTAAAAAGAAAGTTGGGCATTGAATAAGGAAGGCTGAAGAAAATATGATACTGGTGAAGAATACTGAAAGTTACAGACTTCCAAAGGAATAAACAAATCTATCTTAGAAGAATTACAACCAGAATCCTCCGTAGAGGCAAGGATGGTGAGACTTCATCTCATCTACTTTGGACATGTGATCAGGAAACCGCCCCTGGAGAAGAACATCATGCTTGGTAAAGTGAAAGGAGAGCAAAACATAAGGCCCTCAAGGAGATGGACTGACACAGTGGCTGCAACAAAGGTCGCAAACATAAGAACGAATGTGAGGCTGGTGCAGGACTGGCAATGTTTCATTCTGTTGTACACAAGGTTGCTGTGAGTCAGAACCAATTAGACAGCACCTAACAACAACAACAATCCATAAGAAAGCTAATAGAGCTAATAAATGAATCCAGCAAAACAGTTAATAAGATCAATTCGCAAAAATCAGTGGTGCTTTATGCAGCTGCAATGAAGTATCTGAAAAGGAACTGGAGAGAAGGATAAAGGGGTGTGTGTGGGGGGGGGAGGGAGGGCAGGATTCCCCTTGCAATGATATTGAAAGGAATAAATCACCTAACAATAAATTTAACCTGGGAAGTAAATAGCTTGGACACTGGAAATTATGAAGAGGTGCGTTAAAAACATAAGATCTAAGTCAGTGTTTATTAAAGTGGTGTCAATATCACCCCCAGGGGCAGGGGTTAGGGGGCAGGCGGAGGTGCTGACACACTCCAGGACAGGTTGAAAAAGCAGGTATCTACATTTTATCCCAGTTTATGGTCTATAGTACAAATTATCAATTGCCAGGGGGTGCCAGAAAAAGTTTGTTTCTGAAAATAAGTTTGGGGACCAATGATCTAAGTAAACAGAAAGATATTATAAGACTTAAAAATGCTAAAATGTCAGTACTAACTAAAGTAATCCAGATTCAACATAATCCCTATAAAAATTCTAATGACCTTTTTTACAGCAATGAAAGTTAAACACATTTCTATTGAAATTGTTAAAAAAGGCCCAAAATAGTCAAGATAATTTTGACAAAGAACAAACTTGAGCCCCTTCCACTGATGTCAAAACTTTCAACACAGCTACAGTAATTAAGACAGTGTAGTACATCTTTGCTGTTGAATACTTTAGAGCAGCAGTTCTCAACCTGTGGGTCACGACCCCTTTGGGGGTCCAACGACCCTTTCACAGGGGTCGCCCGATTCATAACAGTAGCAAAATTACAGTTATAAGGTAGCAATGAGAATGTTATGGTTCACCACACCATGAGGAACTGTGTGAAAGGGTCGTGGCATTAGGCAGGTTGAGAACCACTGCTTTAGAGAGATCTTTTGCAGCAAACTTGCTCAATGCCATACAGATCTTGTAGAGAAGACTCCCCCAATGCAACACATCCTTTGATGTCTTGACTGCTGCTTCCCTGGGTATTGACTGTATCCTAGCAAAATTAAATCCCTGACAAGTTCAGTACTTTCTCCACTTGTTAGGACGTTGCTTCTTGGTTGCAGAATGAGGCCTTTTGCTTTAAACTGAAGGGAAAGTCATACTGAAGGCTGCAGTATGCCATCTTCATCAGTAAGCGCTACAAGGCCTCTTCATTTTCAGCAAGCAAATTTGTGACATCTGCATATTGCAAGTTGGTAGAAAGTCTTCCTCTAATCTAAACCAATCCAGTTGGGTTTTTTTTTCCCTTTAAGTTAGATAGATTTAGATTTGGTGCAGAAAGAGAAAAGATATTCCTAAGTGGCATAAGCAAAGGTACAAAGGCAAGAAAATACAAAGGAACAGAGAGTAGACAAATCTGTCTAGATTAGGGAGTTAATGCTAGAAAATAAAAAGTTTAAGGTTGGAAGATGAAGAAAATCAAAAAGGTATGAACCCCAAGGCTTCACTCTGAAAAGAATGAAGAACTAGCAATAGTTTCTGGTAGGTGATTGGATGATAGTGACTTTATGAAATACATTTTGTGAATACATTAATTTAAAACTAATTTCTCCTACTTTAACTTAATATTTGAGAATTTTCTTTTTTCCAGGTCATGTGATAAGCATCTATATATATATCCTTATTCAGCCCTCCTTTCTACAATCTATTTTCATTTTAACAAGTAGACTTTCGCATGATTTTTAATAACTGCACAACTTCACTGAATATAACTTACCCAGGCTCTATCATTTGATGACTAGGAACTATGTCTTCACTTCTTTCCTAATATAAGTACAGTTGAATTAAGTAGTCATCACCTTCTATTATTGCTAAGTGCCTTTGGGTTGATTCCAATTCATAAAACCTATGCACAACAGAATGAAATACTATCCGGTACTGAGCCATCCTCATCTAGATTTTTTAAAAACAATTGTATCAAATTAAATTCCAAGTATAATTGCTGACTCACGAGATACAAACAATTCTAAACCTTAAACTTATTTGCCCACAAAGGTAGTGATAATTTTCATTCCTATCAACAGTATACTCATTCCACACAAAATATTGCACCTTTGTGATCTTCCCAATCTGAAAATGATACTAGTAAGGTTAAACTTTTAAAAAAATAAACTGCCTGCATAACAGCTATTATTTTAACTCATCTGACTATTCTGATATAAAATATTGAGAATTCCTAACTATGTTCCCAACAGTCTGTTACCCCAGTAACGACTATTAAACCACCAGTTTGAATGCTGTCTTTAGAATATATTCATTGGAATCTATAACTAGAAGTTCCCCTCATGAAAAATCTTTGAGACTATTTGAATCTAACTTTTGCAATAGCCTTGAGACGATTGTCCAATCTCACTCGAATATTTTTTAAATTACAGTACTAACTCATTTTCACTGAAAAAATATGGAAAATTTAAAAAAACCACAAAAGTAAAATCTTTATAATGACTTTTGCCACCATAGTAACACTTCTGGTTTATGACACTGTGATATAAAGATGCTACCAAGTATAAGAGCCCCCAACAAAATAATTAATTTTTTAAAGAGAGAGAGAGAAGCAGCAACTACTTTTAACCTAAATAAAGCGGCCTTTGTTCCCAGCTCTGGAGAAGTAACTGAGTTGCCTTGGTCTAAAACTTCCAGGTCACACCGAAGATCTGTGCTGGCAGGCATGGACCGGGCAAACCAAAACCGACTCAGCTGGGAAACTGCTACCAACGAGCTTTGTTGCTGTCTAGTCCCACTGAGTCCGTTTTGACTCTCGGTGACTATGACATATGAGAAGAAAACACTGCTGAGTCCTGCATCAACCTTACAATTGTTCTTCATCTTGAGCCTACAGTTGAGGTCACGGTGTCTCTCCATCTTGTCGAGGGTCGTCCCCCAACTTTAGAAGGCATAATTTATCTTATTGTATAGGACTAATCCACAAAAGTCCTGTGCAAATGAAGGCTCCGAGGGCTTGCTAGTTGGCTAAAACCTCTGTTCTTAGGAGACTAGTACATTCCTCGGTGTAACAGTTACATAATCTCCTGTCAACGTATGAAGGGGTAGAGTCTAGCCTTTCAATCAGGTCGTAGCTTGATGACTTCATTTGGAGACTCTGGATATAAAACAGCTTGCTGGAGGCAAGACACACAGAGTCTCTCCTTGCAAGACATTCCTGTTGGCAAGCCAGATGAAGCTACACTGATGCAGCCAGAGCCCTGGAGCTGGAGGAGTCACGTGGAGACCCACACCAGCACTAAGATGCTTCCACCACCACTGGATCCACAAGACCTACTGGGCTCTGGACTTCCTGAAATTTGGCATCATTGTGAGTCTGAAGAGGAATTTATAGATTGGTATTGGAACTATGGGCTAATATTGGACTTACGGACTTGATCTGCACTGGGTTGTGATGTTTTCTTAATGTACAATTGCTCTTTGATATAAAGTTTTGTCTTGCACATATAAGTGTCTATGGATTTGTTTTTCTAGTCAACCCAGACTCTTAGGATATAGAAACTTGCCTGTGGGAACTCTCTTAGACTTCACGCAGTACATCTCTGTTGAATCCTTCTTGGCTACAATAAATTTTCAGTTAAGTAGGGTACAAAACCCAAACCAAACTGACTATGACTTGTGGTAGCTCTACGTATCACAGGGTAGAATTGATCCATAGGGTTTCCTCAGATGTACTAGAGAAGCACACCGTGGCTTTCTTCCATGGTTTTGAAGGTGGGATTGAACCACCAATTTTTAAAAAAAATAAATCATTTTATTGGGGGTTCATACAGCTCTATCACAATCTATACATTCATTGTGTCAAGCACATTTGCCATCATCTTTATCAAAACATTTTCTTTCTATTTGAGCCCTTGGTGTCAGGTCCTCATTTTTTCCTGTCCCTTCCTCACCCTCCCACCCTCATGAACCCTTGATGATTTACAGATTTTTTTTTCATGTCTCACACTGACAGATAATCTCACTTATCCACTTTTTTGTTGTCCATCCCCCTGGGAAAGGGTTATATGTAGATCATTGTGATCAGTTTCCCCCTTTCCCCCCAACCTTCCCATTATCCTCCTGGTATGGCTACTCTCAGGGGTTTATCTGTCCTGGATTCCCTGTGTTTCCAGCTCTTATCTGTACCTGTATACATGCTCTAGTCTAGCCAAATTTGTAAGGTATAATTGGGGTCATAATAGTAAGGGGGGGAGGAAGCATTAAAGAACTAGAGGAAGTTCTATGTTTCATCAGTGCTAGCACCTTAACTAGCTTGTTTCCTTCCTGTGACCCTTTGCCTACAGATGGGTTTGGGGTCTCCACACTGAACTCCCTCTCATTCACAATGATAGGATTTTTTATCCTCGGTCTTTGATGTCTGATACCTGATCCTATCAACACCTCGTGATCACACAGGCTGGTGTACTTCTTCCATGTGGGCTTTGTTGCTTCTGAGCTAGATGGCTGCTTGTTTATCTTAATGCCTTTAAGACCCCAGACGCTGAATCTTTTGATAGCCAGGCACCATCAGCTTTCTTCACATTTGCTTATGCACACGCTTTGTCTTCAGTGAACGTATTGGGAATGTGAGCAACATGGAATACCAGGTTAAAAGAACGAAGTGTTCGTGCATTGAGGGAGTACTTGAGTGGATGCCCAATGTCCATCTGCTACCTCTATAAATGCCCTTTGCTTCCTCGTTCTTTCCTCTATTTCCCTTGACTTTCCTCTTGTCCCACTATCATGCTCAGCCTTCATTTGGGTTTCAGTAATTTCTCTCAATTACATTGCCCTTGATCAAGCCCTACCAGGACTCCTACACGCTCCTCACCATTGATTTTAGATCACTTATTCCTCCCAGGGTTTGTTAACACCCACTTCCTTTCTTCCACCTCCCTCCTCCCACTCACCCTAGAACCGTCAAACCGTTTTCTCCTCCAGATTATTTATCCCACCTATCTTATCTAGATAGACATGTAGAGATAATAATATGCACAAAAACAAGACAGAGCAAAACAAAGTAACAAAAGAAAACAAAACACCAACAACAACAAAAAAGAAAAGCCTATAAATAGTTCAAGGTCTGTTTGTTGACCCTTAGGAGTATTTTCTGGTTGAGTCTGATGGGGTGCCATGCCCTGGCCCCAAAGTCTACTTTTGGTACTCCCTTGGGACTCCATTTCTCTGCTTCCCTTGCTGTTCTGTTGTACACTCTTAGTGTTTCACCTCGGTGTGGTAGGGTCAGATTGGGCACAATTCCCACACTGTCTCCAGCTGAACCACCAATTTTTAGGTTAGTAATTGACTATAAATTATTTATGCCACTTACAGACCTAAGTTTGGTATACTCGCCGTGGATTCTGAGTTGTTCTAGCAAATTATCTACAATCCAAAGTGGCAGTAGAAACCAGCAGATCAGAAAGTTAGGGTGTCATATACACTCCAAATCTTGTGGCTAGAATCCTGAAAGGATAGTGAGAAAACAACCTCAAATTAGTGGCCAACAGGTCTGAAAGTTGGCATAACCTGTACATGCACCAAAATTATGGCTTGTATCTTCCTACCTGGAAGTCTTTGAACTTGTGAGTCTGGCATTGCTCCAAGTGACAACGGTTAGTAGAGAGTGACCTGGGGGCACTGGCAACAAGGATAAAGTAGAAATGCGGTCTAGATCAGTCACTGTATTTTGGAGACTGGATTCATGCTGAACTTCCTACAGCACAGTAATTAATAGCGCTGATTCTGAAATTAGACTGCCTAAGTTTCCATTGCTATTCCTTACTTACTCTTAGTGGAGACACTTACTGTAACTTGCTTAATTATTGTTGCTTCATAATAAATACATGCATTTTAATATCAAGCAATCTTTCTTCCTCAAAATATGTCTTGGTCATTTGGACAAAATTTCCTGTTCTGGATAAACTTGTCATTTTACTAAAATTTTAAAAGAAAAAAATATCTCTAGAATTATACTAGAATTGCATTAAAATTGTAGATTAATCAGAGGAGGGAGACGTGGTATACAAAATTTAATCTCTCAATCAAGTCTTTTAAGGAACAATATGAAATTGAATAATGTTTATGCAATGCTTACACATGTTTGTTGTTATTTTAATATACAGCTTTAAAATTATTAATCAAATATATATATTACATATGTTAAGATCCAGACATTGTGTTAGCCTCAATGGCCAGCAAACACAGAAATGACCGCTGTCCTAGCTATAGATAAATAATTCAACAGGGGAAAGTGACAATCATCAGAGTCAGTCAGAGAAACGCAAAATAACATTAGAATATGAATTATAAACAAGATTATAACAGGGAGAAATGGCCTCGTTGGGGAATGTTTCCTTAAGGTATGAGTGATAGCAATTGCTAACACTTCTGTAGTTACCATGTCTAGGCACCATGCTAATCCCTAGTCTACTGATGAGGAAAATACAGCAAAGAGGCTGTAAATAACTTGGCTTATGGCCACACAGCTAGTAAAGTGACAGAGGCAAGATTTGAACCAGAGCAAGTAGAGAACTGAAGGAAATAGAGGCCTTAACAGGTGGTCCCATGGGAGGATGATTCATATAGTAATATTATATTATAAATCTTTTGTTTTAACTGGCTAGATCTGAACACTTTAGCTGTCCACATATTTGAACTCTTAACAACTCCATTACTGTTCCCATTTGGTCAGGTGAAACTATATCATCTTCATGATTTTAGCAAGGTTTAAAATATTTATCATCATTTAGCATCTTAAACTGGATAAAAAGTGTGTTAAACAACCATGGGAGCAACAGACACTTTGCTTATTCCCAACATTAATACTTCAATTACTAACCTAGTATTTTCTCAATTTTTACCATTAAGTTTTTCATTTACTATCTATTACCATCTACAGCAGTGGTTCTCAACCTTCCAAATGCTGCGACCCTTTCATACAGTTTCTCATGTTGTGGTGACCCCAATCATAAAATTATTTTTGTTGCTCCTTCATAACTGTAATTTTGCTACTGTTATGAATTGGGTGATCCTTGTGAAAGGATTGTTCGCCCCCCAAAGGGGTCATGACCCACAGGTTGAGAACCGCTGATGTAGAGGCAAGCTGCTCTAAAACGATGGCTATTGGGTTGAAATTGATGTATTTTATCAAGCAAATGAGGTATCCTTAGTCTTTGTTTTACCTAACGTTTTTAAATCAAGAAAGTTTGCTGAGTTTCAAGCTTTTCTTGAGACTTCTTTTAAGATAATGGTTCTCAACCTTCCCAATGCCATGATTCTTTAATACAGTTCCTCATGTTATCGTGACCCCCCCCCCAACCATAAAATTATTTTCACTGCTACTTTGTAACTGTAATTTTGCTACTGTTATGAATCAGGGGACCCGTGAAGGGGTCGTTGGACTTCCAAAGGGGCTGCAACCCACAGGTTGAGAAGCACTGCTTTAAGATGATCCTATGTTTGTTCTCCTTTGATCAACTAGGTGATTTTTTTAAAACTTCTGGAATAAATTGTAATTAAGGCATTTATTCTTTTAACTACCTGCTGGCTTCAGTTTACTAAATGTGTGATCTTTTTAAAATCATTTTATTAGGGGCACATACAACTTATCACAATCCATACATACATCAATTGTATAAAGCTCATTTGTACTGTCCCCCAGGGAGGAAGTTATATGTAGATCCCTGTAATCGGATTCCCCTCTCTACCCCACCCTCCCTCCACCCTCCTGGTATTCCACTCTCACCACTGGTCCTAAAGGGCTCATCTGCCCTGGATTCCCTGCGTTTTTCCAGTTCCTGTCTGTACCAGTGTACATTCTCCGGTCTAGCCAGATTTTTTTTTAAACAATTTATTAGGGCTCATACAACTCTTATCACAGTTCATTCATATACATACATCAATTGTATAAAGCACATCTGTACATCCTTTGCCCTAATCATTTTTTTCCTCCTCTTTTCTTTTTTTACATTTTATTAGGGACTCATACAACTCTTGTCACAATCCACACATATACATACATCAATTGTATAAAGCACATCCATACATTCCCTGCCCCAATCATTCTCAAAGCATTTGCTCTCCACTTAAGCCCTTTGCATCAGGTCCTCTTTTTTTTCCCCCTCCCTCCCCTCTCCCCCCTCCCTCATGTGCCCTTGGTAATTTATACATCGTTATTTTGTCATATCTTGCCCTATTCAGAGTCTCCCCTCCCCCCCTAGCCAGATTTTTAAGGTGGAATTGGGATCATGATAGTGGGGGAGAGGAAACATTTAGAAACTAGAGGAAAGTTGTATGTTTCACTGTTGCTACACTACACCCTGCCTGGCTCGTCTCCTCCCTGCGACCCTTCTGTAAGGGGATGTCCAGCTGTCTACAGATGGGCTTTGGGTTCCCACTCTGTACTCCCCCTCATTCACATTGATATAATTTTTTGTTCTTTTATGCCTGATACCTGATCCCTTTGACACCTCATGATAACACAGGCTGGTGTGCTTCTCCATAAACTTAAGATCCTTATAACTATGCATATGGCTTTGCTTTTTGTTCCTACTTTACTAGATTTTCACATCAGTGTATTTGTTAGTTTAGAAAGATTTGAGTTGTAAACTATGTCTGGATAGATATTAAGTTTGCTCTCCCATCTTAAAATATTTAACTAAATGCCATTTTAGATGGATTATGAATAAGGAAGACTTGGAAAGAATTGATGCATTTGAACTATGGTGTTGGTGAAGAATATGAACTGGAAACTATCTAGCATGTAGCTAGAAAATTCTAGAGAAGTTATAAATATGAATTTGGTAATCATTAACTCATGGTGGATAATTATGCTGGGAATGTAGGTAAGATCTCAAAGAAAGCTTATGAAGCTCAGTTTAATGAGGAGAAAAGAAATGGTACTGTCGGAGACAGCATTTTGAAGACACAAGGAGCATTAACTTGGTAGTGTCCTTTTTTCTTTTTAAACAGCTGTCATTTTCTTTGAAATGTTCTATACGGTTTCCATCAAGCTGTATACAGACTCATCATAATGAGTTTCAACTTTCCTTTATTATTCAAGTCAATATTTTTCTCTCTATAATTCTTGGTAAGTCTTGGTAGATAACTATCTAAACTTTACCAGCAGTTTCAAGGAAATTTAGATTAAATTGGATCTGACTATTTTCCATACCAATGAATTAAGTTCACTGGTTCAGTGGATAGGCAATGGAATCAAATGGACTGGGAACAGATGTCAAACTGGCTGCTCGACTTTGGGTATGCTATTTAATATTTCTTAACCTCAGTTTCCTCATCTGGAAAATAAAAATCATCTCAATATACCCTCATAGGGTCATAGAGCCATCGTAAGGAATAAAGGACATAATGTCCTTTTCACAGTAAATGGATGTTAAGTATTAGTATAGACATGAGGGTAAACCATAAGGTATTGATACAAAATCACATAACTATTAAATAAAATTCTCAAAGTGAGACACTTGTTTTTCAGCATATCCTCCATCTAAGTATATACACTTCTAAAAGCACGTTTTGCTTCTCTATCCTTCCCCTAAGAATTCTGAACTCCATTTATACCACATCAAAAAGGTACTTTTAGCACCTCAAAGAACTCAAATTATGTTCCTTTTAAATGTTTTTTGAGATGGGAGTGGGGAACTGTCCAAAGGGGCAAACTCAGGGCTGCAGGGTGGACACGGTCAGGTTTCTCAATGAAATGCTCATGGAACAGCCTTTGGCACCTTCAAAAAATGAGCAGCTACATTGTCATGATAGAAAAAAATCTCCCTGACATAAGTTTCCTGGCCTTGTCCTCACAAATGCAGGTGTCTATTTTCTTAAAATGTCTTCGTCATATGCTGAGTGGTCATCTTGTGGCTTTGGAGGAAAATCTATCAGAGGGGTAACCTCTGTAATCTCAAGAAACAGCCATCCTAACCTTCTGAGCTGAGTCTTCATTCTTTGAATTTAATTGGCCTGGTGGATTCCCCTGAAGCCACTGTTTCAAGTGGAACTTTCGGTTTTGAAGGCATTCCCAGGGAGAGTACATGCCTGCAGCCATCTACTCAATGAAGAAACACGTTTACATTTTTGTTTGACATAAACCTCTGCGTGCATGAACTGAAGCCCCAGCAGCAATACTTTTTGACTTACCCTTGCATTTAGATAAAAAGTAAAAATAAACAGGTAACAGAAGGAAAATGTTGGCAAACATTCATTCAAACAGAAAAGTATTTCTCCCATATTCTAAACTTAAATAAGGCAGAAAAAAATTTACTTTTATTCAGAAAGTATGGACAATGCAATGGGCATTTTTTTAAAAAAAGAAGCAACTATGAATATTTTCTCCATAGAAAAACAAACATCACAAGTATGTGGTTACACATGCTTTTCAAATAAATAGTTGATATCTAAAACTGTGCTGGAAAAGGTGGAAGGCACAGCTGGAGACAAAGTAAGGGAAGGTATTCCAGGAGCTCATACTGAAACCTATGAGTAGTCTGGGCAGTAGTCTGGCACCAAGGGATCCTACTGCTTGTTCCTGGGGAGCTGGGTCAGAGTGCAGCTCAGCCTGCTGCTGACTATCCTATTTTCTGGGCCTGGGATTCTATTTATGCTGGGATTTGCACGGTTCAGACGACCTTTGCCCAGGCAACCTTTGCCTGTGTGTTCTATTCAGCCCGTGGGACTCCCATCAGCAGTTAGCCCTAGCCCTACAACTGCCAGGCTGCTCTCTCTGGAGGAATTATATACATTCGACTCATCAGACGTTGATTTAGACCCAGCTGCTTGAACCTGAAGGCCTGTGGGAAAGTGCTTGGACTGCTGTGCTCACCTATGTAGGGGCCTGGATCAATAAGGACAGGCTTGGGACTAGATGAGCAAGAGAGTGGTGATTGCTTAATGGTGGGTGAGGTCAGGTCCGTTTGATTCTGAAGAACGCATTGGTTTGGGATCGTGGTGTTTATCCGGAACCTTAGGTTTACCACAATGAGGCTCAGAATACAGAACAGAAGCTGCTTCTCGGGCTATGCTAGGTTATGTTGTTGTTGGGTGGAATTGAGTTGGTTCTCACTATAACACTGCCTGCTCAGGGACATGCTCACCATTGCTCTTAGGTTTGAGCTCACAGAAGCAGTCACTGTGTCAACCCATTGCTCTTATGTTTGAGCTCACTGAAGCAGCCACTGTGTCAACCCATTGCTCTTATGTTTGAGCTCACTGAAGCAGCCACTGTGTCAACCCATTTCCTTGATGGGTTACCTCCTTTTCAGTACCCCTCTACTTTACCAAACATGATGTCCTTCTCCAGGGCCTAGTATCGCCTGCTCAAAGCACGTGAGGCCAAGGCTCGCCATCCTTGCCTCTAAGCAGCATTCTAACTGTACTTCTTCCAAAACAGATGTGTTATTTCTTTTGGCAGTACATGGCACTTTCAATATTCTTCACCAATACCACAATTCAAATGCATTGCTTCTTCTTTGGTTTTTCTTATTTAATGTCCAACTTTCACATGTATACTACATGACTGAAAATACCATGGTTTGGGTCCAGCATACCGTAGGCCCCAACATAACAGCCTTGCTTTTCAATACTTTAAAGAGGTCTTATGCTGTTTCTATGAGCATTGATTATTAGTTGTACATAGTGAATTTGCTTTCAGATGTTTTTGTTTTTAAGACATGGGGCTGGGAAAGGGTTTCATAGAGTCTAGTTTATACATAGTTGTCCAGTGTGGGGAGGAATTTTAGGAACCTCTATGTCAGAAGGTGCCCTTTGTCACATACTGCAGCCAGTAGAACTGAGCAAGCAGCCGGAGCCAGAAGCAGTATTAGCAGCTGGCTCCAGGCATTTGCTTGGAGGGGCTGAACCAGTGGCAGACAAGTGGGTCTAGCTATCTAAAACACAAACTTTCCCAGAGGCTTTTGCACCTGTTGGCAGCTACTTACTGCTACTTTGCAGCGGTACCTTTTTCATCTCAAACTTTAAAACAAATGACAAGAACAAATATCTCTATTACTTGGGGAAGATTTTTTAAAGGAAACATTTAAATAAATTACATTTAAAACCATAGAATACAGTATTCTTCTGAAGAGAAGAGTAGGTAATGGGCTCTGTATTGGCTGGAGAGCAGAGATTTGTCTGTTGTCAAGTTTATGATGTCTGTTCTCTGGGAGGAAAGTGTTAAACAAACCTGAGTCGACTCAAATGAGGCTGCTTAGACAATAACATAAGCCTTGATGCCACAGGTTGACAATGAGCTACCTAGATCAAGTCATAATGGCAAATGATTTCTAACTTCTATTACCTAGAATCTGGGTCTCCTAGAGCCAGGTAAGTTTTATATAGCCAAGTAGGGAAAGGAAAGAAAGATTTATTCAATTTGTACTATACTAGTGTGCTAGAAGGAGCCCTGGTGGCAGAGTGGTTACATATTGGGCTGCTAACTACAAGGTCAGCAGTTCGAAACCACCAGGTACTCCTTGAGAAAGATGGGGCTTTCTACTCCTGGGATCACTATGAGTTGGCATTGAATGGATGACAGTGAGTTGAATATGCTAGTAAAGGAGCCCTGATGGAATAGTGGGTAACAAACATATTAGGCTGCTAACTACAACATCAGTAGTTCAAAACCACTAGTCACGCCTTAAGGGAACAATGAAGCTTTCTATTCCCATAAAGAGTTACAGTGACAGAAAGCTAAAGGGGCACTTTCCCCCTATCCTTTAGGGTTGCTATGAGTCAAAATGGACTCAATTGCAGTGAGTTTGATTTTGATTTGAGTATGCTAGTAAATACTATTCTTATACTTATCATTCTGATACCCAATGTTAAGAACAGGGCTTTGTTTGGAGTCTGACTACCTGGGCCTCTCTCTTTAGTTATGTGACCAGAAGTAACAATATCACTGTGTCTCATTTCCTCATCAGAGAAAAGCAAATAACCACCCAATGAGGTCATTGCTGTTGTTATGGAGATTAACTAAACTAATTGATGTAAAACAGAACAGCAGTTGGTACACAGCAAGCACTCCATATACAAGGATAAATTAAAAACTACTACTAAAAACTACAAATCATAGAAATTTTATTACACACAAAAATAAAAATGTGGTCATTTCCCAAGTTATCCTCCATGTATATTTCTGAGGACAGTGTTTCCATTTCTCTAACCCCTACGTTTCCAAACTTGGCTGATCACTGGGTTCATTTGGGGATTTAGTGAAAAGACAGATTCCTGGGCTCCCTTTCCAAGGTAAAGAATCAAAATCCCTAGAGGGAGGAGCCCAGGAATCTGTGTTTTCACCAGATCCTCAGGTGATTCCAACGATCAGTCAAGTCTGAGACCTTAGTCTCTAACCCTGCCTCAAAGAATCCTGAACTCTTCGATTTACACCATGTCAAAATGGCAGTTTTTGTATCCTTCAAAGTCTCAAATCATGCTCTTTGAAATGTTGAGTTTGGGGAACCAAAAGATGTCTGAAGGGACAAATTGTGGCTATAGGGGGAAGGTAGTTGAGGAGGGACAGTCTCCCTTGGGGACTTGCCTGAATGTCTCCCTGATGTAGGTCACAGCTGAGTTGTGTCCTAACTACATTGGGGAGGCCCTTGGAACCCCGAGCTGGCCCTTGTTGTGGTCTACCACAAACTACATATCCCAATCATGGCCCCATTCCAACTCCAGTAACACTACCTGTAACTCTGAGGTCTTGATCTGCCACACACCGTGCATGTGTAACAGTTGTCCTTAGCCCTTCCATGCCCTTTCTAAAGTTCTGTGTATCAACAAATCTTTGGACCATTATAACCCTGTGCCAATGGTTCCTCCATTTGAATAATATGTCCTTGTCTTTTCCTTGTCCTATTTAAGAATATAATACATATTCTTAAAAAAAGAGATTTGGTGGATGGGGTACAGTTTTTCCAGTGAACTTCTCATAGGACAGTCTTGTCCACGAAGCAGATGCATTGAGTAAAGGGAGGAAATTCCTTGGTACTTCACTGCCCTTAAATTCCAATGCCACTTTCAATTTTCTTAAAATTTCATAATACAAGTGGGTACCAAAAAACCTGGAATTGTGCTGGGCAGAGTGGAGCTTTCCTAGTACACATTTTCCCCCTAGGCGAGCATCGAGCAATTCACTCTGAGTTAGTACACCCAGTGGCCTCGCTTAGGAAGGTTCTCTCTGGTCAGTAAACTTTCTCATAAAAGCAGTTTTGCTCAGACCTCATTTTTTGTGATGGCCTATTTAAAAGAACAGCATGCAGTTGTGAAATTCGGTTTCCTGCTTGGGAAAAATACCACAGAAACTGTTGTGACGCTGAACACAGCTTACAAGGACAGCACTTTTGGAAAAACTCAAGTGTTCAAGTGGTTTTCTTGTTTCAAAAAAGGTGAAATGTCAATTGATGACAAACCTTATTCTGATGTCCGTCAACTTCCTAAACGGACGAAAATGTCGGCTTGTAGCGCATTTAGAGTTCATTCCACCAGGTCTGACTGTTAATCAAGCTTTCTATTGAGAGGTTCTGAAAAGACTGCCTAACAGTGTGTGACACAAAAAGGCCTGATTTGTGGTAGCCAGGTAACTGGTTTTGCCTCTATGACAATGCACCTGCTCACACAGCCATCTCAGTGCCCCAGCTTTTGGCAAAAAAATCAGCATGCCTCTCTTGCCCCATACACCTTACTCACCTGACCTCACTCTGTGGGACTTGTTTGCTTCTGCGAATGCAGAGGGACATGAAAAGACAGCAGTTTGAGGATGTAGAATAGGTGAAGAAAGAAATGAAGTGCTGTCATCTATCCAAACAAATGAGTCTGAAATATGTTTCCATGAATGGAATTACAGATTTGACAAAAGTATTAAATATAATGGAGAGTCCTTTGAAGGTTGTTTTGTAAAAGGAAAAATAATAAAATACATATCTTTGTGGGGGAGTGGGTGGGGGTGTTGGCGGGGGAGTTCTGGGTTTTGGGAGATACGCCGTTCATGGGGTCCATGTAATCATGATGTGTCCAAGAAAATCTATCTACACCTTGGGAATCGCAAAACAGTTACCATAATCTTCTGAATTAATCTCTGCTTGATTTCATCTTTGAAGTTCTCCCAGCCTTCTTTAAGACATTTGATCCACCTAAAGACTATTGTTTTATGTGTGGCAGCAATCCCACAAACTAGTTGCAAATATTCAATTATTTGGGAAGATGTTCGTTTGAATTTTGTCAAAAATTTGGCATTAGCCCTGAACTAAAACTGTTTTCCCCAAAACACCAAAAGTATCCTTTTTTCTTTGATGGCTCTCTAAGACTAGTATATTTGTGAGAGAATTTGTCTGCAGCCATCCACTGATCAAAGAGACAAGTTTAAATATGTTCTGTGTGAAGCCCAGACATGTGTGAACTGAAACACTAGTAACAATGGTTTTTTTATTTAGCCTCATTATTGACTATTTAAACCAACCTTGTAACTTAGGTCATGCTGGTACTGTTATGTACATTTATGTATATTTAATTCTTATGTACAATACAACAAAATGTTGTCCAGTTCTGTGCCATCTTCTGGATCATGGGTTTTGTTCCAGTCCATTAGGGTAGCCACTGTGTTTTTGACATAGCTTCCAATCTATGGGATTTATCTTTCAGCAATGTCTTGGAAAATAGTCTATGAGGGTCCACAGAGTTTCTATTAGCTAATGTTGAAAGGTTGCCAGGCCTTCTTCCTAGTCTGTCTTAGTTTGGAAGCTGCTGAAACCCATTCACCACAGTGATCCTACTGGTATTTGAAAAAAGTGGATTCTTTGTGGGCATGGCAGGGGAGTTGTGGAGAAATGAGGAACTAATAATGATGAGTACAAGAATGAAGAAAATGTTTTAAAACTGATTGTAGTGATGACTGTACAATTCTTCTGGATGTGATTGAACTAATGAATTGTTTAATTCAATATGCCAATAAAATTGTTAAAAAAAACAACAAAACTGTGCACAGCTCCCAGCACCAGTTAACACTGGAGCCATGACAGCATGATCGTTCATGACAGCATGATCATTCATGACAGCATGATCGTTCATGACAGCATGATCGTTTCCTAAGTCGGGAGCCCTGGTGGCACAGTGGGTTACTCGCTGGGCTACTACCCAGGTCAGCAATTTGAAAATGTCAGCTACTCTTTGGCAAAAATATGAGGCTTTCTACTTCTCTAAAGAATTACAGTCTTGGAAACCCACAGGTGCAGCTCTACTCAGCCCTACATGGTGGCTGTGATTCAGAATTGACTCGAAGGCAGTGATAATTGCTTAAGTTAGGGAAGCATGCCTTCAATTTACAAAGGCAATTGAGGCAAAGACAGTTTATTAACTTGCTTAGAGTAACACAACAAAGAGCAATTCTTGTTCTACTATGCAATACTGGTTATGTTATTTATGCTGTTACCAGTCAAGGTCTACTACAAAACAAAGACATCAATATATATCTTTTATGAGTGAGACTTCCTGAAAGAAATTAGATTGTGCTAACCTTGACATCTCATCTCGATTAAATTTGTCTTCCCAGTGTGTTGTTGTCAGGTACAAAGTTACAACAACACATGGCAGCCCAATGTACAACAGAAGGAAGCATTCCCGAGCCCTGCCTCTTTCTCATGATCTTTGCACTGTGTGAGCCTATTGTAGCCACCGTGTCGATCCACTGTGGTAAGAAGCTTCCTCTTTTTCACTGTCTAGTTTACCAAGCATGATGTCCTTCTCCAAAGACTGGACCCTCCTGATAACATGTCCAAAGTCTTATCATCCTCACTTCTAAGGAGCATTCTGGCTGTACTTCTTCCAAGACTAATTTGTTCATTCTTCTGGCAGTCCACAGTATATTTAATATCCTTTGCTAATACGATAAGTCAAATGCCTCAATTGTTCTTTGGTCTTCCTTATTGTCAGCCTCCAGGTACACATGAGACAACTGCAAATACTTTAGTTAGGTGCACTTTATTCCTTACAGCAACATTTTTGCCTTTTTTTTTTTTTAACACTTTAAAGAAGCCTTTTGCAGCAAACTTTTCCAGGGCACTGTTTGATTTCTTGACTGCCAATTGTGGAGCCAAGTAAAATGAAATCTTTGACAACTTCAATGTTTTGTTTATCGTGAAGTTGTTTCTGAACCAGCGTTAGTTGTGCTTAGTTCTTTAATGTTGTGGTACAATACACACGGAAGGCTTTAGTCTTTGATCTTCATCAGCGTTTCAAGTAATCTTAACTTTCAGTAATAAGGTTGTGTAACCAGCCTATCACAGGATGTTAATGTCTTCCTCCAATCTTGATACCACATTCGGCTTCATGTAGTTCAGTTTCTTGAATTATTTGCTCAGTATATAGATTGAACAACTATGGTGAAAAGATACAACCCTGATGAACAACTTCTCTAATTTTAAATCATGCGGTATCGCCTTGTTCTATATGAGAGACTGCTTCTTGGTCTAAGCACAGGTGCTAGATGAGCACAATTCACATTCTGGAATGTTATTCATAATTTGGTGTAATCCATAGTCTAATACCTATGTCAACCAAACACTCTGGTATTCATTCAGTCAGAGCCATCTGACATTGGCAGTAATAGCCCTTGACCCATATCCTCTTCGGAATCTAGTTTGAATTTTTGGAAGTTATTTTTGTCAATATACTGCTGCAATCATTTCAGGGTTATCTTCAGCAAAATTTCACTTGTGCATGTTAATGATACTATTCAATAATTTCCCCATTCAGTAGAATACCCTTCTTTGAAACAGTTATGAGTGCAGATCTCTTCCAATTTATTGTTCAGGTAGCCATGTTCCAAATTTCTTGGCATAGTGAGCATTTCCTGTGTTGTATCTCTTTATTGAAGCACCTCAACTAGTATTCTGCCAATTCCCAAGAACAGGGTTAGGGAATGTGAAGGGTATGGGAAGAATGAAATCACCAATACCAATTAATAACACACCTCATCAAAGAGAAGCAGTTCCAGCCATCACAATAGGAGTGAGTTGATTCATTAGCAGGCTAATTTTTTTAAGGTCCATGAATGATGTTAAAATTTTCAAGTAGCCCTCAGCAGAAGAAAGTTCCTCCACCCCTGCCCTGGAGTTTTGTTTATTGCCAGTGCCTTCAGTGCAGCTTGGGTTTCTTCCTTTAATATCATCAGCTCTTATTCATATCCTACCGTCTTAAAAGGTACATTAGTCAATTCTTTTTGGTACAGTGGCTCAATTTCTTCCATCTTTTAAAAATGCTTCCTATGCTGTTTAATATTTTACCCATGGAACCCTTCAATATTGCAACTCAAGGCTTAACTTTTTCTGCAGTTCTTTCAGCTTGCTTTTCCCTTTTGGTTTTCTACTCCAGACTTTCACGCTTGCCAGCTTGTTATCTCAAAGTGGCTTTTGAAATCTTCTGTTTAGCTCTTTTACTTCATCATTTCTTCCATTTGCTTCAGCTACTCTTAATTCAAGAACAAGTTTCAAGAGTGTCTTCTGACATTGTTCCTTTTTTGCATATGTGTTTCTAATGACTTTTTGCTTTCTTCGTGTCATACTACAATTTATCTAGTTATTAGTGTTTAATGCCACAAATCTCGTATTCTTGAGATGGTTTCTAAATTTAGGTGGGATATACTCAAAGTCCTACTTTTGGCTTTCACAGACTTGTTTTAAGTATCTTTAGTGTCGATTTGAACTTGTATATTAGCAACTGATGATCTGTTCCACAGCTGGCCTCTGGCCTTCTTCTGACAGATGATTCTGAGCTTCTATTGTCATATTTCACAGATATAGTGTGTTTGACTCCAGTGTAGTTCATCTAGCGAGGGCTACATACACAGTCACCATTCAAGTTGTTGATAAAAGGTATATAATGTGAATACATTTGAATCTTGAAAAATCCAATCATGCAATCTCTTCTTGTTCATAATGCTAAATATCCATGCTGTCACACAATAAAATCCCACCGGTACCTAGTGGTGGGCCCTTTCAAAGTCCAAAGAAAGCCTTAAAAACACACAGGGGAAGAGGACTATTCAAATCTTGGGGGGGAAGGGGGAGACACAAAGATTCAAATCTTGGGGGTGGGACACACACAAAACTATACAACTTCAAAACATTTACACGTGTTTTGTCGCTGCGGCATCTCCCATGGCTTATTATCCTATCCTATCCTATCCTAAAGAACATACAGTGGTTTCCAACCATACTCAGGCTTCTCACACGCAGTCTGAAGGCCCGCAAGGTTTCTTCATCCACTGGGCAACACACCTGACAGACAGATCCCTGGTCAATTTCAACTGGAAGCGAGATGTCAACGAACAGATAAAATAGGTTTGCTCCTGTTATCCTGGTTTTTCCCCCTACAGTACAGTTTTTAAGAGAGTGTGCTTTATGCAGACATTAATCCAGGAGGTCAACAAGCACGATTTCCAGTCCTGAAATGACCAGGCTTCTCTCCTGCAAAGACTCATTTTTACCTCGCTCATCCCAGGCCATCCCATACGGGGCCAGCTACGGACACAGGGCCAAGCCACCACGATCCTTTCAACAGTTGCCTGAGGCTCCAGAGAGGTGGTCCTGAACTCTGGGGGTATGCTGTCAGTTCCCGTGTCCATTCATCACCTTCATGGAACAGCAGCTAGGGAAGGAGGACGCACAGAGGCGTGGGTGGAGAGCTCTCGAATGGAAGCCTCTGGAACCACTGCGGCACAGCTAGCTACGCGGCTCCCGGCTCGCGCTCGCGCTCCCGCACCCACAGTCGCCAGCCGGGTCCCGAACTCCGTGCCGGGCCGCCCGAGCGCCCACCCGCCGCCGCCCACTCACCGCTGCACTCGGACGAATACTGGTCCCCCCAGTCCCGAGACTGCGGGTTGCAGCCGCCGCCACCCGCCGGGGCCTCCTGCTGCTGCCGGTGCTGCAGCTCTTGCTTGAGTAGGGACAGCGGCGAATAGTACTCGGTGGCCATAGCCCCTGGGTGCAGCTCCGCAGGCAGGGCCCCCAACAGCAGTAGCAGTACCAGAAGGCGCTGGGCAACGCGGGCAGCGGACACAGCGCAGCCCCAGCAGCAGCAGCAGTAGCCGGCAGGTGCCATCTTCCCTCAAAGCGCATGTGTGTTTGCCCCTCTCCCCCACACTCCGGCCTCCCGCCTGCGAGCTGCCGCTGGGCAGGTGGGCCGTGGGAAGGAGGGGGCGGGAACCGGGAACCGGCGTGGCCTTCTGGGAATTGTAGGCCCAGCTCCGTAAACCTTTAGCGTCAGCCTGGCAGTAGAACTACAAGTCCCAGGAAGCAACGCGCAAGCAAGCGCCTTCCGCTGGTGCGCGTCTACGTAGCCCTTCCACTCAGTCGGAAGTACGCAGCGGTGGAGGGAAATGGGCACGGGCGGGCGGAGCGGGCCCAGGCCCGGGAAAGGGAACGTGGAGGGGGCGGCAGCGACTCCTACTGCTACCTCGGCCTCCTGCCAGTACAGGTGCATTGAATGCAATGACGAAGCGAAGGAGCTGTACCGAGACTATAGCCACGGTGTGCTGAAGATAACCATTTGCGTGAGTTAATGGCTTGGAGTGTCCTTGGGCAGAATCTGCGTGGCGCGGCGGGAGTTGGTGCTGCGAGTAGCAGTGAGATCGGGATCGGTTTTCCAGGATTGCGAAACTCGTGTCTTCGGTTGGTTGCTTTATGCTCGTGGCCGTAGTCTGTCGTGCTTTGCAGGAATTCCTATAGTGATGGGGGCCCCGCTGGCCGTGCCACTGTTCTCACCGAGCGGAGCGGCTTGCTGGACCCGTGAGAACTCATTCGTTTGGGTTCCTGTCAAAGCTCTTTCGTCACTAGGTAGTTTTCCTTTGCTACAAAAAATGTTGCCCGTTTTTACTCTCCACAACATATCAGCATATTCTGCAGGAGTACCTTTTTTTAAGGTTTCTCCCGTTATAGTAGGCGAATGTCTATTATATACAAAGTTCGGCCAGGTGTAGGTGATACAAACACTAGAATGGAAGAAAAGTTCTGTATTCGAGGTGTCCGTAGTCTGCTTATAAAGACGAGCCTAAGTTTTAATAGACACAAATGTGAAGGTTCTTTTAAGGCAAAGGACCTACATACAATGAAATTGTGTCCCATTTCTGATTCCTTGATGATGTTTTAGTATGAACCCCCTTAAAATGTATCTGGTCTACAGTAAGATGCTCAAGAGTAGACAAAGTGTGAGTCTGCATTGTCCATTGCAAACACAGGTGCAGCTAGCCAGTTTCTGTTATCCCTCTCAGTGGTTTTCCTTCAAGTGACAAATCTCATCCCTGGTTAAAGCTAACATATTGCCTAACTATTAGGCAGCTTAATATTGTTAGACATGAGTGGTGAGGAGGGGATGGGATGAGATGGGACACATGACCACTAACCTCAAGTAGGCCCTTAGACACTGTCCAGCAATCACATGACATTTTCTAAGACTCTCACTCTTGTGGACAGTCATAACATACTCTTTCCCCAAGTTTCCATTATATCCTCCCCCTCTCCTGCTTGACTAAGAAGATAGAACTACAATATGCGCCACAATTTTGGATACCCAATGTTAGCTTTAAGGAGTCCTCAGTGCTTAGAAGAAAATCTTTCTCTGTTCGGGGTACTCGTCTATGAGTGGTAAATAGCACAGGGAGAATAATTTTGGTAATATAAGAGAACACATTTATTAAAAGTAGACATCTCCGAAAAAGGTACTTTACTACATTTGTTTGGTTTTTCTTTTCTTTCTTTAAATTTTTTTTTAATTAAGACATAATTCAGACACTATACAATTCAATAGTTCAGTCTTATCAAGAAGTGTTATACAGTCACTACCACAATCAGTTTTAGAGCATTTTCTTCCTTCTTGTACCTCATGTTATTAGCTCCCCATTATCCTCCATTCTCCCCTGCTGTACCCCCCCCCCTCAGGAACCTTTAATCTATCTATTTGTCTCTGTAGAGTCACCCATTCTGGATTTCATATACCAAAACACATAGAAAAAGACATCGCAAAGAGTCAAAAAGACCACCAACAATAGCAAAGTACAACAGAGATAAACCCCAGTTTGAAAGGAAACAAAATATTTTATTATTCTGTTTTGCTTTGTCTTGTTTTTGTGCTCATTATTGTCTCTGCATATCTATCTAGATAAGATAGGCGGGATAAACAAACCAGAGGAGAAAACAACAGGTCCAACAGTTCCAGGGGGACATGGGAGAGGGGGGCATGGGGGTAAGGAAAGGGGGTACCAACAAACCCAGGGACAAGGGAACAACAAGTCATCTAAAATCCATGGTGAGGAGGGCATAGGATGCCTGGTGGGGCTTGAACAAGGGCAATGTAGCCAAGAGGAATTACGAAAACCTGAATGAAGGCCGAACATGAGAATGGGACAAAAGGTAAGTAAAAGGAAATAGAGGAAAGAAATAAGAGGCAGAGGTCATTTATACAGGCCTAAATACAGGTATGTACATATATAAATACATTTATGTATAACAATAGGGAAATAGACCTATGTACATATATTTACGTAGTATATAGTAAGGCAGCAGATGGGCATTGGGCCTCCATTCAAGTACTTCCTCAATGCAAGAACACTTTGTTCTAATAACCCAGCATACTGTAATGCTCACCTTCCTGACACAATCTTGCTGAAGACAAAATGGGTGTATAAGCAAATGTGATGAAGAAAACTAATAGTGCCCAGCTATCAAAAGATAGAGCGTCTGAGGTCTTAAAGGCTTGAAGATAAATAAATGGCCATCTAGCTGAGAAGCAACAAAGTCCACATGGAAGCACATCAGCCTGTGTGATCACGAGGTGTTGATGGGATCAAGTATCAGACATAAAAGACCCAAAACAAAAAATCATATCAATGTAAATGAGGAAGAGGGCTGAGTGGAGATCCAAAGCCCATCTGGACATCTCCTTACAGAAGGGTCACAAGGAAAAGATGAGCCAGTCGGGTTGCAGTATAGCACCAATGAAACAACTTTCCTCTAGTTCTTTAATGCTTCCTCCCCTTCCCGTTCCCCCCCCCCCATTCTCATGATCCCAAATCTACCTTACAAATCCGGCTAGATCAGAGCATGTACACTGGTACAGACAAGCGCTCACAACATAGGGAATCCAGGACAGACAAACCCCTCAGGACCAATAATGAAAGTAGCGATACCAGGTGGGTATGGGGAAGATGGGGGGAGTAAAGGGTGAACTAATCACAGTGATATAACTTTGCCCCCCAGGGGGACAGACAAAGAAAAGTGGGTGAAGGGAAACAGTGGTTGGTATAAGACATGAAAAAAAAAACATTTATACATTATCAAGGGTTCATGAGGCGGGAGAAGGGAAATGAGCTGATACCAAGGGCTCAAGTAGAAAGAAAATGTTTTGAAAATGATGATGGCAACATATATACAAATGTGCTTGACACAATGGATGGATGTGATAAGAGCTGTAAGAGCCTCCAATAAAATTATTTTTTTAAAAAGAAAAGCCAGAACTAAAAATGTGTCAAAAGGGAAATCAAATATTTTAGTCATTCAAATCATATGTTGAGTTTTAATCTACTATAGTCGTCTCTACAATATAATACACTCTGTCTGATAAGCAGGTTATTCCCATCCCACATTATGGTCAGAGGGAAATCACCGAGGCTTATTCTATGTGTAGATCTTGCAAATGTACTTTGTGCTTTCACTGTCATCCATAGCTTTTTGCACGTTTGGTTTTTATTTTCTTGTGGTTTCCCTTCTTACGTTCAAGGGAAAGTCAGGAGAAAAATGAGAGAAGCACTTACGGGAAGAACAAATAATAGAGGCAGAAGATGAAAAAACTAAGTCTAAACTAACTGGGAGGGAACCAGCACACTTTAATGACTTTTAAAAATATAAAATATTCCGCATGCTTAGATGGGAAGATGACACAAGCACATGGCTTATCACAGACATCCACAAGCTGCCTCTTCTACTTGGTCTCATGCAGCCTGGTGCCATCTATCCTGTGGTAGCACTTATCAGCCATGTTACGTGGCACACTTATTTATCTCCCTCCCCAGGCCTCAAGGACTGTAAGGTCCTCGATGATAGAGGCCTAAGTCTTAAGGTTAATACCTAGCATTTTGGAAGTGCCTGTTCTGCAGGAAGAGCTAAGTAAAGAGAGTTATTGCAGTGACTGTAATGACCATTCCAAAAAAGCATTTGTCAAGCAAATGAGTGCAAACGGAGCAGCTTTACTAGTTTGTCTCAGGTGTAGTTTCTGCCCACCTTCTTCCAGAAAGTGTCTCCACCCAGGACTTTGAACAGTCATAGAAAGGACCCTTGATTTCTTAGTTAGTAGTTTTATTTTAAAAATCAAGCAGCCTCTCAGGTCTTCCCATCTTGAGTAGTCGCACGGTGATGGGCTCTATAAACCAATGGTTATGAAAATACAATTTCTGATTCTGTGGCTCCTTTTATGACGCTGGCTTACTGTCTGCTCTGGCAAACACCTTCCGAATATTCATTCTTCGTGCTTTTGTTTTATAAACTTAATCTAAAATTAAAGCATCCTTCTCTTCATTGGTTTACTTAATGAGTAGAAAAACATGCCTATATGTTGTAATAACATAACAATTGCAGAAACTTTTTACATTGGCAATGAATCCAATTTTTCATCACGTGAAGTACAGGTTTCCAATTTTTCAGTGCAGCTCACTTCTAGCACTTTAATGTAATTAGAAGATCATCTAGTACGCTTGCACACTCATGACTTCTTGATCTACAGTGTTTCAAAATGCTTCCTGTCTGAGTGGAACCATTCCATTTTGTGCTGTGAGTTGTACCAGTTCTACTCTGCCCTGTAGGGTCACCAAGAGTCAGAATTGACTCAGTTGCTGTGAGTTTGGTTTTGTTTTCATGGTGCCCTGATGGCATCATCAATCAGTTACACCTTGGACTGCTAACCCCAAGGTCAGCAGTTAGGATCCACCAGTTGCTCCGTAGTGGGAAGAAGAGGCTGTCTGCTGCCACAAAGATTTACAGCCTCGAAAGAACATGCAATTTCTGAAACTGTGGCTCCTGTTAGGAGACTGGCTTACTCTCTGCTCTGGCAAACACCTTCAGAACATTCATTCTGCATGCCGTTGTTTTATAAGCTTGATCTAAATTTGAAGCATCCCTCTCTTCATTGGTTTACTTAATGTCTAGAAACGCATGCCTACAGGGGCCGTTCTAGTCTATCCCTTAGGGTCACTATGGCTGGAATCAACTCAGTGGCAGTGAGTTTGGTTTAGGTTAGGAAGGCGTAGTGTTTGTAATCACCCACTTGTATATAACTGTACAGTACATTGGAGACTTCTGAAGGAAAACGTTCTCATAGGAGCCGTTGAGAGCCTACCACTGTCATCACATCGATTCTGACTTATAACGACCCTATCCGTGTAGGGTTTCAGAGACTGTAAACCTTTACTGGAGCAGTCAACTACATTTTCCTACCTCACAGTTACCAACCTTTAGTCTAGCCTGTGGTGCCCCCAGAACTCCTGTTACCTAGCTCCAAATTACCAAACTAAGTACTGAGAGCCACAGGGATCCATGCTTTGGTAACTTAGAGCCAGACTGCAAAGCCTAGTTCTTTACACCCAGCTTAGCATCTCTATAGTGTCATTATTAGAGAGAAAACCAGGTCCCTGGTATTTGTTGGCCCAGGACTACATTCTTTAGTCACTTGTAACTCATTCATGGAAGCTCTGGATGCAACATACCATTTCTATATATTTTTTAAAACCATGTTTATATAACCACGAAGTTAGGTACCATCTCTCAGACAACAATTCACTGATAAAAGTGCATTATAAATTATTTCATTACAATCCCAACAAATTGAAAATAGAATCTCCTAGGAAACTTCCTACCTAAAAAAGATTTTTTTTTCTTAAAAAATTTTTTGAATTGAATTTCTTTCATTTCTTGAAGGAAATCAAAATACTCATATCTCTAGCCTACAAAATTTTATGTAGTCAGTTATTTCTAAAACCGCTTCTTATATAAATGAATGGCTAATACCCTAATGTAGGTTTATGTAATAAATGCTGATACAGCCTTACTGCTATATAAAACCAAAATAGACTGCTGTTTTAATATATGTTAAGGTTTCAGAATGTATGAATTTGCTGTCCTAATATTATTTTTGCATTATTTCAGAAATCCTGCCAGAAACCTGTAGACAAATATATCGAGTATGATCCTGTTATCATCTTAATTAATGCTATTTTATGCAAAGCCCAGGCATACAGACATATTCTTTTCAATACTAAAATAAATGTAAGTTGTGATCATTTTTCTATTCTTTATATTTTACTGTATAATGCTTTCCAGTATACAAGAATAATTATTCTGAGCAGAACTAAAGTATATTATTTTTTAAAATAACTTCTAACTTGAGAATGGATCTCTTATCTCAGCATATGTAGAACTTTCTAGAAACAGCAAAGGGTGATAATAATGTTAGTGAATATTTAAGAATATGGTAGCTCACAAAAAACAACCTGTACTCTTTATTGCCTTTTGAAAGAGACACCAATTATTTGGAACAGAATAAAATTAAACATATCAAAGTAAGAAAATAATTGTACCTAAAGAAGTAAGCAAATAATTTTGATGTAACTTCATTGCATTTTATACTCTTCTATTGAGGAAAGGTATGAAGTGACTAACAACTACCTTTCTATTGAGGAAAGGTATGAAGTAATTGAACATTGAGTTTATTATCAGGAAGGTCTGAAATTGATAAGATTAGGTTTCAAAAAATATCCATTTATTGTATTGAAGTATGAATTGTAATAGTAGGGTTAAGTAGAATTGTTAAATAGGTTGACAGAAAATAGAGAACATTCATTTAATGTGAAAATGAGATAAACAACAAATATGTTTTAGTATATTCCAAATATTGCATGCATATTTGTACTAAGTAATGATTTTTACATCTGAAATTCAAATAGAATGAGTATTTTTATTTACTAAATCTGCCAACCTTAAATTTGGATTAACATGGACAATAGCAGTGTAATTGACTTATCCCTGTTTCCTCCCTCACCACTAAGTAACAAGGGCAGTTTTTAAATGATTCTTAAGTATTTAAATGATTCTTCAGTATTACTGTCACCTAGGACCCTTTAAAAGCCCTCAGCCTGGATCTCACGAGAGCCAGTTAAATGAGAATACTTGGGGATGGGTGATTCCCACCATTCCAAGCATCAGGCGATTTACTATTATGCAGCCACCAAAGTCAGCATGCCAACAGGGGGAGCCTCCTCCCACTGTATGATGGCGGAAAGTTCAATCCTCAGGAGAAATGCACAGAACAAAAAGTTAATTCTTTTTTCACAATATTTTCTAATTTAGTCAAATTTCATTTCAGACTCTTTATAACTTCTAAATTGTCACCTTTTAATTACTATTTTCAATACAGTAATTTATAATTCATTCACACGACAACGATATTTGTCACCAACTTTTTTTCCTTTTTTGTAGTAATATGCACAAATACATTGTTGTACTGTATAATTTGTTGATGCTGACATTCTCAGATGTTTATTCACTGAAATTCAGTGTTAAGATTTTCTAAACAAAACATTACCAGTATAGCAGGCTGTGGCCTACTCGACAGTGAAGCCTGTGTCGGCAGGTATCAGTAGTCAGTCAAAGATAGAAAGTTGTTCTATCAAGCAACATATGACGACTGAAGTGCACACATGTCTGACAGCTGTTAGTACTCTGACTTCATCCTTATGATATGCTGACAAATAATGAGCAGATGTACAAAGGGCTGATATAAAAGGCAATAATAATTAAAACATTAAAATAGTTCAAAGAAGTAATCTGTGTAACATCAGAACCAACTTAGGACAGTCCTTGGAACAGATGGGTTTATACTCATCTAATCTTTTCATTTTTCTTTCTTATTTGTGATCAGACTGGTAATGTGTTATGAAATATTGCAGACTTTTCAAGATTAAATATTCTTATTCCTGCTTCTTATACATGAGTCACAAAACTTTAGTGTACAGGACAGATTTTGAAAATATAAATTACATGGGTGAAGGGAGACAGTGGATAGTGTAAGATATGAAAATAGTAATTATTTAAAATTTATAAAAGGTTCATGAGGATGGGAGGGTTGAGGGGGAGGGAGGGGGAAAATGAGGAGCTGATACCCAGGGCTCAAGTAGAAAGAAAATGTTTTGGAAAGGATGACGGCAGCATATATATAAATGTGCTTAACACAATGGATGGATGGATTGTTAGAAGAACTGTGAAAGCTCTCAATAAAATGTTTTTTTAAACATACATATAAATTACAAAGGAATTATTATTTCAAGTAGTAGTTTTTCATTAGCGTATACATAGGAATCCCTCAGGAACTGTTCCAAAATATACATGCCTAACTCTTAAGCCCAAAGAATTTGAACCAGGACTTCAATTTGGTCTGCGGCCCAGACATTTATATGTATTTTGAAAAAGTCCTCCTGAGTGCTTTCCAATGTTCATTACTAATTAAGAACCACTGATTTGATTTGCACAATGAATGCAATTAGGCACTTAATTTTGCAGTTTGGAATTTGAAAAGCTAACACATGGACATGCTTCAAGACAGCAAATATCTGGTTGTATTTAGCTTTTATAGGCACAAATGTAGCTAAGCCTTTCTTTACCTAATTGAATGGTGACATCTTTTTGCTTATCAGATCCATGGAAAACTCTGCATATTTTGTTTGCTCTGTGAGGCATACCTGAGATGGTGGCAGCTTCAGGATTCAAACCAGAACACTGACCCTGATGACTTGATTAGATATGCCAAAGAGTGGGATTTCTATAGAATGTTTGCCATTGCCTCTCTAGGTAAGAGGAAGCCATGCTTTCTGCTCGTGTTTAACCAGTTCTCTAGTCTGATTAAAACTAAGACCATATGGCCTGAATAATTGCTAAGGGGAGCTAGTGAATATAGGATTTGAGACTACATTTTCAGCTCAATGCTAATGTACTAGATGGGGTTTTTTCTAAATCATATGCTTTTCTAGTTGTTACCATACATACGATACTGGGTTGTGGGGAATGGGGATCAAAACCATTGCTGGTCGTCAAGTTGGTTCTGGCTCATGGCAGCCCCATGTCAGAACAGAACCATGCATAGGGTTTTCAATGGCTGTGACCGTTGGAAGTAGATTGCCCGGCCTCTTGGAAGTGCTTCTGCATGAATTCAAGCCTCCATCCTTTCAGTTGGTAGCTGAGTGCCCGTCCACTCAGGGACTTGGTACGTGTATCAGATTAGAAAGTTTCATATACAATATTTTAAGACATGATTTTGTTGATAAAATGTTTCATAATTAAATTTTGATTATCCAATTAGAAAGTTACCTAAGACTCATCTTCAATTAAAACAGACTGATAATTGCCAGACATTAACCATTTACTAAACAAATACAGCGTATGCAGTAGTGAAAAGGTGTTGTTTATCGGACTGCATTCAGGGAAGTTAGCTACCGCCTTAAATTTCCGCAAGTTCCGGAATTGCTTTTCTTTGGAATTTAAGTCTGGGTCATTAGATCCTAGGGTTAAAATGGTGTTAGATTAATGTCCGTGACTGTTCTAATCCTTACTGGCTTCCATGCTTCTCTTCTTAATTCTTTGGCTATATGGAAGCATCTTAGTTTGAAATCTCGAGCCCACTCAAGTGTCCTGATACTTCTGCACAATATGTCTCCTTTTCTCTCTGTTTCTCCTTTTTCTACCCTCACTCCCTTAACCATCTCTTCCATTGCTATGACTTTAAAATTTACCTATGTGCTGAGAATTCAAATACACGCATCTGTAATCCAGACTTTTTTCCTGAGTTCCTTCTAAATATCTTCACTTGGATAATAAATCACCATATCCAAAAACAAGCTCCTGATCTCCTTGCCTACGGCACCCCAGGTCCAAATCTGTTCTACCCACAGCCTTCCACATCTCAGTGATAGGTCAATCCATTCTTTCAGTAGCTCAAACCAAAATACCTGTAGCCCTCCATAATGCCCCTTTCTCTGATACCCCATAGTCATAGCATCAGGAAATACTGTTGACTCCACCTTAAAAATACCTCTACTTTTCATTACTCCATTGCTACTGTTCTGATAGCAAGCTGTCTCACCTAGATAACTCCAACAGCATCCTTGTGTCTAGCTTGGTTCCCCAGCAGACTACATGCAACACTAGACTAGATGCCCTTGTAAAACAAGTTGGATCATGCGATACCTCTGCAATCAACAGTCGTTCCTCATGTCACTCAGAGTCAAAGCCAAGGTCTTTACACGGGACCTAATAGACCCTCCATGATCGGCCCTCTAAGTTCATTCATTTCTACCATATCCCATCTTTCCTATCACCCAGCATCTAGTGTACTTCCTGTAAAGAGTTAAAAGTCTCGGAAACTCATGGGGCAATAATTCTGCCTGATCCTCTAGGGTCACTTTGAGTCAGCATCTATTCAATAGCAGTGAGTTGTTTAGTCTGGCCATGTTCTAAGATATTGAAAAAGAAAGCAGTGTGTTCTGCTTTAGTGTGAAAAACTGGATTCTGCAGAAATGGAAACTACAAATAACAAGACAAACAGAATTAGAAGGAGATCTCGGATGGCATCGTGGGTTATTTATTGGGCTACTAACTGCAAAGTCAGCAGTTAGAAACCACCAGCTGCTCCAGGGCTGAAAGCTAGGAGGCATTCTGCTCCCGTGAAGATTTACCATCTTAGAAACCCACAAGGGGAGTTCGAATCTGTGTTATAGGGGCACTAAGAGTCAGAATTGACTCAATGGGAGTGAGTTTTTTCAACTCAAACTGTGTACAGTTGGTTAATCAGAGGGCTCACATCCTAATAAAATAATAGTACAATTAAAAAGAAATGTTAAATTCCTACTTAATAGGAACAGATTATGCCATATTCTGGCCAATAGAATACCAAAGGAACTATTGCTTCTTCTAACATATACTCTGCTCTATTAACTACTCCCTGGAAATACAAGGAGTTGCCCTCAGAAATAGTTTGGCTAAAATAATAAGTGAATTCTTTTCATTTTATTTTGGTGGTAACAGTATTCAAAATTTTATATGTGGTAGGCATGCCATAAATAATGGAAGAAAGCAAGAAGAAAAATGACTCGTGTTATTCTTAGAATGGATATCATTCAAAATTAAAAATCACTATTCTCCTGATTAATTCTTTCTCTGGAGATCTCTTTTACTGAAGATAGTTAAACAGAATTTAGCTCCCAAGAAGAAGCTTGGAAAAGTAATGGATTACAACTCTTCTGGAGTCATTTTCTTCCTTTGGCAATTGATGAAATAAAAGAATTGTTGGAAATCTGACTAGACCAGAGGATGAACACTGGTACAGACAGGAACTGGAAACACAGGGAGTCCAGGGCAAATGATTCCTTCAGGACCAGTGGTGAGAGTGGAGATACTGGGAGGGTGCAGGGAGGGTATGTTGGAAAGGGGGAACCGATTACAAGGATCTACATATAACCTCCTCCCTGGGGACGGACAACAGAAAAGTAGGTGAAGGGAGACGTCAGACAGGGCAAGATATGACAAAGTAATAATTTATAAATTATCAAGGGTTCATGAGGAAGGGGGGAGCAGGGAGGGAGGGGAAAAATGAGTGGATGTCAGGGGGTTAGGTGGAGAGCAAATGTTTTGAGAATGATGAGGGCAATGAATATACAAATGTGCCTTACACAATTGATGTATGTATGGATTGTGATAAGTGTTGTATGAGCCCCTAATAAAATGATTTTTTTAAATTGTTGGAAAGTTGCTGAAACCATTCCAGCAAGAAGATTTGATACATTTTAAAATTTATATCTTAATATAGTATTTCTTATGAAGTGAATTAATAAGCTACCTTTTGGAGTTTGTGGCTTATTTGCTATGGTTTAGATGGTAACATTTATGTTTTTATTTTTCATTTCCTCCTTAGAACAAACTGCCTTTTTGGTTGGCATTTTTACTTTTCTGTGGGTCGAACGACCCATGACAGCGAAAAAAAGGCCCAACTTCATTTTATTGCTGAAAGCACTATTATTATCTAGCTATGGAAAACTCTTGCTGATTCCAGCTGTCATTTGGGAACATGACTACACAACTCTGTGCCTCAAACTAATTAAAATGTTTGTCTTGACATCAAATTTTCAAGCAATTAGAGGTATGTCTGTCTTTTCAGCTTTCAACCCATGTAGAAGCAAAAAGCCTTGTTTTGAAACTATAGTTTTATGTTGAATTCTAAATAGGATAATAACAATACCTGGCAGTGTTCGTAATGTTGTATGTGTGTCAGAGACCCAGTGACTCGGGACACCCAGTACTTCATATTTTTCAAAATGCTTTCATGTGCACTCTATCATGAGGTTAATGGAACAGCCATTATTACTTGCCTTTTTTGAAGGATTAGGTTATCAGGGTTAAGGACTTATCCAAAATTCCATGGCCGGGCAGATGTCAAGCCAGGCTAGAATGCCTCCCAATACGCCAGTGTTGCTGCTATTCCAGGAAAGGGGTGGTGAATAGCTATGTGTGTCACGTTTTGCCACAGTCCTGACTATCTGGAGTTTCTCTTTTTTTTTTTAGTTGTTATTCTCTTTATAACCTTAAAGCCTATTTTTTTAATTTTCTCAAGTGTTCATATGAATCTGCTTCTTAATTTGAATAGGAGAAGCTCAGTGTTTTTATTATAAGCAGATGCTTTGGTTCTCAAAACGTTTGCTGATGGGAGAAGGGAAAAGCACAGATTAATACAAACAAATACAAATGTTCTAAATCCAATCACCTTAGCAAACCAGTTTGTGCTACCACCTAATTTCCATGCCAGTATCATTGGACTAACCTCTTAAATACTTAACTAGTTGGCTTTTCTTTTCCAGTGACCTTGAACATCAACTGGAAATTGGCTTTTTTAGCCATCTTGAGTGGATGGCTATTGGAAAGCACCATGGTCTACTTCTTCCAGAGGATGGAGTGGGACATTGGAAGTGATTGTGCCATCTATAAATCTCAAGACTTTTGAAGAGGTACTACTAAAACCAGCAGTAGTATTCAGACCTTCACACTAATATCCTTTGCAAATTACTAATTTACAAATACAAGTTTACTTGTAAAATAAATCCGTGCACTTGCATAACCCATTCCTAGCATCCTGTTGCTTCTAATTCCTCTCCAGCAACCTCAAGGACTAGAGTATATGGCTCTCAGACACCTTTACTCTATTTTCTCTCACCATCCACAAGGGACATCAACAGCCATGTTTTTGTTACTCCTGGTTCCCTACCCTCTAACGCCTCGACTCCTGTTAACTCCTACTAACATCTCAGCCTTTAAAACCCCTCCAAAAACTTTTCCAGCTACTCTGTTTTTTCATGTTGACAAGCTCTGCTTTTTGCTACATGTTTTTAGCTTTTAATCACTTGACCTCTGACATCTTCTGATTTCAATTGCCTCTTTTTTAACCAGGTCCAGAACCTGTTAACAATTACATTGATTCTTTATTAGTCCCTTGAAATCCATCAACTAATGTAGTGCCCATCTTTATTACCTACCTTGTTATGGCCATTTGGTGAGTCTTGCCATCTTGTTCTCCAGGTAGCAATACAAATGTTTCTTGAGCAAGTCGTTGCTGCCAATAAGCACCGTTGGACAACTGTGTGATTCCTTTGCTTTTGTATTTCCTTCTAGATAATGTCTCATCAAATGTCCTCTGTGCGGTAGTGCTGAAAGTCTACCCATGCTTTTCCATCACAGGTCCAGTGTTACTTCTCCCAGCTTGTCTTCCCTTTTTCTGAGAACCTAGACTCCTCAGCTTCCTTCTCCGTTGTCAGAACTTCTCCGATCTTCGTGCATTCTTTCCCAATTGTCCCTCCTCTTATCTTATGGTCAGTGTCTTTTCTGAGGCTGTTTCCTGTGTGCCAGTGTTGCCCTTCTTCCAGTCATAATCAGACCAGACCAGTCTGTCTGTACAGCCTCTGTGTTACAAAGTAGGATCTTGAAGCTGGCTTGTGAGATCTGGGCCTGTAGAAAGTAAAGGCAGATGCAGGCGGAAACAGGCTCTCCGTGCCAATATCTTGGAAAGTTGTAGGTAATACTTGTAGTCATTTGTTTCTTGTTCTGTTACATACTCCTTAAAAATAGCTGTTCTGCACTCTATCTAGTTTTCTGAAAGGCCCACCCATCAACCCTGTTGCCTTAACTTCCCTTCATGATGAGTTAATTTTCCTTTCTAGGACTTCATTTATTCTCTTTCTCTACCATGACACCTTCCCCTCTGTCACCAGACATTGGTAACTCTTTATTCCACAACAATTAGTTTATGCCTCTATTTCGTCCTCTTTGTGAAACATTTTCCTGCTACATTGTTGTTATTGGGTAGCGTCATATCAGTTCTGACTCATAGCAACCTTCTGTACAACAGAATGAAACACTGCCTGTTCTTCTCCAGCTTCACAATTGTTGCTATGTTTGAGCCCATTTTGGCAGCCACTGAGTCAATCCATTGCATTGCAGGACATCTTTTTTTGCTAATCATCTACTTTACCAAACATGATGTCCTTCTTCAAGGACTGGTCTGTCCTAATAACATGTCCAAAAGTACATGTAACAAAGTCTCACCATCCTCACTTTTTTTTTTCATCCTCACTTCTAAGGAGCATTCTGGTTGTACTTTTCCCAAGATAGATTTCTTCCCAGTCTTCCTTAATTCATTGTCCAGCTTTGACACATCCCAATTAACTGCCATCAAGTCCATTCTGATTCATAGCAACCCTGTAGGACAGAATATAACTGTTCCCTGTGGCTTCCAAGGCTGTAAATATGTGTGGGAGAAAGTAGTGTTATCGATCTTTTCCCCATGGAGCGGCTAGTGGGTTCAAACTGCTCACCTTGCTGTCATCAGCCCAGCTCATGACCCATAATGCCACTTAGGCTCACACATAGTCTCCTTAAATTCAACAAAGAAGTCAGTTATCAATTATTTTTAAGAGTCCTTATGTCCTGTACTCTGCTCTGGAAGCTGCTAGCTGTAACCCTTTCTAAAACAAGCTGTCTCCTGTCATATTTCCTCCTCTGAATTCCTCTGCCTTCTCCAGCATTCTTTGCTAAACCAAAAATCCCAGTCCTCATCTGCACACACTGCTTTGACAGTGCCATAGCTTAAAACACAATCTCTGTGCATATTCTTTCCAGACCAGGTCTCCCTCTCTGCTAGTTCAGTTGTGTCCTTTCCACTGCTTAGACAACTCCATGAGCACTCTGCCATTGCCTCGAATACCAACAGGTCTAGGATTGATCTCATCCTCTGCCCCCAACTCACCAAAACAGTTGTTTCTTGATGACATTTCGAGTTGGGCAACCATTTGCAAGGTCAGCAGTTCAAAACCACCCGCCTCTCAACAAGAGAAAGTTAAGAGTGAAAGTCTGGGAAGCTCACAGGGGCAGTTCTACTTTGTCCTCTAGGGTCACCGTGAGTCAGTTTGATAGTAGTGAATCTAGATTTTGTTTTTTCTTGATCTTATTTTCATGTAAGCCCTAGCTCAATCCTCATTGTTGCTTAGAAGGTTACAATAACTTTCTAACTGGCCTTCAGCCCCTACTGATGCGATATCTGTGTCATTTAAATTTTTCAGTAGTTTGTCCATGTGCACCTAAGAGTTTCTCATTTCTTCCCCAAGAAACACCTTTTTATAGTATCTTAGCCTTTATGTGGCCCTGCAGCATATGGTCTTAATTTTCTTTTCCACACTCTGCTCTGGGTCTTTTTATCATCTGCAAATACACCCCAGACATTCTCCAGGATGCTCTCCTCTGCCAATTGAAATGGTCGTTTCTCATTTCCCCATGGAATAAAGACTGAAGGTAGTAGTGACCATTCCTTCTGTTACACAGTTCATGCTCATTGTGTAACGCCTTCAACAATCCCGTGTCCGAAATTGCCAAAACAGTTCCAGGCTCAGATAATTTGTCCCATACTTCCCTAAGTGTTGCTACTTGCCACACTATAAGTTATGATTTATAGTTATTAAACTAAGGTCCCATATGTCTTTAGTAGTCATTCAGACCCCACTATTTCTGCACTATGTTAGCTCATCTTTTATATATTTCTCATAATTTGGGAGTCCCTGGGAAACCCAAATTAATGCTCAACTTGTAGCCAAAAGGCTAGCAGTTCAAACTCACCCAGAGGTGCCTCAAAGCAAGGTCTGCTGTACAGAACAGTTCCACTCTGCATACGTGTGGGCGCCATGAGTCAGAACTGAACAGCAGCTAATAACAACCTCTTGTATAGATTTATGCCCAACCTACTCCAGGGTGCAAGGAGACACCGTGAGTCAGGTTACCCTGTGTCTCTCATAGACCTTGCTCTACTTAAATAAATACATGTTGGTTTAATTTTCAGCAGAATGTACCATTATGAATATTTCCCTTTTTATATGCAGTTTTATTCTTCTTAACTATTTATTCTATGTCTAGCTGTATCTGAAAAAGAAAAGACCCCAGACATAAACCAAACTACTTGTTTCTTTTTTCTTTTCTTTTTTTAAATCATTTTATTTGGGGCTCATACAACTCTTACCACAATCGATACATCCATCCCTTGTATCAAGCACATTTGTACATTTGTTGTCATCAACATTCTCAAAACATTTTCTTTCTACTTGAGCCCTTGGTGTCAGCTCTGTTTTCTTCTCCCTCCTTGACTTTCTCACCCTTACGAATCCTTGATTATTTAGAAAAAAAAAATGGTTTCATGTCTTCCACTGTCCGACATCTTTCACCCATTTTTCTGTTATCCGTCATCCAGGGAGGGGGTTATCTGTAGATCATTGTGATCGGTTCCCCTTTCTGTCCCACCTTCCCCTTCCCCTCCTAAGCTACTTGTTTCTAATGGGTAAAATGAAGCAAAGATTTAGAAACTTCCCCCCAAAATGAAAACAGTAATTATCACAATAAACAACCCCTGCCTCCCAGCCCATCTCATACTCAGACAAGGAAGCCACATATCTGCAGATACATCACATAAGCACAAGGAATGTATGCAGCAAGTGAAGAGTTATCATTATACCACCTAAAATGAATTTAAAGAGAATTTATATGTCACAAATTGTCTACATCTCTTTCCTTTCACTTCTCTATACTTTTTAAATCTAAAGTAACATTACTGGTGGCTTCAAAATTTTCATGGGAAAGTGGACAAACTTTTTGGAGCCCCCTCTTATATTTGAAATAATTATATGATTAATTCTTAAAATCAAAGGTTTTTTAATCATTTTATTGGGAGCTCACACAACTTTAATCCATACATCCATTCAATGTGTCAAGCACATTTATACATTTGTTGGCATCATCATTCTCAAAACATTTGCTTTCTACTTGAACCCTTTGTATCAGTTCCTCATTTTTCCCATCCCTCCCCACTCCCTCCTCCCTCATGACCCCTGATAATTTACAAATTATTATTATTTTGTCGTATCTTACACTGTCCGATGTCTCCTTCACCAGTTTTCTGTTGTCCATCCCCTAGGGAGGAGGTTATATGTAGATCCTAGTAATTGGTTCCCCCTTTCCACCCCACCCTCTCTCCACCCTCCCAGTATTGCTACTCTCAGGACTGATCCTGAAGGGATCTTCTGTCTGGGATTCCCTGTGTTTCCAGTTCCTATATGTACCTGTGTACTTCCTCTGGCCTAACAAGGTTTGTAAGGTAGATCTGGGATCATGATAGTGGGGTGTGGGGTGGGCAGGTGAAGGGTGAAAGCAATAAAAACTACAGGAAAGTTATATGTTTCATCGTTGCTACACTGCACCCTGACTGGCTCCCCACCACCGTTCTGTAAGGTGATGTCCTGTTACTTACAGATGGGTTCGTGGGTACCCACTCTGCACTGCCCATCATTCACAATGATTTGATTATTTGTTCTTTGATGCCTGATACCTGATCCCTTCAACACCTCGTGATCACACAGGCCGGTGTACTTCTTCCATGTGGGCTTTGTTGCTTCTGAGCTAGATGGCTGCTTGTTTACCTTCAAGCTTTTAAGACCACAGATGCTATATCTTTTGATAGCCACCATCAGCTTTCTTCACCACATTTGCTTATATACCCTTATGTCTTCGGAAGTTCTATCGGGGAGGTGAGCACACAATGATATGATTTTTTTGTTCCTTTATGCCTGACAACTGATCCCTTCAGCACCTCGTGATCACACAGGCTTGTGTGCTTCTTCCATATGGACTTTGTTGCTTCTGAGCTAGATGGGTGCTTGTTTACCTTCAAGCCTTTAAGACTCCAGATGCCATATCTTTTGATAGCCGGGCACCATCAGGTTTCTTCACATTTGCTTATGCACGCACTTTGTCTTCAGCGATCATGTCAGGAAGGTGAGCATCATGGAATGCCAGTTTAATAGAACAAAGTATTCTTGCATTGATGGAGTACTTGAGTGGAGACCCAATGTCCATCTGCTACCTTAATACTAAACTTGTAAATATGTGCACATAGATCTGTTTCTGCATCCTCATATATAAATATGCTTACATATGTACATGCCTTTATTTAGACCTCCATAAATGCCCTTTGCCTCCTAGTTCTTTCCTCTATTTCCTTTGACTTTCCTCTTGTCTCACTATCATGCTCAGTCTTCATTTAGGTTTCAGTAATTCCTCTCGGTTACATTACCCTTGATCACGCCTTACCAGGCCTCCTACACCCTCCTCACCACCGATTTGGATCTCTTGTTGTTCCCTTGTCCCTGGGTTTGTTAACACCACTTCCTTTCCCTCCCACATCCCTCTCTCCCATGTCACCCCGGAACCATCAGTCTGTTGTTTTCTCCTCCAGATTATTCATTCAGCCTATCTTATTTAGACAGACATATGGAGATAATAACTTGCACAAAAACAAGACAGAGCAAAACAAAGTAACAAAAGAAAACAAAACAAAATTGCAAAAAGCCAATGACAAAGAAAAGCAACCACCTCAACAATAAAGAAAACCTTTAGTTAGTTCAAGGACTGTTTGTTGGCTTTTAGGAGTGTTTTCTGGTCAAGTCTGATGGGGTGCCAAGCCCTAGCCCCAAAGTCTATTTTTGATATTCCCTGGGGACTTCCTTGCTCTGTTCCCCTTGCTGTTCTGTTGCACGCCCTTAGTGTTTTGCCTCGGTGTGCTGGAATCAGATAGGGTGCAATTCCTACACTATGTCTTCAGTGTTGTCCCTGTAGGGCTATGGATCAGTGAGGGATGTTGTGTCTCAAATTAGGGCCGGCCATATCGTCTTCTATGTGGATTGGCTGCTCTGAGTGAGAATATTGTCCTCAGGGCTTGGTGGGTCAGGATGTGCTCCACTCTCTCCTCTTCCTCCCCCTTCATTTGCTCCCATGTACTCTGATCAGACATGCCCCTCTCCCTGAGCTGCAGCTTCAGTGCTATCCTCTGAAATAAGTTCTTCTGGGTGGAGGGACAGGTGTCCACATAGTTGGGATTGGTATGTTGCATTCACATCTTGGAGCACTGGGTTGAAGTCTGTTCCCTCGTTACCCATCTCTTTTTTTTGCTTTCCCCCCCTCCTTTTTAGTTAGGTACCATATGTATCCCTGGATTTGTTTTGGCCCCTGCCATACTACCTGGTCCTCACCCCAGGAAGGTTTGTATACCTTTTTAATCTTTTTCCCATTTGCGTTTTTAAGCTTGCCTCAGCAGACTCATATAGTATCCTTTTGTGCTTGGTTTACTTCACATAGCATAATTTATTCCAGTTCTTCCCATGAACCGACGTGATTCATACATTCATCACTGCTTTTTAGCGATGCGTAGTACTCTATTGGATGTATTTACCACAGATTTTTAATCCACTAGTCAGTTGATGGAAATTTGGGTTTTTTCCAACTCCTTGCAATTGTGAACTGTGCCGCAATGACTGTTGGAGCACAGATGTCTGGCCATGGTTTGTTTCTTGTCTATTCTGGGTATATACCCAGTAGGGGGATTCCTGGGTCATATGGTAGCTCAATTTCCATCTGTTTTAGATTTTGCCATATCGATTTTCATAGTGGCTGTACATACATACCTACAAGTCCACCAGCAGTGGGTGAGAGTTCCTGTCTCCCCACAGCTGCTCCAACAATTGTTGGTTTCTGATATTTTGAATTGGGCTATCTTGGAGGGTATTAGGTGGTATCTCATTGTTGTTTTAATTTGTATTTCTCTTATGGCTACAGATTGGGAACATTTTCTCATATGTTTATTGGCTATTCAGATTTCTGCCCCTGTGAAACTTCTGTTCAGTTCCTTTGCCCACCTCCTCAGTGGGAAATTAGTTTTTTTCTTTTTGGAAGCTAGCAGAATAGTCTAGATTTTAGTAATAAGGCCTTTGTCTGATGTGTCATTGCTAAAGATGTTTTCCCAGTCTGTGGACTCTCTTATTACTCTCTGGGTGAATTCTTTCGATGTACACAGGCGTTTAATTTTTAGTATATCCAACTTGTCTATTTAGACTTCCTCTGTGTTTGTGTCCTTCCCTATTTCTGATACCCTATTTATTCCTTGTGCCAAAATTCTCAGGTTGGTCCCAATTTCCTCTTTGATGGCTTTAGTACTTTGGGACTTTACCTCAAGGTCTGTGATCCACCTCGAGCTTATTCTTGTTCATGGAGTAAGATAGGGTCTTGCTTCATTTTTCTTGAGGTATATATCCATTTTTTCAAGCACCAATTGTTGAACAGGGAATCTGCTTCCCATTGGATATTTTTTGGGCCTTTATCAAAGATCAGTTGTATACTGATTATTTTATTTCTGGACTTTCAGTTCTTTTCTGTTTGTCTGAGTATCTGTTATTATACCAGTACCATGGGGGTTTGACAACTGTGGCTGTATAATATGTGCTAAGGTCAGGTCAAGCAAGCCCTCCCACTGTGTCCTTCTTCTTGAGGAGTTCTCTGCAAATTCTGGGCTTCTTCCCTCTCCATATGAAGTGGTAATCAGTTTTTCCATTTCTTTGAAGAAAGATGAGGGTAATTGTATGGTGATTATATTAAACTTACATAGTGCCTTGGGCAGAACTGACATCTTTACTATATTGAGTCTGCCAATCCATGGGATATTCTTGCATTTGCTGAGGTCACTCTTGGTTTCTTGTAATAGTGTTCTATAGTTTTGTTGTTATAGCTCTTTTGTTTTAGTCAGGTATATCCCTAGATATTTCCATTTGTGCTTGGCTATTTTGAAAGGTACCAAATTTTAAATCTCTTCTGTGGTCTTATCTGATGGGTATAACAGTCTGATGGGCTTCTGTTTGTTGATCTTGTATCCTAACACTCTGCCAACCTCTATTGCTTCCAGTACTCCCCTTTTGGAGCTTTGGGGATTTTCCATATATGAAATCATATCATCTGCAAATAATGATAGTTTCACCTCTTCCTTCCCCAGACAAATACCTTTGATGTCTTTTCTTTGCCTTATGCTGGTCTCCTTTTTTTTTTCTTTTTAAAAACATTTTATTAGGGGCTCATACAACTCTTATCACAATCCATACATATACATACATCAATTGTATAAAGCACATCTGTACATTATTTGCCCTAATCATTTTATTTTTACATTTTGTTAGGGGCTCATACAACTCTTATCACAATCCATACATATACATATATCAATTGTATAAATCACATCCGTACATTCTTTGCTCTAATCATTTTCAAAGCATTTGCTCTCCACTTAAGCCCTTTGCATCATGTCCTTTTTTTTCCCCTCCCTCCCTGCTCCTCCCTCCCTCATGAGCCCTTGATAATTTATAGATTGTTATTTTGTCATATCCGGGGTCTCCCTTCCCCCACCCCCTTCTCTGCCGTCCATCTCCCAGGGAGGAGGTCACATGTGGATCCTTGTAATCAGTTCCCTCTTTCCAACCCACTCACCCTCCACTCTCCCAGCATCGCCCCTCACACCCCTGGTCCTGAAGGTATCGTCCACCCTGGATTTCCTGTGCCTCCAGCTCCCTTATGCACCAGTGTACAACCTCTGCCCTATCCAGTCCTGCAAGGTAGAATTCGGATCATGGTAGTTGTGGGGAGGAAGCATCCAGGATCTGGGGGAAAGCTGTGTTCTTCATCGGTACTACATCGCATCCTGACTGACCCATCTCCTCTCCTAAACCCCTCTATGAGAGGATCTCCAGTGACCGACAAATGGGCCTTGGGTCTCCACTCTTCACTTCCCCCTTCATTCACTATGGTATATATATATATACACACACACACACACATACACTCACGTATATACACATATATACACACATATACACACATATATATATTCTTTTTATTTTTTGCATGATGCCTTATACCTGGTCCCTTTGGCATCTCGTGATCGCACAGGCTGGTGTGCTTCTTCCATGTGGGCTTTATTGCTTCTGAGCTAGATGGCCGCTTGTTCACCTTCAAGCCTTTAAGACCTCAGACACTATCTCTTTCGATAGCCGGGCACCATCAGCTTTCTTCGCCACATTTGCTTATGTACCCGTTTGTCTTTGGCGATAGTATCATGGAGGTGTGCAGCCAATGATATGATTTTTTTGTTCTTTGATGCCTGATAATTGATCCCTTTGGGACCACGCGATCGCACAGGCTGGTGTGCTTCTTCCATGTGGGCTTTGTTGCTTCTGAGCTAGATGGCCGCTTGTTTATCTTCAAGCCTTTAAGACCCCAGACACTATCTCTTTTGATAGCCAGGCACCATCAGCTTTCTTCACCACATTTACTTGTTCACCCGCTTTGGATTCAGCAGTTGTGTCGGGAGGGTGAGCTTCGTAGAGTGCCAATTTAATACAAGAAAGTATTCATGCATTGAGGGAGTGCTTGAGTAGAGGCCCAAGGTCCTTCCGCCACCTTAATACTAAACCTATAAATATAGACACATAGATCTATTTCCCCATCCTCATATATATATTTGCATGTACATGTCTTTGTCTAGACCTCTATAAATGCCCTTTGCCTCCTAGCTCTTTCCTCCATCTCCCTTGACTTTCCTCCTGCCCTACTACCATGCTCCATCCCCACCTGGGCTACAGTTACACCTCTTCTCTACGCAACCTTACCTTTGATCATTCCCCACCCGGCCACTCCCCCCTCACTACCATTTTGGGTACCATGTTGTTCCCTTGTCCCTGTGTTTGTTAACACCACTTCCTTACCCTCCTACCTCCCCCCACCCGAAGTCTCCCTGGAACTGTCGGTCCCATTGTTTTTCCTCCAGATAGTTCATTCAGCCCTGGTCTCCTTTTTAAGTGGAATTGTGTTCGTCATTTCTCCATTGATAACCCCATTGGTTGTTGGTTTTCATATATACCTTGTATTGCGTTGAGGAATATTCCTTCCTTTCCTATCTTCTCGAGTGTCTTAAATGAATTGGTGTTGGATATTGTCCAATGCTTTTTCTGCATCTATCGGAATTATCATATGGTTCTTATAGTTTTTCATGTCAATGTAGCAAATGTAGGTCTTCCGTATGCTGAACCATCCCTGCATCCCTGGTATGAATCCCACTTGGTCATGGTGAATTGTTTGTTTTATGTATTTTTGTATATATTGTCCAGTATTTTGTAATGATATTTGCATTGATGTTCATTAGGGATACTGGTCTGTTGTTCTTGATTCTTGTGGGATCCTTGCCTGGTTTTGGTATCAGAGTTACACCAGCTTCACAGAAGGAGTGCAGGAGTTTGCCATCTTTTTCTTTGTCTTGAAGAGTTTGTGTAGGACTGGTGTCAGCTCTTCCCTGAATTCTTGGTTGAATTAGCCTGTGAAGCCATCTGGTCAGGTGATTTTTTTGTTGTTGTTGCTAATACCTTGATAACCTTATCTATTTCTTCTATTGCTATGAGTCTGTTGAGATTCTTGACATCCTTTTGGGTTAGTCTAGGGAGGGATTGTATTTTCAAGAATTTGTCCATGTGTTTGTAGTTGAATTCATTGGAGTCCTTCATATTACTGTGTAATTATCCTTTTGATTTCATTAGGGTCTGTTGTAATGTCCCCTCTTTCATCCCTAATTCTAGCTATTGAAATTTGTTCTCTCTTTTCTTTGGTTAGATTTGCCAGTAGTCTGTTGATTCTGTTTATCCTTTCAAAGAATCAATTTTAAGCAGCATTAATTTTTCACATAGTTTTCTTATTTTCCCTCTCCTGAATCTCCGCCCTGATTTTTATTATTTCTTTTCTTTTGCTATTAGTAGGATTGTCCTGCTGACTCTGCTCTAGTTGTTGTAAACTTTATACTAGCATATTAGTCATGAGTCTCTCCTCCTTTTACAGGTGTGCATGTATTGCTATGAAACTTCCTCTGAGAACTGCCTTTGCTGTGTCCCACAAGTTTTGGTACGTTGTGTGCTCATTCTCTTTTGTTTATAGAAATTCCCTAATTTCATCTCTGATTTGTGCCAGTACACACTCCTTTTGCAATTGAGTTATTCATCCTCCAATTGTTTGCGCTTGTTTTCTTCATCTTCCTTTTCATTTCCAAGCGTATAGAACAATGGTCAGAAAGAGATGTCTGTATGATATCAATGTGCGTACATTTATGTAGATTCACCTTATGTCCCAGCATGTGGTCTATCTTCGAATATATTCCTTGCAGGCTTGAAAAGAATGTGTTTTTTTTTTTTTTTGGTATTTGGATGGAAAAGCTCTGTAACTATCTATCAGATCAAATTGTCTGATTGTAGTGTTTAGATCTCTAGCCTTGTTATTGAGTTTCTTCCCTGTGATCTATCTTTCTCACAGACCAGTGTATTGAATTCACCCACTATAATTGTTGAGGCTGTGATTTCTTTTTTCATCTTTTGAAGTGTTTGGTTGATGTATCCAGCAGGTCTCTTGTTCGATGAATATATCATTCAAGCTGAGTGGTTCTTTGTCTACCGTTTCCTTGAGCATTATATAGTGTCCCTCATCTCTTTTCATGGTTTGCACTTTGAGGTCAATTTTATCTCAGATTAGGTTTGCAACCCCTGCTTTTTATGAATTGCTGTTTGCTTGGTATGCTTTTCTCCAGCCTTTGATTCTCAGCCTATTTTTGTCTTTAACCTTGAAATGTGTCTCCTGTAGGTAACAGATTGGTGGGTTGTGTTTTCTAAACCAGTCTGCTAGTCTCAGTCTTTTAATGCCTGAGTTCAGGCCATTGATATTGTATTATCTCCATCTGCGGACTCTGTGATGTCATCTTAAACCTTTTGTGTTGGGAGTTTTCCTACTTTCCTTTTTCAGTGTCTTGTGCATGTGTGTGTGTGTGTGTGTGTGTGTATCATTCATGACTTCTTTTCACTCTTAAGCCAATGCTATCTTGTGGTCTATTTTCTCCTTGTTTCCATCTGAGTGAGTCTTTCTACGTGGTGGTCTCTTATTTATGCTCGGTGAGTGTTCTTCTGCCCATACTGGGTTAGCAAGGATATTTTGTACGGTTGGGTTTCTTCTAACGTATTCTTTGAGTTTTAACTTGTCTGGGAAGACTCTTACTTCTCCATCTACCTTGATCAATAATTTGGCTGGGTAGATTATTCTTGGGTTTGTGTTATTTTCCTTCAGTTTTTGGAATATGTCACTCCACTCTCCTCTTCTTCATAGTTTCTGCTGAGAGGTCTGAGCATATTCTTATTTGGGAACCTCTATATGTGATTGCTTCTTTTTCCTTAGCTGCTCTCATGATTTTCTCCTTTTCCCCAAAGTTGGATAGTTTAATTAATATGTGGCTTGGTGACTTCTTCTTGGGATCCCGTCTAACTGGTGTTCTTTTAGCCTCCTGAATGTTGCCAGGTTTTCATTCACTGAACTGTGAAAATTTTCTCTCACGGTTGTTGCAAATGACTTCTTTGTTGTGTCTTCCTCCAGTAATCCAATTGTTCTGTTGATCCTCTTCATAGCATCAGACATAGCTCTTAGATTTTCAGCTTCACTGATGATCTTATGAGATTTTTTTCCCCCAGAATTTGTTACATTCTGCTTGATTGTCCTGTAGGTCACTGGTGAGGTTTTCTGCTTCCTCCATCCAATTCTCAAGGTCTGTGAGTCTGCCACTGGTTTTTGTTACCTCCTCCCTAAGCTCTTATAATTCCCTTTGGTGTGTGGACTATATCTCCTCTATCATTTCATCCTTTTTCTGTATTGTGTCCTTCATATCCTGTATGACTCCAAGCAGCATTCTGAAAATTTATTTCTGTGACAGATCTATGTCTGCTTCTTCTATGTACATCTTCTGCCATTGCCTTTTGTTTCTCCTGTTTTTCACTGAGGTCGTTTGGCCTGATTTCTGTTTGCATTGCGTTGTTTTAGAGGAGCCAGGTGCCATTTTCCTGGGAATCGAAGAGCACTGACTCTTTCAGAGACTCGTAAGAATGCTTCTTTGAACTACCTGCAGCTAATTTCACTAAGGAATTAGCCTACCATTTTATCTTTCTGTGCCTTCACTCTCAAGGGGAGTGCCCCAGAAGGCTGGTTGATTGCCTGCTTTAGTGTAAAACACCACAAACTGGGGGCAGAATTTCCCTGGCCAGGTAGATCACTGTGAAGGTTCAGCAGAGTTTCTTGCAGCAGCTTGGAATGTTGGAGAGTGTTGGCTGAGCTGCCCTAGGCCGTGTGAGGCACTAAGGTAGGCCGGAGGAAGTTCCCTCAGTCCCATAGGTCCACAGAGGACAAATAGGAGCTCTTCTAGCCACATAGGCAGGAATTCCCCAGGAAGAAGTTGGTCGGAATATCCCCTGGTGGAGGGCAGCTGGGCTTTCCCCTGCCCAAACTACACTACACAGGGTGGAGCTCACCTAACTAGGTGGAGGGAAGGAGTAAATTCCTAGGTTAAGGGAGTGGTCTGGAGGATGGCAGTGAGAGAACAGGGAAGAGACAAAGGGTGAGGGAAAGAAACTAAGCCCACTGAGACTGTGGAGGATAGAGAGAAGAGAGGGAAACAAAAGTAACAATATAGCTCAGCCCCAATCCCAGCCTGTGGGGCTGCAATGGTCTAATTCCTGCCCCGGGGCTGCGGCAAACAATGGCTGTGTTGAGATAAAGGCCCTGGGCCTGCTCCAAATGGTCCTGGGTCTGGCCGAGACGGTGGCAGGGCTAAGATCAAACTCTAACTAGCCTCCACTGTTGTAAGCCAAAACCCCCATCCTCTCAAAACCTTGTGGATCTGTGCCTACTTATCTATATGATGCTCCTCCTGCAATCCAGCAGTGTTGAATTTCCCTCTTAGTAACTCTCCTGGGCTGATATCTGCGGAGTGCCTCTGGTATGTGTTACTCAGTGGCCATCTTCCCAGAAATCCTAGCCAAACATTTTTAACTCACTCCTAATGTAATGGCTAGACCTGCTTCTCTTTGATGAGACGTGTGATGTTATCCTGGTATTGATGATTTTGCGAGCCTTATAACTTGGTTTAATGGATGAGTTATTATTTAAAAGTACGAATTTCAGTCTAAGGTGGTGAAAGTTTTTGGAAACACTGATAATGGTTATACCACATGATGAGTGTAATTAATGTCATTACATAGCACATTTAAAATGGTTAAAACAACTAACTTTTCAATATGTATGTTTTACCACGAAAAGGACAATAAATATATATATATTTAAAATACTAGGAAGCAGATTTCAGTGAAATATGAAGAGGTCTCTTTATGGTGCCTTGCAACAAAGTAAACTGCATGCTCTTGGGAGGAGTTCATGCAGAACCTGGATGACTGTTAGAACAGTGATCCCTAAACAGATTAGGGAGTGATTAGACATAACTCTTAAGACTCCCTCTCAGCAGTCAAAGAATGTTCATTCTGATTCTTCTCCAGTTTTCTTCCAGACATCACGTTGCTTGGACACCAAGGCAAACATCTCCACTGAACATATAGTTTTTATCGATGCATGTTAATTTGAATTCAAGTCAGAACCTGCAAGCAAACAGGAATACTTGTTTTTATCACAAGTATTTACTTCTTATGCCAATTTTATTTTTTGCTTTTCTCTCTCCTGCTCTTATTTTTCAGTCTTTATTTCCAGATCTGCTTACTTTATTTGTATTGCATTTTATCTTGTGAATAAATTTTTAACAGTCTTAATTCATTTTTGGACTATAATCAAATTTAAATAAAGTGCATGATCAAGTACCTCTCTGTACTAGAGTGTGCCTCTAGAGCTAGCTATAGGGCAAGCTTCTCTTCCTTCTTAAGCAGGGGCGGGTACAATCAACTTCTAGGTTTTAAGGTTGGATTCCTTTGACTACAGTGGCAGTGATTTTTAAGGGCGCCTAAACCTGTGTGGATTATTGGCCAATGAGTTTATAATTCAGGGTGTGTGATAGAAGTTTGGAGGGCAAGAGGAGAATCGCATGGCAAATAAATAAAGGAAGTTAGAGTTAAGCCTATAGTGGCTTGCCACTATAAAGCAAATGAGCAAGAATTTTAGGGCCAGTACCCAGTGGAGAATATTGTCCATCTTAATTCTCCAAACTCATCTTTGCTCAGGAATCCTAAAGCATTAATATACAGGAACACATGAGATACATGGGCAGGATTAATGACTAGTTTATCTTTCAACCTCAAATCACCCTATCTTTCTTAACATATGCTGGCACACAGATTTCAAGTGAGCTTTCTTATCTCTAGCATAAATCATGTTTGTTACAGGTTGAGTTATATCCCTCCAAAATATGTTATAAACCCTAACTTCTATACTTGGGGTTATTTTTCTATTTGGGACTTCGTTATGTTGAGGCAGGATTAGTGGAGGATGTGTTTTTGAGTCAATCTCTTTTGAGATATAAAAGATTAAATAAGCAAGAGAAGCAGCAAGACATGAAGACTGCACAGGAGCAGAAACTCAGAAGAGATAGGACCTTCTTCCAGAACCAACAGTTTCAATAGTTTACTCTGGCAGACTAGGACTTATGGTAACTCTTACCTTAACCAACTCTATTTGTCTAATGTGGCAAATGGTTAACACACTGGGCTCCTTTCTGAGATTGGAGTTTAAAGTCTTCCAGGCCTTGAAAACAAGGCCTAGAGATCTACCGTATATACTCGTGTATACGCTGGGGTTTTCAGCACATTTTAAATGCACTTTGGGTGGCAAAATTAGGTGCCTTGGTTGATACTCAGGTGGGCTTATACTCAAATATATACGGTACTTTGAAAAATCAGTTATTGAACACCTGTGCAGCACAGTTCTATTCTGCACCACTTTGAAGTTCTCATGAGTCGGAAACATGGATGGCAACTAGTCTTACTTCTAATGCACCTATTCCTCCCACCAGAAGCATCCTTCCCAGTGTAACAATTTAGGGCTTCACTTTGCCACTGTTTTGGGAGCATCTCCAGCTTAGAAATGGAAGCATGGAGCTGCTGCCTGAGGTTGGGGGTGCATCATGCTCCAGTGAGCATTTGCTGCTGGCCTCTCCTCAGGCTTCTTCCCTGCTATTGCTTCATGCTTTCATTTTGTTAATATTTCCTTAGTAGTGTGGTTAATAAGGTTTTGCTCAATATTCTGTAGATCCTAAGCTTGCTTGTGCAAGCTTCACAAGGTAGAAATCAAGAGAACCATGTTGGAAGCTGGATTATGAGGAACCCGATACCTTAGGGACCTGTCTTAAAATTGACCAGTGGCCAGATAATCCTGGCCAAGAGCTGAAAGCTTGTCAAGGTGAAACTAACATATTTCTATCACAATCCGAACAAAGTGCCGGCCAGGGTATTAATACTTTCTCCAAAACACATAGAAAGTAGTCATCCAATCAGGTGGAACTAATGCCTGCTAGTTATCAAGTATAATTTCCAAATTCTGCCTTTACAACATAAACTCTACCACCTCCAAATAGAATGGGCTTGGTTTCAGCTTACTGGACTCTATATCTCTCTGAGCAATCTTTTTGAAGATGAGATGTAATGTGCTTGGGCTTTTACAGTAAAGATTTCTTCAGACAGAAAAATAAACTTTGTCAGCTTGCCTAGAGTGAAACAAGGGATGGATGGATGTTGATATAGCGCCTTTCCATCACCCATACCTTTAGTATGCATCTATAGTCATAAACTAAAAGAAATTCTGCCGGTGCACACAGAAGTCACTGGGTGTTGTTAGAGCATTCTGTCTTAGAGATGGAACAGGAAGCACTGGCAGGGGTTCTTTTTTTTTGGGGGGGGGGGGTTCTTTAAGCTACTGAGCTACAGGCCAGAGCCTGTAAAAGATACTGCATCACATGGACATTGGGTCTCCACTCAATGCACGAACTCTTTGTTCTATTAAACTAGCATTCCATGATGCTCACCTTCCCAACATGATTTCGAAGACAACTGTGTGCATAAGCAAATGTGGTGAAGAAAGCCCAGCTATCAAAAAATATAATGTCTGGGGGCTTGAAGGTAAACAAGTGGCCGTCTAGCTCAGAAGCATCAAAGCCCACATGGAAGCACAACACCAGCTTGTGTGATCACAGGGCATCAAAGAACAAAATATATTGTGAATGAGAGGGAGTGCATATTGGGGACTCAACGCCCATCTGTAGGCAACTGTACATCCCCTTACAGAAGGGTGGCGGGGAGGCAGACAAGTCAGGGTGCAGTGTAGCAATGATGAAACATACAACATTCCTCTAGTTCTTTAATGCTTCCTTCCTGTCCCCTCCTCCCCCCACCCCCCACCCCCCCACCCCCACACTATCGTGATCCCAGTTCTACTTTCCAAATCTGGCTAGAGGATATACACTGGTATGGATAGAAACTGGAAACACAGGGAATCCAGGAAGGATGATCCCTTCAGGAGCAGTGGTGAGTGGCAATACCGGGAGGGTGGAGAGAAGGTAGGGTGGAAAGGGAGAACCAATTACAGGGATCTACATAGAACCTCCTCCCTGGGAGACAGGTTCATGAGACAGGAAGGAGCGGGGAGGGAAGGGGAAAATGAGCTGATACCAAGGGCTCAAGTAGAAAGCAAATGTTTGAGAATAATGATGTTAACAAATGTACAAATGTGCTTGACACAATGGATGTATATTTGGATTATGATGAATTGTGTGAGCCCCCAATAAAATTATTTTTGAAAAAAAAGATCTTAAGGTTTCCTACAGATGCAAGAAAGAATGTCCTCACGCTTTCTGCCTGCCTGCCTGTGGCAGCCATGATTGAATAGGGGAGGACAGTGAAAAAAAAAAAGGAAAAGAAAAAAAGATACTGCATCGCAAGTCATTGTATAGCAAAGCATCGTGATGTAAGATTTATTTTTTTAAAAGGATTTAGAGTTATAACATATAATTTGTGGTTAGCCATTCAGTGATTGATTTTGCCATTAAAGGCAGTTATGAATCAAAAGTCACATGAGCAGAATCTTTGAAATTGTAATACTTATAGGCATTCTCTAGATTTCTGGGCCAGATATGTACAATGGCATTTTGTTTAGAAAAAGACCTCAACACTTGGAAAGGTGAATATGCAAAGTCCCCAAATTGTTTTTTTCTAGAAAAGAAAGGATGAACGGGCCAGCTTACCTACAGACCCCAGTCTATATAGAATGAAGACAGAAATACAACCATGAAATTTTATTTAGGGTTTAGTTTATTAAGGGGGAGTGTAAGCAGAAGATCACATCTTTTAGGAGATTTTGATTATGACATCTGGTTCTATTTCACTCATACTGGAAATATACTGCTAATTTTGGAATCTGTTGTATTATGTGAGAAGACTGGAGTGTAGACACTTCCCTGCAGAAGGAAACCTAAGACAGTTCATACCTGGCTCTCAGAGCTTCTACCTTTGGTTGAGTCCTCTACAGTCTCTCTGGACCTCAATTCATTCTGGTGTGAGAACTCCACCTGTGGCATTACAGGGCTATGTGAAAATACTTACATTTTATGTAAATACAAGGGGGGGAGGTGCCTTGCTCAGACTACTTCACTACCTTGGTGACCCAGCTTTAGTATTTAATTTGCAAAAGTTTTAACCCCCTTCTGTGGGCACCTGCTTTTAAGAAGCTTCAAACTTGCTTTCTCAAAATCTCAAACCAAACGCCCTGGTATCTAGTTGATTCTAAGTCATAACAGCCTATAGAACACGAAGTGCCCCATTGGGTTTCCAAAGCTGTACATCTTTCACCAAAGGTGACATTGATATGACCACCAACTGCACGAAAAGATGCCCCACATCATTAGCCAACCCAAAACCAAACTTCATTGACATTAAATTAATTCCAACTCACGGTGACCCTCTCTAGGGTTTCTAAGATTAAACCGGAATGGGAACCAGTAGCCCCATCTCCTTCCCTCACAGTAACTGATTTGAACCACCAACCTTGTGTTTGGCTTACATTGCTTACCTAAGACCACAGCAGGGCTCCCTCATCCATCAGAAAAGCAAATCAAAACCATATGAGATACCATTTCAATCCCATTATGGGTATGGAGCCCTGGTGGCACAGTAGGATCCAAGTTGGGATGCTAACCATAGATCAGCATTTCACACCCACCCAGGGCTCCATAGGAGAAGGCCTGCTGCCCTAAAGACTTCCAGCCTTGGAAACTCAGGGACAGTTCTGCTCTGTCCTATAGGGTTGATATAAGTTAGAATAAACTCAATGCCAGTGAATTTTTGGTTCAACAGAAAAGAGAAACAGTCTTTTTACCTAGCCAACCCCTATCTATCACAGCGTCCTAGACACAACAGGTGGTCAGTTCTTGGTTTGTGATGCTGAATTTGACTTCTCCTTAATGCTAAAAGAGGTGTTAAACCAAAACCTACCACCATCGAGTCAATTCTGGCTCATAGCAACCGTATATGGGGTTCCCAAGATTGGGTATCTTTATGGAAGCAGACCGCTCCATCTTTCTCTTGTAGAGCAGTTGTTTTTAACCTGTTGACCTAGGGTTGCAGCCCACTGCCTCTTCAAAAGAGACGCTAGTGATCAGTCATCTCACCTAAATATGGAAGAAAAAAAATTACGGGTCTAGAGTATTCAAACCCTGACCAATAAGAATGATTACAACATTTTTTTAAATGTAATATATTTTAGGAGTTGATTGATGCCATGGGCTCAAGTAGAAAGCAAATGTTTTGAGAATGATAATGGCAACAAATGTACAAATGTGCTTGACACACAATGGATATATGTATGGATTGTCATAAGAGTTATACGAGCCCCCCAAAAATGATTTTTTAAATGTAATCTATTTCACTTAATTACACATGTAGAAACTGTTGAGTTGATGGGTGTATATTCTTGCCACAAAGCAAAAAAGAAAGTGATTATTGCTCAGACCTAGCAATAAAAGGTGGTCTACTTTTAATAAAAAGAATCCAGAGTCAGATTAAAAGAGAACTAAAGTAAGTGCCTTTCAGATTCTTAATGGACAGAAAGCAAACTGAAATTGTCTTCAGTGTTTGATTTGATTCGGAGCATTCAGTTATGAAAATTGATCGTTCTATCCAGACAAAAATAATAGATACATACACAAACTGTTTCTGAGTACTTTTAGCCTATAAAGTAGTTTAATAAATATATTAAGGCTTAAGGTAAGGCTCAAGGTAACCATTGGGTTATGCGGAGGAGGGAAGTTTACATCCTAGTACATCCAAAACACACTAGTTTACATCAGCATCTTTAAAAACAAAAAAATTACCATATTACCACAAAGAAGAAAAATCATGGGCTTGCCCAAGTTTTTTCATTGAATATATCTACTTTCCACCTACATATATCTGGTGGACAAAGAATGAGCTCAGTTTTCTGATGGATTGAGGGGGGGAAACAGTTGAATGGTCTGATCTGAAATGTTGACTTTTTGAGCAAAAAGCCTTCACTGATTTGCTTGGACAGTTAGTAATGCAGCTTACTAATAAGTACAGCTGAACAGTGACTTGGAAGCTTATTTAAATAGTAAGACTCGCTGTAAAAGGTCCTGAGGAGAGAGAACCAGTGAAATGTTACTATTCATACATCCAAACCTTGAGGCAAGAAGGTGTCCAACGAGTTGTAAGGAAGTTATCTGGCACAATAACCACCCTAGTCCGACACCCACTACTAAGGCAGGTTGGGGAGACTCTCATCAATATATCAGACTATTCCCAATGAGAGATAGTCACAGACTGACAGCCAAGTACCCAGGCCCGCACAGGCAGAAACTCCAGCCATCAGACTAGACTAGACTGCCCGCATGTGCTGATGGAGAAGGCCTGCTCACTTAAACCTGGCAGTGTCCAGCCCGTAGGCCATCCACTGGAGAGGCACAGAAGGGCCCTGAAAGGAGTATCTGTAAGAGGAGAAGCAAGTACTGATGTGTGTCCAACCATAAGGATTTCCCCCACAGTCACAGTCCCGAGGAACCTAGATGGACTCCAGGATCCAGTCACTGCTGGACATGGCCGAGACCGGCAGCATCCCGTCCCGAGGGGCTTCCCGCTCCTTGCTGTCACAGAGCCGGTGCTGCTCCTGGAAATACTCTTCCTCTTCCTCAAAGAAGCCGTTTTCCAGTTCGTACAAGCAGTCTGGGCTGGAGGCTGCCTGGCACGCTCCCTTGTACTCCTGAATTGACTCATAGAGGCTGTAAAGTTGACAAAGCAGGGACATGTCCAGCTGCCGGAGTCCAACCTTGCAGAGGGGTAGGGATAAAAAACAAGAATTCAACACTTGAGTTAATGTCACGTTTACACATGCCACCAGCAATCTGCTAATGAGTGAACATTCGTTCCACCCAGCTAGTGAGTAAGCATTGCTTGGATGCTTTGCATTTCCAGTTTTGAGAAACCTTAATTGAGTTTCTCCACACCTCAGATAATTACTCAGTGTGCCTAAGAAGGACTATGGGTGTGGGGCAATGAGGCTGAGCCTGTGGTGCTCCTGAATACGCCTGCTGATGCTACAGGAATGCACAGCTGGCATTTCCAGCTGGTTTCTCTGGAAGCCAACATGCAAAATGTCATTCATTCCCTCTTCCTGGTCAAATGAAGGGAAGACCCACACTGACTTCCCCCCTAAAGCATCAGGATACCAAGAGACCCAGTTATTCTCATGAATGTATGGGCAACAGGTGCCTCTGGCATGTGGGAGAGTACATTAGTCTGCGTACTGGAGCACCACCCTCTAAGCAACCGGCCCCCAGGCACTCAAGAGAAGCAGTTAGACCCCTCCGAGAGAGAGAGAGAGAGAGAGAGAGAGAGAGACGTCTTCTCCAGGAATGGCTATAGGAACATTTCACAGAGTAAATGAGGTAAGATCTTTACTAGGCACAGCCCCCTAGAATCCTTCCTGGGAGTGAGTGGTTTTCAAAGTTAAGTGATGAAGAAATCATAAACATGAGCATCTTAGATATCTGGTTATCCTCAAATTCTTCTCTTCGTCACAGCCCACCCAGCCGTACATTGTTACATCAAGCTCACAAAGAGAATGGTTAGCCATCTGGCAATGCAAAATAAAAGGTGACTGTGCACATGGACTTCTCCAGATGGAATACACAAATATCGACTATATCTGTGGGAAGAGCTATCAGGGTGTCAATATCAGCAGTCCGAACCAGGCGGGGCTACCTGTGGAACAGACCATCAATTGCTCCTATATATGTTCAAGGTAAAACTGAAACAAGGTCTTTAAAAGCCACCACCCAGGGGCATGGCCTCTGGGGCACGTCCACTCCAGATGGTACTGCGGAAGGTCCTCACCCTCACAGGGCCTATGCATGGAGAGATTTAGATTGTGCCGCCAGTGGCTAGTTCAACCGCTTTCACGACTCCAGCCGCAAACTGTTGCTTCTTTGTCCTTTTAGAAGAGAGTTTATCAAGATGCGAGCGTAGACTTGTCTCAATGGTATGTTCCTCTCACTAGTACACCTATGAGAGATAAGAAAGGTGTCCTGGTGGCTCAGTGGTTAAGCACTCTGCTACTAACCCAAGGGTGGGCAGTTCTGGTCCAGCAGGTCTCCAAGGGAAAACAATATGGCAGTCTGCGTCTGTAAAGATTTACAGCCTTGGAAAGTCTCTGGGCCAGGTCTCCTCTCTTGGAGTGTCACCAGCTCAACAGCAATAACTTGGTTTGTTCTGTTGTAGGACGTAAGACATGGGTGATCCAAGGCGCCTACACTGCCACAAGCTACCTGCATGGGGGGTCAGACACTGTTGTTTCTTTCTCTGAACTAGAATGTATGTACATATGGGGTACGAAGGGGCACAGATCCTGATATTTGTGTTTTTAAAATGACCCCCCAATTGATACTGATTCCCAGTTCTAGAAAAGAAGTAGACTTCGTGACACACATGCAAGAGGGCTTCAAAAAGGTCATGGGAAAGCCATCATCTTTTTGCCCTCTTCTCCACGTGTGTTGTTGTTGTTAGGTGTCTTTGCCCCATAGCGACCCTATGCACAACAGAATGAAGCACTGCCCACCAGCACCATCCTCACAGCTGCTCCTGGGCTTGAGCCCACTGATGCAGCCAGTTACCAACCCATCTTGTCAAGGGCCTTCCTCTTTCTCCCCACCCCTCCTCTTTACCTAACAGGATGTCCTTCTCCAGAGACTGGTCTCTCCTGACGATATGTCCAAAGGTAGAAGACGAAGTCTTGCCATCTTTGTCTCTGGGGAGCACGCTGGTCTTACTTCTTCCAATAGAGAACGATTTGCCCTTTTGCAGATCATGGTACTTTCAATATTCTTCTCCAGCACCATAATTCAAATGCATCGATTCTTCTACGGTCTTCCTTATTCAATGTCCGACTTTCACGTGCATATGATGCAATGGAGAGTTACCATGGCGTGGGTCAGGCACACCTTAGCCCTCAAAGAAACATCCTTGCTCTTCAGTACTCTAAAGAGGTCTTGTACAGCAGATTTATCTACTACGACACATTTTTTTTACTCTCTTGACGGTTGCTTCCATGAACATTGATTTTGGATCAAAGTAAGAAAAAAAATCCTTGACAACTTCAAACTTTTCTCCATTTATCATGATGGTCCCTACTGGTCCAGTGGTGAGTTATAATCCATATTGAAGGCTGCAAAACTTGATCTTTATTCCATCAGCAAGTGCTTCAGGTCCTCCTCACTTTCGGCAAGCAAGGTTGTCATCTGCATACTGGAGGTTGTTCATTAGCCCTCCTCCAATCCTGATGCCGCACTCCTCTTCACATAATCCCGCTTCGCTGATGATCTGCTCAGCATACAGACTGAACGCGTATGCTGAGAGGATACAAGCCTGATACACAACTTTCCTGATTTTAAACCAGGCACTGTTCCCTGGTTCTGTTTGCACAACTGCCTCTTGATCCATGTACAAGTTCCAAACAAGCTCAATGAAGTGTTCAGGAATTCCCATTCTTCCCAGGGTTATCCAGGTTATTAGGGTCACACAGTCAAATGCCTTAGACTGATGGTTCTGATGTCAGCAATGGCATTCCTTATTCCACGTCCTGAACCGTTGTTGGATGATCTTCAACAAAATGTTCCTTGTGTGTGATATCAGTGATATCATTCTATAGGTTGAACACTCTGTTAGGTCACCTTCTGTGGAATGGATACAAATGTGGATCTCTTCCCGTTAGTTGTCCAAGTAACTGTCTTCTGAAGTTCCTAGCACAGAATGAGTGCATTCAGCTCTCTGAAACATTTCGATGTGTATTCCACCTGTGTGATCTGCCCATTCTTCCCCAGCCCCTGGAGCTGCCATGAGAGTATGCGGTCTGTCGCAGTGCACTCGAAGACAGGTTGTATCATACTTTTCTTGTTTCTAAGCACAGATTTCTGATCCTCCAGGTGAGGCTGAATTCAAATCTTTGCTGGAGCTAGATGCCATGCATTACTGCCTGCCCGAGACAGCACTCTGACTGCTGTCTCTACAACACTGTAGAGACACTATTCGTTAAGTGCTTACTTACTCGGGTGCCAGGTGCCGGGCTCCACAGCTCACCGGCAGGCACATTGAATGCCCAGGGAGTGCCAGGAGAGCTATGTTTTTACCTGCCCCATGTTATGTTTACATACACTGTGGACACTTAAGGTTCTGACACACAGCTTCCATAATGGAGAGTAGATAGAATGAAATGTAGAATCCCATGATCTTTTTATGCCGTTTTCCCATGTACTTTTGGAAGCCCCCTCATATTTGTCCTTTCTGGGCCATTTATATTCCCCAGTGAGTACTCAATTTTAGTGTAGGCTCTGGAGCCTGCCTGCCCGTGTGCAGATCCTGCTTTGCCACCTAGTAGCTATGTGACCCTGGACAATTACTTTATTTCTAAAATGACCGACCACTGCTGCTATTGTTCTTTCTTCATTAGGCTCGCCTGAGTCCCATCTCTTAGAGCTCACTGGCTGACAAAGGATCTTCTAGACCGGTGGTTCTCACCCGTCCTAATGCGCGACCCTTTCATACAGTTCCTCCTGTTGTGGTGACCCCCAACCGTAACATTATTTTCGTTGCTACTTCATCACTGTAATTTTACACTGCTGTGAATCGGTCCTTGGACCCCTCTTTGAGAACCGCTGATCTAGACAGCAGTCACTAGTGCTACTACTGTGTTGCTCTCCCTTCCCCATCCAGCGCTAAGCATACAAAGCAGCCCAGGTGGGGGACAGCTCCCCCAGGCAACCCAGTTCAGAAGACCCTAGTGCAGCCAAGTAAGGGGAAAATGGACCAGCAAGCCTACTTTGTGAAAAGCAAAGTAGTCATTGCAGAGTCCGACAGGAAAAGCCTTTGACTGTCTAACTTCAAAACTGAAAAAAAGAAGACCCCAATCCTTCCCAAGCGGGTTATTCTTTTCGAAAACATGCAATGGTTTCTCATATAGTCAAAATCTACCGATGGTTGCGTTCTACAGAGTATTCAGTGCTATCTGTGTTTAGTCTGTCAACACACAAGTCAAAGTTCTCTCTTTTGTAACCACTCTAAATATGTGAAGATAATTTTCACTCATGTGTCCCAACCCCTAAAAAAATAAATCTGCTCTTTTCTGAACTAAATGTATTCTCAATTATTTTCATTGTGATGTTCTGGTCCACTACCTTTCCTATTCTCTTTCCTCAGGATTTGCTGTTTTTCTCAAGATTCTTCTATAGTACTCAGATCTGAATATAAACAAGATTTTAACTGAGAAATTTTAAATATCCCTGTTTTGTAGAATTTATGTATTAAGATAGAAACATGAATAAAGTTACACTCTCTCGATATTTGCTAAAACAGCAATGAGAATGATTCACCACTTAATCACTTTGCTAAACAGTAGGATTAGACACCTCCAAGGTGAGATTTACTACCTCAGGAATGAATGTTGGAAAATGCCACACCAAGCCCCTTTTCACCTTTGTGGGATAATCTTTCAGCCCAGGTACAGTAGGAGCATGGGCTCTGTGGTTCTAATAATCCCTCTAGGTCTCCAAGAGTGTGGCTTTCCATGACACCATTCCACTTGTTAAGGCACTGTGGGGTAAAGAATTTAACTTCGCCCAAAGAATCTGGCGCCTCTCCTTGGTCCTTTGTTAATTCCCACGATTCAAGGTCTCGGCTAGTCTCTAGACAACACCTGAGGCTTTACACTAATGAGGTGACAAAAGACCACCCTATGCCATCCACCCAACCTCAGAGAAAGGGGTTGACTAAATCAATCGTGGCTGCATCGTGCAGACCTAAGAAAGACTGGGCAGGGGAGCTCTATGGGCTTTCTGGTTGGACATCGTCACACATAGGAGAGTAGTGGAGCCTTTTGGGGGGGACATTGGTAACCCAGATTATAAGCCCTACTTTATAATCTATTTGTACCTCTTTTGCTATTATAAAACTGTAATAAGTATAGCACTTTCCTGAGTTCTTTCAGTTTTTCCTAGCAAATCCAAGGTAGTGGGAATCAGCTAGTGAAAACTGGGGGCGCCTTAGAAGACCCCCAAGTTTACAGCTAGCATCCTAGCTGTGAAGAGTTAGTGAGAAATCGTGAATGTGTAGCCTTTTGTTAGGAATAAGTGTGTTCAATTGATGTATGTATGGATTGTGAAAGGAGTTGCATGCGCCCCCAATAAAATTATTTTTTAAAAATAGAAAGAATTGAGTGTGCGAGAGCGCACAAGCTTGGAGATGAAGTTTTGAACAGACTTGACAGGAAGATTGAGCCCTTTAATCGGTGAGCTCTGACCTAGTTCCAGGGGCTGTGTCAGGATGAAGTTCTGCATATGCAGGCCATGTCAGAACAGCTGGTGAAACAGATTTAATAATAAATTGGTTTGGCTTGATCGACATGCTTTTGGAGTCACAGGAGTGGGATTTGATTTTCACATAGGTACCATTCCCAACGTACTTCTTCAGTTTGACCAAGGATTAGCACTAGGCAGAGTTGGCAACAGTGAACTGTCCCGGACCTTTCGGCATTGCAGCAATCGGATGAGTAACAAAGCAGCCTTGTCATCAGGTGGAACTGTCCCAGAAACAAAGGGCTGACCTATCTAGAAATGCAGTGTGATTCTTGACACTCAACCTGTTACACAACCAACTGTGTAATTGAAAAGGCTGGCACACATGCCTGCGCACATACACTCCCATGCCTGAGTGACAGACCTTCCCCCACAGCCCAGCTTCTGGGGGCCACCTTCTTCAGACAACTCACTAAACTACTACTTACATAATAGAAGTCCACCAAATCTGCTGTGACATGAAGTGAATGATGAAATGCGCACATGTGTTTCCATCGCCGTGGCTCTTTCACCACGTTTACTACCTGGTTGTTGAGAATATGCACGGCAAAGCATACGCCCATTCAACAGTTCCTGCGTGTGCAGTTCACCGTGTGCTGACACTGTCTTCAGTTATGTAACCATTCTCTCACTCCTTTCGCCTTAATTTCAACTCCCTGTCCCACTAAGGTTCCAAACCTTTCAGGTGGTGGTTGTTAATTTGATCCCGTTCAGGTAATTCTTATGCACAGGGCAGATATTTTTTATTAGTTGAGCTAAGCTATTATGTGGTTCTAAGAAGACTTTAGTGAATATTCTTTGGTTTCAAGTTTAAAGATTATTTCAAGGATCTAGTTTCAAGGGTTCATCCAGCCTCCAAAGATAAGTCATGAGGATTTTAAATTCTGCTCTGCATTCTACCCCTTTGGATCAGGAGTCTTCTGTGGAATCTTTGACAAAAATAATTAATAATAGAAGCCAGCATCTCCGATTCTTCTGCTCTCCTGGTACAGAGGCAATCGGCCACACATGCCACATGCTCCCCTTATCCTGACGTTTCATTTTCTTTCATTTTGCCAGGTCACTCGAGACCAAATGTCGTGCCTCAGATGACCACTTGGACGCTTTTACAAGCCCAGGCACTATGCAGTGAGCTAAGCGGTCGAGAAGAAGCATTAAACACACTATTAAACACACATTAAACTAGGATGTCTCATGAAACGACACCTTTAAACTTCCAAACTAAGGAACTAAATCCCATGAGGTTGTACATAAGCAAGAGTAACCTTAATGGTTACTCTTTTGTTGTTGTTATAAATATGCTTATCACACCATTTTTGCCAATTTGACTTTTCACAGGCGTACAGCTTATTAACACCACTGACAATCATCAGCTGTGCAACACTACCCTTCATCGATGTGATGTTTCATCACCAGAAACCAAACTGCAGATTAAATTAACTTCACCTTCCTTCCCTGAAGTCCTGGAGGCATAGGGGGTAACCCCTTGGGCTACTAACTGCAAGGTCAACCACTTTCCCGATGCTCTGTGCGAGAAAGATAAGGCTAAATATCCGATAAAGACAAAGAAAGTCTGGAGGGCAGGTCTACCCTGTCCTATAGGCTCACTAGGAGTCAACTACGTTGGTTTGGTTTGGGGTTTTCCCTCCTCCCTAATAAACGTTGGTGTCTATACATTTGTCTGTTCTTGTCTTCTTACACAAGAGAGATCATACAATATGTGTGTTGACTAATTTTTCTCATCATGCTGTCTTCAAACTGCATCCACCTGGTACCACCAGGGATCAAGACCTCATCTCTCCCAATACGTCAGTAGTACAGTATGTATGTACTACAATTTGTGTATCCCTTCATCTGCTGAGGGCCATTGGCTAAGTGAGTACTGCTGCAATTAACAGTGACACACAAATCCCTCTTAGAGTTGTTGTTTCCAAGTCTTTGGGGTACATACCTAGAAGTGACATTACTGGGTCATAGTACAGTTCCTTTTTTCTTTTTAGGTTTTAGAGGAACTGTGGAATTGCCACACTGTTTTCCACAATGGCTTGAACATTTTGCACTCCTACCAGCAATGGGTGAGTGCCAATTTCCCCACATTTCCACCAACATTTTCCCCCACTATTTGTGTGTGTGTGTGTGTGTTTATCTTAATCATCCTAGTGAGAATGAAATGGTATCTCATTATAGTTTGGATTTGTAGATCTCTGATGGCTAATAATATTGAGAATCTAATTCAAGTGTCTGTTGGTCATTTGAATGCATGTCTATCTATTATAGTTCTTTGCCCATTTCATGAATGGGTTTATTGTTAAGCTCTCCAAGGTTTAGATCTCCAAGTTTTATATATCCAACTAATAGCAACCCCATATAGGGTTTCTGAGGTTGTTGATCTTTACAGAAGCAAATAGCTTGATCCCTCTGCAGATCAAGAGACCTTGGTGGAGACCTCGTGGTTAGCAGTCCATCATTTACCTGACAGCACCATGAGGATTGCTTAAGTTGATACATAGAGATATAATTAATTAGATATATGGTTTTCAAAGATAGTCTCGTAGTCAGTCGCTTGTCTTTTTAGCTTTCTGGTAATCTTTTGATGAAAAAAAGTTTCCCTGAACTATTCTCGACAAGTCAAAAACCCTTAGCCAGCATTCTGTACTCCGGTCTGAATCTATTCTTAGGGCTTTCTCTCCCCTACCTGCATCTCATGAAAGCATTCAGTGGAGACTACCCCTATTTCATCGCTAAAGCCTCTTCAACTGCCTAACTTCATGCCAGTTTCTCATTCCCTTTCCAGACTCAGATTGCTTCAGCCTCAAATGAACTCCCCTTTCTCAGTCTGCTTTTTGACACTTGTTATGCTCTGCCACCGGTCCTCTTTCTCCACATGCAGTCTGCAAACCTTCAACAGACCTACCCGCCTTCTGCAGCTCTCTCAGCACAGGCACAGCCATGAGGAGCAGGCCACCAAAGGAAATGTCAATGTCCAGGAACATCTGGCTACAGAAATGGGCTGGCAGCAGAACCATCAGGACCTGCCGACCCTTGGCTACCAGCTCTGGGGCAGGTGTGAAGCTTTGAAGATGGAGGCCAGGACTGAACAGGCAGCCCTTTGTGTGCATATCCCAAGATGGTCCTCTGGAAGTTGTCTGGCTACATACGGAGCGAGCATGGACATAGCAATATCAAATTTGCTCTCAAATGCTCTTTATGTTGCTGTCATCTGTAGTGAGATGCAGAGAGAGTGACAAGTGGCAGTCTGCCCCAAGAGCCAGTCTCTCCACGGTGAAGCCACATGGTCTGCGCACCTGGGAAGGGGCAAGGAGGACCAGAGTGAGCAACTGAATCTGTGGTGCTGTGCTCCAAGATATAGTGGAACCACTCATCAACAAGAATTCTCCTCCTGGAAAAGGAGGTAGAAAGTGCCCCTGCAAGCTCACTAATGGCCACCCCACCCCCCGCTCTACCAACAGGGCAGTCTGTAGTCGTGTTGTGGTCCTGATGGAGGGCTAGTCTTCTCATTCATGGCTGGATGTGGAAAATACAGCTTTGTCCTAAAAACACTTTTTTTTTAAACTCCAGTCTAGCTAATTTCAGAAAAATACAGAATTCTAAGCCCCTGCAATTTAAACATTAAATTTTTTTTTAATTTAAACATTTTAAACAGAACAATCCATTGGTTTCTACTGATTTAAACTGCTAAGTCAATTCCTTCCCCTCTCTTTGTTCAGGCTTCCTGCTTCCTTCCCCTCCAGTCTGTCTTCTCCCTCTACACCCTGCCTGCTGCTCTCCCAGGTGGTTTAGCAATCCTGAGCATTCTGAACAAAGAGAGCCAACAATGCAGAACCACACTAGCAATGGTTTCCTTTTACTAGTGATTTTTTTCAAAGGAATAATAGGTTGAAACAAAATGTGTATGAATTGTTGAATGTAAAGCTATTATCTTCATCTAACTCACAATAAAAGGTCTTTAAAAATTAATCATAGGTTTACCACATAAATATACCTCAGGCAGACAGCTGGTTCCCAGCTTGGTTTCACGTCACCAAAACGGAATCATTTGGCAAGTACAGCAGAGAGGAAAGGTCCTGTCCTTCACATTTTAAAACTTGCACTGAAACCATCACCATTAGAAACAAGGCTAAGAAAATGAAAAGGACTTTTTGTTGATACGAAACAAAACATTTGAGAATTTTATTTTTAGTAAAAAGAAAATTGTCTTTTTTTAAGCTTTGCTACTTTTACAAAAGCCAGTACAGTTTAGAGACATAAACAAAGTCAGTTTCTTCCCAACGAGAGTGGTGAGCAGAAAGAAAAAAGCAAACACAAAACAAACAGTGTGACTTCCTCCTGGGTCCACACGGGAGAAGGATTTCCAGAGGACGCCCACAGGGTGCTGCGGTGGCTGCGCTCTGGAAGTCACACTGGGGTTCTCGCTAAAACCACCACCCTCGCACAAGAATCCACTTTTCCTGCCATCGCTACACCAAAAAATTACCCCACCTCCCATAGGAGTGAAGTCAGGTCAAAAATTAAGCTATATAATTAGGAACTATAGTATGAGATCCTCAAACTGGGGCCAATACAGAACGCGGTTGTAGGTTCAAAACACAATGACCTAGAGACGGGTGCTCGAGAGTTAGAGAACGACTTAGGGAAAGAGGAACTTTTCAGGTGACCTCTCCAAACGGCTTCACACTTCCCCCCAGCAGGAGTGTCATTGTTAATTCTGAAAACTAGTAATAATTCCAAAGGAATGCGAGCATGCAACAAATAGGTGTGCACTGCTAGGACTGTGTTACTGTAAAAATTTTTCTGAGGAACTGGCAGCATCTATTACAAGTTTTAAAATACTGCATGATTTTGACCAGCTAACTGCTCCAAGGTCTAGAAATTCACTCTAAAACGATCATTTCCATGCTAGACACATATTTAATCCTCTTCTTTGTTCTGTGAAATACCTATTAATTCTCTTTTAAGATGAGAAACTGAACCACAGAAAGGTTAAGGGATTTACATAAGATGATATCTGTAATAAGTGGCAGAGCAGGGGCTTGAAAGCAGGCCTACAGGACTCTGAATGGATGCTGGCTTGTATCCCTGAAGCTGTGCTGCCTGGTGTGGAGAACACAAGGCGGACTCCATGGTTTATCAAGGATGATTTTTATTTGGGGCTGTTCTCAGTGTTCTTTCTGACTTGCTGTATGAATATGTATTAACTTACAAGGACATTTTTAAGGTTTCCTTCCAAAAACAGTGGATGAATAAGCATATAGAGATGAATTGTAAACTTATACATACTGGTAAATACAAAAAAGTATTTCACGGGGGAACTGATTACAAGACTCCAGGTATAGCCGCACCCTGGGGGATGGACAGCAGAGAAGAAGGCAGGGGGAGACGTCGGACAGTGTAACATGACAAAATAATAATAATTTATGAATGATAAAGGGTTCATGAGGTGGGGGGAGTAGGGAGGGAGGGGGGAAATGAGCAGCAGATATTAAGGGCTCAAGTGGAAGGCAAATGTATTGAGAATGATGGCAATGGATGTAAATATGTTCTTGACACAATGGATGTATGTATGAATTCTGATAAGAATTGTACGAGCCACCAATAAAATGATTTTTTCAAAGTATTTCACATTCACTGTTAGAAGTCTACACTAAAAATAAAAGTACCATATGACCTAGCAATTCCACTTCTAGGTGTGTACCTAAAAAACTCAAAAGCAGACACTAAAAAGAGACTTGTAGTAATGTTCAATGCAGCACCATTCACAATAAACAAAAGGTGGAAATAAGCTAAATGCCCATCACAGATGAACAGATGATACAATGATGTCACATAAAAAGCTAAGGAAAACCAAAGGTATAGGGGAAAAGTTTGTTAATGGTCGGTTATGGGGGAAAGGTGGGGCTCTCTCCTCCCCTTAGAGAGTTCCCATGTCAGACACCCGCAGGGGCAATTCTTCCCTGCCTAGAGGGCCACCATGAGTCAGAATTGACTCGGGGCAGTGAGTTTGGGGTTTTTTGGGTGAAGCAGGAGGGGTGGGGGAAAGGAAAGCCAATCGTAATGGAAATACTGCGTTAAGGATAGGGCTGAACAACCAATTGGGAAAGCTGAAGCTGTGCACCTGTGAAACGTTACCCTGACCAATGATGTGAGACAGATATACTGACAACAACAACAAGAGTAGCTGCTGAGCCTGCTTATGTACAATTGAACACATCAGATTTGGTTTCTTGGTTTGGAGACTTAGGGCAATGGTTTCATTCATGGAACATCCCGTTAATTGGCCTAATAACCTGTTTAGTGCTTCTGTTCTAGCTCCTAGTTTGTTATACGGAAGTGGGGTCTTGGTATCTGGTCACCTATAGCAACAACATGGGGGGAGGGTGGAATAGGTGACTAATTGCCTCTGTAAACAACTTCCTCCTTTGCCATGAGACTCAGAACTGGATGGTAGCTGGCTATCATTACTGAGCATGTCCATCAAAGATCCCATAGAAGACTCCTGATCAAAAAGGAGGAAATGCAGAATAGAATGTCTTAATCCTCGTGGGCTTCTTGGCACCATGGACGATGGACAAACCTCTGAAAACATCACCTTGAAATAATCTTTAAACCCTAAAACAAAAACATCCCCCTTGAAGTCTTCTTAAAACTGATGCGGTGTTTAGCTTAACTAGCAGAAAATGTCTGCCTTGAGCATTCTGCTCTTTTAAGAACTCCCCTTAAGGATCAAACTGACAGCAAGAACTCCAAAGGTTAAAGCAGAAGTTGAAGGGGCAGTGGCCCTGGTGACACAATGGGTTAAGCATCGGACTGCTAAGAGAAAGATGGCGCTCTCTGCTCGTGTAAAGATTGAGTCTTGGAGACGCACAAGGCAGCCTACTGTCTCATAGGGTCGGAGTCAGACTCGACATGATGGCAGCCAGAGTGAGGGGCAGGGAGGTGGCCTTAACGAGAGGGAAGACTCAAAACGAGGGGAGAATGAAGTGGGGTATGTTTTTCTGTGCCTATTCTCAACAATCAAATAAATAAAATTTACAGACAAAACTCTGAGTTATAACAAAATAATAATAATGTATGAATGATGAAGGGTTCATGTGGGAGGGGGAAGTGGGGAGGGGAGGGAAATGAGCAGCCGATATTAAGGGCTCAAGTAGAACGCAAATGTGTTGAGAATGACGATGGCAACAAATGTACATATGCACTTGACACATGGATGGATGGATGGATTGTGATGAGAGTTGTATGAGCCCCCAATAAGATGATTTTTTAAAAATCTGAGTTATAATGAGAGGAAAGCTCCACTAATAAGTTTATGAGATTTGGACCACTTTTAATCATGAAATAATCTTATGTTTATACCAGTATAAGATTCAATAAATGACTTCAGTTATGTGAAGTTAATAGTCACACTACATGTTTTAAATCCCTTTTGTGACCTCACTAACGAACCATTTATTCACTAATATTTTAAAATTGTATTGTATTGCTTCTCGGCCTTTTGGCTAAGATCAAATGTAACTTTGTATTGCATGAAGGTAGTTACCAGGTCAAAAGACAGGCATACATTAAATTTCATAGGTCATTCAAACTGTCCTAAAAATATATATATATATAGTACTTCCACCAGCAATACACAAAAGGGTTTTTTTCCTCCAAATTCTAGCACTATTATTCTTGTCAATATTTGTATTTCTTCCCCCTAGGCAACACATGAGATCTACTTTGCCTTCTTTTACATTGTAGCTTTGTTTATGTGTGCCTATTTCTCTTCAACTGGAGATACTATCTCAAATCTAAGGATAGACAACACACCCATTAACACACCAAACACCATATGTAATCTTCCTCACGCCTCCACCTCTCCTGGCTGAAACTGGTGTGGCATTCAATCGACATGATCCCTACACCAGAGAGCCGCCCACCTTCACTCCTCCAGCCAAGCAGCGACCTCCCTCCCTGAATTCTGAGGACTACAAGCTCTCACAAACCGAGGCTAGTTCTAGCCTCTTAAATTCACTATAACCATAAAGAAGGTTGAGGGTTTCTATCTCTAGGAAGTGCGCTGTTTGCAGGGTGAGGAAAAAATGAGCAGCCTTTAAGAGCCACGGCAGATTATCATCTGGAACCAGCTGGAGCAGGCAGGCAAAAAATGAGATCGATCGGAGGCCGGGACTCTCAAGAATGACAGTGGGCAAAGATGGGGCACCTATCTGACCTGGACAGCTTAGAGCTGGCTTCCTGCTAATGGAGCCTGTGGGGTACAATCTCCTACAGAATCAGGAAAAACCTGGCTTTCAAGCAAGCCTGTGAAGTTTCCAGGGAACAAAGCTCCAAAGCTTCCAATTGCTTCTTGGTGGTAGTGAACTGCAATGGGATCATGGATCCTGTGTTCCTGCTAAATGTCCTTGCCCACCTGGCCTCAAAGATCAACAGCGATGCCAAGAGCCCAGGGCCACGGTCTGCTGCTCGCTCACTGTCCCCGGAAATATCTTGACTTTTTCTAATGTGAGGCACCGGAAATGAAGTGGAACCAAAAGAGTCTCTTAGAAGCAGGGAGTAGGCATTTACATTTTAACAAGAAAAGCCTTTAAGAACAACAACAAAAATACAGACGCGTTCTGCCGTTTGTAAAATTGTTGTTGTTGTTGTTAGGTGCCATCGTTTGTTCTGACTCACAGCCGCCCTTCTGTACCACAGAAAGAAACACTTCCCAGAGCTGTGCCATGGTCAAATTGTTGCCCACTGCTACAGCTGCCGTGTCGAGACGGCACTGTGTCCAGGCGGTTCCTCCTTTTGGCTGCCCGTCTACGTTAGCAAGCACCATGTCCTTTCCCAGGGATCGGTCTCTCCTGACATGTCCAAAGTGGGACAAAGTTTGGCCGTGCTCTCTTCTAAGGAGCGTTCCCGCCGCACGCCTTCCAAGGCAGATGCGCTTGTGGTTCTCGAAGGCCGTGATACTTTCCGGATCCTTCGACAGCATCATCACTCAGAAGCATGCTCTGGTCCTCCTTATTCAGTGTCCAAATTTCACATGCCGAGTACACATTAAATACAGTGCTCTCCGGGTAGGTAGAGTAATAGATAAGAGTTTAATGTTATGTGAAAAATATCTTCCAGTTCTTTAAATCTTATGACTATACCTTCAATTGGAGACAACATACAAAATGCACAGCTGAACCTTCTGAGCAAAAGCCCACCCACCTGAATTGAAAAATGTATGGACAAGAAGACAATCAATGAAAGTAAATGGTGGCAGATACACCCAAGGAACACTCTGAGGATTTGATTTCTCTATAAATCTTGTGGAGATGGCAACCGGTGGACAACAGAGCAATATCGGATTGATGGTAATACGAGGAAACAGCATGTTGGAAGTCTTGCTCAGCAGAGACGTCAACTATGTCTACAAGTTCCCTCTCAAAGGGGCCTGTCTCACTATGCAAGTTATGTGAGGGGAAGACCAGGAAGACGTACGAGTCAGGATTAAAGGCCACAGGGAAATCCTGCTCCTCTGATCAAATTCAATGGAAACTGTTACAATGGGGACAGACATGGTTTTATTTCAGAAGCAGAAAACCGAGCCATAAGCAAGGGGACTTCAAAAAGTTTGTAGAAAAATGAAACTGAAAGATAGTGGGATTTTCCACAACATTTCTGAAGAGCCATACATGTCCTTTATATCTATCATTTGAATCAAGCTTTCATAGTTTTCATTTTAAAGTGGATATGAGCCCCATACTCACATACTTTTACATGCACAAGGCATGACATCTTCTTGCTAAGTTTTCGCTTTTTTTTTGAAAGGTGATGTAATGTTTATTTCAAGAGCAATTGGGAGCTGTAATTCTTTTAAAATTAGTTAAAAAAAGTTTAATAAGTGAAGAAACTGACAATGTTTTAATTCAGTGCTAGAACACTCAAAAAGTACAAAAGCTAAGCTGGAAGACAAGGAAGTAGGAAGATAGTTAAAATACTTTTTGAATCATTTTATTGAGGGCTCATACAACTCATCACAACCCATACATACATTCATTGTCTCAAGCACTGGAAACACAGGGAATATAGGACAGATAAACTCCTCGTGATCAATACTGAGAGTAGCCATACCAGGAGGGGAAGGGGGGGTGGGGGGAGAAAGGGGGTAGATCACAATGACCTACCTAGGGGGTGGACAACAGACAAGGTGGTAGGGGGAGACATTGGACAGTACAAGACATGAAAAAATAATAATTTTTAAATTATCAAGGGTTCATGAGGGAGGGGGAGGGGTGAATGAGGAACTGATAGCAAGGGATCAAGTAGAAAGAAAATGCTTTGAAAGTTTTCACTTTTATTGGGAGGATATTGGAATGGGCACCAACCCTGTAGTGGTTAAGTATCACCTAAATCCTTCAAAGATGATTATAGACAAAGTTCCATTTTTAATAAACTGACACTCAAGAACAGCGAGTGTGTCCTTCTCCTCTTCTAGTTCTTTGCATTAAATAGATTTTACAACTATATATTGCTGTGTAAGTGTCTATGTTGTCTTAATAGTCTCTAATGTTATATCTAGGTCCTACTATCCACTGTAATAGCTACACAGAACTCACAGACAAAATTCTTAAAGAGTTACTTAAGGAACTTACCAGGTTGTAATGCAAATCAGAAATGCTTAGAACAGAAATGTCCATCAGTACTTGTTACCAAGTTCTTCGGAGGCTTCTAATAGATTCCCAAAGGACATGACACCCCTCTGTAAGCCACAACCTGAAAGCATTCAGCTCAAGCCCCCTGGGTCAGCACACTGGGCTCCCTGAATGAAGTGCCCAGAGGCACCTCACTCACAAGCCAATCTCCTGCCTCAAAGTACTCAGCTTTCCTTGCTTCTCGGGCTGGGAAATGCACCACTCTGTTTCATGTTCTGGCTCTGGTTCTGCGGCTGCTCCCCTGATGTCACAGCTGCCTTCTGAATCCAACTTCTGACTGTGTAGGAAGCTCAGGGTCCACAGGGTGTGCTCCACTCCTGGCTCTTGCCGGTAGTGAGATTCCACCTGCCTGCTGCTTCTCAGATGGCTCATTTTACATGCCCCAAGATGGGATTCCAGGGAATCCTAATCACAGTTATTCACAGCTGAATCCTATCCGTATTTTCTTCCACTTTCCTACCAGCCCCAAGCAGGAAAAGGCCGTTGGGTGAGAGTTGGAGATTGGCTAGAAAAGCCACATTAAATAATCCACTGACCCTGGAGCCTCTTCAAATAAGCACATTGCAATAGGTAAACATCCCCATCAGGTTATTTTGTAACAGAGCAAACTCCTTTATAAACAATAAAAATCTACAATGGCAATGGGGAAATCACAGTGCTGTAGTGTTTCTCTAGTATTTACCCTTCATCTGCCCAACAGGGGCTCTGTGGCACAACAGGGCTTGCTAAACAGGCTTGCTAAATTATACATCATTTAAGACCAAAGCATGTGAAATACTGACTCGTGGCTTAGGCTTTCTCTGTGTCTGAAGAGCACGTTAAAAATGGATTCTCTTGTCTCTCCAATTCTGTTTCAGTATGTACACAATATCCAGGAATATTCATTTAGCAAGGAACCTGGATGTTTCTGTAGCTGGTGGCCCATCCTTGCATGCATATTACATGAAAGCATGCTAGTAGGAAGATTACTGAAAGCTTGGTCTGTATTAAAGGTCATAGGGTATTCCTGGTTTCCACTAATCAAATTCAATCATGAATGTTGCATTGGGGACTAACGCTGTTTTATTTCAGAAGACATTTCACGAGCCGAATTTCAGGTTGGACTCGTGGGTGTCTCCCATTCAAGCTAAATACTTATCCCCCAGAATACAGTCCACTGGAGAAGCTCACTAGTCGGCTCTCTATACGCATTTGGATGGAGACAATGGTAAGAGGACATTTGCTGTCTCAGATATAGGAAAAATAAGGGTTGCTAGTTTTCAGAAATCAAACTTTTCTCTTAGACAAAAAGGATTTTTTTTTCAGTAAACCGTTACAGTTGTTCAGCCCAAAAGTTGTACATGGATGCCTACCCACTCATGCAGAGATTAGAAACCAAAATAACAGTTTCATAGCTTAAAGAAAAAATGCAGGCAAGGGTCTCAAGTCAAACTAGCAATCTTTCTGATGATTTAAGATTTAAGAAGTCTCATTGTCATCAAGTCAATTCTGACCCATAGGAACCTATAGGAGAACAGACCTGCCCCTGCTGCCTTCTGAGACAATAGAAAGCCTCATCTTTCTCCCACGGCATTGCAGGTGGTTTCAAACTGCTGATGTTGGGGATAGCAATCTGTTATGTACCCCCACCTTGCCCCAGGACATTGGCCTTCAAAGGTCTTCTGTCCCAAGCAGCTCTCTCTCATTTTCTAATCTCTCACGTCACTCTTTCAAGTATCTTTGAGTTTAACTTCCTCCAGAAACTGATGGAGGGAAGGGTGGCCTGTGTAGAAATCTTTGCCAAGAATAATTCTGCCAGGAGTTCCAACTGACACAGAGTAAAGGGCATCCATAAACCATGATGGTGATTTTAAAAAATAACATATTTAGGAAACAAGATCAGACCACCAGATAAAAATCTTTCCAACTGTGGGACCCTTGAGAATAAAGTATTTGTAGGGCATCAGCAGGATCCTATGGCAGGCATCTATTATTTGGACTGTCGTGCAGCCCCTGATGTAGTTCTGGAAACTTTGGGGACGTTCTCCTCCCCAACCTTACTCCATGGTGGATCTGACCCTCAGTCACTATTAATTAGTGCAGAACTGGGCACAATGGCATCCATCTTCCCCAGTAATTACAAACTGGAACTAAGAAGTATGGTTGGAACGGAAAATAAGGAAACTGTCAGCAGTCATGTTCTTAAATGAAGGGACCAAAGAAATTGGGGTGGGGAGGTGAGGAGGGAGTTGACTATAGTGGACGTCCTGTTTCCTCAGCAGGCCTGACTCCGGTCTGTTTCTAGTGGGCATAATCTGTTTCTAGTGGGCATAATCTTTAACAGATTATCCTTTTGCAGGTTAGTCCAAAGCAAGCTTCTATTACTAATATGAGTCCCTGATCATGAAAAATGAGAACTGGCCTAAACGAAAGCAACCATGCTGATGTAAGATGTGTGAATCTCCCAGACACCAGACAGTTCTTAACATTTATGTATTTCCCTTCATCCCTGTATGCCCCGCTGCACTTTATGCCTAACGCCCCGTAAACCTTTGTTAAGTGTGGTCTAAAAATATTCTGATGCAAACAACTGAAATAACCTTAAAATTTTTTTAAAAATCTATAGCATAATAACAATTTAAATGGGTTCATTTGAGGACAGCATGGGGACTCACAAACGCTGCAGACTTTTACAAATAAGGGCTACTAAAACAAAAAACCCCCAAAAAAGGTTAACATTTGAAGTTGAACTCACAATGCTCGAAGGGTGGGCCTCAACCACCAGCGAACAGAACCCTCTCTGCCTTTCTAAGGCCTCTTATTCCTCTATCTTCTCCGGACACCAGCTTCCTCCGAGGGCCCCACCGTCCATTTCCTTTTGCACGTTCTCCCTTTGACATGTCAGCTACTCTCTCAGCTTCGACCGTCTTCTCAATGGGTCCTCTCAAGGTCAGAATCTCCCCCCTGCTCTCCAGAAGCACTTTCTGAAGGCTTAGCGTACTCGACCTGATGCAACGGCAAACCACCCTCTCACGAAAACAGCCACACTTCCTGATCCCTCTTGCTGCGGAGAACTTCACTTTCCCAGTGATCAATTAGCAAAGCCTCACAGATTAATTACTGCCACAGAATAGCACATATGCAGTCACTGAAGACAGCAGTTTAGAAAACAACGGCATATTGACATAGAAAATGTTTACAATATGTGAAAACAAACAAAAACAACCCAATGTATATTTTCGATTCTTATGAGAGAGAATAGGCATGTATGTATAAACAGTGCAAAAGTTCAACAGTTTTGGAGCCAGAAAGACCTGGTTAGGTCTGTGATCTTAGAGGAGACCAATTAAATTACCTATGAGTATATGATTTTCTGTAAGACATCGAGAGTCTTTGAGTATCTATCTCATGGAGAAGATATAGAGACTAAATTATCCAATGTACAAAAACAGATTGTATCTATGTGGCAAAACCCCAAATAGTAACGGTAATTATCTCTAGATACCACGATTCTAATTCTTCATTGTTTTGCTTAGCTGTACATTCTATTAACAATCCTAAGCTACCTTTGATTCTGTTTTCAACATCATCCCAACTCTGGCATTTAGTCAACATTTCTGAAATTCTGCTTCAGAAAGGCTCCTCCCATTTGAGCTTCTTACTACCTAAGGCTCACTCTGCTGCTGGAACTTTCATCGCATCTTCCAGGCACATCTCTAGTATCTTCCACTACCAACCTCTGCTTTCAAATTAATTCCTCCAAAGACACCTCAGATCACCATTCTCCTGCTTAAAGCCCTCCTCTCCCTACTCCCGGCCCACTCCATGCCTGTTCCCAGCTCCCTCACACACCACGAAGTGTACACTGTGTGCTAGCTAATCTGCATTTCTCAGAGTCTGGCTACAGATAAGAGCCCCAAACACAAGGAATTCGGGATAGATAAACCCCTCAAGGCCAACAAGGAGAGTAAATATACCAGGAGGATTAGGGGAGGGTGGAGGAAAAAGGGAAAATCGATCACAAGGATCAACCTAGAACCCCCTCTCCCAGGGGGACGAATAATGGAAAAGTGGCTGAGGGGCAATGAAGGACAATGTAAGATACAGAAAAAATAATCCATGACTTATCAAGGGTTCATGAGGGAGGGCAGGTGGGGGAGGGAGGGGGAAGAAATGGGGAGCTGATATCAGGGGCTCCAGTGGGAAGAGAATGCTTTGAAAATGATGATGCGGCATATGTACACATGTGCTTGACACATTGGAGGAATGTATGGATTGTGATAAGAGATGTAAGAGCCCCCAATAAAAGTATTTTAAAAAATTGCTGCCACTTCCTGAGGCCTTGCCACACCACCACCTTCTCGAAAAGAAGCCTTCTACATGCCCACTGATGTCATCTTTCTCATTCTTCTAAAGTATTTACCCCATGCTGCCATCACAGCTTAGCTATTTCCCTTTTAACAGATTTGACCTCCAGGTCTTCAAATTAAGTAGATCATCTACACATGCTAGTCCAGAAATAATTCAGACATGAACCGCCAGATCTTCTTTTGCCCTTGTTCTTGGGAACTTCCCGATCAGTCCTCACTCAGAGCAAAACATTCTTAAAAACACCCAAAGCCAGCACGCTTTTACCAAACGTATGACCTATCTTGAAAATGACTTTGTCGAGGCCAGTAGCCATACCTGTGGCTATCATTATCTCAGCTAAATATCAGGCAGGCCAAAGACAGATGTTTATTTTCTGTGTGCTTCAAATAGTCAGTCAGGTTTAGAGAGAGCTCTGCTCCAAGGCGTAATTATAAGTTTACGGTTGTATTTGAATCACACCAGGAGGGGCCTGGAAAAACACTTTTCGGTAATGGCACATGGAATCCCGAACCACCACAACAAAACTCCAGAGTCATGCTATAACCTAGGAGCTTCACAATAAGAAAGCCTCTGAGGATTTCCTGTTGTTGTTGTTATTGCTGTTGCTGTTCACTTAAGGAACTTAATCACTGGGGAAGGGGGTTGGGAGTTCTTCCTTTTTCTCCCCCATGTTTATGCCACGTCCAAGTGCAGACTGTAAACATGCTCATTGTAGATTCGGCTAATTAAAATACAGTCCATCTGCTGTACCCGCTGTTGTCAATTAATGTTTCCCATGAGTCGGAATGACTGGATGGCAGTGAGCTTGGAATACATTTTAGAAATTGGCCTGGGATTTATGCGGTTCAGTTAAACGCTTTAAAAATCCTACCAGAAAGAATTAGAAATTGCTTCCAATGCCAGCTATAGGTTGGGGAAACAACATCTAAATGATTTTAAAATGTTAGGACTGCTTTCAATGAAAATTTCGTTTTTAAAGGTAGATTATTTGTGACCCCAAAAACATACTTAAGTGGAATTTTTCCAAGCAATCCTAAATGCACACTGCAGTGATTCCTAAGCTAAACCGTCTTGTGAATTTATTCCTAAAGAAAATCAGCTTTCATATATTAAACCAAAACAAACCCACTGCCAGCAAGTCAATTCCAAATCATGTAAGCCCTATATAGGGATTCTGAGACCCAATCTTTATGGGAGCAGACAGCCTCATCTTTCTTCTGTCGTATGCACAGTGCCACTGGGATGTACATGTACTAGGGTATGCCAGATCCTGGACTAGATGAAAGGAAACAGATGCTTAAATGGGAGTGAGGGTGTAAACTCACACATCTATTACGATCAACTGGTTTGGGATATGGATACAATGCCCATTCAATGGGGCAGAAGAGTCTTCAATAAAGTGCTAGGAAAATTGGATATCCATCCACATGCTGAAAAATGAAAACATATCCTTGCCCCCACACCATATGCAAAAGTAAATTCAAAATGGATTAACTACTTCCATGTGCAAATTAAAATGATGAAATTCTTAGGGTAAAGCTGTCAGGCTTAGCTTTCAACAACAGAGTATCTAATTTAATAAAAAGCACAAAGAGCAAAGGCAAATAAAGCATGGGGCCATAAGCCCTAGAGTTTTGTTCACCAAAAGGCTACAAAAAAAAAAAAAAGGTGAAAAGGCTAACAACCAACTGGGTAACTATCTCTGGAAACTATACATGTGATGAGCATCTAAAAATCAAAATACACATAAAAGTTCTACAACTTAACAAAATGACAAATAATCAAAATGAACAAAGGGCTTGAACTGACATTTCACCCAAAAATATCTACATTCAAATGGTCACCAAATGCAGGAAGATACTAAAGGTCACCAGTCATCAAAGAGATGAAAAAGAGAGCATTTCCCGTCCTCCCAGGCTGTGGGGCCAGGTCCTGGTAGCTGGTGCTGAGAGAAAACTCACAGTTGCGTCCTGGTCTTGGGACTGTGCCAGTGGTCAGTTAGTGGGACAGAGAAAAAAAAAGAAAGCATTTCACTCCCACTAAAACGGCTAAGATTAAAAAAAACAAACCAGAGAATAACAAATATTGGATGGAGCGGGAAAATTGGAATCCTTATCAATTCCTAGTGAGAAAGCAAAATAGCACAGCTGTTATGGAAACCAGCATGGCAGTTCCTCCAAAAACTAAAAACCAAGGTTTATTGGTGCACCATTCCCAACAGCCCAAAGCTGGAAACAGTATAAATGCCCACCAGTAAATGTGACGCATAATACAACGGAATAGAACTCAAGCAGTAGAAGAAATTTAGTCTTGATGCATGATACAAGAACAGGTGGAGCAAAGGTTCCCAGATTTATCTGGTCTATCACCCCTTTTCGGGGGAAAAAAAATTACTCATGCCCACACCACCCTCATCCCTTCCATCAAAAACTTGTACTTTTGCAGCACCTCCCGATTGTTCCAGTCCCCTCCAGGGGCCGGTATTGCCGACTTTGGGAAACACTAGATTGGAAGTTAAAGACATGCTGACCTAATAAGCCAATCACAAAAGAACAAATATGGTATGTCTGCACTTATAGAAAAAGATACGAAAAGGCATATGTATAGAGACTAAAGTTTATTACTGGTGACCAGGGGCAGGAGAGAAGGGGTTGGGCAGGGAGGGGGTGTATTTAACAGCGACGAAAATGTAGAATAAAATAAGGGTAAGTTTACACCGCCTATTGTTGCGATTGCTGTTGATAGGTTATACACCTGTTAAAATTAAACTGTGATAGATATATTTACCAAACAAACAAAACTCAGACCCACTGCCATTGAGCTGACTGTGACTCACAGGGAAAAGCTGTGAGTTCACTCCCTGCAGGAGCAGAGCCTCATCTTTCTCCTAAGGAGTGACTGTCACACCACTGTCTGCGGCCAACAGCGTGATGCATTACTGCCGATAGGTTCATCAGACATTGCAGTAAATTAGCCTAGCCATGCGTTTCATGCTTCTGTTCTATGTACTCGTGTGTTGTAAGTGGTCTCCATGTACCTGGGAAAACAGTCAGGAGTAGGAGGAACACGTGGACCGTGTAATGAATTGCCTCCTGTGCCCTGAGACCAGAAGTGAACGGTGCCCTGCTTCCTTCCATTCCTGAACAGTTTTACCAAAGACTCCATGGGGCAAAATGCAGGGCAGAATTTCCCACCCTCGTGACTCATCTATTGGAGGAATAGAGGCTAGCTGAATCCCTGCAATTATGGCCCTGAGATCATCTTTAAACTTGAAACCAAAAATATCTACATCGTCTTGGAGTCAAATAGTTTAGCTGAGTAAAGAATGGCTGCTTTGAGCACAATGTCCTTTGAAGATCTACACTGGACCAAACTGACAACAGAATCTGAAAAGATTAGATAAGAGCTTAGTGGGCAGGGAGTTGAGGTTAATGGGGGAGGAACTCAGAAGAGGACGCAGAGAAAGTAATCAATGGCACTAAATTGTAAGTAAATTGTAAACTGTTGTGTGAGATGGTACATATTTTGTAGTTCTAGTCTCAACAACAAAATTAATAGGATTTAAAGAAAAAGGGGAGGTGGCATAGAGATGGTCGGGGTAAGAGGGTTAAAAAGGAGATTCTGCCGTCCGCTCCTTAGAGAAAGATCATGTTAACAAGCGAGTGAACGCTGGGGGAGTCACAAAAAAACGTGCGTACTTCCGCAGGGCTGAGAGAAACCAAGCCCTAAGGACTGGACCCCACACACAATTCAAAGAACCCGCGTGGACTTCATTCTAGGCAAGGGGGGCTACCTCATGCCCAGCAGTTTCAAGGGCGTTTGGGGATTTTGCCTTACAGGACTTTGAGGGTTGGAGCCGCCTAGGGCGCTCCGCTTTCGCAGCCATCGGTGGAGCCAGAGCCACGGGAGAGGTCATCGGATCCTGAAAACTCCACCTGAAGGGGCGCTGGGGAAGGGTGACGGGGCGGAGGGGGAGGGGGATGGCGAGGGAGGGGGGAGTGGGAGGGAGCAGGGGAGGGGTGTCGCTCCAATCTGTTGTTCACAGCAGCAGCAGATAAAAAACTGCCCCCTCCTAAGAAGGAAAACACAAGTGTGCACAATCCGTACCTCCCCAGGAGAAGTGAAAGTCTCTCCTGGGGTGCAGAGAAGCGACAGAGCCCTCCCATCTCGAGCACGAACCCCAAACCGCGCGTCTGGCAGCCCAGGCTTCTCGGCCCCTGAAAGCTGACCTCGGATTCGGGAGACCCTCCCCAGGTCCAAGTCCAAGCAAGGGCACAGAGGGCAAACAAAAGGCGCCTGGGGCAAAGCTGGCAGGAAGTGGGCGGGTGGGTGTAGAGACTGCCAGCCGGGGCAACGCGGGGTCTCGGCTGTGGCGATCTCGAAGGTCCCGACGCCAAGGGGCGGCCCGCAGAACCCCACTTACCATCTCCTTGCGGAGCAGCGCCAGGGCCGCGTCCAAGTTGGGGGGCTTGGCCAGCGTGGCCGGGACGCGCGCGGCGCCGCCTCCAGCGCCCCCGCGGCTCAGCTCGTCCTGGATGCGCGACTTCTGCGCGTACAGCCGCTCCAGATGCCGCCAGCCGCCCGGGGCGCCGCCGCCCGACGCCGAGTGGAGCAGCCCGCTGAGGCTCTTGGGCAGCGGCGGCAGCCCGTCGACCCGCAGACCCCGCACACCTCCCGGGCCGTCCGCGCCCACGGACCCCGGCGGTGCCCAGCCGCTCATCCCGCCGCCACCCGAACTCGCCGGACGCCGGGCTCCATCAGGAGCAGCAGCTGCGGCGCCCAGATCTCCGCAGCCTGCCGGGGCCCCGCCCCCTGCCCCCTGCCCCGCCCCACCCCCAATACTGCTCGCGGCCGCCCCGCCCCGCCCCAGAGCTGCTCACCGGCGCCCCGCCCCGCCCCCGTTCTGCTCGCGGGCGCCCCGCCCCCAGAGAGGCTCGCGGAGCCCCGCCCCCTTCCCCGCCCCGCCCCAGAGCTGCTCGCCGGCGCCCCACCCCCTTCCCTGCCCGGTCCCTAGAGCTGCTCGCGGGCGCCCCGCCTCTGCCTCCGCCCCGGCGACCCTGCTCTCGTTGCCCAACCCTCGAGCCCCGCCTTTGCCTACTCCTCTGCTCCCCGCCCCCTACCGCGGCTGGACACCGCCAGCTGTGGTGTCTGTCCTTTTTACCTGCCCCCACACTCACGGGAAAGTGGAACCCAGCGCTCGACGGTGGCCTGGCCCGGTCACTCTCCCTGCGCCGAGTTGGGTTCCGGAGCATCCCGGAGAGTTGCTTCTAACCACGGAGGAGGTAATTCTCGAAAAGCTGGTGGGATCTCGACCCAGAGGCGTACGCTATGGCGCCTGAGCTCCAGTGGAGTCCAGGTGCTCCCTGAGTTACTATGAAAGGTTCCGTCGGCCAACCAACACCGCCTTTGTTCACTTTTCTCCGTGGCCAGGGCCTGACAGGCAGGTATGCAGATCAAAGAAGAGTGCTGAGCAGGTTCGGGGTTCTTCCATGTCTCTTCATCAGCGCGGCCGCACCCAAATCCAGGGCACCTGTTACTTCTGGCCACGCTTCGAGGAGAGCTGTCAGTCCCTGCAGACCTCCTGGCCTTCCAAGCGACCACCAGTCTTCCCAGCAGCCCAAAAGATCACAGTCCCTTTCTAAGATCTGTGTCGGGGCTTAAATTCTAAGCACCCCGTTTGCAGACGGCCATGGATGACAGTGAAAGCCCAAAATTCATTTGCAGAGCCCCCACGTGGATTAAGCCTCCACTCAATTCCCTCTGACCATTGACTTCGTTGGGTGAATCTGCACAAGATCTCTTTGGAGTATGGAAAAGCAAGGATTTTAATTTGAGGACTAAGGTTCACCAAACTCAAGCCATGCCATTTTCAGTTGCGGCATGTGCATATGAAAGGTGAACATTGAATGAGGAAGACAAGAGAAGAAGTGATGCATTTGAATTGTGGTGCTAGAGAAGAATATTGAAAGTACCAAGGACTGTCAAAAGGACAAATCATTGTGTCTTGGAAGAAGTAAGGCCAGAGTGCTCATTACAAGCAAGGATGGCAAGACTTCCTTTCACGTGTTTTTGGACATGTTGTGAGGACATCGCAGTCCCTGGAGAAGGCCATCATGCCTGATAAAGCGGAGGGGTAGTGGATGGCTGCAGCATTGGGCTCAAGCATAGGAACAATTATGAGGATGGGGCAGGACCTGGCACTTTGGTTCTCTTATGCTTATAAGGTCACTATCGGTGGGAACTGGCTCAGCAACACGGAACAGTAACCTTGCTCAGGGATGTGAATAATCTTGCCCTCAGGTAGAGGGCATTGGTAAGTGGATTACCTCCACACCTTCTCCAGCCAGGACAGGGAAGGGCAGCCCCTCTTGGGGCTTGCCAGGGTGTGTCCTTAATGGAAATCACCATATTGGGGTTGCATACTCATAAATAATGCCCTATCAATCATGTCCTGAAGGCCTGGTGGGAAGGCCCTGGACCAGTCTCATAAGCTTTTCTAACATGGTCCCATTCCCACTTGTGTAATCCCACCTTTAACCGTGATGCCACCGATAAATTCCGCCACAAATCATGAGTTTATGAGCTTCCTGTGTGTTCTATGCCTCATTTCAGTAGCTGCCTGGCTCTAAGTCCTCAGCAGCCACTTGACTTAATGCTAGGGACCTCCCTCACCCAAATGATGTGTCTCTGTCTTTGCCTTGTTTTTGTCCATTTAAGACTTAATAAGTATTCTCCTTAAATTCTATTTGAGATTGGTGTCCCTTCTGTACCCTAAAACAAATCCAAACATACATTTCTTTTGAACCTAGCACTAAAATCAAGAGGAAATTCTCAAGGGAAAGGTAGAATAAAGTGGTTAAATTGAGAAAAGTTATTCTTAAAATTTGCAGCAAAATGAACATGTCTGACTCCCACCTCAGAGAGATGGGGGAAACCTCTTCCAGGAGGAATTAACATGGCAGAGGGCTATCCCCAGGGTAAAAGAGGATAGTTGACCGGGCAGCCCAACAGCAGTGTTGCTTTCAAACAGAGTACCCACTCCATGCCATCAAGTTGATGCTGACTCATAGCCACCCTACAGGACACTAACTCTCTCCTAAAAGCCAACACATCCCAGAAACAAAACCTTTGACATTGCAGTGTTTTCCGCTTGATCCTTGCAATGGGATGAGACTTACAAGGAGACACCCAGCCACAGACAGCTTGCACGGTGGGGGATGAGAGGTATCAGGAAGGCTTTCCCATCCCCACCCTCCATCAAAGATCCACTTCATCCCTGTGTCTCACCTTCCTCTAATTACCTACCAAATATACTCATGTATAAGCCAAGTTTTTCAGCACAAAAAAATGTGCTGAAAAGCTGGGGGTCGGCTTATACATGGGTCAGTGGTACCTCAGGGAGGTATAACATCTCACTGCCCCACCACCACCAGGTAACGGGAGAAGCGACCTTATCTCGTGGGTGATTGCCTTTTCTCCACTGTTCATTCAAAACCCCACTGACACTGCAGGGCTTTGAATGTTTGTTTACTCACATCTAACCAATCAGAGCCATCCTATGATGTGTATCTTTGAATAAGCCTTTTAAAGACTGTGTGCGAAGGATGTGGCATGAATGGATGTCATCTGGTCAAGCCCAACTAACAAAAGGAGGAAATCTCATGAAGCCTGACATAGAGTTAATAGCAAAGTGGGTTCGAGATGTATGGGAAGACATTCCAGAAGACATGGTGTGACGTGCCTTCCAGAAATGTAGTATTAGTAATGCTATGGATGGCAGTGAAGACCGCTCTGTATGAAAATGACAGCAGTGATGGTGATGACGGCGATCTCAGTGAGGATAGCGTCTATGATGACCTCACACCAGCTGAAGCTCTGCACTGGGATACGGATGATGATGAGGAATCCAGTTTTGAAAGATTTTAACTCTTTACATTTTAGCTTGGTTGCTGATTGAGCTCAGGGAATGGTACGCTTAAGGTATCATTGCTGATACCTTATTGTTTTTGTTGAACCTATTTTCCACTTACTGTGCTGGTTTACTAATGTTAAATGACTTGTCCTTTTATTTATGTTTTTTATTTAAAATAAATATTTAAATACATTACCCCACTGATGTCTCAATTTTTAGTACTTTTATTTTCACTTGTTTTGATTATTGAAACTCACCAATAGCTTCTGCATTTTGCACCCTAGGCTTATACTCGAGTCAATCAGTTTTTCTGGCTTCCCAGGTAATAATTAGGTACCTCGGCTTATACTCAGGTCGGCTTATATTTGAGTATATACAGTAGTTACATTTCCTGATCACAGGTATTCTTTTGTCTATTTAAGCTGTGAGTATCTTTGGTAGAGTTACCAGTTTGCCTTGCGGAAGTAAGAGAGGGTGGGATGGCAAGTATTTTGGTGATTCATACACACGCTAGCATGAATTCCAATCATTGTATGTGTTTGTCTGCCGTCAGCTCTGCAGACATCTAGCAGATTTAGATGAGTGCAAAGAGAAATCATTTTAAAGCACCAGAGCATGGAAACGATGTTTAAACTTACACTTGAGAGAATTATGAGTGGTGAGATGGAAAGAATGTAAGGGCCAGATAGATAGCAACATGAGGTCCCTGAGTGCCAGCGCATGCAACAGTGGGGACACATGATGCTGACCTTACAACTTTCAAGGCAGGCTCTGCCTTCTGATACATACTTAAGAGAAGGCAGCCCTTCAAAGGGTCCAAAACCAAAACCCTTTGCCTTCCAGTCTATTTCAATTCCTGGTGACACTGTAGGACAGATTCCTAAATGGCTTCCAAGGCAGCCATCTTCACAAAATCAGATTGCCATGTCTTTCTGGTAGCTTCAACCTGTGGAGCTGATCTTTAGATTCGCAGCTGAACATTAAAACATTGTGTTCCCAGAGTTCTTTTGGATGGCCCAACTGACTATAATTCCTCCGTGTTTCTTCTTACCCGTTGCCCCCAGCATCTTGTGGTTGCAAAAAAAACTATTATACCACCCTGTCTGCCTATTGGTTTGTCTAAGTAAGTAGCCAGGCTAAAGATACGCAATTCCAGGCTGGTACCCTCATGTCTATCTACCCCAATCTTTGAGTGATCAGCAGTTAATTTTCCATGGCATTCTGGGCAATGAAATACACAACCACTGGAATATAAAATCAATAGTGGGAGATCCTCAGGGTCCTTTAGCCACACGTCCAGAGGGGAGGGGACCCATGGACATTTTCCATACCACCCAGCTTTTGAGCCAAGGAAGACCACTTGTGAGTTTTTCTTGTTTGTCCACTGAACACTGTGAGTCATCAAAATTACTTTCACTATAGCTAAACCATTCACATGTCTCTTACATACAACATATGTGTATAAGTGAACATGACACCCATGGAGTGGCTGGTAACACAGTGAAATTCTCATTCCAGTATCTGGTAGGTACGTGGCATTTGGAGAAAGCCTTTAAGGTAACCTCATATGAGAATTACTCAATGGAGTTAACATATTGGATTATTCTCTTTTAGATCCACCAATAATATCACAAGGTAAACAGAATTCTATAAAACTTCTCTTGTGCTAATTAAGATTATATTTTTATAACCCCCAAACATAATTATGCAATATTTTTATGTACATGCAAGAGTCAGTTATTAAAACAACAGCACAAAACCCCATGGTCATGGAATCAATTCCAACTCATAGCAATCTGACATAAGTTTTGTGAGACTGTAAATCTTTACAGGAGCAGAGAGCCATAAATGACAGCGCTAGTGAGGAGACTGACTGCTTCCACAGAACGAGTGGATTTGAAGTGCCAACCTTTAGGTTAGCACCCACCATTATTCAAAATACCAACACTAGGTGATATTTAATTTTTATACTTATACCTGGAAAGAAGTAATCAAAACTTCTGAAAAGCTGTGGTTTAATATAGGCCTAGAAATCAATATTCTGAACTCAGACCAGAATGTGATACACGATCTCCCATAAGCTATATCCCTCTGCTGTAATGTGGTACACTGAAATACTTCTAAAGACAATGCCTTTATAGCTCCCAAGAAATGACTGAGTAGGACTGTGCAAATGAGGTACTTGTGGCCCGCAACGGAGACTGTACTGTAGTGTGCTAATAATATAAATAAGGGGCATAACATCCTTATCGGAGGGAGAACCATGCAAACAAGGTGTTTGGAACACTAAGGAGGGAATTGGTCAGTTTTGCCATCCTGCTAGGCTTAAAAGAGCCATCTGGAAAGGGGGTACCTTGTAATCACCAAAAAAGAAGTTCTAGGAGTGGAACATGACATTTGGACTTAGGATCTCTTCACTGAGAACTTCATGGACCAAGAAGACACAGAAAAATGAGAGAGCGAGGGCGAGAGAGAGAGAGGGAAAGAAAGAGAAAGAGACTATAACACTAAAGACAGCAAAAAGGAGCATCAGAGAAACTGTGGTCACAGAAGGAGCAAAACCAATAGATAGTACAGGAGGGAGTACAGAGGGCTTCATGGCTCGTGGAGCAACAAAAAAGAATCCCTTCAGGTAAAAGGCTTGCTGGCAGAGTTGAGTTGAGTTGAGTTGAGTTGAGTTGAGTTGAGTTGAGTTGAGTTGAGTTGAGTTGAGTTGAGTTGAGTTGAGTTGAGTCACCGGGTAGAGCTACATTAACTGACCCAAGGAGCGCGAACTGAATGCCTTGATATAAAGAAATACCCAGAAGCTAGAGTGGAGTGCCTTTAGGTAGAGTGGGTTGCTTCTGGGCACTTATTACCAGAACTAAAATAGTTTTGCAACACTTGATTGAGCAACCTTACTTTTATTCAATGCCATTTCTCCACCATCATAAATTGAAACTCAGTTATCTATAAGCAACAAATCCCCCTTCCCAGCCTTTTCCTGCTCCTTCCTGGCCCTAGTAACCACTAATAAATGTGGGTCTCTGTACCTTTGCCTTTTCATATAAATGAAGTCATATGATACATGCTCTTTTGCAACTGGATTATTTTATGCAGCAAAATGTTTGCACGCTTCCTCCATATTGTAGTATGGACCAAGTCTTTGTCTCCTCCATGGACTGAGTAATCTCCATTTTTTGTATGAACCATAGTTTCTTGATCTCTTGGCAGTCATTTAGGTTGTGTCCACCTTTTGCATAGAGCTGCAGTGAACACTACTGTACACGTCTCTGTTTTCAAATGTACTTGCGAATGGAATTTTGGGTCATGTGTGGTTCTAGAAGCCCTGATAGTATAGTGCATTGCATGATGGGCTGCGAACCACAAGGTCAGCAGTTTGAAAACGCTAAATAGGAAAACTCTGAAAACACTATATAGAAAAATCTATATAATCAAAGAAAACATTGGGGGTGGGTGGGTGGATTTAGAAGAACTTAGGAAACCATGACAAGAATATATTGACAAAATAAAAGAAAAATTAGAAACCATACAAACATAGTGAATAGAAATCCAGAAAATTAACACTAAGATTTCAGAAATACTGTATTAAAAGTACAAAGGAGTAGAATTCAATCAATGGAGGCCAAATTAGTTACCTTGAAGATAAGGTTCTCAATTTTAATCTGCTAGAGAAAAAAAATAACAAGGAACCAAAGAAAGCCTAAGCTGTCCCAACCCGCGGGAACTTCAACGCGGACACTGGAGGAGGGAGTGGGAATTGGGGGGACAAGAGACACTAGAAATGGAGACAAAACAGCAGTCTGATCAAGTCTCGTTTATTGAGTAAAAGGCTACAGCTTATATAGGCCAGGGAAAGGGAAGCAAGCCGCAGGTGTTTCACTTAGAACAATAAATGGGGGAAGCAAGCCGCAGGTGTTTCCCTGAGAACAATGACTGCAGAAAAAAACAGTTCCTGTGGAAAGTTACAGAGCTCAGGCAATAAAGATCAAGACAATGGCCGGGCCTCATGGCTCCGGACAGGCAAGGTTATGGCCGGGCCTCATCACTCCCGACACTGAGCATTATATGAGATATCATCAACAGAAATAATTTGTGATATAAATTCCAGCGTACAGGAAGAAGCAGCAAAAAGCACATAGAAAGTTGCCAGAGTGTAATTGGAAGAAAGCTCCCCTAATATCATGATAGTCAAGAAGATACACATTCAAGAAAGTCACCACAACAAACCAAAATCAAATTTTCCAAAATTAAAAACAAGGGAAAAACCCTAAAAGCTGCTCAGGAGAAACAAAATTTTACCTACAAAGGGGAACCAATAAGACTAAGCTGTGATTTCTCAGCAGAAAGCAGACATGCAAGAAAGCATTGGGAAGACATATCTAAAACACCTAAGAAGATTTCTTTGGACAGAGACTGAACATCAGTTAACAATCAGTGACCATACAGGGCAACACTACCCCAAAGTTAACCCAGATAAAGAAGCACCCCAAAGAAAATAGATTGATGAGATTGAAATCAAGGAACCAGAAATATTATTCATAATGATGACAATTACAAAGAAAATAGATGGATGAGTACAGGTCAAAACCTTGGAAAAGAAGAAGTCAAGTAGATTCCAAGACAGAACAGACTGCTCTGGGAAGAAATTAGTAAACTACAGGGTTATCTCAAACAAAATGACTAAACTTCATCAAAGTAAAAGGGGATAATCATGAAGATTTAGTGAACAGTAAAACAACAGCACTGAAGAAAATGATGAGACACCCCACAAGAAAATGAACTCAGTATATAAAATTACATAGAATAAAAATACAAAAAATAAGCAAATAGACAGCAATAAGTTCATATGTATCAGTAATTACACTGAATGTATATAGATTCAATGCACCAGTCGAGACAGAGAGTAGTGGAATGGATAAGAAAACTGTACCCCTCAATATGGGGTCTACAAGAAACACACCTTAGACACAAAGAAAAGAGTCAAAAATAGGTGGATGGAAAAAAGATGTATTAAGCTAATAGCAATAAAAAAAGAGCAGGGATTGCAACATTATTTTCTGATAAAATAGACTTTAGGGCAAAATCCACCATAAGAGACAAAAAGGGTATTACATAACAATTGAAGGATCAATTGAGCAAGAGGACATAACCCTAATAAATATATATGCATTACATGAAAGAAGCTGAAATACATTAATTAAACTCTTTTAGAATTGAAGATTGAAATAGACAACTATTTCAATAATACTACAATAGTAGTAGGAGCCTTCCATACGCCACTTTCTTTTTTAAAGAATGGTTTCATTGGCATATATTTCACATATCACACAATTTAATCATTCAATCATATTAAGATGTATACAAACATTACTACTAAAGGGTCCAGCAGTAACACTATGGTTCTCAGCCATAGCCAGCATCTATAACCCCTTCTCCATCCCCACCAAGCATGACATGGCACCTCGCCTTCTCCCTTGAGTCTTACAGATCCATCACCACCACCACCACCACCCGCTGCCCCTTCACAGTGTTGCTGGTGCTACAGGCAATGGGAGGGGGTAGGGAGCGCAGCTCCTTTTAGACATAATAAGTTATTTCTGATCCCAACGCTTATTTTATTAACATGGGATTCCTTTGTTTGCTCTCTCTGACTTTCTTCACCTTCTGTTGTGGCCACACACCCATCCCTTGGCCTCTTCCTCTCTAGCTCTCCCTTTCTTACTTTGGGCTTTCTCTCTTCACTCCTTCCAATCTCCCCTCACCCTGCCCCCTGGACTCTCATTCCGTTCTAAACACCCGCACAGGTCCTACCTCTAATACTATCTGTTAATTAAAACACACGTCTGGGTCCGCCTTCCTTCGATTCCCGTTCTCCCACCTACAATAAATTCCATAACGCTTCCTCTCACACTCATTACTGTTAGCTCCCCATTTCCCTTCTTCTCCCTGCCATTCCCCTATCCAGTTATTGTCCCTATAGATCCGCCTATTCTGGATTTCAAATCCAGAAAATCATACTAAACAAACAGTCATATAAAATCATACAAAACAAACAAACAAAAATGAAAACTAACAACAATGACCAGACAAAAACAGAAAAACCTCAATTAAGGGGAAAGCAGAAAATATTAAAAATCCTGAAACAACTTTAGAATGGGTCAAAAGGGGAATCAATTTTAACCTAACTACATCTGCCACAATTGACTTTAAAATGCTCTCTGCCTGATAATAAAGCTATTAACAACCCTATAATGTGGTCACGGGGATTCACTGTAACAGTGGTTCTCAACTTTCCAAATTCCACAACCCTTTAATACAGTTCCTCATGTGTGGTGACCCTAAAACATAACATTATTTTCATTGCTATTTCATAACGGTAATTTTGCTACTGCTATGAATCGGTCGACCCTTGTCAAAGGGTCATTTGACCCCCAAAGGGGCCGTGACCCATGGGTTGAGAACCACTGCTCTGGAGGCTGAGTCCATGTGAAGACCCTTCAAATGGATCTGAGGCGTCCACTGTCATCCATAGCGTTTGAAAACCAAGGGCTCACAATCTATACTCTGATACTATTCCTTCCTTCAGATTTGGATCACAAAGGCTCGTGTGCTTTTTCCACGGTGACCTAACTGACGCCTCACTTAGAAGGTGACTTGTTTGAAGACAAACTTTTAAGACTCCAGACAGTATTCTTTGTGAAATCGAATAGCCCCTTTGAGATTAGTCAATTAAAATCATCCTTATAGCCATAATTCCTTATGTGATGTGTTGTAATTCTTGACTTTATGACAGAATCAGGTAACAGGCACCAGAAGACCCAAAACGACAACAAAAAATGTTGTTGAGAATGAGGGGGTTTGGAGCAGAGACCTGTAGACAATAGGACATCCCCTCTCAGAAGAGTCACAAGGAAGGGATGAGTCAACGAATGAAACACAAAATAATCCTCTGGCTCTTTGAGGCTTCCTCACCCCTCCCCCTGCCACTATCATGAACCCACTCCTGCCTTTCAGTTCTGGCTAGACTGAAGCATGTCCACTGGTACAGATAACAGCTCACAACACATGGAATCCAGGTCAGATAAACCTCTCAGGAACAGAAAGGAGAGTAGCGAGATACCAGGAGGGTAGGAGGAAGGTGGTGGGAGAAGGGGAGGAAGGGGGAAACCCATCACAATGTTCAATGCATAAGCACCCCCACAGGGGGATGAACAACAGAAACTGGTGAAGGCAGAGTGGTCGGTGTAAGGTATGAAAAACAATAATTTATAACTTATCAAGGGGCCATGAGGGGGGGATGGGGGAAGGAAGGCAAAAGTAGGAGCTGATACCAAGGATTCAAATAGAAAGTAAATGCTTAGAAACTGATGATGGCAACATATGTACAACTATGCTTGATACAATTGATGTATGGAATGTTATAAGAGGTGTAAGAGCAAACAAGTCCCTGGGGAATACCAAAATAGACTTTGGAGCCAGGGCATGACACCCCATCAGACTAGACTGGAAAACACTCCTAAACATCAGCAAACAGATCTGAAACTATTTAAAAGATTTTCTATTTTGTTGTGGGTTCTTGTTTGCTTTTTTTTCTTTTGTTTTGTCTTGTTTTTGTGCTTATTATTGTCTCTGCATGTCTATCTAGATAAGGCAGGATAAACGATCCATCAGAGAAAACAATGGGACTGACGGTTTCAGGGGGTACATGGGAGAGAGAGAGGTAGGGGAAGGAAATGAGGTGTCAACAAACCCAGGGACAAGGGAACAACAAGTGATCTAAAATCAAGGGTGAGGAGGGTAATAGGATATGTGGTGGGCTTGATCAATGGCAATGTAGCTGAGAGGAATTACTGAAACCAAATGAAGGACGAACATGATAGTAGGACAGTAGAAGGAAACAGAGGAAAGAATTAGGAGTCAAAGGATGTTTGCAGAGTATATATATATATAAAAAACAATAGGGAAATAGATATATGTGCATATACTTATATGTCAAGTATTAAGGCAGCAGACAGACATTGGGTGTCTACTCAAGTACTCCTTCAACATCAGAATACTTTGTTCTAATAACCCAACATACTACGATGCTAACCCTCCTGACACGATCACTAAAGACAAAATGTGTGCATAAACAAACGTGGTGAAAAAAGCTGATGGTGCCTGGCTATCAAAAGATATAGCATCTGGGGTCTTAAAGCCTTGAAGATAAACAAGTGGCAATCTAGCTGAGAAGCAATAAAGTCCACATGGAAGAAGCACACCAGCCTGTGTGACCATGAGCTGTGGAAGGGATCAGGTATCAGGCATCAAAGACCTAGAACAAAAAATCATATCAATGTGAATGAGAGGGAGGGTGCAGTAGCGACCCAAAGCCCATCTGTAGACAATTGGACAACCCCTTACAGAGGGGTCACAAGGAGGAGATGAGCCAGTCAGGGTGCAGTGTAGCAACAATGAAACATACAACTTTTCTCTAATTCTTAAATGTTTCCTCCCCCCACTATCATGATCCCAATTCTACCTTACAAATCTGGCTAGACCAGAGAATGTACACTGGTAAAGATAAGAGCTCAAAACATAGGGAATCCAGGACAGATTAACCGCTCAAGACCAATAATGAGAGTTGTGATAGTAGGAGGATAAGTGAAGTCAGGGGGACAGAGTAAGGAGGAACTGAACACAATGATCAACATATAACCCCTTCCTGGGGGATGGACAACAGAAAAGTGGGTGAAGGGAGACAGCAGATGACATAAGATGTGAACATAATAATTCTTAATTTATCAAGGGTTTGTGAGGGAGGAGGAAAATGAGGAGCTGATATCAAGGGCTCAAGTAGAAAGAAAATATTTGAAGATTATGATGGTAGCATGTGCAAAAGTGCTTGACACAATGGATTGATGTATGGATTGTGATAAGAGCTGTAAAAGCCCACAATAAAATATATTTTAAAGCTGTAAGAGTGCCCAATAACATTTAAAATTAATTAATAAATTAAAATTCTTGACTTCATGCCTGATCCTATTTTTGAGAGAGTTCCCTGCTATGCTAATGAGTAGGATTAAGATGAGTTAGATTCTGACCTTAGTAGAGGGTGTGAATCACAAGTCACATCATCTGTTTCCTTGAGGGTATCTTTAGACCCTATTAGATGTTGTGACTTTAAGTCACATCTTTTGTTTCCTTGCCTGTATGGTCTGCTCAAAGACAAACACCATGAGTCATAAAAGTCATCACTCCTGAACAGAGAGAAGGCCCAGGACCATCAAAAGATCACAATCCAGATCTCTGAACTGGCAGAGGTCGAGAAGAGAGGCACCAGTGACTGTAACATGTAGGCTATGGGACACAGCAAGTGGACCAGCACGGAGAATATGGAACTGTGAGGTAGAGCGACAGGCAGGCTCTGGTTTGCTGAAGCGAAGACATGGAACTACGTTGCTGAAGACTGGAGAGTCGTCTGGCAGCTGGGTGAGGAGAGGTGTTGCTGTGGACCTATGGCTGTATCCTTCTGTTTAATGATCTGGACTTGTAGTAACCTATTAACTTTCCTAATAACCCCCGACTTGTGAGGATTGTCTGTGAATTCTGAGTGGCCATGGCAATGAATTATTGAACCAGCAGAGGAGTCAAAGCCTTCGAGAGGAATGACTGGTGTTTAAGTACAGAAGAATGGCACGGGGAGGCATATCCAGGTAGGCCCCTTGGTAACAGGGAAGCCAGAGGAGATCAGATATGGCCTCCCATGACACTGACTGCATCCTTGCTGAAAAATTACTGGGTAACAGATGAAATTAAAAAATGAAAATACATAAGCCAATATTCATCATGAGTATATATGCAAAATTTCACGACAAAATCCTGGTTCAAAAATCAACAAACAAATCACACAATTAAGTGGGATTCATACCCAATATTCAAGGATAAGTCAATATTAGAAAAATAATATAATCCATCACATAGAATAAAGGAAAACAGCCACATGACAACACCAACTGAAGCAGAAAAGATTTGAGAAAACCAAAGACACATTTCTTTTTTTTTTTTAACATTTTATTAGGGACTCATACAACTCTTATCACGATCCATACATATACATACATCAATTGTATAAAGCACATCTGTACATTCTTTGCCCTAATCATTTCCAAAGCATTTGCTCTCCACGTAAGCCCTTTGAATCAAGTCCTCTTTTTCCCCCTCCCTCCCTGCTCCCCTCTCCCTCATGAGCCCTTGATAATTTATAAATTATTATTTTGTCATATCTTGCCCTATCCGGCGTCTCTCTTCACCCCCTTTTCTGTTGTCCATCCCAGGGAGGAGGTCACATGTAGATTCTTGTAATCAGTTCCCACTTTCCAACCAACTCACCCTCTACCCTCCCAGTATCAGCCCTCACACCCCTGGTCCTGAAGGTATCACCCACCCTGGATTCCCTATGCCTCCAGCTCCTATCTGCACCAGTGTACAACCTCTGCTCTATTCAGACTTGCAAGGTAGAATTCGGTTCATGGTGGGTGGAGGGGGCGGGGGTGGTAAGAAGCATTTAGGAACTGGAGGAAAGCTGTATTCTTCATTGGTGCAACATTGCACCTTGACTGACTCATCTCCTCCTCTAGACCCCTCTGGGAGGGGATCTCCAGTGGCCGACAAATGGGATTTGGGTCTCCACTCTGTACTTCTCCCTTCATTCACTATGGTAAGATTAAAAAAAAAATTTTATGATGCCTTATACCTGATCCCTTCGACATCTCGTGATTGCACAGGCTGGTGTGCTTCTTCCATGTGGGCTTTGTTGCTTCTGAGCTAGATAGCCGCTTGTTCACCTTCAAACCTTTAAGACTCCAGACATTATCTCTTTTGATAGCCGGGCACCATCAGCTTTCTTCGCCACATTTGCTTATGCACCCGTTTGTCCTCAGCGATCATATCATGGAGGTGAGCACCCAATGATATGATTTTTTGTTCTTTGATGCCTGATAACTGATCCCTTCAGAACCACGTGATCACACAGGCTGGTGTGCTTCTTCCATGTGGGCTTTGTTGCTTCTGAGCTAGATGGCCACTTGTTTATCTTCAAGCCTTTAAGACCCCAGACGCTGTCTCTTTTGATAGCCAGGCATCATCAGCTTTCTTCACCACATTTGCTTGTTCACCCGCAAGCGATTTTGTCAGGAGGGTGAGCATCATAGAATGCCAATTTAATAGAAAAAAAGTATTCATGCATTGAGGGAGTGCTTGAGTAGAGGCCCAAGGTCCTTCCGCCACCTTAATACTAAACCTATAAATATAGGCACATAGATCTATTTCCCCATCGTCATTTATATTTGCATGTACATGTCTTTGTCTAGACCTCTATAAATACCCTTTGCCTCCTAGCTCTTTCCTATATTTCCCTTGACCTTCCTCCTGCCCCACTAGTGTGCTCCGTCCCCACCTGGGTTACAGCTATACCTCTTCATTACGTTATCTTACCCTTTATCATTCCCTACCAGGCCTGCCACTCCCCCCTCACCACCAATTTGGATCCCATGTTGTTCCCTTGTCCCTGGGTTTGTTAACACCACTTCCTTACTCCCACCTTCCCCTATCCCAAGTCCCCCCGGAACTGTCGGTCCCATTGTTTTTCCTCCAGACAATTCATCCAGTCTATCTTATTTAGACAGACCTGTAGAGATAATAACATGCACAAAAAGAAGACAGAGCAAAACCAAGCAACAGTATATAACAAAACAACAACAACAAACCACTGACAAAGAACAAAACACATCAAGAAAGAAAAATTTGTAGTCAGTTCAAGGATTGTTCGTTGGCCCTTAGGAGTGTTTTTCAGTCCAGTCCAAGATACATTTCTAATTAAAAAAACCACCTCAACAAAATAGGGCTAGAAGGGAAAGTCCTCGACATAATCCAAGGCATGTAAACAAAAACAACAGACATTACTGTCAACAGAGAGAAACTGAAAGTATGCCACTGGTGAATGAAAACCAGACAAGGATGCCCTTTATCACCACTCCTCATCAATGTTGAACCGAAAGTCTTAGCCAGAGCTATCGGCAAGAAAGGGAAATTAAAGGCACCCAAACCGGCTAGGAAGATGTAGAACTCTAATTGTAGATTATATGATACTATGCATAGACAATCTCAGAGATTTAGATTTAGATTTGGTGAAAGATTCACCAAAGTATCAGGGTATATTGAATTCAAATCAGTTGGACATTTTTATGCTAACAGAGAGCTCTGAAAGTGAGCTCAGAGAAACAATAATGTATACAATGACCACATCAAAATTAAATACTGAGGAATAAATCTAACCAGAAAAACAAGACATGTACAAAGAAAACTACAAAGACTACCACACGAAACCAAAAGAGGTCTACTTAAACAGAAATATACCAGATTTATGGATAGGAAGACTAACAATGTGAAAAGCTCAATACAAGCTAAATTGATCTTGAGCTATCATACAATCCTGATCCAGATTCCAACCTAATTCCTTTCAAATAAATGTAAACTAATCACCAAATTTAAATGGAAAGGAACGAGACCCTGGATAAGCAAATCACTACTAAAGAAGAATAACCTGATCTCAGGTTCCCTAGTGGTCTAGTGGTTACATGTTAGGCTGCTAACTGCAAGGTCAGTAGTTCCAAGCCATTTGCCACTCTACAGTAGAAAGATAGGCTTTCTACTGCCATTCAGAGTTATAGTTTTGGAAACTCACAGGGGCAGTCTGACCCTGTTCTATGGGATCTTGATGAGTCAGCATCACCTGGATGGCAGTGACTTTGATTTTTCTCTTTTTCACAACATTTTTCACAGCCACGGTAGTCAAAATGGCCTGGTGCTGGTAAAGTGACAGGTGGTCTTGTTAGATGCCGTCAACAATCTATTGCAAGTTATAGTGATAGAGTGAAGCACTTCTTCACCACGCACTATCCTCACAGTTGTTAGGTTTGTGGCCATTGTCAATCTACTTCGTCTAGGATCTTCCTCTTTTAACTTAATCAAGTTCTTCTCCAGGGACTAGTCTTTCCTGATAACATGTCTAAAGTAAGTGAGATGAAGTCTCACAATCCTCACTTCTCAGAAGTATTCTGGCTGTACATCTTCCAGGCCAGATTTATTTATTCTTCTGGAGTCCATGGAATTTTCAATATTCTTCACCCGCACCATAATTCAAGGATATTGATTCTTCTTCAGATTTACTTATCCAACCCAACCTCACATGCACATGAGATAATTGGAAATACCACATGATCAGGCACACCTCAGTTTTCAAAGTGACATCCTTGCTCTTCAACATTTCAAAGAAGTCTTATGTAGCCGATTTAGCCATGCAATGTGTCATTGATTTCCTAATTGCTGCTTGCATGAGCATTGACTGTGGATTCAAGCAAGGTGAAATCCTTGGCAAATTCAATTTTGCTCCATTTAATATGATGTCACCTATTGGTTCAGCTGTGAGGATTTCTTTACATTAAATTGGTTTTACATTTAATTTCTTTAAAAAATCATTTTATTAGGGGCTCATACAACTCTTATCACAATCTGTACATACATCAATTGTGTAAAGCACATTTGTACATTCATTGCCCTCATCATTCTCAAAACATTTGCTCTCCACCCAAGCCCCTGGCATCAGGTACTCATTTTTCCCGTCCCTCCCCCCTCCCCACTTCTTCACGAACCCTTGATAATTTATACATTATTATTTTGTCATCTCTTGCTCTGTCCCACATCTCCCTTCACCCACTTTCTGTTGTCTGTCCCGCAGGGAGGAGGTCACATGTAGATACTTGAAATCGGTCCCCCCTTTCCAACCCACCCTCCCTATGTCCTCCCAGTATTGCCACACACACCACTGGTCCTGAGGGGATCATCCACCCTGGATTTCCTGTGTTTCAAGTTCCCATCTGTACCAGTGTACATTCTCTGGTCTAGTCAGACAGCAAGGTAGGATTCAGATCATGACAGTGGGGTGGGGGTTGGAGGAGAAGGAGCATTTAGGAACTGGAGGAAAGTTGTATTTTTCATCGTTGCTACATTGCACCCTGACTGGCTCGTCTCCTCCCCAAGACCCTTCTGTAAGGGGATGTCCAGTGGCCTACAAAGGGGCTTTGGGACTCCACTCTGCACCCCCCCACCCTCATTCACTATGGTAAAACTTTTTTGTTCTGATGATGCCTAATACCTGATCCTTTTGATACCTTGTGATCGCACAGGCTGGTGTGCTTCTTCCATGTGGGTTTTGTTTCTTCTGAACTACATGGCCGATTGTTTACCTTCAAGCCACTAAGACTCCAGATGCTATATCTTTTGATACCAAGGCACCATCAGCTTTCTTCGTCACATTTGCGTATGCACCCATTTGTCTTCAGCGGTCATATCAGGGAGGTGAGCACACAATGATATGATTTTTTGTTTTTTGATGCCTGATAACTGATCCCTTCGGCACCTTGTGATCACACAGGCTGGTGTGCTTCTTCCATGTGGGCTTTGTTGCTTCTGAGCTAGTTGGCCGCTTGTTTACCTTCAAGCCTTTAAGACCCCAGACGCCCTCTCTTTTGATAGCTGGGCACCATCAGCTTTCTTCACCACATTTGCTTGTTCACTCGCTTTGTCCTCAGCAGTTCTGTCGGGAAGGTGAGCATCATAGAATGCCAATTTAATAGAAGAAAGTATTCTTGAATTGAGGGAGTACTTGAGTGGAGGCCCAACGTCCTTCTGCTGCCTTAATACTAAACCTATAAATATATGCACATAGATCTATTTCCCCATCCTAAAGGATAAATATATTTGCATATACACATGTCTTTATCTAGACCTCTATAAATGCCCTTTGCCTCCCAGCTCTTTCCTCTATTTCCTTTGACTTCCCTCCTCTCCCACTGTTATGCTCAGTCCCCACTAGGGTTTCAGCAATTCATCTAAGTTTATTACCCTTGATCATGCCCAACCAGGCCTCTCACACCCTCCTCACCAGCAATTTGGATCGCTTGTTATGCCCTTGTCCCTGGGTTTATTAACACCACTACCTTTCCACCCACACACCCCCCTCCCATGTCCCTGCAGAACTATCAGTCCCTTTGTTTTCTCCTCCAATTGTTCATCCAGTCTATCTTAAGATAGACAGACCTGTGGAGATAATAACATGTACAAAGACAAGACAGAGCAAAACCAAGCAACAATATACAACAAAACAACTACAACAACAAACCAATGAAAAAAAAAACAACACAACAAGAAAGAAAAGCTTGTAGTTAGTTCAAGGATTGTTTGTTGGCCTTTAGAAGTGTTTCCACGCCCTGGCCCCAGAGTCCACCTTCAGCATTCCCTGGGGACCTCACTGCTCCATTCTCTTGCTGTTCTGTTGCACCTCCTTAATGTTTTGTCTCGGTGTGGCGGGATCCAATAAGTGAAATTCCCACACTGTGTCTCTGATGTTGTCCCCTATAGGGCTATGGGTCAGTGAGGGGCGTCATGTCTCATAGTGGGGCTAGCCATGTGGTCCTCTCTGTGGACTGGCTGCTCTAATTGGGAAGATGGTCCTCAATGCCTGGTGGGCCACGATGTGCTCCACTCTCTCCTCCTCCCCCTTCATCTGCTCCTGTGTGCTCCGATCACATATGTCCCTCTTCTGGAACTGCAGATTCAATGTCATCCTTTGAAATAAATTCTCCTTGGGGGAGGGCAGGTGTCCACATAGTAGTTGGGATTGCGGCTGGCCCCCCAGATCTCTCGCTGATTCCCTATTCCATGCTAGTATGTTGCATTCACATCTTGGAGCACCAGGTTGAAATCTGGTCCCTCTTTCCCTGTGGAGAAAAAAACAATACCCTCCCCTTGGGTGGATTAGTGCCCTGTGCCCCCACTACACTTTTCTTTTTTATTATTATTTTTTTCCTTTCTCCATCTCCTTTTTAGTTGTCTACCATGTGTATCCCTGTATTTCCTCTGGTCCCCGCCACACCACCTGGTCCTCACTCCAGGAATGTTTGTATACCGTAGCTTTTTCCCTATGCCCTTTTTAATTTTTTTAAGCTTACCTCAGCAGCCTTTCAAGTCTTTCCATCTTTAAGTGAATGCTTATCTTGAGGTCTGTTTTCTCTTTTTTGCCCTCTGGGTGAGGTTGTTCTATGTGGTGGTCTCTTATTTATGCTTGGTGAGTGTTGTTCTTCTGCCCATACTGGGTCGGCAAGAATCTTTTGTAGGGCTGGGTTTCTTCTAATGTATTCTTTGAGTTTTTCCTTGTCTGAAAAGACTCTTACTTCTCCATCTATCTTGATCTATATTTTGGCTGGGTAGAGTATTCTTGGGTTTGTATTGTTTTCCTTCAACTTTTGGAATATGTTACTCCACTCTCTCCTCTTCTTCATAGTTTCTGTTGATAGGTCTGAGCATATTCTTATTTGGGAACCTTTATATGTGATTGCTTGTTTTTCCTTAGCTGCTCTCATGATTTTCTCCTTTTCCTCAAAGTTGGATAATTTAACTCTTATGTGCCTTGATGACTTCTTGGGATCCTGTCTTGCTGGTGTTCGTTCAGCCTACTGAATGGTTGCCTGGTTTCATTCATTAAGCTGGGGAAGCTTTCCTCCAAGAATTCTCTCACTATTATTGCAGATGACTTCTTTGTTGTGTCTTTCCCTGGTAAGCCTATAATTCTAATATTGTTCCACTTCATAGAATCAGACATAGCTCTTAAGTTTTCTTCAGCTTCTCTAATGATCTTATTAGATTTTTGTTTGGGTTTGTTAAAGTCTGCTTGGCTGTCCTCCAAGTCACTGATGTGGTTCTCTGGTATGTGTTACTCCATTGCCATCTTCCCGGAAGTCCCACATTTAATTTCTTTACATTGGTTTTCCTTACATTAAATTGTAATCCATATTGAAGGCTGAAATCCTTGATCTTCATCAGCAAGTGCTTCAAATCCTCCTTATGTTCAGCAAGCAAGTTTGTGTCACCAGCAATTGAAAGTTGTTAGTAAGCGTTCTTCCGGTCCTGATGCCTTGCTCTTCATATTTTCTTGGATTACTTTCCATTTTGTTTCTTGGGTTATTTTCTGGAGTTAAAATCCATTGAACAGAAACTTGAGGAAGGTTGAATGCTCATAGCCAGGAGTTAGCACAAAGAGCAAAGGGAATTGGAGGGTGAATAGAATCAAGAGCACAAAACCGAATTAATTTAGACAAAGTCTTCAGTGTTCCACACAGCAAAGTGAAAGTGAGATGTGCTTTAAACAGCTTCACAAATGAGCCAAATTGAGCTCTAGGACAAATCTCATGCAGATAGTTGATGTCCCAGTAAATTTCTGTACAATTTCCTTGTGGAAGGTTTTTTTTATTATCAAAGATCTAGCAATCAGTTAAAAAAGATTTATACATTCATACCAAATTAATTTATAGTCAGAGAACACAATCTTGCTTGCTGAAAGTGGACAGGAATTGAAACACTTATTAATGATTTCAACTCAATATAAAGAAAACAAAAATCCTCACAAGTGGACCAATAAGAAATATCATGACAAACTGAGAAGATCGAAGTTGTCAAGGATTTAATCTTGTTTAGATCGACAACCAATGCTCATGTGAGCAGTAGTCAAAAAATCAAATCACACATTGCATTAGGTAACTGTGCTGCACAAAACCTCTTTAAAATAATGAGAAGCAAGGATGTTATTTGGAGGACTAAGGGGCACCTGTCCCAAGCCCTGGTATTCTCAATCACCTTATAGGCATGTGAAGTTGGACATTGAATAAAGAAAACTGAAGAAAAATCAATAAATTTAACTATGGTGATGGTGAAAACTATTGAAAGTATCACAGATGCCAAAAGAACAAATGAATACAAACAGCAAGATGCTCCTTAGAGGCAAGGATGGTGACACTTTGCCTCACATGCTTTGGACATGTTATCACAAGAGACCAGTCCCTGGAGAAAGACAACGTGTTTGGTAAATGGAAGGAAAACCACTATGAGATGGATTGACCCAGTGGCTGTAATAATGGGCTTAAACATAACAACAATTTCAAGGATGGAGCCAGAATGGGTGGGGTCTCATTCTTTTGTAGGTAGAATTGCTATGAATGGAAAACACCTGATACCACCTACCGACACCAAACTGAAAAGGACATTAGGAAAAACACCCTTCCTTTTCCTATTACTCAGGGCCAGCAAGTTGTTTTTAATTCATAGCAACCCTAAAGGACAGAGCGGAACAACCCTGTGGGTTTCCAAGACTGTAACTCTTTATGGGAATAGAAAGCCTCATCTTTCTCCGGCTCATCTATTATAAATACCCTGGAATCTACCACATAATTTTTCACTTAGTTGATTTGTTCACATATTATCTTTTTACTTATTCAAAATTTAGGCAGTGCTATGGGTTCTGTGTTGGGCTATTCAATGCAAGGTAAGTGGTTCAAAACCACCAGTCACTCTGAGGGAAATGATGAAACAGCTTGCTGCTTGCAATAGGACTTACAATCTCAAATACACTCTATATCAGTGGCTGTCAACCTTCTTTATGCTGCGACCCTTTAATACAGTTCCTCATGTTGTGGTGACCCTGCTACTTCATAACTGTAATTTTGCTGCTGTTATGAATCGGGCAACCCCTGTGAAAGGGTTGTTTGACCCCCAAAGGGGTTGTGATTCACAAGTTGAAAACCACTGCTCTATAAGGTCACTATGAGTTAGAATTGACTCAAAAGCCATGGGTCATGTGTTTAACTATTTTGTTGTGGTAGAGATACAAAGAGTTTTAAAAAAGACAAACCCATACACTCACAAGCACAATATATGTAATTGATATATTGATATAATAATTAGGTTTAGCTAGGAAAATTTCATGATTGAGTTCTTGGAAAGATCACATTGATGGAGTTGAAGATAGTGGATTGGAGGATTTGTAGCTTGCTGTCATCATAGCAGTTCATCTAAAAAGATAAGTATTAATTCATCTAAACCAAGTGTACTAATTATCTTATGCAGCCATTATAGAAACCCCAAAAGCCTATAAATAGTTCAAGGTCTGTTTGTTGACCTTCAGAAGTGTTTTCCAGTTGAGTCTGATGGGGTGCCACGCCCTGGTCCTAAAGTCTACTTTTGGTATTCCATTGGGACTTTCTTGCTCTGCTCCCCTTGCTGTTCTATTGCACACCCTTAGTGTTTTGCCTTGGTGTGGTGGGGTCAGGTCAGGTGCAATTCCCACACTGTGTCTCCGGTGTTGTTCCTCGTAGGGCTATTGGTCAGTGAGGGATGTCATGTCTCATAGTTGGGCCAGCCATATGGTCCTCTCTGTCCAAGGTCTGCTCTGAGCAAGGATATTGTCCTTAAGGCTTGGTGGACCATGGTTTTACTCCACTCTCCCTTCCTCCCCCTTCATTTGCTCCTGTGCTCTGATCAGACATATCCTTCTAGATTGCTGAAGACAAAGTGGGTACATAAGCAAATGTGATGAAGAAAGCTCATGGTGCCCAGCTATCAAAAGATATAGTGTCTGGGGTCTTAAAGGCTCAAAGATAAACAAGTGGCCATCTAGCTGAGAAACAACAAAGCCCACATGGAAGACACACACCAGCCTGTGTGATCACAAGGTGTCAATGGGATCCGGTATCAGGCATCAAAGAACAAAAAAATCACATCATTGTGAATAACTGGGAGTGCAGAGTGGGAACCCAAAGCCCATGTGTAGGCATCTGGACATCCCCTTACAGAAGGCTTGTGGGGAGCAGATGAGCCAGTCAAGGTACCAACGATGACACATATAACTTTCCTCTAGTTCTTAAATGCTTCCTTCCCCCCACTATCATGATCCTAATTCTACCTTACAAACCTGGCTAGACCAGAGGATGTACACTGATACAGAAAGGAAATGGAAACACAGGGAATCCAGGACAGATGAATCCTTCAGGACCAGTGGTGAGTGTGGCAATACCAGGAGGGTGGAGGGAAGGTGGGGTAGAAAGGGGAAACGGATTACAAGAATCTACATATAACTTTCTCCCGGGGAATGGACAACACAAAAGTGGGTGAAGGGAGATGTCGGACAGTCTAAGATATGACAAAATAATAATAATTTATGAGTTATCAAGGGTTCATGAGGGAGGGGGAAATGGGGACAGAGGGGGAAAACAAGGAGCTGATATTAAGGACTCAAGCAGAAAGCAAATGCTGTGAGAATGATGATGGCAACAAATGTACAAATGTGCTTGACACAATGGATGGATGTATGGATTGTGATAAGAGTTGTATGAGCCCCCAATAAAATGATTTTTTTAAGTGTTTGAAAAGAATCATCATGATAAGGAACCGGCTAACTATGTTATCTATATTGTTGATGATAATTTAGTAAACCCTTTTAGAAAATAGTTAAGGAAACACCAAGAGCAGACCACAATAAACAGCTTGGTATTTTTTAGAGATAACCAGTCATGTCCTAGTGAAAAAAGGCAAAGAAGAGAGGGAAAAAATGCTCCTGAAAAGCAGGTACCAGTTGGTTTTATGGAAAAGGGGTTCCCCTTCCAAAGAATGACTCTCTCCATACCTCCTCTCCATATCCGTGTCCACAGATCCAGATCCTCATCCATCTCCAGGTATGGGCCATACTGTAGTTGTTAAAAACTTTCTAAATGAAATAAATAAATATATTTTAAAACTTTCTAAATGTGTTCATTATTTAAATTATATTATTTAACCCTGAACTTATTTACTTTGAAATTTCCATGTAATGTTTTGTATAAAAAGCACGTTTAGGGTAAAAACTTGGTGGTCGAGAATGGATTGATTCATTTTCAGTTATTTGGTATGGGAAAAATTGATTCGGAACTCGACTGTATCACATCTCAACACTCCTTCTGGAATGGATTAGCATCAAGGTCTGGGGTTCTACTGTATTATAAGGAACTGGGAAATACCTAGAATCAGAAAGCTAAAGGGAAGAACCTGCTCAGCATAACTAAACTGAAAGAAGTGAAGAAAAAATTCAATCCCTGAGTTTCAATCTGGAAAGATTCTATGGGCAGGATACTGAATGATGCAGCAAGAATTAAAAGAAGATGGAAAGACTACACAGAGTCATTGTACTAAAAAGAACTATTCAACATTCCACTTTTCAGGAGGTAGCATATAGACAAGAACCAATGATACTGAAGGAAGAAACTCAAGTTGCGCTGAAAGAATTAACCAAAAGCAATGCTTCAGGAATTGACAGAATACCAATGGAAATGTTTCAGCAAGCTGATGAAGCACTGGAAGCACTCACTCATCTGTGGCAGGAAATTTGGAAGACAGCTACTTGGCCAACTGACTGGGAAGAGATCCATATTTGTACACATTCCAAAGAAAGGTGACCCAAAAGAATGCACACGTTATAGAACAATGCCTTTGGTACACATGCAAGTACAATTTCACTGGAGAGCATCCAACAACAGTTGGAGAAGTATATTGATGGGCAGCTGCCAGCGGTTCAGGCAGCATTCAGAAGAGGATGTGGAACAGGGAGTATCATTTTGATGTCAGATGGCTCTTGGATGAAAGCAGAGCATACCGGAAATGTTTACTTGTGTTTTATTGACTATGCCAAGGCATTCAACTGTGTGGATCATAACAAAATATGGGTATCTTTTAGAAGAGTGGGAATTCTAGAACACTTCATTGTGCTCACATGGCACTTGTACATGAATTAAGAGGCAGCTCTGTGAACAGAACATGGGAATACAGTATGTTTTAAAATCAGGAAAGGTGTGTGTGGTAGTTACATAATGTATGGTCGGATCAATACCAGGCTGGCTTCTAGCAGCAAGTGACCTTGAATCTCCCCCACCCCATGCGGAGCTGACCAGAGCTAGCTGAAACAACTAGCAGCGAGTGACCTTTACTCTCCCACACACACCTGCGGAGCTGACCAGAGCTGGCTAATGGCCCGCTTTATTCTCAACCCCACCGCTTTGCACCCGGAATGGCCCATTTGGCTCAGTGCCTGCTTTGTTCTCAGCCCGCCACTCTGCACCCAGCACGAATACATGGGAAACCAGGAAGACACCTTACATTCCAGAAACCTGGACATACCTTTATCTCCCAATCCCTGACTACTTTACCTTATATGGACTCAAGACAGTCCAGTCACATATTCCTGACCATATAATCACCACCCCTGTATCCTGGGGCACGACACCCTTGGCCCAGACACTGGACCGTGGGACTTCTCCCAGGCTGGGTTTTTCTCCCCAATAAAGCCTGTTTGCTCTAATTCGACTAATTTGGTCTCTGGCGCCTCTCGACTACCTTACACATAATATGTTGTCAACTGGAGACTATTAAGAGTGATGGGTGGAGTTTAACCTGTCAATCAGGTTGCAGCTTGATGACCTCATTTAAGGATTCTAAGGATGGCTTGCTGGAGGCGGGACACACACACACTCTCTTCCTGCTTGACACTCCTTATGACAAGACACATGGAGCTACCCTAGAGCCCTGGAGCTGGAGGAGCCACATGGAGATCCATGCCAGCACTGAGATGCTTACACCGCCACCACAAGATTTTCCACCCACTGGCCTGTGATCTTCCGGCATGTGTTCCATTGGTCTGCAGAGGAATGTATAGATTGGTATCGGACATATGGACTAATATCAGACTTATGGACTTGATCTGGACTGGGCTGGGATATTTTCTCAGTATTCAATTGCTCTTGATTATAAAGCTCTTTCTTATACACGTATGAGACTCCCTGGATTTGTTTCTCTAGTCTACCCAAATGAACACAGTGTGCTTCGGGGTTGTATCCTCACCACACTCATTCAATCAGAGAAGCTGTCTTATGTGCAGAAGGTAGAGAACAGCTTATTAACAACCTTCAATATGCAGCTCACACATCCTTGCTTGCTGAAAGTTAAGAGGACTTGAAGCACTTGCTGATGAAGACCACGGTTTGCTAGCATCGGTATGGATTCCGACTCAATGTACAGAAAACCAAAATCCTCACAACTGGACCAGTAGGTCACACCATGATAAATGGAGAAAAGGTTGATGTTGTTAAGGATTTTGCTTTGCTTGGAACCACCGTCAGTGCTCATGGAGGCAGCAGGAAAGGGGTCAAAAGGTGAGTAAATTGGCTGCACAACCTCCTCAGAGAATTGAGAAGCAGGAATGCTACTGTGAGGATGAAGATGGGCTTGCCACAGACCGTGATATTTCCAATTTTGCCCCATTTGCATGCAAAAGTTGGACTTTGAATAAGGAAAACCAAAGAAGAATTGATGCATTTGAATTGTAGTGCTGGAGAATTTTGAAAGCAATATGGACTGCTAAAATAATAAACCGATCTGTTTTGGAAGAAGTACGGCCAGATTATTCCTTAGGAGCAAACTAGCAAGATTTTGTCTTACATACTTTGGACACCCTGTCAGGAGAGAGGGGTGCCCGGAGAAGGACATTATGTTTGGTATAGTAGAGGGGAATCGAAAAGAGGAAGGTCTCCAAGGGGACAGACATACCCAGTCGCTGCAACAATGGGCTCAGACATAGGAAAAATTGTGAGGGTGGTGCAGGACCTGGCAGTGTTCTGTGCTGTTGTCCCTAAAGTCGGTATGGGTCAGAACCGACTCCGTGGCACTCAACCACCTCCACCACAAATACTTAGATCTTCAATCTGTGAACACCCAAGGGAATTCCGATCAAGAACTAAACAGTGATCATTTGCAGATGCAGTTAAGCACATGAAGGAAGGCCCCTAAAATTTAAGTGGCCATTTGGGAAATCTAGAAACAGAGAATTCCCTTACTGCCCGAATCTTGATATTTATTTTTTGTTACAAGTCGATCCCTCTGTAAATCTACTCTGCTTAAAATCGCCCCCCACCCTTTCTTCTTTCCAGTTGTATATCCATCATTCATCCCTTTAAAATGTAATATTGGGAATGAATTTTCCATATGACATAGTGGTTACACGTTGTCCTCCAGAAAACGAGGAGGCTTTCAAAAGACTAACAGACTAAAAAAAAAAAATTAAACAAAAAAAGAAATAACAGTCTCAAAAACCCACAGGAGCAGTTCTACTCTGTCCACAGTCGCTAGGAGTCAGAAGCGACAGTAGCAGTGAGTTTGAAGGGAGCCCTTTCCCTAAGTCTGACTTGTTCATTTAGCTGCTGAGCCCTGTAGCAACCCACCACAATTAACAGCAATGTGACTATAATATATTAATTGACTTAGATGTAGCCATTTTAACAATGTAATCATTCTGTATTAATTAGCCTGAGTGTAGCCATTTTGTATTTGACCCAAGTGTGGCCACTTTGTAACTACTGTGAATCCTTTTGTAACTTCTGTAGCAGCTAATGCATTGCATTTGCGTTTGAAATTGGGGATATTGCTTGTAAACTCTCCCCCCGCCCATTATATTTTTATAAATTCCTATTTTTCCATATAGCATGAAGTCACCTTCCGTTGTGCTTTGTTTATTCCACAGTATGAAACCTCCCCTCTTTAGGCACTCAGTGTCAACAGGGAATTAGGTTCTAGCCGCCCCTTGACTACCAGCTAATAAAAGCTTACTAACTTTGATTAAAGTTGTGTGGGGGTTAATTGGTCTCACCCTGGAAAAACAAAAACCTGTTATGGATTGAATTGCCCCCTTTCCACTCTTTATCCCTCCCAGTGTTGGAATCCTTACCCCTACGCTTGTGAATGCAATCCTTTCTGGGAACAGAGTTTTCCTTGTGATATTACTGAGGTCATATTTGTGTAGGGGGTCCTGAACCTAATCCCCCCTGAGCTAGAGAAAGACCAAGATAGCCCCTAGAGTGGACATACTGGAGAAGACAGTGAGGGTTGCCAAGGACCTGAGGGTGTCGGGGCTGTAGACGCTGAAACCAGACTCTTTCCCCAAGCTAGCACAGAGCGAGTCTTCTCCTAGAACCAGTGCCCTACATGTGGAATGGTAGCCTTCTACTAATCTCTTAACAACTAAATCTGTCGAGAAACAGGCAGGCTTTCTGGCCGTGAAGACAGAACAAAGAATCACAAGGCTGAGTGGATGAACCCTGGAGAGCGACTTGGCTGCTGGCTGAGGAGAGGCATTGCTGTGGACCAATGACAGATCCTTACTGTTACTGATCCTGACTTGTGATAACCTATGAACTCCTCTAATAAACCCTCTTAATTAGGGGGAGAAAGAAAAAAATAAATCTATCTCCTTTAAAGGCATGCACTTTATATGACCAGTAGCTTTATGTGAGGCCAGACACTTAAATGTTAAGAGGCACATGAAATGGATGACCGAACCTTGAAAAGGAAAGGTCTGCTCTCTGGTTCCTAGTTCCATTCATGTATTACTTTTTTTCCTCTCAATGGCTGCAATCTCCACAATGTACCATTACTTATCCGACTTCCTCGCTGTGCTTCCTTCCATTCCTCCTTCTTTCTTGGGTAAATGCTACTCTTCTGATATCAAATGGTTGATTATTCTAAGATGTGCTCCCTCCCTAATGCTATTTGTCCCCTCATATTGCTGTCTCTTATTTGGCTGACAATGAGCCCAAGGGGGTAAAGTCATTTGCATGCCTGAAGGGTGACTAAGGGTCTCTATCAGACCAATAAGCCTGATCTGTGTTATGATTTTGTGTGTTTTATTCCACATTTTCTTTCTTTCTTTTTAAGGGTGGAATTTAATGTTTATTTATAGGACACTTCAAGATATGAAATTCCACGCAGAAATAAGAAACCCAATGATAGGAGATGGGCTTCATATGGTATGTACAATTTGGGACTTTTCAAGTTTACTTTTGTTGTAAAAAGTGCTACATGAACAAAACATTTTATAGAGTTCTTAGTAGAGAAAGAATTAAGACAAACTTGTACCAAATAAAGTACACAACAAACAATCTTAGGACTCTGCTGTTCAATCTTGAACTTTAAAGGTCCCAGGGGTGCCAACCAATACTTTCAGAGGCACAACAGTCTGGTCTTCTTAATTGTCTTTTTCTTGTTAAGGTGTTCTATATATATAGGCTTGTGACTTTAGTTCCTTGTCTGATGCATCATTGTCAATTTTTCCCTCAATAAAAACGTTTTCTTTTTACTTTTTTGATGAAATATCTGGATGCACATTAGTTTCTTATTTTTTAGGAGATCCCAGCCAATTATTCTGTCTTTGCTGTGTTTTTCTATATGTATGATAGTGTGTTTATGCTATATATTAGGGCCTTACATTTACCCCTATTTTGTCTCTTATGATCTTTATAGTTCCAGGGTTTACACTTAGATCTTTATCCATCTTGAGGTTGTTGGGTTTTAAAAAAAATAATTTTATTGGAGATTCATACAGCTCTTATCACAATACATGCATTCATCCATTGTGGCAAGCACCTTTGCACATCTGTTGCCATCATCATTTCAAAACATTTTCATTTTACTTGGACCTTTGATATCAGCTCCTCATTTTATTTATTTGAGTTTGTTTTTGTATGTAGAGCAAAGTATGGATTCTGATTCATTCTTCTGCAAATAGAAATCCTGTTTGCCAGTGTCACTTTTTGAAGAGACTAGCTCTTCCCTCATTTAATGTGTCTTGGTCCTCTGTCAAACGTGAGTTGTGTGTAAGTGAATAGCTGTATTTCTGGAATCCCTGTTCTGTTCCATGTGCCTCTCGTTGTACCAGTATCCGGCTGTTTTGATTATGATAGCTGTACAGTATGTTTTGAGATTTGGAAGTCATGGGCCTCCTACTCTAGTCTTCTTAGGTAGTGCTTTGCTTCACTGGATCATATTCTTTCCATAGAAGACTGGGATTAATTTTCCCATCTCTTTGGAGAACAAGGCTAGGGTCTGCATTGGAATTGCATTGTATTTGTATATCACTTTGGGCAGTATTGTGTTTTCACAATGTTTTCTGTTCTTAACCATGAACATGATATATTCTTCCATTTATATAGGTCTCTTTTGGTTCACTACTACCACTCTTTTATTGCCACTACTTGATATACCCCCCATCCCCATCCTTTGATCTCCAATCTATTTCTGTCATTGTGTCTAAAGTGTGTTTCTTCAGGAAGTGGGGAAAGAAGACTGGACTGGATTGTGATTGTAGAAATCATCTTAAAGGCTATTTAACCATGAGGGAGGGGGGAAGCTCTAAAATTGATGTGGGGAGGATTGTACAATTCTCCATGATATGATTGAATGATTGAACTATTGAATTATATGATATGTAAATTACTTTCCAATAAAATTGTTAGAAAAATAAATATAAACTCCAAAAATTAGGTGGGGGGAGAGAATTATGAGCTGAGTTAAAGGTCTTTAAAATGTCTTATATGAGAACTTTTTACTTAATTCCATGTATCTGGTGAATCTCATTGAAAAATTACCTTCAAATAATAAAAAATGTACAGTATGTTTCTTTTAAGCAGCATATTGATGAGTCCTGTTTTCTTATGCTGTCTTCTACTCTCTCTCTTGACTGGTTTGTTTAATTCATTTACATCCAGTGTTATTATTTATAGGTATGCATTTATTTTTGTGCTGTGTGCTCTGATTCGATTCCTTTGTTCCTCATTATTTTCATTAGTGGTCTTTTCTTCTTTCTTCTAGTTTTTCTTTTTCCTAGAGGATTTTCCCCTTTTCTATTTTGATGAGGTTTATCCATTTTCTTTGATGTTGCCTTACTATTTATTTCTTTCTTCCCAAGTTTAAAACAATCCAGGAATCAGGAATCAGGCATCAGAAGACCCAGAACAAATCACAATGATTCGAATAATGGGGGAAGGGGCAGAGTAGAAACTCAAAGCCCATTTATAGATCATTGGACATCCCCTCACAGAAGGATCACAAGGAAGGGACAAGCCAGACAGGGTGCAGTGTAGCACTGATGACACACACCAATCCTCTAGTTCTTTAATGCTCTGCCCTCCCCCACAACTATCATGACCTCAGTTCTACCTTACAAATCCGGGTAGACTGGAGCATGTACACTGGTACAGAGAAGAGCTCTCGACAGAAGGAATCCAGGAACAATAATGGGAGTAGCAATGCCATAAGGGTAGGGGGAAGGTGCTTGGAGAAAGGGGGAAACAATTACAGAAATAGATATAGAACTGCAGGGATGAACAACAGAAACATGGGTGAAGGGAGACAGCGGTTGGTATAAGATATGAAAATAATAATAATGTATAAGCTATCAAGGGTTCATGAGGGTGGGAGGGAGGACAAATGAGGAGCTGGTACCAAGGGCTCAAGTAGAGAGAAAATGTTTTGCAAATGATGATGGCAACAGATGTATAAATGTGCTTGACAAAATGGATGTGTAGATGGATTGTAATAAGAGCCCCAATGAAATGATTTTTAATCCAAACTTTCCTAAAATCTACTTGACTTTCTCCCCTTTTCAATGCTTTGAATTTATATTACTTCCTCTATTTATTTGTTTTAATTATCTTCATTGCAGATTGATGTCTCTGCCTCCTTATGTTCCATTTTTGAGTTTGTTTTACTTTGATTACTCCAGTAATTGGATTGACTTCTGGGTGGTGTGGCCTTATATGTTGATCTCAGGTGATGTTGGTTGCTATTGTTGACTCTCTGTTCTATGAATTCTCTTCACTATTTTTGTAAGTTTGGTCTTGGTAAACAAATACCTGTAATTTATGTTTACTTGGAAGTGCCCTTATTTTCCCCTCATTTTTGAGGGACAGTTTTGCTGGATACAAGATCCTTGGTTAGCAATGTTTTTCATTCAGAGTTGTAGATGTGCCATCTGCCTGCATAGTTTCTGCTGAGACACCAAAGCAGAGTCTTATTGGTTCCCCTTTTTGGTAACCTCAGTTTTCCCCAAGTCTTTCCTTAAGTTGGGGAATTTTGTTCTCCACTGCTTCAATTCTGACTTACTCTTTCAATAAATTACTTATTTTTACTATTTTAAGATCAGCCTTCTGTGTTTTTATTTTCATTTCTTTTTTAAGATTGTTTCACTCATAGTGTTTTACTGTTTTTCTGATTTTGTTTTGTTTTTGACCCCCCACCATTGTAAGTCTCTCAATCTTTCTTTGTATTGATGAAAGTCCTTGAGGATCATTCTTCCGAATTTCTTTTATGACAGTCCCAATTCTTATCTTTCTCAGAAAAGTCTTTTGGCTCTGTATTTACATTATTTATTTTTCCCATTCTCTCTTGTTTCTTTGACAAGTTGTAGTGGTCCGTTGTCTTTGAAACATCATGGTGTTTTCATCTATTTGATTATAAAAATGTATATTTTTTTATCAAGTGGTTCTGGGGTGAGTGGTGATCATTATCCAATAGATGTAGCTGTCAGAAGTGTGGGCATGGCTGGGTTGTGTGCTGATGTCTTCGTTAAATGGAGAAATAATGGAATATATATTTTTATAGACAAATCTACAACTGTAAAAAAACAAATAGTCAAATGAACAATATTCACGCAAAGAAAAAACAAACCAAAAAGCAATAAATGAGAAAGCAATCAAATAAAATAAACCAAAAACATTTTAAACCAATGGTAATTATTATTATTATAAATATGTAGATAGAAATATAATTTAAAAATAAAGTCCAGGCTAGAAGTAACTGCTTCCTCTTTTTCGGTCACCAGCATGTGCTTTACAGGGTGCTCTGCTGTGCACCTTAGGAGTGGAGCCTGTGAATTTGTGTGCCCAATGCTCTGTTGATTTTAAAATAGCACTAAGCCAGTACATAGGAGCAGAAGCTCCTATGCCTGTGAATGTGTGTGTGTGCTGCTCTGCTACTTTTCCATGGGGTTATGAATAGAAAGGCAAATACATTATGTTAACTAGGAAGACCTGGCGTGGGAGGTTTTTTAACTATTTTTAACTCATAAATGGTCCATCATGTTTAGATTCCAGGGTGGGTGGGGTGGAGAGAATCAGTTACCAAGGACTTCAGAAGTGATACAGTGATGGTGATATCAGAGAGGCTAGGAATTCCAATGAGGCCCAGGAATTTTTTTCATTATCTCTTAGCTACTGCCATGAGAATATTCCAAAAGTTTTTCAGAAGTAAGTGATTTACCTCCTTGAAATTAAACATGTCCTAGGTAATGAGCTCTACCTATGATGAAATTTCAGTTTTTCTTGGAAGACTTGTACCGTTTCTGAAATAATATATTAAGAGAGATGGAATTGAACTTAGCTCTCACCTTGCCTACAGAATACAACAAAAGATCACCTATAGAGTGACGCGTAGACTCATAGGGAAATGTCAAGTCTTTCAGGCTGTGGTTCTTTCACTTGGCACAGTGTTTTTGAGGTTCATTTCACAAAGTTTTGGTGAGTGATCCAAATTTTGGGTTCAGAGTTTGTCCAATGGATGCCTTCTAAGAAGAAAATTGGAATGTCTATGTCCCTGGGCAAAGCTTGATGAATGAACTTACTGGGGCCTGTACTGGCCCTCTTCCCCATGAACTTCCTTATCAAAAACACACAACAAATACAATTACAGAAACAATTAAATAGTAGCATTGTGGGCAACATGGCAGATTTCCAACAAGATCAAAAGAGATTTTTCTAATCTAATTTTATCATCAAATGATACTTAAAAGAATTGTGCAACCGTAGGAATGGCCAAATATTTGAGATCAAAGGGTCCCGTTTTCCCAAGGGCAAAGTTCAGAAGCCTAGGAAAGAAGGAAGAATAGAAGCAGGAAGCAGGGAAGAAGTGGGGTATGCAATGGATGAGCTGAAACAAAATCTTTATGAATTGTTGAATGGAAAACTGATGACTTGCTCTGTAACCCTTCACCTAACTCATGAAAAAAATTTTTTTAAAGAAGACACAAAAGTGCAATGCTATCTGATTCACAGATATTTTCCATTGAATTAGCTCCAACTCTTGACAACCTTACATGTAACAAAACAAAAATTTTCCTTGGTCCTATGTCAACCTCATAATCACAGGTTATGTTAATGTCATCATTACAGCTATTGGGCCAATCCATTTAGCTGTGGACCTCCCTTTCTCTTACTGGGCCTCTATTTCGCCAAAGTGAATGTCCTCCTTCAGCGATCCCTTCTCCTGATGACCTGTCCATAGGAAGTGAGTCAGACAATGTTCTGTGTGATTCATAAGAATTTCATTTGCTACTTTTTGTAAGTAGATTGCTAGGCGTTTCTTCCTGGTCTTAGTCTGGAAGCTCTGCTAAACCCTGTCCAATATGGATACCTATGTGGGTATTTGAAGGATCGCTGGCTTAGCTTCCAGAAGCATCGTGGCACTCAAGCCACCACAATACCGTAAACTGTCATATAATGAATGGCAAACCAATGTTGGCTGTCATTATTCACCTTTTAGCATATATTGAATAGAGTTTATTGAATTCTAGATATTAACGCCATAAAACATGAAAATAGATCCACTAAGGCAATGGAGGCAGATAAGTAAACAAATGAACACGACGGAGGGCAGTATGTGTAGAGAGGAAGCTCCCTGAAGAAGGAACACAGATGCATGAATCCATTTGTAGGGGCCAGAAAGGATTTCTTGGAAGGGGTGACACAAAAGGAGGAGGAGGTTTCTGTTTCTTCCTGCAGAAGTAAAATGTATGTAAAGTAGGGGGAGAGGATAAATGATGGCTCATTCTGGACACGAGTGAGTTCTACATGGCAAAGATGATGGCTGTGGGAAAAGTACTGAAAGACAGGAACAGGTACATTGTAGGGGCTGCTTTTGTCTGCCATTCCAAGATTATTGGGGAGTCGTTGAAATATTTTAAGCAGAGGAATTTGATAATCAAATCTATGCTTATTACATTCTAAACTAGGTGATTCACATATACACATAGATCAAATAAGAACTTATGATAGGACTTCAAAATGTTCGTGGAAACATTAGATTATCTTTTAAAAAAACAACAAAACGTTTTATTGTGACTTAAGTGAAAGTTTATAGAGGAGATTATTGGTTTTACATTCAACAATTCATACACATTCTGCTTCAACGCAGCCATCAAAAGCCCTTTAATAGATCATCACTTATCTATTGATCCTTTTTTTAATCCCATTTTTCCACGAATTGTTTGACATTTTCTCATACTGGAGGAGGAGAAGATTTTCATGTATGATAATTGTTTCCATATTGGACATGTTGACTTTCAATTACTCTGGGGAATTCATAAGTAGTAATCAGAAACTCTCTGACATCTGAGCTCCAAAGAGGGACCCAAACTAGAGAATTAGCTTTGGGAGACATAATCCAGGGTGTGGGAGATGAAGCCCAGTGGAGTGTGGGGAGTAAGAAGAAAAGAAACTCAGGAGCAACACATGAGAAAACATGAGCCTGGTCACCGGTAGAACCGCTGTGTCATCATGGATCCCTGGGTGGTGCAAATGAATGCTCATGGGGTTCCTGTGAGTCAGAGCTGATTGGACAGTAGCTGCTTGTTCTGTCACTAAAGCAGAGGAATTTATTTTCTAGACAATGTCCTAAGGAACCCATCCTCCACTGGCATGTTTATTTTATAGATCATCGAATCATCATAATGTGTCAAGGACAAGAACATGAACAGCTGGGACCTGGGGGAAAGATGCTGCTTCAGGATAGAAATTCCGTTCAGATACAACACTGCCAGTTAAGAGGCCCAGAGACCCATGAACTGGGCTTCTCCACGCAGAAGTTTTGAGTGTGTGCCTGTTGCTGTCAGGTGCTGTCACGTCAGCTTTGGCTCCTAGCCAGTAGCCCCTGACTCTGCACCATCCTCAATATTCTTGTGATGTTCGAGCCCCTTGTCACTCTCACTGTGTCGGTTCATCTCATTGAAGATATTCTCTTTTCTACCAAGCATAATATCAAGCCCTACTGATACCAGGTGCAGAGAAAGGGAGGTGAAGAAGTCTTGCCCTCCTAACTGCTGGGGAGCATTCTAGCTGTACTGCTTAAGATACTAGTTCCGGTTGAGCACACCAAAAAATCCTCAACTGATCTACAGAGAACGCCCAAGTAAGGGTTTCTTGTTTTTCAGTCACTATGATGTTCTTACATCAACAGGAACTTGCTACCTTAAGTATCACATTATGGGAAGCTCTTGTCTTATGATAATGCAGAAGACATATTTCACCGTAAACATTGAGTTATAATTTCTTATCTGATACTTTACTTAATAGCCTTGTGGAGCATCACACATTAATGCATAGAAATGATGAATAAAGGATAAATAGATCTGCTAAGCACTCGAGAATATTGGATATGCTTCCAGAAGAACAAACAAATCTGTCTTGGAAGAAATAGAGCCAGAATGCTCCCTAAAGTCAAAAGCACAGTAAGCTTTTTACTGACTAACTGATTTTCTTTGTAACAAGTAAACAACAGTTCCTATGGGTGGAGAATTTGTCGGAGCCAGCCGACGAGTCGAACAGTCCTGAGAGGGGGAGAGAGGATTGAGGAAATAAAGAGAGAGAGAAAGTCTTGGGAGGGCAGCAGTCTGATGGACTGAAGCACCCGAGTTTATTCTACACACTCCTTAGATCCATGCGGAAACAACCAGGGGTTAATTATTTCATTGTTAAGCAAGCACATTTGATACACATAGCAACTCTATCTTCTGCCAAGCCAGACATCCTTGAGAAAATTAAACCACCTGTTTTTCCCAGACCTTGCTTGCTTTCTTGTCCTTGACAGTCTGTTCAAAGCGTAAAGTCACAGAAGAAATCAGTAAACACTTAGGTCATGAGACTTCTCAGCTGTTTCAAGGCTGTCTTAATGGGCTTCAACATCTCCCCCCTTTTTTTAATTTACTGAAGACATTTTTACTCAAAAACGTCGGCAGATGACTGTTCTTGTCTTAGGTTGTCGAGTCCTGAAATCGCCCTTACCCATCATCAGTCACAGTCCTCCAGGCAACTATTACCTGTCTTAGGTTGAGAGACTCAGACTCGATCTTACCCATCTTTGACTAACCAGCCTCTCTGCCTTACACCCCTGTTTGCGGAGGGGGCAAAGTGCACAGGTGCACTTCATGAAGCTTTGTTCTTAAGGCCAGTAATTCAACCATAACCTTGTGCAGTATCATAGGGAGTATGCATAAGATCAACAATACACATACTCCTGAAAACACTTAGGTCAGGTTAATGCTTTTTCAATCTCTTCTAATACCTGTAACCCTTTTTCTGAATACCAAGGCCCAGTAATATTCACTGGCAACATAACAAAAGAAGGTTCATACAAAATGGCGACAACAATACCTTCAGGGGTCCAGGTAATACAATTAGACAAATTGCAATTATTACAAGACATGTTAAATCATCATGATTTATAGTAATATTCCCTGCCAAAAGTACATAAGGCGATGGTACGCAGGCAATAATGTTTCCTTGCAGCCTGGAGGAAGGGCCCATAAGCTTCACATCCCCCAAAGCAGTCCCTATTTTCCACCATTGAGTTTGTGGAAAACCAGTCTGACGACCAGAGTCCTGCAGACAGCCCTGTTTCCCATTCGGCAGTATTTTTTTGAGTATTGTCATGGTTGCCGGACCAATCGATGACATATCTCTCTTTTGTGATGTTATACCGGATGGGCTTGTCTGTTGGACACGATCTCCACAGTATGGTTTTATTATTCTTTCGAGTCTCTAGTCCACAAGGAGAAAAAGACTGCGGAGTGGGTGAGATTATATTTCCATCACTTTGTACAGGGAGGGTAATGCACATGGTTTGTACGCTGCTTCTTGTTGTCTGATATACCCGTCTGCATCCCTCGCGGCGGATATTTTGACTCTTATGTACACATAGGGGAAGTCCCACTCCATGTCCTGAATAGATATAATTCGAGATCGTTTGTGGCTGCATATGTCTTGTGGCTGGCTGTCCTAAAAGACGTGAGTCATTAACCCACACTGTGATTTCCAGCCCTTCCCAGACAGCAGGGTGTAGGAGTGGTGGATCAGGAATGTAAATCTAGTACTGCTCACTGCACGATGTCCCCAGAAGCACTCTGAGGCAAATTACCATCTGCATGGTTTGCAAACTGCACCAACCGTTCAGGCAGCCACCACGCTCCATCAGCATCCTGCAGTAAAACAGAAACATGCCCTCGTCCCCATATTAATACTGGGGTGGGGCCATGCCATGAGGCAAAACAAGCCAATGATATCTCTTCATAGGCTCTTTAAAGTTGGTGGAATCTTTTACAATCATTTGGATCCAACGGGATAGTGTAAAAACAATTTTTAAATCTAAAATGATCTTATATGTATTGGCTGGACTAGCAGAGGGGAAGGGAGGCCAGGCTGCAAGGCTTCCATAAGTTGCATAGTATCATTAATAGCTCCTTTACTGTTTTTCCTTGCAAAGCAGCTGCTATAGCAAGCCCCTGAGTAAAGGAAGGTCCAATGTCCGAGCATAGTCTGATATAATCGGACAAGTTTCCCTTTTTTCTAAAAGGTCTCAGCGCTGCCTGACAGGCAGTATTTGCATTTTCAAAAGGCAATTGTTTCCATTCTGCAGGGGCAAGCACCGCTCCAAAAAGTATCTTATAAAGATTAAATGAAAGGAGCGGTTGGGCCATTTTGGACACAAGCAACCTTGAGTTCCTTTAGCTGTTTGAAAGGAATTGGAGTATGATCTCTAACCAGATTACCCTGAGCATCCTGTCTCTCAATCACAGGGAACAGCATACTGAACTCCCCTATATCCCCTCCTTGTTCTGCTTCAGCATGTACGGCAGCACTAAGATAGATCCTTTCCCTGGAGCCCTAGTCACAACTGGTGCTACAACTGGCAAGTCTTCTAGAAAAGGATTATTTTCGCCGAGTGCACTCTGAGGCCTCTGAGATACCTTGGCCCCCGTAAGTTTTGGCACACATTCCTGGGCCTCTATCGGACCGTGCTTTTCTATTAAGTTAAGTCGCATCTCCCTCACTTTTGCTGCTAAGGATGCATAAGCTTCCTCCCAGCCTACCACCTTTGCTTCATCCTGGCAGGACTCCTGAGTCTCTTGCACTGGGTTATGATTCTCAGGCTGAAGCGCTTCGGAGGTGGCAAAAATTCCTAAGTCCTCATCCTGATAATGTGCCACCTCGTCCTCTAACTGCTTCGCATCTCCAGGATCAAGGGGTTCCTCCTGCTCGCTTTCAAAGCCCTCAGGGTGACTTTTCAGCGGCTTCAGCGGCGGAGGGGGAGGTGGTGGAGGTGCAGAAGGAACTTTAATTTCACTTTTGGTCGAGCATGCAAATGAATTATTCTCACCCCGGAGTCCCTCATGCCTAGGGTCCAGGCTATCCCTCACTACATTCCACAGACTAAACGTGTCTATGGGAACCTTACTAGGTCCATTAGCAGTATAGTGATCTTCTAACCATTGCCCTACTTTTTGCCAAGTTTCAATATTTACAGTCCCGTCCTCAGGAAACCAAGGATATACCTTAACCACAAATTTGAAAAACTTCTCTAATCTTTGGTAGCTTACTTTTGCTCCTCTAACTTTTAACATATTTTGAAGCATATTCACAAAGATCTTTTTGCTATTCCCTTGTCCTATTTTTCTCCCAATAGCTACTCACCACACACCAATCTCTTCGTGTACACCTTTGTAATCCATGGTGTCCTTCACTTGGTCCCCCGTGCTCAGGATCGCTGTTCGGGCGCCACTTTGTCGGAGACAGCTGATGAGTCGAATAGTCCTGAAAGGGGGAGTGAGGACTGAGGAAATAAAGAGAGAGAGAAAGTCTTGGGAGGGCAGCAGTCTGATGGACTGAAGCACCCGAGTTTATTCTACACACTCCTTAGATCCATGCAGAAACAACCAGGGGTTAATTATCTCATTGTTAAGCAAGCACATTTGATACACATAGCAACTCTATCTTCTGCCAAGCCAGACATCCTTGAGAAAATTAAACCACCTGTTTTTCCCAGATCTTGCTTACTTTCTTGTCCTTGACAGTCTGTTCAAAGCGTAAAGTCACAGAAGAAATCAGCAAACACTTAGGTCATGAGACTTCTCAGCCATTTCAAGGCTGTCTTAATGGCCTTCAACAAGAATTCTAGTTTGCAATGCTTTCATGATGCAGGCCATGAAGGTAGGTATCACATCAGAAATGTTTGCTTCAAACTTCTTGTCTGATTAAAATAAATGCAATCATTCAGTCCAGGAAAAAGACAAAGCTGCTTTCAAAGGAAAAGCTGGAAATGATCACCTGATACTTAATCTGTGCAAGAAAGATACCATTTGGGACCACAGTAAAGGGAAAGGTGTCTGTAGCACCTTGTCACCTGTCCAGATTTTCTCTGTCAAACCCAGTCACCTGGCTACTCAGTCTCAGTGAGTCATTCATACACCACTGCTGGAAGCAGGAAAAGGCAGGCATTCACACTAAGTCCACGGTGGGCAGAACGACAAGGAAAGCCCCCAACGGCTCCTATTGGCTCTGTTCACAGACTTTCATTAACAAGGGAGCGATTTTTCTAATCAATGTTGCTGAAAGAGAGCTTTGTTTATCATCTGCCAGGGTGAGATCAAGGCCCCTTCAGAAGTACGCAGGAAGGACTTTTTTTTTTGCTCTCCACATTTTGAATTTGTTTCTTATAAGGAAATCTGGTGAGCTTAATTTTTAAAAGACAGACATAGGAGGGGTAGTCTGGTTTGTAACATAATTTGTCTTCTACATGGTTTGTAATTTTGAACTGTCCCCCCCCCCTCTCTCCTTGCTCTTGTCTTTTCCTTAATTATAACTATCATTAAATTGTCCATTCAAAGGTACATTGCCTCACTCAGTCTTAGCTATTGCTCCAGCCTGGCCCATATAATCTATCTAAGGGTGGGTCCCCTAGAGCACAGTGAGAGGAATCTTGGCACATTGCCCTCAGCCCACCCAAAGTCACGGGCACTGTACATCTGCTGAGTGGCACAGAATGTAGGAACTAAGGTGGCTGCCACAGCTTTTTGCCAAGTGTCCCCTCTTCTGCTCTGACCACCCTCTCTCTGGACCCTTTGTCAGAGAAAGGCTTCTGATTTCTGTTTGAGTTCCAAGAATTCTGGCCTTTCCCCAATTGTCCCAGTGACCTTCATGGGTTATGACATGTCCCTGTCCCTCTGACATCTGTATGTAACTTGGTAAAGGGCCAGGTGTAAATATAGAAGCCATGACATGGCCCCACTGCTTTACACGAGTAGGGATAGGAAGTATTCATTGAATGTCTTCTTTTAGCTGATTTTTTATGGAGTAAAAAAAATCATTCTAATAAACTGGACCAAATAAGAGGAAGTTCGGGACTTGCAGGTTAATCCTAATGTTACTTCACCAAAAAGGTAGGCTATTAACAGGAAGTGAGATAGTTAAGGTTTATTGTGCCAACCTGGCCAATGAACAAATGTGGGATCAATTGAAGGGCAGAGAGATAAATGACTCAGTGAGCCTCGCCTTTCTGGTTCTCGGTTTCTTGCTCTCTGATGCTCAGACAAGGGTGCAGCTGCATTAGCCAGTTCCCTGCTTCAGCTGGCAAGACTCACTTCCTGTGAGACCTCCCTGAGGAGAAGTCACATGGACCTACCCCAGTGCAGCCCTGGGTGCTGGAGCAGCCATGTGGAGACCTCAGCCAGGGCTGATATGCTTACGTGTTCACTGATTCAGCTTTCCTCTTGGAGTTGGCATCACTGCATGTGTTTTGTGAGTTTGAGGAGGACTTTGTAGATCGGTGTCAGCATATGGGCTAATGTTGGATTTATGGGCTTGGACAGTGCTGCTGGTGTGTGTTGGGATGCTTTCTTAATATACAGTTACCCTTTCTATAAAAACCCTCTCTTACACATATGAGTTGCTGTGGATTTGTTTTTTCCAGTTTACCCAGACTAACACAGGAAGCAAATGAGATTTCACTCCAGAAAGACCTTTGCTGGGCCTCCCTTAGAAAAGTTGGTATAACAACCACTTAAGCCTCATGTCCGCTGTTTGCCTCTGAAATCCAGAGAGGGCACGAGAATTATTTGAACACCAAATCCTCTTGATAGAGGTATTAATGACATGATTTTTAAAACTGTGTTCTCAGAACCTGTAGGGGTTCCGAGGTATCCCCTCAAAGGCCCCATAGGACACAAAGCAAAGAGTTGACAGAAACAGAGCTCTGCTTCCACCCCACCCCACCCCACTCCTCTACTTCCAGATACAGTGTTACCCATTTTCTTCCTATATTGGGCTTATGGATGAGGAGGTTTCCTAGTTAGGGTGCTTTGGTGGAAAATGACAGTAACCAAACCACAGGAAACAGAGTAGAAAGTTGTGGTAGTCACCTAATCTGGTGTCAATTTACGGATTAAGGAGTCTAGGCTGTCAATCTGGAGATAGCCAATGAGACTTCTGTGTGGACATGGCCTTCTCCTGAGAATTCTGGGAAATTTGTAAATTCTTTCTTGGAGGCAGGAGACACTCGCTCTCTCTGCCACTCCCAGGCAGACATTGCAGAAGACAAGCCACATGGACACAACCAGACCTCTGAAGCCAGAGAAATCACGAGAGACCCCTGCCAGCACTGAGATGCTTACAATGCCACTGGACCTAAAGACTTTCTACCCAGTGGCTTGTGATCCTCTGCATTTAGCATCATTGCATGTGTTTTGTGAGTCTGAAGAGGACTTTATAGATTGGTATCAGACATATGGGATAATATCAGACTTAAGGACTTGATCTGGACTGGGCTGGGATGTTTTCTCAATGTTCAATTGCTCTTGTGTATAAAGCTCTTTCTTTTACACATAGGTGTGTCCATGGATTTGTTTCTCTAGTCGACCCAAACTAACACAAAAGAAAATTTGTTGGAAGTCTGAGGAGATATGAAGAAAGCTGGGAGGAAGCAGGTAACTACAGCAGATCTCTGCAAAAAGGCTCATAAGTCTCTCCTCTACTGCTGCATTAAGGAACTCAGACTTTTTCTTCAGACCATTTTCTGTACCTTTCTATCAGCTCTCTCAGGAGTCTACAGCCATGGCACAGTCGTGGTGAGAGGCAAGGCATGGCAGAGCGAAGAGAGGCAGCTGGTTCAGCCATTGCACCAAGACGGTTCCAAGGAGTGAACAGTGCAGCAGAGGTGAACCAGCACACGCTGGTGGGAGGGAAGGCGAGCAGGGCTGGAGAAAACTCAAAACTCATGGCCCCAAAACAGCCTCTTGGCCGTTTCACAGATGACACCCTAGCCCCATGCTTTTCCACTTGGGGATCCTTCCGTGGAGCAGCAGAGAGTGCGTTCAGAGACAAGTGATAGCAAGAAACATGTCGAAGAAAGAGAACAGTAGCTCACTGTCATTTCAAAAGCAACATGGGGACTCCGGCTTCCAAAAAATAGTACCCTAAAGAGTCCCAACCCCTAGGTTTTCCTGTTACCAAGTTTCTCCTTGTCAGTTTATGTACTGTAACCTAAAGTTGGGTGGACTGCTGCTTGGGTTCAGTCCTGGGTCACTGAGCTTGTAAAGCTTTCAGCAGAATTTGCCTCTGTTTTATTGCTAATGAAAACCCAGCATTAGCAGTAGGCCCTTTGTTGTTGCTCGAATCTACTTTCCCTTGATTAATAACTCAAGTTTTAGTAAGTTATTGAAATATTCTGCAGATAAACTTCCCCAAGATATTGTATGAAAGGGCAGAAAATGGGAGAAGAATCTTTCTTTCTTTCTTTCTTTCTTCCTTCCTTTCTTTCTTTCTTTCTAGTTAATTCCAACTCATGTGTCATGTGTGAGTAGGGGCTATATTGCCTAAGATTTTATTTTCATCTATTTTTAATCATTTTATTAGGGGCTCATACAACTCTTATCACAATCCATGCATACATCAATTGTGTAAAGCACATCTGTACGTTCATTGCCCTCATCATTCTCAAAACATTTGCTCTACACCCAAGCCCCTGGCATTAGGTTCCTTTTTTCCCCTCCCTCCCCACTCTCCCCTCCCTCATGAACCCTTGATAATTTATAAATTACTATATCTTGCACTGTCCGATGTCTCCCTTCACCCACTTTTCTGTTGTCCATCCCCCAGGGAGGATGTCACATGTAGATCCTTGTAATTGGCTACCCCTTTCCAACCCACCCTCTGTATACCCTCCCAATATTGCCACTCACACCACTTGTCCTGAAGAGCTCATCCGCCCTGGATTCCCTGTGTTTCCAGTTCCTATCTGTACCAGTGTACATCCTCTGGTCTAGAAAGACTTGCAAGGGAGAATTTGGATCATGATAGTGGGGGAGGAGGAAGCATTTAGGAAGTAGAGGAAAGTTGTATTTTTCATTGTTGTTACATTGCACCCTGACTGGCTCATCTCCTCCCTGATACCCATCTGCCAGGGGATCTCCAGTGGCCTACAAATGGGCTTTGGGTCTCCACTCTGCACTCCTGCCCTCATTCACTATGGTAAAATTTTTTTGTTCTGATGATGCCTGAAACCTGATCCCTTTGACACCTCATGATCACACAGGCTGATGTGCTTCTTCCATGTGGGATTTGTTGCTTCTGAGCTAGATGGTCGCTTGTTTACCTTCAAGACTTTAAGACTCCAGATGCTATATCTCTTGACAGCCAGGCACCATCAGCTTTCTTCGCCACATTTGCTGATGCACCCATTTGTCTTCAGTGATCATATCATGGAGGTGAGTACACAATGATATGATTTTTCTTTCTTTGATGCCTGATAACCGATCCCTTCTGCACCTCGTGAGGGAGGAGAGTATTTCTGTATATTTCTAGACACCTGAGGAAGTGCCCCAATTTCGTAGACTCATAGCTGTTTGCTGGTCCTTTCAGGTTTTTTGAGATGCAGATGGGACTGATTATTACTCTTTTAGACCTGTATGTGAATGAGTTGAGAAATTTTATTCTATGGCAATAGACTGAGGCATGTAGGCTCCCAGATAACTCAATCTGAACCTCAGGTCAGAGGGTCTAAGAAACTTTCATTGGTAAGCTCTATAAACGCTGCTGTTGCTAGGTACCATTGTCAGCTCTGATTCATATGTACAATAGAAAGCAGCACAGCATAGTTGGCCACCACCCTCACAGTGATTTCTGTGTTTGAATCCATTGCAGCCGCTGTGTCAATTCATCTCATTGAGCATCTTTCTCTTTTCCGTTATCCAAGATTACAAATGCCAGCATAAAAAGTCATTCAAAGGAGGAATAACATCTCTCACAAGCAAATTATTCAGATCCTGCTTATATTGAAGTACCCTAGATACAATATAATCCGTCTAACCTACTCCGCTTGCTAGGGATTAGTGAATGCAGATGGGTAAGTGATAAACTGGGAAGGCACTGGGAAAAGGAAAGGAAGATAACATGAATCACCAGTACCTGCTGACTCTGCACGGCTTCCTGCGCACAGAGCCGAGCGTCAGCACATGATAGGTGCTTACCGAATAGTAGAATGATAATGTTGTGGTTTTCATACATGATCATCTCATCTCCAGGTTTTGGCTTAATCTCTCAAACCTGAGACATCATAAAAAGTACTTCTCCGGCTCACTCTTATTCATTTGTCCTGTAAATTCATATAGTAGATATAGCTAAGTGAAGGGAATTTTTTTTTCAGGTGATATCACATGAGATCTTTCTTAAAAGCTTTTCTGAACTTGGAAAAGGAGAAAACATTTAAGAGCAAGTCAATTTCTACAGAAATGTAACAGCAGTTGTTGTTATAGATCATATATGTATAAGAAAGGGCTTTGTATCAAGAAGTAATTATATATCAAGAAAGGATCCCAGTCCAGTCCAACTTAAGACCTGAAGTCTAATGCTAGTCCATAAGTCCCTCATCAGACTCACAAAGTCACATGCAATAATGCAGAATGCAGGAAAATCACAGGCCAGTGGTGGTGGTGGTGGTGTGTGTGTGTGTGTGTGTGTGTGTGTGTGTGTGTGTGCGCGCGCGTGCATGTGCATGTGGAGTTGTGTGAATCCAAGGCCAGTGGAAACATGGCAGGGCTCCAGCAGCTCCCACGGTCAGTGGCACAGTGCGCAGCAGGCAGCACGGTGAAGCAGTACTAAGAAGCACTACCTATTAATTGAAAAAAATTATTAGACCACTGTGATAGTTAGGTTTACTGTGCCAACTAGGCCTCTGGAGGACATGTTGGCAGAGTTTAATCAGGTTGAAGCTTGATTTGAGGGCGATCAAGATAAATGCTTTCTGAGGCCGGCCTCCTATCTCTCTTTCTCCCTGGTAATCGGACTAGTGTGTTGCTGCTTGAGCTAATTTTTTGCCTCAACCATGTGATGCACTACCTATGGGCCAAGCCAACTTGTGGATTGTGTCACCTTGCTGTGCATCACTAAAGCTTGAGGGTCATTCAAGACCTGTTTCACCATACTGCTGGTGGATTGTGTCACCCTGCATATATTACTAGAGTTTGAGACCCCCATCAGGGTTTGCTTCACCATAATCCCAAACTGCTTACTCTTGCTGCTCCACCCTGCTGCCGGAGGGCCAACTTCACTGTCTGCTTCCTTGACCTTGGACTGGCAGCTTAAGTGAGTTGAAGAACCATCAATATATTAACTGTTCCGTGAAAGTGAGCTGAACTGAGTCTTCTGTACTGCTGTGTGGTGGACTAATTAGCCATTATATTCCTTCTATATATATATTCATAAGTATCCTGGTTTTGTTTCTCTAGAGAACCCTGCCTAACACAACCAGAGAAAGAGTTTTTGCCAAGGCACCCTATAAAATTTATTTGTATATTGTTTGTATCTTGTACTCAGTGATTTACGAGTTCAGAAGGATAGAACATGGTCAAGTTAACATAGCTGACCTGAAGTTGGTAATTGTCTTCATGATGGTGACTTGGAGCTAAGCAAATGGAGAGGTTGAAAAGGGTTACTTTCGAACCTATATATAACTTAATATTATGTAGCTATAATATTACATATTATAGAAAGAACTATAATGAGGCTATTTTTATCCATATATTATCTCTTTGAGGTAGGTAAAGGAACCCTGCTGGCATATTGGGCTATTGGTTAGGTTGCTAACTGTAATATTGGAGCAAGATCAAATCACACCACTTTTTAATATTAAAGAATAAGTCTTGTATTATCGATAGCTGGGCAGAGAGAGGATAGTGCTTGAGAAAACACTCTCAACCCTGACCAAGGGTGGTAGACAGGCTTTATACAATAGTTAAACCAGGGGGCTAGATTGGGAGGGAACATTCAGTAGTTACATTCTTTGCTTATCAAACAGGCAAGATATTGGGAGGAGATCAGGAGAGGACACCTGCAGATGAGTCAGGATCTCTCAAGATTGACTACATTACTTACTTACCTGGCAGACTGGTTAGGGGGATATCAGTGGGGTGGGACAACGTCTGACAGGAGGTCCGATGGGCTTATCTGGCAAGAGCATTTGTGTATGAGTCATAGTTTGGCAGGCTATCAGGTGGAGCTAGGGACAGCACGGTTGAGCTCAGACAAGGTGGCAATTTTAACAATATGGAGTTCTTCAAGTTGAGCTGGGCTATGACATTCTCCGTTGTTTTAGTGAAGGGAGTCAGAGCATTTGATGCAGGTTTCTGAGCTAAGGAGCTGTATTGGGCTTAGAGAGCCATGAGGCGGGAAGATAGTTTGCGGTTCTAGACAAAATTTACAAGACTGTTTATGAGGCACGGACCTATAAGCAATGCTGACGGCATCAAAACCAAGGGGGGCTGCAATACCAGTTAATAAGGGGGTTGACCAAGGCTTCCAATGAAACATTCTCGGATAGCCATATTCCTGTTATTCCCTGTCTCTGTGATGCTGGTTTCACTGGTCTGTTACTCTTTGCAGAGCATCTTCAGTCACTCCAGAGAAGTTTGTGTAAAAGCAAGTCTCCCCTTGGGCTGCACATGACCCTCTCTGAGAGGGAGACAATAAGTCTAGGCCCCTATGTTTTAGAAGAACGACCTCAGCTAGTGACTTGACTTCCTTGTGGAAGAGGTTAACCAGAGACTGCAAACAATCAAGTTCTTCATCAACTTGTGGGCCATGACTCGGCTAGCAACTCCTTTTATTAAGGCAGCTGTAGACAGGGCTGCCGTGCCAGCTATGCCTAAACCTAACACAGGAACCACAAACACGGCAGTCCTTTTATTCTATATATTAGCTCTGGGTGGAGGTGGGAGATTAAATTAAGCCCTTCTGGGCCACTAATAGCATATACCTGGGGCAATATGTGAACTAAGCATAAAACAGGTTTATTTTGGAAAAGAGAGGGTTGAACACATTAGGTGAGTCTGGTGGTGCAAGCTAACCAAGTTGCATTGGGAGCATAATAACTAAGGGACTTATCAAAAATAGTTGCTCAGCTACATTATGAGGCAGTTCCATAATCTGTTGTCAACTTGAGACTATTAAGAGTGACGGGGGTGGTGTTTAGCCTGTCAATCGGGTCACAGTTTGATGACCACATGATGATCTCATTTGGGAAGCTCCTTGGAGATAAATAGCTCACTGGAGGCCAGAGACTGATTCATTCCTTGCAAGACATTCCTGTTGACAAGCCACATGGAACTATGCTGATGGCAGCCAGAGCCTTGGAGCTGGAGGAGCCACATGGAGACTCACGCGAACCCTTAGATGCTTCCACCACCACTGGATCCACAAGACTTTCCACCCACTGACCTATGATCTTCCTGCACTAGGTGTCATTTCATGTGCTGTGAGAGTCAGAAGAGGAATTTACAGACGGATGCTGGACATACGGGCTAATATCAGACTTATGGACTTGATCTGGACTGGGCTGGGATATTTTCTTAATGTACAATTACTCTTTATGTAAAACTCTTTTCTATATACATACAAGTGTATATGAATTTGTTTCTCTAGTCTACCCAGACCAGGGGTCCTCAAACTTTGGCCCACAGGCCACATGCAGCCCACTGATGACATTTATCCAGCCCACTGGGTGTTTTTGGCCCATTTTGTTTTTTACTTCAAAATAAGATATGTGCAGTGTGCATAGGAATTTTTTCATAGTTTTTTTAAACTGTAGTCCAGTCCTCCGACAGGTCTGAATGACAGTGAACTGGCCCCCTGTTTAAAACATTTGAGGTTCCCTGAGTCAGACTAACACATGAGCGTGAATATATAGAATTAGATACATTATAAATCAGGAAGCTACACATGAAGAATTTCCAAAAATCTTTCCTAGTGTTCAAGGTGGGTATTTTATGGGACACCTGGTAAAACTAGCAACGGGCTGGATATTACTCCCAATCCTATATAATAAGGGGTCTCACACATAAACATAGGCAACAGTTGGCCTATAGCTCTTGATGATTGAACTTGAGGAAAGAATGTATTTTGGTTATCATAGACAAAATAGTGGGGGTGGGGAAACCTTTGGGGACTACGGGGCCCTGGGTTTAGCAGGGACATAGGATTCAGTGACAAAGCGGGATAGATGGGGATTGAACAGAGGTCTTGCAGTTCTGCAATTGGGCAATGGGGCACACATCTTACATACAGTCATTGAATAGTAAACAAAAGTCCAACTTGACTTCCAGAAATGAAGATCCAGTTGGTCTGGGATGCCATGAAGTTGCTGCTGGCTTGGAAAATGAGCTGCAGCCTCCTGGGGAACAGGTGCAAGGTAGCCTTCCTCTCCAGGCAGAGAAGAGTTGTGTTTGGTCTGGCCTGCCTTTCCAGGCTCTGGTGTCTACAAAACTCCAAGAGGGACACAGGACCTCAACAACGTCATGGCAACCTGAATGGCCATTTCGACTTCCAGGACATAAGTGAAAAAGGGCAATGCTGGAGGTCTTTCTCCTCAGAAAGGCCTCCGCCCCCGGCGTTCTCAGCACAAGAAGAGTTTTGGCCAACTTTGAAAGCTGAGCCAGATCATGCATGGAACCCCAAAGAAAAGGTGGCAGGATCACATTTTGAGTTTTTGACAACACTCTCAAAAGGCACACAAAGGCCATGGGTCCATGAGAGGTTTTGAACTTGAAGTCCTGTTTTAAAAGAGGTTAAGGTGAAGACGTAACTGGAAAGGGCTGGCACCAATAAGCAGCTCCTAAGGAAGCCGACTGGCTGGAGGAGCCAATTTCGCCTGAGCTTTACTTTAAATGGTCGGCAGATGAAACTGCTTTTCAGCTGTGGAGGGTCCTGGCTTGGCATGGCAGAAATGAATGCAGGAAGGCCAGCCAGCACTTTTGGGAGTATCAGAGTGGTCAGGAGGATGGCACAGGGGGTTCATAGAGTAGGTTCAAGTCCTTTCTTGTAAACAGCATCCCTGGGCTGGAACGGATGACCAGGAGTGGTGACAGAGAGAAGGAGTCTGAGTGGTACCTGCCAGAGAGACTGGAGATACTTGAGTCGGGATTGATTAGTCACCCTAGTGAGGTTGGGACTGGTAAGTCAAGGCAACAGGGTCTGGGGTGGGGGTGGGGTCATTGAAAAAGGGTGACATTGTCCCTATAGGGGGTATGCTGTGCCTGTGCCTGAAAAAGGGTAAGGGGGGGAACATTGGCCACTTTTCCCAGGTCTCTGGAATTTACTTAACCAATCCAACTTAATGGCCCAGACTCATGCCTCTACCTGCTCAGAGCTCTGAGGTTGGTAGGCACAATGAAGCTTCTATTGGATAGCAAGTGCCTTTGTTAGACCTTGAGAGAACTGGGATGTATGCATAGGCCCATTGTCAGACTGAATAACAGCAGAAGTCCATACCTAGAAATAATTTCATTTAGAAATGTTAGGTCTCTCAGAGATAAGAGACCGAGTGAGATCTTTAATTAATTGATTGATTGAGGGAGGTAAGGTTTGTAGGGAACAGGAAATCAAAGGAAATGAGGTAAAAGGAGTTTAGGATAAAGAAAGGTTAGATAAAGAAAGGTTAGAGCCAACTCTTTGTTGAAAGCCAGAGAATTAGCTAATTTAAAAGGTATAAAGACCATGGGAGCCGCTATTACATTAGGAAAATTAAGTTTAATACAAGCCCACTAACAAATTATGAGAGTTTTCCAGGGAAAGAGTTAAAGGGCTCTGGTGCCACAGCCCCACTTCTGCTGCGGAGCCAGAGCCAGAAGTTGTCTGTGAGGAAGTCCGAGAGAGAAAGAGAGAGAGAGAAAGAGAGAGAGAGAGAGAGAGAGAGAGAGAGAGAGAGAGAGAGAGAGAGAGAGAGAGCCAGCCCGAGCCCACAGGGCAAGAGCAAAGAACAGCAAGAGAACAAAGGACGTTCTCGGGTATTGTCTTTGGGCCATCTATACATTGAGGTAGACATGATGAATCCTGAGCATTTTTCTGGGTGGTGCGGATAACGCCAATGGGCTGGGTGCCAGCTTTGGAGAGGTGATGTCACTTGTTTGGATGAGAAGATGGGCAAAATAAGCTTTGTAAGCAGAAGCAATGTCACTGCTGTCCTTAGTAACGCCACCTAGAAGAAGGAACTTTGTAACAACTGAGGCAGTGACATTCCTGGTGGGGAGGATTTCAGCCCACTCAGAGAAGGTGTCTAGACAAAACAGCAAATGCTGATCCCCGACAGCTGGTGGCTTAATTCCCGTGAAGTCCAGTTCCCAATATTCACCGGGGGCTATTCTGTGAAGGGGGGGTTCCTGGAGAGGACCCTCCTGGCATTCCCTTGGGCACCCAGTTCCCAAGTAAGTGCCAGAGGTGAGGTGCCCAGTATATTGGAGACAGACGCTGGAGCAACGTGGTGGCTTCCAGATGGACTGTGCTGTGGAGTTGCTTTACCAACAGTTGGGCTACAGCTTCCGGCAGAAGCAGTCATCCATCTGAGAGCACATTCCAATAGCTTTTCCCAGGGAGGGCCTGCAGTTGCTGAGCTAGCTGTAGTTCTCCTGCCGAGTCAGTGGGAGGGTCAAGCAGGCAGACAGGAAGCACTGTGGGAGCAGCAGAGTCGGCCAGATGGTTACTAAGGCCTTCCAGCATGTCAGTGCTTTGGTGGCCTCTGCAATGCCTGACAGCTGCCTTTAAAAAAAATGCTCATAGCCTTTATTAACCAGTACCGTTCTGTGTCTTCTGGCTTGTGGAAGCAGGAGGTCAGACAGCACTGGCCGCAGTCATGTCTGTCAAAGGGGCTGGTCATGAAAACCCCAGCACCACACTGGTCTGAAGGGCACGTGCGCCGATGGCGTCTGATTTTGCCATTTTCATCCACCTTACAGTATTTTAAGACGGCCAGCTTAACCTTCTTTCTCTTATGCTTGTTCTTCTTGGGAGTGGTGTAGGACTTCTTCCTTTTCTTCACACCGCCACGAAGTCTCAGCACAAGATGAAAAGTGGACTCCTTCTGAATGCTGTACTCAGACAAGGCACGTCCATCTTCCAGCTGCTTGCCAGCAAAGATCAGCCGCTGCTGATCAGGAGGAATTCCCTCCTTGTCCTGGATCTTGGCCTTCACATTCACTATCATATCTGAGGGTTGGAACTCAAGAGGGGTGGTCTTCCCCGTAAGGGTCTTCGCAAAGAACTGCATCCTGGCGGCAGCTCCACGGGAGATGGCGTACCAGAAAACGACAGCTCCCTTTGCTGGCAGCCAAACTGCCTCTAGGAGGGCTAGAATTTCCTCTTTGCTTTTAATGTGCGTTCCATCTGAAGGAAGGAACCCTCTTTCTTTGTAAATAGCTGCATGTACATGAATCGTGGCAAAAGAATATTTACTGTCTGAGTAAATATTGATAGGCTTCTCTTTTCCCCACCTCAAGGTTTGTGTGAGAGCTATTGGCTCAGCTTTGGGGGCTGAGGTGCCTGGTCCTAGCACTTGGGCCCAATAACAGGTTCACGGTGGTTGCGGTGGCTCGGCTTTTCTTTGTCCTCATGTACAAAGCTGCTCCCATCTGTCAGAGAGTGGTATCTACCTGGGGCCAGGACTGGTTGGTCAGGTCTCTTACAAAGACTGGGACATGTCCAGCAGGTCCTGGAAGTCATGCAGGGGCACCTGTCTGGAGTCATTGTCTGAGAGGAGGGTTAATACTTGGTGTCGCTCTGAAGAACAAGCTGTGGGTGGTCCAGCAACAGGCTTGGTATTGCGTAAGCCTGGCATTTGACATCCACCGGAATCCGGGTCCCTGTACTAGTGACTCCATGGGAGCTGCTATGATCTTGGCCAAGTGTGAACTTGTCAGCCACTGCTCGGAGGCACGCGGGCCATCCAGAGGACACTGGATCCAATCGAGTTGACAAGTAGGTAACTGGCTCTTTCCAGGGACCTAGTGTTTGGGTAAGGACCCCATTTGCCACTTTCTTGCACTCATGCACAAATAGATGGAATGACTTGTGTGAATCCAGGAGTGCACACATAGGGGCAAACGAGACAGGACTTCTTTGAGAGTTAGAAACGCGTTTGCTGTATCTCGCCCTCGGCTAGCGGCCCTGGTCCAGCTTTGCCTCAGAAAGGGCAATATCTGGGCAACGTCTTCCAAGCCTGGGGCCCACAGTCTACAATAGCCCACGCTTCCTGAAGATTCCCAGAGCTGCCTTTTTGTTTGTAGAGGTGGGGTTTGCAGGTGGGCTGTTTGACGAGGTGAGGTTAGCTCATGCTTCCCTGTTTGATGCAAAACTGGGCCTCCTTACTAGATAGATCAGAGGAGGAGATGACAGCACGGAGTTTTAGCAGAAGGAGTAAGGGCTATGTGGAACCACAAGGAATGAGTGAGAAAGTTTTGTGTCCAAGATTTACAATTCTTGTAGTAGAGAAAAGGTCCAATTTAACCTGGCCAGTGGTTCCTTGAATCTGTACTGTTGCTAGAGAGGGTCCATGAAGCTATTTAAGAACAGAAAGTATCTACTAGAAAGATTGGCCCCCAATATTTGCTGTGACCCTGGGCTCTTGGGGACCTAGTAACTCAGAGCCCCAGCCTCCCTATTCAGAGGAAGTCTTGAGGCAGTACAGTGAGGATAGAGATAGGCTGAGAAGCAGGCATGAGGTTGGGGCTCTCATTTTTTCCAGGGGACTGTTTGCTGACTATAAGCCCATTGGTGTCTATTGAGGGGAGTTTGGGCTGCGTGTGCTTGTGGGTTGTTGAGAGACTACTAGGCCATTAGATGGCAGTGCTGTGTCGACTAGGGAGCCTGGCAGTGGGGAAACTGGCAGGCCGATGTTGTTTGGATCACAGTAACTAAGATTTTAATTTTTGTTGTTTGGCACTTGGCTGCCTTGGCAGCTGACAAGGTGGGCTATTTCTGTCTCTAGAGGTCCAGTTATTAAAAACTTTTTGTGCAGTCTCCACGAGGTGGCCAATGTTCACACTAGCACAGTATTATAATTTTTATACCTTTTTTTGGATGCCAGGTGTGGAGTGTAGGACAACGGCTACGTTGACTGCCCGAGCATTTTCAGAGACCTTTTGGGGACATTCAAGGAATGCACTGGGAGACTCTTCTGGTTCTTGGATGACTTCAGTTATTTTGGATAAATTGGTGGGCTTTCTTTGTGGCTTTTATGCCTACCGGAAGTGTCCAGGGCCTGCCACCCCGCCACAGGAAGTGGGGTCCCAGCCACGGAAAGGTGGAAGGAAGTCTGAGAGAGCATTTAGCTTCTCGGCTTGGGGTCCCGGCATCGAGGGAGTGTGGTCTTAGGGACTTCAGCTGGAATCGTTCACGCCTCTGAAATCAAAAGGATGAGACGGAGCTGATGACGATCTTCTTAAGTGGGGTGGCGAGTGCGGAAAATGGATTCATTCAGGGAGATTAGGACTTGGGTTGTTTTTTGTTTGTGGGTTTGTTCTTTAAGTGGGTTTGGGGCTCTCCAGTTAGACAGGTCCAAAGAGGACAAGGGAACATAGGCCACGAGAGGGTGACCTGCTGAGCCATGGGGAAGGCCCAGCCTGTCACAGGGAAGGACCGGGCATGGGGGACCTAAATTCAAGGGAAACTCTGGGTCTGGGTGTGCGATGGTGGGCCGGGAGGTGGGAGGTTAAGAGGGACGATGAGGAGAAGGTAAGGAAGAGGTTGAAGAAGAGACTTGGGAAGGGGGAGCTGAACGGGGAGGGGGATACCCTGTGTTGGGGCCCAGGGAAGGCACTGAGGGCGAGTGAGGTGCTGGAGGAGGCGGACAAGATAGCTTCAGCCACCAATCCTGAGAGAACTGCCACTTTTGGTTGGGTGGTGGGGCGACAGGTCTTTGATAAGAGATTTCTAGTTTGGGGGCCAGAGCTAAATGCTTTTTCATTCACGGGGAGGAGATTCAGTTAAAGCGAGTCCCTGATCAATGTAGGAAAACTGATGGGGTGGCCTTGGTGGCCATCGTCCAGCAGTTATGGAAGGGTGTGTGTGTCTCATGTGCCTTCTGGCAGCCAGCCTCACAGAGTGTGTGGAGGCACCTCAAGGAGAAGTTTGCTCCACAGTCAGTAGTGTGAGATTAGGAGACATTTTTCATTCCAAGACACTCCAGGGGAGACTGCGTGGAGCAGCAAGGGAAGGCCCCAGAGCTCCAGCAGAAAGAAGCTGCACAAGAAGGAGACATGGAATTCTTCCCATGTGAAGTCAAGGAAGGTGCCTTACAAGAGGGGGTCCCACAAAAAAATCACTGCCTGAACGGAAATGGTGGACCCGGGTACCACTTTAATTCTCCTAATGAAGAATATGGGAAAAATTTAAATCGGGCTAAGGAGATGGAGATGAGAAGGGGAGGCAATCAGGTGGGGGAGCGAGGCAGTTGCTTGGCTGGGAAAGGGAGGGGCTACAGGCATCTGCTGAGAAAACCCTCCATGGGGAGACCCGTGCATTCAGCAGGACACTGGAAGACCAGAAGAAGAGGGAGCAAACACATAGAAATGGACCAAGAGAGACTTTTTTGGAGAGGCGTCCACTCTTTAGGGGCAGTAACTGTTAACCCGAGAGCTGAACAAACCCTCCTAGGGCTACAGATAGCAAGGAGAAGCAGAAAGCAAGAGCTCCCAAAACTCATCATGGAAGCTGATGTCAGCGTTCCCGGTGTGGCGCAGAAAAAGGGTGAGAGTTTCACAAAAGTGAAACCTGCAGGTGTTCACCTGGCCGCATCTCTCTGGAGAGCATTGTCTTGGCTAAGGGGCGGCCATAGAAATGCCCACCTAGCTACCTCTCCAGGTAGAGATGGGGTCTCTGTTAGGCCACATGACTTCATGGGTCTGCAGGTGACAGCTTCAATCTCAGACCATAGCTGAAGCTGTGGGGCCTCATGGACCTGGGTACATACACACAACCACTCAGCCTGTAAACAAGCAGCTCCCTCCCCAAGAACATATGGTTTACATAGACAGTGAGTGGACCAGGGCAAGGTTCACTTGGTATCCCAAGCATATGAACACTTGGGAAGGGGGGATTCTCATCAGAATTATATTCCCCAGATACAGGAGGAACTCAAAATAGAAAGACATACCAAGGATCCAGCAGACAGAGAAGGCAGGTGAGAAAGACTGGGCGGGAGACTTGAGGGTTGCCTGGGGCCCTGGAACGTCTTCAGGGGGCACCTCCCTAGGGGCTCTCTGTGTCAGGCAGGCTCCTAAAAGGGTGGCCAGTCTGAGAAAAATGGGGGATCTCATTGGGGCCTCCAAAAATGTAACATTTTTGAACAAGATCAAACCACATCACTTTATTAAAATGAAAGAATAAGCCTTCATTATAGCTAGCTGGGATGAGAAAGGAGGCTAGCACCTGGCAAAACACTCTGACTTTGATGAAGGGCGTAGACAGGCTTTACATAAACAGAAGTTAAACCAGGGGGCTAGATTGGGAGGACTAGGGGCACGTGATAGTTACCTTCTTTGCTTATTAGGCAGGCAGGACATTGGGAGGGGCGCAGGAAGGGACACCTGCAGATGAGTCAGGCTCTGTCAAGATTGACTACATTAGGGTGGGTCAAGGTCTGTCAGGAGGTCTGGCAAGAGTATTTGTGGATGAGTCAGAGTCTATTGGGTGGGACTAGATTGCAGGCTGAAGTCATTCAAGATGGAAATTTTAACAAAATGGAGTTCTTCAAGCTAACCACAGGCGAGCAGTTTGAAACCATCTGCAAAAGAGACTTCCTGCTCCTGTAAATATTTATAGCCTTGGAAACCTACAGGGGCTGGTCTATACTGTCCTATGGGGTTGCTATGATTCAGAATAGACTCAATGGCAGTGAGGTTCTATTGTTGTTGTTGTTTGTTGTAGGCATCACAGAAGAGGGGATCCAGGCTGAGAAATACTGACTGATGTTTACAAAATCCACACCACAAGGAAGAGATTGAGCCAGAACTTATTCTAGGTTTATTTCACCTGACTCAATAGTACATAATCTGACCACTATATTCCACATTCCCTTCAAATCAGTGGTTATAGGGATCTGTGAGCAGTAGCTCTCTGCTGTGTCAATGGCCCATGAGAGTCCAATGTGAGCTGGGATCAAGTTTTTTGTTATCATTAGTAGAAAAATAGTAAATGGCCACCATTGTTGTTGTAGCTGAGTTCAATCTATGTAATCCTATACTCCTAAAACCAAGAGAAGATGCTGACTGGGTCCTCTGCTCAACTTTGTAGAGCCAGTGAAGATGACAAAGTTGGAGTCTAGCCTGCTCTGCCACTGCTTAAGCCTGAGTTCTAAGCAGTTCTTTCTTTTTCAAGGAGCCCTGGTGGTGCTGACTGGTAAACAGTATGCTGCTAAATACAATGTCAATGGCTCAAACCCACCATCAGTTCCTCAGGAGACGAATGAATCTATCTGGTCCTATAAATATTTACAGTCACTACATAGGGTCACCGTGAGTCAGAATTGGCATGGTGTTAGTGAGCTTGGTTTGGTTTTGGGTCCCTCTTCCCCGACCCCCCCAAAAGTTCAATTGTGCTGTTTTTTTTATTCAGTAATTCCAAGTTTGGGGGGAAGAGACCATGAAGAGACTTTATTTTTAAATGAATGCCACATGGGTGTAAATGAAGATAGCTCTATTGAAAAGAGCTCTTGTAGACCATGTGTGACGCAGCATGGCAAAAAGGAAGGTATGTATGGTGAAAGAGAATGGTACACCAGGATTCAAATCCCAGCTTTCCAGTTTACTGCCTGTGTTAACTGATAGTCTTTAACTGCTCTTTATTAATTACCTTGTCTTGTTTTCTATGCAATGGAATTATTACCTGATGACATAGGCAACGTACTAGCCAACAGTTTGAGCTCATGAGTTCCTCTGAGTTTCTGCTCCTGTAAATATTCCAACCTCAAAAACCCTGGGGAACAGTTCTAGCCTGTCCCTGAGGGTCACGGTGATGTCAGTCAGTGAGTGAGTGTGAGTGACCACCAGTTGCTGTCCAATCGATTCAGTCCCATGGCAGCCCCATGTGTTGTCAGAGCTGAACTGTGCTCCATCGTTTTCTATGGTTAATTCTTTTTAAAAGTAAATTGCTGTCTTCTTTTTTATTTTTTGAGAAGAAAAAGAGTTTATTGTTGCTAGAGACTTTTCTCTTGAGGTGCTTCTGGGTTATTTTCTCCTCTAGCCTTTCAGTAAGCAGTCAAGTTTGTTGCTTGAGTACTATTAAATTCACATTTGTGAAAATTACATAAGGAAATGCAGTTTATCTACCAAAATGAATGAAAGGGGACTTCCAGGAAGATGGCGATTGAATAACACATACCAGAGGGACTGCAGAAATCAGCCCAGGAGAGTTACAAAGAGGGAAATTCAATACTGCTGGATCGCAGAAGGGGAGCATCATAAAGATAAGTAGACACAGATCCACAAGGTTTCTGGAGGATGGGGGCTTTGGGCTCACCACAGTGGAGGCTGGCTAAGGTTTCACCTTAGCCCTGTCACTGGACTTTATCTCAACATAGCCACAGCTTGCCACCACATTGGGGCAGGGATTAAACCCCTGCAAGCCCCACGGGCAGGGATCGGGGTTCAGCTATATTGTTACTTTTCTTTCCCTCTCTTCTCTCTATCCCCCCATAGTCTCAGTGGGCTTAATTTTGCTTTTCCCTCTTTGTCTCTTCCCTATACTCTCACACACCACTGCTGATCTCCAGGCCACTCACCTTAGCCTAAGGCATTTATATCTGCACTCCACCCAGTTAGTTGAGCTCCACCAAGTGCAGCGCCTGAGGCTGGGGCAAGCTTGCCCACCCTCCACCAGGGGATATTCCGCCCAACTTCTTACTGGGGAATTCCTGCCTGTGTGGCTGGGGGAGTTCCTATTTGTCCTCTGTGGGTACACAAGACTAAGGGAACTTCCTCCCACCTACCTTAGTGCCTTACATGGCCTAAGGCAGCTTGGCCAACACTTGCCAATGTTCCAAGCTGCTGCCGAGCCTCTGCATAACCTCTGCAGTGACCTACCTGACCAGGGAAATTCCGCCCACCATTTGTGGTGTTCTACACAAAAGCAGGCAACCCACAAGCCTTCTAGGACACTCCCCTTGAGAGTGAACCCACAGGAGGAAAAAGTGGTAGGCTAATTCCATAGTGAAATTAGCTGTAGGTAGTTTGAAGAAGCAGTCTTACGAGTCTCCCAGAGAGAGCTAGTGCTCTTCAACTCTCTGGAAAATGACACCTGGCTCCTCCAAAACAACTCAATGCAAACAGCAATCAGCCCCAACGAACTCAATGAAAAAACAAGAGGAACAAAAGCAATGGCAGAAGATTCCCTGAACCTACCAACTTGTATAGAAGAAACAGACATTGATCTGCCATCGAAAGAAATTTTCAGAATGCTGCTTGGAGTCATACAGGATATGAGGGAAAGAATACAGAAAAAGGATGAAATGATAGAGGAGACAAAGTCCATACACCACAGGGAAACACAAGAGCTGAGGGAGGAGATAACAAAAACCAGTGGCAGACTCATGGACCTTGAGGACTGACTGGAGGAAACATAGAACTGCACCAGTGACTTGGAGGACAGCCAAGCAGACTTAACAAATGTGAAAAAATCTAATAAGATCATCAGAGAAGCTGAAGAAAACCTAAGAGCTATGTCTGATGCTATGAAGAGGAGCAACATCAGAATAATTGGATTACTGGAAGAAGACACAACAAAGTAGTTATCTGCAGCAATAGTGAGAGAATTCTTGGAGGAAAACTTCACCAGCTTAATGAATGAGAGCCAGGCAACCATTCAGGAGGCTGAAAGAACATAAGCTAGATTGAATCCCAAGAAGAAGTCACCAACTCTCATAATAGTTAAATTATCCAACTTTGAGGAAAAGGAGAAAACCATGAGAGCAGCTAGGGACAAACAAATAATCACATAAAAAGTTCCCAAATAAGAATATTCTCAGACCTATCAGCAGAAACTATGAAGAAGAGGAGAGAATAGTGTAACATATTCCAAAAATTGAAGGAAAACAATGCAAACACAAGAATACTCTACCCAGCCAAATTATTAATCAAGATAGAAGGAGAAAAAAGAGTCTTCCAAGACAAAGAAAAACTCAAGAAACACGTTAGAAGAAACTCAGCCCTACAGAAAATCCTTACAGACCCAGTACTGGCAGAAGAAAAACACTCACTAAGCATAAATAAGAGACTGCTACATAGAACAACCTCACCCAGAAGGAAAGAAAGAGAAAACAGACCACAAGATACCATTGTCTTACGGATGGAAAAATATCAAGAATGATACAAACCCACGCACAACACACTGATAAGAAAGGAAGGTAGGAAAACACCCAACACAAAAGGTATAAGATGACATCACAGAGTCCGAAGATGGAGATAGTAACACTAATATCAGTGGACTGAACTTAGGCATTTAAAGAATAAGGCTAGCACACTGGCTTAGAAAAGACAACGCATCAATCAGCTGCCTACATGAGACACATCTTAAGGTTACAGACAAAAATAGGCTGAGGATGAAAGACTAGAGAAAAGCATACAAACCAAACAGCAATTAAAAAAAAAAAGCAGGGGTTGCGATCATAATCTCGGATAAAATTAACCTCAAAGTGCAAACCATAAAAAGAGATGTAGAGGGGCACTATATAATGCTCAAAGGAATGGTAGACAAAGAACCATTAAGCATTGTAAACATGTATTCCCCGAATGGGAGACCCACTGAATACGTCAACCAAACACTCCAAAAGATTGAAAAAAAGAAATCATAGCCTCATCAATTATAGTGAGTGACTTCAATACATCGATCCCTGAGAAAGATAGATCACAGGGAAAGAAACTCAATACAGAGGCTAGAGATCCAAACTTTGCAATTAGGCAATTTGACCTGATAGATAGTTACAGAGGATTTCATAAAAATAGAAAATATTTCATATTCTTTTCAAGCCAGCATGGTACATATTTGAAGATAGACCATGCTGGGACATAAGGTGGATCTACATAAATTTAAGCACATTGATATCATACAGAACTCTCTCTCTGACCACCGTGCCATAAGGCTGGAAATCAACAAAAGGAAGACAAAGAAAACAAAAGAAAACAATTGGAGGATGAATAACTCTATTGCAAAAAGAATGCGTACTGACACAGGTCAGAGATGAAATTGGGAAATTTCTAGAAACCAATGAGAATGAGAATATGATGTACCAAAACTTATGGGACACAGCAAAGGCAGTTCTCAGAAGAAGTTTCATAGCAATACATACACACCTGAAAAAGGAAAAGACTCACGACTGATATGCTGGCACAAAATTTACAATAACTAGAGCAGAGTTAGCAGGGCAATCCTACTAATAGCAAAAGAAAAGAAATAATAAAAATCATGACTGAGATTCAGGAGAGGGAAAATAAGAAAACTATGGAAAAAATGCTGCTAAAAGTTGGTTCTTTGAAAGGATAAACAGAATCGACAGACTGCTGGCAAACCTAACCAAAGAAAGGAGGGAACAAATTTCAATAGCAAGAATGAGGGATGAAAGAGGGGACATTACAATAGACCCTAATAAAATCAAAAGGATAATTACACAGCACTACAAAGGATTGTACTCCAATGAATTCAACAACTTGGAAGACATGGACAAATTCTTTGAAAAACAACCTCTCCCTAGACTATCCCCAATGGACGTTAAGAATCTCAACAGGCCCATAGCAATAGGAGAAATAGATGAGGTTAGCAACAAAATAGATGAGGTTATTACCAACAAAAAATCCCCCTGGACTAGATGGATTTACAGGAGAATTCTCCCAAGTATTTAGGGAATAACTAATACCAATCCTACAAAAACTCCTCCAGAACATAGAAAAGGTGGTAAACACCCAAACTCCTTCTATGAAGCTGGTATAACTCTGATACCAAAACCAGGCAAGGATCCACAAGAATTGACAACTACAGACCAATATCCCTAATGAACATCGATGCAAAAATCTATAACAAAATATTGGCCAATAGAATTCTAAGATATATAAAACAAATAATTCACCATGACCAAATGGGATTCATACCAGGGATGCAGGGATGGTTCAACATACGAAAGACCATTAGTATCATTAGTTGCATTGACATGAAAAACTATAAGAACATCATGATAATGTTGATAGATGCAGATAAAGCATTGGAAAACATCCAACACCAATTCCTGTTTAAGACACTCAAGAACATAGGAATGGATGGGAAATTCCTCAAGACAATACAAGCTATATATGAAAAATCAACAGCCAATGTGGTAGTCAATAGAGAAAAGACAAATACAGTCCCACTGAAAAAGGGGACCAGATAAGAATGCCCCGTGTCCCTACTCTTATTTAATATCGTACTGGAGGTTTTAGCTAACAGCATAAGGCAAAGAAAAGACTTAAAAGGTATTTGCCTGGGGAAGGAAGAGGTGAAACTATCATTATTTGCAGATGATATGATTTTATATATGGAAAATCCCCAAAACTCCACAAGTGGAGTACTGGAAGCAATAGAGGAGTTTGGTAGAGTGTTAGGATACAAGATCAACAAACAGAAATCCATCGGACTGCTGTACACATCATATAAGACCACAGAAGAGAAGATCAAAATGGTGGTACCCTTCAAAATAGATAAACACAAATAGAAATATCTAGGGATATACCTGACTAAAAGAACAAAAGATCTATAAAAGGAAAACTACAGAACACTGTTACAAGAAACCAAGAGTGACCTCAACAAATGGAAGAATATTCCATGCTCATGGACTGAAAGACTCAATATAGTAAATATGTCAGTTCTGTCCAAGATACTATATAAGTTTAATACAATCCCGATACAATTAACCTCATCTTTCTTCAAAGACATGGAGAGGGGAGAAACCCAGAATTACCAGAGAACTCCTTAAGAAGAAGGACACAGTGAGAGGGCTTGTTTTACCTAACTTTAGCACGTATTATACAGCCACAGTTGTCAAAACTGCATCGTATTGGTATAATACAGATACTCAGATGAACAGAAAAGAACTGAAAGCCCAGAACTAAAATCATCAGCATACAGACAACTGATCTTTGATAAGGGCCCAAAAAATATCCAATGGGAAGCAGGTGCCTTGTTCAACAATTGGTGCTTGGAAAAAAATGGATATATACCTGCAGAAAAATTAAGCAAGACCCTTATCTTACTCCATGCACAAGAATAAACTCAAAGTGGATCACAGACCTTGTGGTAAAACTCCAAACTATTATGGCCATCAATCAGGGAATTGGGACCAACCTGAGAACTTTGGCACAGGGAATATACAGGCCTTCAGAAATAGGGAAGGACACAAATTCAGAGGTGGTACAAATTGACAAGTGGGATATATTGAAGATAAAACAATTATGTACATCAAAAGAATTCACCAAGAGAGTAAAAAGAGAACCCACAGACTGGGAAAACATCTTTAGCAATGACACATCAGACAAAGGCCTTATTACTTAAATCTAGAATACTCTGCTAGCTTCCAAAAAGAAAAAAAACTAATTTCCCACTGAGGAGGTGGGTAAAGGAACTGAACAGAAATTTCACAGGGGCAGAAATCCAAATGGCCAATAAACATATGAAAAAAATGTTCCTGATCTTAGCCATAAGAGAAATGCAAATTAAGCAACAATGAGATACTACCTAACATCCTCCAAGACAGCCCAATTCAAAAAATCAGAAAGCAACAAGTGTTGGAGGGGCTGTGGTGAGATAGGACTCTCACCCACTGCTGGTGGACCTCTAGGTATGTATAGCCACTATGGAAATAGATCTGGCGATATCTAAAACAGATGAAGATGGAGCTACCGTACGACCCAGTAATCCCCCTACTGCGTATATAACCAGAAGAGGCACCAAACAAACCACGGTCAGACATCTGTGCTCCAATATTCGTCACGGCACAGTTCACAATTGCAAGGAGTTGAAAACAACCCAAATGTCCATCAACTGACGAGTGGATTAAAAAACTGTGGTACATACATACAGTGGAGTACCACGCATCACTAAAAAGCAGTGATGAACGTATGAAGCACATTGCTGCATGGAAAGAACTGGAGGAAATCATGCTAAGCTAAGTAAACCAAGCACAAAAGGACAAGTACAACATGAGTCTGCTGAGGTAACCTCAAAAAAATGCAAACAGGGCACAGGGAAAAAGCTACTATATACAAACATTCCTGGGGTGAGGACCAGGTAGTATGGCAGAGACCAAACCAAATCCAGGGATACATACGGTAGCCAACTAAAAAGAAGGGGGTGGGGGAGGGAAAAAAATTAAAGAAATAGGTAGCGCGGGTACAGGGCACTAACTCACCCAAGGGGATGGTATTGTTTATATCTCCACAGGGAAAGACAGACCAGACTTCAACCCAGTGCTCCAAGATATGAATGCAACATGCCGGCATGGAGTAGGGAACCCATGGAGAGGTCTGAAGGGCCATCCCCAATCCCAACTACGTGGGCACCTGCCCCTCCCCCCAGAAGAATTTATTTTAGAGGACAGCACTGAAACTGCAGCTCAGGGAGAGGGACATGTCTGAACAGAGTACATGGGAGTAAATGAAGGGGGTGGGGGGGTGGGAGAGAGTGGAGCATATCCTGGCCCACCAAGCCTTGAGGATCATATTCCCACTGAGAGCAGCCAATCCACAGAGAAGACCATATGGCCAGCCCCAGTATGAGACACGACATCCCTCCCTGACCCATAGCCCTACAGGGGACCACACTGGAGACACAGTGTGGGAATTGCGCCTGATCTGATCCCACCACACCAAGGCAAACCACTAAGGGCGTGCAACAGAACAGCAAGGGGAACAGAGCAAGGAAGTTCCCAGGGAATACCAAAAATAGACTTTGGGGCCAGGGCTTGGCACCCAATTAAACTCAACCAGAAAACACTCTGAAAGGCCAACAAACAGTCCTTGAACTAACTACAAGCTTTTCTTTTTTGTTGTGCTTTGTTTTGTTTTTTTGTCATTGGCTTGTTGTTGCTGTTTTGTTTTCTTTTATTGCTTGGTTTTGCTCTGTGTTGTTTTGTGCATGTTATTATCTCCACAGGTCTGTCTAAATAAGATAGGCTGGATGAACAATCTGTAGGAGAAAACAACGGGGCTGACAGTTCTGGGAGGACATGGGAGAAGGGGAGGTAGAGCGAATAGTAGTGGTGGTAACAAGGGAACAACAAATGGTCCAAATCAGTGGTAAGGAGGGTGAAGGAGGCCTGGTAGGGCGTGACCAAGGGTAATGTAAGCAGGAGGAATTACTGAAACCCAAATGAAGGCTGAACATGATAGTGGGACAAGAGGAAAATAAAAAGAAATAGAAGAAACAGCTAGGAGGTAAAGGGCATTTATAGAGGTCTAAATACAGGCATGTACATATGTAAATATATTTATATATGAGGATATGGAAATAGATCTATGTGCATATATTTATAGGTTTAGTATTAAGGTAGCAGATGGACATTGGGCCTCCACTCAAGTACTCCTTCAATGAAAGAATACTTTGTTCTATTAAACTGGTATTCCATGATGCTCACCTTCCTGACACGATCGCTGAAGACCAATGAATGCATAAGCAAATGTGGTGAAGAAAGCTGATGGTGTCCGGCTATCAAAAGATATAGCGTCTTGGTCTTAAAGTCTTGAAGGTAAACAAGCGGCCATCTGGTTTAGAAGCAACAAAGCCCACATGGAAGAAGCATACCAGCCTGTGTGATCATGAGGTTTCGAAGGGATCAGGTATTAGGCATCAAAGAATAAAAAATCAAATCACTGTGAATGTGGGGGAGTGCTGATTGTGGACCCAAGACACATCTGTAGGCAACTGGAGATCCCCTTACAGAAGGATCGCAGCAAGGAAATGAACTAGTCAGGGTGTAGTGTACCAAAGATGAAACATACAACTTTCCTCTAGTCTCTAATGTTTCCTCCCCCCACCATCCCCCACTATCATGATCTCAATTCTACCTTACAAATCTGCCTAGAGCAGAGGATGTACGCTGGTACAGATAGGAATTGGAAACACAGGGAATCCAGGATGGATGATCCCTTCAGGATCAGTGGTGAAACTGGTGATACCAGGAGGGTGGGGTAGAAAGGGGGAACAGATTACAAGAATCTACATATAACCTCCTCCCTAGGGGATGGACAACAGAAAAGTGGGTGAAGGTAGACGTTGGACAGTGCAAGATATGACAAAATAATAATTTATAGATTATCAAGGGTTCATGACGGAGGGGAAACAGGGAGGGAGGAGTAAAAAATGAGAAGCTGATGCCAAGGGCTTAAGTGGAGAGCAAATGTTTTGAAAATGATGAGGGCAACAAATGTACAAATGTGCTTTACACAATTGATGTATGTATGGATTGTGATAAGAGTTGTATGAGCCCCCAATAAAATATTTTTTAATGAACAAAATGGTCTGAGGTAATCATTGTGTGTACTGACATGGATTCTTAAAAATAAAACCAATAAGTGTAGCTTGCCATGTATGGATCACCTGCTGAGACCATCTGGGGTTGAAAATCCACGTGTCCATTTACATGGTCACTTTCTGAACACAGGCATTCTTATACTGTCTGGAAGAAGAACCTGTGGACATGCTCTCATGAAAGACAACACACTGCTCCAGAAATCCTCCGTGGAACATGTTCTCATTGCTCGTCCCCTTGACCTTGAAGGTGAGCACTACACAAATACAACCCCTAAAAGTCCTAACAGCATTTCCTTTTACTTCTTGCCCTTAAAAATCTCCTGAATGATTTGAACCGCAGGTCCAGACCAGGGCAATCCAGAAGAGCCTCATCAAGGGGCACACTGCAGCAGCAGACATTCCCACTAGCCCCCTAAGAACACATTAAACAAGGACTAAGGAAATGTATTTCATTTAAAATATATTTATTTTTTAAACCTGTATATAATAAAAACATTTACCATTGTAACATGTTCACATAGACACATCAGTGACATCATTAATGCTTAATTTCTTAGTGCAGTTCTTTCTTTGAGAGAAAAATATATATATTACTAAACCACTTCCCCAGGGACCCTTAGATTTACAACCCCCCACCCTTACTTCTTTTCTTTCTTACTAGGGTCCCGGCCCCCTCAGAGGTAGCTGTCACCCTGATTCCCAGGGAGGCTGCTCCAGGTGGTGACCCTGTGCTCCCTCTGTCATCTGCCACCCATTCAGGCTGGCATTCCCTCCAGACTTTCCTTCTTGTGATAGGCCCTCATTGGCAGGTATTGTGCCGGGCTGAATTGGTCCAGCTGCTGTGTGGCATTTTGATTGATGCCGGGTCCAGATGCGCCCTTTTAAAACCCTGCTTCCTTTGTAAAGGCAGCTTGGAAAATCACTCTAGCTGTGTGCATACTCCTGTGTGTGTATGCAGTATGCTCTGAACGACTCTTCAAATACACTGCCTGTCCTACTGAATTTCATTCCGGGATCTCAAGGTAAGGGCTAAACAAATCCCACACCCATGGCTTTTCACAGGAGAGGGACAACCTCTCCATGTCTCAAGCACACTAAAGAGACTCAGTTTCTTATCTTGGATCAAATCCTTCTTCAGGATAGAAAGGTTTGGTCAGTTCCCACATTGCTCTCAGGATATTTTCAGTTCCTGCAGTTCAATGTTCTATTTCTTCTCTAGGAATGTGTGAAAGTGCTGCTTTCCCTTATAGGCTATCTGACAAAACGGTCCAACCCCAACGTATGTCCTTCTGGGCCAGAAATTTCAAAAGGCAGTGATCTAAACAGGATAAACACTGCATGATTTCAACCAGGAAAGGTATGCGTCGGTTGAATCCTTTCACCACACTTCGTGGGGCTGTCGGTGAAATGTTGAACTGCCAGCCACAAGGTAGGCCGTTGGAGCCCAACAGCCGTCCTTGGGAGAAAGGGGAGGTTAGCTCTGCCTGTGAACATTTACAGCTTCAGAAGTTAAATGAGTCACAATGTCCCTGATGGTGGTGGGTTTGACTTAAACAATTTCATTCTCTAGACTGAGCAAATACTTGGAGGAGCTGGACATATGAATAAGAAGGAGGCATCAGGTTGCCAGGGAGGCTTATTCAATAACCTGCAATATGCAGATGACACAACTTTGCTCGCTGCGTGCCAGGAGGACTTGAAGCACTTGCCGATGAAAACCAGCCTTCAGCCTTCCGTATGAATCCCAACTATTTGTAAAGGAAACTAAAATCCTCCCAAGAAGAATAACAGACATCATAATCGGAGAGAAGATGGAATATGTCAAGGATTTCATTTTACTTGAATCCATAACGAGTGTTCAAGGAAGCAGCAGTCGGGAAATCAAAGGTGGCATTACACACTGTATTGGGCAAAACTTCTGCACACTGCATCTTTAAAATGCTCACGAGTAAAGATGCCGCTTTGAGGACTAAGATACCCCTGACCCAGGTGAGGGGATTTTCAATGGCCCCGTGTGCATGTGAAAGCTGGAGACGGAATAAAGACATTTCATGGTTTGGTGTCTGGGGCCTATCATAGTTTTTCTTTTCTCAAATCCTTCTACTACACAATTCTTACCAGGGCTTCGAATCGGTCCGAAACAGTTCAATCATGGCCAGATGCAACCAGGGCAGCATGCCAGTGGCATAGCAACCATATCTCTTGCAAGGCAGAGTTGGCCACACGCAGGAAAGAGGCAGTGGTGCCCTGCTCAAAGATGGTAGTTGACTGTGCTGTTTTGAATATGTGACCACCGCTAAGTGAGAATCCCTAGCGCAAAGATAGAGTGCCAGAGAGATGGTTTTTGTGGTGTTTGCGGAGGGAAATTAAACTTTAGTGGGCAATGTCCTTAGGGCTGAGAGGGACACTTCTTCAGCTTGGTCTTAGTGCATAGAAATGTCCCCTGCTCTAGTTCTGTGCTTGAAGCACAGTCTGTGAGGTTCCCTTCTGGGTTGCTCCTCAGCTAGAGGCCCCATTCTCCACCTGAAAATAGTTTTCATGCTAAAAAAAATGAGTGGGCTTTTCAGTTTGGAATATATTAATTTGATAGTAAGCTTATCCTTCAGAGGTCTGATGATTCTTCAGTGAAAGGGTAAAATTACTGTTCTGAAATTTTACCCTAACTAAGCAAATCCCCTTGGGTGTCAGGGGTATCAGCTCAGTTTATCGACTTAGATATCCATGACGTTGTTAATTGTGTGTTTAATAGTGACACAGTTTTCACTGACATTTTCTTAAACTGTACTTTATATTGTAGTTACAGAGGCAAGATTATAAGTGATTACTGCAAACTTTCATTTGCTCTGATAATTATAGTTTAGAATGAGGTTGGATGACATGACTTTTAACCCCTTTATATCTTAGTTTGGGTTTTCTAAAAGCAGACATGAAGGATAATGACACAGACCCACTCTAGAACCTTCTTGTGCAAACGTCCAAACACCTGCCGGAATAAACATCTTGTTCAGTAATCTCTCACTCACCTGAAGACAACCTTGGCTGCTGGAATTAGCCCAAACCACAACATCTCACCCACCAATGTACCCTTGACTACTCCTATAAAACCCTGCTGGTCTGTACAGAGAGAGCCTTTTGACCCAGGTCACGGGCCCCTCTCAGGTTTCCTCCAATAAACCTGTTTCCTGTCGCTGACTCTCCCTGTTATATATACCTATACAAACAATTTTGCTTCCAAAGTGGTGCCTGGTCTCCTGGCCTTGACTTTAGTCCAGGGACAGTGCCAGAAACTCTCTCTCCTCCCCTTGGGTCCTTACCAGGCTGGACGCAATACACTGCAGCAGCGCACTTGGGCTGCACACTACTGTATTCTGGACTTTTCTCTCCTTCTGTGAAGACTGTGTGCTCTCACTGGTCCCGGGGGTCAGGAATTGACAAGAGGCCAGCCAGAACACTCTCTGGCTTTTCTCTGATAACTGAGTCAGTCCCTTTCTGCGCTGATCGTGAGTCCAGTAATTCTTCACCCTTTCCTCCTCCTCCTCCTCTCTCTTTCTCTTTCTCATTCTCTCTCTCACTCTCATACTCTCCCCCTCACTTTCCTAGAGACTGGCAGTGACCTGTACTGTGATCCTGCCTGGAATACTGACCACCACTTCCTGTGGGTAAGTCAGTCCCCTCTGGATTGGTTCTCATCTGGACATGATTCCTTTCCACGAAGCACCTGACGCTGACTTCCTCTCTTCACTGGGAGCGAGGATGCCCCTCCAATTTGAAGACTTTCATTTCAGTCTCTTCCATCCTCTCACTCCAGACGCCCTCTGAGACAATAGTCAGCCCTGGACCTACACTTACTTACATCCTTCTCGGACATGGGTCAGTCCTCCTACATGCCCCACTCCCCCTACCCCGTTTGGAGATCCTCAGTGGAGCACCTGGCTGCCTGACTTCCTCTCCTCTTTGAGAGTAGAGAAAACTCCCATTCTATCCCAGCAAACACGCCTTTGACTCCTTCGTGGAAATGTCATTTACTCCGTCTTCATGGAAAATCGCCTCCCTGACCCCATTTTTCTGCTTGTAATCCTGACCCCATCGATGTGCCCTCCCATCCCCCACCTCCACCCTTATTCACCACAGTCCTCTGCTCCCGAAACCTCTCCGTTCTCCTCATCTGACACTGCTCCTCATGCTCCTCCAAAAACCCCATGACCACAGGCTGGGTCCCAAATTCACATCCACACTTTGCCCCACCGCGGGGTCCGGACATTTCAATCTGAGGAGAGTCCACCTTCCCTTCCCCCTTTCTGGCCTTTGCCAAATTGGAGACTCTTTCAGTGAAAATCCAGCCAAATTCAAAAAAAGACTGCTGTGATTGTTTTTCTACATAGGTCAGACATTACAGTGGGAACTGCCCTCACTGAATGAAGACCCCTCACTACAATGGGGATGGTGGATCCTGGGGTGTCAGCGGACAAGCGGTGCCAAAGACAAGGTGAGCGAGATGCCCAGAAAGGCGAGCAGAGTTAAAGAAGCCATCAGAATAGCCTGACTCCCCATGGACTTAGGCACTGGCTACTTAGTCAGGAAGTCCCTGGGAGTTTAATAAATGAAATCTACTAATATGTGTATAAATTTACTGGTACAAGCGTTTTGTCATTCAGTGGAAGTGGTATTTATGTGAGCTCAGGCTTGAACAGGACCTGAAGGCACACGTGAGTTACATTCAGGAAGTGGCCCCATGGTCTTCACTCATACACATCACTTGCCCTAGCCCACCCTGCACCTATGGCTTCATGGCGAGTTCCTGCTGATCCATTGATTAAGAAAGTTATGTTTAGGAACATGTGTGAGTTGTACCATGTTAAGCACAAGTGTGACTTGATACTAATTTTTATTTAAGGATTATATTTGGTTTAAGGAAATGTATGAGGGGGTACTTCCCAAAGGAATTTTTTTCAAAGATGTGTTTAATTAATTAATTAATTAGTTAATTAATTAATTTACATTTTATTAGGGGCTCACACAACTCATCACAATCCATACATATACATACATCAATTGTATAAAGCACATCCGTACATTCTTTGTCCTAATTATTCTCAAAGCATTTGCTCTCCACTTAAGCCCTTTGCATCAGGTTCTTGTTTTTTTCCCCTCCCTCCCCACTCCCCATAATTTATTTTTTTTTACAAAACATCCTTATCACCTTCAAAGTACTCTTCAGTACACTTAATACATTTGTCAAATCTGAGATTCCATTCTTAGAAACATTTTTCAATCTCATTTGTTTGTATGACTGACTGCACCTCCCTTATTTTTTTTCTTCATTTCTTCTATGTCATCGAATTGCTGCCCTTTCATGTACATTATTTTCCTTTGTGAACTATGTGATCTAAGCTCTCTTTACCCCACCACTGTCACCAACACCACAACTGTATACTCCCCCACCCCTAAAACCCTTATTCTACTTGCTGTCCCTATAGGTTCATCAATAGCGGGTTTCATATACTGAAAAACAAAACAAAAATTCAAGAGAGTGCCCTTCCTCTCAATGACATACACAAAAATACAGAAAATGTTGAAAACAAGATCAGGCCTAAAGTGCATCAGAAGGGGCTACAGAAGGCTTGCAGGGAAGAGACAAGCCAGTCAGGGTGCAGGGTAGCAATAATGAAACATACAACTTTCCTCTCGTTCTTGAATGCTTCCTCCTCCCCACTATCATGATCCCAAGTCTACCTTACAAATCTGGCTAGACCAGAGGATATACACTGGTACAGATAGGAACTGGAAACACAGGGAATACAGGACAGATGAACCCATAGGACCAGTGATGAGAGAGGCAATACCGGGAGGGTGGAGGGAAGGTAGGGTAGAAAGGGGGAACCGATTACAAGGATCTCTATATAACCCCCTCCCTGGGGGACGGACAACAGAAGAGTGGGTGGAGGGAGACATTGGACAGTGTAAGACATGACAAAGTAATAATAATTTATAAATTATCAAGGGGGAGGAAGGGAGAAAAGGTGGGGAGGGAGGAGAAAAATGAGGAGCTGATACCAGGGCTCAAGTAGAAAGCAATGTTTTGAGAATGATGGCAACAAATGTACAAATGTGCTTGACACAATGGATGTACGGTAATAAGAGTTGTATGAGTCCCCCAATAAAATGTTTTGTTTTTTTTTTAAAGAGAAAGAAGGGGGATCAACTGAGAAGGTGAGGTAGCTAGTTTATTGTGCAAACCTGATCAATAAACACGTGTGGGGTTAATTGAAGAGCGGAGGGATAATTGACTTGGTGAGCCTCCTCTTTATAGCTCTCAGTTCTCTTGATTTGTGATGTATAAGGTAGTCGAGAGGCGCCAGAAACCAAATCAGCCGAATTTTAAGCAAACAGGTTTTATTAGGGAAAAAACCTTGCCTGGCAAAGTCCCACAGCCCGAAACATCCGGGCTGGGGGAGTCGTACCCCTGGACTACCGGAATGACCCCTTTATTGCCGGGAGATATGCGGTTGGGCTGGCCCTGGGCCTGTATCTAGTAAAGTGGTCAGGGATTGGCAGACATTGGCACATGCGAGGAAGACTGCTGGTGATTGGGGGATTCAAGCATGTCCACACTCCTTGCCAGCGGAGGAAGACTGCTGGTGATTGGTAGACGCAGGCACGTCTGCGCTCCTAGCCAGATGAGGGAGCACTTCCTAGTTCCTGGTTGAACACGAACATGGCCAAGTGCAAGGTCCAGAGAGAGTTGCATCAGCCAACTCTGACCAGCTCCTCATGGTGTGTGTGTGGAGGTGGTGGTGGTGGTGATGATGATGGTTATTTATTTAGCCAGACATGATGGTCGGACCAGGGTGCAGCTGCCTTAGCCAGTTCCCTGCTTCAGCTGGCAAGACTCACTTCCTACAAGACATCACCAAGGAGAAGCCACGTGGACCTACCCCAGTGCAGTCTTGGGTGCTGGAGCAGCTGTGTGGAGACCCCAGCCAGCGCTGAGATGCTTACATGTTCACTGATTCAGCTTTCCTCCTGCAGTCAGCGTCATAGGGTGTGCTTTGTGGGATAGAGGAGGACTTTGTGGATTGGTGTCGGGCATATGGGTTAATGTTGGACTATGGGCTTGGGCAGCACTGAGTTGGGATGTTTTCTTGATGTGCACTTAACCTTTGTATAAAACTCTCTCTTATATATGAGTTTCTGTAGATTTGTTTCTCTAATGTACCCAGACTAATACAGAAGGTTTTAATTGTTCAAGTTAGGTGTATCATTTTGATCTTCTGTCATTATCTCTCCAATGCACTCTTTGATAACCACTTTCATCCCATTCCTTTATTAGAGACTTATTTCCTATGTGATCCCACAACTGTATCTTGGGCTCCCACTGTCATCCATAGCCTTCTGTAAAGTGGATTCTCACAATTAGGCTCTGATACTGTAACTTCCTTTGACTTTGGATTATATGATTTACAATCCTTTGGTCACTAATGTTGGTGTGCTTCTTCCATGTGGACTTAGTTGACATCTCACTGAGAGGGCTGCTTGTTTGGAAACAAACCTTTAAGACCCCAGATGCTATTTTATCTCATAGCTGGGCACCATCTAATTTCTTCACCACACTTTGCTATAGGACCCAGCTCTTCCGTGTTCCCTTCCTGAGGGTGAGGATCAAGCAGGACCATGATGTAAGAATGAATTTTTCTTAAATTGCAGATAGGATTTAGTGCAAACCCAAAACACGTTCCTGGATCTATATTTCTTTGTTCATCTTTTAATCTGCCTTTGGCTCCCTTTCAAAACGTCCTTGTTAATTCATGGCAAAAAGTTTTATCAGTCATATCCCTGGGGCATAACGATCTTCTGTTAATATTATTTTTGATTAGCTAATTTTTAAAAGGCCTGTTGAAAGAGGAATATTGGGACAATGTGGCTGTTTAATAGGTAGTTCAAGACCATCTACTATGTTCTTCTTTTTGAGTTCTTTGACTATTCTGGGCTTCTTCTTTCTCCAATATGAAGTTGGTAATTAGTTTTTCCATTTCTTTAAATAATGATGCTCAACCGATCGCAATGATTGATCTACAGCCACTACCACCCCGCCCACCCCCCAGGGGCATGAACAACAGAAATGTGAGTGAAGGAAGACAGCAAATGATATAAAATATGAAAATTAAAATAATTTATAATTTATCAAGGGTTCATGAGAGTTTGGGGAGGGAGGGGGGAAATTGCTGCTGATACGAAGGGCTCAAGTAGAAAGAAAATGTTTTGAAAATGACGGCAACATCTGTACAAATTTGCTTGATATAATTGATGTATGCATTGTTATAAGAGTTGTAAAAGCCCCCAATGAAATGATCTATTAAAAAATATACATTGATAAAAATAGTGATACTGGAATCTGGATCAGGATTGCATTGATTTTGTAGATTGTTTACAGTGGTATCGACATTTTCACAATATTGTCTTCCAATCCATGAACATGGGACATTCTTCCACTTGTGGTCCCTTTTGTTTTCTTGTAATAATGTTCTGGAGTTTCCTTTGTATGTACCTTTTGTTTCATCTCTTATTTGGGCTAATATCTACTTTTGTTTTGTTTTTGGCTTTTTTTTTTGAGTCATATGCTGTTGAATCTCAAATTGGTTTTGTTTAATTCTTTTTTTTTTGTTGATTTACAGTTTTATGGTAATTTGGTTAGAGAAGATGTTTTGAATGATCTATGTGTTTGAATTTGTTCAGATTTGCTTTATAGCTAGCATGTGGTCTGTTTTAGAATATGAACTATATGCTGTTAAGGATGTGCATTTTTGTTGTTGTTAGAGAGTTCTATAAATATCTCAGAGGTTGAGTTGTTCGATTTGATTGTTTAGTTCTTTTGTTTCTTTATTGAGTTTCTTATTTTGTTAATCTAGCTTTCTTTGAGAGTGATGTATTGAAGTCACCTACTATTATTGTTGATCTGGTGCTTTCTCTTTTTATCTCTGAGGATTTGGTTGATTAATTTCAAGGGTCTTTCATTGGGGTACATGTATGTTTATTATATTCTTGGTCAATTGATCCCGTGAACATCATCTAATGCTCATTTTTGTCTTTTGGTCTGTCATGTATATTGTAGTCTCTTTTGTTAAAGATTAATATTGCCACTTCTGCTTTTCTAAATTGTCATTGGCTTGGTAAATTTTTCACCATCCTTTGACTCCCAATCTAATTTTGTCTGTGAGTTTGAGATGTGTTTCTTGAAGGCAGCAGATTGATGAATCTCATTGCCTAATCCAGTCTGTTACTCTTTCTCTTCTGATTGGTAAATTTAGTCCATTGACTTTGGTGTAATTAAATCTAAATGTAGATTAGTCACTTGCATCTCATATTGTTTGTACGTGCGATTTTTCCTCCTCCCATTTTTATGGGGTGCTGTATGTGTGTGTGAGGACTTTATTCATGCCTGATCCATATTGTTTTGGGTACTGTGTTCCGTGTGTTGGTCTCAGGGTGGTGGTGCATGTTGTGGTGGTCTCATTTTGAGTGCTGCGGTTGTTGGTTTTCTGACCATAAAGTACTGGATAGTATTGTTTGTAATGCTGGTTTTGTTTTTACAAATTCTCTAAATACTTCCTTGTTTGGGGAAACTTATTTCCTCCTTCAAAGTTGATGGAAAGTTTTGCTGGATAAAGGATTCTTGAATTGCAGTTGTTGTCTTTCAACTTTTGAAATATGTTGCTGCAATTTCTTCTTGTCTGTATGTGGTCTAGAGAGAAGTCTGAGTGTATTCCTTTCTGTTTGACCTTTTTATGTGACTGCTTTTTTCTCTCAAGCTGCTCTCGGGATTCTTTATTTTTCCTTGACATTGGATAATTTGACTACTACATGTCTTGGTGGGTTTTTTTTATTGTTGTTTTATTTATTTTGATGGGGGGGCGCAATCTATTTGGTGTTCTTTCCTTGATTATTATCGTCTCCTCCTATGTGATGTTGGGGAAATCTCCCAAGAATTCTTACTATTTTAACTGTCATGTATAAGCTGAGTTTTTCAGCACATTTTTTCAGCAATTTTTGTGGTAAAATTAGGTACCTTGTGAAGAGAGCTGATGGTGCCCGGCTATCAAAAGAGATAGTGTCTGGGGTCTTAAAGGCTTGAAGGTGAACAAGCGGCCATCAAGCTCAGAAGCAAAAAAGCCCACATGGAAGAAGCACACCGGCCAGTGCGATCACGAGGTGCCAAGGGACCAGGTATAAGGCATCATGCAAAAAAAAACAACAACAACAACGATATAAGTGTGTGTATGTATGTGTATATATGTGTATATGTATATATATATACCATATTAAATGAAGGGGGAAGTGCAGAGTGGAGACCCAAGGCCCAAGTGTCGGCCAATGGAGATCCCCTCATAGAGGTGTTTAGGAGAGGAGATGGGTTAATTAGGGTGCGAGGTAGTACCGATGAAGAACACAGCTTTCCCCCAGATCCTGGATGCTTCCTCCCCCCAACTACCATGATCCGAATTCTACCTTGCAGGCCTGGATAGGACAGAGGCTGTACACTGGTACATATGAGGGCTGGAGGTACAGGGAATCCAGGGTGGATGATACCTTCAGGACCAAGGGTGTGAGGGACGATGCTGGGAGAGTAGAGGGTGAGTGGGTTGGAAAGGGGAACTGATTACAAGGATCCACATGTGACCTCTTCCCTGGGAGAGGGACAGCAGAGAAGGGGGGAAGGGAGACTCCGGATAGGGCAAGATATGACAAAATAACGAGGTATAAATTACCAAGGGCACATGAGGGAGGGGGGAAAGGGGAGGGAGGGGAAAAAAAAAAGAGGACCTGATGCAAGGGGCTTAAGTGGAGAGCAAATGCCTTGAGAATGATTGGGGCAGGGAATGTATGGATGTGCTTTATACAATTGATGTATGTAGATGTATGGATGGTGATAAGAGTTGTATGGGTCCCTAATAAAATGTAAAAAAAGAAAAGAGGAGAAAAAAATGATTAGGACAAAGACTGTACAGATGTGCTTTATACAATTGATGTATGTATATGTATGAACTGTGATAAGAATTGTATGAGCCCCTAATAAATTGTTAAAATTAAAAAAAAAATTAGGTACCTTGGCTGATATTCGGATCAGCTTACACGTGAGGATAGACGGTATTGTTTCCTCCTGCTCGCAGACACCAGTAGTTCGAATATAATTTTGTTTTATGTCATCCCACCTTATCCTTGGGCTTCAGATTCTTTTGCTTTCTCTTTTCTTTTCTTTTTCTTCTTCTCTTGTTTGCTGACGTCTGCTTGGTTGTCTTTGAGTTCACTGATATGATTTTCCTATTTTTCCATTCTATTGGCCAGATCTTGTACTTTGTTATTAATGCTAAGTCATTGCTTAGTTTCTAAATTTCCTTTGGGAGTGAGGTTTTTCACATCTCCATTTCTTCATTTGTTTTCTGGGTTGATCCCCTGATCTCTTTTAGGGCCCTAACACCACTGTCTTGTATTCTCTATCTGGCAGAACAAGGGCTTCTCTTTCTGTGTATCCCATTGGGTTTCAGTAATCTTCAGTTGTTGACTTGTTTCTCTGGATTTTTTGTGGTAGCTGCTGATAGCTGTTGTTTTCACTGCAAAGTTAATTGAGCTGTGGATGATGTATAGGCTTTTGGGTTGTGTAGTGGAGGAGGGGTTGGTTCTTTAGGTTAGAGGTGGATCAGATAGGAGGTGGAAATCATATTGCGTGGAGATGAGGTGGGAGTGACAGTTGTCAAGACAACAACTAAACGTGCACAAATGCACACCAGTGGCTCATGACAAAGATAGGACCTTGATAAAATCTGGGACAGACACGCAATGAAATGTTATGTGTCTTTAAAAATCAAAGATGAGACTGTCAAACACCTCAGGATGGAGACAAACCTGGGAGGCATTATGCTCAGAAAAGTTAGTCGACCTCATACAGATAAATATTTCATGACAACATTATTATAAAGGTTAAAAAAAACAACAGTAAAGATGGTTTTCACACCTAAGGAAAAGACTTGGCAGACAACAATGAGCCTGGAAGTGGAGAGGGAAAGAAAGGAGAGGGAGAGGAGGGAAGAAGGAAAGGTAGACAGGAAAGAAAGAAGAAAGACCCACGTACACGAGGAATTCACCAGGATCCTATCATTCTTCTGCTGTGGTGGGTTGTGTGACTACAAAGACTTTCCTTTGTGTGCATTATACTCTAAAAAGAAAAGGTAAAACCTATTAATAAATTTGTTTTAAAAGAGGCAGGTCACAGCACTGAAAATCCTCCAGTTTCCTTATCCTTCAGCTCTAAATACTGACCATAAGTGATTGCAAAAGGAGGAAAAATAGGGGGAAGGGAGACTCCAGATAGGGCAAGATATGACAAAATAACAATCTCTAAATTCTCAAGGGCTCATGAGGGAGGGGGGCGGGGAGGGAGGGGGAAAAAGAGAACCTGATGCAAAGGTCTTAAGTGGAGAGCAAATGCTTTGAAACTGATTGGGGCAAAGAATGTATGGATGTGCTTTATACAATTGATGCATGTATATGTATGGACTGTGATAAGAATTGTATGAGCCCCTAATAAAATGTAAAAAAAAAAAGGAGGAAAAATAAAATTGAAGTTGATTCACATACAAGCTAGTTTCAAAAAACAATGAAAACAAAAAGATAGGATCTGCCCTTGCTCCCCACACCCTCCTGGTGACCAGATTATAGCCAGGCCAATGGCAACCCTGCCTCTATGAAGACTCTGCTCTGCCTGAGCCTGCAACCATAGGCATGTGGCTTAAGCCGAGGATGCATGACCTCCTCTCTAAAGGCCTGTGAGCTCCAACTCACCAGAGCAGCAGAATGCGGTGTCTGGTTACTCTTAAAGGGGCAAGAACTTCTGCCATCACCAGCTGCTTTCTGGGCATAAAAGAACCCTTCTGGGAACAAGTACACTGACCTCAGCCATAATCTGAGGAGACACAAACTACTTCAGATGAGGTCCCCTAACCACAGACAACACATAGATGACAGAAACTCCACTTAGGACTGGGTGTCCCACTTTCTCTTCTCCACCCTGTGAACACTTAACTGGAATTAGATAAAAACTGTACCCAACCGCTCCATCTTACACACAAATCTCACCTAGATTTAGGAATGGAACTCATGTATAATCCCACACTGTCTGTATTGACAATGGTACATATTTATTCTTGTTGAACTAAAAGGAAATCTTGAACTACAATTACACAAACTATTCTACAAGTAACTGGTTGGGTTAATTTAATATTTGCATTTTCTTTTCTTCCAAGTGTCAGAAGAAACAGAAAAGATTAAGACTTAAGTGGGCCCTTATGGTGAACAAACCTATTAGGAAGCAAGATCACAGGAACAATAAAGATACTAGCATAAGAATACCTATAATTATAAGGCAATGTGTGAAGTATTTCAGCAGGATGCCTTCCATATTTTGGGGACCAACTGTGTACCTCAAATGTCATCTGCTTTTTAGTTCTCCAAGGGGTTGGTAAATTCATGGGTGTAGTCATCTAAAATACTTAGAATATATGTAGTCAGTAATATATACTATATTATTTTCTAAATCAGGGGTCCTCAAACTATGGCCTGTGGGCCACATGTGGCCCTCTGAGGACATTTATCTGGCCTGACAGGTGTTTTCCCCCTTTTGTTTTTTTACTTCAAAATAAGATATGTGCAGTGTTTATAGGAATTTGTTCATAGTTTTTTTAAACTATAGTCCAGTTCTCTAATGGGTGTGATGGACAGTGAACTGGCCCGCTGTTTAAAAAGTCTGAAGACCCCTGTTTAATCCATAGAATAATCTGTATTCAAAATAATGTCCTTCAGGAGGAAGGTGAAAGGAAATAGATGTAAGAAGTAAAAGGCAGAGCTATTTATAGAGGCATAGTTATAGGCATGTATATATGTAAATAATTTATAATGAAAAGGATTGAGGTCGATGTACATATATTAATATGTTAAGTATTAAGATAGCAGAGGGACTTTGGACCTCTACTTAAGGCCTCCCTAAACACAAGAACACTTTGTTCTAATAACCCGGCACTCTTTGATACCTTCCACATGATCTCTGAAGATAAGTGGGTTTATAAACAAATGTGGCGAAGAAAGTTGATGGTGCCCGGCTATCAAAAGATAGAGCATCTGGGGTCTTAAAGGCTTGAAGTTAAACAGCCATCTAGCATGCAAGCAAATAAGCCCACATGGAAGAAGCATACCAACCTTTGTCATCATGAGGTGTCGATGGGATCAGGTATCAAAATAACCAAAACAAACAATTATGTCGATGTGATAGAGGGGAGTTAGAGTGGAGACCCAAAACCCATCTTTAGAAAATAGGACATCCCCCACAGAAGGGTTTAAAAGAAGGCACAATTCAACTAGGGTGCAATATAGTACCGACAAAACACACATCATTCCTCTAGTTCTTGAATGCTCCCCCTCTCCTCAGCCCCCACTACCATGACTCAGTTCTACCTTACAAATCCAGCTAGACCAGAGTACACACATTGGTACAGATAAGAGCTCTCAACACATGGAATCTAGGACAGAAAAGCCCTCAGGAACAGTAGTGGAAGTAGCAATAGCATGAAGGTTGAGGAATGGTGGGGGTGAGGAGGGGGGCAGAGGAAGAAAGGCAGTACCCATCACAAGGTTGGATACATAGCCCAGCCCCACCCCCCTGGGTGAAGATAGTGTAGGACATGAAATAACAACAATAATATATCATTGATCACTGGGTGGGAGTGTTGGGGAGGGCAATAAAGAGGAGCTCAAGAAGAAAGAAAATGTTTGGAAATGTTGATGGCAACATATGTACAAGTGTGCTTAATACAATTGAATGATGGATTATGGTTGGGGGGGGTCACCGCAACATGAGGAACTGTATTAAAGGGTCGTGGCATGATGAAGGTTGATAACCACCACTCCCTTATACAGTGATACTTCAGTTGTTGAACTTAATTTGTTCCAATTTGTGTTTGAACACCGAAAAGTTCGATAACTGAACATATTTTTCCCATAAGAAATAATGAAAAACCATATTGGTTCTGAGGCTTCACAATTACACTTCTAAATTCACTATGGAAGCTTTTAGTTTCTTGCATATCACTATCTCATTTACATTAGTGCCACGTAGTCATCTCCGATTTTTCCAAACTAACAGTAACTTTTCAACCTCTTTGATGGTCTGGGTTCTTTGTTTCGTGGTTAACAATTTCATACCTTTTGTCACATTACCTGCTTTAGTCACATTTCCCTGGGGGGGGGGGGGAATGTTGATAATGTTGATTTTGCCATTTGTGTTCAGCAGCAGCAACTACATTCAAACGTTTCAATGTTTTCTTTAACTGGTTCCGGGTTTTCCTCTTAGTTTTACTGCTGGTATCACTAACTTTTCTTAGAGTTATGGTTAAGATATTTCACAAAAATCAAGCAGCAACAACAACAGCAAACCCCCTCAAGTGACAATGTTTTAATGCACTAACACAAGCACTCTGTGTGGTCTGAGCAAGACGCACCACCCCTTTGTGTCCACAGTGAGACATGACACGTGCTTCATCCAGCCCATACAGGTCTTTTAAAGTCAGATTTGAACACCAAACAGATTTTTGTTTCAAACTTTGCTGTACAAGTAGTGGAGAGTTTGATTTTGGAGGCATTCGACAACTGAGGTATCACTGTATTCTTTTTAGCTTTATTTTTTTCATAAATTAACCCATCAAACTTTATCCAGATAAAAATCTTGCCCATATAAAATAATTTCCCTTTTTAATGAAATCTTTATCAAAGACTCAAATATATGTATATGGGAGGTTTAAAAGTTTTATCAGAAATGGAATTGTTCCATGAAATTGTAAACCCTTGTACATACTTTTCTCTGTGGCATAAAAACAACAAGTGCATCACCTCAAATTGTAACAGATATCCTTGAACTCAATTTAATATTAGTAGCTTAGCTAACGATCATAGAAACTCTGCTTTGGTGGCATCATGGACTGGGAACTGCAAGCCATCAGTTCTGCAAGAGAAAGACAGGGTTTCTAGTCCCATCGAGACACAGTCTCGGGAACCCACAGGGGCAGTTCTCCTCTGTCCTTAGGGTCACTGTGAGTCCGCATTGACTCCATGGCAGTGAGGTTGGTTTGTTGTTTGTTTTACATACATGGCATAAAATACAATTCATGTTGACACATAGATTGTTTCAACTCAAGCTTCTACCATTTTCCAAATGTAAAGTCAGCCTTTTAAGATTTTTTTTAAAAATCAGTTTATTAGGGGCTCATACAACTCTTATCACAATCCATACATACATCCATTGGGTCAAGCACATTTGTACATTTATTGCGCTCATCATTCTCAAAATATTTGCTCTCCACTTAAGCCCCTGGCATCAGCTCCTGGGGGGCAGACAACAGAAAAGTGGGTGAAGGGAGACGTCGGGCAGTGTAAGATGTGACAAAATAATAATTTGTAAATGATCAAGGGTTCATGAGGGAGGGGGATAAAATGAGAACCAGTGCTTTAAAGCGACAGGAAAATTAACCACCAAGTTTATAATGAAAGGAAAGAGATCCCTAGTGTTTCTGAGGTGGTAAATTTTCCGGAGTAGAGAGCCCTTTCTTTCTTCTTCTGAGCTAGTGGTGAGGTAGTTTATTGTGCCAACCTGGCCGATAAACACATGTGGGGTTAATTGAAGGGCGGAGGGATAAATGGCTCAGTGAGCCTCGCCTTTCTAGTTCTTGGGTCTCTTGCTTTGTGATGGTCCGACCAGGGTGCAGCTGCCTTAGCCAGTTCCCTGCTGACGGGCACCCACTGGTGGGTGTCAGTGGGGACAATGTCCAATAAAGCTTCATTCCCGCGGGTGGCCCATCCTCCCGCCCTCTCCACGATATAGGCTATTACACTCGTACAGAAGTTGCAGCTTTCCTTTGGGGATCTTCTTGTTGGCGGGGTACAAAAAGATCCCCCCCACAGCAGCGTGCGATGGACAGCAGCCACCACGGAGCCCCGAGCCCATGTCTCGAGCACCACAGGGAGCTAAATCACCTAGGGTCGACTTCTCCCTTGGGATGGACTAAGTGGAGACAGGATCAAAGTCCATGGCGAAGCCTTCATTGAGACAGCAGATTCCCTTTCTTTTTATCTTTTGTTATCTTCTTTTATCTCCGTCCACCCAAATCAGCTCTCTGATGGCCAGATCCCGCAGGAAGCAGTGGACTTCCTTCTCGGATGGTTTCCCTGTGGAAGTCTTTCTTTTTAAAAAACGGAAAAACAACAGTTTAATGACACCAAAGTTACTAAAAATAAAAAAATTTTAAATTTAAAGTTGGTGTCTACTAAATGCTTCTTAACCTATTAAAGTATAACTATCATACATTAAAAACACAGCAGGCGATGCTTTAGAATGTTCTAGGCATTAAGAATTAACTCACTTAATCTTTTGAAGTTGCCTGTTAATATTAGTTGCCTGTTAAGAAGAAAAGAATTAAGATTTTACAATTTAGAAGTAGTTAACAGTTTTTTTAGGTTACATATATGTATATATATTTATGTTATATTTGTGATCTCTGTTTTGACTCCCGTATTTCTTTCCTGTATTGACCATGCTGTTGTGGACCCGTAGTGACAGAAGGAAACACTGCCCGGTCCTATTGGATTCTGCCTGCAGGAGAATTGGGCCTGCTAGTCTCTGCACTGGTGCTGTCTCATACACGTGCACTCTTCCAGCAAAGGAGACACCTTGTCCCCAAACTCTGTAGCACTGAGGTCACTGAACAATTTGACTTTCCCGTGCCTCCTCTGGCCTTGTGAGCAGCTTTACTCAGTTACCAGTTATGTCTAGCTTTTTCACTCCTTTGGAGCTTTTTAAATTTTAATTTTTTAAATCATTTCATTGGGGCTCTTACAGCTCTTATCACAATCTATCCATCTATCCATTGTGTCGAGCACCTTTGTCCATGTTGCCATCATCATTTTCAAAATATTATCTTTCTACTTGAGCCCTTGGTGTCAGCTCATTGCCCCCCTCCCCCTCCCTCATGAACATTAATAATTTCTGCAGATGGCAAAAATGATTCCAATGGACACTAGACAATCAAAGTGGAAAGAGCCGACCAGGGGATCAGAACAGGCCACCGTATTTACCCCTTGTCTCTGGTTCTACTATAATGGCATTTTTGTCTTCTTCTGACACAGGAACACAAGCGGCAAAAGAGTCCTTCGACATGCTAGCAACCAGGTCACTGGAGAGGACATCCGGTTTCTTGACTTGATCACCTGTCACATTGGTAGAGCCAGCAATTCCCTAGAGGGGAGCGGCGCCCACTTTGCGTCCAGTAGTGGAGATGGCCTTGATGGGGTGTGTGGTGTGTGTGTGTGTGTGTGTGTGTGTGTGTGTGTGTGTGGTAAAGTGAGCAGCTGAATCATCTCAGCAGTGTCACTGGCCTTTCTTCCCTCCTCCATGACAAAGGGGGTCCCATTGATGACATTGGTCCTTCATGCTGGTCGGCAGGTACTGGTGGCAGGAAGGTAGACAGCAGAAGGTGGCAACAGGACCAACCTACAGGCAGCCGAATTTGACTCTTCCTGAAGAGAAGGCTTCAGCTTTCATCTGACCCACGGACTCAAACCCGATTGGATTTACTTTGACAATTGTCTGAGCCTTTTCTTTCTTTTTTAATTTATTGGAATGGGGTTCGCGCAAAGGGAAGAAGGGAGGGAGGAAGGTGGGGAACATGCAGGGACACAGGGACATGGTGGTTGACATGGCCAGGGCCACAGCTTCTTAAGTGGGGAGGAGGGATGAAAAATGGCAGGGGTGGGGTGGGGTGAGGTGGGGTGGGGGGAAAGGCCAGGGCTGGAGCTGGTGGGGTTGAAGAGGGAAAGGGGTATGTTTGTGTGTCACTGGACTGTCTCCCCCCATTCCCAGGAAGCACCTCTAGTTCCTGGGTCCCCACCCCTTTGCCCTGCCCCCCTAAAATGCCATCTCTTGCTCTGCCTCTGGCCCTAGTGACTCCTTCCTTTGCACCCCTGGGTGTCTCTCCCTGGCCAATTCTCAAGTGCAGGGACTGTGCAGGGCCTGCGGCCCCAACAGCTGCTGAGGGAGGTCCACGTCTGTGTCCTTGCCTCCCATTTCTGTCCCGTCCCACAGCTTGCCTCGCTCCATCTGGGGCAGAATCTGATTATTCTCCTTTCCCTCTTCCTTCACCCTGGGGAAAAAAAGAAAAAGGAATTTAAGAAAAAGAGGAGGGGGGGAAAGGGACCACCTCCCCAAGGAAGGGCATTAGACAGCAGGAAGGGAAGGAAGCAGGAGAGCAGGAAGGGCCCTTGAGGGACACGAGCCTTTTCTTGATGTCAATCTCTTTCTGTATACTTACCCGTACATGAGTCACTGGTTTCACCTCTCTAGAGAACCCAGCCTAATGCAGTCACCCTTTGGGTCCTGAACTGAACTCGCTCAATGACTCAATTTGCAGCCACACAATAGACACGTCTGTAAGAAGAGCCATAGCACTAGGGAGGTACGAAACAACATTTTCCAAGGTGGGGGATGCCACCCCCTGGAATCATCCAGGTGGGTGGGGCTACCCACACTTTATCCCTGGATTATGGACTACAGTATGAACATTTTTAATCACCAGGGGCGCTGAGCAGTTTTTCTCTGAAAAGGGAGTGGTAGGACAAGTAAGTATGTGAACCTTTACCTTTAAAAGAATCAGCTACTTATTATCATAAAGGCAGCATTTACCAAAGGAGAATGTCTAGAAGGGTTAGGAAAGAAGGAGGAACAGAACCCGTAGTCACAGAGAGGAAGCGAGCATTGTGCGCTTACATTGTAGGCATCACAATCAATATCACAAAATAATATGTGCATGAATTGTTGAATGGAAAACTAACTTGCTTTATAAAATTTCATCCAAATCACAATTTTAATAAAAGCATGGGGTATGGGGCAGGGAGGAAGGTTTTAGGGATTTCATCAAGAGTTACATCTGCATCCTGAGGAGAAAGCAATGGGACAGATGGTTCCGTGATTGCATGGGAGAGGAGGAGATGGGGGAAAAGGAGCGGTGAACCAACAGACTTAGTGACAAGAGAACAACAAGAGACCTAAAATCAATGGCGAGGAGGGTATAGAACTCCTGATGGGGTTTGATCAATTGTAATGTAGCCAAGAGGAATTACTGAGAACTGAATGAAGGGTGAACACTTTGTTCTAACTTTGTTCTAATAGCCTGGCATTCTGTGGTGCTCACCATCCTGGCACAATTGCTGAAGACAAAGTGTGTGCATAAGCAAACGTGGTGAAGAAAGTTGATGGTGCCTAGCTATTACAAGATATAGCATCTGGGGTCTTAAAGGCTTGAAGTTAAACAAGTAGCCATCTAGCAGGGAAGCAATAAAGCCCACATGGAAGAAGCACATCAGCCTGTGTGAGTATGAGGTGTCGATAGGATCAGGTATCAGAAGATCAAACACAGGCTGGCTCTCTGGCTGCGCGTAGTGGTCGTGGTTCGGTCGGAGTCTGCGCCATGGGCGATTCGGGAAGGCTGGAAGCGGCCCGGCCTGAGGAGGGTGAGAGCTTATCTTCAGATGCCAATGAAAATGAAGAGAAGTCACATGACGAGCCACTCCTTAGAAAGAGTTCTCGCCGATTTGTCATCTTTCCGATCCAGTACCCTGATATTTGGAAGATGTACAAGCAGGCGCAGGCGTCCTTCTGGACAGCAGAAGAGGTTGACTTATCAAAGGATCTCCCTCACTGGAACAAGCTGAAATCAAATGAGAAGTGTTTTATCTCTCACATCTTAGCTTTTTTTGCAGCCAGTGATGGAATTGTAAATGAAAATTTGGTGGAGCGCTTTAGTCAGGAGGTGCAGGTTCCAGAGGCTCGCTGTTTCTATGGCTTTCAAATTCTCATCGAGAATGTTCACTCAGAGATGTACAGTTTGCTAATAGACACTTACATCAGAGATCCCAAGAAAAGGGAATTTTTATTCAATGCAATCGAAACAATGCCATGTGTTAAGAAAAAGGCAGATTGGGCTTTGAGATGGATAGCAGATAGAAAGTCTACTTTTGGGGAAAGAGTGGTGGCTTTTGCTGCTGTAGAAGGGATTTTCTTCTCGGGATCATTTGCTGCTATATTCTGGTTAAAGAAGAGAGGTCTTATGCCTGGACTCACTTTTTCCAATGAACTCATCAGCAGAGATGAAGGAATTCATTGTGACTTTGCTTGCCTGATGTTTCAGTACCTAGTAAATAAGCCTTCAGAAGAAAAGGTCAGAGAGATCATTGTTAATGCTGTTGAAATTGAGCAGGAGTTTTTAACACAAGCTTTACCAGTGGGTCTCATTGGAATGAATTGTGCATTGATGAAACAATACATTGAGTTTGTAGCTGACCGGTTACTTGTGGAGCTTGGATTCTCAAAGGTTTTTCATGAAGAAAATCCCTTTGATTTTATGGAAAACATTTCTTTAGAAGGGAGAACAATTTTTTTTGAAAAACGAGTTTCCGAGTACCAGCGTTTTGCAGTGATGGCAGAAACCACAGATAATGTCTTCACCTTGGATGCAGATTTTTAGAACCCTATCAATTTCTAAATTTGTAAACAGTAGTCTATTTTTCTCTCTCCTCCCCCCCAACCACCCCTCTTTAAAGGAAACTTGGTTAGAAAGGAAATCCCAAACCAAATTTTGTTCAAGTTCGATCAAGACAAACGAATATTTTTTTAGCAGCCAACATTTGTTTCAAGACTAAAATGTAAGCTACCTTTAACTGTGTCGGAGTTGAGGTCATTTCAGTGCTAGTTAGATAGCAGTTTGGGGTTCTGTCCTTACTACTTTGTATAACTCTTGATGAGTCAGTTAATTTCTTGAAGTCGCAATGTATTTACCTTTAAAATGAATATTTTAAATATTTAATAATTTAATAATTAAATCCTACTACAAAGAGTAAATAAGATTAATGCCTATCTGATACTACTGTTACTATTACTACTACTGATTATTATTTTGCTGGTGTAGTAATAGTAGTGGTAGTGTGATAAAATGCTCCTACTTCACCATAGGATGCTAGGTCATATTTCTAGTGTTGGGGGTGGGAGTGGAATACAGGAATATTTTTGAGATAATTTTTATTCACATAAGAATAACTTCTTGGACATCCTCAGCTTTATAAGAGATACTGATGGAGTGGAATCCAGGAGGTTATCACAGTAGTTGACCTGGAAAGCAAAATGATTCTGTTTCTTCCGAAATTAAAGGAGTAATGCCAAGATTTTTTGCCCTGGAATGTGTAGAACCAGCATTAGCTAGAACAGTATTCCCCAAAAGTATTCAAATGAGTTTGTATTCCAAAGTAGCCAAATGAGTTTGAGAGAGCTACATGTCCCATTCCCCTTTAGGTTGTACAATCAATCCTGCCTATAGAGACTTAACTCCTCCCAGCACTTTCCAATCTTATTAAACACAGATCGGTTTCTACCTGCTGACCTCACCAACTAATGTTTCCTAGGATAAGTGGAAAGGCTGGCCTACAACCATTTACAGGAACCCTGGCGATGCAGAGGTGAAAGTGTTCAGCTGTTAGCCAAAAGGTCAGTGGTTCAAACCCACCAGGCACTAATGAGAGAACGCAATAGCAGCTGAGTTTCTGGAGAGCCGAGCCAGGAGGGTTGGTTGGTTTTGGTAGATCATTTACATGTAGTGGAAGGGTTTGTGACCTTAAAAAGGAAGAGCCTGGTCACCGAGTTATTTCAAATTTGATTCAAGCTATGTAAGAAAACTGACCCTCAGCCAGGTTTCTTAATATGCTTAGAGGACTTTTACACCATTTCAGGATTCAGTTCTTGAATGAAGCTTTGTGTGCTGCAGTACCAGGTGGCGAGGGAGGTAGAGTTCTTTCCAGAGGAAGCCGAGGAGAGGCCAGGGATCAAGATCTCCAACAAGTCTGGCCGTCTCTACAGCTAGGAAGAGTTGAAAGTAGTCCAGCCCATCAGGCAGTGTGTTTCCCCAATCACAACCACTGTAAAATGCTGGAAGCTTTTTCCTCTGTGGATCCCATAATATTTCTAGGTCATCAGAATTAGAAGCATTCTCAAATGAAGACAAAAGGAAAGGCCATGCACTTTGTTCGACAGACAATATCATAAACTTGAGGTCTTTTGGCCAATGGTAATACCATTTACCTGTGCAGTTTGCCAAGGGTTCTTATATCTCAGTTGGTTGTCACAGTAGCCTGAGAAGTTTGAAAGAGGAGCTGTGATTTACATTTCACAGATGAAGAGACTGTAGCTGAGAGCAGTTGATTACTTGACCCAGATCTGCTCAGGGTGGTTGGCCCTGTAGTACACTTCTTTTTTAGAGATTGCCACGTTTCTGATATGGAGTCCTTTCCATTGTCTTGATTTGATTTTGCCTAGCCCCTCATTAATTAAAACTGCACATCTTTTAATTTTAAAAAAAAGAAGATCAAAAACAAACAATTATATTGATGTGAAGGAGAGGGGTCAGAATGGAGACCCAAAGCCCATCAGTAGACAATTGGACATCCCCTCACAGAAGGGTTAAATAGAAGGGACAATTGAGCCAGGGTGCAGTTTAGCACCAATGAAGCACACAACATTCCTCTGGTTCTTTAATGCTTCCCCCCACCCCCAAACATGACCCTAGTTCTATCTCACCAATTCTGCTGTACATTGGTGCAGATAAGAGTTTCACAACACAGAAGCCAGGACAGATGACCCCCTCAGAATCAGTAATGGGAATGTCAACACCATGAGCCTAGGGGGCGAAAGCTGGGGGAGGGAGGGGGAAAAGGGGCAACTGATGGCAATGATACATGTATAACCCCCCTCCAGCGGGATGAACAACAGAAGCGTGGGTGAAGGGATGCAACAGATTATATAAGTTATCAAAAGAATAATAATGTATAATTTATATCTAATATATATTTATATATAATAACATATAATTTGTTCTTCTGATTTATGTCCCCCAACCCCATGACTCAGGCAATGAGAAGACTAGAGTGAAGCTAGAGCGAGCTTTGCCAAAGCATCCGTTCGTATATATAACAAACTGCCTTCCAACTAAGCGATCGCTCCCATCGGACCACAAAATGAAGGTGGTTTCGTTCCACCTCCCAAATCACTGGCACGCATGGGCTAGCCCAGCTGGCACCTGACATTAACCACCGCCGCAACCAGTGCCAATCTGAAGGGCAGTGACTTCTGGGAAGAAGCTATAGCAGCTTGTCCTTCCTGAGTGCTGTCGAGTCAGCTCTGACTCACAGCGACCCTAGAACCACAGAATGAAACACCACCCCACCCCTCAATTGTTCTTAAAACACAACCGCTAGTGGACACGACGATCAAGACAGGGAGATCCGGTGGCTAGGTAGACATTCTCAAGAAAAGCCCAGAGGGAAGCGTAGCTGTGGGAAGCTAGGCAAGGCAGAGGGAGAAGGACAGAGCCCGGGGCCAGAGGGCAAAGGCAGAGCAGAAAGCAGGTAGGGGGAGGAGGAGCATGCTGGGGGGAAGGCAGAGGGTAAGGGAGGTCTCAGCAGAAGGAGGGAGGTCAGAGCCCCGAGAGAGCTGGAGAGGGAGGACAGAAGAGAGCCAAGGAGAGAGGGAGGGCTGACTGGAGGGAGGGCCAAGCAGAGAGAGATGAGGGAGGGCTGGGCTGAGCAGAAGGAGAGGAGGACAGAGCAGGGGGAGGAAGCAGGGCAGAGGAGGATCAGAGGGGAGGGCAGTACCAAGGTATGAAAAGCATGGCTGAGGGAAAAGAAGGGAACAGATCTAGCAATGGGAGGGTCCCAAACCCCAAACTCACTGCCATGGAGTCAATGCCAACTCATAAGGACTCTGTAAGACAGGGGAGAACGGGCCCTGTGAGTTTCTGAGACTGCAACTGTTCACAGGAGCAGACAGCTTCCTCTTGCTCCTGCTGAGCAGCTGGTGGTTCTAAACTTCAGACCATGAAGATCAAAACTCAGCATGCAACCAAACTCCACCAGAGCAGGTTGAAACAGTTGAACTCGCTCCCCGTCTCCTTTCATATTTCTGCATCGAGTAGGGTGGCCCTACTTTTATGTTTTAAGTGTTTATGTTCTAGGTATGATTCTACTGTAAAGAATGTTTTTTAATATTCATTGCTTTTATAAAAAACAGGAAAAAAATGTTTGAAACAACCAGTGTGGTAAAAAGAACAAACGAGGCAATCTTGAGTTCAAGTCCCAAGCTTGATCATTCACTGCTTCTCTTAAGGGAGCCTCATCCTCCTGAGAAACAGCAGCAGGGAGCCAAAGTTCAATAGTTTCTTTTTGTTTAGGCTGTGCCTGGGCTCGTGGGAACATGCTGCCTGTCTCCCAGGAGCTTACGCTAAAAGCAAAATGAGATGGGTACAGCCTAATGTCATGAAGCAATAGTTCATGCTACTGCTCCTAATGGACTGGTTGCTGAGAGCTGCCTTTGAGAGGCTCCCCCACAGGATAACTGTGTGTCCACCAGAGCGAAGCTCCACTCAGCCCCTGATGGGCTCAGGTTTGTGTTGTTGGGATTCACCAGTTTTCATTGACTGCTTCTTGGAGCTGGGTCACCACGCCTTTCATGGAGTGGTCTGGAAGCTACACTGAAGCCTGTTCGGCATCATCGAACATACAGCCTCTCCTGAGAGGCAGGAGGTGGTTGTGCCTGACACATGTCAGCAAGACTTCAACCCCAGGCTTCCTGTTCGGAAGGGGAGGACGCTACCACTGAACATTAGTCGCAGTACAAAGTTTTACAGGAGTTGATGGAAGGACGAGGCTGGTTCGGCCACAGAAATAAAAAAGAAGGTGCTTTGGAAGGAGATCCAACAGGGAGGGTTTTAATCTGTGGAGATGAGTTAGGGAGGGCCTTGCCCATGGAGAAAATAGCAAAAGCAAAGGCGCATGCTTTGACAAGCACGAAAGCTGTGGGGACCAGTGTGGTGAGGGTCCTTGGGGAGGAGAGGTGCACTGTGCAGCTAGAGAGCTTGCAGGTGGGCTATAGTTGGTGGACAGTGGGAACTTATTACTATCGAGGACTTGGTGGGGGCGGGGCAAAGTCTCTCCAACCAAAGTTTCATTGTCTGTCATTAAGCTAGTCCCTCTGCCTGTATGGGAAGCCAGCTTGGGCTCATAAACATGAACCTGGCAAAGTTTCCATTATTACCAGCAAGAAAAAAGGCTTCCTCTTCTCTGTGAATCATCAAATGAAGCTAAAATGTCTCTTTTCTGAGAAAAGTTGAATGAGAAAAATTTAACAGACAATCTTGTCCAGGGATGCTGCACACAATTGAACACTGCAAGAGCACAGAGTTGGTCTTTTCTCCTTCAATCTTTCTCCCAGGACATACCATGTACAAGCATCTCTCATCTTCCCAGTAAAAGGTAGTCTGCGTTTAGCTGTGGTCCTGCAGTGCCACCTTCTGGACATATGGGAAACTTCTCCATGTCTTTCTGCGTCTTAGTAATACGCCAAGAGGCGGGGAATAATACATGGATTAAGGGAAAATTTTATCAGAGGGGGAAAACAAGATACACGTCACTCCACATGGTCTCTGATACCAGGGACCCTCCTGTCTGGATGTATGACCAAAATGGCAAACACAAGAACTTGGTTTTAATGCCAGCTCTGATTATAGCCGGTGTCCTTCATAGGTCACCAGTGCTCACCACATGTAGGTAGCTCCAGGAGTGAGAGAACTAACGCTGCCAACTGTCAATCTGAGAGGGCGCTGCAGACAGTTAGCCTGAACGACACCTGTCAGCACTGCGCACCAGGGGAAAACAGAGATTGCAGATCCCAGAGCTCGGACAACCCTGGCAGTCTAGACTCCTGGAGAACAGAGGATCGGGAAGGCATTGGAGGAAAGGCAGAACTCCCAACTATCCAGCTGAACGCAGAACCACATCAAAAAGAGGGCATGGAAAGTGGGCTTTTCCTCTTAGGGGCACGCGTGCCTTAAAAAAATCATGCAAAAATATCTTTACTTAGGAATAAACCCTCAAATAATTAAGACTAAAAAAGAATTAGGAGAATCCCACAAAGATAATGAGAAAGAAAGACAGAAATCAGTATTCCAATTGGAAACAAATCTAATATCACACAGTGAGAAATGTAACTTCTAAAGTAAGTCACACGAATATCACTACCATGCTTCCAGTTTGTACAAGAATGGCTTCAATCCAAACAAAAAATGCTTAGCTCTGTCTCTGCAGTCTATGGCTTGCTCGCGGCGATGCCTCTCAGTATGACACTTACTCTCACTAGTGTCTTCTTTAGCTTCAACCTGATGTACATATGAGCAATTGATGGTCTGTTCCACAGTCATCCCCTGGCCTCCTTTTAGCTCCTGAAATTGAGCTTCTCCATCTTCTCTTCCCACAGATGTAGCCAATTTTATTTCTGTGTGTTCCCTCTGGAGAAGTCCATGTGAATCGTCGCTGTTTTTGTATTGTTGAAAGAAAGGTATTTCCTATGAACAAGTCATTCATCTTGCAAAATTCTAGCATGCGACCTTCCAGCTTTGTTTCCGTCACCAAGATTATGTTTCCCAACTACTGTTCCTTCCTCTTTGTTTCCAACCTCTGCATTCCTGTCGTCAAGAATTATCAATGCATCCTGATTGCATGTTTGATCCGTTTCAGATCTGTTGGTAGAATTTTTCAATTTCTTCCTCATTGATTTTAGTGATTGGTACAGAAATTTGAATAGTTGGATCGATTGGATTTCTTTGAAGGTGGATAGATATAATCCTATCATAGAGAGCTTGGAACTTCGAGATAGACCTTGAAGTGTCCTTTTTGATGGTGAACGCAATGGCCCTCCTCCCCACTTAGTGAACCATATGGTTTTCTAGTTCAAAATGGCGAAGACCAGTCCATTTCAGTTCACTGCAGCCTAGTATATCAATATTTACGCATTCCATTTCATCTTTAACTACTTTCTTAGATTCATACTTCCTATATTCCAATTTCCAATTATTAATGATGTTGGCAGCTATTTTTCTTGCCTTGAATTGTACCTCATCAGCAAATGAAGACCTGAAGGCTCTTCTTCCACAAGCTTTACTCCATTCACATCACCACGGTTGACTCTACTTTGAGAAGGAAGCGTCTCTTCAGTCATATTTTGAGTGCATTCCAAAGCAAGGGTCTCATCCTCCGGCACACTCTCTGACAATGTACAGCTTCCGTTCATTGGACCTTCAGTGTCTGACAAGGTTTCCATGCTATGTATAAGATCTTCAGCCATGACTTCCTCCAAGGTGGGCAGCCGATCCCTTCTTCAATCTGTTCTTAGTCTGGAAGCATCGCTGAAACAGTCCACTTCGGGTGACCTTACTGAAAGACCAGTGATGTGGGAAACTGAGGACTGGGAAGAGAATGTAAGAGGATAAATTCTCTGCACTCATAATAAAGAGTCTGAAGGGCCAAGACTCTGGTCAAGGAAGGCCTTCACATTTGCAAGTTAGAAATTAATCCCAGTCACATTCTCCTAACCGAAGATCATTCCCCACAATATCCCCCCATAATGGTGCTACTATAAAAATATTATAGGCACATGGCTGATCACTATGTGCCTAGAGGCCCTTGTCTATAGGCACAGATATGTGTCTATAGTTCTCCCTGCTCAAGAGGTAGTCAACTCCCTTCTGACCTCCCCTACTATTGGTATTGGTTACTTCCCAATGAGCTCAGGAATATCTAGGGTAGGACACTGCCCACCTTGTTACATGTGTGATTGATTGTGATTGGTGAGGCTTGCTAGCCCCAGGATTATGTAGCCTGTTGGAGAATGCATTCGAATTCGCTCTCTCACTCCCAGCTTCATGGAAGAGAGGAGCCTTTGCACACTTTGTCTGTGGTCCTTTATTCTTTCCCTTTCTTCACACAATTGCTCCTCAGAACCCATTCGGTTGTAAGGCCAGACCTTACTTACACAGTGACATGGCTTTTAGCATCACAGAAACACACGAGCCACCACAGGACGGCAAAGTGACAGACAAGTGGTGGAAAAGGAAAATTAATCAACCATCAAAGGACAAATATAGTATGACAGCACTGTTATAAAAAGTCAAGGACAGGTTTTCTTTTTAAAAAAAACCATTTTATTAGGGACTCATACAACTCTTATCACAATCCATACATATAATACATCAATTGTATAAAGCACATCTGTACATTCTTTGCCCTCATCATTTTCAAAGCATTTGCTCTCCACTTAAGCCCTTTGCATCAAGTCCTCTTTTTTTCCCTCCCTCCCCACTCCCCCCTCCCTCATGAGCCCTTGATAATTTATAAATTATTATTTTGTCATATCTTTCCCTGTCCGGCATCTCCCTTCACCCCTTTTTCTGTTGTCCATACCCCAGGGAGGAGGTCACATGTAGATCCTTGTAATCGGTTCCTTCTTTCCAACCCACCCTCTCTTTACCCTCCCAGTATCGCCCTCACACCCCTGGTCCTGAAGGGATCATCCACCCTGAATTAAGGACAGGTTTTCACAATAGAAGAAACGTCCTTTGATGGTTACCATGGGAGGGAGGAGAAGGAAAGGGGATAAAGTCTCAAGCTAAAGGTAGACAAGTATTAACTTGGGTGACGGGGAAGGTAAGATACATTCAGAAGGTGCTTGGGCTCAAGTAGAAGGCAAATGTTTTGAGAATGATGATGGCAACAAATGTACAAATGTGCTTTACACAATGGATGGATTGTGATAAGAGTTGTATGAGCTCCCAATAAAATATTTTTTTTAAAAAGGAGCTTGGGGAAAATGATGGAGAGCAAGCAAGACACTGCAAGGTTTGTCAGCGTTAAGGCAACGGAGGCAAATACTGTTCCACAGGTAATCCTGTGACCGCTGTGATTTAGGAATAGATGCTTGGATAGGCAAACATGTGTGGGAGGGAGAATTCACACACACATATATAATAAAGCATATTTATATATGCATATTTACCTTTGCTGGCATGAATGTGGTGAAAATATGGAGTGTGGAACCTTGGGTAGGTCTGTCACCACATCGGGGGTTGGGTCAGACTGAGTTGACTAGAAACAAATCCAGAGACACTCATGTGTATAAGAGTGAGCTTTATATCAAAGAGCAATTGTATATTGAGAAAACATCCCCAGCCCAGTCCAGATCAAATCTCTAATAAGTCCGATATTATCCCATATGTCCAACACTATTCCATAAATTCCTCTTTGACTCTCACAGCACATGCAATGATGCCAAATGCAGGAAGATCACAGGTCAGTGAGTGGAACGTCCCAGGGATTCAATGGTGGTAGATGCATCTCCAGGGCTCTGGCTGCCATCAGCATGACTCCATGTGGCTTGTCAACAAGAAGGTGAAACAAAGAGAGTGGCCTGCCTCTTCTGATGGAGGAATCAAGAGAGAGAGTCCCCAGAATCCTCATGAGAAGGCCATGCTCACAAGGAGGCATCATCAGGCCGTGGGCTGATTGACAGGCTAGACTCCACCTCTTCATTCTTTTATCACGTTGACATGAACTTATGTAACTACCACAGAGGTGCAGTCTTTTGTATAAGACACAGAGCAGCATCCATTTCTCTTTGGCTCCTTGCCTACTGTTGGAACTGGATCCTGAATCTGGTTTATCCATTTCCTGTTGTAGCACCTGCTGAACCCAGGAGCTGTCAGTGGATACATTCAACTTAACCTTGGATTCATTTACCTCTGCACCTACCAGCATGTGCCCCCTCCCCCCATCACTCCTCTTGTTTTGTCATCTTGCTTCCTGTTCATCCACTTCCACAGCTACACAAGTCAGAAAAAGCCTGACTTAAACCAGACTGGACTTACCTCCTACTTCTCCAACTGTGTGGAATATTTCTACAACACTTCTCTATATAAATCTCTTTCTATGTACAAACACATACAAACATAATTGGTTTTGTTGCTCTAGAGAAGCTTGCCTAACACACTTGCCATCCAGAGGAAAAGAGTGAGGAAAATAAAAGGAGATAAGGTAATAATTCGTCCAATGGATTAATAAACAATTTAAACTCTGAAACCAGAAAAGCTGGATAAGTGTCTGACTACCACTACCAACTAACTACCAAAAGGTCTTGAAGTGGGAGGAAAAAAATGTAGAACTAAACTCAAAATTATAAGAGACCCAGTTTACTGGTCAGATAGAGTCTGGTAGAACCCCTAAAACCACAATCCTTAGTCACCACATAGGGTTGGGAATGGACCCCCCCCCCCCGACCTTGTTAGAATAATCAACCATTTAAGATCAACAGGATAGATCTTCACTCGCAAGACAGGGTGGGAGGGCTTAGTGTACTAATGATTTAATAAATATTATCTATGCAATACTAATCTTCTTTTAATGTTATAACAACCATTGTTTGGCATCCCAAAGGAGTAATCTTGATAGATTTTCTTGAAGGATATGGATGACAACAGGGCTTGTTATGAAGAATTCTTAAGAAAATTAGGAACTGCGCTGATGAGGAAAGGGCCGGGAAAGTTGCACTGAGAGTTTTCTTTCTATCGTGACCAATTACTTGCTCGGCCTTCAATGGTAGCAAGTGTTAGGAGAATTTCATTGGGAAACATTTTCCCATCCATTCTACTTCTTTTTGATCCCAAAACTCAAAGAACATTTTTAAAAGTTTTTTATTGGGGGCTCGTACAATTCTTATCACAATCCATATTCATTGTGTCAAGCCCATTTGTATATTTGTTGCCATCATCATTCTCAAAACATTTGCCTTCTACTTGAGCCCTTAATATCGGCTCCTCATTTCTCCCCTCCCTCCCCACTCCCTCATGAACCCTCCATAATTCATAAATTATTTTGTCATACACTGTCCAACATCTCCCCTGCCCTCTTCTCTGCTGTTCATCCCCCAAGGAGGAGGCTATTTGTAGATTCTTGTAATCGGTTCCTCCTTCCCACCCTGCATTCCCTCCACTCTCCAGGCATCGCCACTCTCACCACTGGTCCTGAAGGGGTCATCTGTTCTGGATTTCCTGTGTTTCCAGTTACTATCTGTACCAATGTACATCCTCTGGTCTAGCCAGATTTGTAAGGTAGAATTGGGATCATGATAGTCGGGGGAGGAAGCATTTATGAACTAGAGGAAAGTTATATTTCATCGTTGCTACCCTGCACCCTGACTGTCTCATCTCCTCCCCACACCCTTTCAGTAAGGGGGTGTCCAGTTGCCTACCGATGGGCTTTGAGTCTCCACTCTGCACTCACCCACATTTACAATGATTTTTTGTTGTTTGATGCTTGATACCTGATCCCTTCGACACCTCATGGTCACACAGGCTGGTGTGCTTCTTCCATGTGGGCTTTCTTGCTTCTGAGCTAGATGGCTGCTTGTTTATCTTCAAGCTTTTAAGGCCCAAGACACTATATCTTTTGATAGTCGGGCACCATAAGTTTTCTTCGCCACATTTGTATGCACACGTTTATCTTCAGTGATCATATCAGGGTGGTGAGCACCCACTGATATGATTTTTTGTTCTTTGATGTCTGATACCTGGTACTTCTACACCTCGTGGTCAGACAGGCTGGTGTGCTTCTTCCATGTGGGCTTTGATGCTTCTCAGCTAGATGGCCGCTTGTTTACCTTCAAGCCTTTAAGACCCCAGATGCTATCTATATCTTTTGATAGCCGGGCACCATCAGCTTTCTTCACATTTGCTTATGCACCCATTTTTTCAAAGAACATTTTAAAAGAACATGACTTGAGTCCCTTGAGGTGGTTAAACGGCTATTTTGATGTAGCATAAATCCCAGAGTGTAGAATTTTTGGTGGAAGGCCTAAAGAGATGGAAATATCACCTGCCGAATTATATAAACCTAGATGGAGACATGTTGAGAAGGAATTGCTTCACATTTTGTTATTACTGACTCAGTAATCTATGGAAATATGACATAAGAATATAAGCAAGTGCTTGATAAAGAGACTAAACCAGGGTATAGCAGGTTGGTACCAGGGTTGTCTGGATAGCTAACAACGAAAGGGCTGTTAACATTGGCAAAATGGTAGTGGTGCTGTGGACCAGGTATTGGGCTGCTAACCAGTCAGTGGTTCAAAATGACCAGCTGCTCCCTGGAAGAAAGATGTGGCCATCTACTGCCATAAAGATTACATGGGAGCATCAAAGTTGAAATCGACTCAATGCCAGTGGGTTGGATTCCGTTTTTGATATATCGGAACCTGTCTAGCTTCCTATGGGCTAACGAGAATCACCACCAGCACAAAGCCGATTCCTGTGAGTTGGCAGTCAGGCATTCTTTCACTCTCCAACCTCTTGTACCAATTCTGACACCTCCGATGGGATTCTCTACTTCTCTCATGGGTTCAAACCTTTGCAATGGCCCCAGAGAATTCAAGATTATGCTGAGTTACGTGTTTAGTAAGCAAGAGGATCAGGATCAACCAGAATACACTCAGGACAAGGAAGCATGTAAGCAAACTCGGGAAGGCTTCCCTGAAGTGCAGACCACTGGACTCCTGCTTGCTTGTCACTCATCTTGGCCATTTAACAGCAGACCTTCTGCCATCAACACCCCCTCTCACCCATGCAGGCCTCCTGTCAACCCCCTCCGGACTGAGCTCATAGCGTAGCCGCTCTGTTCTGCTCTCTGCTGCATTCCCGGCAGGTTTCTGATGTCCCTACGGCTTCTGCTGTTGGCTCCCTCCCAGGCCTGTCACCACCAGTTCTGCCACAAAGCTGCTCCCAGATCTCCCGCTATTATTGTTACAGCCCGTGGCCCATGTTACAAGTTCGTTATGGCGGGTCCTCGCCTCCTCTTCATGCCTTTCCTCCTTCCTGCTTCTGGCCTTTCCTTTCTGTCTGCAAACCTCGACGGCAGGGGCTGCTCACCCTTTCTCAGCACGCGAGCTGCTTATAAAATGACCAAGTCAAAATGATCTACCAACTACACAAATGCAATACATCTATTTATTACATTTACTCATCAATGCATTGAGAATTCTTTATATGTACAATGTTGTTTAGGTACCTTGCATAACTGCATGAGTCCATATTGCACAACACAACACCATTCACTATGTACACTTTTTGTCATTGCCTGAGTTTACTGTGATGACTTGCACTGAATGGAATGCACCAGGGATGCACAGTCCGGACAGTAGCTGCTGACAGCCAGCCTCGAGCACACTTCCAAATGGTCACCAGTCATGGTGGAACGGTACTTGCACTTAATGATCGTTAAGTGGGAAAAGTCTGACTCAAATAAGTAGAGCCGAATAATGCAGTCAAGGGGGGAGCACATGTTCTCATGCTTGGTACTTTCCCTCTACGAGTAATTTCCAGAACTGTTCTTCAGCTGGATGTTGGCTTGTAGTGCCAAAATCTTCCATTCCGTAGGAAAGTGATACCTTTGTGTCTTCTTACTTGGTCCAGCTCCCCCACTCATTTTAATACCCTTTCTTACATTCAAGAGAAAGAAAACAAGGTCTAAAAATTGGCGATAACTTAGCTTGTCAGTTTTGCTGCACTTAGCGCAGTTGTTTGCACATGAGTTTCACACCTAAGATTGCGTCTGATTGGCTGCGCTGTATATCAGCCGAGTGACGGGACTGACGATAGGCTTCCAAGTGATCTACCCACACTACACTTGCAATCGACTAGTGGATCGCGATCGATGTTCTGAGCGCCCCTGCTCTTTGGGGCTAGCTGCACATTTATATCACGCATTTCTAGTCAACTTTAAGGCATGGCCTTCCCATGATAAAAACCAAGGAATGCCATTTCCTAGGCTGAACAGGAAAAACATTCTGAGCTGAACTCTCGAGAGCAGGCAGGAGACATGAGCCCCACCCGGCACCCCACTGAAAGCCGTTCATCTGAATGGCACGGACTACCACACTTCTCAGGAACACACTCCAGCTCAGAAAGACCCATGAGGCACTAATTCTACCCAGACTGATCTCAGGTGTATACAGAGAGAAGACAGGAAAAGCAGCATTTCACAAATACTTTCTATATTACTCCAAGAATTTAAAGGATAAGTAAAAAGGACTTAATTATACACGAATATACCTGAAGTTTTCTTCAAAACAAAACTTCTACATAATTCTTAGCAAAGACAATCAAAGCACTGCAAGACAGAACCACATTTGGAAGGGTCATACGATAAATACAATAAATATTTTTTATTGACTTGATTTCATTCCAGGGTCTTTTGTCGTGATTTTATTGTGCTACTCAGTACATAAAAAACACTCAATGAAAAAAAGCCACCAGTAGAAAATATAAAAACCCTATAGGATTATCTACATATTTGAACATTGTAAATTATAACATGCGATTCCTTTCATTGTCCAATCCTTCTCCAAGGTCTTCAGAAGTATCACGAGGAGTACGCGGAGGCATCACACAGTGTATCGTTTCTCCCCTTCGTGTTTGGCTTTGTGGTACTTCAGGTAATCATTGTATAGCTCTTTGAAGACTTCTCGTGCGCCTGGCTGCAATGAGACCCTTAAGAACTGGATGTCCCGTTCAAGGCAGAGGTCCAGAATGAGATAAATACCCTCCTGCAGAAGGTCTTTCACAGCTGGATACAAGGTTACCTGGGAGAGAAGAGCACACCTTAGAAGAACAAATTGGGAAACAGATTACACAGTATATCACACCAATAACGTCCTTGGAAGAATTGCTAAGTAATTTCAACTTCAGCCTACAAATTTAGCGGGGGGGGGGGGGGAGAGAAATGACACATTTCATTTTAAAATAAAGTTTTGCACATAATAAGGAATTGGGCACTTCCATTTAAAATGTTTATCTTTTGAGGAAATATATGATAAACCAAGCAAGCAAAAACCTGGAATAAAAATTCAGGAACCCACAGGGGTAGCTTTGTTAGTCATTAACTGCTGCGTACATGCTTACTCGCATCATTAAAAGCCTTGAGTTGCAGTATTGAAAGATTCTATGGGCAAAATAGTGAATGGTGCAGGAAGCTTCCAAAGGAGAGGGAAAGAACACAGAGTCACTGTACTAAAAAGAACTAGTCAGCGTTCGATCATTTCAAGAACTACATGTGAGCAAGAACCAACGGTACTGAAGGAAGAAGTCTAAGCTGCTCTGAAGCATCAGCCAAAAGTAAGGCTCCAGTAATTGATAGAATACCAATTGAAATGTTTAACCAAGTTGATGAAACACTGCAAAGATCATTCAATTATGTCATGAAACGATGAAGAAAGCTACCTGGCCAACTAACTGGAAGAAACCCTTATTTGTACCCATTCCAAAGAAACATGACCCAACAGAATACTCAAATTGCAGAACAACGTTATTGAATTTCATGCAAGTGACATTTTGCTGAAGATGGCTCACTAACAGCTGCAGATCATCCAATAATACATTGACAGGGAGCTACCAGAGGTGCAGGCCAGATTCAGAAGAGGATGGAACAAGGGTTATCACTGCTGATGTCAGATGGATCTTGGCTAAAAGCAGAGAAGACCAGAAAGATGTTAGCCCGTGATTCAATGACTAGGCGACGGCATCCAACTGTGTGCATCTTAACAAACCTTGAGAAGAGTGGTAATTCCAGAACACTTCATTGTGGTCATGTGGAACCTGTACATGGATGGATAAAGAGGCGGCAGTGTGAACAGAACAAAAGAACACTACTGCATGGTTTAAAATCAGGAAAGGTTTACAGCAGGGTTGTATCCCTTCACCGTACTTATGCAATTTGTATCCGGGTTAATAAATGGTGAAGTGAGATTCTAGGAAGAATGTGGCATCAGAGTTGGAGGAAGGCTTATGAGCCACCTGTGGTGTGCAGATGACACGACCTTGCTTGCTGAAAGTGGAAGGAATCAAAGCACTAGTTTATGAAGATCAAGGGTCATGTCTTCAGTATGGATTATTATTCAGTATAGAGAAAACCCAAATCCTCACAATTGGACTAATAAACAGAAAAGAGTGAAGTTGTCAAAGATTTCATCTTGCTTGCACCCACAACCAGTGCCCATGAAAGTAAGAATCAAGAGATCAAAGGATGCATTGCACTGGCTAAAGCTGCTGCACAAGACCTCTTTAAAGGATTGAAAAGCAAGGATGTTACTTTGAGGATCAAGGTGGGACTGACCGAAACCATGTTTTTTTCTACTGTCTCACATACACGTGAAAGTTGGACACGGAATATGAAAGAACCGAACAGAACGGATGCAGCTGAATGATGGTGCTGGTGAAGAGTACCGAAAGGACCATATTCTGCCAAAAGAGCAAACGCATCTGTTTGGAAGAAAGACAGCCGGAATGCTCACCAGAAGTAAAAATGGTGAATTGTTATAAGCAGAAACAAAGAAGAAATGTGGTTTTACACCAAAAGACATGACTCAGAGGTGGCCAGAGATGGGGATAGAAAAAGGGAGAGGAGAGGGGTGGGTTATGGCAGTAAGAAGCCTCGTCTTTCTCCTGAGGAGCAGCTGGCGGGTTTGAACTGCTGACCTAGGGGTTACCAACTCAGTGCGTAATCACTATGTGACCTTGTTTATAGCAAGCACTAGAGAAGACAAAAGAACCAGTGCTACCACATGCCACATACCTGGCCCTACTGAGCCCCCTGAATGCCTTTTCACACCATCCTGTTCTGCAAGGGGACTGCGGAACATCCCCCGGTGCATAAGGCAGTCCCCATAACAAAGCACTGCCGGGGGTGGGGGTGGGGGGGGCATTCTGTAGTGATGTCAGTAAGGTCAATAGTGCTGGGGATGAGAAACCCTACCACAGAAGGGTGCAGATGAAGAACACGTGGTGAGGGACGTTTAGTCCAGTTTACCTTCTGAGCTTCCATCACATACTGGGACACCATAAATGGGGAAAACACAGTAAAGTCTTCTGCCTTGGCTGCTATGTGGCTGTACATCCTTTCGACTAGGCGCGCACATTCCAGGACCACCGTCAGATCATCGGTGCTTCCTGCCAACAGCAAAGCATTGAGAAACTAGTCAGTGTGCCTGTTGTGCCTTCAATGGAGACAGAAATGATTTTAGGCTTACCTTTGCCCCCAGACGCTTTCACTTGTCTATTTCATTGGCAATAAGAAAGTAGATGGCCAAATACTTATCTACTTAAAGGAAAACACCTTAAACTCCTCAAGAGTCAGGACTTTTAAAGTATCTAACTACACTAAGAATTTTAAAGATGGAACCTGGGCGGCTGTTGCATTTAAAAAGAGAGTACTTTGCAAGGAAAGTTTAAAATGGAAAATAATCTTTAAGATTTTTTATACTGAAATTGTATTATTTAAAACATAAGAGATCCTAATTCTGTCTTTCTTTGCTCCTTTTGGACATATTTAAATGCTTAATTTATAAGAGGTCACAGCCATCTAATTTGTCTTCTGCTGTATGTTATGTTTTTAGTTATGTTTGATAGGGTATTAAGGCTCCCAGAGTGACCCAATTTTTTCCTCAGATAACCTTTATGACTTTATGTTTATTAATTAGGTCTTTCATTCATCTTGAGTTAGTTTTTACATGTAATGAGTGAGATGAACCCTATTTTATTTTCAGTAAGTGAATATCCAGTTTTGCCAGGACCATTTCTTTTCTCCTTTTTAAAAATATTAATCATTTTATTGGGGGCCTTACAGCTCTTATAACAACCCATACATCAATTGCATCAAGCACATTTGTACATATGTTGCCATCATCATTTCCAAAATGTTTTCTATTTGAGCCCTTGGTATCAGCTCCTCTTTTTACCCTACCTCCCCCACCCTTATGACCACTTGATAAATTATAATTATTTTCCTATCTTACACCATGCGCTGTCTCCCTTCACCCACGTTTCTGTTGTTCGTCCCCCTGGGGGGAGCAGGGGAGTGTAATACACTCATCATCGCTTCCTCCTTTTCCCCCCTCCTGCCCCCACCCTCACCCCCTACTCTCATGATAGCGCCACTCCCATTATTGTGCCTGAGGGGCTTATCTAGCCCGGATTCCCTGTGTCGACAACTGTTACCTGGACCAATATACATGTACAGCTGGATTTGTAAGGTAGAACTGGAGTCATGAGTCATGATAGTTGGGGCAGCGGGGAGCATTAAAGAACTAGAGGGGTGTGTCTCATTGGTCGCCAGCATCATTTCTTAGAAAGACTATTTCTTCCTCATTTAGTCAAAGAGCAGCTAGCTGTCCATTAGTGGATAAATTTACTTCTAGGTTTCCAGTTCTATTTGTCTATGTACATGTCCTTGTACCAATGCCAAGCTGTTTTCCCTCCCATGGACACGTGAATGAGTATCTGGAGTGTGGGGTCCCCTACTTTGCACTCCTTCCTTAGTAGTGTTTTGTGTGACCACACCACCAACAGGCCTCCTTCATTAAGGGTGCTAGTCTAGAAGGTCCATCTTTCATGTTGTCTTTGCTTGGTATTGGTACCAAGTCTATTCTTACTTTACAGAATGAGTTGAATTGATCTAACCTTTTCTAAATTCTGGAATGATTTGAGTAAAATTGAACCAGTTCTTCTCAGAATGTTTTATAGGTTCCCAGTGATGCATTCTGGGACAGAACTTTTTGTTAGGAGCTCTTTAGTAATCCGTTGAAGAAACAGCATGGAAGCCATGTTTGAATTCCTCTGGCTACACAAGAAGCAGAGTCCAACTGCACATCTGCCCAAGGATGCTTCCTAAGGAGGTAAGTCACACCTCTGCCCTGCAGCCTTCTTTACCGATTCTGACACCCCTTCCTCCCACAGCTCCCTTCTTCTCTGCTGGTTTTGATCAGCTAAACTGGACTGATAATCTATTGTGTGGTCTGGTCACATAGAATTCACAGACAAGGCTCACAAACACGGGTTTATGTTACAAGTCAGAAACAGAAAACATCAAGTCCTTTGGTCTGTAATGCCTCCTCAGCCATGCCAACGGGTCTTCAGCCTCTCACCTTGGCATCTGCCCTGTTTGCACAGTGGTACAAAGTCCGCTTTGCCTGACAAATGTCCACAGGGCACACATTCTGTAAACTAGGCTCCTGCCCCAAGAGTACTCAGCTTTACCCATTCGGTGGACTGAGAAGTCTGCTGCCCTGCCTGGAGGTGTCGATGCGGCTGCCTCTGGTGCATCTACTGCACCGGCATTTCTCGAGGCAGGGATCTTGGACAAGCTCTGCACCATGGCTCTTCTTTGCGGTCTTCCTTCTTGATGACTAAGATTTTTTTGTTCCCACTTCTGAAATGGATCACTTTATACACAGTGGAATGGCAAAACTGACCCACAACCCCCATCAGCGTCCCGCAACCCCCATCAGCGTCCCGCAACCCCCATCAGCGTCCCGCAACCCCCATCAGCGTTTCACACCCCCTGTTTGCATACTTCCACCCAACCATGTAGTGGGAGTTACAAAAACTCACACGTAGGAGTCATACAAAGCAATTTTACTTCACTGTGTCTGTTCAATTTCTTCCTGTGTGTTAAATTATTAATACTAGTTCTGTGCTTCATCAAAAGAGATGTATTAATGTTTTCCTACTACTCTTGTAGAGCTGTCTACTTATCTTTTCAATGCTGTTATACTTTGACTTATGTCTTTGGGTGCACTTTCATTTATTGTACACACGTTTTTTGGCGGCTGTATCCTCTTCTTCGATGGGTGCTTTAATCATTATATAATGCCCTCCTTTGTCTCTTTTGTTATCTTTTGCCTTAAAGTCTATTTTGTCAGAAATAAATCTTGTCACTCTTGCTCTTTTTTGGTTGCCATTTGATGTGTTTTCATTCTTTGATTTTTAGTTTATTTTGTCTTCATGTCTAAGGTGTGTCTAAATATATATATATATTCACAACATGAAACTGGGGGAGAAAGGGAAGCATTCAGAACTAAGTACAAGTCGCTTTTTCTCCTTTCTCAAAAGTAGATTAGGTCAAGTGACTACAGCTTAAAGACGAGCTGAAGCCTACTGAACTGGTTCACACTGATAACAAGAAGCTGACTTCTGGATTTCACACAGGGTCTAATGCTCATATTAAGTGTATCACCGCTGTGGTAGGCATATACTGGGCAAACTCAACTAAGTACAATATTAAAATATCAAGACTTACTTTGTGCGCAAAGTTTTAAAACAAAGAATCTCCCCCCAGATAAAAATCCACCAAAAAATCCAAACATTTCAGAACTGATAACTTGCAAATGTGCATCATGTTATTACCATACTGCAATATTTATTTTACTGGTAAACAAAATGGCTCTGCCAGTGTGAGCTCCAGAAATCCTCTTGCTAGAACATAAAAATCACTCTCAAGCACCTGTTCTTTTTTCATCTGCCCACAAAGCAGAAAACTCCCTGAGTGCAGGAGTGAGCTACAGTTACTTCTATGTCCCCTGCAGCGCAGTACATGCTCAATATGTAATGAGTACTGATATTATTTTTTCAGGAAAATCATTACCTATATTAGGACACACCAAGTACATTAAGTGTTGAAAATATAACAGGTGACCATTTAAAGTTAAAAATAATTTTGAGCAATCTGAGCATTTTTAAAATGTTGGCGCAACTCAAGAGTTTTATTTTTAGCAAGGCATTCACTCCACAATAAATACATTTGAAAGAGTGCACCAGATACCATTGTATTGAATTACCTTTATCTCTCTGTCGCCCTTCGTGTATAACAGAAAACAACAGTCTGTTAAAGGAGTTTAAGAAAGAAGGGATGGCTTTCAGCATGACCTGCAATACAGATAAAAGAACATAAAATTTGTAATTATACGTTAACTATTTTCTATTTTAAAATGGTTCATACTTCTTTTTCTCTTCTTGTGCCTCTTCTATTCTTCCTAAGCTTTCTGAAATAACACATTAAAACACACCTCTGTAATAGTCAACTACCTTATGTAAGAGTTGCAACTATCTAAGAATTTTGTACTGTCCAATACAACAGCCAGTAGCCACCCATGGTTCCGTAAACTTAAGTGAATTACAATGGGATGAAATTTAAAACTAAATCTCTGTTTCATTAACCGCATTCCAAGCCATATGTGACAAACCGCTACTATACTAGATGATGCAGGTATAGAACATGTTCATTACAGCTAAAAGTTCGGCTTTAATTCTTTAAAAGAACACGGTAAATCAAGTGTTGTGATTATTTTCCTTGGTGTAATTTATTCAACCAGATGTCTTGGTTGATAAACAATACTCCATTCTTCCTGCCAAACTAGACTTCTGTAGCATGTTCAAAAACAGATTATTTTAGCCATTTTTTAGCAAAATAATTTCAGGCCTTCAACTAATGTCCCAAAGACCTCTCGTAATCTGCTTCTCATATTGATTAACAGCATACAAATGTGGGGTCAGATTACCTGAGTTTAAATCCTGACCAACTAGGTGACCTTAGGCAAATTACCTAACTTCTACAATTTAGCAAAGTGGGGATAATAGTAAGTTGTCAAGGGTCTGAACCATTCAACAGGTGTAAAGCGCTTGGCGGAGTGCCAGCTGCTGAGAGCACCACAGGTGATTTCTTGGCTGTGCTGACTTCTCGTTATGCGTTTTACCCTTCACCTAAGCAGTCTCTGGCTTGGAATTACATTCAGACCTACAATAACCATCACTGACACCTCCTCATGTGTCACCCCTTTCTGCCAGTCAACTCTGTAGATGATATGTAAACGTCGTACTCCCACCCTAAAAAACCCCAAACTCACTACCACTGAGTCGTTTCTGACGCATACTGACCCCAAGGACAGAGTCGGGCAGCCCCTGCGGGTTTACAAAGCTGCACATCTTTCCAGGAACAGAAAGCCTCATCCTTCTCCAGGGAAGCAGCTGGTGGTTTTGAACTGCTGACCTTGCAGTTAGCAGTCCAACAACACATAACCCACAGTGACACCTGAGCTCCTTTAGATAAATGTAAACTATTAACATCACATCAGTCTTTTTTCCAATGCCTCTGCAAAATGTCATTATCCTTGTAAATTCCCTGTAAAGGAATTTCATTACACAATCTAATTTCACTAAGTGGTCACTTGGTGGTGGTTCCGCTGGAGACGCAAGACCGTTCTAGCATTACTTTCGGCGACGTCATGAAACCCAGTATCATCTGCAAGATAAGTTCAGTTTGTAATGTACTGGGATAGCATTTATATTCTATGGACACATTACAATCTAACCATCAGCAAAGAGGTTTAATAAGAAAGATGCTGAGAAAATAGGCAGCAGCCAACAGGGAATGAGACAGGAGGGAGGTGGTCCCATTTTATAGTCAATTTGCAAGAGAAAAGTTTTCACCCCTGCAAGGCTGGCTGGTGCCTCTGCTGAGAACACTAACATTTGAATGGACATGTACACATGAAAGAAACCCTGGTGGTGTAAGGAGTTACGCCCTGGGCTGCTAACAGAAAGGTCAGCAATTCAAAACCAGCAGTGGCTTCTTGGAAGAAAGATGAGGCTTTTTACTTCCTTAAATATTTATGGTCTCGGAAACCCACAGGGGCAGTTCTACTCTGGCCTACACAGTTACTGTGAGTCTGAGTCGACCTGACTTGAAGGCTGTGTATATGTATCTAAATGAGAATACTCATGAATCCCTACTTGTCAGTCACATGCTTACTGGATGCACGGTGTAAAAGAATGATGGTCAACAAAATCAAGTCTTAAGTCTAAGATTCAGATGTACCCAGGTGACGTTGGTAAAACAATTTAGTCTCTCTGGGCCTCAGTTTCATTATCAGTAAAATGGGTTATCACCTACTCTGCAGGCTTTCTGTGGGGTGGAAAGAGCGACAGAGCAAATATTCAATAAACATTAGCCAAACTGGAATTTTTCTGTGGAACATTAGTCGAATTTAAAGTCTGTGTGCTATAAAACCAAAGCCCAAGGTGTCTCTCACTGTGATCATCCCCATACCCATTTGAAGAATATACTCAAGAGCAAACTGAAGCCAGTAAGTCACACGTTTAAATGCATGGCCTACAAAACCAGAATGCTTTTTAATAAGCTTCCTTAAGCAGGCAGCAGACGGACACTGTTCAAAGTGTCGTGTCCAACAAAGATGAATTCTCTTGAATGCTGAGTGCGAATGTCCAGCATTTTGTGCTTAAGGAAACCACTCCCGGCCCTGGAAATTACTAGACCCCAGAAGCTCACGTAGCCAATCACGTAGCTATTTTTACCATGCTGTCACAGGACAGCTTTATGTTTGCTTTTCTGAAGGCGGCTATCATCCTTTTAGCAAGAAAGAGCTTCCGGACGCACAACTCCCCTTTCTCCCTCACCTTTGGGTGACACTGCAGGATTGAAAAGAGCACGTTGTGAATCTTCGGGAAGAGGCTGCCATACTCTGAAGGCTTCAGATGATCCACAGGCACCGTGAGCAGCGTGCTGAAGACCAGACTGACGTGGTGGGGGTTATGAATGGCCTCCTCCCCCTGCCGCAGCAGCAAAGCCAGGACATCTAAAATAGGCCCCACAACGCTGAGGTGCAAAGACTGCTCCTGGCAGGCTTCTCGGTTTTGCAGCTACAAGGACAGGCAGGGAAACAATGAGGATTCTCCAAGGAAATGAAGCCAGGACAGAAACACTCAGCGACAGACGTGAAAATGTCTGCGCTTCCAAGTTAATTCATGGAGGTCAACGGCCGTGTGCACCGACAAGAAGGCCCTGCGTCTAATCTCTAAGGACTAACTGATGAACCCCTTAACCACTTTGGCCCACAATTGTCGTTGGATTCATGAGAAGTAGTTTCTTTTAAAGAGCTGATTCTTGCCATTTCTCAAGAAAACAGCGGATGGCCTTGTCTTACTGCAGAGCAATGGTCTCTCTCCAAAAGACCATTAGTTACACAGGTCTACAACTACACCTGATTTGTGAAATTTCTTAAAAAGCACTTCTAGGTAAAGACTCTCTGTAACTGCTCTAACATACAGAGAGCAGAATCAAGATGGAGAACAGCTCAGAGTCTTCTCTCACACGACCTTGGAATGTTCACTAGCAACGTCTCTCTTCCCTGCGCAGACGCCACCATCTGCCGGAGGCCCCACGTGAGGCTGTGGGGTCCTGAGGAGGCACGCTGTCGCTCATGCTGACCTCTGTGCTTGGTATTCTGGTTGTGCTGACTTCTTATTGCACCCTTTGGCTTGACATAAGCAGTTTCCAGCACTGGAAAACGGACCAAGCCTGCTTTGAACATTACTAATGGTGTGGTCAAGCATCAGCACCAGCCCACCCCTTAAATCATGCACGTTCTCAACACATGCCTGGTACAGACCACCCGCTCCACCTACTAAGTGATCCATGGAAAGGGCAATGCAGCAAAACAGAGAAACCGCTAAGAGCATGAAATGTCCTTTCAGATGTTCTCAGGTTGCAACAGCTTTGATTAGAACAGACAAGGATTGTAAAATAGATGGTGCTTCTTTTTTTTTAGATGGTGCTTTTTAAGAATATTCGTTGCGGACTCTTTTAGAGACATCCCCGATCTGAATCAGGCTTTTGTTTCAGTGACACAAAGAATCCTATGATTAGTGGGTATGCTCACAACGGGCCCAAAATTGACATTAATGTCCTCAATAAAGAAAGCATTACCACCCCAATCAATCTGTAACGTCATTTCTTCCTCACGATACCACAGGCCTTGACCTTGCGTGCACACACACACACACACACCCACCCACACACCTATAAACCTGTCATACACGTTTGGGAGGGGTGGGGTCGGTGGGAAGAAGCCACAGAATTCCTTCTCATCTGTCTTGTTCAAAGCCTTCAAAGCCTCCTCTCTTGCCCACCTTCCTTCGATGACTATCTTCCTAATGCTTCCTTCTGTTCCAAGGCCTCCCTTTACACCACCCCTGTACAGTTTCTGCTGAAGACTCCAAATGTGCACACAGAGTCAACCTTCTGGTTGCAGATGTCTTCAAGAAACACAAGTACATGTTGTCAGAAAGAACTGACAACTACAAAGCAAAGGATGCAGACGGAGTACCTGACTCCAGAAGATACTTACAGTGAGAGCTACGATTATCTGGGGGCACGCAAGCCAGAACAGACTTGTCTTCTCTCCACTTAATGGGCAGTTCAGTAGCAATTTGATCAACGTGATAGCTGACAAGACAGCCTACGGCAAAAGGGTGGAAAAAACTTAACAGTGGGAAGAAACTGATATAAATGCTTGAAGCCAGCCCCTTCCTCTTTCTCCCTGGGGGTCCAACCAGGGCTCTGCCAGAGTAGCTGCCCTGCCTCTACACACGCACTGTGCTACCTGTGGGCGGAACAAATCGGTGGATGGTGGAGGACTTCGTAGCTGTCACGCCCTGTCCCACGCCTTGGTGCAGCCCCACCTTGCTGTGTCTGCTGGGTTCTCTTGCCACCAAGGCAGACGTTGCACCTCCCGCCACTTTGCTAGGCTGAGTTACTGGCTAGGCCTCGGCAACTCATCTTCCTACTGTCTGCCCCCTCGGCAGGAGCCGAGAAGACCATCAGTCTATTCACTGTCCCACGAAAGAGTCAGACTGAGCTCGCTGTTAAGCTGTGCAGACTAATTTGCAGTTGTATTCCTTTTCACTATCAACACCTATCCTTCTGTATGCACTTAAATATATGTCCAGGTTTTGTTTCTCTAGAGCACCCTGCCTAACACACTAGCTGTGACTTAACTGGGCTAAAGTATATGAGGGGACTTCAAAAAGTTCCTGGAAAAAAAAGGAATTAAAAGATAAAATAATCTTTCCATGACTGTTTTGAAGCATATATATATGATGGACTGGGAAGAAACAGAGTAAGTACAAATGAATTAGGTATGTGATCGTGGGCTATTTACAGTGCGTGAAGTACAGGAAGAGACAAGGCCCTACTCTGATATGTGCAAGATCAAAAGGGCAGCTGGCTAACATAAATGGATCTCAAAAGGGATTCAGGCAGCATGACCCAAGTCAACTGACTTTTCCCACAAAGTATGGTGAGATGTTCGAAGCAAAACACAATATTTCTATGTTTAACATTATGATAATTCAGTTGTATTTTGTCTAATAATTAGAACGTGTATTAGGAGGATGCTTCAAAGTTTGTGAGAAAAAAAATACATTATCCTTTTATTCCATTTTCCATGAACTTTTTTGGAAGCCCTCTCACATTTATAATTCGAACTTTTTCCCTTTGAAAAACAAGGCAGCCCTACTCTGAGGTTCAGGCCCCTCTACAGCAGCGGTTCCTAACCTGCGGTCACGATCCCTCCCGGGTCAACCAACCCTTTCACAGAGGTCGCCCGATTCATAACAGTACCAAAATTACAGTTATGAAGTAGCAACGAAAATAATTTTATGGTTGTTGGGTCACCACTACATTAGGAAACTGTATTAAAGGGCCGTGGCATTAGGAAGGCTGTGAACCACTGCTCCAGAGATCTCTTTCATCTGTAAGCAGCTCCTATCCTATAGTCATTAACAGTTTGATGTTTCCGTTTGTGGTCTAGCTTTTAAATAAATTTTTCCATCTGACCCAACATCATTCCTGGCCTGCAATAGCGAGAGCGGAGTCCCCACCTGCAGATCTGCTTTCCATGTGTTACTGACATCCAATCCTTGGAGAACACATTGCATCACCATGCGGAAATCCTCAGTTGTCCCAATCGCTAACATCTGAGTAAACAAGGCTCCCAAATGAGGTTCCGTGTCCTGAATCACCTGAGTGGGAACTTCGGGATCTGTAGGGACAATAAGCCGAAACTGTTAGTGAGACGTCAGGGGGCAGGTGAAATGAGACTGGCCATGTGACAACATACTCAATGCCATCAGGGCTGGAGGGCACGGAAAAGACACTTTATGAGCTGGATACCAGGAGGGGGACATCCCTCAGCCTTTCGTGCACCGTGCCAACCTCAAGAGGGCACATGGCTGCATTTGTGTGTGTGTATGCACAGGGCAAAATAGACCTGGTCTAATAATGGTTAGAGCCCTGATCGTGTATAAACACTGGGCTGCGATCCACACGTCTGCAGATCAAAACTGCCAGTCAGCCTTTGAGTAGGAAGGGCTACTCCTGTAACGAGCCATGCTCAGAAACTCACAGGAACAATTGTACCGTCCTACAGGGGTGCTGTGAGCCGACATCCACGCGATGGCAGTGAGTTTGGTTTTGGTTTGGTGACAATGGTCATAATCAATCCTTCTTGTTCCTCAACGAGAAAGTCTTCCTTTCTCATTGCCCTTCAAGTTTACCAAGCACGATATCTTTCTCTAGGGAAAGGTCTCTCCTGACAACATGTCCAAAGTACAGTACGTGAGATGAAGTCTCACCATCCTTGCCTCTAAGGAGCATTCTGGCTATACTTCTTTCAAAATAAGTTTGTCCTTTTGACATTCCAAGGTACTTTTTTTTTTAAATACTTTCATTGAGGGCTCTAACATCTCTTATCACAATCCATACATCCATCCAGTGTGTCAAGCACATTTGCTGCCATCATCATTTTCAAAGCACTCTCTTCCCACATGAACCCGATATCAACTCCCCATTTCTTCCCCCTCCTGCCAGCCCTCACGAACCCTTGATAAAGTTAGAGATTATTCTCATATTTTACATCGTCCTCTGTCGCCCACACCCACTTTCCCATTATTCGTCCCCATGGGAGGGGGTTCTAGATTGATCCTTGTGATTGATTCCCCCTCTCTCCCCGCCCTCCCCTAATGCTCCTGGTATCTCTGCTCTCCTTTATTGGTCCTGAAGAGGTTTACTAATCCTTGATTCCTTGTGTTGCGGGCTCTTATCTGTAGCAGTGTGCATGTTCTGGTCTAATCCGATTTGTAAAGTAGAACTGAGGTCATGATAGTGGGGGAAGGAAGCACCAAAGAACTAGAGGAAACTTGTGTGTTTCATTGGTGCTATACTGTACCCTGACTGGCTCATCTCTTCCCTGTGACCCCTCTGTGAGGGGATGTCCAATTGTCTACAGATGGGTCTCCACTTCATACTCCCCACATCCCCAATAAAATTCACATTTGGTATGATTTTGTTCTGGGTCTTAGATGCCTGATACCTGATCCCATCGATACCACATGATCACAAAGGTTGGTGTACTTTTTCCATGTGGGCTTTGTTCCTTCTGAGCTAGATAGCCACTTGTTTATCTTCAAGCCTCTAAGACCCCAGATGCTATATCTTTTGATAGCCAAGCACCATCATTTTCTTCACCACATTTGCTTATGCACCCATTTTGTCTTCAGTGATCTTGTTGGGAAGGTGAGCATCACAGAATGTCAATTGTTAGAATGAAGTGTTCCTGTGTTGATGGAGTATTGAGCGGAGGCCCAATGTCCACCTGAAACCTTAATTCTTAACATATAGATATGAGTGCCTAGTTCTATTCCCCTCTCATTATAAATATTTACATATGTACATGCCTGTATTTAGCCCTCTAAAAATGTCCTTTACCTTCTGGTTCTTTCCTCTTATTTCCTTTTACTTTCCTCTTGTCCCACCATCATGTTTGGCCTTCATTCAGGTTTAGTAATTCCTTGCTGCTACATTGCCCTTGATTTAAGCCCCACTAGGCATCCTACAACCTTCCTTCCATTGATTTTAGTTCACTTGCTCCCTTGTCCCTGGGTTGGTTTCCACCCCCCTCCTTTCTCACACATTTCCTTCTCCCATATCCCACCCCTCCCCCCACCCCCGGAACTATTGGTCCTGTTCTTTTCATCTCCGAATTTTTTATCCCACCTATTTTATCTAGATAGATATGCAGATACATTAATAAATGCAAAAACCAGGCAAAGCCAACTAAAACAAAGAAAGTCAAAATCAACAATAGCAACAAAACAAAAACCAAAAAACAACAAAAGCCACTGACAAAAATGGGAAAGCCAATACATAGTTCAAGGTCTATTTGTTAGCCTTTATGAGTGTTTTCCAATTGAGTCTGATGGGGTGCCACACTCTGCCTCCAAAGTCTATTTTTGGTATTCCCTGGAAATTTCATCACTCTGCTCACCCCGCTGCTCTGCTGCGTGCCCTCAGTGCCTCACCCCAGCGTGATGGGGCCAGACCGTGCACTATTCCTGCACTGTGTCTTCAGTGCTGTCCCCCACAGTGCCATGGCTCAGTGAGGGATGCAGTGTCCCGTGGTGGGGCCGGCCTTACGGTCCTCCCTGGGTACTTTCAATATTCTTCTCCAGCACCACAATTCAAATGCATCAATTCTTTAGTCTTCCTTATTCAACGTCCAACTCTTGCTTGGATCAGGTACACCTTAACCCTTTCCAATACTCTAAAGAAGTCTTGTGCAGCAGATTCCCCAATGCAATGCATCTTTTGAGTTTTTGATGGCTGCTTCTATGAGCATTCATTGTGGTCCAATTCCCTCAGGAAATGGGCACAAGTGCACCGACTCCTACATTGTCAAATAAAAGAGGGTACAGTACTCAAGGCCATGTTTCTCATTTGGGAAGCACTTGGTATTAGCTCTCACCCCAACATTCTGCCTGCTCTTCCCCTCCTTCAAAGGTGCTGCTTACCAGTCCGTCACTTGTATGGAGTCTCTCCACACAAAGGGCCAGATTTCTCCCTCACATCATAGCATCTCAGACCTCATTCATCTCCAGGATGATATAGTGTCACATACAAAAACTTCTTTTTTTTCCCCCCTTCTCACTGCCTCATTAATCAGCTCTATTCAAAATAAGCTGTCCACAATGATGACTCGCATGGAATCAGAGTTCATGCAGCAGACTTTTCTCCTGTAGGTTTCTGGCTGCTTCTTCTCAGCTGCTGGTCACTTGCTAGCGGCAGCCTTCTTCCCCAGGCTGCTTTGGATTCTTCAAAACAGCAGCTTTCCGTCCGACCACATGCTTCTTGCCAGAAATACCCTTCTCATCTAAGCTGGCTTCGAATGCCTCTGCTGCCTTAGCCCCCTGAGCTGTGATTTTTGGCCTGATGAAGAATGGTGTACTAGCACATGGTCTTTACATTCGGACTGAACTGCAACATGATTCTCAAGTTTCTCAGTGGGTTCTTCTCCAAGACTCTATAACGAATCTTGTGTGGTACTCAAGAAACTCTTTGGATCTCAAGGTTTTTCCAGATTTTGCTAAGGTCTGTGTTGTGCATGAGAAGGGTATGGTTACTTGTGAGGGAGACAGCTTTGCTCCAGGTGCCACACAGTTTATGCAACTTGTGAACACCTTCAGTCCAAATGCAGAAATACCCCACATGGCCACCAGGTGGAAGTTTCAAAACGTCCAGCTTTGAGGTGTAGAAGGGACCAGTTATCAGACATCAAAGAACTAAAAATCATATCAGTGGGTGCCCACCTTCCTGATACGATTAATGAAGACAAACGTGTGCATAAGCAAATGTGGTGAAGAAAGCTGGTGGTTCCCGGCTATCAAAAGATATAGCGTCTGGGGTCTTGGAGGCTCAAAGATAAACAAGTGGCCATCTAGTTCAGAAGCAACCAAGCCCACATGGAAGAAACACACCAGCCTGTGTGACCATGAGCTATCGAAGGGACCAGGTATCAAGCATCAAGGAACAAAAATCATATCATTGTAAATGTGTGAGTGCAGAGTGGAGACTCATAGCCCATCGGTAATGGGTGAGTGCAGAGTAGAGACTCAAAGCCCAATGGTAGTCAACCGGACACCCCTTACTGAAGGGTTGTGGGGAGGAGATGAGTCAGTCCGAGTGCAGGGTAGCAACGATGAAATATACAACTTTCCTCTAGTTCTTAAATACTTCCTACCCCCATTATCATGATCCCAATTCTACCTTACAAATCTGGCTAGATCAGAGGATGTACATAGGCACAGATAGCAACTGGAAACACAGGGAATCCAGGACAGATGACTTCTCCAGGACTAGTGGTGAGAGTGGTGATGCCTGGAGGGTGGAGGGAACATGGGATAGAAAGGGGGAACTGATTACAAGAATCTATGTATAGCCTCCTCCCTGGGGGATGGATAGCAGAGAAGAGGGCGGGGGAGCTGTCAGACAGTGTAACATATGACAAAATAACAATGATTTTTTAAATCCCCAAAACAAACAAACAAACAAATGTCCATCTTGCTGACATTAAGCAGAGTAATTCCAGGGAAGCCCCTGGAGACCTTAATAATACCGTGGTCATCACTGTAGACAATGCATGCATGGACCCTTCCACTGGGTACGATGCTTTCTCGTTTTGCCCTGCCAGATTCATTGATGTCACTGCAGGCCATAAGTTTCTTACGAAGTAAAACTGCCTCCTTGTTGCCTTGAACTTTGTCTTTAGCCACCAAATGAACTTGAGGAACTTCCTCCACATGATGACCTTTAGACAGGAACAGCGCTAGGACGGTGGAAGCAGCCTGGGCAGCGCATAGGGCTTCTCACTCACCAGTGCCAACTGAACCAGTCTTTGATTGGTGCAAACATGTGACCTCCCTCCACGTATCTCCAAAAGCAGCTTGGCCACAGCTCTGCCACGACCCCAGGACTCAGCACTGGCCAGTTGAGCTGCCAGTTCACTGATAGCACAGGGCTGCCTGTTGTTTGCGCAGGTTGCTGTGAATGAAATTCACGGTCTCTGGTCAGATGGGAAAGGAGCCTCAGTAGTGAGTGCACTGGTTACAGGGTGGGCTGTATTCTGCATGACCAACCGTTCAAAACCACCAGCCGCTCTGCAGGAAAAAGATGCTTTCTATTCCAAAACGAGTTGCAGTCTCAGAAACCCACAGGGGCAGCTCTGCACTGTCCTATAGGGTTATGAGTCAGAATTGACTTGATGGCAGGTTCTTTGGTTTGTTTTTTCTCTTCTTTGCGAGGGGGTGTTGGGGGGAGGTCTGATGGGAGCCTGGACCACAGCAGACAGTAACATTTCCGCCAGATGATTCGCCCTCCTCAAAGTACACCGATATAAGTAGATGAGCGCGTGCCATAGTGAAGAAAGAAGGCCGTACTCCTCTCAACTCAGAAGCACCCATAGGAAAGCTAAAGAACATTTTTCTTAAGTGCTGTTTACTTGTTTTAATTGAACTGAGGTAGCCAGTTCTACTATCAAATCATTTTATTATTATTTTTTTTAACTGAAATAGCCTATCCTAAATCCACACGAGCCCTGGCGGCACAGTTATGAGTTGAGCTGCTAGCTGCAAGGTCAGCAGTTTGAAACCAGTGGTGAGAGAAGGATGAGGCTTTCTGTCCCTGTAAAGAGTTACAGTCTCGGAAATTCAAATGGGCAGTTTTCCTGTCCTACAGGGTTACGATGAGGAGGAACTGACTCAGTAGCAATGAGTTCCAGCTTTGGTATTCTATGCTCAAGGAGCCCGAGTGGCGTAGCGGAGCTGCTGATGACAAAGTCAAGTGGTTCAAACCCACATCTCTGTGTAGAAGAGAGAGGAGGCTGTGTGGCCTCGCACAGACAGTCTCAGAAGCCCTAAGGAGCAGTTCCACCAGGTCCTGTAGGGTCACTGTGACTTGCAGTCAACGGAATGACAGTGAGTCCGGCTTTTCTGGTTTCATTCTCTCCACCAGTTATTGAATGGGAGAGAATAACCACATTATTCTACCCACAGCACTTAAATTCTGGCTCTGGCTATAGCCCGGGCAGGTGGCTTTACTTTCCCATAAGGCTACCCTCAACTCTTTCGTATCTGAAGTAGGGCCTGTGGTCCCTCAGTCGAGAAGCCTGAGTGCACAGGGAGTCTCAGCCCAGCGTACCTACATGAAGACGTAGAGTCAAGTGGTTTAAGGACTAGGCTGCTGTTCATCCTTTCTCAAAAGGTTACCCGACCTCTAACCACACCCACAGTCACAACCAACAAGCCCAAAGAAACAACAAAATGTGTGCTATCGGTACATAAAGAAGCACCCTGCCCGTTAACCTTCGATTTAAGGAACTGCAGAGAGAGAATCCTTGTGTAGAAAGACAATACACGTCTGTGTGGCAGTCTGATCAGGCTGCCCTGGGACGGTGACATCGGACTGTAGATGAATCACAGCTAAGCCTCTGCAGAACACAGTGTCCTCTCTGACGACTGACATCACTGGACACTGGCAGCTGCCAATAATCAGGAAGAGCAAGGATCACTGGCAAGAATGAGGCTCCTGTCTGCCCTCTCCGAATCCTATGCGTTTCCCTATAAAGTACTCTCCTTTGCAGGCTTTCTTTTTGAAAGTCAGAGGTTACATCTTTTCAAGTTGGTTTACAGCATTAAAGATCCCTCACCATTGGTGATATCAAGGCCAATCATCTGAGACCAATACAAGCTAAAAGCTGAAAAAGAAGAGACTTACCAAGAATAGTTTCTAAAATATTGCCAAAAGTGAAAACATCCTGAGCAATCTACATTGAATGCAGACATGTGTATTAAAAGAAAAAAGAAAAGATTTTTATGTGCACAGGACACTTTTACATATTGGAAGTGAATTCCTGGGAGTCAGGACTGGGAGGGAGACGTCATGATTTACTGTTCTGTACCTTCTGATATGTATTCCATGGGTTAATTTATTTCTTAGTTGAAAAATGAGAGGGTGGTGGTTAAAAAAAAAAACCAACCACACAAGGCCCTTAGCTGACTTTCATCAAAAACTCGACAGTACACGGTTAGCTCAAGAGAAGATGCCATACCTTGAAGAACTCTTCTTAGAGAGTCAAACGTGGAGGTAAAGACGGAGACGTCCTGCGGGTGGAGTTCTGGTGCCAAAAAGAAGAGGGTTAAAAACTGCAAGGCCGCCTGAAAAGATGGAACGTTTCCCGCAAGGGCTGGCAACTCGGACAGTATCTGGGAGTAAACGGACTGGTAGATAGCGGCATGAGAAAACGGTACGGCCTCGGCCACTTTGGAAACCTGTGTCTCTGCGTCTCGAGAGGACTGGCTCAGGTCCGCTTCAAGGAGGGTGGTGACAGAGGAGAGGAGGGCTGAGGTGAGGTGCCTGCCAGCAGCGCTGGGCTCTGAGCAGAGCTGCAGCACCGCCCCAGTCTGCAGAATGGCCTGCTGCAGCAGCTCAGGCAGCACTTCTGGGGGGTCCCGTTGTTGCCTCTGCTCTTTAACAAAAGTTCCCAAGACTTGGCACAACTTTGTTAAAGAGATGAGAAGGAGCTGCCGGCCCAGGCAACTCTGGTGTTTCGTTTTTTTGCCGGAAGCTGCCGTGGTGGACAGTTTGCAACTTGAAAGAAATGTGATGATTTTCCCAAAATTAAGCACCAAACTCAGCTTTATGTGGATGAGAGTCTGCATTAGCTGTTCTAAGAAGGTCCCTATAACCTGCAGGAACTCCAACCAAGAAGGGTCATCTATATTAATAAGAAACTGACTACTGGCTTTGAACAAGGAGGTCAAGATGATCTGGAAAATATCACTGGCATACATGATCTTGAACACCGCAAGGGCATTTTTCCCTCTCTGCAGGTAACCGAGGAGACGGTAGCAGGTCCTCAAAAACTTGAGACTTAGTGAGCAGCAAGCACTCCCCAGCTTGGTGGTGGCCATGGACAGCAGCAGAAGGAAGCAGTGCACATGATAGGGAGCCAAGAGACTGTCCAGTTGTAGAGCAGAAATAACTTCCATAAGCCCCAGAATGCTTTCCAATTGCCCTCCATCCAGCTCAATGGGGAAGTCACTCCTGACCAACAGCAGTAACTTCTGTCCAGTTTCTCCTCTGGACTCTGTATCTTCAGGCGCAACCTTTGCCAGTCTGTTTTCCCAGTGAGCTATCATTGTGTGGCCCTTTTCAAAAAGCCAAGGCAGCTGCTGTCTGAGAAGACCCACGTCACCCTGGGCACCAGCAACCAGAATGCTGCTACATTTTGCAGTGACAGACACTAAGAAAACCGACTGAAGGCTCTGCATTTCTGGGAAGAGGGGGCTACAGAGGATGGCCACGGATAGCCTTTCAAGGGTGACACAGTGCCCTTCATCGGCTGCGTTTTCTTGGGCTTTGCTCTCTGGTAAACTCTTTAGCAGGACAGTGGCTAGGTATCTCACATCATCTGGGGAAAGGTAGGATATTAAGACGGTGAGATTTGAGGCAATCAAGTGCCAGTGTGCTGCAGGATAAGTCAGCGCATTCACGGACCCCACGTGGCCATCCCAGGAAGCCACTGTCCTTTGACTCAAGCTCGTCTTGCCGGAATGCAGAATGTAAGCAGCATCGTCCCTCAGAGTCTGGAGGGCTTCTTTAGATTTCCAGCTAGCATGCATTAAAGTTCTTTTCATCTTCTGCAGATAGAGCTGTTCCAGACAATACCTGCCGAGAGAGTCAAACTGAGCTGTGAGTTTTTCTATTTTCTTCCAATGTTTTGTTTCTACACCTGGGAGCAACGAGGGGAGGTTTGTGATCTCCGAAGCACTCCCTGGAAGGGCCCCAGATACAGAGCGATAGTGGCTACAGTGCAAACTGAACATGGTGTCCACCTGGGCCCAAGTGTAGGCCAGCAGGAGTGCCGAGTCACTGACCTTCTGCTGCCACAGACCAACCTCTGGGAGCTGGGGGCCAACGAGAAGGTGGAGCAAGGGCTGCACCAGTCCACGGAGCATGTTCGCCATCACACACTGAGTCCGCCTGACCACGGGCAGGGGCGTGCTGCTGTCCAGGCTTTTCATGTGGAACATGACACAGTATAGCACCGAGCTCAGTGACAGTGACTTCAGGGCCATGTCAGAATCATCCAGCAAATACGGCAAGACCAATGACTGAAACTTCTCCATCGCGAGGGACCATGTGTCCAAGATCTGATTGGGAGGCAGCTCCAGAAGGCAATCAGAGAGAGCCGTGGAAGGGACTGAGGAAAAAGCAGGCTGCCTCAGCTCCTCCGCAGCTGGACGACAGATCACACCCAGAACATCCTCAAACAGCCGTGGTACTTGCCGGAGTTTAGCGTAAGTCTGGAATAGAGTGCTAATAAGCACCTCCTGAGCTTTCTTAGATCGAAACTCTGTTACTTCTGCATCGATCCAAGCTGAAGCCACGAGGTCATCCAGGTCTGGCTCTAAAATCAAATGATTCAGAGAGATCAGTATTTTGAGACAGCGGAACCAGGCAGGCACCGATGCTTGTGGATGGTTTATCAGCAACTCAGCCAAATGGCGGTAAAAATGGAACTGAACTTCCCCATGCCGGATCTTGTCGGCAGCAATATTGTAGATGTTGTTGTTGACCACTGCGGTTAGAAGCTGCTCCACAACCAAAAGTTCTGTAGTCCAGTCTGACGTGGAGAGGACTTTAATCTGCTCCTCCTGTAGGCACGAAATCCTCAGGCATGCAAACAACTTGGGGAGCACATGGAAGCAGAGAAGCTGGTTCCCCTCCTTAAAGTAAGACTCTAAAAAAAGCTTATACAGCAAGGCTGCTGAGCTGGCCACAACAGTTGCATGAAGCGATGGCTCACAGTAGCCAGGAGCTGCCACCCTGGCGATCAGCGTGTGGATGGGTGTTAGCAGGGTCTTCACAGCCCCCATCTTGGCACTGCCTTGCTGCTGTTCAAGAAGCTCTTCTTTGTAGGAAGGAAGCAGCTCGGGCGGAAACGCTCCGCCTCGAAGCATGGCGTCGATCTGGTTCCTAATGTCCCGGCTCAGGGCCTGCCGCAGCTGTCCCTGACTAGTCTGTGTCCACTGGCCCACCGAGAGTAAGTGCCGCAGGACGAGGCAGGGTTGGAGGAGGTGCCCAATCACTTCCCCGAAGGCACGTTTCGGGTTGACCTGCTGCTGCTGAATCAAGAGGTAATGGCCCAAAGCCAAGTGGAGGACCTCGAATAACTGGGCTGCCACAGCTCCTTCTGGCTGCCTGCAGGCCGACTGGCACAGCTGGCTCAAGAGTGTCACCATCAGCTCTTGCTTGGCCACATAAATGACAGAAAGGGCAGGTGTTGAGAGGATGCCCTGGCAGCAACTCAGGACAGAAGAGATGCTTCTCTGGGATCCTGAGAGAGCGAATTCAGCTACTCTTTCATTTATGATCTGAAGATTAAAGAATCAAAAAAAGGTCATTACTAACTCATTACCTTAAAAAACACACACACACACACACACACACACACACACACACATGCCATTCAACAGGATCAATGATTCTACTCCCTGCTCTCAGCTTGATGTGAAAGAAATACCCAGGTTATCACCTCTAATTTGACCTGACATTTGCTCATGCTCCATGGAAAGGCAAGCATCTTTTTAAATTGCTTTGCAGATCAATCTCCTACCAACATAAAGGGGACAGGGACCAACACCCTTGTCAATGTGCTATCCCTCACTAAAAAGCTGGAGTTTAGAAGACTCACATTCCTGGTTAATTCTTCTTAGATCTTAAACCTGCATCAGCTACCAAGAGACTACTAAGTGGGCAATGTTTGGAGTATGACCAAAATATATTTTTAAGTTAAGTATACTCCTTCCATTGTAATAGGAAAACACATTTTTGCCAAGGAGGGCAAATATTGGCAATTGCTACTTATTATGCAGTAGCCTCAATATGCAGCTCCTGAAATCCCCAAATTCCCAAACACCAGAAATTACAAAGGCAAGGCAGATTCCTAAGTTCTGTCACATTAATTTGCTTCTGGCCTTCCAGCATCTAAAAATCAAACTTGTCCTGGTCAGTCATCAGTAACTCCATGAGTTAGGTATTAATACCTCCATTCAAGTAACTTTTGGTCATAGGCCTTTTAGTTACTCTAGAAATGCAGAAACAAAAATGTTCAGTTCCTGAATGCCAACAAATGACCACATCGACAAATTTTTCCACAGCCATACCCTACATGTATAATTTTTATAAGTGGCAAGCATATGTCTATATTTTAGATATGAAACATAATAAAAATTAAAAATAAACAGGTATGATACTTCCTTTAAATACAAAGAGGTAGTCCTATGATTGTCTCCCCATTTCCCACAGGACAGTTTTGAGTAATTCGCTTTGATGATCGCAGGTTTATTCATTTGACTTTTCTTCCATTTTATGTCATACTCCCGCCACAATAGTGACTCTTTTAATTTAAACTAAAAACCATAGATGATTCCCGAAGGGGCAGCAACAAAGGACCAGGGGTGTAAGAGACTGAGGACCGGGTGGAGAGTCAGCAAATTGTCTTGACTGGGCTCTTGAAGTTGCTGGCGGCTTGGAGCTGTGGCTGGTGGGCCGTCAGGTGGTTCTTGAAACCATAGAGTTTGGGTACAAACTGGTTGACAGGTCTGTTGGGCTGGTACTTTGGTGCACCACAAAGAGCACATGAGGGAAGCCAGTGCCGAAGTAGGCACCGTCCATGTGGTGCCACCTAAATGACTTGGGTATGTACATGTCCATGATCTTGGGACAGTAGACTTTCACCGTGGCCTCGCCTGGGACGCCTGACAGGCCAATGGGAAGCACTGGCTGGTTCTCACAGTACACACGGGGACAGTAGCCAAAATCTTCTTGCTGGTACTTTTCCAACATCTGGACGATGCCATGGTTGGTGAGGATGTAGCGGGCGTGGACCAATCCATGCAGCATCTCTGTCGCCTGCTCGCTCAGGTTGGGGTTGTCTTCCAGCTCTTCATCAGGCTCTATGTCCAATCTTGTCCAGAGCCTGTCGATAGCGGGGGACCTGTTCATTGAGTCCTGTGAGGTTGAACTTATCTTGGAGGTAGTCTTCATCCACTTCACAGAAGAATGCATTACCACAGAGCCAGGAGATCCAGGACATCTCCTCTGAACTGCCCATCTCCACGTCGCTGCTGGATGGGGACTGGGACTGGGGCGGGGAAGGGCTGGCAACAACTGCTAAAATGAAGGCCTCGAACCTGACCGTGCCCAGGTCTACTTATTTTAAAATAGAACATAAGTTAATGACCTATTAAAGCCTATGACCCATCACACAACTCAACTGTTTAATTCTTTGCTGTTATTAGCCCAACTCGTGTTTCTCTTTCTACTCCGTAAGCCAGTGCAGGGTTCACAGGGTGGGCTTTGCAATCAGGTACTAAGTTTAAATCCCAACTCTGCCACTTACAAGTTGATTGATTTCAGGCAACTTAACCTCCTTGAGTTTTATTTCCTTATCTACAAATGCAGACCAATCCTGTTACTCTTCATAAAGAGATGATGTTGTCTGTGATAGGATGAGGTCTATATACACCTTCAAGGAAGTGCAGTAAATGCAAATATTATTCAAATTTGCACAGCAACTACTAAAGCCGATGAGGAAAAACCTGAAAAATTCTATCAACTTCTTCGATCTGAAATTGATCATACATACAATCAAAATATATTGATAATTACTGGTAACTGGAATGTGAAAGTCAAAAACAATAAGAAGGATCAATGGATTGGAAAATAAGGCCTCAATGATAGAAATGATTCCAGAACTCACATGACAAGAGTTTGTGATGAATAAGACTGACAACTTACTCATTACAAAATACCTTTCTTCAACAACATAAAGTGTAACATGTGGACCTCATTGTATGGAACATAAGAATCAAATCAATTATATCTATAGAAAGAGACTATAAAGAAGCTCAATTATCATTAGTCAGAACAAGACCAATGGCCAACTATGGAACAAATCATCAACTGATCAAGCTAAGGCTGAAAAAAAATGTTTTTTAAGTTCATGACACTCAAACTATGATCGTTAATACATCCCATCTAAATTTAGAGACCATCTCAAGAATAGATTTGACTCCCTCCACAATAAAGACTGAAGACACGTTATGAGAAGACATCAAGAATATCATTCATGAGGAAAATACAAGGTCCTTAAGGAGACAGGAAAGGAAGAAGAGGCCAAAAAGACTCTGATCCTGGCTCCTGAATGTAGTGTCTGCAGCGAATGGAAGAACGGGGCGCCAAACAGCTCATTGCAATGAGCAGCTGAAGAAGACTCAGTCCTGTGCAAAGACCTGGATTTCAAATCCCAAAGGAAAGAACAGGCTAGGCATTTCTCAAGGTGAAAGAACGTAAAAAATTCGAGGCTCGAATAACAATATTGAAGAAGTGTATTGGCAATACATTGAGTGATACAAGGAGCAGCAAGGGAGGTAAAAGGAACATACACAGCAACTGTACCAAAAGGAACTGGTCCATGTTTAACCCGCTTAAGAGGTGGCATGTGGTCAGCCACTGACTGTGTTGAAGGAAGAAGTTCAAACTGCACTGAGCCATTGGCAAAAAAAAAAAAAAATTCCAGGACTTGATGGGCTACCAACTGAGACGCTTTAAACGATAGATGTAATGTTAGAAGTGCCAAGTAATTTGGAAGACAGCTACCTGACCAAGTGAGTGGAATCTGTATCTATGCCAAAGAAAGCTGATCCCAAAGAATACACAAATTGTTAAACCATACCATTAATATCACATACAAGCAAAGTTTTGCTAAAGACTTTTTCAAAACTAAATTTTAAAAATATGGTTGCAGCAGTAAATCAGCAAAGAACAGCAAGAAAGTCAAGCCAGATTCAGAAGAGGATGTGGAACAAGGGATTTCATTGCTAATATGAGATGGATTGTGGATTAAAGCAGAAAATAGCAGAAAGATTTTTATTTGTATTTTATTAACTATGTAAAGGTATTCAGTTGTGTGGATCACAACAAATTAAGAATAATAAAACAAAGAATGAAAATCCTAGAACACTTAAATGTGCTACTGTGGAATTTGCTTTTAAACCAGGAGGCAGTTATTCAAACAGAATAAACGATTATATGGTTTAAAATCAGGAAAGGTACATTATCTGCGGTTGTATCCTTTTGTCACAATTACTCAACCTATGGGCAGATATTTTGAGAACCCAGCCTATATGAGGAAGAACACGACATCAAGAATGAAAGAAGGCTTACTAACAGTTTCTTTGAACAGATGGCACTTTGAGGACTAAGGTGTTGCTAACCTAAGCAATGTGTTGTCAATCACCTCATAGTCAAAAGCTAGACAATGAATAAGGAAAACTGATGCATGTGAATTAGTCTTGGTGAAGAACACTGAATATGCCATGGACTGCCAGAAGAACAAACAGAAGAAATATACCCAGAATGTGCTTCGGAAGAGGGGGATGGCCAGACTTCATCTCACATACTGTATTTAGGCATGTCATGAGAGGGGAGCAGTTGTTAAAAAAAAAAAAAAGACGTCATGCTTGGTAAAGGAGAGAGGCTACAAAGAGGAAAACCCTCTATGAGACAGACTGGCCCAATGACTGCACCCATGGGCTCAAATTCAGCAACTACTCGGCGGATGGCACAGGACCAGACACCGTTTTGTTGTAAACAGGATTGCTACAAATTATGACCAAATCAACAGCAACAACATGCATGGAAAACACTGTGGGCAGAGTGTCTAGGCAGCGGTTGTCAATCTGTGGGGCGCAACCCTTTTGGGGGGTCGAACAACCTTTCTACAGGGGCTTGCCCAATTCATAACAGTAGAAAAAATACAGTTATGAAGAGCAACAAAGATAATTTTATGGTTGAGGGGTCACCATAACATGAGGAACTGTATTAAAGGGTCGTGGCATTAGGAAGGTTGAGAACCACTGGTATATACATACATATCTATATAAACTCATAAGTGTCCTGGTTTTGCTTCTCTAGAGAACCCTGCCTAACACAGTCTAAGCACATAATACACATTTGGTAAATATAGTTGCTACTTATAACTTTAACAACTATTATTATTTCCTTCTTTTCTTCTATCTTAATATTTCTTGCATTTTGTATAATTGATCCTAAAACAAATACCATATATATCTGAGTATAAGCCAACCCAAATATCAGCTGAGGCACCTAAGTTTACCACAAAAACTGCATGAAAAATGTGCTGGAAAACTCGACTTACACATGAGTATATGCAGTAAGTATCTAAATAGTACTTTGAGACAGTACCATTTCAAAAGAATCAAATCCCTTTCCTGAATTTAGCTGGAACTTCTAAAACTACTCTTAAATAAACTCAAAATCCCATGTCAAGTTTCACTTAACTTCCAAATTAAATAAGTCAAATACTCTGCTATTGAGTGACAACCACAATTTCTAAGTATCTTTCTATCTAAATTTGTGCTTAGAAATATTAAAAGGGATGATCCATTTTAGACAACAAACCTCATCAGCCTGTGTCAAAGTATATAATGACAATCGGGGTGGGGGAGTAAAAGGTTACTAGGGAAGGTGCTAGGAAGAAATCTGCTTCATTTCTCTAACCAAAGAAACAAACAAACAAAAAAAACAAACGCATACACTCACTGCCATTGAGTCAGTTCTGCCTCATGGTGACCCTATATGGAGAGGGTACCAATGCCCCTGTAGGTGCCCCTGAGACCATAACTCTTTATGATAGCTGAAAGCCTTGTCTTTTTCCTGCAGAGCTGGCTGGTGATTCCAAACTGTTGGTTTTATAGCTCGCAGCCCCACTCATACTCCACTCCACCACAAATCGAGTAGGCTTAATAGGTTCCTATCTCCCAGGAAGCTGAAAACGGGAAACCCGCTGAGACTCACGTAGCACATGCGGGACCACATAAGATTGTTAATTACCTTGATCAGTGAAATCTGAAGGTTAATCGTCTTTCCATTTTTGAAGAGAGTCTGCAATCTTCTGCTATGTAAAATATGATCTATATAGATCCACAGCCTTTCAACAATGTCTTCCTTCAGTTCAAGTCTTTTCTTATAAAATGCAACCAATGATTGTCTTGCCCAATCAAGCAATACCTGGATTTGAAGGAAACATACTCTGAAAATAAATGAAAGTCTTTTCAAGGAACACTTAAAGCCCAGTCTTTCTCCGTCTGAGCTGCTGGTGGTTTTGAACTGCCAACCATGTGGATTGCAGTCCAACAAATAACCACTAGATAGCACAGGGCTCCAGTAACAGTATTAAGCTTTAAACAAATTCAAATGCATGGGGGGTGGGGCAGGGAGGGGAACTGTCCTTGAAAATTTACTTATGGTAATACTAAACCAAAAAACATACTGGGATCCAGTTGGTGCTGACTCGTTAACGACCCTGTTGGACAGGACAGAATTGCCCCTGCAAGGTTCCAAGATTGTAACTATTTTTAATAGTTTTATTGGCAGCTCTTACAGTTCTTATAACATTCCATGCATCAATTGTATCAAGCATATTTGTACATGTTGCCATCCATCATTTCCAAAACATTTTCTTTCTACTAGAGCCTTTGGTATAATTTCATTTTTCCCTCTCTCCCCCACCCTCGTGAATCTTTGATGAATGATATATTTTTGCTATTATTTTGTATCTTACACTGTCCACTGTCTCCCTTCACACACATTTCTGTTATTTGTTCCCTTCGGGGGTGGGGGTGGGGGGGAGCTACACATCCAATCTTGTGATGGGTTCCCTCTTTCTCCCCTTCCCCTCCCCAGCCATACCCCCACCCTCATTTTATGGCTACACCCACTACTGTGCCTGAGGGGTTATCTGTCCTGAATTCCATTTGTAGAGAGCGCCTGAGTGTTCCTCAGTCTAACCAGACTTGTAAGGTGGAAAGTCTCGTGTTTACTCCCTCCACGCGCTGGCGGTTTCAAACCGCTGCCCTTGTGGTTGGCAGCCCAGCACGTAACCACGACGCCACCAGGACTTCTTATCATATTACAGTATAAAATGTTTTGATATCTTAAATGTTTATTATGAAAGAATCAATAATAGCGTGGGAGAAATGCTTTAGTTTTAACTTTACTGGAGTAACAAGTAATGTTCAGGTAAAATTCTACAAAATCTTATCCCCCTTCTCTCAAGTTACTCTAAGTTTCAAAAACAGCCAATTGCTCAGAATGGCCACAGAATGAGTCACAAACCTAAATTAAAAAAAAATTTTTAAGTTGCCATAGAGGCAATTCCAACTCATGGGGGCCCATGTGTGCCTAATTAGAACTGAACTCCATGAACTGTCAATGGATGACTTGGGGGGAATTAGATGACCAGGCCTTTTTTTTTTTTAAAGACACTTTTGGGTAGATTCGAACATCCAACCTTTTGAGTTAGCAGTCAAGTGTGTTGATTGTTAGCACTACCAAGAGACCAAGCTCCTGGCTTGTGTTCTACCTTTTCCATGTCATCTATACGCAACCTCTTAGTCTATCTACCTTGCCTAAAAAAAGAGATAGTTTATGCCAAATAATGTGGAAGGGCTTTATGAAAAACAGTAGCATCTATATGTAGTTTCTAATATTGTGATGTTTATTTATTCATAAAGCACTGTAAAAAGTCATAAAGGCTCAATTTATGCTCTCCAAATCTGTAATAATATTACACATCAGGACAGGTACTACAAAGAAAAATAAATAAATAAAACTCTCAGGACATCCATGGTGGGGCCTTGATTAAACAGTCTGCTATTAACTTCCCCTTTGGGCTTATCATTATGAAGCACTTACAAGGTGATCCTCACACTGCCAAGGTGATTCTACGTTTAGAAAATGCTAAATATGATAGTTGACTAGATACTGTACCTCCTCAGCATTTAACATTGGTAATCTATCTTTGATGCGTTTTGTTCTGGCTTCTTTAACATAAGTATGTGAGTTTCTTTTACCCCAATCTCATGAGTTCATTGACATGGTGTTGCTAGTGCAATCACAATAATCTTTGGCCAAATAAAACTTGAGAAACATTAAACAAGGGTAAGTTATTTCTGGTAGCTACTACTCTATAATCTAACTTCCAATTTACCATATTCCATATGTTTTTAACAAAGCCTTACTTTGGGTTTATAAACAAATAGCACTTCCTACCAACTTTTAGAATCTAACTTCTAAAACCTAATTCCCAATTTGCTCACTAGTGCATATAGTTAATTTGTAATGTATTATTTCCCAACAAAAAAGAAATGCTCTCTAAAGTTTTGTAACAGAAAAGCTTGGTCAATGAAATACCTGACTCTTTATTTCCACTAGCATCACTTTTACCTTCCAACAAGGTTTCTTCCCTCAACCTTTTCTTTAATCATTTTCTCCCATTAAATGTCCATGTGCAATTTATACATATGCTAACTGCTCTAGGTTTTTTAAATGTTTCAAAAAATACATATATGTTTCTTTTTAAACTTACTTGTTCTTTATTTGGAAGAAAGCACTGATGTGAAATCCAAGCGAAGTGAGCGAGTTTTAATTTATCTTCCCAGGAAGTTGTCTTGCTTTTAAGCTTAAGGGAAATGCCAGAATAAACAGCAGCCATTACGATATTTTACCTGCAATTAAAAACAATGGGACTACAGTTAGTTACCAGAAGGAAATAATAAAGAGAGCAGAAACAACAAAAAAAGGAAACAAAATTGTACTCCGATAAATTTGAAAACCTAGAGGAAATGAAGAAATATACGTGCTCTTTAAAGATTTTTTTTTTCAAATTAGGAAACAAAAAGAATCAGTAGGAGCTAAATCAGGACTATAAGATTGAAATCTAGAGGGTGTTAACAAACCTAGGGACAAGGGAACAAGTGATCTAAAATTGATGATGAGGAGGGCGTAGGAGGCCTGGTAGGGCTTCATCAAGGGCGATGTAACCAAGAGGAATTACTGAAACCCGAATGAACGCTAAACATGACAGTGGGTGTGTTAGTCTGGGTAGACTAGAGAAACAAATTCATAAACACGCATATGTATATAAGGGAGAGGTTTATATACAAGAGCAATTGAACATTGAGAAAACATCCCAACCTAGCCCAGTCCAAGGCCATAAGTCTGATATTAGCCCATATGTCCGATACCAATCTATAAAGTCCTCTTCAGACTCACGAAACACATGCAATGAAGCCAAATGCAGGATAATCACAAGCCAGTGGGTAGAAAGTCTTTGGATCCAGTGACATTGCAAGCATTTCAGTGCTGGCAGGGGTCTCTCTGTGGTTTCTCCAGCTTCCAAGGTCTGGTTGCGTTCATGTGGCTTGTCTTCTGCAATGTCTCCCAGGGAGTAGCAGAGAGAGAGAGGTGTCTTCCGCCTCCAAGGAAGAAGTACCAGATTTCCCAGAATTCTCAGAGAAGGCAATGCCCACACAGAAGTCTCATTGGCTATCTCTGGATTGACAGTTTAGACTCCACCCCTACACTCTTAATCCTTAAATTGACACCAGATTAGGTGACTACCACAGTGGGACTAAAGGAAAGTAAAAAGAAACAGAAGAAAGAACTAGGAGGCAAAGGACATTTATAGAGGTCTAAATACAGGCATGTACATCTGTAAATATATTTATATATAACGACAGGGAAATAGATCTATGTACATATATTTATAGGTGTAGTATTAAGGTAGCAGATGGACATTGGGCCTCCACTTGAGTACTCCCTCAGTGCAAGAACACTTTGTTCTCAAACCCGGCATTCCATGATGTTCACCTTCCAGCCACGATCACTGAAGACAAAATGGGTGCAAAAGCAAATGTGGTAAAGAAAGCTGATGGTGCCCAGCTACTAAAGATACAGTATCTGGGGTCTTAAAAGCTTGAAGATAAACAAGCAGCCATCTAGCTGGGAAGCAACAAAGTCCACATGGAAGAAGTATACCAGTCTGTGTGATCATGAGGTGTTGATGGGATCAGGTATCAGGCATTAAAACCCCCAAAATTCATATCAATGTGAATGAGGGGGAGTACAGAGTGGAGACCCAAAGCCCATCTGTAGACAATTGGACATCCCCTTACAGAAGGGTCACAAGGAAGAGATGAGCCAGTCAGGGTACAGCATAGCACCGATGAAACATACATCTTTCCTCTAGTTCTTTAATTCTTCCTCCTCCACCCACGATCATAACCCCAATTCTACCTTACAAATCCAGCTAGACCAGAGCATGTACATAGGTTCAGATAAGAGCTGGAAACACAAGGAATCCAGGACAGATAAACTCCTCAGGACCAATATTGAGAGTAGCGATACCAGGAGGGTAAGGGGAAAGTGCGGGGAGAAAAGGGTAACGGATCACAATGATCTACATATAACCCCCTCCCAAGGGGACAGACAAGAGAAAAGTGGGTGAAGGGAGTGCAGTGTAAGACATGACAAAATAATAATAATAATAATTTATAAATTACCAAGGGTTCATGAGGTGGGAGACGGAGGGAGGAAGGGAGGGGGAAAATGAGTTAAGTAGAAAGAAATGTTTTGAAAACAATGATGGCAACATATGTACAAATGTGCTTGACACAATGGATGGATGGATGGATTGTGATTATGAGCTGTATGAGCCCCCAATAAAATGATTAAAAAATAGAAAAGAAAAAAGATTGATGCCTAATAATTTCTCATCAGAGCTCTTGCAAATTGCCTTTGTTTACTTAATATGAGGAATAAAGAGGATACTGCCAGGATAGAGAAGTACTCTATGCGAAGCTTTCCTAAGCACTTTTATGCTAATGATTTGGCTAACTTTCTCAACACATAGTAAGCAGACGTGATCATTCTTTAACCTTGTAGAAAGTCAACAAGCAAAACGCCTTGTGCATCACACAAATCCTGCAGCTGATCTGGACACAACAGTTTCAGAACCCAAAGAGCAGTACGGTAGGCTTGTTTAACTTCAGTATTTCAGTCAGAATTATGTAACTGAACCAATTAAGAGGTCTATGGTGTTGGTTATTGATTCTCTTGTTAAGTATTAGTCCTCCTCAATTAGGGCACAAACCAGAATAAGTTTTCCTTGAAAATTGATCTGCTTTAAAATGGATTGATCCTTGAAAATTGAGCTGCTTCAAGCTTCATCTTTATTGTCTTCATTGCCCCTTCTTAAAATGAGTTACCCATTTGGAAGCATAAATTTCACTGGGGAAACTCTCCCCACAAACTTTCTGTAAAGCATCAACAGTTACACCATTCTTCCACCCAGGGTTCACCATAAATTTGAGCCTTGTTCTTGCTTTGATTTTTAGCAGAATTCATGTTGCTCTGATAGTTCTTTTCAATTGATGTTTTATCTTTCTTAGTGATTCAAACTAGATTATTTTCAGCCACGTTAACAAAAAGTTAATATGAGGGGTTTTTTTGGGGGGTCTGGGGGGGAGATTCATGCATAGTTGTTTTTTCCCATAATATGCATTTTCCACATACTTTTTTGAGGACCCCTCATATAACTATATAACCATCATATATGGCAAAGCACATAGATAACAGTTATGGAACCATTCTGGACATATCGAAATACCGTGTATACTCAAGTATAAGCCAAACCGAATATCCACCAAAGCACCTAATTTTACCCCAGAAACTACATAAAAAACGTGCTGAAACACTCGGCTTATACTTGAGTGTATACGGTAAGTAACAAGATAAGTTCACTGAGTTAAAGTGCATTGGACCACAGTCTCGGGACAATTCAGGGCACAAAGTTCAGTAACTTTGCATAGCATATTTCATAAAGATAACATGCTCCATCCTCCTTTGATGAGTAGCATCTGTAAGCAGCCATCAAAGATACAATTGTGGACTGCCCACTGAGCTGGCAACTGCAAGGTCAGGGACTTGAACCCATCAGCCACTCCATAGCAGGAAGATGAGATGATCTGCTCCTGTAGAAATTTCACATCCCAGATATCCAAAACAGCAGTTCTACTCATTCCTAGAAGGTTGCTATGAGTCAGCATCGACTCAATGGCAGTGAGATCTCATATAAAGCAAAGCAGAACGAAGAAAATCAAAGGTTCAAGGAAGAAACTCATCGACAAGACTAACAGCCCACAAGAACCACAGCCTCTTCTAACTTGAGACCAGAAGAACTAGATGGTGCCAGGGTACCACTAGCAACCATTCTGCTCGAGGTCACAATAGAATGGGAGAAAAATGTGAAACAAATTCAAATTCCTAAAAATGTTCAGACCTATTGGATCAATAAATGTTAGGAGACTCCTGAGACTATGTCCTTAAAATACCATTTGAGCTTGGAACTGCAGCTGTTTCTGGAGGTCACCTTTCAGGCAAACAATACACTGGCTAATAAAATAAATAATATCACCCATGAGCAATGTGCTCCCTCACACAATCAACTATAATAGACCAGTCAACATTTATCTAAAAAGAAAGAGGAGAGGGAAAGGAAGTTGGATCAATGGAAATAGAATGGAAACAATGAGAATTGTAAAACTGTAACCAGTGTCATGGAACAATTGTTCAAAGGAAACCCAATGTGCTCTGTAAATTTTCACCTGAAACACAATTTTTAAAAGAACTATATATGGTCAAACTCAATAGGTGCTAGAAAAATGAGCATTATGTACATTAGCTACACAATATGCAAAGGGTAAGTAAAAAGATATTGCTACAAAATCATAGAAATCTTATTTTTTAAATCATTTTATTGGGGGCTCTTACAGCTCTTATAACAATCCATACATCAACTGTATCAAGCACAATCTGTACATATGTTGCCATCATCATTTTCAAAACATTTTCTTTCTACTTGAGCCCTTGGTAGAATATTAAACAAAATATCAAACGGTCAAGCTGATGTTTCTTGGTCTGTAGACTTCTGAAGACATTGCTTCCATCACTCTGATCTTTCCTCAAATTCCACACTCTACTATTTACTGTATACCACATAAAACAGCAGCTTGGGTGTCTTCAAGAGACTCAAATCATGCTCCTTTTATGTGTTCTTTGAGCTTGGGGAATAAAAATAATCAATGACAGTTTGGTTTGGAGCCCTCACTACTGTGGAGAATGAGCAGGTTCATTGTTGTGACAGGAAATTTTCACTTGGTACAACTTTCCTGGCCTTTTTTCTCACCAATGCAGTTTTCAGTTTCCTTAAAACTTCTTTACATGACGCCCCCATTATTGTCCTAAGTCCTTAAAGAAAATCTATCAAGATTATCTCTATAGAGCCCAAAAAAAGTTGCCATGCTTCAAGCTGACCTTTCTGCATTGAATCTAACTAACCCAGCAGATTCTTAAGAAAGCGCTGCTCTGAGTGGACTTTTCTTTTGAAGGCACCGTAACTAGGTTAAGACAAGTGTGTTACTGAGAGAACTTGTCTGCAGCCGTCCACTGAACACAGAGCATGTTTAACGATGTTTAGTTTAGAATAAACCCATGTATGCATGAACTGGAATCTTAGTAGCAATGCCTTCATATATTGCTTTCGATTTTTTTAACACATTAAAACACATAACAAAACTGTTAGGCATAAATCTAATCATAAGATGCCTGAACCCATAAATTTTCTGGTGAAAATTTGAACTAAAGCAGGTAAATGATGAAGTACACACAGAGAGAGATATACAAGTATTCCTGTTGTTGTCGAACCCAAGAGTTTCCCTAGAGATGCATGTTCAAAAACTCACCAGGGCAAAAAGCAGTGTTCCAACTACTTGTGGAAAGGCATTTGTCAAATACAGTTTTTGATTTTTTTAAAAAATTAAGTTTCTGCATGTCTTCAAAAATACACTATGTATCATGCATTAGTACTAGTTCCATTAAGCAGGTCACAGATAAATAAGCAGTAAGTGGAAGTTTTCTGCTTGTGAAAAAGAAAAATACTAACCTAATCCCAATAGATATATTGTTATTTCAGTTACTACAGTAACTTCCCAATATAAACTCATTTATGGAAATAAATTTACATGCACACACTGCTTCCAAAGGGACTCAATAAAATATATTAAAATGAAACTGTAAAAGCAAGCATACCCATCATCACCAATTATAAAACTGACATAAACTTAGTTTGAGATCCTTAAATAACTTTAAAAAGGGAAATATAACAAGTGAAATAATTTCATTGTATAAAAGTATATGACTGTGCAAGAAATTCTTCATACCCAATTATCATATATAAAAAGCAGTACAACACAAAAACACATAAATATTGCACTCTTATAAATCTAAGTCTGGGAGGGGAAAGAGGAGCTGATACCAAGGATTCGAATTGAAAGAAAATGTTTTGGAAATGATGATGGCAACCTATGTACAAATGTGTTCGATATAATTGATGTATGAATTGTAATAAGAGCTGTAAGGCCCCCAATAAAATGATTAAAAATAATAAACCTAAGTCTGCTGAACCAAAGTTATTTGGATGGATAGGCAGCATATTTTAAATCTATGGGTTCTGAAGTTTTAAGACCTACCTTCAGAACGTAGTCTCAATAAATATCTATATAATGAATGTGCAGCCGTTGGAAGAACACTAGGTTTGCATAGTATCCTTCACTTTGGCCAAAGTTTCTGAGAACAAGGGCAATCAAATCCTGTCAGTTCCCCTCCTCCCCCAAAATGTTCAGCACCTACAAGCTAGGCTGTCACCACGACAGCTACAAAATATCTAACAAGTGTTAGCTTGTTACAAAACACTCCAGATTCACTCCAGGCCCCTCCGAGCCCCCAACCCTGATGGACTCCACTGAGCTTTAGGGGATCGAGTTAGCACCCATGCAGAGCCTCAGCGGGGATCCGAGAGGACACAATGAAGCAAAACAGCAAGAACCAGAGGCACTACCAACCAGAAGGACGACGTGCAGCAAAGGCCGCCGGCTCCCACTCAGCGTGAAGGTAGGCGGGCCGGCGCTCACCTAGAAGCCGGCTTTGGGGTCCCTAGTCCCGCAGCTCGGCCGGCAACACCACGTGGGGGCCCGGCCCGGAGCTGCTTCCGCCCAGGGTGGCAGCGCGGGGGCGGGGCGTCGGGCACGCCAGGCATTGCGAGCCGAGCGCCGAGGCGCCTCGCTCATTGGCGGAGACGGTTGCGCGTTGAGGGCCGATCGGCCCTGCCCCGCCGGCCCGCTCCATGTCAGTCAGTCATGGAGCGGCCGCCAGAAGCCGCCGCACTGACGGCGCGGAGCGGGGCGCGGGGGCCCGGTTGAGCCAGCCCTGGTAAAGAGGACCTGTCGCAGAGACAACGGAGACGGAAGCAGCCCGATCCCAGAGACGGCGGCGGAGGCCGGAGGAGCCGGAGCCGCCTGGGATGTTCAGTGAGTGCGGGACGCGCGGGCTGGCGAGACGGGGAGAGCGCGCGGGCGGGCGGTGTCCCGGGCCGGCGCCGTGAGGCCTACGCGGGGCGCGCCGCCTGCCGCCCGCCGTCCGCCGCCCGACGCGTGGGGGTGGGGAGGCGCGGCGCGGCCCGGCGGCACCTCGCGCAGACCGGGAGCCTGCACCCTGCCCGCCGCCCTCCAGCCCGGCCGCCGCCGCCGGCCTTCTGGCGGAGGCGCTCGGTGCTCTAGCAGCCGGGTGGCTCCTGCGGGTTTTCTTCGCGGGCCCGGGCAAGGTGATGCGAGGCAGCTACGGGAAAGGGTTCCGAGCGCTGGACAGCAAGGCATGCAGCACCGCATCTGAGAGTCCAGATCCAGATTCCTTTCCGAGGGAAAACGACCTGTCTTTGGAGCAAACTCAGGAAGAAACTTAGCACATGGTAACTGCGCGTGGATGCATGTGGCGCCCACCTCCTGCGCGTGTCACCGTCGATTTCGAGTTAGGCTACTGAGCCGAAAGCCTGCCTTCTAGGCAATCTGACTCATGACAGCTCGATCAAATGTGTGCGTTTAGAAGACAGTCGTACTTTATCACCTCCTACTCGCCAGTTTCCGAGGCTTTTGAAAATATATTAGATCAGACGGTGTGAAATGAGTTGATGGTTAGAAATAGTGGTGTCATAGAGTTAGCGGAAGTGGAGTACAGAAGCTTTTATGCAATGCTGTCGGTCGGGAAAGTGTCCTTATAATCGAGACCTCACGATTTGTATTGTTCTGGGATCTAAAAGTGAATCTGCCAATCCTGTTGAGCGTTCCTTTTAAATTACCTAAACCCTGACCTTGCCAATTGAAACCTGGGGATGCAAACTCCCTCCGAAAAGCCCTGGGGCACTGTGTGAAGTGTAAGGGCGGAGTTTGTCTCTGGTTAAAGGATACTAGTTTGCACCTGAGGGTGGGGGCGGGGAGGGGGCGCGTGAAGCCTCCAGGGCCTTGGTCAAAGCCCTGCTTGAAAGTGGAGTATAAAGGAAAGTTTGTTTATTTAAGGGTTAAGTGCATCCAGCTTTGTCTTTAACCGGTAAGAAGCTGGTAACAAAATAGAGCTAGAGTTGAAACCATGTAACCTTCCTGGGCCTTAGTTTTTTGTTCCATGCAGTCAGAGTAGAAGGGCCACCATAGGATTTTCTAGACAGTAGTCTCTATGAGAACAGATGGCCACTCTTCTCTCCCATGGAGCCCCTGGGCTTTCGAACTATTGACTCTTCTGTAAGCAGCAGAGTACTGAACAGTTTTGCCACAAGGCTCTTTAATGGCCTCAGTTTACTCATCTGCAAAATGGAGTCATACCTGATAATTTAATAATACCTGTAAACTTTTTAAAAGATTAAATTATATATGGGATATATACCTGACACATAAGAGACTCTGTAAATATATATATGTATATATATATATATATATATAGTTAGATACTGTCAAATAGATTCTGACTCTTCTCCACCCATGCATAACAGAATGCATCACTGCCCATCTTGTACCATTCGTCACGTTGAGGAGTTTCCTCTTTCTCATTTGCCCTCTATTTTTTCAAGCATGATGACTTTTTCCAGAGAATTTGGTAGTACTTCCAAGAAGCATCTGTTATTTCTTCTGATCTTCCATCATATATTTAATATTCTTTTACAATACCATAATTCAAAGGCATCAGCTCTTCGTTAGTCTTCTTTATTCTCGCTTTTGCACGCATGTCAGGTGATTGAAAATACTGTGGCTGTGTCAGACATGCCTTGCTCCTCAAAATGACGTCTATGCTTTTTAACATTTTAAAGAGGTCTTGTGTAACAGATTTGCCCAATGTAACACACTGTTTAATTTTTTTTGTGATTAATACTTTTTTTAAACATTTTATTAGGGACTCATACAACTCTTATCACAATTCATACATATACATACATCAATTGTATAAAGTACATCTGTACATGCTTTGCCCCAATCATTTTCAAAGCATTTGCTCTCCACTTAAGCCCTTTGCATCAAGTCCTCTTTTTCCCCTCCCTTCCCGCTCCCCCCACTGTTTAATTTTTTGACTGCTGCTTTCATGAGCACTGACTGTGGACCCTAAAAAAACGAAATCTTTGGAAAGTTGAATGTTTTCTTTCTTTATCATAATGTTGTCAGCTTTAACTGCAGCAGTCCTTGATTTTCAGCAAGCAAGGCTGTGTCACTGCATACAGCAGGTTGTGAATGAGCCTTCCTCCAATGTTGATGCCATCTTCGTATAGCCCAGCTTCTCAGATTATTTGTTCAGCAAAATGCCTTCTGGGTTCCTTATAGGCTTAAATTGTGTTAAATATACTACATACTAGCTTTGCTTTTTCACATGAATTATAATTTTTCCTGGTTTGAGAACCAATGTTAACCAGAAAATAAAAGGTAGAGGGTACCCTGAGTGTTTGGCCTTTACATCAATAATCAACATAGTGTCTCTTGGAATAGTTTTCCTGCTCCTACCCCTAAATATAGGGCTTATGTGTGTGTTGTGACTGTAAAGCCAGGTAATGGACTTAGATCACTTCTCGGTCACTGCTTCCCACTCCAAACAGTATGTTAGTACCTATAAAGGACATCTGTGGAGGCAGAGAGGGTTTATGGTTTTCGTTCACTTGTTTTACTAGAAGGATACCAGGGAATCAGCTGGCTAGCCAGCGTTATGTAGTGGGCAGTACCAGAATTCAGGTGTCTCCCAATCGTGCACATACCCAACAGCTTTTCAGGTTGTAACTGTTCTAATCACTCTCTCAGTAACTATCTACTGCTCAGTTCCTCCAAGAAGCCCGTGTACAGAATTCTTTGAGCAACAGGTTTCTATAAAGGGGAACAGCTCAAACCTTACAGGAGATTGCCTGTGGTCCAGCACTGCATAGCCTTGGACAACTGCTTTAGACCAAGTCTTTTTATCTGAAAAACAATACCGACATCAAATGACTGCTGTCAGGATTAACGGATATAATCTATGTGTTACTGAGAAAATATGCAAAGGGCCATATCTGACCACCTCAGACTTCTTATTGCCACGAGCCTGGTCCGACGTGCCTCCATCCTTCTTCACCTATTCTGACACCAACCATTCCACTCACTGCACTCTATTTCTATTAAGTTGGGTAATTTGTGGCAGTGGCCACACAGCTCACAGACCATACTCACAGTTTTGAGGGTATATTTGGAAAGGTAACACTTTACCACAAGTCAGAAGCAACAAACACTAAGGTTCTAGTCATTAATCCAGAGCAACAGCTCTCTGCCATGTGGCCCCTTGTCCTCGGCCTCTCTGAGCCAGGAAAACAACCCATGCCTCTGCCTTATGGCTTCACTCTCAGTGCTGCTGCTCTTCAATCTCCTGGTCTCCTTGCCTTGGCCTCTGGACTGGACTGGCTCTTTTGCTTTGTCACATGGTCTCTTTGCTGCCGCCTCTGATCTCAGCCTCCACCAAGAAAGACAGAGATCTCAAACATGCCACCTTAGATGGCCATGGAATTTCTCTGTGTTCCTGCTGCTGAGGTGGCTCTTCCTAGTGGGATGGCTTTTATGGAGCTATGGTTGTCTTTCAGCAGACCATACCCCCAAGGGAACCAAGGATAGTGAGTTGGTTCATGCCCCTACTAAAGCGGAGATTTAATCTTGCCTATGAGCATTCCAGAGAGCTCTGTCAAAGTGAGATTATAACCACAGGCAGAAAGACCAGAATTTATAATCCATCGTCACCTGAAGGAGTGTGGCTGAAGAGACCATAGTCACTGCATCTCAGAACAGCCACTGGCGCACCTAGCCAACAACCATTCAGACTGGAGGAATCAACTCCCCGCCGGCCCCCCTCCCTTCCACCACAAGCCCTGTTGACAGTCACACCTAATCATGTAATCTGTTCATTAGATCTCCCTACCCTCTCTTCCACAGACCTATCGGGAAAAGAGAAACGATTCAGTGGGGGATCCTACATTGTTTCACTTATTTTGAGGCTAAACACACCCATTAAAACTGGTAAGTTAAAAAAAACAACACTTGTACATCATCCACTTCATACATTTATTGCCTCCCGTTTTAGATACACAGTTCCTGAATTGCCCTTCCTATCATCCCAGTACTGAAGAGACAAGCATATTCTTTGTTCTGAAAAATCTTCATTCTCCTAACCACGTTGAGCATCTGCATAAGCAAAATCCAGTCTGAAGCAGATCATCAATCAATCAGTACTACAGCAACGTAGTACATCAATTCAGAGTCAATATCATTCTCTCTACTTGGTTGGGTTCTGTTCAGCTCAGCCCTAGCCACACACTAGGTCAAATGGGCACCATTAGCAAGCTCTGGAGTTCACAGACACCTGCACCTCAGTCCATCTAGCCCAGTGGTTCTCAACCTTCCGAATGCCGTGACCCTTTAATAGTTTCCTCATGTTGTGGGGACCCCCAGCCCTTCAGAACTGCCATTTTGCTACTGTTATGAATCAGGCGGCCCCTGTGAAAGGGTCGTTCAGCCCCCAAAGGGGTCACATCTCACGGGTTGAGAACCGCTGATCTAGCCCCTTCCTTCACATTCTCTCATCAGTCCTAGTGTCCAAGCGGTCGGTCCTGCCCACAGACTTGGTACGCACACAAACTCTTTAAACCTCAGACCAGGCACCCTCCCTCTCTCTTCTTTAGCCCCCATGAGTACCCAGGTCAGTGTGCACTAACGGAGCTTGTCCAAACAGAGCCCCTTGTCCATTGCTGCATCTCCTGCACTTCCACTCCACCAGTGAATCTGGATGACCACCTGGCAGACTGCTTGCTGTCCGAGAAAGGGGTGTTCCTTAATGGACACACTTTTCCAGCCTAGGTCCATCAAAAGCAGTGGTTCTCAGCCTTCCTAATGCCCTGACCCTTTAATAGTTACTCCTGTGGTGCTGAGCCCCCAACCATAACATCATTTTCTTTGCTACTTCATAACTTACTTTTGCTACTGTTATGAATCGGGCAACCCCTGTGAAAGGGTCATTCCACACACACACCCCCCAAAAGGGTCACGACCCACAGGTCAGAACCGCTGATCCAAAGACAAACTATTTGCTCAAAATTCACACTTGATGCTCTTGGTTCTGAGTCTGGTTATTTCCACCTAAACTCCGTATTCCACATTGACTTAAACCAAAAACCTGCTTATTCTGAGCAATTTCTAGCTCCATTTTTAGCAAAATCCAATCGGTACAGGCTGAAATGTGAATTTACAAACTCTCTAATCATCGTTTCCAATATTCATTTCTATTTTACATGTATATCCTTAATAGTAGGTAGAAGAAACTGATATAATCTTAGTAATAGAGGTAAATAATTCTAAATATAGTCCTTTTAAAAACACTTGAGTGTAATATCCTCTCCTCCAGACTTTTCCATTGGTATGCATATGGCCTTGGGTCCATTGCAGGATGTATCCAGCAAACCTAGCTTTCTAGCAGCCGTTTTATTTAAACAGCCTAGATTTTGCTTGCAGGCAACTCCAGAAGTGGACTTTGTCTCCACAGCTGACATTTAATATCCGTTACATTCTTTTCTGCAGTTATAGGTAGGAAAAAAACAAAGAATTAATCTAATAAATTAAATTTCAGTTTTCATGCTCTTTTTCTTTCAACCCTCCCCGCCCCCCCCCCACACACACACACCTGAGTTTGGAGCAATTGCAATGAATTACTTGTCTAACAACAACTAAAGAGTAGCACAGTAGTGTCATATCTGACCTCCTGTAGTGTCACTATTGTCACAAGGCAGAGTTCAGGCATGTATCCCCACTCCATCCTTCTTCACCTCTCACTGCACTCTAGTTCTATTATATTAAGTTGGGTAATTTGTGGCAATGGCCACACAGCTCACAGACCATACTCACAATTTTGAGGGTATATTTGGAAAGGTAACACTTTACCACAAGTCAGAAGCAACAAACACTAAGGTTCTAGTCATTAATCCAGAGCAACAGCTCTCTGCCATGTGGCCCCTTGTCCTCGGCCTCTCTGAGCCAGGAAAGCAACCCATGCCCCTGCTTTATGGCTTCACTCTCAGTGCTGCTGCTCTTCAATCTCCTGGTCTCCTTGCCTTGGCCTCTGGACTGTACTGGCTCTTTTGCTCTGTCATATGGTCTCTTTGCTGCCGCCTCTGATCTCAGCCTCCACCAAGAAAGACAGAGATCGATAGGATTCTTGCTTTGCATTCATCCCGGAGCAGAGTTGCCACAATCCCAGGATAACAGACTCCAAGATGTCGATGCTGGCTGAGTGTCGGAGGAAACAGAGGTGGGCACTGGATCCAAGAAACACAGCATAGAGTAGTGATGATTCCAAGTCTGGCCAGAGGATGCTAGAGAAGATGGGTTGCTCTAAAGGAAAGGGCTTGGGAGCTCAGGAGCAAGGAGCCACAGATCATATTAAGGTTCAAGTGAAAAATCACACCCTGGGGCCTTTAGCGACAATCAGTAATGAAGACAACTAGATTGCTCATCGAGACGACTTTAACCAGCTTCTGGCAGAACTGAGAACGTGTCATGGCCAAGAAGCAACAGACTCCTCAGACAGCAAAGAGAAGAAATCTTTCAGCCTTGAAGAAAAGTCCAAAATTTCAAAAAACCGTGTTCATTATAAGAAATTCACAAGAGGGAAGGATCTCTCATCTCGGAGCATTACAGCTTCATATCTGCCTTGTGACTCCAGAAGAAGAGTTTGTTTTCAGAAACAGCATTTCAGCCCAAATCTTGGTTAGAGACATATTTCAGAAGGTTTGAAGAAACCTTTGATAATTCCGAATTTTGAGAGATTTCTCAAAAACTATCTTCAAGTGTACATTGTTTAAGCCTAACTACAAGCAAGATTTCCCCCCTAAAGGTACCCTCTAAAAAAGTCGTTGCCTCATATTCAAGTCTTTCATATTGCAGGGCACTTTTTCAACTTTATCTTGACCAACAGGGTGTTGTTTGAGAAAGACATACAGGGATACAAAAAAAAAAAACGGATAATTTTTTTAAATTCATCTGTTTGGATGGTTTGACAGCACCTTCCTTGTTTGTTTCTTCACCTCTCTTACTTTGTCAAAACATTGCCCTTTCTTGTGCCTCTTTATTCTCGGAAACAAGAAGTTACAAAGACGAGAGGTCAGGTAAGGTGTGTGGGGCAAGAGAAGCATGCTGGGTTTTGCCAAAAACTGGCACACTGAGATGGCTGCATGAGCAAGTGCACTGTTGTGGTGGTAGAACCAGTCCCCGGGCTGCCACAAATCAGCCTTTGTTGTTACACGCTGTTACGCTGTCTTTTCAGAACCTCTAAATAGAAAGCTTGATTAACAGTCTGATCTGGTGGAACGAACTCCAAATGCACTAGCCCCCTCACATCAAAAAAAAAAATGAGCACCATCTTGTTCTTTTCTTTCACTTGACGAGCTTTTTGGGGGGAGTGAGGTGGCATGGCATCTTCCCCTGGCTTGATTGGTACTTGCTTTTGGAATTGTAAGAGTAGCACCGTGTCTTGTCACCAATGATGACCATGGGAAAACAAGTCAGGGTCACTTTCCACTCGAAGCTCTTTTTCCTGGTCAGTCAGAACCGGAGGCACAAGTTTTGAAGCGACCCTTATCATTCCCAAATCTTCCATTAAAAGTCGCTCCAAGATAGTCCAGGTAACTAACTTCCCCAGCTCTTCCGTGGTCCGTCATCGGTCTTTGAGCACAAGTGCACGCATTTTGTCGACATTTTCCTTCATTGGGGAATTTGACATTTCACCTTTTTTGAAATGAGAAAACCACTTGTACACTTGAGTTTTTCCTATAGCACTATCTACTCCCATAAACATTACAGTCTGAGAAACACAGGGTCAGTTCTACCGGCCCTATAGGGTTGCCATAAGTCAGTATCAACTCGATGGCAATGAGCCTTGAATTTTTTATGTCTCAGAAAGCAAACATTTTGCATGTTACTGTAAACAGCTTTTTAGAGATCATCAAAATTTAAGACAGTAAGTGATGAATGAAAATAATTCTGCTCACCTAAACACAGGTACTGTCGTGGGTTGAGATTTCCAGTGATAGCATCATGTATGTGCTCAAAAAATGCTCTATTTCAAATTATTTGGTAGATCAGATGATGTGCTCTGGAAAGTGATTTCATTGACTACAATGACACTGAAAGACCAGGCCGCTGCACACACAGTTGGCACAAGTGTAATAGAACAAGGAAGGACCCCAGGTGGCACAGCAGTTGTGTGTTGGGCTACTAACCACAAGGTCAGCAGTTCAAAACCACCATCTCCGTGGGAGAGGAGGGAGCTCTCTACCCCCAATAAAGAGTTATAGTGTCAGAGAACCTCAGGGACACTTTTACCAGTCCTGTGTGGTTGCTGTGAGCCATCATCGACAGCATGGCAGAATGTTTTACTGGAACAAAACCTGGATTCTCTGGTCCTTGACTTTTGTTCTTGATCTAACATTACTTATCCTTCAGACCCCTGGGGCAGGGGCTTGGCTGAGGAAACCAGCTGGCAAATGGCAGGATATGGGAGGCCATGGAGTGGGACACTGCTTGTGAAGGTTTGGAATAGCTGGGAAGGAAAGCTGCAGGCAAAGTGGTTCGGAACAAAAAACTTCTGAGAGTCTAGGACATCTCCGAGATCTCAGGCAATGTTGGCGAAAATAAATTTCTAATGGATATGTCTACCTTGTGTGACTCCCCCTCCCATTGAAACTTCAGGTTCTTTGATGAATCCTGCATGGAAGCTATATGTCAGATACAGGTGCCATTTAGTTGTTAGGACAATCTAGGGAAAGATACAGCTTCTCATTTCAGGGTTGTAGTGTCTGTGTCTGAGCAAAGACTGACTGAAAGGCCAGATGATCTGAAAACAAAAGGACATGTCACTGAAACTGAGTCCTTCGAGTGTGGCTCATTTTCATGTTTTTCCAAAGTTAATTCAGTACACTTTATTATGGTGATTGCTGCGAAAGCTGGGTTTCTCGATTCTACATTTTGAATGACCTTTGAATAAATAGTTTAGCTATTTAGGCTACTGCAAGTAAAGAAAACTAATAGATACTTATTAGGCATTTTGCATGACATCTCATTTAACAAGAAAATACATAATTTTTGTATCTATTTTTAAGCATAAACTGACAACTGGAAAAATACATTTACTTGAGGAGCAGGTCAGGAGGTTGAGCAGAGGGACTGACAACTTTTCAGTAAAAGATTTAGCTGAGGAGTGATAGTGGTGCTAAATTTGGTTGGATATGTTTTACACTTATTCATACTCAAAGCCACTTCCTTATTAAAAAGTCATTCCAGTACTCGATTAGCATTTTGAGAGCATGGTCTGTAATGTGATATAGGTCCCACCCCAAATGCTCCTCTAATCAACCACATATATGTTTGTAAACTAACTCTTCTCAGTGGTTACAGCTTGCATCCTAATCTCATTCATGTATTCATATGTGCACTGTATTCATATATATGAAAATATGAGTGCAAGTGAATGAGGTTAGGATGCAATTTCTAACCACTGAAAATATTTCATTTGCTATCAAGAAACTCAGAGCCAGTAAGTGGATTCTTACTAATAACGACCTCTATACTCTATAGGGCTTCCGAGACCTTAAATCTTTATGGGAGCAGCGATCCTCATCTTCCTGCAGAGGTGCCTGGTAGGTTTACACCACTGACCTTCCAGTTACCAGCACTACCACGGTTCCTTTTTGTCCAGGACTACTGTTTTCTTTTCCATCTGAAGACTATACCTAGTTTTCCTGTATCTTTGCATCCCCATATTTCTGTAGATAAATACTAAAAGTAGCAACTTTTTCTGCACAGTTGCTACTTTGAGACAGGAAAATGGTCATGTTCTGATTTTATACAGCAGCTTTGTTGACATATTAGTTGAACATTAAGCAACTATTTATGAGAAATAGCTACATGGGGTCAAAACCTTCATTTTTACTTTTCAAAAAGGATAATCATTTGGTGTCAAGGGAAGACCTATGATCCTTTGATTTTACTTTGAAGATTTAAGATGTCTTATCATTGTGGTGAAGCACTGGGCTGCTAACTGTAAGGTCAGCAGTCTGAAATGACCAACCACGCCACAGGAGAAAGACGTGGCTTTCAACCACCATTAAGAAACAGTCCCAGAAACCCACAGGAGTTTCTTAATTACGAATTGCACTTGAAATGTGTGTAATTGGGGGAAAAATCAAGTTAAGTTGACTGAGTCATGACTCTGATATGTCTGTTTAGTGTTTATAAATGGGAGTTAATGCTAGAAGTCCTGTCTTTAAGATCCTGGGTTATGCAATTGGAGCACTATCTAACCTCATTGGTCTGTTATCATAAAATGATTTTGATCTAGAAAAACTACTAATTTAGGTAAATTTATTGAAGTCAGTATTTGCAATTCAGCTTCTAGCAATCCCAAATATGGCCATTTTTTACAGTTGTTCATTCTCACATCTTTTTGTGTACTCCTTTATATCCTACTACCTCCTGAGACATGCGTTTACATTGTCCTACCTTGACACTTTCTACAAGCTGTCTTGTCCATGTAGCATGCATGCTTCCCTCTTGGCCACTCATGTATCTTTTGCATCCAGTTTTGTCCTACCAGAATGATGCTCTCTTACTCCCATCTGATTTTGAATGCTAAAGAACTTGCATTGATGCATACGTGCATTGCTTTGTCAGGCAAGAGATTGGCAGTAGAAAACCTGAAAAGGTTGAGTCTTGGTTCTAATGTGAGGAACCATCAACTAGTTTAGGGACTAGCTTGAAGTTAGATTAAAAGCAGCTTTAGCAAGCTAGGGGAAGGGGATTAGTTGGATGAACTAATCTTGGTTTGGTGCCAAACTGGGAAAGAACAGCACTGTCACAGCCTTTGTATGCATTTAAAATTCTTATTCTATAAGTGTAATACTAAATCAGAATTTCCATGACTGAAATTATTTATATACAGACACACTCGAACATGTGTAGCCAGTTTAGAAACCACCACTGATACAGTCATCTGATAAAGGCTGGTCCACTCTCGCAAAGATCTGTAGTGTTAGAAACCCAAAGGGACAGTTCTGTGTCTTAAAAGTCACTGTGATTCAGAGTTGGCTTCATAGCAATGAGTTTGAGGTTTTTGGTTTTGACCAAAAACAACAACAAAAAACTTTATCTGCCTTCACTGCTGCTGGACAGATAAATGCAGTTTCCCTACTCTAAATATCACAGTCCTAGAATAGCACTTTGAAATATCATAATTAAAAAATTAAGCTTCATCTAAGGAATCCTACAGGCACAGTGGTTGGGCGCTCAGTTTGAACTAAGGTCTGCAGTTCAAACTTAACAGCCCCTCCAGCGGACAAAGATTTGGCAGCCGACTTCTATACAAATTTAAATCTTTGGACAGGCAGTTCTGCTCTGTCCTATAGGGTTCTTATGAGTCAGACTTGACTTGATGGCAGTAGGTTTATGTAGTAAAGGAGTAGTATAAACATTCCTCAGATTATAAACTTCCAATATGATGTGTACAACCTGTGGTTATGAACCAACTGTCCATGAAGATGGTTGTATTAAAATTTTGAGGTACATAGAATAGATTACAATAAATGGGCACTACTTTGCAGCATAGATGAAAAATGATCATTATCATGATTATATTGATGGTGTAGTGGTTACACATTCAGGTATGATCTGCAAAACCAGCAGTTAGAAACACCATCACTCCTCAGAAGAAAAACAGGACTTTCTAGTCTGGTAAACAGTTACAGTCTCAGAAACACTGGAGCAGTTCTACCTTGTCCTATAGGGTTGTGATGAGTCACCATTGACTCCGTGGCAGAGAGTTTGGTTTTTTAGTTTTTGTGGGAGTGTTATCTAGAAGTGCTGCTTTAAGCTATTATGCATAGAAAGGAACACTATATACTTAGATAAACGTTGGCCTAGCTACTTTACATCAAAAATTGACTTAAGGACAGATGTAGGAATGGAACTCATGTGTAATTTGAGGACTGCCTGTACGCCATAGCAAGTAAGGCAAAATCCATAATGAAAGGAGAGTTCAATATTGGAAGATGTATTATATATATTCGCTGTATCACTGAACCTCAACCATATAGCTTTCCTTTTTAACAAGTGTTTTCTACTTCAAGTCAAAAAATGGAATCCATAGGTAATGTGATCTTTCTATACATATAGTTTAAAATAGATATTTAAGGGAGCTTCACAGAGTTTGTAGAAAATGGAAATTGTCTATCTGGTCGGTTGTATGATCACTACAGAACTGTAAAGTATGTCTTCGAAGTATACTTAAATAGCACATTTCAGTTCTTCAAAAGGAAATGATTTTTAAAAAATGATTTTAGGACAATTTTTTAGTTACAGTATCTAGGATCAGCGATATGTTTGCTTATGTACTACACATAATACTAACAGAATTACACATGCATAAAATTAGATATAAAAAAGTTTTACACAAAGAAAAAAAGCAATATCAGATTTTTGGAAAGGGCCAACTCTACATCTTTAGGACAAAAAATGGAGGCAATTACAGGTGGAAAGGCCAATGCACATAATCAAGAACTTTGTAGATGCCATTGGGTCCAACTCAGAGATCCCAGGTACAGCAGAATGAAGCACTGCCCATTCCTTGCCCACCTTCACAGTTGCTTTCATGTGTGAGCCTGTTACAGCCATGGTGTCAGTCCATTGTTTTTAAGGGAGCTTCACAAATGTCATTCTTCAGGGACTGGTCTCTCCTTCTGAATTAAGCACAGGCAAATAAATGATCAAATTGAGATATTTCATAGACAGAGATTAGGGTTGACCAGTGGTCACCAATGTTGAGAGACAAGCGGGAATAATTGTTAGGTAGCATATAAAGGTTTTTGTTTGTGGGGATGGAAAAAGTTCAATAGATATTGGTGATAGTTGTACAGCATGATTAGTGTAATTGGGTCTGTTGAATTATACACATGAAATATGTTGAATTGGCAAATGTGTTACTGCATTTTTACATTTTTAAATAGTAGATATACCACACAGCAGTGAACTATTACTTTAGACATTTAAAAATATCATTCTGATGTGAATAATTACATGTGCACAGGTAACGTTGTATGCATTTCAGAATTTTAATCTTGAAGAGGTAATATGCATTGTCAGCATGCAGTTTGAAACACCAGCTCCTCTTCTGGAGCGTGAGGAGGCTTTTTACTCCCAGGGAAAACTCACAGACTCGGACACTCACCGGGGAAGTTCTAGCCTGTCTGTGACGTCACTGTGAGTCGACATTGACTGGATGGCAGTGCACTTGATGATGTGATGTGTTGGATTAAATTATCATTAAGATCCCTTATGCTTCTGAGTGTTGTGGTTCTTTCTTTACAGTCTTTGTCTCTCTCTTTGGAGGTCATGAAACGAGTACGTACAGAGCAGATTCAGATGGCAGTGTCCTGCTACCTCAAACGCCGACAATACGTGGATTCAGAAGGCCCCCTAAAACAAGGATTGCGACTGTCACAGACTGCTGAAGAGATGGCAGCTAATCTCACAGGTAATGGTGGGGGTCCTCCTCCTGGGGTGGGAGAAAAGCTCGAGGAATGTGTCTGTGGGCAACTTCTCCTCGAGGCAGCACTGGAAAAGCAGACTGTCTAAAAATCTGAGCGAGCAGCATCAAGTACATGATGCTGGCTTCAGAGACATGAGCTGTCCTTCAAAAGCATGCTCACATCCCACTCCTAATCTACTTTCATTCTTCCAGCTAAAAATAATACTTTCTTCCTCGGAACACCTAAATTATTTTATCTGTATCTGGTGTTCACATCAACTTTCCTTTCTATGAGCTATTCTGTCATAAGACCCTTGGGGGCAAGGTGTGCCTATGTGTCTCCTCCTCCACAGTGGAACCTCACGCATGGAAATTAGTTGTTAGATGAGTTCGCAAAACAACTTGGAATACGGATGACTGGAGAGCATTGTGTTTAGTAAAATAAGTCAATCACACCAAGAAGAATTATATATTGTGTGCTCTAACTTGTATAAAATGACATCAGCGAGTAAACATACAAAAACTAATGTTCATTTGTAATTGCTAGAGGTGGGGATGGAGAGGGAAATAGTCCCTTGCTCTGTGTGTGTGTGTGTATGTGTGTTGAGAGCAGCAACACTGAGGGTATATGCAACTTGGTAAAAGTAAAAGATGTCACTAAACTATACACAAGATAAAAGCCAATATTGACTATTGCTATGGCATAATTAATTTTAAATAACAACTAAAACAAAAAATATGTGTGTATGTATGAAGGTGTGCATATAAGTGTGAGTGGGTGAGTATTGGTTTATACATATGTGTAATCTATGTAATATGTACACATCAATATATTCCAAAAACTAAACTGCTATCAAGTCCATTTCAATTCATAATGACCTTATAGAACAGAGTAGAACTCCCCTGTGTATTTCTGAGGCTGTAATTCTTTACAGGAATAGAAAGCCTCATCCTCTCTCATGTAACAACTGGTAGTTTTGAATTGCTGACTTAAAGCTAGCAGCCCAACTAAGGTGCTTCAAAAAGTTCTTGAAATTTTTTCATTATCTTTTAATTCCATTTTACCTCAAACTTTTCCCTGGTGACATGTGGCAGGGGAGGGGCACAATTAATGATACTTCTTAAACATAATCAAACACCTCAGGAGATTGTATTTCTCATTGCACATTTTGGCCAACTAGTATTGTAGTTCATAAAGTTATTTTCTATATCCTACTTTAATGAGTAGTATCTGGGGTCTTAGAAAAACTTAAGTGCTGCCAATCAATTTACAGGTTTTTTTTTGTCTGGGGCTAAAGAGAAAGAGGGAAACAAAAACTCAAAGAAGAAACTAGCCTTCAGGACAAATAGTCTATAAGAACCATGCCTTCTCAACACATGGACCCTGAGAGAAGGAGGGGGAAATGTGGAACACAAACCTCAGATTTCTAATTGAGAATTATTTCTAATCAAGTAGAAATAATAAAAATTGAAGAAAGTAACCACTGCCACTGAAAAACTTGTGTAGAAATTGTTGATTGGGAACCTAAACTGCTGTGTAGACCTTCACCAAACCTATTATAAAATGTTATTTTAAAAAATTAGAATTAAAAAAGCAACTTGAGGGGACACAGGGATAAGACAAATTCAAAAACAGTTTCACTGATGTTCTTGAAACAAGAAAACAATTTTTTAAAAGAGCATCTAGAGAACAACTTAAACTATGCAAAAGCGCATTCGAGCAAAATGAAAAGTCAGTGGAAGGGTTTTAAATTAAGCCTGTCAGAAAGAGCAAAAGGATCAATGAAAGCTCAGCCTCAAGCTCACTGTCAGCAAGTTGATGCCGACTCACAGTGACCCTACAGAGCAGTGTAGAACTGCCCTTGACTGTAACTGTGTGTGTGTGGGGGGGGTGCAGAATGCCCCGTCTTTCCCCTGTACAGAGGTGATGGTTTTGAACTGCTGGCCTGTAGTTAGCAGCCCCTCTTATAACCACTACACCACTAGGCTCCTAAGTGAAAGCTAGGAGTTGAAATTAAAGTTCAGAAGATTCACTCTTAAAATCAGAGAAGCTCCAGAAAGAAAAAATAGAAGAGAATCAACAAAAAGATCCAAGAATTAAAAATCCAGATTAAAGGGCCCCCAGAGTGCCTAGCCCAATGAATGTCAATGGACCCAGACCAAGGTACATTTTGCGAGATGTCAGAACACTGATGTCAGAGGTTTACAGATAGGTTTCTCATGAATGATCGTTATACTTACCTGTTCTAATTTAGTTTGGTTTCTCTATAGATAGTGATGTTTTGGGGTGTGGGGGTGCAGAATATGTAAGTATGCGTCTCAATGTATCCTAATAACCAGAAGTCCCAGCATACTCTCCAAAATTTACTGAAACCAGTTGCAATTGATGCGTCCTCAGCACCCTCCTTTACCCTCCTCCATGGTGCCACATTTTAAGTTATTAACATTTATCATCGCCCCACTTTTGTGCATCTTTCGCCCCCAGTCCAGTCAGAATCTGGTTGTGCCAACATCGTGTCTGCAGCCCCCTGCCAGGCAGAGCCCCAGCAATATGAAGTACAGTTTGGACGACTACGGAATTTTCTCACTGGTAAGTATTTGGTATTAGAACCTTTTCTTATTAAGAAAGATTAATGCAAATTTCCCTCAATCTACAATGTATCAAACATGGTGCTATACTTATTTTGTATTATGTTATAAGCCAGTCTACTGTCCATGCCCTTACCTAAACTACAGTTTCTAATATTTTCGTCTTAGATGTTTCATCTTGCTGATTCATAGGACTCTTTTCTTGCACTTTAGGAATAGGAAGAAAAGACTACCGTGCATAACAGTCAGGAGCCCTGTTGACATGTTGGGCTGTTAACTGCAAAATCAGACGTTCAAAACCAGCAGCTATGCATAAGGCCAAGAGAAGGCTTTCGGTTCTGCCCTGCAGGCTGCTATGAGCTGATTGTCCACTTGATGGCAGTGAGTTTGGCTATAGTATGAGTCGAGAGGCTTCACACGTCCTGCATTTGAGAGTGCTTCTCTACCTGGGTGATGGCATAGTGGTCACGAGTTGGGCCGTGATCCAAGTAAAAACATTGTGCTACTGGGCTTCTAGACTATGCTTGCATGGGTTTATTCTAAACAAAATGCTTAACCTGTCTGCAGTCCGTGGGTGACTGTAGACAAATTCTGTATTTTAAGTCCCATGTCCCTATAAACTTTTGAAGCCCCATCAAATACTTACCTTAGTTGCTGAGATGCCTTCAAAGGAAAAACATCCAGTCAAATAGCGGCGTCTTACGGGTTATGCTTGGCCAGGAAAACAAGGCAAAAAGATTAGCTTAAAACATTATAGTGACTGTTTTCAGGGATCCCAAATATGTCATTTAATAACAGCCCAATTGCAGGGGCTTTTTAGAAGAAGTTTTTTTTTTTTCCTTTTTTAAAAATTTATTTATTTACATTTTATTAGGGGCTCATACAACTCTTATCACAATCCATACATAAACATATACATACATCAATTGTATAAAGCACATCCGTACATGCTTTGCCCTAATCATTTTCTTTCTTTCTTTTTTTTTTTAATCTTTTTATTGGGGCTCATAAGGCTCTTATCACAATCTGTACATACATCACATGAGCAAAGCACCCTTATACATTCGTTGCACTCGTCACTCTCATAATTCACCTTCCACTTGGGTTCCTGGAATCAGCTCGTTTTCCCTTTTTTCCCCCCATCCCCCTCCCTCCCCGATCCCACCCCTGGTCCCTTGATAGTTTATAAATAATTATTATATCTTATCTTACACTCCCCGGCGTCTCCCCTCACCCACCTCCCCCTTGACAATCTCCCAGAGAGGAGGTTACACATAGATCTCCGAGATCGGTTCTCCCTTTCTACATGCTCTTCCCTCCTGGTGTCGCCACTCCCACCGCTGGTGTTGAAGGGTTCGTCTGTCCTAGATTCCCTGTGCCTCCAGATCCCCACTGCACCGCTGTACATCCTCTGGTACAACCAGGTCCGCAAGGCAAGGTAGGATTGGGGTCATGATGGTTGGGAGGGGAGGAAGTGTTCAGGAACTAGAGGAAGGTTTTGAGTTTCATTGTTGTTACACTGAACCCTGTGTGGCCCATCTCCTCCTCACTACCCCTCTGGAAGGGGTGTTCAGCTCTCTACAGGTGGGCATTGGGTCCCCATCATGCACTCCCCCTCTTTCACGGTGACGTGATTCTCACCACCACCCCATCTTTGATGTTGGAGACCTGGTCTCCTCTGTCCTTCATGGTCACCTATGTTGGTGTGCTGCTTCCGTGTGGGCTCGGTTGCTTCTGGGCTAGATGGCCGCTTGTTTGCTTTCAAGCCTTTAAGTCCCCAGACGCTATATCTCTCAGTAGCCGGCCACCATCCGCCTTCTTCACCACACTTGCTTATGCACACTTTCGTCTTTAGCCATTATGTGAGGAAGGTGATCACACAATGATTGTTTTTGTTCCTTTGTATCTGCTACATGGTCCATTCAACACCTTGTGTTCGCTTAGGCCGTGTGCTTCTTCTCTTTGGGCTTTGTTGCTTCTGAGCTAGATGGCCGCTTATTTGCCTTCAAGACTTTAAGACCCCAGACGCTATATCATTTTTTGATCGCCGGGCACCATCAGCTTTCTTCACCACATTTGCTTACACACACGGCTGTCTTCAGTGATCATGTCGGGAAGATGGGTTTCCTGCAATGACTGCTTAGCAGGGCGAGGTGCTTTTGTATTGGGGGATTATGCATGAGGAGGCCCAATGTCCATCTGCTACCCTACTACTGAACCTATAAATATATGCATATAAATCTATTGCCCCCATAAACATAAATGTATTTACATATGTACATGTCTGTATTTAGAGTTCTCTGTATGCACTTTGCCTCCTACTCCTTTCCTCTATTTCCTTTCGCTTTCCTCCCAACCCATTACCATGTTTGGCCTTCATTCTGGATTCAGTAGTTCCTCTCAGTTACCTTGCTCTTGGTCGCTCCTAGAAGAATTTTAAGAAAATAAAACACTACGTTTGGTAAGAAAAAGCCCAGGCAAGTTTGACCAAGGAAGTTTTTCCCTCCGACATTACACTTGTTCGTTATTTGAGGGAAATTAGGGCTGTCTTATGATAATCTCATTGATAAACCTTACCTCAGCCACCCTGTAGCCCTGACCTTCAACTTCAACATCTTTTTGTTTTCTGAACTCAGGGTATTTAAAAGGAACATGATTTGTGTCCTTGAAAGGTGCAATATTGCTATCTTGATGTTGTGTAAATCAAAGCATAGAATTTTTTAAGAAAAAGTTGGAAAGATAGAAATGCTACATTTAGAACTGTGTAGGTCTAGATGAGTGGCTGACCCTTTAATGCAGCTCCTCATGTGTGGTGACCCCAACCACAAAATTGTTTTCATTGCTACTTCATAACTGTAATTTTGCTACTGTTATGAATCGGGCGACCCCTGTGAAAGGGTCATTCGACCTCAGGGGTCCGCAACCCACAGGTTGAGAACTGCTGGTCTAGATGGAAGTTGTGTCATGAAACAGTGGCTTTGTGTTTTGATATTTTTGTTTTATAAAGTTTTCTATAATTTTGTAGTACTTTTTTACTTATTTATGAACGCAAGTTCTCTAACCATTCTGCTAACTCAAATTTAAACTTTTAATATGAACCACTTTCAAAAAGTGAGTCCCTTAACCTGTCTGAAAAAGGAATTCATGTTGGAAAACTTACTTGCGCTAAAAAAACCCATACTGATTCCGTTTATTAAAGAACATTTTTTGTTTTGTCCTTTCGGTATGCAAGAGGAGCCCTTGTGGCATTGTGGTAACCAGTTGGGTTTTGATCTGCAAGGTCATCAGTTCAAAACCACCAACCCCTCCGAGGGACAAAGGCAGGTCTTTCTACTCCTGTAAAGAGTTAGAGTCCTGGAAAGTCACAGAGTGGTTCTTCCCTGTTCTGGGGAGTCACTATGAGTTGGCATTGACTTGATGGCTGTGAGTTTGGTTTGGCTTTCTATATATAACACACCTTTAAGTATAGAAAACAAAATTTTCTGTATCTCAAAATTTGAGCATAATTAACAGTTATTGACTGTTAGTAAATTGTAATTCAAATACTTTGCAGTTATTTTATTTATCTTATTTGCATAATCCTTGGATTAATAATTTTGAGTGATAAAGATGTACATAAGATGGTTAATATTTAAGCCAAATAACACACTAAGCTTTACTCATTATAGTTAAGAGTTGCCTTAACGCTCCTTCTGACTAACCCCCACATTGGTTATGTTTTAAAGGAATCTATATTTACTGTAATCTAAAGGATAAGTAAAGATGCAATAAAATAAACTCATTGAAATAATTATTACTGAACTACTATATCAGAAATTGATCAAGGAAATGACCACAATAAAACTCTAGAGGTTGGTAAGTATTGGTGATAGGTTGCTGAATGATAGCATTCCTAAGCAGAGAATAGGCTGCTAAAAGTTTTTCAATGGAAATTAAGATTCCGTCAAAATTAGTCTATTGTATTTACCATATGTACGCGAGTACTAGCTGACCCAAATATCAGCCGAGGCACCTAATTTACCACAAAAACTGCATTAAAAATGTGCTGAAAAACTCGGCTTACACATTAATATATACAGTAAACTGGAAAGAAAGTGATTCCATTAGAATGCTCATAACAGGAATGAATGCTAAGATTTTCAGAATAGTGATCAGCTGCTTTCCATTTCCATTAAGGTAGAGAAAGAAAACATGAATGTACAACATAAGAATTTCATCCAGAGGTTAGCAAGAACTTGGAAAGAATGAGAATTATCACTGTGGTTGGTTTTAATTTTGTACAACAGTTTTCTTAAAGCTAAGTTACTCAGTTGAAAATATGGATACAGTTTTCCTTCCATGATAGCTCTATGTTCCCTTCCTGGGTATTGGGAACCTGGTTTAGAGAGAAGTGGCTAGTTTCTTTCAGCCTTTGTCTTTCATTCACTCAACCAACCTACGTTAAGTAAGCACTCATTGCATGCCACGCTCCATATTGCAGTAGGGTTTATTGATAGGTTTCCTGTGCTCATAGGTCATGCTATCTGATAAGGCAAACAGAGTCCACAAAATATATATTTATAATAGTGATGTACTCTGTTCTTTGCATGCCAGTAAGAGGGCTCTTGCCATGACTTATTTTCACTATGAATAATGCTAAAACGATTCTAGTGACATAGATTTTTTTTCCTTATATAATTGTAACCACAGAGTCAAAGCCACAATAAAATGTCCCGTTGAAATCATTGTTTTTATTAAACTGTTACATATTTTTGCAGAAGAGAATTGACATGACTTAGTTGACCATTGTTATTAATGTAGTTGTTAGTGCTGTCCATTGTGACTCCACGTGATCCTATGTGCAACAGAACTGAGCACTGCCCAGCCCTCACGTTCTCACAGTCACACTTGTTTGAGCCCATTGGTGCAGCCACTGTGTCAGTTCATCTTGTCAAGAGCATCCTATGTTGCTGCTGCCCCGCTACTTTGCCAAACCTTAATGTGACCACTGCTAAGATTTACAGAATCCCTGGGTGGTGCAAACACAGTTAAGCACTGGACTACTAACCAAAAGGTTGGTGATTCACACCCACCTAAAGATGCTTCAGAGACAAGACTCGCAACCTTGTGGATTGCAGTTCTCCCATTTCCACTTGAAGATCTTAATTTTTTTCTTAAATATTTGCAAGACTGGACTCTTCAAATCCTAACCATGAAAACCCTACAGAGTACAATTCTAATCTGTACATGTGGGGTTGCCATAATTCAAAAGCAATTGGTTTATGGAGTGGGGATGTTTTTAAATATAGAACTACTATTGACCCCTTTATTTGAGGGTGCTTATTTATTTCCTACTATGTATTACCTTGTTCATTCTCATTATGTTTTCCTTTGCCCAGAGCTTTGTGTACACACACACACACACATACACACACATTTATTTTAGATCATTTTATTGGGGGCTCTCAAAACTCTTGTTAAAATCCATACATCAAATGTATCCAACATATTGGTACATATATTCCATCATTCTTTTGTAGACATTTACTTTTCATTGAGCCCTGGGGATCAGTTTCTCTTTTTATTTTTCTCCCTCCCTCACCCCCCCGCCCTCCAACACTCATGGCCCTTGATAGATTATAGATGGTTAATTATTTTCAAATCTTACACCAACCACTGTCTCCCTTCCCCTCTGGTTTCTGTTGTTCTTCCCCCTGGAAGGGGATGTGTGGTTATATGCCATTCATTGCGATCGGTAGTCCCCGCCCTCCCCACCTCTCAGAACTTTATATTTTGATATATTGTAATTATCAACCTTTTTCCTTTTTGATTTATTTTTCTTTCCAAAGCTGACATGACTGTTATTTTGTCTATAATTAGATTATTTATTCTACTTGTCACAAATTATTTGGAGGTGAGGCTAGTTCAAGGGGACCCAAGAAGCTTATGGAAAATAGAATTAAGAGATAATGGAGAAAAAAAGAGGGAGAATGGAAATTTTCCATGGATTTTTTTTTAAGCCCTCCTCATTTATTGTTTCCACCAAGGATTGCTTTCCTTGGAATGATTTTCTCTCTGCTGAGTCTCTCAAGTACAGTCAGCCAGATCAAATGAGCAACTCTTGCCTAAGCATCAAGATAAAGTACCAGATAGAATCCATGTGTTTGGAAGCTAATACTAGCATACAAGTGTAAAAGTAAAAGTTTCCGGGAGGGCTTGCTTTACCTGACTTTGGCACATACTATGCAGCCACAGTTCTCAAAACTGCATGGTATTGGTACAATGACAGATACTCAGACCAATGGAAGGGAATTGAAAACCCAGAAATAAAAGCATCAGCATACACACAGCTGATCTCTGATAAGGGCCCCAAATATATCAAATGGGAAGCCAATGCCCTCTTTAACAAGTGGTGCTGGAAAAAATGGATATCCACATGCAGAAAAATGAAGCAAGACCCAAGGCCCAAGTGTCGGCCACTGGAGATCCCCTCATAGAGGGGTTCAGGAGAGGAGATGGGTCAGTCAGGGTGCAAGGTAGTACCGACGAAGAGCACAGCTTTCCCCCAGATCCTGGATGCTTCCTCCCCCCAACTACCATGATCCGAATTCTACCTTGCAGGGCTGGATAGGACAGAGGCTGTACACTGGTACATATGAGGGCTGGAGGAACAGGGAATCCAGGGTGGATGATACCTTCAGGACCAAGGGTGTGAGGGGCGATGCTGGGAGAGTGGAGGGTGAGTGGGTTGGAAAGGGGGAACTGATTACAAGGATCCACATGTGACCTCCTCCCTGGGAGATGGACGGCAGAGAAGGGGGGGAAGGGAGACTCCGGATAGGGCAAGATATGACAAAATAACAATGTATAAATTACCAAGGGCACATGAGGGAGGGGGGAGCGGGGAGGGAGGGGGAAAAAAGAGGACCTGATGCAAAGGGCTTAAGTGGAGAGCAAATGCTTTGAGAATGATTGGGGCAGGGAATGTGCGGATGTACTTTATACAATTGATGTATGTATATGTATGGATTGTGATAAGAGTTGTATGAGTCCCTAACAAAATGTAAAAAAAGAAAAGGGAAAAGAAAGAAAGAAAAGAAAATGATGAGGGCAAAGAATGTACAGATGTGCTTTATACAATTGATTTATGTATATGTATGGACTGTGATAAGAGTTGTATGAGCCCCTAATAAAATGTTTTTAAAAATTTTTTTTAAAAAGTAAAAGTTTCCATTAACATTTGAATGTAGTAAAAATGGCCTCACAAACCGGCATGAAATCAGGTGGCAATTTGTGTATCTATAGGAATTATATTTGCAAATTATTATTTAGATTGGGGCAGTCAGAGAAGGTGTAATTGAATACTGGGTAGGTTCTAAGTTAGCACTTGAAGGATGGATTGGACTTCAGCAGACTGAGAAGAAGTCAGAGTTGGCGTTTTCTGAGTGAATAGAAAGAAGTAGAAGGGCAGAGATGACAACTCTTTCTGTCGGAAGAATAGAGGAGCCAGTAGGATCAAGCTTTCAAGCTGGAAATAAGACTGAGTGGAGTGGCAGGTTGTGGAGTGGCATCAGGCCTAGAGGTAGAAACTTTATGGAGACAACCACTGACATGAATTTTACCAAGTTGGAATCCCCAAAGTTTAGGCATAAAAGAAGAGGAGTTGAGAGTGACTTAGGTTTTGAGACTGGACGACTCAGGTATGTTATACAAAAGTAACAAGTCAGAGAATTTTATTACTGAAATTGCGATGGTGATAGCCCATCATACAGCTTGCAGTAGGAAATTACGAATTTTTTACAGACTGGTGATAAAGAATTTTGCATGTACATCGAGGTACCAAATAACATTCTCAGGATATAATAAAATCTCAATGGAAGAAAATAAGGAAAGTTAAGATTGTATAAGGCTATACTATTCTGAATACATCTTTTCTCCAAAAATTAAGCTATCCTTAGAGCTTCTGTGAGATTCCCTCCTGTGGCTCTCAGCTCTTTCCTTTGGGTGGTATAGTAGGAAGGTCTAATTTGACTTTGGGGTCAAACAGATCTGCATTTTAATGGAGGGCAAGCTGTGGCTCTTAAACAAGATGGGGATGTTCAACTCAGAGGTAGCAGACACCTAATGGTAACTCTTAAATGAGATGAGCCTTTGGGGAATGAGCAGAGGGAGAGGGATGTGAAAACAGCCAGGTTATGTGGTGTTTCAGAGGAAAACACCAGGTGTCAGCAGGTTTGAGCACCACAGAAAGGTAAGGGAGGATGAGGCTTGGCAGATTTTGTTTGATATCTCTTTACTACTAATTGTAGAGAACTCCATGAAGAAAAAAAAACACTTTTCACTTGCTTGCTCTCAGCAGAGTATGGACCTATTAGGTGTTTGGTAGTCAGTAAGTTGACAGGTGACAGGAAAGAAAAGTGCACTTTTCAGAGACTCTGCTAATTATAGTACTTACAGTGAGTACACTTTCATAAAACATGAAAGGTCTCCTGATGACAAGATAAACCAGATAAAAAATGTGAGTTAGGATTTATGTCAGTCTCTACTTCCACATAAAGAATATATCAATGAAAGATTTTATTTAGTTCTTAACATGTCCTCTGGTCGAGAAGAAACAAAGCAACTTTTGATTATGAGAGGGAAACTAAGATTTTAAGGAATTGGAAACAGTCTCGTACCAGTAGAGCACATTGTTCAGACAAATAGGTGAGGGCTGAATACTTGTGTTTAATTGATATTTTGGAAAAGAAATTTTTCAGAGGTCTTGCACAGAAGGATAATTCATGTAATCGCTGGGCTTTGCCATGGCCGGAAGCACAGACGGCACTGTTGCGGTCCACAGTGGTTATTTGCGTTTAACTTGTCGCCACGAGTTGGAATCAACCTGACAGCAACTGCAGCAACCACATAGGGTGTGTCCCCACCAAGGATGATTCGGTTTTCTCAGTACTGTTCTGTGTTTAAGTGACCATGACACCTTTGTTGCAGTAGCATGCCATCATTTCATTTGGCTGTGACTTGCCACCAACACTTACTGAAGTGTTAGATGTACCTCTGTTTTCATTGCCTAAGACCTTTATAGCTTAAAGCTTGTCTTTTGTCACGTGTTTTCATGATGTCAGAGTCTCAAGTTAGTAAATAGTCTTAATAACTTAAAATGTGTGTAAATGATCACAGCTAAACAGTTTTACTTTTAACCAACAAAATCAAAAGTACACTGGCCGATATGGGGCAATTCTGGGTGATTGTGGTCCTTTTACCATTAGAACTTGCCAGCTTGGTTAGCCTTGTTGCCATTGAGTTGATACTAACTCATACTGACCCTACAGGACAAAGTAAAGTGGGCCCTTAGGGTTTCCAAGACTAAATCTTTGCACAAACATACTGCTCATCTTTCTCATCCATCATAGCCCGTGGCTGGAACTGCTGCACCACCAGGACACTCTATGTAGCTAGACATCTTCTTGAACCCCCTAAAATAAGTACTTTGATTTTTACTTTAGATGCTATATGTAAAAAATAATCAAAAACAAATTGTAGCACAAAATCTCAAGTCAATACTTGCCAAGTGGTCATAAAGATAACCCTGAATGTACTTGTCATCGTTTCTTTTTGTTTGTTTGCTTCTTTCTTAGATTATTATCAAGTTTAAATTTTGTTGGGAAGAATGTACAGAGTCCCAAGAATATATCTGACGACTTTCAGATAAGTGGATATCAGTTTGAGAAACCCTAGTGTATTGGGGAAAGTCATAAGCCCTGAAGACTTGGGTACAAAACAAAGTCCTCCTGTTGAACTGTTGTAAGAATTTAGGCAAGTCACTTGACCTCTCTGAGCGCCAAGTGTGGGCCGTCAGAGCCCAGGCTCTTCACTTCAGCTAAGAAAAGGCTCAGGCCCTGAAATTCATATTTTAATCATTAGTCTTGAAAAATACAGTCCTGCCTAGGAAGTGTGTGATGGGTGATTCCTCACTGGGATCACATTATCTTCTGAGATTATATGGATTATAAAGTTGTTGGGCTTTTGTTTTATTTCCATTATAGATTCTGATTCCCAGCACAGCCACGAAGTGATGCCTCTCCTCTATCCTCTCTTTGTCTACCTCCATCTCAGCCTGGTCCAGAACAGTCCGAAGAGCACCGTGGAAAGTTTTTACAGCCGCTTCCATGGAATGTTTTTACAGAACGCTAGCCAGAAGGATGTCATTGAGCAGCTACAGACCACTCAAAGCATCCAGGACATCCTGTCTAACTTCACGCTTCGAGCATTCCTAGATAACAAGTATGTAGTCCGTCTCCCAGAAGACAGCTACAACTACCTTATCCGCTACCTCCAAAGTGACAACAATACTGCCCTGTGCAAAGTCCTCTCCTTACATATTCACCTGGATGTGCAGCCTACCAAGAGAACAGACTACCAGCTCTATGCCAGTGGCAGCTCCACACGCAGCGAGAGCACTGGCTTAGAGCCCCCCGACATGCCCACCCCTATTCTGCAAAATGAAGCTGCCTTGGAGGTCTTGCAAGAGAGCATTAAGCGAGTCAAGGATGGACCTCCTTCACTTACCACCATCTGTTTCTATGCCTTCTATAACACAGAGCAGCTACTGAACACTGCAGAAATTTCCCCAGAGAGCAAACTGCTTGCTGCTGGGTTTGACAACTCCTGTATAAAACTTTGGAGTTTACGGTCCAAGAAGTTAAAGGCTGAACCCCACCAAGTAGATGTGTCTCGTATCCACTTGGCTTGTGATATTCTTGAAGAAGAGGTATGAGTATCATTTTTTTCTTCTCTTTACCTACCTTACTATATTCCTTAGAACATCCCTACCAAACATGATTGACCTTACAGAGAATAGGCTTCATTATTTCCCTTCATTTTATAATGAAAACCAGCTAATGCCACATAACCCATAGTCATTGAGTTTCTGCTAAATGCCTATGAAGGAGATAAAAACATTCCCTTGATACTGTGAATGATTGGTTAGTATTTATTAGTAACTAAAGTGTAGATAACATCACTAAGCCTAATTAAAGAACTTTAGTTAATATTAACTGAGATTCACAGTAACAATTTTTGTCTACATATATCGGCACATTTCTGCAAGTATAGGAATAACTGTAGCAAGAGAAATGAAAACATTCCACCCAAAAGTTGTATGTAAATGTTCGTAACCCATTATTCATAGCAGCTCAGTTGTGGAACAGCCCAAATGTCCACCAACTGATGAATGTATAGATAAAATGTGATATCTGCATATTACTAGGGACCTTCAAGATCTTAGCATGGTTGCTACAAAGACCTTTTTTTTTTTTTAAGCCCCCTGTATTAAAGGAATGAACTACATGGTATAACCTGCATGAACTTTGAAAGCACATTAAGTGAAAAAAGCTGACCCCATATTATGTGATTCGGTTTATATGAAGGGATCAAAAACAGCAATCAGTAGAGACAAAGTGGTTGCCTGGGGTAGAAGGGGAATTGGGAGTGACTGCTAATGGGTATAGAGTTTCTTTTTGAGGTAATACAGATGTTCTGGTATTAGACAGGTAATAGTTACACAACTCAATGAATATCCTAAAATCCATTGAGCTATGTTCTGTAAAGGACTGAATTTTTGGTGTTTATTAGATCTCAATTTTTTGTGTATGTAACAAGAAAATAGTACAGCTCAAGATATTTTCTGTAAATTATGCCAAACAGAACTTGATTTGTAGAACTGCCTCGTATGACCTTCTGTCAATCTCATCAAACAGTAGTACTGGAAAGACTTCCAGTAGGAAGACAATAACTTAACCAGTAGACAATAACTTAACCAGTAGAACTTTTTACAGTGGCATAGTGGTCCGCTGTTCTCATCCTTGGGACTGCTTGGTATCAAGCTGTAGCCCCTTCTGTTTGTTCCACAATGAAATGGGAATTAAAATGAGGTCACATTTTCCCCTTATTAATGCACCACTTTTAATATTTTAGCAGCATGACAAACTGTAGGTACCAATCAAGGATTTATTTTTCTTTTCAGTTAACATGTACCCTACCACTATCGTCATAACCAACCACCCATCTCCTAAGTCTAACATGCTCCTAAGGAGTCACCTCTAACTCGAAGTCTCCATGTGTGTCACAGTAGAAATATGCTCGAAAGTGCTTTCAATGGCTTTTCAGAAGCAGATCAGCACCCCTTCCTAGCAATATGTCACAGAGTAAACTTGAACCATCACCTTTTCCCTCAGTAGCGGAGCATGGTAAATGTTCATACCACCCAGGGACTTTAAATCATGAAGATCACATGTACCAGTTTATTTAGTATCGACTGAATTTCCCTCCAAAATCTGGTCATCTTTGCATTTGAAAAGTGATCCATGTCAGAAATATTCCGTTTTTATAATTTGTTTATAAAACTGTTATGTAGTTCTGTGCTATCCAGTAGGAAGACAATACATGCCAAAGAAGACACTTAAAATTCTCTGGTTGCCACATTAAAAAGATAAAAGGAGCAGACAAGATTAATTTTAATAATGAATTTTATTTAACCCAATGTGGTCATTTCACATACAAGAATATTTTTAAATTATTAATGAAATCTATTACATGCTTGAGTAATGAACCTGAATAACATTAGCGTTTGTGATCAGCTGCTAACCCAGAGGTTGACAGTTCAAACCTATGCAGTGGCACTGTAGAAGATAGGCCTGGCAATCTGCTTCCATCGTGGTTACAGCAGAGAAATGCCTCTGGAGCAGTCTGTGTAACACACGGGTCACCATGAGTCAGACCAGCTCAAAGGCCGCTAACAAGAAGTCTTGCATAGAGTTCATACTTTCAGTTTGCACTTACTGATGACCGACCACCTGCTTTCCTGTCACTATTCCAGTTCAGGCTGCTGTCATCGCCCATATAAATAACAGTGATTCGCTTTTTCACACCTTGAATCACATCCACATCCACATTCAATGTCCAACCATGTTTAATATCTTTCATTTTCCACTCCACAGCTAATTAGAGAATACCCCGAGGCTAAGTTTCATATTCCAAAAAAATATCCCTGATCTCAGAAAGACTGGAATATGAGATGAGATATTTGAAGCATTCTAGTCTAGAAGCAAATATCTTTTATAACTTATCTCAGTGTCCCCATGATCTAGAGCAGGGTTCAGCAATCTACATTCTGATGGTCAAAGCCAGAGTTGTATAAGACAATATTTACCGATCTAGTAGAATATCTATTTTTATTATCTTTAAAATTGTCTGTTTTATATGCTTTATAGTTACATAGTATGTAGTTTATTATAAATGTATATACCTAGTTCTCTGGTAGCTACATTAAAAAGGAAAAAAAGAACAGGCAAAATTAATTTTAGTAATGTAGTTTATTCAACCCAGTATTCGATCCAAATTCTTCCTTGGGATGCCTACTCATTTACTGTGAGATGTCCAGTGGAAAATGCAGGACGGTCTGCAGTGTTATATCCTATTGGACTAAGAGCAGGAAGAATGTCTGTGTGAATTGACATGCATGAAGAAGCTATTCTTTCTTGATGTCCAGTTCTATAGCACTGAGCTGTTGTGGGATTCAAGTAAGAAACCCATGAAAACACAACTAAGTCATTTTATGTTGTGGTCCTGGCAAAAAATTGGAAAAAGCCAGAAGGAAGTTCTGGTTTCTCCATTTTTTAGTCTACAGGGTGAACCAGGCACTTTCCCAAGGATTAGGACAATCATGCAAATCCCTGAGAGACCCACTGGGACCCCGAGTGCATCCTCTTCTATCCAAGCCTTTGCAGTATCTCTGAGCACCAAACTTCAGGTCCTGCTTTCTAACTCCACAATTTTCTATTCCAAATGAAGAACATTTTCACTTCAGAGATAATAAAGTGATATTTAATTTACAGTTAGTTTTTCCAACGATTTTTGCCCAATTAATTCTGCAATGTTCAATCTAGTCTTAGTGGCATCCTAAGTTAAGTGTTGGACTGCTAACCGTACGGTCAGCAGTTCAAACTCCCCAATCACTGCACAGCAGAAAGATGAAGCTACTTGCCCTGGAAACATTTAGAGCCTCAGAAACCCCATTTTATTTTGTCCTATAGGGTTGCTATGAGTTGGAATTAGCTCAATGACAATGGGTTTGGGGCTTATAGTTCTTAACATACTATCTGTTGTAGACTAAGATACCGTATATACTCATGTATAAGCTGAAATTTTCAGCACATTTTTAAAATGCAGTTCTTATAAAATTGGGTGCCTTGGTTGATGTATGGGTCAGCTTATATGAGTATATATGGTATTATTATTGAAATTATACAATGTTAGCCTCTTTGGGAAGGAAAATGACGGATGCTGTTATTGGTAGAACCTAAAGTTCTAAAATGTCTAAGGATGATAACCCCACTCACAGGGAACAAACATCAGAATTTTAGGTGAATAGATTCATTGGATAGTGAAAATTATGGCAAAAATAATAATAATAAAAATTTCTTAAATGCTTATGGATGCTTAATGTTGAATATCTGAGGTAATCATCTGGAAGACTATTGGGTATTTTCTCTTAACTTTTTCTCAAATATTCACATGTTAGGGGCATTCATTCATTTAATGTTTAATGTAGTAGTTTTCAAATAGAGGTGAAAATGATGCCCTCTTTCTATATAAGAACCTTATTTATAAGGCAGCTAGTTCAGGTGTCTTCATCATCTTTTTCTTTTAGTGTTTAATTAAAGTCCTTCATTGATGTAGCTCAGTCTAAAGACAGCTATCTTATAGGAGCCTGTCTGTGGGAATAAGGGGAAGTAGTTTGAAAGCAGTGTGGTTGACAAGAAAGAAGAGAGAAAAAGGTCTGTCTCTTGCAGTACCGTTAGTTCCTCTCCTCTCGCTCTGCCCCCCACAGAGGATTTCCAATAATCACAAGTTACTTGATTTGCTGAAAGCAATTCTCAATCCATGTTTTGTCTGGTTAATTTGGACATGTTTGAGACCCTCCAAAAAGTCACTATCTCAAGTTTTCAACTTTTTTTTTTTTGGACTGCAGCAATATATGACTGGTAATATGGGGTATGTGCTTAATGTATTGAAAACTGCACCTTTCTAGCTTACTATTCATTCTATTGTTGTCCAAGTTAGGTGTTGGTTAAATTTATATAACAGCTCTGTATTAATCTTTAAACAACAGTACTTCTGCCTTTATATATTGCATAATATATGTTCACCCCAGGGGTGGGTGATAAACCTGTCAGAATCATCTTACGTGCACTGAAAACAAGAGCCCTATTGCAAAAAGCAAAAAGCTTCAAATGAAGACAAAAAGGAATCTTAAGAAGGTGTAACCTCTTTTCAAAGTAACATGTTTTAGAACTAACAAAGAAAGTTACCAGAAGCTATGTTTTAATCAGCTTTAAAAATACATATTATCCTCAACCTTAAAAGTACCGTCATTACAATAACGATTTTAGATCCCTATAAAATTTGATCTCATAAAGCATTAGCTACGAGGGATACCGCCAAAAAACAGAATTTTTCCCCCCCAAAGTTATGTATTTAAATTTTTTTTACAAAACAACCTTATCACCTACAAATTATTTTCCATTACACTTAATACATTTGTCAAATCTGCAATTCCATTCTTGGGAACATTTTTCAAACTCATCTGTTTGGATGGCTGACAGCACCTTCCTTGTTTGTTTGTTTTTTCGTCTACTTCATCAAATTGCTGTGCTTTCATGTCCCCCTTCATTTGAAAACAAAAAGAAGCCACAAGGAGTGAGGTCAGATGAGTAGGGTGTGTGGGGCAAAAGAGGCATGCTGGTTTTTGCCAAAACCTGGCATCCTGAGATGGCTGCCTAAGCAGGTCCATTGCTATGGGGCAAAACCAGTCCTCTGTCTGCCACAAATCAGGCCTTTCTTGTTGCCCACTGTTGTGCTATCTTTTCAGAACCTCTAAATAAAAAGCTTGATCAACAGTCTGACCTGGTGTAACAAATACAAATGCACTATCCCCCTCACATCAAAAAAACAAATGAGTATTGTATTGATCTTTGATTTCACTTGACGAGCTTTTGGGGGGCGAGGTGACGATGACATCTTCCACTGACTTGATTGATGTTTGCTTTGGGGGTTGTAAGAATAGGACCATGTCTCATCACCAGTAATGACTTTTGGGAAGGAAGTCAGCATCATTTCAGAGCTGTTCTTTCAAAGCATGGCATGTTTCCACTCGAAGCTCTTCTTCCTGGTCAGTCAGAACCGGAGGCACAGTTTCAAAGCGAGCCTTCTCATTCCCAAATCTTCCATTACAATTCGCTAACTCCAAGATAGTCCAGATAACTTCCCCAGCTCTTCAGTGGTCCATCATCGATCTTTGAGCACAATTGGACGAATTTTGTCAACATTTTCATTCACTGGGAAAGTTGATGGACGTCCAGAACAAGGTCTGTCATCAGTCCACATTTCACTTTTTTTGAAATAAGCCACTTGGACACTTGAGTTTCTCCCATAGCACAGTCCTTGTCAGCCAGTGGTTTGCAACCTTCCTAATGCCACAACCATTTAATACAGTTCCTCATGTTGTGGTGACCCCCAACCATAAAATTATTTTCATTGCTACTTCATAATTGTTATTTGGCTACTGTTAAGAATTGGGCGGCCCCTGTGAAATGGTCAATCAACCCCCAAAGGGGTCGCAACCCACTGTTGAGAACCACTGTTAAGCTGTGTTCAACATCACAGCAGTTTCTACAGCATTTTTCCCAAGCAGGAAACAAAATTTCATAGCTGGACACTGTTAAATCAGCCATCACCAAAAAATGAGGTTCGAGTGACACTACTTGTATGAAAAAATTCTCTGTGACCAGAGAGAAGCTTCCCAAGCGATGTCACTGGGTACACTAACTAGAGCGAGTTGTTCAATGCTCGCCTGGCAGGAAAAAATGCTTACTAGTTTTTCCAGGGTATTTTGGGAGTACCCCCCTCATACATGACTTTAAAGAAAGCAATTTGTAAGTCTCAAAAAACCGTATGCTTTTCAATGACCATTTTTTCTGCAAGGTTACTGTTATTACCAGGTAGATACAAGTTTTCCCTGCTCCCCTGTTGCCCTTTCCTTTTCCTTGTCAGAGCACTAAACCTTTTTTTCCCCTTTATATTTCCTCTTCCCCCTTACCCGGTTTCGTAGGACGAGGATGATGACAGCACAGGCACAGAAATGAAGATACTGCGAGGACATTGTGGGCCTGTGTACAGAACAAGGTTCCTATCGGACAGCTCAGGGTTGCTCTCTTGTTCTGAAGACATGTCCATTCGATATTGGGACCTTGGAAATTTCACCAACACTGTGTTGTACCAAGGACACGCTTACCCTGTGTGGGACCTGGACATTAGCCCCTATGGTCTGTACTTTGCCAGTGGTTCACATGACCGTACCGCAAGACTGTGGTCGTTTGACCGGACTTACCCACTGAGAATATATGCAGGGCACCTGGCAGATGTGGACTGTGTCAGATTCCACCCCAATTCTAACTACTTAGCCACTGGCTCAACTGATAAGACGGTCCGGCTGTGGAGTGCTCAGCAGGGGAACTCTGTAAGGCTCTTCACAGGCCACCGAGGGCCTGTGCTTTCTCTTGCCTTTTCTCCTAATGGTAAGTACTTGGCATCTGCTGGTGAGGACCAGAGGCTGAAGCTGTGGGACTTGGCTTCCGGAACCCTTTATAAAGAGTTGAGAGGCCACACAGACAACATCACTAGCCTTACATTCAGCCCAGACAGCAGCCTGATTGCCTCTGCCTCCATGGACAACTCCGTTCGTGTTTGGGACATCAGGAACACTTACTGCAGTACTTCTGCTGATGGCTCCTCCAGTGAACTTGTGGGCGTATACACCGGGCAGATGAGTAATGTGCTGAGTGTACAGTTTATGGCCTGTAACCTTCTTTTAGTGACGGGGATTACACAAGAAAATCAGGAACATTAATTTTTTATTTTTGTGTTAATGGATCGGGGCAGTGGTGGAAGGCCTCAGGATTGCAAATCTTACTACAAACTGAGATTAAATCACTGACTGTGAAAAACACTTCCCTACTCTCTTCCTTTTCCTCTGCTGGCTGACATCCTTAGTATACCACACCTTCATTTGGTCCCACCAAGTGTTGAAGGACTGGGGTGGGGGAGCAAAGGCGATAAGTGCACACGAGAATAAGACTTAAGATGCTTCAGAGGGCAGATGGCAAATTCTTAACAAAGATCCCACTGTGACCTTGTGCACTGTCTCTGTCTCATTTTTCCTGTCTGCAAGACTGAGATCATACTTACCTCACTTGGGTGCTGGATTTGATTAGAGGATGATTGTAAAGCACTTTCGAGACAAGCAGTGCTATAAATATTAAGTATTATCAACCACTTTGGTTGAAGAGAAATCCTTATTGGTTTAGGGAGGGAAGGAGAAATGCGGAGGGAGATAGTCCTGGCAAAAAGTTTTTCCTTTTCCATAATTACAAAGAAACAGGATTTTTTATTATTTCTATTATAGTTATAATAATTATTATTATTATTGAGAAGAGGCTATCTAGCACCGGCAGAGGGTACTTTCTCTGCATTTATCTTTCAGGTTTGACTCCTGGCACTGGCTACGATACTTGGAATTTTGAGGTTCAGGGAAATTAGAGAATTTGGTAGCACAGTGGATTGGGGGAAAGGGAAAATGTCTGCGTGACAGATTTGACCACTCTAGCTGACTTATTTCTAGAAGTGGGTGAGGGATCTGAGGGAGAAAGTTTGAGGATCTGGCAGTGATAATGGGAAGGAAAGATTCTTTGGCTGCACTTCTATTTGGAATTAATCTCTCTTGAAAAGAAGGATGGCGGTTAAAAAAAATGGAAACCAATCGAAATTATAAGTCACGAGAAAACATTAGAAAATAGCAAATTTCTGAATGACTTTTTATTCAAAGGTGTCAGTTTCCACACTTTTTCCCTACTCCCACCTCCTACACTGCAGTACCAGTAATGACACTTTGTGAAGCAAATTGTAAGTACACACACACACACACACACACACACATGCATATGAAACTGCTCTGAGAATAGAGTTAGCTCTAATTTGTGGAAAATGGATTAAATATTTCTGCTTTCTGAAAAGAGTTATTTTTTATTTTGTTTTCTATTAAAATGTATTTAGTTTCAAAAACCAATGTTGGCATCTTTTGTAAACGCTGAGAAAACAGGGTATTTGGTTTATCTTGGAATAACATGCATCTCATCTATCGTTAGAACAACTGTTTGTGTACGTTAAACAAGCATAAGCAAAGGTATATGTTTTATCTCCTCTTATAGTCTGTTCAGCTAACTTTGAGTTTTGATTCCCCTTGGCATTCACTTAGATTTTATTTGAAAACATTTAAACCTATTTGTACATCTAGGATTGTTCATTGCTGAACTAAAACAGTATATATTTTACGACCTAGAATTGTTTGGTAAGCTTCGACGTCCACCAGCCTTTAGAGATCTATTGCAAAATCTCTATGGGTTCTGAGAGCTAAAGCTGTTGACCGAAAATTTCAGGATCAAAAACTTGTTCAAAGATTAAATTATAGCAAACTTTTAAAATATCGACTTTAATCTGTTATGGTTAGAAAACAAGTTAGAGCTAGAGGCCACATTTACTAGAAGTAAAGTAGCATTCAAAATAATAGACTTTTGGTAGAAAAATAATAAGCACAATGCTTTCCTCTTCCGTGCAATGTGATTTTGATATTTAAGTCCTAACATGCTGTAAAAAAAAATTAGAGAGTAAGTAAAACTGGAAGATTTAATTTTTCACTCAACCGTTTTTCAAATTTTTTTCTTTATGAAGTTTTTTATTTTCTCATTCAGACTTTTTTTACAAGATAAGGGACAAATTTGATTCTTTATATTATTACAGAATATGTCATACATCTCAAAAAAAAATATATAGCACTTAAGTTATAAACACAGCACATTCAGCATCACATAAACAGCCACCGTTAAATTTGGACATAGGATTTCATCAGGAGATAAACTTTTGGGGTTATTAAGAATCATTTTATTGGGCTCATGCAGCTTTTATCTCAATCCATACATCTATCCATTGTGTCAAGCACATTTGTACATGTCATCATTTTCAAAACACTTTCCCACAACTTGAACCCTTGGTTTCAGCTCATTTGTCCCCTCCCTCCTGAACCCTTGATAATTTGTAAGTTTTTTTCCCCATATCATAAGCTGACTAAAGTCTCCCTTCATCCACCTCTCTGTTTCTCCCCCTGGGAGATGGTTATATGTAGATCATTGTGATCCGCTCCCCCTCTCCCCCCCACCTTCCCACTACCCTCCCCGCTATTTGTCCTGAGAAGATAAACTGTTTTGATCTTTAATATGCAAATAAGTCTTCCATGCTTTATGTCAATCAGTATTTTACAAAGGCTCGTCGGAAAACTACCACCACCTATGAAGGTGATCAACTTTAAGGATATTCAGACTTAAGACTTAAAATGAGGGAAAGCCAGACAGAACTGATCACTTAAGAGCAGGGCAGGAAGTGGCTCTCTCCTAAATTGTGAGCTTAAAATGTATGCTTTGGAAATTCAAATGACATACTTTGGAATCCAGCCATTTCTTAATCCCTGTGAGAAGCACGCTCACTAATCATCTAATTGTGGTAGAGAGAAGTTGCATGGGACTGTCCTCATCTCTGCTTTCTTCTTTCAGTTTCTTGCTGCGTGTTGATAACTTAATCTGCAAGTCTAGCTTCTGCAGGAAATCCCAGGCCGGCACTTCCTTGCGCTGCACGGGCTGCGCAACGGTTTCCTGCCGACTGGGAGGGGACAGTGGGCCCCAGGCACCTGCTGCTCCTCTCCAGGAGAATGACTGCCATTTACAGTTTCCTTTGCTGGAGAATCAATTAAGTCCGTTAAACAACAAAGGCTTCTCTGATATAACTGGGGTGCTCAGAGTTTTCTTCAAAAATATATAATAATTGGGAAATAGTTTGCTTGCCCTTTTTATTGGCTCCATTGTGACTCCTTACTTGAGCGCCATGCCCTGCAGCGTTTCGCCCATGCAGACCTGGTGCCCCACGGGTGCCACACTGCTTGGTGCGGGCCAGGCTCAGCGACAACCGGTCCTCTTCCGACTCTGCGCCGGCACAAATCTGCCATGGCTCCTTTTTTAAATCCACTTTTTTTTGTCTTTTATTTTTTATTATTCTTTGTGAGTGAGAGGGTGAGAGTGACTGAGTGAAAGTGTGAGAGTGAGTGAGTGAGAGAATCTAAGTCCACTTGTAAACATAATTTTCTGGTAAGAATATCAGGAAATTAAGTAGGAAGACTTCAGAATTCTAATTTTTTTTTACTTGAGCTTAAGGTGCTAATTTATTAGGAATGTCTAGTATTTATAAAAACAGATATTTGAGATTGTAAGAAAAATCGATTGGTAAGTTAGCATCACTTTCCATATATATTATATGGAAATAATGGTAAAGCCAAGGCCTTTTAATGTATTCTTATCTGTAACCATTGAACTCTTCAGTTAGATTTTATTGTATATTACCAGAAACAGAGACTCCTAAACTTGGCTGAATCATTGTGAGAAGTGAAAGTGTCACTGGCTGAAATTGACTCAGAAGTAAAAGCATTACTGATTGAAAAGGTTTTTATTTCCACTTTGTTTTTCAATTCAGAATTTACTTGATTAAACACAAAAAGGATTTAGATGTATCAATCTTCACATTTCCAGTCATGCTTTGTTAGTGCACACACTTAGCAGTGCATATTGGTCTTTGGGAACTAAGTTTAATGTGTCATAATTTAACTATTTATTCAGTGCCCCTCATAACTTCCTCTGTGTGTTGATGTACACATGGAGCATCAGAACACAAATATACTCTTCTGCAGCTCTCTGGCACATATGCCCTATTTCCCTCGGAGCAATCCTGTGCGGTGAGTAGAATGTGATATTAATCATTTTAGAGATGAAATGGCTATAGTCCAGAAAGTTATTTATTCACACCCAACTTGAACTATTCCGCTGTCTTGAATTAATTAGATAGATTCAGTATCCTGAAGTTCTAGCTGGAAGGTATAGTACTAAAGGTATTTAGTACTTTTTTTTTTATCCTCCAAAATGGAACTGAATTACTGTATTTAGCAAGCATATTTTAATGCTTCACATGTGCCAGGAACTGCTCCAAGGGCTGGGTGAAAATTGACTTACTGAAAACCTTGTGACATCAGTGCCATTGTTAAAGATGAGAGCACCGCGGATGGACATGTCGCGTTCCAAAGCTCACACAATTTAAACACCCGCCGTCAGGCCCCTGCGTCCACGCTCTTAACCACAGTGATGATAAATCCCAGCAGTATTAATCTACTTGCACAAATAGCCCTTAAATGAGTTGTTAAAGAGTGGAGACATGTTGAAAAGACTAGCTGAAATGTCTTAGATTGGCAGGCTTGAAAAGTCTAGTTTTAATTGATTAGGAGACTGGCCTTGAGTTTTCAAATCCAGGATCCTATTTGTAAAGATAGCATGGTTATGAAATTTTCATATATTAAAAATGTTTTAATTGTATTTTTTAAAGTCTATTGAATATATAGGTTTCTCATTTTCACTATTGCCCAGGTGGTCATTTAAGTAGATGGAGTAAAAGATTAGTGTATATTTCAGTTGTGTCTCTGTTGCAAGTTTTAGAAAAGTGTTCATCGTAGCTATGCCTGCACCATAATTCATTATGCTGGCACCTACATAGCAGCCAAATGCCACCAAAACTGCCCTGTAAACAGAACTCCCGTTATACAATCTCAGTAATACTAACTAACGTCCCTTGCTAGTTTGGCTCATTGAAGAAAAACGTAGTTACCTTTGATTAACTGAAATCCTTGAAAGAAATACGGCATGTGATATTAAATACTATGAGCTGAGGTTATGTTAGTTAATGGAAATGCAATGATAAGCAAAACAGAAATAGTCCCTCTCAAGTTTATAACCTAGAGAAAAACAGGTTAATCAAATAATACCATAGAGTTATGTGCTATGATAAGGCTCTTGGATAAGCATGGGCCTGCTTACTACAAAGTGGTTATTTCAGACCCACCAGCTGCTGTTCAGGGGAACAATAAAGGCCGTCTGCTCCCATAAAGATGTACAGCTTTGGAAACCCTAGAAAGGGTCAAAATTAGTTGGAATGGACTCAGTGGCAGTGGATTTGGTTTGGGTTTTATGAAAGAATATACACACTATGGGACTCTACCTTAGATTAAGCGACCTCTGAGGAGGTAACAAGAATTAAGATGCAAATTGGATTACTACTTTCCCTATTCTAAACCCTCCACTGGCCCCCCGTCCACTTAGGATAAAACCACATCCTGGCAGTGCTGACGTTCTGCCCACTGTCCAACCTCATGTCATGCTGCTCACTCTGCTTCAGCCCCACTGACCTTAGAGAGGACTAGGTTCTTTCCCATTTGGGACTCTGGGCCATTCTTTCCTGAACTCTACCAGAGTATGGCCCTGACCCGTGATGAACCTGTGCACAATGAAATGAATTGGTTCTGAGTCCCGTACCATCCCTATGGTGGGTTTCAGTTCAGATCCTTGTGACCCTCTAGGATTTTTATTGGCTCATTTTTGTTAAGTCCATTGCTAGGCCTTTCTTCTTAATCTGGAAGTAAAGTGCAGGCCTCCACTGGTCAGTGGTGGGTACATCTGAGGTGCATTGGGGCAGTAGCAAACCCACGTCTTCTGCATGGTAGGCTACAACGGAACCACCAATGTTCTCATAACTCCTACAGAGTCTCCAGACCTGTGCTGAATTGTTCACTGGTTGCCACATGAAACATGCATTGGAGGGTGTGAAGGTGAAAGCCAAGTGGCCTGTTCCATGGGAAAGGTAGATGTGACATTGACTAGGATGACCATACTGGAAATAGAGAAAAGTAGATAGAAACAGTGGGTATTTTAAAGGCTGATATGGTTGAACTTTAAATTGAATTAAAATGGGGAGAAAAGAAGAAATGACATATATTCTTGGCATTAGCAACTTGGTGGCTGTTGGTTGTCATTGTGCTGGAAATACTAGAGAAAGAGAAGGGTTGAGAAAGATCAGCAGCCTAACTTGGGGGCAGGAAGAGTCTACTTTTGGAATCCTTCTGTTTGAATTACATATATGAGAACCAAGAAAAATATAAAGCAAACACTTGGATAGATGTTCTTTGAGCTCAAAAAAGAGGTCTCAGCTTAAGACGCTAATTTGGGAGCTCTATGCTTTGGAGTTCTTTCTACTAGAAGAAACAGAATCCGACTCACAATGATTTTTAAAATAGGGAATTTTATTTTCCGGTCAGTTCACCTGACTGTAAGTCTAAAGGGCAGGTAGGTTTCATAAGCAACTTATCAAGGAAATCCCCTCTGCTCTCGGTCCCATCTGTCACTCACCTCTCCTCCTGGCAGTTGATTTATCCCTCCGCGGGCTTGCCAGAGTTTTGAAACGATTGCCACAACAACTTAGGCCAGAGACTCGCTGGCTTATGCCTATGGAATTAAGACCTGCCACTCTTCAATCTTAAAAGCAAGGGAAAGTTGTTCTAGAAGCCTCCTCAAGCCTCTCCAATTTGGCTTGGTCGGCCAGTCTGGGAAGCAGCCCCTGACACAGGTTAACCATATTACCTCCAAAGATGACGTTAATCCCATCCTTAATACTACACCAGTGGTTCTCAACCTGTGGGTCACAACCACTTTGAGGGTTGAATGACCCTTTCACAGGGGTTGCCTGATTCATAATCGTAGAAAAATTACAATCATGAAGTAGCAACAAAAATAATTTTGAGTTTGGGGGTCACCACAGCATGAGGAACTGCATGAAAGGGTCATGGCATTAGGAAGGTTAAGAACCACTGTCCTATCCCATAGGGATAGAGTGGCTACAGATAACTGGATGTAACACTTGCCTGGATATCTTGGTTCTGGCTTCAAGAATAGGAACCAAAAGTACAAAGATGGGTGATGAAGGAATATTTGTATTCTATACACTTGGGAGCCTTTTCTTACTCACCTAAAATTTGAAGGTGAGGGGTGGAGCTTCATCAGTTTCCTCCACTCTGCTGCTCTGTGTTTCACGACAACCTCTTAATTTACTCCTTGCTTGGATATTTTTAGAAAATGTTTTGTATTTTGCTGCATTCTGATAATAGTACCAGTTGGCAAATATTAATACAAGTAAATAAAATATATCCATTTTTAAAAGAGACAATCTCCACTATCTCAGCATAGGAAGAAATTTCTTTTGATGCACTAACTAACAAGGAAAACATTGACTTTAATTCAAAATCATCTGTTCTTCAAAAGAAACCACACACACATGAAAAGGCAGGCTATGGGATGTATGGTTAAGATACTTCAGCAAAGGAGCAACAGCCCTATTCAACAGAATTTGCCATGATAATGAAAATATTCTATAATTCTGTATTGTCCAGTAGGGTAACCACTAGCAACATGTGGCTATTAAACACTTGAAAGGTGAGCTAAATTTTATTTTTCTTTATTGAATTTAAATTGAAAAGGCTGCCTGAGGCTAGTAGCTACCCTAGTACACTGAATATTTCAACAATTGGCTACAGTGCTGGAAGCACCACTTGCCTGTGCCAAGAAATGTGGAAGACAGCTACCTGACCAACGGACTAAAAGAGATCCATATTTGTGCTCATTCAAAGAACACAAAAAGCCAGTACATTGTGGGATATAAAAAGACTTTCCCCAACTTTGTCTCCCCCAAAGAAATGTCAAACCTAAGAGGCTGTTTGCCAGCACATGGTGGGAGGTCAGATGCTTAGAGATATTCTTCCTGAAGGCATTCAGCCATCCAGAGCAATCAGACTACTGTCTGGTCCACTGTAGGTGGGGCTCACATCCTATTGATAGGATAGTGATCGTTTCCCTGGAGAGTTTAGAACAGGTCAAACCTGGTCAGTGACATTCAAAGTTAAGCTGCCATCCTGAATCTAGGATCCACCTATCTTGTCACATGCATACCCCCAGCCCCTGCCCTTCCTATTGTGTGTATACCCTTAGATTTACCCCTCTCATTACTGTATTATGTATAGTACAACCCCTTCCAGTAACATCTGTCTTCACCTGTAATCAGGGGGCTTGCAGGCCCCCAAAAGCTGTATAAGTCTTGATTAGAAATAAATTGCTTGCTCTCCTGCCATTCCCACCCTCCACATCCGCACATGGACCACCAAACAGGACTGAGGTAAGCATACTACTAAGAAATGTGTCTGACTCCTTCATTTTACTTTCTCTCTTATCTCTCTTATTCTCTATGACTTTACTGTAATCTTTATATATTATCACTGCGCCTCCTGGGCCTGTAATGATTTGTTAGGGGCTGGCTACCCTGACAATACATCAGAATGTGGAAATTAACCAATATAATTAATATGCATAAATAAGATTTTGATAAAAGTAATTAAAAAACTGTTGCAGCAGTGCATTAACCTAGAAATTCAGGCTAGAGTCAGAAAAGGATGTGGAATGAGGGGCATCATTCCTGATATCAAATGAATCTTGGCTGAAAGCAGAGAATACCAGAAAGATGTTTACTTGTGTTTTATTAAATATGAAGAGGGATTCAGATGTGTAAATCAACAAATTGTAGATAGTAGGAAGTTCCAGAACACACCGTTATGCTTATCTAGACCAAGATGCAATCATTCAACAGAATGAGAGGATACTGCATAGTTTAAAATCAGGAAGATCAAAAACTTCAGTATGGAGTTCAGCTTAGCATTAAAAAAAACAACAGCCTATTTTCTTTTTTTTTTCAACAGCCCATTTTCATTGACTGGATTCAGACTCGTAAAACTCTATACAGCAGGAGTGGGGGGTGTCCGGGCCCTGGGCCGTATGAGGCCTACCAAATCATCAATACCCAGCTAACATCACATGCTCCACAAAAGCAAAGCCGTTCTAGCCATTACATTAGGGGTGAGTTAATTAAATAAGCAAATATAGCAGGCCAATTGTTAACAGTTTTGGATAGCACAAGAATGATGTTATAAATATCCAAATGACGGATAAAAAGGCTGCCTTCTGCTGTATATGGTTGCCAAGGTTTAAATTTTTATGAGAGCAGACAGCCTCTTAAAAGGAGGAGAGTGAACTAAAAGTCATATCAGTGGGTGCCCACCTCCCTGATACGATCAATGAAGACAAACGTGTGCATAAGCAAATGTGAAGAAAGCTGATGGTTCCCGGCTATCAAAAGATTTGGCATCTGGAGTCTTTTGAAGATGAACAAGTGGCCATCTAGTTCAGAAGCAACAAAGCCCACATGGAAGAAGCACACCAGCCTGTGTGACCACGAGCTGTCGAAGGGACCAGGTATCAAGGAACAAAAAAATCATATCATTGTAAATGTGTGAGTGCAGAGTGGACACTCAAAGCCAACTGGACACCCCCTTACTGAAGGGTTGTGGGGAGGAGATGATCCAGTCAGGGTGCAGAGTAGCAACGAAGACACATAACTTTCCTCTAGTTCTTAAGTACTTCCTACCCCCCACTATCACGAACCCAATTCTACCTTACAAATCTGGCTAAACCAGAGGATGTACATTGGTACAGATAGCAATGGGAAACACAGGGAATCCAGGACAGATGATTCCTCCAGGACCAGTGGTGAGAGTGGCAATGCCTGTAGGGTGGAGGGAACATGGGATAGAAAGAGGGAACTGATTACAAGAATCTATGTATAGCCTCCTCCCTGGGGCATGGACAGGAGAGAAGAGGGCAGGGGGAGACGTCGGACAGTGTAACATGACAAAATAACAATTTATGAATTATGAAGGGTTCATGAGGGAGTGGGGAGGGAGGGGAAAAACGAGCAGCAGATATTAAGGGCTCGAGTAGAGGCAAATGTTTTGAGAATGATGATGGCAACAAATGTACATATGCGCTTGACACGATGGATGTATGGATAGTGATAAGAATTGTATGAGCCCCCAATAAAATGATTTTAAATAAATTGGAACCAGGGATACCACTTAATCTAGCAACCTCTCTACTTGGTATATAGTCTAGAAAAATAAAACCATCACACACACACACACACACACACACACACAAGGAGGAGGGGGTAGGTTTGAAATGCCGACCTGGTGATGAGCACTCTCACCCTTGCCAAACAGCACACCTCAGCATAAAACAAAAGTACTCACAACTAGGCCACTGGGCAGCATGATAAATGAGGAAGCAATTGAAATTACCAGGGATTTCATTTTACTGATATCCACCATTAATTCCCATGGAAGCATCAGTCAGGAAATAAAATAAATTCTTGCATTAGGCAAATGCAAAAGATTTCTTTAAAGTGCTAAAAAGCAAAGATGTCATTCTCTGATTAAGGTGGCCCTTACACAAGCCATGGTATTTTCAATTGCTTCGAGTGCATCTGAAAGCTGGACAATGAATAAAGGATACCCCAAAAAATTGATGCATTTGAGTTGTGATGTTGACAAAAATAACAAATGTACCATGGACTTTCAAAAAAACAAACATCTGTTTTAGAAGTAGAACCAAAATGCTCCTTCGAAGCAAGGATTGTGAGATTTCACAAGTACATTGGATAACTAACTGGAAGATATCCATATTTGTACCCATTCCAAAGAAAGGTAACCCAACAGCATGTGCAAATTCCAGCATAATAATTTGGAGTGGATACTTTTGTTTTAAAGGATATGTCTTGGTCTAGGTTCTTTGTTGTAGGTGCCATCGAGTTGGTTCCGACCCATAACAAACTTAGGAACAAGAAAACGAAATGCTGCCACCAGTCCTGTGCACCCTCACAATTGTCCTATGTTTGAGCCCCTTGTTGCAGCCCCACCCCCACCCCCTGTCAATCTGTCTTGTTTAGGGCCTTCCTCTTTTTCACTGCCCCTCTACTTTACCAAACAATGTCCTTTTCCAGGGACTGGTCTGTCCTTTCAACATGTATGAAAGAAGTCTTGCCATCCTTGCCGCTAAGGAGCACTCTGGTCTTACTTCTTCCAACACAGATAAGTTTGTCCTTTTAGCAGTCTGGGGTATTTTTAATATTCTTTTCAAGCACCACAATTCCAATGCATTGCTTCTTCTATGGTCTTTATTCCATGTCCAACTTTCAAATGCATATGGAGTAATTGAAAATACCATGTCTCGGGTCAGGCACACCTCAGTCCTCAAAGTAACATCTTTACTTTTCAGTACTCTAAAGAGGTCTTATGCAGCAGATCTACCTAATGCAGCTCGTCTTTTGATTACTTTTTAATGTATATTATATAATTCCATAGTTCAATCACGTCAAGCAGAACTGTACAATTGATACCGCAGTTTCCCAACATTCTTTTTCTACGTGGACTCTGACATTGTCTCCCCTTTACACCACCACCCCCTTCCACCACAGTTCCCTCCTCCCATCTTTTGATCTCTTTATTGCTGCTTCCATGAGCATTGCTTTTAGATCAAGGAAGACAAAATTGTTGGCAACTTTAAACTTGTTTCCATTTATCATGATACTTATTGATCCAGTTGTAAGGACTTGGGTCTTCTTTACTTTGAGTTGTAATTCATACTGAAGTCCCATATAAAGGCCACTGGGTTCTCTAGAGGAACAAAATGATATATACAAGGAATGGCTCACACAGCTGTAAGGTGGCAAGTGTCAACTATGTGGATCATGTGGCAGGGTGAAGACTTCCATTGGTTCGTGTGGTTGAAGGGGCTGATGAATACAGCATCTGCAGGTCAGGTGGCAGGCTGGAGGTCTTTGCTGACTCAAGGAGTTATGGGAACTGGCAAATCCAAAATCTGCAGGTCAGGTAGCAGGCAAACTTGCATCCCCAAAATTGGAGATCAGGCAATGTGAGAAATCTTTACTGGAATGCTTATTTCTATACTAGAGGCAGGCCACATCCCCAGGGAAAAAGTCCAATTCTTCCAACTGATTGTTGACATCTAGTCACATCATAGAAGTAATTGTATTACATTATAGAAGAGGAATCATTCCAAAGTTTGTCAAACTACTGAGAATAGAATCAGTCTAACCAAGTTGGCATATAACATTAACTATCACAGTCTACAACTTGGTACCTGTATACTTGGTTTCTCAAACCATATGTAATCTCCAAATAAAGACAATTTTAAAGTCATACTTATGCTAACATAATACAACTGCCAAAAATACAAATGAAAATGTACTAGACCCATTTTACATATTTTTATATTACCAATAGGATAAGAGGGAAAAAATACAAATTCACATGCCTATAACTCTCCCAACTCTCTCACTGCCATCAAGTCAATGCTGACGCACCCTGTCTATCTCCATGCTGGTGGTTTCAAACTGGACCACATGGATCACAGCCAAACACATAACCACTATTAACCACTATGCCACCCGGGTTCCTCAACATATAACAAAGCAAGGAAAAAACACTAAAATTAGTCTTCATTTCTGCAATTTATCACATAGCCATAACTGGTATTTAGAATTACTTCCATTATCCCTTCCATAAGTAGTCACCTCAGTTGGTCATTATTCTTTGCCTGGTGAGGTAACCCAGACCTTCATTCTTGAAGTCAAGTACATATAGTAGTCCTGTATAAATTGGATTGTTCTTGTTTTCCATTGACCATAATCATAGGGCAAAAACAAAAAATCATATCATTGTGTGCTTACCTCCCCGATATGATTGCTGAAGACAAATGGGCACATAAGCAAATGTGGTGAAGAAAGCTGATGGTGCCCGGATATCAAAAGATATAGCATCTGGAGTCTTAAAGGCTTGGAGGTAAACAAGCAGCCATCTAGCTGAGAAGCAACAAAACGCACATGGAAGAAGCACACCAGCCTGTGTGATCACAAGGTGTCAAAGGAATCAGATATCAGGCATCAAAGAACAAAAAATGGAATTATTGTGAATGAGGGGGAGTGCAGATTGGGGACACAAGACCCATCTGTAGGCAACTGGACATTCCTTTACAGAAGGGTCACGGGGAGGGGATGAGTCAGTCAGGGTGCAATGTAGCAACAATGAAACATACAACTTCCCTCTAGTTCCTAAATGCTTCCTCTCCCACCCCACAATAATGATCCTAATTCCACCTTACAAATCTGGCTAGACCAGAGGACATGTATACTGGTACAGATAGGAACTGGAAACACAGGAAATCCAGGACAGATGATCCCTTTAGGACGAGTGGTGAGAGTGGTGATACTGGGAGGGTGGGGTGGAAAGAGGGAACCAATTACAATGATCTACATATAACCTCCTCCCTGGGGGATAGGAAACAAAAAAGTGGGTGATGGTAGACATTGGACAGTATAAGATATGACAAAATAATAATTTATAAGTTATCAAGGATTCAAGAGGGAGGGAGGGAGGGGAAAAATGAGTTGATGCCAAGGGCTTAAGTGGAGAGCAAATGTTTTGAGAATGATGAGGGCAATGAATGTACAGATGTCCTTTACACAATTGATGTATGTATAGATTGTGATAAGAGTTGTATGAGCCCCCAATAACATGATTTTTTTAAAATCATAGGGCAATACTCTGCATTGCAAACACATTCTTCTTTATGTGTAATGGTCCAATTTCCCCCTGGTAATCAGGTCAATCACGCCAGCCTATAGGTTAACCTCTTGATTTGTCTGTTGATTCAAAGGCATTAGTAACAGTGACAGTCTTAACCAACAATTCAACAGAACAGTGTTATGTCTCCTAGTAGAAGCATTTCTCCTTGGAGAATCAACACCTCTAGGACCATCCAACCATTGAGATATGGGAATAAGAAGCAAAAACTTTTCAAGAGGGTCAGTAAGATTACTGCTACCACTCCATTTCCATCCATTGATTCCTAGATCTTGGCTATGAGAAAGATAGCACTACATGTTGGACTCTTGTTTAAAGCACGTAAAGGCTTCTGGAGCGTATTACTCCAGCCTGCAATGTATTTCCACCTAACTGTCACTGTAATTGTGTTTTTAAAAATATTATCCTATCCTTCTGTCATGCCTGATGCTTCACAATGATGGGCTAACATAGTAAGACCAGTGAACTCTCTGGGTCTGGGCCCAAGGACACTTCATTGGCTGTGAATTGGGTTCTTTGATGGAAGATAATGCTGTGTGGGCTGTCAGTATGGTGGATGAGGCATTTTCTAGATCCATGATGATAGTTTTGGCAGAAAGCATTCCATGTAGGGAAGACCCATCTGTAGCTGGCATAAATGCCTACCCCAGAAATAACAATACACTGCCTTTCTCATGAGGAAAAACGCAGTCCAGTGTGATCAACCTGCCACCAGCTTGTTGCCTTACCACTTTGAGGAGTGAGTGGTTCCATACTGCAGACCCCACGTTGACAGATTGAATACTCAGCAGAAGCGGCAAACAAAGTGGGCTTGGTAAGTGGAAGTTCATCCCTAACCTTCTGCTGCTTTGGATAGCTCGTTTATGCATCCACTGGGCAATGACAAGAGTGGCTGTGGAAAGAAGCTGAGTGGGATTCACAGAACGCATCATCATATTCACTTGATTGTTAAAATCCTCCTTTGCTGAGATCGTTGTTAGTAAGCATTCACATGAGAGACAAAGGCACATCATTGGCACATTCAGAGAGGTCCACCATCTCTTCCTCGTACCGCCTTGTCAGCAATTCCCCAGTCAGGTTCATTGTAAGGCCCTGATCATCTAGCAGGCCCATGGCCCCGCCTATGAACCAGTGTATTCGTGCCCACTTCTTTCCGAGCAACATAAAGAACTAGTTCCACTGCTTGAACGGCTTCCCACTGAGAGAATTTCCCTTTGCCACTGGTGTTCAGGCAAACCCCCAAAGAAGGCTACGGTGCTGTAGCTGTCCACTTCCAGCTGGTGGCTGCATGTCACACCTGTAAACAGGCATAATTCAGTGCCGTTGTTTATACTCTTCCTCCTTGAAATCTGCTGTGACTGTTTTCTGAATATACTTCTCATATTATACAATTCAATCATTTACTCATATTAAGAAGAGTTGTACAATTCACCAGAATGCATTTCAGAAAATTTTTTTCTCTTTCTCATTTTTGTTAACTCCCCATTTCCCCCAAAACCTCCCCTGCCATGCTCCCAGGTAATTGTTTCCCCCGATTTCACAACTTCTATTTGTACAATTCACTGTCACTAAGTATGTTCTCCGTGCTGTATTCTACCACCGTTGACAAAAACTCAATGCACCCTATGCAACAAACTTTCCCCTTGACCTACGATAACCATTGGTCACGTTGGGCTCCCTCCCCACCCCACCCCCGTGGTTTTCTTGATACAATATTCACATATCACTTACTTCCATGGTTAAATTGCTTTTAAAATTAGTTGTATGTGCATCATCACAATAGATTCTAGTGCTCCCTCCCCACTCCCACCGATCACCTCACCCTCCCTATCTCCCACCCCCACACCCCTCCCCTATACACCTTGCATCAGTTATTATCTCTATGCATCTATTCTGTGCTTCACAAACTGGGAAACCCAACAAAAACAATTAAAAAATAAAGTGGATAAAATAATAATAACATAAAGATAAAACTACAAATAATGAATAAGAAAGAAAAGACGACCATCAATATTTTAAAAGCCGAGGGAGACATTTTGTCATGGAACACACAAGAAATACTTGTACCTAGAACAATCAGGTTGGGTCAAGAGGGATGTCACCAAGTTCGATCCAGCATAATCAAGGTTACAATGATCTCTGTCAGAGTGAAGCTGTTTGAGACCCTTGCCTATGGCTAGAGGGCATCTGCCAGAGGCTTAATGTGACTAGAAACTCTGCAGATAGGTTTTGGGTTCCCACTTGTAGGTTAGATTCTTACAGTGGGAAGGCCCCTTATTGAACTGGGGAGCCTAACTTCAAAGGGAGTGAGTGGATCCCTGGAAGTGGGGCCAAACAGTGGCACTTAATCACCAAAGACAAGGTGGCCATGTTTGGGGGAAAGGAAGTAATCAATCAGATCTTTTTGTTTTTTAAGTTATAGAACACTGCCTCTGAATGGACATCAGAATCAAAGCAGTAACCAGAATAGTCGGATTCTCCTGGACAGATGACTAGCTACTTAATGTTTGTGTCCTAAGGAATGAAAGAAATGGGGAAACAACTATTACCTGCTATGTGTAAGTGAGAAAAAGCCAGGTCAAGTGAATGGCAGTATAACTTGAACTGCCAATATAGCGAATCATGGACCCTCAGTCAGTTTCCTGATTTGAGTCAATTTACAGATCCACAAATTCGTGAACGAAGGGGATGACGGGTTCTCTTGAGGAAGGCCCCCACGACACTGCCCCAAAGGTATGCTTTTATCCTTTCTCTCAGCCTTCCCCCAAAGGATTCTACTACATTTTATGAGAATATCTGTTGATTGGGGAAAAGAAAGTAATATTTTTTTACTTATTAGATACTGACTTTGATTTGACATTAATTTCAGGGGACCCAAAACATCGCTGTGTCGTAACTTTCAAACATGGACTTACAGACATAAAGTTAGTAATGGAGACTTAGTTCATGTCCATCTCATTGTGGATCCAGTGAATTCCTGAACCTAACCTACAGCAATTTTCCGTGTTCCACCTATCTACATAGAATAGACACATCCCACAACTGGCAGGCGCTCACATTAGATTAGGTTAGTCAGGTGGAGTAAAGGTAACTAGGGAAGGCCAAGTGGAAGTCTAGAATTGCCTCTACCTAGGAAAATTGTAAGCCCAAAGCAATAGCACATTACTGGTACAGAGATTAGTACCACCCTGGAGATTTTGAAAGATGCAGAGGAGAGGGGAGGGTGATTTTGTTAAGTTTCTGGAATGGGTGGTACCTCGGTTCTTTGTTTTGGATGCTGAAAGAATTCACGCCGAAGCATGTAGTGTGATCCAAGTGAGTTTTTATGAATGATAGGACAAATTTCAGAGTTTACACTCTCAAAAAGGTACACGCTATTTCTAGTAAGTGTGCCATGCTGGGTGGGAACGGCGCTAGAGGCCACAACTGGACACGAACCACCTTGTGAAAGAGAGCACCCACGTATGCAAGACTGGGAAATCCTGGGATCGAGAAGTCAGGAGAGCAAGGGGCAAGAGGCTGTGGGCCCTGAGCAGGCCTGGAGCGGGTGCATGGGCAGTTGCATGGGGGAGAGCCACCTTCACCCTCCACCTGTTGCTGACCTGGAGCAGGGTAAAGGAGAGGGAGGCCTTCCACAGCTAGGATTCAAACCTCTGGCTGGGGAGGCGTGGTTGATGGTATTGGTTGACTCCATTGGTTGAGTTAGGCCCACCTGGGTGATGTACCTAAGGTGGGTGTGTCCAAGATACTGGTTTTACCTGGGTCTAGGGGGCTTGTGTCTGTGCATGCTCACTTTGGGGTCTTCCCATAAGTGTCTTATGGTAATGGCTGCTTGATTTCTTTCCAACCTCCTCCATGGAGGCCTTTAAAGGCATGGGAGGGACAATCCCCCATCCCTAAATCTAGCTACCTAACACTTTCTACCACAGTCCCACGCCATGTGCCTGTGTGTCCTGTGCAGAAGACAGCTGGACCTTAGAGAATGACACAAGTTCAACCAGATTGTAACCCCCATTGTAGCTACTGCTCTACAGATATGAGCCTTGAGTAAATTAATGTATCTCCTGGTCCCTGGCACGCAGCTTTGACTGGCTAAAGCTGATTCTCCCTACTTATTTCTAAAGACCATCAGAATCCGTTTGCCTTCACCAAAGGGAGTCCTGGTGGCTTAGTTGGGTAGTTAACCATCGTCCGCAGTTCACAATCACCAGCCCCTACATGGGAGAAAGATGAGGCTTTCTGCGCCCATGGAGATTTACAGCCTTGGAAACCCACAGGAGCAGTTCTACTGTCCTATAGGGTCAGGGTGAATGAGAATTGGCTCGGTGGTGGTGAGATTTGAGTGAGCAAGAAGCACCGAATCAATGAATTAGACTGCAGGCTAAAGACTTCTGTTGGCTCTTGTGGTTGCTGGAACAGGCAAATTGAAGTCCCGTAGGTCAGGCGCTAGGCTGGAGACTTCTGCAAGACTCGTGTCCAGGAATTGGTGGTTGGGCATTGAGAAGAGTGTTCTGTTGAGAAACAGACTGAGCCTTGCCAGAACATCCATGTATGAAGGAGCTTCTGGAGCAGTAATTGTACAGCACTGCTTGATGTGATTGAACTATGGAATGATATGATATCTGTATTCGCTCCCAATAAAATGTTTTTTGAATGAAAAAAGAAGCAAGATGAAAATATATCAAATGACAGTTTTATTGTTTCTTGCCAGGTATTATTTAATATGTTTTTCATTAAAATGTTACAAGTGAAAAAAAAGTTACAGGTGTTTTTTTAAAAGTTCATTGAAAACATGAAATTAAAAGATCTCCTCATATAATTTGAGGCATGCCATACTCACAAAGAAACTCTCCCTTCAACTGACAGATTATAAAAGAGTACTCAGTCTAATGTCTGCCAAACCAATGAGAGTCATAGCCCAGTCAATTTGACCTGTAATATTACTTGTCGGTATAGGATGTTTGCTAGAATTTGAATGCTGACTATGCTTTAGAGCAGCGGTTCTCACCCTTCCTAATGCCAGGACCCTTTCATACAGGTCCTCATGATATCGTGACCCCCAACCATCAAATTATTTTTGTTGCTACTTCATAATTGTAATTGCTGCTTTAGATGAAAATGACATAGGCATGATGATGTCATGATTTTCAAGTTTGTCTTGTGATTTTGGAGATAATGTGCTTGTTTGTAGAAAATGCACACTAAAATATTCATGTGTGATTGACCTTCATGATAGCAATTTACACTGAAATGCCCTGGGTAAACGTTCTTTGTCCCATCTTTACAACTTTATTTAAGTTTGAAATTAGTTTAAAACTCCCCATGAGGTCATACAAAGATTAAATTTAGCTCTGGGGATAAAAATAACCTAAATACCACTTAAAGGCATTACATTTTAATAGTCAAAGATGTCATATCAGGTACTCCGATATATTAAATGAAAAACTTAGCATATCTCTCACCAAAAAGTCCTGGAAGAAACCAGTTTAGAAGCAAAGGATAATTTGAAGTGATGGAAATGCCGCTGTGGACCAACAACATTGAATTGTGTACTTTAACTGGATAAACTGCATGGTGTTTCAATTACATTACCAAGAAATATATTACCAAAAATTCAAAAGTTAAGACGAAGACCCCAAATAATATGCATTGCCTGAGGTTAGCATTTGAGGCAAACAGATGGAATGAGTGAGTGAGTAAGTAAGTAAGTAAGTAAATAAATAGCAAGGCATACCTATACGTTCGTAGGGCAATAAGACAGTTTGGGTTCTTTTCTTTACAACAGTTTTATTGGCAAGTAATTTACATATTGTATAATTCAACAGTTCAATCATTCAATGATATTGAGGAGAATTGTACAATCACATCATGTCATCCACCACCACCCCCCATCCCTGCATTCCCTATGACCCCTGGTATCAGTTATTCTTATTATGCATCCACTCCTCCTGTGCTTCACAGCTGGGAGATCCAACAGAAAACAATAAAAAGCAAAGACAAAGATACAAATAATACATATGAAGGGACAGACCCTCCCCCCCAAAAAAAGCATTCAAAAACCCAGGGAAGAAATGTCTGTCATGGAACCAGTAAGAAATACTAGCACCTGGGATCTAGTTAACTTTCAGTGGATCTCAGCAAAATTATCTCCTGGCTTTTAAAAAGTTGATTTCAACCAGATTATTGCAAGTATGTACTAAATCTGCAAGTCTTATATGTTTAGTTGCTCATTTTTGTTCTTTATGAATTGGGTACAGGTTTACAGAGCAGATCACCAGTTTCACATTCAACGAGTCATTCACATTTTCTTTCAGCCACTGAATTGCTGCATAAGATACCATCCCTTATACCACTTCCTCCCTACGTTTCCTGGTTCCTCCCCTCCTTCCTAACCTTTTGAACTCTGTCTGTGAGCAGATGCTGGCCTCCTGATGTGAAATGATTACTTTGTCTAGGGGGTGTCTGCCTCACTAGTGTTAATGTCCCCCTTCTGGATCTGTCTATTGTGGAGCCAGGGCAGTGAGTTGTTTCAGGCCTGAAGGGTGACTGAGAGCCATAGGCCCAGACGGTCCACTGGTCTTTATCTGACCAGTAAACCTGGTCTTTTTAATTTTTTGATCATTTCATTGGGAGCTCATAAAACTCTTATCAAAATCCATATTACATCAATTGTGTAAAGCACATCTGTACATTCATTGATCTCATTATTCTCAAAACATTTGCTCTCCACGTAAGCCCCTGGCATCAGCTCCTCATTTTTCCCCTCCCTCCCCGCTCTCCCCTCCCTCATGAACCCTTGATCTTTAAAATTTTTTTTATGATTTTGCATTTTGTTTCACATTTTTTCTTTCATTCTATCAAGACCGTCTACTGCAGCGGTTCTCAACCTGTAGGCCACGACCCCTTTGGGGGGTTTAGAATGACCCTATCACAGGGGTCGCCGAAGACCATCGGAAAACAGGTATTTCCCATGATCTTAGGAACCGAGACACAGATCCTCTATCCGTCTCCAGGAGGGTCCGCCCACATGCAGATATGCCCACCTATGAGTACCTGGCGTGAAGACTGCTACCCATGCTACACCATGCTTCAAGACAAAATTTCATTGATTTGTAATTAGAAATAAATATTTCACAATATATAATTGCATATTGTTTTTGTGATGAATCACTATGCTTTATGTTCAATTTGTAACCCCAAAGTACATCCTGCATATCAGCTGTTTACATGACGATTCATAACAGTAGCAACATTACAGTTATGAAGTAGCAACGAAAATAATGTTATGGTGGGGGTCTCCACCACCTGAGGAACTGCATTACAGGGTCGCGGCTGAGGAAGGCTGAGAACCCCCCTTCGAATGCGATCCCTCTCAGACAAGTTGATAGTAAGGTAGTTGGACTACATCTAGTTCTTCTGGTCTCAGGATGAAGACTGATGGGTGTGTGTCATCTATTCGTCTGTTGGACACATTGTCCCCATGTGTCCTTGGATTTTCATCACTCCTTTCTTCTGCATAAGGAAAGTCTGGTACTTACAGCTTAGATGGCCGATCTTGAGCTTTTAAGACCCCGGTTACGCCCACTGCATTCCTGCCCCCGCCCTGCCCCTTGCTCTGGGCTGAGGCTTCACAGAAACCTGGGCAGGGGGCTCCTCTGGCCACATGCTGAGTAGCAGTCTCCCCAGGCCCTGGGAAAGCTTGCTGCTGGCACTCCTGGGGTGCAAAGGATGAAGCTGGGGTGTGTCAGGCAAGGGACCCTGCACCCTCAACTTCCCTCCCTGGGGTATCCCCGCAATGGCCACCTGGCCCCGGGGACCCCTGGCCTCTTCACACTCCTGAATGTGACTCTTAGTGTTCTGTGAGAATCTGAGGCCTCGAATCTGAGCCTGGGGGCGGGGCTGTAAGAGTCTGAGATCCTGAGGCCTGCCACTGAAGGGTCGGGCCAGGTAGGAGGGGGCAGTCTCAGCCCCTCTTCTCACCCAGGACTAGAACAACAAGCTCTTCCACCCCCAACTCTGGACACGGCCTGGGGTGGGGTGGGGGAGGGGGGGTTGAAAAAAAAAAAAGACCCCAGTCACTACTCACTAAAGTAAGATACAGAACACCATCTTTGTGACGTGTTTAATGCCAGTTTACTTTGGGGTACCCCAAGACTACGGTCTTGAGCCCCAGGCCTAGCAACTTATTCCCTCAAGGTATATGGTTATGTTTTTAAAATTTCATAACTTTGTCCTCTCTATGCTCTACCACACTTAAGGGTATATTTACAATGAAGGTAAATACATATTAACATATTTTCTCTGTCAAACCTATATATATATTCATGAGTATATTCCCACCTCTTCAGCCTGCATGTCTATCCAGGTATATCAAATATATTGTAGGATTGCACATCTTTATATATCAAAGATATTGTAGGATTATGCATAAACAGATTTTACCTCTGTTTGCGTTAATGTTTTTATTTTTCCCCTTATTTATTTATGTTTATACATAGGGGTGAATCTTTTATTGAATTTGGTTTTAGTCTTATTTCTCAACTTACTCTGCATTAGGAAAATGTTTACAGCCCAGATGATCAGTTTTGCGGGCAACAGTTCATAATTGCTTTGTTTCAACTCACACAGTGCAATCCCTTCACCTTGCCTTCAGTTATACCACTTCCCCCCTGTGTTTCCTGGCTCCGTCTCTTCTGCTTTCTTAACTCCGGGTGCTTTCTTGGGTCTGTAGAGCCGTTCTGTTTCTTCTTGAGTTGGTTTAGGTAGGTTGTGTGCTTTGAGGAATTTGATCATCTCTTCTAGGTGATCACGCTTGTTGCTGTGCATTTATTCAGGCTCTTCTGTCAAAACCAATTCACTTCTAGTGGGTTGGTTGTAATGTCTTTCACTTCTTATTTTGGTTATTTGCATATTTTCTCTCTTTTTTCCCCCCTATGTCTCATTAAAGGCTTGAACATTTTCTTGACTTTTTCAAAAGACCAATTTCTGGTTTTGTTGATTTCTTTCTATTGTTTTTCTGTTTCCAATTTGATTATTTATGCCCCTGTTATTTCCTTCCTTCCAGTAGGCTTAAACTTACATTGGTTTTCTTATTCCAGTGCCTGATGTTGTTGAGTTAGATCATTGATCTGAAATAGTTTTTTTTTATTGCTATGTTACTATAAATGTATAAATAAATGCTAGACATTTATTGCTGTGTGTTTCTGAGTACTCTCTTTACTACATCTGCTAAGTTATTATATGTTGTGTTTTAATTTTCATCTGATTCTAAGAAAACTGTGATTTAAAAAAAATGTCTTCCTCGATCCATTGGTAGTTTAATGGGGTGTTGCTTAATTTCCATATGCCTGTGTATTTTCCAGGAGAATTTTTTCCCTGTTGATTGATTTCTCTCATGTCAGATAATTAGCTCGCTTTGGGATGATGCTTCTCTCCTTCTCGTTATCCTCCTTCTTTTCTCAGCCTGAACGTTGTTTAATAGTTTTATATATTTTCCCTCCCCTTCCAGAACACATGAAGCAAAATCTGACTGGAAACTGGGTAGTGATTGAGTCCTACCACCCAGCTGGGGAAAGCTGTGTGAAGCACAGAGCATGAGTGCTGACACCTTTTGCATGGCATTGTGCCAGAGAGCAGAATGTTCCAGGCAGCCTGTAAATGCCTCTCCTTTGAAACACGGAAGTACAGAAAGGCACTGTTGTGGAATTCCTTCAAGTAGCAGCCAGACCATTGCAGACACCAAAACGCACAGAATGCTGCTGCTGGTGCTGAGGCAGCATAAGAATTGACCGAGAGATTTTAACCAGTTTTAAGCCCCAAAAAAGCTATAGTAAAATATTTGGAGTCTTTGGGGGCAGTATTCCTCTTTCTTGGATCTGGGATATTGGTGAAAGAATAGGCATAAAAAAGAGACATGATGGTTAATAAAATAAGCTACCTTTATGGAGTATAAGAGGGGGTACCGAAAATACCCAGAATTGTACTGGGCAGAATGGAACTTTCATATTACACTTTCTTCCCACTAGGTGAGCATCTAACAACATGTTCTGAGTTAGTGCACCCAGTGGCATTGCCTGGGAATCAAGCTTTCTATTTAGAGGTTCTGGAAAAGATTGCATAACAGTGTGTGTGTGGGGGGGGGAAGGCCTAATATGTGGCAGACGGGGGACTGGTTTTGCTCCTGCTCAGGCAGCCATCTCAGTGCACCAGTTTTGGACAAAAGCCAGCATGCCTCTCCTGCCCCAGGCACCTTACTCACCTGACTTTACTCCGTGCAACCTCTTTTTGTTTCTGTGGTGAAGAGGGACATGAAAGAACAGCGATCTGAGCACGCAGAGGAGGTGAAGGGAAAATGAGGGAGGTGCTATCCAGCCATCCAACAGATGAGTTTGAAAAGTGTTTCCAAGGATGGAATCACAGATTTGACAAAGGTATTAAGTGTAATGGAGAGTACTTAGAAGGTGATAAAGTGGTTTCATAAAATAATTTAAATACATAGCTTGGGGGGGTCCTTTTGGGTACCCCTCACATACTGTGTGCCAGGAATTGGGCTAGCTAGAGTCAGTGAAAATAAGTGGAGCGGGTGTTCCGCTAGTACCGTCATTTTCAGGTAAATGAGAAGGTTTGCTAACAGGAAGTGCTCAAGACACTGTCATTTGAGATCTTTTCTCATTGGTTGACTATCAACAATGTTGACTAAGACCTACCTGATAAGTTTTTTTCTTTATAAAGTCAAGAAATTCCTATGAATTTGGAGTTAACCCAAGTACCTGAAGTAATTGAATTTGTAATCAGTTCAGACAGTACAACACAGCATGCCATCTCCCGATGCAATGTTCTACAAAGTGAAAGCAGAAGACGCATAAGTGCTGCTCAGAGCTTTAAATTAATGTAAATTATTTCATAGACACTTAATACTACTTCAATTAAGACTTCTGATTATTCACGGAAAGTGTCTGCTTCTGCAAGAAGTTAGCAGTCCCGTTCAGATTTGCTCCAGCAATACATTCATTTTTCAGTGAACTAAGAAGCTTTGTTCACAGTACTCAAACATCTGTTGAATTGGCTAGTTTGCTAAGCCTGCCAATAAATTGTCTTGCTTATTTTGTCTTGTTTTATCTCAGTCCCACCCCTGGCATAGTGGACTATTAACTGAGCTGTAGTTCAGTGGTTCACATTCACCAGATGTTCCACAGGAAGATGAGATCATCTACTCTCATAACAATTAAAGTCCCGGAAACCCAAAAGTTTTACTCTGTTCTACAGGGTCACTATGAGTCAGAATAGACTCCACGACAGTGAGTCTCCCACACTGGCAAGCATGCCCAACAACTCAAGAAAGTACTATGGACATTAGCACCATGGATCTAGCCTATGAAGGAAAAACAAATTTCATTCTTCTTGAACGCTACATAAAATACCTTAAATCAAGTCTTATGAAAAATCTAAAAAACTTGCCTAAAAACTCCATCTTTATGTTTGTAATGTATTATCCAGTCTGGATGACTTGGTTCCAAATAAAGACAGAAGATTGGCATGACAAAACATAACCCTGAGTCATCCTTGTCCTACGTTAAGAAAACATCTTTATACTGGAGATATTCACCAGGGTTTCCTGCCATTTTATGGACCCAGCACAACCAATGGGAAGGCAACAGATCTCTTTTAAGAATCTGAATGTTCTCCAGCATCCAGGTATCCATTACAAGGTCTAAATTCCAGACAAAACCAGTTGCTTTCATGTTGACTCTGATGCAGGGTGCCCCCATGTGTGTCAGAGTAGAACTGTGCTGCATAAGGTTTTTAATGGCCAATTTTCTAACCCATACCAAATCAAGCTGCAGCTACTGGAAAAATTGGGGAGAGGTGGAGGCCTGGAAAGAGCAACAACCTGATGGTAAAACAACTCGAGCAACACAGCAGTTTAAAGGAAGTGCATAGATTTTGGAATCAGATCCATCAATATTTTGGAGTCACTTTCTTGAGCAAACTTTACAAATGAGAGCTACCACCCTGGTGCTTGCCCGGAGACCTAGTTCTTATAAAAACCTGGAAGGATGGGGCCCCCAATTCCCAGCTCCAGCCAGTCTGGAAGAGTCCTTTGCCAGTAATTCTCTCTACCCCCCTGAGGTAGTTAGTTTATTGTGCCAGCCTGGCCGATAAACACATGTGGGATTAATTGAAGGGCAGAGAGCTAAATTGACTCGGCGAGCCTTGCCTTTCTTGTCTCTTGCTCTTTGATCATCGGACCAGTGTGTGACTGCCTTGCTTGTTCTGTGCCTCAATTTGCAAGCTACACTACCTGTGGGACACCTAACCTATGGAACGTGTCGCTGTAATTTGAGGTCCCTTTAAGACCTGCTTCGCCACATGATTGGAATTTACATCTCTTGAGCTGGGGACTGACAGTTGGTGACCTGCCTTGCTGTTTGCTGCCTGTGCTGGGATTGCCTAGCTCGCTCTCTCTACAGAGGACTACCCGGCGGCCCTCAAGACTTGAAGGACTACCAGTGTCTCACAACTCTCTCATAGGAGTGAGTTGCACTAAGCCATGTGTACTGCTTTATAATTTAAGTGTTCATTTCTTGTATTATCTATCTATCTATCTGTATATAATTTAACTGTTCATTTCTTGTGCTATATATCTAGCTGTATATATATCCAGCTAGATATATAGCACAAGAAATGAACAGTTATATATATATATATAACTATATATATATATAAATAATTATTAGCAATCTGGTTTTGTCTCTCTAGAGCACCCTGTCTAACACCCCCGCACTGCTGTTAAAGTCCCAGGGCAAAGTGCTTGGATCCACCATTCACAGGTAAAACCATGGAAGGCATCGGAACCTGGCCCCTCAGAAGCAGAGCAAACAAACAAGTACTCCTGTGAACCGTTGGATGTCTTAAGATGGTATTTCAGCGACACCCAGAGACAGATAAGTGTTCCACAGAAAACCCTCCCTCGGACCCACAACAGTCTTTAGGCTAGTACATGCTTGTACACCGTTCCTGTGTTTACAGTAAATTGGCACCCATGCCTGTCAGTCCTCAAATTTCCTTTTCCAATCTTCCAGTGTGACCCACACTTCCAAGGGCACTGATCTCTCACAGCTTTGCCCCCGCCTTACCTAAACTGTTCACCTGGTTTGTTTCTCTCAGAAGTCATCAATTTACCAGTGATCCCAAGCCAAGATTTCCAACCCTCGGTTTACCAGCTCCTGGGTCACTCCAACCTCATCCATGGGTCCCGAAGTGGACAAGCCCTCCCAACAGAATAGGTATGGTATAGACCCCAAAACTCCATGATCTGCCTCCAGGAAGCCACCATAGACATCGTCACCTAGTACCCCCAAAGATTTTGATCCATACTCCTTCAGTGGGGAAATATTAGATACAGGGTGGTTGTCCTTCCCATGCCTGCATAGGTCCCCATAGAGGAGGTTGGAAAGACATCAGGCAACCATTAGACACCTATGAAGACAGAAAATCAGATACCATTAGACCCCAAATTGAGCATGCACAGACACAAGCCCTGTAGGCCCAGATAAAACCAATATCTTGGACACACCCACCTTAGATACATCACCCAGGTGGGCCTAATCCAGCCAATGGGGTCAACCAATACCATCAACCACGCCTCCCCAAGCCAGAGGTTTGAAATATCCTGACTGCAGGAAGGCCTCGCTCTCTTGCCCTGCTCCGAGTTTAAGGTGACCAGATGTCCTGCTTTTGGCAGGACAGTCCCGATTTTTAACAATTTGTCCCACATCCTGCGGCGTTTAAAAAAAGTCCCAATTTTTTTAAAGAATGCACAACAAGCTAGGGAATGGTGGGAGAACGGGAAGGGAATCTACATAATACATAACACCATTCAAACAGCTGCTGATTTGTTGCCCATAGATGTGGAAAATATTGTTATTAAAATATATTCTTATTTCTATATATACACTGTGCACGTTGAAATGCTTAAAGAATTTTGTTAAACTGCGGAAGTCGAATATCAGAAAATACTTGGAGACAGTAAAAAAGCGCTGGTTACCTCTTTTGCCAGCTGTCAAAAGAATTTTGAAAAAAAAAAAAAAAACGACCCTTTGAAACCCTACGTTTTATAACAGGATAAATGTCCTAGAATTTTAGAAGAGTTTTTTGAAAAAGAATCTTCAAAAATTTGGCTAGAGTTTGTACACAAACAGCTTTTTTTCAAAATGTTATAAAACTTATTGAAGGTGACAAAATTTCGGTAACTGAAGTAGCAAATGAAGTTAATAATTTAAAATTTCAGTGTCAAGAGCGGTTAGAAAATAATTTTCTTCCATTAACTATCCATAATAGTCTAAGCCAGCTCGAAGAACAAGGTGCAATAAGTCATGCAGGTATCATGAATCACATTAAAAAGTTCTACAGTAACTGCATAGATTATTTAGAAGAGTGGATGGTACATTAAAATGATATTGAACATTTTCAATATGAAAAACATCTCCTGTGTTAAAAAAGGATATGAGTAAAGAGGATATGAAACACATCTCCTGTGTTAACAATGTTTCCCCACCAAACAACCGCAAAGCTGAAGAAAACTGTAATTCAATCCATCAAATAGAGATCTCCCCCCACTCCACCCCCGCTACCCTCCCTTTATGCCTTTAGACTTTCAGTGTGGCCTCCTTGTGAGTAACTCCCAACCAGTTCAGATGGAGTGCCACGTGCTGCCCCCTGAGTCAGAAGTCTCGAATTGGTGGTCCTCCAGGACTGTGTGGCTTCACTCCTGACATCAACTTTGATCTTTTCTTTCTTCAGGTTCAACTTGAATTAAAAAAAAAATTTATTGGGGGCTCTTACAGCTCCTACAACAATCCATACATCAATTTAAAAAATCATTTTATTAGGGACACATACAACTCCTACTACAATCCATACATATATCAATTGTGTAAAGCACATTTGTACATTCGTTGCCCTCATCATTCTCAAAACATTTGCTCTCCATCCAAGCCCCTAGCAACAGGTCCTCATTTTTCCCCTCCCTCCCTCCCTCCCTCCCTCATGAACCCTTGATAATTTATAAATTATTATTTTGTCATATCTTGCTCTGTCCCATGTCTCCCTTTCTTCACTTTTCTGTTGTATGTCCCCCAGGGAGGAGGTCACATGTAGATCCTTGAAATAGGTTCCCCCTTTCCAACTCGCCCTCCCTATGCCCTCCCACTATCACCACTCACACCACTGGTCCCAAGGGCATCATCCGCCCTGGCTTCCCTGTGTTTCCAGTTCCCATCTGTACCAGTGTACCTCCTCTGGTCTAGTCAGGCTTACAAGGTAGGATTCAGATCATGACAGTGGGAGAGGGAGGAGCAAGCATTTAGGAACTAGAGGAAAGTCAATCACATTTGTGCATATGTTGCCATCATCATTTTCTTTCTTTAAACATTTTATTGGGGGCTCAGACAGCTTGTATCACATCCATACATCCATCCATTGTGTCAAACATATTTGTACATATGTTGCCATCATTATTTTCAAAACATTTTCTTTCTACTTGAGCCCTGATATCAGCTCATTTGCTTTCTCCCTTCCCCTCCCTCCCTCATCAACCCATGATAATTTTTTTTCATTTCTAACACCAACTGCTCACTCCCTTCACCCACTTTTCTGTTGTCTACCCCTCTGAGAGGGGGTTATTTGTAGATCCTTGTGATTGGTACCCCTTCCTCCCCCCCATCTTCCCCTTACTCTCCTGGTATCGCTACTCTCATTATGGCTCCTGAGGGGTTTATCTGTCCTGGATTCCCTGTGTTCCCAGCTCTTATTTGTAGCAGTATATATGCTCTGCTCTAGCTGGATTTGTAAGGCAGAATTGGGATCATGATGGGGGGGGGAGGGGAGGAAGCATTAAAGAACTAGAGGAGAGTTATATATTTCATTGCTGGTATACTGTACCCCGACTGGCTCGTCTTTTCCTTGTGACACTTCTGTAAAGGGGTGTCGAATTATCTACAGATGGGCTTTGGGTCTCCACTCTATATGATTTTTTGTTTTGTGTCTTTGATACCTGATACCTGATCCCATCAATACCTCATGATCACACAGGCTGGTGTACTTCTTCCATGTGGGCTTTGTTGCTTCCCAACTAGATGGCCACTTGTTTATCTTCAAGACTTTAAGACCCCAAACGTTATATCTTTTGATAGCTGGCACCATCAGCTTTCTTCACCAAATTTGCTTATGCACCCAATCATCATTTTCAAAGCATGTTCTTTCTACTTGAGCCATTGGTATCACCTCTTTTTTCCCCTCCCTCCCCCACCGACCCACCCTCATGAACCACTGATAAATTATAAATTATTATTTTCTTATCTTGCACCGTCTGCTGTCTTACTTCACGCACGTTTCTTTCTTCCTTCCTTTTTTTCTCACCCACATCTCTGCTGTTCCTTCCCTCGGGGTGTGTGTGTGCTAGGGTGTGTGTGTGCTGGGGTGTGTGTGGGGGGTGGGGTGTGTGTGTACTGGGGTGTGTGCGTGCTGCGGTGTGTGTGTGCTGGGGTGTGTGTGTGTGCTGGGGTGTGTGTGGGGTGTGTTTGTGCTAGGGTGTGTGGGGTGGGGTGTGTGTGTGCTGGTGTGTGTGTGTGTGCTGGGGTGTGTGTGCTGGGGTGTGTGTGTTGGGGTGTGTGGGGTGTGTGTGTGCTGGGGTGTGTGTGGGGGTGGGGTGTGTGTGTGCTGGGGTGTGTGTGTGGTGGGGTGTGTGTGTGCTGTGTGTGCTGTGTGCTGTGTGTGTGTGTGGTGGGGTGTGTGTGTGGTGGGGTGTGTGTGTGCTGGCGTGTGTGTGGGGTGGGGTGTGTGTGTGGGGTGTGGTGTGTGTGGGGTGGGGTGTGTGTGTGTGCTGGGGTGTGTGTGTGCGGGGGTCTGTGTGTGCGGGGGGGTGTCTGTGTGGGGTGGGGTGTGTGTGTGTGCTGGCGTGTGTGTGTGCTGGGGTGTGTGTGTGCGGGGGTCTGTGTGTGCGGGGGGGTGTCTGTGTGGGGTGGGGTGTGTGTGTGTGCTGGCGTGTGTGTGTGCTGGGGTGTGTGTGTGTGCTGGGGTGTGTGTGTGCTAGGGTATGTGTGGGTGCTGGGGTGTGTGTGTGTGCTGGCGTGTGTGTGTGCTGGGGTGTGTGTGTGCTGGGGTGTGTGTGTGCTGGGGGTGTGTGGGGTGGGGTGTGTGGGGTGGGGTGTGTGTTTGCTGGGGTGTGTGTGGGGTGGGGTGTGTGTGTGCTGGGGGCTGTGTGGGGTGTGTGTGTGCTGGGGGGTGTGTGGGGTGGGGTGTGTGTATGGGGTGGGGTGTGTGTATGGGGTGGGGTGTGTGTGTGCTGGGGTGTGTGTGTCCTGGGGTGTGTGTGTGGGGTGTGTGTGTGCTGGGGTGTGTGTGCGGTAGGGGGTGTGTGTGCTGGGGTGTGTGTGTGCTGGGGTGTGCGTGTGGGGTGGGGTGTGTGTGTGGGGTGGGGTGTGTGTGTGCTGGGGTGTGTGTGTGCCGGGGTATGTGTGTGTGCTGGCGTGTTTGTGCTGGGGTGTGTGTGTGCTGGAGTGTGTGTGTGCCCTGGAGTATGTGTGTGCTGGGGTGTGTGTGTGCTGGGGTGTGTGTGTGCTGGGGTGTGTGTGTGGGGTGGGGTGTGTGTGGGGTGGGATGTGTGTGTGCTGGGGTGTGTGTGCTGGGGTGTGTGGGGGGTGGGGTGTGTGTGTGTGTGCTGGGGTGTGTGTGTGCTGGGGTATGTGTGTGCGCTGGGGTGTGTGTGGTGTGGGGTGTGTGTGCTGGGGTGTGTGTGTGCTGGGGTGTGTGTGGGGTGGTGTGTGTGTGGGTGGGGTGTGTGTGTGCTGGGGTGTGTGTGGGGTGGGGTGTGTGTGCTGGGGTGTGTGTGGGGTGGGGTATGTGTGGGGGGAGGGGTGTGTGTGTGCTGGGGTGTGTGTGTGTGCTGGGGTGTGTCTCGGTTGGGGGGTGTGTGCGGGGTGGGGTGTGTGTGTGCTGGGGTGTGTGTGTGTGTGCTGGGGGTGTGTGTGCTGGGGTGTGTGTGGGATGGTGTGTGTGTGTGCTGGGGTGTGTGTGTGCTGGTGTGTGTGTGTGCTGGGGTGTGGGGGGGTGGGGTGTGTGTGTGCTGGGGTGTGTCTCGGTTGGGGGGTGTGTGTGGGGTGGGGTGTGTGTGTGCTGGGGTGTGTGTGTGTGTGCTGGGGGTGTGTGTGCTGGGGTGTGTGTGGGATGGTGTGTGTGTGTGCTGGGGTGTGGGGGTGTGGGGTGTGTGTGTGCTGGGGTGTGTGGGGGTGGGGGTGTGTGTGCTGGGGTGTGTGTGGGGTGGGGTGTGTGTTGTGGGGTGGGGTGTGTGTGTGCTGGGTGTGTGTGTGCTGGGTGTGTGTGGGGTGGGGTGTGTGTATGGGGTGGGGTGTGTGTATGGGGTGGGGTGTGTGTCTGCTGGGGTGTATGTGGGGTGGGGTGGGGTATGTGTGTGCTGGGGTATGTGTGTGTGTGTGGTGGGGTTATACATCAATCATTGCGATGAATTTACACATGAGCAATCGATGGTCTGTTCTGAAGTCTGCCTGTTTTATCTGCTGATATTGAGCTTCTCCATTATCTCTTCCCACAGATATATTTAATTTGATTTCTGTGTATTACATCTGGAGACGTTCATATGTATATATTCACCTTTTGTGTTGTTGAGAAAAAGATAATTGAGATGAAGTTAGTCTTGCAAAATTCTAGCATCCAAATCTGGCTTCATTTCTATCTCCAAAGGCGTATTTTCCAATGACGGTTCCTTCGTCTTTGTTTCCAACTTTGCATGCCAGTCACCAGTAATTATCAATGCATCTTGACGGAATGCTCCTAGTCTGGAAGCTCTACTGAGACCTGCTCGCTGTGGGTGACCCTGCTGGCATTTGAAACACCAGTGACCTCACCTCCAGTATCACAGCAACACACAGGCCACCACCAGACAAATTGACATGTCCATAAAATTGACATTATTGAGTTTGCTGTTGAGAATTTTTTAAATAGTTTTACATACTCTCAGTCGACTTTGATCTGTATTGTATTCAGAGTGGCTTCTTAACATATTGTTGTTAGTGTACTTCTTTAGGTTAATATTTTTATAGCTTGAATTCGACTTTGATATCAAGATCATAACCATTGTTTTCTTGCTGTCTCAATTTTTCTTTTTAATTTTTGTTTAAATTGTTTTATTAGGGGCTCATACAACTCTTATCACAATCCATACATACATCAATTGTGTAAAGCACATTTGTATATTCATTGTCATCACCATTCTCAAAACATTTGCTCTCCACTTAAGCCCCAGGCATAAGCTCCTCATTTTTCCCCTCCCTCCCTGCTCCCCCTCCCTCATAATTTATAAATTATATAAATTTATAAATTTTGTCATATCTTACACTATCCAATGTCTCCCTTCACCTACTTTTCTGTTGTCCATTCCTCAGGGAGAAGGTCACATGTAGATCCTTGTAGTCAATTTCCCCTTTCCAACTCACCCTCCCTGTACCCTCCCAGTATCACCACTCTTGCCACTGGTCCTGAAGGGATCATCTGCCCTTGATTCCCTGTTTCCGGTTCCTATGTGTACCAGTGTCCATCCTCTGGTTTAGCCAGACTTGCAAGGTAGAATTTGGATCATGAGAGTGGGGGGTGGATCGGGAGGAATCATTTAGGAACTAAAGTTGTATGTTTCATTATTGCTACATCACACCGATTGGCTCCTCTTCTTCCCAAGACCCTTTTGTAAGGGGATGTCCAGTGGCCTACAAATGGGCTTTGGGTCTGCACACTGCACTCCCCCCCTCCTCATTCACTATAAGATTTTTTGTTCTTTGATGCCTGATAACTGATCCCTTTGGCACCTCGTGGTCACACAGGCTGGTGTGCTTCTTCCATGTGGGCTTTGTTGCTTCTGAGCTAGATGGTCGCTTGTTCACCTTCAAGCCTTTAAGACCCCAGATGCTGTATCTTTTTATAGCCGGTCTTTTTTCCTTTTTAAAGGATATATGGATATGTTATTTTAGTTGTGCATTGTGTTTTGGAATATTACATGTGTTGAAGAAGTTAGTTCTTGCTTTGACCCTTCATATTAAAAAAACCCAACTTTAACATTGTCAATTACACTTATCCAGTAAGTCTTTTTTAAACTACCCAGTTACAAAATCCCTGAAATATATAGTTCTATTACCTTATTCCTCATCACTGAATCTGTTTTGTTTTTTACTAGGACATATAACAGCAAAAAATATTATAGTATATATCCAAATAAGCAGTAATGTATTATATGATATTGGATATTATATAGCCACATACTCAGTAAAGGGAGAGTACATTTATCAAATTATTCCATAACCCTATAAGGTGATTCACTTATTTTTTTTCTTTTAACCTCAATTATAGTTGCAATGTCATTTTTTCATTGAGTACCCAGAGGGAACAGTGCATTATTCTCAATGTCAATGCTTTACTTCTCCCCCACTTGTATCCTTTTTAGAAATAAAATTAAAGAGCAAAGGAAAGCTTCTCAAATTTGTGGCATGTAAAAATTTATATATATAAAATACCTGAGAATCAAGTTTAAAAGGAATGTATAGGGCATATGTGAAGAAAATAGTGAAACTTTACAGAGCAAGAAAGAAGGTAGCTCAACTAAATTGAAGAAATAACATTTTACTGAAAGTCACATAGTGGGAAGAAAGAAGTGGATTTTGAACTATTGACCTTGAGGATTGCAGCCCAATGTGTAATCATTCTGCCACCGGGGCCTCTGGCAAGTCCCCACCTAATTTAAAATAAAAAGTTTTTAAAGTTTGTGTGAATATGTATGTAATTCTCAGAACACAGACACTCCTCAGAAGAAAGGCAAGGCTCACTAATCCTGTCAAGATTTACAGTCTTGTAACACCCCAGAGATGGTCTACCCTGTCCTTTAGGGTCACCATAAGTCAGCATCGACTTGATGCCAATGAGAGGTGAGACTTATATTTCAGATCATCAATTTTGTATTCAACAACTTTGCTCAGCACATCTAGTATTTTGCCCTGCCCCACCCCCTTGATTTCTCTTCTCCCTCTTGGAGAAGACTATCTTCCCTTAATCCAAGTGGATACCTATCTACCCTCTAACGCATTGCTTCATTTTCCTTCCTGATTTCACTCCTTCCAGTAACCATCAAAGTTTGTCTCTTTTGAAAACCAGGGGGTTTTCCTTTATAACCTTTATACAATATTTGTCTTTTTTCCCTTCCCACCCCATCCCCCTCCCCCTCCCTCATGAACCCTTGATAATTTATAAATTATTTTGTCATGTCTTACACGGTCTGATGTCTCCCTTCAACCACTTTTCTATTGTCCATCCCCCAGAGAGGAGGTTATATGTAGAGCATTGGGATCGGTTCTCCCTTTCTACCCCACCTTTATTCCACCCTTCCAGTATTGCCACTCTCACTACTGGTCCTGAGCGGTTCATCTGACCTGGATTCCCTGTTTCCAGTTCCTATCTGTACAAGTGTACAGCCTCTGGTCTAGCCAGATTTATAAGGTAGAATTGGGGTCATGATGGGATGGGGTGGGGTGGGGTGGGGTGGGGTGGGGTGGGGTGGGGCAGGGCGGGGCAGGGCGAGAAAGCATTTAAGAACTAGAGGAAAGTTGTATGTTTCATCATTGCTACATTGCACCCTGACTGGCTTGTCTCCTCCTCATGACCCTTGTGTAAGGGGATGTCCAGTTGCCTACAGATAGACTTTGGGTTCCCACTTCCCACTCCCTCTCATTCACTATGATTTCATTTTTTGTTCTTTGATGCCTGATTCCTGATCCCTTCGACACCTTGTGATCACACAAGCTGGTGTGCTTCTTCCATGTGGGCTTTGTTGCTTCTGAGCTAGATGGCCGCTTGTTTGCCTTCAAGTCTTTAAGACCCCAGATGCTATTTCTTTTGATAGCCGGCCACTATCAGCTTTCTTAACATTTGCTTATGCAAGCATTTGTCTTCAGTGATCATGTCAGGAAGGTGAGCATCACAGAATGCCAATTTAATAGAACAAAGTGTTCTTGCATCAAGGGAATACTTGAGTGGAGACCCAATGTCCATCTGCTACCTTAAGACTAAACCTATAAATATATGCATAGATCTATTTCCACATCCTCATAAATATATTTACATATGTACATGTCTTTATTTAAACCTCTGTAACTGCCCTTTGCCTCCTAGTTCTTTCCTCTATTTCCTTTTACTTTCCTCTTGTCCCATTATGATGCTCAGCCTTCATTTGGGTTTCAGTAATTCCTCTCGGTTACATTACGCTTGATCAAGCCCTACCAGGCCTCCTACACCCACCTCGCCACCAATTTAGGATCACTTGTGGTTTCCTTGTCCCTGAGTTTGTTAACACCACCTCCTTTCCCGAACCTTCCCTTCTCCCATGTCCTCCCAGAACTGTCACTCCCATTGTTTTCTCCTCCAGATTTTTTATCCAGCTTATCTTATCTAGATAGACCTGCAGAGATAATAGTGTACACCAAAACAAGACAGAGCAAAACAGAGCAACAAAAGAAAAAATCAACCAAAAAAATAGCAAAGTCTGTAACTAGTTCAAAGTGTTTGTTGACCTGTAGGAGTGTTTTCCTTTCAAGTCTTATGGGGTACCATGTCCTGACCCCAAAGTCTACTTTTGTTTCTCCCTCAGGACTTTCTTGCTCTGCTCCCATTGCTGCTCTGTTGCACGCCCTTAGTGTTTTGCCTTAGTATGATGGGGTCAGATAGGGCTCACTTCCCACACTGTGTCTCCAGTGTTGTCCCTGGTAGAACTATAGGTCAGTGATGGATGTTGTAACTCATAGTGGGCTTGGCCATATGGTCCTGTGTTTTGGCTGCTCTGAGCAGGAATGTCATCCTCAAGGCTTGGTGGGCCAGGATGTGTTCCTCTCTCTTCCTCCCCCTTCATTTGCTCCTGTGTGCTCTGATCAGACATGTCCCTCTCCCTGAACTGTAGCTTCAGTGCTATCCTCTGAAGTGAATTCTTCTGTGGGGAGGGGGGCCAATCCATGTAGTTGTGATTGGAGCTGGCCAATCAGACTTCTCTCTCTACTGGTACTCTGCTTCATGCCAGTATGTTACATTCACATCTTGGAGCACCAGGTTGAAGTCTGGTCCCTTTCTCCTTGTGGAGATATAAACAATACCCTCCCCTTAGGTGGGTTAGTGCCCTGTTCCCCTGCTATGATTTTTTTTTATTTCCCCCCCTCTATTTTAGTTGGCTACCATATGTATCCCTGGATTTGGTCTGGCCCCTACCATACTACCTGGACCTATTAGCATAATTGTTAGGTAGCTTAGCCTAGGGAATTGGGAAATCCATTTACGCATGCCCAGGAGAGCCAGCAAGACAAAAGCTGGATTTTTCCCGCTGGTGGGCTTGGATGGGCGTTACACCTGGAGCAGCCCACCTGGGCCGGGTGATTGCAATTCAGCCAATGGAATTGACCTGGGGTCGTTCACCACACCTCCCCCGGGAACCCTTGAAAAGGCAGGGACCGGAAGGGAGAGGTTCTCTTGGGCTCTTGGGCGCCTGGTCTCTTGGTCTTTTGTCTTGTCTTGCTTGGGCGGTCTGGTCGTCTTCGTGGGAGGAGAGATCCTTGCATGTCCTGGAGCAGTCTCTGCCAGGCAGCATGGTCAAAGGAATCCTATGGGTGCCGCGTAAAACCTGAAGCTTCTTTGAACTTTCATTAAATTCACTTGGATCACGAGCCCGGCTTCGGCGTGAAATCTTTCTCGCATGGAGCTAAGGACCGAGGCTGAGATTTAGGCCGGAGAGAGACACCTAACATAAGTGGTGCCGTGACTCGGATGTACAACACCGCGTGCAACTGAGGAGTTCAGGCTGAAGTGCTCCGGCAACGTCTGGGAGATGGACGGCTCCTCGAGGCGACCCATGAAGACATCAGTAACGTATTCCCGTACCCCTCTCCTCCTTTTGGTGTTCGGGATTTTATGTCTGTCTCTCTGTGCTTGCCTTCTTGGGAGTTTGCGTCTTCCCCAGGCTGGATTGCTGGGAGGGGGCTGGGACGCTGTTCCCTGAAGGCCATTCCCCAAGCCTCTTTGCGTCTCAATTGCCCCATGCTGATCCCTCTAGGTCGCAAGTGGCGGCCGCCATTTTCCGGACCATGTGAGTTGCGGAGCCATAGCAACATGGCCCCACCTGGTGTCTGCCATTTTTGCTACGGGTCAACAGCACGTGACCCTGCCAAGATGGCGCCCACCTCTCCAACCGCATGGTGGGGCAGTGCCTGGTTAGCTAGCCCCTCCTCCGGTTCCAGGAGCTAGCCCCTGCTCTAGTCCCGGATCCCAATGTTCCCCTTTCCCCCCTTTACCCTTTCAGCTCCCCCTGGTCTTCCAAACATGCTGCGTTGGTGTTCTGCCTGTGTGGGTTTGTTCCTTAATACCGGCTGGTCTTCCGTGGCCCAGGCCGAGGCCCAAGGCATTCGGAAGCCAGGCCCGAGTAACAGTTGTTAACTTCCGCCTTCCAGTGATGCTGCCTCTGACATTTTCTGGAAAAGCTCTTAATACGGTTCCACCCCTAGGATGCTCCAGCCAGAGATCCCGATTCTTTAGAGGTTCCCGAGCTGCCAGAGAGACGTCGCCCTTCCCTTCAGAGATTTGGAAGTCTGCTCCTGCCAGCAGGCGTCTCTGAAGGCCGGGGTGCCACGCTATGCAGTGGCTCTGAGAGTTTGGAATCTGGAAGCGGTCAGACCAGAATGTCGCGACTGGTCTCTGACTCCTCCCTTGGGCGGGGGCACCTGCCTGAGGCCTCAGATTCAGGACACTCGGACGTGGGCGCTGAATCTGCGATTACCCAACCTCGAGGCATCGAGCTCCTGGTAATCTTCGTGTTGTTTGCTTTCCAGATGGGACAGACCAGCTCGATACCAATCCCCAGGGATTGCCCCCTCGGATGCATCCTGTTCAATTGGGAAAGTGGTGGGAGGTGCTGTATATTAGAGCATTCTTCCTTTTAAGGAGAAATAGGGATCTCTGTGCCCAGTGCACCCAGGACCCCCTGAGGGACCCTAGACAAGAGGAAAACTGTTGCTTCAACCCTGAAGCAGCCCAGAGTATTCTACCTGTAGTAGAGGCAGCGGGGGAACACGGTCCCCAAGCAATTTACAAACCTTTCACCCTAACTGAACTCAAGCAAATTAAAAGTGACTTGGGCAGTTACTCTAACAAACCCAACAGTACATAGGACACTTCCAGCACCTCACCCTAGCCTGTGATTTAACCTGGAAAAATGTCATGATCATACTAGGACAGACCATGGATTTCGAGAAAGAACGTGTGTTCAAAGGTGCCAGAAAGTTTGCAGAGGAGTTACATGTGATGAATGAAAAATACCCTGTAGGGGAAACTGCATTACCCTTCACAGACCCTGCGTGGAGTTACAGTGAGCCTCAGCACAAGTGGGCACGGGAACATTTCCTGATGTGCATCACGGGTGGACTAAAGTCAGGCAGGCAAAAGGCCATTAATTATGCCAAGGTGACAGCGATTCACCAGGGACCTACCGAGTCTCCTGTAAGCTTCTTAGAGAGGCTAAAGGAAGCCCTAAAGAATCATGCTGCTGTAGATATTGATTCCTATGAGGGGCAAGTCCTGCTCAAGGACAAATTCCTCACACAGGCTGCACAGGACATTCGCAAGAAAGTCCAAAAACTAGTGCAAAGGCCTGCAGGAGCTACCCTGGAGGAGATGGTTGCTTGTGCCAACACGGCTTTTTACAATAGGGATCAGGAGAGCGAGGCTCGAGCCCAGGAAAAGGAGGAAAGGACATTAGGCATGCCCAGATATTAGCTGCACTCAATAGCCGATGCCCGTCGAATGCCTCCTAGGTTTCCCAGACTTTTAAACCAGGTACCAAGTGCTACATCTGCCGGCGACCGGGTCATTGGGCTAGGAACTGCCCTGACCGGAACGAACCTCCTCAGACGCCATGCATCCATTGTAAGCAGACTGGCCACTGGGCTGGCCTCTGTCCTAAGGCCCAAAACCTGGAGGGGAGGCACCCACAGGCCAGCTGGCACCTGACATTGGAAGAGGAGGATTGAAGGCACCTGGTCCGGACGGCCCAGCAGCAAAAGGTAACTGACTGGTCTGAAACCTAGGGTGGGCATCGACATGGCAGGAAAGTCAGTAAGCTTCCTTTTAATACTGGAGCCACTTCTGTCCTTATTTCCTTCCCTGAAGCCCTGACACCCCGCACCTGCTCTATCTGGGGAGTGTCAGGAAGCCTGTAGTTAAGCATTTTACTGAGTCTCTCAGATGTCTTGGGATAACTTCTATTTTTCTCACAGCTTCCTAGTGATACCTGAATGTCCAGCTCCTCTCATAGGTTGAGACCTGCTGTCCAAACTGCACACCTGCAGTCATTGGGCCTAATCCAGGTCCCTCTAAAGCTTCCAGTTGTTCCTCACAGTGGAGGAGCCTCAGATTCCCCCACAGGAACCATGGGAACAGACGAATACTCCTGTGAGCCACTGGACGGTCTGAGGATGAGATTTCATTGCCACCCCAGGACAGATAAGTCTACCTCAAACCCCTCACAGCCTTTAGACCAGTGAATACCTTTCCTCCATTCCTGTGTTTACAATGACCAAAGTCTGTGACACTAACCTAACTTCAAGGGCACTGCCACCTTACAATCTTACCCATGTCTCACTTAATCTGTTCACCTGTTTGTTTTCCAGTTCTCAGGTTACAAAGGCCTCTAAACCCAGTGTGCCAGCTTCAGGACCACCGCCTCCAGAAAAACCCACCTCGACCTTATCTATCCTGGGCTCTTAATGGACAACCCCTTCTAACAGAGTAGGAAGGGTATGGACCCAAAACCCCCCTACGCCCTTTTGTCAGCAGGAAGCAGCTAGAGATGTCGTCGCCCAGTACCCCAAAGATTTGGGTCCATATCTCTTCAGGGGGGAATGTTAGGTAGCTTAGCCTAGGGAATTGGGAAATCCATTTACGCATGCCCAGGAGAGCCAGCAAAAGACAAAAGCTGGATTTTCCCGCCGGTGGGCTTGAATGGGCGTTACACCTGGAGCAGCCCACCTGGGCCGGGTGATTGCAATTCAGCCAATGGAATTGACCTGGGGTCGTTCACCACACCTCCCCCAGGAACCCTTGAAAAGGCAGGGACCAGAAAGCTCTTGGGCGCTTGGTCTTTTGTCTTGTCTTGCTTGGGCGGTCTGGTCGTCTTCGTGGGAGGAGAGAGATCCTTGCGTGTCCCGGAGCAGTCTCTGCCAGGCCGCATGGTCAAAGGAATCCTATGGGTGCCACGTAAAATCTGATGCTTCTTTGAACTTTCATTAAATTCACTTGGATCACGAGCCCGGCTTCGGCGTGAAATCTTTCTCGCGTGGAGCTAAGGACCGAGGCTGAGATTTAGGCCAGAGAGAGAAACCTAACATAATCTCTTTGTTGTTGAAAGGTTTCTAATCTTTCATTTATATTTTTCATAGCCCTCTCGATATTTTTCTTCTTTCTGTTGAAAGTATGAATTTGATTCTTTTATATTCTTTTTCTGGTTAATCCAATACCCCTTATTTCTCTGGATATTAGTCTGGGTGGTGGTCACCTGTTTGTGCTAGATTTTCCTATTTTGTGTGCGTGGACTGAGATTGACTATTGCCTCTGTGACATCATGATGTAGGGATAGGAAGAGGGCTGGGTCTTGTGGGGAGAGTTGACTCTGTCAAATGGTTCAAGAAAGGCATAATAAAAACAAAAGCAAAACATCAGCAACAATGAGAACACAAGTTAGAAAGGAACAGAGTAAGATAAACTTGCGTACCACTACATGAACAGGCACTCCACATACGCCACACAACACACCCAGAGCCAGCCCCCGGACTCTCTCAGTTACCAGTATGTACTTATCAGGGGGCTGTCTGGATTGCGTACAGTTGGAACGTGCCCACCAGTCAGTAAGGCTGGAATCTGGCATAGTTTCTGGTCAACAGGAGGTGTAGACAGTAAGGAATTCTCTCCCCTCTCTGGTGTAATGTGTCTCTGTGCTGGTGGTTTATCAAAACATCACAGATTGTGGTGATGATTATACAGCTTTTCTTGATGTTATCGAACTACTGAATTGTATGATATGTGAGTTATGCATCAATAACACTGTTGGGGGATGAATTAGAAGATAGCCACAAGAAAAACAAAACTTGCTATTTTTTTTAACTCTTAGACTCCCAATCCCATGACTCACTAATGTGGATATCAGGAGCTGTGGGTATTATGATTGGTGTCTTCCCTGTCGAAGTTGTTAGTTTATCAATACAAAAGGAGAAAGTGAAAATAAAACAAAACAAGCCAAGCAGCTACTTTAAACCAAGATGCTTCATTCCCTTTTGCCAATTCTGTCTACCCTGGGCTGTACATTTTTCCTTCCTGGGTTTCCCCACTGCCTTGAGTATGTGAAGGGAGGGGCATAAGCAGCCACTGGGTGCCCCAGGTATGGTCTAGTTACTGTCAGGTTCACCTGGAAGGTGTAGAGAACCAACGTTGGCCTACCACTTTCTTGTTACTCTGCAAGGTTCGCACAAACTTTTGAAGGTTTGTTTTAGGTTTTTTTTTTGTTTGTTAAAAAAAACTAAAACAAACGAGGAAATTGAGGTCTAGAGATTGAGTAGTTTGCATAAAGACATACAAATAAGCTTTCAAAGTATAAGATAGGTTTCCAAGCCAGTGTTCATACATTAATTTCTAAGTATTATATAATTCCAAATAAACACAAATGAGTTTTTTGTTTTTTAGCTTCCAAGAAACAAAACAAACCTCACTGCCATCAACTTGCTTTTGAATCATAATAATGCTATAGGACAGGGTAAAACTTCCCTGGTATGTTTCTGAGGGTATAATCCTCATAAGCAGGGTACTTGGGAGGCAGTTGATAGGTATAAAACGCTGATCTTTCTATTAACCCAACTCAGAACCCACTATGCCACCTGGGTTCTTTGTTGAACTCATTGAAGTGACTCTCTAAGAAATTAAATAAGGTAAGGGATACTTTTTATAATGGTAACAACCTAAATATTGTATAGAATCCTCAAACTGTCTCATTTCATGTATATTTTAAGTGGAAAAATTCTGAACCACATTTAATGTTTTATGTGTACCTTCAAACACAGACAGCTACTGAACAATTTTTGTGTAGTGGAACAAAGCATTGTAGCAGGTTACCATCTGTACCTGAATAGAGTAGGTTCTGTGGACTTGCCTTTGAACCCTGGGAGTCATTAGAGCCTACTAACTGACCTGCTGACATTCTACACATGTGCCCCTGTGGGGGGAGGCTCACAGCCATCCTCCCAGTTGCCAGACTGCAGTAGGCCCCACTCCCTGCTGTAAAAGACAATGGATGCCTGCAGACAGCTATTTGGTTCCAGTAGGTGGGGTATACACCCTACTGATAATGGTTCCTATGGAGATCTAGGGAATAGGTCAAAGTTAAGCCTCCATCCTAAACCTGGGATCTGCCCATCTTGTCACATGTATAACCCCAATCCCTCCCCTTCCTATTGCGTGTATGTCCCTAAAACACCCCCCTCTCATTACTGTATTACCCAAAGGACAGCCCCTTCCAGTGACATATGTCCTTACTTGTAATTAGGGGGCTTGCACGCCCCCAGAGAATAGAAAAGGGGCCTGGGCTTGCATTAAATCTTTTTTTCCATGTGTACCATCAAGTGGAGCAGAGGTGAGCATGCTACCATGAATTGTGTCTGACTCCATTTATTTCAATACTTCTATCTCTCATGCTCTCTATAACTTTACTATGATCTTTACTTATTATCGCTGTACAATTGCGCCTACCGGACCCGTAATGTGTTAGGGGCTGGCTTCCCCTGACATGCCCCTGCATCCATCAGCTGTGGCCTTCCTGTTTCATTAGTTCCAGAAGCTACCAGAGTCAGGAAAAGCTTTCGGCTTAACATCTGACCCATGGACTTGAACCCAACTGGACTTACAACTGTATGAGCTACTTTCTTTATATAATTTATATATGTAATATCCATCTCTATATCTACCTACCTACAGCTCCCTAGTTTTGCTCCTCTAGAGAATCCAGCATAACATAATGTGTGGAATTTTCTTGAGAGTCTAGGATTCAGCAAATACTGATTGAAAAAGCCTGGTGGAGGTCAAGGTGGGGAAAACACCAGTGAAGGCTCGTTTACCCTTCTCTGCCTGACACAGCACCACGATTCTCTGGAGAGTGGGAAAGAAGAAGTAAAAGGGAGATTTGGGGGAAAATGGTCACTTTAACTCTAAATCAGGAGGTGGGGGTATCTTTCCTTGAGATTGCTTCAGGCAGGTTCATAGAAAAGGTGATAGGATGTTGCTTGGTTTTTCTGTCTTGTTTTTGTGCATGTTATTATCTCTGCAGGTCTGTCAAAATAAGATAGGCTGGGTGAACAATCTGGAGGAAAAAACCAGATGGACAGTTGTGGGGGGGGGGTGGACATGGGAGAAGGGAAAGTGGGGGGAGGGAAGGTAGTGGTGTTAACAAACCCAGGGACAAGGCAACAACAAGTGATCCAAATTGGTGGTGAGGAGAGTGTGGGAGGCCTGGTAGGGCATGATCAAGGGTAATGGAACCAAGAGGAATTGCTGAAACCCAGGTAGGGACTGAGCATGAGAGTGGGACAGCAAGAAAGTCAAGGGAAATAGAGGAAAGAGCTCTCCTAAAGTGGGGTGTGCCCGCTAACTGACCATCAGGTCCATTGACTGCTTGCTGGACATCTCTCTGGAAGGGCTCCCATTCCTCTGTTGAGAACAGCACCTGGAGAAGTTGCTGGCAATTGTCCGAGGGGGGCTGATGCATGTGGAAAGCCATTTGTAGCAAAGAAATCAGACTTTGTGGTTTGTCAGGAAAAGGGATTTTGTTGATTCCAATTATGCAAATCCCTGGAAGAAAATGGGACATATCCCCAAAAAGGGACTCAGGGGTCTTCCCCAGGTGTTGGGGCTGCTGCTGAGTGATCCTTCTAGGGGGGTTGAGAAGACATGCCAGCCCTAGTGCGTGTGTTACGGGTGGGGGACTCTAAAAGGGGTCGTGATTATTTCTCTCTACAGCCCCGGGAACCTGATAGGGTGGCAGTGTGGTACCAAAGTGTCCTAAGCCAGCTCTCCCACTCCCAGAGTCCTCCTACAAAATGGGATAAGGCTGACAGGGAGGGAGTTGGGGGTGGGATGGCCTCCACCTCAGTGGTTTTGGGAACTTGGACCGGTTGTTTTTCCGGTACTGCCATGTTTCCTGAAATCTTGGAAACAAGAACCCTTTCTGTTGGGGGAGGGAGTAAGTCTTTTATATGTGCTGGCTTATTAGTGGCCATGTCAATCCACACATCAACTTTAGGGATCAGATCGGGATATCCAGGTTCCCGATAAACATAATTATGACCTCTGAGAAATAGGGGAAGGGAAAATGTGTCTTGTGTGGGCCAATCAGGGACTCCTTCTGCCCAATCACCTTTAAACAAATTGCGAAGTGTCCAGGCTTTAGGGTTGAAACCACATGCTCTTCGTGAGCACCTAGGGAAGGGGTCCTCCAATGACAGCCTGCGGGCCACATGCGGACAGCCGAGGACATTGATCCTGTCCTCTGGGTGTTTGTACCCAATTTGTTTTTTATTTTAACTTCCAAATAAGATATGTGCAGTGTGCATAGGAATTGGTTCATATTTTGTTTTTTTTTAAACTATAGTCCGGCACTCCAAATGGTCAGAGGGACAGAGAACTGGTCCCTGTTTAAAGAGTTTAAGGACCCCTGGCCTAGAGAAATCAGAAACCCCCTAATTCTGGGGAGAGCACTCCTATAAAGTAGGTCTCCTTTCTAAGCAGGCCCACACAGTGGCAGTCGGATCTTGGTACCACACTGCCGGGCTATCAGGTTTCCGGGGCTTTAGAGAGAGAAATACTCACACCCCTTTTTGAGTCCACCCCCCTACACACACACTAGGGCTGGCATGTCTTCTCAACCCACCGAGAAGGATCATTCGGCAGCAGCCACTCTCTGCTTGAGGAAAGTAGGCCCAACACCTGGGGAAAACACCTGAGTCCCCTTTTCTTTCAAGGATTAGTATAATTGGAATCAACAAAATCCTTTTTCCTGACAAACCACAAGGTCTGATTTCTTGGCTACAAACGGCTTTCCACATGCATCAGCCCCCTCGGACAATTGCCAGCAACTTCTCCAGGTGCTGTTCTCAACAGAGGAATGGGAGCCCTTCCAGAGAGAGGTCCAGCAAGCAGGCAATGGACCTGATGGTCAGCTAGCGAGCACTCCCCACTGAGAGAAATTCTTTTTGCCACTGTACGAACAATGTGGGATCCAAACTCCTCAAAAGGCCAATAGGGCTTAACCAGGTATCACCAGTTTCTCTTGCAGGCCTCAGTGGAACACCTAGGAAACCTATGAATTTATCTAAGGTCAGTGAGAATTTTCAGACCCCAAGAGAATGTCCGCCTGCCTTTTCAGAGTGGCTGATGGATGCCTCTGGGCTTTATATTCCTATCCACCCAGAGGCCTCCGAGGACAGGAGGGCAATAAGTATTGCCTTTATTACTCATCCTGCCTCAGACATGAAAAAGAAATGAGAACGGTTTGAAGGGAAAACTCTTAGTGATTTGGTAGAAGTGGCTCAGCGGGTATATAACAACAGAGATGACCCTACCATGACAGAGACAAAGAAACTAGCTAAAATACTAGTAATGGCCATGAGAGACCCCAGAGGCTCCGGAAAAGGAGATCAGGGCCCACTCAGAGAGAGGCTGACCTGTGTGCACTGCCAAGCCCTGAGGAAGGATCAATGTGCCTACTACAGAAAAGAAGGACATTGGAAAAATCCATGACTTGAAAACCCCAGGAGAGGTGGACGACCCTCCTCTAGAGAAGATGGCTCTCATTCTCACCTAGAAAAAACCCAAGGGAGAGACAGTAATGCTTGAAGAAGCTGAATGAAGGTGTCAGGACTCAGGATCCCAGGCTCATTCTCCATGTAGGGGGCCAGTCAGTAAATTTCTTAGTGGACACAGGGACCACCTTTCTCAGGTTCAACTAAGAGTACAGGCGCATTGTCAAGAGGAAAGATTTGAATTACAGTCAGTATATATGATTGCTTCCAGAGATAACTCACACCAGAAGGTTGGCATGGAGGTTTCCCTAGACAAGATAAAAAATATCTATCCGCCCTTTGTCCCAGTTAGCCACATGGTTTTCATGGCATTGGTTCTGGGCTCGGCTGTTGAGCCATTGAAAATGTTTTAGCAGGAGATGAGGCGGTGGCTTGTGGCCATCAGTGGAAGGACAAAATCTCCACAGTGGGCTTCCTGTTTCAATATACAGCCACCTATATCACCTCTGGGACATTATCATTGTCCTGGGCTCAGAATCGCCACCCCAGGTCTACAACACGCCTGACAGGTACACACTATTTCAATCAGGCTCTGGTTAGCCCCTCTTGATCACTTGGTGACATTGGAGTCCGGACAATGGAGTACCTTTACTTTCCAGATGAGAAAACTCACTCAAAAAGACACAGGTCTTGACCCACAGGCACACAACTGGTTAACAACAAAGCCATATTCACAGTGTCTGGAGCCAGAGTTCTGAGTCCCACATTCCTGTGCCCAGCCTAGCAGTCACTCTCTCCTGGACCCCCAAAACATCTGAGCAGATCCTACTCCCTGTTGCCCGTCCCGCCCCCAGAACATTTTATTTCAGAGGATCATACTGAATCTGCAGTTCTAGGAGAGGGACATATCTGATCGGAGCACATGGAGCAGATGAAGGGGAAGGAGGGGAGAGTGGAGCACATCCTGGCCCAAGAGGCCTAGAGGATGATGTTCCCACTCAGAGAACCAGTCCACATAGAAGACCACATGACCAGCACCACGATGAGACACAACGTCCCCCAAAGACCCATAGGCCAAGAGGGGACAACACTGGAGACACAGTGTGGGAATTGCGCCCAAACGGATCCCATCACACCGAGGCATAACACTAACGGGGTGCAGCAGAAGAGCAAGGAAACGGAGCAGCAAGGTCCCCAGGGAATACCAGAGGTGGTCTTTGGGGCCAGGACTTGGTGCCCCAACAGACTGGACTGGAAAACACTCTGAAAGGACAACAAACAGTCCGTGAATTGACTACGAGCTTTTGTTTCTTGTTGAGTTGTGTTTCTTTTATTGTCATTGGATTTGGGTTGTTTTGTTGCTTTTAGTGCTTGGTTTTGCTCTGTCTTGTTTTGTGCATGTTATTACATCTACAGGTCTATCTAAATAAGATAGGCTGGCTGAGCAAACTGGAAGAGAAAAATACGTGACCATCACGGGGAGACATGGGAGAGAGGGAGGTGTGGGGAACGGTAATGGTGTTAAGAAACCCAGAGACAAGGGAACAACAAATGATGCAAATTGGTGGTGAGGGGGGATGTAGGAGGCCTGGTAGGGAGTGATCAAGGAAATAGAGCCAAGAGGAATTACTGGAACCCAAATGAAACAGAGCATGGCAGTGGGCACATGAGGAAAGTCAAAGGGATTAGAAAAGCAAGCTAGGAAGCAGGGGCCATTTATAGAGGTCGAAAGATTCCTATATGAGCACTTGGAAATAGATTTTTGTCCATATATTTATAGGTTTCATATTAAGGTAGCAGATGGACATTGGGCCTCCACTCAAGTACTCCCTCATTGCAAGAATATTTTGTTCTATTAAATTGCCATTCTATGCTGCTCACCTTCCCTACACGATCACTGCAGACAAAACTGTTGCATAAACAAATGTGGTCAAGAAAGCTGATGGTGACCAGCTATCAAAATATATAGCACCTGAGGTCTTAAAGGTAAACAAACTGCCATCTAGCTCAGAAGAAACAAAGCCCTCATGGCAGAAGCACACCAGTCTGTGTGATCACAAGGTTTCAAAGGGATGTGGTATCAGGCATCATCAGAACAAAACAATCTTATCATTGCGAATGAGGGTGGAATGATGGATACAGACACAAAGCCCATTTGCAGTCCACTGGACATTCCCTTACAGAAGGGGGTCGAGGAAGAGATGAGCCAAGACAGGGTATGGGATAGCAACGATGAAACACAACTTTCCTCTAGTTCCTAAATGCTTCCTCTCCCCCCACTCTCATGATCCCAATTCTACCTTACAGATCTGGCTAGAGAATGTACACTGGGACAGATAGGAACAGGAAACACGGGGAATCAGGGTGGATGGCCCTTTAGGACCAGTGTTGTGAGTGGAGGTACTGGGAGGGTGGGGGGAGGCTAGGTTGAAAAGAAGGAACCAAATACAAGGATCTACATTTAACCTCAACAGAAAAGGGGGTGAAGGGGGACATCAGACAGTGCAAGATATGACAAGATAATTAGTAAATTACCAAGGATTTATGAGGGAGGGGTAGCGCCCATGGATGGGGAGAAATGAGGAGCTGAGGCCAAAGGCTTGGGTGGAGAGTTGATATTTTGAGAATAAGGAGGGCAATGACTGTACAAATGTGCTTCACACACTGATGTACATATCGATTGTGGTTAGTGTTTATGAGCGCCTAATAAAATGATTAAAAAAAACAAAACATCTGGGCAGAGGGCTCATGCAAGGATGATCTCAGGCTGGATTACATCAGCAAAATCAGCTACTGTAGTTGCCTTACCCTGTGTCTATTCCTGTGTCAGGCATGAAGCTTAGGGTCCACAGCCCCAGGAGCTGGACAGTGAGGGAGGCGGGACTCTGAAGTCATTCCACAGGGGGAATGGTCCTATTGTCCTGCAGGGCCCACCCTCTTTAGTCCTGCTGTCTGGGGGCACCTCTTTCATGGAGTCCACACCATAGAGGTCTACAATTTATGGGGGATTGGCAGGAAGCCTCTGCTGATGCACACACCCCACCATCAAAACAGAATCCACCAGCCACTCATGTCCAGTCCTGCCGCCTCCAAAGAGCTTTCCTGGGTTTGTCAGATCCCTCTGGGGACAGATATACCTCGCTCCTTTGCTCTGCATGAGAAAGAATTCACGCCCAAACCTGGTTTGTTATCCAAGTGAGTTTTAGGGGAGTTAGGGTGGCATCGTGGGCAACCCTGGTCGAGCCCAGTGGCTGAATTGAATTTACTTGACCTTGGTGGGTCAATGCATGTGCAGTGCCCACCCAGGTGTACCTGCCCTTCTTGGCCGGAAAACTGGACCTCTGAGCACACTCCTTCCTGGGCCGCTAGTTCAGCCTTCTGAGCAGGCGTAATGGACACCCCATTCCTGATGCTAGCTACCTAACATTTACACTCTGAAGAGATATGGACCCAAATCTTTGGGGTACTGGGCGACGACATCTCTAGCTACTTCCTGCTGGCAAAAGGGGCGTAGTGGGGCTTTGGGTCCATACCCTTCCTACTCTGCTGGGAGGAGTTGTCCATTCAGGGAAACCTTATCCAGGATGGATAAAGTTGAGTGGTCCAGGAGATGATAGTAGTGGAGCTGGCACACTTGGTTCAGAGGCCTTGGTAACTTGAGAACTTCTGGAAAGACTAACGGACAAAAAAGTGAACAATTTAACTGAGACAAGTCTAAGATTGTGAGGTGGCAGTGCCCTTGAAATTAGGTGACTATCACAGGAAGTAAATAAAAAAATGTTAAGACTATCAGGCATGTGTGTCTGTTCACTGTAAATACAGGAATGGCACAAAAGCATTCAAAATATCCCTAAGGATGTACAGGGTTTGGGCACTACTGGGTGCAGTGGGATCACTGCTTCATATATGATCCTAAGGTCTTCAACCTGCTGATAAGACCTATCCATTTTTTAACCCTATAACGCCTTAATTGCAATTTTGGGGAAAAAAGTTTTTGTTTTTATTATTTACTTTCATGGGTATCAATATATATAATATATATATACACATTTTTTAATGTTATGAAAACGTCATGCTCGGCAATATAGGGTTAAATGGCAATATTGGGGTACTTACGGGGGAGTCAACAATGATCAAAAGTAGAGTAATTGCCTAAGACATTTTTAATTTTCTTGGGTTCAATTTGAGTAAAAGTCTTGTAAATTACATGGGGACCAAATTCCCCTGGTACCTCTACTACGGGTAGAATGTTCAGGGAGGTTTCAGGGCTAGGAAATAGTAACCCCTACGTCCAGGATCTCTTAGGGCAGGGGTCCTCAAACTGTTTACATAGGGCGCCAGTTCACTGTTCCTCAGACCGTTAGAATGCCAGACAATAGTGTTTAGAAAACTTATGAATAAATTCCCATGCACCCTGCACATATCTTATTTTGAAGTTAAAACCAAATTAACGGGCTACAAACACCCCGCGGACAGGATCAATGTCCTTGGCTGTCCGTATGTGGCCCGCAGGCTGTAGTTTGAGGACCCCTGCTCTAGGCGCTCAAGAAGAGCATGTGGTTTCAACCCTAAAGCCTGGAGACTCCACAATTTGTTTAAGGGTGATTGGGCAGAAGGAGTCCCTGATGGGCCCATGCAAGATTTGTTTTCCCTCTCCCTATTTCTCAGAGTTCATAGTTATGGTTATGGGGAACCAGTACATCCTGATCTGATCCCTTAAATTCATGTGTGGATTGACATTGCCACGAATAAGCCAACCTATATAAAAGACTTATTCCCTCCCCCAACAGAAAGGGTTCTTGTTTCCAAGAGTCAGGAAACAAGGCAGGACTGGAAAAACAACAGGTCCAAGTTCCTAAAACCACCAAGGTGGAGGCCGTCCCTCTGCCCCCCCTCCCTGTAGCCTCCCCTCCCCACCCACCTCCCCCCTGTCCCCTCCCCTCCCCACCCCCTTTCCTCCCTGTCTCCTCCCCACTCCCCTCCCTGTCGCCTCCCCTCCCCTCCCCACCCGCCTCCCTGTCGCCTCCCCTTTGGTACCACTTCCACCCTATCAGTTCCCAGGGGGCTGGAGAGTGAGAATTACAACCCCTTTTTAAGTCATCCCCCAACACGGGCACTAGGACTGGCATGTCTTGTCAACCCCCCCACCCCCACCCCCCAGAAGAATCACCTAGCAGCAACCTTTCTCCTCTTAAGGCAAGCAGGCCCAACACCTGGGGAAGACCCCCGAGTCCTTTTTTGGGGGGATATGTCTCCTTTTCTTCCAGGGATTTGTACAATTGGAATCAATAAAAATCCCTTTTTCTGACAACCCACAAGGCCTGATTTCTTTTTTTTTCCCTTTTATTGTTTTACATTTTATTAGGGGCTCATACAACTCTTATCACAATCCATACATATACATACAACAATTGTATAAAGCACATCTTTACATTCTTTGCCCCAATCATTCTCAAAGCATTTGCTCTCTACTTAAGCCCTTTGCATCAGGTCCTCTTTTTTCCCCCCTCCCTCCCCGTTCCCCCCTTCCTCATGTGCCCTTGGTAATTTATACATTGTTATTTTGTAAAGGTCTGATTTCTTTGCTAGAAACGCTTTTCCATACTTAAAAGCCCACCTCTGACACCTGCGAGCAACTTCTCCAGGTGCTGTTCACAACAGAGGAATGGGAGCCCTTCCAGAGAGAGGCCCAGAAAGCAGTCAATGGACCTGATGGTCAGCCAGCGGGCACTCCCCACTTGAGGGAAACTCTTTTTCCCACTGCACGGAACAATGTGAGATCCAAACTCCTAGCAAGGCCCGCAGGGCTTAACCAGGTATCACCAGTTTCTCTTGCAGGGCCTCAATGGAACAGCTAGGAACCCTATGAATTGATCTAAGGTCAGTGAGAATTTTCAAACCCCTACAAAAGAATGTCCGCCTGCCTTTTCAGAGTGGCTGATGGAAGCCTTCGGGCTTTATATCCCTATCGACCAGGAAGCCCCCCAAGAACAGGAGAGCAATTTAAATATTGCCTTTTTTACTCAGTCTACCTCAGACATGAAAAAGAAATGGGAAGGGTTTGAAGGGAAAAATCTTAGTGATTTGGTAGAAGTGGCTCAGCAGGTGTATAACAACAGAGATGACCCTCCCATGACATAAGAGACAAAGAAACAAGCTAAAATACTAGTAATTGCCATGAGAGACCCCAGAGGCTCCGGAAAAGGAGATCAGGGCCCACTCACAGAGAGGCTGACCTGTGTGTACCGCCAAGCCCTGAGGAAGGATCAATGTGCCTACTACAGAAAAGAAGGACATTGGAAAAATCAGTGCCTTGATAACCCCAGGAGAGGCGGATGACCCTCCACTAGAGCGGATGAGCCTCATCCTCACCTAGAAAAACCCAAGCGAGAGACAATAATGCTTGAAGAAGCTGAATGAAGATGTCAGGGCTCTATTTCACTTGGCCTATAGGAACCGGGCTAACTTTCCTAGAAAGAGGCCATCCAGTAAATTTCTTGGTGGACACAGGGGCCACCTTCTTGGTTTTGGAAAAGAAAAGACTACAGGTGCATTGTCAAAAGGAAAGATTTAAGTACAGGGGACACATGGCAGACCCAAGCACACCCATGGACAACAGCCTCAATAACAGATTTAGCATGAGACACAGGTACACACTCCTTCCTGGCAATGCCTCAATGTCCCTTTCCCCTAATTGGTCATGACTTATTGCAAAAAATGGCGGCCATAATTACTTTTTCATCTGCTACATCCACCTTAACCCTTGAAGTTGAAAAGGCAAAGGTTTTGCTCCCCGCTCCATTGTCAGAGGGATATGTGTTTTATCAAGGAGCAGAAGAGACCTCCTCAAAGGAACTTCTTGGTAATAGTTAAAAGATATACCTTTTGTTTGGGCAGAGGACAACCTACCAGACCTTGCTGAACATCAGGTGCCTGGGGTCGTACAACTTCTGAGCTCAGCCACACTGGTGTGTCAGGGAAAACCCTCCTCCCTGGAAAGCAAAGGTGGATATTGCTGTTCACATATGCAGACTCAAAAGGACAGGCATTTTGGTGCCCTGCAAGTCCACATGGAATGCTCCCCTGCTGCCCGTGCAGAAGCCGGGAACTGAGGACTTCCAACTGGTGCAGGATCTCGGAGAGGTAAATGCGAGGGTAGAAACTGTCCACCCCACGTACCAAACCCCGAGACCCTCCTGAGTACTATTGCGTCAAACTGAATTTGTTACCCTGTTTTGGACTTAAAGGATGCTTTGCTCTCCATACCCTTGTCCCTCATACGTCAACCCAGTGAAGACTTACAGGAATACAAGGAGGAACACCCCAAAACCACCTTGCTCCAATATGCAGATGACCTCCTCCTGGCCTCTGAAACCATGGAGTAATGCCAAAGGGCTACCAAGGACCTGTTAATTGTCCTTAGCCAATTGGGGTACAGGGTGTCTGCAAGAGAGGCTCAACTGTGTGTTCATAAAGCTGTATGCCTAGGCTACCAACTGGAGGAGGGAAAACGGACCTTGTCCCCCAGCCGCATTGAGGTGATCCTCAAAATCCCAGTACGTGAGACTAACAGGCAGGTGCAAGAGTTTCTAGGAGCTGTGAGGTACTGTCCATTGTGGAATTTGTGATTTGCAAAAATAACCAACCCCCTATGTGCAAGTACTGGGGAAAGGAAAAAGAACTTAAATGGACTGAAGTAGAATAGCAAGCCTTTGAATCCTTAAAAAAGTCGCTCATATGGGCACCGTCTCTTCCCCTTCCAGACATAGAAAAGCCCTTCCAATCGTCTATCTGTGAGGCCAGAGGCACAGCAAAAGGAGTGCTAACTCAGAACTTGCGGCCATGGAAGAGACGTGTGGCCTATCTTTCAAAGAAACTGCACTCTGTAGCTGCAGGATGGCCAAGCTGCATGCGAGCTGAGGCTGCCACGGCCATCCTAGTCATAGAAGCTAGGAAGCTTACACTGGGACAGGATATTGCTGTGGTAGGGGGACCTATGGCTGAACCACTCCTAACCAGTCCCCCAGACCGGTGAATCTCGAACACCAGGATTGTACCATCAATCCCGACACAACTGCTGAAGCCAAAGCAGGTGAACAAGTAAATGTGAAAAAAGCTGATGGTGCCCGGCTATCAAAAGAGATAGTGTCTGGGGTCTTAAAGGCTTGAAGATAAACAAGCGGCCATCTAGCTCAGAAGCAACAAAGCCCACATGGAAGAAGAACACACCAGCCTGTGTGATCACATGTTCTCGAAGGGATCAGTTATCAGGCATCAAAGAACAAAAAATCATATCACTGGCTGCGCACCTCCATGATGCGATCGCCGAAGACAAACGGGTACATAAGCAAATGTAGCGAAGAAAGCTGATGGTGCCTGGCTATCGAAAGAGATAGTGTCTGGGGTCTTAAAGGCTTGAAGGTGAACAAGTGGCCATCTAGCTCAGAAGCAACAAAGCCCACATGGAAGAAGCACACCAGCCTGTGCGATCACAACGTGCCAAAGGGATCAGGTATAAGGCATCATCCAAAATAAAAAAATACCATAGTGAATGAAGGGGGAAGTGTAGAGTGGAGACCCAAAGCCCATTTGTTGGCCACTGGAGATCCCCTCACAGAGGGGTCTAGGGGAAGAGATGAGTCAGTCAGGGTGCGATGTAGCACCGATGAAGAAAACATCTCCCCCAGTTCCTAAATGCTTCCTCCAACCAACTACCATGATCCAAATTCTACCTTGCAAGTCTGGATAGAGCAGAGGCTGTATACACTGGTACATACAGGAGCTGGAGACACAGGGAATCCAGGGTGGATGATACCTTCAGGACCAGGGGTGTGAGGGGCGATACTGGGAGAGTAGAGGGTGAGTGGGTTGGAAAAGGGGAATTGATTATAAGGATCTACATTTGACATCCTCCCTGGGGGGCGGACAACAGAAAAGGGGGTGAAGGGAGAGGCCAGATAGGGCAAGATATAACAAAACAATAATTTATAAATTATCAAGGGCTCATGAGGGATGGGGAAAAAAAGAGGACCTGATGCAAAGGGAGAGCAAATGCTTTGAAATTGATTAGGGCAAAGAATGTAGAGATGTGCTTTATACAATTGATGTATGTATATGTGTGGATTGTGATAAGAGTTGTATGAGCCCCTAGAAAATGTTTTAAAAAAAGAAACAAAGAAAAGTAAATAAAGTAGCTATGAACTATAAATGAACTAGCTGATATTGCGGGTGGGGGGTAGGCTGTGCAGACGTAGCCCAAGGGAAAATCCCGAAGGAAATGGATGTTCAGAAGGCTTTCGAGAACAACAATAGTAGTTTCTGTTCAACTAAGAATGGCTAACACCAATACCCCACTTCTGTACTCTGCCCGCTAGCACACCTGCTCATTACAAAATTATGAAAACATTTGGAAAATTAAACTGGGGGCTGTTCAGTCACCTCTCAAGAGGGGCGACAGTCCCTGCACAGGAAATAAAACCTTTTCTGTTGAACTTGCCGGCTGTCTGAGTTGTTTTCTATCTGGGAATGAACAGTGGCTACAACATTTGCAGGTGCACCGAGATCCGACTGCCACTGTGTGAGCCTGCTTAGAAAGGAGACCTCCTTTATAGGAGTGCTCTTCCCAGAACTAGGGGATTTCTGATTTCTCTAGGGAAGAGGTCCTTAAAGTCATTAAACAGGGACCAGTTCACTGTCCTTCCGACCCGTTGGAGGGCCGGACTATAGTATGCGGACTATATGCACACTGCACATTTGTTTTGAAGTTAAAATAAAAACCAAACCACCGAGGCACAAACACCTCGCGGACAGGATCAATGTCCTCGGCTGTCGGCATGCGGCCCGCAGGCTGTAGTTTGAGGACCCCTGCTCTAGGCGCTCACGAGGAGCATGTGGTTTCAACCCTAAAGCCTGGAGACTCCGCAATTTGTTTAAGGGTGTTTGGGCAGAAGGAGTCCCTGATTGGCCCATGCAAGACTTGTTTTCCCTCCCCCTATTTCTCAGAGTTCATAGTTATGGTTATTGGGAACCAGGACATCCCAATGTGATCCCTAAGATTGATGTGTGGATTGACATGGCCACTAATAAGCCAGCATATATAAAAAACTTACTTCCTCACTCAACAGAAAGGGTTCATGTTTCCAAGATTTCAGGAAGCGTGGTAGGACTGGAAAAAGAACATGTCCAAGTTCCTAAAACCACCAAGGTGGAAGCCGTCCCTCCCCATCACCCTCCCTGTTGGCTTTATCCCATTTTGCAGGAGGACTCTGGAAATGGGAGAGCTGGCTTCCGACCCGTTGGTACCAATGCCACCCTATCAGGTTCCCAGGGGGTATAGAGAAATACTTACAACCCCTTTTTGAGTCCCCCACACCCAACACACACACACTAGGGCTGGCATGTCTTCTCAACCCCCCGAGAAGGATCACTTGGCAGCAGCCATTCTCTCAAGGCAAGCAGGCCCAACACCTGGGGAAGACCCCCGAGTCCCTTTTTGGGGATATGTTCCCTTTTCTTTCAGGGATTTGTAAAATTGGAATCAACAAAATCCCCTTTTCTGACAACCCACAAGGTCCGATTTCATTGCTAGAAATGGTTTTCCATATGCATTAGCCCACCTCGGACAATTGCCAGCAACTTCTCCAAGTGCTGTTCACAACAGAGGAACGAGAGCCCTTCCAGAGAGAGGCCCAGAAGGCAGTCAATGGACCTGATGGTCAGCCAGCGGGCACTCCCACTGACAGAAACGCTTTTTGCCACTGCACGAACAATGTGGGATCCAAACTCCTCAAAAGGCCAATAGGGCTTAACCAGGTATCACCAGTTTCTCTTGCAGGGCCTCAATGGAACACCTAGGAAACCTCTGAATTTATGTAAGGTCAGTGAGAATTTTCAGACCCCTACAAGAGAATGTCCGCCTGCCTTTTCAGAGTGGCTGATGGAAGCCTTCGGGCTTTATATTCCTATAGACCCGGAGGCCCCCAGGAACAGAAGGGCAATAAATGTTGCCTTTTTACACAGTCCGCCTCAGACATGAAAAAGAATTGGGAAAGGTTTGAAGGGAAAAATCTTAGTGATTTGGTAGAAGTGGCTCAGCGGGTATATAACAACAGAGATGACCCTACCACGACAGAGCCAAGAAACTAGCTAAAATACTAGTAATGGCCATGAGAGACTCCAGAAGCTCAGGGAAAGGAGATCATGGCTCACTCACAGAGAGACTGACCTGTGGGCACCGCCAAGCCCTGAGGAAGGATCAAAGTGCCTACTACAGAAAAGAAGGACATTGGGGAAATCAGTGCCTTGAAAACCCCAGGAGAGGTGGACGACCCACCACTAGAGAGGATGGCCCTCATCCTCACCTAGAAACACCCAAGTGAGAGACAATAATGCTTGAAGATGCTGAATTAAGGTGTCAGGGCTCTGTTTCACTTGGCCCCCAGGATCCCAGGCTAACTCCAAGGAGGTGGCTATCCAGTAAATTTCTTAGTGGACACAGGAACTGCCTTCTCAGGTTCAACTAAGAGTATGGGCGCATTGTCAAAAGGAAAGATTTGAATAACAGTCAGTATATAGGATTGCTTCCAGAGATAACGCACATAGAAGGTTTGCATGGAGGTTGGGTGAGCTTCCCAAGACATCAAGGTAAAAATATCTATCTGCCCTTTGTCCCAGTTAGCCATATGATGTTCATGGCAATGGCTCCTGGCTTGGCTGTTGAGCCAGTGAAACTGTTTTAACAAGAGATGAGACGGTGGCCTGTGGCCATCAGTGGAAGGACAAAATCTCCACAGTGGGCTTCCTGTGTCAGTATGAAGCCACAAATATCACTTCTTGGATGTTATCGTTGTCCTGGCTCAGAATCGCCACCCCAGGTCTAGAACGCGCCTGACAGGTACGCACTATTTGAATCAGGCTCTGGTTAGCCCCTCTTGATCACTTGGTGACACGGGAGTCTGGACAATGGAGTTCCTTTACTTTCCAGATGAGAAAGCTCACTCAAAAAGACACAGGTGTTGACCCACAGGCACACAACTAGTTAACAACAAAGCCATATTCACAACCAATGTTTGGAGTCAGAGATCTGAGTCCCACATACCTGTGCCCAGCCGAGAAGTCACTCTCTCCTGGACCCCCAAAACATCTGAGCAGATCCTCCCCCACCCCCTCAAAGAAAATTTTATTTCCAAGGATGGCACTGATTCTGCATCTCTGGGAGAGTGACATATCTGATCAGAGCATATGGAGCCGATGAAGGGGAAGGAGGGGAGAGTGGAGCACACTGTTCCACCAGGCCTTGAGGATGATGTTACCACTCAGAAAGCCAGCCCATACAGAAGACCACATGGCTAGCCCCATGATGAGACACAACGTCCCTCAAAAATCCATAGCCCTAGAGGGGACAACACTGGAGACAGTGTGGGAATATGCGCCCAAACTGATCCTGCCACACCGAGGCATAACACAAAGGGGGTGCAGAAGTGCAAGGAAACAGAGCAGCAAGGTCCACCGGGATTGCCAAAGGAGGACTTTGGGGCCAGGACATGGTGCACCAACAGACTGGACTGGAAAACACTCCAAAAGGACAACAAACAGTCTGTGAACTGACTACGAGCTTTTCTTTCTTGTTGTGTTTTCTTTTATTGTCATTGGATTATGGTTGTTTTGTTGCTTTTAGTGTTTGGTTTTGCTCTGTCTAGTTTTGTGCATGTTAGTTCATCTACATGTCTGTCTAAATAAGATAGGCTGGATGAACAATCTGGAAGAGGAAAAAAAAGGGACCATCACTTCCGGGGAGACATGGGAGAGAGGGATGTGTGGGAAAAGGTAATGGTGTTAAGAAACCCAGAGACAAGGGAACAAGTGATGCAAATCGGTGGTGAGGGGGGATATAGGAGGCCTGGTAGGGAGTGATCAAGGAAATGGAACCAAGAGGAATTACTGGAACCCAAATGAAACTGAGCATGGCAGTGGGCACATGAGGAAAATCAAAGGGATTAGAAAAGCAAGCTAGGAAGCAGGGGCCATTTATAGAGGTCGAAAAAAAGGCATGTACATATGAGCATTTGGAAATAGATTTTTGTCCATATATTTATAGGTTTCGTATTAAGGTAGCAGATGGACATTGGGCCTCCACTCAAGTACTCCCTCATTGCAAGAATATTTTGTTCTATTGAATTGCCATTCTATGCTGCTCACCTTCCCTACACGATCACTGCAGACAAAACTGTTGCATAAGCAAATGTGGTCAAGAAAGCTGATGGTGACCAGCTATCAAAATATATGGCATCTGAGGTCTTAAAGGCTTGAAGGTAAACAAACTGCCATCTAGCTCAGAAGAAACAAAGCTCACATGGCAGAAGCACACCAGCCTGTGTGATCACAAGGTTTCAAAGGGATGTGGTATCAGGCATCATCAGAACAAAACAATCTTATCATTGCGAATGAGGGTGGAATGATGGATACAGACACAAAGCCCATTTGCAGTCCACTGGACATTCCCTTACAGAAGGGGGTCGAGGAGGAGATGAGCCAAGACAGGGTATGGGATAGCAACGATGAAACACAACTTTCCTCTAGTTCCTAAATGCTTCCTCTCCCCCCACTCTCATGATCCCAATTCTACCTTACAGATCTGGCTAGAGAATGTACACTGGGACAGATAGGAACAGGAAACACGGGGAATCAGGGTGGATGGCCCTTTAGGACCAGTGTTGTGAGTGGAGGTACTGGGAGGGTGGGGGGAGGCTAGGTTGAAAAGAAGGAACCAAATACAAGGATCTACATTTAACCTCAACAGAAAAGGGGGTGAAGGGGGACATCAGACAGTGCAAGATATGACAAGATAATTAGTAAATTACCAAGGATTTATGAGGGAGGGGTAGCGCCCATGGATGGGGAGAAATGAGGAGCTGAGGCCAGAGGCTTGGGTGGAGAGTTGATATTTTGAGAATAATGAGGGCAATGATTGTACAAATGTGCTTCACACACTGATGTACATATCGATTGTGGTTAGTGTTTATGAGCCCCTAATAAAATGATAAAAAAAAACAAAATATCTGGGCAGAGGGCTCCTGCAAGGATGATCTCAGGCTGGATTACATCAGCAAAATCAGCTACTGTAGTTGCCTTACCCTGTGTCTATTCCTGTGTCAGGCATGAAGCTTAGGGTCCACAGCCCCAGGAGCTGGACAGGGAGGGAGGCGGGACTCTGAAGTCATTCCACAGGGGGAATGGTCCTATTGTCCTGCAGGGCCCAGCCTCCTCTTTAGTCCTGCTGTCTGGGGGCACCTCTTTCATGGAGTCCACACCATAGAGGTCTACAATTTATGGGGGATTGGCAGGAAGCCTCTGCTGATGCACACACCCCACCATCAAAACAGAATCCACCAGCCACTCATGTCCAGTCCTGCCGCCTCCAAAGAGCTTTCCTGGGTTTGTCAGATCCCTCTGGGGACAGATATACCTCGCTCCTTTGCTCTGCATGAGAAAGAATTCACGCCCAAACCTGGTTTGTGATCCAAGTGAGTTTTAGGGGAGTTAGGGAGGCATCATGGGCAACCCTGGTCAACCCCAGTGGCTGAATTGAATTTACTTGACCTTGGTGGGTCAATGCATGTGCAGCGCCCACCCAGGTGTACCTGCCCTTCTTGGCCGGAAAACTGGACCTCTGAGCACGCACAGTATGCCACTCCTTCCTGGGCCGCTAGCTCAGCCTTCTGAGCAGGCGTAATGGACACCCCATTCCTGATGCTAGCTACCTAACATTTACACTCTGAAGAGATATGGACCCAAATCTTTGGGGTACTGGGCGATGACATCTCTAGCTACTTCCTGCTGGCAGAAGGGGCGATGTGGGGCTTTGGGTCCATACCCTTCCTACTCTGCTGGGAGGAGTTGTCTATTCAGGGAAACCTTATCCAAGATGGATAAAGTTGAGGTGGTCCAGGAGATGATAGTAGTGGATCTGGCACACTTGGTTCAGAGGCCTTGGTAACTTGAGAACTTCTGGAAAGACTAACGGACAAAAAAGTGAACAATTTAACTGAGACAAGTCTAAGATTGTGAGGTGGCAGTGCCCTTGAAATTAGGTGAGTATCACAGGAAGTAAATAAAAAATGTTAAGATTAGCAGGCATGTGTGTCTGTTCACTGTAAGTGCAGGAATGGGGATAAAAGCATTCACAATATCCCTAAGGATGTACAGGGTTTGGGCACTACTGGGTGCAGTGGGATCACTGCTTCATTTATGATCCTAAGGTCTTCAACCTGCTGATAAGACCTATCCATTTTTTAACCCTATAACGCCTTAATTGCAATTTGGGGGAAAATTTTTTTTGTTTTTATTATTTACTTTCTTGGGTATCAATATATATAATATATATACACATTTTTAATGTTATGAAAACGTCATGCTCGGCATTATAGGGTTAAATGGCAATATTGGGGTACTATGGGGGAGTCAGCAATGATCAAAAGTAGAGTAATTGCCTAAGACATTTTTAATTTTCTTGGGTTCAATTTGAGTAAAAGTCTTGTAAATTACATGGGGACCAAATTCCCCTGGTACCTCTACTACGGGTAGAATGTTCAGGGAGGTTTCAGGGCTAGGAAATAGTAACCCCTACATCCAGGATCTCTTAGGGCAGGGGTCCTCAAACTGTTTACATAGGGCGCCAGTTCACTGTTCCTCAGACCGTTAGAATGCCAGACTATAGTGTTTAGAAAACTTATGAATAAATTCCCATGCACCCTGCACATATCTTATTTTGAAGTTAAAACCAAATTAACGGGCTACAAACACCCCGCGGACAGGATCAATGTCCTTGGCTGTCCGTATGTGGCCCGCAGGCTGTAGTTTGAGGACCCCTGCTCTAGGCGCTCAAGAAGAGCATGTGGTTTCAACCCTAAAGCCTGGAGACTCCACAATTTGTTTAAGGGTGATTGGGCAGAAGGAGTCCCTGATGGGCCCATGCAAGATTTGTTTTCCCTCCCCCTATTTCTCAGAGTTCATAGTTATGGTTATGGGGAACCAGTACATCCTGATCTGATCCCTTAAATTCATGTGTGGATTGACATTGCCACTAATAAGCCAACCTATATAAAAGACTTATTCCCTCCCCAAACAGAAAGGGTTCTTGTTTCGAAGAGTCAGGAAACAAGGCAGGACTGGAAAAACAACAGGTCCAAGTTCCTAAAACCACCAAGGTGGAGGCCGTCCCTCTGCCCCCCCTCCCTGTAGCCTCCCCTCCCCACTCACCTCCCCCCTGTCCCCTCCCCTCCCCACCCCCTTTCCTCCCTGTCTCCTCCCCACCCCCCTCCCTGTCGCCTCCCCTCCCCTCCCCACCCGTCTCCCTGTCGCCTCCCCTTTGGTACCACTTCCACCCTATCAGTTCCCAGGGGGCTGGAGAGTGAGAATTACAACCCCTTTTTAAGTCATCCCCCAACACGGGCACTAGGGCTGGCATGTCTTGTCAACCCCCCCCACCCCACCCCCCAGAAGAATCACCTAGCAGCAGCCTTTCTCCTCTTAAGGCAAGCAGGCCCAACACCTGGGGAAGACCCCTGAGTCCTTTTTTGGGGGGATATGTCTCCTTTTCTTCCAGGGATTTGTACAATTGGAATCAATAAAAATCCCTTTTTCTGACAACCCACAAGGCCTGATTTCTTTTTTTTTCCCTTTTCTTGTTTTACATTTTATTAGGGGCTCATACAACTCTTATCACAATCCATACATATACATACAACAATTGTATAAAGCACATCTTTACATTCTTTGCCCCAATCATTCTCAAAGCATTTGCTCTCTACTTAAGCCCTTTGCATCAGGTCCTCTTTTTTCCCCCCTCCCTCCCCGTTCCCCCCTCCCTCATGTGCCCTTGGTAATTTATACATTGTTATTTTGTAAAGGTCTGATTTCTTTGCTAGAAACGCTTTTCCATACTTAAAAGCCCACCTCTGACACCTGCGAGCAACTTCTCCAGGTGCTGTTCACAAAAGAGGAATGGGAGCCCTTCCAGAGAGAGGCCCAGAAAGCAGTCAATGGACCTGATGGTCAGCCAGCGGGCACTCCCCACTTGAGGGAAACTCTTTTTCCCACTGCACGGAACAATGTGAGATCCAAACTCCTAGCAAGGCCCGCAGGGCTTAACCAGGTATCACCAGTTTCTCTTGCAGGGCCTCAATGGAACAGCTAGGAACCCTATGAATTTATCTAAGGTCAGTGAGAATTTTCAAACCCCTACAAAAGAATGTCCGCCTGCCTTTTCAGAGTGGCTGATGGAAGCCTTCGGGCTTTATATCCCTATCGACCAGGAAGCCCCCCAAGAACAGGAGAGCAATTTAAATATTGCCTTTTTTACTCAGTCTACCTCTGCACATGAAAAAGAAATGGGAAGGGTTTGAAGGGAAAAATCTTAGTGATTTGGTAGAAGTGGCTCAGCAGGTGTATAACAACAGAGATGACCCTCCCATGACAGAAGAGACAAAGAAACTAGCTAAAATACTAGTAATTGCCATGAGAGACCCCAGAGGCTCCGGAAAAGGAGATCAGGGCCCACTCACAGAGAGGCTGACCTGTGTGTACCGCCAAGCCCTGAGGAAGGATCAATGTGCCTACTACAGAAAAGAAGGACATTGGAAAAATCAGTGCCTTGATAACCCCAGGAGAGGCGGATGACCCTCCACTAGAGCGGATGAGCCTCATCCTCACCTAGAAAAACCCAAGCGAGAGACAATAATGCTTGAAGAAGCTGAATGAAGATGTCAGGGCTCTGTTTCACTTGGCCTATAGGAACCGGGCTAACTTTCCTAGAAAGAGGCCATCCAGTAAATTTCTTGGTGGACACAGGGGCCACCTTCTTGGTTTTGGAAAAGAAAAGACTACAGGTGCATTGTCAAAAGGAAAGATTTAAGTACAGGGGACACATGGCAGACCCAAGCACACCCATGGACAACAGCCTCAATAACAGATTTAGCACGAGACACAGGTACACACTCCTTCCTGGCAATGCCTCAATGTCCCTTTCCCCTAATTGGTCATGACTTATTGCAAAACATGGCGGCCATAATTACTTTTTCATCTGCTACATCCACCTTAACCCTTGAAGTTGAAAAGGCAAAGGTTTTGCTCCCCGCTCCATTGTCAGAGGGATATGTGTTTTATCAAGGAGCAGAAGAGACCTCCTCAACGGAAATTCTTGGTAATAGTTAAAAGATATACCTTTTGTTTGGGCAGAGGACAACCTACCAGACCTTGCTGAACATCAGGTGCCTGGGGTCGTACAACTTCTGAGCTCAGCCACACTGGTGTGTCAGGGAAAACCCTCCTCCCTGGAAAGCAAAGGTGGATATTGCTGTTCACATATGCAGACTCAAAAGGACAGGCATTTTGGTGCCCTGCAAGTCCACATGGAATGCTCCCCTGCTGCCCGTGCAGAAGCCGGGAACTGAGGACTTCCAACTGGTGCAGGATCTCGGAGAGGTAAATGCGAGGGTAGAAACTGTCCACCCCACGTACCAAACCCCGAGACCCTCCTGAGTACTATTGCGTCAAACTGAATTTGTTACCCTGTTTTGGACTTAAAGGATGCTGTGCTCTCCATACCCTTGTCCCTCATACGTCAACCCAGTGAAGACTTACAGGAATACAAGGAGGAACACCCCAAAACCACCTTGCTCCAATATGCAGATGACCTCCTCCTGGCCTCTGAAACCATGGAGTAATGCCAAAGGGCTACCAAGGACCTGTTAATTGTCCTTAGCCAATTGGGGTACAGGGTGTCTGCAAGAGAGGCTCAACTGTGTGTTCATAAAGCTGTATGCCTAGGCTACCAACTGGAGGAGGGAAAACGGACCTTGTCCCCCAGCCGCATTGAGGTGATCCTCAAAATCCCAGTACGTGAGACTAACAGGCAGGTGCAAGAGTTTCTAGGAGCTGTGAGGTACTGTCCATTGTGGAATTTGTGATTTGCAAAAATAACCAACCCCCTATGTGCAAGTACTGGGGAAAGGAAAAAGAACTTAAATGGACTGAAGTAGAATAGCAAGCCTTTGAATCCTTAAAAAAGTCGCTCATATGGGCACCGTCTCTTCCCCTTCCAGACATAGAAAAGCCCTTCCAATCGTCTATCTGTGAGGCCAGAGGCACAGCAAAAGGAGTGCTAACTCAGAACTTGCGGCCATGGAAGAGACGTGTGGCCTATCTTTCAAAGAAACTGGACTCTGTAGCTGCAGGATGGCCAAGCTGCATGCGAGCTGAGGCTGCCACGGCCATCCTAGTCATAGAAGCTAGGAAGCTTACACTGGGACAGGATATTGCTGTGGTAGGGGGACCTATGGCTGAACCACTCCTAACCAGTCCCCCAGACCGGTGGATCTCGAACACCAGGATTATACCATCAATCCCGACACAACTGCTGAAGCCAAAGCAGGTGAACAAGTAAATGTGAAAAAAGCTGATGGTGCCCGGCTATCAAAAGAGATAGTGTCTGGTGTCTTAAAGGCTTGAAGATAAACAAGCGGCCATCTAGCTCAGAAGCAACAAAGCCCACATGGAAGAAGAACACACCAGCCTGTGTGATCACGTGTTCTCGAAGGGATCAGTTATCAGGCATCAAAGAACAAAAAATCATATCACTGGCTGCGCACCTCCATGATGCGAGCGTCGAAGACAAACGGGTACATAAGCAAATGTAGCGAAGAAAGCTGATGGTGCCTGGCTATCGAAAGAGATAGTGTCCGGGGTCTTAAAGGCTTGAAGGTGAACAAGTGGCCATCTAGCTCAGAAGCAACAAAGCCCACATGGAAGAAGCACACCAGCCTGTGCGATCACGACGTGCCAAAGGGATCAGGTATAAGGCATCATCCAAAATAAAAAAATACCATAGTGAATGAAGGGGGAAGTGTAGAGTGGAGACCCAAAGCCCATTTGTTGGCCACTGGAGATCCCCTCACAGAGGGGTCTAGGGGAAGAGATGAGTCAGTCAGGGTGCGATGTAGCACCGATGAAGAAAACATCTCCCCCAGTTCCTAAATGCTTCCTCCAACCAACTACCATGATCCAAATTCTACCTTGCAAGTCTGGATAGAGCAGAGGCTGTATACACTGGTACATACAGGAGCTGGAGACACAGGGAATCCAGGGTGAATGATACCTTCAGGACCAGGGGTGTGAGGGGCGATACTGGGAGAGTAGAGGGTGAGTGGGTTGGAAAAGGGGAATTGATTATAAGGATCTACATTTGACATCCTCCCTGGGGGGCGGACAACAGAAAAGGGGGTGAAGGGAGAGGCCAGATAGGGCAAGATATAACAAAATAATAATTTATAAATTATCAAGGGCTCATGAGGGATGGGGAAAAAAAGAGGACCTGATGCAAAGGGAGAGCAAATGCTTTGAAATTGATTAGGGCAAAGAATGTAGAGATGTGCTTTATACAATTGATGTATGTATATGTGTGGATTGTGATAAGAGTTGTATGAGCCCCTAGAAAAATGTTTTAAAAAAAGAAACAAAGAAAAGTAAATAAAGTAGCTATGAACTATAAATGAACTAGCTGATATTGCGGGTGGGGGGTAGGCTGTGCAGACGTAGCCCAAGGGAAAATCCCGAAGGAAATGGATGTTCAGAAGGCTTTCGAGAACAACAATAGTAGTTTCTGTTCAACTAAGAATGGCTAACACCAATACCCCACTTCTGTACTCTGCCCGCTAGCACACCTGCTCATTACAAAATTATGAAAACATTTGGAAAATTAAACTGGGGGCTGTTCAGTCACCTCTCAAGAGGGGCGACAGTCCCTGCACAGGAAATAAAACCTTTTCTGTTGAACTTGCCGGCTGTCTGAGTTGTTTTCTATCTGGGAATGGACAGTGGCTACAACATTTGCAGGTGCACCGAGATCCGACTGCCACTGTGTGAGCCTGCTTAGAAAGGAGACCTCCTTTATAGGAGTGCTCTTCCCAGAACTAGGGGATTTCTGATTTCTCTAGGGAAGAGGTCCTTAAAGTCATTAAACAGGGACCAGTTCACTGTCCTTCAGACCCGTTGGAGGGCCGGACTATAGTATGCGGACTATATGCACACTGCACATTTGTTTTGAAGTTAAAATAAAAACCAAACAACCGAGGCACAAACACCTCGCGGACAGGATCAATGTCCTCGGCTGTCGGCATGCGGCCCGCAGGCTGTAGTTTGAGGACCCCTGCTCTAGGCGCTCACGAGGAGCATGTGGTTTCAACCCTAAAGCCTGGAGACTCCGCAATTTGTTTAAGGGTGTTTGGGCAGAAGGAGTCCCTGATTGGCCCATGCAAGACTTGTTTCCCCCCCCCCTATTTCTCAGAGTTCATAGTTATGGTTATTGGGAACCAGGACATCCCAATGTGATCCCTAAGATTGATGTGTGGATTGACATGGCCACTAATAAGCCAGCATATATAAAAAACTTACTTCCTCACTCAACAGAAAGGGTTCATGTTTCCAAGATTTCAGGAAGCGTGGTAGGACTGGAAAAAGAACATGTCCAAGTTCCTAAAACCACCAAGGTGGAAGCCGTCCCTCCCCATCACCCTCCCTGTTGGCTTTATCCCATTTTGCAGGAGGACTCTGGAAATGGGAGAGCTGGCTTCCGACCCGTTGGTACCAATGCCACCCTATCAGGTTCCTAGGGGGTATAGAGAAATACTTACAACCCCTTTTTGAGTCCCCCACACCCAACACACACACACTAGGGCTGGCATGTCTTCTCAACCCCCCGAGAAGGATCACTTGGCAGCAGCCATTCTCTCAAGGCAAGCAGGCCCAACACCTGGGGAAGACCCCCGAGTCCCTTTTTGGGGATATGTTCCCTTTTCTTTCAGGGATTTGTAAAATTGGAATCAACAAAATCCCCTTTTCTGACAACCCACAAGGTCCGATTTCATTGCTAGAAATGGTTTTCCATATGCATTAGCCCACCTCAGACAATTGCCAGCAACTTCTCCAAGTGCTGTTCACAACAGAGGAACGAGAGCCCTTCCAGAGAGAGGCCCAGAAGGCAGTCAATGGACCTGATGGTCAGCCAGCGGGCACTCCCACTGACAGAAACGCTTTTTGCCACTGCACGAACAATGTGGGATCCAAACTCCTCAAAAGGCCAATAGGGCTTAACCAGGTATCACCAGTTTCTCTTGCAGGGCCTCAATGGAACACCTAGGAAACCTCTGAATTTATGTAAGGTCAGTGAGAATTTTCAGATCCCTACAAGAGAATGTCCGCCTGCCTTTTCAGAGTGGCTGATGGAAGCCTTCGGGCTTTATATTCCTATAGACCCGGAGGCCCCCAGGAACAGAAGGGCAATAAATGTTGCCTTTTTACACAGTCCGCCTCAGACATGAAAAAGAATTGGGAAAGGTTTGAAGGGAAAAATCTTAGTGATTTGGTAGAAGTGGCTCAGCGGGTATATAACAACAGAGATGACCCTACCACGACAGAGCCAAGAAACTAGCTAAAATACTAGTAATGGCCATGAGAGACTCCAGAAGCTCAGGGAAAGGAGATCATGGCTCACTCACAGAGAGACTGACCTGTGGGCACCGCCAAGCCCTGAGGAAGGATCAAAGTGCCTACTACAGAAAAGAAGGACATTGGGGAAATCAGTGCCTTGAAAACCCCAGGAGAGGTGGACGACCCACCACTAGAGAGGATGGCCCTCATCCTCACCTAGAAACACCCAAGTGAGAGACAATAATGCTTGAAGATGCTGAATTAAGGTGTCAGGGCTCTGTTTCACTTGGCCCCCAGGATCCCAGGCTAACTCCAAGGAGGTGGCTATCCAGTAAATTTCTTAGTGGACACAGGAACTGCCTTCTCAGGTTCAACTAAGAGTACGGGCGCATTGTCAAAAGGAAAGATTTGAATAACAGTCAGTATATAGGATGGCTTCCAGAGATAACGCACATAGAAGGTTTGCATGGAGGTTGGGTGAGCTTCCCAAGACATCAAGGTAAAAATATCTATCTGCCCTTTGTCCCAGTTAGCCATATGATGTTCATGGCAATGGCTCCTGGCTTGGCTGTTGAGCCAGTGAAACTGTTTTAACAAGAGATGAGACGGTGGCCTGTGGCCATCAGTGGAAGGACAAAATCTCCACAGTGGGCTTCCTGTGTCAGTATGAAGCCACAAATATCACTTCTTGGATGTTATCGTTGTCCTGGCTCAGAATCGCCACCCCAGGTCTAGAACGCGCCTGACAGGTACGCACTATTTGAATCAGGCTCTGGTTAGCCCCTCTTGATCACTTGGTGACACGGGAGTCTGGACAATGGAGTTCCTTTACTTTCCAGATGAGAAAGCTCACTCAAAAAGACACAGGTGTTGACCCACAGGCACACAACTAGTTAACAACAAAGCCATATTCACAACCAATGTTTGGAGTCAGAGATCTGAGTCCCACATACCTGTGCCCAGCCGAGAAGTCACTCTCTCCTGGACCCCCAAAACATCTGAGCAGATCCTCCCCCACCCCCTCAAAGAAAATTTTATTTCCAAGGATGGCACTGATTCTGCATCTCTGGGAGAGTGACATATCTGATCAGAGCATATGGAGCCGATGAAGGGGAAGGAGGGGAGAGTGGAGCACACTGTTCCACCAGGCCTTGAGGATGATGTCACCACTCAGAAAGCCAGCCCATACAGAAGACCACATGGCTAGCCCCATGATGAGACACAACGTCCCTCAAAAATCCATAGCCCTAGAGGGGACAACACTGGAGACAGTGTGGGAATATGCGCCCAAACTGATCCTGCCACACCGAGGCATAACACAAAGGGGGTGCAGAAGTGCAAGGAAACAGAGCAGCAAGGTCCACCGGGATTGCCAAAGGAGGACTTTGGGGCCAGGACATGGTGCCCCAACAGACTGGACTGGAAAACACTCCAAAAGGACAACAAACAGTCTGTGAACTGACTACGAGCTTTTCTTTCTTGTTGTGTTTTCTTTTATTGTCATTGGATTATGGTTGTTTTGTTGCTTTTAGTGTTTGGTTTTGCTCTGTCTAGTTTTGTGCATGTTAGTTCATCTACATGTCTGTCTAAATAAGATAGGCTGGATGAACAATCTGGAAGAGGAAAAAAAAGGGACCATCACTTCCGGGGAGACATGGGAGAGAGGGATGTGTGGGAAAAGGTAATGGTGTTAAGAAACCCAGAGACAAGGGAACAAGTGATGCAAATCGGTGGTGAGGGGGGATATAGGAGGCCTGGTAGGGAGTGATCAAGGAAATGGAACCAAGAGGAATTACTGGAACCCAAATGAAACTGAGCATGGCAGTGGGCACATGAGGAAAATCAAAGGGATTAGAAAAGCAAGCTAGGAAGCAGGGGCCATTTATAGAGGTCGAAAAAAAGGCATGTACATATGAGCATTTGGAAATAGATTTTTGTCCATATATTTATAGGTTTCGTATTAAGGTAGCAGATGGACATTGGGCCTCCACTCAAGTACTCCCTCATTGCAAGAATATTTTGTTCTATTGAATTGCCATTCTATGCTGCTCACCTTCCCTACACGATCACTGCAGACAAAACTGTTGCATAAGCAAATGTGGTCAAGAAAGCTGATGGTGACCAGCTATCAAAATATATGGCATCTGAGGTCTTAAAGGCTTGAAGGTAAACAAACTGCCATCTAGCTCAGAAGAAACAAAGCTCACATGGCAGAAGCACACCAGCCTGTGTGATCACAAGGTTTCAAAGGGATGTGGTATCAGGCATCATCAGAACAAAACAATCTTATCATTGCGAATGAGGGTGGAATGATGGATACAGACACAAAGCCCATTTGCAGTCCACTGGACATTCCCTTACAGAAGGGGGTCGAGGAGGAGATGAGCCAAGACAGGGTATGGGATAGCAACGATGAAACACAACTTTCCTCTAGTTCCTAAATGCTTCCTCTCCCCCCACTCTCATGATCCCAATTCTACCTTACAGATCTGGCTAGAGAATGTACACTGGGACAGATAGGAACAGGAAACACGGGGAATCAGGGTGGATGGCCCTTTAGGACCAGTGTTGTGAGTGGAGGTACTGGGAGGGTGGGGGGAGGCTAGGTTGAAAAGAAGGAACCAAATACAAGGATCTACATTTAACCTCAACAGAAAAGGGGGTGAAGGGGGACATCAGACAGTGCAAGATATGACAAGATAATTAGTAAATTACCAAGGATTTATGAGGGAGGGGTAGCGCCCATGGATGGGGAGAAATGAGGAGCTGAGGCCAGAGGCTTGGGTGGAGAGTTGATATTTTGAGAATAATGAGGGCAATGATTGTACAAATGTGCTTCACACACTGATGTACATATCGATTGTGGTTAGTGTTTATGAGCCCCTAATAAAATGATAAAAAAAAACAAAATATCTGGGCAGAGGGCTCCTGCAAGGATGATCTCAGGCTGGATTACATCAGCAAAATCAGCTACTGTAGTTGCCTTACCCTGTGTCTATTCCTGTGTCAGGCATGAAGCTTAGGGTCCACAGCCCCAGGAGCTGGACAGGGAGGGAGGCGGGACTCTGAAGTCATTCCACAGGGGGAATGGTCCTATTGTCCTGCAGGGCCCAGCCTCCTCTTTAGTCCTGCTGTCTGGGGGCACCTCTTTCATGGAGTCCACACCATAGAGGTCTACAATTTATGGGGGATTGGCAGGAAGCCTCTGCTGATGCACACACCCCACCATCAAAACAGAATCCACCAGCCACTCATGTCCAGTCCTGCCGCCTCCAAAGAGCTTTCCTGGGTTTGTCAGATCCCTCTGGGGACAGATATACCTCGCTCCTTTGCTCTGCATGAGAAAGAATTCACGCCCAAACCTGGTTTGTGATCCAAGTGAGTTTTAGGGGAGTTAGGGAGGCATCATGGGCAACCCTGGTCAACCCCAGTGGCTGAATTGAATTTACTTGACCTTGGTGGGTCAATGCATGTGCAGCGCCCACCCAGGTGTACCTGCCCTTCTTGGCCGGAAAACTGGACCTCTGAGCACGCACAGTATGCCACTCCTTCCTGGGCCGCTAGCTCAGCCTTCTGAGCAGGCGTAATGGACACCCCATTCCTGATGCTAGCTACCTAACATTTACACTCTGAAGAGATATGGACCCAAATCTTTGGGGTACTGGGCGAAGACATCTCTAGCTACTTCCTGCTGGCAGAAGGGGCGATGTGGGGCTTTGGGTCCATACCCTTCCTACTCTGCTGGGAGGAGTTGTCTATTCAGGGAAACCTTATCCAAGATGGATAAAGTTGAGGTGGTCCAGGAGATGATAGTAGTGGAGCTGGCACACCTGGTTCAGAGGCCTTGGTAACTTGAGAACTTCTGGAAAGACTAACGGACAAAAAAGTGAACAATTTAACTGAGACAAGTCTAAGATTGTGAGGTGGCAGTGCCCTTGAAATTAGGTGAGTATCACAGGAAGTAAATAAAAAATGTTAAGATTAGCAGGCATGTGTGTCTGTTCACTGTAAGTGCAGGAATGGGGATAAAAGCATTCACAATATCCCTAAGGATGTACAGGGTTTGGGCACTACTGGGTGCAGTGGGATCACTGCTTCATTTATGATCCTAAGGTCTTCAACCTGCTGATAAGACCTATCCATTTTTTAACCCTATAACGCCTTAATTGCAATTTGGGGGAAAATTTTTTTTGTTTTTATTATTTACTTTCTTGGGTATCAATATATATAATATATATACACATTTTTAATGTTATGAAAACGTCATGCTCGGCATTATAGGGTTAAATGGCAATATTGGGGTACTACGGGGGAGTCAGCAATGATCAAAAGTAGAGTAATTGCCTAAGACATTTTTAATTTTCTTGGGTTCAATTTGAGTAAAAGTCTTGTAAATTACATGGGGACCAAATTCCCCTGGTACCTCTACTACGGGTAGAATGTTCAGGGAGGTTTCAGGGCTAGGAAATAGTAACCCCTACATCCAGGATCTCTTAGGGCAGGGGTCCTCAAACTGTTTACATAGGGCGCCAGTTCACTGTTCCTCAGACCGTTAGAATGCCAGACTATAGTGTTTAGAAAACTTATGAATAAATTCCCATGCACCCTGCACATATCTTATTTTGAAGTTAAAACCAAATTAACGGGGTACAAACACCCCGCGGACAGGATCAATGTCCTTGGCTGTCCGTATGTGGCCCGCAGGCTGTAGTTTGAGGACCCCTGCTCTAGGCGCTCAAGAAGAGCATGTGGTTTCAACCCTAAAGCCTGGAGACTCCACAATTTGTTTAAGGGTGATTGGGCAGAAGGAGTCCCTGATGGGCCCATGCAAGATTTGTTTTCCCTCCCCCTATTTCTCAGAGTTCATAGTTATGGTTATGGGGAACCAGTACATCCTGATCTGATCCCTTAAATTCATGTGTGGATTGACATTGCCACTAATAAGCCAACCTATATAAAAGACTTATTCCCTCCCCCAACAGAAAGGGTTCTTGTTTCGAAGAGTCAGGAAACAAGGCAGGACTGGAAAAACAACAGGTCCAAGTTCCTAAAACCACCAAGGTGGTGGCCGTCCCTCTGCCCCCCCTCCCTGTAGCCTCCCCTCCCCACCCACCTCCCCCCTGTCCCCTCCCCTCCCCACCCCCTTTCCTCCCTGTCTCCTCCCCACCCCCCTCCCTGTCGCCTCCCCTCCCCTCCCCACCCGCCTCCCTGTCGCCTCCCCTTTGGTACCACTTCCACCCTATCAGTTCCCAGGGGGCTGGAGAGTGAGAATTACAACCCCTTTTTAAGTCATCCCCCAACACGGGCACTAGGGCTGGCATGTCTTGTCAACCCCCCCCCCCACCCCACCCCCCAGAAGAATCACCTAGCAGCAGCCTTTCTCCTCTTAAGGCAAGCAGGCCCAACACCTGGGGAAGACCCCCGAGTCCTTTTTTGGGGGGATATGTCTCCTTTTCTTCCAGGGATTTGTACAATTGGAATCAATAAAAATCCCTTTTTCTGACAACCCACAAGGCCTGATTTCTTTTTTTTTTCCCTTTTCTTGTTTTACATTTTATTAGGGGCTCATACAACTCTTATCACAATCCATACATATACATACAACAATTGTATAAAGCACATCTTTACATTCTTTGCCCCAATCATTCTCAAAGCATTTGCTCTCTACTTAAGCCCTTTGCATCAGGTCCTCTTTTTTCCCCCCTCCCTCCCCGTTCCCCCCTCCCTCATGTGCCCTTGGTAATTTATACATTGTTATTTTGTAAAGGTCTGATTTCTTTGCTAGAAACGCTTTTCCATACTTAAAAGCCCACCTCTGACACCTGCGAGCAACTTCTCCAGGTGCTGTTCACAAAAGAGGAATGGGAGCCCTTCCAGAGAGAGGCCCAGAAAGCAGTCAATGGACCTGATGGTCAGCCAGCGGGCACTCCCCACTTGAGGGAAACTCTTTTTCCCACTGCACGGAACAATGTGAGATCCAAACTCCTAGCAAGGCCCGCAGGGCTTAACCAGGTATCACCAGTTTCTCTTGCAGGGCCTCAATGGAACAGCTAGGAACCCTATGAATTTATCTAAGGTCAGTGAGAATTTTCAAACCCCTACAAAAGAATGTCCGCCTGCCTTTTCAGAGTGGCTGATGGAAGCCTTCGGGCTTTATATCCCTATCGGCCAGGAAGCCCCCCAAGAACAGGAGAGCAATTTAAATATTGCCTTTTTTACTCAGTCTACCTCTGCACATGAAAAAGAAATGGGAAGGGTTTGAAGGGAAAAATCTTAGTGATTTGGTAGAAGTGGCTCAGCAGGTGTATAACAACAGAGATGACCCTCCCATGACAGAAGAGACAAAGAAACTAGCTAAAATACTAGTAATTGCCATGAGAGACCCCAGAGGCTCCGGAAAAGGAGATCAGGGCCCACTCACAGAGAGGCTGACCTGTGTGTACCGCCAAGCCCTGAGGAAGGATCAATGTGCCTACTACACAAAAGAAGGACATTGGAAAAATCAGTGCCTTGATAACCCCAGGAGAGGCGGATGACCCTCCACTAGAGCGGATGAGCCTCATCCTCACCTAGAAAAACCCAAGCGAGAGACAATAATGCTTGAAGAAGCTGAATGAAGATGTCAGGGCTCTGTTTCACTTGGCCTATAGGAACCGGGCTAACTTTCCTAGAAAGAGGCCATCCAGTAAATTTCTTGGTGGACACAGGGGCCACCTTCTTGGTTTTGGAAAAGAAAAGACTACAGGTGCATTGTCAAAAGGAAAGATTTAAGTACAGGGGACACATGGCAGACCCAAGCACACCCATGGACAACAGCCTCAATAACAGATTTAGCATGAGACACAGGTACACACTCCTTCCTGGCAATGCCTCAATGTCCCTTTCCCCTAATTGGTCATGACTTATTGCAAAACATGGCGGCCATAATTACTTTTTCATCTGCTACATCCACCTTAACCCTTGAAGTTGAAAAGGCAAAGGTTTTGCTCCCCGCTCCATTGTCAGAGGGATATGTGTTTTATCAAGGAGCAGAAGAGACCTCCTCAACGGAAATTCTTGGTAATAGTTAAAAGATATACCTTTTGTTTGGGCAGAGGACAACCTACCAGACCTTGCTGAACATCAGGTGCCTGGGGTCGTACAACTTCTGAGCTCAGCCACACTGGTGTGTCAGGGAAAACCCTCCTCCCTGGAAAGCAAAGGTGGATATTGCTGTTCACATATGCAGACTCAAAAGGACAGGCATTTTGGTGCCCTGCAAGTCCACATGGAATGCTCCCCTGCTGCCCGTGCAGAAGCCGGGAACTGAGGACTTCCAACTGGTGCAGGATCTCGGAGAGGTAAATGCGAGGGTAGAAACTGTCCACCCCACGTACCAAACCCCGAGACCCTCCTGAGTACTATTGCGTCAAACTGAATTTGTTACCCTGTTTTGGACTTAAAGGATGCTGTGCTCTCCATACCCTTGTCCCTCATACGTCAACCCAGTGAAGACTTACAGGAATACAAGGAGGAACACCCCAAAACCACCTTGCTCCAATATGCAGATGACCTCCTCCTGGCCTCTGAAACCATGGAGTAATGCCAAAGGGCTACCAAGGACCTGTTAATTGTCCTTAGCCAATTGGGGTACAGGGTGTCTGCAAGAGAGGCTCAACTGTGTGTTCATAAAGCTGTATGCCTAGGCTACCAACTGGAGGAGGGAAAACGGACCTTGTCCCCCAGCCGCATTGAGGTGATCCTCAAAATCCCAGTACGTGAGACTAACAGGCAGGTGCAAGAGTTTCTAGGAGCTGTGAGGTACTGTCCATTGTGGAATTTGTGATTTGCAAAAATAACCAACCCCCTATGTGCAAGTACTGGGGAAAGGAAAAAGAACTTAAATGGACTGAAGTAGAATAGCAAGCCTTTGAATCCTTAAAAAAGTCGCTCATATGGGCACCGTCTCTTCCCCTTCCAGACATAGAAAAGCCCTTCCAATCGTCTATCTGTGAGGCCAGAGGCACAGCAAAAGGAGTGCTAACTCAGAACTTGCGGCCATGGAAGAGACGTGTGGCCTATCTTTCAAAGAAACTGGACTCTGTAGCTGCAGGATGGCCAAGCTGCATGCGAGCTGAGGCTGCCACGGCCATCCTAGTCATAGAAGCTAGGAAGCTTACACTGGGACAGGATATTGCTGTGGTAGGGGGACCTATGGCTGAACCACTCCTAACCAGTCCCCCAGACCGGTGGATCTCGAACACCAGGATTATACCATCAATCCCGACACAACTGCTGAAGCCAAAGCAGGTGAACAAGTAAATGTGAAAAAAGCTGATGGTGCCCGGCTATCAAAAGAGATAGTGTCTGGGGTCTTAAAGGCTTGAAGATAAACAAGCGGCCATCTAGCTCAGAAGCAACAAAGCCCACATGGAAGAAGAACACACCAGCCTGTGTGATCACGTGTTCTCGAAGGGATCAGTTATCAGGCATCAAAGAACAAAAAATCATATCACTGGCTGCGCACCTCCATGATGCGATCGCCGAAGACAAACGGGTACATAAGCAAATGTAGCGAAGAAAGCTGATGGTGCCTGGCTATCGAAAGAGATAGTGTCTGGGGTCTTAAAGGCTTGAAGGTGAACAAGTGGCCATCTAGCTCAGAAGCAACAAAGCCCACATGGAAGAAGCACACCAGCCTGTGCGATCACGACGTGCCAAAGGGATCAGGTATAAGGCATCATCCAAAATAAAAAAATACCATAGTGAATGAAGGGGGAAGTGTAGAGTGGAGACCCAAAGCCCATTTGTTGGCCACTGGAGATCCCCTCACAGAGGGGTCTAGGGGAAGAGATGAGTCAGTCAGAGTGCGATGTAGCACCGATGAAGAAAACATCTCCCCCAGTTCCTAAATGCTTCCTCCAACCAACTACCATGATCCAAATTCTACCTTGCAAGTCTGGATAGAGCAGAGGCTGTATACACTGGTACATACAGGAGCTGGAGACACAGGGAATCCAGGGTGGATGATACCTTCAGGACCAGGGGTGTGAGGGGCGATACTGGGAGAGTAGAGGGTGAGTGGGTTGGAAAAGGGGAATTGATTATAAGGATCTACATTTGACATCCTCCCTGGGGGGCGGACAACAGAAAAGGGGGTGAAGGGAGAGGCCAGATAGGGCAAGATATAACAAAATAATAATTTATAAATTATCAAGGGCTCATGAGGGATGGGGAAAAAAAGAGGACCTGATGCAAAGGGAGAGCAAATGCTTTGAAATTGATTAGGGCAAAGAATGTAGAGATGTGCTTTATACAATTGATGTATGTATATGTGTGGATTGTGATAAGAGTTGTATGAGCCCCTAGAAAAATGTTTTAAAAAAAGAAACAAAGAAAAGTAAATAACGTAGCTATGAACTATAAATGAACTAGCTGATATTGCGGGTGGGGGGTAGGCTGTGCAGACGTAGCCCAAGGGAAAATCCCGAAGGAAATGGATGTTCAGAAGGCTTTCGAGAACAACAATAGTAGTTTCTGTTCAACTAAGAATGGCTAACACCAATACCCCACTTCTGTACTCTGCCCGCTAGCACACCTGCTCATTACAAAATTATGAAAACATTTGGAAAATTAAACTGGGGGCTGTTCAGTCACCTCTCAAGAGGGGCGACAGTCCCTGCACAGGAAATAAAACCTTTTCTGTTGAACTTGCCGGCTGTCTGAGTTGTTTTCTATCTGGGAATGGACAGTGGCTACAACATTTGCAGGTGCACCGAGATCCGACTGCCACTGTGTGAGCCTGCTTAGAAAGGAGACCTCCTTTATAGGAGTGCTCTTCCCAGAACTAGGGGATTTCTGATTTCTCTAGGGAAGAGGTCCTTAAAGTCATTAAACAGGGACCAGTTCACTGTCCTTCAGACCCGTTGGAGGGCCGGACTATAGTATGCGGACTATATGCACACTGCACATTTGTTTTGAAGTTAAAATAAAAACCAAACAACCGAGGCACAAACACCTCGCGGACAGGATCAATGTCCTCGGCTGTCGGCATGCGGCCCGCAGGCTGTAGTTTGAGGACCCCTGCTCTAGGCGCTCACGAGGAGCATGTGGTTTCAACCCTAAAGCCTGGAGACTCCGCAATTTGTTTAAGGATGTTTGGGCAGAAGGAGTCCCTGATTGGCCCATGCAAGACTTGTTTCCCCCCCCCCCTATTTCTCAGAGTTCATAGTTATGGTTATTGGGAACCAGGACATCCCAATGTGATCCCTAAGATTGATGTGTGGATTGACATGGCCACTAATAAGCCAGCATATATAAAAAACTTACTTCCTCACTCAACAGAAAGGGTTCATGTTTCCAAGATTTCAGGAAGCGTGGTAGGACTGGAAAAAGAACATGTCCAAGTTCCTAAAACCACCAAGGTGGAAGCCGTCCCTCCCCATCACCATCCCTGTTGGCTTTATCCCATTTTGCAGGAGGACTCTGGAAATGGGTGAGCTGGCTTCCGACCCGTTGGTACCAATGCCACCCTATCAGGTTCCCAGGGGGTATAGAGAAATACTTACAACCCCTTTTTGAGTCCCCCACACCCAACACACACACACTAGGGCTGGCATGTCTTCTCAACCCCCCGAGAAGGATCACTTGGCAGCAGCCATTCTCTCAAGGCAAGCAGGCCCAACACCTGGGGAAGACCCCCGAGTCCCTTTTTGGGGATATGTTCCCTTTTCTTTCAGGGATTTGTAAAATTGGAATCAACAAAATCCCCTTTTCTGACAACCCACAAGGTCCGATTTCATTGCTAGAAATGGTTTTCCATATGCATTAGCCCACCTCAGACAATTGCCAGCAACTTCTCCAAGTGCTGTTCACAACAGAGGAACGAGAGCCCTTCCAGAGAGAGGCCCAGAAGGCAGTCAATGGACCTGATGGTCAGCCAGCGGGCACTCCCACTGACAGAAACGCTTTTTGCCACTGCACGAACAATGTGGGATCCAAACTCCTCAAAAGGCCAATAGGGCTTAACCAGGTATCACCAGTTTCTCTTGCAGGGCCTCAATGGAACACCTAGGAAACCTCTGAATTTATGTAAGGTCAGTGAGAATTTTCAGATCCCTACAAGAGAATGTCCGCCTGCCTTTTCAGAGTGGCTGATGGAAGCCTTCGGGCTTTATATTCCTATAGACCCGGAGGCCCCCAGGAACAGAAGGGCAATAAATGTTGCCTTTTTACACAATCCGCCTCAGACATGAAAAAGAATTGGGAAAGGTTTGAAGGGAAAAATCTTAGTGATTTGGTAGAAGTGGCTCAGCGGGTATATAACAACAGAGATGACCCTACCACGACAGAGCCAAGAAACTAGCTAAAATACTAGTAATGGCCATGAGAGACTCCAGAAGCTCAGGGAAAGGAGATCATGGCTCACTCACAGAGAGACTGACCTGTGGGCACCGCCAAGCCCTGAGGAAGGATCAAAGTGCCTACTACAGAAAAGAAGGACATTGGGGAAATCAGTGCCTTGAAAACCCCAGGAGAGGTGGACGACCCACCACTAGAGAGGATGGCCCTCATCCTCACCTAGAAACACCCAAGTGAGAGACAATAATGCTTGAAGATGCTGAATTAAGGTGTCAGGGCTCTGTTTCACTTGGCCCCCAGGATCCCAGGCTAACTCCAAGGAGGTGGCTATCCAGTAAATTTCTTAGTGGACACAGGAACTGCCTTCTCAGGTTCAACTAAGAGTACGGGCGCGTTGTCAAAAGGAAAGATTTGAATAACAGTCAGTATATAGGATGGCTTCCAGAGATAACGCACATAGAAGGTTTGCATGGAGGTTGGGTGAGCTTCCCAAGACATCAAGGTAAAAATATCTATCTGCCCTTTGTCCCAGTTAGCCATATGATGTTCATGGCAATGGCTCCTGGCTTGGCTGTTGAGCCAGTGAAACTGTTTTAACAAGAGATGAGACGGTGGCCTGTGGCCATCAGTGGAAGGACAAAATCTCCACAGTGGGCTTCCTGTGTCAGTATGAAGCCACAAATATCACTTCTTGGATGTTATCGTTGTCCTGGCTCAGAATCGCCACCCCAGGTCTAGAACGCGCCTGACAGGTACGCACTATTTGAATCAGGCTCTGGTTAGCCCCTCTTGATCACTTGGTGACACGGGAGTCTGGACAATGGAGTTCCTTTACTTTCCAGATGAGAAAGGTCACTCAAAAAGACACAGGTGTTGACCCACAGGCACACAACTAGTTAACAACAAAGCCATATTCACAACCAATGTTTGGAGTCAGAGATCTGAGTCCCACATACCTGTGCCCAGCCGAGAAGTCACTCTCTCCTGGACCCCCAAAACATCTGAGCAGATCCTCCCCCACCCCCTCAAAGAAAATTTTATTTCCAAGGATGGCACTGATTCTGCATCTCTGGGAGAGTGACATATCTGATCAGAGCATATGGAGCCGATGAAGGGGAAGGAGGGGAGAGTGGAGCACACTGTTCCACCAGGCCTTGAGGATGATGTTACCACTCAGAAAGCCAGCCCATACAGAAGACCACATGGCTAGCCCCATGATGAGACACAACGTCCCTCAAAAATCCATAGCCCTAGAGGGGACAACACTGGAGACAGTGTGGGAATATGCGCCCAAACTGATCCTGCCACACCGAGGCATAACACAAAGGGGGTGCAGAAGTGCAAGGAAACAGAGCAGCAAGGTCCACCGGGATTGCCAAAGGAGGACTTTGGGGCCAGGACATGGTGCCCCAACAGACTGGACTGGAAAACACTCCAAAAGGACAACAAACAGTCTGTGAACTGACTACGAGCTTTTCTTTCTTGTTGTGTTTTCTTTTATTGTCATTGGATTATGGTTGTTTTGTTGCTTTTAGTGTTTGGTTTTGCTCTGTCTAGTTTTGTGCATGTTAGTTCATCTACATGTCTGTCTAAATAAGATAGGCTGGATGAACAATCTGGAAGAGGAAAAAAAAAGGGACCATCACTTCCGGGGAGACATGGGAGAGAGGGATGTGTGGGAAAAGGTAATGGTGTTAAGAAACCCAGAGACAAGGGAACAAGTGATGCAAATCGGTGGTGAGGGGGGATATAGGAGGCCTGGTAGGGAGTGATCAAGGAAATGGAACCAAGAGGAATTACTGGAACCCAAATGAAACTGAGCATGGCAGTGGGCACATGAGGAAAATCAAAGGGATTAGAAAAGCAAGCTAGGAAGCAGGGGCCATTTATAGAGGTCGAAAAAAAGGCATGTACATATGAGCATTTGGAAATAGATTTTTGTCCATATATTTATAGGTTTCGTATTAAGGTAGCAGATGGACATTGGGCCTCCACTCAAGTACTCCCTCATTGCAAGAATATTTTGTTCTATTGAATTGCCATTCTATGCTGCTCACCTTCCCTACACGATCACTGCAGACAAAACTGTTGCATAAGCAAATGTGGTCAAGAAAGCTGATGGTGACCAGCTATCAAAATATATGGCATCTGAGGTCTTAAAGGCTTGAAGGTAAACAAACTGCCATCTAGCTCAGAAGAAACAAAGCTCACATGGCAGAAGCACACCAGCCTGTGTGATCACAAGGTTTCAAAGGGATGTGGTATCAGGCATCATCAGAACAAAACAATCTTATCATTGCGAATGAGGGTGGAATGATGGATACAGACACAAAGCCCATTTGCAGTCCACTGGACATTCCCTTACAGAAGGGGGTCGAGGAAGAGATGAGCCAAGACAGGGTATGGGATAGCAACGATGAAACACAACTTTCCTCTAGTTCCTAAATGCTTCCTCTCCCCCCACTCTCATGATCCCAATTCTACCTTACAGATCTGGCTAGAGAATGTACACTGGGACAGATAGGAACAGGAAACACGGGGAATCAGGGTGGATGGCCCTTTAGGACCAGTGTTGTGAGTGGAGGTACTGGGAGGGTGGGGGGAGGCTAGGTTGAAAAGAAGGAACCAAATACAAGGATCTACATTTAACCTCAACAGAAAAGGGGGTGAAGGGGGACATCAGACAGTGCAAGATATGACAAGATAATTAGTAAATTACCAAGGATTTATGAGGGAGGGGTAGCGCCCATGGATGGGGAGAAATGAGGAGCTGAGGCCAGAGGCTTGGGTGGAGAGTTGATATTTTGAGAATAATGAGGGCAATGATTGTACAAATGTGCTTCACACACTGATGTACATATCGATTGTGGTTAGTGTTTATGAGCCCCTAATAAAATGATAAAAAAAACCAAAATATCTGGGCAGAGGGCTCCTGCAAGGATGATCTCAGGCTGGATTACATCAGCAAAATCAGCTACTGTAGTTGCCTTACCCTGTGTCTATTCCTGTGTCAGGCATGAAGCTTAGGGTCCACAGCCCCAGGAGCTGGACAGGGAGGGAGGCGGGACTCTGAAGTCATTCCACAGGGGGAATGGTCCTATTGTCCTGCAGGGCCCAGCCTCCTCTTTAGTCCTGCTGTCTGGGGGCACCTCTTTCATGGAGTCCACACCATAGAGGTCTACAATTTATGGGGGATTGGCAGGAAGCCTCTGCTGATGCACACACCCCACCATCAAAACAGAATCCACCAGCCACTCATGTCCAGTCCTGCCGCCTCCAAAGAGCTTTCCTGGGTTTGTCAGATCCCTCTGGGGACAGATATACCTCGCTCCTTTGCTCTGCATGAGAAAGAATTCACGCCCAAACCTGGTTTGTGATCCAAGTGAGTTTTAGGGGAGTTAGGGAGGCATCATGGGCAACCCTGGTCAACCCCAGTGGCTGAATTGAATTTACTTGACCTTGGTGGGTCAATGCATGTGCAGCGCCCACCCAGGTGTACCTGCCCTTCTTGGCCGGAAAACTGGACCTCTGAGCACGCACAGTATGCCACTCCTTCCTGGGCCGCTAGCTCAGCCTTCTGAGCAGGCGTAATGGACACCCCATTCCTGATGCTAGCTACCTAACATTTACACTCTGAAGAGATATGGACCCAAATCTTTGGGGTACTGGGCGAAGACATCTCTAGCTACTTCCTGCTGGCAGAAGGGGCGATGTGGGGCTTTGGGTCCATACCCTTCCTACTCTGCTGGGAGGAGTTGTCTATTCAGGGAAACCTTATCCAAGATGGATAAAGTTGAGGTGGTCCAGGAGATGATAGTAGTGGAGCTGGCACACCTGGTTCAGAGGCCTTGGTAACTTGAGAACTTCTGGAAAGACTAACGGACAAAAAAGTGAACAATTTAACTGAGACAAGTCTAAGATTGTGAGGTGGCAGTGCCCTTGAAATTAGGTGAGTATCACAGGAAGTAAATAAAAAATGTTAAGATTAGCAGGCATGTGTGTCTGTTCACTGTAAGTGTAGGAATGGGGATAAAAGCATTCACAATATCCCTAAGGATGTACAGGGTTTGGGCACTACTGGGTGCAGTGGGATCACTGCTTCATTTATGATCCTAAGGTCTTCAACCTGCTGATAAGACCTATCCATTTTTTAACCCTATAACGCCTTAATTGCAATTTGGGGGAAAATTTTTTTTGTTTTTATTATTTACTTTCTTGGGTATCAATATATATAATATATATACACATTTTTAATGTTATGAAAACGTCATGCTCGGCATTATAGGGTTAAATGGCAATATTGGGGTACTACGGGGGAGTCAGCAATGATCAAAAGTAGAGTAATTGCCTAAGACATTTTTAATTTTCTTGGGTTCAATTTGAGTAAAAGTCTTGTAAATTACATGGGGACCAAATTCCCCTGGTACCTCTACTACGGGTAGAATGTTCAGGGAGGTTTCAGGGCTAGGAAATAGTAACCCCTACATCCAGGATCTCTTAGGGCAGGGGTCCTCAAACTGTTTACATAGGGCGCCAGTTCACTGTTCCTCAGACCGTTAGAATGCCAGACTATAGTGTTTAGAAAACTTATGAATAAATTCCCATGCACCCTGCACATATCTTATTTTGAAGTTAAAACCAAATTAACGGGGTACAAACACCCCGCGGACAGGATCAATGTCCTTGGCTGTCCGTATGTGGCCCGCAGGCTGTAGTTTGAGGACCCCTGCTCTAGGCGCTCAAGAAGAGCATGTGGTTTCAACCCTAAAGCCTGGAGACTCCACAATTTGTTTAAGGGTGATTGGGCAGAAGGAGTCCCTGATGGGCCCATGCAAGATTTGTTTTCCCTCCCCCTATTTCTCAGAGTTCATAGTTATGGTTATGGGGAACCAGTACATCCTGATCTGATCCCTTAAATTCATGTGTGGATTGACATTGCCACTAATAAGCCAACCTATATAAAAGACTTATTCCCTCCCCCAACAGAAAGGGTTCTTGTTTCGAAGAGTCAGGAAACAAGGCAGGACTGGAAAAACAACAGGTCCAAGTTCCTAAAACCACCAAGGTGGTGGCCGTCCCTCTGCCCCCCCTCCCTGTAGCCTCCCCTCCCCACCCACCTCCCCCCTGTCCCCTCCCCTCCCCACCCCCTTTCCTCCCTGTCTCCTCCCCACCCCCCTCCCTGTCGCCTCCCCTCCCCTCCCCACCCGCCTCCCTGTCGCCTCCCCTTTGGTACCACTTCCACCCTATCAGTTCCCAGGGGGCTGGAGAGTGAGAATTACAACCCCTTTTTAAGTCATCCCCCAACACGGGCACTAGGGCTGGCATGTCTTGTCAACCCCCCCCCCCACCCCACCCCCCAGAAGAATCACCTAGCAGCAGCCTTTCTCCTCTTAAGGCAAGCAGGCCCAACACCTGGGGAAGACCCCCGAGTCCTTTTTTGGGGGGATATGTCTCCTTTTCTTCCAGGGATTTGTACAATTGGAATCAATAAAAATCCCTTTTTCTGACAACCCACAAGGCCTGATTTCTTTTTTTTTTCCCTTTTCTTGTTTTACATTTTATTAGGGGCTCATACAACTCTTATCACAATCCATACATATACATACAACAATTGTATAAAGCACATCTTTACATTCTTTGCCCCAATCATTCTCAAAGCATTTGCTCTCTACTTAAGCCCTTTGCATCAGGTCCTCTTTTTTCCCCCCCTCCCTCCCCGTTCCCCCCTCCCTCATGTGCCCTTGGTAATTTATACATTGTTATTTTGTAAAGGTCTGATTTCTTTGCTAGAAACGCTTTTCCATACTTAAAAGCCCACCTCTGACACCTGCGAGCAACTTCTCCAGGTGCTGTTCACAAAAGAGGAATGGGAGCCCTTCCAGAGAGAGGCCCAGAAAGCAGTCAATGGACCTGATGGTCAGCCAGCGGGCACTCCCCACTTGAGGGAAACTCTTTTTCCCACTGCACGGAACAATGTGAGATCCAAACTCCTAGCAAGGCCCGCAGGGCTTAACCAGGTATCACCAGTTTCTCTTGCAGGGCCTCAATGGAACAGCTAGGAACCCTATGAATTTATCTAAGGTCAGTGAGAATTTTCAAACCCCTACAAAAGAATGTCCGCCTGCCTTTTCAGAGTGGCTGATGGAAGCCTTCGGGCTTTATATCCCTATCGGCCAGGAAGCCCCCCAAGAACAGGAGAGCAATTTAAATATTGCCTTTTTTACTCAGTCTACCTCTGCACATGAAAAAGAAATGGGAAGGGTTTGAAGGGAAAAATCTTAGTGATTTGGTAGAAGTGGCTCAGCAGGTGTATAACAACAGAGATGACCCTCCCATGACAGAAGAGACAAAGAAACTAGCTAAAATACTAGTAATTGCCATGAGAGACCCCAGAGGCTCCGGAAAAGGAGATCAGGGCCCACTCACAGAGAGGCTGACCTGTGTGTACCGCCAAGCCCTGAGGAAGTATCAATGTGCCTACTACAGAAAAGAAGGACATTGGAAAAATCAGTGCCTTGATAACCCCAGGAGAGGCGGATGACCCTCCACTAGAGCGGATGAGCCTCATCCTCACCTAGAAAAACCCAAGCGAGAGACAATAATGCTTGAAGAAGCTGAATGAAGATGTCAGGGCTCTGTTTCACTTGGCCTATAGGAACCGGGCTAACTTTCCTAGAAAGAGGCCATCCAGTAAATTTCTTGGTGGACACAGGGGCCACCTTCTTGGTTTTGGAAAAGAAAAGACTACAGGTGCATTGTCAAAAGGAAAGATTTAAGTACAGGGGACACATGGCAGACCCAAGCACACCCATGGACAACAGCCTCAATAACAGATTTAGCATGAGACACAGGTACACACTCCTTCCTGGCAATGCCTCAATGTCCCTTTCCCCTAATTGGTCATGACTTATTGCAAAACATGGCGGCCATAATTACTTTTTCATCTGCTACATCCACCTTAACCCTTGAAGTTGAAAAGGCAAAGGTTTTGCTCCCCGCTCCATTGTCAGAGGGATATGTGTTTTATCAAGGAGCAGAAGAGACCTCCTCAACGGAAATTCTTGGTAATAGTTAAAAGATATACCTTTTGTTTGGGCAGAGGACAACCTACCAGACCTTGCTGAACATCAGGTGCCTGGGGTCGTACAACTTCTGAGCTCAGCCACACTGGTGTGTCAGGGAAAACCCTCCTCCCTGGAAAGCAAAGGTGGATATTGCTGTTCACATATGCAGACTCAAAAGGACAGGCATTTTGGTGCCCTGCAAGTCCACATGGAATGCTCCCCTGCTGCCCGTGCAGAAGCCGGGAACTGAGGACTTCCAACTGGTGCAGGATCTCGGAGAGGTAAATGCGAGGGTAGAAACTGTCCACCCCACGTACCAAACCCCGAGACCCTCCTGAGTACTATTGCGTCAAACTGAATTTGTTACCCTGTTTTGGACTTAAAGGATGCTGTGCTCTCCATACCCTTGTCCCTCATACGTCCACCCAGTGAAGACTTACAGGAATACAAGGAGGAACACCCCAAAACCACCTTGCTCCAATATGCAGATGACCTCCTCCTGGCCTCTGAAACCATGGAGTAATGCCAAAGGGCTACCAAGGACCTGTTAATTGTCCTTAGCCAATTGGGGTACAGGGTGTCTGCAAGAGAGGCTCAACTGTGTGTTCATAAAGCTGTATGCCTAGGCTACCAACTGGAGGAGGGAAAACGGACCTTGTCCCCCAGCCGCATTGAGGTGATCCTCAAAATCCCAGTACGTGAGACTAACAGGCAGGTGCAAGAGTTTCTAGGAGCTGTGAGGTACTGTCCATTGTGGAATTTGTGATTTGCAAAAATAACCAACCCCCTATGTGCAAGTACTGGGGAAAGGAAAAAGAACTTAAATGGACTGAAGTAGAATAGCAAGCCTTTGAATCCTTAAAAAAGTCGCTCATATGGGCACCGTCTCTTCCCCTTCCAGACATAGAAAAGCCCTTCCAATCGTCTATCTGTGAGGCCAGAGGCACAGCAAAAGGAGTGCTAACTCAGAACTTGCGGCCATGGAAGAGACGTGTGGCCTATCTTTCAAAGAAACTGGACTCTGTAGCTGCAGGATGGCCAAGCTGCATGCGAGCTGAGGCTGCCACGGCCATCCTAGTCATAGAAGCTAGGAAGCTTACACTGGGACAGGATATTGCTGTGGTAGGGGGACCTATGGCTGAACCACTCCTAACCAGTCCCCCAGACCGGTGGATCTCGAACACCAGGATTATACCATCAATCCCGACACAACTGCTGAAGCCAAAGCAGGTGAACAAGTAAATGTGAAAAAAGCTGATGGTGCCCGGCTATCAAAAGAGATAGTGTCTGGGGTCTTAAAGGCTTGAAGATAAACAAGCGGCCATCTAGCTCAGAAGCAACAAAGCCCACATGGAAGAAGAACACACCAGCCTGTGTGATCACGTGTTCTCGAAGGGATCAGTTATCAGGCATCAAAGAACAAAAAATCATATCACTGGCTGCGCACCTCCATGATGCGATCGCCGAAGACAAACGGGTACATAAGCAAATGTAGCGAAGAAAGCTGATGGTGCCTGGCTATCGAAAGAGATAGTGTCTGGGGTCTTAAAGGCTTGAAGGTGAACAAGTGGCCATCTAGCTCAGAAGCAACAAAGCCCACATGGAAGAAGCACACCAGCCTGTGCGATCACGACGTGCCAAAGGGATCAGGTATAAGGCATCATCCAAAATAAAAAAATACCATAGTGAATGAAGGGGGAAGTGTAGAGTGGAGACCCAAAGCCCATTTGTTGGCCACTGGAGATCCCCTCACAGAGGGGTCTAGGGGAAGAGATGAGTCAGTCAGAGTGCGATGTAGCACCGATGAAGAAAACATCTCCCCCAGTTCCTAAATGCTTCCTCCAACCAACTCCCATGATCCAAATTCTACCTTGCAAGTCTGGATAGAGCAGAGGCTGTATACACTGGTACATACAGGAGCTGGAGACACAGGGAATCCAGGGTGGATGATACCTTCAGGACCAGGGGTGTGAGGGGCGATACTGGGAGAGTAGAGGGTGAGTGGGTTGGAAAAGGGGAATTGATTATAAGGATCTACATTTGACATCCTCCCTGGGGGGCGGACAACAGAAAAGGGGGTGAAGGGAGAGGCCAGATAGGGCAAGATATAACAAAATAATAATTTATAAATTATCAAGGGCTCATGAGGGATGGGGAAAAAAAGAGGACCTGATGCAAAGGGAGAGCAAATGCTTTGAAATTGATTAGGGCAAAGAATGTAGAGATGTGCTTTATACAATTGATGTATGTATATGTGTGGATTGTGATAAGAGTTGTATGAGCCCCTAGAAAAATGTTTTAAAAAAAGAAACAAAGAAAAGTAAATAACGTAGCTATGAACTATAAATGAACTAGCTGATATTGCGGGTGGGGGGTAGGCTGTGCAGACGTAGCCCAAGGGAAAATCCCGAAGGAAATGGATGTTCAGAAGGCTTTCGAGAACAACAATAGTAGTTTCTGTTCAACTAAGAATGGCTAACACCAATACCCCACTTCTGTACTCTGCCCGCTAGCACACCTGCTCATTACAAAATTATGAAAACATTTGGAAAATTAAACTGGGGGCTGTTCAGTCACCTCTCAAGAGGGGCGACAGTCCCTGCACAGGAAATAAAACCTTTTCTGTTGAACTTGCCGGCTGTCTGAGTTGTTTTCTATCTGGGAATGGACAGTGGCTACAACATTTGCAGGTGCACCGAGATCCGACTGCCACTGTGTGAGCCTGCTTAGAAAGGAGACCTCCTTTATAGGAGTGCTCTTCCCAGAACTAGGGGATTTCTGATTTCTCTAGGGAAGAGGTCCTTAAAGTCATTAAACAGGGACCAGTTCACTGTCCTTCAGACCCGTTGGAGGGCCGGACTATAGTATGCGGACTATATGCACACTGCACATTTGTTTTGAAGTTAAAATAAAAACCAAACAACCGAGGCACAAACACCTCGCGGACAGGATCAATGTCCTCGGCTGTCGGCATGCGGCCCGCAGGCTGTAGTTTGAGGACCCCTGCTCTAGGCGCTCACGAGGAGCATGTGGTTTCAACCCTAAAGCCTGGAGACTCCGCAATTTGTTTAAGGGTGTTTGGGCAGAAGGAGTCCCTGATTGGCCCATGCAAGACTTGTTTCCCCCCCCCCTATTTCTCAGAGTTCATAGTTATGGTTATTGGGAACCAGGACATCCCAATGTGATCCCTAAGATTGATGTGTGGATTGACATGGCCACTAATAAGCCAGCATATATAAAAAACTTACTTCCTCACTCAACAGAAAGGGTTCATGTTTCCAAGATTTCAGGAAGCGTGGTAGGACTGGAAAAAGAACATGTCCAAGTTCCTAAAACCACCAAGGTGGAAGCCGTCCCTCCCCATCACCCTCCCTGTTGGCTTTATCCCATTTTGCAGGAGGACTCTGGAAATGGGAGAGCTGGCTTCCGACCCGTTGGTACCAATGCCACCCTATCAGGTTCCCAGGGGGTATAGAGAAATACTTACAACCCCTTTTTGAGTCCCCCACACCCAACACACACACACTAGGGCTGGCATGTCTTCTCAACCCCCCGAGAAGATCACTTGGCAGCAGCCATTCTCTCAAGGCAAGCAGGCCCAACACCTGGGGAAGACCCCCGAGTCCCTTTTTGGGGATATGTTCCCTTTTCTTTCAGGGATTTGTAAAATTGGAATCAACAAAATCCCCTTTTCTGACAACCCACAAGGTCCGATTTCATTGCTAGAAATGGTTTTCCATATGCATTAGCCCACCTCAGACAATTGCCAGCAACTTCTCCAAGTGCTGTTCACAACAGAGGAACGAGAGCCCTTCCAGAGAGAGGCCCAGTAGGCAGTCAATGGACCTGATGGTCAGCCAGCGGGCACTCCCACTGACAGAAACGCTTTTTGCCACTGCACGAACAATGTGGGATCCAAACTCCTCAAAAGGCCAATAGGGCTTAACCAGGTATCACCAGTTTCTCTTGCAGGGCCTCAATGGAACACCTAGGAAACCTCTGAATTTATGTAAGGTCAGTGAGAATTTTCAGATCCCTACAAGAGAATGTCCGCCTGCCTTTTCAGAGTGGCTGATGGAAGCCTTCGGGCTTTATATTCCTATAGACCCGGAGGCCCCCAGGAACAGAAGGGCAATAAATGTTGCCTTTTTACACAGTCCGCCTCAGACATGAAAAAGAATTGGGAAAGGTTTGAAGGGAAAAATCTTAGTGATTTGGTAGAAGTGGCTCAGCGGGTATATAACAACAGAGATGACCCTACCACGACAGAGCCAAGAAACTAGCTAAAATACTAGTAATGGCCATGAGAGACTCCAGAAGCTCAGGGAAAGGAGATCATGGCTCACTCACAGAGAGACTGACCTGTGGGCACCGCCAAGCCCTGAGGAAGGATCAAAGTGCCTACTACAGAAAAGAAGGACATTGGGGAAATCAGTGCCTTGAAAACCCCAGGAGAGGTGGACGACCCACCACTAGAGAGGATGGCCCTCATCCTCACCTAGAAACACCCAAGTGAGAGACAATAATGCTTGAAGATGCTGAATTAAGGTGTCAGGGCTCTGTTTCACTTGGCCCCCAGGATCCCAGGCTAACTCCAAGGAGGTGGCTATCCAGTAAATTTCTTAGTGGACACAGGAACTGCCTTCTCAGGTTCAACTAAGAGTACGGGCGCGTTGTCAAAAGGAAAGATTTGAATAACAGTCAGTATATAGGATGGCTTCCAGAGATAACGCACATAGAAGGTTTGCATGGAGGTTGGGTGAGCTTCCCAAGACATCAAGGTAAAAATATCTATCTGCCCTTTGTCCCAGTTAGCCATATGATGTTCATGGCAATGGCTCCTGGCTTGGCTGTTGAGCCAGTGAAACTGTTTTAACAAGAGATGAGACGGTGGCCTGTGGCCATCAGTGGAAGGACAAAATCTCCACAGTGGGCTTCCTGTGTCAGTATGAAGCCACAAATATCACTTCTTGGATGTTATCGTTGTCCTGGCTCAGAATCGCCACCCCAGGTCTAGAACGCGCCTGACAGGTACGCACTATTTGAATCAGGCTCTGGTTAGCCCCTCTTGATCACTTGGTGACACGGGAGTCTGGACAATGGAGTTCCTTTACTTTCCAGATGAGAAAGCTCACTCAAAAAGACACAGGTGTTGACCCACAGGCACACAACTAGTTAACAACAAAGCCATATTCACAACCAATGTTTGGAGTCAGAGATCTGAGTCCCACATACCTGTGCCCAGCCGAGAAGTCACTCTCTCCTGGACCCCCAAAACATCTGAGCAGATCCTCCCCCACCCCCTCAAAGAAAATTTTATTTCCAAGGATGGCACTGATTCTGCATCTCTGGGAGAGTGACATATCTGATCAGAGCATATGGAGCCGATGAAGGGGAAGGAGGGGAGAGTGGAGCACACTGTTCCACCAGGCCTTGAGGATGATGTTACCACTCAGAAAGCCAGCCCATACAGAAGACCACATGGCTAGCCCCATGATGAGACACAACGTCCCTCAAAAATCCATAGCCCTAGAGGGGACAACACTGGAGACAGTGTGGGAATATGCGCCCAAACTGATCCTGCCACACCGAGGCATAACACAAAGGGGGTGCAGAAGTGCAAGGAAACAGAGCAGCAAGGTCCACCGGGATTGCCAAAGGAGGACTTTGGGGCCAGGACATGGTGCCCCAACAGACTGGACTGGAAAACACTCCAAAAGGACAACAAACAGTCTGTGAACTGACTACGAGCTTTTCTTTCTTGTTGTGTTTTCTTTTATTGTCATTGGATTATGGTTGTTTTGTTGCTTTTAGTGTTTGGTTTTGCTCTGTCTAGTTTTGTGCATGTTAGTTCATCTACATGTCTGTCTAAATAAGATAGGCTGGATGAACAATCTGGAAGAGGAAAAAAAAGGGACCATCACTTCCGGGGAGACATGGGAGAGAGGGATGTGTGGGAAAAGGTAATGGTGTTAAGAAACCCAGAGACAAGGGAACAAGTGATGCAAATCGGTGGTGAGGGGGGATATAGGAGGCCTGGTAGGGAGTGATCAAGGAAATGGAACCAAGAGGAATTACTGGAACCCAAATGAAACTGAGCATGGCAGTGGGCACATGAGGAAAATCAAAGGGATTAGAAAAGCAAGCTAGGAAGCAGGGGCCATTTATAGAGGTCGAAAAAAAGGCATGTACATATGAGCATTTGGAAATAGATTTTTGTCCATATATTTATAGGTTTCGTATTAAGGTAGCAGATGGACATTGGGCCTCCACTCAAGTACTCCCTCATTGCAAGAATATTTTGTTCTATTGAATTGCCATTCTATGCTGCTCACCTTCCCTACACGATCACTGCAGACAAAACTGTTGCATAAGCAAATGTGGTCAAGAAAGCTGATGGTGACCAGCTATCAAAATATATGGCATCTGAGGTCTAAAAGGCTTGAAGGTAAACAAACTGCCATCTAGCTCAGAAGAAACAAAGCTCACATGGCAGAAGCACACCAGCCTGTGTGATCACAAGGTTTCAAAGGGATGTGGTATCAGGCATCATCAGAACAAAACAATCTTATCATTGCGAATGAGGGTGGAATGATGGATACAGACACAAAGCCCATTTGCAGTCCACTGGACATTCCCTTACAGAAGGGGGTCGAGGAAGAGATGAGCCAAGACAGGGTATGGGATAGCAACGATGAAACACAACTTTCCTCTAGTTCCTAAATGCTTCCTCTCCCCCCACTCTCATGATCCCAATTCTACCTTACAGATCTGGCTAGAGAATGTACACTGGGACAGATAGGAACAGGAAACACGGGGAATCAGGGTGGATGGCCCTTTAGGACCAGTGTTGTGAGTGGAGGTACTGGGAGGGTGGGGGGAGGCTAGGTTGAAAAGAAGGAACCAAATACAAGGATCTACATTTAACCTCAACAGAAAAGGGGGTGAAGGGGGACATCAGACAGTGCAAGATATGACAAGATAATTAGTAAATTACCAAGGATTTATGAGGGAGGGGTAGCGCCCATGGATGGGGAGAAATGAGGAGCTGAGGCCAGAGGCTTGGGTGGAGAGTTGATATTTTGAGAATAATGAGGGCAATGATTGTACAAATGTGCTTCACACACTGATGTACATATCGATTGTGGTTAGTGTTTATGAGCCCCTAATAAAATGATAAAAAAAACCAAAATATCTGGGCAGAGGGCTCCTGCAAGGATGATCTCAGGCTGGATTGCATCAGCAAAATCAGCTACTGTAGTTGCCTTACCCTGTGTCTATTCCTGTGTCAGGCATGAAGCTTAGGGTCCACAGCCCCAGGAGCTGGACAGGGAGGGAGGCGGGACTCTGAAGTCATTCCACAGGGGGAATGGTCCTATTGTCCTGCAGGGCCCAGCCTCCTCTTTAGTCCTGCTGTCTGGGGGCACCTCTTTCATGGAGTCCACACCATAGAGGTCTACAATTTATGGGGGATTGGCAGGAAGCCTCTGCTGATGCACACACCCCACCATCAAAACAGAATCCACCAGCCACTCATGTCCAGTCCTGCCGCCTCCAAAGAGCTTTCCTGGGTTTGTCAGATCCCTCTGGGGACAGATATACCTCGCTCCTTTGCTCTGCATGAGAAAGAATTCACGCCCAAACCTGGTTTGTGATCCAAGTGAGTTTTAGGGGAGTTAGGGAGGCATCATGGGCAACCCTGGTCAACCCCAGTGGCTGAATTCAATTTACTTGACCTTGGTGGGTCAATGCATGTGCAGCGCCCACCCAGGTGTACCTGCCCTTCTTGGCCGGAAAACTGGACCTCTGAGCACGCACAGTATGCCACTCCTTCCTGGGCCGCTAGCTCAGCCTTCTGAGCAGGCGTAATGGACACCCCACTCCTGATGCTAGCTACCTAACATTTACACTCTGAAGAGATATGGACCCAAATCTTTGGGGTACTGGGCGACGACATCTCTAGCTACTTCCTGCTGGCAGAAGGGGCGATGTGGGGCTTTGGGTCCATACCCTTCCTACTCTGCTGGGAGGAGTTGTCTATTCAGGGAAACCTTATCCAAGATGGATAAAGTTGAGGTGGTCCAGGAGATGATAGTAGTGGAGCTGGCACACCTGGTTCAGAGGCCTTGGTAACTTGAGAACTTCTGGAAAGACTAAAGGACAAAAAAGTGAACAATTTAACTGAGACAAGTCTAAGATTGTGAGGTGGCAGTGCCCTTGAAATTAGGTGAGTATCACAGGAAGTAAATAAAAAATGTTAAGATTAGCAGGCATGTGTGTCTGTTCACTGTAAGTGTAGGAATGGGGATAAAAGCATTCACAATATCCCTAAGGATGTACAGGGTTTGGGCACTACTGGGTGCAGTGGGATCACTGCTTCATTTATGATCCTAAGGTCTTCAACCTGCTGATAAGACCTATCCATTTTTTAACCCTATAACGCCTTAATTGCAATTTGGGGGAAAATTTTTTTTGTTTTTATTATTTACTTTCTTGGGTATCAATATATATAATATATATACACATTTTTAATGTTATGAAAACGTCATGCTCGGCATTATAGGGTTAAATGGCAATATTGGGGTACTACGGGGGAGTCAGCAATGATCAAAAGTAGAGTAATTGCCTAAGACATTTTTAATTTTCTGGGTTCAATTTGAGTAAAAGTCTTGTAAATTACATGGGGACCAAATTCCCCTGGTACCTCTACTACGGGTAGAATGTTCAGGGAGGTTTCAGGGCTAGGAAATAGTAACCCCTACATCCAGGATCTCGTAGGGAAGGGGTCCTCAAACTGTTTACATAGGGCGCCAGTTCACTGTTCCTCAGACCGTTAGAATGCCAGACTATAGTGTTTAGAAAACTTATGAATAAATTCCCATGCACCCTGCACATATCTTATTTTGAAGTTAAAACCAAATTAACGGGGTACAAACACCCCGCGGACAGGATCAATGTCCTTGGCTGTCCGTATGTGGCCCGCAGGCTGTAGTTTGAGGACCCCTGCTCTAGGCGCTCAAGAAGAGCATGTGGTTTCAACCCTAAAGCCTGGAGACTCCACAATTTGTTTAAGGGTGATTGGGCAGAAGGAGTCCCTGATGGGCCCATGCAAGATTTGTTTTCCCTCCCCCTATTTCTCAGAGTTCATAGTTATGGTTATGGGGAACCAGTACATCCTGATCTGATCCCTTAAATTCATGTGTGGATTGACATTGCCACTAATAAGCCAACCTATATAAAAGACTTATTCCCTCCCCCAACAGAAAGGGTTCTTGTTTCGAAGAGTCAGGAAACAAGGCAGGACTGGAAAAACAAAAGGTCCAAGTTCTTAAAACCACCAAGGTGGAGGCCGTCCCTCTGCCCCCCCTCCCTGTAGCCTCCCCTCTCCACCCACCTCCCCCCTGTCCCCTCCCCTCCCCACCCCCTTTCCTCCCTGTCTCCTCCCCACCCGCCTCCCTGTCGCCTCCCCTTTGGTACCACTTCCACCCTATCAGTTCCCAGGGGGCTGGAGAGTGAGAATTACAACCCCTTTTTAAGTCATCCCCCAACACGGGCACTAGGGCTGGCATGTCTTGTCAACCCCCCACACCCCACCCCCCAGAAGAATCACCTAGCTGCAGCCTTTCTCCTCTTAAGGCAAGCAGGCCCAACACCTGGGGAAGACCCCCGAGTCCTCTTTTGGGGGGATATGTCTCCTTTTCTTCCAGGGATTTGTACAATTGGAATCAATAAAAATCCCTTTTTCTGACAACCCACAAGGCCTGATTTCTTTTTTTTTCCCTTTTCTTGTTTTACATTTTATTAGGGGCTCATACAACTCTTATCACAATCCATACATATACATACAACAATTGTATAAAGCACATCTTTACATTCTTTGCCCCAATCATTCTCAAAGCATTTGCTCTCTACTTAAGCCCTTTGCATCAGGTCCTCTTTTTCCCCCCCTCCCTCCCCGTTCCCCCCTCCCTCATGTGCCCTTGGTAATTTATACATTGTTATTTTGTAAAGGTCTGATTTCTTTGCTAGAAACGCTTTTCCATACTTAAAAGCCCACCTCTGACACCTGCGAGCAACTTCTCCAGGTGCTGTTCACAACAGAGGAACGGGAGCCCTTCCAGAGAGCGGCCCAGAAAGCAGTCAATGGACCTGATGGTCAGCCAGCGGGCACTCCCCACTTGAGGGAAACTCTTTTTCCCACTGCACGGAACAATGTGAGATCCAAACTCCTAGCAAGGCCCGCAGGGCTTAACCAGGTATCACCAGTTTCTCTTGCAGGGCCTCAATGGAACAGCTAGGAACCCTATGAATTTATCTAAGGTCAGTGAGAATTTTCAAACCCCTACAAAAGAATGTCCGCCTGCCTTTTCAGAGTGGCTGATGGAAGCCTTCGGGCTTTATATCCCTATCGACCCGGAAGCCCCTCAAGAACAGGAGAGCAATTTAAATATTGCCTTTTTTACTCAGTCTACCTCAGACATGAAAAAGAAATGGGAAGGGTTTGAAGGGAAAAATCTTAGTGATTTGGTAGAAGTGGCTCAGCAGGTGTATAACAACAGAGATGACCCTACCATGACAGAAGAGACAATGAAACTAGCTAAAATACTAGTAATTGCCATGAGAGACCCCAGAGGCTCCGGAAAAGGAGATCAGGGCCCACTCACAGAGAGGCTGACCTGTGTGTACCGCCAAGCCCTGAGGAAGGATCAATGTGCCTACTACAGAAAAGAAGGACATTGGAAAAATCAGTGCCTTGATAACCCCAGGAGAGGCGGATGACCCTCCACTAGAGCGGATGAGCCTCATCCTCACCTAGAAAAACCCAAGCGAGAGACAATAATGCTTGAAGAAGCTGAATGAAGATGTCAGGGCTCTTTTGCACTTGGCCTATAGGAACCGGGCTAACTTTCCTAGAAAGAGGCCATCCAGTAAATTTCTTGGTGGACACAGGGGCCACCTTCTTGGTTTTGGAAAAGAAAAGACTACAGGTGCATTGTCAAAAGGAAAGATTTAAGTACAGGGGACACATGGCAGACCCAAGCACACCCATGGACAACAGCCTCAATAACAGATTTAGCACGAGACACAGGTACACACTCCTTCCTGGCAATGCCTCAATGTCCCTTTCCCCTAATTGGTCATGACTTATTGCAAAACATGGCGGCCATAATTACTTTTTCATCTGCTACATCCACCTTAACCCTTGAAGTTGAAAAGGCAAAGGTTTTGCTCCCCACTCCATTGTCAGAGGGATATGTGTTTTATCAAGGAGCAGAAGAGACCTCCTCAAAGGAAATTCTTGGTAATAGTTAAAAGATATACCTTTTGTTTGGGCAGAGGACAACCTACCAGACCTTGCTGAACATCAGGTGCCTGGGGTCGTACAACTTCTGAGCTCAGCCACACTGGTATGTCAGGGAAAACCCTCCTCCCTGGAAAGCAAAGGTGGATATTGCTGTTCACATATGCAGACTCAAAAGGACAGGCATTTTGGTGCCCTGCAAGTCCACATGGAATGCTCCCCTGCTGCCCGTGCAGAAGCCGGGAACTGAGGACTTCCAACTGGTGCAGGATCTCGGAGAGGTAAATGCGAGGGTAGAAACTGTCCACCCCACGTACCAAACCCCGAGACCCTCCTGAGTCCTATTGCGTCAAACTGAATTTGTTACCCTGTTTTGGACTTAAAGGATGCTGTGCTCTCCATACCCTTGTCCCTCATACGTCAACCCAGTGAAGACTTACAGGAATACAAGGAGGAACACCCCAAAACCACCTTGCTCCAATATGCAGATGACCTCCTCCTGGCCTCTGAAACCATGGAGTAATGCCAAAGGGCTACCAAGGACCTGTTAATTGTCCTTAGCCAATTGGGGTACAGGGTGTCTGCAAGAGAGGCTCAACTGTGTGTTCATAAAGCTGTATGCCTAGGCTACCAACTGGAGGAGGGAAAACGGACCTTGTCCCCCAGCTGCATTGAGGTGATCCTCAAAATCCCAGTACGTGAGACTAACAGGCAGGTGCAAGAGTTTCTAGGAGCTGTGAGGTACTGTCCATTGTGGAATTTGTGATTTGCAAAAATAACCAACCCCCTATGTGCAAGTACTGGGGAAAGGAAAAAGAACTTAAATGGACTGAAGTAGAATAGCAAGCCTTTGAATCCTTAAAAAAGTCGCTCATATGGGCACCGTCTCTTCCCCTTCCAGACATAGAAAAGCCCTTCCAATCGTCTATCTGTGAGGCCAGAGGCACAGCAAAAGGAGTGCTAACTCAGAACTTGCGGCCATGGAAGAGACGTGTGGCCGATCTTTCAAAGAAACTGGACTCTGTAGCTGCAGGATGGCCAAGCTGCATGCGAGCTGAGGCTGCCACGGCCATCCTAGTCATAGAAGCTAGGAAGCTTACACTGGGACAGGATATTGCTGTGGTAGGGGGACCTATGGCTGAACCACTCCTAACCAGTCCCCCTGACCGGTGGATCTCCAACACCAGGATTATACCATCAATCCCGACACAACTGCTGAAGCCAAAGCAGGTGAACAAGTAAATGTGAAAAAAGCTGATGGTGCCCGGCTATCAAAAGAGATAGTGTCTGGGGTCTTAAAGGCTTGAAGATAAACAAGCGGCCATCTAGCTCAGAAGCAACAAAGCCCACATGGAAGAAGAACACACCAGCCTGTGTGATCACGTGTTCTTGAAGGGATCAGTTATCAGGCATCAAAGAACAAAAAATCATATCACTGGCTGCGCACCTCCATGATGCGATCGCCGAAGACAAACGGGTACATAAGCAAATGTAGCGAAGAAAGCTGATGGTGCCTGGCTATCGAAAGAGATAGTGTCTGGGGTCTTAAAGGCTTGAAGGTGAACAAGTGGCCATCTAGCTCAGAAGCAACAAAGCCCACATGGAAGAAGCACACCAGCCTGTGCGATCACGACGTGCCAAAGGGATCAGGTATAAGGCATCATCCAGAATAAAAAAATACCATAGTGAATGAAGGGGGAAGTGTAGAGTGGAGACCCAAAGCCCATTTGTTGGCCACTGGAGATCCCCTCACAGAGGGGTCTAGGGGAAGAGATGAGTCAGTCAGGGTGCGATGTAGCACCGATGAAGAAAACATCTCCCCCAGTTCCTAAATGCTTCCTCCAACCAACTACCATGATCCAAATTCTACCTTGCAAGTCTGGATAGAGCAGAGGCTGTATACACTGGTACATACAGGAGCTGGAGACACAGGGAATCCAGGGTGGATGATACCTTCAGGACCAGGGGTGTGAGGGGCGATACTGGGAGAGTAGAGGGTGAGTGGGTTGGAAAAGGGGAATTGATTATAAGGATCTACATTTGACATCCTCCCTGGGGGGCGGACAACAGAAAAGGGGGTGAAGGGAGAGGCCAGATAGGGCAAGATATAACAAAATAATAATTTATAAATTATCAAGGGCTCATGAGGGATGGGGAAAAAAAGAGGACCTGATGCAAAGGGAGAGCAAATGCTTTGAAATTGATTAGGGCAAAGAATGTAGAGATGTGCTTTATACAATTGATGTATGTATATGTGTGGATTGTGATAAGAGTTGTATGAGCCCCTAGAAAAATGTTTTAAAAAAAGAAACAAAGAAAAGTAAATAAAGTAGCTATGAACTATAAATGAACTAGCTGATATTGCGGGTGGGGGGTAGGCTGTGCAGACGTAGCCCAAGGGAAAATCCCGAAGGAAATGGATGTTCAGAAGGCTTTTGAGAACAACAAGTAGGTTCTGTTCAACTAAGAATGGCTAACACCAATACCCCACTTCTGTACTCTGCCCGCTAGCACACCTGCTCATTACAAAATTATGAAAACATTTGGAAAATTAAACTGGGGGCTGTTCAGTCACCTCTCAAGAGGGGCGACAGTCCCTGCACAGGAAATAAAACCTTTTCTGTTGAACTTGCCGGCTGTCTGAGTTGTTTTCTATCTGGGAATGAACAGTGGCTACAACATTTGCAGGTGCACCGAGATCCGACTGCCACTGTGTGAGCCTGCTTAGAAAGGAGACCTCCTTTATAGGAGTGCTCTTCCCAGAACTAGGGGATTTCTGATTTCTCTAGGGAAGAGGTCCTTAAAGTCATTAAACAGGGACCAGTTCACTGTCCTTCCGACCCGTTGGAGGGCCGGACTATAGTATGCGGACTATATGCACACTGCACATTTGTTTTGAAGTTAAAATAAAAACCAAACAACCGAGGCACAAACACCTCGCGGACAGGATCAATGTCCTCGGCTGTCGGCATGCGGCCCACAGGCTGTAGTTTGAGGACCCCTGCTCTAGGCGCTCACGAGGAGCATGTGGTTTCAACCCTAAAGCCTGGAGACTCCGCAATTTGTTTAAGGGTGTTTGGGCAGAAGGAGTCCCTGATTGGCCCATGCAAGACTTGTTTTCCCTCCCCCTATTTCTCAGAGTTCATAGTTATGGTTATTGGGAACCAGGACATCCCAATGTGATCCCTAAGATTGATGTGTGGATTGACATGGCCACTAATAAGCCAGCATATATAAAAAACTTACTTCCTCACTCAACAGAAAGGGTTCATGTTTCCAAGATTTCAGGAAGCGTGGTAGGACTGGAAAAAGAACATGTCCAAGTTCCTAAAACCACCAAGGTGGAAGCCGTCCCTCCCCATCACCCTCCCTGTTGGCTTTATCCCATTTTGCAGGAGGACTCTGGAAATGGGAGAGCTGGCTTCCGACCCGTTGGTACCAATGCCACCCTATCAGGTTCCCAGGGGGTATAGAGAAATACTTACAACCCCTTTTTGAGTCCCCCACACCCAACACACACACACTAGGGCTGGCATGTCTTCTCAACCCCCCGAGAAGGATCACTTGGCAGCAGCCATTCTCTCAAGGCAAGCAGGCCCAACACCTGGGGAAGACCCCCGAGTCCCTTTTTGGGGATATGTTCCCTTTTCTTTCAGGGATTTGTAAAATTGGAATCAACAAAATCCCCTTTTCTGACAACCCACAAGGTCCGATTTCATTGCTAGAAATGGTTTTCCATATGCATTAGCCCACCTCGGACAATTGCCAGCAACTTCTCCAAGTGCTGTTCACAACAGAGGAACGAGAGCCCTTCCAGAGAGAGGCCCAGAAGGCAGTCAATGGACCTGATGGTCAGCCAGCGGGCACTCCCACTGACAGAAACGCTTTTTGCCACTGCACGAACAATGTGGGATCCAAACTCCTCAAAAGGCCAATAGGGCTTAACCAGGTATCACCAGTTTCTCTTGCAGGGCCTCAATGGAACACCTAGGAAACCTCTGAATTTATGTAAGGTCAGTGAGAATTTTCAGACCCCTACAAGAGAATGTCCGCCTGCCTTTCCAGAGTGGCTGATGGAAGCCTTCGGGCTTTATATTCCTATAGACCCGGAGGCCCCCAGGAACAGAAGGGCAATAAATGTTGCCTTTTTACACAGTCCGCCTCAGACATGAAAAAGAATTGGGAAAGGTTTGAAGGGAAAAATCTTAGTGATTTGGTAGAAGTGGCTCAGCGGGTATATAACAACAGAGATGACCCTACCACGACAGAGCCAAGAAACTAGCTAAAATACTAGTAATGGCCATGAGAGACTCCAGAAGCTCAGGGAAAGGAGATCATGGCTCACTCACAGAGAGACTGACCTGTGGGCACCGCCAAGCCCTGAGGAAGGATCAAAGTGCCTACTACAGAAAAGAAGGACATTGGGGAAATCAGTGCCTTGAAAACCCCAGGAGAGGTGGACGACCCACCACTAGAGAGGATGGCCCTCATCCTCACCTAGAAACACCCAAGTGAGAGACAATAATGCTTGAAGATGCTGAATTAAGGTGTCAGGGCTCTGTTTCACTTGGCCCCCAGGATCCCAGGCTAACTCCAAGGAGGTGGCTATCCAGTAAATTTCTTAGTGGACACAGGAACTGCCTTCTCAGGTTCAACTAAGAGTACGGGCGCGTTGTCAAAAGGAAAGATTTGAATAACAGTCAGTATATAGGATGGCTTCCAGAGATAACGCACATAGAAGGTTTGCATGGAGGTTGGGTGAGCTTCCCAAGACATCAAGGTAAAAATATCTATCTGCCCTTTGTCCCAGTTAGCCATATGATGTTCATGGCAATGGCTCCTGGCTTGGCTGTTGAGCCAGTGAAACTGTTTTAACAAGAGATGAGACGGTGGCCTGTGGCCATCAGTGGAAGGACAAAATCTCCACAGTGGGCTTCCTGTGTCAGTATGAAGCCACAAATATCACTTCTTGGATGTTATCGTTGTCCTGGCTCAGAATCGCCACCCCAGGTCTAGAACGCGCCTGACAGGTACGCACTATTTGAATCAGGCTCTGGTTAGCCCCTCTTGATCACTTGGTGACACGGGAGTCTGGACAATGGAGTTCCTTTACTTTCCAGATGAGAAAGCTCACTCAAAAAGACACAGGTGTTGACCCACAGGCACACAACTAGTTAACAACAAAGCCATATTCACAACCAATGTTTGGAGTCAGAGATCTGAGTCCCACATACCTGTGCCCAGCCGAGAAGTCACTCTCTCCTGGACCCCCAAAACATCTGAGCAGATCCTCCCCCACCCCCTCAAAGAAAATTTTATTTCCAAGGATGGCACTGATTCTGCATCTCTGGGAGAGTGACATATCTGATCAGAGCATATGGAGCCGATGAAGGGGAAGGAGGGGAGAGTGGAGCACACTGTTCCACCAGGCCTTGAGGATGATGTTACCACTCAGAAAGCCAGCCCATACAGAAGACCACATGGCTAGCCCCATGATGAGACACAACGTCCCTCAAAAATCCATAGCCCTAGAGGGGACAACACTGGAGACACAGTGTGGGAATTGCGCCCAAACTGATCCTGCCACACCGAGGCATAACACGAAGGGGTGCAGAAGTGCAAGGAAACAGAACAGCATGGTCCACCGGATTGCCAAAGGAGGACTTTGGGGTCAGGATATGGTGCCCCAACAGACTGGACTGGAAAACACTCCAAAAGGACAACAAACAGTCTGTGAACTGACTACGAGCTTTTCTTTCTTGTTGTGTTTTCTTTTATTGTCATTGGATTATGGTTGTTTTGTTGCTTTTAGTGTTTGGTTTTGCTCTGTCTAGTTTTGTGCATGTTAGTTCATCTACATGTCTGTCTAAATAAGATAGGCTGGATGAACAATCTGGAAGAGGAAAAAAAAGGGACCATCACTTCCGGGGAGACATGGGAGAGAGGGATGTGTGGGAAAAGGTAATGGTGTTAAGAAACCCAGAGACAAGGGAACAAGTGATGCAAATCGGTGGTGAGGGGGGATATAGGAGGCCTGGTAGGGAGTGATCAAGGAAATGGAACCAAGAGGAATTACTGGAACCCAAATGAAACTGAGCATGGCAGTGGGCACATGAGGAAAATCAAAGGGATTAGAAAAGCAAGCTAGGAAGCAGGGGCCATTTATAGAGGTCGAAAAAAAGGCATGTACATATGAGCATTTGGAAATAGATTTTTGTCCATATATTTATAGGTTTCGTATTAAGGTAGCAGATGGACATTGGGCCTCCACTCAAGTACTCCCTCATTGCAAGAATATTTTGTTCTATTGAATTGCCATTCTATGCTGCTCACCTTCCCTACACGATCACTGCAGACAAAACTGTTGCATAAGCAAATGTGGTCAAGAAAGCTGATGGTGACCAGCTATCAAAATATATGGCATCTGAGGTCTTAAAGGCTTGAAGGTAAACAAACTGCCATCTAGCTCAGAAGAAACAAAGCTCACATGGCAGAAGCACACCAGCCTGTGTGATCACAAGGTTTCAAAGGGATGTGGTATCAGGCATCATCAGAACAAAACAATCTTATCATTGCGAATGAGGGTGGAATGATGGATACAGACACAAAGCCCATTTGCAGTCCACTGGACATTCCCTTACAGAAGGGGGTCGAGGAGGAGATGAGCCAAGACAGGGTATGGGATAGCAACGATGAAACACAACTTTCCTCTAGTTCCTAAATGCTTCCTCTCCCCCCACTCTCATGATCCCAATTCTACCTTACAGATCTGGCTAGAGAATGTACACTGGGACAGATAGGAACAGGAAACACGGGGAATCAGGGTGGATGGCCCTTTAGGACCAGTGTTGTGAGTGGAGGTACTGGGAGGGTGGGGGGAGGCTAGGTTGAAAAGAAGGAACCAAATACAAGGATCTACATTTAACCTCAACAGAAAAGGGGGTGAAGGGGGACATCAGACAGTGCAAGATATGACAAGATAATTAGTAAATTACCAAGGATTTATGAGGGAGGGGTAGCGCCCATGGATGGGGAGAAATGAGGAGCTGAGGCCAGAGGCTTGGGTGGAGAGTTGATATTTTGAGAATAATGAGGGCAATGATTGTACAAATGTGCTTCACACACTGATGTACATATCGATTGTGGTTAGTGTTTATGAGCCCCTAATAAAATGATAAAAATAAAAAACCAAAATATCTGGGCAGAGGGCTCATGCAAGGATGATCTCAGGCTGGATTACATCAGCAAAATCAGCTACTGTAGTTGCCTTACCCTGTGTCTATTCCAGTGTCAGGCATGAAGCTTAGGGTCCACAGCCCCAGGAGCTGGACAGGGAGGGAGGCGGGACTCTGAAGTCATTCCACAGGGGGAATGGTCCTATTGTCCTGCAGTGCCCAGCCTCCTCTTTAGTCCTGCTGTCTGGGGGCACCTCTTTCATGGAGTCCACACCATAGAGGTCTACAATTTATGGGGGATTGGCAGGAAGCCTCTGCTGATGCACACACCCCACCATCAAAACAGAATCCACCAGCCACTCATGTCCAGTCCTGCCGCCTCCAAAGAGCTTTCCTGGGTTTGTCAGATCCCTCTGGGGACAGATATACCTCGCTCCTTTGCTCTGCATGAGAAAGAATTCACGCCCAAACCTGGTTTGTGATCCAAGTGAGTTTTAGGGGAGTTAGGGAGGCATCATGGGCAACCCTGGTCAACCCCAGTGGCTGAATTCAATTTACTTGACCTTGGTGGGTCAATGCATGTGCAGCGCCCACCCAGGTGTACCTGCCCTTCTTGGCCGGAAAACTGGACCTCTGAGCACGCACAGTATGCCACTCCTTCCTGGGCCGCTAGCTCAGCCTTCTGAGCAGGCGTAATGGACACCCCACTCCTGATGCTAGCTACCTAACATTTACACTCTGAAGAGATATGGACCCAAATCTTTGGGGTACTGGGCGACGACATCTCTAGCTACTTCCTGCTGGCAGAAGGGGCGAGGTGGGGCTTTGGGTCCATACCCTTCCTACTCTGCTGGGAGGAGTTGTCTATTCAGGGAAACCTTATCCAAGATGGATAAAGTTGAGGTGGTCCAGGAGATGATAGTAGTGGAGCTGGCACACCTGGTTCAGAGACCTTGGTAACTTGAGAACTTCTGGAAAGACTAAAGGACAAAAAAGTGAACAATTTAACTGAGACAAGTCTAAGATTGTGAGGTGGCAGTGCCCTTGAAATTAGGTGAGTATCACAGGAAGTAAATAAAAAATGTTAAGATTAGCAGGCATGTGTGTCTGTTCACTGTAAGTGCAGGAATGGGGATAAAAGCATTCACAATATCCCTAAGTATGTACAGGGTTTGGGCACTACTGGGTGCAGTGGGATCACTGCTTCATTTATGATCCTAAGGTCTTCAACCTGCTGATAAGACCTATCCATTTTTTAACCCTATAACGCCTTAATTGCAATTTGGGGGAAAATTTTTTTTGTTTTTATTATTTACTTTCTTGGGTATCAATATATATAATATATATACACATTTTTAATGTTATGAAAACGTCATGCTCGGCATTATAGGGTTAAATGGCAATATTGGGGTACTACGGGGGAGTCAGCAATGATCAAAAGTAGAGTAATTGCCTAAGACATTTTTAATTTTCTGGGTTCAATTTGAGTAAAAGTCTTGTAAATTACATGGGGACCAAATTCCCCTGGTACCTCTACTACGGGTAGAATGTTCAGGGAGGTTTCAGGGCTAGGAAATAGTAACCCCTACATCCAGGATCTCGTAGGGAAGGGGTCCTCAAACTGTTTACATAGGGCGCCAGTTCACTGTTCCTCAGACCGTTAGAATGCCAGACTATAGTGTTTAGAAAACTTATGAATAAATTCCCATGCACCCTGCACATATCTTATTTTGAAGTTAAAACCAAATTAACGGGCTACAAACACCCCGCGGACAGGATCAATGTCCTTGGCTGTCTGTATGTGGCCCGCAGGCTGTAGTTTGAGGACCCCTGCTCTAGGCGCTCAAGAAGAGCATGTGGTTTCAACCCTAAAGCCTGGAGACTCCACAATTTGTTTAAGGGGGATTGGGCAGAAGGAGTCCCTGATGGGCCCATGCAAGATTTGTTTTCCCTCCCCCTATTTCTCAGAGTTCATAGTTATGGTTATGGGGAACCAGTACATCCTGATCTGATCCCTTAAATTCATGTGTGGATTGACATTGCCACTAATAAGCCAACCTATATAAAAGACTTATTCCCTCCCCAAACAGAAAGGGTTCTTGTTTCGAAGAGTCAGGAAACAAGGCAGGACTGGAAAAACAACAGGTCCAAGTTCCTAAAACCACCAAGGTGGAGGCCGTCCCTCTGCCCCCCCTCCCTGTAGCCTCCCCTCCCCACCCACCTCCCCCCTGTCCCCTCCCCTCCCCACCCCCTTTCCTCCCTGTCTCCTCCCCACCCCCCTCCCTGTCGCCTCCCCTCCCCTCCCCACCCGTCTCCCTGTCGCCTCCCCTTTGGTACCACTTCCACCCTATCAGTTCCCAGGGGGCTGGAGAGTGAGAATTACAACCCCTTTTTAAGTCATCCCCCAACACGGGCACTAGGGCTGGCATGTCTTGTCAACGCCCCCCACCCCACCCCCGAGAAGAATCACCTAGCAGCAGCCTTTCTCCTCTTAAGGCAAGCAGGCCCAACACCTGGGGAAGACCCCCGAGTCCTTTTTTGGGGGGATATGTCTCCTTTTCTTCCAGGGATTTGTACAATTGGAATCAATAAAAATCCCTTTTTCTGACAACCCACAAGGCCTGATTTCTTTTTTTTTCCCTTTTCTTGTTTTACATTTTATTAGGGGCTCATACAACTCTTATCACAATCCATACATATACATACAACAATTGTATAAAGCACATCTTTACATTCTTTGCCCCAATCATTCTCAAAGCATTTGCTCTCTACTTAAGCCCTTTGCATCAGGTCCTCTTTTTTCCCCCCTCCCTCCCCGTTCCCCCTCCCTCATGTGCCCTTGGTAATTTATACATTGTTATTTTGTAAAGGTCTGATTTCTTTGCTAGAAACGCTTTTCCATACTTAAAAGCCCACCTCTGACACCTGCGAGCAACTTCTCCAGGTGCTGTTCACAACAGAGGAACGGGAGCCCTTCCAGAGAGAGGCCCAGAAAGCAGTCAATGGACCTGATGGTCAGCCAGCGGGCACTCCCCACTTGAGGGAAACTCTTTTTCCCACTGCACGGAACAATGTGAGATCCAAACTCCTAGCAAGGCCCGCAGGGCTTAACCAGGTATCACCAGTTTCTCTTGCAGGGCCTCAATGGAACAGTTGGAAACCTATGAATTTATCTAAGGTCAGTGAGAATTTTCAAAACCCTACAAAAGAATGTCTGCCTGCCTTTTCAGAGTGGCTGATGGAAGCCTTCGGGCTTTATATCCCTATCGACCCGGAAGCCCCTCAAGAACAGGAGAGCAATTTAAATATTGCCTTTTTTACTCAGTCTACCTCAGACATGAAAAAGAAATGGGAAGGGTTTGAAGGGAAAAATCTTAGTGATTTGGTAGAAGTGGCTCAGCAGGTGTATAACAACAGAGATGACCCTCCCATGACAGAAGAGACAATGAAACTAGCTAAAATACTAGTAATTGCCATGAGAGACCCCAGAGGCTCCGGAAAAGGAGATCAGGGCCCACTCACAGAGAGGCTGACCTGTGTGTACCGCCAAGCCCTGAGGAAGGATCAATGTGCCTACTACAGAAAAGGAGGACATTGGAAAAATCAGTGCCTTGATAACCCCAGGAGAGGCGGATGACCCTCCACTAGAGCGGATGAGCCTCATCCTCACCTAGAAAACCCAAGCGAGAGACAATAATGCTTGAAGAAGCTGAATGAAGATGTCAGGGCTCTGTTTCACTTGGCCTATAGGAACCGGGCTAACTTTCCTAGAAAGAGGCCATCCAGTAAATTTCTTGGTGGACACAGGGGCCACCTTCTTGGTTTTGGAAAAGAAAAGACTACAGGTGCATTGTCAAAAGGAAAGATTTAAGTACAGGGGACACATGGCAGACCCAAGCACACCCATGGACAACAGCCTCAATAACAGATTTAGCACGAGACACAGGTACACACTCCTTCCTGGCAATGCCTCAATGTCCCTTTCCCCTAATTGGTCATGACTTATTGCAAAACATGGCGGCCATAATTACTTTTTCATCTGCTACATCCACCTTAACCCTTGAAGTTGAAAAGGCAAAGGTTTTGCTCCCCACTCCATTGTCAGAGGGATATGTGTTTTATCAAGGAGCAGAAGAGACCTCCTCAAAGGAAATTCTTGGTAATAGTTAAAAGATATACCTTTTGTTTGGGCAGAGGACAACCTACCAGACCTTGCTGAACATCAGGTGCCTGGGGTCGTACAACTTCTGAGCTCAGCCACACTGGTGTGTCAGGGAAAACCCTCCTCCCTGGAAAGCAAAGGTGGATATTGCTGTTCACATATGCAGACTCAAAAGGACAGGCATTTTGGTGCCCTGCAAGTCCACATGGAATGCTCCCCTGCTGCCCGTGCTGAAGCCGGGAACTGAGGACTTCCAACTGGTGCAGGATCTCGGAGAGGTAAATGCGAGGGTAGAAACTGTCCACCCCACGTACCAAACCCCGAGACCCTCCTGAGTCCTATTGCGTCAAACTGAATTTGTTACCCTGTTTTGGACTTAAAGGATGCTGTGCTCTCCATACCCTTGTCCCTCATATGTCAACCCAGTGAAGACTTACAGGAATACAAGGAGGAACACCCCAAAACCACCTTGCTCCAATATGCAGATGACCTCCTCCTGGCCTCTGAAACCATGGAGTAATGCCAAAGGGCTACCAAGGACCTGTTAATTGTCCTTAGCCAATTGGGGTACAGGGTGTCTGCAAGAGAGGCTCAACTGTGTGTTCATAAAGCTGTATGCCTAGGCTACCAACTGGAGGAGGGAAAACGGACCTTGTCCCCCAGCTGCATTGAGGTGATCCTCAAAATCCCAGTACGTGAGACTAACAGGCAGGTGCAAGAGTTTCTAGGAGCTGTGAGGTACTGTCCATTGTGGAATTTGTGATTTGCAAAAATAACCAACCCCCTATGTGCAAGTACTGGGGAAAGGAAAAAGAACTTAAATGGACTGAAGTAGAATAGCAAGCCTTTGAATCCTTAAAAAAGTCGCTCATATGGGCACCGTCTCTTCCCCTTCCAGACATAGAAAAGCCCTTCCAATCGTCTATCTGTGAGGCCAGAGGCACAGCAAAAGGAGTGCTAACTCAGAACTTGCGGCCATGGAAGAGACGTGTGGCCGATCTTTCAAAGAAACTGGACTCTGTAGCTGCAGGATGGCCAAGCTGCATGCGAGCTGAGGCTGCCACGGCCATCCTAGTCATAGAAGCTAGGAAGCTTACACTGGGACAGGATATTGCTGTGGTAGGGGGACCTATGGCTGAACCACTCCTAACCAGTCCCCCTGACCGGTGGATCTCCAACACCAGGATTATACCATCAATCCCGACACAACTGCTGAAGCCAAAGCAGGTGAACAAGTAAATGTGAAAAAAGCTGATGGTGCCCGGCTATCAAAAGAGATAGTGTCTGGGGTCTTAAAGGCTTGAAGATAAACAAGCGGCCATCTAGCTCAGAAGCAACAAAGCCCACATGGAAGAAGAACACACCAGCCTGTGTGATCACGTGTTCTCGAAGGGATCAGTTATCAGGCATCAAAGAACAAAAAATCATATCACTGGCTGCACACCTCCATGATGCGATCGCCGAAGACAAACGGGTACATAAGCAAATGTAGCGAAGAAAGCTGATGGTGCCTGGCTATCGAAAGAGATAGTGTCTGGGGTCTTAAAGGCTTGAAGGTGAACAAGTGGCCATCTAGCTCAGAAGCAACAAAGCCCACATGGAAGAAGCACACCAGCCTGTGCGATCACGACGTGCCAAAGGGATCAGGTATAAGGCATCATCCAGAATAAAAAAATACCATAGTGAATGAAGGGGGAAGTGTAGAGTGGAGACCCAAAGCCCATTTGTTGGCCACTGGAGATCCCCTCACAGAGGGGTCTAGGGGAAGAGATGAGTCAGTCAGGGTGCGATGTAGCACCGATGAAGAAAACATCTCCCCCAGTTCCTAAATGCTTCCTCCAACCAACTACCATGATCCAAATTCTACCTTGCAAGTCTGGATAGAGCAGAGGCTGTATACACTGGTACATACAGGAGCTGGAGACACAGGGAATCCAGGGTGGATGATACCTTCAGGACCAGGGGTGTGAGGGGCGATACTGGGAGAGTAGAGGGTGAGTGGGTTGGAAAAGGGGAATTGATTATAAGGATCTACATTTGACATCCTCCCTGGGGGGCGGACAACAAAAAAGGGGGTGAAGGGAGAGGCCAGATAGGGCAAGATATAACAAAATAATAATTTATAAATTATCAAGGGCTCATGAGGGATGGGGAAAAAAAGAGGACCTGATGCAAAGGGAGAGCAAATGCTTTGAAATTGATTAGGGCAAAGAATGTAGAGATGTGCTTTATACAATTGATGTATGTATATGTGTGGATTGTGATAAGAGTTGTATGAGCCCCTAGAAAAATGTTTTAAAAAAAGAAACAAAGAAAAGTAAATAAAGTAGCTATGAACTATAAATGAACTAGCTGATATTGTGGGTGGGGGGTAGGCTGTGCAGACGTAGCCCAAGGGAAAATCCCGAAGGAAATGGATGTTCAGAAGGCTTTTGAGAACAACAATAGTAGTTTCTGTTCAACTAAGAATGGCTAACACCAATACCCCACTTCTGTACTCTGCCCGCTAGCACACCTGCTCATTACAAAATTATGAAAACATTTGGAAAATTAAACTGGGGGCTGTTCAGTCACCTCTCAAGAGGGGCGACAGTCCCTGCACAGGAAATAAAACCTTTTCTGTTGAACTTGCCGGCTGTCTGAGTTGTTTTCTATCTGGGAATGGACAGTGGCTACAACATTTGCAGGTGCACCGAGATCCGACTGCCACTGTGTGAGCCTGCTTAGAAAGGAGACCTCCTTTATAGGAGTGCTCTTCCCAGAACTAGGGGATTTCTGATTTCTCTAGGGAAGAGGTCCTTAAAGTCATTAAACAGGGACCAGTTCACTGTCCTTCCGACCCGTTGGAGGGCCGGACTATAGTATGCGGACTATATGCACACTGCACATTTGTTTTGAAGTTAAAATAAAAACCAAACAACTGAGGCACAAACACCTCGCGGACAGGATCAATGTCCTCGGCTGTCGGCATGCGGCCCGCAGGCTGTAGTTTGAGGACCCCTGCTCTAGGCGCTCACGAGGAGCATGTGGTTTCAACCCTAAAGCCTGGAGACTCCGCAATTTGTTTAAGGGTGTTTGGGCAGAAGGAGTCCCTGATTGGCCCATGCAAGACTTGTTTTCCCTCCCCCTATTTCTCAGAGTTCATAGTTATGGTTATTGGGAACCAGGACATCCCAATGTGATCCCTAAGATTGATGTGTGGATTGACATGGCCACTAATAAGCCAGCATATATAAAAAACTTACTTCCTCACTCAACAGAAAGGGTTCATGTTTCCAAGATTTCAGGAAGCGTGGTAGGACTGGAAAAAGAACATGTCCAAGTTCCTAAAACCACCAAGGTGGAAGCCGTCCCTCCCCATCACCCTCCCTGTTGGCTTTATCCCATTTTGCAGGAGGACTCTGGAAATGGGAGAGCTGGCTTCCGACCCGTTGGTACCAATGCCACCCTATCAGGTTCCCAGGGGGTATAGAGAAATACTTACAACCCCTTTTTGAGTCCCCCACACCCAACACACACACACTAGGGCTGGCATGTCTTCTCAACCCCCCGAGAAGGATCACTTGGCAGCAGCCATTCTCTCAAGGCAAGCAGGCCCAACACCTGGGGAAGACCCCCGAGTCCCTTTTTGGGGATATGTTCCCTTTTCTTTCAGGGATTTGTAAAATTGGAATCAACAAAATCCCCTTTTCAGACAACCCACAAGGTCCGATTTCATTGCTAGAAATGGTTTTCCATATGCATTAGCCCACCTCGGACAATTGCCAGCAACTTCTCCAAGTGCTGTTCACAACAGAGGAACGAGAGCCCTTCCAGAGAGAGGCCCAGAAGGCAGTCAATGGACCTGATGGTCAGCCAGCGGGCACTCCCACTGAGAGAAACGCTTTTTGCCACTGCAAGAACAATGTGGGATCCAAACTCCTCAAAAGGCCAATAGGGCTTAACCAGGTATCACCAGTTTCTCTTGCAGGGCCTCAATGGAACACCTAGGAAACCTCTGAATTTATGTAAGGTCAGTGAGAATTTTCAGACCCCTACAAGAGAATGTCCGCCTGCCTTTTCAGAGTGGCTGATGGAAGCCTTCGGGCTTTATATTCCTATAGACCCGGAGGCCCCCAGGAACAGAAGGGCAATAAATGTTGCCTTTTTACACAGTCCGCCTCAGACATGAAAAAGAAATGGGAAAGGTTTAAAGGGAAAAATCTTAGTGATTTGGTAGAAGTGGCTCAGCGGGTATATAACAACAGAGATGACCCTACCACGACAGAGCCAAGAAACTAGCTAAAATACTAGTAATGGCCATGAGAGACTCCAGAAGCTCAGGGAAAGGAGATCATGGCTCACTCACAGAGAGACTGACCTGTGGGCACCGCCAAGCCCTGAGGAAGGATCAAAGTGCCTACTACAGAAAAGAAGGACATTGGGGAAATCAGTGCCTTGAAAACCCCAGGAGAGGTGGACGACCCACCACTAGAGAGGATGGCCCTCATCCTCACCTAGAAACACCCAAGTGAGAGACAATAATGCTTGAAGATGCTGAATTAAGGTGTCAGGGCTCTGTTTCACTTGGCCCCCAGGATCCCAGGCTAACTCCAAGGAGGTGGCTATCCAGTAAATTTCTTAGTGGACACAGGAACTGCCTTCTCAGGTTCAACTAAGAGTACGGGCGCATTGTCAAAAGGAAAGATTTGAATAACAGTCAGTATATAGGATCGCTTCCAGAGATAACGCACATAGAAGGTTTGCATGGAGGTTGGGTGAGCTTCCCAAGACATCAAGGTAAAAATATCTATCTGCCCTTTGTCCCAGTTAGCCATATGATGTTCATGGCAATGGCTCCTGGCTTGGCTGTTGAGCCAGTGAAACTGTTTTAACAAGAGATGAGACGGTGGCCTGTGGCCATCAGTGGAAGGACAAAATCTCCACAGTGGGCTTCCTGTGTCAGTATGAAGCCACAAATATCACTTCTTGGATGTTATCGTTGTCCTGGCTCAGAATCGCCACCCCAGGTCTAGAACGCGCCTGACAGGTACGCACTATTTGAATCAGGCTCTGGTTAGCCCCTCTTGATCACTTGGTGACACGGGAGTCTGGACAATGGAGTTCCTTTACTTTCCAGATGAGAAAGCTCACTCAAAAAGACACAGGTGTTGACCCACAGGCACACAACTAGTTAACAACAAAGCCATATTCACAACCAATGTTTGGAGTCAGAGATCTGAGTCCCACACACCTGTGCCCAGCCGAGAAGTCACTCTCTCCTGGACCCCCAAAACATCTGAGCAGGTCCTCCCCCACCCCCTCAAAGAAAATTTTATTTCCAAGGATGGCACTGATTCTGCATCTCTGGGAGAGTGACATATCTGATCAGAGCATATGGAGCCGATGAAGGGGAAGGAGGGGAGAGTGGAGCACACTGTTCCACCAGGCCTTGAGGATGATGTTACCACTCAGAAAGCCAGCCCATACAGAAGACCACATGGCTAGCCCCATGATGAGACACAACGTCCCTCAAAAATCCATAGCCCTAGAGGGGACAACACTGGAGACACAGTGTGGGAATTGCGCCCAAACTGATCCTGCCACACCGAGGCATAACACGAAGGGGTGCAGAAGTGCAAGGAAACAGAGCAGCATGGTCCACCGGATTGCCAAAGGAGGACTTTGGGGCCAGGACATGGTGCACCAACAGACTGGACTGGAAAACACTCCAAAAGGACAACAAACAGTCTGTGAACTGACTACGAGCTTTTCTTTCTTGTTGTGTTTTCTTTTATTGTCATTGGATTATGGTTGTTTTGTTGCTTTTAGTGTTTGGTTTTGCTCTGTCTAGTTTTGTGCATGTTAGTTCATCTACATGTCTGTCTAAATAAGATAGGCTGGATGAACAATCTGGAAGAGGAAAAAAAAGGGACCATCACTTCCGGGGAGACATGGGAGAGAGGGATGTGTGGGAAAAGGTAATGGTGTTAAGAAACCCAGAGACAAGGGAACAAGTGATGCAAATCGGTGGTGAGGGGGGATATAGGAGGCCTGGTAGGGAGTGATCAAGGAAATGGAACCAAGAGGAATTACTGGAACCCAAATGAAACTGAGCATGGCAGTGGGCACATGAGGAAAATCAAAGGGATTAGAAAAGCAAGCTAGGAAGCAGGGGCCATTTATAGAGGTCGAAAAAAAGGCATGTACATATGAGCATTTGGAAATAGATTTTTGTCCATATATTTATAGGTTCCGTATTAAGGTAGCAGATGGACATTGGGCCTCCACTCAAGTACTCCCTCATTGCAAGAATATTTTGTTCTATTGAATTGCCATTCTATGCTGCTCACCTTCCCTACACGATCACTGCAGACAAAACTGTTGCATAAGCAAATGTGGTCAAGAAAGCTGATGGTGACCAGCTATCAAAATATATGGCATCTGAGGTCTTAAAGGTTTGAAGGTAAACAAACTGCCATCTAGCTCAGAAGAAACAAAGCTCACATGGCAGAAGCACACCAGCCTGTGTGATCACAAGGTTTCAAAGGGATGTGGTATCAGGCATCATCAGAACAAAACAATCTTATCATTGCGAATGAGGGTGGAATGATGGATACAGACACAAAGCCCATTTGCAGTCCACTGGACATTCCCTTACAGAAGGGGGTCGAGGAGGAGATGAGCCAAGGCAGGGTATGGCATAGCAACGATGAAACACAACTTTCCTCTAGTTCCTAAACGCTTCCTCTCCCCCCACTCTCATGATCCCAATTCTACCTTACAGATCTGGCTAGAGAATGTACACTGGGACAGATAGGAACAGGAAACACGGGGAATCAGGGTGGATGGCCCTTTAGGACCAGTGTTGTGAGTGGAGGTACTGGGAGGGTGGGGGGAGGCTAGGTTGAAAAGAAGGAACCAAATACAAGGATCTACATTTAACCTCAACAGAAAAGAGGATGAAGGGGGACATCAGACAGTGCAAGATATGACAAGATAATTAGTAAATTACCAAGGATTTATGAGGGAGGGGTAGCGCCCATGGATGGGGAGAAATGAGGAGCTGAGGCCAGAGGCTTGGGTGGAGAGTTGATATTTTGAGAATAATGAGGGCAATGATTGTACAAATGTGCTACACACACTGATGTACATATCGATTGTGGTTAGTGTTTATGAGCCCCTAATAAAATGATAAAAAAAACCCAAAACATCTGGGCAGAGGGCTCATGCAAGGATGATCTCAGGCTGGATTGCATCAGCAAAATCAGCTACTGTAGTTGCCTTACCCTGTGTCTATTCCTGTGTCAGGCATGAAGTTTAGGGTCCACAGCCCCAGGAGCTGGACAGGGAGGGAGGCGGGACTCTGAAGTCATTCCACAGGGGGAATGGTCCTATTGTCCTGCAGGGCCCAGCCTCCTCTTTAGTCCTGCTGTCTGGGGGCACCTCTTTCATGGAGTCCACACCATAGAGGTCTACAATTTATGGGGGATTGGCAGGAAGCCTCTGCTGATGCACACACCCCACCATCAAAACAGAATCCACCAGCCACTCATGTCCAGTCCTGCCGCCTCCAAAGAGCTTTCCTGGGTTTGTCAGATCCCTCTGGGGACAGATATACCTCGCTCCTTTGCCCTGCATGAGAAAGAATTCACGCCCAAACCTGGTTTGTGATCCAAGTGAGTTTTGGGGGAGTTAGGGAGGCATCATGGGCAACCCTGGTCAACCCCAGTGGCTGAATTGAATTTACTTGGCCTTGGTGGGTCAATGCATGTGCAGCGCCCACCCAGGTGTACCTGCCCTTCTTGGCCGGAAAACTGGACCTCTGAGCACGCACAGTATGCCACTCCTTCCTGGGCCGCTAGCTCAGCCTTTTGAGCAGGCGTAATGGACACCCCATTCCTGATGCTAGCTACCTAACATTTACACTCTGAAGAGATATGGACCCAAATCTTTGGGGTACTGGGCGACGACATCTCTAGCTACTTCCTGCTGGCAGAAGGGGCGAGGTGGGGCTTTGGGTCCATACCCTTCCTACTCTGCTGGGAGGAGTTGTCTATTCAGGGAAACCTTATCCAAGATGGATAAAGTTGAGGTGGTCCAGGAGATGATAGTAGTGGAGCTGGCACACCTGGTTCAGAGGCCTTGGTAACTTGAGAACTTCTGGAAAGACTAACGGACAAAAAAGTGAACAATTTAACTGAGACAAGTCTAAGATTGTGAGGTGGCAGTGCCCTTGAAATTTGGTGAGTATCACAGGAAGTAAATAAAAAATGTTAAGATTAGCAGGCATGTGTGTCTGTTCACTGTAAGTGCAGGAATGGGGATAAAAGCATTCACAATATCCCTAAGGATGTACAGGGTTTGGGCACTACTGGGTGCAGTGGGATCACTGCTTCATTTATGATCCTAAGGTCTTCAACCTGCTGATAAGACCTATCCATTTTTTAACCCTATAACGCCTTAATTGCAATTTGGGGGAAAATTTTTTTTGTTTTTAATATTTACTTTCTTGGGTATCAATATATATAATATATATACACATTTTTAATGTTATGAAAACGTCATGCTCGGCATTATAGGGTTAAATGGCAATATTGGGGTACTACGGGGGAGTCAGCAATGATCAAAAGTAGAGTAATTGCCTAAGACATTTTTAATTTTCTTGGGTTCAATTTGAGTAAAAGTCTTGTAAATTACATGGGGACCAAATTCCCTTGGTACCTCTACTACGGGTAGAATGTTCAGGGAGGTTTCAGGGCTAGGAAATAGTAACCCCTACGTCCAGGATCTCTTAGGGCAGGGGTCCTCAAACTGTTTACATAGGGCGCCAGTTCACTGTTCCTCAGACCGTTAGAATGCCAGACTATAGTGTTTAGAAAACTTATGAATAAATTCCCATGCACCCTGCACATATCTTATTTTGAAGTTAAAACCAAATTAACGGGCTACAAACACCCCGCGGACAGGATCAATGTCCTTGGCTTTCCGTATGTGGCCCGCAGGCTGTAGTTTGAGGACCCCTGCTCTAGGCGCTCAAGAAGAGCATGTGGTTTCAACCCTAAAGCCTGGAGACTCCACAATTTGTTTAAGGGTGATTGGGTAGAAGGAGTCCCTGATGGGCCCATGCAAGATTTGTTTTCCCTCCCCCTATTTCTCAGAGTTCATAGTTATGGTTATGGGGAAGCAGTACATCCTGATCTGATCCTTAAATTCATGTGTGGATTGACATTGCCACTAATAAGCCAGCCTATATAAAAGACTTATTCCCTCCCCCAACAGAAAGGGTTCTTGTTTCCAAGAGTCAGGAAACAAGGCAGGACTGGAAAAACAACAGGTCCAAGTTCCTAAGACCACCAAGGTGGAGGCCGTCCCTCTGCCCCCCCTCCCTGCAACCTCCCCTCACCACCGCCCTCCCCCCTGTCCCCTCCCCTCCCCACCCCCTTTCCTCCCTGTCTCCTCCCTACCCCTCTCCCTGTCGCCTCCCCTCCCCTCCCCACCCCCCTCCCTGTCGCCTCCCCTTTGGTACCACTTCCACCCTATCAGTTCCCAGGGGGCTGGAGAGTGAGAATAACAACCCCTTTTTAAGTCATCCCCCAACACGGGCACTAGGGCTGGCATGTTTTGTCAACCCCCCCCACCCCACCCCCCAAAGAATCACCTGGCAGCAGTCTTTCTCCCTTAAGGCAAGCAGGCCCAACACCTGGGGAAGACCCCCGAGTCCTTTTTTGGGGGGATATGTCTCCTTTTCTTCCAGGGATTTGTACAATTGGAATCAATAAAAATCCCTTTTTCTGACAACCCACAAGGCCTGATTTCTTTTTATTTTCCCTTTTCTTGTTTTACATTTTATTAGGGGCTCATACAACTCTTATCACAATCCATACATATACATACAACAATTGTATAAAGCACATCTTTACATTCTTTGCCCCAATCATTCTCAAAGCATTTGCTCTCTACTTAAGCCCTTTGCATCAGGTCCTCTTTTTTTCCCCCTCCCTCCCCGTTCCCCCCTCCCTCATGTGCCCTTGGTAATTTATACATTGTTATTTTGTAAAGGTCTGATTTCTTTGCTAGAAACACTTTTCCATACTTAAAAGCCCACCTCTGACACCTGCGAGCAACTTCTCCAGGTGCTGTAAACAACAGAGGAATGGGAGCCCTTCCAGAGAGAGGCCCAGAAAGCAGTCAGTGGACCTGATGGTCAGCCAGCGAGCACTGCCCACTTGAGGGAAACTCTTTTTCCCACTGCACGGAACAATGTGAGATCCACACTCCTAGCAAGGCCCGCAGGGCTTAACCAGGTATCGCCAGTTTCTCTTGCAGGGCCTCAATGGAACAGCTAGGAAACCTATGAATTTATCTAAGGTCAGTGAGAATTTTCAAACCCCTACAAAAGAATGTCCGCCTGCCTTTTCAGTGTGGCTGATGGAAGCCTTCGGGCTTTATATCCCTATCGACCCGGAAGCCCCCAAGAACAGGAGAGCTATTTAAATATTGCCTTTTTTACTCAGTCTACCTCAGACATGAAAAAGAAATGGGAAGGGTTTGAAGGGAAAAATCTTAGTGATTTGGTAGAAGTGGCTCAGCAGGTGTATAACAACAGAGATGACCCTACCACGACAGAGCCAAGAAACTAGCTAAAATACTAGTAATTGCCATGAGAGACCCCAGAGGCTCCGGAAAAGGAGATCATGGCCCACTCACAGAGAGGCTGACCTGTGTGTACCGCCAAGCCCTGAGGAAGGATCAATGAGCCTACTACAGAAAAGAAGGACATTGGAAAAATCAGTGCCTTGATAACCCCAGGAGAGGCGGATGACCTTCCACTAGAGCGGATGAGCCTCATCCTCACCTAGAAAAACCCAAGCGAGAGACAATAATGCTTGAAGAAGCTGAATGAAGATGTCAGGGCTCTGTTTCACTTGGCCTATAGGAACCGGGCTAACTTTCCTAGAAAGAGGCCATCCAGTAAATTTCTTGGTGGACACAGGGGCCACCTTCTTGGTTTTGGAAAAGAAAAGACTACAGGTGCATTGTCAAAAGGAAAGATTTAAGTACAGGGGCCACATGGCAGACCCAAGCACACCCATGGACAACAGCCTCAATAACAGATTTAGCACGAGACACAGGTACACACTCCTTCCTGGCAATGCCTCAATGTCCCTTTCCCCTAATTGGTCATGACTTATTGCAAAAAATGGCGGCCATAATTACTTTTTCATCTGCTACATCCACCTTAACCCTTGAACTTGAAAAGGCAAAGGTTTTGCTCCCCGCTCCATTGTCAGAGGGATATGTGTTTTATCAAGGAGCAGAAGAGACCTCCTCAAAGGAACTTCTTGGTAATAGTTAAAAGATATACCTTTTGTTTGGGCAGAGGACAACCTACCAGACCTTGCTGAACATCAGGTGCCTGGGGTCGTACAACTTCTGAGCTCAGCCACACTGGTGTGTCAGGGAAAACCCTCCTCCCTGGAAAGCAAAGGTGGATATTGCTGTTCACATATGCAGACTCAAAAGGACAGGCATTTTGGTGCCCTGCAAGTCCACATGGAATTCTCCCCTGCTGCCCGTGCAGAAGCCGGGAACTGAGGACTTCCAACTGGTGCAGGATCTCGGAGAGGTAAATGCGAGGGTAGAAACTGTCCACCCCACGTACCAAACCCCGAGACCCTCCTGAGTCCTATTGCGTCAAACTGAAATTGTTACACTGTTTTGGACTTAAAGGATGCTGTGCTCTCCATACCCTTGTCCCTCATACGTCAACCCAGTGAAGACTTACAGGAATACAAGGAGGAACACCCCAAAACCACCTTGCTCCAATATGCAGATGACCTCCTCCTGGCCTCTGAAACCATGAAGTAATGCCAAAGGGCTACCAAGGACCTGTTAATTGTCCTTAGCCAATTGGGGTACAGGGTGTCTGCAAGAGAGGCTCAACTGTGTGTTCATAAAGCTGTATGCCTAGGCTACCAACTGGAGGAGGGAAAACGGACCTTGTCCCCCAGCCGCATTGAGGTGATCCTCAAAATCCCATTACGTGAGACTAACAGACAGGTGCAAGAGTTTCTAGGAGCTGTGAGGTACTGTCCATTGTGGAATTTGTGATTTGCAAAAATAACCAACCCCCTATGTGCAAGTACTGGGGAAAGGAAAAAGAACTTAAATGGACTGAAGTAGAATAGCAAGCTTTTGAATCCTTAAAAAAGTCGCTCATATGGGCACCCTCTCTTCCCCTTCCAGACATAGAAAAGCCCTTCCAATCGTCTATCTGTGAGGCCAGAGGCACAGCAAAAGGAGTGCTAACTCAGAACTTGCGGCCATGGAAGAGACGTGTGGCCGATCTTTCAAAGAAACTGGACTCTGTAGCTGCAGGATGGCCAAGCTGCATGCGAGCTGAGGCTGCCACGGCCATCCTAGTCATAGAAGCTAGGAAGCTTACACTGGGACAGGATATTGCTGTGGTAGGGGGACCTATGGCTGAACCACTCCTAACCAGTCCCCCAGACCGGTGGATCTCGAACACCAGGATTGTACCATCAATCCCGACACAACTGCTGAAGCCAAAGCAGGTGAACAAGTAAATGTGAAAAAAGCTGATGGTGCCCGGCTATCAAAAGAGATAGTGTCTGGGGTCTTAAAGGCTTGAAGATAAACAAGCGGCCATGTAGCTCAGAAGCAACAAAGCCCACATGGAAGAAGAACACATCAGCCTGTGTGATCACGTGTTCTCGAAGGGATCAGTTATCAGGCATCAAAGAACAAAAAATCATATCACTGGCTGCACACCTCCATGATGCGATCGCCGAAGACAAACGGGTACATAAGCAAATGTAGCGAAGAAAGCTGATGGTGCCTGGCTATCGAAAGAGATAGTGTCTGGGGTCTTAAAGGCTTGAAGGTGAACAAGTGGCCATCTAGCTCAGAAGCAACAAAGCCCACATGGAAGAAGCACACCAGCCTGTGCGATCACGACGTGCCAAAGGGATCAGGTATAAGGCATCATCCAAAATAAAAAAATACCATAGTGAATGAAGGGGTAAGTGTAGAGTGGAGACCCAAAGCCCATTTGTTGGCCACTGGAGATCCCCTCACAGAGGGGTCTAGGGGAAGAGATGAGTCAGTCAGGGTGCGATGTAGCACCGATGAAGAAAACATCTCCCCCAGTTCCTAAATGCTTCCTCCAACCAACTACCATGATCCAAATTCTACCTTGCAAGTCTGGATAGAGCAGAGGCTGTATACACTGGTACATACAGGAGCTGGAGACACAGGGAATCCAGGGTGGATGATACCTTCAGGACCAGGGGTGTGAGGGGCGATACTGGGAGAGTAGAGGGTGAGTGGGTTGGAAAAGGGGAATTGATTATAAGGATCTACATTTGACATCCTCCCTGGGGGGCGGACAACAGAAAAGGGGGTGAAGGGAGAGGCCAGATAGGGCAAGATATAACAAAATAATAATTTATAAATTATCAAGGGCTCATGAGGGATGGGGAAAAAAAGAGGACCTGATGCAAAGGGAGAGCAAATGCTTTGAAATTGATTAGGGCAAAGAATGTAGAGATGTGCTTTATACAATTGATGTATGTATATGTGTGGATTGTGATAAGAGTTGTATGAGCCCCTAGAAAAATGTTTTAAAAAAAGAAACAAAGAAAAGTAAATAAAGTAGCTATGAACTATAAATGAACTAGCTGATATTGCGGGTGGGGGGTAGGCTGTGCAGACGTAGCCCAAGGGAAAATCCCGAAGGAAATGGATGTTCAGAAGGCTTTCGAGAACAACAATAGTAGTTTCTGTTCAACTAAGAATGGCTAACACCAATACCCCACTTCTGTACTCTGCCCGCTAGCACACCTGCTCATTACAAAATTATGAAAACATTTGGAAAATTAAACTGGGGGCTGTTCAGTCACCTCTCAAGAGGGGCGACAGTCCCTGCACAGGAAATAAAACCTTTTCTGTTGAACTTGCCGGCTGTCTGAGTTGTTTTCTATCTGGGAATGGACAGTGGCTACAACATTTGCAGGTGCACCGAGATCCGACTGCCACTGTGTGAGCCTGCTTAGAAAGGAGACCTCCTTTATAGGAGTGCTCTTCCCAGAACTAGGGGATTTCTGATTTCTCTAGGGAAGAGGTCCTTAAAGTCATTAAACAGGGACCAGTTCACTGTCCTTCCGACCCGTTGGAGGGCCGGACTATAGTATGCGGACTATATGCACACTGCACATTTGTTTTGAAGTTAAAATAAAAACCAAACAACCGAGGCACAAACACCTCGCGGACAGGATCAATGTCCTCGGCTGTCGGCATGCGGCCCGCAGGCTGTAGTTTGAGGACCCCTGCTCTAGGCGCTCACGAGGAGCATGTGGTTTCAACCCTAAAGCCTGGAGACTCCACAATTTGTTTAAGGGTGTTTGGGCAGAAGGAGTCCCTGATTGGCCCATGCAAGACTTGTTTTCCCTCCCCCTATTTCTCAGAGTTCATAGTTATGGTTATTGGGAACCAGGACATCCCAATGTGATCCCTAAGATTGATGTGTGGATTGACATGGCCACTAATAAGCCAGCATATATAAAAAACTTACTTCCTCACTCAACAGAAAGGGTTCATGTTTCCAAGATTTCAGGAAGCGTGGTAGGACTGGAAAAAGAACATGTCCAAGTTCCTAAAACCACCAAGGTGGAAGCCGTCCCTCCCCATCACCCTCCCTGTTGGCTTTATCCCATTTTGCAGGAGGACTCTGGAAATGGGAGAGCTGGCTTCCGACCCGTTGGTACCAATGCCACCCTATCAGGTTCCCAGGGGGTATAGAGAAATACTTACAACCCCTTTTTGAGTCCCCCACACCCAACACACACACACTAGGGCTGGCATGTCTTCTCAACCCCCCGAGAAGGATCACTTGGCAGCAGCCATTCTCTCAAGGCAAGCAGGCCCAACACCTGGGGAAGACCCCCGAGTCCCTTTTTGGGGATATGTTCCCTTTTCTTTCAGGGATTTGTAAAATTGGAATCAACAAAATCCCCTTTTCAGACAACCCACAAGGTCCGATTTCATTGCTAGAAATGGTTTTCCATATGCATTAGCCCACCTCGGACAATTGCCAGCAACTTCTCCAAGTGCTGTTCACAACAGAGGAACGAGAGCCCTTCCAGAGAGAGGCCCAGAAGGCAGTCAATGGACCTGATGGTCAGCCAGCGGGCACTCCCACTGACAGAAACGCTTTTTGCCACTGCACGAACAATGTGGGATCCAAACTCCTCAAAAGGCCAATAGGGCTTAACCAGGTATCACCAGTTTCTCTTGCAGGGCCTCAATGGAACACCTAGGAAACCTCTGAATTTATGTAAGGTCAGTGAGAATTTTCAGACCCCTACAAGAGAATGTCCGCCTGCCTTTTCAGAGTGGCTGATGGAAGCCTTCGGGCTTTATATTCCTATAGACCCGGAGGCCCCCAGGAACAGAAGGGCAATAAATGTTGCCTTTTTACACAGTCCGCCTCAGACATGAAAAAGAAATGGGAAAGGTTTAAAGGGAAAAAACTTAGTGATTTGGTAGAAGTGGCTCAGCGGGTATATAACAACAGAGATGACCCTACCACGACAGAGCCAAGAAACTAGCTAAAATACTAGTAATGGCCATGAGAGACTCCAGAAGCTCAGGGAAAGGAGATCATGGCTCACTCACAGAGAGACTGACCTGTGGGCACCGCCAAGCCCTGAGGAAGGATCAAAGTGCCTACTACAGAAAAGAAGGACATTGGGGAAATCAGTGCCTTGAAAACCCCAGGAGAGGTGGACGACCCACCACTAGAGAGGATGGCCCTCATCCTCACCTAGAAACACCCAAGTGAGAGACAATAATGCTTGAAGATGCTGAATTAAGGTGTCAGGGCTCTGTTTCACTTGGCCCCCAGGATCCCAGGCTAACTCCAAGGAGGTGGCTATCCAGTAAATTTCTTAGTGGACACAGGAACTGCCTTCTCAGGTTCAACTAAGAGTACGGGCGCATTGTCAAAAGGAAAGATTTGAATAACAGTCAGTATATAGGATCGCTTCCAGAGATAACGCACATAGAAGGTTTGCATGGAGGTTGGGTGAGCTTCCCAAGACATCAAGGTAAAAATATCTATCTGCCCTTTGTCCCAGTTAGCCATATGATGTTCATGGCAATGGCTCCTGGCTTGGCTGTTGAGCCAGTGAAACTGTTTTAACAAGAGATGAGACGGTGGCCTGTGGCCATCAGTGGAAGGACAAAATCTCCACAGTGGGCTTCCTGTGTCAGTATGAAGCCACAAATATCACTTCTTGGATGTTATCGTTGTCCTGGCTCAGAATCGCCACCCCAGGTCTAGAACGCGCCTGACAGGTACGCACTATTTGAATCAGGCTCTGGTTAGCCCCTCTTGATCACTTGGTGACACGGGAGTCTGGACAATGGAGTTCCTTTACTTTCCAGATGAGAAAGCTCACTCAAAAAGACACAGGTGTTGACCCACAGGCACACAACTAGTTAACAACAAAGCCATATTCACAACCAATGTTTGGAGTCAGAGATCTGAGTCCCACACACCTGTGCCCAGCCGAGAAGTCACTCTCTCCTGGACCCCCAAAACATCTGAGCAGGTCCTCCCCCACCCCCTCAAAGAAAATTTTATTTCCAAGGATGGCACTGATTCTGCATCTCTGGGAGAGTGACATATCTGATCAGAGCATATGGAGCCGATGAAGGGGAAGGAGGGGAGAGTGGAGCACACTGTTCCACCAGGCCTTGAGGATGATGTTACCACTCAGAAAGCCAGCCCATACAGAAGACCACATGGCTAGCCCCATGATGAGACACAACGTCCCTCAAAAATCCATAGCCCTAGAGGGGACAACACTGGAGACACAGTGTGGGAATTGCGCCCAAACTGATCCTGCCACACCGAGGCATAACACGAAGGGGTGCAGAAGTGCAAGGAAACAGAGCAGCATGGTCCACCGGATTGCCAAAGGAGGACTTTGGGGCCAGGACATGGTGCACCAACAGACTGGACTGGAAAACACTCCAAAAGGACAACAAACAGTCTGTGAACTGACTACGAGCTTTTCTTTCTTGTTGTGTTTTCTTTTATTGTCATTGGATTATGGTTGTTTTGTTGCTTTTAGTGTTTGGTTTTGCTCTGTCTAGTTTTGTGCATGTTAGTTCATCTACATGTCTGTCTAAATAAGATAGGCTGGATGAACAATCTGGAAGAGGAAAAAAAAGGGACCATCACTTCCGGGGAGACATGGGAGAGAGGGATGTGTGGGAAAAGGTAATGGTGTTAAGAAACCCAGAGACAAGGGAACAAGTGATGCAAATCGGTGGTGAGGGGGGATATAGGAGGCCTGGTAGGGAGTGATCAAGGAAATGGAACCAAGAGGAATTACTGGAACCCAAATGAAACTGAGCATGGCAGTGGGCACATGAGGAAAATCAAAGGGATTAGAAAAGCAAGCTAGGAAGCAGGGGCCATTTATAGAGGTCGAAAAAAAGGCATGTACATATGAGCATTTGGAAATAGATTTTTGTCCATATATTTATAGGTTTCGTATTAAGGTAGCAGATGGACATTGGGCCTCCACTCAAGTACTCCCTCATTGCAAGAATATTTTGTTCTATTGAATTGCCATTCTATGCTGCTCACCTTCCCTACACGATCACTGCAGACAAAACTGTTGCATAAGCAAATGTGGTCAAGAAAGCTGATGGTGACCAGCTATCAAAATATATGGCATCTGAGGTCTTAAAGGTTTGAAGGTAAACAAACTGCCATCTAGCTCAGAAGAAACAAAGCTCACATGGCAGAAGCACACCAGCCTGTGTGATCACAAGGTTTCAAAGGGATGTGGTATCAGGCATCATCAGAACAAAACAATCTTATCATTGCGAATGAGGGTGGAATGATGGATACAGACACAAAGCCCATTTGCAGTCCACTGGACATTCCCTTACAGAAGGGGGTCGAGGAGGAGATGAGCCAAGACAGGGTATGGCATAGCAACGATGAAACACAACTTTCCTCTAGTTCCTAAACGCTTCCTCTCCCCCCACTCTCATGATCCCAATTCTACCTTACAGATCTGGCTAGAGAATGTACACTGGGACAGATAGGAACAGGAAACACGGGGAATCAGGGTGGATGGCCCTTTAGGACCAGTGTTGTGAGTGGAGGTACTGGGAGGGTGGGGGGAGGCTAGGTTGAAAAGAAGGAACCAAATACAAGGATCTACATTTAACCTCAACAGAAAAGAGGATGAAGGGGGACATCAGACAGTGCAAGATATGACAAGATAATTAGTAAATTACCAAGGATTTATGAGGGAGGGGTAGCGCCCATGGATGGGGAGAAATGAGGAGCTGAGGCCAGAGGCTTGGGTGGAGAGTTGATATTTTGAGAATAATGAGGGCAATGATTGTACAAATGTGCTACACACACTGATGTACATATCGATTGTGGTTAGTGTTTATGAGCCCCTAATAAAATGATAAAAAAAACCCAAAACATCTGGGCAGAGGGCTCATGCAAGGATGATCTCAGGCTGGATTGCATCAGCAAAATCAGCTACTGTAGTTGCCTTACCCTGTGTCTATTCCTGTGTCAGGCATGAAGTTTAGGGTCCACAGCCCCAGGAGCTGGACAGGGAGGGAGGCGGGACTCTGAAGTCATTCCACAGGGGGAATGGTCCTATTGTCCTGCAGGGCCCAGCCTCCTCTTTAGTCCTGCTGTCTGGGGGCACCTCTTTCATGGAGTCCACACCATAGAGGTCTACAATTTATGGGGGATTGGCAGGAAGCCTCTGCTGATGCACACACCCCACCATCAAAACAGAATCCACCAGCCACTCATGTCCAGTCCTGCCGCCTCCAAAGAGCTTTCCTGGGTTTGTCAGATCCCTCTGGGGACAGATATACCTCGCTCCTTTGCCCTGCATGAGAAAGAATTCACGCCCAAACCTGGTTTGTGATCCAAGTGAGTTTTGGGGGAGTTAGGGAGGCATCATGGGCAACCCTGGTCAACCCCAGTGGCTGAATTGAATTTACTTGGCCTTGGTGGGTCAATGCATGTGCAGCGCCCACCCAGGTGTACCTGCCCTTCTTGGCCGGAAAACTGGACCTCTGAGCACGCACAGTATGCCACTCCTTCCTGGGCCGCTAGCTCAGCCTTCTGAGCAGGCGTAATGGACACCCCATTCCTGATGCTAGCTACCTAACATTTACACTCTGAAGAGATATGGACCCAAATCTTTGGGGTACTGGGCGACGACATCTCTAGCTACTTCCTGCTGGCAGAAGGGGCGAGGTGGGGCTTTGGGTCCATACCCTTCCTACTCTGCTGGGAGGAGTTGTCTATTCAGGGAAACCTTATCCAAGATGGATAAAGTTGAGGTGGTCCAGGAGATGATAGTAGTGGAGCTGGCACACCTGGTTCAGAGGCCTTGGTAACTTGAGAACTTCTGGAAAGACTAACGGACAAAAAAGTGAACAATTTAACTGAGACAAGTCTAAGATTGTGAGGTGGCAGTGCCCTTGAAATTTGGTGAGTATCACAGGAAGTAAATAAAAAATGTTAAGATTAGCAGGCATGTGTGTCTGTTCACTGTAAGTGCAGGAATGGGGATAAAAGCATTCACAATATCCCTAAGGATGTACAGGGTTTGGGCACTACTGGGTGCAGTGGGATCACTGCTTCATTTATGATCCTAAGGTCTTCAACCTGCTGATAAGACCTATCCATTTTTTAACCCTATAACGCCTTAATTGCAATTTGGGGGAAAATTTTTTTTGTTTTTAATATTTACTTTCTTGGGTATCAATATATATAATATATATACACATTTTTAATGTTATGAAAACGTCATGCTCGGCATTATAGGGTTAAATGGCAATATTGGGGTACTACGGGGGAGTCAGCAATGATCAAAAGTAGAGTAATTGCCTAAGACATTTTTAATTTTCTTGGGTTCAATTTGAGTAAAAGTCTTGTAAATTACATGGGGACCAAATTCCCTTGGTACCTCTACTACGGGTAGAATGTTCAGGGAGGTTTCAGGGCTAGGAAATAGTAACCCCTACGTCCAGGATCTCTTAGGGCAGGGGTCCTCAAACTGTTTACATAGGGCGCCAGTTCACTGTTCCTCAGACCGTTAGAATGCCAGACTATAGTGTTTAGAAAACTTATGAATAAATTCCCATGCACCCTGCACATATCTTATTTTGAAGTTAAAACCAAATTAACGGGCTACAAACACCCCGCGGACAGGATCAATGTCCTTGGCTTTCCGTATGTGGCCCGCAGGCTGTAGTTTGAGGACCCCTGCTCTAGGGGCTCAAGAAGAGCATGTGGTTTCAACCCTAAAGCCTGGAGACTCCACAATTTGTTTAAGGGTGATTGGGTAGAAGGAGTCCCTGATGGGCCCATGCAAGATTTGTTTTCCCTCCCCCTATTTCTCAGAGTTCATAGTTATGGTTATGGGGAACCAGTACATCCTGATCTGATCCTTAAATTCATGTGTGGATTGACATTGCCACTAATAAGCCAGCCTATATAAAAGACTTATTCCCTCCCCCAACAGAAAGGGTTCTTGTTTCCAAGAGTCAGGAAACAAGGCAGGACTGGAAAAACAACAGGTCCAAGTTCCTAAGACCACCAAGGTGGAGGCCGTCCCTCTGCCCCCCCTCCCTGCAACCTCCCCTCACCACCGCCCTCCCCCCTGTCCCCTCCCCTCCCCACCCCCTTTCCTCCCTGTCTCCTCCCTACCCCTCTCCCTGTCGCCTCCCCTCCCCTCCCCACCCCCCTCCCTGTCGCCTCCCCTTTGGTACCACTTCCACCCTATCAGTTCCCAGGGGGCTGGAGAGTGAGAATAACAACCCCTTTTTAAGTCATCCCCCAACACGGGCACTAGGGCTGGCATGTTTTGTCAACCCCCCCCACCCCACCCCCCAAAGAATCACCTGGCAGCAGTCTTTCTCCCTTAAGGCAAGCAGGCCCAACACCTGGGGAAGACCCCCGAGTCCTTTTTTGGGGGGATATGTCTCCTTTTCTTCCAGGGATTTGTACAATTGGAATCAATAAAAATCCCTTTTTCTGACAACCCACAAGGCCTGATTTCTTTTTATTTTCCCTTTTCTTGTTTTACATTTTATTAGGGGCTCATACAACTCTTATCACAATCCATACATATACATACAACAATTGTATAAAGCACATCTTTACATTCTTTGCCCCAATCATTCTCAAAGCATTTGCTCTCTACTTAAGCCCTTTGCATCAGGTCCTCTTTTTTTCCCCCTCCCTCCCCGTTCCCCCCTCCCTCATGTGCCCTTGGTAATTTATACATTGTTATTTTGTAAAGGTCTGATTTCTTTGCTAGAAACACTTTTCCATACTTAAAAGCCCACCTCTGACACCTGCGAGCAACTTCTCCAGGTGCTGTAAACAACAGAGGAATGGGAGCCCTTCCAGAGAGAGGCCCAGAAAGCAGTCAGTGGACCTGATGGTCAGCCAGCGAGCACTGCCCACTTGAGGGAAACTCTTTTTCCCACTGCACGGAACAATGTGAGATCCACACTCCTAGCAAGGCCCGCAGGGCTTAACCAGGTATCGCCAGTTTCTCTTGCAGGGCCTCAATGGAACAGCTAGGAAACCTATGAATTTATCTAAGGTCAGTGAGAATTTTCAAACCCCTACAAAAGAATGTCCGCCTGCCTTTTCAGTGTGGCTGATGGAAGCCTTCGGGCTTTATATCCCTATCGACCCGGAAGCCCCCAAGAACAGGAGAGCTATTTAAATATTGCCTTTTTTACTCAGTCTACCTCAGACATGAAAAAGAAATGGGAAGGGTTTGAAGGGAAAAATCTTAGTGATTTGGTAGAAGTGGCTCAGCAGGTGTATAACAACAGAGATGACCCTACCACGACAGAGCCAAGAAACTAGCTAAAATACTAGTAATTGCCATGAGAGACCCCAGAGGCTCCGGAAAAGGAGATCATGGCCCACTCACAGAGAGGCTGACCTGTGTGTACCGCCAAGCCCTGAGGAAGGATCAATGAGCCTACTACAGAAAAGAAGGACATTGGAAAAATCAGTGCCTTGATAACCCCAGGAGAGGCGGATGACCTTCCACTAGAGCGGATGAGCCTCATCCTCACCTAGAAAAACCCAAGCGAGAGACAATAATGCTTGAAGAAGCTGAATGAAGATGTCAGGGCTCTGTTTCACTTGGCCTATAGGAACCGGGCTAACTTTCCTAGAAAGAGGCCATCCAGTAAATTTCTTGGTGGACACAGGGGCCACCTTCTTGGTTTTGGAAAAGAAAAGACTACAGGTGCATTGTCAAAAGGAAAGATTTAAGTACAGGGGCCACATGGCAGACCCAAGCACACCCATGGACAACAGCCTCAATAACAGATTTAGCACGAGACACAGGTACACACTCCTTCCTGGCAATGCCTCAATGTCCCTTTCCCCTAATTGGTCATGACTTATTGCAAAAAATGGCGGCCATAATTACTTTTTCATCTGCTACATCCACCTTAACCCTTGAACTTGAAAAGGCAAAGGTTTTGCTCCCCGCTCCATTGTCAGAGGGATATGTGTTTTATCAAGGAGCAGAAGAGACCTCCTCAAAGGAACTTCTTGGTAATAGTTAAAAGATATACCTTTTGTTTGGGCAGAGGACAACCTACCAGACCTTGCTGAACATCAGGTGCCTGGGGTCGTACAACTTCTGAGCTCAGCCACACTGGTGTGTCAGGGAAAACCCTCCTCCCTGGAAAGCAAAGGTGGATATTGCTGTTCACATATGCAGACTCAAAAGGACAGGCATTTTGGTGCCCTGCAAGTCCACATGGAATTCTCCCCTGCTGCCCGTGCAGAAGCCGGGAACTGAGGACTTCCAACTGGTGCAGGATCTCGGAGAGGTAAATGCGAGGGTAGAAACTGTCCACCCCACGTACCAAACCCCGAGACCCTCCTGAGTCCTATTGCGTCAAACTGAAATTGTTACACTGTTTTGGACTTAAAGGATGCTGTGCTCTCCATACCCTTGTCCCTCATACGTCAACCCAGTGAAGACTTACAGGAATACAAGGAGGAACACCCCAAAACCACCTTGCTCCAATATGCAGATGACCTCCTCCTGGCCTCTGAAACCATGAAGTAATGCCAAAGGGCTACCAAGGACCTGTTAATTGTCCTTAGCCAATTGGGGTACAGGGTGTCTGCAAGAGAGGCTCAACTGTGTGTTCATAAAGCTGTATGCCTAGGCTACCAACTGGAGGAGGGAAAACGGACCTTGTCCCCCAGCCGCATTGAGGTGATCCTCAAAATCCCATTACGTGAGACTAACAGACAGGTGCAAGAGTTTCTAGGAGCTGTGAGGTACTGTCCATTGTGGAATTTGTGATTTGCAAAAATAACCAACCCCCTATGTGCAAGTACTGGGGAAAGGAAAAAGAACTTAAATGGACTGAAGTAGAATAGCAAGCTTTTGAATCCTTAAAAAAGTCGCTCATATGGGCACCCTCTCTTCCCCTTCCAGACATAGAAAAGCCCTTCCAATCGTCTATCTGTGAGGCCAGAGGCACAGCAAAAGGAGTGCTAACTCAGAACTTGCGGCCATGGAAGAGACGTGTGGCCGATCTTTCAAAGAAACTGGACTCTGTAGCTGCAGGATGGCCAAGCTGCATGCGAGCTGAGGCTGCCACGGCCATCCTAGTCATAGAAGCTAGGAAGCTTACACTGGGACAGGATATTGCTGTGGTAGGGGGACCTATGGCTGAACCACTCCTAACCAGTCCCCCAGACCGGTGGATCTCGAACACCAGGATTGTACCATCAATCCCGACACAACTGCTGAAGCCAAAGCAGGTGAACAAGTAAATGTGAAAAAAGCTGATGGTGCCCGGCTATCAAAAGAGATAGTGTCTGGGGTCTTAAAGGCTTGAAGATAAACAAGCGGCCATCTAGCTCAGAAGCAACAAAGCCCACATGGAAGAAGAACACATCAGCCTGTGTGATCACGTGTTCTCGAAGGGATCAGTTATCAGGCATCAAAGAACAAAAAATCATATCACTGGCTGCACACCTCCATGATGCGATCGCCGAAGACAAACCGGTACATAAGCAAATGTAGCGAAGAAAGCTGATGGTGCCTGGCTATCGAAAGAGATAGTGTCTGGGGTCTTAAAGGCTTGAAGGTGAACAAGTGGCCATCTAGCTCAGAAGCAACAAAGCCCACATGGAAGAAGCACACCAGCCTGTGCGATCACGACGTGCCAAAGGGATCAGGTATAAGGCATCATCCAAAATAAAAAAATACCATAGTGAATGAAGGGGTAAGTGTAGAGTGGAGACCCAAAGCCCATTTGTTGGCCACTGGAGATCCCCTCACAGAGGGGTCTAGGGGAAGAGATGAGTCAGTCAGGGTGCGATGTAGCACCGATGAAGAAAACATCTCCCCCAGTTCCTAAATGCTTCCTCCAACCAACTACCATGATCCAAATTCTACCTTGCAAGTCTGGATAGAGCAGAGGCTGTATACACTGGTACATACAGGAGCTGGAGACACAGGGAATCCAGGGTGGATGATACCTTCAGGACCAGGGGTGTGAGGGGCGATACTGGGAGAGTAGAGGGTGAGTGGGTTGGAAAAGGGGAATTGATTATAAGGATCTACATTTGACATCCTCCCTGGGGGGCGGACAACAGAAAAGGGGGTGAAGGGAGAGGCCAGATAGGGCAAGATATAACAAAATAATAATTTATAAATTATCAAGGGCTCATGAGGGATGGGGAAAAAAAGAGGACCTGATGCAAAGGGAGAGCAAATGCTTTGAAATTGATTAGGGCAAAGAATGTAGAGATGTGCTTTATACAATTGATGTATGTATATGTGTGGATTGTGATAAGAGTTGTATGAGCCCCTAGAAAAATGTTTTAAAAAAAGAAACAAAGAAAAGTAAATAAAGTAGCTATGAACTATAAATGAACTAGCTGATATTGCGGGTGGGGGGTAGGCTGTGCAGACGTAGCCCAAGGGAAAATCCCGAAGGAAATGGATGTTCAGAAGGCTTTCGAGAACAACAATAGTAGTTTCTGTTCAACTAAGAATGGCTAACACCAATACCCCACTTCTGTACTCTGCCCGCTAGCACACCTGCTCATTACAAAATTATGAAAACATTTGGAAAATTAAACTGGGGGCTGTTCAGTCACCTCTCAAGAGGGGCGACAGTCCCTGCACAGGAAATAAAACCTTTTCTGTTGAACTTGCCGGCTGTCTGAGTTGTTTTCTATCTGGGAATGGACAGTGGCTACAACATTTGCAGGTGCACCGAGATCCGACTGCCACTGTGTGAGCCTGCTTAGAAAGGAGACCTCCTTTATAGGAGTGCTCTTCCCAGAACTAGGGGATTTCTGATTTCTCTAGGGAAGAGGTCCTTAAAGTCATTAAACAGGGACCAGTTCACTGTCCTTCCGACCCGTTGGAGGGCCGGACTATAGTATGCGGACTATATGCACACTGCACATTTGTTTTGAAGTTAAAATAAAAACCAAACAACCGAGGCACAAACACCTCGCGGACAGGATCAATGTCCTCGGCTGTCGGCATGCGGCCCGCAGGCTGTAGTTTGAGGACCCCTGCTCTAGGCGCTCACGAGGAGCATGTGGTTTCAACCCTAAAGCCTGGAGACTCCACAATTTGTTTAAGGGTGTTTGGGCAGAAGGAGTCCCTGATTGGCCCATGCAAGACTTGTTTTCCCTCCCCCTATTTCTCAGAGTTCATAGTTATGGTTATTGGGAACCAGGACATCCCAATGTGATCCCTAAGATTGATGTGTGGATTGACATGGCCACTAATAAGCCAGCATATATAAAAAACTTACTTCCTCACTCAACAGAAAGGGTTCATGTTTCCAAGATTTCAGGAAGCGTGGTAGGACTGGAAAAAGAACATGTCCAAGTTCCTAAAACCACCAAGGTGGAAGCCGTCCCTCCCCATCACCCTCCCTGTTGGCTTTATCCCATTTTGCAGGAGGACTCTGGAAATGGGAGAGCTGGCTTCCGACCCGTTGGTACCAATGCCACCCTATCAGGTTCCCAGGGGGTATAGAGAAATACTTACAACCCCTTTTTGAGTCCCCCACACCCAACACACACACACTAGGGCTGGCATGTCTTCTCAACCCCCCGAGAAGGATCACTTGGCAGCAGCCATTCTCTCAAGGCAAGCAGGCCCAACACCTGGGGAAGACCCCCCCGAGTCCCTTTTTGGGGATATGTTCCCTTTTCTTTCAGGGATTTGTAAAATTGGAATCAACAAAATCCCCTTTTCTGACAACCCACAAGGTCTGATTTCATTGCTAGAAATGGTTTTCCATATGCATTAGCCCACCTCGGACAATTGCCAGCAACTTCTCCAAGTGCTGTTCACAACAGAGGAACGAGAGCCCTTCCAGAGAGAGGCCCAGAAGGCAGTCAATGGACCTGATGGTCAGCCAGCAGGCACTCCCACTGACAGAAACGCTTTTTGCCACTGCACGAACAATGTGGGATCCAAACTCCTCAAAAGGCCAATAGGGCTTAACCAGGTATCACCAGTTTCTCTTGCAGGGCCTCAATGGAACACCTAGGAAACCTCTGAATTTATGTAAGGTCAGTGAGAATTTTCAGACCCCTACAAGAGAATGTCCGCCTGCCTTTTCAGAGTGGCTGATGGAAGCCTTCGGGCTTTATATTCCTATAGACCCGGAGGCCCCCAGGAACAGAAGGGCAATAAATGTTGCCTTTATTACTCAGTCCGCCTCAGACATGAAAAAGAAATGGGAAAGGTTTGAAGGGAAAAATCTTAGTGATTTGGTAGAAGTGGCTCAGCGGGTATATAACAACAGAGATGACCCTACCACGACAGAGCCAAGAAACTAGCTAAAATACTAGTAATGGCCATGAGAGACTCCAGAAGCTCAGGGAAAGGAGATCATGGCTCACTCACAGAGAGACTGACCTGTGGGCACCGCCAAGCCCTGAGGAAGGATCAAAGTGCCTACTACAGAAAAGAAGGACATTGGGGAAATCAGTGCCTTGAAAACCCCAGGAGAGGTGGACGACCCACCACTAGAGAGGATGGCCCTCATCCTCACCTAGAAACACCCAAGTGAGAGACAATAATGCTTGAAGATGCTGAATTAAGGTGTCAGGGCTCTGTTTCACTTGGCCCCCAGGATCCCAGGCTAACTCCAAGGAGGTGGCTATCCAGTAAATTTCTTAGTGGACACAGGAACTGCCTTCTCAGGTTCAACTAAGAGTACGGGCGCATTGTCAAGAGGAAAGATATGAATAACAGTCAGTATATAGGATCGCTTCCAGAGATAACGCACATAGAAGGTTTGCATGGAGGTTGGGTGAGCTTCCCAAGACATCAAGGTAAAAATATCTATCTTCCCTTTGTCCCAGTTAGCCATATGATGTTCATGGCAATGGCTCCTGGCTTGGCTGTTGAGCCAGTGAAACTGTTTTAACAAGAGATGAGACGGTGGCCTGTGGCCATCAGTGGAAGGACAAAATCTCCACAGTGGGCTTCCTGTGTCAGTATGAAGCCACAAATATCACTTCTTGGATGTTATCGTTGTCCTGGCTCAGAATCGCCACCCCAGGTCTAGAACGCGCCTGACAGGTACGCACTATTTGAATCAGGCTCTGGTTAGCCCCTCTTGATCACTTGGTGACACGGGAGTCTGGACAATGGAGTTCCTTTACTTTCCAGATGAGAAAGCTCACTCAAAAAGACACAGGTGTTGACCCACAGGCACACAACTAGTTAACAACAAAGCCATATTCACAACCAATGTTTGGAGTCAGAGATCTGAGTCCCACATACCTGTGCCCAGCCGAGAAGTCACTCTCTCCTGGACCCCCAAAACATCTGAGCAGATCCTCCCCCACCCCCTCAAAGAAAATTTTATTTCCAAGGATGGCACTGATTCTGCATCTCTGGGAGAGTGACATATCTGATCAGAGCATATGGAGCAGATGAAGGGGAAGGAGGGGAGAGTGGAGCACACTGTTCCACCAGGCCTTGAGGATGATGTTACCACTCAGAAAGCCAGCCCATACAGAAGACCACATGGCTAGCCCCATGATGAGACACAACGTCCCTCAAAAATCCATAGCCCTAGAGGGGACAACACTGGAGACAGTGTGGGAATATGCGCCCAAACTGATCCTGCCACACCGAGGCATAACACAAAGGGGGTGCAGAAGTGCAAGGAAACAGAGCAGCAAGGTCCACCGGGATTGCCAAAGGAGGACTTTGGGGCCAGGACATGGTGCCCCAACAGACTGGACTGGAAAACACTCCAAAAGGACAACAAACAGTCTGTGAACTGACTACGAGCTTTTCTTTCTTGTTGTGTTTTCTTTTATTGTCATTGGATTATGGTTGTTTTGTTGCTTTTAGTGTTTGGTTTTGCTCTGTCTAGTTTTGTGCATGTTAGTTCATCTACATGTCTGTCTAAATAAGATAGGCTGGATGAACAATCTGGAAGAGGAAAAAAAAGGGACCATCACTTCCGGGGAGACATGGGAGAGAGGGATGTGTGGGAAAAGGTAATGGTGTTAAGAAACCCAGAGACAAGGGAACAAGTGATGCAAATCGGTGGTGAGGGGGGATATAGGAGGCCTGGTAGGGAGTGATCAAGGAAATGGAACCAAGAGGAATTACTGGAACCCAAATGAAACTGAGCATGGCAGTGGGCACATGAGGAAAATCAAAGGGATTAGAAAAGCAAGCTAGGAAGCAGGGGCCATTTATAGAGGTCGAAAAAAAGGCATGTACATATGAGCATTTGGAAATAGATTTTTGTCCATATATTTATAGGTTTCGTATTAAGGTAGCAGATGGACATTGGGCCTCCACTCAAGTACTCCCTCATTGCAAGAATATTTTGTTCTATTAAATTGCCATTCTATGCTGCTCACCTTCCCTACACGATCACTGCAGACAAAACTGTTGCATAAGCAAATGTGGTCAAGAAAGCTGATGGTGACCAGCTATCAAAATATATGGCATCTGAGGTCTTAAAGGCTTGAAGGTAAACAAACTGCCATCTAGCTCAGAAGAAACAAAGCTCACATGGCAGAAGCACACCAGCCTGTGTGATCACAAGGTTTCAAAGGGATGTGGTATCAGGCATCATCAGAACAAAACAATCTTATCATTGCGAATGAGGGTGGAATGATGGATACAGACACAAAGCCCATTTGCAGTCCACTGGACATTCCCTTACAGAAGGGGGTCGAGGAAGAGATGAGCCAAGACAGGGTATGGGATAGCAACGATGAAACACAACTTTCCTCTAGTTCCTAAATGCTTCCTCTCCCCCCACTCTCATGATCCCAATTCTACCTTACAGATCTGGCTAGAGAATGTACACTGGGACAGATAGGAACAGGAAACACGGGGAATCAGGGTGGATGGCCCTTTAGGACCAGTGTTGTGAGTGGAGGTACTGGGAGGGTGGGGGGAGGCTAGGTTGAAAAGAAGGAACCAAATACAAGGATCTACATTTAACCTCAACAGAAAAGGGGGTGAAGGGGGACATCAGACAGTGCAAGATATGACAAGATAATTAGTAAATTACCAAGGATTTATGAGGGAGGGGTAGCGCCCATGGATGGGGAGAAATGAGGAGCTGAGGCCAGAGGCTTGGGTGGAGAGTTGATATTTTGAGAATAATGAGGGCAATGATTGTACAAATGTGCTTCACACACTGATGTACATATCGATTGTGGTTAGTGTTTATGAGCCCCTAATAAAATGATAAAAAAAAACAAAATATCTGGGCAGAGGGCTCCTGCAAGGATGATCTCAGGCTGGATTACATCAGCAAAATCAGCTACTGTAGTTGCCTTACCCTGTGTCTATTCCTGTGTCAGGCATGAAGCTTAGGGTCCACAGCCCCAGGAGCTGGACAGGGAGGGAGGCGGGACTCTGAAGTCATTCCACAGGGGGAATGGTCCTATTGTCCTGCTGGGCCCAGCCTCCTCTTTAGTCCTGCTGTCTGGGGGCACCTCTTTCATGGAGTCCACACCATAGAGGTCTACAATTTATGGGGGATTGGCAGGAAGCCTCTGCTGATGCACACACCCCACCATCAAAACAGAATCCATCAGCCACTCATGTCCAGTCCTGCCGCCTCCAAAGAGCTTTCCTGGGTTTGTCAGATCCCTCTGGTGACAGATATACCTCGCTCCTTTGCTCTGCATGAGAAAGAATTCACGCCCAAACCTGGTTTGTGATCCAAGTGAGTTTTAGGGGAGTTAGGGAGGCATCATGGGCAACCCTGGTCAACCCCAGTGGCTGAATTGAATTTACTTGACCTTGGTGGGTCAATGCATGTGCAGCGCCCACCCAGGTGTACCTTCCCTTCTTGGCCGGAAAACTGGACCTCTGAGCACGCACAGTATGCCACTCCTTCCTGGGCCGCTAGCTCAGCCTTCTGAGCAGGCGTAATGGACACCCCATTCCTGATGCTAGCTCCCTAACATTTACACTCTGAAGAGATATGGACCCAAATCTTTGGGGTACTGGGCGACGACATCTCTAGCTACTTCCTGCTGACAGAAGGGGCGATGTGGGGCTTTGGGTCCATACCCTTCCTACTCTGCTGGGAGGAGTTGTCTATTCAGGGAAACCTTATCAAAGATGGATAAAGTTGAGGTGGTCCAGGAGATGATAGTAGTGGAGCTGGCACACCTGGTTCAGAGGCCTTGGTAACTTGAGAACTTCTGGAAAGACTAACGGACGAAAAAGTGAACAATTTAACTGAGACAAGTCTAAGATTGTGAGGTTGCAGTGCCCTTGAAATTAGGTGAGTATCACAGGAAGTAAATAAAAAATGTTAAGATTAGCAGGCATGTGTGTCTGTTCACTGTAAGTGCAGGAATGGGGATAAAAGCATTCACAATATCCCTAAGTATGTACAGGGTTTGGGCACTACTGGGTGCAGTGGGATCACTGCTTCATTTATGATCCTAAGGTCTTCAACCTGCTGATAAGACCTATCCATTTTTTAACCCTATAACGCCTTAATTGCAATTTGGGGGAAAAATTTTTTTGTTTTTATTATTTACTTTCTTGGGTATCAATATATATACACATTTTTAATGTTATGAAAACGTCATGCTCGGCATTATAGGGTTAAATGGCAATATTGGGGTACTACGGGGGAGTCAGCAATGATCAAAAGTAGAGTAATTGCCTAAGACATTTTTAATTTTCTTGGGTTCAATTTGAGTAAAAGTCTTGTAAATTACATGGGAACCAAATTCCCCTGGTACCTCTACTACGGGTAGAATGTTCAGGGAGGTTTCAGGGCTAGGAAATAGTAACCCCTACATCCAGGATCTCTTAGGGCAGGGGTCCTCAAACTGTTTACATAGGGCGCCAGTTCACTGTTCCTCAGACCGTTAGAATGCCAGACTATAGTGTTTAGAAAACTTATGAATAAATTCCCATGCACCCTGCACATATCTTATTTTGAAGTTAAAACCAAATTAACGGGCTACAAACACCCCGCGGACAGGATCAATGTCCTTGGCTGTCCGTATGTGGCCCGCAGGCTGTAGTTTGAGGACCCCTGCTCTAGGCGCTCAAGAAGAGCATGTGGTTTCAACCCTAAAGCCTGGAGACTCCACAATTTGTTTAAGGGTGATTGGGCAGAAGGAGTCCCTGATGGGCCCATGCAAGATTTGTTTTCCCTCCCCCTATTTCTCAGAGTTCATAGTTATGGTTATGGGGAACCAGTACATCCTGATCTGATCCCTTAAATTCATGTGTGGATTGACATTGCCACTAATAAGCCAACCTATATAAAAGACTTATTCCCTCCCCCAACAGAAAGGGTTCTTGTTTCCAAGAGTCAGGAAACAAGGCAGGACTGGAAAAACAACAGGTCCAAGTTCCTAAAACCACCAAGGTGGAGGCCGTCCCTCTGCCCCCCCTCCCTGTAGCCTCCCCTCCCCACCCACCTCCCCCATGTCCCCTCCCCTCCCCACCCCCTTTCCTCCCTGTCTCCTCCCCACCCCCCTCCCTGTCGCCTCCCCTCCCCTCCCCACCCGCCTCCCTGTCGCCTCCCCTTTGGTACCACTTCCACCCTATCAGTTCCCAGGGGGCTGGAGAGTGAGAATTACAACCCCTTTTAAAGTCATCCCCCAACACGGGCAGTAGGGCTGGCATGTCTTGTCAACCCTCCCCCCACCCCACCCCCCAGAAGAATCACCTAGCAGCAGCCTTTCTCCTCTTAAGGCAAGCAGGCCCAACACCTGGGGAAGACCCCCGAGTCCTTTTTTGGGGGGATATGTCTCCTTTTCTTCCGGGGATTTGTACAATTGGAATCAATAAAAATCCCTTTTTCTGACAACCCACAAGGCCTGATTTCTTTTTTTTTTTCCCTTTTATTGTTTTACATTTTATTAGGGGCTCATACAACTCTTATCACAATCCATACATATACATACAACAATTGTATAAAGCACATCTTTACATTCTTTGCCCCAATCATTCTCAAAGCATTTGCTCTCTACTTAAGCCCTTTGCATCAGGTCCTCTTTTTTCCCCCTCCCTCCCCGTTCCCCCCTCCCTCATGTGCCCTTGGTAATTTATACATTGTTATTTTGTAAAGGTCTGATTTCTTTGCTAGAAATGCTTTTCCATACTTAAAAGCCCACCTCTGACACCTGCGAGCAACTTCTCCAGGTGCTGTAAACAACAGAGGAATGGGAGCCCTTCCAGGGAGAGGCCCAGACAGCAGTCAATGGACCTGATGGTCAGCCAGCGGGCACTCCCCACTTGAGGGAAACTCTTTTTCCCACTGCACGGAACAATGTGAGATCCAAACTCCTAGCAAGGCCCGCAGGGCTTAACCAGGTATCACCAGTTTCTCTTGCAGGGCCTCAATGGAACAACTAGGAAACCTATGAATTTATCTAAGGTCAGTGAGAATTTTCAAACCCCTACAAAAGAATGTCCGCCTGCCTTTTCAGAGTGGCTGATGGAAGCCTTCGGGCTTTATATCCCTATCGACCCGGAAGCCCCCCGAGAACAGGAGAGCAATTTAAATATTGCCTTTTTACTCAGTCTACCTCAGACATGAAAAAGAAATGGGAAGGGTTTGAAGGGAAAAATCTTAGTGATTTGGTAGAAGTGGCTCAGCAGGTGTATAACAACAGAGATGACCCTACCATGACAGAAGAGACAAAGAAACTAGCTAAAATACTAGTAATTGCCATGAGAGACCCCAGAGGCTCCGGAAAAGGAGATCATGGCCCACTCACAGAGAGGCTGTCCTGTGTGTACCGCCAAGCCCTGAGGAAGGATCAATGTGCCTACTACAGAAAAGAAGGACATTGGAAAAATCAGTGCCTTGATAAGCCCAGGAGAGGCGGATGACCCTCCACTAGAGCGGATGAGCCTCATCCTCACCTAGAAAAACCCAAGCGAGAGACAATAATGCTTGAAGAAGCTGAATGAAGATGCCAGGCTCTTTTGCACTTGGCTTATAGGAACCGGGCTAACTTTCCTAGAAAGAGGCCATCCAGTAAATTTCTTGGTGGACACAGGGGCCACCTTCTTGGTTTTGGAAAAGAAAAGACTACAGGTGCATTGTCAAAAGGAAAGATTTAAGTACAGGGGACACATGGCAGACCCAAGCACACCCATGGACAACAGCCTCAATAACAGATTTAGCACGAGACACAGGTACACACTCCTTCCTGGCAATGCCTCAATGTCCCTTTCCCCTAATTGGTCATGACTTATTGCAAAACATGGCGGCCATAATTACTTTTTCATCTGCTACATCCACCTTAACCCTTGAAGTAGAAAAGGCAAAGGTTTTGCTCGCCGCTCCATTGTCAGAGGGATATGTGTTTTATCAAGGAGCAGAAGAGACCTCCTCAACGGAAATTCTTGGTAATAGTTAAAAGATATACCTTTTGTTTGGGCAGAGGACAACCTACCACACCTTGCTGAACATTAGGTGCCTGGGGTCGTACAACTTCTGAGCTCAGCCACACTGGTGTGTCAGGGAAAACCCTCCTCCCTGGAAAGCAAAGGTGGATATTGCTGTTCACATATGCAGACTCAAAAGGACGGGCATTTTGGTGCCCTGCAAGTCCACATGGAATGCTCCCCTGCTGCCCGTGCAGAAGCCGGGAACTGAGGACTTCCAACTGGTGCAGGATCTCGGAGAGGTAAATGCGAGGGTAGAAACTGTCCACCCCATGTACCAAACCCCGAGACCCTCCTGAGTACTACTGCGTCAAACTGAATTTGTTACCCTGTTTTGGACTTAAAGGATGCTTTGCTCTCCATACCCTTGTCCCTCATACGTCAACCCAGTGAAGACTTACAGGAATACAAGGAGGAACACCCCAAAACCACCTTGCTCCAATATGCAGATGACCTCCTCCTGGCCCCTGAAACCATGGAGTAATGCCAAAGGGCTACCAAGGACCTGTTAATTGTCCTTAGCCAATTGGGGTACAGGGTGTCTGCAAGAGAGGCTCAATTGTGTGTTCATAAAGCTGTATGCCTAGGCTACAAACTGGAGGAGGGAAAACGGACCTTGTCCCACAGCCGCATTGAGGTGATCCTCAAAATCCCAGTACGTGAGACTAACAGGCAGGTGCAAGAGTTTCTAGGAGTTGTGAGGTACTGTCCATTGTGGAATTTGTGATTTGCAAAAATAACCAACCCCCTATGTGCAAGTACTGGGGAAAGGAAAAAGAACTTAAATGGACTGAAGTAGAATAGCAAGCCTTTGAATCCTTAAAAAGTCGCTCATATGGGCACCCTCTCTTCCCCTTCCAGACATAGAAAAGCCCTTCCAATCGTCTATCTGTGAGGCCAGAGGCACAGCAAAAGGAGTGCTAACTCAGAACTTGCGGCCATGGAAGAGACGTGTGGCCGATCTTTCAAAGAAACTGGACTCTGTAGCTGCAGGATGGCCAAGCTGCATGCGAGCTGAGGCTGCCACGGCCATCCTAGTCATAGAAGCTAGGAAGCTTACACTGGGACAGGATATTGCTGTGGTAGGGGGACCTATGGCTGAACCACTCCTAACCAGTCCCCCAGACCGGTGGATCTCGAACACCAGGATTATACCATCAATCCCGACACAACTGCTGAAGCCAAAGCAGGTGAACAAGTAAATGTGAAAAAAGCTGACGGTGCCCGGCTATCAAAAGAGATAGTGTCTGGGGTCTTAAAGGCTTGAAGATAAACAAGCGGCCATGTAGCTCAGAAGCAACAAAGCCCACATGGAAAAAGAACACACCAGCCTGTGTGATCACGTGTTCTCGAAGGGATCAGTTATCAGGCATCAAAGAACAAAAAATCATATCACTGGCTGCACACCTCCATGATGCGATCGCCGAAGACAAACGGGTACATAAGCAAATGTAGCGAAGAAAGCTGATGGTGCCTGGCTATCGAAAGAGATAGTGTCTGGGGTCTTAAAGGCTTGAAGGTGAACAAGTGGCCATCTAGCTCAGAAGCAACAAAGCCCACATGGAAGAAGCACACCAGCCTGTGCGATCACGACGTGCCAAAGGGATCAGGTATAAGGCATCATCCAAAATAAAAAAATACCATAGTGAATGAAGGGGGAAGTTTAGAGTGGAGACCCAAAGCCCATTTGTTGGCCACTGGAGATCCCCTCACAGAGGGGTCTAGGGGAAGAGATGAGTCAGTCAGGGTGCGATGTAGCACCGATGAAGAAAACATCTCCCCCAGTTCCTAAATGCTTCCTCCAACCAACTACCATGATCCAAACTCTACCTTGCAAGTCTGGATAGAGCAGAGGTTGTATACACTGGTACATACAGGAGCTGGAGACACAGGGAATCCAGGGTGGATGATACCTTCAGGACCAGGGGTGAGAGGGGCGATAATGGGAGAGTAGAGGGTGAGTGGGTTGGAAAAGGGGAATTGATTATAAGGATCTACATTTGACATCCTCCCTGGGGGGCGGACAACAGAAAAGGGGGTGAAGGGAGAGGCCAGATAGGGCAAGATATAACAAAATAATAATTTATAAATTATCAAGGGCTCATGAGGGATGGGGAAAAAAAGAGGACCTGATGCAAAGGGAGAGCAAATGCTTTGAAATTGATTAGGGCAAAGAATGTAGAGATGTGCTTTCTACAATTGATGTATGTATATGTGTGGATTGTGATAAGAGTTGTATGAGCCCCTAGAAAAATGTTTTAAAAAAAGAAACAAAGAAAAGTAAATAAAGTAGCTATGAACTATAAATGAACTAGCTGATATTGCGGGTGGGGGGTAGGCTGTGCAGACGTAGACCAAGGGAAAATCCCGAAGGAAATGGATGTTCAGAAGGCTTTCGAGAACAACAAGTAGTTTCTGTTCAATTAAGAATGGCTAACACCAATACCCCACTTCTGTACTCTGCCCGCTCGCACACCTGCTCATTACAAAATTATGAAAACATTTGGAAAATTAAACTGGGGGCTGTTCAGTCACCTCTCAAGAGGGGCGACAGTCCCTGCACAGGAAATAAAACCTTTTCTGTTGAACTTGCCGGCTGTCTGAGTTGTTTTCTATCTGGGAATGGACAGTGGCTACAACATTTGCAGGTGCACCGAGATCCGACTGCCACTGTTTGAGCCTGCTTAGAAAGGAGACCTCCTTTATAGGAGTGCTCTTCCCAGAACTAGGGGATTTCTGATTTCTCTAGGGAAGAGGTCCTTAAAGTCATTAAACAGGGACCAGTTCACTGTCCTTCCGACCCGTTGGAGGGCCGGACTATAGTATGCAGACTATATGCACACTGCACATTTGTTTTGAAGTTAAAATAAAAGCCAAACAACCGAGGCACAAACACCTCGCGGACAGGATCAATGTCCTCGGCTGTCGGCATGCGGCCCGCAGGCTGTAGTTTGAGGACCCCTGCTCTAGGCGCTCACGAGGAGCATGTGGTTTCAACCCTAAAGCCTGGAGACTCCGCAATTTGTTTAAGGGTGTTTGGGCAGAAGGAGTCCCTGATTGGCCCATGCAAGACTTGTTTTCCCTCCCCCTATTTCTCAGAGTTCATAGTTATGGTTATTGGGAAACAGGACATCCCAATGTGATCCCTAAGATTGATGTGTGGATTGACATGGCCACTAATAAGCCAGCATATATAAAAAACTTACTTCCTCACTCAACAGAAAGGGTTCATGTTTCCAAGATTTCAGGAAGCGTGGTAGGACTGGAAAAAGAACATGTCCAAGTTCCTAAAACCACCAAGGTGGAAGCCGTCCCTCCCCATCACCCTCCCTGTTGGCTTTATCCCATTTTGCAGGAGGACTCTGGAAATGGGAGAGCTGGCTTCCGACCCGTTGGTACCAATGCCACCCTATCAGGTTCCCAGGGGGTATAGAGAAATACTTACAACCCCTTTTTGAGTCCCCCACACCCAACACACACACACTAGGGCTGGCATGTCTTCTCAACCCCCCGAGAAGGATCACTTGGCAGCAGCCATTCTCTCAAGGCAAGCAGGCCCAACACCTGGGGAAGACCCCCGAGTCCCTTTTTGGGGATATGTTCCCTTTTCTTTCAGGGATTTGTAAAATTGGAATCAACAAAATCCCCTTTTCTGACAACCCACAAGGTCCGATTTCATTGCTAGAAATGGTTTTCCATATGCATTAGCCCACCTCAGACAATTGCCAGCAACTTCTCCAAGTGCTGTTCACAACAGAGGAACGAGAGCCCTTCCAGAGAGAGGCCCAGAAGGCAGTCAATGGACCTGATGGTCAGCCAGCGGGCACTCCCACTGACAGAAACGCTTTTTGCCACTGCACGAACAATGTGGGATCCAAACTCCTCAAAAGGCCAATAGGGCTTAACCAGGTATCACCAGTTTCTCTTGCAGGGCCTCAATGGAACACCTAGGAAACCTCTGAATTTATGTAAGGTCAGTGAGAATTTTCAGACCCCTACAAGAGAATGTCCGCCTGCCTTTTCACAGTGGCTGATGGAAGCCTTCGGGCTTTATATTCCTATAGACCCAGAGGCCCCCAGGAACAGAAGGGCAATAAATGTTGCCTTTTTACACAGTCCGCCTCAGACATGAAAAAGAATTGGGAAAGGTTTGAAGGGAAAAATCTTAGTGATTTGGTAGAAGTGGCTCAGCGGGTATATAACAACAGAGATGACCCTACCACGACAGAGCCAAGAAACTAGCTAAAATACTAGTAATGGCCATGAGAGACTCCAGAAGCTCAGGGAAAGGAGATCATGGCTCACTCACAGAGAGACTGACCTGTGGGCACCGCCAAGCCCTGAGGAAGGATCAAAGTGCCTACTACAGAAAAGAAGGACATTGGGGAAATCAGTGCCTTGAAAACCCCAGGAGAGGTGGACGACCCACCACTAGAGAGGATGGCCCTCATCCTCACCTAGAAACACCCAAGTGAGAGACAATAATGCTTGAAGATGCTGAATTAGGGTGTCAGGGCTCTGTTTCACTTGGCCCCCAGGATCCCAGGCTAACTCCAAGGAGGTGGCTATCCAGTAAATTTCTTAGTGGACACAGGAACTGCCTTCTCAGGTTCAACTAAGAGTACGGGCGCATTGTCAAAAGGAAAGATTTGAATAACAGTCAGTATATAGGATCGCTTCCAGAGATAACGCACATAGAAGGTTTGCATGGAGGTTGGGTGAGCTTCCCAAGACATCAAGGTAAAAAATATCTATCTGCCCTTTGTCCCAGTTAGCCATATGATGTTCATGGCAATGGCTCCTGGCTTGGCTGTTGAGCCAGTGAAACTGTTTTAACAAGAGATGAGACAGTGGCCTGAGGCCATCAGTGGAAGGACAAAATCTCCACAGTGGGCTTCCTGTGTCAGTATGAAGCCACAAATATCACTTCTTGGATGTTATCGTTGTCCTGGCTCAGAATCGCCACCCCAGGTCTAGAACGCGCCTGACAGGTACGCACTATTTGAATCAGGCTCTGGTTAGCCCCTCTTGATCACTTGGTGACACGGGAGTCTGGACAATGGAGTTCCTTTACTTTCCAGATGAGAAAGCTCACTCAAAAAGACACAGGTGTTGACCCACAGGCACACAACTAGTTAACAACAAAGCCATATTCACAACCAATGTTTGGAGTCAGAGATCTGAGTCCCACATACCTGTGCCCAGCCGAGAAGTCACTCTCTCCTGGACCCCCAAAACATCTGAGCAGATCCTCCCCCACCCCCTCAAAGAAAATTTTATTTCCAAGGATGGCACTGATTCTGCATCTCTGGGAGAGTGACATATCTGATCAGAGCATATGGAGCCGATGAAGGGGAAGGAGGGGAGAGTGGAGCACACTGTTCCACCAGGCCTTGAGGATGATGTTACCACTCAGAAAGCCAGCCCATACAGAAGACCACATGGCTAGCCCCATGATGAGACACAACGTCCCTCAAAAATCCATAGCCCTAGAGGGGACAACACTGGAGACAGTGTGGGAATATGCGCCCAAACTGATCCTGCCACACCGAGGCATAACACAAAGGGGGTGCAGAAGTGCAAGGAAACAGAGCAGCAAGGTCCACCGGGATTGCCAAAGGAGGACTTTGGGGCCAGGACATGGTGCCCCAACAGACTGGACTGGAAAACACTCCAAAAGGACAACAAACAGTCTGTGAACTGACTACGAGCTTTTCTTTCTTGTTGTGTTTTCTTTTATTGTCATTGGATTATGGTTGTTTTGTTGCTTTTAGTGTTTGGTTTTGCTCTGTCTAGTTTTGTGCATGTTAGTTCATCTACATGTCTGTCTAAATAAGATAGGCTGGATGAACAATCTGGAAGAGGAAAAAAAAGGGACCATCACTTCCGGGGAGACATGGGAGAGAGGGATGTGTGGGAAAAGGTAATGGTGTTAAGAAACCCAGAGACAAGGGAACAAGTGATGCAAATCGGTGGTGAGGGGGGATATAGGAGGCCTGGTAGGGAGTGATCAAGGAAATGGAACCAAGAGGAATTACTGGAACCCAAATGAAACTGAGCATGGCAGTGGGCACATGAGGAAAATCAAAGGGATTAGAAAAGCAAGCTAGGAAGCAGGGGCCATTTATAGAGGTCGAAAAAAAGGCATGTACATATGAGCATTTGGAAATAGATTTTTGTCCATATATTTATAGGTTTCGTATTAAGGTAGCAGATGGACATTGGGCCTCCACTCAAGTACTCCCTCATTGCAAGAATATTTTGTTCTATTAAATTGCCATTCTATGCTGCTCACCTTCCCTACACGATCACTGCAGACAAAACGGTTGCATAAGCAAATGTGGTCAAGAAAGCTGATGGTGACCAGCTATCAAAATATATGGCATCTGAGGTCTTAAAGGCTTGAAGGTAAACAAACTGCCATCTAGCTCAGAAGAAACAAAGCTCACATGGCAGAAGCACACCAGCCTGTGTGATCACAAGGTTTCAAAGGGATGTGGTATCAGGCATCATCAGAACAAAACAATCTTATCATTGCGAATGAGGGTGGAATGATGGATACAGACACAAAGCCCATTTGCAGTCCACTGGACATTCCCTTACAGAAGGGGGTCGAGGAGGAGATGAGCCAAGACAGGGTATGGGACAGCAACGATGAAACACAACTTTCCTCTAGTTCCTAAATGCTTCCTCTCCCCCCACTCTCATGATCCCAATTCTACCTTTCAGATCTGGCTAGAGAATGTACACTGGGACAGATAGGAACAGGAAACACGGGGAATCAGGGTGGATGGCCCTTTAGGACCAGTGTTGTGAGTGGAGGTACTGGGAGGGTGGGGGGAGGCTAGGTTGAAAAGAAGGAACCAAATACAAGGATCTACATTTAACCTCAACAGAAAAGGGGGTGAAGGGGGACATCAGACAGTGCAAGATATGACAAGATAATTAGTAAATTACCAAGGATTTATGAGGGAGGGGTAGCGCCCATGGATGGGGAGAAATGAGGAGCTGAGGCCAGAGACTTGGGTGGAGAGTTGATATTTTGAGAATAATGAGGGCAATGATTGTACAAATGTGCTTCACACACTGATGTACATATCGATTGTGGTTAGTGTTTATGAGCCCCTAATAAAATGATAAAAAAAAAAAAACCAAAATATCTGGGCAGAGGGCTCCTGCAAGGATGATCTCAGGCTGGATTACATCAGCAAAATCAGCTACTGTAGTTGCCTTACCCTGTGTCTATTCCTGTGTCAGGCATGAAGCTTAGGGTCCACAGCCCCAGGAGCTGGACAGGGAGGGAGGCGGGACTCTGAAGTCATTCCACAGGGGGAATGGTCCTATTGTCCTGCAGGGCCCAGCCTCCTCTTTAGTCCTGCTGTCTGGGGGCACCTCTTTCATGGAGTCCACACCATAGAGGTCTACAATTTATGGGGGATTGGCAGGAAGCCTCTGCTGATGCACACACCCCACCATCAAAACAGAATCCACCAGCCACTCATGTCCAGTCCTGCCGCCTCCAAAGAGCTTTCCTGGGTTTGTCAGATCCCTCTGGGGACAGATATACCTCGCTCCTTTGCTCTGCATGAGAAAGAATTCACGCCCAAACCTGGTTTGTGATCCAAGTGAGTTTTAGGGGAGTTAGGGAGGCATCATGGGCAACCCTGGTCAACCCCAGTGGCTGAATTGAATTTACTTGACCTTGGGGGGTCAATGCATGTGCAGCGCCCACCCAGGTGTACCTGCCCTTCTTGACCGGAAAACTGGACCTCTGAGCACGCACAGTATGCCACTCGTTCCTGGGCCGCTAGCTCAGCCTTCTGAGCAGGCGTAATGGACACCCCATTCCTGATGCTAGCTACCTAACATTTACACTGAAGAGATATGGACCCAAATCTTTGGGGTACTGGGCGACGACATCTCTAGCTACTTCCTGCTGGCAGAAGGGGCGATGTGGGGCTTTGGGTCCATACCCTTCCTACTCTGCTGGGAGGAGTTGTCTATTCAGGGAAACCTTATCCAAGATGGATAAAGTTGAGGTGGTCCAGGAGATGATAGTAGTGGAGCTGGCACACCTGGTTCAGAGGCCTTGGTAACTTGAGAACTTCTGGAAAGACTAACGGACGAAAAAGTGAACAATTTAACTGAGACAAGTCTAAGATTGTGAGGTGGCAGTGCCCTTGAAATTAGGTGAGTATCACAGGAAGTAAATAAAAAATGTTAAGATTAGCAGGCATGTGTGTCTGTTCACTGTAAGTGCAGGAATGGGGATAAAAGCATTCACAATATCCCTAAGGATGTACAGGGTTTGGGAACTACTGGGTGCTTTTGGATCACTGCTTCATTTATGATCCTAAGGTCTTCAACCTGCTGATAAGACCTATCCATTTTTTAACCCCATAACGCCTTAATTGCAATTTGGGGGAAAATTTTTTTGTTTTTATTATTTACTTTCTTGGGTATCAATATATATAATATATATACACATTTTTAATGTTATGAAAACGTCATGCTCGGTATTATAGGGTTAAATGGCAATATTGGGGTACTATGGGGGAGTCAGCAATGATCAAAAGTAGAGTAATTGCCTAAGACATTTTTAATTTTCCTGGGTTCAATTTGAGTAAAAGTCTTGTAAATTACATGGGGACCAAATTCCCCTGGTACCTCTACTACGGGTAGAATGTTCAGGGAGGTTTCAGGGTTAGGAAATAGTAACCCCTACGTCCAGGATCTCTTAGGGCAGGGGTCCTCAAACTGTTTACATAGGGCGCCAGTTCACTGTTCCTCAGACCGTTAGAATGCCAGACTATACTGTTTAGAAAACTTATGAATAAATTCCCATGCACCCTGCACATATCTTATTTTGAAGTTAAAACCAAATTAACGGGCTACAAACACCCCGCGGACAGGATCAATGTCCTTGGCTGTCCGTATGTGGCCCGCAGGCTGTAGTTTGAGGACCCCTACTCTAGGCGCTCAAGAAGAGCATGTGGTTTCAACCCTAAAGCCTGGAGACTCCACAATTTGTTTAAGGGTGATTGGGTAGAAGGAGTCCCTGATGGGCCCATGCAAGATTTGTTTTCCCTCCCCCTATTTCTCAGAGTTCATAGTTATGGTTATGGGGAACCAGTACATCCTGATCTGATCCCTTAAATTCATGTGTGGATTGACATTGCCACTAATAAGCCAGCCTATATAAAAGACTTATTCCCTCCCCCAACAGAAAGGGTTCTTGTTTCCAAGAGTCAGGAAACAAGGCAGGACTGGAAAAACAACAGGTCCAAGTTCCTAAAACAACCAAGGTGGAGGCCGTCCCTCTGCCCCCCCTCCCTGTAGCCTCCCCTCCCCACCGCCCTCCCCCCTGTCCCCTCCCCTCCCCACCCCCTTTCCTCCCTGTCTCCTCCCCACCCCTCTCCCTGTCGCCTCCCCTCCCCTCCCCACCCCCCTCCCTGTCGCCTCCCCTTTGGTACCACTTCCACCCTATCAGTTCCCAGGGGGCTGGAGAGTGAGAATAACAACCCCTTTTTGAGTCATCCCCCAACACGGGCACTAGGGCTGCCATGTTTTGTCAACCCCCCCCACCTCACCCCCCAGAAGAATCACCTGGCAGCAGTCTTTCTCCTCTTAAGGCAAGCAGGCCCAACACCTGGGGAAGACCCCCGAGTCCTTTTTTGAGGGAAATGTCTCCTTTTCTTCCAGGGATTTGTACAATTGGAATCAATAAAAATCCCTTTTTCTGACAACCCACAAGGCCTGATTTCTTTTTATTTTCCCTTTTCTTGTTTTACATTTTATTAGGGGCTCATACAACTCTTATCACAATCCATACATATACATACAACAATTGTATAAAGCACATCTTTACATTCTTTGCCCCAATCATTCTCAAAGCATTTGCTCTCTACTTAAGCCCTTTGCATCAGGTCCTCTTTTTTCCCCCCTCCCTCCCCGTTACCCCCTCCCTCATGTGCCCTTGGTAATTTATACATTGTTATTTTGTAAAGGTCTGATTTCTTTGCAAGAAACGCTTTTCCATACTTAAAAGCCCACCTCTGACACCTGCGAGCAACTTCTCCAGGTGCTGTAAACAACAGAGGAATGGGAGCCCTTCCAGAGAGAGGCCCAGAAAGCAGTCAATGGACCTGATGGTCAGCCAGAGGGCACTGCCCACTTGAGGGAAACTCTTTTTCCCACTGCACGGAACAATGTGAGATCCAAACTCCTAGCAAGGCCCGCAGGGCTTAACCAGGTATCGCCAGTTTCTCTTGCAGGGCCTCAATGGAACAGCTAGGAAACCTCTGAATTTATCTAAGGTCAGTGAGAATTTTCAAACCCCTACAAAAGAATGTCCGCATGCTTTTTCAGAGTGGCTGATGGAAGCCTTCTGGCTTTATATCCCTATCGACCCGGAAGCCCCTAAGAACAGGAGAGCTATTTAAATATTGCCTTTTTTACTCAGTCTACCTCAGACATGAAAAAGAAATGGGAAGGGTTTGAAGGGAAAAATCTTAGTGATTTGGTAGAAGTGGCTCAGCAGGTGTATAACAACAGAGATGACCCTACCACGACAGAGCCAAGAAACTAGCTAAAATACTAGTAATTGCCATGAGAGACACCAGAGGCTCCGGAAAAGGAGATCATGGCCCACTCACAGAGAGGCTGACCTGTGTGTACCGCCAAGCCCTGAGGAAGGATCAATGTGCCTACTACACAAAAGAAGGACATTGGAAAAATCAGTGCCTTGATAACCCCAGGAGAGGCGGATGACCTTCCACTAGAGCGGATGAGCCTCATCCTCACCTAGAAAAACCCAAGCGAGAGACACTAATGCTTGAAGAAGCTGAATGAAGATGTCAGGGCTCTGTTTCACTTGGCCTATAGGAACCGGGCTAACTTTCCTAGAAAGAGGCCATCCAGTAAGTTTCTTGGTGGACACAGGGGCCACCTTCTTGGTTTTGGATAAGAAAAGACTACAGGTGCATTGTCAAAAGGAAAGATTTAAGTACAGGGGACACATGGCAGACCCAAGCACACCCATGGACAACAGCCTCAATAACAGATTTAGCACGAGACACAGGTACACACTCCTTCCTGGCAATGCCTCAATGTCCCTTTCCCCTAATTGGTCATGACTTATTGCAAAAAATGGCGGCCATAATTACTTTTTCATCTGCTACATCCACCTTAACCCTTGAACTTGAAAAGGCAAAGGTTTTGCTCCCCGCTCCATTGTCAGAGGGATATGTGTTTTATCAAGGAGCAGAAGAGACCTCCTCAAAGGAACTTCTTGGTAATAGTTAAAAGATATACCTTTTGTTTGGGCAGAGGACAACCTACCAGACCTTGCTGAACATCAGGTACCTGGGGTCGTACAACTTCTGAGCTCAGCCACACTGGTGTGTCAGGGAAAACCCTCCTCCCTGGAAAGCAAAGGTGGATATTGCTGTTCACATATGCAGACTCAAAAGGACAGGCATTTTGGTGCCCTGCAAGTCCACATGGAATGCTCCCCTGCTGCCCGTGCAGAAGCCAGGAACTGAGGACTTCCAACTGGTGCAGGATCTCGGAGAGGTAAATGCGAGGGTAGAAACTGTCCACCCCACGTACCAAACCCCGAGACCCTCCTGAGTCCTATTGCGTCAAACTGAATTTGTTACACTGTTTTGGACTTAAAGGATACTTTGCTCTCCATACCCTTGTCCCTCATACGTCAACCCAGTGAAGACTTACAGGAATACAAGGAGGAACACCCCAAAACCACCTTGCTCCAATATGCAGATGACCTCCTCCTGGCCTCTGAAACCATGAAGTAATGCCAAAGGGCTACCAAGGACCTGTTAATTGTCCTTAGCCAATTGGGGTACAGGGTGTCTGCAAGAGAGGCTCAACTGTGTGTTCATAAAGCTGTATGCCTAGGCTACCAACTGGAGGAGGGAAAACGGATCTTGTCCCCCAGCCGCATTGAGGTGATCCTCAAAATCCCCAGTACGTGAGACTAACAGACAGGTGCAAGAGTTTCTAGGAGTTGTGAGGTACTGTCCATTGTGGAATTTGTGATTTGCAAAAATAACCAACCCCCTATGTGCAAGTACTGGGGAAAGGAAAAAGAACTTAAATGGACTGAAGTAGAATAGCAAGCCTTTGAATCCTTAAAAAAGTCGCTCATATGGGCACCCTCTCTTCCCCTTCCAGACATAGAAAAGCCCTTCCAATCGTCTATCTGTGAGGCCAGAGGCACAGCAAAAGGAGTGCTAACTCAGAACTTGCGGCCATGGAAGAGACGTGTGGCCGATCTTATAAAGAAACGGGACTCTGTAGCTGCAGGATGGCCAAGCTGCATGCGAGCTGAGGCTGCCACGGCCATCCTAGTCATAGAAGCTAGGAAGCTTACACTGGGACAGGATATTGCTGTGGTAGGGGAACCTATGGCTGAACCACTCCTAACCAGTCCCCCAGACCGGTGGATCTCCAACACCAGGATTATACCATCAATCCCGACACAACTGCTGAAGCCAAAGCAGGTGAACAAGTAAATGTGAAAAAAGCTGATGGTGCCCGGCTATCAAAAGAGATAGTGTCTGGGGTCTTAAAGGCTTGAAGATAAACAAGCGGCCATGTAGCTCAGAAGCAACAAAGCCCACATGGAAGAAGAACACACCAGCCTGTGTGATCACGTGTTCTCGAAGGGATCAGTTATCAGGCATCAAAGAACAAAAAATCATATCACTGGCTGCACACCTCCATGATGCGATCGCCGAAGACAAACGGGTACATAAGCAAATGTAGCGAAGAAAGCTGATGGTGCCTGGCTATCGAAAGAGATAGTGTCTGGGGTCTTAAAGGCTTGAAGGTGAACAAGTGGCCATCTAGCTCAGAAGCAACAAAGCCCACATGGAAGAAGCACACCAGCCTGTGCGATCACGACGTGCCAAAGGGATCAGGTATAAGGCAGCATCCAAAATAAAAAAATACCATAGTGAATGAAGGGGGAAGTGTAGAGTGGAGACCCAAAGCCCATTTGTTGGCCACTGGAGATCCCCTCACAGAGGGGTCTGGGGGAAGAGATGAGTCAGTCAGGGTGCGATGTAGCACCGATGAAGAAAACATCTCCCCCAGTTCCTAAATGCTTCCTCCAACCAACTACCGTGATCCAAATTCTACCTTGCAAGTCTGGATAGAGCAGAGGCTGTATACACTGGTACATACAGGAGCTGGAGACACAGGGAATCCAGGGTGGATGATACCTTCAGGACCAGGGGTGTGAGGGGCGATACTGGGAGAGTAGAGGGTGAGTGGGTTGGAAAAGGGGAATTGATTATAAGGATCTACATTTGACATCCTCCCTGGGGGGCGGACAACAGAAAAGGGGGTGAAGGGAGAGGCCAGATAGGGCAAGATATAACAAAATAATAATTTATAAATTATCAAGGGCTCATGAGGGATGGGGAAAAAAAGAGGACCTGATGCAAAGGGAGAGCAAATGCTTTGAAATTGATTAGGGCAAAGAATGTAGAGATGTGCTTTATACAATTGATGTATGTATATGTGTGGATTGTGATAAGAGTTGTATGAGCCCCTAGAAAAATGTTTTAAAAAAAGAAACAAAGAAAAGTAAATAAAGTAGCTATGAACTATAAATGAACTAGCTGATATTGCGGGTGGGGGGTAGGCTGTGCAGACGTAGCCCAAGGGAAAATCCCGAAGGAAATGGATGTTCAGAAGGCTTTTGAGAACAACAATAGTAGTTTCTGTTCAACTAAGAATGGCTAACACCAATACCCCACTTCTGTACTCTGCCCGCTAGCACACCTGCTCATTACAAAATTATGAAAACATTTGGAAAATTAAACTGGGGGCTGTTCAGTCACCTCTCAAGAGGGGCGACAGTCCCTGCACAGGAAATAAAACCTTTTCTGTTGAACTTGCCGGCTGTCTGAGTTGTTTTCTATCTGGGAATGGACAGTGGCTACAACATTTGCAGGTGCACCGAGATCCGACTGCCACTGTGTGAGCCTGCTTAGAAAGGAGACCTCCTTTATAGGAGTGCTCTTCCCAGAACTAGGGGATTTCTGATTTCTCTAGGGAAGAGGTCCTTAAAGTCATTAAACAGGGACCAGTTCACTGTCCTTCCGACCCGTTGGAGGGCCGGACTATAGTATGCGGACTATATGCACACTGCACATTTGTTTTGAAGTTAAAATAAAAACCAAACAACCGAGGCACAAACACCTCGCGGACAGGATCAATGTCCTCGGCTGTCGGCATGCGGCCCGCAGGCTGTAGTTTGAGGACCCCTGCTCTAGGCGCTCACGAGGAGCATGTGGTTTCAACCCTAAAGCCTGGAGACTCCGCAATTTGTTTAAGGGTGTTTGGGCAGAAGGAGTCCCTGATTGGCCCATGCAAGACTTGTTTTCCCTCCCCCTATTTCTCAGAGTTCATAGTTATGGTTATTGGGAACCAGGACATCCCAATGTGATCCCTAAGATTGATGTGTGGATTGACATGGCCACTAATAAGCCAGCATATATAAAAAACTTACTTCCTCACTCAACAGAAAGGGTTCATGTTTCCAAGATTTCAGGAAGCGTGGTAGGACTGGAAAAAGAACATGTCCAAGTTCCTAAAACCACCAAGGTGGAAGCCGTCCCTCCCCATCACCCTCCCTGTTGGCTTTATCCCATTTTGCAGGAGGACTCTGGAAATGGGAGAGCTGGCTTCCGACCCGTTGGTACCAATGCCACCCTATCAGGTTCCCAGGGGGTATAGAGAAATACTTACAACCCCTTTTTTAGTCCCCCACACCCAACACACACACACTAGGGCTGGCATGTCTTCTCAACCCCCCGAGAAGGATCACTTGGCAGCAGCCATTCTCTCAAGGCAAGCAGGCCCAACACCTGGGGAAGACCCCCGAGTCCCTTTTTGGGGATATGTTCCCTTTTCTTTCAGGGATTTGTAAAATTGGAATCAACAAAATCCCCTTTTCTGACAACCCACAAGGTCCGATTTCATTGCTAGAAATGGTTTTCCATATGCATTAGCCCACCTCGGACAATTGCCAGCAACTTCTCCAAGTGCTGTTCACAACAGAGGAACGAGAGCCCTTCCAGAGAGAGGCCCAGAAGGCAGTCAATGGACCTGATGGTCAGCCAGCGGGCACTCCCACTGACAGAAACGCTTTTTGCCACTGCACGAACAATGTGGGATCCAAACTCCTCAAAAGGCCAATAGGGCTTAACCAGGTATCACCAGTTTCTCTTGCAGGGCCTCAATGGAACACCTAGGAAACCTCTGAATTTATCTAAGGTCAGTGAGAATTTTCAGACCCCTACAAGAGAATGTCCGCCTGCCTTTTCACAGTGGCTGATGGAAGCCTTCGGGCTTTATATTCCTATAGACCCGGAGGCCCCCAGGAACAGAAGGGCAATAAATGTTGCCTTTTTACACAGTCCGCCTCAGACATGAAAAAGAATTGGGAAAGGTTTGTAGGGAAAAATCTTAGTGATTTGGTAGAAGTGGCTCAGCGGGTATATAACAACAGAGATGACCCTACCACGACAGAGCCAAGAAACTAGCTAAAATACTAGTAATGGCCATGAGAGACTCCAGAAGCTCAGGGAAAGGAGATCATGGCTCACTCACAGAGAGACTGACCTGTGGGCACCGCCAAGCCCTGAGGAAGGATCAAAGTGCCTACTACAGAAAAGAAGGACATTGGGGAAATCAGTGCCTTGAAAACCCCAGGAGAGGTGGACGACCCACCACTAGAGAGGATGGCCCTCATCCTCACCTAGAAACACCCAAGTGAGAGACAATAATGCTTGAAGATGCTGAATTAAGGTGTCAGGGCTCTGTTTCACTTGGCCCCCAGGATCCCAGGCTAACTCCAAGGAGGTGGCTATCCAGTAAATTTCTTAGTGGACACAGGAACTGCCTTCTCAGGTTCAACTAAGAGTACGGGCGCATTGTCAAAAGGAAAGATTTGAATAACAGTCAGTATATAGGATCGCTTCCAGAGATAACGCACATAGAAGGTTTGCATGGAGGTTGGGTGAGCTTCCCAAGACATCAAGGTAAAAATATCTATCTGCCCTTTGTCCCAGTTAGCCATATGATGTTCATGGCAATGGCTCCTGGCTTGGCTGTTGAGCCAGTGAAACTGTTTTAACAAGAGATGAGACGGTGGCCTGTGGCCATCAGTGGAAGGACAAAATCTCCACAGTGGGCTTCCTGTGTCAGTATGAAGCCACAAATATCACTTCTTGGATGTTATCGTTGTCCTGGCTCAGAATCGCCACCCCAGGTCTAGAACGCGCCTGACAGGTACGCACTATTTGAATCAGGCTCTGGTTAGCCCCTCTTGATCACTTGGTGACACGGGAGTCTGGACAATGGAGTTCCTTTACTTTCCAGATGAGAAAGCTCACTCAAAAAGACACAGGTGTTGACCCACAGGCACACAACTAGTTAACAACAAAGCCATATTCACAACCAATGTTTGGAGTCAGAGATCTGAGTCCCACATACCTGTGCCCAGCCGAGAAGTCACTCTCTCCTGGACCCCCAAAACATCTGAGCAGATCCTCCCCCACCCCCTCAAAGAAAATTTTATTTCCAAGGATGGCACTGATTCTGCATCTCTGGGAGAGTGACATATCTGATCAGAGCATATGGAGCCGATGAAGGGGAAGGAGGGGAGAGTGGAGCACACTGTTCCACCAGGCCTTGAGGATGATGTTACCACTCAGAAAGCCAGCCCATACAGAAGACCACATGGCTAGCCCCATGATGAGACACAACGTCCCTCAAAAATCCATAGCCCTAGAGGGGACAACACTGGAGACACAGTGTGGGAATTGCGCCCAAACTGATCCTGCCACACCGAGGCATAACACAAAGGGGGTGCAGAAGTGCAAGGAAACAGAGCAGCATGGTCCACCGGATTGCCAAAGGAGGACTTTGGGGCCAGGACATGGTGCACCAACAGACTGGACTGGAAAACACTCCAAAAGGACAACAAACAGTCTGTGAACTGACTACGAGCTTTTCTTTCTTGTTGTGTTTTCTTTTATTGTCATTGGATTATGGTTGTTTTGTTGCTTTTAGTGTTTGGTTTTGCTCTGTCTAGTTTTGTGCATGTTAGTTCATCTACATGTCTGTCTAAATAAGATAGGCTGGATGAACAATCTGGAAGAGGAAAAAAAAGGGACCATCACTTCCGGGGAGACATGGGAGAGAGGGATGTGTGGGAAAAGGTAATGGTGTTAAGAAACCCAGAGACAAGGGAACAAGTGATGCAAATCGGTGGTGAGGGGGGATATAGGAGGCCTGGTAGGGAGTGATCAAGGAAATGGAACCAAGAGGAATTACTGGAACCCAAATGAAACTGAGCATGGCAGTGGGCACATGAGGAAAATCAAAGGGATTAGAAAAGCAAGCTAGGAAGCAGGGGCCATTTATAGAGGTCGAAAAAAAGGCATGTACATATGAGCATTTGGAAATAGATTTTTGTCCATATATTTATAGGTTTCGTATTAAGGTAGCAGATGGACATTGGGCCTCCACTCAAGTACTCCCTCATTGCAAGAATATTTTGTTCTATTAAATGGCCATTCTATGCTGCTCACCTTCCCTACACGATCACTGCAGACAAAACGGTTGCATAAGCAAATGTGGTCAAGAAAGCTGATGGTGACCAGCTATCAAAATATATGGCATCTGAGGTCTTAAAGGCTTGAAGGTAAACAAACTGTCATCTAGCTCAGAAGAAACAAAGCCCACATGGCAGAAGCACACCAGCCTGTGTGATCACAAGGTTTCAAAGGGATGTGGTATCAGGCATCATCAGAACAAAACAATCTTATCATTGCGAATGAGGGTGGAATGATGGATACAGACACAAAGCCCATTTGCAGTCCACTGGACATTCCCTTACAGAAGGGGGTCGAGGAAGAGATGAGCCAAGACAGGGTATGGGATAGCAACGATGAAACACAACTTTCCTCTAGTTCCTAAATGCTTCCTCTCCCCCCACTCTCATGATCCCAATTCTACCTTACAGATCTGGCTAGAGAATGTACACTGGGACAGATAGGAACAGGAAACACGGGGAATCAGGGTGGATGGCCCTTTAGGACCAGTGTTGTGAGTGGAGGTACTGGGAGGGTGGGGGGAGGCTAGGTTGAAAAGAAGGAACCAAATACAAGGATCTACATTTAACCTCAACAGAAAAGGGGGTGAAGGGGGACATCAGACAGTGCAAGATATGACAAGATAATTAGTAAATTACCAAGGATTTATGAGGGAGGGGTAGCGCCCATGGATGGGGAGAAATGAGGAGCTGAGGCCAGAGGCTTGGGTGGAGAGTTGATATTTTGAGAATAATGAGGGCAATGATTGTACAAATGTGCTTCACACACTGATGTACATATCGATTGTGGTTAGTGTTTATGAGCCCCTAATAAAATGATAAAAAAAACCAAAATATCTGGGCAGAGGGCTCATGCAAGGATGATCTCAGGCTGGATTACATCAGCAAAATCAGCTACTGTAGTTGCCTTACCCTGTGTCTATTCCTGTGTCAGGCATGAAGCTTAGGGTCCACAGCCCCAGGAGCTGGACAGAGAGGGAGGCGGGACTCTGAAGTCATTCCACAGGGGGAATGGTCCTATTGTCCTGCAGGGCCCAGCCTCCTCTTTAGTCCTGCTGTCTGGGGGCACCTCTTTCATGGAGTCCACACCATAGAGGTCTACAATTTATGGGGGATTGGCAGGAAGCCTCTGCTGATGCACACACCCCACCATCAAAACAGAATCCACCAGCCACTCATGTCCAGTCCTGCCGCCTCCAAAGAGCTTTCCTGGGTTTGTCAGATCCCTCTGGGGACAGATATACCTCGCTCCTTTGCTCTGCATGAGAAAGAATTCACGCCCAAACCTGGTTTGTGATCCAAGTGAGTTTTAGGGGAGTTAGGGAGGCATCATGGGCAACCCTGGTCAACCCCAGTGGCTGAATTGAATTTACTTGGCCTTGGTGGGTCAATGCATGTGCAGCACCCACCCAGGTGTACCTGCCCTTCTTGGCCGGAAAACTGGACCTCTGAGCACGCACAGTATGCCACTCCTTCCTGGGCCGCTAGCTCAGCCTTCTGAGCAGGCGTAATGGACACCCCATTCCTGATGCTAGCTACCTAACATTTACACTCTGAAGAGATATGGACCCAAATCTTTGGGGTACTGGGCGACGACATCTCTAGCTACTTCCTGCTGGCAGAAGGGGCGATGTGGGGCTTTGGGTCCATACCCTTCCTACTCTGCTGGGAGGAGTTGTCTATTCAGGGAAACCTTATCCAAGATGGATAAAGTTGAGGTGGTCCAGGAGATGATAGTAGTGGAGCTGGCACACCTGGTTCAGAGGCCTTGGTAACTTGAGAACTTCTGGAAAGACTAACGGACAAAAAAGTGAACAATTTAACTGAGACAAGTCTAAGATTGTGAGGTGGCAGTGCCCTTGAAATTAGGTGAGTATCACAGGAAATAAATAAAAAATGTTAAGATTAGCAGGCATGTGTGTCTGTTCACTGTAAGTGCAGGAATGGGGATAAAAGCATTCACAACATCCCTAAGGATGTACAGGGTTTGGGCACTACTGGGTGCAGTGGGATCACTGCTTCATTTATGATCCTAAGGTCTTCAACCTGCTGATAAGACCTATCCATTTTTTAACCCTATAACGCCTTAATTGCAATTTGGGGGAAAATTGTTTTGTTTTTATTATTTACTTTCTTGGGTATCAATATATATAATATATATACACATTTTTAATGTTATGAAAACGTCATGCTCGGCATTATAGGGTTAAATGGCAATATTGGGGTACTACGGGGGAGTCAGCAATGATCAAAAGTAGAGTAATTGCCTAAGACATTTTTAATTTTCTTGGGTTCAATTTGAGTAAAAGTCTTGTAAATTACATGGGGACCAAATTCCCCTGGTACCTCTACTACGGGTAGAATGTTCAGGGAAGTTTCAGGGCTAGGAAATAGTAACCCCTACATCCAGAATCTCTTAGGGCATGGGTCCTCAAACTGTTTACATAGGGCGCCAGTTCACTGTTCCTCAGACCGTTAGAATGCCAGACTATAGTGTTTAGAAAACTTATGAATAAATTCCCATGCACCCTGCACATATCTTATTTTGAAGTTAAAACCAAATTAACGGGGTACAAACACCCCGCGGACAGGATCAATGTCCTTGGCTGTCCGTATGTGGCCCGCAGGCTGTTGTTTGAGGACCCCTGCTCTAGGCGCTCAAGAAGAGCATGTGGTTTCAACCCTGAAGCCTGGAGACTCCACAATTTGTTTAAGGGTGATTGGGTAGAAGGAGTCCCTGATGGGCCCATGCAAGATTTGTTTTCCCTCCCCCTATTTCTCAGAGTTCATAGTTATGGTTATGGGGAACCAGTACATCCTGATCTGATCCCTTAAATTCATGTGTGGATTGACATTGCCACTAATAAGCCAGCCTATATAAAAGACTTATTCCCTCCCCCAACAGAAAGGGTTCTTGTTTCCAAGAGTCAGGAAACAAGGCAGGACTGGAAAAACAACAGGTCCAAGTTCCAAAAACCACCAAGGTGGAGGCCGTCCCTCTGCCCCCCCTCCCTGTAGCCTCCCCTCCCCACCGCCCTCCCCCCTGTCCCCTCCCCTCCCCACCCCCTTTCCTCCCTGTCTCCTCCCCACCCCCCTCCCTGTCGCCTCCCCTTTGGTACCACTTCCACCCTATCAGTTCCCAGGGGGCTGGAGAGTGAGAATTACAACCCCTTTTAAGTCATCCCCCAACACGGGCACTAGGACTGGCATGTTTTGTCAACCCCCCCAACCCCACCTGGCAGCAGTCTTTCTCCTCTTAAGGCAAGCAGGCCCAACACCTGGGGAAGAACCCCGAGTCCTTTTTTGGGGGGATATGTCTCCTTTTCTTCCAGGGATTTGTACAATTGGAATCAATAAAAATCCCTTTTTCTGACAACCCACAAGGCCTGATTTCTTTTTATTTTCCCATTTCTTATTTTACATTTTATTAGGGGCTCATACAACTCATCACAATCCATACATATACATACAACAATTGTATAAAGCACATCTTTACATTCTTTGCCCCAATTATTCTCAAAGCATTTGCTCTCTACTTAAGCCCTTTGCATCAGGTCCTCTTTTTTCCCCCCTCCCTTCCCGTTCCCCCCTCCCTCATGTGCCCTTGGTAATTTATACATTGTTATTTTGTAAAGGTCTGATTTCTTTGCTAGAAACGCTTTTCCATACTTAAAAGCCCACCTCTGACACCTGCGAGCAACTTCTCCAGGTGCTGTTCACAACAGAGGAATGGGAGCCCTTCCAGAGAGAGGCCCAGAAAGCAGTCAATGGACCTGATGGTCAGCCAGCGGGCCAGCCCACTTGAGGAAAACTCTTTTTCCCACTGCACGGAACAATGTGAGATCCAAACTCCTAGCAAGGCCCGCAGGGCTTAACCAGGTATCGCCAGTTTCTCTTGCAGGGCCTCAATGGAACAGCTAGGAAACCTATGAATTTATCTAAGGTCAGTGAGAATTTTCAAACCCCTACAAAAGAATGTCCGCCTGCCTTTTCAGAGTGGCTGATGGAAGCCTTCAGGCTTTATATCACTATCGACCCGGAAGCCCCCAAGAACAGGAGAGCTATTTAAATATTGCCTTTTTTACTCAGTCTACCTCAGACATGAAAAAGAAATGGGAAGGGTTTGAAGGGAAAAATCTTAGTGATTTGGTAGAAGTGGCTCAGCAGGTGTATAACAACAGAGATGACACTACCAAGACGGAAGAGACAAAGAAACTAGCTAAAATACTAGTAATTGCCATGAGAGAACCCAGAGGCTCCGGAAAAGGAGATTATGGCCCACTCACAGAGAGGCTGTCCTGTGTGTACCGCCAAGCCCTGAGGAAGGATCAATGTGCCTACTACAGAAAAGAAGGACATTGGAAAAATCAGTGCCTCGATAACCCCAGGAGAGGCGGATGACCTTCCACTAGAGCGGATGAGCCTCATCCTCACCTAGAAAAACCCAAGCGAGAGACAATAATGCTTGAAGAAGCTGAATGAAGATGTCAGGGCTCTTTTGCACTTGGCCTATAGGAACCGGGCTAACTTTCCTAGAAAGAGGCCATCCAGTAAATTTCTTGGTGGACACAGGGGCCACCTTCTTGGGTTTGGAAAAGAAAAGACTACAGGTGCATTGTCAAAAGGAAAGATTTAAGTACAGGGGCCACATGGCAGACCCAAGCACACCCATGGACAACAGCCTCAATAACAGATTTAGTACGAGACACAGGTACACACTCCTTCCTGGCAATGCCTCAATGTCCCTTTCCCCTAATTGGTCATGACTTATTGCAAAAAATGGCGGCCATAATTACTTTTTCATCTGCTACATCCACCTTAACCCTTGAAGTTGAAAATGCAAAGGTTTTGCTCCCCGCTCCATTGTCAGAGGGATATGTGTTTTATCAAGGAGCAGAAGAGACCTCCTCAAAGGAACTTCTTGGTAATAGTTAAAAGATATACCTTTTGTTTGGGCAGAGGACAACCTACCAGACCTTGCTGAACATCAGGTGCCTGGGGTCGTACAACTTCTGAGCTCAGCCACACTGGTGTGTCAGGGAAAACCCTCCTCCCTGGAAAGCAAAGGTGGATATTGCTGTTCACATATGCAGACTCAAAAGGACAGGCATTTTGGTGCCCTGCAAGTCCACATGGAATGCTCCCCTGCTGCCCGTGCAGAAGCCGGGAACTGAGGACTTCCAACTGGTGCAGGATCTCGGAGAGGTAAATGCGAGGGTAGAAACTGTCCACCCCACGTACCAAACCCCGAGACCCTCCTGAGTACTATTGCGTCAAACTGAATTTGTTACACTGTTTTGGACTTAAAGGATGCTTTGCTCTCCATACCCTTGTCCCTCATACGTCAACCCAGTGAAGACTTACAGGAATACAAGGAGGAACACCCCAAAACCACCCTGCTCCAATATGCAGATGACCTCCTCCTGGCCTCTGAAACCATGAAGTAATGCCAAAGGGCTACCAAGGACCTGTTAATTGTCCTTAGCCAATTGGGGTACAGGGTGTCTGCAAGAGAGGCTCAACTGTGTGTTCATAAAGCTGTATGCCTAGGCTACCAACTGGAGGAGGGAAAACGGACCTTGTCCCCCAGCCGCATTGAGGTGATCCTCAAAATCCCAGTACGTGAGACTAACAGACAGGTGCAAGAGTTTCTAGGAGTTGTGAGGTACTGTCCATTGTGGAATTTGTGATTTGCAAAAATAACCAACCCCCTATGTGCAAGTACTGGGGAAAGGAAAAAGAACTTAAATGGACTGAAGTAGAATAGCAAGCCTTTGAATCCTTAAAAAAGTCGCTCATATGGGCACCCTCTCTTCCCCTTCCAGACATAGAAAAGCCCTTCCAATCGTCTATCTGTGAGGTCAGAGGCACAGCAAAAGGAGTGCTAACTCAGAACTTGTGGCCATGGAAGAGACGTGTGGCCGATCTTTCAAAGAAACTGGACTCTGTAGCTGCAGGATGGCCAAGCTGCATGCGAGCTGAGGCTGCCACGGCCATCCTAGTCATAGAAGCTAGGAAGCTTACACTGGGACAGGATATTGCTGTGGTAGGGGGACCTATGGCTGAACCACTCCTAACCCGTCCCCCAGACCGGTGGATCTCCAACACCAGGATTATACCATCAATCCCGACACAACTGCTGAAGCCAAAGCAGGTGAACAAGTAAATGTGAAAAAAGCTGATGGTGCCCGGCTATCAAAAGAGATAGTGTCTGGGGTCTTAAAGGCTTGAAGATAAACAAGCGGCCATCTAGCTCAGAAGCAACAAAGCCCACATGGAAGAAGAACACACCAGCCTGTGTGATCACGTGTTCTCGAAGGGATCAGTTATCAGGCATCAAAGAACAAAAAATCATATCACTGGCTGCACACCTCCATGATGCGATCGCCGAAGACAAACGGGTACATAAGCAAATGTAGCGAAGAAAGCTGATGGTGCCTGGCTATCGAAAGAGATAGTGTCTGGGGTCTTAAAGGCTTGAAGGTGAACAAGTGGCCATCTAGCTCAGAAGCAACAAAGCCCACATGGAAGAAGCACACCAGCCTGTGCGATCACGACGTGCCAAAGGGATCAGGTATAAGGCATCATCCAAAATAAAAAAATACCATAGTGAATGAAGGGGGAAGTGTAGAGTGGAGACCCAAAGCCCATTTGTTACCCACTGGAGATCCCCTCACAGAGGGGTCTAGGGGAAGAGATGAGTCAGTCAGGGTGCGATGTAGCACCGATGAAGAAAACATCTCCCCCAGTTCCTAAATGCTTCCTCCAACCAACTACCATGATCCAAATTCTACCTTGCAAGTCTGGATAGAGCAGAGGCTGTATACACTGGTACATACAGGAGCTGGAGACACAGGGAATCCAGGGTGGATGATACCTTCAGGACCAGGGGTGTGAGGGGCGATACTGGGAGAGTAGAGGGTGAGTGGGTTGGAAAAGGGGAATTGATTATAAGGATCTACATTTGACATCCTCCCTGGGGGGCGGACAACAGAAAAGGGGGTGAAGGGAGAGGCCAGATAGGGCAAGATATAACAAAATAATAATTTATAAATTATCAAGGGCTCATGAGGGATGGGGAAAAAAAAGAGGACCTGATGCAAAGGGAGAGCAAAAGCTTTGAAATTGATTAGGGCAAAGAATGTAGAGATGTGCTTTATACAATTGATGTATGTATATGTGTGGATTGTGATAAGAGTTGTATGAGCCCCTAGAAAAATGTTTTAAAAAAAGAAACAAAGAAAAGTAAATAAAGTAGCTATGAACTATAAATGAACTAGCTGATATTGCGGGTGGGGGGTAGGCTGTGCAGACGTAGCCCGAGGGAAAATCCCGAAGGAAATGGATGTTCAGAAGGCTTTCGAGAACAACAAGTAGTTTCTGTTCAATTAAGAATGGCTAACACCAATACCACACTTCTGTACTCTGCCCGCTAGCACACCTGCTCATTACAAAATTATGAAAACGTTTGGAAAATTAAACTGGGGGCTGTTCAATCACCTCTCAAGAGGGGCGACAGTCCCTGCACAGGAAATAAAACCTTTTCTGTTGAACTTGCCGGCTGTCTGAGTTGTTTTCTATCTGGGAATGGACAGTGGCTACAACATTTGCAGGTGCACCGAGATCCGACTGCCACTGTGTGAGCCTGCTTAGAAAGGAGACCTCCTTTATAGGAGTGCTCTTCCCAGAACTAGGGGATTTCTGATTTCTCTAGGGAAGAGGTCCTTAAAGTCATTAAACAGGGACCAGTTCACTGTCCTTCCGACCCGTTGGAGGGCCGGACTATAGTATGCGGACTATATGCACACTGCACATTTGTTTTGAAGTTAAAATAAAAACCAAACAACCGAGGCACAAACACCTCACGGACAGGATCAATGTCCTCGGCTGTCGGCATGCGGCCCGCAGGCTGTAGTTTGAGGACCCCTGCTCTAGGCGCTCACGAGGAGCATGTGGTTTCAACCCTAAAGCCTGGAGACTCCGCAATTTGTTTAAGGGTGTTTGGGCAGAAGGAGTCCCTGATTGGCCCATGCAAGACTTGTTTTCCCTCCCCCTATTTCTCAGAGTTCATAGTTATGGTTATTGGGAACCAGGACATCCCAATGTGATCCCTAAGATTGATGTGTGGATTGACATGGCCACTAATAAGCCAGCATATATAAAAAACTTACTTCCTCACTCAACAGAAAGGGTTCATGTTTCCAAGATTTCAGGAAGCGTGGTAGGACTGGAAAAAGAACATGTCCAAGTTCCTAAAACCACCAAGGTGGAAGCCGTCCCTCCCCATCACCCTCCCTGTTGGCTTTATCCCATTTTGCAGGAGGACTCTGGAAATGGGAGAGCTGGCTTCCGACCCGTTGGTACCAATGCCACCCTATCAGGTTCCCAGGGGGTATAGAGAAATACTTACAACCCCTTTTTGAGTCCCCCACACCCAACACACACACACTAGGGCTGGCATGTCTTCTCAACCCCCCGAGAAGGATCACTTGGCAGCAGTCATTCTCTCAAGGCAAGCAGGCCCAACACCTGGGGAAGACCCCCGAGTCCCTTTTTGGGGATATGTTCCCTTTTCTTTCAGGGATTTGTAAAATTGGAATCAACAAAATCCCCTTTTCTGACAACCCACAAGGTCCGATTTCATTGCTAGAAATGGTTTTCCATATGCATTAGCCCACCTCGGACAATTGCCAGCAACTTCTCCAAGTGCTGTTCACAACAGAGGAACGAGAGCCCTTCCAGAGAGAGGCCCAGAAGGCAGTCAATGGACCTGATGGTCAGCCAGCGGGCACTCCCACTGACAGAAACGCTTTTTGCCACTGCACGAACAATGTGGGATCCAAACTCCTCAAAAGGCCAATAGGGCTTAACCAGGTATCACCAGTTTCTCTTGCAGGGCCTCAATGGAACACCTAGGAAACCTCTGAATTTATGTAAGGTCAGTGAGAATTTTCAGACCCCTACAAGAGAATGTCCGCCTGCCTTTTCAGAGTGGCTGATGGAAGCCTTCGGGCTTTATATTCCTATAGACCCGGAGGCCCCCAGGAACAGAAGGGCAATAAATGTTGCCTTTTTACACAGTCCGCCTCAGACATGAAAAAGAATTGGGAAAGGTTTGAAGGGAAAAATCTTAGTGATTTGGTAGAAGTGGCTCAGCGGGTATATAACAACAGAGATGACCCTACCACGACAGAGCCAAGAAACTAGCTAAAATACTAGTAATGGCCATGAGAGACTCCAGAAGCTCAGGGAAAGGAGATCATGGCTCACTCACAGAGAGACTGACCTGTGGGCACCGCCAAGCCCCGAGGAAGGATCAAAGTGCCTACTACAGAAAAGAAGGACATTGGGGAAATCAGTGCCTTGAAAACCCCAGGAGAGGTGGACGACCCACCACTAGAGAGGATGGCCCTCATCCTCACCTAGAAACACCCAAGTGAGAGACAATAATGCTTGAAGATGCTGAATTAAGGTGTCAGGGCTCTGTTTCACTTGGCCCCCAGGATCCCAGGCTAACTCCAAGGAGGTGGCTATCCAGTAAATTTCTTTGTGGACACAGGAACTGCCTTCTCAGGTTCAACTAAGAGTACGGGCGCATTGTCAAAAGGAAAGATTTGAATAACAGTCAGTATATAGGATTGCTTCCAGGGATAACGCACATAGAAGGTTTGCATGGAGGTTGGGTGAGCTTCCCAAGACATCAAGGTAAAAAATATCTATCTGCCCTTTGTCCCAGTTAGCCATATGATGTTCATGGCAATGGCTCCTGGCTTGGCTGTTGAGCCAGTGAAACTGTTTTAACAAGAGATGAGACGGTGGCCTGTGGCCATCAGTGGAAGGACAAAATCTCCACAGTGGGCTTCCTGTGTCAGTATGAAGCCACAAATATCACTTCTTGGATGTTATCATTGTCCTGGCTCAGAATCGCCCCCCAGGTCTAGAACGCGCCTGACAGGTACGCACTATTTGAATCAGGCTCTGGTTAGCCCCTCTTGATCACTTGGTGACACGGGAGTCTGGACAATGGAGTTCCTTTACTTTCCAGATGAGAAAGCTCACTCAAAAAGACACAGGTGTTGACCCATAGGCACATACCTAGTTAACAACAAAGCCATATTCACAACCAATGTTTGGAGTCAGAGATCTGAGTCCCACATACCTGTGCCCAGCCGAGAAGTCACTCTCTCCTGGACCCCCAAAACATCTGAGCAGATCCTCCCCCACCCCCTCAAAGAAAATTTTATTTCCAAGGATGGCACTGATTCTGCATCTCTGGGAGAGTGACATATCTGATCAGAGCATATGGAGCCGATGAAGGGGAAGGAGGGGAGAGTGGAGCACACTGTTCCACCAGGCCTTGAGGATGATGTTACCACTCAGAAAGCCAGCCCATACAGAAGACCACATGGCTAGCCCCATGATGAGACACAACGTCCCTCAAAAATCCATAGCCCTAGAGGGGACAACACTGGAGACAGTGTGGGAATATGCGCCCAAACTGATCCTGCCACACCGAGGCATAACACAAAGGGGGTGCAGATTTGCAAGGAAACAGAGCAGCAAGGTCCACCGGGATTGCCAAAGGAGGACTTTGGGGCCAGGACATGGTGCACCAACAGACTGGACTGGAAAACACTCCAAAAGGACAACAAACAGTCTGTGAACTGACTACGAGCTTTTCTTTCTTGTTGTGTTGTGTTTTCTTTTATTGTCATTGGATTATGGTTGTTTTGTTGCTTTTAGTGTTTGGTTTTGCTCTGTCTAGTTTTGTGCATGTTAGTTCATCTACATGTCTGTCTAAATAAGATAGGCTGGATGAACAATCTGGAAGAGGAAAAAAAAAAGGGACCATCACTTCCGGGGAGACATGGGAGAGAGGAATGTGTGAGAAAAGGTAATGGTGTAAAGAAACCCAGCGACAAGAGAACAAGTGATGCAAATCGGTGGTGAGGGGGGATATAGGAGGCCTGGTAGGGAGTGATCAAGGAAATGGAACCAAGAGGAATTACTGGAACCCAAATGAAACTGAGCATGGCAGTGGGCACATGAGGAAAATCAAAGGGATTAGAAAAGCAAGCTAGGAAGCAGGGGCCATTTATAGAGGTCGAAAAAAAGGCATGTACATATGAGCATTTGGAAATAGATTTTTGTCCATATATTTATAGGTTTCGTATTAAGGTAGCAGATGGACATTGGGCCTCGACTCAAGTACTCCCTCATTGCAAGAATATTTTGTTCTATTAAATTGCCATTCTATGCTGCTCACCTTCCCTACACGATCACTGCAGACAAAACTGTTGCATAAGCAAATGTGGTCAAGAAAGCTGATGGTGACCAGCTATCAAAATATATGGCATCTGAGGTCTTAAAGGCTTGAAGGTAAACAAACTGCCATCTAGCTCAGAAGAAACAAAGCTCACATGGCAGAAGCACACCAGCCTGTGTGATCACAAGGTTTCAAAGGGATGTGGTATCAGGCATCATCAGAACAAAACAATCTTATCATTGCGAATGAGGGTGGAATGATGGATACAGACACAAAGCCCATTTGCAGTCCACTGGACATTCCCTTACAGAAGGGGGTCGAGGAGGAGATGAGCCAAGACAGGGTATGGGACAGCAACGATGAAACACAACTTTCCTCTAGTTCCTAAATGCTTCCTCTCCCCCCACTCTCATGATCCCAATTCTACCTTACAGATCTGGCTAGAGAATGTACACTGGGACAGATAGGAACAGGAAACACGGGGAATCAGGGTGGATGGCCCTTTAGGACCAGTGTTGTGAGTGGAGGTACTGGGAGGGTGGGGGGAGGCTAGGTTGAAAAGAAGGAACCAAATACAAGGATCTACATTTAACCTCAACAGAAAAGGGGGTGAAGGGGGACATCAGACAGTGCAAGATATGACAAGATAATTAGTAAATTACCAAGGATTTATGAGGGAGGGGTAGCGCCCATGGATGGGGAGAAATGAGGAGCTGAGGCCAGAGGCTTGGGTGGAGAGTTGATATTTTGAGAATAATGAGGGCAATGATTGTACAAATGTGCTTCACACACTGATGTACATATCGATTGTGGTTAGTGTTTATGAGCCCCTAATAAAATGATAAAAAATAAAACCCAAAACATCTGGGCAGAGGGCTCATGCAAGGATGATCTCAGGCTGGATTGCATCAGCAAAATCAGCTACTGTAGTTGCCTTACCCTGTGTCTATTCCTGTGTCAGGCATGAAGCTTAGGGTCCACAGCCCCAGGAGCTGGACAGGGAGGGAGGCGGGACTCTGAAGTCATTCCACAGGGGGAATGGTCCTCCTGTCCTGCAGGGCCCACCCTCCTCTTTAGTCCTGCTGTCTGGGGGCACCTCTTTCATGGAGTCCACACCATAGAGGTCTACAATTTATGGGGGATTGGCAGGAAGCCTCTGCTGATGCACACACCCCACCATCAAAACAGAATCCACCAGCCACTCAAGTCCAGTCCTGCCGCCTCCAAAGAGCTTTCCTGGGTTTGTCAGATCCCTCTGGGGACAGATATACCTCGCTCCTTTGCTCTGCATGAGAAAGAATTCACGCCCAAACCTGGTTTGTGATCCAAGTGAGTTTTAGGGGAGTTAGGGAGGCATCGTGGGCAACCCTGGTCAACCCCAGTGGCTGAATTGAATTTACTTGGCCTTGTTGGGTCAATGCATGTGCAGCACCCACCCAGGTGTACCTGCCCTTCTTGGCCGGAAAACTGGACCTCTGAGCACGCACAGTATGCCACTCCTTCCTGGGCCGCTAGCTCAGCCTTCTGAGCAGGCGTAATGGACACCCCATTCCTGATGCTAGCTACCTAACATTTACACTCTGAAGAGATATGGACCCAAATCTTTGGGGTACTGGGCGAGGACATCTCTAGCTACTTCCTGCTGGCAGAAGGGGCGAGGTGGGGCTTTGGGTCCATACCCTTCCTACTCTGCTGGGAGGAGTTGTCTATTCAGGGAAACCTTATCCAAGATGGATAAAGTTGAGGTGGTCCAGGAGATGATAGTAGTGGAGCTGGCACACCTGGTTCAGAGGCCTTGGTAACTTGAGAACTTATGGAAAGACTAACGGACAAAAAAGTGAACAATTTAACTGAGACAAGTCTAAGATTGTGAGGTGGCAGTGCCCTTGAAATTAGGTGAGTATCACAGGAAATAAATAAAAAATGTTAAGATTAGCAGGCATGTGTGTCTGTTCACTGTAAGTGCAGGAATGGGGATAAAAGCATTCACAACATCCCTAAGGATGTACAGGGTTTGGGCACTACTGGGTGCAGTGGGATCACTGCTTCATTTATGATCCTAAGGTCTTCAACCTGCTGATAAGACCTATCCATTTTTTAACCCTATAACGCCTTAATTGCAATTTGGGGGAAAATTTTTTTGTTTTTATTATTTACTTTCTTGGGTATCAATATATATAATATATATACACATTTTTAATGTTATGAAAACGTCATGCTCGGCATTATAGGGTTAAATGGCAATATTGGGGTACTACGGGGGAGTCAGCAATGATCAAAAGTAGAGTAATTGCCTAAGACATTTTTAATTTTCTTGGGTTCAATTTGAGTAAAAGTCTTGTAAATTACATGGGGACCAAATTCCCCTGGTACCTCTACTACGGGTAGAATGTTCAGGGAAGTTTCAGGGCTAGGAAATAGTAACCCCTACATCCAGAATCTCTTAGGGCATGGGTCCTCAAACTGTTTACATAGGGCGCCAGTTCACTGTTCCTCAGACCGTTAGAATGCCAGACTATAGTGTTTAGAAAACTTATGAATAAATTCCCATGCACCCTGCACATATCTTATTTTGAAGTTAAAACCAAATTAACGGGGTACAAACACCCCGCGGACAGGATCAATGTCCTTGGCTGTCCGTATGTGGCCCGCAGGCTGTAGTTTGAGGACCCCTGCTCTAGGCGCTCAAGAAGAGCATGTGGTTTCAACCCTGAAGCCTGGAGACTCCACAATTTGTTTAAGGGTGATTGGGTAGAAGGAGTCCCTGATGGGCCCATGCAAGATTTGTTTTCCCTCCCCCTATTTCTCAGAGTTCATAGTTATGGTTATGGGGAACCAGTACATCCTGATCTGATCCCTTAAATTCATGTGTGGATTGACATTGCCACTAATAAGCCAGCCTATATAAAAGACTTATTCCCTCCCCCAACAGAAAGGGTTCTTGTTTCCAAGAGTCAGGAAACAAGGCAGGACTGGAAAAACAACAGGTCCAAGTTCCAAAAACCACCAAGGTGGAGGCCGTCCCTCTGCCCCCCCTCCCTGTAGCCTCCCCTCCCCACCGCCCTCCCCCCTGTCCCCTCCCCTCCCCACCCCCTTTCCTCCCTGTCTCCTCCCCACCCCCCTCCCTGTCGCCTCCCCTTTGGTACCACTTCCACCCTATCAGTTCCCAGGGGGCTGGAGAGTGAGAAATACAACCCCTTTTAAGTCATCCCCCAACACGGGCACTAGGACTGGCATGTTTTGTCAACCCCCCCAACCTCACCCCCAGAAGAATCACCTGGCAGCAGTCTTTCTCCTCTTAAGGCAAGCAGGCCCAACACCTGGGGAAGAACCCCGAGTCCTTTTTTGGGGGGATATGTCTCCTTTTCTTCCAGGGATTTGTACAATTGGAATCAATAAAAATCCCTTTTTCTGACAACCCACAAGGCCTGATTTCTTTTTATTTTCCCATTTCTTATTTTACATTTTATTAGGGGCTCATACAACTCATCACATTCCATACATATACATACAACAATTGTATAAAGCACATCTTTACATTCTTTGCCCCAATTATTCTCAAAGCATTTGCTCTCTACTTAAGCCCTTTGCATCAGGTCCTCTTTTTTCCCCCCTCCCTTCCCGTTCCCCCCTCCCTCATGTGCCCTTGGTAATTTATACATTGTTATTTTGTAAAGGTCTGATTTCTTTGCTAGAAACGCTTTTCCATACTTAAAAGCCCACCTCTGACACCTGCGAGCAACTTCTCCAGGTGCTGTTCACAACAGAGGAATGGGAGCCCTTCCAGAGAGAGGCCCAGAAAGCAGTCAATGGACCTGATGGTCAGCCAGCGGGCCAGCCCACTTGAGGAAAACTCTTTTTCCCACTGCACGGAACAATGTGAGATCCAAACTCCTAGCAAGGCCCGCAGGGCTTAACCAGGTATCGCCAGTTTCTCTTGCAGGGCCTCAATGGAACAGCTAGGAAACCTATGAATTTATCTAAGGTCAGTGAGAATTTTCAAACCCCTACAAAAGAATGTCCGCCTGCCTTTTCAGAGTGGCTGATGGAAGCCTTCAGGCTTTATATCACTATCGACCCGGAAGCCCCCAAGAACAGGAGAGCTATTTAAATATTGCCTTTTTTACTCAGTCTACCTCAGACATGAAAAAGAAATGGGAAGGGTTTGAAGGGAAAAATCTTAGTGATTTGGTAGAAGTGGCTCAGCAGGTGTATAACAACAGAGATGACACTACCAAGACAGAAGAGACAAAGAAACTAGCTAAAATACTAGTAATTGCCATGAGAGAACCCAGAGGCTCCGGAAAAGGAGATTATGGCCCACTCACAGAGAGGCTGTCCTGTGTGTACCGCCAAGCCCTGAGGAAGGATCAATGTGCCTACTACAGAAAAGAAGGACATTGGAAAAATCAGTGCCTCGATAACCCCAGGAGAGGCGGATGACCTTCCACTAGAGCGGATGAGCCTCATCCTCACCTAGAAAAACCCAAGCGAGAGACAATAATGCTTGAAGAAGCTGAATGAAGATGTCAGGGCTCTTTTGCACTTGGCCTATAGGAACCGGGCTAACTTTCCTAGAAAGAGGCCATCCAGTAAATTTCTTGGTGGACACAGGGGCCACCTTCTTGGGTTTGGAAAAGAAAAGACTACAGGTGCATTGTCAAAAGGAAAGATTTAAGTACAGGGGCCACATGGCAGACCCAAGCACACCCATGGACAACAGCCTCAATAACAGATTTAGTACGAGACACAGGTACACACTCCTTCCTGGCAATGCCTCAATGTCCCTTTCCCCTAATTGGTCATGACTTATTGCAAAAAATGGCGGCCATAATTACTTTTTCATCTGCTACATCCACCTTAACCCTTGAAGTTGAAAATGCAAAGGTTTTGCTCCCCGCTCCATTGTCAGAGGGATATGTGTTTTATCAAGGAGCAGAAGAGACCTCCTCAAAGGAACTTCTTGGTAATAGTTAAAAGATATACCTTTTGTTTGCGCAGAGGACAACCTACCAGACCTTGCTGAACATCAGGTGCCTGGGGTCGTACAACTTCTGAGCTCAGCCACACTGGTGTGTCAGGGAAAACCCTCCTCCCTGGAAAGCAAAGGTGGATATTGCTGTTCACATATGCAGACTCAAAAGGACAGGCATTTTGGTGCCCTGCAAGTCCACATGGAATGCTCCCCTGCTGCCCGTGCAGAAGCCGGGAACTGAGGACTTCCAACTGGTGCAGGATCTCGGAGAGGTAAATGCGAGGGTAGAAACTGTCCACCCCACGTACCAAACCCCGAGACCCTCCTGAGTACTATTGCGTCAAACTGAATTTGTTACACTGTTTTGGACTTAAAGGATGCTTTGCTCTCCATACCCTTGTCCCTCATACGTCAACCCAGTGAAGACTTACAGGAATACAAGGAGGAACACCCCAAAACCACCCTGCTCCAATATGCAGATGACCTCCTCCTGGCCTCTGAAACCATGAAGTAATGCCAAAGGGCTACCAAGGACCTGTTAATTGTCCTTAGCCAATTGGGGTACAGGGTGTCTGCAAGAGAGGCTCAACTGTGTGTTCATAAAGCTGTATGCCTAGGCTACCAACTGGAGGAGGGAAAACGGACCTTGTCCCCCAGCCGCATTGAGGTGATCCTCAAAATCCCAGTACGTGAGACTAACAGACAGGTGCAAGAGTTTCTAGGAGTTGTGAGGTACTGTCCATTGTGGAATTTGTGATTTGCAAAAATAACCAACCCCCTATGTGCAAGTACTGGGGAAAGGAAAAAGAACTTAAATGGACTGAAGTAGAATAGCAAGCCTTTGAATCCTTAAAAAAGTCGCTCATATGGGCACCCTCTCTTCCCCTTCCAGACATAGAAAAGCCCTTCCAATCGTCTATCTGTGAGGTCAGAGGCACAGCAAAAGGAGTGCTAACTCAGAACTTGTGGCCATGGAAGAGACGTGTGGCCGATCTTTCAAAGAAACTGGACTCTGTAGCTGCAGGATGGCCAAGCTGCATGCGAGCTGAGGCTGCCACGGCCATCCTAGTCATAGAAGCTAGGAAGCTTACACTGGGACAGGATATTGCTGTGGTAGGGGGACCTATGGCTGAACCACTCCTAACCCGTCCCCCAGACCGGTGGATCTCCAACACCAGGATTATACCATCAATCCCGACACAACTGCTGAAGCCAAAGCAGGTGAACAAGTAAATGTGAAAAAAGCTGATGGTGCCCGGCTATCAAAAGAGATAGTGTCTGGGGTCTTAAAGGCTTGAAGATAAACAAGCGGCCATCTAGCTCAGAAGCAACAAAGCCCACATGGAAGAAGAACACACCAGCCTGTGTGATCACGTGTTCTCGAAGGGATCAGTTATCAGGCATCAAAGAACAAAAAATCATATCACTGGCTGCACACCTCCATGATGCGATCGCCGAAGACAAACGGGTACATAAGCAAATGTAGCGAAGAAAGCTGATGGTGCCTGGCTATCGAAAGAGATAGTGTCTGGGGTCTTAAAGGCTTGAAGGTGAACAAGTGGCCATCTAGCTCAGAAGCAACAAAGCCCACATGGAAGAAGCACACCAGCCTGTGCGATCACGACGTGCCAAAGGGATCAGGTATAAGGCATCATCCAAAATAAAAAAATACCATAGTGAATGAAGGGGGAAGTGTAGAGTGGAGACCCAAAGCCCATTTGTTACCCACTGGAGATCCCCTCACAGAGGGGTCTAGGGGAAGAGATGAGTCAGTCAGGGTGCGATGTAGCACCGATGAAGAAAACATCTCCCCCAGTTCCTAAATGCTTCCTCCAACCAACTACCATGATCCAAATTCTACCTTGCAAGTCTGGATAGAGCAGAGGCTGTATACACTGGTACATACAGGAGCTGGAGACACAGGGAATCCAGGGTGGATGATACCTTCAGGACCAGGGGTGTGAGGGGCGATACTGGGAGAGTAGAGGGTGAGTGGGTTGGAAAAGGGGAATTGATTATAAGGATCTACATTTGACATCCTCCCTGGGGGGCGGACAACAGAAAAGGGGGTGAAGGGAGAGGCCAGATAGGGCAAGATATAACAAAATAATAATTTATAAATTATCAAGGGCTCATGAGGGATGGGGAAAAAAAAGAGGACCTGATGCAAAGGGAGAGCAAAAGCTTTGAAATTGATTAGGGCAAAGAATGTAGAGATGTGCTTTATACAATTGATGTATGTATATGTGTGGATTGTGATAAGAGTTGTATGAGCCCCTAGAAAAATGTTTTAAAAAAAGAAACAAAGAAAAGTAAATAAAGTAGCTATGAACTATAAATGAACTAGCTGATATTGCGGGTGGGGGGTAGGCTGTGCAGACGTAGCCCGAGGGAAAATCCCGAAGGAAATGGATGTTCAGAAGGCTTTCGAGAACAACAAGTAGTTTCTGTTCAATTAAGAATGGCTAACACCAATACCACACTTCTGTACTCTGCCCGCTAGCACACCTGCTCATTACAAAATTATGAAAACGTTTGGAAAATTAAACTGGGGGCTGTTCAATCACCTCTCAAGAGGGGCGACAGTCCCTGCACAGGAAATAAAACCTTTTCTGTTGAACTTGCCGGCTGTCTGAGTTGTTTTCTATCTGGGAATGGACAGTGGCTACAACATTTGCAGGTGCACCGAGATCCGACTGCCACTGTGTGAGCCTGCTTAGAAAGGAGACCTCCTTTATAGGAGTGCTCTTCCCAGAACTAGGGGATTTCTGATTTCTCTAGGGAAGAGGTCCTTAAAGTCATTAAACAGGGACCAGTTCACTGTCCTTCCGACCCGTTGGAGGGCCGGACTATAGTATGCGGACTATATGCACACTGCACATTTGTTTTGAAGTTAAAATAAAAACCAAACAACCGAGGCACAAACACCTCACGGACAGGATCAATGTCCTCGGCTGTCGGCATGCGGCCCGCAGGCTGTAGTTTGAGGACCCCTGCTCTAGGCGCTCACGAGGAGCATGTGGTTTCAACCCTAAAGCCTGGAGACTCCGCAATTTGTTTAAGGGTGTTTGGGCAGAAGGAGTCCCTGATTGGCCCATGCAAGACTTGTTTTCCCTCCCCCTATTTCTCAGAGTTCATAGTTATGGTTATTGGGAACCAGGACATCCCAATGTGATCCCTAAGATTGATGTGTGGATTGACATGGCCACTAATAAGCCAGCATATATAAAAAACTTACTTCCTCACTCAACAGAAAGGGTTCATGTTTCCAAGATTTCAGGAAGCGTGGTAGGACTGGAAAAAGAACATGTCCAAGTTCCTAAAACCACCAAGGTGGAAGCCGTCCCTCCCCATCACCCTCCCTGTTGGCTTTATCCCATTTTGCAGGAGGACTCTGGAAATGGGAGAGCTGGCTTCCGACCCGTTGGTACCAATGCCACCCTATCAGGTTCCCAGGGGGTATAGAGAAATACTTACAACCCCTTTTTGAGTCCCCCACACCCAACACACACACACTAGGGCTGGCATGTCTTCTCAACCCCCCGAGAAGGATCACTTGGCAGCAGCCATTCTCTCAAGGCAAGCAGGCCCAACACCTGGGGAAGACCCCCGAGTCCCTTTTTGGGGATATGTTCCCTTTTCTTTCAGGGATTTGTAAAATTGGAATCAACAAAATCCCCTTTTCTGACAACCCACAAGGTCCGATTTCATTGCTAGAAATGGTTTTCCATATGCATTAGCCCACCTCGGACAATTGCCAGCAACTTCTCCAAGTGCTGTTCACAACAGAGGAACGAGAGCCCTTCCAGAGAGAGGCCCAGAAGGCAGTCAATGGACCTGATGGTCAGCCAGCGGGCACTCCCACTGACAGAAACGCTTTTTGCCACTGCACGAACAATGTGGGATCCAAACTCCTCAAAAGGCCAATAGGGCTTAACCAGGTATCACCAGTTTCTCTTGCAGGGCCTCAATGGAACACCTAGGAAACCTCTGAATTTATGTAAGGTCAGTGAGAATTTTCAGACCCCTACAAGAGAATGTCCGCCTGCCTTTTCAGAGTGGCTGATGGAAGCCTTCGGGCTTTATATTCCTATAGACCCGGAGGCCCCCAGGAACAGAAGGGCAATAAATGTTGCCTTTTTACACAGTCCGCCTCAGACATGAAAAAGAATTGGGAAAGGTTTGAAGGGAAAAATCTTAGTGATTTGGTAGAAGTGGCTCAGCGGGTATATAACAACAGAGATGACCCTACCACGACAGAGCCAAGAAACTAGCTAAAATACTAGTAATGGCCATGAGAGACTCCAGAAGCTCAGGGAAAGGAGATCATGGCTCACTCACAGAGAGACTGACCTGTGGGCACCGCCAAGCCCTGAGGAAGGATCAAAGTGCCTACTACAGAAAAGAAGGACATTGGGGAAATCAGTGCCTTGAAAACCCCAGGAGAGGTGGACGACCCACCACTAGAGAGGATGGCCCTCATCCTCACCTAGAAACACCCAAGTGAGAGACAATAATGCTTGAAGATGCTGAATTAAGGTGTCAGGGCTCTGTTTCACTTGGCCCCCAGGATCCCAGGCTAACTCCAAGGAGGTGGCTATCCAGTAAATTTCTTAGTGGACACAGGAACTGCCTTCTCAGGTTCAACTAAGAGTACGGGCGCATTGTCAAAAGGAAAGATTTGAATAACAGTCAGTATATAGGATTGCTTCCAGAGATAACGCACATAGAAGGTTTGCATGGAGGTTGGGTGAGCTTCCCAAGACATCAAGGTAAAAATATCTATCTGCCCTTTGTCCCAGTTAGCCATATGATGTTCATGGCAATGGCTCCTGGCTTGGCTGTTGAGCCAGTGAAACTGTTTTAACAAGAGATGAGACGGTGGCCTGTGGCCATCAGTGGAAGGAAAAAATCTCCACAGTGGGCTTCCTTTGTCAGTATAAAGCCACAATTATCACTTCTTGGATGTTATCGTTGTCCTGGCTCAGAATCGCCACCCCAGGTCTAGAACGCGCCTGACAGGTACGCACTATTTGAATCAGGCTCTGGTTAGCCCCTCTTGATCACTTGGTGACACGGGAGTCTGGACAATGGAGTTCCTTTACTTTCCAGATGAGAAAGCTCACTCAAAAAGACACAGGTGTTGACCCACAGGCACACAACTAGTTAACAACAAAGCCATATTCACAACCAATGTTTGGAGTCAGAGATCTGAGTCCCACATACCTGTGCCCAGCCGAGAAGTCACTCTCTCCTGGACCCCCAAAACATCTGAGCAGATCCTCCCCCACCCCCTCAAAGAAAATTTTATTTCCAAGGATGGCACTGATTCTGCATCTCTGGGAGAGTGACATATCTGATCAGAGCATATGGAGCCGATGAAGGGGAAGGAGGGGAGAGTGGAGCACACTGTTCCACCAGGCCTTGAGGATGATGTTACCACTCAGAAAGCCAGCCCATACAGAAGACCACATGGCTAGCCCCATGATGAGACACAACGTCCCTCAAAAATCCATAGCCCTAGAGGGGACAACACTGGAGACAGTGTGGGAATATGCGCCCAAACTGATCCTGCCACACCGAGGCATAACACAAAGGGGGTGCAGAAGTGCAAGGAAACAGAGCAGCAAGGTCCACCGGGATTGCCAAAGGAGGACTTTGGGGCCAGGACATGGTGCACCAACAGACTGGACTGGAAAACACTCCAAAAGGACAACAAACAGTCTGTGAACTGACTACGAGCTTTTCTTTCTTGTTGTGTTGTGTTTTCTTTTATTGTCATTGGATTATGGTTGTTTTGTTGCTTTTAGTGTTTGGTTTTGCTCTGTCTAGTTTTGTGCATGTTAGTTCATCTACATGTCTGTCTAAATAAGATAGGCTGGATGAACAATCTGGAAGAGGAAAAAAAAGGGACCATCACTTCCGGGGAGACATGGGAGAGAGGGATGTGTGGGAAAAGGTAATGGTGTTAAGAAACCCAGAGACAAGGGAACAAGTGATGCAAATCGGTGGTGAGGGGGGATATAGGAGGCCTGGTAGGGAGTGATCAAGGAAATGGAACCAAGAGGAATTACTGGAACCCAAATGAAACTGAGCATGGCAGTGGGCACATGAGGAAAATCAAAGGGATTAGAAAAGCAAGCTAGGAAGCAGGGGCCATTTATAGAGGTCGAAAAAAAGGCATGTACATATGAGCATTTGGAAATAGATTTTTGTCCATATATTAATAGGTTTCGTATTAAGGTAGCAGATGGACATTGGGCCTCCACTCAAGTACTCCCTCATTGCAAGAATATTTTGTTCTATTAAATTGCCATTCTATGCTGCTCACCTTCCCTACACGATCACTGCAGACAAAACTGTTGCATAAGCAAATGTGGTCAAGAAAGCTGATGGTGACCAGCTATCAAAATATATGGCATCTGAGGTCTTAAAGGCTTGAAGGTAAACAAACTGCCATCTAGCTCAGAAGAAACAAAGCTCACATGGCAGAAGCACACCAGCCTGTGTGATCACAAAGTTTCAAAGGGATGTGGTATCAGGCATCATCAGAACAAAACAATCTTATCATTGCGAATGAGGGTGGAATGATGGATACAGACACAAAGCCCATTTGCAGTCCACTGGACATTCCCTTACAGAAGGGGGTCGAGGAGGAGATGAGCCAAGACAGGGTATGGGATAGCAACGATGAAACACAACTTTCCTCTAGTTCCTAAATGCTTCCTCTCCCCCCACTCTCATGATCCCAATTCTACCTTTCAGATCTGGCTAGAGAATGTACACTGGGACAGATAGGAACAGGAAACACGGGGAATCAGGGTGGATGGCCCTTTAGGACCAGTGTTGTGAGTGGAGGTACTGGGAGGGTGGGGGGAGGCTAGGTTGAAAAGAAGGAACCAAATACAAGGATCTACATTTAACCTCAACAGAAAAGGGGGTGAAGGGGGACATCAGACAGTGCAAGATATGACAAGATAATTAGTAAATTACCAAGGATTTATGAGGGAGGGGTAGCGCCCATGGATGGGGAGAAATGAGGAGCTGAGGCCAGAGGCTTGGGTGGAGAGTTGATATTTTGAGAATAATGAGGGCAATGATTGTACAAATGTGCTTCACACACTGATGTACATATCGATTGTGGTTAGTGTTTATGAGCCCCTAATAAAATGATAAAAAAAACCAAAATATCTGGGCAAAGGGCTCATGCAAGGATGATCTCAGGCTGGATTACATCAGCAAAATCAGCTACTGTAGTTGCCTTACCCTGTGTCTATTCCTGTGTCAGGCATGAAGCTTAGGGTCCACAGCCCCAGGAGCTGGACAGGGAGGGAGGCGGGACTCTGAAGTCATTCCACAGGGGAAATGGTCCTATTGTCCTGCTGGGCCCAGCCTCCGCTTTAGTCCTGCAGTCTGGGGGCACCTCTTTCATGGAGTCCACACCATAGAGGTCTACAATTTATGGGGGATTGGCAGGAAGCCTCTGCTGATGCACACACCCCACCATCAAAACAGAATCCACCAGCCACTCATGTCCAGTCCTGCCGCCTCCAAAGAGCTTTCCTGGGTTTGTCAGATCCCTCTGGGGACAGATATACCTCGCTCCTTTGCTCTGCATGAGAAAGAATTCACGCCCAAACCTGGTTTGTGATCCGAGTTTTAGGGGAGTTAGGGAGGCATCATGGGCAACCCTGGTCAACCCCAGTGGCTGAATTGAATTTACTTGACCTTGGTGGGTCAATGCATGTGCAGCGCCCACCCAGGTGTACCTGCCCTTCTTGGCCGGAAAACTGGACCTCTGAGCACGCACAGTATGCCACTCCTTCCTGGGCCGCTAGCTCAGCCTTCTGAGCAGGCGTAATGGACACCCCATTCCTGATGCTAGCTACCTAACATTTACACTCTGAAGAGATATGGACCCAAATCTTTGGGGTACTGGGCGACGACATCTCTAGCTACTTCCTGCTGGCAGAAGGGGCGATGTGGGGCTTTGGGTCCATACCCTTCCTACTCTGCTGGGAGGAGTTGTCTATTCAGGGAAACCTTATCCAAGATGGATAAAGTTGAGGTGGTCCAGGAGATGATAGTAGTGGAGCTGGCACACCTGGTTCAGAGGCCTTGGTAACTTGAGAACTTCTGGAAAGACTAACGGACAAAAAAGTGAACAATTTAACTGAGACAAGTCTAAGATTGTAAGGTGGCAGTGCCCTTGAAATTAGGTGAGTATCACAGGAAGTAAATAAAAAATGTTAAGATTAGCAGGCATGTGTGTCTGTTCACTGTAAGTGCAGGAATGGGGATAAAAGCATTCACAATATCCCTAAGGATGTACAGGGTTTGGGCACTACTGGGTGCAGTGGGATCACTGCTTCATTTATGATCCTAAGGTCTTCAACCTGCTGATAAGACCTATCCATTTTTTAACCCTATAAAGCCTTAATTGCAATTTGGGGGAAAATTTTTTTGTTTTTATTATTTACTTTCTTGGGTATCAATATATAATATATATACACATTTTTAATGTTATGAAAACGTCATGCTCGGCATTATAGGGTTAAATGGCAACATTGGGGTACTACGGGGGAGTCAACAATGATCAAAAGTAGAGTAATTGCCTAAGACATTTTTAATTTTCTTGGGTTCAATTTGAGTAAAAGTCTTGTAAATTACACGGGGACCAAATTCCCCTAGTACCTCTACTACGGGTAGAATGTTCAGGGAGGTTTCAGGGCTAGGAAATAGTAACCCCTACGTCCAGGATCTCTTAGGGCAGGGGTCCTCAAACTGTTTACATAGGGGGCCAGTTCACTGTTCCTCAGACCGTTAGAACGCCAGACTATAGTGTTTAGAAAACCTATGAATAAATTCCCATGCACCCTGCACATATCTTTTTTTGAAGTTAAAACCAAATTAACGGGGTACAAACACCCCGCGGACAGGATCAATGTCCTTGGCTGTCCGTATGTGGCCCGCAGGCTGTAGTTTGAGGACCCCTGCTCTAGGCGCTCAAGAAGAGCATGTGGTTTCAACCCTAAAGCCTGGAGACTCCACAATTTGTTTAAGGGTGATTGGGTAGAAGGAGTCCCTGATGGGCCCATGCAAGATTTGTTTTCCCTCCCCCTATTTCTCAGAGTTCATTGTTATGGTTATGGGGAACCAGTACATCCTGATCTGATCCCTTAAATTCATGTGTGGATTGACATTGCCACTAATAAGCCAGCCTATATAAAAGACTTATTCCCTCCCCCAACAGAAAGGGTTTTTGTTTCCAAGAGTCAGGAAACAAGGCAGGACTGGAAAAACAACAGGTCCAAGTTCCTAAAACCACCAAGGTGGAGGCCATCCCTCTGCCCCCCCTCCCTGTAGCCTCCCCTCCCCACCCACCTCCCCCCTGTCCCCTCCCCTCCCCACCCCTTTTCCTCCCTGTCTCCTCCCCACCCCCCTCCCGGTCGCCTCCCCTCCCCTCCCCACCCCTCCCTGTCGCCTCCCCTTTGGTACCACTTCCACTCTATCAGTTCCCAGGGGGCTGGAGAGTGAGGATTACATCCCCTTTTTAAGTCATCCCCCAACACGGGCACTAGGGCTGGCATGTCTTGTCAACCCCCACCCCACCCCATCCCCCAGAAGAATCACCTGGCAGCAGCCTTTCTCCTCTTAAGGCAAGCAGGCCCAACACCTGGGGAAGACCCCCGAGTCCTTTTTTGGGGGGATATGTCTCCTTTTCTTCCAGGGATTTGTACAATTGGAATCAATAAAAATCCCTTTTTCTGACAACCGACAAGTCCTGCTTTCTTTTTTTTTTTTTCCCTTTTCTTGTTTTACATTTTATTAGGGGCTCATACAACTCTTATCACAATCCATACATATACATACAACAATTGTATAAAGCACATCTTTACATTCTTTGCCCCAATCATTCTCAAAGCATTTGCTCTCTACTTAAGCCCTTTGCATCAGGTCCTCTTTTTTCCCCCCTCCCTCCCCGTTCCCCCCTCCCTCATGTGCCCTTGGTAATTTATACATTGTTATTTTGTAAAGGTCTGATTTCTTTGCTAGAAACGCTTTTCCATACTTAAAAGCCCACCTCTGACACTTGCGAGCAACTTCTCCAGGTGCTGTTCACAACAGAGGAATGGGAGCTCTTCAAGAGAGAGGCACAGAAAGCAGTCAATGGACCTGATGGTCAGCCAGCAGGCACTCCCCACTTGAGGGAAACTCTTTTTCCCACTGCACGGAACAATGTGAGATCCAAACTCCTAGCAAGGCCCGCAGGGCTTAACCAGGTATCACCAGTATCTCTTGCAGGGCCTCAATGGAACAGCTAGGAAACCTATGAATTTATCTAAGGTCACTGAGAATTTTCAAACCCCTACAAAAGAATGTCCGCCTGCCTTTTCAGAGTGGCTGATGGAAGCCTTCGGGCTTTATATCCCTATCGACCCGGAAGCTCCCCAAGAACAGGAGAGCAATTTAAATATTGCCTTTTTTACTCAGTCTACCTCAGACATGAAAAAGAAATGGGAAGGGTTTGAAGGGAAAAATCTTAGTGATTTGTTAGAAGTGGCTCAGCAGGTGTATAACAACAGAGATGACCCTACCATGACAGAAGAGACAAAGAAACTAGCTAAAATACTAGTAATTGCCATGAGAGACCCCAGAGGCTCCGGAAAAGGAGATCAGGGCCCACTCACAGAGAGGCTGACCTGTGTGTACCGCCAAGCCCTGAGGAAGGATCAATGTGCCTACTACACAAAAGAAGGACATTGGAAAAATCAGTGCCTTGATAACCCCAGGAGAGGCGGATGACCCTCCACTAGAGCGGATGAGCCTCATCCTCACCTAGAAAAATCCAAGCGAGAGACAATAATGCTTGAAGAAGCTGAATGAAGATGTCAGGGCTCTTTTGCACTTGGCCTATAGGAACCAGGCTAACTTTCCTAGAAAGAGGCCATCCAGTAAATTTCTTGGTGGACACAGGGGCCACCTTCTTGGGTTTGGAAAAGAAAAGACTACAGGTGCATTGTCAAAAGGAAAGATTTTAAGTACAGGGGCCACATGGCAGACCCAAGCACACCCATGGACAACAGCCTCAATAACAGATTTAGCACGAGACACAGGTATACACTCCTTCCTGGCAATGCCTCAATGTCCCTTTCCCCTAATTGGTCATGACTTATTGCAAAAAAATGGCGGCCATAATTACTATTTCATCTGCTACATCCACCTTAACCCTTGAACTTGAAAAGGCAAAGGGTTTGCTCCCCGCTCCATTGTCAGAGGGATATGTGTTTTATCAAGGAGCAGAAGAGACCTCCTCAAAAGGAACTTCTTGATAATGGTTAAAAGATATACCTTTTGTTTGGGCAGAGAACAACCTACCAGACCTTGCTGAACATCAGGTGCCTGGGGTCGTACAACTTCTGAGCTCAGCCACACTGGTGTGTCAGGGAAAACCCTCCTCCCTGGAAAGCAAAGGTGGATATTGCTGTTCACATATGCAGACTCAAAAGGACAGGCATTTTGGTGCCCTGCAAGTCCACATGGAATGCTCCCCTGCTGCCCGTGCAGAAGCCGGGAACTGAGGACTTCCAACCGTTGCAGGATCTCGGAAAGGTAAATGCGAGGGTAGAAACTGTCCACCCCACGTACCAAACCCCGAGACCCTCCTGAGTACTATTGCGTCAAACTGAATTTGTTACACTGTTTTGGACTTAAAGGATGCTTTGCTCTCCATACCCTTGTCCCTCATACGTCAACCCAGTGAAGACTTACAGGAATACAAGCAGGAACACCCCAAAACCACCTTGCTCCGATATGCAGATGACCTCCTCCTGGCCTCTGAAACCATGGAATAATGCCAAAGGACTACCAAGGACCTGTTAATTGTCCTTAGCCAATTGGGGTACAGGGTGTCTGCAAGAGAGGCTCAACTGTGTGTTCATAAAGCTGTATGCCTAGGCTACCAACTGGAGGAGGGAAAACGGACCTTGTCCCCCAGCCGCATTGAGGTGATCCTCAAAATCCCAGTACGTGAGACTAACAGGCAGGTGCAAGAGTTTCTAGGAGCTGTGAGGTACTGTCCATTGTGGAATTTGTGATTTGCAAAAATAACCAACCCCTTATGTGCAAGTACTGGGGAAAGGAAAAAGAACTTAAATGGACTGAAGTAGAATAGCAAGCCTTTGAATCCTTAAAAAAGTCGCTCATATGGGCACCCTCTCTTCCCCTTCCAGACATAGTAAAGCCCTTCCAATCGTCTATCTGTGAGGCCAGAGGCACAGCAAAAGGAGTGCTAACTCAGAACTTTCGGCCATGGAAGAGACGTGTGGCCGATCTTTCAAAGAAACTGGACTCTGTAGCTGCAGGATGGCCAAGCTGCATGCGAGCTGACGCTGCCACGGCCATCCTAGTCATAGAAGCTAGGAAGCTTACACTGGGACAGGATATTGCTGTGGTAGGGGGACCTATGGCTGAACCACTCCTAACCAGTCCCCCGGACCAGTGGATCTCCAACACCAGGATTATACCATCAATCCCGACACAACTGCTGAAGCCAAAGCAGGTGAACAAGTAAATGTGAAAAAAGCTGATGGTGCCCGGCTATCAAAAGAGATAGTGTCTGGGGTCTTAAAGGCTTGAAGATAAACAAGCGGCCATCTAGCTCAGAAACAACAAAGCCCACATGGAAGAAGAACACACCAGCCTGTGTGATCACGTGTTCTCGAAGGGATCAGTTATCAGGCATCAAAGAACAAAAAATCATATCACTGGCTGCACACCTCCATGATGCGATCGCCGAAGACAAACGGGTACATAAGCAAATGTAGCGAAGAAAGCTGATGGTGCCTGGCTATCGAAAGAGATAGTGTCTGGGGTCTTAAAGGCTTGAAGGTGAACAAGTGGCCATCTAGCTCAGAAGCAACAAAGCCCACATGGAAGAAGCACACCAGCCTGTGCGATCACGACGTGCCAAAGGGATCAGGTATAAGGCATCATCCAAAATAAAAAAATACCATAGTGAATGAAGGGGGAAGTGTAGAGTGGAGACCCAAAGCCCATTTGTTGGCCACTGGAGATCCCCTCACAGAGGGGTCTAGGGGAAGAGATGAGTCAGTCAGGATGCGATGTAGCACCGATGAAGAAAACATCTCCCCCAGTTCCTAAATGCTTCCTCCAACCAACTACCATGATCCAAATTCTACCTTGCAAGTCTGGATAGAGCAGAGGCTGTATACACTGGTACATACAGGAGCTGGAGACACAGGGAATCCAGGGTGGATGATACCTTCAGGACCAGGGGTGTGAGGGGCGATACTGGGAGAGTAGAGGGTGAGTGGGTTGGAAAAGGGGAATTGATTATAAGGATCTACATTTGACATCCTCCCTGGGGGGCGGACAACAGAAAAGGGGGTGAAGGGAGAGGCCAGATAGGGCAAGATATAACAAAATAATAATTTATAAATTATCAAGGGCTCATGAGGGATGGGGAAAAAAAGAGGACCTGATGCAAAGGGAGAGCAAATGCTTTGAAATTGATTAGGGCAAAGAATGTAGAGATGTGCTTTATACAATTGATGTATGTATATGTGTGGATTGTGGTAAGAGTTGTATGAGCCCCTAGAAAAATGTTTTAAAAAAAGAAACAAAGAAAAGTAAATAAAGTAGCTATGAACTATAAATGAACTAGCTGATATTGCGGGTGGGGGGTAGGCTGTGCAGACGTAGCCCAAGGGAAAATCCCGAAGGAAATGGATGTTCAGAAGGCTTTCGAGAACAACAATAGTAGTTTCTGTTCAACTAAGAATGGCTAACACCAATACCCCACTTCTGTACTCTGCCAGCTAGCACACCTGCTCATTACAAAATTATGAAAACATTTGGAAAATTAAACTGGGGGCTGTTCAGTCACCTCTCAAGAGGGGCGACAGTCCCTGCACAGGAAATAAAACCTTTTCTGTTGAACTTGCCGGCTGTCTGAGTTGTTTTCTATCTGGGAATGGACAGTGGCTACAACATTTGCAGGTGCACCGAGATCCGACTGCTACTGCTTGAGCCTGCTTAGAAAGGAGACCTCCTTTATAGGAGTGCTCTTCCCAGAACTAGGGGATTTCTGATTTCTCTAGGGAAGAGGTCCTTAAAGTCATTAAACAGGGACCAGTTCACTGTCCTTCCGACCCGTTGGAGGGCCGGACTATAGTATGCGGACTATATGCTCACTGCACATTTGTTTTGAAGTTAAAATAAAAACCAAACAACCGAGGCACAAACACCTCGCGGACAGGATCAATGTCCTCGGCTGTCGGCATGCGGCCCGCAGGCTGTAGTTTGGGGGCTCCTGCTCTAGGCGCTCATGAGGAGCATGTGGTTTCAACCCTAAAGCCTGGAGACTCCGCAATTTGTTTAAGGGTGTTTGGGCAGAAGGAGTCCCTGATTGGCCCATGCAAGACTTGTTTTACCTCCCCCTATTTCTCAGAGTTCATAGTTATGGTTATTGGGAACCAGGACATCCCAATGTGATCCCTAAGATTGATGTGTGGATTGACATGGCCACTAATAAGCCAGCATATATAAAAAACTTACTTCCTCACACAACAGAAAGGGTTCATGTTTCCATTATTTCAGGAAGCGTGGTAGGACTGGAAAAAGAACATGTCCAAGTTCCTAAAACCACCAAGGTGGAAGCCGTCCCTCCCCATCACCCTCCCTGTTGGCTTTATCCCATTTTGCAGGAGGACTCTGGAAATGGGAGAGCTGGCTTCTGACCCATTGGTACCAATGCCACCCTATCAGGTTCCCAGGGGGTATAGAGAAATACTTACAACCCCTTTTTGAGTCCCCCACACCCAACACACACACACTAGGGCTGGCATGTCTTCTCAACCCCCCGAGAAGGATCACTTGGCAGCAGCCATTCTCTCAAGGCAAGCAGGCCCAACACCTGGGGAAGACCCCCGAGTCCCTTTTTGGGGATATGTTCCCTTTTCTTTCAGGGATTTGTAAAATTGGAATCAACAAAATCCCCTTTTCTGACAACCCACAAGGTCCGATTTCATTGCTAGAAATGGTTTTCCATATGCATTAGCCCACCTCGGACAATTGCCAGCAACTTCTCCAAGTGCTGTTCACAACAGAGGAACGAGAGCCCTTCCAGAGAGAGGCCCAGAAGGCAGTCAATGGACCTGATGGTCAGCCAGCGGGCACTCCCACTGACAGAAACGCTTCTTGCCACTGCACGAACAATGTGGGATCCAAACTCCTCAAAAGGCCAATAGGGCTTAACCAGGTATCACCAGTTTCTCTTGCAGGGCCTCAATGGAACACCTAGGAAACCTCTGAATTTATGTAAGGTCAGTGAGAATTTTCAGACCCCTACAAGATAATGTCCGCCTGCCTTTTCACAGTGGCTGATGGAAGCCTTCGGGCTTTATATTCCTATAGACCCGGAGGCCCCCAGGAACAGAAGGGCAATAAATGTTGCCTTTATTACTCAGTCAGCCTCAGACATGAAAAAGAAATGGGAAAAGTTTGAAGGGAAAAATCTTAGTGATTTGGTAGAAGTGGCTCAGCGGGTATATAACAACAGAGATGACCCTACCACGACAGAGCCAAGAAACTAGCTAAAATACTAGTAATGGCCATGAGAGACTCCAGAAGCTCAGGGAAAGGAGATCATGGCTCACTCACAGAGAGACTGACCTGTGGGCACCGCCAAGTTCCGAGGAAGGATCAAAGTGCCTACTACAGAAAAGAAGGACATTGGGGAAATCAGTGCCTTGAAAACCCCAGGAGAGGTGGACGACCCACCACTAGAGAGGATGGCCCTCATCCTCACCTAGAAACACCCAAGTGAGAGACAATAATGCTTGAAGATGCTGAATTAAGGTGTCAGGGCTCTGTTTCACTTGGCCCCCAGGATCCCAGGCTAACTCCAAGGAGGTGGCTATCCAGTAAATTTCTGAGTGGACACAGGAACTGCCTTCTCAGGTTCAACTAAGAGTACGGGCGCATTGTCAAAAGGAAAGATTTGAATAACAGTCAGTATATAGGATTGCTTCCAGGGATAACGCACATAGAAGGTTTGCATGGAGGTTGGGTGAGCTTCCCAAGACATCAAGGTAAAAAATATCTATCTGCCCTTTGTCCCAGTTAGCCATATGATGTTCATGGCAATGGCTCCTGGCTTGGCTGTTGAGCCAGTGAAACTGTTTTAACAAGAGATGAGACGGTGGCCTGTGGCCATCAATGGAAGGACAAAATCTCCACAGTGGGCTTCCTGTGTCAGTATGAAGCCACAAATATCACTTCTTGGATGTTATCATTGTCCTGGCTCAGAATCGCCCCCCAGGTCTAGAACGCGCCTGATGGGTGCGCACTATTTGAATCAGGCTCTGGTTAGCCCCTCTTGATCACTTGGTGACACGGGAGTCTGGACAATGGAGTTCCTTTACTTTCCAGATGAGAAAGCTCACTCAAAAAGACACAGGTGTTGACCCATAGGCACACACCTAGTTAACAACAAAGCCATATTCACAACCAATGTTTGGAGTCAGAGATCTGAGTCCCACATACCTGTGCCCAGCCGAGAAGTCACTCTCTCCTGGACCCCCAAAACATCTGAGCAGATCCCCCCCCACCCCCTCAAAGAAAATTTTATTTCCAAGGATGGCACTGATCCTGCATCTCTGGGAGAGTGACATATCTGATCAGAGCATATGGAGCCGATGAAGGGGAAGGAGGGGAGAGTGGAGCACACTGTTCCACCAGGCCTTGAGGATGATGTTACCACTCAGAAAGCCAGCCCATACAGAAGACCACATGGCTAGCCCCATGATGAGACACAACGTCCCTCAAAAATCCATAGCCCTAGAGGGGACAACACTGGAGACAGTGTGGGAATATGCGCCCAAACTGATCCTGCCACACCGAGGCATAACACAAAGGGGGTGCAGAAGTGCAAGGAAACAGAGCAGCAAGGTCCACCGGGATTGCCAAAGGAGGACTTTGGGGCCAGGAGATGGTGCACCAACAGACTGGACTGGAAAACACTCCAAAAGGACAACAAACAGTCTGTGAACTGACTACGAGCTTTTCTTTCTTGTTGTGTTGTGTTTTCTTTTATTGTCATTGGATTATGGTTGTTTTGTTGCTTTTAGTGTTTGGTTTTGCTCTGTCTAGTTTTGTGCATGTTAGTTCATCTACATGTCTGTCTAAATAAGATAGGCTGGATGAACAATCTGGAAGAGGAAAAAAAAAAGGGACCATCACTTCCGGGGAGACATGGGAGAGAGGAATGTGTGAGAAAAGGTAATGGTGTAAAGAAACCCAGTGATAAGAGAACAAGTGATGCAAATCGGTGGTGAGGGGGGATATAGGAGGCCTGGTAGGGAGTGATCAAGGAAATGGAACCAAGAGGAATTACTGGAACCCAAATGAAACTGAGCATGGCAGTGGGCACATGAGGAAAATCAAAGGGATTAGAAAAGCAAGCTAGGAAGCAGGGGCCATTTATAGAGGTCGAAAAAAAGGCATGTACATATGAGCATTTGGAAATAGATTTTTGTCCATATATTTATAGGTTTCGTATTAAGGTAGCAGATGGACATTGGGCCTCCACTCAAGTACTCCCTCATTGCAAGAATATTTTGTTCTATTAAATTGCCATTCTATGCTGCTCACCTTCCCTACACGATCACTGCAGACAAAACTGTTGCATAAGCAAATGTGGTCAAGAAAGCTGATGGTGACCAGCTATCAAAATATATGGCATCTGAGGTCTTAAAGGCTTGAAGGTAAACAAACTGCCATCTAGCTCAGAAGAAACAAAGCTCACATGGCAGAAGCACACCAGCCTGTGTGATCACAAGGTTTCAAAGGGATGTGGTATCAGGCATCATCAGAACAAAACAATCTTATCATTGCGAATGAGGGTGGAATGATGGATACAGACACAAAGCCCATTTGCAGTCCACTGGACATTCCCTTACAGAAGGGGGTCGAGGAAGAGATGAGCCAAGACAGGGTATGGGATAGCAACGATGAAACACAACTTTCCTCTAGTTCCTAAATGCTTCCTCTCCCCCCACTCTCATGATCCCAATTCTACCTTACAGATCTGGCTAGAGAATGTACACTGGGACAGATAGGAACAGGAAACACGGGGAATCAGGGTGGATGGCCCTTTAGGACCAGTGTTGTGAGTGGAGGTACTGGGAGGGTGGGGGGAGGCTAGGTTGAAAAGAAGGAACCAAATACAAGGATCTACATTTAACCTCAACAGAAAAGGGGGTGAAGGGGGACATCAGACAGTGCAAGATATGACAAGATAATTAGTAAATTACCAAGGATTTATGAGGGAGGGGTAGCGCCCATGGATGGGGAGAAATGAGGAGCTGAGGCCAGAGGCTTGGGTGGAGAGTTGATATTTTGAGAATAATGAGGGCAATGATTGTACAAATGTGCTTCACACACTGATGTACATATCGATTGTGGTTAGTGTTTATGAGCCCCTAATAAAATGATAAAAAATAAAACCCAAAACATCTGGGCAGAAGGCTCATGCAAGGATGATCTCAGGCTGGATTGCATCAGCAAAATCAGCTACTGTAGTTGCCTTACCCTGTGTCTATTCCTGTGTCAGGCATGAAGCTTAGGGTCCACAGCCCCAGGAGCTGGACAGGGAGGGAGGCGGGACTCTGAAGTCATTCCACAGGGGGAATGGTCCTCCTGTCCTGCAGGGCCCACCCTCCTCTTTAGTCCTGCTGTATGGGGGCACCTCTTTCATGGAGTCCACACCATAGAGGTCTACAATTTATGGGGGATTGGCAGGAAGCCTCTGCTGATGCACACACCCCACCATCAAAACAGAATCCACCAGCCACTCAAGTCCAGTCCTGCCGCCTCCAAAGAGCTTTCCTGGGTTTGTCAGATCCCTCTGGGGACAGATATACCTCGCTCCTTTGCTCTGCATGAGAAAGAATTCACGCCCAAACCTGGTTTGTGATCCAAGTGAGTTTTAGGGGAGTTAGGGAGGCATCGTGGGCAACCCTGGTCAACCCCAGTGGCTGAATTGAATTTACTTGGCCTTGGTGGGTCTATGCATGTGCAGCACCCACCCAGGTGTACCTGCCCTTCTTGGCCGGAAAACTGGACCTCTGAGCACGCACAGTATGCCACTCCTTCCTGGGCCGCTAGCTCAGCCTTCTGAGCAGGCGTAATGGACACCCCATTCCTGATGCTAGCTACCTAACATTTACACTCTGAAGAGATATGGACCCAAATCTTTGGGGTACTGGGCGACGACATCTCTAGCTACTTCCTGCTGGCAGAAGGGGCGATGTGGGGCTTTGGGTCCATACCCTTCCTACTCTGCTGGGAGGAGTTGTCTATTCAGGGAAACCTTATCCAAGATGGATAAAGTTGAGGTGGTCCAGGAGATGATAGTAGTGGAGCTGGCACACCTGGTTCAGAGGCCTTGGTAACTTGAGAACTTCTGGAAAGACTAACGGACGAAAAAGTGAACAATTTAACTGAGACAAGTCTAAGATTGTGAGGTGGCAGTGCCCTTGAAATTAGGTGAGTATCACAGGAAGTAAATAAAAAATGTTAAGATTAGCAGGCATGTGTGTCTGTTCACTGTAAGTGCAGGAATGGGGATAAAAGCATTCACAATATCCCTAAGGATGTACAGGGTTTGGGCACTACTGGGTGCAGTGGGATCACTGCTTCATTTATGATCCTAAGGTCTTCAACCTGCTGATAAGACCTATCCATTTTTTAACCCTATAACGCCTTAATTGCAATTTGGGGGAAAATTTTTTTGTTTTTATTATTTACTTTCTTGGGTATCAATATATATAATATATATATACACATTTTTAATGTTATGAAAACGTCATGCTCGGCATTATAGGGTTAAATGGCAATATTGGGGTACTACGGGGGAGTCAACAATGATCAAAAGTAGAGTAATTGCCTAAGACATTTTTAATTTTCTTGGGTTCAATTTGAGTAAAAGTCTTGTAAATTACACGGGGACCAAATTCCCCTGGTACCTCTACTACGGGTAGAATGTTCAGGGAGGTTTCAGGGCTAGGAAATAGTAACCCCTACGTCCAGGATCTCTTAGGGCAGGGGTCCTCAAACTGTTTATATAGGGCGCCAGTTCAATGTTCCTCAGACCGTTAGAACGCCAGACTATAGTGTTTAGAAAACTTATGAATAAATTCCCATGCACCCTGCACATATCTTATTTTGAAGTTAAAACCAAATTAACGGGGTACAAACACCCCGCGGACAGGATCAATGTCCTTGGCTGTCCGTATGTGGCCCGCAGGCTGTAGTTTGAGGACCCCTGCTCTAGGCGTTCAAAAAGAGCATGTGGTTTCAACCCTAAAGCCTGGAGACTCCACAATTTGTTTAAGGGTGATTGGGTAGAAGGAGTCCCTGATGGGCCCATGCAAGATTTGTTTTCCCTCCCCCTATTTCTCAGAGTTCATAGTTATGGTTATGGGGAACCAGTACATCCTGATCTGATCCCTTAAATTCATGTGTGGATTGACATTGCCACTAATAAGCCAGCCTATATAAAAGACGTATTCCCTCCCCCAACAGAAAGCGTTCTTGTTTCCAAGAGTCAGGAAACAAGGCAGGACTGGAAAAACAACAGGTCCAAGTTCCTAAAACCACCAAGGTGGAGGCCATCCCTCTGCCCCCCTCCCTGTAGCCTCCCCTCCCCACCCACCTCCCCCCTGTCCCCTCCCCTCCCCACCCCCTTTCCTCCCTGTCTCCTCCCCATCCCCCTCCCGGTCGCCTCCCCTCCCTTCCCCACCCCTCCCTGTCGCCTCCCCTTTGGTACCACTTCCACTCTATCCGTTCCCAGGGGGCTGGAGAGTGAGAATTACAACCCCTTTTTAAGTCATCCCCCAACACGGGCACTAGGGCTGGCATGTCTTGTCAACCCCCACCCCACCCCATCCCCCAGAAGAATCACCTGGCAGCAGCCTTTCTCCTCTTAAGGCAAGCAGGCCCAACACCTGGGGAAGACCCCCGAGTCCTTTTTTGGGGGGATATGTCTCCTTTTCTTCCAGGGATTTGTACAATTGGAATCAATAAAAATCCCTTTTTCTGACAACCCACAAGGCCTGATTTCTTTTTATTTTCCCTTTTCTTGTTTTACATTTTATTAGGGGCTCATACAACTCATCACAATCCATACATATACATACAACAATTGTATAAAGCACATCTTTACATTCTTTGCCCCAATCATTCTCAAAGCATTTGCTCTCTACTTAAGCCCTTTGAATCAGGTCCTCTTTTTCCCCCCCTCCCTCCCCGTTCCCCCCTTCCTCATGTGCCCTTGGTAATTTATACATTGTTATTTTGTAAAGGTCTGATTTCTTTGCTAGAAACGCTTTTCCATACTTAAAAGCCCACCTCTGACACTTGCGAGCAACTTCTCCAGGTGCTGTTCACAACAGAGGAATGGGAGCCCTTTCAGAGAGAGGCCCAGAAAGCAGTCAATGGACCTGATGGTCAGCCAGCGGGCACTCCCCACTTGAGGGAAACTCTTTTTCCCACTGCACGGAACAATGTGAGATCCAAACTCCTAGCAAGGCCCGCAGGGCTTAACCAGGTATCACCAGTTTCTCTTGCAGGGCCTCAATGGAACAGCTAGGAAACCTATGAATTTATCTAAGGTCAGTGAGAATTTTCAAACCCCTACAAAAGAATGTCCGCCTGCCTTTTCAGAGTGGCTGATGGAAGCCTTCGGGCTTTATATCCCTATCGACCCGGAAGCCCCTAAGAACAGGAGAGCTATTTAAATATTGCCTTTTTTACTCAGTCTACCTCAGACATGAAAAAGAAATGGGAAGGGTTTGAAGGGAAAAATCTTAGTGATTTGGTAGAAGTGGCTCAGCAGGTGTATAACAACAGAGATGACCCTCCCATGACAGAAGAGACAATGAAACTAGCTAAAATACTAGTAATTGCCATGAGAGACCCCAGAGGCTCCGGAAAAGGAGATCAGGGCCCACTCACAGAGAGGCTGACCTGTGTGTACCGCCAAGCCCTGAGGAAGGATCAATGTGCCTACTACAGAAAAGGAGGACATTGGAAAAATCAGTGCCTTGATAACCCCAGGAGAGGCGGATGACCCTCCACTAGAGCGGATGAGCCTCATCCTCACCTAGAAAAATCCAAGCGAGAGACAATAATGCTTGAAGAAGCTGAATGAAGATGTCAGGGCTCTTTTGCACTTGGCCTATAGGAACCGGGCTAACTTTCCTAGAAAGAGGCCATCCAGTAAATTTCTTGGTGGACACAGGGGCCACCTTCTTGGGTTTGGAAAAGAAAAGACTACAGGTGCATTGTCAAAAGGAAAGATTTTAAGTACAGGGGCCACATGGCAGACCCAGGCACACCCATGGACAACAGCCTCAATAACAGATTTAGCACGAGACACAGGTATACACTCCTTCCTGGCAATGCCTCAATGTCCCTTTCCCCTAATTGGTCATGACTTATTGCAAAAAAAATGGCGGCCATAATTACTATTTCATCTGCTACATCCACCTTAACCCTTGAACTTGAAAAGGCAAAGGGTTTGCTCCCCGCTCCATTGTCAGAGGGATATGTGTTTTATCAAGGAGCAGAAGTGACCTCCTCAAAAGGAACTTCTTGATAATGGTTAAAAGATATACCTTTTGTTTGGGCAGAGAACAACCTACCAGACCTTGCTGAACATCAGGTGCCTGGGGTCGTACAACTTCTGAGCTCAGCCACACTGGTGTGTCAGGGAAAACCCTACTCCCTGGAAAGCAAAGGTAGATATTGCTGTTCACATATGCAGACTCAAAAGGACAGGCATTTTGGTGCCCTGCAAGTCCACATGGAATGCTCCCCTGCTGCCCGTGCAGAAGCCGGGAACTGAGGACTTCCAACCGTTGCAGGATCTCGGAGAGGTAAATGCGAGGGTAGAAACTGTCCACCCCACGTACCAAACCCCGAGACTCTCCTGAGTACTATTGCGTCAAACTGAATTTGTTACACTGTTTTGGACTTAAAGGATGCTTTGCTCTCCATACCCTTGTCCCTCATACGTCAACCCAGTGAAGACTTACAGGAATACAAGCAGGAACACCCCAAAACCACCTTGCTCCGATATGCAGATGACCTCCTCCTGGCCTCTGAAACCATGGAATAATGCCAAAGGACTACCAAGGACCTGTTAATTGTCCTTAGCCAATTGGGGTACAGGGTGTCTGCAAGAGAGGCTCAACTGTGTGTTCATAAAGCTGTATGCCTAGGCTACCAACTGGAGGAGGGAAAACGGACCTTGTCCCCCAGCCGCATTGAGGTGATCCTCAAAATCCCAGTACGTGAGACTAACAGGCAGGTGCAAGAGTTTTTAGGAGCTGTGAGGTACTGTCCATTGTGGAATTTGTGATTTGCAAAAATAACCAACCCCCTATGTGCAAGTACTGGGGAAAGGAAAAAGAACTTAAATGGACTGAAGTAGAATAGCAAGCCTTTGAATCCTTAAAAAAGTCGCTCATATGGGCACCCTCTCTTCCCCTTCCAGACATAGAAAAGCCCTTCCAATCGTCTATCTGTGAGGCCAGAGGCACAGCAAAAGGAGTGCTAACTCAGAACTTGCGGCCATGGAAGAGACGTGTGGCCGATCTTTCAAAGAAACTGGACTCTGTAGCTGCAGGATGGCCAAGCTGCATGCGAGCTGACGCTGCCACGGCCATCCTAGTCATAGAAGCTAGGAAGCTTACACTGGGACAGGATATTGCTGTGGTAGGGGGACCTATGGCTGAACCACTCCTAACCAGTCCCCCGGACCAGTGGATCTCCAACACCAGGATTATACCATCAATCCCGACACAACTGCTGAAGCCAAAGCAGGTGAACAAGTAAATGTGAAAAAAGCTGATGGTGCCCGGCTATCAAAAGAGATAGTGTCTGGGGTCTTAAAGGCTTGAAGATAAACAAGCGGCCATCTAGCTCAGAAACAACAAAGCCCACATGGAAGAAGAACACACCAGCCTGTGTGATCACGTGTTCTCGAAGGGATCAGTTATCAGGCATCAAAGAACAAAAAATCATATATCACTGGCTGCACACCTCCATGATGCGATCGCCGAAGACAAACGGGTACATAAGCAAATGTAGCGAAGAAAGCTGATGGTGCCTGGCTATCGAAAGAGATAGTGTCTGGGGTCTTAAAGGCTTGAAGGTGAACAAGTGGCCATCTAGCTCAGAAGCAACAAAGCCCACATGGAAGAAGCACACCAGCCTGTGCGATCACGACGTGCCAAAGGGATCAGGTATAAGGCATCATCCAGAATAAAAAAATACCATAGTGAATGAAGGGGGAAGTGTAGAGTGGAGACCCAAAGCCCATTTGTTGGCCACTGGAGATCCCCTCACAGAGGGGTCTAGGGGAAGAGATGAGTCAGTCAGGGTGTGATGTAGCACCGATGAAGAAAACATCTCCCCCAGTTCCTAAATGCTTCCTCCAACCAACTACCATGATCCAAATTCTACCTTGCAAGTCTGGATAGAGCAGAGGCTGTATACACTGGTACATACAGGAGCTGGAGACACAGGGAATCCAGGGTGGATGATACCTTCAGGACCAGGGGTGTGAGGGGCGATACTGGGAGAGTAGAGGGTGAGTGGGTTGGAAAAGGGGAATTGATTATAAGGATCTACATTTGACATCCTCCCTGGGGGGCGGACAACAGAAAAGGGGGTGAAGGGAGAGGCCAGATAGGGCAAGATATAACAAAATAATAATTTATAAATTATCAAGGGCTCATGAGGGATGGGGAAAAAAAGAGGACCTGATGCAAAGGGAGAGCAAATGCTTTGAAATTGATTAGGGCAAAGAATGTAGAGATGTGCTTTATACAATTGATGTATGTATATGTGTGGATTGTGGTAAGAGTTGTATGAGCCCCTAGAAAAATGTTTTAAAAAAAGAAACAAAGAAAAGTAAATAAAGTAGCTATGAACTATAAATGAACTAGCTGATATTGCGGGTGGGGGGTAGGCTGTGCAGACGTAGCCCAAGGGAAAATCCCGAAGGAAATGGATGTTCAGAAGGCTTTCGAGAACAACAATAGTAGTTTCTGTTCAACTAAGAATGGCTAACACCAATACCCCACTTCTGTACTCTGCCCGCTAGCACACCTCTCATTACAAAATTATGAAAACATTTGGAAAATTAAACTGGGGGCTGTTCAGTCACCTCTCAAGAGGGGCGACAGTCCCTGCACAGGAAATAAAACCTTTTCTGTTGAACTTGCCGGCTGTCTGAGTTGTTTTCTATCTGGGAATGGACAGTGGCTACAACATTTGCAGGTGCACCGAGATCCGACTGCCACTGTGTGAGCCTGCTTAGAAAGGAGACCTCCTTTATAGGAGTGCTCTTCCCAGAACTAGGGGATTTTTGATTTCTCTAGGGAAGAGGTCCTTAAAGTCATTAAACAGGGACCAGTTCACTGTCCTTCCGACCCGTTGGAGGGCCGGACTATAGTATGCGGACTATATGCACACTGCACATTTGTTTTGAAGTTAAAATAAAAACCAAACAACCGAGGCACAAACACCTCGCGGACAGGATCAATGTCCTCGGCTGTCGGCATGCGGCCCGCAGGCTGTAGTTTGAGGGCCCCTGCTCTAGGCGCTCATGAGGAGCATGTGGTTTCAACCCTAAAGCCTGGAGACTCCGCAATTTGTTTAAGGGTGTTTGGGCAGAAGGAGTCCCTGATTGGCCCATGCAAGACTTGTTTTCCCTCCCCCTATTTCTCAGAGTTCATAGTTATGGTTATTGGGAACCAGGACATCCCAATGTGATCCCTAAGATTGATGTGTGGATTGACATGGCCACTAATAAGCCAGCATATATAAAAAACTTACTTCCTCACTCAACAGAAAGGGTTCATGTTTCCAAGATTTCAGGAAGCGTGGTAGGACTGGAAAAAGAACATGTCCAAGTTCCTAAAACCACCAAGGTGGAAGCCGTCCCTCCCCATCACCCTCCCTGTTGGCTTTATCCCATTTTGCAGGAGGACTCTGGAAATGGGAGAGCTGGCTTCTGACCCATTGGTACCAATGCCACCCTATCAGGTTCCCAGGGGGTATAGAGAAATACTTACAACCCCTTTTTGAGTCCCCGACACCCAACACACACACACTAGGGCTGGCATGTCTTCTCAACCCCCCGAGAAGGATCACTTGGCAGCAGCCATTCTCTCAAGGCAAGCAGGCCCAACACCTGGGGAAGACCCCCGAGTCCCTTTTTGGGGACATGTTCCCTTTTCTTTCAGGGATTTGTAAAATTGGAATCAACAAAATCCCCTTTTCTGACAACCCACAAGGTCCGATTTCATTGCTAGAAATGGTTTTCCATATGAATTAGCCCACCTTGGACAATTGCCAGCAACTTCTCCAAGTGCTGTTCACAACAGAGGAACGAGAGCCCTTCCAGAGAGAGGCCCAGAAGGCAGTCAATGGACCTGATGGTCAGCCAGCAGGCACTCCCACTGACAGAAACGCTTTTTGCCACGGCACGAACAATGTGGGATCCAAACTCCTCAAAAGGCCAATAGGGCTTAACCATGTATCACCAGTTTCTCTTGCAGGGCCTCAATGGAACACCTAGGAAACCTCTGAATTTATGTAAGGTCAGTGAGAATTTTCAGACCCCTACAAGAGAATGTCCGCCTGCCTTCTCAGAGTGGCTGATGGAAGCCTTCGGGCTTTATATTCCTATAGACCCGGAGGCCCCCAGGAACAGAAGGGCAATAAATGTTGCCTTTATTACTCAGTCCGCCTCAGACATGAAAAAGAAATGGGAAAGGTTTGAAGGGAAAAATCTTAGTGATTTGGTAGAAGTGGCTCAGCGGGTATATAACAACAGAGATGACCCTACCACGACAGAGCCAAGAAACTAGCTAAAATACTAGTAATGGCCATGAGAGACTCCAGAAGCTCAGGGAAAGGAGATCATGGCTCACTCACAGACAGACTGACCTGTGGGCACCGCCAAGCCCTGAGGAAGGATCAAAGTGCCTACTACAGAAAAGAAGGACATTGGGGAAATCAGTGCCTTGAAAAACCCAGGAGAGGTGGACGACCCACCACTAGAGAGGATGGCCCTCATCCTCACCTAGAAACACCCAAGTGAGAGACAATAATGCTTGAAGATGCTGAATTAAGGTGTCAGGGCTCTGTTTCACTTGGCCCCCAGGATCCCAGGCTAACTCCAAGGAGGTGGCTATCCAGTAAATTTCTTAGTGGACACAGGAACTGCCTTCTCAGGTTCAACTAAGAGTACGGGCGCATTGTCAAAAGGAAAGATTTGAATGACAGTCAGTATATAGGATTGCTTCCAGGGATAACGCACATAGAAGGTTTGCATGGAGGTTGGTTGAGCTTCCCAAGACATCAAGGTAAAAAATATCTATCTGCCCTTTGTCCCAGTTAGCCATATGATGTTCATGGCAATGGCTCCTGGCTTGGCTGTTGAGCCAGTGAAACTGTTTTAACAAGAGATGAGACGGTGGCCTGTGGCCATCAATGGAAGGACAAAATCTCCACAGTGGGCTTCCTGTGTCAGTATGAAGCCACAAATATCGCTTCTGGGATGTTATCGTTGTCCTGGCTCAGAATCGCCACCCCAGGTCTAGAATGCGCCTGACAGGTACGCACTATTTGAATCAGGCTCTGGTTAGCCCCTCTTGATCACTTGGTGACACGGGAGTCTGGACAATGGAGTTCCTTTACTTTCCAGATGAGAAAGCTCACTCAAAAAGACACAGGTGTTGACCCACAGGCACACAACTAGTTAACAACAAAGCCATATTCACAACCAATGTTTGGAGTCAGAGATCTGAGTCCCACATACCTGTGCCCAGCCGAGAAGGCACTCTCTCCTGGACCCCCAAAACATCTGAGCAGATCCTCCCCCACCCCCTCAAAGAAAATTTTATTTCCAAGGATGGCACTGATTCTGCATCTCTGGGAGAGTGACATATCTGATCAGAGCATATGGAGCCGATGAAGGGGAAGGAGGGGAGAGTGGAGCACACTGTTCCACCAGGCCTTGAGCATGATGTTACCACTCAGAAAGCCAGCCCATACAGAAGACCACATGGCTAGCCCCATGATGAGACACAACGTCCCTCAAAAATCCATAGCCCTAGAGGGGACAACACTGGAGACAGTGTGGGAATATGCGCCCAAACTGATCCTGCCACACCGAGGCATAACACAAAGGGGGTGCAGAAGTGCAAGGAAACAGAGCAGCAAGGTCCACCGGGATTGCCAAAGGAGGACTTTGGGGCCAGGACATGGTGCACCAACAGACTGGACTGGAAAACACTCCAAAAGGACAACAAACAGTCTGTGAACTGACTACGAGCTTTTCTTTCTTGTTGTGTTTTCTTTTATTGTCATTGGATTATGGTTGTTTTGTTGCTTTTAGTGTTTGGTTTTGCTCTGTCTAGTTTTGTGCATGTTAGTTCATCTACATGTCTGTCTAAATAAGATAGGCTGGATGAACAATCTGGAAGAGGAAAAAAAAGGGACCATCACTTCCGGGGAGACATGGGAGAGAGGGATGTGTGGGAAAAGGTAATGGTGTTAAGAAACCCAGAGACAAGGGAACAAGTGATGCAAATCGGTGGTGAGGGGGGATATAGGAGGCCTGGTAGGGAGTGATCAAGGAAATGGAACCAAGAGGAATTACTGGAACCCAAATGAAACTGAGCATGGCAGTGGGCACATGAGGAAAATCAAAGGGATTAGAAAAGCAAGCTAGGAAGCAGGGGCCATTTATAGAGGTCGAAAAAAAGGCATGTACATATGAGCATTTGGAAATAGATTTTTGTCCATATATTTATAGGTTTCGTATTAAGGTAGCAGATGGACATTGGGCCTCCACTCAAGTACTCCCTCATTGCAAGAATATTTTGTTCTATTAAATTGCCATTCTATGCTGCTCACCTTCCCTACACGATCACTGCAGACAAAACTGTTGCATAAGCAAATGTGGTCAAGAAAGCTGATGGTGACCAACTATCAAAATATATGGCATCTGAGGTCTTAAAGGCTTGAAGGTAAACAAACTGCCATCTAGCTCAGAAGAAACAAAGCTCACATGGCAGAAGCACACCAGCCTGTGTGATCACAAGGTTTCAAAGGGATGTGGTATCAGGCATCATCAGAACAAAACAATCTTATCATTGCGAATGAGGGTGGAATGATGGATACAGACACAAAGCCCATTTGCAGTCCACTGGACATTCCCTTACAGAAGGGGGTCGAGGAAGAGATGAGCCAAGACAGGGTATGGGATAGCAACGATGAAACACAACTTTCCTCTAGTTCCTAAATGCTTCCTCTCCCCACACTCTCATGATCCCAATTCTACCTTACAGATCTGGCTAGAGAATGTACACTGGGACAGATAGGAACAGGAAACACGGGGAATCAGGGTGGATGGCCCTTTAGGACCAGTGTTGTGAGTGGAGGTACTGGGAGGGTGGGGGGAGGCTAGGTTGAAAAGAAGGAACCAAATACAAGGATCTACATTTAACCTCAACAGAAAAGGGGGTGAAGGGGGACATCAGACAGTGCAAGATAATTAGTAAATTACCAAGGATTTATGAGGGAGGGGTAGCGCCCATGGATGGGGAGAAATGAGGAGCTGAGGCCAGAGGCTTGGGTGGAGAGTTGATATTTTGAGAATAATGAGGGCAATGATTGTACAAATGTGCTTCACACACTGATGTACATATCGATTGTGGTTAGTGTTTATGAGCCCCTAATAAAATGATAAAAAAAACCAAAATATCTGGGCAGAGGGCTCATGCAAGGATGATCTCAGGCTGGATAACATCAGCAAAATCAGCTACTGTAGTTGCCTTACCCTGTGTCTATTCCTGTGTCAGGCATGAAGCTTAGGGTCCACAGCCCCAGGAGCTGGACAGGGAGGGAGGCGGGACTCTGAAGTCATTCCACAGGGGGAATGGTCCTATTGTCCTGCTGGGCCCAGCCTCCGCTTTAGTCCTGCAGTCTGGGGGCACCTCTTTCATGGAGTCCACACCATAGAGGTCTACAATTTATGGGGGATTGGCAGGAAGCCTCTGCTGATGCACACACCCCACCATCAAAACAGAATCCACCAGCCACTCATGTCCAGTCCTGCCGCCTCCAAAGAGCTTTCCTGGGTTTGTCAGATCCCTCTGGGGACAGATATACCTGGCTCCTTTGCTCTGCATGAGAAAGAATTCACGCCCAAACCTGGTTTGTGATCCAAGTGAGTTTTAGGGGAGTTAGGGAGGCATCATGGGCAACCCTGGTCAACCCCAGTGGCTGAATTGAATTTACTTGACCTTGGTGGGTCAATGCATGTGCAGCGCCCACCCAGGTGTACCTGCCTTTCTTGGCCGGAAAACTGAACCTCTGAGCACGCACAGTATGCCACTCCTTCCTGGGCCGCTAGCTCAGCCTTCTGAGCAGGCGTAATGGACACCCCATTCCTGATGCTAGCTACCTAACATTTACACTCTGAAGAGATATGGACCCAAATCTTTGGGGTACTGGGCGACGACATCTCTAGCTACTTCCTGCTGGCAGAAGGGGCGATGTGGGGCTTTGGGTCCATACCCTTCCTACTCTGCTGGGAGGAGTTGTCTATTCAGGGAAACCTTATCCAAGATGGATAAAGTTGAGGTGGTCCAGGAGATGATAGTAGTGGAGGTGGCACACCTGGTTCAGAGGCCTTGGTAACTTGAGAACTTCTGGAAAGACTAACGGACAAAAAAGTGAACAATTTAACTGAGACAAGTCTAAGATTGTAAGGTGGCAGTGCCCTTGAAATTAGGTGAGTATCACAGGAAGTAAATAAAAAATGTTAAGATTAGCAGGCATGTGTGTCTGTTCACTGTAAGTGCAGGAATGGGGATAAAAGCATTCACAATATCCCTAAGGATGTACAGGGTTTGGGCACTACTGGGTGCAGTGGGATCACTGCTTCATTTATGATCCTAAGGTCTTCAACCTGCTGATAAGACCTATCCATTTTTTAACCCTATAACGCCTTAATTGCAATTTGGGGGAAAATTTTTTTGTTTTTATTATTTACTTTCTTGGGTATCAATATATATAATATATATACACATTTTTAATGTTATGAAAACGTCATGCTCGGCATTATAGGGTTAAATGGCAATATTGGGGTACTACGGGGGAGTCAACAATGATCAAAAGTAGAGTATTTGCCTAAGACATTTTTAATTTTCTTGGGTTCAATTTGAGTAAAAGTCTTGTCAATTACACGGGGACCAAATTCCCCTGGTACCTCTACTACGGGTAGAATGTTCAGGGAGGTTTCAGGGCTAGGAAATAGTAACCCCTACGTCCAGGATCTCTTAGGGCAGGGGTCCTCAAACTGTTTACATAGGGGGCCAGTTCACTGTTCCTCAGACCGTTAGAACGCCAGACTATAGTGTTTAGAAAACCTATGAATAAATTCCCATGCACCCTGCACATATCTTTTTTTGAAGTTAAAACCAAATTAACGGGGTACAAACACCCCGCGGACAGGATCAATGTCCTTGGCTGTCCGTATGTGGCCCGCAGGCTGTAGTTTGAGGACCCCTGCTCTAGGCGCTCAAGAAGAGCATGTGGTTTCAACCCTAAAGCCTGGAGACTCCACAATTTGTTTAAGGGTGATTGGGTAGAAGGAGTCCCTGATGGGCCCATGCAAGATTTGTTTTCCCTCCCCCTATTTCTCAGAGTTCATTGTTATGGTTATGGGGAACCAGTACATCCTGATCTGATCCCTTAAATTCATGTGTGGATTGACATTGCCACTAATAAGCCAGCCTATATAAAAGACTTATTCCCTCCCCCAACAGAAAGGGTTTTTGTTTCCAAGAGTCAGGAAACAAGGCAGGACTGGAAAAACAACAGGTCCAAGTTCCTAAAACCACCAAGGTGGAGGCCATCCCTCTGCCCCCCCTCCCTGTAGCCTCCCCTCCCCACCCACCTCCCCCCTGTCCCCTCCCCTCCCCACCCCCTTTCCTCCCTGTCTCCTCCCCACCCCCCTCCCGACGCCTCCCCTCCCCTCCCCACCCCTCCCTGTCGCCTCCCCTTTGGTACCACTTCCACTCTATCAGTTCCCAGGGGGCTGGAGAGTGAGAATTACAACCCCTTTTTAAGTCATCCCCCAACACGGGCACTAGGGCTGGCATGTCTTGTCAACCCCCACCCCACCCCATCCCCCAGAAGAATCACCTGGCAGCAGCCTTTCTCCTCTTAAGGCAAGCAGGCCCAACACCTGGGGAAGACCCCCGAGTCCTTTTTTGGGGGGATATGTCTCCTTTTCTTCCAGGGATTTGTACAATTGGAATCAATAAAAATCCCTTTTTCTGACAACCCACAAGTCCTGATTTCTTTTTTTTTTTCCCTTTTCTTGTTTTACATTTTATTAGGGGCTCATACAACTCTTATCACAATCCATACGTATACATACAACAATTGTATAAAGCACATCTTTACATTCTTTGCCCCAATCATTCTCAAAGCATTTGCTCTCTACTTAAGCCCTTTGCATCAGGTCCTCTTTTTTCCCCCCTCCCTCCCCGTTCCCCCCTCCCTCATGTGCCCTTGGTAATTTATACATTGTTATTTTGTAAAGGTCTGATTTCTTTGCTAGAAACGCTTTTCCATACTTAAAAGCCCACTTCTGACACTTGCGAGCAACTTCTCCAGGTGCTGTTCACAACAGAGGAATGGGAGCCCTTCAAGAGAGAGGCACAAAGCAGTCAATGGACCTGATGGTCAGCCAGCAGGCACTCCCCACTTGAGGGAAACTCTTTTTCCCACTGCACGGAACAATGTGAGATCCAAACTCCTAGCAAGGCCCACAGGGCTTAACCAGGTATCACCAGTTTCTCTTGCAGGGCCTCAATGGAACAGCTAGGAAACCTATGAATTTATCTAAGGTCAGTGAGAATTTTCAAACCCCTACAAAAGAATGTCCGCCTGCCTTTTCAGAGTGGCTGATGGAAGCCTTCGGGCTTTATATCCCTATCGACCCGGAAGCCCCCCAAGAACAGGAGAGCAATTTAAATATTGCCTTTTTTACTCAGTCTACCTCAGACATGAAAAAGAAATGGGAAGGGTTTGAAGGGAAAAATCTTAGTGATTTGGTAGAAGTGGCTCAGCAGGTGTATAACAACAGAGATGACCCTACCATGACAGAAGAGACAAAGAAACTAGCTAAAATACTAGTAATTGCCATGAGAGACCCCAGAGGCTCCGGAAAAGGAGATCAGGGCCCACTCACAGAGAGGTTGACCTGTGTGTACCGACAAGCCCTGAGGAAGGATCAATGTGCCTACTACAGAAAAGAAGGACATTGGAAAAATCAGTACCTTGATAACCCCAGGAGAGGCGGATGACCCTCCACTAGAGCGGATGAGCCTCATCCTCACCTAGAAAAATCCAAGCGAGAGACAATAATGCTTGAAGATGCTGAATGAAGATGTCAGGGCTCTTTTGCACTTGGCTTATAGGAACCGGGCTAACTTTCCTAGAAAGAGGCCATCCAGTAAATTTCTTGGTGGACACAGGGGCCACCTTCTTGGGTTTGGAAAAGAAAAGACTACAGGTGCATTGTCAAAAGGAAAGATTTTAAGTACAGGGGCCACATGGCAGACCCAAGCACACCCATGGACAACAGCCTCAATAACAGATTTAGCACGAGACACAGGTATACACTCCTTCCTGGCAATGCCTCAATGTCCCTTTCCCCTAATTGGTCATGACTTATTGCAAAAAAATGGCGGCCATAATTACTATTTCATCTGCTACATCCACCTTAACCCTTGAACTTGAAAAGGCAAAGGGTTTGCTCCCCGCTCCATTGTCAGAGGGATATGTGTTTTATCAAGGAGCAGAAGAGACCTCCTCAAAAGGAACTTCTTGATAATGGTTAAAAGATATACCTTTTGTTTGGGCAGAGAACAACCTACCAGACCTTGCTGAACATCAGGTGCCTGGGGTCGTACAACTTCTGAGCTCAGCCACACTGGTGTGTCAGGGAAAACCCTCCTCCCTGGAAAGCAAAGGTGGATATTGCTGTTCACATATGCAGACTCAAAAGGACAGGCATTTTGGTGCCCTGCAAGTCCACATGGAATGCTCCCCTGCTGCCCGTGCAGAAGCCGGGAACTGAGGACTTCCAACCGTTGCAGGATGTCGGAGAGGTAAATGCGAGGGTAGAAACTGTCCACCCCACGTACCAAACCCCGAGACCCTCCTGAGTACTATTGCGTCAAACTGAATTTGTTACACTGTTTTGGACTTAAAGGATGCTTTGCTCTCCATACCCTTGTCCCTCATACGTCAACCCAGTGAAGACTTACAGGAATACAAGGAGGAACACCCCAAAACCACCTTGCTCCAATATGCAGAACCTCCTCCTGGCCTCTGAAACCATGGAATAATGCCAAAGGACTACCAAGGACCTGTTAATTGTCCTTAGCCAATTGGGGTACAGGGTGTCTGCAAGAGAGGCTCAACTGTGTGTTCATAAAGCTGTATGCCTAGGCTACCAACTGGAGGAGGGAAAACGGACCTTGTCCCCCAGCCGCATTGAGGTGATCCTCAAAATCCCAGTACGTGAGACTAACAGGCAGGTGCAAGAGTTTCTAGGAGCTGTGAGGTACTGTCCATTGTGGAATTTGTGATTTGCAAAAATAACCAACCCCCTATGTGCAAGTACTGGGGAAAGGAAAAAGAACTTAAATGGACTGAAGTAGAATAGCAAGCCTTTGAATCCTTAAAAAAGTCGCTCATATGGGCACCTTCTCTTCCCCTTCCAGACATAGAAAAGCCCTTCCAATCGTCTATCTGTGAGGCCAGAGGCACAGCAAAAGGAGTGCTAACTCAGAACTTGCGGCCATGGAAGAGACGTGTGGCCGATCTTTCAAAGAAACTGGACTCTGTAGCTGCAGGATGGCCAAGCTGCATGCGAGCTGACGCTGCCATGGCCATCCTAGTCATAGAAGCTAGGAAGCTTACACTGGGACAGGATATTGCTGTGGTAGGGGGACCTATGGCTGAACCACTCCTAACCAGTCCCCCGGACCAGTGGATCTCGAACACCAGGATTATACCATCAACCCCGACACAACTGCTGAAGCCAAAGCAGGTGAACAAGTAAATGTGAAAAAAGCTGATGGTGCCCGGCTATCAAAAGAGATAGTGTCTGGGGTCTTAAAGACTTGAAGATAAACAAGCGGCCATCTAGCTCAGAAGCAACAAAGCCCACATGGAAAAAGAACACACCAGCCTGTGTGATCACGTGTTCTCGAAGGGATCAGTTATCAGGCATCAAAGAACAAAAAATCATATCACTGGCTGCACACCTCCATGATGCGATCGCCGAAGACAAACGGGTACATAAGCAAATGTAGCGAAGAAAGCTGATGGTGCCTGGCTATCGAAAGAGATAGTGTCTGGGGTCTTAAAGGCTTGAAGGTGAACAAGTGGCCATCTAGCTCAGAAGCAACAAAGCCCACATGGAAGAAGCACACCAGCCTGTGCGATCACGACGTGCCAAAGGGATCAGGTATAAGGCATCATCCAAAATAAAAAAATACCATAGTGAATGAAGGGGGAAGTGTAGAGTGGAGACCCAAAGCCCATTTGTTGGCCACTGGAGATCCCCTCACAGAGGGGTCTAGGGGAAGAGATGAGTCAGTCAGGGTGCGATGTAGCACCGATGAAGAAAACATCTCCCCCAGTTCCTAAATGCTTCCTCCAACCAACTACCATGATCCAAATTCTACCTTGCAAGTCTGGATAGAGCAGAGGCTGTATACACTGGTACATACAGGAGCTGGAGACACAGGGAATCCAGGGTGGATGATACCTTCAGGACCAGGGGTGTGAGGGGCGATACTGGGAGAGTAGAGGGTGAGTGGGTTGGAAAAGGGGAATTGATTATAAGGATCTACATTTGACATCCTCCCTGGGGGGCGGACAACAGAAAAGGGGGTGAAGGGAGAGGCCAGATAGGGCAAGATATAACAAAATAATAATTTATAAATTATCAAGGGCTCATGAGGGATGGGGAAAAAAAGAGGACCTGATGCAAAGGGAGAGCAAATGCTTTGAAATTGATTAGGGCAAAGAATGTAGAGATGTGCTTTATACAATTGATGTATGTATATGTGTGGATTGTGGTAAGAGTTGTATGAGCCCCTAGAAAAATGTTTTAAAAAAAGAAACAAAGAAAAGTAAATAAAGTAGCTATGAACTATAAATGAACTAGCTGATATTGCGGGTGGGGGGTAGGCTGTGCAGACGTAGCCCAAGGGAAAATCCTGAAGGAAATGGATGTTCAGAAGGCTTTCGAGAACAACAATAGTAGTTTCTGTTCAACTAAGAATGGCTAACACCAATACCCCACTTCTGTACTCTGCCCGCTAGCACACCTGCTCATTACAAAATTATGAAAACATTTGGAAAATTAAACTGGGGGCTGTTCAGTCACCTCTCAAGAGGGGCGACAGTCCCTGCACAGGAAATAAAACCTTTTCTGTTGAACTTGCCGGCTGTCTGAGTTGTTTTCTATCTGGGAATGGACAGTGGCTACAACATTTGCAGGTGCACCGAGATCCGACTGCCACTGTGTGAGCCTGCTTAGAAAGGAGACCTCCTTTATAGGAGTGCTCTTCCCAGAACTAGGGGATTTCTGATTTCTCTAGGGAAGAGGTCCTTAAAGTCATTAAACAGGGACCAGTTCACTGTCCTTCCGACCCGTTGGAGGGCCGGACTATAGTATGCGGACTATATGCACACTGCACATTTGTTTTGAAGTTAAAATAAAAACCAAACAACCGAGGCACAAACACCTCGCGGACAGGATCAATGTCCTCGGCTGTCGGCATGCGGCCCGCAGGCTGTAGTTTGAGGACCCCTGCTCTAGGCGCTCACGAGGAGCATGTGGTTTCAACCCTAAAGCCTGGAGACTCCACAATTTGTTTAAGGGTGTTTGGGCAGAAGGAGTCCCTGATTGGCCCATGCAAGACTTGTTTTCCCTCCCCCTATTTCTCAGAGTTCATAGTTATGGTTATTGGGAACCAGGACATCCCAATGTGATCCCTAAGATTGATGTGTGGATTGACATGGCCACTAATAAGCCAGCATATATAAAAAACTTACTTCCTCACTCAACAGAAAGGGTTCATGTTTCCAAGATTTCAGGAAGCGTGGTAGGACTGGGAAAAGAACATGTCCAAGTTCCTAAAACCACCAAGGTGGAAGCCGTCCCTCCCCATCACCCTCCCTGTTGGCTTTATCCCATTTTGCAGGAGGACTCTGGAAATGGGAGAGCTGGCTTCCGACCCGTTGGTACCAATGACACCCTATCAGGTTCCCAGGGGGTATAGAGAAATACTTACAACCCCTTTTTGAGTCCCCAACACACACACACTAGGGCTGGCATGTCTTCTCAACCCCCCGAGAAGGATCACTTGGCAGCAGCCATTCTCTCAAGGCAAGCAGGCCCAACACCTGGGGAAGACCCCCCGAGTCCCTTTTTGGGGATATGTTCCCTTTTCTTTCAGGGATTTGTAAAATTGGAATCAACAAAATCCCCTTTTCTGACAACCCACAAGGTCCGATTTCATTGCTAGAAATGGTTTTCCATATGCATTAGCCCACCTCGGACAATTGCCAGCAACTTCTCCAAGTGCTGTTCACAACAGAGGAACGAGAGCCCTTCCAGAGAGAGGCCCAGAAGGCAGTCAATGGACCTGATGGTCAGCCAGCAGGCACTCCCACTGACAGAAACGCTTTTTGCCACTGCACGAACAATGTGGGATCCAAACTCCTCAAAAGGCCAATAGGGCTTAACCAGGTATCACCAGTTTCTCTTGCAGGGCCTCAATGGAACACCTAGGAAACCTCTGAATTTATCTAAGGTCAGTGAGAATTTTCAGACCCCTACAAGAGAATGTCCGCCTGCCTTTTCAGAGTGGCTGATGGAAGCCTTCGGGCTTTATATTCCTATAGACCCGGAGGCCCCCAGGAACAGAAGGGCAATAAATGTTGCCTTTATTACTCAGTCCGCCTCAGACATGAAAAAGAAATGGGAAAGGTTTGAAGGGAAAAATCTTAGTGATTTGGTAGAAGTGGCTCAGCGGGTATATAACAACAGAGATGACCCTACCACGACAGAGCCAAGAAACTAGCTAAAATACTAGTAATGGCCATGAGAGACTCCAGAAGCTCAGGGAAAGGAGATCATGGCTCACTCACAGAGAGACTGACCTGTGGGCACCGCCAAGCCCTGAGGAAGGATCAAAGTGCCTACTACAGAAAAGAAGGACATTGGGGAAATCAGTGCCTTGAAAACCCCAGGAGAGGTGGACGACCCACCACTAGAGAGGATGGCCCTCATCCTCACCTAGAAACACCCAAGTGAGAGACAATAATGCTTGAAGATGCTGAATTAAGGTGTCAGGGCTCTGTTTCACTTGGCCCCCAGGATCCCAGGCTAACTCCAAGGAGGTGGCTATCCAGTAAATTTCTTAGTGGACACAGGAACTGCCTTCTCAGGTTCAACTAAGAGTACGGGCGCATTGTCAAAAGGAAAGATTTGAATAACAGTCAGTATATAGGATTGCTTCCAGAGATAACGCACATAGAAGGTTTGCATGGAGGTTGGGTGAGCTTCCCAAGACATCAAGGTAAAAATATCTATCTGCCCTTTGTCCCAGTTAGCCATATGATGTTCATGGCAATGGCTCCTGGCTTGGCTGCTGAGCCAGTGAAACTGTTTTAACAAGAGATGAGACGGTGGCCTGTGGCCATCAGTGGAAGGACAAAATCTCCACAGTGGGCTTCCTGTGTCAGTATGAAGCCACAAATATCACTTCTTGGATGTTATCGTTGTCCTGGCTCAGAATCGCCACCCCAGGTCTAGAACGCGCCTGACAGGTACGCACTATTTGAATCAGGCTCTGGTTAGCCCCTCTTGATCACTTGGTGACACGGGAGTCTGGACAATGGAGTTCCTTTACTTTCCAGATGAGAAAGCTCACTCAAAAAGACACAGGTGTTGACCCACAGGCACACAACTAGTTAACAACAAAGCCATATTCACAACCAATGTTTGGAGTCAGAGATCTGAGTCCCACATACCTGTGCCCAGCCGAGAAGTCACTCTCTCCTGGACCCCCAAAACATCTGAGCAGATCCTCCGCCACCCCCTCAAAGAAAATTTTATTTCCAAGGATGGCACTGATCCTGCATCTCTGGGAGAGTGACATATCTGATCAGAGCATATGGAGCCGATGAAGGGGAAGGAGGGGAGAGTGGAGCACACTGTTCCACCAGGCCTTGAGGATGATGTTACCACTCAGAAAGCCAGCCCATACAGAAGACCACATGGCTAGCCCCATGATGAGACACAACGTCCCTCAAAAATCCATAGCCCTAGAGGGGACAACACTGGAGACACAGTGTGGGAATTGCGCCCAAACTGATCCTGCCACACCGAGGCATAACACGAAGGGGTGCAGAAGTGCAAGGAAACAGAGCAGCATGGTCCACCGGATTGCCAAAGGAGGACTTTGGGGCCAGGACATGGTGCACCAACAGACTGGACTGGAAAACACTCCAAAAGGACAACAAACAGTCTGTGAACTGACTACGAGCTTTTCTTTCTTGTTGTGTTTTCTTTTATTGTCATTGGATTATGGTTGTTTTGTTGCTTTTAGTGTTTGGTTTTGCTCTGTCTAGTTTTGTGCATGTTAGTTCATCTACATGTCTGTCTAAATAAGATAGGCTGGATGAACAATCTGGAAGAGGAAAAAAAAGGGACCATCACTTCCGGGGAGACATGGGAGAGAGGGATGTGTGGGAAAAGGTAATGGTGTTAAGAAACCCAGAGACAAGGGAACAAGTGATGCAAATCGGTGGTGAGGGGGGATATAGGAGGCCTGGTAGGGAGTGATCAAGGAAATGGAACCAAGAGGAATTACTGGAACCCAAATGAAACTGAGCATGGCAGTGGGCACATGAGGAAAATCAAAGGGATTAGAAAAGCAAGCTAGGAAGCAGGGGCCATTTATAGAGGTCGAAAAAAAGGCATGTACATATGAGCATTTGGAAATAGATTTTTGTCCATATATTTATAGGTTTCGTATTAAGGTAGCAGATGGACATTGGGCCTCCACTCAAGTACTCCCTCATTGCAAGAATATTTTGTTCTATTAAATTGCCATTCTATGCTGCTCACCTTCCCTACACGATCACTGCAGACAAAACTGTTGCATAAGCAAATGTGGTCAAGAAAGCTGATGGTGACCAGCTATCAAAATATATGGCATCTGAGGTCTTAAAGGCTTGAAGGTAAACAAACTGCCATCTAGCTCAGAAGAAACAAAGCCCACATGGCAGAAGCACACCAGCCTGTGTGATCACAAGGTTTCAAAGGGATGTGGTATCAGGCATCATCAGAACAAAACAATCTTATCATTGCGAATGAGGGTGGAATGATGGATACAGACACAAAGCCCATTTGCAGTCCACTGGACATTCCCTTACAGAAGGGGGTCGAGGAAGAGATGAGCCAAGACAGGGTATGGGATAGCAACGATGAAACACAACTTTCCTCTAGTTCCTAAATGCTTCCTCTCCCCCCACTCTCATGATCCCAATTCTACCTTACAGATCTGGCTAGAGAATGTACACTGGGACAGATAGGAACAGGAAACACGGGGAATCAGGGTGGATGGCCCTTTAGGACCAGTGTTGTGAGTGGAGGTACTGGGAGGGTGGGGGGAGGCTAGGTTGAAAAGAAGGAACCAAATACAAGGATCTACATTTAACCTCAACAGAAAAGGGGGTGAAGGGGGACATCAGACAGTGCAAGATATGACAAGATAATTAGTAAATTACCAAGGATTTATGAGGGAGGGGTAGCGCCCATGGATGGGGAGAAATGAGGAGCTGAGGCCAGAGGCTTGGGTGGAGAGTTGATATTTTGAGAATAATGAGGGCAATGATTGTACAAATGTGCTTCACACACTGATGTACATATCGATTGTGGTTAGTGTTTATGAGCCCCTGATAAAATGATAAAAAAAAACCCAAAACATCTGGGCAGAGGGCTCATGCAAGGATGATCTCAGGCTGGATTGCATCAGCAAAATCAGCTACTGTAGTTGCCTTACCCTGTGTCTATTCCTGTGTCAGGCATGAAGTTTAGGGTCCACAGCCCCAGGAGCTGGACAGGGAGGGAGGCGGGACTCTGAAGTCATTCCACAGGGGGAATGGTCCTCCTGTCCTGCAGGGCCCACCCTCCTCTTTAGTCCTGCTGTCTGGGGGCACCTCTTTCATGGAGTCCACACCATAGAGGTCTACAATTTATGGGGGATTGGCAGGAAGCCTCTGCTGATGCACACACCCCACCATCAAAACAGAATCCACCAGCCACTCATGTCCAGTCCTGCCGCCTCCAAAGAGCTTTCCTGGGTTTGTCAGATCCCTCTGGGGACAGATATACCTCGCTCCTTTGCTCTGCATGAGAAAGAATTCACGCCCAAACCTGGTTTGTGATCCAAGTGAGTTTTAGGGGAGTTAGGGAGGCATCGTGGGCAACCCTGGTCAACCCCAGTGGCTGAATTGAATTTACTTGGCCTTGGTGGGTCAATGCATGTGCAGCGCCCACCCAGGTGTACCTGCCCTTCTTGGCCGGAAAACTGGACCTCTGAGCACGCACAGTATGCCACTCCTTCCTGGGCCGCTAGCTCAGCCTTCTGAGCAGGCGTAATGGACACCCCATTCCTGATGCTAGCTACCTAACATTTACACTCTGAAGAGATATGGACCCAAATCTTTGGGGTACTGGGCGACGACATCTCTAGCTACTTCCTGCTGGCAAGAGGGGCGTAGTGGGGCTTTGGGTCCATACCCTTCCTACTCTGCTGGGAGGAGTTGTCTATTCAGGGAAACCTTATCCAAGATGGATAAAGTTGAGGTGCTCCAGGAGATGATAGTAGTGGAGCTGGCACACTTGGTTCAGAGGCCTTGGTAACTTGAGAACTTCTGGAAAGACTAACGGACGAAAAAGTGAACAATTTAACTGAGACAAGTCTAAGATTGTGAGGTGGCAGTGCCCTTGAAATTAGGTGAGTATCACAGGAAGTAAATAAAAAATGTTAAGATTAGCAGGCATGTGTGTCTGTTCACTGTAAGTGCAGGAATGGGGATAAAAGCATTCACAATATCCCTAAGGATGTACAGGGTTTGGGCACTACTGGGTGCAGTGGGATCACTGCTTCATTTATGATCCTAAGGTCTTCAACCTGCTGATAAGACCTATCCATTTTTTAACCCTATAACGCCTTAATTGCAATTTGGGGGAAAAAAATTTTGTTTTTATTATTTACTTTCTTGGGTATCAATATATATAATATATATACACATTTTTAATGTTATGAAAACGTCATGCTCGGCATTATAGGGTTAAATGGCAATATTGGGGTACTACGGGGGAGTCAGCAATGATCAAAAGTAGAGTAATTGCCTAAGACATTTTTAATTTTCTTGGGTTCAATTTGAGTAAAAGTCTTGTCAATTACACTGGGACCAAATTCCCCTGGAACCTCTACTACGGGTAGAATGTTCAGGGAGGTTTCAGGGCTAGGAAATAGTAACCCCTACGTCCAGGATCTCTTAGGGCAGGGGTCCTCAAACTGTTTACATAGGGCGCCAGTTCACTGTTCCTCAGACCGTTAGAATGCCAGACTATAGTGTTTAGAAAACTTATGAATAAATTCCCATGCACCCTGCACATATCTTATTTTGAAGTTAAAACCAAATTAACGGGGTACAAACACCCCGCGGACAGGATCAATGTCCTTGGCTGTCCTTATGTGGCCCGCAGGCTGTAGTTTGAGGACCCCTGCTCTAGGCGCTCAAGAAGAGCATGTGGTTTCAACCCTAAAGCCTGGAGACTCCACAATTTTTTTAAGGGTGATTGGGCAGAAGGAGTCCCTGATGGGCCCATGCAAGATTTGTTTTCCCTCCCCCTATTTCTCAGAGTTCATTGTTATGGTTATGGGGAACCAGTACATCCTGATCTGATCCCTTAAATTCATGTGTGGATTGACATTGCCACTAATAAGCCAGCCTATATAAAAGACTTATTCCCTCCCCCAACAGAAAGGGTTCTTGTTTCCAAGAGTCAGGAAACAAGGCAGGACTGGAAAAACAACAGGTCCAAGTTCCAAAAACCACCAAGGTGGAGGCAGTCCCTCTGCCCCCCCTCCCTGTACCCTCCCCTCCCCACCCACCTCCCCCCTGTCCCCTCCCCTCCCCACCCCCTTTCCTCCCTGTCTCCTCCCCACCCCCCTCCCTGTCACCTCCCCTCCCCTCCCCACCCCCCTCCCTGTCGCCTCCCCTTTGGTACCACTTCCACCCTAGCAGTTCCCAGGGGGCTGGAGAGTGAGAATTACAACCCCTTTTTAAGTCATCCCCCAACACGGGCACTAGGGCTGGCATGTCTTTTCAACACCCCCCCACCCCAGCCCCCAGAAGAATCACCTGGCAGCAGTCTTTCTCCTCTTAAGGCAAGGAGGCCCAACACCTGGGGAAGACCCCCGAGTCCTTTTTTGGGGGGATATGTCTCCTTTTCTTCCAGGGATTTGTACAATTGGAATCAATAAAAATCCCTTTTTCTGACAACACACAAGGCCTGATTTCTTTTTTTTTTCCCTTTTCTTGTTTTACATTTTATTAGGGGCTCATACAACTCTTATCACAATCCATACATATACATACAACAATTGTATAAAGCACATCTTTACATTCTTTGCCCCAATCATTCTCAAAGCATTTGCTCTCTACTTAAGCCCTTTGCATCAGGTCCTCTTTTTTCCCCCCCTCCCTCCCCGTTCCCCCCTGCCTCATGTGCCCTTGGTAATTTATACATTGTTATTTTGTAAAGGTCTGATTTCTTTGCTAGAAACGCTTTTCCATACTTAAAAGCCCACCTCTGACACCTGCGAGCAACTTCTCCAGGTGCTGTTCACAACAGTGGAATGGGAGCCCATCCAGAGAGAGGCCCAGAAAGCAGTCAATGGACCTGATGGTCAGCCAGAGGGCACTGCCCACTTGAGGGAAACTCTTTTTCCCACTGCACGGAACAATGTGAGATCCAAACTCCTAGCAAGGCCCGCAGGGCTTAACCAGGTATCACCAGTTTCTCTTGCAGGGCCTCAATGGAACAGCTAGGAAACCTATGAATTTATCTAAGGTCAGTGAGAATTTGTCAAACCCCTACAAAAGAATGTCCGCCTGCCTTTTCAGAGTGGCTGATGGAAGCCTTCGGGCTTTATATCCCTATCGACCCGGAAGCCCCCAAGAACAGGAGAGCTATTTAAATATTGCCTTTTTTACTCAGTCTACCTCAGACATGAAAAAGAAATGGGAAGGGTTTGAAGGGAAAAATCTTAGTGATTTGGTAGAAGTGGCTCAGCAGGTGTATAACAACAGAGATGACCCTACCATGACAGAAGAGACAAAGAAACTAGCTAAAATACTAGTAATTGCCATGAGAGACCCCAGAGGCTCCGGAAAAGGAGATCAGGGCCCACACACAGAGAGGCTGACCTGTGTGTACCGCCAAGCCCTGAGGAAGGATCAATGTGCCTACTACAGAAAAGAAGGACATTGGAAAAATCAGTGCCTTGATAACCCCAGGAGAGGCGGATGACCTTCCACTAGAGCGGATGAGCCTCATCCTCACCTAGAAAAACCCAAGCGAGAGACACTAATGCTTGAAGAAGCTGAATGAAGATGTCAGGGCTCTGTTTCACTTGGCCTATAGGAACCGGGCTAACTTTCCTAGAAAGAGGCCATCCAGTAAATTTCTTGGTGGACACAGGGGCCACCTTCTTGGTTTTGGAAAAGAAAAGACTACAGGTGCATTGTCAAAAGGAAAGATTTAAGTACAGGGGACACATGGCAGACCCAAGCACACCCATGGACAAGAGCCTCAATAACAGATTTAGCACGAGACACAGGTACACACTCCTTCCTGGCAATGCCTCAATGTCCCTTTCCCCTAATTGGTCATGACTTATTGCAAAAAATGGCGGCCATAATTACTTTTTCATCTGCTACATCCACCTTAACCCTTGAAGTTGAAAATGCAAAGGTTTTGCTCCCCGCTCCATTGTCAGAGGGATATGTGTTTTATCAAGGAGCAGAAGAGACCTCCTCAAAGGAACTTCTTGGTAATAGTTAAAAGATATACCTTTTGTTTGGGCAGAGGACAACCTACCAGACCTTGCTGAACATCAGGTGCCTGGGGTCGTACAACTTCTGAGCTCAGCCACACTGGTGTGTCAGGGAAAACCCTCCTCCCTGGAAAGCAAAGGTGGATATTGCTGTTCACATATGCAGACTCAAAAGGACAGGCATTTTGGTGCCCTGCAAGTCCACATGGAATGCTCCCCTCCTGCCCCTGCAGAAGCCAGGAACTGAGGACTTCCAACTGGTGCAGGATCTCGGAGAGGTAAATGCGAGGGTAGAAACTGTCCACCCCACGTACCAAACCCCGAGACCCTCCTGAGTACTATTGCGTCAAACTGAATTTGTTACACTGTTTTGGACTTAAAGGATGCTTTGCTCTCCATACCCTTGTCCCTCATACGTCAACCCAGTGAAGACTTACAGGAATACAAGGAGGAACACCCCAAAACCACCCTGCTCCAATATGCAGATGACCTCCTCCTGGCCTCTGAAACCATGAAGTAATGCCAAAGGGCTACCAAGGACCTGTTAATTGTCCTTAGGCAATTGGGGTACAGGGTGTCTGCAAGAGAGGCTCAACTGTGTGTTCATAAAGCTGTATGCCTAGGCTACCAACTGGAGGAGGGAAAACGGACCTTGTCCCCCAGCCGCATTGAGGTGATCCTCAAAATCCCAGTACGTGAGACTAACAGGCAGGTGCAAGAGTTTCTAGGAGCTGTGAGGTACTGTCCATTGTGGAATTTGTGATTTGCAAAAATAACCAACCCCCTATGTGCAAGTACTGGGGAAAGGAAAAAGAACTTAAATGGACTGAAGTAGAATAGCAAGCCTTTGAATCCTTAAAAAAGTCGCTCATATGGGCACCCTCTCTTCCCCTTCCAGACATAGAAAAGCCCTTCCAATCGTCTATCTGTGAGGCCAGAGGCACAGCAAAAGGAGTGCTAACTCAGAACTTGCGGCCATGGAAGAGACGTGTGGCCGATCTTTCAAAGAAACTGGACTCTGTAGCTGCAGGATGGCCAAGCTGCATGCGAGCTGACGCTGCCACGGCCATCCTAGTCATAGAAGCTAGGAAGCTTACACTGGGACAGGATATTGCTGTGGTAGGGGGACCTATGGCTGAACCACTCCTAACCAGTCCCCCAGACCGGTGGATCTCCAACACCAGGATTATACCATCAATCCCGACACAACTGCTGAAGCCAAAGCAGGTGAACAAGTAAATGTGAAAAAAGCTGATGGTGCCCGGCTATCAAAAGAGATAGTGTCTGGGGTCTTAAAGGCTTGAAGATAAACAAGCGGCCATCTAGCTCAGAAGCAACAAAGCCCACATGGAAGAAGAACACACCAGCCTGTGTGATCACGTGTTCTCGAAGGGATCAGTTATCAGGCATCAAAGAACAAAAAATCATATCACTGGCTGCACACCTCCATGATGCGATCGCCGAAGACAAACGGGTACATAAGCAAATGTAGCGAAGAAAGCTGATGGTGCCTGGCTATCGAAAGAGATAGTGTCTGGGGTCTTAAAGGCTTGAAGGTGAACAAGTGGCCATCTAGCTCAGAAGCAACAAAGCCCACATGGAAGAAGCACACCAGCCTGTGCGATCACGACGTGCCAAAGGGATCAGGTATAAGGCATCATCCAGAATAAAAAAATACCATAGTGAATGAAGGGGGAAGTGTAGAGTGGAGACCCAAAGCCCATTTGTTGGCCACTGGAGATCCCCTCACAGAGGGGTCTAGGGGAAGAGATGAGTCAGTCAGGGTGCGATGTAGCACCGATGAAGAAAACATCTCCCCCAGTTCCTAAATGCTTCCTCCAACCAACTACCATGATCCAAATTCTACCTTGCAAGTCTGGATAGAGCAGAGGCTGTATACACTGGTACATACAGGAGCTGGAGACACAGGGAATCCAAGGTGGATGATACCTTCAGGACCAGGGGTGTGAGGGGCGATACTGGGAGAGTAGAGGGTGAGTGGGTTGGAAAAGGGGAATTGATTATAAGGATCTACATTTGACATCCTCCCTGGGGGGCGGACAACAGAAAAGGGGGTGAAGGGAGAGGCCAGATAGGGCAAGATATAACAAAATAATAATTTATAAATTATCAAGGGCTCATGAGGGATGGGGAAAAAAAGAGGACCTGATGCAAAGGGAGAGCAAATGCTTTGAAATTGATTAGGGCAAAGAATGTAGAGATGTGCTTTATACAATTGATGTATGTATATGTGTGGATTGTGATAAGAGTTGTATGAGCCCCTAGAAAAATGTTTTAAAAAAAGAAACAAAGAAAAGTAAATAAAGTAGCTATGAACTATAAATGAACTAGCTGATATTGCGGGTGGGGGGTAGGCTGTGCAGACGTAGCCCAAGGGAAAATCCCGAAGGAAATGGATGTTCAGAAGGCTTTCGAGAACAACAATAGTAGTTTCTGTTCAACTAAGAATGGCTAACACCAATACCCCACTTCTGTACTCTGCCCGCTAGCACACCTGCTCATTACAAAATTATGAAAACATTTGGAAAATTAAACTGGGGGCTGTTCAGTCACCTCTCAAGAGGGGCGACAGTCCCTGCACAGGAAATAAAACCTTTTCTGTTGAACTTGCCGGCTGTCTGAGTTGTTTTCTATCTGGGAATGGACAGTAGCTACAACATTTGCAGGTGCACCGAGATCCGACTGCCACTGTGTGAGCCTGCTTAGAAAGGAGACCTCCTTTATAGGAGTGCTCTTCCCAGAACTAGGGGATTTCTGATTTCTCTAGGGAAGAGGTCCTTAAAGTCATTAAACAGGGACCAGTTCACTGTCCTTCCGACCCGTTGGAGGGCCGGACTATAGTATGCGGACTATATGCACACTGCACATTTGTTTTGAAGTTAAAATAAAAACCAAACAACCGAGGCACAAACACCTCGCGGACAGGATCAATGTCCTCGGCTGTCGGCATGCGGCCCGCAGGCTGTAGTTTGAGGACCCCTGCTCTAGGCGCTCACGAGGAGCATGTGGTTTCAACCCTAAAGCCTGGAGACTCCACAATTTGTTTAAGGGTGTTTGGGCAGAAGGAGTCCCTGATTGGCCCATGCAAGACTTGTTTTCCCTCCCCCTATTTCTCAGAGTTCATAGTTATGGTTATTGGGAACCAGGACATCCCAATGTGATCCCTAAGATTGATGTGTGGATTGACATGGCCACTAATAAGCCAGCATATATAAAAAACTTACTTCCTCACTCAACAGAAAGGGTTCATGTTTCCAAGATTTCAGGAAGCGTGGTAGGACTGGGAAAAGAACATGTCCAAGTTCCTAAAACCACCAAGGTGGAAGCCGTCCCTCCCCATCACCCTCCCTGTTGGCTTTATCCCATTTTGCAGGAGGACTCTGGAAATGGGAGAGCTGGCTTCCGACCCGTTGGTACCAATGACACCCTATCAGGTTCCCAGGGGGTATAGAGAAATACTTACAACCCCTTTTTGAGTCCCCAACACACACACACTAGGGCTGGCATGTCTTCTCAACCCCCCGAGAAGGATCACTTGGCAGCAGCCATTCTCTCAAGGCAAGCAGGCCCAACACCTGGGGAAGACCCCCCGAGTCCCTTTTTGGGGATATGTTCCCTTTTCTTTCAGGGATTTGTAAAATTGGAATCAACAAAATCCCCTTTTCTGACAACCCACAAGGTCCGATTTCATTGCTAGAAATGGTTTTCCATATGCATTAGCCCACCTCGGACAATTGCCAGCAACTTCTCCAAGTGCTGTTCACAACAGAGGAACGAGAGCCCTTCCAGAGAGAGGCCCAGAAGGCAGTCAATGGACCTGATGGTCAGCCAGCAGGCACTCCCACTGACAGAAACGCTTTTTGCCACTGCACGAACAATGTGGGATCCAAACTCCTCAAAAGGCCAATAGGGCTTAACCAGGTATCACCAGTTTCTCTTGCAGGGCCTCAATGGAACACCTAGGAAACCTCTGAATTTATCTAAGGTCAGTGAGAATTTTCAGACCCCTACAAGAGAATGTCCGCCTGCCTTTTCAGAGTGGCTGATGGAAGCCTTCGGGCTTTATATTCCTATAGACCCGGAGGCCCCCAGGAACAGAAGGGCAATAAATGTTGCCTTTATTACTCAGTCCGCCTCAGACATGAAAAAGAAATGGGAAAGGTTTGAAGGGAAAAATCTTAGTGATTTGGTAGAAGTGGCTCAGCGGGTATATAACAACAGAGATGACCCTACCACGACAGAGCCAAGAAACTAGCTAAAATACTAGTAATGGCCATGAGAGACTCCAGAAGCTCAGGGAAAGGAGATCATGGCTCACTCACAGAGAGACTGACCTGTGGGCACCGCCAAGCCCTGAGGAAGGATCAAAGTGCCTACTACAGAAAAGAAGGACATTGGGGAAATCAGTGCCTTGAAAACCCCAGGAGAGGTGGACGACCCACCACTAGAGAGGATGGCCCTCATCCTCACCTAGAAACACCCAAGTGAGAGACAATAATGCTTGAAGATGCTGAATTAAGGTGTCAGGGCTCTGTTTCACTTGGCCCCCAGGATCCCAGGCTAACTCCAAGGAGGTGGCTATCCAGTAAATTTCTTAGTGGACACAGGAACTGCCTTCTCAGGTTCAACTAAGAGTACGGGCGCATTGTCAAAAGGAAAGATTTGAATAACAGTCAGTATATAGGATTGCTTCCAGAGATAACGCACATAGAAGGTTTGCATGGAGGTTGGGTGAGCTTCCCAAGACATCAAGGTAAAAATATCTATCTGCCCTTTGTCCCAGTTAGCCATATGATGTTCATGGCAATGGCTCCTGGCTTGGCTGTTGAGCCAGTGAAACTGTTTTAACAAGAGATGAGACGGTGGCCTGTGGCCATCAGTGGAAGGACAAAATCTCCACAGTGGGCTTCCTGTGTCAGTATGAAGCCACAAATATCACTTCTTGGATGTTATCGTTGTCCTGGCTCAGAATCGCCACCCCAGGTCTAGAACGCGCCTGACAGGTACGCACTATTTGAATCAGGCTCTGGTTAGCCCCTCTTGATCACTTGGTGACACGGGAGTCTGGACAATGGAGTTCCTTTACTTTCCAGATGAGAAAGCTCACTCAAAAAGACACAGGTGTTGACCCACAGGCACACAACTAGTTAACAACAAAGCCATATTCACAACCAATGTTTGGAGTCAGAGATCTGAGTCCCACATACCTGTGCCCAGCCGAGAAGTCACTCTCTCCTGGACCCCCAAAACATCTGAGCAGATCCTCCCCCACCCCCTCAAAGAAAATTTTATTTCCAAGGATGGCACTGATCCTGCATCTCTGGGAGAGTGACATATCTGATCAGAGCATATGGAGCCGATGAAGGGGAAGGAGGGGAGAGTGGAGCACACTGTTCCACCAGGCCTTGAGGATGATGTTACCACTCAGAAAGCCAGCCCATACAGAAGACCACATGGCTAGCCCCATGATGAGACACAACGTCCCTCAAAAATCCATAGCCCTAGAGGGGACAACACTGGAGACACAGTGTGGGAATTGCGCCCAAACTGATCCTGCCACACCGAGGCATAACACGAAGGGGTGCAGAAGTGCAAGGAAACAGAGCAGCATGGTCCACCGGATTGCCAAAGGAGGACTTTGGGGCCAGGACATGGTGCACCAACAGACTGGACTGGAAAACACTCCAAAAGGACAACAAACAGTCTGTGAACTGACTACGAGCTTTTCTTTCTTGTTGTGTTTTCTTTTATTGTCATTGGATTATGGTTGTTTTGTTGCTTTTAGTGTTTGGTTTTGCTCTGTCTAGTTTTGTGCATGTTAGTTCATCTACATGTCTGTCTAAATAAGATAGGCTGGATGAACAATCTGGAAGAGGAAAAAAAAGGGACCATCACTTCCGGGGAGACATGGGAGAGAGGGATGTGTGGGAAAAGGTAATGGTGTTAAGAAACCCAGAGACAAGGGAACAAGTGATGCAAATCGGTGGTGAGGGGGGATATAGGAGGCCTGGTAGGGAGTGATCAAGGAAATGGAACCAAGAGGAATTACTGGAACCCAAATGAAACTGAGCATGGCAGTGGGCACATGAGGAAAATCAAAGGGATTAGAAAAGCAAGCTAGGAAGCAGGGGCCATTTATAGAGGTCGAAAAAAAGGCATGTACATATGAGCATTTGGAAATAGATTTTTGTCCATATATTTATAGGTTTCGTATTAAGGTAGCAGATGGACATTGGGCCTCCACTCAAGTACTCCCTCATTGCAAGAATATTTTGTTCTATTAAATTGCCATTCTATGCTGCTCACCTTCCCTACACGATCACTGCAGACAAAACTGTTGCATAAGCAAATGTGGTCAAGAAAGCTGATGGTGACCAGCTATCAAAATATATGGCATCTGAGGTCTTAAAGGCTTGAAGGTAAACAAACTGCCATCTAGCTCAGAAGAAACAAAGCCCACATGGCAGAAGCACACCAGCCTGTGTGATCACAAGGTTTCAAAGGGATGTGGTATCAGGCATCATCAGAACAAAACAATCTTATCATTGCGAATGAGGGTGGAATGATGGATACAGACACAAAGCCCATTTGCAGTCCACTGGACATTCCCTTACAGAAGGGGGTCGAGGAAGAGATGAGCCAAGACAGGGTATGGGATAGCAACGATGAAACACAACTTTCCTCTAGTTCCTAAATGCTTCCTCTCCCCCCACTCTCATGATCCCAATTCTACCTTACAGATCTGGCTAGAGAATGTACACTGGGACAGATAGGAACAGGAAACACGGGGAATCAGGGTGGATGGCCCTTTAGGACCAGTGTTGTGAGTGGAGGTACTGGGAGGGTGGGGGGAGGCTAGGTTGAAAAGAAGGAACCAAATACAAGGATCTACATTTAACCTCAACAGAAAAGGGGGTGAAGGGGGACATCAGACAGTGCAAGATATGACAAGATAATTAGTAAATTACCAAGGATTTATGAGGGAGGGGTAGCGCCCATGGATGGGGAGAAATGAGGAGCTGAGGCCAGAGGCTTGGGTGGAGAGTTGATATTTTGAGAATAATGAGGGCAATGATTGTACAAATGTGCTTCACACACTGATGTACATATCGATTGTGGTTAGTGTTTATGAGCCCCTAATAAAATGATAAAAAAAAACCCAAAACATCTGGGCAGAGGGCTCATGCAAGGATGATCTCAGGCTGGATTGCATCAGCAAAATCAGCTACTGTAGTTGCCTTACCCTGTGTCTATTCCTGTGTCAGGCATGAAGTTTAGGGTCCACAGCCCCAGGAGCTGGACAGGGAGGGAGGCGGGACTCTGAAGTCATTCCACAGGGGGAATGGTCCTCCTGTCCTGCAGGGCCCACCCTCCTCTTTAGTCCTGCTGTCTGGGGGCACCTCTTTCATGGAGTCCACACCATAGAGGTCTACAATTTATGGGGGATTGGCAGGAAGCCTCTGCTGATGCACACACCCCACCATCAAAACAGAATCCACCAGCCACTCATGTCCAGTCCTGCCGCCTCCAAAGAGCTTTCCTGGGTTTGTCAGATCCCTCTGGGGACAGATATACCTCGCTCCTTTGCTCTGCATGAGAAAGAATTCACGCCCAAACCTGGTTTGTGATCCAAGTGAGTTTTAGGGGAGTTAGGGAGGCATCGTGGGCAACCCTGGTCAACCCCATTGGCTGAATTGAATTTACTTGGCCTTGGTGGGTCAATGCATGTGCAGCGCCCACCCAGGTGTACCTGGCCTTCTTGGCCGGAAAACTGGACCTCTGAGCACGCACAGTATGCCACTCCTTCCTGGGCCGCTAGCTCAGCCTTCTGAGCAGGCGTAATGGACACCCCATTCCTGATGCTAGCTACCTAACATTTACACTCTGAAGAGATATGGACCCAAATCTTTGGGGTACTGGGCGACGACATCTCTAGCTACTTCCTGCTGGCAAGAGGGGCGTAGTGGGGCTTTGGGTCCATACCCTTCCTACTCTGCTGGGAGGAGTTGTCTATTCAGGGAAACCTTATCCAAGATGGATAAAGTTGAGGTGCTCCAGGAGATGATAGTAGTGGAGCTGGCACACTTGGTTCAGAGGCCTTGGTAACTTGAGAACTTCTGGAAAGACTAACGGACGAAAAAGTGAACAATTTAACTGAGACAAGTCTAAGATTGTGAGGTGGCAGTGCCCTTGAAATTAGGTGAGTATCACAGGAAGTAAATAAAAAATGTTAAGATTAGCAGGCATGTGTGTCTGTTCACTGTAAGTGCAGGAATGGGGATAAAAGCATTCACAATATCCCTAAGGATGTACAGGGTTTGGGCACTACTGGGTGCAGTGGGATCACTGCTTCATTTATGATCCTAAGGTCTTCAACCTGCTGATAAGACCTATCCATTTTTTAACCCTATAACGCCTTAATTGCAATTTGGGGGAAAAAATTTTTGTTTTTATTATTTACTTTCTTGGGTATCAATATATATAATATATATACACATTTTTAATGTTATGAAAACGTCATGCTCGGCATTATAGGGTTAAATGGCAATATTGGGGTACTACGGGGGAGTCAGCAATGATCAAAAGTAGAGTAATTGCCTAAGACATTTTTAATTTTCTTGGGTTCAATTTGAGTAAAAGTCTTGTCAATTACACTGGGACCAAATTCCCCTGGAACCTCTACTACGGGTAGAATGTTCAGGGAGGTTTCAGGGCTAGGAAATAGTAACCCCTACGTCCAGGATCTCTTAGGGCAGGGGTCCTCAAACTGTTTACATAGGGCGCCAGTTCACTGTTCCTCAGACCGTTAGAATGCCAGACTATAGTGTTTAGAAAACTTATGAATAAATTCCCATGCACCCTGCACATATCTTATTTTGAAGTTAAAACCAAATTAACGGGGTACAAACACCCCGCGGACAGGATCAATGTCCTTGGCTGTCCTTATGTGGCCCGCAGGCTGTAGTTTGAGGACCCCTGCTCTAGGCGCTCAAGAAGAGCATGTGGTTTCAACCCTAAAGCCTGGAGACTCCACAATTTTTTTAAGGGTGATTGGGCAGAAGGAGTCCCTGATGGGCCCATGCAAGATTTGTTTTCCCTCCCCCTATTTCTCAGAGTTCATAGTTATGGTTATGGGGAACCAGTACATCCTGATCTGATCCCTTAAATTCATGTGTGGATTGACATTGCCACTAATAAGCCAGCCTATATAAAAGACTTATTCCCTCCCCCAACAGAAAGGGTTCTTGTTTCCAAGAGTCAGGAAACAAGGCAGGACTGGAAAAACAACAGGTCCAAGTTCCAAAAACCACCAAGGTGGAGGCCATCCCTCTGCCCCCCCCTCCCTGTAGCCTCCCCTCCCCACCCCCCTCCCCCCTGTCCCCTCCCCTCCCCACCCCCTTTCCTCCCTGTCTCCTCCCCACCCCCCTCCCTGTCACCTCCCCTCCCCTCCCCACCCCCCTCCCTGGCGCCTCCCCTTTGGTACCACTTCCACCCTATCAGTTCCCAGGAGGCTGGAGAGTGAGAATTACAACCCCTTTTTAAGTCATCCCCCAACACGGGCACTAGGGCTGGCATGTCTTTTCAACACCCCCCCACCCCAGCCCCCAGAAGAATCACCTGGCAGCAGTTTTTCTCCTCTTAAGGCAAGCAGGCCCAACACCTGGGGAAGACCCCCGAGTCCTTTTTTGGGGGGATATGTCTCCTTTTCTTCCAGGGATTTGTACAATTGGAATCAATAAAAATCCCTTTTTCTGACAACACACAAGGCCTGATTTCTTTTTTTTTTCCCTTTTCTTGTTTTACATTTTATTAGGGGCTCATACAACTCTTATCACAATCCATACATATACATACAACAATTGTATAAAGCACATCTTCACATTCTTTGCCCCAATCATTCTCAAAGCATTTGCTCTCTACTTAAGCCCTTTGCATCAGGTCCTCTTTTTCCCCCCCTCCCTCCCCATTCCCCCCTGCCTCATGTGCCCTTGGTAATTTATACATTGTTATTTTGTAAAGGTCTGATTTCTTTGCTAGAAACGCTTTTCCATACTTAAAAGCCCACCTCTGACACCTGCGAGCAACTTCCCCAGGTGCTGTTCACAACAGAGGAATGGGAGCCCATCCAGAGAGAGGCCCAGAAAGCAGTCAATGGACCTGATGGTCAGCCAGAGGGCACTGCCCACTTGAGGGAAACTCTTTTTCCCACTGCACGGAACAATGTGAGATCCAAACTCCTAGCAAGGCCCGCAGGGCTTAACCAGGTATCACCAGTTTCTCCTGCAGGGCCTCAATGGAACAGCTAGGAAACCTATGAATTTATCTAAGGTCAGTGAGAATTTGTCAAACCCCTACAAAAGAATGTCCGCCTGCCTTTTCAGAGTGGCTGATGGAAGCCTTCGGGCTTTATATCCCTATCGACCCGGAAGCCCCCAAGAACAGGAGAGCTATTTAAATATTGCCTTTTTTACTCAGTCTACCTCAGACATGAAAAAGAAATGGGAAGGGTTTGAAGGGAAAAATCTTAGTGATTTGGTAGAAGTGGCTCAGCAGGTGTATAACAACAGAGATGACCCTACCATGACAGAAGAGACAAAGAAACTAGCTAAAATACTAGTAATTGCCATGAGAGACCCCAGAGGCTCCGGAAAAGGAGATCAGGGCCCACACACAGAGAGGCTGACCTGTGTGTACCGCCAAGCCCTGAGGAAGGATCAATGTGCCTACTACAGAAAAGAAGGACATTGGAAAAATCAGTGCCTTGATAACCCCAGGAGAGGCGGATGACCTTCCACTAGAGCGGATGAGCCTCATCCTCACCTAGAAAAACCCAAGCGAGAGACACTAATGCTTGAAGAAGCTGAATGAAGATGTCAGGGCTCTGTTTCACTTGGCCTATAGGAACCGGGCTAACTTTCCTAGAAAGAGGCCATCCAGTAAATTTCTTGGTGGACACAGGGGCCACCTTCTTGGTTTTGGAAAAGAAAAGACTACAGGTGCATTGTCAAAAGGAAAGATTTAAGTACAGGGGACACATGGCAGACCCAAGCACACCCATGGACAACAGCCTCAATAACAGATTTAGCACGAGACACAGGTACACACTCCTTCCTGGCAATGCCTCAATGTCCCTTTCCCCTAATTGGTCATGACTTATTGCAAAAAATGGCGGCCATAATTACTTTTTCATCTGCTACATCCACCTTAACCCTTGAAGTTGAAAATGCAAAGGTTTTGCTCCCCGCTCCATTGTCAGAGGGATATGTGTTTTATCAAGGAGCAGAAGAGACCTCCTCAAAGGAACTTCTTGGTAATAGTTAAAAGATATACCTTTTGTTTGCGCAGAGGACAACCTACCAGACCTTGCTGAACATCAGGTGCCTGGGGTCGTACAACTTCTGAGCTCAGCCACACTGGTGTGTCAGGGAAAACCCTCCTCCCGGGAAAGCAAAGGTGGATATTGCTGTTCACATATGCAGACTCAAAAGGACAGGCATTTTGGTGCCCTGCAAGTCCACATGGAATGCTCCCCTCCTGCCCCTGCAGAAGCCAGGAACTGAGGACTTCCAACTGGTGCAGGATCTCGGAGAGGTAAATGCGAGGGTAGAAACTGTCCACCCCACGTACCAAACCCCGAGACCCTCCTGAGTACTATTGCGTCAAACTGAATTTGTTACACTGCTTTGGACTTAAAGGATGCTTTGCTCTCCATACCCTTGTCCCTCATACGTCAACCCAGTGAAGACTTACAGGAATACAAGGAGGAACACCCCAAAACCACCCTGCTCCAATATGCAGATGACCTCCTCCTGGCCTCTGAAACCATGAAGTAATGCCAAAGGGCTACCAAGGACCTGTTAATTGTCCTTAGGCAATTGGGGTACAGGGTGTCTGCAAGAGAGGCTCAACTGTGTGTTCATAAAGCTGTATGCCTAGGCTACCAACTGGAGGAGGGAAAACGGACCTTGTCCCCCAGCCGCATTGAGGTGATCCTCAAAATCCCAGTACGTGAGACTAACAGGCAGGTGCAAGAGTTTCTAGGAGCTGTGAGGTACTGTCCATTGTGGAATTTGTGATTTGCAAAAATAACCAACCCCCTATGTGCAAGTACTGGGGAAAGGAAAAAGAACTTAAATGGACTGAAGTAGAATAGCAAGCCTTTGAATCCTTAAAAAAGTCGCTCATATGGGCACCCTCTCTTCCCCTTCCAGACATAGAAAAGCCCTTCCAATCGTCTATCTGTGAGGCCAGAGGCACAGCAAAAGGAGTGCTAACTCAGAACTTGCGGCCATGGAAGAGACGTGTGGCCGATCTTTCAAAGAAACTGGACTCTGTAGCTGCAGGATGGCCAAGCTGCATGCGAGCTGAGGCTGCCACGGCCATCCTAGTCATAGAAGCTAGGAAGCTTACACTGGGACAGGATATTGCTGTGGTAGGGGGACCTATGGCTGAACCACTCCTAACCAGTCCCCCAGACCGGTGGATCTCCAACACCAGGATTATACCATCAATCCCGACACAACTGCTGAAGCCAAAGCAGGTGAACAAGTAAATGTGAAAAAAGCTGATGGTGCCCGGCTATCAAAAGAGATAGTGTCTGGGGTCTTAAAGGCTTGAAGATAAACAAGCGGCCATCTAGCTCAGAAGCAACAAAGCCCACATGGAAGAAGAACACACCAGCCTGTGTGATCACGTGTTCTCGAAGGGATCAGTTATCAGGCATCAAAGAACAAAAAATCATATCACTGGCTGCACACCTCCATGATGCGATCGCCGAAGACAAACGGGTACATAAGCAAATGTAGCGAAGAAAGCTGATGGTGCCTGGCTATCGAAAGAGATAGTGTCTGGGGTCTTAAAGGCTTGAAGGTGAACAAGTGGCCATCTAGCTCAGAAGCAACAAAGCCCACATGGAAGAAGCACACCAGCCTGTGCGATCACGACGTGCCAAAGGGATCAGGTATAAGGCATCATCCAGAATAAAAAAATACCATAGTGAATGAAGGGGGAAGTGTAGAGTGGAGACCCAAAGCCCATTTGTTGGCCACTGGAGATCCCCTCACAGAGGGGTCTAGGGGAAGAGATGAGTCAGTCAGGGTGCGATGTAGCACCGATGAAGAAAACATCTCCCCCAGTTCCTAAATGCTTCCTCCAACCAACTACCATGATCCAAATTCTACCTTGCAAGTCTGGATAGAGCAGAGGCTGTATACACTGGTACATACAGGAGCTGGAGACACAGGGAATCCAGGGTGGATGATACCTTCAGGACCAGGGGTGTGAGGGGCGATACTGGGAGAGTAGAGGGTGAGTGGGTTGGAAAAGGGGAATTGATTATAAGGATCTACATTTGACATCCTCCCTGGGGGGCGGACAACAGAAAAGGGGGTGAAGGGAGAGGCCAGATAGGGCAAGATATAACAAAATAATAATTTATAAATTATCAAGGGCTCATGAGGGATGGGGAAAAAAAGAGGACCTGATGCAAAGGGAGAGCAAATGCTTTGAAATTGATTAGGGCAAAGAATGTAGAGATGTGCTTTATACAATTGATGTATGTATATGTGTGGATTGTGGTAAGAGTTGTATGAGCCCCTAGAAAAATGTTTTAAAAAAAGAAACAAAGAAAAGTAAATAAAGTAGCTATGAACTATAAATGAACTAGCTGATATTGCGGGTGGGGGGTAGGCTGTGCAGACGTAGCCCAAGGGAAAATCCTGAAGGAAATGGATGTTCAGAAGGCTTTCGAGAACAACAATAGTAGTTTCTGTTCAACTAAGAATGGCTAACACCAATACCCCACTTCTGTACTCTGCCCGCTAGCACACCTGCTCATTACAAAATTATGAAAACATTTGGAAAATTAAACTGGGGGCTGTTCAGTCACCTCTCAAGAGGGGCGACAGTCCCTGCACAGGAAATAAAACCTTTTCTGTTGAACTTGCCGGCTGTCTGAGTTGTTTTCTATCTGGGAATGGACAGTGGCTACAACATTTGCAGGTGCACCGAGATCCGACTGCCACTGTGTGAGCCTGCTTAGAAAGGAGACCTCCTTTATAGGAGTGCTCTTCCCAGAACTAGGGGATTTCTGATTTCTCTAGGGAAGAGGTCCTTAAAGTCATTAAACAGGGACCAGTTCACTGTCCTTCCGACCCGTTGGAGGGCCGGACTATAGTATGCGGACTATATGCACACTGCACATTTGTTTTGAAGTTAAAATAAAAACCAAACAACCGAGGCACAAACACCTCGCGGACAGGATCAATGTCCTCGGCTGTCGGCATGCGGCCCGCAGGCTGTAGTTTGAGGACCCCTGCTCTAGGCGCTCACGAGGAGCATGTGGTTTCAACCCTAAAGCCTGGAGACTCCACAATTTGTTTAAGGGTGTTTGGGCAGAAGGAGTCCCTGATTGGCCCATGCAAGACTTGTTTTCCCTCCCCCTATTTCTCAGAGTTCATAGTTATGGTTATTGGGAACCAGGACATCCCAATGTGATCCCTAAGATTGATGTGTGGATTGACATGGCCACTAATAAGCCAGCATATATAAAAAACTTACTTCCTCACTCAACAGAAAGGGTTCATGTTTCCAAGATTTCAGGAAGCGTGGTAGGACTGGGAAAAGAACATGTCCAAGTTCCTAAAACCACCAAGGTGGAAGCCGTCCCTCCCCATCACCCTCCCTGTTGGCTTTATCCCATTTTGCAGGAGGACTCTGGAAATGGGAGAGCTGGCTTCCGACCCGTTGGTACCAATGACACCCTATCAGGTTCCCAGGGGGTATAGAGAAATACTTACAACCCCTTTTTGAGTCCCCAACACACACACACTAGGGCTGGCATGTCTTCTCAACCCCCCGAGAAGGATCACTTGGCAGCAGCCATTCTCTCAAGGCAAGCAGGCCCAACACCTGGGGAAGACCCCCCGAGTCCCTTTTTGGGGATATGTTCCCTTTTCTTTCAGGGATTTGTAAAATTGGAATCAACAAAATCCCCTTTTCTGACAACCCACAAGGTCCGATTTCATTGCTAGAAATGGTTTTCCATATGCATTAGCCCACCTCGGACAATTGCCAGCAACTTCTCCAAGTGCTGTTCACAACAGAGGAACGAGAGCCCTTCCAGAGAGAGGCCCAGAAGGCAGTCAATGGACCTGATGGTCAGCCAGCAGGCACTCCCACTGACAGAAACGCTTTTTGCCACTGCACGAACAATGTGGGATCCAAACTCCTCAAAAGGCCAATAGGGCTTAACCAGGTATCACCAGTTTCTCTTGCAGGGCCTCAATGGAACACCTAGGAAACCTCTGAATTTATCTAAGGTCAGTGAGAATTTTCAGACCCCTACAAGAGAATGTCCGCCTGCCTTTTCAGAGTGGCTGATGGAAGCCTTCGGGCTTTATATTCCTATAGACCCGGAGGCCCCCAGGAACAGAAGGGCAATAAATGTTGCCTTTATTACTCAGTCCGCCTCAGACATGAAAAAGAAATGGGAAAGGTTTGAAGGGAAAAATCTTAGTGATTTGGTAGAAGTGGCTCAGCGGGTATATAACAACAGAGATGACCCTACCACGACAGAGCCAAGAAACTAGCTAAAATACTAGTAATGGCCATGAGAGACTCCAGAAGCTCAGGGAAAGGAGATCATGGCTCACTCACAGAGAGACTGACCTGTGGGCACCGCCAAGCCCTGAGGAAGGATCAAAGTGCCTACTACAGAAAAGAAGGACATTGGGGAAATCAGTGCCTTGAAAACCCCAGGAGAGGTGGACGACCCACCACTAGAGAGGATGGCCCTCATCCTCACCTAGAAACACCCAAGTGAGAGACAATAATGCTTGAAGATGCTGAATTAAGGTGTCAGGGCTCTGTTTCACTTGGCCCCCAGGATCCCAGGCTAACTCCAAGGAGGTGGCTATCCAGTAAATTTCTTAGTGGACACAGGAACTGCCTTCTCAGGTTCAACTAAGAGTACGGGCGCATTGTCAAAAGGAAAGATTTGAATAACAGTCAGTATATAGGATTGCTTCCAGAGATAACGCACATAGAAGGTTTGCATGGAGGTTGGGTGAGCTTCCCAAGACATCAAGGTAAAAATATCTATCTGCCCTTTGTCCCAGTTAGCCATATGATGTTCATGGCAATGGCTCCTGGCTTGGCTGCTGAGCCAGTGAAACTGTTTTAACAAGAGATGAGACGGTGGCCTGTGGCCATCAGTGGAAGGACAAAATCTCCACAGTGGGCTTCCTGTGTCAGTATGAAGCCACAAATATCACTTCTTGGATGTTATCGTTGTCCTGGCTCAGAATCGCCACCCCAGGTCTAGAACGCGCCTGACAGGTACGCACTATTTGAATCAGGCTCTGGTTAGCCCCTCTTGATCACTTGGTGACACGGGAGTCTGGACAATGGAGTTCCTTTACTTTCCAGATGAGAAAGCTCACTCAAAAAGACACAGGTGTTGACCCACAGGCACACAACTAGTTAACAACAAAGCCATATTCACAACCAATGTTTGGAGTCAGAGATCTGAGTCCCACATACCTGTGCCCAGCCGAGAAGTCACTCTCTCCTGGACCCCCAAAACATCTGAGCAGATCCTCCCCCACCCCCTCAAAGAAAATTTTATTTCCAAGGATGGCACTGATTCTGCATCTCTGGGAGAGTGACATATCTGATCAGAGCATATGGAGCCGATGAAGGGGAAGGAGGGGAGAGTGGAGCACACTGTTCCACCAGGCCTTGAGGATGATGTTACCACTCAGAAAGCCAGCCCATACAGAAGACCACATGGCTAGCCCCATGATGAGACACAACGTCCCTCAAAAATCCATAGCCCTAGAGGGGACAACACTGGAGACTCAGTGTGGGAATTGCGCCCAAACTGATCCTGCCACACCGAGGCATAACACGAAGGGGTGCAGAAGTGCAAGGAAACAGAGCAGCATGGTCCACCGGATTGCCAAAGGAGGACTTTGGGGCCAGGACATGGTGCACCAACAGACTGGACTGGAAAACACTCCAAAAGGACAACAAACAGTCTTTGAACTGACTACAAGCTTTTCTTTCTTGTTGTGTTTTCTTTTATTGTCATTGGATTATGGTTGTTTTGTTGCGTTTAGTGTTTGGTTTTGCTCTGTCTAATTTTGTGCATGTTAGTTCATCTACATGTCTGTCTAAATAAGATAGGCTGGATGAACAATCTGGAAGAGGAAAAAAAAGGGACCATCACTTCCGGGGAGACATGGGAGAGAGGGATGTGTGGGAAAAGGTAATGGTGTTAAGAAACCCAGAGACAAGGGAACAAGTGATGCAAATCGGTGGTGAGGGGGGATATAGGAGGCCTGGTAGGGAGTGATCAAGGAAATGGAACCAAGAGGAATTACTGGAACCCAAATGAAACTGAGCATGGCAGTGGGCACATGAGGAAAATCAAAGGGATTAGAAAAGCAAGCTAGGAAGCAGGGGCCATTTATAGAGGTCGAAAAAAAGGCATGTACATATGAGCATTTGGAAATAGATTTTTGTCCATATATTTATAGGTTTCGTATTAAGGTAGCAGATGGACATTGGGCCTCCACTCAAGTACTCCCTCATTGCAAGAATATTTTGTTCTATTAAATTGCCATTCTATGCTGCTCACCTTCCCTACACGATCACTGCAGACAAAACTGTTGCAATAGCAAATGTGGTCAAGAAAGCTGATGGTGACCAGCTATCAAAATATATGGCATCTGAGGTCTTAAAGGCTTGAAGGTAAACAAACTGCCATCTAGCTCAGAAGAAACAAAGCCCACATGGCAGAAGCACACCAGCCTGTGTGATCACAAGGTTTCAAAGGGATGTGGTATCAGGCATCATCAGAACAAAACAATCTTATCATTGCGAATGAGGGTGGAATGATGGATACAGACACAAAGCCCATTTGCAGTCCACTGGACAATCCCTTACAGAAGGGGGTCGAGGAAGAGATGAGCCAAGACAGGGTATGGGATAGCAACGATGAAACACAACTTTCCTCTAGTTCCTAAATGCTTCCTCTCCCCCCACTCTCATGATCCCAATTCTACCTTACAGATCTGGCTAGAGAATGTACACTGGGACAGATAGGAACAGGAAAAATGGGGAATCAGGGTGGATGGCCCTTTAGGACCAGTGTTGTGAGTGGAGGTACTGGGAGGGTGGGGGGAGGCTAGGTTGAAAAGAAGGAACCAAATACAAGGATCTACATTTAACCTCAACAGAAAAGGGGGTGAAGGGGGACATCAGACAGTGCAAGATATGACAAGATAATTAGTAAATTACCAAGGATTTATGAGGGAGGGGTAGCGCCCATGGATGGGGAGAAATGAGGAGCTGAGGCCAGAGGCTTGGGTGGAGAGTTGATATTTTGAGAATAATGAGGGCAATGATTGTACAAATGTGCTTCACACACTGATGTACATATCGATTGTGGTTAGTGTTTATGAGCCCCTAATAAAATGATAAAAAAAAACCCAAAACATCTGGGCAGAGGGCTCATGCAAGGATGATCTCAGGCTGGATTGCATCAGCAAAATCAGCTACTGTAGTTGCCTTACCCTGTGTCTATTCCTGTGTCAGGCATGAAGCTTAGGGTCCACAGCCCCAGGAGCTGGACAGGGAGGGAGGCGGGACTCTGAAGTCATTCCACAGGGGGAATGGTCCTCCTGTCCTGCAGGGCCCACCCTCCTCTTTAGTCCTGCTGTCAGGGGGCACCTCTTTCATGGAGTCCACACCATAGAGGTCTACAATTTATGGGGGATTGGCAGGAAGCCTCTGCTGATGCACACACCCCACCATCAAAACAGAATCCACCAGCCACTCATGTCCAGTCCTGCCGCCTCCAAAGAGCTTTCCTGGGTTTGTCTGATCCCTCTGGGGACAGATATACCTCGCTCCTTAGCTCTGCATGAGAAAGAATTCACGCCCAAACCTGGTTTGTGATCCAAGTGAGTTTTAGGGGAGTTAGGGAGGCATCATGGGCAACCCTGGTCAACCACAGTGGCTGAATTGAATTTACTTGACCTTGGTGGGTCAATGCATGTGCAGCGCCCACCCAGGTGTACCTGCCCTTCTTGGCCGGAAAACTGGACCTCTGAGCACGCACAGTATGCCACTCCTTCCTGGGCCGCTAGCTCAGCCTTCTGAGCAGGCGTAATGGACACCCCATTCCTGATGCTAGCTACCTAACATTTACACTCTGAAGAGATATGGACCCAAATCTTTGGGGTACTGGGCGACGACATCTCTAGCTACTTCCTGCTGGAAAAAGGAGCGTAGTGGGGCTTTGGGTCCATACCCTTCCTACTCTGCTGGGAGGAGTTGTCTATTCAGGGAAACCTTATCCAAGATGGATAAAGTTGAGGTGGTCCAGGAGATGATAGTAGTGGAGCTGGCACACCTGGTTCAGAGGCCTTGGTAACTTGAGAACTTCTGGAAAGACTAACGGACAAAAAAGTGAACAATTTAACTGAGACAAGTCTAAGATTGTGAGGTGGCAGTGCCCTTGAAATTAGGTGAGTATCACAGGAAGTAAATAAAAAATGTTAAGATTAGCAGGCATGTGTGTCTGTTCACTGTAAGTGCAGGAATGGGGATAAAAGCATTCATAATATCCCTAAGGATGTACAGGGTTTGGGCACTACTGGGTGCAGTGGGATCACTGATTCATTTATGATCCTAAGGTCTTCAACCTGCTGATAATACCTATCCATTTTTTAACCCTATAACGCCTTAATTGCAATTTGGGGGAAATTTTTTTTGTTTTTATTATTTACTTTCTTGGGTATCGATATATATAATATATATACACATTTTTAATGTTATGAAAACGTCATGCTCGGCATTATAGGGTTAAATGGCAATATTGGGGTACTACGGGGGAGTCAGCAATGATCAAAAGTAGAGTAATTGCCTAAGACATTTTTAATTTTCTTGGGTTCAATTTGAGTAAAAGTCTTGTCAATTACACTGGGACCAAATTCCCCTGGAACCTCTACTACGGGTAGAATGTTCAGGGAGGTTTCAGGGCTAGGAAATAGTAACCCCTACGTCCAGGATCTCTTAGGGCAGGGGTCCTCAAACTGTTTACATAGGGCGCCAGTTCACTGTTCCTCAGACCGTTAGAATGCCAGACTATAGTGTTTAGAAAACTTATGAATAAATTCCCATGCACCCTGCACATATCTTATTTTGAAGTTAAAACCAAATTAACGGGGTACAAACACCCCGCGGACAGGATCAATGTCCTTGGCTGTCCTTATGTGGCCCGCAGGCTGTAGTTTGAGGACCCCTGCTCTAGGCGCTCAAGAAGAGCATGTGGTTTCAACCCTAAAGCCTGGAGACTCCACAATTTTTTTAAGGGTGATTGGGCAGAAGGAGTCCCTGATGGGCCCATGCAAGATTTGTTTTCCCTCCCCCTATTTCTCAGAGTTCATAGTTATGGTTATGGGGAACCAGTACATCCTGATCTGATCCCTTAAATTCATGTGTGGATTGACATTGCCACTAATAAGCCAGCCTATATAAAAGACTTATTCCCTCCCCCAACAGAAAGGGTTCTTGTTTCCAAGAGTCAGGAAACAAGGCAGGACTGGAAAAACAACAGGTCCAAGTTCCAAAAACCACCAAGGTGGAGGCCATCCCTCTGCCCCCCCTCCCTGTAGCCTCCCCTCCCCACCCCCCTCCCCCCTGTCCCCTCCCCTCCCCACCCCCTTTCCTCCCTGTCTCCTCCCCACCCCCCTCCCTGTCACCTCCCCTCCCCTCCCCACCCCCCTCCCTGGCACCTCCCCTTTGGTACCACTTCCACCCTATCAGTTCCCAGGAGGCTGGAGAGTGAGAATTACAACCCCTTTTTAAGTCATCCCCCAACACGGGCACTAGGGCTGGCATGTCTTTTCAACACCCCCCCACCCCAGCCCCCAGAAGAATCACCTGGCAGCAGTTTTTCTCCTCTTAAGGCAAGCAGGCCCAACACCTGGGGAAGACCCCCGAGTCCTTTTTTGGGGGGATATGTCTCCTTTTCTTCCAGGGATTTGTACAATTGGAATCAATAAAAATCCCTATTTCTGACAACACACAAGGCCTGATTTCTTTTTTTTTTCCCTTTTCTTGTTTTACATTTTATTAGGGGCTCATACAACTCTTATCACAATCCATACATATACATACAACAATTGTATAAAGCACATCTTCACATTCTTTGCCCCAATCATTCTCAAAGCATTTGCTCTCTACTTAAGCCCTTTGCATCAGGTCCTCTTTTTTCCCCCCCTCCCTCCCCATTCCCCCCTGCCTCATGTGCCCTTGGTAATTTATACATTGTTATTTTGTAAAGGTCTGATTTCTTTGCTAGAAACGCTTTTCCATACTTAAAAGCCCACCTCTGACACCTGGGAGCAACTTCCCCAGGTGCTGTTCACAACAGAGGAATGGGAGCCCATCCAGAGAGAGGCCCAGAAAGCAGTCAATGGACCTGATGGTCAGCCAGAGGGCACTGCCCACTTGAGGCAAACTCTTTTTCCCACTGCACGGAACAATGTGAGATCCAAACTCCTAGCAAGGCCCGCAGGGCTTAACCAGGTATCACCAGTTTCTCCTGCAGGGCCTCAATGGAACAGCTAGGAAACCTATGAATTTATCTAAGGTCAGTGAGAATTTGTCAAACCCCTACAAAAGAATGTCCGCCTGTCTTTTCAGAGTGGCTGATGGAAGCCTTCGGGCTTTATATCCCTATCGACCCGGAAGCCCCCAAGAACAGGAGAGCTATTTAAATATTGCCTTTTTTACTCAGTCTACCTCAGACATGAAAAAGAAATGGGAAGGGTTTGAAGGGAAAAATCTTAGTGATTTGGTAGAAGTGGCTCAGCAGGTGTATAACAACAGAGATGACCCTACCATGACAGAAGAGACAAAGAAACTAGCTAAAATACTAGTAATTGCCATGAGAGACCCCAGAGGCTCCGGAAAAGGAGATCAGGGCCCACACACAGAGAGGCTGACCTGTGTGTACCGCCAAGCCCTGAGGAAGGATCAATGTGCCTACTACAGAAAAGAAGGACATTGGAAAAATCAGTGCCTTGATAACCCCAGGAGAGGCGGATGACCTTCCACTAGAGCGGATGAGCCTCATCCTCACCTAGAAAAACCCAAGCGAGAGACACTAATGCTTGAAGAAGCTGAATGAAGATGTCAGGGCTCTGTTTCACTTGGCCTATAGGAACCGGGCTAACTTTCCTAGAAAGAGGCCATCCAGTAAATTTCTTGGTGGACACAGGGGCCACCTTCTTGGTTTTGGAAAAGAAAAGACTACAGGTGCATTGTCAAAAGGAAAGATTTAAGTACAGGGGACACATGGCAGACCCAAGCACACCCATGGACAACAGCCTCAATAACAGATTTAGCACGAGACACAGGTACACACTCCTTCCTGGCAATGCCTCAATGTCCCTTTCCCCTAATTGGTCATGACTTATTGCAAAAAATGGCGGCCATAATTACTTTTTCATCTGCTACATCCACCTTAACCCTTGAAGTTGAAAATGCAAAGGTTTTGCTCCCCGCTCCATTGTCAGAGGGATATGTGTTTTATCAAGGAGCAGAAGAGACCTCCTCAAAGGAACTTCTTGGTAATAGTTAAAAGATATACCTTTTGTTTGGGCAGAGGACAACCTACCAGACCTTGCTGAACATCAGGTGCCTGGGGTCGTACAACTTCTGAGCTCAGCCACACTGGTGTGTCAGGGAAAACCCTCCTCCCGGGAAAGCAAAGGTGGATATTGCTGTTCACATATGCAGACTCAAAAGGACAGGCATTTTGGTGCCCTGCAAGTCCACATGGAATGCTCCCCTCCTGCCCCTGCAGAAGCCAGGAACTGAGGACTTCCAACTGGTGCAGGATCTCGGAGAGGTAAATGCGAGGGTAGAAACTGTCCACCCCACGTACCAAACCCCGAGACCCTCCTGAGTACTATTGCGTCAAACTGAATTTGTTACACTGTTTTGGACTTAAAGGATGCTTTGCTCTCCATACCCTTGTCCCTCATACGTCAACCCAGTGAAGACTTACAGGAATACAAGGAGGAACACCCCAAAACCACCCTGCTCCAATATGCAGATGACCTCCTCCTGGCCTCTGAAACCATGAAGTAATGCCAAAGGGCTACCAAGGACCTGTTAATTGTCCTTAGGCAATTGGGGTACAGGGTGTCTGCAAGAGAGGCTCAACTGTGTGTTCATAAAGCTGTATGCCTAGGCTACCAACTGGAGGAGGGAAAACGGACCTTGTCCCCCAGCCGCATTGAGGTGATCCTCAAAATCCCAGTACGTGAGACTAACAGGCAGGTGCAAGAGTTTCTAGGAGCTGTGAGGTACTGTCCATTGTGGAATTTGTGATTTGCAAAAATAACCAACCCCCTATGTGCAAGTACTGGGGAAAGGAAAAAGAACTTAAATGGACTGAAGTAGAATAGCAAGCCTTTGAATCCTTAAAAAAGTCGCTCATATGGGCACCCTCTCTTCCCCTTCCAGACATAGAAAAGCCCTTCCAATCGTCTATCTGTGAGGCCAGAGGCACAGCAAAAGGAGTGCTAACTCAGAACTTGCGGCCATGGAAGAGACGTGTGGCCGATCTTTCAAAGAAACTGGACTCTGTAGCTGCAGGATGGCCAAGCTGCATGCGAGCTGACGCTGCCACGGCCATCCTAGTCATAGAAGCTAGGAAGCTTACACTGGGACAGGATATTGCTGTGGTAGGGGGACCTATGGCTGAACCACTCCTAACCAGTCCCCCAGACCGGTGGATCTCCAACACCAGGATTATACCATCAATCCCGACACAACTGCTGAAGCCAAAGCAGGTGAACAAGTAAATGTGAAAAAAGCTGATGGTGCCCGGCTATCAAAAGAGATAGTGTCTGGGGTCTTAAAGGCTTGAAGATAAACAAGCGGCCATCTAGCTCAGAAGCAACAAAGCCCACATGGAAGAAGAACACACCAGCCTGTGTGATCACGTGTTCTCGAAGGGATCAGTTATCAGGCATCAAAGAACAAAAAATCATATCACTGGCTGCACACCTCCATGATGCGATCGCCGAAGACAAACGGGTACATAAGCAAATGTAGCGAAGAAAGCTGATGGTGCCTGGCTATCGAAAGAGATAGTGTCTGGGGTCTTAAAGGCTTGAAGGTGAACAAGTGGCCATCTAGCTCAGAAGCAACAAAGCCCACATGGAAGAAGCACACCAGCCTGTGCGATCACGACGTGCCAAAGGGATCAGGTATAAGGCATCATCCAGAATAAAAAAATACCATAGTGAATGAAGGGGGAAGTGTAGAGTGGAGACCCAAAGCCCATTTGTTGGCCACTGGAGATCCCCTCACAGAGGGGTCTAGGGGAAGAGATGAGTCAGTCAGGGTGCGATGTAGCACCGATGAAGAAAACATCTCCCTCAGTTCCTAAATGCTTCCTCCAACCAACTACCATGATCCAAATTCTACCTTGCAAGTCTGGATAGAGCAGAGGCTGTATACACTGGTACATACAGGAGCTGGAGACACAGGGAATCCAGGGTGGATGATACCTTCAGGACCAGGGGTGTGAGGGGCGATACTGGGAGAGTAGAGGGTGAGTGGGTTGGAAAAGGGGAATTGATTATAAGGATCTACATTTGACATCCTCCCTGGGGGGCGGACAACAGAAAAGGGGGTGAAGGGAGAGGCCAGATAGGGCAAGATATAACAAAATAATAATTTATAAATTATCAAGGGCTCATGAGGGATGGGGAAAAAAAGAGGACCTGATGCAAAGGGAGAGCAAATGCTTTGAAATTGATTAGGGCAAAGAATGTAGAGATGTGCTTTATACAATTGATGTATGTATATGTGTGGATTGTGGTAAGAGTTGTATGAGCCCCTAGAAAAATGTTTTAAAAAAAGAAACAAAGAAAAGTAAATAAAGTAGCTATGAACTATAAATGAACTAGCTGATATTGCGGGTGGGGGGTAGGCTGTGCAGACGTAGCCCAAGGGAAAATCCCGAAGGAAATGGATGTTCAGAAGGCTTTCGAGAACAACAATAGTAGTTTCTGTTCAACTAAGAATGGCTAACACCAATACCCCACTTCTGTACTCTGCCCGCTAGCACACCTGCTCATTACAAAATTATGAAAACATTTGGAAAATTAAACTGGGGGCTGTTCAGTCACCTCTCAAGAGGGGCGACAGTCCCTGCACAGGAAATAAAACCTTTTCTGTTGAACTTGCCGGCTGTCTGAGTTGTTTTCTATCTGGGAATGAACAGTGGCTACAACATTTGCAGGTGCACCGAGATCCGACTGCCACTGTGTGAGCCTGCTTAGAAAGGAGACCTCCTTTATAGGAGTGCTCTTCCCAGAACTAGGGGATTTCTGATTTCTCTAGGGAAGAGGTCCTTAAAGTCATTAAACAGGGACCAGTTCACTGTCCTTCCGACCCGTTGGAGGGCCGGACTATAGTATGCGGACTATATGCACACTGCACATTTGTTTTGAAGTTAAAATTAAAACCAAACAACCGAGGCACAAACACCTCGCGGACAGGATCAATGTCCTCGGCTGTCGGCATGCGGCCCGCAGGCTGTAGTTTGAGGACCCCTGCTCTAGGCGCTCACGAGGAGCATGTGGTTTCAACCCTAAAGCCTGGAGACTCCACAATTTGTTTAAGGGTGTTTGGGCAGAAGGAGTCCCTGATTGGCCCATGCAAGACTTGTTTTCCCTCCCCCTATTTCTCAGAGTTCATAGTTATGGTTATTGGGAACCAGGACATCCCAATGTGATCCCTAAGATTGATGTGTGGATTGACATGGCCACTAATAAGCCAGCATATATAAAAAACTTACTTCCTCACTCAACAGAAAGGGTTCATGTTTCCAAGATTTCAGGAAGCGTGGTAGGACTGGGAAAAGAACATGTCCAAGTTCCTAAAACCACCAAGGTGGAAGCCGTCCCTCCCCATCACCCTCCCTGTTGGCTTTATCCCATTTTGCAGGAGGACTCTGGAAATGGGAGAGCTGGCTTCCGACCCGTTGGTACCAATGACACCCTATCAGGTTCCCAGGGGGTATAGAGAAATACTTACAACCCCTTTTTGAGTCCCCAACACACACACACTAGGGCTGGCATGTCTTCTCAACCCCCCGAGAAGGATCACTTGGCAGCAGCCATTCTCTCAAGGCAAGCAGGCCCAACACCTGGGGAAGACCCCCCGAGTCCCTTTTTGGGGATATGTTCCCTTTTCTTTCAGGGATTTGTAAAATTGGAATCAACAAAATCCCCTTTTCTGACAACCCACAAGGTCCGATTTCATTGCTAGAAATGGTTTTCCATATGCATTAGCCCACCTCGGACAATTGCCAGCAACTTCTCCAAGTGCTGTTCACAACAGAGGAACGAGAGCCCTTCCAGAGAGAGGCCCAGAAGGCAGTCAATGGACCTGATGGTCAGCCAGCAGGCACTCCCACTGACAGAAACGCTTTTTGCCACTGCACGAACAATGTGGGATCCAAACTCCTCAAAAGGCCAATAGGGCTTAACCAGGTATCACCAGTTTCTCTTGCAGGGCCTCAATGGAACACCTAGGAAACCTCTGAATTTATCTAAGGTCAGTGAGAATTTTCAGACCCCTACAAGAGAATGTCCGCCTGCCTTTTCAGAGTGGCTGATGGAAGCCTTCGGGCTTTATATTCCTATAGACCCGGAGGCCCCCAGGAACAGAAGGGCAATAAATGTTGCCTTTATTACTCAGTCCGCCTCAGACATGAAAAAGAAATGGGAAAGGTTTGAAGGGAAAAATCTTAGTGATTTGGTAGAAGTGGCTCAGCGGGTATATAACAACAGAGATGACCCTACCACGACAGAGCCAAGAAACTAGCTAAAATACTAGTAATGGCCATGAGAGACTCCAGAAGCTCAGGGAAAGGAGATCATGGCTCACTCACAGAGAGACTGACCTGTGGGCACCGCCAAGCCCTGAGGAAGGATCAAAGTGCCTACTACAGAAAAGAAGGACATTGGGGAAATCAGTGCCTTGAAAACCCCAGGAGAGGTGGACGACCCACCACTAGAGAGGATGGCCCTCATCCTCACCTAGAAACACCCAAGTGAGAGACAATAATGCTTGAAGATGCTGAATTAAGGTGTCAGGGCTCTGTTTCACTTGGCCCCCAGGATCCCAGGCTAACTCCAAGGAGGTGGCTATCCAGTAAATTTCTTAGTGGACACAGGAACTGCCTTCTCAGGTTCAACTAAGAGTACGGGCGCATTGTCAAAAGGAAAGATTTGAATAACAGTCAGTATATAGGATTGCTTCCAGAGATAACGCACATAGAAGGTTTGCATGGAGGTTGGGTGAGCTTCCCAAGACATCAAGGTAAAAATATCTATCTGCCCTTTGTCCCAGTTAGCCATATGATGTTCATGGCAATGGCTCCTGGCTTGGCTGCTGAGCCAGTGAAACTGTTTTAACAAGAGATGAGACGGTGGCCTGTGGCCATCAGTGGAAGGACAAAATCTCCACAGTGGGCTTCCTGTGTCAGTATGAAGCCACAAATATCACTTCTTGGATGTTATCGTTGTCCTGGCTCAGAATCGCCACCCCAGGTCTAGAACGCGCCTGACAGGTACGCACTATTTGAATCAGGCTCTGGTTAGCCCCTCTTGATCACTTGGTGACACGGGAGTCTGGACAATGGAGTTCCTTTACTTTCCAGATGAGAAAGCTCACTCAAAAAGACACAGGTGTTGACCCACAGGCACACAACTAGTTAACAACAAAGCCATATTCACAACCAATGTTTGGAGTCAGAGATCTGAGTCCCACATACCTGTGCCCAGCCGAGAAGTCACTCTCTCCTGGACCCCCAAAACATCTGAGCAGATCCTCCCCCACCCCCTCAAAGAAAATTTTATTTCCAAGGATGGCACTGATTCTGCATCTCTGGGAGAGTGACATATCTGATCAGAGCATATGGAGCCGATGAAGGGGAAGGAGGGGAGAGTGGAGCACACTGTTCCACCAGGCCTTGAGGATGATGTTACCACTCAGAAAGCCAGCCCATACAGAAGACCACATGGCTAGCCCCATGATGAGACACAACGTCCCTCAAAAATCCATAGCCCTAGAGGGGACAACACTGGAGACTCAGTGTGGGAATTGCGCCCAAACTGATCCTGCCACACCGAGGCATAACACGAAGGGGTGCAGAAGTGCAAGGAAACAGAGCAGCATGGTCCACCGGATTGCCAAAGGAGGACTTTGGGGCCAGGACATGGTGCACCAACAGACTGGACTGGAAAACACTCCAAAAGGACAACAAACAGTCTTTGAACTGACTACAAGCTTTTCTTTCTTGTTGTGTTTTCTTTTATTGTCATTGGATTATGGTTGTTTTGTTGCGTTTAGTGTTTGGTTTTGCTCTGTCTAATTTTGTGCATGTTAGTTCATCTACATGTCTGTCTAAATAAGATAGGCTGGATGAACAATCTGGAAGAGGAAAAAAAAGGGACCATCACTTCCGGGGAGACATGGGAGAGAGGGATGTGTGGGAAAAGGTAATGGTGTTAAGAAACCCAGAGACAAGGGAACAAGTGATGCAAATCGGTGGTGAGGGGGGATATAGGAGGCCTGGTAGGGAGTGATCAAGGAAATGGAACCAAGAGGAATTACTGGAACCCAAATGAAACTGAGCATGGCAGTGGGCACATGAGGAAAATCAAAGGGATTAGAAAAGCAAGCTAGGAAGCAGGGGCCATTTATAGAGGTCGAAAAAAAGGCATGTACATATGAGCATTTGGAAATAGATTTTTGTCCATATATTTATAGGTTTCGTATTAAGGTAGCAGATGGACATTGGGCCTCCACTCAAGTACTCCCTCATTGCAAGAATATTTTGTTCTATTAAATTGCCATTCTATGCTGCTCACCTTCCCTACACGATCACTGCAGACAAAACTGTTGCAATAGCAAATGTGGTCAAGAAAGCTGATGGTGACCAGCTATCAAAATATATGGCATCTGAGGTCTTAAAGGCTTGAAGGTAAACAAACTGCCATCTAGCTCAGAAGAAACAAAGCCCACATGGCAGAAGCACACCAGCCTGTGTGATCACAAGGTTTCAAAGGGATGTGGTATCAGGCATCATCAGAACAAAACAATCTTATCATTGCGAATGAGGGTGGAATGATGGATACAGACACAAAGCCCATTTGCAGTCCACTGGACAATCCCTTACAGAAGGGGGTCGAGGAAGAGATGAGCCAAGACAGGGTATGGGATAGCAACGATGAAACACAACTTTCCTCTAGTTCCTAAATGCTTCCTCTCCCCCCACTCTCATGATCCCAATTCTACCTTACAGATCTGGCTAGAGAATGTACACTGGGACAGATAGGAACAGGAAAAATGGGGAATCAGGGTGGATGGCCCTTTAGGACCAGTGTTGTGAGTGGAGGTACTGGGAGGGTGGGGGGAGGCTAGGTTGAAAAGAAGGAACCAAATACAAGGATCTACATTTAACCTCAACAGAAAAGGGGGTGAAGGGGGACATCAGACAGTGCAAGATATGACAAGATAATTAGTAAATTACCAAGGATTTATGAGGGAGGGGTAGCGCCCATGGATGGGGAGAAATGAGGAGCTGAGGCCAGAGGCTTGGGTGGAGAGTTGATATTTTGAGAATAATGAGGGCAATGATTGTACAAATGTGCTTCACACACTGATGTACATATCGATTGTGGTTAGTGTTTATGAGCCCCTAATAAAATGATAAAAAAAAACCCAAAACATCTGGGCAGAGGGCTCATGCAAGGATGATCTCAGGCTGGATTGCATCAGCAAAATCAGCTACTGTAGTTGCCTTACCCTGTGTCTATTCCTGTGTCAGGCATGAAGCTTAGGGTCCACAGCCCCAGGAGCTGGACAGGGAGGGAGGCGGGACTCTGAAGTCATTCCACAGGGGGAATGGTCCTCCTGTCCTGCAGGGCCCACCCTCCTCTTTAGTCCTGCTGTCAGGGGGCACCTCTTTCATGGAGTCCACACCATAGAGGTCTACAATTTATGGGGGATTGGCAGGAAGCCTCTGCTGATGCACACACCCCACCATCAAAACAGAATCCACCAGCCACTCATGTCCAGTCCTGCCGCCTCCAAAGAGCTTTCCTGGGTTTGTCTGATCCCTCTGGGGACAGATATACCTCGCTCCTTAGCTCTGCATGAGAAAGAATTCACGCCCAAACCTGGTTTGTGATCCAAGTGAGTTTTAGGGGAGTTAGGGAGGCATCATGGGCAACCCTGGTCAACCACAGTGGCTGAATTGAATTTACTTGACCTTGGTGGGTCAATGCATGTGCAGCGCCCACCCAGGTGTACCTGCCCTTCTTGGCCGGAAAACTGGACCTCTGAGCACGCACAGTATGCCACTCCTTCCTGGGCCGCTAGCTCAGCCTTCTGAGCAGGCGTAATGGACACCCCATTCCTGATGCTAGCTACCTAACATTTACACTCTGAAGAGATATGGACCCAAATCTTTGGGGTACTGGGCGACGACATCTCTAGCTACTTCCTGCTGGAAAAAGGAGCGTAGTGGGGCTTTGGGTCCATACCCTTCCTACTCTGCTGGGAGGAGTTGTCTATTCAGGGAAACCTTATCCAAGATGGATAAAGTTGAGGTGGTCCAGGAGATGATAGTAGTGGAGCTGGCACACCTGGTTCAGAGGCCTTGGTAACTTGAGAACTTCTGGAAAGACTAACGGACAAAAAAGTGAACAATTTAACTGAGACAAGTCTAAGATTGTGAGGTGGCAGTGCCCTTGAAATTAGGTGAGTATCACAGGAAGTAAATAAAAAATGTTAAGATTAGCAGGCATGTGTGTCTGTTCACTGTAAGTGCAGGAATGGGGATAAAAGCATTCATAATATCCCTAAGGATGTACAGGGTTTGGGCACTACTGGGTGCAGTGGGATCACTGATTCATTTATGATCCTAAGGTCTTCAACCTGCTGATAATACCTATCCATTTTTTAACCCTATAACGCCTTAATTGCAATTTGGGGGAAATTTTTTTTGTTTTTATTATTTACTTTCTTGGGTATCGATATATATAATATATATACACATTTTTAATGTTATGAAAACGTCATGCTCGGCATTATAGGGTTAAATGGCAATATTGGGGTACTACGGGGGAGTCAGCAATGATCAAAAGTAGAGTAATTGCCTAAGACATTTTTAATTTTCTTGGGTTCAATTTGAGTAAAAGTCTTGTCAATTACACTGGGACCAAATTCCCCTGGAACCTCTACTACGGGTAGAATGTTCAGGGAGGTTTCAGGGCTAGGAAATAGTAACCCCTACGTCCAGGATCTCTTAGGGCAGGGGTCCTCAAACTGTTTACATAGGGCGCCAGTTCACTGTTCCTCAGACCGTTAGAATGCCAGACTATAGTGTTTAGAAAACTTATGAATAAATTCCCATGCACCCTGCACATATCTTATTTTGAAGTTAAAACCAAATTAACGGGGTACAAACACCCCGCGGACAGGATCAATGTCCTTGGCTGTCCTTATGTGGCCCGCAGGCTGTAGTTTGAGGACCCCTGCTCTAGGCGCTCAAGAAGAGCATGTGGTTTCAACCCTAAAGCCTGGAGACTCCACAATTTTTTTAAGGGTGATTGGGCAGAAGGAGTCCCTGATGGGCCCATGCAAGATTTGTTTTCCCTCCCCCTATTTCTCAGAGTTCATAGTTATGGTTATGGGGAACCAGTACATCCTGATCTGATCCCTTAAATTCATGTGTGGATTGACATTGCCACTAATAAGCCAGCCTATATAAAAGACTTATTCCCTCCCCCAACAGAAAGGGTTCTTGTTTCCAAGAGTCAGGAAACAAGGCAGGACTGGAAAAACAACAGGTCCAAGTTCCAAAAACCACCAAGGTGGAGGCCATCCCTCTGCCCCCCCTCCCTGTAGCCTCCCCTCCCCACCCCCCTCCCCCCTGTCCCCTCCCCTCCCCACCCCCTTTCCTCCCTGTCTCCTCCCCACCCCCCTCCCTGTCACCTCCCCTCCCCTCCCCACCCCCCTCCCTGGCACCTCCCCTTTGGTACCACTTCCACCCTATCAGTTCCCAGGAGGCTGGAGAGTGAGAATTACAACCCCTTTTTAAGTCATCCCCCAACACGGGCACTAGGGCTGGCATGTCTTTTCAACACCCCCCCACCCCAGCCCCCAGAAGAATCACCTGGCAGCAGTTTTTCTCCTCTTAAGGCAAGCAGGCCCAACACCTGGGGAAGACCCCCGAGTCCTTTTTTGGGGGGATATGTCTCCTTTTCTTCCAGGGATTTGTACAACTGGAATCAATAAAAATCCCTATTTCTGACAACACACAAGGCCTGATTTCTTTTTTTTTTCCCTTTTCTTGTTTTACATTTTATTAGGGGCTCATACAACTCTTATCACAATCCATACATATACATACAACAATTGTATAAAGCACATCTTCACATTCTTTGCCCCAATCATTCTCAAAGCATTTGCTCTCTACTTAAGCCCTTTGCATCAGGTCCTCTTTTTTCCCCCCCTCCCTCCCCATTCCCCCCTGCCTCATGTGCCCTTGGTAATTTATACATTGTTATTTTGTAAAGGTCTGATTTCTTTGCTAGAAACGCTTTTCCATACTTAAAAGCCCACCTCTGACACCTGGGAGCAACTTCCCCAGGTGCTGTTCACAACAGAGGAATGGGAGCCCATCCAGAGAGAGGCCCAGAAAGCAGTCAATGGACCTGATGGTCAGCCAGAGGGCACTGCCCACTTGAGGCAAACTCTTTTTCCCACTGCACGGAACAATGTGAGATCCAAACTCCTAGCAAGGCCCGCAGGGCTTAACCAGGTATCACCAGTTTCTCCTGCAGGGCCTCAATGGAACAGCTAGGAAACCTATGAATTTATCTAAGGTCAGTGAGAATTTGTCAAACCCCTACAAAAGAATGTCCGCCTGTCTTTTCAGAGTGGCTGATGGAAGCCTTCGGGCTTTATATCCCTATCGACCCGGAAGCCCCCAAGAACAGGAGAGCTATTTAAATATTGCCTTTTTTACTCAGTCTACCTCAGACATGAAAAAGAAATGGGAAGGGTTTGAAGGGAAAAATCTTAGTGATTTGGTAGAAGTGGCTCAGCAGGTGTATAACAACAGAGATGACCCTACCATGACAGAAGAGACAAAGAAACTAGCTAAAATACTAGTAATTGCCATGAGAGACCCCAGAGGCTCCGGAAAAGGAGATCAGGGCCCACACACAGAGAGGCTGACCTGTGTGTACCGCCAAGCCCTGAGGAAGGATCAATGTGCCTACTACAGAAAAGAAGGACATTGGAAAAATCAGTGCCTTGATAACCCCAGGAGAGGCGGATGACCTTCCACTAGAGCGGATGAGCCTCATCCTCACCTAGAAAAACCCAAGCGAGAGACACTAATGCTTGAAGAAGCTGAATGAAGATGTCAGGGCTCTGTTTCACTTGGCCTATAGGAACCGGGCTAACTTTCCTAGAAAGAGGCCATCCAGTAAATTTCTTGGTGGACACAGGGGCCACCTTCTTGGTTTTGGAAAAGAAAAGACTACAGGTGCATTGTCAAAAGGAAAGATTTAAGTACAGGGGACACATGGCAGACCCAAGCACACCCATGGACAACAGCCTCAATAACAGATTTAGCACGAGACACAGGTACACACTCCTTCCTGGCAATGCCTCAATGTCCCTTTCCCCTAATTGGTCATGACTTATTGCAAAAAATGGCGGCCATAATTACTTTTTCATCTGCTACATCCACCTTAACCCTTGAAGTTGAAAATGCAAAGGTTTTGCTCCCCGCTCCATTGTCAGAGGGATATGTGTTTTATCAAGGAGCAGAAGAGACCTCCTCAAAGGAACTTCTTGGTAATAGTTAAAAGATATACCTTTTGTTTGGGCAGAGGACAACCTACCAGACCTTGCTGAACATCAGGTGCCTGGGGTCGTACAACTTCTGAGCTCAGCCACACTGGTGTGTCAGGGAAAACCCTCCTCCCGGGAAAGCAAAGGTGGATATTGCTGTTCACATATGCAGACTCAAAAGGACAGGCATTTTGGTGCCCTGCAAGTCCACATGGAATGCTCCCCTCCTGCCCCTGCAGAAGCCAGGAACTGAGGACTTCCAACTGGTGCAGGATCTCGGAGAGGTAAATGCGAGGGTAGAAACTGTCCACCCCACGTACCAAACCCCGAGACCCTCCTGAGTACTATTGCGTCAAACTGAATTTGTTACACTGTTTTGGACTTAAAGGATGCTTTGCTCTCCATACCCTTGTCCCTCATACGTCAACCCAGTGAAGACTTACAGGAATACAAGGAGGAACACCCCAAAACCACCCTGCTCCAATATGCAGATGACCTCCTCCTGGCCTCTGAAACCATGAAGTAATGCCAAAGGGCTACCAAGGACCTGTTAATTGTCCTTAGGCAATTGGGGTACAGGGTGTCTGCAAGAGAGGCTCAACTGTGTGTTCATAAAGCTGTATGCCTAGGCTACCAACTGGAGGAGGGAAAACGGACCTTGTCCCCCAGCCGCATTGAGGTGATCCTCAAAATCCCAGTACGTGAGACTAACAGGCAGGTGCAAGAGTTTCTAGGAGCTGTGAGGTACTGTCCATTGTGGAATTTGTGATTTGCAAAAATAACCAACCCCCTATGTGCAAGTACTGGGGAAAGGAAAAAGAACTTAAATGGACTGAAGTAGAATAGCAAGCCTTTGAATCCTTAAAAAAGTCGCTCATATGGGCACCCTCTCTTCCCCTTCCAGACATAGAAAAGCCCTTCCAATCGTCTATCTGTGAGGCCAGAGGCACAGCAAAAGGAGTGCTAACTCAGAACTTGCGGCCATGGAAGAGACGTGTGGCCGATCTTTCAAAGAAACTGGACTCTGTAGCTGCAGGATGGCCAAGCTGCATGCGAGCTGACGCTGCCACGGCCATCCTAGTCATAGAAGCTAGGAAGCTTACACTGGGACAGGATATTGCTGTGGTAGGGGGACCTATGGCTGAACCACTCCTAACCAGTCCCCCAGACCGGTGGATCTCCAACACCAGGATTATACCATCAATCCCGACACAACTGCTGAAGCCAAAGCAGGTGAACAAGTAAATGTGAAAAAAGCTGATGGTGCCCGGCTATCAAAAGAGATAGTGTCTGGGGTCTTAAAGGCTTGAAGATAAACAAGCGGCCATCTAGCTCAGAAGCAACAAAGCCCACATGGAAGAAGAACACACCAGCCTGTGTGATCACGTGTTCTCGAAGGGATCAGTTATCAGGCATCAAAGAACAAAAAATCATATCACTGGCTGCACACCTCCATGATGCGATCGCCGAAGACAAACGGGTACATAAGCAAATGTAGCGAAGAAAGCTGATGGTGCCTGGCTATCGAAAGAGATAGTGTCTGGGGTCTTAAAGGCTTGAAGGTGAACAAGTGGCCATCTAGCTCAGAAGCAACAAAGCCCACATGGAAGAAGCACACCAGCCTGTGCGATCACGACGTGCCAAAGGGATCAGGTATAAGGCATCATCCAGAATAAAAAAATACCATAGTGAATGAAGGGGGAAGTGTAGAGTGGAGACCCAAAGCCCATTTGTTGGCCACTGGAGATCCCCTCACAGAGGGGTCTAGGGGAAGAGATGAGTCAGTCAGGGTGCGATGTAGCACCGATGAAGAAAACATCTCCCTCAGTTCCTAAATGCTTCCTCCAACCAACTACCATGATCCAAATTCTACCTTGCAAGTCTGGATAGAGCAGAGGCTGTATACACTGGTACATACAGGAGCTGGAGACACAGGGAATCCAGGGTGGATGATACCTTCAGGACCAGGGGTGTGAGGGGCGATACTGGGAGAGTAGAGGGTGAGTGGGTTGGAAAAGGGGAATTGATTATAAGGATCTACATTTGACATCCTCCCTGGGGGGCGGACAACAGAAAAGGGGGTGAAGGGAGAGGCCAGATAGGGCAAGATATAACAAAATAATAATTTATAAATTATCAAGGGCTCATGAGGGATGGGGAAAAAAAGAGGACCTGATGCAAAGGGAGAGCAAATGCTTTGAAATTGATTAGGGCAAAGAATGTAGAGATGTGCTTTATACAATTGATGTATGTATATGTGTGGATTGTGGTAAGAGTTGTATGAGCCCCTAGAAAAATGTTTTAAAAAAAGAAACAAAGAAAAGTAAATAAAGTAGCTATGAACTATAAATGAACTAGCTGATATTGCGGGTGGGGGGTAGGCTGTGCAGACGTAGCCCAAGGGAAAATCCCGAAGGAAATGGATGTTCAGAAGGCTTTCGAGAACAACAATAGTAGTTTCTGTTCAACTAAGAATGGCTAACACCAATACCCCACTTCTGTACTCTGCCCGCTAGCACACCTGCTCATTACAAAATTATGAAAACATTTGGAAAATTAAACTGGGGGCTGTTCAGTCACCTCTCAAGAGGGGCGACAGTCCCTGCACAGGAAATAAAACCTTTTCTGTTGAACTTGCCGGCTGTCTGAGTTGTTTTCTATCTGGGAATGAACAGTGGCTACAACATTTGCAGGTGCACCGAGATCCGACTGCCACTGTGTGAGCCTGCTTAGAAAGGAGACCTCCTTTATAGGAGTGCTCTTCCCAGAACTAGGGGATTTCTGATTTCTCTAGGGAAGAGGTCCTTAAAGTCATTAAACAGGGACCAGTTCACTGTCCTTCCGACCCGTTGGAGGGCCGGACTATAGTATGCGGACTATATGCACACTGCACATTTGTTTTGAAGTTAAAATTAAAACCAAACAACCGAGGCACAAACACCTCGCGGACAGGATCAATGTCCTCGGCTGTCGGCATGCGGCCCGCAGGCTGTAGTTTGAGGACCCCTGCTCTAGGCGCTCACGAGGAGCATGTGGTTTCAACCCTAAAGCCTGGAGACTCCACAATTTGTTTAAGGGTGTTTGGGCAGAAGGAGTCCCTGATTGGCCCATGCAAGACTTGTTTTCCCTCCCCCTATTTCTCAGAGTTCATAGTTATGGTTATTGGGAACCAGGACATCCCAATGTGATCCCTAAGATTGATGTGTGGATTGACATGGCCACTAATAAGCCAGCATATATAAAAAACTTACTTCCTCACTCAACAGAAAGGGTTCATGTTTCCAAGATTTCAGGAAGCGTGGTAGGACTGGGAAAAGAACATGTCCAAGTTCCTAAAACCACCAAGGTGGAAGCCGTCCCTCCCCATCACCCTCCCTGTTGGCTTTATCCCATTTTGCAGGAGGACTCTGGAAATGGGAGAGCTGGCTTCCGACCCGTTGGTACCAATGACACCCTATCAGGTTCCCAGGGGGTATAGAGAAATACTTACAACCCCTTTTTGAGTCCCCAACACACACACACTAGGGCTGGCATGTCTTCTCAACCCCCCGAGAAGGATCACTTGGCAGCAGCCATTCTCTCAAGGCAAGCAGGCCCAACACCTGGGGAAGACCCCCCGAGTCCCTTTTTGGGGATATGTTCCCTTTTCTTTCAGGGATTTGTAAAATTGGAATCAACAAAATCCCCTTTTCTGACAACCCACAAGGTCCGATTTCATTGCTAGAAATGGTTTTCCATATGCATTAGCCCACCTCGGACAATTGCCAGCAACTTCTCCAAGTGCTGTTCACAACAGAGGAACGAGAGCCCTTCCAGAGAGAGGCCCAGAAGGCAGTCAATGGACCTGATGGTCAGCCAGCAGGCACTCCCACTGACAGAAACGCTTTTTGCCACTGCACGAACAATGTGGGATCCAAACTCCTCAAAAGGCCAATAGGGCTTAACCAGGTATCACCAGTTTCTCTTGCAGGGCCTCAATGGAACACCTAGGAAACCTCTGAATTTATCTAAGGTCAGTGAGAATTTTCAGACCCCTACAAGAGAATGTCCGCCTGCCTTTTCAGAGTGGCTGATGGAAGCCTTCGGGCTTTATATTCCTATAGACCCGGAGGCCCCCAGGAACAGAAGGGCAATAAATGTTGCCTTTATTACTCAGTCCGCCTCAGACATGAAAAAGAAATGGGAAAGGTTTGAAGGGAAAAATCTTAGTGATTTGGTAGAAGTGGCTCAGCGGGTATATAACAACAGAGATGACCCTACCACGACAGAGCCAAGAAACTAGCTAAAATACTAGTAATGGCCATGAGAGACTCCAGAAGCTCAGGGAAAGGAGATCATGGCTCACTCACAGAGAGACTGACCTGTGGGCACCGCCAAGCCCTGAGGAAGGATCAAAGTGCCTACTACAGAAAAGAAGGACATTGGGGAAATCAGTGCCTTGAAAACCCCAGGAGAGGTGGACGACCCACCACTAGAGAGGATGGCCCTCATCCTCACCTAGAAACACCCAAGTGAGAGACAATAATGCTTGAAGATGCTGAATTAAGGTGTCAGGGCTCTGTTTCACTTGGCCCCCAGGATCCCAGGCTAACTCCAAGGAGGTGGCTATCCAGTAAATTTCTTAGTGGACACAGGAACTGCCTTCTCAGGTTCAACTAAGAGTACGGGCGCATTGTCAAAAGGAAAGATTTGAATAACAGTCAGTATATAGGATTGCTTCCAGAGATAACGCACATAGAAGGTTTGCATGGAGGTTGGGTGAGCTTCCCAAGACATCAAGGTAAAAATATCTATCTGCCCTTTGTCCCAGTTAGCCATATGATGTTCATGGCAATGGCTCCTGGCTTGGCTGCTGAGCCAGTGAAACTGTTTTAACAAGAGATGAGACGGTGGCCTGTGGCCATCAGTGGAAGGACAAAATCTCCACAGTGGGCTTCCTGTGTCAGTATGAAGCCACAAATATCACTTCTTGGATGTTATCGTTGTCCTGGCTCAGAATCGCCACCCCAGGTCTAGAACGCGCCTGACAGGTACGCACTATTTGAATCAGGCTCTGGTTAGCCCCTCTTGATCACTTGGTGACACGGGAGTCTGGACAATGGAGTTCCTTTACTTTCCAGATGAGAAAGCTCACTCAAAAAGACACAGGTGTTGACCCACAGGCACACAACTAGTTAACAACAAAGCCATATTCACAACCAATGTTTGGAGTCAGAGATCTGAGTCCCACATACCTGTGCCCAGCCGAGAAGTCACTCTCTCCTGGACCCCCAAAACATCTGAGCAGATCCTCCCCCACCCCCTCAAAGAAAATTTTATTTCCAAGGATGGCACTGATTCTGCATCTCTGGGAGAGTGACATATCTGATCAGAGCATATGGAGCCGATGAAGGGGAAGGAGGGGAGAGTGGAGCACACTGTTCCACCAGGCCTTGAGGATGATGTTACCACTCAGAAAGCCAGCCCATACAGAAGACCACATGGCTAGCCCCATGATGAGACACAACGTCCCTCAAAAATCCATAGCCCTAGAGGGGACAACACTGGAGACTCAGTGTGGGAATTGCGCCCAAACTGATCCTGCCACACCGAGGCATAACACGAAGGGGTGCAGAAGTGCAAGGAAACAGAGCAGCATGGTCCACCGGATTGCCAAAGGAGGACTTTGGGGCCAGGACATGGTGCACCAACAGACTGGACTGGAAAACACTCCAAAAGGACAACAAACAGTCTTTGAACTGACTACAAGCTTTTCTTTCTTGTTGTGTTTTCTTTTATTGTCATTGGATTATGGTTGTTTTGTTGCGTTTAGTGTTTGGTTTTGCTCTGTCTAATTTTGTGCATGTTAGTTCATCTACATGTCTGTCTAAATAAGATAGGCTGGATGAACAATCTGGAAGAGGAAAAAAAAGGGACCATCACTTCCGGGGAGACATGGGAGAGAGGGATGTGTGGGAAAAGGTAATGGTGTTAAGAAACCCAGAGACAAGGGAACAAGTGATGCAAATCGGTGGTGAGGGGGGATATAGGAGGCCTGGTAGGGAGTGATCAAGGAAATGGAACCAAGAGGAATTACTGGAACCCAAATGAAACTGAGCATGGCAGTGGGCACATGAGGAAAATCAAAGGGATTAGAAAAGCAAGCTAGGAAGCAGGGGCCATTTATAGAGGTCGAAAAAAAGGCATGTACATATGAGCATTTGGAAATAGATTTTTGTCCATATATTTATAGGTTTCGTATTAAGGTAGCAGATGGACATTGGGCCTCCACTCAAGTACTCCCTCATTGCAAGAATATTTTGTTCTATTAAATTGCCATTCTATGCTGCTCACCTTCCCTACACGATCACTGCAGACAAAACTGTTGCAATAGCAAATGTGGTCAAGAAAGCTGATGGTGACCAGCTATCAAAATATATGGCATCTGAGGTCTTAAAGGCTTGAAGGTAAACAAACTGCCATCTAGCTCAGAAGAAACAAAGCCCACATGGCAGAAGCACACCAGCCTGTGTGATCACAAGGTTTCAAAGGGATGTGGTATCAGGCATCATCAGAACAAAACAATCTTATCATTGCGAATGAGGGTGGAATGATGGATACAGACACAAAGCCCATTTGCAGTCCACTGGACAATCCCTTACAGAAGGGGGTCGAGGAAGAGATGAGCCAAGACAGGGTATGGGATAGCAACGATGAAACACAACTTTCCTCTAGTTCCTAAATGCTTCCTCTCCCCCCACTCTCATGATCCCAATTCTACCTTACAGATCTGGCTAGAGAATGTACACTGGGACAGATAGGAACAGGAAAAATGGGGAATCAGGGTGGATGGCCCTTTAGGACCAGTGTTGTGAGTGGAGGTACTGGGAGGGTGGGGGGAGGCTAGGTTGAAAAGAAGGAACCAAATACAAGGATCTACATTTAACCTCAACAGAAAAGGGGGTGAAGGGGGACATCAGACAGTGCAAGATATGACAAGATAATTAGTAAATTACCAAGGATTTATGAGGGAGGGGTAGCGCCCATGGATGGGGAGAAATGAGGAGCTGAGGCCAGAGGCTTGGGTGGAGAGTTGATATTTTGAGAATAATGAGGGCAATGATTGTACAAATGTGCTTCACACACTGATGTACATATCGATTGTGGTTAGTGTTTATGAGCCCCTAATAAAATGATAAAAAAAAACCCAAAACATCTGGGCAGAGGGCTCATGCAAGGATGATCTCAGGCTGGATTGCATCAGCAAAATCAGCTACTGTAGTTGCCTTACCCTGTGTCTATTCCTGTGTCAGGCATGAAGCTTAGGGTCCACAGCCCCAGGAGCTGGACAGGGAGGGAGGCGGGACTCTGAAGTCATTCCACAGGGGGAATGGTCCTCCTGTCCTGCAGGGCCCACCCTCCTCTTTAGTCCTGCTGTCAGGGGGCACCTCTTTCATGGAGTCCACACCATAGAGGTCTACAATTTATGGGGGATTGGCAGGAAGCCTCTGCTGATGCACACACCCCACCATCAAAACAGAATCCACCAGCCACTCATGTCCAGTCCTGCCGCCTCCAAAGAGCTTTCCTGGGTTTGTCTGATCCCTCTGGGGACAGATATACCTCGCTCCTTAGCTCTGCATGAGAAAGAATTCACGCCCAAACCTGGTTTGTGATCCAAGTGAGTTTTAGGGGAGTTAGGGAGGCATCATGGGCAACCCTGGTCAACCCCAGTGGCTGAATTGAATTTACTTGACCTTGGTGGGTCAATGCATGTGCAGCGCCCACCCAGGTGTACCTGCCCTTCTTGGCCGGAAAACTGGACCTCTGAGCACGCACAGTATGCCACTCCTTCCTGGGCCGCTAGCTCAGCCTTCTGAGCAGGCGTAATGGACACCCCATTCCTGATGCTAGCTACCTAACATTTACACTCTGAAGAGATATGGACCCAAATCTTTGGGGTACTGGGCGACGACATCTCTAGCTACTTCCTGCTGGAAAAAGGAGCGTAGTGGGGCTTTGGGTCCATACCCTTCCTACTCTGCTGGGAGGAGTTGTCTATTCAGGGAAACCTTATCCAAGATGGATAAAGTTGAGGTGGTCCAGGAGATGATAGTAGTGGAGCTGGCACACCTGGTTCAGAGGCCTTGGTAACTTGAGAACTTCTGGAAAGACTAACGGACAAAAAAGTGAACAATTTAACTGAGACAAGTCTAAGATTGTGAGGTGGCAGTGCCCTTGAAATTAGGTGAGTATCACAGGAAGTAAATAAAAAATGTTAAGATTAGCAGGCATGTGTGTCTGTTCACTGTAAGTGCAGGAATGGGGATAAAAGCATTCATAATATCCCTAAGGATGTACAGGGTTTGGGCACTACTGGGTGCAGTGGGATCACTGATTCATTTATGATCCTAAGGTCTTCAACCTGCTGATAATACCTATCCATTTTTTAACCCTATAACGCCTTAATTGCAATTTGGGGGAAATTTTTTTTGTTTTTATTATTTACTTTCTTGGGTATCGATATATATAATATATATACACATTTTTAATGTTATGAAAACGTCATGCTCGGCATTATAGGGTTAAATGGCAATATTGGGGTACTACGGGGGAGTCAGCAATGATCAAAAGTAGAGTAATTGCCTAAGACATTTTTAATTTTCTTGGGTTCAATTTGAGTAAAAGTCTTGTCAATTACACTGGGACCAAATTCCCCTGGAACCTCTACTACGGGTAGAATGTTCAGGGAGGTTTCAGGGCTAGGAAATAGTAACCCCTACGTCCAGGATCTCTTAGGGCAGGGGTCCTCAAACTGTTTACATAGGGCGCCAGTTCACTGTTCCTCAGACCGTTAGAATGCCAGACTATAGTGTTTAGAAAACTTATGAATAAATTCCCATGCACCCTGCACATATCTTATTTTGAAGTTAAAACCAAATTAACGGGGTACAAACACCCCGCGGACAGGATCAATGTCCTTGGCTGTCCTTATGTGGCCCGCAGGCTGTAGTTTGAGGACCCCTGCTCTAGGCGCTCAAGAAGAGCATGTGGTTTCAACCCTAAAGCCTGGAGACTCCACAATTTTTTTAAGGGTGATTGGGCAGAAGGAGTCCCTGATGGGCCCATGCAAGATTTGTTTTCCCTCCCCCTATTTCTCAGAGTTCATAGTTATGGTTATGGGGAACCAGTACATCCTGATCTGATCCCTTAAATTCATGTGTGGATTGACATTGCCACTAATAAGCCAGCCTATATAAAAGACTTATTCCCTCCCCCAACAGAAAGGGTTCTTGTTTCCAAGAGTCAGGAAACAAGGCAGGACTGGAAAAACAACAGGTCCAAGTTCCAAAAACCACCAAGGTGGAGGCCATCCCTCTGCCCCCCCTCCCTGTAGCCTCCCCTCCCCACCCCCCTCCCCCCTGTCCCCTCCCCTCCCCACCCCCTTTCCTCCCTGTCTCCTCCCCACCCCCCTCCCTGTCACCTCCCCTCCCCTCCCCACCCCCCTCCCTGGCACCTCCCCTTTGGTACCACTTCCACCCTATCAGTTCCCAGGAGGCTGGAGAGTGAGAATTACAACCCCTTTTTAAGTCATCCCCCAACACGGGCACTAGGGCTGGCATGTCTTTTCAACACCCCCCCACCCCAGCCCCCAGAAGAATCACCTGGCAGCAGTTTTTCTCCTCTTAAGGCAAGCAGGCCCAACACCTGGGGAAGACCCCCGAGTCCTTTTTTGGGGGGATATGTCTCCTTTTCTTCCAGGGATTTGTACAATTGGAATCAATAAAAATCCCTATTTCTGACAACACACAAGGCCTGATTTCTTTTTTTTTTCCCTTTTCTTGTTTTACATTTTATTAGGGGCTCATACAACTCTTATCACAATCCATACATATACATACAACAATTGTATAAAGCACATCTTCACATTCTTTGCCCCAATCATTCTCAAAGCATTTGCTCTCTACTTAAGCCCTTTGCATCAGGTCCTCTTTTTTCCCCCCCTCCCTCCCCATTCCCCCCTGCCTCATGTGCCCTTGGTAATTTATACATTGTTATTTTGTAAAGGTCTGATTTCTTTGCTAGAAACGCTTTTCCATACTTAAAAGCCCACCTCTGACACCTGGGAGCAACTTCCCCAGGTGCTGTTCACAACAGAGGAATGGGAGCCCATCCAGAGAGAGGCCCAGAAAGCAGTCAATGGACCTGATGGTCAGCCAGAGGGCACTGCCCACTTGAGGCAAACTCTTTTTCCCACTGCACGGAACAATGTGAGATCCAAACTCCTAGCAAGGCCCGCAGGGCTTAACCAGGTATCACCAGTTTCTCCTGCAGGGCCTCAATGGAACAGCTAGGAAACCTATGAATTTATCTAAGGTCAGTGAGAATTTGTCAAACCCCTACAAAAGAATGTCCGCCTGTCTTTTCAGAGTGGCTGATGGAAGCCTTCGGGCTTTATATCCCTATTGACCCGGAAGCCCCCAAGAACAGGAGAGCTATTTAAATATTGCCTTTTTTACTCAGTCTACCTCAGACATGAAAAAGAAATGGGAAGGGTTTGAAGGGAAAAATCTTAGTGATTTGGTAGAAGTGGCTCAGCAGGTGTATAACAACAGAGATGACCCTACCATGACAGAAGAGACAAAGAAACTAGCTAAAATACTAGTAATTGCCATGAGAGACCCCAGAGGCTCCAGAAAAGGAGATCAGGGCCCACACACAGAGAGGCTGACCTGTGTGTACCGCCAAGCCCTGAGGAAGGATCAATGTGCCTACTACAGAAAAGAAGGACATTGGAAAAATCAGTGCCTTGATAACCCCAGGAGAGGCGGATGACCTTCCACTAGAGCGGATGAGCCTCATCCTCACCTAGAAAAACCCAAGCGAGAGACACTAATGCTTGAAGAAGCTGAATGAAGATGTCAGGGCTCTGTTTCACTTGGCCTATAGGAACCGGGCTAACTTTCCTAGAAAGAGGCCATCCAGTAAATTTCTTGGTGGACACAGGGGCCACCTTCTTGGTTTTGGAAAAGAAAAGACTACAGGTGCATTGTCAAAAGGAAAGATTTAAGTACAGGGGACACATGGCAGACCCAAGCACACCCATGGACAACAGCCTCAATAACAGATTTAGCACGAGACACAGGTACACACTCCTTCCTGGCAATGCCTCAATGTCCCTTTCCCCTAATTGGTCATGACTTATTGCAAAAAATGGCGGCCATAATTACTTTTTCATCTGCTACATCCACCTTAACCCTTGAAGTTGAAAATGCAAAGGTTTTGCTCCCCGCTCCATTGTCAGAGGGATATGTGTTTTATCAAGGAGCAGAAGAGACCTCCTCAAAGGAACTTCTTGGTAATAGTTAAAAGATATACCTTTTGTTTGGGCAGAGGACAACCTACCAGACCTTGCTGAACATCAGGTGCCTGGGGTCGTACAACTTCTGAGCTCAGCCACACTGGTGTGTCAGGGAAAACCCTCCTCCCGGGAAAGCAAAGGTGGATATTGCTGTTCACATATGCAGACTCAAAAGGACAGGCATTTTGGTGCCCTGCAAGTCCACATGGAATGCTCCCCTCCTGCCCCTGCAGAAGCCAGGAACTGAGGACTTCCAACTGGTGCAGGATCTCGGAGAGGTAAATGCGAGGGTAGAAACTGTCCACCCCACGTACCAAACCCCGAGACCCTCCTGAGTACTATTGCGTCAAACTGAATTTGTTACACTGTTTTGGACTTAAAGGATGCTTTGCTCTCCATACCCTTGTCCCTCATACGTCAACCCAGTGAAGACTTACAGGAATACAAGGAGGAACACCCCAAAACCACCCTGCTCCAATATGCAGATGACCTCCTCCTGGCCTCTGAAACCATGAAGTAATGCCAAAGGGCTACCAAGGACCTGTTAATTGTCCTTAGGCAATTGGGGTACAGGGTGTCTGCAAGAGAGGCTCAACTGTGTGTTCATAAAGCTGTATGCCTAGGCTACCAACTGGAGGAGGGAAAACGGACCTTGTCCCCCAGCCGCATTGAGGTGATCCTCAAAATCCCAGTACGTGAGACTAACAGGCAGGTGCAAGAGTTTCTAGGAGCTGTGAGGTACTGTCCATTGTGGAATTTGTGATTTGCAAAAATAACCAACCCCCTATGTGCAAGTACTGGGGAAAGGAAAAAGAACTTAAATGGACTGAAGTAGAATAGCAAGCCTTTGAATCCTTAAAAAAGTCGCTCATATGGGCACCCTCTCTTCCCCTTCCAGACATAGAAAAGCCCTTCCAATCGTCTATCTGTGAGGCCAGAGGCACAGCAAAAGGAGTGCTAACTCAGAACTTGCGGCCATGGAAGAGACGTGTGGCCGATCTTTCAAAGAAACTGGACTCTGTAGCTGCAGGATGGCCAAGCTGCATGCGAGCTGACGCTGCCACGGCCATCCTAGTCATAGAAGCTAGGAAGCTTACACTGGGACAGGATATTGCTGTGGTAGGGGGACCTATGGCTGAACCACTCCTAACCAGTCCCCCAGACCGGTGGATCTCCAACACCAGGATTATACCATCAATCCCGACACAACTGCTGAAGCCAAAGCAGGTGAACAAGTAAATGTGAAAAAAGCTGATGGTGCCCGGCTATCAAAAGAGATAGTGTCTGGGGTCTTAAAGGCTTGAAGATAAACAAGCGGCCATCTAGCTCAGAAGCAACAAAGCCCACATGGAAGAAGAACACACCAGCCTGTGTGATCACGTGTTCTCGAAGGGATCAGTTATCAGGCATCAAAGAACAAAAAATCATATCACTGGCTGCACACCTCCATGATGCGATCGCCGAAGACAAACGGGTACATAAGCAAATGTAGCGAAGAAAGCTGATGGTGCCTGGCTATCGAAAGAGATAGTGTCTGGGGTCTTAAAGGCTTGAAGGTGAACAAGTGGCCATCTAGCTCAGAAGCAACAAAGCCCACATGGAAGAAGCACACCAGCCTGTGCGATCACGACGTGCCAAAGGGATCAGGTATAAGGCATCATCCAGAATAAAAAAATACCATAGTGAATGAAGGGGGAAGTGTAGAGTGGAGACCCAAAGCCCATTTGTTGGCCACTGGAGATCCCCTCACAGAGGGGTCTAGGGGAAGAGATGAGTCAGTCAGGGTGCGATGTAGCACCGATGAAGAAAACATCTCCCTCAGTTCCTAAATGCTTCCTCCAACCAACTACCATGATCCAAATTCTACCTTGCAAGTCTGGATAGAGCAGAGGCTGTATACACTGGTACATACAGGAGCTGGAGACACAGGGAATCCAGGGTGGATGATACCTTCAGGACCAGGGGTGTGAGGGGCGATACTGGGAGAGTAGAGGGTGAGTGGGTTGGAAAAGGGGAATTGATTATAAGGATCTACATTTGACATCCTCCCTGGGGGGCGGACAACAGAAAAGGGGGTGAAGGGAGAGGCCAGATAGGGCAAGATATAACAAAATAATAATTTATAAATTATCAAGGGCTCATGAGGGATGGGGAAAAAAAGAGGACCTGATGCAAAGGGAGAGCAAATGCTTTGAAATTGATTAGGGCAAAGAATGTAGAGATGTGCTTTATACAATTGATGTATGTATATGTGTGGATTGTGGTAAGAGTTGTATGAGCCCCTAGAAAAATGTTTTAAAAAAAGAAACAAAGAAAAGTAAATAAAGTAGCTATGAACTATAAATGAACTAGCTGATATTGCGGGTGGGGGGTAGGCTGTGCAGACGTAGCCCAAGGGAAAATCCCGAAGGAAATGGATGTTCAGAAGGCTTTCGAGAACAACAATAGTAGTTTCTGTTCAACTAAGAATGGCTAACACCAATACCCCACTTCTGTACTCTGCCCGCTAGCACACCTGCTCATTACAAAATTATGAAAACATTTGGAAAATTAAACTGGGGGCTGTTCAGTCACCTCTCAAGAGGGGCGACAGTCCCTGCACAGGAAATAAAACCTTTTCTGTTGAACTTGCCGGCTGTCTGAGTTGTTTTCTATCTGGGAATGAACAGTGGCTACAACATTTGCAGGTGCACCGAGATCCGACTGCCACTGTGTGAGCCTGCTTAGAAAGGAGACCTCCTTTATAGGAGTGCTCTTCCCAGAACTAGGGGATTTCTGATTTCTCTAGGGAAGAGGTCCTTAAAGTCATTAAACAGGGACCAGTTCACTGTCCTTCCGACCCGTTGGAGGGCCGGACTATAGTATGCGGACTATATGCACACTGCACATTTGTTTTGAAGTTAAAATTAAAACCAAACAACCGAGGCACAAACACCTCGCGGACAGGATCAATGTCCTCGGCTGTCGGCATGCGGCCCGCAGGCTGTAGTTTGAGGACCCCTGCTCTAGGCGCTCACGAGGAGCATGTGGTTTCAACCCTAAAGCCTGGAGACTCCACAATTTGTTTAAGGGTGTTTGGGCAGAAGGAGTCCCTGATTGGCCCATGCAAGACTTGTTTTCCCTCCCCCTATTTCTCAGAGTTCATAGTTATGGTTATTGGGAACCAGGACATCCCAATGTGATCCCTAAGATTGATGTGTGGATTGACATGGCCACTAATAAGCCAGCATATATAAAAAACTTACTTCCTCACTCAACAGAAAGGGTTCATGTTTCCAAGATTTCAGGAAGCGTGGTAGGACTGGGAAAAGAACATGTCCAAGTTCCTAAAACCACCAAGGTGGAAGCCGTCCCTCCCCATCACCCTCCCTGTTGGCTTTATCCCATTTTGCAGGAGGACTCTGGAAATGGGAGAGCTGGCTTCCGACCCGTTGGTACCAATGACACCCTATCAGGTTCCCAGGGGGTATAGAGAAATACTTACAACCCCTTTTTGAGTCCCCAACACACACACACTAGGGCTGGCATGTCTTCTCAACCCCCCGAGAAGGATCACTTGGCAGCAGCCATTCTCTCAAGGCAAGCAGGCCCAACACCTGGGGAAGACCCCCCGAGTCCCTTTTTGGGGATATGTTCCCTTTTCTTTCAGGGATTTGTAAAATTGGAATCAACAAAATCCCCTTTTCTGACAACCCACAAGGTCCGATTTCATTGCTAGAAATGGTTTTCCATATGCATTAGCCCACCTCGGACAATTGCCAGCAACTTCTCCAAGTGCTGTTCACAACAGAGGAACGAGAGCCCTTCCAGAGAGAGGCCCAGAAGGCAGTCAATGGACCTGATGGTCAGCCAGCAGGCACTCCCACTGACAGAAACGCTTTTTGCCACTGCACGAACAATGTGGGATCCAAACTCCTCAAAAGGCCAATAGGGCTTAACCAGGTATCACCAGTTTCTCTTGCAGGGCCTCAATGGAACACCTAGGAAACCTCTGAATTTATCTAAGGTCAGTGAGAATTTTCAGACCCCTACAAGAGAATGTCCGCCTGCCTTTTCAGAGTGGCTGATGGAAGCCTTCGGGCTTTATATTCCTATAGACCCGGAGGCCCCCAGGAACAGAAGGGCAATAAATGTTGCCTTTATTACTCAGTCCGCCTCAGACATGAAAAAGAAATGGGAAAGGTTTGAAGGGAAAAATCTTAGTGATTTGGTAGAAGTGGCTCAGCGGGTATATAACAACAGAGATGACCCTACCACGACAGAGCCAAGAAACTAGCTAAAATACTAGTAATGGCCATGAGAGACTCCAGAAGCTCAGGGAAAGGAGATCATGGCTCACTCACAGAGAGACTGACCTGTGGGCACCGCCAAGCCCTGAGGAAGGATCAAAGTGCCTACTACAGAAAAGAAGGACATTGGGGAAATCAGTGCCTTGAAAACCCCAGGAGAGGTGGACGACCCACCACTAGAGAGGATGGCCCTCATCCTCACCTAGAAACACCCAAGTGAGAGACAATAATGCTTGAAGATGCTGAATTAAGGTGTCAGGGCTCTGTTTCACTTGGCCCCCAGGATCCCAGGCTAACTCCAAGGAGGTGGCTATCCAGTAAATTTCTTAGTGGACACAGGAACTGCCTTCTCAGGTTCAACTAAGAGTACGGGCGCATTGTCAAAAGGAAAGATTTGAATAACAGTCAGTATATAGGATTGCTTCCAGAGATAACGCACATAGAAGGTTTGCATGGAGGTTGGGTGAGCTTCCCAAGACATCAAGGTAAAAATATCTATCTGCCCTTTGTCCCAGTTAGCCATATGATGTTCATGGCAATGGCTCCTGGCTTGGCTGCTGAGCCAGTGAAACTGTTTTAACAAGAGATGAGACGGTGGCCTGTGGCCATCAGTGGAAGGACAAAATCTCCACAGTGGGCTTCCTGTGTCAGTATGAAGCCACAAATATCACTTCTTGGATGTTATCGTTGTCCTGGCTCAGAATCGCCACCCCAGGTCTAGAACGCGCCTGACAGGTACGCACTATTTGAATCAGGCTCTGGTTAGCCCCTCTTGATCACTTGGTGACACGGGAGTCTGGACAATGGAGTTCCTTTACTTTCCAGATGAGAAAGCTCACTCAAAAAGACACAGGTGTTGACCCACAGGCACACAACTAGTTAACAACAAAGCCATATTCACAACCAATGTTTGGAGTCAGAGATCTGAGTCCCACATACCTGTGCCCAGCCGAGAAGTCACTCTCTCCTGGACCCCCAAAACATCTGAGCAGATCCTCCCCCACCCCCTCAAAGAAAATTTTATTTCCAAGGATGGCACTGATTCTGCATCTCTGGGAGAGTGACATATCTGATCAGAGCATATGGAGCCGATGAAGGGGAAGGAGGGGAGAGTGGAGCACACTGTTCCACCAGGCCTTGAGGATGATGTTACCACTCAGAAAGCCAGCCCATACAGAAGACCACATGGCTAGCCCCATGATGAGACACAACGTCCCTCAAAAATCCATAGCCCTAGAGGGGACAACACTGGAGACTCAGTGTGGGAATTGCGCCCAAACTGATCCTGCCACACCGAGGCATAACACGAAGGGGTGCAGAAGTGCAAGGAAACAGAGCAGCATGGTCCACCGGATTGCCAAAGGAGGACTTTGGGGCCAGGACATGGTGCACCAACAGACTGGACTGGAAAACACTCCAAAAGGACAACAAACAGTCTTTGAACTGACTACAAGCTTTTCTTTCTTGTTGTGTTTTCTTTTATTGTCATTGGATTATGGTTGTTTTGTTGCGTTTAGTGTTTGGTTTTGCTCTGTCTAATTTTGTGCATGTTAGTTCATCTACATGTCTGTCTAAATAAGATAGGCTGGATGAACAATCTGGAAGAGGAAAAAAAAGGGACCATCACTTCCGGGGAGACATGGGAGAGAGGGATGTGTGGGAAAAGGTAATGGTGTTAAGAAACCCAGAGACAAGGGAACAAGTGATGCAAATCGGTGGTGAGGGGGGATATAGGAGGCCTGGTAGGGAGTGATCAAGGAAATGGAACCAAGAGGAATTACTGGAACCCAAATGAAACTGAGCATGGCAGTGGGCACATGAGGAAAATCAAAGGGATTAGAAAAGCAAGCTAGGAAGCAGGGGCCATTTATAGAGGTCGAAAAAAAGGCATGTACATATGAGCATTTGGAAATAGATTTTTGTCCATATATTTATAGGTTTCGTATTAAGGTAGCAGATGGACATTGGGCCTCCACTCAAGTACTCCCTCATTGCAAGAATATTTTGTTCTATTAAATTGCCATTCTATGCTGCTCACCTTCCCTACACGATCACTGCAGACAAAACTGTTGCAATAGCAAATGTGGTCAAGAAAGCTGATGGTGACCAGCTATCAAAATATATGGCATCTGAGGTCTTAAAGGCTTGAAGGTAAACAAACTGCCATCTAGCTCAGAAGAAACAAAGCCCACATGGCAGAAGCACACCAGCCTGTGTGATCACAAGGTTTCAAAGGGATGTGGTATCAGGCATCATCAGAACAAAACAATCTTATCATTGCGAATGAGGGTGGAATGATGGATACAGACACAAAGCCCATTTGCAGTCCACTGGACAATCCCTTACAGAAGGGGGTCGAGGAAGAGATGAGCCAAGACAGGGTATGGGATAGCAACGATGAAACACAACTTTCCTCTAGTTCCTAAATGCTTCCTCTCCCCCCACTCTCATGATCCCAATTCTACCTTACAGATCTGGCTAGAGAATGTACACTGGGACAGATAGGAACAGGAAAAATGGGGAATCAGGGTGGATGGCCCTTTAGGACCAGTGTTGTGAGTGGAGGTACTGGGAGGGTGGGGGGAGGCTAGGTTGAAAAGAAGGAACCAAATACAAGGATCTACATTTAACCTCAACAGAAAAGGGGGTGAAGGGGGACATCAGACAGTGCAAGATATGACAAGATAATTAGTAAATTACCAAGGATTTATGAGGGAGGGGTAGCGCCCATGGATGGGGAGAAATGAGGAGCTGAGGCCAGAGGCTTGGGTGGAGAGTTGATATTTTGAGAATAATGAGGGCAATGATTGTACAAATGTGCTTCACACACTGATGTACATATCGATTGTGGTTAGTGTTTATGAGCCCCTAATAAAATGATAAAAAAAAACCCAAAACATCTGGGCAGAGGGCTCATGCAAGGATGATCTCAGGCTGGATTGCATCAGCAAAATCAGCTACTGTAGTTGCCTTACCCTGTGTCTATTCCTGTGTCAGGCATGAAGCTTAGGGTCCACAGCCCCAGGAGCTGGACAGGGAGGGAGGCGGGACTCTGAAGTCATTCCACAGGGGGAATGGTCCTCCTGTCCTGCAGGGCCCACCCTCCTCTTTAGTCCTGCTGTCAGGGGGCACCTCTTTCATGGAGTCCACACCATAGAGGTCTACAATTTATGGGGGATTGGCAGGAAGCCTCTGCTGATGCACACACCCCACCATCAAAACAGAATCCACCAGCCACTCATGTCCAGTCCTGCCGCCTCCAAAGAGCTTTCCTGGGTTTGTCTGATCCCTCTGGGGACAGATATACCTCGCTCCTTAGCTCTGCATGAGAAAGAATTCACGCCCAAACCTGGTTTGTGATCCAAGTGAGTTTTAGGGGAGTTAGGGAGGCATCATGGGCAACCCTGGTCAACCACAGTGGCTGAATTGAATTTACTTGACCTTGGTGGGTCAATGCATGTGCAGCGCCCACCCAGGTGTACCTGCCCTTCTTGGCCGGAAAACTGGACCTCTGAGCACGCACAGTATGCCACTCCTTCCTGGGCCGCTAGCTCAGCCTTCTGAGCAGGCGTAATGGACACCCCATTCCTGATGCTAGCTACCTAACATTTACACTCTGAAGAGATATGGACCCAAATCTTTGGGGTACTGGGCGACGACATCTCTAGCTACTTCCTGCTGGAAAAAGGAGCGTAGTGGGGCTTTGGGTCCATACCCTTCCTACTCTGCTGGGAGGAGTTGTCTATTCAGGGAAACCTTATCCAAGATGGATAAAGTTGAGGTGGTCCAGGAGATGATAGTAGTGGAGCTGGCACACCTGGTTCAGAGGCCTTGGTAACTTGAGAACTTCTGGAAAGACTAACGGACAAAAAAGTGAACAATTTAACTGAGACAAGTCTAAGATTGTGAGGTGGCAGTGCCCTTGAAATTAGGTGAGTATCACAGGAAGTAAATAAAAAATGTTAAGATTAGCAGGCATGTGTGTCTGTTCACTGTAAGTGCAGGAATGGGGATAAAAGCATTCATAATATCCCTAAGGATGTACAGGGTTTGGGCACTACTGGGTGCAGTGGGATCACTGATTCATTTATGATCCTAAGGTCTTCAACCTGCTGATAATACCTATCCATTTTTTAACCCTATAACGCCTTAATTGCAATTTGGGGGAAATTTTTTTTGTTTTTATTATTTACTTTCTTGGGTATCGATATATATAATATATATACACATTTTTAATGTTATGAAAACGTCATGCTCGGCATTATAGGGTTAAATGGCAATATTGGGGTACTACGGGGGAGTCAGCAATGATCAAAAGTAGAGTAATTGCCTAAGACATTTTTAATTTTCTTGGGTTCAATTTGAGTAAAAGTCTTGTCAATTACACTGGGACCAAATTCCCCTGGAACCTCTACTACGGGTAGAATGTTCAGGGAGGTTTCAGGGCTAGGAAATAGTAACCCCTACGTCCAGGATCTCTTAGGGCAGGGGTCCTCAAACTGTTTACATAGGGCGCCAGTTCACTGTTCCTCAGACCGTTAGAATGCCAGACTATAGTGTTTAGAAAACTTATGAATAAATTCCCATGCACCCTGCACATATCTTATTTTGAAGTTAAAACCAAATTAACGGGGTACAAACACCCCGCGGACAGGATCAATGTCCTTGGCTGTCCTTATGTGGCCCGCAGGCTGTAGTTTGAGGACCCCTGCTCTAGGCGCTCAAGAAGAGCATGTGGTTTCAACCCTAAAGCCTGGAGACTCCACAATTTTTTTAAGGGTGATTGGGCAGAAGGAGTCCCTGATGGGCCCATGCAAGATTTGTTTTCCCTCCCCCTATTTCTCAGAGTTCATAGTTATGGTTATGGGGAACCAGTACATCCTGATCTGATCCCTTAAATTCATGTGTGGATTGACATTGCCACTAATAAGCCAGCCTATATAAAAGACTTATTCCCTCCCCCAACAGAAAGGGTTCTTGTTTCCAAGAGTCAGGAAACAAGGCAGGACTGGAAAAACAACAGGTCCAAGTTCCAAAAACCACCAAGGTGGAGGCCATCCCTCTGCCCCCCCTCCCTGTAGCCTCCCCTCCCCACCCCCCTCCCCCCTGTCCCCTCCCCTCCCCACCCCCTTTCCTCCCTGTCTCCTCCCCACCCCCCTCCCTGTCACCTCCCCTCCCCTCCCCACCCCCCTCCCTGGCACCTCCCCTTTGGTACCACTTCCACCCTATCAGTTCCCAGGAGGCTGGAGAGTGAGAATTACAACCCCTTTTTAAGTCATCCCCCAACACGGGCACTAGGGCTGGCATGTCTTTTCAACACCCCCCCACCCCAGCCCCCAGAAGAATCACCTGGCAGCAGTTTTTCTCCTCTTAAGGCAAGCAGGCCCAACACCTGGGGAAGACCCCCGAGTCCTTTTTTGGGGGGATATGTCTCCTTTTCTTCCAGGGATTTGTACAATTGGAATCAATAAAAATCCCTATTTCTGACAACACACAAGGCCTGATTTCTTTTTTTTTTCCCTTTTCTTGTTTTACATTTTATTAGGGGCTCATACAACTCTTATCACAATCCATACATATACATACAACAATTGTATAAAGCACATCTTCACATTCTTTGCCCCAATCATTCTCAAAGCATTTGCTCTCTACTTAAGCCCTTTGCATCAGGTCCTCTTTTTTCCCCCCCTCCCTCCCCATTCCCCCCTGCCTCATGTGCCCTTGGTAATTTATACATTGTTATTTTGTAAAGGTCTGATTTCTTTGCTAGAAACGCTTTTCCATACTTAAAAGCCCACCTCTGACACCTGGGAGCAACTTCCCCAGGTGCTGTTCACAACAGAGGAATGGGAGCCCATCCAGAGAGAGGCCCAGAAAGCAGTCAATGGACCTGATGGTCAGCCAGAGGGCACTGCCCACTTGAGGCAAACTCTTTTTCCCACTGCACGGAACAATGTGAGATCCAAACTCCTAGCAAGGCCCGCAGGGCTTAACCAGGTATCACCAGTTTCTCCTGCAGGGCCTCAATGGAACAGCTAGGAAACCTATGAATTTATCTAAGGTCAGTGAGAATTTGTCAAACCCCTACAAAAGAATGTCCGCCTGTCTTTTCAGAGTGGCTGATGGAAGCCTTCGGGCTTTATATCCCTATCGACCCGGAAGCCCCCAAGAACAGGAGAGCTATTTAAATATTGCCTTTTTTACTCAGTCTACCTCAGACATGAAAAAGAAATGGGAAGGGTTTGAAGGGAAAAATCTTAGTGATTTGGTAGAAGTGGCTCAGCAGGTGTATAACAACAGAGATGACCCTACCATGACAGAAGAGACAAAGAAACTAGCTAAAATACTAGTAATTGCCATGAGAGACCCCAGAGGCTCCGGAAAAGGAGATCAGGGCCCACACACAGAGAGGCTGACCTGTGTGTACCGCCAAGCCCTGAGGAAGGATCAATGTGCCTACTACAGAAAAGAAGGACATTGGAAAAATCAGTGCCTTGATAACCCCAGGAGAGGCGGATGACCTTCCACTAGAGCGGATGAGCCTCATCCTCACCTAGAAAAACCCAAGCGAGAGACACTAATGCTTGAAGAAGCTGAATGAAGATGTCAGGGCTCTGTTTCACTTGGCCTATAGGAACCGGGCTAACTTTCCTAGAAAGAGGCCATCCAGTAAATTTCTTGGTGGACACAGGGGCCACCTTCTTGGTTTTGGAAAAGAAAAGACTACAGGTGCATTGTCAAAAGGAAAGATTTAAGTACAGGGGACACATGGCAGACCCAAGCACACCCATGGACAACAGCCTCAATAACAGATTTAGCACGAGACACAGGTACACACTCCTTCCTGGCAATGCCTCAATGTCCCTTTCCCCTAATTGGTCATGACTTATTGCAAAAAATGGCGGCCATAATTACTTTTTCATCTGCTACATCCACCTTAACCCTTGAAGTTGAAAATGCAAAGGTTTTGCTCCCCGCTCCATTGTCAGAGGGATATGTGTTTTATCAAGGAGCAGAAGAGACCTCCTCAAAGGAACTTCTTGGTAATAGTTAAAAGATATACCTTTTGTTTGGGCAGAGGACAACCTACCAGACCTTGCTGAACATCAGGTGCCTGGGGTCGTACAACTTCTGAGCTCAGCCACACTGGTGTGTCAGGGAAAACCCTCCTCCCGGGAAAGCAAAGGTGGATATTGCTGTTCACATATGCAGACTCAAAAGGACAGGCATTTTGGTGCCCTGCAAGTCCACATGGAATGCTCCCCTCCTGCCCCTGCAGAAGCCAGGAACTGAGGACTTCCAACTGGTGCAGGATCTCGGAGAGGTAAATGCGAGGGTAGAAACTGTCCACCCCACGTACCAAACCCCGAGACCCTCCTGAGTACTATTGCGTCAAACTGAATTTGTTACACTGTTTTGGACTTAAAGGATGCTTTGCTCTCCATACCCTTGTCCCTCATACGTCAACCCAGTGAAGACTTACAGGAATACAAGGAGGAACACCCCAAAACCACCCTGCTCCAATATGCAGATGACCTCCTCCTGGCCTCTGAAACCATGAAGTAATGCCAAAGGGCTACCAAGGACCTGTTAATTGTCCTTAGGCAATTGGGGTACAGGGTGTCTGCAAGAGAGGCTCAACTGTGTGTTCATAAAGCTGTATGCCTAGGCTACCAACTGGAGGAGGGAAAACGGACCTTGTCCCCCAGCCGCATTGAGGTGATCCTCAAAATCCCAGTACGTGAGACTAACAGGCAGGTGCAAGAGTTTCTAGGAGCTGTGAGGTACTGTCCATTGTGGAATTTGTGATTTGCAAAAATAACCAACCCCCTATGTGCAAGTACTGGGGAAAGGAAAAAGAACTTAAATGGACTGAAGTAGAATAGCAAGCCTTTGAATCCTTAAAAAAGTCGCTCATATGGGCACCCTCTCTTCCCCTTCCAGACATAGAAAAGCCCTTCCAATCGTCTATCTGTGAGGCCAGAGGCACAGCAAAAGGAGTGCTAACTCAGAACTTGCGGCCATGGAAGAGACGTGTGGCCGATCTTTCAAAGAAACTGGACTCTGTAGCTGCAGGATGGCCAAGCTGCATGCGAGCTGACGCTGCCACGGCCATCCTAGTCATAGAAGCTAGGAAGCTTACACTGGGACAGGATATTGCTGTGGTAGGGGGACCTATGGCTGAACCACTCCTAACCAGTCCCCCAGACCGGTGGATCTCCAACACCAGGATTATACCATCAATCCCGACACAACTGCTGAAGCCAAAGCAGGTGAACAAGTAAATGTGAAAAAAGCTGATGGTGCCCGGCTATCAAAAGAGATAGTGTCTGGGGTCTTAAAGGCTTGAAGATAAACAAGCGGCCATCTAGCTCAGAAGCAACAAAGCCCACATGGAAGAAGAACACACCAGCCTGTGTGATCACGTGTTCTCGAAGGGATCAGTTATCAGGCATCAAAGAACAAAAAATCATATCACTGGCTGCACACCTCCATGATGCGATCGCCGAAGACAAACGGGTACATAAGCAAATGTAGCGAAGAAAGCTGATGGTGCCTGGCTATCGAAAGAGATAGTGTCTGGGGTCTTAAAGGCTTGAAGGTGAACAAGTGGCCATCTAGCTCAGAAGCAACAAAGCCCACATGGAAGAAGCACACCAGCCTGTGCGATCACGACGTGCCAAAGGGATCAGGTATAAGGCATCATCCAGAATAAAAAAATACCATAGTGAATGAAGGGGGAAGTGTAGAGTGGAGACCCAAAGCCCATTTGTTGGCCACTGGAGATCCCCTCACAGAGGGGTCTAGGGGAAGAGATGAGTCAGTCAGGGTGCGATGTAGCACCGATGAAGAAAACATCTCCCTCAGTTCCTAAATGCTTCCTCCAACCAACTACCATGATCCAAATTCTACCTTGCAAGTCTGGATAGAGCAGAGGCTGTATACACTGGTACATACAGGAGCTGGAGACACAGGGAATCCAGGGTGGATGATACCTTCAGGACCAGGGGTGTGAGGGGCGATACTGGGAGAGTAGAGGGTGAGTGGGTTGGAAAAGGGGAATTGATTATAAGGATCTACATTTGACATCCTCCCTGGGGGGCGGACAACAGAAAAGGGGGTGAAGGGAGAGGCCAGATAGGGCAAGATATAACAAAATAATAATTTATAAATTATCAAGGGCTCATGAGGGATGGGGAAAAAAAGAGGACCTGATGCAAAGGGAGAGCAAATGCTTTGAAATTGATTAGGGCAAAGAATGTAGAGATGTGCTTTATACAATTGATGTATGTATATGTGTGGATTGTGGTAAGAGTTGTATGAGCCCCTAGAAAAATGTTTTAAAAAAAGAAACAAAGAAAAGTAAATAAAGTAGCTATGAACTATAAATGAACTAGCTGATATTGCGGGTGGGGGGTAGGCTGTGCAGACGTAGCCCAAGGGAAAATCCCGAAGGAAATGGATGTTCAGAAGGCTTTCGAGAACAACAATAGTAGTTTCTGTTCAACTAAGAATGGCTAACACCAATACCCCACTTCTGTACTCTGCCCGCTAGCACACCTGCTCATTACAAAATTATGAAAACATTTGGAAAATTAAACTGGGGGCTGTTCAGTCACCTCTCAAGAGGGGCGACAGTCCCTGCACAGGAAATAAAACCTTTTCTGTTGAACTTGCCGGCTGTCTGAGTTGTTTTCTATCTGGGAATGAACAGTGGCTACAACATTTGCAGGTGCACCGAGATCCGACTGCCACTGTGTGAGCCTGCTTAGAAAGGAGACCTCCTTTATAGGAGTGCTCTTCCCAGAACTAGGGGATTTCTGATTTCTCTAGGGAAGAGGTCCTTAAAGTCATTAAACAGGGACCAGTTCACTGTCCTTCCGACCCGTTGGAGGGCCGGACTATAGTATGCGGACTATATGCACACTGCACATTTGTTTTGAAGTTAAAATTAAAACCAAACAACCGAGGCACAAACACCTCGCGGACAGGATCAATGTCCTCGGCTGTCGGCATGCGGCCCGCAGGCTGTAGTTTGAGGACCCCTGCTCTAGGCGCTCACGAGGAGCATGTGGTTTCAACCCTAAAGCCTGGAGACTCCACAATTTGTTTAAGGGTGTTTGGGCAGAAGGAGTCCCTGATTGGCCCATGCAAGACTTGTTTTCCCTCCCCCTATTTCTCAGAGTTCATAGTTATGGTTATTGGGAACCAGGACATCCCAATGTGATCCCTAAGATTGATGTGTGGATTGACATGGCCACTAATAAGCCAGCATATATAAAAAACTTACTTCCTCACTCAACAGAAAGGGTTCATGTTTCCAAGATTTCAGGAAGCGTGGTAGGACTGGGAAAAGAACATGTCCAAGTTCCTAAAACCACCAAGGTGGAAGCCGTCCCTCCCCATCACCCTCCCTGTTGGCTTTATCCCATTTTGCAGGAGGACTCTGGAAATGGGAGAGCTGGCTTCCGACCCGTTGGTACCAATGACACCCTATCAGGTTCCCAGGGGGTATAGAGAAATACTTACAACCCCTTTTTGAGTCCCCAACACACACACACTAGGGCTGGCATGTCTTCTCAACCCCCCGAGAAGGATCACTTGGCAGCAGCCATTCTCTCAAGGCAAGCAGGCCCAACACCTGGGGAAGACCCCCCGAGTCCCTTTTTGGGGATATGTTCCCTTTTCTTTCAGGGATTTGTAAAATTGGAATCAACAAAATCCCCTTTTCTGACAACCCACAAGGTCCGATTTCATTGCTAGAAATGGTTTTCCATATGCATTAGCCCACCTCGGACAATTGCCAGCAACTTCTCCAAGTGCTGTTCACAACAGAGGAACGAGAGCCCTTCCAGAGAGAGGCCCAGAAGGCAGTCAATGGACCTGATGGTCAGCCAGCAGGCACTCCCACTGACAGAAACGCTTTTTGCCACTGCACGAACAATGTGGGATCCAAACTCCTCAAAAGGCCAATAGGGCTTAACCAGGTATCACCAGTTTCTCTTGCAGGGCCTCAATGGAACACCTAGGAAACCTCTGAATTTATCTAAGGTCAGTGAGAATTTTCAGACCCCTACAAGAGAATGTCCGCCTGCCTTTTCAGAGTGGCTGATGGAAGCCTTCGGGCTTTATATTCCTATAGACCCGGAGGCCCCCAGGAACAGAAGGGCAATAAATGTTGCCTTTATTACTCAGTCCGCCTCAGACATGAAAAAGAAATGGGAAAGGTTTGAAGGGAAAAATCTTAGTGATTTGGTAGAAGTGGCTCAGCGGGTATATAACAACAGAGATGACCCTACCACGACAGAGCCAAGAAACTAGCTAAAATACTAGTAATGGCCATGAGAGACTCCAGAAGCTCAGGGAAAGGAGATCATGGCTCACTCACAGAGAGACTGACCTGTGGGCACCGCCAAGCCCTGAGGAAGGATCAAAGTGCCTACTACAGAAAAGAAGGACATTGGGGAAATCAGTGCCTTGAAAACCCCAGGAGAGGTGGACGACCCACCACTAGAGAGGATGGCCCTCATCCTCACCTAGAAACACCCAAGTGAGAGACAATAATGCTTGAAGATGCTGAATTAAGGTGTCAGGGCTCTGTTTCACTTGGCCCCCAGGATCCCAGGCTAACTCCAAGGAGGTGGCTATCCAGTAAATTTCTGAGTGGACACAGGAACTGCCTTCTCAGGTTCAACTAAGAGTACGGGCGCATTGTCAAAAGGAAAGATTTGAATAACAGTCAGTATATAGGATTGCTTCCAGAGATAACGCACATAGAAGGTTTGCATGGAGGTTGGGTGAGCTTCCCAAGACATCAAGGTAAAAATATCTATCTGCCCTTTGTCCCAGTTAGCCATATGATGTTCATGGCAATGGCTCCTGGCTTGGCTGCTGAGCCAGTGAAACTGTTTTAACAAGAGATGAGACGGTGGCCTGTGGCCATCAGTGGAAGGACAAAATCTCCACAGTGGGCTTCCTGTGTCAGTATGAAGCCACAAATATCACTTCTTGGATGTTATCGTTGTCCTGGCTCAGAATCGCCACCCCAGGTCTAGAACGCGCCTGACAGGTACGCACTATTTGAATCAGGCTCTGGTTAGCCCCTCTTGATCACTTGGTGACACGGGAGTCTGGACAATGGAGTTCCTTTACTTTCCAGATGAGAAAGCTCACTCAAAAAGACACAGGTGTTGACCCACAGGCACACAACTAGTTAACAACAAAGCCATATTCACAACCAATGTTTGGAGTCAGAGATCTGAGTCCCACATACCTGTGCCCAGCCGAGAAGTCACTCTCTCCTGGACCCCCAAAACATCTGAGCAGATCCTCCCCCACCCCCTCAAAGAAAATTTTATTTCCAAGGATGGCACTGATTCTGCATCTCTGGGAGAGTGACATATCTGATCAGAGCATATGGAGCCGATGAAGGGGAAGGAGGGGAGAGTGGAGCACACTGTTCCACCAGGCCTTGAGGATGATGTTACCACTCAGAAAGCCAGCCCATACAGAAGACCACATGGCTAGCCCCATGATGAGACACAACGTCCCTCAAAAATCCATAGCCCTAGAGGGGACAACACTGGAGACTCAGTGTGGGAATTGCGCCCAAACTGATCCTGCCACACCGAGGCATAACACGAAGGGGTGCAGAAGTGCAAGGAAACAGAGCAGCATGGTCCACCGGATTGCCAAAGGAGGACTTTGGGGCCAGGACATGGTGCACCAACAGACTGGACTGGAAAACACTCCAAAAGGACAACAAACAGTCTTTGAACTGACTACAAGCTTTTCTTTCTTGTTGTGTTTTCTTTTATTGTCATTGGATTATGGTTGTTTTGTTGCGTTTAGTGTTTGGTTTTGCTCTGTCTAATTTTGTGCATGTTAGTTCATCTACATGTCTGTCTAAATAAGATAGGCTGGATGAACAATCTGGAAGAGGAAAAAAAAGGGACCATCACTTCCGGGGAGACATGGGAGAGAGGGATGTGTGGGAAAAGGTAATGGTGTTAAGAAACCCAGAGACAAGGGAACAAGTGATGCAAATCGGTGGTGAGGGGGGATATAGGAGGCCTGGTAGGGAGTGATCAAGGAAATGGAACCAAGAGGAATTACTGGAACCCAAATGAAACTGAGCATGGCAGTGGGCACATGAGGAAAATCAAAGGGATTAGAAAAGCAAGCTAGGAAGCAGGGGCCATTTATAGAGGTCGAAAAAAAGGCATGTACATATGAGCATTTGGAAATAGATTTTTGTCCATATATTTATAGGTTTCGTATTAAGGTAGCAGATGGACATTGGGCCTCCACTCAAGTACTCCCTCATTGCAAGAATATTTTGTTCTATTAAATTGCCATTCTATGCTGCTCACCTTCCCTACACGATCACTGCAGACAAAACTGTTGCAATAGCAAATGTGGTCAAGAAAGCTGATGGTGACCAGCTATCAAAATATATGGCATCTGAGGTCTTAAAGGCTTGAAGGTAAACAAACTGCCATCTAGCTCAGAAGAAACAAAGCCCACATGGCAGAAGCACACCAGCCTGTGTGATCACAAGGTTTCAAAGGGATGTGGTATCAGGCATCATCAGAACAAAACAATCTTATCATTGCGAATGAGGGTGGAATGATGGATACAGACACAAAGCCCATTTGCAGTCCACTGGACAATCCCTTACAGAAGGGGGTCGAGGAAGAGATGAGCCAAGACAGGGTATGGGATAGCAACGATGAAACACAACTTTCCTCTAGTTCCTAAATGCTTCCTCTCCCCCCACTCTCATGATCCCAATTCTACCTTACAGATCTGGCTAGAGAATGTACACTGGGACAGATAGGAACAGGAAAAATGGGGAATCAGGGTGGATGGCCCTTTAGGACCAGTGTTGTGAGTGGAGGTACTGGGAGGGTGGGGGGAGGCTAGGTTGAAAAGAAGGAACCAAATACAAGGATCTACATTTAACCTCAACAGAAAAGGGGGTGAAGGGGGACATCAGACAGTGCAAGATATGACAAGATAATTAGTAAATTACCAAGGATTTATGAGGGAGGGGTAGCGCCCATGGATGGGGAGAAATGAGGAGCTGAGGCCAGAGGCTTGGGTGGAGAGTTGATATTTTGAGAATAATGAGGGCAATGATTGTACAAATGTGCTTCACACACTGATGTACATATCGATTGTGGTTAGTGTTTATGAGCCCCTAATAAAATGATAAAAAAAAACCCAAAACATCTGGGCAGAGGGCTCATGCAAGGATGATCTCAGGCTGGATTGCATCAGCAAAATCAGCTACTGTAGTTGCCTTACCCTGTGTCTATTCCTGTGTCAGGCATGAAGCTTAGGGTCCACAGCCCCAGGAGCTGGACAGGGAGGGAGGCGGGACTCTGAAGTCATTCCACAGGGGGAATGGTCCTCCTGTCCTGCAGGGCCCACCCTCCTCTTTAGTCCTGCTGTCAGGGGGCACCTCTTTCATGGAGTCCACACCATAGAGGTCTACAATTTATGGGGGATTGGCAGGAAGCCTCTGCTGATGCACACACCCCACCATCAAAACAGAATCCACCAGCCACTCATGTCCAGTCCTGCCGCCTCCAAAGAGCTTTCCTGGGTTTGTCTGATCCCTCTGGGGACAGATATACCTCGCTCCTTAGCTCTGCATGAGAAAGAATTCACGCCCAAACCTGGTTTGTGATCCAAGTGAGTTTTAGGGGAGTTAGGGAGGCATCATGGGCAACCCTGGTCAACCCCAGTGGCTGAATTGAATTTACTTGACCTTGGTGGGTCAATGCATGTGCAGCGCCCACCCAGGTGTACCTGCCCTTCTTGGCCGGAAAACTGGACCTCTGAGCACGCACAGTATGCCACTCCTTCCTGGGCCGCTAGCTCAGCCTTCTGAGCAGGCGTAATGGACACCCCATTCCTGATGCTAGCTACCTAACATTTACACTCTGAAGAGATATGGACCCAAATCTTTGGGGTACTGGGCGACGACATCTCTAGCTACTTCCTGCTGGAAAAAGGAGCGTGGTGGGGCTTTGGGTCCATACCCTTCCTACTCTGCTGGGAGGAGTTGTCTATTCAGGGAAACCTTATCCAAGATGGATAAAGTTGAGGTGGTCCAGGAGATGATAGTAGTGGAGCTGGCACACCTGGTTCAGAGGCCTTGGTAACTTGAGAACTTCTGGAAAGACTAACGGACAAAAAAGTGAACAATTTAACTGAGACAAGTCTAAGATTGTGAGGTGGCAGTGCCCTTGAAATTAGGTGAGTATCACAGGAAGTAAATAAAAAATGTTAAGATTAGCAGGCATGTGTGTCTGTTCACTGTAAGTGCAGGAATGGGGATAAAAGCATTCATAATATCCCTAAGGATGTACAGGGTTTGGGCACTACTGGGTGCAGTGGGATCACTGATTCATTTATGATCCTAAGGTCTTCAACCTGCTGATAATACCTATCCATTTTTTAACCCTATAACGCCTTAATTGCAATTTGGGGGAAATTTTTTTTGTTTTTATTATTTACTTTCTTGGGTATCGATATATATAATATATATACACATTTTTAATGTTATGAAAACGTCATGCTCGGCATTATAGGGTTAAATGGCAATATTGGGGTACTACGGGGGAGTCAGCAATGATCAAAAGTAGAGTAATTGCCTAAGACATTTTTAATTTTCTTGGGTTCAATTTGAGTAAAAGTCTTGTCAATTACACTGGGACCAAATTCCCCTGGAACCTCTACTACGGGTAGAATGTTCAGGGAGGTTTCAGGGCTAGGAAATAGTAACCCCTACGTCCAGGATCTCTTAGGGCAGGGGTCCTCAAACTGTTTACATAGGGCGCCAGTTCACTGTTCCTCAGACCGTTAGAATGCCAGACTATAGTGTTTAGAAAACTTATGAATAAATTCCCATGCACCCTGCACATATCTTATTTTGAAGTTAAAACCAAATTAACGGGGTACAAACACCCCGCGGACAGGATCAATGTCCTTGGCTGTCCTTATGTGGCCCGCAGGCTGTAGTTTGAGGACCCCTGCTCTAGGCGCTCAAGAAGAGCATGTGGTTTCAACCCTAAAGCCTGGAGACTCCACAATTTTTTTAAGGGTGATTGGGCAGAAGGAGTCCCTGATGGGCCCATGCAAGATTTGTTTTCCCTCCCCCTATTTCTCAGAGTTCATAGTTATGGTTATGGGGAACCAGTACATCCTGATCTGATCCCTTAAATTCATGTGTGGATTGACATTGCCACTAATAAGCCAGCCTATATAAAAGACTTATTCCCTCCCCCAACAGAAAGGGTTCTTGTTTCCAAGAGTCAGGAAACAAGGCAGGACTGGAAAAACAACAGGTCCAAGTTCCAAAAACCACCAAGGTGGAGGCCATCCCTCTGCCCCCCCTCCCTGTAGCCTCCCCTCCCCACCCCCCTCCCCCCTGTCCCCTCCCCTCCCCACCCCCTTTCCTCCCTGTCTCCTCCCCACCCCCCTCCCTGTCACCTCCCCTCCCCTCCCCACCCCCCTCCCTGGCACCTCCCCTTTGGTACCACTTCCACCCTATCAGTTCCCAGGAGGCTGGAGAGTGAGAATTACAACCCCTTTTTAAGTCATCCCCCAACACGGGCACTAGGGCTGGCATGTCTTTTCAACACCCCCCCACCCCAGCCCCCAGAAGAATCACCTGGCAGCAGTTTTTCTCCTCTTAAGGCAAGCAGGCCCAACACCTGGGGAAGACCCCCGAGTCCTTTTTTGGGGGGATATGTCTCCTTTTCTTCCAGGGATTTGTACAATTGGAATCAATAAAAATCCCTATTTCTGACAACACACAAGGCCTGATTTCTTTTTTTTTTCCCTTTTCTTGTTTTACATTTTATTAGGGGCTCATACAACTCTTATCACAATCCATACATATACATACAACAATTGTATAAAGCACATCTTCACATTCTTTGCCCCAATCATTCTCAAAGCATTTGCTCTCTACTTAAGCCCTTTGCATCAGGTCCTCTTTTTTCCCCCCCTCCCTCCCCATTCCCCCCTGCCTCATGTGCCCTTGGTAATTTATACATTGTTATTTTGTAAAGGTCTGATTTCTTTGCTAGAAACGCTTTTCCATACTTAAAAGCCCACCTCTGACACCTGGGAGCAACTTCCCCAGGTGCTGTTCACAACAGAGGAATGGGAGCCCATCCAGAGAGAGGCCCAGAAAGCAGTCAATGGACCTGATGGTCAGCCAGAGGGCACTGCCCACTTGAGGCAAACTCTTTTTCCCACTGCACGGAACAATGTGAGATCCAAACTCCTAGCAAGGCCCGCAGGGCTTAACCAGGTATCACCAGTTTCTCCTGCAGGGCCTCAATGGAACAGCTAGGAAACCTATGAATTTATCTAAGGTCAGTGAGAATTTGTCAAACCCCTACAAAAGAATGTCCGCCTGTCTTTTCAGAGTGGCTGATGGAAGCCTTCGGGCTTTATATCCCTATCGACCCGGAAGCCCCCAAGAACAGGAGAGCTATTTAAATATTGCCTTTTTTACTCAGTCTACCTCAGACATGAAAAAGAAATGGGAAGGGTTTGAAGGGAAAAATCTTAGTGATTTGGTAGAAGTGGCTCAGCAGGTGTATAACAACAGAGATGACCCTACCATGACAGAAGAGACAAAGAAACTAGCTAAAATACTAGTAATTGCCATGAGAGACCCCAGAGGCTCCGGAAAAGGAGATCAGGGCCCACACACAGAGAGGCTGACCTGTGTGTACCGCCAAGCCCTGAGGAAGGATCAATGTGCCTACTACAGAAAAGAAGGACATTGGAAAAATCAGTGCCTTGATAACCCCAGGAGAGGCGGATGACCTTCCACTAGAGCGGATGAGCCTCATCCTCACCTAGAAAAACCCAAGCGAGAGACACTAATGCTTGAAGAAGCTGAATGAAGATGTCAGGGCTCTGTTTCACTTGGCCTATAGGAACCGGGCTAACTTTCCTAGAAAGAGGCCATCCAGTAAATTTCTTGGTGGACACAGGGGCCACCTTCTTGGTTTTGGAAAAGAAAAGACTACAGGTGCATTGTCAAAAGGAAAGATTTAAGTACAGGGGACACATGGCAGACCCAAGCACACCCATGGACAACAGCCTCAATAACAGATTTAGCACGAGACACAGGTACACACTCCTTCCTGGCAATGCCTCAATGTCCCTTTCCCCTAATTGGTCATGACTTATTGCAAAAAATGGCGGCCATAATTACTTTTTCATCTGCTACATCCACCTTAACCCTTGAAGTTGAAAATGCAAAGGTTTTGCTCCCCGCTCCATTGTCAGAGGGATATGTGTTTTATCAAGGAGCAGAAGAGACCTCCTCAAAGGAACTTCTTGGTAATAGTTAAAAGATATACCTTTTGTTTGGGCAGAGGACAACCTACCAGACCTTGCTGAACATCAGGTGCCTGGGGTCGTACAACTTCTGAGCTCAGCCACACTGGTGTGTCAGGGAAAACCCTCCTCCCGGGAAAGCAAAGGTGGATATTGCTGTTCACATATGCAGACTCAAAAGGACAGGCATTTTGGTGCCCTGCAAGTCCACATGGAATGCTCCCCTCCTGCCCCTGCAGAAGCCAGGAACTGAGGACTTCCAACTGGTGCAGGATCTCGGAGAGGTAAATGCGAGGGTAGAAACTGTCCACCCCACGTACCAAACCCCGAGACCCTCCTGAGTACTATTGCGTCAAACTGAATTTGTTACACTGTTTTGGACTTAAAGGATGCTTTGCTCTCCATACCCTTGTCCCTCATACGTCAACCCAGTGAAGACTTACAGGAATACAAGGAGGAACACCCCAAAACCACCCTGCTCCAATATGCAGATGACCTCCTCCTGGCCTCTGAAACCATGAAGTAATGCCAAAGGGCTACCAAGGACCTGTTAATTGTCCTTAGGCAATTGGGGTACAGGGTGTCTGCAAGAGAGGCTCAACTGTGTGTTCATAAAGCTGTATGCCTAGGCTACCAACTGGAGGAGGGAAAACGGACCTTGTCCCCCAGCCGCATTGAGGTGATCCTCAAAATCCCAGTACGTGAGACTAACAGGCAGGTGCAAGAGTTTCTAGGAGCTGTGAGGTACTGTCCATTGTGGAATTTGTGATTTGCAAAAATAACCAACCCCCTATGTGCAAGTACTGGGGAAAGGAAAAAGAACTTAAATGGACTGAAGTAGAATAGCAAGCCTTTGAATCCTTAAAAAAGTCGCTCATATGGGCACCCTCTCTTCCCCTTCCAGACATAGAAAAGCCCTTCCAATCGTCTATCTGTGAGGCCAGAGGCACAGCAAAAGGAGTGCTAACTCAGAACTTGCGGCCATGGAAGAGACGTGTGGCCGATCTTTCAAAGAAACTGGACTCTGTAGCTGCAGGATGGCCAAGCTGCATGCGAGCTGACGCTGCCACGGCCATCCTAGTCATAGAAGCTAGGAAGCTTACACTGGGACAGGATATTGCTGTGGTAGGGGGACCTATGGCTGAACCACTCCTAACCAGTCCCCCAGACCGGTGGATCTCCAACACCAGGATTATACCATCAATCCCGACACAACTGCTGAAGCCAAAGCAGGTGAACAAGTAAATGTGAAAAAAGCTGATGGTGCCCGGCTATCAAAAGAGATAGTGTCTGGGGTCTTAAAGGCTTGAAGATAAACAAGCGGCCATCTAGCTCAGAAGCAACAAAGCCCACATGGAAGAAGAACACACCAGCCTGTGTGATCACGTGTTCTCGAAGGGATCAGTTATCAGGCATCAAAGAACAAAAAATCATATCACTGGCTGCACACCTCCATGATGCGATCGCCGAAGACAAACGGGTACATAAGCAAATGTAGCGAAGAAAGCTGATGGTGCCTGGCTATCGAAAGAGATAGTGTCTGGGGTCTTAAAGGCTTGAAGGTGAACAAGTGGCCATCTAGCTCAGAAGCAACAAAGCCCACATGGAAGAAGCACACCAGCCTGTGCGATCACGACGTGCCAAAGGGATCAGGTATAAGGCATCATCCAGAATAAAAAAATACCATAGTGAATGAAGGGGGAAGTGTAGAGTGGAGACCCAAAGCCCATTTGTTGGCCACTGGAGATCCCCTCACAGAGGGGTCTAGGGGAAGAGATGAGTCAGTCAGGGTGCGATGTAGCACCGATGAAGAAAACATCTCCCTCAGTTCCTAAATGCTTCCTCCAACCAACTACCATGATCCAAATTCTACCTTGCAAGTCTGGATAGAGCAGAGGCTGTATACACTGGTACATACAGGAGCTGGAGACACAGGGAATCCAGGGTGGATGATACCTTCAGGACCAGGGGTGTGAGGGGCGATACTGGGAGAGTAGAGGGTGAGTGGGTTGGAAAAGGGGAATTGATTATAAGGATCTACATTTGACATCCTCCCTGGGGGGCGGACAACAGAAAAGGGGGTGAAGGGAGAGGCCAGATAGGGCAAGATATAACAAAATAATAATTTATAAATTATCAAGGGCTCATGAGGGATGGGGAAAAAAAGAGGACCTGATGCAAAGGGAGAGCAAATGCTTTGAAATTGATTAGGGCAAAGAATGTAGAGATGTGCTTTATACAATTGATGTATGTATATGTGTGGATTGTGGTAAGAGTTGTATGAGCCCCTAGAAAAATGTTTTAAAAAAAGAAACAAAGAAAAGTAAATAAAGTAGCTATGAACTATAAATGAACTAGCTGATATTGCGGGTGGGGGGTAGGCTGTGCAGACGTAGCCCAAGGGAAAATCCCGAAGGAAATGGATGTTCAGAAGGCTTTCGAGAACAACAATAGTAGTTTCTGTTCAACTAAGAATGGCTAACACCAATACCCCACTTCTGTACTCTGCCCGCTAGCACACCTGCTCATTACAAAATTATGAAAACATTTGGAAAATTAAACTGGGGGCTGTTCAGTCACCTCTCAAGAGGGGCGACAGTCCCTGCACAGGAAATAAAACCTTTTCTGTTGAACTTGCCGGCTGTCTGAGTTGTTTTCTATCTGGGAATGAACAGTGGCTACAACATTTGCAGGTGCACCGAGATCCGACTGCCACTGTGTGAGCCTGCTTAGAAAGGAGACCTCCTTTATAGGAGTGCTCTTCCCAGAACTAGGGGATTTCTGATTTCTCTAGGGAAGAGGTCCTTAAAGTCATTAAACAGGGACCAGTTCACTGTCCTTCCGACCCGTTGGAGGGCCGGACTATAGTATGCGGACTATATGCACACTGCACATTTGTTTTGAAGTTAAAATTAAAACCAAACAACCGAGGCACAAACACCTCGCGGACAGGATCAATGTCCTCGGCTGTCGGCATGCGGCCCGCAGGCTGTAGTTTGAGGACCCCTGCTCTAGGCGCTCACGAGGAGCATGTGGTTTCAACCCTAAAGCCTGGAGACTCCACAATTTGTTTAAGGGTGTTTGGGCAGAAGGAGTCCCTGATTGGCCCATGCAAGACTTGTTTTCCCTCCCCCTATTTCTCAGAGTTCATAGTTATGGTTATTGGGAACCAGGACATCCCAATGTGATCCCTAAGATTGATGTGTGGATTGACATGGCCACTAATAAGCCAGCATATATAAAAAACTTACTTCCTCACTCAACAGAAAGGGTTCATGTTTCCAAGATTTCAGGAAGCGTGGTAGGACTGGGAAAAGAACATGTCCAAGTTCCTAAAACCACCAAGGTGGAAGCCGTCCCTCCCCATCACCCTCCCTGTTGGCTTTATCCCATTTTGCAGGAGGACTCTGGAAATGGGAGAGCTGGCTTCCGACCCGTTGGTACCAATGACACCCTATCAGGTTCCCAGGGGGTATAGAGAAATACTTACAACCCCTTTTTGAGTCCCCAACACACACACACTAGGGCTGGCATGTCTTCTCAACCCCCCGAGAAGGATCACTTGGCAGCAGCCATTCTCTCAAGGCAAGCAGGCCCAACACCTGGGGAAGACCCCCCGAGTCCCTTTTTGGGGATATGTTCCCTTTTCTTTCAGGGATTTGTAAAATTGGAATCAACAAAATCCCCTTTTCTGACAACCCACAAGGTCCGATTTCATTGCTAGAAATGGTTTTCCATATGCATTAGCCCACCTCGGACAATTGCCAGCAACTTCTCCAAGTGCTGTTCACAACAGAGGAACGAGAGCCCTTCCAGAGAGAGGCCCAGAAGGCAGTCAATGGACCTGATGGTCAGCCAGCAGGCACTCCCACTGACAGAAACGCTTTTTGCCACTGCACGAACAATGTGGGATCCAAACTCCTCAAAAGGCCAATAGGGCTTAACCAGGTATCACCAGTTTCTCTTGCAGGGCCTCAATGGAACACCTAGGAAACCTCTGAATTTATCTAAGGTCAGTGAGAATTTTCAGACCCCTACAAGAGAATGTCCGCCTGCCTTTTCAGAGTGGCTGATGGAAGCCTTCGGGCTTTATATTCCTATAGACCCGGAGGCCCCCAGGAACAGAAGGGCAATAAATGTTGCCTTTATTACTCAGTCCGCCTCAGACATGAAAAAGAAATGGGAAAGGTTTGAAGGGAAAAATCTTAGTGATTTGGTAGAAGTGGCTCAGCGGGTATATAACAACAGAGATGACCCTACCACGACAGAGCCAAGAAACTAGCTAAAATACTAGTAATGGCCATGAGAGACTCCAGAAGCTCAGGGAAAGGAGATCATGGCTCACTCACAGAGAGACTGACCTGTGGGCACCGCCAAGCCCTGAGGAAGGATCAAAGTGCCTACTACAGAAAAGAAGGACATTGGGGAAATCAGTGCCTTGAAAACCCCAGGAGAGGTGGACGACCCACCACTAGAGAGGATGGCCCTCATCCTCACCTAGAAACACCCAAGTGAGAGACAATAATGCTTGAAGATGCTGAATTAAGGTGTCAGGGCTCTGTTTCACTTGGCCCCCAGGATCCCAGGCTAACTCCAAGGAGGTGGCTATCCAGTAAATTTCTTAGTGGACACAGGAACTGCCTTCTCAGGTTCAACTAAGAGTACGGGCGCATTGTCAAAAGGAAAGATTTGAATAACAGTCAGTATATAGGATTGCTTCCAGAGATAACGCACATAGAAGGTTTGCATGGAGGTTGGGTGAGCTTCCCAAGACATCAAGGTAAAAATATCTATCTGCCCTTTGTCCCAGTTAGCCATATGATGTTCATGGCAATGGCTCCTGGCTTGGCTGCTGAGCCAGTGAAACTGTTTTAACAAGAGATGAGACGGTGGCCTGTGGCCATCAGTGGAAGGACAAAATCTCCACAGTGGGCTTCCTGTGTCAGTATGAAGCCACAAATATCACTTCTTGGATGTTATCGTTGTCCTGGCTCAGAATCGCCACCCCAGGTCTAGAACGCGCCTGACAGGTACGCACTATTTGAATCAGGCTCTGGTTAGCCCCTCTTGATCACTTGGTGACACGGGAGTCTGGACAATGGAGTTCCTTTACTTTCCAGATGAGAAAGCTCACTCAAAAAGACACAGGTGTTGACCCACAGGCACACAACTAGTTAACAACAAAGCCATATTCACAACCAATGTTTGGAGTCAGAGATCTGAGTCCCACATACCTGTGCCCAGCCGAGAAGTCACTCTCTCCTGGACCCCCAAAACATCTGAGCAGATCCTCCCCCACCCCCTCAAAGAAAATTTTATTTCCAAGGATGGCACTGATTCTGCATCTCTGGGAGAGTGACATATCTGATCAGAGCATATGGAGCCGATGAAGGGGAAGGAGGGGAGAGTGGAGCACACTGTTCCACCAGGCCTTGAGGATGATGTTACCACTCAGAAAGCCAGCCCATACAGAAGACCACATGGCTAGCCCCATGATGAGACACAACGTCCCTCAAAAATCCATAGCCCTAGAGGGGACAACACTGGAGACTCAGTGTGGGAATTGCGCCCAAACTGATCCTGCCACACCGAGGCATAACACGAAGGGGTGCAGAAGTGCAAGGAAACAGAGCAGCATGGTCCACCGGATTGCCAAAGGAGGACTTTGGGGCCAGGACATGGTGCACCAACAGACTGGACTGGAAAACACTCCAAAAGGACAACAAACAGTCTTTGAACTGACTACAAGCTTTTCTTTCTTGTTGTGTTTTCTTTTATTGTCATTGGATTATGGTTGTTTTGTTGCGTTTAGTGTTTGGTTTTGCTCTGTCTAATTTTGTGCATGTTAGTTCATCTACATGTCTGTCTAAATAAGATAGGCTGGATGAACAATCTGGAAGAGGAAAAAAAAGGGACCATCACTTCCGGGGAGACATGGGAGAGAGGGATGTGTGGGAAAAGGTAATGGTGTTAAGAAACCCAGAGACAAGGGAACAAGTGATGCAAATCGGTGGTGAGGGGGGATATAGGAGGCCTGGTAGGGAGTGATCAAGGAAATGGAACCAAGAGGAATTACTGGAACCCAAATGAAACTGAGCATGGCAGTGGGCACATGAGGAAAATCAAAGGGATTAGAAAAGCAAGCTAGGAAGCAGGGGCCATTTATAGAGGTCGAAAAAAAGGCATGTACATATGAGCATTTGGAAATAGATTTTTGTCCATATATTTATAGGTTTCGTATTAAGGTAGCAGATGGACATTGGGCCTCCACTCAAGTACTCCCTCATTGCAAGAATATTTTGTTCTATTAAATTGCCATTCTATGCTGCTCACCTTCCCTACACGATCACTGCAGACAAAACTGTTGCAATAGCAAATGTGGTCAAGAAAGCTGATGGTGACCAGCTATCAAAATATATGGCATCTGAGGTCTTAAAGGCTTGAAGGTAAACAAACTGCCATCTAGCTCAGAAGAAACAAAGCCCACATGGCAGAAGCACACCAGCCTGTGTGATCACAAGGTTTCAAAGGGATGTGGTATCAGGCATCATCAGAACAAAACAATCTTATCATTGCGAATGAGGGTGGAATGATGGATACAGACACAAAGCCCATTTGCAGTCCACTGGACAATCCCTTACAGAAGGGGGTCGAGGAAGAGATGAGCCAAGACAGGGTATGGGATAGCAACGATGAAACACAACTTTCCTCTAGTTCCTAAATGCTTCCTCTCCCCCCACTCTCATGATCCCAATTCTACCTTACAGATCTGGCTAGAGAATGTACACTGGGACAGATAGGAACAGGAAAAATGGGGAATCAGGGTGGATGGCCCTTTAGGACCAGTGTTGTGAGTGGAGGTACTGGGAGGGTGGGGGGAGGCTAGGTTGAAAAGAAGGAACCAAATACAAGGATCTACATTTAACCTCAACAGAAAAGGGGGTGAAGGGGGACATCAGACAGTGCAAGATATGACAAGATAATTAGTAAATTACCAAGGATTTATGAGGGAGGGGTAGCGCCCATGGATGGGGAGAAATGAGGAGCTGAGGCCAGAGGCTTGGGTGGAGAGTTGATATTTTGAGAATAATGAGGGCAATGATTGTACAAATGTGCTTCACACACTGATGTACATATCGATTGTGGTTAGTGTTTATGAGCCCCTAATAAAATGATAAAAAAAAACCCAAAACATCTGGGCAGAGGGCTCATGCAAGGATGATCTCAGGCTGGATTGCATCAGCAAAATCAGCTACTGTAGTTGCCTTACCCTGTGTCTATTCCTGTGTCAGGCATGAAGCTTAGGGTCCACAGCCCCAGGAGCTGGACAGGGAGGGAGGCGGGACTCTGAAGTCATTCCACAGGGGGAATGGTCCTCCTGTCCTGCAGGGCCCACCCTCCTCTTTAGTCCTGCTGTCAGGGGGCACCTCTTTCATGGAGTCCACACCATAGAGGTCTACAATTTATGGGGGATTGGCAGGAAGCCTCTGCTGATGCACACACCCCACCATCAAAACAGAATCCACCAGCCACTCATGTCCAGTCCTGCCGCCTCCAAAGAGCTTTCCTGGGTTTGTCTGATCCCTCTGGGGACAGATATACCTCGCTCCTTAGCTCTGCATGAGAAAGAATTCACGCCCAAACCTGGTTTGTGATCCAAGTGAGTTTTAGGGGAGTTAGGGAGGCATCATGGGCAACCCTGGTCAACCACAGTGGCTGAATTGAATTTACTTGACCTTGGTGGGTCAATGCATGTGCAGCGCCCACCCAGGTGTACCTGCCCTTCTTGGCCGGAAAACTGGACCTCTGAGCACGCACAGTATGCCACTCCTTCCTGGGCCGCTAGCTCAGCCTTCTGAGCAGGCGTAATGGACACCCCATTCCTGATGCTAGCTACCTAACATTTACACTCTGAAGAGATATGGACCCAAATCTTTGGGGTACTGGGCGACGACATCTCTAGCTACTTCCTGCTGGAAAAAGGAGCGTAGTGGGGCTTTGGGTCCATACCCTTCCTACTCTGCTGGGAGGAGTTGTCTATTCAGGGAAACCTTATCCAAGATGGATAAAGTTGAGGTGGTCCAGGAGATGATAGTAGTGGAGCTGGCACACCTGGTTCAGAGGCCTTGGTAACTTGAGAACTTCTGGAAAGACTAACGGACAAAAAAGTGAACAATTTAACTGAGACAAGTCTAAGATTGTGAGGTGGCAGTGCCCTTGAAATTAGGTGAGTATCACAGGAAGTAAATAAAAAATGTTAAGATTAGCAGGCATGTGTGTCTGTTCACTGTAAGTGCAGGAATGGGGATAAAAGCATTCATAATATCCCTAAGGATGTACAGGGTTTGGGCACTACTGGGTGCAGTGGGATCACTGATTCATTTATGATCCTAAGGTCTTCAACCTGCTGATAATACCTATCCATTTTTTAACCCTATAACGCCTTAATTGCAATTTGGGGGAAATTTTTTTTGTTTTTATTATTTACTTTCTTGGGTATCGATATATATAATATATATACACATTTTTAATGTTATGAAAACGTCATGCTCGGCATTATAGGGTTAAATGGCAATATTGGGGTACTACGGGGGAGTCAGCAATGATCAAAAGTAGAGTAATTGCCTAAGACATTTTTAATTTTCTTGGGTTCAATTTGAGTAAAAGTCTTGTCAATTACACTGGGACCAAATTCCCCTGGAACCTCTACTACGGGTAGAATGTTCAGGGAGGTTTCAGGGCTAGGAAATAGTAACCCCTACGTCCAGGATCTCTTAGGGCAGGGGTCCTCAAACTGTTTACATAGGGCGCCAGTTCACTGTTCCTCAGACCGTTAGAATGCCAGACTATAGTGTTTAGAAAACTTATGAATAAATTCCCATGCACCCTGCACATATCTTATTTTGAAGTTAAAACCAAATTAACGGGGTACAAACACCCCGCGGACAGGATCAATGTCCTTGGCTGTCCTTATGTGGCCCGCAGGCTGTAGTTTGAGGACCCCTGCTCTAGGCGCTCAAGAAGAGCATGTGGTTTCAACCCTAAAGCCTGGAGACTCCACAATTTTTTTAAGGGTGATTGGGCAGAAGGAGTCCCTGATGGGCCCATGCAAGATTTGTTTTCCCTCCCCCTATTTCTCAGAGTTCATAGTTATGGTTATGGGGAACCAGTACATCCTGATCTGATCCCTTAAATTCATGTGTGGATTGACATTGCCACTAATAAGCCAGCCTATATAAAAGACTTATTCCCTCCCCCAACAGAAAGGGTTCTTGTTTCCAAGAGTCAGGAAACAAGGCAGGACTGGAAAAACAACAGGTCCAAGTTCCAAAAACCACCAAGGTGGAGGCCATCCCTCTGCCCCCCCTCCCTGTAGCCTCCCCTCCCCACCCCCCTCCCCCCTGTCCCCTCCCCTCCCCACCCCCTTTCCTCCCTGTCTCCTCCCCACCCCCCTCCCTGTCACCTCCCCTCCCCTCCCCACCCCCCTCCCTGGCACCTCCCCTTTGGTACCACTTCCACCCTATCAGTTCCCAGGAGGCTGGAGAGTGAGAATTACAACCCCTTTTTAAGTCATCCCCCAACACGGGCACTAGGGCTGGCATGTCTTTTCAACACCCCCCCACCCCAGCCCCCAGAAGAATCACCTGGCAGCAGTTTTTCTCCTCTTAAGGCAAGCAGGCCCAACACCTGGGGAAGACCCCCGAGTCCTTTTTTGGGGGGATATGTCTCCTTTTCTTCCAGGGATTTGTACAATTGGAATCAATAAAAATCCCTATTTCTGACAACACACAAGGCCTGATTTCTTTTTTTTTTCCCTTTTCTTGTTTTACATTTTATTAGGGGCTCATACAACTCTTATCACAATCCATACATATACATACAACAATTGTATAAAGCACATCTTCACATTCTTTGCCCCAATCATTCTCAAAGCATTTGCTCTCTACTTAAGCCCTTTGCATCAGGTCCTCTTTTTTCCCCCCCTCCCTCCCCATTCCCCCCTGCCTCATGTGCCCTTGGTAATTTATACATTGTTATTTTGTAAAGGTCTGATTTCTTTGCTAGAAACGCTTTTCCATACTTAAAAGCCCACCTCTGACACCTGGGAGCAACTTCCCCAGGTGCTGTTCACAACAGAGGAATGGGAGCCCATCCAGAGAGAGGCCCAGAAAGCAGTCAATGGACCTGATGGTCAGCCAGAGGGCACTGCCCACTTGAGGCAAACTCTTTTTCCCACTGCACGGAACAATGTGAGATCCAAACTCCTAGCAAGGCCCGCAGGGCTTAACCAGGTATCACCAGTTTCTCCTGCAGGGCCTCAATGGAACAGCTAGGAAACCTATGAATTTATCTAAGGTCAGTGAGAATTTGTCAAACCCCTACAAAAGAATGTCCGCCTGTCTTTTCAGAGTGGCTGATGGAAGCCTTCGGGCTTTATATCCCTATCGACCCGGAAGCCCCCAAGAACAGGAGAGCTATTTAAATATTGCCTTTTTTACTCAGTCTACCTCAGACATGAAAAAGAAATGGGAAGGGTTTGAAGGGAAAAATCTTAGTGATTTGGTAGAAGTGGCTCAGCAGGTGTATAACAACAGAGATGACCCTACCATGACAGAAGAGACAAAGAAACTAGCTAAAATACTAGTAATTGCCATGAGAGACCCCAGAGGCTCCGGAAAAGGAGATCAGGGCCCACACACAGAGAGGCTGACCTGTGTGTACCGCCAAGCCCTGAGGAAGGATCAATGTGCCTACTACAGAAAAGAAGGACATTGGAAAAATCAGTGCCTTGATAACCCCAGGAGAGGCGGATGACCTTCCACTAGAGCGGATGAGCCTCATCCTCACCTAGAAAAACCCAAGCGAGAGACACTAATGCTTGAAGAAGCTGAATGAAGATGTCAGGGCTCTGTTTCACTTGGCCTATAGGAACCGGGCTAACTTTCCTAGAAAGAGGCCATCCAGTAAATTTCTTGGTGGACACAGGGGCCACCTTCTTGGTTTTGGAAAAGAAAAGACTACAGGTGCATTGTCAAAAGGAAAGATTTAAGTACAGGGGACACATGGCAGACCCAAGCACACCCATGGACAACAGCCTCAATAACAGATTTAGCACGAGACACAGGTACACACTCCTTCCTGGCAATGCCTCAATGTCCCTTTCCCCTAATTGGTCATGACTTATTGCAAAAAATGGCGGCCATAATTACTTTTTCATCTGCTACATCCACCTTAACCCTTGAAGTTGAAAATGCAAAGGTTTTGCTCCCCGCTCCATTGTCAGAGGGATATGTGTTTTATCAAGGAGCAGAAGAGACCTCCTCAAAGGAACTTCTTGGTAATAGTTAAAAGATATACCTTTTGTTTGGGCAGAGGACAACCTACCAGACCTTGCTGAACATCAGGTGCCTGGGGTCGTACAACTTCTGAGCTCAGCCACACTGGTGTGTCAGGGAAAACCCTCCTCCCGGGAAAGCAAAGGTGGATATTGCTGTTCACATATGCAGACTCAAAAGGACAGGCATTTTGGTGCCCTGCAAGTCCACATGGAATGCTCCCCTCCTGCCCCTGCAGAAGCCAGGAACTGAGGACTTCCAACTGGTGCAGGATCTCGGAGAGGTAAATGCGAGGGTAGAAACTGTCCACCCCACGTACCAAACCCCGAGACCCTCCTGAGTACTATTGCGTCAAACTGAATTTGTTACACTGTTTTGGACTTAAAGGATGCTTTGCTCTCCATACCCTTGTCCCTCATACGTCAACCCAGTGAAGACTTACAGGAATACAAGGAGGAACACCCCAAAACCACCCTGCTCCAATATGCAGATGACCTCCTCCTGGCCTCTGAAACCATGAAGTAATGCCAAAGGGCTACCAAGGACCTGTTAATTGTCCTTAGGCAATTGGGGTACAGGGTGTCTGCAAGAGAGGCTCAACTGTGTGTTCATAAAGCTGTATGCCTAGGCTACCAACTGGAGGAGGGAAAACGGACCTTGTCCCCCAGCCGCATTGAGGTGATCCTCAAAATCCCAGTACGTGAGACTAACAGGCAGGTGCAAGAGTTTCTAGGAGCTGTGAGGTACTGTCCATTGTGGAATTTGTGATTTGCAAAAATAACCAACCCCCTATGTGCAAGTACTGGGGAAAGGAAAAAGAACTTAAATGGACTGAAGTAGAATAGCAAGCCTTTGAATCCTTAAAAAAGTCGCTCATATGGGCACCCTCTCTTCCCCTTCCAGACATAGAAAAGCCCTTCCAATCGTCTATCTGTGAGGCCAGAGGCACAGCAAAAGGAGTGCTAACTCAGAACTTGCGGCCATGGAAGAGACGTGTGGCCGATCTTTCAAAGAAACTGGACTCTGTAGCTGCAGGATGGCCAAGCTGCATGCGAGCTGACGCTGCCACGGCCATCCTAGTCATAGAAGCTAGGAAGCTTACACTGGGACAGGATATTGCTGTGGTAGGGGGACCTATGGCTGAACCACTCCTAACCAGTCCCCCAGACCGGTGGATCTCCAACACCAGGATTATACCATCAATCCCGACACAACTGCTGAAGCCAAAGCAGGTGAACAAGTAAATGTGAAAAAAGCTGATGGTGCCCGGCTATCAAAAGAGATAGTGTCTGGGGTCTTAAAGGCTTGAAGATAAACAAGCGGCCATCTAGCTCAGAAGCAACAAAGCCCACATGGAAGAAGAACACACCAGCCTGTGTGATCACGTGTTCTCGAAGGGATCAGTTATCAGGCATCAAAGAACAAAAAATCATATCACTGGCTGCACACCTCCATGATGCGATCGCCGAAGACAAACGGGTACATAAGCAAATGTAGCGAAGAAAGCTGATGGTGCCTGGCTATCGAAAGAGATAGTGTCTGGGGTCTTAAAGGCTTGAAGGTGAACAAGTGGCCATCTAGCTCAGAAGCAACAAAGCCCACATGGAAGAAGCACACCAGCCTGTGCGATCACGACGTGCCAAAGGGATCAGGTATAAGGCATCATCCAGAATAAAAAAATACCATAGTGAATGAAGGGGGAAGTGTAGAGTGGAGACCCAAAGCCCATTTGTTGGCCACTGGAGATCCCCTCACAGAGGGGTCTAGGGGAAGAGATGAGTCAGTCAGGGTGCGATGTAGCACCGATGAAGAAAACATCTCCCTCAGTTCCTAAATGCTTCCTCCAACCAACTACCATGATCCAAATTCTACCTTGCAAGTCTGGATAGAGCAGAGGCTGTATACACTGGTACATACAGGAGCTGGAGACACAGGGAATCCAGGGTGGATGATACCTTCAGGACCAGGGGTGTGAGGGGCGATACTGGGAGAGTAGAGGGTGAGTGGGTTGGAAAAGGGGAATTGATTATAAGGATCTACATTTGACATCCTCCCTGGGGGGCGGACAACAGAAAAGGGGGTGAAGGGAGAGGCCAGATAGGGCAAGATATAACAAAATAATAATTTATAAATTATCAAGGGCTCATGAGGGATGGGGAAAAAAAGAGGACCTGATGCAAAGGGAGAGCAAATGCTTTGAAATTGATTAGGGCAAAGAATGTAGAGATGTGCTTTATACAATTGATGTATGTATATGTGTGGATTGTGGTAAGAGTTGTATGAGCCCCTAGAAAAATGTTTTAAAAAAAGAAACAAAGAAAAGTAAATAAAGTAGCTATGAACTATAAATGAACTAGCTGATATTGCGGGTGGGGGGTAGGCTGTGCAGACGTAGCCCAAGGGAAAATCCCGAAGGAAATGGATGTTCAGAAGGCTTTCGAGAACAACAATAGTAGTTTCTGTTCAACTAAGAATGGCTAACACCAATACCCCACTTCTGTACTCTGCCCGCTAGCACACCTGCTCATTACAAAATTATGAAAACATTTGGAAAATTAAACTGGGGGCTGTTCAGTCACCTCTCAAGAGGGGCGACAGTCCCTGCACAGGAAATAAAACCTTTTCTGTTGAACTTGCCGGCTGTCTGAGTTGTTTTCTATCTGGGAATGAACAGTGGCTACAACATTTGCAGGTGCACCGAGATCCGACTGCCACTGTGTGAGCCTGCTTAGAAAGGAGACCTCCTTTATAGGAGTGCTCTTCCCAGAACTAGGGGATTTCTGATTTCTCTAGGGAAGAGGTCCTTAAAGTCATTAAACAGGGACCAGTTCACTGTCCTTCCGACCCGTTGGAGGGCCGGACTATAGTATGCGGACTATATGCACACTGCACATTTGTTTTGAAGTTAAAATTAAAACCAAACAACCGAGGCACAAACACCTCGCGGACAGGATCAATGTCCTCGGCTGTCGGCATGCGGCCCGCAGGCTGTAGTTTGAGGACCCCTGCTCTAGGCGCTCACGAGGAGCATGTGGTTTCAACCCTAAAGCCTGGAGACTCCACAATTTGTTTAAGGGTGTTTGGGCAGAAGGAGTCCCTGATTGGCCCATGCAAGACTTGTTTTCCCTCCCCCTATTTCTCAGAGTTCATAGTTATGGTTATTGGGAACCAGGACATCCCAATGTGATCCCTAAGATTGATGTGTGGATTGACATGGCCACTAATAAGCCAGCATATATAAAAAACTTACTTCCTCACTCAACAGAAAGGGTTCATGTTTCCAAGATTTCAGGAAGCGTGGTAGGACTGGGAAAAGAACATGTCCAAGTTCCTAAAACCACCAAGGTGGAAGCCGTCCCTCCCCATCACCCTCCCTGTTGGCTTTATCCCATTTTGCAGGAGGACTCTGGAAATGGGAGAGCTGGCTTCCGACCCGTTGGTACCAATGACACCCTATCAGGTTCCCAGGGGGTATAGAGAAATACTTACAACCCCTTTTTGAGTCCCCAACACACACACACTAGGGCTGGCATGTCTTCTCAACCCCCCGAGAAGGATCACTTGGCAGCAGCCATTCTCTCAAGGCAAGCAGGCCCAACACCTGGGGAAGACCCCCCGAGTCCCTTTTTGGGGATATGTTCCCTTTTCTTTCAGGGATTTGTAAAATTGGAATCAACAAAATCCCCTTTTCTGACAACCCACAAGGTCCGATTTCATTGCTAGAAATGGTTTTCCATATGCATTAGCCCACCTCGGACAATTGCCAGCAACTTCTCCAAGTGCTGTTCACAACAGAGGAACGAGAGCCCTTCCAGAGAGAGGCCCAGAAGGCAGTCAATGGACCTGATGGTCAGCCAGCAGGCACTCCCACTGACAGAAACGCTTTTTGCCACTGCACGAACAATGTGGGATCCAAACTCCTCAAAAGGCCAATAGGGCTTAACCAGGTATCACCAGTTTCTCTTGCAGGGCCTCAATGGAACACCTAGGAAACCTCTGAATTTATCTAAGGTCAGTGAGAATTTTCAGACCCCTACAAGAGAATGTCCGCCTGCCTTTTCAGAGTGGCTGATGGAAGCCTTCGGGCTTTATATTCCTATAGACCCGGAGGCCCCCAGGAACAGAAGGGCAATAAATGTTGCCTTTATTACTCAGTCCGCCTCAGACATGAAAAAGAAATGGGAAAGGTTTGAAGGGAAAAATCTTAGTGATTTGGTAGAAGTGGCTCAGCGGGTATATAACAACAGAGATGACCCTACCACGACAGAGCCAAGAAACTAGCTAAAATACTAGTAATGGCCATGAGAGACTCCAGAAGCTCAGGGAAAGGAGATCATGGCTCACTCACAGAGAGACTGACCTGTGGGCACCGCCAAGCCCTGAGGAAGGATCAAAGTGCCTACTACAGAAAAGAAGGACATTGGGGAAATCAGTGCCTTGAAAACCCCAGGAGAGGTGGACGACCCACCACTAGAGAGGATGGCCCTCATCCTCACCTAGAAACACCCAAGTGAGAGACAATAATGCTTGAAGATGCTGAATTAAGGTGTCAGGGCTCTGTTTCACTTGGCCCCCAGGATCCCAGGCTAACTCCAAGGAGGTGGCTATCCAGTAAATTTCTTAGTGGACACAGGAACTGCCTTCTCAGGTTCAACTAAGAGTACGGGCGCATTGTCAAAAGGAAAGATTTGAATAACAGTCAGTATATAGGATTGCTTCCAGAGATAACGCACATAGAAGGTTTGCATGGAGGTTGGGTGAGCTTCCCAAGACATCAAGGTAAAAATATCTATCTGCCCTTTGTCCCAGTTAGCCATATGATGTTCATGGCAATGGCTCCTGGCTTGGCTGCTGAGCCAGTGAAACTGTTTTAACAAGAGATGAGACGGTGGCCTGTGGCCATCAGTGGAAGGACAAAATCTCCACAGTGGGCTTCCTGTGTCAGTATGAAGCCACAAATATCACTTCTTGGATGTTATCGTTGTCCTGGCTCAGAATCGCCACCCCAGGTCTAGAACGCGCCTGACAGGTACGCACTATTTGAATCAGGCTCTGGTTAGCCCCTCTTGATCACTTGGTGACACGGGAGTCTGGACAATGGAGTTCCTTTACTTTCCAGATGAGAAAGCTCACTCAAAAAGACACAGGTGTTGACCCACAGGCACACAACTAGTTAACAACAAAGCCATATTCACAACCAATGTTTGGAGTCAGAGATCTGAGTCCCACATACCTGTGCCCAGCCGAGAAGTCACTCTCTCCTGGACCCCCAAAACATCTGAGCAGATCCTCCCCCACCCCCTCAAAGAAAATTTTATTTCCAAGGATGGCACTGATTCTGCATCTCTGGGAGAGTGACATATCTGATCAGAGCATATGGAGCCGATGAAGGGGAAGGAGGGGAGAGTGGAGCACACTGTTCCACCAGGCCTTGAGGATGATGTTACCACTCAGAAAGCCAGCCCATACAGAAGACCACATGGCTAGCCCCATGATGAGACACAACGTCCCTCAAAAATCCATAGCCCTAGAGGGGACAACACTGGAGACACAGTGTGGGAATTGCGCCCAAACTGATCCTGCCACACCGAGGCATAACACGAAGGGGTGCAGAAGTGCAAGGAAACAGAGCAGCATGGTCCACCGGATTGCCAAAGGAGGACTTTGGGGCCAGGACATGGTGCACCAACAGACTGGACTGGAAAACACTCCAAAAGGACAACAAACAGTCTGTGAACTGACTACGAGCTTTTCTTTCTTGTTGTGTTTTCTTTTATTGTCATTGGATTATGGTTGTTTTGTTGCTTTTAGTGTTTGGTTTTGCTCTGTCTAGTTTTGTGCATGTTAGTTCATCTACATGTCTGTCTAAATAAGATAGGCTGGATGAACAATCTGGAAGAGGAAAAAAAAGGGACCATCACTTCCGGGGAGACATGGGAGAGAGGGATGTGTGGGAAAAGGTAATGGTGTTAAGAAACCCAGAGACAAGGGAACAAGTGATGCAAATCGGTGGTGAGGGGGGATATAGGAGGCCTGGTAGGGAGTGATCAAGGAAATGGAACCAAGAGGAATTACTGGAACCCAAATGAAACTGAGCATGGCAGTGGGCACATGAGGAAAATCAAAGGGATTAGAAAAGCAAGCTAGGAAGCAGGGGCCATTTATAGAGGTCGAAAAAAAGGCATGTACATATGAGCATTTGGAAATAGATTTTTGTCCATATATTTATAGGTTTCGTATTAAGGTAGCAGATGGACATTGGGCCTCCACTCAAGTACTCCCTCATTGCAAGAATATTTTGTTCTATTAAATTGCCATTCTATGCTGCTCACCTTCCCTACACGATCACTGCAGACAAAACTGTTGCATAAGCAAATGTGGTCAAGAAAGCTGATGGTGACCAGCTATCAAAATATATGGCATCTGAGGTCTTAAAGGCTTGAAGGTAAACAAACTGCCATCTAGCTCAGAAGAAACAAAGCCCACATGGCAGAAGCACACCAGCCTGTGTGATCACAAGGTTTCAAAGGGATGTGGTATCAGGCATCATCAGAACAAAACAATCTTATCATTGCGAATGAGGGTGGAATGATGGATACAGACACAAAGCCCATTTGCAGTCCACTGGACATTCCCTTACAGAAGGGGGTCGAGGAAGAGATGAGCCAAGACAGGGTATGGGATAGCAACGATGAAACACAACTTTCCTCTAGTTCCTAAATGCTTCCTCTCCCCACACTCTCATGATCCCAATTCTACCTTACAGATCTGGCTAGAGAATGTACACTGGGACAGATAGGAACAGGAAACACGGGGAATCAGGGTGGATGGCCCTTTAGGACCAGTGTTGTGAGTGGAGGTACTGGGAGGGTGGGGGGAGGCTAGGTTGAAAAGAAGGAACCAAATACAAGGATCTACATTTAACCTCAACAGAAAAGGGGGTGAAGGGGGACATCAGACAGTGCAAGATATGACAAGATAATTAGTAAATTACCAAGGATTTATGAGGGAGGGGTAGCGCCCATGGATGGGGAGAAATGAGGAGCTGAGGCCAGAGGCTTGGGTGGAGAGTTGATATTTTGAGAATAATGAGGGCAATGATTGTACAAATGTGCTTCACACACTGATGTACATATCGATTGTGGTTAGTGTTTATGAGCCCCTGATAAAATGATAAAAAAAAAACCCAAAACATCTGGGCAGAGGGCTCATGCAAGGATGATCTCAGGCTGGATTGCATCAGCAAAATCAGCTACTGTAGTTGCCTTACCCTGTGTCTATTCCTGTGTCAGGCATGAAGTTTAGGGTCCACAGCCCCAGGAGCTGGACAGGGAGGGAGGCGGGACTCTGAAGTCATTCCACAGGGGGAATGGTCCTCCTGTCCTGCAGGGCCCACCCTCCTCTTTAGTCCTGCTGTCTGGGGGCACCTCTTTCATGGAGTCCACAACATAGAGGTCTACAATTTATGGGGGATTGGCAGGAAGCCTCTGCTGATGCACACACCCCACCATCAAAACAGAATCCACCAGCCACTCATGTCCAGTCCTGCCGCCTCCAAAGAGCTTTCCTGGGTTTGTCAGATCCCTCTGGGGAGAGATATACCTCGCTCCTTTGCTCTGCATGAGAAAGAATTCACGCCCAAACCTGGTTTGTGATCCAAGTGAGTTTTAGGGGAGTTAGGGAGGCATCGTGGGCAACCCTGGTCAACCCCATTGGCTGAATTGAATTTACTTGGCCTTGGTGGGTCAATGCATGTGCAGCGCCCACCCAGGTGTACCTGGCCTTCTTGGCCGGAAAACTGGACCTCTGAGCACGCACAGTATGCCACTCCTTCCTGGGCCGCTAGCTCAGCCTTCTGAGCAGGCGTAATGGACACCCCATTCCTGATGCTAGCTACCTAACATTTACACTCTGAAGAGATATGGACCCAAATCTTTGGGGTACTGGGCGACGACATCTCTAGCTACTTCCTGCTGGCAAGAGGGGCGTAGTGGGGCTTTGGGTCCATACCCTTCCTACTCTGCTGGGAGGAGTTGTCTATTCAGGGAAACCTTATCCAAGATGGATAAAGTTGAGGTGCTCCAGGAGATGATAGTAGTGGAGCTGGCACACTTGGTTCAGAGGCCTTGGTAACTTGAGAACTTCTGGAAAGACTAACGGACGAAAAAGTGAACAATTTAACTGAGACAAGTCTAAGATTGTGAGGTGGCAGTGCCCTTGAAATTAGGTGAGTATCACAGGAAGTAAATAAAAAATGTTAAGATTAGCAGGCATGTGTGTCTGTTCACTGTAAGTGCAGGAATGGGGATAAAAGCATTCACAATATCCCTAAGGATGTACAGGGTTTGGGCACTACTGGGTGCAGTGGGATCACTGCTTCATTTATGATCCTAAGGTCTTCAACCTGCTGATAAGACCTATCCATTTTTTAACCCTATAACGCCTTAATTGCAATTTGGGGGAAAAAATTTTTGTTTTTATTATTTACTTTCTTGGGTATCAATATATATAATATATATACACATTTTTAATGTTATGAAAACGTCATGCTCGGCATTATAGGGTTAAATGGCAATATTGGGGTACTACGGGGGAGTCAGCAATGATCAAAAGTAGAGTAATTGCCTAAGACATTTTTAATTTTCTTGGGTTCAATTTGAGTAAAAGTCTTGTCAATTACACTGGGACCAAATTCCCCTGGAACCTCTACTACGGGTAGAATGTTCAGGGAGGTTTCAGGGCTAGGAAATAGTAACCCCTACGTCCAGGATCTCTTAGGGCAGGGGTCCTCAAACTGTTTACATAGGGCGCCAGTTCACTGTTCCTCAGACCGTTAGAATGCCAGACTATAGTGTTTAGAAAACTTATGAATAAATTCCCATGCACCCTGCACATATCTTATTTTGAAGTTAAAACCAAATTAACGGGGTACAAACACCCCGCGGACAGGATCAATGTCCTTGGCTGTCCTTATGTGGCCCGCAGGCTGTAGTTTGAGGACCCCTGCTCTAGGCGCTCAAGAAGAGCATGTGGTTTCAACCCTAAAGCCTGGAGACTCCACAATTTTTTTAAGGGTGATTGGGCAGAAGGAGTCCCTGATGGGCCCATGCAAGATTTGTTTTCCCTCCCCCTATTTCTCAGAGTTCATTGTTATGGTTATGGGGAACCAGTACATCCTGATCTGATCCCTTAAATTCATGTGTGGATTGACATTGCCACTAATAAGCCAGCCTATATAAAAGACTTATTCCCTCCCCCAACAGAAAGGGTTCTTGTTTCCAAGAGTCAGGAAACAAGGCAGGACTGGAAAAACAACAGGTCCAAGTTCCAAAAACCACCAAGGTGGAGGCAGTCCCTCTGCCCCCCCTCCCTGTACCCTCCCCTCCCCACCCACCTCCCCCCTGTCCCCTCCCCTCCCCACCCCCTTTCCTCCCTGTCTCCTCCCCACCCCCCTCCCTGTCACCTCCCCTCCCCTCCCCACCCCCCTCCCTGTCGCCTCCCCTTTGGTACCACTTCCACCCTAGCAGTTCCCAGGGGGCTGGAGAGTGAGAATTACAACCCCTTTTTAAGTCATCCCCCAACACGGGCACTAGGGCTGGCATGTCTTTTCAACACCCCCCCACCCCAGCCCCCAGAAGAATCACCTGGCAGCAGTCTTTCTCCTCTTAAGGCAAGGAGGCCCAACACCTGGGGAAGACCCCCGAGTCCTTTTTTGGGGGGATATGTCTCCTTTTCTTCCAGGGATTTGTACAATTGGAATCAATAAAAATCCCTTTTTCTGACAACACACAAGGCCTGATTTCTTTTTTTTTTCCCTTTTCTTGTTTTACATTTTATTAGGGGCTCATACAACTCTTATCACAATCCATACATATACATACAACAATTGTATAAAGCACATCTTTACATTCTTTGCCCCAATCATTCTCAAAGCATTTGCTCTCTACTTAAGCCCTTTGCATCAGGTCCTCTTTTTTCCCCCCCTCCCTCCCCGTTCCCCCCTGCCTCATGTGCCCTTGGTAATTTATACATTGTTATTTTGTAAAGGTCTGATTTCTTTGCTAGAAACGCTTTTCCATACTTAAAAGCCCACCTCTGACACCTGCGAGCAACTTCTCCAGGTGCTGTTCACAACAGTGGAATGGGAGCCCATCCAGAGAGAGGCCCAGAAAGCAGTCAATGGACCTGATGGTCAGCCAGAGGGCACTGCCCACTTGAGGGAAACTCTTTTTCCCACTGCACGGAACAATGTGAGATCCAAACTCCTAGCAAGGCCCGCAGGGCTTAACCAGGTATCACCAGTTTCTCCTGCAGGGCCTCAATGGAACAGCTAGGAAACCTATGAATTTATCTAAGGTCAGTGAGAATTTGTCAAACCCCTACAAAAGAATGTCCGCCTGCCTTTTCAGAGTGGCTGATGGAAGCCTTCGGGCTTTATATCCCTATCGACCCGGAAGCCCCCAAGAACAGGAGAGCTATTTAAATATTGCCTTTTTTACTCAGTCTACCTCAGACATGAAAAAGAAATGGGAAGGGTTTGAAGGGAAAAATCTTAGTGATTTGGTAGAAGTGGCTCAGCAGGTGTATAACAACAGAGATGACCCTCCCATGACAGAAGAGACAAAGAAACTAGCTAAAATACTAGTAATTGCCATGAGAGACCCCAGAGGCTCCGGAAAAGGAGATCAGGGCCCACTCACAGAGAGGCTGACCTGTGTGTACCGCCAAGCCCTGAGGAAGGATCAATGTGCCTACTACAGAAAAGAAGGACATTGGAAAAATCAGTGCCTTGATAACCCCAGGAGAGGCGGATGACCTTCCACTAGAGCGGATGAGCCTCATCCTCACCTAGAAAAACCCAAGCGAGAGACACTAATGCTTGAAGAAGCTGAATGAAGATGTCAGGGCTCTGTTTCACTTGGCCTATAGGAACCGGGCTAACATTCCTAGAAAGAGGCCATCCAGTAAATTTCTTGGTGGACACAGGGGCCACCTTCTTGGTTTTGGAAAAGAAAAGACTACAGGTGCATTGTCAAAAGGAAAGATTTAAGTACAGGGGACACATGGCAGACCCAAGCACACCCATGGACAACAGCCTCAATAACAGATTTAGCACGAGACACAGGTACACACTCCTTCCTGGCAATGCCTCAATGTCCCTTTCCCCTAATTGGTCATGACTTATTGCAAAAAATGGCGGCCATAATTACTTTTTCATCTGCTACATCCACCTTAACCCTTGAAGTTGAAAATGCAAAGGTTTTGCTCCCCGCTCCATTGTCAGAGGGATATGTGTTTTATCAAGGAGCAGAAGAGACCTCCTCAAAGGAACTTCTTGGTAATAGTTAAAAGATATACCTTTTGTTTGGGCAGAGGACAACCTACCAGACCTTGCTGAACATCAGGTGCCTGGGGTCGTACAACTTCTGAGCTCAGCCACACTGGTGTGTCAGGGAAAACCCTCCTCCCGGGAAAGCAAAGGTGGATATTGCTGTTCACATATGCAGACTCAAAAGGACAGGCATTTTGGTGCCCTGCAAGTCCACATGGAATGCTCCCCTCCTGCCCCTGCAGAAGCCAGGAACTGAGGACTTCCAACTGGTGCAGGATCTCGGAGAGGTAAATGCGAGGGTAGAAACTGTCCACCCCACGTACCAAACCCCGAGACCCTCCTGAGTACTATTGCGTCAAACTGAATTTGTTACACTGTTTTGGACTTAAAGGATGCTTTGCTCTCCATACCCTTGTCCCTCATACGTCAACCCAGTGAAGACTTACAGGAATACAAGGAGGAACACCCCAAAACCACCCTGCTCCAATATGCAGATGACCTCCTCCTGGCCTCTGAAACCATGAAGTAATGCCAAAGGGCTACCAAGGACCTGTTAATTGTCCTTAGGCAATTGGGGTACAGGGTGTCTGCAAGAGAGGCTCAACTGTGTGTTCATAAAGCTGTATGCCTAGGCTACCAACTGGAGGAGGGAAAACGGACCTTGTCCCCCAGCCGCATTGAGGTGATCCTCAAAATCCCAGTACGTGAGACTAACAGGCAGGTGCAAGAGTTTCTAGGAGCTGTGAGGTACTGTCCATTGTGGAATTTGTGATTTGCAAAAATAACCAACCCCCTATGTGCAAGTACTGGGGAAAGGAAAAAGAACTTAAATGGACTGAAGTAGAATAGCAAGCCTTTGAATCCTTAAAAAAGTCGCTCATATGGGCACCCTCTCTTCCCCTTCCAGACATAGAAAAGCCCTTCCAATCGTCTATCTGTGAGGCCAGAGGCACAGCAAAAGGAGTGCTAACTCAGAACTTGCGGCCATGGAAGAGACGTGTGGCCGATCTTTCAAAGAAACTGGACTCTGTAGCTGCAGGATGGCCAAGCTGCATGCGAGCTGACGCTGCCACGGCCATCCTAGTCATAGAAGCTAGGAAGCTTACACTGGGACAGGATATTGCTGTGGTAGGGGGACCTATGGCTGAACCACTCCTAACCAGTCCCCCAGACCGGTGGATCTCCAACACCAGGATTATACCATCAATCCCGACACAACTGCTGAAGCCAAAGCAGGTGAACAAGTAAATGTGAAAAAAGCTGATGGTGCCCGGCTATCAAAAGAGATAGTGTCTGGGGTCTTAAAGGCTTGAAGATAAACAAGCGGCCATCTAGCTCAGAAGCAACAAAGCCCACATGGAAGAAGAACACACCAGCCTGTGTGATCACGTGTTCTCGAAGGGATCAGTTATCAGGCATCAAAGAACAAAAAATCATATCACTGGCTGCACACCTCCATGATGCGATCGCCGAAGACAAACGGGTACATAAGCAAATGTAGCGAAGAAAGCTGATGGTGCCTGGCTATCGAAAGAGATAGTGTCTGGGGTCTTAAAGGCTTGAAGGTGAACAAGTGGCCATCTAGCTCAGAAGCAACAAAGCCCACATGGAAGAAGCACACCAGCCTGTGCGATCACGACGTGCCAAAGGGATCAGGTATAAGGCATCATCCAGAATAAAAAAATACCATAGTGAATGAAGGGGGAAGTGTAGAGTGGAGACCCAAAGCCCATTTGTTGGCCACTGGAGATCCCCTCACAGAGGGGTCTAGGGGAAGAGATGAGTCAGTCAGGGTGCGATGTAGCACCGATGAAGAAAACATCTCCCCCAGTTCCTAAATGCTTCCTCCAACCAACTACCATGATCCAAATTCTACCTTGCAAGTCTGGATAGAGCAGAGGCTGTATACACTGGTACATACAGGAGCTGGAGACACAGGGAATCCAGGGTGGATGATACCTTCAGGACCAGGGGTGTGAGGGGCGATACTGGGAGAGTAGAGGGTGAGTGGGTTGGAAAAGGGGAATTGATTATAAGGATCTACATTTGACATCCTCCCTGGGGGGCGGACAACAGAAAAGGGGGTGAAGGGAGAGGCCAGATAGGGCAAGATATAACAAAATAATAATTTATAAATTATCAAGGGCTCATGAGGGATGGGGAAAAAAAGAGGACCTGATGCAAAGGGAGAGCAAATGCTTTGAAATTGATTAGGGCAAAGAATGTAGAGATGTGCTTTATACAATTGATGTATGTATATGTGTGGATTGTGGTAAGAGTTGTATGAGCCCCTAGAAAAATGTTTTAAAAAAAGAAACAAAGAAAAGTAAATAAAGTAGCTATGAACTATAAATGAACTAGCTGATATTGCGGGTGGGGGGTAGGCTGTGCAGACGTAGCCCAAGGGAAAATCCCGAAGGAAATGGATGTTCAGAAGGCTTTCGAGAACAACAATAGTAGTTTCTGTTCAACTAAGAATGGCTAACACCAATACCCCACTTCTGTACTCTGCCCGCTAGCACACCTGCTCATTACAAAATTATGAAAACATTTGGAAAATTAAACTGGGGGCTGTTCAGTCACCTCTCAAGAGGGGCGACAGTCCCTGCACAGGAAATAAAACCTTTTCTGTTGAACTTGCCGGCTGTCTGAGTTGTTTTCTATCTGGGAATGGACAGTGGCTACAACATTTGCAGGTGCACCGAGATCCGACTGCCACTGTGTGAGCCTGCTTAGAAAGGAGACCTCCTTTATAGGAGTGCTCTTCCCAGAACTAGGGGATTTCTGATTTCTCTAGGGAAGAGGTCCTTAAAGTCATTAAACAGGGACCAGTTCACTGTCCTTCCGACCCGTTGGAGGGCCGGACTATAGTATGCGGACTATATGCACACTGCACATTTGTTTTGAAGTTAAAATAAAAACCAAACAACCGAGGCACAAACACCTCGCGGACAGGATCAATGTCCTCGGCTGTCGGCATGCGGCCCGCAGGCTGTAGTTTGAGGACCCCTGCTCTAGGCGCTCACGAGGAGCATGTGGTTTCAACCCTAAAGCCTGGAGACTCCACAATTTGTTTAAGGGTGTTTGGGCAGAAGGAGTCCCTGATTGGCCCATGCAAGACTTGTTTTCCCTCCCCCTATTTCTCAGAGTTCATAGTTATGGTTATTGGGAACCAGGACATCCCAATGTGATCCCTAAGATTGATGTGTGGATTGACATGGCCACTAATAAGCCAGCATATATAAAAAACTTACTTCCTCACTCAACAGAAAGGGTTCATGTTTCCAAGATTTCAGGAAGCGTGGTAGGACTGGGAAAAGAACATGTCCAAGTTCCTAAAACCACCAAGGTGGAAGCCGTCCCTCCCCATCACCCTCCCTGTTGGCTTTATCCCATTTTGCAGGAGGACTCTGGAAATGGGAGAGCTGGCTTCCGACCCGTTGGTACCAATGACACCCTATCAGGTTCCCAGGGGGTATAGAGAAATACTTACAACCCCTTTTTGAGTCCCCAACACACACACACTAGGGCTGGCATGTCTTCTCAACCCCCCGAGAAGGATCACTTGGCAGCAGCCATTCTCTCAAGGCAAGCAGGCCCAACACCTGGGGAAGACCCCCCGAGTCCCTTTTTGGGGATATGTTCCCTTTTCTTTCAGGGATTTGTAAAATTGGAATCAACAAAATCCCCTTTTCTGACAACCCACAAGGTCCGATTTCATTGCTAGAAATGGTTTTCCATATGCATTAGCCCACCTCGGACAATTGCCAGCAACTTCTCCAAGTGCTGTTCACAACAGAGGAACGAGAGCCCTTCCAGAGAGAGGCCCAGAAGGCAGTCAATGGACCTGATGGTCAGCCAGCAGGCACTCCCACTGACAGAAACGCTTTTTGCCACTGCACGAACAATGTGGGATCCAAACTCCTCAAAAGGCCAATAGGGCTTAACCAGGTATCACCAGTTTCTCTTGCAGGGCCTCAATGGAACACCTAGGAAACCTCTGAATTTATCTAAGGTCAGTGAGAATTTTCAGACCCCTACAAGAGAATGTCCGCCTGCCTTTTCAGAGTGGCTGATGGAAGCCTTCGGGCTTTATATTCCTATAGACCCGGAGGCCCCCAGGAACAGAAGGGCAATAAATGTTGCCTTTATTACTCAGTCCGCCTCAGACATGAAAAAGAAATGGGAAAGGTTTGAAGGGAAAAATCTTAGTGATTTGGTAGAAGTGGCTCAGCGGGTATATAACAACAGAGATGACCCTACCACGACAGAGCCAAGAAACTAGCTAAAATACTAGTAATGGCCATGAGAGACTCCAGAAGCTCAGGGAAAGGAGATCATGGCTCACTCACAGAGAGACTGACCTGTGGGCACCGCCAAGCCCTGAGGAAGGATCAAAGTGCCTACTACAGAAAAGAAGGACATTGGGGAAATCAGTGCCTTGAAAACCCCAGGAGAGGTGGACGACCCACCACTAGAGAGGATGGCCCTCATCCTCACCTAGAAACACCCAAGTGAGAGACAATAATGCTTGAAGATGCTGAATTAAGGTGTCAGGGCTCTGTTTCACTTGGCCCCCAGGATCCCAGGCTAACTCCAAGGAGGTGGCTATCCAGTAAATTTCTTAGTGGACACAGGAACTGCCTTCTCAGGTTCAACTAAGAGTACGGGCGCATTGTCAAAAGGAAAGATTTGAATAACAGTCAGTATATAGGATTGCTTCCAGAGATAACGCACATAGAAGGTTTGCATGGAGGTTGGGTGAGCTTCCCAAGACATCAAGGTAAAAATATCTATCTGCCCTTTGTCCCAGTTAGCCATATGATGTTCATGGCAATGGCTCCTGGCTTGGCTGCTGAGCCAGTGAAACTGTTTTAACAAGAGATGAGACGGTGGCCTGTGGCCATCAGTGGAAGGACAAAATCTCCACAGTGGGCTTCCTGTGTCAGTATGAAGCCACAAATATCACTTCTTGGATGTTATCGTTGTCCTGGCTCAGAATCGCCACCCCAGGTCTAGAACGCGCCTGACAGGTACGCACTATTTGAATCAGGCTCTGGTTAGCCCCTCTTGATCACTTGGTGACACGGGAGTCTGGACAATGGAGTTCCTTTACTTTCCAGATGAGAAAGCTCACTCAAAAAGACACAGGTGTTGACCCACAGGCACACAACTAGTTAACAACAAAGCCATATTCACAACCAATGTTTGGAGTCAGAGATCTGAGTCCCACATACCTGTGCCCAGCCGAGAAGTCACTCTCTCCTGGACCCCCAAAACATCTGAGCAGATCCTCCCCCACCCCCTCAAAGAAAATTTTATTTCCAAGGATGGCACTGATCCTGCATCTCTGGGAGAGTGACATATCTGATCAGAGCATATGGAGCCGATGAAGGGGAAGGAGGGGAGAGTGGAGCACACTGTTCCACCAGGCCTTGAGGATGATGTTACCACTCAGAAAGCCAGCCCATACAGAAGACCACATGGCTAGCCCCATGATGAGACACAACGTCCCTCAAAAATCCATAGCCCTAGAGGGGACAACACTGGAGACACAGTGTGGGAATTGCGCCCAAACTGATCCTGCCACACCGAGGCATAACACGAAGGGGTGCAGAAGTGCAAGGAAACAGAGCAGCATGGTCCACCGGATTGCCAAAGGAGGACTTTGGGGCCAGGACATGGTGCACCAACAGACTGGACTGGAAAACACTCCAAAAGGACAACAAACAGTCTGTGAACTGACTACGAGCTTTTCTTTCTTGTTGTGTTTTCTTTTATTGTCATTGGATTATGGTTGTTTTGTTGCTTTTAGTGTTTGGTTTTGCTCTGTCTAGTTTTGTGCATGTTAGTTCATCTACATGTCTGTCTAAATAAGATAGGCTGGATGAACAATCTGGAAGAGGAAAAAAAAGGGACCATCACTTCCGGGGAGACATGGGAGAGAGGGATGTGTGGGAAAAGGTAATGGTGTTAAGAAACCCAGAGACAAGGGAACAAGTGATGCAAATCGGTGGTGAGGGGGGATATAGGAGGCCTGGTAGGGAGTGATCAAGGAAATGGAACCAAGAGGAATTACTGGAACCCAAATGAAACTGAGCATGGCAGTGGGCACATGAGGAAAATCAAAGGGATTAGAAAAGCAAGCTAGGAAGCAGGGGCCATTTATAGAGGTCGAAAAAAAGGCATGTACATATGAGCATTTGGAAATAGATTTTTGTCCATATATTTATAGGTTTCGTATTAAGGTAGCAGATGGACATTGGGCCTCCACTCAAGTACTCCCTCATTGCAAGAATATTTTGTTCTATTAAATTGCCATTCTATGCTGCTCACCTTCCCTACACGATCACTGCAGACAAAACTGTTGCATAAGCAAATGTGGTCAAGAAAGCTGATGGTGACCAGCTATCAAAATATATGGCATCTGAGGTCTTAAAGGCTTGAAGGTAAACAAACTGCCATCTAGCTCAGAAGAAACAAAGCCCACATGGCAGAAGCACACCAGCCTGTGTGATCACAAGGTTTCAAAGGGATGTGGTATCAGGCATCATCAGAACAAAACAATCTTATCATTGCGAATGAGGGTGGAATGATGGATACAGACACAAAGCCCATTTGCAGTCCACTGGACATTCCCTTACAGAAGGGGGTCGAGGAAGAGATGAGCCAAGACAGGGTATGGGATAGCAACGATGAAACACAACTTTCCTCTAGTTCCTAAATGCTTCCTCTCCCCCCACTCTCATGATCCCAATTCTACCTTACAGATCTGGCTAGAGAATGTACACTGGGACAGATAGGAACAGGAAACACGGGGAATCAGGGTGGATGGCCCTTTAGGACCAGTGTTGTGAGTGGAGGTACTGGGAGGGTGGGGGGAGGCTAGGTTGAAAAGAAGGAACCAAATACAAGGATCTACATTTAACCTCAACAGAAAAGGGGGTGAAGGGGGACATCAGACAGTGCAAGATATGACAAGATAATTAGTAAATTACCAAGGATTTATGAGGGAGGGGTAGCGCCCATGGATGGGGAGAAATGAGGAGCTGAGGCCAGAGGCTTGGGTGGAGAGTTGATATTTTGAGAATAATGAGGGCAATGATTGTACAAATGTGCTTCACACACTGATGTACATATCGATTGTGGTTAGTGTTTATGAGCCCCTGATAAAATGATAAAAAAAAAACCCAAAACATCTGGGCAGAGGGCTCATGCAAGGATGATCTCAGGCTGGATTGCATCAGCAAAATCAGCTACTGTAGTTGCCTTACCCTGTGTCTATTCCTGTGTCAGGCATGAAGTTTAGGGTCCACAGCCCCAGGAGCTGGACAGGGAGGGAGGCGGGACTCTGAAGTCATTCCACAGGGGGAATGGTCCTCCTGTCCTGCAGGGCCCACCCTCCTCTTTAGTCCTGCTGTCTGGGGGCACCTCTTTCATGGAGTCCACACCATAGAGGTCTACAATTTATGGGGGATTGGCAGGAAGCCTCTGCTGATGCACACACCCCACCATCAAAACAGAATCCACCAGCCACTCATGTCCAGTCCTGCCGCCTCCAAAGAGCTTTCCTGGGTTTGTCAGATCCCTCTGGGGAGAGATATACCTCGCTCCTTTGCTCTGCATGAGAAAGAATTCACGCCCAAACCTGGTTTGTGATCCAAGTGAGTTTTAGGGGAGTTAGGGAGGCATCGTGGGCAACCCTGGTCAACCCCATTGGCTGAATTGAATTTACTTGGCCTTGGTGGGTCAATGCATGTGCAGCGCCCACCCAGGTGTACCTGGCCTTCTTGGCCGGAAAACTGGACCTCTGAGCACGCACAGTATGCCACTCCTTCCTGGGCCGCTAGCTCAGCCTTCTGAGCAGGCGTAATGGACACCCCATTCCTGATGCTAGCTACCTAACATTTACACTCTGAAGAGATATGGACCCAAATCTTTGGGGTACTGGGCGACGACATCTCTAGCTACTTCCTGCTGGCAAGAGGGGCGTAGTGGGGCTTTGGGTCCATACCCTTCCTACTCTGCTGGGAGGAGTTGTCTATTCAGGGAAACCTTATCCAAGATGGATAAAGTTGAGGTGCTCCAGGAGATGATAGTAGTGGAGCTGGCACACTTGGTTCAGAGGCCTTGGTAACTTGAGAACTTCTGGAAAGACTAACGGACGAAAAAGTGAACAATTTAACTGAGACAAGTCTAAGATTGTGAGGTGGCAGTGCCCTTGAAATTAGGTGAGTATCACAGGAAGTAAATAAAAAATGTTAAGATTAGCAGGCATGTGTGTCTGTTCACTGTAAGTGCAGGAATGGGGATAAAAGCATTCACAATATCCCTAAGGATGTACAGGGTTTGGGCACTACTGGGTGCAGTGGGATCACTGCTTCATTTATGATCCTAAGGTCTTCAACCTGCTGATAAGACCTATCCATTTTTTAACCCTATAACGCCTTAATTGCAATTTGGGGGAAAAAATTTTTGTTTTTATTATTTACTTTCTTGGGTATCAATATATATAATATATATACACATTTTTAATGTTATGAAAACGTCATGCTCGGCATTATAGGGTTAAATGGCAATATTGGGGTACTACGGGGGAGTCAGCAATGATCAAAAGTAGAGTAATTGCCTAAGACATTTTTAATTTTCTTGGGTTCAATTTGAGTAAAAGTCTTGTCAATTACACTGGGACCAAATTCCCCTGGAACCTCTACTACGGGTAGAATGTTCAGGGAGGTTTCAGGGCTAGGAAATAGTAACCCCTACGTCCAGGATCTCTTAGGGCAGGGGTCCTCAAACTGTTTACATAGGGCGCCAGTTCACTGTTCCTCAGACCGTTAGAATGCCAGACTATAGTGTTTAGAAAACTTATGAATAAATTCCCATGCACCCTGCACATATCTTATTTTGAAGTTAAAACCAAATTAACGGGGTACAAACACCCCGCGGACAGGATCAATGTCCTTGGCTGTCCTTATGTGGCCCGCAGGCTGTAGTTTGAGGACCCCTGCTCTAGGCGCTCAAGAAGAGCATGTGGTTTCAACCCTAAAGCCTGGAGACTCCACAATTTTTTTAAGGGTGATTGGGCAGAAGGAGTCCCTGATGGGCCCATGCAAGATTTGTTTTCCCTCCCCCTATTTCTCAGAGTTCATTGTTATGGTTATGGGGAACCAGTACATCCTGATCTGATCCCTTAAATTCATGTGTGGATTGACATTGCCACTAATAAGCCAGCCTATATAAAAGACTTATTCCCTCCCCCAACAGAAAGGGTTCTTGTTTCCAAGAGTCAGGAAACAAGGCAGGACTGGAAAAACAACAGGTCCAAGTTCCAAAAACCACCAAGGTGGAGGCAGTCCCTCTGCCCCCCCTCCCTGTACCCTCCCCTCCCCACCCACCTCCCCCCTGTCCCCTCCCCTCCCCACCCCCTTTCCTCCCTGTCTCCTCCCCACCCCCCTCCCTGTCACCTCCCCTCCCCTCCCCACCCCCCTCCCTGTCGCCTCCCCTTTGGTACCACTTCCACCCTAGCAGTTCCCAGGGGGTTGGAGAGTGAGAATTACAACCCCTTTTTAAGTCATCCCCCAACACGGGCACTAGGGCTGGCATGTCTTTTCAACACCCCCCCACCCCAGCCCCCAGAAGAATCACCTGGCAGCAGTCTTTCTCCTCTTAAGGCAAGGAGGCCCAACACCTGGGGAAGACCCCCGAGTCCTTTTTTGGGGGGATATGTCTCCTTTTCTTCCAGGGATTTGTACAATTGGAATCAATAAAAATCCCTTTTTCTGACAACACACAAGGCCTGATTTCTTTTTTTTTTCCCTTTTCTTGTTTTACATTTTATTAGGGGCTCATAAACTCTTATCACAATCCATACATATACATACAACAATTGTATAAAGCACATCTTTACATTCTTTGCCCCAATCATTCTCAAAGCATTTGCTCTCTACTTAAGCCCTTTGCATCAGGTCCTCTTTTTTCCCCCCCTCCCTCCCCGTTCCCCCCTGCCTCATGTGCCCTTGGTAATTTATACATTGTTATTTTGTAAAGGTCTGATTTCTTTGCTAGAAACGCTTTTCCATACTTAAAAGCCCACCTCTGACACCTGCGAGCAACTTCTCCAGGTGCTGTTCACAACAGTGGAATGGGAGCCCATCCAGAGAGAGGCCCAGAAAGCAGTCAATGGACCTGATGGTCAGCCAGAGGGCACTGCCCACTTGAGGGAAACTCTTTTTCCCACTGCACGGAACAATGTGAGATCCAAACTCCTAGCAAGGCCCGCAGGGCTTAACCAGGTATCACCAGTTTCTCCTGCAGGGCCTCAATGGAACAGCTAGGAAACCTATGAATTTATCTAAGGTCAGTGAGAATTTGTCAAACCCCTACAAAAGAATGTCCGCCTGCCTTTTCAGAGTGGCTGATGGAAGCCTTCGGGCTTTATATCCCTATCGACCCGGAAGCCCCCAAGAACAGGAGAGCTATTTAAATATTGCCTTTTTTACTCAGTCTACCTCAGACATGAAAAAGAAATGGGAAGGGTTTGAAGGGAAAAATCTTAGTGATTTGGTAGAAGTGGCTCAGCAGGTGTATAACAACAGAGATGACCCTACCATGACAGAAGAGACAAAGAAACTAGCTAAAATACTAGTAATTGCCATGAGAGACCCCAGAGGCTCCGGAAAAGGAGATCAGGGCCCACACACAGAGAGGCTGACCTGTGTGTACCGCCAAGCCCTGAGGAAGGATCAATGTGCCTACTACAGAAAAGAAGGACATTGGAAAAATCAGTGCCTTGATAACCCCAGGAGAGGCGGATGACCTTCCACTAGAGCGGATGAGCCTCATCCTCACCTAGAAAAACCCAAGCGAGAGACACTAATGCTTGAAGAAGCTGAATGAAGATGTCAGGGCTCTGTTTCACTTGGCCTATAGGAACCGGGCTAACTTTCCTAGAAAGAGGCCATCCAGTAAATTTCTTGGTGGACACAGGGGCCACCTTCTTGGTTTTGGAAAAGAAAAGACTACAGGTGCATTGTCAAAAGGAAAGATTTAAGTACAGGGGACACATGGCAGACCCAAGCACACCCATGGACAACAGCCTCAATAACAGATTTAGCACGAGACACAGGTACACACTCCTTCCTGGCAATGCCTCAATGTCCCTTTCCCCTAATTGGTCATGACTTATTGCAAAAAATGGCGGCCATAATTACTTTTTCATCTGCTACATCCACCTTAACCCTTGAAGTTGAAAATGCAAAGGTTTTGCTCCCCGCTCCATTGTCAGAGGGATATGTGTTTTATCAAGGAGCAGAAGAGACCTCCTCAAAGGAACTTCTTGGTAATAGTTAAAAGATATACCTTTTGTTTGCGCAGAGGACAACCTACCAGACCTTGCTGAACATCAGGTGCCTGGGGTCGTACAACTTCTGAGCTCAGCCACACTGGTGTGTCAGGGAAAACCCTCCTCCCGGGAAAGCAAAGGTGGATATTGCTGTTCACATATGCAGACTCAAAAGGACAGGCATTTTGGTGCCCTGCAAGTCCACATGGAATGCTCCCCTCCTGCCCCTGCAGAAGCCAGGAACTGAGGACTTCCAACTGGTGCAGGATCTCGGAGAGGTAAATGCGAGGGTAGAAACTGTCCACCCCACGTACCAAACCCCGAGACCCTCCTGAGTACTATTGCGTCAAACTGAATTTGTTACACTGCTTTGGACTTAAAGGATGCTTTGCTCTCCATACCCTTGTCCCTCATACGTCAACCCAGTGAAGACTTACAGGAATACAAGGAGGAACACCCCAAAACCACCCTGCTCCAATATGCAGATGACCTCCTCCTGGCCTCTGAAACCATGAAGTAATGCCAAAGGGCTACCAAGGACCTGTTAATTGTCCTTAGGCAATTGGGGTACAGGGTGTCTGCAAGAGAGGCTCAACTGTGTGTTCATAAAGCTGTATGCCTAGGCTACCAACTGGAGGAGGGAAAACGGACCTTGTCCCCCAGCCGCATTGAGGTGATCCTCAAAATCCCAGTACGTGAGACTAACAGGCAGGTGCAAGAGTTTCTAGGAGCTGTGAGGTACTGTCCATTGTGGAATTTGTGATTTGCAAAAATAACCAACCCCCTATGTGCAAGTACTGGGGAAAGGAAAAAGAACTTAAATGGACTGAAGTAGAATAGCAAGCCTTTGAATCCTTAAAAAAGTCGCTCATATGGGCACCCTCTCTTCCCCTTCCAGACATAGAAAAGCCCTTCCAATCGTCTATCTGTGAGGCCAGAGGCACAGCAAAAGGAGTGCTAACTCAGAACTTGCGGCCATGGAAGAGACGTGTGGCCGATCTTTCAAAGAAACTGGACTCTGTAGCTGCAGGATGGCCAAGCTGCATGCGAGCTGACGCTGCCACGGCCATCCTAGTCATAGAAGCTAGGAAGCTTACACTGGGACAGGATATTGCTGTGGTAGGGGGACCTATGGCTGAACCACTCCTAACCAGTCCCCCAGACCGGTGGATCTCCAACACCAGGATTATACCATCAATCCCGACACAACTGCTGAAGCCAAAGCAGGTGAACAAGTAAATGTGAAAAAAGCTGATGGTGCCCGGCTATCAAAAGAGATAGTGTCTGGGGTCTTAAAGGCTTGAAGATAAACAAGCGGCCATCTAGCTCAGAAGCAACAAAGCCCACATGGAAGAAGAACACACCAGCCTGTGTGATCACGTGTTCTCGAAGGGATCAGTTATCAGGCATCAAAGAACAAAAAATCATATATCACTGGCTGCACACCTCCATGATGCGATCGCCGAAGACAAACGGGTACATAAGCAAATGTAGCGAAGAAAGCTGATGGTGCCTGGCTATCGAAAGAGATAGTGTCTGGGGTCTTAAAGGCTTGAAGGTGAACAAGTGGCCATCTAGCTCAGAAGCAACAAAGCCCACATGGAAGAAGCACACCAGCCTGTGCGATCACGATGTGCCAAAGGGATCAGGTATAAGGCATCATCCAGAATAAAAAAATACCATAGTGAATGAAGGGGGAAGTGTAGAGTGGAGACCCAAAGCCCATTTGTTGGCCACTGGAGATCCCCTCACAGAGGGGTCTAGGGGAAGAGATGAGTCAGTCAGGGTGTGATGTAGCACCGATGAAGAAAACATCTCCCCCAGTTCCTAAATGCTTCCTCCAACCAACTACCATGATCCAAATTCTACCTTGCAAGTCTGGATAGAGCAGAGGCTGTATACACTGGTACATACAGGAGCTGGAGACACAGGGAATCCAGGGTGGATGATACCTTCAGGACCAGGGGTGTGAGGGGCGATACTGGGAGAGTAGAGGGTGAGTGGGTTGGAAAAGGGGAATTGATTATAAGGATCTACATTTGACATCCTCCCTGGGGGGCGGACAACAGAAAAGGGGGTGAAGGGAGAGGCCAGATAGGGCAAGATATAACAAAATAATAATTTATAAATTATCAAGGGCTCATGAGGGATGGGGAAAAAAAGAGGACCTGATGCAAAGGGAGAGCAAATGCTTTGAAATTGATTAGGGCAAAGAATGTAGAGATGTGCTTTATACAATTGATGTATGTATATGTGTGGATTGTGGTAAGAGTTGTATGAGCCCCTAGAAAAATGTTTTAAAAAAAGAAACAAAGAAAAGTAAATAAAGTAGCTATGAACTATAAATGAACTAGCTGATATTGCGGGTGGGGGGTAGGCTGTGCAGACGTAGCCCAAGGGAAAATCCCGAAGGAAATGGATGTTCAGAAGGCTTTCGAGAACAACAATAGTAGTTTCTGTTCAACTAAGAATGGCTAACACCAATACCCCACTTCTGTACTCTGCCCGCTAGCACACCTGCTCATTACAAAATTATGAAAACATTTGGAAAATTAAACTGGGGGCTGTTCAGTCACCTCTCAAGAGGGGCGACAGTCCCTGCACAGGAAATAAAACCTTTTCTGTTGAACTTGCCGGCTGTCTGAGTTGTTTTCTATCTGGGAATGGACAGTGGCTACAACATTTGCAGGTGCACCGAGATCCGACTGCCACTGTGTGAGCCTGCTTAGAAAGGAGACCTCCTTTATAGGAGTGCTCTTCCCAGAACTAGGGGATTTCTGATTTCTCTAGGGAAGAGGTCCTTAAAGTCATTAAACAGGGACCAGTTCACTGTCCTTCCGACCCGTTGGAGGGCCGGACTATAGTATGCGGACTATATGCACACTGCACATTTGTTTTGAAGTTAAAATAAAAACCAAACAACCGAGGCACAAACACCTCGCGGACAGGATCAATGTCCTCGGCTGTCGGCATGCGGCCCGCAGGCTGTAGTTTGAGGACCCCTGCTCTAGGCGCTCACGAGGAGCATGTGGTTTCAACCCTAAAGCCTGGAGACTCCACAATTTGTTTAAGGGTGTTTGGGCAGAAGGAGTCCCTGATTGGCCCATGCAAGACTTGTTTTCCCTCCCCCTATTTCTCAGAGTTCATAGTTATGGTTATTGGGAACCAGGACATCCCAATGTGATCCCTAAGATTGATGTGTGGATTGACATGGCCACTAATAAGCCAGCATATATAAAAAACTTACTTCCTCACTCAACAGAAAGGGTTCATGTTTCCAAGATTTCAGGAAGCGTGGTAGGACTGGGAAAAGAACATGTCCAAGTTCCTAAAACCACCAAGGTGGAAGCCGTCCCTCCCCATCACCCTCCCTGTTGGCTTTATCCCATTTTGCAGGAGGACTCTGGAAATGGGAGAGCTGGCTTCCGACCCGTTGGTACCAATGACACCCTATCAGGTTCCCAGGGGGTATAGAGAAATACTTACAACCCCTTTTTGAGTCCCCAACACACACACACTAGGGCTGGCATGTCTTCTCAACCCCCCGAGAAGGATCACTTGGCAGCAGCCATTCTCTCAAGGCAAGCAGGCCCAACACCTGGGGAAGACCCCCCGAGTCCCTTTTTGGGGATATGTTCCCTTTTCTTTCAGGGATTTGTAAAATTGGAATCAACAAAATCCCCTTTTCTGACAACCCACAAGGTCCGATTTCATTGCTAGAAATGGTTTTCCATATGCATTAGCCCACCTCGGACAATTGCCAGCAACTTCTCCAAGTGCTGTTCACAACAGAGGAACGAGAGCCCTTCCAGAGAGAGGCCCAGAAGGCAGTCAATGGACCTGATGGTCAGCCAGCAGGCACTCCCACTGACAGAAACGCTTTTTGCCACTGCACGAACAATGTGGGATCCAAACTCCTCAAAAGGCCAATAGGGCTTAACCAGGTATCACCAGTTTCTCTTGCAGGGCCTCAATGGAACACCTAGGAAACCTCTGAATTTATCTAAGGTCAGTGAGAATTTTCAGACCCCTACAAGAGAATGTCCGCCTGCCTTTTCAGAGTGGCTGATGGAAGCCTTCGGGCTTTATATTCCTATAGACCCGGAGGCCCCCAGGAACAGAAGGGCAATAAATGTTGCCTTTATTACTCAGTCCGCCTCAGACATGAAAAAGAAATGGGAAAGGTTTGAAGGGAAAAATCTTAGTGATTTGGTAGAAGTGGCTCAGCGGGTATATAACAACAGAGATGACCCTACCACGACAGAGCCAAGAAACTAGCTAAAATACTAGTAATGGCCATGAGAGACTCCAGAAGCTCAGGGAAAGGAGATCATGGCTCACTCACAGAGAGACTGACCTGTGGGCACCGCCAAGCCCTGAGGAAGGATCAAAGTGCCTACTACAGAAAAGAAGGACATTGGGGAAATCAGTGCCTTGAAAACCCCAGGAGAGGTGGACGACCCACCACTAGAGAGGATGGCCCTCATCCTCACCTAGAAACACCCAAGTGAGAGACAATAATGCTTGAAGATGCTGAATTAAGGTGTCAGGGCTCTGTTTCACTTGGCCCCCAGGATCCCAGGCTAACTCCAAGGAGGTGGCTATCCAGTAAATTTCTTAGTGGACACAGGAACTGCCTTCTCAGGTTCAACTAAGAGTACGGGCGCATTGTCAAAAGGAAAGATTTGAATAACAGTCAGTATATAGGATTGCTTCCAGAGATAACGCACATAGAAGGTTTGCATGGAGGTTGGGTGAGCTTCCCAAGACATCAAGGTAAAAATATCTATCTGCCCTTTGTCCCAGTTAGCCATATGATGTTCATGGCAATGGCTCCTGGCTTGGCTGTTGAGCCAGTGAAACTGTTTTAACAAGAGATGAGACGGTGGCCTGTGGCCATCAGTGGAAGGACAAAATCTCCACAGTGGGCTTCCTGTGTCAGTATGAAGCCACAAATATCACTTCTTGGATGTTATCGTTGTCCTGGCTCAGAATCGCCACCCCAGGTCTAGAACGCGCCTGACAGGTACGCACTATTTGAATCAGGCTCTGGTTAGCCCCTCTTGATCACTTGGTGACACGGGAGTCTGGACAATGGAGTTCCTTTACTTTCCAGATGAGAAAGCTCACTCAAAAAGACACAGGTGTTGACCCACAGGCACACAACTAGTTAACAACAAAGCCATATTCACAACCAATGTTTGGAGTCAGAGATCTGAGTCCCACATACCTGTGCCCAGCCGAGAAGTCACTCTCTCCTGGACCCCCAAAACATCTGAGCAGATCCTCCCCCACCCCCTCAAAGAAAATTTTATTTCCAAGGATGGCACTGATTCTGCATCTCTGGGAGAGTGACATATCTGATCAGAGCATATGGAGCCGATGAAGAGGAAGGAGGGGAGAGTGGAGCACACTGTTCCACCAGGCCTTGAGGATGATGTTACCACTCAGAAAGCCAGCCCATACAGAAGACCACATGGCTAGCCCCATGATGAGACACAACGTCCCTCAAAAATCCATAGCCCTAGAGGGGACAACACTGGAGACACAGTGTGGGAATTGCGCCCAAACTGATCCTGCCACACCGAGGCATAACACGAAGGGGTGCAGAAGTGCAAGGAAACAGAGCAGCATGGTCCACCGGATTGCCAAAGGAGGACTTTGGGGCCAGGACATGGTGCACCAACAGACTGGACTGGAAAACACTCCAAAAGGACAACAAACAGTCTGTGAACTGACTACGAGCTTTTCTTTCTTGTTGTGTTTTCTTTTATTGTCATTGGATTATGGTTGTTTTGTTGCTTTTAGTGTTTGGTTTTGCTCTGTCTAGTTTTGTGCATGTTAGTTCATCTACATGTCTGTCTAAATAAGATAGGCTGGATGAACAATCTGGAAGAGGAAAAAAAAGGGACCATCACTTCCGGGGAGACATGGGAGAGAGGGATGTGTGGGAAAAGGTAATGGTGTTAAGAAACCCAGAGACAAGGGAACAAGTGATGCAAATCGGTGGTGAGGGGGGATATAGGAGGCCTGGTAGGGAGTGATCAAGGAAATGGAACCAAGAGGAATTACTGGAACCCAAATGAAACTGAGCATGGCAGTGGGCACATGAGGAAAATCAAAGGGATTAGAAAAGCAAGCTAGGAAGCAGGGGCCATTTATAGAGGTCGAAAAAAAAGGCATGTACATATGAGCATTTGGAAATAGATTTTTGTCCATATATTTATAGGTTTCGTATTAAGGTAGCAGATGGACATTGGGCCTCCACTCAAGTACTCCCTCATTGCAAGAATATTTTGTTCTATTAAATTGCCATTCTATGCTGCTCACCTTCCCTACACGATCACTGCAGACAAAACTGTTGCATAAGCAAATGTGGTCAAGAAAGCTGATGGTGACCAGCTATCAAAATATATGGCATCTGAGGTCTTAAAGGCTTGAAGGTAAACAAACTGCCATCTAGCTCAGAAGAAACAAAGCCCACATGGCAGAAGCACACCAGCCTGTGTGATCACAAGGTTTCAAAGGGATGTGGTATCAGGCATCATCAGAACAAAACAATCTTATCATTGCGAATGAGGGTGGAATGATGGATACAGACACAAAGCCCATTTGCAGTCCACTGGACATTCCCTTACAGAAGGGGGTCGAGGAAGAGATGAGCCAAGACAGGGTATGGGATAGCAACGATGAAACACAACTTTCCTCTAGTTCCTAAATGCTTCCTCTCCCCCCACTCTCATGATCCCAATTCTACCTTACAGATCTGGCTAGAGAATGTACACTGGGACAGATAGGAACAGGAAACACGGGGAATCAGGGTGGATGGCCCTTTAGGACCAGTGTTGTGAGTGGAGGTACTGGGAGGGTGGGGGGAGGCTAGGTTGAAAAGAAGGAACCAAATACAAGGATCTACATTTAACCTCAACAGAAAAGGGGGTGAAGGGGGACATCAGACAGTGCAAGATATGACAAGATAATTAGTAAATTACCAAGGATTTATGAGGGAGGGGTAGCGCCCATGGATGGGGAGAAATGAGGAGCTGAGGCCAGAGGCTTGGGTGGAGAGTTGATATTTTGAGAATAATGAGGGCAATGATTGTACAAATGTGCTTCACACACTGATGTACATATCGATTGTGGTTAGTGTTTATGAGCCCCTAATAAAATGATAAAAAAAACCCCAAAACATCTGGGCAGAGGGCTCATGCAAGGATGATCTCAGGCTGGATTGCATCAGCAAAATCAGCTACTGTAGTTGCCTTACCCTGTGTCTATTCCTGTGTCAGGCATGAAGCTTAGGGTCCACAGCCCCAGGAGCTGGACAGGGAGGGAGGCGGGACTCTGAAGTCATTCCACAGGGGGAATGGTCCTCCTGTCCTGCAGGGCCCACCCTCCTCTTTAGTCCTGCTGTCTGGGGGCACCTCTTTCATGGAGTCCACACCATAGAGGTCTACAATTTATGGGGGATTGGCAGGAAGCCTCTGCTGATGCACACACCCCACCATCAAAACAGAATCCACCAGCCACTCATGTCCAGTCCTGCCGCCTCCAAAGAGCTTTCCTGGGTTTGTCAGATCCCTCTGGGGACAGATATACCTCGCTCCTTTGCTCTGCATGAGAAAGAATTCACGCCCAAACCTGGTTTGTGATCCAAGTGAGTTTTAGGGGAGTTAGGGAGGCATCGTGGGCAACCCTGGTCAACCCCAGTGGCTGAATTGAATTTACTTGGCCTTGGTGGGTCAATGCATGTGCAGCGCCCACCCAGGTGTACCTGCCCTTCTTGGCCGGAAAACTGGACCTCTGAGCACGCACAGTATGCCACTCCTTCCTGGGCCGCTAGCTCAGCCTTCTGAGCAGGCGTAATGGACACCCCATTCCTGATGCTAGCTACCTAACATTTACACTCTGAAGAGATATGGACCCAAATCTTTGGGGTACTGGGCGACGACATCTCTAGCTACTTCCTGCTGGAAAAAGGGGCGTAGTGGGGCTTTGGGTCCATACCCTTCCTACTCTGCTGGGAGGAGTTGTCTATTCAGGGAAACCTTATCCAAGATGGATAAAGTTGAGGTGGTCCAGGAGATGATAGTAGTGGAGCTGGCACACTTGGTTCAGAGGCCTTGGTAACTTGAGAACTTCTGGAAAGACTAACGGACGAAAAAGTGAACAATTTAACTGAGACAAGTCTAAGATTGTGAGGTGGCAGTGCCCTTGAAATTAGGTGAGTATCACAGGAAGTAAATAAAAAATGTTAAGATTAGCAGGCATGTGTGTCTGTTCACTGTAAGTGCAGGAATGGGGATAAAAGCATTCACAATATCCCTAAGGATGTACAGGGTTTGGGCACTACTGGGTGCAGTGGGATCACTGCTTCATTTATGATCCTAAGGTCTTCAACCTGCTGATAAGACCTATCCATTTTTTAACCCTATAACGCCTTAATTGCAATTTGGGGGAAAAAATTTTTGTTTTTATTATTTACTTTCTTGGGTATCAATATATATAATATATATACACATTTTTAATGTTATGAAAACGTCATGCTCGGCATTATAGGGTTAAATGGCAATATTGGGGTACTACGGGGGAGTCAGCAATGATCAAAAGTAGAGTAATTGCCTAAGACATTTTTAATTTTCTTGGGTTCAATTTGAGTAAAAGTCTTGTCAATTACACTGGGACCAAATTCCCCTGGAACCTCTACTACGGGTAGAATGTTCAGGGAGGTTTCAGGGCTAGGAAATAGTAACCCCTACGTCCAGGATCTCTTAGGGCAGGGGTCCTCAAACTGTTTACATAGGGCGCCAGTTCACTGTTCCTCAGACCGTTAGAATGCCAGACTATAGTGTTTAGAAAACTTATGAATAAATTCCCATGCACCCTGCACATATCTTATTTTGAAGTTAAAACCAAATTAACGGGGTACAAACACCCCGCGGACAGGATCAATGTCCTTGGCTGTCCTTATGTGGCCCGCAGGCTGTAGTTTGAGGACCCCTGCTCTAGGCGCTCAAGAAGAGCATGTGGTTTCAACCCTAAAGCCTGGAGACTCCACAATTTTTTTAAGGGTGATTGGGCAGAAGGAGTCCCTGATGGGCCCATGCAAGATTTGTTTTCCCTCCCCCTATTTCTCAGAGTTCATAGTTATGGTTATGGGGAACCAGTACATCCTGATCTGATCCCTTAAATTCATGTGTGGATTGACATTGCCACTAATAAGCCAGCCTATATAAAAGACTTATTCCCTCCCCCAACAGAAAGGGTTCTTGTTTCCAAGAGTCAGGAAACAAGGCAGGACTGGAAAAACAACAGGTCCAAGTTCCAAAAACCACCAAGGTGGAGGCCGTCCCTCTGCCCCCCCTCCCTGTAGCCTCCCCTCCCCACCCACCTCCCCCCTGTCCCCTCCCCTCCCCACCCCCTTTCCTCCCTGTCTCCTCCCCACCCCCCTCCCTGTCACCTCCCCTCCGCTCCCCACCCCCCTCCCTGTCGCCTCCCCTTTGGTACCACTTCCACCCTAGCAGTTCCCAGGGGGCTGGAGAGTGAGAATTACAACCCCTTTTTAAGTCATCCCCCAACACGGGCACTAGGGCTGGCATGTCTTTTCAACACCCCCCCACCCCAGCCCCCAGAAGAATCACCTGGCAGCAGTCTTTCTCCTCTTAAGGCAAGCAGGCCCAACACCTGTGGAAGACCCCCGAGTCCTTTTTTGGGGGGATATGTCTCCTTTTCTTCCAGGGATTTGTACAATTGGAATCAATAAAAATCCCTTTTTCTGACAACCCACAAGGCCTGATTTCTTTTTTTTTTTCCCTTTTCTTGTTTTACATTTTATTAGGGGCTCATACAACTCTTATCACAATCCATACATATACATACAACAATTGTATAAAGCACATCTTTACATTCTTTGCCCCAATCATTCTCAAAGCATTTGCTCTCTACTTAAGCCCTTTGCATCAGGTCCTCTTTTTTCCCCCCCTCCCTCCCCGTTCCCCCCTGCCTCATGTGCCCTTGGTAATTTATACATTGTTATTTTGTAAAGGTCTGATTTCTTTGCTAGAAACGCTTTTCCATACTTAAAAGCCCACCTCTGACACCTGCGAGCAACTTCTCCAGGTGCTGTTCACAACAGAGGAATGGGAGCCCATCCAGAGAGAGGCCCAGAAAGCAGTCAATGGACCTGATGGTCAGCCAGAGGGCACTGCCCACTTGAGGGAAACTCTTTTTCCCACTGCACGGAACAATGTGAGATCCAAACTCCTAGCAAGGCCCGCAGGGCTTAACCAGGTATCACCAGTTTCTCTTGCAGGGCCTCAATGGAACAGCTAGGAAACCTATGAATTTATCTAAGGTCAGTGAGAATTTGTCAAACCCCTACAAAAGAATGTCCGCCTGCCTTTTCAGAGTGGCTGATGGAAGCCTTCGGGCTTTATATCCCTATCGACCCGGAAGCCCCCAAGAACAGGAGAGCTATTTAAATATTGCCTTTTTTACTCAGTCTACCTCAGACATGAAAAAGAAATGGGAAGGGTTTGAAGGGAAAAATCTTAGTGATTTGGTAGAAGTGGCTCAGCAGGTGTATAACAACAGAGATGACCCTACCATGACAGAAGAGACAAAGAAACTAGCTAAAATACTAGTAATTGCCATGAGAGACCCCAGAGGCTCCGGAAAAGGAGATCAGGGCCCACACACAGAGAGGCTGACCTGTGTGTACCGCCAAGCCCTGAGGAAGGATCAATGTGCCTACTACAGAAAAGAAGGACATTGGAAAAATCAGTGCCTTGATAACCCCAGGAGAGGCGGATGACCTTCCACTAGAGCGGATGAGCCTCATCCTCACCTAGAAAAACCCAAGCGAGAGACACTAATGCTTGAAGAAGCTGAATGAAGATGTCAGGGCTCTGTTTCACTTGGCCTATAGGAACCGGGCTAACTTTCCTAGAAAGAGGCCATCCAGTAAATTTCTTGGTGGACACAGGGGCCACCTTCTTGGTTTTGGAAAAGAAAAGACTACAGGTGCATTGTCAAAAGGAAAGATTTAAGTACAGGGGACACATGGCAGACCCAAGCACACCCATGGACAACAGCCTCAATAACAGATTTAGCACGAGACACAGGTACACACTCCTTCCTGGCAATGCCTCAATGTCCCTTTCCCCTAATTGGTCATGACTTATTGCAAAAAATGGCGGCCATAATTACTTTTTCATCTGCTACATCCACCTTAACCCTTGAAGTTGAAAATGCAAAGGTTTTGCTCCCCGCTCCATTGTCAGAGGGATATGTGTTTTATCAAGGAGCAGAAGAGACCTCCTCAAAGGAACTTCTTGGTAATAGTTAAAAGATATACCTTTTGTTTGGGCAGAGGACAACCTACCAGACCTTGCTGAACATCAGGTGCCTGGGGTCGTACAACTTCTGAGCTCAGCCACACTGGTGTGTCAGGGAAAACCCTCCTCCCTGGAAAGCAAAGGTGGATATTGCTGTTCACATATGCAGACTCAAAAGGACAGGCATTTTGGTGCCCTGCAAGTCCACATGGAATGCTCCCCTCCTGCCCCTGCAGAAGCCAGGACCTGAGGACTTCCAACTGGTGCAGGATCTCGGAGAGGTAAATGCGAGGGTAGAAACTGTCCACCCCACGTACCAAAACCCCGAGACCCTCCTGAGTACTATTGCGTCAAACTGAATTTGTTACACTGTTTTGGACTTAAAGGATGCTTTGCTCTCCATACCCTTGTCCCTCATACGTCAACCCAGTGAAGACTTACAGGAATACAAGGAGGAACACCCCAAAACCACCCTGCTCCAATATGCAGATGACCTCCTCCTGGCCTCTGAAACCATGAAGTAATGCCAAAGGGCTACCAAGGACCTGTTAATTGTCCTTAGGCAATTGGGGTACAGGGTGTCTGCAAGAGAGGCTCAACTGTGTGTTCATAAAGCTGTATGCCTAGGCTACCAACTGGAGGAGGGAAAACGGACCTTGTCCCCCAGCCGCATTGAGGTGATCCTCAAAATCCCAGTACGTGAGACTAACAGGCAGGTGCAAGAGTTTCTAGGAGCTGTGAGGTACTGTCCATTGTGGAATTTGTGATTTGCAAAAATAACCAACCCCCTATGTGCAAGTACTGGGGAAAGGAAAAAGAACTTAAATGGACTGAAGTAGAATAGCAAGCCTTTGAATCCTTAAAAAAGTCGCTCATATGGGCACCCTCTCTTCCCCTTCCAGACATAGAAAAGCCCTTCCAATCGTCTATCTGTGAGGCCAGAGGCACAGCAAAAGGAGTGCTAACTCAGAACTTGCGGCCATGGAAGAGACGTGTGGCCGATCTTTCAAAGAAACTGGACTCTGTAGCTGCAGGATGGCCAAGCTGCATGCGAGCTGACGCTGCCACGGCCATCCTAGTCATAGAAGCTAGGAAGCTTACACTGGGACAGGATATTGCTGTGGTAGGGGGACCTATGGCTGAACCACTCCTAACCAGTCCCCCAGACCGGTGGATCTCCAACACCAGGATTATACCATCAATCCCGACACAACTGCTGAAGCCAAAGCAGGTGAACAAGTAAATGTGAAAAAAGCTGATGGTGCCCGGCTATCAAAAGAGATAGTGTCTGGGGTCTTAAAGGCTTGAAGATAAACAAGCGGCCATCTAGCTCAGAAGCAACAAAGCCCACATGGAAGAAGAACACACCAGCCTGTGTGATCACGTGTTCTCGAAGGGATCAGTTATCAGGCATCAAAGAACAAAAAATCATATCACTGGCTGCACACCTCCATGATGCGATCGCCGAAGACAAACGGGTACATAAGCAAATGTAGCGAAGAAAGCTGATGGTGCCTGGCTATCGAAAGAGATAGTGTCTGGGGTCTTAAAGGCTTGAAGGTGAACAAGTGGCCATCTAGCTCAGAAGCAACAAAGCCCACATGGAAGAAGCACACCAGCCTGTGCGATCACGACGTGCCAAAGGGATCAGGTATAAGGCATCATCCAGAATAAAAAAATACCATAGTGAATGAAGGGGGAAGTGTAGAGTGGAGACCCAAAGCCCATTTGTTGGCCACTGGAGATCCCCTCACAGAGGGGTCTAGGGGAAGAGATGAGTCAGTCAGGGTGCGATGTAGCACCGATGAAGAAAACATCTCCCCCAGTTCCTAAATGCTTCCTCCAACCAACTACCATGATCCAAATTCTACCTTGCAAGTCTGGATAGAGCAGAGGCTGTATACACTGGTACATACAGGAGCTGGAGACACAGGGAATCCAGGGTGGATGATACCTTCAGGACCAGGGGTGTGAGGGGCGATACTGGGAGAGTAGAGGGTGAGTGGGTTGGAAAAGGGGAATTGATTATAAGGATCTACATTTGACATCCTCCCTTGGGGGCGGACAACAGAAAAGGGGGTGAAGGGAGAGGCCAGATAGGGCAAGATATAACAAAATAATAATTTATAAATTATCAAGGGCTCATGAGGGATGGGGAAAAAAAGAGGACCTGATGCAAAGGGAGAGCAAATGCTTTGAAATTGATTAGGGCAAAGAATGTAGAGATGTGCTTTATACAATTGATGTATGTATATGTGTGGATTGTGGTAAGAGTTGTATGAGCCCCTAGAAAAATGTTTTAAAAAAAGAAACAAAGAAAAGTAAATAAAGTAGCTATGAACTATAAATGAACTAGCTGATATTGCGGGTGGGGGGTAGGCTGTGCAGACGTAGCCCAAGGGAAAATCCCGAAGGAAATGGATGTTCAGAAGGCTTTCGAGAACAACAATAGTAGTTTCTGTTCAACTAAGAATGGCTAACACCAATACCCCACTTCTGTACTCTGCCCGCTAGCACACCTGCTCATTACAAAATTATGAAAACATTTGGAAAATTAAACTGGGGGCTGTTCAGTCACCTCTCAAGAGGGGCGACAGTCCCTGCACAGGAAATAAAACCTTTTCTGTTGAACTTGCCGGCTGTCTGAGTTGTTTTCTATCTGGGAATGGACAGTGGCTACAACATTTGCAGGTGCACCGAGATCCGACTGCCACTGTGTGAGCCTGCTTAGAAAGGAGACCTCCTTTATAGGAGTGCTCTTCCCAGAACTAGGGGATTTCTGATTTCTCTAGGGAAGAGGTCCTTAAAGTCATTAAACAGGGACCAGTTCACTGTCCTTCCGACCCGTTGGAGGGCCGGACTATAGTATGCGGACTATATGCACACTGCACATTTGTTTTGAAGTTAAAATAAAAACCAAACAACCGAGGCACAAACACCTCGCGGACAGGATCAATGTCCTCGGCTGTCGGCATGCGGCCCGCAGGCTGTAGTTTGAGGACCCCTGCTCTAGGCGCTCACGAGGAGCATGTGGTTTCAACCCTAAAGCCTGGAGACTCCACAATTTGTTTAAGGGTGTTTGGGCAGAAGGAGTCCCTGATTGGCCCATGCAAGACTTGTTTTCCCTCCCCCTATTTCTCAGAGTTCATAGTTATGGTTATTGGGAACCAGCACATCCCAATGTGATCCCTAAGATTGATGTGTGGATTGACATGGCCACTAATAAGCCAGCATATATAAAAAACTTACTTCCTCACTCAACAGAAAGGGTTCATGTTTCCAAGATTTCAGGAAGCGTGGTAGGACTGGAAAAAGAACATGTCCAAGTTCCTAAAACCACCAAGGTGGAAGCCGTCCCTCCCCATCACCCTCCCTGTTGGCTTTATCCCATTTTGCAGGAGGACTCTGGAAATGGGAGAGCTGGCTTCCGACCCGTTGGTACCAATGCCACCCTATCAGGTTCCCAGGGGGTATAGAGAAATACTTACAACCCCTTTTTGAGTCCCCAACACACACACACTAGGGCTGGCATGTCTTCTCAACCCCCCGAGAAGGATCACTTGGCAGCAGCCATTCTCTCAAGGCAAGCAGGCCCAACACCTGGGGAAGACCCCCCGAGTCCCTTTTTGGGGATATGTTCCCTTTTCTTTCAGGGATTTGTAAAATTGGAATCAACAAAATCCCCTTTTCTGACAACCCACAAGGTCCGATTTCATTGCTAGAAATGGTTTTCCATATGCATTAGCCCACCTCGGACAATTGCCAGCAACTTCTCCAAGTGCTGTTCACAACAGAGGAACGAGAGCCCTTCCAGAGAGAGGCCCAGAAGGCAGTCAATGGACCTGATGGTCAGCCAGCGGGCACTCCCACTGACAGAAACGCTTTTTGCCACTGCACGAACAATGTGGGATCCAAACTCCTCAAAAGGCCAATAGGGCTTAACCAGGTATCACCAGTTTCTCTTGCAGGGCCTCAATGGAACACCTAGGAAACCTCTGAATTTATCTAAGGTCAGTGAGAATTTTCAGACCCCTACAAGAGAATGTCCGCCTGCCTTTTCAGAGTGGCTGATGGAAGCCTTCGGGCTTTATATTCCTATAGACTCGGAGGCCCCCAGGAACAGAAGGGCAATAAATGTTGCCTTTATTACTCAGTCCGCCTCAGACATGAAAAAGAAATGGGAAAGGTTTGAAGGGAAAAATCTTAGTGATTTGGTAGAAGTGGCTCAGCGGGTATATAACAACAGAGATGACCCTACCACGACAGAGCCAAGAAACTAGCTAAAATACTAGTAATGGCCATGAGAGACTCCAGAAGCTCAGGGAAAGGAGATCATGGCTCACTCACAGACAGACTGACCTGTGGGCACCGCCAAGCCCTGAGGAAGGATCAAAGTGCCTACTACAGAAAAGAAGGACATTGGGGAAATCAGTGCCTTGAAAACCCCAGGAGAGGTGGACGACCCACCACTAGAGAGGATGGCCCTCATCCTCACCTAGAAACACCCAAGTGAGAGACAATAATGCTTGAAGATGCTGAATTAAGGTGTCAGGGCTCTGTTTCACTTGGCCCCCAGGATCCCAGGCTAACTCCAAGGAGGTGGCTATCCAGTAAATTTCTTAGTGGACACAGGAACTGCCTTCTCAGGTTCAACTAAGAGTACGGGCGCATTGTCAAAAGGAAAGATTTGAATAACAGTCAGTATATAGGATTGCTTCCAGAGATAACGCACATAGAAGGTTTGCATGGAGGTTGGGTGAGCTTCCCAAGACATCAAGGTAAAAATATCTATCTGCCCTTTGTCCCAGTTAGCCATATGATGTTCATGGCAATGGCTCCTGGCTTGGCTGTTGAGCCAGTGAAACTGTTTTAACAAGAGATGAGACGGTGGCCTGTGGCCATCAGTGGAAGGACAAAATCTCCACAGTGGGCTTCCTGTGTCAGTATGAAGCCACAAATATCACTTCTTGGATGTTATCGTTGTCCTGGCTCAGAATCGCCACCCCAGGTCTAGAACGCGCCTGACAGGTACGCACTATTTGAATCAGGCTCTGGTTAGCCCCTCTTGATCACTTGGTGACACGGGAGTCTGGACAATGGAGTTCCTTTACTTTCCAGATGAGAAAGCTCACTCAAAAAGACACAGGTGTTGACCCATAGGCACACAACTAGTTAACAACAAAGCCATATTCACAACCAATGTTTGGAGTCAGAGATCTGAGTCCCACATACCTGTGCCCAGCCGAGAAGTCACTCTCTCCTGGACCCCCAAAACATCTGAGCAGATCCTCCCCCACCCCCTCAAAGAAAATTTTATTTCCAAGGATGGCACTGATCCTGCATCTCTGGGAGAGTGACATATCTGATCAGAGCATATGGAGCCGATGAAGGGGAAGGAGGGGAGAGTGGAGCACACTGTTCCACCAGGCCTTGAGGATGATGTTACCACTCAGAAAGCCAGCCCATACAGAAGACCACATGGCTAGCCCCATGATGAGACACAACGTCCCTCAAAAATCCATAGCCCTAGAGGGGACAACACTGGAGACACAGTGTGGGAATTGCGCCCAAACTGATCCTGCCACACCGAGGCATAACACGAAGGGGTGCAGAAGTGCAAGGAAACAGAGCAGCATGGTCCACCGGATTGCCAAAGGAGGACTTTGGGGCCAGGACATGGTGCACCAACAGACTGGACTGGAAAACACTCCAAAAGGACAACAAACAGTCTGTGAACTGACTACGAGCTTTTCTTTCTTGTTGTGTTTTCTTTTATTGTCATTGGATTATGGTTGTTTTGTTGCTTTTAGTGTTTGGTTTTGCTCTGTCTAGTTTTGTGCATGTTAGTTCATCTACATGTCTGTCTAAATAAGATAGGCTGGATGAACAATCTGGAAGAGGAAAAAAAAGGGACCATCACTTCCGGGGAGACATGGGAGAGAGGGATGTGTGGGAAAAGGTAATGGTGTTAAGAAACCCAGAGACAAGGGAACAAGTGATGCAAATCGGTGGTGAGGGGGGATATAGGAGGCCTGGTAGGGAGTGATCAAGGAAATGGAACCAAGAGGAATTACTGGAACCCAAATGAAACTGAGCATGGCAGTGGGCACATGAGGAAAATCAAAGGGATTAGAAAAGCAAGCTAGGAAGCAGGGGCCATTTATAGAGGTCGAAAAAAAGGCATGTACATATGAGCATTTGGAAATAGATTTTTGTCCATATATTTATAGGTTTCGTATTAAGGTAGCAGATGGACATTGGGCCTCCACTCAAGTACTCCCTCATTGCAAGAATATTTTGTTCTATTAAATTGCCATTCTATGCTGCTCACCTTCCCTACACGATCACTGCAGACAAAACTGTTGCATAAGCAAATGTGGTCAAGAAAGCTGATGGTGACCAGCTATCAAAATATATGGCATCTGAGGTCTTAAAGGCTTGAAGGTAAACAAACTGCCATCTAGCTCAGAAGAAACAAAGCCCACATGGCAGAAGCACACCAGCCTGTGTGATCACAAGGTTTCAAAGGGATGTGGTATCAGGCATCATCAGAACAAAACAATCTTATCATTGCGAATGAGGGTGGAATGATGGATACAGACACAAAGCCCATTTGCAGTCCACTGGACATTCCCTTACAGAAGGGGGTCGAGGAAGAGATGAGCCAAGACAGGGTATGGGATAGCAACGATGAAACACAACTTTCCTCTAGTTCCTAAATGCTTCCTCTCCCCCCACTCTCATGATCCCAATTCTACCTTACAGATCTGGCTAGAGAATGTACACTGGGACAGATAGGAACAGGAAACACGGGGAATCAGGGTGGATGGCCCTTTAGGACCAGTGTTGTGAGTGGAGGTACTGGGAGGGTGGGGGGAGGCTAGGTTGAAAAGAAGGAACCAAATACAAGGATCTACATTTAACCTCAACAGAAAAGGGGGTGAAGGGGGACATCAGACAGTGCAAGATATGACAAGATAATTAGTAAATTACCAAGGATTTATGAGGGAGGGGTAGCGCCCATGGATGGGGAGAAATGAGGAGCTGAGGCCAGAGGCTTGGGTGGAGAGTTGATATTTTGAGAATAATGAGGGCAATGATTGTACAAATGTGCTTCACACACTGATGTACATATCGATTGTGGTTAGTGTTTATGAGCCCCTAATAAAATGATAAAAAAAACCCAAAACATCTGGGCAGAGGGCTCATGCAAGGATGATCTCAGGCTGGATTGCATCAGCAAAATCAGCTACTGTAGTTGCCTTACCCTGTGTCTATTCCTGTGTCAGGCATGAAGCTTAGGGTCCACAGCCCCAGGAGCTGGACAGGGAGGGAGGCGGGACTCTGAAGTCATTCCACAGGGGGAATGGTCCTCCTGTCCTGCAGGGCCCACCCTCCTCTTTAGTCCTGCTGTCTGGGGGCACCTCTTTCATGGAGTCCACACCATAGAGGTCTACAATTTATGGGGGATTGGCAGGAAGCCTCTGCTGATGCACACACCCCACCATCAAAACAGAATCCACCAGCCACTCATGTCCAGTCCTGCCGCCTCCAAAGAGCTTTCCTGGGTTTGTCAGATCCCTCTGGGGAGAGATATACCTCGCTCCTTTGCTCTGCATGAGAAAGAATTCACGCCCAAACCTGGTTTGTGATCCAAGTGAGTTTTAGGGGAGTTAGGGAGGCATCGTGGGCAACCCTGGTCAACCCCAGTGGCTGAATTGAATTTACTTGGCCTTGGTGGGTCAATGCATGTGCAGCGCCCACCCAGGTGTACCTGGCCTTCTTGGCCGGAAAACTGGACCTCTGAGCACGCACAGTATGCCACTCCTTCCTGGGCCGCTAGCTCAGCCTTCTGAGCAGGCGTAATGGACACCCCATTCCTGATGCTAGCTACCTAACATTTACACTCTGAAGAGATATGGACCCAAATCTTTGGGGTACTGGGCGACGACATCTCTAGCTACTTCCTGCTGGAAAAAGGGGCGTAGTGGGGCTTTGGGTCCATACCCTTCCTACTCTGCTGGGAGGAGTTGTCTATTCAGGGAAACCTTATCCAAGATGGATAAAGTTGAGGTGGTCCAGGAGATGATAGTAGTGGAGCTGGCACACTTGGTTCAGAGGCCTTGGTAACTTGAGAACTTCTGGAAAGACTAACGGACGAAAAAGTGAACAATTTAACTGAGACAAGTCTAAGATTGTGAGGTGGCAGTGCCCTTGAAATTAGGTGAGTATCACAGGAAGTAAATAAAAAATGTTAAGATTAGCAGGCATGTGTGTCTGTTCACTGTAAGTGCAGGAATGGGGATAAAAGCATTCACAATATCCCTAAGGATGTACAGGGTTTGGGCACTACTGGGTGCAGTGGGATCACTGCTTCATTTATGATCCTAAGGTCTTCAACCTGCTGATAAGACCTATCCATTTTTTAACCCTATAACGCCTTAATTGCAATTTGGGGGAAAATATTTTTGTTTTTATTATTTACTTTCTTGGGTATCAATATATATAATATATATACACATTTTTAATGTTATGAAAACGTCATGCTCGGCATTATAGGGTTAAATGGCAATATTGGGGTACTACGGGGGAGTCAGCAATGATCAAAAGTAGAGTAATTGCCTAAGACATTTTTAATTTTCTTGGGTTCAATTTGAGTAAAAGTCTTGTCAATTACACTGGGACCAAATTCCCCTGGAACCTCTACTACGGGTAGAATGTTCAGGGAGGTTTCAGGGCTAGGAAATAGTAACCCCTACGTCCAGGATCTCTTAGGGCAGGGGTCCTCAAACTGTTTACATAGGGCGCCAGTTCACTGTTCCTCAGACCGTTAGAATGCCAGACTATAGTGTTTAGAAAACTTATGAATAAATTCCCATGCACCCTGCACATATTTTATTTTGAAGTTAAAACCAAATTAACGGGGTACAAACACCCCGCGGACAGGATCAATGTCCTTGGCTGTCCTTATGTGGCCCGCAGGCTGTAGTTTGAGGACCCCTGCTCTAGGCGCTCAAGAAGAGCATGTGGTTTCAACCCTAAAGCCTGGAGACTCCACAATTTTTTTAAGGGTGATTGGGCAGAAGGAGTCCCTGATGGGCCCATGCAAGATTTGTTTTCCCTCCCCCTATTTCTCAGAGTTCATAGTTATGGTTATGGGGAACCAGTACATCCTGATCTGATCCCTTAAATTCATGTGTGGATTGACATTGCCACTAATAAGCCAGCCTATATAAAAGACTTATTCCCTCCCCCAACAGAAAGGGTTCTTGTTTCCAAGAGTCAGGAAACAAGGCAGGACTGGAAAAACAACAGGTCCAAGTTCCAAAAACCACCAAGGTGGAGGCCGTCCCTCTGCCCCCCCTCCCTGTAGCCTCCCCTCCCCACCCACCTCCCCCCTGTCCCCTCCCCTCCCCACCCCCTTTCCTCCCTGTCTCCTCCCCACCCCCCTCCCTGTCACCTCCCCTCCCCTCCCCACCCCCCTCCCTGTCGCCTCCCCTTTGGTACCACTTCCACCCTATCAGTTCCCAGGGGGCTGGAGAGTGAGAATTACAACCCCTTTTTAAGTCATCCCCCAACACGGGCACTAGGGCTGGCATGTCTTTTCAACACCCCCCCACCCCAGCCCCCAGAAGAATCACCTGGCAGCAGTCTTTCTCCTCTTAAGGCAAGCAGGCCCAACACCTGGGGAAGACCCCCGAGTCCTTTTTTGGGGGGATATGTCTCCTTTTCTTCCAGGGATTTGTACAATTGGAATCAATAAAAATCCCTTTTTCTGACAACACACAAGGCCTGATTTCTTTTTTTTTTCCCATTTCTTGTTTTACATTTTATTAGGGGCTCATACAACTCTTATCACAATCCATACATATACATACAACAATTGTATAAAGCACATCTTCACATTCTTTGCCCCAATCATTCTCAAAGCATTTGCTCTCTACTTAAGCCCTTTGCATCAGGTCCTCTTTTTTCCCCCCCTCCCTCCCCGTTCCCCCCTGCCTCATGTGCCCTTGGTAATTTATACATTGTTATTTTGTAAAGGTCTGGTTTCTTTGCTAGAAACGCTTTTCCATACTTAAAAGCCCACCTCTGACACCTGCGAGCAACTTCTCCAGGTGCTGTTCACAACAGAGGAATGGGAGCCCATCCAGAGAGAGGCCCAGAAAGCAGTCAATGGACCTGATGGTCAGCCAGAGGGCACTGCCCACTTGAGGGAAACTCTTTTTCCCACTGCACGGAACAATGTGAGATCCAAACTCCTAGCAAGGCCCGCAGGGCTTAACCAGGTATCACCAGTTTCTCTTGCAGGGCCTCAATGGAACAGCTAGGAAACCTATGAATTTATCTAAGGTCAGTGAGAATTTGTCAAACCCCTACAAAAGAATGTCCGCCTGCCTTTTCAGAGTGGCTGATGGAAGCCTTCGGGCTTTATATCCCTATCGACCCGGAAGCCCCCAAGAACAGGAGAGCTATTTAAATATTGCCTTTTTTACTCAGTCTACCTCAGACATGAAAAAGAAATGGGAAGGGTTTGAAGGGAAAAATCTTAGTGATTTGGTAGAAGTGGCTCAGCAGGTGTATAACAACAGAGATGACCCTACCATGACAGAAGAGACAAAGAAACTAGCTAAAATACTAGTAATTGCCATGAGAGACCCCAGAGGCTCCGGAAAAGGAGATCAGGGCCCACACACAGAGAGGCTGACCTGTGTGTACCGCCAAGCCCTGAGGAAGGATCAATGTGCCTACTACAGAAAAGAAGGACATTGGAAAAATCAGTGCCTTGATAACCCCAGGAGAGGCGGATGACCTTCCACTAGAGCGGATGAGCCTCATCCTCACCTAGAAAAACCCAAGCGAGAGACACTAATGCTTGAAGAAGCTGAATGAAGATGTCAGGGCTCTGTTTCACTTGGCCTATAGGAACTGGGCTAACTTTCCTAGAAAGAGGCCATCCAGTAAATTTCTTGGTGGACACAGGGGCCACCTTCTTGGTTTTGGAAAAGAAAAGACTACAGGTGCATTGTCAAAAGGAAAGATTTAAGTACAGGGGACACATGGCAGACCCAAGCACACCCATGGACAACAGCCTCAATAACTGATTTAGCACGAGACACAGGTACACACTCCTTCCTGGCAATGCCTCAATGTCCCTTTCCCCTAATTGGTCATGACTTATTGCAAAAAATGGCGGCCATAATTACTTTTTCATCTGCTACATCCACCTTAACCCTTGAAGTTGAAAATGCAAAGGTTTTGCTCCCCGCTCCATTGTCAGAGGGATATGTGTTTTATCAAGGAGCAGAAGAGACCTCCTCAAAGGAACTTCTTGGTAATAGTTAAAAGATATACCTTTTGTTTGGGCAGAGGACAACCTACCAGACCTTGCTGAACATCAGGTGCCTGGGGTCGTACAACTTCTGAGCTCAGCCACACTGGTGTGTCAGGGAAAACCCTCCTCCCTGGAAAGCAAAGGTGGATATTGCTGTTCACATATGCAGACTCAAAAGGACAGGCATTTTGGTGCCCTGCAAGTCCACATGGAATGCTCCCCTCCTGCCCCTGCAGAAGCCAGGACCTGAGGACTTCCAACTGGTGCAGGATCTCGGAGAGGTAAATGCGAGGGTAGAAACTGTCCACCCCACGTACCAAAACCCCGAGACCCTCCTGAGTACTATTGCGTCAAACTGAATTTGTTACACTGTTTTGGACTTAAAGGATGCTTTGCTCTCCATACCCTTGTCCCTCATACGTCAACCCAGTGAAGACTTACAGGAATACAAGGAGGAACACCCCAAAACCACCCTGCTCCAATATGCAGATGACCTCCTCCTGGCCTCTGAAACCATGAAGTAATGCCAAAGGGCTACCAAGGACCTGTTAATTGTCCTTAGCCAATTGGGGTACAGGGTGTCTGCAAGAGAGGCTCAACTGTGTGTTCATAAAGCTGTATGCCTAGGCTACCAACTGGAGGAGGGAAAACGGACCTTGTCCCCCAGCCGCATTGAGGTGATCCTCAAAATCCCAGTACGTGAGACTAACAGACAGGTGCAAGAGTTTCTAGGAGCTGTGAGGTACTGTCCATTGTGGAATTTGTGATTTGCAAAAATAACCAACCCCCTATGTGCAAGTACTGGGGAAAGGAAAAAGAACTTAAATGGACTGAAGTAGAATAGCAAGCCTTTGAATCCTTAAAAAAGTCGCTCATATGGGCACCCTCTCTTCCCCTTCCAGACATAGAAAAGCCCTTCCAATCGTCTATCTGTGAGGCCAGAGGCACAGCAAAAGGAGTGCTAACTCAGAACTTGCGGCCATGGAAGAGACGTGTGGCCGATCTTTCAAAGAAACTGGACTCTGTAGCTGCAGGATGGCCAAGCTGCATGCGAGCTGAGGCTGCCACGGCCATCCTAGTCATAGAAGCTAGGAAGCTTACACTGGGACAGGATATTGCTGTGGTAGGGGGACCTATGGCTGAACCACTCCTAACCAGTCCCCCAGACCGGTGGATCTCCAACACCAGGATTATACCATCAATCCCGACACAACTGCTGAAGCCAAAGCAGGTGAACAAGTAAATGTGAAAAAAGCTGATGGTGCCCGGCTATCAAAAGAGATAGTGTCTGGGGTCTTAAAGGCTTGAAGATAAACAAGCGGCCATCTAGCTCAGAAGCAACAAAGCCCACATGGAAGAAGAACACACCAGCCTGTGTGATCACGTGTTCTCGAAGGGATCAGTTATCAGGCATCAAAGAACAAAAAATCATATCACTGGCTGCACACCTCCATGATGCGATCGCCGAAGACAAACGGGTACATAAGCAAATGTAGCGAAGAAAGCTGATGGTGCCTGGCTATCGAAAGAGATAGTGTCTGGGGTCTTAAAGGCTTGAAGGTGAACAAGTGGCCATCTAGCTCAGAAGCAACAAAGCCCACATGGAAGAAGCACACCAGCCTGTGCGATCACGACGTGCCAAAGGGATCAGGTATAAGGCATCATCCAGAATAAAAAAATACCATAGTGAATGAAGGGGGAAGTGTAGAGTGGAGACCCAAAGCCCATTTGTTGGCCACTGGAGATCCCCTCACAGAGGGGTCTAGGGGAAGAGATGAGTCAGTCAGGGTGCGATGTAGCACCGATGAAGAAAACATCTCCCCCAGTTCCTAAATGCTTCCTCCAACCAACTACCATGATCCAAATTCTACCTTGCAAGTCTGGATAGAGCAGAGGCTGTATACACTGGTACATACAGGAGCTGGAGACACAGGGAATCCAGGGTGGATGATACCTTCAGGACCAGGGGTGTGAGGGGCGATACTGGGAGAGTAGAGGGTGAGTGGGTTGGAAAAGGGGAATTGATTATAAGGATCTACATTTGACATCCTCCCTGGGGGGCGGACAACAGAAAAGGGGGTGAAGGGAGAGGCCAGATAGGGCAAGATATAACAAAATAATAATTTATAAATTATCAAGGGCTCATGAGGGATGGGGAAAAAAAGAGGACCTGATGCAAAGGGAGAGCAAATGCTTTGAAATTGATTAGGGCAAAGAATGTAGAGATGTGCTTTATACAATTGATGTATGTATATGTGTGGATTGTGATAAGAGTTGTATGAGCCCCTAGAAAAATGTTTTAAAAAAAGAAACAAAGAAAAGTAAATAAAGTAGCTATGAACTATAAATGAACTAGCTGATATTGCGGGTGGGGGGTAGGCTGTGCAGACGTAGCCCAAGGGAAAATCCCGAAGGAAATGGATGTTCAGAAGGCTTTCGAGAACAACAATAGTAGTTTCTGTTCAACTAAGAATGGCTAACACCAATACCCCACTTCTGTACTCTGCCCGCTAGCACACCTGCTCATTACAAAATTATGAAAACATTTGGAAAATTAAACTGGGGGCTGTTCAGTCACCTCTCAAGAGGGGCGACAGTCCCTGCACAGGAAATAAAACCTTTTCTGTTGAACTTGCCGGCTGTCTGAGTTGTTTTCTATCTGGGAATGGACAGTGGCTACAACATTTGCAGGTGCACCGAGATCCGACTGCCACTGTGTGAGCCTGCTTAGAAAGGAGACCTCCTTTATAGGAGTGCTCTTCCCAGAACTAGGGGATTTCTGATTTCTCTAGGGAAGAGGTCCTTAAAGTCATTAAACAGGGACCAGTTCACTGTCCTTCCGACCCGTTGGAGGGCCGGACTATAGTATGCGGACTATATGCACACTGCACATTTGTTTTGAAGTTAAAATAAAAACCAAACAACCGAGGCACAAACACCTCGCGGACAGGATCAATGTCCTCGGCTGTCGGCATGCGGCCCGCAGGCTGTAGTTTGAGGACCCCTGCTCTAGGCGCTCACGAGGAGCATGTGGTTTCAACCCTAAAGCCTGGAGACTCCACAATTTGTTTAAGGGTGTTTGGGCAGAAGGAGTCCCTGATTGGCCCATGCAAGACTTGTTTTCCCTCCCCCTATTTCTCAGAGTTCATAGTTATGGTTATTGGGAACCAGGACATCCCAATGTGATCCCTAAGATTGATGTGTGGATTGACATGGCCACTAATAAGCCAGCATATATAAAAAACTTACTTCCTCACTCAACAGAAAGGGTTCATGTTTCCAAGATTTCAGGAAGCGTGGTAGGACTGGAAAAAGAACATGTCCAAGTTCCTAAAACCACCAAGGTGGAAGCCGTCCCTCCCCATCACCCTCCCTGTTGGCTTTATCCCATTTTGCAGGAGGACTCTGGAAATGGGAGAGCTGGCTTCCGACCCGTTGGTACCAATGCCACCCTATCAGGTTCCCAGGGGGTATAGAGAAATACTTACAACCCCTTTTTGAGTCCCCAACACACACACACTAGGGCTGGCATGTCTTCTCAACCCCCCGAGAAGGATCACTTGGCAGCAGCCATTCTCTCAAGGCAAGCAGGCCCAACACCTGGGGAAGACCCCCCGAGTCCCTTTTTGGGGATATGTTCCCTTTTCTTTCAGGGATTTGTAAAATTGGAATCAACAAAATCCCCTTTTCTGACAACCCACAAGGTCCGATTTCATTGCTAGAAATGGTTTTCCATATGCATTAGCCCACCTCGGACAATTGCCAGCAACTTCTCCAAGTGCTGTTCACAACAGAGGAACGAGAGCCCTTCCAGAGAGAGGCCCAGAAGGCAGTCAATGGACCTGATGGTCAGCCAGCGGGCACTCCCACTGACAGAAACGCTTTTTGCCACTGCACGAACAATGTGGGATCCAAACTCCTCAAAAGGCCAATAGGGCTTAACCAAGTATCACCAGTTTCTCTTGCAGGGCCTCAATGGAACACCTAGGAAACCTCTGAATTTATCTAAGGTCAGTGAGAATTTTCAGACCCCTACAAGAGAATGTCCGCCTGCCTTTTCAGAGTGGCTGATGGAAGCCTTCGGGCTTTATATTCCTATAGACCCGGAGGCCCCCAGGAACAGAAGGGCAATAAATGTTGCCTTTATTACTCAGTCCGCCTCAGACATGAAAAAGAAATGGGAAAGGTTTGAAGGGAAAAATCTTAGTGATTTGGTAGAAGTGGCTCAGCGGGTATATAACAACAGAGATGACCCTACCACGACAGAGCCAAGAAACTAGCTAAAATACTAGTAATGGCCATGAGAGACTCCAGAAGCTCAGGGAAAGGAGATCATGGCTCACTCACAGAGAGACTGACCTGTGGGCACCGCCAAGCCCTGAGGAAGGATCAAAGTGCCTACTACAGAAAAGAAGGACATTGGGGAAATCAGTGCCTTGAAAACCCCAGGAGAGGTGGACGACCCACCACTAGAGAGGATGGCCCTCATCCTCACCTAGAAACACCCAAGTGAGAGACAATAATGCTTGAAGATGCTGAATTAAGGTGTCAGGGCTCTGTTTCACTTGGCCCCCAGGATCCCAGGCTAACTCCAAGGAGGTGGCTATCCAGTAAATTTCTTAGTGGACACAGGAACTGCCTTCTCAGGTTCAACTAAGAGTACGGGCGCATTGTCAAAAGGAAAGATTTGAATAACAGTCAGTATATAGGATTGCTTCCAGAGATAACGCACATAGAAGGTTTGCATGGAGGTTGGGTGAGCTTCCCAAGACATCAAGGTAAAAATATCTATCTGCCCTTTGTCCCAGTTAGCCATATGATGTTCATGGCAATGGCTCCTGGCTTGGCTGTTGAGCCAGTGAAACTGTTTTAACAAGAGATGAGACGGTGGCCTGTGGCCATCAGTGGAAGGACAAAATCTCCACAGTGGGCTTCCTGTGTCAGTATGAAGCCACAAATATCACTTCTTGGATGTTATCGTTGTCCTGGCTCAGAATCGCCACCCCAGGTCTAGAACGCGCCTGACAGGTACGCACTATTTGAATCAGGCTCTGGTTAGCCCCTCTTGATCACTTGGTGACACGGGAGTCTGGACAATGGAGTTCCTTTACTTTCCAGATGAGAAAGCTCACTCAAAAAGACACAGGTGTTGACCCACAGGCACACAACTAGTTAACAACAAAGCCATATTCACAACCAATGTTTGGAGTCAGAGATCTGAGTCCCACATACCTGTGCCCAGCCGAGAAGTCACTCTCTCCTGGACCCCCAAAACATCTGAGCAGATCCTCCGCCACCCCCTCAAAGAAAATTTTATTTCCAAGGATGGCACTGATCCTGCATCTCTGGGAGAGTGACATATCTGATCAGAGCATATGGAGCCGATGAAGGGGAAGGAGGGGAGAGTGGAGCACACTGTTCCACCAGGCCTTGAGGATGATGTTACCACTCAGAAAGCCAGCCCATACAGAAGACCACATGGCTAGCCCCATGATGAGACACAACGTCCCTCAAAAATCCATAGCCCTAGAGGGGACAACACTGGAGACACAGTGTGGGAATTGCGCCCAAACTGATCCTGCCACACCGAGGCATAACACGAAGGGGTGCAGAAGTGCAAGGAAACAGAGCAGCATGGTCCACCGGATTGCCAAAGGAGGACTTTGGGGCCAGGACATGGTGCACCAACAGACTGGACTGGAAAACACTCCAAAAGGACAACAAACAGTCTGTGAACTGACTACGAGCTTTTCTTTCTTGTTGTGTTTTCTTTTATTGTCATTGGATTATGGTTGTTTTGTTGCTTTTAGTGTTTGGTTTTGCTCTGTCTAGTTTTGTGCATGTTAGTTCATCTACATGTCTGTCTAAATAAGATAGGCTGGATGAACAATCTGGAAGAGGAAAAAAAAGGGACCATCACTTCCGGGGAGACATGGGAGAGAGGGATGTGTGGGAAAAGGTAATGGTGTTAAGAAACCCAGAGACAAGGGAACAAGTGATGCAAATCGGTGGTGAGGGGGGATATAGGAGGCCTGGTAGGGAGTGATCAAGGAAATGGAACCAAGAGGAATTACTGGAACCCAAATGAAACTGAGCATGGCAGTGGGCACATGAGGAAAATCAAAGGGATTAGAAAAGCAAGCTAGGAAGCAGGGGCCATTTATAGAGGTCGAAAAAAAGGCATGTACATATGAGCATTTGGAAATAGATTTTTGTCCATATATTTATAGGTTTCGTATTAAGGTAGCAGATGGACATTGGGCCTCCACTCAAGTACTCCCTCATTGCAAGAATATTTTGTTCTATTAAATTGCCATTCTATGCTGCTCACCTTCCCTACACGATCACTGCAGACAAAACTGTTGCATAAGCAAATGTGGTCAAGAAAGCTGATGGTGACCAGCTATCAAAATATATGGCATCTGAGGTCTTAAAGGCTTGAAGGTAAACAAACTGCCATCTAGCTCAGAAGAAACAAAGCCCACATGGCAGAAGCACACCAGCCTGTGTGATCACAAGGTTTCAAAGGGATGTGGTATCAGGCATCATCAGAACAAAACAATCTTATCATTGCGAATGAGGGTGGAATGATGGATACAGACACAAAGCCCATTTGCAGTCCACTGGACATTCCCTTACAGAAGGGGGTCGAGGAAGAGATGAGCCAAGACAGGGTATGGGATAGCAACGATGAAACACAACTTTCCTCTAGTTCCTAAATGCTTCCTCTCCCCCCACTCTCATGATCCCAATTCTACCTTACAGATCTGGCTAGAGAATGTACACTGGGACAGATAGGAACAGGAAACACGGGGAATCAGGGTGGATGGCCCTTTAGGACCAGTGTTGTGAGTGGAGGTACTGGGAGGGTGGGGGGAGGCTAGGTTGAAAAGAAGGAACCAAATACAAGGATCTACATTTAACCTCAACAGAAAAGGGGGTGAAGGGGGACATCAGACAGTGCAAGATATGACAAGATAATTAGTAAATTACCAAGGATTTATGAGGGAGGGGTAGCGCCCATGGATGGGGAGAAATGAGGAGCTGAGGCCAGAGGCTTGGGTGGAGAGTTGATATTTTGAGAATAATGAGGGCAATGATTGTACAAATGTGCTTCACACACTGATGTACATATCGATTGTGGTTAGTGTTTATGAGCCCCTAATAAAATGATTAAAAAAACCCAAAACATCTGGGCAGAGGGCTCATGCAAGGATGATCTCAGGCTGGATTGCATCAGCAAAATCAGCTACTGTAGTTGCCTTACCCTGTGTCTATTCCTGTGTCAGGCATGAAGCTTAGGGTCCACAGCCCCAGGAGCTGGACAGGGAGGGAGGCGGGACTCTGAAGTCATTCCACAGGGGGAATGGTCCTCCTGTCCTGCAGGGCCCACCCTCCTCTTTAGTCCTGCTGTCTGGGGGCACCTCTTTCATGGAGTCCACACCATAGAGGTCTACAATTTATGGGGGATTGGCAGGAAGCCTCTGCTGATGCACACACCCCACCATCAAAACAGAATCCACCAGCCACTCATGTCCAGTCCTGCCGCCTCCAAAGAGCTTTCCTGGGTTTGTCAGATCCCTCTGGGGAGAGATATACCTCGCTCCTTTGCTCTGCATGAGAAAGAATTCACGCCCAAACCTGGTTTGTGATCCAAGTGAGTTTTAGGGGAGTTAGGGAGGCATCGTGGGCAACCATGGTCAACCCCAGTGGCTGAATTGAATTTACTTGGCCTTGGTGGGTCAATGCATGTGCAGCGCCCACCCAGGTGTACCTGGCCTTCTTGGCCGGAAAACTGGACCTCTGAGCACGCACAGTATGCCACTCCTTCCTGGGCCGCTAGCTCAGCCTTCTGAGCAGGCGTAATGGACACCCCATTCCTGATGCTAGCTACCTAACATTTACACTCTGAAGAGATATGGACCCAAATCTTTGGGGTACTGGGCGACGACATCTCTAGCTACTTCCTGCTGGCAAAAGGGGCGTTGTGGGGCTTTGGGTCCATACCCTTCCTACTCTGCTGGGAGGAGTTGTCTATTCAGGGAAACCTTATCCAAGATGGATAAAATTGAGGTGGTCCAGGAGATGATAGTAGTGGAGCTGGCACACTTGGTTCAGAGGCCTTGGTAACTTGAGAACTTCTGGAAAGACTAACGGACAAAAAAGTGAACAATTTAACTGAGACAAGTCTAAGATTGTGAGGTGGCAGTGCCCTTGAAATTAGGTGAGTATCACAGGAAGTAAATAAAAAATGTTAAGATTAGCAGGCATGTGTGTCTGTTCACTGTAAGTGCAGGAATGGGGATAAAAGCATTCACAATATCCCTAAGGATGTACAGGGTTTGGGCACTACTGGGTGCAGTGGGATCACTGCTTCATTTATGATCCTAAGGTCTTCAACCTGCTGATAAGACCTATCCATTTTTTAACCCTATAACGCCTTAATTGCAATTTGGGGGAAAAAATTTTTGTTTTTATTATTTACTTTCTTGGGTATCAATATATATAATATATATACACATTTTTAATGTTATGAAAACGTCATGCTCGGCATTATAGGGTTAAATGGCAATATTGGGGTACTACGGGGGAGTCAGCAATGATCAAAAGTAGAGTAATTGCCTAAGACATTTTTAATTTTCTTGGGTTCAATTTGAGTAAAAGTCTTGTCAATTACACTGGGACCAAATTCCCCTGGAACCTCTACTACGGGTAGAATGTTCAGGGAGGTTTCAGGGCTAGGAAATAGTAACCCCTACGTCCAGGATCTCTTAGGGCAGGGGTCCTCAAACTGTTTACATAGGGGGCCAGTTCACTGTTCCTCAGACCGTTAGAATGCCAGACTATAGTGTTTAGAAAACTTATGAATAAATTCCCATGCACCCTGCACATATTTTATTTTGAAGTTAAAACCAAATTAACGGGGTACAAACACCCCGCGGACAGGATCAATGTCCTTGGCTGTCCTTATGTGGCCCGCAGGCTGTAGTTTGAGGACCCCTGCTCTAGGCGCTCAAGAAGAGCATGTGGTTTCAACCCTAAAGCCTGGAGACTCCACAATTTTTTTAAGGGTGATTGGGCAGAAGGAGTCCCTGATGGGCCCATGCAAGATTTGTTTTCCCTCCCCCTATTTCTCAGAGTTCATAGTTATGGTTATGGGGAACCAGTACATCCTGATCTGATCCCTTAAATTCATGTGTGGATTGACATTGCCACTAATAAGCCAGCCTATATAAAAGACTTATTCCCTCCCCCAACAGAAAGGGTTCTTGTTTCCAAGAGTCAGGAAACAAGGCAGGACTGGAAAAACAACAGGTCCAAGTTCCAAAAACCACCAAGGTGGAGGCAGTCCCTCTGCCCCCCCTCCCTGTAGCCTCCCCTCCCCACCCACCTCCCCCCTGTCCCCTCCCCTCCCCACCCCCTTTCCTCCCTGTCTCCTCCCCACCCCCCTCCCTGTCACCTCCCCTCCCCTCCCCACCCCCCTCCCTGTCGCCTCCCCTTTGGTACCACTTCCACCCTATCAGTTCCCAGGAGGCTGGAGAGTGAGAATTACAACCCCTTTTTAAGTCATCCCCCAACACGGGCACTAGGGCTGGCATGTCTTTTCAACACCCCCCCACCCCAGCCCCCAGAAGAATCACCTGGCAGCAGTCTTTCTCCTCTTAAGGCAAGCAGGCCCAACACCTGGGGAAGACCCCCGAGTCCTTTTTTGGGGGGATATGTCTCCTTTTCTTCCAGGGATTTGTACAATTGGAATCAATAAAAATCCCTTTTTCTGACAACCCACAAGGCCTGATTTCTTTTTTTTTTTTTCCCTTTTCTTGTTTTACATTTTATTAGGGGCTCATACAACTCTTATCACAATCCATACATATACATACAACAATTGTATAAAGCACATCTTTACATTCTTTGCCCCAATCATTCTCAAAGCATTTGCTCTCTACTTAAGCCCTTTGCATCAGGTCCTCTTTTTTCCCCCCCTCCCTCCCCATTCCCCCCTGCCTCATGTGCCCTTGGTAATTTATACATTGTTATTTTGTAAAGGTCTGATTTCTTTGCTAGAAACGCTTTTCCATACTTAAAAGCCCACCTCTGACACCTGCGAGCAACTTCTCCAGGTGCTGTTCACAACAGAGGAATGGGAGCCCATCCAGAGAGAGGCCCAGAAAGCAGTCAATGGACCTGATGGTCAGCCAGAGGGCACTGCCCACTTGAGGGAAACTCTTTTTCCCACTGCACGGAACAATGTGAGATCCAAACTCCTAGCAAGGCCCGCAGGGCTTAACCAGGTATCACCAGTTTCTCTTGCAGGGCCTCAATGGAACAGCTATGAAACCTATGAATTTATCTAAGGTCAGTGAGAATTTGTCAAACCCCTACAAAAGAATGTCCGCCTGCCTTTTCAGAGTGGCTGATGGAAGCCTTCGGGCTTTATATCCCTATCGACCCGGAAGCCCCCAAGAACAGGAGAGCTATTTAAATATTGCCTTTTTTACTCAGTCTACCTCAGACATGAAAAAGAAATGGGAAGGGTTTGAAGGGAAAAATCTTAGTGATTTGGTAGAAGTGGCTCATACAGGTGTATAACAACAGAGATGACCCTACCATGACAGAAGAGACAAAGAAACTAGCTAAAATACTAGTAATTGCCATGAGAGACCCCAGAGGCTCCGGAAAAGGAGATCAGGGCCCACACACAGAGAGGCTGACCTGTGTGTACCGCCAAGCCCTGAGGAAGGATCAATGTGCCTACTACAGAAAAGAAGGACATTGGAAAAATCAGTGCCTTGATAACCCCAGGAGAGGCGGATGACCTTCCACTAGAGCGGATGAGCCTCATCCTCACCTAGAAAAACCCAAGCGAGAGACACTAATGCTTGAAGAAGCTGAATGAAGATGTCAGGGCTCTGTTTCACTTGGCCTATAGGAACCGGGCTAACTTTCCTAGAAAGAGGCCATCCAGTAAATTTCTTGGTGGACACAGGGGCCACCTTCTTGGGTTTGGAAAAGAAAAGACTACAGGTGCATTGTCAAAAGGAAAGATTTAAGTACAGGGGACACATGGCAGACCCAAGCACACCCATGGACAACAGCCTCAATAACAGATTTAGCACGAGACACAGGTACACACTCCTTCCTGGCAATGCCTCAATGTCCCTTTCCCCTAATTGGTCATGACTTATTGCAAAAAATGGCGGCCATAATTACTTTTTCATCTGCTACATCCACCTTAACCCTTGAAGTTGAAAATGCAAAGGTTTTGCTCCCCGCTCCATTGTCAGAGGGATATGTGTTTTATCAAGGAGCAGAAGAGACCTCCTCAAAGGAACTTCTTGGTAATAGTTAAAAGATATACCTTTTGTTTGGGCAGAGGACAACCTACCAGACCTTGCTGAACATCAGGTGCCTGGGGTCGTACAACTTCTGAGCTCAGCCACACTGGTGTGTCAGGGAAAACCCTCCTCCCTGGAAAGCAAAGGTGGATATTGCTGTTCACATATGCAGACTCAAAAGGACAGGCATTTTGGTGCCCTGCAAGTCCACATGGAATGCTCCCCTCCTGCCCCTGCAGAAGCCAGGACCTGAGGACTTCCAACTGGTGCAGGATCTCGGAGAGGTAAATGCGAGGGTAGAAACTGTCCACCCCACGTACCAAACCCCGAGACCCTCCTGAGTACTATTGCGTCAAACTGAATTTGTTACACTGTTTTGGACTTAAAGGATGCTTTGCTCTCCATACCCTTGTCCCTCATACGTCAACCCAGTGAAGACTTACAGGAATACAAGGAGGAACACCCCAAAACCACCCTGCTCCAATATGCAGATGACCTCCTCCTGGCCTCTGAAACCATGGAGTAATGCCAAAGGGCTACCAAGGACCTGTTAATTGTCCTTAGCCAATTGGGGTACAGGGTGTCTGCAAGAGAGGCTCAACTGTGTGTTCATAAAGCTGTATGCCTAGGCTACCAACTGGAGGAGGGAAAACGGACCTTGTCCCCCAGCCGCATTGAGGTGATCCTCAAAATCCCAGTACGTGAGACTAACAGGCAGGTGCAAGAGTTTCTAGGAGCTGTGAGGTACTGTCCATTGTGGAATTTGTGATTTGCAAAAATAACCAACCCCCTATGTGCAAGTACTGGGGAAAGGAAAAAGAACTTAAATGGACTGAAGTAGAATAGCAAGCCTTTGAATCCTTAAAAAAGTCGCTCATATGGGCACCCTCTCTTCCCCTTCCAGACATAGAAAAGCCCTTCCAATCGTCTATCTGTGAGGCCAGAGGCACAGCAAAAGGAGTGCTAACTCAGAACTTGCGGCCATGGAAGAGACGTGTGGCCGATCTTTCAAAGAAACTGGACTCTGTAGCTGCAGGATGGCCAAGCTGCATGCGAGCTGAGGCTGCCACGGCCATCCTAGTCATAGAAGCTAGGAAGCTTACACTGGGACAGGATATTGCTGTGGTAGGGGGACCTATGGCTGAACCACTCCTAACCAGTCCCCCAGACCGGTGGATCTCCAACACCAGGATTATACCATCAATCCCGACACAACTGCTGAAGCCAAAGCAGGTGAACAAGTAAATGTGAAAAAAGCTGGTGGTGCCCGGCTATCAAAAGAGATAGTGTCTGGGGTCTTAAAGGCTTGAAGATAAACAAGCGGCCATCTAGCTCAGAAGCAACAAAGCCCACATGGAAGAAGAACACACCAGCCTGTGTGATCACGTGTTCTCGAAGGGATCAGTTATCAGGCATCAAAGAACAAAAAATCATATCACTGGCTGCACACCTCCATGATGCGATCGCCGAAGACAAACGGGTACATAAGCAAATGTAGCGAAGAAAGCTGATGGTGCCTGGCTATCGAAAGAGATAGTGTCTGGGGTCTTAAAGGCTTGAAGGTGAACAAGTGGCCATCTAGCTCAGAAGCAACAAAGCCCACATGGAAGAAGCACACCAGCCTGTGCGATCACGACGTGCCAAAGGGATCAGGTATAAGGCATCATCCAGAATAAAAAAATACCATAGTGAATGAAGGGGGAAGTGTAGAGTGGAGACCCAAAGCCCATTTGTTGGCCACTGGAGATCCCCTCACAGAGGGGTCTAGGGGAAGAGATGAGTCAGTCAGGGTGCGATGTAGCACCGATGAAGAATACAGCTTTTCCCCAAATCCTGGATGCTTCCTCCCCCCAACTACCATGATCCGAATTCTACCTTTCAAGACTGGATTGAGCAGAGGTTGTACACTGGTGCATATAGGAGCTGGAGGCACCGGGAATCCAGGGTGGATGATACCTTCAGGACCAGGGGTGTGAGGGGCGATACTGGGAGAGTAGAGGGAGAGTGGTTTGGAAAAGGGGAATTGATTATAAGGATCTACATTTTACCTCCTCCCTGGGGACAGACAACAGAGAAGGAAGTGAAGGGAAACACCAGATAGGGCAAGATATGACGAAATAATAATCTATAAATTATCAGGGGCTCATGAGGGAGGGGGAGCAGGAAGAGAGGGGGGGGAAAAAAGACCTGATGCAAAGGGCTTACGTGGAGAGCAAATGCTTTGAAAATGATTAGGGCAAAGAATGTATAGATGTGCTTTATACAATTGATGTATGTATACGTATGGATTGTGATAAGAGTTGTATGAGGCCCTAATAAAATGTTTAAGAAACAAAAGATTCCTTTGCCGCACCCTACAGACTCTTCAGTAACTTTCCCATTCACCACCAACCCAACTCAAAGGGCCCTTCCCATTCAGGAGCCACCTCAAGTTTCTCTGTTTTGATACTCTGGATGCTGTATTCCAATTTATGAACTCAAATCCTCACCTCGCAGCTGATTGTTGGCTTTGTCTGAACCCTGCTCCCCTTATTCTGTAGGTACAGCTACAAATAGCTCTATTGGTGCAGAGTGTAATCCAATTAGAAATGTTAGTAAGAAGGATTACACGAAGCAGACTGTAGGTGAGGTTAGAATGGACTCAATTCTAAGCTCACTTTAAAAGATTTGCAAGGGCAAGGATTGTGTTTTTCTTCATTTAATTAACCCTTAAATATATCAAGACTTTTGCCTTCAAACTGTTCCCATTGAACCAAATGTTGATCCTTATTTGTTATCTACTCCAAGGAGTACTTGCTTTACTTGTTCCACAGGACTAACACCCTGTCTCTTTCCCCAGTATTAGCAGCAGGCCCGGGTATTTGTGTGCTAGTACATGTTGTTCCCCAAGTGTACCTGTATTCTGGTGAAGGAGGTGTAGGGATCACTTTGGAATTTCTGGATGAGTTAAAACAGCCCCAATGTTGGACCCACTGTTAGCAGGGCTTGGGATTATGGGATTAGCTGCAGTCGGGTCAGTTGCTTTAAAACAAGGAAACTTAAACTATCAGACTGTTAGTCAGCAAACTGATTTAGATTTACAGGGATTAAAAAAACCTGTTTCCCATTTAGAAAGATCCTTAGACTCCCTTGTAGAAGTTGTGTTGCAAAACCGCCAAGGGCTTGACTTGCTCTTTTTGAAACAAGGAGTGCTATGCACGGCATTGGGAGAAACTTGTTTTATGCAAAGCATTCAGGAATCGTTAAAGATAGTTTAGCCCTGGTTAGGAAAAGATTAGAGGAAAGAGACAAGAAATGAAGGAACCAATTGGTTTGAAAAGCTTTTTAATTGGTCAACCTGGCTAACTAGCCTAGTAACGGCCCTAGCCAGACCCCTAATCCTCCTCCTGCTAAGCCTCACATTTGGACCAATAACCAATAAGCTAGCGGCAGTCCTTACACAGAAAGTACAAGCCATAAAACGCTTAGCGCTGAGCCCACCATACACTGGGCTGGCTAGCACAGATTCAATGACTTGAACTTGGCTTAGAACAGGCGGGAATGTAGCAGCTCTGGGAGAAGCTTAAACAACCTTAACGAGAGAAGCCAGTCTGAGCTGACAGAAGCCATTATGAACGGTAAATAAACTAGCTATGAACTGTCAATGAACTAGCTGATATTGGGGAGGTAGGCTGTGCAGACGTAGCCCAAGGGAATGTCCTGAAGGAAATGGATGTTCAGAAGGCTTGCGAGAACGACCAGAGCAGTTTTTGTTCAACCAAGAATGGCTAACCACAAAACCCCGCTTCTGTGCTCTGCTTGCTTGCACACCTGAACATTACAAAAGTATAAAAACCTTTGGAAAATTAGACCGGGGACCACTCAGTCTCCTCTCAAGAGAGCTGACGGTCCGTGCACAGGAAACGGTTCTGTTGACCTTGCCGGCGGTCTGGGTGCTTTTCTTTCTGGGAACAGACAGGAGCTACAACAGACACAGGTGGCCCCATTCTGCCTGGGAGTGGGGTCAAGTGACTGGGAAAATGGAGGCCGCAGGTTGCGGCCTAGCCCAAAGCCAGCCTGGGGCCGGCCACCCAGCCAGAGTCCTGCCAAAGCCAACAGGGTGGACGTGGGCGCCCCCAGCCCCGGCACACCACTGAGCCTCGAGAGGGCTTTGGGAGTCGAAATCCTCCCGGCCTCCGGGCAGCAGCGTCCCAGCCCCCTCCCCAAATGCAGCCTGGGCAGGCAGGCGAGTTCCTGGGAAGGCAGGCACAGAGAAACCCCTCAAGTCCCGCACACAAAGACGGACACAAAAGGCTGGGGCTGCGGCAATGCACTACAGAGTGTCCCCAGGGGCCTCCATGGTGTGGGGTGGGCGCGGCACCCAAATTGGCTCACCTAGGCCAGGTGAAGGCAACTCACCAATTCTCCCGAGGGTGGTGAAGTGAAAGGAGCCCAGAGGGGCCCAGAACCCGTGAGACCAGCATGGGAGGGCCCACTCCTGGGTCCGGCTTACCTCATAGCTCCCAGTCACACAGCACCGCTTCGGTTTGACCTCTCCGGGGACAGGTATGCCTGGGTCCTTGGCTCCGCGCCAGAATCAGCTCACGCAGAAGCTCACGCCGAGGCCTGCTTTGGGATTCCCGTGAGTTTTATGGGCATTAGGAAGGCGTGGTGGATGACGTTGGCCGATCCCATTGGCTGAATTGTTGAATTGAATTCACCTGGCCTAGGTGAGCCGAAGCAAGTGCTGCGCCCACCCAGGAGTAGCTCCCCCTCCTGGCTGAAACCTGAACTTCTGAGCATGCAGTGCGCCACTGCTTCATGAGCCGGTAGCTCGGACGTCTGAGCATGTGTAATGGACGTGCCAGTCCCTATACTAATAGGTATACTAACAGTCCCTCCCTAACACGTTTTCCAGCCAAAGGTCTGCCTTCTGGGGCGTTTCTACAGAAAGCACTTAGTTCTCGACCCCTATGCATTCGGGGTAATGGATGCCCTTGCTTCCGTGCTTGCTTCTATGTCATTCTGGAATGGTCCTTGTTTCACAAGGTCAGCGAGGTCAGGAATTCTGGGCTGGGTGGCTACCAGGCACAAATAGCCAACAGATTGAAATCTCAACCCCTATATTGGTTTATTATCAACCACACAAACTTGTCTTCTGGAACTTCCCTCCTAAATTTCTGAACCCTTGAACTCCTTGACACATGTATGTGGAAAGCAAGGATTCCAAACTCTGATCACCACATCTGACTGCTCCCCCAGTTCCTCTGTGCCCCCCTTGTCTTCCAGAGGTGCACTGTCAACAAGCAGAGTCGGGCCTCTCCATTTCTCAGAAGCTGCTGATTGTTATGTGAAATCACCCTGTGTTTAAATGTTAGTGATTATGCCATTTAAAAAACAAATCTGTGAGCCAACTGGGGGCAAACAAAACTCATTTCAAACACCAGCTCTGTCTCCTCTAAGGGCCCGTGTACAACTGCTACAACACAACAGTGGATCCTGCTGGGTCCACATTAGCATCTGGGAGGAAGGTTATTTATGACAGGGAATCCTACCTTGGTCCCTTGGTGTTAATTGCAGACTCACTGGGTGACGGATTGTATTTGACACGCACCACGTTTCCCAGCAAACACCAACACTTTGTCAAACTCCATTTGGTATTGCTCCATGCCTCCATATTCTCCCTAATGACAAAAATAATTAACACATTCATATAAAAGCACAGGATGAGGAGAGCTTTAATTTATTCATCTAGTTCAGGGCCATCCCTGTTAACAGTATATGACAAGTTAATGAGGCTTAATTTAAAAAGCAGCAGTAAAGCAATTTAGGAAACTCAGGGATTGTCACGAGTCCTGGTTGTGACAGCATGTTTTGTGCATCATGGAAGATAACAGATTTGCCTTCTGTGGTATCTCATATCCATCATCCCCAAACTACCTACTCTTAGGGGTAGAGAGAGCGAGCTTGTCTTTGAAAAAAGTGCCTAGGTTTGGTAGCTGCTCATAGGATGGCAGGTGTAATGTATTATGAGAACTCAACAAGGCTCTGAGAAGATGGTTATTGGAAGGTCTGGCTGGAGGGCAAGGTTTTGCTGAAGGATTCAGGATCCAAAAGTCAAGTCTGAACTGGATGCCAGAGACTTTCTCAACCCAGCCCTCTTTGCCCTTCCCTAAAGCCAATACATTTCTAAGGGTTATGGATTCTACTTCAGAATCTTTCTCAAACCCAGGGCCCTCTTCACCATTACTGGCTAGACCTGGTCACCTCTTGCCTTATATATAAAAATATGGGTTTATTGTAAGTCTGGGTCTGTTAGGAATCTCAGGTGGGAAATGTCTTGGTCCTTGGCTACACACCAGAAAGAAATTCACACCAAAGCCTGGTTGGTGATCCGAGTGGGTTTATATACAGGAGAGAAGGTTCCGGCGTTACAGTAAACTGAACACGGGCACCCTCATGACACTGCACATCCAGCCCTGCTGAGTGGAAGGCAGAGAAGCACTGAAGGGAAGAGGTGGTGGTCTCCAGGTTTCAGCCTTTTAAGGGCTTTCAGCTGGGAGGCGTCAATTAAGCTCTCCTGGCTTGGGCTGGAATTGGTGCATGCCCCTTAGCCCGCATTGGCTTCTAACCTCCTGTAGGGGGCGCCATAAGCATGGGGAGGAACAATCTCTGTCTTGCTACCTAACAGGTCTACGTTCCTTTATGGCTACATTGAGATGGAACTAGCCCCTTTAGACAGCCTGTGTGGTTCACCAGGAGCCACAAGCCCCAGCGTTCCCTGTTACCACCTTAAACCTTAAACTACTGTTGGAGTTTATATTACCTGTGTGGGTCTGTGGGCATGGGACGTTTTCATGCCAGAGACCTGAAGTTGCACAAATAGGCATCCAGAAGAGAACTCATCCAAGCTCTAATAAGATGCTCAGATGCTTCTTGCTAGGATGAGAATTCATCGAAGTGTGTGAGCAGTTCAGATCTTGTAAGGGAGAACAGGTCAGTAGTGTATCCAGAGAAGAGAGCAAAGGTCCGGAGAAAGGGAGGTGGCCCGCAGACATCTGTGCTCTGTGTTTGGCCACAAGACAAGAAACCAGGTCTCCCTGCAAAAGAAAGCAGACAGCAAGTCCCTCGGAACTAGGACATCTTTAAACATGACCTACACAACACTCGGCTCTGGGAGGCGCCTTGGAAAACCATAAAAGCCCGAAAAGAGGGACAAGGAGGAAGCCCAAGTCTTTGGCTTTCCCTGCTGTGCTTTCAATAATGAAATGTCTGTGCACGAAGCCTTTGAAGTTTCTGAATCAGAGAGTGGATTCACAAGCCAAGCTTCCCACTTGACATTTTTGGGACCCTTGTCGAAGATCAGTTGTCTATATGCTGATGATTTTACTCCTGGGCTTTCTATTCTTTTCCACTGGTCTGAGTGTCTATCATTGTGCCAGTACCATGCTGTTTTGACCACTGTAGCTGTGTAGTAGGCATTGAAATCAGGTAGGGCGAGTCCTCCAATTGTGTCCTTCTTCTTGAGGAGTTCTCTGCTAATTCTGGGTTTCTTCCCTCTCCATATGAAGTTGGTGGTCAGTTTTTCCAATTCTTTGAAGAAGGTTGAGGGTAATTGGATTGGTATAGCAGGCCAATACATTTCTAAGGGTTATGGATTCTACTTCAGAATCATTCTCAATCTCAATCCCAGGGCCCTCTTCACCATTGCTGGCTAGACCTGTTCACCTCTTGCCATATATGTGTGTGTGTGTGTGTGTGTGTGTGTGTGTGTGTGTATCACACACACACACACATATGGGTTTATTGTAAGTCTGGGTCTGTAGGTTTCTCGGGTGGGAAATGTCTCGGTCCTTGGCTACACACTAGAAAGAAATTCACACCAAAGCCTGGTTGGTGATCCGAGTGGGTTTATATACAGGAGAGAAGAAGGTTCCGGCGTTACAGTAAACTGAACACGGGCACCCTCATGACACTGTACACCCAGCCCTGCTGAGCGGAAGGCAGAGAAGCAGCTGAAGGGAAGGTTCCAGCCTTTTAAGGGCTTTCAGCTGTGAGGCGTCAATTAAGCTCTCCTGGCTTGGCCTTGAATTGGTGCATGCCCTTTAGCCTGCATTGGCTTCCAACCTCCTGTAGGGGGCCCCCTAAGCATGGAGAGGAACAACCCCTTGTCTTGCTACCTAACAGGTCTACATTCCTGTATGGTTACATTGAGATGGAAGTAGCCCCTTTAGACAGCCTGTGAGGTTCACCAGGAGCCACAGGCCCCAGCGTTCCCTGTTACCACCTTAAACCTTAAACTACTGTTGGAGTTTATATTATCTGTGCGGGTCTGTGGACATGGAATGTTTCCATGCCAGACCCTGAAGTTGCACAAATAGGCATCCAGAACAGAACTCATACAGGCTCTAATAAGATGCTCAGATGCTTCTTGCTAGGATGAGAATTCATCGAAGTTTGTGAGCAGTTCAGATCTTGTAAGGGAGAACAGGTCAGTAGTGTATCCAGAGAAGAGAGCAAAGGTCAGGGGAAAGGGAGGAGGCCCACAGACATCTGTGCTCTGTGTTTGGCCACAAGACAAGAAACCAGGTCTCCCTGAAAAAGAAAGCAGAACAGCAAGTCCCTCGGAACTAGGACATCTTTAAACCTGACCTATACAACACTCGGCTCAGGGAGGCGCCTTGGAAAACCGTAAAAGCCCGAAAAGAGGGACAAGGAGGAAGCCCAAGTCTTTGGTTTTCCCTGCTGTGCTTTCAGTGTTGAAATGTCTGTGCATGGAGCCTTTGAAATTTCAGAATCAGAGAGTGGATTCATAAGCCAAGCTCCTGCTTTATTCTTCAATGCATTTTAGCCCAACTCCTCCTTGGTGACACATGTAACAGAAATTCTGGACTTAGGAGCCACTTGGTCCTTGGACACTAGGAGATTACAGTGGAATCTGAAACAGGGCTCTAACCACCAACTGGACTGGCCTAGGAAGCCCAAGTATTCAGTCTCCCAAACACCAACCTCCCGTTGCTCTTCATCTGCCTCCACCTTGTTCAGCTTTAGTTGTCCGTGGAAGCGTTTGGCACCCATCTGATGCTTCAGAACCCAGAAAGGAGGAAAGGTAAAACTGGGATTCAAATGAAACAAGATGTGCCCGGGGCTCCTCGTGGCATTTGTCACCTTCAGTTCCCTCTTCGGACGCAGATGTGGCAAGGTTCACAAACAAGCTTTACCAGAAAGAACAGCCTGCTTCCAAGTGAGAAAAAGCCCTTTACACATGAGTTCCTGAGGTCAGCCCAGCCCTGTGCGCCCCCACCCCTCCCAGAGTCCCCTGCTCTCTGGCAAAGCATTAAAGCAAGTGGAAGTAGAGATTTGCTCAGAATAAAAAATCATTTTTCACAATAGCATGGCACATTCTTTTTTTTCTTTGGGGGGCGGAACAGTCCCGATTTTTTTTCTTTCTTCTTCTTCTTTTTTTTTTTTACATTTTATTAGGAGCTCATACAACTCTTATCACAATCCATACATATACATACATCAATTGTATAAAGCACATCTGTACATTCTTTGCCCTAATCATTTTCAAAGCATTTGCTCTCCACTTAAGCCCTTTGCATCAGGTCCTCTTTTTTTCCCCCTCCCTCCCCGCTCCCCACTCCCTCATGAGCCCTTGATAATTTATAGATTGTTATTTTGTTATATCTTGCCTTATCTGGACTCTCCCTACCCCCCTTCTCTGCCGTCTGTCTCCCAGGGAGGAGGTCACATGTAGATCCTTGTAATCAGTTCCCCCTTTCCAACCCACTCACCCTCTACCCTCCCAGTATCGTCCCTCACATGCCTGGTCCTGAAGGGATCATCCACCCTGGATTCCCTGTGAGCGCGGCACATTCTGAATGGCAATCACGGCTGCACAAACCGTATCCGTCCTCCAGCCATAATGTTGGCGCCTCAGTGACCACGCACATACATTGTGTGGCGAGACTCAGAGTCTATTCCATTTGTGATCAATTGTTTCCTCCCTCTCCATACTTTGCACTTACGAGACATGCTCTCTGGAGGTGGTTGAGGCTTGTCTTGTCACCAATAATCATCTATGCCTTCCTTTCCAGTCACTAATTTGATGTCTTCACTCAAAGAAATGCCCATAAGTTGAGGTTTCGGAGGAGAGCTCCTTGAGCTCCCCAGACAACAAGGAGGCCGAGTGTCACCATCCTTATCCTGAGCTGGGAGGGAGCACTGGTGTCCCGGAGACTGGGAATCCATCACTGCCTGCCCACCGCACAGACAGGGCAGGTGCTAGTTATAATTGCTTCTAGATGTCCTGCCATGCTGAGTTGAAAGCCAAACCCATAAACGCTGCCCAACTACAATCAAACTGGAGTACACAGACATTTCTGCATCATTGCCTGGTGAAAAAAAACTGAGTGGAGTTGGATGAGATGGCAGCAAGTGCTTAGGAAGGGGATGCTGTGGGAATACCAACAGGATGACTGTCAGTCTCCGTTTCCTTCTCTCGTCTGCTTTTTTTCTTCTTTTTCTTTCAGGACCAAAAATCATGATGGATATGTAAGGAAACAAATTTGTCCATTTCCAGAGGAGTATCCCTCCCCACCCCCCCACCCCCGCCCCATCCACCTCTGGCCTCCTTTGAGCAAGTCAGTAGAAGCTTCATTTTTTTTTTAACCTGGCTTCTACTATGGCAATTTCCGGAGCTGCTATGTGGCTGTGTGTAAAAGTCCCCTTTGGGATCCAGAGTGCAATCCATATCACAGAGGCATCCTCCCAGTCCCAAATAGCAATGCGACCTCATTTCAGAAGGTTGGTTCCATAGACCCAGAATGGAGTTCAAGCTGTTGATCTTGACTGTGGTTGTCGAGTTATCCTCTCATGAGCACCTCATGGGCACCTCATGGGCAGCGGTGCACAGTGTGCCAGTCTGTGGTACCACCAGGGCTGGGAGGGGAAGCCAACCGTGGAGGGCCATAGGTCGATGTGTGGATGGGGATGATCAGGTCTTTCTTCCTTATTCTATTTCAGTCTGGAAACACCACTGAAGCCTGCTCCGTGTCGTAGCAACACACAAACCTTCACTGACAGTCTGGGGCACATTGGCTGCAAATTGAACCTGGGTCCTCCCGGTGAAAGACGATGAGAGATCTATCACTGAAGCACCGTGGCCCTCACCTCAAACCAGGGCAGCCATTTCCCACAGATCTACCGGAGTTCAAACCAGACCACAATGCAGGATGACTGAGATTGCCACCAGAATCTGATAATGATGCAGAAAAAAACTAACTACCATTTTATTGACTCCCACTCATACTGACCCAATAGGACAAAGAACTACCCCTTTGGTGTTTTGAGACTTTAAATCCTTACAGCAGCGGTTCTCAACCTGTGTGTCGCAACCCCTTTGGGGATCAAATAACCCTTTCACAGGGGTCACCCAATTCATAACAATAGCAAAATTACAGTTATGAAGTAGCAATGAAAATAATTATATGGTTGGGGGTCACCACAACATGAACTGTATTAAAGGGTGGCGGCATTCAGAAGGTTGAGAACCATTGCCTTACAGAAACAGACAACCTCATATTTCTCCCACGGACGGGCTAGTCATTTCAAACCCCTGACCTTGCGATTAGCGGCTTGATGCATAGTCCACTACACCACCTGGGCTCCTGATGCTATAATAAGAGATACTATGGTTAGATCTCTCCTGGGAGAGATATACCTCAGTCCTTGGCTTCGCACGAGAAAGAATTCACTCCGAAGCCTGGATTGTGACCCAAGTGAGTTTTTTGAGAGAAGAATTTCAGGTTTACACAGGCCCCTCAGGGCCCCTCACCCCTGCACAGCTTGCCTAAAAGCTGCTGAAGAGAAAGTCACTCAGTGGGCTCTGGGATGCTGTCTTTTCTTTCTTTTTTTAATCATTTTATTAGGGGCTCATACAACTCTTATCACAATCTATATATACATCAATTGTATAAAACACATTTGTACATTCATTGCCCTCATCATTCTCAAAGCATTTGCTCTCCACTTAAGCCCCTAACATCGTTCTCATTTTTCCCCTCCCTCCCCACTCCCCTCTCCCTGATGAACCCTTGATAATTTGTGAGTGGTGATACTGGGAGGGTAGAGGGAGGGTGGATTGGAAAGAGGGAACCGATTACAAGGATCTACATGTGACCTCCTCCCTGGAGGACGGACAACAGAAAAGTGGGTGAAGGGAGACATTGGAGAGGTCAAGATCCTGCCTTTTCAATTCCTCCATAGGGAGGCATGGTTGACGGTCCTGGTCAACCCCATTGGCTTGATTGAATTTACCTGGCCCAGATGGGCCAATCCAGGTGTAACGCCCACCTAAGTGGACCACCCCTTCCTGGCCGGAAGTTTGAACCTGAGCCTATGTCATGGATGACCCAGTTCCTAAGCTAAGCTACCTAACAGTATTTGCAAGATGTCAAGCACCGTTCTAAGTTTTTGCATATAATAATTCAATTATTCCACTTAACATGCCTATGTGTGGACTCTCTTCTTGCCTCACTTTACAGATGAAAAATCAGTGGCACAGGATGATAAAGTCATGAGCCTAGGACCACACAGTGAGGAAGTGGGAAGGAGAGATTTGGACCCAGGCTGCAGAGCCCATGCCTTGGGTGCCTACAGCGCCACATAGGACACAGAAAAGCATGGAGCAGACTCGGCATAAGACATTAGGGAGTTGCGAGGACTGTGCATGCATGCAGGTGCTATGACTGCATGAGAGTAGCTGCTACTCAGATCCAGAAGAGAATACAAGCCCTTTGCAAAAAAAATTTTTTTCCAAGAGAGGGTGGAAATCTGCATCTTGTGTGAAATCCCCCGACCTGCACATGTGCACAGCTACTTCAGAAGGTTCCACACAATGTGTGCTGTGCGGCAAACCAAACTGAGCTCAGGGGGAGCTGTTCTGTGGGTTATGTTAGCCAGAAGGCGAGCAGTTTGAACTCGCCAGCCACCACTCCAAGGAAGAAAGAGGAGGCTTTCTGCTCCCATGGACTTATAGTCTTCGAAGTGGCAGGGAGCAGTTCCATGCGGCCTAGGATCTAGGAGGGTGAGAGTGGATGGAGTTGGTTGAGACCTGGCTTCAGGGCATTTCCCAGAAGGGCTTCCTCCAGTGGCTCTGCCTTCAGGAATGTCTGGTGACCTTGAGGGCAGCAAAATCCTAAACACACTCGGGCAGTGGTTCTCAACCTTCCTAATACAGGTCCTCTTGTTGTGGTGACCCCCCAACCATTAAATTATTTTCTTGCTACTTCATCACTGTAATTTTGCTACAGTTATGAATTGGGTGAGCCCTGTGAAAGGGTCATATGATTCCCAAAGGGGTCACAACCCACAGGTTGAGAACCACTGCACTAAGGGTTCCCCTTCCGGGCAGCTCTACCAGTGTCTGGTGTGCACAGTTCTGTGAGGTGAGAGAAATGAACTTAGTGTCTGCTTCTGGTGACAGTTGATGTGGGTGCACTTTCTCCCTATGTCAAGTCCCCCTCAAGCCATTTGTCACCACAACAGAGGGAGCCACACACATAAAGCAAGAAGAGGAGGCAGCACAGCAGGACAGTAAGCAGAACAAAGATTGAGTAAGCACAATTCACTTCAATCATGAATCGGGTCCCCTTGAGATTTGCGGAAGACCCCAGTCTAGTGACATTAGATCAGGTTTAGGGATTGAGTGAAGGGACCCCTCTTGGCTCCCCTCAGCCCCTATCTTGCTTTCCCATTGACCCTGACCCTTGCATTGTGATTGGTCCTCATTCCAGCAGGATGGCTGCTTTCATAATCACGGCATATGGGAATGTGTTAGTCGACAGGTTATACAGGCACAGCCTCTGGAATGGGTAAGTGAGGAGGCGATTTGGGCTCGCTCATGCAGACCTCTAGTTGTCCTTGACATGACTGGTGGAATGGATCATGTGAAGTGATTTGAGATCGGTGTTCAGACCTAATAGGTAATCCAGGCCTCTAGCTGATCCTGGCAGTACCCTAGTTTAAGGAAACAGAATGTTAGGCATTTAAGTTGTATTTTAGCTTAAATTTTGAGCAATAGGCTTTGGCTCATAGTGAGAGTCTATGTGGAGCGCCTACATCCATTTTGAAGGGCCACAGATCCAGCCGCCATTGAGTTCTTTCCTATTGCTGACTGGCAGTGGAAAGCTTGGCCCTCAGGCAGTGTGCTTGCATCCACTCCCCGGACCAGACTCAGCGACATATGGTCGTGTGCACATCCCAATGAAGGTCCCGCTCATGCTCTCACAGGCCCTCCTGCAACGCCATGAATTGATCTGTCTTCAGTCACAGTTTTGTGACAAAGTTGCTTGTTTTCCATGTCTTATTTAAGCTTTCAGGAGCCCAGGTGGTAATGCTGGATAGTGCTGGACTATTAACAGCAAGGTCGCTGGTTCGAAGCCACTAGTCATTCCACAGGAGAAAGATGAGGTTATCATTTCCTGTAAAGGTAGCAACTTCAGCATCCCTACACAGAGTCACTATGAGTCAGAGTCAGCAGGACAGAATGGGTGTCGTTTTATTTAAGTAAGTGGCTGTGGGTCCTTCTGACACCATTGTGGCCTCGTGCAGATGCTCTCCTTCATCCAGAACAGCGATTTTTGCCTTTTTCTTGTGTAAAACTTAGCAAAGGAGTTCATAATAAAATATAGTTGAATTGGGAGTCATTTTCCCCTAAAACAAAGTAAATACATAAATAGAAATGAGACTATGGTGCTAATAACCAGTTGGAGAGTTGAGAAAGCAGAACTCTCAATCCTGATGGAAACCCATTGTGACTTTGAGCACCTGCTCAAGGTCATCCACAACCTATGAGGTTGAGTTGAGCAGACACAAAACAGATGTGTTGGGGAGTAATTGTGTACATTAAGTAAACAATTTATCTTTCTAAAGATTCTGTCTAAAATTTACTTTAAATAGTAAGTTTTCCCCTAGGCTAGGGAATGGTCAGGGAACTTAACCCCCTAGTATCCACCCCCTCTCAGCATTCATCATGTTATCCCAGAGAAGCCAAATCACACTGATACCCAGGGAGCACTGCTTCCAAAAGCACATTGCGTGTGCAGGTACCCAGACCAGAAATGCTCACGGAGTGGAACCAGAGGGTTCAGCCCTCAGCTTCTCAAGGGAGCAGCTTTGATGGTTCACTTCTGGATGAATGTGTTTAAGCAAAGGCCAAGGGCATGACTTGGGCAAAAGCAGATGTGCAGAGGCTGTTTACTGCATTCCAGAAGTTCACATACTCCCCGGAGGCTCCTTGGCTCAATGGCAGGAAGTCACTGGTGGCTTCCACCTTCAATCCCAAAAGGCCCCTGCCATCAAGAGGATTCCAACCACAGTGACCCTATATGGAGTTTTCAAGACTGTAAATCTTCATGGGAGCCAGTAGTCTCATTGTCCCCCTTGGGACAGGGAGCTAGCAGCCCGTCTCCCCACTAGGGCTCCTTCCTCGCTAATTCTGGATCCAGTCCCTCCAAATATCCTGCCCTGCCCTTGTCTAGGCTTCTTAAGTGCATTCCACGCTGCTTTTGTTAGTCTGGGTGCATTAGAGAAACAAATCCACAGAAACTCGTATGTATAAGAGAGAGTTTTATGTAAAGGGTGAGTGCACATCAAGAAAACATGCCCGCATTTGCTTATGCACCTGCTTTGTCTTCAGCGATCATGTCAGGGTAGGCTGGTGTGCTTCTTCCATGTGGGCTTTGTTGTTTCTTAGCTAGATGGCCCCTTGTTTATCTTCCAGCCTTTAAGACCCCAGACACTAAATCTTTTGATAGCCGGGCACCATGGTGCTTTAGGACTACACCACCAGGGTGCATTAGCATGTGACTTATCTCCTGCCATTCACACTAGATGCTCAAAATAGCAGGAGACCAGGTTTCTCCTTTTGTGGCCACACCAGGTACTGACAGAACCAAGAACAGAGACACACTTAGTTATATATCTTCACTATCATTTGCATATTATATGCCAGGCAATCTGTAAGCCTTCACTCGCCTGACCTCTCATAGCCTCCATAAAATGAAGCTAATAAAAGTAGTGATCTCACAAGCTTGGTAGGAGACTAAACAACTCACATAAGGCTACACAGCCCATCAACCAGGAGGCGAGATGAGGCAGTGTGCGGCTGCTGAACCCACACCCTTCACAGCACCTCCATTAAAATGACTGAGGGCAATGGGGAACCAGACAGAAGCAGGTTCACAAGCCAGATTTAGTCAAGTAAACTGCCTATTGTGCCTGGCCCTTCTATCTCCAATCTTAGAAATGGGGTTAACAACAACAAAACAGCGAGGAAGAAATTTCCAGCAGGTGCCAGGCACATGATTAAAAAAAAACAAAAAATAAATCACTTAAGTTGAAATTCTAACTCCTGGAAACCCCTCACATGCATGCAGAGAAGGATTGAGCCCCATGCAGTGTTTCCAGTGCCCCCACTTCCCACCTAAAATGAGCATTTGATTTGGTAATGCCTGGATTGTTCCAAGCCCAAGACGGTGGAGAACTGAAGGATTTTAGGACTTTGAGGTTATTTGGGGGGCTTTTATAGTACTTTTAGCTGATTTTGGCCTCCAGCTCCTATCTGCACCAGTGTACAACCTCTGCTCTATCCAGACTTGCAAGGTAGAATTAGGATCATGGTAGTGGGGGTGGGGTGGGGGGAGGAAGCATTTAGGTACTGGAGGAAAGCTGTATTCTTAATCGGTGCTAAGTCGCACCCTGACTGACTCATCTCCTCCCCTAGGCCCCTCTGTGAGGGGATCTCCAGTGGCCAACAAATGGGCTTTGGGTCTCCACTCTGCACTTCCCCTTTTATTCACTATGGTAAGATTTTTTTTATGATGATGCCTTATCCCTGATCCCTTTGACACCTCATGATCACACAGGCTGGTGTGCTTCTTCCATGTGGGCTTTGTTGCTTCTGAGCTAGATAGCCGCTTGTTCACCTTCAAGCCTTTAAGACCCCAGACACTATCTCTTTTGATAGCCGGCACCATCAGCTTTCTTCGCCACATTTGCTTAGGCACCCGTTTGTCCTCGGCGATCGTATCATGGAGGTGCGCACACAATGATATGATTTTTTGTTCTTTGATGCCTGATAACTTATCCCTTCGGAACCACCGTGATCACACAGACTGGTGTGTTCTTCCATGTGGACTTTGTTGCTTCTGAGCTAGATGGCCGCTTGTTTATCTTCAAGTCTTTAAGACCTCAGACGCTATCTCTTTTGATAGCTGGGCACCATCAGCTTTCTTCACATTTACTTGTTCACCCGCTTTGGCTTCAGCAGTTGTGTCGGGAGGGTGAGCATCATAGAATGCCAATTTAATAGAAAAAAGTATTCATGCATTGAGGGAGTGCTTGAGTAGAGGCCCAAGGTCCTTCCACCACCTAAATACTAAACCTATAAATATAGACACATAGATCTATTTCCCCATCCTCACATATATTTGCATGTACATGTCTTTGTCTAGACCTCTATAAATGCCCTTTGCCTCCTAGCTCTTTCCTCTATTTCCCTTGACTTTCCTCCTGCCCCATTATCATGCTCCGTTCCCACCTATAGTTCAATCACGTCAAGCAGAATTGTACAACTTTTACCACAGTTTCCAAACATTTTTTTCTACCTGAACTCCCTGACATCGTCTCCCCATTCACCCGCCTCCACCACTGAAACCCCCCTCCCCCGCCCCAACCCTTATGCTACTTGCTGTCTCTATAGGTTCATCAATCCTGGGTTTCACATATCGTAAAATGGAAAACATGTAACACAACTTCAGCAGGGTGCCCTCCAATGTCATGACACCTCTGAGATACACCCTAATATGGACAAGCAAAAACCAAGCAGAACAATACAATCAAAAATACAGAAAAATTTGGAAAACAGATCAAGTCCAACATGTATTGTAGGAGGGATCTACTGACACATTGTTATCTAGTCAAGTCAGATTTATGCCTTTGATCATCTGGGCTCATCTCTCCATAGTGCTCTGTTTAGTAACCACTTTCCTCCCATCCCTCAATTGTAGATAGTTCTCCAGAGACTTATTTCCTATGCAGTCCCACAAATGAATCTTGGAATCTGTCAACCGTCGCCTTCTGTACACTGGATTCTCAATTTAGACTCTAAAACCAGTCCCTCCTTTGACTTCAGATTATATAATTTTCCTCCTTCGGTAAATAATCATGGTGTGCTTACACTAGGCTGAGCAGTTGAAGTGCTTCAACCATTTCTGCTTTTGCACTTCCACATACTTAAGTTATGAAATGATCCCTGCGCCTTTTTCAGAGTTACCCATATTGACCAATCACCTCCTCCATGAAGCCTCCCAAGAGAAGAGAAGTGCTCCGGAGGGCCCTGATTCCTTCAGGGCTGCTATCTGTGTACAGCAGGCAACCCAGGGGAGGCTACGCTGGGCAGGAGACTGCAGGGCCAGGACCCAGACCTTTATCAGACCAACACTCTGCTCCTCCACCCCACTTCCACCCCCACCACGCCCTGGGCTCTCTGGGGTTCATCCTTGTCCTGGGCATCCTATGGTCACTTGCCTGCTTGCATAGGCAAGTGCTCCAGGTTCAGCAAGGGCTGTGATGCTCGCCTAGTAAGCGGGGACGGCGCGACTGCGCGTGTAAAAGCCACCAGTGGCACTGCCCGCTCCCTGCCAACAGCTCCTGCGGACAGCGCGCGGGGGGGGGGGGGGCTGCTCTCACGGGTGGCGCGTGAGGGGCGTGTCCGCTCCGCTCCGCTCTTCCCGCCGTGAGCTTCTTTTTGCTTGTGAGCATGGGCACCCCACGAAGGCGAGGGTGTGCAGCAAGGGCACTGGGCCGTCGGAGGGGGGGGGGGAGGCGGGATTATCGCTCGCTGCCCAGGAGGACTGCAGAGCGCAGGTCTGCACCGTCCCGGAGAAGGCTGGTGGCGGAGTGGCTACCTGCTGGGCTGCTGCCCGCAAGGTCAGCAGTTGGAACCCACCAGCCGCTCGGCGCGAGAACGACGAGGCTTTCCGCGGCCCCCTAAGAACGAGCGCCTCGGAAAGCCCCCAGAGCAGTTCTGCTCGGTCGGATAGGGTGGCTCCGGGGTCGGAATCTACTCCGCCGCAGCGAGCACAGCCCCAGCCCCGGCGGGCGGGCGTCGGAGCCCGGGCCGGGCGGGGACCGCGCGGGGGGCGTGGACCGCGCGGGGGGGCGTGGCGTGCGCGGCGGGACGGGGCCCGCCCATCCGCCCGGGGCCGGAGCGCGGCTGGCTGGCGGCCGCGGGTGAGCCGGGGCCTCGGTGGGCGCGCCCAGGGCCGGGCCGGGGGAGGAGCCTCGGGGCTCGGCGCGCGCCGGTCGCCGGGGCGGAGGCGCAGAGGTCGGGGCGGAGGTGCAGGTTGCGGCGCCATGCGCGGTCCCTCCTCCTGGCCGCTGCGGCCCCTTCCGGCCTCCTGCACGCGGCCTCCGGCGGCCGCCCGGGCGGCCGGGCCCTGGCGAGCGCTGGGCGGCCTGGGGCCGGCGCGGCCCGGGGGCGCAGGACTGGTGCCTTCCAGGGGGCTCCGAGCCGCGTGCCTGCGATGCTGGGGGACCGCCTGGCCCGGCGGGGGCCCAAATGTCAGCCGCGGAGTCCCGGGGCCGCCGCTGGCCGGGCTGGGGCCGCCACTTACCCCCGGGCCCGCAGTGGGTATCGCCCGGCTCCTGGGGCTCCGAGCCCGCTTCCTCGGCGCCTGCAGGTGCGGGGTGCGCGGGGGGCTCCCAAGATACCTCCTCCTCTCGTGCCGGGCTCGGGGGGAGTTCCGGCAGCGCGAGGCTGCAGCACCAGCCGCAGTGGCAGCTCCCGGAGACCACCCGGGGCTGCAGCCCTCGGCCGCCAGGCGATCGGAAGCGAAGAAGCTACTGGGCTTGGCGTACCCCGAGCGTTGGAGGCTGGCAGGTAGGCAGGGCTGTGCTGCCCAGGGTGCCCACCTGGGGCCGGGCTTACCCTCTGCCCTTGAATCCCGTCCCTTCTCCCTCACGATCTCTTTCCCTCCTGCGCCCTTCTGTGAAAATCTGCTTGTTCTGGAGTCACCCCGAGGGGACATGAAAATTAAAATCAAAACAAACGAAAAAACGAAAGCACACGTAAGGGGGAGCGAAAACGGCCTGGGAGAACTTGCCACCACTCCCCTCCTAGACCACTTGGTACACTTTGAGGAAGGAGGAACCAGGCTGTCATCCTCTGAAAAGTTGAGTGTTTCAGATTCGCTGGGCACGTTTGCAAATTCTATGTACGTTTGATGACCGCACATACCAGTGGAGCAGGATCTAATTATTAAAATCTTTGAGTCTGCGCACCTACCAACTTAGTGTGGACATCAGATCTGGCTTTGACTGCTTTGTTAGAATGCACTGTTTTTGTTTTTTTAATTTATAAAAAGAATTATAATTAAAAGCATATGTACATGCATTTGCACTGCTTTTAAAACATATAGGCAAATTTATCAAGTAATCAACAATTTAAAAACTCAGACTTATTTCATGTGCTGTTATTACCTCCTTGAGTGTTAGTAAGCTTGCAGTTCCAACACGCTTTTTAGAACAAGCAGTCAGTGATCTGTAAGTTACAAGAGCCATGAGCCCATTGACCATAATCCAACTAAATCAGAAGTGAAAGTTTGTTTTTTAAGAAACAAAGATTAATATGCTTTCAGAAACAAAATCCAAACGAACAACTTTCTATAGTTCCTCACTTCGTGCCATAAGTGGGGAATGCCTTAAATGCCAGGACATTACATAATCAAAACATTTTCTCTGACTCTCTTTAGAGTCTCAGAAATACACTCCCTAATCCTGTGAGAACTTGAGCTCAGTGGGCAGAACACATTAAGGAAATCATCTTAAGAGTAAAGATGAAAACAAAACAAAACAAAAGGAGTAAAGATGAACTTACATCTGTGAGGGGTGCTTTGGAAAAGGGTCTTGGAGTTACCAGAAACTAACAAGGAAATCTTTACTTTGCTCAGAACCTATTGTGTTTGAAAAGATTTACAGGCGATTTAGAGGAGGCATGTTCCGGTGGTGGAAAAAGGTAGTTACTTCCTGGTTAAGGCCTGAATATTAAAGCTTGGGAAAGGGTTGGAATCGCTTCAAGTATCAGATAATACCCTGTTATGGTTTGGTTGTTGGCTATATGTCCGGTTTGGTGAAAATAAGGATCTGTTCTCATAAAGGGACGTTTTGAGCACAGGTGTTCTCACTGAACTAGGAGCTACTTGGCACAGCCCTTGAACATCAAAGATGTAGAGTGGAAAACAAGAGCAGGAATCCAGAGGGCCTTTGAGTAAAGAATTAGGAACCAACGAGGCCAAATTGAGGCTCTCAGACCCCAGGCACTTACCTCCCATACGTAACTAGAAGTAAGTAGAAAGAAACTCGGTCCTGTGTTGTTTTTAAATTATTAGATGTCTGAAAGGTTTCTTTCAGATGTCAAGATCTGCTAATTCCTGAGCATGTTTATATTTTGTGTTGGGCAACCCAGCCCTGACCATCTCACGATCCTCATACCCACCTGTCTTGCTAGGGTAATATGTTGAAAAATATCCGTAAACCAGTCAGACACTTCACATCCTTTTATTTTAAGATCAGTTGCTATTTTTATGTGCCCTATGAAAAATTGTGGATAAGTAATTTAAGGAAATAGTCTGGGGTTGGTACACTAATTTGTTTTCACTTTTTATTATGAATTATGTGAAACTTTAGAGAGCAAATCATCAATTACACATTGAACAACTCGTTCGTGTTTCGTTTCAACTAGTGTATTGCAATCATCTCAGTGTACCATCGGTTACTCCTCTGTGTCCGCTCCTCCCCTTTCCTAACCCTCTGCACTTTGTCCTTGGGTACCTGCTGCCCTTTTGCTCTTAAATGGTCGATTATTCCAACACAGGAGTGAGTTCAGTCCCAGATCTGCAAGGTGCTTAAAGGTCCTAGTCTTGGATGTCCCACCAGTCTCTATCTGGTTTCTTTTATGCTGTTGAGTTTTTGTTTCTTAATCATTTTATTGGGGGCTTGTACAACTCTTATTACAGTCCATACATCCAGCCATTGTATGTCAAGCACATTTGTACATCTGTTGCCCTCATCCGCAAAACATTTGCTTTCTTTCCACCTGAGCCCCTGGTATCAGCTCCTCATTTTCCCCCTCCCTCCCTGTTTCCCCCTCCCTCGTGAACCCCTGATAATTTATAAATTATTATTACTTTTTCATATCTTACACTGTCTGATGTCTCCCTTCAACCCATTGAGTTTTGTTCCATATTTTTCTCCCGTGCTATCCAGGACCTTCTAATGCAGTGGTTCTGTAAAACTGTAATCTTGCTACTGTTATGAATCGTAGTGTAAATATCTGATGTGCAGGAATATATTTTCATTGTTACAAATTGAACATAATTAAAGCATAGTGATTAATCACAAAAACAATATGTAATTATATATTGTGAAATATTTATTTCTAATGACAAATAAATGATATTTTGTCTTGAAGCATGGTATAGTATGGGTAACACTCTTCACACCGGGGTACTTGTATATGGGCATATCTCCATGTGGGCAGACCTGCCTGGAAACGGATAGAGGAGCAGTATCTCGGTTCCTAAGACCATTGGAAATATGTGTTTTCCGATGGTCTTAGGCAACCCCTGTGAAAGGGTTCTTCGACCCCCAAAGGGGTTTCGACCCACAGGTTGAGAACCACTGGTCTAATGTGGTCCTTTTCTGAGCAGCTGGCCATGGTAGTCAAGCACCATTTAGCTCTTCTAGCCTCAGGGTTGTGGAGATTCATGTTTGCTTGATACTCATTAGTCCAGCTCTCTGTTTCCATATGCATTTCAATTTCCATCACTCCTCTCCTCCCACCTGGCAGGTACTACTAGAAGCTGCCTGCTCATGAGGGTTTTTTTTTTGTAACAAATAATTTTATTGGTGGCTCTTACAGCTCTTACAATCCATACATCAGTTGTATCAAGCACATGTGTACATATGTTACCATCATAATTTTCAAAACATTTTTTTTCTACTTGAGCCTTTGGTATCAACTCTTCGTTTTTCTTCTTCCTCCCCCACCCTTGTAAACCCTTGATAATTTATAAATTATTTTTACTTTCATATTTTGCTCATGAACTTTTTTTTTACATGCATGGTTAGTGTTTTATTTTTGGAAGAATGGTTCTAAAACATCACACTAACTCGGGTTGAAAGGTCAAGTTTAAAACAGACCGTTTTATAAGGATATCAGTTATAACATATGTAATGATGGTTCATGCTACAAAATCTTGATCTCAGAGCAGATGATACACTCGTTGGCAGGAGCAGCAGGGATTCCAAACCAGCCAGTCATCATTTTCCTCTCGTCTGCATAGACTTCTTCTCGTTAGCTGCCTTCTGCTTTTGTTGCATGATCTCAGAATCCCTCTGCTTCCTCTGAGGAGCAGTCAGGCGATCCTCTTTTCTTTTTCCCTTGCTAATCTCCTGGGTGTTCTTCATGTTTTTCTGGCGGGCAAGTTCTCTTTGATTTCCACGGGCCATGCCGACCACAGGGACAGAGCGACTCGGAGGAGCTACGGTTCCCTCGCATGCAGGCCGCCGTCACCGCCCTCTCGTGAACTTTTAAGACTCAGGTTGCTTCTCATCAAAGTAGGCTATCGATCTTTTGTTTTTCACTTCTTCAGTATTATAAAACAGATAGCATATGCTATAAAGCAGGAACTGATGAACCTTTGGTTCCCTCAAAATTTATTATGTATAATATATTAAAGCTAATCTGCATGATTAGCTTTCAGAGGCATTAAGAGGAAGTGGGCATCCATAATTTGTAACCAAACATAAGTTGTTGGCACATCTCCTTGAAATGCTGGAGATAGAGTAGGTGTGCTTCTACAGGTCGATGCATCTGTTTATGTGGCTGGAGTTGTCCGTGGGGTATGTGTGCATGTGTATTTCATAACCAGGATATCCAAGATACTGAGTTGAAGAAAATGATTTACAATGTTTATGTTTGCGGGGGATGGGGGGAATGCAAAGCCCTTTTTAGAAAATCCAACTGTGTGTTTGAATAATAACTCGACCTCTTTTCAGCAGCTTGCTGATTATGCACCTGAGCTGTGCAGCCGGGACATTTTGATGGTGATTTGGATGAAAAGCTTCAAAAACATTGAAAATGTTTCTAGGTGTGGATTGGTATATTTACAGTGTTATTGCCAGTCCTCTTCGAAGAAATGAGCAACATCTCCAGCCTGCTTACCCTTTGGCCCCTTTCGCAGCTTTGCTTACAATTGTGCAGCTATGCTCTGCAGTCGCCCTCAGCCTTTTTTTCTATCCCACAGTCACTTTTCATCTTATCACATTGGCCAGAAGGAGCTTTGCAGAGTGTCGGGAGCTTGCTGAGGAGCCCAGGGCGGATTGATTGGGATAAGATGTAATTGTCAGGGCCTTGCTGTTCCTGACAGATAGAACAGGCAACAGGTGGCTTTAATCCCCTCAGTGATAGGGAGCAGTGGACACACCCAACCTACCCCTCCACCCCCCAACTCACTGCCATGGTGTCAATGCCGACTCACAGCGGTAACCATAGGCCATGACATTTGGATCCCGTGAAAGTGAGTTGTTGGCCATGTGTGAGGCAATAGGCAGGATTCGAACCTGGGGGTTCTTTGTGCCATGGGGCCTTGGCACGTGGAGGCACTTGCCACATCAAACTGTGGAATCAGCCCCTCCTTCACCCCACGGTGTTCTGCTGATGAGCATGTTCATGACTTGGGAGGGCATCTCTCACTTAAAGGATGATAAGGGATTGTGTGGCTTGGAAGAACATGGGGCCCTCTGGGCGCCTGTGCTGAATGTGGTGTTCTCTGAAGAAGGACAATTTAGGGCATGCTGTGAAGTGGCCAAAATCAATGTACTGATGAAGTCAGTCACTGCAATAAGCAAGGCACCCGTAGCTTGGCGTGACCGTTTCCTGAATCTCACATCAGGACACAGATTCTAACAAGTGCAGTGAGATGGAACCTCTGAAGCACCACCTGTGAGAGAAAATACTCACATTTGACAGCCTAGTGTGAAATGCGGCTTGTCAGAGTGACTCAGGGGTCAAATACCTGTGGGGTTTTGAGAGGACGAAGCAAGAAAAAAACGAATGGATGAGATCTTAGTAATTTATACATTGACTACATGCTAATATTTGGGCTATGTTGACCAAATAAAATAAATTATTAAAATGAATTTTACCTAGTTTTACAATAATGCAACTAGAAAATTGTAAGTTACCTGGGCAGTTCTTTCCTATCTTATCTCTGTGGAGCCACAGCCAGAGACGAGCCATGTGTTCCACTGCCCGCAGCGTGCTCCTGCCTAACTCTTTAGCCCACCATGATCGTTTGGCCTTGCACTCCCCATGCCAAGGTTCAGACAGATGCCCTACAGATCACGCCAGAACCTGAAACGTTTCCTGAACTCTCTGAGCCTTGGTTTTTCCTCATCAGCTTTCTTCTAGTTTACCGACCCCTCCTGTCTTCAGCCCTGTACCTTCACTGTAGCCTCTGCCTTTCAAATACACTACTTGTTTGCCTCCTACTCACTTTCACCTACTGAAATGTCTCCCAGACACCTGAAAACTCGACATGTCTAAAATCCCAACTTCTTCCCCAAACCTGCCTTCCCTCCTTTGTTCTTTATCGAAGTGCTTGGGCAAGCCAGAAATGAGCCACCTTTACTGTTCCTATGAATGAGAACAGTAATATAAGTAATGAGTTTCATTTATTGTTTACTAAGACTGCTCCCTGTATGAAACGCTTTACTTAGGGGGACCCCCCAAAAAACAATGCTCATTTGTTTTTTTGATGTGAGGGGGATAGATAGTGCATTTGAAGTTCATTCCGCCAAGTCAGACTGTTAATCAAGCTTTCTATTGAGAGGTTCTGAAAAGATTGTGTAACAGCGTGTGACAACAAAGGCCTGATTTGTGGCAGACGGGGGACTGGTTTTCCCACCACGACAATGCACCTGCTCACGCAGCCATCTCAATGTACTAGTTTTTGGCAAAAAAAAAAAGCAGCTTGCCTCTCTTGCCCCACGCACCTTACTCACCTGATCTCACTCCATGCAACTTCTTTTTATTTCCACGCGTGGAGAGGGATATTCAATTTGACAATGTAGAAGAGGTGAAGAAAAAAAAATGAGGGAGGTGCTGTCAGCCAGCCAAACGGATGAGTTTGAAAAGTGTCTCCCGGAATGCAATCACAAGTTTGACAAATGTATGAAGTGTAATGGAGAGGACTTTGAAGGCGATTGGTTGTTTTGTAAAAAAAGATTTACGTACATAGCTTTGAAAAATATTTCAGTTTTTGGGGAAACCCCTGTATGTTATCTAAGTTAATCTTCAAAACAGTTCCCTGAATGGAGATACTACTTCTGTTATGTTTAATAAATGCAGAAAGTGAGCTAGAGAGAAGTGGAGTGATTCACCTAAGGTCAAAGAGAGTTGATCTAGGGTTCAGATCAGTCTTCAGTCCGATTTGGCCCTCTTTACCTACTCCTCATAAAAACAGCTGGCGTGTCCTGGAAATTCTCATTTAAAAAATATCTCAACGCCCTTTCGCCTCTGTCATCACCCCCTGCATCCTGTCTGACTGGGGCAGCATGCCTGTGGGCGCCCCAATTGCCAATCTAGCTGGCATCCAGCCACTTCTTGCACTTTGTTGCCAGAATGAATCCTATAAAAATACAAATTTGATTGTATCGTTCTCCACCGAAATCCTTCGAGCCTTCCTTACAGAAAAGTTCACACTCTGTATGATAATTTGGAGTCCTGCTTATTCCCGCTGGGCTCAGAGCCAGGAAGCCTTCATATAAACTCTTCTTTATTGCTTCTATGATTGCTGTTTGATGATGTTGTGCGTCTTCATATTCCAATTGTCTACTCTTGTTGGTTCTCTGTGTGTATGTTCACTTGAAAAAAAAAACACAAACAAACAAATACATCGATGCAAATGATGGGGTCTGAGAGGAGACCCAAAGCCCATCCATCTGTAGACAATTGGACATTCCCTCACAGAAAGGTGCAGCATATCACTGATGGAGCACACAACATTCCTCTAGTTCTTTAATGCTTCTTTCCCCCCCTATCATAACCCCAGTTCTACCTTACAAATCTGGCTAGACTGGAGCATGTACACTGCTACAGATAAGAGCTCCCGACATATAGAATCCAGGACAGATAAACCTCTCAGGAACAGTAATGAGATTAGTGATACCATGAAGGCAGGGGGAGGGTTGTGGAAGAAGGGGGAGAAACGTGGGACCAACTACAATGATCAATGTATCAATGCCCAAGGAGTACAAGCAACAAATGTGGGCAAAGGAAGACAGAGGGTGGTGTAAGATATGAAAATATGATATGAAAATAATAATAATTTATAATCAGGGGTCCATGAGGGCCGAAGGATGAGAGAGGAAGAGATAAAAGAGGAGCTAGTATCAAGGGCTCAAGCAGAAAGAAAATGTTTTGGAAATGATGATGGCAACATAATGTACAAATGTGTTTGATGCAATTGATGTATGGGTTGTTATAAGAGCTATAAGAGCCCAAATAAAATGGTTTATTAATTTAAAAAAAATGGATAACCCAGGAGTATATCTTGGGCATATATTTCTCTTTCCTAGCACTTTATGGATCATGGCATGGCACTCTCTGGAGAATCCTGCTGTGAGTGCCAGTGGTTTGGGTTGTGTTGAGTTTTTCTATGTGCACTCACTGTCATCAAGTAGATTCGGAGTCAGCAACCCTTCATAGGCGCACATCGCCTCCTCTTCCTCACATGGAGGCCTGGTAGATCTGAAACACTGGCTTTGGGCTTCGCTGCCCAATGCTAACCACGGTGAGACCAGGACTCCGTTTTCTGTACGGGATCATCTTATCTGTTCATAGAGATAGTTTTACTTCGTTGCCAATGTGGATGATTTTGCCGCCCCGCCCCGCCCCCCCCTTTTTTGTCTTACTGACCTAGCTAGAACTTGCAATATTGTCTGAAGTGGAAGTAGTGATAAAGGGTATACTTGGGTGAGACCTGTTCGGAAGGGAAATGCTTTCAGTTTCTCCCTATTGAGAATAATAGGGGACTTTGATTTTGTGTCGCTTCTATTGTACTAAGCGTTTTTTTTAAATAACAAATGGACCTTGGATATTGTCAAATGTCTCTACAACATGAATTAATATAATCATATGGTTCTTTTCTTTTTAAAGATTTACATGGTAAATTATGTTGATTGTTTTTCTAATGTTGAACCATTCTTCCATACATGGTATGAATCACACTTGGCCATGGTGTATTCTTTTATTTTTAAAATCATTTTATTAGGGGCTCATACAAATCTTTTCACAATCCGTACACACATCATTTGTGTCTAGCACATTCATACGTATGTTGGCGTCATCATTTTCAAAATACCTGCTTTCTACTTGAACCCTTGGTATCAGCTCCTCATTTCCCCCTCCCTCTTCCCTATCCCTCCCCCTGAACCCTTGATAATTTATAAATAATTATTATTTTATCATATCTTACACCATCCAATGTCTACCTCACCCAGTTCTCTGCTGTCCGTCCTCCTCCAGGGAGGAGGTTATATGTAGACCTTGTCATCTGTTCCCTGTTTCTCCCTCACCCTCCCTCCACCCTCCCGATATCGCCACTCTCACCACTGATCCTAAGGAGTTGATCTGTCCTGGATTCCCCGTATTTCCATTCCCTATCTGTGCCAGTGTACATCTTCTGGTCCAGCAGTTATGTAAAGTAGAATTAGGATCATGATAGTGGGGGGAGGAAGCATTCAAGAACTAGAGGAAAATTGTATGTTTCATCATTGCTACACTGCACTCTGACTGGCTCGTCACCTCCCCGCAGCCCTTCTGCACAGGGATGACCAATTTCCCCCAGATGGGCCCTGGGTTCCCCTCCATACTCCCCCTCATTCACCATGCTATGATTTTTTATTTGCTTTGATGCCTGATACCCGATCCCTTCGATGCCTTGTCATCTCACAAGCTGGTATGCATTTTCCATGTGGGCTTTGTTGTTTCTCAGTTAGATGCCCCCTTGTTTATCTTCTAGCCTATGAGACCCCAAATTCTATATATTTTGACAACTGGGCACCATCAGCTTTATTCACTGCATTTGCCTATGCAACCGCTTTGTCTTCAGCGTTTGTGTCAGGGTAGACTGGTGTGCTTCTTCCTTGTGGGCTTTGTTGTTTCTTAGCTAGATGGCCGCCTGATTGTCTTCAAGCCTTTAAGACCCCTGATGCTATATCATTTGTAGCCGGGCACCATCAGCTTCGTTCATAACTTTTGCTTATGCACCCACTTTGTCCTCAGTGATCGAGTTGGGTATGCTTCTTCCATGTGGGGGTGTGCTTCTTCCATGTGGGTTTTGTTGTCTCTCAGCTAGATGGCTGCTTGTTTATCTTCAGGTCTTTAAGACTTCAGGTGCTATATCTTTTGGTAGCTGGGCACCATCAGCTTTCTTCACTACATTTGCTTGTGCACCCATTGTCATGAGCGATCATCCAGGCAGGTGAGCATCTTAGACTGCCGAATTGTTAGAACAAAGTGTTCTTGTGTTGACGGAGTACTTGAGCAGGGGCCCACTGTCCATCTGTTTCCTTAATGCTAAACCTATAAATAAATATATGTACATAGATCTTTTCCCCACTACCCTTTGCCTCCTAGTTCTTTCCTTTGTTTCTTTGTACTTTCCTCTTGTCCCACTATCATGTTCTACCGTCATTTGGGTTTTAAGAATTCCTCTTGGTTACATTGCTCTTGATCCAGCCCTGCCAGACCTCCCACACCTTCCTTGACACTGATTTTGGATCCCTTTTTATTCCCTTGTCCCTGGGCTTATTAACACCCTTTTCCTTTCTCCCGCCTCCCCTACTCCCAAGTCCCCCTGGAACTGTCATCCTGTTGTTCTCTCTTCTGGCTTGTTTATTCTGCCTATCCCTTCCAGGTAGATATGCTATGTGCTATCACAAGATTGAGTACCACGAAGCAACAACAGAAAGTAAAACAATAGCTACAGCAACAACAACACACACACACACACACACACACATAAATATATGAATAGTTGAGGGTCTGTTTGTTTTCCTTCACAGGTGCTTTCCAGTCAAGTCTGATGGGGTGCCATGCCTTGGCACCACCTCTATCCCTGGGGACTTCATCGCTCTGCTTCCCCCGCTGCTCTGCTGCATAGCCCCAGAGGCTGGCTTCGGTGTGGTGAGCTCATGGTGGGCACAATTCCCACTGTGTGTCTCTAGTGTTGTCCCCCATGGTGCTATGGGTCAATGAGGAACACTGTGTCCCATGGTGGGGCAGGCCCTGTGGTCATCTCTGTGCATTGCTTTTCTGAGCAGGAACATTGTCCTCAGGGCTTGGTGAGCCAGGATGTGCGTCACTCTTTTCTTTTTTTCCCCTATGCCCCCTGGTTGGCTCCTTTGTGCTCTGACCAGACCAGTCTTCTTCCCCTCTTCTTGAGCTGTAGTGTCAGTGCTGTCCTCTGAAGTGAATTCTTCTTGGGGGGAGGGTGATGCTGTCCACTTAGTTGGTAATGGGGCCGGCCCCTCAGGCCTCCCTATTGGTTCCCTGCTTCATGTCAGTGTGTTGCGTTCTTGTCTTGGTGCTCCGGGTTGAAGTCTTGTCTCTCTTTCCCTGTGGAAACACGATCAACACCCTCCCCCTGGGTGGATTAGTACCCTGTTCCCCCGGCTACCCATACCTTTTTCCATCCTCCCTTTTAATGGGCTTCCATATGTGTCCCATATGTATCCCTGGGTTTAGTCTGGCCCCTGCCATATTACCTGGACCTCACCCCAGGGATGTATGTATACAGCATCTTCTTCCCTATACCCCTTTCGAATATTTTTTTGAGCTTACCTCAGTGGACTCATGTAGTACTTGTCCTTTTGTGCTTGGCTTACTTCACTTAGCATAATTTCTTCCAGTTCTTCCCATGCGGTGAAATGCTTCATGCGTTCATCACTGATTTTTAGGGATGCATAATACTCCATTGTATGTATGTAGCAGAGTTTTTTAATCCATTCGTCTGTTAAAGGGAATTTGGGCTGTTTCCAACTCCTTGCAGTTGTGTACTGTGTTGCGATGAATATTGGGGCACAGATGTCTGGCCATGGTTTGTTTTTTGTCTCTTCTGGGTATATGTCCAGTAGGGGGATTGCTGGATCATAAGGTAGCTCAATTTCCAACTGTTTTAGATATCGCCAAATCGATTTCCATAATGGTTGTACATACCTACAGGTCCACCAGCAGTGGACAAGAGCTCCTATCTCTCCGCATCCCCTCCAACACTTGTTGTTTTCTGATTTCTTGAATTGGGCTATCTTTGAGGGTGTTAGGTGGTATCTTGTACTTGTTTTAATTTGCATTTCTCTTGTGGCTAGAGATCTGGAACATTTTCTCATATATTTATTGGCCATTTGGATTTCTGCCCTTGAGAAACTCCTGCTCAGGTCTTTTGCCCACCTCCTGAGTGGACAATTGGGTTTTTTTCTTGTAGTTTAGCAGTATATTGTAGATTTTAGTAATAAGGCCTTTGTCTGATGTGTACTTGCTAAAGTTGTTTTCCCAGTCTGTAGTATCTCTTCTTACTCTCTTGGCGAATTCTTTCAATGTACATAAGTGTTTTATTTTCAGTATGTCCCACTGGTCAATTTGTGCCTCCTCTGTGTTGGTGTCCTTCCCGATTTCCAATAGCCTATGTAATCTCTGTGCCAAGGTTCTCAGGTTTGTCCCAATTCCCTCACTGATGGCCCTAATAGTTTGGGGTTTTACCTCAAGGTCTGTGATCCACCTTGAGTTTATTCTTGTGGTCTTGCTTCATTTTTCTGCAGCTATGTATCCATTTTTTTTCCCAGCACATGAATTGAAGAGGGCATCCACATCCCATTTGATATTTTTGGGCCCCTTATCAAAGGTCAGTTGTCTGTATGCTGATGATTTTATTTCTGGGTTTTCAATCCTTTTTCATTGGTCTGAATATCTATCGTTATACCAGTATCATGCTATTTTGACCACTGTGGCTGTGTAGTAGGTGCTACAGTCGGGTAAAGCAAGCCCTCCGACTTGGTCCTTCTTGAGGAGTTCTCTGCTAATTCTCGGTTTTCTTCCCCCTCCATATGAAGTTGGTAATCTGTTTATCTAACTCTTTGAAGAAAGTTGCTGGAATATGGATCGGGATAGCATTGAACTTATATAGTACCTTGGGTAGAATTGACATATTTACAATATTGAGTCTACCAATCCACGAGCATGGGATCTTCTTCCATTTGTTGAGGTCATCTAATAGTATTTTGTAGTTTTCCTCATACAGATCTTTTGTTTTTTGAGTCAGATGTATCCCTAGATACTTCAGTTTGTATTTGGCTATTGTGAAGGGTACCCCTTTTTTGATCTCTTCTGTGTCCTTGCCCGATGTCTATAGTAGTACAATAGACTTCTGTTTGTTGATCTTGTAACCTGCTACTCTGCCATATTCCTCTATTGCTTCCAGTACTCCTCTTGTGGAACTTTTAGGATTTTTCATATATAAAATTATATCATCTGCGAATAACGATAGTTTCACTTCTTCCTTCCCCAGATGAATACCTTTGATGTCCTTTCTTTGCCTTATATTGTTAGCTAGGACCTCCAGCACGATGTTAAACTGGAGTGGGGACAGGGGACATCCTTGTCTAGTCTCCTTTTTCAGAAGAATTGATCTCGTCTTTTCTCCACTGACTACCACATTGGCTGTTGGTTTTTCTTATATAGCTTGTATTATATTGAGGAATTTTCCTTCCATTCCTATCTTCTTGAATGTCTTAAACATGAATTGGTGTTGAATGTTGTCGAATGCTTTTTCTGCATCTGTTGATCTTATCATATTGTTCTTACATTTCTTTGTTTCAATGTGATGAATAATACTAATGGTCTTTCATATGTTGAACCATCCCTGCATCCCTGGTATGAATCCCACTTGATCACGGTGAATTATTTGTTTTATATATTTTTGTATTCTCTTGGCTAGTATTTTGTTCAGGATTTTTGCATCAATATTCATTAGGGAAATTGGTCTGTAGTTCTCAATTCTTGTGGGATCCTTGCCCGGTTTAGGTAACAGAGTTATACTAGCTTCATAGAAGGAATTTGGAAGTTTGTCATCTTTTTGTATGGTCAGGAAGAGTTTGTGTAGGATTGGTGTCAGTTCTTTCTTGAATGCTTGATATACAATTCACCAGTGAATCTGTCTGGTCCCAGTGTCTTCTTGGTTGGTAATTCTTTAATAACTTTGTCTATTTCTTCTATTGAGATGGGTCTGTTGAGGTTCTTGATGGCCATTGGGGATAATCTAGGGAGGGATTGGTATTCCAAGAATTCATCCATATCTTCCAAGTTTTTTAATTCATTGGAGTACAGTCCTTCATAGTACTGAGTAATTATCATTTTGATTTTACTGTGCTCCATTGTAATATTCCCTCTTTTATCCCTCATCCTTGCTATTGAGATGTGTTTCTTCCTTTCTTTGGTTAAATTCACGAGAGGTTTGTTGATTTAATTTAGCCGTTCGAAGAACCAACTTTTAGTAGCATTGATTTTTTTCCATAGTTTTCTTACTTTCTCCCTCCTGAATCTCAGATCTAATTCTTATTATTTCTTTTCTTTTTCTGTTAGATGGATTTTCTTGCTGACTCCACTCTAGTTGCTGTAAATTTTGTGCCAGTGTATCAATCATAAGCCTCTCCTCCTTCTTTATGTGTACATGTAATGCTACGAGACTTCCTCTGATGACTGCCTTTGCTGTGTCCCATAAGTTTTGGTATGTCATGTTTTCATTCTCGTTGGTTTTTAGAAATTTCCTAATTTCGTCTCTGATCTGAGCCAGTATGCTCTGCTTTTGCAATAGAGAGTTATTCATTCTCCAATGGTTTGCCCTTGATTTCTTTATCTTTTATTGATTTCCAGCTTTATGGCACAGTGGTCAGACAGAGAGGTATGTATGATATCAATGTGCTTGAATTCATATAGATTTGCCTTATGCCCCAGCGTGTGGTCTATTTTCGTCAATGTACCATGGGACTTGAATAGAATGAGAATTCTTTTTTGTTTGGGTGGAGAGCTCTGTAGATATCTATTAGGTCAAGTTGTCTAATTGTAGTGTTTAGATCTTTAGTCTCCTTGTTGAGTTTCTTTCTGAGTGATCTAACTTTCTCAGAGAGCGGTGTATTGAAGTCACCTACTATAATTGTTGAGGCTGTGTTTTCTTTTTTCATCCTTTGCAGTGTTTGCTTGACTTATTCTGCTGGATGCTTGTTAGGCGAGTAAATATTTAGAATGTTTATTGGTTCTTTATGTAATGCTCCCTTGAGCGTTATATTATTTCCATCCTTATCTCTTTTTATGGTTTGCACTTTGAGGTCAATTTTATCTGAGATTAGGATTGCAATCCCCACTTTTTTTGAATTAGAGTTTGCCTGGTATGATTGTCTCCAGCCTTTGATTCTCAGCCTGTTTTTATCTATAATGTTGAGATGTGTCTCCTGTAGGCAGCAGATCGAGGGTCTGTGTTTTCCAAGCCAGTCTATTAGCCTCTGTCTCTTTTTTTTTCTTTAAAATTTTGTTTTCTTTTATTTTTTTTGTGAGTGAGTTAGTGGGAGGGTGAGTGAGTGAGAGTGAGAGAGTGAGTGAGAGTGAGAGAGTGAGTGAGTGAGTGAGTTAGTGAGAGTGAGAGAGTGAGTGAGAGTGAGTGAGTGAGAGAGAGTGAGTGAGTGAGTGAGTTAGGGAGTTAGTGGGAGGGTGAGTGAGTTAGTGAGAGTGAGAGAGTGAGTGAGTGAGAGAGTGAGTGAGTGAGAGAGAGTGAGTGAGTCTAGCCTCTGTCTCTTAAGGCCAGAGTTCAAACCATTAATATTCAGGGTTATTACATCTATCTGTGGACCCTGTGATGTCATTTTATCTCTCTTGTGTTGGGTGTTTTCCTACCTCCCTTTCTTTTCTGTGGGTTGTGCATATGTGTGTTTGTGGTTCATTCTTGCCTTCTTTCCATTGCTGATCCAGTTCTATCTTGGGGACTCTTTTCCCTTTGATGGTCTCTGGGTGGAGTTGTTCTGTGTAGTGGTCTCTTGTATGTGCTTGGTGAGTGTTGTTCTTCTGCCCATACTGGGTCAGTGAGGATCTTTTGTAGTTCTGGGTTCCTTTTAGCATATTCTTTGAGGCTTTCCTTGTCTGGGAAGACTCTCACTGCTCCATCAATTTTGATAATTTGGCCAGATAGAATATTCTTGAGTTTGCATTATTTTCCTGAAATTTTTGGAATATGCTGCTCCACTGTCTCCTCTTCTTCATAGTGTCTGCTGACAGGTCTGAGTATATTCTTATCTGCTTGCCTTTATATGTGGTTGCCTGTTTTTTCCTAACTGCTCTCATAATTTTCTCCTTTTCCTCAAAGTTGGATAGTTTAACAACTATATGTCTTGGTGACTTCTTCTGGGGGTTCACTCTAGCTGATGTTCTTTCAGTCTCCTGGATAGTTGCCTGGTTTTTGTTCATTAGGTTAGGGAAGTTTTCTTACAAGCATTCCATCACTATTTCAGATGCTGGTTTCCTTGATGTGCATTCCTCCAGCAAACTGATAGTTTGATGTTGTTCCTTCTCATAGCATCAAACATAGCTTTGAGTTTTTCTTCAACTTCTCTGATTTTTTTCTCATGTTTATTAATTTCTGCTTGCAAATCCTCTAAGTCACTGGTGCAGTTCTCTGCCTCCTCCATTCTCTGGTTGAAGTTCGTGAGTTTGCTGTTAGTTTTGTTATCTCTCCCTTTAACTCTTGTATTTCCATTGGGTGCAGGGCCTTTATTTCCTCTATCATTTCATCCTTTTTCTGTAATACTTGCCTCGTGTCCTGTATGGCTCCAAGCAGCATTCTGAAGATTTCTTGCTTGCTGTTAGGTCCAGATGGTCCTCTGGCATTGGATTTTGTTTCTCTTTTCTTGTTGAAACTGTGAAAGCAGCTTGTTGTTATTTGCTTGATTTGTTGGAATTCGGTGCCATTTTCCCAGGTGTCTCGGAGCTCTGGGCTCTCTCTGGGAAGTTGGTGTTGGTGTTTCCGCTGGTTGTGTTTAGCCAACTGTCTCGTGGGGTTGTGTTTCACCTTTGTCCTGCTGGGGATTCCCTCTCGCTTTGGCCTATGGTTTGTAGGGGCTGTTTGCAGCTGTGCACGCTGCGGTCTGATAGAAATTATTGGCCCCAGTGCAGAGGAGAGTATTTAGGGGATGGGTTGGGGATTGGCTTGTTTCTGGCTAGGGGCACTTCCCTCAGGTAGGCAGGTAGGAGGGGAGCCCGCGACTGGTGTGCAGATGCACCGCTTGGAGCCCAAAGGGTGGGACAATGTGAGCAGGGAGAAGGGCAAATACAGCGAGCAAGCCCCAATGGCTTGGGTTCCTATGCCACAGCTGCAGAAAGTTCTGCCAGACTTGGGTCCTCTGCCTGGCAGGCCTGGAGCGGTGTGGTAGGGTGGGAATCTCTGCGTGTGTGTGTCCCTGCGCACGTATGGACGTGCGCGTGTATAGGGGAGTGAGGCCCAGGGAGGGGGCTGGCTGGCGGATCTGCAAGGAGCGCAGTGATGGGGCGGGCACCTCTGGGCTGAGACCTCTAAGCGTGCAGCGGGTATGATTGGCAGTTTGTGCAGAGCACTAAGGCAGGACCGCAGCTTCTGCCTTCCACCTGGCTGTGGCACCGGGCCCGCCTCCCAGGAGAAGGGGGGAGGGTCTGGCCCGCTGGACTGCGAGGGGTGCCTGGGTGGGGCCCGAATATGCAGGAGGTGCTGGGTATGCCGGCTGGAGCACACACACAGGCCCCGGACACCCTGAGGCGGGGTGGGGTACTGACTTGAGGCTTTGCGCGGAGCACCGAGGCAGGCGCATCTTCCACCATGCACCTGGCTTCCCCGTGGCGCCGGTCCCAGCAGAGCGGGTGCCCGGAGCACTGCACCAGAGACCACAGGTGTCCGCAAGGAGCCCTGACGATCAGGTGGGGGTCCACCTCTGGGTCCGAGAGATACTCTGAGTGGTCTTGAGACTCGAACAAGCAGATTTGAAACCACCACTCCGCCCCCAACTCTCCCCACTCACTGATCTCCTCGAAGCGCTGGGCATGAGTTACCTATCTGGTGGCCATCTTCCTGGAGTCCTCCTGTGTTTTTTTTGTTGTTGTTTGTCTTGTTTTTTTTAATATATTGTTGGATTCTATTGGCTAGGATATTCTTGAAAATTTTCGTGTCAATTAAGAGATATTAGTCAATAATTTTCTTTTCTTTTAAAAATCATTTTATTGAGGGCTCATACAGCTGTTATCACAATCCATCCATTGTGTCAAGTACATTTGTACATATAATTTTCTTTTTTAATAGTATCTTTTCTTTGTTTTGATATCAGGGTTATGCTTGTTTTATAGGATTAGTTTCAGATTATACTCTCCTTTTTATATTTTCAAATAGGGGGGGCATGGAGTGGAGACCCAAAGCCCAACTGTAGACAATTGGACATCCCCTTACAGAAGGGTCACAATGAAGACACGAGCCAGTCAGGGTGCAATTTAGCACCGATAAGACATACAAGTTTCCTCAAGTTCTTTAATGTTTCCTCCCCACCACTCTCATGACCTCAGTTCTACCTTACAAATATGGCTAGACCAGAGTATGTACATGGGTACAGAAAGGAGCTGGAAACACAGTGAATCCAGGACAGATAAACCCCTCAGGACCAATAATGAGAGTAGCGATACCAGGAGGAGAAGGGAAAGGTGGGAGGGAGAAAGGGGAAATCAATCACAATGATCTACATATAACCCCTTCCCAGGGGGACAGACAACAGAAAAATGGGTGAAGGGAGATATCGGTCAGTGTGAGACATGGAAAAAATAATAATAAATAGTCAAGGGTTCATGAAGGAGGGAGGGTGGGAGGGAGAGGGAAAAATGAGGAGCTGATACCAAGGGCTGAAGTAGAAAGCAAATGTTTTGAGAATGATGATGGCAACATATGTACAAATGTGCTTGACACAATGGATGGATGTGTGGATTGTGATAAGAGCTGTAAGAGCCCCAATGAAATGATTTTATATACATACATACACACACACATCATGCATGTAGGAAAAATATGGTCTGAGTTGAATACCAAAACCATAAGCAGGGAGGGAGGCCAGAATGAGTTTGCATAGTTAATTCTTGATTATGCCCAGTAGGGAAAGGATCATCGAAACAGGATCAATGCAAAAAGTCCTTCATTTTACCTGCTTAGGAATGATCAGAAAGGTCCTTGCACCCACCTGACTTCTTCTGGCCGTAGAATGGATTTTGTGCTTCCTTTCAGTAAGGTCAGGACTGTTGGTGGCAGAGTTGCTTAAGCATTAGGCCACTAACTGTGAGGTTGGCAGTTCAAACTCACCAGCCACTCCAAGAGAGAAAGATGTGACTGTGTGTTTCCATAAAGATGTGCAGTCTTGGAAACCCTCAGGAGCAGCTCTTTTCTGTCCCTATAGGCGCATTATACGTTGAAATCAACCTGTTTAATGGAAGGAGGTTTGGTTTTGAGGTTGTTTTTGTTTTGTTTTAAAGTTAGGGATCCACTGGTACAGATGGGAACTGGAAACACAGGGAATCCAGGGCGAACGATCCCTTTAGGACCAGTGGTGAGAGTGGCGATACTGGGAGGGTAGAGGGAGGGTGGAGTGGCAAGGGGGAACCGATTACAAGGATCTACATATAATCTCCTCACTGTGGGACGGACAACAGAAAAGTGGGTGAAGGGAGACAATTGGACAGTGCAAGATATGACAAAATAATAATTTATAAATTATCTAGGGTTCATGAGGGAGGGGGAGTAGGGAGGAAGGGGAAAAATGAGGAACTGATGCCAGGGGCTTAAGTGGAGATGAGGGCAATGAATGTACAGATGTGCTTTACACAATTGATATATATATGGATTGTGATAAGAGTTGTATGAGCCCCTAATAAAACGATTAAAAGAAAGAAAGAAAGTAAGCTAGTTAGGGATCTAGAAACCATGGAAGGAAGCTTCTAGCAACTGATAATCATTCACAATCTGATGACAGTTTCTTTAAACAAGAAGAATTTTAACTTGGTCTCAGGCAAATTTTGCCCAAAAAAAGGGGAGAAGAAGAAAGCGTTGGCCCTTGTAAAGCGTTGACATGATTGTGCTTCCTTCTTTCAGCTGCTGTCGGGTTTTTGACAGTGTCCAGTGTCATCACCATGTCTGCCCCTTTCTTCCTGGGGAAGATCATCGATGTTATTTATACAGACCCCACTGTGGACTATACCAGCGACCTGACCAGCCTGTGCCTGGCGCTCAGTGGTGTGTTTCTCTGCGGAGCTGCTGCGAATGCCATCCGTGTCTACCTCATGCAGACTGCAGGTAAAAAGCCTTCCTTCCGTCTTGGTGATATGCCCCACCCACCCCTACTCCCCACAAATGTATGGGGTTCCCGTGGATTTGGCTTGGGTCTCTAGTGTCATGTGCTCGATGGCTCTTGCTGCTCCTAGCCATCACACTCAGGAGGACAGATCCTGATAATGGAGTTCTGGGGTGTTTTATATGAGGCACCCGTATCAATATCTCTGGGAGAAAAAGACTAGGCTCTCTACTCCCATAAAGAGTTCCAGTCTCAGAAACCCACAGGGACAATTCCACCCTGCCCTGTATGGTCGCTATGAATCAGCATCGACTCAGTGGCAGTGGAAATCTTATGACAAGATGATTGACACAATGGCTGACAACAATGGACTCAAGCACAAAAACAACTGTGCACATGGTGCAATACTGGGTGGTATTTTGTTCCGTTGTACGTAGGGTCACTACGAGTCAGAACCATCTGGATGGCACCTAACAACTACAGCATCTTAGGGGAGCCTTGGTGGGATAGTGGGTTACACGTTGTGTTGCTAACCGCATGGGCAGCAGTTCAAACCCAGCAGCTGCTCTGTGTGAGAAAGAAAAGGGTCTGTGTCCCCATGAAAAATTTACAGCCTGGGAAACCCTACAGAGTAATTCTACTTTGCTCTGTGGGGTCACTGTCAGTCAGAATCAACTCCACTGCATTGAGTTTGGGGTATTTGGGTTACGTCATGGGAGGTGTGAGGGCAGTGCTCATTCATAAGGATGGAGTCTGGAGACCCTCAGAGAACTACAGATGCTCATGGTCCCCCCTCACCCCCACGTGCATTTGTTTCTTTCAGCACAATGTGGGGTGATCAATTTTACAATATATTCCACATAGAAGGTTCTGGTATTCAACTCAGATCTTACTTTACCTATATCCATGCAATATATTATTATTTTTTATAGCCTAATCATACCATAGCTCAACTCTTAACTAGTGGTTAATGACCTAAGTCACAATCACAATAATGATAAAGCCCGGGAAACCAAACTGTACGTCTGTTGCTCACTACTTGGCTAATAAAATGCTCTGTAGATCATTAACCAGTCCCTGCCATTTGAAGGCTCATTACGGAAAAGGGTTACCAAGGAGGAACAAAAGCTTTTGAGAAGTCAATGCATCTAGCAAAGCTTGAGTATAAATATAAATTTTTAAAACCTCTCAGTCGTGTTCTATTTATCACTACGTCCTGTCTCCATTAGACTCTAGTTTCTAAGAGAAAAAGAAATACTCTGCTTTAATAGGACTATTCACGTACCAGTGCTGAGGTAAAGTTCATGTCCACACGCACGAGATGATGCCCTACAGATGGCTCAGTTGCCTGGAGGAGGACTTAGAAGGTTTCATGACGCCAGGCCAAACTGCCACAGACAAACAGCTGCTCTTCAGGGGTACCAATCGCTTTTTTAATGCCGTTCTGTCTTGCCTTTGTAGGTCAACGCATTGTGAATCAGTTGAGAACTTCGTTGTTCTCCTCTGTTTTGAGGCAAGAGGTTGCTTTCTTTGACAAGACTCGCACAGGTGAATTGATCAACCGCCTCTCCTCAGACACTGCACTCCTGGGGCGTTCAGTGACTGAAAACCTCTCGGATGGACTCCGGGCTGGGGCCCAGGCTTCTGTTGGCATTGGCATGATGGTAGGTTGGCTCATTTTTCCTTTGGTGCCTTCTGGCTCTGAAGCAGGAGGGGAGCTTCAGGTGGTCTCCCCACAATTCTGTGAGCATGGCAGAGCCAGGATCAGGCTTCACACCATGCAGATCACTTTCCCCTTTAGACTGGGCCTGCTGGACCTTGTGGAGACGTCAATCAACCAACCCCCTTGAAAGACAACTCTAATGATCCTTCAACTTGATATTGTTCTGGGCCCCACGCCCTCGTTCACCTGTTTATCAAAGCACATGGGATTTTTGACTTCTCTGCCATCTTGTTCACCTGTGGGATGTGTTGCCTCTGATTGCTCAGTGCTCCTGAGGTCATCCAGAATTGAACACAGGTCAATAGTTCAAGCCTACCAGCAACTCTACAGGAGAAAGATGAGGCTGCCCCCTCTTTATTAAGATTTACAGTTTCAGAAACCCTAAGGAGCAGTTCTTCTCCAACTTACTAGGTTGCTGTAGTTGGAGTCAGCTTGGTGGTAACGCCTTAGTCCCTGACTTATGACTTATCAGAGCTGTGATGAATTGTTGATTGTATATTTTGTTGTACACCTTATTTTTAGTAATATGCACTACATACATTGTTGCGACATGTAGTTTATTGATATTCTCCTTCCTGGGTGTTCACTTGCAAATACTACCATATAAAAGGCTATGAAAAGTAAAGGGAAAAAACAAAGCATTTGACTTAAATAAACCCTGACTTTGGACAGATATTGGAGTGGAACCCTGTTTTAAATCAAGGGCTGCCTATACAAAATTTGTGGGCTCCTTCTTATAGGTTGTAGGAAAACCTGGTCTAATGTGGGCAGCATTAATCCAATGGTATAGGATTTTTACAATATCTTCAGAAATTCTCCATCAGATGAATATTCATGGGGCATTGAAGATGAGATGTTGAATAGTGGTACCAAGACATGCTGTACACGGTAATGGGAATATTATGTTGATTAAGGATGAGTCTACACCACTGATTATTGTAATCGTGTCAATAAATTGTATGCCTGTATAAAGTTAAATAAGCAAAAGTTATGTGATAGATATATTTACAACACTGACTGAAAAAAATAGTTGCTGAGGCTGCTTGTGTACAGCCAAAAACATCAGATCTGGTTTCTTGGTTTGGAGGTTCAGGGACAAGGCGTCAGAGGGCATCCCAGTTGATTGGCCTATGGACCTGTTTAGTGTTTCTGGTCTATCTCCTATTCATTGTGTAGTACTAGAAACAGAAATGCTCGTAAACAGCCATCGAGGGGACAAAGCTCGGTTTCTGTTCTGTTGAAGGAGCAGGGTAAGAAAGAGAGTCAGGAATGAAGGAAAATGTGTGGCTGCTTGCCTTCATGAACCACCACCTCTTCTGCCCTGAGAGCAGAAGAATGGGTGGTGCCTGGCTACCATTATTGACTGCCTTCCCACTCACTGAGTGGGATGGAATACTTTTATCTCTTTATCGAAACTTTATTGTGATTTGAGTAAAAGCTTACAGAGCAAATTGGTTTTCCATTCAATAATGAATACACATTTGTTTTATGACATTGACCGCAATCCCCACAATTTCATAACACTCCATTTCCACTTCTGTCCTGTATGTACCATTTCCATTCATCCTTTCCTGTCCACTCCTGCCTTCCAAGGCTTGTCTCAGAGCTTATGATTGATTGTACTAAGGTGTGCTTACCTGCCTGGTGTTAGTGTTGGTCCTATGAGCTTATCTTATTGTTTGGTTAAAAGCTGAGCTATGGAGCACGGAACTCAATTCGAGACCTGAGGATTACCTTGATGTCAGTCTCAGTTTCTACCTGTTACCTTCAGCCCAGTAAGCCAGCATCATTTATCGAAAGAGACTGCCCTTCCCCTCATGTAATGGATGTTAACCATTTATTTGTGGAAGACCAGTGTCCATAAGTGGGCGGATTTACTTCTGTGTTCTCATTTCTGTCCCATTGACTTCTGTGTCTGTTGCTGTACCATTGTGAGTCTGCTTTGACTTCTGTAGCTGTATAACAGGTTTTGAGGTTGAGAAGTGTGAGACCTCCTGCTTTGTTCTTTTTCAGTAGTGCTTTTGCTTCTCCTCAGTTCCTTTCCATACGAAGTTCTCACTCACTGCTATCAACTGGTGCCAGCTCACGGCAACCCTGTAAGACAGGGTAGAACCGCCCCTGTGGGTGTCCAGGCCTGTAACTGCATGTAAGAGTAGAAAGCTGCGTCTTTTGCCCTCAGAGCCGCTGGTCTCCAACCACTGACCTTGTGGACTTCAGCCACTAGGCCACCAGGGCTCGTCTCCATGTGAAGTTGGTGATTTTCCCCATGTCTTTAAAGAATGTTGATATCTGGATCAGGATCGCTCTATATTTATAAATCACTTTGGAATTGCCTAGGCATGTTCATCATGTTCATTATGTTAAGCCTAGGCATGTTCTATGACATGTTCCTCTATTCATGTAGCTCTCTTAGTTTGTTTTAACTGTGTTTTGTAGTTTTCTTTGTAAAAGTCTTACATTTCTGGTTAAATTTATACCTAAATATAATTGTTATAGCTATTGTGATCCCTACTTCGTTTTCAGAATTCACTTTGTTGGGATAAAGTAATGCAACCGATTTTGTATGTTGATCTTGTGGGCTGCTTCTTAGCTAAATCTTTCAATTAGTTCCAGTAGTTTACTTGCTGAGGATCCAGAATTTTCATGATCTTCGTATCTTCTATGAAAAAGGGATATTTTACTTCTTCCTTAGCAATTTGGAAGCCTTTGTTTCCCTTTCTTGCCTGGTTGCCCTGGCTACGACGTCCAGTACCGTGTTACATAGCCGTGGTGAGAGAGGGCATCTTTGTCCAGTTCCTGTTTGTAAGGGGATACTACTGAACATTTTGATCAGCGATTCTGAAGAAGAATCATCAGATTTCAAATTCTTATGAACTATAGATTTCTTGGAACCTTAGAAAGTTGGAAGAACTCCTTGAGACTGTTAACCCGAGATAATCTTTAAACCTTAGCTAAAAATAGATCTTACACTCTCCTTAAAACCAAACCGTAGTTTAGCTTAATTTGCATAGTGTCTGCCTAGATCACAATGCTCGTTTAAGAACTGCCTTTAATGGTCTCAATTGGCAGCAGCAGTTTGAACTGAAGGAGCAGTGAATTCATGTGAACGGAGGGGGAACAACTTAGAATTGGAAGGTGAGAATGACGGTACGACTAGAATGGAATCAATGTCATTAAATGATTTATATTTTGCTAATACATGTTTTGAGCAACACAAATAAATGTTTTAGGTTGTACAACTTTGAGCACATACTAGCAACCCTGTGGAAGAAAAAAAAAGCGGCAAGAAAGAAAGGAAAAGAAAAATTAATAACATAAAACTTTAGTTAGGGGCTGAGAATTCCTTGTCATTCTGTGTAACTCTTCCTGCCTTTCATTTTTGACAGTTTTTTGTCTCGCCTAATCTGGCCACTTTTGTTTTGAGTGTTGTGCCTCCGATGTCCATCCTTGCTGTGATTTATGGACGATATCTACGGAAACTGACCAAAGTCACTCAGGATGCCCTGGCACAAGCCACTCAGGTAACGGTCCTCCCATCTTCTTGATCTTCTGGGTAACAGGGCCAGAGCCAAATCCCAAGGGGGCAGCTCCTAAGGGATAGGCTTAGGCTTTCCAAGCCCTTTTCCTTACTTCCCATTTCCTCACATCTTTGCCTTTTAGACTAGATCATTGCCCCCATCTCCAAGTAGATCTAGCTGGACTGAGCTCAGTCCACTTATCACCACTCTTTTATAGGACAAAAAGCTTACTATATTTGAAATAATTTCTTCCTTAATTTATAAGGCTAGTTTTGGAATGTCCAATACTGCCTTTAAAATATATATATTAAAAGTAAAACACAAAAACAAAACAAAAAAATTAAAAGTGACTTTTATATTTTCATATTACAAAGGCTATGTGTATATTTGAATAGTTTGAAAATATAAATAAGGAAAAAAGACAAAAACATATATAATCCTATGTCTCAGAGATAATATTATTAAAATCATATCTTAGAATCTGCTCTTCAAAATCTTTTTACTACATAAAATATATTTCTGTATGTATCTTCATTACTACTGATCTTTCTGCCTACTTATATAATATGCATGAGTATACATATTTTTTAATAAAAATATACTTTGCCTTACAAATTTCTTTTTTAAATTTGGGCTTATGTCATAAATTGCTTCCTATTGGCATTATGTTGTTGTCTTGTTTTTGGTAGTACCTTTAAAAGGAGAATCCTGTTTTAATTTTGCCTCTTGAAACTTTCAAATGTAACTCCTCACACGTATGTGTGTTCATTCCTCAGCTAGCCGAGGAACGTATTGGAAACATAAGAACTGTTCGGGCTTTTGGGAAAGAAATGACTGAGATGGAGAAATATACCAGCCAAGTGGGTTATGTGATGCAGTTAGCACGGAAAGAGGCCTTCGCCCGGGCTGGCTTCTTTGGAGCAGTAAGTATACCGTTTTAAAGAATGAAAAAACACAGATGCTGTGATTGTAATTTATTCTGTGGCTCTGCCATAAATAAAGGTAACTTTTTTTCTACTTCAAAGAATTGTCATCTTTAACATAGCTTGGTTATCAGAGGATCAACAGGTGAGACAACCAACTGTGAGATAAGGCCCTGGTTCTCGGAGTGTGACCCCAGCTCAGTGGTACCGACACCACTCACCACCTCTGCTTTATGGGCCTTGTATATGCTTTGAGCAGTCCTTTGGCCATGCTGAGGCCCAGAAACAACTGACAACCACTAAGGAGTAACAGAAACACCCTTAGTGAGTTTCAAGAGCGAAGTATGAAAGACTGGTCATAATCAACTCAGATCCAACACTGAACTAGAAAATCACCATGTGGGCAAACTTGTACCCAATATATTCGAGCTGGGAAGAAAGATAGAGGCAGTTCAATAATTGTCATCGTTTAGCAGATAAGGAATTGGAGGCTCAGGGAAAAGGCACTTGCGACCACCCACACATCTACTGGAAAACAAAACCAGATTATAGCAACAAGTGTCTGACGTTGCAGCCCAGTACCTTTGTCCAGGATGTTTCATTAAAATGTATAGTGCATTTAGCTGACACCTGTTTCCTTCCATTGAGGAAGAAATCTTTACTGTTTTGTCCTTGGTACATTGAGTAGATTCAGAAAACGAGGAGCTACGACAAAATAATAATAATTTATAAATCATCAAGGATTCATGAAGGAGGGGAAGCGGGGAGGGAGGGGTAAAATGAGGAGCTGATATCAAGGGCTCAAGTAGAAAGAAAATGTTTTGAGAATGATGATGGCAACATATGTACAAATGTGCTTGACACAGTGGATGTATGTATGGATTGTGATAAGATTTGTACGAGCCCCCAATAAGTGAGTTTAAAAAAATCAACTAGGAATCTAATGGGTGATTGAGCACCTTTGTTTTCATAGCAGTGAGATTCTTCAATATTATAATTTTTCAAAGATATTTATTTGAAATTCAGCTTGGATCTAATATTTCAGAAAGACTGTAAAAGTTAATAGTAAGCTAAGGTAGCCAACCGGACACCCCTTGCTGAGGGGCTGTGGGGAGGAGATGAACCTGACAGGGTACAGGATAGCAATGATGAAAGATATAACTTTCCTCTAGTTCTTAAATACTTCCTACCCCATTCCCCAACTATCCTGATCCCAATTCTACCTTGCAAATCTGGCTAGACCAGAGGATGTACATTGGTACAGAAGGGAACTGGAAACACAGGGAATCCAGGACAGATGATGCCTCCAGAACCAGTGATGAGAGTGGCGAGGCCTGGAGGGTGGAGAGAATGTGGGTAGAAAGGGGGAACTGATTACTACAGGAATCTCCACATAGTCTCCTCCCTGGGAGAGGGACAGCAGAGAAGAGGGCAGGGGGAGACGTCAGACAGTGTAATATATGACAAAATAATAATAATATATGAATGATGAAGGGTTCACGAGGTGGGAGGGAGGGGGGAAATGAGCAGCAGATATTAAGGGCTCAAGGAGAAGGCAAATGTTTTGAGAAGGATGATGGCAACAAATGTACATATGTTTTTTACACTATGGATGCATGTATGGATTGTGATAAAAATTGTACGAGCCCCCAATAAAAAGGCTTTAAAAAAAATAATAGTAAGCTTCATGAATCCCACTTTCACATTGGTGCTCCCTGACTCCGTTTTCCTTCCCTCCCAGGTGGGGCTCTCCGGGAACCTGATTGTGCTCTCCGTGCTCTACAAAGGAGGGCAGCTGATGGGCAGTGCCCACATGACCGTGGGTGAACTCTCGTCCTTCCTCATGTATGCTTTCTGGGTTGGACTCAGCATTGGAGGTATGGAAGTTAGCTCAACTTTTGGAGGGCTTCAAATGAAAAATGACGTGTATCATATATGAAATCAAAACTGTACTCTCACATACCTTTAGACCAAGGTTTCCTCTAGTGGGTAATACTGCCCATGGTAGGGCTCTGGAGCAATCTGGCGACTCTGCAAAAGCAGATACTTGCTCTTTATCCTGCATTATAGGGTGTAGTACAAAAGTTTATCATTGCCAGGCGGTGCGGAGTATTATTTTTTTCTCAAAAGTGGGGAGTAAGCCAAGTTTGGGAACCTGTGCTCTATGCAATTAACTGACCAGTTGTGCTGGAGTGTTATTCCAACGTGACTTTTAAAGGAAATAAAGAAATAACATTCTGGGTGTGATCTTCCCATCCAGGTAAGTAGTCTCTCGGTTGGAAAGTTGTGATTCTTTGCAGTGTCTTCTCGCTCAGCCTGGTAACTTCTTGTCATTGGATGGAAGGCGGAGGAAGGGTAGTTGCTAAACAGAAAAGCACAAGGGAACTTACTATCTCTGGCAGTAATACTTTAATGATTGGCAAATGTTTGAGGAATAAAATTTTTTTTATACAAAGACAGCCAAGTTCAGAACTAATGAACGAAGGCATTCATGAATTATTACATACACGAAGCAGAGTTGCTATGGTCGGAAATTTGAGTTCAGCTTATTGTCCATTCCTGGGTGGGGGAGGCACGACACATGGAGGCAAAGCAATGTGAAATCTGTGAAGTCTTGTTTGTGTGGTCTTTTTCTGCATCCCCACCAACACAGGGGAATGACTTCTTGCTTTTTTGTTTTCCTATCTCCTTTTCACAGCAAAGATGTAAAGGCTCAATAGACAGCTAGCTCAGTATCTAACTGACAGAACGTCTAAGTATTCTACAGCGTTAACCAACACTTCGTTGTTGACTGTAGAGGTTCTTCCTTAGACACTGCGAGCAAGTCGGTGTATTTCCTAGAGTGAAATTCGCAGACCCCCCAAAAGTAGCATTTAATTGTGCTTGCTGGTCTCAAGCCAACACCTTACACCACCCCTGACCCCCGCTTTCAAAAATTAAACAAACAAGCTAAAAAAATAAAGAAACCACCCTGGTTAGGGCAGGTGCTGAGTGATTTGGGAAGCTAGAGGCTTTTTCAGGAAAGCCTGAAGGTGATGCGTTGCCCTCCTACTGAGCCTGCTGGACTTGCAACCGCATCCTATGCTGCCTCAGGAGTGCCTGTATGTTTGGGGCCATGTTTCTGCAAGGGCTGTGCTCTGTCCTGCTTTAGAGTAGACTTGCCACCACCGGTCCCCCTCTCAGTGGCCCTTTATCCCATAACCCACAGCTTGTTACAGCCCATGTTTCTTCTCCAGCCCCCCTTAATCTTATGATTTCTGTCGCCTTTGACATTTTCTTTCCTAGCCACCTTCTTTTGTCTCATAAGGCTTGACAGGATAGACGCTATTCTACTGCCTTGCGCTTGTCCCCACCCCCAGACCTCACTTCTACTGTTTAAAATGCAGACTGAATGTGACCCAAGCCCTTTCCCTCAAGGTCTTTCTCCAGGAGCCAGCCCTGGATCTGGAAGCCTCAGGTGAGGCCATCACCCAGGGGCAGGAGACTGATAAAAATTATGGAACGCTTCACGAGTTTGCATATCATCTTTGCACAGGGGCCATGCTAATCTTCTCGGTGTCGTTCCAATTTTAGGAGATGTGCTGCTGAAGGGAGCACTACTGCCTTGCTTTTGTTCTGACAAGTTCACACATGTATCTTGCATATTAATAGGTTGGAAATCACAGCTCTATTTCATCAATACTCTGTCACCTCGCTTATTCTAGAAAGTCCTAATGAGACTCTACCTGTCTGCAGAACTTGGGTAGCTTAATGTTTCCTAACCACCACAGACGCTATCTCACCTCTTATCTGCTGTCCTGTATCATGCATGTAGTCTGGAAAAAGAATGGAGGAGTAGAAGGAGGAGTACTTCGTGTAGATCTTTCACCCCCACAGATTTCCCTATAGTTACAACAGGTTATGAGCCCATCCATATGCAACAGATTTCATTCAATTTTAAAAGCTTTTGTAAAGCTCAGGATTTCACATAATTGTTTTCTCATTCATTCAAATTTCTTGAGAACAGTTGTTATAACTTTTTTACCATTCTATTTGTTTAATCATTTTATTGGGCGCTCGTACAGCTCTTACCACAATCCACACGTCCATCCACTGTGTCAAGCACATTTGTACATTTGTTGCCATCATCATTCTCAAAACATTTTCTTTCTACTTGAGCCCTTGGTATCAGCTTCTCATTTTACCCCTCCCTCCTCTATGAACCCTTGATAATTTGTAAATTTTTATCTTTTCATGTCTTACACTGACCGATGTCTCTCTCTTCACCCACTTTTCTGTTGTCCATCCCCCTGGGAGGGGGTTATAGATAGATTGTGATTGGTTCCCCCTCTTTCCCCCCATCTTCCCCTTACCCTCCTGGTATGGCTACTCTCAGTATTGGTCCTCAGGGGTTTATCTGTCCTGGGTTCCCTGTGTTTCCAGCTCTTATCTGTACCTGTGTACAAACTCTGGTCTAGTCAGATTTGTAAGGTAGATTGGGGTTATGATTGTAGGGGGGAGGAAGCATTTAGGAACTAGAGGAAAGTTGTATGTTTCATTGGTGCTAGACTGCACCCTGCCTGGCTCATCTCCTCCCTGAAAACGCTCTGTAAGGGGATGTCCAGTTACCTACAGATGGGCTTTGGGTCACTGCTGTGCACTCCCCTCATTCACAATGATATGATTTCTTGTTCTGGGTCTTTGATGCCTGATACCTGATCCTATCAACACCTCATGGTCACACAGGCTGGTGTGCTTCTTCCATGTGGACTTTGTTGCTTCTCAGCTAGATGGCAGCTTGTTTACCTTCAACCTTTTAAGACTCTAGATGCTATATCTTTTTTTTTTAAAAACGTTTTATTAGGGGCTCATACAACTCTTATCACAATCCATACCTACATCAATTGTGTAAAGCACATCTGTACATTCATTGCCCTCATCATTTTCAAAGCATTTGCTCCCCACTTAAGCCCTTTGCATCAGGTCCTCTTTTTTCCCCCTCCCTCAAGAGCCCTTAATTACTTATAAATTATTATTTTGTCATATCTTGCCCTGTCCAACATCTCACTTCACCCCCTTTTCTGTTGTCCGTCCCCCAGGGAGGAGGCCACATATAGATCCTTGTAATCGGTTCCCTCTTTCCAACCCACTCTCCCTCTACGCTCCCAGTATCGCCACTCACACCCCTGGTCCTGAAGGGATCATCTACCCTGGATTCCCTGTGCCTCCAGCTCCTATCTGCACCAGTGTACTTCCTCTGATCTAGCCAGACTTGCAAGGGAGAATTCGGATCATGGTAGTGGGGGGTGTGGGGGAAAGAGGGGGAGGAAGCATTTAGGAACTAGAGGAAAGCTGTATTCTTCATCGGTGCTACATCGCACCCTGACTGACTCATCTCCTCCCCTAAACCCTTCTGCAAGGGGATCTCCAGTGGCTGACAAATGGGCTTTGGGTCTCCACTCTGCACTTTCCCCTTTATTCACTATGGTAAGCTTTTTGTTCTGATGATGCCTTATACCTGATCCCTTTGACACCTCGTGTTCACACAGGCTGGTGTGCTTCTTCCATGTGGGCTTTGTTGCTTCTGAGCTAGATGGCCACTTGTTTATCTTCAAGCCTTTAACCCCAGATGCTATATCTTTTGATAGCCGGGCACCATCATCTTTTTTCACCACATTTGCGAATGCACCCACTTTGTCTTCAGTGATCACGTCAGGGAAGGTGAGCATCATGGAATATCAGGTTAATAGAACAAAGTGTTCTTGCGTTGAGGGAGTTCTTAAGTAGAGGCCCAGTGTCCATCTGCTACTTTAATACTAAATATATGTACATAGATCTATTTAGAAGAAAAAGATCTATTTCCCTATCATCATATATAAATACATTTACATATGCCCATGCCTGTATTTAGACCTCTATAAATGCCCTTTGCCTCCTAGTTCTTTCCTCTGTTTCCTTTCACTTTCCTCTTGTCCCACTGTCACGTTCAGCCTTTATTTTGGTTTCAGTAATTCCTCTAGGCCCTGGATCAAGCCCCACTGGGCTGCCTACACCTTCCTCACCATCGATTTTAGACCACTTGTTCTCATGTCCCTGCACTTGTTAACACCCACTTCCTTGTTCAATTTTCAAAGCAAAAAGCTTCTTTATTTATTTATAAACAGTCCCTGAGGTTGTGAATGTCTAATATATAACCTATAATCACGAACCAACCTGTCTAAAGAGTTTTTATTCAAAATTCTAGGAATAGTCAATGACTCATTATAACAAATAGGTACAAAGTATTGTTGTTATTGCTGTATCTTGTTAAAGATGTTTTAGTGTTTATGGCAGTGTTTTTTTAAAAATGTTTTTTATACATAAAAAGCTATTAAAAAAACCAAACTCACTGACATAAAGTCGATTTAGACTCTAGCTACTACCCTCTAAAGAGTTTCTGGGGCTGTAAGTCTTTATCAGGACAGACGGCCTCGGCTTTCTCCTGAGGAGCTGCCGGGTGGTGTCAACGGGGCAGTTAGCTGTGGGACTCCTAGAACTCCCCATAGACGAACCTGGATAAACTGTACTTATCATTCTAACAAATGTGCAAATTAAATTTAAAGACACCTTTAACGATGGCGCCATTCATAACTCAGGACTGCCTTTATTAAATAAATTGGAATCTTGTTGTATTGGTTTGTCAGTATACCGGAGGAAAAAAAATTTCCAAGTACGTTTTCTGCTGAGAGGGCCTAGGAAGTGGTCGGAATAAAAGTATGCTTATTTACAACATGCGCTTGCAACTTCCTGCCGAGCCCCAGTGGGTTTTGTTTGTTTGTTTGTTTTAAACTAGCCCATTTTTTTACAAAAGAATTCAAGTCCGTTTCGTTTTGACATTTCTGCTTTTTCTAATTGCTCAGACCAGTGTTGAGATCTGAGGGGTAAGGACTCAGGAAGGGTTTGAAGGCTGTAACTCTTCTCCTTTTTAAAAACCTAAAACTTAAAAAGAAAAATTATTTTCCCTGTTTATTTGTGGAATACACAAATACAAGAAAAACATCCTGTGCCTAGTAGTACAGCTCATCCCGGTGAGAGGACCCAGTAAATCGCCTCCCCTCGCCTCCAGGTGGTTCTTTTTTCTTTTCCCATCCACCCCCCTGCTTTAACCCTCATCTCCTCCCCTTGGCCCCCTGCCATAGTCTCCAAAGACGCTCCCCACCTGCCCACGCTGTATTCACGGCCTATCAGAGCAGGGCCCAGAGTCTCTTTTAAATTACTCTCCTCTAGGCATTTGCCCACAGACCCAGGTGATACCTCTTTGGATACTGTGTCTATGGAGAGATGAGGTTCAGACACTCCTGTGCTAATTTTCCCTGGACAGAGACTCACCTGATTCTGCATTCCTCCTGGGCAGGCTCATCCCTTAGTATCCCTGGGAAGTGTTACCACATCTCTTCCCAAGATTTCCAACCCTGCTTGAGAACCAGTCTCCAGCTGATGTGTGTCTCTTCATTCTGCCCAGAGAAGAGCCCCTGGTGGCATAGTGGTTATGCATTGGGCTTGCAAGGTCAGCGGTTTGAAGCCACTAGCTGCTTCACTGGAGAAAGGCAAAGGTTTCTACTCCCATAGAGTTACACTCTCAGAAACACGTGGACAGTTCTACCCCGTCTTATAATGTCACTATAATTGGAATCAACCTAATGACAGTGAGTTTGGAATTCTGGGTTTATCTGCCCCAAATGCAGTGAGCTGGGCTCTGCCTCTCTCAATGCTAGGGTATGAACCTGTGAATTTTCAATCACACTTGCTTCTCCCCAGCACAGACTCAGCAACCCCAAGGATGTGGGGAAGAAGAGTTAGTGTCCTCCGTGGTGTAAGAGGGGTAGGGAGTAGAGACAATATGTCAGCTCACCTTTCCTCTCCTCCACGGAGGTCCAGGAGCATGGGGTTGGGGGAGGGGCAGCTCTGCAGGTGTCCTGTCAGCGTGGAGCACACAATCCTCCACTTTTTTGTAGGTTCTTCTGCCTGTTCCTCGTTCTGAAACACAAAAATGTATTTGGTAGAGGTTTGTGTTCTTCCTGGGAGCTCCAGAACTCAGGCTCTTGAGTCTCCTCCACTTTTTCAAAAGTGTTGTTTGAAGAGGCAACCTTCCCACAACCTTCAGGATCCCTGGTGCTGTTTCAATTCAACCTGCATGCATTCTGTTCCGAGAAGCCATGTGCTGTAGGAAGAATTGCTGAGCTGAACGTTTCCATCCTTCTTACTTAGGGAAAATGTTACAAATACATGTTCTCTTACTTATACACGCACCATTCTCTGGAGTTTCTTTATATGGCCATCAATTGAATCATTGTTCAAAACCGACTTCAGAAACAAATTGCTGGATAATTTAGTATTACAAAATTCCTTCTCATTTTTTCCCCTTATCTCAATTTTTAGCATATGCATTTACTAGAGTGATTTGACTTTATGGCTATATCCTTAAGATAAATATCGGGGCATTTTATATTATTTTTTACTATTGGGTAAGCATTATATGTTAGGTTCTGTGACAAGGGTACTAGCTAGAGCACTGTGATTTATATGGTTGACTAATAATAACTATACTTAATTATAAATTTCCTGATCAAAATCTAAGTACATATTATAAATAAGAAATTGAAGGAGGTGAATCTTAAAAAAAAAACATGACATAAAACAAAGAGCCCTGAATATTGATCCCCAGATAGCTGCCTTACATTCAGTATGGGAAATAACAGGTTTAATATTAGAAGTAAGTCATTGCTACTATTCTCCAGGGAGTGGAGTGTTAGAAGGCCATTCTCTGGTGTCTGAGGCTATTTGTTGATTTTTCTATTTCTCCCCAGGCTTGAGCTCTTTTTACTCTGAGCTGATGAAAGGACTGGGCGCTGGAGGACGCCTCTGGGAGCTCCTGGAGCGAAAGCCCATTCTCCCTTTTAATGGTGGGTACTCCAGGGGGTTGCTGTCCTTTGCTGGGGTAACTGTGACTTGGGTTAATGCGATAGTTTATTGTGCCAGCCTGGCCGATAAAAACAAGTAGGATTAACTGAAGGGCAGAGGGATAAATGGCTTGGTGAGCCTCGCCTTGCGTGTTCTGTGCCTCAGTTTAAAGGGGTACACTACCATCGTTCTATCAAGCCGGCAGCTTCAGGATGATGAGGAACATGATACGACCAGTGGATTCCATGGGAATGGGCCCATTGCCGCACTGTATTTGCTGTAAAGTGAGTTCCTTGAACTGAAGCAATGCTATGTAGGATGCCATGCCGGTGGACTGTGTCGCTGTAAGTTGAGGTCCCTTTAAGCCCACACGATTGGAATGTTCATCTCTGGAGCTGGGGACCGACAGTTGATGACAGTTGGGGACCTGCCTTGCTGTTTGCTGCCTGGATATATATAGCCCACCTCTCTCTACAGAAGGGGACTGGCAACTGGCGGCTCTCAAAACTTGAAGGACTGCTAGTGTCTCACTGCTTTATAATTTAACTGTTAATTTCTTGTATTATCTATCTGTATATAATTTAACAGTTCATTTCTTGTATTATATATCTATCTTTATAAATATATTTTTTATATATTTACTAGCAATCTAGTTTGTCTCTCTAGAGAAGAACCCTGTCCAACACAGTTAATTAAACAGCCTTGTCCTCCATGTCAAAAATAAACTGCCTGTGGACACTGGGTGTAGGGAGTCTTGCTCAGCTTGCAATGGATTGATTCCTTGGCTTTCATAAGTAATAACGTAAAATAACTCACTTCCATTGAGTCAATTCTGACTCATGGTGACTCTGTAGGACAGGGTAGAACTGCCTCTGTGGGTTTCCGAGACTGTAACATTCTACAGGAGTAGAAGGCCTCCTCTTTATTTCATGGAGTGGCTGGCAGTTTTGAATGATTGACTTTGCAGTTAGCAGTCCAGTGTGTACACACTAAGCCACCGCGTGTTATCAGGAGAGACTAGTCCCTGGAAAAGGACATCATGTTTGGGAAGTGGGTGGGCAGTTCAAAAGAGGAAGGCTGTCGAGGAGATGGATGGACACAGTGGCTGCAAGAGTGGGCTCACACATGAGAGTCATATTGGCCATGGCTCAGAGATGGGTATTCTTTTGTACAGAGGGTCGCTATGAGCCAGAACCGATGCAACGGCATCTAATGATAATTATTAGTCACCAAATACATTAGAGCAAATTATCGTTCCAACTCTTACTGCTTCAGCAAGTAAAGCACGGCTTCAAGGAAAATGTGCATCGGGCAATACAATGAAAAATGTCATGGCATGGGGGTGGGCAGAGACGTGCAAGGCTGCGGACCAGGACACCAGAAGGCTGCATGGCAGCAGGAGACCACGCTTCAGATGGAAGGAGGGTAGTCACAGAGGAAGAACCTTCCAGGGCCTCAGGGGGTTCTGGGAAGCACAGGGATTGGCCCTTGGTGGGCTTCCTAGCATGCATCTCCCTCTGCTGATCTTTGAGAGCAAGATAAAGTGCATGTTACCCAGGCTAGCCCACCAGATTTACCTTTCCTAGTAATTTTATAGTTTCTTTAGGGCAGTTGTGTGGAGAGGAAGCAACAAGAATCATAAGAATTTACAAGAACCTCTAGTACAAATGTGTGCTTAACATGATGAATGGATGTATGGATTGTGATGAGTTGTATGAGCCCCTAATAAAATGACGTAAAAAAAATAAGAACTTCTAAATGTCCTAGCATTGGAGACCAGGTAGTGTGTTGGTACTAATTGATTAGAGCTAGCCTCTTCCTTAACCTCTCTAGAAGCCAGGTAAGCGGGAACTTTGACCTGCACCCACTAGCTAAGTCTCTGAAGTGGTCGCTCCCCATAAGTACCCACTCCTGGAACCTTGCTGATTAACCCCCAAGTCAATAAGCCAAAGCCTCGTATTTTTCCAGTGTGGCTGATTCTGGAAAATATGCCCAGGTGAGGCAGGGTAAGTAGCTTCTCCTCAGTTACTGCTGGGGCAGAATAGATATCTGCTCTCCCTATGCCTGTGGTTTTGTGAAACTCTTCCCTCCGCACCACACGCCCCTCAAACATTGGGTTTAGGCTTGATGCTAAGATAAACACCGAGCAAAAAAATGACGTAGAGTGAGAAAGTGAAAATGAAAGTGGATTTGAAAATAGCCTAATCCGGGAGCAGACCTAACTCTGCCACTTGCCGGCTTGAGTGAGTTGTTTAATATCTGAGCCTCAGTTAAGTTGGAATAGTGATTTTAACTGCTTATGGCTGTCCTACATAGCAGGTACAGAGCAGGCTCATGTAAACATTTGGACACAGACCTACACCCCGACTTGCTCGTTAAAAACTCATGCTCCAAACCCTATTCATCTAGACGAGGGGAGAAGATTTGAGCTCAGCTGTGAGTTTGCCTTTTGCTTTACGTAATTAGTATTTCATCTTACATTGCAGAGGGAGTCAGTTTGCATGAGAAAGCCTTCCAGGGCACTTTGGAATTCAAGAAAGTGCATTTTGCCTATCCGGCCCGCCCTGAAGTGCCCATATTCCAGGACTTCAGCCTCCTGATCCCCTCAGGATCTGTCACAGCGCTGGTTGGCTCTAGTGGTTCTGGAAAATCAACAGTGGTTTCACTCCTCCTGAGACTGTACGACCCCATGTCAGGTAAGTTTCACCAGACTATAAGGCAGGGAGACCCCCCGGAGCCCTCCTTCTGCTCCTGAACCCTGGGGGAAAGCACTTTCCAGACTCAACATTCTGAATGCCAGCGGGTTTATCCCCAGCAAAGAAATGCCGTAAGTGAAGAGTGTCCCCTTTTAGGGTGTGACAGCCAACACGGACCTCTGCAAGTTCCCAGTGAGTTCCTGGATCCCACCTCCTCGCTTTCCCTGCTAGGAGCTGGGCAAGAGTGCTGGGCTGGGTGCCATGCTGGGCGCCACTGTCTGTCAGTTACGCTGTTGGCACTCCATGGCTGGCTGCAGGGGTGCCATCTCAGCTCTTCCTTCCTGGGAAAGCTGTAAACCCCAATGTGACCGCTAGTGTGGCTGCCTTAATGCATTTTCTCTTTCTGCCTCCCCTCCCTCCCCGACTTTAATGAGATCTTTAAGAGCAAGGAATGTATTTTACTTCTTTTTATTCTGTTCAGAGCTTAACACAGGGCTGTGCCTGGAGTAGATGCATGAATTGATTTTACTTGGGACTGGGAAAATGGTTTGGTTTCGAGCAAGCAGAGAACTGCTATTAAAAAGCAAACCAATAGGTTTTGTGATCTTGGCACCCTGTGCTTTTGGATCAACTCTACTGAATAATTATTTAAGCCAGGGGATCACCGATTGGGTTAAAATGGGGTTTATAGTACTGTCTCTGGAATCATTTCCTTGTGTTTACTTCCTATTAACAAGTCTTAATTAAATGGATGCATATCAAGTCAAAAAATTGAGTGAGTCTAGTTTCTTCATCACAGTGAATATGTCAGGACGGGAACTTGCACTTAAATTTAATTTCTGCCATGTTTACCTTGAACCCGAAAGGTTGTTTTTCCAGTCAGAGACCCCAGATTTTCCTAGTTGATGGAAGGTTACAGCTGGCATGTGTACCTCTAAACTACTGTCTAAGGAAGAGGAGGAGGAGCAAGTGCGAAGTGCCCGCGGCCTCTGCCCTGTGCATCCCCTCTGGCATTTCATAACTGCCACTGAGCGCTTACTGGGTATCTGCAATGTGTAGAACGAAGTCTTTTAGCCAAAATCACAATGTGAGGATCTAATTACTTAAAAGCTCTGCCACTGTGTCTTTTCGAGTTTCTGTGTTGATGACGGCAGATTCCCTTCTAAATGTACATAGAAAGGGGATTTTAAGAAGTAATCAAAAGCTCAGAAATCACAGAGAGTGTTGAAACAAATAGATTAGCGCTTGTACTTCCCGGATGTTTCCCAAGCCGTCATTACAGAAGAAGGCTCACAAGGTAGTCTCTGACCTGACATTGCTGAAGAAGCAGCCTAAATAGCCCACCACTGGCACGGTGCCCACTTCAGCACTGTGCCATCGCTGCCAACCCATGAGTCCCGCATAACCTGTCCCTTTCCTGCAGAATTTTATTCCGGATCAAAGGTGGGCTATGACTCAAGCTAAGGAATCTGTGGGGAGGGATGCATTTAGCAGGTTGTCATCCTGGATAATCCAGAAGTCCCTTTTTGCTGGAAAATCTCATGAACTAATGCTGTTTTCAGATTCTGTTTGGAGGTTTTTGCGTGCACTGTAAGTCTTTTAAAAACCTAAGTCTGGAGTTCCCCACTAACTGCTTCCTACGTGTTTCTCTTAGTTCCCCTGAAGCTCAGTGATCTTTTCTTTCCTTTTCTCTAAGGGACGATCAGCCTGGATGGTTGTGACATCCGTCAGCTAAATCCTGTCTGGCTGAGGTCCAAGATCGGCACAGTAAGCCAGGTAAGAAAGGGAGCGTTCCGTTATCATTACGCGTCTTTTTGGGGTTTTTGGTGCTAAAATGCAGGACCAAACCACTTTGCACAGTTTTAAAATATTGCTTTTGTCATTTGTTTTCTTCTTGGGCTCAAACCTTTCAAGAGGGTAGGAATGGAAGTTTTCCAGACAGAGTAAACGCATCTGGAATGAATGGCAGGCTGTTTAAGTGTAAACGATGGTGCTGTTTTCCTAAAGGCTTTAGGCACTTTTCCCCCTTTTAAATCAAAAGCCAGGGAACAGCATTGCTTCATAATACATTCTAGAAAATGAGAAAATTCTATAGCATAGTGGTTCTTCCCCAGTTTCCCATTTTCATTCTTGGCCAGAGTATTGTTTTCCATAATGGGTTTCAGGGATTTGCAAGTGAAGAGTAAATGAATCAAGAGTCCTCTTTGCAAGTTAAGTGGACAGTGAACAGACCTGAGCCTCCCACATCTCTAAGCCTCGTCCTTCTACTTAGTGTCCTTATACCTTATCCCTCCCACCCTAATTCTACTGGGTGGGAGGTGGGGGACAGTGGTGAGGGCCATTCAGCAGGGGAAGGGAATCAGTGGTGCTTGTGGTTTAGGAATGAAGAAAAGAAGCTGGTATCTCTTTTTAGGACCATTGATAAGAAATCTGTTAAACAGTCATGTTCCCATCAGGTTTGTATATTTCAAAGCATATGAACAGAACTGGATTATGTCACCCCTACCCCCATTTCCCTGTGCCTATGTACCAGGGCTGGTGGTAGGTCACTATCGACAGTGTGGTGGGAACTACATATGATAAAATCAATTCCATTCATGGTGAAACAGGAAGTTACGAACAGTCTTCTGGGTACATGTGTGTTGACGCAGGAAGCTAAGCCAAGAAAATGGCCTGTGTTCTTTGGGAGTAGTTTCTTAGATGTAAGTGCTATACTAAGGTCCATTAGAGTTCTTTGAAGGCTCGTTGAACGTTTATGACAAAGAAAGTTTTATTTACAATTTGTAGGAACCCATCCTGTTTTCTTGCACAATCGCTGAGAATATTGCTTATGGCGCGGAAGATCCTGCCCTGGTGACAGCGGAGCAAATAGAGAGGGCAGCTGACGTGGCCAATGCAGCTGCTTTTATCAACAGTTTCCCTCAAGGATTCAACACTGTGGTCGGAGAAAAGGGTATTCTCCTTTCAGGTATGCTTCTCTTCCTGCTCGGTTGCAAATTTTTCCCCCCAAAGATCTCTCTGAATGTGTCCAGATTGCAGAATTATTTTCTAAACAGGATCTTCCCCCTAGGGTTTTAGGATTATTCTCAACTCTTCCTGACACCTTCCCTTCTAGCCCTCACTTTCAGCCCCATTCCCACTGCGGAGTTGATCTCTTCTAAGAGAAAGTATGCGTTGCAACCCAGGGTCCTCAAAAATGTTAGAATATTAAAACGATGCAGGATGGCAAGATGATCTGTCCAGAGAGACGAGGGCTCTGAAACAGAAAGGGAACAGCCTTTCGTAGAGATTTTACTCTCCATTCTGCATTTTATACATGAGACCGGGGGCGGGGATTCCATATGTGGACCATGGTGTAGTTGCCCAGGGGGAACTCAGAGCCATGAAGCAGTCTCCTGCTCCTTGGGATGGTCAGACCACACCGAGCATGCTACATCCCACGTTAAGTACCATCTTTTCAGAAACTGTGTGTTGCTTCAGAGAGCAGAAGTTGAATCAATTAGTAGAATGGAAAGGAAAAGTTTTAGCAAAACCCAAATGTTTCTTCCTTCACAAATATGAACATGCGTTTCCTTCCCAGACTGTCTGCCAGAGCAGGAGGCATCTCTGTCAGACTGATGGCTAGTAGGGGAGATTAGATCCTCATGAGCCATTATCCTTTCCAACTCTAAAACTTGGCATTTGATGTTAGACTATAGGGAATTTAAAACAAGGATGATTTAAGTCTTACTTCAATTTTGTTATGCGAATATTATTCCTCTTATCAGAGAAAGTGGATAAAAAGATTTTTTTATAGACATGGGACACTGCAGGAATCATAAAATGCTGTGTAAATGTTGTGTCTCTCTCTCTGAAACCCGCCTGAGGCAGGATGCCTGCTCTAAGATGAGACCATTGAGCACAAAGGTGTAGGATCTGTAGCAACCTGTGGCTTGCTCTCTTAGCCCTGCACCTTCTCCGTTGGAACCAATAGCTTCATGCTTTTCCATCTAGCAGGAGTCTCAAGTTCATTTCACAGTGAAGTAACCAAAGTCACCCCTCTATGCTAACTTCCTGGGAGAAAAGATGGGTATGTAGCTGTAGACTTCCAGGGCACTGTGGTCAGAACGGATTCCTCAGCACTTAGCGACATCACGGGCTGGCTGCTCTCGCCATGCGGACACCCTGAGCACCAGGAGAGGCTCAGAAAGGACGGCTTTTCCTGTACTCAGCCTCATGGTGTGTGCTGGCTTAGCTGTTGGACAACAACAACACATATTTCAGTTGTCGACAGTGGGCTTTCCTTTTAGCCCAAATCATATGATATCCTGCAGTAACTACTAGTGTGCTTGACCAATAAAATTAGTTTAAAAGGAATGTTTGTATCATCAAAAATGGAGTTGGGTTTTTTTAAAGCAACTTAAGTTGGGAGCATTTCAGGTTGTCATGTTGGAGTAGCGTGACCTTGGGAAAGGAAGGAAGGAGGGGATTAGAAACAGACAAGGAAGGGACACTGTCATCTTTGTGCGCTTACTTCTATTTGACTCTCTACCTTATCCCATTGTGTCTCCATAGGAGTTTCCTTTGCTCTCAGTCGAATTTGAGTTTAAGGTGTTAGAGTGGTTTCGTCTAAATTGCCAGTCTCATGCATGCTGATATCCTGCTCTGGTGCAGACCTGCCAGGTAGCCTGCTGGACAGGGAGCGCAGAGAATGAGTTGAGACTGGGAGTCATGGAGCGGAGTGCTGTGTAGTCCAATGATAATTTGGTGCCATCCATCTCAAGTAGTGTTTGAAGACGATTTAGAGTTCCTGGTTTCTTTGCTACACGGGGTAGTCTATAGGGAGATAGGTGGTTAGAAGGATATCCCTCCACACTGCCCAGATTCAAAGTTTGGTTTTGCTTCTTGCCAATTGTGTGGTTTGTTTTTTTTAACTTTGTGCCTCACATTTTCATCTATGGGAACGATTAAGGAATCTGCCACATCAGATTTGCTTTAAAGATTAAATGGAATAATACATTTTGAGTTTGATGGGGAGACTTTAAAAAAAATAGCTTTTGGGGCTGGTGGAAAGGAGGGAGCGGGGAGTTGCTAGCACTGATGATTGTAGAGCCCCACCCGATGGGACTGAGCAACAGAACTGCGTGGGAAGGGAAGGGATATATTGGAATGAGTAAGATATGTCAATAATATTCCTTTAGAAAAAAATAGCGCTCTACTTTACCATCTATGTCTTCTTTGGCTGACTGAAAGAAGTAACCTGTAAATTGGCACGTGGTTTAACAGACCAGCCTACACCGAGTTTTTGTTAATTCGTCAACTTTAAAAAGAAAATGTCTTTGTCAGGTGGGCAGAAACAGCGGATTGCCATCGCCCGTGCTCTACTCAAGGTGAGTCTTTAAGCCACTTGGGTGTTTTGTTCTTGTTTTTTAAAAATCATTTTATTGTGGGCTCCTACAGCTCTTATCATAATGCATACATGCATCCGTTGTGTCAAGCACATTTGTACATCCGTTGCCATCGTCATTTTCAAAACACTGTTTTGATTTCTTAAAGATAGAGTAGTGAATTTTTAATTTGCATTTTTTTGTAACTTCCCTGTCCTGTTTTGGGGGTAGGAAGGGAAGAAGAAGGAGGAGGAGGCTCGGTATAAGGTTGACACTTCTGATTTCATTGAGGGCAATGTCCATATTGAACAAATCTGGTACCTAGATTGTGAGACGAAAACAGTCTTACTACAAGGGCCCTCCTGTTACTCAGCATACAGTCTAATGGGAACAACGCCGCTGCCCACCAGAATCATTAAGTGCTCACATGCGAATCATAAAGAGAGAGCCATTTTGACTTAAAGTCACAGACATTTGGTTTTTTTAAGAAGCAGTAGACTTCTCTATAATTAGTCTCCAGTTCATGCCTCTGGGTGGTTTAAAACATCTCTGTTGAAGTATGAGTTCTAGACTATAACATCTCTCCATAAAATAAAATTCCTTTTAATAAACTTTATAGAGGTGTCCAATTCCCAGAGCTTTTTGTTTTTTCAGAGCATTTCTAGCACCCGAAAAAGTTCATCCTGCCGTCATCCCCTGTTCTGATTCCAGCCCACCTCTGATTTACTCTCTGTTTCTATAGCTTCGCCTTTTCTGAACTCCTCAGATCAGCAATATCAGACAATGCATTCTCTTCTGTGTCTGACTTCTTTCCCTTATGTAACATTTTTTGAGGTTTGTCCATGTTAGAGAACGGAGCCCCGGAGACACAGTGGTTACGTGCTTGACACTAACCAAGAGCCTGATGGTTCGAATCTTCTCAGGGCCCACTGATCCGTTCCCATAAAGACTACAGCCAAGAAAACCCTCCGGAGCGGTTCTGTGTTATGTGGGGTCCCTGGGGGCAGGAATCTATTTGACGCCACCCCACAACAACCACCACGCTGTAGCATTGTATCCCTACCTTAACACTTAGTGCTGAAGAGTTTGTTGTTGTTGTTGTTGTTAGTAAAAATTGCTGTGTTTTTTTTCCCCTTCAGAATCCCAAAATTCTTCTCCTAGATGAAGCAACCAGGTGAGGATATCTTAATAATGTATGTAATTGTTTTCAGGCAGGGTTCTTCCTTTGCCAAAAACTGCTAATTCCATAACGCAGACTACTACAACTGAAAATGCCCCCGCTACAATTCAGCTATTGAATGTGAATTAATAATGAATGACACTTAGAAGACAGTCGAAGGATTGCGTTATGATTAGAGGACACTTTTTCTAATTCAACCATGTTCTCGATGAATCCTTAATCACTGTAATCAGACACTAGGCTGAATACTTTTCTATTTATATGACAGTTTTATAAGGATCAAAGAGTCCCAAGCTTCTTTCTTATATCTTTTTACTCAAGAAGTTGGCAAAAGTTTGACCACAGCAGTTCACTGTGAATGAAGCCCCTTTCAGATCTGTAAGCAGTGTGCATGACACTGAAGTCTTTGCTTTCTTGTGTTGCTTTTCTCTCACAGTGCCCTGGATGCTGAAAATGAATACCTTGTGCAAGAAGCTCTGGATCGTCTGATGAAAGGAAGAACCGTGTTAATTATTGCCCATCGTCTGTCCACTATTAAGAACGCTAATATGGTTGCTGTTCTTGACCAAGGAAAAGTTACTGAATGTGGGAAACATGAAGAACTGCTTTCAAAACCAGATGGGATGTACCGAAGATTAATGAACAAACAAAATTTTATGTCAGCATAGTGAAATGGTTGACTTGTATTACTTCATTATGAAATTGAATGACAAATTGAAAGCAAAACAGCATTGCAAGAAAAAATGGATAGTATATGAAATTTGTAATCAAACTTCATTTCCTCAAATGTATAAAAATTATTTTGAAATGTACCTGTCCTTAAGACCTTTTTATTCAGAGTTTTAATAATTTTCTAAATATCTATAGCACTGAAGTTATTTTCAGGTTTTGTATTTTACCTTGGAATATTATAATTGAAATAGCATGCCATTTCCTTTTCTGTTTCTTGCTGTTATAGATTGAAAACTATTGTCAAGTGACAACTTTGAAAAGCAGATTATATGTAAAAGCCTAATTATTTTAGGCCGGTTTACTAATCGCTGTAAAATTCTCTTGATAGTATTCTGCCAACTTTGTGTCTAATGTTACTTGGTAGATATAAACTTGGCTTGCGTCTAATTTTCATACAAGGTGAAAATCTAGCCCTCTTTTAAAATCCTAATCTCATGAAGTGAACCTAATTAGCATATATAAATAGTTTACATGATTAAGTGGAGAGCAGAGAAATTTCATATTGCTAGTATGTGTCTTAAAAGGTATGAGAGTTTAGGGATATGTATTATTATGGGCTGTGATTGTGTCTGAGTGCATGTGATTTTCAACATTGCTGGTACATGTGATCCTAATGAGTGTTTAAAAAGAGAAGCGTCATTCATCACCCAGGAAAATGTCTTCTGTGTTTGCATGTATGTGTTCCTGTGTATTTTGGGAAACCAGGATTGAAGTGCCAAGTCTCAGCAAGATAAAAATTAATTTTACATTTAGTTTGTCTGAAGGCATGTATTTTGAAAAGCATCTTTTAAAAGTTTCTAATCCCCAGGCAAATGGAACTTTACAGCTTAAATACGTTTGAAACTTTACTCAGGGAGGCTAAAATCTGAATAAAATAACCGTAATTTTCTATTGAAAACATTTGGAGAAAGTTTAGACATTCTTACTGTTCCACAAAATAACCGATCAACCGTACGACCTTGTTCCCCGCCCCCCCAGAAAAGACAACATGAAGAACACTTTTTTAATGGTAATAGTTTCATTCGCCTCAGTGTCTCAGAAACCTCAAAGCAATGCCGATAGCCATCGGATCGCCCACACGTGGTGTCGTCGCTGTTATTTTCAGGCTTTGTATTTTTATCTTGCCGTCTCTTGTTGCCTTAAGAAAGGATGCCAAACTCTTAAGTAATTATGCGTATAAAATTTAAACGGCAGTTTCCACGTACTAAGGAAGCCTAGGCGTCCTGGTGGCAGTGATTAAAGTGTTTGAGTGCTAACTAGAAGGGCAGTCAATGGTTCAAACCCCTCAGCTGCTCGATGGAAGGAAGATGATGTGCTTTGCTTTCATAAAGATTGACAGCTGTAGAAACCCGGTGGGGCAGTCTACCCTGTTCTCCAGGGTCATTACGAGTCGTAATCAACTGAAAGGCAAAGGGAGGGAATCCTCGTGGTCCAGTGGCAAGTGCTGTTTTGCTCATTGAAAATCTGGCAGCTTCAACCCTCAAGCCACTGAGTGGGAGAAAGATAATCACCGTCCGTCCCAATTACAGCTCTGCTCGGTCCTTTCGGATCACTAGGAGTTGTGGACTCATTCATTCTCTAATTGGACTGGCCGAGGAAACCACTGTTTCGTGACAAACCGACTTATTTCATTCTCCCTGTGATGTTCATGAAGGAGTAGATAGATAAACTGAAGGAAGGGAGGAAGGAAGTCAGTGTTGTTTGTAATGTAGTAGTGCATCTCTGACAATCAGTCTAAAAGCCGTATGCTTTATGCGGTGTGCTACTCCGCTCCTCCAAAGGCAAATAACCAATGACCAAGCGGAGTCTTGGGGAATCTGTTCGTGCCACAGAAGCAGTTACAGATTGAATTGGATCACTATATGTATTTTTTTTCTAATACAAGATGTTTTCAGTTTATTTCTAAGGGAAATTTTGTATCATGAAATAAAATTTATAGTGAACTTTGTGTCTTTCGCTCCTTATAAACGTTTTCAGGGGGAACTTTGTGTCTTTCGCTCCTTATAAACGTTTTCAGGACAACATTCAGATTTTTATTAGAACTTGTGGAGATTCTGGAATAAAAGATTCAGGGATAGTACAACTATAGAGATGTGCCTAGTAATTCCAATTTCCAATCCTTTCCTCCTTTCGTAAGATAGGCCCTGTCCTCATGTCTTTGTTATCTGGAAACACGTCCCCAGGTGCTTCAGTACAGTCAATATTACCTGCCCCCACGTTGGACCAGGCACAGTAGGACGACGTGCTGTGCAGTTGATAAGAGATGGGTGAAGCCATAGTACCTACTCTCAAGGAGCTTATAGTTTGAGTTAAGTTCGATAAAAATTACAAGGGAAAAAGAAATGTTATAAACACTATTTTCATAACACTTTTGTTTCCAGAATGTGTTTGCTTGTTACCAGATTTGGCCTTCTTGTTTTAACGGGTGAAGGCTGGCAGAGGACATCAGTTTTCTGTTGAACAATTCATACATATTTTGATTCATAATTGCTTGCAGTCCCCACAGTGTAACAGCACTCATCGACGTCCACCCTGTCTCCCTATTCCCATTCCTCACCACGTCCACCTTCAGATTTACAGCCTTAGCAACCTGTGAGGCAGCTCTACCCTGTTTTAAAAGATTGCTATGTACAAGAAAATTTATAATATTTTGGCCTGCATAATAGTTTGATGTTTTCATTGTTTGCTTCTCAAGTAGCTCCTTTTAAGTGTCTTAAAAAGCAAGGACTATAACACCCAGAATAAAACCATACCCAAGGTGAATGGGGTGGGGGGGCATGGAGTAGAGACCCAATGCCCATCTGTAGACAATTGGACACACCCTCACAGAGGGGTCACAGGGAAGAGATGAGCCAAGCAGGATGCAGTATAGCACGGATGGAACACACATATTTCCTCTTAACTTTTTGTTGCTTCCTTCCCCCCACTATCATGACCTCAATTCTGCCTTACAAATCGGATTAGACCAGAGCATGCACACTGCTATAGATAAGAACCCGTAACACAGGGAATCCAGGATACATAAACCCCTCAGAGCCAACAAGGATAGTAGAGCTACCAGGAGAATTAGGGGAGGGGGAATCAATCACAAGGATCAATCTAGAACCCTTTCCCAGGGGGAAAAATAATGGAAAAGTGGGTGAGGGGCGACAGGACAATGTAAGATATGGAAAAAAATGATAACTTATCAAGGGTTTGGGAGGGAGGATGGGGGGAGAAATGGGGAGCTGATATCAGGGACTCAAGTGGGAAGAGAATATTTGAAAATGATGGCATAAGTGCAAATGTGCTTGACACATTGGAGGAATGTATGGATTATGATAGATATACGTGCTTCCAATAAAAGTTTTTTAAAAAAATAAAAGTAACAGCAACGATGTCCCTAAGGAATACCAAAAATAGACTTTGGGACCAGGGCTTGGCACCCCATCAGACTCGACCAGAAAACACTCCTAAAGGCCAAAAAACAGTCTGAGCTACAAGATTTTTTTGGTGGTAGTTGTCTTGTTTTGTTTTGTCAATGGCTTTTTGTTTTGTTTTCTTTTGTTGCTTGGTTTTGCTCTGCCTTGTTTTTTTGTATGTTATTCCCTCCCTAGGTCTGTCTAAATAAGATAGACTGGATGAATAATCTGGAGGAGAAAACAACAGGACCGACAGTACCAGGGGGACATGGAAGAGCGGGGAGGGAAAGGAAATGGTGTTAACAAACCCAGGGACAAGGGAACAAGTGATCCAAATCGATGGTGAGTAGGGTGTAGGAGGCCTGGTAGGGCTTGATCAAGGGTAATGTGACCGAGAGGAATTACTGTAACCCAAGTGAAGGCTAAGCATGATAGTGGGACAAGAGGAAAGTAAAAGGAAATAGAGGAAAGAGCTAGGAAGTAAAAGGCATTTATAGAGGTCTAAATAAAGACATACATCTGTAAATATATATAAGGAAGGGGAAATGGATCTATGTGCATATATTTATAGGTTTAGTATTAAGGTAGCAGATGGACATTGGGCCTCCACTCAAGTACTCCCTTAATGCAAGAATACTTTATTCTGTTAAACTGGCATTCCATGATGCTCCCCTTCCTGACACAATCACTGAAGACAAAGTGGGTACACAAGCAAATGTGGTGAAGAAAGCTGATGGAGTCTGGCTATCAAAAGATATAATGTCTGGGGTCTTAAAGACTTGAAGGTAAACAAGCGTGCCAAGGGAAGCCAGCCCCTAACACATCATTACGGGTCCGGTAGGTGCAATTGTACAGCGATAATAAGTAAAGATCATAGTAAAGTTATAGAGAGCATGAGAGATAGGAAGAGAAATATTGAAATAAATGGAGTCAGACACAATTCATAGTAGCATGCTCACCTCAGCCCCTGCTTGGTGGTCCACGTGGAGGGAGAGAGAGATATTTAATGCTAACCCAGGCTTTTATAGTCTCTGGGAACATGCAAGCCCCCTAATTACAGGTGAGAACCCACGTCACAAGAAGGGGCTGTGCTATTAGGAATACAGTAATGGGAGGGGGTGATCTAGGGGTATTCATGCAATAAGAAGAGGAGGAATTGGTATGCATGTGGCAAGATGGGCGGATCCTACATTTAGGATGGCAACTTAGCTTTGAATGTCACAGAACCAGTTTGACTTGTTCCCTGGCTCAACTGATAGAGATCATTATCAGTAGGGTGTGAGTGCTTGGTCACAAGCCTCAGGGAGAATTAGTTCATTGTCCCCAGCAGCAGGGAGCTAGGCCTACCCTGTAATCTGGCGACTAGCTGCCCTCAGGGAGGATGTCTGTAAGCATCTGACCTCCCCCCACACAAACAGCCACCTAGCTCAGAAGCAACAAAGCCCACATGGAAGAAGCACAGACCTGTGTGATCAGGAGGTGTTGAAGGGATCAGTTATCAAGCATCAAAGAACAAAAAATCATATCATTGTGTGCTCACCTCCCCGATAAGATCACTGAAGACAAATGGGTGCATAAGCAAAGGTGGTGAAGAAAGCTGATGGTGCCTGACTATTAAAAGATACAGCATCTGGGGTCTTAAAGGCTTGAAGGTAAACAAGCGGCCATCTAGCTCAGAAACAACAAAACCCACATGGAAGAAGCAAACCAGCCTGTGTGATCACGAAGGGATGAGGTATCAGGTATCAAAGAACAAAAAATCATATCATTGTGAATGAGGGGGAGTGCGGAGTGGGGACCCAAAGCCCATCTGTAGGCAACTGGACATCCCCTTACAGAAGGGTCATGGGGAGAAGACAAGCCAATCAGGGTCAGTATAGCAACGATGAAACATACAACTTTCCTCTAGTTCCTGAATGCTTCCTCTCCCCCACTATCATAATCCCAATTCTACTTTACAAATCTGGCTAGACCAGAGGAGGCACACTGGTACAGATAGGAACTGGAAACACAGAATCTAGGACAGATGACCCCTTCAGGACCAGTGGTGAGAGTGATAATATCAGGAGAGTGGAGGGAGGGTAGTATAGAGAGGGGGAACCGATTACAAGGGTCTCCATATAACCTCCTCCCTGGGGGATGAACAACAGAAAGGTGGGTGAAGGGAGACTCGGACAGTGTAAGATATGACAATAATAATTTATAAATTATGAAGGATTCATGAGAGAAGGGGAACGGGGAGGGAGGGAGAAAATGAGCTGATGCCAGGGGCTTATGTGGAAGCAAATGTTTTGAGAATGATGAGGGTAATGAATATACAAATGTGCTTTATTCAATTGATCTATGTATGGATTATGGTAAGAGTTGTACGAGCCCCCAATAAAATGATTGTTTTAAAAGCAAGCACTATAAATAAGAGATATGTAGTGCACCAGTATTAACTATTTGTTGAAATATGAGAAAGGTTAAGAAAACACTGGCATATCTAGTGTGAGGAGAGCATAATGTGGGTGCCAGTCGATGATATTTCCCTGGCAAATCATTCTTCTAGCTTCTGGCCCGGCATCTTGCCAACGTTAAGCAAGCTTCTCTTTCCCGCCAGTGCTTAGCAGTGGGCATTTCCTGGCACAACTCTCACAAGTGCCGCAAGAATAGGGCCAAGAGAATGGCCTCTCGTGACCCCTTTCGGGGTTCAAACAACTCTTTCACAGGTGTTGCCTAATTCATAACAGTAGCAAAATTAAAGTGATGAAGTAGCAACGAAAATAATTTATGGTTGGGAAGTCACCACACATGAGGAACTGTATGAAAGAGTTGCGGCATTAGGAAGGTTGAAAACTACTGCCCCATAAGAAGCAGAAGTCTGAGCTGGGACACCTATCTGCCAACACTAAAATTGCTCCTTTCCTAAGGTGACCAGACACCATTGACGGACAGGGGGGGGAGGGGCTGGGGTGTTCTTGATTAAAAATTTGGTCTATATGGAGCAACAAAAATGTTTATAGAACACAAAAATAGTACTGTAATATATTTTTAAAATTTCAACATAAGCACAATTTACAGATATAATACATTTTAAAAATTATGTATATAGTATTATTTTCTTCTCTGGCATATTCTCATTTGAGTGAATTTTTTTTAGTAGATTGCTGTCGTTGTTTAAAAGGTCATGAAATTTTTTACAAGAATTTGTTAAATTATATTTCACACATAAAATGGCTTTCAAAATCTCAACACTTAATTGTGATTTTTCTGATGTCCACACTTTATTTACCATATAAAAAATGCGTTCAGTCACATCATTAGTTCCTGGTAAGGACAGCGTGTATTCCACAATTTTTAGTGCAGTATTGTATGGAACATGGTTTGTTTCAAAATGATGAAATATTTCTACCCATGTGTTCTCTATTGTGATTTTTGCTGATGCCCAAGATTTAACCTTTTCCTTATCAATATATTTTTAATAATGATACTTCATTAAAAACATCATTTTTGGAAATATTACTATATGCAAAAATTTGAGTAATATGATCGAATGATTTTTGCATGGCGGGAAGAATGATATTTCAAAGCACTTGGAGACACAGAAACATAAAAGATATTTAAATACTGCTGCATCTTCCTCCAAAATACAGAAAGATTTTCGGAAAACAACTTATGGAGACGAATAAAAGAAATTAGCATTAGCGGAATAGCTGATTTGTTGACATCACTTGTTCAACTAGCACTAGCACGCAGTGCTACACGTAATGTGTATCATCTGAGAGACAGTTACAAAATGTTTTCGTCGTTGCCAATGCCAAAAAATGCCATTGTTCATTAAGTCCAAACAATGATGGTCGAATTCTAACAATTGATCAACAGTGCGAATTCTGGTAAGCAGTTCTCTATAATCAGTTCTCAACAATTATTTGTTATTATTAAAGTTTAACATTATAAAATTAACAAAAATAATATAAAACTCATATCCTGGCGAAATAGCCACATGGCAGCCGAAAATCGTACATTCCCTTCCCATTCTCCCGCCATTCCCTAGCTTGTGCATTCTTTCCAAAAATTGAGACTTTAAAAAAATGCTGCGGGACAAATTGTTAAAAATCAGGACTGTCCCACCAAAAGCGGGATGTCTGATCACCTTCTTTCCACACCTACACAGTTTGTTTGAGAGGAGGTAGCAAGAAGTACAGGACTCTAAGACTGGATGTGGGGATCTACTGAGGATCCAGAGGGCTGTCCTTGGGAAACAAGCATCATTGACATTATTTACAATGAGCTGGTCTGAACCAAGACCCTTATGAGAAAGTGCATTTTGCTCATTGACAGCACACTGTACGGCAGTCGTAGGAGTTCCACTAAGCACTTCCCCTGAGCCATAAGAAGGGGGCTAAACTGATAAAAGGGAGAAATATTAAATAAGTGATCAAAGAAAACTCAGAAAAAAATACGAGGAAAGGAAAAACAATGCAAAAATCAGCAGTCTTATGCAAGAGCTGCTCCTGCAGTCCAAGCTTGGCCAGTGAGGCCAAGCAAATGGCTCTGTGCTAGAGGGAAGGAGCTGGAGTTCTATGTGAGGAAAATCACGGCTCAGAAAGGGAAATCAATGCTCCCATCCCAGCACATGTATTAAAGGTGTTTATTCTTCAAAACTATACCAAACCACACACAACGCACACCCAAAGTTAAACAAGCGGCTTTCCTTCTTCTACCTGTATCAAGGATTCCATCTTGCTTGGACCCACAATCAATGGTCATGGAAGCAGCAGCAGCGATCATATGATGCACTGCATTGTGTAACACAGCACAAGACCTCTTTAAAGCGTTGAAAAGCAAGGAGATTGCATTGAAGATTAAGGTGCACCTACCCCAAGCCATGGTATTTTCAGTTGCTTCATACGCAGGTGAAAGTTGGACACTGAATAAGGAAGACAGTGGACACTGAATAAGGAAGAACTATGGTGTTGGCAAAGAATATTGAGAGTACCGTGGACTGCCAAAAGAACCAACAGATCTGTTTTGGAAGCGCAGCCAGAATGCTCCTCAGAGGCAAAGATGGCGAGACTTCCTCTAACATACTTTGGACATACTGTCAGGAGAGACCAGTCCCTGGAGACAGATAACAAGCTTGGTAAAGTAGAAGGACAGTGAAAAGAGGAAGGCCCTAGACAAGAGGGATTGACACAGTGGCTTCCACAATGGACTCCAGCACCAGAACAATGGGGAGACCAGCACAGGAGCAGGCTGTGTTTCATTGTTTACACAGAGCCGCTATGAGTTGGAACTGGCTCAACACCTAACAACCAGCACATATGTTTATAGCCCAGCTTTGCAGCTTGTCTTGAGTCTTACCGTCCAGAGCATTTCCTCCTGGCTCCATTCTTATTGGGGAGGTACGAAGTGGGAAATGGAGAGTAGTCGTGCCTACGCGAAATCGGTAAGATAAATTCCGTTGCTGTGCTTTATGTAAGAACCCTCGGTGCCATCGTGAGTTTAGTGCTGCTAACCCAAAGGTCTGAGCTTTAAACTGTGCTGCTGCTTTCCTGGAAAAACACCTGATGGTCTGCTTCCATAAAGATTTACAGCCTTCGAAACTAAGGTGAGTGGGCCTCACACCACAGTTGAGGGTTTACTGTTGCCAGCGGCCAAAGACATTGTTCGAGTTATGATCAGATATGAAGGTTACAAAATTGAGTGCAATTTCCTTACCTAACGACACTGTCCACAGAGGAATAGATGACATGTCTGCTGATATTCTTGATCAGGTAATCCAGGAAACAAAACCTTCTCCACTTTCAATATTTAGCATCCAGCTGAATCTACAGACGTTGCAAACTATTCCCAGTTACTGGTTTACGTGAGGTACATTAATGATGGCAACTTCAAACATGAGTTTCTTGTTTGCAAACCTCTTGAAACCAAATACATCGACTGCATGTGATATATTTGACACAACTGATTCATTTCTGAAAGAGAAGAAGATCTCTTGGGAAAAGTGTGTGGTGTTTACACAGATGGTGCTCCAGGTATGCTAGGAAGTCGATCTGCATGTCAACATTTAGTACGGAATGAGTCACCAAGTCATTGGAACTCACTGTATGATTCATTGGGAAATATTAGCAACAAAAACACTGCTACAACAGTTACAAGAATTAATGAAAAGCGTCATACATTCTGCCAATTTTGTAAAGGTGAGCACTTTAAATAGTCGACTGTTTTCACAGCTGTGCAACAAGTTGGATGCGCAGAATAATGCTCTGCTATTTCACACTGAAGTAAGATGGTTGTTGAGAGGAAAAGTTTTAAAATGTGTTTTTGAACTTCATGATGAACTCAAAATGTTTTTTAATCAGAAAGCAGGACCACAGTTCAAAGCACTTTTCTTTTCTTTTTAAAATCATTTTATTGGGGGCTCACACAACTCTTATCACAATCCACACATACGTCAATTGTACAAAGCACATTTCAAAGCACTTTTCAGTGATAAAAGTGAACCGCAGAAAAAAGCTTCTTGGTTGACATCTATGCCATCTTGAATGAGTTAAATTTATCACTGTAAGGACCAAATGCAACATGCCTTGATTTGTCTGTAAGGATCCAATCATTCCAAATGAAACTTCAGCGTTGGCACAAAAAAAAAAAGAAGAAGAGAAATTTTACATGGTGCCTACCTTATCTGCTTTCTTTGAGGAACATGACATTGAACCAGACGAAAGGATTATGATGGTAATTTCTGTGAAAGAACACTTGGACAAGCTTGCAGACAAAATTTCATCGTTGTTTCCAAATCTACCTGACACCCCACTTGCACTTGTCAGATGCCCATTTACAGTCAAAGTTGAAGATGTTCCTGAGACAGCACAAGAGGAGTTCATTGAACTTATTAACGACGACACAAAAAGAACTGATTTCTCTACAATGCCAGTTACAAAATTCTGGACCAAAGGTTTTCAGTCCTATCCTGTTCTGTCTGAGACGGTGTTGCACCTTCTTCCATTTCAAACAGCATGACTGTGAAACAGGGTTTTCCAGCTTGTTGGTTATCAAGTCTAGATACAGAAGTAGACTTGTTGTGGAAGATGATCTTTGTTGTGTTCTTGCAAAGACTGCCCCAAGAATTTTTGATCTGGTGAGAAAGAAGCTATCTCAACCTTGTACTGACGTTGGCTTTATACTGTTGCAAAATATAGCAAGTAGTTTACTGTTGCTCTATTAATACTGTTACCCATGCTACACCGTGCTCCAAGACAAAATTTCATTGATTTGTAATTAGAAATAAATATTTCACAATATATAATTATAATTGTTTTTGTTGATTAACCACTATGCTTTAATTATGTTCAATTTGTAACAATGAAGATACATCCTGCATATCAGATATTTACATGACGATTCATAACAGTAGCAAAATTACAGTTATGAAGTAGTAACGAAAATAATTTTATGGTTGGGGTGACCACAACATGAGAAACTGTATTAAAGGGTCGCAGGAAGGTTGAGAACCACTGGCCTAGAGGATGGTGTCCCACAGGAAATATGTATTCAGTTTTTAACCGGTGGATTGTGGGGGTGGCTGGTGCAGATGACACCCCGGGGGAAAGATCGCTGCTAGAACTCTGGGATTTGTTGCCAGCTCTGGATTCTCATCTCATCACACTGCCATCGAGTCGACGCTGACTCAGTGACCTTGTAGGACCAGATCGAATGGCCCCTGTGAGTTTCTGAGATGGCAACTCTTTACAGGAGTCTAAAGCCACATCCCCTGCCTCCCCTCACCTCCATCCCTTTCCCTGCTGAGTGGTTGGAGTTTTTGACCTTGAAGTTAGCAGCTCAAAAGGAAACAAACCTTCCACCACTAGGGATCCTTAGGATTGGATTAGAGATGTGCATTTGTGGCGATTAGATAGCTGGACTAAATTGAATAAGGTAAAGACTGGTGAGCAAATCGATTATGAAACCATTCGACTCTACAAGTGCCTCACTTTAGACCAGAGGTTCTCAACCGGTGGGTCGCGACTCCTTGGGGGGTGGGTGTCGATTGACCCTTCACCGGGGTCGCCCGATTCATAACAGAAGCAAAATTAAAGGTAAGTAGCAAAATTAAAGGTAAGAAGTAGCAACGAAAATAATTTCATGGTTGGGAGGGTCACCACAACATGAGGAACTGTATTAAAGGGTCGCGGTATCAAGAAGGTTGGGAACCACTGATTTAGACTATGACAACAGGGTGCGAAAAGGCTTGGAGCTCCAGCTACCTGGCTTTCCAGTTTGATTTCTCGGGAAGATCTGCACTCTGGCGGTATTGCCCAAGAAACAGCCGGCAGCCATGCCAAACCTGCAGCAGCCTCCAGAGGCTGCCGCTCGGTCTAGCCCGGGACGGCTAGACAGCACGCAGGACCACAAGCCCCGCCCCGCCCCGCCCCGCCCCTCAGACCTCCTCCCGCCTCCTCCGGAGGCCTTCGCTCCCAACACGCCCCGCGCCCTGGGCGCGGCGGTTAGACGTCAGTCAAGGGCACCTCCCACTCCTAGCTTTCTCCGAAGAAGAGCGCTCCTACCGAGCCTGGCGATTGGACGTTGCCGTCTGGCGTCATCCTCGCGCGTCCTCTCACTCCTCCCGGCTCTGTTCGGCGCGCTTGGGTTGAGCACAGCCCCTGGGAGCGCTTGCTTCCCGCTTCGCTGGGCCAACGCACCATGTTCCCGGCGGCCCCTTCCCCTCGGACCCCGGGTCCTGGAGCCCGAAGGGGCCCGCTTAGTGGCATCGGCCCCGGCTCCACGCCCCGGCCAGCAAGCAGGAAGGGGCTGCCGCTGGGGTCCGCAGTCAGTTCTCCTGTGCTTTTCTCGCCGGTAGGCCGGCGGAGCTCGCTGAGTTCACGGTAAGTGATCGTGCGTGGGTGAGTCTGACGACTGGCACGCTCATGGGTCTCGGTGCATTGGATGGATTAGTGTCTCTGTTATAAACGGGCGAGACAACCACATCATTAATAATTAAAGTCCTTATTAAACAGCTGGACCAAGAGTAGGCTCGCTCCTGGAAACCTCTAGATCCAGAGCAAAGAAAACTCCAACCTTTTTGTAGCTCAAAATTGGCTCTAGGGAAGGGATGTTCTAGCTATTATATTCTTTTCAGGTTGGCAGGGTAACACGGTTGGCAGAAACAGTACAGCTGCAGGTGTCAATTCAAGGCCTTACAAGATAGTATACATTTATTTATTGCTAATCGGGCAGGAGGGTTTGGGGACATCTGGGAAGAGTTAAGGTCTTGTTGGAGAGCAGGGTTAGGGAAGAGCAGGGGGGCTAACTGCTAGCAGGGGTTAAAGGCAGTTTGAAACAAGATGTAGCTCCTAATATTAGGCTAGGTTACTACAGTCTCCACAAGCCTTGGAAAATGGGCGAAATTCCACAGTATTGGGAAAACAGACCTCTCCCACCTGTGCCAGTTATTTCAGCTTCATCTTGGTTAATCTGTCAATAGAGTCATCACGTTGCATTTTTCATGGAAATTACTTTTGTGCTGAAGGGAAGAACAAACTATATGAATAATTGCTCACTACTCACGCTTTACTACTAGACTCTGAAGTAAATTACTTGGATTCTTACTATTGAAATGGGAATGATAATTTGATCCAGAGCCAGCTTCGTAAGGCCAAAGGAGTCGATATGAAATGCAGATGTAAAGTAATGACAGTAATGAGGACCTCGAACCTAGAAAAACCTGCTAAAATGCCTAACATCCCATGCTATTACTACCTCTGGTAACTAAAGGACTTTTAGCTACATTTCTCTTCGTAGCTAAATAACTAGGCTTTCCATAAGGAATGCAATTTTGTAACTAAGGGACAAGTGTGGAGCAACAACCCATACCCCTGCTCATTTTCATGATCAATCTACAACTTTGGGAGAAGGTGTCATCTATTTCTGAGTAGTTTCCTCAGAGCTTATTTATCAAAATTTGATTTTTCTTGGGTAATGGGCCTGGAGCTCATTCATGGCTGTGTTTGATTGATAAATTTTGGTAATATTTAAAAGGAAAAATTATTTTAAAATACACAACATCCTTAATTTTTTTATTCTTGATTTTGAAAAGTGCTCTTGGAATTGACACACAGTTTTGTTGTTTTTGAAAAATTCAGAATAAAAACGATGTTTTATTTAATTAAAAATAGACTTTTTTCCTGTTGGTCATTCAAAGAAAAATATTGTTGATGCTTCTGTAAAAACAAATCCCCTTTCTTATCCTCTTCTGTGGGATACAACCACTATGCCCACACAACTTAGCTACACCTGTACTTCCTTCAGTCTTATCTACTGGGCAAGGGCCATTACTTGCTCCTCCATCATCTGTCCATAGACAGCAGCCAACACTAGCGCAAACGGTTTTTTACTGAGCTACATAAACTGGAGCAGAAGCTGCACACACAATCATATTCTCTGACATACCTTCCAGGAGTCAGGTGGTGAATGCTTCGGAACACACTAGCATTCAGTCATCAAATGCAATTACAAAGCCACCAGAATGTCTCCTGAGCAGAAGACAATTTTAGTTCACATGAAGAAACGAGACAGAGTAGCTCAAACAAATGACTGAGTCACAGTCAAGGGAATTCTAAACAATGATACATGGGTGCTTGCACTGAATTGGGAGAAAGGTCATGAAAGTTGCAGATGAAATCCAGGAAGACACATTTTAAAAAGTAGAAGAATACAGGAAAACAATACGAGAGCAAACTAAGTAATCGAAAAAATGAGAAACTATATAAAACCAGCAAATAGAAGTTCAGAAGTTTAATAAGACTTCAAAAATGGGTACTATATTGAAAGGGCATATCACTGGAAGAACAAAATTAAGCTTGAAGACAAATCTCTGTTAAAATTTTTAAATTTATTTTTAAATCATTTTATTAGGGGCTCATATAACTCTTGTCACAATCCATACATAAATCAATTGTGTAAAGCACATTTGTACATTCATTGCCCTCATCATTCTCAAAACATTTTCTCTACACCCAAGCCCCTGGCATCAGCTCCTCATTTTTTTTCTCTCCCTCACCGCTCTCCCTGCCTTCTTGAGCCCTTGATAATTTATAAAGTATTATTTTGTCATATCATGCCCTGTCCGACATCTCCCTTCACCCATTTTTCTGTTGTCCATCCCCCAGGGAGGAGGTCACATGTAGATCCTTGTAATCGGTTCCCTCTTTCCAACCCACTCTCCATCTACGCTCCCAGTATCGCCACTCACACCCCTGGTCCTGAAGGGATCATCTACCCTGGATTCCCTGTGCCTCCAGCTCCTATCTGCACCAGTGTACTTCCTCTGATCTAGCCAGACTTGCAAGGGAGAATTCGGATCATGGTAGTGGGGGGAGGAAATGTTTAGGAACTAGGGGAAAGTTGTATGTTTCAGCGTTGCTACATGACGCCCTGACTGGCTCGTCTCCTCCCAAGACCCTTCTGTAAGAGGATGTCCAGTGGCCTACAAATGGGCTTTGGGTCTGCACACCGCACTACCCCCCCTCATTCACAATGATGTGATTTTTTGTTCTGATGATGCCTGATACCTGATCCCTTCGACACCTTGCGATAGCACAGGCTGGTGTGCTTCTTCCATGTGGGCTTTGTTGCTTCTGAGCTAGATGGCTGCTTGTCTACCTTCAAGCCTTTAAGCCCCCAGACGCTATATCTTTTGATAGCCCGACACCATCAGCTTTCTTCACATTTGCTTATTTACCCGCTTTGTCTTCAGTGGTTGTGTTGGGAAGATGAGCATCTTAGAATGCCCATTTAATAGAAGAAAGTATTCTTGCATTGAGGGAGTACTTGAGTGGAGGCCCAATGTCCATCTGCTACCTTAATACTAAACCTATAAATATTTGCACATAGATCTATTTCCGCATCATATGTAAATATATTTACATATGTACATGCTTTTATTTAGACCTCTATAAATGCCCTTTGCCTCCTAGCTCTTTCCTCTATATCCTTTGGCTTTCCTCTTGTCCTACTATCATGCTCAGCCTTCATTTGGGTTTCAGTAATTCCTCTTGGTTACATTACTCTTGATCATGCCCCATCAGGCCTTCTATACCCTCCTCACCACCGATTTGGATCACTTGTTCCCTTGGAAGACAAATCTCTTAATACTAACCTGCTAGAGGAATAATCAGGGAGGAAAAAAGATTTTTTTAAAGCCTAAGAGTTATATGGGACACATCAAGTAGAAATAACTTACATGTTACCTGAATCCCAGAACAGAAAGAGAAAATTGTTGATGCACTGTTGAAAGAAAACTTCTCTAATATCATGAAAGATGAGAAAGTTTGCAATCAAGAAGCTGAGTAAATGTCCAAACAGGATAAACTCCCAAAAGAAAATCACCAGCACATATAATCACTTTCCAATACCAGAGAATCATATACCCAGAAAAATTGCCACACATATACAATGCTGAAATTTGGACATTTCCCAATAAACCAATTAAAGGAATTTTCAGCAACCAGGCAACCTAACAAGAAGTACAAGGACGCTCCTTAGAGAACCAGCAGTGCAGACAGCTAACTGATTAACACGTGACAGAGCCATTCAGACAGTAGCCTAGATACGATGGATCCAAAGTAGTAAAGCAAACCTATTAGACTGAAAGAAAAGAGAGAACAGGTATCAATTTGTAGTGAAGAGAATTACAAAATAAGGGAATGGTGTAGTGGCAGAACTCCCAAAAGGAGAGCAAGTCAAGTAGGTTTCAAGAACTTAGGGGAAGTGGGGGGGGGGGGCAGTATCCCAAAGGGAGATTGGTAAAGAATAATGGAGGCGAGGGAGAACACTAGCGGAGTGCCAGAGTTAAGGCAAAGGGGACACATTACATGCACAATCCTGAAGTAACATTGATCTATACGCAGATGCATGGCAGGCATGTGGACTGAGCAGGTATATTAGGACGAGTAGGACAGATATTTGTACATGGGTATTTACCTTTGTTGCAACTATATTCACGGATGCAGTGGAGTATAACTTAAAAAAGCAAAAAACCAAACTCAACTGCCACCAAGTTGATGTCAACACATAGCAACCCTGCAGGACAGGGACGAATTGCCCCAGTGAGTTTCTGAGATTAATTCTTTACAGGAGTAGAAAGCCCCATCTTGCTCCCTGGGAGCGGCTGGTGGTTTTGAACTGCTGCCCTTGTGTTTAGCATCCCAGTGTATAACCATCATGCCACCAGGGCTCCTGCAGTGGAGTGTATAGGTGCCAGAAGTATGATAAATTCTTAGACATAGCCAGGCACCTTGGAGGAATGGGTCTGGGATCTCAGGACCATGGGCTCAGAGGACACCACGGTCAATTGACATAACATAGTCCACAAAGTCTACATCCTACTTTGGTGAGTAGTGACTGAGGTCTAAAGACCTGTGAACTTAAGGGCAACTATTGGTCTCACATCTCGAGGAAAAAAGTGAAAAAAATTGAAGGCACATGGAATGGACTAACGAACCACGTGAACATCATCAATATCTATAACCCTGAGGACAGAAGAACTCTATGGTGTCCACCTGTCATTAGCAACCACTCTGAAAGGAATCACATCACAAGGGGCTGGATAGAAATTGATGAGTGGAAAAAGATATTAATCAAAAATAAAAATGATCAGATGCAAGGTTTTCTGGTTCAGTATAAACTGGTTGGACCTCCAAGACTTGGTCACCCTTCTGGTCTGGACCTGAACTCCCCCTTGTGGCATATTTTTCAGCCAAACTATAGGCCCATAAGGGGATAATAATTTTGGTGTGTGCCCACCTTAAAATAATTGGCCATTTGGCATCGAGGGGTCAGCATTTACCCAAGGACAAGTTCAGAAGAATTAGGAAAGGAGGAGGAATGGAGTTGGGAAACATGGGGATTACATGGAAGGGATTACAGAGAATGAAATGAAATCATGTATATAAAACACGGAATGTAAAAGTGATTTGCTCTGTAAACCTTCACCCAATTCACAATAAAACTTTAAAACAACACCATTCTACATGTAGATTCCACATACAGATTATTCTTTGTGGGCATTTCTTCATTTTGTCCAAATTATAAGAGATAAGGAGCCTTGGTTGCACCATCAGATGAAATTAGGCTGCCAGCCACAGAGTCGACAGTTGAAATCCACCAAGAGAAAGATTAGACTATCGATCCTTTAAAGATTTAAAGCCTCAGAAACCCTACATGTAAAAACACTGAAAGTAAAAATGGACAGATAGTCTTAGAATTCAGAGCTGGACAAGAGTTTAAGGCAGCCCACTGTTTCCCAAAGTGGACAGTACTGCCCTCTTGGAAGCGCTGCAACAGTGTAGGCCACCGCAAAAGCAGGTTCCTGCATTTTTCACATAAACGTTTGTAATTGCGATGGTGGCACCAAGTGTGGCTGTCTTCTTTTGCTTTTCCCCTTAAAAAGAGTCAGGGGACCTATGATCTAACCCAATGTTTATAAAATTCTGATTCCACATATGATAAACTTTGATACTTCATATTCTGTTTTCGAAAATGACTGAAACCCTCAATCTGACATGCTGTTTGCAAAACAAACAAATCTACCTTTGGAATACCACAGGAATGCTCCTGGGAAGCACGGATGGGGAGACTTGGTCTCATGTACTTTGTGCTGCCATCGGGAGAGACCTTCTTTCTGGGAAAGAAAGACCACTCATGGGAAAGCGCAGGGGCAGAACAAGAAGGAGATCCTGGCCGAGGTGAACTGACCAGTGGTTGCCACAATGAGCTCAAACCTAACAATTGGAAGAACCTTGCTTGACTAGACAATGTTTTATGTTGTACGTGGGTCTGTGAATCAGAAGGGACTTGATGGCGTCTATCAACAGTCCAACCTTCGTATTCGACAGCTAAGGAAGCAGAATTATAAGAAGTTCAAATGACTAGAGCCATGCATCTAATTACGTGTGTGTATTAAATTACTAGTGTATACATATATACACACTAAAACTGTATGTCTATCAGTTTTCCTAAGTCCTGCGAGTACTTTTTAAAAGTGAAAAAGACATTTAATTGCACAAGTATACATATGTTAGTGTTCTGTTATCATACCTCTTATTCCTTCTTATTTATCAAAGGTGTCTTTTGATGGTAAGTTGTGTACTTGCAAATCAGGATTATGGAAAATGTATATTATGAATGAAGTCTGGTCTCCTTTCCTTAGAGGCACACCTACACGAATGTTCCTACACCACTCGATAACTGAGTCCGTGAACTATGAGGTGAAAACCTTTGGATCTTCTCTCCCTGTTAAAATTATGGAAGCCCTAACGTTGTCTGAAGGTAGGTCTCATCTCTTTCCATTTACCTCTGCTAGTAGGTTACCATGAAGCCTGTGTCTGAGTTCGTCGTCAAAATTGACAGAATCTGTAGTTTATCTATATTTAAATGGAGAGAAAGATTCACTGTCATTGAGAAGTATAAACTTGAGAAGCAGAATTAGTTTACTCTAGCAATCAGATTAGATCTTTAATGACTTTAACTCCTGCATGTCTAAAATTCAATTTGACGTTAGAAGTAAACAAGTTTATCGTTCACAAACAAACCAGTCCCTCCACTACTGTGTTAATGTAGTGAGATCAAGTTCTGTCTCCATCAGACTACATGCACCCTTACATCTGTTCACACCGATTCTCGATGCTATTAGTGTAGTGTGCATTTAGAAGATTCTGTTAGCAGAGACTAAAGAGTAGGTGTTCGGAGAAATAGATTCAGAAAGGCAACATTGAGGATGAAGGCCTGGTTAACAGGGAGATCCAACTTCCTGGTGGTGGAGTGAGTTTTGCGTTACTACATGCTTACTTACAGAAATCAAGTCATTCTTCATAATAAAGGTAGACTTTTTGGAAAGGCGGTGGTTGTCTTGCGTTGAGTGGCGCTCCTCCTCAGGGTTCCTAGGGTGTAATCTACACGGGAACCGTGGCCAGGGCTTTCTCCCGCGGAGCTGCTGTGTCTGTCTGAACCGCCAACATTTGTTACTGACTGACCGTATCACGGTTCTAGCCATCGTGCCACCTTAGGGGTGAGGGCAGATCTTTTGTTTTTAATGATGATAATTCTTGAATTTCTTTTGTGAAATAATTTTTAGGGGGTGGTATTTGTTAATTATTTTTGTGAAATATGAGAATAAAAATGTTGGTGTAAGGAAATTGTGACAGTTTTTCATATGCTTGCTTTAAGATTAATTGTGGACTTAATTTTCTTATTTAGTTGATGATCAACTGACTGCTCACATAGATGAAAGTGGCTGGGCTTCTCTGGTCTGCAAGGAGAAACTCATTATTTGGAAGATTGGTCCGTCCCCTATTACAAAGGTAATGTCTCCTTAGAGAGCTATAAGGAGATAGAAGAGAGGGATACCAGTTGGTTCTTGATTTTTATCCTAATTTTTTAGGGCTATTGGAGGGTAGCAATCTGAATCTACTTGAGCATTATATATTTGAATTTTCATAGTGATATGAAATGCTGAACATGCACACACATCTGTGTGTACAGAGGAAAACTGCTCACCTTTAGTAATTTTTAAACAAGATCCATGCCATTTATACTTAATAAGTTACAAACACTGGGATTTGTAGTGAATGTCATGCTAATTGGTCTGCATGAACTATAAGCAGAACTGCTATCCAAATAAGTTAATAGTCTAAATTTACTAAGAAGAAAGTACTGTGTTTCCTGAAGCTAGTGAATGGTACTTAATTAAATTTAAAAATTATGAATTACTGTTTTAATTTCCAATTATTTTCCAGCAGAGGAATGTTTTCTAGCAGGTGACTTATCCTCAGGAACTTCTCCTGTTTGTTACAGCCTAGATGTACTTTCTTGAATCGCTCCTTATTCACTGGTTCATTGTTCCTTTGGAACTCGGGTTCTCACACACCTGAGTGCTTCAAGTCTTCTTTCTCTGCGTCCCCTGCCCGGAAAGTAGTTGTTGTAGTTAGGCACAAGAAATGAGGGTGGAGTCTTGGGTGGGGATTGAGGGCAACTGGAGCATGCAGAGTTAATAGAGGAAACTTGATATTTGGCTGAGAGTCTTAAATGTTTTCTAGAAAACACAGTACAGTTAATCCAAAGTCATGCAAATTTTAAATGTCAGATAACAAAGCAAGACTAGAATGGAAAAGCTCCAGCAGTAACTTGGGCTGTTCTCTTAGCCTGTGCACTTTAACTTGGGAAGCAATTCTACCAATTGATACTGAACATCCAGTCTAGCCTGTAAGCTTTCCTTATTTTATCTCTCTTAAGATACATTGTTTTAAACTTACTGAAAACTGGATCAGGAAGATATGTGAGAAGAAGGAGTATTTGTAGAATTGTATTTCCAGCAATGAATCAGAATTAAATAGTTCAGAGCAAGAACAAGAAAATAGGGGAGTCGGACATATTTGGGGAGGGGATTAAAAAAAAGATTTTTTTGTATGACAGGTTTTCTGTTTGCATGTCCTTGACAGTTATCTGTGTGTAAAGAGCTTCAGCTGCCAACTAGTGATTTCCATTCGAGTGCGGACTTAGTGGCTCTCTCTTACTCTGCCAGCTCAGGAGAAGCACATTCTATCCAGGTAGGTAACTTGAATGCTGTTGAAATACACTTTTAAACTAAGGGAGTTCTAAACTTGAAGGAATCCAGTTTGATCCAATTTCAAGGCTTAACTATAAAGCTACAGAATTCAAGACACTGTAGTATTGGCAAAAAAAATAGGTCAATGAACAGAATAGAATACAGACATAAACCCACAGATACATATTTGATCTTGAACAAAAGTGCAAAAGCAGCATAACATTTCTTTTTAATTTTTATAGCACAGCATTTCAACATAAGATATTGGAACAATCAGTTATCCGTATGCAAAAAAATAAAATTTTACCCGAATTTCCTAATTTATGCAAAAAGTAACTCAAAATGGATCTGAGAAATAAATGTGAAATGTAAAACTATAAAATTAAAAACTCTTGAGATAACGGTAAGAAAACACAAACCTCAGTTTTTTAAAAAGGGGTAGAATTTGAATGAACACTGTTACAGAGGATAGAAATTCAGCAAATGGGGAGAGGTTCAATATCATGAAACATTAAGGACATAAAAATTCAATAAGACAGCACCTATGGTGGCTGCTGCTGTGTCTCTCGCCGTCGTTAGGTGCTGTCTAATTGGTTTTAACTCATCGCAGCCTTTTGCCCAGCAGCATGGGACACTGCCTGGTCCTGAGCCATCCTCACCGTTGTTCTTATGTGTGAGCCCATGCTGCAGCCCTGGGTTAACCCATCTTGATGAGTGGCTTCTTTTTCACTGCCTTCCGCTTTACCAAGCACGTTGTTCTCTGGAAGCTGGTCTCATGAGAACACGTCCAAGGTACATGAGACGAAGCCTAACCAACCTTGCTTCTACTTTTTGCAAGACAGATTTGGGTGTTTACTTTTGGAAGCCTTCGATACTTTCCAGTCTTTGCCTGCATTATAATTCAAATGCATAGATTCTTCTTTGGTCTTCCTTATCCATTGTCCAACTGTCACATGTATGTGAGGTGATTGCAAATACCATGCTTTTGATTCAGGCTCACCGTGGTGCTCAGTGATAGTATTATTGCTCTTTAGCACATTAAAGGGGTCTTGTGTAGTAGATTTACCCAACGCAATATTTGTCTCATTTCTTGACTGTTGTTTCCATGAGCATTAATTGTGGATCCATACAAGATGAAATCCTTGACAACTTCTATCTTCTACTTATCACAGGGTTAACTCTTGATCCTGTTGTAAAGAGTTTGGTATCCTTTACATTTAGTTACAATCCCACTGAAGACTGTAGTCATTAGCAAGCATTTCAACTTCCACTTTCAGCAAGCAAAGTTGTGTCATCTGCATATCGCAGGTTAATAAGCCTTCCTCTAGTCTTGATGCTTTGTTCTTCATATAGTTCAACTTCTCAGATTATCTGTTCAGCATACAGATTGAATAAATATGGTAAATCTGCCACACATTTTTCCCCCTGATTTTAAACCACTCAACATTCGCTTGTTCTGTTCCAATGACTGCCTCCTGGTCCACGTTCAGGTCCTGCATGAGCACAGTCAAATGCTGTGGATCCCCACGCTTTTTAGGGTGGTTCATAGTTTGTTATGATCCACATAGTCAAATGCCTTTGCATAATCAATAAAACACAAGTAAACATCTCTGATAATCTCTGCTGTGAACCAATACCCATCTCACATGGGTCTTCGGAATCTGACTTGAATTTCTGGCAGCTCACTGACAATGTACTTACTTCTTTAGCCATTCTTGAATGACCTTAACAAAGCTTTATTCATGGTTTTAATGGTATGATGCACTAATTTCTGCATCGTGTTGAGCCACCTTTCTTCCAGTCAGTCCGTTGGTCTTCTAGATTTCTTGGCAAAGACTAGTGAGGGCTTTTTGTCCTTTATCAGCTTGCTGAAACATTTTAATTGGTGTTCCATCAATTCTTGGAGCCTTAATTTTTTTCAAATGCTTTCAATGCAGCTTGGACTTTTTCCTTTAGTTACCATTGATTCTTGATATTCTACCTCTTGAAATGACTGAATGTTGGTCATGTCTTTTGCTACAGTCACTGTGTAATTTATTTTATCTTTTCATGCTTCCCACATCATTCAGTCTTTTGTCCATAGAATCTTTGAATATTGCAACTCGAGATTTGAATTTTTTCCCTACAGTTCTTTCAGCTTAAACTATTCTGAGTGATTTCCTCTTTAGTTTTCCAATTCCTGATCTTGGCACACTTCCTTTTAATATTTTATTTTCTTGAGCTGATTTTTGCATATTGCAGGTTTAAAATTTCCTGGTCAGGTTTTTACTTCATTGTTTTTTTCCATTCGTTGTAGCTACAGGACAATCAAGAGCAAGTTTCAGAGTCTCTTTTGACAACCACCTTGACCTTCTCTCCATTTCCTGTCTTCATTATGACCTTTTGTTTTCTTGATGGCTCCAACAATGGGCTCCCACAAGAATAAAAATGGCCTTTTGTTCTTGATGTCCTCCTACAGCTCATTAAGTGCTCTGTCATTAGTGTTCAGTGATTCACATCTGTTCTTGAGATGTTCTTGAAATTTATGTGGGATGTACTCAAGGTTGTAGTTTGGATCTTGTCGACTTGTTTAATTTTCTCCAACTCTGAACTGAACTTACATACGAGCAATTGATGGTCTGTTCCATAATCAGCCCCTAGCTTGTTTTGACTGTTGCTATTTAGCTGCTCAATTGTTGCGCCCACAGATGTAATTAATTTGATCCCTGTGTGTTTCATCTGGAGAAGTCCACATCTTTTATGTTACTCCGGTAATTCAGACATACTGTTTTTGAATCATTCATTTGTGAAGGAACATAATTGTGTTGCGTTTATTTCAAGACTGTTGCTGTCATGGTTGCCACCAGAGAAGGATCGATCCGCTATTGGCCAAACCTTGCTCATGAAGACACCTACACAGAGACATGTGTAGATTTGGGAGGTGACAAGACTTGCAGTTTTCTAACAGCAGTGCAGGTAAGCTGTGATTTGCTGTGTAAATAGGACTTAAATGACGAAAAATTTAGGGTTTTCAACAGACCAACTGTAAGGACCCAGGATTTAAACAGTAAGCCAAAGGGAAGTTCATCTTATAGAACTCTAACATATCAATCTCAGAAAGTAGTCAGTGGTCTAAGTTTCTATCAGAAATATTGTAGGAGAGTGGTGTAAAAATCCTTCGACACTATAAAGAATAGTTGGTAGATTTATATTCAGTAAGATCACCAAATAAATAAAAAAACCAATGCTTGATTTATTAAACTGCAATATAGTAAACCTAAAATTTAAAAATCATAATTAAAAAATTTTTTAATACAGAATTAATACTAAGTGAATTGATTCTAAAGTACATTTTAAAATATCCTGCTCTCATTTTTTATTCTTTTATATATGTGTTAATGTGCAGACTGCTTTTCTGTATGTGAAAACCTTTATGGTTAATTAACAAAAAAATGTTTAGTGTCATGTGTTTAACTAACCTGATTTCATAATATTTGCTCACAGGGAGGAAGCTTTATTTTGTCCTCATCAGGAAGCCAGCTCATTCGCTTGATACCTGAAAGTTTAGGAAAGATTCATCAGCATGTTCTCCCTCAAGGCCAAGGCATGCTCTCCAGCATTGGTCGGAGAGTGTCTTCTCTTTTGGGAATTTTGTCTACCAGTAGTGATCTCACAGTAAGTACAGAATAGCTGCTTTGTAAGCTTGATTCTTAGTGCGATCAGTAAGTTGGTCGTTTCCTGTGAAGTCTGGATTGCCTCTCCCGCGAGCGGTGCTGTGCCTGAAGAGAACTTGCCATCTTGCCACTGAATCGCTTTACTGTGCTGATTCAATGAGTCCATGCTAATCTGCCCTCCTTTCACCTGGCAGCTTTCATAGTGTAAATCGGAGGGGGTTTTTCACTTTTGTGAATTAGATAAGGTTTTACAGACAGATTTACATATAAGTACCTTTTTTTTGGAATTAAACTATTTCATAGTATTCTAAAGTATTTCCTAGGAGTTTCATTCTCTAGACTGAATCATGTTCTCTAGTTCTATGATTCCAGCTATCTGTGTAGGCAACTCAGTCTACATCGATGAGGGAGTTTTGAAAATTTTATGGAAAAATTCCATTATCCAAATCCAGTTCACTTGAGTTCCTGAAGTCCGTTTATATACGCTTCCAGAAAGGTTGACGGCAACTAAATCTACCCAGTCTCTGCTTGGTGCTAAGTAAGGGCTCCTGGTTTACCATCACGTCTGATCTGCTCGGATTACTACTCAAACAGCCATAAAACAGACGCAATATGAACTCAGAGAAATAGTCTAGTCGTATTAGAGCCTAGTAGTCATAAATCTGATGTTCTTTCCTCCTCTCCGTACAGCTTTCGAGCGTCTTTTGGGATAGAGAGCGATCAAGCTTCTATAGTCTGACAAGTTCGAGCATCAGCAAGTGGGAGTTAGATGATTCTTCAGAAAAACAAGCACACAGTTGGGATTTAAATAGAGCCCTGAAAGAAAACGTTGCTGATGCTATCTGGGTAAGAAGTGGAGTTATTCACATCTGTACTTCAGCTTAAGGCTTTGCTCGTTTGATAATGCTGCTTCTCTCAGTTGCTTTATCGCTTTGAACACTTTTTCATGTAATGAACAAAAGTGTATTAACATTTGTTATGCAGAAATGCATATTCATTGGACGGGAAATCACTGCTTTATTTAATAGTGTTTAAATTTTTCTACATTTATTCTCAACAAATGTTTCTGTTACTAAGAGTGACTAGTCCTGAGGTTACAAAAGTGACAAATGATTCCTATATTCAAGTTGCTTACGATTTGATATTTTCTTATAGGGATCTGAAAGTAACTATGAAGCTATTAAAGAAGGTGTCAACATTCGATATTTGGATCTGAAGCAGAACTGGTAAGCAGTTAATTTATCATAAAGAATAAAAATAGTAGCTCAGAAAAATAAATGCATGTTTCACAACTCTGTAATATATCGAAACCATTGAATTGGTTTTGTACATGTGTTATATTTCAATAAGATTGAGTGAGCATTGCTTGAAAATGGACAGTCTTATTCTCTCTTGTGTTGATCTTATGTCCTCTATTAAGCTTTGCTAAAAGACCTCGCTAATGTTTATCTTGTGATACTAATGCATTTTAGAAACCGGCCATTTTCAGCCTGGCGGCATATAGCCTCCGCTTTCTGTCTGATCTAGTGAGAGGAGTATCTCTTCTGCTCTCACAGCTAGGATGTCTTTCTCTTCACTGCTAAGAGCCTTGTAAGGCCCTCTCATTTTGAGTCTGGCTGCTAAATGCAGGGCCGGCAGCATAAAACCACCCGCGGCTCCGCAGGAGAAAGAGGGGCCTCTCTATTTCTGTACGGAGTTAGAGCCTTGGGTGAGGGAGGGGCATAAAGAGGAGCTGCTACCAAGGCCTCTGCTAGAAAGAAGATGTTTTGGAAATGTTGAGGATAACATGTACAAGTGTGCTGAATACCACTGAGTGATGGATTATCATAAGACTTGTAAGCGCCCCTCCAAAAATTATTAATAAGTAAATAAATAAATGGATGCTCAAACTGAGAACAAAGGGTGACAGTCTCTCAGAGTCACAGGGGCAGTTCCGCCCTGTCCCGCGGACTCGCTGCGAGTTGGCATTGATTCACGAGTGCTGTCGTGAGTGCTCTGGCCGTTCTCCTCTGTAAAGATCCTTGACATCCTGCTCCCAACCCCTCGTCAGTTGCTAAGGAAGCTTTTAGGAAGCTGACTTTTGTGGCTACACTGAATGAAAGAAGTGAAGATGGTGTCCTGGGGGTACATGTTGGAACTGCATTATGATGTTCCCTATAAACATGCCCTCCCTCAGTGGTATTTAAGATCTTAGGTTAGTCTGAAGAAGCTACTTTTTCCTGTATTTTATCTGAATGTTTATATTGTGGAGGATCTACATTTAAAAGAAAAACACAGATTTACTAGTTTGGAAGTGTACAGTATAGTCTTTGTTATATTATGTGAATTATGAAACAATTCTTGCCTCCTGTTCTGAGTTGCCCCTTAGCCACTAACATAAACTCACTGGCTTCAATGGGCCCTATAGAACCTTTTGTGTTGTCATTGTCAGTTCAGTTCCACATAGGTAGCACTTAAAATGGCATATTGCTCAAGGTCGACCCTTTTTGTTAGTTAAGCTGGACTTTGGTTTTCAGATAACTTTCGGAGATATTTTGGGTTTCCAGCTTAAAGATTATGTCAGGGTAGTAGATCATCCATCCCCCTTGGCTCCAGAGAATCTGGAGTGCATGAGAATTTGAAATTCTGTTCTGCATTTTCTTTCTTTTGATCAGGATTCTTTTACAGAATCTTTGGTTAATATGTTCAGCAATGGCTGCTGGCCACTCCCCCGCTCTTCTGATCCCATGGCAGAGGGCAGAGGAGGCAGCTGCTCCTTGAGGCTGTTAGCCACATACTCCATCCCCTCCTAATGCTGGCTCTTCTTCCTCTCTTGCTCCAGGCGAAAGGGGCGATGGCCTCTTGAAAACGCTAAAGACCTGGGCACTACACAGCAAACTAGGAGTCACACAGGAGCACTGAACACGTCATCAGACCCATTACGAGAATGTCTTAGGGGTCCGTGACCCTGAATTTCCAAACCATGAAATCGCATCCCAAGAGCTGTTGAGCAAATAGATGTTTAGTTATATAATCAGCCCCAGCAGCTACTCAGTTTTGTTATGAACAATCTATTCCACAGGTTAAGTCAACTCAGCCTTTTATGTCCATTTATTGACAGCACTTAAAGTAAGCACCTGTACAACTATAACAAAGCAGTGTAATTTTTCCATCTCTACAAACCAAACATCAGCACTCCAACAACGTTTATACTCCCCTCCCCCCTTATTTCTGCCCTGGTTGTTGTTATTAGGCCATTGTGTCGATTCTGATTCATAGTGGCCATGTGCAAACACAACTCAACATTGCCCGCTCCTGCGCCATCCTCACAATTGTGCCTAGGCTTGAGCCAATTGCAGCCACTGTGTCAGTCCATCTTACTGAGGGCCTTCCTCTTGTTCGCGGTCCCTCTACTTTACGTACAGTGCCCTTCTTGAGGGGCTGTTCTTCCCAGACAGCATGTCCAAAATATATTAGATGAAGTTGCGCCATCCTTGCCTCTAAGGAAACTCACTCTAGCCATACTTCTTCCAAAACAGATTTATATGTTTTGGCAGTTGATGGTACTTGGGATATTCTGTAGCACCACAATTCAGATGCATCGGTTCTTCTTGGGTCTTACTTATTCAATGTCCAACTTCCACACGCATATATGAAGCTAGTGAAAATACCATGGCTTGGGTCAGGTGCGCCTTAGTCCTCAGAGTAACATCCTTGCTCTTCATTACTCTGTAGAGGTTTTGTGTGGCAGATATACCCAGGTGCAGCACGTCTTTTGATCTCTTGACCCTTGGTTCCATGAGCATTAATTGTCTGCCCTACCTGTTCAGCCTGCTTGTCTATCCAAGCTTTTACTCGCAGATCACCTCTGTTGCAGGCTTGTATATTGCAATATGTACCTCTGTTGCATTTAATTCTTGCCAAATCTGGTATTTTGCCTTGCCTCCGTCATATTTTGCCAGCTTCCCTCAAATTGTTTATTGCCTTTCTACTTCACTGGAGTTGATACCTGTCTACTCTCTCATCTGTGACTTCCTCTCTTCCCACTCCTGGTAACCATCAAAAAATGTCTCTTTTTATTGGTAGAAGCTTTATTTATTTATTTTTTGGTAGAAGCAGCTTTGTTTTATTTGTAAATCCACCCGTTTTGCTAACATATATTTTAAGATTGTAAACACAAATATAGTCGGCAGAGACAATACCAGTAAGCTGAAACTGATGCACAGAATTGCTTTCCTGCAAGCTATCCTCCTTAATGCCCTCTCAACCCAAATATGAAAATACTTTTACACAAAACACTGGGGAACAGTCCAGTTTAACTCTTCATTACCTAAACTCTTGACTAGACGTTAACTTTGAAGATACTATTTCTCCTTAATTAAGAGGTATGTGATCATAACATGGCACAAGCCAAATATAAAAGGTTCCTTGGCTCCCCCCCCCCCCAACTTGGCTTTTTTTTTTTTTCCCCCGAGCCGGCGCGCCAAACTTGGCTTTTTACAATACTGTTCACATACATTATTTATCCTTTAGTGAATGATTTCACTCAGTAGGTGTCCTTCACGTTCATCCATGTTAAGAGGTGCTTCACAGATTCATCATTATTCTTTAACACGTGTAACCTATTAAGAATATGCACCAAAGTTTATCCATTTTCCTACCAGTGGCGTTTAGGTTGTTTTTGTCTCTTAGCTATTGTGAGTAGTGCTACACTCGGAATGAGTGTACCTACAGTTATTTGTGTCATGGCTCTTATTTCTCTAAGGTATATACCAAATAGAGGTATTGCTGGGTCGTGTAGTATCTCTTGTCTTGTGTGGAGGGACATGACTGTTGTTCTGCTGTGTAATATTTCTCTTAGACTACTGTTACCATCAATAACCTCTTCTTTACACTTTTTGAAACTATATGAGTTATCAAAAAGATAGAAATACAGTATTTCTGTATTTTTAATAAACTGTTTAATTAAATATAAGTTATCTGTTTTCATTCGTGTTTCCCAGACTTTGAGAAATTTAGGACTGCTGGTCCCTGGTGGTGCAGTGGTTATGTTGAACTGCTAACCGCAAGGTCAGCAGATTGAAACTGCCGGCCGCTCCATGGGAGAAAGACGGGGCTTTCTACTCCCATAAAGAGTGACAGTCTGGGAATGTCACAGAGGTCCTTTTACCTCCTCTGCCCTGTAGGCTTGCTGGGAGTCGTCGTGGACTAGATGGCAGTGAGTTTGGAGCTTGGCTGGTTGAGGACACAGTCCACTCTAAGCATATAATGTGAATCATTTTCTGACCTGGAGCCATGGAGGCTGAGACTAGAGAAGAGAAGCAACAGTAAATTGCTTTACTGGGTCAGACCTAGGGCTCATTTCCATAATGTTGTCATGGTAACAAGATCATGGCCGGTGAATTCATAGCTCTCAATCTTTTTTCTCCCTACTTCAAATTACCCAGTTATCCCTCTCATACCTTTGAAGTATACTGATCAGAAGCATGCACAATACTATAGCTATGAGTATTTTTCTTTAAGTGTAGCTTGTCTTACAGATAGATATTCAGCGATACTCATTGATTTGTTATAAAAATTTTGACCAAAGCTGCCATCTAGGCTTAAGATAGTCGTTACAAATGTATGTATGGCTTGTAAGTTCTTAATGCTAGATCATTACCAAATCTTCATTTTAGATGTAAAATTTGGATGTTTTCATTTTTAAATTTATGACCTTGTATATCCCCCACTTAAAAACTTTTGAAATTTTTACTGAGTTGCCAAATTCTAATTGTCTTCTATCATCTAGCTACCTTAAATAGAATAGTTCCATGTTTTGTGCAACCTGAAGATGGATTTAGAAAATGTAAATAACACTAGTTTTATCTCTCCTTTGAAGAAATCTTCTACTTGTTAGATTATATGATATAGTTCTCTCTACTTAACTTTTGTTTTTTTTTTTAATAGACTATTTTAGAATAATTTTTGACTTAAAGAAAAATTGTACAGAAAGCACGGTGTTCTAATATACTCCCAACTCCCTGCACATTGTTTCTGTTGTTAACGTCTTGCATTAGTGTGGTACATATGCTGCTGTTTATGAACTCATCTTGATGCATTCTTATAATTGGCATTAAGATATACTCTGTTGTATGTTCCTATGAGTTTTGACAAATGCCTAATGTCATGACAGTAACCTAGCTTCACATTTTAGCATAACTCTGATATAGAGCTTTATCATTACATAGCTGACTCTACAGCCCCTTACTTGGGACAGACGAAGCTCTCCTTTGGGGTTTCTTGAGCCTGTCATTTGTGTAGCGTATGTTCTCAGTTATCATCTCTTTGTAACAAGTTTGGGCCAATGTCTTTGATTCTTTGGAATTCCCGCAGTCGGAGCGGTCAGGGCTGGAAAGGAGGAGAAGAGGACACGAAGGAGGGCGTGGAAGGCATATTACGACTGCTTGACAGGAGCGGCGCACAGTCACTAACCGTGTCTTAGCATCAGCTCTTTCTGTAGGTGGCAGTAGCTATACCTGCCAACCTGTTAGTGTTTCTGAGACTTGAATGAAAGTTGGTACTTTATGTTTTGGAAAAGTTGAGATTAGAGACAATTTAATTCTTTGTTGGCTGGGGTGTGGGGGGTGAGCAATGGTTTTGTTAGACTAAGAGAAATATATAAGCTTTAAGATAGAAAAGAAATTTCAATACAGCAGCTTAAAATTTCAGTAACTAGTGTTTTGGTTTTTTTTTAAGCGCTCTTCTGTGAAAGGGGCTCCATAGTAACTATTTTAGCAAGCAAAAATAGTTTTTATTGCAATTATTCAATTCTGCCATTGCATGGACTATATAAATTAATGAGAAAGCTGTGTCCTAGTAGAACTTTAGATACATCAATAGAACATTAGATAATTTCTTGGTGGGTTTTTTTTAAATCAAGTAAATGAAGCTACAATTTGTATATGTAAGATTCACCCTCTTTAGTACGTAATTTTCTGAACTTTGACAACTAACTGTATGTAGTCATTTCATTGCCATCACAGTGAAGATACAAAACAGTTCCACCCCCAAATTCCCTTGTGTCTCTTTACAATAAATCTCTCCCTCCCCAACTTTTGGAGACCACTGATCTGCTTCCTGTCACTAACATTTTGCCTTTTTCAAAATGGAATCCTGTCATAGAAAGCCTTCTGAATTTGGTATCTTTCACGTAGCATAGTTCACTTGAGGTTTACCCAGCAGCGTGTTCCTTGTTACCTCTGCTCAGCCGTGTTCCGTTGTACGGCTGCTGCCGAGGTGGTTGCTTCCGCAGTTGGAAGACAGGTGGGTGGACTGTTTGTTGGTGCGGGCAATTGTGAATAAAGCCGCTATAAGAACTTGCACGCAGGATTTTGTGTGAGCACAGGTTTTTATTTCTTTTGGAGTGGGGGAGTTTAAAGCATGTGGTAAGTGTAGGCTTAGCTTTGTCAGAAACTTCCAAATTAAGATGCAGAGTCCTTGTTTTTGATTGACTAGTGACGGCCTCCTGATCTTGGCAGCAGCATGGCACCCATCAGACTCACCGTGTCTCATATATTACTCTGTGGTCACCGTGGAAGATGACGGCTACCAAGGGTCAGGTGCTATTTCGGTAGAAGTCACTCAGTATAATCCACCGTTCCAGGTAAGACACACATCTCCCTGTGGAAGTCTCTTCTCACTTGGGCCAGGTCAAATTCCCTGAGAGATTTATCTTCATGGTTTAGAAATACATATTTATTCTTTAAGTTTGGTTTTAGATGTTGTTGCATTTTCTTTGCCATCTCAAACTCTTTCATTGGTTCAAACTTCGCTAAAGCAAAAGAAATGAGAGTGGAACCCACCAACAGCAGCCCCTTGTTTCTCCTCCTCGATCACTAAGGAAGTGTTGGTGTTTCTGTATTAGAGATGAGCAGGGTAAGAGTGATGATGAGCTACAGGATGAAAGTAAAGAAGAAACCTGATAGGAATTTGGATTTAGTTTTGAGTCCTCTGTAGATATATTTTGAGTCCTCTATATTTTCGGCGGGGTGGTGGGGGACATATGTATCTTTTTGCTGAAAGCAGGATTACATTTTTAGGCAGCAATTTAAAAAAATTCATGAAAAGTTTTTAGTTATTCATAGCGATTTTAATATATTTAGCAAATATATTTTTGCTAAATGGTTGTGATGTTGATGGGGAAAACCTTAGTAACTTTAAATTCATTTAATCTTATATAGGATCTAATTCTTCTAAGTCCTATTTCTTATGATGTGGCTAACTAAACTCGCCCAATTTTTAAAAATGTGTTTTTATTTTAAAAAGAAATAACCATTATCATGCTTCCTGATTATGAAAGAAAAACAAACTGTTTTTAAAAAATAATCTTTTTCAGACAGTGGCACAGGATAATAATTTCAGAGTTTAAAAGCAAAACAATAACAATAAAATGTAATTCCTGGAATGCCACTTTTAATGTTTAGTTTATAACATTATTTCTTTACTAACATTTTGGCATTTGCTATTTTAATCAAGTCTTATTTTTGCTTCTCTCGAGTGTAACTTGGACAAATTAACTTAAATTTTTATGCTTGCAATCTCGACAGTATAATACAAATCAAAATGCTTTACAGGGATGGTACTTGCCAGTTCAGAAAAAAAGAATTAACGTTTTTCTTTTCTCGTTCATTAATTTTAGACATCTAGTTATTATTAATCCTCTGAAAGTACTTTTGAAATTTGCAATTATTTGCAACCCAACAAATAATTTTCCTTTATTGGTGTTCATAAACTTACTGTCATGATTTTGTAAAGGAGAATCAATAAATTATCATTTCTATGAGATAATTTATAGAAATGTGAATGAGAAAATAATACAAAAATGTTTTTTTGCTTCAATTCTCAATAAATACAATTTTACATTTCATTTTCAGTCTGAAGACCTGATAAACTGTCGACTAGTGGTCCCAAACTTTTCAAACCAAACTGCCTATCTGTACACTGAGAATGAGCTCTATGTGTCCTCTACAGGAAATGGGAGGTTTTCTCTTCCTCGGGAGAAAATCAGTTTTGGTTCACAAGGTAACGTAGCCATTCTAGAGAGCATGGTTAGTCAGCTCATTAGTTAATCTTAGGAGCTTTAATTATTTTTCCTTATGTGTTGCTTTTGCTAATATTGATACCTCCAAGTGTTTCTGAGACATTTAGTACCACACCTTCAGGAGGTGAAGTCACAACGCTATTTAAAAAACCGGAAAGAAGGCAGACGTCGGACAGGGCAGGATATGACAAGATAATAACTTATGCATTATCAGGGGCTCATGGCGGAGGGGGGGGGGGGGAGAGGACCTGATGCCAAGGGTTTAAGTGGAGAGCAAATGCTTTGAAAATGATGAGGGCAATGAATGTACAGATTTGCTTTACACAATTGATGTATGTATGGATTGTGATAAGAGTTGTATGAGCCTCTAATAAAATGATTTAAAAAAAAACTGAAAAGATAGTAGAATTGCCAACACTGTTGCATTTAGGACCAAATAATAGCAATATTTTCCCCAGGAGAAGTCAGGAAGGAAAGAGCTGATATTAAGTAAATACTAAATCTGAAGTAATAAGAGTGATTTATTCTGAGTTGATGTTCTTTAAATATCATTAGTTCAGACTCCTGGAAAAAAAGAATCCCAAGTCTGGGCTCATCATTCAGGGGAACTGGACTGGGCACAGACAGGAGTTGGGCTAGGGTGGGATTGGTCAACAGGTTTTCCAGTCCTTGACTCTGTATAAGTGTGAAATATTAAGATTAAGCTTATATATGTTTTATTGGTTGATCTAGTAAAGTAAGATCACAGAGCAAGTAGGCTCCATGAGACTGAAAAGCTCTCAGTTTGAATTTTGGAAATGGAATAATTTTTATTTGGGGCTCTAATGTATTTTTAGATGTATTGTCATTACTAGGATACACTGATCTTTTACAAACCGAGTTTTTGTTGTTTTTCAAACTAAGGGACACATAAAACCTGCTTCTTCAAATAACAGGTTCTTCCCAACCACCCCCCCGACCCCCCCCCCACACACACACATTTCACTGTGGATTAGGTGGCAGCTTATGTAATCAGATCATTGGTTTGGCACTCAACAACTCAAACTTATCAAGCCCTCAGTGACTTGCCTGTTCCCTCCCTCCACCCCTTCTTTCCTTCCACGTCTTCCTCAGGTAGTACTTCCTCTTCCCTTTCCCTGTTTACCCTCTAGTCTGTTTCTCCCCCTTCCCTGCCCTCTTCTCCCCTCCCCGGCAACCATCAACATCTTTCTTTCAACATGGAAACCTTTTCTTGATTTAAAAAAAACAATAATAGTGGTATCATACAAGATTTGTCCTTTTGTGCTTGATTAGCTGTATATAGTTTAACGTCCTCCAAGTTCATCCATGCCATGAAGTAACATGTTCGGGACTTTTAATTTGGGGATTAAAAAGCTGAGGTCAGAGAGGAATATTATTATGAAGGAAAGAAAATTTTCTTAAAATAAATATATCCAAGTTGACCTGCCCTTTGGAAATATTTAATTACATCTTTTTCTTATTTTAAAGCAGATAGTGTTTTAGGAGCTGGCTCCTGTGGTGGTGTCCCCATTATTTTTACCAGGACCAATGGATTGATGTCTGTTATGTTGAGGGAAAACGTGTCCGTATTAGCAGAAGATATTGAAGATTCCCTAGCATCTTCAATTACTAGACCAAGCAATGAGGTAAAGTGGTTCTGTAAGATTTAAAATTTTTATTTGTATCATAATATTTCACACACGTTTCTAAAAGTCAATCCATTTTTATACATTTATGATAAAAAGACTAGATCTTTTCTCTCTCTTAGCATTGTTTTCCTTTTCCTGCAGAGGGAGCTACTTTATAGTCTTTAAGTGGTTGTTTTTTTTTTAGCATTTTTTCTTTGATATTTCTAAGTAATGTGCATACATATCTGTCTCTTAATTCACCCGTTTCAGAGATTTGACTTCCTATTCTGGAAGATAAAGACGTTTTTGTAACTTATATTCCTCCTCCTGCTTCATCAGCCCAACAGAAACTCTTTTTTAGTTTGTTTATTTTTAATGTGATGATTGCTTATGGTTTGCGAAGGCAAAAATGTACTGATTATGTTTTCTTTATTGTGCACCTTTGTTTTGCTCTTGGAGTTAGTTGACGCATTTTACATTTAGTTCTTTTCTTTACTGTAGAATCTAGCTCTTCCCACTGTCTTGGACAGATCTGTAAAACGCCTCATAGGATCATTTCCCTGTAGTCTCATCTCTCAGGAAACGTTACAGCTGCATGGCTGTCACCTGGAACTTCCTTTTTCTGTCAACCGCCAACTCATCAGCACTTGTCCCTGCTCCACATACCACATTTGTCCTCTCTGGCATTTACCACTCCTGGTTTCTGTTCTCATATATGTTGTTTAGGCTATTAGAGGCTGTGTTTCTGTTTCATATTGTTTTGGGGTGATTTGGAAGGAATAGTGGAATAATTGAGACTTTAAATATCCCATCCATAAAATTTTTTTTCCATAAAATTTTCAAAAATGTTCTATTGTGACAAAATATATGTAAGAGCGCATTTACCATTGTAACTATCATATAATTCAGTGACATCACATTCACCACCTTGTGCTATCACAACTGTTCATTTTCAAACATTTTATATCACCCCAAACCGAAACATCCATAAGCTTTTTATTAAATATTAATAAGGTACTCAAAATAGTACTGCTCAAGATGATTCACATTTATATGCTCTATGAATTATATAAATTAATTCTATAATCCAAAATTAGTGATTTGGTACAGTTTTAAGAGAAAAGATATTTTGATTCATAGATTATTGTACCATTATGACATGTTCTGAAGATATTTTTTGAGTTCCATTTCCTTGAAGTTTTTTATTCTTTGCTTAATTTAGAATTTGCAATCAACCATTATACTTAGTGATACATATTATAATTAGTTGTATAATAACAAAATATTTTACTGGTTATGCTGAAATCTCCAAATAATTTTACTCTCAATATAGTTCTTGAACTATGTGTACCTTTTTGTAGGCTGAGCATTTGGTGCTATTTGTCGTATTTCAATGAGTATATATATAGTCATTCATATAGACAATGTTGTTAAACAGTGTATATGTGTGTTCTTGACTTAGGTTATGTCTAGTTTTTAGTACAACACCTTAACCTTTAAACTATAATGTATTGTTTTACAGAATATGGTCTTTGAGACCACTATAAAAAATGAAATCATAGCTCAGGAAGATAAAACGAAGTTGCTGAAAGCTGCTTTTCTACAATACTGCAGGTATTACATGTTTTGAGAGTTCTGGGGGTTATTTTGTTAACTTGAGAACATGTTTTACTGATCTCCACCACTCCTCAGTTCCTGCCATGGTTAAATTCCAAATACCATATCATTGTGACATGGAGAAATGGAGGACGACTACATGATCACCCACCTGTTGAATTACATGGTTACCTAACTACCAGACCCCTGAGAATTGTGGTCTACCCAAATTGGCAAATAACCTCTACCAGTACAGTCATGGTTATGCTTACTTCGCATCTTGCTCTTCTTACTGCCAGCTGTTAGTGTGCAGAGCGGTAGGTGGATTGTTTGCTGTTGTCATAAATGCAAAGTATCGGGTAGTAGGACACTTGGCAGGTGTGCTACTGCTAAGTGTTAAAAGAGGGTAGGAAAAATTGTCAAGAAGAGAATGTTATTTTTGGCTTTATTACATTAGCAAACAAATTATTCCAAACGTACTAGCCACTGGAGGTTCCAAGTAGGAATGTGGGCGGCGGGTGTTGGATGATCTAGCATGCCCTCCCTACTCGATTGAAAAGAGTAGTCAGTAAAAAGTGCGAAAGAAGGCAGTAGTGCGGAAAAGTCATGTGTGATATTAAGGAGAGTACTTGTGCTCTCTTAAACTGTTAGAATAAATCACCACAAGATATATTTACTATATTTTAGTATTCTGGCAGCTTGACTGGGGGTCGGGCTCAGCTGCCCAACTGGCTGCACTTGCCTGGTCAGCCATCTCTGTTTCGTGTGATTCTTAGCGTCTAGCAGGCTCCCTGTGCTTGTGTGCATATTACTGGACTCCTGGGGTGGCGGGAGCAAGCCTCATTGCATACCACTTTTCAGTTCTCTCGGTGGGTAATGTCTGCTAATAGCTAGTTGGCCAAAACAAGTCCTAGGGGCATGCTTCCTGACCAGTTTTCTAATCAGTCTGTCACACTTAATGACTTCATATCTCTTCTGTGTTTTAGGACCAATTCAACAATATCAGTTTCAGCTGTGTGCTTTATATATGTCACATATAATTTCAGTTTAACGTGTGTGTTTTATGTGTCATGCACCCTGCTATGTCATTTGTCAAACTCGGCTCCTTCCACGTTTGTGTTTGAACGCCAAAAAGTTAGGAAACTGAGCATTTTTTCCCCATAAGAAATAATGGAAGACCAAATCATTGTTCTGAGACCCAAATATTGCACTTACAAATTCGTTTTTGTGACTTTAAATCAGGTGGCTTTTAGCCGTCTCCCATATCCCTCTCTTGGATACGCTATCGCCATCAAATTGTTTCTGCTTACCCAAAGTAACAGTAGCTTTTCAACCTCCGTGATGGTCTAGGTTGTTTTGTGAACGATGTCACACCTTTCACTATATTAGCCACTCATCACCTTTTCCCAAATTTTAGCATTGGTATTGCCCACTTAATCAAGTTGTGTTCAGCTGCCAAATCAAACAAGCAGCAGCCCGATTAAGATTTCGCAACGATTTATTTCTTTAACTGTTGTGGTCCTACAGTTCTCACTAACTTTCTTTGGAGCCATGGGCACGGTATCTTACTCAAGTAAAGCTAGCTCCAAAACAAGCACAATGACACCTGTTTTAACACACACAGACACTACATGGTGTCTGAACACGGGTGGTGCTTAGACTGAAGCAACACTCCTTTGTGTCCTTGGCAGTACTCACACTCGGCCTGTACAGGGTTTTTCATGTTGGATGTTTGGTTTGCAGAGATTATGATACTTTTTTTAAATATATGATAAGTTGAGGTTTGAATGAACTCAGGAAAACTCATGTAGTCTTTGCTATCTGTCCCTAATTTGCTGTGTGAGGCTTTGGACAGATGACTTGAAATCTGTGATTCTGCTTCTTCATTTACAGGTATGGAATAGGGGCAAGAATCTATTGGTTGACCTAGCAGGTCTTTTGTTTCCGAGTTGAGTGGCTCTCTTTCCTCCTGCCCCACTTTCTCTTGGTTTTTTACTTCCATAATTCTACTTATAATGATATCTAAATTTAATGGAAGTGCGTACTGGCTAACACAAAAGAGATCATGATGAATTAGACTGTAAAGTGCTTTCCCAGCATAATGGTTCATTAAGTTTAGATTCTATTCCACAAGGGGGCAGCATTCGATAACATTTAACACCTCTTACCCATGGTCATTCATGACAGCTTCATCTGATTTTGTGGTTGTACGGTCTCCTGTGTTTCTCTAGTCCGCTCTGTTGCAGGTTGCCGTGGTTCATCCAGGGCTGGTATAACAAGTTGGACGAGTAGGTAGCCGTAACAAGCATACCTCTTGAAGTCCAAATCCAGGGTGCGTACTGTAGGAGAAGGCTGTTTTTCTCTCTTGACTTTGCTGGGAACTCTTTGTCTCCTTTACTATCTGTGGGTCCATCCTTCATCGGAGACCTCCACATGGCTTGGCATCAATCTTTGGAGTCTGGAAGGTTCTCGCTGGAGTGACCCTGAGTTGAAAGGTTGTGCTCTTCTTTCTGGATGGTACTCAGGTCCCTCTTTCTCTGTTTACATCTCTCCTTTGATCTGTTGCAGGATAAAAGATAATGCAGGCCCCAATATAAAGAAACTAACGTAGACATCAAATGAGAACTGAGACCTGAGTAAGGATGTTGTGTCTTAACCTAATTCCTGTATAACTGATTGGCGAATTGCATCCGATCTAGTACCAAGATTATTACATCATTGCAAAACTGCCAAATTACATCATTTCATAACTGCCAGACCACTGAGAATCATGGTCGACAATATTTTGTGGGGCACAATTCAATCCATGCTATACATTCTACCAAAAAGTAATTTCAACACTTTTCTCCTCCAACTTGGTGTAGTATTTATGTTTTGGGCTGCAAACTGCAAAGTCAGTAGTTCAAAGTCATCAGCTTCTGGGCGGGGAGTGGGGGGGAGAAAGGTCAGGCTTTTTACTCCTGTAAAGAATCATACTCCCAAAAACCCAAGGGTGGTTCTACCCTGCCCTATAATGTGGCTATGAGTCAGCATCGACTCAATGGCAGTGACTATGGTTTTGACTTACCAGGAAGAAGGAGTCTCCTGAATGGCAGAGATAACCAAAGCCATCAGATACGCACTCTCTAGAATTACTGCCATAAGGAGCCCTGGTGGTGTAGTGGTTGCACATTTGGTCTGCTAACCACAAGGTTAGCAGTTTGAAACCTCCAGCCACACTGCGGGAGAAAGATGGACTTTCTACTCCTGCAAACAGTATGGTATCGAAAACTCACAGGGGCAGTTCTACCCTGTCTTAGAGGGGTGATGTGAGTCGATATCGACTTGATGCCAGTGAGTTTTGTTTTGGTTTATGTTTACTACCTACTAGCTTGTTTGCATTACAGCTACTCTGCCTTACTCTTAATAATGAGAAGAAGGTGACTGACCAACTATAAAGCTTAACATTCACATCATTCAGGAAGTTTTCCTGGCCTCATTGACTTGTTTATTTCCCTCCCGTGGCCTTGGTAGCTGTCTACATCTTCTGTCGTATTTGCCCTGAATGCGGAGTGGTTTGTTTGCCTATCTGACTCCTTCATTTCGCTTTGTCATTCTATTACATCCCTAGGACTGCATATTTAAATACTATAATATATGTTGATTTAATACATAATCATTTCTACTCTTTAATAAATTTTATTAAAAATTATCATGTATATATATTTTAGATTCATACTTTTGTTTATTCCAAGTTCCAATCATTGGCAGATTTTTGCAGCTGCCACTACAGTGGATTCTTTTTTTTTTTAACATTTTATTAGGGGCTCATACAACTCCTATCACAATCCATACATACACATATATCAATCGTGTAAAGCACATCTGTACATTCTTTGCCCTAATTATTTTCAAAGCATTTGCTCTCCACTTAAGCCCTCTGCATCAGGTCCTCTTCCCCCCCCCCCCCAAAATTATTAACTTTAGGCTAAAATCTATAAATGGGAATTTAACTTCAATATTGTTTTCTCTTTTGCCTCCTTTAATACTTTCCTGTGGCAACTTTATTTCAGAAAAGATTTAGGTCATGCTCAAGTGATGGTTGATGAGCTGTTTTCCTCTCACCCGGATTTGCAATCCAACTCTGAGCTAGACAGAACTGTTACTCAGATCAGTATGGACCTGGTGGATGACTATCCAGCTTCTGATCCGCGTTGGGCTGAATCTGTCCCTGAGGGTAAGACATTTTTGATAAGAACATTTGAGAAGTAGGTTCTGGTTTTTAATAAAAGTATCTCTTAAGGCATTTTTAAATTTTCTCAAACAATTTAATACTAATTTGATATTTGAAAAAAGATTATAGAAAGTAAGTATAATTTTTTAAAGGTCTAGTGTGGATGTAGATAGTAAAATAAAAACTGAAGAAACACTAGCCAATCCAAATTGTTCTGAGGTAGACTAACATTGCTTAGCTTTCATGGCATTTATTTCTAAATGCAAATTGATGGTGTAATCATTTGACACCTTGGGCAATTTTGGCCTAACCACTGAATGTCAAAATGCAGAAATGACGGGTATGTCACGTCCTCCTGCCTCCCCCACATGGGCGCCCCTCTTGACTGCCTCTGAAGCATCAAGGGTCCTCTAGGAGGGCTCCCAAGTAATGGTGGTAAACTGTCTTAAACATATATTTTTCTCTTCCCATGAGAGATTTATGATGAAAACACCAGTTTTTACCTTTCTGTGATGATTTCTTGTTATTTCTCCAACTTATAACTGATGAATCCTTTCATGACTGAATTCTTTTTTGCTTTAAATTCTTTGTTGCTAAATATTTTTTAATTTACTGACAGATATACCAAAACTGAATGTCTTTTTTCTTTTAAAACACTTTTATTGGCACACAAATCCACGTATCAACTCAAGAGCTCACTCTCATCAAGAAGAGTTGTTCACTCATTACTGCAATCAGTTTTAGAATGGTTTCTTCTTGTTCTCATTGTTATTCGTTCCCTATTTCCCCCCCAAACTCTCCTGCCATTGCCTCAAAGAGCCATTAACCCAGTTTCCTATGTGCTCTGGACTCTGAATATGCATATGTACCATTTTAACTTTAGGGTAAATGTTAAAAATTTTATATTTGTATAGGTTTTCTTTAATTTTTAAAATAGCAATCATTATCATAAGACCATTATATTACATATTTAAGCTTTGTAATTGTGTTTTACTAGGGGCACCTGGCTTCAGCAATACATCACTAATTATTCTTTACCAGCTAGAAGACAAGATGAAAGCCCATTCTATCCTCATGGACTTTATTCACCAGGTAAGACACCTGATAGTGGAGCACAGAGACGGCCAGGACATTAGGGGGGGGGGGGGCACCTTCTCCCCAGTACAAGGGGAAGTCCCTCCTGTCTTACTCGGAAGTGTTTTGTTGGGTGGGTTATGAGGTTTCCATTTTCTGTGCTGATTTAAAAGTACATCATTCCAGGGCTCTGTGGAAGCTTATTATTCATTTACACTAGATACAAGATTAAAAGAAGAAAATAATTGTATTTCAGCAGAAATGTTTCAATTTTTTCCACTATATTATTTTGTGGTGTATTTGTTGATATTGTTGTCCATGAGACCAAGCCTTTTAAAAGCAGAATTTTTATTAGTATTTTCTGTGTGCTTGTATATAAAACACAGATTTTTCATAAGTTGACTTTGTTATTAAAAAAATAGTCAAGAAAGGGATTTAAAATTTTGCTGCACAATTAAATCAAATCCCCATTAAATATTCTATTATTTACACACTTTATATAATGAGTCTAAATTAGGAAGCTTTTGTTGGACACAATAGTTACATAAAAGCACACATTCTTGCTTTACCAATCAATAGTGATTTTAAAGTACATAGTCAAATTATTTTACTCATGATTTTTGTGGGGTTTTTTTCTTTTTTTAAATTAAGACCCTTCCATCTTGAGGCTCTAGTCAACTGACTCTAGTTAGTTGTCCAATAGATCTTTTTGTGTGGTGATGGAAATGTATCGTATTTGCTTTTCTCATTATAGTAGCCACTGAGTTGAATATGGTTAGTGAACACTTGAGCTAATTTTTAAAAACACAATTGTAATTCTGAGGTAGGGGATGGACTTTGAGCCTGTGCTCATACCCTCCCTCAATACAAGAACGCTTTGTTCTTACCAATCGGCAGTCTGAGATGTTCACCCTCCCGACACAATCGCTGAAGACAGCACAGCAGGTGCATAAGCAAATGTACTGAAGAGTGTGGATGGTGCCCGGCTATTAAAAGATATAGTGTCTAGAGTCTTAAAGGCTTGAAGTTACACAAGCTGCCATTCAGCAGTGAAAGCAACAAGCCCACATGGAAGAAGCCCACTGCCAGTGCGATCATTGGGAGTCATAGAAAATGGGTAATAGTCATCAGCACATAATCAACAAAAACATATTGTTGGAGCGGGGATCCAAAGCCCATCTGTAGACTGTGGAACAATCTCCCCTCGGAGGGTCCACAGGGAGGCGATGAGTCACCAGGGTACAGTAAAGCATCGATGAAACACACTCAATTCCTCTGGGTCCCTGAGACTTCCTCACCCCGCACTACTACGACCCCACTGCTGCTTCCCGGCTCAGATTAGACCAGAACATGCACAAATCTATCACAATCCATACATCAGTTGGATCAGGCATGTTTGTACATATGTTGCCCTCATTCTCTTCTAGACATTTACTTTCTTTGGAGCCTTCAGTAGCAGCTCCTTTTTTTCTCTCCCCCTCCTCCCACCCTCATAACACCCCCCCGATAGATTGTATGAGCCCCAATAAAATGATTTTTTAAAAATTTAAGACCAAAATGAAATATCATTTATACCTATAATGCAAGAATACATAAATGAATTCAAACAAAACAAAAAACCAATTTAAGTTAATTTACACTAAAGTGATCACTATGGCCATTCAAATGTGTATTAATACATGTAAAAATATACATGTAATGGTAGCTACCCTCTTGCATGTGGGTACTGCATTGGACAGTATAGAAATGCATCAGCTCGAGGGCAGGTGGAGCTGGGAATCCTGTCATTAAAATTGACAGCTGCTGTGTCTCTCATTCTGAAAGGTCTGGAATTCAGGGTCATTAAGGTGGCTTAGATAGAAGAGAGCAATTTGATCATTTTGATAACCGTCCAATAGGTAGAAGCAGCAGTGGTGACGAGAACACTGGCATGCCCATGATCTTGGCAGGAACTAAGACTTTCTTCTAGATGTGAACAGCCCTGGCTGATTGCTAGAAGCACCCTCTAGGAGAGACTTTGTATCCAGTGTACTTCTGGTGAAAATATGACGATTGTTTTGTACGTAACCGTTACTGCTTTCTGAGAAGATGTGTTTGTCTCTCTGCAAGGTTGGCTTGTTTGGAAGACTAGGCACATGTGCAGTCCGAGGAATGCCAATGGCCACTCGGCTCCTGCTGTGTGAGCATGCCGAAAAGCTGTCAGCTGCCATTGTTCTCAAGAACCACCACTCCAGGGTTTCTGAGCTGGTGAATGCCGCTATACTTATGGCTCTAAACAAGCGGGAGCGCGAGGTTCCTTCCAACCTCACTCCCGCAGATGTCTTCTTTAGAGAGGTAAGTCAAGCCCTCCTTGCCCTTCACGCAGCCGAGCCACTTGCACGTCACGCTTAAGCAGGGGAGAGATTGACAGCGAATTAAATGATCAGGTATCTTTCTGCCGTGTTAAATTCGAATTCATATTCTCTGCACAAATTCTCACGCAAAAATAAAAGAAGTACCACTCACACTTATCACCATCTCTGTAAATTTGAACATGCGAAGCTGACAGAGAAGTTGTCCGGTTTCCTTAGTGTGCTGAGTGTTTTCCTTTTGTGTTTCCAAGTCCACTCCTGACTGAGGCACTATCAGAAGACCCAGGGGCCAGAGCAGCTTCCTTACGGTTGGGTTGCCACCACTTGTGTCTATTCTCTTTGGGTTTCCAGTAACCGTTACCGCCGTTGGCCACATCAGGCCTTTAGAGTAACGCACCTTCCGGTGTTGGCCCTGTCTTCCCTTTTGTACGTAGTCCCTTTATTGAATTCTCAGATACTTCCTACGTGTGCCATGGCTTCATACTAGAACCCTGCCGATACAACTTACTTTTAAATTCAAATTTATTTTCAGGAGGAAAAAAAAAAGTCTACTCTGAGCCTTGGAGGGAGGAAAGATGCAGATGCTGACAGCTGGTGGTAACTAGACATTGTGGGAGCAGTAAGAGAGCTCCTTATGTTTACATAATGCTTCACAGCCCTGGGGGACAGGCTGGGCGAATTTTACTGTCGGCAAAATTCAGAGAATTCGGGGTCCTAATTGAGACAACAGATCTTGGTTCTCAGCCCAGTAATGAGCTCACCATCTCAGCCAGCTAGTAGGCTGTTGACAGAGTCCGTGGTCCTGAACTGAGCCAGTCTCTTTCCGCTTATGAGTATTGTTTGAAAGTACTGCTGTTCCTCTCCAGCGTTGTAAGGTTTGTGGGTGTGGTTTCACATTGGGGGAACCTCTGTTTGTTGCCTGAAAGTTTGATTCCATCCTCCTATCGTCCAGATTTAGTCTAACATCTGACATAACCATAGCAGTAGGTTTCTCTGGTAATGTGCTATGGACTAGAACCTAAAAGCAAGACCTCCAGTGAGGTCCAGGTCAGTTTTTTATTCCATAAATGTGTTTAGTCTGAAGAATCCTCTGTTTTCATACATTTCAGTTGATATTTTTGTTGTTTTCTTTTTAGAGAGTAAGGAAAATCTCTCTGGGTTTTGTTTTGCTTCTTGGTCAGATGCATGAAACCAGCAGTGGTGTAAGAAATATGCCAGGAATCTGGGTGACAGAAAGAAAACCTTTCACACCAACATTTATCTAAATGCATGGTGACATTTATTAGCCTGTACTTCTCTTGAGTGTAATGCTATAACCATAATAACTTAGAAAAGGGGAGGAGGAAGAAGGAAGGCATGAATATAGATGTGTGTGTGTGTATGTATACATCTTTAGGGGTACATATATATTTAAATAATCTTTGGTTCTACCTATCCTTGGAGATAGAATATATTCTCAAGGGAATTAAGACTTTAAGAGAAAAGTGGGTTAATCCAAACCAGTCCCCGATGGGCAGGCTATATAGGGAAGAGGATTTTGGTATGGCAGCTCTGATCGAAAGTACTAGACTATGTTTGCACGTGTGTTATTCACCTTGCGTACTCTCCAGTCTGTGGGAAATAGACCAGTATTTTCTGGGCTCCTGTAAAGCAGAGATGACCACGTACAGAACTGCTTATGTTGGCACAGCATACTCATATAAGTAATATTTAAAATAAAAGTACTATGTATATAATTTACATGATGAAGGTATTTTGCACGTGGTCTTGGAATTTCATTTGCTTTTATATTATTTGCTCCTTTTATATAACATACTTTTAATACATATGTTTTAGTAGTATCAAATGGTTTTACATTTAATTTTACAAGTTAGATGTGAATATGTGAAGGGAAAGGAAGATTTTTATGCTTGTGCTGATGATGGTTGCTTTAGGCTAACACCAGACACCCAGAAGGAAGAACAGTTTTAACAGAAGAGAGTGATTTAGTGTGGGTTGTATTTTGTAAGTGTATATCTTATTTTTCCTATGTAACACACACAGGATACTAACGTGTAGGGGATGTGGTTTGCACAGAACTATGTAACGTGTGTGTGATTTGCGTGGACCAGGCAGTGGGTCTTGTGGCATTGCTAGTTTATAAATCCCTCCAGGACAGCATTTAGATTTATTTCATTTTATTTTTGAGTTCTCGATGCTGTGCAAACTATAAGTAGTAAATATCCATTCACTTAATAGGATACATATTTACTTGAATATATGTGACTTAAAAGTTAATACATTAAAAAAGAAGTTAATACATTAACGTGTGGAGACTGTTCTCAGGAAGGTTACTGCAAAAGGCAAGCCAGACCTTAAATGAATAACTAGACTGTAGAGTATGATACAGATCTTAGATAGGTACAGAAGAAATATTACAGCTCGTCCCTGAAGTACAGATTATTTCTAAGACTCAGAGTAGGCACAGTGAGCTGTCACTGCAGACTGAAACAGGAAAGAGCAACTTGAATGCTTTCGGAGAGTTTTGCATCATGGGCTAGGTGGAAACTATTGAAAGATAAGTTTGCTATTTTCTTAATATCCTAAAACATTTTTATTGTGGCTAAAAATAGGATAACTGTGAAGATAGAAATTAGCCAATTCGCTAGTTAGAACCATTATCTTACATTGTATCATATTTTAAAATGAAGTCATTTGTAACCTAGTATAATTTATAGGTTGTGGTGAGCATTCCTAGCTATAATAAACAAATACTTCAGTTACTTGGTATTTAAGTTTAAAACAAAAAAACTACTTGGTAACTATCCAGAATTTTACCTATTTATAAGGGTTATGTAGACATTCATATAGGAAATTCTAACTATTCTTGTTTTTTAAATATGCTTTCTCCATAAGTTAGTAAATGTTTATCTATATAATCCGCTGAAGATGTGCTACACTGTATACACTCGAGTATAAGCCAATCTGAATATCAGCCGAGGCACCTAATTCTACCACAAAAACTGCATTAAAATGTGCTGCAAACTCGGCTTTTCCACGAGTATCTGCGGTAACACTAAGATCCAGTGAATTCAGTTGTAGGTAGTTGCAGTTACCTGTGACACAAACGTTTGTAGTAAGTGGGCGATCTCTATACTCCTCCCTCAGGTGTCCCAGGTAGATGCCATTTGTGAATGTCTGCTGGAGCATGAGGAACAAGTCTTGAAGGAGACGTCACTGGAATCTGTTGAATGGGCTGAGGTGGTGATCAATGTGAATAATATCCTGAAGGTACAAAAATATAGTGTGATTTCAGAAAGGCAAAGCCTGGAGTGTGTGTAAAAGACAAAGGAAACCGCATTCCTATTCTGTACCCCCAGTAAAGCACAAGGTTTTACCATTCATTCACCTAAGAAGTTAGAAATACATCAGACATTTCATCAAGCACTTAAATGGTTTCAGTGTTTGCCTTATGCATAAATGACTGTCCATAATCCTAAGTTTCTATGTGGTAAAAGAAACCTTTTATTTGGAGAGGAATGTTAATATTACCATAAGTGCCTAAATAGTCTATATTTTCATGATTTAAAAGCTTGCTGTGCATACTATTGGTTTGGTGAGTAGTATGAGTAATGTTGTTGGGTACCATCTAGCTGGTTCGGACTCCGTAGGCTAGAGTAGACACGGGGTTTTCTTGACTACAGTCCCAGATGTTTTCCCGCAGAGCTGCGGGGTGGGTACACCATCCGCATTTCCACTCGTCGCCCAGTGCTTCCCTGTTGCACTTTTGGAACCCTGATGGGTTCCCCAACTCATAGAAGCTTCCCACAACTGAAATGAAGTTATTAGCAAAACAGATTTTAAATACAGAAAGAACTTGAAAGGAATCTTGCAGACCTCTGCTGAGCATTTTCCTATATGAACAGACTTTGCTGTTTCAAATTGTCTTCAGAAATGTGGTCCATCCCTTCTAAGTGTGATAACAGTTTAAAACGTTCCCCTCAAGGATATGCTGCAGGCTGCTAGTCACTATCGTCACAATAGAAGCTCCCTGTATAAAAGATTAGAAGACCCTCTGGAAAAAGAGCCGGAGCATGTTCCATGGACAGGTGAGCTGGCCAGCCTTGAACTCATAGATACTGATTTATTTACAATTACATTAAACAGGTTTCTAAGAATTCATCATTTTTAGACACTTGTATTACTCATTTATTGAACGTTTCTAAATGAGATGAGAAATAACATGTGGCGGGGGAGCGGGGAGAGAGGGGGAAAATGAGTAACTGATGCCAGGGGCTGACGTGGAGAGCAAATGTTTTGAGAATGATGAGGGCAATGAACGTACAAATGTCCTTTACACTATTGATGTATGTATGGATTGTGATAAGAGTTGTATGAACCCCTAATAAAATGATTTTAAAGAAAGAAAAATAACATGTGCCATCTCCAAAAAGAGAACTCTTGTCAAAATTACTTTATTCCCTTGTAATCCTGTATAGATCTCTATATTTATTTGATGTGTACTCAGTGTGCACCTATTAGGTGCAAACAATTATGCATAAAAGTAGATTCTTACCCCGAAGATAGTGACTATCTTTTATGTTGATTTAATACATGGAAATGGATATAGAGTAATGTGAAAGAAAATTAGAAGGAAGAAAGATTGAGAATACCTGGGAATTAGCATCTTCATAGAGAAAATCAGGTGTGAGCAGGACATAAGTCAATTTAACACCTATTTGACTTATTTTTCAAGCAGTGCTGAAGTGGCATCATTTTTAGGTACTCTTTCCTCAAGCCATTTCGACCGTTAATTTCCTTTGTGTGGTTTTACAGCAACAAGTGGGCCCAGTGGTATTCGAACAGCAATAGTACGCCAACATGGGATTGTCCTGAAGATGGTCTACCCTCAGGCAGACAGCAATCTCCGGAATATCCTCACAGAACAGCTGGTGGCACTAACGGATTGCTTCTTAGATGGTTATGCTGCTCAGCTCAAGTCTGTGGACAAATCCAAAGATCAAGAAAGATACAACACCCTGGAAATGGAGTATCTGCAGAAGAGATCAGATCTCATATCTCCTTTCCGTAAGTGCATGATGTTTACTTAGGTCTAGCTGAGAGTTGGAATCAACTAGACAGACGCTGGGTTGGTTTTTTGTTTTTGACAAGTCTTTGAGGAATTGGAATTGCACATGTCTGCTAACTGAGAGATTAAGAACTGGAGGTTGACCCAGAGGCACTGGGAAGAATGGTCTGGTGATTCACTACCAAAAAGCCAGTGTTGTACAATTGTACTCTGATGCACATAGGGTCGCCAACTGTGGGATCGACTGTAACAAGAACGAGTAGGCCTTTGAATTTACAGATGGATTAAGAAGTCAAATTGTTACCAAGGACTTAAGACAAAGTAAATATATACAACCTTTTGAGTTTGCTTAGGAAGCTCTGGTGGCGTAGTGGTTATGTGTTGGGCCACTAACCATAAGGTCAGCAGTTCAAAGCCACCAGCCACTCTGAGGGAGAAAGGCAGGGCTCTCTACTCCCATAAAGAGTTCCAGTCTCGGAAACTCACAGGGGCAGGTTCTACTCTGTCCTGTCGGGTCATTGTGGGTCAGCATCAACTCAGTGGCATCGAGAGAGTCCAGCTGTGTTCACGTACTCAGCCTTTGTTTGGGTCCATGTACCATGGCCCTTGTTTTAGATAGACCATCATAGAACATACTGAAGGTGATTTAAAAGTTAATAAACTAGCATGTGGAGACTGTCCCAAACCAGACCTATGTGAATAACTCGACTACAAATTGGAGTCTGGTGACACGTGCTGTTAGGGAGGCACAAGTAAAATACATGGTTCCATAAAGGACCAATTATGCTTAAGCTGAAGACTAGGCAAAGTAAGTCATTTTGCTACTACCTGAAGGAACTAGGTAGCACTTTGATATTGATAAAATAAGGAACCGAATATTTATCTTGAATGAGTTCGTGTGACTTACAAAACTAGTAAATTAAAAGGTTTCTATTCCCTTATTTACTTTTAATGTATAATATGAATAAAGACCCAGCTTTACCTGTTTTGCATTGCAGGGATCAGTTGTGGCTGACAGTATTTTTTTTTTTCACATCTGTTTTCATTTTCCTAGTTACGTTAGGCCAGCACCAGTGGGCGGCTTCGTTAGCAGAGAAATATTGTGACTTTGATATCTTGGTGCAAATGTGTGAGCAAACCAACAACCAAAGTAGACTGCAGCGTTACATGGCCCAGTTTGCTGATCAGGTAACAAACACTGAGCCTTTGGGTAACGAGTCCTGTGGAAGGGTCAGCATTTCAAACTGGGTTTGGGTTTGGACTTCTTAGTGCTGCTGTCATAGAAATACCATAAGTGGTAACACACACATTTATTATCTCGCAGTGAAATTCAGAGCACCAGCTGTAGGTAAAAGCTCTGTCACCCATGGGGAGGTCTGTCTTTTTTCTTTTCAGCTTCTGGTCTTGGGTTCCTTAGCCATCTTCACATAGCAGAGCAGCTCTCTTCCCCTTCTGTGCTGTCTCTGTGTCTCATCCCCACGTTTATATCTTAAAGGTAGTGGTTTAAGGTACACCCTACACCAATATGGTCACAGTAATAACAAAGACAGCCTTATTCCCAAATAGGATTATATCTATAAGTATCAAACAAACAAGCAAAAACTCTTTGCCACTGAGTCAACTCTGACTCATGGTATCCCTATAGAACAGAATAGAATTGGCCCTGTGATTTCTGAGACTGTATGGGAATAGAAAGCCTTTCTCGGCCTTTGAACTGAGGATAGCAGGCCAACACTTAACCTTCTATGCCACTAGGGCTCAAAGGTCGAAGAATTTAGAATTTAAAACACTTCATTCAATCTGTTACAAGAGCCTAATGCAATCTTTTTGTAGCTGAAACATTTTTTTAATTGGGGACTGTTACAGCTCTTATCCCAATCCATACATGTATCCATTTTATCAAACACACCTATCTGTACATATGTTATCATTTTCTTTTTATATCTATATGTAATTTTATTGGGGGCTCGTAGAACTCTTATCACAATCCATACATGGATCCATTTTGTCAAGCATGTTTGTACATTGGCTGCCATCATCTTTTTCAAAACATTTTCTTTCTACTTGAGCCCCTGGCATCAGCTTCTCATTTTTACCTTTTCCCTTCCCCATACTCCCTCGATAATTTGTAAGTTCTTTTTTTTTTTCCATGTCTTACACTGACTGATGTCTCATTTTACCCACTTCTCTGCTGCCCGTCCCCCTGGGATGGGGGCCATACGTCAATCATTGTGATCGGTTCTTCTTTATTACCCCCACCCCCACCCTTATCCTACTAGTATCGCTGTTCCCTTTATTGGCCTGAGGGGTTTTATCTTTTCTGGATTCCCTGTGTTGTGAACTCTTATCTGTACCAATAAACATGTTCTGGTCTGGCCAGATTTGTAAAATAGAAATGGGGTCATGGTAGTGGAGGGGAGGAAGCATTAAAGAACTAGAGGAAGGCTGTGTGTTTCTTTAGTGCTATACTGCACCCTGACTGGCTCTTCTCTTCCTTGTGACAAGAGGGGTCCAATTGACTACTGATGGGCTTTGGGTCTCCACTCTACCCTCCCCCTCATTCCCTCTTGATATGCTTTTTGTTTGTTTATTTTGTTTTGGGTCTTTGATGCCTGATACCTGTCCCATCGATACCTCATGATCACACAGGTGGGTGTGCTCCTTCCATGTGGGCTTTGTTGCTTCTGAGCTTGTTTATCTTCAAGCCTTTAAGAGCCCAGATGCTATATCTTTTGATAGGCGGGCTCCTGCAGCTTTCTTCACCACATTTGCTTATGCACCCATTTTGTCTTAGTTGAAATCTTTTTAAGAAGATAATAATTTATACTTTTGTAAAATTGAAAAGCAATTCATTATATACAAATGTTAAGGAGCCCTGGTAACTGCGGATTAAGTATTGAGCTGCCTACTTGAAGGTCAGTACTTCAAATCTGCCGGCTGCTCCAAGGGAGAAAGATGAGACAGTCTGCTCCCTTACAGTCTCCCTTATAGTCGTGCAGAGGATTTCTATGAGTGGTAATTGACTCGATGACAGTGGGCGTGCTTATTTTGGCTTATGTGTGGCTTAATGTGGCTGAAAGGCTTGACTTGAAAGTATGTTAAAATATTCATTTACGTTCTTATATTTTCCACGATATAATTACAGTTCTTAGGTGTACAGATATTGGTAAAATTCTAAAGGTTTGAACAGAAAATACATAAAAATGTAAGATGCAAGCACTATGTTTAGAGAGATCTGATTTCTATCCACAGAAGGGTCTTTACTTTGGTTCTTGTTTTTTAAAAGTTTCACATGGTGGTATCATAAAGGTAATTTTTTTCCCATAAAGGTCATTTTAAGTTGGCCATTAAACTCATTTACTTATTTGATTTTTGTGTAATTTTTTCTGTTGCTGTGTAAGTACTATCACATCACTTCTAGCTCATCAAGAATGGTAGCACAGAGTAGGACTACCCCTTATCACATGGTTTCCTAGGCTGTACTCTTTACAAAAGCAGACTTCCAGGTGTTTTCTCCTGAGAAACAGCCGTAGGTGTGAGTGACCACCAAGTAATTCACCATTGTACTGCCAGAGCACCTTGTGTATTCTTTCAGTATTTTTACTCAATATTGCTACAAAGATGTTGTCAGTTACATTTTTTTTTTCATTTTTACTATGTCACATCATTTGTCCACACCATAAAACATTCTATAGTTTAAGACAAAGCCTTTATTGTAAATTGAGGGAAGGAAGGTTTACAGAGCAGACCAGTTTTCCATTCAGCAGGTCTGACACATTTTGTTTCCTGTCATTGCCATCCTACTTCTTTCTGGTTTCTTATTTCCATTCCTCCTCCGTTCCTAACCCTTCTGAACCGGTTCCTGAGTGTAAGGCTGCCCTTTTGATTCCAAGTCGTTGATTGTTCTAAGTAATAGATGCCTCCCTATTGTTACTGTTCCCCACATAGGCCTAGCTGTTTGCCCGAAAGCGGAACCACGTGGGTGAGTTTATTTTCACACCTGAAGGGTGGCTCGGGGCTACAGTCTAAAAGGCTCCTCCAGTCGCTTACCTAAGAAGTAAATCTGATCTCTTTTTTATGATTTCTATACTGTAAATGGTGTTATTTGAGCAGTGGCCGTGGCTGGTTGTTGGACATGATTTACCTAGTATTTTAAACTATTATTGCTAAACACTTTTGTACAGATCATGCTTTTTAAAAAAACTAGACCCTAGCTATCTGTTGAGAGAGCAAGATGAGGCTGTCTAGTCTCATAAAAATGGCAGGCTCGGAAACCCCAAGGCACAGTTACACTCTGTCCATAGGATCGCTGTGAGTCAGAATCGACTTGATGGCCGTCGGAGCTCGCTTGTGGCATTTTCTATGTGTGCTTGGTCTCTGTCTTTAAACACGTTCCTCTACCATACTTAGCAGCTGTCGAAAAGTCCTTTTACACTGACCCTAAAGTGATCATGCCTGAGTTTGCTTCTTTTGCTCTTTTTTTTAATTATCTTGGTTGACTTTATGCTTATTGGGCATAAACAATCCTCCTTAATAAAGCTGACTTGTTTAATACTGCACGTTTTTTACAAAAAAGGTATTCATCTTACAAATTGTTCTGCAAGCCAAATATACAAGAGCTTGGAAAACAACAGAAAATAAAAGCCAATGTAAAGCGACAGGTTAAAATGACTAGAACCATTGCCGGATGGATATGGTTTGGTTTTACAGTTTTCTTACTGTGTCATCAATATAAAAAGCCGGTCCTTCAACTGGCTCCACTGCTCAAGGTGTAAAGAAATAAGTGTTTTTTTCTTGGTTGCATCTCATCTTCCTGGTTCATCCAATATTCTCTAATATCAATTCGGACTTTTCCTTTTGAAGTCCTGAACACTGCTGTACCTCATTTTCCAGTCTGAAGCATAGCATCTCTGCTGCTGTGCTTCTTTCTTAGAGGTCGACAGGGCCCTGGAGATTCCCTGGTCTGTGGCTTCTTACAGGGTTTTCTGGAGCAACGTGCGCTTTCCCCGTTAGCTCTTTGTCAACGTCACTGTCGGAACCCCTGCCAGAGCAGCGGGACGAGACAGCTTCCTTTGCCCCATCAGGCTCTGCTCCTTCGGCTCAGCTCAACACTCTCCTGCTTGCTGCCTCTCCTGCTCACGTTTCCATCTTGCTTATTCGTAATGTTTTCCTGCTGCTTGTATTTCTTTTACTAATATTCTTTGCTGTTAAGTTACATTTTGGGCGTAGTGTATGTAAAGATGAGCCGTAAGATGAAAGTTGGTTTGTTTTCCTTCTAGGAGAGTCGCCTCTTCTTTTTATGTGAAGATAGAAAAAGTAAGAGGCAGCTCATTCAGCCCGATCAGAAATGGGTGGGCCAGGACATGGTGCAATTTTGTTATTTTGGTTTTACTTGGTTTCAAAAGTATTAGAAAAAGAGACTGACGTGAGGTGTAGGATTTCCACCTTGAGTGGAAAAATCTCTGTAAGCTGCAGGTCCTTTGACTGTGGCTTCGCAGCCCAGCCTCCTGCACCCAGCCAGCACTCATAGACGACATGGGGGGGGATTGACTGGGCTTTGGAGTAGTGGTTATGAGTTGTACTGTCAACCACAAGGTTGGCAGTGTGAAACTACTATTTGCTCCTCAGGAGAAATACTTTCTATTCCATTGAACAGTTCAGCCTCGGACACCCACAGGGGCAGCTCTATCCAGTCCTGTAGGGTCACTGTGAGTGAGTTTTTTGTTTTGTTTTGTTCGGATATTCCAGTTTACTATCTAATTCAGAATTCTCACCTGAGAATTTGGAAGATGTTGTCGCATCACTGACTCTCCCTTCCTGTGGTAATGGCCGTGTTTGAAGCCTGTGCTGTCCATGTGGTGGCCACTGCCCACATTGGCTGTTGAAATTTGCCTAAGGTGACTTTGCACTTTAGTTCCTTGAAGTTTGAACAGCTACATGTGGCTGGTAGTTACCATAGTATTCAGTGGTCTTGAGCAAGCTCAATCTTTTGAATCTGAATTTAATCGTTTGTCAAACGAGGTGGCTGAATTGGGTCTTGGTGTTTACTTCCTAATTAAATCTTGTAACATAGGAAATTAGTATGTAAAGCAAGCTTTTTATTTTGGACTGTAAGACCTTTGGAAGATATTAGTATTTGATTATCAGAAGTATATCCATATCTTTAAATATTAATAAATTATTGCCTGTGTTTTATGCAGGATTTTTCAGACTTTCTCTTCCGTTGGTACCTGGAGAAAGGAAAGCGAGGCAAACTGTTATCTCCACCCATTTCTCAGCATGGACAGTTGGCGAATTTTTTACAAGCTCATGAACATCTTAGGTGGTTACATGAAATTAATATCCAAGAATTAGAAAAGGTAAAGATTAATAAAGCTATATGGAATAGCTTTGTGCCACTTTTAATTTTATATTGATTCATTCTTACTTATTTTACTAATGTTAAATGTTATTTAAAATGTCTCTACCTTCCACTCACTCATGTAACTAGAAAAAAAAATTATTCTATTTATGATATTGTCATTCCTTCTAATATATCATTTATAGTCCATTCTGATGTGACTACTATAACAGTAAAATAAGCTAAAAGTGGCTTGCTAATGTTTAAGTAACAGTCATTGACTTTTTTAATGGTGAATATTTTCTTTCAATGAAAAATGATCATATTGTGGATAAATAAAAACAGCATACACATGAATTTTTTCACATCAATTTTAAAGTGTGTTTGTCAGAAAGTTAACATGAATTTATAAATTATTAGAGAGCAAATGTCATGTCTCTTTTCCTAATAATTAGCTGGATGTTTGCGATTTATTTTATTACCATCATCTTACAACATTAACAGGTTTTTGGAATGCTATTGGATTGATGTTTTTCATTGATAGAGCTTAGTGCAGGAGGACTGGTTTGAGATATACTTATTAATCTTTAGTTCAACTTTAATTAGTACAGAATCTTATCTCAATTTTCATATTTTGTTTGTGGTAGGCTCATTCAACCCTTCTAGGTTTGGCAAATATGGAAACTCGTTATTTTGCAAAGAAAAAAACCCTTCTTGGCTTGAGTAAATTAGCTGCATTGGCTTCAGACTTCGCAGAGGATACGTTGCAAGAGAAAATTGAAGGTAAAACAATAATTTGAACAGGAAAAGATGCATGTTGTCGTGCTGTCATTTAATGGTATCATAAGAGGAGTGGTTTTTAAAAAAATTCTATGTCCATATAAAAGTAGTTACATACTTGAGTTTTTTGTTTTGTTTTTATGGGAAGGTACATTTTATTTTAAATATGACAAATCCAGTCATTTTGAATGGTGTATCCTGGTTATGTCTCCTTAGTTACACATATTCCAAAGACAGCAGGAGCTGCAGAGAACTCCTGACCTTTATTTAGTAACTTTGCTGTAGGTATGTTATTGACATATTAATCTCGACGTAACTGAAGTGGTACTAGTGAATGGAATGCACGGAAAGGACCTGAAAGAAATGAGAGCCCCATAATTGGTGAAGACCTACTCCCATATTCTGTTTCCCAAAACCATTTTCCAATCAAAAGAGATGAGGGCTTGTGGAAAAGATGGTTGTAGAGCCCTGTTGGGTGTAAAAGCAAGGTTGATGGAGATGCCAGCCTGATACAAGAGCCTTGAACAGCTCCCACGGGCCAGATGGGGGGCTAATGTGAACCTCAAAAAGAACGATGGTAAAGGGTGATCATTTATATATGTATTTAAAAACCATAAATCCAAAGTAATATCCAAAAATGCCACTAATAAATGTAGGAAGCGTATAGACAAGAAATCACCCTTTGCAGCCACAGGAAGTGCCGACATTTTTGAACTGTTGAGGAACAAGCTACTCCCTTGTTTTCAGAATCTCAGTGCCCAGATGACGTCTCAAATACCCAGATCTGACACCGCAAGGAGACAAGCTCACATTGTGTACTTTCTGATGTGATGTAATGTGGCCTTTTACAGTATCACCTATGTGGTATTCTTGCCAAAATAGTCGACCTAAATCTAATTACAAAGAAACAACGAGGTATATCCTGATAATATTACAGTGTAATTGACTACGACGATCCAAAATTTAAGGGACCTGAAAGACAAAAAGTGGGGCAGGTCCTGCCCTCTTATATATGATAAGAGCTCAAAAAGTTATGCATTGTGAAAGTCTTGATTTCCAAATAAAACTGGAAAAGTTTGAACATATTTAATATTAGATGATACTACTTTATATTGTTTCTTAAGAATCTGATATTGATACTATAGCCATCCATTCTTAGGAGATGCAGACTAGAATATTTAGAAGTGAAATACAGTCCTGACTTTGATGTAATTGGGGTGGGGGAACATATAGAGATAGAGATGCAGATAATAAGGGAAACTAAAAGTGGCAAAATGTTAATGACAGGTGACTATAGACTGAGGGTACATTGCGTTTGTTAAAGTTTTTCTATTGGTACAAAATATTTCAAAATAAAATCACAGGGAGATCTCCGGTATGTGGTCAGGGATGAAATGTGTGCAGAAACAGATTTTTCGTTGTATGGCTTAGTCACAACGAATCCAGCCTTCTGAGTTTTAAGTTCAGACTCTACTACAGTCATTTTTCATTTTCCTAAGAAGAATCTGGACAGATTACAGATAGGGCTTTTGAAATCTTTTCTCTAGAACTTAGTAGCTTTGTGATCTTGTATTGTTGATTTATCCTCTTGATCCTTAGTTTCTCCTGAATAAAATGGCTTTATTATAAGTTAAATTTATATAAAAGTAGTTCCAAGGATTTGCACTAATGTGTGCTCCCTGGAAAGGTGTCCATGTAGTACTCACTAAAGCAGAGGTATTAGCATTTTAAGGTTTATCTTTCAAATTATGTGTTGCTGTTGAGGAACATCGTCCTTCAATCTCATATTTAGTCATTGGTAGTGCTTATATATTGTGTAGGATTGCCTGACAATCTAAGAGAAGCCATATTTTTATCATGTTATTGTTAAATGCACTTTTCTCTCCAGATAATGTTTGGAATTCTTGTGTTTGCTTGGCATTGACTGGATCTTATCTTGTGCTTTGCTAATATAATGAGGATATTTTCAGATCGCTATGAGTCAGAATTGACTCAATGACAAGGAGGTTTTAAAATTTCTGTTATGAAATTTTTATTATTCCAGTGTAGGTACTGTTAATGGTTTTATTTTTGTTCTTTTTTTAAACCTATTTGTGGGGATGGGGGGGTAGGGGGGGTAAGGAAGTGGTGTTAACAAACCCAGGGACAAGGGAAAAACATGGGACCCCAAATGGTAGAGAAGGGGGAGTGGCAGGCCTGGTGGGAAATGATCAAGGGTAAGGTTGCTTAGAGAAGAGGTATACTCTAGCCCAGGTGGCGATGAAGCATGGTAGTAGGGCAGGAGGAAAGTCAAGGGAGATGGAGGAAAGAGCTAGGAGTCAAAGGGCATTCATGGAGGTCTAGACAAAGACATGTACATGCAAATATATATAGGAGGATGGGGAAATAGATCTATGTGTCTATATTTATAGGTCAAGTATTAAGGTGGCGGAAGGACCTTGGGCCTCTACTCAAACACTCCCTCAATGCATGAATACCTTCTTTTATTAAATTGGAACTCTATGATGCTCACTCTCCCGACACAATGGCTGGAGCCAAAGTGGGTGAACAAGTAAATGTGGTGAAGAAAGCGGATGGTGCCCGGCTATCAAAAGAGGTAGTGACTGGGGTCTTAAAGGCTTGAAGATAAACAAGCGGCCATCTAGCTCAGAAGCAACAAAGTCCACATGGAAGAACACACCAGCCTGTGTGATCGAGTGGTCCCAAAGGGATCAGTTACCAGGCATCAAAGAACAAAAAATCATATCATTGACTGCACACCTCCATGATAGGATCGCTGAAGACAAATGGGTGCATAAGCAAATGTGGTGAAGAAAGCTGATGGTGCCCGGCTATCAAAAGAGATAGTGTCTGGGGTCTTAAAGGCTTGAAGGTGAACAAGCAGCCATCTAACTCAGAAGCAAATAAGCCCACATGGAAGAAGCACATCGGCCAGTGCGATCACGAGGTGCCCAAGGGACCAGGTATAAGGCATCATGCAAAAAAAAAAAGATATAAGTGTGTGTATGTATGTGTATATATGTGTATCTGTATATATGTATGTATATATATGTATATATATATCATATTAAATGAAGGGGGAAGTGCAGAGTGGAGACCCAAGGCCCAAGTGTCGACCAATGGAGATCCCCTCATAGAGGGGTTTAGGAGAGGAGATGGGATAATTAGGGTGTGAGGTAGTATCGATGAAGAACACAGCTTTCCCCCAGATCCTGGATGCTTCCTCCCCCCAACTACCATGATCCGAATTCTACCTTGCAGGGCTGGATAGGACAGAGGCTGTACACTGGTGCATATGAGGGTTGGAGGTACAGGGAATCCAGGGTGGATGATACCTTCAGGACCAAGGGTGTGAGGGACGATGCTGGGAGAGTGGAGGGTGAGTGGGTTGGAAAGGGGGAAGTGATTACAAGGATCCACATGTGACCTCTTCCCTGGGAGAGGGACAGCAGAGAAGGGGGGAAGGGAGACTCCGGATAGGGCAAGATATGAAAAAATAACGATGTATAAATTACCAAGGGCACATGAGGGAGGGGGGAATGGGGAGGGAGGGGGAAAAAAAAAGAGGACCTGATGCAAGGGGCTTAAGTGGAGAGCAAATGCCTTGAGAATGATTGGGGCAGGGAATGTATGGATGTGCTTTATACAATTGATGTATGTATATGTATGGATTGTGGTAAGAGTTGTATGAGTCCCTAATAAAATGTAAAAGAAGAAAAGAGAAAAAGATTATTAGGGCAAAGACTGTACAGATGTGCTTTATACAATTGATGTATGTATATGTATGAACTGTGAAAAGAATTGTATGAGCCCCAATAAATTGTTAAAGTAAATTTAAAAAAAAACAAACCTATTTGTGTGTGTTCTATAAATAATCTTCTGGGGAGTTTTCAAATTATAGGGGAAAAAATGCAACAGAAAAGTAAATGATCATTTTACCATCCTATCCCAGAGGTTGCTACTGTTTAAGGCAGTGGTTCTCAACCTGTGGGTCGCGACCCCTTTGGAGGTCAAACGACCCTTTCACAGGGGTCGCCCAATTCATAACAGTAGCGAAATGACAGTGATGAAGTAGCAGTGAGAATAATGTTATGGTTGGGGGTCAGCCCACATGAGGAGCTGTATTGAAGGGTCGCGGCGTGAGGGAGGCTGAGAACCGCTGGGTTAAGGCTTTGTGTGTGCTATCCCAGTCTTTTTGAGGTGCAGAAATGTGCATGAATAATAAAACATTAGGTTTCACAAAACTGCGGTTATATGGAATGATGTTTCCGCTTTTGATCATTGCATTTTGCTTTAACGTCTGTGTTGGTGAGGCTGCAGACTAGTGTGCAACGCTCTGTCCCCATAATGTAGCCCAGTCTGATGGGCATAGCCACTTAACGGGCTGCAGTCTGGATCACGGATGGCAGTGTTTGATATAGAAAGGTGATCTCATTTTACAGCGCTAACCACTGCTAGTTAATATGGCTGGGGTATGTTACTGCACTTTTTGGTTTTCCTAGGATATAGTCATGGTAGCTTTTAAAATAATCATTGTTTTTTTTAAAAAATAATTTTATTGGTGTCTCTTACAGTTCTTATAACAATTCATACAACAATCCATATATCAAGCATATTTGTACATATGTTGCCATCATAGTTTTCAAACATTTTCAATCTCCTTGAGCCCTTGGTATCAGCCTCTCTTTTTACCCTCTCTCCCCAACCCTCCCACTCTCGTGAACTCTTGATAAATTATAAATTATTATTATTTTCATGTCTTACACTGTCTGCTGTCTCCCTTCACCTGAGTTTCTGTTGTCCACCTTAGGGCAGCTGTGTTGTACAACAATCCTTGTTTTTAGTTTCCCCTTTCTTCCCCTTCTCCCCCAGCTTCCCGCACCCTCATGGTATCATTACTCCCATTACTGTACCTGAGGGGTTTATCTGTCCTGGTTTCTGTGAGTCGAGAGCTCTTATCTGTACCAGTATACATGATACAGTCTAGCCGGATTTGTAAGGTAAAAATGGGGTCATGATAGTTCGGGGGAAGAAGCATTAAAGAACTAGAGGAATCTCGTGTGTTTCCAATCATTGTTCTTTTGTGAGTGAAACTGTACTGTAAACTCTGTTTGAGGAAAGCACTTTCTGTTTACCTCAATATGTAGAACTAAAAGATCCCACACCAAGGGTCATGAAATGGACATCTTTTCTACAACTTCTTTAGACAATAGGAAATATTTTCTCTCTGTTCCTATTTCTGGTGGCTGTGATAATATGATTTAGATCAAACCATAAATCTGTTATAATCAAGAATTAATAATAATAGAATAGTATTCTAAGCTCATTGAATAGAGATGAGGTTGCCTTTTTCTTTTTAAACTCAGATTTTTCTTTATTTTAAATTTTATTTTCTTTCTTTTTTTTTAATTCAGATTTTTCTTTTACAACCGACCAAAGGTGGAATGTATATTATTCTCATTCATATGTATGGTCTCCTTCTCCCTCTCATTCTGAATACTAGAAATGGCTGAACAGGAACGTTTTCTCCTACACCAGGATACTCTACCTGAGCAACTACTCACAGAAAAACAACTGCATCTCAGTGCAATGCCAGTGTTGACTGCACCACAACTCATTGGCGTACGTACTTTTCAAAATCTTGCACCATTCCTTAGTTTCAAAGTATGTTTGTATTTTGGGGTTCATGTAATGTAATTTCTAAGAGGAGACGTCTTTCTAGGCCCTACCTTCAGGGTTACTTCCCCTTAGAAAAAACTACTGGAAGCTTGGGCCAGAAGCTCATTAAAAGAAGGCAATTGATGAGTGTGTGTGTGTGTGTGTGTGTGTGTGTGTGTGTGTGGTGTAGTGGTAGTAGTATAGATAAATGCTCCATTGAGGCACTTGATCAGCCTGGTGTCTGTGTGGTGGGGGTGTCAGATAAATGCACCAGGAAGGCACTTGATTCCCAGAATATTACTTCTTCATTCTCTTCTATAAGAATGATCTAAGAACTCTAATTTACAGTAAAAAATAAATAAAATATAATTGATTTACATAGTGTGATTCTAACTCTTCCTGTGTAACCTAACACATTCACTCCTAAAGGCTTAGCTAGATTATAAGCTGTAGTGTAGAGCATTTTGGTATTGCGTTCATGTACAACTTTGCTTTACAACTCTCTTCCCCTCAAAAAACCATTTCAGATACAAGGACAGTGTTACAAAATTGCTTTGAGTTTACACTAGTTATATTTTTAGGAAATTCTCTAAAAACTTGAGCACACTAACCATTATTAGTAAAATACATTGTAAAACTGAATTTACAGGTGCCTCCACTGATATCCACCTTCATACACACACACACACACACACACACACACACAGCTCTTGCGAGAGAGAAACAGCGAAATCTCAAACTTGTTGCCTTTGCTTTAGTTTGGTGTACGCAACCCTGTAGGCCAGAGTAAGGCCGCCTGGTCACTTTCCAGGGCTGTCGGCCTTCATGGAAACACTGTCAGCTCTTTCTCCTGAGGAGTAGTTGCTGGATTTAGCTGCTGGCCTTTTGATTAGCAGACAGTCGCTGAGCCACTTTGCCACCAGGCTCCCTCCTCTCCTGATATAGCATTTTAAATTAATCATTGCTAATAAGGATTATTAACTATTGGTACAGCCTACTGTTAACTGTAAGGATCACCTTTGTTGTATATATGATTAAGAAGGAAATGTCATGCAGTTTTGCTGTGATAAACTCGCTTTTACGACACATTCCAGTTTCAGAGTTGTTAGCATCATAGGGGATAAGGGGCATTTCACTTGATAAAGAGGTTTTGGCTTTGTTTGTTTTGCTTTTATGTGTTTGTTGTCAGACATTGGAAAAAGTAGTTGCCCTTTTTTCCAAAATGGTTTGAAGATTTTTTTTGCTGTTGAACAGTTGCCTTCAATCCTTTAAAATGAAGTTTGTCATATTATGAATTGTGATTGAGAAAGGAAGATAGTAATACTGCAGTTATTTTTAATAAAGCAGGTGTTTTTCTGATAAAAATGAGAGATAATTTGAAGAATACAAAATTGAATAATACAGTCACTTGTAGTATATCCAGCCTGGGACAACCATTGTTAACATGTTAGCGTATTTTTGTTTGTCTTTTAAGTAAGCTGTATAGTCTAACTGCATAATTTATCATAATTTCAACTTTAAAAGCTATGTAAAAGGTCACATTTCAAAAGCAAGATGGCGAGTCTATATGTATAATAGGTTTTTTACTTCAAAGTCTATGCTAAAAAAATACTGACTTGAATGAAGTGGCTTCAGAAGTCTGGGGAAATTGAATTAACTTTTAATTCCTTTTTTTAACCTTTTAATTTAATGTGCAGAGCAGATCATCATTCAGTGATTTCATACACAAACCCATGTCATTCATTGCAACCCCTTCAGTGGAGCATCACCCATCCCACGTCTCTAGTCCTGCTCCTTTTCTAGCCTTTGTAGACTTTGTCCCTGGGTAAATGTCACCCCCATTGTCCACGTGGTCACTTATTCTAAGATGTGCATGTCTCACTGATGTTATTGTCCCCTAATAGACATGTCAGTTGTTTGGCCGAAAATTGGGAAATAGGCATGCGTTCAGTTTCAGACCTGATGGATGACTCAGGGCCATAATCTCATGGATGATACTGTCCGTATCTGTCCAACAAGCTCTTACCTTCCTGATGTTGACTTTTATTCCATTTTCCTCACATTCTCTCAGAGCAGTCAGTAGGGATAGTGGGATGCCTTCTGGTTTTCTAGTCTCAGACTTGGAGACAGGTGTTCATGTGGTCCATTACCCACTGTTAGTAGCTGCTTTGCAGGACGATGTGCACTGTACAGGCTGTGTACAGGCATGCTGTGTTTCATTGCTCTTCACCTTACTGAACTTTGCACATCCATGTCTCTTACGAATTGAAGTTTGTGGCAACCCTGTGTTGTGCAAGAGTTACCAGCGCCATTTTCCAACAACATGTCCACTTCATGTCCTTCCTCTGTGTCACATCTTAGGAGTTCTCACAGTGTTTCAAATTTTTTCATAATGCTATTCATACTTAATTGTTGTTATTGTTTGGTCCCCGTTGCATTGATTCTAACTCATCGCAACCCTGTGTACAACAGAATGAAGTACTGCATGGTCCTATGCCACCTCACAACTGTTCTGATGTTTGAGTCCATTGTTACAGCTGCTGTGTTCATCCTTCTTGTCTTTTACAGGATTGGTCTCTCCTGTTAATGTGTCCAAAGTATGTGCCATCCTTGCCTGTACGGAGCATTCTGGCTGTACTTCTTCCAAGACAGATCTGTTTGTTCTTTTAGCTGTGTGTGGTTCTTTGAATATTCTTCACCAGTACCATAATTCAAATGTATCGATTGTTCTTCAGTCTTCCTCAGTCAACGTCCAACCTTCACCTGTATATGAAGTGATTGAAAGTACCATGGCCTAGGTCATCAATACTCTCAAGAGTCTTGTGCAGCACATTGGCCCAGTGCAATGTGTCTTTGGATCTGTTGACTGCTGTTTCCATGGGCATGGATTGTGAGTCCACGCAAGACAAAATCCTTGACAACTTCAACCTTTTCTCCGTTGATCCTGATGTCACCTATTGGTCTAGTTGTGAGGATTTTGGTTCTCTTTACATTGGCTTGTCATCCACACTGATGATTTTCACCAGCAAGGGCTTCAAGCCCTTACTTTCAGCAAGAAGCTTGTGTCATCTGCATATGGCAGGTTGTTAATAAACCTTCCTCCAATTCTGATGCCATGTTCTTCTTCATATAAACCAGCTTCTCTGCTCATTTGCTCAGTATGCAGATTGGTTAAGTATGGTGAACGGCTGCAACCCTGATCCACCACTGTCCTGATTTTAAACCGTGCAAGATTCCCTTGTTTTGTTCACACAGCTGTTTCTTGATCCATGTACAGGTTCTGCATGAGCACAATAAAATGTTTCTGGAATTTTCTATTCTTCTCAAAGCTATCTCTAGTTTGTTATGGTGCACACTGTTGAATGCCTTTGTAAAGTAGCTACAAGTAAACATCTTTCTGATATTTGCTGCTCTCAGCAGGATCCATGTGACATCAGCAGTGATCTCTTTTTCTACACCCTCTTCTGAATCCAGCCAGAACCCTGTCAATGCACTGCTCCAACCAATTTTGAATGATCTTCAGCAAAACTTCAATTACATGCGATATTAATGTCCAATTACATGGTCAATAATTTCCACATTCTGTTGGGTCACCTTTCCTTGGATTGGCTACAGCTATGGATCTCTTCCAGTCAGTTGTCCGATAGACACGAGTGCTTCCAGGGCTTCATCAGCTTACTGAAATATTTCACTTGCTTTTCCATCAATCCCTACAACCTCATTGTTGGCCAAGGCCTTCAGTGCAGCTTGCGCATCTTCCTTCAGTACCATTGGTTCTTAATCATCTGTGCCTCTTGGTCGGTCGAATTTTACTGGTTCTTTTCGGCACGGTGGCTCTGTGGGAAGATCCTCGCCGTCTTCCGATGCTACGTGCATGGTTCAGTCTTTTGGCCGTGGAATCTTTTAGTATCGCAACCGAATGCTTGCATTTTTTCTTGAGTTCTCCCACGTTAAAATATGCTGAGCATGTGCTTCCATTCTGATTCCTAACACCAGGTCTTTGCTCATTTCACTACAAGATTTTACTCTGTCTTCCTGAGCTGCCCTCGGAAATGTTGTCTTCAGCTCTTTCACGTTATCCTTTTTTCTGTGTACCTTAGCTACTCTATAATTAAAAGCAAGCATGGAAGCCCTCTGACATCTACATTGGCCATTTTTTTTCTTTCTTTTTTATTGACCTTTTGCTTTCTTCACATGTGATGTTCTTGATGTCCTCCCATCTTCTGTCAGTAGTATTTAATGCATCAAATCTATTTTTTTAATGTTCTCAAAATTCAGGTGTGGCATGCTCAAGGTTTGATGGCTCGTGCACTTGTTTTAATTTTCTCCAACTTCAGTCAGAACCGACAGATGAGCAGTTGACCGTCTGTCCCACAGTCGGCCCCTGGTCTGGTTTTAGCCGCTGATGTGTCGCTTCTAGGTCATTCCTCCCCACAGGCGCAGTCAGTGCGATTTCGGTGTGTTCTTCCTGGAGAAGCCCGGGGGTATAGTCTCCATTTGTGCTGTTGAAAATGGATTTGTGCTGAGGTGGTTGCTCTCGCAGACTTCCAGCTTCATTTCTGTCACCAAGGCCTTATTTTCCAACTACTCTTCCTGCCGCTTTGTTTCCAACTTTTGCACCGAGTAGACTACAGTTTAGTGTAAACGTAACTTTTATATGCACTGGGGAACCCAAAACAATCCATGTTGCTTGCTTTATTGCAATACTCACTTTATTGTGGCGCCTTGGAACCAAACTCATGGCATCTCTCAGGTGTGCTGGTGTGTCATCAAAACTCACTGCCGTCAAGTGGGTCTGACTCCCAGTACCCCGGACCTGTCTCCATTTCTGACCCTGTAAATCCTCACAGGAATTGAAAGCCTCGATCTCTCCCCCCTGAGTGGCTGGTGGTTTTAAACTGGATTACAGCCCAACAGTAATCCACCATACGACCAGCAGCCCCTTATTTTATTTGTATTGTGAATTAGGTGAAGGTTCAGAGAGCAGATCATGAGTGTGCATTCTTACACATCTGTTTCGACTTATCAATTGCAGGTCCCTCAAAGGACCATCCCTTATTCCACTTCTTCCTCCCTGGGTTTCCTGCTTCCAATTCCTCCTCTTCCTCTAACCAGCTGGACTGGGATGTAGACTTAGTGGGTTATGTTATCCCCTTGACCTCGATTTCCCCCAAGACTACACTCGTGAGGCCCTGGCCCAGTGACTTACTCGTTCAAGGTGTTTGGTCATATGTAAGAAGTCTTCATAACCTTGCTTTCTGTATGTTCCACCAGAGTCATTGATATATTTACGCCACATATTCTCTGTCAGATCTCTATATATTTGTGCATATAAATCCACTGTCCCTTCTACATCTAGTCAGCCTGCTTGTCGGTCTATGTGTCTATTTTTAGATTGCGGTTTTTGAAGTCTCCTTGTATCTGTTAACTTTTTGGTTCTAAAAACAAAATTACTGCTATTGTCAAAGTACATATGCCTGTCTATATCATTATCCTTGAGTATTACGTAGTTTTTAATTTGTTTTGCCTTTTTTAAAAGAAGGTCTCTGTTCTAGCCATAACGAAAATAGTGAGAATGTTGATAGAAAATGAAGCATGTTACCAATGTCACTAATCCTAATGTCTAGAAACAGGGGCTTGGGAATGGGTCTTACTGTGTATACTCTCACCAAAAGGGAAAACAAGTATATGCCAAATTTTGCAAATGAATAACTGTTTTAACTACCGGTATATATTCTAAAGAATATAGTCCTGATGTTTTTGGAGTACAATTTAGAAACATGACACCATACTATAAAGATACCCACAGCTTACTTAAAAAGATATGCTAACTTTTTTTATGCTAGCTTATTTTTTTCCACTAGTTTTTATAGTATTGCTCATGTGATTACTTAAAGTAATTCTGTGCCTTATATGTTATATACATAAATCATAGCTATATATCTGTGAAGAAAACAGAAGAGCCAATGAGTATGATTTCAAGAAAGCTTTGGACTTGCTGGAATACATAGATGAGGTAAGAAACATCATTGAGATGACCTCTGCTGACTGTCACAGTATATGAGGCGCTTCAGACAGTTTGTGGGAAGTGGGATTAACGAAAGCTGGATGGGGATGGTTACAGTCATAGTGGGGGGTGAAAGGAAGACGATGTCAAGACGTCCATGTAGAAAAGATTGTTTGGAAGCTGATTGTGGTAACAACTGTACAGCTCTGCTTGATGTGATTGACATATGGAATTATAGATGTTTTAAATCCCAACAAATGAAAAAAGAAAAATGGAATATTCCTATGAATTTAAAAAAATCTCCTCCTAGATATTTTCCTTTAGAGCGGAATAAATATAGAAAGGTGAAGGGGGCTCTGTCTTGCCAGTTATGAAAATGCATAAAAGGAAAAAAGCTTTTCCCGTCTGCTCCTTTAAGCCGGTGGCACAGCGTCACGCTGGCCTTTCGGCGGCTGCAAGATTCAGTCAGACGTCCTTCTTCTACCCTGAACTCTTCAAACATCCAGTGAGCCCAAAGAAAAGCACACTGGTTGTCATCAAGCCAATAGCTATTCGTAGAGACTCCTGTGCTCCGCGGGGTTGGCAGGCCTGGGACTTTACAGGCAGATCCCCTGGCCTGGCTTCTGAGGCCCCTCTGGGTGGCTTCAAACTAATGACCTCTGGCTAGGAAGCAAGTGCTTAACTGTTAGCATTGTCATGAGAGTTCCTTCTTGACAATTTTCACATATCCATAGATGAGTTTTTTGGTGCATGAGGAAAAATCCCTGCTTTTCAAAGTTGGGTTTTTTTTTCCTTAAGTGATTATGAGTTCTTGAATCTGGTATGTTTCTTTATCAGTTTATCTTTTGTAGGGTTTACTGTGAGAGAAGCTGTTTCTTGTGAAAATTCTGTAGTTCTACAGTAATTTATATACTGGTAACTAATGTATATTAATACAGTATTATAATGCATCTTATACCAATGTAATATAATTGAGTGCATCTGTTGTAAAAGACCTCTTTAAAGTGTTACAATGCAAAATCGTCACTTTGAGGACTAAGTTAAACATGAGCCAAGCCACATTGTTCTCAGCTTCCTCATATGCACTGGAAAACGGAGCAGTGAGGAAGGAAGGAAGGAAGGAAGGAAGGAAGGAAGGAAGGAAGGAAGAGCGCAGGGCTGATGCCTGCCTGTGCGTGTGGCAGGAGTGAAGAAGCGAGCAGCGTATGGACTGCTAGAAGAACAAACAAATCCGTCCGAGTGCCGTGTCGAGGACAGGACTGTGAGACTTTCTCTCACCGACTTTGGAAGTGTTGTCACGAGAGTAATCCCTAGAGAGAGACATCTGGCTTGATAAAGTTGCAACCACCAAAAGGAAGACCCTCACGAGATGAACTGAGACCGTGGCGCATCAGTGCGCTCAAGCATAACGATTGTGAGGCTGAAGTCGCTATAGATCAGATGCAATTCCATGGCACCCAACAACAACTGCAATTTTTACATAGTGCAATAAGGTGCATTCCGTTTACATGTAATGGAAGCAGCTGTTCTATTACTTGGCATATTAAAGTAGCTTGGTAGATTTTAAAAACATATAATGCGTTGACTTATATTACCTTTTAAAAAGTCTTAGCCCTTTCCAGGTTCCTGATAAAGTCAGATGATGCAGAGTAATCTGAAACTAATTCATGCAAAGTTGTTAATGGCTTACTCATGTAAGTAGTACTAAGATCTTATAGGAAGAAGAGTTATTTTTAGGAATTATAAGTTAAAGCAACTCTATGCTAAATTATCATTTTATGTGACCTACTCAATTTATATTGGAATTTTTAATAATTTTTGTTGTTTTGTGTGTTTTTGCTTTGAAGGTGGAAGATGTAAATAAAAATGACCTAAAACTGGAAATCCTTTGCAAAGCACTTCAGAGAGATAAGTAAGTTCTCATCGAATGAATCAAATACATGGTTTTAGAAAGGGGCTCTTCCTAGAAAGATATAATGTATTAAATTGTCATTTCACCTTCTAATTGCAATGCAAAATACGTGATCAGAACTTTAATGGTTGTATTCATGACACTTTACATTTTCAGTTTAATAATTAAGGATTACTACTAGCAGAGCAAGTTACTACTTTTGAGTTTTCAAGTTAGAGCACCAACTTATACAGAAACACATTCTTTCCTCATTTTCTTTTTTTCTTTTCTCACTTTCGTAGAATCAGAAGTAGTTGTTGTCAAAGAAGACATAACACACCACTTCTTTAAGAATGAAAAATCATTACAACTTAGGGATCATTACTGTCTTAAGTTAATGAATACCTCTTTTTTCATAGTCATTTTGCTAGAGAGGAGGATTTCAATCTATAAGAATAGAAGACTGACTCAGTGGTAGGGCAAGATTAACAATCATCTGTTATAAGATGAGCCTTTTCCAAGAACACAATTTTTTTTAATCATTTTATTGGGGGCTCATATAACTCTTACCACAATCCATACACATATCAATTGTGCAAAGCACATTTGTACATTCATTGCCCTCATCATTCTCAAAATACTTGCTCTCCACGTCAGCCCCCCAGCATCAGCTCCTCATTTTTCCTCCCCGCTCGCCGCTCCCTCATGAACCCTTGTTAATTTATAAATTACTATTTTGTCATATCTTGCACTGTCTGACGTCTCCCTTCATCCAGTTTTCTGTTGTCCCTCCCCAGGGAGGAGGTCACATGTAGATCCTTGTAATCGGTTCCCCCTTTCCACCCCACCTTCCCTCCACCCTCATGGTATCACCATTCACCGTTGGTCCTGAAGGGATCCTCCGCCCTGGATTCCCTGTGTTTCCAGTTCCTATCTGTACCAGTGTACATCCTCTGGTCTAGCCAGATTTGTAAGGTAGAATTGGGATCATGATAGTGGGGGGGTGGAGAGAAAGCATTTAGGAACCAGAGGAAAGTTGTATGTTTTTTCTTAGAAAGTTGTATATTTTCGTTGCTACACTGCACCCTGACTGCCTCGTCTCCTCCCCACAACCGTTCAGTAAGGGGTTGTCCAGTTGCATACAGATGGGCTTTGGGTCTCCACTCCACACACCCCCTCATTCACAGTTATAGAATTTTTTGTTCTTTAATGCCTGATACCTCATCCCTTCGACACCTCGTGGTAACAACAGGCTGGTGTGCTTCTTCCATGTGGGCTTTGTTTCTTCCAAGCTAGATGGCCACTTGTTTACCTTCAAGCCTTTAAGACCCCAGACGCTATATCTTTTGATAGCCAAGCACCATCAGCTTTCTTTGCCACATTTGCTTATGCACCCATTTGTCTTCAGTGATCATATCATGGAGGTGAGCACACAGTGATATGATTTTTTTGATCTTTGATGCCTGATAACTGATCCCTTCAGCACCTCATGATCACACAGGTCTGTGCTTCTTCCATGTGGCCTTTGTTGCTTCTCAGCTAGATGGCCCCTTGTTTATCTTCAAGCCTTTAAGACCCCAGACACTATATCTTTTGATAACGGGCTCCATCAGCTTTCTTCACCACAATTGCTTGTGTACCCGCTTTGTCTTCAGCGATCGTGCCAGGAAGGTGAGCATCATAGAATACCAGTTTAACAGAAGGGGGAAAAATTTTTTTTGGAAGAAAGTATTCTTGCATTGAGGGAGTACTTGAGTGGAAGCCCAATGTCCATCTGCTACCTTAATATTAAATATATAAATATATGCACATAAATCTATTTCCCCATCATATATAAATATATTTACATATGTACATGCCCTTATTTAGACCTCTATAAATGCCCTTTGCCTCCTAGGTCCTTCCTCTATTTCCCTTGACTTTCCTCTTGTCCCACTATCATGCTCAGTCTTCATTTGGGTTTCAGTAATTCCTCTCGGTTCCATTACCCTTGATCATGCCCTGTCAGGCCACCTACACCCTCCTCGCCACCGATTTGGATCACTTCTTGTTCCCTTGTCCCTGGGTTTAACACTACTTCCTTTCCCCCACCTCCCCCTCCCCTCTCTCCCCCTGGAACTGTCGGTCCATTGTTTTCTCCTCCAGATTGTTAATCCAGCCTATTTTATTTAGACAAACCTGCGGAGATAATAACATGCACAAAAACAAGACAGAGCAAAACCAAGCAATAAAAGAAAACAAAACAACAACAAAAAGCCAATGACAAAAAAAACCCCACAACAACAACAAAAATAAATAAAAGCTTGTAGTTAGTTCATGGACTATTTGTTGGCCTTTAGGAGTGTTTTCCAGTCAGGTCTGATGGGGTGCCAAGCCCTGACCCCAAAGTCTGTTTTTGGCATTCCCTGGGGACTTCATTGCTCTGTTCCCCTTGCTGTTCTGTTGCACGCCCTTAGTGTTTTGCCACAGTCTGGTGGGATCAGATCAGGCAGAATTCCCACACTGTGTCTCCAGTGTTGTCCCCTGTAAGACTATGGGTCAGTGAGGGATGTTGTGTCTCATAGTGGGGCCGGCCATATGGTCTTCTCTGTGGATTGGCTGCTCTGAGTAGGAATATCGTCAAGGCTTGGTGGGCCAGGATGTGCTCCACTCTCTCTTCCTCCCCCTTCATTTTCTCCCGTGTGCTCTGATCGGACATTTTGCTCTCCCGGAGCTGCTGCAGATTCAGTGCTATCCTCTGAGATAAATTCTTCTGGGGGAGGGACAGGTGTCCATGCAGTTGGGATTGGGGTCAGCCAAGAAAACAGTTTTAAAGAAATCCTGACTGTTAGAAACCTTCCACTTCCCACAGGTGTTCTTTCCCCCGTGGCACGGAGAACCTGCTGTAGAACTAGTCTATTTTCTTCTTTGATCATTCCTAGATCATTAAAATGGTTAAAGTTGGTCTTAGAACGCAAGCAACACTCTGTGGCAGATGATCAGAACCGTCTGTCACAATTTGCGCTTGCTACAGCAAAAAAGTCTAACCTATTCCGGTAGTCTCTCCTCAGTGAGACTAGCCGTTATGTAGACTTGAACAAGCATTAAATTTTTTTTTTAATTGGTCTTAGAAATTAACTAGGAATGCTCTAGCGCTGAACTTGTCTACTTGTTTCCTTTCCCACCCCTAATTTAAAAAAGTTCTCTACCATAGATTCGATTCTGCCACCTAGCGACCTTAGAGGACAGAGTAGTGCAGCGCCTGTGGGTCTCGAGACTGTGATCTTGATGGGAGCAGAAATTCTGGTGTTTCCGCCGTGGAGTGCCGGTGATTTCAAACTGCTGGTCTTAGAGCAGCCACCACACAGACAGCCCCCAAGTCACACAAAACGCGTGCTGTTAGTTTGACTTGGACTTGTTGCCCTGGCTTCTTGTTGAAGCATGTTAAGGCACTGTGTGAGCTCCATTCACTATTACTGCAGCGCAGAGGTTCTGGGTGTTATTTAGTAGTCCTCTGAAGTCCATGAATCCTCTCATCCAGGTAAGGAAGTGGCTCTTCCAGTGTATGCTTTCAGGCAGGTACCGGTTGCCATGGAACCGATGGAAAGATTTTGCAACTGTTGCTTGTGTTACCACAGCATACTTTGGGTTCTGTGTTAGGTTGGGGTTTCTAACGAAGCAAAACTAGTGATGCTTACATAGAGCTAGACAGGGAAAAACTTATAAAAAGAAATTGACTCAAACCGTCATAAAAGCGGACGTATTTAGTCTAAGTTCCGTGGGTCAGAGGCTTATAACTAGAGGCTTTTTCAGATTTATGTTGCTTCAGGGTCTGCTGAACTCCAGCTCAGCTAGAACACCACAGGCTAATACCAGATAGTTGCTTAGCAGGTGGGATGGCAGGCTGATTTTGGTTCGGTGGCAAGCAATATGACAGGCTGCTCACACAGGTCCAAAGAGCGAGAGAGTCATGCGTCAGATGCAGGATCCAAGAAAAGCAAGCCAGCTCCTCTACAATGTCCTTATGTAAAAAGTACGCCCCGCCCCCAGGAACTTAAGGGTTGTCTTCCACCTGGACAGCTACAGCCGCTCACAACAGCTCCCGGGATGGGGTTGATTTGTGTTAGGTTGTATCGTAGGTGATAAGTAGGCCTTAACCTTATCAAGAATTCCCCAGCCAAGTTGACATAAAACCTAACACTTAGAGGGTCCATAACTACATTCGTAAGATCATTTCACTGCATGACTCTTTATACCAGAGACGTGGAATCTATGTATTAGATGAATTCGCTCAGGCAGCGTCTTACCTAGTAGTGATTATAAGGTGTAGCCAACATTGTAAGCTCCTAGATTAAAGGATCTAAAATAAGATCACAAAACTCAGATCCTCCACCCACCCCCACCATCAAAACAAATAAACAGCATTTTCTTTAAGATTCTGTCTATGGTTTCATTTTTTACTTCCTTCTGCTTTTATCTTCTAGCTGGTCCAATTCAGATGGTAAAGATGATCCGATTGAATTTTCTAAAGACAGTATATTTGTGAAAATCTTACAGAAACTTTTAAAAGATGGTAAGTGGTATATTATTTTTTAGAAATTACTGCATCACTCTTTAGTTTCAGGAACCTTAGATTCATGGAGATTTGCCAAAATATCAAATGACAGGATGGTTTAATATTAAATACAATCATATTCAAATGAGGGATTTATTTAGAATAAACCAGACCATTTTTTCCTCTCTTTGCGATTGGGGGTGCATGTATTCAGGTGACGTGTTTATCCAGCTGTGCCTCTTGGTGCCTGTAACAAGCAAAGCCGGCATGCTGATTCCGGATAGGTAAGGAACGCCAGTTAGCTCCATTGGAAGGCTGAGACACTGAAAGTCTGCAGTGGAGAAGAGTTTGGTTTCTTTAATTTTTAAGTATTATTATGAATATTAAAAACTTTAACTGAGGAAAACTTTGCTAGATCTCCTTTAAACTTAATGGACTAAAGAAAATGATTTTACAAATCCACTTGGACATCAACACTCTAAATTATAAGAAGAAATTGAAAAGGAACACAAAGCAAGTATGTTTTGCATATATTTTGTACACAAGACAGTGAATAAAACTCCCATTTCTTGGCAAAGGCACAGATAGGGAAAAGATAACTTAGAACAGATTTCCTTTCACCTCCTTTCATATTACCAGGGTCATAATATATTGAAAATGTTAACACTTGAACTCACATAAAAATAAGAGATTTTATACATAAAAGCAAATGTAACTCATGCTTATTAATAGGTTATTGGATCAGAGTATGTGATGCTGAAATCCAGGCACTCTGCAAAATAAAATAGGCTTGTCCTTTGATAAAAGGATTAGGATCTTCTTTTTTTAATATCAAATTGAAAATATATAGTAACAAAAAAGCTTTTTAAATTCATCGGTCCTAAATGAATATATCAACATGTTGATTTTTACAAATATTTAAATATGTGTGTATGTATGTGCAACACATTATTTAATTCATATAGATCATGGCCATATAGAAGTAGCTCTCAATAAATTATTTGTTCTTTGAATACATAGAATTATTTTATAAATTCATAGTTCCAACCCTTTTTAATAAATTCAGCTACCTTAACCAAATGGCATAAAGGGATGCTTAGAGAAGTTTTATGGGGATGACTTAGCCAACCAGTATCTTAAGATAAAGAGAATCAAACTCCCAGTGTTCGCATTCCGGAAGCTTTCTGTATTAATCGCCTCAGGGTCTGCTTCCTTTTAGAGTTGATCAAATATACATACAGGTGGAGGGAGGGGATAAAGGGGAGCTGATATCAAGGAGTTCAAGAAGAAAGAACATGTTTTTGAAACTGACTGTAGGAGCATTTGGACAATACTGCTTGATGTGATTGAAGTATGGAATGCAGGATCTCCGTAAGCTCACAATAAAATGATAAAAAATTAAAACAAATATGCATACAATTCTATAACTAGATTACTTGGAGTTTGCTCAATTGACGTGGACCTTTACTTACAAACAAGGGATATACTTGATTATCCCACACTGACCAAAAACCAAGTTAATTAGGGCTTCCATTTCAAAGATGGTGAAACCTTTTTATAGTCAAAAATAAACATTTTCAAACATAAATGAAGGCATTCAGCAAAAATATCTTTTGCTTGAAAATACTTGAAATTTAGAAAGGACTCGTATCCTTAAGGCTGTCTTGTTTCTCTATTTGGGACTGAAGATTTATCTGGATATAAATTATCTTTCTGTACTTGTTATAGAGATTCTCCTGTTGAGCCTAATAAATGAGTAGAAAGTGCGTGGCACACCACCTCTCCGCCTTTCGTGTGTAAAAGTACCACTGAACTGAAGAGTCTCCCAAGAGCTAGTGCTTATTCATTTTTTGCTTATGTCATAGACAAGAATGGGAAGTTAGAATTTACAGAAAATATCCCATTTTGGCTATAGGATAAAAACAAGTAGTTTATGTTTTATGTAAGTAAAAATACAGAAAAGATTATTTACATACCATAACAGGCCATGGGCATTTCTGAAATCTGTAGATTGTTGTGGTCTTTATATCTTCTTTTAATGAAATGATTCAATAACTACTTGGACTAAATAGAAGGAATGTATTTTAACAATAAAAGTCAAATGTCAAACATTTTAAAGAATTTATTTTGATTTTATTAAGAAAAAATATTTACTGAAAATATGTTTAATGTTAATAAATGAGAGATATAGCCTTAAAATATTATTAACCCAGATTTTTACTCTATTGGCGTACTTTGAGAGTACCAAAACCAAAATTGACTTTGAGAACCTCATGGTAATATTGTAATAAATTATAAAATATTGTCTGTTTTCTTAAAGTTGCGTATTCTTTTTTCTATCTACATTGATCTCAACTTAATTCAAGTAGTCATTATTCTTGCTCTGTGATAAAGTGCTGTTTTCACCTATCCAAGTTTAGATTTAAAACTCATATAATTGGACATGTTATAATGTGTTAATAACATATGATAATGTTTCCATAAAAAGGTATCCCAAATGAAATTTTTATTTTAAAATGATTTTTAGTTAAATAACTTCCACATTAAAGCAATATATTGAGCTGCAAGAGGGGAATGAAAATATTTCAGATCTTATAAAAGACTTTAAATAGACTAACTATTTTAACCACAGGGTGGGGCAGGCGGGGGCGTGTGAACAAACTCAAGTAGCTTCTTCTAAATGAGGACTGATATATCATTAGACTTGCAAGTATGTTTGATAGATGGAAAGAATTTAGAACCAAGTATTTCCCAATAACAGAGTGGTATAGTTTAAATAGAAACACAGGTGTTTTTGTCGTCAATCATGTTGGTCCATTTGAGAGTTTTATGAAAATAAAAGATACTTCCTTGTTTTTATAGGCATCCAACTTAATGAATATTTACCAGAGGTGAAAGATCTACTACAAGCAGAAGAACTAGGAAACTTAAAGGCCAATCCCTACTTTGAGTTTGTTTTGAAAGCAAATTATGAATACTATGTCCAGGGACAAATGTAACTTTTCCCCAAAATTATCATTGTTTCTGAAATGTGTGTGTATACTACCTAAAAAGAAATTTAGGTCTTAATTGTCTAGAAGTTTATACTTTTATACAAACTTGTGTGGTTACCCTTTTTTTGTTTTTTAACTTTATAAAATAAAGCGTTCTCTGACTATAAATTTGGTTTCCAAACATTATTCTTTTTTTCACCTTGAATTGATCAGTTATTTCCTCTTCAGAGCCACTCCGGAGCCCTGGAGACTCTGCCCCAGGTGGACGACAGGCAGGCTCCCTGCATGGCACGGCACAGGGCATATCTAGACATTGGTCTCTGGGACTCCATGACGTACAAGACTGCACTAGAGTATCTCAGAAGTGTCTGACTGCAGCCTGTGCACTTGGGGAGCGGGTGTTTAGTATATGTTTTAGCTAAAGGTAGGAAATAAAATAAATGCCATCAACATTTGCTGATGAATTACACTGGCACCAAAAGACAAAACAATGGGCCTGATTCATGAAAGCTTGGTACTGATACTGGCTAATTCATTGGGGATTTTCCTCACAAATAGTAAATGACTATTAAAAGTATTTTAGTTAAAAATTAATTAAGAAATAGATGAAAATATCTTAGTGGATAAAATATGTTTGTATGACTTCTTAACCGATCTGAAAACTACCATCTATGGGAAGCTGGTAGTGTTTTTGTGTTGGTTGTGATTCTTGAAGCTGGACATTGAGGCAGTGGTCTATCTGCAGAATGACTTAGCCTGGATTCAGCTTTACTAGGGTCTACCAAGCCAGTCAAAGGCAGATGCAGTTTTGGACACCATTGTGGGTTTTACACATTGCAAATGTCTCTGTAAAGGTTTTTACCCTGACCGATAACAGACAAATTGAGCCCTGGTGGCACAGTGAGTTATGAATTGAGCTACTAACAACCAGGCCAGTAGTTCAAACCCACTAGCCCCTTGTCTGGAAAGAGGAGGATTTCTACTCCCGTGAAGACTGACAATCTTGGAAACCCATGGTGGCAGTTCTACTCCATCCTGTAGGGTCACTGTGAGTTTTTTAGTTTGTATGAGAACTAGACAATAGACAGGAAATTTCTGGTATATCCACACGTTGGTCTGGCTGGATGTTCACTAAACAGCTGGATCCAACTGCTGAATTTAGGTCTTAAATTAACTATGATGCTGAAAAGTGCCCAATTCTTGGATTTAAAAAGTGCAGCCAGCATGCCTGCTCCCCTCAGGTTATACTCTAGCCCTTGAACTGGCAGGTACAATGGATTGCTGGAGCCACGTACATGAATAATTCAAGGGAGACAATTAGTGCTTTCTTTTCCTCTCTAGCTTCATTAGAGCACCATCTGGGCCCCGTTTAGGAATAGATTACTGAGCACCAAGTTAGAAATAGTAAGCAACTATTAAATACGTCATCAGACAGCTTGGATTTACCATAGAAACCAGCTGCTTGCATGCTCCTGCCAGGTAACAATTGTGCACCTGCATGTTACCTGAAAGCTCATGCCACCACAAACCCCATTCCCAGTGTGGCAGGACTGCGGACGGACAGCCAACCTGACAACACTTCACTACTAGGACATCATGCTCCCCTAGTAGGATGTGTGCAGGGCAAAAGCCTTAGAGCTGTAGCTCTGTCATTGTGGTTAAAGCGCCAAAATTGTTGTCCAATTAAAGATGTAGGATTTTGAATTTTTTTCCCTAAATGTTTAAAATTTATCCCACTGCAGTCTTAAGAAAAGAATCTTTGGTGGTGGGTGTGTAAGTTGAGCACTCGCTAGTCCTTATAAAGGTGCTGTGACCGTGGTTACTGACTTGGAAAAGTCAGCATTCAGTCTGTCCAGTACTGTTCTGAAAACCCTTGAGTCCCCACTTGGGTCCTCAGCTGACCAGTTCATAGGAGTGTGCTGATAGCGAGTAAAGGGAAAGGCTCAGCTGGCATTGGAGGTTGCTCTTGGGAACTGGTGCTTGTGGCAACGATTAAGGCAGACCTCGAGAGACCTGCTGAAATCTTTAGTAGCTAAAAGGTATTCCGTTGTAACTAGCATTGTCAAGCACTTTAAAAAATTGGGTTGAGTTTCTATTTTCACTTTAAAGTCTGAATCCGTTTTTGTAAACTTGATCTTTCAGACATACCAGCTTATCAGGAACTGTTTGTAGGAATTAGGTGGTACAACTTTCGATTGAGGCAGATGTTTTTTCCACTAACCTGAACAAAAAGGAAAACCACACTTTGGTGGCCACTGAACAGCCTACTGGAATTTGATCCACTTTTCCATATAACCTGTGGCTGAAGACTACAGGAATAGTGGAATAGCCCCATCTGCCGAATTCCTGGACATTTTTATCCTCAGAGCGCCTAGAGAGAAAATAACTGCACTTCTATTTTGTTTTGTTTTTTTAAAAGCCCACTCAGTAAATACCAAAGTACATCTTTAAAATGGTAATTTTGAAAAAAAAAACTCTAGAAAATGTGAAATCTATTAAAAAGGACTGGAATAAAATAAATCCCTGTAATTCCACCAGCCCAAAAATAGCTTCAGTGATGATAGAATGCATTTTAAAACATTGTTATTTTATACTGTAACCTACTTTTTTTCATGTGGAGTGCAGTGAGCACTTCTGTCTTTAAACCAGAGCTTGGCAACCTTTTTTTTTTCATTATTATACCCGAGGAAACTTTTTAAACAATCCTTTTCTTTTTAACAATCTTTTTCGTAAACACTCCAACCCAATTAAATTTTGGTAGCACTGTCTATCTTTTTTTCTCTTTTAAATATACTGTATCATTTAAAATTAGTTATATCTAAACTTTCCCCAATCCCCTTAGGACTAATTTTCTGCCTCCTTTGGAGTGTTATCTTTAATCAATACTGTCTTCTAAGGTACTTTTGGAGAATGCCTGTCTTACACATTTTATTTTAAATGACTCCAGGACACAGTTCCATGTGGCTGTATCATAACTTACAAGCTTACATATTTGGGTTGTTGGGTTGTGTTGCTGATTTGCTTTTTGCTTTTCTAATATTCCTATAGACAAATCATAACCTTATATGACTCGATTCAATGTTGTAAGGAGTCCTGGCAGTGCTATGGATTTGGCCTTGGGCGGCTAACCCCAAGGTCGGTGGTGTAAACCATGGGCCAGCAGCGCCGAAGAAAGATGAGGCTGCCTTCTCCCTGAAGCTTTGGTCTGGTGAACCCTATGTAGCACCACTTTGGATCAAAATCAGCTAGGGGACAATGTTTGGATTCCGTTTGGGGCTGAGGGCAGTGTACACAAAGTTCTAATAACTTGTAATGTCCTTATTCCTCAAGTTTCCTTCCTCACACCTCCTCCATGAGAACTTGTACATAATCAAGGGGCAGTTGTGCACATAAAACAAGGGAATACTGCATGGTTCAAAATCAAGAAAGATGTGCATCAGGATTGTGTCCTCACCATATTTATTCAATCTATGCTGAACAAATGATCAGAAGCTGCAGGAAATGAGGAATTTGGCATAAGGATTAGAGGAAGGCTTAACCTTCAATATGCAGATGATCCAACCTTGCTTAGGAAAGTGAGGAGGACTTGAAGCACTTGCTGATAAAGATGAACAGTTGCAGTTTTCAGTATAGCTTACAACTCAATGCGAAGAAGCCCAAAATCATCACAACGACCAATAGGTAAACATCATGATAAACGGAAATTGTCAAGAATTTTTATTTTGCTTGAATCCACCATCAATGCTCATAGAAGCAGCATTCAAGAAATCAAATAACATATGTCATGGGGTAAATCTGCTGAAGAAGACCTCTTTAAAGCGTTCAAGGGCAAGGATAGTATCTTGAGGGCTGAGGTGCACCTGACCCAAGCCAAGGTATTTTCTTTCAATGATGCATGTGAAAGACCAGAGAAGAATTGATGCCTTTGAATGATGGTGCTGGCAAAGAATATTGAAAGTACCATGGACTATCAAAGAACTAACCAATGTGTCTTGGAAGAAGTACTGCCAGAATGCTCCTTAGAGACAAGGATGGGGAGACTTCAGCTCAAGTACTTCAGACATGTTGCAAGGAGAGACCAGCCCCTGGGGACACGACGCCGCGCGTCATGAAGTAAAGGGCTGGTGGAAAAGAGGAGGCCCTCCACACGCTGGATGGACACAGTGGCTGCAAGCACGGGCTCCAACAACCATGTGAGGAAGGTGCAGGCTGAGCGGTGTTCCATTCTGTTGTACAGAGGGCCCCGATGGGCCGGAACTGTGTCAGTAGCAGCGAACAACAACCTGCTCCAAACACTCATATAGCGAGGGTTTCTTCTGTGCTCCCCACTCTCACACCGAAGTATTTTTAATCTTCAAATCAGCATTTAGGAGGGGGTGGTCCCTTCAAGTTCTCATAGCCAGGCAGGGGAGGGAGGCAGGCTGGGCTGACCCCACAGTGCAAACTTGTAACCAATACAGTGGACTGTGTGTAAAATAAATGGTGGAAGTAAAGAAGACCTGGCTCCATTTGAATCATTCCTCTTTTTAGAGATGGCCAGGGCAGAGCAAGGCCAAAGGGGTAGAAGACCACCAGCATCAGAAGGAGGAAACGGAGAACCCCTAATCTGCCTCTGACAACTGTGAGTTAATCTCACACTTTCCGGTGGATAGCTGGTGTGGAGAATGAGTGGTGTTTCCTAGATACACCCGGTTATTGGATTGTCTGACTTTTCATTCAGCCTGCCACCTAGCCCTCCTTTTCTTTTTGAGACGGACCGTCATATTTGCTGGGGAAACGGACTTTTCATGTTTAGGATGCTTTTGGCTCTACATTGGAAAAGATCCCATGAGGATCAATTATGTCTCCAGGAGTGTGTGCCAAGTGTCGCAGGAGATTAAAAGGCACCAGTCCCAGCCCCACCCTAGCCATGCCCTAATGGAAGGGCTGACAAGCCCTGGCTGGTCCACTTAGCAGATGCAGGGTCCTAACATATTTAGCTCATTACGATTTGGTTTTCTTTAAAAAACCAAAACAACTGAACAAGGAGAGTATAGATGGCAGGAGGATTCGGGGAGGGTGGGAGGAAAAGGGGGAATCGATCACAGGGGGATGAATAATGGAAAAGTGGGTAAAGGGTGACAGGATGATGTAAGATATGAAAATAATAATCTAACTTATCAAGGGCTTGTGAGGGAAGGCAGGTGGGGGAGAGAGGGGAAAGAAATGGGGAGCTGATATCAGGGGCTCAAGTGGGAAGAGAATGCTTTGAAAATGATGGCAGCATATGTGCAAATGTGCTTGACACACTGGATGCATGTATGGATTATGATAAGAGATATAAGAACCCCCAATAAAAGTTTTTTTTTAATCAATAAAATCAATCCAATTCATAGTGACCCTGTAGGACAGGGTAGAATTGTCCCAAAGGGTTTCCAAGGAAGCGGGAAGCCACATCTTTTCCCAGCGCGTTAGCTGGTGCGTTCCAAATGCCGATCTTCCGGTTAACAACCAAGCACTTAAACCACTGCACCACCAGAGTTCCAAGACTGGAGTGAATGCAGGTACTTATTTATCTCAGGATAGTAAGGATTCATGGAAGCAATATAAAATACAGTTTTGTTTACCTCTGTAGGAAACACTATAGGATGCTTAGACTGAGCGAACAAGGTTGGAGAGAAGTGTGGATAGCCCAGTTTAATTGTAGCAGAAAGGTCATGTAAGAATACCAAGAGCTGAGACTGCTCCTGAAAATTTAGAAGCATGAGTGCTCCGTCTAGCATACCCTACATGGCTGACCTTTCCTTAGTGGTGGATCTCAAAAGGATATACAGGCAGCAACCAGCTTACTCAGACAAGAACAGGCTCTGGTGTGCTCGCCAAAAGAATACATGTATGGCGATGCGGCTTTTCCACAGTCATGAGTTCTGTGTCCTAAGCCAATAGGAACTCAGTGAGGCCATAATGGGGCCGAGAGAGCCTTTTCGTGGTGCATGAGCATCTGTTTAAACTAGCATCAATCATGTGGCGCAGAAAGCAAGTCTGAACTGGCTTCCCCAGAGTCTGTCTCCCAAGATTTATTGCACTTCAGTAGGTTTTCAATTAGCTTGTGAATGTTTCCTGTTTCAGTTTTTAGGTTTTCTTGAATGGAATATGCTCTAGAAGGAGTTTAGAGAAAGCTTGCTACAGGAGAAGAGTTACACTGGGAGTAAGACTTTGGTAAAATAAGAACAAGATCATACCTCTTTTAAAGGCCAACAGATTCTTAGATATTCCATGAGCGCATCTCTTCCTACCACCAAGGCCCAAATGTAAGCAATTCCCATTAAACTGAACAAGTTAAATTTGCCAGATTATTTTTTTCAAATGACTTCTACCCATGGGCACAGGAAGATGTCGAGTATTAAAAAGGAACTGGCCTGCCCATCGCCCCTTCTCCATAATGGCCCGAAGGCTTTCTAGTTTACAGGAAAACACCATAGCTTTTCTTAGGCTCACTACCCAACTCGCTGTAAGGAAAAGCTTCTGTGGCCGGGTTTCCATATGCTTGTCTAGCCCTCTTCCAGAGAATCCTCACCTGTTCCAGTTGCTGGCTTCCACCAAATGTGAGGCGCAACTATTCTGGGAACACTTCAGCACGTCAGAAAACTGACCAGTCCTATTCTGGCTCACAACAGATTGTGGATGTACCCAGTGAGTTCATCCCAGAAAATTGTTTCTGCTCTTCCCTTCTGTAGCAAGGTTAGAACTGTCCTCTGGCAGGCACCAACTGGATAACCTGTGACCCCTCCTTCCCCCCGACCACCACCTTACCCTAAGCGGATCCTCCTAAGAAATTAAAAGGCATCTCCCCAATATATCAGTGGTATAAATAGAGCCGCTCCTCGGGCGCTGGTGTATGGTGTCTGTTCAAAGGAGACTGGAAAGCAGCTTGGTCTGGCTGCGTTCTCATCCTCTAAATATAAAGATGAGTTGGTCCAGCCTTTGCGGAGGGAGACAAATGCTACACCGGTTAGAGTGCGAGCAACGTCCTTGTCCTTTGTACTGGGAGAAAGGACTAGAAAGCCATAGTCACACACCCTTTCTCTCCTCTCTCCACCACGTGCAGGTCCAGGGGGTCTAGACTGGACCCTCGTCTCTCAGCCTCAGGGAGGTGAAGGGAGGGGAGAAGTCCAGATCTGTCCACCCCAAACGCGGGGAGTACTGGAGAAAGTACGCACGCCCCCCACGTCGCCCCCTTCTAAATCATTGGAATGTTCTGCCCGCTAATGGGGTGGACAGCTCTGCAGACCCTCATTTTGGTGCCAAGCACTGTTCGAGCATGTCCCGAGGAGCCCCCGCCGCCAGCTGTCAGTCGGGACAGCTGCTCTCCCTGGCAGCTATTGCCATTGCCCTGTCTCCGAGGTGGGAGAGGGGTCTCTCCTCTGGATTTGGGGAGGGGGGGGGAGTTCTCTGCGGAGTGTCTCTTTCTTCTCCGTGGGCGCCATTGCCAGTGACTACTTCATCTGTCCTCTTGCCACCTCTTCCCAGGGGGTGAGGGTGGGTCTGAAGATAGGACCCAAGATAGGGTGAAATGTGGAGAAGGCGGCAAGGCCCCTCTGTGGACACCCACCGTGGGCAGGAATGGGGAGTCCTTTCGGACAGGTGCAGCGCCCGGCCCGGGAGGCGCAGGCGCTGGTGACGTCCACTGGGCATTGGGTGACCCCCCGACCCACCCATTCCCTCTTGCGGGCGACCAGGCCTTGGCGGGCGGGGCGGCCCAGCCCCGAGCCGCTCCATATACGGCCCGGCCCGAGTTACCTGGGCGCCGGCCAGGCAGCTCCTTCTTTGGTCAGCGCCAGGGACCCGGGCGGGGACCCAGGCCGGGAGACAGCCGGGGGAGGGGGCTCTCGTGCCCAACACCCAAATATGGCTCGAGAAGGGGAGCGACATTCTTGCGGGCCAGCTGGCGGCGACAAGCGGGGAGCGCCCGCGGGCTATATAAGACCTGCTGCAGGCTAGCCGGCCACCGCAGCCGACAGCACCGGGAGCAGCTTCGCCTCGCCTCCCCTCCCGCGGCGACCCAGGGCCCGAGCCAGAGAAGCAGCCGTTGTAGCTACCGCCCAGGTAGGAATGGGATGGGGAGGGACGAGGGCTAGCCCCCGGGGCTCCTATGTGCTTGAGCCCCCCCCCCCACCTAGTCCCCAGAGGCACCAACGAATTAAGAGAAGCCAAGAGCCAATGGGTCTTTGGACACCTCTCCAAAAGTATCCCTAGCCCCTTTGGGCAGCTCTCCTTGGCTTTGGGGATGCGGCAAGGTAGATCAAGGCTTTGCATTGGTCCCTTGAGGACAATTCCCATGCAGCGGAATGCCAAAGCCACAGGCCGCCGGCGTGGCTCTGCAGGGCTCGCTGGGGGTGGGGTGGAGGGTGGGAGGGTGTAAGGCCTGTCTGAACGTGGGAGGCAGTGTGACGATCTTCATTAACCATCCCTCTGGGGGTGAAACCTAGGGTGTCTTCTCGTCCCCTTCTTCCATCACATTCCCCCCAGAGGGGCAAGGGGGCAGTCCCTAAACAGTCTTGCTTGACAATCAAGACCCAGAAAGGTGAGGCGGCAGAAGCAGGCTTTCGTAGTTGGTGGGTGGAGTGCGGGAACGTAGAGAGGTCTCCTGGTAATTTCCCTCTAGGGTACCCGAGGTGGATGGATGAAGAGTGCCCCCCGCCCGCCACCCCCCCCCCCGCCCACAGCCTCTAGGGCCTCTTTCCACCCTGAGTCCCCAGGGTGGGCTGGGGATATGCGTCCCTAGGTCCTGGGTAGGAAGGGCATTTGGCCCGGCAGTGGTTAGTCTCCGGGTGCCAAGTCTCCAGCGCTAACGCGCCGCTGCGTGTCCCCACGGGGCCTCTCTGTCCTTGCAGAAACCAGACACCATGTGCGACGAAGACGAGACCACCGCGCTCGTGTGCGACAATGGCTCTGGCTTGGTGAAAGCTGGCTTTGCCGGCGACGACGCCCCTAGGGCTGTGTTCCCGTCCATCGTGGGCCGCCCTCGCCACCAGGTCAGCCGCCCCTTGCGGAACGCTGGAGCGCTGCCCCCTGCGCCACCGCGGCGCTGCCCACGGCGGTAACGCGCTGGGTCTGTCCGTTCCGCAGGGCGTCATGGTGGGTATGGGCCAGAAAGACTCCTACGTGGGCGACGAGGCGCAGAGCAAGCGTGGTATCCTGACCCTCAAGTACCCCATCGAGCATGGCATCATCACCAACTGGGACGACATGGAGAAGATCTGGCACCACACCTTCTACAACGAGCTCCGCGTGGCCCCCGAGGAGCACCCCACCCTGCTCACCGAGGCCCCGCTCAACCCCAAGGCCAACCGGGAGAAGATGACCCAGATCATGTTTGAGACCTTCAACGTCCCCGCCATGTACGTGGCCATCCAGGCCGTGCTGTCCCTCTACGCCTCCGGCAGAACCACCGGTGAGTGCCAGGCGCCCCTCTCCCGCAGCTTCCCCAGCGCCCCTGTCCCCCAGTGCGGGGCACCTAGTGTGCTGGAGGCGCTCCAGTGGGAATATACCCCGAATCCCAGCGCCCTCCTGTGGTCACCTCGGCCCAGCTCACCTGCCGCTTGTCCCCGCTCCCGCCACTTCGCGCAGGCATCGTGCTCGACTCCGGCGACGGCGTCACCCACAACGTCCCCATCTATGAGGGCTACGCTCTGCCGCACGCCATCATGCGCTTGGACCTGGCCGGGCGCGACCTCACGGACTACCTGATGAAGATCCTCACCGAGCGTGGCTACTCCTTCGTGACCACAGGTGCGCGCCGCCCCCGGGCCCCGCGGAGTGGGGGGTGCTGGGCGGCATCCCCCTAGGGCGCAGGGCTCACCGTCGCCCCCGGCCCTACAGCTGAGCGCGAGATCGTGCGCGACATCAAGGAGAAGCTGTGCTACGTGGCCCTGGACTTCGAGAACGAGATGGCGACCGCCGCCTCCTCCTCCTCTCTGGAAAAGAGCTACGAGCTGCCTGATGGGCAGGTCATCACCATTGGCAACGAGCGCTTCCGCTGCCCGGAGACGCTCTTCCAGCCCTCCTTCATAGGTGAGCGCTTCCCGCGGGGCCACCCCGAGGGCCCGGGTGCCCCCCGCCGTGGCCCGCGGCCTCACGCAACCCCCGCTGCCCCACAGGCATGGAGTCGGCCGGCATCCATGAGACCACCTACAACAGCATCATGAAGTGCGACATCGACATCAGGAAGGACCTGTACGCGAACAACGTCATGTCTGGGGGCACCACCATGTACCCGGGGATAGCGGACCGCATGCAGAAGGAGATCACCGCGCTGGCGCCCAGCACCATGAAGATCAAGGTGAGCGGTGCCCTCTGCGCCCTGGCGCGTCTCCTCTGGGGTCTCTGGCCTTGGCCGCGCCTCACGGTGCGTCCCGCTCCTGTCTTGTAGATCATCGCCCCGCCAGAGCGCAAGTACTCCGTCTGGATCGGCGGCTCCATCCTGGCCTCGCTGTCCACCTTCCAGCAGATGTGGATCACCAAGCAGGAGTACGACGAGGCCGGCCCCTCCATCGTCCACCGCAAATGCTTCTAAACAGTCACACCTCCCACGTGCGAATTCTTCTCAGGATGACAAATCTAAAGTTTCTGGCGGCTGAACGAGCTGCAGTCTAATGCTTTATTCTCCCAACCACTTCCGTTACTCGTGCTGCAAACTGACACAGTGTTTATAAAGTGTACATACATTAATTTATTTTACCTCATTTTGTTATTTTTAAACAAAGCCCTGTGGAAGGAAATGGAAAACTTGAAGCATTAAACTCTGTCATTCTGTTATTCAGTGTGAGGCTGTTTTGTGATGTTGATATCTTGGGGGTGGGGGGGGGTGAGAGAGGAGGATGAAAAAGAGAATTTTAAAAAATCATTTTATTGGGGCTCATACAACTCTGATCACAATCAATCGTGTAACGCACATTTGTACATTGATTGCCCTCATCATTCTCAAAACATTTGCTCTCCACTTAAGCCCCTGGCATCAGCTCCTCATTTTCCCCTCCCTCCCTCCCCCACTTCCTCATGAACTCTTGATAATTTAGATATTATTATTTTGTCATACCTTACACTGTCCGACGTCTCCCTTCACCCACTTTTCTGTTGACCACAAGAGTGACAATTTTCAAGACACTTAATTATACTTTCAAAGATATGCACTCGTTTCAAGACAAGACTCAGGGTTTTGCCCTCTGGACAGGCCCCGCCCCCAAACACTACTAGCCTCGAGGTGCCCTTCCTGGACTTCAATATGTGGTTTGGAGAAAGGCATCTTTCTCCTTCCAGCACAACGGGGCGGGCGGGGTGCTAAAGCCGCAGGGAGAGGCCCAGCTCAGCTCCCGAGCCCAGCCCCACCGCGGGGCGCTGACCATGGTGCTGTGCTCTGGCAAGCCGCCCTGCACCGCGCGGTTGAACCTCTAGTTCTCTTACTTAAGGAATGGACTCCGCTGAATCTTCGGGCCAAATGGAAAGCGTCACATTCTGAATTTCATTCGCTTTACTCTCTAAGTGACGATAAGCATGTGATCTTGTATATCTGGATCTCCTCTCCTTCCTACCAGCAGTTGGTATAAAGACATTTTCCTTCCAGCATAGAGCCCTGGAGGTCAGAGGACTAGGAAGTGCCCAGGAAGAACTTCGTAAAGGGCAGAGTTTGCTAGCGTGGGAAAGCCCCTGAAGAGTCCCCAGCAAGAAATACCTTTAGGAAGAAGAGGGCTTCGGCACGACGTGGAGGAGAAATGCCCCCGAAACAGAAAGGCACAAACACAACTTTGATGGGCGAGCACAATATCGATTTCCTAAGAGAGCTTCAAGTTTTCTAGTCAGGATTTCCAAGATCGGTGGCTCCTGAATAAAACAAACTTAAAGGTAATAAACAGAAATTCACATGCTGAGAGCCATATGTTTACTCCCTCTTTTCTGGCCTATTGGAGTGTGCCTCCAAGATAGTAAGATTGCCAAATACAGACACAGGTGGTGCACTATGGTTTAAGATTCTCATAGGAACAAGTTTATGATTTCACACCCACTGAAAACCACATACAAGTATTGCTCCACCTGTGCTGGATTAAAAAATGAGCTAAATTCTCCCCCACCCCACCCCAGAGGAATCCAATTTTGAATGATCACAATAGACATACATAGGCATATCTGATCAAATGACACACATACATCCAGAGGCTGAATAAACCATGCCACCAGAAGCCAGAAAAAAATGTCAGAGTTAATGTAAATGTTAAAATATTCTTATCAGAACCACAAATAACACGATTTGGATTTAAGTAAGATATGTAAGGAGGTCATGAATCACTTCTTTTGTGATCATATGACTTGTGATACTTTAGCACTGATCAACTTTTATTTTCTTTCTTTTTAAAATTGTTTTATTAGGGGCTCGTACAACTCTTATTACAATTCATACGTACATCAATTGTGTAAAGCACCTTTGTACATTCATCGATCAACTTTTCAATATGACTTAAAGTCATTTCTTCAAGCCCCGATTAATTTTTTTAATCATTTTATTTGGGCTCATACAACTCTTATCATAATCCATACGTACATCAATTGAGTAAAACACCCTTATACATTCGTTGCCTTCATCGTTCTCAAAATTCACCTTCTGCTTGAGTTCCTGCAATCAGCTCATTTTCCTTTTTTCCCCTTCCCTCCCTCCCACCACCGATTAATGTTTAAAGTCCATCTTTGACATTATTCTACCGAAAGTGCGAAAGTATAGATTAGACGATTAAGCTGGAAACGCACAAATCAAAAAACCATCTTTCCTTTTCAGATACTTCTCCAAAGACAAGCAAGCATCAAGTGTCCGTGTCCTGCTCTTGCGTTAGGCTGTGGTTATGGTGATTTAGTAAATCATGTTATTTCTGTCGGATCACTTATGTGGTCTATGAATTGGATATTAGATCTAATTCCTGGGCAGCGTTATGAGTGTTTGTGGTAATAAATTCTGAGTAGGGTGGCATTGAAGAGTCATCTAAGATAAGCTCTTTCGTATGGTTTTATTTGGTGAAGCTGTGAGAGAATCGAAAACAACAGAAAAACATCTCAGGGTCTGCCGCATTGCAGGTGTGTTCCCTTCCACTTAGCAGCGGACTCTTCAGGATTGGTTACCTAACTGGAGTTATTTCCTTCTAAAAAAAATACCCATTAAAATGGTCACCATTTTCTTTTCACTAATTCTGCACGACTGGTGTTCATTTGGAGAAAGACAGGCCCAAGGAGGAAATGGGACGATACAAGGTGTTAGGTTTAAACTTTAGGTCTGGGTTTGGCTGGGGATTGTAAGGGCCTGAGGCAGGTCCAGGTGTGGCAGAACCCACGAAAAGTTAATGAAATATTTTATTGCTTACCTACTAAATGCAAAGGCTACAGAGAAGGCTAAGAAATGACATTGCCTTTTGAAGCTTGCTGTCATGGTCCCAACAGCACTAGTTGCTTTTCTGCTTCACTTCTAGTATTACCAGGAAGCCTGTTGGAAGTAGCTGCCGGCTGGGAGGAAGACAGGGGCACACCCTGGATCATTCAGATTCTGTGAATCCTGGGGCTGTTTCTCAGTCTGTACAACCACTTGTTAGTCCTGGCTGTGGTATTGATTTCTGGCAGGGTTGAAGATGTTCCAGATAGTCACTTTAAAAAATCATTTTATTGGGGGCTCGTACAACTCTTGTCACCATCCATCCATGCATCCATGCATCCATGCATCCATGCATCCATGCATCCATGCATCCATGCATCCATGCATCCATCCATCCATCCATCCATCCATCCATCCATGCATCCATCCATCCATCCATCCATCCATCCATCCATCCATCCATCCATCCATTGTGTCGAGCACATTTGTACGCTTGTTGCCATCATCATTCTCAAAACACTTGCTCTCTATTTGAGCCCTTGATATCAGCTCCTCATTTTCCCTCTCCCTCCTCACTCCCCCTTCCCTCGTGAACCCTCAGATATACATTCTTATTTGGGGAAACACCCCCCCCCCCATCATGTTCCAGAAGGCATGCCTATGTCTCTGGACCTGGGGGAAGTGGGCACAGAGAATGGTGCTGCCTCGCACCTCGAGTTGAGTCAGCCCAGAGTACTGGAGAGAAAATGGTCAAGTGTGCGTTCAGCGCAGCAGGTGAGCTCTGTCCAATGCGGGGGGCGGGTGTCTACCTGCCCCGCTTCCGTCTCTCTTTCCCTTCCTGCCAGTCTCATTTCCTTTCTGGACTGCATGTTTGGCCTTCTCCATTGAAGGCATCCTTTTTAGCACTGTTGGCATGGTCCGTTTGTTTGCAGAGTTACCAAAAAGCGGAGCCTCTGTGCCTCAACTTGGACTCTTTTTTTTTTTTTCAGGGAGATGCGAGACAGCTGCCTTTATTGGGGACTGTGGTCCAGGGACACACAGCTGCTTCACTCAAGGGCTACACACTTGATCTGGAAGTTGCCATCGGCCTCCAGGAAGTTGATCGTCTCCAGGTTGAGGCGGTTGGGGAACTTGAATGTATGTCCGTCTAGCAGCTTGATGCTCAGGTCGGCTTGGTCGAAGGAGAAGCACACCTCAGCTACACTGCCCGCCTGGAAGGGGAAGTTGGTCTCCCGGTGCTCGGTGCCCCAGGCCCCGGCGTCCTTGCTGTTACACACAATGGTGTTGGTGTCACGGTGGGCGTCGAAGCGAGGGTTGAAGTGCAGGCACAGGTTGTTATTGTCTTTGCCCAAGTTCAGCACGAAGCATTTGGCGTCGGGGGCCACCTGGCCCCGCACCCGGAGGCAGGTCCCGGGCTTGAGGTTCAGGTTGCTGGCCACCAGACCGCAGGCCATGGCTGAGTGCAAGGTGATCTGGGCAGGCGATCTACCAGCTGTCCCAAGACTCCACCGAGAGGAGAGCTCAACTTGGACTCTTAAGATAAAGATGAGAACAGAAACGTACTGAAGAGTTGCAGATGAGGCAGACATACTCCACAGACCCTATACAACAAAGACACAGAGACCAAATGAAATAGGTGCAAACAAGCCTTGTTCAAGCCTGAGCTTCAGGCTCAAGAATAGGGAAGTAACTGGAAACTAGATTAGAAAAAGCTGAACCAACATGGCCGAGAGGAGACGGACGGATGGATGAATAGTTGGTTGGTGCGGTCATCTTAAACATTTGGTTGAGGTAACAGCCTGACAACACAAAACCACACCGGCACCTGTCCAGGGGTGGCCTGGGACCAGCACCTTGAGTCCTGCGGACCTGATGAAGCAGAGTGCACAGAGATACGGGGATAGTGCACCTGGTCCCCAAGCAAGCAGTTCTCTCCCAGAGGTACCTGGGATAGCACAGGCCACTGGGTGGGTGAGGGTGGGGGCTGGCTGATCATGCTTCTGAACACCAGGAGTGGGGGAGGGGGGTACAAAGGAGAAAAAAATTTTTTATTAAGCATTTTCAGCTGTTTTCCTCAGGAGAGTTGATTCGGAGAATTTAGCCTACAATAATTTCTAAAAATAGAGCTCAACATCTCCTCAGTCTTGGTCTCTAAGTATTCCCTGAAAAACAAACAGACAGACAAACAAACAAGCAAACAGCTCAGATCTCATGTTATAGACTTAGGAAGTTTCTCACAAATTTTGCCAGCTTGTTTGTAAAGTCATTGTCATTTCCCTGGATCTAAGAATGCTCTAGCTTTGAAAGGCATCCCAAGGTGCCAGGGTGCCAGCTGAGAGGCTGAGGTGCCTGGAGGCCTTGCAGTCCATGCTAATGTGTCACATGTCAGCAGGGACCAGCCAGGCTATGAGGGGGAAAACATGAAGGGCAAAAAGAACAAATAAAATAGGACAAAATGATAAATCACCGTGACAGCTTTGGTAGAGCGAGATTAGATGGGCCTTCCCTCCCCCTGCCTTTTTTATGCTCAGTGTTCCTTCCAACTTTTTATAATATATATGCAAGATTAAGTTGAGAGATATTTTAATTTAATAAAAAGAGAAGAAATGGTGCTCTTAAAAAAAGAAGAAAGAAATGGTGCTCTTCACCAAGTAGCTCACACTGTATTTTTGGTAGCAGGGATGTTTGGGTAAGCTCTACCCACCACTCTCCAGTAACCAGGGGCCTGGCTTACAAGATGCTCCTGGAGGAGGTTAGTGGATTTGATTACAATGACTCAGACCTGACCCCAAAGGGGCACCGACACTGTGGCTTCACGCTCTTCTCATTCTGGAGGTGCTGGGTGGGCTCAGCAGACAGCAGTGGGCAGAGAACAACTTTGGGCCTCAGAGACTGGAGTCCTAAGGCAGGATCTGTGTGTGACAGCCCTTGCAAAACCTTGCAGGAGGCCTTGCTGGTGCCTTCAGTGGAATGGAGGGAAACGGTGTGAATTGACAGAAGGAAAAGGCTCCGCTGCTGCTAATGGGCTGAGTGGGTTCTCCACATGGATTCCTTCTGAGAAGTTCTAAATAGGCCTTATACTTTCCCATCCCTCAGCCAAAGTGGACACAGTTCTCCCCCTTTTCCTCCCTCCTGCCTTCTACTGATGAGCAAATAATTACTGAATATCTCCTCTATTGTGTGCATTGCAGGGTACTTTATGGATTATCTTGGGTGTACTGAATGAACTACTCTCAAGTAAATGCTTAAAAGAATATCTGGTCTGTTCCATACTTGTACTTCTCTAGAAAGTTCTCTGGCGTGCAGATTTTCCTCTAAGGTTCATACGGGTCTCTAGTGCTCAATACAGGTCAGACAGGTAGCAAGCAGGATCATGGGATACACATTCCCAGACATGACACTAAGTTTGTCAACCTGAGTCTCCGACACCTTAGGAAGTGCTGGGCATTGCTTCCTGCACCTTGGCTGGCCTGTTAGGCTAGGAGTTTGAAAGCCAGAGGTCTCGATACCTCGGAAATCAGGAGGGACTTCTGTACTGACCAATGACCATGGCAGACATGGGGGCAGGACCTAGACCCCGGTGATGCTAGGGAGGCCAGCCATACCTTTACACAATCTTATAGGAACACTTCCTTCACTTCACCAGTCCTGGACTAGCAGCTGCAGTTTTTCCTAGGAGGGAAAAGGCACGATACAATACACTTAAGCACAACCAGGCACAAGGGTTCCAGGCCTTCAGAGAACACTAACTGTCTTTCTTGCCAAGGGAGGGGTCTATTAATATACTTTTCCTTCCATTCAAGTATGCAGTCCTGATTGTTCTGTAGCCCATTTCCCAAACAAACTCAGAGCCTTTCACTCCATTATTACCTTGCTTATGGTGCAGGTGCAGTGGCTGCACATGTGGCTGATCACTGAAGGGTTAGCAGTTTGAAACCACCAGCTAGTCCGTGGGGGGAATGATGGGGCTTTTTACTCCTGTAAAGAGTTACAGTCTGGGAAACTCACAGGGGCAACTCTCCCCTGTCCTATAGGCAGTTTTGACTCGATGGCAGGAAGTTTGTTTTATTGGAGGGTTTTTGTTTTGTTGGTATTGTATCCCTCCAGTCATCAGTGAAGTCACTAATTTATTTAGCAAACATGTACTGAGTACCTGAAGGCTGGGCACAGGAGAGAAAACTGAGAGCAAAATAATCAGGAGTCAGGCCTCAGGGTCAGTTTGTCACACTGTGGTGGTTTGCATGTTGCTGTGATGCTCGAAACTCTGTTACCAGTAGTTCAGATACCAACAGGGTCACCCATTTGGGGTGGATTTCAGTGAGCATCCAGATTAAGACAGACTAGGAAAGTTGGCCATGAAAGCCTTATGAATAGCAGCATAGCAATGTTGGAAGAGGAGCACCTTATGTTGGAAGGTACTCAACATACAGCCGAGGAAGAGCTGCCTCCTCAAAGTTGACTGGACCCTAAGGATGTGAAGGGAACACTTTCTAGAGCCTTAATTTCCCATGTGACACAAGTCTAAATTAGATGGAACAATTGTCAATATCTATTAATAATTATAATGTCGAATGTATAAAATCTAGGAAAATTTGAAGTCTAGGAAAATATGAAGTCTATAAAAACATTAGTGAGATGAAATGGACTGGTATTGGCTACTTTGAATTAGCTAATCATATCATTTACGATGCATGGAATGAAAACTTGAAGAGGAATGACAACACATCTCAAAAGTGCACGCTTCAAGATTTACCATGAAGTACAATGCTGTCTAATAGCCACATGGCTACAAGATATACCTGTTGAAATAACTATTATTCAAACTTACAATCAAGTAATAAAGGCAATGATAAGGAAATTGAAAAAATTCTACTGAGTTTTGCACAGTTTGAAATTGACCAACCATGCAGTCAAGATGAATTGATCATTATTGGCAATTGGAAAGTTGGAATCAAAGAGGAAGAACTGGTAGTTAGAAAACATAAGATATGCCAATAGAGATCTCGTGATAGAATTTTGCAAGACCAAAGACTTTTTCATAGCAAATATCTTTTTTCAACATCATAAATGGTGACTGTACATGTGGACTATGCCACATAGGAATCATAGGAATCCATAGGAATCAAATCAATGAAATCTGTGCATATAGACAGAGTGAGCTCAATATCACCAGCCAAAACAAAGCCAGAGGTTGACTGGGGAAGAAACCACCAACTTCCATTTGAAGCTGAAGAAAATTAAAAGGCATCAAAACACTACTTTCAGTGTGTCTCATCAGAATTGAGAGACCATTAGAAGAACATATCTGACACATTTGAACACTAATGACCAAAGACCAGACGGGTCGATTATACATGAAGAAAGCAAAATATCATTTTAAAAAAGACAGGAAAGAAGGAAAAGGCCAATGTGAATGTCAGAAGAGAATCTGAGACTTGGTCATAGAGTAGTTAAAGCAAATGTAAAAAATGAAGACGTAAAAGAGCTGAGCAAAGAGTTTCAACGGGCACCTCAGGAAGGAAGAGTTAAGAAAGCATTCTCATGCAATGTGCAAAGACTTGGAATTAGACAACCCAAAGAAAAGAACATGTTCAGCATCTCACGCAATGAAAGAAACTGAAGAAAAGATATTCAAGCCTCAAGTTGTCGTATCGATGGAGTCTCTGGGCAAAATATTGAACGACACAGGGAGCATCAAAAGACATTAGACATGCATACAGTCACTGCGTCAGGAAGAAGTAGCGAACATCCAATCACTTCAAGAGGTAGCATAGGATTGAGAACTGATGCTATTAAAGGAAGAAATTCAAGACGCACTGAAGACATCCGGGGAAAACAAGACTCCAGGAATTGATTATGTACAAATTGAAATGTTTCAACAAACTGATGCAGCGCTGGAAGCACCATCAATCAATCTACGGCAAGAAATATAGAAAACAGCTACCTGGCCAATCAGCTGGAAGAGTTCCATATTTATACCCATTCTGAAGAAAGAGGCCCGGGTGGCATAGTGGGTTATACCTTGGCCCAACTGCAAGGTCAGCAGTTCAAAATCACCAGGAGCAAGATGAGGTTGTCTAGTTCCCTGAAGACTGACCATCTCAGACACTCACAGGGGCAGTTCTACTCTGTCCTATAGGGTTGCTATGAGTCAAAATGGACTCAATGGCAGTGAGCTAGGTTTTGGCGTAAAGAAAGATGATTCGATAGAATATGGAAGTTATCAAACAATATCACAGGCAAATAAAATTTTCTGGAAGGTAATTCAAAAATGGTTGCAGCAGTAAAGCAACAGGGAAAATCAAGCATGGTTCAGAATATGATTTAGATGTGTGGACTGTGATACAAGCTGTAGGAGTCCCCAATACAATAAAGTTTAATAAAAAGAATATGATATAGAGTTAAGGATATCATTTCTGATCTCATGTGAGTCTTGTCTGAAAGCAGACTTCCAGGAAGACATTTCCTTGTGTTTTATTGACTAGGCAAAGGCATTCGATGGTGTGGATCTTAACAAACCATGGATAACATTGAGAAAAATGGGGATTCCAAAGCACTTCAATGTACTCCTGCAGAGCCTGTACACAGACAGAACAAGGGACGACTGTGTGGTTTACTCTCAGCAGAGGTAATCCTCAGGGTTGTATCCTTATACCACACTCACACAATGTGTAGTTGAGCAAATAATCTGAGAAGCAGGACTATATGAAGATGGATTTGGCATCACAATCAGATCAAGGTTAATTACCAACTGCAACATGCAGCTGACACAATCATAATTGTTGAAGCCAAGAGTACTTGAAGCGCTAGCTGATAAAGATAAAAAACTACAGACTTCAATATGGATTACACATCTAAGTAAAGAAAACAAAAAATTTCACAATTGGACCAATAGAAAATAACATCATGAGAAAAGATTGAAGTTGTTAAATATTTCATTTATTTGGACTCATAATCAATGTTCATGGAAACAACAATCAAGGAATCAAATGACACATTGCATTTGGCCAATCGGCTTCATAAGACTTCTTTAAAGTCTTACAGAGCCAATACCGTATATCACTCTGAGGACTAAGGTGTGTCTGACCCAAGCCATGGTATTTTCAGTCCCTTCAGACGCATGTGAAAGCTAGACAATGAAACAAAGGAGACAGAAGAAGAATTGATATTTTCATGAGCACTGAGATGACTGTGGAGAGCCAGAACAAATACATCTCTCTGGGAAGAATTAGAGCCAGAATGCTCCTGAGACGGGACAATGGTGACACTTTGTCCTGCTTCTGTGGATATGTTATCAGGAAGGATCAGACTTTGGGCGAAGCCATCATACTTGGTAAAGTATAGAGTCAGACTAAAGGAGGAAGACCCTTGGTGACAGGCTCTGACAATGGACTCAAGCATAACAATGACAGGAGTGTACTGGGCAGGGGTAGTGTCTCATTCTGTTGTGTGTAGGGTTGTTATGGGTCTGAACCAACTTGACACCCCTAGCAATAACCACAACAGTTCTCAGGGAGCTTACGGCATCCTTGAAGGTCTCCAAGTGTCTTGGCATCAGTCTTGGCATTAGATTGGTTCTCAGAGGGGTCCTAGTGCAGGGACCATGGGTCCCAAGGAAGCTCTGATCCTGGCTGTTTTTTCTTGGTGGTTGTGGTAGTTACTTACATAATCTGTTGTCAATTTGAGACATAAGAGTGAAGGGGTGGAGTTTAGCCTGTCAATGAGTTCGAAGCTTGATGACCTCATTTGGAGTAGCTAAGGAGATACATAGCTCGCTGGAGGCGGGACCCACACTCATTCCCTGCGAGACACTACTGAGGATGAGCCTGATGGAGCTACACTGATGCAGTCAGAATTCAGAGAGCTGGAGAGCCACGCAGAGACCCCCACCAGCACTGAGATGCTTATACTGCCACTGGATCCACAAGACTTTCCACCCACTAGCCTGTGATCTTTCTTCCCACATTCGGTGTCATTGGAATGTGCTGTGTGAATCTGAAGAAGAATTTATAGACTGGTAACGGACATATGGACTAATATCGGATTTATGGACCTGACCTGGACTGAGCTGGGATGCTTTCTTAATGTATAATTATTCTTTGATATAAAGTTCTTCCTTAGACATATGAGTGTTTCCTGAATTTGTTTCTCTAGCCAACTCAGACTAACACAGTGGTGGTAGTTCCCTCTCTCTCTTTGTACACCTCTTTCCTGTTATCTCTTGCTGATAACACCTCAGAGAATCTCCCCTTACAGCACATCGCTGCTATGTGGTGGGTAAGGGTGAGGCACCCCACCCTTCATCCTCTTACAAATTATTGGCTCATCACATCAGATCCCATCACAGGGGACCTTGAACAACTGCCACGTGACACCTAGTAATACTGTGGAACCGCCACGAGAATCAAGGCCCAGCCAAGTTGAGAGATGTTTGGGAGGAGAGGAATATAGTGAAATCCATTCAACAGTATATACTTGTTTCTTAATTCTAAAATCAATAGAAAACCGTAGTGCTATTTTAAGCAGAGAGACAGAGCTAGAGCGAGAGCAGAGAGATGCACCCAGAGACAGGCAGGCAAGAGTGAGGAGAGGAACCGGCTGCCCGTGGTTTGTTGTAGAGAGAGGTGGTCTTTGATTTGCCCCTTGTCTTGGGGAGGGGAGTAGGAGTGGGATGTGAATGGTTGGGATGGCTGAAGCTTTGGGCCTGGGCAGGAGAGGCTGGGTGGGGTGGGAGGCTGGGAGGATGAGGGGTGTGCTGGCTGCAGAAACTATAGCTACAGCCTCAGGACGAGATGGGCTGAGATGGAACTGCCCCGGCGCCTCCTGGGCTCTGTGTCCTTTTGTTCTTGGGGGCTGGCAGGTGAGGGCTGGGGTATCCTCCGTAAAAACCCCGATGGCCCACAAGAAACAAGAGTGGGTGCTGCTTTCCCACTTGCTCCAGTCTGGTGACCGTCCACAGGACAAGGAGCCTCGGACTGCCCTGTCCCCCCTGCGGTGTCTGCCCAGGAAGCGAGCTCTGAGAACTAGGGTGGGGTGGAGTGGGGGAGTGTTGGAGGAGAGGGGGAAGGGGAGAGAGGAGGGCAGGGGACCTGCAGCTGTCTGCGGGGTGGAGAAGGGGGATGGAGGTGCTGGTGCTGTCGCAGGCTTGCTGCCACACGGTGAGTCACCGTGCCAGCTCCCCACAGGCTGTGTCTCTATTTTTATATCAGCTCCTGCTTGTATCTGACTCGTTAAGTAAGCCTTCCAAATGGCAGATGGGACTCTCATGGCAGAGGATGAGGACAGGGAGTAATTTAAAAGTCTAAATAGGAATTAAACAGCAATCCCACTCTCTTATTAGGAAATCTTCGCCTTTCTAATAACCAGGCGCTTTATGCCGCTGCTGGGTGCAGGGTGAAGTGGTGCCAGCACACACACACACACACACACACACACACACACACACACACCCTCCTGAAGCAATAATGATCTGGGGACCCCAGTGAGGAGGGCCCAGAACAGCTGCCTGGGCTTCAGCGCTAGCGATGGTGGCAGCTGCAGGGAGGGCCAGGGAGGGGGACTTTGCTAAAAGGCACTGAAAGATGAACTCCATTGTAGCAGGGCTCTGACAAAGACAGCCCGTGGCTGTCCCCAAGACGGTCCCCATGATCCAAGGCCAGAAACAAACAGGACAGTTTTGCCACCAGGCACTCTGGTTTCTGCCTGTGATGGACCCACGTGTTCCTTTGTGCAAAATCACTCCACATTTCCTTTGTAAAGGGCAGCTTTGCCTAGGGTCGGAAACTTACAAGGGGCATGTGGAAGTACGCTGGGGGTGGAGAGGAGGCTGGGACTATCGTCCACCCGGGTGAATGTGAAGCTGACCTCTGCCCCGCAGTGCCTTTGAGAAAGTCCTCATTGCTTTTTCGCTGACTAGTAGGCCAGTCCAGGATGGCTTACCAGGCAGAAGTGATCTCTTCGGTCTGTCTCTTAGTCAAGTCTTTCAGCCCCTCGTGGGGGGTGGGGTTAAAGTTCTCACCAGAAAAAAGGATGTATATGAGCTCAAAGATGACACTCCTCCACCCACCCACCCACCCCTGCCCCCCCACTCCATGATTTCAGCAAGCTGGTTATTGTGTTATTGAAGTCAGAGATTGTTACCGGAATCCTGGTGCCTCCTCTGAACTGGTTTGTCTTAAGTCAGAAGGTGGACATTGATTCTGTTGGTCCCACACGGGGTGGGAGGCACTAGGTAAAGCAGAGTTTGGGTTCATTCTCAACGGGAAGCACTCGGGGTGAGTGAAGAACAAACTCCCCCCCCCCAACCCCTTTTGGGTATTTTGCCAATGAGTGGACAGCTGGAGCTATGCTTGATGGCTCCTGTGTCCTAGGATGGTACCTCAGTCTGCCATCTCCTCCCAGGCCCTGGGCTGGATGGACGAAAGGTGTGGCCAACTCTGGGTATGTCCATGCCAGATTTAGGAACCCAGGCCTCTGCACTAGGCTGGGGTCTCTGAGCCCAGCCCCAGCCCCATGGCACAGCTTTACGGGTGATGTTTGCAGCTGCAGGCTCCTGGCCGCTGACCCTGGCCTCTCCTTTCTGGGGACTCTTGGGACAGGGAGCTGTTCTCTCCTTCACAGACTTTGGCTTGCCCTCAAACAGCGGTTCTCAACCTGTGGGTTGTGATCCCTTTGGGGGTTAAAGGACCCTTTCATAAAGGCCTGATTCATAACAGTAGCAAAATTGCAGTTATTAAAAAAAATTTTAATTGAAGTTGTGAAGTAGCAATAAAAATAATGTTATGGTTGGGGGGGTCACCACAACATGAGGAATTGTATTAAAGGGTGGCGGCATTAGGAAGGTGGAAAACCACTGTTCTAGAAGGAAGTGAATCCAACTTGACAAGTGCAAGATACTTTCTCTCTTGTCCCTGGACCCCTAAAAGGGAACCCAACTTCAGTGCTGTGGATAGCTCTGGCGGGCCTCTGAATGGGGGCTCGTGACATGGGAGGACTCCGAGCAGACTGTCCTTCTCTTCTGTCCGCTTGGCTTGTCGTGTCCCCTCTCCCTGACAATGCTACCTGGCTTCTCCGGATTCCCAGCAGGGGCCTGAGTCTGTTGGAATGAGGCCTGCCTCTTACTTGGCTTCGGGCACCTGCTCAGGAAGTGCCAGTTGTGGGGTAGGGGGGGCGGGCGAGTGTCACAGCACAGTAGGCCCTCTGCCCTTTCTTATCAGCCTTCACTGAACAGGTTCCTGGAGCTGCTAGGTGCCTGCCCATGAACCTGGGCAGATGCCAGAGTCCCAGTCCCTGGTGGGGAGGATCATCTTGCCTTGAGCTGAACTTGCTGCCCTTGAATGGATTCAGACGCAGAGTGACTCTGGAGGGTAGAGAAGAACTGCCCAGTGGGTTTCTAAGAACATCAGTCTTTCGGGGGTGGACAGCTCCACCTCTGTCCTGAGGAACAGCGGGGTGGGGGTGGGGGATTTCCAATTGCTGACCTTGAGCAGTCCACCTCCGACCTCACTGCACACCCCCCCCCATTCCCCAGGTTCATGAAGTTTGCCTGGAATTAGCCTCAAAGGCTGCCTTCTGTCTCATTCCCCTCAGCTGCTCCTTGCGAGCAGTGGCCCAGCTTCCCTGATCCTGTGGATCCAGGGCCTGTCAAGGTCCTCGTGCTCAAGGCTTGCTCTGTAGGACCTGAGGTTGTACAGCAAGTTGCCCAGAACCACTGTCCTTTATGAGCTGAGACGAGGGCATCGTTCTTTGGTGGCAGATCCGAAAAACATGACTACTGGCTGGTCGTAAGCCATGGTCTCTAGTTACCCCCAGGAAGCTCATGGTTCTAGCCTATTACTCTTCTCCCCAGGTCATGTAGGTCTGCTGGGAAGGGGGGAGGAGGGAGTGGAGAGGGGGTGACTGAGGGCAACCAGGAAAGACAGAGCGATGAAATCCCTTCCTAAGGGAAAGATGAAGGGCGTATTTCCACCCGAGACCCTTTCATTGCCACTAGAGCTGAGATCAGTAGCCTTCCTGGGGCCTCTACTTCCCACTGGCCCTTTAAGTGGCTTCCCCAAGTTCAATGCTCTTCATATTGTAGTTCTCCCTGCTTATCGTCATGTGTGTGGACCCCTTAGCCCCATCGGTTTGGTTTCCCCAATTAGATTGAAAGCTCCCAGAGCTGACAGACTGGAGCCCCTTTGAAACTCCCAGGCCTGGAAACAGAAGGTGGGGGCGGGTATGTGCTGTGGCCACTGGGCTGGGCTCCCTAGGACAGCTGGGGCACATGCCTGCCATTCCCTCCGTGTGGCTCATCTTCTCAATATAGGGCGCTCCTGGCATGCCCGGTGCAGGGCACCCTGCTGCTTAAGGGTAGGGCCAGCAGGACTAGCCCAAGAGTGTCCTCTTTCGTCCTCTCCTTGAATGGCCAGGGCCTGCAGCCTGCCTTCTGATTTGAGTGTATTATTAGGTCCCAGGATGCCCTGGACCAAGTGGGTGCCCCAGGCTGTGGAGGGCCCTTCCTCCAGAACCACCAGAGCCGGAGCTGGGAGGGCTGCTTCCAGTCCACCGCCCCACTCCAGGCAACATGGAGATGAAAAAGGTTGCCCTTGATTTTGATGCCTTCTCTGGCTGCTCCTCTAATGACCCTCTTGCATCCACCACTGGGGCCTCACTGCTGCTCTCTACACGAATCTGGGGTTGACAGGGCCACAATTAACAAATGTAATGCCACAAGGCTCTTAAGTTTGGCAATCAGGGGCCCCCGGCACCAGGAGAGGGGAAGCGGGCTTTGGTCACCTGGTCTCGGGGAGGAATGCACCCTCTTTTTTCTTGACCCCACCCTCTGACAACTACTGCTGTTTTGGGGTGCCAGTGAATCCGGTCCCATTCCTAGCGACCCCAGGGGCAATGGAATGGAGCACCGACTGCCCAGGCCCGTGCCCACCTCCCAGCTGTTGTGATGTGTGAGCGCATTGTTGCAGCCACTGTGTCAATCCCCCTGAGGGTCTGCCTCTTTTTCAACGCCCTCTGCTATTAGACGATGGCCGAGGAGAGGAGAGAGCTGGTGCAGCTTTGGTCAGAGGGGTGGAGAGGACAGGTATCCATGGGAAGGTGGTGATGAGATTGGACTCGGGCAGCCGGTGGGCGCCTGCGATGGAGACTGGGCTGCTCGGATCAGCCCACCTGCGGAGCTCCCGTTGTGGAGGTGGTCTGCATTTCCTCAGGCCCCCACCCCCCTCCCGTCTTTCTCTGAAATGGCTCATGCCCTTAGTGAGCAAGCCTGGTTGGCTTCATTATGTGCTTCTGTGCGAGCTGGAAATGGAGACGGTCCTGGCGTAGCTGCATGAGAAGCCATGGGCATTCCATGTGCAAGAGGAGGCCCGGGGTGCAGGGGGCCGCTGAAGGCAGTCCTCCGTGAAGAGCCCTTCTCTGGTGTGCTCAGTGAGCCCCTGCTCTGTCTTGAGTGGGCAGTAGGCAGTGAGCTCCTGAGCTCTCTGTGGGGAGCAGTCTTTTCACCAGCAAGTTTCTTGAGCAAGCAGGAATAATGTGCAGCAGGCCAGGTTCCCTTTCAGTGCCCCCACCCCGCTGCCCTGCCCGCCTCACTTTTGTATCTCCACTTTGTATGTAGGGCACTTCGGGGTGCTCAGTACTCAGGGCTGATAGCTTTCTCCCAGCCTTGACTCTGGGAGACCAGCTCTGTAATCAGGGGCCTGATTTTCAACTTCTGTAAACCAGGAGCCTGGGTAGCGCTGTGGGTTGGGTGTTGAGTTGCTAATCTCAAGGCGGTTCAAACCCACCAGACATGCCACAGGAGAAAGCTGAAGTAGTTGCACCCAGAAAGATTTGCAGTCTCACACGCCCTCCATCGGGTTGCCCTGAGTTGGAATCAACTCAAGAGCCATGGGTGCTTGGGAGGGCCCATCTTTGCCCCAAAGTTCTAGAGCCCTCCCTACCCTGCCATCCTGAATCTCTGCAAGATGCAGGCTCCAAGATGCTGCTCTAGCCGGTGGCAGTTCTGGTAGCTTCTCAAACACCAGGGCGAGAAGGTTCAGTGTCCTCGACTCGATGGGCAGAGCACCACCTTCTTAGAACGGCATTCATCAAAGCACTTCTTTTGGGCCCTTTTTTCACACTCTTCTCTGCCTGGGGAGGGTCTCAGCCATGTCTCTGGATGGCGAGAAGTCCGTTTGTGAATGTTTCCCCTACACGTGGACTGGGTAGGAGACAGCACATAAAAGAAGCAGCTTAAGCCCTTGGTTAACTCACCGGGCAGGCAGACAGAGACAGGAAGGCCTACCACGGTGGAAAAGGATGCAGAATTGCTTTCATACAATCAGAGATATCTGATACTTCATTTAAAACGGGGGTTCTGTGATGCCAAAACCTCCTCCCTTCAGCAGTCCTTCAGGAAACTCAGCCGTGCAGGAACCGTTTGCGTGAATGGGTTTGTTTTGCATTGTGGCAGTCAGCTTTGGTGAAGATGCTATGAAACAGGGACCATGGGGTGAGAGAGAAGTTGTGGGGTATGTGGTTCAGAGGACCATAAAGAACCCTTCGATGGGGTACCACTTTACACCCACAATGTTTTTGAGAAACAAAAAACAAACAAAAACTAGAAAATAACAAATCCTGAAAATGATGTGCAGAGACTGGAACTCTACACTGTCGGTGGACTTGTGAATGCTTGCAGCCTCAATGGAAAACGATATGGCAATCCTTAAGGCAACTGGGAATTGAAATCCCATATGACCCAGAAATACCACTATTAGGCGTATACCGCCAAAGAAATGCGACACAACACGAGGGGAGGTATGCTCTCCCGTGTTCATAGCAGAACAGTTCACAATAGCAAGAAACTGGAAGCAGTCCAAATGCCCAACAGCAGAAGAATGGATAAAGAAACGTGGAATACTATGCACCCCAAAGATAGCGATGGAAGCACAGAGCACTGTATGACACGGCAGGACCTGGAAACCATTATGCCAAGTAAACGGAGTCAACCACTAAGGGACAAACATTGTATGAGTCCAGCACTAGAAGGAGAGACACCAATTACACACATCTTAGAGACAAATTCACAAGCAAAAGGGTAGAAAGGCTACCTATCAACAACAAACCACACATCACCCCTGCCCTTCCTTACGTGCGCTTCATAGAATCGCTTTGAAAGAGGAGACCCCCCATCGGCTGGGGTCGCTTCAGAAGGGGAGAAGGGAGGAGACCATTCACTTGATGCCGTGCAACCCTAAGATAAGGCTGTGACAGACCAGCAGGCCACCACAGGAAGGAGAGGAGGACCTTACGGGAACATCAAGTGAAGACCAGGGGAGGGCAGCACCTACATTTTGCAGGAGCACTGATACTTCTGCTGGTGGGTCTGGTGGGTAAATGGGGAGGAGAACCCTCACATTGGGGAGGGTGCTAAACCATAATTGTAATTGTAGGGAACCCAAGGGGAGAATAAAGCCGATGTTATGTTCCTGGGCAGACATTACGAATATGTTTCTAATCAACCCTCAGTTAACCACGCCATGGATTAAATAATATGACCTCAGATGCTGGCCTTACAGGCAACATGGCATCCCCAAGGACCACACCAGAAGGATTTGACATAAAAGACCAACTGAACAAACTGGACCCTACCTCAAAACTACCTGCACCCTTGGACTTAGGACTGAAATGCTCTGATGGGAGAGGAAGCAGCGTGCACCACCCCAACACTGTGGACATCGCGGTCATTGGCCCTGGGGTGGGACCCCTGCCTTAGTGGGTGTCCAATGAAAGGGGGCCCAGAACCACTATGTATTTAATACCTCAGTGCTTCCCTGGCATTCACGTGACAGATTTTGATTTGTTAGGCAAAGATCTGTACCTGTAAGAATTGATACAGGAAAATTTCCCCTTGCTCCACTCCCCCTGCTCAGTGTAAACAGAGCTTAGTCAGTTAAGAGATCAGTGGACTGCAGTGTGAAGCTGGACTGTACTCACGTGAACTCCTTTATCAGCAGTATTTTAATTCTATGGCACTGGAAAAACTATTGATGTTATCAATGTAATCACCTTATATCCCAGCAAGATGATTGATAATGTTTTTCTGCCTTTTGTTTTGTCATAATATGACCGTCAAAGTAAACCAGAGTCATCCCTAACCCGTGGACAAGCAAATGGACGCTGGGCTCTCTCTTAATTGTAGCCCCAATCCAAAAACAGTTCTGATTGCATGGCCCAGCGAGATACTTGCCTTCATGAAATGATCTCTGAAGATAAAGGTGCTACAGTAAAGTGTGGTGAAGAAAGTAGAAGGTGCCCAGCTATACATCGGAATAGCGTCTGGGGTCTTCAAGGCTTGTATTCAAACAAGCAGCCATCTAAGTCAGGTGTCAACTAGGCCCACACAGAAGCACACAAGCCTGTGTGATCTAAAGATGCCGACAACAACAAAATGCAAGTAAGACGAAGGGAAAAGTATCCGAGCTTAAATGGTCAGCACCCAATTTGTAGAAAGCCATGGAGGACAGTGGGAGGCCCAAATCCAACTGCACACGCTCGAGACAGATTAAGCCTCTGGTAAATCCCTTCTATCCACCTGCAAGGGACCTCAAAAACTTTACTATCAGATAGAGACTATTGCAAACTTGATTATGGTGGATCAAACCATGGTATAACATGATACTTGGTCAGTTGACCTCCTTCTTAACCCAACCTGAACTTGCTCGAGGCTGAAGTATTTCTAACCTGTTCCAGGAAAGAAATGTCTTCTTTGGTCTTTTAAATAGTGATGGTGGTCTTTTCTTTATTTATATTTTTATCTTTATATTATTATTTTCTTTTTGTCGTTTTGTTTCTTATTGCTTCTATTGGGTTTCCCAGTTTGTAATGCACAGAAGGAGTGGACGCATAGAGACAATAACTGATGCAATGGTTTATCAGGGATGTGGAGGGGACAGAGGTGGGAGACGGGGGGTGGGAGGGGATTTGGGGAGCAAACAATGAATGTAGGAGGAGGAGGGAGCACTAGAACAGAATGGGATGATGTACACACAATTCTTCTTAAAAGCAATTTAACCATGCTAGTATATATTATGTAAATAATATATCAAGAAAACTACTAAAAAAAAAAAAAGAGCCCACACTTGACTACTGGTCACCATGGATGAAGGAGGAAGAGTTGTTGCTTAGGGGGCTTTGAGTTTATATTAATAGTGGGGGAATAATTTGGAAAAAGATATCAATCATGGTTGTACAATATGAAGAGTATAATCAGTGGCACTGAATTGTACATGGAGAAGCTTTGGAATTGGAGAATGTTTGGTTGTGTATATTTTTTGCCACAATTAGAAAAAATACATGAATAACAATGACTTCAGGGAAGAAGAGTATGTTCTAGAATTGAATGTGGCGGATAACTGTACAACTCTTCTAGATATTAGTCAATTATCGAACTGTATGACATATAAATAAAGTGCTAATAAAACTGGTTTCTTTTTTTGGGGAAAGAATTCCTAACAGCAAAATGGCAAACAACCCAGGAAAGAAAGAGTAGCTGTTTCTCCATAGACGGTATCCAAACGACCAATAAGCACACGAGCACTAACATCACCAGGGTGGTGTCACTCCGTGTACACCACGGTTCACTCTTGGACGGCACTCCACTGTACCCGCGGACCTCTTTCTGTCCCAGACCACACAGAATCCTTAATGATATTTATTATCAATTTTAATCATGAAATAATAGGTGATATAGTCAGTTGCTTAATTGTAATATTTTTAGAGTACATAAATATTCACAAAATTGTTTTTGTAAATTCTTTCTACATTGAATTGCATTATTATTAGTAAGTAGGCTGGAGGCTTTTATTTATTTATTTCATAAATCATTTTATTGGGGGCTCTTACAGCCATCTATACATCAATTGTATCAAGCACATTTGTACCTTGCTGCCATCATCATTTTCTAAACATTTTCTTTCTCCTTGAGCCCTTGGTATCAGCTCTTTTCCCCTACCTCCCTCTCCTCTCCCTCCCTCATGAACCATTGATAATTTATAAATTATTATTTTCATATCGTATACTGTCCACTGTCTCCCATCACCCACATTTCTGTTGTCCGTCCCCCTTGCAGGGGTGGGTGGGGTGGGGTGGGTTTGAGCTGGAGGTGTTTAAATATTTTTCTCTATTTCTTTTAATTCCTACTGCATTCTCCAAGTAATCTTTGATATAGATTCACAACTACTACTTACCGCCACATTATAGCTGAAGCACCAGAAAGATTTAACAAAGTCAATGACCATCAGTAACTATAAGAACTACTAAACCATGAAAACAAAGAAAACAACAGCTGCCTCTTGTAGAGATGAAACCGTGAGCTTGGAAGCTCATTTTTTTTTTTTTACTTTCAGAATACTTTTACTTTTGAGACATGATGGAAAAATAATAGATAACACATGGAAAATTAAGACATGATCAGAGATGATAGTGAAGACAATCTAGCCAGAAAGCTTTGTCAGTTAACAGAAGCTGGAGTATTGACATACTGCAGGTTCAAAAGGAATCAGTACTCCTCTCCTTCCTCCTCACCCTCTCCTTCAACAGAATCCACCCCCACCTCCTCATAGTCCTTCTCCAGGGCAGCCATGTCCTCCCGGGCCTCAGAGAACTCTCCTTCTTCCATCCCCTCACCCACGTACCAGTGGACAAAGGCACGCTTGGCGTACATCAGGTCAAACTTGTGGTCCAGGCGAGCCCAGGCCTCAGCAATGGCTGTGGTGTTGCTCAGCATGCACACAGCTCGCTGCACCTTGGCCAGGTCTCCACCAGGGACCACAGTGGGAGGCTGGTAGTTAATGCTAACCTTGAAGCCAGTGGGACACCAATCCACAAACTGGATGCTGCGCTTGGTCTTGATGGTGGCAATGGCAGCATTGACATCTTTGGGAACCACATCACCACAGTACAACAGGCAGCAGGCCATGTATTTCCCATGGCAGGGGTCACATTTCACCATCTGGTTAGCTGGCTCAAAGCAAGCATTGGTGATCTCTGCTACAGAAAGCTGTTCATGGTAAGCTTTCTCAGCAGAGATGACAGGGGCGTATGTGGCCAGAGGGAAGTGGATGCGGGGGTAGGGCACCAGGTTAGTCTGGAATTCTGTCAGGTCTACATTCAGGGCACCATCAAATCTGAGGGAAGCAGTGATGGAGGACACGATCTGGCTAATCAGGCGGTTAAGGTTGGTGTAGGTTGGGCGCTCGATATCGAGGTTCCTGCGACAGATGTCATAGATGGCCTCATTGTCTACCATGAAGGCACAATCTGAGTGCTCCAGGGTGGAGTGGGTGGAGAGGATGGAGTTGTAGGGCTCAACTACAGCTGTGGACACCTGGGGGGCGGGGTAGATGGATAACTCCAGCTTGGATTTCTTGCCATAATCAACTGAGAGGCGCTCCATCAGCAGGGATGTGAACCCGGAACCGGTGCCCCCACCGAAGCTGTGGAAAACCAGGAAGCCCTGGAGACCTGTGCACTGGTCAGCCAGCTTGCGGATTCTGTCCAGTACCAGGTCGATGATCTCCTTGCCGATGGTGTAGTGCCCACGGGCATACTTGTTGGCAGCATCCTCCTTGCCTGTGATGAGCTGCTCAGGGTGGAAGAGCTGGCGGTAGGTGCCAGTGTGAACTTCATCAATGACTGTAGCCTCCAGGTCTACAAACACTGCCCTGGGCACATGCTTGCCTGCGCCCGTCTCACTGAAGAAGGTGTTGAAGGAGTCATCCCCTCCCCCAATGGTCTTGTCACTGGGCATCTGACCATCAGGTTGGATGCCGTGTTCCAGACAGTAGAGCTCCCAGCAGGCATTGCCGATCTGGACACCAGCCTGGCCAACTTGGATGGAGATGCACTCACGCATGCTGGCGACGCGTCGGAAGGCGAAGGGGAATGCGGCGGGAACGGGCTGCGAGCTCCGGTTACCGTCCCCGACAAGCTAAGAGTCGAGGTAAGTAACGCACCTGGAAGCTCATTTTAATGAGGTAACTTTGACTCCGCTGACTGGATCTCATTCGAAGGGTCAAAAAGTCAATGAGCTGTGCTAGTCTGGGTGCTTCAGAGAAACAAATCCACAGAAACTCATGTATAAGAGACAGTTTTATATAAAGAGTAAGTGGACATCAAGAAAACATCCCAACCCAGTGCTGCCCAAGCCCACAAGTCCAACATTAGCTCTTATGTCCGACACCAATCCACAAAGTCCTCCTCCATCTCACAAGACACACACTATGATGCCGACTGCAGGAGGAAAGCCGAGTCAGTGAATGTGTAAGCATCTCAGTGCTGGCAGGGATCTCCACAGGGCTGTTTCAGCTCCCAGGGTTGCATCAGGGTAGGTCCATGTGGCTTCTCCTCAGGGATGTCTTGTAGGAAGTAGCCTTGCCAGCTGAAGCAGGGAACTGACTAAGGCAGCTGCACCCTGGTCCGACCATCAGAAAGCAAAAAACCCCAGAACTGGAAAGGCGAGGCTCACTGAGCCATTTATCCCTCCACCCTTCATTAGCACCACATGTGTTTATTGACCAGGTTGGCACAATTAACTACCTCATGAGCATAAAGTTTTAATCTTAGAAGTGTGCTGATATATGTAAGCAGAGCCTATGAAAAATGTTTTTGTTATAACTAACTACAGGGATATTTTTATTAAATTCTGACCACCCGGTTTTTCAGAAGACTGTGGATGACAGAGAAAGTCCAAAATCCATTTGCGGGTCCCAGTGTGGCCTCCCATGTGAACTTTGGCCTTGCTATCACACAGAATGCACTGCAAGGGGGTTACTGCAAATGTAGTTAAAATGTGACACTTAACCATTTGATATTCTGTATGATCATATATATATATGTCATTTTTTTGGAGGCTCCTACAATTCTTATCACAATCCATACATCCATCCATTGTGTCAAGCACATTTGTACATTTGTTGCCATCATCATTCTCAAAACATTTTCTTTCTACTTGAGCCCTTGATATTAGCTCCTCATTTTTCCAACCTCCTTCCCCACTCCCCGGTCATGAACCCTTGATAATTTATAAATTATTGTTTTGTCATATCTTACACTGTCCAATGTCTCCCTTCACCCACTTTTCTGTTGTCCATCCCCCAGGGAGGAGGTTATATGTAGATGCTTGTAATTGGTTCCCCCTTTCTAGCCCTTCCCTCCACTCTCCAGCTATCATCATTCTCACCACTGGTCCTGAAGGGATCATCTGTCCTGGATTCCCTGACCCACAGTATATTTTTATTTATTTGTTCCAGTTTTAAAATATTTTCTGCCTTCCTTCCAATTGAGGTTTTTCTGTTTTATTTTATCATTGTTGGTGTTTTTTGTTTTGTTTTTAGTTTGGTGTGTGTTTCTGTTTTTGTTGTTGTTTTTTTTGTTTGTTTGTTTATTTGAAATGTCAGTTTTGGAATGAGCCACCATTTTGGCTTTAAAAAGGTGGGGCACAGCACTACTCGGATACTCTAGGACATTTACAAAGTGTTATCTTCACTGGAGAAGAAATGGAACTCAACGGAATGTCCCTGGTACGTGTTTGTGCATATGAAATCCAGATAGGCAAATCTGTAATGATGGTGACTGGATTAATAATTTTCTAGGGGCATGCCAGGGGAAGGTGGGAAGAAATGGTGAACTAACAACAATGAGCACAAGAAAATAAAACGTTCTAAAACTGGTTGAGAGGGTAATTGCACAACTCTGTTCAATGTGCTTGGACCATTGAATTGTATGATCTGTGAATTACATAGCAATACAACTGCTAAAAATAATATTCAGTGAAAACTGCATGGAGATTTCATAGATAGTCATGCTTGTGTCATCCTGTGTGAAAGTGTCACCCAGGGCAGTCTGCACCCCTCCCAGTCCCTGACTGACATCACTGCACATGAGCCGATGCTTAAGGTTCTAAGGAAAAGTCACGATGAGCTAGCATTTTGCCCTCACTAGGATGGGTATTATCAGGAAAATGCAAACTACCAACTGCTTATGTAGATGAAGAACAATGGAAACACCTATTTATTGCTAGTGAGAATGCAAAGTTGCTTAACTATTGTGGAAAAGAGTTTGGTCCTCAGTTAAACATGGAAATGACCCATGACCCAGGTATTCTACCTCGAGATCTACATACCCCAAAGGTTGAAAGCAGGAACTCACACAGATATGTGTATGCCTGGTTCATTGAAGTATTACTCACAAGAGTCAGAACATGGAAACAACTTCCATGTTCATCAATGGATGAGAAGATTGAAATATTAAAAAGCGGTATAGACTTCTGGGAAGATGGCATCGAGAGACTCTCATCTGCTTTATGGCAGGATCCCTGTTAACTGGCGACTCTCTGTATGTCCTTCTTTCTTCTTGTGTGTGTGGCTTATCTAGACCAGATGGGCAGAATAGGCAATCTTACAGAGACAGAGACGCACAGACAGTTTCCAGGGGTGATGGGAGGGGAGGAGGGGGCGGGGGTGGATGGGTTGTGGAGAGGAGTGGTGAGCCAATCATAACCTGTACAGGGAAACAGTAAGGGCTCTAAAATTGATGACAAGGAGGCTGTCACTTTTCTGGTCATGTTTGTTCAACTGAATTGTACTGAAGAGGAATTAATGAGAGGTGAACACTGGGTAAACGTGATAGTGGGATATGAGGGGAAAAGAAAGAGGAAAATGTATATATGTATGTACTTGTATGTAAATATATAAGTATATGTGTATTTGCTTGTATATATATACAAATGCAATAAGGAAGCAGATTGACTTTGGGCCTCTATTTAAATCTTATCTCAGAACTAGAATGGTTGGTTCTAATAATGTGGCATTGTATGATACTCGCCTTCCTGACACAATTGCTGAAGACAAAATGGATGCATAAGCAAATGTGGTGAAGGAAGCTGATAGTGCCCGGATCTTAAAAGATAGAGCCTCTGGGGTCTTAAAGGCTTATAGTCAAACAAGCGGCCATCTAGCAGGGAAGCAACAAAGCCCGCATGGAGGAAGCACACAAGCTTGTGTGATCCTGAGGTGTCAACAGAAAAGGTATCAGAAATTCAAAAAGCAAGCAACCAAATCGTTGTGAAGGGGCATGGATGTAGAGGAGAGCCAAAATACACCTGCAAGATAATTGGACAGTCTGTCTCAACTGATGAACCACATAATTATTTTCTAGTTCTTTAATATTTCCTCCCCTTACTATTATAGTTTTTGTTTTACCTCATTAACCATGTAGATTTGTGTATCTTTATTTGTATATTTAATATCATCTGATACATGAAAGCCAAGATAGATAATCCTTCGGAAACAGCAGCAGGAGTAATGATTCACTGAGGGTATGGGAAGGGGGATGGGGAGTAGGGAGCTGATAGCATTGGTGACCGTATAATCCCACTCAGTGAGATCGAACAACAGAATTGTATGTGAATGGATATACAACTGGATATGTAAGATATGACAAATAAATAAATAAGGGTTCCTGGGGGATTGGAGTGAGAGAGGGTATAAAAGGGAGCTAATATTGAGGAGTTAAAGAAGAAAATGTTGTGAAATGGATCTTGGTAGCAATTGTACAATACTGCTTGAGGTGATGGAACTATGGAATGTTATGATATCTTCAAGAGCTCCCAATAAAAGTATTTTTAAAGTGATATATATGTATAATAATGAAATGATATGTGTTAGTCTGGGTAGACTAGAGAAACAAATCCATGGACACGCATGTGTGTAAGAAAGAGATTTACATACAAGAGGAATTGAACATTGAGAAAACATCCCAACCCAATCCAGTCCAAGGCCATAAGTTTGATATTAGCCATATGTCTGATACCAATCTATAAAGTCCTCTTCAGGCTCACGAACCACATGCAATGAAGCCAAATGCAGGACAATCACAAGCCAGTGGGTAGAAAGTCTTTGGGCCCATGGTGTTGTAAGCATCTCAGTACTGGCAGGGGTCTCTCTGTGGTTTCTCCGGCTTCCGAGGTCTGGTTGCATCCATGTGGCTTGTCTTCTTCAATGTCTCCAGGGAGTAGCAGAGAGAGAGAGGTGTCTTCCACCTCCAAGGAAGAAATCCCAGATTTCCCAGAATTCTCTGGAGAAGGCCACACCCACACAGAGGCCTCATTGGCCATGATCTGATTGACAAGCTAGACTCCATCCCTACACTCTTAATCCTCAAATTGACAAATGATTAGATATCTACCACATGAATCATGATCCAACCTGGATGCACACCTTTTCAAATTTATAATCATGCAATCTACCCTTGTTCTTTTCAAACAGCTGTTGCTTGATCATGTACAGCTTCTGCAGGACCACAGTTAAGTGCTCAGAGATTCCCATTTTCCCCAATGTTATTAATACTTTGCTGTGCATGATCCAGAAAGCTGACCACCTTAATGTAACCCAGAACACACAGTTAAAATCTTTCTCATATGTCTGCTTTCAGCTCATATCCTCTGACCACAACAAAGGAGTCTCACATTCCACATCCCTTTCCGAATCCACCTTAAACGTCCGCCAGTTCTCTGGCGGCGTAAGGCTGCGGTCACTTTAATTATCTTCAGCAGAATTTTGCTAGCATGTGATATTAATAATGTCTTCAAAGCACCTGATTGTGATTTAGGTGAAGGTTTACCGGGCAGATCATCAGGTTTACTTCAACTGTTCATACACATTTTGCTTCAACTGATTCATTTCAATCCCTTCAATGTAAACCGGATCTAGTTTATGATACGGAGTTCCATTCCACGCTATCCAGAACCTTCCAATGTGATCCTTTTCAGAGCAGTTAGTAGCAGCCAGGTACCCTGTAGTTCTTCTGTCTCAAGATTATGGAGACTGGTGTTTGCATCATCCATCAGTCTACTAGACTACTTGTTTCTGTGTGTCTTGCAGTTTTCATTATTCTTCGTAAGATGTCGAATTGTGAATTATGTTATACCAATTGACCATGATGCCCTCCAAAAGTATGGTCTTGAGCCCCCAGGTCCATTGGCTCATTCCCTCAAAGAGTGTGATATGTCTAAGAAGCTTTTGCAATTTTGCTCCTGTATGCTCCACCAAGGAGCCCTGGTGGTATAATGGTTAGGCATTGGGCTGAGACCCACATGGTCAGCAGTTCAAAACCACCAGGAACTATGCATGAGAAAGACTGGACTTTCTACTCCTGTAAACAGTTACAGTCTCGGAAACCCACAGGGAGTCTCTAGGAGTCATTGACTTGATGATGGCAATGAGTGTGTGAGTGAGAGGCTCCGCCATATTTATGGATATATTTACAGCAAAGGTAAATACACATATGCAAAGATTCTCTGTCAAACCTCCATGCTTATTCAGCCCCTGTTTTCTTAGTATTTAATAGTAATTGCCTCTGTTTTCTTTAATATTTCCAAACCTCCCAGTGTGTTCCCCTGCCTCTATCACTTTTTCCCTAACTTTTCTCTTAATGTGTATAGCCTTTCCCTTCACCCAAGTTAAAATGTGTCTATCCTCTCGTCCATGACTTCCCCTCCCTTTTCCCCTCTCGTATGCCTGGTAACCATCAAAAAACATTTCTTTCACCGTGAAAACCTTTTCTTGGCATTTTATAGCAGCTCTCCCATGAAACATCTATCCTTTCATGATCATGCTCCCCAGGGCGGCTACCCATGGTATCAGGTGTTTTGCATATTCATCATTATTCATAGGCTCCAAAATATGTCTTCATTCTTCCTCTGATGGCTATTTAGGTTGTTTCTACATTTTTGTTTTTGTGAGCAGTGCTTCTTTGAGCATAGTTTTGCCTATGTTCATTTACCTGAGCTTCTTAGATGTCTAGGATATATAACATGCAGAGGGATTAATGGGTCATATGGTACTTCTCTTCCCAGTTTCTAAAAAAAAAAAAGTTTATTTGAGCTACAATTAACACACCCTACAATTCAATAGTTAAATCATATTAAGAAGGGTTGTACAAGCATCAGGAGACCTGGTGGCATAATGGACTACTCGTTGGACTGCTAACCACAAGGTCAGCAGTTTGAAACCACCTGCCTTTGTGCAGGAGAAAGTTGAGGCTTTGCATTCCCGTAAAGAGTTGCGGTCGCAGAGCGCCCTGAGAGCAGTTCTATCCTGTCTTATAAGGTCACTGTGATTGGCATTGACTCAGTGGCAGTGAGAGAGAGAATGATCATCACCACAATCAATTTTGGAACATTGTCTTCCTCCTTGCACCCATTGGTGTGGACTTCCCATTTCCCCCACCTTCCCTGGCTGTTCCCAGTTCCTTGTTAGTTCAGTTGCTGTCTTCACTGACCCTGGCTTCCCTTCACAGAAAAAAAACCAACATGAAACAAGGACAAAGAACAGAAGGGAAAAAACCCAGCAATAATGTTCATATAAAACATACCAATAATCATGGAGAGAGAGCATTTCGTCTCATTGTACATAGGTCTCCATGATTTAAAGCTGACTTGACAGCAACTAGTAACATTCATAAAATTGAATATTAGTCATAAAGAGAAATCAAGTTCTGACACATGCTAAAACATGAGTGAAACCTGAAAATATTATGTTGAGTGAAATAAGTCAGATATAAGTGGACAAATTCAGACATGGTCACTGTAACTAATGTCATTGAGTTGTGCATGTAAAAATTAGTGAAATTATAAAAGCTTTTTTGTTATACATCTTTATCAGTCATCATTGGGTGGTGCAAATGATTTGCTCTCAACTATTTACCTAAAGGTTGATGGTTTGAACTTAGCAGGCAGCACCACAAAGGAAGGCTAGATGGTGTACTTCCATAACGATTGCACTCAAGAAACCCCATGGAGAAATTCTACTCTGGAACAATGAGTTGGAGTCAACTAGAGAGACATTTGTTGGTTTGTTACATACTTACCACAATGATTTCTAAGTGCAGGGCTAGATCTATTTATTAAATGTGAGACTAACAATGACCTTGTCATAAAAACCAAACTAAACTCACTGCCTGGGAGATGATTCTGACTTATAGCAGCCCTCTAGGACAGGGGAGAACTGCGCCTATGGGTCTCCAAGACTGTACCTCTTTCCTGGAGTAGAAAGCCTCATATTTCTCCCATAGAGCAGGACTGGTGGTCTTGAACTGCTGACCTTGCAGTTAGCAGCCCAGTGTGTAACCCAGTATACCATCAGAACTTTTTATTAAATGTGATAATAACAACGACATTGTAACGAAGAGTTAAATATTATACTGTGCTTAGAGTAGTGCCTTGTTAAAAATTGAATTGTGCTCCCAAAAATGTGTGTTGGAATTCTGCCTACTGCACCTGCAGAGTGGAGCTGTGGTGGCATAGTAGTTATATGTTGGGCTGCAATCTGCAAGGTTAGCAGTTCGAAACCACCCAGCCGCTCTGAGTGAGAAAGATGAGGCTTTCTACTCCCATAAAAAGTTACAATCTCGGAAACCCACAGGGGCAGTTCTACCCTCTCCCACAGTGTCACCATGAATCAGCATCAACTTAGTGGCAGTGAGTGAGTGAGTGAGTGAGTGAGTGAGTGAGTGAGTGAGTGATACCTGTGGACATAATCCAATGTAATGTAATCAACTCTTGTTATGCAATCTAATATGATATCACCAATCAGTCTGTTGAAGTCCCAAACCTAAAACTTCTGAATTTTACAGAAAGCAGTACAGCACAAGGCTGGGAGTGCACAAAGCGGGGAGGATCAATGCCTTGTGAAGACAACTTGGGATCCCGGAGCTGAACGGGCCAAGACTCTTCCTTCCCCTGGAGCCAAGGTTCTGCATTGGCACTTCCTGCCTCCTGAAAGTGAGAAATATAATTTTATTTAAAGCCATCACCCTTGTAGTACTGTGGTTACAGCAGGGCTGTAAACTAGTGCTGCCCACATGCTTGTTGGATGCTGCGCTAAAGGAAAAGAAATGTCATCCTCAATTAGAGCGTTTAAAAGAACCCTTTTTATGTTGGAAGCATTTAGATCCAAAGGACAATTGCGCGCATAACAAAGGGTCCCCACATACTCAGCACTCAGTTGTCCCTACTGTTAGTCTCTCTCTCTCTCTCTTTTTTTTTTTCACGGTAAAGACTAGTGGCAGTTAGTACAAGTCAATAAATATTGATCCCCAAAGATAAGCTGTTATTTCTTTACTGGTCCATAGAGCACTGGGTTAAACAGAACCAACTGCTGGAAGGATAAACTGAAGTCGATCCTGCTTCTTGGGAAATGAAGCAACAGCCAGCTGCTATCGGGCATATGGTGTTCCTCCGATGGTCAGAGCCATGGGGGTTCTTTACAGTAGGGTATCATCAGCTGCTCCCCCCTTTAGGTACACCGGAATCCCATTTGTTCTCCTGAAATAGCTTCAGTTTCTCTGATGCAGAGCTTGTAGATTGCGGAGCATCTCGGCTCTGTTACTAGCGACCCAACGCGACAACGGAAAGCCAGCAACGGAGAGGTTCACCCTACTGTTAGTCTCTTACATGGTTCTGGGACACCGGGAACCAATCTTGGAACATTGCTATTAGCTGAACTAGGCTGTATTTGGATCGCTCCAGCTATTTCCTGACTGTCCTCTTTCTGAGCCTGCTCCACAACCAGGAGTGCCAATGTGCAGATCATTATCGTGTGCGCAGTGTCCTCTAGTCTATCACAGTTACTAGACTTACTCTTATTTTCATGACCTTGACCGTTGTGAGTATTTTGTAGCATGAACCTCAATTTGAGTTTCGCTGATGTTTTCCTCATGCTCAAACTGAGGATTTGGGTTTTGGGGGGAAAAATACAACAGGGGGAATTTCCCTCTTGTCACGCATGATACCAGGGCCGTCTGATAATCACCAGATATCACTTGTCGTTTGGGCTGATTGATCAATCGTTGTTTCTACTGCAAATTCCTATTTGTTTGCTTGTTGGGTTTCCCTTTTCCTACCTTTTATTTGGGGTGGCAGCTAACCAAAGAGCTGGCAGTGTGTGCTCATCACCCCAGGAGAAAGGTGAGACTGCTCCCCTAAAGGTTGACAGCCTCAGAGGTCCTGTTTGGTCATGATGAGTCCCAGTGGATTCCATGGCAATGGGTTTGGGTTTTTTGACCCTGCCTGTTGGAGGCTGGTCACAAGTACCATTCACGCCTAAGCGGAGGGGAAATGAAGCCCCATCTGCTGGAAGGGGGCTGTAACACCCACTCTCTAGAATGCTTTTGTGAGGAAGAATTGTCTCTTGACATAGATGAGTAATGTCTTTATTTTACATAAATAAATACATGAATTTGCTTATTCATTCCTGTGTATCAGCAGTAGAGTTCATCAGCGTGGACTCTGATCCAGTATAACAGGGTCTGTTCAATATATTTTAAAAATGAGCCATAAATTGAATTCATTTGGACATGTACAACATAAGGCTTTCCATTACTGAGGTTTGAGAGAAGGACATTGGAATTTTTTGCCCCCTGCAGGATGGCCTGAAGGTCTGCATCTATGCCATTTCAGTCCCGGGTACCAAGTGACAGCCCCTCCCCGCCTCCGCAACATCTAGATTGAGAGAGCATCTGATGAATCCTAGTGTACCCCCTATACCGATGGACCCAGACACATCCTCCCTCCAGAGGCAAAACGCAGGAGCATTCACCCCAGTCAGGTAGAAAGGTCATGGAATCTTCTATTCTAGGGGTCCCTCTCTTCATACTAAATCCTGTACCGCCTGGGCACACATCCGATGCTGCAACCGGACACGACACCAGCCAGCTGTCTCCACTCTGAAATGCCCGGGCACCGTGGCCATGAGCAGGGCCAGCTCTTGTCCACTGAGCGGAGGGCGAAGTACTCACCACCGCCGTCCCGGGAAACCGAATCTCTTCTTTCAGGAAAATGCCATTCCAGTTATTTATATGCACCCCACGCAATGCAGTCCAGCTCGGCGCTCCCCCTGGCTGCCCCCGCCCGTGGCCCTGCGACTTGAGCACCACGCGGAGCTCTGCCCTTACCTTATGGGGTAGGCAGCAGTGATTGGTCACGCGCGACCAGAGTCTATTTTTAGGGCACTTTGTGGGCAAGCCCTGGTGTCTGTGGATTAAGGCATAAAGTTGCTAGTTAGTCTGCGGCAGTCTCCAAAGCCCTAGGTAGTATAGGTTCCATAACGTATTTCTCTTACTCTTCTTCAGCAAAAATAAATAACAAAGCAAAACAAAACAAACAACAACTCAGCACCCACGGCAATTAAAAACCGGTGGTTCGTGTAAGATAAGATAAAATAATAATCTATATATTATTGAGGGAGGGGGGAGTGGGGACGGAGTGGGAGGGAAAAAAGGAAAACGAGCTGATTCCAGGAACCCAAGTGGAAGGCGAATTTTGAGAATAATGAGGCCAACGAATGTATAAGGGTGCTTTACTCAACTGATGTATGTATGGATTGTGATAAGAGTTGTATGAGCCCCAATAAGATGATTTATTTTAAAAAATTAAAATAAAAACGGATGGTTCTATATAGTCAATAATCCCGCATAAAGTGTAGGTATTGGTTTCACAATCCCGCCCCCAGGTGGAATGATTCACTTTAGGAAACACGGTATAAAGTGTCTAGGAGAAAGGCTGGGCTGTCCACCTGCGTAAAGCCGCCCACAGGGGGTTGCTTTGAGGCAGCAGTGACTTGATGGCGGTGGGAGAATTGCATATGGGGAGGAAGAAGAGGAAGAGGAGGCTCTCCACTCCTGTAAAGAAGAGCTGTGGGTGGGTAGGAATCATGAATCAGTTCCACTCAGGGCGACCCCATCCATGTACAACAGAACAAAACACTGCCGAGTCACAATCGTCCTCATGTGTGAGCTCATGTTGCAGCCACGGGGTCCATCTGGAAAACCCACAGGGGCAGTTCTGCTCCGTCCTATCCGGTCGCTGTGAGTGGGAATGGGTTGGATCATAGTGGGCAGTGGCTAGCTCAGTGCTTTAGCTCCCTGCTGCCTTTCTGGGTCTTTGTCTCTGTCTCTCGCCTCTCCCTCTCTTTCTCTCATCAAAACAAGGGGGCAGTCCTTCCTTAGCTGTGGGGTTTGTTCCTTAAAGATGCAGAAGATATAGATGAGAGACAGGTAAGGTACATGGATCCTGGAAGCTTCTGGATTAAAGGGGAAAGAACCTTGGCTTGGAAGCAGCCTAGGGGAATGAAACACCAAGAATCTTAGGGGCGGGGCTGTTGTCAAGACTCCTGACCCCTCCCCTCACAGATGGGGCCTGGTGGGCATTCTCTCCTTGGACCCACTGAGTCCTTCCTCTTTGGAGAGTAGGTTAATCTGGGTAGATTAGAGAAACACATTCATAGACACTCATATGTGTATAAGAAAGAGGTGTATATATAAGAGCAATTGAATATTGAGAAAATATCCCATCCCAGCCCAGATCAAGCCCATAAATCCAATATTAGCCCATATGTCTGATACCAATCTATAAAATCCTCTTCAGACTCACAAAACACATGCAATGACACCAAATGCAGGAAGATCGCAGGCCAGTGGGTTGGAAGTCTTGTAGATCCAATGGCATTGTAAGCATCTCAGCACTGCCAGGGGTCTCTACTTGGCTTCTCCGGCTCCAGATGTCTGCTTGTGTCAGGGTAGGTCCATGTGGCCTCTTCAGCTCCCGGGGTGTAGCGCCATGTGTCTTGTCAGTAGAGCATCTCTCAGGGAGTGAGACATGAGAGTCTCTCAAGGAAACCCAGGAATTTCCAGAATTCTCAGCAGAAGGCCATGCCCACACAGAGGTTTCATTGGCTATGATCCCACTGGCAGACTAGACTCCACCCCTTCACTCTTAATCCCCTCAAATTCCAAATTGACACCAGATTATGTAACTACTACAGAGCGCAAAACCAACACAACCCAAAAACCATGGAGCTGGTGTTTAAATCCAAGGCAGTGAAGGCAAGGTAACAGGCCTGTGTAACAGATCCTTGCTGGCCACTGGGGGAGACAGGAAAAAGGATGGACAGAGACTTCCTTGAAGAGGCACACAATCACTAGAGGGGACAGTATGGGGCAGAAAACTGGCTGCGAGACCTTGGGATGATGTCACATGGGTTAAGGTACTGGATGAGCCAGAGGGGGCTTGGTCGAAGCTGCGTTAGGTGGAGCCTGACAGGTGGACCTCTTGGTTGTCTCTTCCAGGTATGTGATCTTGGGGCAGTTTTCTGCATCCCTCCAATTCTTCATTACCTTGTATTTCAAAGGAGAGAGATATTTGCAAGATTATTCTGAGAATTAAATGTGATGATGTGTCTATAACCCTCAGCTGGGTGGCTGGCCTCAGGTAGCCATTTAGTCACTGGATGTGGCTATAGTTTCAGTGTGACCTTGCCTTTTCCACTTCTCAGCTGCAGACCTGAGGAGCCGGTGTGCAAGCTTGAAGGTTCCACAGCTGCATCGAGGAGACTCCCTGAGAGTGACCTATATGGGAGCAAGGCAAATGAGGGGAGCGCCTTACCTTTGAACTAAGAATGGCAATGATCTTGTAATGGAGCGATGGCTCCTTAAGATGTCTATGTCTTAATCACAAGGCACTTTGCAGATAGGATTAAGTCAAGGATCTTTTAAAAATCATTTTATTGGGGGCTGGTACAACTGTTACCGCAATCCATCCATCCATCCATCCATTGTGTCAAGCACATTTGTACATTTGTTGCCATCATTATTTTCTAAACATTTTACTTCCCGCATATCAGGATGACAACAATATCTCCTAGGTAGGTCTTTTGCAGCGAGAAGATTTACTTTTTTCTTTAATAAATCATTTTATTGGGGTTCATACAACTCTTATCACAATCCATACATACATCAATTGAGTAAAGCACCCTTATACATTCGTTGCCCTCGTCATTCTCAAAAATTCGCCTTCCACTTGGGTTCCTGGAATCAGCTCGTTTTTCCTTTTTTTCCCTTCCCCTCAGACTAGGTTTCTTTTTGTTGTTGTTGTTATTAGGGACTCTTACAACAATCCATACATATACATACATCAATTGTATAAAGCACATCTGTACACTCCCTGCCCTAATCATTCTCAAAGCATTTGCTCTCCACTTAAGCCCTTTGCATCAGGTCCTCTTCTTTTCCCTCCCTCCCCGCTCACCCCCAAAGATTTATTTTTATATATTACACTCTCCTTTGAAGTCACTGTGTCCGGAGAGGAAGGCGGTTTCTCTGAATTAAGTACCAGGATGGAGCTGTTTCTCCGCGTGCGTGCATGAGTGAGTGTGGGCTCATGTATTCGAAAGCTCTCCAGAGATAGAGGGAACACATCTTCCAAGCGATGAAAGAAGCTTTAAAGAAACAAAAACACCCAAACCCTACTCTTGTATCTGATTTGGGATTGAACCAGAAACATGTCATTTCATGTAAGGCTTCTGTGGTGGAAGAACCTCCTGTGTTGAAAGAAGTTCTTGGTCATCTTGTCAGGCCCCTGGGTGGAGCAAACAGTGAAGAATTGATTTCTACCTCAAAGATCGGAAACTTGAACCCACCCACAGACACTTCAGAGGTGATCTGTCCTGACAGCTCACAGCCTTGAAAACACAATGAAGTTGTGATCGACTCCACAGGGTTCTTGAGCCTCTCAAGCAAGCCATCTCTTTCCTACCTTCAGGCCTTTGCCCATGCTGTGCCCTCTGCCAGCGGCCCTCATCACCTTGCACCCTCACATCTGTGCACAGCTGGCTCCATCTCATCCTTGAGAAATTGGCACCTCTGCAGAGAGCCCTTCCTGGGATCCCATCGGAAAGGCGGCACGCCCCTCTCTCCATTGTGTGACGCTGATCAGATGCTTTATCTTTCTTACCGGTTTGTTATTTCTTCCACTAGACTGCCTGCAAGGTCTGCTCTAAGAGGCCACACCTGTCGTATTGTCCTCAGCGGCTGCTCAGTGTCTAGAGCTTAGGAGGTGCCCGGTGAATGAATGACCAAATGAGTAAAGTCGTATGTTTGCCTCGAAAGATCTGTAATTTTACTTTATCCAAACGAAAGCCCAAATGAGTGTGTGCCTGTGTATGTATACATGCACACACATATGTATATGTATATATGTGTGTGTATACTCTCATACTTGCCATTCCCTGATGGCCGCAAGATCTTCCAGATGTTTTGACCAATGCTCCCCCATGACTTTAGCAGTACAGGCTGAAGAGCAGAGTATGGAGTGCACCTGTGCCCCACCTCCTATTTTCTTATCACCGCCCTTTCCCCTTTTTATTGCCATTTTCCTTTGACAATAGCAACAGAGCGTAGGGAGATTGTGCTTTTACTAAAAGGACATGTCATCTTGCTGACTTTTCTCTAGAGGAGGTCTTTTCTGGGAAATGATGCTGTGCTAATTCCTGTGGAATTAACTCCCTGGCCACATAATCACCCAAATTAGCCTAATGTGTAGTTGCGATTTCCCCTAACTGTGGGTGAATTCCATAGGCTGTGGAGCCAAGGGGATGCCCTGGAGAGAGCAGAAGAAACACCTTCGGTGGTTCCCTCGGACCAGCATGGAGGTATGTGAAGATGGAGTTAAGTTAAAATGTAATACCTAACAGTTCAATCGCCTGTTTGAAGTTGTTACAGTTTTCAGTGTTTTCTGCTTTTTGGGGGGGATGGGGAGGAGGTTCCCAACACTTACAAGTCATTTATTTTTAATTTTAAAAAATCATTTTATCGGGGGCTCTTACCAATATTATAACAATCCATAAATCAATTATATAGAGCAAGCTTGTACATACAGTGACATCATCATTTTCAAAACATTATCTTTCTACTTGAGCCCTTTGATATCAGCCTCTTTTTCCCCTCCCTCCCCCACATTCCCACCCTCGTGAACCCTTGATAAATTATGTAGTATTATTATTTTTCATATCTTACACATCCACTGTATCCCTCCACTCATGTTCCTGTTATTGTTGTTTTTTGAATTGAAGTTTTTCTACATTTTGTCTAGTCATTGTTGTTTGCTCTGTGTTTGTTTGTTTGCTTCCTGTTTGTGTTTTGCATAGTTTTCTGTATACGAAATCCAGGATAGGGCCATCTTTAGAGACCGGAACTGAATTGATCATTGCCTGGGGGCACGGCAAGGGAGGCGGGGGGATGAGGAGCTAACAGCAATGAGCATGAGAAGAAAATGTTCTGAGATTGAGTGTGGTGATGATTGCACACATCTTCTTAATATGATCGAATGATTAAATTACATGAGATCTGAAGTATATGCAACAAAGCAATTTTTTTAAAAGAATGTGCTGACACAGTGTGATGAGTGTAACCAAAAATGTTACTGAGTAGTCTGTGTGAATGAAGGCTGTCAAAGGGGAGCCTAACTTGCTGTGTAAACTTTCACCCCAAACTCAACATAGACTAATGTTTTTTGTTTTGTTTTGTTTTTCATAGACTAATGTTTTAAAGCATGCCTTGGACTAATACAAAACCCTAGCTTGCAGAAAAGAGAAGAAATCAATAAAAATAAATGAAATGGTGGGAAGAGCTGTGTGCAGATAGGAGGGGGACAAAAAAGCCAATAAAGGAAGCAAACCCAAACAAAATTTCCTGCCATTGAGTGGATTCTGACTCATGTCGCCCCCACTGAACACAGTAGAACTGCCCCTTGGAGTTTCTGAAGCTGTAATAGTTATGGGAGCAGGCAGCCACATCTGACTCCCGCAAAGCAAGCAGTTGCTCTGTGGACTGCAGCTCACTGCACATCCCACTATAGCACTAGCAGTCTCTCATTCAATGGACAAACCCACACCAAACTCACTCCCGTCCTGAGTCCATTCTGCTCATATTGGAAGGGTAGAACTGCCCCTGCAGGGTTGTAAGACTGTAAGCCTTTCTGGGAATAAAGAGCCCCATATTTTTTTCCTAGAGAGTGGTTCAGGTGACCTGGGATTAACAGTATAAGCCACTGCCACCGGGCTCCTAGTGGAAGGAGAATAAAATTTAAACCCATCTAGGAGAATCTGCACTCCTTTTCTCTTCTCATTTGTACTTCTTTTACTTTTGGTTAATACCTTTAAGTTTCCATAATATAGCCAATATTTAACTTCATGGTCTTTACCTGCCTCGAGAAACATTCCCATTCCCAGGCTTCTAACTGCTCTTCTGGAATGCAGAATGAAAACGTGCAAAGAAATGAAAGACATTTTTAAAAATTTGCTCTAAATACAGCTCCGGGAAACTTCCTAGACACAAGTCTATGTTGACATGAGCGTCAGGGAACTTTTTAGACGGGAAAGCATGATTAGTTTGTCAGGGAAGAAAAAACAGCCTTCTGCCTCCCCACCCTCTATCCGCAAATGCACACCCTACTGAATGGCAAATCCTAGGTTTAAATTTTAGAAAAAGCTCACGACAACCAAACATGGACATTATCGCTACCACATTATGGCTACCATTACGGCTACCACAGGCTTAGGACATTGCTCTGGGACTAAAACATAAACACTGTGAGAGGAGCGATGAGGAGAGAACAGCACACGTGTGCCCTCCACACGCCTCCCAGCACTGCTTCAACGTTTTCAAAGGAATTGGTAGGTGAAGATAAGATGTGTATGAATTGTTGACTTGTGAGTCTGAGCGTTACTTTTGTGGAAGGTATTTTTGTAGAATGTTTACTGGCCAAATCCTTTTTTACTTTTGTGGCTTGTCTGTTTATAAAATTTGGTTTTGTTTGGATGGCATGTCCTCTTTTTCTTATGGGCTTGTATCAGCTCTTATTATTTATTTATTTAGGTGTTTCACCGCAGACTTTATTTATTTTGAAAACCGTTTCACTGGCATGTAATTCCCCTATCATCTAATTCAATAGTTCAATCACATCAAGAAGAGGTATACAATCATCACCACAATCAGTTTTAGAACATTTTCTTTAAAATATATATATTTCATTGTGTTTTTGTGAGAGTATACATGGTACATTAGGTTCCTATTAAACAATTTCTATACATAGTGCTCAATGGCATTAGCTACATTTTTAAACAATATGTCAACATTCTTTTCTCTTTTTTAGTGGTTTTCTTGATACAGTATTAACAAATTATACGCCTCCTTTGTTAAATTGCTTTTAAAATGAGCTGTATGCACATCATCACAATCAGTTCCAGTGCTCCCTGCCTGCTCCTGGGCTCCTTGTTTGCGCCCCAAATTGCCCCCTCCCTACCCTACCCCAGTCCCATAAATCATTGCATTAGTTATTTATCTCTATGCATCTACTCCTTTTGTGCTTCACAAATGGGGAAACCCAACAGTACGAATGAAAAACAAAAGCAAGATGAAATGGCAAGATAAAATAATATAAAAATTCAAATAAAGAGTAAGAAAGCAAAGACCGCCAGCAATGTTTAAAAGCCATGCAAAAAAAGTATTACTACCCAAAAAAGCCACATAAGAAATTTTTGTCATCGAAAAATCAAGAAATACTTGAGCCTAGATCAAATTCGAATAGGTCAAGATGGAGGTCAACTGACCAAGTGTCAAATTGTACCTTGTTTGATCCACAATAATCCAGTTGACACTAATCTCTGTCTGAGAGTACAGTTGCTTGAATTCCTTGCCTGTGGCTGGAAGGGACCTTCCAGAGGCTTCATCTCACTGGGCAGGCACTCTGTCACTGGATTTGGGGCCTCTATGTAACAGCTCTTTACCTTCCTCATTCGGGGCTAGTTTGGAAGTTGTACATCACTTTTCTTGGTGTGTGTGGCTTGTCATTTTGAATGGCCCAGTGCCCACGGATTTGAAGTTACTTACACATTATCCATTTTCAAAAGTGCACATTTCTGTGGTTGGAGCCTACTTTTGAATTTCATGCTGGCAAGAAAAACTCTTTTCAGTAGGGATGAGACATGTGCTTTCCTTGAGTGTCTCTCATTGAAAGGGGCTTTGGGCAGCTCTGGTGACACCCTTGCCAGCTGGGCCAGGAGAGAGAAGCATCAGACCAAGTTCAAGCCTGAGGTGATGGGAAGAATGAGGATAAGGACTTGCAGTGGGAGGCATAGCTTCCTGACAGGCGGAGAAAGTTTGACCCCCAAATGGAATGTCTCTGGACCCCAGGACCTCATTTAAAACATGTTTGTAGATGCTTTAGATGTGATGTTTGAGGGGATATGCTTCAAATTTTACATAGTTACCTCTGGGGAGAGAAGTGGGGATGAGAAATAGATGTCAACAGGGCATTTTCCCATCTCCTCTAGTATACCCACTTTATCTTTTTAAAACCTTTACATTATGCCTTTTCTAATATATTATTATGAAAAGAATTTTACATAAATGACCACATGCTCATTACCTAGATTCTACCATTAACATATTTTCATTGTACTTGTTCTATCACATGTCTCTTCATTGATCCACCCCTCCATCCACTCGTTAATCCATGCGTTCAAAGTAAATTACAGGTATGCATTCAGAAAATATTTTTGTAGCTAGTTTTTCCATAAAGAGATGATGTGCTTATATGTAAAGATGTTTATACCAGACATCAAAGATGAAAACTATGGCATTTTTTTCAGATACGCTGCTGTCTAACATAAAGATTTCAGACCCCACCATGAAAGTTAAAATTTTCCTTAATTTCTTTGATATAAGTAAAATGTATTTTGTTGAAAATGAGACGAGAGGAAGAGCTGAAAAGGGGTGAGGGAAAATCACCCCCAAATCTAATTTTGCTGCATTTGTAATTGTGTTTAGGTGTCGTCAAGCAGCCCTACGCCCAGCAGAAGGAAACACTGCCCAGGCCTGAGCATCCTCACCATTGTTCCTACGCTTGAGCCTATTGACGCAGCCACTATGTCAGTCCATCTCGCAGGGGCCTTCCTCCGTTTTACTGCTCCTCCCTAGGTCCTCCTCTAGGGTGTGGTCTGTATTTAGTCTTGGAGTTGTTTTTACCCAATGTAAATGTGATGATATTTTAAAATACTGCCCCTCCACCACCATTTTTAAAGAGTATTTGAACATTGTGGCTTGCATGAAAGTGTACAGAGCACATTCGTTTCCCATTCAACAGCTTTCACACATCTTGTTTTGTAACATTAGTTGCAATGTGCTCAATAGTGGCGATTTCTCCCTGTCCATTTCTCCTTCTTTCCTGCCACCTCCGCCCCCGAGTTTTGCTTTGGGAGCAAATGCTGCCCTTTTGGGCTCATTTGTCAATTGTTCTGAAGGGTGTGTTCCTCACAGAGCTGTGGTTCACTTGATAGGTCTGCCGGTTCTTTGGCCACAAGGTGAGCTCCTATGCTCAGTTTAGGTCCAGGTTTGAAGGGTATCTAAGGGCCATAGTCTTAGGGGCTCCTTCAAACTCTAAAAGACCAGTAAATCTATGTTGCATTTTTAAAATATGATTTTGATTTTTGTTCTACATTTTTCTTCTATTCTGTCCAGGACCTCCTGTGGTCCCAATCAGAGAGGCTGACAGTTGTAGTTGGGAACTGTCTAGACCTCTGATCTCAGGTGGCTGTATGGTCCATTAGTCCTTTGTACTAATTGCTTCCTTGAGTCCTTTTTTTTAAAACTCTTCTCTGCTGCTGATGAGGAGAGACAAAGAGTTGCATTTTACATGGATGCTTGCTGGCTGTTAAGCCTGGGAACCCATCTTTTCAAGGTGATTGGTTTCATACCTTTCCCCCGTTTGCTTTACTATGTTTATGCACAAAAATACACTCTGCCAAACATACATATGCTCCTGGCTTTGCTCCATTTGCCTACCCACACCTATTCAGCTTGCGTCTGCCTCTATATCCTCTCATAGAGTAGTGTTTGTTACTCCTGATATTGCAGGACTGTGCATGTAAGTATATACTTTTGTAACCTATCAATACTGTCCTTTGACTACATCTCAATGTAAACAGATGCATATTTGCAACACTGTATGCAAGACATGTTTCACAGTAACTTAAGATGGTAGGTACTGTTATCCTCCGTATTTTATAAAAGAGGACACTAAATGAAGAGGTTTTAAGAGACTGGCCCAATTTGGAATTCACTTTACATTCTTTGCTCTTTTTAACATTCCTCTTCACGACAGCATATTCTAAGCTCCCATCGTAATGGTCATTCCACCCATAGGTGTAAAAATTAGCCCAAAGCATTCGGAATCATAGAATCGGAAGTCAATGGAGGGATTCGTATCAGAGCCAAAGTGTGAGGCTCTGGTTTGCAGAGGCTGTGGGTGACGGTGGTTGCTCAAGAGTCATTTGTGGAACTAGATAGGAAATAAGCTTCTGGTGAGCTCCCTCTAGGGGAGTGGTTACTAAACGGAGTGCATTGGAGGGATGACTATGGATCAAAGGTGCAAATCTGACCTGAACAGTTAAAACTTTGTCAGCAGATCCCTATTAGGATGCATGCTGGACCTGATCTGGTCTCCCAAATTTTCTGTATATTAGGCTTGCATTGTTTTGTTTGGTTTTTGTTTGTTCACATGAGGTTGTATCTCAGAGGTCTTATGTCATTGGGGTAACCCTCTTGAGATTGCGTTATATGTTTTTTCCATTTTTTGATATATGAAACCTAGGGTTGATAAACCTATAGCGACAGCAAGTAGAAGAAGGGTTTTGGGGGGAGGGGGTGATGGGGTGATGGGGAAACAATGTCAAGGAGTCCATGTAGAAAACAATGTTTGGAAACTGATTGTGATAGCAATTGTACAATTCTGCCGAACATGATTGAACTATGACATGCTATGATATATGTATTAAATTCCAATTAATAAAAATGATTAGACAGAACTATGCTTGTAATATTATTTGATGAAATAATACATTTTTGTAAACAGAAAAATTGCCAAGCAACCCAAAGGTGGCATGTTGTCCTTCGTCTCAGCTCTGTGTTACACCCTAAATGCCCAGGGGATAAGTAAATTATGCAATTCCTGGAAGTCTTCAAAGAGTGGGAAATATTGTCAGAAAATTGCTGTAATTTCAGCAGAATCAGAAAAGTGGTTTTCAAAGATGAAAGCCTGTTTCTGCTCTATCACACACAATGACTATTGCCTAATTGGCCGACTTCCAGAGGGGTTGGATCCTACTTCTCCAGTGCAGAGATGCTTAAGGATAAACCACACAGCCGATGATGCTTGGGTAAAAGTGCAGAATATTGCAAGTGAGGACACCAATCAAGAATCAATATCAAATTATCTTAAATAATAGCTTAATGTTCTTTGTCAGGTATTATTTCATAATTTTTCATTAATATTTTTTTTGGTGTCAGGAGTGGGGTATATTTTTTAACTCATAACATAATCTAATTTTATGTACCTCTTTTATTATTCTTATTTTAGTATCAACTGTATGAAATAATAAACTACCTTTAGGTATATAGTTTTTTTAAATATACTTAAATAGTCATTAGGGCAGTGAACTGGTTGTTAAATTGCTTGGATACTGTAAGAGCCCCCCAATAAAATTCTATTTTAAAAAAAGTATCCCCTTCCCCTCCCCTGGGCACCCTAATCAGACTAAGACAAAGGAATGACCCAGACAACTTGTCTGCAGCCATCACTGACCACAGACATTAAACATTTTGTTTGGAGTTAAAAAAAGTTGTTAAAAATTGTTTTAAAAAATTGTTTGGATCCCACCATGGGGTTGAGTCCAACTACCAATCTGGTTACAGCCTGTGTGTGCCTCCTTTGGGGTGTGGCATTTTAGTAAGAGATGTTTTGGAGAACTAACTTTTTACTTGCCCCTCTTTTCCCTCCTGCCTGCTTGGATCCTGCACCTGGTTTCTGGGTCCATGTAACCTGCTGGCCCTGGGAGGTGACAGTGACCTTCCATGTCCCCTGTGACTCTGCCTCCACCATCCCTCAGTCTTCAGGGCTTCCTGATTTTCCTGCCACAAAGAGGCAAGAAAAAGCTCCAGCTTCAACATCTCGCTAAAGGCTTCCACAGACTTAGATTATACTGGGTTAGCCCACTCTGCAACTATGTAGACGGTTTCCTTTCTTTCTTTTTTTATTAAAAGATTATAGACTCTTTTTGGTATAAATTCTTTGTGTGTGTGTGTGTGTCACTTGTTTTGTTTCTCTAGAAAACCCAGACTAGCACATTTGTCAAAGATCCAAAAGGAACTCAGCCTCTATTTTGGAAGAGACATAATCGATGCTCAATAGCTATTTTTGTTTTAAAATACTTGTATTGGGAGCTCTTACCTCTCTTATCACAATCCATACATTCATCCAGTGTGTCGAGCACATTTGCACATATGCTGCCAGCATCATTTTCAAAGCATTCTCTTCCCACTTGAACCCCTGATATCAGCTCCCCATTTCTCCCCCACTGCCTCTCCCCTCCCCCCTCACGAAACCTTGGTAAGTTATAGATTATTTTCATATCTTATATCGTCCTCTGTGGCCCCTCACCCACGGTTCTGTATCCCCCCTGAGGGGGTTATAGATTGATCCTTGTGATTGAGTCCCCATTTTCCTGCCACCCTTCCCTACTCCTCCTGGTATCTCTACTCTCCTTGTTGACCCTGAGGGGTTTATGTCTCCTGGATTCCGTGTTGCAGGCTCTTGTCTGTAGCAGTGTGCATATTCTGGTCTAATCCAATTTGTAAGGTAGAATTGAGGTCATGATAGTGGGGGGAGGGGAGGAAGAATCAAAGAACTAGAGGAAAGTTGTGTGTTTCATCGGTGCTATACTGCACCCTGACTGGCTCATCTCTTCCCTATGGCCCCTCTCTGAGGGGATGTCCAATTGTCTACAGATGGGCATTGGGTCTCCACGCCATACCCCCCACCCCCATTCACCTTGGGTATGATTTTATTCTGAGTCAACAGCTATTTGTGTAATAAATAAATGAAAAAGACAAAGGACTTTTCTGGGGCTACAGGACAAGCACTGGAGGATCTGTTAGATCTCTCTGGAGATAGAGTTGTACCTCAGTTCTTGGCTCTGCGCGAGAAAGAATTCACGCCGAAGCCTGGTTCGTGACCCAAGTGAGTTTTATGAGAGTTAGAAGAAGTTTCAGGTTTACACGGCACCCATAGGACTCCTCCTGACCATGCAGCCTGGCGGAGGCTGCTCAGCGTCACACAGAAAAGTGTCTTGACTCTGGGCTTCTGCCTTTTCAAGGATTCCATGGGGAGGCGTGGTTGACGACCCTGATCGACTCCATTGGCTGAATTGAATCACCTGGCCCAGGTGGGCCAATCTAGGTGGCCCAGGTGGGCCAATCCAGGTTTAGCGCCCACCCATGCCTACCGGTGGGAAACCTGAGCCTCTGAGCATGTGCAGTGCGCCGCTCCTTGTTCCGGTGCTTGGCTCTCTGGGCATGCGTTAATGGACATTTTCTAGCCCTGCACTAGCCTGCCTAGTAGAACTAGGATCAAAATTCAGACTTTTTTGGAAAAGGGGCCTAAGTCTTCCAGGAACTTTTCTTTCCTCTCAAAGTGGTGGGAGCAAATAGGTTAAGTATGCGCTCTCCCAAATCAATCTCTCTCTCTCTCTTTCTCTCTCTCTCTCTCCTCTCTCTCTGTAGTAGGTTTTGCTCCACGTCCTTTGAAACCCAAATGCCCTTATCCTCATAAAATGAGATACTTTAAAGAAACATCTTGACTTTAAAAATGGTCTCTGCTGAGGACTGGAGTACTCTGATGGAAGCAGAGAGTGGTCGCCTTGAGGCTGTGGAATTGGCGGTCACTGGACCATGGGGGAACCCCTGGCTTGGTGGGTGTCCAGTAGAAAGGGACCCAGAATCACCATCACTGTGTATTTAGTACCTTGATGCCATTTGCATTGGTATGACAGGTTTTGATCTGTCGGGCAGGGATCTGCACTTGTACGAGTTGATCCAGTTTCCCCGTGGCACCCATGCTTAGGGTCGACAGGGCTCAATGGACAGGGAGATCAGATTCTTCAGGGCAGCAGCTCGCGGGTTGCAGCTATAGTGGAGCTGTACTGGCAGAGACTCCTCACACTGATAGCATCTGGAGGGCTGGACCACTGGGAAATTGTTGGTGTTATCCATGCAATCGCCTTTTACTCCAGAGGGATGGTTTTTTTATTTTGTTTGATGGGTTTTTGTTTTCCGGCTTTGTGTGTGTGGGTGGGGTGGGGTGGAGTGGAGTGGTGAGTGGTGGGGGTGTTTTAAATCATTTTGTTGGGAGCTCTTACAGATATTATAGCAATCCATAATTCAATTAGACCAAGCACAATTGTACAATTGCTGCCACCATCAGTTTCAAAACATCTTCTTTCTTCTTGAACTCTTTGATATCAGCTTGCTCTTCTCCCTCCCCTGCCCTCCCCCTATTTTGTTTGTTTATTTGCTTGTTGGTTGGTTTGTTGCTGTTGTTGTAGTTGGTCTTTGGGGGCTTTGATGTTGTCATAATACAAATGCTCAAGTAAGCCAGAGTCTGCATCACCCTCGGACAAGCAGATGGATTTGGGGCTCCAACTCAGCTCTGGCCCCAATCCAAGAATAGTTACTTCTGATTACATGGCCCTGCTTGATACTCACCTTCAGTAAATGATCACTGAAGATAAGGTTGCTATAGCAAAGTGTGGTGAAGAGAGCAGATGGTGCCCAGCTATCGATCAGAGTAGCATCTGGAGTCTTATAAATTTGTATTCAAACAAGCAGCCATCTAAGTGAGGAGTCAACTAAGTCCATATGAAAGAAGCACACCAGCCTGGGTGAGCCAAAAATGACAATCACAAAATCCAAATATGGTAAAGGGAAAGGATCAGCGCTTAAATTGTCAACACCCAATTGTGGAAGGCTATGGTGGACCGTGGAAGCCCCAAACCCATCTGCAGAGTGTCTAATCAGATTAAGCCTCTGGCAGATTTCCTCTAGCCACAGGCAGTGCTCCCAAACAGCTTTATGATCGGATAGAGATCAGTGTAAACTTGAGTATACTGAAGTGGGCTTAATACTTGGTCACTTGACCTCCCTCTTGAGCCAACCTGAAATTGTTGCAGGTGCAAGTATTTCCGGTTTGTTCCATGACAGAATTCTTCCCTGGGATTAAAATACTGATGGTCGTATTTTCTTTCTTTCATCTTCTTATCATTTTGCTAATTGCTTTATAACCACAAAGGCGTACAGAGGAGGTCCTGTACCAAGCAATACAACAAAGGTTCAGTGGTGGAGGTGTTCTCTTAGCAAGGCTGAAGAGTCCAGTCTCTGGTATTTGGAATTGAGGCGGCAGTCCTTGGTTTTGGATGGATCCCCGGGTGTGTGGGCACAATCCATGCTTTAACCAGATTTGAACAGAAGGATGGCTACTTGGCCCAGGTAGAAGTAGATGAAATGCTTAGTTTCATGTGTCACATAGCTACCAAAGTTTCTGCCCACAATGCAGTGTCAAGTGGGATTGTACTTCTTGTCAACTCCTTGATGTGGGTCACAATGTCCTTCTCTATGTTGTATCTCTCCAGCGCCTGAGTAGTGCACTCCACCGAGTCCTGTTGCATCTCCTCCGACATGCCGGCAGTTTTGATCACGGCCTTTTGGTCCCACATGGTTATGGTGAAGGCCGACTAACCGACTGCGATGGTCCAGGGGGAGGGACTTAGAGCGGCTCAAACACAGCGAGAGCCATCGCTACCAAAGCCGTGGCGCATCTGACTCATTATTTGGATTTTTATCTTTATATTATTGCTGTTTTTTCTTTGCCACTTTGTTTTGTTTTTGTTTCATGTTGTTACTGTTGGTTTCCCAGTTTGTAAACCACAGAAGAAATAGATGCATAGAGCTAATTACTGATGCAAGGGTTTATAGGTGACCTAGGGGTGGAGGAGGGAGATAGAGAGGGTGAGGGAATTTGGGGAGCACACAGGGACTGCAGGGGGAGGGATGGAGCACTAGAATTGATTGTGATGACTATAAATGAGTACACACAACTCATTTTAAAAACAATTTAAACATGGAAGTTTATGATATGTGAATATTGTATCAAGAAAACCAAAAGGGCGCAAGTAGAAAGACATTGTTTTGGAAATGTTGATGGCAACATGTGTACGGTTTGTCTAATATTATTGAATGATGGATTGCTATAAGATTTGTAAGAGCCCCCCAATAATTAAAAAGAAAAAAAGAAACACACATACATACACACACACACACACAGAAACGCAACGACCTATGGTTACCATAGGTGAAGGGGAAAGTGTTGTCACATTGGGGGCATTGAATTTATGGTTTCAAGACTTTATTTTTAATGTTAATGTCAATCATTGGCATCTACTCTTTCAAACTCAACATTTGGAAGCAACACACCCCAGTCTCTTTAATGATGAAAGAATCACAGACTAGAAAGGAGGTAACAATAATATGAATATTTCAGGATATTGTCTGCTTTATTAAGAAAAACCAATTGAATTATTCATTCATATATCTTAGAGGATGTTCAGGGGCCAAAAAAATGTGGCACCAGATTTAAACAATCTTGGAAACATTTTGCCTCATAATATAATTTTTAAATGCAAAATAACTTTTTCATTTTTTTAAGCTAGTGCATATTGGCCCTGGTGAACTTCATGATCTGAGTAGAAGGAAAAAATATCATGTTAGGAGTGATACTGATTTTGATTATGTCTTTCAAGTACTTACAGTGATACTCTAAAGAGTAGAAAAATGAATAAAAACATAAACAAATAATTCATTATGTGGAAACAAAACTGTCACCATTATGAACAAGTGCACCTAAAAGGATGTTACATTCTACATCAAGGGAAATGTAAGACACTTGATATGAAACAAAATAATAGGGCCTGGTTAAACATTAGAAAACCTATCAAAGATATTCCCTCACATAAATAAAACAAAGGAATAAAAGCCATAGGATCCTATAAATTGATACAGAAAAAGCATTTGACAAAATCTAACACTTATGCCCAATAAAAGTGCTAACAAAAAAAAAGGAGAAGGAAGAAATAGAATGGGAATCCTCAATATAGTAAAGGGTGTATATTAAAAGCCAACAGTGATCGCCCTTGACCCAACCTGAAATTCTTCTAGGTGCAAGTATTTCTTGCTTGTTCCATGACAAAAGTGTCTTCCCTGGCCTTTTAAATATTCCCATGGTCTTTCCTTATTTGTTATTTGTATTTTCATCTCTGTAGTATTATTTTACCCTCACCACTTAATTTTGTTTGTTATTTATTGTTCCCGTTGGGATTTCCACTTTGAGAAGCGCATAAGGGATAGATGCATAGAGATAAGAACTGATGTGAGGGTTGATAAGGGAGGTAGTTTGGGGGTGAGAGATGGGGAGGGTAAGAGGGTTGGGGGAGCAAACAATGTATGTGGGATGGAGGAGGGAGCGCTAGAACAGATGGTGATTACACAACTCATTTCAAAAATGATTTAAGCATGGGGTCGGGGGAGGGGCGGGCGGAGATGTTCTAAAGTTGATTGTGGTAATCGTGTGACCCTTCTTGATAAGATTGAACTATTGAATTGTGTGATATGTGGATTAAGTGCCAATAAAATGGTTACAAACAAAACAATGGTGAGAGACTGAAAGAATTGCTGTGATAGGTAGGTTTATTGTGACAACCTGTTCGATAAACACACGTGGGATTAATAAGGTTGCAGTTTAACTGAAGGGCAAAGAGATAAATGGCTCAGCGAGCCTCACCTTTCTTGTCTCTTGCTCTTTGATGATCTGACTAGTGTGCGGCTGCCTTGACTGGCTCTCAACCTCAACTTGCGAGCTACACTATCTGTGGACACTCGATCTGTGGATTGTGTCCCTATAGTTTGAGGTTCCTTCAAAGACCTGCTTTACCACACTGCTGGTGTGTACATCACTTGAGCTGGGGACTGTCAGACCCTGTCATCTGGCTGACTGTTGGTGACTTGTCCTACTATTTGCTGCCTGTGGCTGGACTGCCTGTACTGCTCTACAGAAGACTCTGCTGTCTGCTTCCTTGACTCGCACCCATCAGCCCTCGTGAGTTGAGGGACTGCCAGTGTATTGACTGTCTCACAAAAGTGAGTTGCACTGAGCCATTTGTACTGCTCTATAGACTAATTAGCTGTTTATTTCTTATGCTCTATCTATCTATCTGAAATCATAAGTGTCCTGGTTTTGTTTCTCTAGAGAACACTGTCTAACACAATTGTCCATGCAAATAAGGACCAGGCAAGGATGCCCCTTATCACCATTCCTATCCAATACTATAGTGGAAATCCTAGCTAGAGCTATAGGATAAGAAATGGAAATTAAAGGCATTCAAGTTGGCAAAAGAGAAGAAAAACTCACTTTATGGATTAAATGATTTTATACATAGGGACTCTCAAGATTTGGCAGGAAAATTATTGAAACTAATTGAAAGATTCAGCAAAGTGGTACAAATCAATGTCCAAGAATCAGTTAGATGATTTTACCCTAATAAAAAGAAGCTCTGAGAAGGAAACAGGAAAGTGACACTATGAACAATAACCACCCAAACAATGAAATACTTAGGAATAAAGGGCCAGCGAAACAAAACAACCTTTACAAAGAAAACTAGAAAACACAACTACAAGTCAACACTACCCAAAGCAATCTCTAGGAACTGCCCTCAGCCCTGTGACTCACCAACCATGTAAGATCGAAAGGGCAGAAAATGTAAACCCCAGTTATTTTTGGGAGGAGGGGGGGCTTGTACCTAGGAAACTCATCTCCTGGCTCCTGGCTCAGCCCTTTGCAATAAAGCTACTTTCTCTTTCTCAAAAACCAGCGTCCAGATATAGGATTTCTGTGCACACCAGGTAGGGATTTTCTTGGGTTCTATTATAATTTTGGTCACCAGGCAGGAGAAATTGGCCCTTCAGATCTGCCTTTTCAGAACCCGACACAGCCTCAAACCACAGACAGGCCTGTTATGAAACCCCAGCACCCACAGGGATGTTCGCTCAGGAGGAGATGGTGAGTTGTCTGGCCCAAGTGTCGACATTCCTTGAGAATCCAAAACTAGCCTGGTTCAAGATGTCTTTTCTTGATTTTATTTTCATTTTTAAACTCTATTGAGTGAATTTGATGAAGGTTTACAAACCAGATCATCAGTTTTACATTTAACAGTTCATACACATTTTGTTTCAAATCATCCATTGCCTCAATGTACCATTAATAATCCCATTCTCTTCCTGTGTTTCCTGTTCCCATTTCTTTTTCCTAGCCCTCTGGTGGATTGTTCTATGACGGGGGTAAGTTTAATTCCAGACCTGAAGGGTGACGAAGGGTTATAATCTTGGTGGTTCCACAAGTCTCAATTTGACCAGTAAGTCTGGCTTCTTTTATGATTTGGGATCTAATTTGGGGATCTAATTAGATCTAATCAATGATCCTTTTCAGGGCAGTTGACGGTGGTAGGTCAGGTCTCTGGGCTGTGGAGGCTGATATTTGTTTGAGTGGCCCGTTAGTCCACTGGACTAAATGTTTCCCCATGTATTTACATTTGTATCATGCTTCTTCCCTCTGAAGGGTGAGACACGTAGAGTTACACCTTAGGTGTGTGCTCACAAGCTTTGAAAATAGACCCTATTCACTACTTGCTGAAGCAGGATGTAGAGCATTTCACACTGTCTTTTACATAAATTGCTTTGATACATAAGCATTATATTATATGAAACTTTTGGGGTTTGCTGTGTTGGGTTAGACATAACTGTTATATATCTTTTGGGATATTGATAATACATGTGTTAGGCCAGGTTGACTCGAGAAACAAATCCAGTGACACAAATATATGTGTAAGAAAGAGCTTTACATGAAGATTTATATTAACTAAACATGATCAAGAAAACACCCTGTAGAAAAGTGGTTGAAGGAAGACAATGGACAGTGTAAGATACAAAATAACAACAATAATATATATTTGATCAAGGATTCATGAGGGTGAAAAAGTGGGATTGGGGAAAAGAGGAGATGATACTAAGGCTCAAGTAGAAAGAAAACATTTTGGAAATGATGATAGCAACATATGTCAAAGTATGCTTAATACAATTGTGGGGGTAGTTACATAATCTATTGTCAATTTTAGACTTATGAATGAAGGGGTGGAGTTTGGCCTGTCAATCAGGTCACAACTTGATGACCTCATTTGGAGGTACTAAGAAGATAAATAACTCGCTGGAGGCAGGACTCACACTCACTACCATAGTAACATTCTTGCTGACAAGCCACATGGAGACAGGCTGAGCTAGTCAGAGCCTTAGAGCTGAAGGAACCATGTGGAGACCCCTGCCAGCTCTGAAATGCCTCTACCACCACTGGATCCACAAGACTTTCTCCCCACTGGCCTGTGATCTTCCTACATTTGGTGTCATTGTATGTGTTGCGTGGGTCTGAAGAGGAATGTATGGACTGGTACTGGACATGTGGGCTAATAGCAGACTTATGGGCTTGGTCTGGACTGGGCTGGGATGTTTTCTCAATATTCAATTGCTCTTGTATATAAATCTCTTTCTTATACACATATGAGTGTCTCTCTGGATTTGTTTCTCTAGTCAACCCAGACTAACACAAATTGAATTATGGATGGTTATAAGATCTGTAAGAGCCCCCAATTAAATGATTAATTAAAAAAAAAAGAAAACATCCCAGCCCAGTACAACTCAAGTCCATAAGCTCAATACGTGTCCATAAATCTCTCTTTAGACTCAGTGTCATGTAATGATGCAAAATGCAGGAATATCACAAGCTGGTGTGTGCTAAGTCATGTGGATTCAAGGTCAGTGGAAACCTGGCAGGGCTCCGGTAGCTCTCCAGGTGGCCAGTCAGCATGAAGATGAAGGCGGCGGCTGAGGGGTTTCCCAGGACTCTTCTTGAGAAAGCACTCGCACAAGGAGGCACCATCAGCCTGTGACCTGATTGACAGGTTGGATACCACCCCTACACTTTTATATATATTATGAAACTATCACAATACCTATGTTTAAGTGTGCACGAGAGTGTGAATGCTGTAGAAGGAATGGGTAATCAGACAAGCACACCAGAATGCAGGTCCTGAGAATATATCCTGAAACATCCGTAGCATTTTAGCTATGAATTCATGAAGGGAAAGAAATTTCTATTTTCTGTAGTCTTGCGTGGCCACAGTACCTGCTTGGGTGAGGTGAAAAGTGGCCCAAGAATGGGACACTTACTTAGAATACTAGTCTTTCAGCTAGGTTTATTTTGAAAGGGGGAAGAAAAATGGGATGGGACCTCAGACACCCAAGCTTTTCATATGTTATATTGGAGTAATGAGTTCCAGACCAGTGCATAGGGATGCTTCAGGTGGCTTGTAATAACAAAATCAATGGTTAAAAACAAAACCCTGTCCTCCATGGTTCAGAGGACCCAGACTCTTAGTCTTCTACCGACTGCGATGGCGCCTAGCCTGGCTCGGGTAAGAGTGACAACTAGGAGCTCTCATTGCACAGGTAACTCAACAAGTGTCAGGAACTTTAGGTGTCAGATGGAAACTTTATGCATCAAGGAGACCCCAGTGTGTGGGGAAAACAGAAAAGATTAATCACACTCTAAAGGACAATATCCTTCCTGATTTAAAAGAATACTCAATAAAATAGGAAAAGAAAGAAAATGCTCAACATAACGGAAGCGGGAGACTTCTATCAGACTTATTGAGAGAGATACAGACTTGGATTCAGTTACTACTGTTGCCTTGTTGATAGTTAAAGATTGCTTCTAGAAGCAGGCTTAAAGTAAGCTTTTATGAAATGCTATAGGGGAGACCTTCCTTAAAACCACATCAGAGGACGCACATCAGATGACCCCCATGTACTCCATAAGCATTAATCAATCATATGTGTTGGGACGTCCGCCCTCCTAGTAGTTGTCTTTTACATCCTGTAACTGTAGAACACTCCCAGGACCCTATGCTAAGAGTGTTAATAGTTATAATGTCAACGGTACTATTGGACCAACTGGTCAATTGAAAGAACAACACACAGATCCAACTGTCACAAGCTGTGGCTTCAGGAAAAACTCTCTCAGAATGTTGGATAGGTCAATATAGACCTCAGTCCTCCCCCGAGTTAGCATACTTGTGGGCTGTGAGTCTCCAAGGCTTGAAACTAAACTATGTTCCCGGTCCTCAGTTATTAGACGTTAATGCAGGTGTTTAACTTTACTTCAAGTGTTTAACTCCACTCTCCTGAAAATCTTAGGCGGAAGGCCAAGGCCACCACCTGCTTCCAACTTGTAACCATCTATGCATGGACCTTAGGAAGTGCCACCTGCCCAGGTTCCCCAATCTTATTAAAATGCTCTAAACAGTTGACTGAAAACCTTGGCAGCTATAGTGCTTGTAGCTACACTCAACACATCCACCTTGCTGGGTGGTCAAGACTGCAACGGAAAAATAGGTCATTTGTCTATTTACTCTGTGCCACACTAGGTTCACTTTTTTATGTGGACAAGACACCCCGAGAACCCACGCTGCCTGGGCTTTTAAATGTTTACCCTTCACTCAGATGACAGATAACTGCACCCTAGAATGCCAAGTTTTCTGCACGATGGCAACTTCCCCTGGTAGTATCACCAGACTAACGCAACCCTGAATGACCAATTCTCAGGCAAGAAGGTTTCTCTGGGAAGAGGACAGCAAGTTATTGCCCATCAGTAACACTGGATTCAACTCTGTCATTGAGGTCTCTAGCATGGGGTGGATCATCTTCAGGATATTGACCCTGTGAGGACAGGCGAATTTAGAACATGCATTACATAACTTCGCCGATGCTTTTGACATTCTTGTCTGTGTGACTGGTCCAAGCTGAACAAAGATCATTAGACTCTTAGATTTTATTTAGTGGAAACTGGAGGAGTTTGCACCGTAACAAATGTGGATCTAAATACTGAACAAGTAGAAGGGCACCATGAGGCATCCAGAAGGCAGGCAACGGACAATGCCAAGGGCAGGTTTCTCTAGAGGTAGCCAGGCAGGAGGCATGTGGTTGAATCTTGGTCCCATGGCTGTGGAAAGAACTTTTGCTTTCCTTCCCATCACTCCTGTTGGGGGCTTGCACTCTAAATTTAATTTCACACTTCATTTCTCCGTGGTTATAGGCCACCAGCCTTTTTGCCTTAGTCCCACCTCCAGACCCAAAGTAACATGCCAATAAAGCTGCCAAACAATTCCTTGGACATGTCCCTTAATGTCACCTCCACTCAGCAGGAAGTAGCTAGAAGACTGTCCCTTGTGATTAAGGAATTATCAGCTCAGGGGATATTTGAAGCCCATCTAGAGTAGTAGGTTGAACTGATTTCCTTTAATACCAAAAAGCTGAATTAATACCTCAAAGCTGTTTTGCAGAAGAGTAGCAATCCGGACTTGCAGTGACTGTATATATATTGAATTATTATTGCCAACCAAGTCTGTGTGCAGTCAGACCCAGCCATGTCCTAAAGATGACCTTATGACATACCCCACCTGTAACCCCCCAACTAGTCTTGCTAAGCATGCCATTTTCTGCACATGGGATACAGGACCACTATGCATGCATCCAGATCCACCCCAAATGCATAAACATGATTTCCAAAGAAATCATATGAATATGTATAACTTCCCTTTTATCCAGTCTATAAAAGTGTAAATACCTCAGCTATTTAGGTGCCAAAATTGAGGAATCATCTTTCTGGCTCTTTTTCTCAGTTCTTTGCAATAAAGCTACTTTCTTTCTAAAAACAAAAACCAAATAGAATTTACCCAAGGACAAATTTCACAAGGGTTAGGAAAGGAGTGAACTGGAAACTGGAAATGTGGTAGGAAATGGGGTAGGTGATGGTTTGTTGAGGGAATTGCAAAGAATGAGATTAAACAGTGTGCATAAGCTGTTATATATAAAACTGGTGATTCACAATAAACGTTTTTAAAATAGGGTCACTCTGTCTATTTTTGACTCTCCAATAAAAAAAATCTTGAGCATTGCCTGTGAACCTGAACTTCCTAACAGAAATATCTTCATCTTTGACTTCTGCGTGGTTGAGCACTGAACAGGGAACCCAATGTCATGGATAATCATGTAAAACATTGATGCCTTTTCATTATGAAAAGAATTTTATCCATTTGTTTTTGTTCATTTGCTTTAACTTTGCAGATCTTATGTCCCATCGAGTGAGCTCATCTTTCTGAAGCCTGGCACCCTTATCCCTTTTTCTCAATCAGATTTTTTGGGGGGTGGGGAATGGGGGGAGAGTTTCCTTGACAAATACAGTAAGTGAATTTGATTTCATGGTTCTAAAGAAGCAATAGGTATCTGGTGATGGGGAAATGTTAAAGGGTCATTGAAGTCTTTTAGTGCCTGCTTTGCTCCTGTTCACCCCAGGGCTGTCTGCCTAAGTCCAAGGGGCAGCACCACTTTATCAGAGCAGAGGTCCACCAGGCTCTTTGTGTTCTGACCAGATACACTGTCTTCAAATGACTGCACTCCCCCAGACAGTGTTCAACCCTAGGAACTACAGAAGAAAGGAAAGATTCCATATATCTTGGAGATCCTCTGCAAAACTGGCACGGGGAAGCATCGGACTTCACAAGGAGGAGAGAAAATCAAATTCAACATCAGCTCAAGGCCAATACCTCCATCCTCAACTATCTTACTAATTTTAACATCAGCCATCCTGCCCATGGCAGTCTCTATTTCTTTGCTGGGTTCAGTAATTCATTGTAATGGTCACATAGAACTCATCTACCATATTACAATTATAAGGCTAATAGAAAAGCTAATTGGTTATATTCAAGGTCAGAAAGGCCCAGAATACAGTGTTCCCAGTTGAAAGCACCTCTTTTCAGTCAAGTCCACAGGCATGTCTCTTGTGGTACTTAAGGTATTATACCAACTTGAAGATGTATCAAAGCGTAGGGGTGGAATCCAACTTCTCTCTCAGGTCAGTCTGATGGTGCCTTTGGAGGTGTGGCCTTTTTATGAGAAAGACACTGGGGTTTCTCCCTCGTGTTGTCCTACACCTCCCTCTTCATTGGGACTGTGTGTCTGCTTCTGGGGCAGCCCACCTGAAGAGCTGTTGGCACCTTGCCATGTTTCCACCAACCATGGAGCCGTAAGACTCTGTCCCCAACAGCCTGTGATCTCCCTGCACCCCACTTTAGCTTTCTGCTTCCTTGGTCTGCAGTGACATGATGGCTCTAGCAAACATCAGACCCGTGGACTTGAGTTGGACTGGGCGGGAATGTCTTCCTAATATAAAAATACTGCTTGAAATAAAGTGATTTCATATATATGTATATGTGTATGTATGGTTATATATATATATATATATATATCATGGTCACTAATTTTGTTTCTCTAGACAACCCAGCCTAACACATGGACTCATAGCAACCCTATGTACTACAGAACGAAACACTGCCCTGTCCTGCACTATTCTCACAGTTGTTGCTGTGTTTGAACTCACTGTTGCAGTCGCAGTGTCAATCCGTCTTGCTGAAGGTCTTCCTCTACCTTCTACCTGACCTTCGACTTTACCAACCATGTGATCCTTCTTAGGTCCTTCCTGATAACATGTCCAAAGTACATGAGATGAAGTCTCACTCTCCTCACTTCTAAGGAACATTCTAGATGTACTTCTTCTAAGACCAATTTGTTTGTTCTTCTGGAAATCCACTTCTGGTAGTTTGATAATTTCCCCCAATATCATAATTCAATTATATTGATTCATCTATGGTTTCCTTTATTCATTGTCCAGCTTTCACAATAGTAGGCAGTTGAAAGTAGAATGGCTTGGGTTAGGTGCATGCACCTTAGCTCTTGTCTTAGGCTGAGAAGCAAAGCCAATCAGATTTATATATTTATACACACAGAGATACCTTATATATGTATACACACAGAGATAAGTTATATATGCATACATATAGAGATAAGTTATATATGTATGCATAGAGATAAGTTATATATGTATGCATAGAGATAAGTTATATATGTATGCATAGAGAACTAAGTTATATATGTATACATAGAGATAAATTATATATGTATACATACAGAGATAAGTTATATGTGTATACATACAGAGAACCAAACACAGAAATGCTTCACAGGGTTGTGGAGATATACGAGTTCCCAGTCTGTGGGTCAGATGACAGGATGCTGGTTCTTAGGCTGCAGAAACTGATTAATTTCAAGATAGGCTGGTTATATGACAGGTCACTGGCTCAAGTGCCAAGAACTGGAGATCAGAGGATGATGAACACTATTTCTGGAACATTCATAAGTATTGGATGCAGGCCATAATCCACAGGAAACTCTCTTTCATCTTATTGGCTGCTTGTAGCACATCTCATCCTGATTACATTGTATCAGTTCAAAAAATGATAACTGTCATTGTAACTGTCAAACTACTGATAATCATGGGCCAACCAACCTGACACACATTAATAATCATGGGCCAACCAACCTGATACACATTAATAATCACAGTCCTCAAAGTGACATCTTTACTTCTTAACGCGTTTGCAGCAGATTTGTCCAATGAAATACATCATTTGATTTCTTCTTGCTGCTCCCAGGTGTGTTGGTTGTGGATGCAACTAATTGAAATTCTTGACAATTTCAATATTTTTGTTTTTCATTATGTTGCCTGGTTGTGAGAATTTCATTTCCTCTATGTGTGGAGTGCCTTATCATATGGTTATAAACCCTAAGTGGACGGTTTTTGCAAACAGAAATTTATGCTTTTACAATTTAGGAGGAAATTTACCGAGAGAAAAAGAAGACAACAATTTAAATTTCTCTAGAGAATTCCTTAAGAAAGAAAATATTCTCCCCCCCCAAAAAAGAAAGAAAATATTCCATACCATAAGAACATTCTTCTAAATTTGAAGGTACTATTATTTTCAATTAAGAGTCTGACTGACTGGCGGGCAGTGAATTTGGAGTTGTGGAAGTGTCTAACAACTGTCTATTATGAACAACACCAGAGAGAGCATACTCATGATGTATCAGTTATTTCTCTTGGATAAGCTGCTGAACATTCTACTTGTAACATTTTGTCACAAAATTGCTGTATACTTTTATTCAAAATAAAAAAATCCTTGCAGAAAGTTACAATTATTTGTTTCTGTTCATTTACTTATTCACTGCCTTGTTTCAAAGAGCACCTAGGGCAGCTTATGAAAGAGAAAACAAAAATAAGTGAAGAGATTGGGGGGAAAAAGGATTCGGAATATATGATAAAATAAGGAACAAGAACAGTCCACCATAAAATTCCTTCTGGATTTACCATAAACGATCCAAAGAAGGCAACGCAATCACATGGACAAGGGTGCGCAGCCTTATTGAATCTTATCTCTATATGAAAACTGGTATAGAGACAAAGGTTTGGGAGCTCAGTTCAAATCCCAGCTCATTCACATAAAACTACGTGGCTTTAGCAAATTGCCAAATCTCTCTGCCTCGGTTTGTTCATTTGCCAAATAGGCAAAGATAATCGTAGTGCTTTTTGTGGCTTTATTAGTTTTCTTTGTTGTTTTGAATTAATGTGTTGTTTTGAGTGCTGTTTTCAGTTGATCCCTGGATGGTGTTATCCTGCACGCTGCTCTCAGGTTTGTCTATCGTTGCTTCTCTGTCCAAAGTGTTCCTTCAGCATTTTTTGTAATGCTATTCTTGGTGTAGTGGTGGTACCTTGGGCTGAAATCCATATGATCGGCAGTTCGAAACCACGAGCAGCTCTTCAGGAGAAAGACTGGGCTTTCTACTCCCATAAACGGTGAAGTCTCAGAAAACAACAGGGGGGTCATTATAAGTCAGCATTGATTGACTCAATGGCAGTGGGGTTTTTTATTGTTGTTGTTTTAGCTTATTCTTGCTTTTACAAAGTCCTTCATTTCTCATTGTCTGGAAATACCCATTTTTTCCTCCCACATATTTGACAGATAGCTTTGCTGGATATATAAGATTCTTGTTTGGTGGGATTCTTTTGTTTCTGTATTTTATATATGTCCCTCCATTGTCTTTTTCTTTTTAAGAAAAACCAATTTATTAGGGGCTCATACAACTCTTATCACAGTCCATACATATACATACATCAATTGTATAAAGCACATCTGTACATTCTTTGCCCTACATCATTTTTTTTCTCCTCTTTTCTTTTTTTACATTTTATTAGGGACTCATACAACTCTTATCACAATCCATACATATACATACATCAATTGTATAAAGCACATCCATACATTCCCTGCCCCAATCATTCTCAAAGCATTTGCTCTCCACTTAAGCCCTTTGCATCAGGTCCTCTTTTTTTTCCCCCTCCCTCCCCGCTCCTCCCTCCCTCATGTGCCCTTGGTAATTTATACATTGTTATTTTGTCATATCTTGCCCTATCCAGAGTCTCCCTTCCCCCCCTTCTCTGCCTTTTCCGCCTCCATTGTCTTTTTCCAGGAGCTCTGGTTATCTATTGGACTGTTAACCGCAAAGTCAGCAGTTCAAAATCACCAGCTGCTATGTGGCAGAAAGATGAGGCTTTCTACTCTCCTAAAGAGTTACAGCTCGGACACCTTGGGACACGTAGCAGATGACATGACACATGGACCCACCCTGATGCAGAGACCTCTGCCAGCACTGAGATGTTTCTAATGACATGGGATCCAAAGACTTTCTACCCACTGGCCTGTGATCTTCTACATTCGGCATCATTACATGTGTTGCATGAGTCTGAAGAGGACTTTATAGATTGGTATTGGACATATGGGCTAATATCAGACTTATGGACTTGATCTGGACTGGGCTGGGATGTTTTCTAAATGTTCAGTTGCTCTTGTCTATAAATCTCTTTCTTAGACACACACACACACACACACACACACACACACGTTACAGCTGAGAAAACCACAGGGGCAGTTCCACCTTATCCTATAGGGTCGCTATGTGTCAGCATTGACTTGATGGTAGTGAGTTTGGTTATTGTCTCCTGACTTGTAGAGTTTCTGCTGTGAAATCCAAGCTTATTCTTATTGGTTTTCCGTTGTAGCTGACTGTTCTTTTTTCTCTAAGTGCCCTTACAATTCTCTCCTTTTCCTTGATATTTTTCTTTTAGGTTCTATCCTGTTTGGGGTTCCCTCAGCGTATTGGATAATTATTTTCTCCTCTTTTGTGGTATTAGGGAAGTTTTCTTTTGTGATTTCTTTTACAATTTTCTCTGTAGACTTTTGTTTTTTCCAGCTACAGAATCCCAGTGAGATGTCCTTTGTTTCTCTTGGTAGTAGTGTCCTTCATAATTCTTCGGTTTTCTTCAGGAGGCTGATGCAGAAGGCCCATGAATGCATGTGCACAGGAGATTGGCAAAAATCTTAAGGAGTTCTTGGGCTTAATGTTGATATGTGGGCACGGTCTGGGTCAAACCATCTTAGACCTTCATGGGGCAAGGGGACTCCAGCTGATATCTGGGTTCTGACACAAATAAGAAAGCAATTTTTGAAATAAACCTTCCTTTTTCTCTTTTTTTACATGAGTTTTACATAAATGTTACCCGTTCAAAAGAGAACATCCCTTCCTGTCCCACTCACATGACTCTGGTAACACCTGCATTCCCCCTTATGTCAAATGGAATATAACCTGGATACAATAGAACAAAACCCTGCCCAGTCCTACCATGCTCACAATCTCTGTCATGTCTGAGCCCATTGATGAGCCATTGTGTCCATCGACCTCACTGAGGGTCTTCCTCATTTCAGCTGCCCTCTACTAGGTATGGGCTTCTTCTTCAGGGACTGGTCCCTCCTGATCATATGTACAAAGTGCTAGAGATGGAGTCTTGCTCTCCTTGCTTTTCAGGAGTATTTTGGCTGTCCTTTCCCCTGTTAGTGCCATTGCAGCATTTCTCCCCCCCTCCCCCCCTCCCCAGCCCCAGCATGAATGTGCTGGGCTTGAATATGCTGCACACTTTGTGCAAATCCAAAGGCTTACCCACAGTGAACTATTGAGCACATGGTATTGTCCCTTGATATGCACACCTGATAGCTGCTGCAACCCAGGAAAGAGGGTGTAATTAAAAACAAACCAGCCTTGTGCGCATACTAATTTCTCTTGCCAAATAAGAAATTACAACCTTCAACAGTGTTTTGATCTTCTATGAAAGTTGTGCTTCTCTGCCTGTTCTGGCTGAGCCTTTACAGAATGATTCTGCCTTTTATTTTTAATGTATATGATAGTAATAACCCCAATGTTACCAGTTTTGCCAAAAGAAATGACAATATTCTCCATATGTCAAGGAATTTATACTTTGCAAAGCACGTTTTTTTTCTATTGGGAGTTAATACATATATCATACCACAGTTCAACCACATCAAGCAGTATTGTACAATTGCTACCACAATCAATTTCTGAACATTCTTTTCCTACTGGACTCCTTGACATTTGCCTTTTACACACCTCTCCACCACCACTGTACCCCAAGGAATTCTTATTCTACTCGCTGTCCCAATAGGCTTATCAATCAAAAAACAGGTAACACAAATTCAAGAGGATTACCCCCAATGACATAACACATCTGAGATAAACCCCGATATGAACAAACAAAACACAAACCAAAAATAATTTTAATAAACCTCAGGATATATTGGAAACCAGATCAGAAAGGAGGGGATCAACTGACAAGGTTATAACCATTCAAGTCAGGTTTATCCCTTTAATCTTCTATCGTCATCTCTCCAAGCAAAGCACTTTCTATAGTGCCCAGTCGTTAGAGACATGGATCCATCAGCCCACTCATTCTCCTTTCTCCCAAATACTTATTGTGTGCCTACTGTGTGCCAGCTGGGCAATGAAGAGACAGACACAGCTCCCTAATCAAGGAGCAGAGAAAGTGCAGTGTGTGCACTGAGGGTCGGGTGGGGTAAGGGCAGAAGGTTCCTGCCAGAAGGAGGCCTGCCCGAGGGAGCCTGGGAAGTTCACAGGAAGATTCATAGGAACATATGCTGAAGCTTAAGGTTAGATGAGTTGGGGGAGAGAAAGTTAGAAAGACATAAATATGAAATTAGACACTACTAGGCTGTGAGCCTGATAAGGACAGATAGTTACCAAACAGGCACAGCAGCCCCTACAGTGTAAGGGACACATCCAAAACAAACCAACAAGATCAGGCGCATATGTTAGAAAGGACATACTTATAAAATAGATTTATAAGCAGCAGAACAAGATGACAGGCTGTCGCTCTCTCAATTTGAGGTGATTAATGCTTACTTGTCCCTGCGCTTGGTAGCCTTTGAGTTTCTGAGAGGCACTGTCAGACTATCAGCATCCCCTCAATGAAGAAAATGCCCGTCACCAGCCTCCAGAATCAACCAATGACCTTCCTCGCAAGATCCTGGTCTTCCTTGTAAGACAATGAACTATTTGCTTCATATTTTCCTTACCGCTTATGTAGATTTGAAGTTATGACTCTTTCCTTTGGGAGCTTAGTGGAGACCCTCCTGCATGTGCTATCTCTACTAATAATAGGCTGTGTGAAGAGGGAATGAAGGTTTTATGTTTCAACCTTCTTTCCTACATATAACTATTGATCGCAGTGAATAAAACCTAAGTAGCACAAAGACAACGCAATGTCTCTTGCGGTTTATTGAATTTGATTAAAACACATGCAAGGTTCAAAAAGACATGGAATCTATAAATATTGACCAAGATGGAAGGGAACACAAGAACTGACTGTGATGATGTATACACAATTCTTTTTTTTTTCTTTTTTTACATTTCATTAGGGACTCATACAACTCTTATCACAATCCATACATATACATACATCAATTGTATAAAGCACATCCATACATTCCCTGCCCCAATCATTCTCAAGGCATTTGCTCTCCACTTAAGCCCCTTGCATCAGGTCCTCTTTTTTTTTTTCCCTCCCTCCCCTTCCCCCCTCCTTCACGTGCCCTTGGTAATTTATACATCATTATTTTGTCATATATTGCCCTATCCGGAGTCTCCCTCCCCCCCTTTCTCTGCTGTCCCTCTCCCAGGGAAGAGGTCACATGAGGATCCTTGTAATCAGTTCCCCCTTTCCAACCCACTCACCCTCCACTCTCCCAGCATCGTCCCTCACACCCTTGGTCCTGAAGGTATCATCCACCCTGGATTCCCTGTACCTCCAGCCCTCATATGTACCAGTGTACAGCCTCTGTCCTATCCAGCCCTGCAAGGTAGAATTCGGATCATGGTAGTTGGGGGGAGGAAGCATCCAGGATCTGGGGGAAAGCTGTGTTCTTCATCGGTACTACCTCACACCCTAATTAACCCATCTCCTCTCCTAAACCCCTCTATGAGGGGATCTCTATTGGCCGACACTTGGGCCTTGGGTCTCCACTCTGCACTTCCCCCTTCATTTAATATGGTATATATATATACATATATACATATACACACATATACACATACATACACACACTTATATATATATATTTTGCATGATGCCTTATACCTGGTACCTTGGCACCTCGTGATCACACTGGCCAGTGTGCTTCTTCCATGTGGGCTTTTTTGCTTCTGAGCTAGATGGCCGCTGTTCACACAATTCTTTAAAAAGGCAATTTAACTATGAAAATATATTCGATGTGAATATTGTATCGAGAAAACTACTAAAAGGAAAAATGAAAGAAACCAACTTTGGCCAGTGGTTAGCATTGGTGAAGGAGGCAGCGTTTTTGTTTAGGGGCATTGAGTTTATATTCATGTTGGGGGATAATTTGAAAAGGGATATGCAGAATGGTTGCACAACACGAAGAGTATAGCCAATGGGAAAGTTGTTGAATAGGAGAATGTTTTTTAGTGGATGTTTTTGCCACAATTTAAAAAATAATTATGTGAATAACAATGAGTACAGGGAAGAAGAAGATGTTCTAAAACTGATTGTGGTGATGATTATACAACTCTTCTTGATATGATTGAATTGTATGATATGTGGATGAAGTGCCAATATAAACTGTTTTAAAAAATCATAACTCAGATTTCTGACACTTTTCTACTTATCATATTTATAATGTTGCTAAGCTTACCAATAAAAGTTCTAACTTCAGATGTATCATATATAAATGTATTTAAACTCTTACTTCCTTAAATGTAAGATCCAGCTGAATTAGTAATAAAAGGTACTATGCGAAGATAGGCTGGACAAACAATGAGAGAAGAAAATAACGGGACCAACGGTCCTGGAGGGACATGAGAGCGTGGGAGGCAGGGGAAGGGAGGAGGTGTAGCCCAACACAGGGACAAGGGAACAGCGAATGGTTCAAAACCAGAGGAGGGAGGGGAGGGGAGGACTGGTAGGGAGTGACCAAGGGCAAGGTAACTGATAGGAACTACTGAAACCAGAATGAAGGCTGAACATGGTAGTGGGACAGGAGGAAAGCGAAAGGAAATAGAGGAAAGGAGTAGGAGGCAAAGGACATACAGAGAAGCCTAAATACAGACATGTACATATGTAAATATATTTATGATTATGGGGGAAATAGACCTATGTGCATATATTTATAGGTTTAGTAGTAGGGTAGCAGGTGGACATTGGGCTTCCTCACGCACACTTCTTCAATACAATAGCACCTTGCCCAGCTAAACGGTCATTCCATGATACCCACCTTCCCGACATGATCACTGAAGACAGGTGTGTGTGTAAGCAAACATGGTGAAGAAAGCTGATGGTACCCGGCTATCCAAAAGATATAGCATGGGGTCTTAAAGGCTTGAAGGCAAACAAGTGGCCATCTAGCTCAGAAGCAACAAAGCCCACAGAGAAGAAGCGCACAGCCTAAGCGAATACAAGGTGTTGAATGGACCAGGTAGCAGACACCAAGGAACAAAAACAATCATTGTGTGATCACCTTCCTCACATAAACGCTGAAGACGAATGTGTGCATAAGCAAGTGTGGTGAAGAAGACTGATGGTGCCCGGCTACTGAGAGATAATAGAGAGATAAAGTCTGGGGACTTAAAGGCTTGAAAGCAAACAAGCGGCCATCTAGCCCAGAAGCAACAAAGCCCACACGGAAGCAGCACACCAACATGGGTGATCGTGAAGGGGAGAGGAGACCAGGTCTCAAACAACAAAGGCAGGAGGGGGGATAGGGGGGTGGGATGGTGGTGGGAATCACATCACCGTGAATGAGGGGGAGTGCGTGATGGGGACCCAATGCCCATCTGTAGACAGCTGGACATCCCTTGCAGAGGGGTAGTGGGGAGGAGATGAGTCATTCAGGGTTCAGTGTAGCAACAATGAAACTCAAAACCTTCCTCTAGTTCTTGAACGCTTCCTCCCCTCCCAATTATCATGACACCAATTCTACCTTGTGGACCTGGTTATACCAGAGGATGTACAGCGGTGCAGTGGGAATCTGGAGACACAGGGAATCTAGGATGGATGAACCCCTCAGGACCAGCGGTGGGAGTGGTGACACCGGGAGGGAAGGGGGTGTAGAAAGGGAGAACCGATCTTGGAGATCTATGTGTAACCTCCTCTCTGGGAGATGGGCAATGGGAAGGTGGGTGAGGGGAGATGCAGGGCAGTGTAAGATAAGATAAAATAATTATTTATAAACTATTAAGGGTGCAGGGGGAAGGGGGAGCGGGGAGGGAGGGGAAGGGATAAAAAAAGAGGAAACCAATCTGATTCCAGGAACCCATGTGGAAGGCGAATTTTGAGAATGATGAAGGCAACGAATGTATAAGGGTGCTGTGCTCAATTAATGTATGTGTGGATTGTGATAAGAGGTTGTGAGCCCCCAATAAAAAGATTTATTAATTAAAAAAAGAAAAAAAATTTTGGCAGTAAATTTTTTCATTTCTTAATTTTTCATAATGATATTTTTATACATTTTTTTCTGGTCTCAAATTTACTATCATCACATACTTAATGGCATAACTAAACCCATTCCAAATATACACATTTAAAAAAACCCACAAAACATTAGTTAGATAATTCAGGAGAAAGGAAGGAAAAAAATATTTCTTATATCCAGAGAATAGAACTTTAAAACAATTCCCACAAAATAACAATGTATAAATTACCAAGGGCACATGAGGGAGGGGGAGCGGGGAGGGAGGGGAAAAAAAAAAGAGGACCTGATGCAAAGGGCTTAAGTGGAGAGCAAATGCTTTGAGAATGACTGGGGCAGGGAATGTGCAGATGTGCTTTATACAATTGATGTATGTATATGTATGGATTGTGATAAGAGTTGTATGAGCCCTTAATAAAATGTAAAAAAAAGAAAAGAAAAAAAAGAAAATGATTAGGGCAAAGAATGTACGGATGTGCTATATACAACTGATGTATGTATATGTATGGATTGTGATAAGAGTTGTATGAGCCCCTAATAACATGTTTAAAAAAAATAAAACAATTCCCACATAAAACCTATAGTAACATTTTAGTCTTTTCAGTTTTATGTAGCTAATTTCTGTTCCTCATGGCTTTTGGCATAGTTTTAATTTGTAATTCTTATACCTTAATATACCAGAATTCAGGAAATCTTGATTTAGTGTAATAGACCCTATGTTAAAATCTTAAAGTTCTTTGCATATGTACAATATAGTCTATCTTTTTGTTGAAAAATGTTGGTCAAATCTTTCAGCAAGTTAGGAAAACAAAAGTTTATCTTTAAAATGAACCAGAGATCATACATATATGAATGGATTGGGGGCTCACACTTAATTCAAGCCCAAAGTTAAGAACAATTAATTCTTGTGACATAACCCTGTTCTATGCTCACTCTCATGAAGAAGTCATTGAAGATATAGGTGCTACAGCAAAGTGTGGTGAAGGATCTGGATAGGAATAGGAATACATAGATAGATGGATAGATGATAGATCGATAGATAGATAGATAGATAGATAGATCGATAGATAGATAGATAAGATCCAGGGTCTTAAACACTTGTCTTCAAACAAGCAGCCATCTAAGTGAGGCATCAACTAGTGCACATGGAAGAAGCACACCAGCCTGTGTGATCCACAGACTGTAAACAGTAAGCTTGAATTGTGACCACCTGGTTGCAGAAGGCTATGCATGACAGTGGAAGCCCCAAATCCATTTCCAGAGTCCACTCATGGACTAAACCTCCAGTGACTCGCCTTTGACCACACTTAAGGGATATAAATAGCCTTGTTATCAGACAGAGTTGTTAGAGTAACCAGCCTCTGACAATTATGGGGGTTCTGTAGGCACAACTGTATGGCAATAATATATAAAGATCATGGTAAAGTCATAGAAGATAGGAGAGGTAGGAGAAAAGATAAAATAAAGTCATCAGAAACATTTTATGGTAGCATGCTCACCACCTAGGCGGCCATGATCTCAGCAGTCAGGTCCATGCACAGAGAGGGAGGAGGAGAGACCCCCTTTATTTCTGACTGAGGCCTATATATACTTAGGGGTGTGCAAGCGCCGCCCTCCCTCAATTACAGATAACCACATACGTCACAGGAAGGTGCCTGTGCACTCCACTGTTACAGGGAGTATAACTCAAAAGAGTTCTTTTCCTACAGTACCCCAGGTTGGGCGCCATTTGTCAGAGTAACCAGCCTCTGACATTCATGGCTGACAATCATGGCTAATTGTCAGTAACCAGCCACTTGTCAGAGTAACCAGCCTCTGACAATCATGACAAGCCATGAAAATCATGGCTGACAATCACAGCCTCTGACAATCATTGTCCATAGGTGCAATTGTATGGAGAGAGAATATAATAAAGAAGTCAGACACATTTCATAGTAGCATGCTCACCTATGGGACCACCATGATCTCAGCAGCCAGGTCTACGCAGAGAGAGAGGAGGAGGTAAGACCCCCTTTATTTCTGACCAAGGTCTATATATACTTAGGGGTGTGCAAGCCCCCTGATTATAGGTAACCACATACGTCACAGGAAGGGACTGTACAATAGGCATATGCGTCACAGGAAGGGGATGAGCTAGGGGTGTACATGCAATAAGAAGGGGAGGGAGTAGGGGTACATATGTGACAAGATAGGGGGACCCTAGACTTAAGATGGCAGCCTAACCTTTGTCATCCTTGAGTGTTCTTGACCTTGTCTCTGGGCTTTACTTCAGGGAAGCAATCCTTATCAGAAGGGAGTGGGCCCTACTTAGGGTGGGACAGACTTTGTAGTCTGATTTTTCTAGATGGCTGATAACCCTCAGGGAGAATAACCTCTAAGCAGCTTGCATTGACCTCCAAGTACAGTCATTTACCATGTGATATGCAGAGTCCTAGCTTTGACATATATTTGGGGGAGACAACCTGGGGAAACACTCTTTTGCATTCCACAGAGACCATTGTAAAGTCAACTGTGGCAGATGTACTTAGGTTAAAATGTGCTATCTCATCATTTGATCTCCCTTTGACCCATTTAAAAGTTACTTCAGTTTTTAAAAAAGTGAAAATACATGTGGATTATGCCTCTGATAAAGGCCCTCTGACTATAGACCAGGAATGTCAGTAGCCTTCCTATCATGCAGAGTGCATTGGAAATTGGATTATTGCAGATGCAGTTTGGTTAAAAATCTAACTCATTATTTGATCTCCCTTTTGACCCATTTTTAATATGTTCCAAAATGGATTTTTTTCAAAGCTATGTATTTAATTTTTTTCTACAAAAAAATGTATCACCTTCAACGTACTCTCCATTACACTGAATATATTCGTCAAATCTGTGATTCCATTCTTTTAAAAAAAAACATTTTATTAGGGGCTCATACAACTCTTATCACAATCCATACATATACATACATCAATTATATAAAGCACATCGTACATTCTTTGATTCCATTCTTGGAAACATTTTTCAAACTCATCTGTCTGAAAACAAAACAAAACAACAACAATAAGTCATCTGTTTGGAGGGCTGACAGTACCTCCCTCATTTTTTACTTGACCTCTTCCATGTTTTCAATTTGCCACTGTCCTTTCATGTCCCTCTGCATTCACAGAAACAAAAATAAGTTGCAAGAAGCTAGGTCAGGTGAGTAAGGTTCATGGGGCAACAGACGCATGTTGTTTTTCACTAAAAACTGGTGCACTGAGATGGTTGCATGAGCAGGTGCATTGTGATGGTGGAAAACCAGTTCCCCATCTGCCACAAATCAGGCCTTTTTTGTTGCACACCATTATGCAATATTTTCAGAACCTCTAAATAGAAAGCTTGAATTAGCAGTCTGACCTGATAGAACAAACTCCAAATACACTGTAAGTCATCATTTTTTGTCTGTTTTGGGAAGTTGAGAGACGTCCAGAACGAGGGTTGTCATCAGTTGACCTTTCACCTTTTTTGAAACAAGAAAACCACTTGTACACTTGAGTTTTGCCCATAGAGCTGTCCTTGTAAGCTGTGTTCAACATGACAACAGTTACTACAGCATTTTTCCCAAGCAGGAAACAAAATTTCACAGCCTCACACTGTTTTCTTAAACCAGTCATCACAATAAAAAAAAATTTGAGCATAATTGCTTTCATGAAAAAATTTCACTATGACCAGAAAGAACCTGGATGCACTAACTCAGAGATTTGCTTGATGCTTGCCCAGCAGGAAAAATGCGTATTACAAAAGCTCAGCTCAGCCCAGCATAATTGCAGTTGTTTTTGGTACTCCCTCAAATTCTGCTCTCTTTTCAATTGAGGTTTTCTCTGTTTTACTTTGTTATTGTTGTTAGGGTGTTTGCTTGTTTTTTAAATGAAATCCAGGATAGATATAGATATAGATCATAGAGAAAATAACTGGTTTTATGGTTTCTTAAAGATAAAGCAGGGGAAGTTGTGGGGGAGTGGGGAGCTAATCATAATGGATATAAAAAAGAAGAGAATATTCTAAAACTGATTGTGGTGACGATTATACAACTCTCTTCATATGATTAGATTAACAAATTTTATAATATGTGAATTATATGGAATGAAACTGCTAAAAAGCTTTTATTTAGATGACATTTAATATGGCTAATTTATATTAATATTTTTAAAGCAAAAGACCTGGTGAAAATTAATTACAAAACTAATGCAAAGTCAAATAATGTCAATTTAACATCAGGAGAAATATTAGACAAAGCATAATAATTAACCTTATTTTTTTAAAGTTTCAGGTATAATAATCTTGGACATAATACCCAATCCTAGACTCTCAAGTCTAAACATATGAATTAAACTTTATAGGTGAGTAATTTTTCCAATTTAAATCCACTGGCTTTTATGCTGCTAGATTTCTGAATTAAAATTATGACCGTTAGCAATCAAATAACCAGAACTATGATGGCATGTATTTGTTGTCTAATATTAGGCAGAAATACTAACATAAAGTTTTTAACCCAAAAGAGAATCAGGCAGTTGTCTGGATGGGAAACTATAACTTATACAATAAAACTTTTGAATCCATTTTTAACAGAAAAAAAATTATATGTGATTTCCAATGAAATTTCAAATTGTCAGATATTTTTGTTATAGGTCACTAGGAAATGTTGTATTTTAACTAAAATTCACATAGCTTTGGCAGGTCGCTAGATTAGGAATAAAGAAGAGTTATCTTCCCGAATGCCTGTCCTAGCAGAAATCGGCTGGCAGGGTCACAATAAAGGGGTTGCGAGGAAATCAAGCACACTAATTAGACACCTATGGGAAAATCCAGAACTGAGCACGCTCAGAGCCAAGTCACCTAGGCCCAGGTGGGAAATACACCTAGGTGCACAGACTAGGCACCAGCGATATGACATCACCCAGGTACACCTAAACTCAGCCAAAAAGATTGACCAACACCCTCAACCACACCTCCCAAGCCAGTGGGGTTAAGAGGAGATAAACAGCACAGGCTGGGAGCAGGGCCAGCTCGCTCTTCTCTTGCACAGGTTCGCTCTGCAAGCAGAGGGTGGGATTCCTCCGTGGGCATGCTCCTATGTACCTACGTGCCAGGCCTCCCCTCTCACTCTCTTGGGATCTCTGGCACTTGACTCGCACGTTGGTGCCTTGCTCCTGTTCCAGTATTTCTCTCACGTGTTTTTCCACACTCCCCTGAAACAGCCATTTTCAATAGCGAACTTTCCCATGCCCCCCACCATGCAGTCTTGCGTGCTTTCCAGAAGTACTTTAAAAAAAATCATCTTATTAGGGTCTCTTACAACTCTTATCATAATCCATACATGCATCAATTGTGTAAAGCACATTTGTACATTCATTGCCCTTATCATTCTCAAAACATTTGCTCTCCACTTAAGCCCCTGGCATCAGGTTCTCATTTTTCCCCTCCCTCCACACTCCCTCATGAACCCTTGATAATTTATAAATTATTATTTTGTCATATCTTGCTCTGTCCGACGTCTCCCTTCACCCACTTTTCTGTTGTCTGTTCCCAGGGAGGAGGTCACATGTAGATCCTTGTAATCGGTTCCTCCTTTCCAACCCATCCTCCCTCTACTTTCCCAGTATTGCCACTCACACTACTGGTCCTAAAGGGATTATCTGCTTTGGATTCCCTGTGTTTCTTGTTCCTATCTGTACCAGTGTACATCCTCTGGTTTAATCAGACTTGCAAGGTAGAATTGGGATCATGATAGTGGGGGGGAGGGGAGCATTTAGGAACTAGAGGAAAGTTGTATTTTTCATTGTTGCTACATCGCACCCTGTCTGGCTCGTCTCCTCCCCGAGATCCCTCTACAAGGGGATCTCCAGTGGCCTACAAAATGGGCTTTGGGTCTCCACGCCCACATGGAAGAAGCACACCAGTCTGTGCCCTGGGGACCTCGCCGCTCTAGTCCCTTACTGTTCTGTTGCACTCCCTTAGCGTTTTGCCTAGGTGTAGTGGGATCTGATCGGGTGCAATTCCCACACTGTGTCTCCGGTGTTGTCCTCTGTAGAGCTATAGGTCACTGAAGGGCGACATGTCTCAAAGTGGGGCTGGCCATGTGGTCCTCTCTGTGGACTGGGTACTTTTTGAGGCTGTATTACCTGAAACTTTCCTTTCCCTCATAACAATCACTTGGATTTACAAGAGTGCTTCTGCGGTGAATTCTTTCAGTGTTGCAAAGCAAGAACCAAGGTATATAATCACAGAAACCTAACAGGCTCATCGAGGTTTTTACCCATAACCTTTTCAAAACAATCTGACCCAAGAATCTACTCTTGTCCTTGAGGCAGACTATAGTTAGAATGAATTAACTCTTCAAGCCAGCAATCAACAAGCATATTGTTACTTTAATGGTAAGAATCATTTTTTATAAACCCCGTTTGAAAAAAAAGAAGTGTTCCTGGGGGTATGGAGGAGGCTGAAGGGGACAACGAGGAGCTGTTATCAAGGAGTTCAAGAAGAAAGAAACTGATTATAGTAGCAATTGAGCAATACTCCTTGATATGATTGTACTATGGAATGTTATATCTGTAAGAGTTCCCAATAAAATGATTGAAAATAAATAAAAATGAAAATTCCATTTGTAAATTAGGCAAACATTTACAGAGCAGACCATCCATTTTACATGAATGCATACATATTTCCTTTCAATTCATCCAATGCAATCTCCTTAATGTATCCTCACATATTCCCCTTCTCCCATTCCGCCTTCTTTCCTAGCCCTTTGAACTCTGTCCCTCAGTAAATGCTGCTCTTTGATCTTAAATGGCTGTTTATTCCAGCACAGGGATGCAGACCAGAAATCAGGCTGCTTGGGCCCCCAGTTGAATAACTTCCTCTTAGGAGCCCTGTCTTACAGGTCATATGAGTCAGCATCGACGGGATGGCAGTGAGTTTTGAGTTTGAGTCCTCAGGGTCACCATGGGGGTGTAGTGGTGCCCTGGTGGTCTATGATTGGAAGGTCAGCAGTTGGGAACCACCAGTCACCCTTCAGGAGAAAGACAGGGTTTTCTACTCTGTAAACAGTTACAGTCTATTTCAGTAATTCACAGGGGGTTGTTCCATCCTGTCCCATAGGGTCACTGTCAGTCAGCTTTGATGGATGCACGTGAGATTGGTTTTCTTTGTTTTGTTTTGTTTTAGGGGAGCTAACCGCAAGGGCAGCAGTTCGAAAGCACCACCACCCGCCTGGAGAAGGATTCTACTCCCTAGCTTTACAGTCTCAGAGACTCACAGGGGCAGTTCTACCCCATTCTATAAGGTCACTAGGACTTCCATGGACTTTGTGGTAGTGAGTTTGGTTTGGTTGGTGGTACCCTTGTTATTTACTAGGGAGAAAACAAAACAAAAAAACTCCAGCCTTTTTCCCTTTCTGTCTAGGCTTGCCATATTCCTCCAAAAATAGTAGTTTCACTCTAAGACCAAATTTCCTCTCTCCTTAAATGAAATGTGTTCTGTAATCTCTGCCTTGTTATTAGGAAAGATTTCAATTCAAGGTTGTTATGAACACAAAAGCCTCTATCAAAATGAATCCATTTCTTTTATTATACTATCAAGACTATTTAGTTCATAAGCACTGATAAGTTAACCCTATATGGGTTGGAATTGACTTGATAATAATTTTTGTTGTTGTTATTTCCCTTCACACTCTGGTAATCATAAAAAATGTTTCTTTTTTATCTGAAATTTTTTTCTTGACGTTTTATAATATTGGTCTCAGAGAAAGTGCTAATTCTGCATGTATACTTTTATATTTTGGAACTAAGTCTATGAATGTGGTAGAGGATATTTGAGGCAACATTTAACAAATATTTTACTGGGGGGTTCATACAGGTTTTATCACAATCCATATATCTATCCATTGTGTCAAGCACTTTTGTACATTTATTGCCATCATCATCTTCAAAACATTCTCCCCCCACCTGAGCCCCTGGCATCAGCTCCTCATTTCCCCCCTCCTTCCCCCACCGTCCCTCCCTCCCAGACCCTTGATAATTCATACTTTTTTTTTTCACGTCCGACAGACTGATCTCTCCCTCCACCCACTTTTCCTGCCATCTATCCCCCTGGGAGGGGCTCTATGTAGATCATTGTGATTGATTCCTCCTCCCTCCCCCCACCTTCCCCTTCACCTCCTGGTATTGCGACTCCCACCACTGGTCCTGAGGGGTTTATTTGTTCTGGATTCCCTGTATTTCCAACTCTTATCTATAACCACTTGCATGTTCTGATTTGGCCAAATTTGTAAGGTAGAATTGGGGTCATGATAATGGCTGGGGGGGGGGCAGGGGTTAGCATGAAAGAAATAGAGGAAAGTTATATGTTTCATTGGTGCTATCCTGCACCCTGACTGGTTGTCTCTTCCTTATGACCTTTCTGTAAGGGGATGTCCAATTGTCTACAGATGGGCTTTGGGTCTCCACTCTGCACTCCCCTCCATTCACATTAATATGACTTTTTGTTTGGGGCTTTGGATGCCTGATACCTGATCTCATCAACAACTCATGATCACACATATATGTACATGCCTGTATTTAGACCTCTATGAATTCCCCATGCCTTCTAGTTCTTTCCTCTATTTCCTTTCTTTCCTCTTGTCCCACTGTCATGTTCACCGTCATTTGGGTTTCAGTAATGCTTCTTGGCTACATTGCCCTGGATCAAGCCCTACCAGGCATCCTACACCCTCCTTGCCATGGATTTCAGATCACTTGTTGTTCAAGTAGGCAACATCATGAAAACTTCTTAGATATAACAAACACCTTGAAGAAATGAACCTATGGGGCTTGGTGACTCAGTACCTTTGTCTTGGTGGACATCAAGGTCAATGAGCACTAACACATGAGGGTACCAAAAAAAAAAAACAAAAAACCCTGGAATTGAGCTGGGCTGAGCATTTTTCCTGCTAGGCCAGGATCCAGGAACTTGCTCTGAGTTAGTGCTCCCAGCGGTATCGCCTGGGAAGTTTCTCTCTGGTTACAGTGATTTTTTTTTTCTTTTCATAAAAGCAGTTTCACTCGAACCTCATTTTTAGTCATGGTCTGTTTAAGAGAACAGTGTGAGGAAAAATGTGCTGAACACGTGCTTCTACACGAGTATATACGGTAGTTCTTTTGGGTACCGAGGAACATAGTAAGTGATAAATTCTGTTAAGACATCTAAAACAGTCTGTACCATTTCAGACTGGTGAAATAGAAATAGGCAATTTTTAAAAATGTGGATGAAGTGGAAAGACAGCTCACCTGAGAAAAGTACAGATTGAAGCCCTCCAGTGAGAAACTCCTTTGAGTAGCCTGATGGAGAAAATTGGCTTATTGCCGGGACTGGGGAGATTGCCACACCTTTGAAGCAGACTGGTAGGCGGGGCACTTTGGTTGAATCTGATTCTTCAGAGATTTGGTTGCTAAGCACTTGCAGGCTGTCCTGTTTTCTAAGAGGGTGATTAAGTTTCCAGCTGTAATTTTCTCAGTCCAGCATTTCTTCCAGTCTACCCACATTTGCTAAATTAGGCTCCATTCTGATTTCACTTCCTCAACCGTGACTGAACCGAAAATAATGGTCTGAAGCCCCGTTTGTGTATAATACCACGGAGGGAGGGGTTTGTTACGGCATCAATTATGTTGATTCATCTTCAAATTAGTTTGCAAGTAACCTCCCTGACGGCTCCTCACGTGTTGGATTTAGGGCTTCAGCCATCTGTTAGTGAGAACGTGCTGGCCCCACCCTTGTCCAGACGGACAGCTGAGCCACATTGAAAGCCGAGAGGTGTTCCCAGTTTCTCAGCTGAGTTGGGGCATCAGTCCACTTGGGATCTAAAATTTATATTCTTTAGCCTCTCAGTCACCCCTTCCCTCAGACTTAATTTCCCAATGTGGATGTTACATAATCTCCTATCAACTTGAAAAGGGGTGGAGCCTAGCCTGTCAATGAGGTCATAGCCAATGAGGCCTCTGTGTGGGCATGGTCTTCTCCTGAGGATTCTGGGAACTCCTGTCCGCTTCACTGGAGGTGAAACACACTCTCTGCTTGACCTTCTGGCTGACAAGCCACATGGAGCTACGCTGATGGAGCCAGAGCCCTGGAGCTGGAGGAACCATGTGGAAACCCACCCTGTGCTGAGATGCTTTTACCGCCACTGGATCCACAAGACTTTCCACCCACTGGCCTGTGATCTTCCTGCATTCGGTATCATTGCATGTGTTGCCTGAATCTGAAGAGGACTTTATAGACTGGTATCAGACATATGGACTAATATCGGACTTACTGACTTGATCTGGACTGGGATATTTTCTTAAAATACAATTACTCTTTGATATAAAACTCAATTAACACACATATGAGTGTCTCTGGATTTGTTTCTCTAGTCAACCCGGACTAACATACTCAACTTGCAGGAACTTTTCTAGTTAAGAGTTGACTAAGCCATTGCTACTGTAAATTTTCCAATAAGATTCCAAAAGGAAGTTAGTCTGAGGATCCCTGATTCTGTAACGAAGTTGGTTTGATAGTTGTACTAAATATAAACCAAGTGGTGACAAGGAAATGGGTAATTTTTCTCCTTTCTCATCTTGACAAGGGCCACCTGTGTATGTCAGTAATGTTTGGGGATATTGTTTGCAAACACAAAAAGTGATAGCTTAGGCCCTGGTAAGTGGGTAACACAGAACTGGAAATTTCAGGTGAGAAAGCAAATGCCCAATCTGATTCTATCCATGGATCATTTACCTACAATCCACATATCCTCCTGCCCAGGAAAGGCTGTGTCAGCCATAGCCAGAAAGTACAGTTCCTAAAAACAAAACAACAACAGAAAAGAAAGTGCAGTGCCTGGGGATTCCTTCTGGCTACTAAGCTTGGGGATACTGGGGCCTGCCATCTCCACTAAGGTTAGCAAAAAGCACCAACTGCTTGGTTTTCTTTGTCAGCTTATGCCTGCAAAGAAGTTTTCATCTTTTCCAATGGCAATTAGAGTTTCCCGTTGCCTCACCACCACCTGCATTTGCCCTTGAAGATGATAGCCTCATTACGTGCAGACCTATTGCTTTAATTGAGCTTAAGGATCTCAACACAGAAACTGCACAGCTGGAAAGTCTTAAGATGCTCCTAGCTATCCTTTGAATGGCACTTCTGGGTCATTTTTGAGGATTCATGGAGAACGATAGAAATACCAAAGGTTACAATTAGAGAGGCATTTCTTCACTTGTTGGAAAAGTGAAACTCTTAGGCCATCGTCTCCTTCTTTGAAGATTACTTGCGTGACATGTTCCTCTGTGATCCACCCTTTTATTATCTAAATCATCCATCTTTTGAATTCTAGTCATAAGCATTCCTCCCAACACCCTTCCTGCAAAGAATGGCCTTCCTTCTAGTTTGGACCGGGCCCAACTAATCCTGAATCACCAGAAGGGTACACATTATCTGACCCACTGGGCTTCCCCAGCCTGTTTCTCATGTGAGAGTCCATCTAGAGAACACCTGGGAGAACAGGGCTCAAGGCCTCACCTGGTGGACCTTTTGTTAAGGACACAGGGTGGGGACCAACTCACTGCTATTGGGTCTATTCTGACTCACAGTGGCCCTGTAGGACAAGCGAGAACTGCCCCTGTAGATTTCCTAGGGTTTCTCGGCAGGATAGAAAGCCTTGTCGTTCTCCTATGTAGCAGCTAGTGGTTTCAAACTGCTGACCTTGTGGTTAGCAGCCCAACTCGTAACCTCTACACTTCCAGGGCTCCTGTGAGGGTGGGGAAAGGTGGCAAATAGGAACACATGGTATTTTGGTCAGAGACCCCCATGTTGCTTCTTATTTATGAAGACAATAACATCCATTTGTTTCTCTTGTAATTTTTTCCCCCAATTGACTCATAAAGCCAGCCAAAACCCATATATTGGATGTCAACAAAAGGACAATATGGTAGATGCTAAGAAACCGGAGTTGTCCTTGACATTGCCTCTCAGAAAACTGTTGGGACTGGTGGTGGATATATGATTTGTATCCATCCACTGAAGGAGCTAGAACCACTGGAAGTCTGTGCTGGTAAGATGGAGCGTGTCATGCCGATTCCCATCCTTTCTGTGTAGATGGTGCCACTCAGTGTTACATGAGAGGAATCCCATGGATAATGTGTTTTAAGTTCATAAGATATTTGACATAAAATCCATATGAATAAGATAGAAAGATGTGGGATGAAGCAGATCGATTAGATGGGAGAGAGATTCACTGATTGAATTTAGAGATGAGCTGGACATTCTGTTCTTGATTCTCAACATTTGGAAATAGAAAATGTGCTACCTAAAATTGTAGATGATACAAAACTGATAGAGAAGCTAGATGGGCAAATTTAAGCTAGAAGGTGGGCAGCCTAGAATACTGGGTTCTAATAATCAAGTCCAATACCAATGAGGATAAATGTCAAACTTTAGGTTTGGGTATTTTAAATGAAAAGTGTCTTGGCAATTCACATAAAAACAAACAAACAAACAACCTTTGGAGATTTTTTTCGACTAATCACAGTGATTATTTGAATAACCCTATGTGATTGTTCAAAGCGTGTCCATATCTTTGAGCTGAAACTAACCCCTGTGGTTCCATTGTTGCTCAATAACAAATTGTAAAATTCGTGACTACCACCTGCAGGTACTGCGATCCTTTAAGTGATCCCAAAACATGTATTAACCTGGAGGGCATTATGCTGGGTGAAATTAGTCAATCACAAAAGGACAAATATTGTATTATATAAGACAACCTTTATAAAAAGTCAAGAAAATATTTTCACATTGAAAGAAACATGCTTTGATGGTGGCCAGAAGTGGGAAAGAAAGAGGGGGATCACTGACCAGCTGGTGGACCCGTGCTAAACTGGGTGAAGGAGGAGGCAATGATGGAGATAGGGAAACACGCTGAGAGGAGTGCGGGAGTTCAAGATGATGGAGGTGTCCTGTTACTGCTGTTAGGTGCCGTCAAGACGGTTCCGGCCCATAGCGACCCTATGCGCAATGGAACAAAGCACTGCCAGATCCTGCACTGCCCACACAATTGTTCCGATGTCGGAGCTCATTGTTGAAGCCGCTGTGTCGATCCATCTCACAGAGGGTCTGCCTCTTGTTCATGGCCCCTGTTTTACCAAACGTGACGTCCTTTCCCAGGAGCAGCTCTCTCCTGACGACATGTCTAAAATACATGAAACAGCATCTTGCCATCCTCATTTCTAAGGAGCATTCTGGCCATACTTCTCCCAAGACAGTTTTGTTTGTTTTTTCAGTAACTCATGGTAGGTTTAATTGTCTTATTTTTTGGCAAGCAGTGTAATTCAAATGCACTGATTATTCTTTGACTTTCCTTATTCAATATCCAACTTTCTCTCTCTTATTTTTAGAGCATTTTCTTCTTTTGCTCTTTCTTTTAAAAAATCATTTTTTATTAGGTGCTCATACAACTCTTATCACAATCCATACATACATCAATTGTGTAAAGCACATTTGTACATTCATTGCCTTCATCATTCTCAAAGCATTTGCTCTCCACCTAAACCCCTGGTATCAGCTTCTCACTTTTTCCTTCCCTCCCTGATCCCCTGTCCCTCACGAACCCTTGATAATTTACAAATTATTTTGTCATATCTTGCCTTGTACAATGTCTCCCGTCACCCACTTTTCTGTTGTCCATCCCCCAGGGAGGAGGATACATGTAAATCCTTGCCATTGGTTCTCCCTTTCCAACCAACCTTCCCTCTACCCTCCCAGTAACACCATTCACACCACTGGTCTTGAAGGGATCATCCGCCCTGGATTCACTGCATTTCCAGGTCATATCTGTACCAGTGTACATCCTTTGGTCGAGCCAGATTTGTAAGGTAGAATTGGGATTATGATAGTGGGGGAGGAGGAAGCATTTAGGAACTAGAGGAAAGTTGTATGTTTCATCATTGCTACATCACACCTTGACTGGCTCGTCTCCTCCACAAGACCCTTCTGTAAGGAGATGTCCAGTGGCCTACAAATGGGCTTTGGGTGTCCACTCCATATTTCCCCCTCATTCACTATGATAAGATGTTTTGTTCTAATGATGCCTGATACCTGATCCCTTCAATACCTCATGATTTCACAGGCTGCTGTGCTTCTTCCATGTGGGCTTTGTTGCTTCTGAGCCAGATGGCTGCTTGTCTACCTTCAAGCCTTTAAGACCACAGACGCTATCTTTTTTGGTAGCCGGGCACCATCAGCTTTATTCACCACATTTGCTTATTCACTCGCTTTGTCTTCAGCGGTTGTGTCAGGAAGGTGAGCATCATAGAATGCCAATGTAATGGAAGAAAGTATTCTTGCATTGAGGGAGTACTTGAGTTGAGGCCCAATGTCCATCTGCTACCTTAATACTAACCCTATAAATATATGCACATAGATCTATCTTCCCATCCTCATATATATATTTGCATATGTACATGCCTTTATTTAGACCTCTATAAATGCCCTTTGCCTTCTAGCTCTTTCTTCTATTTCCTTTGACTTTCCTCTTGTCCCACTATCATGCTCAGTCTTCATTTGGGTGTCAGTAATTCCTCTTGGTTACATTACTCTTGATCATGCCCTACCAGGCCTCCTATACCCTCCTCACCACTGATTTGGATCACTTGTTCCCTTGTCCCTGGGTTTGTTAACACCACTACCTTTTCCCCCATTTCCCCTTCTCCTATGTCCCCTGGAACTGTTGGTCCCGTTGTTTTCTCCTCCAGATTGTTCATCCAGCCTACCGTATTTAGACAGACCTGCAGAGATAATAACATGCACAAAAACAGATAGAGCAAAACCAAGCAACAATATACAATAAAACATCAACAACAACATACCAATGACAAACAAAACACAACAAGAAAGAAAAGCTTGTAGTTAGTTCAAGGACTGTTTGTTGGCCTTTAGGAACGTTTTCCAGTCCAGTCTGTTGGGCACCACGCCCTGGCCCCGAAGTCCACCTTCAGTATTCCCTGGGGGCCTAGCTCCTCCATTCCCTTACTGTTCTGTTGCACCTCCTTAGTGTTTTGCCTCGGTGTGGCGGGATTAGATCAGGCGCAATTCCCATACTGTGTCTCTGGTGTTGTCCCCTGTAGGGATATTGGTCAGTGAGGGACATCATGTCTCATAGTGGGGCCAGCCATGTGGTCCTCTCTGTGGACTGGCTGCTCTAATGGGGAACATGGTCCTCAAGGCCTGGGGGGCCAGGATGTGTTCCACTCTCTCCTACTCCCCCTTCATTTGCTCCCGTGTGCTCCCATCAGCTATGTCCCTCTCCTTGGCAGTAGATTCAATGCCATCCTTTGAAATAAATTCTTCTGCGGGGAGGGGCAGGTGTCCATGTAGCAGTTGAGATTGGGGCTGGCCCCTCAGACCTCTCACTGGTTCGCTACTCCATGCCAGCATGTTGCATTCACATCTTGCGGCACTGGGTTAAAGTCTGTTCCCTCTTTCCCTGTGGAGATATAAATAATACCTGCCCCTTGAGTGGGTTAGTGCCCCGTGCCCCACTACCCATTTCTTTATTATTATTATTTTTCTTTCCCCACCTCCTTTTTTTTGTCTACCATATGTATCCCTGTATTTGGTCTGGTCCCTGCCGTATTACCTGGTCCTCACCCCAGGAATGTTTGTATACAGTAGCTTTTTCCCTATGCCCCTTTTGCCTTTTTTTTTTAAAGCTTACCTGAGCAGACTCATATTGTATTTGTCCTTTTGTGCTTGGCTTACTTCACTTAGCATGATTCCCTCCAGTTCTCCCCATGCAGCGATGCGCTTCATACATTCATCACTGCTTTTTAGCGATGCGTAGTACTCCATTGTATGTATGTACCACAGCTTTTTAATACACTTGTCAGTTGATGGAAATTTGGGTTGTTTCCAACTCCTTCACAATTGTGAACTGTGCAATGAACATTGGAATACAGATGTCTGGCCTTGGTTTGTTTCTTGCATTTTTTGGGTATCTGTCCAGTGAAGGAATTGCTGGGTCGTGTGGGAACTCGATTTCCATCTGTTTTAGATATCGCCAGATCGATTTCCATAGTGGCCGTATATACTTACAGGTCCACCAGCAGTGGATGAGAATTCCTGTCTCCCCACCGTCCCTCCAACATTTGTTGCTTTCTGATTCTTTGAATTGGGCTATCTTTGAGGGTGTTAGGTGGTATCTCATTGTTGTTTTAATTTGCATTTCTCTTATGGCTAAAGATCGGGAACATTTTCTCCTATGTTTGTTGGCCGTTCGGATTTCTGCCCCTGTGAAAGTTCTCTTCAGGTCCTTTGCCCACCTCCCTAGTGGGCAATTAGTTGTTTTTTTTTTCTTTTTGGAAGCTAGCGGAGTATTGTAAATTTTAGTAATAAGGCCTTTGTCTGATGTGTCATTGCTAAAGATGCTTTCCCAGTCTGTGGACTCTCTTATTACTCTCTTGGTGAATTCTTTTGATGTACACAGGTGTTTTAGCTTCAGTCTGTCCCACTTGTCAATTTTCGCCTCCTCTGTGTTTGCAGACACTGTTCTAACAAGTACTTACATTTTTGCGTGGATTGGGTGAAGGACTGCAGAGCAAGTGATCCGTTTTGCCACTCATTGCTCCAATTTCAACAATTCATACACTTTTTATTCTATATCATCCATTGCAATTCCTCAATGTAACGTCATTAATATGACTCTCTCTCTGTATTTCCTGTTTCCACCTGCCTTCTTTCCTAACTCCTCTGACTTAGTCCTTGTGTAAATGCTGCCCTTTTTATCTCAAATGGTTGATTATTCTAAGGTATGCATAGCTCAGGAGTATCATTGTTCCCTTCCTAGATCTGATTTTGGTTTCTCTAAAAATTGAGCTCCAGACTTGGAGACTCACAGTCTCAGGACTTCTATCAGGCTCTACAAATAAGCCTGAACTCTTTTATGATTTTGAACTTTGCTTCACATTTTTCTCCAATTGTATCCAAGACCTTTTAATATAACCACTGCCAGAGCAGATGGCTTGATTCCTCCAAGATGCTCCTGAGAAGCAAGTCCTGGTGATCTAATTCCTCCCTCTGATCCTACTAAAAGAAACCAGAATTCAAAATCATTTCTATGACAACTGATTACTTACTGGGTTAACAATGAGTGGCCCTTTTAGGGACTCAGGCCTTGGGAGGAGCACTGGATTAGACCCACGCAGTGATCTCGCAGGTCAAGATAAAGCTCTGCAGTCAGATAGACCTCACCAGCTCCTCTCAGTGTGACCATGTACCTCATACTTTCCAAAAGTGAAAAATAGAAATAATAATAATACCTATATTAGAGGCAAATAATAACAATACCAACATTAGCTTAAACATAAATTCAAATCAAAGTCTTTTGATTGTGTAGGCATTTAATGAGCACTCTGTACATGCTATTTTTGTTGCTACTCTGTGTCATTAAGCCAGTTTTAACTCAGCAAGTCTAAGCAAAAGAGTAGAATTTTTTCCTTTAATTTTTCTTTTTTAATCACTCTATTGGAGGTTCTTACAGTTCTTATAACAGGCCATACATCAATTATATCAAGCATATTTGTACATATGTTGCCATCATCGTTTCCAAAACATTTTCTACTTAAGCCATTGGTATAAACTCCTCTTTTTTCCCTTCCCTCCCCCCAAAAGTGTAGACCTGCCTCATAGTTTTCAAGGCTGTAATCTTTATGGAAGAAGACTGCCACATCTTTCTCCAGTTAAGGAGCTTGAAGACTTGAGCCTCTGACTGTTGGCTAGCCACCTCGCACTTTGACCCTTCGACAGCAGGGTTCCTACCCTAAATATAACTGTTGCCATCAAGCGGATTCTGACCCATAGCAACCCTGTAGAGGGTTTGATGTGGATCCCAGCTCTATAGTTACCAGTCCTGACAACACCAGAGCTGGCTAGTTTTGTTTTTTAAATGTATTTTATGATTTCAAACAAATTCCAACAATGGACACTTTATGTTAAAGGGATCCCAATTAGTAACACATACAAGTGAAACAGAAAAAGAGTTGTTCTCACCCTCCAGAAAAATAAAGAAGTCTGCATAAAGAGCTTGCTTCCTCCTTGCTTCATCTGACTAAGAATAAGGGCCTGTATTTCTTTTTAAAAAAATCATTTTATTGGGGGCCCCTAAAATTCTTATCACAATCCATACATACATCCTTTGTGTCAAGAACATATGTACATTTGTTGCCATCATCATTCTCAAAACATTTGCCTTCTACTTGAGCCCTTAATATCTGCTGCTTATTTCCCCCCTCCCTGCCCTCTCCCCCCAACCCTGTGAACCCTTCATCATTCATATATTATTATTATTTTGTCATAAGGGCCTGTATTTCCAAGCATTTCCTAAACCATCTACAGGAAATACATTCCCAAATCCCAGTATCTGAAAACAATGGAAGTGGATTTCTGACTCACACAAAGAAGGGAGTCTCATCAATAAGTCAAAGACTCATGATCCTTTGACCTTGGGGCACATTCAGTCCAGCATGTAGCTTGAGAAGAGCACAAGAGAATACAGGTCGTAATAGCCTTGACCAGGACTGACTCATCACTTTCACTCACATTCAATTGTCTAGAGCAGTGCTTCTCAACCTTCCTAAATGCATGACCCTTTAATGCAGTTCCTCGGGTTGTTGTGACCCCCAACCATAAAATTATTTTTGTTGCTACTTCATAACTGTAATTTTGCTACTGTTATGAATTGGGCAGCCCCTGTGAAAGGGCTGTTCAATCCCCACAGGGGTCATGACCCACAGGTTGAGAACCTCTGGTCTATAACTACTCACAGGATCTTAACCCAACCAACTACAGAGGATGCTAGGGAATGTTTGGGAACACGTTCAGGGTAACTGCCAAGGTCAGTTATCTGGATCTTTTTTTTTTTTTTTTTGCTCATTCAAAGGATTTATTTGCTACAAATCTGCTTGGATCCACCAGAGATGAACTCAGAAATCCTGTGTTTAAAAGGATCTTGCTCACTGCTCTATTCTTACAGTGCTCCCTCATTCAAAGAGCAATGCTTTTTGGCCAGCATCTGGCATGTCTAGAAGAGGTTAGGGAAATCTAGAATCTATAGAATCAGATGTTGAAAACTAGGGGAGTTAAATTTTGGGGTTTTTATAAGTCCTCATTTGGGCAGGTCCTTAGTAGAAATCATAGTCAGCTGCAAAAAGAAGTATTTGACATCAGAAATACTACATTTTAAAGGTATATATCCTGATCTTGGATGACTCGGGAGGATTTCCGGACACTGGATGAACAACGGGACAGAAGCTATTCACTTGGCCAATTCTGACATATGGCTGGCTACCTGGCTTGTGGAGCTTTAGAAATCTCTCTCAAACCTAAACCTATGATTCCCCCTATTGTTTTAAAAAAACAAGCAAACTTTTCCTGCAAGATGGAAAACTTCAGTGTTCATTGTGTATAGACAGAAGTCAAGTATGGATGTGGCTAAGCAGTTCAGTCCCGTAGCTGTGACTCTCAGGATGGCTCTGGATGCTGCCGGCTAGAGGCGACATCAACCTTAAGAAGGTGTGAACCCCAGGAGCTGCTCGATGGGTTTAAACCGCCACTCATCTGCCTCCAGCTCTTCTACTAAGCCAGCGAGCTTTTCCATCCGAGCAACTTGCTGATCATGTTTCACTTGTTTAAGTGTAGATGCCACTTGATAGCTGAAAACTGACTCGCAGAGGAATCTCTCAGAGCCATCTTCTAACATCTCTCCAGCTCCCTTGGGGTAGGTGAAAAGGGCTTTCCGTGGTGGGGCGAGGTCGGAGACGCTGAAACCAGAGCCAGTGACAGAACTCCCACTGACACCACCAGCCGAGGAGGAGGAAGAAGAGGCAGCCATTTCTTTTCTAGCAGAATTCTCACTTCACTTAAGTTTGGCACCTTCCCTCGCAGCCCCGCCCCCACGCCCGCTGGAGCGGCCACGCTCACAGGACAGGCATCTGGATCTTCAAATACAGACATTTCCCTCATTCTGAGCTTCGGCTAGACACGTTATTTTCTCCAGAGAACCCATAAAAACCCTATGCACCACAGGATGAAAGCCTGCACAGTCCCGAGTGTCGGTTAGATAAGCTTCTGCTTGGCCTTAGAGTCAGCTCAAACATCTCATCCTGTGACCACTGAGTCTCTTTCATTGCAAACTCTTCAATGTAATATCACTTAGCCCAATCACGCCCTGTGTTTTCTGTTTCTATCCCTCTTTTTCTAACCCTTTTGCACTTTGTCCTGGGGTGAATACTACCCTTTTGATTTCAAATGGTTGATTATTCTATGGTGTGGGTGTCTCACTAGTATTCATGTTCCCTCTACAGATCCCTTCATTGTTTGGCTGAAAATTGAGCCATGGGGATGGGTTTGGTTCCAGATCTGAAGGGTGGGCCACAGTCTCAGGGCTTCAACCGGTCTCTAACCAACTAGTAAACCTCGTCATCGATTTTATGATTTTGAGTTTTGGTCCACATTTCCCCCCACTCTATTCAGGGTCTTCTAGTGTGATCTCTTTCCAAAGTAGTTGAGAGTGACAGCCGTCCTCCATCTAGTTCTTCCGACCTCAGAGTCCTGGAGCCTGATGTTTGAGTCGTCCATTAGTCTGTTGTGCTAATGGTCCCCTGTGTCTTTGAGTCTCTTCGCTCTTCTGTCCATCAGCAACAGTTTCATCATAAGTGACAGCTCACAAGCTTTATAGACACCAGTTGCTACTCATCAAATCACTATATAGAACATTGTGTTGGTGGACGATGTCCACCAAGACTATGATATTGAGCTTACAGGTCCGTTGACTCATTCTCTCCAGGTGTTTGCCTAAGACGTTTTCATAACTTTGCCTCCTGTGGGCTCCACCACATTTCTGGATATGTTTGCAGCAAATGCACAACCTATGTACAAAACCTATACATATTTGTGGGTATACGTCCACATTTTCTCCCACACCAGTTCATCCTGCATGTCTATTCAAGCATTTACTCATAGAGCACCATTCTTATAGGTTTGTGTATATAACAATGCATATTTAAATTATATATATATACATACACACACACATGCACCTCTCATAGCTACGTTGCTGATAGAGGCCATTGAGTTGGTCCTGACCCATAGAAACCCTATGTGCAACAGAATGAAACACCGCCCAGTCCCGAGCCATCCTTACAACTGCTCCTATGTTTAATGAGCTCATTGTTGCAACCACTGTCGATTCATATCGTCAAGGCCCTTCCTCATATTTGCTGCTGCTCTACTTTACCAAGCATGATGTCCTTCTCCATGGATTGGCCTCTCCAGACAGTTTGTCCAAAGTATGTAAGACAAAGTCTCCTCATCCTTGCCTCTAAGGAGCACTCTGGCTTTACTTGTTCTGAGACACATTTGTTTGGTCTTTTGGCAGTCCATGGTACTTTCAATATTCTTCAAAAACACCACAACTCAAATGTATCAGTTCTTCTTTGAGCTTCTTTATTCAATGTCCAACTTTCACATGCATGTGAGTCAATTGAAATTTCTGTGGCTTGGGTCAGGTAAAATTGGTCCTCAAAGTAGCATCCTTGCTTTTCAGGACTCTACAGAGGCCTGTGCAGATTGACCCAATGCAATGTGTCATTTGATCTCTTGACTGCTACTTCCATGTGGGTCTAAGCAAGACAAAATTCTCGACTACTTCAACCTTTCCTCAATTTATCATGATGTTACCTATTCGTCCAGTTGTGAGGACTTTGGTCCTGTGCCATGAGTCATAATCTGTACTAATGGCAGCAATATTTGATCTTCATCAGCAAGCACTGTAAGTCTTTCTCACTTTCAGCAAGCAAGGTTGTGTTGTCTACATATTTCAGGTTGTTTAAAAGCCTTCTGCCAACCCTGACGCTGCATTCTTTTTTATATAAGCCAGCTTCTCTGGTGCACACACACACCATATAAAAGAGTGTATAAGCCATGGTATTTTCAATTGCCTCATATGCATATGAAAGTTGGATATTGAGAGGACAATAAATGTACAAACGTGCTTTACACAATTGATGTATGTATGGATTGTGATAAGAGCTATATGAGCCCCTAATAAAACTATTTTTAAAAAAAGAATAGTGTCTGGAGTCTTAAAGGATTTTTTTCCAAACAAACAGCCATCTAAGTGAGATAATAACTAAATCCACATGGAAGAAGCACACCAATATCCATAAGCCAATGATTGTAAATTATATCATCTTAATCTGAAAGAGGGAATACTATCAGAGCTTATTTAAATTGTAAGGTTCTGATGTGCTGAAGACTGTGAATGACAGTGGAATCCCAAAATACATTTGCAGGACCTACACAGGGAATAAGCCTCCGGTGATTTCCCTCCGACCATAATTGAGGGGTGAAAATAAGCTGATTATCAGCCAGGCAGTATTGGAGAGACAACTGCAGTAGATTAGAATGATAACTTTGACTTGAAGAGTTAACATCTTATCATGTGATTTCTCCTCTGACACACTTTGGACTTGATCTGGTTTTTAATATTCTCTGTGCTTTGTTTGTGTTTTTTCTTAGTGGGGTTTGTCTATACTGTATTTTGTCATTGTTGGTAGCCATCTTGAATCTTTGTTCTGTGTTTTTCTGTTTTTTGGTATAAGAAACCCAGGATAGGTGAACTTATAGAGAAAACAATGCATGTAAGGGTTGGGGGCGAAGGGGGAGCTAATATCAAGGAGTTCAAGAAGGAAGAAAATATTTTGAAACTGATTTGGGCAGCAATTGCACAACACAACAGGGCTTGATGTGACTGAACTAATAAAATGCCTTGGGGAAAGAAAGGGGGTAATATTTGTACTACCCACTACTCACCAAATAGGATCTTGAGTTTTTAAAGTTAGGAACTGTTATGTCAATTGACTGAGTTGTCCTATGAGATGATGGTCCAAAGCTCTTAAATCCAGTAAACCAATCCCTTACATTATTTGAATATGTCTAGGGTTCCCATAACTGTGCCCTTATTTCTGGTCCTTTTTAAATAGTAAGAGAATTCTTCCTGATACTGAAATGAAATCTTCCAGGCCTCCAATAAATGGTGAATAAATCAAGTCACCATTGTCTTCCTACATCAGAACTACTATATTATGTATGGATTTTCTCATTTTAAGATGACAAAGGATCTGTCCAGGAAAAGAAAAAAAAGCTATTGAAATAATTCCAGCTAATCTTTCATTAGAGACAGATATTATATAATAGCAGTGATTATTATAGAAAGTATGGTTCTGGCCAATGGATCTATTTCAGTTCTCCAAAGTCCCTTGTGCTATACTAATGAAATGGATGTGCTTATTTATTTTAATGTAAAGAATTAAATCTTGGTGAAATATTTGATACTGCAGAATGTAGAACATCTTCAACATTTTATCATAGTTGGTTGATACTTTGATTTTATAATCTTCAATGCTGAGAACAACACTTTTCATAAATATATAGTATAAAATGGCAGAAATATGTTGAGGATCATTTCAGAAATTGTTGGAAATTCTGTTCTAATCCCAAGCCGAAATTCATGTAAACATTTTAAAGAAACTCAAGTTTTAAACTTGTCTCTTGATAGCTCTACAAATTCTTCTTGAACTCTAAATGGCAGATAATTGATGTTTTTTATTTCACCTAAGTATAGTTTATTAACCCAACGTATCTTTTTAGAATCAAAATTTGAAGGGAAGTATTTCTGAAGCTGTATTTTCAGGTCCTTCAGGTGACCAATCATAATCCTTACAATGGAATCTCTGGGAAGGTCATGTTTTATTATAAAATCACCCAGAAACATTTCTAAATGTCTCTTCTTCCAAATGTCAACTGTTTTAGTAGCATTTCCCCTTTATCTTTTCACATAAATGTGTTCTCATTTTTCCCCTTAGCGAGATGTTTCTTGAAAACATCTAACAAGTAACACAGTTTTCAAGTCATAAGTCATTATGAAAAAAAATGAACAAAACCACATCTCTGCTAAGCCAAAACAGCACAAGTTCCTCTTTCAGTTCCTGTAAGCTGTTTAAATTTTACTCTATGGAATACCACGTTAGCGCTGCATGTCCCAATTAGCTTTTGTATCGGACTCCTCTTCTTTGCAAAAGTTTGAAAATGAATGACTGTTAAGGGCAAGGCTTTTAATCAAGTTGCCGATTTTGCTAGTATTGTGAAGCACGACGCCTGACACGGGTGATATGTTTTTGGTTATGAGTGCTTCTGGGAGATCTTACAGTGAGTAAAAGTTATATATTCATTGCCACAAGCTTTAGCTTTTGCTACAAATCGGCATTCTTGCCCATCGTTGCTCTGCCACTGTCTGTACTGATTCCAATGCAATTTTCCACTGTCAACCTTCCTTTCTGAAAATGTCATAAACTGTAACGTACATATCTTCCTCTTTGTGTCTCCTTCTCAAGGGTGACCAAACAGTTCCTCATGTATGCTTCTTTCATAAACATATCTTGCATGAAGTAACAACTGTGCCATATTCTAAATACAAGTTCTTTCAAATTGTAAACTTTGGTAATAAGTTGCTGGAATTTGTTGTGACTAATTTCAGAAATTGTTTTGGAAACTGTCATTCAATAAAAGAATTTGTGACCACCACCACCCCTACCCCCACCCATCCCACATTGAGTTACCCCAGTTTAAGAAACGACGCTCTAGGGCAGGGTTTCGAAAATTCAGTACTACTGATAGTTTGGGCCAGATAATAACTTTTCGGGAGGAAGGGGCTGTTCTGTGTATTGTCGGATGTTTAGCAATGTCCCTGGCCATTGCTCACTAGATGCTAGTACCACTCCCCCCACCTGGAAAGCCTATAACCATGAATCTAGTCCTTTGATTATTAGAAGTACTTAATGCAGTCCTTTGCCCAACACCTTGAGAATGCCCTTCTTTGTTCTAGATCCAATTGCTAGTTTTTAGCAGCGTCAGTCTGCATCTCAAAGAATTGTTCTCCTTTCCAGTGGGCAAGAGATATCTCTTAATCTATTTAAGTTCATCAATAGGCAAATAAAAATGAACAAACAACAACTACGACTGACTTGCTTTTCTGTTGTATCTCGCACGACAACTCCCTTCAGTCTGCCCCGGCTGTACTCACTGCCATAGAGTTGGCTCAGACTCATTGAGATCCTGCAGGACAGGGTAGACCTGTCCTTGTGTGTTTCTGAGACGGTAACTCTATGAGTGCAGAAGGCCTCGTCTTTCTCCCTCAGCGCAGCTGATAATTTCGAACTGCTGACATTATGGTTTGCAGCCTAACTCGCACCACATACACCACCAGGGCCCCTATTTCTCATTCTCATAAAGACTAGACAATGACTATGAAAAGCACTGATGAGGAACATATTATTGGCCATGTGCAAACCAGGATCAGAAACAAACTAATCTGAAGACCAGAAACGAATATAAATAACAGCATAATAGAGGATGTAGGGGGAAGAACAATAGAGACACAGAAGCAATACTCTGAAAAAAAGTTGTCCCTGAGTTTAAGTATCCTTAGTAGCAAGTGGTTATACGTTGGGCTGTCATCCATATGGTCAGTGGTTTGAAACCACCAGCAGCTCTGTGGGTGATAGACTGGGCTTTCTGCTTCCTTCACCATTATAGTCTCAGAAACCCACAGGGGGTCACTATGAGTCAATATTGACTAGATGGCAGTGGATTTCATTTTGGAGTGGGTTTAAGTGGGCCAGGAGGGGCACTTTTGGTGGGAATAAAGTTGAATTAATGCTACAAGGGTGTCACTTTGAACATGCCAGGAAGACCTTCCAAACTATGGAAGGATAGTTGGCCCTCTGTATCCATGAGTTCAGTCAACCAGAACTTGAAAATATTTGGAGAGGGGGTACAAAAAGCAATATAGTGGTTGAAGCAATCTCTCCAAGTTGAAGAGGGAGTGTAAAGTGCTATCTACACACTGTTTACAATGTATTAGGTATTACAAATTATCCAGAGATGATTTAAAGAATACAGAGGATGTGCACAGGGTATTAATAAGTATGTTGTCATTTTAGCTAAGGAATTTGAGTATCCAGAATTTTGGCATCCTCACACTTCTGTAACAAATCCCCCTGAGATAATGAGGAATGGGCTGTGACATTCTCAAAAAAAGTGAACAATATGGAATAATACGGAGAAAAAACCAAAAACATTAAAAATTACCTAAATGGGAAAAAAATTACCTCAATGCGTCAATGACAGAAACAGCATGAGGTAAAACTATTCCTCTGCTGTGCTTTTAAAATTAGCTATTGCATTAGCCATACACCTTCCTTCACTAATCCTAGCAATCTTTGTATTCCCAGGATTTGACTTTAATCCCTCACTATATGGACACTTTATTCTTAAAGTTTAGCAGAAAATTCTTCCATTGCAAATTCATCCTCCCATTCTCTCCCATCCCTCCTGTGATAGTTAAGATTTATTGTGCCAACCTGGCCGATGAACACATGTGGGATTAATTGAAGGCGGAGAGATAAATGGTTCGGTGAGCCTCGCCTTTCTAGTTCTATTGTTCTCTGATGGTTGGTCCAGTTGTGGCTGCCTTAGCTAGTTCTCTGCCTCAGCTGGCAAGGCTAATTTTCTATGAGACATCCCTGAGGAGAAGCCACATGGACCTACCCCAATATAGCCCTAGGTGATGGAACAGCCGTGTGCAGACCCCTGCCAATGCTAAGAAGTTTACACACTCACTGATTCGGCCTTCCTCCTGCATTCAGCATCATTGCCTGTGTTTTGTGAGATTGGGAGGATTTTGTAGATAAATGCCCAACATATGGGCTAATGTCGGACTTGAGGTCTTGAACTGGACTGGGTTGGGATGCTTAATGTACACTTACCTTTTATATAAAACTGTCTCATAAAATATGAGTGTTTATGAATTTTGTTTCTCTAAACAACCCAGACTAACACACCTCCCTATCCTAAATTCCTGTCCCAGTCACTACTACACAGGCACCCTGGTGGCATCATGGGTTACACAGGGTGAGCAGTTTCAAACCTGCCAGCTGCTCTGAGGGAGACAGGTGAGATTTTCTACTCCTATAAAGATTTGCAGTCTCAGAAACCTAAAGGGGACAGTTGTACCTTGTTCTACAGGAGCACTGAGTCTGAATCAACTCAAGGACAGTGAGTAAATCAGTACTAGAAGGAGCCCTGGTGACACCGTGAGCTACACGTTGGACTGCCAAGTGCAGACTGACATTGCAAACCCACCAGCAGCTCCCTGATGGAGAGATGAGCCATCTGCCCCCAGGAAGACTTTCAGCCTTGGACACTCCACACAGGGTCATGAATCGGAATGGACTTCATAGCAGTGGGACTTTGTTTGAGTCACTACGAGTAATTTGCAGCTCTGAAGTACTGAGCTGGTTCTCTACCTGCCTCTCAGGCCATTCTTCTTCCCATGCAGAGGCATTCTTGAAGCCGTGCATTCTCATAAGAACAGTTACTACTAAAAAAAAAAAAAAAAGAACAGTTACTACAATGATACTTTGGTTGTCAGATTCAATTCATTCCAAATGTGTGTTTGAACACTGAAAAGTTTGAGAACTCAACATATTTTTCTCATAAGAAATAATGGAAAACCAAATAACTGGTTTTGAGGCCCCAATTTTTTCATCTAATACTCAGTTTTATTTTTTAATTTTTTTTCTTTTTATTTTTTTCTTTTTATTTTTTTTACTAATACTCAGTTTTAAAATGAGCACAATGACAGCTTTTTACAGAACTATTGTGAGAATTGATAAAATGTGAGTAAAGTGCTGAAATTTATGAGGCAGGCCAAGGTCAAGTATATTTGGATATTGCCTTCCAATGAATTTATCTAATATATTTACCTAATATATTTGTCTTCCAATGCAAAATCTAGTTTTATATTATAAACTACTATACGTCTTGTTTAATTAAAAACTGTTGACATTTTATATTCATTTTGGAGAATTAGTAACACTCTTAAACAGTTTTTCTTAAATAATAACTTTTGAAAAGGTCTTGAATAAGCTTCCAAAAATACATGAAATAGAAGAGGATAAATCAGTAGGGCAAGAAACCAGGACAAGAGCAAGATAAAGATAGACTATAGAGCAAAGTCACAGGTAGGTGAATGTGCAAAAATGGGCAGCAAGTTTGCTTTGCCTTCTAGCAATACATTCACTCACTGTGATCGAGTAAATTATGGCTCACAGGGGTCCTGTAGGACAGAGCAGAACTGTAGACCCCAGTGAGTGGGGTCTTATAATTGCCTCCTTGCTCAAGGTTGGGAAAAATACCTAGCATTTTCAGTTTCGACATTGGGTGTGGACTCTTTTCCAGGGGGGTGGCATGAAGGCTATCTGAGTATATTTGTGTGCGTAGACAGAGATCCCAGTAGCCTAGGGAATGAGATCACTGATGGGGTGGGGGAGGAGTGACTGGATAGAATCAGGAGGGAGGGGGCACGGAGAGAACTCCTGAGCTCAGCTGCAGGAATGAAGGAAAAGAGGAAAGGGAGAAACCCAGGGAGCCCCTGGAGGATGGCCTTTCAATCTCATAAGGCCAAGTTCCCTGAGACAGGATGGGATGAACCCAGGCTTGGAAAGGCTCTGAGTTTCTTATGGGAAGTTTAGCCCCACACAGTGGAAGTGGAGGATGGCCAGTGGGGCCATCACCTTTGTGAGGCCGGCCATAGATTTTGCTGTTATCCGGTTTTCTCATATTGAATCTATATTCCTATCTGGCAAATATTAGTTTTCAGTAGTGCAACACCAGATTCTTTCTTTCTATTCCACTCTCCTTTGTGCAGTGACTTTTTCCCCAAAAAAGACTTCCCAGGCCTCCCTCCCACTGATGATTCTCTCTATGCAAATTGAAAGGCAGCTGTGTTAGTCCGGATAGACTAGAGAGACAAATTCATAGAGCCTCAAATGTGTATGAGAGCTTTATATCAAAGAGTAATTGTACATTAAGAAAACATTCCAGTCTAGATCAAGTCCATAAGTCCGATATTAGCCCATATGTCTGATGCCAATCTACAAAGTCCTCTTCACACTCACGAAACACATGATGACGCCGAATGCAGGATGATCACAAGCAGTGGGGGCAAAGTCTTGTGGGTCCAGTGGCATCGTGAGCATCTCAGCGCTGGCAAGGTCTCCACGTGGCTTCTCCAGCTCAGGGCACTAGTGCAGTTCTATGTGTCGCTTCAGCTACAAAGTCTCCCAGGGAATGAGCAGAGCAGAAAGAAAGAAAGAGAAGTGTCTCCCGGCCTCCAAAGAGGGAAATACCAGAATTTCCAGAATCTTTCAGGGAAGGCCATGCCCACACAGAAGCCTCATTGGCTTTGACATGTCCCAAATTGACACCAGAATTGTTAATTTCCACAGCAGGTCCTTCCTCTCCTGCATGGAATCCCCTTGTTCCTGCCCGTTTCCACCTTCTCCATTTCTTCTGTCTCTTAGGCCTCTCCCAAAGTTTCCCTTAAGGAACTGTGAGGTTTCTTGAGTGGGTAATACCTCAGTTTTCGGCTTCACACGAGAAAGAATTCACACCGAGGCCTGGATTGTAATCCAAGTGAGTATTTTAGGAAAGATGGGAGAAGTTTCAGGTTTTCCGGTCTCAAAAGAGTGCATGCCATTGCAGGGAACCGTGCCCAACCACACGGAAGCCACGTGGGGGTCGGCAACTGGACATGGTGAACTGAGGCCAGAGACTGGGCAGGGCCCAGCGAGCACAGGAGCAGGGTCAAGGGAGAGAAGGCTGGCTGTCCCTGTCCCCGGGTATTTCAAACCTCTGCCTGGGAGGAGTGATTGAAGGAATCGGTTGACCCCATTGGCTGAATTAAGCCCACCTGGGCCTTGTTTGGGTCACCCAGGTGTAACATCCACCTGGTTCTGGAGCCTGAATTGGAGCATGCCCACTTAGGGTCTTCATGGGTGGCTAACAGTTGCCTGATTTCCTTCCTAACCTCCAGGGGCCCTGGGCAGGCATGAGAGGGACAACCCCCCGCCTCCTGTCCCTGTCTGGCTAGCTAACAGAACCAGGTCCAAGTCTTCATAATCTTTCACTGTTTTATCTGTTAATTTTGGCTCATTATTTCTACTTTCACCAACCAACATGCAGAACAAATCCACATCAAAAATCACCTTGATTGCTCTTCAATACTATATGAAAGTAAGTTTAAAAAAAAAACAACAACAGTATCTGTACTAGACTTTTCCAATTCATATATCACACATGCATGGGTGAATCCAAACTCAGTGGGTTTAAACATGCCTCTGTGATCAGTGGATGGCTGCAGACATGTCCTCGCACTAACGCACTTGTCTTAATTTCCTCAAGCTGTCTTTAAAAAATCTGATCAAGAGAGTGGTTTAAGTTCAAGGAAGAAAAGTCACCTCACAAGGTTATGGCATCCAGAATGGCCGTAATTTTAGAAGATGGTCACAATCCATTTTCTAAATCAAATAAAAAAGTTTTATTAAAATCCAAATATGCTCACTCTTATTGAAGATGGGCTGTGGAAATGTTTGCAAAGTGTGGTGGTGCTGTGCCTTTAAGATAATTGGCATTTTAGAGATGCCATTTTCACTTCTTTGAAAAGATGCGTGTTACTTGCTGGTTTATGAGATTCTTGGAAACATATATTACAGAAATGTTTCAAGTAAATTCTCAAGCAAGTTTGCAAATATGACATAGGTATACATATTGTGAATTTTTATTTTTAAAAGTATGCCTAATCAAAGACAATCCACTATTATACTACACAATGCTCAGGTTTTCATAAATATTGAGTTGTATTTTGTGATTCACATGTATTTCTCTTTTTTATAAATCATTTTATTGGGGCTCATACAACTCTTATCACAATCCACACACACATCAATTGTGTAAAGCACACTTATACAGTCGTTGCCCTCATCATTCTCAAAACTCGCTTTCCGCTTGGGTTCCTGGAATCAGCTCCTCATTTTCCTTTTTCCCCTCCCCCTCCCTTCCCACTCATGAATGCTTGATAATTTATAAATTATTATTTTATCTTATCTGACACTGCCCGGCGTCTCTCTTCACCCACTTTTCTGTTGCCCATCCCCCAGGGAGGAGGTTGTATGTAGATTCTTGTGATCGGTTTTCACATGTACTTCATACAGTACTTTGTTCTTCAAAATGTAGCCACTATAACTTGATAAGGCATCACACTATAATATTATAGTAAAATCATGACTTTAATTTGTTCAAGATTTCATACATGTCATAACTCTTAAACTCTTGATAAACTGAATTGAGAAAAGAAGCCCTTGTTAATAATTAGTCTCCCTCACCCCCTTTCTGATCTGATCCCCAGCAAAGTGCTATCATTTTCATTTGGAATGATTTCATGCCATGTTTTCCAATAGAGTACAGAATGTACAAATTAGTTCAATACACATCTGTTGAGCTTTAAAATATATTTGAAGTAATATTTAACTAGACATTTAAAAATATTAATTAGATTTTTGTTCTCCTGCTTTAACTGTTATTATTTTAAGCTTAATTTATTCCGGAGCCATGAGTGTTTGCTTCTTCAGTTTCTTCTGGGAGATCTTTTTCTTCTGTGCAGCCTCCTCTTCTGGTTCAGGAACAATTGTCCTTCTTAGTCAGGATCAGGTCAGGGTGACTGGGGGAGCGCAGGTGTGGATTGATCAGATCGTGAGTTTTGTAAGTCCGGAGGCGCATGCTGGGGGCTTTGTTCACCTGGATGTGCTCAATGACCAGAGAATCCCCATCAAAACCCTTACGTTTAGCAAGACTTTCTGCATTTTTAAGCAACAATTCAGCACTCTTTTGGGGCCACCGACCCTGGGTCCGACCCCACAGTTTGGCCTGAGCACCCCTGCCAGCACCACCATTGCACCGTTGGCAGGGCACATGCTGCTTCTGCAGAGTGATGTCTTTCAAGTATTTGGTGGCTTTCTGGATAAGCATGCCTTTGGTGGCCCGGGCAGTTTAACGGGTGTTCTTAAAGTGGACCCGGAGATCCGACCCTCTTGATTTGCAGGATTTTGTACAATTTTCTGGGTCAAGTGAGCAGTGAGCCATTTTGGCAGGTCACCCAACGTGCCCCTTCACAGGTCGCTGACGCAGGCCGCGCAGCACCCAATTTCTAGGGCTCTGCCTTGTTTCTCTGTAGTAGTTTCGGGTGCTCCTCTCAGTGATCTCGAAAACGGCAGCAGGAGGCCAGGATGGCGGCGACTCGCTTCGCATTGAACCCCAAGAGCTCCAGACGAAACACATACTCGCCTCAGGCCGCTCATGAATTAGACTTTTAAAAATGTATGCGAAGTCATTTTTCACTGGAAATAATGCCCTTCTCCCATCTCCTTTCAGCTATCCTGAATATGCTGCTAAAACATTTAACAAGTATTTTATTAAATTAAATATCATGGCATAATATATGGCATAAAAACATATTATGACAACTGTTTCTTGCCATTCCCAAACACACAGATCCCAAAGATCACTGGGTCACATGAGGAAGAATGCTGGAAACTGTACCAGTGGGGCAGGTTGTGAAAAACTTTTTTTCTTTAACAACAATTTACTGGGTCATTCATTTTTTAAAAATCATTTTATTGGGGGCTCGTACAACGCTTATCACAATCCATACATCCATCCATTGTGTCAAGCACATTTACACATTTGTTGCCATCATCATTCTCAAAACATCTGCTTTCCACTTGAGCCCCTGGCATCAGCTACTCCTTTTTTCCCCTCCCTCTCTGTTCCCCCCTCACTCATGAACCCTGGAAAATTTACAAGTCATTATTATTTTGTCATATCTTACACTGTTCAACGTTCTTGTTGAAGGTAGCAAGCGCCGTCCTACAAGACTCCATTAGGAAATCTATCCCGTCAACCCTACTGGCCTGATCTTGCACGTCCAGCTTTCTGCTGTTCCCCAAACTGATGTTTTACTTTAACTTTCTAAGGTGAATTGAGCGCAGGGTTTCATATCCATCAATTCACATGCATTTCATTTTCTTTCTTTGCTTGCAACTCCCTCAATGTCCCGTTGCTTATTCCACTTTCTCCCTAGGTTTCCCGTGTCCCTTCCTCCTCCTTTTCCATCCCGTGAGGTGTTGCCCTTGAGGAAATGCTGCTCTTTTATCGCCGATGGTTGATTATTCTAAGGTGTGTGTACCTCACAAGTGTTATTTTTCCCCTTAAAGACCTGTCAACTTTTCAGCTGAAAGTTGAGCCATGGGGGTGAATTCGACTCCACATCTGCTGGATGACTAATGGCCACAGTCTTGGAGCTTCCTCCAGTCGCTATTGGACCAGCAAGCCTCTTCTTATTTTGAGGTCCCCCCACATTTTTCTCCTATTCTGTCTAGGACCTTCTCATAGGGATTCCTTTCAAAGCCATGGTAGTGCTGTGCAGTTCCTTGGTGGGGCTCTTCTGTTCATAATCTTGGTGACTTCCCCCCCCCACACACACACACAATGAGTGGGACCCAATAATCAGGTATAGAAGACTCCCTTCCACTGGGTGTAACAGGAGGAAGAATCCCATGACCACCGAGGAAAAAGTGCCCTTACAGGAGCGAGTGTGAGATTCCTGCCTAGTGTGGAGGCAACAGAGGCCACAAAGACTGCATGAGTCAGTGTGCCAGGGGCTTCTCAGGGAACAGAAGGGGTAAAGTTGAGTGCTTTGGGGCTGGCGGCTAACTTGAAGAGCAGGGCACCCTTTGAACATGCGGCAGCACTAATGGAGGTTTGTTGCCTCACACTGGTGGGTGGCTGAGCAGGTTACACATTCAGCTGCTAACTGCAAAGTAAGCAGTTCAAACCCACCAGCTGCTCATTGGGAAAAGATTTCTCTTCTTGGAGAGATGTACAGCCTCAGAAACCCCAAAGAGGCAGTTCTACCATGTTCTACAGAATTGACTCAGTGGAAGTACGTTTTGTGTTTTTGGTTTGGGCAGAGCGGGGCAGAGGCCAAGGGGCCACTGGGCTGAGAGTCTGAGGACTGGGGAAGCAATGAGCACAACAGCAAGGCTGAGAAGAGGCGCAAGGGACCAAATAACTGACTTTACCATTTTGTAACCTGTTAGATTCCCTAATAAACCCTCATAATGGTGCGAATAGTCTGTGAGTTTGGTGTGCCCATTGCCATGGATTATTTAACCTAGCAGAGAAAGAGAATGCCATGGGAGGGATGGTTGGTGTCATCATATGGGAAAGAAAGCTGGGAGGGTAGAGGCAGACCTGGCTTCTACCTCACAGGAATCATGTTTGGGCAGATATGGAGTTGGAATATTCTTTCCCCTTGTGTAGCCAGAAAAGGCAGGTATGGCCCACATACCATTTCGTCAGTTAGACAGACACTGGCATCCTCAAATTATGGCCTGCGGGCCACATGCGGCCCGCCAAGGACATTTATCTGGCCTACCAGGTGTTTTTGCCCCTTTTGTTTTTTACTTCAAAATAAGATATGTGCAGTGTGCATAGGAATTTGTTCATAGTTTTTTAAAAAAACTATAGTCCGGCCCTCCAATGGGTCTGAGAGACAGTGAGCTGCCCCCTGTTTAAAAAAGCTTGAGGACCCCTGAGTGACGGGTTCTTTAGGGCTCAGGGTTGAGAAGGCGGAGGTTCCAGTGGTTCACAGCCCTCCAGCATAATTGTTTCCATGGGTCTTTGATCTTCCTCCCTCCTCTTTGTTCCAGACAGGGAGAAGCCAATAGTTGCACCTTATGCTGCTGACAATTTTTAATATAAGCATGGTAGACCGGTTTCAGTGGAGCAGACTTGGAAGAAAAGCCTGGTGATCTACTTCCAGAAATTAGCCACTAAAAATCCTATGGATCAAATAGACTATTGTTCAATAGAGTGCTGGAAGATGAGGCGTCTAGAAGGGAAGGCACTCAAAATACACAGTGGCCATAACAGTGGACAACAATGAATTTTAACCAATGATTGTGAGGATGGCACAGGACCAGCAACTTTCTCTTTTGTTGTGCATGGGGTTGCCTAGTGTCAGAACAGACTCAATGTAACTAGCAACAACCACTAGCTGCATTGGGTTATAAGCCTCAGACGCTAACCCTGGCCAGCTTGAACAAGAGAAATACATTCAATGTTCCCGGGACACCTCAAGTACCAGAAGGTAAGGCTGAGCAATGGGAAAAGTCTAGCTTGCTGGAGGACTGCTAGCAGCAGGACTTGGGAGTTCCATGCAGAAGATTCACACTCAGGGCCAAGGGCATCTGGACTGTTTGTGGACAGCTAACTCCTCTTTCTCAAAACAGACTATGTGAGCTGTTCAACTTGGACCAATGCCCACCTTGTGACCATTTAACAATGGCAGGAGCGGGAAGAGGAACTGCAGGGACAGAAATGGGAAAAAAAAAAAAAAAAAGCATAAGGGATTCCCAACGTGGGAGGCAGACACCGGGTAATTCACTCCGGGCCTAGACTTGCTTTTAAACAGCAAAATGTTTGGGTTGTCTAATACTTCATTCTTCTAAAAAAAATTTTTGAGTTACTGTATCGAGGTGCCTTTAAAAATGAGTGAGGGGTCACTTTTGAAAGTGTAACACTGATGTAGGGCAACATTGTATACTTGCACGCAGCTCAGGTGAAACACAGTGTGTTAGGTGAAAGCGGGTGTTTGGAAGTCTGGGAGGCACATTTTAAAGCAATGTTTTGCTAAAAGCTTGGGATGCACACAGGGAAAGAACAGCGTCAAAACATAAAAGGACATTAAAGCCGGAGTGACAAGTGTGTGAATAGACAGGAAGGAAGCAAGAGGGGCAGGGCAGACTGAGTGGCTTTTGTGAACCGTGACCCGCCCAAAGTTGGTCAGAAGAGAAAAGACAGGGTCACCTGCAGCAGCGGCTTGGGAGATCGGGCTGTACGTCACGCTGGACAACCTGAACCAAAGATGCCCAAGTGGGGGCGGGGCAGAGAAGCATCACCCACCAGACACCTCCCGCAGTGTGATGGTGGGGGTGGGGGTGGGGTCTGGGGCAGCGACTCTCGAGATTTGAGGTAAACAGGAGCCTAAATTGTGAGCGTTAGGTTTGACAGGCCGCGACTCGGTGCACGCGCGGCTCTCCGGAGGCTGCCGCCCCCAAGGCGTAGGGTAGAGGGGGGCTGGGGCCCGGGAAACGCGCGGAGGGAGGTGTTTGTTCCCAGCGAGATTTAGGCGGTGCTTTCGCTCGCAGCTGCAGCAGCCACATCTGCCGCTGCGTCTCGCCGTCAGCGACATCTTGTGCGGGAGGAAAGCGATGGGGGAGCGCAGGTCGTGCTGAGCTGCTTGCTCTCCGCGGTGCCACCTGCGCCAGCCTGCCGGCAGGACGCGCACAGGTGCGCACGGGGCTGGTGCTTGAGCCCAAGAGAAGGTAAACCTCGGGGTCGCCTGGTTTCCGCCCGCTCCCCTCCCCCCCGCAGCCCGCTTCCCTCCCTCCCTGGCCACTGCCACCCCCAGGACTTCTGGTTCCCACTCGGTCCGCCCGCCGGGCCCGCGCTCCGGGCTGCAGGGGCCCCTTGGCCTCCTATCCCTTGGGCCCCAGCTGCACGCCTTGGGGGGGGGGGGGCTGACGTAACCGTTCCCTCCGCAGACGGCCTCTCTCCGCCCCCGCAGTCTAGACCCCCGCCGCGCTCGAGGGGGCAGCGGGGCGCAGGCCGCCCAGCCGGGGGCGAGCACCTCGGGGCGGGGTCGGGTGGGGGCTGGCCCCGCCCCGGGCTCCGCCCCGCCGGGCGCCCGCCCTCTGCCCCCGCCGGGCCCGCCCCGCCAGGGCGGGGCTCTGGGTTTCAAAGTGGCGGCGGGCTCTCGCCCGGGGAGGGTGGGGCCCCCCGCGGCCAGGCCTCTGTTTCGTGTCCCGAACCTGTAGGTGGAGGCGGCGGCGGCGACGGCGGCGGCTTGAGCCCTTCCGGCAGGCGGAGGACGCGCGGCGGACAGGCGGCGTTGCGCGGCCGGGACCATGTCCCCGGGGAACAAGGTCAAGAGCGAGTACATGAAGCGCTACAAGGACCCCAGATGGGACGTGTACGGGCCCTGCTACCGCGAGCTGCTGCACTACCGCCTGAGCCGCCGGCTGCTGGAGCAGGCGCACAACCCTTGGTTTTGGGACGACTGGGGCGGCGCCAGCTCCTCCGAGGACCTATCGTCGGCGGGCGGCGGGGGCTCCCCGTGCCCGGCGCCCCCAGGCGCCCCAGTGTCACCCACGCCGCCCAGGCCGGCGGCGCGGGAGGGCCCGGACCGGCCGGAGCGCGGCTCGGCGCGGGAGCCGGGGACCCGAGAGGACGCGGGCGCGGACGCCGAGGGACCTGCAGGTGCGGAGCCCGGGAGCGAGGGGCGGGCAGCGCACGGGGGCTGGGCCTGGACCTACCTTGACCCCTGCGAGGGGCCTGCTCGGGGGGGGGGGGGGGGGGGCTGGATTTGCTTCTCGGGCTCCTAGCGTTCCACCTCGCCGTTTCTTGCAAGGCTTAGGGCCGGCTTTCCATGGCTGTGTTTCCTTTCGTTTTAGTACATTGGGAATCCTCATTCCCAGTCAAACAGATAAAAGGGGCACTCACCCCTCTGCTGCCACCCTCGTATTCCACTCTTAGCTTGCTGTAGAGTTAGGGAGGGGTCGCTGTTGAAACGTGGGGTTTTAATCCAAAGCCATGAACCAGCGAATGTTTTCTAAGCAGTTTTCATCAGATTCTCATAGGTTACCCCAGAGATTAAGACCCACTGAGTGAGCTTTGTGTTTGATGAGTGAATGGGACCTTTGTTTCTGGGTGAATTCTCTAATCTCACTCATTGTCCCTAAGGAACATTTCGCACTTGTTTACACAGACTGGCTGTCCTGAGAGTATTCCTTTAAATACTGGGTCATCTCTGCTTGCCCGCCCAATCTTCCTTTTGCATACATCCGAAACCTCTAGTGGGGCGCAGGAGCTGGAAGATGGCTCCTGGCATTTGTGCATTCTTCTCCAGCCTAGCCGTGGCCCTAGCCTTGCTCTCTAGGTTTGCAGAGTGGTCAGCAAGTGAGACTGTGTGAACGCCTTCTTCTCCAGCCTAGCCGTGGCCCTAGCCTTGCTCTCTAGGTTTGCAGAGTGGTCAGCAAGTGAGACTGCCTGAACGCCGTTTCTCAGGGCTGCATTGAATTCCTCAGAAACTGCCCAGAGCAATGAACTGTTCTGGCCTGCAACTCCAATTTACTTCAATTCTAAGAGAGAGATCTCAAAAATTCACAGCCCTCAAGTCAATGCCAACTCAAAGCAACCCTATAAGGGCAGGGTAGAACTGTCCCGTGTGAGTTTCTGAGACTGCAACTTTTTTTTTTAATGGGAGTCAAAACCTGTCTTTCTCCCTAGGAGTGGCTGGTGGTTTCAAACTGCTGGCCTTGCAAGTTAGCAGTTCTACACGGAAGCACTATGCCTCCAGGGCTCCATCTAAGAGGTAGATCCCATCATTCGAATAGATGAACAGATGGAAGCTCAGGATAAACAATCTATATCTTTCTTTTTGTTTACCCCATTTGGGTGGGATCTGAGTCTTAACCTGGCTATTCTGAAGAGGCCATTTACGGCATGAGCCAGGCTGCTTTGCTTTGATGATCTGTCTCCAGCCTTTGACCGTGATGCCTTTCCATTACCGGATGCTGCTTGTAAATAGCAATGAATCTTTCCTGCTTCGGTGATCATTTGCTAGAAATATGAATAACAGAAGATGGAAAGATAGGGAACATGCCTTCCAAATCATTCCTGTGGTCACTGGTCTACTAGCTAAATTATGAGGTGCATTTTGTCAGGCTAAATGAATTTGACCCCCCTCTCTTCCCTTTGTTTGTGAAAGAGCTGTTAAATAGTTGAGTGCATGTGTAAGTACAGTTTTTAGACAAACAGAGGCCATGTTTACCTGTTCAGGTATGCTCCCAGCTCATCATTATTTGGGTGTCCTTAGCCATCCTGGATCCTTTCAGTATCTGGGGTCAGTTATTTCGTCTCTGCTACTCACTCCTCAAGGGAGCCGTGGTGGCATTGCGGGCTAGGCACTGACAGAGCTGCTAACCACGTCAGTGGTTCACACCCACCAGCCACTCCGTGGGAGAATGAGGAGGCTGTCTACTCCTATAAAGATCTGATGTCTCGGAAACCCAGAGGGGCAGTTCCACTCTGTGCTATAAGGTCGTTGTAAGAATTGACTCGATGGCAGTGAGGCCCTCAATAGGATGGACTGACAACTTAGCCGTTTTTCCATCCGAGTGACTGCAACGGTGGGCTCAAACAGCAAGAGTCATACTGTGGTGTAGGTTCATTCGGTTATACATAGGTCATCACGGATTGGAGTTGACTTTAAGGCATCTAACAAACACAGTATTTTCTGGCTTAGCCATCTGCTTCTAGGACTCACCCTGCCTGTGAGAAGAGCCCCTGTAGATCTCTCTGTGGCAGGACTGAAAATCCGTGTTTTGGTGTGAATGGCTGTATACACTAAAGTGATGAGTGCCTTTGAATTTCTGTAAATCACACAAATTTAATTCTAATTTTTTACTGAAAGCACATGAAAGTCTTGACTTCTACTCCCCTACATAGACACATACACACACGCATATCCATAGTCTATTTCATAGGTAACCACTTCTAACTTTTCTGGCTGTTTATATTGGTTTATTTTTACATCTCCATATAAGATGACTCATAGCGATTTCTTGATTTTTTTCTATTTTTTAAGCATTATCTATTAACTTTGTTATTATTTTTACTACTCTCCTTAACCCATGCAAACTCTCCATTCTCACACTTTCTCTAAAGAATCACAGTGTTTGGATTAAAAATGAGCATTTTGTGTTATAGTACAATATCGTACCTGTGGAAAACGATAACTAACGGCTGATCCATATTGCTTTGTTTTGTCTGTTTTGTCTCTCCTTTATAATGCAATCAACATAGCAGGCATACTATCGATCTTACCATCTTAGAGACACGTCTTAGGAGCCTTGATGGCACAAATGACTCAGCTTTCCTGCTAATCAAAAGGTTGGTGGTTCAAATCTACCCAGATTCGAGAAAACCCTGTGGAGCCATCTCTACTCTGTCAAATGGAGTCTCTCTGAGTAGAAAGTGAGGCTATGGAACCCTATAACATCAGGGACATCCTCCCTTGGGCTTCTGACCTACTTTGCTTGGGACTAGTCCTGCTTGTTAGACCTGCCTGCTTGGAATCTGCAGGTAGCCTCTCCCTTCATTATCAGCTCAGGGACCTCTCTGCTTCCGTGGAGAACTGCTAACTTGCAAGGAAACACTGTTTTGTGACTCTAGGTTCATTATCTTACTTGGCCTTTTGTGGAGTTGATCTTTTTAGCAGCTTCCTCAGAAAGGATATGGGAGAAGTGAAATTTTCCGAGCATTGCCCAGTGATATCTATATTCTGTTTGGTTGCCTTATTTTAAAATGGGCACAAATAGGAATCTCTTCTAATCTATTGGCTAGGTAACTCTCTTCCAAATTTATCAGCATAGACAAGTAAGCACGTCCCGTATGGCATCTTTTTTGTGGAAGTATCTCGATTGAAAGTGTTTCCCCCAGTGTCTTCAGTGTACACCATACTTCTTCCTTCAGCGCCAATGAGTTTTGATCATATGCTACCTCCTGTAATGGCTGAAGGGCTACTAATTCTTTTGGGTAAGATGATTGTAGAGTTCTTTTATGTTCTTTTAAAATGCTTTCTAGCTCATTAAATTTATTGCCCATAGAATTCAATATTGCAACATGAGTCTTGAATTTTCTCTTCCATTCTTTCAGCTTGAGAGATGACAGTCGTGTTTTCCCCTTTTGTGTTTTTTTTTGAACTCCAGGTCTGCATATTTCATTGTAATTGTTTATTTACCTTGCTTTCTCAAGTCATTGTTTAGCTCTTTTTTTTTAACTTCATCATTTTTTTTTTACATTTTATTAGGGGCTCATACAACTCTTATCACAATCCATACATATACATACATCAATTGTATAAAACACATCCGTACATTCTTTGCCCTAATCATTTTCAAAGCATTTGCTCTCCACTTAAGCCCTTTGCATCAGGTCCTTTTTTTTCCCCCTCCCTCCCAGCTCCCCCCTCCCTCATGAGCCCTTGATAATTTATAGATTGTTATTTTGTCATATCTTGCCCTATCCGGAGTCTCCTGTCCCCCCTTTTTCTGCCGTCCATCTCCCAGGGAGGAGGTCACATGTGGATCCTTGTAATCAGTGCCCCCTTTCCAACCCACTCCCCCTGCACTCTCCCAGTATCGCCCCTCACACCCCTGGTTCTGAAGGTATCACTTCATTATTTCTTATGGTTGCTTTAGCTACTCTGCCCTCCCCAGGAAGCTCCAGAGTCTCCTGACCTCTATTTTAGTCTCTTTTTCTATCTATGGCCTTGATATCATCACACTATATTCCTTGGTTTTGGCCATTGTGTTCCCTTCATCAGATCTATTTTTAATGGTCTCTAAATTCAGGTAGGAGGTATTCAAGGTCATATTTTGGCTCTCTTGGACTTGTTTTGATTTTCTTCAGCATCGTAATTTGCCTATGAACAATTGGTGGTCTGTTCTGTGGTTGGCCACTGGCTTTGTCTTGGCTGATAATATCGAGCTTCTCCATTTCTGTTTTCCACAGATGTAATTGATTTTAAAGGCCTTGTTTTTTTCCGTGGAGGAGCACTGGTGGTTTCAAATGGCTGGCCGCAAGGTTTCTTTTGTTTCCAACTTTTCCATGACCATCACCAGATATTTACAATATATCTTGTTTATACTTTTGATCTATTTCAGATTGTAGCTCTTTGTGAAAAATCTTTCATTTTTTCATTTTGGCCTTGTGAGTGATGTATGAGTTTGAATAATGGTTATATGTACTGGTTTTCTATATCAAACACAAACTAAACCCACTGCTACCAAGTCACTTCTCAGAGGGACTCTAGGATTTCTGAGCCTAAATCTTTCTAGGACTGGCCAGCTTCATCTTTCCCGCAAGCAGCAGCAAGTGTGTTTGAACTAGTGACGTTGAGTGGTCCAATGACTAACGAGGACCCTGTGAGCCTAGGCTTACGATAGTTTCCTATCGCTGATAGATAGCATTGTCCTTCAGGATGGATTTGGAAACGTCCTTTCTAATGATCATATGACTGTTCCTTTTCAGGCTGTCATTCATGGCATTGTGGACCATATGGCTATCTGGTTCCAGTACTCGTCCATTTTGGCTCATCAAGGCCAGGAAACTAATCAAGTGTTCCTTTCATTTTTGACAACTTTCAGTTTTCCTTTATTAGGAGTTCACACATTCTGATTATTCTGTGTGTAGCTGTTGCTTCTCACTTCGTCATCAGCAAACGAGGGTCCAGAAGGCTTTCACTCCATCCATAGCCTTAAGGTTGTCTTTCTTCTAAGGAGGCAGCTCTTCCCCAGTCCTATTTTGAGTGCCTTCTAAGCTGAGCCAACTCTCCTTCCAGCATTACCAGGCAGTGTCCTGTTGTTTTCCTCTTTTAGCACATCAATATACTTCCTTTTGAAAAAGAATTTCATGGTTACCCTGGAGTTGTCTGCATTTACAAGTATTCTAAGTGCACTTTGAAGTAACACTCAGTATTCTTCCTTCCCTCACTTTTAACATCACATGCACATCAATTATCCATATACTACAGTCATCCAGTATAGTGTTGCTATTTTTATTTTAAATAACTATTAGTTAAGAACAAGAAAAATAAAATATTTTACCTTCATTTATTCTTTATCAAACTCTTCTTTATGGAGATCTATGTCATTGACTTCTATCACTTTCCTTCTCTCTGATCTTCTTATGAATTTTTTTGCAAGCCAAATCAAGTGGCAACAAATTCTCTCCATTTTGATTTGACTAAGAAAGTCATTATTTCCCATTCATGTTTGAAGGATAATCTTTTTGGTTATAGAATTGACTTGGAAATATTTTTCTCTTAAATAGTCTTCTCTGCCTTCTTTTGTTTGCTTGGTCTGTGAACAGTAAGTCTGCTGTGTTCTTATCCTTGTTCCTGTGCAGGTACAATGGTTTTAAACTTTTTCCGAATTTTCTGCTTCTGATTTTCTCCAGTGTGTGTGAGAGATACACGCATTGTTGTTGGGGTTCTGGCTCATTCGTGCACGGGCCTATACCAAACCACAGGTGTTTAAACATGTCTCCGGCATCCGTGGGCTGCTACAGACAAGTTTCCTGAATAACGCACTTACCCTTGGCTTGTTCTCACTGTCATTGAGACCATGCCAACTCTTCAGGACTCTACAGGACAGGGTAAAACTGCCCTTGTGAGTTTCTAAGACTGTAACTGTTTACAGGAATAGAAATCCCATCTTTCTCCCATGGAGCGATTAGTGGCTTTGAACTGCTGACCTTGTGAATCACAGCTCAACCATAACCATGACACCACCAGGGCTCTTAGTCTTGTTAGTATGTTGTTGTTATTGTTGTTTTTTAAGTATTCCTAAGAGCTCTGGTGGCATGGTGGGTTACCCATTAAGCTACCATCTGCAAGGCTGGCAGTTCAAAATCACCAGCAGCTCCCCAGGAGAAAGCCGAGACTTTCTACTCCCCCAGAGGCAGTTCTACCCTGTCCTGTAGGGTCACTAAGAATTGGCAGTGACTCAATTGCAGTGAATGTGGTTTTTTGAAGGAGGGTCTAGGAGACATCGTGGCACTGTTGGATAAACATTGGACTGCTAACTGAAAGGCCAACAGTTCAAACCTTCTAACTGTGGGGAAAAGATGAGGCTGTCTACTCCTTGGAAGTCCTTGGAAACCATATTTAGAGACAGTATGTGTCAGAAGGACTTTATGGCAGTGAGTGAAGCTTGTTTGGTGTGGTGGTAGTAACCACAGCTGAGCTCTCTGCTCCTCGGCAAGGGGTGAATCCTTTCTGCATCCACCTGTCTTTTGTCTTCAGGTGTCAGGGTGGTAGTTCGCTGTGTGATTTCAATTATTTGATGGTTCTAAGAAGAGTTAGGATTTTCCAGCTTTTTTCTTGTTGGGATGGAAAGGATGTCTTTCCAAACTCTTTACATTCCAGACTGGAAATCAGATGATTTATTTTAAAAAAATAAAAATAATTGATTAAAAAATTCTATTTACCAGGAGAGTTTTTTTATTTTTATCTTCTAACCTATTTAAACTTTAAATTCTTCTATCCTAGTTTAAAATTTTTAAGTGACCACTCTTTTTTGTTCTGGTTTGGAGTATTCTTTTTAGTTTTAAAAAATAGCATCCTATTTGTTTCTTGTTCTTTACAAATTTTAATAAAAGCTGTAATTATTATTTGAGAGGTCTCTATGAATCCCTGTCTATCCTTTTCTACTTACTTTTGGCTTTTTCCTATGAGAAGATGTTTGATCTTGGCCTGCCTGCTCGTAGTTAGAATGCGGTTTGAATGAGTTTCCTGGGAGCTCTATGTACACAGCAGAGACTTGTTGGCTGGTGGGCCTTCCTGTGGGGAGTTTGCATGAGGACCTTTTTCGGAACTTTCAAGAGTTCAGCTAGTATTCATCCTGTGCCATTCAGTGGGGTCATTGCCACTTCTTTTTTGTTTGATGTCATCTCTTCCCTGGACATGAGACAAAATCTGTCAATAAAATCTTGGGACATGGAAAGCAGAGGAAGCGGGTCTGACATTACAGAATTGAACCCTGGAAAGAATCCGAAAAAAGAAACAAGTGGTCATTAAATAATGGTGATTCCAGAAGCCGAGTTTTATCCATCTCTCCTGACTGTGAACTTTTTCTGGGTGATTGGATCAACAACGGCTTCCGCTCCGACCAGGGGATTCATGACACGCTTTCATCTCCAGTGCCATCCTTTCTCCTGAATTGCAGACCGAGTCCAGCTGCTGGCCTACATGACTGTGTCAAGAGTCTCAAAGTCAAGGATTCAAGTACCCTTGAGCTAACAAATCACTGAGAATCATGATGTAGCTACGTGGACACTTAACCTAAACTACCCGTCTTAGAATGTTATTATCAGGAGAAAATAAGTATTTCTTACTCTGTGCCAGAGAGTCTTTTTCTCCGTACTATGCTCTGAACCTTCGCCCATCTAGTCTACCTACTCTCCATCTTGGGCTCTAGAATTACAATTCCTTTTTGTCTTTTACTACCTAGCCTTTAGAGAAGCCACCTCTTCCTGGAATTCTTTTCTCATCTCTTCCTGGCTAGCTCTCGTTTGGGTTGATAACCTCAAGGCTAACAGTTCACAACCACCAGCTGCTCCACAGGAGAAAGATGAGGTTTTCTACGCCTACAACGAGTTCGTCTCAGAAACTCACAGGGGCAGTTCCACCCTTTCCTACAGGGTCACTGTGAGTTGGAAGTAGAAACAAAACTGTCTTCTGGGAGAGCTTTTTTGAAAGATCTTGAGGCTAGACATACTTAGAACAGGGGAGGAGGGGAAGGGACTGGATTAGGGAAGATGCTTTGGTTTGCTGTTTTTCACTCTGTCCCAGTATTATAACTCTGTCCATAAACATGGCTCCCCTGGCTTCTTCCTGATTGTCCTTCCCTCCCTCCTCTTTATAGATCCAGAGGAGAGAAGAGGAAAGGATGTGGACACGTCAGATCAACTAAAGGATTTAGATCCTTGTGCTAAAGTAGAACGTTGGCACCCCACCTCATCCCCAAACAGCTGTCATGTGGGGTTTAAAGACACAGTGCTTGATGGTGAGCAGCACTGAGCCCAGGGCTGGGGACGGCTGTCGGTTCTTTCGTAAGAAACTGCTCTGCCTGGCATCGTTCAGGTCGTTTCTGAAGGCATGAATGACAGATGGTGTATAAAAGTTTTCCCCAGATACTGTCTGACCTGTCCTGTACAAGGGTTCATTGTACCTTAAAGTGACCATAGAAACAGACAAGAATAGCAATCAAGACTCAAGAATTAATGAGGTTTTGTAACAACAACCTAAAACAATCTTCACCGGAGCCCAATTCTGGGGCATCAGAAATTAGAGGTACTCCTTAAGACCTGGAGCTTTGGTGGTGTCGTTGGTTCTGAGTTGGGCTGAAACCACAAAGTCAGCAGTTCAAAACCACCAGCTGCTCTGCAAGAGGAAAACGAGGCTTTCTACTCATGTAAATATTTGCAGTCTCGGAAATCCCTAGGGGCAGCCCTATTCTGCCACCTCTTTCTATTGTATATGTGTCAGACCTGACTCCCACAGCACTGAGCCCTCAGAGCCCAAGCACCTAGGATCAAAGAAATGGCGCCCTCCAAGTCTGAGATTTCTCCTTTCAATGCCAGTTCAGGCTAACTCACACCGGCTCACACCTGGTTTATAACACAGCCTGCATAGGAAAACAATACACGGTCATCAAAGGACAGAAGGCACTTTTTGGGATCAGTTCAGTTCAGATGTCCACGGTAGGTAGGGTAGACATACTCTCAGCTTCCCCAGCTCTGCTGTCTGGCAGAATTTAGGGCTCTGTGGATTGTGAGCTGGATTCACTCAGTCATTTCTGCTGCAAGGTGGGGGGAGCCTTCCTTTCTCTTTCCTACGGAGACACCCATCTACTGAGATTGCATAGCTGTGTCTCTAGCTCAAGTAACTATGGAAACCATCCCCACCCCCCATTGTGACTTGGCCCTTTAAAGCCAAGGGAGATACCTACCTCAAACAAACAGCATGCAAGATCCATCAGGAACAGTTTCTGTCATCATGGAACATCAAAAAGAAATGGAATCTTGGAACTCGAGTAATGAAAAACTAGCATCCTTTTCACTCTTGTCCTCCATCCTCTTCTGCCATAACCCTAAGGAATTCTTAATCTTGTTGCTGTCTTCATAGATGCATCTATAGTGAATGTTCTAAACTTGACTGTACTGATGAATGCACAGGTCTTTTTAAATGTAGTTAAACTATTGGATTGTATGGTATGTGTATTATATGTCAATAAAACTTCAACATTTAAAATACAGAAGGAAAACAAAAGAACATCTTGTAGCTGCTGGGCTCTTCCCACCAAGTCAAAGCTTCCCTGAAGCAAGGCTTAAAGAGGCTTAGGGAGTCAACAGGGTTGTTGGGAAATGTCCCTTAGATCATGGTGCTTTCTAGGATCTAAACATTTGAGAGGTTAAATCTCAGAATATTAGGAGAAAAATTTGCTTTTGAATAGATTTTAGAGGCTTTATTGTTTGCTTTTTTTTTCTGAAGGCGATGTCTGTTTTAAAATCAGTATGCTGTTTTGCTGTAAATGAAATTAAACTAAGAATGAGAATGGGAATATTCTGGACTTGAACATTATAAAATGTTCTACCCAAGTAGCTAAAGTAATTATTTGTCCACTTCATTTGAAAGTATTTTCACTTTATTTTCTCTCTTTTTCCCCTTCAAAAGAATTGCCATTGAAAGAAGTGGAAGAAAAACCAGAACAACAAATGAAAACAAAAGTAACTGATAAACTACCTGGCGAAGTCGAGCCTCAACAACAACCAAGTGCCTTGTTTTCTACAGAAAATAGGAAAACAGCCAAAATCCCACAACGATCATGCAGCAAAATAAAAGAAAACAAGCATCCATTTGCTCTTTATGGCTGGGGAGAAAGACAGACAGACACAGGAAGCCAAAAAACTCACAATGTCTGTGCGTCTGCCCCAGTGCATGAGGTAGGCCTGTGTTTGTGGTTTTGCTTTTCTTTTGGGAGGTAAATGAGTTAAATTATAATCCCATTATTGAGTTTCATATCCCCAGACATGAGATGCTCTGGGCGGTGGTGATTAGCAGTAGTTTGGGTCAGAAATGCCATAACTGGGAATCTGACTAGCAAGCAGGATTCTAGATGTTGGTTAGCTGGCATTCTAGGAGTGTTGGCTGGGAGTTAGTTGGCATCTGGAAGGGTTCAGTAAACCATGCAGGTAAAGACGCGGATGAGGCAGGGCTTAGGAGTTTCTATGTCGCCAGAAAGAACCTGGGAAATGGGAGTGGGGCTGTGACTGGCCTCTGAGGAGCTTTGATACAACCCAGCGGTTCCTTGACTCCTTTGTTACTGTTTTTTCTGTTACATACGGAGCCCTGGTGGCCTAATGATTAAACCCTTGCCTGCCAACTGGTCGGCTGTTCAAACCAACCAGCTGCCCCATGGGAGAAAGACGTGACAGTTTGCTTCTGTAAAGATCACAGCCTTAGAAACTTTATGGGCAAATCGACTCTGTCATTGAGCTGTAAGTCCAAAAGAACTCTACACCCTGGGCTTGGTGACCCAGGGTTTCCTTGACTCCTGGGTCAGTGGTTTGCCTGCCAGATGGCTTCTTCTGAAGTTGCAAACAGTTCTCATAGGATGCTCTGCATTTTTCTGATTCAATTTACAGCACGTTTTCTCCTGCTCATCCACAACCTAGACATTTTACTCCTGAGAGTATCAGTTTTACCTTAGTCATCTGTTGTCCTGCCTCAAGTCCCGAAAACATTTTACATGAGCTCAAGGCGTTTATAATAAAAAAAACAACAACAATGACAGCCTAATGTAAAGAATGCATTCAAAGCAGCAGAAAGAGAAACTGCAAACTGTTTGAATTCTGATTTAGTATTAGAGGGAAATATTTACTGAGCAGATTTTTTTTTTTAACCCTAGCAGATGGTGTTGATTTGAGTGATATCTGAGACAGTGAAGCTGTGGTTTAACAAAAGGCCTCTGACAGATCTATCAGCTCAAATCTAACAGGTCTATCTGCTTTAGGTGGTAAAATTTCTTGAGAATCTCTTATTTAGTATACTGCTATAAAATATTTGGAGTTCTTTCACGAAATACCATCCCTTCTTAATGCTAAGCAGTTTCAACAGTTTTTCAGAGTTCATTTGTAGAAGCACTTGAAAATTAGTTGCCTACCATTTATATTTGAAATTTAGTCTAGTAGACATTTTCTTTTTAAATCGTTTTATTAGGGGCTCATACAACTCTTATCACAATCTATATATACATCAATTGTGTAAAGCACATTTGTACATTCATTGCCCTCATTATTCTCAAAGCATTTGCTCTCCACTTAAGCCCCTGGCATCAAGTCCTCATTTTGTTTCCCTTCCCTCCCCCTTTCCCCCTCCCTCATGAACCCTTGATAATTTATAAATTATTATTTTGACAGACATTTTCTTTAAAAAAAAATCATTTTATTGGGGGGCTCCTACAGCGCTATCTCAACCCATACATATATCCATTTTGTCAGACACATATGTTGTCATCATTTTTTCAAAGCATTTTCTTTCTGCTTGACCCCACAATCAGCTCCTCAGTGCCCCCATTCCATGCCCCCATGATGACTTATAAGTTGTTCTTCTTTTCATGCCTTACACTAACTGTTGTCTCATTTCACCTATTTTCTGCTGTTCGCCAAACATCGGTCATTGTGGTCGCTTCCCCCTTACTCCCTCTCCACCCCAACCCTTACCCTCCTAGTATCATTGCTCCCCTTATTGGTCCTGAGGGGCTTATCTGTTCTGGAGTCCCTGTGTTGCAAGCTCTTATCTGTACTGGTATACGTGTTCTGGTCTAGCCAGGTTTGTTAGAATTGGGGTCATGGTAGTGGGGGCGGGGGGAATAAGCATTAACCAACCAGAGGAAGGCTGTGTGTTTCTTCAGTGCTATACTGTATCCTGACTGGCTCTTCTTTTCCTTGTGGCCATTCTGCCAGGGGGTGTCCAACTGACTACTGCTGGGCTTTGGGTCTCCACTCTGCCTTCCCCCTCATTCCCATTGATATGTGTTTTGTTTGTTTTGTTTTGGGTCTTTGATGCCTGATACCTGATCCCATCAACATCTCGTGATCACACAGGCTGGTGTGCTTCTTCCATGTGGACTTTGCTGGTTCTCAGCTAATGGCCTCTTGCTTATCTTCAAACCTTTAAGACCCCAGACACTATATCTTTTGATAGCCAGGCACCATCAGCTTTCTTCCCCACATTTGCTTATGTCTTCAGTGATCGTGCCGTGTTAGTAGAACAAATCGTTCTTGAGTGGGGGCCCAGTGAGTAGACAGGCCTTTTCTATTGTCTGGTTTGCCACAGAAATGGAATGAGCCACCATATCCAATGGGAATGGCTTTTCCTTTACTGCATTTATATACAGGGAACTGTGTATACAAATGCTGAGCTTGATGTTCTTGTTTCAAAAAATCTGAAGGAAGTGCACTGTGGATATTGTTGAAAATCTGTTCAATTAAATCACTGTACTTTTAATGTAAACTCTTTGTAGATTCATGAATCAGCACTACGAGCCAAGAACCGAAGACAGGTGGAAAAACGGAAACTGGTTGCTCAGAGACAACGTGCCCACTCTGTGGATGTGGAGAAAACCAGGAAGACCAAGCCTTCCTCCTCAGATAACCCATGGATGACAGAGTACATGAGGTGCTACTCGGCAAGAGCGTAAAGGCACAGTGGCTTGGACAGCCACTTTTAAAAAAGTACAAATGGGGGGAGAAAAAGAAAATTAAAGAAAGAAAAAGCAAACCATCCAGAGAAACCAGACCCCAGTTTAAGAACCCACCCGAGTTGGCAAGGTTTTTCTTAGGGAATTTGAAAGTTTGTTATATTTTGATGAACCTGGGCGACCTACCTCAACAGTGGGGCAGACAGTTGAAGCCATAGACATTTAAAGTTACTCCTGAAGCTCATTCCCTACGCCTTGATATGCGTATCAGGGTTTTGTGTTAAAGCATCTTAATCCTGTAAGATAGTGACACCAAATGCCTTTAAGTGGCGATGGATGCTTGACAGTCATGCCCTCTCTGAAGTTTAAGATCATGCCACCTGGAACTCCTTAGCTAGCCAGCTCGTCCCTCCTGCTGTATAAGGCTCATCTTCATTAGGTCCTGTTTCCTTTGTGAAAGAATCGGTAACTATCAGGTGGAGGCCAAGGTTCAGTTATAGTAGAATGAAACGAGAACTCAGGGGCTTTTGAACGATTCCACGTAACTGACTTTCAGGTTAGCATCACCTCAAATTGTGCACCGTGGCATTTGAAGAACTCTTTGAGCCGAATGAGGTTTCCCCTTTCTTTTTAAATGATCATCTGGGCACGTAGTAGTTCAACTACATCTCAATTAATGAAGCATCGGTGCAGGGTGTGTTTAGAGGAGTGCCGGAGTTTTATTTGAGTCAAAGACATTACCAGCTTCTTAATGAACTGCTATTTATTGTTTTTTTTAAATACCATAGGGGATTAATTACTTGCTACAGTCTGGCCTCACGGTACACACCCTCCGTGGGCTTTTGTTTCTTGTGTAGGAGCTGGCCATGGCATTTAGAAACTACAGTTTGACGTTTTATTTATACATTTTGAAGTTTTCTTTGTAAATTTAATTGTCACTGGAGGATATAGGGAAAATACTAAAATCCCCATGGGAATGCTGGGAGGCTTCTCACACTTACTTTCTCTTTTTCTTCTACAGAACTTAACAATAAAAAGGTCTTGGTGGTGTACATTAGTCACACTTTTCATTGTAGACATTACCTTCTGGTTCCCAGCCAACAGATCTCATACAGAATCTCGTGTGTGCGAAGGGTGGTGTGTGTGTAGGCACAAACGTAATCATTTAAATAGAGTGCTCGTTTTTAGTATGTTTGCCTTTGAGGTAGAATTTTTTTTTTTAAATACTGGTTTCCATCACATGGGTAAAGACCGCTCCACCTAGCTGAGACTGGAATCTGTGAGGTGGGCGAGTGCTAGCACTCCTTTGTATCTGAAGACGTGTGGGTGAAAATTTAATGTTAGATTTGAGACAGAGCATTTCTTTGATGTTTTCCTCTAGGTCTTTGAAGTACTATAGTCAATTTCTAGAACACAAAACCACATACGGTCACCTTATAAGAATGTACTAAGTTTTGAAAATGAATGAATTATGTTTCTTTTCTTTTTCATACTTACATTGTGTTGAGATGAATTATTCATATTAGGAGCTCTTCTGATCATTGAAGTGTATATTTATTAAAGGGGAATTTCAATGCTATCTGTTATCCAGAGTCATTTTGCTGTTACTGCTATTAAAGTCTTTAACATTGCAGATACCTAAAAACCAAATTAATGTGACAGTGTGTGCCAGTGTAACTGATCGCGAAACTGTTACATGAAACTGCTTCTTGCATGTTAGGTTTTAGCCACAAAGCTCAAGCTTTTCATGTTGCATCTGACAATGTCAAGACCGATGGCCCTGAGAGTCAGTCACTCAGGCTGCATATTGATGGACCACCTGAGGAACCTGACTTCCTCTTAAGCTTTTAACCAACCAGCCTGTCGTTTAGGAAACAGACTTGTGTTTAATGTGCTTACTACTGAAAAGCCCACACAGAGAATGAAAAGACCTGGAAGGCAATATCGATCCATTTTCCCCACTCCTTTTTAAGTAAAGGAACAGTGTGTTTTGTAAAAATATTTTTGATACGCAGGAACAACCAATGAATCGATAGAAACCAATTATGAGCCTCCCTCCATTATTGTCTAGGGTTTCTTTTTTTTAGGAGTGAAAATTACCTTTTGGGTCTGTGAAACTTTTAAAGTGTTAACAGCTCTATGGTCCTACTTTTTCTTCTCATTCTAGAAACGAATTGGTTGTAACCATGTTTATAATTTTGGGACAACTTGCAAGACAGTAAGATAGCTTAAAATTATCTTTCATGTTGAAAAGGTTTGTAACTTTGGGAATCCAGTGATAGTTGAAATGTAGAATAATATAATTTATATATAAGACTTTATGCTGGTAAGTTCTTAATTAAAAAATTTGCCATAAATATGCTTTTTGGTTGTTTACTTTTGGGTGCTACTTTTCCTTTCATTAAAAGCAATAGTAGAATATTGAAATAATAATTTCTCTTAGGCCAAAGTGAATCAGAACTTTTTTTTTCTTTTAAAGCCCAGTGGTTGCTGAGTTACTAGAGGTTATAACTTCCATAAAGATAATTTTGTACAATTATTTAAAATTTTTCCTTAATCTTTAAGGTATTCCCTACCCTCTTTAAATCAATAATGTTATACTGGGTATAAACCTTACAGTGAAATGTTAATAGTATTTTCTATTTAATAGTTAATAGTATTTGCTAGTTAAAATACTTGCAGGGCAGGGGGGAGAGAAGCATATATTTGAAGTGTAAGCATATTATCTTGGCTGCATTATTAAAAAAACAGTTGCATGGAAAGTTTTACATCTCACTGCAGTTTTATAAAATGAGGCCTACGCATGTATAGATTGATTCTATAGTTAAGTATCAAATGGTGAATGCTTGTGTGTTAGGCAGGGTTCACTAGGGAAACAAAATCAGGACACTTATGATTAGATAGAGAAATTTATACAGCTAGAAGGAATATAATAGCTTATTAGTCCACAGTATAGAAGCCAGTTCATCTCACTTCCATGGAACAGTTAATAGACTGGAAGTTCTTCATCTCACATGGGCTGCCGGGTCCAAGGTCAAGGAAGCAGACAGCGGAGTCTTCCTACAGGTAAGACAAGCAGAGTCTGCCCACAGGCAGCAAACAGCAGGGTAGGTCAGCAACAGTCAGTAGCTCGGGAGCTTAGCGAAGCAAGCCCGGATTGGATATCGAACTCAAAGCAATGCAAGGTGACAGGATCCACTAGCTTCAAGCTCAAGTGCTCTATAAACCAGCATGGCAAGGCAGGTCTCAAAGGAACCTCAAACTCTAGGGACGCGATCGATGGGTTGGCTTGGCCCACAGGTAATGTAGCTCACAGGTTGACACAAAGAACTACCTAAAGCAGCAGCAGGCTGGTCCTATCACCAGAGAGCAAGAGAGAGGAGGGCGGGCCTTGCAGAGCCATTTATCTCTTTGCCCTCCAACCAAACTGCAACCTGATTAATCCCACATGTTCCTGTTGGCCAGGTTGGCACAATAAACTTGTCACAGCTTGTAACCAGTTGTTGTTGTTTTAATCCTAAAACGCCCTGCTCATTTCAACATGCTTGCACTTGAAAATGGATTAAAAAATACTAGGATGAATATGGATATATTGAGTATAAGAATATGCTAGGTCCCAACCCTTGTACAGGGAGCTGTGCCTAGATATTTGGCACAAACTTGCTCCTTTAAAGTCTGCTAAAGTGAGACTGGAAAAAAAGTTATTTTGGTACTGATTTCCATCTGGAAATTCAGGATACCCGAATGAAGAAACCGGAGTACCATCTTTTGGGTTACTTTTTATAATTAAAACTGTCAAGGGAAAATCTCCCCACGTTCATAGTAATGTGTTTTGTTGTGCACATGAGGTCACAAAGCTCAGGAAATGGGAAGTTTGCATTGTGCTTTTTAAGACCTGCATTTGGTTTTTAGCTTAGTGCTTAAGGTTTCATTTACTTAGGAAATGTGAACAAAACTATGAAAGGCCAAGATTTGCAGAAATCCGATTCATATATAAATGGTATGTGGTAATATATGAGCACACGGACTCCTAAATTGTTTTCTTTTTCATTTGGTAAATGTCTAACAAGGTGTATTGGATTAAGAGAAAACCATTCATCCAACTTACAATGTCTACTGGGAGTTTATTTCAAATATAATCTTATGGGTAGATTAACAGTGGGATGCTGGAAAGAAGATGCCATGCAAATATTAGTTTATAAAGAAAGTTATATTGGTTAGAGTCATAATGATAGAGCAAAGGGAATCATGGATAAACTGGGACATTATATATGGGTAAAAAGGGACCCTTGGTGGAAAAATGCTTTGTGCCCAAATACTGACCTTGCACCCAACGAGTAACCTTGAAAAAGAAAGGCTAGGCAGCATGCTCTGTGAGGATTACAGCCAAGAAAGCCCTAGGCTCCATAGCTCAGGGTGCCAAGAGTTGGAATCAACTCAAGGACAATAGATTAGTTTTTAATTGATTAAAGGGTTAATTCACCAATTCTCAAATAAGTATCTAGCAACAGAACTTCACAGTATACAAAGCAACCTCTGACAAAGCTGAAGGCAGAGACAAATTCACATTTGCAGACTTCCATAATTCTTGAATGGAGCCCTGGTGGTGTAGTGGTTATGTATTGGGCTCTTATGCACATAGTTGTCAGTTCAAAACCATCAGAAGCTCTGCTGGGAGAGACTGTCTTTCTACTCCCATAAACAGTTACCATCTCAGAAACCTACAGGGGTCGCTATGAGTGGACTTGAGGGCAGTGAGTGAGAGGTCAGTAGTAGATGGAACTAGCAGGCAGATAATCAACAAGGAAATGCATAACTGAACATCATCAACCAAATGACTCTTATTTGTTGTGGAAATTATTCGACAATATTATCGATATCACATCCAAGCAAAACTTTGATGAAGATAATTTAAAAATAGTTGAAGCAGCACAGAAATAACAGGAAAATGCCAGAAATTCAAGTCAGACTCAGCAGAGGTTGTAGAATGCAGGATACCAGCACTGATATCATAGGGATTGTGGCTGAGACCGCAGAATAAGAAAAATATGTTCACCTGTGTGTTATTGACAGTGCAAAGGCATTCAACTGTGGGATGCATAACATTGAGAAGATAGAGAATTCTAGAACTGTGGGGAATTCCTCCACCATTGAATGGGTCCAAGGGACGGTTGTGTAATTGAGGGTAAATTAAAGGAACCATGAATGAATGTTGATGGGAACCAGAGTAAGGGGGAATGGATTCTCTCACGAATTTATGTAATCCCAGGCAAGCAAGCTGCATCACACACATATGTAACTGGAAAGGGTTGTATTGGAAGCATACACGTTAGGGAGAGGGACAAACTAGGGGTATACACGCAACAGGAAGGGGAGCTACAAGAGGCATACATGTGACAGGAAGGTATACACTCAACAAGAAGGGCGGGTTCTAACCTTGGTTGTCTCTGAGCTGGCTTGACCTTAGGTGTCTCTGAGCGCCAGGGGAACAATCTATGGTCCTTATGAAAAGGAGTGGGCCCACCTTAGGGTGGGACATACAAGACGTCTGATTGCTCAGGGGCAACCTTCAGGCAAGCAGCCTTCAAGCAGTTAACGTTCAAGTGTATATAGCAGCAACCACGTGCTTACAAGAACACCTTATCAGTGGGGAATAACTTTTACTTAGGGGAATGTGACTGGGGTATATCTCCAACCCATGAGCTTGAAGGTAGTCTTCCACGAGTCTGCCTTCCAGACTCAATTATGAGTGTAGAGAATTTGTCCTCATAATCACTTAAAAAATCATTTTATTAGGGGCTCACACAACTCTTATCACAATTCATAATACATCAATTGTGTAAAGCACATTTGTACATTCATTGCCCTCATCATTCTCAAAACATTTGCTCTCCACTTAAGCCCCTGGCATCAGCTCCTCATTTTTTCTCCTCCCCATAATCACTCTTCCTGCTTTCCCACACAGGACACTCAAACGTGCACCTAGGTGCCTATCCTTAGCGCCACAGTCACTTGTGTGAACAGAACAGGAGGAGACTGCCTGATTTAAAAATCAGGAGTCATGTGCCTTGAGAGTTGTATCCAATCACCCTATTCATTCAGTCTGCTGGTGCAGTGCGTAAACATTGGGTGCCGATCAAAAGGCTGATGCCTTGAACTCATCAGCCATCCTGCAGCACAATGAGGCTGACTGCGTCTATAGACATTGTTAGCCCTGGAGACCATATGGAGTAATTCTACTCTGCCCTGGGGTTGCTATGAATTGGAATCATTCCACAACAATGGATTTGGGGGTTCAGTTTAGTCTAGCCAAACCAATATAACCTCTCTGCCATTGAGGCAATACTGATTCAGAATGTCCCTGTACACTAGGGTAAGAGTGTCCCTGTGGGGTCGTGCCCATGATTGCAACTCTGATGAGAATGGAAAGCCTTGCCTTTTCCCTGCAGAGCAGCTGGTGCTTGCAGTTAGCAGCCCGGCATATCATCTTGGCACCACCCGGGCTTCCTATTCAATCTACAGGATGACCACATCATTTAGAGTTGTCGAAGAATGCATGTCAAAGAATGCAGTGCCAGGTTTGGGGGAGACTCCTCAACAACCTGTAACATGCAGATGGCAGCTTTGCTGAAAGAGAAGAGGACCGGAAGGATTTATTGATGAAGATCAAAGACGACAACCTTTAGTGTGCGTTACACATCAACATAAAACAAAAATCTGCAGAAGTGGACCAATAAGCATCATGATAAATGGAGAAAAATAACAAGTAAAAATTAATTTCCTTGGGATCCACAATCATCATGGAAATGGCAGACAGTAAATCAAACTACATGTCCCCATAAATCCCACGTACTAGAAGGTTTCTAGGTTCTTCTATGGATCCCTTTGTCTGCACTTGAACTTAAAGCATAGTTTTAGCTTTTTAAGATTCTGTATTTTAATATTTGGCAGGAAAAGTCTTCCCTACCCAGACCTGGTTCCTCATTTTTCTTTATTTTCTTCTCTGTATGAACTTTTGAGTTGGCAAATTTAATGAGTTTCAAAATCCTGCTTTTGACCCCCTCCCCCCATTTTATTGAGGGCTCTTATAATTCTGATCGCAATCCATACATCAGTTGTATCAGGCATATTTATACATATGCTGCCATCATTCTTTTCTAGACAGTTACTTTCAAATGAGCTTCTGGTATCAGCACCTCTTTCCTCCCTCCTCCCATTATCCTTTGATAGATTATAAATTATTATTTTATTTCCATAGCTTGTGACTTTTATTAAGCTACATTGAATTCACTAATTTGTGGAAGACTGATATATTTATAATACTGAATTTTTTGTGACCAAGCAGTATATTTCTGGTTAGTCTTATATTGTTTTTCAGTGAGGTTTAAAAAAAAAAAGTCTTGCACACTTCTTGTTGGGATTTCCCACCCCAAATTTTAAAAAATGATTCTTGTCTGCATAGGAAAGGGGCTAAGCATTTTCTGAAGAGGAGAAAACACTATCATTTATGAATTCATCTTGGAACTCAAAAGGACCCAGAGTTGGTCAGACCAAATATTCACCACAGGAGCCCTTGGTGATGTAGTAGGTCATGCTCTGTGCTGCAAAACCACGAGGTCAGCAGTTTGAGACCATCAGCTGTTCTGTGGGAGAAAGATGAGGCTTTCTACTACCGTAAATAGTTAAGTGTCAGAAACCCACCGGAGCAGTTCGATCCTGTCCTATAGGGTTGTTATGAGTCAGAATTGACCCGGTGGCAGCAATTGTTTTTCTTAAATATTCATCAGCAAGGATATGTTTACATAAACCACAGTATATCTATACATTGGGTCTACTATTCAGCCTTAAAAAGAATGAGAAAGCTCTCAATCGACTGTTGCAGGTAGAAGGAACTGCAAGCCATCACTAAGATGTTATAAAAGGTTAGAGGTATGCAATGTGTTACGCTGCCTAAGGAGCCAATCCAAACAATGCCTATCTAGTCGATTTGACTCACAGTCCTTTGTAAGGCTTCCAAGACTGTAAATCTTAATGGAAGCACAGCCTCATCTTTCTCCTGAGCAGTGGGTTTGAACTATCTGACCTTGCAGTTCTAGGCCCAATGTTATCCCCCAGTGCCACTGGGCTCCTCTGGCAAAGGAGGAGGAGGAAAAACATTTATACGTACACCCAAAAAAGTTGGAAGGACAGGAATGAAATTGGAGAGTCATGTACAGAAGGCTGTCATCTTGCTTTGATTTTATAGTTAGATGTACTAACAGTATGAGGTACAAACAATATAAATTACTTTGAGAAAAATATAGAAAAGTAAATACCCACGTTTACAGATGTACTCCTCCCAACATTCACAGATTCTGACATCTGTGACTGTTAAACCAAGCGGATCATGTGATGTGCTAAGTGTGGGAAACCCAGGGCCTGGACGGAGTATAACTGGCCAAGATACGGAGAGAGCGCTGTAATGCACATCCTCCAGGAAGGATGTTTCTTCCCAGCTCATCTACCTCCCATAGATGCTAATATAAAGCTGTCCTACAGACACCTGTCTCCGCACATATGCAGTTAAAAGATGCCTATCTCTAAGAGTATTTGCTCCCTTTGTCCCTTATTCTTTTTGATTTTTAAAAATCATTTATTGGGAGGGGGAGGGCTCTTACAAATCTCAATTGTATTAAGCACACTTGTACATATGTTTCCAAGAACATTTCCAAAACATTTTCTTTACTTGAGCCCTTGGTATCAGCTCTTCTTTTTACCCCTCCCTCCCCCACTCTTCCACCTTGTGAATCCTTGATCAATTACATATTATTATTTCGTATCTTACACTATCCAGTCTCCCTTCACTCAAATATTTGTTATTCGTCGCCTTGTGGGGGGCTATATATCCAAGCTTGTGATGGGTTCCCCTTTTCTCCCCCTTCCTGGCCATCCCCCTACCCTCATGATATCGCTACTCCCATTACTGTTCCTCAGGGGTTTATCTGTCCTGAATTCCATGTGTCGAGAACTCTATCTGTACCAATGTGTGTTCTCTGGTCTAACCAGATTTGCAAGGTAGAACTGGGTCATGGTAGTGGGGAAAGAAAGCATTCAGGAATAGTGGAATGATGTGTGTTTCATCGGTGCTATACTACACCCTGGTTGTATTGTCCTCTCCTTGTAACCCTTCTGGTGGGGGATGTCCAATTGTCTACAGATGGGTTTTGCGTCTCCACTCCAACCCCACCTTGTTCACATCAATATAATTGGTTTGGATCTTCTGATACTTGATCCCATCAACACCTCATGATCACACAGGCTGGTGTACTTCTTCCATGTGGGCTTAGTTGCTTCCCAGCTAGATGTCCGCTTTGTTTAATTCAAGCCTTTAAGACCCCAGGCATTATATCTTTTGCTAGCCAGTTACCACCACTTTCTTCACCTATTTATCTACCCATTTTGTCTTTAACCATCATGTCTGGAAGGTGAGTATCCAAGAGTGCCAGCTTATTAGAACAGTATGTTCTTGTGTTCAGGGAAGCCTTGAGTAGAGCACCAGTCTGTCTACTATCTTAATACTTAACATATAAATATATGTACACTGACTTCTATCCCTATCATTATAAATTAATATATTTACATGCCTATAGCTACACCTCAATAAGTAGCTTTTGCTTCCTAGTTTTTTGCTCTATTTCCTTACACCTTCTTGTCCCACTATCATTCATGCTCACCCTCCATTTGGCTCCCAGTAATTCCTTCAGATACATTGCACTTGATCAAACCCCACCAGACATCCTATGCTCTGCTCACCATCAATTTTAGATCTCTTGTAGTTCCCTTATGCCTGAGCTTGTTGGCTCCCCCTCCCCCTCTCAACCCCTTCTTTCCTATGTCCCCCTGGAACTACCAGTTCCATTGTTTTCTCCTGCCTAGGTTATATAGATATTGTGTTAGTCTGGGTAGACAAGAGAAATAAATCCAGAGACTCATATGTATAAGAGAGAGTTTTATGTAAAGGGTAATTGTACATTAAAAAGCATCCCAACCCAGTCCAGTCCAAGCCCATATGTACATTATTAGCTCATATGTCCGATATCAATCTGTAAAGTCCTCTTCAGACTCACGAAACACATGCAATGATGCCAAATGCAGGACAATCACAGGTCAGTGTGTGGGAAGTCTTTGGATCCAGTGGCTTTGTAAGCATCTCAGCGCTGGCAGGGGTCTCAGGTGGCAACTCCAGTTCCTAGGGCTGCATCAGAGTAGGTCCATGCAGTTTCTCAGGGATGTCTCGCAGGAAGTGAGCGGAGAGAGTGGTGTCTCCTGCCTCCAAGAAGGAAATCCAGGATTTCCCAGAATTCTCAGAAGGCCATACCCACACAGAGGCCTCATTGACTATGATCTGTTTGACAGGCTACACTCCACCCCTGCACTCAATCCTCAAATTGACAAACGATTTATATACCTTATATACTCATGGATAAGCCGAGTTTTCCAGCACATTTTAAATCAGTGTTTGTGGTAACACTAGGTGCCTCGGCTGATATTTGGGTCGACTTATACTCGAGTATATAGGGTAACTACCACAGACAGAGCGAAAGGGAAAAAAGCTGGTAAGTAGTTGCAGGTCTGTCTGTTGACCCTTATGAATGTTTTCTGATCAAGTCTGATGAGGTGCCAAGCCCTGTCCCCCAGGTCAGAAGTCTATTTTCAGGATTCCTTGGGGACTTTGTTACTTTGCTTCCCTGTTGTTTGCCTTATCCTCTTAATTTTTTTAAATTGGGGGCTTGTACAGCTCTTATTATAGTCCAGACATACATCGTGTCAAGCACATTTTTACATTTGTTGCCATTTTCAAAATATTTTCTACTTGAGCCCTTGGTATTGGCTCCTTCCCGCCGCGCCCCCTTCCCGTGTGTCCCTTATTCTTAAGGAGTAGTTTGTACCTCCTTGTCTCTTTTATGCCTGGTACACCGTCCTTGAAGTCCACAAGGGCTTGGAATATTTCATTTAGTACATTGCCCATTAGTTTGCTGTGATGCCTGCCTGCCTCATGAGCTAGATGAACCCATTGTTAAATAAACTCGACTCTTCTCCCCCTTCGGGCTTCTCCTGAGAATAGCGTGGGGGCCCCTGCTTGGCTCTCTGTCTTCTTTGTCTTCTGGAATTGCTCAGGTCGCTGCACAGGCTGTCCACCTGTGTGGCTGGACTTAAGTATAGATCCCTAGAGTCCATCCATCTACCGGGACTGCTACTCAGGAGGCTCATCCCCAGGAACTGAGCTGCTGTGAGCATACTTTAAATGTGCTAGCTAAAGCTGAGCATTTTGGATAGTTAGGTGGAAGCCCTGCTAAATTAGGAAGACCCGCCTTTTGGTGGTCACTTGAAGTAGGATGGGGGAAAATGAGTTAGCTTGTGGGGAGCCTTGAGTCGATTCGGGCTCATAGCAACCCCATGTGGTAAGAGCAGAACTGCCCTGTAGTGTTTTCTTGGACATAATTTTTATGGAAGCCAATTGCCAGGCGGAGCTCTTCTAGCGCACATCTTTCAGTTGGCAGTTGAGCACTTGTTCTTTGTGCCACCGGGGCTGCCATTGTGCTAGTGGAAATATGAAATGGAGTAAGCTCTTTGGAGGACAATTTGGTTTTATTAATATTGAGAAGCACTATCTCTTTGGCTTCGCAATTCTACGTCTAAAATCTTTCAGATATATTGGTGTGTGCAGATGTGCTGAATAAAAGTGTTCACAATACCAGGCTTAACAGTGAACTAACCTACAGGGGAAGCTCTGAGAACAACCGAAGTGTGTAAGTCGTAAAACTTCAAACACAAATGTTTCCACTGTGTAAAATGTGCGAACAGATGTATAGAATATGCCAAATAATTAGTTGCCTATATGTCGCCAGTAAAAAGAAACAGCTTTTATATGAAAGATGATCTTATGTGAGGTAATAATAACTTCTAAAAAATAATAGCAAGTTATATAAGACTTAGCTGTTGACAAGTTTCTTTGACAATTTCAGCATTCTGTTTCACTAATTTATTGTGATGTCACCATTTTCATCTTATTCGCATTTTCTCCTTCCTTCAAGATTGTTAGTTGTTTCTTAGTTTTGCTAATTGTTTCAAAGAACTAGATCCCTGGTGACACAGTGGTGACAAGCTTGTTTCACAGTGTGAAACCACCAGCCACTCTGTGGGAGAAAAATGGGGCTTTCTATTATCATTAAACAGTTAGTCTCGGAAACTCACAGGGACAATTCTGCCCAATCCTACAGTATCTCTATGAGCCAGCATCAACTCTATGGCAGTGAGTTTGGTTTGGTTCAATGAATCAGCTTCTTAGCTTGTTCATTTTTTCTAGTTTTTATGTTTTTAATTAATATCTGCTCTTTACGATTTCTTTACTCCTGGTGATTGACTGTTTCACGTGGTAGTTTTTAAACAATGTGTTCTTCAGTTTTCGTGTATTTTATTTTTTGCCCTTTGTGGGAAACTGAGGACCAGAGAGTGTATGCAGACAAACTCTCTATGGTCATAATTAAGAAGCCAGGGAAGCTAGGACTCTGGTGGAGGGAGGCCTTCACATTTTTGAGTTGGAGAAGAGTACCATTAACATTCTCCTAATTAAAAATTATCACCAAAATATGCTCCCACAGATGAGTCACTCAGGGTTCAGTATAGCAACAATGAAACTCAAAATTTTCCTCTAGTTCTTAAACGCCCCCCCCCCCAATTATCATGATCCCAATTCTACCTTGCAAACCTGGCTAGACCAGAGGATGCACAGCGGTACAGTTGGGATCTGAAAACACAGGGAATCTAGGACAGATGAACCCTTCAGGACCAACGGTGAGAGTGGCGATACCGGGAGGGAAGGGGGTGTAGAAAGGGGGAACTGATCTCACGGATCTACATATAACCTCCTCTCTGGGGGATGGGAAAGCGGGTGAAGGGAGATGCCGGGCAGTATAAGATAAAATAAATTATTAAGGGTTCATGAGGGAGAGGGGAGCAGAGAGGGAGGGGGAGGGTAAAAAGGAAAATTTTGAGAACAATGAGGGCAATGAATGTATAAGGGTGGTTTACAAAATTAATGTATGTATGGATTGTGATGAGTCCCAATAAAATGATTTATATAAAAACTATGGTCCCACAATAGTGTTACCTCTTAGAAGCACATGGCTGATTACCACTGGGTGGTGGGCTGGTCCCTACAAATGGGGCATAGGAACAGGGACTGAGTGAAAGTTTCGCAGAGGAGAAATTACCTTACACAACATTTGCATAACCCCATCAGACTGTAAAGTGAATTGGGGGGATTATTTGGAGGTGAGAATCCAGTTGGGGGATTTGCAATGTATATTTAAACAGCATAATGTGGCCAGGGGAAAGTAAATATAAAACTTACTGTATTACTCTCACCCACTTACGGAAAAACAAACAAAACAACAACAAAAAACCCAGTGTGTCAGTAACAAACAAAAAGATGCAAGGTTTTCTACAAGTAGTGAAAAAGTAGGGATTATAGACCTTCTCTATGTGGAAATATGTTAAAAATATTCTTAGAACCTCTGCAGACAGGAATTAAGAGGATAATCAAGGTAGTGAAAATTCTTGTGTGAGTCATCCAAACTTGGAAAAAATTGCTCTGACTACCTTGTTTCCCCCCAAATAAGACAGTGTCTTATATTAATTTTTGCTCACAAAGAGATGCTAGGTCTTATTTTCAGGGGATATCTTATTTTTCCATAAAGAAGAATACGGTACACATTTATTTTTTATTAAGAGACCTCATACTTCCTACCATCCAGAGCCTGCTGCCATAGTCCAGAGTTACAGTAGCTTTGGGAGGGGGTTTTTATTTTCGGGGAGGTCTTATTTTCAGGGGGATGCCTTATATTTCAGCAAGAGGCAAAACTGTAAATGTTAGGCAGATAGGCAGGGGTGGGATGTCCATTGACGCATGTCCAAGAGAGCCAAGCACGAGAGAACAAAAGCCTAGGTTTTCCCACCGATGGATGGGCATGGGTGGGCACTAATCCTGGATTGGCCCACCTGGGCCAGGTGAATTCAATCCAGCCAATAGGGTCAATCTGGGGTTGTCCACCACGCCTCCCCCTGTGAAATCCTTAAAAAGGCAGGAGCCAGGGGGAGAGGGGAAAACGAGAGGAACTGGGAAGAGAACTTGAGAAAGAACTTGAGATGGTCCTTTTCGGAGGAAAACTTGGGAGAGAGATCCTTGGTGACCCTGAGCAGTCTCTGCCAGGCCGCATGGTCAAAGGAATCCTGTGGGTGCCGCATAAAACCTGAAGCTTCTTTGAACTCTCATTAAATTCACTTGGATCACGAGCCAGGCTTCAGCGTGAATTCTTTCTTGTGCGGAGCCAAGGACTGAGGTGTAACTCTAGCCCAGAGAGATAGATCTTACATAAGTAGGTCTTATTTTCAGGGGATGTCTGACTTTCGGTGAAACAAACTCTATGTTTGTTTATTAGCTGAGGCAGTATTAGAAGAGACTGGAAGAATACAATCTGAGTCCAAAGAGAAACTCAAGGTCAATGTGTCTGCCTACCCTGAGGGCTGCAGCCCCAAGCAGCTCAGATGCCAAAAACAACAAAGGAATAGTGCAAAAGATAAAGGTGCTGCACTAAGCAGTGCAGCAAAGCACATTACTTTCAGAACAGAGAGAAGTAGCACAAAAGGAAAACTTTAAAGACAGACCAGAGAGAGGATGTTTTGTTGTGGAGCGATTGGACATTTTAAAAGGAGTGCTGGCAGCGCCCTGTGGCAAGGGGCGGGCTCAGACTGGCTGGCAAGACTGGTCTTTGTTCTCGCTGCTCTAAACTTAACTAGCCAAGGAAAGGTTCAAGAGCGCTCCCAGCAGTCTGCCTCCCTGGGAGATGGACGGCAGAGAAGGGGGGGAGGGAGACTCCGGATAGGGCAAGATATGACAAAATAACAATGTATAAATTACCAAGGGCACAAGAGGGAGGGGGGAGCAGGGAGGGAGGGGAAAAAAAAAGAAGACCTGATGCAAAGGGCTTAAGTGGAGAGCAAATGCTTTGAGAATGATTGGGGCAGAGAATGTGCAGATGTGCTTTATACAATTGATGTATGTATATGTATGGATTGTGAAGAGTTGTATGAGCCCCTAGTAAAATGTAAAAAACAAAACAAAAAAAAACCGGAAAAGCAGGGGTAAAGCTTTTGTTCAGGAAATCAGGCGGAAGTACTGGAGGTATGCAGATTGTTAGTGAAGTTGTTAATTGTGATTACTAAAAGCTGTAATGAAACCTGAACCCCCTGGTTTGTAAAAGGGGAGGTCACAGAGGCCAATTACGTTTGCTTCCTCACAGGTAAAACAGACACCACCCAGGAGGGGGCACCGGGGAAATCTGACTCCCCTGGAAGTCACGGAGTATTTTGGAAGGCAAGTGCATCCCCGCGTGGAATCAGAAACGGAAGGAGAAACGTTTTCAGAACTTTCAAATTCAGGATATGTCGTCACTCCCTAAGTTATCCACAATGGCCTAAGGCCCACCCAATAATCACCCTAGAATCCAAAATGGAGGGAACAGGAATTAACCCAGAGAAGAAATGGCAAGATCCTGGGGTGTACAGGACCTCAAGGACAATACAGTTTGCGACTGTAGTCACTCTTGTAAACTTACGGGGGGAAAGATCTGTTTCATGAGTTAAAAAAGCAGCTTAATAAATTTATTAGAAAAAAAAATTTAGTCCTTGGAATGTGTTCAGAAAGCTCAACAGTGCCACCTTGAGTCAGTTTTAAAATTTTCGCTTCTCCAAAGCAAAGCTCCGGAACATTCCAACCGACCTGGTCTATTTTAAACTGGGCAAAGTGCCTGACATTACCAAGATTAAAACAGAAGGGGAGATGACGGGCAATACTATATCTAACAAACGTTAGTCTTTTAAACTCATTTTTTCCCTTTCCTTCCTAAAATTTCTGACAAAAATAGGGTGGATAAGTACATTTCTGCCCCGACAGAAAAAGCTGAGCTGGAGACAATGTGGCGGAACAAGAACAGCGTTTGGGACACCGGGTTGTTAATTGCCTTTGGGAGAGGCTATCTGCTTTGTATTTTAGCAGGCAGACTCCTTGGTGTAGAATATGGCCAGGAAGAGAGAAGCCGCATAACGTCGGGGTTGGGAAGACAGCCAAAAAGACCTCTTTCCTTTTGCTGAAATTACCCCAAACATAAAAAAAGACACCAAAGATTCATGAGAATGGCAATTGTTGCCTTTCTGGGACTTATAATAATTTCCACCATCGTTGATGTTGCCCGAGAAGCAATCCAGGATGTGTCATCATTTCTTATGCAAAAGTGACTGGACTTCAACAGACTGTCCATTTGCAACACGATCAAAATGTGGACTTACATCAATTGATGCTTAAAATGAACTGGAACATCATATATTTTTGTGTAACCTTACATTGTGGGACTTTAATTAAACATCACTTGCTGGAATTTAAGGAAATGTCATTAGATAATTCAATCAGCTAAGAAAATGTTTCATCCAAAGTATTTTGCATAGTTTAGATTCTAGTGTGACTGTGTTGCTTGTCATTTTGTCTTTGCATTCGCATGCTGTTTCTATAGAAGGCTAGTCCCATAGAAAAGAGCCATGTCGCCTTTGTAGTCCTTTGCAATTTTTAAGGGGGGAATGTGGGAAACGGAGGCACGGGAAGTGTGTATGTACAAATCCTCTACACTCATAATTAAGAAGCCTGGGAGGCCAGGAGTCTGGTGGAGGTAGGACTCTGTATTTGTGAGTTGGAGAAGTCTCAGTCACGTTCTCCTAATTAAAAATTATCCCAAAGTCCTCCCACAACAGTGCTACCTTAATGATACCTCTTACAAGCACATGGTTGATTACTATGCAGCCAGCAGGCCCTTATCTAGAGGGGCAGACACGTTTCTATTGTTCGCCCCACACAGGGACAGTCAACTCTCTTCTGCCTGCCCCCAGTGCTAGTGTTAGCTTTCTCCTGCAAAGAGCCCAGGGACAGCGAAGGTTAAGATACTGACCACCTTGTTAAGTATGTGATTGGTGGGGCTTGCTAGCTCCAAGAACAGATATCTATCTGTTGGAAAATATATTCTCTGGCTCCTAACTCCTCGGGAGATGAGCCCATGCAAGCCTTGTCTGTGGTCTCTTTATTTTCCTTTCAAGTTGCACAACCGCCCCTTAGGATTCATCTGGTTGTGGGCTGATCCCCACAGCCCTTGTTCTTCCCGTTGCTTTCTAATGTGACAGCATGATGGTCCCAGAAAACGGATGATCAAGTGTATTTTAAAATTATGGCGTGCTTTCTGTCTGAACATACATTCTAGTTGATGGAATATTCCATCTGCACTGGAAAAATAACACAGACTGGTATGTGGCGTGCTCTTTGTTGCTGCATTTTGCTGTTTTGTGAGATTTCTTCTTCTTGCATTTGTGTCGAGTTCCTTTCATTCGAGGATTTTCTTATAATTTTTTTAATTTGTTGCAATTTTTTTACTATTTTTTTTATTTGAGGTATCTTTTCCACTTTTCTTTGGTTTACCTTTTATGTTATTTTATTCCCATTTTTGAAATTAAGTCCTTTTCTTTTGTGAACTACTTTATCTGTTGAATGTTTTGTATCTACAGTTTTGTTGATATCTGTCTTCTCTGGTTCCGTTTTTGGTCTTAAAAATTTTATTTAAAATTTAAAAAAGTATTATTTCCAGGTGGTGTTGTCTTATATACTGTCAGATTCTTCTGCTATTGTTGATCATCTGTCCAAAGTGCTCCCATTTTTTTCAAAACCATTTTATTGGGAGTTAATACAGATACATAATTCTATAGTTTAATCACATCAAGCAGTATTTTACAATTGCTACCACTAAGTGCTCCCAATACTTTTAATTTCAAAACCACTTTATTGGGAGTTCATGTAGATACATAATTTCATAGTTTAACCACATCAAGCAGTATCTTACAATTGCTACTACAAATCCACTTCTAAACATTTTCCTGAACTCCTTGACTCCCTGTCAACACCCCTTGGTCTTGGTTTGACAAATTTCTCCTTGTCTGGAAATACCCTTAATTTTCCCTTGAGGGATACATTTACTAGCTATAAGATTACTGGTTGGCAGTTTTCTTTCAGGGTTTTATATATGTTACTCTATTGTCTTTTTTGCCTGCATGCTTTCTGCTGAAAAAAACTTGAGCTTGTACAAGTTTTCCTTTGTAGATGAGTGTTCCTTTTTCCTTGGCTTTTCACAGGATTCTTACAGATTTTCTACACTGGGAAATTTGACATTCTGCAATGTGTTTATTTTGGGGCCCATCCTGTTTGGTGTTCTCTCAGCTTCTTGAGTAGTATTTTCTCCTCTTTCACGGTGTTAGGAAAGTTTATTTTTTTGTGACTTCCTGCCCCCTGCCCCTTTCTTCTTCTGGAATCCCAATGGGACACACTTTGTTCCTCGTGATATCACCTCACATAACTCTTTCCCCATGCTCTTAGTTGACTGTTCCAAACGTGTGTGCTCAAGTGGGTTGTCTTCATCTTAACTTGGCGTTCCATTACATTTTCAGCTGCTATACAAATTGATTTATCATCCTAAGTTTAAATGAGAACTCAGACTCACACAGTACAGGATGAGACAAAAATATTAAGGAATACTTGAAAAAGAATGAGGCATTAAGGGACTTCGGAGGGAAGCTGGTAGCTAAGCTAGTTGGTTACACAGAGCGCTGCTAATCACATGGTAAGTGGTTCCAATCTACTAGTCACTGTGCAGTCTTTAAAATAAAGGTTTGGGAACCTTAAGGGGCAGTTCTTCTTTGTGTATAGTTATTGTGTGTTAGAATCAATTAGATGGCAGTGAGTTGTTTTAGTTTAGGAGGTTGTGCAATACATACAGAAATTACAAGCTGGACACTACAAAGTCAGAACATAGCCTAAGAAGAGTGGACAATAAAAAATAGAAAAGGTACATATAGAGAAGATGTGAGGGTAATTTTGGGTGTCGAAAATGCAAGACTTCATAGAGTTTTCATAAATATTTTGAGGATCTACATTTTTCTTAAAATTAAGCAGTTAACATTTTAGAACATATTTTTTTCTAGAATTCAGTGAGTAATTCATGTCAAATGTTTCAGACGTGTGATTGACTCCAAGCTTCTTCCTAAGAAAATTCTTCTTTTGAGAGCTTCTGTGCACAGGTGGCAAAGTTGTACCATCTTATAACAAGACAGGAACATCATTCTTCTGATTTCTTTTTCTAGTAATTCCAGAGCTGTTTTATCTTGAGAATGTTCCTTTGGATTTGGGCACTGTTCACTTGTTTGTGCCAATTTTTCTTGGTGACTTATAATGGACTGTTATCTCTGTGCTGTTAGGGGAGGGTGGGAGGCTGGGTCACGTGAGGATAGTTGAGAGGATTAAGAAAAACCACAAAAGAGAAAGAGGAAGAAAGGAGAGAGAAAATGAGGAAATGGAAAGAAAAGCAATAAAAAATGTTTAAGACAAAGTGCTGTTTGATATCAAACCTCAGCCCAGGCCTTGCAGCAGGTGTAGGTGACCCACCTCAGGAAAGGCAGGGCGCCAGGGTGGCCTGGGAGCTCATGTTGGCAGAGTGCATCGGCTGGGGCTGATGATGTGCCAGTGGCTGGGGCAAGGAGGGAACAATGGTGGCTGACAGCGGTGGGCAGTGTGCAGCAGCAGCTGCCAGCGGTGCTGCTTCATTATAGAGCCCAACAATGCTTTCTCTTGGTATTTTGGCCTGTTACTGGGGTGACTTGGGGCACTGATTCCGAACATTGTATTGGGTATTGCATTCAGAAGAATGGCGTTCCATGGTGGAGAAAGGTAAAAATAGGCAAGGTGGAAACTTTACAACATCTTAATAATAAAGGAGTTTGAACTCTGACAGATTCACTTTGTGTTTCAGAACATTCGAATCTGTGCAGTTCAAAATTCAATAGTCGATGACTCATGGTAACCCTACTAGGCAGAGTGTAACTTTAGTGGGTTTCTGAAGCTATAAATCCTTTTGTGGGCAGAAACCTAGTCTTTCTTTTGCAGAGGGCTGGTGTGCTTAGACAGCTGACCTTCTGGTTAGCAGTCTAATATAACCCTCTATGCCACCAGGGCTCCTTATTTATTTAGTGTACAGTAACTATTTTTTTTTAAAAAGTAACTCTTATTTTTGGCCCCATTTTCAGACAACAAAGTAGAGCTGCCTGCCATTCAGTTCTTAAGAACGGTGAAGTGCTACTTAGGGAAAATCCCAAGTTCTTATAACTTGCACTTGGTTCTAATATCTTTGGATCAAAGGACAGACACCATGTGAAGTATAACTGTGTCTTTGGAGTTCTGTTTTCTGAGGCATCCTGGGAACTGCAAACCCAGTGCTCACTTCTGCTGGGGGCTCTTAGGAGCAGCCATCTCCTCTCCGGGGAGGAGCACTGTAGCAAGTCGGAGTTGCCCTTGTGGGTGTCTGACATCTGGTGAGGGAACCACCGCACAGTCAAGGTAAAACATCTGAATGGAAAACCAGGCTGCTAGATGGTTTTTCCCAAAATGTAACTACAAATGGTAAAAATCCAAAGCACCAGATTAGCTACAGTTTAAATTAGTCCTGGAAACAGAGGAAAAGAGGACCACCAGAGTCAAATAACCAGATAGTTCCAGATAAATGGGAAACTTTACGGTAGTGAATTCTATTCCTGCTTAAGGGCTACATCAAAGACATCGAGATGAGCAGCAGCACAGGCAGGGCTGACCTGGTTCAACAGTTTATTGGCATCTTCCAGTCCAGGAAGTTGTTAACAAACATAGATATGGCCTGTGAGGGTACAGCCTCCCCACTCTTTCTAGCCATCAGCACAGAGACTCACAGCAAATCCTTATCTTCACAAAAGAAATACTAACTCACAAACAACTTCAGGACTGGGACACTTTACATATAACAGACAAATCTTTGACACACATTCTGTAAACAAATTAGCATGCACTTGTGTTCATGCACTTTAAAATTGTAACGTTTTCAATTTCAAAAGACTGATTAAAAAAAGCGCTATTAAACCAGTAAGTTAAGACAAAACACGGTTTTACTGTGATGAAATAAACATATTCCCACTCCTAGTAGCTCAGTACTGCAGGTAATATAAAAATGGAGAAAACCTCTTACCAGTTAAAATTAGAACCCTTTGTAGATCTGAAAACTCTAATAAAACATGTTTGATATTTTCCAATAAACTCTGAGGACAAATCTGATAAATGGAAACCCAAGCACTCGGCTTATACAAGCCTGGTCTGCCTTGTGTGGAGGCCTGGTGTGGGGTCTCTGCACTTCATGGACCTCAGCTGCACCAGGGCATGAAGTGTGACACCCACTGTGTCTACCCCTCCAGGCCTGTCTCGAAGATTCAATGAGATACTAGACGTGAGAGTGTATTAAGTTTGAAAAACGTCATGTGCCGTCCACGCTTGATTACAGACATTTCAACTGACAGCAGTCAAATGAGGTGCTTGCTAAAAACGAAAAACTGTTTAGCCAGTTCTCCTTTAAAATGTAAAGTCTATACTTCAACAAGAAGCCAGAAACGGTGCAAAGTAGAAGATGCACTTGGCGGCTATATTCTCTGAACAGGGCTTTTCTGGATATGAAAGTATAATTCTCATTGCTCAGATAGTTACAGTTTAGAAGAGCAGGTAAAAATAAGCATAAACAAGCTGAATAGAGTATTAAAATTTACAACTTTTAGATGAAATTGTTTAACCTTAAAATTTGGTATGAAAAGGTTTGGTTTTTTTTTTTGCCATTTCTGTACCCCTTTGAAAAGGCATTAAAAATGTTTTTTTAAGTAGGTTTCCAAGTTGTAATTAGAGATTTGTCTGGCTTCTGCTCCTACATCGGGCCTGGTCAGTTGTGAATGCACCTGTGTATTAATAATTATTTAATATATTTCATGCCTTATCATTTGACTCATCACACAATAGGACCGCTGCTGATACATGCCCGGGTCTTCAAAGCAGAGTTCTAGAGACTATTTTATCAATGGCTTCTTCAAGTCCTTAGCCACCTGATTGTACATCGGCAAATTATATTGAGATGGAGAACATGCTTGCCCACAGGCCATGTTATAAAGGGTGGAAAGCAGTCAATTTAAGAATGTATAAATGGGATTCCCTGAAAATAATAATTAAGCAAAAACCCCCTGCAGCTTAAATAGTTAAAGCTCTCAACCCTGGAATCAACATAATTGGGTAGCTATGTCCTACTGCAGCTAACATTAAAAAGGAATATACTGGAATGTTCCGCCCTGGGTGTTGTTCGCCTTCCCCCAGAGGAAAGGCTTGAGGACTGCACAAGAGCATTCGGAGATTCTGCAGAAAAGCTGCTTGTGCTTGATAGATGGGCTGGTAATACCAAGCATTGCCCCAGGTCGACGACGACGGATTCTGCTTACAAAGACTGGGAGACAACAGCTCCTGGGATCATTTGCCCCCCTCCTATGTGCCAGGCATTTGATACAGAGGAGGTCCACGGACCTATAGAGATCAATGTGATCAATATCCAAAGAGAGGTTAGGTGCATGAACTCAGGGAGCAGTGTGCTTGCATATGTATGTTTAGGGAGGGGTGATTAGAAATAGCTTCTTAGTCGCTAGAGCAGCTTTATGGGTTTTAGTTGGACACCGGGGCTTCAGCCTGACAGCCTTGGGGCGCAGGCTGGTGTACTGTAGGGGAGGGAAGCACAGTCCATGCAAAGGCACAAAGACGGGGGAAATGCAAGGGCCATTCCGAGAATGGCCTATGTCCTATCAAAAGCACCATTTTCCACAGGAAATGGGATAATACGAGAGCTCGGTACATATAGTTAGGGCCACCGAAATTGATGTGATGATCTTTCTGGAAAAGGGAATAATGGGATAACATATCACGAGAATTAATCACATCTTACAATTTCCCATTCAATACAAAGTTATTTGAGGGCTTTCCACAAAACATAGAGAACTTAGCATTTTACCCTCATGCATAATAGGTAGCCCTTAATATTTAGTATACATAATTGTTTCTATATTTTGGAATGTAAAATTCTCAGAAATTTACAAGTTTTTCGTAAAAATAAAAATGAGTTTACATGAAAAAAGTAGAGGTTACTAGAGCATCAGCTTATTTTCCTTCAGTTTCCTACGAAAGCGTAACGACAATGTCCTCCCCAGCATGCATGCACTGTGGTCTTGGGGAGCCCCCCCCCCGCCGGCTAGCGGGAGGGCTCAGAGGTGGGTGCAGCAGAACCGCCCCATGCATGGCGCTGCCGAGGCTGCAAGCATTAAGGAAGAGGGAACTGCTGTCTTTACAGTGAAACAGATTCAAACAGAACACAGGTATGCTGAGATGATTTAAATTAGGTAGACCTTATGGTGCTGCCCTGGCTGGGTGATGTTCAGAATTATCTAACCAGTAGTACATGGGCACCAAGCCCCTAAAACTAGCTCACATGCTGGCTGCCCATCCTGCTGAAGGTTGCTCTGGACAGGCACTAGCCAGGTACATGTTGACATACCACCTCCTCCAGTGCTCCAGCAAGTGCAGTTTGATTCTGCAATACATACCAAAAGTCAATTTTATATGACTTTAAGATAACACTAACCATTCTTGGCTTTATAACAATGTCTTGGGAAAAAAATCCCACAAGTAAAGTGATTACAGATTTTAAAAAATTCTTATTACCTGAAGAATACTGAACAACTTTGGGGTGAAATGACAGATGTCTCAGATGTTTTCAAACCATACAGCATAAAACAGGAGAGGTGGATTGGCATATTGTCTCATAAATGCTGAAGTTAATTTATATTAGCAATTCATTACAGTAGTTTGTGTATACGTGAAAATTTCCACAATACAAAATATGAAAATACATAAAAACTACTAAAAAAAGATCGCTCATCACATGACTTTCTACCAGTAAGAAGTATTACCTGGCCACAGCAAGTGATGATGGCTCAGCCTGACTTCCTTCTTACTGAAACCTGTAGATCTAATGTTCTCAAAATTCTGTAACATTCTAGAAACAATTTTGTGGAAGTTCCTATAATTAGGAAGTAATAAATAACACATTGGACAAGCTCAGATTATATGAGAGTAAGTAAAAAAAAGTATGCTAGTAAGGTTCCAGGTCATCTGTGCATGTTTTATTCCCAACAAAATGTGTTTGCATGCCTCTGCAGTCGGCGGATGGCTGTAGAAAAGTACTCTCTGAAGCACACTCGTCTGAGGCTCATCAGGGCACCTCCAAAGGGGAAAAAAAGCTTTTTGTCCCACGGAAAAGCACGACTTATATGTCTGTGCTACTACCAACTTTGTAACATAATTCAAGGGCGCATCTTTCCAAATCAGTAAAGCTTTTGAACAAGTTCACAGGAATTGTGCCCCATACAAAATGACATCTTAAAGATGGATGAAAACTTTTAAGGAAGGTAGGGAAGACATTCAACATGCTCAACATGAGCTAGGAGAGGGAAGACTGTCAACCTTGATGAATAAAGAAACTGAGGCTGAAGTCCAGAGTCTGTTGGAAGAAACTGTAGAATTGCCCAGCTTTCTCCCGTGGACGGGCTGCAGGGTTTGCAACGATCACCTTTCGATCAGCGACCAAGCTCTGAGCAAACACTGCAATCAAGCTTTCTAGACAACCACTCGATCGTGATGCTCCAGCTTCATTTAGATGATGGTTTGTAAACAGATTAAGTTACAATTTCAGGGCTAAATGGACTTCATCATCTTTTTCTGGGAAGACTGAAGATTTACTTTTCTTAGAAACAAAACAAGAGCTTCCTGAAAACTTAGTAAATAATGGGAAATGTGCACATACCATTTCTTACTAGTTTGACTGATTCCAAATAACCTCACCTCAACTGTTCCCCAAGGCAATAGCAACCTGACCTTTTACAGTTTATTTCTCCAGCAGCAAAGGCTGTGGAATGACGCGTGATACCTGTGGCTAATGATAGGCCCATTTAAAGATCAGATTTAAATTTCTCTCTCTCTTTTTAATTCTTACTTTCGTTAGCATAGACATGCTCCTTTCTCAGGCAAAAATTTATTCTGAAATACGTAGCTGGCAAAACCATTGTAAGACATTCCATGAACAACTCCTCCAGTGAGATCCAAGAAGTAGTTCAGCCTGAGAATATGCTTTAGATTCTAACTTTTCAAAATAAGGCATTAAAAAAAAGGAAACTTAAAATAAACAGATACATACTGAAATGCTTATCAAAGTTACATCTCAGAGTGTACATTTGCCTCTGTGCTGTTGATTAAAACAAAACAACAAAAGCAACAGGCAACATCTACGAAAAGTCGGCGTGCCATTCATTCTGCAGCTACCGTTTCAGAATGAAACAAAGTGGGGAAATACATGTAGCACAAAGAAAGCACTCTGACCTTTTGCACTGATTTCAGCTTTAAAGCATTCCATTACATAGTTCTTATACTGGTGTTTAAAACACTAGAACAAGCCTCTGCAATCTAATACATATTTCAATATAGCCGACGTGAACTTTGAACAGATCAACTTGTTAAATGCAATAAGGCATTAGAGGATTCAGCAAAACCAAAAAAGAAATTGCTTAATGACGGGTATCTTCTAAACTTTAGCTTTCTTTAAAATGAACATAAAATAATAAAGGATTTTAAAAAGTGATGCTATGGAGTTGAATACCGGAAAAGAACATAATAGTAAACAATATATATTCTAGCACGGAGTCAGGCAGATCAGCAAATTAGCAAAGAGCCGAGCAGCTCCAAGTCTAACACATTTTCTCAACAGGTGAAATTGCACACGATGTTTGGGTAAAGGTAAGAGAGTCCTTAGCACTGGATCATCCTGCCTCGAACAGGGCAGGCACTCAAATGTCTATTTCCTGAATTGACCTGGAGGAAGATACTTTGAAAGCAAGACAGAGCTGGACAATATAGTTAGTTGAAAAAAATAAAATAAAAATTTCATTTTATTTTGTTACGTTAATGAATGACTCCTGATGTAGTATTTCAAGTGTGAATCACATAAACACCATAGAGAATGTAGCAAACAGAGTTAAATAAGAAATGCACTGGCCATCAACGCCAGAATCTTTGACTAGCAGGTCATCATAAGTATAACCAATTGTGCAATATAATTGACATGATGATAAAAGCACACCTCACAATTAACAAGCTTTAGTTCATGTGATTAAAAACCAATTAAACGGCATTTGGTACAGCATTCTGTTATATCATACATCATATACCATGCTGTGGAGACTTACTGGGCTAAAATATATACAGTACAAAGTCATTTTTCAAACTAAAGGTAAAAGGGAAAATGTGGAACAAAAAGTTTTACATACATGTATACATTTAATGGTATTGTCCATTGAGTCAGATTTATTATACAGTTTGCTGTGCCATGTCTGATAGCCTTCATAAAACCCCAAATTATTATTCCCCCATAAAGATCTACTTCGGAAGAGTAGAAAAAAAAACGGTGGTTAAAAAAACAAACTTCAGATTCTTCGAATTCCAACAGTTGTGTCCCAAATACCATTGTATGTACACCTAAAAAATATTAAGAAAAATTAGAAATATGTATAATTACGAATGCAAAAATAAGTCCAGTTTATAGACCAAAAGGGAATGAAATAACATGACCATCTTTTACTTCGTATTTATACCTATTAAATACTATTGCCGATAAAAAGTTCACTGTGAAAAAAAAGAAAGAAGAAAAAACGTTCAATGTGGTAAATGGGGGGGGAAAATAGGAGCTTTTAAAAGTTAAAAACTCCCTTTTCAAATTTTATAAATGGGCCTTCTATTTCACAAAAGGCACTTTCACTTAGACTTGAATTACCCATGAAATCTTAATAGCAAAAGAATCTCTTCTCAGCCACTAGCACCAGCAACCACCCTTCCTTTCTTTCTGAAACAAAAGTATACAAGCGTCCTAATATTTTCAGATTATAGAGTCCCATCGATTTCTCATAATACACTTGGGAAAACCTCTAACAGCTTCTATAGCTATCCATAAGAGGAATTATCTTGGAGTATGGGGGAGTGGGGGGAAGGGCCCGGCAGGAGAAGAGCACCCGCTATTTCGGACTGCCAGCACTCACCTTGCCTGCCCCTGGAGGTGACTTTCAACAACCACACTCTTGAGCACTCTGGGCCTGTGCTCGCCGCGGAGACCTGAGCTGTCGCAACGCAGCATCTCCATACTGGATCCCTGAGCCCATTCTTTCTGGATCCAGTTCACCTGAGGACCAAATCGTTATATATGAAAAAAGAAAAAGGAAAAGGTTTTATGCTTCAGTGAACAGCAAGTCAAAAAGTATTGCTAAAAATCGTTATATAAATCTTTAGTAAACAAAAATATCAAAATGTGTAACTATTGTCTCTAAACATAGCATCCACCTAAGTCTGGCTAAAGGCAGTATCTCCTTAACCCTTCCGTGAAGATTTCTGTACTCTCCAATTCATACAATGCCAAGTGTGAAGGGACTTCAAATAGTGTTCCCTTACAACGTTCTTTGAGTTTGACAGAAAGTCTGGAGGGGCAAGACCGGGACTCAGGGTGCACGGTGTAAGGTTTCCCATGGAAATTCTTGCAGGACAACCTCAGTACTCTCAAAGGCGAGCAGCTGCATCGTGATAAAAAATTCCTCACACTTTCCTGGTCTTCTTCTCACCAATACAGGTTTCAATCTTCTTAAAACTTCTTCCGAATAAGATCGTTGTGGCTTTTGAGAAAACTTATCAAGCTAACCTCTTTGGAATTCCTTCAAAACGGTTGCCTCAACTTTCTGAGCTGACCTCTTTTCCTGGACTTTTTCTTTCCTTACATTTTTATTGGCACCTAATGCACATGACGTAAAATGCAATCGTTCCATCATTCAATACAGCAAGAAGGACTGCACAGCCATGGCGTGATCAGTTTGGGAACGATTCCTGGCTACTCACGGGATCCTGTGACTTTACCCTGGCCCCCAGCCCACACGTTCCAGAAGCTGGCAGAAGTCTGATCACTGAAATCCACTTTGCTCAGTCTGCGTCTCCTGTTTTATCACCCTCCAGGGCGGCGACTACTACGGACTCGGGAAAGTCAACCCAACAGTGGCATTTCCCGGACTTCCAAACGGGCCCAGTAGTTAAGGCCCCCAGAAGCCACTGTTGGGACATTTTTTTCCCAAAGGCATCCTAAGAAGACCAAGACAAGACGTCCACTGATCACAGGGCCATGTCTGAACATGTTCTGCTTGGGATAAATCTGGGCATGCATAGACTAAAACCTTAGTAGCAATACTTTGCACTTCCTCATACGCTAAGTGAAATAAAGCTGGGCGGAGAGCACTGTGCACACAGGTCCCCATTTGCAAGAAAGCCAACGCTCTAAATGCATGTGTGCTGGCATATCCATGTTTCCTCTGCGAGGACACAGAAAGAACCCACAATTGTTGGTTTGGGATGGCTAAGGAACCGGGAGGGGTGGTGAGGAAACCTACATTTTTAGAACATACTCTTTAGAACTGGAAATTATATGAATATGTTATATATACACAATCTATTTAATTAAAACTAGAGACATAAATGATCTTTTACTTATCAGTTTGGCAAAAATTCATTTCAGATCACATACTCTGTTGGCAAAACTTTACTAGACTCACTTTCCTTCTGTACTAGTGTGAATATAAATATCACTGAGGAAACAAGGTGACTACTATCTAAATTCAAATGTGTATTTATCTTTGAGCCAGCAGTTTGTGGGAAAATTCCATTATCTTTCAATAACCAAATGTCCAAATATTAAAATATTTAAAATAAATTAGGACTAATTAAAAATGCTAACTTGTAACCTTCCATTTTCTCACTTAGAAATAATCATAAATTTGTCTCAGAAGAAATAGGGAAGGGGGCTTCAAAAATTTGTGGGAAATGGAATTGAAAAACACAATTTTTTCATGAATCTTTTGAAACTCTCCCTTGTCTATCTTGAAAGGGTCAATGTAGTAAAGCAGTAAGGTAACCTAATAAAAACCTCATTCATTTTGAATTGAATATTCAACACTGAACCAATTTAATGCTAAAGATTACAGATTCTTCAAAAGTGACAATTCTAATACCAAGTTTAGTAAATTTATTCTTGTTTGCAGACTGAAAATATTCAAAAGAATGAAGTGTCCTTCCATCTAGCCCAGTGGTTTCCAACCTTCCTAATGACGTGACCCTTCAATACAGTTCCTCATGTTGTGGCAATCCCCCAACCATAAAATTATTTTCGCTGCTACCTCATCACAGTAATTTTGCTACTGTCATGAACCAGGTGACCCTTGTGAAAGGTTCATCTGACCCCCAAAGGGGTTGCGACCCACAGGTTGAGAACCGCCGATCCAGACTCTTGACTCTTTTCCTTCTTCGTACCTCAGCAAGCATCCTACTCGAACTATCTTCCCCTTTCCTGGTCATTCGTTCCTTACCTCCCCCTGACCCCCATCCCTCATCATTGAAACATGCAAAATTTAGTGCCTTCTCAAGCCCTCCTTTACATCAACCCTGTATGACAATGACAAAGGAAGACAGAAAACTGATGCATTCAAATTATGGTGGGTGAAGGTAAAAAGTAAGTAAACCGTGGGCTTCAACAACCCCGTTTCGAAGGAGAGAGGAGAGGGTCAGTGAAAATGAAGGAAGCCCTCCAGCGGACGGACTAATACAGCAGCCGCAGCAATGGAGCCAAGCCTACGGACGACCACGTCTATTCTGTTCCACACACGGTGGTCGGGAATCGGAGTGGACCCAGTGATAATCCATTTCCTATCTGAGGACAGTGTGTAGTCTGCTTTCCTAATTCTACTGCAATTGTTCTTAATAAAGATAACCAATGACGTCCTGTGGTCCTCTGCAGTGGATACTTTCCAGCTTACAGGATTTCCATTGCATTTGATAATGAACTGATTCTTTGCAAATTCGGGTTTAAATTACCCTATTTTCTTGGTTGTCTTCATAAACACGACCATTTCCTTCCCTGCCTCTTTTATACACCCCTCTTCCTCTGCTCACCTTCCCCAGGCTTTGTCCTCAATCCACTGCTCTTCTCTCTAGACCAGTGCTTCCCAAAGTGGGCAGAACCACCCCCCTGTCAAGGCAGATATCTAAACTTTACCCTGGATTAGGGGCTATAGACAATATTTAATTGCCAGGGGAGTGAGGAGTGAATTTTTTTCTGAAAAGGCCAAGTAAGTTTGGGAATCTATGATCTAGCTGACATTCCTTCTCACATCTGTTCTGATATATTGATGACGGCTACGTTCACGGGGCACTGGTGTGTCGGCGGGTGAGGTGATGGCAGTGGGGCAGGTGGGTGACATTTAGATTGCCAGTCCAGCGCATTCCCCTAAGCTTACGGCCTAAGCCCTACGCAATCACTGCAAAGGTGGGTACTCCAGTGTTACTGCAAAAGCATCACATCTCAAACCTGCTTTTCCTTTGGCAGCTCTTGCTCAGTGGAGTCTCTTTCTTTGCCCCATTGCTGTTGTTGTGAGGTGCATCCTGTCGGTCTGACTCACAGCAACTATGCACAAGTGAAATACTGCCCGGCCCTGCACAGTCTTCACAACTCTTCGTATGTCTGAGTCCACTGTTGAAGCAACTGGGTCAACCTGGCTCCCTGAGGGTCTTCCTCTTTGGTTGCTGACCCTCTACCAAGCTGATGTCCTTTTCTGGTTACCGAAGTACGAAATCTATGACACCGCCCTGGGTTCTTCTTCCTTTCCTGGTATACCTACCCCACGTCAACGGTCCTTTCCTACCGATTTTATTGCTTAGATTCATCTAGTTCTCTTCATCGCTACTTGTACATGTGTGTGAAAGCTTTAATCAGTTATCTTTAACTTGGCCCACTCAAAAAAACCTAACTACAAACGTTCTGTCACAGTCTCGACTCATGCTGTCCTCTGCTCAAGTGCTTCCTCTTCCTTTTATTTCAGAAGATTCTCCCTGAAAGTCCTCTCCTCTTCAGACCTACGGACCACCCGTGTCTCTGTCACTGAATCTACATAGCACACTGTGATTATTTTGTGTCTTCCCTGGAAAGGGCAGTAACTTATTCTTTTCTGAATATTATATATATATATATATACATACTAAACTAAACCCACTGCCGATGGGCCGATTTTGACGCACAGTGACCCTGTAGGGCAACGGGGAACTGCTTCTTTGGGTTTCTGTGACTGAAGTGAGCAGACAGCCTCAGCTTCCTCTCTCGTGCAGAGCAGCTGGTGGGTTTAACTGCAACCTCGTAGTTGGCAGGCCAATATTAATAAAACAATGAACACTCAGATATTTGAAATTTGGGGAACATTTAAATTAAAAAAAAATTTTATAAATGGCAACTACATAGGACTTTGTCAGCTGCCTGTTAAGGGTTATTTTAAATTTTACTTTACTGGAACAACAGAAACCACAACAAGAAAGACTGCAATTTAGGGATGATCAGATAGCTTCAGAACTAAAAGTTATACTTGACTGCATAGTTCTACAATGGCCAACCTCCATCTGCCAGCATCACACAACTTTCCATAACCCTTTTAATATCATATAAATGAGCCCCAGACTATGCACAGCATAACAGAATAAGCATGTTGTTGAAAGAGAGTGGATAAAGGTGTACACACACACACACACACACCATTTATGTGATGAATCCAAAAAGCTGGTAGCTTAAAAAAAACACTATCTAAAACATTGATTATCCACCCTTTTCACTGCTGATGTGGCAGTCACATAAGTTTTCACTGCAAGCACATGAACATTATCTTTAAATAAATGACAATTTTCAGTTCACATAGGATTCTCTGAGCAAATAAGTCTTGAAAATATAAACAAGTGATGGAAAGCCTTTTACCTGACTCAATTTTGTTCAGGATTTTTCTTGCACACTGCACAAAGGCTTCTTCTACATTCTCCCCCGTTAGTGCACTTGTCTCCAGAAACATCAGCTCTAAAATCGACATCAAACGCAGTAGCCAGATTTAGAAGATGACCTTATTTCTGAAAGACTAGAATCTGTTTAATAGTTTCTTAAACTTGCAAGTTAAATGAAATTTATGACTTAAAACCTTATTATTTTTGTCAATGCAAAATAAGTACAGTCAACTTTTTTAATGTTAGAAAATTGATCATCTTTTCTGGAAGTAACGAGCCATCTTATGCTAGCACTTTAATCTGCTTCAGAAACTGAATGAGTAGTGGTAACACTTTCACAGACTGAGCCACCTGGAGATAGTTAAGGGGCAGGCTGGTTTAAAAAAAAAAAAAGCCAAGTTTTCGATTTAGATGAAAAAGAAACATTCTCCAAGTAATTTGTACAGTACCACAAATATAATGAAGATTAAAACAGTCTGGGAATTCTGGGTTCTGCATGTCACTCTGATTTTGAAGAAATCTTATAAGAATTAATACTTTCCTTTCCGTCGGGGTGGAGACTAATCAGAATCATCGGAATGGTCTGTTCTGCTTGTTATCACAGGAAAACCATAATCTTTCTCAGCTGCTGTTTTCTTACTTGTAAAACCCAAACCAAGCAAACTGATTTCTCGTCAATTCCAAGACAGGGCGGAACTGACCCTGTGGGTTTCTCAGACTGTAACTCTTTATGGGATAGAAAGCCTCATCTTTATCCCTCAAAGCAGCTGCTGGTTTTGAACTGCTGACCCAACACATAACCACGATGGTGCAGGATCCTTTCAGTTGTAAAAATGAGGTTCAATTAAGAAAAAAAAAAAAAAGTGGTTCAATTCAGCGACGTCTGTATTCCTTTGGAACTTTGATGTTCTGTGCTTTTTATTATTTCCAAACAGCTTCTTTATAAACTTTCACCAGGCTTATGCTTTTCTTTCATGTTTACTTCTTTGCAGAAAAGTAGCCAACATGTTAAAACACAATTTGGAGTACAAGTGGTGACTGATCCCAGAATATTCTTCCTTGACTCTAAAATTATTTAAAATGTCTGAATTTTTATCACTCTGTATCTATGAGAAATTGTTCACTTTGTGGCATTCTAAAGTACTCTACATGCAAATTCAGAGGAGTGAATTTCAAACGTATCTATAATCAAATGACTCAAACTTAATGTAAATAAAATAAAGCAACTAAACCCCTAATTTCATCAATTCGCTTCAAATTACATTACAAATAAAAAAGATGTTATCTAGAGGAAGCCTTTTAAAGTTATTGTTGTAAATTTCACTTTAATTCAAGACTCCTATAGTCAAAGTTTCTCATTTGGAAAGTCGTGAGAGAGTAATAATATGCCATTATAGAGCTTTTTTTCATTCTAGTAACTTTTATAAAACAGCTTGAAAATATACTGAAGATGCAAGTAAGTCTAAATTCACACTAATTATAATCAAGGTTCCATATGTCCTAAATGATTTTTAATCTTGAATCTTTATTACACGTTTAAAACTGGAAAGAAATGTTCCCATTCACAAAGCTGCCATCTGAAGAGAGAGAGAGGAAAAAAGTGAGGGAGAAGGTTACTTGCCATTTTCTTGAGCGAATCTGGAGGCTTCTAAGAAAGTCACTTCACGATCTGCATCCAGATCTTTCTTGTTTCCACAGAGGATGATCACAATGTTTTGACTGGCTAGCATTCTGGCATCTGTTAACCAATTAGTAAGCGCATTGTAGGTTTCTCGGCTGTGTAATATAAGATTGTGAAAATAGTATATGTATTTTATATAACTAGCAATCTCTTCCAGGCAATCACACTACTCAATTTTTCGACATGCTAATGCCACCAGAACGTTGCTGGTAACTCAGCAGCTGGCATGCACCAGGCATACACATATAGGATTTGTTTTGTTTTGTTTCCAGAAAACTGAGGTAGTGAGTTAGATATTTTGTTATTTGTTTACACAATCAGGGTACAAAATGCTATCAACAGAAGCTCCTTCATTCATTTTACAAATACAGGTACCTTATCATTTAACATCTATGATAAAAAAAATACAAACCACCAAACTTCCAACCATCAAGTTGACGCTGAGTCACAGTGACCTGACATAGGGTTTCTGAGGCTTCGTCAGTCTTTACAGGGGCAGACAGCTTCGCCCGTCCCTCAGAGCAGCTGCTGCCTTTAAAGACCCACCCTGCGGTTAGCAGCTCACTGGAGAGCGCCTCCAGGGCTCCCAAGATGTTATGGAATCTGGACATTACACAAACAACGTATTATAAAAGGAGGCTTCAAAATATATAAAGTTCCTGTATATTCCATTCTACTTCAAGTCCATTTCCCCAAGATTTTGAAACCCCCTCGACAGTACTTACGCTTGATGCACATATATCAAAGACCTGCCACCCGAGACTGCCTTAGGGTTTACACACTTGCACAGACAGCTAGCTGCCTCCATTGCACGCACTCTCTGAGCAGGCCCGGTCAGAATCAAAGGCTCTGAGGGGCGGAGGGAGCAGCGATAGCTCAGCATCCCCATAGCCCAGTCTCCTGGAAGACACAGACCCTCAGCCACAGTGTGGAAGGCTGACAGGTGACTTGGGGGCTAAAAGCTACCCAGTGGCCCACCAGGTGCAGCAGTCATAGGCGCCAGACGGATTCTTCTGTGACATCACACATTCAGTGCCAGCCCCTCTAAACACGTCCCTTCTACACCCCATGGATATATATCCAAATGGCCACTATATGGCACCAACTTGCATTTATTGAGCTCTGTGTGCAAGGCACAGTGCTAGAATCTGGGCAGGCAGGAGTCAGTCATTCCCTGCTGCCGCTAGACAAGCCCTTATAACAACAGTGCGTTTTACAGGAACTGATCACACGGATTCTTCACAGACGCTCTAAGGCAGATTCTCTTATTTCCTTTTAGCACGAGAAACCAGAAATCCAGAGAAGTAAGTTAAATGCCTGAAAGTCACAGAGAGGCCAGGGGTAGGGCCAGGCCTTTTTTAGGTCTGCGTGTCTCTAAAACTGACAGCGTTTTCGCCTCTGACGTATATTTCAGGAAGGTGCTCTGGTGGTGCCGAGATTACACGCTCAACTGATAACCGAAAGGCAGGCAGTTCAACCCCCTAGCTGCTTTGTGGGAGAGATGTGACAATCGACTTCTGTAAAGATTACAATCCAGAAACCCTCAGGGGCAGTTTTGCTCGGGCTCTGGTGGGTTACAATGAATCAGAACGGACTCAATGATACTGGGTTTGGTTTGGCCTTTTAAAACATTTACAGACACATTTTATATCACAACACACTTTGGTAGATGAAGTAGACTTCGCAATTTAGCAGCCTGAGTCTCTCACTGACTGAGGCTAGGGTGAAACAGGGCCAGGAGCTGCCTTCCTCCTTTACAGAGAGCCTAGCTCTGAACATAGATTATAGAAGGACATGGCAGGGACAACACTCTCTCCCTGTACAGGTTCCTGCTCAAAGGCAAGGCAGTGAGGCTGAGTTGGTCTTACATGTTTCTAGGATGTGGTGAATGGACACAGAGCAGCACTGTCTGATGAAACTTCTGCAACGAAGGGTGTCTGAACATCCGTACTGTCCAATACAGCAGGCAGGTAGCCACTGTTCACATGTGGCCAACAATCAGGTTTGTTGTATCTAAATTGATTTAATTTGTAGAGAGTACTTGTGTGTGGCTAATAAGCAAGCCTTAGTAGTACTGTGGGTAAGGCACCTGGCTGCCAACCAAAAGGTAGACAGTTCAAATCCGCCAACAAGTTCACGGGAGAACGATGTGGCGGTGTGCTTCTCCAAGTGTCTAGCGCACTGGCACCCTGGGGAGCAGCTCTGCTTGGCCCTACGAGGGACAGGACACTCAATGGCCGTGGGCACATGGACAGCAGCTACCACACTGGACACAGTGCAAACTGATGTTGGCGCGTGCTAAGTGCTTTCACCCAAAGTCTCCCGAGGATTAGATCCACGAGCATCCTCATTTTACAGGTAAGGTCACTAGGGCCTAGACAGGTCAAGTAATTTGCCCAAGGAGGGCAGGTCACACAGTTAGTAACCGGCAGCACTGGGATTTAAAGCTGGGGGCCTTGGTTCAGCGCGCGCCCTGAACCTCTATCAATGCCCTTCTGGACCCTTAGCAGATACCCAGCTTTGCTCTTTGAACTTTAAGAACGAATGGTGCTGGCACTTCATGCTAGCAAATGCAAGGCAACCCCAAGGATCACTTTACCCAGTGAAAGCCTACGGCCCTATTTCTTTACATGGTAAAGCAGAGGTAGCTGCTGGCTGAACGGCACAGAAGACAGAATGGAGGGGCCCAGTGGCTTCTGGAAGGCTTGGAACGCGGCCATCCTGCATACACACATGCTCAAGCAGATGCCGAGGGAACGCCAATGTCTTGAAACCCACGCGCTGACTTTGGGAAGCAGAGGGCTGAGTGGCACCTTCCAGGATGGGATGTGATTTACCTGGTAATGTCATAGACAAGGAGGGCCCCGGCTGCACCTCTGTAATAACTTCGTGTCACAGACCTGAAAGAAGCAAAGTCAAGATCCTTTACTACTGCACACCACATTCCCAGAAACAAGCGACGATTTCTGCTATCTGAACCACGGCACAGGGGCAGACACTGCTTTTAAATCAAACGATTCACCAATGTCTGAATATCTGTGAGAAGAGTTATTCTCTCTGCTGTGACAATAAGGAGGTAAGACTTTTACAGAGAATTAAGAAGCTGCTGTCAAGTCGGCTCTGACGCCAGCTGATTTTATGGGCAGAATGAAGCACTGCCTGGTCCTGTCATCCTCGTGATCACCAGCATGTTCCATCTAACCCGGGGTCTTCCTTGCATTTGCTGGCTCTGTGCACCACTGAACAAGACTTCCTCCAGTGATTGCGCCCTCAGATGACATACATGTCTAAAGCAAGTGAGTCACACAATCAGCTGTTGGGATTCATGCGGTTTCATTGGCTAAGTTTTGGAAGCACCTGAGGCCTTTCTCATTTGTCTTAGATTAGAACAGTGGTTCTCAATCTTCCTAATGAGGCGACCCTTTCATACAGTTCCTCATGTTGTAGTGACCCGACCATAAAATTATTTTCATTGCTACTTCATAACTGTAATTTTGCTACTGTTATGAATCAGGTAACTACTGTGAAAGGGTCATTCCAACCCTAAAGGAGTCGCGGCCCACAGGCTGAGAACCGCTGGACGAGAAGCTTTGTTGAAATCTGCCCACCATGAGTGACCTTGGCAAAACATTGGTGGCATACCTTCCAACATAATGGTAACATGAACACCGCCCAATTACTGTCAGAGTGAGTCAGGTGAGGGGTGGTCTTCTTTTGAAAATAATACGCTTCTTCAAAATACACAAGACATCTCTGGGAACTTTCAAACAAGAGCAAGGCAAAGGGAGCTGTGGGCACAGAGACCCTCAGCCCTGCCATTCTCCTCTGTGCACTACCTATCAACAGCCTCCTCTGCCCTCCCGCGCCAACCTTTGCTCCCTGGTTACTAAGAAAATGTTGCTTCATTTATCCCAGCTGAGCTCTTGAGCACAACCATCCTCTCCATTCTCGTTCTCAAAGGCTTCTTCCTTGACTCTCTCTCCTAGATTACCACACTTTCTTTGCTAGATTTTTCCCATTAGCAAAATAAAATTTGTCCCACTATTTTCCAGCTACAAAACAAAAACAAACACAATCCTCCTAGCTTGAGCCTCACTGTTGGCTCTTCTCTACACCCAAACTTCTCAAAAGAGGTATTTTTACCACCATTTCTATTCTTTACCTGCAATCTGGCCCCCGTCACTCCCTCCTAAATTTCCCCTTGCCCATTTGTCACTGTAGCGTTTCCAACTCTGAATCATTCTTCTTAACCTACCCTATTAGTCTTGGGGTTACTCAGAAGTTTCTCGTTCTTATCAACCCTGTTGATTCAGATTTGTTTCTATAGATCAGATCACTTCTGAGACCAACTGCTAAATCCAATGGTCCATCTAGTGTCTCCCAGGGATTGACCAAAAACAGAACTCTTTCTGGTTTCTAGTTCCAATTTAATTCCTGTATAGGCAGTGTTACTCCCGTCAGTTTCTAAAGCAGCAAGTATCCAAGTGTGTCCCTGCCTCCTCCACCTTTGTGTCCATATCCTTATTCAACCCTTCAGCTAAGCCTTGCCTGCACTTTAAAGTGTACAAATCGCTCTCTAGTTACTGCTGGCACCCGAATCCAAACCACAGCCATGGTCTCACAACACAGACTCTGCACATGTCTACCTGGCCCACTCGCTACAGACCAGCCGAGTAAGATCAAAGATCAGATTGGCTCCCTCTCCTACGGAAAAGTCTGAAGTAGTGCCCCAGTCACTTCACAGCCAAACTCCTCCTAGTGTCTGTTGAGACCCTGCCTCTCCTAAAACGACCTCCACTCACGATGCTTCAGCAACACTGGTCTCTTTTCTGTTCTTCACCACACCGAGCTCCCTCCTGCCCATCTGGACTCGTCACAAGCAAGGTTTGCTGTTTTCCTACCATATCCTTCAGGCTTCATTCGCCGTCACTTCTTCAGAAACGTCTCTCCTAACCACTTTCCTTCACGTAGGACCTCTCCCCTCTCCTCCCTCCATTTCTTCGCGCACCGTCTCCTTTTTGTATCCCAATTGGTGACTATAAGCGTTTTATATGTTTACTTGCTGCCTGTCTCCCTTGCAGGTAACTGGGCCCTCAGCTCTCATTCACCAGCGTACTTAGCACAGGTGGCTGGAATTTTGCCGGGCAGTCAGCAAACATTTTCAGAATAAAACAAAGAGTGTCTACCATGGAAGAAAAATGTGGAACAGACATCAAATTCCTGAAAAAGAATGTAATAAAAAGCACTCAGATCTTTTAGACTGGTTGAGACGGGAAGGTTCTCTGAGTCTACTGTGTGGAGAAAATCTTCAAACCTTGAACTGAAAGTAACCTCTAAAGTCCTCTTGTAGCTAAATAATAAAAATCACTTAAAAAAGTGATACCATCTGTCAGTAAAGCACCCCTTTAAAAAAATCACCGCTAAAACCAAATGATCAATAATTACTTTAAAATAAAGACAAGATTATAAAGGGACAAGGAAACTAGACCAATGGAAACGGAACAATCAGAATGGAAATAATAAGAATGTTCATACATTGTGAAGAATGTAAGCAATGTCACTAACAACTTTTGTAGAAATTATTGAATGGACACAGAAAGTGCTATGTCAGCGGTTCTCAACCTATGGGTCACAACTCCTTTGGGGGGTTCAACGACCCTTTCACAGGGGTCGCCACATATTTCCGATGGTCTTAGGAACCGAGACACCGCTCCTCTATCCATCTCCAGGCGGGTCCACGCACATGTAGATACGACCACACGAGTACCTGGCGTGAAGACTATTACCTGTGCTATACCGTGTTTCAAGACAAAATTTCATTTATTTGTAATTAGAAATAAATATTTTATAATATATAATTACATATTGTATTTGTGATTAATCACTATGCTTTAATTATGTTCAATTTGTAACAATGAAAATACATCCTGCATATCAGATTTTATAGTACGATTCATAACAGTAGCAAAATTACTGTGATGAAGTAGCAACGAAAATAATTTTATGTTTGGGGGCTCACCACAACATAAGGAACTACAGTAAAGGGTCACGGCATTAGGAAGGTTGAGAACCACGGTGCTATGTAAACCTTGACTAAAAATGCAATAAAATTTAATTTAAAAAAATATACCCTGGAACTAAGCAGCTCTGGTGGCATAGTGAGTTACACGTTGGGGCTGCTAACCCCAAGGTCGGCAATTCAAACCTATCGGCTGCTGTCAGGTAGAAATATGAGGCTTTCTGCTCCGGTAAAGGTTTCATGCCCCAGAAACCCATGCACCATTCTACTGTGTCCTACCGGGTCACTCCTAAGTTGGAACTGAGTGATGGCGGTGGGTTTGGATCCTGGAAGAAAGAAGAAATTGGTGGAACTCACCCAAGTTACTCATCATCGCTTTGGTATCTGGGAAAGGGCAGCTATTTTATACTTTGCCTTTTCGCCAAAGGTCGTTATGCAGCGCAAACTTTCCTTTTCCACCCTTAGAGCGCCCGCCTCCCTCCCTGTGATCAGGTCGATGCGGCTCGAAGGCACGCTCCAGGACGGCTCGAAGGCACGCTCCAGGACGGGCAGAGATGTCCCTGAGAGCTTCGAAACTAGCTGCCCGGAGGAGAAGGCGCTCTTTCTCCTGTGGAGCGGCTGGTGCTCTCACGCACTGCCCGCAATTGCAGCCCCATGGGGAGACGGCCACTGCGCTAAGGCTCCTGGCAGAATGACCAAGGTAAGAGTTTCAGTTTTCCCCAACGTGGCCTCTTAGAGTCGAGGAAGAGCAGCACTCTATCCCACTTGTAGTTATGTGCCTTCGAGTAGTTTCTGTCTCAACCACAGAGCCGAACTGCCTCAGTTTCCCAGGCTGTGCTCCCTGCGGGGCACACTACCAGGTCTTCTCTCCGTCACAGCGGCTACGTGGGTTCAAACCAGGCCGCTCAGGTGGAGGTTAGCACTTAGTCACTGAGCCACCAGGGCTCTGCAAGCGGGGAATGACTTTGCTGGCTTAATTTTCCCTTCCGGTCTCACTCCCCTCCCTTTCAGATGAACTTTCTAGAGGTGGGGAGTAACCCCTCGTGTGTCCCCCGGTTGCATATAGGAAGGCATCTGATTTTACTCTCACGCTTAATTGATCGTTTGGCTACGTTAGAATTCTAGGTCCTAAATTCACACTGAATGTTAAAGGCCATGTTCCAAGTTTTTCTACTCTACAGTGTTGCTGTTGAATAGTCTAATGCCATTCCAATGTCTAACTCTATATGTAACCAGTTTTTGTCTTGTAATTCTTTTGTATCTTTTTTGAACCTTCTGTATCTTTTCTTTACCCCTAGTGTTCTGAAATTTCACAGGAACTGGAGTCTCACTCCCTTAGTGGTCACATTCCACTGCCACGTTGGTCTTTTTGAGCGAATACTATTTCAGTTATTGTGTACCAATTGAATCACACCATGTTTAATCAGCACTTTCAGAAAAATAGTTGTGATAAAAGATGGCTACCATAATATCAAGATGTCTACCATAAATACATTGCATTCATATATATTAAGTGATAGATAAGGATACTTCGGAGAGTTTTGTGGGAAAAGCCCATTATCTTTTCATTTTATTTTTCCATAAACTTTCTGAAGCATCCTCATACATATATTAAGTGAAATGCTTGCAATAGGGGGTGAGCTATACTGAATTGAATTCTGAAACTGTGGGTCTCTGCAGATGTGTGAGAAGCTACAATACTATGTACTTCCTTGCCCACGGAGCTATAGAATACTAAGCATGTCATCTCATTTTTGCTCTTTTACAACTCTGCAGTGGTCTGAGGGCATCATACCAAACATCAATTATGACTGTACTATAACCAAAGTGTGGAGGAAACTTAGTGGAATATATAGAAACCAGCAGAGCAAGCTAGAGTTAATGTAGAACATAATTTTTTAAATCCCAAACACAAAGACTCGACAAGAACTATTTTAAAATCTTTTTAAAAATAGGTATTGTTTGCCCTGCTATAGTGAGATTAATGAGAACCTTCAGCGACACTTACCAAGGAGGACAAAGTCTCTATTGTGCTGACGTTCAGAGTGTCCACTATTGTCTAACCCACTCTGACCCCAAATGCTATTCTCCAAAGGGTTCGGCCCCGTACAGCTACACGCTGCTGAAGCGGGTGCTGATCCTGTCAAGCTAGTGGCAAGGCACAGAGAGGGGAGCTTGGCGCAGGTGCAGGTTCTCTGGATTTTCTTTTCCAGGCCAGGCCAGGGGGGCAGGGTGAGGGTATGCTGGCTGTTGTGAGCGCCACAAAGGACGGTTAGGTTGGTGCCACAGTGGCAGATTGCTCGGAGCAGTTTGTGTTGGAGAGAGTGGTTTTCAGCTGGATGCAAAATGACTATACTTAGGGTAATGTGAGCTGGGACAGCACTGTGACTCTGCCGTGATTTTAATCTAAAAAGCACACTATACAGTCCTCCCAATTAAGTCGCCATCCCCACAGAATGTTAGCCTCTAAAGTGCATTCACTCTGTGCGTTTGAATATATTTGTTAGAAAATAATGTTGTCTAAGCTAAACAATTTTATTTATCTTTCAATTAAACCTTCTGGAGGCAAAGTGGAGAGCTATTTAGTTAAAAAATATATATTAATTCAATCCAATTTTCAAATACTTTTATTAAGAGAAAAAGCTACCTGAATCGCTCTTGTCCTGCTGTATCCCATATCTGTAACTTTACATATTTACCGCCAACATTTATTATCTTTGAACCAAATTCCACTCCTATTGTATGATTTGAGTCATCTTTGACTAAAAAAGAAAAACAAGAACAACAAGATATTTAATTTTAGAACATTCAGGAAACAATGCTTACCAATTTAAACCAGTAAAACTAAAATTAAGGGTTTAGTCAATGGCAAACGTAATTGAATTCAGTCATGTGTTTGGACAGCCAGCTAACAAAAACATTCCTGTCTCATATCGAATACACCAGTCCCTACTTTCAAAGAGATGACAACATTTTCCCTCAAAAGCCTTCTCACAAATGGAAGACTTAGGCTATGGGGTATCCACACGTCTTACTATCCATTAATGTTTTCACAAACGGGGACGGTAAAATATGCCAGCATATCATCCTGGAAGGATTTGCACATCAGTCATTAATGAGGTTGTAATGCTGAAACTATTTGAATAAGTACTTCAAAGAAATAAAAGGAAGGAAAAGTACTACGGCCCATAAAAGAAAATGATTTACAAATAAGATTACAGAAGAAAAGGGCAGAGTCAAAATGAAAACCACTTTGCATATTATAGCTATCCAATGTTGAGAATTCTGAAAAAAATATGTTGAAGAAATCAATATCTTTTTGAAAGAGCAGAAGGCAAGCAAAAGTTCATATGATAAACTCCAATAAATTGTCTGTAAAAGGATATTTCTGTGATAATAAAAGGATAGGCTAATAGATACATAACCTATTGACCTGGAGCCCAGGTGATGTAGTGGTACAAATTGAGCTGGGAACCAGGTCAGCAGCTGGAACCTGCCCCACTGTGTGTGTGTGTGTGGGGGTGGTGGTGGTGGTGATAGTGGAAGAGTATGAGTCAGAATTGACTTGATGGTAGTGAGTTTGGTTTTTATAGTCTACTGACCAGTTTCCACTTTATAACTGTAAAACAAAATTTAAATCTCTCTCTCTCTCTCTCTCTCTATATATATATATATATATATATATATATATATATATATATATATATATATATAAATCAAGGATGCCCTTTTGAAAATTGTGTTGTTTTCTGAGTGAATATAGAGGGTTACTGTGTTTGGCTATTAACTGAAATTTTGGAGGTTTCTGTCAACTCAGAGGCACCTTGGAAGAAAGGTCTGGTGATTTACTTCTTGAAAAACCCTAAGAAACAAAGTTCAACACTGACGTACATGAGGTTGCTATGCACTGGAGCTGACTTGACAACAATTGATTATTGTTGATTCGTACTGAGGCAGTACAAAACTAGTATATACATCCTAGTAGTATAGAACTAGTATATACATCCTATATGAATTAAAGGGTCGGGCAAACAACAGAATACAAGTTTCCCAACAGAGACACTCAAAGGCCAAATGCATCTTCATTACAATGTGGCCACGATAAGCATTCCAAGACTAGCCCAAACACGCACACTAGGTTCCATCATGAGGAATTAGGGGAGCCCCAGAGGCCTAGTGGTTTTGTGTTAGAGACTCAAAATCCCAGGGGCAGTTCTCCCCTGTCTTATAGGGTTACTATGAGTTGGTTTTGACTCACTAGCAGTGAGTTTTTTTCAGGATCAACGGGAATGGCACCCTGGTGGGGGACTAATGGTTAAGTGGCTGGCTGCTAACTGAAAGGACACTTGTTAGAACCCACCAATGGCTTCACAGGAGAAAACCTGGTGATAGCTCCTACACACATTACAGCCAGGATGCCTTATTGGGGGGTGGGGGGGGAGGGGGAGTGTTTAGTTCTACTCAGTCATATAGGGAGGGTCACAATGAGTCAGAATCGACTCAATTGCACACAACATCATCATCAAAGGGAATTTTCCCACAGATGGGAGAATGATTAACCAAGTTGAATACTTGGTCCAATATCTTTTGGGCATTACTTTCCGAGACTGTACAATGTAAAGCCTTGACAACCTATGAAGTAACTTGAGTCACTCAGTGAATAATACTTGTTAAGTTCAGTAGGGACCAGGTTTGGTCATTAACCCATGTTAGGTTCATCTCACTAAACAGAGGCTCCAATGAGATCTTTTGGTTAATGAAATGGTGGGAGTAGGAAAAATGTCTAGAATTCCTTTCTTTAAAACTTGTTGTCAGCATATCTTATACTGTCTCCTCCACTCCCCGCCCCCTTTTCCTCACTATCTATGGTAGCTCATCTAGGGTCACTAAGAGTAAGAATCAACTAGACGGCAGCTTTCACATGATAGTTTATGCAGACGCCCTTATCATTAAGTCAAACTCGCTCTGCTTTTGAGCCTTCACCCAACTGCTGCTAAATATACAGGCCATTTTCCAGAATTCTCTCAATTATCATAAAGCACTATTTACTAGAAGGGCCGTCCAGTTCTAAAGTCTTTTCCATTCTGCAGAGATTTTCCAGAGTTTGGTATAAAAACTCAACCTACTTTACCAAAACAATGCAGATTAATGGAAAAAGCTGCGTCTCTGGCCAAAAGTCTTAACCTACCATTACTCAATGATTAAACCAAAAGCACATAGCCAATTTCTCTAAACCCATTTCCTTACCTGGAAAACAGAATTGGTGAAATAACTGCCCTTTGAGATTACAAGGCTAGAAGGAGCACCAAAATATTTCCAAAATGGAGTCACTAAAGTTCTCTGGTAGGACATGGGGTTCCTGCCAAAGGGCTCTTCTGCCATCCCAACATAAGCACAGCGTAACTCTTAGCACCTGTAAAATGTGTACTTTATGTTGAAAACTGAATGAAGTATATTATTAAGATGCTAACTTAAAGTTTAAAGCACAAATACTTGATCTAAAAATACTTTTAAAACATGACTTTCTGGAAAAAATTCAGAAGCTTTACTGCAAAATAAATGTGAGCAAGCATGCATTCTCAGAATAAGACATGCAAGAAAGATTGATGGTTTAATGTCACTTACATTTTTTTTCAATAAACTGATGAAGTAAGCAAGACTTGCCAGTTCCTGCATTTCCAATTACCAAGAATTTAAATAAAAAATCTGAAAGATAAAAAGGACACTGGGTAAAATAATTATAAAACAATTGCTATGAATTTACTCCTAAATAATGATCATAGATTTTTTTTTATAGCAGTAAAGTTGATGATTTTCTTTAAAAAAAATTTATTGGGGGTTCATACAATTCTTTTTTTTTAACATTTTATTAGGGACTCATACAACTCTTATCACAATCTATACATATATCAATTGTATAAAGCACATCTGTACATGCTTTGCCCTAATCATTTTCAAAGTATTTGCTCTCCACCTAAGCCCTTTGCATCAAGTCCTCTTTTTTCCCTTCCCTTCCCGCTCCCCCCTCCCTCATGAGTCCTTGATAATTTATAAATTATTGTTTTGTCATATCTTGCCCTATCTGGCATCTCCCTTCAGATGATCATAGATTCTAAGCCAATCTTATTTGTTAAAACAGTAACAGATGAAGAGAGGGAGTAACCAAACACTTTGGGGAAAATGACAAATTGCTGTCAGTTGCTGTAGACTCTGGATTCCGACTCATGACGACCCCATGTGTGCAGAGCAGACAGACCCACTTTGCTCGCTCAATTAAGCTTAATAATCTATTTCTTTAATGTGACCACTGTAATACTTTTACAGACTATTATTCTGACAGTAGGCCTAGGTCTAGCTTAAGAACCACACTGATCATTTACTCAAAGAGTAAGCCTATTCAATCACTCGATTGCCAAATGGTTACAATTAAACTCATAAAAGAGTGACATTAGAATTATGTTAAATTTTAAAAATAGGTTTATACTGCTGACTCTATAAGCATACTACTCTTTGAAAATTAATAAATTCTGGTACCACAAATAAGTCTGACACTGAAATTTAAGTAACCATGTGGGCAATGAACCCCCCAACCTAATACATTAGCAACCTTCATAAAAAACACAATATATCCACATGATTTTAATATAAAATATAGGGAAACTGAATCAGGTTTCTAGGATATACCAAAATAAAATTTCACTCCTTAAAATTATAAACACAATTATCTGCCAGGTTTTCAGACTATGGTGGCTTGTGTGGTGCTATGAAATTAGAAGCTATGTCATCAGTATTTCAAATACCAGAGTGGTCACTCAAGGTGGACAGGTTTCAGCAGAGTTTCCAGTAATATTATACAAGAATGAACTTTTACGAAAGATCGTTTAAAAATGGCTGTAGCAGTATGTCAACAGGGAACTGCTAGAAATGCAATGTGGATTTGGAAAAGGACGGAGAACAAGGGTGACAGCAGATGCCAGATGGATCTTGGTTGAAAGCAGTTAATACTAGGAAGAGGTTCACCTGTATTTTACTGACTATGCAAAGTCATACAGCTATGTGCATTAAAACAAATTATGGATGAAACTGCGAAAGTTGGGAATTCCAGAACACATAGATCAAGAGGCAGTTGTTTGAACACAAAATGAGGTACTGCTTGGTCTAAAGTCAGGAAAAGTGTGGGGCAGGGCTTGACCCTCTCACCGTAGTTATTCAATCTGTATGCTGAGCCAATTTTCTAAGAAGGTGAACCCCAGAAAACGTGGCACCAGCACCAGGGCTAGAGGAAGGCTCCTTAACAACCTGTGGTACGTGGGCGACACAACCTTGCTTGCTGAAGATGAAAAAGGACCTGAAGCACTTACAAATGCAGATCGTGTACAACACTGAGTATGAATTACACCTCAACATGAAGAAAACAAAAATTCCCACAACTGACTAATAAGCAATATCATGATGAATGGGAAAAACAATGAAGTTGCTATAATCAGTGCTTTTGAAAATAGTGGTGAATAGATCAAACAATGTATTTAGGGCTAAGGTGAAACATGACCCAAGCCATGATCTGTTCAATGGCCTCAAATGCGTGTGAGAGTTGGGCAAGGAAGAAGGGAAACCGGAGAAGGACGGATGGTGAAGATTACTCAGAGGACCACGGACTGCCACAGAACCAACCAACCTGTTGGACAAAGTGCAGCCAGGAAGCGTAGATGCAGAGACTTCACCCCCCAACTTTGGGCATGCTATCAAGAGATCAGTCCCAAAGAAGGGGCATCATGCTCAATAAAGTAGAGGGCCCTTGAAGAAGACGACTTGCCATGAGATCGACTGCCACACAGGCGACAACAATGTGCTCAAATTAGTAACAATTGCGAGGATGACACAGGTCCACATAAAGCAGTGGTTCTCAACCTTCCTGATGCTGCCACCCTTTCATACAGTTCCTCAGGGTCGTTTGACTCCCAAAGGGGTCGTGACCCACAGGTTGAGAATCGCTGACAGATAGTGTTTCATTCTGTTGTATACATTATCACTATGAGTCAGCACCTAACCACCACAACATAATATCCACATTCAAAAAGTTGAGTGAGTCCCAAAAGTGATAAACCCAAAGAAATCCATGCTAAAACATATAAAAATTAAACTTCTGTAAAACAAAAAAAAGAAAAAAATCTTGAAAACAAGCATAACAAATGACAGCTTACCTATCAGGGAGAAAACAATTGAAGCACAGCGGATTTCGTATTAGATACCACTGAGGCACCGTACTTTTCAAATGCTGGAAGAAAAGACCTGCCCGCCCTGAAGCTTACTCATTGAAAGCATCCTTCAAGGAAAAAAGGGGGGGGGGGGGAGTCGCAAGAGGTGGATCAAAGTATTATTTTTGAAAATTAAGATAATTTGTTACCAGCAGATTTACCCTAAAATACTGGCAAAAGTTCTCTACAGAGAAGGAAAATGATAGAAGGAGCAACCTTGGGGTATCATGAATGAAGAAATAGGAGTAAATACAATAGATTTTCCTTATGAAAATTATGTTTGACCATGCAAACAAAAAATTTTTTAACAGTCCTTGAGATGGTTCTAAATGTTTGCAGGGGAGAAATAAAGGAATAAAACAGGAGGCATGCTTCTCTCTCTTATTCACACTGATAGAGTGACGGCGAAAGTAACTGAGATAAGCTCTTATGTAAAGACTACCTGGAGCAGTCACTAGAACTGCTCAAAAGCACTCTAAATTTATAATCAAAGGGGATTCTAAAACAGATTTCAGTAGCCCTCAGAGAGGCAGGAAGGAGATGAGAGAATCGAAAACCAGAGAGAGCAAACTAAATTCACTACCACCGAGTCAATGTCAATTGGTAGAACTGCCTCCGTGAGTTTCTGAGATTGCAGTTGTATACAGGAGTAGAAAGTCCTGTCTTTCTCCCACAGAATGGCTGGTGGTCTTGAACTGCTGATCTTGCAATCCCAGCAGAATTATGCTAACAGAGGTCCTTTCATAAGACATTAAACGTAAATTGTCTAAATAATTTACACTGAAAGAGATTGGCATATTGGATAAAAAAGCATAACACATTTTATGTGCTCCATAAGAAACTCACTTCAAATATTATAGGTGAAAGTGAAAGAATGAAAAAAGATATACCGTGTAAATAATCACAGCAAACAAGACTGGCGACAGAAAAATAAAATTGAAATTTCAAACTAAAAAAGGTTACTAGAGAACAGAGGGGTATTAGATAATAAAAAGGTCAATCATCAAGAATACATAGGAGAAAAATGACGTAGGGATTTTATATGCATATATGCTATTGTCAGGTATCATCAAGTTGGTCCCAACTCATAGCAACCGTATGTACAAGACAAAACACTGCCCGGTCCTGGGTCACCCCCACGATCATTGGTAGGTTTGAGTCCACCATGCCAATCCAAATGTACATATAGCAAACAATAAGTCCCAAACCAAATCAAACACATTTAAAAGAATTAAACTCATACAGAATGCATTCTTCAGCCACAACAGAATCAAAATAGAAACCAGTGCTTGATACAATTGATATATGGATCGTTTTAAGAGCTGTAAGAGCCCCCAATAAAATGATTTACTAAAAAAAATTACTAACATAAGGACAATATGAACATTTTCGATCAGTTGGAAACTACACACCACACATCTGTACAATTCATGAATTGAAGAGGAACTCTCAAGGAGAACTAAACAGTAATACTGAATTCAAAGAGAATACAGCACAGCAAAATTTATAGCATTGAGCTAAATATAGTACTTTGAGCTAAATATAGCACTGAGCTAAATAAAGTACTCAGAAATTTACACCACTAAAGACATACATTTTAGAAGAGGAAACGTCTCAATCATTTATCCCTACTCTCAAAAACCTAGAAAAAGAGGAAAAACTTATAGCAAGAAGAAATAATAAAGAAATAAATGAAACTGAAGTAAGAAAAATACAAGAGAATATCAGTGAAACAAAGAACAAGTTCCATAAAAAGGCCAATGTAACTGAAAAACTGCTCACGAACTGACAAAAGGAAGAGAGAAGGTACAAATCACTAATATAGGGAAGGAATGGAGGGATAGCTCATCCCCTTCAGATGCTGACAGGAAAATAAAGGAACACAATGGACAACTCTATCCCCATAAATCTGACAACTTAGGTGGAATGGACCAATTTCTTGAGAAACACAAACTTCCACAACTCACCTAATATAAAATATCATTTCAAAAACCCTATAGCTATTAAACATGGGAGAAAGATGAGGTAATTCCTGCGAAGATTTACAGTCTTGGATAAGTTTCATAAGCCACAGTGCCCTGGTGGCACCGTGGGTAAGTGGTGCCCTGTTAACCAGAGGCTGGCAGTCCAAACTCAGCAGCCACTACTCCTGGGAGAAAGGTGAGACTACCTGTTCTAGTAAAGACTTACAGCTTCAGAAGCCCTGTACAGAATCCCCATCAGTTGGAATCAAGCGAAAGGCAGTGGGATTGGCTTATTTTAAAATAATCACTAATGAAACAGAATGTTATTTTAAATAACCCCCATCAAAAATCTCCAGGCCCCAAACAAACTCAGTGCCATCAAGTCAATCCCAGCTCAGAACTGCCCTTGTGGGTTCTGAGGCTCTATCTGTTTACAGGATACAAAGGGGTACCTACTCCAAACAAACCCAACCAATTCCCCCCACCCAAAGCTTATGTATTGAATTATTTTTACAAAACAATCTTAGCATGTTACTTTCCATTACACTTATACATGTGTCAAACCTGAAATTCCATTCTTAGAAACGGCTGACAGAACCTCCCTTTTTTTCTTCACCCCTTCGACATCGTTAAATCTCTGTACTTTCATGTCCCTCTACACTGAAGGAAACAAAAAGAAGTGGCATTGAGTGAGGTCAGATAAGTAAGGTGCATGGGGCAAGAGAGGCATGCTGTTTGCCCAAAACTGGCACAACGACATGGCTGAATGAGCAGGTGCATCGTTGTGGTGGCAAAAGCAATCCCCCATCTGCCACAAAGGAGACTTTTGTTGCAGTGTTACTGCAATCTTTTCAGAACCTCTAAATAGAAAACTTGATTAGCAATCTGACTAGTGGACTGAACTCCAAATGCCCAATCCCCTTCACATCAAAAAACAAACAAATGAGCATCGTCTATGGTTCTCAAACTGTGGGTTATGACCCCTTTGGGGGCTGAACGACCCTTTCACAGGGGTTTGCCTAAGACCATCAGAAAACACAGATTTCAGAAGTAGATCAGCAGGGATGTCGTCTAAAGCACCTCTGGGTTTGAACTGCCAACAATTCAGCTCGTAGTCAAAAAGCATTCATGTCACGATGGGACTTTGTCTTTATGAAGTGAGTATTACCTTAATACCATAACCAAACGCAGTCTTGGGAAAAAACAAAACACCAAGTAACCAAACAAAAACCCTTTAGGTCAATATCCTTCATGAATACACACATTATTTCTTTTTTTGTTCTTTTTCACAGAAATGTCTCACAGGCAGCCGGAACTGACCCCCACTGGCAGAACACATTCTTAAAATATTAACAAATTGAACTCAGAAATATATAAAAAGGATTATTTAACTTAACCATATGAGGTTTCTTCCTGAGATTGATTTTGGTGTTTGAAAAATAGTGAATAGACTAAAGATAAAAAAATCATATGGATATATCTGAATATTTAACAGGTATTTGACAAAAATTAATATCCAGTCAGGATATTTAAATACCTCAGAATGGCATTTACAACAGCAACAGAGCTAACATTACAGTAAGAGTGGGTGATTTCCTCCTTTAGTCAATATAGTGGTGAAAATTTCAGTCAAACAATCGGGCAAGATAAGGAAATAAAAAGGAAAAGAGAAAACCGTCTCTTTTGGTAGTCTAAAAATAAACTCCTAAAATTAAAGGAAGTGTTCAACAGCGTCACAGGTAGGATTCAATTCCAAAATACAAAACTCCATTATATTTCTATATTTTGTACTCAACACATGGACACTGAAATTAAAAAATACAATACTATTTAATCTAAAGGGTATAAGATAGAATAAGTCAAGCATAAAAGGAATAAATATTGGGTGAGCCCTTTTAATAAGAAAATACTAAAAAAAAGAAAAGAAAATACTGTATATACTCGAATATAAGCCAACCTGAGTATAAGCTGAGGTACCTAACTATTACCTGGGAAACAAGAAAAACTGACTGACTCGAGTATAAGACTAGGGTGGAAAATACAGAAGCTGCTGGTGAGTTTCAATAATCAAAACAAATGAAAATAAAATTACTAAAAATTGAGACATCAGTGGGGTAATGTATTTAAATATTTATTTTAAATAAAAAACATAAATAAAAGGACAAGTCATTTAACATTAGTAAACCAGCACAGTAAGTGGAAAATAAATTCAACAAAAAGGTATCATTGTTGATACCTTAAGAGTACTATTCCCTAAGCTCAATCAGCAACCAAGCTAAAATGTAGAGTTAAAATCCTTCAAAACTGGATTCCTCATCATCATCCGTATCCCAATGCAGAGCTTCAGCTAGTGTGAGGTCATCATAGACTATGTCCTCACTGAGATCGCCGTCATCACCATCACTGCTGTCATTTTCATACAAAGCGCAGTCTTCACTGCCATCCATAGCATTACTAATACTACATTCCTGGAAGGCACGTCGCACCATGTCTTCTAGAATGTCTTCCCATGCATCTCGAACCCACTTTGCTATTAACTCTATGTCAGGTTTCATGAGATTTCCTCCTTTTGTTAGTCAGGCTTGACCAGATGACATCCATTCATGCCACATCCTTTGCACACGGTCTTTAAAAGGCTTATTCAAAGATACACATCATAGGATGGCTCTGATTGGTTAGATGTGAGTAAACAAACATTCAAATTCCTACAGTGTCAGCGGGGCTTTGAATGAACAGTGGAGAAACGGCAAGCACCCGTGAGATAACGGTCGATTGTCCTGTTACCTGGGGGGGGGGGGGGGCGGGCAGCGAGATGTTACACCTCGCTGGGGTACCACTGACCCGTGTATAAGTCAAACCCCAGTTTTTCAGCACATTTTGTGCCGAAACTCAGCTTATACACGAGTATATACGGTAGAAATAGATACCTAAGTGAGCAAGCTTCACAAAATTCATAGGAAAATAGAATGGAAAGATAATGGAATTTTTCCCCATGAACTTTGTGAAGTCCACTTGCAAAGAGACCAATGTTCATTGGGTTATCACCAAGGAGAGGAGGGGGTTGGAGAAAAAATGCTTAGATGGTCAAAAACAAAAACCACCTCATTGCCATCAAATGGATTCTGACTCATAGTCACCCTATGGGGCAGAATAGATGGCAGTAACCTGTTATTTCTAGTGATGAGTAAAGTGGAACTGAAAATAAAAATGAATATTTGAAAAGCTACACAGGGGTGGGGGGCATGAATGGGAAGTTTCTACCTATGTATTTGTCTGTGCTACAAAAATATCTAGGAATATAGCAGAGAATATAGGGGCACAGTTATGAAAACAAACACCTTGAGGGTCTAGGAGCTCAGGATCATGGTCTGAAGGGACAGAAAGGGAAAATGGACTATCACAATCCACAAATATATTGCTCTACATTCTACTTTACTTAAGTCTTAAAACCTTGTAAGTGGCCATCTAAGGTGCACCTATCAGCCTCTTTCTGTCCAGAATAAAGAATAACAATAAGACACAAGTAAACTATTAGTGCAATCGACAAATGTACCACGCAAATTCCAGCCTCTATGACTGGAAGATCAGAGGAACTACATGGTGCCTGGCTACCACTGCTGACTTCTTTAAAGAAACTACAATAGCACAGAACTGGAATGTGCATACAGACCCCACCATGACACGCCAAACCAGGAGGGCAACGTACCGCGTGGAGGAATCCATAAAAAGACTGGACTATATGCCTGGCCCCCGCCATGGAAAGGTGTGCCACAGAAAATGATAATAGACGGTCTGGTGAGGGTAAGGAACCGACCTACCATACCCAGAAGGAAGCGGAAACAAATGAAGGGAGAGGAAGGGAGTGGAACACACCACGGCCCATCAAGCTCAGAGGACAATAGCCCTGCTCGGAGTGAACAATGCACAGAGAGGTCTCAGTGCAAGGTGTGACATCCTGCACTGACCCATGGCCCTACATGGGACAGCACGCGAGACACAGTGTGGGATGTGTGACCGAGCCGACCCCACCACACTGAGGTAAAACACTAAAGGCGTGCAACAGAATGTTGGGGGGCCAAGAGCAAGGAAGTCACAAGGGAGTATCAAAAATAGACTTTGGGGCCAGGGCGTGGCACCCCATCAGGCTCAACCGGAAAACACTCCTAAAGTTCAACAAACAGACCTTGAACTATTAACAGGCTTTTCTTTCTTTCTTCTTCTTTTAGATTTTTTACATCATTGGCTTTTTTGTTAGTTTGTTGTTGTTGCTGCTGTTGTCGCCTTGTTTTTTATGTGTCACTTTGTTTGGTGCTGTCAAGGCCACCTGTAATTTTATGTGCATATTATTATCTCTGCAGGTCTATATAGATAACAGGCTGGATAAACAATGTGGAGAAAACAACGGGACCAACGGTTGGGGGGGAGGGGGAAGACATGCGAGAGTGAGAGGTAGGGGAAGGGAAGAGGTGTTAACCAACCCAGGGACAAGGGAACAATGAGTAATTCAAAACTAGTAGCAAGGAGAGGGTGAGAGGACTGTCAGGGAGTGATCAAGGGTAATGTAACAGAAGAATTACTGAAACCAAAATGAAGGCTGAGAATGATAGTGGGACAAGAGGAAAGTAAAAGGAAATAGAGGAAAGTAGGAGGCAAAGGGCATACAGAGGCCTAAATACAGGCATGTACATATGTAAATATATTTATGATGATGCGGGAAATAGATATATGTGCATATATTTATAGGTTTAATAGTAGGGTAGTAGATGGACATTGGACCTCCACTCACGTACTCCCTCAATACAAGAACACTTTGCTCGACTAAACGGGCATTCCATGATACCCACATTCCCGACATGATCACTCAAGACAAACGTGTGCATAAGCAAATGTGGTAAAGAAGACTGATGGTGCCCGGCTATCAAAAGATATAGCGGCTGGGATCTTAAAGGCTTGAAGGTAAACAAGTGGCCATCTAGCACGGAAGCAGCAAAGTCCACATGGAAGAAGCACACTCATATAATTATAAATGAGGGTGAGTGCAGAGTAGACACTCAAAGCCCATCAGTAGGTAACTGGACACCCCCTTACAGAAGGGTTGTGGGGATGAGATGAGCCAATCAGGGTGCAGCGTAGCAATGATGAAACATATAACTTAACTTTCCTCTAGTTTTTAAATGCTTCCTCTCCTCCCATTGTAAAGATCCCAATTCTACTTAACATATCTGGCTAGACCAGAGGATGTACACTGGTGAAGATAGGAACTGAAAACACAGGGAATCCAGGACAGATGACCCCTTCAGGACCAGTGGTGAGAGTGGTGATGCCTGGAGTGTGGAGGGAATGTGGGGTTGAAAAGGGGAACTGATTATAAGAATCCACGTATAACCTCCTCCCTGGGATATGGACAACAGAGAAGTGGGTCAGGGGAGATGTTGGACAGTGTAACACATAACAAAATAAAAATAATTTATGAATGATGAAGGGTTCATGAGGAAGGGGGAGTGGGGAGGGCGGGGGGAAATGAGGAGCTGATAGTAAGGGCTCAAATAGAAGGCAAATGTTTTGAGAATGATAATGGCAACAAATGTACAAATGTGCTTGACACAATGGATGTATGTATGATGAAAAAAATTGTATGAGCCCTCAATAAAATTAAAAAATATTATCATTGTGAATGAGGGGGAGTGTGGGATGGAGACCCAATGTCCATCTGTAGATAACTAGACATCCCTTGCAAAGGGGTGGAGGGAAGGGGGTATAGAAAGGGGAACCCAATGACAAGATCTACATATAACTTCCTCCCTGGGGGATGGACAACAGAAAAGTGGGTGAAGGGAGACACTGGGAAGTGTAAGATATGATAAAATAGTAATTTATAAATTATCAAGGGTTCATGAAGGGGGGGAATGGGGAGGGAAGTGGAAAAGGGGGAAAATTAGCTGATTCCAAGAGGCAAAGCAGAAAGCAAATGTTTTGAGAATGATGAGGTCAACGAATGTATACGTGTGCTTTACACAATTGATGTATGTATGGATTGTGATAAGAGTTGTATGAGCCCCCAATAAAATGATAAAAAAAGAAATTACAATAGGAGATCCTGAATAGAATGGAAGAAAAATGTGGAACAAAACTCAAAAGCATAAAAAATACCAGGCTGTGGGGGAGGGCAGTGCAAAAGAGAAGTTGATACCAAGGGCTCAAGTAGAAAGAAAATGTTTTGAAAATGATGATGGCAACATATGTTTAAAATATACTGTGTACAATTGATGTATGGATTGTTATAAGAGCTGTAAGAGCCCCAAATAAAATTGTTTTATAAAAAACAACCCCCTAAACCAGGCTGACTGGTATGAGATCAACTGCTATTAGACAAACTAGCGTCATTAGTCATCCTTCAGGTCTCCAGGGCTAAATTTCAGCCAAATGGCAGATTAACACAATGAAGACCAGGGAGGTACACATGATCAAAGGGACAGCATTTGCCCAATGACAAAGCTCAGAATGCAGGAAGGGAGAGGAAAGGATGAAGAGAAACTGTAAATACAGAGAGGGAGGGGGAAGAATGCCATTACATTATAGGTATTGCCATCAATGCTATAAAACGTGTATGAAACGTGGACTGGAAAATCAATTTGTTCTGGAAACTTTCACCCAAATCACAATAGAAAAATAAATAAGAATATTTGACTGTATATAAAAGGGGTACAGACATATTTATCCAGGTAGGTACATAGGTACAGGTATATATATATATATATATATATATATATATATATATGACAACAAATATAGTTATCTATAACTGAACCAACCAATAACAAAAAAAATCCCACTGCAGTTGAGTTGATTCTAGCTCATAACAACTCTTTACGACAGAATAAAACTGCTCCATATGGTTTGCAAGGCTGTAATAAAAAAATTTTTTTTACTGGGGGCTCTTACAACATTCCATAATTAATTGTATCAAACATATTTGTACATATGTTGCTATCATCATTTCTAAAACATTTTCTACTTGAACCCTTACTATAAGCTCCTCTTTTTCCCCCTCCCTCCCCAACTCTTCCACCCTTGTGAATCCTTGGTCAATTATATAGTTATTATTATTTTGTATCTTACACTGTCCTTTGTCTCCCTTCACCCACATTTCTGTTATTTGTTCCCTTGGGGTGGGGTGGGGGGATGTTATATACCCAATCTTGTGATGGGTTCCTCTTTTTTCCTTCTTCTCGACCATCCCACCTACCCTCATGATATCACTACTCCCCTACAGTTCCTGAGGGGTTTATCTGTCCTAAATTCCATATGTCAAGAGCTCTCATCTGTACCAATGTGCGTTCTCTGGTCTAGTCAGCTTTGTAAGGTAGAACTGGGTCATAATACTGGGGGGTGGGAGGAGGAAGCATTCAGGAACTAGAGGAATGATGTATGTTTCATTGGTGCTATACTGCACCGTGACTGAAACACCCTTCTGTGGGGGGAAATCCAATTGTCTGCAGATGGGCTTTGGGGTCTCCACTCCAAAAGGCTGTACATCTTTATGAAAGCAGACTTAGGCAGTTTTCTCCTGAGGATCAGTTGAGTTCACATTGTCAACCTTTAGGTTAGCAAGCCAATGCTCAACCCACTTCTGCCCCCAGGGCTTCTAAAAATATCTACCAACTCAACACTCAACTCACTGCCATCAAACTGACCCTGACTCTTAGCAGTAGGCTGGCCCTACAGGTCCCTGTGGGCTTCTGTGGTTGGAAGTTTACAGGAGCAGAAAGTCACATCTTTCTCCTGTGGGGCACTGGTGGTTTCCAACTGTTGATCTTACGATTAATAACCCACCTTGTAGCCCACTGCACCACTAGGGCTCCTTAAAAATATCTATAACCCAAACTCATGTCATCGACTCAATTCTGACTGACAGCAAACTTTCATAGGGTTCCCAAGGCTGTATATCATTATGGGAGCAGACAGCCTCCACTTTCTCCCATGGAGCTGATGGTAGGTTTGAACCACCGACTGTGATTAACAGTCCAACGCTGACTAAACAATGGCACTAGGCGTGCCCTTTAGATATGTGTAAATATAAATATGTGGATGCAGGCAAATACACTCATTGAAGATACAAATAGAAACAGTCCTCAGTCCTAGCCAAATATGTGTTTTCTGGGTTTGAAAGCTTAAAACCATCGTGTCATGGGATGTAATACAGTCAACTGGCATAAGCAGCTCACAAAAATCATGTTCTATGTCCTTGGGAAGAGAGTCTGAGATCTTAAAAGCTTGTGAGCAACCATTTAACATACAAATACTGGTCTTTACTCACCAGGATTACGAAGAGAAGGTAACCAAAAGTTTGGAGAAGAAACAAACCTATTTGACCTAGGACTTCAGCTGCCCTGGGACAGAATTAGCTGGTAGCTGACTGCTCTCACTGTCTGTTCTGACAGGGTCATAATAGATGAGCTAGGACAGAGTGAGTGAAAAATGTGGAGAACTCAAATTCTTAGGGAAAAAAAAGCCAAACAAGAAATGTAGAAAAACAGGGCTCTCTGAGATTATCACCCCAAGACGCTCTTTAAACCTAGAACCTAGTCTATCCCGATCACCTTTTAGTAAAACAGAGCATACAAAATGAAGGCTATACCCAGAGGTTCGGATGATTACTTAAAACGAGCAGTATGAGTCCAAGAATAAGGGAGGGGGAAACTAGAGGACTAGAAATGGAACCGGCAAAACCCAACTGAAGTGCGTGCTGACACACTGTGTCACTAATGTCCTGAACAATCTGTGGAAATTGCTAAACTGGAACCTAACTGGCCGTGTAGCTTTCATTTAAAGAAATAGATAAATATTTTTAAAAACACACTAAAATGACACTAGGTCTATGCATAATTGTCATGAAAATGAACATTTACTAGGATGGTTACTGCGCCTCATCTCATCCAAACAACTCTTCCTATTATTTTTCCAAAATATAAAAAGTGTGAAGAGAGGAACTTTAACAGAAGAACCAGAGCACGAGAAACATTAGGGACTAGGAGCTAAAGGGTAGTCCCTGGGAGATGCCCATGGCGAGCACTCTGCTGCCAACTGGAAGGCTCATCCTCAGGCGTTCCTCCTTCCTTAGCCGCCTTCTCCCACAACTGTGCTTGCAAGCTCACAGGGTCTTCTTTGGGAAGAGCATCTTACCTCAAATAACTTAGATGTAATGAGAAAAATATCAAGTATGTCACAAAGTAGTGGAAGAGGATTTCTGAGCAAGAGACCTCTTCCCATCATCTTCAAACAGTCCTCTCTGCCTCTTAAACTGGGCAGCAGAGCAGAAGCAAGAGCAAACCATAAATACACAAGAGGACAAAGGCTAGAAGGCCACACGTTAGGCTGTTACCACTGGTACATACGAGACGGTGAGAAACCGGAGAGGACCAAGAGTATGGATGGTTCTTCTACTATTCTGTAATGTAGGAATTTTTACTCCAGCATGTTTTTTTAAAACATTTTATTAGGGGCTCATACAACTCTTATCACAATCCATACATATACATACATCAACTGTATAAAGCACATCTGTACATGCTTTGCCCTAATCATTTTCCTTTTCCAGGGCAGCTTTATTTCAGACTAGGCCATGAACTCATAGGGGAGGGGCTCCAGCAGCTCGGGCTCCTTCCCATTGGTCCGCACAAAGTGGGCCTCTCGTGGAGGGGCAGGCTGGCGCTTCAGCTGCACCCAGGTGCCCTTCTCCTTGGCCTCCTTCTTCTGGTCATTCTCCTTCACGCGCTTCAGGAAGCTGTCCCGGCTCTTCGAGTGCTTAATGTGCTCAATGCGCACATTGATTCTCTTGGCGAGGATCTTGCCCTTGACTTGCTTATTCACAATAATGCCGACAGCGTGCTAGGTCACGTTGTAGACGCGCCCGGTTTTGCCGTAGTAGCATTTGTGTGGCATCCCCTTCTGAACAGTGCCCATGCCCTTGATGTCCACAATGTCACCTTTCTTGTAGATTCGCATGTACGTGGCCAGGGGAACGACGCCATGCTTCCTGAAGGGCCTGGAGAACATGTAGCGGGTACCCCTCCTCTTTCCCTTGGTGTTCGTCATTTTGGCAGGTCACTGCAAGTTGGCGGTTCCGGCCGAAAAGCACCCTAATCATTTTCAAAGCATTGGCTCTCCACTTAAGCCCTTTGCATCAGGTCCTCTTTTTCTTCCCCTCCCTCCCTGCTCCCCTCTCCCTCATGAGCCCTTGATAATTTATAGATTATTATTTTGTCATATGTTGCCCTATCTGGCGTCTCCCTTCACCCCCTTTTCTGTTGTCCATCCCCCAGGGAGGAGGTCACATGTAGATCCTTGTAATCGGTTCCCCCTTTCCCACCCACTCACCCTCTACTCTCCCAGCATCGCCCCTCACACCCCTGGTCCTGAAGGTATCATCCACCCTGGATTCCCTGTGCCTCCAGCTCCTATCTGCACCAGTGTACAACCTCTGCTCTATTCAGACTTGCAAGGTAGAATTTCAGATCATCTAGCATGTTTTTACGTAAAGCTTCTGGTGCTTATAAGAGCATGATCCTACAATTAAAAAAATACTACTTGTAATCACTCAAAAAATACTTAGGGCTAACCCAACTGTACAGCACTTGCATATTAAACATTATACGTTGATTAAAGGAATAAAAAGTTTAAATGTGAGGCCAATTTTCCCCAAGTTGACACATAGCTTTAATGAAACACAAAACAAAATTCCAGCACATGTTTGTAACTAAAACCAAGATAATTTTAAAAGGCAAAGTAATGAAATAGGAGAAAATGAATTTTGAAAAAGAAAATAGGAAATCAATCCACTTGATTTCAAGACTTACTACATAGCTATAGCAATCACAATTGTATAGTATTAGTAATGAAGAATCCATTTGTCAATGGGACAGAATCGGTAGTCAGAAACAGACTAACAAAAAACATGCTCAACCAATTTTTGACAAAGAAACAAGTAATTTAGCAAATGGTGCTGGAGCATTTGGTCAGCCCCCCACCCCAAAAAAAAGAACCTTGATCTAAATCTCACATTTTATGCATAAATTAACTCAAAATGGATCACAGACTTAACTAAAAGAGAAAATTAAAAATTGTTAGAAAAAATATATGAGAACGTTCGGGGCTGCTATCGGTCAGAATTGACGTGACAGCATTGAGTTCTGTTTTGGTCATTTAGGATTAAGCAAGGACTTGACACCAAAGAATGACTCATATTTTTAAAAAAGGATAAACTAGATTTCACTGAAGTTTAAAACTCGATCTACAGAAGACTGTTATAAGAATTTTAAAAAAAGCCACCGACTGAGAGAAAAATTTTACTAAACTTATCCAACAAAGGGACTTTTATCTAAAATATATAAAGAACTCTCAAAAACATACAGTAAGAAAATAACCCAATTAAAAACTGAGCAGAATATTTGAACAGACACTTCACTACGGGAATATAGGGATGGCAAGTATGAACATGAAAATATGCTTAACATCACTAGCCACTACAAAAATGAAAACCATGGTGAGATCTTCCTGCAAACCTATTAAGATAACTAAAATAGAAAATACTGACAAGACTGGTCATCCATAAGCTGCTGAGGAAGTACAACTGAGATTCTCAGAAATTGCTGGTGGGAATACAAAATGCCATTCTAGAAAACCATTTGACAGTCTCTTCAAAAACGAAATATGCAACTATCATATGACCAGCAATTGCATTCTTGAGTATGTATTTCAGAGGAATGGAAGCTTATGTTTACCCAGAGTCCCTGGGGAGTGCAATGATGAATGTCCTTCTCTGCACACCCCAAAGGCTGGTGCTCTAAGTACCCTCAGGAAGCACCATGGAAGAAAGAGCATGGAACTGATTCTGCAAAACCAGCCATGCAAAACCCCCGTGGAGCTCTATCGCACTATCCTGCCACGTGTGGGGTAGTCATGAACTGGACTGACTAGGTGGTAGCTGGAACGCTCACCATAAAACCTGCCTATGAATGTTCAGAGCAGCATTCTTTATAACTCCAAACTGACAACAACCCAGACGTCCTTCACCAGGTGAGTGGTCAAGCAAACTGCGGCACATTCATGCCATGGAGTATTTGGCAAGAAAAAGGAACAAACTGTTGATACTGCAGCTGGGATAACTTTCCAGAGAGTTACACTACGTAAACACACAATGGTAACCCCCCATGGTTATCCAATAAATAATTCCATTTATATTGCATGCTTGTGGCGGAGGGGGGGGGGGGGGAGGGAGACATAGAAAAGAGGTAGTAATTGGTTACCAGGAGGACAGGGCCAGGAGCCCTGGTAGCATACTGGGCTACATGTTGGTCTGCTAATCACAAGGTCAGCAGTTGGAAATCACCAATCAACCTGCAGGGGAAAGATGAGGCTGTCTCCTCCTGTAAAGTTAGTCTCCCACACCCACAGGGGCAGTTACAGGCTAAGTCGGAGTCAACTTGATGGCAGCGAGGCTGTAGTGCTTTCTAGAGGACTTGAGGAAGTTAATATGGCTACAAAAGAGAAAACGGGGATCCTTGTAGTGAAGGTCTGTTAGTTCCTTGCAGTCATGCCTCAAGTACCATGCTCCCATAACAGTGAGGCTAACAGAATCTGCACTGGGCTCACTGATTTATTTTGTGTTTATTATCTATGGAGCTCCCCCCAACCCCCATGTTAAGTTGAAGTACATACACATGTACCATGTGTTTATCTAATACCTTATGTGTACACTGTATAACGTGGCCAGTACAGTTACATACTTTATGTGTAAACGCATATATGTCTGTGGTCGCACAAGATTATAATGGAGTTCAGAAATTCTGATGGGAAAATTGGCGGCAGCAAACATACATTTCCCACTCACAATATATGTATCCATGTCCCTTGTAAATAACATGACCGCACTGCTGGAGTACAATGATACTATTGCTGCTAGGTGCCATCAGAGTTGGCTCTGACCCACAGCGACCTTATACAAAACAGATTTTCACACTGCCCAGTCCTGCGCCATCCTCACAACTGTTCCTATTATGCTTGAGCCCACTGTGTCAGTCCACCCCCTGGAGAAGTTTCCTATTTTTCACTGCCCCACTACTTACCAAGCATGATGTCCTTCTCCCAAGAATATAAGACAAAGTCTGGCCATCCTTGACTCTAAGGGGCCCTCTGGCTGTACTTCTTCCAAGTTGGATGGATGGATATATATGTGTGTGTGTGTGTGTGTGTGTGTATATATACATATATATATATACACACTACTTGTGTATAGATATAAAATCTATAATATGTATGTCTTGACTGTCATAATAAACACTATAATATATTTAGCTTATGTATGTATGGTATTTTCTATTTAAAAGTTATACACACGAGGGGGTACCCCCCTCCCAAAAAACCGGATTTTTTCCCCTCAAAGCTATGTATTTAATTTTTTTAAAAAACCTTCCTTATCACCTTTCAAAGTACTCTCTTAATGGAGAGTATTAATATATTTGTCAAATCTGTGATTCCATTCTTGGAAACATTTTTCAAACTCATCTCGTTTTTTTTCACCTCTTCTAAGTCACCAAATTGCTGTCCTTTCATGTCTGTCTTCATCCGAGGAAACAAAAAGAAGTTGCATGGAGCGAGGCCAGGTGAGTAAGGTGCACGGGGCAAGAGAGGCATGTTGGTTTTTTGCCAAAAACTGACACACTGAGATGGCTGCCTAAGCAGGTGCATTGTTGTGGAGGCAAAATGAGTCCCCATGTGCCACAAATCCGGCCTTTTTTGTCATACACTATTATGCAATCTTTTCAGAACCTCTAAATAGAAAGCTTGAGGAACAGTCTGACCTGGTGAAATGAACTCCAAATGGTCTGTCTCCACACCCCCCCCCCCATCAACAGATCAAATGAGCACTGGGTGTTTCTGGCTACCCCCTTCAATACTGGTGCATGCTCTGACTCCGGGCAGCAGCAGCCAGTCTTGTGCACTTGACTGTGTCTCTTGACTGCTGAGGGGTCAATCCTCTTTACTCTTCCTTCCAAACGCTCACTGTAAGCACAGCAGGGCTCCCAAGTGCAACAAAAACCAGTGCTAAGGATAGCAGCAGCGAGATAATTATTAATTTGGAAGTGAAGCAAAAGGTTTGGAAAATCAGCGAATGCTACTGCTTGCAATTTAGGGCATGTCTCACTCGACAATCAGACAATTCTCAAAGACAAAGAAAAAAGCTTCAAGTTGTTAACAGAAGGCTCCACTGAAAGCTACTGGGCTAAGGAGAAGCTGAGGGACTTGACTCAGCGATGGGGAATTGCTAATGATATTAACTGAGGGGTAAACACTAAAAGCAAGTCCCTCTCAGCAATTTGAAGTTTATCAAATCCCACCCCCCCATACCAAGCAGGCACGTTTGAAGGTTGTTCCAGAGGCTTACATGAAAAGCAGGACCAGATTATAATATGTGGTGCACACAACAACCAAATCACAAAGAGTTCTATTTCAGAAAACAGTAAGTAATGCACAACTGCTGTCATATTTAGAGTAGTTAATAAAGAAATTTTTTTAGTTAGGTTGTACTGAGGTAACTGTGAATTAAAAGGAACTGTGTCTACTTTACCTAGGATTTAAAAATATATATAACTGGGTATTAATTTGGAGACTCAAAATCACACAAAAAATTAGTTTTCATCCAATGTCCAATGCTATATCCACCCAGTGAACGTTTCCTAAGGAATACAAAAAGCTTGAAGATTATAGGAAAGATCATCTAAAGCAGAAAATCTGTGTTTATATTCTACTGGTATACATTTACTTTTTTTCATTGGAGAAATGTTAAAGGGGAGGTAACAAATAATTAGAAATCTGTCTTGGGTAAATGTCAACCAGACAGAATACAAACAAAACAGAGCAGGAAAAACAAAAAGCCTCCAAGCCACTGAAATAAGGAAAGCAATGCCAAAGGGTTAAAGGTCACTGATGCACTTAATTGCAACTGAAGGATTCCTTTGTGCACTCATTTCAAACCATCAGTATAATCTAGTATCACAGACAACAACTGAGGATTAGAAATCACATAGTGAAGTGGGACTGAGCTCCAGGCACAATGACAATCAACCACTGCCAGCAAGGGCAACCAGACAGCAGGGAAGGAGCCAGAAAACGGACTGGGTAATATGGCACAGCGCAACTCACTCAACCACCGGTCCACAGCAATCAGATTCAGTAGATAAACCATAACACCCTTTGTTTTCCTCATTTCACTCCCAAGGAGTTGTTGTGTTTTTAAAGTTTTCCACAGATCAGAAAAGAAGCAGGATGCTGCCTTTGTCTGAAGTATTGATTTATTGATTTAAAATCGTTTGACTTCATGACAGAAGAGGTATGGAGCTTGAGAGTGCCCATTCGTTTGGGGAGGGTGGTATTATTCTGAAAATAATCCCTGGGTTTCTGAACTAGGGAACCAGTTACTCGGTGGCACCAAGAACTAAGAGGAATACAACAGGGTCTGCAAAGGAACACATTTGAAGGTCAAATAATACAGCTGCAGGGAGAGGTCGAATACTTTGGGTCAACCAGGTGAATGACTTGGAAGGCAGCTCTCACAGGCAGCCAAATATGAAAAGCGAACCTACGCAAGATAGAAGCTGGACAGTATTTGCTTTATTTGGCCATCAGCAATCTTGGTGAAATCAATTTCACTTGAAAAGGGACCAAAGTCTAATTATAATCAGTCAAAAAAGCTGGCACTCTTATAAGAAGACTCGCTGTTGCCCATTGCCACTAAATTGCACCATTAAAAAGCTGGATTGGAAAAAGATGTGTGACAGATCCACTTGACCTACAGAAAAAAGGAGTAGTTGTTGAGATTGCTTCTACATAAACAAAAATTTAATAGAATTTGGTTCCTTGGTTTGGAATTTTAAAGTTATGGTTTCAGGGGACATCCAGTTAATTGGTCTAGTAATAATGTGTTTAGTGCTTCTTTCCTACTTCCTAGTGCACTGCATAGGAACCCTGGTGGTGTAGTGGTTATGCATTGGGCTGTGATTTGCAGGGTTGGCAGTTTGAAACCACCAGCAGCTCTTTGGAAGAAGGACAGGGCTTTCTATCCCCGTAGACAGTTAGTCTTGGAAACTCACAAGGGGCAGTTCCTACCATTTCCTGTAGGGTCACTGTGAGTCAGTGTTGACTCCATGGCTGTAAGCTCACGGCATAGAGAGTGCTTGGGTCTTTAAAGTCCGCAAGTGGCTATCGAGGGCACAAGTGGTCGGTCTCTCTTCACTAGGAGCAGAAGGAAGGAAAAACAGGACTCACAGGATGTGGAATGTTTGGCTAATTGCCTCCATGAGACTTAAGAACTGATGGTATCTGGCTGTTAAACACCATTTTAATCAGAGTCTATTGAATATTCCTCATTAAAAGGGGGGAAATATACAGAATTTCAAATGATCACACATGCTATAAATAGCTTAGAGGTGGACATAGCTGACTTCCTCTGGCTTCCCTGGTGCCATGAGGCAGACAAGCCTCCATGACGAATCCTCCATACTTATTCTGGCACCAACCATTCCTCCCACACCACTCTGCAGCTGTGCTAGGTTCCAATCCTTTCAATGGCCACACAAGACTCACAGACAATAACTTTACAACTAAGGGGGCTTATTAGGGAAGTTAATGGGCGGTCACACGTCAAGTCATTGGTCTCCTCAGCCAGTAGCCAAGTTTTTCTCCACTTCTCAGCCTCCCAGGCACTTGGTCCTTTGGCCTTTGCTTCCGTGGGGCAGTTGGCCAGAACACTGTCACTGTGTCCCAGAGATCTCAAGGAAGATAATGAGAAGAGACCCTGTAGTCTTAGCTCTGCTTCTCTGAGTCTGTGCCAGTTTGTGATGCAGCTGGTCTTGGCCGCCTCCACTACTTCAGAGATCTTAAACATGCTCTTCTCTAAGGCTCTCTAGATTTTCAGAGATGGCTCAAAAATCAACCAATCCCAGCCCAGTCTAGATCAAGGATTTTTTTAATATACAATTACTCTTTGATATAAAGCTCTTTCTTACACACACACACACACACACACACACACACACACACACACACACACACACACACACACACTCCTTGCTATGGGTGTTACCCACATCCTGTTCGCATCGTACCACCCAACCATTTGGTGGAAGTTAGAGACTTGGGTAGAAAAGCCCTAGTAAGACAATTCACTCCATCACACTGTACTCTCCAGACTTTCTGAAGCCACAGAGTCTGGATGAACCCCTGACACTATTGTCCGGAGAGATTCTTCTAATTAAAATCTCAGTGAAACACAGGACTCACCAGGTGAGTGAACCTGGCCAACCCCTAGGCTCTAAACTGCAATATTTTAGTACGAAAAGAACTACTGGTGACAGGTGACAGAACTGAGGAGATCTAATAAAATATTATCAACACGCTTGCCTGATTATACATAAAGGTGAATTTCCAGTACTGGACCTGGCCAAAAAAATAGTTATAGATGATTCAATCCAAAGTGTACCCCTCCTGTCACCATCCCAAAGAAAAAGACCGTGGTAGTATGGTCCCGGAGAAGTTATTACCATTCATAATTTAAAAGTAAAAGCCATGGCGTGCCTACATAAAACTGTTTCTCAAGGAACTCAAAAAACTTTGGGAACAACATCTAATTAAATCATCACAATTTCCCAGTGAAGCGGTGGCAAAGATTATTAGCAGTCTAGACCTCCAATGAATCTTACTATGTCCTGCTTAGTTTATCACCACTACGTCCTTTTCCTATTCTCACAGGGAGCAATGCTCTCTCAGAGCCTGAGTACGCAGGCGCTGCTCCAGGATGCGTGTGCAGCGCCTGCAACGAGCTGCAAAGTAACTGGCAGGATCACAGTCACTGCGTGAGCACCTCCCAGCCAACGTGCAACGTGTCCTCGCCTCTTCTAAAGTACACAGCATGCCTGCAATCCTCACTCTGCTGTCAGCTCAACCAAACGCTCACACAGCAAATATACTGGATTCCAGCTGCTTGGGGACAAACTAGGGATCCAGGCGGAGAAGTGAGAAAGGAAGTTGAAAATCCTTAGCTTCTGTGATTTTTACTTAGAATTAAAGATTTAGGAGTCATCAGCATGTCCGAAATAGAGTCACAGGGGAAAAAAAATCAAGTGCTTTATAGTTCAAATGACCGTGGAAAATCAGAAAAAGCTTCCACTTGACTACTCACTTAAAGGCTGGCAGTATGAATTCACACAACAGCACCACAAAATTAAACCCGGCGATCTACTTCCATAACAAGTGTAGTCAAGCAAAACTTACGTTCTACTCAGTGACACGTGGGATCGCCACGCGGCCGAACTGGGTCAATGACAATAGGTTCAATCCTATGATTTTTGCTTCTTCAAAGAACAATTCTCCTCTCCCCACCCCACCCCCACGTTCTATGGCATGGGGCATTATATAGTTTTGTTTTCAACTACCATCCAGTTGATTCTGACTCACAGCGACCCTACAGGACATAGAACTACCCACGTGGCTATTCAAGACTGTAAATCTTTATGGGAGTAGAAAGCCCCATCTTTCTCCTGCATTGAATACTCCTCAAATGTGGTCTTTGGATCCAGCTGCATCACATGGGAGCTGATTAGATGCAGACTGTCAGTGCTTTGAATTCCCACTGTTTCCAATGCTACCCACATTTTGTTATGATCCACACAATTGAATGTCTTCTGGTATTCTCTTGCTTTCAGCCAAGCTCTACATGATGCCAGCAGTGAGAAGCCTCATTCCATATTCTGATGGTTAATTTTATGTCAACTTGAAGATATATAAAAGTGTACGGGTGGGATCCAACCTGTCAGTCAGGTCATATAGCCTGAACGGCCTCCTTGTGGGTGTGGTCTTCTCAGAGGGAGGCTCCTGATCACCTCTCCCTCTCTGCCTTTACCTTTCTGCTTGCTGACCACCCAGGGAACCCATGTTTCCACCAACCTTGGATCCACGTAACTTTGCACCCACCAGTCTGTGATCTTCCTGCACTCTGCAATTATTGCATGTGGTTGCATGAGTCTGAAGGACTTATGGACTCATATCAGACTTAAGTTGGACTTGGCTGGGATATTTTCTCGATATAGAATTACTTCTTGGTACACAGCCCTTTCTTACACACATAAGAGTGCTACTGGCTTTGTGTCTCTAGTCAACCGAGTCTAACACACACACATTCTCTTGACCCAGCTTGAACGTCTGGCAGCTCTCTGCCAATGCACTCTTACAGCATTTTTTATGACCTCCAGCAAAATGTGTTAGCATATTGTATCAATAATATTGTTAGATATTTCCCACATTGTTGTGTCACCTTTGGAATGGGCTCCGATATGGACCTCTCCCATAGGGTTAGACAGCTGTGTTGCAAAGTACTTGGTATAGATGAGTGAGCACTTCCTGCACTGCACCATTTGCTGAAACCCCTCAATTATTTTGTCAATTCTAGGGCCTTGATTTTTACAATCACTTCAGTGAAACTTGGGCCTCTTCTTCCAAATATGGCCAATGAATACTATCAATTCTTAATCATGCATCACTTCCTAAAATGGGTGGGTGAACACCAACCAGTTCTTTTTGGTACAGTGACTTTCATTTATTTTTCAATACCTCCTGAGTCAGCCAATATGTTGCCCATGAGATCTTTTAGTATTGCAACTTGAGGCTTGAATTTCCCCCCCCCCCCTAATTCTTTCACATTGAGAAATACCAAGCACATTCTTCCCTTGTGGCTTTCTAAGTCTTTGCATATTTCCTTATAATATTTTCTTCTTGAGCTACTACCCTGAGATCTTTTGTTCCGCTATTGTACTTAATTTCTTCCATTTGCTTTAGATACTTTACATTCCAAAACAAGTTGCAAAATGTCTTCTCACATCCACTTTGTTATTTTTCTCTATCTTTTTAGTGACCTTTTTGGTTTCTTCATATATGATCGCGGGGGAAAGGAGGGCCCCCAACAAATCATCACAGGTCCGGTAGGCACAATTGTACAGCAATAATAAGATTACAGTGATGTCATAGAGAGCATGGGAGATAGGAGATTGAAGTAATGGAGTCAGACACAATTCATGGTAGCATGCTCACCTCAGTCCCACTTGGTGGTTTATGTGGAGAGATTCCCAGAGCGAGAGCAGGAGAGTCCAACTTTATTGCTAACCAAGGGTTATCATTTTTTTTGGGGGGGGGGGGCGTGATTACAGTAACCACACGTCACAGGAAGGGGCAGTACAATAGGCATACACATCATATGAAAGGGATGTACGATAGGCATAAGCGTGACAGGAAGGGGATGAGCTAGGGGTGTGCCCATAAGGATGGGAGGGACTAGAGGTATACATGTAACAAGATGGGTGGACCCTAAATTCATGATGGTGGACTAACCTTGGTCACCCTTGGGTGGGCTTGACCTCGCTGGGGTCTCCTACAAGGAAACAGTCAACTACTATCCTTATCAGAAGGGAATGGGTCCTACTTGTGGGATAAACAGTGGTGACTGCTTGCTCTAGATGGCTGATAACCCTTAGGGAGAATAACCCCTGACCTACTTCTGTTGACCCCCAAGTGTTTAGTCATTCGCCACGTGTAGCAAGCAGCTAAGTTTGGCATATATTTGGGGGAGACAACTTGGGAGAAATCCTTCTGTTTCCTACGTATGACATTCTTGATGTCATCCAAATTCTTTGGGTCTACAGTCATTCCATGCATCAAATCTATTCTTGAGATGATCTCTAAATTCAGGTGGGATATACTCAAGATCATGCTTTGGCTCTCAAGGACTTGCTTTCATTCTCTTTAGCTTCAATTTGAGCCAGTATAAGAGTAATTGATGGTGTTCCAAAGTTTGTCCCTGTCCAGATTCGGATGGATGATATTCAGCTTTCCCACAAATATAGTCAATTGGATTCTCGTGTACTCCATTTGGTGAGGTCCACACATATAATTGCTGTCTATGTTGCTGAAAAAAAGGTATCTGTAGTGAATAAGCCATTAGTCTGGCAATATTGTATCATGCGATCTTTGATACTGTGTCTATCGCCAAGGCTATGTTTTTTTCAACAATCCTTTCCTGTTTCCACTTTCCATTCACTATAATTCTGAGTAATCTTGAGGGCAAGTTTCAGGCTGCAGATGTTGATAAATATCTCCGAGTTCTCTAAAGCAAGTTACTTTATACTTTACCATACCAGGCAACTTTATAGATTCTATTTACTTTTATCTACAATATCTTCCTTATCCATCTGTTTTATCAAGCCTCATTTTTATCACTTTTGACTGTCTACAAACCTAATTATGTAATATGTTTTTACATGATAACATTCTGACAATTCTAATACTATTACCATATTACCAGGCTGTTTTTGACATAAAATAAAAATATCAAGAATATTCCTATAAGGGACCCCTGGTGGCGTAGTGCTTATGAACTTGGCTGCACTCCAAAGGAATATCCCTATAACAACAAAGCATAGGACAAGCAACTAGAGTTGGGTAACCTTCTGCTTCACTGTTTCCACTGTCAAAGGCGTATACTTCAATTTGTAGAAATTTGTCTTACATTTCCTAACTCTCAAGCTGCCTTAACATTAAAAAAAATTTCCCCTCAAGCAATTAAACTTTATAACTTCTTTCTGACCATCTTTACTTGGGGCTACATGTTTGAATTGTTTAGCCTGACAGCTTTTAGTATCAAGAATAACTTGCAACCAGTAGATGATAAACCAGATTTCAACTGGCTGAAGCAGCGTTCCTGAAGAAAATTTCAAGTCACAACAACAGATCAAGGCTTTAGGAAAGCTGTAAATTTAACATTGGGAGAAACATGTTTCAGTTTAGAAAAATTCTGATGTGGGTTCAGCGTTCCCATTTGTCTAAGATTTCAATTTTTTATTATAAACATTATAGAAACGGAGTGACATTTCCATGATTAGTAGCTTCAGAAAAACTACGACCCAGCCATAAAAAATCAGAGAAAACTCACTGTCATCAAGTCAATACCACCCAGAGACCCTATAGTGTTTTCCAGACTATCAATCTTTATGGGAGCAGACAGCCTCCTCTTCCTCTGATGCAGTACCACTGACTTTGTGCTTGGCCTACTGCACCACTAAGGCTCCTTAGAGGGTGAAAGGCTACTTTACTATGGCCAAATGTTGACAGATACAGTGAAATAACGCACATTGTAATCACTGGCTGGTTTTTTCTTTTTTCAAAGCTATGTATTTTTTTTTTTTTTTTTACAAAACAACTTTAACACCTTCAAAGTACTCCCCATTGCACTTAATATATTTGTCATCTGTGATTCCATTCTTGAAAATACTTTTCAAACTCATCTCTTTGTTTGGTTTTTGAAAAAATAATTTTTCTTTTCTTTTTAATCATTTTATTGGGGGATCATACAACTCATCACAATCCATATATACATCCACTGTGTCAAGCACATTTATACATTTGTTGTGGCAATGTAAAAATATGTATCATTCTAAAAATATTTGCTTTCTCCTTGAGCCCTTGATATCAGCTCCTCATTTTCCCCCCTCCCTCATGAACCCTTGATAATTTATAAATTATTGTTATTTTGTCATGTCTTACATTGTCTAATGTCTCCCTTCACCCACTTTTCTGTTGTACATCCCCCAGGGAGGAGGTTATATGTAGATCCTTGTAATCGGTTCCCCCTTTCTACCCCTCCTTCCCTCCACCCTCCTGGTATCGCCACTCTCACCACTGGTCCAGAAGGGATCATCTGTCCTGGATTCCCTGTGTTTCCAGTTACTATCTGTACCAGTCAGTGTACATCCTCTGGTCTAGCCAGATGTGTAAGGTAGAATTGGGATCATGATAGTGTGTGTGTGTGTGTGGGTGTGGGGGAGACATTTTTTTTTTTCCTTCACAATAATATCCTTTATAAGCTAGGGGGAGACATTTAAGAACTAGAGGAAAGTTGTATGTTTCATTGTTTCTACCCTGCACCCTGACTGGCTCGTCTCCTCCCTGTGACCCTTCTGTAAGGGGGTGTCCAGTTGCCTACAGATGGGCTTTGGGTCTCCACTCCACACTCACACTCATTTACAATGACATGATTTTTTGTTCTTTAATGCTCGATACCTGATTTCTTCGACACCTCGTGGTCACACAGGCTGGTGTGCTTCTTCCATGTGGGCTTTGTTGCTTCTGAGCTAGATGGCCGCTTGTTTATCTTCAAACCTTTAAGACCCCAGACACTATATCTTTTGATAGCCAGGCACCATCAGCTTTCTTCACCACATTTGCTTATGCACACACTTGTTTTTAGTGATCGTGTCGAGAAGTTGTGCATCATGGAATGTCAATTTAATAGAACACAGTGTTCTTGCATTGAGTAAGTACTTGAGTGGAGGACTGATATCCATCTGCTACCTTAATACTAAACCTATAAATATATGCACATAGATCTATTTCCCCATCTTCATATATTTACATATGTGCATGCCTGTATTTAGACCTCTATAAATGCCCTTTGCCTCCTAGTTCTTTCCTCTATTTCCTGTTACTTTTCTCTTGTCCCACACTCATGCTCAGCCTTCATTTGGGTTTCAGTACTTTCTCTCAGTTACACTGCCCTTGCTGAATCCCTACCAGGCCTCTCACACCCTCCTTGCCACTAATTTTGGATCACTTGTTGCTTCCTTGTCCCTGGGTTGGTCAACACCACCCTGTTTCCCCTGCCTCCCCCTCTCCCGTGTCCCCCCAGAACCATTGGTCTGTTTTCTCCTCCAGACTGTTCATCCAGCCTATCATATCTAGATAGACCTGCAGAGATAATAATCTGCACCAAAAAACAAGGCATAGCAAGACAGAACAGCTAAAGAGAACACAACAATGATAACAACAAAGAAAACCAATGATCCATAAAAAAATATATTAATTAGAAATTTTTTTAATTTAAAAAGAAAAAAAAACCTGTAAATAGATCAAGGTCTGATGTTTGACCTCTAGGCCTATCCTCCAGTCAAGTCTGATGGGGTGCCACGCTCTGGCCCCAAAGTCTATCCTTTGCACTCCCTCGGGCGTATCCTGCTCTGGTCACCCGTTGCTCTGCCACACGCCTTTAGTGTTTTGCCTGGGTGTCTTGGGGTCAGACCAGGCCAGTCCCAACACTGGGTCTCCAGTGCTTCTGACATCTTATGATTATCCTGTGAGAGGAGTTTTAAATGGAGAGCACCTGGGAAAGAATGTGACTCACTATATGTAATATATATATATATAACATATATATTATATTCTGATCCCAAATCAGAATCCATCATCAAAACCCATGTTGCTGTCAGTCCCCCGCCGGTGTTACTTCTAAATAAATCTCTTTTTCTAATATGGAGTTGATGAATTGGGTCTGCAGCTCCAGGCACAAACCCTTATTTTAAAAAAGAACCACCACCAAAAAACCCCTCACACTCCCTGCCATGGGGTCAATTCTAACAAAGCTACAGACTCTATCTCCTGACTTCTTCCAGTCTGTCCTCCTGCCGCTAGTGAATGACTGACTCTTCTCCCAGCCAATACCCCAATTTTCTCATTTAGACTTTCCACTCCTCGCCACTGTACCTTACTTAGGTTAAACAACAACAAAATAAGGGGAAAGTGAAGTTGAAAACAAAGTAAAAGTGTAGTCAGCATTTGTCTGAGGTACATATCCTTATGAAGCCCATGACTAGTTAGAACCAGTTACAGAGGGTAGCAGGACCACGAGGATATACTGTATATTACTCGTGTAATAAGCCCAGTTTTTCAGCACAAAAAATGCGTTGAAAAACAGGCTTGGCTTATACACGGGTCAGTGGCATGAATGGATGTCATCTGGCCAAGCCCAACTAACAAACGGAGGAAATCTCATGAAGCCTGACATAGAGTTAATAGCAAAGTGGGTTCAAGATGCATGGGAAGACATTCCAGAAGACATGGTGCGACGTGCCTTCCAGAAATGTAGTATTAGTCATGCTATGGATGGCAGTGAAGACTGCGCTTTGTATGAAAATGACAGCAGTGATGGTGATGACGATGACCTCAGTGAGGACAGCGTCTATGATGACCTCACACCAGCTGAAGCTCTGCATTGGGATACGGATGATGGCGAGGAATCCAGTTTGGAAGGATTTTAACTCTTTACATTTTAGCTTGGTTGCTGATTGAGCTCAGGGAATGGTACTCTTAAGGTATCATTGTTGATACCTTACTGTTTTTGTTGAACCTATTTTCCACTTACTGTGCTGGTTTGCTAATGTTAAATGACTTGTCCTTTTATTTGTTTTTTATTTAAAGTACATATTTAAATACATTACCCCACTGATGTCTCAATTTTTAGTAATTTTATTTTCATTTGTTTTGATTATTGAAACTCACCAATAGCTTCTGCATTTTCCACCCTAGGCTTACACTCGAGTCAGTCAGTTTTTCTGGTTTCCCAGGTAATAATTAGGTTCCTCGGCTTATACTCGGGTCGGCTTATGTACGAGTGCATACAGTACTTCACAGAGGTATTGCCAGCTCCAACAATACTAGCACTTTGGAACTGTGGCCTCATGGAGGCTTTCCTATGCCTTCTAAGAACAGGGCACTATGCTCCAAATGTCGCAAAGAAACCAAATCCACTGCCATCGAGTCAAATCCAACTCCTAGTGACCTTACAGAGGGTTTCCCACGTTGAACATCTTTACAGGGTGGATACTCTCATTGTTCTCCCTCGGAACTGCTGGTGTGTTTAACTCTGACTGCAGTTAGCAGGAGGAAACATCTAAAACAAACACTCAGTGCTACCCCAGTCAATTCTGACTCACAGCCACCCTACAGGGCAGAGCAGAACTGCCCGGTGGGTTTCTGAGACTGTGAGGAGGAGGAGGCCTCATCGTTCTCTGGAACTGGTGGCTTCGAACTGTTGATCTTGACATTAGCAGCCCAATGCATAACCCACTATGCCACCATGTCAGGTAACTCAGGACTCTAGCCCAACCCTTAATCCTGACACAAAGAAGAGAGTGTATGATAGACCAAATGCACTCTGGCCATACCTCTTAACTAACCCACCAAAGGCTTCTCACTGCTCTTGGGAGACACACCACAAGGCCAGCCTGAGAGCCTTATTTGTCTCTGAACCTCTTCCTTAGCTCTCTCCTCCAGGCTGTCCATATTGGAATTCCATTTCCTTTAGGGTAGGAGTAAGGAACTTATTTTTCCTACCAAGGGCTATTTTGATATTTACAGCATCATTCAGAGACCATATAAAATATCAACTTTAAAACTGGCCTGCTAGATTTATTTTTTATTTTTATTAAAAAATATTTTTCTGGCCTGCTATATTTAAACAGTTAATTAACTCACTCCTAAAGGGATGTCTGGGTGCCCAGGTGGCCCAGTGGTTGTGTGTTGGGCTACTAACCAGAAAGTCAACAGTGTGAAACCATAAGTCACTCCACAGGAGAGACTAGGCTTTCTATTCCTGTAAAGATAAGTCTCAGAGACTGCCCACAAGGACAGGTTTTTCTTTGGGCTGTCCTACAGGGTCACTATGAGTCAGAACTAACCTGACGGCAGCTGAGTGTCAGTGGATGGAATGGCTGAAACCGATTGTCTCGGGTGAGGGGTGTGATTTAGCTGGTATTGATTTCACGTGACATCCCTGCTTTAGGGTTTGGTGAGAGCCTTGTTGAGTTGCTGGGTGGGCTCTCAGGAGTTATCAGGCTTCCTCCTTCTATAGAGACATAGTCCTGGAAGCCCACAGGGCAGCTCTATTCTGTCCTACAGGGTAGCTATGAGTCAGAATCACCTGGATGGCAGTGAGTTTGGTTCCGGGCTCAGCCTATGTTGTTCTGTGGTGCTGTCGTGCTGACCCGCCCACACTCCCCAACCTAGGCCAGGTTTCTTTCTAACACACCTCTACAACATCACATTTCTCCTGAACGTAACTGGGTATGTATTGCTCATTCATTTGTGTCCTAATTAACATCGTATTTCCCACTAGACTGCAAGAGATAAGAAATCAAGAAGCCCTCTCAGCTCCAGCACCTGGCTGGATGCAAAGTGGCTAGCACCAAGGAGCCTAGCCTCATGCCCCAGAGAGATTCCACAGTCATTTGTGGAATGAGAGGATAGTTACTGCAGAAGCCAAAGGCCAGACCTGATGGAGGCTGGCTGACCTGGTTGGAGGCATGCACTTTTGGACTTGAGCCTTTCTGGGAGACTGCAAATCTCCCAATCAAAGTCTGAATCTGAGATTGCATCCATCAGAAATGTGTGATCATACACTGGTAAACATTTACTCAACCCAGATACCTAGTAAAACCACACGATATTGTGCTTGGCCTTGGTAGCCAGCCTCCAAATTGGGAAGGCTTTTACTTATTCAAATAAATATTTGATTTTTTTCTCTGAATGCTACAGGACAGTGGTTCTCCAACCTTCCTAATGCCATGACCCTTTAATATAGTTCCTCATGTTGTGGTGACGCCCCCTCAACTATGAAATTATTTTCGTTGCTACTTCATAGCTGTAATTTTGCTACTGTTATCAATTGGGCAACCCAAAAGGGGTCACGACCCACAGGTTGAGAACCTCTTCGATAGGAGAAACAAGGGTTTGGCAGGGCTTTGCTTCAAAGGTCCTTAAAGAAGGGACAAGATAGGCTTATAAAGAGCCACCTTGCAAGTGAGAATGAGCTAAAAAAAAAAAATTGAAAGACGAGGGCAAATGAGCTGAAAGGCCTCCAACAGCTCTTCAGTGTAATCCGAAAGACCAGGTACTGAAAATCAGTAAAGGTCAGAATGCAGCCTTGGAGGCACACGCTGAGATAGAGGCATCGTCCTGAGCCCTTGAGGTCCCTTGCTGGGAGCAAGATCGCAGCTGGCTCGAGTCTCGAGCTGGCTCCCCCCGCCCAGCGCTCCTGAAGTTGGATTAAGAAAGGAGAAATCCTACGGTGTCACGGGGAGGAGAGGCAGGCAGGAAGAGAGAAGGCCGCCCGCGTCCGCGCCGCCCGCCTTCCCCGACCCCCGCCGCCAGCCCGGGGAAGCGCCGGCCCCAGACCCCGGTCTGCGGCCCCGCCCGGCCCGGGCCTCCTACCGTAGGTCTCGGACATGGCCGTCTGCGACATCTTGGAGCGGCGCCGCCACCTCCCGGGTCACCGGCTGCAGCGCGGGCCGGCCAGAGGGCGGGGAGGGCCGGGGTCGGCCGCTGCGTCTCCCGGGCGCGGGCAGTGGGGGCGGGGAAGAGGGAAGGAGGGGCCGGGCGGGTCCCACGGCAACCGCCCGCCACCCCGCGGCTGCGGCTGGGCCCGACCGCCGGGATCCGCGCAGGCGCACACCGCCGCACCCAGGGGAGGGTCCGCCCACCTGCCCCCGGCCGCGCGTGCGCACCGGAGCTCGCGTGGCGGGGCGCCCGCAGCCCTGGGAGAGCTAGCGGTGGGCTGCTGGAGAGGGCAGTGGCTCCAGCCGGTTGGGCCGAGCCGGCGGAGGGCTGCAAACGGGAAGGGAAGCAGTTCTGGTGGCCTTCGTAACGACTTTAGCGTCGTCATTTGAGGCGCGCGGCTAGTACAAGGCTTCTTTTAAGTTGTTATTGCCGCCCCCCTTCCCAGAACTTGGTTCATCGGCAGCGAGGAGGGGTAGGCGCGGGGGCGCAGGCCGCGCGCGGGGCTGCGGGCGGAGGTCAGTTCCGTGAGGGAAACCAGCTCGCCGGCCAGGACCTGCTGAGCTTTCAAACGCAGTCTTTGCAAGCGGGGCTGGGCCGGGGCCGGGGCCGGTGCAAGACTCGTGCCCAAGGTGGACAGGACCGGTGCCCAAGCGCCCCGGCGGCCGGCCGGCCGGGTGCCCCACAGGTAGGCAGAGCTGCAAGCGCCTCCCGACTCGCAGCTGCAGTTGCGCTTCCTGTTAGGAGAAGCGTTGGGTGGAGATTGGGGTTTAAAGAATCAAATCGATTCCCGAATCCCGTCGGCTTGGGAATATAGCGACAAACATTCACCGGAAAGGGGATTTTGATTGGGAGTCTCGTACACCGAGGATGGATGGCCAGGGTCAGACCGGTATCTCAGAGCCCCATCTGTGTCAGAGAACACTGGAATCTCCCTCGCCTAATGCAGTGGTTACGAGTTGGCATGCGATGCGCATGTTCAGCGGCTCCGCTGGACAAAGACTGGACTTCCTTCTCCAGGCAACGGGAGTCGCTAGGAGTTGGCATTGGCTGGACGGCAGAGAGAAGTGTAAGCTAGACCTCCGGTGGGGCGTGCATTTAGAACACTCCGCTACCAACACTTCTGTGTCCACTTGGCTCCATCCTCCAAGCCTCCCCGAGGTCTTCCTCAGCTCCTCCACCATAGCTCTTTGGCTCTGGGTTTTTGCTCCTCTCTACGATCCGATAGCACAGGGGAGTCCAACTCGGTGAAAACGTGGCCCATTTGGTGCAACAGGCAAGATGCACGCGGCCACATCACATGTACAAATTCTGTTACATTTATATTTTGAAGTGAGGATTCAGGAATATGGATGGGATAATTAAAACACTATATAGTTGCTTTTATTTAAACATTTAATGTATTCATAAAACCAAAATTATTCTTTTTTCTTTGTTTTATTTCAAAAATTAAAGCCACAGTTAATTTGACATAAATATCTGGGTAGGGGTGAGGGTTGGGGGACAGGACAGGGGCTTGGCCCCTACCTCCTCTTCTCTTGCAAGAGAAGGGGATGGTTTGCAGAACCAGCAGGAGAGCCAGATCTGCTTCATGGGCATGTGCTCAGGGAGAACTTCATTGTCAAAAAGGAGATGGAAGTTCTCTTTTACCCAAAACTTGCCAGTGCTTTCCTCCTACTAGTTTTCACTCACCTCTTATGTTGTGACCGGAAAAGATAACAAAATAACTAATAAAAAACCAAAATGTTGGACAGCTGACAAACGTGATGCACAATCGTAATGGCTTCCCTCTAAAAATGTGAACTAGCGCTGCCGCTAGGTGTGACTCATAACAGCACCACCCAGACTGCTCCTTTTAGCCTTTTTGGTATTGGGATCTGTTTACATGACCTGACACTGAGCGTGGCAGACATATCGCTTCCAAACGTAGCCGGAACTGAGCACGTTTATACACGTGCACAGGCCTCCAGGAAAGGCACTGGGCCACGTGTATACTCGTCTTCAGTAGTTTAAGGGTTAACTAGGGAATTGTGTGTATTCTGGTATTGCCTTGATCTCCCCTAAGTGCTATTTTCTTCATAACAATTTTTTCTATTTTCATTTTATTTCAGAGCATCACAGGCCACTAAAAATTACCTCGTGTAGCCTGCGAGCCGCCAGTTTGACACCCTGCTCTAGCAGATAAGTGTCCTTGTTCCTAAGTCATAGAGAAGGCCCTGCATTTTGAGAATTTCCACGTGGTGTGCCTGCTTTTGATTTTAGAGCTCCTAGAATTATTTTCAAGGAGCCCTGGTGTTTGGGATGGGCTGCTACGCAGGGTCAGTAGTTCGAACCCACCAGCCGCTCAGCAGGAGGAAGATAAGGCTCTCCATCTTTGTAAAGATTTTCCATCGCGGAAACCCTCAGGAGCAGTGTACTCTGCCCCACAGGGTCCCCATGCCTTGGAATCAACTAGAAGGCAGTGAGTTTGGGTTTTGAGTTAGAATTACTTTGTGTACATTTCTTGTTCAATGGCCCTGTGCTTTGTTGCTTTCTTGTTTGACTTCTAGAGTACTCAGTTTGATTTAGATTCCTGAGTATAACAGATTGGTTCTTATTAAGACATTTCAGAGAAAAGATACGATATCGGAATTAGTAAAAAGACAACCTTACCCTAAGAGTTTGCATTCTTTAAATTTAAGACTGGTAGGAGTTTTCTTCAGCTGTATGTAGGAACTGCTGTATATAGATAAGAAAGAGATCACTAGATACCTAACCCTCTCCAATCCCCGCCCCCACAACCCACCCCCCAAAGCCTAAACCCACTGCCATTGAGCTGATTCTGACTTATATCAACCCTATATGGGGTTTCCAAGATTGTAAATCTTTACAGGAATAGGCAGCCTCATCTTTCTCCTGCAGAGAAGTAGGTGAATTTGGACCACTAACCTTGTGCCTAGCAACTGCAATGCCTACCCTTAGTGTGTTATTAGCTGTAAATGGGCCCCAGACCTCAGAAATCTGGACCAAACACAAAGTTAACACATGGTCATAGAGCCCATTCTGACCCATAGACCCTAAAGGGCAGACTAGACCGAGACAGAGGCAGACTGCCACATCTTTCCCCCAGAGAGTGAACTGTCAACCCTTTTGGTTACCAGCTGAGCTCTTCAGCCAGAGGGCCATAGGATAGAGTGGTAGAAATAAAAATTCAGTTGTCATTTCAGTACTCACTGTCATCGAATCAATTCTGACTCAAGGGACCCTATAGGGCAGGGGAGAACTGCCTCCGTAGGTTTCCCAGGCTACAAATCTTTGCAGAAGCTGAAAGTCTCATAATTCTTCCAAGAAAAGGCTGATGGGATTGAACTGTCAACTGCTTGGGCCAGGTCCGGACCAGGCAGCCGCCTCCCCAAGCTCTTCTGAAAGATAACATGCTGTACTGTGCGGCCCCTTCCCCACTGCCTCTCAAGGCCAGATCTGGACTGTGCAGTTCCTGCCTCCAGCATCCCAATGAGCTTATCTCTCAAGGCTGGGTCTGTACAGCCCCTTCCCTCAGTGTTCCGGGACGATTTAACCACAGACCACATCCTAAGACCCTGCAACTGCAGCACCCGAATGCCTTCCTTCCCCTTGTCAGTACATACGTCCTTGCCTCAGGCCCTATGTATGTCCCATTAAGTTTTATAAATGCAAAGCCAAAATCACAACTCAGAAAGAAAACATTAAAGAATATTATTTCTTAAAGGAAGCAGATGTCCTTGAGAACTTTTCAAGATTCTTTGTATGCCATTAACTCCGAGTTTTTGAGAAAAGTTATTGGGTTTTGTATTCCAGGAAACTGGGTTTTTAAATATTCTCACAGATTGCTTTGATTCTGAAGTACTTAGTGTTGATTGTTGTGGGAAACTGAGTGTATACAGACAAATTCTCTCCACTCATATTTAAGGAGTCTGGGAGGCAGAGTCTGGTGGAGGAAGGCCTTCACACTCCTGAGTTGGAGATGCATCCCAGTCACGTTCTCCTTAGTAAAAATTATTCCCTATACTAATGCCATTTTTTCAGGTGCCGCTTGCAAGCACATGGTTGCTGACTATACACTTGAAGGTTATTTGCTTGAAGGATCTCTGTCTGAAGGTTGTCTGCCATCAAGAGCGATCAGACCACCCTGCCCTAAATATGGCCCATTCCCTTCTGATAAGGATTATAGATTGCTCCCCAGGAGAAGAGCTCAGGAACACTTAAGGTCAAGCCAGCCCAGAGATGACCAAGGTTAAGCTGCCGTCTTAACTCTAGAACCTGCCCATCTTGTTACTTATGTACCTTCCTGTTATGTGTATGTCTCTAGTGCTTCCCCTTCCTGTTAGTGCATGCCTCTAATACAACCCCTTCCTGTTACGTGTGTTACATGCCTGACATTATATAAGCTTGTTAAGAAAATACCGTCCCGGTCTCTCTGGATCCAGTCTTCATGGAAGAGGTGAGCCCTTGCATGTCTTGTCTGATATCTCTTTTAATTTACCCTTCAATTACACAACTTCCCCTTGGACCCATTCAATGGAGGCTGGTCCCCCACAGATTGTGTGGCAGAAACAGTAGTGCACCATTCATTTGTGTACCACTAATTAGTTCTCCTTTCCTTTCTGGCAGTGACATCACTCAGTGTTCAGAGCTGTGTGGCCTGCACGACTATCACAAGTGATACAAAATGCTTATCTATAAACTTTTTCTGCAGTGTTTCCACAGAAATTTATTATTTAATTTTTAAAATCCTCATAGTTTTAACACCTAAAACATTTTTATTAGCCTACCATATATATATATATATATAATATCAATTTGCCTATAAGGCTTAAACTCTATGCTAGTTTGCATTTTGTACCTTCTAATGCACTCAGATGGGCTGACTTAGCTGCAGTAACGATTTCAAAATGTCTGTGCTAAATTAATCTGTGCTAAGTTAAACGATTTCAAAATGTCTGTGCTATATGTCTCACACCAATTGACAGAAAAGCTGGGTTCAAGTTTCATCTAAACATATGCTTCTGTGATCACCAAGGCAGGAAAATGGAATATGTAAATTGGATGTTAGCTCTTTAAGATTCCAGGAAGAACTGATATATATCCCTTCCATTTCCATTTCCTTGATGTGATAGTTAAGGTTTCGTTGTATCTTGGTTGGGACAGGGTTCTCAGTGGCTTAGCTGTTAAGACCTAGTAATCCCCTATAACGAGATCTTACGGATGTGCTCTGCTTCCAATATAAAGAAACACTGTGGAAAAGCCTGCTTGCTTTTTGCTGGGCCTGGATCCTGCATCTGGTGTATCAACCTCTAATTCTTTGGACTTGAGTCAACTGCTTGCTGTATTACCTGCTGCTCCTGGGAGTCATCAGTGAGTGCCCTGACATCTAACCTGCCCTTCTTGGATTAATTCTCTTTAGCAGTACCAGGCTGTTGTCTTCCTGCCACTCTTGGGTTCATCAGCCCTCGTAGCCATGTGAGTCAGGAGAAACCTCCAGCCTAACATCTGACTCATGGACTTGAATCCTATCCAGTCCTATAATTTGTGAGCTATTTTCTTTATATAAACCTCTTTCTATGTGTGTGTGTGTTGACATCATCTTGATATCATCTTGACTTCTCCATTTGGAAATTCACTAACTACATAATTTAATTCCTCTTTTTGGTTGTCATTATTTACAAATTGACATCTATGGTCCCCTAGTTTCAGTCATCACCCTTCCAGCCTTGTGAACCCTTGATAAATTCTAAATTATTATTATGTCATACACAGTCCATTGTCTCCCTTCACCACGTGTCTGTTGTTCGTCCCCCTTGGGAGTGTGTGTGTGTGTGGGGGGTGATTATATTTCGATCATTGCAGTCGGTTCTCCCTTTCTCCCCCTTCTCCCTCCCCCTTCCCCCTTCCCCCTTCAGTCATGGTATCGCTACTCCCATTACCATGCCTGAGGGGTTTGTCTGTCCTAGATTTCATGTGTTGAGAGCTCTTATCTGTACCAATGAACAGGCTCCTGTCTAGCCAAATTTTTAAGGTAGAACTGGGGTCATGATGGGGGGAGGGGGAGGGGAAGCAAATAAAGCATAAAGATTTAGAGCTGAGGTTCTCAACCTGTGGGTCGCTACCCCTTTTGGGGTCGCATGACCCTGTCCCAGGGGCCGCCTAGGACCATCGGAAAACACATATTTCTGATGGTCTTGGGATCAAGACACCGCACCTCTCTCCATCTCCAGTTGGGTCTGCCCACGTGCAGATACACCCACATACAGGTACCTGGCGTAAAGACTTTACCTATACGACCTGGCGTGAAGACTGTTACCCATATGACACCATGCTTCAAGACAAATTTTCATTTATTTGTAATTAGAAACAAATATTTCACAATATATAATGACATATTGTTTTTGTGATTAATCACCATGCTTTATGTTCAATTTGGAACAATGAAAATACATCCTGCATATCATATTTACATTATGATTAATAACAGTAAGAGAATTATACTTATGAAGTAGCAACAAAAATAATTTTATACTTGGGGGTCACCACCACATGAGGAACTGTATTAAAGGGCTGTGGCATTAGGAAGGTTAAGAACCATTAATTTAGAGGAATATTTGTGTTTCTTTGGTGCTATACTATACTGTGGTTGGCTTTTCCCTTCCTTGTGACCCTTCTGTGAGGGGATGTCCAATTGTCTATAGGTAGCCTTTGGGTCTCCACTCCTACCCCCCTTGTTTACATCTATATGATTATTTAATTTGGGTCTTCTGATGCCTGATACACATTTAAAAGTTATATCAGTTTTTTTGTTGTTTTTAAAGGTGAAGGGGAAATACATGTGGATTAAGCCTCTGGCGAATTCACCCTGACCATAGACCAGAGATGTGAGTGGCTTTGCTGTCATACAGAGTGGAAATTGGAAAGCTGTCATTGGAAAGTGGATTATGGCAGATGAAGTTAGGATATAATCTAATACCTTATCATTTTATCTCCCTTCTGACCAGTTTTAAAGTTTTTCTAGTTTTTAATATCTTCTGTTTTCTCTTTTACTGGGATTTGGCTTGATTTTATCTTGATATTGTTGTGAGCTTTTTTGATTCCTTGCTTTTTGTTTTTGCAAATCCAGGATGAGTGAGCCTATAGAGACAGTAACTGGATTAATGGTTCTTTCAGGCTAAAGCACAGGAAGTTGAGGGGAAAAGTAGATTATTATGGAAAACCCCAACAAATTTGAAAAACTAGAGAAAAGTGGACACATTTCAGAAAAACACACTACCTAATACAATTTGAGGCATAAGATTTGAACAGTCTTCTCACAAAGCAAGAGAAAGAGGAAGTTTTCTTCTGCCATAAGAGTTACTATCTTAGAAGCCCAAGGGCACTTCTTGTCTGTCCTGGAGGGTCCTTATGAATCAGAATTGGCTTGATGACATTTGTAGCAAAATGAAACACATACCCCCCACACACACACACACGTGCGCGCGCGCGTGTGCGCAGCAAACCAGAAAACAATACTTGCTGGCTAGGTTGTGGATAGACTATAACTCTCTCTTATACACTCCTGGTGAGACTGTAAAATGTTTCAACCAGTGTGGATAAAGGTATGATGCTTCCGTGGATAGTGCCTAGCTATGAAAAGATAGAGCGTCTGAGATCTTAAAGGCTTGAAGTTACACAAGCCGCCATTCAGCGAAGCAACAAGTCCACATGGAAGAAGCACACAGCCGGTGCGATCATGAGGAGTCATAGGGACCAGGTAGCAGGCATCCATAGACACATAACAAACAAAAACATATTGCTGAGAACATGGGCTGGAGTGGGTATCCAGAGCCCATCTGTAGACAGTAGAACAATCTCCCCACAGAGGGGCCACAGAGAAGGGGTAAGTCACCAGGGTGCAGTAAAGCATCGATGAAACACACTCTATTCCTCTGGTTCCTTGAGGCTTCCTCACCGCCCCCCACCCCACTACCACAACCCCAGTGCTGCTTCCCAGTTCAGACTAGACCGGAGCATGTACACAGGTATAGAAAGGGATAGGAGCTCACGACACACAGAATCCAGGAACAGGAGTGGGAATAGTGATACCAGAAGGAGAGAAAGGGGAAACCGATCGCAATGATCAACACATACACCTCTACAGGTGGAAGAACAACAAAACATGGGGGAAGGGAGAGAGCAGTCAGTGTGAGAGATGAAAATAATAACAATGTAAAATATCAGGGGTTATGAGGGTTGGGGGAGGAGGAGGAAAAAGCTGATACCAAGGGCTCAATAGAAAGTAAATGTCTAGAAAAGAATGAAGACGACATATGTATAAACATGCCCGATTCAATTGATGTATGGATTGTAATAAGAGTTGTATGAGCCCCCGATAAAATTATTTTAAAAATTAATAATTAAAAATAAAATTTAAAAAAGGTATGCTTCCTTAAAAAGTTGGTAATAGAAATAAATATTTCAGTTATCTCAGACTAGGTATTAGCATATAGAAAAAGAGCTGTAACATACATCCACAGTCCTGTTCATAGCAGAATTAACAATAATAAAAAGAGGGAAAACCTAATGGCCCATCAACATATGAGTAGATAAACAAATGATGGTTGATCACACATTTGCAATATTACGCAACATTTAAGAATAAGGATGAATTGAGGAAGCACCTCATAATATGTATAAACCAGGAAATTATGCTGAATAAAATTATTCGATCAGAAATGGATACATGATATATGAGACTACTATTTTTAAAAGTCAAGCACTTTAAACATAGCAATAAATATTCTTTGAAGGTTATCAGGGGTGGGAGGGGAAGGGAGGGTAAATCACTAACTAGAGGGTAACTACCCAAACCCACTGCCATTGAGTCTTCTGAACCATAGCAACCTTGCATGGGGTTTCTGAGATGGTATATCTTTACGGAAATACAACCTGTTTTTCTCCCTCAGAGTGGCTGGTGGGTTTGACCCACCAACCTTAGCACCATGTAGGCTATAGAGTCCAAAACTCCAAACTCATTACCATCGAGTTGATTCTGACTCATAGTAACCTGAGATAGAACTTCCCTTATGGGTTTAGAAGACTAACTCTTTATGGAAATAGAAACCTTGCCTTTCTTCTGACAAGTGGGAGATAGTTTTGAACTGCTGACCTTGTAGTTAGCCGGCTAACCACTTACCACCAGGACTCCTTGAATGTAGACAGGCATGAACTTGGGTGAAGGGTAAAGCAAAATTCAACAAGGGGGAGGTGAGCACAAAATTATCAAGGGAAAGGCAGACACAGAGGAGCACTAGGGTTTAAAACCAAAAAATAGAAATACTATTACATACACAATCTTGCAGTAACAGTAATAGCAACATTTACAAATAGAAACAGAAATGCAAGCGGAACAAACGAATGAGAACATATTCATAAATATATATAAGTTAGACATGATATTTCACAAATATACCCATGAATGTAGTGGAATATATAAGGGTCAAAATTATAAAGCCTTTTTAGCCATAGCCAACCTCCTTTGAGGAAATGAGTTTCTGGGCCTTAGGGCTCAGGACCATTGTTTCAGGAGATGGCAAAGTCAATAGGCATATGATAGTCCACAAAGACATGGTTCTACATCCTACTTCAGTGTGTAGGAGTCTTAAAGCCTCGTGTCTGGCTATCTAAGGTGCAACTATTGGCATCCCTGTCTAGAACACAGAGGGTGAAGAAAATCAGAGATGCATGGAAATAATTCAACCAAAGGACTAATGGACCACACGAGCCTCTACTACTCTAAGACCAGAAGAACTAGATGGTGCCTGGCTACCACTGTCAACTGCTCTGAAAGGTACCACGAGGTCCTGGATAGAGGGAGAGAGAACTGTAGAATAAAATCACAAAAAATATATATATTTCAGGCTTACTAATTTGGACCAGAGACTGGGGAAACCCCTAGACGATGACCCTTAGTCATCCTTCAGACCTGGTATTGAACTCACTTCCTTTCGAGCCAAACCCTAGACAGACTTACAGGTGAATCACAACAGCAGAGAAGGACACACTCCTTAGAGCAGTCAACCCCATGAGACCAAAAAGGCAGTATTTGTTCACAGATAAATCTCAGACTGCTGGAAGGGATAGCAAAAAAAAAAAAAAAAAAAGGTAAACGTGGGGAAGTAGTGGGGCAAGTGCTATTATGGAGATTGCAATCAATGTCACAGAACAAAAGATGCAAAGCGTGTGGAATGGAAAATTAATCTGCTCTATAAACTTCCACCCTAATCCTAATAAAGTTAAAGAAACGGATTCCTTAAGGAGATTTACTCAAATCTAGCATTGGGATGCTGTCCTCATGGAAACCATCAGGAAATTCCGCAGGAGACAGTTACAGTCCCAGAAACTCACAGAGGGGTAGCTATGAGCCAGCTTCGTTCGCCAGAGCTGGGAGAGCTTGGTGTATTTTCTGGTGACATGGTGCCCCCTGGTGGATAATTCATGTAGTCACTCAGAATGCTTGTTTGCTAAACTGCTTTGGTGAATTGACTCACCCAGAAACAACAAGTAAATTCCATGACTGTACCCGTAAAGGATGCATTTCATTAGCCTAAATCTGCTGTGCAAGACCTCTTTAAAGTGTAAAAGCAAGAGTGTTGCTTTGAGGGCGAAGGTGCGTGGGGAGCAGACAACAGGAAGGGAGTGTGTATGTATGAGTCCTTTCGTCTCATACATTGAGCCTGACAGGCTGGGTTTCTGAGGTGGAGGGAGGCCTTCAACCTTGTGGGTTGGAGGTGAGACCCAATCACATTCTCATAATTCATATTGTTCCCCACCAAATCCTCCCACAATAGCGCTACCCTAAAGTTACTTCCTACAAGCACATGACTGATTTGCTGTGTGGCAGCTTTATCTACAGGAACAGACAAGCACTATTTGCTTTCTAGGCTTTGAAGGCAGCCCCGCCTCCTTTACCTGCCCCAGGCACTGGCGTTAGGGTACTCCTCCAATATACTCAGGGGCCTTCAGGGTTAGGGTACAGCCCACCTTGTTACATACCTGGTTACCTGTAATTAGGTGGGGTTGTCCACCACCTGAGTTGTACATAAGCCTTGGTTGACAAAATTGCCTCTTTCTACATGGATCTGGCTGCTGAAGTTATGATGGTCCCGGAGGTGAGCAAGCTCATGTTTCATCTTGTCTGATGTCTCTTTAATTTTACCCCTCAATTACACAAGCACCCCTTGAACCCTATCGATTGCGGGGCTGGTACCCCACAAGGTGCACCTGACCCAAGTCATAGTATTTTCAATCACTTCATATGCATGTGAAAGTTGGGCATTAAATAAAACAAATGAAGAAAAATCAATGCCTTTGAACAATGGTGCTGGAGAAGAATCCTAAAAGTACCATGGGCTGCGAAAAAGAACCGACAAGTCTGTCTGGGAAGAAGTACAGCCAGAATGCTCTTGGAGCCAAGGACGGGGAGACGTCGTTGCACATACTTTGGACAGGTTCTCAGGAGAGACCAGTCCCTGCGGAAGGACACCATGCTTGGTAAAGTAGAGGGCCGTGAAAAGAGAGGAAGACCTTCCGGGAGAGGGGTGGACACAGAGGGGTGGACACGATGAGGATGGCGCAGAGCTAGGTAGTGTTTCCTTCCGTTGTGCACACGGTCGCTACGAGGGAGTAGAAACCTAACAGCGACAGCGACAGCAGGTAAAGGAGAATGTAGTTTATGAAAAACCTGGAACTCGGAGGGAGAAGCCCGGGTTGATACCCGTCTGACTGCTTATCACAGGTGTGGCCTGGGATGAATTGCTTCCGTTTCAATGAGCTCCAGTTTATCAGCTGCCAATGGAGAGGTGTAAAGATGACCGCTTCTCCACCACAGGATTACTGCGAGGAGGAAACGTGTTCATTAAGTGAAAGCGTTCGGTAAATCGTAGAACACATTGTTTCGAAAAGGAAGCTGGAAGGTAGTAGAGGGTTTACATTTTTAAAATTGGAAATTGGGTAGAAGATCCGTTTTATATTTCATAGTTCAGACACCATTTGGTTTCATGGCACAAATCGCAATTCCCACAAATGTAGCATTGCTTAATACACTCCCTTCCCGTGTTTCCTGTTCGCGGTCCCCCTTCTTTCTTAACGCTTCGGTACTTTGTCCTTGAGCAAATGCTGCCCTCGTGAGCTCAAATGGTTGATTATTCTAAGGTGTGCATACCTCATTAGTGTTAGTATGCCCCTGATAGATCAGCATATTGTTTGGCTCAAAACTGAACCGTGGGAGGGGGGCGTGGGGGGGCGAATTCATTTCCAGACCTGAAAGGCGGCTAAGGGCCAGGGTCTTGGGTATTCCACCAGTTTCTCTCTGACCAATTGTTGTTGTTAGGTGCCACGGAGTCAGTTCTGACCCATAGTGACTTTATGCCCAACAGAATGAAACACTTCCCGGTCCTGTGCCATCCTCACAGTCGCTCCTGTGCTGGCGCCCCTTGTTGTAGCCACGCTGTCAATCCATCTCCTTGAGGGCTTTCCTCTCTTTTGCTGTCCCTCTACTTCACTAAGCTCGATGTCTTTCTCCAGGACCGGGTCTCTCCTGACCACAGGTCCAAAGTAGGGAAGACAGTCTCGCCATCCTTGCTTCTCAGCTGCATGCTGGTCATACTTCTTACAAGACAGATTCGGTTGTCCTTTGAGCAGCCCTGGTACTTTCAATATTCCTCTCCAGCACCATTCAAATGCATTGCTGCTTCTTCCATCTTCGTCCTTTGATGTCCAACTTTCATATGCATATGAGGCAATTGAAAACACTATGGCTCAGGTCAGGCACACCTAACTTCTCAAGGTAACACCCTTGTTGTCCAATAAAAAGATCTTGTGTACCAGATTTACCCAATGCAATGTATCCCCGCCAAATGTTGTCTTGGCATATAATTCACATATTATACAATACAATAGCTTAATCAAATTAAGACGTACAATTATCACCATTTTCAGGTTTAGAATATTTTCTTCCATCTTGTACTCATTGCTATAGTTTTCAATTTCTTCCCAACCTCCCCTGACATCCCCCCAAGGACCCATTAATCCCGTACTGTCTCTAAAGATTTATGTATCCTGAATTTCATATACAGAAAACAAACAAGCAAAACAAAAATAACAATAACAACAAAGTAAAACAGGTACAAACTTCAATAGAAAAGAAAGTCGAACATATTAAAAGCCAGAACAAATATGACAGTGTGCTAAATGTTAACCTAATCGCATTTTCGATTATCCACTTTCCAATGCATTCTGCACAATAGCAAGGGCCTTCACCTCCCTGGCCCATGATCAGAGGGGACTCACCAGGGGCTTAATTCATGTATATTTCCCTATACTTAAAAAACCAAACCAAAATAGCTTTAAAATGGGTCAAAAGAGAGATTAAGTGATAAGGTATTCATTACATTTTAATCTAACAACACCTATCATAATTGACTTTACAATGCTCACTGTCTGATAGCAGAACTATTCACATTCATCAATTATGATCAGAGGGAATTCACCCTGGGGTTTAATCCATTGACCCTGCAAATGGATTTTGAGCTTCGAATGTCGTCATAACTTTTTGCAAACTGGGTTTTCACAATTTGAGCTCTGATACCATTCCTTCCTTTAGATTTGGACTATTTTATTTACAATCCTTGCATAGATGGTGTGCTTCAACCATATGAACTTATTGGACGTCTCACTTACATGGTTGCAATGCATGTTTTGATTTCTGGAATGCTGTTTCCATGAGAATGGATTGTGGATCCAAGTAAGACAAAAATCCTTGACAACTTCAATCTTTTCTCAGTTTATCATGATGTTACCAGGTGTGAGGATTTTGGCCTTCATCACAATGAGTTGTAATTCCTACTAAAGTCTGAAATCCTTGATCTTTACCAGCAAATTCTTCAAGTCCTCCTCACTTTCAGCAGGCAAGGTCGTGTGATCAGGATATCACAGCTTGTTAATAAAACTTCCTCCAATCCTGATGCCGCATTCTTATTCATATACTCCAGCTCTTCTAATTATTTGCTCAGATTGAAGAAGAATGGTGAAAGGATAAAACCCTGACACACACTTTTTCTGTTCCTTAAACTGTGCTTTATGCCCTTGTTCTGTTCTCACAGCTGCCTCTTGATCCGTGTACAAGTTCCGCATGAGCACAATGAAGTGTTCTGGAGTTCCCAGTCTTTTTAAGACTGTCCATCGTTTGTTACGAGCCTCACACTCGAATGCCTTTGTATAGTCAAGGAAACACAAGTAAACATCTTTCTGGCATTCTCTACTTTGAGACAAGATCCATCTCACATCAGCAATGATATCCTTTGTTCCATTGTCCTCTTCTGAATCTGACCCGAACCTCTGAGAGCTCCTGGTCAAGGTACTGCTGCAGGTGTTTTTCGGTCATCTTCAGCATAATTTTACTTGCATGCAATATCGATGATACTGTTCTCTAATTTGACCAGGCTGGTAGCCACCTTTCTTTAGAGTGGGTACAAATATGTATTGGGCATAAATATGTATCTCTTCCAGTCAGTTAGCCAAGTCTCCAATATTTCCTGGCATATATGAATGAGTGCTTCCAGCACTTCATCGATCTGTTGAATTCCATCAACTCCCAGAGCCTTGGTTTTGGGTAATGCTTTCTGTGAAGCTTGAACTGGTTCCTTCAACATCGTTGACACTTACTTAGATGCTACCTTCTGACAAAATCCATTTGCAGCTCCACATATGGACTAAGCCTCTGGTGAATTCCCTCTGATCACAGTTGAGGGATGGGAATAGCTCTGTTATCAGACAGAGAGCATTGTAAAGTCAAATATGGCAGACATAGTTAGATTGATATTTAATATTTTATCATTTAATTTCCCTTTTGACCCAATGAGATCCTTCATGCCATGTCCTTTGCCAAATAAAGCTTGGATTTCTGGCAGCTCCCTGTTGATGTACTGCTGCAACCATTGCTCAATGAGCTCAGGGAAATTTTAATCATAATAGGATATTACTGATATTGTTTAATGTTTATACTTCTATGTCCGGATCGACTTCTGGATGTTTGTCGCACGTTGTTATCTGCTGTTGTTGGTTTTCTGTCTGAAGAACTCCCTTCAGTATTTCTGGTAAGGTTTGTCTGGTTTTTACAAATTTCTTAAAATTCTGTTTACCTGGAAATGTAATTTTACCATTGTATTTAAAAAAACAATTTTACTGAGTATATAATTCTTGGTTGGCAATTTTTTTCTCTGAGGGAGGTTTATATATACCATGCCATTGTCTTATTACTGCATAATTTCTGCTGAAAATAAGTCTTTCTGACTCTTGTTTGTAGGCAATTTTGCTCTTCTTAGGCTGTTCTCAGGACTTTTTCCCTTGTCTGGTTTTGGAAACTTTGGTTGTGTTGTGGTGACTTTCCTTTGGAATCTATCCTATTTGGAATTAATTCAGCTTCTTGAATGCGTATTGTCTTATCTTTCCTGGTATTAGGAACATTTTCCCCAAAATTCTTCAACAATGTTATGTTTATTTTTTCTTATTCTGTTCTGGAATTCCTTTTGATGATGTTTGTTGTTGTTGTCCCCCCATCCCCACCCCCCAACATTTCCCCTTTAAGGTTAATAATGCAAGATTTGTCTTCAAGTTCATTAATTTAACCTTTCATTGATGCAAGTCTACTCCTTTGTCCATTCAATGTGTTATCTATTTCTGAAATGTTACTAATCTGGATTTATATTTGCTGTTTTGGCCTGGCTTGAAAATTTCATTTATTTTGTTAGTTTTTGTAGTGTTCTACTGAATTCTTAAAAAAAAATTCCCCTTTCTTTTCTTTGATTTCTTCAACAGCTTTCTCTATCACTCAATTCATTGAAGGAGCCTAAATGCAATTCTTTTGAACTCCTTACCAGGCAGTTCCAATGCTAGTTCATCTTCAGAAAGAGTTTCTGGATCTGTGTGTTGGGTGTTTGTTTGAGCTCCTCTGTCTTGTGTCTGTGTGGGAACGGACATTATCTGTGTTGTGTTTGGATTTAATTGATGATTGCATGCTGTTGTTGTCTGAGGCACTCACTGCCTGTCTCCTGGTGTGTGTGTTATAGAGAATGCGTGTGCAGTGCTTTGGGTAGCACCGTTGACCTTTGGTTTGGCTGGTGTTCACCACTCTATTGATGAGCCGGTAGTAACGGAGTGACTAGTGGCCTTTGCCCAATTGGTGGGGCGGCAGGAGGCATGCATGGGGCGGATCCATTTATTGCTATTGCATGTTGGGTGGGATGAGGGGAAAAAAAAGAAGAATCACAAAAATAATTAATAGAAAATGAAAGATACAAGAAGGAAGAAACGGTTCCCAAGCTGATTGTGGTGATGATTGCGCACCCCTTTTTGATGTGACTGAATTGTTGAATTGTATGTGTTAATTATGCTCAATAAAATAACAAAAAGAAGTGGCACATATGAAATTGTACCTACAGATGCCAATAATTTTTAAATAAAAGTAAAAAAGAGAACAGAAAAAAAAGAAAGCATGCAGGGCGGAAAGTTGGAAAACTGCAGCAAGAAAAAATAATTGAATAACTTAAAAAGGGGAAGGCAAATAAAAGCAAGAGAGCAGATAAAGAAAAAATGAAATATAATTAAAAAAAACCAGGGAGGGTGGGAAATAAAATAGAAAGAGAAATAAGAACAGCAACAAAAGACTAAAGAAAGAGGAAAAATACAGAATAAGAGACATAAAAAAGAGAAGGAACAAAAGAAAGAAAAATAGAAATAGGAAAGTAGAGAAAAAAGACCAGGGGGAGGGAAAGAACAGGAAAAGATAAAGAAAGGGGAAAACTAGGGCAGAGGCAAGGCCAAGGGAGGGAGTACTACGGCAGGCAGGGCACCTGGTACGGGCTGGCATCCTCTGCAAGCGAAGGAGCCCACAGAGTAGGAGTGAGTGGTGAGGGGTTTGTACACACTGACCTAGATAAAGTTCCTGCCAGCCTAGATGTTGTCTGGGGCTGGGGCACCTGATCTGGAAGTAGGTTTTATCGGCTCAGAGAGAGGTTGTGGTAATGGTGCTTGTTCCTGGAAGGAACTCTTTCGGGAGCAGAGGAGAGCTGGGGGCAGGGCTGCTGGTGGTTGAAGGATTCCTTTCTGTCCAGTCTTGGCTAAGACTTGGCATTGTGTGTTCTGCTGGTTGGATGAGATGGAGTTCACCTGCCTCCAGGTGCTCACTCAATTCACCCAGGCATGACTGTGACTTCAGGCAATGCAGAGGCTGTGCAGGGAGGGGTGTCACTGTTCACTGGATAGGTGAGGGTTGGGGGCTGGCTGTTGACTTCTCATCACTAGGAAGCTGTAGGGAGCAAGGGGCATTCCATCTTTCTTGTTGCCAGCCAACAGCGTGCCAACTGGTGGCATGGAATCCTGCTTACAAAATTTAAAGATGGCTGTGCCCAGTCAGGCTAGCTGACAACTCACCATTTTGTCCCTTCTCTCACTACTTTTGCTCAGCTTTTTCTCCTAAGAAGGAACTCACTGCTATTGAGCTGATGATGTGAATCACAGAGATGCTATAGGACTGGAGGGAACTGCCCTTGTGAGTTTGGAGACTGTAAGTCTTTAACGGAGTAGAAAGCCCAGTCTTCTTCCCACGCAGCGGCTGGTGGTTTCAAACTGCTGACATTGAGATGCGCAGCCTGATGGGTCACCACTAGGCCCTCAGGGCTCCATTTATCTGACCTTTTGTCTGAGGCTCAGGGTTCTGGAATTTTTATGCATACATGTTTCATTTGGTCTGGTGTCTTCATTGTAGAAGGTCTACATGCTTCAGTGTATGATCTTATTAAAGACCCTTTATACATCATTCTTTGCTTCTCTTGTGCTATTCTCAAGATTTGCTCTTGTTCTGAAATTTTGAGAGTTTCTTTTGCTTCTCCTCCTAGAACTAGCATAATGTGCATATCAGTTTGCTTGATGGCATCCCATAGATCCCTTAAGCTTTGTTTCTTTTTCTTTGTCAATTCCCCCCCCCTTTTTAAGGCCAACCTTCATTGAGTCTTTATTAGTAATTTTTCCCCCAATAGAATGAAGTTCATTAATATTTATGGTATTTTGGTTTTATTATGTAATTATGTTTTCTCACACACACAAAATAAAAAAAGTGCACACAAAACCCTAAACATAATGTATATGAAAAAATTTTGGGGGTGATATACATTCTAATATTAGATGTGGTGTGGCTATACATCCCTATAAATTTACTAAATGTCATTAATTCTTCCTGTTAAAGTGGAAAACCTTTATGATTTGACACAAAAATCTAAGTATGACATTAAAAGATTGTCTTAACAGTACTTAGTCTGTGCTTGAAAAATTAAGCATTGTAGTCAGAATCTGGGCCATCATTTAGTCTGCCTTGTGACCTATTTTAAATTTGTTCTAGTGTTTATTATTTCCTGCTTCCTTTTGGATTGAGATCTTTCTGGGTTCTATTTTGTAATTGTTGTTAGAAATTATAGGTTTTTCTTTATATTAAATCTAAGACTGGTAAATCTATGGAGACAGAGACTGAGTTAGTTATTTCTTGGGTGGTGACAGGGCTAGTCGGGGGTGGTGGGTAGTTAATAAAATGAGTATAAAAATGAAGAAAAGTCTCTAAAATTGAATGTGGTTATGATTGTACAACTCTTTTTGTAAAATTGGTGGCATGGGAATTATATGTCAATAAAACTAAAAAGAAGATGATACGGAAGAGTTTAAAAACTAAGTAGGATAGCAAAAAGATTATATTGTGATCAATACTTTATTGTTTACACAAATCACTTAGAAATCTAACAAATACACACATTTAAAAATAAAGTTAAAAATTTTAAGCCCTCAAATCAGCAATAATCTTAATTAAATTTTCTTTTATCTGCTCAGACTAAGAAATCTTAATTATTCAACCTTTGAGTTTGCTGATGTTCCTTTTGAAAATTCAGATCTATTGCTTTTTCCAGCAAAATTTTTGATCCTCTTATTGTGATTTTCAGCTCCAGTATTTTCTATTTTTAAAAAAAAAATTCTATATCTTTATTGAAGTTCTTGTTTTGTTCTTGGCTAGTTTTTCCTGATTCCCTTCAGTTTCTTCTTTATTTATTGTATGTGTGTGTTTCTCTTTATCTCTTTGAATGTTCTCACTACTGTTACTTTAAAGTTGTTGTGGAGTGATTCTGTTACTTGCTCTTCCTTGGGGACAGTTTCTGTTCTCTTATTTTAATTTTTTTCATGGGTCCTTCTTCCCTGCCATACATATGAGGAACCCTGGGCACACAAAGGTTAAGCTCTACTGTGCTAAGTGAAAGCCAGTGACTTGAACTTATGAGTCACTTAGTGGGAGAAAGGTGTGGTCATATATGTCTGTAAAGATTACAGTCTTGGAAACCCCATGGAGCAGTTCTACTCTGTATGTGGGGTTGCTAATGAGTTGGGATCAACTTGATGGCAATGGGTATGGTTTTCACACATTTTTTGATTGTTGGTTATAATCAGGACATTGAACTGTGTTTCTGCAATAATTGAACCTAAGGTCCCTCTTTCCCAGAGCATTTTCCTCCCACTTTATTGTGATTATTGTTGTTACTATTATTTTAAGCGATTGAAGGTTGTAGTTCTCTGACTCAGCTCCAGGCTCTCCTTCTAAGTGTGTCTGCTGTTGTCTGTTTCGTATTGGCTTCCCTGCTTGGGCACGCTCTCTAGCACCGTTTCATCTGTAGGTGTCCTGAGTGCTGAACCACTTCAGCACAGGCTCTGTTGCTTGTAGCTCTTGGTGGTGCTGCTTCCTCATCAGATATTGAGATTTCTTCCCATCATTACTCCGGTGTGTTTTGTGCCTCGGTTCCCTGGCGGACAGCTCTGGCAGTGCTTCTCTGTAGTTTGTAACACTTGTTATGGTCGCCTTACCACCAGATGTTGGGGACATTGATTCTATTACTCCAGCACTGGTCTCCCACACAAAGCTATTGCGTCTGCCTCCTCTATGCTTGCCTTCCCATTTGAGTTTACCAGGTGTCCGTGAACGTTCACTGCAGACCTACCCCACTGTGAGAACCATCCATACAACTCTGGGCCCAAATTCTCCCCCAATTTCCACGAGCTGCAATGGGCATAGACTCACCATGGTTCTTTCCTCCCACCGGCACTAGCTGTTTAACTCTAGCTCCTGAATTCCACCAAAAAGCAGCAGATTTTGTCAACTCATAATACGCCCTTACTGCTCATGTAATCAACCTCACACTACACTTATTATGTTTTCTTCCCCAGTCCTTGCAAGGACTCCCATCCCTACTGTACTTACTACATCACTTTATACTACGTCTGCCTGCTCAGAAGTTTTGGCCTGTCCTGCATTCAGTGTGTCTGGTTATCACAGGGTTGGCCACACAGCTTCCTTCCAGGACTCATGCAGATTCATGCCTGCACCACAAGATCCTTTCAGAGGTGTGAAAGCTTGTCACTGCTTGTGGTGCCTTCTCGGAGGCCTTGGTTTGCTCTGTGCTCCACATTCTGCTTCCTGTCAGATCCATAAGGACTTGGGCATATGATGGGCCATGGGACATTTTTGGGTCTGTTCAATTACCTGTATCCAAGCTGTATTCCCCAGGGCCTGGTTGTTCCCAAGGTTTAAGTCAGTCTCTGCTCCACACACTGGTCCCTCCCAGGACCCATGTAATTCAGGTTCTGTGGTGCACCACGGCACTCTTTCTTAAGTTCACGTGCTCAGGGATCTCTGTTGTCACTTCCTTCATCAAGACCTAGCTGTTCACCAAGTCCTGTCTTTGCTGTGTTCCATATGCTGCTCCTGGGACCCACACAATCCTTGGTCTGCAATGTGCCCCGGTACCCTTTCTTAGGTCTCTTTCTTCATGTGTCCCTACCCATGATGCCTTCACTGAAATTGGCTAGCTACTAAGTCTGGGCTGCTCTGTACTGGTTGTCAATGTACCAAGATGGCCCAACTGAGTCAGGGTCAGGGAGCAGGTTCAGAAGTGCTCCGTGCATCCCATCTTTTCCAAATTCTGTTACCTTTAACTTGATTCAGTATTGCCTTTGGTTATGATGTCCAGTGTTCTGAAATGACTGATTTGATCACTATTGCCTGCTTGTTTTCAGGAGAATAATTTGGGGTTCAGAGCATTTGGCTTCTTACACCACTGTCTTGTTCCCATCCCACATTCTTTTTTAACAATATTATTTTACTACCACTCATTCAAACTAGAAAATAGTACCTAATACCTCTTCTTTACATTTTGTTTTAGTCTGTTCTAGTAAAATGATAAGGAGCTCTGGTGGCATAGTAGGTTATGTATTGGGCTGTTAACCACAAGGTTGGCGATTCAAACAAACCAGCTGCTCCTTGGGAGAGAGATGAGGCTTTCTACTACCATAAAGATTTATAGCTTCAGAAACCTGGGCCAGTTATACTCTGTCCTACAGTGTCACCATGAGTCAGAACTTACTCCTTAGCAGTGAGTGAGTAGAATGGAATGGCATAAATATTATATTGAAATGAATTTGGAATGATTTTTAAACGTCTTTTGTTAAAAGATGGACAACAGAGGTGGGTGAAGGGAGACATCAGACAAGGCAAGATATGACAAAATAATAATTTATAAATTATCAAGGATTAATGAGGGAGGGGAGAGTGGGGAGGGAGGGGGGGAAAAAGAGGACCTGATGCCAAGGGCTTAAGTGGAGAGTAAATGTTTTGAAAATGATGAGGGCAATGAATGTACAGATGTGCTTTACACAATTAATGTATGTATGGATTGTGATAAGAGTTGTATGAGCTCCTAATAAAATGTTTTTTAAATAGAAAATTAAAGATCAATATCTCTAATGCAAAAATCCTTAACAAAATCTTGGCCAATAGAATACAAAAGTATATAAAAAGGATAATTCATAATGACCAAGTAGGATTCATACCAGGGAAACAGGGATGGTTCAACATCTGAAAGTCTATCAACATTATCTATCACATTAACAAGAAAAAGGACAAGAACTCCATAATATCAATAGACGCAGAAAAAGCACTTGACAATATTCAACACCCATTCCTAATAAAGACACTCAAGAAAATAGGATTGGAAGGAAATTACCTCAATATAATAAAAGCTTTATATGAAAAACCAACAGCCAGCATTACAATCAATGGAGAAAAGATAGAAATATTCAACATTATCCTGGAGATCCTAGCTAATAATATAAGGCAATGGAAAGATATCAAAGGTACACAGCTGGGGAAAGAAGAAGTGAAATTATCATTATTCGCAGATAATATATTTTATATATTGAGAACCCCAAACACTCCACAAAGGAGTGCCGGAAGTGATAGAGGAATATGGTAGGGTGGCAGGATACAAGATCAAAAAGCAGACATCAATTGGATTGCTATATACAACTGATGGGATTAAAGAAAAAGAGATCAAGAAGGTAGTACAGTTCACAATGGCCAAGCATAAATTGAAATATTGTGGGATATACCTAATCAAAAAAACACAAAAGATCTGTATGAGGAAAACTACAGAACATTTTGCAAGAAACCAAAAGGAGCCTTCACAAATGGAAAACTATCCCATACTTGTGCATCAGAAGACTCTGTTGTAAAGATGTCAATCCTGCTTAAGGCACTATCTACCATAGGTTCAATGCAATCCTGATACAATACCAGCATCATTTTTCAAAGAAATGGGGAAATTGACTACCAAATTCATATGGAAAGGGAAGAAGCCCAGAATAGGCAAAGATCTCCTCATGAAGAAAAATAAAGTTGGCCAGCTTGCATTACCTGACTTTAAACTTGTTATACAGTTATAATTGTATTTGTATAATGATTGATACTTGGACCAATGGATCATAAAATCCCGAAATAAAAACAACAGAATTCAGACAACTGATCTTTGATAAGGGTCCAAAAATTATCAAATGAGATGCAGATGTCCCTTTTAATAAAAGGTGCTGCTGGAAAAACTGGGTATAACCCTGCAGAACAATCAAGAAGACCCTTACCTCACTCCATACACAAGGAGATATTCAAGGTGGATCACAGACCTCGAGGTAAAAATCAAAACTATCGGGATCATCAATGAAAAAATTAGGACAAAGCTAAGAAACTTAGGGCAGGGAATACACGGGCTATCAAAAATAAGTAAGGATACACACCCAGAGGAAGATAAAATTGACAAGTGAGACATACTAAAGATAAAACACTTGTGTACATTGAAAGACTTCAACAAGAGAGTACTAAGATAGCCCACAGACTGTGAAAAGATATTTAGTAATGACATAATCAGACAAAGGTCTTATTACAAAAATCTACAGAACATTGCAACTTTTCAACAAGAAAAAATATGAATAGCCTGCTGAGGAGGTGGGCAAAAGACCTGAGTGGAAGATTCACAAGGAGGAAATCTGAATGGCCTATAAATGTCTGACACAATGCCCCCGATCACTAGCCTTGTGGGAAATGCAAATCAAAACAATATGAGATGCCACCTAACACCTACAAAGATACCCCAATTCAAAAATGCAGAAAATAATGAATGTTGGAGGGGATGTGGTGAGATAGGAACTCTCATTCACTGCTGGTGGTCTTGTAGATATGTACAGTCACCGTGGAAAGTAATTTGGCAATAGCTAAAACAGGTGGAAATTCAGTTACCTTACAACCCAGCAATTCCACTACTGGGCATATACCCAGAAGAAATAATAAATAGAACATTACCACACATCTGCTCTCCAATGTTCGTCGCTGTGCAGTTGACAATTGTAAAAAATTTGAAACAACCTAAATTTCCATCAACAGATGAATAGATTAAAAACATTCCAACATATACACACAATGGAATACTACCCATCCCTAAAAAACAGTGATGTACCAATGAGGCACCTTGTCTCATGGAAAGAGTTGGAGGATATTATGCTGAGGGAAGTTAGCCAAGCACAAAAGGTAAAGTAGAATATGAATCCACTGAGTTAGGTTCAAACAGCAGAACGGGTAAAAGGGAAAATGCACACAACACACAATTCCTGGGCTGAGGAAATGAGCCAGACCATACCCAACGAGACAGACCATACCCAATGATTCACACATCATCAAAAACATGCAGATAACACCTGAGCTGAAAGGCATCTCTCCCTTAACCACCATATGCATTTAAGGCCTATGTAGGGGTGTGGAAAGAAAACAACAGCAATGGGGGGTGGGGGTGGTAGTTAAATCATCTGGTGTCAATTTGAGGATTAAGAGTGGAGTGGAGTCTAATCTGTCAATTAGGATATGCCAATGAGCCCCCTGTGTGGGCATGGCTTCTGAGCATTCTGGGAACTCCTGTATTTTCCTCCTTGGAGGTGGGAGACACACTCTCTCTCTGCTCACTCCCTGAGAGACTCTCCGCTGACAAGAATATGATGCTATGCTGATGGCAGGGAGAGCCCTGGACCTGGAGAAGCCATGTGGAGACTCCTGCCAGCGCTGAGATGGTTACAACACCACTGGATCCACAAGATCTCCCACCCACTGGCCTGTGATCCTCCTGCATTTGGTGTCATTGCATGCGTCTTGTGAGTCTGAAGAGGACTTTATAGATTGGTATCAGACATATGGGCTAATATTGTACTTATGGACTTGATCTGTACTGGGCTGGGATGTTTTCTGAAAATTCAATTGCTCTTTTATATAAACTTTCTTATACACATATGAGTATCTATGCATTGTTTCCCTAGTCTACCCAGACTAACACAGGGGGGCAGGGTACTAACCAACCCAAGGGGAGCTTTATATCTCCGCAGGAAAGGGAGAGCAAGAGTAGACCTCATCCTGGTGTCCCAATCCCTGAGGGAGATGTTCCTGCTCAGTGTAGCTCATTTACAGAGAGGACTGCAGGGCTGGCCTCAGCTTGAGACGTCAAGACATCCTTTGCCTAGATGACTGTGTCACCGCGGACAGCCCTGAAGATAGATACTGTTTGGGGAGAGTGGCCAGTCTGACCTGCCCACATGAGAGCAAACCAAGAGGGGGTGCATCAGACCAGTGATGGGAGCGAAGCCATGAAGTCCCTAAGGAATCCCGGTTGTAGACTTTTGACTCGGGGGCAGCACGTGGCACCCCATTTGAACTGGTTGGGGGTTACTCACAAGGGGCCACACTGAAAGTCTAAGGGAGCTATAGGGGTGGGGGAGGGGGGCACTAGACTGCTCCATCCTTACTTCAGGAATGGCAATGGGGACTCTTAGGATGTGTGCCTTTTGGACATGAATGCTGAAGACCAAAAGGGTGTATGTTCTGTTAGGTGAGCGGAACCTGGGATATGGAACCCTGAAAGAAAAGGGAACTGGACTGATAGATTATAACACGTCCTTCTCTCTATTTAACAGAGAGATATTCGGATGCCTGATAGACTTGTGACTACTTATATGCTCTCTCTCTCTCTGTTTACCTATACAAGGTACGTAGGATAGGCAATCCTATGGAGATAGCAACTGGACTGACAGTTCCTGTGGGGGGCATAGAAGGGAAGGAGGCAGGGGGAGGATAATGGTGAGCCAATAATGACAAGTACAAGGGAATAGTAAGGGTTCTAAAATTGATGGCGAGGAGGATGTAGCTTCTCTGGTCATGTTTGATCAATAGAATTGTATCTGAGAAAAATTATTGAGAAGTAAATGATGGGTAAACATGATAGTGGGGCAGGAGGAAAGAAAAAATAAAAAGAGGAAAGAAGAAGAAAGAAAAAGAAATATATAAATATTGAAATATAGGTATATTTGTTTGTATATGTGTGTAAATGCAAATGCAACAAGGAAGCAGATGGACTTTGAGCCTCTATTCAAATTTTACCTCAATATAAGAATAATTTATTCAAATAATGTGGCATTGTATGATACTCACCTTCCTGACATGATTGCTTGAGACAAAATGAGTGCATAAGCAAATGTGGTAAAGAAAGCTGACAGTGCCTGGCTATTAAAAGATATAGTATCTGGGATCTTAAAGGCTTATAGTCAAACAAGCTGCTATCTACAAGAGAAGCAACAAAGTCCACATGGAAGAAACACACCAGCCTGTGTGATCATGAGGTATTGATGGGAAAAGGTATCAGAAGTTCAAAAACAAGCAGCCAAATTGTTGTGAAGGGGTGGGGATGTAGTGAATACTCCAAACCCACCTGCAAGATAATTGGGCAGGAACTCTTAGAAAGGCCACACAGGAGGGATGATAAATCCTGGGTGCGGTACAGCACTGATGAAACACATGACTATCCTCTAGTCCTTTAATATTTTCTCCCCTTACTATTATGTTTCTTATTTGTTTTACCTAATTAATCATGATAGACTTGCATATGTTCATTTGTATAATTAAGATTGTTTGTCCATGAAAGCCAAGTTAGATAACCCTTCAGAAACAGTAACAGAATTGTTCCCGGAGGGAATGGGAAATGAGGGGGTGGGGAAGGAGAGAAGGGGGAGCTGATAGCATTGATGACTGTGTAACTCTACTTGAGGAACAAGAGAATTGTATGTGAATGGATATATTGGATGGTGTAAGATGCAGCAACAAACAAACAAATGAATAAACAAGTTCCCTGGTGCGGGGGGTGAGGGGGGAAAGGGATAATGGAGAGCTGATATCAAAGAGCTCAAGAAGAAAGAAAATGGTTTGAAACTGACTGTGGTAGCAATTGTAAAATACTGCTTGATATGGAATGTTATGATATTTGTAAGAGCTCCCAATAAAATAAGGAAAGAAAAAAAAAGCAGAAATTATTAAGGACTAGAACATATTTAAAGTGGATCAAAAGAAGTCAAATGATAAGGTTTTAAATGTTAACCTAATTGCATCTGCAGTAATTCATGTCCATAGCAGGCCAGACAGGATTCATGAGAAACTTAATCCATGTGTATTTCCCCCCCACTTGTGATGTTTTCATTTAAACTGAAGCAACAGTAAAATGGGTAAAAAGGGAAGAACAGATGATAATATATTATTTTACTGACTTTACAATGCTTTGTCTGATAACAAGGTGAGATAGTTAAAGTTTATTGTGCCAACCTGGCCCATAAACACATGTGGGATTAATTGAAGGGCGGAGAGCTAAATGACTCAGTGAGCCTCCTTTCTTGTTCTTGGGTCTCTTGCTTTCTGACAGTCGGACCAAGGTGCAGCTGCCTTAGCCAGTTCCCAGCTGGCAATGCTCAATTCCTGTGAGACATCCCTGAGGAGAAGCCACATGGACTTAATCTGATGCAGCCCTGGGTGCTGGGGAAGCCTTGTGGAGACCCCTGCCAGCGCTGAGGTGCTTACACCGCCACTGGATTCAATGACTTTCTGCCCACTGGCCTGTGATCCTCCTGCATTCGGTGTCTTAGTGTGTTTTGTGAGTTTGAGGAGGACTTTGTAGATTGGTATCGGACATATGGGCTGAATCGGACTTAGGGGCTTGGACTGGATGGGGTTAGGATGCTTTCTGAATGTAGACTTACCATTTATATAAAACTCTCTCTTATACACATGTGAGTTTCTGTGGATTTGTTTCTCTAGTCTACCCAGACTAACACATAAGCCTATTCAGACCCATCCACTATGATCAGAGGGAATCAATCAGAGGTTTAATCTATGTATAGACCCTGTAAATGAATTTTGGATTTAAAATAGCATCCATAGCCTTTTGCAAACCAGGTGTTCACAATTTAAGCTCTGATACAATTCCCTCCTTCTGATATGGATTCTATTGTTTACAATCATTTGATCACACAAGCTGGTCTACTTTTTCCATGTGAACTTAGCTGACATGATAAGTGACATTATCTTGAGCGTCTAGGAGAATTCTTTTTTCTTTTTTGAGAATTCTTAACATTTATCCTAACCAAAGCAACTATCAGAAGGCGCAATTTTGTCCATGCTTTTAAAATGATTTTGCTTTAGTTCTTGCATAGAAACCAGGCTCTAATTTGAAGTCTGAGTTTGGTTGCAACAATGGTGGCAACCATTGAAATCAATGAAAAAGTCTATCATGGACACAATTAGTTGGACACAATACCGACTCTCTTCCCCTAAAAGACCCAAAAAAACTTTGTTGCTGTGAAGTCAATATTGACTCATGGAAACCCTATGTGGTACAGATTAGAACGGCTCCATAGTATTTTGGGGGCACTAATCTTAATGGAAGTTTATGGTCGGGTGTTTCTTTCTTACAGCCTCTGGATGGATCCTGTCCTTTAGATTTGTAGTTGAATGCAAAGCATTTTTACCCCCAAATTTTCACCTGCTCTTCACTCTTCTGTTTGTCTTCTATAATCACAGAGACACTAAAACTTGCCTTTCCTTATGTTGAAACATCTCTTGTATCCAGTGTGCCCAGCGCTTTATGGCTCTGGTTCCTTAGCATTCCTTGTCTGATTCTTTTCTTGGCTTTTTGTTAACTCTTTGCCTTGATTGTTTCTTTATTCCTCACCTTTCCGTACCAAGTTAATCTTTTAATATGTTGATTGCTCATCACATACTTCCCATGAACCTTGATGATGAATTGAGTTGGAACTTCTGAGCCTAGAGTTCAGGGGCTTCCTAAATCTTGCACTAGCCCATCATTTTGACTTCACCTTCCATTACTCTCACAAACAAGGTTGTTTCACTTCCTGGGCTAATTACACTGTCCTGATAAACTTGTTGGTCTCAATTTTGCTTTTTTGTCTTTGCCCAGAGGTACCCTGATGGCAGTACCTTTTCTTCTTTGGCGTCTTTACGATCTGGCCACCCTTCATGATTTAGCACCGAGTCTTTCAGAAGGCTGAGCCCAGACCTGCTTACTCTGACCTCTGCTCTGTCGGAATCCCTGCATTTTCCACCACTGGGCATTTAATTCTTCTTCTTTGATGTGTCTCTTACTACAGTGAAATCCCTGAGAACCATAATTCAACTCGACCGCCTTTTTTTCTCCATCTTGCAAGTTTTCCTCTTTCAGAAGGGTGTTCCTCTTTCAGGCAAGTTTTTCCTCTTTCTTGCAAGAGTTTTCCTCTTTCTTGCAAGTTTTCCTCTTTCAGCCTTACCACTTTTTTCTTGGTTTTGAACAGGTTTCTTTTAAAGCACTTTATCCACATCTCATACAATTCAGTAATTCAATCATACTAAGAAGAGTTGTACAATTGTCATTATATTCAATTCTAGGACATTTTCTTCCTTGTAGTCATTGCTACTCCTGTAATCATTATTATTTTGTCTAATTTTGGTAAAAATATACACAACAGAACATTCTCCATTTCCACAACTTCTACTGTGTAATTAATTCCGTGCTATTGATGAGACCCTTCATGTGCAGCCACTGTTGATCTTCTTTTCCAGATTATTCTACCACCATTGTCATAGACTCAATGCTCCCTAGGCAACAACTCTTCCCCTTCACCTACCTACCGCATTTCTCTCTTTTCAGTGGAAAATATTTTGTGATCGGTTTCTGCCTTAAACTGGCTTTAGTTTTTGTAGACCGTTGGTGATTTTGATGACTCAGAATTGTTGAGGGCTGTGGTGATGTAGTGGGTGACTGGAGGGATTTTCCAATTGCCCTGGAGGTGTAGTGGGTTTCTTCAACTTTGTGGATATTAGAATCACACTAAAAATCAAACTCTCTGGGAGGCAGCCAGGAGTCACCCCCCTTAGAACGGTGTCCCCAGGAAGTGTGTTTTACAGGCAGTGTTGCTTCCTTTTCCGCTGTGCCTTTTGATGTACTTCCAACTTCTCCTTCTTGTTTGGAGCTTTGAGTGAAAACAGTCAGTGAAATTCAAACCCCTTATCCTTAAAGTGGACAACGATAAGTCTCCACTAAGATCCAGGCTCCTGAGTCTGCCATGCATGTTCCACCAATGAATTGCAGAACTTCTCTGGATCCATCAGTGCTGCGAACAGGAGGCCTTGTGTCATGCAAAACAGGATCTGGGGCTGGGGGATTACTTTGCTAGAGAATCCAGGAAGAATCACACAAGTAATATGGACGATTTAGGCTTAGAAGGGCACTTTTTTTTTTTATTAAATAGAAGGGTATAGATAGACTCATTAATGTTTCTAATTCCAAACAAAATGCTAGGTTTGTGCTGTTGCTGCTAGGTCCCATTGAGTTGGTTCCAACTCCCAGTGACCACCTGCACAACAGAAGGCAATGGGAGCAAATGGATTGCTTATTGGCTCCCTGGTATTCGCCTGGCTCACTGTAGCACTGGCTGTGAAATGAAGTTTCGGGTCTCAGAGAAAAAAACCCTTTCACTCTCCTTTTCCTAAATGATTGCTCTGTAGCTTTGTCCTCCAATTTCGAGCTATCCTGGTTTTCCTGCCGAATGTCTGCCTCTTTCTGCTTTGTTTTTGTGCTTTTGTCCACAGCTACTTTACAGAGAGTTAGAAGAATTCTGTTTGTTTTTGCAAGGGTCAGTAGATTTCAAAGGTATAATCTGACATTTCAAGGGGATGAAAATAATCATGTTCTCAGATGTTTTGAGCAATTGGAAAATTCCTCTAGTCCAGCAAGATTCAAATGAGGTGTTATAGAATTAGTTTAAGAAAAAAAAAGAGAGCTTAGAATAGTATAATGACTTAACATTTATTCTGTTTACAGTAGCAAGTGTTAGCTTTGAAGCTTAGTGATAATACTAAATAGGGCGAATCATAAAGTCAATCCTTTTCATCATCTCTGTAACATGCTTTTTTGTCTCTCAGTTGAAGAAGCTCCTAAATCACTGAGAAGAATTCACTGCTCTCTGATTATTGACCTGAGAGATAGAGAGCAGGTCAGGATGGAGAGAATAGAGTGGGCCTTGCCAAGACCAGGGGGCAGGCCAAGCAGCAGGGCTCTAGAAGTCCTCCTTCGGTCAGTGCTCCTGGTGGGCCTGTCATGATTTAAAGCGTTGAGAGTATAAATTAGTAGGCTCTAGGTTGAGTGTGGGTGGTGTCATTGTGAACCTGAAAAAGCTCTGTAAGTCAGAGACAGTGGAGCCCCATCAAACACTCTCCCTGTTGGCTTCTGGAGGCCCCCTTCCCACTCTGTTCAGACAAGTGGGACGGGTGATTCCGGGAGTGGGGCTGAGAACTTGACAAAGTGGCTTACTGTCCCAATACTTGCAGACCTGAGTGGTCGGGTTCCCACTGTCGAGGCTTTGCTTTGAGAGCAAAGCGGCAGATGGCTGGCTGTGATGGAAGACGCAGATTCTAGTCTGCAGGAAGGATGGACTTAGACAGCAGTGGTGGTTAGGACAGTTTTAATGAAACAAACCGTCATGCTGGGTAGACACACTAGAACTTAGACTGCACAGTGCGCTAGAATGGTTTGTTCCTTCTTCTACCCTTTGTGCTTTGTTAACAGAGTGTCCCTGGCACTTCTGCACTCTAGCCTGTTGCCAAAGCTTAGTTCTGCCTTTGCATAATACTGGGCAGTACTGTCAGGGAGCCCAGTAAGTCAGCTGTATGTCTGTCATCTGAAGTCAGCTGTGAGGGCTAACACAGTGCCAACACACCCTCGGCATCTTTAGTTTTAAGACGTACTCTTATTTCCAGTGGCCACCCTTTACCCCTGTGCACCAATCGCATGCCTTTAACGCCTCTCAGAAAAGAATGGACTCCTGGTGCCTCTCATCCCAGGAACCATGCCTTTATTTCTCTTCAAGTCTACGTTCTAGCAGGCTTTCCAATTTATGGATGAGCTAAGGGTCAACCCCAGTTTTGTGGCAGTAAACTTTGCCTTCCCAACTCTTTCACCTACTTGGCAAATAGGCACACCAGCCTTTGTTTGATAGAAAAGGGAGTGAAACGTTTCCACTGAGCGATTTTTAGGATTTGAAGACCCTTAGTATGTCAGATTGAATAGCAGTCAGAATCAGACGCCAGTCAGCGTGTTTCCTTGTAAGACCAAATTTTTCTTTTAAAAACCACAAAGGTAACTTGTAGTAAGATAATCCCAGGAGGAAGGTTCTTTGGACTATAGTAGCTTAGCTCATAGGTGAGGTGATATTTTACTGGAGCCATCTACCCACCGCCATCAAGTCAATTCTGACTCATAGGGTAGAATTGCTTCCTAGGGATTTTGAGATGGACCCTTTGTACGGGAGAAGATAGTTTCATCTGGCGGGCGGATTTGAATGGCCAACCTGTGGTTATCAGTCCAATACTCGACCCCTGCACAGCAGGGCTCATTTTAATGGCAAGGAGGCAGATATTCTGCTTCATGGAGGGGAAGTGGTTCGGTTTCCCGCTCTTCTATGGCCATGTTCACACGACCTTAAACACCTGACTTACAGACACTTGGTTTGGTGTTTCTTCAGGTTGATTACCAGGGGAGCAAAGAAGGAGTAACATTCCCCCCAAGCACATCGTGGTTCTCGGCACCCTCGCTTCTTAATACACAGGAGGGCATAGTATGGGTTCATTTCGCATGTAATCTGTCTCCACTGCACCTTTGCTCCCTGCATGGATCCTGGACCTTCACTTTCTGCCTGACCTTGCATAAGGCACATTTACATTTCTGTGCCTCATTTACATACCTGACAAAGACTGCTATGGAAACTAAGTGAGATAATCAAGGTAAAGTCTTTGACGTGTACTTGACCCATAGTAAGTGCTCAACAAGTGTTGTTTTTGTTAAATTTTTCAATATGTTATTTTGGTTGTTTTGTTTTTTCATCGAGGTTCAGCTCGCACTGTCCTTTCTTCCTTGTATTTTTTAATGCATGCTCTATGAGTGCAATTCACCTGGCATTCCTACTTCCAATCAGGAAGACTATTTGCATTTGAGGAACACGTCTGTTTGAATCGCTTCTCCTTTTCTTCCCATGGCTCGAGAATGATCTACTTCAAACATGAAACCCTCTCCCATATGACTACCTGCTTCTTGTTTCTTTGTGCAGTGCTGTGGAGCGCCACGTTGCCATCCGGACAGTGTTTGACCTATCCTTGGCTGGCCCAGCAGAGGGAGCCTGTCAGTTGATTGGGAGCCCCAGGAGCCTGCGACATGCGCAGAGCTGGTCTTCACGTATCTGCCCCGGGATGGTACCACACACATGTCCACTGGGAAGACAGACACTTCCTTGTTATGAAGACGTACGGTGCACTTCTGCATTAACTCAAAACACAGAAAGCCGTATATTACAGTTGTTAAAGTTTAGCAGTAAGACATGCAAATGATAGCATTTTGGCTCGGTGGCTTATTAGCTAGGCTACTTTGTAAATTGCTCAGACCCCCTTACAGTTTCTTTGTCTGCAAGAAGGGGTTGGGGTCGGGGGTGGTGGTGGGGGAGGGAGCTTACCTGCCTGGTGCAGTTGCTAGGAGAATTATCATGTGGCTCACAATTGCTAGGCTGGAGCCATGGGGGCATCAGGACGTGGTAGACAGCATTGTGTAGACACCAGGCTCTCCTCAGCCACAGTCAGAGCCCACCTTGTGGATGGGCACTGAGGTAACTCTTGGGGTGCTCTGCCATTTCAGTTATTGGCATGCTCATTCTCCCCATTCTACCCACCCACCTCCTCTTATAGACTTCCTCCTTGACCTGCTCCCCCCTCCTCTCACTTTCCTGTGTTTGAAGACTGCAGCTTGATGGAGCCTCATTTTGTCAGGCTCCTGCAGGGCTGAGAAAACCTACACAAAAGGACAGAACCCAAACCCACTGCTGTCAAGTTGATTTTGAAATAATCGACTCCTACGCCTGGGGATGGAAAGCATCAAGACCAGGCCCCTCCAGTTGTAGAACAAAGTATTTAATGCTTGCAGTACAGGAATGATGGAAACTTCCAGCCTTGTCCCAAAGCAAACCTGGTAGCACCCAGGCATGCAAGGTCCTCCAGCCCAACGGCAGCCTGGCTGCGCTGCCTGACTCTTCCCTGTTCCGGGGAATCCTTGCCTCTCTCTTCTCTGCCATCTGGCTCCATGGATGGCAGTTCTGCTCCATAAGATTTCTAAGGCTGTTTGTCTTGACATGCATGACCTGGCAGCCTCATCTTTCTCCTGCCGAGTGGCTGGTGGGTTTGCAACCCACTTAACCCACTGTGCCACCAGGGCCACCTCGGGGAGATAGCAAACACCAGAAGGGTGGAAAGAAGACCACCATAAGTGACTTCCTAATCCCCTTCTCTTTCAGGTGCACTCCACTGACCTCGTCGGATCCCTTGGCCACTTGAAAGGTAAAATTAGCCACTAGCATTTCACAACACCATTTTCATTCCACCCATTCCAGGGGCATGGGGTTTCAACCAGGTGAAAAAACTCAGAGATGGTTCTTTCTGGTCAAATTCACAGACCTAGCAATGCCTCCAATGGCACCCCGGCAACCATCCTCACAATGTCTGGGCACATAGCTGTTCTGAAGGGGAAGGAACCAGGTGGCAGAGAAGAGAGAGGCAAGGACAGACTGGTTCAGGGACGAGTCAGGCAGAGCAGCCAGGCTGCCCTTGGGCTGGAGGTCCTTGCATGCCTGGGTGCTACCAGGTTTGCTTTGGGACAAGGCTGGAAGTTTCCATCATTCCTGTACAGCAAGCATCAAATACTTTGTTCACTAACTGGAGGAGTGGTCTTGACGCGTTCCCTCCCCGGGCATCAGTGTTGTTTATTTCCATTTGGAAGCCTTGGTTACTTAGTGCAGGAGTAAGGGCATGTGACAAGGGGGACCAACTCATTCCATCATTTTAGTACTGATCATCCTGCATCTGAGGAAGCGTCCTGATCTGAGCCTATTAGGATGATTGGTTGCTTTATGGAATGCAATAAGTTAATCTCAGGCAAGCCCACTGAGGCAGTGAGAATTGGGGGCTCCAGGATGCAACAGGGCCACTTGGGGAGACAGTTTTCCCAAAGATAAAGCCACGTCAGTTCTTCCCAATATTCCGGATTGATGTTGGTGTTCTGCAGGCCTTTCTCCTAAAACCCCATGAATGTGGGACTCAGCCCGCTCTTTCGGCATTTGGACAAAGGCAGGCTCATGCTAAGTGTGGATGTGTTGGAACTCCGTGTCTCCTTCTTCCCTCTGTTGTGCCCAGCAGCAGGTGCTGGAGCCCTGGCCCTAGGCACGTTGCAGCAAGCCCACTTTATGCGCTTCTACCTCGAACTGACTGTCTTTTCTGCTGACAGCAGCGTCCTCTGCCTGCAGCAGAACTTGCAAAAAGCAAGGCTTTACTTCCTACTTTTGATAAATTCAAAGGAGTCTGTTTCCTTGGGAGATTTGGCAGCGGAAGGCACTTGGATCTTCGTGTAGGAGGACTTTGGAAATGAGCTGCTGCTGGCCTGTACTCAACTCCTGCCTCTCTGTCTCTGTCGCCTGTCACCCTTCTTCCTTTTCCAGGTCAGAGCCCCAGGTGCTGGGAGTCTGAAGAGTTTACTGTGTAGGGAAAGTGCCCCTACCCAGAACAGCTCGTCCTGTGGGAGGGTTTCTGAGAATGGACTACTCTTTCCTCATGCACCACCTTTGATGGAGGGCCACAGAGCAGACTTCCAGCTCACTATAGGGCCGGAGTCAGTGATGAGCATACCAACAGGTCCTGCTGTGGTCAGACGCGTTCTCTGACACACTGGAAACAGCATTCGAGATGAGAGCCCAAGTCAATCCATCTGAACTCAAGGCAGGGATGTGGCTAGGGTGGGAAGAGAACTTTCAGTTCTGAGGCACAGCTCTTTGACAGTGGCTGCTTCTTCTGTAACATCTGAGCTATTTACCTGCAAACATTCCAGGCACTAGCCAGACATTCAACCCATTGAGAATTTTTAGGTGGGCATCCAAGACTGTGTTCTCTCTCCACGTTGGTGGCACTTGTGAGATATTAAGTAAATTCATATCAAATGGTGAATGCACTCCGATTTAGGGAAGGGGAAACAGATTTTGAGAGGGAACCTGGTTTAGTTACGGAAGGGGATCTAGAAAAAGGACAAAGAAGTCTGTCTTGGAAGACGTATGGCCATTGTGCTCCTTAGAGGCAGGGAGGGTGAGATTTTGTCTTACATACTTTGGATATGTTGTCAGGAGAGACCAGCCCCTGGAGAAGGACATCATGTTTGTCATGTAGTGGGGCAGCAAAAAAGAGGAAGGCTTTCAACGAGATGGATGGACACAGTGGCCGCAACACTGGGTTCAAACTTAAGAACAATTGTGAGGATGGTGCAGGACCAGGCAGTGTTTTGTTCTGATGTGCATGGAGTTGCTATGGATCTGAATGGACTCCAGGGCACCTAACCACCACCACCACCACCACCACCACCATCACCTCCACCATCACCACCACCACCACCATTACCACCACCACCACCTCCACCACCTCCACCACCACCACCATCACCACCACCACTACCACCTCCACCACCTCCACCACCACCACCACCACCACCACCACCACCACCACCACCACCTCCACCACCACCACCACCACCACCACCACCACCACCACCACCACCACCACCACCACCACCACCACCACCACCACCACCACCGCAACAACAACAACAACAAAAAGGATGGGGCTAGATTGGAAAGGCAAAATTCATTTTGAATTCACGTGTACTTCCCCAATAACGTTCAAACCAAGAGGTAGATGAATGAAATGTTTTCATTAGGCTGTCTGAGGAGTTCTGGTGGCCTGGTGGTTACATGTTGGACTGCTTGCCGCAGGGTCAGTAGTGTGAAACCACCAGCCTCTCCTCGGGAGAAAGATGAGGCTTTCTACTCCTGCAGAGTAACAGTCTCGGAAACCCACAGGGGCAGGTCCACCCTGTCTGACTGGGCTGCTGGAGTTGCAATCGACTCAATGGCAGGGAGTTTTTGTTTTAAATAAGTTGCACTGACTTCCCCAGTGGGAGGGAGCAGTGCACTGTGGGTCAGTACCCGTTCTGCCCCGCATTCTATTCCTTCGCCACTCGGCCAATCGCGTGATTTTTCAGAGGATCAGACTGCCCCAGCTGGTTTGATGTCACCAGGGGTCCAGAACACAGGCTCCTTGGGTTTCCTTTCTTGGGGGTTCTTTCGGAGTCCCTCCCTGTGCACCTCAGCTTTCCTTTCTGTCCAGATAATGTGTGACTTCTTGGACATCTGCCTTTTCCTGTCTTCAGCCTGACATTTTCCAGGATGAGAACACACACTCAATCAAACTCATTACACACATCGGCAATCTCACATGTACTCATATACACTCACACCCCCACACACAGACTTCTGCCAGTGGAGGGTGTTGAGATCTGGTGGAAGATAGACTATTTTAATAATGAAGCCAATATTTTAAATGTCATTACCACATTGAACAATTATTTTGCAGACTTTTTCAAGGCACGCCTGATCGAAAGGGCTCTGCATTTTACTTAACCGTAGCGTAAAGCTCCCAAAAGCATATATGTGCTTTTGTTAGCGTGCAGCTCCTGAAGGATGGTCATCTACGTAAGCTTATCTTATAAATTCTTCTAGGAAAGCCTTCACCACAGCCCTCTTAGGTCATGGGCTTGATGGCAGAGTTCTGAATTAATGAAATTTGAATACAATTCGCCAAGTTTGAGTTCATGTCACTGGGAAACATTTCTGTGGGTAATAAGTTTTTTTGTTTTTTTTTTGCAATAAGGTAAACCTGTTGACCAAGACCAGAGTTTCCCAGCAGCGGAGGGATTTACATGGTGATGACTAGCAGCATTGTCCTTTGGGGCACAGACAAAGGCTCTTTTTGTCATCGTGTAGCCAGAAGGACACACAGAGGAGCTGGGCAGACTGGGCATTGACTCTTAGGATCACCACTTAGCAGCTATGTGACGTCGATGGGTCCCTTCATCTTTCTCACCCATGGTCTGTCCTGTGATTTGGGTGTTCTGAGATCTGACTTCAGGGTTCTTGTGAGGATGAAATGAGATACTTTGTTGAAACCTATGACACTGGTTTTCAGTCTGTGCGCTGTCACCCATTCAGAAAATAAATTTAGTGAGCTATTGACCTGTATTAACAACAAAAAAAAGCATTCAAAGGTACTCTGTAAATGGGGACTTTTATGGTGTGTCAATTAGATCTCAATGAAGCTGTTTTTAAAAAGTTTAGAATTAAAAAATAATAACCAAGCTGTACATTGAAGATCTGTAAACTTTAGGTATGTTAGAGATCTGTACACTTTGGTATGTTTGATAGCAATAAAATGTTTAGATAGAAAAGAAAACCCAAAGCATCGCACATGTACTAAGGGTAAGGATTGTTTTGAAATATATGTGTATATGGGGTATATGTGGACTGTGATGTAATAAAACATGCGTTTCCTATTGTGAGTCACTGCGTAAAATGTTTGAAAGCCATTGGTCTAGTATTTCCTCAACCACACGTAACAGTGGGATTCGCACCTATCCCTCCCTTCCTTTCATTAACATAAATGAAGAGAGAGAGCACTTCCCTTCTCCGTCTTCGATCTTGTGGACCAGTCTTGTGTCCGGACCCCAAAGACCAGAAATCCTGATGAGCTACATCGACAGGCTCGCCCCTCTGTTTCCCACATATGCGCAAGTGCACACACAGTGCAGTCCCATGTGCCAGTTAAATAAACATCACACCCCCCACTGGAAGAACAAATACTTGGCCAGTCCCCAAAGAAAACGTGCCTCTGGGCTTCTGGTTTTGGAGGCTTTGTCATGTTTACTTTTAGCGTTCTCGGCTTGGCTCCTTTCTTTCATTTGGTTTGAAATATCACCGTTTAAACAGCTTCCTTGTGTGCTCTGACCCTGGGTAGGAGAGAGCCTCTTCTTTTTCCGAGACCTGCAACACAGGCTGGGGAACTGTAAACGCGTTGTTGGGTAAGGGTATGGGGCAGTGATGTCGCCACCAGGATGTGGACTTTGCTCTTAATTGAGGTAAATAGCGCATGTTATCAGGGCCCGGTGACCTTTCGGAGAGAACTAAGTTGTAAACCAGCTGGGATGATTCCGTTTCGTTAAGGATGAAAGGATTTTGTATATGTCTCTGTTACCTTCTGCTTAGTTTCTCTCCTCTTGAGTGTTCGGGAAGTCAAGACTAGCAGCTGTCTCTCTCTGAAGTGTGATGATAGGCAACCCACTGAAGACTATTTAGCATTTACACTGTTTTGTAAGCTCTGGGTTCACATTTCATTTCCCCTACCAGATTAAGAGAATTACCAGTCTGTTGCTGCATCATTACTGCTTTGGTGTAGAGGTCTAGTCTGAAATTAAATAGCTCCTTAGAGCCCAGGATGGCAAGACTTTGTCTTTCATACTTTGGACATGTTATCTGGAGAGAAGGACACTGTGCTTGGTTTAGTGGAGGGGCAGCACAAGGGAGGAAGACTCTCAACAGGATGGACACAGAGGCTGCCGCACTGGGTTCAGGGGTAGGAACCACTCTGAGGATGGCACCGGACCAGGCAATGTTGTGCTCAGGACCACTGTGATTGGAACTGACTCGATGGCACCCGACAACAACCTTGGGAAGACCCTTGAGATAGTTAAAGTTTATTGTGCCAACCTGGGCAATAAACACAGGTGGGGTTAACTGAAGAGCGGAGGAATAAATGGCTCAGTGAGCCTCGCCTTTCGAGTTCTCGGGTCTCTTGCTTTGTGATGGTCGGACCAGGGTGCAGCTGCCTTAGCCAGTTCCCTGCTTCAGCTGACAAAGCTCACTTCCTGCAAGACATCCCTGAGGAGAAGCCACATGGACCTACCCTGATGCAGCCCTGGATGCTGAAGCAGCCATGTAGAGACCCCTGCCAGCACTGAGATGCTTACACGTTCACTGATTTGGCTTTTCCCCTGAAGTCAGTGTCATAGTGTGTGTTTTGTGAGATGGAGGAGGACTTTGTAGATTAGTGTCAGACATATAGGTTAATGTTGGACTTGTGGGTCTGGGCAGCACTGGGTTGGGATGTTTTCTTGATGTGCACTTAACCTTTACATAACACTCTCTTATACATGAGTTTCTGTGGGTTTGTTTCTCTAAAGCGCACAGACTAACACAACCCTGTCAAATTTTTTAGGCCATCTGGGTCCCAGAGCAAGGGAGGAAGGTCTTCTTGAAGCAGATGTAAACTGGAGGTAGTGAGGGTGCAGGCGACAGTGTGTGACTGGTAGGCCTAAAGTTCTGCTCTACACCTTCCTTTCAGTGGGAGAGTTGTTTCAGTTGCTGTACCTACGAAATTATAGCGCCTAACTGATGGTATTTTTGGAAAACCATAGGACAGATAATGTATGCCCAGCACCTATCTCTGTGCTGGACTCAATGAGAGGGGTAGCCGGTCCTGTCTTTGCAGGTTCCCTTTTCCTCCTGGAGTAGTGTAGTGAGGTGAAACCACCCACATGTGCAGGTGTCGGCTCACAGAGCATTGGCCCTGGCATTAAAGGTGTAGATTTAAACAGAAATGGGAGTTTCTAGGTTTTTAGTTCTATATTGGAACAAATCTATTATATAGTTAGGGCTTAGTCATGCTTGAAGGTTCATTGGTAGAGCCATATGGTTTGCAGGCCATCACATAATGGGGAGTCCTTTTTCTTAGGGACTTCTTTCTTGCCTGGCTCCTACTTGCATTATTTGTTTTATTACCTGACACCCAGTAAATGCAGCCCTTTATATAAAGAAGGGCAATAAAAATATCTTGTGTATGCTTCCAGGAACTCTTCTAAGAAAAAGGTATGGGGAATAAACTCCAAGCTTTCATTTGAGTTATTATGGAAATGCTGAAAGAAAACTTAATATGGTCTTAGATAAAAAGTCTACTCCAATAGTGCTTATTCCATTGGTAACATTCTGGAAGGGGATATACAAAATGGAATCAGCGGTAAGTTCAGTGCACAGAGCATTTCTTGGTTATTAGTGTGGATTCCCCTGTAGTTTGCAAAGATGGTTTATTTTAGCTGAAGACTACTGAGCCACATTGATTGCGTGGATTTACATGATGTCAGGTAAAGTGAAAGTCAGAGAAATGATTTTTTGATTAGAAACCCAGGATGTCTCCAATAAAGTAAAACCAAACCAAACCAAAACAAAATGACCTTTTAGTTCAGCAGCTCCAAAGTGGGGTAATACCAGGAATGCTTCTCTCGGCTTCTTGTTTCCTCTTGCCAGAAAACAAAAACATCACAAAGAAAGAGACACATCACCTAGGTGAGGACGGCCTTTAGCACTAGGTCATAATGACATCTCAGGATTCAGTGAGGAGCTTACGGGATTGGTTCAGGGCCTTCCAACCACTGCAGTTGGGACAAGACTGATGGGGCATGTCCCTAGGCAAATCCCTAGGAGGCTGCTGCTCCCTGGGCTGACTGGAAATGGATGGAGGTAAAATTGACTTTCCAATGCACTCTGCCTGGGGGCAAGATTACGACCAGAAGGAATTCAATGGAGGTTTAATCTATGTGGGACAAATGGATTTCGGGCTGTCATTGTCATCCATATCCTTCTGCAAACCAGGGTGCTTAGAATTTAAGTTCTAAAGTAGGACTAGATCCAATTGTTGTGGACCTTTAGCTCACAAAATTGACCAGATGACAGTGAGGGAAAGGATGTCAGTCTCAGAAATGCACAGGGGCAGTTCCACCCTGCCTTATTGGGTCTTTATGAGCCAGAGTCCACTGGATGGCAGGGGGAAATTTTTTGTTTTAATTTTTGAATTGTATTCATGTGGAACCAATGCAGGGATCAAGAATGGTTGTTTCAAACAGAACAAGGGAACACTGTATAGTTTAAAATCAGGATATACACGGTATCTTGCCCAGTTGACAATAAAAAATGAAACTCACTTGATAGATCAATTATAATTCTTTGGGTCGAATATTAATATTTCCAATATTTTGGATGTTTGTTTTCTTAGTATTATGAAAAATTATTACCCACACTAGTACTTGAAGTTATTGTCTTAAAAACTTAGGACTACAACAAATCGAAGGACAAGGAAACAACAAGTGAGCTAAAATTAATGGCGAGGAGGACATAGAATGCCTGGTAGGGTTTGATCAAGTGCAATATATCTGAGAGAAATTACTGAGAGCCGAGTAAAGGTCAAACTTGATAGTGGGACAGGAAGAAAGTAAAAGGAAATAGAGGAGAGGATTAGGAGGCAATTTATGGAGGTATAAATATAGGCATGTACATGTGTAAATACATTTATATATAATGATAGGGATATAGGTCTATGTATATATATTTATATCTTAAGTATTAAGTAGCAGATGGGCATTGGGCCTCTACTCAAGTACTCCCTCAATGCATGAACACTTTGTTCCAGTAACCTGACATTCTGTGAATCTCACCTTCCCTGCACAATTGCTGAAGACAAAATGGGTGCATAAGTAAATGTGGTGAAGGAAGCTGATGGTGCCCAGCTATCAAAATATATAGCGTCTGGGATCTTAAAGGCTTGAAGAGAAACAAGCATCCATCTAACTGGGGAGCAACAAAGCCTACATGGGAGAAGCACACCAGCCTGTGTGATCATGAGATGTCGACAGGATCAGGTATCAGACACCAGAAGACACGAAACAATCATATTGATTGAATGAGGGGTGGGGGTAGATGGAGACCCAAAACCCATTGTTGACAATTGGACACCCCCTCACAGAAGGGTCACAAGGAAGGGATGTATAGCACCAAAGAAACATACAGCATTCCTCTAGTTATTTAATGCTTCCTCCCCCACACTATCATGACCCCAGTTCTACCTTACAAATCTGGCTAGACCAGAGCACATACACTGGTACAGTTAAGAACTCTGGACACATGGAATCCAGGACAGAAAAACCTCTCAGGACCAATAATGAGAGTAGTGATACCATAAAGGAAGGGGGAAGGTGGAGGAGAAAGGGGGAACCAATTGCAAGGATCTATGTATAATACCCCACCCCTCCCCAGTGTGATGAACAACAGAAATATGGTGAAGGGAGACAGTGGATGGTGTAAGATATGAAGATACTAGTAATTTAAAATTTATCAAGGTTTCATGAGGGTGGAAGAGTGGGAGGGAGGGGGGAAATGAGGAGATGATACCAAGGGCTCAAATAGAAAGAATATGTTTTGAAGAGCATGATGGCAACATGTGTACAAATATGCAGAACACAATGGGTGTATGGATTGTTATAAGAGCTGTAAGGACTCACTAAACAGCTTTATTAAAAAAAGAAAAAATAATCACTCTTTTACAATCATAGGAGGAACAGTGCTAAGAGAAGGGCTTTTTAAACCAATTAACATAAAATATAATAAAATGCATGAAGGTCCAAAAAAGGTGTATATGATTTCAGCAGTGGCTGCCAGAGATGAAAACAGGAAGGAGTCACCCAAGAGTGTACCGAGTCTCACATGATGGGAGAAAACCCCGGAGTCCCACGGGATCCGGTGAAGTTTGATGTCCGAGAGACAAACCTCGTAGCCAATGCTATTCTGTATTGGAAGAAGGAAATCGTGGAGAAAACTGTCGCTGTCTGTCTCCCTCTCAGACTCAAGTAGCAGGAGGACCAAGAAGCTGTTGCTTTTCGTTGCAGTGGCGGAGACAATGGACCACAGAACTGTCCTTCTCTCAGCTTCTAGCATCTATCTGCTACAAAGGAAGGGACTCCCTTGTCTGTCTGTTTAGAAGACTCGTGTGTGGTGACCAGAGAATGTTGTGGGTGACCAGAGAATGTTGTGTGCATAACCACTTTCGGAGGGATCCTGCACGTCTGGTTCTTAGCAGTTGGGTTTCAGAAGAATCCTGCCCCTCCCACTGTGGCATTTCTAGTGTCATCACAGGACAGGTATGGTCTGTTGAATCAGGAAGTGGGAAGACAATTTTAACATTTTGCTAATTTGCTTAGTGACTGAAGGCTCTGTTCTCTGCACCTGAGAACCCAGACTGAAGCAGTTTGCAGATTCTCCACTGCTCCAGAGCTTTTGCTATAAGTGCACCAAAGTTGAATTTTTCCCTATGCCCAACCTCACTTCCATCTCTCTTTTCCCTGTAACTGATCCCAGAAAGCTTCCTCATGAAAAATTTCCTGCATGGAAATCTCCATTTCAAGCGTCTGTTTCTAAGTTACTGATGCTAGGTCAGGTTGACTAGAGAAACAAATTCAGAGACACTCATGTGTGTAAAAGTGAGCTTTATATCAAAAGCAGTTGCATATCGAGAAAACATCCCAGCCCAGTCCATATCAAGTCCATAAGTCCAATATTAGCCCATGTTTCTGATACTAGTCCATAAATCCCTCTTCAGACTTACACAGTGACATACGATGATGCAAAATGCAGGAGGATCACAGGCTGGTGGATGCAAAGTCTTGTGGATCCAATGGCGGTGCAAGCATCTCAGAGCTGGCATGGGTCTCCATACAGCTCCTCCAGCTCTCCAAGGGTAGCTCCTCAACAGGGAGATGAAGCAGAGAGAGGAGCTGCCTCAGGTCTCAGCAAGTCTCACGTGGCTTGTCAACAGGAAGGTGAAGGTATTGAGAAAGTGTGGCCACTTCCAGGGAGAAAGAGGATTCTGGGAACATGAGAACATGGGAACATAAGAAGGCCATACCCACTAAGAGGCATCATCAGGCTGTGACTGGATTGACAGGCTAGACTCCACCCTACACTTATTTATCAAGTGGACATGAAATTATGTAACTACTGCACTGACAGAAGAGAGTGATCATTGTATATTTTTTGAATGAACAACATACTTGTGAATCTGGGTGCCTCATGATATTTTATTCAGATGACAAGTTCTTACTATGTATCCAGCCTTAGACTAAAAGGCATGAGGTTGAACATAGGACCTAGTTTCCATTTTCAGGGATACTAATTTGGATACTAAGAAGTCTGATACATATAGACATAAAAGACAGTTGTTTCTTCCAGTACACTATATTCTTGAAAAAGCTACTGAAAATCATAAATACCACCAGTTGAATCAAAATTTCCATTTAGGAGCAATGACCACACCCACACTCACGTAGCATATTGAAACTCAAATCACACCAACCCATAGCTGCCCTGCAGGACAGAGTGGAACTACCTCTATGAGTTTCTGAGCCTGCAACTCTTTCCTGGAGTAGAAAGCCTCAGTCTTTCTCCTCTGAAGCAGCCGGTGATTTTGAACTACTGACCTTGCAGTTAGCAGCCCAGTGCATAATCACTACTCCACCAGCACTCTTTTCTGGCATATTTAGCTATTGACAAATTATATATATGTTCAACAAAAAACTAGGCTAATATACCAACTCATAGCACTTAAATATTTCTGAGGAGAAGGAATGCCTATGGTGGAAGATAGAACTCTCTAGCGATTGAAAGCAAACAAACAAAACAATAAAAAACAACAGATAATATCCCTGGGGTAGAAAATGTTCTGAGAAAAAGGAGGCTGAGAACTCCTTTTTTCAGCTGGCTGGAACCCTGGTGGGTGTCCCAGTGAAGAAAAAGAAGGGGCCTGCTTCCAGAGACCCTTATGAAAAAGTGAAGGAATTTCGCAGAACTGAAGATCAAGCGCCTGAGAAGGAAGTTTGCCCAATAGATGTTTCAAAAGGCAAGGAGGAAGTCTATCTACAAGAAAACTATGCATTATCCCAAGGAATACAGGCAGAGGTACAGAACTGAAATCCGAGTGCCAAGAAAACCTGGCCACTTCTCTGTGCCTGCAGAACCCAGGCTGGCATTTGTAATTGGGGTCAGAGGTATCAGTGGGGTGAGCCCAAAGGTTTGAAGAAGGTTGTAACTTCTTCATCTTCTCCAGATTTTCAATGACTCCGTGCGAAGCTTAGCAAGGTTTCAACGAACATGTTGAGGATTGTGGAAGCGTACATTGCATGGGGTTGTGGTGGTGGTGATACCCAAACCTGAAATCAGTGAACGACTTGATCTACAAGTGTGGTTACGGCAAATAATGAGATGCATATGACCCTGACAGATAGCACTTTGATTGCATGGTCATGTGCATGGATGTGATTCATGAGAGCTGCACGGTTGTGAAATGCTTCCAATAAGCAAATAACTTCCTGTGGTCCTTCAACTGATCTGCATGAAGTGGGTTGAAGAAAAGGACTACCTTCCGTAGCAGGTGGAGAGGCTGGCCACAGGGAAGAGCAGATCAGCAGATTGTCGGAAGGATGACCCAAGGTGTCTGCCACGGCTATTTTTGTAATCTGGTCAGTTAATAAAATAGTGACTGCTTTCAAATGGGAAAAACAAGAAAGAAAAAAAGAAAAAGGAGATTGAGTACATCCTCTCTTCAGATTCTCTTCCCCCCCACCCCCATGGTTTTATTAGCTAACATCATATTATTCAATAGTTCAATCATTCAGTCATGTCATGGAGAATTGTACCATCAGCCCCATGGCAATTTTAGAGCATCCCCTCACCTCTGCCAGTTAAATCGCCTTTAAGATGATTTATGCAATCACAATCAGTTCCAGTGCTCCCTCCCCCTCCCATCTTCAATAGTTACTCCTGAACTCCCCTTGCCCTCCCCTATATTCCACCCCCCGGTGTTCCCTATAGCCCCTGTATCCATTATTTTCACTCTGCATCCACTCCTCCTATGCTTCACAGCTGGGAGATCCAACAGAAATCAATGAAAAACAAATCGGACTAAGGTGCAAAGACCATATGTGAAAATCAGAGTTATGCGAAAACGGAGGATGAATACATCATTACATACCTACCAAATCACATTATTACATGGCTGCCAAATCGCATCATTGCATGATTAATAAATAACACGGTTGCCTAACTCCCAAACCACTGAGAAACATGACCCAGCCGGTAGACACATAAACGTAACCATCACAGTTACATTATTCGTGTCTAAAACCTGACATCTGTCATTAGTGTGCAAAATAGTCTGAGAGTGGAGCTTTCACTATTGCCCTTTATGGGCTATGCCAGGTAACGAGATAGTCAATGAGAAAGAGGAGGTGCGTAACCAAGGAGCAGGATGTGTAATGTACAGACAAGCATAATGAAGGACATAGAGGTAATGCGCACTATGTGCCAAGTACTCAGTTTAATCCGTGTGTAAGTTAGGTTTTGCTGTTTAACAACAACAATAAAAAAAATCACAGTGTCTGAAGCACATAACTCGAAATGTGTATTCTCATGCCATTGGGAGGTGTGTAGGCCAGTCACATGCCTCCTGAAGCTATGGCACAGGGGTTTGCCTGGGGTAGTCCTGCTCCACGGGCCAACTCTCAGGCCCTTTCAGGGCCTTGCTTGTGATGACGGTCAGAAGCTCTTAGAGGGAGAAATAGAAATATGCGATACTTTTTAATGTCTACAGTTAGAAATGCATCACTGTCATCATTACTCATCTTTACCTTTGCCATTGAACTCAATTTGTTCCAAATTCATGATTTCAAGAACCAAATATATTTTTTCCCATAAGAAATAATGGAAAATCAAAAAATTGATCCACAGCCCCAAAATTCCATTTAAAATTCATTTCCCCAAGACTTTAATTCACCATGGAGGCTGTTAGCCTTCTCACACATCACTGTCTCAGATAATGCTATTACCGACACGTTGCTTCTGAATTATCCCAATGAACAGTAATTGAACAGCTTCTTAGATGGCCTGGGCTCTTTGTTTTGTGGTTAATGATTCAACTCAAGAATCAGATTCGAGTGGAGAGCAAATGCTTTGAAAATGATGAGGGCAAAGAATGTACAGATGAGCTTTATACAATTGATGTATGCATATGTATGGAGTGTGATAAGTGTTGTATGAGCCCCTAATAAAATGTTAAAAAAATAAATAAAATAAAATAGCCCCAAAGAGTCAGATTCAGGTAATGTGGACTCCTCTTCATCAGTCTAGTTGTTGCTGCTCCTGGTCTAATACCTTATGGACTGAAATGATATACTATGTATAAAATGATGTATATGGTGTATACAGTGATGACGCTCTTTGTTCTCTTTTTCCAGTACACTGAATGTTTAAGGGTAGAACAAGAGCAAGAGATTTGCAAAGTTGCTAAGTGTAAGGCACCCAACACCGGACCATAGCATTTTGAGGCCCCTGCTGAAGAGACACTGTGGACATTCTTTCTCCATCCCTTACCCTTTTGATTAGGCTATTAACAAAACACCTCAAAATCTGTCCATTTAAAACAATAAATATTTCTGAAGGTCAGGACTATGGTTGTGACTGAGCTGGGTGGTTCTGGCTCGGAGTTTCCTGTGAGGTTTCAGGCAAGGTGTCAGCTGGGGTTCTAGACATCTGAAGGCTTTAGCTGAGGTTGAAGGTCTACTTCCTAGCAGGCTCGGGTTTCTGGTTTCAGTTAGAGACCTCAGTTTCCTGCTGACTGTTGGCAGGAAGACTCAGTTGTTCATGTCTGAAGCTCTCCATAGGAGTGCTTCCATGTTCTCTTGATCTGGCAGCATGTTTCTGGAAGGCGCCATTGAAGAAAAGGGACAGGAGAGTCACACTGCATCTTATATCTCAACTTAAGAGACAACACATTGTTTCTATTTCTTAGAAGTGAATTTAGGGAATCTTAAACCACCACAGTCTCCGGATTCTGTCCTCCGGGAGAAATTCCTTGTCTGTTATTTTTGTAAGTAGCAATAATAACCTCACTCAAAGTTTAGTCCTTGATGTAACTCCCCAGTTTTATTTATTTTTCTTTCTGATCCACGTTGTTCTATTTTTTTCAACTTAGTGGTGTCCACCGTGAGATTACCTGAGAAAATTGTGAAGAATACACGGGAATATACTTGTGACAAGGCCAGGATTTGAATTTAGCTTTATCTGATCGCAGAATACAGCTATTAAACCTTGACACTAAATTGCATCTCAGACAAAGGGATCCAAGAATTTAATATCTCAGGTAGGATAATTTTCACTTAATCAAAGGAGGCTATTAGCCGAGTTTCCTGGTAGCAGAAACCATCCTCTGAATGTGAAATCCTGGGTGATTTTGCCCAGGGTTCCCTTCTCTTCGTCTCAGTTTTCAAGGCCATAAAAGATGGTTGAATTAGAACAAGGGCTGGCAAACTATGGCTAGTAGTGGGCCAAATCGGCCCCTCTGCCTTTATTTGAAAATATGGCTTTACTGGAACTCGACCCATCTCATCCACTTACCTATTGTGGGTGGCTAATTTGCTACAGAGCAGCAGAATGGAATCATTGCAACAATGACTATCTCGCTTACAGAGGCTCAAGCATTTTCTCTCCGTCCCTTTGCCCCCAAAGCTCGCTGACATCTGGACTAGAAGATCTATAACCTCTCCCTTAGGTTTGCACTCTGCGATTGTCACAGTAGTTCTTAAATTCTTAGATTACTTTCAAGCCTTTGCCGGCAGCACATTTACTTCCACAAGATCCTTTGTGGCGGTTTGGTGGGATGAGGCCATGGAGTTGCGAGATGCTCTTGTTGCCCCAGCACACGGAAACCAGGCAGGCCATAGAGAGGAGTGAAGATCAGCAAACCAGTTCCCGTAGGCCTCCAGGAAGGAACCCGACACCCACAACACTTTCCCTTTCCCTTGTGATCCAAAACTTGAACTCTGGGAAAGAGCAACAGGTGCTGACAAATGCGCAGTGAGCGCATTTCCTGCTGTTGAAAGGTGTAGAGACTAGAGGACCCCAGGCTGGGACCAACAGCTCCTAACTGCCTCAAAACCCAGGTGGACGCATGTCTGGCTGGAGGGGTCACGAGCTGAGGGGGCTTCTCTGCCAGCCCATTTGTGGTTGGCCCTGGCGAGCTCAGTATGTTTTTATGTTCTTAGTTGAGGCAAGAAGGTGTGGCCGGGGATGCTAAAATACGAACTCTCTCTTTTGGCAGGTGCGTCTGACCTAAAAGGAGGAACCCTGGTAGCTCAGTGGTTCAGCACTCACCGACTAACCAGAAAGTTAGTGGTTTGAACCCACTAGCCACTGTGTGGGAGAAAGATGTAGCAGTCTGCTTTGGGAATGCTGTATAACCTGGCAACCTCAGAGGTACAGTTCTACTCTGCCCTATAGGGTCCCTGTGAGTCAGAATGCAACTGGGCAATGATGGATTTATTATGGCCAACCAAGTTAATTTCCAATCAACTCCCCAGTAGTTTGCTTTCCTCTGTATTGTACAGAATCGCTCTTCCTGTTTATGGCTGTTATTGCACATTTGGTTACTTCATACTTCTTCCCATCAGTGGATTTCTCACTTTTGGGAAGATGCTTCACAGTCATAAATGTGTTTTCCATTGTGATCCAGTACGTACATAGGAAGAGTTCAAACAGTTCATGGAAAGATTGCATTACAAGATAATGAAGCTATCCCTGAAACTTTTGAATTCATCTTCATATGTCCACTACTAATATGTATTTATGGGTACATGCACGCATGCGTGTGTGTGTGCATATGAAACAGAAACAAATATTTCAGAGAACAATATCACAAGTGATAGACTTTGAGATTTTCCAGTCCATTTTTCTAAACCCTCATTTCAATGTACTCAGGTGATTTCCACATAAACTGTCATAGGAGGCATGCAAAAATGATTAAACATTAGAAGAGCAATCAATGTAATCCACCAAACCAACCCAAAAAGCAAGCAAGCAAACAAGCCAAACCCAAATCACCACATGATCATATCAATTGATGCAACAAAGCTCCCGGACACCAGCCAACAGTGATTCCTTAGGAAAATGCACAACAAAGTGGGAAAATAATCGAAGAACCTCAACATAATTAAGGGAATATGTACAGCACTAAAAGCCAGCCTTAGTTTCAACGGAGAGAGACTGAAAACATCCACTTGTGAACAGGAACCAGACAGGGATACCTTCTATCACCCCTCCTTTCACTGTTGTTCTACATATGATCCATCTTGAGTTCATTTTTGGATGTTTTTTCATAAGGCCTTGGTCCTTTTTTTCTGCAAATGTGTATCCAATTTTTCCCCAACATCTCTTTTCCATTTCCGGGGTTTCAGGCTGGCACCGGACTGGGTAGTGTTCATTCTGTTGTTCAGGGATGGCCTGGAGGGCACCTAATGCCAATAACAACCATTAGCATTGTACTGGAGTTCTTAGCAAAAGCAACCGACAAGAGAAATAAAAGGCATCTACATTGGCAAAATGTGAGGCTTTCTGTTTGCAGATACTATGGTCACATACCTAGAAAATGCCAAAACTCAGCAAGAAAAGCACTGAAACTAATGGGAAGGTTCAGCAAAGGGGCAGGACGCACGATCCACCTACAAACATGAGTCAGATTTCTTTATGCTAACAATGAGAACTCTGAAAATGTTACTATTGGAAATAGCTACCCAAAGCTGAATACATGGAAATCTATTTAACCTGGGACACAAAAGACTTATACAAAGGAAGAACCAAAATATCACTGAAAAGAAATCAAAAGAGGCCTGTGTAAAGGGAAGGCTATATTGTGCTAGTGAATAGGAACACTTAACATTGTGAAAAATGTCAGTGATACCCAAGGAGATCTACACATGTAATGCAATTAGGATTTAGATCCCACCGTTGTTCTCTAAAGGGATGGAAAGACTAAATTCCAATTTTATATGGAAAGGAAAGCAACCCTGGATAAGCAATGCACTACTAAAGACAATTAGAATACGAGGCTTCACACTGCCCTGTCTCAAAACCTACTCACAGACACGGCAGTCTGAGTGGCCAGGTACAACGAAAGACACATAGGCCAGTGAAACAGCATTGAGAGCCCAGAAGTAACGTCCATCCACCTATGCACAGCTGATCTATGTCAAAGGGTTGAAACCTATCAAGGAGGGTCTCTTTAATAATTAGTGTCTGCAGAACTGAATATCCATTTTCAGAAAAAAAACACAAGATCATAGAGGAAAACATTGTTAAACATGAACTCAAGGTGGATCAAGCATTGAAATGGAAAACATGTAACTGTAGAGACTATCAAAGAAAAAAGAGGGACACGCTTAGAGGCTCAGCGACATGGCACAAACATACTATCAAATGGTATTCAGCACACACACAGCAGAAGATACACTAGATGACGGGGATCTCCGAAAAATCAGGCATTGTCCTCAAAAGATCTCACCAAAGAGTGAAAGGACAATATGCAAAATAAAATTTTTGGCAACAACATATCAGACATAACACTCATCTCCAAAATTTATTGAAAACGTCAACCCTTCAACAAGAGAAAGAATCCAGCTTAAAAATGGGCAGAGGACATGGACAGGCATCCCACCAAAGGAGCCACTGAGGCAGCCAACAAGCACACAGTGCAGTGCTTGTGATCACCAGTAGAGAAATGCAGCTCAGAACAATGAGATGCTGCTCACATTCGCATTAGTGGTGAAATTCAAAAACATAGACGACAACAGATGTTGGAGAGAGTGTAGAGAAACTGGAACTCTCAGATCCTGCTGGTGGGGCCATTCCACGGCATAACCACTCTGGAACACCGCAAGGCACGTCCTTAAAAGACTGGAAAGAGAAAGACCTTATGATGCAGCAGACCCATTAGTGAGCATTTATCCTAGAGAAATAACAGCCCTGCTGCAGACAGACGCCTGTCTGTGTTCGCTGTAAAATTCTTCCCAATGGCAAAAATGCCTATCACTGGAAAAGTGGGTAAACAAATCCAGCCATTTACACAATCATTAAAGAAAAAAAAACGAACTGTGAAACATCGCATAACATGAATGAACACGGAGGGCATTATGCTAAATGAAATTAGTTAATTACAAAAGGACACATGTTATATGAGGCTCTTCTCATAAAAAGTCAAGAACGGTTTTCAGACAAAAATAAACCTTCTCCGACAGTGACCATGGGTGGGAGGGAAAAGGAGGACAAATCTCGAACTTACAGGTCGATACCTATTAACCCGGGTAAAGAGGAAGGCCATATATAATAAGAGGGAGCGCAGCCAAAATGATGAAGGGTGAGGAAGACCCGAGAAGGAGTGTAAGAGTTCAAAGCCATCCTGCTACATACACAATCCTGCAATAACAACAATCAATGACTGGCTGCATAGCTAGATGCATAGAGAGATACACGTGTTGAACAGGGAAGGAAAATGGGACTAGACTTACAGGAGGTTTGAGAGAGGATATTTCTGTGTGGATTCACCTGCAAATATATTCATGAATACAGCAGAGATTATAGAGGCACAGTTATGAAAACTTCATACTCAAAACAGAGAACGCGTCACGTGTCTCTTGAGTCACCTGGAGAGAATGAGTCACCAGGTCCGTTGGCTCAGGTCTGTAGTCTTGGAGGTTACTAAGGTCAATTGAGACAATATAGTTCACAAAGACAATGTTCTAAATCTGACTTTGTGAGTGACTGTCTAAAGTTTCTCCCTGTGCACAGAAAAGAAGAAAGAAGACAAAATATGGATAAACATAATTAATCGAATGGATCATGTGAACTTCAGCTTCTAAGACCAGAAGTAGTTGGTGCCCAGCTACCACTACCAACTTCTCTGAAAGGTATCACAGGTCCTGGGTAGGGTGGAAGAGAAAACATGAAACGAAACTTAAAATCATAACCAAGACAAGGCTTGCTGATCTAGTGGTTACTCCTAGATGGTCTAGATGGTCTAGTGGTTACTCCTTGGACTGCCATGGGCAACGTCAGCTGTTTGAAACCACCCGCCGCTCTGTGGAAGAAAAAGGGACTTGCCTACTCCTGAAAACAGTTACAGGCTCAGAAACTCATAGGTCACTATGAGTCGTCATCAACTCTCTGGCAGTGAGATGACCCTCAGTTGCCCTTTATTTTATTTTTTGGAGCTTATTTTTCAGTCGCCCTTTAGACCAGGAACTGAACTCACCCCTCTGGCTCAATTTTTGGCAGATAACAGAAAGGTCTAAAAGGTGAACAAAAACACTACAGCGGTGTGCAGTTCTTAGAAGATAATTAAAAAGAATGTAAAAGTCAAAAAAAGAAACTGCACGGACATATGGTAAATATTTATAATAAGGAAGAATAATTTGGAGACTCCCTTATCAGACAATGGTTGTTTAAGCTAGGTCTTTTGATTTAGCTGTTGGACTTAGATTAAATAGTTAGTACCAAAATGGCTCACATCCCAAATTGCACTCAACACCCTCAGCCAACAGATTTTATTTGTTGACATTTGTAGTCCAGTGCACCCAGCACAGGCTCTGGAGTCACAGGATCTATGAGTAAATCTCAGTAGAATCTGTTTGTCATCCTGAAGATAGCATTCCACCCTCACTCCCACCCCATTTTCTGCCTTTATGAAGTTAAATCTAAAGTACTGCAGCAAAAGAAAAGCTACGTTTAGGACACAACAATATCAAAATGTGAAGTGACTGATTACCAATCTTCCACCTAGGTCTGTACACTGCTGAAGGGAGGGCTTCCATCTCCCTAATTCTTCCCTGAAGGAGTCTTCACTCCTCCATTGGCTTCACTCAGTAATTTTACCATCTTCATGGTACTTCAATCATGTTACTTTCAAATGTCCTTTGAGCTTGGGTCACAAAAATAAGTCCGAAGGGGCAAGAGCCGGGTTGTAGGATGGATAAGATAAGGTTTCCCAGGTAAATTTTCATAGGACAGTCCTTGGTGCCCTGGAAGAATGAGTGGATGTATGGCCATGATGGAAAAACATAAGTCTATGTAACTTTCCTGAGCGTTTCCTCACCAATGAAGTTTTTAATTTTCTTAAAACTTCCACATAGTAAGCTCACCACAATGAACCTTTTGGGGGTCCGAGAAACCGTCATCACGACCTTCTCAGCTGACCTCTTTGCTTTGAATTTAATTGGAACAACATCTCCCCGGGAAGCCACGGGTTTGATTGGAACTTGATTTGAAGGCACCCTGGCAAGACTGAGGAGAGTGTATTATTCCCAACTCCACCCCCATACGCTGTAAGTCCCCTAAAGGGGTGGGGGAAGAAAAACGGAAGCAATGGGGATCAGGGCACTAACCAACCCAAGGGGACAGTATTGTTTGTGTCTCCACAGGAAAGGCAGAGCCAGAGTGGACCTCATTCCCATCATACCATTCCACAAGGACAATATTCCCGAGTGGAGCAGCTCGTGCCCAGAGATGCCTGTGGGCCAATGACAGTATTGCAGAGGACAGCCTGGAAGATCCCTTCTAGGAAAGGGACAGGTCTGACCCATCCACAGGCGGTCAAACCAAGAGGGAAGTGAAACAGGTCAGGGATGGGGACGGAGCCATGAGTCCCTGAGTGAGATAGTTAAAGTTTATTGTGTCAACCTGGCTGGTAAACACATGTGCGGTTAATTGAAGGGCGGAGGGATAAATGGCTCAGTGAGCCTCACCTTTCGAGTTCTCGGGTCTCTTTCTTTGTGATGGCCGCACCAGGGTGCAGCTGACTTAGCCAGTTCCTGCTTCAGCTGGCAAGATTCACTTCCTGCAAGACATCCCTGAGGAGAAGCCACATGGACCCACTCCGATGCAGCCCTGGGTGCTGGAGCAGCCGTGTGGAGACCCCTGCCAGCGCTGAGATGCGAACACACTCACTGATTCAGCTTTCCTCTTGCAGTCGGCATCATTGCATGTGTTTTGTGAGATGGAGGAGGACTGTGTGGATTGGTGTGGGACGTATGGGTTAATGTTGAACTTGTGGGTCTAGGCAGCACTGGGTTGGGATGTTTTCTTGATGTGTACTTAACCTTTATATAAAACTCTCTCTTATACATGAGTTTCTGTGGCTTTGTTTCTTTAAAGTACCCAAACGAACACACCCAGGAACCGCCAAAGTGGACTTGCGACTCAACGGGACAGCACCTGGCACCCCACCAGAACTGGTTGGGGGTTACCCACAAGGGGGACACACTGAAGTGTAAGGCATAAATGGGGTGGGGGCAAAGCAGGAGAGCGCTGCATCTCAGACTGAGGGAATAGCAACGCGGATCTCGGGAAACTCAGCATTTTTACACTAATGCAACTCTCTGTCTTGATCCCTGGTCGTCTGGTGGCTATCTGTATGTTCATGGTTAAAAAAAAAAACACAAACTTTTATGATTATTTTGGTGTTGATCTAGCCAAGAAAGGCAGGAATGGCAGTCTTACAGGGACAGCGGCCAGAGTGACAGTTCCTGGGGTGCACTGGAGGGGAGAAGCCGGGGGACGTGAGCAGGGAGCCAACATGACTGATATAGGGCAATAGTAAGAGTTCTTAAATGACCACAAGGAGGGTGTAGCTTTTCTGGGAGTGTTTGATCAATTGAACTGTATCTGAGAGGAATTACTGAGAGATGAATGAGAGACAAGCATAATAGTGGGGAAGGAGGGAAAACAAAAACAACCCCCTATATATATGTGCATATATGTGTAAGTATACATATATGAATATGTGCATATTTTTATGTATATGTGTATGTAAATACCACAAGGAAACATGGACTTTGATCACTGAAGATAAAATGGGTGCAAAAGCAAATGTGATGAAGAAAGCAGATGATGGCCAGTTATCAAAAGCAACAGTGTCTGGGGTCTTAAAGGTTTGGCGTTAAACAAGCGGCCATCTCACAGGGAAGCAACAAAGCCCACATGGAAGAAGCACAGCAGGCTGTGTGATCATGAGGTGTCAATGGGAATTGGCATTAGAAGTTAAAAAAACACGCATCCAAATGTTCATGAAGAGGACCGGATATAGTGGAGACCCAAAGTCCCCCAGAAAGACAGTTAGACAGTCCCTCTTAATAGGACTTCATGGAACAGAGAATAAATCCAGGGTGCAGTGTGGCACTGATGAGCCACATAACTATCCTCTAGTTCTTTAAGATTTCTTCCCCTTTCTATTATGGTCCAAACGTGATATACACCACTGGTCATGTTAGACTTCTGCATGTTCATGTGTTCATTTAAGATCACTCGGTACATGCTAGTCAAGATAGATGACCTCTCAGAAACACTGACAGGAGTAAGAGTTGATGAAGGGTACCAGAAGTGGGTAGAGGAGAATTACTAGCATTGATGATTGTATAGTCCCATCCGATGGGATCGAGCAACAGAATTGTATGGGAAGTGAAGGGATATATTGGAATGAGTAAGAGATGTCAATAAATACTCAAGAGAGAAAAAAGAAATGTGTATCACTGAGAAGATTTGTCTCTAGCAATACATTGGTTGCATGTTTAAACTGGTTTTGTTTGGAGTGAGCCCATCTTTGTGTACACTAGAATCCTAGTAGGAATACTTTTTGATTTAGCCTTATAATTTGAGGTTGGTAATACCTGCTGTGCGAGGTTATTTTCAAGGTTAAATTAGGTGTTTTGTAAAAAGTACTTAGTTTAGTGCCTAGTATTTATTGTTAATTATTATGTGAATTATTCTTATCATTCCACTCCTTTAAAAAGCTGTTTTATTTAGATTATTGTTTTCATGTGTTAAAAAACTCCTCGTAAGTTCAGTTAACCAAGAATATTAGCAGTCATCAACTTGCTATTCCATTTGAAAGGGCGAATATAGAAGCATATTTGTGTGGTGATGTAACAATGATGTGGGGCAGTGTGTGGCCTCAGACTTCACAAGGGGGAAGGGAGACAAACAACATCAGCCCAAGGCTGAATGTTATTAGGCGAAGACCATACATGCCTCTAGCCTCCAGCCTTCTTTCCTAGTTCTGACCCCACTGTTCCTCTCAAAGCCCTTCATCCTTCTTTGCTGAGTTCAAGAATTCACTGCAGTGGCCATGTCAACTTCACAGACCATACTAACAAAGGATTTGTTAGGGATAGTAGCAGGTTATATTTCAGGATTTAAAAATGCTTAGGATACAGTTTTTCAGTCAGGACAGTGTCTGCTCGGCTTTTCCCATATCCACACCCGTCTATGGCCCTGGGCCTCTCAACCACACAGCCCCTTGGCCTTTACCTTGCTTGCATAGTATTACAAAGCTCTGTTAGTGCGCGAATGGCCCGAGCCATCCCACTCTGCCAGCGTATTAAAGATGACTTTTAAATCCATCCTTCATGTCTTGGTCTCTTGCGCTCTTCCTGGTATTTTCCTATCTATAGCCTCATGAAAATATTACATATGGTGTCATCAGGAACACTGATATAAATGCTGCAAGAAACTGTTCAACGCACACTCCTATTGAATGCAAATCCTCACCTCATAAAACTGATATAGATATACACAACATTTTTGAGTGATCTAATGGCTACTTAGCATTATGAAAAAATTAAAAGTGCAATTGAGCTAAAAAAAAAAGGAAGCCTCGTTATAGACAAACTGTCCTGATTCTTAAAGACATCTTCAAAGGAAGAACGAATACTTGATGTTCGGAATTGAGATGGAACTCTGCGACTTTTGGAACCTGCTCCAATGTGCGTGTTGAGGTCTGATGCTGCAGGGAAAGCCTGCCTCTCAGTGTTCCCCTTTCCATTCTGGGCTTGGGCCTTCTGTCCTGTTCGCTTCTCCAGTTCCTTCCCACCTTCCTAGCTATGTCCTATATTACCATCTCTCACCCTCAATCTCTTTTCCCCACACACCTGTCAAACACAATTTCATCGTTGTGACCTATAGATTCTTTGACGGAGTTTGGGACGCCAAGGACCGTAACTGTTAAGATTCAACCCTAGAAATGACCTTGAGGTGTTTGCAGGCACACCCATTTTCAGGTAATGAACTTTTCTTTGGCTGTGTTTGCTATTCCTGTCACCATGGAAACAGTGGCAATATGCCTGTCTCCACCAAGCAGGGATTTCGATAGGAGCAGTTCTGTATCTAGTGATGGACACTTAAATGCTAGGGCAGGAGTTGGGAGAACTGCTTGGTTCCTATCTGTTTGTGTATGGCTTTGGATAAATATGTTACCTTTCTGAAGTTGGATTTTTTCTTTCTATATTTAAGGAGATAAAAATAAACCTTGATTTCTACTGATTCTAATTTAAAAGGATGTATTGTTGGTAACTCCTTTTGGTCACAGACCAATGACTTGAATTTAATTATGAGTCATGAATAGTATGCCTATAAGACACTATTTTGGCTTCTTTCAGTTGTCTTCCTGAAGAGAATCTTAATGGCAGTCACTGTTTTTTCCCAGTGTGTTTCCCAAGGCAGGGGCCTCATGGGGGCTGCTGAGGATCATGTGTAGCCCTTACTCAGGTCTGCAGAAGTTCTGCTCGAGTTCTGAGTCATGCCTCTGGAAATGTGGCCCTGCACAGGTAGGAGAGGACTCTTGTATGTGTGACTGTACATGTGCCTGGGTATGACACAGAGCAATGGGCCTTTGATGCTTCTGTAGACATGTCCAACATGAGTTTCAGGTATTTTATGAATATTAATTCCTCGAGAGGAGGGTCATGCCTTGGTGATTTCTAGACTTCATTAGGTCTCCTGAGGTCCTATTTTCTCAATCTTTTTCGATCTTGCAGACACTTGAGATTGATCAGTTAGAAACCAGACAAAGGACGTTGACACTTGTTGGGATGGCTGATTTATTGTACCCTTTCTTTATTGCTTGCTATGAAACCACATGGGGAGGGTAATGAGTAATTACTGAAAGTCACGGCTGGGACCCTGCCATGTCCTGGGTCACAGAGTGGCTTTCCAAGACTGAAGTTCCTGAAATAAATGAGGTGAGGTCACTTGATGATCTTAGTAAAGTGACATTTCCTGCACTCTCACCTTCCTTGAAGGTGGATGGTTCACACCTCCACAAGCATCCTTTCCTGGGAAGGGTTCTGTGTTGCACTGATTTCATAAGAAAGGAGGCACTTTCCAGGGCCTGGAATACCCTAGAAGCTGGCTGCCTGGTGGTCTCTCAGGGCCTTTTACCCACCAATGGTGGTATCAGGATGCATTGTTAGACTGCAGGCTGCCTGTTTCTCCTACAACTCCCGCAGGACTCTCTGGGAACCCCAGACAATCCAGTGTCCTTGAGAATGGGTCCTTGAGGCTCTCCCCTGCCATGCCTCATCTGCCTCTCCTGCTTGCAGCAGCGCTGTTAGCTCCAGCACCAAGCAGTACCTGCTGATGAGGTCACGACTGCTCCCATGATCAAGTTCAATATTTACAGGACATCATGTTCTTTATCCCAAGGAAGGCCTGTAGTCTCCAGTGTGCAGGCATTTATCCCATGCCTTGGCACCACTTGCGATTTCTGACTGGGGTATTTTCACCAGTGGCCAACCCTAATGTCCCCTAGTCCCTGCTCGGTGGGGAAAAGTCTTGGGTGATGTGGTGAGTCAGTATGTTGACTCATCTCTAGGAGCTGGTCTAACCTGTTCTAGGGAACAAAGAGTGCCGTTTCCTGGATTCTTTCCAAGAACGTTCTAGAGATATGCTAGGCACCGGCAGTCAGGTGCACTTGTGGGAGTCCATCTTTTAAGCTGGGTGGGGCAGGTACAGGTTGGAGGCCCTTATCTTGCTGGTGCGGCTTGTGCCCTGGCACGGCTGCCTGGATCCTGCACCCACGGCAGTGACTCTCTGTACTCGATGAACTGCCCTATCTCTGCAGGAGTGTGATTTTGGGGACCGATCTGGCAGAAAAATAAGGGTCTGCATTTCCAACTCCTATTAATTCTGAAAACCACCTGTAGTCCTGTGAAGAGTGTCACTCTGTGGAATAACCTGAGCCAAATGGTGTCTACAGAAGCAAGATGTCTGACAAGGTGGTGAATGCAGTCATGCCAACACTATCACTGGCCATTCTACTCTCACACAGAATGTACCGGGACCTGACATTGAGTGGGAAGTGAGAGGCTGTGGAAAGGCTAGGAAGGTGGCTAGGAAACCCAGGGTACATGGCAGACCTGCCGTCTAGGTGCCTGGCCATGACTTAGCCACTCCCACAGACTTGGAAGTGGGCTCAGATGGTTGTTTGTAGCTGCACATGTGGTTTCTACTGGAGGTGGCTCTGTTATGCCAGCAGGCAAGGAGATGTTGCTACTGAGTCACAAGCATGCAAGACGATTGCTCCTAATTCTGCAAAGCCCAATGCCTGGCTATATTATTTTTTTCATCTGTGAATTTTACTCCTCTGCAGCCCTGGTGGTGGAGTGGTGACGAGTTGGCTGCGATCTGCATGGTTGGCAATTCAAAACCCCCAGCTGCTCTGTGGGAGAAAGACTGGACTTTCTACTCCCTTACCCAGTTAAAGTTTCAGAAAGCCACAGGAGCGCCCTAGGCGTCAGCATCGATGCGATGGCAGCGAGTGAGTGAGTGGGTGAGTGGGTGAGTGGGTGAGCACCATAGTTTATTGAGAAGCTTAACTAGGTACTGCAAGTCCTTTGGCAGTCTTTGTGAGCCCAGGCCAGAGTACATATGGAAGTCCGCACCCCATTTGTTATCTTCTCCCTTAGCTTCTGGCCTTGGTTTCTTCTATGTCACAGAGGTTTTTTGTACACCTGGAGGATACACCAACCAGCCTGAAGGTACTTTCAGACAACTTTCCCCTGGCCACCCTTCCAGTGAGGAGTTCATATACCCACAGCGCGTTATGCCCTCTGAGACTTTATGGCCTGGGATGGGACCTACGGAAGTCTGGGAGAAGATTTGAGGTTTGGGGCCAGAGAATTCTGAAAACCAGCCTCGATGGAAAGATATGTCTTTCCCGACCCACAAGCTCCTCCCCCACAAGAAGTTGAGTGGTCAGACAAGATTAGGGGAGAGAGAAACAGGCGAGGAGAACCCACTACCATGGAGCCAATGCCAACTCTTTATGATCCCATCTGCCACGGAATAGGAAGCAGATTGATTGCCAGAGCTCTTTGCCTTGTTAGGTGCCATTGAGTTGGTTCTGACCCATAGTGACCCTATGCCCAACAGAATGAAACACTGGCTGGTCCTGTGCCATCCTCACAATTGTTCCTGTCATTGATCCCATTGTTGCAGCCACTATGTTGAACCATCTCATTCAGGGTCTTCCTCTCTAATTTATCAACCATGATGTCCTTCTCCAGCAACTAGTCTCTCCTGATAACATGTCCAAAGTATGTGAGATCAAATTTTGCCACCCTGATCTCTAAGGAGCACTCTGGATGTTTTTCTTCCAAGACAGATTTGTTTGCCCTTTTGACAGTCTGTGGCGTTCAGTTTTCTTCACCAGCACCACAATTAAAGTGCCTCAATTCTTATTTTGTCTTCCTTATTCAACGCCCAACTTTCACATGCATACGAGGCAATGGAAAATACTATATAGCTTGGGTCAAGCACACTTTAGTCCTTAGAGTGATGTCCTCACTTTTCAACACTCTAAAGAGGTCTTGGGCAGCAGATTTACCCAGTGTAACACGTCATTTGATCTCTTAACTGTTGATTCCATGCATGGACTGTGGATCCAAGCAAGACAAAGTCCTTGACAATTTCAATTATTTCTCCATTTATCATGATGTTATCTATTGGTCCACTCGTGAGAATTTTGGTCTTCTTTACATTGAGTTATAATCTATACTGAAGACCGATATCCTTGATCTTCATCAGCAAGTGCCTCAAGTTTCCCCCACTTTCAGCAAGCAATATTGTGTCATCTGTGTATTACAGCTTATTAGTAAGCCTTCCTTCAATCTCGAAGGCAAATTCTTCTTCATATAATCCAGCTTCTCTGATGATTTGCTCAGTGTACAGATTGAATAAGTATGGTGAGAGGAAACAACCCTGACACACATCTTTCCTGATTCGAAAACATGCAGGATTTCCTTGTTCTGTTCTCCCAACTGCCTCTTGATCCACGCACAAGTATCACGTGAGCACAGTGAAGTGTTCTGGAATTCCCATTCTTCTCAAGGCGATCCATAATTTGTTACGATCCAGGCAGAATCTTGGTTTTGGCTAATGATCTCAGTGCAGCTTGAACTTCTTCCTTTCGCACCATTGGCTCTTGCTCATAGGCTACCCCTTGACATGGTGGAACGTTGATTAGTTCTCTTTGGTATAGTGACTCTGTGTATTCCTTCCACCTTCTTTTGATGCTTCCTGCACCATCCAACATTTTGTCTATAGACTCTTTCAATATTGCATCTTAAGGCTTGAATTTTTTCCTGAGTCTTTCAGTTTAAGGTATATGGAGCGGGTTCTTCCCTTTGGGTTTTCTAGCTGTTTTTGCACATTTCATTAGAGTATTTGATTTCTACAACAAGGCAATCAAACCAGCAACCTTTCAGGTCATAGATGAATGCAAGTCATTTGTGCACTATGGACCTTCGAGCTAGGGCAGTGTGCCCTTAAGCATAAGACTTAGGGTATCTGACTGCTTAGAGAGAAGGATGGGTCTCTTTCTCTATACTCTACCAGTCAGGATGTTTTGCATTGGAAGGAAAAATCTAAATTTCTCAAATGAACTCCAGGGAGAGGGGGGCAGAATGGGGCAGGTTTGGGCTAATCAGATCCATGGGCTCAAACAGAATAGCCGGGACAATAGCTCTTCTACTTCGTTTCCTTCAGATGCTCCTCCTAAAGATAGTCTTCTTCCCTGTATAGCCCTGGTAGTAATAGTATGAGCTCCGAGCAGTTCAAGGTTAGCAGTTCAAACCCACTAGCTGCTCCATGGGAGAAAGATGAGGCTATCTACTCCCATAAAGATTTGCAGTTTCAAAAATGCTATGGAGCAGTTCTCTGTTCTATAGAGTTATTATAAATTGGAACCGATTCATTCTATTCTCTATTTAGCGGCTTCTAAACTGATTGCCTAGTGGTTACCAGTTGAGCTGCTAACCACAAGGTCAGCAGTTCAAAACCATCAGCTGCTACAGAGGAGAAAGAAGGGCTTTCTACTCTTGTAGAGAGTTATAGTCTTGGAAACTCACTTGGGTTGTTCTAGCCTGTCCTATTGGGTCACTACAGGTCAGAATTAATGCAATAGCAATGCATTTTGAGAAACCTTTGTCTAAGATCAGCTGTTCATAGGTGTATAGTTTTCGTTCTGGGTTCTCAGTTCTATTCCATTGGTCTTTGATGGTGCTTCTGCTGGCCAGGAAGGCAGTGAGTGGCAGGGCATTTGGTCTGGAGTTAAAGTGTGTGCCTTTGTGCTCAAGGGGTGATGTGCACCTGGGACTTGATTTGTAAGGACATGCCTCTGACCTGCAGGGTAGGTGCATCTTGGAGAGGAGATGTCAAAGGCTGCTGGCTTTGTGGGGAGCTGGAGAAGGCCAACGTCTGGTCATTGGGAAGCTGTTGCCAGCCACCAGTGTTTGCATCTCTGACTCAGCACATGAGTTAAACACAGTCATCTAGGAGGTCTAGTAATAAACTCTGAAAGCACACGGCAAATGTTAAATTGTCTTTGATTTTTCTGTTTGCTAGTTATCACATTATTTTAAGATAGCCTTGTCTCTTACAGAATCCCCAGTGGTAGAGTGGTTACATATTGGGCTGCTAACTAAAAGGTCAGCAGTTCAAAACCACCAGCCACTCATTGGGAGAAAGATGAAGTTTTCTACTCCGCTTCAAAGAGTAACTGACTTGGAGACCCAGAGGGGTAATTCTACTCTGACATAGAGGGTCCCTCTGATTGGATGGCAGTGAGGGTCTTTTTTTTCCTGCTGTAGTTGTCTTGATTTGTAACATTTAAGGGATTACCCTACTCACCAGCAATACAAGGTTTTAAATCTTAAAATCCAAGACCATCTGAATTGGACTTGCACGCTCCTTCCTCAATTAACAAATGAGCTCATTTATTGGCAAGCAAGGCTTTGAACAAGAGCATTCAGGTGCAATCCCCCACTGAGATACTAAATCAAACCCAGATATACTGAATCAAAGACCCAGATACACATAATAATCACCTGGAAATTTTCTTGAAATGTAAACTATTATTCAATATATCAGTGGAAATGCAAATTCTTAGTAAGGATCAAACAAACCCAAAACAATAACAACAAAAAACTCAAACTGGTCTGAAGCCTTGCTGGTAAGTCCTTGATTCCTTGTTGAAAGTGGGCTTTTAAGAGGTGTTTTTTCTTCTTTTTCGCTCTTTCTTTTTAGGTAATTACTCCTACATCAATCATCTAGAGACAATCATTCTTGAGGAAATCATTCTGGGATATTATCGCCTCATGATTCCAGGTCCTGCCTGAACCGGGTCTGGCAAGTGCGGTTTGTCTGCCAATTTTTCACTCAGATAGCCAGTGGGCACCCTGGGAGTTTGAAGGTAGACATAGGGAACCCCGCTTTCATAGACAGTAGGTAACAAATGCGAGGCAAACACAGTTGGAATATCCATCTCCATGGGCAGAATCACCACCAGCAGAAATGCAGAGGCTGGCATGGGTGTTATCTGGTAACTTCTTTAAGACGTACCACTTGAAATCATACCATATCTCCTCTATAAGCATTTTCCAATGTTCCTAGAATTATAGTGGGACCAACCTGATGTGGTCATGGTGCACTATTCACCCGGCCAATGGTTTTGTGATATGGGATTTACGTGTGTTGGACTAAGGTTACCATATCCAAAGGCTGTAGGCCCTGAGGGCTGGAATCCCCTCCTATTTGTGTTGTCCACTAAAAATGTGTCCATATGTTTCCATAAGCTGATAAAATTCTCATTTTGTTGGCAGGGTTAAAAAAATGAAGTAGCTTTTGCCGAGGCAACAGCTTGATGGTGGTTTGATGTGCATTCCTTGCTTTTGCTACTTTGGCTAATTTTTCTACGGGGCTAATTTGCTTTGGTCCCTATTTTCCATGTTGGTGTTTGAGGTTTGAACATGCACATGCATTTTCACACACACACACACACGTCCTAATTGGAGGAGCTGCCCATGTTCTGTCTGAGCGCTCCATCCTCACTCCTTTTACCTTCAAAGTGGCTTTGAAGTGCCAGGACTCCTGGATCAAACCACCGACTAGAATGGGAGTTGTTCTGCTCATTTCACAGCTAGAAGGGTAATGGAGGGCTTCTTCTTTGTAAAAGGCTTACAGTGGGAAACAAATCATGGTGAAGGGTGGGGTGATACTGAAAAAAAAAAAAAACCCACATCATTCTCAGGCTCTCTCAGAAACAGTTGATCAGTTTCCTACAGCTTTGATAAATATGACCACAAATGTAGTGATATAAAGCAACATCAATGTATTCTCTTACAGCTCTCTAGGTTAGAACTATAAAATGGACCTACAAGGATACACAAATTCAGGAGGACCAAGGGAAGAACTGTTTCTGACTTTTCCCACTTTTTAGAGGCCGTCTGTCTTCCTTGGTCCATGGCCCCATTCTCCACCTTCAAAGCTAGCGGCATAGCATCTTCCAGTCTCTTATTCCATTGGTATGTCCTTTCTGACTCTGACCCTCTCCCTTACAAAGATATTGGTGATTACATTTGATCCACATGGATAATCCTAGACAACCACCCCATTTTCAGATCCTTAACTGCATTACACATGCAGAATTGCCTTTACTCTAAGAGGCAACCTTGTCACAGGATCCAGGGATTAGCATGTGGACCCCTGAAGTGAGATTATCACAAGGCTCACACAAAGCCTGGATATACTGTGATATTGACACCTCTGGTGGTGGTTTGACATCCTGTGAAAGAGATTTGGGCATCCTTAGACCTGGAGTGACAGCTCGGGGACACTCTGTTTAAATAGTTTTGGATACTTTATACTTATCACATCCCCCCCCAAAATTCAATAAGAGGAGAAACACAATGCTATTTTTTCCCTCTTTAAGATTTAAAGTTTAAAAACATAACTTTATTATTAGTTACTATGGTTAATATTGAAGTCAATGACTTTATCTATTTGGCCACAATCCACATCCATAGACGGAACAATCATGAATTAAGACACGTATTGCCTTGGGTAAATCTGCTGCAAAATATCTCTTTAAGGTTTTGCAAACAAAGATGTCATTTTGAGGACTAGGATTTTTCTGACCCAAGCCATGATCTTTTCAGTTACTCCACACATGTTGAAGTTGGATAACAAAAAAGGAAGACAGAAGAATTGATGTGTTTGAACTGTGGTGTGGGCAAAAGTTATTGTTTATTCCATAGCTGCCAAAAGAATGAATATACCAATCTTAGAAGACATAAACCCAGAATATTCCATAGGAGTCAGGATGGCGAGAATTTAATTCAATTACTTTGGACACATCATTCATCAGGAAAAATCAATTGATTGAGAAGGGCATCATCTGTGGTATTGACAGGATCAACAAAAATGTGGGAACAGATGGGTGGGCACAACAGTTGTACCAATGAACCCTAAAAAATACCAGTGATCATGAAAATGGTGCAGGACTGGGTAACATTTTGCTCCAACATGAGTTGTAGTCTACTCAACAGCAACTTATAACAACAATGGAGTAATATATGGTTATTATATATATATATATAATCATCTACAGCTTTTACTATCAAAATCTGTATATCCAAATTTATATACATAGCTATAATATAGAACTGCATAGTTATATACTTAACTTTAACTCATTGATCCCAACTCTGTAGAAGAGAGGAGAGGTGCCACAAATGGTTTCTAAGGTTATAAAACATTGGAGATGACTATAACTTTCTCCTGGGAGGAGCTGGTGAATTCAAACCACAGAGTATTTAAATATTTAAATGTTTTCTTGATTCTAAGATGAAAGAATTTCTAAGACTTTTTCTTGACCAATTAATAGCTTCTTAGAGACAAAATGAGCACTTTCATTGGTAAGATGAGTCCATTCCATGTGTTAGTCTGGGTAGACTAGAGAGAAAAATTTATAGACAATCATATGTGTATAAGAAAGAGGTTTATATACAAGAGCAATTGAATATTGAGAAGACATCCCAGCCCAGTCCAGACCAAGTCCATATGTCTGATATTAGCTCATATATGTAATACCAATCTATAAAGTCCTCTTCAGACTCAGGAAACACATACAATGATGCCAAATACATGAGGATCACAGGCCAGTGGTGGTGGGGGTCTTGTGGATCCGGTGGCATCTCCACATGGCTTCTCCAGCTCAGGGCACTAGCGTAGTTCCATGTGTCTTGATAGCTGCAATGTCTCCCAGGGAGTGAGCAGAGAGAGAGAGAGTGTCTCCCGGCTCTAAGGAGGAAGACCAGAATTCCTACAATCCTCAGGAGAAGGCCATACCCACACAGAGAGTCCATTGGCTATATCCTGATTGACAGGCCAGAATCCACCCCTACACTCTTAACTCTCAAATTGACACCAGATTATATAACTACCACAGTCCATAAATGGTAAAATGTAATAAAAGTACTTTTCAAAATTAATGTGCTATTCATATTGTTTTATAAAACATATTTATATTGTGAATCTTTCTGTTATTGCTACTGTGCAGTGTAATTTTAAATGACTAGCATTTTTTTACACAGATATAGCTAATTTGTTAAAATATTAAAATTTTATCCACTGTTTACTCTTCAAAGAATGTCTGAGTAGCAAATATCTGTGCAGTTCATGATAAATTCTTTAGGATAAATACCTAAAATTGGAATTTTTTGTTTAAAGTGAATTATTATTTTTATGGCTTTCAATAAATACTGTCAAATTTCCTCCAGAAGAATTGTTTCAATTTATACTCCCAGCAGAACACAGAGTGCATTATTGCAATCCATCAATTTTATGTATCATCAAATATTATAATTAAAGGATTACAGTTAGATAATTGAAAACAGCATTTCATTTCCATGTATGGTTCCAGTTAACCCACAGTTGGCCTGAAAATTCTAGAATCTGTTTGTTAGCCAATAAATGTCGGGGGCTGTCTAAGTATGAAGTGCTTTCTAGCATATTCCCTGGTCCTTCTGCACACAGGACCCCTGAGGTGATACAGGGGCATCATAACTCACAGGGCTGACCATCCAGAAGTTATGTCATGGATTAGTGTATAGCGTGTGGAGAGAAGAATGAATGAGTAGAACCTGCCTTTTCTTGCTGTCGCCGTGGTGTCCCTGGCTTGAGATTGTGGAAGAGGACAGCATGGTCAGAACAGGGTTCAGGAGGAGGGAGGCTCCCTTACTCACCTGTGGTTGTCCAAGCCTTTACACAATGCACTATTGTGGTGAAGAGAAACCTTTAGAACAGCCAATAAGGCAGCTCACAGAGGAATCCAACGCATAGGGGTCCAATTTTGATGTTATTTGTTGGTAGCCGAGGACTGGAACATCCAATGACCTTTTGCTCTGGTTGGCTTGGGGTCTACCTGAAGCCACACCCACCCTGGGCTCATTTTCTCATCCGGTTATGTGCTGTAGACTCAATTTCCTTAACGTTTGTTCAATAAACACCCATTAAAACTTATTTGTGAGCTTCTACATACTGGGGAATTAACAATGCATGGTTCTCGCCTCTGCAAGGTTTTCTGTTTGCAAAGAGAGATCACAAATTATTAGATATATTATGTAAATGTAGGTGCCCGTTATGAGACAGATGTAGTGAAGGAAGTGGCCAGTTTAAATTGCTGAGGAAGAAATTGGCAGAAACGATTTCATGAAACAGATAAGCTTTGACCTGAGTTTTTTTGCATGAGGCAACTATTTTCTAGTAAATTAAGCAAACATTTTTATTCCTTTAATAATTTTTCACAAGTTAAGTATTTCATTTCTTTTATTTATTTAAATTATTATGGTTTGGGTGAAAGTTTGCTGATAAAATCCATTTTCCATCCAATAATTTGTACACATTTTGATTCATACCACTGATTTCAATCTCCACAATATATGAACAGGCAGTCCACTTCTTCCCTGTGAGTTTTACTTCCATTCACTCTTCTTTTCTGTCCTTTGCTGCCTTCTGAACTTTGTCTCTGGGAAAACGCTGCTTTTTGGTCTTGATTGGTTGATTATACTAGGGAGTCTTGATTGGTTGATTATACTGCGCTGGTGATGAGGTTCACTGTACAGAACACTTTTTCTTTTATGGAGACTCAAGCCACGGGAGTGAGCTAAGTTCTAGGCTTGAAGGGCATCCAGGGGTCATATCTCTGGGATTCCACCAGTCTCTATCCAGGCAGTCGTTCAACTCTTTCTTGTGATTTTGAATTTTACTCCATATTTTTCCTCACTCTCTGTATGACTTTTTAGTGTGATCCCTTCAGAGTAGTCAGTAGTGGTAGCCTGGCACCATCTAGCTTTTCTAGTCTCAGGGTCTGAGGTTTACATGGTTCATGAATCCTCTGGACTAATTGTTTCTTTACCCCTCTTTGCTTCGGATAGGGAGAAATCAATTGTTACCTTTTATAAACCTGCTTATAAACTTGTAAAACCCCACTCCCAGTTTGCTAAAGTAGGTAGCAGAATATTGTTTTTGTGGATTATATTACGTCAATTAACCTTGATGTTCCCTGCGATTTATGGTACTAAGCCTCTAGACCTAATGAATCACTCCTCAAGGGGTTGTTTTTTTTTTCTCCATTATGGCTTAAATGTTTATATAACTGTGTTCATCCAGGTTGACTAGAGAAACAAATTCATACACACATATGTGTTTATGAGAAAGAGCTTTATATAAAGGGTAAGTGTATATTAAGAAAACATCCCAGCCCAGTCCACATCATGTCCATAAGTCTGATATTAGCCTGTATGTCTGATACCAATCTATAAATTCCTCTTCAGACTCAAGCCACACATGCAATGACAATGAATGCAGGAAGATCACAGGCCCGTGGGTGGAAAGACTTGTGGATCCAGTGATGATGGAAGCATCTTAGCCCTGGCCGGGGTCTCCATGTGGCTCCTCCAGCTCCAAGACTCTGGCTGCCATCACCATAGCTCCATGTGTCTTGTCCGCAGGAATGTTTTGCAGGGAGATGAAGCAGAGAGTCTGTGTGTGTGCCCCCTCCCAGGGAGCTATTTATCTCTGTGGCACCTCCAAATGAGGTCATCAGCTGCAACCTGATTGGCAGGCTAAACTCCACCCCGTCCCTCTTAATAGTCTCAAGTTGACAGCAGATTATGTAACTACCACAATAACTTATCCTCTTTTTTCCCCCTTATTATAAACATATTTGGAGCACAGATATGTATGTGGAAATGTCATCTGCTAAACCTATAAATGGTTGTAAATGTAGTCCTCTTTGCCTGCTTCTACCTGTTCATCTTGACTTTGTTCTGGTATCCACTTGTAGATTAGTATTTGCTGTTACTAATAACGCAAGATTGTCTATCTAGTATAGTTACTGTTGCCTGTAACTCGTGCACACCACTCCATGTCTTGCTTTTCATTGGTAATGTTGTGCTGATCACGGTTTTATTTTTTAAAAGTATATTTGGAATAATTTTATTGATTATAATCTTTTTTTTTACCTGGCAAGACCTTTATTCAGACAAAACTCACAGAGTAGATAGCTTACCTCTTCTATACATAAAAATGTGGTTTTTAGTTTGTTCATAAAATTGCACAACCATCCTCACAGTCAACTTGATATTTTATCACCCAGAAAGATACTCTTCAGTCCTCGCCTCTGAGTTCCTTTAGTCTGCCCTTCTTCAACACCAAGGAATCTGCTTTCTTTCTCTATGTGACTATGAGCATAAGCCAGAAAAAATCTCTACAAACTAATATAACCCTTTACGAAATAAAAATATCAGAACACGAAGCTGTGACTCATCCTTCTTCATAGCACTTATACCTACTAGATAGCATATAGATAGACATTTCTCTTCATTTCCTATCTCCGTGTACACAGTGGAATGCAAGCTTCATGATGTCAGTCCATTCGCTGCTGTTCTCAGGGCTTAGAGCAGTGTCTGTCACTTTATGTTCTTCAAAATGTATTTGTTGCTCTGAATCAAGGAAGGAAGGTAAATAAAAATCCTAGAATCTTATATCTTAACTGGAATTCTCTGAGATTTCTAGAAATTTTATAAGCTTCTCAGTATTTATTATTTTTTATCAACTTTCATACATTTATTTGTAGTGGAAATCAATAAAGCGTTTATTACAAAAAAGTATACTTTACTATTATTTTTTGATACTACACGGTGAGGAAAAGTTGCTAAACTACAGATGATTTTAAAATACGGGGCTAGAAAATCTAAGGCAAGGAAAGTAAGTGTTATTAAAGTAGTCTTCTCTTTCATTGAGTAAAAAAAAGGTAAATACATATACACATATTCATAAAAATGTACTGTTCAATAGAGACAGAAAAATGGGGAGGTACAAATGGGGAGGTTCTAGGATTTGGTCAAGACACCACAGAAAATTATTAGAGCAACTCCTATCCCAGTGCTCCTTCATCCATATTATATAACGTTTCCCAGGGAGATTTTCTTTCTCTTTTCTTTTTAAAATTTCAATGGCACGTTCTGTTTTTAACAAACAAACAAACAAACAAACAAACAAACAAACAAACAAACAAAGAAGCTTAAGTTTTATTGACATATAACTCACATACAATTCAATGACTTAAGAGTATTAAAAAGAGTTGGGCAATCACCACAATCAATTTTGTGACATTTTATTCTTTTTTGTACTCATTACTATTAGCTCCCCATTTCCCCCCAGCTCTACTCCTAAGAAACTATTAATCCAGTAATTGGTCCAGGATTTCATATAAAGAAAAACAAAAAACCCCAACAACAATAAAAAAATAAAACAGAGAAATACTGCAATCTAGAAGAAAGCAGAAAATGGTAAAAATCAGAACAAATTAAAAAGGAGTCAAGAGTGAGAACAAATTTTAACCTAACTGCATCTGCATTAAACCACTTTGCAACGCAGTCTGTCTGCTAGCACGGCTTTCACACCCTGACCGATGGTTAGAGGGGATTCTTGAGAGGTGAGATCCACGGGGGGGGGGGGGGGGGGGGGCGGGGGGGCGGGGGGGGGACTCTGCAAATGGATTTTGGGCTTTCCCTGTCAATCACAGCCTTCTGCCAACTGGGAATCTCAGAATTTAAGCTCCAATACCATTCCCTTCTCCAGTCTTGGATTTGATTATTTACTATCCCTGGATCACACAGTCTGGTGTGCTTCTTCTGTGTGGATTTAGCTTACATCTCCCTTAGATGACTGCTTGTTTTAAGACAAGCCTAGACATCATGTTAAGACCCTAGACACTAGTCCTTCTGATAGCCGGGCACCATCTGATTTTTTCACCACCTTTTCCTTAACACTCATATCTTCAATGATCTCTTCATGAGGGCAAATATTGAGTAGGGTCATAAAAACTACTTATTCTTATATTAGGGCTATGATAAATCATGAGCTCAAAATCTATCATATATCTGTGGTTTATTTTTAAATTTTTTTATGTCATTGGAGAAATACTCTCTTTGTGATCTTTATTTATTGAAATGTTAAGATTTGGGGTACAAATACTACAAGTATATATTAAATGCATGCATATATTACATGTGTTATATAGATTACATCGGCTAAATATATGTAATTACAATGTGTGAGAGTAAAATTACATAATAATTAACAATTTCCAAAACCTTTTCATTTTATATCCTAAGTAATTATTAGGATTTTCAAATTATTAAATAAATAAGGAAATGACATGCAGCTATTGAAGTATTAGACTATTAATAGAGAATAAATTTATCCAAATATGAATAGAGTAAAATGAAGCTGAAAATTTATGAAGATCATGATATCTTTTAAAAAAATAAATCATTTTATTGGGGGCTCATACAACTCTTATCACAATCCATAGTACATCAATTGAGTAAAGCACCTTTATACATTCATTGCCCTCATCATTCTAAAAATTCGCCTTCCACTTGGGTTCCTGGAATCAACTCATTTTCCTTTTTTCCCTCCCCCTCCCTCCCCGCTCCCCCTTCCCTCATGAACCCTTAATAATTTATAAATTATTATTTTATCTTATCTTACACTGCCCGGCATCTCCCTTTACCCACTTTCCTGTTGCCCATCCCCCAGACAGGAGGTTATATGTAGATCCCAGAGATCGGTGGTAATATATGTCCCCAGTTCTCTTTAGAGACATCATTATCATTTTATTGGGGAACATAAAAATCATCTCCATGAGACATATGGTAATTCTATTGATAGTATCATAAATTTAGCCATTTGTACAGAATTTACAATACTGTTGAGAAAAAGAAGTATACATGTATAAGATAGCTTCTTAGACTAAAATAAATGGATTGTTGACTTGTAGGGATAAAAACGTTAAGTGGACACTACTTATGCAAATAACAGGGGTTGGAGAGAGGACAAAAAGTTCAATAACACTGATTAACAAAGGCACCACTATGTCTCCTGGACAAAGACATGTCATAAAAAAAAAACTAAAAAAGCAAAGAGCATGAAAATAGCAAATGTATGGTAGGCTTAAGTTTCCATTTGGGGGGTGCCCTCAGAGCAAGAGACCTGTACCAAAGGCCAATGACTTCCAAATTGATACCCTTGGGATATTAGTCACCTACTTGTTCTCACACTAGGGCGTTTCAGCCTTAAATGTTCCAAGGGAATATTTCAATTCCTTTACTCTGCTACATATGTGTTTAAGGTAAAGTCCAGTTCACTTAGGGAGGCTTCCGCACTGGATCCTTCTGCTGTTGTCTTTGATGTTGTGCACCTCAACATCAGAGTCTAAAGACCTCTCTATAGCACGCAGCTTGAGTCACTGAGGGCTGGATAGAAACTAGGTCAGAAGTGCCTGATTAGGAAGCTAATACAGACCTTGCCACTTGATTGTATTTTACTTTCACTTAAATACATGTCCATTAGTGATGTTCCCTCTCCTCCCCTTCTGTCCCTGATAACAACTATTGCCCCACCCACCCCGTGTAAACATTTCTTTGGGTTTTTAGTATAGTGGACTCATTCACTCCTTGTCCTTTTGTAATTGACTTACTTCATTCAGCATAATGTTCCCCAGGTTCATCCAGGTTATGAGGTGTTTTGTGAATTCTTATTCCATTGACTATATGCACTAATTTTCTTGTTAGGCTGGGTTGACGAGAAAAACAAATCCAGTGTCACTCATACACAAGAGACCAGAAAGAAATCTCCACTGGGCACAGCTTTCATGCTACACATTTCCCCCCACTATGCAAACATCTATCAACTTGTTCTGAGTTAGTGCACCCAGTGGCGTTGCCTGGGAAGGTTCTTTCTGGTCACAGTGAATTTTTTCGTAAAAGCAATTTCATTTGAACCTCGTTTTTTTTGTGATGGCCAATTTAAGAGAACTGTGTGAGGTCATGAAATTTTGCTTCCTGCTCCATAAAAATGCCGCAGAAACTGTTGTGATGCTGAACACAGCTACAAGGACAGTGCTATAGGGAAAACTCAAGTGTATGAGTAGATTTCTCATTTCAAAAAAGATGAAATGTCATTGATGACAAACCTCATTCTGAATGTCTGTTAACTTCCCAAACAGATGAAAATGTTGACAAACTTCATGCACTTGTACTCAAAGAGTGGCGATGGACTATTGAAGAGATGGAGAAGTTATCTGGACTACCTTGCAGCTCCGTTCAGTGAATTTTAATGCAAAATTTTGGAATGAGAAGGGTTGCTGGGAAATTTATGCCTTGGATTCTGACTGACCAGGGAAAAGATCATTCAGCAGAAACGTGCTGTGCTTTGAAAGAACAGCTCTGAAGTGACCCAGAGTTTTCCCCACGGTCCTTACTGATGACAAGACATGGTGCTATACTACTCCAAATGCAAACACCAATCAAGCCAGTGGAAGACATCATCGTCACCTTGGCCCCCAAAGGCTTGTCAAGTGAAATCCAAGATCAAGATGATGCTCTTTTTTTTTTTTTTTTTTTAATGTGAGGGGGATAGTGCATTTGGAGTTTGTTCCACCAGGTCAGACTGTTAATCAAACTTTCTATTTAGAGGTTCTGAAAAGATTGTTAACTGTGTGACAAAAAAAGCCTGATTTGTGGCAGATGGGGGACTGGTTTTGCCACCAAGACAATGCACCTGTTCATGCAGCCATCTCAGTGCATCAGTTTTTGTCAAAAAACAGCGTTCCTCTCTTGTCCCATGCACCTGACTCACCTGACCTTGTTCCATGAGACTTCTGTTTCTGTGAATGAAGAGGGACATGAAGGGACAGTGATTTGACAACATAGAAAAGGCGAAGAAAAAATAGAGGGAGGTGCTGTCAGCCATCCAAACAGATGAGTTTGAAAAATGTTTCCAAGAAGGAGAATCACAGAGTTGACATTATTAAGTATAATGAAGAGTACTTTGAAAGCGATAAAGTTATTTGTTAAAAAAATTTAAACACATAGCTTTGAAAAACAATCCACTTTTTTGAGGGGTGCCCTCTTGAATGTATAAGAGTTTTATATCAACAAGTAATTATATATCAAGAACACAGCCCAGCCCAGTCCAATTGAAGTCCATGAGTCCAATATTAGTCCACAAGTCTTTTTTCATACTCACATAGCCACATGCAATGCCACAGACTCCAGGAAGATCACAGGCCACTGGGTGAAGTCCTGTGGATCTGCGGTTGATGGAAGCCTGGCATGGCACCATCAGCTCTCAGAGTCAGTGGCAGAGTCCCCGGAAGCAGGAAGATGAAAGGGCAAAGAGGGTGGTCCCCAGTTACAAGAAGGCCATACCCCCAAGGAGGTATCATCGAGCTGTGACCTGATTGATAGGTTGGAGTCCACCCCTACACTTTCATACATCTTCAACTTGACATCCAATCAGCTACCACAATGGGCACTTAGATTGTTTTTATCCCTTTGCTACTGTGATTAATACAATGATGTACATTGGTATACGTACACACACAAAAAATCTATCTATCTATCTATCTCTCTCTCTATATATATTTCATTCTTTCGTTTGGATGTATACCTAGCAGTGAGATGGTTGGCTCAGAAATAATTGATCTTTCCAACTTTTTAAGGAAGTTCCATGTTGTTTTCTTTGGTGCTTATACCATTTGATAGTCCTACCAGCAGTGTATGAGGGTTATAGTCTCTTCATATGCTGGGTAACATTTTTTGGGGGGTCTTATTGACCTTTGCTATTATTGCTACAGTGAGATTATGACTTATTATTGTCTTGACTTGCATCTATGTTGTGAGAATTTCTTCAAATGTTTGTGGATTGCCTGAATATCTTCTTTGGTGGTCTATTTCTGTCAGCTGCCCATTTTTTAAATGGAATGATTTGTCTTTTTGTTGTTGAAGTCTTGAAGGGCCCTTGATGTTCCCGGAAACTATGGTCCCAAGCACTCAGATCTAGTGATTTATTACCTCACGATGCTTGGTTATAGCTAAGAAGTTTTCACTTAGCCCCCAGTATGCTGTACTATTTTCCTGGATATATTTGCAGAACATATAAATACATATGTATTCCTCTCACCATACTTAATTACATCTGCGTGGTGAGCAAACAAATAGAGGAGCTGGATGATATGAAGATTACTGGGGCATCAGGATTGGAGGAAGGTTTACTTACAAGTTGAGATATGTGGACGACACGATCTTGCTTACTGAAAGTGAGGAAGATTTGAAGCACGTGGTGATGAAAGTTGAGGATTGCAGCCTTCATTGTGGCTTACCGTTCAATGAAAAGCAGACCGAAATCCTCACAACTGGATCATTAGGTAATACCATGATAAACTGGGAAAGGATTGAAATTGTTAAGGATTTTGTCCTGCTTGACAATCAGTGCTCATGGAAGCAGCAGTCAAGAGATCAAAAGACTTGTTGCATTGGGTAAATCTGCTGCACAAGACCTTTTGAGAGTATTGAAAAACAAGGATGTTCCTTCAGGGACTAAGGTATTCCTGACCCAAGCCATAGTATTTTCCAATGCCTCATATGCGGGTAAAAGTTGTCAATGAATAAGGAAGACTAAAAAATAACTGGTGCATGTGAATTGTGGGCTGGTGAGGAATATTGAAAGCACTACAGACTGCTGAAAGGATGAACCAATCTGTTTTGGGAGAAATATGACCAGAGTGCTCCTAAGAGGCAAGGGTGGCAAGACTTCATCTTACTTTGGACACGTTGTCAGTAGAGACTAGCTGCTGGAGAAGGACAATTGTGAGAACAGCACAGGACCCACTCGGCAAGGTTTCATTCTGCGGTGTATAGGGTCACTATGGGTCGGAACCAACTCAACGGCACCTATAGCAACCAAAGTATCATTTCTTTCCACACGTCTCAGCTTCCATGTTTATCTAAGTGTCCACTCACAGATTATTGTTTTTTTTCAGATTATTGTTATAATTATGGAAGGGTTGTTACGCAGTAGTATTTACCTCTGTCACCTTTAAATTGTGTGCTCCTTCAAATGTCTTCCTTTGCTTTGATCATTCAGTATTGATATTTCCACGTATATTGCCTTCCTTTTACCTGAGTTAATGGCTTTGTAGTTACATGTTGTGCTGCTTATTGCGAGGTTAGCAGTTCAAAACCAGCCACTCCGTGGGAGAAAGATGGGGCTTTCTACTCCTGTAAAGGGTTAGAGTCGTGGGAACCCACAGGTCCAGTTCTATTCTGTCCTATAGGGTCACTATAAGTTGAATCAACTTGATGGCAGAGAATTTAGTTTGGTTTGACTCTTTATTTAGTGATTTAGCTTCCCTTCTCTCCCATCCTAAGTAATCATCAAGTTATGTTTTTATGTGTGAAAATATTTTCTTGATTTTTTGTAGTTGTTAGATGTCCTAGAGTTGGTTTTGACCCATAGCAGCCCTATCTATATACAACAGAATAAAACATTGCCAGGTCCTGCACCACCCTTACCTTTGGTCCTAGTGGCAGCCCATTGCTGCAGCACTGTGTCCATCCATCTTGTCTCTTTTTCTCTGCCGTTCTACTTTAGCAAGCATGATGTTCCTTTATAGGAACTACTGTATATACTCGAATATAAGCCAACCCGAGTATAAGTCGAGGTACCTAATTACTACCTGGGAAACCAGAAAAACTGATTGACTTGAGTATAAGCCTAGGGTGGAAAATGCAGAAGCTACTGGTGAGTTTTAATAATCAAACAAATGAAAATAAAATTACTAAAAATTGAGACATAAGTGCAGTCATGTATTTAAATATTTATTTTAAATAAAAACACAAATAAAAGGACAAGTCATTTAACTTTAGTAAACCAGCACAGTAAGTGGAAAATAGGTTCAACAAAAACAATAAGGTATCAACAATGATACCTTCAGAGTACTATTCCCTGAGGTCAATTAGCAACCAAGCTAAAATGTAAAGAGTTAAAATCCTTCAAACCTGGATTCCTCATCATCATCTGTATCCCATTGCAGAGCTTCAGCTGGTGTGAAGCTGTCCTCACTGAGATCTCCATCATCACCATCACTGCTGTCATTTTCATACAAAGCACAGTCTTCACTGCCATCCATAGCATTACTAATACTACATTTCTGGAAGGCACACTGTCTCCTGGAATGTCTTCCCATGCATCTCGAACCCACCTTGCTATTAACTCTATGTCATAGAGGGGGCTATATGTAGATCATTGTTAGAGGTTCCCCCTTTCTCCCCCCACCTTCCCCTTACCCTCCTAGCATCACTATTACCCTCTCATTATTGGTCCTGAGGAGTTTATCTGTCTTGGGTTCCTTGTGTTTCAAGCTCTTATCTTTACCAATGTACATGCTCTGGTAAGGTAGAATTGGGATTATGATAGTAGGGTGGGGTGGGGGGAAGCATTAAAGAACTAGAGGAAAGTTGTGTGTTTCAATGGTGCTATGCAGCATCCCGACTGGCTCATTTCTTCCTTGTGACTCTGCAAGGGAATGTCCAATTGTCTACCAATGGACTTTGGGTCTCCACTCTGCACCACCCTCATTCACATCGATATGATATTTTTTGTTCTGGGTCTTTGAGGCCTCATACCTGATCCCATTGACACTTCATGATCACACAGGCTGGTGTGCTCCTTGTTTCTGAGATGGATGGCCATTTGTTTGTCTTCAAGCTTTTAACACCTCCAGATGCTATATCTTTTAATAGCTGGGCACCATCAGCTTTCTTCACCATATTTGCTTATGCACCCAGTTTGTCTTCAGAGATTGTGTTGGGAAGGTGGACTTCACAGAATGCCGGCTTATTAGAACAAAATGTTGTTCTTACATTGATGTACTACTTGAGTAGATGCCCAATGTCCACCTGCTACCTTAATGCTTAACATATAAATATATGTATGTAGATCTATCTCCCTATCATATATAAATATATTTACATATATATGCCTGTATTTAGACCTCTATAAATGTTCTTTGCCTCTTAGTTCTTTCCTCTATTTCCTATTACTTTCCTCTTGTCCTACTGTCATGTTTGGCCTTCATTCGGATTTCAGTAATTCCTCTCAGCTACATTGCCCTTGATCAAGCTGCATTAGGCATTCTACGCCCTCCTCGTCATTGATTTTAGATCACTAGTTCCTTTGCTCCTGGGTTTGTTGACACCCCTTCTTTACCTCACCTCACCCTCTCTGTGTCCCCCTGGAAACAATGGTCCCATTGTTTTCTCCCCTGGATTGCTTATCCCACCTATTTTATCTAGATAGACATCCGGAGACAATAATAAGCACAAAAACAAGACAAAGCAAAACAAAACAACAACAACAAAAAGAAAAGCCTATAAATAGTTCCAGATCTGTTTGTTGACCTTTAGGAGTGCTTTCTGGTTGAGTCCACATCAGATAACTTCATGAGGATGATTGCCTTATTGTTTAGCTGTCAAATTACATCATTACATAACTGCCGAACCACTGAGAATCATGGTCAGTTAGGCGGGCACATAGTCTGGGGCACACAATTCAATCCATTACAAAGTCTCACCTGCCCCATATCCTTTCCCTTTGGTGGCTATGCTTGAATGACAGGAACATTCTATTCAGATTTTATCCTCAAATGAATATAAATATGTATTAGTAATGATTTTTTTAGATTGGATAAGAAGTTTTTCTAATTAGGAAACACTGCTATTTACTTTGGGGTATTTATTTTTCATATTTTTATTGTAAAAATAAAACACTAGTTTGTTTTCATGCATTCTATCTGGGGAATTCTGTACTTCAAAATAGTTTGACATGCTATATAAAATCATACTTATTTTACCATGATCCTGCATTTAATCAGCTCATTTCTCTCTCCCTGGATAGGTTTCATCTTAATGTCTAGCATTATAAACTACTCACCCTGAAGGTGAGGCCTATCAACTCAACAAGGTGGAAAGATAATTTTTATGAATCAAAGCTCCACAAGAAGACAGCCCAAGTCCTTGCAGAAGAGAGACCACTCCAGTGTGGGTAATCATCGCACCCCAGCAGTCTCAAAAAGGGGACATGCAAATGGGAAAACTGTCAAACTTGTGGGACTTGTATCAGCTGTAAGGATGACAGGGTCAACATGCATTACCTGAAAATAAAATGTTAGGACGTAAACTTTTGGTTCCTTGGAAGAGCGTATCAAGATGTAAATAATTTATTCCCTGGGAAAAATATCTTTGTGTTGGACAAGGTTCTCTAGAAAGACAAAAACGGATTGCTAGTAATTATATATAAATATATTTATAAAGATAGATATATAATACAAGAAATGAACCATTAAATTATATACAGATAGATGATACAAGAAATTAACAGTTAAATTATAAAGCAGTGAGACACTAGCAGTCCTTTAAGGCTTGAGAGCCGCCAGTTGCCAGTCCCTTTCTGTAGAGAGAGCTGGGCTATATATACCCAGGCAGCAAATAGCAAGGCAGGTCCCCAACTGTCATCAACTGTCAGTCCCCAGCTCCAGAGATGAACATTCCAATCGTGTGGGCTTAAAGGGACCTCAACTTACAGCGACACAGTCCACAGGCTAGGCATCCCACAGGTAGTGTACCCCTTTAAACTGAGGCACAGAACAACCAAGGTGAGGCTCACCAAGCCATTTATCCCTCTGCCCTTCAGTTAATCCTACTTGTGTTTATCGGCCAGTCTGGCACAATAAACTGTCACAATCTTCATGACTACAGTCTTGTATGATTAATCAGGTTGACATTACTCACCTAGGTGTTAATTCCCTTCCTCCTAGCCAAGTGGCTGACCTTTATATTTCAAAGGACTTTGATCATTAATCTCCCCCACTTTCTTTGTTTTTTTAAAATTTATATTACCCACCCTCTTTGATGGAAAAGAACAAAACAAAACATGAGTGTTTTGTATTTTTATTGTGTTGTCCAGCTTGAGTTATAGTATTCCTTAACAGAATTCCTTTCACTACTAGTAGAGTGTGAGATTGTCTTCTTTGATACTGAAAATGCTCATTTCCTGGAAGGGTGGTCCTGGAAACTAATAGCTCTTTCCTTGCTATCAACTTTCCTGAATGACTGTGATTAGTCAGCAGGGTTGTTATGACAGAGAAAAGAGGGTGACTTCTAATTTTGGCAGAGCAAGTAAGACTAACCTTGTCAACATATGCTTCTCAAGGAGTTTCCAACTATTTTATCATAGGCCCTTCTTCCTGACTGAGGAGATAGATAGACAGCCCATCCCCAACCAGTCCCAGCTTATATTTTCACTTGTTGATGTATGTTCCTAAAGTGCTTAGTAATCATACTTTCCTTAGCTGTTTCATGGAGCTGTTTAGTATATGCTTTTTCTGAGTTAAGGTGACAAACTTGAGTGGTGGAAATGAATCATTTCATGTGAATGTTTCCCTGACTCACTGTACCCAATCACCTACCCCACCTCTGTAAAAACGGTTTCCTATAAAGCCCAGTGAAAGTTGGATTACAGATCACACAAAACACTGCGTTTAAAGCTTAGCCTGTAAAAGAAGCAAGCCTCTTCCACTAGCTTCTGTCAAGTCAATTCCAGTTATAGGATGAGGAGCAAATATTTTCTCAATACTAATACTCTTTTCTGGAACTGTTAGGGATAGTTTGCTCACCGATTAGCAGACCAGCAGCCACTGTGGTTTGTTTGATCAGACAGCACAGGGGCACAGAGTCCCTATCTAAGCAATGCCCAGGCTTATCCTCCATTACAGAACCTCCTTCAGGCAAAAGAGTGACACTGAAGCCACTGCTGCCTCCTAATGACGGAATGTCCTGGAGGGGGTTGCTACTCTGGTGTCATTTCTGAGCGAGTCACTTAAGAGTCTGTGTACCGGTGCCATCTCTTTGTCTTCCTTGTCATGAGAGACGCTGCTCCTTCAGCTTGGGTCTTGGGCTGCGGAGAGCCTGGAGCGGAACAGAAGCTGAAGCCCACCCTCAGAGGGTGGGACAAGAAGAGGAAGAAGTACGACTGGTGTTTTGCAAACCAAACTCACTGCCATCAAGTCAATACTGGAAAAAAGGAAGGAACTGCCCTTGGAAGTTTCCAAGACTATAACAGCCCAGAAAGTCCTGTCTTTCTCCCCAGCAGGACCGGTGCTTTCGGACTGTCGACTTTGGCCAGCCCAGCCCAACAGGCAAACACTAGTTCACCAGGGATCCTTTGTTATAATCCACCCCAAAGCTGGATGACTGACAGGAGGTGAAGTCCATCTACATAACAAAGCATATGGACAGGAGCAGAAACGAGCCATGTGTAGTAACTGTGCAAGGTCAGGGTTAGAGTGTAACTGGGCAGAGAGGCGATAGGGAAACACTCAGTTCAGAAGCAGCTGCAGGGAGATCTGAAAAGGAGAGGAGAAGAAATAGGGCCTTAAAAAAAGGTATTCTAGATTTGGGATTGAATCACTTCAATATATTCTGAGAAATGTTTAGCAGAAAATTTTGCCTTAAAGGAATCTTTGCACGAAGTCTTTAATGTAGTAGACATCTCGGCTGAGACTGAATTATAGAAGCCCCTAGAATCTATGTCACCCAAAAATCTCATGACCATTGAGCCCATACTGACTGACTGTGACCACATAGGACAGGGTTAAACCATCCCTGTGAGTTTCAGAGGCTGTAACTCTGTGGGAGTAGAACATCTTTCACTTGAAAAGTGGCTCATGGTTTCCAACGCTCAGGCCAACACACAAGCACTCAAACACCAGGGCTACTGTAGAAGTGCTCTAACACTCATGTTCTGTAAAACTTACAGTCCTATATTCATGGAGATCTGGAATAGCTAACTAAGGCATAAATAAGTTGTCCTTTTAGGAAATACGGTGGCTTCAGATGGGTGGGAAAAAGTAGCCTGGCACCACAATGGTGGAATCACATCCCAAAAGCATAGACACAAGAAAGTTCCAGAGATGTCCAAAGATGGTCAAGAGGAGTCTGTTGGCCTTGGGGGCATTTTACTTGTCTTTGTTATCTGTGTAAAATTTTTGTTGTTGTTGTTGAGAATATAGACCGCAAAACATAAACCAATTCAGCCGTTTCTATTCGTATAGTTCAGTGACGTTGATACATCCTTTGAGTTGAGCAGCCATTCTTGCTCTTTTTTTTCTGAATTGTTCCTCTCCTGCTAACATACACTCACTGTCCCCTCAGCTCTTATTGATCTTTTGAGTTGCTGTCATCATTTTGATCCCATAGAGACAGTTCTTAAAAGAGCATGAGGCTAAAGGCAGATAGCTTTTACTAGTTAAGCTAAGACAACCGTACATCATGGCCCACCAATCCCTGAGGATGATATTCCTGCTCGGAGCAGACAATGCACAAAGAGGACCATAGGGCCGGCCCCACCAGGACACGACGTCCCTCACTAAACCATAGCATTGCGGGGGACAATACCGGAGACACAGTGCGGGAATTGTGCACAATCTGACCCCATCATGCAGGGGTGAAACACTAAGGGAATGCAACAGAGCTGCAAGGGGAGCAAAGGGATGAAATTCCCGGGGAATACCAAAAAATAGACTTTGGAGACAGAGTGTGGCACCCCATCAGACTCGACTGGAAAACACCCATAAAGGTTAACAAACAGACCTTGAACTATTGATAGACCTTTCCATTTTTGTCAGTGGCTTTGTTGTTGTTGTTGTTATTGGTCTTGACTTCCTTTGTTGTTTTATTTGGCTTTGCTGGTTTTTGTGCTTAATATATCTGCATGTCTATCTAGATAAGATAGGTGGGATAAGTAATTCGGAGATGAAAAGAATGGGACCAATGGTTTCGGGGGGGATACAGGAGAAGGGGAGGTAGAGAAAGGAAGGGTGAGGCAGAAACTAACCCAGGGACAAGGGAACAAGTGAACTAAAGTCAATGGAGAGAAGAGAGTAGGATGCCTAGTGGGGCTTAATCAAGGCCAATGTAGCAGCAAGGAATTAGTAAATGTGAATGAAGGTGGAACATGATGGTAGGACCAGAGGAAAGCAAAAGGAAATAGAGGAAAGAACCAGGAAGCAAAGGGCTTTAAAGAAGCCTAAATACAGGCATGCACAATGCAAATATATATAACGATAGGGGAATAGAACCAAGTACTCATATCTATATGTTAAGGATTAAAGTTGCAGTTGGACATTGGGCCTCAACTCAAGTACTTCTTCAACACAGGAACACTTTGTTTCAACAATCCGGCATTCTGTGATACTCACATTCCCGACATGATCAATGATGACAAAATGGGTGCATAAGCAAATGTGGTGAAGAAGGCTGACAGTGCCCGGCTATTGAAAGATATAGCGTCTTGGGTCTTAAAGGATTGAAGATAAACAAGTGGCCATCTAGCTGAGAAGCAACAAGGCCCACATGGAAGAAGCACACCAGCCTGTGTGATCATGAGGTGTCAATGGGATCAGGTATCAGGATTATATTGGGTATGATTATACCCAAGGTAGGTGGGATAGGGGGCATGGAGTGGAGACCGAATGCCCATCTGTAGACAATTAGACATCCCCCTACAGAGGGGTCACAGGGAAGGAATGAGCCAGTCAGGGTTCAGGATAACACTGATGAAACACACAACTTTCCTCTAGTTCTTTGGTGCTTCCTTCCCCCCACTACCATGACCTCAATTCTACCTTAAAAATCAGATTAGACCAGAACATGCACACTGCTACAGACAAGAGCCTGAAACCAGGATAGATAAACCCTGCAGGGCCCACAATGAGTGTAGAGATACCAGGAGGATTAGGGGAGGGTGGGGGAAGAAATGGGGAATGGATCACAAAGATCAACCTATAACCCCCTCTCAGGGGGATGAACAATGGAAAAGTGGGTGAGGGGAGGCAGAGGACAATGTAAGATATGAATATAATCATCTATAACTTATCAAGGGTTCGTGCGTGAGGGAGAGTGTATGGGGGAGGGAGGGAGAAGAAATGGGGAGCTGACATCAGGGGCTCAAGTGGGAAGACATTGTTATAAAAATGATGCTGGCAGCATTGGTGTAAATGTGCTTGACACACTGGATGAATGTATGGATTGTGATAAGAAATATAAGAGCCCACAGTAAAAGTATTTAAAAAAATGAAAAGAAAGCTTGTATTGTGAGCTCTGGACACAGAGAGAGTGGCTCTGTATCCCATTGAGGTCTCTGCTGCCCTCAGTGGGATGCATTTGCTACCATTTGAGAAAACAGGCCCTCTAGGGTAGGTGCAAGAGTTACAGGCCTTTCAGCAACAGGGCTCTATGTTATATTTTCCTTACCTCTTCATATCGCCAACACTAAGCTATTGTTCCAGGGAACACTCAGATGCTGCCCTCAGTCAAGTGAAACCAGAGCTCTGTGAGGCAGGGAGCAGCTGGAGGAGGACAGACTGGACAATCTGGCTGTTTGTCTGATTAAACAAAGGGGAGAAGAAACCGCACAGCCCACTGAATAACAATTACCCACTTCCCTTGTGATTAGAGCTCTCTTTGAAAATCTGAGTCGAGACACTTTGTGGCGCAAGGTAAAGAGCTGATTTACCCTGATGTGGCCTATGACTGCTGAGAAAATGCCTAGTGACAAGGGACAGAAGGAATCCTCATAGCCTTCTTAGAGCCTGGCCAGCCATCTATCTGTATGTAGTTCTGCAGTTGGTGTGATTCAAAGAAAGCCAAACACTCGGGCTTTTCTGTGGGGAGAAGATCCTGGTCAGCTGGTGTGCTGTGCGGGTAGATCCTGACTCAGAGCATCTCAGTTTCCCCATAGGGTTCTATAGGAAGCATTTCATTTGGTTGTGCATAGGGTGGCTGTAAATTGGATCCAACCGGATGACATCTCGTATCAACAGCAATAGCTATCTTAATGGGAGAATATCTCCAGATCTTTTGTCCTATAAGCCCACTGGTGGGTTGGGACTGCCAGTCTTTCAGGTAGCAGCTGAGGGCTTAACCATTGCAGCGCTCTGGCCGTACTTCTTCCCAGACAGACCGGTTGGTCTTTTTAGCAGTCCGTTGTATTTTCAATATTCTGTGCCAGCACCACAATTCAAATGCATCGATTATCATCATTGTTTTATTGTAGTGCAGATAGCACCTCATCTAGCTGGGTTTCTACCGACATGTCACTCCAGTTGCTCACAGATTCAGTCTTATTGCTTACATTTTGCATAATATTAGCTATATATTTTTTATACATGTTGTTAGAGATTGAATTGTGTTGTGTCCTCACTACCCAAACATTTGCTGGATTTCTGGCCCGTGTTCCTGTGAATGTAATCCTATTTGCAAATAGGATTTCACTTTGTTATACTAATGAGGCAATAACAATTTAGGGTAAGTCCCAAATCGAATCACTTCTGAATTATAAAAAAGATTAGAAACAGACACACATCAACACACAAGATAGACAAGATGTAAGGATCACATACAAGCAAAGACACTCCAAGAATCACCAGCCAACACCAGAAACTAGGGGCTCACTGAAGTAATGGATATGAGCAGGATTCTAATTTGGACTTTTACTTCCAGTACAATTCTGTGTCCAGTACTTTTACTTTTACTTCCAGTACAATTCTGTTTCTAAAGCCAGCAATTTGTGGTGTTCATGCTACTGTAGCACTAGTGAATTAACCTACATGTCCTGTACCCAGATTGAGCGCATTCCCTTCTATTCCTAATTGGCTAAACATTATAATCAGAGATAAAATTTGGATTTTTGTTAAATGCTTTTAAAATGTCTATTGAATGATCATATAGATTCTTTTATTTTTAAAATTGGTTAATATAACAAATTGCTTTGATTGGTTCTTGAATGTTAAACCCACCTTATACACCTGGAATTAATTTTACATAAGGGCTTACATATTGGGCTGCTACCAAAGAGTCAAAGTTCAAAACCACCAGTTGCTCCCAGGGATAAAGATAAGGCTTTCTTAATTCTGTAAAAATTTACTGTCTTGGAAACCCACAGAAGCAGTTCTTCTCGGTCCTCTAGGGCCATTATGAATCAGAATTGATTAGATGGTAGTGAGCTTGGAGTTGGGTTTTGGTCATGATGCATTAACCTTTATGTATATTGTTGAATTTTGTTTCCTAATGTTTTGCTTATAATTTTTTGAATCTATGTTTATGAAAGATGTTGATCAGTAGATTTCATTTTTTTATGTCATTGGTGTTATTTTCAGGATAATGTTGCTCTCATAGAACATATGGGAAATAGTAAACTTCTTTTCAACTTTCAGGAAGAATTTGTGTATATTTAGTACAATTCATTTCTTAAATTGTTGGACAAGTATACTAAGAGGGTCTTCTGGTCCTGGAGGTTCCTTTGCAGAAAAGTTTTGAACTAAAAATTCATTGAAAAAATATAGATGTAGAACTATTCAAGTCACGGTGTCTTCAATTGCTTCTCGTGCACAAAAATTTGGACAATGAATAGGGAAGATGGAAGAATGGGGAGCTGATATCAAGGAGTTCAAGAAGAAAGAGAATGTTTGAATCTGATTGTGGTAGCAGTTTACAATACTGCTTGATGTGATTGAACTATGGAAGATGGTGCATACAGAAAAACAGAGAAGAGAACATGAGATGCAAATGGAACCATAGAATGTAGTGATCAATGTATCTACAAATCAAGGGATATGAAGGTGAGATAGTTTATTGTGCCAGCCTGGCCGATAAACACAAGTAGGATTAACTGAAGGGCAGAGGGATAAATGGCTCGGTGAGCCTTGCCTTGCTTGTTCTGTGCCTCAGTTTAAAGGGTACACTACCTGTGGGATGCATAGCCTGTGGACTGTGTCACTGTAAGCTGAAGTCCCTTTAAGCCCACACGATTGGAATGTTCATCTCTCGAGCTGGGGACTGACAGTTGGTGACAGTTGGGGACCTGCCTTGCTATTTGCTGCCTGGATATATATAGCCCAGCTCGCTCTACAGAGGGGACTGGCAACTGGCGGCTCTCAAGCTTTAAAGGACTGCTAGTGTCTCACTGCTTTATAATTTAACTGTTAATTTCTTGTATCATCTATCTGTATATAATTTAACGGTTCATTTCTTATATTATATATATCTATCTTTATAAATATATTGATATATAATTACTTGCAATCTGGTTTGTCTCTCTAGAGAACCCTGTCCAACACATTTGGATTGTCAAAAACTACCAGTAATTGGAAGAGTTGGTATACCAGATTTTCCCTCAGGGTCTCAAGAAGGAACCAACTCTATCTTACCGTGATTTGAACTCTAGAATTTAGAGAGAACTCATACTTGTTGTTTTTACTCAACTAGTTTGAGGTACTTTGTGATGGCAGCTCTAAGAAACGAAGACAATGGCAGGGATGGAATTCTGGCAGCAGAGCCCATATGCTTAAATATCCCTCTGCATTGTCCTTAAAAGCAGCCTTTTCCTCGCTTATTTCAGTTGTTAACCTTTGAATGTGCAACATATGAAGCCTGTCATGACATTTCCGGAAGAGGCAGAAGAAGCAGAGATGAAGTCATCATGTTGGTCTTGACCAGACAATAGCATCTGCATTCCACGGTGTCTAGTTCTGCGGAGTCTGTCATGAAATGGAGCACACCGAACATTTGGATTGAATAGGGCTGCATAAATACCCCTCCTTCTCTTCATCCGGAGTACTGGGTCCTGTACTGAGTTGTTGGCGACCACTGCTAGATCCATTCCACTGTTTGTGCTGCTGTTGTACTTGTTGTCTTTCCACGGCCTCCTTATATATAAACAAGAAAACTGGACAGATACACACCTACTGTCATGCATCCATGTCTCCCTATTTTTTTCTAGTTGTTCTTTTTAATTTTTGTTTTCCATTCCTCCATGCATATTATCTCTAACTCTTGTAAATCTCTCTGTACCCCCCCACCCCACAACACCCTGAGATGCCTTCCCTCATTCTTGGTTTCATTGGGGGTATGCGCTTCAGGTCTCTGTAGGACCTGGGGATCATATCATTCTATTGGCAGATTAGATGTTAGAAGCCATCTGCTCCCACTGCCTCACTGCTCATTGCCATTAATATGCTGATTTCAAGGAAGCTCAACACAGCCAGGAGCTAAAGTCATCAGTAGGTAAGGACATATTTTGACATGTGTATAAAACAAAAACCAATAAAGCCTGAGTAAACTGGATGCCTTCTGAGCTCCTGAGCTGTTGTCTAATATTGAGGTGTATTTTTTAAGCACTCTGTGTACACTTGCAATACAGTACAATACTGCACGCTCCTATCCCCACTCTTCTGGTCTCCCATTGAAACTGTGCTGGTTACTAGCAGGACATAAAACACTTCAACTATGCCCTGCCCTGCTCATGGTAGGAGAGTGGTAGAAGGTAGAGGCATACATGTCTGCCTGAGTGCGAGGTCTGATTGCACCACTTACCTGCTCTGTGACTTTCAAAAAATGCTCCATTTCCCTCACTTGTAAAATGAGGGCAATAATCTCACTAATGGGAACCATTTGTGTCCTAGCTAAAATGATATAGGAGGCCGCTTCAAAAAGTTCATGGGAAAATTTATGTTATTTACTTATTAAAACCACATCACTTTATTTGGGCTAATGAGATCTTATGTACATTTTAAATGATTTTCTTCAAATTCATTGTCATTGAACTAATTCAGATTCATAGTGATCCTATATTAAGATTTCTGAGGCTGCAAATGTATTTTCTAACAGTTTGTTGAAATATAATATAATTCAATTATATTTAAAAAGGTGTGTAATCATCACCACAATCTTAGAAAATTTTCTTCTTTCTTGCCTTCATTGTTATTAGCTCTCCATTTTCTCCCAACCTCCCCTGCCATATCGAGAAGCCATTAATCAAGTTATTGTCTCTATGGATTTAGCTATCCTAGATTTCATGAACACAAATACACACAAAACAACAATGAAAAAATCCCCCAAATCCAACAATGACAAAATAAAACAGAAAAATCTTAATAGAAAAGAAAGGAGAAAATATTAAAGACTAAGACAAATTAAAAATGGATAAAGAGATCAAATGATACGGAGTTAAATTTTAACATCTGATAGCTAGGCTATTTACATTCCTGGTCTATCTATGGTGACAGGAGATTCATGGGAAGCTTGATTCACATGGTAACCGTGCAAAGGGATTGTGGGATCTACTGTCATCCATAACCTTCTGCAAACCAGGTACTCAGAGTTTCAACCCATAGATTATATTATTTACAGTCCTTTGATCACATAGGCTGATGTGCTTCTTCCATGTGGACTTAGCTGACACCTCACTTAAGTGGCTGCTTGTTTAAAGACAAGCCTGTAATATCCCAGACACTGTTCTTTCTGATAGCTGGGCACCACCTGATTTTTTTCACCACTCTTTACCATCATATCCATATCTTCAGTGATCTGAAGGAGGGTCAAGTATCGAGTAGGGTCATGCCATAAGAACTTTAAAAAAAAAAAAGAACTAATTATTCTTAGACTTTTTTCCCTACAAACTTTTTGGCGTGTCCCTATATGTAAATCACTTAAATTATATCCTGGATTATTTATTGACCATGAAATGGGGGACACATGTGCACGAACTCTTCACAGTAGTAAGGACACAAAGCATTGAGGTGAGAGGATAGGCAGGATGGCAGCTGAGTTTCTCTCTTCAGCTGGCTAAATCATAATCTTAGGAGCAGGACAGGATTTTCACAACTTTGTTAACTTGCCTTCACTGGTAGGACTAACTTTGGAAAATGTGACATATGCTATCCTAAATCCATTGCCGTCAACTTGATCCCCACTCAGAGCGACCCTATGCAAAAGACTGGAACGGTTCCAGATGGTTTCTGAGATGGGAACGCTTACAGGAGCAAACAGCCTCCCCTGTCCCCTGTGGAGCTGCGAGAGGACTGGGATCACTGACCTTGTGGCTAGCGGTCCAATTCTTCTTTTTTTAAAAAAATCATTTTATTGGGGGCTCATACAATTCTTATCACAATCCATACATACATCAATTGTGTAAAACACATTTGTACATTCATTGCCCTCATCATTCTCAAAACATTTGCTCTCCACTGAAACTCCTGGCATCAACTTCTCATTCCCCCCCTCCCTCCCTGTTTTCCCCCCTCATGAACCCCTGGTAATTTATAAATTATTATTTTGTCATGTCTTGCCCTGTCTGACATCTCCCTTCACCCACTTTTCTGTTGTCTGTCCCCAGGGAGGGAGTTATATGTAGATCCTTGTGATCGGTTCCTCCTTTCTACCCCACCCTCCCTCAACCCTCCAGGTATCGCCACTCTGAACACTGGTCCTGAAGGAATCATCTGTCCTGGATTCCCTGTGTTTCCAGTTGCTATCTGTACCAGTGTACATCCTCTGGTCTAGCCAGATTTGTAAGGTAGGATTGGGATCATGATAGTGGGGGGAGGAAGCATTTAGGAACTAGAGGAAAGTTGCATGTTTCATCGTTGCTCCACAGCACCCTGACTGGCTTAGCAAGTCCAATTCTTTTTTTTTTTTTTTAACAAGTCCAATTCTTAACCTCAGTACCACCAGGGCTCTTTTATGGGACGATGAGCAAGTTTGTTTCAGAAAGGTTGCTGTGTGAGCCTAAGACCTTGCTCTGCAATTGCTGATGCTCTTGCTTTCTATCTCAAGTAGAAAGCTCACCTCTGCATTGAATGGCTCACTGTGCAGCTTTGTGATTGGTGGGCCCTGCTTTTGTAGAGAAAGAGCCAAATGTGTTAGGTCCACCGCCCTCTTGGTGTCAGAATACAGACACATACTGGCCTTCTCTGACCTCTATTGTTTATGCCAGGCTGTGCTTATCAGGGCACAGAATCACATGAGGCGGACTGGAAAAGCATTGTTCTGAGCCACACAGAAGCTGCTTAGGACATCTCCTTCCCCATCTGTTTCTTGGACTCGACTGGGTCAAGTCCTTTTCCCATCCCATTTCATGTATACTTTCAGTTTTGTTTTGATTCTGACAAATAAGAACCCAAGACTCAGGGATCAATGTTAGCATTAATTTTTTCCCCTTGGTGTATATGTGGATTACAAATTTGTAATTGGAGTTGTATACGCTGAGCACGAGTGATTTGCATTGGGTGAATTGGGAGGATGGCTATATGGGTATTTGGGAGATTTGGAAGTACATGTGCAATATCATTGCTCTGTATCAAAGCCAAAGCAGCAGGCACCTTTTAGTTTCACTACTTCTCTTCCCTGGGAGGTGAGGAGGGATCGGATTCATTGCTGGGCTGGCAATCTTAGACATTTTATTTTACATCTTGAGGATGATGACTATATATTTTACTACTCATAGTAGAACATCTCATCAAATGGAAAATAAATATTTATAAATAACTAAAAGAGAAGCTGAGTGGGTGGACCGTGAATAAATGTATCGTGTAAAAAGTAAAGCTGGTCCTGCAGGCACAGAATGCAGTTTAATCAGACTGCTATTTTTCAAATGATTTTAATGATTGGAATGCACAAGTATTCAGATGTACTAATAAAAAGTTAAAACCAGGGAGCAAAGTGCTCTCCCACAACTGTCAGTCTTGTCCCCAAACCCCCTCTCACCACAGGCTCAGCCCCTCCAGGTTTCTGAAACCACATTGTCTAGTTCAAGCAGCATCTTGGACACGCTGATCTGACTGAGAATGGGCTCTGTCACTGGGCTCTATAGTTTCTGTCAGTTGAGACCAGGCCTCATACATGGCCTCAGTAGCATAGACCAAAGTGCAGATTTGCCTATATGCTTTGTATGAACTCTCTTATTTCCAATCCATATTCAACAGCATCAATTGATATTTACCTAACATTTACAGGTATCACACTGTGGTATACAAAGAAGAGTGAGACTGTGCACCCATGGTACTCCAGTTGATTCCGGTGAGAACTGGGAATGGAGCCCTGCAGGAGAATTTAGTAGAGATCCATCTCCTTATGGACAGGAGTGGGGAGACTAGCCTAGGGACTTACCTGGAAATAATGGAGACGTCTAATGCCATTCCTGGATCTAAGGTCCTGGTTTCAGATGTCTCCCTAAGGCTACACTCACTCAACATAGGTTCTGCGCCTGCTTCTTGCGTCCTCAACCAATCAAGGGCTTTTATCACTGGCTCATTGCTGTCCAGTATGATATTTAGAAAGAAAAAGAGCTTCAGTAGGATGGACAAGCAGGAGACAGGAAAGACAGAGAGACCAGTTTGGAAGCTGAAGAATTCACCAAGTGACAGTGATGAAAGCAGTGGAAGAGGTAAAGGAGGGAGAGGAAGGCTCACGCGGGATAGCTCATGGAGAAGTGATGTTATCTGGTGACAGATTACGCAGAAGATGAGCTCTGAAGTTTCCTGAGGTGTGTAGCTGGAAACCCAGGACATAAGGAGAACGCTAAAAAATATTTTCTGTTATGCTGGCAAACTTTCCTTTCTTGGGTCACCCAAAGAGTGAGAGAACATAGATAAAATATGAGATTTCTTCATATCTTAATCAATAAATGAACCAACTAAACAGGCAGCGCTCTTAATCTGAATGCCTGGTATAAATTAAAAATCAGAATGACTTTGACCATGCACAACTTTGCTACATAACAAATCCTTATTGTTTTCTCTTTGCACTTTGACACGATGAAAGTAAGTTGTGTGTCACATTGGGCAGGAGATCATATTTACAAGACACTCCTGGGTTCGATCTCCTTTCAGAGCATTAACTGATGCTCATCTTGAGGCATGTAGTAGTAGTGGTGAACACATTTAATTAATTTTGATGATTTTTGTTTTTATTATGAGCAGTGGTGGCCTAACATACGGGAACCTATTGCATCTCAGTCTGGTGAATATCAACATTCATCTCTTTTTGTCCTTAAATCAAAGGAGTTTTGACAGAGTTGAAGGCAGAGGTGGAGATGAAGGATTCTGGGAGACAGCTATTTCTAGCTTATTTATGATTTTGCCATGAACCTGAGCAAGGTGTGTCATGTTCTGAACATTTATCAATTATCCAAGGATAGTGATCAGCTGAAGGTAGTATCATGGTTAGCAGAATATCAAAACATATAAAGAATTCTTTAGAAGCATTAGAAGCAGCATATGTGTTCCAGAGAAAATAAGACATCCACTTTTCCTCTCTTTGCTATATAGTGAATCAAGGACCACAATAGTTTGCATATCAGCAATTATAACTTTTCCACTGCAACAAATAAAGTGAACTCTATTTTTGCCTCCAAATAAGGTCATCAAGCTATGACCTGATTGACTGGCTAAACTCCATCCCTTCACTCTGTAGTCTCAAATTGACAACAGATTATATAACTACCACAGGCCACCCCTTGTCAATTTGACGCTTTCACACAACTCTGTAGCCATTTGTAATTTTCAAATAAACAATAATAAAATCTTATCTGTACCTAACAGGTTAAAACTAGAATGTATACAATTCAATATGTGCCACCCTCATTTAAATATACCATTCTGTAAGTTAACAAAATGAAAAGATTCTATATTTGTGAACATCTGTACCTTAATCCTATTATCAATCATTATATCAACAACAACAAGCAGAAGAAATCAGTATAAACAAAGTAGAATCAGATACTTAATTTTTAAAACTGTCAAGTTCAATCCTCATTTATTTTATTTTAGTCCTTATCTAAATTATTCCATTGATACAAAATATTGTCTTAGGCCTCTGGCTCCATTGCCTCAAGCCAGGGCCTTCTGTCAGCCATTTTGACCTTCTGTCAGCCATTTTCACTAAGCAGCTCTGAGAAATTCAAAGGGCAATTTTGTCCCTGAGCTCAAAATATACATTAACAATGATCATTTTTGTCATTGAACACAGGAATAACCAAAGACAGCAACCAAATAAAACAATTAAAACTTTACCTTCTCATATTCTTTCCAGAAAACAACCCAGTAAATGACATGGACATATCTGACCTCTGGCTAGCCAAAGAAGAAAAACTACCATGAGGAAAACGTCAAACAAACATCTAATCTCCATTTTTATGATTTGTTTCTCTAATACCCCAGTCCCAAGTTACCACAATGTGTTCGTCCAGGTAGACTAGACCCAGACTCACACATTATGATACCAGGAGTGGGGTGGTCTGTGGTAATTACACAATCTGTTGTTAATTTGAGACTTCAGAGTGAAGGGATGGAGTTTAGCCTGTCAATCAGGTCATAGCTTGATGACCTTATTTGGAGGCTCAAAGGAAGTAAATAGCTCTCTGGAGGCAGGACACTCACACACTCCCCGTGAGACACTCCTACATACAAGACACATGGAGTTATGTTAGAGCTCTGGAGCTGAAGGAGCCACTTGGAGACCCCTGCCAGTGCTGAGATGCTTCCATTGCCACTGGAATGACAAGACTTTCTACACACTGGCCTGTGATCTTCCTGAATTTGGCATCATTGCATGTGTTGTGCGAGTCTGAAGAGGAATTTGTAGATTGGTATCGGACATATGGGTTAATATCAGCCTTATGGACTTGATCTGGACTGAGCTGGGATTCTTTTTCAATATTCAATTGCTCTTGTATATAAAGCTCTCTCATCTACACATATGAGTGTCTATGAATTTGTTTCTCTAGTATACCCAGACTAACATACCATACTTTTTCAATCTGTATGCTGAAAAAATCATCAGAGAAGATTAATTATATGAAGAAGTACAGAGCATCTTAATTGGAGGAAGGCTTATTAATAACATGCACAATGAATATAACACAATCTTGCTTGTGGAAAGCGCAGACTTGAATTACTTGCTGATAAAGATCAAGACTTGAAGTCTACACTATGGAGTACAACCCAATGTAAAGAAGACCTAAATCTTCACAACTGGACAAATGAGGAAAAGATCGAAGTTGTCAAGGTGTTTGTCTTGCTTGGATCCACACTCAAGGCTCATGGAAGCAGCAGTCAAGAGATCAAAGGAGGCATTGCATTGGGTGAATCTGTTGCCCGAACCTCTTTAGAGTGATGAAAAGCAAGGATGTTACTTTGAGAAGTAAGGAGAGCCCACCTCAAGGCATGGTATTTTCAATTGCTTCTTAGTAATGCAAAAGTTGGATATTGAATAAAGAAGACTATAGAAAAGAATATTGAAAGTATCTTGGGCTGCCAGAAGAACATACAAATCTGTCTTGGAAGAAATAAGGATGCTTTTTAGAGGTAAGGATGGCAAGATTGTACCTTACATTCTTTGGTCATGTTGTCTGGAGGGAACAATCTCTGGAGAAGGATGGTGCTTTTAGCTAAGTAGAGAGGAAAGGAAAAAGAGGAAGGTCCTCAGTGAGATAGATGACACAGTGGCTGCAACAACGGGCTCAAACATGAGAACAATTGTGAAGATGGTGCAGGACCAGACCAGGTTTATTCTGTTTTGTATAGGGTTGTAACGGATGTGAACTGACTCAATGATATCTAACAATTGCAACACAGAAGACGATGAAAGCCCAAGGTGCAGTTGAAGAGTCTTTATGTGGATTAAGCCTTCATTGAACTCCCTCAGACCATCGACTAGGTATGTGAATAGTCATTCTTTAGAGAGAGGGCATTGGAATATGGATTATGGCAGATACAGTAAAGTTAAAGTTTAACATATAATAATTTGTTTCCCTCTGATTCATATTTAATTTTTTCTGGTTTCTTTTAGATTGTGGTTTTTCTGTTTTATTTTGTTGGTTTTATTTGGGTACGGTTTTGTTTATGTGAAATCCAGGATAGGTAATGCATAGAGATCATAACTAGATGAATAGTTCCTTAGAGTTATGGCAGGTGAGATTGGGTTGGTAATAAAAAATGACTCACTGCCATCATGTCGATGCCAACGCACAGTGACCCTTGGACAAGGTAGAACTGCCTCTGTGAGTTTCTGAGACTACTTTTTCACAGAGGTACAAAGGTCCATCTTTCTCCTTAGGGGGTAATGGGTATAAGAATGAAGAAAATGTTCTAAAATTGATTGTAGGGTTGATTGCACAACTTTTTCAATATATTTAAAACTATTGAAATGCTTGCCAATAAGACTGTTTAGAAAATCATTATGGAAGCAGACTGCCTCAACTTTTCCCCATTAAGTGGCTGAGGTTGTTATGTCAAAACTTCAGCTCAATGCTTAACCCATTGCACAACCAGTCTTCTTTTAAAAAACCATTAAGAAAATTCAAATAAAACAACAATGAAATATCACTCCCCTCCCATTAAGATAACTATAGCCCCCAAATGGAAAACAACAGATGTTGATAAGGTTGTGGAGCAACTGAAATTCTCATTCATTACTGGTGGGATCGTAAAATAGTACGACCACTGTGGAAAAGAGTGAAGGAGGTTCTTCCAGAATTTAAATACAGTGTTACCATATAATCCAGCAATTTGCTCCATCTTATATACCCCCCAAAATTGAAAGCAAAGAGAGAAACATATACTTGTATACCATTTTAGTTACAACTCTGCTCCCAATAGCCAAAATGTGTAAACAACCCAAATGTACGTCAACAGATGGCTGGATAAACAAAGTGGTACATATATACAATGGTACATATATACAATGGAGTATTATAAAAAGAAATTAAGTCCTGATATATGCTACAACATAGGCAAACTTTGGAAATAATAGAGGAAGTCCTTGCTTGGGGACACAGAGCTTATGCTCAAGGTGTTGAAAATTTTTGAAGAGAGGGGTTGTTTGCACATTTCGATGAATATAATGAACATCATACATATAAAAATTGAAACAGCACATTTTTTGTATACCTATACACTAATATATAGCAGAGAGACTAATTCCTGGAATAGGACATCATGGTTGGTAAAGGGTCAGTGGAAAAGAGGAAGCCCTTCAAGGAGATTGAGTGATACTGTGGGTTCAACAATGGGCTCAAAGATAACAATTATGAGGATGGTGGAGGACCAGGCAGTGTTTCATTCTGTTGTACTATTAGCTGTTGTTCATTAATAGTTGGAATTGACTCAATGCCCTCTAACAACATAACAACATATACATAGATAAGTAAAAAGGTATTTTTATAGAAGAATAGACACTTAAAAATTCGAAATGTGAAACTATTGTTTATCGACATCTGCAATTAGGCCAACACAGGTTGGAAGGTGCTGTTTCCTTCTTGCTACCACTTCCTAGAGGAATTATGTTCTCCTTAGTAGATTCCATGCCAAAATGGCAGATGGACACTCTCAGGGATCTCAAATTGTGTTCCTTTATAATAATTTTTGCATCTGGGGAAGAAAAGGAGAGTGGTGATGATGAGATTTCCCAACGAAATTCTCATAGGACAGCCCTTGCCACCACTCTCAAAGAATAAGCAAGCTCATTGTCATAATAAGAAAAAAAACCTTCAGTGCCTTTCCTGTTTTTTTTCTTTCTTTCTTTTTTCTCTCATCAATGTAGTTTTCAATTTCCTTAAAACTTCTTCCTATAAAGAAGCCTGCATGGCTGGTCCCAATCCCAATCCTAACTATATGGTCATGCCCACTCCCAACAGAAGAATTCACTTCAGAGGACAGCACTGAAGCTAAAGTTCAGGGAGAGGGGCGAGTCTGATCAGAGCACACAGGAGCAAACAAAGAGGGAAGGAGAGAGTGTGGAACACATCCTGACCCACCAAGCCTTGAGGACGATATTCCTGCTTAGAGCAACCAATGGACAGAGAGGACCATAGGGCCGGCCCCAACAAGAGACATGACATCCCTCACTGACTCACAGCACTACAAGGGACAACACTGGAGACACAGTGTGGGATTTGTGCCTGATCTGACCCCACCACACAGGTGTGAAATGCTAAGAATATGTAACAGAGCAGCAAGGGGAGGAAAGCAATGAAGTCCCTGGAGAATACCAAAAGTAGGCTTTGGGGCCAGGACATGGCACCCCATCAGACTGAACTGGAAAACACTCCTAAAAGTCAACAAACAGACCCAGAACCATTTATAGGCTTTTCTGGCTTTTGTTGTTGTTTTCTTTTGCTATCTTGTTTTTGCGCTTATTGTCTCTTCATGTCTATCTAGATAAGATAGGTGGGATAAACAACCTGGAGGAGAAAACAATGGGACCAATGGTTCCAGGGAGACATGGGACAGGGGGAGGCAGGGGAAAGTATGTGGGTGTTAACAAACCCAGTGACAAGGGAACAACAAGTGATCTAAAATTGATGACCAGGAAGGCCTAGGATGCCTGGTATGTTGTGATCAAGGGCAATGTAACTGAGAGGAATTACTGAAACCTGAATGAAGGCCGAACTTGATAGTGGGACAAGAGGAAAGTAAAAGGAAATAGAGGAAAGAACTAGGAGGCAAAGGACATTTATAGAGGTCCAAATACAGGAATGTACATATGTAAATATATTTACATATAATGATAGGGAAATATATCTATGTACATATATTTATATGTTAAATATTAATGTAGCAGACAGACATTGGGCCTCTACTCAAGTTCTCCCTCAATGCAAGAACACTTTGTTCTAATAACCTGGCATTCTGTGAATCTCACCTTCCCAACACGATAGCTGAAGATAAAAATGGGTGCATAGCAAATGTGGTGAAGAAAGCTGATGGTGCCTGGCTACTAGAAAATATAATATTTGGGGTCTTAAAGGCTTGAAGATAAACAAGTGGCTATTTAGCTGAGAAGCAACTAAGCCCACCAGCCTGTGTGATTACAAGGTGTCGATGGGATCAGGTATCAGGCAACAAAGACCCAGAACAGAAAATCATATCAATGTGAATGTGAATGAGAGGGAGTGGAGAGTGGAGACTCAAAGGCCACCTGTAGACAATTGGACATCCCCTTACCGAAGGGTCACAAGAAAGAAATGAGCCAGTCAGCATGCAGTATAGCACCGTTGAAACAAACAACTTTCCTGTAGTTCTTTAATGCTTTCTGTCCCCCACCAGCATGACCCCAATTCTACATTAAAAATCTGGCTAGACCTGAGCATGTACATAGGTACAGTTAAGATCTGGAAACACAGGGAATCCAGGATGGATAAACCCCTCATGACCAATAGTGAGTAGCGATACTGGGAGAGTAAGGGGAAGGTGGGGGGAGAAAGGGAGACCTGATCACAATGATCTACATGTAATTCCTTCCCAGGGGGAAGGACAACAGAAAAGTGGGTGAAGGGAGACATTGGTTAGTGTAAGACATGAAAATAAATAATAATTTATAAATTATCAAGGGTTCATGTGGGAGTGAAGGTGGGGGTAGGAGGGAAAAATGAAGAGCTGATATGAAGGACTCAAGTAGAAAAAATGTTTCGAAAATGATGATGGTAACAAATGTACAATTGTGCTTGTACAATTGTGCTTGTGGTGATCAGAGCTGTATGAGCTCCCAATAAAATGATTATAAAACTACACAAAACTTATTCCCAACTGTGTTAGACAGCATTCTGTAGAGAAACAAGACCAGGACACACACATATATATGTGTGTGTGTCTATATATGTATATATGTGTGTGTGTATATGTGTTTATATATACACACATGTGTGTATATATATACACATAAGAATATGTGTGTATATATACAGCTAATTATTCTATAGAGCAGTACAAATGGCTCAGTACAACTCACTTCCATGAGACAGCCAATATACTGGCAGTCCTTCAAGTCATGAGGGCCACTGGGTGCAAGCCGAGTCCTCTGTAGAGCAATTCAGGAAATCTGATCACAGGATAGCAAACATCAAGGCAGGTCACCAACATTCAGCCAGATGACCGTGTCTGACAGTCCCCAGCTCAAGCGATGTATACACCAGTAGGGTGGTAAAGCAGGTCTTGAAGAAACCTCAAGCTACAGTGTCACAGTCCATGGGTTGGGTGTCCCACAGGTAGTGTAGCTTGCAAGTTGAGGCAGAGAGCCAGCTAAGGCAGGTGCACACTGGTCCAATCATCAAAGAGCAAGAGACAAGAAAGGTGAGGCTTGCCATGCCATTTATCTCTCCCACCCTTCAATTAATCCCAATGTGTTCATTGGCCAGGTTGGCACAATAAACCTACCTATCACACTAGCAAATTTCCATGATTGCTCTGTGTCCTTAAAGAAAATTTATCTATATTATCCACCATATCAAAACTGCCATCAAATTATTTTCAACTCTTTAAAGGTTTTTGAGTTGTGCATTTAGCCAGACAGCCTCATCTTTCTTCTGACGAGCAGCTGGTGGTTTTGAACTGTTGACCTTGTAGCTAGCAGTCCCATGTTTATCCTACAGTGCCACCAAGGATCCTTCTTATCAAAATTACTCTTTTAGAATATCCCTAAAAAACAGTCACTATACATTTCTGAACTTAATTTAAGTGATCACCATAACTTTTCTGCCTTGAAATTAATTGATCCAACTAATCTGTAAGTCACGCTTGATTTCTTTCTTTTTTTTATTATCGACACCATAACAAAAATAATACAGGAGTATTAGTGAGAGAACTTGTCTGGAGCCACTCACTGATTGTAGAGACATGCTTAAACACATTTTGTTTGGAATAAACTCATGCATATACAAGCAAATAACCCAGTAGTGATACTGTTTGACGAGTCTTTGTGTATGCTGGCTAACATATATTCAGTACAATGATTTTAAAAAGTTTAGATGTCAAAATATGATGGAAGCAGACAAGGAAACATTGGGCTGTGAAGAACTAAGAATGCAATTTTTTTAAAAGATGAGAAAAATGGTTTTGGGGGCCAATGAGAGAGAGAAAAAAAATTTTTTAAAGTTTTATTTCACATTAAACTCCATCCTCTGATGAATTCCTGAAAATCTATGTAGAACTGAATGGATTTTAATTAAAATTTCTAGCCACAGGGGTCTTGGACCTGGAATGTGGGATTTGGAGCCTCCTGGTAATTGGAACTGCTTGCTTGCCGGGATCACTGTGAACACGTGTTGCTTCCAGTAACTACTTTATGCTGGAGGCTAGAGGCTTACGTCCAGTAGTCTCAGCTTTGGCCTGGCAGAGGCTTGTGCCACTGGGCAGCTTGTTATTTCTTTCTTCCTTAGCTTGCTTATTTGTATAACTGAAATATCTGCACTTACTCCTGATCCGTGCTTCTCCTCTACTTGCCCTTTTTTCCCTGTTATACTGAGAACTCTTTAGGGGTGAGGGCTTGTATCATCTCCCCTGTATCCTCTGTATCTCCCCCGCTTCAATATACTCATGTACATAGATACAGTCTTTGAAATGCAAAGGGGAAGTTCTACTCTGTCCTGTATAGTTGTTAGGAGATGGAATGGATTCAATGGCAGCTAGAGACCACATCATATGAGTCACACCCTGACTGCCTTGGCTGGAGGTCCCTGAACCAATCTTGTAAACACTTCTGTCTAGCATAATGTGCATATCTCAATCATGGTCCCAAGGAGCCCTGGTAGCATAGTGGTTATGCCTTGGACAGCTACTGCAAGGCTAGCAGTTCAAAACCACTAGCCACTCTGGGGAAAAAGATGACTCTTTCTACTCCCATAAAAAGTTACAGTATCAGAAATCCACAAGCATAGCTCTACCCTGTCCTTTAGAGTCAGTGTGAATCAGAATGGACTCAATTTCAGTGAGTAATCCTCCATTTCTGATTCTTTAGTCCTGAAACTGTGATGGAGATGGATTGGTTATCTGGCAATCAAGCTTTCGTGGCAGTTTCCTTTGCCCTTCCAGGTCCTATTTAAGTTCTGGCCTCTGTAAATCTTTGGAAGCCACTATGACTTCATGTTAATGGTCTTTCTAATCTAGGATGCTGTGTCTTTGTCCTGTTTAAGGCTTGATGAATGTTCTCTTAAAATGATATTTGAGATTGGGGTCTCTTTTGTAGCCTAAAACAGTAGGTGAGCATATGCTTAACCTGGCTTCAGGCTGCAATGAAGAGTCTCCATGGATCTAGGAGAGGCTTGTGGTGCACTTCGGGCCATAGAGGCAACCAGAAGCACAGACTTGATTCCTATAAAGGGCCGGATAAGACTGCCGGCCCCTTGCCTCTTGCTATTTGTCTTCTCCATTATTCCTGCTTGCAACGTGATCTCAGTGGTAAGAGCTGACCCACCAACCTGAGAGTAGGGTGTATCAGAGCTTAAATTCCGAGCACCAGATTTACAGAAGGCCAAGGAAAACAGTCAAAGCTCCATCCCCATTTGCAGAGTCACTACATGGGTTAAGCCTCCATTAAATTCCTTCTGACCACGAACAAGGAATGTGAATAGTCTTTCCCTCAGGCAGGGTGTATTAGAAAATGGATTACCACCATTCCCCTAACTAGCTGAGGGAGGGACAGTCTCCCCTAAGGGCATGCCTGGGTTTGTCCTTGAAGGAGTTTGGGGTACTAGAGTCTCATTGTCCCTGGATGCCTTTGTTGGCAAGTCCTGGACCAATCTTGTAAGCGCTTCTGTCTTGTATAATGTACATGTTGTAATCATGGCCTCATTCCTGCTTCTGCAGTCCACCTGCAACTGTGGTGCCTTAATCTGCCACCAATCTATGCTCTCTTTGTCCTCTCAGGTCCTATTTAAATCGCCAGTTTTATGTAAATCCTTGGACACCATTATGACCTCATGATAATGGTCTCCCTCATCCAGATGATGTGTCTTTGTCATGTTTAAGACAATAAACATTCTGTTTAAATTATACTACAGATTGGTGTCTGTTTTATTTCCTATAACAGAAGCCACTGGCTAAAATGATGGGGCCAAAAGATACGAGTCCCAGGACATTGATGAGTGTGGCACCAAATTTGGGTTTGGCCTGCCGTTGATCTGCTGGCACTTTTTGAATCCCTTTCTCCCTTGGGTTGCATGACCTTCTACTAGTGGCTCCATGAAAACCTTTATACTTCTCTGACATTGATTTTCAGAACAACCCGAAGTTCTCTGAGACCTGTATTTCTCTAATTTGCTGGGTTTTGTTTTTTACAAGATTAATCATGGAGCGGGGAGGGAGGGGAAAAAGAGGACCTGATGCGAAGGGCTTACGTGGAGAGCAAATGCTTAGAAAATGATTAGGGCAAAGAATATACAGATGTGCTTTATACAATTGATGTATGTATATGTATGGATTGTGATAAGAGCTGTATGAGCCCCTAATAAAATGTTTAAAAAAAACCACAAACTTCCCCCAAATGATTAAGTCAGACTATGCTAATAAGGTGTAGTGGACTCTAATTCAAGGATTGCTTCATTCCACCATTCCCCTGGCTATAAGAATAAACCATTTCAGAACACCAAAAAAAAGGTTAATCATGAAGGTTACGAAATGAATTGTACCCCTGGATAATTAATTTATCAAGGTGATTAAGATGAGGAACTAGGGATTAAATTGACATTAGCCTCTAGAACAGTGGTTCTCAACCTGTGGGTCGCGACCCCTTTGGGGGTTGAATGATCCATTCGCAGGGGTCACCTGATTCATAACAGTAGCAAAATGACAGTTATGAAGTAGCAATGAAAATAAGTTTATGGCTGGGGGTCACCACAACATGAGGGACTGTATTAAAGGATCATGGCATTAGGAAGCTGAGAACCACTGCTTTAGAAGTAAGTCTATGTATGGCAGACCCAGAAGACTCTTGTCCAGGAAGATAAGGGGGAATCTGACTGGTTCCTGAAATAACACATGATGGTAAGAACAAGTTTATGTAGACAAATCTGGGAGGATAAACTGTCTCTGTTCTTGGGGGGAAAGACCCCAAATGCAAATATGTTTTATAGAGACCCTTTTAGTAAGTCTTAAAAAGGACAAAGATCAGACAAAGACAAATTGTGGTAGTTGCATAATCTCGTGTCGTCTGGAGGATATTAAGAGTGAAGGAGTGGAGTTTAGCCTGCCAATAAGGTTGATTGGAGGGCTACAGAGATAAATGGCTCTCTGGAAGCCAGCCTCCCTCTCTCTGCCTTCACCTTCCTGTTGACAAGCCATGCGCGGAGACTTGCTGAGAAAGGCCACCTTTCTGCTTTAAATTCCTGTTGAAGAGCCACACCTGGAGAGCTGGTGGAGCCTTGTGGAGACTCAAGCCAGTGCTGAGATGCTTTTACTGCCATTGGATCCACAAGACTTTATAACACTTCCTGCATTTTTTATCATTGTATGTGACTGCGTGAGTCTGAAGAAGGATTTATGGACTAGTATTGGACTTATGAACTTGATCTGGACTGGGCTGGGATGTTTTCTCAATATACAATTGCTCTTTGATATGACGCTGACTCTTTTACATAGATGTCTCTGAATTTGTTTCTCTAGTCAACCTGGCTTAACACAGAAACCATAGAGATGAAAGATAGTCAGCACATGACCATAATGGTGTCCAAAGGATTCATGACAACTGAGATAATAGACAATAGAAAACTAAGGAATTGTCATAAAAGTATGATTGGTGACAGATGAATTTATTACGTGCACATGGAGGACTGTAGAAATGGGGAAACAACTTTGACTGGGATGCACATAAATGCTGATTGGAAAATTTTATAGGATTGGTTCTAGGGCCCTCTACCTTACCTGCTATTTGATGGTCAGGGTATTTGTGACTCATGACGTTGGTGCCCTGTTACCTAATTTCCATGAAAGACATACCCGGTCAAGTCCCTGAGGGCAAGACTGCACCTCTCTGGGGAGGGTTGAGAAGTTGTAATCTTGTTCAAACACATCCAGTTTGAGGACCAAGTCATGGTCAATATGAACACGACAAACTCAACTCACTGCTATCAAGTAGATTCCAATTTATATCAACTGTATAGGACAGGGTAGAACTGCCCTTGTGGGTTTCTTTTTTTTTTTTTCAAAACACTTTTATTTTTAGTATAGCCAAAACTTCATTTATAACAATATACCGTCAGAAAGTTAATTCAAAGAATAGCACCTCTCAATGTAGTTGAAGTTTGCATCTTGCTGTAAATATGCCCAGACCCATCATGGGAGCGTTAGGATTTCACTCTGATACTATGATGCTCTTTTATGGGTAAATCTTGATCAGTGGCCGAACTGCTAACTTTTACTATTTAGCCATTTTTCTTGATCTTGCTCTCTGATTCCATACATTCCAGATTGTTCAATGGATTTGTAATAAACTTCCAAGATGAAAGGAAATTTCTTGTTCATTGTTTGTCTGAAATCTTGGCTTGTGTTCATTTTATTAAACAAAAAGTAAGCGCCAAAAACACCTGCAATTTCAGCTACTAAGACTCCTCTAAAGATCTTCTTTGCCAGTGGTTTCATAGGGTGGGCCATCCTGCGGCACGAACGTGCAGGAAGGTCCCCTTGTGGGTTTCTAAGACTAACTCTTTAGGGAATAAAAAGCCCCATCTTTCTCCTCCAGAGTAACGTGATTTCAAACTGTCGATCTTTTAGTTAGAAGCCCAACACACAACCTACTATGCTGCCTGGGCTCCTCATCATGAGCACTGTGGAGGCTGAATTTATATCAGAACTCACACTAGAGTTACAGTACCCACATTAAGCCACAAACTCCCTTCTTTTTGCGTCTACAACCAAGTGTGTTAGAATTGGGACTCTAATGTCTTTCTAATGTAAACTCTAATTGCTAGCCTCTTTCCCCTTCCAGAGCCTTCCCCTTCCCCCGGCCTGCATGTGGAAGAGTCCCTCGCACAATACACAATGAGTTTTCCTTATTTGCCTAGAGTCGCTTGATTCCCAAATAAGGTTCCATGTATAAATGCTTAGCAGACATATAGTTGCCCAGCAAGCAGCCCAGGAATCTCATTTATGGCAACTATATGGCTGCTAAGCATTTATACATGGAACCTTATTTGGGAATCAAGCAACTCTAGGCAAATAAGGAAAACGCATTGTTCGGGTAGAAACAAACTGGAAAAGCCTAGCATGTGTTTAGAAGGGTTTGGTTCAGCTTTGCCTTATGGTTACTTAGGCACCAAAAGACTGAAGTTTTGGGATACTTTTAAAGTTTTGGATAGCAGGTCACTGAGATCCAAGGTCAAATTTGATCTCCACAAGTCCTGGTGGCAGAGTGGATGAAGCACTGGGCTGCGCACTCTAAGGCAGCGGTTCTCAACTTGTGGGTTGCGACCCCTTTGGGGGTTGAACAACCCTTTCACAGGGGTCGCCCAATTCATAAGAGTAGCAAAATTACAGTTATGAAGTAGCACCAAAAATAATTTTATGGTTGGAGGGTCACCACAACAAGAGAAACTGTATTAAAGGGTCGTGGCATTGGGAAGGTTGAGAACCACTGCTAAGGTTTGTTTTACCTCCCGTTGCAATGCCCAGAGCCAAATATAAGATAGAAATCTGCTCCCCTTTTTAAAACACCAACTCTACTTTTCTTTACTTATATTTTTTTATCGTCACACTGATTCTTCAACTTACCCTGGCCCATTCTTTAGCTCTCAGATCTCTAATTTTGTCTATTATTAAAACAAACAGCAGAAACCTGAGAATGCAGGCTATCAAATGTTCATCCACTTAGGGAGGGTATGCTGGCTTCAAGGACAAGTACTCTGTTAGCTATGGAGAGGCCTCTTCCAGATGAAGGCTTTGGGCTCCAGAAAATGAGAGTTCTTCTAATCAAGGGCATAGACCATTGAAGACAAAACTCTGATGTTTTTAGAGAAGGAGCTACATAGAAAGAGTTTAATCTTTATAGTTTTATAATTTGAATAGGAAACACAACTGTGATTCCAATTCAGAAATCCAGGACTTAGATATTTTGAATGGCTTTTTGGTGAGTAAGTTTTCTATTTTGCAAAACGGAAGTGATCACATATATTTCTTTTTTCTCCCCGCAAAGATCTCTTAAAGTTATTGTGGTAAGTAGGACCTGATGCAAAGGGTTTAAGGGGAAAACAAATGCTTTGAAAATGATTAGGGCAAAGAATGTACAGATGTGCTTTATACAATTGATGTATGTATATGTATGGATTGTGATAAGAGTTATATGAGCCCCTAATAAAATGTTTTAAAAAGTCATTGTGGTAAGTATTCATAAAATTCACCATTTAAATTATGCTAATAGTCTTATGCAACCATCAATGCTAGCTAGTCTCCAAACTATGTTTTTTCTTTCCACTTATAAAATAAAAATGTTTTTGCATGTTTTAGAGGATGATCATGAGTTAACAAAGACATTATTTTAGCATAGATATATTTCAATTTATTTATTTATTATTATTTGAGAATTAATACATGTTTCATATCATTCCATAGTTCAATCACATTAAGCAGTAGTGTACAATTGCTATCACAATCAGTTTCCAAACATTCTTTTTCCTTCCTGTACTCTGAGATCATCTCCTTTTTGCCCCTTCCCCTCCCCCAAACAAACAAATCCTTATTCTACTTGCTGTCCTTATAGGTTCATCAGTCCTGGATATCATATACCAAAACCCAGAAATACATGTAACACCACTTCAACACCCCTCTGGGATAAAACCCAATATAAACACACAAAGAACCAAATAAGAAAAAAATTACAGAAAGTGCTTCAAACTATTTTTTTCACCTCAAACAACTTCTCTGCAACCCAACCCATTGCCATTGAGTCTGCTCTGACTCATGGAGACCTTATAGAGACTCTGAGGCAGTCAGGCTGTTAATATCTTCGGAAACAGAAAGCCTTATCTTTCTCTCATGGAGCAGCTGGTGGGTTGGGATTGATGATTTTGTAGTTAGTACACCAAAACTTACCTCCAAGTCTCCTTCAAATAGCCTCTAGTAATCTCTAATCTACTTTCTATTACTACAAATGTTCCTGTTCTAGATATTTCAGATAGGATCATATTTATCCTTCTGTGCCAGTTTATTTCATTTTCATTGATGTATTCAAGGTTCATCTAGTTAATACCCACTGTGTGTCAGTCTGGGTAGACGAGAGAAACAAATTCTTAGACAAACATGTATATAGGGAAGAGATTTATATACAAGAGCAGTTGAATATTGAGAAAACATCCCAGCCCAGTCCAGATCAAGTCCTTAAGTGCAATATTAGCCTATATGTCCAATGCCAATCTATAAAGTCCTCTTCCGACTCACAAAAGATATGCAATGACATCAAATGCAGGAAGACCACAGGCCAATGGGTGGGGAGTCTTGTGGATCCAGTGGTGTTGTAAGTATCTCAGTGCTGGCAGGGCTCTCCACGTGGCTTCTCCTGCTCCAGAGGTCTGGCTCCATCAGGCCCTCTCCAGGTGTTTTCTCCACAGGATGTCTCACAGGGAGCAAGCACGGTCAGTAGAGAGTCTCCAAGGGAGTGAGCCGAGAGAATGTCTCTTGCTTCCAAGGAGGAAATACAGGAATTCCCAGATCCTCAGGAAAAGGCCATGCCCATACAGAGGCCTCATTTTCCATATCCTGATTGACAGGCTAGACTCCACCCCTACACTCTTAATCCTCAATTGACACCAGATTATGTAACTACCACGCACTGCCATTGAGTTAATTTTGTGTCGTGGTGACTCTATAGGACAGGGTAGCACTCCTACGTGGGATTTGGTTCTTGGTTTGGTGGTTTCTGGTCCCGGTTTTATGGAGTATCCTAATAAATTGGCCTGATAGTCGCTGTGAGTTGGAATGGACTCCATGGCTGTGAGTTTGGTTTTCATCTTACATCCTGGTTTGTTGCATAATAACTCAGATCTTACAAGCTTTCATGAAAGCCATTCAAAACACAGCCAATAGTCTCATTTACCTGGAATGACAAGATGGAGAGTCAAGAACAGGAAAAGGAAATAAGTAGATAGCTAATTGCCCCCACAAACAGGTACTTCCTTTGCCATGAGACCAGACCTGCATGATGGCTAGTTATAGTTAGTGAATGGTTTAATCAAAATATTTTACAGGAGGAAACCTATCCAAAATGGTGGAAATACAGAGCAGAATATTAAATTCGTATGGACCCAAGATATTCTGGAACCATGCAAATAGGATGAACTTGAAATGATTTCCCTGGGAGGATCTTTAAACATGAAACCCCCAAATTCTCCTGAAATATCAGCCCCAAGTATAGCTTTAGCTTAACTCGTAAAGAATGTCTGCCTTGAGCATCTTGTGCTGCTTTAAGATCTATCTAAATGGGATCCAATTGACAACACCCCACAGCAAACTTATTGCTGTTGAGTCAACACTGATTCATAACGAAATGACCCCACTGTGAGTTTTTGAAACTATGGGAATAGAAAGCCTTGTCTTGCTCTTGAGGAGTTACTGGCGGTTTCGAACAGTTAACCACTATACCCTCAGGGCTCCTAAATTGACAATAATAGCACCTTGAAAGATTAAATCGGAAACTTAGGGACGAGCTTATGTTAATGAGTGAGGGACAACTCAGAAAGGGAAGTTGAGAACGGCTGTAAAACTTGAAGAATGTAATGCATGTCACTGAATTGTTCATGTAGGAATTTGAATGACTGTATATTTATATTGGGTATAGTCTGAACAACAACAAAAATTATGTTTTTGAAAAAAATCAATAGAGTTTTAATTTGTGTTCTAGCCCCAGGAAGGGACCAAGTAGTCTGAAGTGCAAGGAACTTTGCAAATGTCTGAATCTAGGGCTGGAACCACTGCCCTGATTTTAGAAGGTCAGGATGTCTTGACCTGTCTCAGGGTACGCTGGAGATCACGTCTGAGCTAACTTTCGGTGGTATGGTCAGTCAGAAGAAGTGGCACGGAAGTGGCTAGCAACAAGGATGACGGGGATGTTGTAAGGTGAAGCCTGGATTAATTTCCAGGTGGCAGATTGCATTCATGATGAATCCTAACATATAAGAAGCAATAACAGTTGGGTTCTCCTTGGTGTATTTGACACATTTGGGCTAATATTCCATGATCATATTTTGTTTACATATGAATTTAAATTGTTTCTACCTTTTGGCTATTGTGAATAATGCTGCAATGAATATTGGCTTACACGTACCTGCTAGAGTCCCAGCTTTCAAGTCTTTTGGGTATATAGCCAGGAGTGGTATTACTGGATCACATGGTAATTATATGCTTACATGCTTGTGGGAGAGTAAGTAATGTTTTGATTTACGGTTTGAGTTTTTATTTCACACATATTAAGCCTATGGATTATGGATAGACCACAGCATTTAACGCCAACTATTGATATCTTAGTCCTTGTCCCTGAAAATTTTGCTTAAGAGAGCGTGAGTGATGCACACACAGGGACATATTCGAGAAAGAATGTAATGACTGAGAAGTTTCATGGGGAGTGGGTTCTCAACAGGGGCTCAGCATGCTGTGCTGAGAGAGAAAGGGGATAACTCCGTGTACCTTTGTCCTGAGAGAAGGCCTGACGTGGGCAGTGGGAGACCTCCAAGATGAGGCTAATTTTCCCACATAAACTCTGGAATCTGAGGAACAAAGTGTTTTTTAGAGCTAGCTGCAGGGTTCAAAACACATTCTTTGTGCTTGTAGTCTAGAATTATGTGTATTTTACTCAAAATTGAGTATGAGATCTATGCAACTGATAATAAATGTCATACATTACCATCTCATTCATAAGTCTGTTGCCTAAAACATATTTTAACATCAGCTCTTTCTACTTCATTAGGAAATTGCTAATTCACAAATATGAATACTTCCTTAATGGAAATGCCAAGAAAAACCCACCTAAAAGCTGTCCTGGGTCTGGGACTACAAGCTAGCACATCACCCCTGTGGAACTCCTATTACAAAGATTACGACTTAGAGCTGGGCACGCAGCTCTCACCCAGCAGTGTTAGTTATTAGTCTGGGAAGCCCCTTTTCCCTCGAATCCTGCCTGAGATGCATTAAATCCACTCAGAGGTTCAGGGTGCTGTCTACCTAGCCCCGTGAGGAATGCATGTAAGAACCTTATCACAGAGGCCTGACTTTCTCTGGGACTCCATACGGGGCTAGTCTGGCCTTTCTCACTGGCAGAGAGACAGGATTCTGATTTTAAACCTTCTTTTTGTCAAGGGTGACCACAATTGAGAATGTAGACTCCAAGTTCCTGTTATTCTGGGACCCGTGTTTGAGAATCTCTCCCTTGGGAAGAGAGAGATGCTACTGAACATGATTGGCTGAAATGCCCCCCTGCCTTCCTGCCCTGCTGGCACATTTCTTGTGGGCAGCTCAGCATTCTTGCTGCCTCAGGAGTGCCCAGCGAGGTCCTCAGAATTATATAAGCTGGGAAATTCGACAATGATGAGGTGGCTCTTCGAAAGCAATCATGCGAGCTGACAAAATTTGCTAGGGAGTAGTGAGGATCAGTTAGCATTTTCTGCTCCCTAACTGGAGTGGATGTTGTCAGCATTTTGCCAACAGGTGTGAAAAAGAATGATGTGTCATGTGGAGGGCGATGTCTGCCTTCCTCTGACTTCACAAAAACCCAGACCAAACTCACTGCCATTGGGTCGATTCTGATTTACAGTCACCCTGTGGCACAGAAGAGTGTGGCTTCTGTGGGCTTTCCAAGATTATCAATCTTTGCAGGAGTAAAAAGAATCACCTCTCTCCTGAGGAGGGACTGTTGGGTTTGATCTGTTGACCTTGCATTTAGGAGGCTGACATGTAACGCACTATGCTACCAGGCAAACCACCAGGATCAGCATCAATTAGCCACCCAAGGCTGATTCCTATGAGCCTAAAGCCAGGCACGGCCCACCCTCAAGCCTTCCTGAGCAATTCTAACACCAGCCCATGAACTCTTATTTCTTAGCTGGGTACAATAATGCATGCAATGGCCACATACAACTCACAGGAAGGACTCGTGATTATGAGGTTTATTAGGGAAGTTAACAGGTTACATTTCAAGTGAGACTTGCTGACGATACAGTTGTGCAGTTCGGCTAGTCTCTTATTTGTCTTGCAGCAGGCAGATCTCTCTCTGACCTTTAGCCTCTTGGCCTAGCTGCTGCCCTGCTTCTCCAAACTCCCTGCTATTAAGTCTATTCAATAGTAACCCTATAGGACAGGGTAGAATGACCCTTGTGGGTTTCTGAGACTGTAACTCCTAACTGGAGTAGAATACTTAGTCTTTCTCTTATGGACCAATGGGCAGTTTTGAACTGATGATCTGACTTAGGCAACAAAGCATTTTTATCACTCCCAACAAATGCCCAAAGGGCTCACCCCTCCGTCATAAGCCTCAGTCCAAAGGTGCTTAGCTCTAGTTCTCATGATTAAAGTGCCCAGAGGCACTTCACCCCACAAGCCAGCCCTCAGTTTTATTTCCTCTGTGGGCTGGGAAGGCCGTCACTTTATCTCATACTTTGAGTCCTGGTTCTGCTGCTGTTTCTCTGATATCACAGCTGTCTCCTGGATCAAGGAGGCTCAATGAGCAGGGATCTTGGGGTCCAAAGGACATGCTCCACTCTTGGCTCTTCTCTCTTGCTGGTAGTGAAATTCCCTACTTCTTAATTTTAGGTTGGTTCATTTTAATACCCAGCAGGACTGGCAATTGCAGTGAACCCTGTTAACAATCACTCACAGCTGAATCATTCAATCCTGCCAGTAGCTTCCCTCAACTTCTTACCCAGACCCATAAAGACAAAGTCATTTTGTAGGAGCAACCAAAAAAAATACAAACCACAGAACAACAAAAACTGGCTAGAAAAGCCTTATTAAATAATTCATTGCATTGTGACAGATGGCCACGTATTGCTGTTGGGTGCTATGGGTACAAACAGGTCATTAAAGAGGCTGTGTTGAAAGGACACATGAGAAAGTGGCAAGTGCAGTGGCTGGAGAGAAAGAAGAAACCGGCAGAGAAACAATTAGGAGCATGCGCTGCCACCGTGCCTGGCCCAAATCCAATAATCTGTGCACTTGCATGTGGAAAGGACCTTTGATCTGAAAGGAGCTCTTACTTAAGTAGAAATTGACCTGCACAAAAAGGGCAAGTGTCTAGGAGTTGGGCTCCCTACAGACGCAGGCCAGCGCCACCAACTTCCAGTGGTTGCTCTTCTGCTTACCTGTACTTTCTTTTCAAAGATGGCACTACCCAAGGAGTCAGGAAGATGGGCTGCGAAGCTTGGCTCTTCTTGGTGAATACAGGTTTACACGGAGCCGAGTCGGTAGCTATATGAGGTCTGGAACGTGCAACTGTGAACAAAGCTGAATTCCCTTCTTTTGGGAAGGCGGAGACCCTGGCATAACTGGCCCCCTGAGAGCAGGGCAGATTTATGACTAGATGTTGAGAGCCTGATAAGGATGAGGGGATGAATCAAAAACATGGGACCCTTTTTATGGGCGCCAAAAACATTTCTCTTTACACATTTTTGTCCTTAACTTCCTGTAATCTAAGGCTTTCTACACAGAAAAAGACTCATAAATTAAAGTTCTCTCTGGATATAAACTTTATCCAAGTTCTTCCCAGTCCCTCCTAGGTTCACAAAGGTAAGTTGGAGCTCACATTTACACGGAATGAATGAAGCTGAGACTCCAGATGTGACTGATGAGAAGCAGCTGTTTTGCAACACCAGGAAGGCAGAAGCTCAGGTGTAGAATCCCAGGTGGAGGGAATAAGTGAAGGGTACTGGCCCGGGATTTGAAGTTATGAGGTTGTTCTGGCTGACTGAAAACTATTTAGGCATGTGACAGAGGTCTGGCCATAGAACCTAGGTTCAGGTTCACGTTTCCAGACTCCAGAGGCACTAGAAAAGGGGTAGCACTTCAATTCTGGAGCAAAACTTTGGAGAGGGGCCCAGGTCCGGTGAAATTCCTAACAAACTTTAAATTGATGCCTGTCTCCCACCATTTCTTCCTCCAGCCAATCTCCACTTTACCATCGAGGATCTCCCCTGAGAGTTTTAGCTGAGCAAGTTCTGTCCCTGACCAAATGTTTCAGATGGACCTAAGACTCTTGAGAGAGAAAAGACTCCACATTTCTGAGACTTTTAAAATTAGACTCAGACATGAGGCTCAGTGCAGGTGTCTAAATGAAGGCCAAGGAGCCTACAGCTCAGCTGGGACAGGGTGATGAACATGCCAAGGTCAGATGGGGCAGAGGCAGTCTAGGCCCCACCTGTTCTTCTGTAAATCTCTCATGTCCTCCTGCTGACTTCCCAGCATGACTCCTGCTTGAACAATGGGAACTGCTCCACCCATGTCTTCATTCATGTCTGAATTCTCTTCCTTCCATGTGGGAAACTTCCTTTTCCTTCAGCCTCCAGTCAGGTATAGTTTCTTTGCTGACATTTCAGTGCCCAGAGCCAAGCTGATGCTCAGTAGCTTAGGGGTTTGTTTTTTGTTTTTTGGCTCCAGAGCCTTTGTGACTGTAGCCTAGGCAGAATTCACTAGATGCTTTGACAGGAAAGAACCTTTGTTGCCTTCATCATCATGACCTCAGAAAGCACGATCCATCATTGATGGAGGAGAATTAATAAGATACTGGAAAAGTTTATTGAAAGCTATTGAGAAAGGCAACAAGCTACCCTAAAATCAAACCAAACCCACTGCCATTGAGTTGATTCTGACTCATAGTGACCCCACAGGACAGAGTAGAGCTTCCCCGTAGGGTTTACAAGGCTATATAGATCTTTATAGGACCAGACTACTTCATGGGATCAGACAGGCTGATTCTGTGGGTGGATGGTGAATTTAAACTACTGCCCTTGTGGTAGCTCAATGCTTAGCAATAAGCTAAGGCAGTGGTTCTCAACCTGTGGGTCTCGATCCCTTTGGCAGTTGAATGACCCTTTCACAGGGGTTGCTTAAGACCATCAGAAAACACATATTTCTTATGGTCATAGGAACTGAGACACTGCTCCTTTGTCCATCTTCAGGTGGGTCTGCCCACAAGCAGATATACCCACATATGAATACCCGGTGTCATGACATCATCAAGTCAACCTCATTGCATACACCCTGTACAAATACAGGGTTGATGCCATAATGTACTTATGTGGACCAGTCACACATATGTAGGGAGCAGCTACTGTGTAGAAAGCAGCTGCTGCGTTGAAAGCAGCAACACTGTTAAAAGCAGCTACTGTGTTGAAAGCAGCAGTATTGGAGGTAAAATTACACTTCATGAATTATAATTACATATTATTTTTGTGATTAATCATTATGCTTGAATTATGTTCAATTTGCAACAATGAAAAAACATCCTGCACATCAGATGTTTATATTATGATTCATAACAGTAGTAAAATTACAGTTATGAAGTAGCAATGAAATAATTTTATGGTTGGGGGGATCATCACAACATGAGAAACTGTATTAAAGGGTCATGGCATTAGGAAGGTTGAGAACCACTGAGCTAAGGCATGGGCCTATTGCTAGAGTCACACAGAGCAGGAGCCCGAGGGATGGGGACAGAAGACAGGGAGCTCCTGATAGAAGCAAAGTGAAGGATATAGGGCTCTCCCTGTAGGTCCTCACCCTGCGAGCCATCAAGATATAATGAATATTATGCCCAAACCCGACTCTGCAGTGAGGAGCACCACCAGGTCAAAGAGCTAAGTTGGGCGCATCTGAGAATGCCTCACGTCTGCAAGATGGTCAACGTGCTCCTAAGAGGACCCTCCACATATCAAGCCTCTCCACTTCTTGGTTCCCTCCCCACTGGCAAAAAAGATTTCCGGCGAGGACAAAATTCAGACCAGAGTTAGAAAAGAAGTTTGAACTGAAAGCAAGAGTTTATTGAAAGGGATACTTTGGAAAAGAAATCCAAAGGGCCCTTAGCTAGTCCAAAAGGCCAGACAAAATGTAGGCTCCAAACTTACAGTCTGCTAATGGCAGAGCTCCTACCACGGCTGTCTGTCTGGCAGGTCTTCTGCTCTTGGCTGGTCTTCTGAAGTGCACCTCCTCTTTTCACATAGGTGCACCCCAGGACTCCACACTTCATGCTCTGCCCTTGTCTCAGATCCCAACCCCAAGAGTATTCAGTGATTATGGTGGTGGTGATGGAATATGTGTGTGTGTGTGTGTGTGTGTGTGAATACCTTGTCTTTCTGCCTAACTACCCAACCTTAACTCTCTCTTCTCTTCCGTTGAAATGTGTCTTATCTGCCCTTCACCTTCCTTTGAGCCGGAGAGGTATGTATGGGAAAAGGGGTCTCCACCACTCCGATGTGTTGGAGAGGTATGTGCGGGATTCATGCCATCACCCCTTCTTCTCCCTTTGCCAGTCTCTGTCTACCTAACAAAGGCACTTGATGTGTCACAGAGGGCTCCCCTGGAGTGTTACCCCTCAGTCATCTGCTGGGGCCAGGCCCTGGAGAGTTAAGATCATTTAAGGTGTGGAGTCATCTCTTGGGAGAAAGCCTTTGAAACTTCAGGGAACGTTCAAAAGCACACACACACATTCAGACGGCCGTGACCTTTCTTGTTTGTCTTAGAGACCTCGTGTTGCTGTAACAGAAACAGTCCAGGTACCTAACAAACGTAATTTATTCTCTCATGTTTTAGGAGGTTGAAGTTCAAATTTATGGTGACAGCTCTGGGGGGAAGGCTTTCTCTCTCTGTTTAGGCGAGGAAGGTCCCAGTCTCCTGTCAGCATCTACAGGCCTGGCATCCCTTAGAGATCTTCATGAGCTTTGCGATCAATCTTTATTATTTGGATCTATGAAATTCTCAGTCCAGGGACCTGGATTTAAGCACCAGTTCATCTCCTGACCTCTCTTTCTTGATGGCAGTAGGTCCTCTCTCTCTGCTCATACTCTCTCATAAGATATAAGGTGTTGCAGACCACACCCCAGGGACATTTTCCTTATATTGAATCAGGGATGTCATGGGATTAAGGCTATTGTATCTTATACTTAATTCATTTATATCAAAGCAATGGCCTGAGTGAGGAGGTACATCCCACCCTAATCCTTGTACTGACACCCAGTGCTCTGTAACGTACTCCTTTCAGTTACACTGGGGTGCTCCACTCTCCTGGAGCCCACCTGCATGATACCCTTCCCCCAAAGTAATTAGGGTGCTGAAGCACAGCCAGAGGCATTGCGAATGTTTTCCTGCCCTCCTCCCATCCCCTCCTCCCTCCCCCCTCGGAAAGGCATCAATCTAGCAGTATATTTCAGGTAGGTTTATGTCGCTGGTGGTTTCAGTAAGCCACCTCACTAGAACTTGTAAAAATATGAAAATATCTCCAGAAGGACCCCCTTAGGGGTCTTAGGTTCCCGATTAGTGTGTTAGGGGACCCTCTGTCTGCATACAAGGAATCTCTCCCTCTCTTAGGCTTGAGCACAATCATTTTCTTACATCAGATCACATCATGGGGGGATCGTTACAAAACTACCAAATTAGGTCACGATGTAAGTGCTAGCCAACTGAGAATCATGGCCCAGCTGATCTATACCAACTCAAGCCCACTAGCACTGAGTGGCTGCTGCCTGATAGTGACCCTATAAAGACTTTATGGGGCTATAAAATCACAAGGTGATGCTCGTCCCTCAAGTGTAAACCCCATCCTAGCCTGAGGAACCAAGTCTTTAAAAATCCAGACCCATACGTCTGTTTATTAGTTCCGTTTAGAATTTCTCAGGTTTCATATCCTCACTTCAGAAAAGTTTTATTTTTTTCATCAGGATGTTTGCAGCCCAGCCTGCTTCCCTCTCAGGACTGTCTGTCTGGCTCAGATGTTCTGCCTGCCTTGCCGAAATGTACTCCATTGCATAAGAGCAAAACAGGAAACTGTTTGCCCCAGAAAGCCTCCCACTCCAGAGACAAATACAGGCCACCCAAGGCTCCAGAGGTGAAGGCTGACAGATTGAAAGAAAAGCAGATTTCCAGCTGACTTGGGAATCTCTACGCCCAGCGGGAATTGTTTCTGCTAAGCACTCTCCTGGCCTGGAGAGGAGGGATAAAAGCAAGCAGGACACCTGAGAGGCAGCCAGTCATCAGCATAATGACTTAGCTGGAATAGGGGACCCACATCCCAGTAAAAGATTTCCTCTGTCTGGGTTTCATTGCTAATCCCCCTTATTGATTTTTCTTAGAGGACACAGCTGATAAGCTCATAGCGGCTGCCCCAGTCACTCCCTGCATACCCCCCTCTTCCTATCATCCCTCACCTTTGCCCCAACAAAGGACTCTGTAAAAATGGCAGAGCTAGACTCAAAGTCCGGTCTTCCGGATTCTAAGGTCAGATTTGCCGTGCTACAGAGCACTGTTAGACTATGTGGTTCAGACTGAACAACACATTCAAAGGAGTGCAATTCAAATGATAAGGGGGCTGGAGGAATCAAGGGTGCTCAACCTGGGAAAAGGCAGATTCAAGAGGTGATTGAAGACAGCTAAAGGGTTGTGTCTGGAAAGATAACATACCCATTCTATTTGGCTCTCTAGATTAGAAACAGGAAGCGTGAATAGAGGTGTTACAAGGTTAGAGTTCCGATCAATATAATCAAGCACTGTCTAATAGTCAAAACTCTTTGAAGAAAAGAGTTTGAGCTCATACTTAAGAGTAAGCATTAACTTAAGAACAATCAGTTCTTAGAATGCAGCCCTGCTCAATACTAACCCTTACCCTCATGAAGGGGCCATTGAAGATAGGGGTGCTATAGCAAGTGTGCGGAGGAAATCAGATCATTCCTGGCTATCAGAAAGAATAGCATCTGGGATCTTAAAGGCTTGTCTTAAAACAAGGAAATAGAGGAAGGAAATAGGAGTCAAAGGACATTTATAGAGGTATAAATATAGGCATATATATGTAAATATATTAATAAATAATGATAGGGATATAGGTCTATGTACATATATTTACATGCTACATAATAACATAGGAGATGGATATTCGGCCTCTTCTCAAGCCCTCCCTCAGTGCAAGAACACTTTGTTCTAATAACCTGGCATTCTGTGAATCTCACCTTCCTGACATGATTGCTGAAGACAAAATGGGTGCATAAGCAAATGTGGTGAAGAAAGTTGATGGTTCCAGGCTACAGAAGATATAGCATCTGGGGTCTTAAAGCTTGATGTTAAACAAGCAGTCATCTAGCAGGAAAGAACAAAATCCACATGGAAGAAGCACACCAGACCGTGTGATCACAAGGTGTCGACAGGATCAGGTACCAGGTATCAGAAGATCCAAAACAAACAATCATATCAATGGAAACAAGCCCCTCTGTAGACAATTGTACACCACCTCACAGAAGGGTCACAAGGAAGGGATGAGTCAGTACCCAGGGTACAGTACACATTGATGAAGCACACACCATTCTTCTAGTGTTTTAATGTTTCCTTACCCCCACTATCATGACCCTAGTTCTACCTTACAAATTCCACCAGACTGGAGCATGTGCATTGCTATAGATAAGAGCTCTCAACACATGGAATCCAGGACAAATAAACCCCTCTGGAACAGTCATGGGAGTAGCAATACCATGAGGATAGGGGAAGGATGTGGGGGGAGAATGGCTAGAAAGGAGAAACTGATCACAATTATCAATGTATAACACCCCCCTGCCCCCACCCCCAACCTGGGGCCAAACAACAGACATGTGGGTGAAGGGAGACAGCGGACAATGTATGATATGAAAATAATAATAAGAGTAATTTATAATTTATCAAGGGTTCATGAAGGTGGGAGGATGGGAGTGCAAGAAGAGCTGATACCAGGGGACTAAGTAGAAAGATAATGCTTTAAAAATGATGATGGCAACATATGCACAAATGTGGCTGATACAACTGGTGTATGGATTGTTATAAGAGTTGTAAGAACCCCCAATAAAATGAAAAAGCAAACAAATAAACAAAGGTGAAGTGTAAGTGAAGAGCACACCAACATATGTGATCCAAGAATTGTAACTAATAAAATCCAAGACTGGAGGAGGGAATTGTATTAGAACTTAAATTTTGAGCCCTATGTTTGCAGAATGCTATGGATGGCCCCAAATCCATTTGCAATCCCCATGTGGATCAAGCTTCCAATGAATCCTCTCTGGCCATAAACCAGGGATGTGAATAGTCTTACTATCAGACAGAGAGCATTGGAAAGTGGATTAATGCAGATATCCAAACCTAAAACCAGACCCACTGCCATCAAGTCAATTTTGACTTACAGTGACCCCCAACCAGAAACCAAATCCATTGCCATTAAATCAATGTCGACTCATAGGGACCCTATAGGACAGGATAGAATTTCCCCTGGGGGTTCCCAAGATTGCAATTCTTTATGGGAGCAGAAAGCCCATCTTTCTCTCAAGGAGTGGCTAGTTTAGCACTGTTGCCCTTGAGGTTAGTAGCTCAACATGTAACCACTATGTCACCAGGGTTCTAGTGACCCCATAAGACAGAGTAAAATTGCCCTTGTGGGTTTCCAAGCCTCAACTTTCTCCCCAAACCAAACTCACTGTCATTGAGTAGATTCCAACTCACAGTTACCTTATAGGACAGCACAGAACTGTCCCTGTGGCTTTCCAAGTCTGTAACTTTTTATGAGAGTGTAAAGTTTTTCTTTTGAGGAGCAACTGGTGGTTAAGAACTGCTAACCTTGCAGTTCAGAGCCCAAGATATAGGCTGAGATAGTCAGACACTTGCTCTCCCAGTTGATTTTGCACCTGAGGAGAGTCAGGTGATTTTGTTCTGGCTAGTGAAAATGTAGTTTGCATGTTGGGCTGCTAACTGTAGGTTATCAGTTCCAAATCATCATCTGCTGCTCAGGAGAAAGATAAAGCTTTCTACTCCTATAAAGATTTACAGTGTTGGAAAGCCACAGGGGCTGTTGTACTTTGTTCCAGAGAGCTGCCGTGACTCAGCATTGCCTTGTTGGCAGTGTGTTTGAGTGAAGAACACGTAAGAAGCGTGTTCACTCTATTTTCGCCATTCTGCCTTTGGTGGTAGCCACGCTCAGCGGTGATGCCTGTTGCTAGGGCAGTCATCCTGAAGTCCAGGGAAGAGGGAAGACAAAGAGCTTCGGAAATCCATGACCTCGCAGCTCTGGAATCACCTACTGCCTTGAGCACTCCTGGCGAATAAACAGTGCATGTTTTAATGGCTTAAACCAAAGAATGGAAAGATATGCCCCATGAAATCCAGCGTGCTGTTTTTGTAAATAAAGTTTTGTTGAAACATACCAGAGCTCATTTTTTAAAATGTGGATGCTTTCATGCTACAAGGAGACCCGAGTAGTTGTGATTAACACTTTATGGCCTCCAAACAGAAGATATTTAGTACTTGGTCAAAGCAATTGACTCGTTGAGTATTTTGTTCATATCAAAACAAATGCATGCTAATTGATCCAGTAACAGCAAGACCAAAACTAAAGATCTTAAAGAATTAAATGAATCTATTCTCTCAAATAGCAATAAGGCCAAAGAGAGAAAAATTTATGGATTGATCAATTCAAAGGCTTACCAATATAATCAAATCACTTGATTCCCAAGAGGAGAATCAGTTCATTCTTAAAACTCAATTGCACCCTCAACTCACTGTTTTTCCCTGTCTTCAATTGTTGAATATTAAGTTGGGAAGGGATAAAATCTTCATAGTGGAAACATTCATTTTACGAAGAAAGGCAGCTTAGGAATGGAATTTGCCCAAACCACACAGCTTCTTAATTATTGAGGTGGACTGAAACCCTTGTCAAGCAGGGCTATTTCTGCTGCCCACATTGCCACAGCTAACCAGATGAGAAACAAAGAGTAGCCAGAAAGCCTACAATTGGCTTAGACCATGTCCAACTGGATTAAATGCAAATCCGTGTAACTATAATTTTCCCATTTTGCATAGAGTTTGAAACAAAATAAGTCACTCAGACTAGTCAACTGGGCATGTGCTAGACACAGCCTCACTATGAACGAGGCTCATGAACTGACAGGCCACCTTGGAAGTCCAGAACCCCAGCTCTGAGCCCTCATACAGGAGTAGTACCAATGATGAGCATGAAAATGATTTTGGGGGGCCAGATTTCCTACCCTTTTCCATTACAGACTGTTTTCTAACTGTGAGGTTAAATTGGATCTTAAGTTTTCTTGTATAGTTTTAAGTTGAATTTTAAGCATTTCAGTCCTGGTGGTGCAAGGGTTTAAGTACAGGGCTGTTAGCCATTTCAACCCTCCAGCAGAATTACAGTCTAGGAAACCCTATTGGCCAGTTAGGTTGCTGGGAGTCAGAATTGACTCAATGGCGGGTTTTCGAATTCATTTTGGGTAGGCTTGGCATTTCTAGAACTTGGATTTCCTCTTTGAGGTCTTGTGGAATCCCTGAGTGGGAGGAAGCAATGATATGTTAATGACCCAGTTGAGGTATTAGTGGCCTGTAAGGAAAGAATGCCCAAGTCACTGAGCAGCAGGCCTTCCTGGGGAGAGGGTGTGCTTTAGGCTGGCTGGAGCAAGGTGCTGCGTACAGATAAGGCATAAAGCCCCCATTAAAAGTTAATGAGCTGTTCAAGCCTCAAAGAAAAGCAGGCTCAATGCAGCAGCCCCTCCCCTTTCTAGGCAGTTCTGCACCACGTGGACTTCCCTTTCCCTGGGGAGGCCTTGGGCACAGAGACCAGCTGGTTTTTAACCCCTTAGGCATCTCAGGCTCTAATTAGGAGGAGCTGTTCCTTTGACCTCTTCTAGATTTTGCCTTCTCTGCTCAGCGTCTCTGGGTTACTTGCTTCCAACCACTGGAGACTGCCAAGCTTCCAGTGCAGCCACACCCTCAGAATGTTCCATGGAGGGGGACATTGTGTATTGCGGTCAATCTGAGGCAGGGAACCCTAGCATAGGGAATATCAAGCCTGCCCAACCTGGTAGCCACACTGCTAGGATCTGCCGTTGACGAGAACTTGGTATGCAGCTCTTTATCCAATGTCTGTCCCTCGTGAATAGCCTAGTGCATCCCCAGTGCCTGCCTGCAGCTTCCGCTTTTATAAGATGGGGTGTGGGAACCCTAGTCAGTAGGGACCCCTCTAGTGATCTACTTACTGGCTTGATCACCTCTATGTGCCCTCGCACTGGTCACTTTGCCATCTTAAAGTCTCATGTCTGAGAACAAGGCTGCACTGGAAGCTTTGAGGTTTCACAGAGTAAATGCTCCTGAGGCACTGAGAGGAGAAGGCAAGTTTCCAGGAGAATGGCCCCTGCATGAGAGATTCTGAGAAACTGGACGGGTTTCCAGTTTCATCTTGGTCTCCGCAGCATGAAGAGCGGGTTCCCCGGGAGTCTTTACCAACCTCATGTTATGCGTCTCTCCAGAAGGCATTTCCAGCATGAGGGCAGGAGGAAGGGATCTAAAGGGGGATATAGATACAGGTGTTGGCAAAGCTTCCTAGTCTGACGATCTTTTCCCTTAGCAGAAAAACAAGGGGCCAATTAGTGGTTCCCAAACCTCCTGGTTGTTTATAAACATTCCTCGGTGAAATGTGTTAGGAATTCAGATCCCTGAGTCCTCTTTAGGCAGATTCCATCAGAATACGGAAGTGTGCAATTCAGGAGTCTCTATTTTCACAAGTCCCTGGGCGAATTTTCATGCTTAGGAGATTTGAGCTGCATGGTAGTGTTTGCCCTGAGGTTCAGCCTAGCACATTCTCGTCCTGGGGCAGATGCTGTGATATGGATGAAAACGGGGCCGATTTGTTCTGGGCTAGATTGTCAGAGCTTTGCAGTGGATGACCTCATCTGCCCTGACTGGGGAAAGGCAGTACCACAAGTCCATTCTTCCAGCATGAAGCAAAGTGTGCCCTTGGCTGATTAGAAACAGACACAGCTGCACCTTCGCTGGGGCAGGGAGGGCCTGGTAATCTAATAGTAACCGTGATGCCAAGTCAACATTCCATCAGTGTGGCCCGAATGGGGAAGACGAGATCTTGTCACAGTCTTCAAAAGAACCAGGATCACACCACTGCCCCGGTCATTTCCCTTCAGTGAAACCGATGCGGATGTCCAGAGCTGCTTGAGAGCCCTTTATAAACATATAATAGCTCTTTGATTACCTCCCCAGTTTCTCTCCTCTGTGCATCTGACTCATGATTCAGCAAGTCCCATTTGGATCCCTGGAGAATGAAAGATAAGTTCTGAGGCCACCATGCTAGTCCAAACTCTGTCCAGCGTTTGAAGTTGTATTTGGCTTCAGAGTGTTGCTAAGGAAGACGAGTGTTCTATTCCAAAGCACATATCTTCAGGTTTGATCGAGGCCTCAGGATGTTGGGAAGCAAAGAGATCGAATGATGGCTTCCTTTTCGTTGCCTTTTGTAGAAAATAGTACAACACTCCCTTAAAAGTTGGAAATAGAGATGCCATATAAGCCAGCAATCCCTCTACTACAGAAACAAAGCACTGTGATGAGAATATATGCATGCATATGCATGCACACTCATGTTTGTGGTGGCACTGTTCACAATAACAAAAATATCGAAACAACCGAAAGGTTCATCAATGGAAGAACAGGTCACGAAACTACAACTTGCAGACAAACAAAGTGGAGTGCTATACAACATTACAGAATAATGGGTGAGCTGTGAAACACCTTATAACACAGATAACCCTGGGGGATGTTATGCTGGGGAAAATAAGTCACCACAAAAGGACAGACGTTGTCTGAGACAAATACTGTATTGTAAAAAGCCAAGAAAATGATTACACGCAGAAAGAAGCATTCTTGGATGGTAACAAGGCATTGGAGCAGGGAAGGCGAAATCACTACCCAGAGAGTAGATACGTATGAACTTGGGTGAAGGGAAAGGAATGCACTGTAAGGAAAAGTCAGCACAACATGACCAAGGCAAAGGAAGACTACTACCGAATCTTCTAATAGCACAGTATTAAAAATGGATAATTTATGAATTATTGTATACACAGGTACATATGTGGAATTACATATGGGAGTGTACTCAGGATCATACAAGGGGGCTTCAAAAGTTTGTGGGAGAAATTCCATTATCTTTTAATTATGTAAACTTTTTGAAGTTCTTCATATATAGACTTTGCAGAGCATATTTCTACATACATATTTGTAGATGCTGTAAACATATCCAGGTACATAATACAGTGTACAAGGGCAAAAGTATATAAACTTCTTAGTCATAAATAAACACATTTAGGAATGGAGTCCTTAGAGGGCTCAGGATCATAGTCTTGCCGGCATTTCTAGGTCACTGGCATAACATCGTCCACAGAGTCAATGGTTTACATCTTATTCTGGTAAGTAGTCACTGAGATTTTAAAAGTTTCTGGTTGGCCATGTAACATGCACTTGTTGGTTTATCTCCATACAGTTAAGAATAGTAAATTAAATAAAAGATGCAGTGAAATAATTAATCCAATGGACTAATGGAACACATGCAATCCAGCCTCCATGACTCTGCGACCAGAAGAACCACATGACGCCCAGCTACCACTACTGAAAAGGATCACAGAAAGAGATCCCGGTCAGGATGGAATGAAAGCGTGGAACAAAACTCAAGCTTATAACAAGATCCAATTTACTGATCTAATAGAGACTGGCTGAACTTTTTAGACGAGGGCTGTTAAATACCTTCAAATCTGGAACTGAATTCATCTGTGTGGTTCAACTTTCAACTGAATGATAGGCTTATAAGGTGAGCGGTAGCCAGGGAAGTATGCACCCTTTAGAATAATCAACCATATGAGATTACAAGAGCAGCATTTGCCCAGGGATCAAGCCCAGAAGACAGGAAAGCTTAGGAAAGAAGAATGACTGGTGTGATAGACTTTGTGTCAACTTGGCTGGGCCAGGGTCCTTAGGAATGTGGCAGTAAGGCCTCCCTAGTAAGGTGCAGCTCAAACAGTCTGATGATGTCTCCTTTGGGGTAGGAGCTATTTCATACCTATAAATAGTCCTGTGGAGGACAGGCTCTTCCTCTTTTTTTTTTTTTTTTGCTGGCCTGGATCCTGAGTCTGGGACTTGGGCTGCCAGTCCACCACCATGTGGTCTTGCAGGTTATCATTTGACTTATGACATCAGTTGAACTGGGTCTGTTATTCTGTGACTTTGCGGCCTGCTTTCTTGATAAAAATTCCTTTTTTATACCTATATGAGTGTCAATGGTTTTGCTTCTCTAGAAAATTCAGCTTAACATAGTTGACAATGGTAAAAATAGGGAGGAAGTGGGATCAGAGCTATTGCATTATGGGGAATATAATCAATTTCACAAAATAAAGTGTATATGAATTGTTAGATTCATCCACATTACAATAAAAAACCATCCACATTTAAAAAAATTTTTAAAGTATATATATATAAAATAAAAGTTTAATGTAGCCATTTAAGATACAACTCTTGGTCTCTTCCCAGCCACAGCAACTATTGGTCTCTTTCCACTCTGAAGAAATCAAAGGAAGTGTCAATGAAACAACCAAGCCAAAGGAGTAGTGAACCACACGCACCATAGTATCTATTCACCTGAGACAGAAAGAACTAGATAGTGCTCTACCACAACAGGCTGCTCTGAAGGGGATCAGAATAAGGCCCTAGGTACTCACTGCTGTTTAATTGATTCCACTTTATAGTGACCCTATAGGACAGAAGAAGACTCCCCCTTTGGGTTTCTGTGACTGTAAATCTTTACAGAAGCCAACAGACTCTTCTTTTTCCCGAGGAGCAGCTGGTAACTTCTAACTACTGACCTTTTGGCTAGCAGCCCAGCATGCAACCCACTACTCCACCAAGGCTACTTGGCAGACTGGGAGGAAAATGTAGAGCAAGATTTAAAATAATAGAAAAAACAAGTCTCCCTGGTGTGAGAGAGAACAGGGGAATCCCGGAGTCACTTTTCAAACTTGGAACAGAATCTACTTCTGGAGATCATTTTCAGCCAAACAATATGTCGATAGGTCTGTCTATCAAGGGAACGTTAGCACCCACGAGAAATGGGCTCTTCAGATCAGATTCTGACCTGAAAGGGAGAGCATTTGCCCCCAAACAAAGTTCAGGAGGTATGAAGGGCAATAGAGATGGGCGAATGGAAACTGGCTGTGCTAGTCACCTAATCTGGTGTCAATTTAAGGATTAAGAGTGTAGGGGTAGAGTCTAGACTGTCCATCTGGAGATAGCCAATGAGACTTCTGTGTGGGCAGGCCGTCTCCTGAGAATTCTGGGAAATCTGATACTTCCTCCTTGGAGGTGGAAAACATTGCTCTCTCTCTGCTACTTCCTGGGAGACACTGCAGAAGACAAGCCACATGGACACAATCAGACCTCAGAAGATGGAGAAGTCACACAGAGACCCCTGCCAGCACTGAGATGCTTACAACACTACTGGACCCAAAGACTTTCTACTCGCTGGCTTTTGATCCTCCTGCATTTGATTTTATTGCATGTGTTTCTTGAGTCTGAAGAGGACTTTATAGATTGGTATAAGACACATGGGCTAATATCAGACTTATGGACCTGATCTGGACTGGGCTGGGATGTTTTCTCAATGTTTAATTGCTCTTGTATATAAATCTCTTTCTTATACACGTAAGTGTGTCAATGGGGTTGTTTCTCTAGTCTACCCAGACTAACACACTGGGGAACCAGGGAAAAAGTAGGAAGAGTGATATTACATTGAGGGGATTACAAATAATGTCATAAAAAACATATAAACTATTGAATGGGAACTAATTTGTTTGGTAAATATTCACCCACACCACAATAAAATTTGGGGAAAGATGAGAAGTTACTGAATCTCTTGTATTACTTTAAACAGAGCTATGAGAAACAGAAGGAAGAACATTGGACTGGGGCTCTGATAAGAAATATTGCCTAGACTGGAGGATGTGCACAGGTACAGATAAGAGATAAGAGCTCCTGATACACGGAATCTAGGAACAGGAATGGGAACAGTGATACCAAAAGGGGATGGGAAAGGTGGGGAGTGGAGGGGAGGAAGAGGGAGCTGATCACAATGATCAACACATAATACCGTCCCTCCCGCCCCCGGCATGGGGGTGTTGAACAACAGAAACCATGGGTGAAAGGAGACAGTGGTCAGTGTAAGATATGAAAATAATAATAAGTTATAGCTTATCAAAAGGTCACAAGGGTGGGAGGGGGGAAGGGAGGGAAAAAAGGGGAGCTGATACCAAGGTCTCAAACAGAAAGTAAATGTTTAGAAAATAATGATGGTGACATATGTACTAATATGCTCGGAACAACTGATGTATGGATTGTTATAAGACCTGTAAGAGCCCCCAATACAATGACCTTTTAATAATAAATAAAGAAGAGAAAAGAAATTTAGCCCATATAAGGATAAGCCAGAATTCAATGGCAATGGGAACTGTGAGTAAAGGTGCCTGACAGTGCACTGGTGAAAAAGAATACTGGGTTGCTCACTGAAAGGTCAGTGGGTTGACCACTTGTAGGTCTGCATGAGAAAAGACTTGATCTACTCCCATCAAGATGACCAGCAGTTCTATTTTGTTCCCAAAGGGCATCTACCGTGTTTCCCCGAAAGTAAGACATCCCCTGAAAATAAGACCTACTTACAATTTTGCCTCTCGCTGAAATATAAGGCATCCCCCTGAAAATCAGTCCTTCCCCAAAATAAGGCCCCTGAAGCTACCTTAACTCTGGACTCTGTACCGTAGTGGCAGGCGCTGCTGCGCAGCTCACTGTTGGCCGCAGCGCAGCTGGAGCAGACAGCAAGTGTGAGGTCTCTTTTAATAAAACAATAAATGTGTACCGTATTCTTCTTCATGGAAAAATAAGACATATCCTGAAAATAAGACCTAGCGCATCTTTGGGAGCAAAAATTAATATAAGACACTGTCTTATTTTCGGGGAAATAGGGTACGAGTCAGACTCCCCTTGGCAGCGCCCGGCAACAGCAGTGCTTTGCTCCTCCCTTCAGTGATCAGAAGTACTTCAGAAGGGGAGGCCCGGGTCAGACGAAAATTATGTCCACACTTCGCTGCTTATCCTTCAATCTGGAGGTTTCCATCCTTGATTCGTGCATTTGTTTGTTTACGCACTTTCTTATTTATTTTGCTCTTCTGTAGACACATGAGTCTTCAGGGCCATCATTTTCCAATAGCAAATCAATTTTCACAGATGATGAACTCCTTAGACTAGAGAGTAGAACCCACGTGTCTGAGAGTAGAACTCCGTTTCCATTGGCTGGAAGTGTAGAAATTAATCGCCAAGCTCTTCCATGGCACCTCCGGATGGACTCAAACCGACAGACAACCTTTTGTTTAGCAGCTGAATGCTTACCTGTTAGCGCCACTTATAATTCCCTATAATATATTATTTTATTCTTAATTATTCTTTCACATATAAATTATGTTTCAAAAAACCGAACTCTCCGCCATTGAGTCAATTCTGAGTCATAGCAACACCTGTGGGTTTCTGAGACAATAACTGTGTATGGGAGTAAAAAGCTGCGTCTTTCTCCTGAGGAGCTGCTGGTGGTTTCAAATTGCTGACCATGCAGATCGCAGCCCACCATGGAACCTAATGGTCAGCGATCTAATTTATATTCTTATTATTAATTTATATTTTCATTATATTATAGTTAGAGAGTATAGGATCAACATTTCTTTTGTTACCTATTTTTCTAATTAATGTAGCCAATAAGTGGTAGAAACAATATTTGAAATCAATGTTTTAGGATCCCCCTGATCTATGCTTACCTTTATGCTAAGATCAGTGAAACAATAGAAATAATTAATTCGAACGTAAGCAAAAAGCATACTATTTTCTTTTCATTTCTTTAAAAAAAACTAACTCCTGATTTCTACTTCCTCAGATACTGATAACCATTAATCTACTTCTGTTCCTGTGCATTTGCTTGTTTTGGTTAAATATGTTAGAACATACTATAGACACAAAATAAAATAGGCAAAAAGGACAGGTATCACACAATATTTACCCTTTTGTGGCTGGCTTATTCACTCAACATAATGTTTTCATGGTTTATTCATGTAGTAACATACCGGTATATTAAAACTTAATTATTATTAGGCTACTGTGAATAATGCAGCAATGAAATTGGTAGACAAGTATCTGTTTAAATCCATGCTTTTCCTTATGTTGGATACACAGCCACGAGTGAGATACTGGATCACATGTGCCAGGGATTGAATTGTGTCTCCACAAAATATGTGTCAGCTGGCTGGGTCATAATTTTTAGGGGTCTAGCAATTGTGTAATTATGTAATGTGGCACCTATGTGATAATTCCCCTGATGGGATCTGAGGTAATAAAACAGCAAAAGCATTGAGTGGGGGAGGCAATATCATCACAAATGCGACGATAAAGGGGGGAATTCCTTGGTGTATGGCCTGTAGTACCTTTTACTCCACAAGATATGAAAGGAGAGAAAAGTGAGGAGAAATACTAGGGACCTACTACCATCACAATAGAAAAGCCAGGAGCACAGTATGTTAATTTATACCCAAGTCTCTGCAGGGGATCCTGCTACATCCATGGGAAGATAGATGCTGAGACTAATGGAAATCTCTAATGAATGCCTGGCATATAGATGCTGAAAAGGGACAAGCATCTTTTTCCTAAATTGTGAGACAACAGAGAAGGTTTTTCCAAAGAACGGGTGCCATGGATTTGAACTTCTTGCCTCTAAAATATTAGAGAATGAACTTGTTTGCTGAGGTCATGGTTACTTTGTAGTTAGAGCAAGGCTAGAGAGCGAATGAAATATGATTAACTTTGGGTCCCTGGGTGACACAGATGACTAAGCACTTAGCTATTAAACAACAAGCAAGCAGCTCGCATCCACTCAGAGGTACCTTGAAAGAAAGACCTAGAAATCTACTGTTGAAAAATTATCCAATGAAAACCAGATTTTCATTGGAGAATGTTTCTGTGGCACATATGGGGTTTTCCTGAGTCCCAAATGACTCACAGAAGTTGGATACTGCTGCTGCTGATTGTAGTAATTGTATATTTTACTTCTTGAGATGAACTCAAACTGTCTTCCAGAGTGACTGTACCATTTTCAGTTACTATAATTTCATATAGGAGCCCTGGTGGCATCATGGTTATGTGTTGGGCTGCTAACTGTGAGGTTAGCAGTTCAAATCCACTGGTTTCTCTGAGTGAAAAGATTAAGGTTTCTACTCTTGTAGAGCGTTGCAGTGTCAGAAACCCATAGGAGCAGTTCTGCTCTGTTCAGTAGGGTTACCAGGTGTCAGAATTGACTTAATGACAGTGAGTTTGGCTTGGTTTTATCAGTTCATGTGCATGTGAAAGCTGGACACGGAATATGACAGGAGAAGAACTGATGTGCTTATATTATGGTGTTAGCAAAGAATAGTATGTGTCCCATGGACTGCCAGGACAATGAAAGTTCTGTCTCAGAAGAGTGTTTGCTTGGAAGCGAGATGTGAGGTTTCTTTCACGTAGTTTGGATATGTCATCGGGACCCGTTCCTGCAGAAGCACATCATGCTTGGAAGTAGCGTGCCAGGGAAAAAGAGGAAGACCTTCAGTGAGATGGTTTGAGTGGCCGCAACACTGGGCTTAAGTGTAGGAATGCTTGTGAGGATGAAGCAGACTTGGGCACCGTGCCGTCCTGTTGTACATGGAATCACTGAGTCAGAAGCAAGTGGCAGGCAACAACAACAATCTGCCCTGGATGAGGGCTCCACTTTCTCCACATCTTTACCGACACTTTCTTTTCTTTCTTTTTTTAAAGCTTTTCTGCTCAGAGCAATCCTAGTGGGGGTGAAGCGCTATTTCCTTAGAATCTTGGTTTGTATTTACTTAATGAGCGGCAATGATGAGATTTCTTTTATATGCATATCGACCATTTCTATATTTTGAACTATTTATTCAAGCACTTTGCTCATTTTAAAATTTGATTGTCATTTTGTTGACTGGTAGAAGTTCTTTATATATTCTGGGTAGGAAAGCTTTATCAAATGTATTTTTCCAAAAATTTCTCCCAATTTTGGCCATTTTTAATTTTGACGAAAGCCGATGTATATATTTTGTCCTGTTTTGGTTCATGCTCTTTTGTCATTCCTCAGAGCCCATTGTCAAAAGCCAGGTTCTTCAGCATTATTCCTCTTTGCCCAACAGTCGTATGTTTTCTTTTTTATGTTTAACTCCTTGATCTCTTTTGTATATGGTATGAACTCACTGTCCAGTTACATTCTTTTGTATGGAGAAATCTAATTGTGCCAGCACCATTTGTCGAAGAGACGATTCTTTCCTCATTGGATAAGCTTAACACCTGCAAAAATAATTTCTTTGTGAAAGACCAATACAAGACTGGGGTGACCTCATAGAGAGGCTTAGGAGAGGAGATAGGTTAATTAGGGTGTGAGGTAGTATCGATGAAGAACACAGCTTTCCCCCAGATCCTGGATGCTTCCTCCCCCCAACTACCATGATCCGAATTCTACCTTGCAGGGCTGGATAGGACAGAGGCTGTACACTGGTACATATGAGGGTTGGAGATACAGGGAATCCAGGGTGGATGATACCTCCAGGACCAAGGGCGTGAGGGACGATGCTGGGAGAGTGGAGGGTGAGTGGGTTGGAAAGGGGGAACTGATTACAAGGAGCCACATGTGACCTCTTCCCTGGGAGAGGGACAGCAGAGAAGGGGGGAAGGGAGACCCCGAATAGGGCAAGATATGACAAAATAACGAGGTATAAATTACCAAGGGCATATGAGGGAGGGGGGAAAAGGGAGGGAGGGGGGGGGGAAAGAGGACCTGATGCAAGGGGCTTAAGTGGAGAGCAAATGCCTTGAGAATGATTGGGACAGGGAATGTATGGGTGTGCTTTATACAATTGATGTATGTATATGTATGGATTGTGGTAAGAGTTGTTGGAGTCCCTAATAAAATGTAAAAGAAGAAAAGAGAAAAAAATGATTAGGGCAAAGACTGTACAGATGTGCTTTATACAATTGATGTATGTATATGTATGAACTGTGAAAAGAATTGTATCAGCCCCAATAAATTGTTAAAAAAAAAAAGACTGGGGTGAATCAGGTGGAGATTGAAGGCGCCCCAATGTTCAACTTTTCTAAAATGCTGCGCCACTCAATTATCCCTGCTATCAGCCGCAAGTCCGCTCTTTGGTACATTTCCTCCTGTCTCAGGGTTCCTACGTTTGTTGTAACATCTCACAAGACTCACGGACCATTATGGAAATGGTTCGTGTGATTTTAGACGCTGGCAAGTCCCAGGTATGAAGTTCAGAACTTTATCTAGAGCAGTGGCAGGGAAGGCCAGCCCTTGGGCTGTCCTCTGAAAAATCACCAGCTAACATTGCACATCTCAACAAAGAGAAGCAGTTCCAGCTGACACATTAGTGGTTTATCAATGAAATATTTGACCAAATATATTGCCAGTTAATTTTTCAGTTGATAATTTTGTATGGTCTTTGAATGTTATAAATACCCAAATGGTCCTTGGCCTAAAAATGGTTCCCCTGATACACAGGAACCTCCTCACTGATAACAAATAGGCACAGTTGATTCACAAGGCTATAAAAACTAATGAATTAGGTCATATGTTAGTCTGAGTAGACTAGAGAAACAAATTCAGAAACACTCATATGTGTATAAGAAAGAGGTTTATGTATAAGAGCAATTGAATATTGAGAAAACATCCCAGCCCTGTTCAGATAAAATCTATAAGTCTGATATTAGCCCATATGTCCGATACTGATCTATACATTCCTCTTCAGACTCACACAACAAATGCAATGAAACCAAATGCAGGAAGATTGCAGGCCAGTGGGTGAAAAGTCTTGTGGATCCAGTGGTAGTGGAGGCATCTCAGCTCTGGCATGAGTCTCCATGTGACTCTTTCAGGTCCAGGGTTCTAGCATAGCTCCATGTGTCTTCTCAACAGGAATATCTCACAGGGAGTGAGTATCTTGCCTCCAGTGAGCTATTTATCTCCTTAGCACCTCCAGATGAGGTCATCAAGCTGTAACCTGGTTGACAGGCTAAACTCCACCCCTTCACTCTTAATATCTCACATTGACAACAGATTATGTAACTACCACAGGTCAGGGGATAGGTTGTTGGCATAAGTCCCCAAACTGAAAGTCAGATGGAGGCAAGTCAGATACAAGATCCAGAGCAAGACAGCAAACTTGCCAAAGCTACTCAGAGCAGCTACGGAGTCATGAACTACCCCAAAGTGAAAGAAGATCTCACTTGCTTAGCCAAGCACATGCATATCTGGGGCTTCTGTCAAGAGGGCTAATAGAAGCCAGTGCCAGCATCCTTTTTGTGAGGTAAACTGGTGCCTAGTGCTCCTTATTGATGACTCAGATTATTCACATGCACACTGTCAGTCAGGAAGGGGACGGCACAGAGGTAGTATCTTGTGACCTCTAGGACCTTCGTAGAGGTAGTTGGCCTTCTGACATCAAAAGTCAAGTAGCAGACATGCTGATCACTTCAGTCCTATTTACATGGGCCAGGTCTAGTTTTAGGCATTTCTGTGTTCTCAGCCTTGTACTGTTCTCAATTAAGCAGACAGCCTTCAGTTTGCCCACTAAGGGACCAGCTTAAAGTTCAAGGTAGTTCTTGTTTTAACATACACTATAACCATAGACGTAGAGGCTAGGATTTATAATACAGCACTACTTAGAGGACTTTTACTAGAAGAGCTATATTAAGGCATTAACTACATCACAGCACCCTTTCAAACATTAATTGGCTGTAAATGCAAGAGTCTTTTATTTTTATAGCAAAGATTTAAAAAAAAATCTATACATAAAAGAGGTGATATTGTTAAAACTGTAAAAACAAAATTCAAATAACAGTTAAGTTAAAGCCAGAAATCTCATGCTAGCTTACAGGCACTCTATATTTTTAAAAGATACTTTTTGCAACATGTTGTTCATTGTGTCTTAGAAACTGCTTAAGAGTCCAAATCCCCAAACCCACCGCTCTCAAGCGGATTCTAACTCATAGTGACTCCACAGAGAGTGTCCTTAGGGTGTCCAAGGAAGCAGACTGCCACATCTGCAGAGCAGCTGGTGGATTTGAACTGCTGACCTACCAGCAGCTGTGTGCTTCAAACACTGCACCACCAGCATTCGTCACTTAACATTAGACTGATTGAAATTGGAAAATATTTTCCTGCTCGAACAAGCCACTCTTGTCTAGTTTACGGAGACAGAAATGATTTCTTCATTATTTTTCGGTAGTTCATAGCATCCCAGGGAGGGCCAGAGGCTTGGATGCTACCTAGCAAGGAATAAGGGAGTTATGGCTGTGTGACCAAGGACAAAGGGTCCAGGCACTCTCAGCTGCTCTAAGACACAGCTCAGTTATTAGTGGAGCCAACAGCACAGCATGTGGAAAGAACCCCTCATCTGGTGGCAGCATGCACAGCTTCCGGCTCCAAGACGTCACTTGAGTTGTCATCAGGATTTTTGAAGACTGATCTAATAAATAAATATAAAGATGTAGTGTGAAGCCAGACTACACAGGGTTGAAGGGAACAAAGTGTCCATTGTATAGCAGAGATTCTTTCTAGGGAATCCAACTGGGAAAATAGCTGTTTCAGCTACATGTGCTGGCTGGGATGACTGAGAAACCAGGAACTATAAAATGAAATACAGTTTGTAGGTGAACCATATGGAATTTCATGGAGTAGGGGAGAAATCAGTTATTGTACCAAGTCTAGTAAGGCAGGCGTCATGGGGGTGGGGAAGCCATGAACAATCAACCGTGCAGATTGAAATGGGAATTTTCTCTTGGGAAGGCCCATTCCCCAGGAAAGGAGAGGTTATAACAAATTGAGAGCAAGGAAATCTCTCGTGGAAAGAGTAATGTTCACATTTGCATGTTAAACGGCTCTGGGCCTGCTCCCTAAGGCTCTGGGGACTGCTGTCAGAGGCTGAAATTGGATTTTCTTCGGCCCACAGTTTACTGTCATTCAGAAGCTAGAGGCCCAAGGAGAGCCTTTCACAGAGTTGGTGCTTAATAATGATTTGTACGGAATTCAATTTTGCAAACTGGTTTCTTGATCACCTCTTCCTAACTTCTTCCTTCCCTCCTCCCACCTCCTACTCTCCTCTCTGGCACTATGAGAAGGCTCTCCTGGGCTCTCTTGGTGCATATTTTGAATTTTGTGCAAGCTACCAGGGTAGGTTTTAGTAAGAGAAAAAAACAAACCACCGGAGAGCCTTGTTTAGATCATGTTCGGTTTTATTGCCCGCACCCTGTCCCACCCTCAATGCTTTAGATAAACAGGCTCTGTCCTTAGAGCTATTGAGTTTGCCAACTTGATTTTAGCTGTGATGACTTGCCAAAAGTGTCAATTGTCCCTTCACTGACTCCTCTGGGGGCCTTGGTATCCATCAAAGACCTGTTACCTCAGGGAGCCATCTGCATAAGCCTCTGTTTGCTGCTTTGTCCTCCTAAATGACTTCTGAGACTCCTGGGGCTGCCTTCCTCTTCATGTCTGTCCTGGCCCTACCACTCACACCCCGCCGGCCTCAGTCTTTGTCCATGGCGCTGGTTCAAAGTGCCTGTTGAGCCCAGTCTTTAAGTTTTGGTTCCATTGAATAGGTGCTCTGTGCCAAGCACTGCTACAGGCGGGCCAGCAGGACCAAGCACATACACACCTTGGCTTCCATAGAGCCCACCTTCTAGGGTCGGAGCAGACAGACCATGAGCTTATAAATAACTGAATTTTATGTTACACAGTGATGTGTGTTTGGGATCAAACCAGAAAACTGAATAAGGAGATTCATGAGTGCTGGGGTAGGGGGAAGTGGATTTACAAAGGTGTGTTCAGTAGAGTCTTGCAACAGAAGAAAGCTACTAGAAGTGTCTGAAGAATGGCTGTAGGGTACGAGAAAGAGAAGATGCAAGAATGGTTCTATCATCCAGCCTGAGGCACCAGTGGCAGGACACAGCGATTTCTTTCGAGATGAAGAATTGAGGCAGAAGGTAGGCTAGGGGCTTGTGGGAGGAAATGAAGCAATACATTTTGGATAATATTAATGAAAACTTTAAAGGTAGATAGTGGGAAGGAAGAGTAGGGAGTGTAAGTGAAGAGGCTGACAATAAAAGGGGATTCTGCCTAGATACCCAGGGGAGGGGGCAGGTGGCTGTGGAGGATGAGGACTGGGGATATGTGTACAAGAACACACAGTGTTCATGTTTTCCAGCTGGATGGGGCCCAGCTCAAGTTGACCAGTTCATGCTGTGCGGATCCAATGGCGGTGGCTGCGTCACAGGGATCATTCTGGTCTGAACTTGGCTCATCAACAGGAAGGTGAAGGCAGAGAGAGAGAAGGAGGTTCCAGGACCCTTCTTATGAGAAGGTCACATCCACAAGGAGGCATCATCAGGCTGTGACCTCATTGACAGGCTAGATTCCACCCCGACACTTTTATATCTTCAAGTTGACACGAAATTATGTAACCACCACATAAGGTGTGGGAGTGGCGGAGCAAAGGAAACTGTCATAAAGATATAATTGGTGGCAGATCAATATATCACAATTACAAGTGGGACTGGAGAAGCAGGCACAAGACTATGATTGGGGCACATACCCTGTTAGATAGAAGGGCTTACAAGATTGGTCCAGGTGCAGTGGTCCTCAACCTCTGAGTTGTAACCCCTTTGGGGGGGGGTCGCATGACCCTTTAACAGGGGTAACCTGATTCATAACAGTCTCAAAATTACAGTTAAGAAGAAGCAATGAAAATAATTTGATGGTTGGGGGGCATGTCACCACACATGAGGAATTGTATTAAAGGGTCGCTGCATTAAGAAGGTTGAGAACCTCTGGTCTAGGGCCTTCTGACCCATATAGTCAGGGTAAGACTGATAAGGCATGATCATGACTATGTGACCCCCCTATACTGTCCGCAGTATGTGACTTCCATCAAGGACACACCGAGGCAAGCTGCAAAGAGAGCAACTGCCCCCTGTCAAGCCTGGCCAGAGAGGGGTAGAGGCCGTCGATTCTCCGAGGCATTCTGCCTGAAGGTGGGACTATCTACACCCTTGCTTAACGATCAGACAGCATTCCATGGAGGCTCCATCGATGTGGGGACTCTGAGTAAATGGAATTTGGCCCGCCACTGCCACCGATAGTCTTGCAAACCAAGGTGCTCAGGATTCAATCTCCAACATACTTGCAATCAGACACTCAGCGCCAGTCCTGGCCTCACTCACTGGGCCTTGAAGTGGCCGTGTCACTCAATTTTTGTGTGCTTTTTCCTCTTCTGAGGAGACAAAGGAACAAGGGAATGCTCACTCTGCCTGATTTTATAGTGACCTTTGAAGCCACAAATATATGTAAGAAAACACAGAGTCGTAGACCACTGTACCAAGTAAGACCTTTTCCCCACTTCTTCATTTGGGGGAAAAAAAATCAAAACAAGCAAACAACAACAACAGCCACAAAAACCAAACCCCGAAGTCAAAGAATCCCACAGCAAATACTTGAATCATACATGCTAATGGAATTGATTGATGACATTTAAACTATGACTCCCTTTAAGCACTCCTAATTCCACTCCCTTGTTCCCCCCTCTCTCAAAGGAAGACACTGTAATACACGTCATGCATTATCATTTTACCCCTTGCTTCTATTATGCTGCTGTGAGACATGTTTTGAGGTATTACTGGCGCATGAGAGCTTACGTTCCACAGTACTTGGTTGGTGGCAGTCTGCAGTCTACACAGGGGCCCTAACTCCATTTGGAGTCTTGACATAAATTCGGATGCCATTTTTGTTTTTTGTGTTACTTCCCCAATCTTTGCTGTCCATCAAGCCAACCATGGGGCTGTGCTTATTCAGACAGGTCCAGGCAAGACCAGGGAAACGCAGAGTGTGCCCGCAGGAAGAATGCACTTGAAAGCGAGCTAAAAGGCAAACATGTGTTTCCATAAAGTGGTCAGGACTTTACTGGACATGTCCTTAATCATTTACTGGAAAAAGAAGCTAATCAGACACGTGTTATCTGAATGACGGTAACGATTGGGTTCCTGGGATTGTCTTGTGACTCTGTGACTCGGGGTCCTATGATCATGAGTCATACCCTAACCACCCGTAGCTAGGTAATTAAAACCCCAGAAGCCATCCTATCACCATTCAAACCTGCAATTACCTATGCGCCTCCATCACGCTCTTTTTCCTGATTCTGTAATCTGGACTCTGACAGTGATGAATTGACCTGTCACCAGCCCTGGTCTTGTGATGATTTCCTTTTTTCCTCCGTGCATGCAATGACAGCTATGACGGTGACTCAGAGGATTCTACTGACCTCTCTATTAGGTACACGTTACAGTTTCCCTCATGCAGATGATTGTCTTTGTTTTGGTCTCCATCCTGTTTAAAGTTCAATCGAAGGGTCTCTATAAAATGCTTTTGAGTCAGGGGTCTCTTCCCCTGGTGCACTTGCTCAGTGGCAGGATTCTCTTCTTCCACGCAGAGACCCTCACTTGATTCTCAGCCAATGTACTTCATGCGCAGCCTCCCCCCATCTGTCAGCGGAGCCTAATGGGCTGTTGTGATGCTGAAAAGTGTCAGCAGAGCTTCCAATCAAAGCCGAACCAAGAGGAAGGCCGTGAGAATATACTTTGGCAAATCAGCCAATGAAAACTCTGGATCCCAGCAGTCCAGTCTAGCTGACTACGGAGATGGTCTAGACCCCAGCAGCATTTTTCTCATGTGGTACAAGAGCTGGTGGTCAATTTGAAGGTAACTAACCATAATAAACATAGTTTGAATATATTGTTTATGGAAAATATATCAACAATACAATTGTTGTTTTAAAAAAATGAGCTAATTAATTTCCTCAGCGGCCTTTGCACATAGGCTTCTCTGTTCTGCACTCAGGAGAAGGTAATTGTGTCCTGCTAGTTCCTCCAGTCAGACAGTGCTGTTTATCTAGACCTGACCTGCTACACTGGCCTCCTACCTACCGTATATACTCGTGTATAAGCCAAGTTTCTCAGTACAAAACATGTGCTGAAAAACTGGGGTTCGGCTTATACACGGGTCAGTGTAACATCTCACTGGTGCCCTCCCGAGGTAATGCTGACACTGCAGGGCTTTGAATGTTTGTTTACTCACATCTAACCAATCAGAGCCATCCTATGACGTGATGGCTCCAATTTGCAGAAGCACCTGTAGTGATTCACTTACGCCAGCAGCTGAACTGGTAAGGATGTGTCTGTGGCTGCGCTGAACTGGTAAGGATGTGTCTGTGGCTGCCCTCCGTCTCTCCCCTCTGGTCTCTGTGTCAATTCACATCCTGCATCTCCCACCCACACGGACTCCCCCGCTCTCCCCGGCTAACACATCGTGTTTGTGTGTGGGGTGCATTATCATGAAAGTTCTTTTTCAAAGTTTTGGGTTTTTTTAAATTAGAAATGGATACTCTTGAACCAAACAAAAACGCTGGTCATATGAGGCTGGTTTCAAAATGAATGTTGTTCTCAAGAGCAGAAGAGAGCAATAACAGTATTGCAAGTAGGGAATTCTGTGTTGGTGAAAAGCAAGTGGCGGAAAATAAAGGCTGATATGGAACAGATTCCAAAAGCTAAAAAAGCTCATTGTGGTTTAACGTCTTTTTATGGGGCTTCAGAGAATGAATTGCATAAATGGGCTATGGAGTGTCGTCAAAATGGTTACAGCATAACCCGCATGGGAATCTGCATAAGTGCTCTTTTAATGGCTAAGGATGACAAATATAAAGCATCAGGCATTGAAAAATTTGCTGCGTCAGCTGGATGGTGTACCCACTTCATGAATAGGTTTGGCCTACTATGTTTGAGACAAAGAACAAAGATTTCCCAGAAATTGCCACAAGACCTTGAAGAAAAAATTTTGTCGTTCCAGTCATTTATTATAAAACAAAGAAGGATTTATAATTATGACCTGGCAGATATTGGGAATATGGATGAAACTGCCATGACTTTTGATCTTCCAAGCAACAGAACTGTGGCAAGTTTAGGAGGAAAAAAATCCATTTTTCTCAAAACTACAGGAAATGAAAAAAACCACTTTACAGTTGTTCTATCATGTTTGGCTAATGGAACTAAGCTGCATCCTGTCATTATTTTAAAAAGAAAGACCTTGCCTAAAAAGATCAATTTCCCACCAAGAATTACTGTGTGTGCAACGTTAAAGGCTAGATGGATGAAGACGGAACGAAAAAATGGCTGGAAGAAATTTGGAACCGATGACCAGGACCAGCCTTAAAAAAAAAAAAGCCATCATTACTTGTTTGGGATATGTTCAGAGCCCACCTATTGGATGACATAAAAAAATTGGCAAAATGTAATAAAGTTACTTTAGCCATTATTCCATGTGGGCTTACATCTGTACTGCAGTCTCTGGATGTATCTTTGAATAAGCCTTTTAAAGACTGTGTGCCAAGGATGTGGCATGAATGGATGTCATCTGGTCAAGGCTAACTAACAAAAGGAGGAAATCTCCTGACATAGAGTTAATAGCAAAGTGGGTTCGAGATACATGGGAAGACATTCCAGAAGACATGGTGCGACGTGCCTTCCAGAAATATCGTATTAGTAATGTTACGGAAGGCAGTGAAGACTGCGCTTTGTATGAAAATGACAGCAATGATGGTGATGACAGCAATCTCAGTGAGGACAGCGTCTATGATGACCTTACACCAGCTGAAGTTCTGCATTGGGATATGGATGATGATGATGAATCCAGTTTTGAAGGATTTTAACTCTTTACATTTTAGCTTGGTTGCTGATTGAGCTCAGGGAACAAGTACTCTTAAGGTATCATTGTTGATACCTTATTATTTTTGTTGAAACTATTTTCCACTTACTGTGCTGGTTTACTAATGTTAAATGACTTGTCCTTTTATTTATGTTTTTTATTTAAAATAAATATTTAAACGCATTACCCCACTGATGTCTCAATTTTCAGTAATTTTATTTTCACTTGTTTTGATTTTTGAAAGTCACCAATAACTTCTGCATTTTCCACCCTAGGCTTATACTTGAGTCAATAGGTTTTTCTGATTTCCTAGGTAATAATTAGGTACCTCGGCTTATACTCGGGTTGGCTTATATTACAGTATATACGGTAGTTTCCCTGCTTCCCATTTACCCATACAAGTGGTTTTTCTGTGAATGAGAGTAATAGCTTTCCTTCTCTGCTCAAAACCTGCTCTATCTTTTTGTTTTGCTCAGAGTGAAAACCAGGGCCTACCTCTGGGCCCTCATTCCCTCTCTGACTTTGCTGGTATTCCCGGACCACCCATGCTCCTCCTCCCCGCCAGCCCAGACAGCCCCTATTCTCTCTGCCTGGGATGTCTGTCCCAGATGGTGGGACCATCATGTCTTTCACATCTCTGTGCTGATGCCCTTGAACTAGTGATCACATCTGAAAGCCCTGTGGACAAAAGAGTCCACTTATGCTTTTTATATTGCTCTTAGTTACACATCCCTTTCCTAGTTGCTTTGCTTATTGATGCATTTAATCGTCATTCACCTCTCTCTCCGCCTACTAGATTGTACTCTCTATGAGGATAGGGGCTTTGTTTCATTATAGCTTTGCTGTAGCACTTAAAGATAGCAATTGCTCAATAGCATTTATCAAATAAGTGAATGAAACCATACAGATACTTCTGTAACTTTCTTTCCACCCGCTCTTGTATGTTAGAGATGCATTTATGTTCATACTCACAGATCTGACTTATCACTGTGACTTCTGTCTGCCAATCTATTGTGTAAAAGTGTACAGTGTCCATGTTCCTCGCGATGGGGATTTAGCTTTGCGTCCATTTATCCGTTTTGTGTTGATCACCCCTTCATTGTATGTTTCCTTTCCCTTCGTCCAAACTGATGCGTATCTTCTATTTAGTTAGCGATTTTCCCTCCCCTCCCCTGCCTCCCATCTCAGGTAACTATTAAATAACATTTCTTTCTGTGCATAAACTTTTTTTTGACTTTTTATAATAGTGAATTCATGTATTTGTCCTTTTGTGGTTGATTTATTTTACTCAGTATAAAAAGGAGAAGGGCAGGGAAAAAGAGAAAGACTCTCAAGATAGATCGGCACAGTGGCTACAACAAGCAAAATAACTCTTATGAGGATGATGTCAGATCAGGCAATGTTTCGCTGTATTGTATTATGAGTTGAAGCTGACTTGAAGGCATCAAACAACAACGACACCAACTACACTCAGCAGAATGTCCTCCAGGTTCATGGGCTTTTCATTATTCTTTAATGTTCATAGTATTCCATTGTGTGCATGAACCATGCATAGTTTGTTAATCTAGTCATCTGTTTATGTGCACTTAGTTTATCATAATACCGCAATGAGCATATACCTACTCATGTTCTTTATCTCTGTAGGAAGCACACCAAATAGTGGAATTGCTGCATCAAATGATATCCTATTTACAATTTTTTAAGGAGACACCATACTTTTACAGTGGTTGTACCATTTTCCAGACCCTACAACAGTGTAGGAGAATTCCAGTCTCTGCACATCCTCACCAGGATTTGCTATTTTCCTCTCTTACCGATCTTTGCTGTTATTATTAGGGTAAGATGATATATTGTTTTTATATGAATCTCTTTAATAGCTAATGATTGCAAACATTTCTTCATGTGTTTGTTGGCTGCTTGAGTGTCTTCTGTGGTGAAGTGTCCGTTCATATTCTGGGCCCCTTTAAAAATTGGACTCCTTTTACCTTTTGTTGTTGATGTTGAAATTTCCTAAAAAATATTAGAGAACAATCTCTTGTTATCTATTTCATTGCCAAATATTTGTTTCCAATATGTAGGTTCTCTTTTGCTCTTTCGGAGAAATCTTTTCATGTGCATAAGTATTTAATTTTTAGAAAGTTCCAGGTGTCTATTTTATTTTTTGATGTTTATATATTTTTGGCTGTGTTTGATAGCCTATACCATAAAGGAAAGTGTGATAATTAGGTCTTGTGTCAACTCATCTACCCCTGTGGGAAGATATGGGTGTAGTCTAACTTCTTAACCAAGACCCTATCTGATGATGTGTCCTTGGGGGTATAGTCTATTATATAAGCAATCCTGTGGAAAATTAGTCTCTCTCTTGCTCCTACCCTCCTTATTTATTTATTTAAATACTGCATCTGGATCTTGTGCTGGTGGCTCATGTGGTTTATGATCCTGGACCTGTCAACGCCCTGTCAAGTTTCTGCTGACCTTGGATCCATGCTACTCTGTACCCACTGGCCTGTGATGGCCCAGTACCCTGCTGTGTCCTTTTGTTTCAGTGGTCGGCAGCTGCATGAGTCCAGAGAGACCTCCAGCTAGCATCTGCATAGACTTGAGTTGGGCTGGGCTGGGCTGGGCCATTTCCTTAATATAAGATGATAATATTAAAAAAAAATGCTTTCTTTGGGAGACCCAAAGCCCATCTGTAGGTAACGGGACATCCACTTACACAAGGGTCGTGGTGAGGAGATGAGCCAGTCAGGGTGAAATGTAGAAACAATGAAACATACAACCTTCCTCTAATACTTAAATGCTTCCTCCCCCTCATTATCATGATCCCAATTCTACCTTACAAATCTGGCTAGACCAGAGGATGTATGTACACTGGTACAGACAGGAACTGGAAACACAGCGAATGCAGGACAGATGATCCCTTCAGGACCAGTTGTGAGAATGGTGATACTGGGTGGGTGGGGTAGAAAGGGGGAACCAATTATAAGGATCTACATATAACCTCCTCCCTGGGGGGTGGGCAACAGAAAAGTGGGTGAAGGGAAGGAGACATTGGACAGTGTAAGACATGACAAATAATGATAATTTATAAAGTACCAAGCATTCATGAAGGAGAGGGTAGAAGGGAGGGAAGGGAAAAATGAGGAGATGATACCAAGGACTTAAGTAGAAAGTAAATGTTTTAAGAATGATGAGGGCAACAAATCTACAAATGTGCTTGACATACAATGGATGTATGTATGGATTGTGATAGAGTTGTATGAGCTCCCAATAAAATGGTTTACAAAAAAAAAAGAGCAAGACGCAGAACAGTATTTATGATATACTACTCTGTGTGTTAAAAAGAAGAAAATAAAGAAATATATTTATTGAAAAATGCTTTCTTGATGTAAAGTTATTTCTTATACATATATCCATATCACTGGTTTTGTTTCTTGAGAAAATCCAGTCTAATACAGAGGATCTTTAAGTTTGCTATTATGCTTTCTTTGAAAATCTTTATGGTTATGTGGTGTGAAGTATGGATACTGTTTTGTTTTTCTTTAAATATACATACAGTTTTACCAGCAATATTTGTTAAAGACACTGTCTTTTCCACATTTAGTAGCTTTATGCCCTTTGTCAAACATCAGCTATCCATAGGTGGATGGATTTCCCTCTAGGTTTTCAGTACTGTTACAATGGTTAATGTGTCTGCCATTGTACCAGTACCAAGCTGTTTTGACAACTGTGGCAGCATAGTAGTTTTTGTTATCAGAAAGCATGAGGCCTACTACTTTATCCTTCCCCTTTGAGGGTCCTTTGTTTATTAAGGTCTCTTTCCTTTCCACATAAGCCTAGTGATTGGTTTTGTTAATTTCTTTCAAAAATGTTGATGGACTCTAGATTGAGATCACATTACAGCTGTAAAGCACTTGGGACACTAGTCACATTTTCAGAATGCTGTCTTCCTATCCACGAGCATGGTGTATTCTTCCATGTATGTAGGTCTCTTTTATTTCTTGCAGTAGTGTGTTGTAGTTTTCTTTGTATAAATCTTTTGTATCTCTTGCTAGGTTATTCATACATATTTATGATTTTGGTAGCTAAATGGCATTGTTTTCCCATATCCTTTTCAGACTGAGGAACCTGATTGGTGTTTTTATGCTGACTTTATACCCTGCTACACTGCTGGTTACTTAAATTAGTTCCAGGTTTTGTTTGTTTGCTTGCTTGTTTTTTGCCGAGTCTCTGGAATTTTCTATGTGTAGGCTCTATCATTTGCAAAGAGGTCTCCTTGATCTAGCTGTTAGTTGTGAGGTAATATCGAGTTGGTTTCAACACATAGCGACCCTTTGTAAAACTAAAATAAAACCACTCTTTGTCTCTGCGCCTTCCTACAATTGTTGTGTTCAATCCCATCATTGCAGCTGCTGTGTTAATCTATCTTGTCAAGAATCTTCCTCTTTTTACTGCCCTTCTATTTTCCCAAGTAAGATGTCCTTTTCCAGGACAGGTCTCTCCTGATCACATGTCCAAAGTATGTGAGACGAAGACTTACCATCCTTGTTTCTAAGGAGCATTGTGTTTGTACTTCCAAGACAGATTAGTCCATGGAACTTTCAGTAAAATTCACCAGTACTATAGTTCAAATGCATAAATTCTTCTTAACTCGTCCTTATTCAATGTCCAACTTTTGCATGCATATGAGGCAATCAGAAGTACCATGGCTTGGATCAGGTGCAACTTAGACCTCCCAGTAACATCCTGCCTTTTAAACACTTTAAACAGCTCTTGTGCAAAAGATTTATCCAATGTAATGCATAGTCTGATTTAGGTTGCTTGCATGAGCATTGGTTGTAGATCTAAGCAAGATGAAATTCTTGACAACTTCAATCTTTTCTCTGTTTACTATGATAACACCTGCTGGTCCAATTGCAAGAATTTTTTGTTTTTGTTACATCCAGCTGTAATCCGTATTGAAGGCTGTAATCCTTGCTCTTCATCAACAAGTGCTTCGAGTCCTTCATACTTTCCGGAAGCAAGGTTGTGTCATATACGTGTCTATCACAGGTTGTTACAAAGCCTTCCTCCAATCCCGATGTTACTTTCTTCTTCATGTAATCCAACTTCTCTGATTACTTTCCAGATTATAGATTGAATAAAATGGTGAGAGACTACAACCTATCTAGAAATTTTCCATTTCTCATAGGTTTTCAAATTTGTTGGAATAGATAGAGTTCCTCGTGATTTTTTGTTGTTAGTTGACTTTGTGAGTTGTGAATCCATTTTGTTTTGCGAGTTGATTTTGACTCAGAGTGATCCTATGCACAACAGAACAGCCCACAGCCTACTCCTGCACCCTGATTACCATAGTTCCTGTTAGACCCCATTGTTATATCCTTTGTGTCAATCCATCTTGTTGTGGTTCTTCAGTTTTGCTGACACCACTTTACCAAGCATGATGCTCTTCTCTAGAGAGTAGTTTTCCCTGATGACATGTCCAAAGATTGTGAGATAAAGACAGAATATATATTTAATTATATAATTATATGATATATTTACTATTATTTGCCAACATAAAGATTTAAAGGCATTGATTCTTCATTCACCTTCTTTAGCCATTGTACAGCTTTCAAATGCATATGAAGCAATTGAAAATACCATGGATGGAACGTGTGGGCATGGTAACTGATAGGAGTGTGGAAAGGCTTGGGAGTAGCAACTACACAAGAGATGAGCTAATGCTGTCCATGTGGTTTATCATTGATTCATTGATGCAGGAGTGCATGGTGACTGTTGTTTGTTGCTGTGGTAGCCAGTGATAGGCATGATAGATATGACTAACTTATTTTACTATAAATCTTTCCACACGAGTCTCTGTCCCAATGAGGATTCTTCATCCAAGTGTGTTGCTTTCTGTGTTTCCAAATAGTCATGCTGTGTCAGGCCCACACACGCTCTCTTTAAATTACTCTTTCCATTCTATCTTCTTTTCAAGTAGACTTAATTTATTTTAGCAGTTTTACTGACATATAATTCACACATCACATAGTTGAATTGTTAAAATATATTTAAAAGAGTACAGCCATAATTACAATCAATTTTCACTTGATTTTTCTGGACTCTGTTGTAGAGGAATTGAGCAGAGTGAGAACACCATCTTGCTTCTTCCACCTTGTATCCATTTCTGACTATTATGCATATGCTGTTATCACATGTACACATTTTTTCTCTGTGCAGGTGCTTCTTAATCTTTGCCACACCTTGGCATACCTTGCCAAACGAAATAATCATGTTTTTGAGTTGAGGCCCAACGTCCATCTGCAACATTAATTCTTAACACATAGATATAAGATTTATCCCTCTCTCATTATATATACATATATTGACATATGTACATGCCTGTATTAAGACCTCTATAAATGTCCTTTGCCTCCTGGTTCTTTCCTCTATTTCCTTTCACTTTCCTCTTGTCCCACCATCATGTTTTGCTTCATTCAGGGTTAATAATTCCTCTTTGCTATATTGCCCTTGATTAAGCCTCAGTAGGCATCTTACACCTTTATCTCCATTGATTTTCATTCACTTGTTGTTCCCTTGTCCCTTGGTTGGTTCCCCCTGCCCTGCCACTTCCCCCTACCTCCCTTTCTCCCATATCTCCCAGGAACAATTGGTCCCATTCCTTTCTTTCTTTCTTTCTTTCATAAATAAATAATTTTATTTGGGGCTTGTACTACTCTCATCACAATCCACACATACATCCATTATGTCAAGCACTTTTGTACATTTGTTTCCCTCACCATTCTCAAAACATTTGCTTTCTACTTGAGCCCTTGGTATCAGCTCATTTCCCCCCTCCCTTCCGGCTTCCACCTCCCCTATGAACCCCTTGATAATTTATATATTATTATTATTTTGTCATATCTTACACCATCTGATGTCTCCCTTCACCCACTTCTCCACTGTCTGGCCCCCAGGGAGGAGGTTATATGTAGATCCTTGTAATATGTTCCCTCTTTCTCCCTCCCATTCCCTCCCCACTCCCGGTATCACCACTCTCACCACTAGTCCAAAGGGGTTCATATGTCCTGGATTCCCTGTGTTTCCAGTTCCTATCTGTACCAGTGTACATCCTCTGGTACAGTCAGATTTGTAAGGCAGATTTGGGATCATGATAGTGCAGAGGTGGGGGCGAGGAAGCATTCAAGAACTAGAAGAAAATTGTATGTTTTTTTTCATCATTGCTACACTGTACCCTGACTGGCTCGTCTCCTCCCCGTGACCCTTCTGCAAGGGGATGTCAAATTGCCCACAGATAGGCCCTGGGTCCCCATTTTGTACTCCCCTCATTCACAATGCTATGATTTTTTGGTCTTTGATGCCTGATCCCTTTGACACATTGTGATCTCACAGGCTGGTGTGCTTCTTCCATGTGGGCTTTGTTTCTAAGTTAGATGGCCACTTGTTTATCCCCAAGCCTATAGGACCCCAGACTCTACCTCTTTCAATAGCCAGGCACCATCAGCTTTCCTCACCATATTTGCCTATGCGCCTGCCCTGTCTTCAGCAGTCATGTTGGGATAGGATGGTGTGCTTCTTCCATGTGGGCTTTGTTGTTTCTCAGATAGATGGCCCCTGTTTATCTTCAAGCCGTTAAGACCCCAGATGCTATATCTTTTGATAGCTGGGCACCATCAGCTTTCCTCACCACATTTGGTTATGCACCTGCTTAAGCAAAGGGCACCACATTTGCTTATGCACCTGCTTTGTCTTCCTTCAGCGATTGTGTCGAATCCCATCTCTGAATTGTTCATCCTGCCTATCTTATCTAGATAGATATGCAGAGACATTGATAAGCTCAACAACCAGGCAAAGCCATACAAAACAACAAAGGAAGTAAAAACCAACAAAACAATAACAACTGAAAAAATCAAAACCAAAACAATAACAACAAAACGAAAGCCACGGACAAAAGTGGAAAAGGCTATAAATAGTTCAAAGTACTCCCTCTATACAAGAACACTTTGCTCTAATAATCTGGCATTCTGTGATGCTCACCTTCTCAACACAGTCGTTGAAGATAAAATGGGTATATAAGCAAATGTGGTGAAGAAAGCTGATGGTGCCTGGCTATCAAAAGATATAGCACCTGGGGTAAACAAGTGGCTATCTAGCTCAGAAGCAACAAAGCCCACATGGAAGAAACACATCAACCTGTGTGATCATGAGGTGTCGATGGGATCAGGTATCAGGTATCTAAGATCTAGAGCAGAATCATATCCAATGTGAATGGGGAGGTGGAGGGTGTCATCGTGGAGTGGAGACCAAGCCCAACTGTAGACAATTGGACAGAAGGGTCATAAGGAAGAGATGAGCCTGTCAGGCTGCAGTAAAGCACCAATGAAACACACAACTTTCCTCTAGTCCTTTGGTGCTTCCTTCCCCCCACTATCATGATCTCAATTCTACCTTACAAATAGGATTTGATCAGAACATGCAGCCCAGAGCCCACAACACAGGGAATCCAGGATAGATAAATCCCTCAGGGTCAACAATGAGAATAGAGATACTGGGATGATTAGGGGAAGGTGGGGCGGGGGGAGAAGGAATTGATCACAAGGATCAAACTATAACCCCCTCCCAGGGGGACGAACAATGGAAAAGTGGGTGAAAGGTGTCAGAGGATGATGTAAGATATGGAAACAATAATCGATAACTTATCAAGGGTTCATGAGGGAGGACTGGCAGGGCAGTCAGGAGGAAAAATGAAGAGCTGATAGCAAGGGCTCAGGTAGAAAGAAAATGTTTTGAAAATGATGATGGCAACATACATGCAAATGTGCTTGACACAATGGACGAATGTATGGATTGTGATAAGAGATGTAAGAGCCCCAATAAAAGTATTTAATAATAATAATAAAAACTGTGAATGAAGCAGAAATGCATCTGGCAACGTCAGAGTTTAGTATATGTATTTGTCATCTTAAATATTTTAATAATGCAAATTAGTGATAAAAAAGAAACAATCATGTTTTTATGGTGCGCAGTTGAAGGTGACAGCCGTGAGGGCAGAAGGCACTGACATCCTTTCCGATGCTCACTCTTCCATATGACATGTCCAAGTAGAGATACTGCCACGTGGATAATGACTTTCTAAGTAGTGATGACACTCCCACCAGCAATATGTGAGGGAACCTCTTTATATTTTTTATTTTATAAATTTTATATTTGCCAAATTTTGATACAATAGATTTTAAAGCATGGTTGTTGAAGAATGGAATTTCATTGTTCTGATTTGCATTTTTATAATTATTATCACCAGCTCACACTTAATGAGTGCTTATTATCTGCCAGCTACTGTTGGAAAATATTTTGCATGCAAGAATTCATTTGATCTTCTAAAAAAATCCAGTGAGGGAGGTAATCGTGTTATGCTCGAATTACAGTAGAGGAACCTGAGATACAGCAATTTGAAGTAATTTGTTCAAGATTATGCAGTTTCTAAAAGGTGCAGGTGGGCATATTAGTTCCAGAACCTCTTTTCTCAGTCACCACACTGTACCACCTATCTTTTTGCTAAGAATTTCATTCAATAACTATTTTTAAAGGATCTGCTATGTCCCAGGCATTGTTTTGAGCATAGGGGATATATGGTTGTGAAAAGCAGATCTCTTTGTTTCTGTGGACCTTATGTTCCAGCCAGGTCTGGATGCTAATACTTGAAATCTCACTCTGCTATTGGGGTAGCAGCAGATATTAAGGACGGATAGAAAAAGGAGGGGGGCTGTTAGAAGAGGGGGTGGCAGTGAGGAAACAGGATGAACGAGAAGGAGTGAAGTGATAGACTTCGGAAGGTGGCGTCAGGATGACTTAAGTCGTGGACATCTGATGTGGACGTGAGACTATGAGAGAGTGTGGAATGACTGAAGGTCAGAATAGTATATCAATACATTTGGCTATTTAGATTTTCTCTCAGGAAGTTGCCTTTGCACATGTGGGTTTTCTACTCCTTTTAGTATTTGCAAGTTCTTTATTCTGGATACTGTCCCCCTTTTCTCCCATATACAATGTAAAAAACTCCTTTTCGTCTGCCACTTGTAAACCTTTGTTGCTAGTCTTTTGGCGGCCTTCTTGTGTCCTCATTTCTGGTATTTCCATTTCCTCAATGACCTGCTAAGGCTTCAGTGGGGCAGTCACGGAGTAGAACCTCTGCTCTCCTAGCACTGCACACAGACCTCAGACCAAGTGCAACTCAGAAGACAAGCCTCTTGGCTTACTCTCACCTCCCCTCTGACTCTGCTCACCCCCCTGAATCCTTTGTGCTCCTTTGGGTGAGAGCTCTTTTTGCTTGCCTTTCACTCCTCCCCTCGGCTTCCATGCAGAAGGTACTTACCTTCCTTGGCAGTCAGAATGGGCTCTGAAGCCACTGCATATAATCAGAGCGGGCTCCCCATGCACCAAACCAGAGAGGGAGAGTCACCATCCCAGATCCGCTCAGCTGGGTCTGCGCCCTCAGCTTCCTCGGCAGAGACACACAGTTCCCACCTTCCACCGCATCCCAGTTCAGGTGTGCACACCCACCCTAGTGGATCTCTGGACCTCGCACCCCAGTTCAGCCCTACTCTACCCTTCCGCCCCAGCCCACCTTTGCGCCCTCACCCCAGCTGAGCTCTGACACCCCATATGCCAGCACAGTTCTCCACCTTCCATCTCAGCACAACTCTGCCCCACACCCCACCACAGCTGTGCACCTTTATCCCAATCCAAGTCTGTATCTTCACACCTGCCCAGCTCTGCAGTCCCTTCCACAGACCAGTTTGGCATTCCCACCATAGGGCAGCCCTGCACCCTATGGCAGTACAGCCCTGCAGCTCTCCCCAGTGCACCTTTGCCATCACCACCCCAGAGCAACACTGCAGGAACAAGCAATGCTGGCGTGGTAGTTACATATCTGGTGTCAATTCGAGGATTGGGAGTGAAGGAGTGGAGTCTAGCCTATCAATCATTGTACAGCCAATAAGGCCTCCACTGTGGGCATAGCCTTCTCCTGAGAATTCTAGGGACGCCTGTATTCCTCTCTAGGCTCGCTCCCTGAGACGATGCTTTACTGACAAGACACATGGCGCTATGCCCTGGGAGCTGGAGAAGACATATGGACCTACCCTGATGCAACCAGACCTCTGGGGACTTGAGAGGTCACCTGGAAACCCCTGCCTGCGCTGGGATGCTTACAACACCACTGGATCCAAAGACGTTCTACTCACTGGCCTGTAATTGTCTGCATTCGGCGTCATTGCATGTGGTTTGTGAGTCTGAAGAGGGCTTTCTTGATTAGTATTAGACATATGGTCTTGTATCAGACTTATGGGCTTGGACTCTGGGTTGGGATGCTTTCTTAATGTACACTTACCCTTTATATAAAACTCTTTATTATACCAATATGAATTTCTGTGGATTTGTTTCTTTATTCTCCCCGGATTACAACAACTGTTATAGGAGGGAAGAGACACTCATTTGCTTGATTATTTTCTGGTTAATCCTGGACTTGATTTTTTGAGGCTCATTGTGCTCTTTTCCCTTTCCTGGGCACGTGGACTTGGGGTATCTGGCCATTCTTAGAACCCAGCAAGTACAGCGCGTGTGTGAGAAAGCACCCTTGGTGAGGCCTCAGAGGGTCAACAAGGAAGGAGAAAAGGTTGACTTGAGTTTCTATGCCTGAGGCTGGCAAATGAGTCAGGCTTTCTAAGAGCTGGTGCCTGGGGAATATCAAAGTGTTTGCCAGAAAAGGCAAAAGGAATGGGAGAGGTCTTCCAAAAAGTGTGTGGAGGGGAGGAGAGGGGGAGATAATTGGTGATTCAACCCCTGGACTTTTGCTTCTTCAAGGGAACTGTTGCATGTGCTGTGATAACAGGACCCCAGCTTCCACATAAGTCCCTAGACCCACCTACATTGTGTGACAAGGCAGGGACAAGGGAGGAGAAAAGGAGACATTGTGGATGCCCCGGTGTTTAATGGACTTTCTCTTTTCAAAAAGACAGTTCCAGGTAACAGGAAATCTATTTCTTATGTTCCTCTAGGATAGAGTCCTGGAAACTACTTGAGTCTGCCATGTTCTGACTGCGGACCATCTTCACCAGATTTGAGCTGTGGTGAGCCTGCAAGATGTCCTGTGACAGCTGGCTTAAGTCCTGGGGTGATGCATAGCTCAAGTCATGCCTGGGCCACCTGAAGTAAAGCTGGCTATGGGACACATGTTTTACCACCAGCACCCACACAGAGAAAGGGAGCGATGGGGCTGATTTACCTTAATTACAGCTCAGATTTACCTCAACTCAATTGAATAGTGTTGGCAGTGTCTCTGGACTTCGATCAAAGATTATCCAGGCTCAAACTCTGGGCTGTGAGGTAGGAAAGCTCTCAGCGAGGCAAAAAAAAAAAAAAAAAAGAAAGAAGGATGGTCTTCATCCGAATTCCACTGGCCCTGGTTCCCAGAACTGAGCATTACTGGGGCTTCCTTCTGCCTCCAGACTGGACTGTCCTGCTCTCTATCCGCCATCTAGATGCGTAGGGACGTGTGCATAGGGCTTGCACTGGCTAGATCAACCTCTGGCTCTTCCTTCTGAAGAAATTCCAGAGTTGTGACACGTCTCTCAGAAAGGAAGAATTATTTTTGCCTATGGCATAAATAAATCCAGGAGCCAATTCCAATATCACAACATGGAAACCAGTTTGAGGAAGAGAACCTGACAAAAAGCACAACTAAATCAGCTGTGCTCACACAGAAAAGCCTCGGAAAAGGTAACCAGAGGAGGACTCTCAAAGTGTCAAATGAGGGCAGGACTCTCAAGAGGGGACAGGGGCAGAAAACGATGAGCTGATTTGCATATTAAATGATGAAATGGTTCAAACATATAGGACAATAAATCAATGTTAAAAACAAGTCTGAGCAATTTTTCCAGTTTATTTCAGAGCGTGCAAAATTGGTGTCTGTGTGTGTGTGTTTTGCCAGCAGAAACTTTCACCTTCATTTATTCCCTATAATTTTCTCTCAGAGGTAATCACTATTTCCCCCTTAATTTCATGGTTATCTTTTATAGGCTTGCTTTAATATTTTTATGACATATGCATGCATCTATAAACCAAGTGCATCTACAAGTTAAATATGAGGTTGATTTATAGCTTTAAACTTTCTCACAATTTTCTAGTGTATATATGGTTCTTCAAATTACTCTAAAATTTTATTTTGTTTTTGACATTTATCTGTCTTAGTATAAGTAGGCATAGATGTCATGCATTGCCCCTGCTGATATTACTTGTCACATTCTTCACCATTTATTCTTTTATTTTTCATTTGTTGCTTCTTCAAGCAGTGCTACAGTGAGGCAACTTGTAAGTCTCCTGGGTGATGTATGAGATGCAGAATCTCTAGCTCTGGGGATGTGCACCTTTTCCTTAGTTGTTGTTGTCAGGTGCCACTGAGTCGGTTCTGACCCATAGCAACCCTATGCACAACAGAGCAAAGCCGTGCCAGGCCTTGAGCCATCCTCAAAATGGATTGTTCTATGCCTGAGCCCATGGTTCAGCCACTTGTCACTCCATCTCATTGAGGGCTGCCCTCTTTTCCACTGCCCCTCCACTTTACCAAGCATGATGTTCTTCTCCAGGACTGATCTCTCCTGAGATCAATATGTTCAATCTATGTAGGACAGTCTTTCCTTTCTTGCCTCTAAGGAGCATTTTGACCATCTTCTTTCAAGACAAATCTGCTTCTTCTTTAAGCCGTTCATGATGCTTTTAATATTCTTCTCCAGCACCACAACTCACATGCATGGACTCTTTTTCAGTCTTCCTTAATCAATGTCTTACATACATATGCATATAAGGTAATTAAAAATATCATGGCTTGGGTCAAACACACTTTAGTTCTCAAAGTAACATCCTGGCTTTTCAATACTCTAAGGAGGTCTTGTGCAGCGGATTTACCTAGTGCAACACGTGTTTTGATCTCTTGACTGCTGCCTCCATGAGCCTTGATTGTGGATCCAAGCAAGGCAAGATATCACTGAATCGTCCTGCAAAGGGGTTGTGAGAGCTAGCTCTGTAGTTAGCAGTCTGTGCGTGCTGTCTGCTCTTCTTCCTTATCTGTGATGATGGTGTGCGATGGGGTCTGCCAATGTTAATTTCCATTTTCCCGATTAATTAGTAAAATTTGAAGTACAAATTTTATTAACCTGTTTTATCCCTGTACATTGCCCTTGCTCTTAAAGAGGAGTGATTAGCATAATGTTAAATCAAAGGCACGAAATGCTAAGCTGCTCTGAACGAACAATTCTTTGCTTAATACCCTCGGAGTTTACACTGCGGTGAAGTCGATTCTGACCCCATAATACCCCTGTAGGACAGGGTAGAATGCCCATGCGGATCTCTGTGACCGTAGCTACTGTCACTCATTGAGAATGCCTTCTCTTTCTCCCTTGATGTGGCTGGTGGTTTCCAACTGCCGACCTTACCGCCATGATAATCATCTATCATCATTGCTTGGGGTAAGAGGGAGGGAGAGAAACCAGTTTTTAAAGAGAAAAACTGAAAAAGAAATAGGTGCTTGGTTCTGATGAGTCTTAACGAAAAACAAGTTTTAAAACTTAGCCGTTTGGGCCATGCTGCGCTCATTCTGCTCCTTGAGGCTCCTAGGCAAAAAGATGCTACACAGGTGAAGTCAATAACGTTTCTCAAATTCAATTAACAGTGGAATGGGCTCAACTGAACTAGTGAAGTCTGAATTACAAGCTAGCAAACTACAATTCCATAAAGTTTCAAGGGTATACATCAAAGCAAGGGAGAGTGAGTTCTCTGAGCACTCCTATTAGAACCACCTGTTTGATCTAGCCCTCCGGGGCTATAAGAGGACGAGGCTGGCACCCAAAGCCTGAGGCCACAGTATAATTGCAAGGGCCGTTGACTGATGTGGACCCCCAAACCAGCCAAGGGGACTCCTTTTTCAAAAACACTTTGGGAAAAGGCCTCTGTCAGGAGGCTGACTTCAAAGTGCAAAATATTAAGAAAAGCATGTGTGTTAGGACTTGAGCGGCTAGTCACACATGACTAAATTGGGGTGGCATGGCAAACGGAAGGGAGAAACAGCACAATGTTGGCATGGAGCAAGCCAAGCGAAGCCTGAGGAATCAGCCTGTTGAGGGTGACTTGAGCACTGATCTACCACACACACGGCTCATGAAGAGTTTCCTTCTGTCTGAGATCAGAGAAGTGTCCACAAACCCACCAACTACACAAACTTAAAAAGAGCTTGAGCTTTCCTTGACGCCCTGGTGGCAGAGTGCGTGATGCACTGGGCAGCCAAACGCAAGGTCAACAGATGGAAACCGCTAGTCACTCCTCAGGAGAAAGATGAGGCTTTCTACTCCCAAAGAGTTACAGTCTTGGAAACCCACAGAGGCAGTGATATCCTATCCTCCTAGGGTCTCTATGAATTGCAATTGACTCAGTGGCAGTGCACTCTTTTTTTTAATAATCATTTTATTGGGGACTCTTACAGCTCTTATAACAATCCATACATCAATTGTATCAAACACTTATGTTGCCATCATCAATTTCAAAACATTTTCTGTCTGCTTGAGCACTTGGTATCATCTCCTCTTTACTCCCTCCCCACCCCACCCTCCCACCCTGTGATCCTTGATAATTTATAAATTATGATTATTTTCATATCTTTTTTGTTTGTTTGCTTTTAAATCATTTTATTGGTGGCTCATACAATTCTTATCACAATCCATACATCCATCCATTGTGTCAAGCACATATATACATTTGTTGCCATCATCATTCTCAACACATTTGCCTTCTACTTGAGCCCTTAATATCGGCTGCTCATTTCCCCCCCCCATCCCCACTCCCCCTCCCTCATCAACCCTTCATAATTCATAAATTATTTTTATCTTGTCATATGTTACATGGTCCGACATCTCCCCCTGCCCTCTACTCTGCTGTCCCTCCCCCAGGGAGGAGGCTATACATAGATTCTTGTAATCAGTTCCTCCTTTCTACCCCACATTCCCTGTACCCTCCAGGCATCGCCATTCACACCACTGGTCCTGAAGGAGTCATCTTTCCTGGAGTCCCTGTGTTTCCAGTTGCTATATGTACCAGTGCACATCCTCTGATCTAGCCAGATTTGTAAGGTAGTATTGGGATCATGATAGTTGGGGGCGGGGAGGAAGCATTTAAGAACTAGAGGAAATTTATATGTTTCATCGTTGCTACCCTGTACCCTGACTGGCTCATATCCTCCCCACAAGCCTTCAGTAAGGGGGTGCCCAGTTGCCTACCAATGGGCTTTGAATCTCCACTCTGCACTCACCCACATTTACAATGATATGATCTTTTGTTCTTTGATGCTTGGTGCCTGATCCCTAAGGAGGGCTCGTGGCCACAGAGGCTGGTGTGTTTCTTCCATGTGGGCTTAGTTGCTTCTGAACTAGATGATCACTTGCTTATCTTCAAACCTTTAAGACCCCAGATGCTGTATCTTTTGATAGCCGGGCACTATCAGCTTTCTTCACTACATTTGCTTATGAACACGTTTGTCTTCAGTGATTGAATCGGGAGGGTGGGCACCCACTGATATGATTTTTAGTTATTTCATGTCTGATAACTGGTCCCTTCTACACCTCATGATCAGACAGGCTGGTGTGCTTCTTCCATGTGGGCTTTGATGCTTCTCAGTCAGATGATCGCTTATTTATCTTAAAGCCTTTAAGACCCCAGATGCTATATCTTTTGATAGCCAGGCATCATCAGCTTTCTTCACATTTGCTTGTGCACACATTTTTCTTCAGCAATCGTGTCGAGAAGGTGTGCATCCTGGAATTCCAATTTAATAGAACAATGTGCTCTTGCATTGAGTTAGTGCTTGAGTGGAGGCCCAATGTCCATTTGCTGCCTTATTACTAAACCTATAAATATATGCACATAGATCTGTTTCCCCACACTCTTATATAAATATATTTACATATGTACACTCCAGTCTTTAGAACTCTAGAAATACCCTTTGTCACCTAGTTCTTTCCTTTACTTCATTTTACTTTCCTCTCATCTCACTATCATGCTCAGCCTTCATTTGGGTTTCAGTAATTTCTCTCAGTTACATTGCCCTTGTTGAATCCCTACCAGGCTTCTCACACCCTCCTTGTTACTAATTTTGCATCACTTGTTGCTCCCATGTCCCTGGGTTGGTCAGCACCACCTCCTTACCCCCGCTTCCCCCTCTCCCGTGTCCCCCTGGAACCATTGGTCCCATTGTTTTCTCCTCCAGACTATTCATCCAGTCTATCTTATCTAGATAGATCTGTAGAGATATTATGCACCAAGCCATAGCACGATAGGCGATGAGTGAGAACACAGTGATGACAACAAAAAAGGAAACCAATTACCCACAGAACACTACATTAATTAAAAGAAAAAAAACTTTTAGAAAGAAAAACCTGTAAATAGATCAAGGTCTGATTTTTGATCTCTAGGCATGTGCTTCAGTCATGTCCGATGGGGTACCGTGCTCTGGCCCCAGAGTCTGTCCTTTGTACTCCCTCAAGTGCTCCCTCCTCTGCTCCCACAGTTGCTCTGCTGCATGCTTTTAGTGGTTTGCCTTGGTGTCACAAGGTCAGTCTGGGCCAATCCTGACACTGTTGTCCCCCTTGGGCCATCAAGGGATGGCGTGTCTAGTAGTGGGATCAGCCATATTGTCCACTCTGTGCTTTGGGTGTTCAGAGCAGGGATATTGTCCTCCAGGCCTGGTGGGTCAGAATGTGTTCCACTCTCTCTTCCTCCCCCTTCATTTGCTCCCATTTGCTCTGATCACACATGCCTGTCTCCTCTAGCTGCAGCCTCAGTGCCATCCTCTCAAGTAAATTCTTCTGGGGGAGGGGCAGTTGTCCATGTAGCTGGTATGGGGGCCGAGCCCTCCGGCCCCTCCACTGACTCCCCACTCCTTGCCGGCATGCTGCATTCATCTGGCACTGGCTTTAAATTTGGTCCCTCTTTCCCTGTGGAGACACAAACAATGCCCTCCCCTTGGGTGGGTCAGTGCCCTATTCCCCCACCACACATCTTTTTTCTTCTTTCCCTTTTCCTCCCTTTCCACCCCCGTTTTAGTTGGCTACTATATGTACGCCTGGATTTGGTCTGGCCCCTGCCATATTACTTGGACCTCACCCCTGGAGTGTTTGTATACAGTAGCTTTTTCCCTGTGCCCCCTTTGAATTTACCTTTCTGTCCTTTCATATATATATATATGAACTTACCTCAGTGGACTCATGTTATACTTGTCCTTTTGTGCTTGGCTTACTTCACTTAGCATCATTTCCTCCAGTTCTTCCCATGCAGCGATGTGCTTCATGCGTTCATCACGGCTTTTAGAAACTGTGGGAGTAGAGGAGGGAGCCCCTGAGGGAGAACAAAGGACAGACTCTGGGGCCAGAGCACGGTACCCCATTGGACCTGACTGAAGGACACGCCTAGAGATAAAAAGAAAATCAGACTTTGATCTATTTACAGGTTTTTCTTTCTTTTTAAAAGTTAAAAAAAATAATTTAGTGTTCTATGGGTCATTGGTTTCCTTTTTTGTTGTCATCACTGTGTTTTCACTGATTGCCTGTCTTGCTGTGGCTTGATTTTTGGTTCATATTATTTATCTCTACAAATCTATCTAGAAAAGATAGACTGGATGAGTAGTCTGGAGGAGAGAACAACGGGGCCAATGGTTCTGGGGGGACACAGGAGAAGGGGAGGAAGGGCTAAGGAGGTGGTGCTGACCAACCTAGGGACATGAGAGCAACAAGTGATCCAAAATCAGTGGCAAGAAGTGTGTGATAGGCCTGGTAGGGATTCAGCAATGTAACCGAGAGAAATTACTGAAACCCAAATGAAGGCTGAGCATGATAGTGGGACAAGAGGAACGTAAAAGGAAGTAGGGGAAAGAAATAGGCGACAAAGGGTATTTCAAGAGGTATAAAGACTGGAATGTACATATGTAAATATATTTATATAAGAGTGTGGGGAAACAGATCTATGTGCATATATTTATAGGTTTAGCATTAAGGCACCAGATGGACATTGGGCCTCCACTCAAGCACTCACTCAATGCAAGAACACATTGTTCTATTAAATTATCATTCCAGGATGCACACCTTCTCAACACAAGTGCTGAAGAAAAATGTATGCATAAGCAAATGTGGTGAAGAAAGCTGATAGTGCCTGGCTATCAAAAGATATAGCATCTGCGGTCTTAGGGGCTTTAAGATAAACAAGCAGCCATCTAGCTGAGAAGCATCAAAGCCCACATGGAAGACGCACACCAGCCTGTCTGACCATGAGGTATAAAAGGGACCAGTTATCAGATATTAAAAAACTAAAAATCATATCAGTTGGTGTCCACCTTCCTGATACGATCACTGAAGACAACGTGTGCATAAGCAAAGGTGGTGAAGAAAGCTGATGGTGCCCAGCTATCAGAAGATATAGCATCTGGGGTCTTAAGGGCTTGACGATAAATAAGCGGCCATCTAGCTTAGAAGCAACAAAGCCCACATGGAAGAAGCACACCAGCATGTGTGACCATGAGCTGTCGAAGGGCTCAGGTATCAAGCATCAAAGAACAAAAGATCATATCATTGTAAATGTGGGTGAGTGCAGAGTGGAGATTCAAAGCCCATCGGTAGGCAACTGGACACCCCCTTACTGAAGGCTTGTGGAGAGAAGATGAGTCAGTCGGGGTACAGGGTAGCAATGATGAAGCATATAACTTTCCTCTAGTTCTTAAATGCTTCTCCCCTACCCCATTATCATTATCCCAATTCTACCTTACAAATCTGGCTAGACCAGAGGATGTACATTGGCACAGATAGCAACTGGAAACACAGGGAATCCAGGAGAGATGACTCCTTCAGGACCAGTGTTGACAGTGGCAATGCCTGGAGGGTGGAGGGAATGTGGGGTAGAAAGGGGGAACCGACTACAAGAATCTAAGTATAGCCTCCTCCCTGGGGGATGTACAGCAGAGAAGAGGGCGTGGGGAGAAGTCAGGCAGTATAATATATGACAAAATAATAATAATTTATGAATTATGAAGGGCTCATGAGGGAGGTGGGGCGTGGGGAGGGAGGGGGAAAATGAGCAGTCCATATTAAGGGCTCAAGTAGAAGGCAAATGTGTTGAGAATGATAATGGCAACAAATGTACATATGTGCTTGACACAATGGATGTATGTATGGATTTTGATAAGAAGTATACAAGACCCCAATAAAAAGATTTTTTTAAAAAATGAGAGAATTGCAATACGGGCAAGTGCTGCCACAAACACCTCATATGTATTTTGTATTTAATTCATTTTCAGTCATTGCACATCCTTTCACTGTTGCTGATTTTTTTTTGAAACCCACACCGCAAGTTACATAGCTTCACATGGGTCTCAAACCACAGCTTAACATGAAGCAATGAGAATTATTGCCTCTTCACTCCACTTGTATCTGGTAACTACCAGATGGCATTAGTTTCAACATATATACCTATTATTGTGCTCTCATACCATACAGTATTTGTTGTTTTGTGATTGACTTATCACTCAGCATAATGCCCTCTCAATTAATTCACATTATAATTTTTTCTGAGACTTCACCATTTTTCTTTCTGACTGGATAGTATTACATTGTATATATGTACCACATATTGTTTACTCATTTATGCATACTTAGTTTGTTTCTATATTGTTGTTAATTGTGAATTTTCCTGTCATGAACATAGGTTTGCATATATCTGTATTTTCATTTAATTTTAATTTTTTATTGTGCTTTAAAATTGAGGTTTACAGTTTTACATTCAATAATTTATACACATTTTGTTTCAACCTATCCATTTCAATACCCTCAATAAGTCATCACTAACTCCACTTACTCCCAATGCTTCCTATTTCCATTCCTTTCTTCCCTAACCCTCTTTCCATGGTTAAATGCTTCCTTTGGATCTTAAATGGTTGGCTATTCCAATATGGGGTTGAATTCAGTTCCAAACCTGAAGGGTGACTAAGGGTCATAGACTGTCTGACCAATGAGCCTGGTATCTTTAAAGGTTTTGAGTTCAGTTCCACTTGTCTCCCATTCTATCCAATACTCCTAATGTTATCCTTTCAGAACAATGGTACCCAGGCGCCATCAAATCATTCTCATTTCAGCGTTGTGACAACTGGCACTTGAATGGTCTATTAGTCCATTCCATGAGTTGTTTCCACATAACTTTCGATTTTCATCATTCTTCCTTCCTCTGGATGGAGAAATATCAATATTTGAACTCTACACAAACTGTTAAGACCCCAGCAGCCACTATTCATCAAAGTAGATTGTAGAATATTATTTTTTGTGAATTATAGTCTACCAATAGATCTTTATGTTCCCTAAAACCATGGTCCTGAATTCTAAGATCCAACATATCTTTCTATTAATGTATTTGATTATGTATAAGAATTTTTTCTTAATTTTACTCCCTGTGTGATCCACTAAATTCATGAATATATTTGCAGTGAGGGTAAATATGCATATATAAATATTCTCTGTCAAACCTATATATAGTCATAGGTATAACAGGCAACAGAGGCAAATAGTGTTTTATACACAATCCTGCATTAGTCAGGATCTACAAATAGATGCTTGGATAGATGTGCAGACTAGACAGCTGACTTTGTCTTTAATATTAGATCTCTAGGGTATATGCCTAGATTTGGAATTATTGAATCATAAAGCAATTCTATTTCCAGTTTTATAAGGAAGCACTATACCATCTTTCATAGTGATTATATCATTTTACAATCCCAATAGTAGTATATAAGGGTTTCAATACCCCATATCCTGACCATATTCTGTTTTTTCAGCAGTAGAATTTTAATACGGGTAAGACAGTATCTCATTGAAGTTTTGGTTTGCATGTCTTTAATAGATACTGTCACTACACATCTGTTTTGCCACAGTTCTTTTTTTTTAAGCAATCAACTCATTTTATTGGAGTTTCTTACAGCTCTTATAACAATCTATATATCAATTGTATCAAACACATTTGTACGTATGTTGCCATAATCATTTCCAAAACATTTTCTTTCTACTTGAGCCCTTGGTATCAGCTCCTCTTTTTCCTCTCCTTCTCCCACCCTCCCACCTTCATAAGCCCTTGATAATCTATGAAGTATTTTATTTTCATATCTTACATCATCCGCTGTACTAGCAGGTTCAACTATAGTGGGCAGATTTCACTAAACCTTCCAAGCCAAGAAACACTAGAAATCAAAACAGATTGACCATATCTGAAAAATTAGTCACTGAAAACTTTACGAGTAGCATCAGAACATTATCTGATGTATTCTCAGATGACGAGCCCCTCCGGTTGGAGATTGGAAGGCACTTAAAAATGATTAGGGAGGAGCTGCCTCTTCAAAGTAAAGTCAACCCCAGTGATGTGAATGGAGCAAAGATTTTGACACCTTTGTTGGCTGATGTTGCCAGACTCGAAATGTGAGGGAGGTGGGGGAAGGCTGCACGTATCCAGAACATGTGTGAGAACAAAGTGTGAATTTAGAAAATTGGAGTCATCAAAGAGTAAATAAAATGCATAAAGATCAATTTACTGAGCAATAATGAACTGGAATGGACTGGCATTCGCTATTTTGAGTTGGCCAATAACATGATCTACAACACCCAATAACATGATCTCCAACACCAGGAATGACAAGTTGAAGTGGAATGACTATCGTGGTAAAAAGAACATTTCTTGATCTATCTTGAACTACAATGCAGTCAAGTGATAAGATAATATCAATATGCCTACAAAGAAGAGCAGTTAAACATGATTTTTTCAAATTTATCCACAAAATACTAAAACCAGTGAAGAAATTCTGCAAACTTCTTTAGTCTGAAATTGATAAGGCAGACAATCAAGATGTATTGATAGTCACTGGCGATGCACTATGAAAGTAGGAAACAAAAAGGGAGGTTTGATACTTAAAAATATCCTCATGATAAAAATGATGTTGGAGACTGCATGGCATTATTTTGCAAAATTAATAATTTCTTCATAGAAAATATCTCTTTCAACAACATAAACAACATCTATACATGTGTACTGCTAGATGGAGTGTATAAGAATCAAATCAGCTTATGTTGGAAAGCAAAATGGCGAAGCTAAACATTGTCAGCCAAAATAAAACCAAGGACTGCAAGTTCAGGTTGAAGCTGAAGAAAATTAAAACAAACCCACAAGAGTTCAATGACACGCTTGAGTATATCCCACCACCTGAATTTAGAGACCATTTAAAGAGTAGATTTGAAGTACATGACATTATTGACCAAAGACCAAAGGAGTTGTGTGCAGTGACACTAAGGGTGTTGTACACGAAGAAACCAAAAGCTAACTAAAAATACAAGAATGAGAGACCAAAGTGGATGTCAAAGAGTCTTTGACACTTGCTATTGAACACAGAGACACTAGCGTCACGGAAAGAAATGACGAAGTGAAAGAGTTGAATTGCAAAGGGAAGTAATAGAACACAAAGTCAAATATCAAAATGCAAAATGTAAATGTAAATATCATAATGCATAATGTAAAGACCTGGAGTTAGAACCCCCACCCTCCCAACCCCCAAAAGGAAGAGCATGTTCAGGATTTCTCCAGTTGAAAGAATGGAAGAAAAAATTCAAGACTTGTGTTGAAGTATTGAAAGATTCTATGGGAAAAATATTCAACAATGAAGAAAGTGTTAAGAGAAGGTGGAGGGAATATATAGAGTCGCTGTAAAAAAAAACAATTGGTCAACGTTCAACTATTTTAAGAAGTAGGAAATGATAACAAACAAACAAACAAAAAATGAACCCAGAGGTTTGAAAGAAGTCTAAACAGCACTGAAGTTATTAGTGAAAAGCAGGGATCCAGGAATTACTGGAATACTAATCCCAGGAATTAATGGCATACTAATCCCAGGAATTAATGGCATACTAATCACAATGTTTCCATGAACTAATGCCACGCTGGAGGTACTCGCCTTTTTATGTCAAGACAATTGAAAGACAACCCACTAACTGGAAGAACTATTTTATTTGTGATCATTCCAGAGGAAGGCGACCCAACAACAGCCTGTGGAAATGTTTGACAATGACTTTAATACTGCAGGCAAGTAAAATGTACCTGAAGATAAATAAAAAATGGTTGTGCAGCAGATCAACAGTTTGCTGTCAGAATTTCAAGCCAGGTTCAGAAGATGTGGAATGTCAGATGGGGTTGCTGCTAGGTGCTGTTGAGTCAGTTCCGACTCAGAGAGCCCTTATCTACAGTGGAGCAGAACATTGCCCAGTCTTGTGCCATCCTCACAATTGTTCTTATGTTTCGGCCCGTTGTTGCAGTCGCCGTGTCAGTCTATTTCATTGAGGAGCTTATTCTTTTTCACTGTACCACCATTTTACTAACGTCTCACCACCCTGGCTTCCGAGGAACGTCCTGGCTTTACTTTTTCCAAGAGAGATGTGTAGGTTTTTCTGGTACTCCATGGGACTGTTAATCTTTTCCAGCACCATAATTCAAATGCATTGATTTTATTCCATTTCCTTATTCAACGTCCAGCTTTTGCAGAAGAGGTTATTGAAAATATCATAGCTTGGGTCAGGCATACTTCATTAAAATTAATTATTTAATTTTATTTTTTAATTAAAAGATCATTTTATTGGGGGCTCTTATAACTCATAACAATCCATACATCAGTTGTATCAAGCATATTTGTACATATATTGCCATCATTCTTCTCTAGACATGTATTTTCTATTGAGTCCTTGGTGTCAGCTCCTGCCCGTCCCCAGTGACCCCTTGATAAACTATAAATTATTGTTATTTTCATATCTTACACTGACTGCTATCTCCCTTCCCCCATGATTTCTCTTGTTTGTCCCCCTGGAGGGTGTGTGTGTGGTTATGTGTTAATCATTGCGATTGGTCCCCCCTGCCTCCCCTGCTCTCCCACCTTCCTCCTACCCTTCTGGTATCGCCATTTCCTTTCCTGTTCCTGGATTCCTGTGCATACTTTACTAAAAGTGACATCCTTGTGTTTTAACACTTAAAGAGGTCTTGTGCAGCAGATTTGCTCAGCGCAATATGTCATTTGATTTCTCAACTACTGTTTTCATGAGCATGGATTGTGGATCCAAGCAAGATGAAATTGATACCCTGGGCAGGTAAAAAGATTTAAACACCAGGGCCCCCCAAAATGGCTTGGACAGATGTGGATGGAGGTCAAGTGTGTGTGGTGGGATTTGGAGGTACTCAGCCTGCTGGGAGACTGCGCAGAGTTTGGGTCAACTGTGGAAAGGTGGGAGTGAGCCAAGAAGGACATGGTAAAGTGGAGGTGGGGTGGGGGAGAGGGAGGGTGAAGTGTCGTGGCATAGAAATCAGTGGAGGTCCACCAAGGTAGGGAAGTAAGTAGGCCAGGTAGGAGTAGATGATTTCAGGATGAGAATGAGGGTAGTATGCCAGGGTGCATGGGAGTGGGTCAGAGTAGGCCTGGTGAAAGTGGACAGGGCACATGGTGGGCCTGGAGTGTCAGGGCACACAGAGGTGAGCTGGGTGGGGGCACACATGAACAGGCCAGACAAGTGATGGGTGGAGGTTTGTTCAGGTAGGGAGGCAGGGTCAAGAGTGCCAGGATAAGCACAAGCAGGGCAGTCAGGGGAAGGAAGGGGTGAGTGAGGGATGGGGCACTAGGTTCTACATGAGTAGTGTGGGTGTGAGGGATGGAGTGGGAGAGTTGTAGAGATCTGTGCAGGTAGAGAGTTCTGAAAAGAAGTAGAAGGTTGAGGATTGCTAGAGGTTGCTTCTAGCTGTTACTTGTTTCAAACCATATCTCTAGTCCAAATGGATGGGTGCCACCCATGACCAGTCATATCCCTAGTTTGTCATTCTCTCCTTCCTCTGTCCTCACTAGGGACATGGTATCTTTCCTAGGCCTTTCTGCTGTTGCCCTTTGCTCTTATACAGAGTTATACTCCTTGTCCTATATATTGTCCATCCTTATATCTCCTCCAAAAATTAGACAACTTTAGTTTGCTCCAGTAGCATTTACCTAATTTCAAAGGGATGGCATCCCCATATATTGCCATCTTGAGCATGGTTGAACCCTGCCTACTTGCTTACATCCAAGTTAATATCCATATTTTTTATCCTTCCTCCATCTGTTTATTCCATGGGGTTCCCTTCCTCTGGACCTGATGCTCACTGCCAGTCCCAGACGACCACAGCATACTGAATTGGGAGGGAGGTTACATTCTGGGCTTCTCTGTATTTCCACTTTCTTGGTTCTGTCTTTTTTTATAATCATTGTTTTGTCCTATTCGTTAACACCTTGTTTAGTGTTAGGGGATATAATGTCATTGTTTGCATCTCTCTTACTTAGTGTTAGATGTAGGGGGACATGATGGTACATATAACTGAGCTATCATGTTGACAAGAACTCTCTGGTCACACTCTTTTGGAGGTGATTATTTCCATGAGAAAACTTATCTCTGTTTATAATTACAGATTAATTATTATGGTTTATTGATTTTTTAATCCTCTCTTTGGATTGTAAATTCCATCAAAGTAGACTTTTGTTTCGTTTTTTGTTGTTCAGAATTTAATTTTCAGTACATGTACAGAACCTGGTACACACAAGTCATTCAATAAATATTTTTAGAATGAGTGGAATATAGAGACATTTCTTTATCTGGTCTCCTGTGTTTACCAATAACTGCTTCCCACTTCAGTAAATTCACTTATCTGATCACAATGCCATTTTTTTTCTATTTAAAATCTTTGAACAACTTCTCAATGCTTTCAGATAACATTTTAACCCTTGGCATGGCTTATGCTGTAGCCCTCATCTCATCTCTAATCACTCTCTTTCTTGTGCTGCTGAGCAGGGAACTTGTCTGAGTTAGTTTATTGTGCCAACCTGGCCGATAAACATACGTGGGGTTAATTGAAAGGCAGAGGGATAAATGGCTCAGTAAGTCTCGCCTTTCTTGTTCTCAGGTCTTTTGTGATGGTCGCACCAGGGTGCAGCTGCCTTAACCAGTTCCCTGATTCAGCTTGCAAGACTGACTTCCTGCAAGACATCCTCAAGGAGAAGCCACATGGACCTATCCAATGCAGTCCTGGGTGCTGCAGCACCTGTGTGGAGACCTCTGCCAGTGCTGAGATGCTTACACATTCACTGACTCGGCTTCCCTCCTTTAGTTGGCATCATTGTGTCTGTTTTGTGAGATGGAGGAGGACTTTGTGGATTGGTGTTGGAAATATGGGTTAATGGGTTAATGTTGGACTTGTGGGCTTGGGCAGCACTGGGTTGGGATGTTTTCTTGATGCACACTTAACCTCTGTATAAAATTCTCTCTTATTCATGAGTTTCTGTGGATTTGTTTCTCTAAAGTACCCAGACTAACACACTGTCTGATCTTTCAGCACCACGCTCTTTCTGACTTTTAGGTCGGTTTCCTTCCAACTAGAATATTTGCTGTTCAGAACCCTTCACGTTGTTTTTAATTTTGCTTGGATGCCACCTCTACTTGGAAGCCTTCCCTGCCCTCTGCTACATCACATTAGCACATGTACACTTGTGTATCTCCTCTGTCGTCACGCATCTAATCATATTTCACTTGCATTTCTCATTGTGTGGTCTCTTTGTAGTGTGTCTTGAGAAGGGTTTCCCTCAGTAAGTTCTTCAGGAAAGTCTTTGCTCCCCGAGTTTCTGCGGAGTGGGTTCGTGGAAGTCTCCATGCATGTTGCCTTCCACACTCCCTTGAGTTGAGGAGGTCCTCACCATTGGGGTCCGAGATTCGAAAAATATATTCTACTCCCAACTCCTCTTTCTTGGCTGTAGGGAGCCTCCTGTCCTCCCTGCTTACTTCTCTTTCCTGTTCTCTCCTATGAAATAGAAGTTTCAACTCAAGCAAAGGTGTGAATTGAGTAAGGGTGGAACTTGAACCCTGTCCTCTTGTAAGGCTGACTGAAGATCCACTCCACACTAATCCTACCTCATTGACATGCAGACGTTGGGTTTATAGCACATCACAAAATGCACGGTAGTTACGTTAGATAAAAAACAGAGAGCACCTCACAATACTGGAAGTCATGGCCTAGTCAACTTGACACAGTTTTGGAGGACACAATTCAACCTATGACAATTTGTACATAATCTGAGAACACTGGGTTCATCTCACCTCCTGTATTGTTTCAAAAAAAATAATATTAAAAATGGGATGGAAGCTAAAGTTCCTTCAGTGATTACTTAAGGCAACGTTTCTTGAGTATTTATTCAGAGAATATACATTGAGGACATAGCCTGTGCTGGGCCCTGGGAGCTGAGAATCAAGTATGGTCATAGCACAGACAATACAATGATTCTTTGTATCAAACAATGTGTGGCATACAGAGGAAGGCACAGCATATAGAAAGGAGCAAGGAGAACAGCACGGAAGGACCTATAGACGTGTGCTCCTCAGGAGACCACCGGCTTTGACTCTCAGAGGCAGAGAAAGAAGACCTAGGAAATAGTTGCTTTCTCCAATTATTTCTCTTATGACATGCATCTCTTATGGCTAGACTGACTCAATTTTGCATTGCTGTGTGTGTTGGAAAGGTAGACAGAGAATCAAGGGATGGAAGAGAATTTGAAAGTCAAGTACTTAGTCTCTTGCTCTCTGGAAAGACTGATCTTTGCTTAGAGGCATTCAAATGAAATTTCTTCAGCAATCCATTCTAGAATTCAGCAAGTCTTGCTGCCTGGATGTTCTTTCTTATAGATAATCAGAATATTCTGCAGTTTGAGCCAGCTTCTTTTTATTTGCACCTGCTACTACACATTTCAACCATTGGTTTATCCTGCTCCTCTCGGCCTGCAGGCCTCTCACTGTCTGTTATTGTTAGGGGCTGTTGAGTCTGCTCCAACTCATAGCTACTGCATGTTCAACAGAACAAAACACTGCTCGGTTCTGGTCATTCTCGCCATTGTCATCCATTGTCGTCCAAGAATTTTCAGATCCACAGCACCTTGGGCTATGATCAAAAGTATGATAAAAGAAGACTGAGATCAGGACTATTAGCAGATAGTATCATTAGGAGGATGTAGATTCAAGGACAAGGACTAAAGGGACACAAAAATGAAATGAATGTCTGACTGTGTTGGACAGCCGTGTGTGGGCAGTTGATAATATTGTTCTACCAAATAAAGAAGTGATAGCCTGAATTTATTCAGGTCTCTTGACCTGAAATGTAGCCCCCAAAAGAAAAACACATTCAATATATATCACATTTCTGTATTGCTCTAAGATAGACAGAACAAAGGGTTGGGGCGAAAGAGAAAAGCAAATGGAAATAGGTCATCATGTGGAAGCTGCCCAGGGAAATATGAGTCATGTGTAGCATACAATCCTGGAAACTTCTGCTGTTTGATATATTCTGCCCATAGAAGGAAAAAGAAAGAAGGACACTGTCAGCATGAGTGCAGGGGAAAATAGTTTAATTTTGGAGGGTGGGGGGACACATGGTTCGAAAAGCTGCACAACTTTATTTATATAGAACAAGTACGTTTTAAAAGGATTATTAACTTCAAGCGTCAGTAGTGTTTTCATCATCTGAGGAACATTTAATACCATGACAGTGTAAGGAAGAGTTAGGCTTGGTGGTTTTAAAAGTACTGTCAAGAAAGGTTCTTACAGTGCTCGGAGATACAAGTGTTTTACCACCTATCCCCGAGCATCCAGGCCATCCTCCCTACTGTGTGTCCTGACCAGGTTTAGTCCTTGAAGGGGTTGACCCCAAGCAGTGGATGGGGTGGAAATGCTGATGAAAGAGAGAATAAATAAAGCAGGCCTCTTCTTTTCTCTGCGAAGGCGTCCTGCCTGTAATAGACCTATGTTAAGAAAGGTTGAAGCTTTCACGTTGTATGACATTCACAAAGGATATGGAACTCAGATGACAATGAAAGTTCTCATTCTCTAAGTCTGAGGAGATAAGTGAGGGTCTGCTCCTGATTCGTAGGAGCATTAAGGAAAAGAAAATTACTTTACGTTTATAATCTAATAACGGAGACAATAGTTCAATCAAAGATCTTCAGAAGAAGCTGTCTTAGTTTATGAGCAATGCACGCATTCTGTAAGTGCTCCAAATTTAAGAGGAATGGAGTTACAGACCCTGAGAGGTCATTTACTACATGCCTGCCCTTAAGGAAGGACCAGCACTGCTCACATTCTGGATTAAGTTTATTCTAATGCAGAAGACTGTCCTAGAATCTTGTGAAACCCATATTGCTGCCTTCACCTTAGCTACCTCTTCTTCACAACTCCTTTCCAAATTTAAGTGCGTCCTAAATATTCTCTCCAATGAAGAGCACCTGAGAGCTTGCTTTGAGCTACGCTCATTACACCAAGTTCAGGTGCAGACCCTCCAAACTCCTGGAGAACTGAGCAGTGGTGCGCTGTGCAAACGAGAATGCTAAAAACAGCCCACCACCAGAGGAGTTGGCAGGTCCTATGGCACCAACCCACTGCCACTGAATGACAGTGACCCTCGTTTGGTTTCTGAGGCTGTAAATATGGAAGCGAAGGGCTTCCATAACTGGATAGTAGATAGTGGTAGGTTTGAACTGCCAACCTTTTCAGCTAGCAGCCCAAAGCTTGCTCAACAGTGCCACCAGGAATTGACTCCATTGCCATGTTTCCGTTTTGTTTTGTTTTTATGGTCCCAACAGGATGAAGTTGCAGTTGAAGTTGTAGAGCTCTGTTCTTTGGGAGGTAAAGGCACCCGGCCTGAGTGCCTGACGTCCATTTGTTAAACCAACTACATGAGTTGATTCAGAATGAATTGCCAAGACAAATTCATCACCACCTCTCAGACCAGCTCTGTCCCTGCCTCCATGTTTTACTCTCCCAGTAGGAGCGTGCATGCCTTCCCACACACCCACATTAGGCAGGGTCTGGGGAGGAACAGGTGCACACCACGGTGAACATTTGAAGTAGTAAACATGCAGGCATTCTGGTCTGCTTTTGCAGGCTCAACAGCAGCCAGGAGAGCTCCTTCAGCAAATTACCAGCCTCCTTTCTGCCTCCTGTGAGAATCTGGGCAGGGTGGCAGTGCCACCACTTAAATGTCATCAGAGAGGTTTGGAGCAGGGAGGGGACGGGGTATATGTTGGGCTGACCAGACTCTGACCTTGGACTGGCTGTATCTGATTCTTCTCCAGTGCTGAAAATTGTTCACATTGCCCTTGGCATCTGACCCGGGGGTGCCCAGGGGTCTGATGCTGTCTTGCTTGCTGGCAGGATTACAGTGTGAAATGCTTTGGCACTAGAGGGGGCTTACACTCTAGATACCTAAAGACCCAAGTAACACGGAGTGTCGGAAAGGAAAGGGCCTTTCTGATAAAGTCTTGTACGGTTGCTCTGTCATTGTCAGAAAGAACTAATATGGAAAAGCCAAAATGAACTTGTTTATGGGATGGGGGTAGGTGGGACACACATTTGGAGGCTTGGATTTGGCCCCTACAAAACCAAAAGTAACCATTGATGCAAACGTCCGCTATTACGTGAGGATCCTTCCCAAAGCCTTGGCAGGTCCAGGGGCTGACCACCCTCAGCAGTGGTGAACCTCATGTGGCAACACAGTGGACGCGCTTAGGTCCGTGGGGGTCTTTGGAACCTGAGCTTCTCCCATCTCCTCTGGAGTAAGGGCTCTCAGCCCTAGAAAGCATAAAATATACCAGGGGAGCATCTTAAAAGTTGAGATTTCACTTTAGAGATTCCAATTCAATTGAGCTGGAACTGGGTCGGAAGGTCTGTATTTTGATAGTTGTTCCATATTAGGGAGCTTTAAAACGTGAGTGGAAAAATTCCATTCGCTTTTAGTACCATTTTTTCCACGGACTTTTGGAAGCCTCTTCATAGAACTATGATGCCAGTGGTCTGTGGGTGTCCCTCAGAGACAGGATCTGTAGGAAGGAGAGGGCTACAGCCTGGGATTCCCTTTACCAGACAGAGAAGGTGTTGACCTGACAGCACCCACCACTTCGTGAGTCATTGTCCTTTATGCTGTGAGTTTGGAGTATCCATTGCTGTAAACTGCAGAACCTTGGGATGTAAGAGAATGCACCAAGACAGTGGTTCTCAACCTGTGGGTCATGACCCCTTTGGGGGTTTGGACAACCCTTTCACAGGGGTTGCCTAAGACCATTGGAAAACACATATATCCGATAGTCTTAGGAACCGAGACAGCACTCTATCTGTCTCCAGGTGGGTCCGTCCACATAGGAGTACCCAGCAGGAAGACTTCTCCAATGCTACACCATGCTCCAAGACAAAAATGTCATTTATTTGTAATTAGATGTAAATATTTCACAATATAGAATTACATATAATTTTTGTGATCAATCACTATCCTTTAATTATGTTCAATTTGTAACAATGAAAACACATCCTGCATATCTGATATTTATGTTATTATTCATAACAGTACCAGAATTACAGTGATGAAGTGGCAACGAAAATAATGTTATGGGTGGGGATCATCACAACATGAGGAAATGTATTAAAGGGTCGTGGCAGTAGGAAGGCTGAGAACCACTGCTCTAAGAGAAGGTGTTGGTTGATGTCCGAAGTAGCTTTCATGAACATAAAAGTATTTTCTCCAAGTGTAGAGGCCAGAAGTATGAAAGCCGCGCTCCAGCTTCCGAATAGCATCTACCCTCTCGGAGAGAAAACCTGTCTCGGCTTCTCTGGCAGGCATCCCGACATTCCTTCGTGAGGTCTACGAGGCCTCTCTGTCTTGTGCTTGCTCTGTGTGATTGATCTGCTCTCTTTCCATCTCCAGGACAGTGAAAGCTGTGTTAGTCAGAACTCCGTGGGACTGCCTTGCTTTCCCAGTTGTCTGTCTTTGACAGGTTGCAGTCTCCCACCTCTCCATCACTCTCTACTAGTGAGGAATATTTGAGTTCTCCTCCTCTGATACATTTCTACTTCATGCAAGTTCTGACTTTCACAAGTTTTACTGTAGTTAGGTTTGAGACATAGCCCACACTATATGATTTCATGAACAAAGCAAAGAAACCTTATTATATGAGTTTGTCAACAAAGCAAAGAAATCCTATTTCCACACTGAATTATTTTCATAGGTACAGGGGTTAGGAGCCCTACATATATTGGGGTTAGGATGGGGCACAATTTAATCCACGACAACCTCTCTCCAAGAGAATCCTTTTCTTGCTCATTGTGGGCAGGGAAGTACAGAAGGGAGGCCTGCAGCACAGGGCTGGAGGCAGAGGGTAGGACAAGAGAACAGGCAAGCTGAATGACGGGGGTTGAAGATAAGACAGCATTCTGTCTGGTTTGGGCAAGTGTCTGGAACAATCTTCATCTAAAATGGTCATTTCGGGATGGTCCCAGAACATGTCATGGACGTTAAGGATCCTGAAGAAAAGGTGTGGATTTTCTACGTGGGGTGATGAGTTACTGTAGGATTTGAAGAGACCGAATGATTTTGAAACACTTTCTGTGCCATTAAGTATAATATCTAGGCTGCCATTTAAGTTCTAGAAGTTTCGGTTTCCTCATCTATAAAATGGAAATAATAATATCTACCTTCTAGGGTTGTAATGAATATTCACTAAGATAAGATACATAAGGAGGACAGAGTGGGGGCATATAGGAGGCTATTAATAAATCTAAACTATAATAGTAATTATTCTTATAAAGGCTATTCACCAAGGGATGGAAACCAGGAAGATGCAAAAGAAGTAGACATCTCTAGCTGGCCTGAAGACCAAGGAACTATTTCTTTTAAGACCAGAGTTGAGAAAAGAGTGTGCCACTCTCTGTGCTTCTCCAAGGTAACCTGGGGCCTGAAGAGTGTTTCTTTTCAGGGTCGACCATTGGATCGCTAGATTCACTGGGCTCTGAATTCTCTCCAAAGGGCTGCCTTACAGCCTTGAAAACATTTGCGCAAACAGCTGTCCATCTAGTGACTCAATGAGACTTTCCTGCCTTGGGTCGAGAATATTGTGAATAGGGTGCTAAATCCAAATGGGAAGCTCTGATCCAAGAGGAAGTGAAGCTGATTGCTTGACCGCAGGAGATTTGCTTGCAGATGCCCTGTGGTCTTGCTCTCAGGGTTTTCTGTGAATTTTGCGTTTCTGTCAACTTCCTTTAAACATTCAGCTTTCTATAATCCCTCCTGGGCCCCAGCTATGGTTACCTGTGGTTGGAGGGAGGTGATCATATTTAAAAAAAATTTTTTATGGCCTATGAGGCAGTTACACTCTAATCAAATGAGGAAATGTATTTCAGCTGCTGAAAATTTGGAAACAATATATATTGAGGTTAGTAATCATATATGGAGCCCTGGTGGTGTCGTGGTTTTACATGAGGCTGTGGTCTGCATGGTGGGCAGTTCCAAACCACCAGTAGCTCTGTGGGAGAAAGACTAGACTTTCTACTCCTGCTAACCGTTGCACTCTCAGAAACCCACAGGGGGTCAAGATGAGTCAGTACTGACTTGATGTCAGCAGAAGTCATATGCTATTAAGATACAATAGACGGTGAGATATCGTCAATTAATATTGCCCTTTTAGCCATGATTCCTGGATTCTATGCCTGTGGCTATGATCCCATTATGGAGGGCATTCTCCACACCAATGGGCACGATTGTTGTTAGGTGCCATCGAGTCAGTTCTGACCCATAGTGACCCTATGCACAGCAGGATGAAGCACCGCGCGATCCTGCACCATCCTCACAGCTGTTCCTGTGCTCCAGCCCACCGTTGCAGCCACTGTGTCCATCCATCTCATTGATGTCAAAAGAGCCTTCCTCTTTTTGCTGCTCCTCTACCTTACCAAGCATGATGTCCTCCAGGGACTAGTTTCCCCTGGCAAGATGCCCAGAGTCTGTAAGATGAGGTCTCACCAACCTTGCCCCTAAAGAGCACCCTGACTGTACTTCTTCCTAGACAGATAACGTAGGTTTGTCCTTTTAGCAGTCCAGGGTACTTTCAATATTTTCCAGCACCACGATTCAAAAGCATCGATTCTTATTTGGTCTTCCTTATTCAATGTCTGATTTTCACATGGACAGGATTGGGGTGGGATTAAGACCTGAGTTTAGTAGAGGATTTTAGCCAAGTCATACCCTGTTTCCTTGGGGGCACCTTTGAGACTATTGTACCGAAGGGTGCGACTTAAGACACAATCCATTTTTTCCCTTGGGGGTATAGTTGGCTGAAAGACAAAAGCCACACCTCTATCGAAGCCATTCCTTGATGTGTAGGAGCCATCTGGGACACAGAGTGAAATCCAAGACTGCTGGAAGAGCATGGCCAACATCTTTGAAGTCATGGACTCCACTGAGATCAGATGCACCAGAGACTGTGGCACGGTAGAGTACCTTCTCTTTACAATTCGGTCACTATGAGTTGGCATCAGCTAGATGGCAGTGAGCACGGTTGGTTTTCTCCTTAGGTAGCATGAGACTATGGGGCTGTGTGGTAGAGCTACAGGCTGGCTTCCTGGGGAATGGAGGCAAAGGTCAAGGGACTGTGGCTGAAAGGTACTTGGTTGATGGCCGAGGAGAGGTTTTAGTGTGGACCAATAACTGAATCCTTACTGTCTGCTGATGCTAACGTGTGGAAACCTATTAACTTTTCTAATAAACCAAAAGGCAAAATGAAGCAAGCTCACTGCCATTGAGTTGATGCTGACTCATGGGGACCCTACAGGGTAGGATAGAATGGCCCCTGTGAGTTTCTGACTCTGTACCTCTTTATGGAGTAGAAAGCCCTATCTTTCTCCCTTGTAGCAGCTGGTGGTTTTGAACTACCGACCTTGTAGATCACAGCCCCATGTATACCACTATGCAAGCAAGGCTCCATAATGTCCCTAATAACCCCCCTTACTTCTGAGTATTATCTGTGAATTCCGTGTGGCCATTGAAACCAAGTGTAGAACCCAGTAGAGACATCGGTGGCATGGGATGAATGGTTGGTGTCAGAGTAGGCAAAGAAGGATAGATCATGGAGGCAGCCTGACCCCTGCCTCATGGCAGTAGGGAAGCCAGAGGAGGTCAGATATTGCTCCATGCCATTTATTGCAAGGGGACAAAAAGAAATTAACCTTAGAAAGAACGGGGAGGATTGAAGAGAATGAGGGAGTGAGGAAGAAAGAATGGACAAGCTCTTCAATGATGAAACTCTGGATACATCTGCCAATTTTCATCTCTCTCTTTCCCATGCACTAACGTCTCCATCCTCTGTAAATACTAGCTCAATTTGTACTTACTCGAACGATGAATTTGCTAAATGTTTCTCACACTGCTGTTGAGTCATTATGTACTCTTAGAGGGATTTTATTTTACAGACAGTTAGCTAAAGAGTGGACTTACGGTCCTGCTTGTCAGAAGATATTGCTATTTTTGTTTTCCCCATTTAGTGTCACAAAATGGTTTGGGAACAATGAAGGGCTTGGGAAGAGCCAGGATGAAAGCCGTGGCCTGAACTGCCTCAAAGTTGGTGCTGGGTTTGTGGCCAGGCTGAGACGGCTCTTCCAACCCCCTCCCACCCCCCAGCATAAGGATTTGGAACATAATACATAACATGTGAGCCTTCTCTGTTGAAAGCTGTCACTTGCGTAGCAATCTGTGTGTTCTACTATTATATAGTTTGATGTCATGCAAGAATAGAAAGGTTTCAAAATTAGCATCAACATTTGGGAAGAAATAAAATCTCTCCCATATGTTACTCTGCTTGGGTGGCACAAAAAAAGGCAGAGTTGAACCCCCAGAATGTTTCATTTATAGTCCCCATTTCCACACCCATCCAGGGTATTTTCAGACATGCTGCCTCCACAGTGTCCTACTTTTTGCCTTCACTGCTTTCTCTCTTTTCCACTTACATTTGATTTCTGACCAGATGCTGCTGCAGCCTCCCCACCTTGGCCTACTCTTGCCCAGGCCAGGATCTGGAGATTAGATACCTGTCCACACCTCAGGCGTCTCCTCTTCTCCTGGTTGTGTTGATCCAACACCGATTTGGTTATCTTCTGATGGGCCCACATCACACTCTCTGGGAAGCATGTTAGCCATCCCTTTGCCCTAAAGATAATAACAAGTGACAGTGACTCGACTTCAAGGCTTCCACAGAGCGTCTCAGATGAGGAGAACAAAGATTTCCAGATCAAGGTAGGCATGAAATAATGGACACCACCACCCTGCCCCCACCACCTTGATTAGAAGGACACATTCTCCTGATTTGTTCAACTGGAATCTTTGAAGCACGGCAGCATAGTTTGGAGACCTATCTCTGGGCATTTTATAGTAGTTCACTGACTAGAAAATGTCTTAGGCCCTGATTTCCTCCCCACAGATCCATCTCCTAGGTCTCATCCAACAACAATATGTTTTTCTTGTTCACAATAGCTCTTTGCAGATGAACAGTGCTTTCTCATTAAAAAAAAATGGACAGGGCAGGATCTTAACAGTAGGACTTTGCTTGTCCTCCAGGAAGTCATTTATCTGATCTGGATGATCTATCATGAAAAAGGATGAAACAATTCAACTTATGTAAAACTTCATCTTTAAGATGCCCGTTTAAGCCTTGTGTTTCAGAGCACAGCAATGTCATGGTGAAGGCTGGGCTTTCACATTGGGTCCTTTATTTTGTGCCTACTAATTTAATATCCATAAACACTCTATAATTTACTAAATTATATAATTAATGGAATAAACTAGAAAATGCCTAAAAACTTCTTAGTATAGTAACACATAAAAACTGGAAATATTAAGCAAAAGTTCATTTTGAATGATAATTAGCAGACGTGACATAGGTGGAACTTCTTTCCCTGTGCCCTTTGTCTTTGCTGTTGTTGTTAGGTGCCTTCAAGTCCGTTGTGACCCATAGCAAGCGACCTTATACACAACCAGACAAAACACGACCTGGTCTTGCGGGATCATTACAATTGGTCCTATGCTTAAATCCGTTGTTATAGCCTTCCTCCAAACTCGATGCTGTATTCTTCCTCACTTTATCCAGCTTCTCAGCTTATGTTCTCAGCAAAATTTGAATAAATATGTTGAGAGGAAACAACCCTGACACACACCTTTCCTGGTTTTAAATGATGCAGTATTCCCTTGTTCTGTTTTCACAAGGAGCACAAGTTTCACATGAGCACACTGGAGTGTTCAGGAATTCCCATTCTTCTCAAGGCTGTCCATAGTGTGTGTGATCCACATAGTTGAATGCCTTAGTATAGTCGATTAAACGCAAGTAAACATCTTTCTGGTGTTCTCTCCGTCAGACGACATCCATCTGACCTCAGCAATGATACTCCTTGTTCTACATCCTCTTCTAGATCCAGCTGAACCTCTGGTAGCTCAATGTACTGCTGCAACTGTACATTTCAGCAAAATTTTATTTGCATGTAATATCAATGATATTGTTTTATAATTTGAGCATTCTGTGGGGGTCATCTTTCTTTGGAATGTGAACACATATGGAACTCTTCCGCCAGTTGTCCAAGTAGTTGTCTTTCCAATTTCCTGGCATAGGTGAGTGAGTGCTTTAAGTGCTTCATCAACTTGTTGAAATATTTCACTTGGTATTCCATCAATTCCTGGAGCCTTGTGTTTGCTGATCTTTTCACTTGAACCCTTACCAAGTACCACTGGTTTTTGCTCATAGGCTACTTCTTAAAATGGTTGTATGTTGACTGGTTCTTTTTAGTACAGTGAATTTGTGTATTCTTTCCATCTTCTTTTGATGTTTCCTGCATCCTTCAATATTTTGCCCATAGAATCTTTCAATGTTGCCACGCCAGGCTTAAATTTTTCCTTGAGTTCTTTCAATTTAAGTTATGTTAAACATGCTTTTCTTTTTTTGGTTTTCTAAATCTAGGTGTTTTCATATTTCATTATAATAGTTCATTTTTTCTTTTTGAATTGCTCATTGAAATGTTCTGTTCCGCTCTTTGATGTTATCCTTTCTGCCATTTGCCTTAGCAACTATACAATAAATGGCAAGTTTCAGAGTCTCTTCTGATATTCACTTTGATCTTTTCTGTCTTTCTTGTCTTTTAAGGGCTTTTTGCTTTCTTCAGGGATGATGTTCTTGATGTCCTTCTGCAGCTCATCAGGTCTTCTGTCATTAGTGTTTCATGAGCCAAATCTATTCTTCAGATGTCTCCAAATTCAAGTGGAACAGACTCAATGTCATATTTTGACTCTCTTGGACTTATTTTAATTTTCTTTAGCTTCAACTAGAACTTACATATGAACAATTTATGGTCTGTTCCATAGTCAGCCCCTGGCCTCTTTTTAGCTGCTGATATTGAGCTTCTCCATTGTCTTTTACCATAGATTTAGTCAATTTAATTTCTGTGTACTCCATCTGGAGATGTTCATGTGTATAGTTGCCTTTTGTGTTATTGAAATAAGATATTTGCTATGCACCAGTCATTGATCTTGTAAAATTCTATCATCTGATCTCCAGCTTTGTTTCTATCACTAAGACCATATTTTCCAGCCACTGTTCCTTCTTATTTGTTTCTAACTTTTGCATTCCAATCACCAATAATTATCAATGCATCTTGATTGCACATGTGATCAATTTCAGACTGAAGATTTGGTGGAATTCTTCAGTTTCTTCATCACTAGCTTCAGTGGCTGGCGCATCAATTGGAGTAATAATTGTATTGATTGGATTTCATTTAAGGTGGACAGATATAATGGTATCACAGACAGCATTGTACTTGAAGATATATCATGAAATGTCCCTTTTGATGATGAATTCAACCATTGTGTCATTGTGTCATTCCTGGTGAATAAACCATATGATTTTCTGATTCAAAATGGCCAACATCAGTCCATTTCAGCTTACTAACACCTAGGATATCAATCATACCATTTCATTTTTGACAACTTCCAATTTTTCTAGATATATATTTTGTGCATTCCAAGTTTTGATTATTAGTAGGTACTTGCAACTGTTTTTTCTCACTTGGAGTTGTGCCCCATTAACAAATGGAGACCTTGAAGGATGTCACCATGGGCAACTCTGCTTTGAGAAGGCAGCTCTTCCTCAGTTACATTTCAATTGCCTTCCAACTGGAGGAGCCCAGACCCTGGAACTCTCTCTTACAATGTTCTGTTGCCTTTGTCTTTATCACAGATTAATTTACCAAAGTTACAACATTTGAGTTTTGGGGAGAAGAGAGATGTCTGGCAAGGGTCAATGGAGAGAGGAGAGATGAGAGTAGGGAGGACATATAGGGATAAGCATTTCCCAGTGTGCAGACTGTGAGTTTTCTGTGACTTTGGGGGTTATTCACTTTCACGTGACACAGATAACCACAACGTTAATGGAAGGAATCTACCATTTGCTACACAGGAGAAAGAAGACTGATTGCTTCCATACAGATTTTTGGGTCTTGGAAACCCAAGAGGAAGTTCTACTCTATCCTATGGGTCACTATGAATCTACTCAATGGCAGTGAAAGGGTGCTAGTCAGATGTAATAACCTTTTCTAGCCACATTCCACGCCCCCCCGTTTTTTTCTCCCCTGTTTTGTTAGGTTGATTTATCCAGAGAAGAAAACCAGTGATGTGTGTGTGTGTGCTTTTATCAAGAAAATGACTCACACAATTGTAGAAACAAGTAAGTTCAATCCAATTCAAGTCTGTAGGTCAGATGTTAAGCTGGAGAGTTCCCCACAGTGTAACAGGGATGAAGAGGGTTGGGGAGGAGCTGACAAATCAAGAAACAAGAAGACCGATGAGGAAACAAGAAGATGAACAGGAAGAACACAGACTGGTGGATGCAGATGCTGATGACAGCTGCTGATGACTCCTAGGATCAGGAGGCAATATGGCAGCTCATTGACTCAAGCCCAAAGAACTGGAGGTGGATGAGCCAGATTCAGCAAGAAGCAACCAAGTCCTCACAACATCTCCTTATTAACAATTAGGCCACATCTCTTAGGATGTGATCTGAGTAAGGAGGTAGCATTTCACCTAGATCCTCCCACAACCGCTTGGCTGCTTATAGCAGATTCCATCATGGAGTTGATTACATAGTGTTAGGCTACATCAGAGGGAATTATTAGGCCCAGCAACCGAGAATTATTAGGTCCAGCCTAGTTCACACAAATCCAATCACATATGCTGTCTTTACTCTGAGCCTATCACCCTTAATTCCTGTTCTCAGACTAATCTGACTGAAAGGAAGGATGTAGATGTAGCCTCAAATTTATCCTTTTTTCCCACTTAATGTGAAGGGATCCTCTATATTATCTAGGGCCATTGCTATATGAAGATCAGATAAGACAGAATTTTATTTCTCTTTCGGATAACAGTCTAGAAGTAAGACATTCAGGATAGTTGACTGGTCCTCCTAGGTCATCCTAGACCCAGGTTCCTTCTCTTTTGCTGCCCTGGGGTGGTTGTCAGCATCATGACCATAGTTGGTGCATCACCTCCACGTCTGCATTCTAGTTCAGAGGAGGGGGAGAGTGGAAGGTCATCTCTCTTTAATAAAATAATAAAAAAACTCTCACTGTCATTGAGTTGATCTCAACTCATAACAGCAACGTAGGAGAGGGCAGAACTGTCCCTGTTGCTTTCTGAGACTGTAACTCTTAAAAAAAAATCATTTTGTTGGGGCTCATACAACTCTTATCACAATCCATACATACATCAATCGCGTAAAGCACATTTGTACATTTGTTGCCCTCATCATTCTCAAAATTCACTTTCCGCTTGGGTTCTTGGAATCAGCTCTTCATTTTCCTTTTTGAGACTGTAACTCTTTACAGGAGTAGAAAGCCTTATCTTTCTTCCAGGATCAGCTGATGGCTTTGCACTCCTAACCTTGTGGTGGCCAGCCTCCCCCAGGTCTCCTCGTTGAGTTTAATGTCTAGCAGGAAGCGATCAGTGTTCAGAGAAAGCCCTCCTCTGATCACTCCGATCAAATTGTGAGAGGCAGAATTTGAGTTCGACACTCCTTCACTCTTTCTCCCCTACGGGGTTCTGGTGAGTGTCTCTTCTCTCTCCCACGCTTGGCCCCCGTAATGACATATCAATGCCCCAGCTTTTCTTCCCTGCACCTCAACTCCTGTGCTCTTGGGTGACTACAAGCCGACCATCTGTACAATGCCACGTACCAAAGGCAGAACTGAGACCATCACACCTGCTCTGACCATCTCTACTGACATAACTTATGGTTTAAAGAGATCTGCATTTTCAAGTTTTTCTTTTACATCTGTTTGGGAGCTCTTACAGATATCATAACAATCCATAGTTCAATTAGATCAAGCATAATTGTACAATTGCTGCCACCATCATTTTCAAAACATTTTCTTTCTTCTTGAACTCTTTGATATCAGCTCCCTTTTATGCCCTCTCTCCCGCATCCTACTTTTGCTTGGTTTAAAAGAATAAGTTCTGATACAATTTCTTCTGTCCGTGATGGGGGCCCGTGGAGGTGGTGAGGCGGGAGATTTATGATGTCAGTGGGCAAAGGACTCAGACAAGTTTTTGTCCTTCACTCCGGCATTGAAACTGTTACACTGTGGAGACAAGGAGCTGAGATGGGCAGGGAGGTCACTTAGTAGTATTGGGACTTGAATTAAAGGATGGTAGGAAAGGTTTGAGAGAGTCCTGAAAAGCAGGAGCAAGTTTCTGGAGAGTCATTCTGTGGTTCAGCGTGGCTGTGAAGGCCGTGGACTGCATGCGTATTCCTGTTAAAGAGGATCATTTGCAGAGCTTGGGGGGGAGACCCTAAAAAGGACTCAAAGGACCAAGAAGAACAATGTGAGAGAAACATGTTCTTGCGGGTAAACATGTTCATGCCTGGTTCCCTTCCACACTGACATAAATCTCCCACCTCTACCCACATGGGCTCCTGCCACATATAGAAGTTGTATCAGAACAAACTCTTTTAAACGAAGCAACATCGGATAGCCACACACAGGGTGATTCTGAGGGCTTAAAATATCTTTGGGGGAAAAGCGGTGTTTCTGTTGCCCTGAGGTTCTCTGCCTGGAATATGTCTCAGGGGCTCTTGTGGAACTTCATGAAAGCAGATTTCTGGGTCCCAGATCAGAGTTTCTGACCCATGTCTGAAATGTTAAAGAAGACCTGGGTGAGTTCCACTCCCTGTGTGAGCCTTCATCTCAGGGCAGCCTGTCTGGTTGATCTCCCTGAGGTCAGTGAGGCCACTGGGCTGTCCGAATGATGAAGAGCAACAGAAGAATGCTAAATAGCTGTTAATGGGCAGGTTGACTCCTAGTCCTGTCTCTTACTTTCCTTACCCTACTAGCCCTTCTCACGCTGGCTTAGCTGATTCTTTTCTCCTTGACTTTCTCTTTCTTTCTTTCTTTCTTTCTTTCTTTCTTTCTTTCTTTCTTTCTTTCTTTCTTTCTTTCCTCCTCCTCCTCCTCCTCCTCCTCCTCCTCCTCCTCCTCCTCCTCCTCCTCCTCCTCCTCCTCCTCCTCCTCCTTCTTCTTCTTCTTCTTCTTCTTCTTCTTCTTCTTCTTCTTCTTCTTCTTCTTCTTCTCTCTCTCTCTCTTTTTCTTTCTTTCTTTCTTTCCTCCTCCTCCTCCTTCTTCTCTCTCTCTCTCTCTCTCTCTCTCTCTCTCTCTCTCTCTCTCTCTCTCTCTCTCTCTCTCTCTCTCTTTCTCTCTTTCCTCTGTTTCCCTCTCTATATTTTCTGTTCATAAAGAGAATGTGATGCACACTGGAAGTTATTTGTCGGCTTTGGAATGTAAAGGCTCTTAGGCTTGCAGACTTGACTGACCTCTCTGGTGAGTTTAACATTACGCCCTGCTCAAGTCTGCTGATTGAGCTTCTTAAAGCAGGTCATTGTGGTGGCGTATTATGAGAGAGGCAATTTTTAAACGAATCTCTCTCCTCCAGTCACTGCTTGATTTCATGTAAGATGATTTCAATCTTAGAAAATCAGGGGTCCACCTGTAAGATACAAGCTCCCTTGGAGAAGATGCAACCAGAAAAGCCTGGCACAGTGCACAGAAAGAACACTCTGCCCACTCTCCTGAGTAACTTAAGCTCCTGAGCCCTGATCCCAGGAGACAGGCTCCGTGCGTGCATCATCATAGCCATAGAAGAAAACAGACACAAAGGACATCTTTGTGCCTTGGCCCTGCTACTCTGCTCAAGGACACTCTCTGTGGGCTGGAATCCGGTCCTTGGAAGGGAGCTTTTCTCAACACTAAGAGTTGTACCAATTTCTTCTACGGTCCTTGCTGTCTGTATTCATAACACCTAACGAGGAGCAGGTAAGTCTCAGACTCATTTGATATTGGCCCATCTCTGCCTCCAAAAGTAAAATGCTCAAAGTGTCCTAGTGGTGGTTTTAATTGAATTGTCTCCCCCAAACATGGTGGGACCATGATTCTCAATCATTTGGCAGTTATGTCATGATGTCATTTGGCAACTATGCAATGATGTAATCATCCTCCAGTCTGTGATAGAATTCCATCAGCCACCCAGTTGTAAGGGAATTGGGGAGAGATGCATGATTCTTACTAAGGTCACAGCCTTAAGTAGGAAAGCTGGGAGAGAGGTTGGGGCGAAACAGAAGGGATGCATTTCTTATTTAGAGCTGCTAACTGCGGTGGGAGTTCTAAAGTAGCTCGGCTTGACCCTCAAGGCCAACAGAGCTCTATGGGAACATTTCTTTTCCCGTCTGTTTCCTCTCATTAGGAAGTCATGATAATCCACAGAACCACACAACCAACCAAGCACACTGGAGTCAGGATTAAGTTCGACAGGCAGTTGCTTCTGACTACGGAGTACAGAGGAAAGCGGGGCTCTAAAGTTTCACAGTAGCAGACTGCTTCATCTTTCTCTCACAGGTAGGTTTGAACTACCAATTTTTTTGTTTGGCAGCTGAACATGGGGGGATCTAGGGCTCTGCACTAGGCCAGAGGGAGGAAGGGGCAGGCGCTCAGTGCTTAGTGCTTAGTGAATTATGTCAGTCCTTGGGAGCAGAGTCACATTGTGAGTGGCTTACATGCATCAGATCAGTGGTCAGATCTGATTATGATGATAATAAACCACCGAAGTCAACAGCATCCAGTTTGGGGATGAGGGACAGGAAGAGCAAGGAAAGAGAGGAAAGTTGAGCAAAAACTCCACATCTAGACTGACTCAATATCTGATAAATACTTCCTGAGTTCCAGAAGGACTGGGGACCATTTGCAGAAACTTGGGCCTTGTAGAAGAAGGCGGCCGTGACAAGGCATGAGAGAGAGCTGGTGCGGTTGCGTGGTTTCTGCTGCTTCTCATGTGTGTGTTCCACAGCAAGCGTGCTACACAGTGATGTTTTGTCTGTTTTTAAATGACTTCCTTCTCTCTAGAAGAAAGATACAGTGAAGGTATAGGAGTAGCCAGAGTCTACCTCTTTCTTACAGAGACCAGGGAACTTGCCACTTGAATCAGAGTTGGGAATGGTCTTTGAATCTGAGCTTCTTGTTAGTCAGACTTTCACTCTGCAAGTTCAATAGGAAACGAAATGTGTTGCTAGAAATAGATCCTTGGCTACCTTCAAAGAAGGCATCAGGGCAGCTGGGTTCAATTAGCCAGTGCTCACAGTTTTGGCAATGGCTGCTTGAAGATCCTGGGCGAGCTAGGGTGAGTCGCAGCTAGAGGGCTATCAGTTTGGGCCTCCAAAAGGATGTGAGTGTACTCTGACACTGCCAGCGGGTGATTGGGGCGACGTCATTTATTATTTCTGGACTACATTCACCTCTCTGTGAACTGGGGCTGTAGTTGCTGAAGCATGTGGTAAGATAACAATTTTTTGTGATGTATTTTCCCCCCATTTTCAGTTCCTTTCTCCGGGTGGCACAGTGCTACAATATTGATGGAAAGGTCGGCAGTCTGAGTTCACCCAGAGGGCCCTCAAAAGAAAGGCATAGGGATGTTTCCAGTAGATTCCAGTCCCAGAAACCCTCTGGGGGACAGTTATGCCAGACACCCACGGTCACCATGAGTTGGCACTGCCTCCATGACAACTGGTTTGATTTCGTTTTTGGTTTCCCCTCACTCAAGCAGAGCATGAACTCTGAGCTCTTGGATCTTAAAGACAGCAGGCCCAGGTCAGAAGGTGGAGACAGGCTTGAGGTCTTCCTGACTCTTCTTTCCTAAAGTTCAAAGCCAAGAAAGGACTTGTAGATATAAGCCAAAGGTCTCACACTGTAGGAACAGGGAGGAAGAGCCAGGACTCTTTCTCACACAGGAAATACATTCCTTGAAATTCGGGGAGTTTTGAGAAAGGAGAGAGGGAGGAGGAGGGACAGTAGGAAAAATGACCATAGAGAAAAGTCAAAGAGGGAGCAAGAGAGGTTTATGTATGATGAGAATTCTTTCTTCTTGATAGTGCAGCAGGGGAGCCACTTGACCAAGACAGGAAAGGTAGCCTGACACTCCATGCATACAAGGAGCTCTGTGACCCGACCTTTGTCTTGAATGTCCTGTAGCACTGCCCTGGAAGGTCCAAGGCTACCCCACTGTAACTTAGCCGAACAAGGTGGGTCCTCTCACCTTTGCAGCTCTGGCACCTGGTTAACCTCAGTGGCGCAGGAACAATATCGTCGACAGAGAAGTCAGAGTAGGGAGATGACTAAATTTTAAGTAGCATAAAGTTAAAAATATTTTAAAAACAATTTGATGAAGCAAGGCTTTTGTAAGTATAAATCTGATTTCTAAAGGAGGAATTTCCTGTAGATTGACTCCTTGTTCCATGAATTATCAATCTCATTTTTCTTCCACCATCTACAAACCTATGGTGTCAAGCAATATAGAATTAATTTACACCATGACATAGCTTCTAATCTTGACATTGGGCAAGCCAGCTCTGTGTCCAGAGTTTTAACAGGACAGGACTTTCCCATACTAAGTGACCAAAAGTAGTATTTTACTCATCACAGAAAGTACTGTAGAGACATAAATGCATCCTACTAAACCTAAACTAAATTTATAACTAGCTCAACTTATCCTTAACCCAAACAAACAAATGACAACAACAACAACAAAACCAATAGCCAAATGTACTGCCACTTAGTTGATTCTGCCTCATAGTGACTCTGTATAGGCTTTCCAGGAATGTAAATCTTTATGGGAACAGATAGTTTCATTTTTTTTCTTCTTTTAGCAAAACAACTGGTAGGTTTGAAATGCTATCATTGTAGTTTAAAAATTACACAGCTATGTCACCAGGGCTTATTAAAAATCCAACTAGTCACTCCAAAAATCTTTGGAACAAAGAAAAATGTGTCCAAGGGGAAATTGGGATGAGCAGAGATGAGCTCATTTTGAGAATATTATTACAAATTCACACATCAAAAAATGGCCATATGACCACATTGCTAGAATCCTTCCTAGGGCCTTAGAAAGAATCTATGTAAGTGAGGGGCCTTGACATATAAACGTCACTACTTTCATGAAAAATGCATCTTTGAGCATAAACATCACTTTATGACATCATTAGATGCTCCAAAATGACTTCAGGTGGACTACTAGTACCCTAATTTTATGTGAGGAAATTGATGTAAAGTGAGTGAAGTGATTTGTTCAATGAAAAGGATTGAGTAAGTGTGGAAACCTGAATCTCTTTTACTTTCAGATGTACTTTTATTCCCCCTGCCCCCCCAACTTCAAGTGCCTATACACACCCACTTTTATTGCATCTATAATGTCATTTGATATCAATCAGCTACCGTTTATTCTTCCATCATCATATCCATAAAAGTGCTGGCATCAAAATTACAGTTAATCACTGTTAAACTCATAAAATATTTACACAGAACAGCACATTAGGCTTTAGCCACTTGGCAATTAAAACCAAACCCAACCCAGACTCACTGTCATCCAGTTGATGCCAACTCATTGGAACCCTATAGGACAAGGCAGAACTTCCTCTGTGGGTTTCAAAGACTGTAAGTCTCTTGGGAAGTTGAAAGCCCTGTCTTTCACCTGAGGAGTAGCTGGTGTTTTTGAACTGACCTGTTGGTTAGCAACCCAAAGTATAACCATTATACCACCAGAGTTCCTACAAAAAATGATATAAAAACAGGTACGACCCCTATTTCACATGATCTCAAGAAAATATTTACCAGTCCCTAATATGGCATCTGTACCTTGGAGACCATTGAACATTATGGTATAGAAATACATTATGAGGCTACCCCAGTGTCACATACCGCCCAACTTTCTCCAAAGCAGTCCCATTATAGAATGCTCATGGAAGCAGCAGCCAAGAAGTCAAAAGACGTATTGCATCAGAAAATCGATTTCACAAGAACTTTTGTAGAGAACTGACAAGCACAGATATTACTTTGAGGACTAAGGTGTGCCTGACTCAAGCCATGGTGTTCTTCATTGCATCATCTGCAGGTGAAAGTTGGACACCGAATAAGGAAGACTGTAGAAGAACCGATGCATTCGAATTGTGGTGCTAGAGAAGAACATTGCAAGTATCATGGACTGCTAAAAGGACAAACAGATCTGTCCTGGAAGAAGTATAGCCAGAGTGCTCCTTAGAGGCAAGGATGGCAAAACTTGGTCTTGCATATTTTGGGCATTTTGTCAGGAAAGACCAGTCCCTGGAGAAGGACATCATGTTTGGTAGTGCGGAGAGGCATTGAAAAGGAGGAAGGCCCTGGATGACATAGTGACTGCCTCAGTGGACACGGGCATAGGAACAGTCGTGAGGATGGTGCAGGGCTGGACAGTGTTCAGTCCTGTTGTGCATAGGGTCACTATGGGCCAGAGATGACTTGATGGCATCTGACCACAACATGGCTGACTAAAGACAAAGCACACCTCCAACAAAGCCATTACTCAGCATGTAAGAGCCCTCTGCGACACAGAGAGAAACCACAGGAGAACTTGGAAGAACACATTCCAGATCTCGGCCTTAACAGGGAAACTCAAAGGAGCAGCACTGACTACAAGATGCCTTCTACTCATCCGACCCAGACTATAGGACTGTGGGACAGAGCTGCAGGTGAGCTGGCTCATGGAGGCAACAAAACAGAACAAAGCAAAACAAAACCCTGGCTCTGGTTAGATTGCTAAATGGAGATTTTAAAGATCACAGTGAGGATGGAATTGGTACTTTTTGCCATAATACACCTGCTTATGAGAAGGGACATTAGCACTAAAAAGGATTTGCATTTACATGGAGGATTAGCCATGAGGGCAAACACTTCTGGTTGGTTTTGAGCCCAGCTCCTCATACGGTTCCAGTGGGACCCTTGGGTCTTGCTGGTTACTTATTACCCACTTGACACACAGACCTTATGTAATGCATCTGGTTTATCCATAGCAAAGTAGACACAAACATGAGGGGAAAGTATGGGGAAAATTGTGGTGCTTGGAAAAGCTAAAAGTCAAAATACCTTTCTAGTGAACTTTTCCTTCTAAGCATATTTAAGAGGTGAAAGTATTAAGTACTGGAAGGTCACAAAACGTGGCAAATGTGCCTTCTTGCCATTCAGTGAGACCCAGTAGTCACTTTGATGATCATCAGGGCCAGCATGCCATGATGGGGACAATCCTATGATTTTCCTTTCCCTTAAATAGGAACTGCTCCAATGATAGTTGTTTTTGTCTATATTATTCATAGAATAACACTTTATACTTTTTTCCCTTTAACCCTGGTATGTTAGTCTGGGTTGACAAGAGAAGCAAATTCATAGATACTCATGTGTATAATAAAAAGCTTTATATACAAGAGCAATTGTATTTTGAGAAAACATCCCAGTCCATAAGTCCGATATTAGCCCATATGTCTGATACCAGTTTGTAAGTTCCTCTTCAGACTCACGCAACACATGCAATGATGCTGAGTGCAGGAAGATCACAGGGCAGTGGGTGGAAGTATCTTAGCACTGGTGTGGGTCACCATGTAGCTCCTCCAGCTTCTGGGCTCTGGCTCCATCAGCGTAGCTCCATGTGGCTTGTAAAATGTGTCACAGGGCGACAAGCAGGGAGTGTATCTGGCCTCCACTGAGCTATTCATCTCTGTGGTGCCTCCAAATGAGGTCATCACACTGTGACCTGATTGACAGGCTAGACTCCACCCACTCACAAGTTGACAGGAGATTATGTAACTGCCACACCTGGGAATCTAAAGCAGACCTATTTTTGTGTGTGTGGCTAATGATACAAAAATGTTTTTTTAATTAATCATTTTATTGTAGGGCTCTTACAAATCTTATAACAATCCATCATTCACTTGTATTAAGCACACTGGTATATATCTTGCCATCAACATTTTCAAAACATTTTCTTTCTACTTGAGCCCTTGGTATCAGCTCCTCTTTTTACCCCTACCTCCTCTACCCTCTCACCCGTGTGAATCACTGATCAATTATATATTATTATTGTTCTTTCATGTCTTACGCTGTCTCCCTTCACCTATGTTTTTGTTATTCATCCACCTGCTACTCCCACTACTGTAACTGAGGGTTTTATCTGTCCTGAATTGCATGCGTCATGAGCTCTTATCTGTACCAATGTGTGTATTCTGGTATAGCCGGATTTGTAAGGTAGAGGGGGTGACGGGGGAGAGAAAGCATTAAGGAACTTGAAGAATGTTGTGTTCTTTGTTGGTGCTATACTGCACCCTGGTTGAATTGTCCCTTCCTTGTAACCCTTCTGTGGTGGTGGTGGGGGGGGAGGGGATGTCCAATTGTGTACAGATGGGCTTTGGGTCTCCATTCCAAACCCCCTCTTTCACATTGATAGCAGACCTCACTTAAGTCACAATAATAAAACATATTAATCCTGTTTAAAATTAAGTAATTTTTCTAAGACGTCTATACTTAGAATTTTCTGACCTAATCTGTGGAAGAAAATAACAATTCTGATTAACAGAGAGTAAACTTATCCTGTGTTTCCTGCTCTTGTCTGTTAGCTAATCATATGTAGGCACTTGAAATGAAAAGATATAGCACTCTTCTTCTATAAAATACTTAATCAAAATACCTGAAAGTATTTCTTTGTTTTGATATGACTGCCACTGACTATATTGCTAAACTTGAGCAGAGGCTCAATGGTCTGGAGGGAATAACTTTTGCAATGCGTGGAAGGATACAGTCAATGTTTTCTCATTAGCTTTCCATAGTTGAGGGGCAGATTCTTAGAAGGTAGACAATTCGTCCTTCTGCGTCTCAGCATATTGTTCTTTAAATTTCTCCTTGGCTTTTCTATGTTGTTCATACACTTCTGCCTGCTTCTTATGTTGTTCTCTCAGGAAATCCTTCCACTGGGTAACATGCTGCTTTTCACTGACTCATTATGAATCTTTCTTTGTTCCTTCTCTGCTTGTGGAGGTCTATAGACGGAGGGATGATTGCTTGAAATCTCTGGAGAACCTGGTTCATGTTGTCCTACATGGTCTCTACACATTTGGGAAGTGTGCTAGTTACACAATTTCATGTCACCTTGATAAATAAATGAAGGGGTGGGGTCTAGCCCATCAATCAGGTCACAGTCTGATGATACCTCCTTGTGGGCATGGGCTTCTCATGAGGATTCTGGAAACTTCCTCTCTCTCCTCTGCCTTGGTCTTCTTGTTGTTAAGGCACAGGGAGACTTGCTGAGCCCTGCGAGAGCCCCTCTCTCTGCTTCACTCTCCTGTCGAAGAACCACATCCCAAGAGCTGGAGGAGTCACATGGAGACTGGCGGTGGTGCTAAGATACTTCCACTGCCTCTGAATCCCCAAGACTTTGCACCCACTGGCCTGTGATCTTCCTGTAGTTTTCATCATTGCCTGCAACTCTGTAAATCTGAAGAAGGATTTTTGAACTAGTATTGAACTTATGGGCTAATATCAGACTTATGGACTTGATCTGGACTAGGTTGGGATGTTTTCTTAATATCCAATTTCTCCTTGATATAAAGCTCTTTCTTATACATATGTGTCTCTTGATTTGTTTCTCTAGTCAACCTGGACTAACACAGGAAGAATATGTTCATTTGTTTCATGGAACATATTTTTCAAATTTTCAAGAACTCTTATTTCCTGAAGGCCACCTTTTGCTTCAAATTCTTTCACAAAACAATGGGGTTTACCTTTAATAACTGATCTGTGATCTAAGAGCCTTGAATGAATTTCTCCGAGATCCTTGATAACAAGGTGCACTGGTGAGCCTGCGGTCCCCAACAAATCCCTCTTCTTGACATCAACATGCAGGGTGACCTTACAATTCCCAGGTGTCTCTGTTCCTCTGCCACTCATCCTCTGGATTCATCTGTCTAGGTTGTGAGACAGAGCTGCTGTCCCAAACTTCAAGGAACATGGATGATGATTAAGATCATTGTTAAAACTGGAAAGAGACTTAGATATGATCTGGTCAGATGAGGACTTTGATAGATGAGAATTAATAGATGAGGAAACACACCCAAGAAATGCAAAGTGATTTTTTTCCCAGGCATACACTGTAAATTCCAGCTGAAGTTGTAGCAAAACGTGGGATACCAGGCCAAGCTTTATATTCTCTCTCAGTTGCACACCGCTAGTCTAGGAGATCTAGTGAGAGGCAGTTTGTACCCTGCCCTATAGGGTGGGTCAGTCTTGTAGTTTCCAATACACAATCCTTCCTCATACTAGTCAGCTAGGAGGTCAACACTCCCTGCTGGGCCTTCTTTTAGGATAAAGCAGGTAGAAAACACATCTCCAGCAGGAAACCAGACAAGCATTCTCCTTGAATCAGGGTTCAAGCTGGTACATTATCTCAACTAAAGAGGAGGAAGCCTTTCTTTGATCTCCCTCCCTTGGGCACACTAAGGTTCCTTTGAAAAAGAGTGACATTAAAAAGGCAAAGACTGGATCCTCTGGTAACATTCCAATGTACTGATAGCCCACAGATTTCGTTTGGCCCTTTCACAGAATACACACTCATACACTCAAAGTGTGTTTTCACATTTGATCTTTTGTGTGCAATGTAGACATTCAGAAATTTAGGATTCAGAATGAATCCAGGCAGGACTCTTAACATTTAACAGTGACAACAAACAGGCCTGAAGAAACATCACATAAGCATGCTCTGTTCATACTTTATTTTTGACATTATTTATAGACAGGAGGGCGTATCACTTGGTTCAATGCTCTGCTGTCTCTCAAAAGTCTTAACAAGTTTTGGATAAGGAGTCACCCACATCTTATTTTGCACTTAGCCTCACGGCTTATGTGATCTTTCCTGTCAGGGAATTTGATTTCCAGGCTTGGCTCAAGCTCTTGGCATGACTTAGGCCAGATATTACCTATTCAGGCCTCTATTTCCTCATTTATACTCACCACAAGGGAAGTTTTACATTGATATTTACTGTTGGCTTTTCATTCCCTGCACAGAATGTGACATGGCTCTTGATGCATCTCTGTAGAATGAATACATTCACACCAAATAAAACCTGCGACTAAGGATTTGAAGTGTGCTGAAGTACAGAAATACATTTTGTTAAAATTGTTTAGCGGTTAAAGACCTGGTGGTGCTTCATTTTCTTGTACTTTGCTATGAGTCAGAGCTGATTCAATGGTACCTAACAACAGCAAAGAGTTATCCAGACAAATACCTTAAATGGTCACTAGGGAATAAGGGTAGAAACAATAGCACTTAGCACAGGTTTTGCTGATGGTTACTGTAGTATTGACTAAATAGTGCATGAGAAGAAATGGACCTTCAATGTATAAAACTGGGATTTCTTATCAATTTTTTTATCAGTCATGGGAAAAGGTGTCAAGAGCTTTAGTGTAGGCTACAGAAAAAGCTATGCATATTGTGTTGCGGGGCAACATCTCTTTTAAATACCATCTGGGGGATGTGCCATTTGAAAAGCTAGCTGCCTATAGAACTTTATTTCAGATGAGCATTTTGGTCAGATAGAACTAAAGATTGAGCCTGGGAAATAAGAGCATAGCTTTAAGAATGTCTCTAGGCAGAGGTGGGTATCAGAACTGGACAATGTACTAAAGTAAAAATTCTGAAACACAGTTTGGGGAAGGCCATGGTTTAAGTAGTAACCTTGACTCCATTTTTATTTGTGGCGTTGTGATAGGTAGGTTTATTGCGCCAACCTGGCCAATAAACACACGTGGGATTAATAAGGTTGCAGTCTAATTGAAAGGCCAAGAGACAAATGGCTCAGCAAGCCTTTCCTTTCTATCTCTTGCTCTCTGATGATCGGACCAGTGTGTGGCTGCCTTAGCTAATTCTCTGCTTCAACTTGGGAGCTACACAACCTGTGGGACACCCAACCCGTGAACTGTGTTGCTATAGTTTGAAATTCCTTTGAGATCTCCTTCACCACACTGCTGGTGCATACATCACTTGAGCTGGGGACTGTGGAACCCTGTCATCTGGCTGATTGTTGGTGACCTGACCTGCTGTTTGATGCCCATGGTCAGACTGCCTGTATTGCCCTACAGAAGACTCAGCTGTTTGCTTCCTTGACTTGCACCCAGCAGCCCTTGTGAGTTGAATGACTGCTAGTATATTAACTGTCTCATGGAGGTGAGTTGAATTGAGTCCTCTGTACTGCTCTGTGGACTAATTAGCCATTTATTTCTTTGTGTTATGTATATATAAAATCATAAGTGTCCTGGTTTTGTTTCTTTAGAGAACTCTATCTCACACAGGCATAAATTCAGACACATTTGAGTTTCTTCTCACCACTAACCAGCAATGTGGCAGTTGTTTTTCTTTAGGTGGAGTGTATTTGGAAAGTAGATTACCACTCCCAGAGCTGGGGAGCCGTAGTTCTGTCCTCAGACTTACACAGACATACACCATGAGGGAACTTGCTTGGGCAGTCCATAATGACTTACCAAGTAATTGCATGTTATCTATGAGGCTTGGTGACTATGATGCATGGCCATGAGATAGGGAGTGGTACCCCACATAGCCTAGTGGTCAAAGACCTAGGACCAAATTTTTTCAAACTGCAATTGTGTAAATACCGTAATAATGGTTCTTTTGGCATTTCTGTAGTCCAGCCTGCAACAGTGATGAATTAATTTGCTGCAAATCATGACTTTGGGATGATTCCTTTTACTTTTCTTCCTCTATAAGTAGCATCATGGCCCTGGATTTAATTTATGGGACTGCATTTTGGTATCATGCTGATTGTCTTTCTCATCTAGATAGCTACTTTTTCCTTTTCGAAGATTAATAAAAGCTTCTATAAAACATATTTTTTATTCCTCCCCTCCCAAGATGAAAAAAAATAAGTATCAGCTCCAATAAATCTAGGAGTCATTTGGCAACAAACTAGAATGGATCCTGCACCAAGACTTGAGATGATTCTGTGGCCTTCTGTGCAGTCTGGGACTCATTTCAGTGACTACATTCAGGAGACGTTCATACCTGGAGCTGCTTTTGACAGGGACACAACCCTTCCTGAGATATTGGCAGGACACTAAGGGTAGAACATTGCTATTGGTTATAGGCACATAAGCAAGGCACTTCTTTTAGAATTAAAAAAAAGAATTAGAACTTTTTGTCATTTACATTTAGTGTAATTACTGAATATTTGAATTCAAGCCCATGATCTTTTTTATTTTTTAGGAATAGTTTTATTGGCATACAATTCATATATCATACAATTCAATACACCGATACCTCGGTTGTCAGACAGCTCCAAGTTTGGACATTCCAATACTCCAATAGCAAAGTTGGAAAGAAATCTGCTTGGTCTTTATAACTTTGCTCATCAAACAGAAAATCTGACTTGAAAAACCTGTATGGGCCAAGAGTGAGTCACGGGTCACGTTTTGGCTCAGACACAAAGGGGTGACGCTTCCGTCTAAGTGCCATTCTTGCACAGACAACATACAATGCTGTGTTAGTGAGTTCAAACAGTCATCATTGTGCTTCGTTTTGCACTTTATTTGCATAACATATTGTAACCATAGCCCCAAAGAAAGTTAGTCATGCTAGAAGTGAAGCTTAGAGAAAACCCGTGAGAACCTCGACAGAATTAAAGGAAGGAGTCATTGTGCAATGCGAATCAGCTTGCCACTTGTCGATCTGGTGGTTGAGTACAACGTGGCCATGTTGACATTATCAACAATTTTGAAAAAAAGCAAATGTGATTAAAGAGGCTAATGCAAGGAAAGGTGTGAAGCTGTTAAACACAAAAAAGAGCTCAGCGGCCACGATCCCAACTACACGGACACTGTTCCTCTCACCAGAAGAATTTATTTCGAGGACAGCACTGAAGCTGTGCCTCCAAGAGAGGGCAATGTCTGATCAGAGCACACAGGAGCAAATGATGGGGGAGGAAAAGAGGGTGGAGCACATCCTGGCCCACCAAGCCTTGACCAATCCACAGAGATCATATGGCCGACCTCACTATGAGACACGACATCCCTCACTGACCCATAGTTCTACAGGGGACAACACTGGAGACACAGTGTGGGAATTCTGCCTGATCTGATCCCACCACATGGAGGCAAAACACTAAAGGTGTGCAACAGAATAGCAAGGGAACCAGAGCAACAAAGTCCCCAGGGAAAACCAAAAATAGGCTTTGGCCCAGGGCTTGGTACCCCATGAGACTCAACTGGAAAACTCTCCTAAGGCCAACAAACAGTCCTTGAACTAACTACAAGCTTTTCTTTTATTGCTTGGTTTTGCTATGTCTTGTTTTTGTGCATGTTATTATCTCCTCAGGTTTGTCTAAATAAGAGGCTGGATGAACAATCTGGAGGAGAAAACAACAGGACCTACAGTTCCGGGGGGACATGGGAGAGGGGGTGGGTGGGGGAAGAAATGGGTGTTAGCAAACCCAGGGACAAGGGAACAACAAGTGATCCAAATTGGTGATGAGGAGGGTGTAGGATGTCTGTTAGGGTGTGATACAGGGAAATGTAACCAAGAAGAATTACTAAAACCCAAATGAAGGCTGAGCATAATAGTGGGAAAAGAGGAAAGTCAAAGGAAATAGAGGAAAGAGTTAGGAGGCAAAGGGCATTTATAGAGGTCTAAATAAAGGCATGTACAAATGTAAGTATATTTATATATGAGGACAGGGAAATAGATATATATTTATAGGTTTATATTTATAGGTTTAGTATTAAGGTAGAAGATGGACATTGGGCCTCCACTCAAGTACTCCCTCAATGTAAGAATACTTTGTTCTATTAAACTGATATTCCATGATGCTCACCTTCCCGACACAATCACTAAAGACAAAGCAGGTGCATAAGCAAATGTGATGGAGCCAGGCTATCAAAAGATATAGCATCTGGGGTCTTAAAGACTTGAGGGTAAACAAGAAGCCATCTAGCTGAGAAGAAACAAAGCCCATATGGAAGAAGCACACCAACCTTTGTGATCACAAGGTGCCAAAGGGATCAGTTATCAGGCATCAAAGAACAAAAAAAAATCATATCATTGTGAATGAGGGGGAGTGCAGAGTGGGGACCCAAAACCCATGTGTAGGCAACTGGACACCCCCTTATGGAAGAGTGCTAGGGAGGAGATGAGCTAGTCAGGGTACAGGGTAGCAACGATAAAACATACAACTTTCCTCTAGTTCTTTAATGCTTCCTTCTCCCATCCCCCACTATCATGATCCCAATTCTTCCTTAAAAATCTGGGTAGACCAGAGGATGTACACTGGTGAAGATAGGAACTGGAAACACAGGGAATCCAGGGCGGATGATCCCTTCAGGACCAGTGGTGAGAGTAGTGATACCAGGCGAGTGGAGGGACGGTGAGGTGGAAGGGCGGAACTGATTACAGGGATCTACATATAACCTCCTCCCTGGGGGATGGACAACAGAAAAGTGGTGAAGGGAGACATCGGACAATGTAAGATATGACAAAATAATAATTTATAAAATATCAAGGGTTCATGAAGGAGGGGGGAGTGGGGAGGGAGGGGGAAAATGAGGAGCTGATGCCAGGGGCTTAAGTGGAGAGCAAATGTTTTGAGAATGATGAAGGCAACGAATGTATAAATGTGCTTTACACAATTGATGTATGTATGGATTGTGATAAGAGTTGTATGAGCCCCCAATAAAATTTTTTTAAAAATTTAAAAACAAAACAAAAAGAGCCAGAGTCCAGACCATCAAAGAGGTTGAAAAGTTACTGTTAATTTAGATAAATCAGAAACAACTAAATAGCAGTAGCATATCCCAAACAGTGAGATGCAAGGAGGCAATAGGACTACATCGTGATGTAATCAAATATGTGCTGGAGTGATTGCTAAGCCACCCGACGTGTTCAAAACCAACCCCGACAACTTTGAAAAATTCCTAAAGAAGCAGGCATACACAGTGTAGTGAGGCATGGGGAAGGGCCTGCTTCACAGAAAGATGAAACTGATAAATTTGTGACTGAATTTTTGGAATACTTGGAGGCTGAGGTTTTGTTCCACAGCAAGTGTTCAACTTCAAGGCAACCAGACATTTTGGGAAAAGATGCCCCAAAGGACCTTCATTACTAAAGAGGAAAAGGATTTGCCCGGCCACAAGCCTATGAGAGGCGGGCTCTCTCTGCTGCTGTACGTGAATGCTAGTGGGGATTTTAAAGCAAAGCCATGGTCGTGTACCGTTCTTAAATCCCATGGGCTTTTAAACAACAGAAAACAATGAAAAATGAGTTAATTTTATTTAGCATATTGTGTTTTATATTTAATGTACTGTATTTATTGTGTTTGGATGTTTTAGAGGGTATTTTCACAGCCTCGTGCTGTTAACTTTATGTTAAAATACTGGAAAATGAATTTATAAATGTAATGTTGGGGCCTCAGAACTAATTATTTGGTTTTCCATGATTTTTTATAGGAAATCAAGTTTCTTGGTATTCGAACACAGACTTGAAACAAATTAAGTTTGACAAGTGAGGTGTCGCTGTAGTTCAATCTTATTACAAAGAGTTATGCAATCACCACCACAATCAAGTTTACAACATTTTCTTGCTTCCTGCAGTCATTGTTGTTAGCCTCTGATTTGCCCCCAGTGTCCCCTGCCAGGCCCCTAGGTAATTATTAATCCACTTACTACCTCTATCGATTTACCCATCCTGGACTTCACATCCAGAAAAACACAAAACAAAACCAACAAACAAAAATCAACAATGACAAAATAAACAGAAAAACTTTGAAAAGAAAGTGTAAAATCTTAAAAACTGAATCAGTTGTAAATGGGTCCAAAGGGAGATGAAAGGATATGGTGTTACATTTTAACCCACCTACCTGTAATGGATTTCACGGTGCTCTGTCTACCAGCGAGGCTCTTCATATTGCTGGGCTATGGTCAGAGGGGCTTCAAGTAACACGGGGACTCTGCAAATGAATGTTTGAGCTTCCACTGGCCTCCGTAGCCTTCTGCAAATCAGATGTTCAGAATTTAAGCTCTGATATTGTTCCCTTCTTTGTATTTGGCTTTTATTATTTATAATCCTTGAATCACACAGGCAGTTGTGCTTCTTCTGTGTGGACTGAGTTGGTACCTCACTTATATGGCTGCTTATTTTAAAACCAGCCTTTAAGATCAACCCCAGATGCTATTCTTCCTGCTAGCCAGGCACCATCTGATTTCTTGACACACATTGCTATAGCACCCATATCTCCAGTGATCTCTTCATCGGGACAAGTATTGAGTAAGGCCATATCAGAAAAACTATTTGTTCTTAGGGTTAAGAGGACATGGGAGCCCTAACCATTCATATTTCTATGGGGGCATAATACCCCTTTTTCACTTTAGAGCATCATTATCATTTTACTGGAGAACATTGAACATCATTCATATGGGGCATAAGGTAATTCTATTGATAGTATCACTAGGTTAGCTAGCAGTATAGAATTTAAGATATTTTTTGAAAAAAGGAAATTATTCATGCATTGGCCAGATTTTCAGATGACAATACATGAATTCTTGACTTGTACAGATTAAAAGTTTAAGTGACTGAACACTATTTACATGAACAATGAGGGTTAAGGATAGGGAAAAACTTTCTATAATGTGCATTCACAAAGGCATAACCATGCCTGAGAGGCCAGCATGTCATAAAAAAGCAAAGAGAGCATGAAAATAGTAAGTATAAGGTAGTCCTGGACCACCAGTCATTGGAAACATTCCAAGTCAGATATTTGAACCAAAGTCTAAACGATTATCAATTTTATAACCTTAGGATAGTGGTCATCTGCTTCTTTCCACATTAGGGTGTTTCAGTCTTAAATCCAAGGGAGTATTTCAGTTCCTTAATTCTGCTAAAGGTGAGTTTAGGGTAAAATCCAGTTCCCTTAATTGGGTTTCAAAATTGGTTCCTTCTGGTGACTAGGCACTTCTTGAACTTTATTTTTAATGCTCAAAATTCCTAGAAGTATTATCATAACTATTTTAAAGATGAGAAAAAGGAGACTAACAAGTAGCCCTTACACAGTGTAAGGAGATGTTTACTGTTTTAAAATCAGGAAAGACATACATTAGGGTTGTGTCTTTTCACCACGCTTACTAAATCTGTAAGCCAAGCAAATAAACTGAGAAGCTGGACTATATGAAGGACACAGCATTGGGCTTGGAGGAAGGCTCCTTAACAACCTGCAATATGCAAACATATGACACAACTTTCTTTACTGAATTCTTGAAGCTCTTGCTGATGAAGGTCAATGTTCATAGGCATTACAACTCAATGTAAAGACAGCTAATCCTTACAGTTGGAACCATGGACAGCATCATGATGACTGGAGAAAAGACAGAAGCTGTCAAGGATTTCGTTTTTCTTGGATCCACAATCAACATTCTTGGAAGCAGCAGTTAAGATATTAATTATATTAAGTTGGTATTGGCCAACTTTGCTACACAAGACCTCTTGAACAAGTTAAACAGCAAAGATATCACTCTGGAGACTAAGTGGCCTTGACCCAAGCAGTGGTATTTCCGATCACCTCATGTGCATGCCAAGACTGGATAATGAATAAGAAAGACCAAACAAGCATTGATGTTTTTGAATTATGGAATTGGCAAAGAATATTGAAAGTACCATGTGCAGCCAGAAGAACACATGCATCTGTCTTTGAAGAAGTACAACCACAATGCTCCTTGGTCATGAGAATGAAGGGTCATCATCTCACATACTTTGGACATGTCATCAGGAGAGACTGAAAGACTAAACCAAACCAAACCAAAACCACAAGTAAAAAAAAAAAAAATCAAACTCACTGCCCTTGAGTTGATTCCAACTCATAACAACCTCACAGGACAGGATAGAACTGCCGCTGTGGATTTCCAAGACTGTAGCTCCTTATAGGAGTAGAAAACTGCCAGGAGAGGCTAGACCCTGGAAAAGAACAGTATGTTTGGCAGAGTGAAAAGAAATCCAGTAAAAGGTTCAGTGAGACAAAGGAAGACCCTCAGTAAGATGGGTCTACACCAGGGCTGCAAGAGGGGGCTCAGTCACTGCAATGAGTGTGAGGACGATGCAGGGTTGGACAGTGTGTGGTTTTGTTGTACGCAGAGTTGCCACGAGTAGGAACCGACTCAACGGCACTTAATAAGACAACACCTTCCCACTTGGAAATTTTTCATGTTGCCACCACAGACCCCTCCAGCTCAGCCATTCAATGTGGGAATCTATGCTCCTTTTCCCCACATCGGATCCCCTTTTTGGTAACCCCAGAGTAAGACAAGCCCCACTGCATGCTGTCACACTACTTCTTGGTAGGCATTTTTCCAAATTATAAATGAACATCGCTGTTGAAGCTGCTGCATGTCCTCCTAATGTGAAGATTGCATATGTTTCCCGACATTCACCTGAAGGAAATGTTCCTCTCAGAATAGGACCAAGATGCTTGCGTCACTGGTAAATGCCTGACTGGCTTTGACGAACATCCCTTTCTGAGTCTGTACTTCCTCGTGAACAGGATACCTTTCTTGCCAATCATCGCCACTCATTTGACCTCCTCACTTTCTCCTTCTCCCCTTTCCCCTCCAACCTGTGTGGTCGATGCCTGTGGTTGAATTGATTCTGACTCACGGGAACCCTGTAGCATATCTCCTCCAATGAAAATGAAGCATTCAGGCAAGTAAAACCTTGTAACCTGTAATTGCAGAAGGGGAAGTGAGTGTGGGCTCCCACTGTCCCTCATGTCAGAGTTTGTAACAGTCCTTGTGGCTTCTCTTTTCACCTCAATATATATTGACTGTTTTATCCATTTTTGGAAACCCCCATTTTACTTCTTTCCCAAAGGACCCACTTGGTTACTCATGGTGTTTGGGCCTGAACAACTTTGATGTCAAGTGTTCCCTAAAGGGGCTCAAGTTAACATTTTCTTGTATATCAAGTTTTATATTTATTTTTCTAATTGAGACAGGAGACCCAAACCCCCATTTCAGACAGCATGTGTGAGTACGGACTTGAAACAGCAAGCTTGGGCACTTTGTCTTGATTCTAACTTTCCAGATATGCACACACCCCATGGTCTGCAGGGCCCAGGTGGTTTGACAGGTGAGAGCACACAAATGCACACACCAGTCCTAGGTAATGTTAGGGCAGGTGGCTGCCATCCTGCAGAGAGGGACATTCCCTCAGAGGAGGTAAGCAGCCTTAGACTGATCACTTGTTAGCTAGCTTCCACTCTGTCTTCTTTGCCCTTTGCTTATGCTTCTCTCTTGAACTAGGAAGTGATGACAACTGGTTAGAGACTCTTCTGAGCAGATCTGCAAGCAGACTGGAGTATTTCACGTGTCCCCAGCAAATCTCTCTGAGTAGATTTCATAATGTGATCAGTTGAACTCCTCGGGCTGTGGCTGGCAGAGACAACAGTATGCTCTACTTACTACCTGAAAGGACTGTTCCCTGCAGATGTTCTCAAACACATAAAGGCAACCTCTTGTTCAGAGGTAGGGATTGGGAGGAGTTGCCTAAGCCCCTGCCTTTTAGAATCTACCTTCCCAGCCTGGATTTTCCCTGACTCTCACAGTTCCTACTGAGAACCTTCTCAGTTGTTAGCAAGGAGCTCCCGAGCTCCCATAGGCTCATCTTTTTCTATTTTGCAATCATGACCGCCCCAGATCTGCAGCAGCAGGAGCTTGACTTCACCAAGCTCTCTTCTCAGAGAGCTCCTTACCAACAGACTCAGGATCTGAAGCACTCAGAGAACTGAAAACAAAACAAAACAACAACAACAACAAAACAACAACCAGTACTAAAGTTTCTGTGATGTATAGGGGACCAGGACTTCCAGAAGAATCCTGGTCCTGAGGTGCTAGACGGGAGGACCATGTTTGCTCAGGGGTTGTAGCACCATTTTGATTACATTTCAAAGTTTATGGGCTGGTGGAACATAAATACCAGTGACAATGCCTTTGTATGAGAAAATGTGCTGTGTGTTTGAGGTAGTTAGTTTATTGTGCCAACCTGGCCAATAAACACATGTGGGATTAATTGAAGGATGGAGAGATAAATGGCTCGTCGAGTCTTCCCTTTTTTTTTGTCTCTTGCTCTTTGATCATTGGATCAGTGTGTGGCTGCCATGCTTGTTCTGTGCCTCAATTTGCAAGCTACACTACCTGTGGGACACCTAACTCATGGACTGTGTTGCTGTAATTTGAGGTTCCTTCAAGACCTGCTTCGCCACACCATTGGAATTTACATCTCTTTAACTGGGGATTGTCAGACCCTGTCATCTGGCTGACTATTGGTGACCTGCATGCTGTTTGCTGCCTGTGCCCGGGTAGCCTGAATTTCTTTACAGAGGACTACCGGCGGACCTCAAGACTTGAAGGACTGCCAGTGTCTCACAACTGTCTCACAGGAGTGAGTTGCACTGAGCCATTTGCACTGCTTTATAATTTAATTAACTGTTTATTTCTTATGTTATATATCTATCTTTATCCATCTATCTATCTACCTATCTATAATATGTTATATATCTATCTGTATATATCTATATATATATCTATATATAATTATTAGCATTCTGGTTTTGTTTCTCTAGAGAACCCTGTCTAACACAGTGCTCCCTGCACCTGAAAAGCTCTCAGCGCTCCTGGATGCCTGGGAGGCAGTGCTGGAGTCCTTACATCTTAAGTTTTCTGTCCAGCTGGGTTGAAATCCTACTTCCACTACTCCCACCTGCTGCTTAGTGGACCTTAGTTCTCTCATGTATAAAATGAAGACAACAACCAGATTACTGGATCGTTGTGAGGGTCAAAGAAAATGAATGTGAAAGTCAATGCATAGTACTTAATAAACCATTGACGCTCTCTGTTTTTAAGTAAGAGACTAGTGATCTACTTACAGTATTTTCCCACAAAACTCTTGGAAATAGATAGTGTTAAAATAGAGATCTTGGGAGTCAGAGGATGGGTTCTGGTCCTGACTTGGTCTTGCCATTCTATGACCCATGCCACTTCACAATCTCTGGCTGTGCTTTTTTGATATGTAAAACAAATGGAATCAGTGGATTTCAAAGGCCTCCTGACCACTCAGAGGTACTTGGATGGGAGAAAAAAAAGGAAGAATTGAACAGCACCCCTTCTCCTAGACCCTACAAGAGAATGTATCTTTACTGGGGCCCCTCTGTGTGCTTGCATTTGAATAAAAGATTTTTCACTTAAAATAAAGCACTGAAAACCTTCGGACTAGAAGATTACTAAGGTCTTTCCTTACTAAGTACCAAGGAAACAACTAAGTCTTGCTCTCTGTATCAAGTACCCTAGTGTGAAAGCTGACACTCACAGGAGTTAAATAAAAATTCAAAGGGTGAAAATCAGTTGTAAAAGACCTAGGGTTAGAATCCTAGTATATCATCTGTGGTATGTTGAGCAACACTGTTTGTAACAAAAGCATGTTTTCTCATCTCAAAGTGCCATATGGTGGATGGTTCCTAATAAAATAAACTCATATCCAACTGCCAATTTGTGTGACTACACTTTTAGGGGAACAGACAGCTGAAATTAATTTAACTCTGCAAGTCCTATGCGATACTGGTAATTAAACACAAGTAATTGGCATTGTGACAAATATGGCTCAACAAAGATATGTGTGGTTGGTGAGATGTCATCTGGATGAGGCTTTTGAACAGGACCTCACCAGGTGTGCATTACCATGAATGCTATTGCCATGGCTTCCACACTAAGGGCAGCCACTTGGTTGGTGACAACTGTTGAAATAGCTCTTCTCAGTCTGTTTGCAGGCTCCTTTTATTCTCCTCCTCACTCTCCTCACAAGATGCAGTACGTGAAGGGTGAGGCATATAAAGAGGAAAGTGGGGTGGCTTACCAGAAAGGGTAAATTCATCCAAAACACCTGGTGGTGGCTCTACTCACCATTTCTCTCCCGAATCAAGCTCCAACTTCAACCACAAACTTACCCTGAGAGGCCCAGCTAGAAGTTAGAGCTGCGTTATTTAATATGGCAGGCATAAGTCATGTGTGGCCACTACCACTTTAAATGTGGTCTGGTACATGTCAAGACATGTTGTAGAATACAAAACATATTGGATTTCAAAGACTGAGAGCAAAAAATATAATATATTACTCTTTATATATTGACTACATGTTGGGATATTTTTTATGTAGGTTCATGCTGTCTAGTGCATATATATATATATGTATAAACTTTATGTACAATGGAACACAACACTACCCAGCTCTGCATCATCTGCATAAGCATTATTCTGTTTAAGTGAATTGTTGCAACCCTGAGGGTCTTCCTCTTTTTTGCTGACCTTCTATTTTCTCAAACAGGACTGGTTCCATCTGACAAAATCCATGTGAGTGAGATGATAAATGCAAGTGAATTGCAGTCTCAACATCCTCACTTATAAGGAACATCCTGAATGTACACATTCCAAGACATATTTGGTGCTTTTTGTAGTCCACGGAACACTCAAATGCATCCACTTTTCTTCGATCTTCCTTATTCAATGGGCAGCTTTTGTAGGAATATGAGGCCATTGAAAATATCATGGTTTGGCTCGGAAAAACCTAAATCCTCTAGGTGATGTTTTGGCTTTTCAATACTTGAGAAAGGTGTTTTCCAATAGAACAGAATGCTGTGTTAGACAAGGTTCTCTAGAGACACAAAACCAGGACACGTATGAGACATATATATAACACAGCATTCTGTTCTATTGGAAAACACCTTTCTCATAAGAAATAAACAACTAATTAGTCCACAATGGAGTGTTGCTCTACATGTTCAACTTTATGACTTTGTGAGTCAGACAATACCCAGTTCATGATGTGCAGCTCAGACCTCATGGTGACTTGGTGGCCCATGGTGAGGCATTCAGTCTCCACCAAGGCTCAGTAACAGGCCAACAGCTGTTTTTCAAAGGGGGAGTAGTTGTTTGCAGAGGATGGCAGGACTTGACTCCAAAATCCCAATGGTCTACGCTGTGATTCACCAATAGGGGTCTGCCAAAGAGTCCACACTGCATCTTTATCTACAACTGACACCTTTAGCACCATCAGGTCAGCTGGATCATATGGTCCCAGTGGCAAAGCAGCTTGCATGGCAGCCTGAACCTGTTGAAGAGCCTTTTCTTGTTCTGGAACCCACTCAAAATTGGAGGCTTTTCGTGTCACTTGATAAATAGGTCGAAGTAGAACACCCAAGTGAGGAATATGTTGCCTCCAAAATCCGCAGAGGCCCACTGCCATTGTGCCTCCTGTTTAGTTGTTGGGGGTGGGAGGCAGATGCAATAGCTTATTCTCTACTTTAGTAGGAATATCTCGACATGCCCCACAACACTGGATCCCTAGAAATTTTACTGAAGTGGAGGGTGCCTAAATCTTCATTGGGTTAATTTTCTAACCTCTTGTACACAGATGTTGTACCAATGAATCTAGAATCTTTGATACATCCTCTTTAGTGGGTCCAGTCAGCATAATGTCATCAATATAATGGACCAGTGTGACATTTTGTGGAAGAGACAGGTGATCAAGTTCCCTTTGTACTAAATTATGGCACAGGGCGGAAGAGTTAATGTACCTCAGGGGGACAGTTGTGAAAGTGTATTGTTGCCCCTGTCAGCTGAAGGTAAACTGCTTCTGGTGGTCCTTTGAGACTGGTACTGAGAAGAAGGAATTAGCTAGATCAATAGCTGCATACCAAGTACCAGGAGATGTATTAATTTGCTCAAGCAATGAAATCACGTCTGGAACAGCAGCTGGAGTCACCACCTGGTTAAGTTATGATAATCCACTGTCATTCTCCAGGATCCATCTGCCTTCTTTATAGGCCAAATAGGTGAGTTAAGCGGGGATGTGGTAGGAATCACCACCCCTGCAATCTTTCAAGTCTTTGATGGTGGCACTGATCTCTGCAACCCCTCCAGGAATGTGGTACTGCTTTTGGTTTACTATTTTCCTAGGCAATGGCAGTTCTAATGGTGTGTCCATGTAGCCTTTCCTACCATGATAGCCCTTATTCCACATTTCAAGAATCCAATATGGGAATTCTGCCAGTTACTAAGTATATCTATTCCAATGATGCTTTCTGGAACTGGGGAAATAGCCACAGGATGGCTTCGGGGGCCCACTGGACCCATGGTGAGGCATACCCAGGCTAAAACTCCATTGATAACTTGACCTCCATATGCCTCCATTCTGACTGGTGGACCTGGAATTAGTGTCAGTTCAGAGCCAGTGTCCAGTAATCCCTGAAAAGTTTCATTATTTCCTTTCCCCCAATGAACAGTCACTCTTGTGAAAGGCTGCAGGTCCCTTTGGGGAAGGCTAGAAGAAAGACTAACAGTGTAGACCTTCGGTGATGTAGCAGGGTCCTCCTTCCAAGGGACCCGGCCTACCCCTCATTCAAGGGGTTGTGGGTCTGTAAACTGGCTCAGACCTTGGAATTGATTGAGTGATCGTGACTCTCTATCCTGCTGTTCACTGGATCTAGCGAATTTCACCTGTATAGATCACTTAAGTATTTAGTGGGTTTCCCATGTATTTCACTCCTAGGGACACTGTGGCTAAGTAGCTTAGGGACACTGTGGCTAAATGCCATACGTCCACAGGAGACAGATTGCTTTGATTACTATGGAAAGCTTGCTGTCTATTACAATAACCACGTCCACCCTGTGTCTGTTATTCAGTGCTGATACCTAGCCTCTACCACTATCAGCCCCAGTGTGGGCAAATGTCGGAGTTTGCTTAGGGCAGTTCCCACTGTTAATCCTGGTGGACAGAAAATAGCAATCACAGGAGTCTTCAGAGACGCTGGGGCCACTTCACAAACTTGTTCCTTATGGTTGTGTAAAGGGTATGTCCTCAGGACACCCCCTTTTTGGGTCTATGGGAATATCCTGATAGATCCATTCCAACATACCAATTTCTCTAAGCCTTTGGATGCCTTTTTCTACATGTACCAAGGTAGGTCAGATTCCTCAAATTGGCCTAATCTAGGCCATCTGGCAGTCCATGCTTCAGAGAATCAGTTACCAGGCATCAAAGAACAAAAAATCATATCATTGACTGCACACCTCCATGATAGGATCGCTGAAGACAAATGGGTGCACAAGCAAATGTGGTGAAGAAAGCTGATGGTACCCGGCTATCAAAAGAGATAGTGTCTGGGGTCTTAAAGGCTTGAAGGTGAACAAGCGGCCATCTCGCTCAGAAACAAATAAGCCCACATGGAAGAAGCACACCGGCCAGTGCGATCACGAGGTGCCCAAGGGACCAGATATAAGGCATCATGCAAAAAAAAAAAAAAGATATGTGTGTGTATGTATGTGTATATATGTGTATATGTATATATGTATGTGTATATATATATTATATTAAATGAAGGGGGAAGTGCAGCGTGGAGACCCAAGGCCCAAGTGTCGGCCAATGGAGATCCCCTCATAGAGGGGCTTAGGAGAGGAGATGGGTTAACTAGGGTGTGAGGTAGTATTGATGAAGAACACAGCTTTCCCCCAGATCCTGGATGCTTCCTCCCCCCAACTACCATGATCCGAATTCTACCTTGCAGGGCTGGATAGGACAGAGGCTGTACACTGGTACATATGAGGGTTGGAGGTACAGGGAATCCAGGGTGGATGATACCTTCAGGACCAAGGGTGTGAGGGACGATGCTGGGAGAGTGGAGGGTGAGTGGGTTGGAAAGGGGGAACTGATTACAAGGATCCACATGTGACCTCTTCCCTGGGAGAGGGACAGCAGAGAAGGGGGGAAGGGAGACCTCGAATAGGGCAAGATATGACAAAATAACGAGGTATGAATTACCAAGGGCATATGAGGGAGGGGGGAAAGGGGAGGGAGGGGCGGGGGGGAAAAGAGGACCTGATGCAAGGGGCTTAAGTGGAGAGCAAATGCCTTGAGAATGATTGGGGCAGGGAATGTATGGATGTGCTTTATACAATTGATGTACGTATATGTATGGATTGTGGTAAGAGTTGTTGGAGTCCCTAATAAAATGTAAAAGAAGAAAAGAGAAAAAAAAATGATTAGGGCAAAGACTGTACAGATGTGCTTTATACAATTGATGTATGTATATGTATGAACTGTGTAAAGAATTGTATCAGCCCCAATAAATTGTTAAAAAAAAAAAAAAAAAAGAACCAACCGAATAAAGAATTAGATCCTCTCTTGCTGAGACATTGAAGGAAGAGTCTGTGCTTAGGGGTCCCATGTAAAGACTGGTCTAATGTTACATTCCTTGTACCAGTATCCCACACCCTTAGTAACCATTCCCACAGATATTCTTCAGGCGTCTGCTTGTACATATTAGAAAACTCAAGCAGAACTTTATGAGTATGGTGCACTTCTTCTTGAGTAATCTTCTCAACCTCACCTTTAGGATTTTTCTGAGCCTTAATTTTAGTTACAGGTCTAGAGGAAATAATGGGTGGTGAGGGTGTTTCCTGGGTGCTCTCAGCCATATCTTGTAAGGCATCTCCCTTAGGCAATGCCACAGATGCAGCACCACCTGGTATTTCAGCTTGAACAGCTTGGTTAATCTGCTCAGGTGTGGGTTGTTTTATTGATAGTGAATTATTCCCTTCGGTTGGGAGGGGTGGATATTGACTAGGGTGGCTCAATCATTTATAAAGGTTCAATATCCTCCTCCTCTGGATCATCAGCTCATATGTTCCCATCCCATGTTTCAGGGTCCAAATTCTTTCCTATTAATGCCCTTACTTTAATATGACACACTGTTCTAGACCTGAAATTCAGCTGACATTGTGGTTCAGCTACCTGCATGATAAGACTTTGGATTTGGTTCTCAGCAATGTCAGCTCAATTACTAGAAGAGAGAAGGCTCTCCTTTGTAGCACATGCAGAAGCTTTTTGGTCTGTTCTTTGGTACTTGAGACACATCTCTTCTTCTGAACCTCCTGCTAAGGTTCTGATATCATCCCTCTCCAGATTACCAGGCTGGAGAGCCAATTTAAGAAGCCCATATTTATGATCTTGTTTCTCTAGAACCACTTCTGGTACCAATTGTGTTAGACAGGGTTTTCTAGAGCAGTAGTTCTCAACCTGTGGGTCACCCAATTCATAACAGCAGCAAAAGCACAGTTGTGAAATGGCAACAAAATTAATTTTATAGTTGGGGGGTCACCACAACATGAGGAACTGTATGAAAGAGTCACAGAATTAGGAAGGGTGAGAACCACTGCCATAGAGAAACAAAACCAGGACAGTTATGATTAGATAGATAGATAGAATATAAGAAATAAACAGCTAATTAGTCCACAGAACAGTGTCAGTGGCTCAGTACAACTCACTTTTGTGAGACAGTTAATACACTGGCAGTCCTCCAACTCACGAGGTTTGCAGGATGCAAGTGAAGGAAGTAGACAGCTGAGTCTTCTGCAGAGCAATACAGGCAGTCCACAATAATCCTACGTATCACGTGCCCATTGCAACATATTCTATATTTCTCGACCACTACTTTCCTGGATTGCTGAGTCAGAGCAGACTCAATGGCATGTAACAACAATACAGATACAAGTGAAATGAAATGTTCATATTTTCTCCATGTATCATACTATTGTCTATAGGTCCAGTTGTGTGAGTTTTTAAAAAAAGTTATATTGAGGTGTAATCCATACTGAAGGATGAAGACTTTGATCTTCTTCAGTAAGTGCTTCAAGCCATCTTTGCTGTCAGCAAATAAGGTTGCGTCATCTGCATTTAGCATGTCATTCATGAATCTTCCTCCAATATTAATGTTGCATTCTTCATATAGTCCAGCTTCTCAGATTGTTTTCCCGACATATTGATTAAGTATGGTGAGAAGATACAATGCTGACACACACCTTTGGTGAAAGGATACAACCCTGACACCCATTTTTGCTGATTTTAAATATTCCCTTGTTCTACTTTAATGGTTAACTCTTGGCCTATGAATAGGTTCCACATAAGTACAATTCCAATTATTTACAATGCTATAGCCTTTCTTTTTTGATTAAAAAATCATTTTATTAGGGGCTCATACAACTCTTATCAAAACCCATACATACATCAATTGTGTAAAACCACATTTTTACATTCATTGCCCTCATCATTCTCATAACATTTGCTCTCCATGTAGGCCCTTGGCATCAGGTCCTCATTTTCCCCTGCTATAACCTTTCATGATGCATGTAGTAAATGCATTTGTGTAGTCAGTAAAACACAGGCAAACATTTTCTCTAGTATTCTTTTGTTTCAGCCAAAATCCATCTAATATCAGCAATGATAACTCATTTCATGTCCTTTTCTGGATCAGGCTTGAATTTCTGGGTGTTCACTGTTAATGTATTGCTGTATTCATATTTTAATTATCACACTAAGTTGTACTTGCTTGTGATATTTATGATCATTTCTGCATTCTATTTCATCACTTTTCATTGAAATGGGCACAGATGTAGATCTATCTGTTCCAGTCATGTGGTCAGGTAGCTGTCTTCCAAATTTGTTGGCATAGATGAGTGAGTGCTCCAGCATTGCATCTGTTTGTTGAAATGTTACAACTTATGCCATTACTTTCTGGAGCCTTGTTTGTTTTTTTTTGTTTTTTAACCAATGACTTAAGTTCAGCTTGGACTTTTTCCTTCAATGCCAGTGGTTATTATCACACACCACCTCCTGAAATGATTGAATGCTAACCTATTCTTTTTGGTACAAGGACTTTGTGCATTTATTCCATCTTCTTTTTATGCCCAATATTTTGCCCATAACCTCAAACTAAGTCCATTTTTGTTAAGTTGATGCACTCATACTTACCCTATAGGACAAGGTCAAACTGACTGCATAGAGATTGTTGTTGTTAGGGGACATCGAGTTGGTTCTGTCTCATAGTGACCTGGAGTACAACAGAACTAAGCATTCTGTACCAAACTGAGACCACTGTTGCCATCTTTGAGCTCATGGTTGAAGTCATCATGTCAATCCATTGCCTGGACAGTCTTCTTCTTTTCCCATGACCCTCCACTTTACTAAGCATGATGTCCTTTTTCAGGGATTGGTCTCTCCTGATATCATTTCAAAGTAAGTAAGTTGAAGTTTTGTCATCCTTGCTTGTAATAGTATTCGGGCCGTACTTTCTCCAAATCTTACTTGATTTCCCTTCAGAGTGCGCAGTATGCTTTCAATTTGTGTGTTAATATCATAATTCAAATTCATTGATTTTTATTCAGTCTTCCTTATTCACTGCCCAGCTCTCACATGGCATATGAGGCAGTGGAAAATACCATGATTTGGTCAGGCACCCCTTAGACATCAAGGTGACATCTTTGCTCTTTAACATTTTAAGGAAGTCTTGTGCAGCAGATTTGCCCATTACAATAGGTCCTAGAGAATTTACAACATTTTAAAACTTGCAGACGGTGACACCTTTCTTTTGGGGATCTCCTAGTGTTTGAACAATCAACCTTTGAGATGGCAACCCGACACCAATCCGCTGTGCCACAAGTGCTCTTCATTTGCCCATCCTCACCACCATGAAGTGGATTCTGATTCATAGTGACTCTACAGGGCAGAGTGCAACTGCCTCCTTGCATTTCTGAGACTTTAAATATTTACATGAGCAGACAACCTCATTTTTCTTCCTTGGAGCAACGGATGAGTTTAAACCACTGACCCTGTGGTTAGTAACTTAATACCCACTGTGCTACCAAGATTTCTTCATTTGCTCCTGGGATCCTTAAGTATTGCAACTTGAGGCTTGAATATTTCTTCCAGATCTTTCTTGAGAAGGGCCAAAAATGTCCTTTCCTTTTGGCTTTCTGATGTAAAATCTTTTCACATTTCATTATAAGACTTTGACTTCTCCAACTGCCTGCTGAAATCTTCTGTTAAACGCCTTTACTTCATAATTCCTTCCATTTGCATTAGCTCTTATGGCCAAAGAGCAAGTTACAGAGGTTCTTTCTTTCTTTCATGTCTTTTTAATGACCTTTTGCTTTTTTCATGCACGATACTCTTGAAGTCATCCCACAACTTGTTCAATCTTCTTTGTTAAATACTATTCTTGAGATGGTCTCTAAATTCAAGTAGGATCATGCACAACAGAGCGAAACATTGCCAGGTCTTGCGTCATCATCACAATGAATTGTCCCTATGCCTGAGCCCATTATTGCAGCCACTGTGTCAATCCATCTCATTGAGTGCATTTCTCTTCTGCTGGTCCTCCACTTTACCAAACATGATGTCTTTCTCCAGGAACTGGTCTTTCTTGACAACATGTCCAAAGTATGTGCATCTTGTCATCCTTGTGTCTAAGGAGAATTCTGACTATACTTCTTCCAAAACAGTCTGTTTGTCCTTTTAGCAGTCTATGGTACTTTCAATATTCTTCTCCAGCAACACAATTCAAATGCATTGATTCTTCTTCGGTCTTCATTTTATTAGGGCAGATATTGGGAATAAAAATAGTATATATGATTTATATTATAATTTTATTAGATAGTGCTGGTCTAGAAAGAAGTCAAAATTGACCAGTATAGATGTATTTGGCAAATGTTCATTGAACATTTTCTTTGCTCAGGCTGTGTCAGGCAGAGTGGGGACGAAAGGCAACGTAGCTTGCCCCAGACAGATGAGGACACTCTGTCTAAGAGATCAGAGGAGGGAATTGTTCTGTTGGCTGGGATTAGGGAGCAGCAATTCCTGGTCATTCCTCTTTCTAAGAATGTCCACCAGGAAATGTGCTTTATAGATGTCACAGGGATCTCCAGTGGGCTCCACAGTAGTTTCAATACTCCATATAACTGTCAGGGTCTAAGACAGGCCGTTCTGGTTAGAAGTCTGAGGACACTCTGCCCTCCTTTCTCTTTTAAGTAGCCCACTTGTGATGATCTGTCTTGCTACTGCCAGGTCAAACTAATCATCTCCAAGAAATCAGGCTGTGGGTTTGGGAGGTGGGGGGAGAGGGGGTGGCAATTGTGTAGGAGAAAGACCCAGCATGCAGTGGATAAGCCTCCAGTACTGTTGAGTAGCTGGAGAGTCAGAGAGAGGGAGATATGGGGAGGGAAGGAGGGATAAGGAGATGGAAGACAAGAAGAAAGGGAAAGAAAAGTTGTCACTAGTGCCCCAGGAGGGTGAAGACAACTTTTGGATAATGGCAGCTGGGATGAAGTTGGCCTCAGTAACTGAGCTGCGGTTTCGCTACTGTTCTTCTTTCCCTCTCTTCCTCCTTTCTCTCCGCCTCCCTCCTTTCTTTTTCTCCTTCTACTTCCCTCCTTCCTTCCCTTTCCCCTGTCATCCCTTCCTTAGTCCCACGCCTGAGACTCAACATGGGATACAGAGCTCCTGGTAACACAAAAGTAGAAGATCCAAAGTTTCCTTTGCCTTCACTCAATCTGCTTCAGACCTCCCACCAGCTCAGTGTTAATTGAGTTAGTCCTGGAGTGAAAGAGCGGCTCAGAGGCGTTTGAGTGTTATTTATTAACAAGTGGCAGAGTGGGGATTGCAGGTCAAAGGGCAGAAAAGAAAGGTCTGTGGGAACCCCGGTAGAAGGAATGCCCTTTGGGTCAGCACAGACTGAAAGAGCCCCTTCCTTAGTCTTTACACTGTGTTCTTGCAGTGTTCTGATTGCAGATCAGAATCATTAGGGGGCTAGGAAATCAATAGATTTCAAAGAGCATTTTAAAAATGAGGGGTTGGTAATGGTGAGAATAAAATAGTCACAGTTAAGAAAATATGACTTTGTGAAACCTTTGTTTAAACATATGTGAGTGTACGCACCAAAAATAAAAATGCTTTTTTAAAAGACTGTCAGTCATGAAGTAAACATTTGAAAAGCACTACTCTCCTGCAGCAACCTGCTCTCAGAGTTGAGTGCCTGCAGGGTCGAGGGTCAGAAATGTCCAGGATGACTGCCTAGAAAGACCTGATTGCTGGGCAAGAGGAGTTCTAAAAGGAAGCGTCCAGGAGAGCATAACTGGAGGAGGTCAGGACAGGGGATTCGGGGATGTGGATGACTGGCTATTGGGTAGAAAGAAGTAAAGCAGGAAAGTGGAAGACAGGAGGACATGTGTCCTGACTGAGTCACGAGAGTCCAGGAGCTGGGGCACACCAAAGACTGCAAAGGTCCAATAGCGTTGTTGCTTGTCCCAATGGTATCGAGCGCCGGGGCTGGCCCACAACAGGCACTGTTTGATTCTTACTGAGGGTGTGAGTGAGGATGAGAGTGTGGGATGTGTGAGCGTATAAGTGAGTGAGTGTGTGATGGAGTGTATGAATGAGTAGGTGGGCAAAGGAATGGTTGGATGAGTGAGTGAGTATGAGAGAGTGAATGTGTGAGTGAGTGAGGAAAGGGAGATCTCTTGGAGGGCAGGTCCAACTGAGGCCCTTTCTCTCTTGGTGTCTCCAAAGACCCCCTGGGAGGACAAAGATGAGGATGGTGTCCTTGAACATTCATCCCACACCAGAGGAGACCACAAACCAAACCTGCTGGTAGCTTAGCATTAATTCTGACTCTCAACGACTGTATTGGTCAGAGTCGAACTGCCTCATAGTTTCCAAATCTTTATGGAAGTAGACTGCCATATCTTTCTCTCTCAGAGTGACAGCTTTGGTTTAGCAGTTGAGCGCTTTAAACAATGTACTACCAGGGCTCTTTTAGAGTAGACCAGCAGTGGGCAGTTTCGTCTCAGCCCAGATAAGCTTCCTAGAGCATGGCCTGCTTATTTCACTAAAAAACAAACCAACCCAGCTAACTCTTTTGCCTTACATCTTTTATGTTGTTATCTTAGTCAAAGGTAACATAATGAGCATTTAGGCTTCATATGAACTAATCTGTTCTGTTTCTTGATACCCTTTTCACTTACCCCCCCCCCCACCCCTTTGGTTGCCATAATATTATTCTCATTAAAACCAATTAGATAAAAACTGTGGTGCATTTAGTGAGGAAAACCAGAGTAATGAAATAAATTCTGGTTGAAGTGCAATTTGGGGGAGTGGCCTTCCCTAATCTCCTAAAAGGCAAAGAGAAGGCAAACACTAGGCCTCTGAACGTCAGCATGGACTGTAACTCCTCGAGGCTCTATTGCCTCTGAGATGCTGAATACATTTCTGATCCTCAGCACTCTGGTAGAACGCTCAGGGTTGTATGAGAAAGTAGAACTTTATCTCCAACATGAATTTTGAAAAACAAACAAACAGGCATTATGCTGTTTGTGTTCAGATTGTGCAGGGCAGGCTACTCTCTATCCTAATAACACTCATCTAGGAGGCTGAAGAGACCATTGGACTTCAAATGGCTCCCACCTCAGGGCCAGTCCAGGGATGGGTCATTTCAGTGCAGTAACACAGTCACATCTAAAGCAGAATTTTAAAATAATGGATTCCATCATTTAAAAAGCTCTCATGTGGCTACTGTAATATTTAAGTTTTAGATGTTGCTCGCGATTAATTTTTCTAATACGACATTGAAATTATTAATTAGGTCTACATTTCCGATCAACTCTACGTTCAATAAACTACTCATCAACCCGACTTCCTTCTACCTATTATAACTCTCCACTACCTCCCTGATTTCTCTGCACGCTCTCATGGACCTCCATCCTCCCTTTCTGCCAAGTCAACATCTGTCAATATCTAGTCTGCTGCTTCAGCTTTCCACACTCAAACTTCCCTCTCTCCAGTGGGAGTCTCCAAGTCTTTGTCTTGATTTTTATCCTTATAGTAGCGCTTTCATATAGTATTTGTCCTTTTGTGATTGGCTAACTTCACTCAGCCTAATGCCCTCCAGTCCATCCAGGCCATGAGGTGTTTCAATTTTTTTTTAAAGCTATGTATAGGATTCTATTGGGTGTGTATCAAAGTAACTTTACCCATTCTTCTCCTGATGGGGCTTTTAGGCTGTGAAGTAACTTTTCGCATGAAGAGGAGAAAATCACCTTCTCAACTGGTGGGTGGTTGGTAATCTTCATGATCTGTTGGGCTGTTTCAGTTTTAGCAAACATCAAAAGAACAATTAATTTAGGTGAAATTATGTGCCTATCGTGGCCCACCATGGCAGGAAATAATTCATAGGAAAAAATCCCAATGCTATTTTTCACTCCCAAATCTTTGGGGGACAGGTCATGGAAAGCAGTGATAGCAACGAGGAAAAATCCAGGACATTTCAATCCATGAGCTCCCTTCAGTCACCATGATTATTTTGGCCTTGCTTTACTCTCTGGAATACTGGAAAATTTTGGAGTTTTCTTCTTTTATGTATAGTAGTGTAATGTATGGGAAATGGTCCAAGGATGAAAAGGACCTAAGATTGATGCTTTTCTGGCTTGCAGTACTTCTCTTCCCTTGGCTCAGGGTTTATTTCCACATACAAAGCCACTGGCCACTGCCTTTTGGCCCAGAATCTATCCCCCACAGCCTTTCTTTGCCTTGGTTTACTCTCATGGCCCAACGAAGGAAACATTGAAGTAAGCTCCAAACTTTGCAGGACAGGTAGAAAGAGAAGGGCTTGAATAGGCCCATGAAGTGGAGAAGATGGCAAATGGAGAAGATTCTAACCTCTCTTTCTTTCTTTCTTTCTCTTTTTTTCAAAGCCATTTTATTGGGAGTTAATTCAGATAGCATATTATTCCATAGTTCAGTCACATCGAGTGGTATTGGACAATTGGTACCACAGTCAGTTTCAAAATATGCTTTTCCTTCTTGAACTCCTTGATATCATCTCCCTTTAACACCCCCACCCCAACCCTTATTTTACTTGCTGTCCCTATAGGTTCATCAATCTTAGGTTTCATATGTTGATCAACAGAAAAACCATGTAACAAAAATTCAAGAGGGTGACCCCCAATGGCATAACCCATATGAGATAAAACTCACTATATACACACAGAAAACATAGAAAATGTTGAAAACCAGATCAGGCCTGACATGCATTAGATGGTGAAGTAGTTCAAGTCAGGTCAATCCCTTTGATCTTCCATACCCATATCTCCAATGCACTCTGTTTAATAGCCACTTTCCTCCCACCTCTTTATTATGTATAGAGGTAGATCACTGGAGGCTTATTTCCTATGCAGATCCCACAAATGTATCATGTGCTCCCACTTTCATCTGTAACCTTCTTCAAAAGATTCACACAATTTAGGCTCTGATAATATTCTCTCCTTCTACTTCGGATTATATGATGTAGAATCATTTGGTGATGGATGGTGGTGTGCTTCTTCCATATAGACTTAGTTGACATTTCACTTAGATGGTGTGGCAGATACATAATCTCCTGTTAACGTCAGTGAAGGGATGGAGTCATAGCCATTGAGGCCTCTGTGTGGGCATGGCCTTCTCCTGAGGATTCTGGAAATTTCTGTCTTCCACTCTGGAAGCAGGTCATACTCCCTCTGCTACACATTTCTGTTGATAAGCCACATGGGACTATGCTGATGTTAGCCAGAGCCCTGGAGTTAGAGGGGTCACATGGAGGCCCACACCAATGCTGAGATGCATCCATTTCCACTGGATCCACAAGACTTTCCACCCACTGGCCTGTGATCTTCCTGCATTTGGCATTATTGCATGTGTCTGACAAGGAATTTTAGACTGGTATTGGAAATATGGGCCAATATCGGGTGTATGGACTTGATCTGGACTGGCCTGGGATGTTTTCTTAATATACTTAAAATACTCTTGGCTATAAAACTCTTTTGCATACATATGAGTGTCTCTGAGTTTGTTTCTCTAGGGAAGCTAGACGAACACAGATGGCTGCCAGCCTCTTCTCAATATCACCATGCTGCTTGTGGCCTATAAGCACAGGGCTATGCTGCTCTTTCTCCCCCAGGATGCTCTGGTGCAACATGTGAACTGTGCGTGCTGACTCCCACAGAGTGTCAGGTTCTCCTCTGGACCTGGCAGGTCACTATGGAGAGGGTTTGCTCTGGGTCCCCTCTGAGGACTCACTGTCTCTCTGGGGTACTCCAGGTCCCATGTTGGGAACATCTGACCCTCTGGGCATATTGAATCAAAAGACCAAACTCATTGCCATCTAGGATTGCCATTCATGACCACCCTATAGGACCGGGTAGAGTAGAACTGCCCCTGTGGATTTCTGAGGCTGTAATTTTTTTTGTAGAACTAGAAAGCCTTCTCTTTCTTCCAAAGAATGGCTGGTAGTCTTGAACTGCTGACCTTTTGGATTGAAGCCCAAAGCATAACAACTCAAAATTACCAATACCAGCTAACATCACACATCTTACCAAGGAGCAGCAATTCTGTCCATCCCATTCTTAATGCCGACTCACAAGGGCCCTAAAGAATAGGGTGAACTGCCTCTGTGAGTTTCTGTAACTGTAACTCTTTAGAAAGATGAGAGGGCCTCATCTTTCTCCTACAGAATGGCTGATGGTTTCGAACGGATGACCTTGTAGTTAGCAGCCATGTGCACAACCACTACGCCACAGGGCTCCTATATCCATCACTTGAGGGGTGAGTTAATTGTTTGACCAGTTTGACCTGAGATTGAGGTTATAAATCTCCATAGGGCTCTTGGCAGGAAAAAAAGTTCCCCATCCCTGTTAGTGGAACTCTTCTTGCCCAACAACCAATTCTTGCTAAGTTACCATTTATTCTGAACTGAGCCTCGCAAGGAACTGTATTGTTAAAGCAGCCTGACTCACAATCCTCCTCCACCCCATTGCCACCCTGTTCCTTTTCTTGAAGAATGGTGCTTGGCAAGTCAGACTCTCTTTCTCCTTGTTGCTTATGGTGGCTCCCGCTCCTGCAAGTGGGCCTGGCTACCAAATGACTGAAGAATGCAAAAATGGCAGGAGACTGGCAGGGTCTGAAGTTGGGGCAGGGCAGGACCAGGGGCTGCAAACTCTGGGAGGGTTGAGCCTGAAGGGCACAGTGGCCCAGCAGGGGAGTGAAATGATAAGCAGAGAGGCCCAGAACTCTGTGAGCATTACTGGCAAAGTGAGGAAGGATGGAGAAGACAGGCTGGAGGCTGAGGGAAGATAAAGGACCAATATCTTTGGACACTGATGCTTGAGGTCCTCAGAGCTGCGCAGGGAGTAATTTCACCCAAACAAGGGTCGAATTGAAAGGACCAGACAGAAACAGTTCATCCTTTTCAGGGATTGCGGTCGCTTAGAGAAGGTTGGGGTGAGTGGGATGAAACTAGGCAGCACCAAGGCCTTGGGCTCCTTAGAAGAAGTGGGGTCCAACCATCAGCTGCCTGATGAAGTGGAGAGCCCTGTCTTAGCAGTGCTGCCTCTGTGGATGCGCTACGGATAATGAGCAAACTGGATTGTGAAGTGTGCACACTGCCATCCCTGGGGCCTGCAGTGATACACTAAGGAAAGATGGTCTACTTTCCTGAGAGGGTGTCCTTGAATGCTATTTCCACCTCCCCATGCAATCTTGTCCGGAACTACAGTTTGCTCTACCACACAGGTGATGAAGCTGAGGCTCAGTGATGGTCAGTGAATTGGCCAAGGTCAAAGAGTTTGCAAGTTGCAGCTCCCAGACTCAACCTGAGTTTTTGAAGGCTAGAGATGACCCTACTGCGGTAGACAGAATTGCTAAACTAGACCAGCCAGTGTGTAAATCCTGCCTCATGATATTAAACCACACAATAGTGGGGCCTTACTTTTAAGAGTAGAGCCATGTGACTCCTCTTCAGGGAACTCCCGGACTAACCTATGAGGTTTTCCATTAAAAAGCTACCCGTCCAGCATTGCCTTTCCCCAAATTGATATGCAGAGAATAAGACATGTGGTCTTTCTCTGGAGGCCTCAGCCGGGCGCGGTGGGGTGGATAGGCGAGAGCGGTGCAGCCGTTCTAATCTGGCGCTCCCCGAAGTTTTCACACTATCTGTTTGCAAGGCCGGGGCTCTGGTCTCCCCTGAGACGGAGTGGCAGTGACAGATGTTCTCATCGCAAACACTGCTGTCATTGGCCTGGAAGCAGGCAGAACATAGTGGTGACCTGTGCTCTGATTTTCCATGCTCTGGCTGCGTGGCAAACAAACTCTAAAGTTCCCTTTTGTTTAGCTTCAGCAAGTCACATCAGCAGGGAAGGGTTAGCCAGAATGGATGAATCATGCCATGTTTCAAGGCAAATCACTCCTGTGCTGGCCGCCTGGGCTCACCTCGCAAATGCGCATGAGTCTGGCATTGCTTGGCAGGAAGGCCAGGCTCTGGCCACTCCCGAAAGGTCACTAGCTCCCAAACAATTCTCCTTGACCAGGCTTGACCTTTTGATCTTGTGTTCTCCTGGAAGCCTATGTTCATTAACCAGTATTGTGAGGCCCTGGTGCTGGAGTGATTGCGCACCGGCCTGTTAATTGCAAGGTCATGGGTTCGAGACCAACAATCACTCCGCGGGAGAACGATAGGACTTTCTCCTCCTTTTGTAAAGAGTCAAAGTCTCAGAAACTCAAAGGGGGGATGTTCCACTCTGTCCTGTAGGGTCTCCAGGCATCAGACTCATATCGATGGTAGGGTGTGTGAGATAGCTCTTTGAACTTGACTACAGTTGGCCACCACACTGACATGACATACGTTTAGCATTCTTTATTTCTCGATGACTCCAAACTTAACTGGCCCAAACCAAACCAAACTCACTGCCATGGAGTCAGTCCAGGTGCAGAGCGACCCTATATAGCACAGGGATGAACTGCCCCGTGGGATTCTGAGATTTTTGCTCTTCAAAGGAATAGAAAGCCTCATCTTTCTCCTAGAGAGTGGCTGGTGGTTTTGAACCATGACTTTGTAGTTAGCAGCCCAGCGCTACACCACTGGGACTCCCTTTCCCACCTTAGAACATAACGAAGGCCAGAAGGCACAGTTACAGTCAGTGTGCTGCTGCTCACTGACCGGTTCAAAAGGACCAGTTGCTCTGTGGTAGAGAGATGGGGCAGTCTGCCTCTGTAAGATTGGCATCCTGAAAACCATTGGGAGCAGTTCTATTCTCCTTTATAAATATGAATTGGAATCCACTGGGTGCAATGCATTTGGAAGAATTTAATTCCAGTCGAACTTATTGTCTCCCCAACCCCCTGTCAGGGATAATCTTTTTACATTTGTGAGAATCTTGATTGTGTGTCAAGCACTGCTAGGCATTTTATATTCTTTTAAAATCTAAAAGTCACAATATTGGAAATATACATTATTCTTCCCATACTTATTTATTTATTTTTGGATGGAGACATTTGTGTTATCCCTGGTTGACTAGGGAAACAAATTCATTGACACTCATACATGTGTAACAGAGAACTTTATATCAAGAAGTAATTAAGCATCAACAAGACATCCCAGCTCAGTCCAGATCAAGCCCATAAGTCCTATATTAGCCCATATGTCTGAAATCAGGCTACGAAATCCTCTACAGACTCACACACATGCAATGATGCCAAAATGCAGGAAGATCACAGGCCAGTGGGTGGAAAGTATTGAGGATCCAGTGGCGGCGGAAGCATATCCAGAGCTCTGGCTGCCATTAGTGTGGCTCCATGTGTCTTGTCAAGAGAATGTGAAGAAGAGTGTGTGTCCCACCTCCAGGGAGGAAGACAAGAGTTCCCAGGATCCTCAGGAGAAGGATGTCCACACAGAGGCATCATTGGCTAGGACCTAATTGACAGGCTAGAGTCCACCCCTTCACTCAAGTTGACAGGAGATTATGTAAGTTCCACAATATCAAAACATCATATATCATGTCCAAAGTGAATCTGTTTGAATGTGGCAGAAATAATCTCAACCCACATGACCCTAATGAGAAAGCCTATGAGGCCCAATGCCTCCTTCTCAGAAACAATCCTTTGTGAGGCCAATTTCAAACTTCAGGAGCATGGTAGGCCCTAAAGGCAGTGCCCACAGCATAACTCTGATATACGGTATAGATCAGCACCCCTTGCTGATGAACAATGAATAAACTTACATCGGCTCTGTGCCATGGAATAAGAGAGCCACTGTCCCTGATGGGCTTCAGAGGCCATGTTTGTCACCCCCTGCTGTTCTATGACTTAAGCAAAAACATGTTGTATGGTCCACTCAGCTTAATTCAAGGCCGTGTCAGAAGTATTATAGCAACTCCTCCCGACTTCCAGCCTCTCACATTTGAGTGAAGTCTTTAATTATCTGGTTGTTTGTCCTTCCACAGTCCTACAAGTCAAGGTCTTGGTGGAAAAATACACCCACGAAGGGGTCCTGGGAAAGAAGGCCAAATGTGATCTAGCTCCTCTATATCTGATTACGATATTCAATCCAAGGGTCAGGGAAGCATGTTAAATGACACCATGATAAAACATCAGCAAAATACAGACTGTGGGAAACGCTACAGGACAAAGGGGCTGAAAGTAGAGGAGCAACTCTTCACTGATCAGAGAGAATTTTGTACAGATTCAGAAAATTGTACAGATTCAGAAAGACTTCAAAGACCTGTCCAAGAATCACAATATATGGACCTTGTTTTGAATCCTGAGTCCAATGAATAGACTATTAAAAATTTGACAATTGGGGGAACTGGGAACTGGGTATAATATGAGGTAAAGGATTGATATTAACTTTTAAGGTGTGAAATATTGTGACTCTATCTTTTATAAAGCAATCTCTAGTCTTTAGTGATAATATAGTGAACTTCATATAGAATTAGCTGACATCTGGTGTTTGCATCAAAATAATCTGAGGGTAGAAAGCAGTTGCTTGGTGTGAAGATGAAATATGCTTTTCAATATAGTATTAATTTTTAAAGCTATCAGTGTTGGGGTTTGATAATTTTGTACATGCCTGAAAACTTTTATAATAAAAAGTGAATTTGTGTCTAAAGTAGAATGGGAAGAACATGGTGTCTGGGTGCAATTCGTCAAGGTGGGGTTTGTTCTAGTGTTGCCCAATGGGAATTTAATTAGGCGGGACAAACCCAATTTGAAAGCCTAGCTCATTAATCCTATTGAAGGGCCTAATAAGCTTTTAGGGCAAAGAGGAGAATACTGGAAAGTGATTATATGCACAAAAGCTGATAATGAAAGATATTTCACAATTTGGAAAGTAGTATTTATAGGCTACAATTCAGAGAGGAAACCACAGTCCAGTGGTAAGAACCTCACCTTCCAAGTGAGAGATAGGGTTCAGCTCCTGAGCACCACACCTCATGTGCATCCACCACACATCTGTCAGTGAAGCTACAATGCCTAGCAGTTTTCAGCAGCACTCCCAGAGTAAGATAGAGTAGGAAAACAGACCAGAGATCCACTTCTGAAAATCAGCACATGGGAAGAACTCCATGGGATCCCAATGGTCCAATCCAACAGCAATGGTGGGTGTGGCACAGGACCAGGAAGCACTTCATTGTATTGCACATGGGGAGCTCCCTGAGTCTGTGCCAACTTGATGTCAGCTGACAACAACAACAAACTATAATTCATGCATTTCTAGAATTAAGGCTGTAGGAAAGTTCATAAACATTCTTCCAAAAGAACTGTAGTCAAAATAACTAAAGGGGAATGCAGAAGCACAAGGATAGGAGATGTGAAAATGCAAGAGGGAGATAATGGATGGAAAGGGAGTATACTGACTCCTAAACCTGCTTAGACCTGCACTCCTGGTTCTGAACCTCCATTCTAGCCAACGTGATTTGAGTATGCATAGTGGGGACTGCCCATCTACCCTCTGGGCTAGCCAATTTGGTAAGGTTAGTGCTTCGTGAAACAGGTTCAAGAACTGAGATTACCCAAGCAGCTGGTGACTTTGAACTGTCAGCCCGTCTGTTAGCTGCTGAGTGTTTAGCTACCGTGACACCAATGCTCCTAAAAAAATCTATGACGTACCACATACTAAAAAGACATCACCATATTATTGCTTACCAAGAGCCCGTGGAGGCAGCATCATTGTCCCCATTTACAGATGTTGAAAAGAATCTCTAGTGTTTGAAGTATTTAGTAAGGACTGGACCCAGACTTTGTCCTAGATCTATCGCACTCTAAAGCCCATGTCCTTTCCATCTCGGGGGTGTATTTTGCCAAACACTAGCCTCAAACACAGCTCCAGGAGAAAATGTTTCTTGGCCAAGTAAATCTGGGAAATACTCAATTCGACGCATGCCTCCCATCTTGTAGATCTACAATGTCCTTCATAGCAAGAACTCTGAAAAGCCCTCCATGAGACCCAACAGCTTCTTTAGAGAATCCGTTTTCCCCTGTTCATTTAAATCCTAGTGTGTTTGTACAGTAGAGCACTTTATAGCGGCGTAATCCTCTGGGGCGGCCAAGAGCCTTGTGGCTACTGACTTTATCTACTGGAAGGTGGCAAGCCTGAATTTTGAAGACTTGGTACAAAAAGGAATGAAAATTATCTCATTGACAATTTTATATTGATATTTTTTATATTACATGATAGCATTTCAGATTCAGTAAAATGTGTTACCAAACTTGATTTTACTTTTCTTTTCTTTCTTTCTTTTTTAAAGAAAAATAGGTGGCTACCAGAAAATTTGAAATTGCATGCATGGTATTAAAATGCATTTGAACCAACTACATTTACACTTATCACATTAACATGCACTCACCCAATGACATAAACATGTATGAATTGCAGACATATAATTTTACATAAAAGCCAAAGCAAGCTATGAAACAAGAAATGAAGTTTAAGACTTGAAAGAGTTGCAGAATGATGGTATGGATGCCATTGTAAAGTACACATGGTTAATACACTGCTAGTATGAAAATAATGCATAGGAACAACCCCACAACGTCAGTTAACTGAGCTGTTTCCTTTTTTTTTGTTCGTTTGATCTGTTTTTCAAACCTATCTGCTGACTGAACCCTATCTACTTCTTGCTCCTTTTATCACGCCAGTGAATAAGTGTTATCCAGAACACAGATTGAGACGTTCTTACCGAAAAATCTAATCTCTCTTGTTGGAATTTAAAGGATAACCCAACAGAACAGAAGATAAAATGCTTTTTAAAATAGTCTCAACATTTTTTCTACCTTATGTGTAAAAATAGGAGTAGCCAAAAAACAAAGACAAATTTCTTTTTTTAAAATATAGCTTTAATTTACATATAATTTATATATGGTACACTTTAATAGTTCAATCATATTAAGAGGAACTGTTCAATCATCATCATGATCAATTCTAGGACATTTTCTTCTTGTATTCATTGTTGTTAATTCCCCATTTCCTCTCATCTTCCCCTACCACAGCCCTAGGTAAGTATCAATCCATTTACTCTCAGAATAGATTTACCTATCCTGATTTCATATACAGAAAATCATAAAAACACACACAAGAAGCAAGCAAGCAAACAAAAACACAATAGTGGTGATATAAAAAAACCTCATTTGAAAAGAAAGCAGAAGGGATGTACATGGTAGACAACGGTGGAGGAGGTGGGGAAAGGAAAATAAAAGGATGAATACAAGGAAGAAAAGGGGAGTGGGGGCATGGGGCACTAATCCACCCAAGGGGAGGGTATTGTTTATATCTCCACAGGGAAAGTGGGAACAGACTTCAACCCAGTGCCGCAAGGTGTGAATGCGATATCCCGGCGTGGAGTAGGGAACCAGTGGAGAGGTCTGGGAGGCTGGCCCCAGCACCAAAAATTAAGTGGATTCCTGCCCCTCCCCCAAGAAGAATTTGTTTCAAAGGACGACATTGATTCTGCAGCTCCGGGAGATGGACATTTCTGATCAGAGCACACGGGAGCAGATGAAGGGGCAGGAGGAGAGAGTGGAGCACAGCCTGGCCCACCAGGCCGTGAGGATGATGTTCCTGATTAGAGCAGCCAGTCCACAGAGAGAACAATATGGCTGGCCCCACTATGAGACATGATGCCCCTCAGTGACCAAGGGTGATACAGGGGACAGCACCGGAGACACAGTGTGGGAATTGCACCTGACCTGATCCCACCACACTGAGGCAAAGCACTGGGGGAGTGCAGTGGAACATCAAGGGAATGGAGTGGCAAGGTCCCCAGGGAATGCTGAAAGGGGACTTTGGGGCCAGGGCGTGGTGCCCCAACAGACCGGACTGGAAAACACTCCTAAGGGCCAACAAACGATCCTTGAACTAACTACAAGCTTTTCTTTCTTGATGTGTTTTGTTTTGTTCTTTGTCAGTGGTTTGTTGTTGTTGTTTTGTTGTCTGGTTGTATACTGTTGCTTTGTTTTCTTGTTTTGTTTTCACACATGTTATTGTCTCCACAGGTCTGTCTAAAGAAGACAGGCTGGATGAACTATCTGGAGGAAAAACAACGGGGCCGACAGTTGCGGGGGGACTTGGGATAGGATGAAGCGGGGGGGTGGGTGGGTAAGGAAGTGGTGTTAGCAAGCACAGGGACAAGGGAACAACATGGGACCCAAAATGGTAGTGAGGGGGGAGTGGCAGGCCTGGTAGGGAATGATCAAGAGTAAGGTTATGTAAAGAAGAGGTAGAGCTGTAACCCAGGTGGGGACGGAGCTTGGTAGTAGGGCAGGAGGAAAGTCAAGGGAGATGGAGGAAAGAGCTAGGAGTCATAGGGCATTTATAGAAGTCTAGACAAAGACATGTACATGTAACTATATATATGAGGATGGGGAAATAGATCTATGTGTCTATATTTATAGGTTTAGTATTAAGGTGGCGGAAGGAACTTGGGCCTCTACTCAAGCACTCCCTCAATGCATGACTACTTTCTTTTATTAAATTGGCACTCTACGATGCTCACCCTCCCGACACAACTGCTGAAGCCAAAGCGGGTGAACAAGTAAATGTGGTGAAGAAAGCTATCAAAAGAGATAGGGTCTGGGGTCTTAAAGGCTTGAAGATAAACAAGTGGCCATCTAGCTCAGAAGCAACAAAGCCCACATGGAAGAACACACCAGCCTGTGTGATCACGTGGTTCCGAAGGGATCACTTATCAGGCATCAAAGAACAGAAAATCATATCATTGGTGCACACCTCCATGATACGATCGCCGAAGACAAACGGGTGCATAAGCAAATGTGGCGAAGAAAGCTGATGGTGCCCGGCTATCAAAAGAGATAGTGTCTGGGGTCTTAAAGGCTTGAAGGTGAACAAGCGGCCATCTAGCTCAGAAGCAATAAAGCCCACATGGAAGAAGCACACCAGCCTGTGCGATCACGAGGTGCCAAAGGGACCAGGTATAAGGCATCATGCAAAATACACACACATACACACACACCATAGGGAATGAAGGGGGAAGTGCAGAGTGGAGACCCAAGGCCCATTTGTCGGCCACTGGAGATCCCCTCACAGAGGGGTTTAGGAGAGGAGATGGGTCAGTCAGGGTGTGAGGTAGTACCGATGAAGAACACAGCTTTCCCCCAGATCCTGGATGCTTCCTCCCCCCAACTACCATGATCCAAATTCTACCTTGCAGAACTAGATAGGGCAGAGGTTGTACACTGGTGCATATGGGAGCTGGAGGCACAGGGAATCCAGGGTGGATGATACATTCAGGACCAGGGGTGTGAGGGGCAATACTGGGAGAGTAGAGGGTGAGTGGGTTAGAAAGGGGGAACTGATTACAAAGATCCACATGTGACCTCCTCTCTGGGAGACAGATGGCAGAGAAGGGGGGGGAAGGAGACTCTGGATAGGGCAAGATATGACAAAATAACAATCTATAAATTATCAAGGGCTCATGAGGGAGGGGGTAGCAGGGAGGGAGGGGGAAAAAAAAAGACCTGATGCAAAGGGCTTAAGTGGAGAGCAAATGCTTTGAAAATGATTAGGGCAAAGAATGTACGGATGTGCTTTATCCAATTGATGTATGTATATGTATGGATTGTGATAAGAGTTGTATGAGTCCCTAATAAAATGTAAAAAAAGAAAAGAAAAGAAAGCAGAAAATATTAAAAGTGAAACAACTTTAAAATGAATCAAGAGGGAGATCAAATGATAAAGTATTATACTTCAAACTAACTGCAGCTGCCATAATTGGCTCCTATCCACATCTCTGAGTTAAGTTCAGAGGGAATTCACCAGAGGCTTAATCTGTGTAAGGACCCTGTGAATGGATTTTGAGCTTTCACCGTCATCCATGGCCTGCTCCAAACTGGATATTCCCAATTTAAACTCTGATAGCAGTCCCTTCTTCAGATTTTGATTTTTTATTTACAATCATTGGATCACACAGGCTGATGTGCTTCTTCCCGGTGAACTTAGTCGTTGCCTCACTTAAATGACTGCTTGTTTTAAGGCAACCCTTAATGACCCTAGATCAGCGGTTCTCAACCTGTGGGTCTCGACCCCCTTTGGGGGTTGAATGACCTTTTCACTGGGGTCACCCGATTCATAACAGTAGCAAAATTATAGTTATGAGGTAGCAATGAAAATAAATGTATGGTTGGGGGTCACCACAACATGAGGAACTGTATTAAAGGATCGTGGCATTAGGAAGTTTGAGAACCACCGCCCTAGATGCTATTTTTCCTGATAGCTGTGTACCATCTGGTTTCTTCACCACACTGCGAAAGCACCCATACCAAGAAACTTTTCTTGTACATGGATGAGAAAACATCCAAGTAGCTGGCTAGTGTCCCAGTCCTTCCTTTCGGTGAGAGAACCAGCAGCTTGGGAAGCCAGGATATGAACAGTGATGCTGGCTGGGCCCTAAGACGCGTAGTGAGCACAAGACTGGGGCACTATTTGGCCTGGCCATAGAGTCTTGTCAGCTGCGTGATTAGGCCATCACCTGGGAGAATTGTATCTCTCTAACTCAGTGTGTTCATCTGTGAGGTAGGGAAAACAGTCACACCGGAATGGATGGCTGGGAAGATAAAGTCCCACTAGTGTAGCGCGTAGTACTGCGTACACAAGAAACACACTGTGTTTGTTAAATGAATTATCAACTCCTGCCATATTAATTAGGGTCCACCCTTCTGTCTGAGGAAGTTCCAAGTTGGGCTGCTAACTGCAAGGTCAGCAGTTTGAAACCACCCCTCACCCGACAGGGGAAAGATGATGGGGCTTTCTATTCCCATAAAGAATTGTGTTCTCAGAAACTCACTGGGTCAATCCCTCCCCTGTCCCACGTGAGTCAACATTGTCTGAATGGCCGTGAATTTGACTCTTTGGACGCCTTTGTCGGGATCAACAAGCCCACACCAGCACCCCGCCCTCTACTGTCAGGATCCTGATTTTGTCCTTAGATGTCCCAAGCATTCTCAATGGTATCAGCAGTCGGTGCTGAGAACATGTGGGGCCAGACTGGCTTTCCCACAGGCAGAGAGGAGGTTTTTAGTCTTACATTCCCTCTGAACTGGCCCCTGGAACTGGGTCAGTTCTAATGAATTCATTTCAAGCTTCCACACAGTACAACATTCTGGATGTGTGAAAGGTCAGGCTGCAACGGTGGGAACAATACCTCTTGTACTTTCCCTTTTCTCTTCCCAGGCATTTTTAAAAGACTTCTTTTATCCACCCAGTGGGTAATCAAGAGCTCTAGCTTACGCACGTAGTCATTGTGCTAGCAAAACAGCCTGAGATAATTTAAAAGTGGTTTCATGGCTTTGTTTTCTCTTTCAAATTTTCTAAAGTTACCAGGACATACAAATCAAACAACTGAGAACATTATAGTAAGTTCTTTCCTATTTTTTTTTGCCCCCACAAATCAAAAGGTGTTGATACTCTCTACACTTGAATGAGTTTGCTCTTTTCCTTACTTGTTAGCTGTAGGGAAATCCTGCTAATTTGTACTGAGTATCCTCAACTGAGAATCTATAATTCACACAAGGCTGGGGCTGACATTTATGATGTGGAAGGACTGTGTACTGGGGAATACATGTGGCAAAGTGTAGATTTCAGAATTTGGAATTTGGCTGTGTGGGTTAAACGCCTCTCAGTGCCAAGAGAGGTTTCTAGAGAGGTCCTTAGCCTCACTTGTAAAGTTAGGAGAGTATTAGAAACGCGTAATCTACAAAATTATCGGGATTTGACCAGGTAATGAAAATAAAGAAACTTTGTAAACCCAAAGCCATGCAAATAAAAATGGCCATTGCTTACAGTCATTGTTTATAGACAGTAGGTTTTAAAAGTATCGAGTTGGGAGAAATTAAATATTTAAGATACTATTATAAACTCTGTACGTATGCTATTATGATCAAAATATTATTAGCCAATCCCTTTCAAAAAATCTATTACCAGCTTCCTAAAGACCTTTCACTTCTTTAATGGTTCAAAAAATGTTTAAACTAATGCAAGCACAGATTTTATAAAAAAAAAAACTCCTATCCTGAGAAGGTATCCTAATTGAACCAGCTACATAATTTGCATGGTCTCTAGTGCAATATGAAAATGCATGGTCCTGCTTAAGATTATTAAGGGTTTCAAGAGCATAGCAGCAGTATATAAAGTCAAATGCAGGACCCTCCTCAACTTGGAGCCCGATGGGACTGTAGTCAGACCTGACTTAGCTCATTGGCTTAGGCCAGAGGGTATGAACGCTGAAGACAGGATGAGGCTGCATGCTAAGTGCTCCATGTTAGCTAGAAGGAATTCTTCTTCTTCTACCTCTTCGTTCTGATTCCTAAGATACTGAGGAAGCTAGTGTACAACTTTGTACAACTAGCTGTACAACTTTGATCCAGGTGTCTGACATATGTACACAAGGCCCTGTGCCAGGCCCTCGAGGGGGAGCTGATCTAGCGCACAGGGAGGTAAGGACACACAGATCACTGTAGTATGCCCGACAGAGGTCTCTTCAGTGAAAAAAAAAAAAAAAGTAAAACATAAAGTCCCTGGGAGGGATAAATTAACTCTGATGTGAAAGGAAAGGATGAGCTCACACCTCGAACAACTGAGGACCAAATTGGAAGAGCCTTGTCAACCCCCACTTATGATAGACTCAACTCTGCAGGCAAATGGACTCAGAAAGAAGGACTGGCCACTGCGCATCCTGGCTAAGCTCTGCTCAGTTTGTCAGGAAGCGCACAACTAGAAAGGAGACAGGAGAGCGCCATCCAGAAAGAGAACGAAGCTTCTACAGGAAATGGCTCTTTTCTTTAGGCTTTGCTCTGTGTTTACAGGAAGTATTTAGTTTATGAGAGCGCAGTCACTCACTCACCACCTCTTTTTTTTTTCACCACCAGGTTTAAAGATTAATTTTATTTTTGAAGAATGTGATTTTGTAATAGTGTATGGAGGCAAAAGGCAGCGGCCAACAACTATAAATAAAGGTTCCAGATGATCGCAGAGCCCATCATGTTTTGTAATCAGAAAGCCATTTGGTTGAATCTAACGTAGATCCTAGTATGTGCATGCAACCAGTGAAAAATAAATCTGCGGGAGTAATGTTCACCCATAATTTATTTTCCTTTTGAGATGATGTATTTTATTTTAAAAAGACAGACATATAATACTTCATTGAAATACAATTTAACAACTTAGATAAAACTGAAAAATTCCATGATGGTGAAAAATTACTCTAGCAAGAAGATACAATGAAAGAAGACTCCCCTAATGAATCATAAGCTGTAAATCTCTCTCTTTGCCTTTACTCACGTTTAGTTGTGAATTGGTGAAGGTTATGGAGCAGACCATCAGGTTTACATTCAATGATCCATACACATTCTGTTTCATCTCATCCGTTGCAATCCCTTCCACGTAACATCGCACATCCAGCTTTCTCCATGTGTTTCCTCTCTCCAGGCCTTCTTTCCTAACCCTTCTGAACTCTGTCCTTGGGTAAAAGCTGCCCCTCTGATCCCAGATGGTCAAATGTGCTAGAGTGTGTTTTTCACTAGTGTCATTGTTCTCCTTATACTGTTTGGTGGAAAGTTGAGCTTTAGTGCTGAATTCTGTTCCGGACCTGAGGGATGACTAAGGGCCATTGTCATGAGGGCCCCACCAGTCTTTATCCGACCAGCAAGTCTGGTCTTTTTCATGAGGTTGCGTTTCGTCACTCATTTTTCTCCCGTTCTACCCAGGACCCTCAGATGCAATCCTTTTCAGAGACGGTGGTGGTGATCAGGCTCTGTCTTGTTCCTCTCACCTCAGGTCATGGAAACCGATGTTTGTGTGGTATTTTAGTCATTGGATTGTTTTCTATTTGGATCAGTCCTCCTTCCTTTGGACAGGGAGAGACCAATAGTTGCATCTTCAATAGCAGCCCAGGGGCTCTGAAGATGTCGAACATTGTCTTGTGGGCTAGGTGATGCCAGTTGACTGTGGTGTCCCTGGAGACAATGGCCCTGAGGTCCTAGGCCTAGCAACTCATTCCCTCAAGGTGTTGGCATATGTCTAAGACATTTTCATAACTTTGACCCCCAGATGCTCCAACACATTCATGGATATAATTTACAGCAAAAGTAAATCCCATCTACAAATATCTTCTGTCAAGCTTATATATATATTTGTGGGTATACTCCCCCCTTCCTCTCTCACCACCCCTCCCACCCCAGCCTGCAAGTCTATCCATGCATTTACTTAGAGATCACTGTTATGGCAGAATTATAAATATAACATTCTATATCTCTGTTACCTTTAGCGTCTGCACTTCTCACAGTGTCTTTACTGCCTGTGCCTTCACTTACGTTCTTAAGTGAGATAATCTTTTAAACACACATGACTCTTGTTCTGTGTGGGCTGAGATGTTTAGTGCACGGAACTGAAACCCATCAGTGGGCTCATTACTCCATAATTGGGCATCATTAACATCCCAGCACCTCTCTTGACAATAGGCAACTTCACCAGTGGTATGATTAATAATGAATATACCCAGGCACAAATGAGAGCCATATGACTACTGAATTTGTTCAAAATATTGACCATTGGTGTTTAGTCGTGGGCTCTGGCTGTCGGGGACAGTGTGTGTCCCCCACCCCTCCGAGCTGGTACACTCAGAGAGATGAGGGCCGGGGAACCTGTGAGAGCTCTGGACTTCCATGTTGAATTCAGCCTTCATTCCCTGTCTTCCTTTACTCTAATTGTCAGAATGAATTGACTGATAGCAAGGAGAAGACTGGCCCCAAATTGTAAAGAGGATAGACAGGGTCGAAGAGAGCTCAGTGTGCTGGCTACACTATCTTCTTACTGTCGAATTTTGTTTCAAGACTTACACTTATAATGGACACTGGTAGACAGTTTCCAGAGGCCTTTTTGGTTACTGATGCCATATGTCTCTATATGACTTCTTTATACCCACGATTGCTTCTCTGAGACGGTCAAGGTTCCCACCACCATTATTGGGCTCAATTATGCACTTTACAATCCTCCAGAGAAAGTCCCTTAGCTATAGTGTTCTATACTTGGGGGCTGGAAGTTCACAAGAGTTGGGATGCACAATCTGGGACAAGGGCATCATACTGAGATTGTCCTAAATGAATTAAAAATACAATTTATACTTTTAAAAGTTAATCCATCATTCCAAGTGCATACAGTAATGGATCCCAATGCTCAGAACTTCCCTTTTGTTTCTCCACTGGTTTTCCACTATAGTGCTGTGCGTGTTCTGCCTTGACCTGGGAACACCCTAGACTGGAACTGTGGCAGAGAGAGGAGGCTCCCAATAGGAGCAGCTTACAGGCAGAGATGAAGACCAAAGAAAGTAATAAAAATATGAGGGGCATGACCTTACGGCATGGAGAAGGAAGTGACCATACTTGGTTGTCAAAATAGTGGACAATCTGTTCTGCATTAGAGTAAACCTGACTATTCAGTAATGTGACTAGGTGCCCTCAGGGCAGTGCCTACTCATAGGATCTCTACAAAACATTGTCCAGTTCAGCATCATCTCACAGTTGTTAGTATGTTTCAGCCCATTCATACCGTCCTGGGCTAATTTATTCCCTTGTGGATATCCTTTTATTCTCATTTTCCCTCCCTACCTTCTACTTTCTTATCATGATATTCTCTTCCAGGGGTGAGTGTTTCCTGATAACAGGTCCAGAGTATGCACTATTTTCCCCACTTTCACTCCTAAGGAACATTTCGGCTGTTCTTCCAAAGCATTTTTTGGTTCTTCTGGCACTTCATGTTACTTTCCATATGCTTCACCAACACCACCACTCGAATGCATTGGGTTTTCTGTGGTCTTGCTTATTTATGGCTCAACTTTCACACGTATATAGAGTGATTGAAAATACCATGGCTTTGGTCAAGTGCACATTAGCCGTCAAAGTGACATCCTTGCTCCTGAACATTTAAAAGTGGTCTTTGCAACAGATTTGCTCGGTGCAATGTGTCATTTGATTTCTTGACTGCTGCTTGTAAGAGCCATGATTGTGGATTGTGGAATGGTCTTCACCCGCAAGTGCTTCAAGTTGTTTCTGATTTCAGCAAGCAAGCTTGTGCTAATTGCATATTTCAAGCTGTTAATAAGCCTTGTTCCAATCTTCCTGCCACATTCTTTATAGTCCATCTTCTCAGATTATTTGCTCTGTGTATGGATTGAATAAGTGTGGTGAAAGAATACAACCCTGACACAAATATTTCTAGGTTTTAAACCTTGTTCTATCTGGTCTGTAATCATGATGAAGTATTCTAGAATTTTCATTGTTCCCAATGTTATTCATAGTTTTTAAGTTAATAAAAGTGACTTTGCTTAGTCAATAAAGCACAAGTAAACCTCTTTCTTATTTTCTACATTTTTAGCCTATTTGTTTATTTTTCAATTTTATCAGTTTTATTGACATATAATACATGTATCATAAAATTCAATAGTTTAAACATATTAAAAAGTTGTATAACCATCACCACAATAAATTTTAAAACATTTTCTTTGTTCTTGTATTCATTGTTAGCTCCCCATTTTTCACCAACCTCCCTCCCATAATCCAAGATATTGTTAATCCAGTTTTTGTCGCTATAGATTTATCTACCCTGGATTTCATGTAAAGAAAAACACAAAGCTAAAGAAAATTGTGATCACAATAATAAAATAAAACAGGAAACCTCAATCAAAAAGAAAACAGAAGTAATAAAAACTAGAATAAAATTAAAATGAGTCCAAAGGGAGAAAAAAGAAGGAGGCGCTACATTTTATGCTAACTACATCTGCATTGGTTCACATTCCAACACATTTTCTCTGATAACAAGGCTAGTTACATCTCTGGTCAAGAGTCAGAAGTGATTCTCCAGAGGCGTGGCAGTTACATAATCTGTTGTCAATTTGAAACTTGAGATAAAAGGGGTGGAATTTAGCCTGTGGATTAGGTCATAGCTTGATGACCTCATTTGGAGGCCCGATGGAGATAAATAGCTCGCTGGAGGTGGGACACTGACTGATGCCCTGGGAGACATTGCAGCTGACAAGACATGGAGCTATGCTAGTGCCCTGAGCTGGAGGAGCCACATGGAGACCCCTGCCAGCGCTGAGATGCTTACAATGCCACTGGATCCACAAGAATTCCCACCCACTGGCTTGTGATCTTCCTGCAGTTGGTGTCATTGCATGTGTTTTGTGAGCCTGAAGATGACTTTATAGATTAATATCAGACATCTGGGCTAATATTGGATATACAGACTTTATGTGGACTGGAATGTTTTCTTTTTTTTTAATGTTTTCTTAATGTACAATTAATCTCTTTATATAAAGCTCTTTATTTTTTAAAATTTTATCAGTGGCTCATACAGCTCTTATCACAATCCACACATATAGCCATTGTGCCAAACAAATTTATATATTTGTTGCCATCATCATCTTTAAACATTTTCTTTCTACTTGAGCCCTTGGTATCACCTCCTCATTTTTATCTTTCTTTCTTTTCTTTTTTTTCATGTCTTACTCTGACCGAAGTCTCCCTTCACCCACTTTTCTGTTGTCTGTCCCCCAGGGAAGGGGTTATATGCAGATCATGGTGATCAGTTTCCCTTTTCTATTCCCACCCTCCTAGTGCTCGCTTCGGCAGCACATGTACTAAAATATTCCCACCCTCCTGGTATCACCATTATCATTATTAGTCCTGAGGAGTTTACCTGTCCTGGATTCCTTGTGTTTCTAGTTCTCATCTGTACCCATGTACATGTTCTGGTCTAGTTAGATTTGTAAGGTAGAATAGGGATCAGGATAGTGTGTGTGTGTGTGTGTGTGTGTGTGTGTGTGTGTGTGGCAGGGGGGGCAGCGGAGCATTAAATAACTACAGGAATGTTGTATGTTTCATTGGTGCTATATTGCACCCTGACTGGTTATTCTCTTCCTTGTGACCCTTGTGTAAGGGGATGTCAAATTGTCTACAAATGGGCTTTGGGTCCCCACTCTGCACTACCCCTTATTCACATTGATATATTTTTTTGTTCTTGATCTTTGATACCTGATCCCATTCATACCTCATGATCACACAGACTGGTATGCTTCTTCCATGTGGGCTTTGTTGCTTCTCAGCTAGATGACTCCTTGTTTATCTTCAAGCCTTTAAGACTCCAGATTCTATATCTTTTGGTAACCGGGCACCATCAGCTTTCTTCACCACATTTTCTATATACCCATTTTGTCTTCAGAGATTGTGTTGGGAAGGCGAGCATCATGGAATGCCAGGCTATTAGAACAAAGTGTTTTTGCATTGAGGGAGAAGTTGAGTAGAGACCTAATGTCCATCTGCTACCTTGATACTTAGCATATAAATATATGTACATATATCTATTTCCCTATCATTATATATAAATTTATTTACATATGTACATGCCTGTATTTAGACCTCTATAAATGCCCTTTGCCTCTTACTTCTTTCCTCTGCTTCCTTTTACTTTCCTCTTGTCCCACTATCATGTTCAGCCCTCATTGGAATTTCAGTAATTCCTCTCGGTTACTTTGCTCTTGATCAAGGCCTACCAGGCCTCCTATGCCCTCCTTGCCATCAATTTTAGATCACTTGTTCCTTTGCCCCTGGGTTTGTTAGCACCCACTTCCTTTTCCCCACCTCCCTCTGTCCCAGGTCCACCTGCAACTGTCAACCCCATTGTTTTCTCCTCTGGATTGTTTATGCCACCTATCTTATCTAGATAGACATGCAGAGACAATAATAAGAACAAAAACAAGGCAGAGCAATATAAAACAACAAAACAAAAACCCACCAAGCAACAACAAAAAGAAAACCCTATAAATATTTGACCTTTAGGAATGTTTTCTGATTGAGCCTAATGAGATGCCATGCCCTGGCCCCAAAGTCTATTTTTGGTATTCCCCAGGGACTTCATGGCTTTGCTCCCTTTAGTACTGTGATGCATAGCCTTGGCATTTCGCCTGGTGTGGTAGGGTCAGATTGGGCACAATTCTAACACTGTGCCTTCAGTGTTTTCCCTCGAAGTGATATGGTTCAGTGAGGGATGTTGTGTCTCATGGTGGGGCTGGCCTTATGATCCTCTCTGCATTGTCTGCTCTGAGCAGGAATATCATCCTTGGGCTTCTGTGAACCAGGATGTGTTCTACTTTTTCTCTTTCCTTCTTCTTTGCTGTTGTGTTCTCTGATCAAACATGCTCCTCTCCCTGAGCTGTAGCTTCAGTGTTGTCTTCTGAAGTGCATTCTTCAAGGAGGGTAGAGGGGGATGTCCACTTGCAACATGAGTCCACTGCGGTAGGCTTAAAAATGAAAAAGGGGCATAGGGGAAAAGCTACTATATACATATATTCCTGGGGTAAGGTTCAGTTACTATGGCAGGGGCCAGACCCAATCCAGGGATACACATGGCAGCTAACTAAAAGGGAGGTGAAAGGAAAGAAAGAAAGAAAGAAAGAAAGAAAGAAAGAAAGAAAGAAAGAAAGAAAGAAAGACATGGGTAGCAGACCTCTCTATTGGTTCCCTGCTCATACCAGTATGTTCCATTCACATCTTGGTGCACCAGGTTGAAGTCTGGTCCCTTTCTCCCTCTCCAGTGTAGATATAAACAATACCCCCTCCGTGGGTGGGCTAGTGCCCGATTCGATTCCCCCACTACCCATGTCTTTCTTTCTTTCTTTCTTTCTTTCTTTCTTTCTTTCTTTCTTTCTTTCTCTCTCTCTCTCTCTCTCTCTCTCTCTCTCTCTCTCTCTCTCTCTCTCTCTCTCTCTCTCTCTTTCTCTTTCTTTCTTTTCACCTCCCTTTTAGTTAGCTGCCATGTGTATCCCTGGATTGGGTCTGGCCCCTGCCATAGTAACTGAACCTCACCCCAGGAATATATGTATATAGTAGCTTTTCCCCCTATGCCCCTTTTGCATTTTTAAGCCTACCGCAGTGGACTCATGTTGCACTTGTCCTTTTGTGCTTGACTTACTTCACTTAGCATAATTTCCTCCAGTTCTTCTCATGTAGCAATATACTTCATGTGTTCATCACTGCCTTTAAGGATGCATAGTCCTCCAATGTATGTATTTACCACAGTTTTTTTAAATCCATTCATGGAAATTTGGGTTGTTTCCAACTCTTTGTAATTGTGAACTGTGCTGTGATGAATATTGCAGCACAGATGTCTGGCCATGGTTTGTTTCTTGCCTCTTCTGGGTATATGCTCTGTAGGGAGATTTCTGGGTCATATGGTAACTCAATTTCCATCTGTTTTAGATATCATCAAATCCACTTCCATAATGGCTGTACATGTTTACAAGTCCACCATCAGTGGAGGAGGGTTCTATCTGACCACAGCCCCTCCAACAGTTGTTGCATTCTGATTTTTTGAATTGGGCTATCTTGGAGGGTGTTAGGTGGTAACTCACAGTTGTTTTAATTTGCATTGCTCTTATGGCTAATGATCAGGAACATTTTCTCATATATTTATTGGCCATTTGGATTTCTGCCCTTGTGAAACTTCTGTTCAGGTCTTTTGCCCACCTCTGCAGTAGGCAATTAGTGTTTTTCTTTGTGAAAGCTAGCAGACAACTGTAGATTTTAGTAATAAAGTCTGTGTCTGATGTGTCGTTGCTAAAGATTTTTTCCCAGTCAGTGGACTCTCTTATTACTCTCTTGGTGAATTCTTTCGATGTACGCAGGTGGTTTATCTTTAGTATAAACCACTTGTTAATTTGTGCCTCATGTGTATTTGTGTCCTTCCCTATTTCAGATACCTTATGTATTCCTTGTGCCAAAGTTCTCAAGTTGGTCCCAATTCCCTCACTGATGGTCCTAATAATTTGGAGTTTTACCTCAAGGTCTGTGATCCACCTTAAGTTTATTCTTGTGCATGGAGTGAGATAACTGTGTTAATTAACTTTTCTGCAGGTACATGTCCATTTTTTCCAGCACCACTTGTTGAAGAGGGCATCTGCTTCCCATTTGATATTTTTGGGGCCCTTATCAAAGATCAGTTGTCTGTATGCTGATGATTTTATTTATGCATTTTCAGTTCTTTCCATTGGTCTGAGTATCTGTCATTATACCAGTACCATGCTGTTTTGGCCATTGTGGCTATATAATAGGTGCTAAAGTCAGGTAAAGCAAGTCTTCCCCCTATGTCCTTCTTGGGGAGTTCTCTGCTAATTCTGGGCTTCTTCCCTCTCCCTATGATGTTGGTAATCAGATTTCCAATTTTTTTAAGAAAGATGATGTTATTTGCATCAGGATAGCATTAAACTTATATAGTGCCTTGACCAGAACTGACATTTTTACTATATTGAGTCTTCTGACCCACGAGCATAGGTATTTCATTTGTGGAGGTCACTCTTGGTTTCTTGTAATAGAGTTCTATAATTTTCCTCATACAAATCTTTTGTTTTTTAGTCAGATATATCCCTAGATATTTCCATTTATGTTTGGCTATTGTGAAAGGTACTACCTTTTCGATCCCCTCTGCCATGGTCTTCTCCAATGTGTATAACAGTCCGATAGAATTTTGTTTGTTTATCTTATATCTTGCCACTCTGCCATATTCCTCTACTACTTCCAGTACTCCCCTTGTGGAGCTTTTGGAATTTTCTATAGATAAAATCGTAGAATCTGTGAATAACAATAGTTTCACCTCTTCCTTCTCCAGGTGAACACCTTTGTTGTCTTTTCTTTGCTGTATATTGTTAGCTAAGACCTCGAGTACAATGTCAAATAATAGTGGGGACAAGGGGCATCCTTGTCAGGTCACCTTTTTAAAGTTGGATTGTTTTAATCTTCTCTCCATTGACTACCATGTTGGCTGTTGGTTTTTCATATATAGCTTGCATTATCTTGAGGAATTTTTGTTCCATTCCTATCTTCTTGAGTGTCTTAAACAGGAATTGGTGTTAGATATTTTTGAATGCTTTTTCTGCATCAATCAATATTATCATGTGGTTTTTATAATTTTTGTGTTAATGTGGCGAATAATACTAATGGTCTTTCGTATGTTGAACCATCCCTGCATCCCTGGTCTGAATTCCACTTGGTCATGGTGAATTATTTGTTTTATAGACTTTTGTATTCTATTGGACAGTACTTTCTTAAGGATTTTTTGCATCCATGTTAATTAAGGATATTATTCTGTAGTCCTTGATTCTTGTGGGATCCTTGTTTAGTTATACTAGCTTATACTAGCTTCATAAAAAAGAGTTAGGGAGTTTGCCATCTTTTTCTATATTCTGGAAGATTTTGTATAGGATTGGTGACAGTTCTTCCCTGAATGCTTAGTAGAATTGTCCTGTGAAGCCACTGGCCAGGGGATTTTTTTGATTGGTGATCCCTTGATAACCTTGTCTATTTCTTCTATTGCTATGGGTCTGTTGAGATTCTTGACATCCATTGGGGATAGTCTAGGGAGGGATTGTTTTTCCATGTATTTTTCCATGTCTTCCAAGTTGTTGAATTCATTGTAGTACAGGCCTTCATAGTATGGCGTATTTTCTGCATTTGGGTGGAGAGAGCTCTGAAAATCGTAATGTTCCTATATGTAGCCTCCTTGTTAAGCTTCTTACCCTGTGATCTATCTTTCTCAGAGAGTAGTGGATTAAATTCGACTACTATAATTATTGAGCCTGTAATTTCTTTTTTCATCTTTTGGAGTGTCTGATCAATTTCATGGGTCTCTCATTGGGTCTGTATATATCTACTATTCTCACTGATTTGGGGTCTACTGTTCCCTTGAGCATTATATAGTGCCCTTCCTTATCTCTTGTTATGGCTTGCACAATGAGATCAATTTTGTCCAAGATTATGATTGCAACTCCTGCTTTTTTTTAAATTACCGGTTGCTTAGTATATTTTTCTCAATCCTTTGATTCTCAGGCTATTTTTGTCTGTAATCTTGAGATGTGTCTTATGGGGGCAGCAGATTTATGGGTTGTGTTTTCTAATCCAGTCTGCTATCCTCTGTCTTTTAATGCCTGAGGTTCAATCCATTGCTATTCAGGGTTATTCCATCCATCTGTGGACTCTGTGATGTCATCTTGTACCTTTTGTGTTGGGTGTTTTCCTACCTCCCTTTCTTATCAGTGTGGCATGCACTTGTGTGTGTGGTTCATTCTTGCCTTCTTTCTACGCTTGAGCCAATGCTGTCTTGGGGGATGTTTTCTCTTTGTTGCCCTCTGGGTGGGGTTGTTCTATGTGGTTGTCTCTTATTTCTGCTTGGTGAGTGGTGTTCTTCTGGGTCAGCCAGAATCTTTTGTTGGACTGGGTTTCTTTTAACGTGTTGAGTTTTACCTTGTCTGGGAAGTCTCTTATCATATATACTCTTGTATAAGCTGAGTTTTTCAGCAGATTTTTTATGCAGTTTTGTGGTAAAATTGGGTGCCTTGGCTGATATTTGGGTCACTTATATTCAAGCATATACGATACTTTTCCTTCTATCTTGACAGATAATTTGGCTAGAGTGTTCTTGGGTTTTCATTATTTTCTTTCAATATTTGGAATATGTTACTTCAGTCTCTCTTCTTCATAGTGTCCGCTGATAGGTCTGAGCATATTCTTATGTGGGTACCTTTATAGGTTACTACTTGTGTTTCCCAAGTTGGCCTCATGATTTTCTCCTTTTTCTGAAAGTTGGATAGTTTAACTATTATATGAATTATTCTTGGGATTCAGTCTGGCTGGTGTTCTTTCGGCCTCCTGAATGGTTGCCTGGTTTTCATTAATTAAGCTAGGGAGGTTTCCCTCTAAAAATTCTCTTACTATTTTTGTAAGCTTGTGTTTGTAAGACAAAACTTCATTGTGTCTTGAAGTCTGCCTGGTTATTTTCCAGGTCACTGGTGCAATTCTCTGCTCACTATTCTGTTGACAAAGTCTGTGAATTTGCTACTGACTTTTGCTATCTGGCCCTTAGGTCTTGTATTTCCCTTTGGTGCGTGACCTTTGTCTCCTTTATTATTTCATCCTTTTTCTGTATTGTTTCCCTTATATTCTGTATAATTCCAAGCAGCATTCTGAATATTTATTTCTGTAGAAGATCAATGTCTGTTTCTATGCACATCATTTAGTTCGGGACTTCTTCCGACATTGCCTTTTGTTTCTCCTGTGGGCTTTTTCGGCGAGGTTGTTGGGGCTGATTGCTGTTTGTGGTGTGTTGTTTTAGAGAAGCCCTGTGCCATTCTCCAGAGAGTCATAGAGCACTGGGCTCTCTCTTTGGGAGACTCATAGGAATGCTTCTTCAACCTGTCTTCAGGTTATTGCACTATGGGGTCAGCCTACTGCTTTATCCTCCTGTGATTTCTCTTTTTCCCTAGCCAACCAGTAGTTTGTTACTTGGTGGGCAAGTTGGATGGTCCTCTCAGGAGATGCTGGTTGGGTGGTTTCAGACCTGTGAGGATGGTGCTGCACTGGATGGTCTCACAGAAAGCCATGGTGATGTGTCCCACGATGGCTTGTGGTGCCTCAGAGGGTGTTCAGAGGTGTCTGCTGCAGCTGGAGTGCCATGGTGGGCAGGTGGGTGTGCCTGCTTTGGTGTAGAAAACCTCAAATGGTGGACGGAATTATGCCAGTCAGCTAGATTGTTGTGTAGGTTGGTGAAAGGTTCCCAAAACAGCGTAGATCACTGGAGAGTGTTGGTGGAGCAGTCTTAGGCCATATGAGGTGCTACAGCAGGTGGGAGGAAGTTCCCTCAGCCAGGTGGGACTGTAGTGCATGGGCACAGTCTTCCCCAGCAATGTGGAACACTGTGGGAGGCAGGCAAAGGTTCCCCCACCTAAGTGGAGCGACCAAAGGGTGGGCAGGATTTCCCCCATCAATTTAAAGGGCCTTGGTAGGTGTGAGTTCCCCTGTGGTGGAAGGTGGGCAGGATTTCCCCACCACGTGTTACTCCATAGAGGGTGGAGCTCCCTAAGCTGGGTGGAGGTCAGGTGTAATCACCCTAGGCAAAAGGGAGTGGCCTGGAGGCTGGCAGTGGCATGTAAGAGGAAAAAGAAGTGGAAAAAACCTAAGCCTGCTGAGACTGTGGAGGCAAAGAAAGAAGAGAGAGAAACAAAAGTAAAGATATCGCTGAGCCCTGATTGCCTGACCATGGGGCTGGAAGTGTTTAAACCTTGTCCAGAGGCAGTGGCAAGCTGTGGCTGTGTTGAAGTTAAGCTTTTGGGCCTGCTGAAGGAGCCCAGATCTGGCTGAGACTGTGGCAGAGCTAAGTTAAGCCTTAGCAGGCCTCCACAGTGGTAAGCCCAAAGCCAACTACTCCTCAAAACCTAGTGGATCTATGCCTATTTTCCTTTATGATACATATTTTTACGATAAATGCTCCTCCTGTGAGCTGGCAGTATGGAATTTACCTCTCAAGAACTTTCCTGTGCTGATTTCTGCAGAGCCCTCTGGTATGTGTTACTCAGCTGTCATCTTGCCAGAAGGCCCCTAAATCTCTTTCTTATATGCATATGAGTGTCTATGAATTTGTTTCTCTAGTCTACCTAGACTAACACAAAAAGCTAATCTACTTGGGGACCCTGCAAATGGATCTTGGGATTTCATTGTGATCCAGAGCCTCTGCAAACTAGGTGCTCAGAATTTAAGCTCTAATATTGTTTCCCCCTCCAGTTTTGGATTTTTCCATTCACAAACCTCGGATCTTATAGACTGGTGTGCTTCTTCTGTGTGTACCAGCTAATAACTCACTTAGGTAGCTGTTTGTTTTGAAACAAGTCTTTAAGACCCCAGAAATTATTCTTTCTGATAGCTAGGCACCATCTGTTTTCTTTACCATATTTTGTATTAGACCTAAATATCTTTGAATTCACTAAACATCTTTCTTGTAGTCTCTGCTCTTAGTCGAGATACACCTTAAGCTGCCTATGATATTCCTCATTCCACTTCCTCTTCTGAATCTGGCTTGAATATCTGACAGATCTCTATCAATATACTGCTCAACTTTTATGAATAATCTTTAAAATTTTATTAATATAGAATATTAATGATTTTCTTTGAAAATTTCTGCATTCTGTCATTTGACTTTTTTGGAATGGATACAAATATGGATCTCTTTCAGCCAGTTTGCCATGTAGCTGTCTTCCAAATTTATTAGCATAGCTGAATGAGTGCTTATAGTGTATCACCAGCATGTTGAAACATTTCAATTGATGTTCTGTCAATTCCTGGATCCTTGCTTTTTGCATTTGCCTACAATGTAGCTTGAATTGTTTCTTTCTATATCACCAATAACTGCATATGCTACTTCTTGAAACGGTTGATCATGAACCAGTTCCTGTAAGTACAGTGACTCTGTGTAGTATGCCTTTCTTTCTCTCTCTCTCTCTTTTTTTGAGTCTTACTGCATCATTCAATCCTTAGCCCATAGAATCCTACAATATTTCAACTCATGGCTTGAAATTTGTCTTTATTTCTTTCACTTTGAGATATACTGAGCATGTTCTTCCCTTTGGGATTTCTAATTCTAGTTATTTGCACATTTTGTGATCATATTTTACCTTGTCTTCACAAGCTGCCCTTTTCAAGCTGCCACTGTCTATTCAGTTCTTTTATTTTATCATCTCTTCATTTGCTTTAGTTGCTCTATGTTCAAGAGCAAACTTCACAGTCTATTCTGACATAGATTTTGGTCTTTTTTCCTTTTCTTTCTTTTTTGAGTATTCTGTACTTTCTTCATGAGTTTGGCATGGTTTTTTGCTTCCTTCGGGATTCTTAAGATACAGGTGTTTTAATCCTCTGATTCCATTATAATCAATATATTTCCTTACAGTAATTGAGTTGATTCTGACTCATAATGGCCACCTAGGGCAGAGTAGAACTGTCCCTGTGGGTTTCTGAGATTGTAACTCTTTACAAGAGTAGAACACCTTATATTTCACCCCAATAGCAGTTGGTTGTTTCAAACTGCTAAGCTTGTGGTCCAACTCTGCCACCAGGGCTCCCTAGATTACCATGCTAGGATCTAGACTGCATCTGTCAAGAATGAATGATGGTAGAAATTGTCAATTTTATTAACTTTAAATTTATTTGTAATGGTATTAAAATTCCAGAATTTACATTTTTATAATAAACCGTTAAGGTTTATGTTAATCTCCAGAGAAGATGCCATGCTGGTAATTGTTAGCTGTTGCCAAGACAGCTCTTGACGGATGGTGACTCTACGCATTAGTAGAACTAAATGCCGTTTAGTCCTGAGTCATCTCCAAGGTCAGTTGGGCCCTTTGATAGAGCCAATTCAGTCTATAGAGTTTAATTGGCTAATTTTAGGACACAGATTGCCAGGCCTTTCTTCCTAACCCATTATAGTCTGCAAGCTCCATTGGAATTTGCATTATAGCAGAACATAAAAGCCTCCACTGGTGAATGGTTTCTAGCTGCACGTCACATGAGGTTCATTGGTCAGGAATTAAATCTGAGTCTTCCAAAGGGAAGCTAAGAATTCTACCACTGAACATGCACTGCCCCAATGTAATGCTGATAGAAATACTTAGAGGTTACACAAAAGTTCTAATTTTTAAAAACGGATGTAGAAACTTGACCTAGCTGAGTACTGCCAGATATAACATAGCTGCCCCAGTTTGCATATGTTGCTGATATTTTTAATGAACAGAACGAATTTAATTATGCAGTGAGGGTTTCAATGTTACCGCGATTACAACTGTAGCAAAATTGTTGGCAATGAAAAAGAAAAGTTTGAACTCAACCTGCAAAATTAAATATATTTGACTGTTCTAAATTTCTGCTTATTATTTTGCAGAGATGGTCACAGGGGTAAAAATTTTAAGTGATACTACTTAGCATTAAAAATATATCGAGATATGTTAGGAACATAATTTTGCAAGAAGTGAAAAAAATTTTGATTTCCTTCAGATTGAACACTTATTATATAATTATTTGCAAATCACTTAGGACTTTTTTAGGTTAGCGATTCAATTTTGTACACTAATTTATTATTTTCATGACTATCTCTATCTAGGAATAGCAAATTTATTAATTTCCTTTAGAAATTTATTAATAATGATTTGTGATGATAAGCAAGTTCCATAGCTTACTGCTTTGTTTTTGTATGCCTAGCTTTTATGAATCATTAACCCCTTAAATGGCTGAAAAATATGATGTTGAAATATTATTAAATTGTTGTTTAATATTAATAATTAAAAGACTATTCAAAACATTAAGACAGTATCATTTTGTGACATATAAAAATGATATGAAATGAAAATTTCCATGCCTATAAATAAAGTTTTATTGGAACACAACTGCACTTACTTGTCTACATATCATGTATGGCTGCTTTTAAGACAAAATGATAGAGTAGAGTAGCTATAACAGAGACTGTATGCCCCATAAAGCCAAGACTATTTACTCTGGGACCCTTGCAGAAAATGTTTTCAGGCACCTGCGCTGGGCCAATCTGATGGAGGAGCATCCTGAAGTTCTCGAGTAAATTCTTTAACAGACATCAGCAAACATTTGATGCTCTGGTGGTGTAAAGGGTCAAAAATTGGACTGCTAACTGCAAGTAGTTTATGCTCACTAGATTCTCTGAGGACGAAAGATTAGGTTTTTGGAACTGGGGGCAGAAAGCCTATGTAGGGTCACTATGAGTTGGAATTGACTTGAAGGCAGTGGGTTTGTTTTTTTGAATGTGCCCCAAATTATGTGTCTAGCACTCTCAAAACTCTGGAACGAATGCTAAAGCAACTATTAGAAATTAAATGGTTGGTAAAGCTGTCACAAGGTATTTATTTCAATGTTTATATTGATTAAAATAGCTCTATGGTACTTATGGATCGAACTTGTAATTAGTGAATACATTTGCACTAGCATAAACTTATGCTAATAAAACAGCATCTTTTGGTTCTATATTTTGGGCTTGGTATAAGGTTTTGTTTGAAATTAGAAGCTACCCATGTAGAGAAATGTGAAATTCATAGGAGCATAAAGAGAAGCTAAAGGGAGTAGGATGCCCTAGCACTTAAATTTCACTCTCAAGTTCTGTGTACAATGCTGCTCCTTTAGGTGGGATTGGGTCACATTGCTCGGCATGCCTCCTCAGGGATGTTACTTGCCTTGCTACGTGAGGCACCATCACACAGCCTGAGAAATCTTTTCTTCATTTTAGATTTTACATTTCTGAGAATAACAGAATGTCTGCCTTGACACCCCCTTACTCTCAAGCACTAAACTGATTATTGAGTTATTCTCTTTGGGATATTTGCAATTTATTCGAGTTTTTACCTTCTCCCCACTTTTAGGTTAGGCCAGAGTGCTGCCCCAAGCTAATGTAAGTCTTATCAAATTACCAAGAGTTTACATGTAAAAACTTTTTGCATATATGATCTTCTCAGGAGTTAGGAAGAGTTGGTCATAATTTCATAAATAAAGCTACGTGACTTGACAAAAGAATGGGTTACAATGTCTTCTAGAATTCCAACTTAATTTTGTATTTCCTGAGTTAGTATTTAGGATGTCTGGTGGAATAATAGGTTATGTGTTGGATTGCTAAGGACAAGGTCAGCAGTTCAAAACCACCAGCCACTCAATGACAGAAAGACTCCCATTAATACGTCCATTAAGGTTTAATGTCAGAATCCCTCAAGGCAGTACAACTCTGTCCTGTAAGGTCACTATGAGTCACTGTTGACTCAATGGCAGTGAGTTTAGTTTGGTCCATTTTGTGTTTGCTTCATTTTGATCTTTCACCCCCTGGTTGAAGTCTCTGACTGGAAGGTAGAAGGGACAAGATAGAACAAGAAGGGACAAGAAGGGACAAGAAGGGACATTTGGCCACCGGTGTGTTAGCTGTGGACAGAGATTTGTGTCCCCAGGAGGACACATCCTGGTGGTTATGTTAGGCCTTGCTTCCAAGAGATGGAGGCTTCCTTTGTTTTGCATGTACATGTTTGTAGGCACATGGATTTGAGTGTTTTTTCTCTTTGATTCCTGAGAATAATTCTATGAAAAGAAAAGAAAACTAGCAAACTAAACTCATAGTTAAATTGATTCTAACTCATTGAGACCCCCTGTATCACAGGGTAGGATTCTACTCCACAGGGCAGTCTTGCCTATGAGCCTTTACCAAAACAGAGCACACGGTTTTTCCTTCCAAACACCTCTGGGTGCATTAAAATATAGGTTAGTAGTCAATTGTAAACCATTTACCCAGGAACCTGTCATTCATGAGACAGATACGAAAGTCCTCATTTCGCAGAATTGGAAACAAAGTTTGTGAGTTTAATGACACTCTCAAGGATACACAAAAGAAAGTTTTGGAGTCCAAATACAAACCCCGCTCTGTTTGGGATCCTTTCCCCTCCCAGGACCTCTCTGACGCCCCTGTAACCTGATACATACACCATTCAAATATAAGACCTGAATTCTCCACTTACCAGAGGGAGAGTCAATGTCCTAGCAGGGGAGCTGACTATGATTTTCGGGTTCTATTTGGGGTTGTCATAAGCCCCCGTAGCAAGTCTCAGACAAAGAAGCGAGCAGTAGGGGCCAAGGAAGCCGCTTGAAGTGGGGTGAGTGTATCTCCCCGGAACTGAGGCTTATCAAACATTCATTATGCAACTGGTATATGTCAGGCCTTGTTGTGTCTTTGTGGTTAATGTCAGAGTCTCTTCCAGCATCCATTTTGATCTTTTCTTTCTTTCTTCTGTTTTAAATGACTTTTTGCTTTCTGCATGAATAATGTTCTTGATGTCCTCCCACCGTTCTTCAGGTCTTCTGTCATTAGTGTTTAATGCATCAAATCTGTTTTTGAGATATTCTAGAAATTGGGGTGGGATAGACTCAAAGTCATGTTTGGCCCTCATGGACTTGTCTGAATTTTGCTCACCTGACATGTGAACTTACACATGAACCATGGTACGCACCTAGCTCGGTTCTAGCTACTGATATTGAGGTTATCTCTTCCCACAGATGGAGTCAACTTGATTTCTTTGTATTCCACCAGGAGGAGTTCACATGTGTAGTCATCTTTGTAGTTGAAAAAAGGTGTATGTGATGAAGAAATCATTTGCCTTGCAAAATTTGATCATGTTGTCTCCAACTTCATTTCTATTACTAAGATCATATTTTCCAACTACTGTTCCCTCCTCTTAGTTTCCAACTTTGCATTCAAATCACCAGTAATTATCAAAACATCTTAATTGTATATTTGATCAATTTCCAACTGAAGACATTGATAGAATTCTTCAAATTTCTTCATTAGCTGTTGAGGTTGATATATAAATCTGAGTAATAGTTGTATTGACTGGATTTCCTTGTATACAGATAGATATTACCATTGTACTTCAAGATAAATCTTGAAATGCCCTTTTTGATGATAAATAAAATGCCATTTGTCCTGATTGTGTCATTATCATCATGGTAACTGATATGATTTTTTGATATAAAATAGCATATGCCAGTGCATCTCATCTCATCAGTGCCTGGATCTCCATCTTTATGTGTTCCATTTCATTTTGACAATTTCCAAGTTCCCTGGATTCATATTTCATAGTTCCAAGTTACAATTATTAATTGATGTTTGCAGCTGTTTTTCCCCTCACATTTTGTGTTCTTCCCCATTAGCAAATGCAGGCCCTGAAGGCTTTACTCCATCCATGTTATTACGGTTGAGTCTACTATGAGAAGGCAGCTCTTCCTCAGTCACATTTTGTGGGCCTTCCAACATGAAGGACTCATTGTCTGGCGCTATCTCTGACAATGTTTTGATGCAATCCAGAGGGCTATTAGTGGCTAATTCTTCTGAAGTGGACAGCCTGTTCCTTCTTTGTCCTTTGTCTGAAAGTGCCGCTGAAACGTGTTCACGTTTAGTGACCATGTTGGTATTTGAAATACTAGTGTCATAGCTTCCAGCAACACACAAGCCACCACAGTATGGCAAACTGACACAAGAGTGGGGGTCAGAATAAAAAGATAGATTTAAAATGCTTCCACTTGAGTAGTCACATGGTTACTATTTCTAATTTGCTATATATAGTTAAACACATTTAAAAAATACAATCTGTTTTCTCTGACCACACAGAAGATTAAAAATAAAGTCACTTAGTATTGCTGCAACAGAAATACCGTAAGTGGGTGTCTTTAAAGGAGAGACATTTTCTCACAGTTCAGGAAGCTAGCAGCTTAAATTCAGCTAATGGTTCTCGGAGGAGCTACTTCCTTTTTGATAGCCCCACAAGTTCCTTGTAGTTTCTTGGAATTCCTGTGTGCATCTTGGCATCTACTCTGTGTGTGTATGTGTGTGTGTTCTGCTCTTTTTATAAGCCCCATTCATATTAAGTGCTTAGGTTTAGGACTCGTCCTGCTCTGGTGATGCTCATTACCGTCTCTGTTGCTATGGCGTTTAACTGTAGCTCTGGTTGGAAGCAGAATTAACTATTTTGAGGGCCACCCCCGTGACCAACTATTTATTGACAGCTGCGGTCATTATCAACCGCAGCTGAGTCCAAGGGGCCCCCTCCAGAGCGTGGCTTAGGGTTCTGTGGCTACAGGAGGCCAATAAATAGGTGTTGACTGACAGCTCTAGTGCTTGTTTCATTGTTACAGAAATGTATGGGGTCTGCCCCTGCTGATGATCCTCAATGTGGCCCTGCCAGTAAACACTAGACAATAAGCAGAGATGGACTGTCTGTCCAGGGGGTGTCACTGCCTTCCATTTGGTTTCCCCATTCCAGCTGTTCCTGTAATTTACATGGCAGGACAAAGTGAATGACTTCCAACAGGGCCCCTGGGGCTAGTGGCTGGAGGTCTTCTCCTTCTTTCCTTCTTTACACCCTGCCCCTGACCTGGGGCAGGATGGACAAAGGAAAACACTGAGTGGGTGTCAGGTTATTGACCTCCAGCTTCACACTAGCCTGGGAGATGGGGGTGGGGGCACGCTGGAGCTAAAGTTTCACAATCTATGGGTTAGCGCCTAAGAATTTATTAGAATTCTGTTTAATGTGGCGCTTTTAATAAGATAATTCTAACTTCCAGAGGCTTTCTGAAGGTCAAGTAGGCAGACTCACTCTAGGTAAATTTTAAAATTATCTGTAAGATGCAAGAAAGGCAACCCACAGACACAACTCTGCTTCAAACATTACTGTACTTTAGATGAATTCCAACTAGCTGTTAAATGTATGATACACAAGGTCACACACAGATTTAAACACAAGGCCAAGAAATGTCAGTAGTTATCGAGATAGCCAAAATGTTGACGAGGTGTAGACCTGATAAAGGTTGTCCTTTGCATCATGGGTAATGTTCTAAAAATTTCAGAGTGCATTCATGTCTAACATCTCATTTGATCCTCACAACAAGCCCTGAAGGCAGTTCAGGGGTTATTATAATTCTATAGGCCTTTATAAAAAACCCTTGGGAACAAATGAGAGTAACTAAAAATTACTGCTAATAGGACTCAAGTTCATATATGCACAGGTCTATTCTAAGCAAATGTGTTTAAATAGGACTCTGAAATCATTAAATAGTTGCAAACAAGTGTCTCTCAGTAACACACTTGTCTCAGTCTCAGTAGGATGCCTTCCAAAATAAAGTTGCATTAAAAAGAATCTTTTGCAGAACATGAGAGTGGGACAAGAGGAAAGTACAAAGAAGCAGAGGAAAGAACTAGGAGGCAAAGGGTAGTCATAGAGATTTAAATACAGACATATAAAGATGTAAATATATTTATAGATGATGAGGGGGGAATAGATCTATGTACGTATATTTATAGTTTTAATATTTAATGAGACAGATGGACAGTGGGCCCCTGCTCAAGTACTCCCTCAACACAAAAACACTTTGTTCTAACAATTCGGCAGTCTGGGATGATCACCTGCCTGACACGATCGCTGATGACAATGCCTGCACAGGCAAATGTGGTGAAGAAAGCTGATGGTGCACGGCTGCCAAATATATAGCAACTGAAGTCGCTGAAGACAATGGGTACACAAGCAAATGCGGTGAAGAAAGCTGATAGTGCCCAGCTACCAAAAGATATAGCGCCTGAAGTCTTAAAGACCTGAAGATAAACAAGCAGCCATCTAGCTGATAGACAACAAAACCCACATGGAAGAAGCATACCAGCCTGTCCAGACTTGATCGCTGAGGACAAAGTGGGTGCATAAACAAAAGTTGCGAACAAAGCTGATGGTGCCCGGCTCTCAAATAATATAGCATCAGGGGTCTTATTGGCTTGAAGACAATCAGGTGGCCATCTAGCTAAGAAACAACAAAGTCCACAGTGGAGAAGCACACCAGCCTATCCAGATGTAAACACTGAAGACAAAGTGGGTACATGGGCAAGTGTGGTGAAGAAAGTTGATGGTGCCCAGTTGTCAAAATATATAGAATCTGGGGTCACATAGGCTGGAAGATAAACAAGGGGCCATCTAAATGAAAAGCAACAAAGCCCACATGGAAAATGCACACCAGCCTGTGAGATGACAAGGCATCGAAGGGATCAGGTATTAGGCATCAAAGACAAAAGAAATTCATAGCATTGTGAATGAGGGGGAGTGCAGAGTGGGGACCCAGGGCACATCTGGGGGAAATTGGACATCACCTTGCAGAAGGGTTGTGGGGAGGTGACAAACCAGTCAGAGTGTAATGTAGCAACAATGAAATATACCATTTTCCTCTAGTTCTTGAATGCCCCCCCCACTATTATGATCCCAATTCAACCTTACATAATCGGCTGGATGGGAAGATGTATGTTGGCATGGATAGAAACTGGAAATACGGGAATCCACGGCAGATAGATAACCCCCTCAGGAACAGTGGTGAGAGTGGCGATATTGGAAAGGTGGAGGGAGGGTCAGGGAGAAAGGGGAGACAGATGACAAAGTCTACATGTAACCTCCTCCCTGGAGGACGGACAGCAGAGAACTGGGTGAAGGAGATGTTGGATGGTGTAAGATATGATAAAATAATAATTATTTATAAATTATCAAGGGTTCAGGGGGAGGGGGCTCAGGGAGGGAGGGGAAAAATGAAATGATACCAGGGCTCAAGTAGAAATCAGGTATTTTAAGAATGATGACGGCAGCATATGTACGAATGTGATGGACACAAATGATGTATGTATGGATTGTGAGAAGAGTTGTATGAGCCCCTAATAAAATGATTAAAATAAGATAAAATAAAACCAGGAAATGTGCAAAAACATAAGCAAAAAAAAATCTTCTGAGGGGATCTACTTGGTCAGTGAAATTCAAGGCAGAGAGGTCAGCTCAGGAGGTGATGGCAAGTGTTTGGGGGATCCCTAAGCAGTGGTGTTGATAGATTTTCTCACAGGATGTACGATGACCACAGGGGCTTAATGGAAAGAATGGTGAGGTTTCTGGAGTCGGCGATTCCTCAGTTCTTGGCTTCTCATGATGAGACAATTCAGCTGAAGTCCATTTTGTACTCCAAGTGGGTTTTTGTGAAGAGCAGGACAAATGTCAAGTTTTACAGTCTCAAATGGGTTCACAAGTGGGCCCGAACAACCACATGGAAAAGAGCACCTGTGCAGATCTTGGGGGGTATCCTGGGAGGCTAGAAGCCCAAGAACCCTAGAGGCTGAGAGCATATGGGCCAAGAAGTTGTGGGTCCCAAGTAGGCTTAGAGTGGGTATGCAGGTAAGGGAGACACCTCCAAGCCAAGGAAAGTTGGGTCAAGGGATTATCCCCAGCAGAACAATAGACCTACTCACTCTTCAAGGGTAACAATGGCTACCCTATGAAAATTTAATTGTGAGACCATACCCTGTCTGCTCTACAGCCCTAACCTTGCCCCTTTAGCTTTCTGCATGTTCCCCAAATTCAAAGGATATTTCAGAGGAACATGATTTCAGTCCCTCATGACTGCCCAAACTGGTGTAAATCAGAGTGAAGAGTTCTTCAAGGAAGAATTAGAGAGATGGAAACATTACCTTCAGAAATGTATAGATCTAAGATGGAGGACATGTTGAGAAATAAGAGCTTTAAATGTTGATATTTTTATTTAATAGACATTTTATGATTTTGCAGCAATATTTTTATACTTTCATATATACTATATGCTACTTACATACTCAGTGGTCCTAAAATAGCACCCTGTGATCAAATATGTTATTTCTGAAGTGAAACAGATAATATGTGTCTATATTTAGATATATAGATATGCATTTGCACCAAGAAATAAATGAAGACTACATATAATCTCATATTTATTCAGGTAGCTTTTGCCATCAAATGCATTTGTGCAAACTGTATATATTTATACATAAATCAATATTTTTATTTGGGTGGATTTAAGAAATCTGTTTAGGGTATTACAGAGTTGTCTCACATAAACTATCCCTCTCACCTTGACTTTAACTTTTATAGAGGAAGAAATAAAGATTGAGGCTACACAGCACTTTAAGAATTAAAACCTTAAATAATATTTTCTTACAGTTAAGCCCATTTCTTTTCAATAAAACCTAAGTGATTTCCTATATAGCTTACTTCTTGTGTGTTCTTTATTCTACAAACCATTTCTATCCACAAACCACCACAACTAGCCAATTTTCCACCACACCTGCTATCTTCCTTTTCCACTGAAAATAACTTCATAACTGTTGACACATCATGTCTCTGATCCCTCAGAACTTATGATTTTGGAAGTGGAGATAATCTTAAAGATTATTCTAATAAAGTAGCTGTTTTAATTTCTTACAGGTGCCTTAACAATGACCACAAATAGGGTAAAGAACCAAAAAATGGATTCTGTTACATTACTAGAGGCCCAGAGTGTGAAATCAAGGTGTCAGCAGTACCCTGCTCTCTCAGAAGACTTTATGAGAAGATCCTCCTTTGTCTCTTCTAACTTCTTGTGGTTTCCAGTAATCCTTGGTGTTCTTGGATTTCATTCACACCACTCTAATCTCTGCCTTGGTCATCACAGGGCTATTTTTCTGTGTCTGTAACACTGCATGGTCTTCTTATAAAGACACAGTCATTGGAGTTAGGACTTACACCAGGCTATAATGGCCACATCTTTACTATTACATATACTAAACCCTTTCCCCCCCAATAATTATGAAATTCCAGGTAAATCTGACTTGGGGGGAGACAATATATAACAGTACATAGTTTTCTAACTTAATAAAATAGCTTTACCAAATCTACCAAAAGGCTGTCTACAACAAACACACCTCAGAAACACAGATATGAACATACTGAAAATCAGAGGCTGGACCAAAGTATACCAAGAACACAGCAACCCAAACAATGCAGGTGTAGCAATATTTTCTTTGAGAAAATAGACTTCACGGGAAGCAATAATAAGAGGCAAGAATGTACACTACTTAATGACCAAAGGAACAAAAGCCCAAAGACATAACCATAATAAACATATTTATACCTAACGGAAGGCCCTCAAAATACATAGATTAAATCATCACAGATTGAAAATAGATATAGACACCTCAACAATAGTAACAGGAGACTTCAATACACAGCATCAAGAAAGAAACTCAAAGATACATTTTAGTTGTGTTGCTAGAGAAGAATATTGATAATACCATGGACTGCTAAAAGGACAAACCAATCTATCTTGGAAGAAGTATAGCCAGAGTGCTCCTTAGAAGTAAGGAAGGCAAGATTTCATCCTATCATGTTATAACTTTGGAGATATTGTCAGGAAACCTCAATCCACAGAGAAAGATATCATTCTTGGTCAAGTGGAGGGGCAGCAAAAGAGGAAAAGGCCTCAAAGGAGATGAATTGACACATAGCTGCAACAATGGGCTCAGGCATAGGAACAATTGTGGGAATGGCAAAGGACCAGGCAGTGCTTTGTTCTGTTGTGCATAAATTCACTATTGATGGGAACCAACTCCATGGTACCTTAAAACAATGATTAGGCCTGTGAAATTGTCTATTTCAACAGGGGGAAAACTGAGTCTCAGAAAGAAATGTGACCTCTACAGGCCTCTTCTGCTCTTTTGACCTTTTTATAATTTGCCACATGTCTATGAATAGGGGTACCCTTTTTGACCTGGTCATCCCTTTGCTGACTCGTTCTTATCTGGGGCTGGGGGCTAGGGGCTGGGAGAGAATACTCGCAGTTTCTGAGTAATAAAGATCATAAGTAAGTCAGTACCTGATGCCACAGTCAGCTGATGCCTATTCAAATCGTCCTTCAACCTCTCTTATTCTCCTACTATCTACCACTTTTGGAGCCAGACTAACCTGAATTCAAATCCCAGGATTGCCATTTATATCTTTGTAGATAAAAATAGGAATAATAATATTTTTGCATTATATGAGGTCATTATAAATCACCTATGATCCCAAGGTGAAAAAGTTTTTAAAATTGTTTTATTGTGGTCCAACTATGAATCACAAACCAACCAAAACCAAACCCAGGCTGTCAAGTTGATTTTGACTCAGAGGAATCCTGTAGGACAAAATAGAATTGCTCCATGTAATTTCCAGTGTTGCAAATTGTTATGGAAGCAGACTGTTACATCTTTCTTTTATGAAATAACTGGTGTCCACCTTTCCAGTAGCAGCCAAGTGCTTAACTGCCACATCACCAGCATTTTTTATATATAACAAAACATTTGCCAATGTAATATTTTGTGCATGAATAAATCAGTGGCATTGATTATTTTCATCATACTGAATAATTATCATTATCCAGTTCCAATTTTTTTATCACCTTCAACAGAAGCTTAATTAAGACCCTTATGCATTTCCTCCTTCCCTTTCCTTCTCAACTCTGATAAATACCAATAAACTTTGACCTCCATATATTTGCATATTTTATATAAATGGGATCATATAGTATTTGGTAGCTAACGTATATCTTTTTCAAGATTCACCCATATTGTAGCATGCATAAGGGCTAATTTCTCTGTCAGAGCAATATTCCATTATATGTGTTCTCATAATTTGTTTATCCACTCATCTTTGGATGAACGTTTAGGCAGTTTACATCTTTTGGATATTACAAATAGTGCTGCAATGAAAAAATAAGACAAAAAAGAAAGAAACTCAGAAAATACACAAAAGAACTCAAGAACACAACCAACAAAATTGACCTCATACACATATGTAGAATGTTCCATTCAACAACGACAACAACAAAAACACAGTGTATATTCTTCTCCATTGTACACAGAACAACTTCAAATATAGACCACTTACTACTTCATAAACCAGGGCTCAAAAAACATTGAAATCCTACAACATACCTTCTCAAACTACAGCCCTATAAAGGTAGAAATCAACAATAAAATGAACAGAACCTTAAAGAAAAACACATAAAGATTGAACAACATAATACTCCAAATGACTGGGTAGTAAAGAAAAAGAGATTGGGTGATAAAGCAAATAAGAAGGTAATTAACATTTCCTTAAGATAGATGAGAATGGTAACAAACCATATCAAAACCTTTGGGACACAGTAAAAGTCGTAATCTGAGGCAAATCTAGAGCAATCAAAACTAACGAAAAAAGAGGAGAAATTCAAAATCAGGATCCTAACACTATGCCTTTAAGAATTGGAACAACAACAGAAACAGAAACTTTCCAATAAAAGAAGGAATTAAATAATCAGAATCAAAGCAGAAATAAATGATATGGAAAATTGAAAAACAATGGGAAACAATCAACAAGACAAGAAGTTTGTCTTTTGAAATCATTAACAAAATAGACCACTGGTAAATTTAACAAAGGGAAAATATGATGCAAATACCCAGAATAAGAGATGAAAAGTTTGACATTACAACAGATCCAAATGATATAAATATAATAATACACTACTATGAAAATTATATTCAAGGAAATTCAACAATCTATAAGAAATTGACAGATACCTAGAAATATATTGTCTACTCAAATTAATACAGACAGGTATTGAAAAACACAATAGATCCATAACCAAAGAAGAAAGTGAGCAGGGCATTAAGAAAAAAAATTATACTAATAATAAATATAAGGAAGAAGAAAATATGCTAAAGTTGATTGTGGTAATGACCATACACTCTCCTTGATATGCCTGAATTATTGAATTGTATGACATGGAAGAAGTGCCAATAAAACTGTAAAATGAGAAATAAAAGTAATTCTCAAAAAAAATCCTGATTGGAAAAAAGAAGAAATTTACAACCAAGAAAAGCCCAGGATGAGATGGTTTCACAGGGAACTTTTACTAAGCATTCGGAGAAAATCTGACACCAATAATACAAAAATTGTTCCAGCACACAAAAAAGGATAAAGAACTCCCAAACTTATTCTATGAAGGCAGCATAACCCCACAAAGATAAAAATAATAGACCAATATGCTAAAGTCCTCAACAAAGTTCTGAGCAATAAAATCCAATATTGTATCAAAAAAGTATAATTCATCATTACAAAGTGAGATTCATTACAGAGATTCAAGGATGGTTCAACAGTTGAAAAACAATCAAGGTAATCCACTAATAAAGAAGGCAAAGAATGTAAAAAAATCATATGATCATAGCAGTGGATGCAGAAAAGGCATTTGACCATATCCAACACCCATTTTTGATACAAATGCTGAACAAAATAGAAATAGAAGGGAAATTTCCTAACATAGTAAAAGCCATTCATGAAAAATCAACAGCCAGCATCACTCTTAATAGGGAAAAATTAGAAATATTTCTAATGAAAACAAGGACCTGGCGTGGATGTTCCCTATAATTGCCCTTATTCAATATTGTACTGGAAACCTTAGCTAGAGCCATCAGACAACAAAAAGAAATCAAGAGATTACAAATACACAAAGAAGAAGTGAAACTGACTATTTGAAGACTGTATGAGCTTATATATAGAAAACCCAAAAATTTCCACAAAAAGGCTACTGGAAACAATCAAGGAATTCAACAAAGTAGCAGGATACAGAATAAACTATCAGAAATCAATTGGATTCCTGAATACCGGTGAAGAAAGCATCAAATAAGACATTAAGAAAAGAATACTATTTACATCAACCATACAAAAAATGAAATACTTGGGACTAAACCTAAGAAACAAAAGACCTATACAGAGAAAACTACAGAACATTACTTCACAAAATCAAAATATGTAAATGGAGGAATATCACCTGCTCATGGATAGGCAGACTGAATATTATGAAAATGTCAATACTATCTAACACAATCTACAGATGCAATGGAATCCAAATCCGAATTTCAAATACATTCTTTAAAGAAATGGAAAAACTAATTACCAATTTTATATGGGTGGGGAAAAAACTCAGGACAAGTAAAAAACTTCTTTAAAAGAACTAAGTAGGAGGACTCGCACTCCCTCACCTAAAAACATGCTTCATAACCACAGTAGTCGAAATAGCCTGGTATTGGTACATGAGAGATATATAGACCAATGGATTAGACCAAAGACCCAGACATAAATGTATCAGCCTATAGGCAACTAATCTTCAATAAAGGACCATCCACTTGATGCAGTACAACCCTGAGACACAAGCCTGCGACAAATTAACAGACACTCTGCAGGAATGAGAAGAGAATCTTATGGGAGAATCAAGTTAAGACCAGGGGAGGGGGGCATCTACATTTCAGAGGAGGCATTTATATTTCTGTTGGTGAGCATGGTGGGTAAATGGGAGGAGCCACCTCACATCTGAAAGGGATGCTAACAAGTAATTGTAGGGAACTTATGGGGAAAATAAACCCAGTTCTATGTTCCTGGGTAGATACTTTGAATAAGTTTCTACCCAAACCTTGGTGAACCACATCATGGACTAAGCTCTAAGATGACCTCAGACATTGGTTTTACAGAGGACATGGCATCCCCCAAGGGCCACATCACATGAGATGGATTTGACATGGAAGTCCTACTGGAAAAACCGAGCCCAAGTCAAAACTAACCGTAGCCCTTGGACTGATGTTCCCTGATGGGAAAGGAATCTGATATGCAAGGATTGACAATATTTTTCAATTTTGTTTGTTTGTTTCGGAGTTTTCTGTTGCTGTTGTTGTTGGCATCACACTCTGATGACGAAAGTAAACCAGAGTTGTTCATAACTTGTGGACAAGCAGGCAGTGAAGAAAGCCTGGCTATCAATTGGAATAGTATCTGGCGTCTTAAAGGCTTGTTTTCCAACAAGCAGGCATCTAAGTGAGGCATCAATTAAGTCCACATTGACAAAGCACAAGAGCCAGTATGATACAAAGATGACAATAACAATTTCCAAATATGATGAAGGAAAATATATCAGAGCTTAAATTGTGAACACTCAATTTGTAGAAGGGTATGGAGGGCAGTGGGAGTCCAATTTCTTAATTCCAACTCTCTTTCCTCTGTTGCTTTGTGTGACTGGCTGACTAATTAGAGGCTGATGTTTGTATATTGGATGACTGCTAGCACGTCTTTAAGACTCCAGACACTACACATCAAACTAGGAATAAGAACAAAAGCCTTAGCCACAATATTAGGCTACAATGTAAGAAGTAACTTTAGGGGGACACAAAGTTGATTCTCATGAAGTGGAGAGCAGACATACTTACATGTCCTCTCAGTCTCTCTCTCTTTCTCTCTCTCTCCCCAATGCTGCCACCAGCCATCCTCTTCACACATTCTCTACTACTTTGCTGGTTTCACGAATTCATTGTAATGACCACTTAAAATCATAGACCATGTGGTAGTTACATAATCTGTTGTCAATCTAAGAGGATTATGAGTGAAGGGGTGGAGTCTGGTCTGTCAATCAAGATGTAACCAATGAGGCTTCTATGCGGGCATAGCCTTTTCCTGAGAATTCTGGGAATTCCTGTATTTCCTCCTTGGAGGTTAAAGACACTTCTCTCTCTCTGATCACTTCCTGAGAGATGCTCTACTGACAAGACATATGGCATTACTTCCTGGGAGTTGGAGAAGCCACATGGACCTACCTTGGTGTAACCAGACTTCGGAAGCTGGAGAAGCCATGGAGAGACCCCTGCCAGTGCTGAGATGCTTACAACACCACTGGAGCCACAAGACTTTCAATCCACTGGCATGTGACCCTCCTCCATTCGGCTACATTGCATGTATTTTGTGAGCCTGAAGAGGGCTTTTTAGATTGGTATCAGATATATGGGATAATATTGGACTTATAGACTTGATCTGGACTGGGCTGGGATGTTTTCTCAATATTCATTTGCTCTTGTACCTAAACCTCTTCTTATATGAATATCTATGGATTTGTTTCTCTACCCAGACTAACACAGACCATGTCCACAGTTATGGGTTTATCAAGGGAGTAACAAGTTACAATTTATGACCACGGCCAACTTGGAAGAAATAAGAACAATATGGGATCAGGAGAGTTCCAATGAAGACTGCTCTTAGCCATGCCCACAAGTAGGCCATCTCCTCTGCCATGCTCATAGACAGTCTTTGATGTCAAAAATTGTTTTGGCTCAACCCCTGCTACAGCTATTTAGTGCTGTGATGTGTACCTAAAGTAACCACTCTGCCAGCAAACCTTCTGACCAAAGGCACTCCATTCACTTTCTGTGTTATGAATCTACCCAGCTATCTTGCTCTGTGGACCAGGAAGCCCACTGCAGTGGCTTAGTGTTGACGTCCTGGGCTGTTCTATCTCATGCTTCTGCTGTGCATGCTACTGCAACACCTTCACATGCTGTTTACTTTAATCTTTGGTCTTAGATCTCTCTCTTCTGGATCAAGGAAGTTCTCAGCGTATTGACTTTGAATTTAATGGATGTACTCTGTGCCTGGTTTTCTTCTTGATGGTAGTGAAATTCCACTCAACTCTGTGGGATTAACCATTTTCATAGCTTAATACCTAACTAATTCCCTTGGCAGGTCATAGTCACCTTATTTTCAGAGTAAACCATCTACTTGCTCTATAAGACTGTGCCCATGAAAATCATCTTGAAAGAATCACAACCCCAGGGCCAGACAAAGAAAGCTTAGATCCATGATCTGAGCTGTCCCATGGAACTATAACTGTAAACCACCACACAAAGAGCCAAATCTCATAGGTATATGGTTGTATATCTATATCCAAGTATGTACATTTTAAGTTTTTTGTCATTGTAATATAGATTATAAATTAATGTTGTGATATATTTAAAATATATCTATAACCCAACATTTGACACAACATATTGATATCAATTACCTTAGTTTGGTGGGAAACAATACATTTCTCCATCAACATGAACCAAATTTAATGCTCCATAAGTTATGACTACCCATTTTGTCCCTTCTTCCCACCTCTGGTAATCACTAGAAAACTTTGGTTTTTATACATTTTGTTTTTCTTGTCTTTCCAACCTCTATCCATGTTTATCATGTTTCAGGACTTCAATCAGATCTAAATGTGAAACTAAAAGCATAAAGTCCTTAGAAGAGAATGTAGGAGAGCCTAGGTTTAATAGCAGATAATCTTATATGTCCACAATAGCATAAACAGAACAAAAAATAATAACTGGGTACTCAAAATATTTTTAATTCTTTATTAAGCATTTGTACCAATAAAAAGAATATGAAAAAAGTTACTGACTGAGAGACTATGTTTGGAAATCATATATCTAGTAAGAATCTACCAAAATATATCTTCAATAATATAACAATGAAAGACAATAACTCAATCTCAAATGGGCAACAAAACTAATAGCTATTTCAGCAAAGAAAACATTCAAATGGCCACCAAGCACATGAAAAAATACGCGGTGTCCTTAGCCAGCAAAGAGATGCAAAGCAAAACCATAGTGAGATAAAATCCTGCTCTCACTAATGACTTAATTAAGAAAACAAAAAATTTACAAATGCTGACAAGGAAGTAGAGAAATTGGAGCCCATAGTAAATACTGGTGTAGAGAAAAACACTATAACCATTGTTGAAAGCAGCATAATAGTACCTAAAAAAACCCCAAAACAAACAAAAAGCTAATTAAAAATTGAAATACCATGACTCAGAAATTTCACTATTCTAGACTCAAGGGACGAGAAAGCAGCAATGTGAATTTTCCTGTGTACACATAATCCAATGTTCACTGAGGCACTATTACCAATAGCTAAAAGGTGGACATAACCTAACTGTCCATAAAAGAATGACTGCAGTAACGAAATGTTGTTCATACGTACGCAACCAAAAGGAAAATTAAGTCTGGACAATTTTGGTTTTGATTATTTTCTCTGCATTTCTATTTTATTTAATTTCAATACAATAAATATTATTTATTTATTGTGCTAGTTGAAGATAAAAGAGGAAAACTGGCGGTGTAGCATTAGGCAGCTAATTGAAAAGTCACCAGTATGAATATTGCAGCCACTCCACGGGAGAAAGACATGGGATCTTGCTTTCCATGAAGGGTGACAGTCTTGGAGACCCTGTAAGGGATTTCTACTGTGTCTGAAAGGGTTGACCCATGAGTCAGAATTGCTTCCACAGAAATGTATTTATTTATTTATTTTCATTTGTGATGAGTTTGTTCTTCTTTTAATGTTTCTTGGCGTGAAAGGTTATTTGTTCAAGACCTTCTTTTTTATTATGGGCATTTAGCTTTCATGTTAAGCCCTATTTTTGTCACCTACTATAAATGTTGATAGGCTAGGGTCTAATTTTCAAACTATTTTGCCATTTCAATTATGAATTATCCTTTGATTCATTGGTAATTTAGAAATAGTTGTTTAATTTGGTTATATTTATGTATTTTCCAAATTTCATTTGTTATGAAAGCTAGAAATGCGGAAATTGGAGACATTTACTATCTTCAATCTGGAATGTATCAAATATGCAATGAAGATGCATTGATAATTATTGGCAATTGTAATGCAAATGTTGAAAACACAGAGGAAGGAACAATTGGGAAATATAGTCTCAATGATAGAAATTAAGTTGGAGATCACATAATAGAATTTTGCAAGACTAGAGATTTCTTAATTACAAAAACTATCTTCAACAACATGAAAGGTGTAGGGTGTCCAGATGGAATAGAAATAAAATTTACTACATCTGTAGGAAGAGATGGTGGAGAACCTCAATAGCAGTAGATAAAACCAAGCTAGATGCCTACCGCAGACAGACCATCAATGGCTCATATGTAAGTTGAGGTGGAAGTTGAAGAAAATTAAAACAAACCCATGACAGCCAAAATAGAACCTTACTGTATTCCACTCAAATTTCTAGAATATCTCAAGAACAGATTTGATGCATTTAACACTAATGACAGAAAACCCGATGAGCTATGGGAGGACACCAGGAACATTATTCATGAAGAAAGCAAAAATTTATGTAAAAGAGGGGGGAAATAGATCAAAGTAGATGTCTGAATTTTGCTTTCTGATTTGCCTTAATCAGAGAATAGTTAAGGCAAATGAAAGACACGATGAAGACAAATTTATGAATAAAAATTTCAAAGGGCAGCTGGAAGTGACAAAGTAAAATATTATAATAAAATGTACAAAGTTACCTAGAATTTAGAAAACCTGAACAGGACGGAAGAATACGCTCAGCATATTTTAAAATGAAAGAACTCAAGGGAAAACAATCAAGCCTTTAGTGGCAATTTTGAAAGATTCTATGGGCAAAATATTCAAAGAGGCATCAAAAGAAGAATACACAGAATCGTCATACAAGAAATAATTAGTAAGCATCTAACCATTTAAAGAGGGAATGTATGAGCAAGAACCAATGGCGCAGAAAGAAGGCGCTCAAGCTGCACTGAAAGCATTAGACAAAAACAAGGCTCTGGGCATTGAGGGAATACCAATTGAAATGTTTCAACAAGCTAATGAAGCACTGAAAGTGCTACGAAACTTGGAAGAGAGTTACCTGGCCAACTGATTGGAAGAGATCCATATTTGTGCCCGTTCCAAAGAAAGGTGAAACAAAAGGTACAAATTATTGAGCAGTATCATTAATATCAAAAGCAATAAAAACTTTCCTGAAGATAATCCAACAAGGGTTTTAGCAGTACATTTACAGGGAGCTGCCAGAAGTTCAGGCTGGGTTTAAGAGGGCATAGAATAAGACATACCATTGCTGATGACAGATGACTCTTGGCTGAAAGCGAATACTACCAGAAAGATGATTATTTGTCATTTATTGGCTGTGCAAAGGCATTCGATTGTGTGGACTATAACAATCTGTGGATAGTGGAGAAGAATGGGAATTATAAAATACTTCATTGTGCTCATGTGGAGCCTGCACATGGATCAAGAGGGAATTGTGTGAACAGAACAAGGTAATAAATATTGTATGGTTTAAAGGTATACATCGGGGTTATATCCTCTGACCATTCTTATTCACACTGTAGGCTCAGCAAATAATCCGAGAAGCTTAAGAAGAATATGACATCATGATTGGAGGAAGGCTCGTTAATAATCTGCAATACGCAGATAATACAACCTTGCTTGCAGAAAGTGAGGAGGACTTGAAGCACTTGCTGATGAAGATCAAGTATTTCAGCCTTCAGTGTGGATTAAGACTCAATGTGGAGAAGACCAAAATCCTCACAACTGGACCATTATGATAAAGGAGAGAAGGTGGGAGTTGTCAAGGATTTAGCCTTGCTTGAATCTGCAACCAATACTCATGAAAGCAGCAGCCAAGAGATCACACAATGCAGTAAATGAAGTAAATCTGCCACACAAGACCTCTTTAAAGTGTTGGAAAGCAAGGATGTCCTTTTCAGGACTGAGGTATGCCTGACACATGCCTCAGTATTTTCAATGGCCCCATGGGCTTCTGAAAGTTGGGCAATGAATAAAGAAGATGAAAGAAGAATTGAGACACATGCATTATAGTGTTAGAAAAGAATATTCAATATAGAATGGGAGAATCGGAAGAACCAACAAATCTGTCTTAGAAGAAGTACAGCCAGAATGTTCCTTAGAAGCAAGGTTGGGGAGACTTGGTCTAACATCTTGTGGATATGTTATCAGCAGAGTCCAGTCCCTGTAGGACAGCATCATGCTTAGCAAAGTCGAGGGGAAACCCATAGGAGAAGACAGATTGACACGATGCCTGTAACAATGGCCTCAAGCATATTGTGAGGGTGGTGCAGGACTGGCCGGTGTGTCATGCTTTTCTACATAGAGTCACAATGACTCATATATGACTCAAGGCACCTCATAACTGTTTGGACTAAGCTGAAGAAGGTCTGGGCCCTACATGTGCTTCTCTGCATGTCCCCGGAGATCAGCAGCAGACGACAACGTCAGATAAGATAACTGGTGAAAGCAGATGTTCTGTGTTTGAAGAAAGCAGCCAGGAGTTGACAAGCAATTCTTGGAGTTTCCAGACTCCATATGCTAATTACCATAATTACCATACATTCCTCACCACCCCTTTAAAAACCCCAGCTCCTGGCTGCTGAGCATGACTTCCCTGACCTGCTGGCCTAGGTCACGGAACCTCATCTGGGAGCTCCCCTAATAAAGCGATTTCTGTTTCTGTTATCCTTGTCCTGTCAGTTATGTCGATCTGTCTCCCTGTACCTCAGTTTCACCTTTACATTTGGTGCCTGAAACCTGGGAGAGGTAGGGACACAGGCTCCATGCCATCGGGGCCCTGCTTTGGCTGGGACGTAGCCCATCCCTCCTCTCCTCTCGGACCTCTGGAGCCTGTCTGAATGAGCAACTTCTGGTCAGTATCTCTCTGTGTATGTTCATTCTGTCTCATTTGTCTTTCTGGACACTGAGGATCAGCAAATTCATAGGGGAACTTGGGGTCCTCATTTTTGGAGGCACCACTGCAGGGGTTTATTCTGCTACCCTAGTACTAATTGGAGCTGGAAATACTGACTTTCCCCAAAAGGTTTGTGGATAAGGTCAGTTTCTCCTGTCCATCTTTACTCTGTGTCTATCGTCTCTCATGTGGCCTCCAGCCTTTTGTCTCTGTGTTTACTTCTTGGGATTCCTGCTAATAACAGGACTTCTAGCATGAGGCATAGAAGTCACTGCATCTTCTGCCTGGACTGGAACACAGAGAGTGCATCTGAGCCCTTTCTACCTGTTTGTGTGCTTTGCATTTGCGCTCGCAGTGCTTTCTCTAAAATTTTCTGCTTCCCCTTCCTCTCACCCTGAACAAAGGCCTCTGACCAACCTCCATTTTACTGGTCATAAAGCCAGGTCCCTCTCCCCCTCCTCACTTTCCATGTGTCTCTCTCTGATCCAAGGTTCCTGTCTGCTGGACAAAAGCCGCAGGCCTGTTCCAGAGAGTCCAGGACTCTACCCTGGGTCCCTAACTCCCTCAGGGTTACTGGACCACTTTCTGACTGATGGGTGTGAACGGGGACCAGGGGACACCTTCTCTTCTGTTCATCCCCCCTGCATTTTGAGACACCATGGAAGTCCTCTGTCCCAGTCCACTAAGGTCAGTCTTTTGGGGTGCTTACTGGCTAACCTTAATGAATTGGGTTTGGCTCCTGATTATTGACCTAAATGCCTGGTCTTTTTCTATAACCAAGTTTGGCCTCAATAACAACTGGACAGTGAGTTGCACTAGCCAGGAAATGGCACCTTTGATTTTAACATCCTCTGTGACCTCGGCAATTTTTGTTAGCAAACTCACAAGTGATCAGAAGTCCCATATGTTCAGGTCTTTTTATTTCTTTGCTACCGTCCCTCTCTACTACCTGTCACCCTGCTCAAGTTCTCTTGGCTGAACAGTCTCTTAATCAGTCCTCTGACAGTACTCCTCTCTCGTCTTTCTCCAAACCCCCTGACTCCTTGTCTGCACCCCCAATAAGGCCTCCTCTATATTCTGGGTACCCCTCATGATCACCTCCCTTTGCTACCCACTCAACTCCAAAAGGCTGAGGCGACTGTGCCTCACACACCCGTCCCCTCCCCAGAGCCAGACCCTTCAGACTCCCTGGAGTCGCTCTCTCGCTCACTCTCTCTCCCTGTCCAGGCTCCCTCCCTGCTCAGCCTCCTCTGAGCCAATACCCACAGCATCTGACAGACTTCTCCCAGATAGAGAAGGAGGGCACAAATCCATGGTCGCTACCCTGCAACCGGCAGGAGGGAGGGGTCAGAAAGCTTTGGGAAGTAATAAGTTTAATTGCCTGCCCCACTTTTGATTTCAATATCCACAGAAATCTCGACAATTTGCCAGTAAATTTACAAATAGTCTGAGTTTCTGTATGTCCAGGCCTTCTTTTGTCTGTGCTCTCATCCCTTTCTCTGTATTTCCTGCTCCCCTTCCCAAGTCCTCTTGACTAAAGAAAATTCCTCCTCTCCTCCTGCTTCTGCACCCCTTCTGGTGTCCACCTTTTCAGACCTGCCTGAACACCTTGTCTCCCCTCCTACTCACTTCTCTCCCTATTCTGGCCACCCGGAGCCCCCCACATCCTCTTCTCCCAATATACCCACCTCACTGAAGGAACCTGAGTCTGCCCTTGCCTCACCCATTAGCAAGCACATGCGATCGCAGACCCCCCTTCTCCTTCGTCCACTTTGCAAAGTGGCTGGGACTGAGAGAGTGGTCCGGTTCATGTTCCCTTCTCTCTCACTGATTTATCTCAGATTGAAAAGCATTTTGGCTCCTTTTGTAACGATCCCACAACCTATATTAAGGAGTTTTGATATTTAAATCAAGGTTATAATTTCTTCTGGAATGATATTTTTGTCATCCTTTCCTTTACCCTCTACGCAGATAAGAAGGAACGCATTTTTCTCGCTGCTCAACAGCACTCCGACCAGGTTCATTAAACCAACCCTGGTCTAAGAGCTTCCCAGACAAAAACCTGGTTAGAGTTATCAAATTGACAATCAAACAGGTAGGGACAGATGTGCCCGCCATGATAAAATGCTTCAGTGTGTCCTGGCTGGGCTTCAGGCCATTTCCCATATAGGAGTAAATTTTAATAAACTTAAGAAGATCACTCAAAAGCCTGACAAAACCCCAGTTGCCTTTTTAAGCTACTTAACTAATGTTTTAATCTAAAAGACCCTCAAACCTTGGTCTGAGATTTAATAAATATGACATTTAAGGTTTTTTAACAGCTGTGAGAAGTAGGCAGATTCAGCCTATGAAGCCTGGTTCCAGCAGAAGGTAAATTTTCAAACCCAAGCCTTAGTAGTAGCCCTGTGGCCAGTGATCCCCCGGAGCCCCAGAAGGGTAGTGTGGGGCAAGGGTGTATGGGAACAACGACCACCACCTGGCACCTGCTTCAAGTGTGCAGAAGAAGGACACTAGTCACAGGAGTGCCCAAGCCTAGCACTCCAACTAAACCCTGCCTAGCGTGCAGTCAAAGTGGACACTAGAAGTCTGACTCTCCTTGGAAAAGTGACAGGCCCTTTGCATCTCCATGTGGGGGGGCCTCTCTTTCCAATTCCTGTCCCACCATTGACCCTGCTGGGATTTGCCAAAGACTGAGGAGACCCGGTTGGACCCCTCATCACCCTCGCGAAGCCTGGGGCATTGCTCAAGGTATCAGGTGAGTAAATTTCCTTCTTACACAGAAGCTGCCTATTCTGACCTGCCCTCAGTTTCAGGACTAAGCAGTCCTTCCTCAATCTCAGTCATGGGTAGTGATGGCAAACCTACCTGCCCCAGGTATACTGGCCCTTCACTCATTCCTTCCCTTTTAAATCTCTTCATGGCCAGTCCCTCTCTTAGGAAGAGACACTGTAAATAAGTTAAAGACCTCCTTACACCTTATTTCTGGTCTCACAGCACCCCTGCTCCTTCCCCTTCTTTCACCTGACCTGGAGAAACCGGCCCTACAGGCCTCGTTGCTTCCAGTAAAGAAACCAAACAGTACTTATCCGTTGGTCCAGAACCTGCATCTCATTAATGAAGCTGTTTAACCCATACACCCAGTAATTCCCAACTCCTTAACTTCTCTTTCCCTCCAAAGCACAACGATGTCATTCCGCTGTCATCTATTCAGGCCTGTGCCTCAGCCCCACCACTCAGGGTTTAACTCTAGATAGACGCCGGGTCATAAAAGACCTCCAACCACCAACTCCCAGCTGAACAAGCGTAGTTACTCCCACCCAGAGGTTGAGAAGAGCAGCATTCCTAGTGCATCCTAGGCTCTCTAACCTCCCTGCAGCGACAGCTCCAGAGTATCATTATCATAATAAATCAGGGATAGTAAGACAAAGCACACCTGTATTCCTACATGTCCTAGTAAACCTTCGTTTTACCTCCTCCCTGGCAGCAACAAAAATGTCTAGTAGAACATTAGAGCACATCATGCTCCCAACACAAAACTTTAACAAACAACTCCAGCTAGTCATAGGCCCCACCTGGAAGTCTCTCACCTCCTTACAGCGACAACTTCCATCCCTGGCACAGGTAACCCTTCAGAACCATGGTGCATTGGATCTGCTAACAGCTGACAAGAGAGGTACGTGCATGGGTTTAGGGAAAAGTGACTATATTAATGAGTCAGGAGTGGTTGAGCAAAATATTAAAGTGTTTAAAACCATACCCAAAAAATCAAAAGTGGCTGCTGGGGAAACCCAGTAACTACCTCCTGGTTCCCAAACCCCATTTTATCCTGGGTCATGCCCCTGGTAGGACCCCTGGTAATAATTTGCTTGCTGTTACTTTTAACCTGGTGTCCTTGTAAGTTCTTTCAAGAATGAATGAAAGACATATCCACTCTAACTGGTAAACAACTCTTTTTAAAATATATTTTATGTCTTTGCACATTATGACTTTATGATTCAAGTAGAGATTTTTCTTATATCATTTTGATTATCTCATTGTTTATTATATGTGTGTGTGGATTATTTTCTTAGTGGAGACCTTGTGGGATGCAGAATGATTTTTCCTCAGGTTGTCCCCAAAATATATGCCAAACCTAAGAGGCTGCTTGCAACACATGGTAAATAACAATACACTTGGAGGTCAATGCAAGCTGCTTAGAGGTTACCTTCCTGAGGACATCAGTCATCTAATACAATCAGACCCTATTTCCTGTCCCGCCATAGGTGGATCCCACTCCATGCTCTTGAGGATAGTGGATTGCATCCCTGAAGGAGAGCCCAAAGACAAGGTCAAGCCAACTCAAGGAGGACCAAGGTTAGGCTGCCATCTTGAATCTAGGGTCCACCCATCTTGTCACATGTGTATTCTTAATGCCGCCCCTTCCGATTGTGGGTACACACCCCTAGCTTGTCCTCCTCCAATTGATGTATGCTGATTGTTCAACCCCTTCCCGTTAGGATGTAATCAGTGGGGCTTGCATGTCCCTGAAAGTGCTTATATGCCGTGATTGGAAATATATTCTCTCTTTGTGCATGGACCTGGCTGCTGAGATCATGGCCACCCTGGAGGTGAGCATGCTACCATGAAATGTGTCTGACTCCTTTATTTTATCTTCTCTCCTATCTATCCCTCCTATTCTCTATGACTTTACAATCATCTTTACTTATTATGATTGTACAAATGCACCTACAGACTCTGTAGTTGTTAGAGGCTGGTTTACTCTGACAGAAAACTCATGTTTAAAATTAGAAACTAAATTTAATATAATCTAGTATAATTGACACTAATAACTTTAGTAATATATAGAAACCTTGTTCTAATATGGTTCAGTTTGCCTCCTTCCTTTATACTATTCTACCATAGGAATTATAACCTTGCATATTATAGACCTATTAACACTTAAAAAATTATTCCTTTAAGCAGTTTTCTTTTAATTCCTTTATAAATTGTCATATATTTAGTGTCCAGCTGCATTTTATAACTTGGGTTTAGTGAGCAATGCATATCCCACTTTAAGTATGTACTTCCATATGATGGGGCCTATACAATTGCACATATACATGTTAAAAACAAGCCTCTTCTCCTAAATCCAAGTACCAGAGCCCACTTGAAATGTTTGTGTCCCACTAACTGAAACAAAATCCATATTACCTCCAAAATATTTATGGTTTTTCATTCAAAGCTGAAAACACCTGGTTACAAAATAAGATTCAGACAAAATAATTTTGTCTTGGAAGGGTAGAAGAAAAAGGGTTACAAGAAATGCTTTTATTTTGTCATTAGGTGGTTACCTTTCTAGACCTCTTTTTAAAATTCAAGATTCAAGTTACTGTTTATGTTTGTTCTTTTTTTTTTTTAATGTAACCCTGAATACCTTCTTTCTGGTGCTTTCGTAGTGCAGATCTGCAAGTGGAAGATTCTCAAATTTTGTTTATCTGGAGATCTTTACATTTCTCCTTCATTTTTGAAAGATAATACCATCAGCAGTAGAATTCTTGATTAGCAGTATTTTCATTACATATTTTCAATGTGTTGTTTCACTGCCGTCTGGTTTAGATAAGTTCTGATGAGAAATCAGCTGTTAATCCTACTGAGGATTTTTTGTATATAATGAATCATTTTTCTCTTGCTGACTTCAACATTTTTCTTTGTCTGCCTTTTGATGGTTTGGTTATGATGTGTCTACATGTGAATCTCTTTGAATTTAACTAACTTGTGGTTTGTGGAGCATTTTGTATTTGTAAATGAATGCTGTTTTAAATCTCATTTGTGTCTTTGAATATTATGTCTTCTTGTATTCTTTCTTCCCCACTCTGTTTCTTTTTTCATCCAGCATCTCCATTAAGTGTATGTCAGAATTATAATGCTGAGCTATAAGTCATTGAGGTTCTGTTCCTTGGAGTGGATAATCTCAATAGGCCTATCTTCAAGTTTACTGATTCTTTTTTTATGTCAGTTTAAGTTCCCAATTGTAAAGAACTTTTCAGTTAAGTCATTGTACTTTTAAGCTCCAGAATTTCTATGCAACTCATTTTCAAATTTTATTACTTTATTAGTATTAACAACTTTGTGAAACATAAATGCCATACTTTAAATCTTTCAACATAATTTACTTTAGGTCTTTCACTATATTTATAACTGCTAATTTAAAATATTTTTCTAGCAACATAAATATCGAGACCTCCTCAGGGTTTATTTTCCAGTGTACAGGCCACACATTTTTATCTTTAATAATTTTTTGTTGCAAACTGACCATGTTAGATCATATAATATGGCAACTTTGAAATAAAGCCTTCATACCATAGCATTTGCTATCAGTGGTGTTTAGTTTCAGTTTGTTGTTATTTTTGGTTTGTTTAGTTACTGTTTGCACTAATTCTATAGTGTCTGTATTTTCTTTTCTTTAAAAAAAATCATTTTATTGGGGGCTCATACAACTCTTATCACAATCCACACATCCATACATTGTGTCAAGCACATTTGCTGCCATCATCATTCTCAAAACATTTGCTTTCTACTTGAGTCTCCTCATTTTCCCCCTCTCTCCCTCATGAACCCTTGATAATTTATATATTATTATTTTTTCATGTCTTACACTATCTCATGTCTCCCTTCACCCACTTTTCTGTTGTCCATCCCCCAGGGAGGGGGTTATATGTAGATCATTGTGATCAGTTCCTGCTTTCTTCTCCACCTTCCCTTTTCCCTCCTGGTATCACAACTCTCATTATTGTTACTGAGGGGTTTATCTGTCCTAGATTCCCTATGTTTCCAGTTCTTATCTGTACCAGTGTATATCCTCTGGTCTAGCCGGATTTGTAAGGTAGAATTGGGATCATGATAACGGAGGGGAGGAAGCACTAAAGAACTAGAGGAAAGTTGTATGTTGCATTGGTGTTATACTTCCACCAGACTGGCTCATCTTCCCACGACCCTTCTGTAAAGAGATGCCCAGTTGCCTACAGATGAGCTTTGGGCCTCTGCTCCTCACTCCCTCTCATTCACAATGATATTATTTTTTTTATGCCTGATACATGATCCCATCGACATCTCATGATCACACTGGCTGATGTGTTTCTTCCCTGTGGGTTTTGTTGCTTCTCAGCTGGATGGCCCCCTGTTTGTCTTCAAGCCTTTAAAACCCCAGATGCTATATCTTTTGATAGCTAGGCACCAAGTTTTCTTCACCATATTTGCTTATGTACCTACTTTGTCTTCAGCGATCATGTCGGGAAAGTGAGCATCATGGAATGTCAGTTTAATAGAACAAAGTGTTCTTGCATTGAGGGAATACTTGAGTGGAGACCTAATGTTCATCTGCTACCTTCATACTAAACCTATAAATATATGAACATAGATCTATTTCACCATCGTCATATATAAAAATATTTACATATGTACATGCATATATTTATATCTCTATAAATGCACATTTGTCTCCTAGTTTTTTCCTCTATTTCCTTTTAGTTTCCTCTTGCCCCACTATCATGTTGAGCCTTCATTTGGATTTCAGTAATTCCTCTTGGTTACATTGCCCTTGATCACGCCCTGCCAGGCTTCCTACACCCTCCTCGCCATTGATTTTAGATCACTTGCTGTTTCCTTTTCACTGGGTTTGTTAACACCCACTTCCTTTCCCCACTTCCCCCTCTCCCATGTCCCCCCAGAACTCTCAGTTCTGTTGTTTTCTCCTCCAAGTTGCTTATACTGCTCATCTTACCTAGATAGTCCTGCAGAGATAATGGTATGCACAGAAAACAAGACAGAGCAAAACCAAGCAACAAAAGAAAACAAAACAACAACAACAACAAAACCAATGACAGAAAAAAAGCTTGTAAATAGTTAAAGGTCTGTTTATTGACCTTCAGGAGTGTTTTCCGGTCGAGTCTGTTGGGGTGCCACAACTTGACTCCAAAGTCTATTTTTGGTATTCCTTGGGGACTTCGTTGCTCTGTCCCCCTTGCTGTTCTGTTGCACTCCTTTAGTGTTTTGCTTCAGTATGGTGGGGTCAGATCGGGAGCAATTCCCGCACTGTGTTTCCAATGTTGCTCCCGGTAGTGCTATGGGTTACTGAGGGATGTCGTGTCTCATAGTGGGGCCAGTCCTATGTTCCTCTCCATGCTTTGGCTGCTCTGAGCAGGAATATTCTCAGGGTTTGGTGGGCCAGGATATGTTCCACTCTCTCTTCCTCTCCCTTCATTTGCTTCTTTGTGCAAAGGTAAGCACACATTTACTTGTACTTACTTGCTTATCTGTAGCGAACAGTTTCGCAGTTATTCATTGTATCAAAGATTCTGCATCTGTCTCTCTCCAAAACCCGTGGCACCTTCCCACTGAATCCAAGTTCCATAGAAACAAATTTACAACACCATTAAGACAGGGAAGCATGGTTTCCTTGGGCTTACTAAACAGTAGTGAATAGTTCCATGTGATTTTCTTCACTACTTTTGCAGATCTAGATATGTCTTCAATGCTCAAGGAATTTATAACCTTGCCTCAGTCCTTGCTTTCTGCTGTGTAAGGCCTTATGGTTAGTCAAATTGGAGAGATTACGCTTTCTTTTCTGGACATACGCACATCCCTACATGCGCACACAGGCTTCAAGAAACCAAGGAATACTTCAGTTTTGAAAATTCCACTATAGATATATAATTTTTCGTGTATTTCTTATATATAGTTGGCCATGCTCCTAATTGTTCCAACTGATATTGTAATTATAGGCACCTGCAATGTCCGACATTTGCTGATTGATTTTGACAATTTTCTTGTAGGTAAGGTTATTCTCACATAGTGAATATCAAGTTAGGTCAAACTTCAACAACGTTCTGTGAATTAAGTTCTACCAGAGATCTCCAAGACAGGTCAAACAGTAGCGGGGCATTGGGGGTGAAACTTGGGGGTGTCTCCTCTAGTGGCTGCAATGATGTTATTTTTTCACAGCCACTAGTGTTGTGAGGCTGCTGGCTATTAATTAAAATGTAGAGCTGAGTAGAAGGGATGGGAGTCAGCTAATTTAAAAATACAGCACACCTTATTTCTCCTATTGAGGTTCAGAAAATTCTCACTAATTATTCTCTTGAATAAATGCTACTCATATTATTGTAAACCTTTGATTAACTTTCAAAGTTCTAAAAATGTTATTTTCACCATTTCCCCCAGTGTTTTCATTTCTTTTATGGAGAAGCACTGATTCGTCTTTCCAATTTTAGTATACATGCTGCTGACACAAGCTGCTGACACAAGCACAACACCCATTCATCTATGCACGAAAATCTGCAAGACAACTGACTGGAAGAGATCCATATTTGTGCCCATTCAAAGAAAGGTGACCCAACAGAATGATCAAATGATAAAGCAATATCATTAATGTCATATACAACCAAATTTGTCTAAAGATCATCTAACAAGGGTTGCAGCAGTACACTGACAAGGAACTGCCAGAGGTTCAGGCTGGATTCAAAAGAGGACTTGGAACAAGGGATGTCATTGCTGATGTCAGATGGATCTTAGCTGAAATCAGATAATACCAGAAAGATATTTACTTGTTTTTTATTGACTAAGTCAAGGCATTTGACTGTGTGGAACTCAATAAACCATGGATCACCTTGAGAAGAATGGGAATTTCAGAACACTTGAATCTACTCATGCAGAACTTGTGTATGAATCAAGAGGCAGTGTGTGAACAGAACAAGGGAACACTATATGGTTTTAAATCGGGCAAGATGTGCATAAAGGTTGTAGTTTCTCACCATACCTGTTCAATCTGTATGCTTAGGAAATAATCAGAGAAGCTGGCTGATATGAAGAAGAATGCGGCATATGCATTTGAGGAAAGCTTATTAACAACTTTAGATATGCAGATGACAATCTTGCTTGCTGGAAATGAGGAGGACTTGAGACACTTGTTGATAAAGAACAAGGATTTCAGCCTTCAGTATGCATTGTGACTCAATATAAAAAATGACCAAAATCTTCACCATTGAACCAATGGGTCACATCATGACAAAGAGAAGAAAGGTTGGAGTTGTCAATGATTTTGTTTTGCTTGGATCTACAATCAATGCTCATGGAAGCAGCAGTCAAGCGATTAAAAGGTATGTTGCATTAGGAAACTTCTTTAGAGTATTGAAGAGCAAGGGTGTTAATTTGATCACTAAGGTATGCCGGATGCAAGCCATGACATTTTTCCATTGCCTCCTATGCATGTGAAGATTGGACATTGAATAAGCAAGACTGAAGAAAAATCCATTTGACTTGTGGTTCTGTAGAAGAGTATTGAAAGTACCCTGGACTGCTGAAAGGACTAGTAAGTCTGTCTTCGAAATTCTGGAGTCCTCCTTCGAGGCAAAGATGTTGTGATTGTTAGGTTTTTTTGTGTGCCAACATGGCACCCGTGAGAAGATGGGTAGAGTCTAGCCTATCAATGAGGTCACAGCCTGATGCTGAGTCCTTGTGGGCGTGGTCTTCTTATAAGGAGGATCCTGGGAACTTCCTCTTTCTCTCTGTCTTCACCTTCCTGTGGAGGAGCCACATGGAAACCTGCCAGAACCTTGTGATGCTTCCACAGCCATTGGATTCACAAGACTTTTCACCCACAGGCCAGTGATGTTCCTGCATTCTACCTCATTGCATGAGGCTTCATGAGTCTGAAGAGGGACTTATGGACTAGTATTGGACATGATTTCTTGATATATAATGACTTCTCGATATAAAGCTCTTTTATATACATCTATGGTGTCTCTGGATTTGTTTCTCTAGTCAACCCAGCCTAATACAGATGGTGAGACTTCACCTTGGGCAAATTGTTAGGAAAGACCAATCCCTGGCGAAGGAAGCACATTATGTTTGGTACAGACAGGAAGATGGATTGATCCGGAGGCTGCAACAATGGGCGCAGGCATGGGAACAATGGTGAGGATCACACAGGACCATTCAATGTTTTGTTCTGTTGTGCCTAGGGTCACTATGGGTTCATCAATGGCACACAACAACAAAAACAACATGGAGAAGAAGAATTGCCGAGGTCTTTGGTCTAATAAGTCCTGCTCTACTTTCATTATCCAACAAGAACGTTTGGCTGCACTGAAAGGGATCTCAAGACATTTGCCTCTCCAAAAGGTCATTTTGGCAAAAAACCTTGATTAACTAAATCTTTAATGAAGCATGTCTTACAGTCCAATACATTCAGAAAACTAATTTTTGCTCTCCCTTGATTTTGGAGTCTCAATGCAAGTTAGTATTTTCAAGATTTTGAAAATTCTTGCAGTAAAGAACGAACTCACTTTTGTTTACCAAATGTTTCCACCAAACAGTTTTATCTTCTTTTATTTGATAATACTTCTTAATTGGTATTCCTCAGAATAACTAAACCAACCATAAAAGTAAATTCTAAGCTTTGTTCCTGGGGCATCTTTCAGAACTAATGTTCCAATAGTTAGGGGGCTGATGAGAATGGTCAAGGGCTTCATGAAACACAGCAGGAGTGCTTTCAACATTAACTTATACATATGTATATGTAATATAATTTGATCTTATTTCTATTAGTCTTACCTTTTTCTAGGTTTAGGGATGTGAGTTCTGCTAATTTAATTTACACAACCCAGTTCATTACACACATTATAAAACCTAAGAAATTTAATTGAACTCTTGGTGATTTACTCTTTTTCATCTAAGAATGGACATGTACACAAATCTCCTGAAATAAAAATGTATAAAGAGCTTTGTAGTAGAGTGAATTGCCTTGTCTACTGCTCCAGCAACGTCAATCAATAATTGATTCTAAGAAGTCAGTATTTTTCATCCAACAGACTTTCATCCAACAGACACACACACACACACACACACACACAGAGAGAGAGAAAGAGAGAGAGAGAGAGAGAGAGAGAGAGAGAGAGAGAATATGCAGGTGCCCCAAGAGAGTGTGCTGAGACACAAGAATTATATTTAGACTGAATCCTGCCTAGAAATTAGCAGGATTTCCAAGCAGGTTGCCTCATACCATGAGCTTCCTTGTCCCTTTATCAGAGGGGATCGTGTAAATGTTCTTTCCTCTGATGCCATGATTTGAGTAAGTTTGGGAACCCCTACCCTGGAAGGCTCTGAGGAATCATTTTGAGGAGGGGGGCAAAGGGTTGTGTGTCCTCAGCCAGGAATGAGGAATCAGAAATTTAGTTGCTCTCTCTGCCTTCTTCCCAATTCCCTGGAATTCATCTCATCTTTCTAGGCCTTGTTTGATAAACCCAAGGACATTGCATAGCATCATTCCTACAATCCTTTTGACATCTGACATTCTTAGAACTGTTAGATTTATGACTTTATAGTTCAGGAAGCCATGCATCATTTGTGGTCCCATAAAGACCTCATTTTCCTCCTCTCCACCTCCCCATGTTGGGTTATACGGGTCTCCCCTCCTGGAAATGACCTGCTCACCGGTGTTCGTTAGCACAGCAATTGTGGACTTTCTGTGGATTGAATTGTATTCCTGCCAAATGTGTTATGACTCTTAACCTCTGAACCTCTGCGAATGGATTTTTTGTTGTTGTTATATTAATGGGGCAATATTAGCATATAGTATATCTTAAGTCAACTTATTTAAAGATACATAAAGAAAAGTTTGAGCAAGCAATGGAGCAAGCAAAGATGAGGATAGGTAGATATCACACCACAGGAAGATCACCAAGAAACCAATGACCTTCTCCCAGAGTTCACGTACAGTGGGTACCAGGAATTGAGAACATACATTTCTGTTTGTGAAAGCTCCCCAGTTGAGGTGTTTCTGTTATGACAGCCCTAGATAACAAAGACATGATCTATAAACCCCAGTTCCTGAGCCAAGAGAATGAGACAGCCTGAGCTGATCAGGCACATCTTATCTGTAGGTTTCTCTGCTCCACCCTCATCCCCACCCCCAAAGCTCTCATCTCCAGCCAAGGCTGCCTTTTAAAATCAAAGCAATGGGCTCCCTGGAGTGAAGGGCTCATAGAATTTCCCACATGCAGCCTCAGATCAGAGTTGTGGGAAAAAAATTGTTTATGCAGAGTGTTGCTCCACATTTTCACAACTAATTGGGTGCTTTTCCAACTTTAGAGGGTTTATGGAAAACACAAACACTCACACATCAAAGGTAAAGACCACTAACGTAATGCTGATTTCGTAAATGCAGTGAACTAAGACTCTGGAAACCCTGCTGCCATTGGATTGACTAAGAGGGAACAGGGCTTCTTCCCAAAGACGTGGCTGGTTCTACTTGTGTGGTTCACAGGTCCGTATGTCTTAGCAGAGAGTCCTTAAAACTCTGTATATATATGAGACTATATTTAATCCTGCGAGGGAGTAGTTAAAGGTATCTGAATATTGTGAAGACTATATATGAGAAAGACAAGGCAGGCAAGGGTTTCCCAGTTTAAACTCTTCACCCAGATACTAGACAAAAGAACAAGAAAACCACGTGATAGAACTACAGTGGAAAGAAGTTAGCCCTGGCATACTGTTGAAGTCTAAGCAGTATTTGTTTAAATGAACTCCTGCTTAAGTTCCTGATGTACACCGGACAGCTTACTCAATCTTAGGAGAATTAACAAGTACTTCTAATTTATTATGTCCAGGGTTCACTTTTTCTCTGCCTCAGCCCGTCCCAACCTCTTTCTCACCTGTATCTTCCTATTAGTCAACAGCATTGTGAATGTATTGTACTGAGAGGGAATTCTTGGGTAATCTCTGACACTCCACACCCATTTTTTCAGCAAGTCCTACCAGCTCAACCTCAAAATCCACTAGCTTTTCTTTATTGAAATTAGACCCAGCCTAGTCCTTACAAGCATTCCTGTCTCCTGAAGCCATTGCCTTAAAATCTCATGTCTCATGAGTCTCCAAACACAGGATGGGCTGTATTGTGAAAATGTAAAGCTATAGATCTTTACTGCCTGACTGCCTTCCTGGCTTCCAATTGCTCTTCAAGAAGGTTCAGATTCCTTGCCACAACCTACAAGGCCATGCTTCCTCTATCTCTCATTGTGCTCTGGTTTCACATGCTCTAGGTCCATGCAGCTTCTGTCTACGTTCATTGGATTCATTAAACTTGGTTCAACCTTAGGACTTTTGCATGTGCTGCATGAAATACTGTTCCCTGATGTGTACATGCTCTCATAACTCATAAATAATGCCTCCTCAGCAGTTTCCCTGATCACTTCTATGTAAAAAGGTTCCCATTCCCACCACCCCTGCTGCCAAATACTTTTCATTTTACTAATTTCTCCTTAGCAACCATTTCCATAAAAATTATAGTGATAAAGTTTGCTATTTATTTGCTTGTGAAAGAGGCCTGGCGATGTAGTTAGTTATGAAATGGACTGCTAACCACAAGGTCAGCAGTTTGATCCCACTAGCTGCTACAAAGCAGTAAGATTATGCTTTCTATTCCTAAAGAGACATACAGCTTAGGAAACCGGAAGGAGCAGCACTCCACCCTGTAGGTCTGATATGAGTTGGGATTGACTTGATGGTAGTGGGCTCAAGTTGGTATCTGCTTGTAATCAATCTCCTCTAAAAGGATGAACGCTTCATAGGTTGGTTTCACTCCTTCCGTTCCAAGAATAGTACTTGGCACACGGTAGATGCTTCACATGCTAGTTCTAAGAATGAGATGGGATCAGTTGAATAAGGTCTATTTTCAGAAGGCAACTCCAAGCACAACATTTCCTATAATTTGGAGACTTTCCTCCCAGGATTTCCAGGGTTTTGCTTTTCTAGAGAACCCAGACTAACACGTATTCTTTAAAAATAGATCAAGCTTAGGTGTGTGACCACATGTATGATCCAGCTGGAGAATAGCCGTGTGCTCTCAAGTAGAATTTACACGGTCCTCTTGTTGCCATGTTCCATATATGTCGACTACGTCCTTACAGTGTCCTTCAGTTCTCTGTTCAAATGCTGATCTTTCTAGATGTTCTTTCCAATTTTGAAAGTGGTATATTGAAGTCTCCAATTATTATTTAGTTCTATTTCTCTCTTCAACTCTATCAGTGTTTTATATATTTACATGCTCCAATGTTGGGCGCGTATAAATTTAGGATGGTTAAATCTGCCTGATTAATTGAACTTTTATTACTATAATGTGTATCTCTTGTAACAAAGTTTTTCTTTTTGCTTATTATTTGCTTGGATTTTTCTTTCTCATTCTTTCATTCTTAACCTGTTTGTGTCATTGGGTCTAAGGGGTCTCTTATAAAGTATGTATAGTTAGATCATGCTTGTTTTTTAATCCATTCTGCCATTCTTTGCCTTTTGATTAGGTCATTTAGTCTATTTACATTGACTGTAATCACCTATATAAGTGATTTACTTCCAACACTTTGTTATATGTTTGGTGTGTGTTTTTTGATAAAAAATCAAGTTTTTCTTTCTTTTACCATATATCGCTGCTTGCTTTTGTGTTTTGTTGGCTTATTGTAGTGAGACATTTTGGTTCCCCTCTTTTGTATATATATATTTTACATATGCTCTAGGTGATAGCCATTGAAAAATATACTAAACAACTTGTAATGATAACAATGTGGGGTAATTTGGTACCAATTTAACTTCAGTACATATAATAAATTTTAACGCTATATGATTCTTCTCCCTCTTCATTTTGTTGTTAGCATTAATTAAATCTTTATATTTCTTGTGCACTGTAATACATTTTATCTTTTTAATGTTGGTTATTAAAAAGCATGAAGGACAGCATAATTAAAATGATCAAGCCTGGCTAGCCCTTCCTTATTTTTATCGACACATTTTCTTTTATTAGGCATCTTTTTTATGCATAGTTTTGATTGCATTCTAGTCTCTTTATTTTCTCATCTACAGAGCTTTCATTAGTATGTTTTTGTAGGCGTGGTCCTGTAGATGCGATCTTGCTTAGCCTTTGTTTATTTGGCAATGTTTTAAATCCATTCTAATTTTTGCTGAATAGTTCTGCTTGATTTAGTATTCTTGGCTGATACTCATCCACCCGTCCCCTTTTGGCTCTTTAAATGTATTTTTCTATTACCTTCTGGCCTTCAGTATTTTAGAGGACACCGGAACCTAATCTTATTTGGGATCCTTTGCATGTGATTGCTTATCGCTCACTGCTTTCAAGATGCATCCTTTTGACGGTCTTGCTAACATGTCTTGTTAGAACGCTCTTTGGGTTCACCTTGCTGTGGTTCTGCAAGAGTTTTGGATGTGCTGATTTGTGTCCTTCATTAGTTTGGGGAAATTTTCTACATTATTTCTTTAAATCTTGTTTCTGTGCCTTTCTCTCTTTTATCTACTTTTGGATTTCCCGTGATGTGTATATTTGATTTCTTTTTGCTGTCCCATGATTACACTACGTTATGATCAGCCTTTATGAACCTCCATTCTTGTTGCTCATCGGTTTCTGTAATTTTAACTATCTGATACTCTGATTTGCTGATACTTTCTTCTGTCTAATTCAATCTGTTAAATCCTTCTATTGTGCTTCTCATTTCAGTTATTGTCTCTTTCAGCCTCAATATCTCTTTTTTTATATCATCATTTCATTCTTTCATTGTCTTTCCTATTTCTTTTAGTTCTTTGTCTATGTTTTCCACTTGTCTTCAATGATTTTGAAAATGTCATATTTTATTCTTTCCTCCCCTTAGTTGGCTATCCTTAGATGTACTTTTATTCTGTTATGTTCATTTGGATGGATGGATGGTGTTTCTCTCTTATTTGCGTGTCTTGTGATGTTTTGTTGGTGCATTGGAGTTTTCAAGGATCTTAACTACTCAGTTTTCCTCAGTATTTGGTAGTTTTAGCCACACTACAATTTGCAAAAACCTCTTAGGTGGGTGGAGCCTTCAGTCTTTGCTTACTTTTGCCTCTCTTTCTTTGTCACAGCTCCTCTCCATCCCTGGTTGAATTAGGATTTTAAAGTTCCAAAGTTTGGCTTGTGAATGTCAATCTCTCTAAAACACAGCAGAAAACATCCTGTGATCAGTTTGCCCACCAGCCAGAACCACTACTCAGATGAGTAACTAACTACTCTGTTCACCAGGGAATTCCTCCCTCTTTCTCTCTCTTGTTATTACCCCCTTATTTGTTTCTGCAACCACATGTTCAGAGAACTCACAATCAGTGTGCCCCCTTTGGGGCTGTGTTTTGCCCTCTGAGTTTGCCCGCGGCTTCCTTTCCTGCTCTGAGAGGCTGCTTCGATCTGATCTGGTTTTCAGGGAAGCACAAGCAGTCTTTCCTCTGGTCAGCTGGAGGATGGGCTTGCACTCCCCCAACCTTCCCAGAGACCAGGATTGTTAGTTTCAGAGTTCCCATGGCCTTGAGGTGGTTGAAGTCACCTTCCTTTTAGCTCCACGGTAGGGAATCTATAGAAATTCGTATTGGTCCAGCAGCTGACAATTACTTGGTGGGGGAGAGATTTTCATACTCCAAATGAACCCCCAGGGTGGTCTTGTGATTATCAGAGCCCACTCCGTGGCAGCCAATTGCAGTCCCTTTCTCCGATATCCTGGGTCAGCTAGCTTTATGTGTTGCATTTTATTTCGACTACTTTGTTGGCTGAAAGTGAGAAGGACTTGAAGTATTTGCTGATGAAGATCAAGCGGTGTGGCCTTCAGTTTGGATAACTCGATATAAAGGAAACCCAGTTTCTCACAACTGGACCAATCGATAACAGAATCATCAGCTGAGAAACATTGAAGTTGTAAAGGATTTCATCTTGCTTGGATCCACAGTAAGTGCTCACGTAGTTAGCAGCCAAGTGATCAAACAGTAGAATCGGATTGGATAAATCTGCTGCATAAGACTTCTTTAAAGTGTTGGAAAGCAAGGATGTTACTTTGAGGACAAACGTTTGCCTGACCCAAGCCAAAATTTTTTTTTTTCAATTTCCTCATATGTATGGGAATGTTGAGCACTGGATAAAGAAGACAGAAGAAGAATTGATACCTTTGAATTGTAGTGCAAGTGAAAAATATTCAAAGTACCATAGCCTGCCGAAAGAACAAATGAATCTGTCTTGGAAGAAGTACAGAAAGAAAGCTCCTTACAGGCAAGACTTCTCGCATGCTTTGGATGCCTCATTAGGAGTTACCAGTGCCTGGAAGAAGACTGCATGCTCGGTAAAGTGGAAGGGCAGTGACAAAGAGGAGGGTCCTCACGGAGATGGATTGACCCAATGGCTGCAACACCAGGCTCAAATGTAACAATAAGAATGGCACAGGACTGGGCAGTGTTTTGTACCATTCTCACTACGAGTCAGAACCAGCTCGAAAGCACCTAACAGCAACACCTGGTACTGCATTTGCTCTGTGTGTGTGTGTGTGTGTGTGTGTGGGTGTGTGCAGACTCCACTCAAGATGTTTTCTTTTTTTCATACAGCAGCCTCGGCAGGCCTCCACATAGATAGCTTCTAAGCAACCCCCAGGGGGTTTGGTCCTATTGGTTCCATAGACCTGACCTATGCTGTGAACAATGAGACAGGAAGCACCCTGACTCTAAGAGCAGACTCCTCTGCAGTGGCCTTCGGAAGCAGTTTGCAGCACCCTGGCAAACAGCAGTTACTAGTAGTGGAGGAGGAGGTGTCACGCTCTGCTCAGCTTCCCCGAAGTCTGCCTTCTTGCTAGCAATACCTAACCCTCATCCTCTCTCCCCATAGATTGTTGGCCATGAACAATCTTCATTGAAGATGCCTGCTTGCCGGCAGAGAGCAACTTCAGACAGCAGCATTTAGGTTGAACTGGCAATTGAGGACAGACTAACCCAAACGGCTTCCCATGGAGGTGTCCAGTGGTTTCAAAGATCTGAGCTCTGGGATTCACGGGGCATCAAGGAGAGTGTTGACTGTGAGAGCAGACTCCACTGCAGGGAGCTTTCTGTAGCAACTCACAATAGGCTTGTGCGTCAAGTGCCACGACTGGGGATGGCTGTGTGGGGACACCGCTTTTTCCCAAGAAGGTCCACTTTCCCCCAAGTTCTATCTTATTAATTTCAGACAAAAGTTTGAGTCCTGTCTCTTTGCAGAGGCAGTGATGTGGTAGCCAGGGAAACAGGTTCTTTATTCCCTGGGGTCACTTACCTGGCAGTGCATGGTACCTTGTGGCCTACTTGGCCGAGGGGAGGGGCAGTGATGGTGGGAGAAGCAGTTTTGCTACCATGTGGACTCGCTGTTGATTTCTTGATTCTTGCCTGTCTGCACGTCTGCAGTACCTCCTGCCCCCTCACCCCTGGCTTTCCTCTGCTCCCTGATTCAGAGTCTCTCTTTCCTTGTTGAGTTTGTTGCTGTATTTGTGGGGGAGGGTTGGCGTGATTGTTTGCTTATGTTGCCATCTTCCTAGAATTCACCAGGAATTGGCTTTTTTAACAAACACCCTCTTCATAAATAATGTAAAGGCAAATAGCAGCAGAGAATAGCTCCAAGCCAGAACAATGATCAGAAATTCTAGGCTAGCAGAATTCAGTTAGGGAGGTTGGTTGTGCAGGCAGCAACAGCCCGAATAATTCATGTCAAATTAGAAGACAGGCATCCATCCCGGAGTAATTTCCAGAAGCCAGGAATGCTGTGCGTGTGTGCATGCACAAACGTGCATTTGCATTAATATATATGCCAGCATATGTACTCATGTGTATATGGGGGAGGGAAGTGAGAGATCCAAGCATTTTTTAAAAAGATAGGAGACTAATTTATGTTACACGTGAAATTCTCTTACCGTTGCTGTTTACCTGCTTGCCATTCTAGAGAAACAGTATTTAAATCAAGCTTAGTGTAGCTCACTGGGCTCCCAAACATTCTTTCCTTCTGTTTTCAGCAAAGGGTGGCATATTCATGCTAAAGGGAGGCTGCAGCATTTCCCAGACTAATGGTCCTCTCGGGCTAATGGCTCAGGCAAATTAGCTCATTTGGCCCCACCTAGCGACCCTGTGGGAATCCCCTGGGGGTTCTCATTGCTGTCGCTTAATTAAAGTGCTGCAGGGACTGTGTCAGCTGGTGGCCATCCCGGCCCTTAGTCCTGGACTAATTTTAATATTCTGCTCATTAAATTTCTGGAAGGCTCCATAATCTTGGTGCTGCACAATCCCTCAATTTCCCAAATCGGCAGACCACCACTTAGCATATTTTTCTGAAGTCTGCTTCCTGGAAAGCTGCCCACAGTGGAGCAAAGGCTTACCATTGCTGGCTCAAGACACACATCATTATTCAGTGGCAGGACAGACAGTTTGATTGCCTGCCTGACAGGACACCCAGGGCTCCCTATCCACTGCCATCTGAGCATTACAGAGAAGGGTTGGTGCTGTGAGATATCAGGGATATTGAGTTAAATGTGGTTAAAATGTAGCATCCTACTTGAATCAGAAGGGTGACAAATCTTAACGCAAAGTATGATATTGAATAGAAGTCCGCCTTTTAACACGGTGGCTTTGAAACAGGTGACCCACAGAACACACGTTGAGCCTTAAATACAAAGCTTCCCCTTCTCTTCCTGGTCTCATACCTCTTCTCAGTTGCATCAGCGTTTTCACTCCCGCCTCTGTTTCTGAACTCTGGCCCTGAAGAGAGTCATCCCTCCTCCCCCCCACCCCCCCGCCATGATCTCATTGCTGTCACCTTGTTTATCATACGATGTGCCCAGCATTTTCTAGATATTATGCAATTGCTGTAGAAATATCTCCTTTCAGTTTTCCAGCCCAATGAGGTAATGCCTTTCAGTCCACCTTTACAACTTACGAAACCATAGCTAAAAGGCCAGAGTGCTCCTGAGAGGCAAATGGCAAGGCTTCATCTTGTACACTTTGGACATATTGTCCTGGAGAAGGACCTCCTGTGTGGTCAAGTATAGGGGCAGCGACCTCGAAGGAGATGGATGCACACCATGCCCACAACAATGGGATCGCGCCTAGGAACGCTGTGAGGATGGCGCAGCCCAGGTAGCGTTCCATTCTGTTGTGCACAGGGGGCGCTGTGGGTTAGAATTCACTCGATGGTCTCTAAATATAACACCTGAAAGTTTCAGCAATATACTCAAGTTCAATCCGCTGCTGAGCGCAAGAGCTCTGTTGTGTCTCAAGTCCGTGTCCCCTATGGAGTCAAGCTCTCTAGCAAGCTTCCCAAAGCCCTCAAAATCAGGGACTTCCCTATGGCTGTAGACCCAGCTTCCCATCGCACCTGGCCATTCCCACTGTGCTCCGCCTTCCTTCAGGCATGGCTCATCTATTCCCTTTTCCTGTATCACATCCCATCGTTTTTCTCTGATTATCTTTAATCAGTCTTTTGATATTTGATTCAAGATCAATTTCCTCTACAAACGTTCTCCCGCACGCTGGTTTGGTATCAGAATTTCTTCTTGGAACAGTCATAGAGTCTTAGGAAGAAGGCGTCTTTACACAAACCAGGTCACATCAGTCGTATGTGGGCCTCCCCAGCTGCAAAACATGGCCTTTGAGGGCAGGGTCTGTGTTTTCGCACCATTGTGCTCCCAGCACCCGGCCCTGGCTCTGCTCCATGGTAGTCGCTATATAAACGTTGACTGGGTTTGTTCTAAACTGAGTTCTCTGAGCCTGTCAGAAACAAAGCTGGCACCCTAAATTCCCCACATTTCCTTCTTTTCCCAGACTCACATGCAAGAGTCTGCTACATCCCGGGTTGTTATGACCGCATTTTCTCCTAGTACTCCTCTCAGTTAGTCATCCTTAAAGTCAGGGTGTACATTCCATGCCCACAGTGTGGCTCAACCCCGAGCCTATGGGGGCTCCACACATCTCCTTGTTTTATTCTACCTGCGGGATGGCCCTCTTAGGTTCTCCCAAATACTTGGAAACCTGGAGGGACACAGAAGAGTTCGCAGGGATTTCTGTTTACAGGCCCTAAGTGGAATGCATTAGAGCACAAGGTCAGTTTCCTGCCCTACTCCCTCAGCCCCTTCTTTGCCTGCCAGCTGAACTCTGCTCTGCCTCGTCCCCTGTGCTGCTTCGCAACTGGATGACATCACTTCATCTGGGAACTCTGCTCAAAGAGATAATTTAAAACAGCAGATGAGCAGGGGGAAATGGCTTTCATTTGGATGGAAACTGCATTACAGTTTATGTATTATTTTTGCATCATCAGCAGAATTGTGTTGCTTTAATAAGTTTACTGCTTATGCCCTGGTGGCCTGGTAGGCTATGATTTGAGCTTGTAACCACAAAATGAGCAGTTTGAAACCACCAGTTGCTCTGGGAAGAAAGATGAGGCTTTCTGCTCCCATAAAGATTTAAAGCCTCAGTAATCCATAGGGACAGTTCTACTCTGTCCTATAGGGTTGATATGAATTAGAATTAAATGGTGGCAGTGACAAAAAAAAAAAAGAAATGCAATCTTAAAAGTGAAGTATATTTTCAGCATACAAATCAACTAAGGTATGGTTGTAGACATATGGGGCTGTGATTTGATCTTTTCAGTGGGGCTTGGCACTTTGCAGAGAAGCAACATACTGCTGTGGAGGGATCAGAAGACCTGTGAGCCAGGAAGGCCTTGGTTTAAATTCAGGAACTAACATCTGCCCATTGAATGGTGTGGGTAAGTTGCAAAGTTCTGTCAAGTCTGCTAACAAATGCCAAAAGGGCATATACTGTCTGCTATAAACCTCAACCCCAGGGCATTTTGCTTAAGCTCCCATGGATCAGCAAAGCCACCTGCCTGGATTAAGTGCTCAGGAGAACTCCACTCTGCAAGCCAGTCTCCTGCACAAAAGCACTCGCCCTCACTAGCTCCATGGGCCAAGAATTCCATCACTCTGTTGAGTACTCTGGCTCCTGGATCTGCTGCTGCTCCTCTGATGGTGTCTGTTCAGGATCTCGGGTCCAGACGAAACACTCCACTCCTGGTTCTTGCTGGTAATGAGAGTCTTCTCTCATCACAGAGGGTTCATTTTCTATGCAACAGTATGACACTTCTCACAGGTGAATCCTATCAGCATCTTCTCCCAACTTCTTACCAGACCATTACAGAGAAAGGTCATTTAGTATGAATAAGAATCTTTGGCTGGAAGAGTCACATTAAATAATTCACTGCCAAAGCAAATGTTTTGAAAATGATGGTGGCAACAAATGTACAAATGTGCCTGACACAATGGATGCATGTATATATTGTGATAAGAGCTGTCTGGGCCCCCAATAAAATGATTTAAATAAGTAAATTTAGAGCATCAATCAATCAATCAATCAATCAATTGTTGCCCTTGCCATCATGTTTCTGCATTTGAGCTCATAAGTACTTGCAAATCAATTTACTAATCATACAACCTGCAATATAGAGTATAACATAAATGGAGATGTACAATATGAATCATAGTACACAAAATAGTACAACATATGATATGTAATAAACTATGATTCATAATCCATAACATAAATACTTGTGAGGATAATTCACTGTGCCTGAGCATAGCCTAAATACTAACCATTCTATAGAAAATGGAATATTCAAGTTTCAGACTTGTAGGCACTCCAAATAATTCAGTAAGATGAAAATAAACATTTTAATTACATTTTTCCCCTCTTCATAAAAATTGCTTCTGCTGTGGTTTCTTTTCCAGGGACCTCAAACTAGGCTTTCTATATGTAGGCAGGAGCCTCTGCTCTGCAGTTCTAGATTGTATATATTTGTTCAGATGTTTTCCTCCCTGATGAAACTGTGGGCTACAACAACATTCTCTCAAACTTCTCTTCATGACTCATGAAATCAATTATGTACTCAATCATGATTCAAGGCAATGGGTCTTAAGCTGGATTTTCTAGAGAAGCGAAATCAGTGACACACACACACACACACACACACACTACTTATGTCAAGGAAATGGATCACAGTCCCTGTCAGTCTGTAGGCTACTCTAGATTCACATAGCTGCAGGAGCTGATGTACTAAAGGTCAGTATGTTAGACAGCAGCCTTCTAGCTGCAGAGGCAAATGAATCACACGTTGGCAGATAAGATGTCAGGCCACTGATAACTCATGGATGAGTAGGCATTATGCCTAGTCATGTCCAAATGACAATCCAGCTGCAAGTCCAGACCCAACTCAAAGCAAGCATGCTTCTTCACAGCATCCACATCTATTGGAAGCAGATCACACCCCTTAGAAAAAGTCTTTCAATTGATTGGCTGCTTATAGCAGCTATCACATAGAAATTATTACATTATATTATATCTCATCACAGCGGATTACTCTGTCCTAACTGCCAAACCACTGAAAGTTATGACCCAGTCACATTGACACAAAACCTTTGCTATCATAGGTTATGATTATCATTTAACATAAAAAGGGCAGAATACAAAATAAGGTGCATGACATAGAGTGAAGATTAAGTTGTTTTTATAAAATGTCTGTTTTCTGTATGTGAGAAACAGAAAGAAAGAAAGAAGATAGGAATGACAGACAGAAAATATTGTATCAGTGTGTAAAATATTTTATTCTATATCAGAAAGTTTGGAAATTTTGAGCTAGAGGGCTGGTATTTTCTTCTTTACTTTTGCTTCCTTCGGTATCTAGAGGACCTGCTTCCAACAAATGCTTATTGAATACATAAACGAATTAATAAATGAAAGAAAGGGATTTTAAAAAATAATTGCTTATTTGTCTTAACTCCTTTCGACTTCAGCAGGTTCCAGGCCCTGCCCCTGCCATCATCAAGAATCCATTGCCACCTTCCAACCACAACCTACAGCATCCCCCCTCTCCAGTCCCATCAATCAGAGGTTTTAATTACCACACCCTATAGCAGTGGTCCTCAACCTTCCTAATGCTGCGAGCCTTTAATACAGTTCCTCATGTTGTGGTGACCCCAACCATAAAATTATTTTCGTTGCTACTTCATCACTGTAATTTTGCTACTGTTATGAATGCGGCAACCCCTGTGAAAGGGTCGTTGGACCCCAAAGCTGTCATGACCCACAGGCTGATAACTGCTATAGCATCATCCCCCTACAACCAGCAGGAGGTCTCAGGTTGGATGTTTATCTAGTTAACACAACTCATATTGAAAGATGATTGGTGGAAAAGGAAAACTCTCCCATTCGGCTATGTGCAAAGCTGAACTTGCACAATTTCATTGTGTGGCGTATGGTACTGGGAAGAGAAGACCTACTTTATTCACAAGCACTTCTTCAACCCTTCCCTAGCCAGTCACTCTCTTAGATTCCAACACTCAACTAGTGCACAAGTGAGGAAAAAAAATCTTCAGGCCAATTTCTTTCTTTCTTTTAAAAATCATTTTATTGGGGGCTCGTACAGCTCTTATCACAATCCATCTATTCATCCATTGGGCCAAGCACATTTGTTGCCATCATCCTCCTCAAAAGATTTTCTTTCTACTTGAGAGCTTAGTATTGGCTGCACATTTTCCCTCCATCCCTCCCTCACCTTCCCTCCCTCACCCTTGATAATTTATAAATTATTATTTTTCATGTCTTACACTGACCGATGTCTTCTTTCACCCACTTTTCTGTTGTCCATCCCCCCCGGGAGGGGATTGTATGTAGATAATTGTGATTGGTTCTCTCTTTCTTCTCCCCTTCCCCTCCTGGTATCGCTAATCTCATTATTGGTTCTGAGGGTTTTTTCTTTCCTGGATTCCCTGTGTTTCCAGCTCTTATTTGTACCCGTGTACATGCTCTGGTCTAGCCAGTGTAAGGTAGAATTGGGGTCATGGTAGTGGGGGTGAGTGGGGAGGAAGCAGTAAAGAACTAGAGGAAAGTTGTATGTTTCACTAGTAAAATACTGCACCCTGACTGGCTCATTTCTTCTTTGTGACTCTTCTGTAAGAGGATGTCCAATTGTCTACAGATGGGCTTTGAGTCTCCACTCCAAACTCCCCCTCATTCACATCGATATGATTTTTTTGTTCTGGGTCTTTGATGTCTGATACCTGCTCCTATCAACACACGGGCTGGTGTGCTTCTTCCATGTGGACTTTGTTGCTTTTCAGTTAAATGGCCAATTGTTTATCTTTAAGGCATTAAGACTCCTATTATCTTTTGATAGCTGGGCACCATCAGCTTTCTTCATCACATTTACTTATGCACCCGCTTTGTCTTCAGTGATCATGTCAGGAAGCTATCACGGAATGCCAGGTTGTTAGAACAAAGCTCAATTTCCACCTGATACCTTAATACTTAGCATATAAATATATGTAAATAGATATGTTTCCCCATCGTCATATATAAATATACTTACATATGTACATGCCTGTATTTAGTCTTCTATAAATACCCATTTGTCTCCTAGTTCTTTCCTCTATTTCCTTTTACTTTCCTCTTGTCCCATTATTATGTTCAGTCTTCATTAGGGTTTCAGTTATTACTCTCGGTTACATTGCCTTTGATCAATCCCTACCAGCCATCCTAAGCCCTCTCTGCCATCAATTTTAGATCATTTATTGTTCCCTTGTCCCTGAGTTTGTTAATACCCACCTTTCCCCACCTCCCCATCTCCCGTGTCTCCCCGCCCCCCTGGAACCATCGGTCCTGTTGTTTTCTCCTCTGGATTGTTTATCTCATCTATCTTATCTAGATAAACATTCAGAGACAATAATAAGCCCCAAAATGAGGCAGAGCAAAAGCAAATAACAAAACAACAACATCAACAACAAAAAAGAAAAGAAAAACCTATAAATAGTTCCAGGTCTGTTTGTTGACCTTTAGGAGTGTTTTCCAGTCCAGTCTGATGGAGTACCATGCCCTGGTCCCAAAGTCTAATTTTGCTATTCCCTGGGGATTTCATTGCTTTGCTTCCCCTTGCTGCTCTGTTGCACGACCTTAGTGTTTCACCCGGTGTGGTAGAGTCAGATTGGACACAATTCCCACACTGTGCTTCCAGTTTTGTCCCTCACAGTGCTATGTGTCAGTGAGGGATGTCATGTCTCATGGTGGGGCCAGCCCCATGGTCCTTTCTGTGCCTTGGCTGCTCTGGGCAGGAGTATTGTCTTCAGGGATTGGTGGACCAGGATGTGTTCCACTATGCATACAAGTTAGTTAATGAGTAAGGAAGACTGAAGAAGAATTGATGCATTTGAATTGTGTAAGATAAGCATTGGATTGTTAGCTGCAAAACCCACAGTTCAAGTTCACCAGCAGCTCTGTGGGAGAAAGATGAGGCTCTCTGCTCCTGTCAAGATTTACAGCCTCAAAATCCTACATAGGGTCACTATGACTGAGAACCGACTGGAGGGGGGCATCAGTTTGGTATTATGGGTTTAAATTGGCAAAGAATATTGAAAGTACAATGGGCTACCAGGAGAATAAACAAATCTATTTTAGAGGCATACAGCCAGAATGCTCCTTAGAAGCAAGGACAGTGAGACTTTATCTCATGTACTTTGGACTTGTTAAGAGAGACCAGTCTCTGGAAAAGTACATCATACATGCTGGAGGGTCAGCACAAAAACGAGGAAGATATTCAAGGAGATGGATTGACACAGTGGCTGAAACAATGCCTCACACATAACAATTGTGGAGATGGCACAGAATTAGGCAGTGTTTTATTCTGTGGCACATAGGGTCCCTCTGAGTCAGAGATGGCTTGACGGCACCTAATGACAACTTAGGTTTACAATTCTCTGCAACCCATGAGCCAGCAGCTTGCTGTCTGACCTGCCAATCTTGGGTTTATTATCCCTTGCCCCTACATGAAATAGAAGCCTCCAGTCTGACATCTTCCCCACAGGCTTGGGACATGATAGCCTCTACAACCATGTCACCCATTTCCTTCAGCTAAATCTCCTTTCTCCTTATACTCTTTCTTTCTCTGTCTATGAGTGTCTATGAAGGATCCTTGGTGGTGCAATAGGTTGAGCATTGGAATAATAACTGGTAGGTCAGAGGTATGAATCTACCAGCCACTCCATGGGAGAAGATGAGAGAGTTTCCTCCTCTAAAGAGTTAACTCAGTGCAAAGAAATCCAACGAGGCAGTTACCCTCTGTCTTTAAAGTCACTATGAGTTATAATAAACTTGATGGCAGTGGGTTAGTTCTTGACATTAAAAGGATCCTTGATGTCATTGTGGGTTAGTATTGTGCTGTTAACTGCACGGTCAGTGGTTCAAACTCACCAGCTGCTCTGTGAGAGAAAGATGAGGCTGTCTGCTTTCATAAATATTTATAGTCTCAGAAACCTTACATAGGGTTTTGGATCAACTCAATATCTGTAGTATTTTTTAATATACTATGTAAGTTTCACTGTATGTTTTTTTTCTCTAGAGAACACAGCCAACATGCATGTTTCTCATCTTCGCTTTGTTAGCACGAGGAGAGGAGCTGGCGAGGGTGTAGTCACAGGACTGGACTTTGTTTGAGAAGATGGCGCCAGCAACTCGGTGTCAGGTTTATAGGAATCAATAATTTATGGTCTTAAATGACAGCACATCCAAGCAAGACTCTATTAATAGAATATGGGCTCTGGTAGAATGGCACAGTTCCCATTCTCTGACACATCTTCAGGACAACACCATAATTAGCACCCGAGAAAGGCAGCAGCAGCCCCAGAGCTACAGAATGTATATCATCAGCTCCCGGAGACAATGCCAGAGCCACCATGGGGACCTGGAGATGGAGGAGAGAACAGGAGAGAGAGAGAGAGAGAGAGAGAGAGAGAGAGAGAGAGAGAGAGAGAGAGAGAGAGAGAGATCTAGCCGGGGAAATTAGAAACATAATTCCACAGGGAGGAGAAGCAAACTGCTATAGGAAAGCTGGATCTGGATACCTTTGTCCACCCACTACATTCCAAGAGGGAGTCTTAATTCCTACAAATGAATTGTCTTTAAGCATTATATTATTTCAGATTGGGTAATTGAAACATAACCCTCCATATGACATTTCCAAGGCTTCTATTGAAGCTCATCTCTAAACTGTTTATTGTAAGCATTGGATACATCTTTGATCGAGTCACAGCCTTGGGACCCCTTCTCACAGCAGGATTTCTATATTACCCTGGGAAAGTTTCCACACAACCCAGAGTCAGCATTTGGAAAAGAATGACATCATAATTGATTCAGTCTCATGAGACAAATATTTATTCATCTGCTAAGACATTGACTGCAAGCCCAGTCAAGAATCAGAATGGTAGTTACATGTTGCTCTCCTTATTTTCTTACATATGTTTTTGGGCATAAAAGAGACCCCATACTGGCGTCCAAGGGTTCCCTGAGACTTAAAAAAGGTTTTGGATAGCAAATAAAATAGTCACAAAAGCACGATTGGTGGCAGATCAATGCATCACCGTTACAGGTGGGGCTACAAAAGTGGGAATGGACCATGATTGGAACAGGTATATTATTAGAAGAGCTTACACGATTGATCCAAGGCCTCCAACCACAGTATTCAGGGCGTGATTCTTGACTATGAGACCCCAGTACAGCTGTGTCCATCAACCGCACATTCAGGCAAGCCGCTGAAGGAAATTTCCCCTCCCTGAGCTTTCAAGGAGGTGAAGATAATACAGTCTCCAATGCACTTTTCCTGAGAGCAAGACTGCTCACATTCATGATTAATATCCACTGCCGTCAAGCCTGTGCCAACTCATAGCAACTTTACAGGACAGAGTGGAGCTGCCGCTATGGGTCTAGAAGACTTTAAATATGACGGGAGAAGAAGACCTCACTTTTCTCCCCTGGCTGGTAGTTTCCAATCATCAGCAGTCCAATGCTTAACGCACTATGCTACCACGGCCTCCTCTCCATGATTGCCGATCAGAACGAATTGAAACGTAGCTTAGTCCACCTGGGGATTCTACAAATGGATTGCGGATTTTCAGTTACCCATACATTTCTGGCAATGGGGTGCTCAGAATTTAAGCTCTAATACACAAAATATGACAGAACTAATGAAATCTACATGTGATTAGTGTAAGAGCAACACAAATTGCTGATTTTTCAGGCATAACAGTTGGATTTGGGGTGTGTTGTGTGTGAAGCAGATCAAGAAAGAGGAAGAGGAGTGAGTTAGTTTATTGTGCCAACCTGGTCGATAAACACATGTGGGGTTAATTGAAGGGTGGTGAGCCTCACCTTTCTAGTTCTTGGGTCTCTTGTTTTGTGCAGCTGCCTTAGCCAGTTCCCTGCTTTAGGTTACAAGGCTCACTTTCTGCAAGACATCCCTGAGAAGCCTCATGGACCTACCCTGATGCAGCCCTGGGTGCTGGAGCAGCTGTGTGGAGACCCCTGCCAGCACTGAGATGCTTATACATTCACTAACTCGGCTTTCCTCCTGCAGTTGGCTTCTGTGCGTGTGTTTTGTGAGATGGAGGAGGACTTTGTGGATTGGTGTTCGACATATGGGTTAATGAGTTAATGTTGGACTTGTGGGCTTGGGCAGCACTGGGTTGGGATGTTTTCTTGATGCGCACTTAACCTTTATATAAAACTCTCTCTTATACATGAGTTTCTGTGGATTTGTTTCTCTAAAGTACCCAGACTAATACAGGGAGGCAGAGGGCAATATGGTGTCAGGGAAGGAGAAGAGGAGAAGCTGGGGGTAGGAAGAAAAGTTTCAATTCCTTGAATCCCTTTCCAAAGTCTTCCCTAACCGTGTACCAATAAACACACGACGAGAGTAGTAGATACTCTCCATGTCCTTTGTGTTGGTCTGCTCACTAGCATTTTGGGTTCTCTTGGCTGGATGGGGCTTAAGAATACTCTTCAGGGAAATGAGAATAGAGAAAGGGAAGCGACCACATTACTTGGTTCCAGGACATGGATGCTACATAAATACAAGACAGCATCAGAGGAGCTAATGATCTAGGGATTCAGAATACTGTGAACTCAGAAAAGATGGCTTGAACCCATCATCCAAGTTCTGTGTATCTCAGTCTGGACCAGAGCCAAGGGGAAAGCCCTGGCAGGAAAGAGCGACAAGGCCTGAGGGAGAGTAGGGAGCTGGGGAGAATTAGCCACTCAGCCAGCATTGTGCATGCATCCAGATGCGTCAGTCAGAGAGAAAAGGCGAGGCGTTTCACTTCTACTTCTTTTAATATGTCTCCTCACCAATGCTTCTTTCATTTATTTTTAATTTTGATAATTTTATTGGCATATCATTCTTATACCATACAATCCAATGACCTAAATACATCAAAGACATGTGCAATCATCGCCACAATCAATTTTAAAATGTTTTTTCATTCTTTTACCCATTACTATTAGGCCCCCCTGCCCCTCCAACCTCCTCTGCCATAACCCTAAGGAACTATTAATCTAGTTGCTGTCTCTCTGGATTGCTTATTGTCTGGATTATCTATTTATGTGAAGAAAAGCAGACAAAAGCTCCCAACAATGACAACAAAATTAAACACAGAAAAGCTTCATCGAAAAGAACCCAGATGATAATAGAAACTAGAATAAATTAAAAATGGATCAAAAGAGAAAAAAATGAGAGGATGTTAAAATGTAACCTACCTATATCTGCAGTCTATAGTTGCACGCATATGAAAGGAGCCCTGCTGGTGGGTAGTGGTTACCCTTGGGGTTGGGATCTGCATGGTTGGCAGTTTGAAACCACCAGCAGCTCCACAGGAGAAAGGCTGAGCTTTCTATTCCTGTGAACAGTTACAGTCTCAGAAATCCACAGGGAGTTGATGTGAGTCAGCATTGACTGAAGGGCAGTGAATTCGGTTTGGGTCCATAGAGATTATACATTGGGCTGCTAATTGAAAGATCAACAGGTTGAAACCCCAAGCCACTCTGTAGGAGAAAGAAGGGGCTTTCTATTCCTATAAAGATTAGTCTTGGAAACTCACAGGAGCAGTTCTACCCTGTTCTATAGGGTCTCCCTTTGAGTTGGCATTGACTCAGTGGCAGGTGCGTTTGGTTTGGTATCCCTGCAGTAATACACTCTCCAATGCACTCTGTCTGAGGACAGCGTCATTCACATCCCTAGTCAATGGTCTGAGCGAGTTCAGTGGAGGCTTAATTTGTTTTGAGGACTCTGTAAATAGATTTTGGGCTTTCACTGACATCCATGGCCTTCTGAAAACTGAGTGCTCAGAATTAAGCTCTAATACAATTCCTTCCTCTGATCTTGGATTTTGTTATTCATAGTCCTTGGATCACACAGGCTGGTGTTCTCCTTCCCTGTGGATCTAGTTGACACCTCGCTTAAATGGCTTCTTGTTTTAAGACAAGCTTTCAGGATCCTGGACACTATTCTTCCTGATACCTGGGCACCATCTGATTTCTTCAGCACACTTTTAGATATCACCCATATCTTCAGTCATGACGGCAAGTGTTGACAGGGCCACATCATAAGAACTAATCATTCTTAACTTAGGGCTTACAGTAAGTGCAAACTCAAAATCTATTCATGGATCCATGAATCTAGTCATATATATTATATATGTATTATATATATTCTCCTCATCCACTTTAGAGGCAGAATTATCAGCCTTTTGATAATTAGTTGAAGCAACTTTCATGAAATAGTTGGTAATTCTAATGATAGTATCATCAATCTAGACAATGGTATAGATTTTAAAGTACTATAGAAAAAAGAATATATATATGAGAAAGCTTTTTCGGTCAAGATACATGGGATGTTCACTTATACAGGTAATAAATTTAAATAACTTAACACTGTTTAGGGGAGTAATGATGGTTAGTTACCAGGCTAATTATAAAATAATTCTCATTCACTAAGGCCAAACTATTTTTGCAAGACTAAGGCATCACCAAAAATACCAAAGAAAGCATGAAAATAGCAAGTATACAGTAGTCTTAAGTTTCAAACCAGTGGACAATCTGAAAAGCAAGAAATGTGAAGAAAAGTCCATTGGCTTTCCAAACCATGACCTTGGGATTGTAGTCCTCTGCTTCTCCTCATATTAGGGTGCTTTGGTAAATAAGTGCTTCAGTGCCTTTAATCTGTGTTGGATAATTTTGTCAACTTGAAAATATATGAAAGTCTAGGGGTGGAATCTAACCTGTCACTCAGGTCACAGCCTGATACTGCCTCATTGAGGTGTGGTTTTCTTATAAAGGGGCGAGGGGGGATGGGAACCTTCCCTTCTCTCTCAACCCTTTGCTTTCCTGCTTGCTGGGGTTCTGCTACTGCCCCGGAGAGCTTCTGGAGTCCTGCCATATTTCCACCAATGTTGGAACCACACAACTCCGCCCCCACTGACTTGTGATCTTCCTGCATTCTGTATCATTGCATGTGGCTGCATGAGTCTGAAGACTAGTAGCTGATTTATGGGCTTGAGTTGTACTGGGATGGAATGCTTTCTTGATGTATAGTTACTTCTTGATATAAAGCTCTTTCTTATACATATATATCACTGGATTTATTTCTCTAAACCCAGACTAACACAATCTGCAGGTATTTTTAATATAAAGTCTGGTTACCCTAATGGGGTTTCTAAGTCACACAATTCTGATGTGGTCTATGAAGAATGCGTTACTCCTCAAAATTTAAAATCCAGGTAAGCTATAGCATGAAGCCAGGGTCATCTTAAGGATGGAAAAGAATCTCAGTCAAAAATGAATTATTAGAAAGATAATACTGGTTGGTTTCTCCCATTGAGAATCTATGTAAGTAATGTTAAGTATTTTCCATAAGAGCAGGATGTCTCTCCTTAGCATAGCCACCAAGAGAAGAGAAATGATTTTTTCAGAGACAGACATATCCATTCCCCACTGTGGTCATGAATTCCCTTTGTTCACTGAATACCATGCTAGGAAAGCCTATTAATTTGGAATGACCCTGGGACAATACCGTATTGCAAGAACTATTTGGTCTGGTTCTTCTTCCCAGTAAGTAAGAAGCTGACCCAGCTGAGATGAAATCTCTTCTGAAAACGTGTTTTTAAAGGTATAAATAAGGGAGTGAGAAATGGATGATCAACATTAGACAGATACTTCATTACTTTGGTTAGGAGACTGGATTAAATGATTACCTGTGCTGACAACAGAAAGTTTCTGTTTTCATAAAGATTCAGACTTGGAAACCCGCAGGGGCAATTCCACTCTGTTCCACTCAGTTCTTACAGGGTTGTCATGAGTTACAACAAACCAAGGGCAGAGATTGGGTTTTTAGTTTAGAACACATGCCTGTTTTTGTCTTGGTACTTCTCCTAATAGTAATGATCTCCTACAATGTTTGTCATTTTGGGATTAACTAGCTTGTTCTTGTTGTTGTAAGGTGCTGACAAGTTAGTTCCGACCTATAGCGACCCTATGCACAATAGACAAAAACACTGCTGGGTCCTGTGCCCTCCTCACCATGGGTCCTATCCTTGAGCCCACTGTTGCAGCCACTGGCTTATTTCATCTCATGGCGGGCTTCCCTCTTTTTGCCACTCCTCTACGTCACCAAGTATGACCTCCTTCTCTTAACAACAGGGCACTGGTCGAAGGGACTGGTGTCTCCTAACAACATGTCCAAGTATCTAAGGTAAAGTGTCAACATCTTTGCCTCTCAGGAGCATTCTGGATGTTTTTCTTCCAAGACAAAATGGTTTGTCCTTTGAACAGTCTATGGTACTTTCAATATTCTTCACAAACATAATTTAAATGCATCAGTCCTTCATTGGTCTTCCTTAATCAATATGTACTTTTCACATGCTTATGAAACAATTGAGAATACCATGACTTGGGCCAGGTGCGCCTCAGTCCTCAAAGTAACATTCTTGTTTTTAAATACTCTAAAGAGGTCTTGTGCAGCAGATTTACCTCATGCATCCTGTCTTTGGATCTCTTGACTTTTGCTTCCACGAGCATAGGTAGATCCAAGCAAGACAAAGTCCTTGACAACGTCAATCTTTTCTCCATTTATATTATATCTATTGGCCTACTTGTAAGGATGTTGTTCTTCTTTACCCTGAGTAGCTGGATTATATGAAGAAGAATGTGGCATCAGGATTGGAGGAAGGCTTCCAGCATCACAGAAACTCGCAATCCACCACACTACAACACACTGACAGACAATTGGTGCTTAACCAACTTAGCACAGCGTAATATTTTCCAGGCTTATCCATGTTGTGAGGTGCTTTGTAGTTTTATACACGTATTTTAAAGATGCATAGTATTCATTCCACTGTGTTTAGGTACCAACGTTTCCCTAACTATTATTCTGCTGATGGGGGTTGGGACTATTTCCAACTTCTTGCAATTGTAAATAGTGCTGCGATGAACAAGGGAGCGCACACTTCTACTCATGTTATTTCTTACATCTTCAGAGTATGTACCTAGCAAAGGTAGCGCTGGATCGTGTGGTATTTCTATTTGCAGTTGTTTAGGTTGTGCCACATTGGTTTCCACCACATTTGGCTTTCTACTTCTGTGAAGAATTCAATCTCTCTTCTTCAAAAGTATTTTAAAATCATTACCATGGGCTAACTCTAGACAATGCAACTGTCGACAGGTCCTTGTGCTTCAGGGAGATGGTAAAGATTCTCTACCATAACATGACAAGGTTGTCTCTAAGGTGAGCCAGAGGAACATTAAGATATTAGATGGTGCCTGGGTATCAGAAAGAAAGGCTAGCATCTGAGGCTTAAAGGCTCCCGCCCCCCAAACAAGCAGCCATCTAAGTGAGATGCAAACTAAACCCATATGAAAGAAGCACACCAACATCTGTGATGCAAGGATTCTAAATTATATCATCCAAATCAGAAGGAGGGAATACTACAAGAGCTTAAACTGTGAGATTCTGGTGTGCAGAAGGCTATGAGTGTCAGCGGAAACCCACAATACATTTCAAGGATCTACACGGGGAATAAGTCCCTGGTGACTTATTTTTATAACATAAGTCACTGGTGGCCATAATTGAGGGATGGAACAGACGAGTATTATAGAGGGGTATAATAGACTAAAATGATGAATCTGAATTAAATGGTTTAAACCATGCTGCTTGATCTCCCTTTTGATACACTTTGTATTTGATGTGGTTTTTAATATTTGCTATTTTTTCCACAGTGAGGTTTGTCTCTGTTGTATTTTGTCTTTTTTGGTAGCTTTCCTGCCTCTGTTGTCTATTGTCCTATGTTTTTCCGTATATGAACCCCAGGATGAATGAATCTACAGAGACATAACTGTAGGGAGGCAACGGAGAGCTGACATCCAGGAGTACAAGAAGAAAGGAAGGGTTTGAAACTTGTCGTGACCGTGTTTGCACAACACTGCTTGATAGGGTTAAATTACGGAATGGTTTGATGCCTGGATTAGGTTCTAATACAGTGGTTTGAAATGGGGGAGGGGGAAAGGTGACATTCTTACAGACTCTCAGGGGCAGTTCTGCCCTGCCCTGTAAGGGTGCTGTCAGTCAGCACTGACTCTATGACAATGCGTTTGGAGTATTTTTGACAGACGCACCAGCAGTTTGTGAAAGTTCCTATTTCTCTGCACCCTCTCCAGCATTCTTTATTTTCTCTATCTTTTAATTAAACTGTCATGGTTGGTGGAAGGTGACATCTCATCATTGCTTTCATTCACATCTCCTGGATGATTAATGAGCATTTTTTCATGCATTTATTATCCATGTGAATGTCATCTTTTCTGAGCTCTCTGCTCACGTCTTTGGCCACTTAGATGATTTGTTTTCTATTATTGAGGTCTTCAGCATTCTATAGATTATAGAGATTAGTCCTTTGTCCATTCTGTCCTTGCTAAAGATTGTTTCCCAGCAGCTCTCTTTTTATTCTTTGTTTTAGCTCTACTTATTTTTATAGACTACCTCTCTTCATTTTTAAAAAGCAGTTTTATTAGTACTTCATCCACAAGTCATACAATTCAATCATATCAGAAGAGTTGTATAATTTATCACCACATTAAATTCTTCCTTGTACTCATTGTTATTCATGTAATTGATTTTCTATTTGTGGCAAAAATATGCACAACAAAACATTTTTCCAATTCCACAACTTCGACATGCACAATTCAGTGCCACTCATTTTACTTTTCTCTTGTACAACCGTTATTTTTGTCCTTTTCCAAATTTTTATACCACCATTAACATAAACTCAAGGGCCCACTAAGAATTAGCTCTTTCTCCTTCATGTTTGGTAACCATTGATCATTTGGTTTCCTTCCTCCCTCCTTTCCTTCCTTCCTTCCTTCCTTCCTTCCTTCCTTCCTTCCTTCCTTCCTTCCTACTTTCTTTATTGAGTATCCATATATCCATACACTTCTATGATTAAATTGTTTTTTAAAAGAGTTGTATAATGGAACAAGTAAGAAATATTTGAGCCTAGAACAAATTCAGGTTGGGTCAAGAGGGAGGTCTGATCCACCATGATCAAGTTTACTATAATCTCTATAAAGCTCTCTGGGCCCCTTGCCTGTGGCTAGCAGGGATCTGCCAAAAGCTTAATCTGACTAGATACTCTGCAGATGGATTTTGGGGCCCCTCTGTCCTCCAAATCCTTCTACAAATGGGTGTTCATAATTTATGCTCTGATATTTTTCCCTTCATCATATTTGAATTTTGTTACTGTCATCTATTGATCACAGAGTCTGAATGCTTCTTTCATGTGAATGTAGTTGATGCCTCACTTAGATGGCTGCTTGTTTAAATACAAGCCTTTAAGACCCCAGACACTATTCCAATTGATAGCCGGGCACCAGCTGCTTTATTCACCAAAATTTTTCATGATGGTGAGTATCAAGGAGGACCATCTGTTTAGATTGGGCTAGAATTCAGTGGGAGCTCAGAATCCATCTGCTTGTCCATGGGTTATAAATGCACCCTGGCTTGCTTTGGCAGTCATATTATGACAAAAACAACCCCCCACAAAAACAACAATAAACCAAAACCAATAGACAAAAGGCAGAAAACCAAAGAAACCCAAAAGAAAAACATTGTCCTTCATCCCCCTGGGATACAAGGTGGTTGCATTGATAACATCAATAATTCTTTCAATGACAGAGAATTTAAGAAACTGTTGACATGAGCAGTTTATTGGAATATAGCCCAACTGCAAGCAGCAATCCTGAGCTGTTGCTTTGTACAGAATGATTTCTTAGATAACTGAGTTCTGTTTACCCTGAGCATGGGGATTAGTACTAGGGAAAACTTTCCTTCCCCCAAGGACTCAGTGACAGTGATCATAAAAAACAGAGAAAGATTTCAGTCTAAGAGAAAGCAGAGAATATAAAAAATTCTGTATAAATTCACATTGGGTCCAGAGGGAAACCAAATGTTTAGTTGTTATATTCCAAATTAAGTACAGTTGTTAAAATCCACTTCGCAATGCTCTTTGATACTAGGGCTGTTAATATTCCTTGTCTATGGAATTGTGTTGGGTTTTTAGATTGCTTTTGGAAGTATTGACATTTTCATTGTATTAATCCTTCTTATCCATGAGCATGGGCCTTTCTTCCTTTTGTGCATGTGTCTTGGTTTCTTGTAATAGAGCTTTATAGTTTTCTTTGTACCAGTTTTTTGTCTTACTGCTCAGGTTTATTTTTAGGTGTTTAATCTTTTGTGTGGCTATTATAAATGATATTTTGCTTGATTTTTTCAAAGATCTCTTCACTATTTATAGGCACCCAAAAGGTGCTTGTTACTCATACTCTGCCACTTTGCCAAATCTTTTAATTATTTTCAACAATATTTTTTAGTCTTTTGGCGATTTCTACATATAAAATCATATCATCTGCAAATAGCAAGTGTTTTACTTCTTTGCCTATTTGGATTCCTTTGATTTCTTTTTGTTGTGTAATGGTTCTGGCTAAGTCTTCCAGCACAGTATTGAATAAGAGTGCTGAAAAGAGCATCTTTTTTCTGCTTCCTGTCTACAGGAAAAATATTCTCAGTTTGTCTCTACTGAGTGAGATGTTGTTGCCCATTGGCTTTTTCATATATGGCATTTATTATGTAGAGAATGTCCCTCTATGCCTATTTTGTTTAGTGTTTCCTCCTCCTCTTCCTCCTCCTCCTCCTCCTCCTTCTTCTTCTTTGTCATCGACATCTTCTTCTTCAGGAATGGGTATTGGGTATTGCCAAATGGCTTTTTGGCTTTGATTTATATGATCATGTGGTTCTTATTTTCCTGTGTTGTTTATGTGTGGACTACATTGATTATTTTTCTAATATTGAACCATCCTTGTATATTCTGTATGAATCCCACCTGATGATTTACCCACCTGATGATATATACCCAATATATATATATTGGACAGGGCTTTGTTGAAAAAATTTTGCATCTATGTTCATAAAGAAAATCAGTCTGTAATTTTCGACACTTGTGGTTTATTTGCCTGTTTTCAGTATCAGGGTTGTTTTCTCTTCATTAAATGCGTTTGGGAGTTGCCGGTCCTTTTCTATATTCTGGAATCATTTATATAGAACCGGTGACAGCTCTTTTCTGAATTCTTGATATATTTCCCCTGTAAAGTCATGCAGTCCTGGACTTTTCTTGGTTGGAAGCTTTTTAATGATTTACTCCATTTATTATTATTAATTTGTTATGTGTCTGTTGAGGTTTTCTACATCCATATTTATTCATTTGGAAAGATGGTGTGTTTTCATAAACTTCCTTTTCATCTAGATTTTTCAAACTTGTTGAAGTACAGTTTTTCACATTTTTAATAGTATGTTCATATTTTATTCCATATGGTTCTGTTGTGATGTTACCCTTTTATTTTTTTAATGTCACCCTTTTCACCTATAATTATAGATATTTGCATCTTCTCATTTTTTCCCCTTTCTTTACAATTGGGAGGTAGTTTGTAAATTTTTTAGTCCTTTCAAAGAGCCAACTTCTTGTCTTGATGATTTTCTTCATTGTTTTCCTTCTTTCCAGTTCATCTATTTTTGCTCTAATCTTTATGGTTTCTCTTCTTCTACAGCAGTGGTTCTCAACCTTCCTCATGCCACAGCCCTTTAATACTGTTTCTCATGTTGTGGTGACCCCCCCAACCATAACATTATTTTCGTTGCTATTTCATAACTGTAATTTTCTAGTCATGAATAGTAATGTAAATATCTGCTATGTAGGATGTACTTTCATTGTTACAAATTGAACATAATTAAACATAAAGCATAGTGATGAATCACAAAACAATATGTAATTTTATATTGTGAAATATTTATGTGTTTTCCAATGCTCTTAGGTGACCCCTGTGAAAGGGTCATTCAACCCCCCAAATGATTGTGACCCACAGGCTGAGAAATGCTGTTCTACAGGTTTAGGTTTTATTTTCTTTGCTTGTGTTCTAATTGTTAAAACTGTGGTGTTAAGGCATTGTTTTAATGTTCTTCTCTTTTCCCCACATATGTACTGATTGCTAAAATTGTCCTCTGATAACTGCTTTTGCTATATCCTGTCCTGATATATTGTGTTCTCATTTATATTAAAGAATTTAAGATTGACATCCTTTATTTGATCTATTAGCCAATCATTTTTAAATACTATATTCAATTTCCATGCACTTGACATTTTGCCTTTGTTAATTCTGTTGGTTTGTAGTTTTATACCATTGTAGTTGTAGCATTTATCGGTTGTGCAATCTCAATGTTTTACAATTTATTAAGGTTTGCTTTATGGCTTACCATGTGATCTATTGTGGAGAATGTTCCAATTGCACTTGAGAAAACATATATTGGCCTGTTGTTTGATGGAGTGCTGTGTATATTTGCCATTTAATTTGGTTGATTCTTTTGTGTTTTCATTGAGTTTCTCTCCTGATCTGTATTTTCATGAGAGTGGCGTATTGAAGTCTCCTACTATTGTGGCCACGATATTTCTTTCTTCAGCTCTGTGAGAATGTGATTAATGTATTTTGTGGGGCTTCCAGAAGGTATATATGTTTAATATGGTTATATCATTTTGTTCTATTGTTCCTTTACTCCTTATCTAGTGTCCTTTGTGTGTGTCTCATAATGCTTTTTGCCTTCAAGTCTATTTTAACAGAGCTTAATGTTGTCGTTCCTGATATTTTGTTGGCTGTGATTAGCTTTGTAAACTATTTTCCATCCTTTGATTTTAAATTTATTTTTGTTCTTGTGTTAAAGTGTGTCTGTTGTAGGCAGCATATAGATAGGTCTTGTTTTCTAATGCAGTCTGCTACTCTCTGTCTCTTGATATGTGAATTTAATCCATTAATATTCTGTGTCCTTATTGATATATGCATGATTGTTTCTCTCATTTTGCTATGGTTTTATTGGTCCTACATAGGTAAGAAAAGCAGGGTCAGGATTCAGATACCTGCCTCTCTGAATTCAGAGCCTATAGTTCTACAACAAAATGTCTTGGTCCTCTGTCATTCTTTATGTTTGCTATGTTTGAGCTCATTATTACAGTCACTGTGCCAATCCATCTTGTAGAGCATCTTCCTCTTCTTTTTTTTTTTTTTGGTCCCTCTAATTTACCAAGCATGATGTCGTTTTCCAAGGAATGGTCTCTCCTGATAACACCTCCAGAGTACATGATACAAAGTGTCACCATTTTTGCTTCTACTCTTCCAAGATAGATGTTTGCCCTTTTGGCAGCCCATGGTACTTTCAATACTCTTCACCAGCACCATAATTCAACTGTATCGATTCTTCTTCACTCTTCTTATTCCATGTCCAACTTTTGCATGCAGTATGAGGGGATTAAAAATACTATGGTCCCTTCGTACAGAATATTTGTAAAATGAGATAATAGCTGAGCCCAGTGGGTTCTCAGCATTTAATATTACAAAGTCATCTTAATTCAAACCACCTATTCATGTTGATATTATCAAGAAGCCAAATGCTGACTCTTATTCCGTGCTTAAATTATCTTCCCTTGGAGCTGGAAGGAAGGAGCCTTGCACGGTAAGTAGAGTAGCTAGTGCTCCCATAGTGCTCAGCTGTGGGCTACCTGATTTAAAATGGACTAAAACTGGACTTCTCTCCCAATTACACTAAAATTAACTTTCTACCACTACTAAAATTCCTCCTTAAAATTTTATTGCTTCCAACTACTTGTCCCTTAAAAAATATATGACAGAGAATAAAACAAATGGTAACAGTTATAAATTCATGTGTGTAAAAAAATCGCAAACAGCTAATTATGCTGAATTTAATAGCTTATATTTTCCAATAATTTTATTTAGATATAATTCACATATCATACACTTCCCTAATTCAGTCACATTTAAAGGTTTGTATTGACATCACCACCATCAGTTCTAGTATATCCTCCCCTCTCCTGTATTCATTATTTGATCCCTAATCCCCCTCAACCTCCTCCCACAACTCTGATAATCTGATAGTTTATTTTATTTTTTTCTAATTTATTATTTATTTATTTATTTCTGATAGTTTATTTTTATGTACAGATCTGGTTGGGATTATAATAGCTACTTAGAACATGTTAATAGTTTAATTCCTAGATCAAATAATGAAATTAAATTTTTGTAATGGCAGGCAGCCTGCTGAAATTAGAAGAACACAGACTTTGGAGCTGACACATGGCACGGAGAGACCCAGTTTCACAATATTCCCAGCTCTGTGGATCGAAGCAAGTCAATAGACCTCCCTCTAAGTATCAACTGCCCTACGGGACAATAGGGACATAACGCGTCCACTTTGTCAAGTTGTTACGAGTGGTGATGGAAACACTTGAACACAAGCATGTAGTCAATGGCATCATCACCATCCAAAGAGAAAACTGTTCTACAATTTTACGGTCTTTGCTACTTGAACAAATTTGAGAACTCTACCACTTTAAATTTTTCTCTGTCTTTATTTAGGCAGATTGTCTGACACTATGAGGCAGAATCTTTTTTGTGGTTCTTTCTTTTAATAAAGACCTCTAAGAAAAGGGCTGCCTGAATGGACTAAGAAAGTGAAATCAATATTGTCCTCACTTTTCTTCATTGTATGCTGACAGCATCAGCAGCAACCAGCCTATTGTTGATTGAATGATGTAAAATATGTGTTATGAAGCCTAATTTCCATACCAGTGCTTATAATCACATTTGGGAGTGATTTGTCTGTTCTGTTAATAAGGCTAGCTTAGAGTGTGTTATGAATCAATCTCTTGGTATCTGTCTTTACCCATCTGGAGCCAGGAGAGCTGGAAAAAGATAGATTCAACACTACAGGGAGATCATCAAGGAACCAGGGAACAAGATGAAGGGAAAGGACCTCTTTCCAGAGCCAATACAGGGAAAAAGCCTTCCCTTAGAAACTGCTTTCTGACTTCAGATTTCTAGTCTCCTAAATTATTGGAAATGCATTTCTTTTGGTTAAAGCCACTTGCTAGTAGAACGTATATGATCGTAGCACTGGCTAACTAAGATATACTCATCCTCGCCATCCTTGATACCATTCCATAGGTTAGTAGAGGTTAGGCTATACGATGGTAACAAATAGCATATCAACTTCTCCGTGGCTTCTTAGAATAAGACAATTCTTTCTACCCCCACAAAGAGTTAACGTCTTAGAGACCCACTGGGGCAGTTCTACCCTGTCCTATCGGGTCACTATGAGTTGGAATCAAAGCAATTGGCAGGGAGTCTCAGAATAAAAACATTCTTTTCATCCATTCCATATGACTAGTGTGGGTTGACAGGGGTTTTGTTTTTCATAGACACTCACATACTCAGGGTGACTGAAACTCTACTTTGGCTTTTTTTCTTCTTAAGATTCCCAACAAAAATAAAAATAAGAAGAGAAGGAAGCAAACTGTGCACTGATTTTGAATAGGTTACCCAAAGTATACTTCTTACCCATGCTCATCTATCCATCATTTCTACCCATATTCACAAGCCAAAGCCAGTCACATGCCCTCCTTAACCTGTCAAAACGATGGCTATGTGCCAGTCACCCTGTGTTTGAACACACACACACACACACACACACACACACACACACACACACACACCCCAGTGGATAAGCAGCTCTAGAATATCACAGGCAGCAGCACCAGCCAGTGAGTCTCTGTATTGTCCATTATGTCTGTGACCATCACTGAATAATACAAAGAGCATTAGGCCTGATTGCTAATGTGCATAAACATCCATCCTGTTCAGGATGCACAAGGGGCTTGCACACAGATACATCAGTGCCTAACACATGGTTGTTGCTTTACCACTCGAAAGGGAACAGGAAAATGCAGCAATGAAGAGATGGACTATATCTAGACATATCCCATGTATGCCTATTGACCTGGTCTACAGAGACTAGAGGTGAGGGAGAAGAGGAAGTGCTTGCTGGGGCGAAGTTTAAAGTATTTTGTGTATCCTATGTCTAAGGGAATAACCTAGCTCTGAATAGTGGCTACAGGTCAGTTGGCCAGAACCAAACTGGAAGAAGGGATATATGGTGACCCTGTGATCTGGTGTAAATGGCTCACTCTGATGACTCTCCCTGGAATTCACTTTCCTTATGAATGCAGGTCCAATTGAAATGAAGATTCTTCAAGTTCAAGAGCTTACTTGTCTCTTCAGAGGTCTGGGTTTATAGAGATGGCAATATAGAAATTGGGTATCCAAAATGAGCTAAATAAAGGAATGATAAAGTGACTAACTTACAAGGTTTCCTGAAAATCTCCAATGAGTGTGACAAGGGAGCATCTTCACGGAATAATTTCCTCTTTTCCTGATGGGTTCGGGGAAGCGAGGGTGGGGAAATGTTGATCAGATTTTATGTGATTGTCAATAAAGTTAATGGTGAGTGTAAAGATTGTGATCATAGAAGTTAATTCTTCAAGTATGAATGGGTTAATGGCTAGAAGGGATGGCTGGCCTGAGGTGTAGTCATTTAATAAGGTTGACCTTTCTAGTTTTAATTCCTTATGCAATGTATTATGATTCTGGATTCTATGCCTGTGGCTATGACCTCATTTTGGAAGGAATTCTCTGCTATACAAAGGGACAGGATTAAGGTGAGATTAAACCCTGACCTCAGTAGAGGGTATGAACCAAGTCATACCCGTTGTTTCTTTCGGGTTGTGGTCTGCCAAATGCTAAAACCCACGCCTCCGTCAAAGCCACTGTATAAGAGCCATCCTGGACACATGGAGAAATCCCAGAGTTCTCAGAAGAAGAGGATATTCAAGATATCTGATGAAGCAGAGGCCGAGAGACTAGCTGCACAGACTATAAGACAGAACAAACAGAACAAAGGAACCAGGATGCAACCAGAACTGAGGCAATACAACCACGAGGCAGAACAGAGGAACAATGCCAAGCCTATGGGGCAGTAAGGCAGAGTGACAGGCTGGCTTCCTAGTCCCTGGAGGCAAAGACCGAGGGGTCATGTGGCTGAGAGGCTGAGAACTGAAGAGAGACTTGGCTACTGGCTGAGAAAAGCTGTTTCTCTGAACCAGTGACTGTATCTATGTAGTCCATGGGTCCTGATTAGTGGTACCATGTTAACTTCTTTAATAAACCCTGATAATTACAAATATTGGCTGTGATTTCTGGGTGATTATTTCAATGAACTATAGAACTTCGAGGAAAAGCGAAGAGTGAGTATGAGACAGACACAGACCTTTCTGTCCTTGAAGACGGCTGTAATGATGATTTTCTCCAAGCCAGATGTAACTGTGGAATTACTCTAACTCAGCAGTTCTCAACCTGTGGCTCACGACCCCTCTGGCGGTCAAATAACCCTTTCACAGGGCTCACCTGATCTATAACAGCAACAAAATTACAGTGATGAAGTAGCAATGAAAATAATGTTATGGTTTTGGGGTCACCACAACATGAGGAACTGTATTAAAGGGTCGTGACATTAGGAAGATTGAGAACCACTGCTCTAACTGAATTAAGACATCTAACTACAATGAGGCTTATTGGACACCTCTGTGCTAGGAGTCAAGTGGAGCTACTTACTAGACAGAGACAAGGTGGGTGTAGTTACTATAATGGACAGCAGAGTCATAATCTGATTCATAAAGACTAATGACTTTGATTAGTTATGGTATCCCTAGGGGTGAAGGATTTGGGAAATCTAGTATATATACTTATGCTATGTTATTATTTACTCTGCAAGAAACTTGATTACATTTCCTTCTATAAGATGTCATAAATTATGCTGATTGGAATGAGTATGGAAGAGGTATCAATGAATCTAGACTTACTGATAATACAGTTGTATATAAGACGGTAGTTAATTCCCCCAACAAAAATTCAAGCACTTTACACCTCAGTTAAATTCCTAGGAGCTTTGAGATATGAGACATGTCAAAGGATTTCTACAACTAAAAAGGAGTACAATGCCTGGTGAACCTCTTTGGCATATGGAAGCACCATATTCTTAATTTTGGTGCGCCTATATATCAAGAGATTCAAAAGTTATTAGTTTTGAGTGACGCTCACAGTAAATCAAGGATCTGCAATGGATTCACGCGTCCTTGAAAGCCATCTTTCCACGCAGGCCATATGATTCTGCTGACCTTATAGTGAATGAAGTGTCACTGGCAGATTGAAATGCTGTTTGGAGTTTTTGACACCAGTAAAGCCCTGCCATCACCTGTCGATAATTACTCTCTTTTGAGAAACAGCTTTTGACTTGTAAATGGATCATAGCAGAGATTGAATACCTAACCATTGGTCACCATGTCTCTTTGCAGCCCGAGCTGCCAATCATGAACTGGTTATGGTATGATTAACTATCATAGAATTGGATGTGCCCAGTAGCACTCTGTAATTCAATGGAAATGGTATATCTAAGATAGGGCTTGAAGGTAAAAGTAAATTACAGGAGAAATTGGCCCAAATTGTGTTGGTGTCCACTTCTGTCCTATGACCTTCCCTTTCTCAGTATTCACCTGTGGTCTCATGCGCAGTTCCTTATGGTTTTTTGATAAAGGAAGAGAAAACTCATGCCTGATTTCCACATAGGTGTGTGCAACATGCAGGCACCTCTTGGAAGTGGGTAGAAGGAGCACTGTAGCCCCTCTGGGGAACCTCCCTAGAAGACACTGCTGAAGGATGTAGGACAGTGTGAACGCTGTCTGACTGCCTCTGCCTTCACCAGGAGGGAAGCAAATCAACCTGAACAGCAGCTCGAGGCCAATTCCTGTGGGATCATGCCTGTAATCCTCCAACTTTGTTTACCAATTTTGATAAACTGGCTTCAACAGCCACACAAAGCATACAGATTGCACACACGGTTATGGTGTTTATTAAAGAAGTAATCAGATTACAATTCATGATCAGAAATGCTCAGGCTACAATTCTTTGGTTAGGACCACCCTCTTAGGCATTATTATAGGCGGATCTCTTTCTGGTCTCCAGCCTCTCATTTATGTGGCCCCTTGGCTACTGTCCAGTTCAGGCAATATTACAGTGCTCATTTAGTCCTGCTAATCAATGCCTAAAGTGCACTTCATTCCACCAAAAACCTCAGACCAAAGAAGTTCTGCTATAGTTCTGTGGTTTGTCAAACCTTGTTTTCCAAACAAAGACCTGGTAGGCACTCTACGCCACAATGTGGTCATTTGCCTGGGTACTTAGCTTTCTTGTTCCATGGGGTGGGAAACCCGTCATCTTTCTCCTGTTTCTGGTGCTGCTGCCTCTGCTGCTGCTGCTGCTGCTCTACCATTTCTCTGGTATCACAGCTCTTTGTCTCTTGGATTGAGGAGGTTCAAAATGCAAGGGATTTCAAGGTGCAAAGTGTACATTCCACTCCTACCTCTCCTTTTTTTTAATTTAAAGAAATTATTTTATTGGGGGCTCTTACAGCTCTTATAACAATCTATACATCAGTTGTATCAAGCACATTTGTACATATGTTGCCATCATCATTTCCAAAACATTTTCTTTCTACTTGAGCCTTTGGTATCAACAGCTCCCCCTCCCCCCTTCACCCTTTCACACTCATGAACCTTGATAATTTATAAATTATTTTTATTTTCATATTTTACACCATCTGTTGTCTCACTTCACCCAAGTCTCTGTTGTTTGTCTCCCAGGGGGTAGAGGAGGCTGGTTTACGTAGATCCTTGTGATCCCTTACCCTTTCTCCTCCTTCTCCCCACTTCTTCCCTCTATCCTCGTGGCATTGCTACTCTCAATATTGGTCCTGAGGGCTTCATCTGTCCTGGATTCTGTGCATCAAGACCTCTTATCTGTAGCAGTGTACATGCTCCTGACTAGCCAGGTTTGTAAACTAGAACTGGGGTCATGATAGTTGGGGGATGGGGGAAAAAGCATTAAAGAACTACAGGAATGTTGTGTGCTTGGTCGGCGCTATACTGAACCCTGGCTGGCTTGTTCCTTCATTGTGACCCTTCTGTGAGGAGATGTCCAATTGTCTACAGAGGAGCTTTGGGTCTCTATTCTGAACCCCCTCATTCACATCAAAATGATTGTTTGGGTTGGGGTTCTGATGCCTGATACCTGATCTCGTTGATACCTTGTGATCACACGGGTTGGTCGGCTTCTTCCATGTGGGCTTTGTTGCTTCCCTGCTAGATGGCTGCTTGTTTGCCTTTAAGCCTTTAAGACCCCAGAGGCTATATTTTTTGATAGCTGGGTACCATCTAGTTCATCTTTCTTGATGGCCATGAGATCCTTCCCCTTCATCACTGCTTCTAAGATGCCTCATTTAAAAGTTGGCAGGATGACAAGGCACCATTCTATAGGTAATAGTTTTAAAGGCCTCGTTTGCATGGCCCTTCCTCCCACATGGGTATCATATACCTTATTTATGTTAGTAACAATCTATCAAATCACCTTGACTGGCCACACATACCTTACATTTGCACAATCCTACCTAATCATTTGGTGGAAATTGCAAAGACTATGGCTAGAAGAGTCAAATAAGGTAATTCACTGTAACACAGAAATAAATGATTTTAATTGGTAGAATTTCAATTGGTGTATTTGATTGATAATTTTGCTTGGAAGGAGAGATGACCAGATATCTATTGTATATTGATTCACGGACTCTAACCAATGGCTTGGCTGGATGTCAAGGATTTGAAAGAAATCTGATTGGAAAATTAGTGGCAAGAAGTATAAAGAGGATGTATGAATTTTTCATGTTCTGTGGAAAACAGCTATCCTCTACCCCATTCATTCCTAATATTAATCATTCATAAACAAAGTGACCATAGTGGAAGAGATAAGGGACTCAGAAACATATACTTCTACTCCCCAACAATGACTTGACTATTGCCACTGCTCAGTGTCCAGACTATCAGCAATAGAAACCAACACCAAGTCACATATATGAAATCACTCCTCAGAGCAACCTGTGGCACCTTGATTACATAGCACTGGCTCCATGATGTAAAGGGCAACATCCTGTTAGTACTAGAATAGACCCTTGCTCTAGATATGTATTTGTTACACCTAATGCCTACAGTCCTCTGCATATCCAGGTGGTCTCTCATCCAAGTATTAACTAGGTTTGCCTGCTGTGTGTTGCTGTGATGCTGGAAGCTATGTCACTGGTATCTGAAATGTCAGTAGGGTCAGCTGAAGTGATGAGGTTTCGGCAGAGCATCCAGACTAAGAACAGACTATACAGAAGGAATGAGTTACTCACTTTGGAGGAAATAGCCACCAAAAACCTTATGCAAACAATCAAAACATTATCAGATTACTGGAGGCCTAATGAATGGAAGCAGAACAGTGCTGGAGATAGTGCCCGAGGATGGGTCCTTTGGGATAGAAGACACTCAGTGTGTGACTGACTAGAAGCTGCTTTCTCAAAGTAGAGTGGACCATGGTGATGTGAATGGAGTGGGGCCCATGGGAGTGGAGTCTTTGGGATCATCATTTGTTGATAGGCACCATTCAAGGTAAGAAGATAAAAGCTTCCAAAATCTACTAATAACAGTAACTTGGAATGTATGAAGTATGAAACTTGGAAAATTGGCTGTTGTCAAAAATTAAATAGAATGCTTTCAGATCGATATCCTATTACTGAGCTGAAATGGAGTGTTAATGGACATTTGAGTCTTAAAATCATATGGTTTACTATGCTGTGAATGACACTATAAGATGAATGGCATGGCTTTAATTCTTAGAAAAGACCTTTCAAGATTTATTCTGAAGCATGATGCAGTCTGTGATAGGATTATATCTATCTGCCTTCAAGGAAATCCAATCAATGCAACTATTATTCAAATTGATGCATCAACCACTGAAGCTAGTGATGAAGTTGCAGGAATGCACTAACATCTTCCGTCTAAAACTGATCAAACATGCAACCAAGAGGCACTGGTAATTATTGGAGATTGGCATGCAAAAGTTGGAAACAAATAAGAAAAGGAGTCAAACAATATGGTCTTGGTGATAGAAATGAAACTGAAGATCATATGATAAATCTGCAAGATCAATGACCTATTTATAGCAAATAACATTTTTTCAACAACACAAAAGGTGACTATACACATGGACTTCTCCAGATGGAATACACAGACATCAAATGGGCTACATCTTTGAGAAGAGATGATGGCAAAGGTCAATATCAGCATCTACAATTAGTCCAGGGGTCGATTGTGGACCAGTCTATTAGTTGCTCATATGTAAGTTCAGGTTGAAGCTGAAAAAAACTAAGACAAGTCCATGGAGGCCAAAATATTATCTTGAGTCTATTACACCTGAATTTTGAGAACACCTCAAGGGTAGATTCGGTACATTGAACACTAATGACAAGACTTGATGAGCTGTGATCGGACATCAAGAACAGCATTCATGGAGAATAAAGATCATTAAAAAGACAAGAAAGAAAGAGAAGATCAAACTGGATGTCAGAAGAGATTCTGAAACTTGCTCTTAAGCATAGAGTAACTAAAGTAAGGGGAAGAAAAGAGGAAGTCAGGGAACTGAATAGAAAATTGCAAAGGGCAGCTGAAAAATGCAAAGTCAAATATTATAAAGAAATATACAAAACTCCATTAGAGAACCAAAAAGGAAGAACACATCCAGCATATCTGGAACTGAAAGAACTCAAGCAAATATTTAAGCCTTGAGATGCAATATTGAAATATTCCATGGGAAAATATTGAATGACACAAGAAGCATCAAAGCATATGCAAATAATATACAGAATCATGGAACCAAAAAGAACTAGTCGACATTCAACCCTTTCAGGAGGTAGAACAATATCATTGATAATACATGCAAGTAAAATTTTGCTGAAACTCACCCAACAATAGTTGCAGCAGTACATTGACAGTGAGCTGCCAGAAGTTCAGCTGAATTCAGAAGAGGACACGGAACAAGGGATTTCGTTGCTGATGTCAGGTGGATCTTAACTGAAAGCAAAAATACCAGAAAGATAATTACTCATGTCAAAAGAATGCACGACAAGCTAGGGTATACGGTTTTCGGCTGCCATGTGGCTATTTCGCCAGGATATGAGTTTTATCAATGGTGTCTGCTGGTGTCCCACGTTACCAATTTTAAAATCTGGTAACCTTCCATGTACAAATTCTACATCATTCTCAAAACATTTTCTTTCTACTTGAGCCCTTGGTACCAGATCCTCATTTTCCCCCTCCCTCCTTAAGATCCCTTGATAATTTATAGATTATTATTTTCTCATGTCTTACACCATCCAATGTCTCCCTTCATCTACTTTTCTGTTGTCCGTCTCCCAGGGAGGATGTTATATGTAGACCACTGTGAACAGTTCCCCCTTTCTCCACCACCTTTCCCTTCCCCTTCTGGTATGGAGACTCTCATTATTGGTCCTGAGGGAGTTTTCTGTCCTGGATTCTCCATGTTTCCAGCTCTTATCTGTACCATCCTCTGGTCTAGCCAGATTTGTAAGGTAGAATTGGGACCATGATAGTTTGGGAGTAGGGGAGGAGGAAGCATTAAATAGACGAAAGTTGTAGGTTTCATCAGTGCTATACTGCACCCTGACTGGTGTCTCCTTCCTCTGACCTTCTGTAAGAGGATGTCCAATTGGTTACAGATGGGATTTGGGTCTTCACTCCACACACCCCCTTCATTCACTATCGCTGCCTTATGATCACACTGGCTGGTGTGCTTTTTCCATGTGGGCTTTGTTGCTTCTTAGCTAGATGACTGCTTGTTTATCTTCAAGTCTTTAAAATTCCAGACACTATATCTTTTGAAAGCTGGGCACCATCAGCTTTCTACACCACATTTACTTATGCACCCATTCCCTCTTCAGCGATCATGTTGGGAAGGTGAGACTCAAGGAATGCCAGTTTAATAGAACAAAGTATTCTTGCATTGAGAGAGTACTTGAGTGGAGGCCCAATGTCCATAAGCTACTTTAGTACTAAACCTATAAATATATGCACATGGATCTATTTCCCCATTGATAAAGCACTTTCTTATACACATATAAGTGTCTATGAATTTGTTTTTCTAGTCTATCCACACTACATGCTTAGTAACATGGAGAGGTGATCAACAAGAGGAAGGCTCTCAGTGAGATGGATTGACTCTGGCTGAAACAATGGGTTTAAGCATAAGAACAATTGTGAGGATGGAGGAGAACAGGGAAGTGTGTCTTTCTGTTGTGCATGAGGTCACTATGGGTTTGGAACTGACTATGATGCTTAACAATAACCTAGATGTTCTGGCTAAACTTGCTCTTTCTCTTCTGTCCTGCATCAGACATGTCAAACTTTACCTGCCAGTTCTTGGGAGGTGAGCCAGAAGTCTGCTGATTTTAGGATTTCCCAGCTTTCCTGGGCCTGTCAGACAGCAGCCTACCACCTGCCCTGCCAATTTAGAGTTTGTGAGTCGCTGCAGCCACACAAATCAGAAGCCTCCAGAGAAGCACATGACCAATGGACTTGGGACTTACCAACTTTTGCCACTGTGGGAAGATTTCTGTAGAATAAGTCTCTCTCTCTGTTATATATATATATATATATATATATATATATATATATATATATATATATATATATATATATATATATATATATATATATATTTCACTGCTTTTTCTTCTTTAGAAAACCCAGCTAAAGATAGATAATTGTCTCCCATGACAAACAAATGAAATGTTCCTATCATCATTACTTCTAGTGCTTAAAAAATGAAATCACCTAAACATTCATCAATAACAGAATGGATGATTTAATTGTGCTATGTTAACAGAATGGCATTTTATGGAGCAATGAAAATGTTGCTGGATATCATAAGATGGATTAATTTTATAATCAAAATGTTGCACAAAATAAACCAGAAACAAAAGTTGATGTACTGTTTGGTTTCATTGAAATTCAAAATTCAAAGCTGTGTGTACATTGGAGTGTGATGGTGAATTTATTCAAAATCACTTCAAGCTTTCAGTGAAACCTGGTTTTCCATGGTAGCAATTTAATGACTCAATCACAATTTTCCTTATTTAGCACCTACTAAACATAGTCCTCTGAAGAGGGGAAAACAACCAAACAAGACAAAGCAAAACAAAAATGGCCTGAATAGCCGAGAGAGACTTCCTTCACCAAGTCTCATACGGAAGGTCTAATCTTCGTGGGTCCTAATCAGTCTGAACTCCATCTAACAGCTCTCCCCCTGGTTTATAGACTTGAAAATCGCTTGGTTTGTTAGTTTTTTTACATTACAGCAGAAGAAAGAAAAATGAATATTAAGTACACTTAGGGCTTATCAAGAGCATCTCACGAGAGTCCCATTTTTAAGTCTCTTAGAAAGATACATACATAATGCTAGAGATCTATAAAATAACCAACAATACAGGATCATAAAAATTGTGTTGTATTTTAAATGCTTACATTTCAGAAATTCATGCTTTAAACAGCCCCCCGGAAACACAATGACTGCATAGATGATTTGATTTAAAATACAATTTAAACACATCAACATCCATGACCCAAGGATTGTAAATCATATCATCCAAAGCCGAAGGAAGGAATAGTACCAGAGCTTAAATTGTGAGATTCTGGTTTGTAGAAGGCTGTGCGTGACAGTGGAAGCCCAAGATACGTTTATGACATCTACACCGGAAATAAGCCTCCGGTGATTTCCCTCTAACCGTAACTCAGGGATGGGAATAAATTGGTACCAAACAGACAGGATTGGAGAGATGTCTATAGTAGACTAAAATAATGAACATGATTGGGACCCTGTCACTTGAGCTCTCCTCTGATACACTTTGAACCAGATCTGGTTTCAATATTTTCTGTGGGTTTTTTTCCATATTGAGGTTGATCGCTAATGTAGTTTGTCATTGTGGGTACCTTCTTGAAGCTCTATTATGTGTTTGTTTTTCAGTATACAAAACCCAGGATTGACGAACCTATAGAGAAAACAACTACTAACAGTGGTTCTCAACCTTCCTAATGTCGTGACCCTTTCATACAGTTCCTCATGTTGTGGTGACCCCCAATCATAAAATTATTTTCGTTGCTACTTCATAACTGTCATTGTGCTTCTGGTATGAATCAGGTGACCCCTGTGAAAAGGTTGTTCAACAAGCCCAAAGGGGTCACGACCCACAGGTTGAGAACCACTGCATGGAGGGTATGGTGGGGGAGGTGTGTGTTTGTGGGGGAGTGGGAGTTCAAGGAGTTCAAGAGTTCAATGTTCAGAAACTGATTATGGTAGCAATTGTACAACACTGCTTGCTATGATTAAACTATGGAATGATATGACTGGATTAGCTCTTAATAAAAGAGTTGGGGAAAATATTATTAAATGCCTAGATTTGACCATCTTCTTGAAGCTAAGGCCAAGGCTGACTAACTCTTCCTACCACTCACTAGTTCTCCTATCCCCATTGCTAGGCTCTACGTGAACTAGTACTTCTAAAACTAGTAACTATGTTATGTGAGCAGTATTGTTTCTATTTCAGTGTTGAGTAAAATAAAGGTTTAGTTGATCCCCTGATCTCCTTGTACTTTTTTCCAGGCTCCACATGAAGCAAGGGACCTGGCCCAAACCCCAGCCCTTCCCAGGAATAATATTTCTTGACACAACAGGGTGGATATGCACATCATAGGCCGGGCTTCACTTCGCTGACTCAGAGAAGCAGAATGTAATCTCGTATTTAGAAGGTGAAACAAGGTCGCGCTGACTAAAGGACACCTCTTTTTCTAGTTCCTCCTAAGAGGTCTCATTTGATTAGTGGTTCTTTTAATTCAGGAAGGTGGCGGCTTTGGAACTCAGTTCAGTTTTTTTTTTTCCTTTATCTTAAAAAAAAAAAAAAAAAAAGCCCCTATGCTGTAAATTCTGAAGGGTTCCGTCCATACTGGGAGTTGAGGCTCACATCTAACAAGGACTTTGGACAGATTTTTTCACTTCTCTGAGTTCAGCGCATGTGCTTTGTCTCTATCACATCTGAGAAACTCTGAACAAACTAAACCCACATTCCTTTTAAGTAAGATAGCAAATTTGAAATGATGGAAACAGTTGGCAACAAATGTACTAAAATATTTTGAAAATCATTTGTATTTGAAGGAACAAGATAGAGGGTGAGGCTTGCAAAACTGATCTACTTGATTGATTTTAATTGTGATAATAAAATTCCTGAGCTTTTCCCTATGTGTATTTCTTTGTTATTTAAGGAGCAGTTACTAAAGAGGGAGAACATGCCCATGTCTTGCCCTTTTTTCTTATGGAACACAGGTGGCATTGTGGTTATGTGTTGAGCTGATAACTGCAAGGTCAGCAGTTCAAAACCACAAGCTACTCTGAAGAAAGATGAGGCTTTTTATTCCAACAAAAAGATACAATTTAGAAGACCCACAGGTATAGTTCTCCATTGTCTTACAGGGTCACTATGAGTTGTAATCAACTTGACAGCAGTAACTTTGTTTTATGGTTTTGCTTTGTTTTTAACCTCTTTTTCCTAAAATCATATCCCTCTAAGATCTTGGCCAAGCATAACTTACACTTTGACCTCTAATTCTGGTCTAGGCCCAAACGTTACTCATTTCACTATCAGACTAACAGTCTGTAATATTTCCTGTGATTCTTGATTATAAAGTCTTATGCTCTTTTTTAATCTTCCAAAAAGGATTGCAAGCTTAAAAAGTTCAAATTGGCACATAGTATCATGAACACTTGTTTATTTCATTGATGTGCATATATAAAATTATACACATTTTAAAGAGGTAATTTCTTAAATTCCATTTAGCATTGGATTGGCCAAAACTTTGACTCCAAGGGATTAATCAGTTAAGGATGTATTACGTATATTCAAGCATTAGAAAATATTTTTCAGAAGACAGCAAACTTCTACTCATATCCAGTTGGCCAGAATATCCTTCTTGTGAAACTAATGAGCAATGGGAAACAATTGCTATGATTTGTTTCCAGGTAATACTTCAAAATTCATTCCAGAACTAAGGTTAGGATCCCTCCCAAAAGGGAAGTACATGAACAAAATGGGTCAGTGGGCAGAGGAGAGGAAGTGGGGAGAGGAGAAAACATTGACTGCTATATTTGCCTTCCTCTTTCTTTGACTTTAAAGGTTTATGGCATACTCAGCTTATTCCCTGCTAATCCTGATTTATAAAATTTGGCAAATATATAAATGTGTAAAAACTACAAAAAGTATATAAAATTCAAAGTGATAACACTAATGGGTTTTGTAGACAGAAATGGAGATTGGTGTGCATGTAGTCCCTAGCATAATGTATAATCCTGCTTAAGGTTTTTCAAACTAAAAGAATTGAAGAAATGATTCAAGATTCAAGTTACAACATTGAAGGATTCTATGGTGTGGTAATTACATAATCTGGTGTCAATTTGGGACTTGAGAGAATTAAGGGTGAAGGGGTAGAGTCTAGTCTGTCAATTGGATCATAGCCAATGGGGCCTCTGTGTGGGCATGTCCTTCTGAGAATTTTGGGAAATCCTGGATTTCTTCTTGGAGGTGGGAGACACTTCTCTCTCTCTGCTCACTCCACGGGAAACTTTGTAGCTGGAAAAACACATGGAACTGTGCTAGTGCCTTGAGCAGGAGAAGGCACGTGGAGACCCCTGCCAGCGCGGAGAGCTTACAACACCACTGGATCCACAAAACTTCCCACCCACTGGCCTGTGATCTTCCTGCATTCTGTGTCATTGCATGTGTTTCATGAGTCTGAAGAGGGCTTTATAGATTTGTATCAGACATATGGGCTAATACCGGACTTATGGGCTTGCACTGGACTGGGATGCTTTCTTAATGTATAATTACCCTTTATATAAAACTCTCATACACATGAGTTTCTATAGATTTGTTTCTCTAGTCTACACAGACTACCACATATGGTAAAATTACTGAACAATACAGTCGCATTGAAAGAAGATGGAAGGAAAACACAGAGTCACTGTACCAAAAATTACTTGTTGAGGTTCAGCCATTTAAGAAAATAGTATATTTTCAAGAATTGATACTACTGAAGGAGGAAGTTCAGCGGTACTGAAGGCATTGGTGACTAACAAGACTCTAGTAATTGAAAGAGCACTTTCTCTGGTTTTTAAACAAATAGATGCGATACTGGAGAGGCTCACTCATCTCTGTAAGGAGAATTTGAAGTTAGCTGGGAAGAACTACACATTTGTCCCAATTTCAGTGAAAGGTGTTCTAACATTTATGATTACTGGAACTATTAAAAATATCACTAATATCACAAACAAGTAAAATTGTGCAGAAAATAATAAAACATTGGCTGCAATAGTACATTGAGAGGGAAATGCCAGAAATTCTTACCAGAGTCAGAAAAGGATGTGCAAAACAGGGGTATCATAGTTGACAAAACAGAGATTACTAAAAATAATTCTAAAAAATATTAAATATACTAAACATACTAAATATACTAAAAATAAATACCCATGATTCATTCACTATGTCAAGGCACTCAGCTTTGTTGTTTGTAACTAATTATGGATAACATTATGAACAATGGGAATTTTAGGACATTTGATTATATCCATGTGGAACCTGTATATAAGGCAGGAGGCAGTTGTTTGGACAGAACGAGGGGGTACAGAGTGGTTTAAAATTAGGAAAGATACACGTCAATAGCCCTATATACTTACTCAATCTGTATGTTAAGGCAATAATTCAAGAAATGACTCTGAAGACAAATTTGGTATTAGGATTGGAAGAAGAACATATCAGCAATTGGTGATGTACCAATAACATAATCTTGCTTGCCAAAAGAAAAGAAAGCTTGAAGCACCTACTAATAAAGATCAAAGACTACAGTCTTGAGCATAGAATACATTTTACCATGCAGAAAACAAAACATTATGATAAATGGCAAAGAAGTAGAAGTTGTCATAGATTTCATTTTACTTGAGTTCACAATCAAAACTCATGGAAACAGCAATCAAAAACTCAAATTACATATTACATTGGGTAAATTTGCTACAGCAGGTCTCTCTAAAGTGTTAAAAAGCAAAGATGATACCTGTAAGTACAGCAAACAGGCTAACTACTATCCAGATAAATACAATAGCTCACTCCAAAGCTCTCTTTACTTCATCCCGTTGCCTTTTCCACGATGTCTGGCTTTCAACAGAATATTGTAAGACTTTGTAAAAGGTAATAAGAAATCCGATAAGCCAGAACAAGTATCAGAATCACGCTATTATAAGGTACGGGCATTAGAAGGATGATACTAGAAATTTAACCAGCCCTGGAGCCCTGATGGTGTAGTGTTTATGCGTTGAGCTGATAACCACAAGGCCAGCAGTTCTAGACCACCAGCTGCTCCTTGGAGGAGGAGGAGGCTTTCTGCTCCTGTAAAGAAAAACGGTCTCAGAAACCCACAGTTGACTCCATGGCAGTGAGTTAGGTTTTGGTTTGTTGGCACAGTGCTTATGTATTGGGCTGCTAACCTCAAAATCGTCAGTTCCAAACCACCAGACACTCCTCGGGAGAAAGATGAGACTTTCTACTCCTATAAACACTACAGCCTCAGACACTCATGGGGGAAGTTCTACCCTCTTATATAGGGTCCTTAGGAGTTGGCATCAACTCAATAGCAGCGAGTATTTTTTCTTATTTCAAAATAAATACTCTATAGGCTCTATTAGAAAAAGTGAACTTACAAGACCACTTGAGGAATTGCAGCAGATTTTGGAAACTAAGGAGAGGGGGGCATCAAAAGAAAACTAGAAATTAAAAAAAAAGACAAAGTAAAGCATGATAACCAAAAGGAAGAATGCCTTTGATGACATTATTAGTAGTCAGAACATGGCCAAAACCCACTAAAAATATTTCTTTTACCTCTGTATTATGTAGGTGAAAGTCTATAGAGTACATCATCAGTTTTACATGCAACAAGTCATGCACACTGTTTCAACTCGTCATTGCCATCCCTTCAAACCCCAATTCCACTTTCCCCCTGTGTTTCCCATTTCTATCCTTTTTCTTTCCCAACACTGGGCTTTGTTCTTGGGATAATGCTGCACCTCTGATCTTAATTGGTTGATTAGGCTATCACAGAGCGGGCTCCGATTTTTACTTGAAAGGTAGCTGAGGGTACTCAGAGTCAGTCCCACATGTTTCTCTCCATAGTAAGCATGGTCTCGTGATTTTGAGTTTTAGTCCATATTTTTCTCCCACTCCAGCCAGGATCTTCTAGTATGATCTTTTCAGTGCCCTTGTTGGTGGTACCTGAACATGATCTAGTTATTCTCGTCTCAAGGTTATGGAGACTGACGTTTGTGTTGCTACTCTTTTGTGGATTTTGTTTTGCCAACAAGCGTTGGTGTCAAGACTATAGTCCCGATCCCCCAAGCCCCATGGCTTATTTTGTAAAGGTGCTTGGTTTCTTAAGACATATTCATAACTTTTCCCCCTGTATGTTCATTCACAAATATCTTTGCAGCAAAGGTAAAAACACATATACAAAAAACTTCCATTAAGTTTACATATCTTCATGTGTCTATTCCCACTCTCCCTCCCAGGCCTGTCGAGTTCTGCATGTGGATCTAGGCATCGACTCATCGCTCAGCCCTACTGTAGAATTGTGTATACAATTGTATTCCCTCTGTTGACTTTAACTTTTGCAAATGTTTTGATGTCTTGTCCTGTTTCAATTTTTTTCACAACTCTCTTTTGAAGAATATTGTGTACTCCTTCATCCAAGTTCATACCTAACCTAACACCCAAATTAACCTAACACCCAAAATCTGTTGACTCTTCCAAAAGAAAACTGATGTAGCTACATTAATTTTGGATAAAACTGACTTGACAGTGTCAAAAAAATAATCATACGAAGTGGCATCTGACCTTCTCTGACTGCACAAAGTGGGAAGAAGAGAATCAATATCATCCAGCATCAGCTGCCCAAAGTCCTATGCTACTCTGCTCCTGAGATTGGACATGCCTCTACCCTCCAACCTTCGTACTAATTCTGACACCAACTTTACATCCCACAGTAGACTCTACTTTTCAACTGAGTTCAACCAATCACTGCAATGGACACAGAATTGACACATAATAGTCATGATTCTAAAGTTTATTAAGAAAGTGAATAGGTTATGGTATCTCACGATACAGTTACCTCAACTGGACTGCTTCTTCTCTGTAGTGCCCTCAGGAAAACTTCTCTGTTATTTGGCTTCTCCATCACATAGTCTATTGGTCCTGCTCATGCAATGGTACAAATCTCTATTAGGGCTTCCAATAAATGCCCAAAGTGCACACCATTCCATTATGAGCTCCAGCCTGAAGGTATTTAGCTCTAGTTCAGTGGCAGCAAAGTCTGGAGGCAGCCCACTCCGTAAGACTCTCTCCTGCCAAAGGCATTCAGCTTTACTCGCCCCATGGACTGGGAACTACCCCACTGAATCTCATACTCTGGCTCTTGGTTCTGCTACTGCCACTCCTCTATGATTTCTTTGTTGTTACAGTTGCCACCAGGATCAAGGAGGTTTAGTGCAAGGATCTCAGGGTTCAAAGGACATGCTCCACTCCTAGCTCTTCCTTCTTGCTGGTATGCAACTCTCCCAGTCAGCTTCTGTGATGGATCATTTTACCAGCAGGATGATAACCACAATGAATTCTATTCATAGTCTGTCAAAAGTGAGTCATATCAGTATCTACTCTGCCATCAGTAGCTACCCACCATCTCTTCCGCAGGCCCATTAAGAAACGCTGTTTGGTGAGAGTAGAGAAGACTATAGTCAGAGAGCCATCTGCTAAATAATTCTCTGCACTTCACAGAAGTAAGGAAAATCACCAGTGATACAGATATTGCATAATGATAAAGGGGTCAATTCTATAAGAAGACAGAAGAATTTTGAATGTGCATGCATCTAATATCAATGCATCAGAATACAGGAGACAACAAGCTAATAGCACTGAAAAGACAAATCCACTATTATAGCTGGAAACATCAGTACTTCTCTTAGTGATGGAAAGATCTAGAAAGAAGATCAGCAAAGATGTAATTGGACTAAGTACTATTACAAACCAACTAGATCTAACTGATATCTATACAATAGTTCTTCCAACAACAGCAGCATCCACATTATTCTCAAGCTCACCTGAACTATCCACCAAGACACAGAACAAGATTTTGGGTTGAAACCATATTAACACAGGTAAGAGTGTGGAAATTAGACAACAACAAAACCTCTCAAACTACAATGGAATCAAACCAGAAACCAATAACAGAAAGATAGTTGGCAAATTCCAAAATATTTAGAGATAAAAAAGAAAACAAGGACAAACACAAGACACACTTCTAAATAGCACATAGGTCAGAGAGCATCAATAAAGCTCAATGTAAATGAAAATATAACATTAAAATTTGTGGAACAAAGAAGAAGTAACACCTACAGGGTAATTTATAGCATTGAATGTATATACCAGAAGAAAAATATTAAATCAATGATTTAAACTTCAATATTTGGAGATTAGAAAAGAAAAGTAAATTAATAACAAAGTAAGCAGAAAAAGAAACCCAGACATCATTTTTTTAAACGAACAAAAATCAATGAAATTTATTTTAAAAATTAATAGAAAAAAATCAGTGAAATAAAAGGCTAGTTCTTTGAAAAGATTAAAAAAACTGAAAAATCTTGGGGCAAGCTAACCAAGAAGAGAGAAGCTTCATATTATTAATATCATAAATAAAATAGGTCATTATTACTGATCTCATGGACATTTGAAAGACAATAAAGGAACATAATAGAATCACTATGTCCACAATTTTGATAACTTAGATGAAATTAAACCATTCCTTGAAAGATACATTGTACTAAAATAGATCATTTAATTATGCCAAATCCATAGTGGTTATGTGTTAAACTGCTAACCACAACGTCATCAGTTCAGTCACACTGGGAGAAAGAAGAGGCTTTTTATTCCTGTAAAGAGTTACAGTCTTGGAAACCCACTGGGGCAGGTCTACCCTGTCCCATTGGGTCACTATGAGTCAGAATTGACCAATGGCAATGTGTTTGGGTTTTTATGTTAATTAAATAAATTGACTACTCAATTAATAACACCCCCCTAAATAATACCAGACCCAGATGGTTTTACTGAGCTCTATTTAATATTTTGAGAAGACATGATACTCATTCTCTACAATCTTTTTCAGATAATATAAACAGGAATAACATATCTTAACTCATTCTATGTAGCTAATATAAAGCTAAATTAATACCAAAGAAAGACATTTATAGCAAAGAAAAATATAGGTTATTTTCTCATAAACACAGATGCAAAAATCCTCAACAAAAACATAATAAATCTAATTAAACCATGTATAGAAATAATTGCATACCATTACCAAGTGAAATATTTTCCAGACATACAAAATTGGTTAAACATTCACAAATTAATTAATGAAATGTATCACATCAGCAGGCTGTAGAAGAAAAACCTTATGAGCCTACCAACAAATTCAGAGGAAATATTTGAGAGAGCAGCAGCTAGGTGTGGAAGGAAGGAAGAAAATTAGGCGTCATTATGTTTAAAGAAACATTACCTCCCTTTTCTTGTGGGAGGGAACAAACAAGAGATAATTTTGACTGCAGTCTGGTATCACCAGGTAACTTCCAGTAAAAAAATGAGTGTTTGTTTTCATTACTGATGGTGGTGCTCAGCAACACTTCACACTTCCCAGCACAGGGACTGGCCTTAGTCCTGTCTGGGTCACGAATTCCTTTAGGGGGTATATGAAGCCATTCCAGGCAGGGCAGTGCTTGGAGGTTCTTATACTTTGGGGCTCTTTGGCCTCATGTTTCAGAACATTAAACTTAAATCATGGATAAACTTAAATCATGGATAATAAACCAGAAATGCATTTTCTATTGTATTCTCCTCTTGAAAGGAAGTACCTTACAAAATTTTCCCAAACCTGAAACACATTAATTTCTCAGTTCCAACCCCTCAGTTAGGAAACCCTGGTGGGGAAGGTGGAGTAGAAAGGGGGAACAGATCACAAGGATCTACATATAACCCCCTCCCTGGGGGATAGACAACAGAAAGTGGGTGAAGGGAGACATTGGAGAGTAAGACATGACAAATTCATAATAATTTATAAATTATCAAGCATTCGTGAGAGGGGAAGCAGGGAGAGAGGGGGGAAATGAGGAGCTGATACCAAGGGTTCAAGTAGAAAGAAAATGTTTGAGAATGATGATGGCAACATATATACAAATATGCTTGACACAAAGGGTGTTTGTATGGATTGTAATAAAAGTTGTATGAGCCCCAATAAAATGATTAAAAAAGAAGCAGCAGCAGCCCTGGTGTCCTAGTGGGTTATAAGTTGGACAGCTAATCGCAAAGTCATTAGTTTGAACCCACAAGCCCCTCAGAGGGAGAAAGTTGAGACTTTCTGGCCCGGTCAAGATTTAGAGCCTCAGAAACCTACAGGGGGTAGTTCTACTCTGTCCTAATGGGTCTCTATTCGTAGAAATCACCTGGATGGGGTGAGTGTGGGGCTCGTTTTTGTGGTGTATCACTCAGTTAGATCTAAATATATCTCCCTCTCCCCCTAGCCCCAAGAAGTATATGTACAGTTTTCCTTTTCAAGCTGTAAGAGAGTATATTTCTGGGAATATCTGAAGAAATTTAGGTTCTCAGGACAAGGAGCAAAAGAAACAGAACTCCAGACTTAATGAGCATTCTCTCAAACACAGTGGCAACATATTTAGAGAGAATCAGATAAAAGTCACACATACATGGCAATGAGCTCACCCCCAGTTTGCAGAAGGAGTTCTATTACCAGGGAGTGCTGGGAGTGCAGAGGGCCTCACTCAAGAGGCGATCCAGACTCAGGCTTGTTCTGTTGTTGCTAATTGTTATAGAGTCAAATCTGTCTCCTGGTGAAATCTTGTATATCAAAGTAGAACTGTGTTTCAGAGGGGTTTGAAGGTTATAACCTTAAGGAAGCAGACCACCAGGTCTGCCTTCCAAGGCACTTCTGGGTGATTTTGAATCGCCAACTTCTCTGCTAGTATTTGAGTGCTTAGCCACCCCATGACTCCTGGACTCAAGTTTGGAGGGGTCAGTGCAAAGTTTATTCCTTCTAAATGGTCTTGATGTCTTACAACTGCTCTAAACGTTCCCTGTCGGCTTCCACAACCAAAAAGATACTGTGAGTCATTGGCTGTACTTTGAAGGTTGTACATCCTCCCTGCTCCTGTCTGAATCAGAAAAGTAAAACAACTTCTGGTTCCAACCTTAGCAAGTCATTTAAACTTTCTGCTGTTCAGCTTTCTAATTTACAAAATGGGAAGAATGTCTTCCTGTGTTATGTTACCATGATGATTAAATACGATGATATAGAGAAAGCAGTCAGGAGAGCCTGCTACATGGTTATCAGGTCAGCAAATAATAGCTGATACTTGTAGTGTCAAACAAAATAGAAACTGTAGGAAAAGGTCTTAGAATCACAGAACATTAGAACGTGAAGCACCTTAGTGCTCATTGAGTCCACCTCCATTCAAACTTCCCTAGAGCGTTGAGAGAAATGGGACTGCTCTCATCCTCAGTCTTGCTCAGGTCTCCGCTTCCTGTTTCTATGCTGCCACTTCACCCACATGCTGCAAGCTCTCTGTGTTGGTTACATAATTTCATGTCAACTTGATAAGTAGAATGTCAGGGTGGGGTCCAGCCTGTCAATCAGGTTACAGGTAACATCCACCAGGAAGATTCTGGGAGCTCCTCTTTTTCTCCTGGGAGGAGATCACACTCTCTCCGACACATTCTGTTGACAAGCCACCTGAAGCTATACTGATGGCAGCCACAGACCTGGAACTGGAGGAGCCACACGGAGATCCACACCAGCACTGAGATGCTCCCCAAGACTTCTTTCCCCACTGCCCTGTGATCTTCCTGCATTCAGCATCATTGCATGTGTTGCTTGAATCTGAAGAGGAATTTATATAATGGTATTGGACAAATGGGCTAATATCAGGCTTATGGACTTGATCTGAACTGGGTTGGGATGTCGTCTTAATATACAATTACCCTTTTATATAAAGCTCTCTCTTATACACATATGAGTGCCTGGCTTGTTTTTTCCTAGTCAACTGGGACTAACACACTCATATAAGCTTTTGAATATAACTTTTCTACAGATAGGGCAGAAGATTCATGGAGCTATATGTATCATGTCTTACCTTGAACCAGTAAAATGTACAGAGGTCATTTGTAAGTCTGGATAGACTAGAGAAACAAATTCATAGATACTCATATGTATATAAGAAAGAGGTTTATATACAATAGCAATTGAATATTAAGAAAACATCCCGGTCCAGTCAACATGAAGTCCATGAGTCCGCTATTAGCCCAAATGTCTGATACCAATCTATAAAGTACTCTTTAGACTCATGAAATACATGCAAAGATGCCAAATGCAGGAAGATCACAGGCCAGTGGGTGCAAAGTCTTGAGGTTCCAGTGGTGGATGAAGCATCTCAGTGCTTTCAGGGGCCTCCACATGGCTCCTCCAGTTCCCAGGGCATGAGGTCTATCAGTGCAGTGACATCTGCCTTGTCAGTAGAGTGTCTGTCAAGGAGTAAGCAGAGAGAGAGAGGTGCCTCCTGCCACAAAGGAGGAAAATACAGGAGTTCCCAGAATTCTCAGGACAAGGCCGTGCTTACACAGATGCCTCATTGGTTATATTTTGATTGACAGGCTAGACTCCACCCCTTCACTCTTAATCGTCAAACTGACAAAGGATTATATAACTACAACAGGTCACATCACACTATACTGTCAAATTTTGTATTGCTCAGTTTGTGTCATGAATGTCTTCTCTCTCCATGGGCCTCCCTCACTTTCATCCATTTCTGAAATTCTACTGTAGTTGACTCCAACTCATGGTAACTTCATATGTGTCAGAGTAGAACTCTGTTCCATAGGTTGGCCAAGGGCTTATTTTTCAGAAGTAGACCAGTGTTGAGTGCACTCAAGAATGATGCAGGCACACTTGATGCTTCGAGTACACTTGATTGTGTCTTTCCACAATGCCAGGTTTATTGGAGGGATTAAGACACTAAGTCAATGATAATTTTCAATATATCCCCCAAATGAAGGGTTTTGCTTGAAATACTGAGTACAAGGCAGAAACACTTGTGAAAAAGAAAAAGAAAAGATATATCCAACTGATAGTCAAGTGGAAAAGGAGAAAGCAGGGAAAGAATGAGTAATGTCCTTAGTTGGTTGAAAATTAAGGCTCAGTATGACATGGGAGAATAGGAACATTGGTGTCAGTCCAGAGGACATAGTGAGGAAGCCAGCTTCAGTGTTTCTAGAGAAGCCAACTCAGAGGCAACGCTCCATACAAGGGGGACAGAGATTCCAAGATAAGCCAAGAGGACCTGTCAATAAAGGACATTCCTGCCACTCCCTCAAGGTGTGTACATCACTTGATAAACTTCCTGGAGTCGACAACATCCGCTCCATTTAAGAAACTTTCTCCCATTGAGATAAGGGAAAAGAATTAGCTATAATTTCCTCGTTATTTTGGAATTCTAGGATTTTAAGAAATTGGTAGCATTTCTAGAATTTCTGTTGGGGAAGTTCTTAGGGTCCACACTGTGCTTAGGAAAGAGTATGAAGGGACTTATCTTAAAACTACTGTTGGATTATGTGTGAGTCTGGGTAGACTAGAGAAACAAACCCACAGAAACTCATATGTATATAAGAGAGTATTTTATGTAAAAGGTAAGTGTACATTCAGAAAGCATTCCATCCCAGTCCAGTCCAAGCCCTTAAGTCCAACATTAGCCCATATGTCCGACACCGATCTACAAAGTCCTCCTCAAACTTGCAACACACACACACACACACACACACACACACACAATAATGACAAATGAAGGAGGAAAGCCAAATCAGTGAGCATGTAAGCATCTCACCGGGTGGCAGGGGTCTCCACGCGGCTTTTCCAGCACCCAGGGCTGCATCGGGGTAGGTCCGTGTGTTTTCTCCTCAGGGGTGTCTCGTAGGAAGTGAGTCTTGCTAGCTGAGGCAAAAAACTAGCTAAGGCAGCCACACACTAGTCTGACCATCAGAGAAAAAGAAAGGCCAGGCTCACCAAGTCATTTATCTCTCTGCCCTTCAATTAATCCCACATGTGTTTATCAACCAGGTTGACACAATAAACCTCAACTAGCACAGATAACAAGTTAATGTTATATTTAAAAACCTACCTCAAATTTTTGGGGGTTAACTGTAAGAGGTAAAAAGAGAATGAAATAAAATTTTGAAAAGGCTTTTATGGCATGCCCACACTAGAAGTAATCAAGTTAACTCAAATTTCGGAATAGAATGTTTTCCTGTGTTGTTATCAATCTATTGCTGCAAGACAAATGATCTCAATATTTGGTGACATAAACAATAAATATTTTCTCATAATTTCTGTGGAATTCTGAAAAGGCTTGCCTGAGGCTTTAATTAAGCTATAGTTAAGTTTCCTTATCTGAAGGCTTAGTCCATCCCATAATACTCAGTCCCATAGTTTATTGGCCGGAGGCCTCATTTCCTCACTGTATGAACTAGGATACATAGATGTCTTCATGAAAGATCAAAATGTCATTTGACTTTCCTTAGAGCAGTGGCTCTCAACCTTCCTAATACTGCGACCCTCTAATACAATTCCTCATGTTGTGGTGATCCCCAACCATAAAATTATTTTCATTGCTACTTCATAACTGTAATTTTGCTACTGTTATGAATCATAATGTAAATATCTGATATTTACATAGTAGCTGCACTGTACATGTATGACTGGTTTGCAAAAGTATGGCGCTGACCCTGTCTCATACACCTGTATTTGCATGGGGTGTATGTGATGGGGTTGGCGTGATGATGTCTTCACGCTAGGTACTTGTTGGTGGGCATATCTGCATGTGGCCAGATCCACCTGGAGAGGGATAGGAGCAGTGTCTGGGTTCCTAAGACCGTCAGTAAATATGTGTTTTCCGATGGTCTTAGGAAACCTCTGTGAAAGGGTCATTCAACCCCCCAAAAGGGGTTGCGACCCCCAGGTTGAGAACCACTGCCTTAGAGCAACTGAACTTACAGAGGAAACAATGAGGGAATCCCAAAGCCTCTTTTTCTGAGATTTTGTCTCAGAAATCTTACAATGTGGCATCAGCTTTATTCTCTTTACTGAAGGCAGTACTAATCCAGCAAACATTTGAGAGGAAAATTAAGCTCTACTTAATAATGTCCGTCTTATGACATATATTCATCTGGTAGGCAGGGCTCTGCACTGTGAATAAATGCTATCGGAAGATTTGCCGTATTATGAACACCCATTTTTGTGTGTAAATAGTGTCCAATCACTTAGGAATTTAATCTGTACAAGTCAACAATTCTTGTATTGTTCATTAGCTGACCTATACTCCCACAATTCCTTTTTCTTAACAGCATTTTAACTTTTATACCACTGGCTAAACTAATGACACTATCAATTCACAGTGGTTACACATGGGACTGCTAACTACAAGACCCACATTTCGAAACTACCAGCCATGTCCGAAGGGGAAGGATTCAACTTTTGTCTCCTTTGAAGGTTTGCAGGCTTGGAAACTAATGGGGGCAGTTCTCTGCTGCCCTATAGGGTCACTATGAATCAGCATTGACTTGATGGCAGTGGAAGTGATACCTCAGCGGGATGATTGCTAATGTTCTCTAACATACAATGACAGTGCTCTCTCTAAGGTGACCAGAGACATATATAAACCATAGATGCATGAATAGATTTTGGGCTTGCACTTAATTCTATCAACAATCTAGGAACAATTAGTTCTTATGACCTGGCCCTGCTTGGTGCTCACCCTCCTGAAGAGATCACTGAAGATATGAGTGCTCTATCAAAGTGTGGTTAAGAAGCTAGACAATTCCCAGCTATCAGAAAGAATAGTGTCTGGGGTCTTAAAGCTTATTTTTGAACCAGCAGCGGTCTAAGTGAGGCACCAACTAAGTCCACATGGAAGAAGCACATCAGCCTGTGTGATTACCGAGATTGTAAATAATAGAATCCAAATCTAAAACAGGAAACAGTATCAGAACTTATAATGAGAACACATGGTTTTCAGAAGACTATAAATGGCGGTGGAAGCTCAAAATCCATTTGTAGGGTCAACACATGGGTTAAACCTCAGGTGAGTCCCCTCAGGTCATAGGTGAGGGACGTGACCAGCCCATTATCAGGCAGAGAGCATTGTAGAGCAATTATGGCAGTTATAGTTAGGGTAAAATGTAATATCTTATTATTTGATCTCACTTTTGACCCAAGTTAAAGCTGTTTCAGGATTTTGTTTTGTTTTTAAAGTGAAGGGGAAATACATGTGGATTAAGCCCCTGCTAAATCCCCACTGACCATGGACCAGGATTGTGAATAGCCTCTCTATCATGTAAAATTCTTTGGAAAGTAGATTGTTGCAGATGCAGTTAGGTTAAAAATTAGGACCCTGTCATTTGATCTCCCTTATAATCCAATTAAATTTGTTCTAATTTTAAATATTTTCTGCTTTCTTTTTTACTGAGATTTTTATGTTTTACTTTGTTATGCTTGTTACTTTAACTTGATTAAAAAAATATTTTCCAATATGGAATTCAAGATAGATAAATCTGTAGAGACAGTAATTGGATCAATGTTTCCTTGTGGATATGGCAGGGGATATTGGGAAGGAACGGAGCTAATAATTATGATTTTCAAGAATGACAAAAATATTCAAAAATTGACTGTGGTGATGATTTCACAACTCTTTTTGATGGGACTGAACTATGGAATTGTGTGATATGTGAATTATATGCCAATCAAAATGTCAGGGAAGCATGAGGAGCCATATCCATGACAGATTCCATAGAAGTGATGTCAAGTGTTTTCACCCGGGCAATGTTCCCCTGTCCCACCCACCAACATAGGTGAGATTATCTCCCTTGAGATAAGGTATCCCCCCCGCCCCCACCTCACCCCCATCTTGACTGTGAATCTCCACTGGAGTATTTGAACTCCAATATATGAGTGTCCATGCAATAGAAGTGTCCATAGGGCATTGCTAAATGACATTGATTATTTGGCCTTCTGCAGCTTTCCAAGCCATCCCCAGCTGAAGTGAGGCCTACTCTGGAGAAGTAGTTTTTATGTTATAAAAATAAGGGAGTGGTAAATGGATTGCAAGGGTTAGACAGTCTTAGCACCCCATTTCCTGGGAAGTGAGGTTGAATGACTGCATGACCTGAGAACCACTGCCTATCTTTGTTTGGGCATTTGTTCTTAAAGTAGTGGTCTCATAAAACATTTGTCTTTGGCTGTAGAAATATCTATATATCTATCTTTTGAATATATATATATATACATATATATATACATACAAACACATCTATCTTTATGATGACTTTGCTCAGTATAATGTTCTCCAAATTCATCCATTTCCTGAGAGGTGCTTCATGGTTTCCTCATTGTTTTTCTATCAATGCATATGCATAGTATTCCATTGTGTGTATATACAAGTTTCTTTATCCATTCTTCCAGTGAGGGGATTTAGAGCTGTTTCTAACTTCCTGATATTATTGTGAACAGTGATTCGATGAACATGGGGAAACATGAGTCTGTATGTGTTATGACTCATTTCTTTAGGGCATATACCCCATAAAGCTATTGCTAGATCATATGGAATTTCCATTCCCCGTTGTTTTAAGTAGCACCATATCACATTCCACCATGACTGTACAGGTTTAGAGACCCACTAGCAGTTAATAAGTGTTCCAATCTCTTTGGGTCCTCTTCAACATTTGTTGCTTTCTGTTTTGTTTAAAATTGGGTCATCATTGTAGGTGTAAGATTACATCTCATCATTGTTTTGATCTTCATCTCCTGGATAGTCAGTGATCGTAGCATTTTTTCATGTGTTTGTCAGCCATTTGAGCATCTTTTTTGGTCAAATGTCTGTTTGTGTCCTGTGCCCACTTCTTGATTAGATCATGTTTTTATTTCTTGTTGAGGTATTGCACTATTCTAGAGTTTATTCATTAGTCCTTTGCCAATTGTGGTTGTGCTGCTGCTGAAGCTTTCCATCCAGAATGTGGGCTCTTTTTTTACTCTTTTGCTGAACATAAATATCTTGTTTTAGTAGCTCCTAGTCATTTATTTTTCTTTTGCTGTGTGCATTTCTTTCATTATATTTGATAGTATGTCTATCCCTGGTAATAGGACCCTTAAGTTTGTCTCTATTTTCTTTTTGATGATCTTTATATATTTAGGATTTACATTTAGGTATTTGGTTCTTCTTTATTTCATTTTTGTACAAAGGAGGGTCATATTTTATTCTTCTGAAAGTGGAGACCCAATTTGATCAATACCATTTGTGGAAGGGACTGTCAATTTTCTTATTTATTTATTTATTTATTTGTTAAAAATTTTTTCTTTTAAAAAATTTTTTATTGGTACTTCATCCACAGCTCAGACAATTCAATTGTTCAACCATATCAAGAAAAGTTGTACAAGCTTTACCACAATCAATTTTAGAAGATTTTCCTTTACCCATACTCATTTTTTACTACTCACTTTTATTCATGTAATTTTTTTCAATTTTGGCAAAAATATAAACAACCAAACAGACATTCATTCAACAACTTCTACATGCATAATTCAATGCCATTGATTATACTCTCAATGCCGTTGATTATACTCTCAACGCCATTGATTATACTCTCAAAATCTCTTCTTCCAGTTTGGTTTCTTTCTTTCTGTTTTAGGAGTTGTGTCTTGATATAATATTCACATGGCATGTACTTCTGTAGGAAAACGGCTTCCTTAAGGAGGTGTATATACATCATCACAATCAGCTCTAATGCTTGCCTCCCTCCCCCACATCCACTGTTCACTCTCCAAATCTCTTCTCTTTCCTTCTTCCCTGCTTCCTGATAAACCATTTGGATCAGCTATTGTTTCTATGCATCCACTCTCTCTGTGCTTCACAAACTGGGAGACCTAACAGAAACAATAAGAAATAAAAACAAAATGAAACAGAAAGAAGAAAACAACAATAATAATACAAAAATAAAGAGTAAGGAAGGAAAAAAAACACCAACTATATTTAAAAGACAGGAAAAGAAATTTCTTAGAGAAAATTCAGGCTGAGTCAAGAGAGAGGTCAATTGACAAAGTATCCTGTTATAACATGGTTTGACTCACCATATTAAAGTTTCCAGTAATCTCCAAGAGTAAAACTGTTCATGTCTCTTGCCTAGAGGGGATCTGCCAAAGGCTTAATTTTACTAGAAACTCTGCAGGCAGATTTTGGGCTCCCACTGCCCTCCATAGCCTTCTACGAATTGGGTGTTCACAATTTAAGTTCTGATACTTTTCCCTTCATCATATTTGGATTTTGTTATCATCATCTTTGAATCACACAGGCTGGTGTGCTTCTTCAGTGTGTACTTAGTTGAACACCTCACTTAGATAGCTGCTTGTTTGAATACAAGCTTTTTTTTAGTCATTTTATTGGGGGCTCTTACAGCTCTTATAATAATCCATACATCAATTGCATCAAGTACATTTGTACATATGTTGCCATCATCATTTTCTAAACATTTTCTTTCTGCTTGAGCTCTTGATATTAGCTCCTCCTTTCCCCTCCTTTCCCCACCCTCCCACCATCATGAACTCCTGATAAATTATAAATTATGATTATTTTCATATCTTACACTGACTGCTTTCATGGGTAGACCATGTTTCTGTTATTTCCCTTTTGGGGTGTGGGAGATTTATATGTTGATCACTGCGATTGGTTCCCCCTTTCTCCCCCTTCTCTCCTCACCGTGCCCTTATCCTCTTGGTATCTCTTTTCCCATTTCTGTTCCTGAGGAGTTTATCTGTTCTGGATTCTGTGTGTTGAGAGCTCTTGTCTGTACCAGTGTACATGCTCTGGTCCAGCCGGATTTGTAAGGTAGAGCTGCGGTCATGATACTGGGGATGAGGAAGACTCAAGGAACTAGAGGAATATTGTGTGTTTCCTTGGTTGATGGGACTAGGTAACAGGCATCAGAAGACCCAAAACATAGTCATTCTGGGCAACTTGGAATGATATAGGATGCAGGAAGTAGGTGCCTCTTCCAGGAGTAGAAGAGACCAAGTAGGATGGCCCAGGAGGTGGGAAGGAGGTAAGAGCTGTCTTTGAGGAGAAGTTGTGACCGAGGACCAGATGGCCTGGGGTGATCTAAATGAGGTGCTGTTTGGGGGGGGTGAGGTTGTTCTGGGAGGGCTGGGGGTGCACAGGCCAGCTGAGGACCTAGAGGGAACAGATGCAAGGCCATGTGGGTCATGTGAGCTCCAGGCATATGGCTCATGTACCATCAAGGGGTGAGGCAGCTGCGCAGATGCTCTAGGGACCAGAGTGTATGGAGCACATACCAGCTAAGAAGTGCGGTGGTCAAGCAAACCTACCGTGAGTTCACTAGGTTGGCCGGTGGGAGGAAGGGTCGTGGGAATGTTTATCCTTTCCTCTTCTCTCCTACTCATTCCCATTGCATCTGGTCCTTGGAAGGTTTGGGTTACTTATTTATTGAGTCGTTCTCCAAGATCGCTTTCACCTGTTCTTTCTTCCTTTCTTAGTGGTGGTGCATGGCAAAAGTTTATTTACTTTTCTCTTTCCAGTCTTTGTGTATGAACACACGGAGGCTTGCATAGAGTTGATTCTAAGGGCACTCAATTCCATAGAGAACTTATTGTCTAGGCTACAGAGGAGGAGATCTTTGTAGGCAGGTGTCCTGCACAGAAAACCAATTGTCTGAGAGCGAGTTCACAGTTGGAGGTAAGGTCCAGTGCTAGTTATTGTGTGAAGTGGACAGGAGCTCCACCTTTTACTTGACACAGTGATAGCATCATTGGTGGGCAGGCTGCACCCACTTAGATAACATGAAAGATGCTGTCCATGCTATTGAGTGAATATAATCCCACGGGATTTATGGTGGGCAAGCCCTTTAATGTACTTTTAATATCAGCATTATTCCTTCTTGTGAAATACAAAGGATTTGAGTCGAACTGTGCCTACAGATACTTTTTCTTAAAGTACTACATGTCATTATTCTCATATTAAAATGATTTATCCTTAGATAAACTATCCAAAGGAAATTCATAACCAGATATCCCAGTGGTAAGAATCCCTCAGACATACGTAGTAACAGAACCCACAGGCAGGGTGAGGGGTGACTGTGGTCTGGGTGTCATTCTCCCACGATGAACACAACAAACGCACACCAGGCATGAAGCCACTCAGCTGGCAGGGACTCAAAATCTCCTTTACCAGAGTAGTAGAGTCCAGTTGAGGTGGTCAGACACCTCTCAATGTAGATCCCAAAGTCAGTGAACAGCGGGTGAGAGCAAGAGAGACAGAAGAAAACCCTTCAGAAATTCCGCTGAGCAGATGCCCCCTTCTCCACGACACTCATGGGTCTCACGCTGAGGGCGATTATGGCCTTGGGATGCTTCAAGAGGAATTCCTTGAGGGTAGGATGGTTTATTCTATGGCTGACATGACTCCCTTCGAGTCCTTTCTCAGACTGAGAGTTGTTCTTGTCCCCAAGGCTCTGGGCATTTGTCTCTGAAGCTCTATCCTATCTTGTGGTGTCTGGGGACCCACCGGGGTGTCACAGTGCGAGCTTTTAGAGCTGCTCCATACAGACTCATGCTGGACGTCTGGCAGCATTGTCTCCACAGCACCATTATACAGAGAAATGGAGGCAGGGTCACTGCTCCCATTCCCATTGCTGCTAAAGTTCAATCCCACCCAAGGTCCATTCTGTTAAAGGGCACTGGAGGGAGACTGACAGCCAGAGGCTAATGAGGGGGAGCCTGGTGGCTGCTCAGGCAAAGATTATGCAGGTCCTGGGGCTGAACAGCATGCTGACCTGCACGGGTGGTTGGATTGACATATGGACTGGCTGGCTTGTTTTTTTCTTTTAACATTTTTCTCATGGTTATTGGAGAGGGCTTTACTCTTTGGGTGCTCAGTAGGCCATATTTTTCCAGCTTCTACTTTAGAATTCCATAAAAACAGCTGTGCACATGCACTTAGGACTTTTTCAGCATAAAAAAAATAACAACTAACAAGGGGAATACCCCTGTCTGGTTTCACACTAAACTTCAAAGCAATTGACAGAGCCATGACTTCTAAAAATTTAATTCTGGATTGATGAAGCTCTATCGTATTTCCAAAACTTTGTGAGTTGAACACTGTTAGCTACTAGACAGCCCTTCTTCCAACAGTCCCCACAACCCCCTGCACCCCTCAAATTGTCCAACTTAGATGTCATCACCAAACCACACCCACTGCCTTTCAGTCGATTCTGACACTCTCTAATGTCTCACAAATTACCCAGGTATCTAATGTTCTAAATGTCCAACCTGCATTCTTCAGGGTATCTTTCTGTACTCCCAAAGCACTTGATTTTTCTTGCGCAATTTTTGTGTTTCCCATATCATTTTAAAAACTTTCTTATCTGCTTATGACTCCCTAGATGGAACGATCCCCTGGAATCACCACTGTTTTGGATTTAATTGAGTCTTTCCAAATGATATGTTGAAGTCCTATTCCTAGTACCTGTGAATGTGATTCTGTTCACAAATAAGGTTTTTGTTTGCAAATGTAATCAGCTAAGTTCTGCTCCCTTCTTTTTAATAGTTAGAGAATATTCAAATGTGGAAACAGAGGCTCAGAATCTCTGCAGGAGACCCATCCTTTATTTTATTTTTTTCCCATCCTTTATTTTGTACCAGAACAGCCCTAACGTGTTTTCAGCTGGGCAGGAAGGAGATTGAAGCTCGGGACACTACCTCTCATCTCCACCCACAGCTTCAATATCAAGGACCATAGGAAGCGGTTTGTTTTAGTAATCTAGTGATACAATCACAAAATGCCATTGGTGGGTGGCTTAAACGAGGAGGAATGTACTCTCTCACAGCAGAGAAGACTAGACATCCACGTTCCCAGTGCTGCTTCTGGAGTTCTTGTTTTGCTGGTTCCGTTCAGGAGATCCTTGTCTTTTCTCAGCAATTATAGGCCCAGAATTTCTCAGAAATCTGTGATTCTTGGCAACGATCTTCCCTTGGGTGTAGGATTTTCTCAGTTCCAGGACCCCAGATCCAAAGATGCACTCCATTTCTTTTGTGGTGGCAGTAGGTCCCTCTGATCTCTGCCCCATTCCCTCTCCTTTTTGTCTTATGAGATAGAAGGCATTGTAGACGACACTCCAGGGAAACTCCCCTTATATAATAAGATCGGGGCTGTTATGGAATTAAGAGTGTTGCATCCCACCCTTAAGTTTCTTATTTGCTTACTATCTCAGATCACATCCTGAGGAACCATTACATCAGTGCCACATTGCATAATTACATAACTGCCAAATACTGCAACTTATGGTCCAACCAAGTTAACACATTTTTTTGGCGGGGCCTTGTGTGTGTGGGGGAGGGGTGACGGTGACTGCAGAATTCAATCAATGACACCCCATTGGCATATTGCAGCCATCAGCAAACCAGTAAAGACCCATCTTGAGGACTCCTACCAACACAAGGCCCACCTCGATTAGCTTTCCAGTTTACCTGTCCTTGATTTACTACTAAGAGCCACTGTGGTCAGACTGGAGGACTAAATTCCAGGGGCTATCATTTTCCTGGTGCCTCAATCATAAGGTCGCCCTTTGGATTTTCCCCATCATTTTCTCCAGGAATCATATAATTAAGCTTTTTAATTTTCCTCCCTTGAGGAAGGTATTATACCCAGGTGTGACAAGTTGTACATCAGTCAGAGTGTATTGAGTTGGATGACTTACAGCAATGTTATGCATAACAGAAAGAAACATTGCCTAGTCCCGTATCATCCTCATGATGTGATCAATAGTATGTTTCAGCCCATTATTGTGCTTATTATGCCAGTCCATTGGAAGTTTACCTAATTTCTGCTGATCCAATACATTACCAACAAAGAAGTTCTTTTCTAGTGATTGATCTTTCCTGATAACCTATCCAAAGTAAGTGAGCCAAAGTCTTACTAACCTTGCTTCTAAAGTGCATTCTATTTTTTCCCTAAGCCTGATTCATTTGTTCTTCTAGTAGTATGTGGTATTGTCATTCCATGGAATCTGCTTAATATTAAAATGAGAAATTTATTGAAAGTAAAGAGACAGCTTGGTCTGGGAAGAGACTGAATTCTACAGTGAAAACTAGCCTTTCAAGATGGCAACACTGTGGAGCTATTCTTACACTAGGAGAACAGAGCACTTGAAGTTCATTATTTGATTGGCAGTTACAAATGTAGGTCTTTGCAAGGCAGGAGTGCCTGCAATGAGGACTCATATGGCAGGACTCACTCACAGTCTACACGTGTCTTTCTTTGATTACACATGGTAATTGTAAGGGTACATGGCAAGAGGAGGGAGTCACTGGGTAGTTACCTCATACTTGCTGAACATGCCTTCCTTTGGCACATCCTGCTCAAGTAGAACTTTCTTGTGGGAAGTGGAGCATTTGCATGGATGATTTAGATAAAGATCAGCAGCAAGGTCTCCTCTTAGAGACATTGTGTCTACATTCTTCATCACAGAGGAAAAACATGTCCTGTACTATATGCTTAACTATGTATAGAAAATGGCTATTATCAGGGTGAAAACAGAACTAACTAAGGGGAGGTTACACTCAGACCTCAATACAGCCGTTTCAGATTTTACCAGGTGTTTCAATTTTTTCCATCTTAAAAATAATCATTTTATTGGGGACTCATACTCTCCTTTTTTTCATAGTTTCTGCTGATAGGTCTGAGCATATCCTTATGTGGAAACCTTTATATGTGATCGCTTGTTTTTCCCTAGCTGCTCTCATGATTTTCTCCTTTTCCTCAAAGTTGGATAGTTTAACTATTATGTGCCTTGGTGATTTCTTCTTGGGGTCCTGTCATGCTGGTGTTCTTTCAGCCTCCTGGATGGTTGCTTGGTTTTCATTCATTAGGCTGGGGAAATTTTCCTCCAAGAATTCTCTCGCTATTGTTGCAGATGACATCTTTGTTGTGTCTTCCTCTGGTAGGCCAATAATTCTAATGTTGTTCTGCTTCATAGCATCAGACATAGCTCTTAGGTTTTCTTCGGCTTCTCTGATGCTCTTATTAGATTTTTGTTCACGTTTATTAAAGTCTGCTTGGCTGTCCTCCAAGACACTGATGTGGTTCTCTGATTCCTCCAATCGATTCTCAAGGAACATGATTCTGCTATTGTTTTTCGTTATCTCATCCCTAAGCTCCTGTATTTCCCTTTTGTGTATGTCTTTTATCTCCTCTATCATTTCATCCTTTTTCTGTATTGTTTCCCTCATATCCTGCATGGCTCCAAGCAGCATTCTGAGAGTTTCTTTGTATGGCATCTCAATGTTTGCTTCTTCTATGTATGTTGCTATGTTCAGCACATCTTCTGCCTTTGTCTTTTGTTTCTCCTGTTTTTTTTTGTTGAGGTCGTTGGGGCTGATGGCTGTTTGCGTTGAATTGTTTTTGAGGGACCAGGTGCCATTTTCTAGTCTCTCTCTGGAAGACTTATAGGAATGCTTCTTCGAACTGCCTACAGCTGATTTTGCTACGGGGTTAACCTAACACTTTATCTTCCTGTGGCTTCCCTATCAGGGGAGTGCCCCAGATGGCAGGTCGGCTGCCTGCCCCAGTGTTGCAGAGGCTGGGCTGAAGTTCCTGCTATTGGTTTGAATATTGATAAGTGTTGGCTGAGCTGCCTTTTGTCCCCAGATACACAGGCAGGAACTCCCTGGTGAGGAGTCCGAGGAGTATCCCCTGGAGAGCAAGCAGGCCATTCCCTAGCCTTGGGCTATCTATGCAGGGTGGAGCTCACCTAGCTGGGTGAGGCCCAGGCGCAAATGCCCTAGGGCAATGGGAGTGCCCCATAAGTCTGCAATGGAGTGTGAGAGAGCAGTTCAGGAACAAGAGGGGGAGAAAAATTAAAAAGTGAGACCAGACTGTGCAGGGGTACAGGGAAGTGAGGGAAGCAAAAGCAACTATGCAGCTGAGTCACACTCCCTGCCTGTGGACCTGCAAGGGCCCACTCCCTTCCCCAAGCCCCAGCGGTAGTCCGCAGCTGAGCCCCAAGAAGAGTCGCAAGAAAGCTGCTGAGCAACCCCCAGAGAATTGGGGGGACAGAGAGCAGAGATGTTAACAGACGCTGCAGTGTAGCTGAACCTCGATCCCTGCCTGTGGAGCTGTGGGCGCCTGGGTTCAGTCCCTGCTCAGCCCACGCGGTGCGGCAAGCTGTGGCTGTGCACTGAAAAAGCCCCTGCGCAGCCCTCCAAGGCTGCGTGGGAATATAGAGCAGAGACGCAAACAGAAGCAACAATGCAGCTGAACCCCGATCCCTGCCAGTGGAGCCGCAAGGGCCCTGTCCCTGCTCTGAGGCAGGCAGGGGAAAACTGTGGCTGCGCCAAGACCAAGCCCTGCTACAGGCTCCAAATGGTACCGGCTTGGGTAGCCCCAGCCGGCTTCCACTGAGGTAAGCCAAAAGCCCCCACCCCTCAAAACCCCGTGGATCTGTGCCTACTTATCTTTATGATGCGCCTCCTGCGATCCAGTGGCGTTGAATTTCCCTCTGAGCAGCTCTCCTGGGCTGGATTCTGCGGAGTCCCTCTGGTATGTGTCACTCCGTTGCCATCTTCCCGGAAGTCCCCCCCTAATGACTTTATAGGACAGACTGAACTGCCTCTTTAGGCTTCCAAAGCTGTAAATCCTCTTAAAAAATTTTTATTGACATACAATTAAATGGTTAAAAAATATTAAAAGACTTGTATATTAATCACCACAATTAATATTCATCAATTTTACATTTATTCATTCTTATATCCACTATTATTATATTATTAGCTCCCTATTTCCTCTCAACCTCCCAAGTCTCTAAGGTACTATCAATACTGCTTATATAAATTGACTTATCCCAAATTTCTTTTTTTTTTTTAATTTTAACAATTTATTGGGGCTCATACAATTCTTTTCACAGTTCATATATATACATACATCAATTGTATAAAGCACATCTGTACAGTCTTTGCCCTAATCATTTTTTTCTCTTTTCTTCTTTTACATTTTATTAGGGACTCATACAACTCTTACCACAATCCATACATATACATACATCAATTGTATAAAGCACATCCATACTTTCCCTGCCCCAATCATTCTCAAGGCATTTGCTCTCCACTTAAGCCCCTTGCATCAGGTCCTCTTTTTTTTCCCCTCCTCCCTCCCCCTTCCCCCCTCCCTCATATGCCCTTGGTAATTTATACATCGTTGTTTTGTCATATCTTGCCCTATCCGGAGTCTCCCTTCCCCCCTTCTCTGCTGTCCCTCTCCCAGGGAAGAGGTCACATGTGGATCCTTGTAATCAGTTCCCCCTTTCCAACCCACTCACCCTCCACTCTCCCAGCATCGTCCCTCACACCCTTGGTCCTGAAGGTATCATCCACCCTGGATTCCCTGTACCTCCAACCCTCATATGCACCAGTGTACAGCCTCTGTCCTATCCAGCCCTGCAAGGTAGAATTCGGATCATGGTAGTTGGGGGGAGGAAGCATCCAGGATCCGGGGGAAAGCTGTGTTCTTCATCGATACTACCTCACACCCTAATTAACCCATCTCCTCTCCTAAACCCCTCTATGAGGGGATCTCCATTGGTCGACACTTGGGCCTTGGGTCTCCACTCTGCACTTCCCCCTTCATTTAATATGATATATATATACATATATATACATACATATATACATATACACATACATACACACACTTATATCTTTTTTTTTTTTGCATAATGCCTTATACCTGGTCCCTTGGGCACCTCGTGATCGCACTGGCCAGTGTGCTTCTTCCATGTGGGCTTATTTGCTTCTGAGCTAGATGGCCGCTTGTTCACCTTCAAGCCTTTAAGAGCCCAGACACTATCTCTTTTGATAGCCGGGCACCATCAGCTTTCTTCACCACATTTGCTTATGCACCCATTTGTCTTCAGCGATCCTATCATGGAGGTGTGCAGTCAATGATATGATTTTTTGTTCTTTGATGCCTGGTAACTGATCCCTTTGGGACCACTCGCTCACTCAGGCTGGTGTGTTCTTCCATGTGGACTTTGTTTCTTCTGAGCTAGATGGCTGCTTGTTTATCTTCAAGCCTTTAAGACCCCAGTCACTATCTCTTTTGATAGCCGGGTACCATCAGCTTTCTTCACCACATTTACTTGTTCACACACTTTGGCTCCAGCCGTTGTGTCGGGAGAGTGAGCATCATAGAGTTCCAATTTAATAAAAGAAGGTATTCATGCATTGAGGGAGTGTTTGAGTAGAGGCCCAAGGTCCTTCCGCCACCTTAATACTTGACCTATAAATATAGACACATAGATCTATTTCCCCATCCTCCTATATATATTTGCATGTACATGTCTTTGTCTAGACCTCCATGAATGCCCTTTGACTCCTAGCTCTCTCCTCCATCTCCCTTGACTTTCCTCCTGCCCTACTACCATGCTTCATCGCCACCTGGGCTAGAGTATACCTCTTCTCTAAGCAACCTTACCCTTGATCATTTCCCACCAGGCCTGCCACTCCCCCTTCTCTACCATTTGGGGTCCCATGTTTTTCCCTTGTCCCTGGGTTTGTTAACACCACTTCCTTACCCCCCCTACCCCCCCACCCCAAGTCCCCCCAAAACTGTCGGTCCCGTTGTTTTTCCTCCAGATAGTTCATCCAGCCTGTCCTATTCAGACAGACCTGTGGAGTCACTAACATGCACGACAACTAGACAGAGGAAAACAAAGCAACAGTATACAACCAGACAACAAAACAACAAAAACAAACCACTGACAAAGAACAGAATAAAACAGTTCACAAGAGAAAAGCTTGTAGTTAGTTCAGGGATCGTTTGCTGGCCCTTAGGAGCGTTTTCCAGTCCAGTCTGTTGGGGCACCACGCCCTGGCCCCGAAGTCCACTTTCAGCATTCCCTGGGGACCTTGCCACTCCATTCCCTTGCCGTTCCGCTGCACTCCCCCAGTGATTTGCCTCGGTGTGGTGGGGACTTATCCCAAATTTCATATAAAGAAAATAATACAAAAGAAAGATCCCACGAAACAAAACATAGAATGAAAAACCTTAATCCAAAAGAAAACAGAAGGTAATAATAAGTAGAATAAGTTAAAAACTGAATGTGTTAGTCCTGGTAGACTAGAGGAGCAAATTCATTGACACTCAGATGTGTATAAGAAAGAGTTTTATATAAAGGGTAATTTTACATTAAGAAAGCATCTCAACCCAGTCTAGTCCAAGTCCATAAGTCTGATATTAGCCCATATGTCTGATACCAACTATACAGTCCTCTTCAGACTCAGGAAACACATGAAATGATTCAGATGATCACAGGCCAGTGGGTAGAAAGTTTTTGGATCTAGTGGTGTTGTAAACATCTCAGCACTGGCAGGGGTCTCTATGTGGCTTCTCCGACTTCAGAAGTCTGGTTGATCAGGGAAGGTATGGCTTCTCCAACTTAGGGCACTAGCGAAGTTCCATGTGTCTTTTCAGCTACAATGTCTCCCAGGAAGGAATTTCTGGAGTTCTCAGTATATTCATTGGGAGCACATATCATACCATCTCTGGTGTGTTGATTTGGGAGAAGGATGGTCTAATTTAGTTGTTGAAGCTAATTTTCTGTCAAGGAGTGCTTAGAAACAGGCCCCCCTCCTCCTCCTGGCCAATTCCACGCGTGAAAACAAAAAGTCTTTGTTAGCGGTAAGCATACTGACATCTCTGTAACAGCCAATTTACACAATCTGGGAAGCACACTGCATGAAACCAAGTGTTCATTTTTTTACTGCCTCAAAGTTCTAAGCCATTTCAGAACAATCCTTAACTCTAATAGGGGTTAGATTAAAATATTGGATCTAGAATTGAACCAATTATTAGGGAGAGGGTGTGCCACAATTTTATCCATATGGCTTGCCTAAAGGTGACATTATAGTTGACTATAGCAGGGCAATGAAACTATAGGTCAGTGTGGGAGTAGCAAATGAATTTGAATTAATGAGGATAGATTTTGGAATTTGATGAAAAATCTAGCAGTCAGACAGTTTACTGGTACCAGCTACTGACTGGATTAGTCCAACAATTTGGACTGGATTAGTCCAAAAAGTTCATTGAAGTGAAAATTAACAACACAAAATCTGTGAGGGTACATTTCATAATAGAGAAAACGTATCCAATAATATTAAAATATGGCAATCAATAGAATAATAATAACTATAAATGAACACCTTCACCCCATCGCATGAAAAAGAAACTGTCGGTAACTTACCTAGAAATAAATCTAAAATGGTAACACAAAGTTAGGCAGCAATAACAAGTTCTACAATCCGTGTTTCCCAAAATACCAAGATGACCTTCTTTGGGGAAAACAGAAACAACAACAACAACAACAAAAAGACACATAGTAAGTGGAAAACAGGTTAATATTTCAACTGTCTGAATTTTCATAAGGTCTTGTCTCATGACCTTGGGGTAAACTATCTGCTCTCAATTATCTGTTTCTTTCCACCCAGTTAGTTGAGTTTCAGTTTGAGTACTGTGTTTGTTTGGACTATTCAGGTGGGAGTTGTGTTCTTTAGCTGGGAGAAATGGATCTAAAGCTCTGCTCCCTGTAAATGAGTGGCACAAAGATTATTAAGAAGGACTAGGTATGGTCCCTTACATGGAGTTTGAGAGAATTTTTTAAATGACGCCTGTCTTAGTTATCTAGTGGTACTATAACAGAAATACCATAAGTGGGTGGCTTTATCAAACAGAAATTTATTCTCACATTTTTAAGGCTGGAAGTCTGAATCCAGAGCTCCAGCTCTAGGGGAAATACTTCTCTGTTGATTAGTAAAAAGGGTCCATATCAGTTTTGAACAGCCATGTGCCCAATAGTTCTTGGAAATAGATATGTGTTTCAGCATTAATATTTCCATGGATTTGGAAGGTTCTCAGCACATGGACCCCAGATGCAAAGTTTGTTCTGCTCCTGGCTTTTCTTTATTGGTGATAGTAAGATCCTCCCTTCTCTGCTCAATACCTCTTCTTGTCAGATAAAATGTAACGGAAGCCACAATCCAGCATAATTCCCTTTATACTGCATCAGGATGTGACCTCTTGAACTAATCCTCTAAAAACTGGTTGGCCAGTAACAGGAGATCACATCATGGGTGATGATTATTACACCATTACATGACTGCCCAACCACTGAGACTATGACCCAGTCAAGTTGACATATATTTGTCAACACAATTCGCTCTATAACATTCCTCCCTTTGATCCCACAACATCTACGTCCTTGCCACATGCAAGTTTCACCCTATCATATCATCCCAAAGCTCTGAAAAATCAACTCTAAATATAAGCTCCAAATTGAGTAAAGCTTTCTCTTCATGTGTGAATGTGGAATACGAGTTATCTGCTCCCAAACTAAACACTAAACAGCCATTTTAAAAGTAGACACTTCCATGACAATGTCTATGGGAGAACTCGGAGAGAAAGAAGGGACAATAGGCAGCTCACAAGTCCAGAACAATTTACATTACATCTGAAAGCTTTAAAGCAATCCTCTGCTCTCTGACACCATCTAGAAGATGGTCTTGCCCCTAGGAGTCTGGGTACTGATTTTGTTGCCTGGGTTCTAGGTGGGGATCCTCATTCCTAGCCTGCAGCTCCACCTTCCAGACCCCTTGGGGATGGTAGTGCCTCCTGTTCAGGGTTGGGCAGCAGATCCAATCCCACTCTCCTGAACTTTGTGGGCAGCAGCTCCACTCTTCAGAACTGAGTTGGACTCTTTCAAACATAGGAGACTGCATGCCCCTACCCTTCTGAAGCCATTGAAACTAGGTCATGGCCCACCTTTTGGGATTGAAGCACTCGGATTCTTATGTCATTTATCTCTTCAATTCTGCTTCCTAATTCCTTGGCATCTCAGCCCCTTGGTCCTCATGGCCACCTTAGCTCTTACCTGCTTGGGCCAAAGCTAGAAAAACCCCTGAGCTTTACTGATAAGTGCCTGGAAGAACTCAAATCTGCCGGTACCTGTTACCTTAGTCCATGTGCAGGCAGCCTGTCTCCACTGACAAATATCACTACATCAGGAAGCCTCCTCCCCAAAGGCACTCAGCTCTCAGAGTGTCTTATGCTGGTTCCTGGTTCTGCTCTCACTTTTTCTGTCACTGCCTCCTGTAGTCTGTACCATCTTTGGTGTTATAGCTCTCCTTACTTCCCTCTGAGTCTTTGACATCCATCATGCCCTCTACATTTTTCAAGCCATCTTAAAATTTCCCAGCTTCTACCTATTACCCACTACCACATTTATGGCTTTTGCTCAAGCAATATCCACTCTTTCGGTGCCAAACTCTGTCTTAGTTATCTCGTGCTCCTATAACAGAAATATCACGGGTATATAGCTTTCCCAAACATCATTTTATTCTCTCACAGGTTGGGAAGCCAGAAATCTAAATAAGAGGGCTGACCCTAGGTGAAGGCTCCGTCACTTGTCTGTCGGTTTGTCATCGTGTGGTGGCTTGCGCATGGCTGCAGTCCTGAAAGTTAAGTTACTGCTATTTCAAATACCAGCAGGATCACTAAAAGTGAATAGGTTTCAGCAGAGCTTCCAAACTAAGAAGACACTGCAAAAAATGAATGGGCTGTCCAGTTCAGGGGGATTGGCCATTGGAAACCCTATGAGTAACATCAAAATATTGTCAGTTACTGAAAACCAAATGAACAGACGCAGAACACTGTCAGAGACAGTGTCAGAAGACACTGCTGGCCATCTGGTCATAAGGCACTCAAACTATGGCTGAGAAGAACTGTCTTCTCAAAGTAGAGTCTACCGTAATGATGCAGGTGGAGCAAAGTCTTCAGGACCATCGTTTGCTGATGGGAGAGCATCTCAAAATGAGAAGAAACAGGTGTAAACATCAATTAATAATTGGAACTTGGGATGGATGAATTATTAATCTTGAAAAATTGGAAGTTTAAAAAAATGAAATGAAACACACAGAGATTGATATTATAGGTGTTAGTGAACTGACATGGACAGCTATTAGCTATTGTGAATCAACAAATCATAAGGTATTCAATGCCAGTCATAATACAATCAAGAAGGATGACATTGCATTCATGATCAAGAAGGCCATTTCAAGATCAATCATGATCAATCTGTGATAGTGTAATGTCTATCCACACACAAGGAAATCTAGGCAAAACAACCATTATTCAGATTTATGTAAATATAAATCTAGTGATGCAGAAACTGAAGAATTCTACCGATGTCTTCAGTCTCAAAATGATCAAACATGTAATCAAGGACCATTATTGGCAATTGGAAAGCAGAGTTGGAAACAAAGAAAGAAACAGTAGTTGCAAAATATGGTCTTGGTGTGAGAAACCATGCTGGAGTTCACATGATAGAATGTTGCAAGACCAAACACTTCTTCATCACAATCACCTTTATTTTTTCAACAACACAAACAGCAACTATACACATGGATTTCTGCAGCAGGAATACACATATCAAAGTGATGACATCTGTGGGAAGAGACAATGGAGATGCTCAATATCAGCATCTAAAACGAGGCCAGGAGCTGACTGTGAAACAGATCATCGATTGTTCACATATAAGGTCAAGTTGAAGCTGAAGGAAATTAAAACAAACCCACAAGAGCCAGAATCCTACCTTGAATATATCCCTCCTAAATTTTGAGACCATCTCAAGAACAGATTTGATGTACTGAACACAAATGATAGAAGACCTGGGGAGCTGTAGGATCAAGGACATCATTCATGAAGAAAGCAGAGAATCACTAAAATACAAGAAAAGATCAAAACGGTGTCAGAAGAGACTGAAATTTCCTCTTAGAGTTGATTTGACTTGCTCTTAATGGTAAAGTAGCTAAAGCAAATGGAAGAAATGACTAAAAAGCACTGAACAGAAAACTTCCAAGGGCAGCTTGAAAAGACAATGTAAAATATTAGAATGAAATGCGGAAAGACATAGATGTAGCAAACCAAAAAGGAAGAACACTTTCAGCATATCTTTAAACGGAAAGAACTCAAGAAAAATTCAAAGCTCAAGGTGAAAAATAAAAGATTTTATGGTCAAAATTTTATGGGAAGTGTAAAAAATATTTTTTAAAAACCCACAGTCATGGTACCCCTAAGAACTAGACAACATTTAACCATCTCAAAAGATAGCATATGAACAAGAACCAGTGGTACCAAGGGAAGAAGTCCAAGCTGCATTGATGGCATTAATACAAAACAAGGCTTCAAAAATTGATGAAATACAAATTGAAATGTTTCACTCAGCTGATGAAGCACTGGAAGCACTTGCTTGTCTGTGTCGAGAAATTGGAAGATGGCTGCTTGGATAATTGACTGGAAGAGATCCATATTTGTACTCGTTAAAAACAAAAGAGTGACCCAACAGAATTCTCAACTTAAAGAACGATATCATTGATAGTACATGCAAGTAAAATTTTTCTGAAGATCATCTAACAATGGTTGCAGTAGTACAGTAACAGTGAGCTGCCAGAAGTGCAGGGTGGATTCAGAAGAGGACCTAGAATAAAGGATCCCATTGCTGACGTCAGATGGACCTTGGCCGAAAGCAGAGAATACCAGAGGGATGTTTACTTATGTTCATTGACTTTTCAAAGACATTCAACTGTGGATCATAATAAGGTAATGCCAGCCTTGAGAAGAACGTGAATTCCAGAACATGACACTGCAGGCCTGCCTTTCCATGGATCAAGAGACAATTGTACGAAGCAGAACAAGGAAATTCTTCACGGGTTAAAATCAGGAAAGGTGTGGGTCAGTGTTGTAACCTCTCACCATGTTTATTCAATCTCTGTGCTGAGCAAATAATCTGAGAAGCTGGATTAAGTGAAGGAGAACGTGGCATCAGGCTTGGAGGAAGGCTGATTAGTAACCGGCTATATATGCAGATAACACAACCTTCTTGCTGACAGTGAGGAGGACTTGAAGCACTTGCTGATGAAGATAAAGGATTACAGTCTTCAGAATGAATCACAACTCAGTGTAAACAAACAAACAAACAAACAAACAAACCCAACAAAATCCTCACAACTGGATCAATAAGTAACATCATGATCAATAGAGAAAAAAATGTAAAGTTGTCAATGATTTCATGTTGCTTGGATCCACAATCAATACTTATGGAAACAACTGTCAAGAGACCAAAAGATGCATTGAATTAGGTAAACATGTTACACAAGACCTCTTTAAAGTGTTAAAAAGTAAGGTTGTTACTTTGAGGACTGAACTTTGCCTGAGCAAAGTTGGACATTGAATAAGGAAGACCAAAGAAAAGTCGATGCACTTAAATTGTGTTGGTGAGGAACAGTGAAAGCACTATGGACTGCCAAAAGAACAAACGGCCCTGTCTTGGAAGAAGTGCAGCCAGAGTGCTCCTGAGAGGTAAGGGTAGTGAGACTTCATGAAACATACTCTGGACATGTTATCAGGAGAGGCTAGTCCCTGGAGGAGAACATCATGCGTGGTACAGCGAAGGGCAGCAGAGAGAGGCAGTCTCTTGACTAACTGGGTTGACACAGTAGCGGCAACCTATGAACAATTGTGAGGGTGGCGTAGCCTGGTTGGTGGCTCATTCTGCTGTACATCGGGTTCCTTTGGTGGAAGAGTTCTTGAAGGCACCGAACAACAGCAGCAGCAGAGAAAGGCTTTCGCTCTGTGTCGGCACTGGAGGCCGGTGCCTTTGTGTCTCCTTTCACCAGCTGTACTCTCAGGATTCCTTGGCGGTCTACATGTGTCTTAGCGTGAATAGTCTTATGGGTCTTAGTACAGGACCGGGGTTCCAAAGGACGTGCTTCTCTAACGTCTCTTCTTTCTTGGCGGTACTTGGGCCCTTTCTTCTCAGCTTTCTTCACTCTCCTCTTAGCTTCTGTCAGATAAAAAGTCATACGGCCACACCTCAAGGAAGCTTCTCTTACACTAGATCAGGACTGGGATCTGAATAAGAGTGTTATCTCCTGCCTTCCTCTCTTTTCCACTGACCGCTCACATCAGAATCACATCACGGGGCAATCACATCATTAACGTAACTGCTAAACACACAGTCCCAAACTGTTAAATCCCTAAAATCGTGGCCACACTCAGTTGGCATATACTTAAGGAGATACAATTCAATGATTTTTTTTTCAATAAGTACATTTCCAGTGTGAATATTGCTGTTGCTCTTCAGTGACACCAAGTCAGTTTCCACCCACAGTCACTCTATGTACGACAGAACAGGCCCCCTCCTGGGCCGTCCTCGAAAGCGTTGTTATGTTTGCGGTGGCTACAGTGTCACTCCATCTCCTCAAGGCTCTTCTTTTATCTCTGCCCCACCGCTTTCCATCCATAACACCTTTTAATCCTTCCTTCTAAGGAGCATCTGCTTGTACTTACTCCAAGACAGATTTGTTTGTTCTTTCGGCAGTCCATGGGACCTTCAATATTTTTTTCAGATACTTCAATTCTTCTTTGGCCTTCCATATTCAATGTCCAACTTTCACATGCATATAAGATCATTGAAAATACCACGGCATGGCCAAACACATTTTAGTCCTCAAAGTAACTTACTGACTTTTCAACATTTTAAAGAGATATTTAACTGCGGAGTTAACCAATGCTACGTGATCTTTGAATCTCTAGACGGCTGCTTCCATGGTTATTGATTGTGAATCCATACAAAAGGAAGTCCTTTAGAATTCAAGCTTTTCTCCACTTATCCTGTTACTTATTGGTCCAGTTGTAAGGATTTTGTTTTTCTTTGCACTGAGTTTCCATCTATCCTGAAGACTGCCATCCTTGATCTTCAACAGCAAGTCCTTCAAATCCTCCTCACGTTCAGAAAGCAAAGTTGTGTCATCTGCTTATTGTTAATAAGCTCTCCTCCAATCCTCATGAAACGTTGTTAAGAAGCCTTCCTCCAATCCTCGCGAGACATTTTTCTTCATATAATCTAGCTTCTCAGATCAGTTTCTCAGCATAGAGGTTGAATAAGTTTGGTGAGAGGATACAACCCTGACCCACACCTTTCCTGATTTTAAGCCACACAGTTTTCTCTTGTTCTCTTTGCACAATGTGTCTTGATCTATGTAAAGATTCCACATGAGCACAATGTGGTATTCTGGGACTCCCATTCTTTTCAAGACTGTCAATACTCTATTATGATCCTCACAGTTGAATGCCTTTGCAAGTCAATTAAACAAAATAAAAATTAATCTGGAATTTACTGCTTTTGTCTAAGATCCATCGACATGCTCTTCTGTCGGGCCTGAAATTTTGGCAGTCCCTTTCAATGTACCGTAGCAACCATTGTTAGATGATCTTCAGCAAAATTTTACTTGTATGTGATATAAATAATATTGTTCTATGATTCATGCATTCTGTTGAGTCACCTTTCTTTGGAATGGAAGCAAATATGAATCTCTTACAGTTGCTGGCCAGATAACTCCCAAATTTCTTTCCACAGGTAAGTGAGTGCTTCTAGTGCTTCATCAACTTGTTGAAACATTTCAACTTGCATTCCTTCAATTCCTGGGGCCTTGTTTTTGGTTAATGCCTCATTGCAGCTTGAACTTTGTCCTTCAGTTCCATCTGTTCCTGTTCATCTGCTACCTCTGAAATGGCTGAATATCAACTAGTTCTTTTTGGTACACTGACTATATATTCTTTCCATATTTTTTATGTTTTTGTTGCATTTTTGCAATATCTTGTCCAGAGTATTTTTTAGTGTTTCAACTCAAAGCTTGAATTTTTTGAGTTCTTCCAGTTTAAGATATATTTGGTTTGCTAACTCTAGATGTTTGCACCTTGTATTGTAGTACTTTACATTGTTTTTCTTGAGCTGCCCTGTGAAATTTTCTGCTAAAATCTTTTGCCCATCATTTCTTTATTTGCCTTAGCTTCTCTAGATTAAGAGAAAGTTTCATTGTTTCTTCTGACATGCACTTTGATCTTTTCGTTCCAATCTTCTTAATGACCTTTCACTTTTTTTATAAAGTGATGTTCTTGATGTTATCCCACAGCTCATCAGGTCTTCTGTGTTTAGTGTATCAACTCTGTTCTTGAGATATTCCCAAAATTTAGGCAGGATGTACTAAAGGTATTATTTTGGCTCCTATGGACTTTGAAAACGTTTTTTCAGCTCTAACTTGATGGCCTCTTCCACAGTCAATCCCTGGTCTCATTTTAGCTGCTGATATTGAACTTCTCCAGAGCATGTTGTCAATTTGATTTCTGTGTATTCCATTTGGAGAAATTCACATGTATAGTGATCGTTTGTGTTGTTGATGAAGAAGTGTTTGGTCTTGCAAAATTCTATCATATCATCTCTAGTTTTTCTTTGGTCAGCAAGGCCATATTTTCCAAATACTGTTCCCTCCTCTTTGTTTCCAAATACTGCATTCCAATTGTATAATATTCGATGCATCTTGACTTCATGTTTGATCGATTTGAGGCTGAGGATATTGATATAATTCTTCAATTTCTTTATCACTATAGGACATTGAGTTTGATTTTGTTTCTTGGAATTTGGGTGCATAAGTCTGAATAATGGTTGTATTGGCTGGATATCTTTGTGTGTGGATAAATATTATACTGTCATAGACAGCATTGTACTTCAAAATAGATAATAAAATGTCCATTTTAACAAAGAATAATGTCATTCCTCTTGAATTTGTCATTCCTAGCATAGTAAAACCAGATGACTGATTCAATGGCCAATACCAGTCCGTTTCAGCTCATTAATCCCTAGGCTATAAATCTTTATGTGTTACATTTTCATTTTATGAATTTCAAATTTTCCTAGGTTCATATTTCATACATTCTATTTTAAATTATTAATAGATGTTTTGCAGTTGCTTCTTCCCATTCTGATTTATGCCCCAACAGCAAATGACGTTCCTGAAGGCTTTACTCCATCCACATCATTATGGTCGACTTGACTTTGAGAAGTCAATTCTTCCTCAGTCATATTGTGAGTGCCTTCTGATCTGAGGGGCTTGTCTTCTGGCACAGTATCTGACACTTATAATGCCAGCATCTGCCATTGATAAAATTTTTGGTACCTAATTCCTCAGACATGGACACTCTATTTCGTCATAGTCTATTCTTTGTCTGGAAGCTGTGTTGAAACCTATATACTCCAGGTGATCCTGATGGTATTTGAAATACCTTGCTAGTAATTGACATAGCTCCCAGTATTGCAGCAACATGTCTGCCAGCATGGTACAACCACATGCTGAAGAAGTGGTGGAGGTTGAATATTAGATAATTTAAACATTTCTTGCTGTTGACTATCAAAAGTTTCTTTAACTGATATGAAATATTCTTCAGAAAACTGTACCAATGGCTTAAAAGATCAGAACACACAAGACTGAATCCGATTTTAATAAGAGCAAGTTTCCCAATAGGGGAGGACCATTTGTCATTCGGTCATAATTTCATGAGGGGCCAATCTGTGAAGATCACATGAAATGGCTCTCACAGGCCACAGTCAATATTCAAATTCAAGGCTACTATAGAGATTTGGAAAGTTTGCCTCATTGATTTTTATTTTATCAGTTATTTGTACTAGACCAGAGGATTCAGGGTGGTAGAAACAATAAATTCTATGAAAAATAGAAAACAGAGGTGCATACTTTAATTATCTGTACAGTAAAAATTTATCTTTGTTTGTCACTAAGGACTCTTAGGGCTACTCAGGTGAAAAATAATATTTTTGAAACTTCTTAGATGGTGGCTCAGAAAAGATTTTGCCCTGCGAGAAAATCTACAAATCAAATAAGGAAAAACTACAAATCATTACTAGAACAACATTGTAGTCACTTGAGGGTGAAAGATGGATGAAATTAATAAACTATTCAAACATGGATCCTGAAGGTAGAGGAAATCTCCCAGAAGACAATTTATAAGATTTACCAGAATTGAGAACAAACAGGGCACTGGGAAACCACTAGTTCAGTAACTTCATAAAAATGCTTCTGGCAATATTTTGTAAAAGTCTCTATCAACTTATCTTTCCCCAAGTAAGTATCCATAAACAATGACTTCAATTACAGAGGCTTGTAAATATTTAGTGGTAACTAAATTCCCCAACGATGGCTCAAACAGGACAATTGTGAGGGAGGTGCCGGACCAGGTGGCCTTTTGCTCTGTTGTCCATAGGTTACTATGAGTCAGAACCAACCCCCAGGTTATGGATGGCTTCCATAATGGCTGGCAAGTTCCAAATGCATGGGACAGATATGAGTCTGCAGACCTTTGCTTGTTTACAGTTTAAGAAGCTGATGAACCTATAGCTGTAGGTCAGGCCACAGAGGAGGCCGCTCATGGTTTATTGACCAAGAATCAAAGGTCAGACACAGGGAAGGTTGCAAGATGAATTGATAAGGAGCTTTGCCAGAGCATCCATTCAAATAATGGATGCAGGCTCCATCCTTAAGGAAACTTCTCTTCCAATGAGTAGCTGTTCAGATTAGATCACACAACAGGCAGTGATTACATGGTGTCTGACAAACCACTGAGCTTCATAGCCCAGCCAAGTGAGTGCCGAGCACTGGCCATCACACTTGGTTTAAGTTTATTTGCTCTCTGTTTGTTTACTCAATCACTTTGAGGTAGATATTATTGTCACCATCTTGGAGATGATCACACTGAAGGCTAGCACGTTCTTTTGAACGTCCCAGGCAGGAAATCCAGGAAAGGACGCAGCTCTGTCCAGAGAGCTAGCCCTCTTCCTGCTTCCTCATGCTTGGAGGGAGCATCTGTGTTTCCTTTTCCTGGGCGCCGAGCTTCTTTGGAGCTCTCTGCTCCCAAACAACGAGTGCTCAAAGCAGAATGTACCAACACTGAGATAGCGGGACTTAGCTTATAAATTGGAGAACTCAGCTGTCTCGATGTAGTTAATAGTCAGATGCCAAAAATCTAAGGCAAAAGCTGAAGACAGACCGTTTATCTTTGCTTCAAAAACACTAATAATTGTACCCAGCTGTTGGCCTAGGAAATCACATTCCAAACACTGAATACCAAATCAAAGACACAAAAAAATACCTTTGTTTTGCTTCTCTTGTCTTGAGAAACTGGAAGGGCACTCTGGACAAATTACAAAGAACCATGCGTGGCATTACCAGTCTGTCATCTCTCTCCCGCCTGTCGTGGTCATCTAGACAGTCAAGTTCGTTGTGAAGCTGGTATTTTTGTCTGTCTCTTTCCCTCCTCTGTGTGTACGCTGGATTATACTACTAGAGAAAGCACAACAATGATAGGAGCGTTGATCAAGCACCTGCTGTATAACAGGAATTGTCACTTGCACAATTTAACATCTTTAGGGGACACACAGGTCTAAGGGTAGCCTCACCTGTCGGGGAGGAAACAGAACTTCTGAGAAGTCATTCTCTTTAGGCCACACACTGATAGGGAAGAGAACTGCACTGCAACCCTGATTCACTTCTCCGGGGTCTGTGTTCTTTGGACAGTCCCAGTTCCCTAGCCCTCACTCGACTTCAATCCACCCAGCAGAGGCAAGCACACGCCTCCCCTTCAAGACTTTTTTCAGGCCACGTGGAAGTGGTGACGTTGGTGAAGAGTCATAAGGGGGGAAGTGGTCGCCCTTTCTGATGGGGACAGGTTTTTTTTGGCAAAGGGAACAAACTTCCCTGGGCTATAAGCAGAGCAGGACACAATTAATTTATGTAAACTGGCCTCTAGTGGATGTTCTCATTTCTCTGCTGCCCTAAAAAGTGTTGGCAACCTGAGACTAACGCTGTAAATTACTTCACTGCCTGGATGGTCCAGGACCCAGTTACCTATGTTAGAAGAGTGAAATTCTGTTGTCAGTGACTTCGTTGTTTCTTGTTCAGAAGTGAATGCTTGCCATCTATACTGGATTAAATTGCCGAGTAACTTCTGTGTAAACAAGGATGATGCTTGGGAGAGGGGTTGAGTGTCTTACATTGACTGAGGTTGTTAGTTTATTGTGCCAACCTGGCCGGTAAACACATGTGGGGTTAATTGAAGGGCGGAGAGATAAATGGCTTGATGAGCCTCACCTTTCTCATTCTTGGGTGTCTTGTTTCTGATGATTGGACCAGGGTGCCTTAGCCAGTTTCCTGCTTCAACTGACAAGGCTCACTTCCTGCAAACATTCCTGAGGAGAAGTCACATAGACTTACCCAGATGCAGCCCTGGGTGCTAGAGCAGCCGTGTGGAGACCCCTGCCAGTGCTGAGATGCTTACACACTCACTGATTCAGCTTTGTTCCTGTAGTCAGCATCATTGTGCGTGTTTTGTGAGAGGGAGGAGGACTTTGTGGATTGGTATTGGATATATGGGTTAATGTTGGACTTGTGGGCTTGGGCAGCACTGGGTTGGGATGTTTTCTTGATGTGCACTTACCCTTTATATAAAACTCTCTCGTATACATATGAGTTTCTGTGGATTTGTTTCTCTAATGTACCCAGACTACCACATTGCCTCTATTGTCATTTGCTCCTTCGTGAATGTACTTATTCACTAGCTTCTCAGGTAAAAAAAAAATTGGGTACAAAAAAAGGAGGAGCCTGAGGTCCTTGAGGCAAGTCTCCTCCAAGTTTGGGATACTTGGCCTTCTGAGAAGGGCAACAGTTCGTTTCTATGGGCATATGTTAGCACCTGCTCCTTGGATTTGGCAGTATAGTTTAGAAAATTTTTTCATTTTACTAGGTTTTCTCCTGGATTAATAGGAAGTATAAAAACCTTGTTTGCTGAAAACAAAGAGAACTTGAAGCACTGGCTGTTGAAGAACAGGATTTCAGCCTTCAGTATGGATTATAACTCAGTATAAAGAACAACATCCTCATAACTGGACCAGTAGGTAGCACCATGAAAAACGGAGAAAAGACTGAAGTTGTCCAGGATTTTGTCTTGCTTGGGTCCACAATCAATGCTCAAGGAAGCCGCAGCCAAGAGAGCAGAAGACGAGTTGCTTTAAGGAATTCTGCTGCACAAGATCTCTTTTGAGCGTGGAAAAGCAAGGATGTTACTTTGAGGAATAAGATGTGCCTGACCCATCCACGGTATTTCCTATCACCTCGTATGCCATGTGGAAATTCGATATTCATTGACTAAAGACTATGAGAGAAGAATCAATGCATTTGAATTGGAGAGCTGGCAAAAAATATTGACAGAACCATACTCTGCTAAAAGGACAGATAAACCTCTCCTGGAGGAAGTATGGTCAGAGTGCTCCCTAGAAGCAGGACTTCATCTCACATACTTTAGACATGTTATCAGGAGAGATTAGTGCCTGTAGAAGGAGTTCATGAGGGGCAGCGAAAAAGAGGAAGAAGCCCAACAAGATGGACTGACACAGTGGCTGCACTGGATTCAAGCAGAGAAATACTTGGGAGATGGTACAGGACCAGGTAGTGCTAGACAGAAGGCCACTCTGGGTCGGAACAGACTTGATAGCACCTAATACCAACAACTACTGCTGGGCATATGGAAAGTGTAAAAATAATTCATCTAATTAATAATGAACTGTTTTTCTTCACAGTGAATGCATCGCTTTACACACTTTCACTTCTTTGTGACTCAAAGCAACCCTTCAGTGTGTGGACCGTTACTGTTACCCCTAGTTTCCAGAAAAGAGGACGGAGGCCCATCTATACACGGATGGTGAGCATTAGTTTGGCCTTGCATTAGAACTTAAACTTTGAGCACTAAGTTACTGGAAGGTTATTTCGTGAAAGCCCTCAATCCACTGGGCATGGTTGCATTCTTTTGCGCACAGGGGCATGATGAGACAGGATTGACTCCAGGGTACCTGACAGCACCACCGCGCCACTAGCCAATGCAGGGGGCAGCCTATGCCTTTGGGACGTGCAGCAGAAGGAATTTCTATTCCCAGCTGTTTGTGCTTTTCACAGTGATTGCGCATTTTGACACTCCCACCAAGAGTATGTGAGGATTCCACTCTCTCCACAGCTTTTCCAGCATTTGCTGTTTCTGCTTGCTTGTATTTCTCCTTTAACTTGCTTGTCATTAGTGGTACAAGGTGGTTTCATTGCTTTGTTTTCTCCTCCAGGATGGCTAATGATCGGGAGTATGATTTCATGTTTGTTAGCCAATTGGCTGTCATTTTTGCGAACTGTTTAACATATGTTGTTTATCCGGTTTTAATTGGATTATTCATCTTTTTCTTATTGAAGTGCTGTGGTTTTCTATAGATTATAGAAAAGTCCATGTGTCGCCCTCATAGTACCTTCATTCCGCATCAGGGGTGGGAGGAGCAGATGAGAGCAAACATCTGTTCATGCTTCAATGGAAAGTGTTCATTTTTTCCAATGGCCAGAGTTTTTGCACTAGTAGCCGGGAACTTTCGACTCATTGGAGGCTTCAAAACAGTTTTCTTAAGTGGGCCCTTGAAGCTGCTATAATCGAAGGGCCACCAATTTACTAACCAGATGAGTTGGCTTTATTTCTAAAGCATGAGCAAGTTCATGGGCTAGAGTAACCAATTCCACAATGGGAACGGCTTTCCAATGTAAAAGATGTCTTCTTTATTAAGGCTAAAATTTTAGGTTTCAGGCCAGATATAAGCATAGCATTAAGGGACGTCTTCGTTCATACATCCAAAGGGCTTAACCAGAATATTCCCCAAATTGCTGCAATAGTTAGCCATTAAAACCATATACCTTTGTGTGTCCAGTTTGCATGTAAGCACGCACTTTCATCCAATCAATTATTGTGGGTAATGCCTTATAAGAATCACTCGATAACGTCATGAACCTTTATAGAGCATTGCAAGGATGGCTTCAGCTGTTTTGCTTGTATCCTGGGCTAAGTCATTTGGGGGGATCTATTTTCTTAATTTCTTCTAACCATAAATTGGCTTCCCTTGGGCCAATTAACATGTGGGCTAATTGAAATAAATCAGACAATTTGAACTGATTACTGTCAGTGAAGTCTTAAACAGATTTGTGAAAATACTTGTGCAGATTTGGAAAACTTTCATCAACACATGTTATTCTGTTCTCATTCAGGGAAAAAAAAAAAAGAGGTAGCCTTCTTTGGACTTTCTGTGACACTAACTCCAGGCTCTGGGGGACAAATTTTAAAGGACATGTCAGGAGTGAGCTTTCAGGAACAAAATCCTAGAGAAGGATAGAGAGGTAGATGAGGGTACGGAGATAGTTGCTGGCAGGAGAGGAGGGTGAGCCGTCTAAGGAGCTGTGGGCACAACAGAGTTCCAGCTTCCTAATTTTTCACTGTTCTAGGCAATTCAGAACCTGAATGCATCAACTCTTTACTCCGTTGAGTCAATTTAGAACCAGAATTCTGCAGAATGTTTATTTTACTTTGCTAACATAATTTAGAGGCTGCAAAATGCAAATGAGTCCCATTGGAATGTCTTCATTTGAGATCCCTTTTGTTCTAATTTGCTATGCAGAAAAATTATCTTTGAAAATTCAAAACTCCTAAGGAGTAGTGGTGTCTTATCCAAACTGCCTTTCATGGAATCATACCAACCAGCCAAAATAAACACGCCGAAGAGTTGGTATTTCCCAAATTCCCCAAAGTCGCATAACCTTAGCTTCTGAAGCCTTTTCAACAGAACCAACTAATCTCTCTAACAAAGGCTGCTTTGGGGATTAGAAATGCAGCCTTTTAAGGTTCTGCAATGCCTTGTAAGGAACCTCAAACCAAGGGAACCTGTGCTTCATTGAAAAGGAAAGACAAGGGAACGAGGAAGACAAATCCCCTCAATTAAAACATATTGAGGCACACACACAGAAAGGGGAGGCTTGAACTCACGAGGTGTGTATTTGCTATAGGTTCTGAGAGCCTGTGATAAACCGGAAAGGGAGCAGGAGGTGTAAGAGCTCAAGTAGAAGGCAACTGTTTTGAGAATGATGATGGCAACAAATGTGCATATGTTCTTGACACAGTGGATGGGTGGATGGATTGTGATAAGAATTGTCCGAGCCCCCAATAAAATGATAAAAAAACAAAACAAAACAAAACCGGAAAGGCTTCAGGAAGCGCTTGCCAGTGCTTGAAGCTCTGATTTCCTGTTGTCCCAGAGACAGTCATTGCCCAGTCCTCTTATGATCACCAATAAATTCCATAGTGACAAATACAGTAGACGTGGGCTCCACTCGAAATGAAAACAAAGATTTCGATGGACGGCTATCACAACAACACATTTTGAGAAATGGGGAGATACGCAAGAATGCGGGTTTCGAATTGCAAACAGAGAGTGTGGTTTATATCAGGTGAAGCCAACAATCGCATTGGGCTTCACTGGCTGAGAAAGGGAAGATGGAAGCATGACAAAGGGTTATTAAACTCTAATTAACGGCAAACAAGGGATTGTTAAACTACAATCTTAAACTTTTAGACATTAGTTACATACTAAAGTATATTATATCCCACGGTTAGTAACGTCTGGAGATTTGCTTAACAAGACATCCTAGCAAAGATAATCCAGTCAATAGCTGTCTGTATTGCAGCTGCAATCTTCCTTTCCACTTATCTTAAAGTAACAAGTTTACATTTTAAAATAGATTTACAAACAGTAAACAAGGACTGAAGTGAAAATTTCAGCAAACCAGTGTAAGTTGGAGGCGTCAGGAATTCGACTTGGGATTGGTTGTTGTTTGCTTCACCAAGGGTTGAGACAGCAATAGACTTCCTCATAATCTTGTCTAGCCTCATCCCATTTGCTGGGCCCTGAGGATGAGCTCGATCAAGGCATTCCTTTTAGATCAAGCAGGGTAAACCTTCTTAATAGACGCCTCTAACAAACAATTTCTCCTTCAAGTTAAAAAATCCTGCCTCTTGTTCTTTTGGTGTCACAAGTAGTTAAATGTTTACAAAGGAACGGAGCTCTCAGAACAGTGTAAATGAATATTTCCGTTTCATTGCGGATGGAGTTTTAATTTAGGCCTGGAGTCACACTGCTTCAGCTATGCCAGCAGCACCTCCATGCTCACAGATACCGCCTCTGTGAACGGGACCTGGCTCAACGATGCCTTAAAAACCATCAAACACGTCTATATAACACATAAGAGGGCTTCAAAAAGTTCATGAAAAATTCCATTTTCTTTTAATCCCATTGTTTCAAAGCACATTGAAGCCCCGACGTATGTAAACATACATAGTGATATCTTGACTTGCTCATAAAAGTTAGCATCGCTTTGCTGCTGCCCAATGCCGAAGAGTATTGGAATCTCATGACTTTTTAGAGATCAAAATATTGACAGGTCACAAGTAATGATCATTTCTATTTTTCAGCAAGGAGAAATGCAACCTCAGAATTCATTTGGTTTCATATTATGCTTTTTCGTTTACCCTTCTGAAACTCTCTGGCCTTTGCAATATCCCCTAAGTCAGCGGTTCTCAACCTGTAGGTCTTGACCCCTTTGGGGGTTGTATTTGTCTGGGTACTTTAGAGAAACAAATCCATAGAAATTCATTTATAAGAGAGAGTTTTATATGTAGGCTAGGTGCTCACCAAGAAAACATCCCAACCCAGTGCTGCCCAAGCCCACAAGTCCAACATTAACCCATAGTTACAACACCAATCCAGAAAGTCCTCCTCCATCTCACAAAACAGACACAATGATGCTGACTGCAGAAGCAAAGTCAGTGAATTTGTGAACATCTCAGCACTGGCAGGAGTTTCCACATGGGTGCTCCGGCACCCAGGGCTGCATCGGGGCAGGGCCATGTGGCTTCTCCTTGGGGATGTCTTGCAGGAAGTGAGTCTTGCAAGCTGAAGCTGGGAACTGCTAAGGAAACTGCACCCTGGTGCGACTATCACAAAGCAAGAGACCCGAGAACTAGAAAGGCGAGGCTCACTGAGCCATTTATCCCCCTGCCCTTCAATTAATCCCACATGTGTTTATCGGCCAGGTTGGCACAATAAACTAACTAACTCAGGGGTTAAATGACCCTTTCACAGGAGTCACCGATTTATAACTAGCAAAATTACAGTTATGAAGTAGCAACGAAAATAATTTTATGGTTGGTGGTGGATCACCACAACATGAAGAACTGTATTCAAGGGTCATGGCATGAGGAAGGTTGAGAACCACTGCTCTAAGTAGCTGTTTTGTGTTAAGTTCCTTCTACTCATGTTGACATAGGTTGTAAGACAGGACGAGTCAGGGCCCTCTCTTTTCTAACCCAATGCTCACTTAAAATATTCAAATTATGTCTTTTTCAAATTAATTAAATTTGCCACTGAGGTAAACAATGCGATTTTATTGCATTTGAACAAACCACAGAAATGATTGGGTCATATATGAAGCCATGGGATTGTGGTAGCTGAGGTTAATGGTGAGATCATACATCTTAACTCCTCAATATCCAGAAATTGGTCCCATGATAAAAGATATAACATCTGTTTTTAGCAAAAACAGCTCCAGGCAAAGTCCAATTAGACCTGGAAAGAGTATAAAGGAAGACCTGGGAAATGCCACATCCCACTGTGGAGTGACTTTCAGGATAGAGGCTTTCGTCCATCAGTCCATCAAGTTTATGACTTGCCCTCCTGCCTTCTGACACCCTGTCCTTAGAGGAGGGAGAGGAGCAGGCAATAGGAGAGGTAGGAAGAACGTACACAGACCGCTTTCATGGTTCCTTATTGTCCTGCTTTATCCAGTCACCGATCAGCTTACTTGATTGTTTCTTCCACTGCAGAGTGTAGATAATGACAGTGTGTATCTCAAAAGCTTGTTCTTTGCAGATGAAACGAATGGATAGGAATATAGCTCTAAGAGTAGGATCTCACACAGAAGCAGTGCTTGTCAAGTGTTAGCATTTATTACCACCACCACCACCATCACTGACATCATTGTCATCGCTCGCCACCTTGACATTCACTTATGCAGGTTGAACGTTACAGGCTTTATTCATCTCGAAGTTTAGAGTATCCCAGGAAGCTTGGGCTGTGTTATATTATGGTCACAAATAACTCCCAAACTGAAGCCTTTTATAGTTCTAGAACTTTGTCATTCATGCAGGCTTTGGCTGCAGATTGGTTGCTGCTCCGCTCCATGTGTTTTTTCCTCCAGGGTCCAAACAAACAGAACAGTCTTTCTCAGGGACAGTGCCTTTCATGGAGCTGAAAAGAGAGAGAGAACGTGGAACTAAGTTTCTGCTCAGAAATTGGCCATGAGAGAAGAAGTGTAATTTTGTGAATCTTTTGACACCTGAGCTCTCCATGAGTTGAAAATGACTTCAAATCACACAAAAACAACAACAACAAAATGTTTATTAGCCCAGAGAGGACCACACAGATTTTTAAAAAGTCAGATTAAGAATCAGGTCTGATTAATGCAAAACCTTTTCTTGCCACTATGCTGTTGTGCTGTTGTTTTCTCCTCTTGCTCCACCTTCCCCCAAACTATACACACTGCGACTGCTTTCTCCTTTATAAGCTGCCCGAATGTCAGCAGAAGCACCTAATTTTACCACAAAATTGCATTAAAAATGTGCTGGAAAACTTGGCTTATACACGAGTATCTACAGTATACTTATATACAGTACCTTTCCTGATTTTAATCCATGCAGTATTCCCTTGTTCTGGTCACACAACTGCTTCTTGATTCATGTACAAGTTCCAAATGAGCGCAGTGAAGTGATCCAGAATTCCCATTCTTCTCCAGGTTATCCGGTTTATCATGGTCATACTGTTGAAGGCCTTTGCATAGACAATGAAACACAAGTAAACATTTTTCTGGTATTCTTTGCTTTGAGCCAAGGGAATGGTTATAGTATGAAGAAGGCTCTCAAGAGGGAAAGGAAAGAAATAGAAAATTAACAGAGACAATGACATTGACAGTGGAGACATTTTAATGCCACCCCATGCTTCCTTTTGATTTGAAACATGCAGGAGGAAGAGCCCAGATCGGCATACTAGTACTAACTCCGTCACCAGGAAAAGGAGACTTTTCCATGACATTGCCACATAGCTTCCTTTCCTCACACTGCTGTCCTGTGTGGGTTCTCTCCCAGCTCGGCCTTGCTCTGCTTTGAATCGAGGGGAATCGATTAGCTGATCCAAAGGGACCCCAAGGAGAGCAGTCTCCGTGAAGCAGGCGGGAGGGAAGGGTGAGGCTTCTCTTTGTTTTTCAAGTGAGTTTTGCAGTGGTTGTGGGCGTGCTGGTTGTTATCATTTGAAAACGCCTGTGTGGGGAGATGTGGATGAAGCAACAGTGTTATGGGTAGAAGGAGTTCAGAAGGCCACGGGAAGTATGAAAGTGATGCTGTCCTCCAGTTGGCTGTTACCCAGCTCATCTGAATCAGTACCAAATGTCAGAGAGACAGATTCTTTGATGAAGTCTCTGAGATAAAATAGGCATTGAGCAAACTTTACTGAAAATCATGTCAGCTTTCTTTTTCATCTGAAGATGTTACAGTTATCATACCTCTTCTCTCCCTTAAGCACAAAACAAAAACACAAGTAACCACATTGCTGCCGAGTTGACTCTGACTCATAGCAACCCTATCAGGACAGAATCGAATTGACCTTGGACGCAGGTTTTCCAAGGCTAATCTCTTTATGACTGCGCAGTGGGTTTATGTGGGATTTTTTTGGTTAGCGGTCAAGTGTTTAACCACTGAGCAACCAGGATTCCAAGTTACATTCACACACAGAAATGCTATGATGGAGAATCCAGGGAGCGTTTCTTCGTTTGAGGAACGAGCACAATGAGCCCTATCATTTCATTTCAGCCAAGAGGATTCAGTCGGAAGATCTCCGTTCCAAGCGCACCTCCACAGAGGACAGACACAGTGACCTTTGCCAAGGGTCGCTTGCTCATTGCATTTGCCCTGTTTGAAAACTCATGTCCTCCTTATCCTAAAATTCTCTGGTATTTTCAGATTAAGGATTGAGAAGGTCAAGTGTTCTACCTTTCATGAAGTGTTACACCACTGCACACATTTCTGAAAGCATGAGCCTTGCTCGGCACCACACAAAAGGCCAGTGACAGTGCCTGGGAGGAGTGTTATTGATTTGTTTGTTTGATTTTTCATCCTGCCAATATAACAACCCTGATGGTATTTGAGTTCAGATATTTTTGGTTTTATATTTCCTTCCTAACCCCAATTATGTTTTCTCCTCCACGTGTGAAAGCCAAACCGAAACCAACTTTCTGCCATTGTCTCCATGCCGACCCATAGGGTAAATCTTCAAGGGAGCAGGCAGCCTTATTTTCCCCCCACAGAGTGTGTGCTGGGTTTGAACTCCGGACCTTCGAGTTAAGGAGCCCGTGGCCTATTTCACAGTGCCACTAGGTCTCCTTCCAAGTATGACAGAGCTCAGCTAATTCTGTATTTTGGCTTTCTTTGCCACTTAACTATTAGAATCCGGTGGCAAAGTCATGTAACTTGAACTACATACACACAGAAGCACCAGCAGCGTATGCACTCTGATTCACCTTTACAAAAAGCTGTGAAGCAAAAAGCACAAAGCAAGCTCGTGAAGAAATCATCCACCTTCAGCCGGGCTACTGAAAGAATCAACTTCCCAACAGAATCAACAGCAGGAGAGCATGGAAATGCCATTCTCAGCTTCAGCGAGCTGAAGGTCAAACGAAAGTCTTTTTCTTTCTGGGCTTTCCATTTCCACCCTGCCTCCATCTCTCCCCACCGGGGTGCCAGATGGGCCTGGCAAATATCATGCCATGATAAAAAAAAATCTCCCACTGTGAACAAGCCTCAGCCCATTTTAATCTTTGTTTAATCCGTGCTTTAATAAGTGTAATGACTAACAAAACAACCCCCTGGAATGTAACAATTGGAATGAATAAATTGGAAACATCTGTTCATAGTCATAGATATATGAAATACATCCTCTGTAAATGGAAGTGCCGAGATGGCAAAGAGGAAGAGAACCGATCTAAAACTGTGAGCATTCTGGGAGGCTTGAGAGGCATGTGAAAGGTAATATTAGGAGTTGTCAGTCACATCATTTATCTATTGCTAGAATATTTTATCAACTCAGAATTTATTCATTTTTAAGTCTGAACTACAGATAAGGGAGGAACGTGCAATGACCACCACTTAGGGTCACCTATGATGCCATCTATGAACTTCGGGGAAGTATAAATGGAGACTCGCATGACCTTATGTGTGACAATGGCTTTCAGTGGCCTCGGAGAAATGCCTTTTCATTTCTGCCCGTTCTAACCTTTACCGTGCTTACCATCGTCGTGTTCTGTTGCTGAATGCGAAGTCTTTTGGAGACAGGGATCGGGTTGCATTCCTCGCTGTAACTTCCAAGATGACAAATACAGTGTATTGTATACAGTCGATGCCCAACAAACAAATTCTGAATTAAATTGATTACACATTCAACCGTTAAAATGAAGACACGTGTACTTATATGTAAAATTTGTTTGTGCTTCTTTTTTCTTAAAAAAAACAGCTTTATTAACATGTCATCCACGTGTCATGCGATTCAGCAATTGAAACATATCCAAATGTGTGCTTCTTGAGCTCGACTGTCTGCAGGCCCATCGGCACAGACATACCCACCAGGTGCAAACCGAGGGAAGGGTTCTTCGTGATGTTCCTGCACAGCTGCGAGGTGAGTCACAGAACACCGACATTGTGAGACTTCTTGAGGAGACTTGCTTACGTGTGTTTTTGAAGTAGAAAAGCCTCGAGCCACAAAGAGCCACAGTGACGACATGGAAAGGGACCCAGGTTAAATCGGCAGACTCTGTAAAACACAAAGCAGAGACAATGCAAACAAATAGTCACAAACCACAAACATCCAACCAACCACACAGGAACCCCCTATTCAGACATGTAAAGAGTTCAAAAGAATTGACTTATTGTTTCCTAGGCTAATGTGCTTCTATTTGTACAGAGAAATCAATAGAATGTAAAAGGTCCATCCATGCTGCCAGTGGGCACCCAGGGAGTTAACAACGAGGGAGGTGCTATTGGAACAAAGAAGAAAGCTGTGAAGAGATGGAGACATTGTGAAGGGGCTGGTGCATTTGCCAACAGAACTGCAGACATTGGGAAATGCTCAAGGAAGACAAGATAAATGTCTCCCTCTCTATGCCTGCTCCCTTTCTGCTGGACCCAGGATCTTGTTCAATCGTTCTCAGCTTCCAACGCATAGCAACACTGGAGAAGAGGATACCACTGGTGACTGAGTTCCAAGACTGTACATCTTTACACCAGCAGAGAGCCTCCTCTTTCTCAATCCCACTAGCACAGCTTGTCGGCTTGAAGCCCTACCTTGCACTTAGAAGGCCACATGCCTTCTAGAATCCAGCTTCAAGAATCCAAACCAGACATATCTGATCAGAGCACATGGGAGCAGATGAAGGGGGAGGAGGAGAGAGTGGAGCACAGCCTGGCCCACCAGGCCGTGTGGATGATGTTCCTTATTAGAGCAGCCAGTCCACAGAGAGAACAACATGGCTGGCCCCACTATGAGAAATGATGCCCCTCAGTGACTAAGGGCGATACAGGGGACAGCACCGGAGACACAGTGTGGGAATTGCACCTGACCTGATCCCACCACACCGAGGCAAAGCACTGAGGGAGTGCAGCAGAACAGCAAGGGAATGGAGCGGCAAGGTCCCCAGGGAATGCTGAAAGTGGACTCTGGGGCCAGGGCGTGGTACCCCAACAGACTGGACTGGAAAACGCTCCTAAGGGCCAACAAACGATCCTTGAACTAACTACAAAAAAAAAAAAAAAAAAGAATGCAAACCAAGCCCAATGCCATTTCATGCCTTCTGACTGACTCATAGTGACCCCATATGACAGAGTAGAACAGTTACTCAGGGTTTTGTAAGACTCTGGAAGTGCAATGCTCTGTCTTTCTCTCCTGGAGTACATGATGGGGTCAAACCACCAAGCTTTAGGTTTACCGGCCAGTGCTTGACCCTTTGCACCACCAAGGCAGGCATCTGCTTTCTCCTGCCTCCTGAGTGTGGTTTCGATCGCTCTTTCTACTGCATCGCTTAGAGAGCTCTCTGAGTTAAGCCCAATGCTGATTTACCAGATACCGGGTATTCCTGGACAAAGGTAGTCACCAGATTGCAATCGCAGGGCTTCAGGTTTATACTGTGCTGCCGCAGTTGATCTTAGAAACCCCCATGTAAAGTAGTTCAACTCTAAAAGCAAGTTAAACGGGAGCAGGTGCGGGTCAGAGTGTCCTGTGGGAAATCAGATAGAGCACACTCTGTTTCTATAGAAAGACTCCCTTGCTGCGCGCTCTCCTCCAGGGGCTCCTGAAATGCAGAGCATCACAGACGCTTGCACCTGTGCCGCTGACCTCTGAGGCCGGAAGGCTCAGCATTCACACACAGGAAGGGTGTCTTTTCACCTGCCACGTTTTGAAGCGACATGAGTTTGAACGAACGTGGTGGCAAAGGCTGCATAGTGAAAGACAGGGGAGAGATTTGAGAGGTGCAACACCTCACTTTAGTGATGTGCGGGGCTTGTGGAACATGAGCGAGGAAGGAAGGGAAAGCTGAGGATGCCAACCGGGCTTCTGGCTTGAGTGACTGACTGGATCATGGTGCCAGTACCTGGGCTGGCACCACAGGACGAGGAGCAGACATTGGGGTACAGGGATGGAAACGAGCTCAGTGTTGCTCTGGGCACTAAGAGGAACTCAAAATCAGTTTGTCAAGGTCACTTTTTAGGAAGCTGACTCACACTCATGGAACACACAGGAATCTGCAGTAGAAGAGACTGAAGAGTGGGGCAGATACGAGATAGATAGCTGGATGAGCATATAGAGATGTCAAGAAGTCCTCGGGTTGGGAGAAGTAGGTGGGCCTGTTGTTGAAGAGGTCATCTGTACCATGGATTGTCCCTTTGGGTCCAAGAATTTTTATCCCCAAAGGAAAGAGGGTTGATCTGTAGGACACCAAAGTCTCTCTGATACTGAAATGCCTCGCTTTCAGGTTTCCCCCAGTGTCTGGACAAGGTGCTCTGGACAGTTTCAGACAGTGGTGTGATGGCTGCTCTTCAGAGACAAAATGTGACCCGGAACCACACCCACACTGATGACCCCTAGTCAGCCCTATAACCTTCAAACAAATAAAAGTATTAATGATGTGCCTTCAAGGTGTCCTCTCATGCAACCCTCATAACCTTCCTGAGGTGGATATCACTACTAACTCTACGTTTACAATGACAAACCATGACGTGCTTTGTGGAGCTTCAAAGAGATCATGAAAAAGTACAATTGAAATTAATGGAAAATTTCCATGAACTTTTTGGAATAGAATAAAAGAGAGAGAGAGAGATTGAATTTCTTCAAGGAAATTGCTCACACAATTATGGGGGCTGGCAAGTCTCAAATCTCTAGGGCAAGAAGCAGACTGAAAACCTCTGCTGGCTCATGGGATTGTGGGGGCGGAAGAATCCCAAATCGGCAGGTGAGAAGGAAGACCAGATATATCTACAGACATAATCCCCAAATCATGAGGTTCGGTTATGAGAAGAGTGCAGTATTGAGAGACCTTGGACTCTCTGTAGATTGTAGGGGCAGGCCAAACCTCTAGGGGACCCACCCCCTTTTCAGTTGACTGACTCATCAGTTGATTATATTACATTACATTGTGAAATAGCAACCAGTGCATTGTCTTGCCAAATACAGAATTACAGTCTAACCATATTGTCATAAAATTAACCAGCACATTGTGGTTAGGGAAAATTAAATTTCTGACATTCACACCAGCTTCTAAGAGTTAGTGCCAGGCCAACCCATGCACCCCAATGTCTGGCCACCTCTGCTGCTGCTCCCTCCCAGGCAGCCCTGCATTCGAGCACAAATGCTCTACAGCAGGACCAGCTTTCTTGACTTGAAGCCAGGCTACCTCTCCATTCCTGTGATTGCTCTCTGCAGCCCAAAGCATCCAACCAACATCTAAAGCACAGAAGTTACCTCACTGCTATCTCTGGGGCAAAATGGGAGCATCATCAACCTGCTCCAGATGTTGGGGCTCATGGCACTCATCTAAGGTTGCAGGCACGGTCATTCTAAATGGCCTTCTGATTTCAGATAGGCGTGTGAAGTCCAGACGATTTCTCTTACTGCACTTATTTCCCAAAGCCCTGTTGCTGTAGGCCACCGGTTCTGAGTGATGCTGTTCTCCATCACCTGCCTAATCTCACTGATGGAGTTGGTGGGACAGAATGAGTAAAAGTGAGGCAATCCTTTGGGTCTGAGTTTCTGCATCTTTTAAAATAGGCACGATGACCATAATACAGTACCTATGTCAATGCCATGGCATGGTGAGAATTAAATGAGTGAATATACACAATCTTGAGCTAGTTCACAAAAAAATGATCAATCAAGGCTAACTCACTGTCTTAAAGAAATAGATGTAGTGCATGAATGCATCACCTCTAGAGTGGTTAAAATAAAATAATTTCTAAAATGACAGTGTTTTGGTTGTCAAAATAATCCAGCTGATAATTTCAAAACATTTCCCTCCAAACTCATAGTGTGGCCTCACCTTCTCACTTCTCTTTTCTTGAGTAGTGCAACTGTGTACATATTGTGAAGTTATTCAAAGTGAAGCAGGTGGGACTGGGGTAAATAAACAAATATACAATTTAAAGTAATTTAACAACTGTTTTATAAGCCTTTTAGTTGTATTGAAGGAGCCCTGTTGGTGCAGTGGATTATTCGTTGAGCTGTAAATCACACAGTCAGCTGTTTAAACAGTGACTTTGAGGCTGGCTGGTGGAGTGGGGTGCCTCTGGGCACTTTGGGGACCTGTCTTTGCTGACCTACGGAGCTGGCACTGAGTGCTTTCTGGGTGAGGTTTGTGGCAGAGTGGCATGCCCTTGGGCATTTATTGGCAGCCCCAAAGTAACTTTGTCACACTGCCTACACAGGGCAGAGGTCAGACCAAGAGTCTGAGTACCAGAAAGAGGCCTGCCTCTGGTCAGCAGGGTTAATTGGGTCTGGCAAAGAAGAACCTGCCCTGAGTGAACAACTGTATCATGAGCATCTCTCACATACATGGTAACCTGTTGGCTTCCTTATTAAATGCCATAGCCTTGAGCATATCTGTGAGTTCTGTGTAGCCATTGCAATGAACAATTGGACCCAGATGGGATGTAGAGAGGGCTGTGGCAGACAGAGCAACAAATCAAAAAGTGCTGCTACCACGCTTCCAGTTCCAGCATGTAGAGGTTTATTCCAAACAAAACATGCTTACGCATGATTGTGGTGTGTGAATGGCAGCCGATAAATTCCCTCAGTAACACACTTCTCTTAATCTCTTCAAGTGCTTTCCAAAATAAAACAAATGGTCCAATGAAAACAGTGACTTCCTAAGGGATCTGCTGGACCTCCAGTGCAGGGAGGTCAGCTCAGTCGGTTATGATGACTGTTTTCAGATTCCAAAGTGATGGTCTTGATAGATTTTCTTGAAGAATGCAGGGCGACCGCAGGTGCTTCTTATGTAGAAGCTTTAAGAAAATGGACAGCTATTGGTGAGAACAAATCAATCCAGTGTGTGAAAGGCCCGACGTGTGAAAGAACTGGTCAAAGTTGCAGACTGGACTGTCTTCATTGACTGATTATAGATCTAGGTCTCCTGGCCTTTCTGCTTATTCCATTGTAGTCTGGAAGCACCAATGGAATCTGTTTAGTATCATAGCAACACACAAGGTCTCTGACATTAGGGTGGCAGCTGTGTATAAGGTGTATTCACCAGGAATTGAACTTGGTCTCCCACATAGAAGGGGAGAACGCTATCACTAAACCACAACTGCCCCCTGTCAGAGCTACTTAGGAACCTCAACTCTGTTTAAATTTCTATGAATTCTTATAAAGTAGGGTTGTTGGTTCCTTTCACCCACAGAAGATCAGCCGTCATCCACTCCATCTCTTCATATTCTGCTATCCAAGAATATCCCACTTGAGTGCATTCTAAACCTTGAACTCCTCCCGGGTTTGCCCTTGTCTCCTGCCCAACCCACGCGTATCTTTATTATTTAAAGAGCTTCCTACCTGGTCTCTAGAAGTTTCATCTTGCCCTAATTCCCACTTTACCACTAATAGTAGAAATAAAAGAAGGATTTCTTCGCTCCATTAGATGTAAAATTCAAAGAGTTTCTTAAAATGTTTAAAGTATGAAGACAGATGAAAAATGATTTCTACAAAATTAAAGAAAAATTAATCAGAGCAAAGATATCAAAATGTGAAGTTATTGTTTCACATCGTATCCTTTTATAGTATTTGCCACTTTTATTTGCCTTCATATTAACCCAATTTATTAGTGTTTAAATTTTAATTTTTTATCAAAATAGAAGGAAAACATCTTTTTTCCTAGTATATATTAAGTGCTATTGGGATAAACTTGTTGAAATTTTCTTTAGAAGGAGAAGTTAATGGGAAATATTTTATTTAAAATTAGAAGATTGATAATAACTACAATTCCCATTAATTTCTGAGAGGAAAGACTTTGCAAAAACAATTCTGTGTAGGCTCGGACATTTCAATATAAAGCATCCTACACGTGGAAAATTTAAGAGACAGACCCTTTTAGCTGATATAAGGACATCAAAATGTGGTAAACTTTGTTCAAATTGAAAAATATCTAAAGATTTTCTCTTTCCAATAAGTTACAAAGTACCATTATCTGACTTAATCTCTAAGACACGCAGAGCTCATTTCTGCATGAACATCCCAAGTAGGCCAGTGGGAAGCTGTGTCAACGTCGTGTGGACTAACACTTTCAAGGCCTTCAGAATTTCCCTTTTGTGCTGCTATTGGAAACAGAATGCCCCAGGTCAGTCATTTAATCTTCTAGGAAGCCCATTTCCTTCTCCCTTCACTACAACAATATAACTGGGTCGGGGTCATCGCACGCCGTCCCCTTCAACTGTTTCAGGGGGATTTGCTGAGAGTTGATAACCAATTGGTCCTGGGGTTGCTATGAGTCAGACCACCGACATGATGATCAACAATGAGAAACTTGGCGGGAAATACAGGGCATTGGGGAGGCCCGATTGAAAGGCACAGTGCTTTTGCTGTACCCAGCAGCCTGGCTCTATCTTTAGCATTTCCCACATCACTGAATCTCCTTTCAAATTAACCACAAAAAGAGCCCTAGACCAAAGGACTCTGAATTAAATGCCTGAGTGGGAATGCACATGAACTGTCTGCTCTCTATGCTAACATCCTTTCAAGATCTTCAGGGGACCAGCTCTAAAGGAATTTTACTTCTTTCTTCTTTTTTTCCAACCGTTTTATTGACATAATCCACATATCATACAATTCAATAGCTCGATCACATCAAGAAGAGTGGTGTGAGGAATTTTGCTTCCTTAATGTTGTTGTGTGCCAGTGCGTTGGTTCTAACTCAGAGCAGCCCCGTGTACACATGAAGGAAACACTGCCCGCTCTTGTGCCATCCCCACAATTGTTACATCAGAGCTCATTGCTGCAGCCCCTGTGTCCATCGGTCTTATTGAAGGGTCTCCTCTTTTTCTCTACTGCTTTACCAACCACGATGCTCTTTTCCAAGGTCTCTTCTGACAACACGACCAAAGTACCTGAGACCATGTCTCTCCATCTTTGCTTCTACAAAGTATTCTGGCTTTACTTCTTCCAGGACAGATTCGCTTATGCAGGCAGTCCACAGTTCTCGAACTAGTCTTCACCAACACTGTAATGGAAGTCCATTAATTCTTCAGTGGCCTGCCTTGGAGTGGCAAGTCCACTGTCTTATCTCATGCTCTGGCTCCCAGTTCCACTGCTGCTGCTCCTCTGCCACTCTTCTGGGATCACAATTGTCTACGGGATCAATAATTTCAATGGGCAGGAATCGTGAGGTCCAAAGGATGTGCTCTACTCCTAGTACTTCGATCTCTGAGAGCCTAGATTTCTGCTTGTGAGATAGTTCATTTCATATCCAGCAGGGTGGAAATCACAATTAAACCTGTTAACCATCATTTACAGCCAAATTATAATCTAATAAGTATATTCCCTACCTTCTTGTACAGACCCATTAGGAAAGTGAAGGTCACTTGGAGGTTGCAACAAAGGCCATATTAACAAATTCACTGCATCACACTTACCCGCGTATTTGTGCATTGTTGAACTCATGGTACAAGTTTTTGCTTTGTTAAATACTCTGTGAGTAGAGGCAAAACAGGAGTTAATGTTAGAAGTTCAAATCCACCCAGAGTCATCTCAGCTGTTGAAAATCCTATGGAGCATATCTGTACTCTCCCATACGTGGGGTCACCATGAATCAGGGTTGACTCTACAGCAAGTTTGTTAGAAACTGCAGCTAAAATGTTCAGGATCTCTCATTTAGATGGATCCTTTTTAAGACTCTGGAATGGATCCTAGCAATTTTATATTTGTAATTGTTTTTTTTTCCGTTTTAATGAGGGTCCCCCAGATTGTATAAGCTTCAGCTCCTTCATATCCTGTGGTGTTAGGTTGGGTTCTCCAACAAAATGAGTGGTGCTTACATGTGTGAGTATGTAGAAGGAGATTTACATCAAGAAATGGCTTTTGGAAATGATGAGCGCAACATATGAACAAATGTGCTTGATACAATTCATGTTCGGATTGTTATAAGAGCTGTAAGAGCCCTCAATAAAATGATTAATTAAAATAAAAAAGAAAGAAATGGTTCACGGAATTGTAGAAATAAGTAAGTCCAGTTCAGTTCAGGTACATAGGTCAGATGTAAGCTGGAGGCTTCTCCTGGCACATTTAGTTGTGGAAGCTGATGAAGAGGAAGCAGGATGATAACCCAGGAGGGCCGCAGTCTGGTGGATGCAAAGGTAAATGAATCCAAGATCAGGCAAATGAATCTCAGGTCAGCGGTCTTCTGGAATTGGCAGGCAACAAACCAGGAGATTGACAAACCAGATACAAGGTCCAGGTCCAGTGGGAGGCAAAGGGGCAAGTGCACTCAGCTCTGCTCAGGATCTTCTCTTATACAAAAAGAACATGTCCCCTACCCCCAAGGAGTTGTCATCAGGCTCTGCCCTACCTTCACCCAGGAGCATCTAGTTGACCTAAACTGTAACTAACATACTTGCATTTGCCTTGAGAATCAGGACTGATTTGGGAGGTCAAGAATTATAAGCAGGAGTAGATTTGGATAGGTTGTTCACAGAGTGATCTCTGATTGTTTATTCGTCGAATAAAGGAGAACAATATTTGCCACTAAGCTAGTGGTTTCATTCCATCCCATTCCTTGTCCTCTCTACAATCATTTCCAATTCTTCCCCACTGTTTGTAGAACATTAAATAAAAGGTTTGCTTAGAAAAAAAGAATAAAGAAAAAATATTGATACCATTGCCTCATTTGGGATGAGAATCTGTTATTGGATTCTTTTTTTTAATTCAGGTTTTTAACCCTAAAATTGCCCAATTCGATTTGCCCTCCATCTCTTTGAGGCCCAGATGTTGGAATTCAGCTCCAGTGTGCTGTCAGTGGTCTTGGAGACAAGAATAAATCAAATTCACAATCTTTGAGAGACTTGTTCCCGAATAAACCAATGAGTAATCCATGAGCATTTTCCATGTTTTTTCCTTATACCTCGCCCCACCTCTTCAGACAATGGAAAACAAAAGCCATTCCCCACAGCTCAATTGGCTGCTTCCTGCAGTTTAGCTCTCCAAGAGACATACCAGAGATTAGCTGAGGAAAATAAGTGCTGGGAACAAGGAGGGAAGAAGAGGGAAGGGAGCTTCTGAGGGATGGGGAACAGGATTTTGGTACAAGGTCGTTACAATCACCACCTTGAGAGTAAACAGTAAACATTTCTATGTTCAGTGACTAGAACAAGATGAGGTTCAGGGAGCCTTGGTGGTGTTGTGGTCACTTTTTGGGCTGAGAGCCACATCTTCGGCAGTCAGAAACCACCAGCAGCTCTGAGGAGAAAGATGGGCTTTCTACTCCCCTAAACGGTTCCTCTCTTGGAAACCCAGAGGGGTCGCTATGAGTCAGCGTTAACTTGACGGCAGTGAGTTTGGTTTTTGGTTTTCAGATTCACTTTATGAGCCCTGGTGGGCTAATGGGTCAAGGGTTGGGCTGACAACCTCAAGATCAGCAGTTTGAAATTACCAGCCTTTCTGCACAGGACAGATGAGGCTTTCTACTCCCTTAAAGAGCGACAGTCTAGAAAAGCCACAGGGGCCGTTCTACTCTGTCTTACAGGGATGCTAGGGGTCGGAATTGACTCAGTGGCATGAGTTTGGGTTTGGGTTTTTGTTTTTTTGAGATTCCTGTTGGGAGGTGAATTGGTGAGCAAGTGCCTGGTGGATCTGTAAAGTGCTAGATGCCCCAGTGATTCAAAGGCATCCGGAGCTGGGTATTCAAAATCATGGCATTGTTACCCAGTGGAATCCCTCAGAGAGTAAAGATCTCTTCACTGTTCTATTTCCAAAAACAGAACAGAAATTAGCTTTCCCAGTGGGAAAGAAAAACAGTGCTGAACAATATTTTATAACTTTGAAGTTTTAAAATTAAAATATGGGATCAATACAAAGTGTACAAACCAAACATAAATATACATTTTGGTAAGTATGCAGAGTCATAAGACCAGTGTAACCTGAAATAGAAGACAGAAACTTTAACAAGAATATTATCAGAGTCCTACCTTTCTCTTGTCTCATTTTCATCCTCTCTGAGGGTAACCATTATATCAAGTGACATAGGACCAAATTCACAGGTAGGGTAGAACCCGTAGCTCTTTTCCCCTGGCAAGATTGGAGAAAGTGCCTTCCCAGGGAAATTCAGGTCTGGACTCATGGACTAAGTCCTCTGTGATAGCCAGCCTTCAATTCCCAAAGGGGCTCCTGATCTGAGGCTCCTCGATTTCTCTGCCTGCATTCTTATCTGAATGCAGAAGCCACTGAGATTTCACCTCAAAACTCAAAAAATGCTCTGCCATCAAGTCAATTCCAAATTATGGTGACTCTATAGCACAGGGTAGAGCTGCCCTGTGGGTTTCTGAGACTCTTTATAAAAGAATAGAAAGCCTCATCTTTCTCCCTCAGAGGAGCTGGTGGTTTTGAACTGCTGACTTTGTGAATTGAAGCCCAATGCCTAACCACTACGCCAAGAAGCTCCTCCTGTAAAACAACAAAATAATAATATAAAGAGTACTCCTTTTAGAAATGTTAGACAAATTATTTGGAGGAAATGTCCCTGACAAAAGCAGAGTTCTAGATAGAATATTCAAAATATCTTCTTAACAATATAAAATAGCTAACAAAATTGTAAGCAAGCAAACTCTCAGTGCCACCGAGTTGATTCCAACTCATAGTGACCTATAGGACAGGGTAGAACTGCTCCTGTGGGTTTCCAAGATGCCTGTCATTCTTTTAAAAATAGTTTTATTGGCATATACTTCACATACCACACAATACACTGGTTCTTTCACATTAAGAGGATTGTTCAATCATCTCCACAATCGATTTCAGGCGATTTCCTTTTTGTACTCATTGTTAGCACCCCGTTTCTCACCATCGTCCTTCATTAATACCCAGGTAATGATTAATCCAGTTACTGTGTCTATAGATTGACCTATCCTGTGTTTCATATGCAGAAAATCATATAAACAGGAAGCAAACAAACAAAAACAATAGTGATTAGACAACACATAGCAAAACTTTAATCGAAAAGAAAGCCATATTCTCTGGCAGTAAGGCTAGTGACATCCTTTCACTACATTCAGAGTGGATTCACCAGAGGATCAAGCCATGTGTGGACCTTGAACATGAAATTTGGGCTTTCACAGGCATCCGTGGCCCTCTTCAAACCAGGTGCTTGCAATTTAAGTTCTGACATCATTCTCTTTTTTGGATTTTATGAGGGGGTACTCCCCAAACTGATTTTTTTTCAAAGCAGTGTATTTATTTTTTTACAAAACAACCTTATCACCTTCAAAATACTCTCCATTACACTTCATACATTTGTCAAATATGCAATTCCATTCTTGTAAACACTTTTCAAACACCTGTTTGGATGGCTGACAGCACTCCCTAATTTTTTTTCTTCACCTGTTCTATGTCGTCAAATCGCTGTCCTTTCCTGTCCCTCTTACATTTGTGGAAACAAAAAGAAGTCACATGGAGTGAGATCAGGTGAGTAAGGTGCATGGGGAAAGAGAGATATGCTGTTTGTTTTTTTTTTGCAAAAACTGACATACTGAGATGGCTGTGTGAGCAGGGAGATTGTTGTGGCAAAACCAGTCCCCTGTCTGCCACAAATCAGGCCTTTTTTGTCTCACACTGTTATGCTGTCTTTTCAGAACCTCTCAATAGAAAGTTTGATTAACAGTGTGACCTGGCGGAATGAACTCCAAGTGCACTGTGAGTGGACATTTTTGTCTGAGGTTTGTCCTCAATCAACATTTCACCTTTTTGATATTAGAAAAATACTCATATGCTTGAATTTTTCCCACTGTGCTGTCCTTGTAAGCTGTGTTCAACATCACAACCGTTTCTGCGGCATGTTTCCTGAGGAGGAAATAAAAATTCACAGCTGCACACTGTTCTCTTAAATTGGCAACCACAAAAAACAAGGTTCGAGAGAAACTGCTTTCATGAAAAAATTCACTGTGAGCAGTAAGACTCTTCCCAGGTGATAACACTTGGTGCATTAACTCATAGCGATTTAGGGGTACCCCCTCATATACTCACCCATAATGAGAGCACTAAAGGAATGGGTGCTATAACAAAGTGAGGTGAAACAAACAAACAAACAACAACAGCTGGTACCTGGCGATCAGAAAGAATAGCATCTAGGATGTTAAAGGGTTGTCTTCAAACAAGTAGCCTTCTAAGTGAGGTGTCAACTAAGTTCACCTGGAAGAAGCACACCAGCCTGTGTGAGACTGTAACTCGCTATGGGAATAGAAAGCCTCATCTTTCTTCCAAAGAGCAGCTACAGCAGTGGTTCTCAGCCTTCCTAATGCCACAACCCTTTCTTACAGTTCCTAATGTCGTGGTGACCCCCACCATAAAATTATTTTCGTTGCTACTTCATCACTGTAATTTTGCTATTATGAATCATAATGTAAATATCTGATATGCAGGATGTGTGTTCATTGTTACAAATTGAATATAATTAAAGCATAGTGATTAATCACAAAAACAAAACATATAATTATTTATTGTGAAATACTTATTTCTAATGACAAATAAATGAAGTTTTGTCTTGAAGCATGATGTAGCTTGGGTAACAGTCTTTATGTCTGATACGCGTATGTGGACATATCTGCATGTGGGCGGACCTGCCTGGAGACCGATTACATGTTTTCCGATGGTCTTAGGCGGCGACCCCTGTGAAAAGGTCTTTTGACCCTTAAAGGGGTCGCGACCCACAGGTTGAGAACTGCAGAGCGAGTGGCTCCTAACTGCTGATCTTGCAGCCCAAAGTTCAGGGCTCCTGGTGAGCAAGTACCAAGTCAAAATCTGTAGTGAAGGGAAAATTCAGATAACAGGATGCGGAGGCTACGCCTGCCCTAGGGCCATTTGCCAAGCCAGGGAAACCTAAGCTTTAATTTTGAAGTGCGAAGGAACCAGACTGCAGTTTTTGACTACTAATGTCGTTGATTATCTTTAAGTGTGCTATTAGCCATTAAAATATCTCCTTTGGGAAAATGCCCATTCAAGCCCTTCTCCAATTTTGAAATTGAGTTGTTTTCCTCTATGTTGATGAATTGTAGGAATTTTTTATATGTTCTGGATAGTAAGCTCTTATCTGATACATGACTCCAAAATATTTCCTCCCTATCCTGTTTTTTGTCTCTTCACTCACAAATACTTTTACAAAGATAATGAACAATATCTAGCCAAAAATAATCAAGCACACAAAATATGCTAATGAGCAAACCCAATTGAAATGATAAACAGAATTCTAATACTTATTTATTAAAATTATCAGAAAACAATTATGAAATAACTGTTCTCACTTTGTTTAAAAATTAACATAGGCCTGACAATATGTGCAGGCAGCAGGAATCTATAAAAAATAACCTAGCATATTTGAAAAAAGAACCAAATAAAACTTCTAAGGGTAAAAACAGAAAATCTACAATTTAAAACTCTTTGTGTGGGTTGAACGACAGAATAACAAACAAAAAATAGCATGGCTACATTTCAAAAAAATCTGAGACTGTTGATTTTAAAATGCATCATTATGTATTATGTATTATGTTAAGGAAAGACTGGGCTTTCTACTCCTATCCAGAATCACAGTCTTGGCATGCACAAGGGGTCACTAGAAGTCAGTCATGACTTGATGGCAGTGAGTTTGGTTTGAGCTGGTTCGAAAAAATAAAAACAAAATTGCAATTACCTATAGCATAACACTCTTATCTCCTAGAATTTTTGTACTTATTGAAAGATCTCTTTAGGTTTAGCATGATTTTAAGATGCCTATCACCAAATATCCCTCTTACACACACACATAAAAAAGAAAACATAATCAAAATAAACTAGTTAAAATGCTTCTAAAATATCTTTGGTTTCTTTTAAGTCATTTTTAACTCATACTTTTTGACTATGTTATTCATAGTCAAATGCAACAGCATTTCTCAGAACATGCCACATAATTGTTTCCAGAATTGTCTTCCCACTCTGCAAAATTTTTTTTCTGGTACTTTCTTGACATCTCAGACCTCAATTTCTAGAAAGTTTTGCGCTGAATTCTATTTCATGGTTAGTTTTTAAACAATCGGGGTTTATATTTTTCTTTCCTCATATTGTTCTTAAAAGGTTGTTGATTGAAACAGCAGAGTTACAGGACTCTAATCATACTACCATGAATAAAAAAATAAAGTTTACAGAGAAAAGGACAGAGAAAAGGCAGTGATTTTAAAGCAGGTTTGATTGTAAAATGCAGCCCTCTTTCAGAGTATTGAAATCTGAAAAAAGTGCCTATCTTAGAATGACTGACTTGGAATGTCGGACAGAAGACTTATCTATAATGCAATACAGAAAGGAAGGAAAGTCGTCATATGCAGAAGAGGTTGAAACGATAGGCAGAGCAGGAACATCCAATATATGAGCTAGGTTGGAGCAGAGGTAGGAGATAATGAGATGCTCCTGTTTGACCCCTTCTTTTATTTACAATGTTATGTAATGGCCAAGCTCCCTATGTGGAATAAGGAAATGTGAAAATCTAGCAGGAATTAGCTTGAGAGGACAGCAAGGTAAAACCTCCAAGAAATGGTTAAAATTGCTTCTGCGTGGCTACCCATGCCCAATATGACAAACCTGTGTTTGATAGGAAACTGTGGACCTTACAGGCCCCGAAGTCACACCGTTTGGTGGCCATGACACTAACCCACTACACATCAGGATATTAATTACCTTCTAAATCTACAAATATTTTCCTGTTTAAAAATATATGAAAATGAAAGTGATCTGTTTGGAGGACCAGATCTATTTCTCAGGGTTCCTTGTATGCATGCGCACTTGAAGAATCTCCATTCAGATTTTGAGCTCACACCTAATCTAAGAATGCTTAATCCTTACAGTGTAGCCCTGCTCAATATTTGCTCACTTGAAGTGATCACGGAAGATCTGGGTGCTACAGCATAGTGGTGAAAAGATCAGCTAGTGCTCTGCTATCAACAGTAGCTGGGGTCTTAACAGCTTGCCTTAAGAGCAAGCAGCCATATAAGTATCAGCCAAGTTCACCCAGAAAGAACACAATAGCTATGTGATCCAAGGATTGTAAACAATAAAACCCAAAATCAGAGTAGGGAGCTGTCTTAGAAATTAAATTCTGAGCACTTGGTTTACAGAAGGCTGGCGATGTGGTGGTTAAGAACTGGGCTGCTAAATTACAAAATCTGCTGCTCAAAACCACCAGTGGCTCCACAGGGGAAGGACAATGCTGTCATCACCATCTCAGAAATCACTGGGACAATTCTAACCTGGCCTGTAGGGATGAGTGGGTCAGAATCTGTTCAGTGGCAATGTGTATGGAAGACAGTAAAAGCACAAAATCCATTTGCAGAGCCTCCACACTAATTAAACCTTCAGTGAATTTCTTTAGACCATTAACCAGGGATGTAAATATTCTTGCCTTTAGACAAAGTGAATTGGAAAGTATATTTCTTAGGTTAAAGTTAAACATATTATCATTTTTTCACTTTTACCCATTTTTAATGTGTTTTAGTTCCTATTATCTTCTGCCTTCTCCTAGATTGAGATTTTTGTGTTTTATTTTGTCATTTTTTGGTATGATTTTATTTTATGAAATCCAAGATAGGAAAATCTATAGAGACAGTCACTAGATTAATAGTTCCTCAGGGTTATGGCAGGGAAAGGCAATGGTTACTGGGGAGTTAATAATAATAATCATGGACACAAGAATGAAGGAAATGTTCTCAAAATGAGTGTGATGGTGATTACATAACACTTTGTAATATATTTAAACTACTGGCACATGATTTAAATGTCAATCAAGCTGTTTTACAAGGTGCCATTCACCTTCCTCATTGATGTGTCTTCTTGAATGGGTCAACAAAAAATGGACTAGGAGGTAGTCTTCCTTAGTCAAAAATTAGTCTACAACAGTGACTGTTAATAATTTTCCAGAATTGGTAAAAATACACACCAACTCCTCAACCCAAGAGGTCTGACTTATTCCACATAGGATAAACAAATATAATCTATACCTAGATTCATTGTATTGCAACTCCAGAAGCCCCCAAATGATTTTTTTTATCTTAAAAGCGATCAGGAAAAAAAAAGTGCACTCTCAGAAGAGAGATGGACTAACAATTAGCAGTGAGAGATGAAATATCTTCAATATATTGAAGGAAAATAAGTACCAACATAGAACTCTATACTCAGCAAAAAATAATCTTTAACAGTCACGATAAAGAATGACATTTGTAGAAAAATGAAAGGACAGTGAGATTGCTATTGATAGATCTAGCCCTGACAGGTAACAAAGACCCACAATAGAGAACATGGTAAATATGATGCTGTTGTTAGTTGCTGTTAGGTTGATTCTGACTCGTGGCAAGCATATGTACACTTAATATAGAACAATTACGATACAGCGTGATTAAAGAAATAAAAATTCAAGCTAGAATGAAAATAATAGTCTGTAAGTTTAGTGAGTGATAAAAGAAGTTGTAGTAGTCTTTTCACACATTTTATAAAAATAATTATAAAGCAAAAAAGCAAACTGTGTTGCTTGCGAGCTTTATTCTCTGTACTTTTTCAGATTTTTGGAAAAACATACATAAATAAAAATCAATATGATCAACCCCTCAGGATCTATACTGAGAGTAGAGATATCAGGAGGGTGGAGGGAAGGTGGGGGAGAAAGAAGGAACCGATCAGAAGGACCTACATATAACCCCCTTCCTGGGGGACAGACAATAGAAAAGCAGGTGAAGGGTGACATCAGGCATTGTAAGACATGAAAAAATAATAATCATTTATAAATTATCATGGGTTCATGAGGGAGGGGCAGCAGGGAGGGAGAGGAGAAAATGAGGAGCTGATACCAAGGGCTCAAGTAGAAAGGAAATGTTTCGAGAATGATGATGGCAACAAATGTACAAATGTGCTTGACACAATGGATGGGTGGATGGATGGATGGATGGATGGATGGATGGATTGTGATTACAGTTGTAGAGCCCCCAATAAAATGACTTTTAGAAATCAATATGCTTGATCTCATAGAGTTTGTAATTTTGGTGATGGTTTTGTGCATGAAGAAACTACTGACAACAAATTATTTCAGGACAATACAAGACAATAAACAGATGTCATTCAAATTATATGGGGAGGCTGCAGGCAATGTGAAACCGGAGTAATTTCTGATGTTTCCAAGGAAACATGAAACATGAGTTGGCTCTCACATGGTGAGTAGGATCCGGTCGGGAGGAACATGTTTGGCACTTGGTGGGGAGAAGACAGGCCAGAACACCCTGTACAAGTGGTTAGATCCAAAATTGACCTGGCTAGAGAAAGCAGTTGCAGAAGAGAAGTGAAAAAAGGCCTTATCAAGCCAGAGGGTTTAAAGCCCCAGAGAGCTTCGATTTATTGCAGTAGAAATAAGATCCCCAAAGCTGATGAGCTGATCTGGGTCTATGAAAGGCACTGGAAGAACTGAGACTCTCACCTCTGCTGGTCCTTTTGGATCACTGAGGGGTTTGCTTGTCTGTCCTGTGGCTTTTCTACTTCGAATAGGAGACCCTGATTGGAACAAAATGAAAACCCTCCCCAGGGCCTGCACATGTTGACTCATAATTGTTTTTATATTCTAAAATTTTTATCGACACTTCAGAGACCCTCGATAGAGCTACTATGAGTCAGAATCATCCTGATGGAAGTCAGTGGGGGTTTCTTTTTATTAGGAAACAGGATGGACAGCAGTGATAAGCTTCGCAATCAGAAAAGCCGGATTTGAATTCCAGTTCGCCTACGTACAAGCTTGGGCAAGTTAATCTGATCACTCAGACCCATTTAGCGAATTGCCTTGGGCCTCCAGCCACCCCGTTCATCGTGGTGTGAACCTGGCAAGTACATTCTACGCTCTGCATTAATCACTCTCGGCTTTGCTGGGTCAAAAAGAGAAGGGCTTATGTAGGTGCTGTGGATTAAATTGTGTCCTCCAAAACCATCGGTTACAATACTAAACCCCATACCTATATCATTTCATTTGGGAAAAGGATTTTCTATGCCATGTTAATGAGGCTGTATTCGTACAGGGTGTGTCTTAAGCCAATTACTTTTGAGATATATAAAAGGGATTTTAAAAGCGTATGGAAAAATAGAGCTGAAAGATAATGGAATTTTTCCACCACCATTTTGAAGGCCCTTCATGAAAGGGGACGACTAAGCACGATGATATTATTATGCAACATTATGATGCAAATAATGTTGCCATAAAATTAGCATAGCCTGTTTTTTAAAGTTTCTCATTGGATAAGGGCACAGTTGAATATGTATATAAGTCCATCCACAGTATCCATCATCATCAGTGAGAACTCAGAGAAGATTTAGCACCTCAGGCTCCCAAAGGACTACCATCCAACTCACCAGTGATTCCACTGATGGGATGATTGCCAGAAAAGAGTTTTAAATAAAGCTCCAAAGTGTAGGCTCCATCTGTCCTGTTTTTCTTTTTTGCCTCTTTCCCTTTTGTTGAAATGTCCTGGGGCTGGGTTGCTCCAATATACAGCTTGGTTCTTGTTTTACCTGAACCAGTCCACTTATTCTGACTTCGTGGCTGCTTCAACTAAATATGTACATATCTTGCCTGTGGATGGATATTTTTTCTCTCTGTCCTTCAGGGAGTAATATACCAGCATCGAGTCCATGGCATTCATCCAATAAAAACTATGCAACAGAAAGATCACCACAGAAGATTTTTTCTGACCGAATCATGGAAATTGGGGGTGAATGATCAAATATAAATACTGGAGTGGTGCCATCTGAGGCTCTATTGTAGCAAATAGTCTTGCACAACGCATGCAAAGAGATTCTGGGAAGAGCCCATCCATTTACATCACCATTTGCCATTTCTAGTTCACTGCCAAAAGTACTCAGGATTCAGTGATTTCTGCTTTTCAGAAACAGAAATTGGTCATGTTCCTTAATATTCCACTTTGAGGGTTTCCTGTGGGGCATAGGCTTCTTCAGATAGTTAGAATTTAGGCTTATTGGCTGTGTTCCATTTACAAACCCATCAGTTGCTAGTTGGCACTAATGAGCTAGAACATGTTGACCTCCCTCTCAATCTCATTGTCTTTTAGTTTCTCCTTATTTAACAGAAAATCTGAAAACTCCCAGGACTGGCAAGTCATTAGCTCAAGTTCAAAGAACCATAGATCAACGAGCTTGTTGCAGGATTCAGACGCAGCAAAAAGCTATGAAGCTTCCCCACAGCATCCAATTATATTGAAAATAGGTCATACCTTTAGAGAGATATCATTATGGGGGAATAATAAGTCTTAACTGACAAGGCACTGAGAATCCTGGCCCAATAAGACAACAATAAATCTGAGCTATCACAAAGTTGAAGCTAAACCCGAGATTCTCTTTTACATAGCCATAAAAACCCATAAAAGATGCAATTACACACAGATGAAATTTCACACAGGGAATAGGGGTATCTTTGATAACTCTCAGCAGGTTTGGAGTAGCAGGTAGAGGATTCTGTAAAATCAGAAGAGAAAATCTCAGAAGGTAACGTCAGCTTACATTGTTGTTGTTAGATGCTGTTGTGTTGGTTCCAACTCTGTAAATCAAAACACTGCCTTATCCCTGTTATCCTCATAAGTATTGTTATGATTGACCCCATCACTGCAGCCAATGTTTTAATCCATTTTGTTGAGGATCTTCTTCGCTTTCGCGGTCTACTCTACTTTGCCCTTTTCCGGGGACGGCTTGCTCCTGAAAACACATCCACATTACTTGAGATGAAGTCATGTTACTCCTGCTTCTCAGGAGCATTCTGGCCATCCTTTGATGAAGACAGATTTGTTTGTACTGGCAGTTCGCAGTACTTTCAATATTCTTTATCGACAGCAGCATTCAAAGACATGAATTTTTCGGTGGTTTCTTATCCATTGTCCAGTTTTTACAAGCATCTAACACATTGAAAACACCAAAACTTGTGCCAGGTGCACCTTTGTCCTCAAAGTGACACGCTTGGTCTTCCACACTTTAAAGAGGTCGTGTGCAATAGCTCTGTCTAATGAGCCATGCCATTTAATGTCTTGTTTGCTACTGCCATGGACATCGATTGTTGATTCAAGCAAAATAAGATCCTTGACAATTTCAGTTTTTCCTCTATTTATAATGGTGTCTGTTGATTCAGTTGTGAGAGCCAAAAGAAAATATGAACTTTGGAAGATATTTAGTCATTTTAAATAAATTCATGTATTGGGCATAGAAATAATACACTATTACAACTCCTATGCTTTATATTCGATTTTCCAAATCCTAAAAAGAGAAACCTTGTCCAATACACCATTGAATTTGGGAAATCTATGACACCTGGTAGCTTAGGGACAGGCATTGAGTATCACTGCAAGTTGAAATGGGTTAGGCCCATATCCAGAATCAGTTTGTCCTTGCTCATATGGGCAAACATACAAAATAAAACACCATTCAACACACAAGCTCACCAACCAGCATATTCTAGCAGCCACGCTCTTTCTGTTCACCAGTAATCCAGAGGACTGGTCATTTAATCCTCATTGAAGATGGAGACAAACTCATGACCAGGAGAGAAATAGTATGAGTCCATTGTTAGATATTTTAAAAAAACATTCTTCCTAGATATTACCTGAGATGACAGGGTAGGCATTGAGCCAGGGATGAGATCCCCAAGAAAAACAGCTTTCAAAAGCCATTAGATGGAACAATAGTTATTTAGAGAAGACACCAAATAAAGTCAGTTTCAATGGTGAGTACTGGTCCCACATGACCAGCAAGTCACGTCTTACAGCGTGAAGCTGAAATGACAGTTTTCATAAACTCCTCTTGTGCTATGGAAGAGGGACTGACACCCACTATTTAAGTTGACCTTCCTCACTCTCGTCTCCATGTGAGTAAATTATTTCTCAGATCAATGTCTCAATGTAAAACATGTTTTTCTTGGTGACCTTTTGATCATGGCTCAATATGTTGGTGCCATCAGCCTGGTTAAAGATGGAGACAGACTCACAGCGAGAAGCAATTCATGTTGAGGCTGTGGTTATACTTGGTTGAAAGGATTCTTCCTGGATATCGGTGGAGAAGGCAGAGTTGTCAGCAAAGTATGTCATGTGGTGTACAGGAAATCAGTCTAGAGATTTCAGGGTGATGTCATCATCCAGGAGATTATGGCCTGATTGAAAATGCTTCTCTCTCTCTGACCACTTGTGGACAAGTGGGATGCAGCTCTTCATGGTGACCCATAGGTCACAGATGGTGCCCCCAAAGTTTTTGGGGGGACGTATGCAGGGATAACTCCCCTATCTGGGTTGATTGTAAACCCCAAGTTAGCCCTGCTTATCTGTACCACACCAATGGGGCTGAGACCCAAAACATTTTTTCAGGGTGCAAGTGGATTGTTTGTATGGGTTTCCTGGTTGTGAAGGAGGTCTTACTCTTTGGTCTTTCTCTTTAGCATTCCACTCCTCCTTTATGCTCACCAGATGAGTCAAATTAAACATACCACAGAGACATTTAAGGACTAGGAAGAAATTTGAGAGTCACTGTTGACTGTTTCCACCATTCGTCTGTCAGTTTGTTGTACTGTGGTAGCTTGTATGTTGATGTAATGCTGGAAATTATGTCATTGGTATTTGAAACCCCAGCAAGATCATTCAACTTGAACAGGATTCAGCAGGGCTTCCAGACCACAGACAACCAAACTGGAATAGGCTGTCCACTTCAGAGGCATTAGCCACTGAAACTCTCATTACTTGCATCAGAATACTGTCAGAGATAGTGCCAGCAGATGAGCCCTTCAAGTTGGAAGGCACTCAAAATATGGCAGAGGTTCAGCTGCTTTCTCAAAGTAGTAGTAGTTGTTGTTAGGTGCCGTTGAATTGGTGTCAACTCATAGCAACCCTATGTACAACAGAACTGAGCTCTGTCAATTGTTCTTAGGTTTGAGCCCATAGATGGACCCACTGTCAACTCATCTTGTCAAAGGTCTCTCCCTGTTTTCACTGCCCATGATATCTGTCTCTCCTGACAACATGTCCAGAGTACCTGAGACGAAGTCTCATCATCCTTGCCTCTAAGATGCATTCTGGCCGTGCTTCTTCCAAGACAGACTTCTTAACGTTTTTGGCAATTTGTAGTACTTTCAATATACTTCACCAGCACCATAATTTAAATGTATCAATTCTTTGGTTTTACGTATTCAATGTCCAACTTTCACATAGTATGTAAGGACTTGAAAATACCCTGGCTTGGGTCAGGCACACCTGAGTCCTCAAAGTGACATCCTGGCTTTTCAACACTTCAAAGAGGTTTTGTGCAGCAGATTAACCCAATACAATGTATCATTTGATCTCTTGACTCCTGCTTCCATGTGCACTGATTGTGGATCCAAGCAAAATGAAACCCTTGACAACTTCAATCTGTTCTCCACTTACCATGATATTAACTATTGGTCCCGTTGTGAGGATTTTGGTTTTCTCTTATGTCAGTTTGCCATACTGTGGTGGCTCATGTGTTGCTGTGATGCTGGAAGCAATGTCACCGGTATTTCAAATGCCACCAGGCTCACTCAAAGTGAACAGGTTTCATCAGAGCTTCCAGGCTGAGAACATACTAAGAAGAAAAGGATGGGAAACAACTCAAAGTAGAGTTGACCATAATGACACGGAGGGAGCAAAGCTTGCATGAGGAAAGGCTCTAGGGCTTTCATTTGTTGAAGGTGCACGATTCAAATGGAGAAGTAGCTGCAAGCATCTACTAATAACTGGAATGTACAAAGTACAAATTTGGAATGTATAAAATTTGAATCTAGGAAAATCAGCAAAAATGAAATGGAATGTATAATGATTACGTATCTACAATAGACCAGTACTGGACATTTTGATCACAAATCTTATCTCTTGATGTCCTGACTGCAGTACTGGGAATGATAGATTCCAGAAGAATCACATCACATTCATTATAAAAAAAATATTTCAAGAGCTATCTGAATACAGGAAAATCCAGTCAGTACAACAATTATGCACCTACTAAAGCTGGTGCTGAAGAATTTGATCAACATACTCAGTCTGAAATTGATCAAACATGCACTTCAGATGCTTTAGAAACTCTTGATTGGAATGCTTAAGTTGGAAATAAAGAGGAAGGAATAGTAGTTGGAAACAACCCAAACTGGAGATCTGATAGGCCAAAAACTTCATTACAAATAGCTTCTTTCAACTACGCAAAATGTGACCGTACACATTGAGTCTTCTCCAGGTGGGCTACACAGAAGTCAAATGGACTACATAGGTGGGAAAAAATGATGGAGAAGCTCAATATCAGCAGCTAAAATGAGGCCAGCGGCTGACTGTGGTTCAGACCAGAAATTGCTCATATATAATTTAAGGTTGAATCTGAAGAAAATTAAAACTAATCCAAACCCATAATCAAACTCACTGCCATTGAGTTCAGAAGAACCAAAACATGACCTTGATTATATCCCAGCTGAATTTCAAGAACAGCTCAAGAATAGATTTAATGCATTAAGCACCAATGATAGAAGACCTGATGACATCAAGAACATCATACACGAAAAAAAGCAAGAGGTCATTTAAAAGCAGAAAACATCAAAGTGGATGTCAGAAGAGATTGTGAAATTTGCTCTTAATCAGAGAGCAGCTAAGAAAAATGTAAGAAATGATTTAGGGTTAGGGTAAAAAATATTTAAAAAATAAAATTAAAAAACGAAATGATAGGGCTGAATATCTCAAAGGGCACCTCAATAAAAAGTAAAATATAATGAAATGTGCAAAAACATAGAGTTAGAAAAACAGGCAATGAAGAACAAACACACTCAACATATTTTAAATTGAAAGAACTACAGAAAAAATGGGATCAGGGCTATAATTGCTTCATAGAAAGAATTCAGGAGTATTTGATTTTTTCTGGTTTTCAGTGGTTTGACTAGAATTGATGTCAAGATTTCTCTGAATATTTGGTAGAATTTTTCATTAAAGTTGCCTAGACCAGGACATTTTGTTATTGTGAGTTTTTACTTTGAGGCCTGATCATTTTCTTCTTTTGCAATGAGTCTGTTAAAATTATCTACCACAGAATATATTAGTTTGTGTAGGCAATGTGTTTCTAGAAAACTTTCTTCTTCTAGGTTTTCAAATGTGTTCTTTATAGTATTCTGTTACTCTTTCTATTTTTACTGTTTCTGTTATGACATCACATATTCAACTTCTTATTCATGTTGTTTGCTTCTTCTCATCTTCATCATCCCCCACAATAATTTTATTGGCATATAATTCACATATCATACAATTCAATAGTTAAGTCACATCAAGAAGAGTTGTACAGACATCACCACAGTCAGTTTCAGAATATTTTTCTTATCCTTTTTTAATCAATCATTTTATTGGGAGCTCTTACAGCTATTAGAAAAATCCATAATTCATTTAGATCAAGTATAATTGTGCAATTGCTACCACAGTTCTTTTCAAAACAGTTTCAAAACATTTTCTTTATTCTTTAACTCTTTGATATCAACTCCAATTTATCCCCTCCCTCCGTGACTCTACCTCCCAGGAACCCGATTTTGCCATATCATACACCATCCAATATATCTGTTCTGTTATCCACTCCCATTGAGTAGGGTTATACAGTCATCATTGCTTTCAACTCCTCCTTCCCATTTTCCCCACCCCCTCTCTTCCTATACTCTCAGGGAATCGTTACTCCTTTACTGTTTCTGAAGGGTTATCTAGCTTGACTTCCATGTACCAAACTATCTTAATTATACAAATGAACATACACAAATCTAACACATTAATTAATGAGGTAAAGCAACAGCCATCATAGTAAGGGGAGAAAATATTAATGAACTAGAGGATAGTTATGTTTTCATCAGTTCTATACTGCACCCTGGAGAGAGCATCACTTCTGTGTGGCTCTTCTGTGAGGGACAGTTCAATTATCTTACAGGTGGGTTTTGGGTCTCCACTTTGTTCATTTTCCTTCACATCAATTTGATTGCTTGTTTTGGAACTTCTGATACCTATTTTCATTGACAATGCATGATCATACAGACTGGTGTGCTTCTTTCATGTGATCTTTGCTGCTTCCCTGCTAGATGGCTGCTTGCTTAATTTCAAGCCTTTATGACCCCAGACACTGTATATTTTAATAGCCAAGTTCCATCAGCTTTCTTCACCACATTTGCTTATGCACCCATTTTTGGCTTTAGTGATTGTGTTGGGGATGGGGGCAGGGGCAGGGGATGGTGAGTACCATACAGGGCCACATTATTAGAACAAACTATTCTTGTATTGAGGGAAGATTTAAGTATAGACCCCCAAATACACCTGCTCCTTGATGTGTATGTGTGCATGTACATATATATACACAGACAAATACAATTATCTCTCTATATTTACATATAAACATATCTATAATTATACCTAAATGAGGGGTACCCTCCTAAAGGGATATTTTTTCAAAGTTATAGATTTACTTTTTTTTTTTTTACAAAGCAACCTTATCTTCTTCAAAGAACTCTCCATTACACATATACGTTTGTCAAATCTGTGATTCCCTTCTTGGAAATATGCTTCAAACTAATCTGTTTGGATAGCTGACAACACATCCCTTGTTTTTTCTTCGCCTCTTCTACATCCTCAAATCGCTGTCCTTTCATGTCCCTGTTCATTCACAGAAGCAAAAAGAAAGTAGTAAGGTCAGGTGAGTAGAGTGTGAGGGGTAAGAGAGGCATGCTATTTTTTGCTTAACACTGGCACACTGAGATGGCTGTGTGAGCAGGTGCATTGTCCTGGGGGCAAAACCAGTCCACCCCCAGCCACAAAACTCTCTCTCCTTCTCTCTCTCTCTCTCTCTCTCTCTATATATATATATATATATATATATATATATATATATATATACACACACATACACATGCACTGGATTCTATTAATTTTGGATTCTAGAATTTTGTTGAGAATTTTTGGAACTGTGTTCATAAGGGGTTATTATAATTTGCTGTTATTTTCATTAAATTTTGCAGTGGTTTTCCATTGGAGCCTTGGTAGTAAATTGGATTAAACATTGGGCTGCCAACCACAAGGTCAATAATTCAAACTCAGCAGTCATTGTTCAGAAAGAAGATTACAATATGCTTTCATTAAGATTTATGTCCTTGACTCCCTACGGAACAGTTCTGCTCTGTTTTATAGGGTTGCTGAATGTCAGGATTGGTAGAATTTTAGATTTAGTTGTGAATTTTATTCATCTCTTTAAACAACCAGCTTTTAATTTTTCTGTTGTTCTCCTCTTTCACTTATTTACTCAAATATTTACATTTTTTCTTGGTGGCTGTTGGTTTTACTTATTGTTCATTTTCTAAATGTTGGAGATGTGGGGTTTTATGTTTTGTTTTTGGTGTGTGTGTGTACATTATTGTTATACACTGTCTCTTGAGCACTGCTTCTGCTGTGTCCCCAAACTTTTGTTGTATTGTTTTCATTCTTCTTTGATTCAAAGATTTAAACATTTAAAATTTTGTATTTCTTACCCTACAAAATATTAAACCTGAATGTTATTCCATTTTCAGTATTTGATTTTCTTCTTAAAATACCTGGATCTTCTTATTCATTTATGATTTTATAGTATTGTGGGTTGACAAGATGTTTTGTAGATTTTGATGTTCTTAAATTTATGGAGATTAACTATGTAGCCTAATGTATTCTGGAGAATGTTCTTGACAATAATATATATTGACCTATTACAGAGTAAACTGTTCTGTATATGTGTATTAGGTAAAGTTGGTTGATTGTGTTGTATAGATCTTTAATATCATGGTTCTACTGTCATAAACCGTCTTAGAAACACACAGGGGCAGTTCTACCATGTCCTACTATATGAGTTGGCATTGACTTGGTGGCACTGATATTCAATGTCACAGGTTTATTTTATTTTTGATACTATTAATTGGGGTTAACTTCCCGATGGGGTTGTCATGTGTCTCAGTCTCAGGTTCTTGTTTGCCATTGTTGGTTTTCTCTTGGAAGGACTCCCTTTCACATTATTTGGAAGGTTGGTCTTGCTTGTTAAATTCCCTTAATTTCTGTTTATATGCAAATTCATTATTATTTTATCATAAGTAAGGGATAATTTTGTTAACTATATAACTCTTGATTTTCAAATTTCTCTTTTAGGGTTTTATATTTGTCATCACATTGCCTTCTTCCTTGCATGGTTTCTGGAATAAATCAGAGTTAACTTTCATTGCTTCTTTGTAAGCGACTTTTCATTCCCTCTGAGCTGCTCTCAGGATTTCTATTTTGACAAGGAATGCTTGATTATATTGTCTTAGTGATTATACTTTGGAGTCTAAACTAGTGGAGTTTTATTAAATTTCCAACTGCAAATCTCCTTAGTGCTTTTCATTGTTATTTTGGTGTTCCTGTTCTGTAATTCTGATCACATGCATATTACTCCTTTAATAATTCTCTGGCTTTCTTCTTGCTCTCTCTCATTCTGTTACTTGTTTTGATTGTGTCTCTGACAAATTGGTATTAGTGACTTATCTTCAATTTCATTAATTCTCTCTTCCATTGATTCAGTTCTACTTGGTCTTTCCAATATATTATCTATTTCGGCAACTTAATATTTAATCTTCTGGATTTGAATTTGCTATTTTGTATGGTTTCTAACTCTATTTATTCTGTCATTTTATTCTTGTATTATTTTCCTAAATTCTTCTAAAAGTTTGTCTGTGTTTTCCTTGATTTTGTCTACAAATTTCTTGGTGTTATCTTTGTTTTCCTCGATCTCTTTACGAATCTGCTAAAAGGCTCTGAGTGAATCCTTTCTAAATTTCTCATCAGCTAATTTCAATATCATTTATTTCTTAGGGAAATATTCTGATTCTGTATTTTGATCACTTATTTGTGATCAAATAAGTCTAGTTTGTGTGTGCATGTGTTTGATTTTAACTTGTCTGCTGTCTCCCAGACAATGTGGTATTTTTGTATTGATTTATGACTGTATGTTGGTTTACTTAAGTCTAATACATCATGTTAATGAGGCAGACATGCTACTCCAGTTACTAGTTTGGAAGCACTGTGGTACTCACCATCATAATCCAAGTAACTTTAGTAGCAGTAGGGAAAAGTCTCTACCTACTGGTCTTGTGGAATAGTTGAGAGTAGTCTGGGCAAGTACTGGTCTTTGCCTACCAGGAAGAGTTGCTGTAGCTGATGGTGTCACTCACCCAGGAGTAGGGCGGCAGGTGTGCTGAGTGTGACTGAACAGGGACTCAGGCTTCCAAAAAGTTGTGGTGGAGGGATTACAGTGGTGAGACAGGCAGTGAAAAAAATGAAAATATTTCAAATGAAGAGTGAGGGAGAGAGAATAACTGAAAAAGGTAAAAGAAAAAGAGAGGAGAAAAATACAGCTACACATTACTAGTGCAAGCATAGCAATCAACATGACTACACATTATTCTTTAAATACACGGAAAACGTAATCCCTAACTTTATTTGGAAGGGAAGGAGCTCCGAGATAATAAAGCATGACTAGAGAAGAACAAAGTAGGATGCCTCTTACTTTCCTATTGCACAGCCACAGTAGTCAAAACAGCCTGGTACTGGTACAGTCATAGCTACATAGATAATAGAACTGAGAATCAACCTGTTCTCTCTGCTGTCCCCAAGTTATGCTTCCTTGATTTAAATCGTGTGCATATTCTATTCAATTACCAAAATATAGCATTTTTAGAGAGGTGAGTCTGTATGAAATGACTTAATATATCCTCTAGTGTTGAAGAAAATCCCCCTTTAAGAACGGAGTTAAAAGTTTTAACATGAGCTGAAAAGCTATAAAGAAAAGTGATATTTTTGTTTTCCCTTGAAAGAAAGTAGCTTCATCTCAAGGCAGAATGTCTGCTGGTACCACAATGTGAAAGACAATAACAGTAAACTAGAGGGTGTGTGGAAATTTGTAGAAAGTTGAAGGGAGCAAATTTTACTTAGAGTACAAGAAACAATGAGCTGTTTTGAAATTTTTATATTATTAGATCAATTTTGGTGGATTTATTAATAAGATGGAAATTTTCTGGGGAATCTTTCCCCTGAAAATGCTACATAAGTGATAATGCTGTTTACAAAAATAGCAGTGAGGTAAGCACAGCGTGTTACTTTGGTGTAGCATTCCTTCTTACCTTAACTTTGTTGGGCTTTGCATTGTTTTGGAGATTTCCCAGTTTGGAATTAAACATGAAGGTTTTTTCAACTACAGACAAAATTTTGCTTTGCATACCTGCTAAGATTTTTGACCATAAATTTCCTTTAAAAATTGATTAAATTGGACTTATTTTAAAAGTACTGGTATCTTGAGTTTGGGGTTCACCAGACTAAATCAAGATGTCTATAACTCTAGAAGATGATGAGGCTGATGAGCTACTAATTTGATCCCCAAATTTTCAAGATTAGAAAGTAGCCACTAACTAGGTTGTTTCTATACAATGATTTTGTAGGTGTTTCAATAGTATTGTGTGTATAGAAATAACTACTGTTTTATCACAAATTATTTAAATCATAGATTTAAAATATCACTACTCTCAAATGGAAAGCTTCCATTAGCAAATTTAACAACTTCATAAAACCATGACTAGAAAAATCTATTGAGAGTTGAGCTATGAATTACAAAGTAGAATCACAGTAAGAGTTCCTATTAAATCACTAAAGGGTAGGTTCTGTGTCTTAATAGTTGAATATTTCAATATCCATATTCAGTGTCCTTGATCATCTACAACCTGAGGCTTTATAGAATGTACCTTCTACTGATATAATTTAGATATGGATAAACATCTGGCCCTTATTGTTCTTTGTCTTATATGCTATTTTTAAACATTTGGCCTAATATTGTTTTTAATAATTCTGTTCTACCTCTGGTTTTTTAGGAAGTTGGATAACTCGCATGCAAACCATTTTCCCTTAGATGTTCTTCATAAACTCTGGGTCTCAAAAATAAATTAAACAAATTTGCATCAGAAATAAGCATATTTATATAGAAGTGAGGATGGTGAGACTTTTTCATAGGTATTCTGGGAAAAGGGACCAGTGCTTGGAGAGAGATGTTGGGCTTTAGTGGGGGTCAGCAAAAAATGGAAATACTCTCAATAAAATGGACCGAAATAGTGGCTACAATAATGGGTTCAAACACAGAAATGATTGTAAGGATGGTGCAGGGACTAGGAAATATGTTATCCTTTTGTATACAGAGTTACTGTAAGTTAGAACTGATTGGATGGCACCTAACAATATCAATAATAGAGGGAGTGCGAAGCAGATTCCAGGTCACCCTGGCAAGTGCATACTTGGTCACATTATGGAAAATCTCCATACCACTCAGCCTCATTTTGGAAAACCTCCATGACTCTATGGGAACATGGATTTGGAAGACCTTGAACTTTCCCACAAGATTAGGCAGTGTTATTTTACAGAGGAGGTGTTTATTTAGTGCACACTTTTTTTTCCTGTTAGACACTACCACTCCTCTTTCCCATCATAACAAATAAAAAGGAAGCAGGTTCTGGGAACTGTGAGTTTATATTGTGGAGCTACCTCTGTTTAGTTCTGACTCTAGCTATTAAAGTAGTCTTACAGTCTAAACATGTTCACATTTCTCTCAAACAAACATGCCACCACTCCCCTCCACCCAGCTGCTGTCTCATTTGTGGACATGGTATCTTCTCCAACAAGCATGTGTGTTTGCCTCTCTTATTCTGAATCCACTCAATGGCATTGAATGAGTGAGCCTATGAGGACCATAGGACATTACTCCCATCAGCCACAACAGCTTTATTGTTAAATTCATGGGACACCTGTACATCCTTCTCTTTGAGTTTTTTTCAACCTTTACCTTATTGCCCGGTATTCCTTGAGTTCCTTTCCTCCTTTGGATTCAGTGTTTATCTAACACACTGGTTTAGTCAACAATTGCCAGGTCCTTCCCAGTGACTTGGAACCGGACTCAAAATGGGACTTTGACAGAACCCATACTGAATTGTTGCTGACTTTGGCCCCTCTTGGAGCTAGGTTGGTGTGGAATCTACTGGCCACCGTTGACAACCCAGGTTCCACAGCAGGTGTGTGGGAATAGCGCTGCATTCAGAATCAAACATAAAAACCCAAATTAACTAAGAATAACATATCTCAGAAGCAGCAGTTTATTCTCAGCACACATGTAGAAACAGGAAAACAACAGGAGCAACTACACCACACACAAATGTGGATCTGGAGAAGCTCATGGAGGAGGAGAGGTAAACCAGCCCTGTCAAGATTATAGTGATGGTCTCCAGTTAATGTAAGCAACTGGAGGAAAAATTAGAGAAGAGACATGGGCCATAATTGAAGACCTAATATGTCCTTTGAAAGAACATGGCAATGAAAATGCATGAAAAATTAGAAATTAAACAAGAACTTCAAACAGAAATACAAAAGGCAAACACAAAATATTTGAACTCAATAATATTGTGAAAGAACAAAACAGAAAGATACAAATACTGAATTCAAGAATCAATTATTTTAAAGATGAATGTCTCCACAACAAACCCTAAGAAGATGGGGTTATAAAAACAACCCTCTATCTTTTCATAGCCGGGCACCATGAGCTTTCTTCACCATATTTGCTTATGCACCCATTTGTCTTCAGCGATCATATCATGGAGGTGGGCACACAATGATATGATTTTTTGTACTATGATGCCTGATAACTGATCCCTTCAGCACCTCATGATCACACAGACTGGTGTGCTTCTTCCATGTGGGCTTTGCTGCTTCTGAGTCAGATGGCCTCTTGTTTACCTTCAAGCCTTTAAGACCTCAGATGCTATATCTTTTGATAGCCGGGCACCCTCAGCTTTCTTCACCACCTTTGCTTATTCACCCACTTTGTCTTCAGTGGTTGTGTCAGGAAGTTAAGCATCATAGAATGCCAATTTAATAGAAGAAAGTATTCTTGCATTGAGGGAGTACTTAGTGTCCTTAATACTAAACCTATAAATATATGTACCTATAAATATATAAATATAACATCTGGGGTCTTAAAGGCTTGAGGGTAAACAAGCGGCCATCTAGCTCAGAAGCAACAAAGCCCACATGGAAGAAGCACACCAGCCTGTACGATCACGAGGTGTCAAAGGGATCAGGTATCAGACATCATCAAAACAAAGAATCTTATCATAGTGAATGAAGGGGGAGAGCGGGGTGGACACCCAAAGCCCATTTTTAGGCCACTGGACACCCCCTTATAGAAGGGTCTCAGGGAGGAGATGAGCCAGTCAGGATGCGATGTAGCAATGATGAAAAATACAACTTTCCTCTGGTTCCTAACTGTTCCCTCCCCCCCCCCCACTATCCTGATCCCAATTCTATAAGTCTGGCTAGACAAGGGGGTGTACACTGGTACAGATAGTAACTGGAAACACAGGGGATCCAGGGTGGATTAACCCTTCAGGACCAGTGGTGTGAGTGGCGATACTGGGAGGGTAGAAGGAGGGTGGGTTCGAAAGGGGGAACCAATTACAAGGATCTATATGTGACCTCCTCCCTGGGGGACAGACAACAGAAAATTGGGTGAAGGGAGACATCAGACAGGACAAGATATGACAAAACAATAATTTATAAATTATCAAGGGTTCACAAGGGAGGGGGAAAATGAGGAGCTGATGGAGAGCAAATGTTTTGAGACTGATGAGGGCAATGAATGTACAAATGTGCTTTACACAATGGATGTATGTATGGATTGTGATAAGAGTTATATGAGCCCCTAATAAAATGATTTTAAAAATCTAAACACCCTGAAGAGAATCTAAGCATACGATAGAATACCATCAACAGGAACAACATACACCTGCTAAATGACGAGCACAGAAAGAATAAACAACTTCTGAGAAAATAGTAGATGGAATATTAAGGGATGACTTCTCTAACAGGTCAGAATATAAAATAATAATGCAGGAGGCCCATAGAATGCCAAATAGTATCAATCCTAAAAGGATATCACCTCAGTGTAAGGGTCTGTAATGTGTTAGTCTGGGTACTTTAGAGAAACAAATCCACAGAAACATGTCTAAGAGAGAGTTTTCTATAAAGGCTAAGTGCATATCATGAAAACATCCCAACCCAGTGCTTCCCAAGCCCACAAGTCCAACATTAACCCATATGTCCAACACCAATCCACAAAGTCCTCCTCCATCTCACCAAACACATGCATTGATGCCAACGGCAGGAGGGAAGCTGGATCACTGAACGTGTAAGCATCTCAGCGCTGGCAGGTGTTTCCTCTTGACTGCTCCAGCACCCAGGGCTTCATTGGGGAAGGTCCATGCGGCTTCTCCTCGGGGATGTCTTGCAGGAAGTGAGCCTTGCTAGCTGAAACAGGGAACTAGTTAAGGCAGCTGCACCCTGGTCCAACCATCACAAAGCAAGAGACCTGAGAACTAGAAAGGCGAGGTTCACCGAGCCATTTATCTCTCTGTCCTTCAATTAACCCCACATGTGTTTATTGGCTAGGTTGGCACAATAAGCTAACTATTTCACTCAGCATATAAAAAACAAACTTTGTAATGTTTATAAGGAAACAATCCTGAAAACTGCATGTCAAAAAAGAACAATTACATACAAAGCCAAGAAATCAGGATAAGTTTTAGATTTTCCCACAAAAACCATTCAGGCAAGAAGACAATGGAATGATATACTCAAAATACTGAAAGAAAAAATTTGCCAACCAAGAATACTATGTCCAGCAAAATTGTGCCTCAAATAAAATGGAGAAATAAAACATTTTCAGAGAAGGAAAATCTAAAGAAAACATTTAACACACAATCACCTTTACAAAAAAAAAATAAAGAAACTCTATGAACAGAAAATTTCTACAAACAAGACTAACAAAAATATTAGAAAATAAACAGTTATGGAGAAAATATTCTACTGAAGCAATACTCATAAGAGAACTCAATAAATTAAAAAGAAATCCTGGACAGCTTTCTTCAATGATGATAAAAATAAACAAATATATTAAATATTTAAGATGAACAAATATATTAAATATTTTTATTTAAGAGCAGAGGGAACAGAGCAGAAAATAAATAAATACTTGAATGGAAAAGCTATTAAACTATTCACAAAATATATCAAACAAGTTCAAAAGAAAAACCTCACACACAAAAAAATCTACAAAGAAAAAAATCTAGAAGAAATTGATAAATTTCTAGAAATTCATTATTTATCTAAATTGCCACAGAATTATATAGAAAACATCAACACGCTTATAACATGAGAAGGAATAGATCAAGTCATAAAACAGACTTCCAACATCAAAAAGTTCTGGGTCCAGATGGTTTCACTGGGGATTCTAGCAAACACCTAGCTAAAACTTAATACCACATTAGTATAAACTATTCCACAATATACAACAAACAAATATAATACCAAACTCATTATGAAGCAACTATAACTCTTATACCTAAACCAGGCAAAGATACCACCAGGATTAAAAATTACAGACTTATGTCTCTAATGAATATAGATGCCAAAATTGTCAATAAAATACCAGCCAACAGAATTAAACTGAGCTTCAAAAAGATAATACATCACGATCAATGAATTTCATACCAAATATGAAACGATGGTTTCATAGTAGCAAAATAATCAGTCCAATTAATCACATAAACAAAATAAAGGAAAAGAACCATATGAATATATGAAGTGGTACATAAAAGGCATTAGATAAAATTCAACATTCATTCCTGGTCAAAAATACTCAACAAAAGATGTATAGAAGAGAATTTCCTCAACATAATAAAAGCCATAGGTGTGAAACCAATTCCTCCAATTCACTTAATGGGTGAAAATTGAAATTATTTCCTCTTTGAATGGGAATTTGACAAAGTTGCCCTTTAACTTCTATTACTATAGTTCTGGACATTTTAGCTAGATGTATAAGATGGGGAGATGTCGGACAGTGTAATATATGACAAATAATAATTTATGAATGATAAGGGTTCATGAGGTAGGGGGGAGTGGGGAAGGAGGGGGAAAATGAGCAGCAGATATTAAGGGCTCAAGTAGAAGGCAAAAGTTTTGAGAATGATGCTGGCAACAAATGTACATATGTTCTTGACACAGTGGATGTATGTATGGATTGTGATAAGAATTGTATGAGCCCCCAATAAAAAAAAGATTTTAGGTGGGTGAGGGGCGACGCCAGGGAGTGTAAGATAAGATATAATAATTATTTATAAACTATCAAGGGACCAAGGGGAAGGGGGGAACGGGGAGGGAGGGGGAGGGAGAACAAAAAGGGAAACCGAGCTGATTCCAGGAACCCAAGTGGAAGGTGAATTCTGAGAATGACGAGTGCAACGAATGTATAAGGGTGCTTTGCTCAATTGATATATGTACGGATTGTGATAAGAGTTGTATGAGCCCCAATAAAAAGATTTATTAATTAAAAAAAGATTTTAAAAAGAAATGAAAATTATCTACATAGGCACAGAAGATATAAAAGCCTCTTTATTTTTAGATGACATAATGCTATATATAGAAAATCCCAAAGATTTAATTAAGCAATTGCTTAAACTAATTGAAAAAATGGTGGCAGAGTAGGAGATCAGATGATCTTTATGCTCCAGGGAGACGATCAGTAAGATTCTCTACCATAAGTCAACTAGAACTCTGAGCAGAGCCAGAGGGAGATGAAAAAAAAAAACAACAACAAACAAAATAACTATAGACCCAGGAATGGAGTTTGGGTTCGTACTAAATCCTAGCTCCAATTTATCAACAATCAGTTCTTACAACATGTCCCTACTTGAGACTCCCCCTCATGAAGGAAACATGGAAGATGAGATTAGATGGTGTCCAGCTATCAGATCAAATAACGTCTGGGGTCTTAAAGGCTTGTTTCCAAACAAGCAATAATTATCAACGAATTAGTTGCTATAACAACTAAATCCACATGGAAGAAGCACACCAACATCAGTGGCCTTAGGATTATAATTTATGCAATCCAAATTAGGAAGGAGGGAATAGTATCAGAGCTTAAAGTGTGAGATTCTGTTGTGCAGAAGGCTACAGATGACCGTGGGAACCTCAGGTACCCTTTTGAGATCTGCACAGGAAATATGCTTCTGGGGATGTCCTTCTAATTATAGTTGAGGGGTGGGAGTAAGTTGGTTGCCAAGCAGAGTATTGGAGAGAAGACTATAAACTCTTAAGGAGATCAAAATGGTAAACCTGACTTGAATGGGTAACACCTTGTCACTTGAGCAGCACGCTGAGACACTGTGGGCTTGATCTGTTGTTCAAAATGTCCCCTGTGTCTGTCTGTGCTTTCAAATGGGAGTTTATCTCCAATGTATTTATCATTGTGGGTAGCCATCTTGAATCCCTTTCATGTGTTTTTCTGTTTTTGTGGGTTTTTTTGGTACATGTAACCCAGGATTGATAAACCACTAGAGACAAGTAGAATACAAGTTTCCAGGGATATGGGGTGAAGGGAGGTGGTGCAGGAGGTACAGGGGAACTGATATCAAAGAGTTTAAGAAGGAATAAAATGTTTGGAACTGATTACGGTAGCAATTGTACAACAATGTTTGATATGACTGAGCTATGGAATGATATGATATCTGTATTAGCTCCCAATAAAATGAATTTTGAAAAAAATCAAACAGAAATCTGTTGGATTCTTGTATGTTAAGGATGATAATACTGGAGAAGATAGGAAAAAAATAATACTATTTACAATAACTACACAAAATATAAAATATTTAGGCATAAATCTTACTAGTGAACTAAAGATTTAAACAAAGAAAATGAAAAATTATCCTCCAAGAAACCTAAAAGAATTTACACAAATGGGGCAAATTACCATGTTCCTGAACAGGCAGATTAAAAATTTGAAAGTGTCAATATTATAAAATTACTTTGCATATTCAATGCAATTCTGATCCAAATCCTACCACTTTGACAAATCCTACCAATTGGTCAAAGAAAGAGGAAAGCTAATTACCAATTTTATATGGAGAGGAAAGAAACCTAGAATCAATAAAACACTAATAAAAAGTAAAAACAAAGTAGGAGGCCTTCCACTCGCAGACCTAAAGCCTGCACAGTAGTCAAAACATCCTGGTACTCATGCAATGATAGGCTCATAAGACCAATGGACTAGAACTGAAACCCCAGAAATATAATCCAATTCCCATGAACACCTAATTTTTGAAAAAGAACTAAAACACCTTAATGCGCAGGAGACAGCTTTTCAACAAACGGTGCTGTGAAAACTGGATCTTCACTTGTAGAAGAATGAAACAAGACTCATATCTCACACCATGTACAAAAAACAAACTCAAGATGGATGAAAGACCTAAATATAAACCACAACATTATTAAAACATCAATAAGAATATAGGGAAAAACTTAAGGATCCTAATACAAGGCAAAGACACATTACCAAACATAATGAAAAATATCCACACTATACAAGACAAAAGAAAGAACTGGGACTTACTAAAATATGACATTTATGCATAAGAAAAGACTTCATCAAAAGTATCAACATAGAATGGGAAAAATATTCAGTAATGATATAGCAGATAAAAGGCTAATCTCCAAAATCTATAGAAAACTACAGCATCTTAAGAAAAACACAAATAATTCAATTTTTTAAAAACTGGGAAGGATACACGAATAGGCAATTTACCAAAACTGACATACAAGCAGCCAACAAGAGAAACTGCCTCACATCAACACTTTTGGCGAAACACAGTAAAACAGAAAATAACAAATGCTGGGAAGGCTGCGGGGAGATAGGAATGATTTTATCTCGCTGCTGCGACTGTAGAATTGAACAACTGCTGTGGAACTCAGTGTGGCGTTTCCTTGAATAAATGCACATCCAGGTACCTTCTGATCCAGCAATCGCTTTACTGGGTGATGCCCTACAGAAATTAATAATATAACACAAGCAGATATGCACACCTGTGTTTATTGCAGCAATTCCTGCAATGGAAACAACCCAAACCCCTAACTAAAAGGAATGAATAAACAAGCCCAGGACCATTCATTCTATGGAATTTTAAGCATGGATGAACAGCAATGATAACTCTCTTAAACACTGAAAGACCTGGACAACACTAGAAAAATTATGCTTAGTACTTTCGGTCAGTCTTCCTAAAGAAATATTGAATCACACCATTGTTATAAGGAAATATAAAGAGGAAGAAACGTGATTTATACACCAACAGACAAGACTGCTGACCATGCGGAGGCCGGGGATGGGGATGGGTAAGGGAAAGGGCAAGGCTGGAGGAGCAAAGAAAATGGGGTTTAACTGGACATTGTTGATGCTTTTGTTTTTTGGACTATGAAATATATGCATATGAGTATGTGTAATATACACACATATTTATTGTTTTGTTTTTAAAATATCCCTCCAGATTCCATATCTCTCAAACCTAAATACTGGTTTGAATGGCTTAAAAGAAACAAAATGAAAAGTAAAATTAAAATGGACATTCTTTAGTCTGTCTTTTTTTATTCTTTTTTTCCCTAACCCTAACCCTAACCCTAACCCAAACCCTAACCCAAACCCTAACCCTAACCCAAACCCAAACCCTAACCCTAACCCAAACCCTAACCCAAACCCAAATCCAAACCTAACCCTAACCCTAACTCCTAACCCTAACCCTAACCCTAACCCTAACCCTAACCCAAACCCTAACCCAAACCCAAATCCTAACCCAAACCCAAACCCTAACCCTAACCCTAACCCAAACCCTAACCCTAACTCTAACCCTAACCTTCTTTAGTCTTTCTTTAGTGACAGTTTCATCTCAAACAAAACAAACAAACAGAATTCTATTCCAAACACCCCGTTATCTGGGTGATGTCCAGATCTTAAATAAAATCAGCCTAATTACTTCCTTGCTTAAAGCTTTAAAATCGTTCCTCACAAACTATAACCTATGGGCAAATTGGCTGTGCAAGACCGATTTAAAATATTAAAGAGCAAAGGACAAAGGGAAGCCTGACTCAGGCTATGCTATTTTCAGTCACCTCATATGCATGTGGAAATCGAGCAGCGAATAAGAAAAAACTAAGAGAGCTCCATGTGGATTACAGTGTTGGTGAAGAATGTTCATGTCACAGGCTACCAGAAGAACAAGTAAATATGTCTTGAAAGAAGAACAGCCAAGATGCTTCTTCGAAGCAAGGATGGTGAGATGTCCTCTCACGTACTTTGCACATGTTGTCAGGAGAGGTCAGTCCCTGGAAAAGGACATCATGCTTGATCAAAGTAGAGGTTCCGTGAAAATGAGGAAGCCCCTTAAGGAGATGGATTGACCGAGTGGCTGCAGCAGTTGGCGCAAACATAGCAACAATTGTGAGGATGTTGCATATTATTCTGAGTCTGAACCAGCTTGGAGACACCTGGTCACAGTAGGTCCTCTAATCTGGTGCTTGCTCATCTCCAGTTTATCTCTGCTCTCAGCTCTATGCTCTGACCATGCAGGACTGGTTTGGGCCCCTGGTTTCCTTACTGCTCAGCTGTTTCCCTCTCTCTGATCCAGGAGGCTGAACGGTATGCTGCGTATGATTTACTGTCTGTCTGGAATAGCCAACCTCTTTCTTTGCCTGCTCACCCGGGCCCCTCCTTGACACATACTTTAGAAGTCACTTCATTAAGGATGCTTTCTCTACTTTCCCCTTCTTCCTGCATGGGCTCTCCTCCTCCTGATCCTAACTCAGTTGAATGGCCCCCAGTGCCTGTTAAGAGTTACAGTCTCAGAAACCCACAGGGGCTGTGTTTCCCTGTCCTATGGCATAATCATAGTTTAGAATGGACTTCACGCAGTGAGGATTTTTGGGGTCCATTTTCCAATCTGGACTATAAATACCAAATATTTGCATCCTCTGTATTTTGACTGCTTGCTTTGTCTTTATACCTTATACGGTACTTATATGTGGGTAGATATGTTTATTGAGTTGTTGAAATAGACTTGGTGAGTTAGTCACATAATCTTTGAGATTAAATTGTCTGCATTTGTGGAGATAATATCACTTGTGAAGATCAGATCACATCAAATAATATGTATGGATACTGTTTGGAAATCATCAGTCTACATGTGGAAACTTCTGAAGCACTTATTTTTTGTGAAATTCTCCAAATTTTCTCTGGCCTTCTTTTCAACCAGTGCCGATGTTCTCAATTCACAACATATTCAAGTTACAGTAACCCCCTGTCATCCCCACTCTTTTTGTTTTTCCGGTACATCTCATTGTTAGTAATATGTATTATATACATTGTAGTGCATGGTTTGTTGAGGCTATCGTTCTTATATATTCACTCAAAGATGTTCAATTTTATGATTTAAAACACTGCCACGTATTTGGTTTTATAACGAAATCAGAGATTTCAGTTATTTAGAAACATAGACCCGAATGCTGATGGCTTTGTTAAAATTAACAGGCAGATTTGGGAAGCAGGGGGATATTATGTTAAAATATAGTAGTGAAAAGGAAAGAACAATTCTGACTAATTTTTGAACTAGAAACACTGTCTTTATCCCCAGGAATAATCCATATCATCTGGAAACTTCCACAAGTGTTGGTTTTGTTTTGTTTTGTTATTACTGCTGCCAAATTCGTTCTGATTCATAGCAACTCTATGTACAACAGAACGAACTATGCCAGGTCCGGTGCCATCCTCACAATTGCTCTTAGGTTTGAGCCATCCATGCGGTCCCTGTGTCAATTCACCTTGTTGAAGGTCATCCTCTTGTTTTGCTGTCCCGCTGCTTTACCAAACACGGTGTCCTTCTCTGGTCCCCTCTGACAACATTCCAAAGTACACAGATGAAGCAGTTATTGCTACTGCTGACACCATGCCACTGCCACCTAACTCTTCCTCATGCTGTAGCAAAATTGTATGATGTGTGCATTTTCTTCATGTATGTGTGTATGTATTCAAATGTATCTGTAAGTTTATATGTAATGTTTCCAATCCCCAAAAGAAATAATGTATAAAGATATTAATAATAAAAGCCAATATTAGGGTACACCGATAAAAGAAGTATTTAACTCATGCTAGAACTAATTTACAATGGAGTTGCTAAAAGGAGCAACAGTTGTAATTTGGGAACTACCTGTCATATGGCTTTCATTTCCTCTTTTAGGAAAGGCTTAAGACAGTGGAACAAGCTCTTAGTTCAATTTTACCCTTGTTGGACTGACCTTTCAGCCCCAGTAAGCAGTGATAAGTCTCATGATGTACTTGCTTGTCTGCCATGCAGATACAGAATATCGGAATAATCCAGGGACCTTTCCCTGCTGCAATGGATGGTGATGGGCTCTGATAAAAAGAGCATAGAAACCCTTCTCCTCAGAAAGCAATGAAGACTTTGCAACAGCAAATAGATGCCGTTATTTCCCAGGCAATTCATCTGAATAGTGAAAATAGCCAAAAAACATCCACCAACCAAAAGTCCAACCCACTGCCATTGAGCCTATTCTCACTCACAGTGGCCTTATCTATGGTTTCTGACACTGTAAATCCATTAGTGTCTAAGCCAGCGGTTCTCAACCTGCGGGTCGCGACCCCTTTGGCAGTTGAACCACCCTTTCACAGGGTCACCCGGTTCATAACAGTAGCAAAATTACAGTGATGAAGTAGCAACGAAAATAGTTTTAAGCTTGAGGTGTCACGACAACATGAAGAGCTGTATTAGAGGGTCACAGCATTAGAAAGGTTGAGAACCACTGGTCTAAACTGAAGGTACGTTCTACTATCTTGTTTAGTGTTTAGGGAAGTCATGATCATCTGAGACTTTGTATTCTAGAATAGGGGTCAGGCCCAAAGTTTCACCTGAGAAGAGTGAATCCAGGAAGCCCAGGTAAGCAACGTGGCTTGGGAAAGTTGTGGTGGTTAGATGGTCACATTCTCTGACTCCATCAACTAAATATAGCTATTTACAAATCTCAGGATACGCCAGCTTCCCTGTGGACATAAACCGAACACTACCTTCTCTGCTGGTGACATTCAACTACAGCATGGCTGAGCCAAAGAAACAGGAGCCAGCCTGCAAGTGACCAGCTTCTAGGACACTGCCCTGAAGGACCTTTTTACAACTGGCCCGTTCTGTTTTAGAGAAAGTGCTCTGTACTTTTGGCTTCTCTCCACTTAGCCCAGTTTATCCCTACACACTTCCTCCTTCCATGATGGAGACAATAGAACATCTATACTCAAGTAATAGTTTTCTAAACCTAGTCAGTGGTGATATTCTGCTTTGTTTTAAAAGTTGGAAAAGTATCACTGTTTGAAGACAACTTTGGGGGGCTTGAGAAAAAGAATATGAGTGGGAGGTATGTTTACAAATGAAAGTTAGCCCTTGAAAGAGACATGTCAGAAAGTTGATTATGGAAATCTAGACAGTAGAAATATAAACAGAGGAGGAACAAAATCTCCTGTGTATAGGCCCCTGGCTTAGATGTGCTCTTCCAGATTGCCAATGATAATTGCTTGTCATGAACTTAGATCCTGAGGCATGACTGAAATTAGGGTCATGTATGATTGAGTTTTAGAAGGTGAATGGGATGATGGGATGAGAATCTAGGAGACAGAGCAATGTGTCCCCTGTCTTTGGAGCGCTTAGTCTACTTTGAGAGACAGATAGAGATAAGTATTTTATGAATATTCATATGGAAAAGGTAGAACCAATATACAATGTCACACACGGGCTTCTGAGACATCTATATCTGCTAATGAGAGGAAAGAGACCTTGAGTGATTTGGATTAAGCTAAATATACTTGATTGTCCTTTTGACATCATAATATCCCACCTTCAGCTGTTTCACTTCTATATTCTTTCTACTTGTCTTGGGAAAAAGCTCACCTGTTACTTTACTGGGTAAGACACAGGCTCCTTGGACTTTGGTCTCCTCGCCTATACAAACAAGGGTCTAATGAAGTGAGAGCTAAACACGTTCAAGTTCTGATAGTCTGACAGCCATACTCACATTCTCTACCACACTCCTACCAGTCTTGCTAGTCCAGGACAAAGCGCAGAGTTACTCCCTCACAGCCTCCTGATCCGAGTCCTGGCACGGAGGCAGTGGAGGCAATATGGCAAGGATGTGTTTTCTTTCTTTCTATTTCTATTTGCAATCTTGGTTCACTTCCTGTGCATTTGTTCATTTGACACTGATTGAACTGCCCGCAAGGTGCCAGGTTCTAACCAGAGTCCTACGAATTTGACTATAAGAAGCTCTCATTGTGTTCAAGAAGACTGCTACTTAGTAGGGAGTGGGGATGAGGTAGTTGAGTGGCAGAAGGCTCACTTTCCCTGTGGAATAAACTGGTTCTAGTTTGCTTATGTGCTGCCACTCCCCCTCTGTTAACGGAGGCCTGCCTATTGTTATATTGACGAAGATGTTCTACAGAGCTTCCTTCCTACGATGAACTAGGAAGAAAGGGTGGACGGCCTATTATTAAAGTTGCTGTCCTCTTGTACACGGGCTCTTCCAGGCCCCATCTGTCTCAGAGTCTTTGTGATGCTAGAATTGGGGTCTAGTTGATGTAGGAGTTCGCCATCCCTTATCACCCGGGCATCAAAGCCACATTTGATAAAACTTAATGGCTTGTATGCCATTGCCTGAAGCCCTTCTCCCTTCAGGGCTCAGACCTTCGGCCAAGGTACAGGGGCGGAGGAAAAGCTTCTTGCTACTCAAACTAACTTCCACTGGGTATTAGTGCGCATGTGCGGAGAATCATCTCTGACAACCTATTTTCCAAACCTCCCTTCTTTCATTTTCCTTCATTTGAAAATCTCTTCTTCCAAATTGATTTCGGTCAGATTGCTTCAGGTTAGGTTAATTGCGAAGCCATCACTCTTTATTTTACGAAAATTTATCAAGCTCCTCCTATTTGCCAGCCAACGATGGTGCTAGGTGAACAAGATAGACTTGAAACATAAGAACTACGCCCTTGAATATGCCTTGTCCTGACGTGTTTTAACTCAGTCATCTATTGCTACACATGTGTAGCTACCTCATAGCTTCAATTTTTCCTGGTAAATGGGACTCTATTTGTATATGAGCTGTTATCTATTAAAATTTAGTTGTTGACAAGAATGACTCTTATTCATACACATTGCTCTTTTCTGGAACTAAAGTACCGGACCTAGATTTCTGCTTTTAGAAATACCCACTCCCTTTTTTTGGCTATTGTGTTTGCTTGTTTGTTTTTGGAAGTATGGAAGGACTCCTACCCTACCAATGAATAAGGAAGGAGGTCTTGCTACAAGATCACCGTTAAGATGGATTTTTATTATAAAAACGTAGAATTTATAAGCTCCCTCTTTGCCATAAATATGAATAAATATACGTATACATACACATTAAAAAAATCAATCAGCCCATGTCACGGGCATTTAGAGTTGGGCATAGCCTTACAGACTCTGCCATCAAACCCCTCAACTTTACAGATGACGTAGAAAGACTGTGTGTTTGTGGGGAGCCTCACATGTCTCTGTGTGAATATATATACAGAGTATATGCAGGTGTGTGCTCATAAACATACCTGTCCTCTCTATGTATACTGATATGCTTAATTTGCACATACAGATAGTGGCCATTACCCGGTCGGTATTTTAGTACAGAGTCCTGAGAGGATGTGCTTATTTTGATAAACTATAACCTTTACAAGCATGGCTTCAGGAAGAGGGAAGATCCATAAATTTAAAAGTTGCCTGAGCGTGACTGCGGGAGGAGATCTGAAAGAGGTCAGAGAAGGCCTGGAAGAAATGACAGACACCAGATAAAGTTAACCTTGGTGACAAAGAGGACAGGGTTGGAAAAATCAAAGGGAGATTGTATAACTAAAGCTTTATTACTAAGGTTCCTACCCCCACCTCTATCAGCAGAGACTACGAACAGCACAGAGGAAGAGCTCATATGAAATGCTGAAAGGCTTTTTATTCCCTGAGAACAAACATGGCTTAGACTTTGACCTAAGTAGGAAAGAGAAAGAAGGTTGGATCCGAGTAGACAGTTCCTTGGGGTGGGAATTAAGTGCAAGAGTGGAGAGGAGGCTGTCTGGTATGAGGGCAGAGGTCCCAAGTGGCATAGAAGTCTGATGAGAGGAAACTGGGCCTACAGAAGGAGCTGCATCTCGTCAGAGGCCTGGGTGACACGTGGCAAGGAATAGTTAAGGAAAAGCAAAACGTCATTATGTTACATCCCAGGGCCAAAGACAAGGATTCTTAACTTTGTCAACAAGGTTGGTTAAAGAGTTACCAACAGTTTTCTTTAAACAAAAAAAATGGTGGGATTTTTAGGGATGAGATCCTGAGCCATTATGCTGTACCAATTACTGAATTATATTTTATTTTGTGGCTATATTTATTTTTAATAATATTTTGACACAAAGAGACTCGGTACTGACCGTGTGGGCATTGCCTTAGACGGGTAGGAAGTGCTCTACTTGAAACTACGCACTTGGCACTCCCTTCCATCCATGGGCCTCCTGGGTTGTCACTTGATTTTCCTGTTGTGAGAAATTGAAAACAAATACTACTGAGTATACTTTTGAAAAGGTGAGCTCTATTTTAGGGATTTGACCAACTTTTTCTGTAAAGAAAAGATAATAAATATTTTAATTTAGGCTTTGCCAGCTATCTGGTCTCTGTCATAACTACTCAGTTCTGCCAGCAAAGTGCACAAACAGCCATCGATAATGATGCCTAAATGAATGATGAAGGCTGCATCCCAATAACATCTTATTGATGGACACAGACATTTAAATTTCATGTATTTATGTATTATAAAATATCATCCTTCAGTTGATTTGATTTTTTTCCCACCAGCCATTAAAATTGTAAAAGCCATTCCTGGTTGATGAGATGTACAAAAACAGACAATAAACCTGTTTGGACCAATGGGCCATAGTCTGCTGACCCTTACTCTCTTTTATAAAAGTGTGAAATCCCATGGTTAATTTTATAGGTGTAAGTATGTTTTAGGTACATAGCAAAGCTGTAGTAGTCAGTTTAACGGGGAAGTTGGAATTATCTTTGTAGCTTTTAAGTTCTTTTTCTCCCTACCCCTCTTTCCTCCTTAATATTCCAAGTTTATGCTTCCTTCTTCTGGCCTCCATCTCTGGGATTAACCCACTCAGCCTGAGTAGCTTTCCATGAGACACTGACCTCATGGAGGAGGTTTATGTCTTAGTTCACTCATCTGCACCACTACTCTCCTGGTTCATTTGCTGTCAACTCGTGGTGAAATTCACTTTGCAAAACTTCCATATTGTCTCCCTGGAGTTCCTATTCTTTTGAGTTTGTGGCAGGGTCATGGGGAATACCAGTATTGGACCTTGGACTGAGTAAAGTCTTCCGAATAATCTATCCAGCTCTGTGTTGGATTCAGCTAAGCTGCACAGAAGAGAGTTGAGGCATGCACGCTGCAGAGCTCAGGTGACCAAAACAAGGCTCGAAAGACCTAAGTGAAGAAAGGGGAGCATTTCAGAATGTCGTCATCCCCCCCTGCCGAATAATCCTACTTCTGACAGAAGGCCTTTGTTCCACCAATGGAACCACGCAGCCATTTGAGCCAGAGCCGTCCCTGGGAGTTATGTTTGACTTCCTTTCCACTGAAGTTGTACATGGTTTCGCATGTTTCCAGGCTGTGCACTTCTCACACTGTGCGCCTCTAGCACCTTAGCTCATGCAACCAACCGCCTTCTCCTGCAGGAACTATGGGGAATGCTTTGGAACCAACCAATCCATAGAAAGGCTGGTGCCGCTCCAGTCAATTTTTCACTGGTGGGAAAAGAGGATGTTGCCGAAGAGAGCTGTGAAAAGCGAGAAGTGGGGAGTGTGGTAGGACAGTGGGCTACATGTTGAACGGCTAACTTCAAGGTCAGCAATTTGAAGCCTCCTGCCACTCCGCAGGAGAAGGCAGAGGCTTCCAGGTCCCATAAAGAGTTACAGTCTCAGAAACCCACAGGGGCAGTTTGTTCCTGTCCCATGGGGTCTCTCGGCGTGTCAGGGAGGGAGAATTTGTGTTGGTGGAGGGTGGAGGGTGGGGGTGGGGGCGGGGCTAAAAAGCAGCTTCCAAAGGATTTTCAAGAAGTAGCCTCTTCTCTTGTGTGTAGATGTGTCGTTTCTCTGCGACACCTTACTAGAAGAGGCTCGGTATTTCTTGGGTTCCATCACACCAAAATTTCATTTCATTGTCGCCGCAAGCTTTTATGCAGATGTGTTATTATCATTCCTCTTTCAGATAGATAAAATTTAGACTTGGAAAGTTGCAGAAGACGATCAAAGTCACATCCAAGCACAATAAAAGAGTTGAAACGCAGACTCAGGCTGCGTTCTTCGGACCCCAGGCCCCATGCTCACTCCTAGAGTGCGCAGCCACAGTTTAGCCGGTCCAGGCATCGGGTCTGAGTCACACCTCCACAGACATTTTGGATTTAACAGGAGTATCGAAGCATCACAAAAATGAAAATGCTGTAGCCAATGGCACTTTCTGTGGTCTTGGGGCTTAACAGGGGCCCTCTCCCCACTTTTCTCCAGAGAAAATAACTGACCTGGAATGCCGGATAATGAATTGGCATGGATGGAGTGAGTCTGAGAGCCCACAGACATTTATAGCACTACTGTGCTCCATGAACAAGACGGAACGTTTCAAAGTTTATTGAACGAAAGACGTCCTTTTCCTTCTGTTCAATTTGGGAATCATTCTCGGAATATGGTACTTTGTTTATAGGAATCAATATGATATCTAGTGATAAAATAAGAGGTTTGCTTTTCAGAGGGCCAGAAAGAACAATCAAACACGCCCACATTCATGCCACCAGCCCTTGGCCTTGAGATCAGGCCAGTCTAAACTGTGTTCAGGAGACTGGAGTGAGCCACTCGACCAGCTTGCTTCAGAGAGGCCTTTGAGAGTCTGTCTGTCTGTCTTTACAGTATAGTCAAAAGCTTCTCTCAGCTGACAAGGAACAAGCAAAACAACCGTCAAACTTCATCACTTCTGAGGAGTTTAAGCTGATTGAGAAATACAGCTCCATCCCTTGCCTAGAGAATGCCGCCAGGAGACCCCCTTTGAAGAATTACTCTCTATCAGCACCGAGACGCTTCCTCCACCACCTGAAAGTTCCCATTGGCAACGACAGCAACACCACCAATCCATTCCCCTGGAGTCCACAGTGCAAAGGACACTTTGAACTCTGTGTGCAGTCCATTTGCTCTCAGGATTCCCTTTCTTTGGAAAAGGACATTCTGTGAGGGCGATGGATTCGCCTCCCTGCTCTAACTCGCCCTGGTCGTCTTTCCCCAAGCACATTTTTGCTGCGTTATTGCTGAGTTAAACACAACGTGATTAAAATACCACTTGCTTTATATGAGATGCATATTGGGAAGAATTAAAGAAGTGACGTGATGCCGTCCTGCAGAGGGAAAATGACTCACACTCACATACTGCCCCTTCTTCACACTATCCACTTCGCCCCTCTTGTGCCCCGCCCTCGTCGCTAATGCATCACTATTTGCTAGGACGTGTGCTGGGGATGCCGAGGCAAACAAAGTGCCCAAGACAGACATGGCTCTGTGTGCCTGGAGTCGCGTCAGAAGAAGAGAAAGCAGGCTGCCATTCAGATGGCTTGCCTTGAGAGTGAGCACGAGGAGGCTGATGTGATGAGATCATTGTTTAAATCCGAGAGTGCTTTAGCCATGCTCTGGTGTTTGGGTTTGTCTGTTTTCTTTTATAATTTAGCCTCGCTGACCGAGATATTTAGAACCATGGTTCTTTGCAGAAACAGGAACAATGTGGGTTGACACAGGAAAATGAACATTCCTTTTATGAAGGTGAAGGTGGCCTTATGGCGCCCTCCTGCTCCTTGAAAACGATGTGTGGCTACTACTGCTTGGGAGCTGGGCAAAGCGTTTGTCTGCAGGGCAGCGTCGGCGTGCTTTCTCATCCTCCATGTCCCATCATGAAACTTAGTACACAGGACATAAGTAACTGCTATTTTGGGGGTCCCCATTTGCTGGGTCTTTGAGACAGAGGAGACAGAAGCATGGGAAGATGTGCAATTGGAGTGGGTCCCTCCCACATCTGGGGTGCAAGTGTCTGTGGCTCTCCTGGCTCTGAGGTACTGTGATGGGTCAGTCCTGGCTAATGACCAAGGAGATGCCCTGGTTTTCCTTCTTCCTCCTCTTCTCCCTCCATCCTTTCTTCTGATACCCTTTGTGGATGCCCACATCCCAAACCAACCAGAACCACCTTAACGATACGGCAACGTGCTGCTCCAAGTCAGCTGAGTTGAATGAACCCACTGCGAAGGTTAGCTTTCCTACTCAGGTGGGAGTAAGTTTGGGGCAGAAGAAAGGATCTAGGTATTGGCTTGATGACATAAATGTATGTTGTTTTTCCGACTAATGTTGTTCTGCTTTTCCATCCATTCTAGTAAGCCAAACAAGAGCTCTGCTGGTGTCGTGAGTTACACCCTCGGCTGCTAACAGCAAGATCAGAAGTTTGAAACCACCGGTTGCCCATGGAACAAAAACAGAGTTTTCCACTCCCATGGAGACTTGCAGCCTCGGAGCCTCAAAAGAGGTGGTGCTACTCTATGCTATAGGGTCACGATGAGTCAGAGCCACTCGATGGCAGCGAGGGAGCAGTTAGCTAAAAGCCTTACAGACAAGACACTTAGAGTGTTTTCCTGTGACTGAATTTCTGCGCCTCAGTTTCTCTGAAAAGAGTAAGCCCCCTTGAGTGTCTATTATAGTATGCTGCTGTCTGCAGGAGGCCCTAGAGTTGTGCAGGAAGGTGGGGAGGGGGCCTGGCATGCTCTTTAGATAGGAGAGCCCTATTCATAGAGCTAAAAGCTCTACTTCCTGGAAGGTGCAGCTCAAGCTTCTAAAATGCAAAGGACCAGGCCAGACATCAATGTCCCTGTAGTCTCCTCTATTCATTTTCCTGGAACCTTCAGGCACGAGGTGTTCCCTGAAACAATAAAAAGACATTGACTCAGCCTGCTTTATCTGCCTCGAGGTCTTTGCTCTTTGTGCTTTTTTATCGCTCTGTTCCCAGAACACCAGGAGACATTTTCCCCCGTTTATTTTACATTTTCTTGGCCATGGAATCTCTGTTACTCTTTGTTTCCATTCTCTTTGGAAGATTGACTTTTAGCATCAGTTTGCATAATGAAATCAGCAATGTTTCCAGGCTGTACCATAATTCCAAATTTCACTGCAAACATAAATACCTTTGGTCAGCCAGTTGGACGAATCATTTGAAAGCCCAATTAGTCCTTGGGATTGACCTTGTGTTAACCAAAGGTGGTCTGTACGTGCCTAGAACTGTGCTAAGCTAGAACACAAAAGCAGCTCCGCACTCCTCAGGAGCAAGTTGAGGCTGTCTGCTCTTGTAAAGGTTTATAGCCTTGGGAACCCAGTCTAGGGTCATTATGAGTTGGAAATGACTCAGTGGTAGTGGGTTGGATTGGCTTTTCTATAAAGCTCTTTCTTATAAACATATGAGTGTCTATGAATTTGTTTCTCTTGTCTACCCAGAGTAACACATCACACAAACCAAACAGTACAAAAAAGAAAAGCCAATCCAAGAGCAATTGAATATTGAGAAAACATCAGTTAATCCTGGATTGGCTCTCCTGGGCCAGGTGAATTCAATCCAGTCAATGGGGTCGATCTGGGGTTGTCCATCATGCCTCCCCCTGCAATCCTTAAAAAGGCAGGAGCCAAGGGGAGAGGGGAAAACGAGAGGAACTGGGGAAGGAACTGGGGAGAGAACATGAGAAAGAACTTGAGACAGGTCTTTTTTGGAGGAAAACTTGGGAGAGAGATCTTTGCCTGATGCCAAGCAGTCTCTGCCAGGCTGCAGGGTCAAAAGGAATCCTTTGGGTGCTGCGTAAAACCTGAAGCTTCTTTTAACTCTCATTAAATTCACTTGGATCACTAGCCAGGCTTCAGAGTGAATTCTTTCTCATGCGGAGCCAAGGACCAAGGTGTAATTCTAGCACAGAGAGAAAGAGCTTACAATGTCTCTCAGGGAGGGAGGGAGTGTGTGTCCCACCTCCAGCAAGCTATTCATCTCCTTAGCACCTCCAAATGAGGTCATCAAACTGCGATCTGATTGACAGGGTAAACTCCACCCCTTCACTCATAAGTCTCAAGTTGACAACAGATTAGGTAACTACCACACGTGGCTAGGAGTTCTGGCGATATTGCAGTGTAAACACTGGATTGATAACCACAATTGGTGAGAAAGGGTTGAGGCTATCTGTTCCTGTATAAACTCCCAGCTTGTGAAACCCTGTCTCGGGTCACTAGGTACTGTGGTTGACTCCATGGCACTGAGTCTAGCACTGGGGACTGGGGCTTTGTGTGGTGACACAAGAAGCCCTGGTGGCACAACTGGTTCAGCTAACTATAGGGTTAGCAGTTTGAACACACCATGGGGGAAATATGAGATGATTTTGCCCTTATTAATATTTTTCCATGTAATAAAATAGTGAATAAAATAGACAGGAATTGGATCCTCATAGAACGTAGGAACTTATGGAACATGAACAAAAGCAAGGAAGGGAAGGTTTTTGTTTTTGTTTAACTATTTATTATATTTCCACTAGCCTAAGATAAAAAGATTTAGATGGTGCCTGGCTACTGTTATTGCCTGCTCCAACTAGGTTTACATTAGCAGGTTTTATTAATATTGCCTTTTGTTATCATCATTTTTTAACTTTTATCTTCATAAGTTTTTGAAGGTTGGAAACATTACATATAAACCTAAAGATATATTTTAATACACACCTATATACACATTTCCACACTCCTAAAATGCATTCTGATGATGGAAAAGAGCTGGCTGATGCTGACATTATGTTAGTTGTAGTAATACGTCACTTGTGAAATGTCCTGCATCACCCGGATTGCTGGGAAAGGGAATGGCATTTCTAGTTAGAACGTTAGTGAAAGTTGTCGTATGGCTTGTTTTTTCATATACTTTGTGGTAACATCTTATTCCCAAATCTGCCTCTTAACTGCAGTAGAGCAAGCATCATGTGGGGCCGTGCTTTCAAGCAAGAAGCTCCTAATTTCACTCATAAAAAAATTCTTGTTAATCTTTCACTGGAAAAATTTTTGACTGCTTTTCTCTTTCCTCTTCCTAATTACTTCTTCTTTAGCATTTTGTTTCCCTTCCAAGTGTATGAACTCTTGAATGGTCAATTCCCTTCTTGGTAATTCATGAGTTGTTCCACATTCCAAATCCTCAAACCAAATTCACTGCCATTGAATCGATTCTGGTTTATAGTGGCCCTATGGGACAGACTAGAACCGCCTCTGTGGGTTTCTGAGATTGTAACTCTTTATAGGAGCAGGAAGCCTCAACCGCCCTCCCCCACCCCCTTGGAGTGGCTGGTAGTTTTGAAATGCCGTTAGCAGCTCAAACCCACTACACTACCTGGGCTCCTTCTTTCTACCCTAGTGATATCAAATTCAGTGCACTTGACATATGGATGATTTCCTCACTGATCATGTCTATTCTTGTTACAGTAATGAAATGAATGCTTGGAGCATGTTCAGATAACTCTCAATCATGTGCCCATATTCACTGCATGCAGTTTTTCTACAACTTCTTTCCAGTCACTTGCAATAGTCCAGATATCCTAAAGGTAGAAAATATGGTTTGGAGTAACTTAAATATGTCATAAGTCAGGGGATAGTTGTTTATATGTACACTGAAATATTATTTTGCCAAAAAGAGGAATGAAATTTTGATACATTCTATTATATGGATGAACCATTATAATACTGTACTGAGTGAAATGAGTCACACAAAAAGTCATAAATAAGTATGATCTCATTATATGAAACACCTAGGTTAGGCAACTGTAAAAAGATATGTTTACTACTAGTGGAGGTCAATGGACTCCCTGAGATTATTGTCCTGGGACATTCTCTTAAAGCAGAACTGAACCTATTATGAGATCACCTTTTATTGAAATAGTAGACTGACACACAAAATAAAGGATTATTACCCATAAACTCAGAGCTCTGCTTAAAAACCATCAGCATGAGACCAAAATGTCAACAATTACTCCAAATTGAAGACAAAAAGGAGCCTGGGAAACTAAATATTGAAAAAGATGCAAACTGACCATAATGTTACACGTTATTATAAAGATAGCCAATGTCACCAAATGGAATTGTCAAATGGGAACCTAACTTGCTATGTAAACTTTCATTAAAGCTCCATGGATAGTAATTAAGAAGAAGTTACTAAAATTACTAGGGACCGAGTCAATGAGAGAGTGGGAGTTTTTGCTAACAGGTCAATGAGTTTTTGGATGAAGTGATGGCAAACTTTTGAAAATGAACAGTGGGAATGTTAACACAATATGGTGAATTTAATTAGTGTTACTTTTTAAATATAATTTTATTGGGGCTCATACAACTCTTATCACAATCCATACATACGTCAATTGTGTAAAGCACAGGTATATATTTGTTGCCTTCATCATTCTCAAAACACTCGCTCTTTTGCTTAGGCTTACCTAATTATACATTTAGAAATGATTAATGGCAAATTTACTGTTAGTGTTTTATCACAATAAATATCTTTTAAGATGAATGGTTGGATGTGTATAGGAATTGATAGTTATACAAATGATAAAAATGAGTAAAATGTTAACTGTAGAATCACGATAAATGGATTCAACTTTTCTATATATTGGAAATTTTACATAATGAAATGTCAGAAGCAAAAGAAAATATATTGTATAATAGGTAGGAAGTGGTATTAATATGGTCACTTATAAGCTTATATCATTTTGGGGGAAATAGACTGTTTCTGAACTTTATTTCGTTTTATTTTTTCATTCCTAGGAATACAGAATTCCCATGAAGATATAATGATCATCAAATGAATAAATAACAGAGACAAAGCTGAAACAAAGTTAAAAGTTTTCTCTTTCTCTCACACTCGCGTGTGTGTGCGTGTGTGTGCGCGCGTGTGCGCGTGTGTGCGCGTGTGTGCGCGTGTGTGCGCGCGTGTGTGCGCGTGTGCGCGTGTGTGCGCGTGTGTGCGCGTGTGCGCGTGTGTGACTTTTGATGATCATTATCAGCTCATGGATTGTCTCCATTCTAGAAACGAACAATAAACTTGAGAGGTAGTTTGTTTCTTCAAAATGACATAGCTAATAACAATCTTTTGATAAAAGTTAGCTATTAGTTTGAGCAAAAAAAATGAAACCAGAGGAAATAGAAAAATAGAAAGAAAGCCTGTTTCAGTCAGACGTTCTTTCTCTTTAATAACTAAGTTCTATCTGAAGACCACTGAAAGAGAATGACTGTTTATTTTGGCTTTTCTAATAGCAACTATATTGTAGCCAAATAGCTTCAGTTGATTAAAAAAAACAAACTTCACTTTACAGATGAAAGTGTGCCTGCCAATAAATGTAGAAAGATAGAAAATCCTTGATTTACAGTTTTGAATGAAATTATTGATTATCAAATAGATTTAAGAAGGAAAAACCAGAGAGTGGCAGATCAATTATCTTGATGTTAACTTCCTTCTAAACTCCAAGTTGTGCTCTAAGGTCACGATTCATGCTTTGAAGGGGTATTTACAAGTTAAGAAGGAATCCTGGTGCTGTAGTGGTTACAAGTTGAGCTGTGAGCCTCATGGTCGGCAGTTCGAAACCACCAGCAGCTCTGCTGGAGAAATATTGAGTTTACTAATCCCGTAAACAGTTACAGTCTCAGAGACCAGCAGGGATTTATGTGAGTCAGCGTTGACTCAATGACAGTAGGTTTGGTTTGAGGGGAGCTTTTCAGTTTTACAAGTTAAAATATCCAGAAGCAGATAAACAAAATGGTGACAGTTGGATATATGAAATGGTTGCAGAAGATGGATCTTACAGAGAAGATTCCCAGAAGAATGTCTTCAACCCTAAAGCGATGCTCATGTGGCAGGATCAATTTACTGCCCGGAAGCATGAAAGAAGGGTCAAATGGAAGTTTCACTGCATTGTATTAAGGAGAACTTTCTGTAAATTTGAGGGGAAAACAGAAGGTGAAGAGGAGACATGGGACTTAAAAAAAAAAAGTAGGCTGAGTTAAGTCTTGGAACTGTGCTCCCAAGATCAGGTGACACGTAGCTAGCGAGTCCTGGGCTGACCCTGCTTTGTCAGTTTGGGCCAGGCATTTCCTAAACGGCCAGGTCTTGAGACATTCCACTAGTCGTTATCACTCTGACAATAGATTATGGATGGGGCCCACTAGTCTGCTGAATATATTTGTTTATCTTCCCCTTTTGCTACAATGAAATAGCATGGGGTTTGTTTGCTGTGATCCTTGGGTGTTACAAACTACAAGCTCTCTCTTCCTGGACTCTCAGGATGCTGAGGTTCTAGGCTGGCACTCTGCTCCTCCATCTCTGATGATGTCAGAAGGAGCACTGTTTATTTTAAGTCTAGTAAATCACCCAGTCAGCTGACAGAATAAACACAGATTTCAGTCTTAGCTTTCCTGGGAACAGTTGACTGACCAAGGCATTGTATGGCAGAGGTGGGATTATAAAGGTGAGATACTTGTGTGTGCCCATGATTATGAGTGGAAAAACACATAGATGTGCACATAAACACACAGGTTGTGCAGTTGCAGTAAGTCTTTCTCTTTTTGTCTCATGGCACTCCATATAGTTCCAGTAAACTTGCAAGACGTCTACTCTTCTTCCATTGTCCAAATAGAGAAACACAGCCAATGAGCAAAGCCCTAGAGACCTGGTTTTGGTGATACAGTTTGAGTTACATTTCACTCCCATCAATCATTCTTTTAAGAATGCTCTTCTACTTCAGGACTATGGAAAGGGTAGAAGAAAGGGATCATGGGAAAACTGGGATGAATAAATTTCAATTTCAAAGTTGATTCCAGATGTGTGGCTTCCTGTACCTCCAGACAATATCCAGCCAAGGTGGCCTTGGTCAGGGAGAGAATCAGAGCAAAACAGAAAAAGCAGACTGCTAGTCAAATGAGCTTAACCCAAGGCAAACTGTGTCATAGGGAACCCGAAGGTTCAGCTGTGAGGACAATACGTACCCAGTCACATGTCTGACATCTGGAGTTTGGGGTCTGGAAGTTTTTGCATGAGTTATCTGTCTCACAATACCCAAGCAGTTATTGAGCTGAGCTTTCATTGGGTGAAAGGACATGAGCCTTGTGGACCCACTTTCTAGCCCTTTTATCGTTCAGCATCTCACCACATCTTCCACAAGTGGCTCCCTCTGGTGCCCAAGTTACCTTTGATGTCTTCAGGATACATTTTTATCCCACTTCTCAATTAAAATCTTATTGTGCTATTATAAGGTCTGGTGCCAGAACAGCTAAAATGGCTGGGTAATAAAATCAACTGATACAGTTTTCTAGGAGAAAATGAGAGAAGTTGAATCTTTCTATAGCGATGACCCCTGCCGCCTGTGGGTTTTCTATCCAAAGTTACTTAGACCTGAAATAGACTCCATGCGCCAGAGCCCTACAGAAAGACAAGGACAGGGGCATGCGGTGCCTCATCCTGTGCAGTGCTCTCTGTTGAGAGTGGCTCTTCTTTTGTGTGTTAATCCACATTTTAAATTTCCCTTAAAGAGATCCTGGTCTCCAGAAGTCTCTCTCTCTTGCTCTGAATTCCCACACAATTTGCAAGGACAGTTTGTACTGACCTTGCCGCAATTAGCAGCTCAACCTGTCCTCGAATTGTATCAACTTGAGTTTACAGCAGGATTGCAAGGGTCTTGACATTAAGAGCTATCTTTCATACCATTTTATATTGTTATAATGGCTTTATTATGTTTTAAATCAGGCAACTAGTGAGGAAAGATAAAGTGGATTGACTGAGGCTGCATAACAACATGACAGAAACCAAGCATGAGAATAATTAATGATTGGTTGGGGCTGGAATTGGAGCAAGGAGAGTGTGACACCATTGGTTCAAGATGTAAGGGACATCAAACAACTCAGCAAGCTGGATACTTGTATTTAATGCAACAGTTAAAAAACAACAGTAATTTCCCAAACTCCCTGATAAATAAAAATTTTTTCCACCAAAACATTTATTAGGACCTAATCCAGACCTCAGACCATTCCATAGTTCAATCATATTGAGCAACGTTGCACAATGACTAACACACTTTCAAAATATTGTCTTCCTTCTTGTACTCCTTGATATCAGCTCTCCCACACATCGCCCCCTCCACTGTCATACCCCACAGGGACCCAATTTGGGTTTCATGTACAAAAACACACACAGGAAAATACATAACAGAGTCAACATGGCTACCAACTATGACAAAATACAACAGAGATAAACCCCAATATACAAAAAAGAAACATTAAAAGCTAGATCAAGCACGAAGTGTACTACAAGGGAGATAAGAGATAAAGTTTTAAGCATTCAAAGTAGGGCATTGAAGTAGTAAGTAAATGTTAGTCCTATTGACAGCTTAATACTCTGTGTTTTTTTCTTTCTTTTTTTATTAGGGGCTCATACAACTCTTATCACAGTCCATACATACATCAATTGTGTAAAACACATTTGTACATTCATTGCCCTCATAATTCTCAAAACATTTGCTCTCCATTTAAAGGCCCTGGCATCAGCTCCTCATTTTTCCCCTCCCTCCCTCATGAACCCTTGTTAATTTATAAATTATTATTTTGTCATATCTTGCCCTGTCCGACATCTCCCTTCACCCACTTTTCTGTTGTCCATCCCCAGGGAGGACGTCACATGCAGATGTGTGTAATCAATTTCCCCTTTCCAACCCACCCTCCCTCTACCCTCTCAGTATCACCACTTGCACTACTGGTCCTGAAGGGATCATCCGCCCTGGATTCCCTGCGTTTCCAGTTCCTATCTGTACCAGTGTACATCCTCTGGTCTAGCCAGATTTGTATGGTAGAATTGGGATCATGATAGTGAGGGAGGAGGAAGCATTTAGAAACTTCAGGAAAGTTGTATGTTTCATCGTTGCTACATCACACCCTGACTGGCTCGTCTCCTCCCCAAGACCCTTCTGTAAGGGAATGTCCAGTGGCCTACAAATGGGCTTTGGGTCTCCACTCTGCACTCACCCCCTCATTCACTATGCTAAGATTTTTTTTGTTCTGATGATGCCTGATACCTGATCCCCCCGACACCCCATGATCGCACCGGCTGGTGTGCTTCTTCCATGTGGGTCCCGCTGCCCCTTAGCTAGATGGCTGCCTGCCCACTCCCAAGCCTCCAAGACCACAGATGTCACATCCTTCGACAGCCGGGCACCATCACCCCTCCTCACCCCATTTGCCTATGCACCCATTTGTCCTCAGCGATCGCATCATGGAGGTGAGCACACAATGATATGATTTTTTTTTGATGCCTGATAACTGATCCCATTGGCACCTCGTGATCACACAGGCTGATGTGCTTCTTCCATGTGGGCTTTTCTGCCTCCGAGCCAGATGAGTGCCTGCTCACCCTCAAACCTTCAAGACCCCAGATGCTATCCCATCAGCTTTCTTCACAATGTTTGCTTATTCACCCGCTCTGTCTTCAGCGGTTGCATCAGGAAGGTGAGCATCACAGAATGCCAATTCAATAGAAGAAAGTATTCTTGCATTGAGGGAGCTCAATACTCTTTGTGTAGCTGTCTTCTGCTCCTTCACATACCATGTAGTTTCCATCTTAAGTCTTGGGGTTACAGGGGCATTTGCCTTAAAGCCTAGTTCACCGAGTGGAGGTTCCACATTGCATCCCTCTGGTATGGGCTTTGGAGCAGGCAATGCACCTTGAAGACCCAGGGTTCAGTGTCCCAGTATTCTCTAGCACATGGCCTGGGTCTTCAGGGGGTGTTCCGAAAATGGCACTGGTGTGGCCTATTAGGAGCATAGTCCCAGGAATACTTCCCCCTTAATAGCATTGTTAGTCACCCCTCCCCCTTTTTCCTATCAACGGACAAGCTCTTATTCTCTCCCAGCTGTGCACGCTCCCTTTCCTCCCTCCTGGCTAGATTGTCCCATTAGAATCCCTCATCACTCTGGTAGGAATGCCTGCCAGTTCAGGGGCCTCGCCACTCACACCTTTTCAGGACAGCCACTAAGCAGTCGTTCTCCCATCCCCTCTCTCGAAAATCTGATCCCAGCTGACATGAGGACCCCTCCACCAAAGTGGCCTTCAGAAAACTGGTGCCTGGTTCATGGGCGCCTGTCAGGCTCTCTCGCAAGCAGCCTGGCTGACCTGACCATCAGACCGGATGACCCGAAAGCCCGAGTCTGCTGTCATTGTGGTGCTCGCCCCGATAGCAGCGGACGCATACAGTGTGTGTCCCTTTGTGATTGACTGACTTCACTCAGCACAATGGTTTCCAGATTCCTCCATATCATAAGGTGTTTCATCACTGTTTTTATGGATGCATAATATTCCATTGTGTGTATATACCAAAGGGCTTTTTTAATCCATTCTTGTACTAATGGGAATTGGGACTGTTTCCAACTTCTCTCTATTGGGAATGGCTCTGCAATAAACATGGGAGATCATGAATCTTTTCATGATCTGTCTCATTTCTTTGGGGCATATGCCCAGCAATGGTATTGCTTGGTCAAGAATACCAACATTGTGAATAAAGAAGGGGATTTGCTGGTGTTACGGCTTGCACAGCTGTGCAATGGACACAATCATTTCCAGTGAGCCCGCGGTTCCTGCACCGTTGCAGCTGTCACGTCCTTGCCAAGTGGTTTCTGATGGGTGACAATTACTTGCACACAGATTAGGTCATGTGGGATTTTATCCATAGTCATTTTTCCCATTGTAGAGATTTCACTAAATACAGGTATAGGAGAATATGCAATTGAAGTGTCCATAATCCCCAGACTGCCATTGAGTTGATTCTGACTCGATTCTGGCTGGGAACAACCCTATATGAGGTTTCCAAGGCTGTACATCTTAATGGAAGTTGATAGCCTTGTTTTCCTCCCATAGGTGTACATCGGAGTGCACAGTTTTCACTTTAGAATTATCGTATGCACCTATACATCTCTTCTGAGCACTGCACATTACATAAAGCTTTAGTATGCACCATTCAATTTAATCCCTTTAAAAATGTCTGGGACATTGGAACCCTTATCCACTGCTAGTGGGAATGGCAAATGGTATCGTCTTTGTGAAAACCACGTGGTGGTGTTTTGCAAAATGGAAATATAACTACCATTCAAAGACCTTCAAACCCACTGCCAGGAAGTTGATTCTAACTCACCGTGACCCTACCAATGCTGTACACCTTGATAGGAACAAGATAGTTGTCATCTTTCCCTGCAGGGTGGCTAAGACATTTGAACCAACTTTTCGGATAAGAGCCCAACACCTATCCAACGGTGCCACTGCATACAATGGAGTCCACTCAAGCAGAAAGAGAAATGAAGTCTTCATGCATGATACCATATGAACAGAGCCTGGAGACATGCGGAGCTAAAGAAAGCAATCCCATAAGGAAAACCTTTTATGATCTCACATACATGAAAAGGCTGAGAGGCAAATGTTTAGGGACCAATGTTTATTAGTGATTTCTGGAAATGATTACTACTTATGGAGCACAAGGTTTGGGTTTACAGTAACGAACACATTGCATCGATCAAAAGTAAAGTTTGCATAGTCAATTAAAGTAACTGATGTCTATAAGGGGTATACCTGTAAAATTGCCCTGTAATATATTATCTGATAATCTCCCTTTAAAAAATCATTTTATTGGGGGTTTATACAACTCTTATCACAATCCATACATACATCAACTGTGTAAAGCACATTTGTACATTTGTTACCCTCATCATTTGCAAAACATCTGCTCTCCACTTAAACTCCTGGCATCAGCTCCTTATTTCTCCCCCTTCATCCCTGCTCCCTTCTCCCTCATGAACCCTTGATAGTTTATAAATTATTATTTTTTCATATCTTACACTGTCCGACATCTCCTTTCACTCACTTTTCTGTTGTCCTTCCCCCAGGGAGGAGGTTATATGTAGATCCCTGTAATCAGTTCCCCATTTCTATCCCACCCTCCTTCGACTCTCCCAGTATCGCCACTCTCACCACTGATCCTGAAGGGATCATCCATCCTAGATCCCCCGTGTTTCCAGTTCCTATCTGTATCAGTGTACATCCTCTGGTCTAGCCAGTTTTGTAAGATAGAATTGGGATCATGACGGGGTTAGGGGAGCGGGAGGAAACATTTAGGAACTAGAAGAAAGTTTTATTTTTCATTGTTGCTACACTGCACCCTGACTGGCTTGTCTCTCCCCCACAACTATTCCCAAAGGGATATACACTTGCCTACAGATGGGCTTTGGATCCCCACTCCACACTCCCCCTCATTCACAATGATATGATTTTTTTGTTATGATGATGCCTGAGACCTCATCTCTTCCACACCTTGTCATCACACAGGCTGGTGTGCTTCCTCCATGTGGGCTTTGTTGCTTCTGAGCTAGATGGCCACTTGTTTACCTTCAAGCCTTTAAGACCCCAGGTGCTATATCTTTTGATAGCCAGGCACCACCAGCTTTCGTCACCTCATTTACTTATGCACCCACTTTGTCTTCAGTGATTGTGTCCGAAAAGTGAGTATCATGGAATGCCAGTTTAATAGAACTAAGTATTCTTACATTGAGGGAGTACTTGAGTGGAGGCGTAATTTCCATCTGCTACCTTAATACTAAACCTATAAATATATGCAAGTAGATATATTTCCCCACCCTCATATATAAATATATTTACATATGTACATGCCTTTATTCAGACCTCTATAAATGCCCTTTGCCTCCTAGCTCTTTCCTCTATTTCCTTTTACTTTTCTCTTGTCCCACTATCATGCTCAGCCTTCATTTGAGTTTCAGTAATTCCTCTCGGTTACATTACCCTTGATGATGATCTCCCTTTTGACCCATTTAAAAGTTGTTTCAGTTTAAAAATTTTTAAAGTGAAGGGGAAATACGGGTGGGTTACACATGCCGTGAATTCCCTCTGGCCATAGGCCAGGGATGTGAATAATCTTGCTATCATGTAAAGTACTTTGGAAAGTGGATTCTTGCAGATACAGTTAGGTTACAATTTAACACCTTGTCATTTAAACTTTCTTTTGAGTCATTTTAAATTTGCTCTCATTTTTAATATTTTTATTTCTTTTAAAAGATCATTTTATTGGGGGCTCATACAACTCTTATCACAATCCATACATATATCCATTGTGTCAAACATATTTGTACAATTGTTGCCAGCATCATTTTCAAATCGTTTTCTTTCTACTTGAGCCCTTGCTATCAGCTTCTCATTTTCCCCCTCCCTCTCCCACCCTTCCTCCCACATGGACCCTTGATAATTTATACATTATTATTATTATTTCATGTCTTGCACTGGCCCACATCTCCTTTGACCCAGTTTTCTGTTATCCATCCCCCTGGGAGAGGGTTATAGGCAGATCATTGTGATCGGTTCCCCCTCTCTTCCCCCCACCTTCCCTTTCCCCTCCTGGTATGGCTACTCTCAATATCAGTCCTGAGAGGTTTATCTGTCCTGGAGTCCCTGTGTTTCCAACTCTCATCTGTACCAGTGTACATGACTCTGGTCTAGCCAGATTTGTAAGGTAGAATTGGGGTCATGATAGTGGGGGGGGGGCTAAGCATTAACGAATTAGAGGAAAGTTGTATGTTTCATCAGTGCACCCTGACTGGCTCATCTCATCCCCACAACCCTTCTGTAAGGGGATGTCCAATTGTCTACAGATGGGCTTTGATCGAAGGTTTTACTTTTGCTATTGGGTTTTGTTGTTGTTCTTTGTGTGTTTTCTGTATGTGAAATCCAGCGTAGGTAAATCTACAGCAACAGTGACTGCACGAATGGCAGGGGAGGTTGGGGAGAAATGGGGTGCTAAACACAATGAATACCAGAAAGAAGAAAATGTTCTAAAATTGATGGTGTTGATGGTTATGCAAATCTTCTTAATATGATTAAATGATTGAGTTGTAGGATATGTGAATTATAGGCCAATAAACCTGTTGTGTTACTTTTGTTATTGGGTTTTTATTCAGCCAAGAGCAACTGCTGAGGCTATTTAGGGACCGCCATCCATTTAGTGGGATTTGATATCTTGTGGGGAGGTGTAGGATCATAATTTCCTGAGGCATCCCCCCAAATTGGTCTAAAAACAATGAGAGCTTTACTTTTACCTCCTAGTTTGTTGCTTATTGACTGAGCTCTTAAAAGCTTGCAAGCAGCTTTCCAAAGCTTAACAGGTAGTCTCTGTTCACCTTTGACAGTGGAAGAAGCGTCAGGATTCAGAGGAGAGAAAATAGAATGTGTGACTATTTGTGTGACACTGAACAGCCTTTTTTTGCCACACGACTGAAATGGATGATACTCAACTACTATTACTGAACATTTTTATCCATAAAAGAAATTCCAATCAAAAGGGGACAGATGCATAATGAAGTTACAAATCGTTTTGAAATCCAGATTTCCTGGGGCATGAAGGCTGGATGAACCCCCTAAATTGTGACTGTGAGTCTATCTTTACACCACAGGCCCAGTAGCACCTACTAGCTGGTCTGAGCCTAACAACAATCTGGCTTGAATAGTAAAGAATGTCTGCTTTGAGCACTGTGCTCGTTAAAAAATTACCCACGTGGGATCAAACGGACAGCAGCAACTTAGAAGTCTGGGTAGGGACACTAGGGGCTAGTGAATGTATGTTAATGGTGGGGGTACAGTTAAGAAAAGCAGGTGGGAATAATTGCACAATTGAAGGCATAGACTCAATGTCACTTACTCGTGGAAGCAGAAATTGTTGGATTTTCATATGTTTCATTGTGCAGATCCTCAACATCCATAACAAATAATACATTTTCAAAATGCTGTAAGTAGATGATGTTATCCTCATTTTATAGAAAAAACTAACTGGGTCTAAAGTTACTAACTCACCAGTTCCAACCTGGCAAGTGGTAGAGATGAACTCTGATTTTGCTCTCTGAACCAGATCAAGAACTGGTTCTTGGCTGCTCCTCCACAAATTGCCTTTGTAGATATAAGGCAAAGCCTCCAAAGCTGCCTCCTTTGCTCTGTGCACTTGGGGCCACTCACTCGGGCCTGTCCTATTTTCCCCGAGGGTGTGTGTGTGTGTGTGCGTTCCCTGGCACATGTATATGTCGGGGGGTGTGTGCATGGGCTTGAAGCCAATCAGAGTGTGAGAATGTGTGAGACAAAGAACTGAAAGTCCCAGAAGGCTGAGGCTGCTTTTTCTGGGAGAAGCTTCCAGGCTGAGGTACTTTGTCTCATGTACCCGATCCTGCCTCTGCCTCAGTCATCTCTGCAGAATGAGCACCCACACAGAGAGTGAGGAAAGACCTGTGGCCGCTCCTTGATCCAAAGCAACCGCTGCCCCAACTGAGATGGCAGGGAACAGTCTCTACCTCTCTGCCCTTCTGAGGCGCCAGACCTTGGCACATGTTGTTAAAAAAAGTTGCCAATTCCGTGACTGTAGAATAAAAGTAATGGGCAGTGGCATCATGAGGGCTGGTATCACCCAGTGTGCCACCATGCTGGCATGGGCCACCTCTTCAGCCAGATCAGAAAGATGTTTCATTACATTGATTATCAATTTTATTCATGGAATACTACATGGTTAAGTATAGCTGAAAACCGATCCTGTGTAATATTTCTTATATTATATTGCTAACAAACATTATTTGGTAAAATATTTCTACATTGAAATACAGCATTATTAATTATAACATTGTTAGTAACTGAATAGAAACCCTTTCTTTTTCTCCTTTTATGTTAATTACTACTTCAGTCTCAAGAAATGTATTGATATACTTTCACAAGTACTAATTATCACAGTATTGTAGGTAAAATGCCAGATAATTTGACAAGATCAGTAACTATAGAAACACAAGCACCAATGAAAAGCCAATGAAAAGAAAAAACACATGAAGCCATATGATTCGAAGAATCGTTGTTATTGATTAAGAATGACAATTCTGGCCAGAGCTCATTAGAAGTTTCAAAAAATAAATGAGTATAGAGATTGAGTCTTGTATTAATTCATACAAGCTGGTTTATATGAAGTATTTTTATTGTTAAAGAAAACTATAGGGATATTTTAATGAAAAACAATACATTTCTGTTGAAAAACGAAACCAAATTTTATAGACAATCACTGTGGTGTCACCCCATCTGACAGTGTCACCTGTTGTGGCTTGTACTCCTGGATCATCTCATAGTGATGCCACTGTATTGTGGAACCTAAGTTTGCCTTTTCCAAAATGAGCATGCAAAAGGCACGGTATGTACGCTGTGGCCCCAGGTCCCTGGTAGCCCAGGTGGATTTCCCTCCTATGGATAGGGAATTAGTATACATAAGGTAAAACATTCTCTGAAACCACATATCCTTTTCAAAACTTGGTAGACACAAACCAGAGAGCAATGGACCACGCCCAGCAGGATACCCTGAGAAAGACTCTGTAGTCAGATCCTTCATCATATCGGTAGAAAGCAGGGACTGCACAGGGGCAGGGTTCAGCGGTTGTCTCCCACTACGCATTGCTCTATCCAGGTTGGTGTTGAACAAGTTAGTCACCGTAGGATGCCCACTGGTTGAAGAACCTGTTAGAATGTTGTTATCACCACTTGCAAGTTTATGGAGTTCTGTAAGACATGCTTGGAGACGGGCTTCAAGACGTAGAACGGGCACAGCGTGTGCATTTCGTGTCCGTGTCTTAAGTTTTCTCCACGTATGAGAGCCAATAGCTAACTACCAGCCAGTAACTCGTAGATTTTCTTTGTTTTGGCTTTGGGGTCGGTTATGAGGATCGTAAGATGGAGTTGGTAGCTAGCTAGCTAACCAATTGTAGGCATCTATGAATATTTGGGGGTATATCTTTGCTCTGAACTCTGTAATGCTCAGGTTCATGATGGTTTTCCCAAATGTGATGGAAAATTGATGACTTTGATTAACTAAGGCTTATGAATAGTCTTCTCAGTTTGGCTTTTTCTACTTCTCTGGGATGGGTTTAAAAGATCTCAAGACGATGAAGCCAAAATTCTATGTATTTTGTGTCGTTTGTCTATTTCTAAACCAAACGTTCATAGGTCTTTTGATTTCATCTGTTTTTATTTTGTCTGTATTGTTTTTATAAGCATTCCTACACATTGTCTCACAACCTCCTTCTTCAAATGGTATTGTGATCCCATTCCTGCCTTGTCTGTCATTGTCTGCCATAACTAATCAGTGTTCTCAGCTTGAACTCATGCCCAGCACAGTGACATAATACATTTTTGTTAAATGGCTGCGTGCCAAATGAATATTAATGTTGTACATTAAAAGCGCCTTCATGTGACTTTTATTTCCCTTCCCATGTTCTCTTCCACCGAAGCTTGCTCGTGGCTTTCTATGTAAAAATGCTGAAGCCTTGGGGCTTAGCCTGGTGGATATTACTGACCGGAATGCCCCCAATTAGACGATTTATGGTGTAAAATCTTTGATGGGACTCACTAACCCACAAAGCTCTCCTCGAATTACAAGACCTAAAATGTTCATCAGTCCCCTAACCCTCAGGATTTATGTGTGTCATTCTCACTAACTGATTTGCATGTTTGGTATGTAATTGTATGCTATCTTATTCGGTGCATTTCCCCTTTCTCTTTCTTAGAAGTAAATTCTTGAGGAACAGGAATATAGTTCTTACTTCTGAAACTCCTCGCCGCCGCTTCAAACATCCTTTAGCTAAACGGCTCCTGATAAACAAGGAGACCGAACATTTTTGTAAACCGGAATGCGGCTCAACGCTTCCATTCACTTCTCTGGTTTCAGATGTTTAGGAAGTGACCAGGATCTTGGCAGCTCAAGGAGCTTTGTTCAGTGACCTAATGCGCGGCAAATCCAGGAACCCGGCAGCTGTCACTCAGCCATGTGAGACGAGCTGCCTTGCCCAGTGAAGATGTCATTGTGGTTGGCAGGTGACATCAAGTCGGTTCTGACTCATACTGATCTTATCTACATCAGAACGCTTCCCAGTCCCGTGCTATCTTCAAAATTGCTCTTAGAGCCTCTGATTGCGGGGACTGTATCCATCTTTCTCAGAGAGGGTCCAAAGAGGAGTGTTTTCTCCAGGGACTGGTCCCCACATGTTCAAAGTATAGAAGATGAATGAATACATGTAGTTTTTTATTTGGCAGTGGGCTGGGGTGGGTAGGCGAGGAGGGTTTTTTTTTTTGTTTTTTTCAATTTATTTATTTACTTATTTTAACAATTTATTGGGGCTGATACAATTCTTTTCACAGTTCATACATATACATACATCAATTGTATAAAGCACATCTGTACAGTCTTTGCCCTAATCATTTTTTTCTCTTTTCTTCTTTCACATTTTATTAGGGACTCATACAACTCTTACCACAATCCATACATATACATACATCAATTGTATAAAGCACAGCCATACATTCCCTGCCCCAATCATTCTCAAGGCATTTGCTCTCCACTTAAGCCCCTTGCATCAGGTCCTCTTTTTTTTCCCCCCTCCCTCCCCATTCCCCCCTCCCTCATATGCCCTTGGTAATTTATACATCGTTATTTTGTCATATCTTGCCCTATCTGGAGTCTCCCTTCCCCCCTTCTCTGCTGTCCCTCTCCCAGGGAAGAGGTCACATGTGGATCCTTGTAATCAGTTCCCCCTTTCCAACCCACTCACCCTCCACTCTCCCAGCATCGTCCCTCACACCCTTGGTCCTGAAGGTATCATCCACCCTGGATTCCCTGTACCTCCAACCCTCATATGTACCAGTGTACAGCCTCTGTCCTATCCAGCCCTGCAAGGTAGAATTCGGATCATGGTAGTTGGGGGGAGGAAGCATCCAGGATCTGGGGGAAAGCTGTGTTCTTCATCGATACTACCTCACACCCTAATTAACCCATCTCCTCTCCTAAACCCCTCTATGAGGGGATCTCCATTGGCCAACACTTGGGCCTTGGGTCTCCACTCTGCACTTCCCCCTTCATTTGATATGATATATATATATATATATACATATATACACATACATATATACATATACACATATATACACATACATACACACACTTATATCTTTTTTTTTTTTGCATGATGCCTTATACCTGGTCCCTTGAGCACCTCATGATCGCACTGGCCAGTGTGCTTCTTCCATGTGGGCTTATTTGCTTCTGAGCTAGATGGCCGCTTGTTCACCTTCAAGCCTTTAAGACCCCAGACACTATCTCTTTTGATAGCCGGGCACCATCAGCTTTCTTCACCACATTTGCTTATGCACCCATTTGTCTTCAGCGATCCTATCATGGAGGTGTGCAGTCAATGATATAATTTTTTGTTCTTTGATGCCTGGTAACTGATCCCTTTGGGACCACTCGATCACACAGGCTGGTGTGTTCTTCCATGTGGACTTTGTTGCTTCTGAGCTAGATGGCCGCTTGTTTATCTTCAAGCCTTTAAGACCCCAGTCACTATCTCTTTTGATAGCCGGGCACCATCAGCTTTCTTCACCACATTTACTTGTTCACCCACTTTGGCTCCAGCCGTTGTGTCGGGAGAGTGAGCATCGTAGAGTTCCAATTTAATAAAAGAAGGTATTCATGCATTGAGGGAGTGTTTGAGTAGAGGCCCAAGGTCCTTCTGCCACCTTAATACTTGACCTATAAATATAGACACATAGATCTATTTCCCCATCCTCCTATATATATTTGCATGTACATGTCTTTTCTAGACCTCCATGAATGCCCTTTGACTCCTAGCTCTTTCCTCCATCTCCCTTGACTTTCCTCCTGCCCTACTACCATGCTTCATCGCCACCTGGGCTAGAGTATAGCGAGGAGGGTTTTAAGGATATATTCTTATTTGTTTTTAATCATTGTGGGCAGGTAGGGACCACACAGCAGTAGAGAGGTTTATTCCTGCTCCATACAGAATATGATTCGCCTGCATTTCCAGAGCACCATTCATTTTGTGTACTGTGCAAGCAGTGTCTAATATAGAAAAGTCATATGAGATTGGTGCAAATTACTGATAACTATCCTCTAAATTATTGATCTCTAAACAGCTTGTCCTTGTCTTCATGGATTTACAGTTCGCCTTTTCCCCTTAAGCTATGAACACTTCGTGCTTCATGGTTGGTCAGGGTAAAAGAGACTGAAATTTGAATTTTTAAGCAACGTGTCCTTTCAGAATGGTGTTATTCATCAAATATATATGTCCAAATGTAGGAAATTTTGCAAAGCTTCTTGTTAAAAGGAAGTAAGCAACAAACATTCTCACAAAGCCTAACCTCAACTTTCTACGCTCCTCCCAAGAGCCAGGCCAAACTCAACTTTTTATTTACTTGTTAAAGTTTATGTGTTTACTTTGTTATGACTTAGTCTTAATCTCTGAAGCTTGTGACTCTTCATCCACATTGTTCCCCACAGAGCCCTCTACAAACAGCGCTGCAGCCTTCCCTCCGACGGAGGCATGGGGATGACGTCACTTTTAATTTTTGCGGGCAGTTAGGGTTGAGGTCTGAGCAGAGAGAGCGGGCCACCAGCAACAGGACAGATGCAACTTCACGTCCCTGGAGAAGCTCCTCTTCTGTAACCCTCTCAGAAGTAAGGGGTATCAGTTCACAGAGGCCCTCAGAGGTCAGGGTACCTGGCTCCCAGGGGAGCAGCTGGGATTCGGCCAAAGGCCTCCCTTTGGGGTGTTTGTTCTCTAGTCCCCAGAGGGGGGGACTGGCTTGCTCCTCGCAGAACTTCTTCTCCCACTAGCATCAGAAGCAGAGACAGATAAAGACTCCGGTTTGTTCATCTTTAATGCTAGTGTGTGAGGGGCAAAAGAGGCTTTTCGGAATGCCAGAGATTTTTTTCTGAGCAGCTCAGAGGCTTCCATCACAGAAGAACACTTTGAAATGACAAATTCTGGGGGGAAGGCGGCGCAGCTTTTAACTTCGGTTTAGAATTGTGTTTTAGGGACTAGGACAGAGAGTGATCCCCGGTGGGAAAGCTGACCCGTCCAACAAGCCAGCTCAGCTCTGTGTCTGATTTGGGGTCCAAGGACAGAGGAGTTCTGTTTCTATTCCCAACTAGCAGCAGGGCCAGGCCTTCCACACTCCCAGGTACAGCAGGTGACACCAGGCCCGAATGACAGCACTGCAGGTCATCGCGGTGGCATGTCGGGATGGAAGCCAGAGGCTGTGGGAGGGCAGCAGGAGCTCAGTGTTGAGAAGCTGGGCGGCCTGCTCTCAGCTCCCTATCATTTGTTTTTCTCATCCCTTCTTACCAATATCTACAAATCAGGACTCTATTTACTCTGAGTGAGAGCCAAAATGACCTCAGAGGTCAATGAGTCATGCTGCTGGCCTCACTGAAGAGACCAGAGGAGCCTTGCATAAAATGTTCTTGTCATCTGAGCAGACACACTATGCAGGATACCGCACTCCCATTGTAAACCCTCTGTGGTTTTGTTTGGAGATTTGAAAAGAGGCGTGTCCTCTGGGTTCAATGTTCTAGAATCCTGAACAGAAAGTAAATGCAAGGATTTCGACTGCTTTTCCGTGCAGCCTTTTAACCTTTGACTGGCCCATAGTGGCTAACCTGACTGCGGTCACATTGACTACAGGACGGCGTCCTGACCTGGGCCTGCATTCCCGTGGTAAGTTAAGAGCCACTATTGCCCATGGGGACCAGTTGCCCCCATTGTTTTGTTTGTTCCATTTTTTTCCTCTGAGTTTTGCACGTGGGGTGGGTGGGGGTGCTAACCATCACCCTCTGGCCTGGGGAGGGGGGGAGACACCTGGAGCCTGAGGTTGCCTATGTTTCTTTGTTGATAGCTCACAGGCCCAGTTCCCGCTCTCTCCCCCTCCCTGGCATTTCTCTACTGTGCCTTCTCATTTGCATTTAGCACATTGTTGTTGACAGATTGCTTTTATACACATAGCTCTCATTGGTTCTTACCCCTCAACTACCAGGTCAGCTAAACAATGTACTTGATCCCAGTTTATAGATGTGGAAACTGAGTTTCAGAAAACTGAGTGACTCAATCAAGTTACGTAAGCTTCTTTAAAATAGCTCAACCAGGACTCAAGGTCTTATTGCTCCAAAGTAGGTTACCTGCCACCATTTCCTTCCATGTTAACCACTTTTCTGTTAATGGTCAGGGATTCGCTCTCATGTTGGGACACAAGAACAGCGGTCAGCAGCCACCAGCCCCAGACATGGAAAACCAGGAGGAAGGCAATGAACCCTGAGTTGGGCTCAGCCTGATCTAGTGTAAGAGAGATGGACCAGTGGAGAGGGAGCTTGGGGCCAGGCAAGGAAAGCAGAGGGAATAGTTTAAAACATTTTTTAATGTATATTAGGAGAGGGGTTACATTTTGGATCACCAATCTTATACTCACCAGTTTAAATTACTAATCAACACACCCGGAAGTTTACCCTTCACCCGCTCCTTGGTTAGTCTTCTCTCTCTCTCGTGGGTCCCTACATCCCTTACACCAAAGTTAGCACCCCTTCCCTTCCTTTCCCTCCTTCCTTCTGCAGTGTTCAAAGTCAGAACAGTTCGAACGTTCTTAAGTACCTCCAAGGTGCCATTTTCCTTTTGCAAATGAAGAAACTGAGGTGCACAGAGGCTCAGTGCTTTCTTCAAATTTTCATCATTAGGAGGAGTGGGAGCAGGACCAGAAATGATATATGCCACGTCCAAAGCCCATGTGGACCACCCAGTACAGAAAGCCCTGAACCTGGACCCATGCCGACACACAGGTGGGCTTAGATGCACAGACACACATGTATCTGCCGTTTGGCTTTTGCACCTAGCAGGGGTTTATTCTTCCACTGACTAAGACGATAGTTCCCACAATTCTCTATTGAAAGGTGCGATTCCACCCAAGAGACATGCTAATTTTAAAGAAGATTTTCCTTATTCAAAATAAGAAGGCCCTAAAAAAATTACTTAAGAACAATTTTTTAACTTCCCTAAATGAAACGTTCAGAACGTTTTCTGCATAATATCTCTCATAGTTGTGATGAATGGATTGTGTGATGGTTTGTTTGGCATTTGCTTCTGCTGGTACACTGGACATTTCTTCGTGACTGGGCCTGTCTTTCACTCATTCTGTCATTCATTAAGAGCTCCCATGCACTGATGCTGGTCTACCTGCTGGGGCTACCGAATGAGCACAAGTCTAGGACTCGGCTCTCGTGAGGGCTTACATACAGGAGGTATTGAATGGATGTTAATTTAAATTAATATAAAATTAAATGAAAGATGAACACACCTCCATTCTATTCTCCCAACCCAAATCTTCTCTGAATAATCAGTTGGGGTCATAACATGGTCCTTGAGGCTGACCCTCTCAGTAGATCGCTTCTCTCATATTGCTCCCTCTGTACGTAGGGTCTTATGCCTATAGGCCTGGACCCAGCGCCCTTCTTTTTGGTGCTTTAAGAACAAACTAAGGACAGAGACAGAGAAAAGGGACCCAGGACACCATTCCAGAGGAGGGCAGAAGGAGGAAAAGAGCAGAGAGCTGACCCACTTTTCCTGCCTGATTGGGTCCTCGGCCTCTCTCTGGGGAAGCCTGGCAGGAAGCCCAGGCTGCTGTTCTGTGCTTCATTATTCTGCAAGAAGGAGAAGTAACAGTGGGATGAGCCAGGTATCAAGAAAAGCTACTCTGTGTCAAGCCAGTGGACACCATTTCTGCTGAAGAAGGAAGGTGGTGGGGAAAGCCTGACTCCGGTGAGCTTAACCGAATCTGTTCACCCAGGCCCAGAGGCAAAGGGTCTGAAGTACACTGGGCTCTGCCTCACTCTCCTTGGATCTGCGGGAGTCTGTGTACTCCTGCTCTCTGGACAAGTAGTGGAGAAAGAGAATGCGCTTTCAATGAGGACAAGATGTTCTAGGGCTACCACGTCTATGACTGTGTGATCTTAGACAAAAGATGTCAAGTCTCTAAACCTCTGCCTTTTAAAAATCTGGAAATAGCTATATCAGAAACCTGTTGAAAGATTACAAACGCTAGTTGTACAGTTTCTGGCACTTCATAAATGGTGAATATTATTTCTCAGGCCTCTCAGCTTGGCTATATCCCAATGCCATGCTCCTGATAATGGATTATATCACAAATTACAATCTTACTCTTTTCTCTCCATGGATGTCATGGCCCAAAGAACAGAGGAATAATTGTACCCATACTTGTTGGGGCAAGGGAGGCGCCGTGTGTTTCATCTCATTGCATTTGTGTCGGGGTGGAAATCAACCCCCGACAGAAGAGCGCCTATCCTCTGAGTAAAGCCAGCCCTTCCTGGCTGCCGGGAGCGATTTCACCCTTCCCCCGTGAAGTCTTAGGTCATTTCTCACCCCCTTTGCTCTCTTTCATCATGCTCCTTGCTTTCTTATCTCAACTCCCTAAGTTCCCTTTCCTGCTTAGATATTTCTTTTTCCTACTCTCGTTGGTACTCCTTTACTTAGACTCTGTGCCTTACAGGAGGGAGAACTTGCTGGCCAGCTGGACTGAGCGAGGCCCACAACTCATCTGTAGCAGCTAACGTGAGTCCAGGACTTTTGGAAACAGCTACTTGGCCAACTGACGGGAAGAGATCCATATGTGAACTCAAGCAAAGGGGACCCAACAGAATGCTGTACTTAAAGAGCAATAACATTAATGCTAGCAAAATCTCGCTGAAGCTCTTCAGCCATGGTCATAGCAGCACATTGACAAGGAGCTGCCACAGATTCAGACTGGATTCAGAAGAGGATATGGATACAAGGGCTATCACGCTGACATTAGATGGGCCTTGGCTGAAAGCAGAGGACCAGAAAGATTATTTGTTTACTTGCATCTCATCAACTACGCAGGCATTTGAGTGTGTGGGTGATAACAAACGATGGATAGTCTTGATGGAATTCCAGAACAGTTCATTGTATTCATGTGGAACCTGTACTTGGATCAAGAGGGAGCTGAGCAAAAAAAAAAAAAAAAAAAAAAAAACCAAGGGAATACTGCATAGTTTAAAATCATAATTTATAAATTATCAAGGGTTCATAAGGGAGGCGAGGCGGGGAGGGAGGGGGGAAATGAAGAGCTGTGCCAGGGGCTTGGGTGGAGAGCAAATGTTTTGAGAATGATGAGGGCAATGAATGTACAGATGTGCTTTACACAATTGATGTATGTATGGATTGTGTTAAGAGTTGTATATGCCCCTAATAAAATGATTTCTTAAAAATCAGGAAAGTTATGCATCAGGGTCATAGCCTCTCAACATACTTGTCCAATATGTATGCTGAGCAATTAATCAGAAAAACTGGTTTATATGAAGAATGAGGCATTAGGATGGGAAGAAAACCTATGGACAACCTGCAAAATGCAGATGACACCACCTTGCTTACTGAGAGCGAGGAGGACTTGAAGCACTTGCTGATGAAGATGGAGAATTGCAGCCTTTGCTATAGATTACAACTCGCTGTAAAGAAAACAAACCTCCCCACTACTGGGCCAACAGGTAACATCATGATAAAAGGAGAAAAGAATTAAGTTGTCAAGGATTTTATCTTGCTTGGATCCACCATCAGGGCTCATGGAGGCGGTAGTCAAGCGTTCAAATGACGCATTGCATTAAGCACACGTGCTGCACAAGAACTCTGTAAATTGCCGAAAAGCAAGATGCCACTTTGTGAACTAAGGTCTGCCCGACCTAAGCCATCGTATTTCCCATTGCTTTGCATGTGTGTGAGAGTCGATCACTGAGCCAGGAGTACCCAAGAAGAACTGATACATTTGCATGGTGGTGCTTTGGAGAAGATTGAAAATCCCACAGACTGCCACAAGACCAAACAACTTTGTCTTGGAAGAAGTATAGCCCGGATACTCCTTAGAAGCAGGGATGGTGAGACTCCCACCTCCCATGCTTAGGACACGTTATCAGGAGAAATCAACCCCTGGAGAAAGACACCGTGTTTGTTAAGCAGACGGGCCGAGAAAGAGAGGCAGGCCCTGCAGGAAGGAGACTGACGCAGCGGCTGCGAGCGTGGGCTCAAACAAAAGAACAATTGTGAGACTGGCACAAGCAAGCAGTGTTTCAATCTGGTGGCCTGAGGCCCACAGGACTCAGCGCGGACTGCGGCCCCTATCCACGGCACCGCGACACTGTTGCCAATCTCCAAATGGTCCTTGCAAGAAAAGCACGGTCCTGCCCCGTTTCACAAACAGAAGCCCTCTCCTGTGCTGGCGTGCCCCTTTCCTCCCGCATCTCGCTCATCAAACTCTTCAGCGACTTCTCAGACTGCAGACTGTCGCTATTAAGCCTGCCACGGATCTTGCTTTCCCTTCAAGACCTTCTGCCCTGTCCTCCTCAGACTTAACTGCAGTGCACCCGAGAGGGACGTGGGTGATGACAAGACCCAGGGTCATCTGGACTCGTCTTTGGAAAGGCAGACTTCGAGGCTTCATTCTCATGTGCGAAAGCAGAGCCGAGCCTGGACGTCTGCGTTACACTGCACAGTTTTCCTTCTTACAAAAAACATGTTCTTTATCACATTTAAAGCCACACAGGTATCCCTGCAAGTGCTGATGATTATAACAATCAACAATACATATATACACATACACATAGGCACACATCTCTCACCACTAGTCTATCCTCCCCACTCCAGGGAAACAGAGTCAGCAGAGGATGCCTGCCTGCCCTCATCTTTCTCAATCCTCATGCAAGCATTTATGCAAATTGATAGAGTTGCAAGTAAATAGAGAAATATTGTGGATTTTCACACAAATGGAATCACACTGTATACAGCTCTCTGCAAATTGCTTTTCTCATGCAGCCATCCATCATGGGCACCTCCGGCTCAACAGACTGAACGCTGCTTCCTTCTGTTCATATCCACAGAGCATTTAGGAGTCTAATAAAAGGACACCGTTTATAAAACTATCCCTTGAATGATATGCATTAAAATTATTTCCATGTACGTATTTTTGTTTGTTTGATATCCCACTGTAGATGTGCTGAACATCTTTGGTATCTATTTAATTGGTGCTTTTATCTCTGTAGAATAAAATTCAAAAAACTCACTGCCAATGAGTCCATTCCAACTCATTGCAACTATACAGACCAAGATGGAACTGCCCCGACGGGTTTCTGACACGGTAACTCTTTAAGGGAGGAGAAAGTCTCGTCTTTTTCCTGGGGAGGAGCGGGTGGTTTCAAACTGCCAACGTTGTGGCAAGCAGTCCAACATGTAACCAGTACACCACCACGACTCCTTTTCTGTAGAACAGAGTCATAACAAATGAGATGTCTTTGCAAAGGATACAGATACACAATTTTAAACAGCTATTGATGCATGACATATTTCCCACTCCCTGTTGCAGTGTATGTGTCCTTGAAAGCCTTGCATATTACCTTCTTCTCTTTTCTGGAAGTGTTTGTCAACTACATAATGAAGGGATATTGCCTCGGGTTGCTTTATTTTTGCATTTAAGTGACTCCCAGTAAAGTTGACTTTCTTCTCATGTGTTTATTATCCTTAGATTTGTTTTGGGGGGATGTTTCATCATGTCTTTTCTCCATTCTCTTAGTGAATTTTTTATGTGCTTGCAATTCTTTTAATATTAGGCATAACATTTTTTTATTGTAAGTTTGTGAATATTTTTAAGATCTCTTTCATAATATTAAAAGTAATTATGCTTGTTATTATATATCTGTCAAGTTTAAAATTTTATTTATAATAGATAATGTATAAAACCAAACCAAAATCACTACGTAGACCTTGTATATTTTATTTATTCATTTTTACCTTATATATTTTTAAAGTATCTCTCTGAGCCATAAACTCTGATGTATGATCCTGGTGCCACAAACATAATCACTTTTTTGTGTATCCTTCCAGAAATAGCATTTTATATATATATATTAATAAACTACATTTATACATAATAATTGACCTTGGTTATTATTCTACATTAATAAATAGAGAACTATTTAATTCTTTTTTATTGCTTTGTAATGACTACGTATTTTTTATTAATGAGAGTTATAACAATTTATTTTACTAAATCCTGTTAATGAACTCTTTAATTATTTTCAATCCTAGGCTACAACCAAAATATGGCAATGCATGTATTTTATACTTTTCAAGTTTTTATTTGTCTCGCTGCTTTTGTGGAGAATGTGCACCGCAACCAGACATCGTTTTGGCAGCTGCTACTCATATACGCTCTCTTCTCAGTCTCTTTTTCTGTTTTCCCTCCCCCACTAACATAAACTCACTGCCCAGTAAAGTTCCTTTCTAATCCGTTGAGTTGCTGTTTTGATTCGACTCCATATAAATGCATCTTGAGAGAGCACAATGTTTAATGTGACATCACTGCTGTTAGGTGCCTTCCAGTCGGTTCTGACCCATAGCGATTCTATGCACAACAGAACGAAACACTGCACGGTTCTATGCCATCCTCATCATTTTTCCTGTGTCTGAGTCCACTGATGCAGCCACTGTGTCTTTTTCGCTGCTCCTCCACTTTTCACACGATGTCCTTCTCCAGGCTCTGTTCTCTCCTGACAATGTGTCCAGAAATGTGAGACAGACTTGCCATCCTTGCTTTCTCAAAATAGGCCAGTGTTCATTTCATGGAGACATTTTAGTCCCACAATTAACATAATCATCCAATTCCTACTTCTTCCGCAGTTGCTCCAGAGATAAATTGTTGCTGCCTGTAAGCTTCTTAGACAGCAGTTCTCAACCTGTGGGTTGTGACCCCTTTAGGGGTCGAAAGACCCTTTCACAGGGGTTACCTAAGACCATCGGAAAACACATAAATATTTCACAATATATAATTACATATGGTTTTGTGACTAATCACTATGCTTTAATTATGTTTAATTATGTTCAATTTGTAACAATGAAAATACATCCTGCATATCAGATATTTACATTACAATTCATAACAGTCGCAAAATTACAATTATGAAGTAGCACTAAAATTAATTTTATAGTTGGGGGTCACCACAACATGAGGAACTGTATGAAAGGGTCACAGCATCAGGCAGAATGTGAACCACTGTTCGAAGGCTTCAGAAACTACATGATGAACTAGGAGTTAGAGAAGCAACATGAAACACCTTATGAACCTGTGAAGGATTTCATTTTGCTTAGATCCACAATCAATGTTCAGGGAGACAGAAGTCAAGAAATCAAATCATGCTTTGCGTTGGGTACATCTACTGCATAAGACCTCTTGCTTGTTCAAAAGCAAAGAGGTCACTCTGAGGACTAAGAAGGACTTGACGCAAGCATGGGGTTTTCAGTCGCCTTGTACGCATGTGAAGTTGGACATGGAAGAAGAACGAGAAGAATCGGTGTATTTGAATTATGGGGCTGGCAAGCAATGTTGAGAGCATGTGGACTGCCGAAAGAGCAGCTCGATATATCTGGGAAGAAGTACAGCTAGAAAGTGTCTTAGAAGCAAGGATGGCGAGATTTTGGCACATGTACACCGGACATGCTATGAGGAGAGACCAGCTCTGGCAAAGGGCATTATGCTTGGTGACACAGAGGGGCAGCAAGAGAGGCAGATCCTTGTAAAGACGCAATGACAGAGTGGCGGCCACAGTGCTTCAAACATAATTGTGAAGATAGTGCAAGACTGGGCTGTATTTTGTTCTGTTTTAAAAAGGGCGTTTTTGTTTTTTTTCCCTATGAGTCAGAACAACTCAACGGCACCTGACAGCAATGAACATTTAACGGGGCTTTCTCATAAAACCATGAACTTAAAGTTCCAAACAAAGGAACGCAATTCCATGAAGTCTTTATTATCCACAAGTAGGCTTTGTAACACTTTGTTTTATTGCATTTAAGGACTTACATGTCAGTGTACAACTTATGACCAGCCGTCACAGCAGCGGCCGATGAGACAACTCATACAGCTCGAATCTACTTCCAGGCTTGCAGCTCTTTGACCAACCCTCTAACCAGCTCTGTGTGAGCATCCTACATTATTAAACTGGGGTCGCTTCTAGGTAATGTCACTATCTGATACACAAGGAAATGATGTACATAGTTTTAGGTTTTTTGTGCTGATTCTCTCGTACGGATTGTGTGACTTTCTTTACTAGGAGCTACAGGTTCTTTATCTGGAAATTTCAATACAAAACCCAGCGTGGGTACAGACTGCCATGAGTCCTTGCCCTTTCTGTGCCCAGCACAGAGTTCTGGAATCTCTCCATAGACTTTGTCAAGACGTGCCTCGCAGTCCTGCACAGATCTTCGTCCCCGCTCTGCGTCCACTCCTCACTTCTCTGATTCAGTGAGCAACGCCAAATTGACAGCAGGCATAACAATCTCACGGAAGCTTTATTTCTGAATATCTTTCTACTTCCATCTTTGCTTGCAGTATTTTTTCCTTAAGCAGTTATAGTCTCACGGACATTTCAGATTCATTCATTTCACTTTATCACCCTTATTTCTGTTAGGCTGTTATTCTCCCATTCTAGTCACTTAAATTGGGTATCACAACTATATTCTTCCTCTGTCACACCGTTTATGCCTAGTCGGGCACCATGCCCATTTGAGTCAGTCTAGCAGTTGTTAATCTGACTAAACTAGAACTAGGCTCAGGATGAATTGACTGAGGCTCAGCAAACTGAAATCCACCTGTTTCTCTTTCCCGTAAACTCTTGAATTCCCAGAAATCAAACCTAAATCAACCAATATGCAAGTGCTGCTACAGCTATAATGTATGATATGGTTATAAAAGTACTAAGTATACTGTGGAAGGAAAGCCAACTAGAACGAACCAATCCCCTTTGCCCAGTGTCATTTCCTGTTCTATCATCACTCGGATGTCTTCCACTTTTCCTTCAAAGCTCGTATTTTGCCAGATCAACCACTCAACAATTCATGAATTGCAAAAATGATTGATGAGCTCACATGCAAATTTAATCCTGTGGAAATATTATTTATAATAGTTTTGGTGGTGACGATATGAACATATTAGACTGCTGACTATTTCAGGAACAAGAAGCACTGAGCGTTTTTATGCCTTCTAAGATTCTTGCCTTTCCCAAAGACCTGGGTGAATCTCTTCTTGGATCTGAGCTCTGTGCTTTTTCCGGTTCAAGCTCTCTAAATTCTTTTATGTTCTCCAACCCAAGCCCTAGCAAGACATTTACTTAGAATGGGCATTTTACTCTGACTTCAGAGTTCATCTTTGACCTTTGGTTAGTTCACAATTTTATTAACTGATTGTGTTAGATTTAGTTCATAGCTTGACGGTAAAGCTGCCAATATTGTCTGCCAATTAAATACGGTCTCCTCTAATTCAAAGGACTCGCAAGTGTTTGTAAGTCCTAGGTGTTGTGCCCATATTTCCTACCATGGTAAACTATTGCCAAGGACAGTTGAGAATGCCCAGGCCCTCGGGTGGCCTGCTCCAGCAGAACAAAGTGATTCCAGGAAGAAGTGCATTTAAAGGGACTGTTCCCAAGTTAAACAAGCCAACATGGAACACCTATTCCCATTGGTGTGCAAAATCCTCCCAAATGTACTCTACAAGCAAATGACGGACTGAAAATTCAGGAGGCTTTAAGACAGGTGGCAGTTATAAACACATGACTGCTACAAGCCTTTCCACGCCCTCCACCCTCCTTACCCTTCTTTAGCGAAATGTACTCCTTCTGCTGCTTCTTTGCCATGTCTTTCTACCACAAGGAAAGAGCAAAGCAGATGTCTTTTATGGTATCTGTGTTTATTTATTTATTTCAAATCCATTTTATTAGACGTTAATATGGAGAGCATATCGTTTCATCATTCAATCACATCAAACAGTATCATACAATCGCGACCACAATTGGTTTCCAAGCATTCTTTTCCTTCCAGGACTCCTTGACATCGGCTCCCTCTTGCACACCCCTCCACCACCACTGCACCCGCCCCTCAAACCCTTATTCTACTTGCTGACCCTACAGGGTCATCAATGCTGGGTTTCATCTATTGAGAAACATGTAACAAAAATGTGAGCGTGACCCCAGTGAATAACACATCCGAGGGAAACCCCAATATGAACAAACAAAAAGCGATAAATAAATAAAATGATGAAAACCAGATCAGGCCTCTTGTGCATCAGAGGGGCATCAACTCACAAGGTTATAACCATGTAAGTTGGGTTTGTTTGGTTTGCTTTGCTCTACAGTAATCTCTCCAATGCACTCTATCTGGCAACCACTTTCCGCCCACCCCCTGTTACGGACAGAGGGAAATCACTGGAGACTTATGTCCTATGTCATTCCCACAAATGTATCTTGGGTTCCCACTGTCATCCACAGCCTTCTGAAAATCAGATTCTCACAATCTAGGCTCTGATACTATTTCTTCTGTTGACTTTGGATGATATGATTTACAATCCTTTGGTGACTGATGTTGGCGTGCTTCTTCCATGTGGATTTAGTTGACATCTATTTAGAGGGCTGCTTGTTTGGAAACAAGCCTTTTTAAGACTCAGAGGCTACTTTATCTGCTAGCCGGGCACCATCTAATTTCTTCACCACACTTTGCTATAGCACCAGTATCTTCTGACTATCAAGCAGGGTCAGGATGTAACAACTAATTGTTCTTAAATTGGAACTGGGATTTAGTGTGTGTCCCAAACCCATTTCATTGTTGTTGCTGCTCTTTTGTTTTTAAATAAGACCACCAAAAAATGAGTTTAGCTCCCCACGAGTCTCCTATAAGCCCCATTTGTGTTTTGAGAGGTTGGCCCCAATGCAGAGAGAGAGTGTGTTGCTTGCTTTTCCTCCGCTGGAAATTGTAGGTTGCCGCATGTTTTCCGAGGGGGCCAACCATTCTGTGGTCAGCGTACATTGCTGCCAGGAATTGCTACCCCTCATAGGATTGTTTTTAAGTCTCAGTTAGTTTTTTCTCTTACAGGAAAAGCTGTGTCCTTGGTGCTCTTTCATTCCTAATTCTTACACTTATCTCATTAAACAGCATAATTTCCCCAAGGATATGTTGGGCCTTCAGTAACCATTTTGGAGTATGTTTTGACATAAAATTGGTTTTGGTTTACATAGGTTCCTGAACTAACTTGGCCCATCACTTCTTTTCAGGAAAAAAAAATTACCCAGCAGCCCTATCATCCAGGGTAAAGTGTAGATACCTGCTGTTTCAGTCCCTGTGGATCATTCCAGTATTCCCAGGGTGAGTTTTACCCACTTTGGGAAACACTGATTCAGAAGGTGTACTGGAGAAAGGATCAGGTATTTGTTTTGGTACAATAAGGGCTGCAGAAGACAAAATTATTCTATGATTGTTTCACTAAGAGATTATTTAAAGTGAGAAGATAGGGTACAATTTCTAAAGCCAGAAGGAGCAGCTTTTCATTCTTCATCTTGCCTATTTGTGTGTGGATGTACATTTCTAAATGTATGTTTACATATGCACATGTACATAATAATTTCCTTCCTCCATATGACATTACCAAATTAGATTACAGTATTATTTCAAAGAGCTTTATTCCAATTGGTATACAGAGAAGTAAGCACTTAAATCAAATAGTTTTCATAGTCCTAGAAATTAATGAAAGGAAATTTGTCATAACAGAAGTTTTAAAATGTTTTATAATCTGTAAGTGTAAAGAGATTTCCCAAGATCTTTTTGGTTCAAATTTAATAGGCTTGTCATGGGAAGCCAGCCCCTAACACATCATTATGGGTCCGGTAGGTGCAATTGTACAGCGATAATAAGTAAAGATCATAGTAAAGTTATAGAGAGCATGAGAGATAGAGTGAAGTATTGAAATAAATGGGAGTCAGTCACGATTCATGGTAGCATGCTCACCTCTGCCCCACATGATGGTTCACGTGGAGGGAGAGAGTTTAATGGCAGCCCCGGCCCCTTTTATATTCTCTGGGAATGTGCAAGCCCCCTAATTACAGGTGAGGACATACATCACAGGAAGGGCCTGTACTATAGGCAATACAGTAATGGGAAGGGGTGGTCTAGGGACATACACGCAATAGGAAGGGGAGGGATTGGGGTTATACATGTGACAAGATGGGCAGATCCTAGGTTCAGGATGGCGGCCTAACTTTGACCTATTCCCTAGATCTCCATAGGAACCATTATCAGTAGGATGTGAACGCTTGGTCTCAGGCCTCAAGGAGGAATAGTTTATTGTCCCCAGTAGCAGGGAGTGAGGCCTGCCATATAGTCTGGTTGACTAACTGCCCTAGAGGCCTACCCTGTAGTCTGGTGACTAACTACCCTGGGGAGGATGTCTGTAAGCGTTTGACCTCTCCCCAAATAGGCTCATTTACAAAACTGTTAAAGAAAAAGTTGCAAATTAGCAGAGATAAAGGTAAATCACTGAGTGGAAATGAGACTTTTATGTTTCTGTAGGCAATTATTAAAATTGCATCAGTTACTTTCAATAAAGTTAGGAAAAATATGCAGACAATGGCGGCAAATTTAACAGATAATTAGGACAGTCTCAGAATTATAGATGAAATTCTCTGGAAATTAATCATAATGTTTAGAGATATTTTGTGTAAAGTTTCTTTTTTTAATTGACATTATTTTTTGGGTATACTATAGATATAGTTTTTCATCAAATCTTTCACTTTTAAAAGTTATTAGTAATCTATTAACAATGGCCAATTTTAAGTTTTATCCTCTGAAGATAGTTTCTACCGACTCCCTGAAAGTACATGCCATCCACCTCAGGTCAGCTATTTCCACAAAAGGGACTGTATCAGAAACCAATGGAAAGGAGTGTGCTAAATATCTAGATATGCCCACCAAATAACACTGCTTACACCACTGAATCGAATCAAGATGTCCAGAACCCACCTGGAGAAGCTAAGAGTTCACATGTCTTTAATCCAGGAACGAATGGAACAGAAATTAATTACACAGGACTGAGTGGGCCAAAAAAAAAAAAAGCATATGGGTGTTAGGTGGTAAATTTTACTGATGTTTCATGTTCTATTTTCTGGATGTGGGAACCTTAGGGAGTAGTAGTTATGTGTTGGGCTGCTAACCGGAAGGCCAGCACTTTCAAGCCACCAGGTGCTCCATGAGAGAAACACAAAGCTTCTACCCCACCAGCAGTTACAGTCTCATCAGCCCACAGAGACAGTTCTGCCCTGTCCTGTAGGGCAGCTATTAGCTGGCATTGATTCTATGACAATATATTTCCGTTTTGCTTTCTCTGGATATAAGGCCTACCTAGAGTCTATGTTCGGCGAACAAATGAAACGTCTTTTCTTATACCACTGCAAAGCAAAACTATTATGGACTCTTCTTTTCAGGGCTAGGTAATTTGCATAAGTCCCTTAAGAATTGTTTTCTTTGTTAACAGGCTATCACTTGAAACCTGTTACATAACAAGTGTGAAAGAGCACTCTAAAACTGAAGCACTTGACATATCTGAAAGCCTGAATCAGATCCCATTAGACCTAGGCTTCTGCTTCAGCTTTTGAAAGTGCATGGCCTATGGCCACTCTCCTTTGGTTTGGGTTTTCCCTCCATCCCCTAGAAAGGATCCTGGTATGTTTGAACCACCTTTGGCAAATGCTGATCTGACTTGATATATTCTGATATCTCAGATATCTTTAAGGTCAAACCAGTCAAAGGGCAAGAGAACAACGCTCCTGCAATTCTCTTCTCTCCCTGGCCCACAGATGAAAGAAGAGCAATGACTAAGGAGTCTCCACAAGCCATCGAGGACCCTAAACTATCTAAAGAGGAATTCTGAATTTTAATTCAGTTTAACCTGTTTGGGATGATCTGTATCAGTTAATTCACAAACTAGATGGATCAGAAGAGGCACAAAACTGACCTGTTTATATCACTCAAAGACCTTGACATGGATAAAGATACTTTAGAAGCTGGAATACCTGTGTCCCCACCTTTCTCCGCAGTGTGGGAAGAATATATAGTGCACAACCAATTGAAATTCACATTGATCCAGTGGCACCATTTTCCAAGATTTCACTGAACCCTCTAAAGCAGCAGAAAACTACAAGGCTAATCCCAGTAAGGACTCAAGCACTGCACACCGAGAAGTAAAGTGCTTCATTTAGCTTTTAAAAAGTGAGTTCCCCCAGTGAATGCAACATTCTGGCATGGAGTAGGGAACCAGTGGAGAGGTCTGGGAGGCTGGCCCCAGCACCAAAAATTAAGTGGATGCCTGCCCCTCCCCCCTGAAGAATTTGTTTCAAAGGACAACATTGATCCTGCAGCTCCGGGAGAGGGACATGTCTTATCACAGCACACAGGAGCAGATGAAGGGGGAGGAGGAGAAAGTGGAGCACATCCTGGCCCACCAGGCTGTGAGAATGATGCTCCTGACTAGAGCAGCCAGTCCACAAAGAGGACCACATGGCTGGCCCCACTATGGGACATGATGCCCCTCAGTGACCCATGGCGCTACAGGAGACACCACCGGAGACACAGTGTGGGAATTGCACCTGACCTGATCCCACCACACCAAGGCGAAGCACTGGGGGAGTGCAGTGGAACAGCACGGGAATGGGGCAGCGGGGTCCCCAGGGAATGCTGAAAGTGGACTTTGGGGCCAGGGCGTGGTGCCCCAACAGACTGGACTGGAAAATGCTCCTAAGGGCCAACGAAAGATCCTTAAACTGATTATAAGCTTTTCTTTCTTGATGTGTTTTGTTTTGTTCTTTGTCAGTGGTTTGTTGCTGCTGTTTTCTTGTCTGGTTGTATACTGTTGCTTGGTTTTGCTCTGTCTTGTTTTTGCGCATGTTATTATCTCCACAGGTCTGTCTAAATAAGACAGGCTGGATGAACTATCTGGAGGAAAAACAACTCGACCGACAGTTCTGAGGGGACTTGGGATAGGGGGAGGTGGGGAGGGGGTAAGGAATGGTGGTAACAAACTCAGGGACAAGGGAACAACATGGGATCCAAATCGGTGGTTAGGGGGAATGGTAGGCCTGGTAGGGAATGATCAAGGGTAAGGTAACGTCAAGAAGAGGTTTGGCTGTAACCCAGGTGGGGACAGAGCATGCTAGTGGGTCAGGAGGAAGGTCAAGGGAAATAGAGGAAAGAGCTAGGAGGCTAAGGGCATTTATAGAGGTCTAGACAAAGACATGTACATATGCAAAAATATATATGAGGATGGGGAAATAGATCTATGGGCCCATATTTATAGGTTTAGTATTAAGGTGGCGGAAGGACCTTGGGCCTCTACTCAAGCACTCCCTCAATGCATGAATACTTCCTTCTATCAAATTAGCATTCTATGATGCTCACCTTCCTGACATAACTGCTGAAGCCAAAGCGGGTGAACAAGCAAATGTGATGCAGAAAGCTGATGGTACCCGGCTATCAAAAGAGATAGCATCTGGGGTCTTAAAGGCTTGAAGATAAACAAGCAGCCATCTAGTTCAGAAGCAACAAAGCCCACATGGAAGAACACACCAGCCTGTGTGAGCATGTGGTTCTGAAGGGATCAGTTATCAGGCATCAAAGAACTAAAAATCATATCATTGGGTGCACACCTCCATGATATGATCGCTGAGGACAAACAGGTGCATAAGCAAATGTGGCGAAGAAAGCTGATGGTGCCCAGCTATCAAAAGAGATAGCGTCTGGGATCTTAAAGGCTTGAAGGTAAACAAGTGGCCATATAGCTCAGAAGCAATAAAGCCCACATGGAAGAAGCACACCAGCCTGTGCAATCACGAGGTGTCAAAGGGATCAGGTATAAGGCATCATCAAAAAAAAATCTTACCATAGTGAATGAAGGGGGAAGTGCAGAGTGGAGACCCAAAGCCCATTTGTCAGCCAATGGAGATCCCCTCCCAGAAGGGTCTAGAGGAGGAGATGAGTCAGTCAGGGTGCGACGTAGCACGGATGAAGAATAGAGCTTTCCTCCAGTTCCTAAATGCTTCCCCCCAACACCCCCACTACGATGATCCAAATTCTACCTTGCAAGTCTGGATAGAGCAGAGGTTGTACAGTGGTGCAGATAGGAGCTGGAGGCACAGGGAATCCAGGGTGGATGATACCTTCAGGACCAAGGGTGTGACGGGTGATACTGGGAGGGTAGAGGGTGAGTGGGTTGGAAAGGGGGAACCGATTGCAAGAACCTATATGTGACCTCCTCCCTAGGGACGGACAACAGAAAAGGGGGTGAAGGGAGACACCAGATAGGGCAAGATATTACAAAATAATAATTTATAAATTATCAAGGGCTCATGAGGGAGGGGGAAGCAGGGAGGGAGGGGAAAAAAGAGGACATGATGCAAAGGGCTTAAGTGGAGAGAAAATGCGTTGAAAATGATTAAGGCAAAAACTGTACAGATGTGCTTTTTACAATTGATGTATGTATGTGTATGGATTGTGATAAGAGTTGTATGAGTCCCTAATAAAATATTTTTTTAAAGTGAGTTCCTATGTTTTGTTTTTTATATTGCTTTTGATTTGCTATTGTTGTTTTAGAAATAGAAATCTTTTAGATGTGCAACAGAACTTTCTTTTTTATTATTTTTATTTTAAAATTTAAAAATTTATTTTATTGGGACCCTGACAGCTCTTATCACAATCCAGCCATACAAATATCCATTGTGTCAAAAACATCTGTACATTTGTTGTTATCATCTTTTCCAAAACATTTGGGGCTCACGTAGTAAGAGAACTTTCTACTTAAATGGGGGCAAAAACCCTCTTTATGTTGAAAATGTAAATTGGTAAGTTTGCATGGTGGTAACTGGTAAATTTGTTTTTTGTAATATAGGCATATCAGCTTTTCTTAAAGAGGGTTGTACCTGCACTATGCCAGAGGAAAAAAATCCAGTAACAGTAATGAAGATGATAGCTTTCTAGCTGACTCTAAGTTAGTTTCCTAGAGAAAGAGAATGAGGTCTGGTGGCACTTTGCAGTAGGCATCGGGCTGCCAGCCACAGGGCAGTGGGAGCTTCACGTCCATGTAAAGATTCCCATTCTCAGAAACCCTATGTAGGGTTGCTATCAGTCAGGATCAACTGATGGCAGTAGGTGGGTAGATAAAGACATCTCTCAGCCCCGCTGGCAGCTTTTGGAAGTGAAGAATAAAATGTGCTTTGAAATAAAATCCATAATTCTGACAGCTGCTACTAATTTACAAAATTTTCTATTTGGTTTTTAAGCTTTCTGGGGATTTCTTTTATCACCTTATATAAGGACTATTACTCTTGATACAGTTAATTCCAAAGAAGGTTTAAAGACATAGTTTCCCTTCTAGAGTTTAATCTAATTGAATACAATACTGGACTTAAGTATTCAATCTCATTTGAATTGGTTTGTGCGGTAATGTTATTTTTTCAATAGATATCAAGCTGAAGATCATTAAAGGAAGTTTTATTTGGTAATTTTATGTTTCCTTTCTTTCAACTTAAAATCACCCCGTGGTCATCTAGTTGATTTCAGTGACTCTAATAGGATTTCAAAGGTTGTAAATAGGAACCCCTGGCTGTGCAGTGGTTATGCATTGGACTGCCCTCATGGTCGGTAGTTTGAAGCCATCAGCCACTCCATGGGAGAGAAAGCCTAAGCTTTCTACTCTCATAACACACCAACATGTGTGATCATGAAGGGCCGAGGGGACCAGGTTTCAAGCAACAAAGGCGGGAGGGAGGGGGGGGGGAATCACATCATCGTGAATGAGGGGAGTCCATGATGGGGACCCAATGCCCATCTGTAGACAACTGGACATCCCTTGCAGAGGGGTAGTGGGGAGGAGATCAGTCATTCAGGGTTCAGTGTAGCAATAATGAAACTCACAACCTTCCTCTAGTTCTTAAACACTTTCTCTTCCCTAACTATCATGATCCCAATTCTACCTTGCAAACCTGGTTAGACCAGAGGATGCACAGTGGTACAGATGAGATCTGGAAACACATGGAATCTAGGGCAGATGAACCCCTCAGGACCAATGGTGAGAGTGGTGATACCGGAAGGGAAGGGGGCAAGAAAGGGGGAACCGATCTCGGGGATCTACATATAACCTCATCTCTGGGGGATGGGCAACAGGAAAGTGGGTGAAGGGAGACGCCGGGCAGTGTAAGATAATAAATAATAATTTATAAATTATTAAGGGTCCATGAGGGAGGGCGAGCGGGGAGGGAGGGGGAAGGGGAAAAAGGAAAATGAGCTGATTCCAGGAACCCAAGCGGAAGGCGAATTTTGAGAATGACGAGGGCAACAAATGTATAAGGGTGCTTTACTCAACTGATGTATGTATGGATTGTGATAAGAGTTGTATGAGCCCCAATAAAATGATTAAAAAAAATAGTTATAGTCTCAGAAATCCACAGGGGATCACTATGAGTCAGCAATGACTGATGGCAGCGAGAGGTTGTAAATGTTTGTGGGGAATGGAGATGGGGGTGGTGTTTGGGTTCCCACTGCTGTCCTTGCAAGTAACAGCTCAACGTTCAACTCTTTCATCACGGAGAGTCACAGTTTTCCTAAATAATGGTGCCTGATCATGAAACTTATACTAAAACACATTTTTAGATCATCTCACTTGCTATATTTAAAATCTAATGACCAGCGATGGAGAAGATGGCCTGAACCTTTCCACGTGTGTGAGAGTGAAGATCCTCAAGCAAGGAAGAGAAGAGAGGAAGCCTAGTTCTTTTACAGACACACACACACACACACACACACACACATATGCACATACGTATGTATGTGCACACGTACACACAGAGAAAGAAACAGAGAGGACTTTAGACACTTCAGACATTTCCTTTGTCAGTGGACATGCATGTCCACATGGACTAAATGCAAATTCCAGTGCAGTCAGGTCCCTCAAGCTGTGTAAATTTGTGGGTCATATGTAGCTATAGTCCAGCAGTCTTCAAACTGTTTCAGTTCTCACATATTTTGAGTTGATATCTAATAATTTAAACTGTTTGAATGAAAACAAAGATGTTCTAAATATTCTAAACATGGACATGTTATAATAGAACTCATGTAGTTCTTTAAAATGTGCAATGACTTAATATTCATTTAAACGAATATTATATTTCTTTAGCATCATCTTGCATTTATGCCTTTTCTCTTGGAACATCTATTTTTGCTTCATTCACATGCAAAATTGTATTCTAATCCTAATCCTAAAATTATGGTCGTTAACTTTTTTTTTCTGAATTACACTCTTACAACTATTGACCCAAACAGCAATATATCATACATTTTCAGAAAGACTGATGCCAAAGCACATAGAGATCTTCAAGTAATGCTGAGCTACAGATGCTAAAAGAAGACAAGGACCTTTCCTCCTAAACTGTGAGTCAACACAGAGAAATTCTTCCCCACTACTTCAGACGTCTTCACTCCTACACTGTGCGGGAATAGGTTTGTTTGTGAAAGCCATCCACTGATGATATTTTTGCGATTGCAACGCTAGGTAACAAAGACAGCTTGTTGATTGCCTGTTTTCCATCTGTATTTCTTCTTTGATGAAGTGTTTGCTAAGACATTTGCCCTTGGTTTCACTGGTGTTTTGTTTTCTTAATATGGGGTTTTAGTAGTTCTTTATGACTCAAATACAAGCTGTGTTTGACAAATATTCTTTTCCCATCTATGGCTTGTGTTTTCATTATTTTACGTTTTCATATAATGAAGTGTAACCTATTGTTTTGGTTTATTGTGTCTTGAAACTCGTCAAATTCGAGTCACCTATATTTTCTCCTATGTTACTTTCTAGAAGCGGTTTAGTTTTGTTTGACATTGATGTATGTGATCCATTCTGAGTTAATTTTTTAAAAGATCAATTTGTCATCATCCGAATTTCATTGAATCTATAGATCATTTGGGGAGGAATTAGCATTTTGATTAAATTGTCTTTGATTTCTTTAATCAGAGTTTTATAGTTTTCTGCATATGCATTTTATACATGTGGTGATTTTTTTAGATTTGTAGCTATATATTTAAATCTTGGGGGCTAATGATGTTGTGCTTCTAATTTCAAATCACAATTGTTCATTTCTGGTATATAGGAAAGTAACTTTTGTATATTAATCTTATATCATAAACCTTGCTATAATCACTTATTAATTACAGTATTTTTCAACTCTTTGATTTTTTTAAACCTAGACACTCATATAATTTGCAAACAAAGACCATTTTATTTCTGTTTTTAATATATATTTTATTTCATATAAAAGTTTAACGTGAAATGATGTTGAGTGTGATCTTCTAAAGTGTGTATATCTGTGTGTGTGAATATGCTGAATTTATACAATTCAGGAGAGTTCAAAACTTAGAATATTTATAAATAGATAGCCTCTGTTAAGTTTGGCAGCATGTATGAAATGTACTCCATGGAAAATATTTGGTCAAAATGAATCCAAGGATTAAAAGTTGGTCCAAAGTCAGAGCAGGCTACATCATGTTCAGATCCCATTGAGAAATAAAAATGCAAGACTCTAACTGGGGCCCAGGAATCAAGCTTCCCCTTTCAGTGGTCTGCCGCGTTAGCCCACTGCAGACTGGTAACGTCAAAAGGATTACACTCTCTGTGCCAAGACGCACTCAATACCAAGGTTGGAGGGAGGGAGAGACTCTTCCTAAGTCAGGACTAAGATGCTGCCTGACCAAGGTAGGAATAAGAACTATCTTGCTCTACTCTGAGATGCTCCAGGGTGTGTACCCAACCCCAACCTTTCCTTTGCTCAAGCCACCAGGAGGGATTAATTACATTACTGCAACGTGCTGTCTGATTTGGTCCCTATCCTGAGCAGAAGTTGGCGTCAGATGCAGGTGGAGGCAGATGGAGAAAGGCCAAACATGTTTTGGGAGCACGAAAGGACTAAGAACTGGCAACTGAGAACCCTTCTTGGGGAGACAGGATGGATCACACAAGAACTAAAGATCCAAACCCCAGTGTATATTTCATGGTCTTTCGGGACTTCACTTATAAAACACAAATTCAAAGATAAAATTATCAGCCATTTCTATCAGTGACCTGACAACCTTGAATCCCCAGCACAAGGACTACCTTTGGAGTGGCAGCCCTAGTCATTTGTCCATGAAGCCAGACTTAGCCAAAGTCTTTTGGTTGGACTTGTTCTATTATACAGATCTTTTTGCGAAAGGAAGGTATTTTCAAAACAATCATAAGAATTTATTTTGTCTTCAAGTCGTCACTGTGTAGGATTCAGTCCAATACCAGGGATGTTGAAGTGGCTTATAAAAGGTTCTTGTGCCTTTCTGAGATTTCTACTTGACAATTGGAAGCAAGAACAGAATACAGAAGAAAAAACGAGACCTAGAAAATAATAACCTTAAATAAAGATTTAGGTAGCTTATTGATATGTTTTGCTTTTGTTGAAAATATTTTAATAGAGTAAATATTTAACTTAATCCCTGATATTATCTATTTTGCTTTGAATCTAGGAAGACATATCATGACTAAAACTCTAGGCAGGGTCTTTGAATCCCTCCCCTTAAAGAACAAACAAACACCCTAGGTCCTTCCTCTGCATGAGGAAGTTTTTCTGAGTTTCTTAATACAAAAAAGGAGCCAACATTTTCTCAAAGAGATGACAAAGCTATGCTAATCGTTCGGGGGAACTGGACATTTAAGTGTAGAGGAAGCAGGGAGAGAAGTTGTGTCTTGTAAACAAGTACAAGACTGTTTGTGGCTCCAGTCGACGCAGGTTCACGACCTCAAACATGCTTCTGCCTCGTATGTGGACTCCACGGAGCCTCACTTATGAACTCTCTTGTTATCTGAGAGTTTGGATTGACAACAATAGTAAAAACTCTATCCCCTGACTATTTTGCACATGGCAAAGATGAACCTGGCAGTGACCGACGCCGAGGAGCCCTGCTGGTGATGTGGGTGGCCAGCTGGGCTGTTGGCTGCAAGGTCAGCACATTGAAACCACCAGCCACGGCTCTCACGGACCAGTCTCAGAAGCCCACACGAGCAGCTCCACCCTGTGCTATAGGGTAGATAGGAGTCAGAATCGACTTGATGTTGGTGAGTTTTTGAGAGAATGAGAACAAATGCTGAGGAGCTGGGTGAGAGTAGCATGGCGGTCATGCTTAAGGTCATGTGTCTACGTGGCAGGGCCATGTAATGGTGCGATTTGACAGTTACTTTGGCATAACCTAATAGAATGTGTGTATTCATAATATCGTTTACATAACAATATAATATACTTACACAACAGTATGCGCTTGTATAATATAGCATCATAATGGGAATAGAGTCTCATCTTTCTCCTACACAGTAGATGGTGATTTCGAACTGCTGACCTTGCTGTTAGTAGCACAACTTATAACCCACCTCACCACCAGGGCTCCTCAGCATCTGTTACTGCCAGTTACTTTTGTATAACATAATAACTTGGTCTTTGGAACCCAATTATGTACATAAGTGAGTCGTGGTTGTAGTGTTATAGCATTTACAGCATGCTTTCACATATCAAGCTTCATTTCTTTCATAATTTCCATACAGAAATTAAAGAGGAGAATTATTAGCATAAATAAAATGAATTTTTGATATATATATAGAGAGAGAAGCAGGTATATCCTGGCTGCTGGCCCTGCCTAACCCCTTTAATATGATTAGCTATGTACACTGAGTAGCTGTAGCTTTACATTAATAAATTATGCTACAGTATGCTTGGTTTATTGTTTTTTACAATAGCCTCTGATTCTGTGTGATTGTCAAAGTGTGAGATAGTAGCACAATTTCAATTAAGCTGGGTTCCCACAGCATGGTATACTTTCACTAAGATTTAATATATATATATATATATATATATATATATATATATATATTTTATTTTTACTTTTATCATTTTATTGGGAGCTCTTAAAGATACTATACCATTCCACAGTTCAATCACATCGAGCAGTATTGTACAATTGCTACCACAGTCAGTTTCAAAACATTTTCTTTCTTCTTGAACTAGGATTTTCTTGATAAATGATAATAACAAGAGAAACAATCACAAAACACTTCAATTGGTTCTGCTTTAGTGAATGAGTGTTATTCGAAGCTTGGCCTTATTAACAACCACCATTGTGAACATAAGGTCCAGTCTCTTAAGAGTTGAATCTATACAAGTCAACAATTCATGTATTGTGGTCTTAAGCCAGGCTACACTTGTATAATTTCCATTTCACCACAGTGTTTTAAATTCTATACCATTGGTTAAATTAATGGCACTATCAGTAAAGTTACCTTATGCTCCAGTAAAATTACCTTATGCTCCATGGGGATGATTTATAAGGTTCTGTGTTACAAAATGATAATGATGTCTCTAGAGCAAAACAAAGGCATACAGAAACCAGAGATATACAAATGGATCAAGAGCTGACACTTAATCATAGCCCTGATACAGAACAATTCGTTCTGATGACATGGCCCTACATGATGCTCACCCTCATGAAGAGATCATTGAAGATATGCATGCTATAACTAAAAGTAGCGAAGAAAGAGATGGTGCCCAGCTATCAGAAAGAATAGCATCTGAGGCCTTTAAGCCTTGCTTTTGAACAAGCAACCATGTAAGTGAGACATCAACTAAGTCCACAAAGAAGAAGCACACCAACCTGTGTGATCCAAGGACTACAAATAATAAAATCCAAAGGGAGGAAAGCTCCCAGAGCTTAAATTGTGAACACCTGGTTTACAGAAGGGTATGGATGTCAGTGGAAACCACAAATCCATTTGCAGGGTCCCCCCAAGGATCAAGCCTCAGGTGAATTCCATCTGACCAAAATCAAGGGGTGTCAATAACCTTGCTATGAAACTGAGAGCATTGTAAATTTGGTTATGGCAGATGTACTTTGGCTAAAATGTAATACTTGCTCATTTGTTCTCCCTTTTGACTAATTTTAAAGTTTTTTCTGTTTTTAATATTTTTGCTTTTTTTATTGAGATTTTTCTGTTTTATGTAGTCATTGTTGGCTTTGGTTTGCTTGTTTCCTGTTGTTTTTTGGTATGGCTTTCTATACATGAAATCCAGGAGAGGTATATCTTTAGGGGGAGTAATGAGATTGATAATTGCCTAGGGGCATGGAAGGGGAGGATGCGGGGAATGGGGAGCTAATGAGTATGAGAAAAAAGTTCTGAATGGATTGTGGTGACGATTTCACAAATCTTAACGTGATCGAATGGTTAAACTGTAGGATATGTGTGGCATATGCCAATGAAACTATCTTTTTTAATCATTTGGATTCAACCACTATCTGTGTTATGCTTAGGGTAGTCAACATGACTAGTAGTAGTCAACATGGTAGTCTTGTCATGTTTCTGCATCAATAAATCATTAGGATTGGTTCAGTAAGTAGAGTATAGCAGGCTGAGCCAGTTGCGCTGGGAAGTTAGAGTCAGAGATATGAAAAGGACTATATGATCATACAGGCTGGTGTGCGTCTTCCATGTTGGCTTTGTTGCTTCTGAGTGAGATGGCTGCATGTTTCCCTTCAAGCCTTTAAGACCGTGCTGAAGGGATCAGTTATCAGGCATCAAAGTATAAAAAATCATATCATTGTGTGCTCGCCTCCATGATACGATCGCTAAAGACAAATGGGTGCATAAGCAAATGTAGCGAAGAAAGCTGATGGCGCCTGGCTATCAAAAGATATAGTGTCTGGGGTCTTAAAGGCTTGAAGGTAAACAAGTGGCCATCTAGCTCAGAATCAACAAAGCCCACATGGAAGAAGCACACCAGCCTGTGAGATCACGAGGTGTCGAAGGGATCAGGGATCAGGCATCATCAGAACAAAAAAGCGTATCATTATGAATGTTGGGGAGTGCGGGGTGGAGACCCAAAACCCATTTGTAGGCAACTAGACATCCCTTTACGGAAGGGTCATGGGGAGGAGATGAGCCAGTCAGGGTGCAGTGTAGCAACGATGAAACATACAACTTTCCACTAGTTCCTACATGCTTCCCCCCCGCACCCCCATTATCATGATCCCAATTCTACCTTACAAATCTGGCTAGTCCAGAAGATGGACACTGGTACAGATAGGAACCGGAAACACAGGGAATCCAGGGCGCATGATCCCTTCAGGACCAGTGCTGAGAGTGGCGATACTGGGAGGGTGGGGTGAAAAGGGGGAACTGATTACATGTATCTATATATAACCTCCTCCCTGGGGGATGGACAACAGAAAAGTGGGTGAAGGGAGATGTCTGACAGTGTAAGATATGACAAAATAATAACTTATAAATTATCAAGGGTTCATGAGGGAGGGGAGAGCAGGAAGTGGGGTGGGAAATGAGGATCTGATGCCAAGGGCTTAAATGGAGAGCAAATGTTTTGAGAATGATCAAGGTAACGAATGTATAAATGTGCTTTACCCAATTGATGTATGTATGGATTGTGATAAGAGTTGTATGAGCCCCAATAAAATGATTTAAAAAAGGACAATATGATATGGCCTCTGCCTACAGGCAGATTGTGGTCCAATTAAGATAAGACATAGAGCAAAAATTTAAAAAGACATATACAGCATGTAGAAAATGATGAACAGAAAAGAATTATGATATAGAATTAGCCTATAAAACACATATAACAAACCTGGTAATCAGGGTTAATGAAAGGGGGAAAAGCCTTTTTGTAACAGTCACTCTGTCCGGGTCTGGAACAATCCATTTATCTGACTGAACAGACAACAAAGGAGGATGAACTCTGGTGGGGGGCAGAAGAGAGACTCGAGATTTCTGTTGAGAATTTCTGGGAGAGCAGGCTGTGAGGTATGCAAGAACTCACATGGGCCCATAGAGTGTTGGTCTTAGCAGCCCTCTCTTGGAGTTGCGGGTGCATCCCAGGCACCCCCACCCTCTCCTGTGTTCTCGGGTGCACAGAAGCTTCCTATCTGGCAGCCACCTCATTCGTGCTGTCAGTTGGGGTTGTCCAGGTCTTGCAGCACACCGTTCGCAATCAACGCTACAGAGTAGGTAGGTCCCAAGGGACAGACCCAGAGGGGTATTACCTTCTTAGAGGGAAGACTGGGTAGAAGAAGGAAACCCAATATTTGACGTTTCCTCTGTATTTACGTTTCCAGAGCTGCGTTTGATGTACTATTTCCTCTAGTTCTTGAACGCTTCCTCCCCTCCCAATTATCATGACCCCAATTCTACCTTGCGGACCTGGTTATACCAGAGGATGTACAGCGGTGCAGTAGGGATCGGGAAACACAGGGAATCTAGGACGGACGAACCCCTCAACACCAGCGGTGGGAGTGGCGACACCGGGAGGGAAGGGGGTGTAGAAAGGGAGAACCGATCTCGGAGATCTATGAGTAACCTCCTCTCTGGGAGATGGGAAATTGGAAGGTGGGTGAGATGCGGGGCAGTGTAAGATAAAATAATTATTTATAAACTATTAAGGGAGCAGGGGGGAGGGGTAGCGGGGTAAAAAAAGGAAACCGAGCTGATTCCAGGAACCCAAGTGGAAGTCGAATTTTGAAAATGACGAGGGCAACAAATGTATAAGGGTGCTTTGCTCAATTGATGTATGTATGGATTGTGATAAGAGCTGTATGAGCCCCAATAAAAAGATTTAATAATTAAAAAACACACTTACGAAAGAGGAAGAAGAGGTTGTTCTTAAATCGTTCAAGGGCATCCCTTTCAGTGTTTTCTCTGGCTTCTCAAAGGGTGGCGCTGGGGACAGAGCTGTCTCTTTGACGATCAACCCTGCCATTCTTGCCCTCTGTCCTCGGTTTACAAGTCCCCACACTGAGTGAACAGCCTTCGTTTCCTTGCCTGAGGAAAAGTGGCTCTGAGAACCAGACAGAAAGAATGTCTGTACCTGCGGAAAATGGACACAATGTCAGAGTCGGGGGATATCATGGGATTGTGATACCCAATTCAGGCGTCACTAGCCATGTGGTTATTTACATATTAACTCATTAAAATGAAGTAAAAATTCAATATTCAGTTTCTTGAACACGCTTATCCATACTGCCAGTGTTTAGTAGTCCCTGTGGCTGGTTTTTACCATATTGAACTGCGGTAGGCCGGATTGACTAGAGAAACGAATACATTGACACTGTGTCATGAAGCCAACCCAGCCCAGTCTAAATTAAGTCCGTAAGTCTGATACTAGTCCTTAAGTCCCACTTCAGACTCACACAGATGATACAGAATGCAGGAAGATCACAGGCCAGCGGGTGGCAAGTCTTCTAGATCCAATGGGGTGGGATGCATCCCCAGGGCTCTAGATACCATCTGCTAAGTTCCAAATGACTTATCAACAGGAAGATGAAGCAGAGAGAGAGGGGAGGTTGCCAGGATCCTCCTTATGAGAAGGTCATGCCTCCAAAGAGATACCATCAGGCTGTGACCCGATTGACAGGCTAGAATCCACCCCTTCACTATTTATCAAGGTGACACGAGAATATATAACTACCACATGAACTGTATGGGAATAGAACATTTTCATCACTGCAAGAAATTCTACTGGATAATGTCTTGCCGACTAATTGATCAGATGCCTTCTCAGGGAGGAAGGAAGCTGAAGCACAAGTAGACTTCAGACATGAGACTTAAGGTATGATGTTTGGGACTGCTTTATCCTGAGGAACTTCTGATAGACAAAAATTCAGACTAACACCGTCAAGAAGATGGCGATAACGCAGAAGTCTCTTTCAATCCTAGCAGAAAGAGACACTCTGAAATCCTGGAAATGATTGTGTGGTGTTTCCGAGAGTCAAAGGAACGAGAGGAAGCAAGCCAGCCCTGTTTCCTCTCGGGACGGGCTCTGTATTTACAGTCGATGGAGCTCGGACTTTTGTTTGTCCCTAGGCTGTAGACAAAGCTCTGGTGGCACTAAGTTAAGTGCTTGGCTGCTGTCCCAAAGGCTGGACATTTGAACGCCTCGGCCACTTTGTGGAGAAAAGAAAGACCTGCCAATCTATCTCCTCCCAGGAAGGTGAACTGATACCCATACCAAACCCCTTGCTCTCCAGTCCCTTCCAGGTCTTTGCAGCTCTGTGTAGGGTTTATGAGGCTATAACTCTTTATGGAAGCAGACCGGATGGTGAGTTTGAACTGCTGACCTTTCTGCTAGCAGCCCACCCCCTTCCTGGTAGCCCCACAAGAGGTCTAGGAAGCCCTACGGGTGCATTTCTTCTCTGTCATATAGAGTTGATATGAATTGGAATAAAATGGACAGTCTGCACCAGCAGACTGGGCATTTCTAGGAATTGTTTCTTTCTTTTCTTCTTTTTTTGAAAAGCTATGTATTTAATTTTTTTTTTTTACAAAACAAAACAACCTTATCCCCTTCAAAATATTCTCCATTACATTGAAAATATTTGTCAAATCTGCGATTCCATTCTGGAAAACGTCCCTAGTAAGCTTTTGTGTGTGTGTGTTCCCTTTTTCAGGAGGAGGGGAGCCATTGCCTGAGGCCACAGTCCACTCTGCTTATCAGTCACAAGTCCGGGTGGTCAGAGACTGGGAGCCCAGGCAGGAGACTTTGACCTGCGCTACTTGTCACTTGGCAACTGCGCATGTTTTCTGCTTGGGTCTCCACCATCCTAGTTATCGCCACCGGCATCTTATTGATCTTCCCACATTTCCTCCCAACTCCCAGTCACCCACTGGTTGCTCTCTTTGGGCATGCGCTGTGCTGGCGGCACCTCGTCTGAACCCCAGACGTTAGGAGACTCCCACAGTGAGACGCATGTAAAGAAAATACAGCCCTGGCCTTCAGATAGGTTGTCCTTGTCCAGGACAAGGGCTTCAGTTGTCCAGAGACTGAGACAGTCTGAAGAGGCAAATGGAGCGTACCTTTCTCTCCCTATGAAGAGCCAGATTCAGTCAAGGGACATGAGATGCATTGGGAATAAACCTTCCCTGTTGTTAGGATTTAATATTCTTTCCAAGCAGACAGATATCAAGGTAAATAATTATTGCTTCCAGTGATAAGAACCATGCTTATTAATCAATTCATTCATTCTTCTATCCAGCATACCCTTCTGGAGCTCCTCCTGGCCCTTTATACATTGGGGATTTCAATTGTTAGTAAGAGCTGGTTTCCTTCTCGAAGGAGCTTGCATGTAAGAAGGAAACAGACAGTACCTAAGCGGTCATTTCATTCACAATCTGAATAAGTACGAGGGCAATGGGAGCCAAGAGGCAGGGCCAATGGCAAAGTTCAAGTGTGTACAAGAGATAGTGGTGATTCAGGGGAGGGCTCATACTCCCTGGGGAAGCATAGGGGAGGCTTCCCAGAGCAACGATGCTAAGCTGTCTCTGAAGTACAAAGAGAGGCGCTTTGGGAAGACGAGATGTGAAAGGGTCAACCTGTGCGAAAGATGTTTGCATGGAGCAGCAGAGAAGAGGTTTGGAGGGAAAGGATGGTGTCAAGGTGTCATGGGCCTAGGGTGCTGTGCTGAGAATTTTAACCTTATTCAGGTGATATGAAAGGTTTCAAATGTGAAAGCAACAGCATAATCTGTGAGGCTGAGGGCAGAGAGATGAGCACGAGGCTGTGGCAGGCATTGAGGCAGGGGAAGGACACACAGATAGAATTTCCTTGAGCAAAATCTTCAGTGTCCAAGGTTGACTGGAGAGAGAGAGAGGGAGAGAGGGAGAGAGAGAGAATGTGTGTGTGTGTGTGAGAGAGAGAGAGAGAGAGAGAGAGAGAGAGAGAGAGAGAGAGAGAGGATGGTGGGGGTGTTTAGGATAGCAAAGAGGTCCTAAATTCTCAGCAAGTTTGCTGTTAAACATGATGCTTATTTAAATGAGCTCGTCCGATAATCGGTTCTGAAGCTCTGGCAATGCAGACTACGTTTGTTTTAGGCTGTTTCCCCGAGGTTCACTAATTTTAAAAGGATGCTTCCACACATTGCCCTCTCCTGTTTGGGCCGACCCAGACTGAGTTCTCCTCATCCTATTTCCTCCCAGGATACTTTTGGCCAGTATCTCTGCTTCCAGATGTATTTTCCATGAATTGTTTTCCTGGGCTCTTCAGCTGAGGATGACTCTTGCTGCTGACCCGGAATGACAACACGGCACTGGGTCAGCAGGCAGGTCACACGTGGCCCGTGGTCTCTGTGTTCTTCTTGTCTTTTTGTATCTCTCCTTCCCAATCAGTACTCTGTTCTAGTCTCTTTGGCTTCATTTGAGGGTGGTTCCCAAAGTTGTTATTTGTATCCTATTGACTTAGTTTCTTGAGTGTTGGTGGTATGGGGACATTGTTGAGCATGGAACTAAGCTACTATCTTAACTGGAACCCAGTAACCTGTTCTTATAAATGGCCTGTCTACACAACAAGTACCTCTGAGGTCTGCTTTTGATACCAGGCAAGAAGACATGATCCAATGGGACACGTGGGGAATGTTGGTGTTTGTTATCAAGTCATCAATGATATCATTTATAAACTATGATGGTGTCTAGATCATGACAATTTTCTTGAAATAACTAAGCTTGAATTGAATCTGAAAGATAAGGGAAAGTAACCAGGGGGCACGGGTACGGAGCAGAGAGGGCAAGAAACCTTACATAAGGCAAGAACAGTATTTTAAAATGCCCATGACTTGGAAAGTCATGAACATCCTCTAGAAGGCAACGCTGCTGTGGAGCAAGGTCAGTGCGCCCATCGGACTTTGAAGGATGTAAAGAATGCTAAAAGTAACGGTCATTGTTCTCACTTCAGCAATGGGCTCACATTGCAAAGAAATGAAGATGCGCTGCAAGGTCAGTCAGGAGGTCACGACAGAAGGGGAGGGAGGATGTGGTTTGGACTCAAGATAAGCCTCCTCTAGCATTGCCATTCTATTCAACTGGCCGCCTTGGGTGGATTACCCCTGGGGGAGACTAAAGCCATTATTAAATTTCCAGTAGAGGAAGTTCCCTAGCAAAAGGAGATCACGCGCGTGCTCCCCAGTTTCCCATGGCGCAAAGCGGCCCGAGTGCAGACATTCACATTTGAATCAGCCTCACAGAGCAAGGCTTTTGCGGAGTAAGGACCATGTCGAAGAGTAGGGCAAGCTTGCCTTCACAACCTTGCTGCATCTGGCTGGGCAAGGTTCTCAGCCCGCTCAGCCGTCCTGGGGTCCGATTGCTGCTGGCCGCAGGGTATGCTGAAACATTGGCACGAGTACAGGATATCTCTGCTAGCACGGGCTTAGCAAAGACCAGAGTGGCATAACAGTTGAGCCAACTATAATCTAACAATATTCAAGACTCTTACATCATCATTGATCGTTTAAAAACAAACCTGGTGTTTATAGTTTTGGATCTAAGTAACCAAAACCCTTAGCTAGCCCAGGAGGTGGTAAGTCAGTGAAATGATAGACTCAAACCAAGGTCTCTTTTAAAACTTCTGCTAAGCTACATCTGCTTTTAGTGTAGGGAAAATACTTTATTGCGTTAAAATATATTGACAAATGCTTGGCATATGAAAGTCATCTACATGTACAATTAAGTGACATTAATGAGAGTCAGCATTCCAGGTAAACATCAGCCCTTGCCATTTTCAAGTTTCTCCCTCACCTATAACAGAGATTTTCCACCCTCCAAGCAAAATTCCCTATTCCTCTCCCAACCCCCAGTGTCTGGTATCCACTAATAACCTTTGTCTTCTGTGACTTTATCTACATTAGATATTTCACATAAACAGGACTGTGCTGTGTTTGTCCTTCTCTTATTGTCTTATTTCACACAGCATAGTGCTTTCAAACTTCATCCCTATAGTAACATGGATCAGAACTTTATTCTTCTTCATGATAGAATAATATGGTAGACCGCATTTATCTTATGCGTTCATATGTTGATGGGCACATGAATCACTTCTTCATTTTCACTGGCATTAGTCATGTCAGGAACACTAGTGTGCTTATGAACATCGGGGATAAGGAAACTGCAGCAACAACAACAAAAAAGGATCTGTAAAGATTGCTCTAACGTGACCCTGCTGGATGCTCATCTGCATGAAATGATCACTGCAGATAGGGGCGCTACAGTCATGTGGTGAAGAGAGCACAGGGTGCCCGGCTGTTTGTCGGAATAGTGCCTGGGGTCTTAAAGGCTTGTATTTAAGTAAGGTCACTAAGCGAGGAGTCAACTAAGCCCACATGCAAGAAGCACACCAGCTTGTGTGATCCAAAGAAGACAATAATAAAATTCAAATATGATAAAGGGAAAAGTATCAGAGCTAAAATTGTGAACACCTGCGGAAGACAGTGGGAGCCCAGAACCCATCTGCAGAGTATCCAGTCAGAGTAAGCCACTGGCAGGTCCCCTTGAGCCACAGGCAGAGGTCTAGAACAGCTTTAGCTACCTAATATAGATCAGTGCCATCCTGAATATGCTGGATCTAACTTGATACTTGATCATTCGACCTCCCTCTAGTCCCAACCTAAAGTTGCTCTAGGTGCAAGGATGTCTTGCTTGTTCCAGGACGAAAACTTCTTCCCTGGCTTTATATTGATGGCGGTCCTTTTGGGGTTTTTACTCGTTGTTTGCCATTTTATCTTGATATTACTACTGTTTTATCCTTACCACTTCATTCCTTTTTCACTCTTTATTATTATGCTGGGCTTGCCAGTTTGTAGAGCACAGGAGGAACGGGTGCATAGAAATGATAACTGATGCAAGTGATTTTAGGGGATGTTGTGGGGTGGGGGATGTGGGGAGGGTGTGGGGATTTCCAGAATAAGCAATGTTGGTGGGAGTGGGAGGGAATACTAGAACTGACTTGATGATACAACTCACCCTGAAATTGATTTAACAGGGAGTGGGGGGATGCTCTGAAATTGATTGTGGTAGGGATTGTACAATTCTTGATATGATTGAACCATTGAATTGTGTGATATGTGGATTAAGTACCCATAAAATTGTTTTAAAACAAAGATTGCTCTGTGGGGTCCCCAATGAGGAGGGTCTTGATGTGAGGTAGGTGACAAAGATTAGGGAGGCTGCTTTCCCTCCTCCCCACTGTATTTACTTGTGAGGCAATCCCCTGGTAGAGGCAGCCCCGTCTCACACGTCATCAAGCCTCAAGACACAGAAGCAGAGGAGAGATGGCCGTGTGCCCGACAGGAGAGACTATATGGCTGATCTCAGAAAGGACGGAAACATTATACGCCCCCTCTTTTCCTGATCATGATAATTACCGACAAGTTCAGTGGGGGTGGTTAGGAAGGGCACCAACATTACAAGAAGGGTCACTTTTTCAGCATTTTCTCCATTGTAGGGAAGAAAGGCGAAGAAATAATGAAATCCTATTTACCCTACATTATAAAGTAGAGTAACGGCCAGAAATAAAGTCACAGAATCTGAGTGGCCTCACTGGGACCAAGACTCAGGCGCTCCCCACCCATTCTCACTCCTCGAGAGGGCTTCTCCCCTCGCATATCCCCAAGCTACAGTAGATTCAAGTTTCAAAATATCTCCGAACACATTGTCTGCTTTCCTTTACATCTCCAGTGTTAATTTAAAAGTTCATGCAAATTCTGAGCCTTCTACTCACCTACTGCCTGTTGGCCAGCCCTTGGCTCCGTTAGAGCACGGACACTGAAGCTCTGCTTTTGATCCCACCTCTGACAGGTATGGCCGACCATGAAACGCTACCACTTCCATACGTGTAAGGAAATGAAAGGAGTGTCATAAAGAAAAACTCCTTTCTTGGCGACTCATCTGCATCACCTCGAACGCAAGTGATTGTCGGTCGAGCCCCTTGCCAAGAAAAGAACAGGGAATGAAAAGTTTCACAGAATGAGACTTCCCCCGCTTCCCCAGGAATGAACTTGTGCAAACATCTGGGAAACCTGACCTTCCCAGATGTCCTCTTTAAGAGTGCTGTGGGTGTTTATACTTTGCCCAGCACTGGATTCATGACAGATTATGTAGCCTGCAGGGTCCCAACAACATTTTGTAGGTGGTCTTGTAAAGGAAAGCAAATGTTTAAAGATTTCCCCGCCCCCTGCCTACTCACTGGGTGTTTATATGGGGAGAGACGGTACCAGCTGCTCCTCCTGATAAGGAGGAGCAGAAGCACCAGGCACACATGCTGACTCTGCTGATATGGCCACAACACATACAGCTCATCCCTGTAGCATGCATGATGCCTTTATGAATAGACATTAGCTTCTACACCCTTCCTGTTAGGTGGGTGTAAAGTCCCAGGCTTAAAGTTGATACTCAAGTAACCATGCAACAAACACTTAAACATTTTTTCCTTTTTTTCACTGAAATATTTTCAAGTAGATTACTTCTATGTCAGAGTATGTGTGGGATACAAACACAAGAATCACATCTATCCCAGATGCAAGAGCTTCTCTAATCAAGATTTTTAAAATGGCATGATTATAGACATTTGCAAACCTAAGGATATCAGTATGATGAAATGCCTATAGTTGTTGGAATTATTTATATCCTGCACTTGGGGAAAGGAAGGCTGATCAATTATATGAACCATATTATAAATTACTGATGTGACTGTCCTCATAAAAAAAGATCAATCAAGCACTAATGTACATGCTTTTTTAAAAAAACAATTTATTAGGGGCTCATACAACTCTTATCACAGTCCATACATATACATACATCAATTATATAAAGCACATCTGTACAATCTTTGCCCTAATCATTATGTACATGCTTTTTATTAGGAATTTGTGATCCAAGGAAAACAGTGTTGCTTATGAGGGAATTAAAGATATCATCTGTAGTAACTATTGATACTTTTATATGGTTTGATAAGTTGTAAAGGACTTTCAAAAACATTAAGTCACGTGATCTTCACCAAAATCCTGTGCCTACCTCAAATCCATCTGGTTATTAAGAATGAAAAGAAAAGCATACTATTCAAGTAATTGACTTAGAACCCCATGCTTTATTGTCCCAGTGTTGGTGCTGTGAGCACACACAGGCTGAACCCAGAATTGAGATGAGTGTGAAGGAAAGTTTGGGGAACATATTCTGAATAACCTTGAAGCAGAGGAGCTATTGGGAGCTCTTTGATGGGATGAAGATGATCCAGGGTAGGGGAAAAGGTGAATGAGAAATGGATGGGGCGGGGAGGGCGGACAGAAAGAGGATGGTGAAGATTTAAGAGAGTTTGTGTGAAGATGGGCAGGATGTGACCAGCAACGTGCAGCGGGGTTGCTTGGTTGTACCGTGGGACTAGCTGGAGCTGGAAACCAGGAGTTTCATCTCGTCAGAAGGCCTTGAATGTGCAAACAGTTCAAGCTCTCGGCTACTAACCAAAAGGCTCTTAGTGCACCCAGGGGCACCCTGGAAGAAGGATCTGATGATCTAGCTCTGAAAAATAGGCGTCCAGATCTACTCTCCCATACAGGAGTTTAACATGAATCTGAGTTAATTTGATGGCAACTAGTATTGGAGTCAAGACTACGCAAATACGTAATTTCTGCAGGGAGAGTGACATTTGCACAATTCCTTGCTAGGGTTCGACCAGGTTGATATGTAGAAGCAGTGGCAAGAGATGACTTGACGATGAGACAAAGACACGGCTGCAGGTGTAGAGCGTGTACAGCATACGAGACCCAGTGCTAAGACACCGCACACCGTCTATACAGTCTTCATAAAATCACTGTATTACTCCAATTCCACGCATGAGGTAAAAAGAATCGGACACATTCCATGCTTATTTTAAGACTTGAAGCTTCATTCCTACATTGGATGTAAGTTGAAATGTTTCATGTTTTAAAGAGATTGATAGGCGCTCCCTAGAGGTACACAATGCTAAGAAACACTGAGCTCTTTCACTACCGTTGGTCTTCACCGGTGCTGCTATTAGGTTAGCCCACAACAGCGAGAGGCTGCCACCTGATGGGTCACCGGGCTGTGCGGGGACCACACTGATACTCCGCCAAATCCATATGGTTTTCTAGAATTGGTTTGCCAAGAAAGCAAAGTTTGTCTGAGAAGGGTTGTTTTTCCATCCCAGAAACTACTGGTCAACGCTTCGAAGAAAACTCTGAGTAGGGCCTCGTACTTTGCCTGTTCACTTCGTCTCTGCACAGCTGCGCAGTCGAATTGATGGTCTGGTCCCAATGCCTGTGGTATGTAGTTTAATATTAAAGTGCGTCTAAAATAAACCCGTAAGGGTATTTACTCTTTGAGTCTTGGAGTGGTGCTGTGTGAGGCATTTGGGAATTACAAGAACTTCTCAGAAATAACCATATTGCTGTGCTCTTTTAAAGAACACTTTGTGAATTGGAAGGTACAAACTGAGCTTAGAGGCCGACATATGATCTCTCTGAGCTTACTCTAGGTTCAAAACCAGAACCTTTCTGTGGCTTTTGAAAGATGAGGCAAGTGTACAGGACCCTTAGGAAGCCGTCCCAAGATATAAAGCAAATTTGGCTACTACCCAATCTCTCTGTAGTCACTAAAGCCCCATTCATTGTGATGAGAAATATGCTGCTGTTACCCGCAGTGTACTTACCGAGAGGAGAAAGCCCAGCACCTGTCTGGGAGCTGTAGGTCCTGAGACCACCCCCTGTGCTGATAAAACAAAACAAAAAACCGGCATGGGGAAGCTCCTGGGAGCTGCTACACTGCGCTCAGTGATGTCATCCTGAACCTCAACCACCGTGACCTCTCGGTCATGGTGGACCTCAAGTCAAGTTCAGAGAAGTGCAGTCTATGAAGTAGAAGAGCACATGGGCTCTTTGTTTGCACCAATTCCTTCCCCACTCTATTACATGAAAACAGTGCTTCTTGCCCGTAGCCCTCTCAGGAGTGTTAGGAGCACCAAAGCTAAGGTAAAGGAGAGTAGTAATTGGCTAGCTGAGCACCAGCCATGCTGCATTCCTCACTTGGCAGGAACCAAGGGAGAGCAACCTGCCGCCCTCAGGAAAGACACGCTGCTTGCTTCAAGGATCAGAAGGCAGCTCACAGCCTCCGAACCCCCCACTTTAGGAATGCTGAACATGAAGCAAGATCCCTGGGAAAGGGTATTAGCATCTTTCTCTCAAGACTGGCTCTCCTGGGGGCAACATGCTCTAAGCAAGGCATTGCTTTCTGTTTTTGTTTTTGCCCTGAGAGCTCAGATTTCTTTCACATCCCTCCGCCATGGTGGTCTTGAGCTGACTATGTGAATGCTAGGGATGATTTCAAGAGCAATTTTCCTTGTGGCTCATGAAAGCGGATTTACTCAACCACACGCTGTAAATCAAATGCATTTTCCATTCATTTGCATAAACAATCACTCTGGTCTTTGGTCGTGTGCATTTATTGGAGGAATGTGCTGACGGCTACCTCCTGGGAGCAGTTGAGCGGGCTAAGTTGGGTAGTGGGTTTGGAGAGAGAGAGCCTTGAGCAAAGAGAATCATAACTCAGAGAGGAAATTGAATGAGGACAGAAAGAAGGAAAAGTATACCTTCTGCAGAGAAGCCAAATATGCTTCCGAATACATGGATGATTTACAAAGCACGTGTGTGATGCTACACGACACACGGATAGGGCAGAAGGACAGGGCTAGTAGACAGAAGGATAGCAAAGGCTTCTGCTGTGAAGGAATTTATCCCTAGAAGGAAGAAATTACATGAACAGAAATGTAAAACTGAATGATTTCTTTTTGTCCATCAAAGTAGGGAAGACTCAACGATTATATAGGACTTTGAACATGTTCAAATACATGACTCATTTAATCTTCACAACCACTGAGCAGGTTATTTTAATCTGCTTTTACACGTGGGAATAGTGAGGCTCAGGGAGCCTGATCCCCTAATTTCGCATCATTGGGAGCAGGGGGTTGGGATCCCAAGTCTCATTTTGTAAATTCAGACCCTATAGCGGGTGGAGATAGTCATAAGAATTCAGATCCAAATTGCCACCGTTGGTCAGGTCCCACAGGCATCCTTCCTGACTGTAAGGTTGGTGCTAGTGTGAAGTATCTTTTGTGAGACTCAGTGTTGGGGAGGTGTGGTAGATAGCGTCCAGTGGAGGGGAGGTGTGACAATGAATCCCATAGGGGAGAACTCCAATTCTTGCTGCTCTTCTGGTTGTATTAATTGGGCAGGAAATCAAAATATACTGTTTTCCACTGAGCAAAGCTTCTCATTCCACCAACTTCTCAGGAGACTCTTTCTTTCAAGTAACTATCCATGATTTTTTTTACTTCTATCACGTTCACCTGGTTACTTTTTGAAGACATGTGCTTTGACAGGGGAACTTCCAAAACCATGGGTCTCCTATTCCAGCAGTAAACGTCAGTATGTGTTGTGACTACATGCTTGCTATCACCTTGATAGGATCTGTCACAGGACAGACATGAAGAGGACAGAGTGTCTGATACCCAAATAGTAAGAACACAAAAATCACAATTATCCTGAAGAACCAGGAAAGAATACCTAGTGATGGTGGAGGTGGTCATGGTGAAGAAAGCGCTCTTGCTGGCTACTGGTGGACTGGGTCTCCACTGGACCTTGAGATACTGGTGCCAAGAGCGTGAGATAGAATTGAGTGATGGCATTACCACTTTCACTCTTGCAAGACCCAAGGCAGAGCCTGGTGGGTCCCTCTACCTCTCACTATCTAGTTTCTAGACTCCTCCTTATACCTGAGCCTTCCAGGATGAAAGCTCAGGCCACACAGTGTGTTGGAGAATCGACTGGTCCTCCAAATTTCCTTGTGAATGTCCCCTTGCCCAGCAGTCAGAAAGTGACAGGAGGATGCACCCTGCCTACCTTTCACGGAATAGAACGATCCAAATGAAATAGCAATTCTAATATACCGCAGGAGCTTCGAAATGCTGATCAAGTGGATGGTGTTGCTCTTGGTATCAAGCGAGGTAGGGCCAGCAACTTCCCTGCTACGGTTTTTAACGATAGACGTGATCGATACCCTGATGATTTGGGCTCTTTAAACCAATATGGCGGGTTAGAGGCAACCAGATTTCTCCAGAATGAACAAGAGTGGACTCCATAACCACGAAAAGCTTTCAACTTGGCCAGGGGTTCTCTGAGGTCTCTAGATCACCCCAGTGGCCTCCCAAGAACAGAGGGAGACAGAGTAACATGGCGGGGGGTGGGGGTGGGGTGGGGCGGGGCGAGCACACGATTGGGTTCAATTCTGAAGAAATCAGGTGAACAGTCAGGCACTGGAGAAGCAGCAAGTGGTCAAGAGCCACATCAGACCAGGTACACAGCCTACTTGGGGCATCTTCCTGTCATCTCGCAAGGTACTCTCATCTCTGCAACAAAAGGTTCCTTCTTGGCCTCTGGGAAATGGCCATGGATGATGAAGCATTGGGGGGAAAGCCCAAGGTACAACAGGTGTCAGCTGGAAAAGTCCCCAGTGGCCTCCTATGGATCTCCCACGTTTCAGAGGGTGTTGGGTAGTGAACACAGCATTGCTCTGAGCAGGTCTGTGGTGCCAGGAAGCCATTGCTTTGCCTCTCTGGACATCATTCATTCCGAACTGTGCTTTGGGCTGCATGAAGGTATTTCAGGGGTTCTCTGGGTTGGTGAGGCAGGGTAGAGGGTGAGAACTTGGGTGGGGTAAACCTAGCAGGGCTTAGTTACTCACTTCAATAAGTTTATGCTGTTAAAACATTTAAATTTTATCTAATGGAATCTATGTAAAATTTCTTTCACCACATCCCACTGCCATCGAGTGATGCTGACTGATAGTGACCCTATAGGACAGGCTAGAACTGCCCCTGTGGGTTTCTTTCATTTTTTTTAATTAAAAAAATTTAATCATTTTATTGGGGGCTCTTACAGCTCTTATACCAATCCATACATCCATTGTGTCAAGCACATTTGTACATATGTTACCATCATCCTCAAAACATTTCTTTCTACTTGAGCCCTTGGTATCAGCTCCTCATTTTTGCCTCCCATCCTCCCACCCTTGTGAACCCTTGATAAATGATTGTTATTTTCATATCTTACACCATCTGCTGTCTCCCTTCACCCATGTTTCTGTTGTTTGTCACCCGAGGGTGTGTGTGTTACAAGTTGATCATTGTGATTGGTTCTTCTTTCTTCCCCCTCCTTCCCTCTACCATCATGGTATTGCTACTCACATTATTGGTCCTGAGAGATTTATCTGTCCTGGGTTCTGTGTGTCAAGAGTTCTTATCTGTACCAGTGCACATGCTCTGGTTTAGCCAGATTTTTAAGGTAGAGCTGGGGTCATGACAGTTGGGGTGGTGGTGGTGGTAGGAGAATGCCTGGTGGGGTTTGATCAGCTCAATGAAGCTAAGAGGAATTACTAAAAGCCAAATGAAGGTCAAATATGATAGTGGGACAAGAGGAAAGTAAAAGGAAATAGAGGAAAGAACTAGGAGGCAAAGGACATTTATAGAGGTATAAATACAGGCACATACATATGTACATATATTGATATGTAATGATAGGGACATAGATATATGTACATATATTTGTATATTAAATATTAAGGTAGCAGATGGAGATTGGGCCTCTACTCATGGAAGAACACTTTGTTCTAATAACCTGGCATTCTGTGATGCTCACCTTCCCAATATGATTATTGAAGGCAAAATGGGTGCATAAGCAAATGTGGTGAAGAAGGTAGAGGTGTCAGGCTAACAAAAGATATAGTGTCTGGAGTTTTAATGACTTGAAGATAAACAAGTAGCCATCTAGCTGGGAAGCAACAAAGGCCACATGGAAGAAGCACACCAACTTGTGTGATGATGAGGTGTCAACAGGATCAGGTATCAGGTACCAAGAGACCCCAAACAAACAATTATATCATTGGGAATGAGGAGAGGGTTGGGCAGACAGGAGACCCAAAGCCCATCTGTAGGCAATTGAACATCCCCTCACAGAAAGGTCATAAGGAAGGGGCGAGCCAGCCAGGGTACAGGGTAGCCCCTGTGGGTTTCTGAGACTAACTCTCTACAGGAGTAGAAAACCCCGTATTTCTCCCATGCTGCCCTTGTGGTTAGCAGTTCAATGCATAGCCACTTTGCCACCAGGGCTCCTTTGATGCCAGAGAAATAAAAAATGTATCTCTCCTCCAATTCAGCTTGTAGGCTTCCTGGTAGCAGGAACCATGTCTTCATAGGACAAACTCCTTGAAACTGCATAGTGAACTCTCAGGTCCCTTCGGAGTGAACATTTTTAAGTGTTTAGATGGAGCTGGCTCTGGCACTTCTCACCTATAAGACTGGAGCCACTTCCTTCCTAAGATTCCTGTACTGACTTTCCAACACCGTGACTCTCCCGGAGAGTGTGTCTTGCCTGGTTCGCACCCCCTTGAAGAAGGGAGGTGCCTTCCGACCTTCCTTGCCCCACTCCTTTGACTTGGGATGGTGTCATGAGTGGGCAGAAAGAGGCTTGCATTTGCTCTGCTCCAGGTTCTAGGAACTCTTCTGCATTCATTTCTCCCTCTTGGTTCTTTTCTACTTCCTCCCACTCCAAATCACTGAAGTCACAGAGAAAGCAGCATGGAGTCTGCATATGATTTCCTTGAGCTCCACAAAAGAGAAGGAAAAGCTAGCTTAGCCCAACGCTGATTCCCACAAGGCAGAGGTCAGCCGAGCTTCTACCCTCCATCTTTCTTCCCCCTATGTTGACACCAAACATTGCCCCACAAACATGTTACTTCTCTGCTGGATTTGATCATTCATTGTAGTGGTCATGCAAAAGTCACAGACATCACAATTATGGGGGCTCATTGGGGAATTTAACAGGATCATGAAACATCATAGGGACACCCTCTTCTCAGAGAGCAGCTGCATGCCTCTCTAGTCTTCCATCTCTTGGACACATGATCCTTTGGCTTCTGCCTTGTTCCATGGGCTGGGAAGCCCACCTGTTACTCGGTTTCACAGTCTCATGGTCTGTGGTCTGTTCTCTGCCACCTCTCTGCTCTGTCTTTGCATGTTCCTTTGATCTGGCTCATGGTCTCTGTAGCCCTGCCAGTTTAATCAGGGATCTCACTACTGAAATAGCTCTCTTATAATCAAAGTACTGGCAAAACTGACCAATCCCCAAGTGAGAGTCCCCTACACCTTATTGGCATGGTCTCAACCAGTCATTTGGTGGGAGTAATAGAGAAATGGTTAGAAGAGCCAACATTACAATTGCCACCCAAAAAAGTTCTATTGTCAGCCACTTTGTACGGAAGCCAAGCTAAGGGAGCCAGGCATGGAAAACTGCACGTCTGCTACCTGAGATGTTCTGAGGAAGCAGATGAGCCTTTTGAGTGGTCTTAGGTCACAGTTCATTTGTGCCCACTTTGTGGGATATCTTCCAAAAGGGAGGGGACCCTAGGCCAGAGGATCTCAAAATTCGCCAGTGTCTGAAGCACATGCATCACTTATTAAAATACAGGGTTATGGACCCCACCCAGAAATTCCTGATTCAGTAGGTCTGTGGTGCGGCCTGGGACTCTGCATTGCTAACTGGTGCCCAGGTGGTTGCTGACGCTATGTGTCCACAGAATGCTTTGAGAGCAATGCAAAAGACAGCAGATAGAGCAGCAATAAGGTTTTCTGTTTGAGATTCACTGAGCCCTGCCTGTTCTTAGAGCACTTTCTGTACACACTATTCATTTGACTTTTAAGAGGGAGGAGTGGGAAAAATAAGTTTCTAGTTTTGCAAGGAGTGATGTAAAGGAGCCGGGGCATCTGGTCTGGAACAGCGAGCATGAAGCCCAGAGAGATAAGCCAGCATCAAGCCCAGTTCTGGTACCACAGCTGATCTGTATAGGGCAGACACGGGTCATTCTGCTGACCCCTACCTGAATTCCTGACCCACAGAGGCATGAACAATAACATTGCTGCCGTTCTAAATCACTGTTCTCCGGGGTGGTTTGCTACACAGCAACTGATAGCTAGAATGGGGCCACTGACACAACAAAACACCAGCATCTTTGATTACTGAATAGGCACGCAAATGTTTTTAATTGTGATAAAATACATGATATTAAATGTAAATTAATTACATTCTCCATGTTGTGCTATCACCATCACTCTTCATTTAGTAGCCCAAACAGAAACCCAGCATGCTTTAACAAGAAACTCCCCTTTCCTGTGTTGTGGTTGGTTAGTTGTTGAGTTGCTTATTCCATGGTCAGTAGTTTGAATCCACTGGTTGCTTCTTGGGAGAAAGATAAAGCTTTCTTCTCCCATAAAGATTTAAAACCTCGAAACTCAAAGAGTAATTCTACTCTGCTATGTAGGGTTGCTTTGAATCAAAATCACCTCAGTGGCAGAGGGGTAGGTATTTTAATTTTTCTTCATTCTCAAGGGTCCCTAATGTTGATATTGGGTAGGTGTTGAACTATTAATGTCTAGGCCAGTGATTTAAATCCACCAGTAGCTCTTGGTGAGGAAGATGATGTATGGTGCTCCTGAAAAGATCCACAGCCTTGGAAACCCTACAAAGGAGCCCTGGTTGCACAGTGGTTAAACACTGGGCTGATAACTGAAAGGTCAGCAGTTCCAAACCACCAGCCATTGCACAGGAGATGAAGGAGGCTTTGTCCTCTCATAGGGGGAGTTCTACTTTGATCTATAGGGTTACTATATGTGAGAACCAAACAAAAGGCAGCGAGTTGGCAATGAGATGATGTGGTAGTTAAATTGGTGTCACTTTGGGACTTGAGAGGATTAAGAGTGAAGGGGTGGTCTAGTCTGTCAATCGAGTCATAGTCAATGATGCCTCTGTGTGGGCATGACTTTCTCCTGAGAATTCTGGTTAACTCTGGTATTTTCCTCCTTGGAGGCAGGGAAATACTCTCTCTCTGCCAACTTCTTGAGAGACATCCCTGAGGAGAAGCCACATGGACCAACCCTGATGCAGTCAGAGCCCTGGACTTGGAGAAGCCACTTAGAGACCCCTGCCAGCACTGATGCTTTCAATGCCACTGGATCTACAAGACTTTCTACCCACTGGCCTCTGATAATGCTGCATTGGGCATCATTGCATGTGTTTCATGAGTCTGAAGAGGACTTTATAGATTGGTATCTATGGACTAATATCAGACTTATGGGCTTGGACTTGATTGGGTTGGGATGCTTTCTTAATGTACAATTACCCTTTATATAAAACTCTCTCACACACATATGCGTGTCTATGAGTTTGTTTCTGCAGTCTAGCCAGACTAACACAGATGAGTTGGAACTGACTCAAGGTTAGTAGGCTTAGGTTCAGTTATATCATATAGTGGACTTCATGTATTAGAACCACATTTCTCTTATGACTAATACACCATTGCATTTATGAACCACATTGTTTATCCATTCATCTGTTGCTTTTTTCCATTCCGCTGTTAATAAACACTTAGCTTGTTCCAACATTTTGGTTATTTTGAATAATGCAAGTGTTTATTTTAAATTATCTTGTTTGCAGGTAATAGACTGTTTTTAATAAGAGTAATTGAATAAATGAGCTATTATAAAATTATGGTGCCACTATTAAAAACTACTAGTATATTTGGAAATATTCATGTATCAAGGTGAACTTGAGAGTAAATTAACTTAACAAAAAATGCTACTAAATAATCATAAGGCACATAAGGACCATAGAGCAGTCTCAGTGTTTTAGGAGCAACTAGAAGAAGATACCTCCTTCTTTATTTGTATTTTCTTCTTTAGAAGAAGATGCCTAGAGATAATCACTGATGCAATAGTTCATCAGGGATGTGGGGTAGGGAAGATAGGAAGAGTGAGGAAATTTGGGGAGCAAACAGTGAATGCAGGAGAGGGGAAGAAGCAGTAAAATTGATTGTGATGATGTTATACAACTCATTTTAAAGGAGATTTAACCATGGAAGTGTATGATATGTAAATACTATATCAAGAAAATCGCTTTTAATAAAAAGAAAGCAAAGAAAAGAAACTTGATCAAAGTTACCATGGGGAAAGGGGAAAGAGGTGTTTGGTAGGGGACATTGAGTTTAAGTCAATGGTGGTAGAATAATTTGAAAAATGATATCCATAATGGTTGTACAACAAAAAGAGTATAATCAATGGCACTGACTTATACCCAGAGAAGTTTTGGAATCAGAGAATATTTTCCTTTGTATATTTTTTCCATAATTAGAAAAAAAGCATTACATGAATAACAATGAATATAAGAAGAAAATGTTCCAGAATTGAAAACGATGACAAGTATATAACTCTTCTTGATAGGATTGAATTATTGAATTGGATGACAAGTGGATGAAGTACTAATAACGCTACTAAAAAAAAATAATAAAAAGACACTTCCTGGGGAAACTTGGAAACTTCTTGGATAAATTGGCTACAGCAAGAGAGGCTTCCATCAGCCAGTTCATTTCTTGGATACATTTTCTTTAAGCATTATATTTCCAGTTTGGTGAAAACAGGCCTGGCGCTGATATTAAATGCAGAAGGACCTCTTCAGTTTAAGGTTTGTTTACACTAAGTGCCGGTTTTCCTGTGAAGATGAGCGGGAGTTTGAAATCACTGCTATTTCCCCCTGAAAGCAGAATATCCATCTCCTCCCCCACTGAGTAGTTTTACCTGTCTGGTGATGTCTCTCTTTCCTCTAGATCCCAGGGCAGGATTGTGTTCCGTGCCTGCATTTGGAAGCTTTTCTGGATTTTCTTTTTCTACAATTTTCATTTTATTTTTGCCTTTAACTCCCCATGCATTTTAAAATGGTAGTAGCAAAAAAAAAAAGGTAGGAGCAGAAATAACACGTGCAAAGGAGCCAGAGGCACTATTCGTCTGGTTATGCTTGAACCACTGTTATGGGGAGAGATTATGATTATACTTCCTTGTAGCTAATTCAACCACCCCCTCCCTGCAGAGCTCTGCAAACTCTTTAATTTGATTTGATGGTTAGGACAGTAAATCTAGTCTGATTGCCCACTTCCTACGCTCAGAGCTACTGCTGGCAGAGAATCCTGGCTGCCTTTCCATGAAGTGGATTCTAATCAGACCCAAGGGCACAGGGCAGAGCTTACATTGCAGCTCCCTCTCCTTCTGGGGAACACCCAGGGTTCCATTGGCCCTTATGGTGTCGACCTTCATTCTAATCTACATTCATCCTTCTCTCCCGATCTTTTATCCGGGCTTGCCAGAGACACATACTTCCTATTTCTTCTGTTTTCTTTCCATCTATAAAGGTGTGTTGAACACTTATTCTGGGTCAGAATCTCTGGATGGTGCAAGTATTTATTCACTCCGCTGCTGATAGAAAGACTGGATGTTCAAGTCCACATGGAACCTTGAAAGAAAAGTCTTGGAAGAAAGGAAAACATTCTGAAAATTTAGTCACTGAAAACACTGAGGGTATTTGTATATAGAATAAAGCACATGGGGGGGGGGGCACAGTTTTAAATACTTCTTAGACATAATCACATAACCAAACACCTCCTAGAATTGGATTTCTGGTTTTAAAAGATTAGAACCATAGTTTCGTGGGGCATCTCTGTCAGTTGACATAGGATCACTCATAAAGTTGTGTTCTACATGCAGGGTGGTGAGTGGTGTCTGGGGGGGTCTTAAAAGGTGGTGAAGACTTTGGCAAGCAGCCAATTATTAGTCTCTATTCATCCAGAGCATAGAGAAGGTTGGAGACCAAAGACTCAAAGAAGAAACTTGTTTATAGGAGAAAAAGTATCCATGGCCAAGTCTCCGATAAACTCATTGACGGGAGAAAAAGACCATGAAACGTGGTCTTGCCTACTTTGAGACCCAAAGAATGAAACAGTGCCCACTGACCAGTCTAAGCAGCCCGACCATAAATGGGCACATCAAATGGGTGAAAAATAGCTTCAAATCCCTAAAAAATAAAAACCACACACATACACACACACACATCTTTTGCACTTTTTGAGACTGGAGGACACCCTTGAATGGCCTGAGCTCACCTTGAACTTGCCTTGAGGTACTCTTTAAACCTTGAACAGAAACTCACCCATGAGATCACCTTGAATCAAATTAACAAATTGTTTCACAAACTAATGAATGTCATCCATAAACATTGTTCTCCCTTTTAAAAAGCCACCTATAGGAGATCAGATGGTCAACAATTATTTATTGAATAGCAACAAATGATGAGGATGTAAGAGGGTGGGGAAATTAGATTAATAAAAATGGAGCAAGCAGCCTGGAACTAATGAGAATATCCAGGTATTGTAATGAATGTAACCAATGTCACAGAACGACTTGTGGGGACATTGTTGAGCGGGAACCTAAACGGCTTTGTAAACCTTCACCAAAATACAAAGTTCCATTTTCTTTAAAAAATGGACCCTGACAACTAGGAATGCTGTGGGTTGGTGGCGACTCAAGGACAGCTAATTATTGGTTTTAATATTTCACTGTGAACACAGATGCAAATGTATCACATCTGTCCACTGTCCTCCTGATATTTGCACTCTTGTGGAGAAAACAAAGCAGTAAAAGAAAACTAAATAAATGGGATAACTACAAGTTGTAGTGGATGATATTCAGGAACTAAACCAGTGGCTAAGTTATGACAGTGAAAGCCAGGCCTGAATTGGTTAAGGTACGGGTCACTGGAGGGAGGGGCACAAGAGTGGCAAGAGTCAAATATGTAGTCTGGTTGTGGGAAAGTGTTCCCATGTGGGAAGCTATTTGCATATTGACCTTCCTGATGAATCTACTATTCCCTGACTCAATTTATCTATTGCTCATTGAACCTTTCTCTGAATTGTTCTAATCAGTTCCAGTCACCAGACCCTACCAAACTCTGAAAGGGGACTTGCCTCCTATGCTTTCCCTTGGCAGGTAAAATCTGATCCCCTTAAGCTAGTCCCAGTTCTGCTCCTATGGGGAATAACTGATTAAAATTTTGTGCTTAAAATAATTTTGCTGCTATAATTTTTAGTAAAATAATCTGCTAGTGTTATTAAAACATGTATAAACCCACTCTGATTTTCCTATGTCTATAAAATAAAATAATCAAAGTTGTACATAGTTTCAGTAACTTACTTTATTCTGCTTAATAATATATTTCCATTCCTCCTTCTCTCCTAACTCTGCCTTCAGGTAAATGCTGCCTTTTTATGTTCAAGGATTGATTACTCTAACATGAGATAAGTCCAGTTCCAGATCAGAAGGGTAACTAAGAGCCACGGTCTTGGGGGATCCCGCCAGCCTCTCTGGAACCAATAAGCCTTGTCTATTTTATGACTTTGATGTCTGTTCCACAGTTGCCTCCCATTCTCTCCAGGAAATCCTCGTGCAATCCTTTTCAAAGTAGCTGTTAGTGGTAGCCGGGCATATTCTAGTTCTTCTGGTCTCAGGCTTGTGGAGACGGATGCTGGTATGGTCCATTATTCCACTAGACTAATTACTTCCATATGTTTTTCGATTTTAATCAGTCTTTTTCTCTCTGGAGAGGAAGAAATCCGTATGTATTCGCACCTTAGATGGCTGCTCATGAGCACTTGAGAGCCCGGGCTCTACTAACCTAAGTAGACTGTAGAATATATTCTTTGTGAATTGTGTTATGCAAATCGAACTTGAAGATTCCCACAACTATGGTCCTGACCCCCAGACTCAGTAACTGATTCCCTTCAGGGGATGATACACACACACACACATCATATACATACATACATACATACATACATACATATATCTACATATACACATATATAATTATTAATAATATAGAAAGCAGCAAAAATGCAGTTTTTTTTCTTCCCAATTCAGAGTTTCTGCATATATAATTAAGTGACCCTCATCCTCCTTTTCTAAGTTGCTTTTCCCCATTGGCATAAACTCACTACCCTCTAAGGCTCCTTATCTAATCTCTCAAGTTGCTGTTGTCCGTTTGATCCTGTACATATAGACGTTAAAAGAGGATAATTATCTAGTAGAAACGCTTTACTGGTTAAGCTAAATGCTTATTTCTGGTTTTAAGAAAACTCCAGGGTATATTTCTGTTTTAGGTTTAAATATTATGTCAGGGCAATAGTATAGTTTTGGTTTAAGGTTTAAAGATGATGTCAAGGGCATCAACTCTCCAGGGCTCCCAAATGTCTAGAATCCATGAGCATTTTCATTTTCCCTCTTTTCAATCCACATTCTTCTGGAGCATGTTTGATCAAAAGGTTTGGTACTGGAAACCAAGCTCACCAAGTTCTTCTAGTCTTGTGGCAAAATAAGTAGCTGTTTGTGGAGGCAGTTGATCACACATTCCGTTTCTTCCTCCTTTTCCTAACTCTCCATCTTCCTCTGTGGCTCTAGATAAGTAGAGACATATTGTGCTTAAGATGGCCACTTGTAAGCTTATACGTCTATAAAGAACGAGGACAATGAACATGAAAATGTTTGGCTGGCCATCAGCAGCTGCAGCAGCTACTCCTTTTTGTGTTTATGTGCTTGTAAATGTATCTATCAACTCAACCCTAGGAATGCATTTTTAAAGTATGTAAATGTTTACAGGTGTACAACTCATTGACTGCATTACAATATTCGGCTGTTGAACCCTACTCTTAACACAAATTTATGTTTTATCATTCTAACTCCAAGAATCTAGAGCTCAAGTGTACAACTGACTTCTCTGTCAGGGAATTCTAAAGTGGAATCACAATGAAAATTGGGGGGGGGGGGAATCCTGAGAATTTACAATTAGTTCCTTAAGGACAGAGAGAGAAATACTAAATTAAAGAGGATGCTAGGTCTTTGAGTCGGATGCCTGGACAGAAATAGTGGACTGTGACTAAGGAACACATTGAAAAGCTTACATATTAGTCAAGAATGCTGACCTGACTTTATTTAGAGGGGGATTAAAGTTGGAGAGGTCAAACTGCGGTGGGTCCCCGGGAAATGAAAGTAGAAGTGGGAATGGTAGAATCACCGTGGAAATAGGAGGAGGGTAGGAAAGAAGGAAAAAGCTTTATATATATGATCTTTTGAAGATCAGCTCCAAACAAGGGAATGAGAATTAAATATAACTGGGGAAATTAAAAGGTCTCTAGGAGTGAGGGTTAAAGATTATATCTGACAATGAAAATTTGATAACTGATGAAAGGAGACTTGCAATACTGAGCAACAGGGGTGGGACTTTCATTGTGATGGGTTAACAGGGAGTGGGTGCTGAGGAAGTGGAGGCAGAGCAAGCACAGGTGGAAGGAAGTTGAGAGAGCTCATGTTGACTCGAATGCAGTGAGTAGGAGTTTGACTCAGGAGACACCTAGCCATGGTATTAGCAGGACGAGGGGTCATCTACTCAGAGGGTTGTGCTTTGTGTCTGACTTGTGGCTGTGCGCATTTATATAAGACTTTCCGTTTCCACAAATCCTATATATATTTGTTTATTGCCTGCTTTGCTCCAGAAAGGGTGTCAGTTGACTCTACTGAATAAATCTCATTTATATGTTTATACTTCCAACCTTATTTTCCAGGTTAGTACAGAATTATTTACATATTACAAGCCTTACTGGTTGTTGAGCTCCCATGCTGCACAGCTTTGCTCTCTTTAACCCCTAACACTGACCTCATCGAGATTCCACCAGAAGTCTATGTGCTGGCCTGAGGATGTATATAAAGGACATTACCCATTACTAACAAGCCCAGTCCAACTCTCAGGGGCAACCTTATAGGACAGAGAACTGCTCCATAGGGTTTCTAGTCTTCATGAGAACAAAGAGGACACCCAATGTACATCATAAGCCTTTAAGGTAAACTCCAGCTCTTTAGGGCTCTTTTATGTATAGGCTTCCAGATCCCCCATGTAGAATGTCTTTCAAGTCTGTTGGGGCAGCTTGAATGAGGCTTATAAATGCCCAAACTCAAGAAGTTGCTAAGAGCTCATTTTCATGGTAATGAGAAATTTGTTTTGTCTAGTCAAACTTTACTTCCTACCTAGTCCTAGTTTTCAAATGTGCAAGCACAGCCTTAGAGATAGCAAACTACTTGTTCAATGTCACACATAGAGTGGTCGAGAGCAAACATTCAGATCTGCACTGTGCACTAAAGTTGGTGGTGCAAAAATTGAAGAATTCTACCGGTGTCTTCAGTCTGATATTTCTCAAACATGCAAATGATATGCATTGATAACTGTTGGCAATTGGAATGCAAAGGTTGGAAACAAAGAGGAAGGCACAGCAGTTAAACAATATGGTGTTGGTGATAAAAAGGAAGCGGGCATCACATGACAGAATTTTGCAAAACTTGAAAATTGCAAATACCTTTTGTCAACAGCATAAAAGGAAATATTTTACAGGTAAAATCTCCAGCTGCAATACATACGAAATCAAATTGATCACATCTATGGGAAGAGAACATAGAGAAGCTCAATAGCAGCAGCTAAAACCAGGTCATGGCCTGACTCTGGAACAGACCATCAATTGCTCATGTGTAAGCAAAGGTTGAAAATGAAAACAAGTTCACAAGAGATCAATTTGGCCTAGAGTATATCCCATCCAAATTTCTCAAAAATTTCAGGAACAGATTTGATGCATTAAACACTATTGCTTGATGAACTATGGGATGACATCAAGAACATCATATGTGAAGAAACAAATGGTCACTAAAAAGACAGGCAAGAAAGAAAATATCAAAGTAGATATCAGAATAGACTTAAACTTGCTCTTGATCATAGTGTACCTAAGGCAAATGGAAGAAATGATGAAGTAAAAGAGTTGAACAGAAAATTCAAGGGGCAGCTGGAAAAGACAATATAAATTACCATAATGAAATATGCAAATACTTAGAGTTAGCAAGCCAGAAAGGAAGAACATCTTCAGCATATCTTAAACTTAAAGAAAAAAGAATTCAAGCCTCTAGTGCCAGATTCAGAAATGTGGTAGGGAGGGGTGTGTACAAAATATTGAATAATACAGAAAGCATCAAAAGAAGATGGAAAGAATACAGAGTATCAAAAAGAACTAGTCAACATTCCACCATTTCAAGAGGTGGTATATGAGTAAAAACCAGTTGTACTAAGAAAGGCCTAGCTGCACTAGAAATGCTATCCAAAAACAAGGCTACAGGAATTCAACTTGAATACTCATTGACATGTGAACCAGCTTATGAAGCACTGGAAGCACTTCCTTGACCATGGTAGGAAATGGGAAGACAGTTACCTGGCCAATGGACTTGAAGAGATCCATAATCGTTTCCATTCTCAAAAGTCAACCCATCAGAATGCTTAGATTACATGAGCAGAACAATACCATTGATAACACTTGCAAGTAAACTTTTACTGAAAAGCACCCAACAGTACCTAGACAGAAAGCTGCCAGAGGTTCAGGCTGATTCTGAAGAGAATGTGGGAAAATGATATCATTGCTGATGTCAGGTGAATCTTGGCTGGAAGTATAGAATGCCAGAAAGATGTTTACTTGAGTTTCATTGACTACGTAAAGGCATTTGACTGGGTTGATGACAATAATGTATAGATAACCTTAAGAGTAATGGGTATTCCAGAACACTTCATTGTACTCGTATGGAACTTGTACGTGGATCAGGAGGCAGTAGTGAGAAGAGAACAAGGGATAGTGCATGGTTCACAATCAGGAAAGATGTGTCAGGATTGTATTCTCTCACCATACTTACTCAACCTATCTGCTGAGCAAATAGAGAAGCTGTGTTATATGAACAGGCGTACATATTAGAGAAGCTGTGTTATATGAACAGGCGTACATATTAGAGAAGCTGTGTTATATGAACAGGCATACATCAGAATTGGAGGAAGGCTTGCTGACAGTAAGGACCAGAAGCACTTGCTGATGAAGATCAAGATCACAGCTTCCAGTATGGATTAAGACTCAATTAAGGCCCAACTCCTCAGTTAGACCAATAGGTAACATGAGAAATAGAGAAGAGAACGAAGTTATCAAGAATTTTGTCTTTCAAATGATGATGGCAACAGATGTACAAATGGGTTTGGCACAAGGGATGGAGTATGGATTGTGAACAGAATTGTAGGAGCCCCCAATAGAATGATTGTTAAACACTTGTCTTTCTTGAATATGCAATCAATGCTCATGCAAGCGGCAGTAAGAATTCACACGGCAGATTGCACTGGGTCCAGGTGCTGCACAGCCTGTGTTAAAGGGTGGCGCTTCCGTCTCTCACAGACAGGGTTGCTAGAAGTCTGAACCTGCTGATGGTAGCCAGCAACAAACACACCTGTGTACTTTCCAAAGAATCCCATGGTCTTGCAAAATAGCTCTACCTATCTTGAAATAATAGAAGACACCAAAATACTACACATATCTAATACAACCTAAATTAATAGTACATTCTTATGAAAAATGTAAGGAAATTCTGTACATTTCAAGAAACAACGTTTAATTGGCAGGAACAAAGGCGCTCAGGGAGTGAGAGTGAAAAGTTACTGTCCTCGTCTCAAGCCCTCTCCTGGATGCTGCTGTTATTTCCTTCTTTCTCTTTTCTTCCAGATTCATGCAAACCAGTAGTGAAGCTTTGATGGCTTCCAGGAAGCTTTTAAGACCCTAGATACTTATTATACTAAGAGGTAGAACATAAAGTTCACGAATTTTTTTTATGTCCCGTGACTAGATTGCTTCATGAGATCATCGCCCTAACTCCACAAACCAAGAGAACTAATCCTATGAAGTGATGAGTTATGGCTAATTATCTGCATCTGTAGCCCACTTGCCATTTTTTGGTTGGTGTTGTGAAACCATACAGAACCTAGCATTTGCCCCGTCATCCCTTTTTCCATGACCTTAGTTATGTCAGTCATACTGTAACAATTTCACTCATACCCAGCACCATCTTTCCTATTTCTATCAGTCAAAAGTGACTATTACCTAGAGTACTTCTCCTCTTCCTCCAACCCCCAGGAACCCATTAATGAACACACAAAAACAACATACAGACACATATTTTTTTGTATTTGCCTGGTTAGGTTATTTCAAAAAATTAGACCATACAATATGTGTGGCTTTTTAAAGATTTGTTTTGCTTGACATGACACCGTTTGGAAAACTCTTCTCTTTATCACTGAGTATCTTCCATTGTGTGAATGTGTATCATATTTTACTTCTTCGTTCACCTGTTGGTAGGCACTTAGTTCGTTTCTATCCTTCGGTGTTGTAGATAGTGCTGCAGTGAACATAAGTGTGCATCCATAATTTTTCAATGGCTGATTTTCCAGAGGTTGATTGCCAGGGCTTTTTCTAAGTTCCTCTGGATAGACCAGCAAGCTTTCAGTTGGCAACTAGAATGTGTTACATTTGCACTACTCAAGAATTTCTCACTTCCTGAAGACAACCTTACACTAAGCCACACTCCCTGTCACCGAGTCCATTCGGACTCAGTGACTCTATGGGACAGGTTAGAGCTGCCCCTAGGGGATTCCAATACTTTCACTCTGGATAGGAGTAGACAATCTCGTCTTTCTCCTGTGGAGCAGCTCGTGGTTTCAAACTGATGGCCTTGTCACTAGCAGCCCCCAAATAACCCACTATGCCACCAGGGTTTCTGGAGGGCAACTACTTTTATTTTTTGCTTTGTGGTTTTTTTTTCCAGTTTTATTGGCATATACTTCACCTATCATACAACTTAATCACTCCATTATATTAAAAAGATGTGTATAATAATCACCACAATTTCAGAACATTTTCTTCTTGTCCTATTTTTGCTCCCCATTTCCCCCCATTATTCTCTACTATGCCACAGGTAATTACAAAGCCAGTTACTCCCTCTATAGATCTCTCTCTTGTATTTCACATTACAGAAATGCATACAGAACATAGGCAGGAAGCAAGCAAACAAACAAAACTAGCAACAATGTCTAGACAAATCTTAGTTAAATTTCAAGCAAAAAGAGAGTAGATAATATTAAAAACTGAAACATCAAAATAGGTTAAAAAAGAGATCAAATGATAAGATATTACATCTTCATCCAACTGCCATATCTACTCAAGTATAAGCCGAGTTTTTCAGCACATTTTATATGCAGCTTTGTGGTAAAATCAGGTTCCTCAGCTGATATTCGGATCAGTTTATACTGGAGTATGTAGGTATATCTGCCAACAACAGAACAATATTGCATGGTTTAAAATCAGGAGAATATGCGTCAGGGTTGTATCTTCTGACCACGTTTATTCAAAGTGTATACTCAGCAAATAATCAGAGAAGCTGAAGATGAATATGACATCAGGTTTGGAGGAAGGCTCGTGAACAACCTGCAATATGCAGATGACACTCCTTGCTTGCTGAAAGCGAGGAGGACTTAAAGCACTTGCTGACGCAGATCAAGAATTGCATCCTTCAGTATGTGAAGAAGACCAAAATTCCCACAACTGTAGCAATAGGTAACATCATGATAAATGGAGAAAAGATTGAAATTGTCAAGGATTTTGCCTTGCTTGAATCTACAATCGAGGCTCATGGAAGCAGCAGTCATGAGATCAAAAGATGCATGAAGTTAGGTGAATCTGCTGCATGACCTCTTAAGAGTATTGAAAGGCAAGGATGTTACTTACTTTAAGGACTAAGGTGCACCTGACTCAAGCCATGGTATTTTCAATGACCTCATATGCATGTGAAAGTTGAATATTGAATAAGGAAGGCCAAAGAAGATGCATTTGAATTGCGGTGTTGCTGAAGGATATTGGAAACCCTTTGGACTGCTAAAAGGACAAGCCAATCTTTCTGGGAAAAGTACAGCCAGAGTGCTCCTGAGAGGCAAGGATGGTAAGGTTTCACCTTTCATACTTTGTACATGTTATCTGCAGAGACCAGTCCCTGGCAAAGGTACATCATGCATGGTAATGTTGAGGGGCAGTGGGAAAGAGGACGACTCTGAATGAGATGGGTCCAAATCCATTAAATAGATCCTATGTAATGAGGCAGGATGACTATCAAGGAGACAGAGCTTGAAAGCCTAGATATGGATATTGAATCAGTGATTTCCAAGAAAGTCTGATTTTCTTGGGTATCAAGTTGGGCATCCCAAGATGAGTAAGAAAAGTTAAGGCAGTGTCCAGGCACGTTGGTAAGGAATAGAGCAGCTCAGTCATAAGGGTAGGTTTAGGCTTCACATGAGAGGATATAGGGGGATCCACATCTACAATGACTCAGCGAAAGAAGCAATGAGGCAAAGAAACTGGAGCTATGGTGGAAATGAAATGAGGGGTGTAGTCAAGATTTAAGTTTTACCTTGCTGGATTTCAGAAATGAAGCAGCTGCTCCCGAGGATTTCAGGCTAGAGAAAGGTAAATTCATTGCTAGCAGTAGTTAGTTTTTTGTTTCACCTTTTCTTTCCTACTTTCATCTCGGAACCTCAAGAGCTTCTCATCAGACACACAATTTGGGACCTAGAAGAAGCTAGGGAATATGGATGATAGGCAGGGGGGCAGGGGGGAAGTCCTACCCTTTTCAGTTTTTCCAAGGAAGCTGTCTCTACCAGCAGGCTTCTGTTCAACGTGCTTCTGGAGAGGAACCAAGTCTCCTTTAGGCCCCTTCAATTCATGGGAAGGAGAATTTCACTTTAAGGACACACATGTTCTCATAAGAATGCAAAGAAATGAACAGCTGGACTTTCCATGACAGTTCTACAAGCTAGACTCGATGCCTATTCTACAGTCCCTGTTATTCTCTAGCCCATGAATACAGGAACTCATGCACCCACAAGTCAGCTCTTGTCTCTCTTCTGCTTCCCATGAACTGACCCTTTCTTAATTCCCAGAGAGGGATCACAAAAAACAAAGCATCACTACTTCATTTAGCAGGAGCATGTTGGAAATCACTCTTTGTGAGAAACTATTGTTACGGGTTTAATACATTGCTGTACTAGCATCCCCAATGATCCTAAAAGGTAAATCTCGTCCAACATAGTTATGTGGAAGGCAAGGAGGGGACAAGGTTTTAATGTATGGAAGTTAAGGGACTTGGGGCCTCCTAAAATTGTGTACAAAAGATTGTGTGGATGGAGATGAGGACCTTTTCGGGGGGGGGGGGCGGGGGAAAGGATATCCATCATTTTAATCACACTTTCAAACTGTTCTAGGCCTAAAGATAGTTAAAACCACTTGTTATTCATGTTTTCTGTATGCTCACAAAACACATCATCAAATTCTATGATGTTCTTAAAACATGTATATGTAAATAATCATATGTACACCATTCAATACGACTTTTCTAGTGTTGCTTATCTAATGCATTTAGTTACTTATAAGTCATTTATAATGTGAAGTAAAAGAGATTTTTCAAATTTTAAATAGAAATATATATGCATCCAATTTTCACTAACCATTAACTTTAGGTCATTAGAAAGTTATTCTGACCTTTAAAATGGATAATAAGAGGCATGTGACATAGGTCACAAATAACTTGCCTAAACTGACTGTGCACTTGACCTCTGTGCTAATGGAATTTAATATGAATCATAGATCCGTAGATTAGCAACATGTAAGCATGTCACTAAAGAAGCTCTCTAAGTTTCCAATTAACTTGACAAGAACCTAAATTTGTTATATAATTCTCACCTGCCCACTCGCCTCTGTCATTAACTCTACTCTGACTCACAGCAACCCCTGCGGGACAGAGCAGAACTCCAAGCCTTTCTGAGATGGTCGAGCTTTGCAGAAGTTCACAACCTCATCTGTCTCCCATGGAGGAGCTGGTGGGTTTGAACCACCAATGCTGGCTCTTAACCACCCAATGCTTAGCCCACTGTGCAACCACGGTTGCTGAATATTCAAATATACAGGGAAAGCAAGTTAGCCTTCACACATTAACAAAATCCAACAATTCACTAAGGAGAATAAAGCATACCAATCATAGTTAAACACGACAGAACACCTGGTATATAAGCACATAGATTTCCTTTCATTTTCAATTTTTAAAAAAGGCAAAAGCAAACTATATCTCTAATTCTTCATCCGATACTGAAAAGTCTGCGGCTAACATGCCTGCCATAACCAGCGGTGAATCTTAGCTCAGAAACTCCTTCTCTAAAGGAAGAGCGCCAGTCAGCTTTCTCCCCATGGGGCACTCATTACAAGTAAAACCTTAAACAGATTTAGACTCTAATATCTAAAGTAACTCTGTAGCTATTAATTCTGATTCTCCAATCATCTGTATTTTGAAGTCTTATTTGAATGCTTTTCCATGGCCGCCTTGCAATGAACTAAGCAAGTGTCGGGGTGACAAACCTTAACATCCCTTTAGTCACGCCTACCAAGATCCTCCCAAGACACAGCCTGAAGCAGGAAAGCAGCTTCTCTCTGTGATTCAAATACAAGTTGTTTCCTTTCTTTCCTGATTTCAAAAGCAATCAGGGCTTTTCTGGGGGTGGGCCGGGAAGAAGGTCAAATGATGCTAAAGGAGAAAGCAGAATGAAAAAGTATGTATATTTCTACTTTGCAAAAATGGATATTAATTAAATGTCCACCATGTGTTATTCACATACAGCTAGAGGTAAGTCACCCGGTAAACTTGCTCAGGGCAGCAACGCACACGGGGACACCAAGTGTCCCAGCAAAGGGACCACAGATACTTAACCAGCCAGGACACAGGGAAAGTGAGAGCCCTCATGGAAGGGAACTGATGGGGCACTAAATGAAATTGATACCGTTTATAAATTTTGCACATGAGAGCGATGCCATTTTGATTTTGGACCTATAGGGTCTTGCCTTACATTTAGTTCTGTCTTGTTGACCCAATAAAAACACAGCTACAATGCTATACTCAGTTCCTGACATACCTGGTCCTATGCGAAGTGAATCAAAATGTGTCTTCGGATTGAATATGTTCTTTTATTTATATCATGCTCCTGAAAACCACTCTCCTCGCTCGTGGGTGTCAGCAGTAGCCCAATGAACTGAGGACACCACAGCAAAGGAAGCAAAGGGGGTGAGGAGTGGTTGTAATTTTTTCCAAAAATGAAAAGCATTCGTGGAGATCTGTGAAGGGTCCAGAGATAAGCAATGTATGACAACGAAAAAGAATGTCCTTCTTGAGCATGTCCATCATTTACTTGTTTTTTCCCCTCTAATGTTTCTGAGATGCTGAACTACTTGATAATCAGTATTTGGTAGTATTTGTGTTGCTGTGTTTCTAAACTTTACAAACCCCCCTCTTGTATTATGTAAATGCCCCGCTAATGATGGGTAAAATGCAAGAATGGGGTAGTTGAGAAGGTCAAGTTAGAGACCTCTTCTCTTCTTCAAAGGAGAATCTGTTAGGGTCTGGGCCAAGGTTGTGGGAGCAGGAAAGTTGAAGTGACCATACACTTGAGAATGTAGAATTACTTACAAATGGTGCCCTTGATGATCTGTTGAAAGGTAGCAAGGTAGCTGTGTTAGTCTGGGTACTTTAGAGAAACAAATCCACGAAACTTATGTATAAAAAAATTTTTATATAAAGGGTAAGTGCACATCAAGAAAACATCCCAACCCAGTGCTGCCCAAGCCCACAAGTACATTAACCCTTATGTCCAACGCCAATACACAAAACTCACGCAATGACGCTGACTGCAGGAGGAAAGCCGAATCAATGAATATTTAAGCATCTCAGCGCTGACAGGGGTCTCCACACGAGTGCTCCAGCACCCGGGGCTGCATTCGGGCAGGTCCATGCAGCTTCTCCTCTGAGATGTCTTGCAGGAAGTGACCCTGGCAAGCTAAAGCAAGGAACTGGCTAAGGCAGCTGCACCCTGATGCAACCATCACAAAGCAAGAGAACTAGAAAGGCAAGGCTCACCTAGCCATTTATCCCTCCACCCTTCAATTAACCTCACATGTGTTTATGGCCAGGTTGGCACAATAAACTAACTACCTCAGTAGAAGTGTGGTTTTTGAGTGGCCCTGAGTTTTGTCTGGGTTCTAGGCTCTAAGCGATTATAAAGTCTTGGCAGGGTGCTCTCAGGTGGGAGAGAATATGTCTAGGTCCCCACAAGAGTACAAGTTCAAAATTAGGAATGCAGAGACAGCATGTAGACAGAATTGGGCTACCAGGTCTGGGCTGGCAAGGACACAGCAAGATGGCCTGGTACTAAGGGGCAGCTGGACTCCGAGAACTTTTCATCTGCTTCTAATGAAAGCCAAGACTGGAGGAGGCCTAGGTCTGTAAGGAGAGGAGAATTAAAGAAATAACAACAGGGAAGGACCCAAGTAGGTTTGGAGAGGGAGCTAGGAAACACTGTGAGGAGTGTGGGGTTCAGCCTAGGACCCTGAGTCACACAACCACACAGGTGCGCTGGGGTGAAGTGCGGAGAACCCTCATGACCACACCTCCCATTTGATTTAGCTCCCAAGGAGATTTTGGCAAGGTTTGAGCAGGTAAAACCCAAAACCAGGCTCACTGCTATCAAACTGATAATGATCCATAGCGAACCTCTCCCTCCATGAGTATCTGAGACTGTACTTCTTTAGAAAGCCCTATCTCCCACAGAGTGGCTGGAAGTTTCGAACTGCCGACTTTGCAGATCACAGCCCAACACATAGCCCCTGCATCCCCAGGGTTCCTTTGAGCAGGTAAGGCTCAAAGCAAAAGCAATGTTTTAGCAAGATTTACATCTTTGTCTAGGGAGAGTGGAGTACAAGAGTTTAAAACCCAGTGGGGAGGGTGATAATTAGGCCTAAAGACATTGCTGTGTTTTCCTCTGAACTAGAATCTGACAGGGAAAGCCAAAAACTGCCTCTCTGACTTCTCTGGAGCCCCCAGTGCCTAGCCCCTGCTCTCTGTGATGTGCACTTTGGCCAAATTGAATGTATACAAGGCAGCTATAAAAGATAACGGATATCGCCATTGTGTGCAGAATTCCCAGTTACTATCCATCATTCGGAATGCTTAATGCATATGACCCTCACACCCAGGCTGGGAGGCTAGTGCGTTTATAATCAAGCCCCGTTGAATGACAAGAAACTATGCAAATTACCCAGAAAGTATCAGAACCTGGATTTGAACCCTTGTTGACTGGGACTGAGCTTATCATTGTGTGTCCCTGCCTGGAGGAGACACGACTGGGAGACAGTACATATGGGTCTTCAGAGTGGTGCCTGTAAAAGAGAGAAAATGTCTTGCCGTCCCTTGGGGGTGAGACAACAGGTGAGACAGCAGGTTGTACAACAGGTGTGCAACAGGTCTGCCTACAAGCAGAGAAAAGGGGAGGCAATGCAATGCACCCCTTTCCTATATGTTCACCCTTCATACACATGATGACACAGAGTAAGCTATCTCACCTCTTAGGAATCAGGTATGGAGGTACCGAGAAAGTTAGAAGCAGTTACTACTTCTTCAACTAGATGATTCTTTAAGTCCAAGGTGTTGACTTCATTGAACTTTGAACTCTGGAAATAAATGGTGTTAGAACCATCATTTCTATGGATCTTCCAATACCCCACACTTTCTTTCTTTCTCTCTCTCTCTCTCTCTCTCTCTCTCTCTCTCTCTCTCTCTCTCTCTCTCTCACACACACACACACACACACACACACACACACACACACACACATGCTCTCTCTCTTTTTTTCTTTCTTTCTTCCCAGGAGAGTTGAATGACCTGCACATACCTCTAAAGTAGCTGTCCTCTTCCTCTCTCAGCAACATACAAACTCTTCCATGGTTGAAATAAAAGCCCAGGCTAGAATGCAGAAGCAGTGGCCACAGTGTTGGAGGTGGGAGCGTGACCTCGCATTGGCCTCTCAAACCAATCACTGAAGATGACACGTCTCCTCCTTCTCATCGACGCTACTTACATCACAATAACAAGTCCACATAGAATTAGAACAATGACCCTGCCAGCGCTTTCGCTCTATCTCGCCACTTTAATTAAGAAATTCCTTTAGACAGAACTGTGGCACTTAGCAGCACCAACAAGGAGGGGACACAATTTACATAGCCAGCCCTTCACACTTGCCACTCTCCTCTTTAGGGAGTTCATGTTCCTAAGGAGAGTGAAGCAGCTGATCTAAACACTGGTAATTAGGTTATCTATACAGAGGAGGTGGGGGACTTCTGAGACACATAAACTGTCAATGAAGACAAAGAGCCTTTGTTCTTTGTAATATGACTCTAGAATGTGGTTATTATTTTTGCTGAATTCCACAAATAGCCTCCTTGAGGAATTGACTCTCGACAGGACCACTTAGTAAAATTTAAAACACCCTTATGTATTTACCGGAGACTGAGAACCCACCCGCACCTGTTTTGAAGCAGCACATGTGAACCATGTTTTCCATTCACTTCCCTCTGCCTACAGCCTTTCTCCGCTGTGGAGGAGCCGTGCTGAGCTCCCATGCCAGGGCCGGATGACCCAGTAAACAAGGTAACATGGCACCCTGTGCTTCCCTTGCGTTCAGAGTACTCCATTCCTATCGAAGACTGTAACTCTCATAGAGGCTTTGATTCTGTAGGAAGGCGCTGTCATTGGGAGACAGACGCCAGCCATACCTAGAAGTAGAGTCTTTGAAATGGTGGGGAAAATGCAAATTGGATACAGATTAGTAAGTAAACACAAGTAAATCCATATTTATCTTACTTGCTTACTGAGGCACGCAACGTTGCCCGCCATGGCCAGGCCCTCACTGAATTCTAGGATTAGACTGCAGCCCTCTGGTCAAGACAGAAGGGTGCTGGCACTGGCTGCCTCCCTTCTCGTTTTGAATCCCCCTTCTCACGTCACTAGAAGTTGACTCTGCACACACACAGCTTTATCCCCGGCACAATTGTACACACTCAGCTTCTTTTAATCTTTCTACATACGGTGGCTTTTCCTGCACGTACAGGCTTGGCAATAACTTACTAGGGCTCGCTTCTTTTCCCATCAATTTGTCATTATTCAGCATATCTAGCTCAGCATGTTTTGGACTTCTAGCTTTTGTCCTGCTCCTTAGCATTGTCAACCAATTTGGATCTCAATTCCCTCAGAACCCAAGTTCTCCTGGTTGTTTAATCTCTCCTTGCAAGGACTCCCTAGTTGAAATCCTTCCTAATCCTCCACCCACTGAGTGAGCGTCCTTAGAAATGCATCATTTGTGGACCTGGTTAGTTTATCACTAAAGGACAACTACTGACTGAGACAAAAACTGTGCGAGGATAAAAACCAAGACAAAAGACTTGCGTACCCAATGCAAATGATTTTGGAGGTTCCCAAGGGAGGGAAGGCACAGATGGGCAGATGAACCCACAGACTCAAAGGTTGAAGCACAGGCTTTGGGGTAAAGGAGGATAGAGGGTCATGAGAGCAAGAAGAGATATCGAGGAAGGGAGGTGGTGGCCTGGAGGACAGGGGGTGGGGGAGCTGATGAGTGGTTGCTGAACTGATCATCTGAAAAGTGAGCCCCTCGCCTTTTACACAATAAACAGTCATTTCAAAAAACACTCGAAGAACATAACCAAAAGTTGACTATCGATTCTTGGATGCCTTTTTCTTACCTGACCTTTGAAATAAGATATCAATTTATGTGTTCGATTATCTAACTAAAAATAAATAAAAGTAGGGATGGACTAAGTAGCATTTGCTTTAAATATGTGATTATTAAATTGACTCAGTTAACATTTTCCAAACACCTAGCACAGTGTTTAGCGGCAATGTAATGATAATAATCCAATTGTCATAAGTGTTAGTTACTACTTGAGAAAGTGGAACCTCCAGCATAAAGACACTGAACAAATATTAATTTTGTATTGAAAACCCACCTGACTTAATCTCAGAGATTTTGAGGGCATTGGACAACTGCAGCATGTTCCATAGAGGGAATTATAGAATAAAACTCTGGACTTCCCTCAAGGAAACTGTGCTTGTGAAAATGCAGCGTTCTGGGCCCTACTTGCTGCATTAGAAGCCTGCGGAGAAGAGAGCGTTGGAATCTACATTTATAACATCTCTCAGTGTTTACCACGCCTCCTGACATTTGAAAAACACTAATCTAGAGCCTAGAGGGAATAGTCTTATATGACGTAGCTAGAAGCTATATCACATTTTGAAGACCAGAAAGACATAAGTAGAATGACTGTGCCCACACATTATGGCAGTGCCTTCAGTGACACGGGATTAAGTGCTCAGCTACTAGCCTAAGATGGACAGTCCAAACTCCCCCCACCCACTCTGCAGGAGAAAGGTGTGGCAATCTGCTAGCATAAAGACGTTCAGACTCGGAAACCCTCTGGTGCAGTTCTGTCCTGTGCTGTGGAGTTGACGGGGGCTGCTATGGGCCGGAATGAACTCTAATGGCAAGAAGGTGGGGGTTTTAAGTAATCTACTGCATTGCCATCTACTGTACTCAGACCCACAGAGATCCTGTGGAGGATTCCAGAAGCTTGTAGATTTATGCAGGACCCACAGCCTTGTCTTTCTCCTGCAAAGGAATCCCCTGCTGTTCGAAATCTAGCCCCTCCCCAACAATGCATTCCGTGGCTGATGGATTTTGCATGGCTAACATGCCAGGTACATTTCAACCAATCTCTGAATCAATCCTTCACCTATTGCTATTCTCATTTTACAAATAAGGAAACTAAAACTGAGCGTGATCGAATGACTTGCCCGAGTTCACACAGCTGGTAAGTAGGTGGATTCATATCAAAACCAGATCCCTCTATTTCCCAAATCCATAGAAAAACATTGGCGAGGTGAGGTGAGGTTTGCCAACTTGTGGTATAAATTAGCTATAGGTGGGGGTGGGAGGAGATAATTACCTAAGAAACAAAGCTAAGGCCTGAGATGGGAAAAGAAAACCTATTCTGCATGAATAATTCAAAGGACAAAGACAAATAGTCGTGATAACTTTGATTGATTTTATTTTTTTAAGTTCTTATTGTGAGGTAAAGTTTGCAGATCAGTTTTAAAGTCAACATTTTGTTTCATCTAATTGTTTGTGAAGCCCACGGTCACTTGTCCCATATCCTCTCTGTTTCCTGTTTCCATTCTTTCATCTTCTCACCCTTGTGAACTTTGGCTTTGGGAAAATGCTGCCCTTTTGATCTCAAACAGTTGATTAGTCTAAGGTATGAATGCCTCCCTAGTGTTATTGTTCTCCTTAATGACATATTTTTTTTACTGAAAATTAAGCTATTGATAGGAGTTAATCTCCAGACCTGAAGGGTGACTAAAACCATAGTCTGAGGAGTTTCACCAGTATCTGTTAAGTAAGCTGGCTTGCTTGTTTTTATTTAAAAGTAATCATTTTGAGTTTTGATCCACATTTTAAAGAATGAGTAAATCTTCCAGTGTAAATACTTAGTTTTTATTTTGTAAAAAGTCGTCCTCTAAAGCATTGCTTTCTTCAAGGAGAGAAGGGAAAAGCAAACTACAAAAATGTTGATGATTCATGGTGACATAGTGTCTCAGTAGCACTGAACTCCATAGAATTTTTAATGTAGGTTTTTTAGAAACACACACACAAGATAATTTTTTTAAGACCTGCTCTCTCAACCTTTATATAGGAGCCAAGCACTACAAGCATTTACACCTCCCAGAAACTGCCTTTTCCTAGAGGTGGTTTAGCAAGCCCATGAGGTAAGGACACTGCTTTTCCTCGCAAAATGGGACATAAGTCTAGTTCTTCATCAGTTCACGTAGGTCTTTTTCCATTAGTCTACTTTGGGAGTTTCATAATTGTGTTAGTCTGGGTACTTTAGAGAAACAAACCCATAGAAACTCATGTATAAGAGAGAGTTTTATATAAAAGTTAAGTGTACATCAAGAAAACATCCCAACTCAGTGCTGCCTAAGCCCACAAGTCCAACATTAACCCATAATTCCAACACCAATCCACAAAGTCCTCCTCCATTTCACAATACACGCACTATGATACCGACTGCAGGAGGAAAGCCGAATCGGGGTATGTGTAAGCATCTCAGCGCTGGCAGGGGTCTCCACACGGCTGCTCTAGCACCCAGAGCTACATCGGAGTAGGTCCATGTGGCTTCTCCTCGGGGATGTCCTGCAGGAAGTGAGCTTTGCCAGCTGAAGCAGAGAACTGGCTAAGGCAGCTGCACCCTGGTCACAAAGCAAGAGACCCCAGAACTGGAAAGGCGAGGCTCACTGAGCCATTTATCTCTCTGCCCTTCAATTAACCCCACATGTTGCCACAATAAACTTTAACTATATCAATCCACCCCTTGCCAATTTGGCACCTGTACATAATTCTGTAGTCTCACAATTATAATTAAATAACACCTATACCTTAATCCTATAACCCTGTGATTATATTCCCCCACCTATGAATGTTTGTAAACCAACCACTTTGTGCCTCTATCACCCAGTTTTGGGTATCCAATTTCTATACTGCCCACTTACATCAACCCAGTGCTCTGAAGAAGCAATCATATTTTTCTACATGAAGATCCTTCATTCCAGTTGGAACCTTGTGAAGTTGGCATTCATAAGCAAAGTCAAATCTGAACAGGCCATCCATGAAGTCAGCAACAATATGCACTGGTTCACAAGCTCAAAAATCACCATCTGGTCAGGTTCTGGTCAACTCAATGTGGGCTGGCTCACTCAGCCTCCACAGGATGCCCATTGGTTGCCTTGTCATTAGACCATGGGCTCTCACCAATACTCAACAAGCCCAGCCCTCTTGTGCTAGGTCATGAACCTTAGACCAGCCAACCTGCTCTTGTCTTCTCTTTTCCTGTAAACCAAGTCCACAGGTGTCAGTGGCCAAAATCAACCCGTCTCTTTATTGCTGCATTTCTCCCACTTCCACTCAACAAGTAGATCAAGGTGGTCACCTAGGAAGCATTTTAGCCTGCTCTCAGGCTCCCTTTAACATTCAGGCCCAGAGAGGAGTTTTCTTCATGGTTCCAGATTTTTTTCCCCAGCTTCTGACAAAGACCATTGGTTCCTTAGTACTCCAAAGCACTGGGTGGCACATGTCTTTTCAAAGCTTTCTTTGCAGGCATGGCCTAAACCCATCTAAAGATCAAATTTTAATGGCTGAAAGCAAGTGGGCTTACATGCTTTCCATTTTCATATTTTCCTTATTTTCCCCAGAAGACAACTAAGTAAACAATGTGGTTAGACAAAGAAGAAAAATTACCATGAGGGAGAGGTCAAACAAACATCTACTCTCCATCTTTGATTTCTTTCTCTAGTTCCCCACTCCCAAGGGACCCTAATGTGTGCTTTGTGAGATGGAGGAGGACCTTGTGGATTGGTGTCAGACATATGTGTTAATGTTGGAACTTGTGGGCTTGGGAAGCACTGGGTTGGGATGTTTTCTTGATGTGCACTTACCCTTTATATAAAACTCTCTCTTATACATGAGTTTCTGTGGAGTTGTTTCTCTAAAGTACCCAGACTAACACAATGATTATCCCTGTCTGAGTCAATTTGGGGAGAATTTTAATGATTTGGTGAAATCTTTACAAAAAGACACTGTTAAGAACTAGTAAGCAAGGAAGACTTTCTGTGAATCCATGGAAGGTTATCTATCTTTTTTAGAACCCCGATTTAGGGCAGGCTCCCATTGGTCATTCAATGGTAGAATTTTTATCTCTCATGTGAGGGAACTGAGTTCCATTCCTGGCTAACACACCAGAATACAACCACTACCTGTCTGTCGGTAGGGACTTAATAATGGTAAACAGGTTTTAGCAAAGCTTGCCGGACTGATGGGACAGCCACTGAAGAGTCTTAGGATTACAATGCCCTGGTCCATAATGATCTTGTTCATGAGGATGGTGCTCAGCTGGCAGAATCGTGTTCTGTTGTGCATCGAATGCCCTTAAATTGAGCCCTATTTGATGGTAGCTATCAACAGCAATGATTCAGGAACATAAGATCAGCAACCCCTTTTCACGACATCCATATGGGATACTTGACACCTTGAGATTAACCTACACATACCAGAACTATTTGAACAAGGAGATATTAGCACCAGAAATATTTTGATAGGAAGCATATTTTGCTTAAAAGATGTCATTTTAATGCAAGAAATGAGGAGATCTGTAATTAACATTTATACTCAAATACCATTCCATATTCGAAAGTAGATCTTGCACTACCCCTGTGTCAGTCTGTTATACTGTGGTACCTTACACATTGCTGCGATGCTGGAAGCTTTGCCACCAGTATTTCCAATTTCAACAGGCTCAGCCATGGTGGCCAGGTTTTAGTGAATCTTCCTGACTAAAACAGACTAGGAAGAAGGGAAAGCCAGTATATTCATGAAACGTAGACAACAGAGAACTTTAAGAATAGCCGCAGACCATTGCCAGATACAGTGTGAGAAGAAGGAAGGCTGAGGTTAGAAGGCACTTGCAGTACAGTGAGGGAAGAGCCGCCTCCTCAAAGGAAAGTCTACTTTAATTATGTGGGTGGAACAAAACTTTCACTACCTTCTTTTGCCGAGGTAGCACAACTTAAAATAGGGTGAAATAGCTGCAATCATCCAATAATAATCAGAACGCAGCATGGAAAAGTATGAATCTAGGAAAATTGGAAGTCATCAAAATGAGCTGAAACCCATAAATAGTGATATCACGAGCTTTAGGAAGCTGAAATGGACTAGCATTGACCATATTGAATCTGACAAGTGTATGTTTGGAGAGATGCAATATTACTAGCCAAACCAAGGCCAAAGCCTAACTGTGGAAGAGATGTGTTTATCGGTAAGTTCATGTTGAAGGTGAAAAAACAATTACATGAGAGCCAAAATACAACCATCATGGGGGTGGTGTGGTGTGTGTATGTGTATTAAAAAATTCGCTTCCATGGAATCAATTCTAACTCATAGAAAACCTGTACTGGGTTCCTAAGACTATAAATCTTTATGGGCTAGGTAGCCTCATTGTTCTCCTTCTGAGAAGCTGGTGAGTTTGAAAGGCTAATTTTTAGGTTGGCTATCCAAAGGTTAAATGGAAGTTCACCCATGGCTCCTTACCTTATGTATATTTTACCTGAATTTAGAGAGAATCTAAGAACAAATTTGATGCAGTGAAGACTAATAACAGAAAGCCACATGAGTTTTGAGATGACATTTTAAAAATCATACATGAAGAGAGCAAAAGTTCATTAAAAAGACAAAAGAAAGGACAGGGTGGGAGGAAGGAAGAAAAGGAAGGAAGGAAGAAAAAAAAGACTAAAATAAATGTCAGAAGAGATTCTTAAACTTGTTCTTTAATGTAGATAAGATAAAGCCATGGCGGGAAATGTTGAAGTAATAGAGTGGAAGAGAAAATTTCAAAGTGAAGCTCGAGAAGACAAAGTAAAATATTAAAATGAAAAATGTAAAATATGTAAGTAGAAAGACAAAAGGGAAAAATAATTTTATGCTGAAAGAACTAAAGAAAAAATGAAAAATATGGAGTTGAAATATTGAAGGATTCTGCAGGAAAATATTGAAAGATATAGGAAACATGAGAAAGATGGACAGAGTACACAGAGTACCTGTACCTTAAAGAATTGATTGGACTCAGGAAAAAGTCCAAACTACAATGAAGGCATTAATGAAAAACAAGGGTCCAGAAATTGACAAAATACCAATTGAAATGCTTCAGCAAACTGAAGCAATAAATACTAGAAGCACTCAGTAGTCATGCCTAGCAATTTGGATGACAGCTATCTAACCATTTGACTAAAAGAGATCTGTATCTCTGCCTATTCCAGAAAGAGGCAACCTAGAGTTTGGAAATTATTGAATGACATCATCAGTACCACCTGCAAGTAAAATTTGCTGAGCATAATCCCGAACTAGAGGGATCAACAGTGAGCTGCCAGAAATTCAAGACGGAATCAGAAAAGGATTGAGAACGAGGGATAGCATTGTTGATGTTAAATAGATCTTGGCTGAAAGAGAGACTACCAGAAAGGTGCTTATTTGTGTCTTACTGATTATGCAAAGGCATTTGATTATGTATTTTATAAGAATATATGAATAACATTGTATCCTTTCACCATACCTATTGAATCTTCATAGTGAGCAAATAATCTAAGAAACTGGTCTATATGAAGAAGAATGGCCATTGTTGTTAGGTGCCATTGATTGGGTTGGTTCCAACTCACAGCAACTCTGTGTATCACAACATGAAACACTGTCTAGTCCCGTCCATCCTCACAATTGTTCTTATAGAGGAGCCTATGGTTGCAGCCACTGTGGCAATCCATCTAGCCATGTTGTTGAGGGCCTTCCTCTTTTTCACTTCCCTCATTTCCGGCTTCTTCACCAATCGTGATGCCCTTCTTTAAGGACTGGTCTCACCTGATAACATTTCTGCCTTGCTTTTAATGAGCATTCTGGTTGTACTTTGCCAAGAGAGAGTTGTTTGTTCTTTTGGCAGTCCATGGTATTTTCAATATTCTTCATCAGCATCCTAAGTCAAATGTATCAATTCATCTTCTACCTTATTCAATGTTCCACTTTCACTGCCTACATAGTGATTAAAATTACCATGGCTTGGATCAGGTGTACTTAGATCTTCAATGTAACCTCTTTGCTGTTCAACACTTACAAGACAACACATTAAACACAGCAAGGCATCAGGACTGGTTATTTTGTTGTCATGTGCCAAAGAAGGAAACACTGCCCAGACCTTCCACATCTTCACAATTATTTTGTGTTTGAGCTCATTGTTCAGCCCATTGTGCAAATCCTCTTGCTTTAGGTTCTTCTTCATATTTTTGCTCACTTTCTACTTTACCAAGAATGGTGTCCTTTTCCAGGGGCTGGTCTCCTCTTATGACATATGCAAACTATATGAGAAGAAGGTTTGCCTTTCTTGCTCCTAAGAAACGCTCTGGCTGTACTTCTTCCCAGACAGATTTGTGGGTCCTTCTAGCAGTCCATGGCACTTTTAAGGTCCACCAGCACCTTAATCCAAATGCATCAATTCATCTTGTTCTTAGAGCTTTCACAAGCATAGGAGGGAATTGAAAATACCATGACTATGGTTGCCATGAATTGGAACCCACTCAAATGGCAGTGAGTTGGGGCAGGCATATCATAGGTCTCAAGGGACATCTGTGCCCCTCAACACTTGAAAGGGGGCTTTTACAGCAGATGCAAAAAGTCAATAGATTTCTTCACTGATGCTGCTGCCGTGAGGGTTGATTGTCAACCCAAGTAAAAAGAAACCTTTGACAAATGCCATGTTTTCTCTGGTGTTATTTCATCTCGATGTTGTCTATTGGTCCAGTGATGAGGTTGTTATTTTTTCACATTGAATCGTAATCCAAACTAAATGTTGATTCCCTTTGATCTTCACCAGCAAATCCCTTAAGTCCTTCTGGCCTTCAGCATGCAAAGTAATGGCTTCCAAGTATAAAGGTTGCTAATTGGCCTTCCTCCGATCTTGAAGCATAATTCTGCTTCATATAATCCAGCTTCTTATATTATTTGATCAGCATGCAGATTGAATCAGTAGGGTCAAAGGCGACAACCTGAATTCACACATTCCTGGTTTTAAACCATGCAGCTCTCCATTGTGCTGTCCATACACCTGTCTTCGGGTCATGTACAGGTTTTGCATGAGCATATTGAAGGTTCTGGAATTACCATTCTTTGAAATGTTATCCATAGTTAGTCAGGATCCACACGGTGAATGCACTTATATAATCAACAAAACACAAGTAAACATCTTTCTGATTATCTTTCCTTTTAGTCAAGATCTATCTCACTTACATCAGGAATAATATCCATCATCCAATATCCTCTTCTGAATCTGCCTTAAATTTCTACCAGCTCATTGCTGAGGTACTACTCCGTCCATTTAAAAAATTAACTTAGGCAAAATGTTGCTTTATATTGATGATATTGTTTAATAATTTTCACACTGTGTTGGGTCATCTGTTTCTGGAACGGGCACAAATAAGGATTTCTTTTAATCAGTTGGCCAGATTACTTGGCATATATTATTGAGTCCTTCCAGCACTCATTGCATCAGTTTGTGGAAATATTTCAATTGGCATTCTGTCAATTCCTAGAGCCTTGTTTTTCATTAATATCTCACTACCATTGGTCCTGATTATATGCTATCTCTTAATTTGTTTGCATGTCAGGATTGGCGGAAAGCTCATTAAGAACATGAGATCTAAACATGATATAACCTTGCATGCTGAAAGTGAAGAGGACTTAAAATAGTTACTGATAGATTCAAGACTGTATGGATTATAGTTCAGTGTACATAAAACTAAAATAAATCCTCATGAATGGCCTAATAAACAGTGTGATGATAAGTGGGAAAATAATTGAAGTTTTCAAGGATTTCATTTCACTTGGATTCACAATCACTGCTCCTAGTCGCAGCAATCCAAAAATTAAAAGATGTATTTTATTGGGCAAATCTGCACAGGGACCTCTTTAAAATATGAAAGAGCAGAGATGTAATTTTGAGGACTAAGGCTAATTTGACCCAAGCCAAGATATTTTTTATTGCTCCATATGAGTGTGAAACCTGGACATTTAATGAGAAAAACCCAAAAAGAATTGATGCATTTGAATTGTGGTGTTGGCTAAGAATTTTGAAAGTACTGTCAAAAGAACAAGCAAGTCTGTCTTGGAAAAAGTACAGCCAGAGTTCTCCCTAGAGGGAAGGAGGGCAAGACTTCATTTACATATTTTGGACATGTTTTCAGGAAAGACCGGTCACTGGAGAAGGACACCATCCTTGGTAGAGTGGAGGGGCAGTGAGAAAGAGGAACACCCTCAAGTGGACAGATTGACAGTGGCTGCAGCAATGGGCTTAAGTATACGAATCATTGTGAAGGTGATACAGGATCAGGCAGGGTTTCTTTCTGTTATGCATACGGTCTTGTGGGTTGGAGCCAGCTCAATGGCATCTAACAACATCAACAATGTGTTACTTTGGTGCACACAAAATTGTTTAATTTGGACACCTGCACTCCACAACATGCTGATGCAGAACGAGGGGGAAAATAACTTACTCATCCAACAAACTCTATGCGGGAAATTAGAATCTTTAAAGAAGACACATAAAGAAGAACTATGGTTGTCTTTTGCACCTGTGCCCTGCTTCCCTGGTGCCTTTGAATTCTGATTGTTCGGATAATCTCTGGTGTTGAAAGCTGTCAGTTTGCATCCACTACCTCCCACTTTGTTGGATTAATCTAAGTCAGTTTCTACTGCTGTGACAAAAACAAAACACCAAACGGAACTTAGACATTGACAGTCAACCTCACTGCCATCGAGGCCATTCTGACTCATAGCAGAACTGGAAGAGAGCAGAACTGCATCTGTGGTTTGCCTGAGATTAGCCAGCCTTGAGGGAGTAGGAACCTCATTTTCTTCCTTCGAAGTGGCTGGGGGTTTCACACCTGTGGTTAGCAGCCCAACATGAAGCTCACGATGCTAACAGGGCAATCCAAATCTCCAAAGACTTTTGTTTGGTTGGTTTTGTTTTGGAGTCCCGATACATGCCTTACTAATGCAGGAGAGAATTACTGAGCCTCGGATATATGCTGCAGGATGTTCCTGACAAAACTCTAGCTTTTAGATATGTTTCCTAATTTTTCCATCAGTTCATATCATATTGCTTATAGTATCATAAACCCCTGACTCCACAAGCTGGGTTGTAGTGAACAACCTTGAACGCTTTCTCTCAATTGCCAATGTCCATCAACCATCTCAATGAACCTTAAGATGCTCATCCCAGCCTGCCCATCAAGGAATGGCTAATTGCCCCACCGAGGGAGAGTATTGCCAGTCGGACGTCAGCCTATGCAGGGACTACCTCAGCTGCAGCAAATGCCCTACCCTAGAGGGTTACAGCACACATCAGTGATGAACTTGAAGAGAGATTTAAGGGTTGACGGCCATTTCAGCCCCAAACAGCATGACTCACTTTCCATTTGCAGCTCTGAGTTCTGGAGGGGTTGCCTCTGCACTGTATCTCAACTTCTTCTGCAGGAACCTGCTTTCGCCTTGTCCCTCCCACAAATGTTGATCCCAAGGGAATTCCATGTTAGGCATCCTGAATGTTCCATTGTATCTTAGAGTCTTCTTTCTGAGAAACCCACCCTACAAGCTCATCACCAAACTATTGATATCTCTTAGAAGCCATCTTGGAGTCAGCATTGCTTGATCTGATTATAGCTGTGGTCCAGATATACTCCGCTACTCCAATCCCAGGTGCCTGTTCCTTCTAATGACTTCCTGGTGTAACAGCTAGTGATAAACAGCGCCTGCCTTGGGGTCCGGGCATTGCCTGCTTTGGAATGTCTATGGTTTGGTGAGTGCCCTGATAGGCCGCTGCAGATGTTGTAAAGAGCCGTCTTAGCAGCTGTGATAGACCACATCCATATGCTGGATAAAGTACTCAGAGGGATTTGCTATCCTCAATGTTAACATTATAGACACCTAGTAAATAAGTAATTTGTATACAAACTACCTGTAATGGGGAAGTTCTAGGTAATAGACAGGGTCTGGTGGCACCATGAGATAAAGCTGATGAAGTTGCATTTTCTCATTATCCACAACCATTCGAGAACTTGATCTCCCTCTGCCCCGCCACCACTTAGCACAGGTAATAAGAGATAAAAATATAAAGCCCAAGAAGGTTGTTTATTGAATTTTTGGATGATTTCACATCAGCATACTTAGTAAAGAAATAAGCCAGGAGTGGTAGGAAATAAACTATGGTAGTTCGTAATCCTCTCTCTCTGCACCAGAAGCGGACTTGTTTTCCTCTTTGCTGGACTTCTCACTGCGCTGAAGGATTCTCCTAGGCCTGTTGTAAAATCTGACTCTAAAGTCCCCCAAGCAGTTTTCAAAGGCAGGCTAAGAACCCAGGCAGAACCCAGGCCAAGCAGCAACCATGGCTCGGTGGACACATGTAAAATAGAGAATTAAGGGAGAAATTTCCTCTCCGTAACATTCCAGCTTCTCTTTCTCGCGTATCTTTCAGAGGTTGAAGATGAAAGCAGTTTCTCGAAGGGATTCTCTGTAAGTCATTGATCTGGTTTTCATTTTTACTTGATGTTCCTAGATAAACAAAGTTCATCCTTCCCTGGAAGGCAAGAGCCGAGATTCATGGCTGAGTTCTTTTGCCCGGTTCTAACTACATGAACAGAGAACTCAGAGAGACCGACAAAGCCATTCCACGTGTCCTAGTGAACCTGGGGACAGCTCTGTGTGAGACAAGGTGGAAGAAGTCCAGGCTCACAGAGCAAGGCCCACAGGCCCTGGAGCCCAGGAAAGGAGTTCTACTTCTGGGGCTCCCACCCAGCTCCATACACAACAGAAGAAAGCCCAAGAGGAGGAGGGAACCAGGCTGAGGCCAATGCCTGGTATCTATAATTATACAGAGTTCTGATTTCTCCCCTAAACACAGATAGTACCTTAGAATGGGGACTTAAAGCAGAGGAGAGGCAAAGAAGGAAACGTCATTTCCACCAAGAAAATATAAGCACAAAGCCATTACTCACACAAATAACTGTGAACTATTTGTGTCAAAATTTGCCCAAACGCTCTGAAATCCAGTTACGTTCCTTTTAAATGCTCAAAGGGACTCAAGTTAATTTTATGCTGGGAGTAGACTAAGGCTGGGGCTTGGGGATAAGAGACTCAAATTGGCGTATACAGCCAGAGTAAAGTAAATGTTCAGCAGATGTCTGGCAAATGGTATCAGGCTAATACCAAAATCAGGAAATGTAACTCCAAATCGTCATCCATGCTACTAAAACATAGCACTTTTTTTAACATAAATTATCTGTCATTAGCCGGATATGTTAATGACCTCAGTTCTGCATGTCATTTTCGGCTGCTGAATACTTCCAAGCAGCTCTTTTCCAGCTGTGCCCAAATGCCAAGAGAAGAAAGGATAGACTCGAGAAAGTCAATGGAAAACTTGGTAAGGAAATTATGATTCCAGCTCTTTATATAACCAGGTACTTGAATTTCCCCTCGAGATTCATTTGTTTCCTGTGTAATCATCAGCAGTTCTGTATAATAAAAATGTTCTCGTGTGTTACACTATTGGAACCTACCTGTTATGATGACATAGCAATTTTGAAATATTATAAAAGGTTTGTTTTTCCTCAAAGCTACACATGAATATTGTGCTTACAGATAAAAATGATACCATAAATCTTACAATGAAATAGTGAAGTTTGCTGATAGTTTCTTCACCCCTTCACCACAACATCCAGAGGTAACTTTTCAGTGTTTCCTGTAGCATTTAATTCTACATTTTTAAATGATACACTTACATGGCTATTTTTAAATTTTGCAAATCGAAATAATATTTGTTGACTTTCAGTTACACTAGAATGGAATCTACTTTTCTTATGCCAGCACCTCTCCTTCAATACTTCTACCTGTAATTCCTCACACTCCCCCTCTTCATGCAGAAATGATCACAAGTGTTGACCCAATTGATTTTTGTTTACACTACACCCTGTACAAACAATCTTTCAATAACATCATAGAAATGTTTAGTAAATCAAATACCAAAATGTGAAGCTGCTTTTCTTTGGCATATCCTCTCTCTGCCTATACACTTCTGAAAGTGAGGTTTCCATCTCTCTAATCCTTCCCTGAAAATGTTGGCCCTCTTTAATGTCTATGACAGAATAGCAGGTATGATATTCTTGTACTCAAGTTATGTTCCTTGGAAATATTCTTTGACTTTTGGGGACAAAAGGGGCAAGATCGCAGCCATAGGATGGATAGGGTAAGGTTTCCCAAAGAAATTCTCAGAAGACAGTCCTTCTTACTCTTCAAGAATCAGCAGATATATTGTCTTCATGGAAAAACATTCCTGACCTCAGCCTTATCTGTGCAGTTTTCAAAAAAAATTCCGTATAATAAATCTCTGGGCTCATTTTGTATCAACATTACCCTTTTGCAATCCCAAACGCCACTTGCCATCATCTCCCGCGCTGATGTCTCTGCCTTGAGTTTAAAAGGCCCAGCACGTCCCCATGGAAGGCACTGTTTCCATTGTATTTTCCTAAAGGTACCCTAATCATACTAGACAATTTATTACTGAGCGAAGTTGTGTGCAGCTGTAGATGGATCAGAAACATGCTTAAATGTGTTCTTCGGAAGAAAGACTTGTGTATGTATAAACTGAAACCTTAATAGTAACACTTCTGTCTCGCCTGCCCTGGTAGAATCAAGGCTCATAAGTAAGCCATAGCTTATCTGATGATTACATTTTATTTCTAATGAAACTTTTTTCCTTGCTGGTCATAAATGTATCACTGGCAATATCAACTTCAATGTCAGGTTCTCAACAATTTGATTCTACTTGGTCATGGAATCAATAGTCAATAAACCAAATGAGGTATAATATTGGAACAATCTCCTGCAAAAGACTTCTTCATGGGTTTAAAGAACAAAAATGTCACTTTCATGTCTAATGCACATCTGATTCAAGAGAGTCTTTCAATTGCCTCATAAGCCTGAGTAAGCTATATAATAAAAAAGGAAACTGAATGATGGATGCAGCTGAATTGTGTTGTTAGCAAATAATGTTGAATATACCATGGACTGCCAAAAGAATTTTTAAAAAATCCGTGTTACAGGGAATCCAGGACAGATGAACCCCTCAGGACCAGTGGTGAAAGTGGCAATACTGGGAGGGTGGAGGGAAGGTGGGGGAGAAAGGGGGAACCGATCACAAGGATCTACCTATAACTTCCTCTCTGGGGGACAGACAACAGAAACGTGGGTGAAGGGAGACGTCGGACAGCGTAAGACATGACAAAATAATAATAATTTATAAATTATCAAGGGTTCATGAGGGAGTGGGGAGTAGGGAGTGAGGGGGGAAAATGAAGAGCTGATACCAAGGGCTCATGTAGAAAGCAAATGTGTTGGGAATGATGAGGGCAACAAATGTGCTTGACATAATGGATGTATGTATGTATATGGATTGTGATAAGAGTTGTACGAGCCCCCAATAAAATGATTTTTAAAAATCTGTGTTAAAGGAAATACAACCAGAATGGTTCATAGAAGCAATTCAGAGACTTCAACGCAATTTGTATATATCATCAAGAAAAAGTTTATGTAAAGAGAGTTTATTGGTAAAGTTGAATACCAATGGGGTAGAAAGGAAGCTTTGATTGAGCTAGATTAGCACAATAACATAAACAACGAAGTTAAACATGCTGTCCGTCTGAAGACGGTGCGGGCCTGGACAGCGTTTCATTCTGTTGTGCATACGGTCAGCATGACAACCACCAACAGAGTCAATGTAATTTTGGTTGTTGGCATAGTTTTCTAAGAACTTATCTCTTCCTTAATCAAATTCCTCAAAGCTACCAAACTCATCTCCATAAATATAAAGGCACCTGGTAAAGTGTTTCTTTTTTTGGCTGGGGGAGGCGTTGGAAATATCCTCCTGAAAAACTTTCTGTTCTCTCGGTCCAAACAGGGCCTGTTCCATGACCCTAGGTCTTTCTTCCACCATAAACTTAGAATTCCATTTGACTGATACCTCTAGTCTCAGTGCTGCCAGGCCAAATGTTCTTAGAGAAAAGAAGTTCTATCCGAGGAGCTATATCCACTCAACTGTTTTCTAAAAATAAGTTAACAGTAATTCTAGCTGTGTAATATCTCAAAAAGCTTCCCAGGTACTCATTTTTAAGAAATGTAATTAAAACAATAAGTAAGCCAATAAACCCATTTTGATTCAGGAAATAGAGGATCCAATGCTGCCATTGTGGGTTAGGTACTACCCAAAAGGTCCGCAGTTCAAAACTGCCAGCTGCTCCATTCTAGAAAGATGACACCTTGTACACCTGTGAAGAGTCACAGTGTCAGACACCACAAAGCAGCTTTATTGGAGGCTTCTAGCTTTGTGAATGAGTGTTAGTGACAGTTTTGCTCTATAACCAAACCCATGTAAATAGTGACCAGTCACTTAAGAGTTTAGTCTGTACAAATAACAATTCATTTATTGTGGTCTGAAAACTGGCCTATACTTGGATATGAATTTGAGTTGAATATTCATTTGAATTGTGGGACTGGAGAAGAATATTGGATGTACCATGAACCACAAAAAGGACAAACCAATCTGTATTGGAAGAAGTAAGATCAAAATATTCCTTTGAGGCAAGAATGGCAAGATTTCATCTTACATCCTTTGGACATAATATGAGGAGGGACCAGTCCCTGGAGAAAAGCATCATGCTTGGGACAGTGGCCCTTGATTAGACTGAGTGACATAGTTGCCGCGTCAGTGGGCTCAGCCACAGGAACAGTTGTGAGGATGCCCCAGGACCACGCGTATTTCATTCTGTTGCGCATAGGGTCTCTGTGAGTCAGAGCCAACTCAATGGACCCTAATAGCAACAGTGGCATAGTTTCCTCTTCTCAACAGTATTTTACATTTTGTACCATTGCCTAAATTAATGCCACTATCAATAGAATCATCTTATGCCCTAGGGGATGATTTATAATGCTCTCTATTGTAAAATGATAATGTGGTTCTCTAAAGCGAACCAGAGACATATACAAACATAGATATATGAATGAGTATGGTGTTTGTACTAAAGTCTGGCCCTAATCTATGAACAATTAGTTCTTAAGACATGGTCTTACTCGATGCTCACCCTCCTGAAGAGGTCATTGACGATATGGGTGTTACAAAAAAGTGTGGGCAAAAAACCAGATGGACACCAGCCTGTGTGATCCAAGATTCTAAATAATAAAACCCACCAAATCAGAAGGAGGGAATATATTAGTTTAAATGCTGAGCACCCACTTTGCAGAAAACTGTAGATCATCATGAAAGTACAAAATCCATTTTCAGGGTCCCCCCTTGAATTAAGTCTGGTGAATCCCCTCTGACCCTAGTCGAGGATGTGAGTCACCTTGTTATCTGACAGAGGACACTGTTGAGTCAATTAAGGCAGGTATCTTTTGGTCAAAATGGAACACATTTGAGCTCCCTTTTGACCCATCTTAAAGCTGTTTATGTTTTTAATGCTTTCTGCTTTTTAATTGAGGTTTTTCTCTATTTTGTTTTGGGTTTTGTTGGGGTTTTTTGTTGTTGTTGTCATTTTGGTTGGGGCTTTTTGCTGTTGTTTGTGTCCTAATTGTGTTTTATATGGTTTTCTGTAGTTGAAATCCAGGATACATACTGTCTATAAAGACAGCAACTAAAATAATAACTATGTAGGGGCATGACAGGAGGGCTTGAGGGGAAATAAGGATCCAGCAGCAAGCATGAGAAGAAAATGTTCTGAAATTGATTGTGGTGATGACTGTACAACCCCTCTGAATATGGTTGAATGATTAAATCCTATGATATATAGAATTTGTGGTAATAAAGCTATTTTAATATGAAATTCTCAAAGCAGACATTTTTAACTATTTAAGCTAAAGTGTGGTTCCATTACATGATTATTTCTGGGGATATTTTTGGATTCAGGTTTAAACATGGTGTGTTAGTCAGGAATGGAACTCAGTTCCCTCACATGAAAGATAAAAATTCTACCATTGAATGACCAATGGGAGCCTGCCCTAAATTGGGGTTCTAAAAAATATAGATAGCCTTCCATGGATTCAGAGAAAGTCTTCCTTGCTTACTAGTTCTTAACAGTGTCTTTTTGTAAAGATTTCACCAAATCATTATCAGTCTCCCCAAATTGACTCAGACAGGGATAATCATTGTGTTAGTATGGGTACTTTAGAGAAACAAATCCACAGAAACTCATAGGTATAAGAGAGAATTTTATATAAAGGTAAGTGCACATCAAGAAAATATCCCAACCCAGTGCTGCTCAAGCCCACAAGTCCAACATTAACCAATATGTATGAAACCAATCCACAAAGTTCTCCTTTATCTCACAAAACACACACTATGACGCCAACTGCAGGAGGAAAGCTGAATCAGTGAGCGTGTAAGCATCTCAATCCTGGCAGAGGTCTCCACACGGGTGCTCCAGCACCCAGGGCTGCATCGGGGTAGGTCCATGTGACTTCTCCTCTGCGATGTCTTGCAGGAAGTGAGCCTTGCCAGCTGAAGCAGGAAACTGGCTAAGGCAGCTGCACCCTGGTCCAACCATCACAAAGCAAGAGACCCGGGAACTAGAAAGGTGAGGCTCACGGAGCCATTTATCCCTCCACCCCTCAATTAACCCCACATATGTTTATTGGCCAGGTTGGCACAATAAACTTGAACTATCTCAGATGGTCTCCGAGTAACAAATTTCAGGAGTTCATTGAATCTTCATTGCAGAAAGTCTGGGGTCCATGGGATTTTTAATTCTGTTCTGCACTTACTTCCTTTTGATCAGAAGGTCCAAATTCTTCTTTGGAATCTTTGAGCAAAATACTCAATAATGATAGTAGAATTGGTAGGACATATGGTAGTTTGGTACTTAAAGGAGGTGGGGGGGTGTTCATCAACATAGTTTTCCACAACAGCTATGCCATGTTACATCCCCACAAAGAATCAATAAAGATTCCAACCCTTCCACATCCTTACCAACATTTACTATGTTATGACTTGTTTCTGGGTTTGTTTGTTGGTTATGAAATATTTTAATGGGGGGCTCAGGATGGAGGAAAGAGGGAGAACATATATCTTATAAATATCTGGGTAAATGATTTTGTATAGAGTCACATATACTGTGAGAAACTTCATGCACATCCTGAATTGTGCTTTAGAATTATTTTAACAATCATCTTTGTTTTGAAAATTTCTGGAAAAGATACTATGCTTAAAATATTCTTATTTTGTTTATGCCCTCTTGCATATAACCAACTATACTATTCCTCCTTTCTAAATAAGACTACGTTTACTATTGACAAACTATATCTATTGCGCAATGGTGCATTTTTATTTAACAAACACACCCCCATTTCCCAATGTAAGAGAGTATGATCCCCTTCAAAAGTCCTATGCTTACTCCAAGAATGGAACGATTGTTCAAAAATATTTTAAAATTCCTTTTTGGAATTAAATGAAATCTTGTCACATAGGGAAGCCAATATTGCTACTTCATAGTGCTCTCATTTTTATTTTATATACATTACATAAATTATGTTAATTGTTTGTTTTAATCTTATTCATTCCCGTGGGAAGGACATTATTTTCACTGTGGCTTTAATTTTCATCTTCTGATGTGTGACACCGAGTATTTTTTTAATATGTTTGATGGTCATTTGGATGCCCTCTCTGGTGAAATGTTCATTGGCCCATTTTAGGATCGAGTCTTTTAGTTGCTTCGTTGTAAAAGTTATATTTGGATTAGAGTCTCCTCAGACATTTGGTTTACAAAGATATTGTCCCAGCTGATAGCTTGTCTAGTCACTTGTTTAGTAATGTCTTTTGATGAACAGAAGTTTTAAATTTTATTAGGTCTCTTTTATTTATTTTGTTACTTACTATCTGTCCTTTCCTTATTATGGTAGGTAAGTACATTGTCAAAGGCTGAGCCTGACAATGTTGCCGCAACATTTTCTTCCAAAATTGTTATGATTTTAGCTTGTACGTTTAAGGTCTCAATGCATTTTGACTTCCTTTTGTGAATGGTGTAAGACAGGGACCCTGTTTTATTGATGGATTCTAATTTACCCAGCATCATTTATTGAATGGACTTGTCTCTACTCATTGAATAGACTTAGCCTTAGGAATGGGCTGATCACAAATGATGTGTTGATTTCTGAACTCTCAGTTCTACTTCATTGGTCTGTGTAGCCATGGGGGCAACCCTGGTGGCATAGTGGTTGTAATCCTAAAGGTCAGCAGTTTGAAGCCACCAGGAGCTACACAGGAGAAAGGGGGCTTTCTACTTCCTGTAGGAAGTCTCAGAACCCCAGAGGGGCAGTTCTACCCTGTTCTATAGGGTCATCAGGAGTCAGAATTGACTGATGGCAATTAATTTAAGTTTGTACGTGTCTATTATTATATCATTGTAGCCACAAAAGTATGTTTTAAAATCAGGAAATATTCTTTGTTCTTCTCTCCAACATTGTTTTATCTCTTCAGGGCCTCCTGTCATTCCATGTAAAATAAAGATTAATTTTTCTATGTGTAAAGAAGGCTGGTGGAATATTTATCAGGATTATATTTGAATCAATAGAGCACTCTGGTATTATTGACCTTTAACAATATTCAATCTTCCAATCTATGAACATGGAACACCTTTCCTTTCTATTTCCCCAACCATTTTATTGGCAAGTAATTGACATATCCTATAATTCAATAGCTCAATCATTCAATCATATCAAGGAGAATTGTACAGTCATCCCCACATCAATTGTCTAGAGCATTTCCCCAGGCCATGGTTAAATAGCCTCTAAGATGAGTTATGCAGTCAAAATCTGTTCTAGTGCTCCCTCCCCCATCCTATCTTCATTAGTTACTCTGAGATCCCCTTTCCCTCCCTCTATTCTACCCCCTCCCCTGTATCCCCTATGTGACCTTATATCAGCTATTCTCATTATGCATCCACTCCTCCTGTGCGTCACAGCTGGCAGACCCACCAGAAACAACAAAAAGCAAAATCGCGCTAAGGTGGTAAGGATAAAAATAGAACAGTATACAGACAAGCATACAAATAATGTGTAAGAAGGAACAGACTCCCCAACAACACTCAAAAAGCCAGGGAAGAAATTTTTGCCATGGAACCAGGAAGCGATACTTGCATCAGAACATGTTCAGGTCCCATCTATAGGGTGGTCAGCTGGCTAAGTATCAAGGTCGGTCCAGCAGAATCAGGATGACAATGGTCTCTGCCTGGTAGTCAGGCTGTTCGAGACTCTGGCCTGTGGCTAGAGTGGGTCTGCCAGTGGCTCAGCCTGACTAGCTTCCCTGCAGATGGGTTTTGAGTTTCCACTGTCCCCCAGAGCCCTCCACAAATTGGGTGTTTATAATTTTAGACACCTTAACAATATCAAATTTTCCAATCCTTGCACGAGTCCTCTTTAATCTCTTTCCACAGTGTTTCTAGTTTTTATCTTGGACGTTATTGTAAATGGAATTGTTTCCCTAATTTCCATTTCATATTTCTCATTGCTGTTGTATAGAAACCCAAATATTTTTTTGTTTATTTGCCTTACTTGGTTAAATTTCTAACTCAACTAGGAACTTTGTGTGTGTGTGTGTGTGTATTCCTTTAGATTTTATATATATATATACACACACACACATATATGATTATATCTACTTCAAATAGAAATAATTGTGCTTCTTCTTTTCCAATCTGGATTACTTCTTTTGCTTATTTTATTGCTCAGTCTAGGACCCCTAATACAAGAGTGCATAGAAGTGGTGAGAGTGGGCACAACTGTATTATTCCCAGAGTCAAAGGGAAAGATCTTAGTCTTCCTCCTATAATTTTAGCTGTTGACTTTTAATATGTGATCTGAATTACATTAAGGCATTTCCTTTCTATTTCTATCTTATTGAGGGTTTTCTTCAAGAATGGACTTTGGACTTTTCCTGTATCCATAGAGATGATCATGTGATTCTTTTCTGTTGTTTACTGATATGGTATTTTATGCTAATTGAAGTACTCTAGCATTCCATAGAGAAATCCTGTTTGATCATGGCATATAATCTCTTTAGTATGCTTCTCAGGTTGTAGTATTTGGATGTTGAATTGGTATTTTATTGCTCCTTTTATTTCTTCCCCCCCTTCTCTTCCTTTTTCCCCCTCTTCTTCTTACTGTGTTTATTGTTTCCCTCAGAGAACTACCTGTGTTGCACCCACACATTCCCTGTACATTCATTTTCATTTTACTCCAGGAAATCTGGCGTTCCTCTTCTGATTTCACAGTGTTTTGTTTAATTTTCATATTTGTATGTTCTCAGTTTTTTTCCCTAGGGTTTATTTCTAGCTTCACACCACTGTGCTCAGAAAATAATTTGCATATTTCAGTATTTTAAAATTTATCAAGACTTGCTTTGTGATCTGAAATGCGGTCAGTCTTGGAAAATGACTCCCAGCTTGGCTTCCATTTCTTCTTATTTTTGCTGGCACACTGTAACCAGTAAGCCCCACCTCAGTGTAGTGTGCTGCAGGACAAGATCAGCCTGGTTAGCCAAGTTATGTGTAACTACATGAGCGAGAGCAATTCCCCAACACCACAAAGCCTAGTGGATTGGGGGCTATCAATGTCCCATCTTGTCTCCTTCACAGACTGATATGTCAAATGATTAATTGAAATAATTTATGTGAATATGCCCTCTTTACCTTTTTTGGGGGGGTTAGGAATTATTTGCTTTACTTATATTTTTTACTTTTTATTGAATGGAAATTTATTTACAAAAAGCACACAGTTTGCAATGACTAAATTCGAAATGAATATTGCTTGTGATAAGCACCCATAGTTTGAAACAGATCATCATCATTCCATTTATAAGATCTCTACATTGCAGCCCAAGTGGTAACTACTCTTGTCTTCTAACAACGTAAAGTAGTTGGGTCTGTCTTTTACGTAGTGAGTAGAATCATATAGTTTCTAATCTTTGGGGCCTAGATTCCTTTGTTCAATAGTGCCTATGTGAGCTTTGTCCATGTTATTGTCTACACTTGTCATTCTGAATATTTTGAAACTATAAAGCAACAGACAAAATTAATTTCCTGCTGTGCAGTTCAAATGTTGCTTAGAACAATCACTCCTTTTAATTATCTTAAAAGCATCTAGTAGGGACAAGGAATTATATAGATTTTAAACATATTCATGTGATACATCTAAAATTCTTTCCCTTATGAAAAAATGGGGGGGGGGGCAAAGGAATCATCATGTGTTTACTCCATCACCTTCTCTAAGGGCCTGGTCAATTTTGTACTAAGGTCTTCTCACTTTATTCCCACAAGGTCCCAGAGAAGATTCTTTCCTTTCTGGGGCTCAGACTCTCTCTACTAAGAAGAATTATATGATGCTCTAGAAAGAGACAGATGAACAATGACAGTATACAATTTATATGCTGCTTTAACTCTATATTTACATAGTTATGTAAATTAGTAGTCATGCTAGAAATATAATAGTGGAAATAAAAAAAAGAGTAAATGGAATGGGGAACCGGGTAACTGTCTGCTCACAGCAGAGTTTTCCACCTAGCAAAAGTATGAGATCACTAAGATTAATGAAACTTTTATTTAGCTCATGAAATAGCCTGTGGCCATATCAATGCTGACCAAATTCATTAATGGAGAAAGGAGAGAAATCAAATTAAATTGCATATGCTATTCATTTTCTGAAACAAAGCAAATTCAAAAACCAAAAAGGGAAACAAAGAAATGCCGGTATTTGGAAGCTTGGCAGCCAAAGTCAATATTTCCTTTCGTCTTTACACTTGCATTGTGGACTGTTCCAGATCACTGCACACGGTCATGTTCTCTCTCAGAAAACTGGCCTTCGAGGTTCTCTCAAAACCTTTAGAAAGGAGTAAAGTGCTTAGAACAATGACAATACTTAAAGAGCACGTCATGAAATTTGCTGACGGTTTTCACTAGGGAGCGGGCAAATCAGATGACAGCTTGGCTAAGTGCAAATCACATATGCTTTATTCGAGTGCCTAGGAAGAAGACACAAAAGCAATCACCAATTCGCCTCTGAGCACTTGCTATTTTATGACCCAATTTACACTCCCCCTTTTTTATAATATTTGCTATAGAAATCAATGCACCCTGGTGGCAAAGAAACCAAGGGAATGACTTTCATGAATAAGAAATTTCAATCAATTTCAGCACTCTAGGAAATGAGAATGTTATGACACTGATTGCTGACATTAGGAAATAAGCATTTCTCCCAGGGGGATACCAAGAGCATGGTGAGACTGGCTGGCCCCACAAACTGCTTCTTTAGCATAGCAGATGCAAAAGGCCATTTGTAAACCAAATGGGATTGTTTTCGCTCCTAGTTTAGTCCTCACTAGCTCTTGGGAAGCAGGCAGACGTGTCTTTAAGAGGTGCTTAAAAGGTTTCCATTGGGTGGCGAGGAATAGAAACAGAAAAAGAAACTGCTGACTTCAGTTAACAACCCCAAACCACTGTTTTACCCAGGCTTCCCTGAAACAGAAATAGGGACCTAGTGCCTTCAAGTTGACCCTGACCACAGGGACCCTACAGGACGGAGTATCGGTGCCCCTTTGGGTTGTTGAGGTTGCAAATCTCCAGAGGAGCACAAAGCCTCTCTCTTAGCGCAGGTGGTAGATTCGAAATACTGACCTTGTGGTTAGCAGCCCACCTCCGAACCCACTATGCCACCAGGGCTCCTTTAAAACAGAAGTGGAAGCTCTAAATGCTTTTTAAACAGTAAGATAAGAAAGTAGCATCTGACCGCAGCATCTTTCTGTACAAGACATTTAACTTTATACCTCTGGGAAACTGTGGTTTTCTCCTGCATCCTAAGAATATACATTTTGCATATGAGATAAATGCTCTTTGGAGTTAAAATGGACAGTTTCAAGATCACATCACAACTTTTTTGGTTTGTTTCTTTTCAATTCTAGAACCTCAGAAAAATCCAATTATGGATTCTAGCTTGCAGCTTATGATTTCTAACTGGAGAGGCTGCCAGAACTCTTCCAGAACACCATGATCAGATTCGCCTTCCTAGAGCATGACAACCTCCACCCCGGTGGCTTCTCTATGAGCACTGTAAGCTCTTGTAAGGAGCACGAGTCCTTCAGAATAAACACAACGCAACGTTCCACCTCTCCAAGCGCATTGCCCATTCCTTCTCAACGCAAATCTACTCCAGCCACCCCAATCGGTGTCCTCAGTGCATCCCCAAGCATGTTTCCCCCAACTGAACTCACTGCCACTGAGCCAAGTCGGACTCATGGCAACCCTCTAGGGCAGAATACAACTGTCCCCCAGGGGGGGCGGGGTTCGGAGACCACACTCTTTAGGAGAATAGACAGCCTGGCCTTTCTGCCCAGATTGACTGGTGTTAAGAATTTATGACCTCACGGTTAGCATCCCCAACAAGAAAGTACTACGTGACCGGTTCTAGGTTAAGATAACTTCTTTCCTGTCACCTCAAGTGTATTGAAATGCCGATTACCTTTGGTGCCATGGCCCAGATAGTATCTGTGTTCAGTGCTACGGTCAGGCACACTTGGCAGGGAACGTTATTAAACCGTAGTGTTATCGGGATAAAACTGCACCAAACGATATGGATGTACACCAGGGTGGGCAGAGAGAAAAAAACCTCAGTCACAGCTAAAGAGGAATACAAAATCATAGGAGCCTGGGAAATTATTACAAGTCCACAGGGAGGAAGGATGCAGGGCTCATGAATATCTTTGAACAGACGGTCTGCTGGCATTTTCCCACTCATTTGATTAGGTGTTGCCATGGGATGGGCTTTGTGAAATGAAATGAGAGTAGAGGTGATAATTAGAATAATCATTATTTCTTTTTAAAAACATTTTATTGCGAGCTCTTACAGATATTATAACAATCCAGAATTCAATTAGATCAAGCATAATTGTACAATTGCTGCCACCATCATTTTAAAAATATCTTCTTTCTTCCTGAACTCTTCGGTATTAGCACCCCTTTATCTCCTCCCTCCCCCAACCTACTCCTCAGGAATACTTGTTATTATATTATTATTATTGTTATTATTATTATGCCATATTGTATACCACCCAACGTATCCATTCATCTACAATTCTGTTATTCATTCAACCCCTCGTGTGGGATTAGACAGTCATCATTGCTATCAGTCCCCTCTACCCCCACCTCTTCCCATACCCTTAGGGAATCATTACTATTTCTGAAGGGTTTATCTATGTTGATTTCATGTATTGAAGGATCTTAATTATAAAAATGAACATACACATGTCTCACACGGTTAATGAGATAAAAAAGAACTAGAGGAGAGTTACGTGTTTCATCAGTGCTACACTACACCATGGATATATCATCCCTTCCATGGGACCGCTCTGTGAGGGACTATTGTCCAATTATCTTGCAGGTGGGTTTGGAGTCTCCACTTTGTCTATGCTCCTTCACATCAATTTGATTGCTTGTTTTTGAATTTTGACCTATTCCTGTTGATACCTCATGATCACAGGTTGGTGTACTTCTTCCATGTGGGCTTTGTTGCTTCCCTGATAAATGACTCCTTGTTTAGCTTCAAACCTTTAAGATCTCAAATGCTTTATCTTTTAATAGCCAGGCACCATCAGCTTTCTTCACCACATATGCCTATGCACCCACTTTGTCTTGGGAAGGTGGGCATCATACATTACCACATTATTAGAACAAACCATTCCTGCACTGAGGTAAGATTTAAGTAGAGACCCAAAGTTCATCAGTTTCCTTATTGTATTTACATATACATACATACATACTTACCATATATACTCCAGTATAAGCCGAGTTATTCAACACATTTTTAATGCAGTTTTTGTGGTAAAATTAGGTGCCTTACCTGATATTTGGTTGGCTTATACTCAAGTCAATACAATATATACCTACCTTTATATCTTTACATATCTATATTTATACCTATATATTATTTTATTATTCTTTCCTATTTTTCTTTTTTCTTTCCTCCTGCCCCACTATCTTGTTTACTCATTGTTTACCTTTCAATAATTCCTCTTGAATATATTTTAATTGATCAAACACTACCAGAAACTCTCTCTCTCTCTCTCTCTCTCTCTCTCTCTCTCTCTCTCTCTCTCTCTCTCTCTCTCTCTCTCTCTCTCTCTGACAGAATACTGTATAGTATAGTACTTTGTTAAATTTATTTTTTCCTCTTAATTCCATTTGAAAAAATGATCTGGTATTTGGTTAGTCTGACCACAAACCACTACATTAACTAAATACAAATTTCATTATACCATAAGACAGAACTTGGTATGAACTGACATTACTTTGGCTTTTCACTTCAGTTCTTTGACTGGAAGGGACACAGAGCCTCTTTTAAAAATTTAAATAAACTTAATTTATAACTGTTTTAATTTTACAGAAAATTTAAGATCTCCTTAGGATTCTTATATACCACTCACCCAGGTTATCATCTCTATGAACATCTTATAATACCATGGTACATTTATCACAACTAAGGATCCAGGATTGGTACATTAGTGTTAACTAAACTCCATCCTTTTTTCTTCTCTTGTTTTCAGAGTTTACTAGTTTTATCCTAATGTGTCATTTTCTCTAAAGGATACTATATTACATTTAGTTGACATATTTCCTTAGATTCCTCTGTTCTGTGACAGTTTCTGACCTTCTCTGTTTTTAATGGCCAGCTAGGTATGATCTAAAATGCCCATCAATTTGGGGTTGTCTCATATTTTCCTTGTGATTAGACTGGGGTTATACCCAGTAAGAGTAAGATCACAGAAGCAAATACCATTCTTACCACATCCTGACTTCTTATTGATGATGTTAACCTTGATCACCTGAGCTTTGCCAGTTTTCACCATTGTAATGTTACCTTTTCTTCCCTTTCCCTGCTGTGCTAATTGGAAGCCAACTGCCTTGTAAGTGCAGTCCTGTCCAGAACAGGAGTTCAGCACCACCTCCTTAGGGAAAGCGTATCTTCATAAACTATTTGGACTTTTTCTGTACAAAAGATGTGTGCTTTTCGGAATGGAAGCTACCAACGTTAGTGAGTGCTGCTGTGCCTCTTTTTTCCTCTGCCATAGTGGACCCAGAGAGAAGACAATGATGACAGGGACCAGGATCCTTCCTTCACCTGTGATGGACATTGTTTTATATAGAATTGTGCTCACCCCCAACTTTTTGATCATTTTATTGAGGGCTCTTACACTGCTTATTACAATCCATACATCAATTTTATCAGCCATATTTGTAGATATGTTATTCTTTTCTAGACAGCTACTTTCTATTGAGCCCTTGGTATTAGCTCCTCTTTTTTTCCCTCCTACCCCTAGCCCTCGTGACCCCTTGCTAGATTATAAATTATTATTTTCATATCTCACGCTGACCATTGGCTCCCTTCCCCCATGGTCTCCATTGTTCTTCCCCCTGGAGTTGGGTGTGTGACTGTGTGTTGATCATTATGATCAGTCCCCCTTCTTCCTCTCCTCCCCCAACCTTCTCCCTTCCCATCTGGTATTGCTCTTCCCATTCCTGCTCTTGGAGTGCATGTGTCACGAGCTCTTTCTCTTACCTACACCTGTGTACATGCTCCAGTCTAGTCTGAAGTGAGAGGCATCACTGGAGTTATGTTGGTGGGGCTTTAGGAAGCCTCAAGAAACCAGAGGAGTATTGTGTGTTTCATCTGTGCTTTACTGTGCCCTAGTTGACTCATCCCTGTGACCCCTCTGTGGGGGGTGTTCCATTGTCTACAGATGGGCTTTGGGTCTCTGCTCCGATCCCCCTCTTTCTCAACCATATGGTTTTGTTTGTTTGATTGTTAAGGGTTTCTGATTCCTGTTACCTGGTCCTGATGGCACCTCATGATAGCACAGGCTGATATGCTTCTTCCATGTGGGCTTGTATTTCTCACCACTGATGCCTGTGAACATGGACTTCTTTAGAAATATTTTAAAGCTGTTTTCAGTTAGAGTAAAGTCATCTGATAATAGGGTATGTCTTAAAGTCATCTGATAATAGGGTATGTCTTAATCTGAGTAGTGTCCTATGAAAGAGATGTATCACAGAAAGTGAGAGAGAGAGAGAGAGAGAGAAGACAGTCAAATGATAGCAGTCCTTCTGCAGCTGCAAGCCAAAGAATGTACAAGCCACCAGAAACTGGGGAAACTTCAGAGAAAAGGTCTGAATTCAGACTTCTGGCCTCCAGAACCATGAAACAATTAACGAATGTTGTTCAAAGCCATACAAATTGCTATGGCCCAATCCCACTTCTGTGGAATGGATTCCGACTTGTAATGACCCTGCAGGACAGAGTAGAAATGCCCTCTGGGTTTCTGAAGCTGTACATGTTTGGAAAAGCAAGAAAACTCATCTTTCTCTCTCTGAGACGCTGGTGGGTTCAAACTGCTAATCTTGCTGTTAGCGATCCAATGCACAACCCACTCCATGGATCAAGCCCTCCTAATATTCGGCTCAAGGACCACCTTCTCTAGTTATATTTCTCTTTTTTGCTTTCTTTCTCCCTCTCCTTCTACTCTGTGTAAAAGATATTGGGTGAAGTTTACATACTTAGTAGGGAGAAACCAGCTAAGAATACATGAGCTTTGTCTTCAAGCAGTATGCCATCCATCAAAGGAAGAACAATGATGTATTCACATCAGAGCAAGTTCCCTACAGGAGGAATCAGCAGCCTCATCACCTGCTTTGACAAAGCTCTGTATCCCAGTTTCTGTCTGCATAATTCTTCATCTTTTAAAAGAACGCCTTGTCTAGCTTCCTGAATCAGAGAGAAATTATTGGCTTCCAAAGAACAATCATCTTTGAATTATACGTGGTACCCAATAAATGAGCCATGACTACTTGTTGAATTCCATCTAAATAGAGTGGTTTATGTGTTCATATTTTCAGGGGTCTCTTGGTGTTTGATTAATTCTGTCATCAGGCTTAAACAAGGCAAATATTTTCTTGTTAAAGCCAGCTCAAAAGTGAGCATGTACATTTTATTTTTCCTCTAAATCAATAAAACATAAATCCATCTCTTAAAATAGGCAATGTTTCTACAATGTTAGGAAACTGTGACTTCTGGGTTTTCTTTATTTAGAAATATCACAGTTCTTTTCCATGGCAGTAAGTTGTATATATAAGAATTTTAACTGTAATGATGAATTTTATTACGGCTAGTTTTACATTAAACAGACAATTTTTAAAAGCTTTATTCTCCGTGAGAATGTTGAATAGTTGAAAATCTTACCCATACTTTCAACTATTTTGTGAGAGCAAAAAGTGTAATTCAGATGTGTCCAATTTGACTTTTGCATAGTGGAGTTTTAGAAATGAATTTGTTGATCTTAGCATTTCAATTAGGTTTAAAGTTATTGATGACAGTATTTGCTCATTTTTGGCTCATGTCAAGAATACTACAATTTCCAGATGAAGAGTCTTTTTTTTTTTCTTTAGGGGAAATTTGGTTATTTTTCTATCCCCCTTGTTTTCACAGCGTGGTTAAGAATCTGTGGAAAAAGAATGAAAGGTTGTATCGTTACTGTTTCTACTGGTTCAGTGGACTTGGCAATGGGTGCTTCAGCCAGACTTCGGCAGGGAATTGTGGGAGCTGGGCCAGCATGCCACGCAGCAGAAAATGAAGAGCTCTGGGCAGAAACTCCTCCTTAGTCACAGCATGAAAAAAGTTCCCTGCATTTCTGTTTTTGATCTCTCTACAAGTGCCTATCAGACAGGACTTCCTGGAGGGGTGCAGGTGGTGACAGGAGAGCCCCACTGACTCTAGGAATGCAGGGACCTGAGACAGAGGAGATGGTGCTCTTAGGGTGGAATTATTGGAAGAAGATAAAGTGTAGTGAGCTGCTGTAGACTAATGACTCGATTTCATGGAACTCGATTTTGTAATATTTAAAGGCTGTTAATATGCCTTCATCTGATACTGACACCACATTTTTCTTCAAATAATCCACCTTCTCATATTAATTGCCCAGCATACAGATTAACTAAAGATGGTGAAAGAATACAACCCTGATACACACCCTTCCTGATTGTAAACCACACAATAGTCCCTTGTTGTGTTTCAACAATTGCCTCTTAATCCACGCACAGGTTCCATACAACAACAAAGTGCTCTAGAATCCCCATTCTTCCCAGTGCTATTCCTAGTTTATGATGCACAAGTTGAATGCATTTGCATGGTCAATAAAACACAGGTAAATAACTTTCTGGTAGTCTTTGCTTTCAGCCAAGTTCGGTCTGATGCCATCAATGAAATCTCTTGTTCCACATCATCTTCCAAATCCAGCTTGAATTTCTGGTATCGCCCTGTCAATAACTTCTGTTGCTGATTGATCTTCAATGTAATTTTACTTATTTGCAATATAAATAATACTGTCTTAGACTTCCACATTCTGTTGAGTCATCTTTCTTTGGAATTAGTACAAATAAGGATTTCTTCCATTTGGTTGACCAAGTAGCTGTCTTCCAAATTTCTTGGCATAGGTGAATGAGTGCTTCCAATGCTTTGTCAGTGCTTTGAAGCATTTCAATGGACATTCTGTCGATTCCTAAAGCCTCGTTTTCACTCAGGCCGTTAGTTCAGCTTGAATGTCTTCCTGCAGTACAATTCGTTCCTGCTCATGTGCTACCTCTTCAAGTTCTTGAATGTCTACAAGGCTTTCATTTGTTTCTTTTGTACAATGACTGTATGCTCCCTCCATCTTCCTTGGATGCTTCCTGCATCTTTCAATAGTTTGTCCATAGACTCTTTCAATGATGGAACGTGAGAGTTAATTTTTTTCTTCACGCCTTTCAGTTGGACAGAGGCTGATCATGTTCCTTCTTTTCTGGGTTTCTAACGGAAGGTCTTTGCACATTTAATTATAATACTTTACTTTGTCTTCTATATCTGTCCTTTAACTTTTCCTGTTCAACTCTTTAACCTCATCATTTCCTCCGTATATGTTAGCTAGTCTGTGGTCCAGAGACAGGAGCCCTGATGGTGTAGTGATGGTGTGTTGGGTGGCTAACTGCAAGGTCAGCAGTTTGAAATCACAAGCCACTCTGGGGGCTAAAGATGAGGCATTCTACTTCTCTATGGAAACCAACAGGAGCATTTCTGCCCTTTCTAAGGAGTTCCTCTTCATTGGATCCACAATCAATGCTTATGAGCGCACCAGTCAATAAATCAAATGATGCATTGTGCTGAGAAAATACACTTCGTGTTTATGATATTGGGGAGCACAGTTGTCACTCTCAAGACTAAGGTGTGCCCGACCCAAGCCAAGGCATTTTCGATTGCTTCCTATGCGTGTGATAAATGGACCTTCAATAAGGAAGGCTGAAGAAGAATTGATGCATTTGAATGATGATGCCAACAAAGAATTTGTAAAGTATCATCGATTGCTAAAAGAACAAACAAATCTGTGCTGCAAGAAGTACAACCAGCATGCTCCTTTGAAAGAAGGCTGGTGAGATCTGATCTCATCTACTTTGGGCTTGTATCAGGAGAGATCAGTCCTGGAAAGGACATCATGCTTTGCAAAGTAGAAGGTGGGCCGAAAAGGAAACTCTGTAACAACAAGCTCAAACAGGACACTTGTGAGGCTAGTATACAACCAGGCATGTTCTAGTCTGTTGTATATGTTGTAGCTAGGAGTCAGAACAGGCCTGACACACATCATAGCAACAACATATGGCACTTACTATGTACCCAGAAATGTCTAATAGCTTTGAATATGTTAATGCATTTGTAGTTTTATTTTTGTTTTTCCTAATATCTCATACATACACACACACACACACACACACACACACACTCAAGATCATTAAATGCTAAATAGTTTTGGAACTGTGACATTTTCCTTGAGCCTCTTTAGGAGTTATCGTTGAAGAAAGAAAGAAAAGACAAGTCAATCCTTCATAAACAGAGGATATTAAGAACTTTCTAGTAAATTCTTTTTAAAAATTAACAATCGGTTAACTGCGTCGGCGCGGGAGCAAGCGCTCTTTCCCATAGCACCGACGAGATGGCGGAGGTGGAGCAGAAGAAGCGAACTTTCCGGAAGTTCACCTATGGCGGCGTGGATCTGGACCAGCTGCTGGACGTGTCCTACGAGCAGCTGATGCAGCTGTACAGCGCTCGGCAGTGGCGTCGCCTGAACCGCGGCCTGCAGAGGAAGCAGCACTCGCTCCTGAAGCGGCTGCGCAAAGCCAAGAAGGAGGCCCCGCCCGTGGAGAAGCCGGAGGTGGTGAAGACGCACTTTCCCGACATGATCATTCTCCGGGAGATGGTGGGCAGTATGGTGGGCGTGTACAACGGGAAGACCTTCAACCAGGTGGAGATCAAGCCCGAGATGATTAGCCACTATCTGGGCGAGTGTTCCATCACTTACAAGCCTGTCAAGCATGCCCGGCCCGGCATCGGGGCCACCCACTCATCGCGTTTCACCCCCCTCAAGTAGTCCTTCAGCCAATAAAAGGCTCCCTCTCCTGAAAAAAAAAATTAACAATCTGCTTCCATGTATAAATGTGGGCCAAAATAAAATTTAAAAGTCAAAATTGAAGAGTTTCTCATAAACAAATAACACATAAGGAAATTATTAAGTTCTTTTCGATCTCACATGATGATAAAGGTTCTGTGTGTGGAGGGGGGAGGGGTGTATTTTTGGTTTTGTTTGGACAGAAATGTTTCCTTCTCTGTACTCTCTTTTTGTTCTTTAGGACACCACTTACGACAGCTCAAAATATGCTTGCTGTACGTATTGAAAGTAGATGTTCCCAGGCTACCCTCCCTTGGAGAAAAGCTAGCAAGTCTCTCCTGAGTGGTTTGTCAAAAACAGAAGGAGCCACCCACAGAGACATTACGACAAGACAGTACAAAAAGACAGTACGCGGAGCAAAGACTTCATAAGCAAAATACACTTCAGTCATGACGCTGGTCGCCTCATGATTTGAGGAAGCTGATGATGTCTACGGGTATAGCTTTAGATGCTATAGGGATGGATAGCAGTCCCCGCTGCTTCAGCTCATCCTGTATCCTACTTTCCCATTGGCCCTTATTCTTGCAGCCTGATTGATGCTTATTTCAGCCTAGTGGTTAGTCTTGTGCACCTCATCTCATCAGAGGCAGTCACTTCCTTATTATAGGGGGCAGTGTTGGGCAAGAGGTTATCTGGACATGACCTCTGGAATGAATAAAATCAGGCAATTAGGGATCCGTATTCAGATCTCTAGTTGCCCTTGCTTTGACCAGTGGATGAGATCAGCTAGAATGGTACAGGGATGAAGCATCTGCACATGACCAATAGAATGGAGCAGGTGAGATAATGCAGGCTAGGTCATTCAGTCCTCATAGGTCATTCAGACCAATCCTGACACATTTCTGAAGAATATTTAAAGATGGTGACATCATGGAAAATGGTATCGTCGGGAGCTCATAGAATCAGACTCTCTCCACTGAAATAATATTACAGAACAGACATTTCAGTGAATACACGCAATTAATACTTCGATAAAGTCACTAAACTTACTGCTCCACAATTCACATAGCAAACATTGGGGAAGGAGAAGAATCTAATTTCACAACTTCTACAATTACTATATTCAAAATGCTCTGCTTTCAGCTGTAAAATTTCTTCAGTAAAATTTTGCTGAAGATCATTCAATAACGGTGCAGTGATACATTGACAGAGAGCTAGGTTGAATTCTGAAGAGGACGTGAAACAAGAGATATCATTGCTAAGGTCAGATGGATCTTGACTGAAAGCAGAGAGTACCAGAAAGATGTTTACTTGAGTTTCATTGAGTATGCAAATGTATTCAACTGTCAATCACAACAAATTAGGGAAGAAGAATGGGAATTCCAGAACGATTCATTGTGCTCATGCAGAACCTGCACATGGATCGTAGGGCAGTTGTACAAACAGAACAAGAGGATAATACTGCATAGTTTAAAAATCAGGAAAGGCGTACAATAGAGTTATATCCTCTCACCATACTTATTCAGTTTGTATGCTTAGAAAATTATCAGAGAAGATGGATTATATGTTACATGCTTTGAGCATGTTGTCAGGAGGTAGGGGACCTGGAGAAGGCACCATGCTTGGTAAAGTGGTAAAGTGGAGGAGTAGCCAAAGAGAGGAAGATGAGCTGAATCAGGAATCAGCACAGGGAGTTGCAACAAGGGGCTCAGGCAGAGGAACAATTGTGAAGACAGCACAGCACTGGACAGTGGATTGTTCGGTTGTGCTGTGGGTTGCTATGGATCAGAAATGACTCAATGACATCTAACAACCACAACAGCTTTCGACAAAAAATTCATACAGTGATTTAGGGTCAATGTTTCATGGACTCGTTCCGTTAATTTGCTTAATAACCTATTAAGTGTGGTGTATAGTAAGTTCTGAGTTGGGCGGTGAGCCTCCAGGTGAACAGTTCAAAATCATCAGTCACTTCAAGAAAGAAAGAGGAGGCTTTCTACTCTCAGAAAGATTCACATTCATGGAACCCCCTGGGGCAAGTTCACGGTGTTGTGATGAGTCCTCAGGACATTCACGGGGACCATTGGGGAAGAGGTTTTAAGGAAGGTGTCCACTCCACCGATAACAAAAAGACCCACAAAGTTGCGCTGCTGAAGATTAGTTCCCCCATTGAAACAAAGCACCTGCTGGTTCTTCCAGAGTCCCATAGTCTATCCTACCAGAATTCCAGGGCTGCCCGAACGGATTCAAATACATCAACTCTCCTCCACATGTCATCATTCCGTGTCCAGCTTTCACATGCATATGAAGCCAGGTGCACGTGGTTGACTGGGCTTGGGTCAGATGCACCTTAATCTTCAAAGTGATATCTTTCCTTTGTACTACTTGAAAGAGGTCTTGAATAGTAATTTAGCCCAGGACAATACTCTATTTGACTTTACTTGCGAATACAAGTAAGATTAAATACTTTACAACTTTAATCTTTTTTCCACTTATTGTCTTGTTGTCTATTAGTCCATTTGACAGGATTTTTTCCTTTACATTCAACTGTAATTCATTCTGAAGGCTATAGTCTTTGATCTTTTACAGTAGATACTTGAAGTCTTCTTTGCTTTGAACAAGCAAAGTTGTCTTATCTGGATATTGCAGGTTGTTAATGAGCTTTCCTCCAATCCTAATGCCACATTCTTCGTCATGTAACCTAATTTATCAGATTACTTATTAGAAAACATATGGAATAGGTATTGTAAAATGATACAACTCTGCTATAAAACTTTTCTGATTTAAACCATTCTCTTGTTCAATTCATAATGCATTCCTTTATAGGACTGATCAGTATTCCATTGTATACATTATTTCCTTATCTTGTCTACAGTCCCGTCAGCTCCATGGTAATGAATTTTGGTGTTTGGGTCCTCTAGCCTGCCCAGGGAAGGCAGCCTCTCTCAAGGACTTGCCTGAGTGTGACCTTGATGGAAGTCACTGTACCAGGGACAGTACCAAACCAGACTCAGTACCTTCGAATTCATGCCCACTCATTGCAATCCCATAGGACAAGGTAGGATTGTCCCTGTGTGTTTCTGAGATTGTAACTCTTTACAGGAGTAAACTCCCTGTAGGTTAGCAGCCCAATGTGTAACCTCTGCACCACTGGGGTAGGACAGGGGTGCAAAGTCAGGAATCATGCCCTATCAGTCTCACCCTGACTGCCTTGTTGGGCCAGTCTTGTAATGGAACAATGTACATGTCCCAATTATGGTCCTGTTCCTGCTTCTTCAGTCTCATATGTAACTATGATGTATTGCTCTGCCACCAATCATGCTTTTGTGACAGTTTGTTTTCTTGGCCTTACCACACCCCCTTGGAAGCTTTGTATCTCAGCAAACCCTGGGATGACATTTGACCTCCTGCTAATAGTCTCCTTCATCTGGAGGACATGTCTGTGTCTTTGCGTTGTCTTTGACTCTTTTCAGACTTAATAAATAGCATCCTTAGATTATATTTGAGATAGGGTCTCTTCTATACCCTAAAACACTATGTAAAACAAGCTAGACACAGAGGCTACATAGTGTGTGGTTTCACTTATATGGAATATATGAACTAGGTGACTCCATAGAAAATAGAGGAACACTGGTAACACATGGTTGAACTAGTTAGATGCTAATCGACGTGTCAGTGGTTTGAGCCCACCTGCTGTTCCATAGCAGGAAGCACCTGGAAATGTGCTCCCCTGAAGAATTGCAGCCTAGGAATCCCCCAAGGCACCTCTGCTCTGGCCCTGTTAGGTCACTGTGAGTCCGAATCAATTCAACTGCACACAAGAACATGTTGGAACAACATTGATTGGTATTTTTGTGGGGTAGAGGTAGAAGGTGAGGAATAAACTAAGGCTGTTTCATTGTAGGGGTTTCATTTTGAAGTAATAGAAATGTTTGGCCTGTCCTCAAATGTCCAGCAAGATGTTCCTCATTTCTATCTTCACAAGAATTACCTTTTGCCCTTCAAATTTCTAGCAACATGCCACTCATGACAATAGATGCATTCTCAAAAATGAGTAGATTCAATGAATTGGTGTCACAAGGAACCCTGGTAGTGGAGTGGGTCACACACTGAGGCCAGTCAGTTTGAAGCCACCAGCAGCTGGAGAAGGATGACGCTTTCTACTCCCACAAAGAGTTACAGCCTCAGAAAGCCGCTCGGGCGGTTGAACTTTGTCCTGTAGGGTGCTGGGGGTTGGCATCAACCCCATGACAGTGACTTGCTTTGGGATGCTGTGACATTGTGCCCTTTAAAAGGGTGAATTCATCTTATGTGAATTGCATAAATGCTTTAAATAAGTACGTAATCATTTGTTCTATGTAATTTCTTTTTTATTCTAAATCTAATCATTATTTTAGTTTTTTGTGAGACATCCATAGCATATCTATGTATAAGTATTTTTGTATGTACTACATACTAGATATACTACATACAGTATGCTATATAATAGATACTACATAATGCAGCTTACACAAATAATGTATAACATAACATTTTCTCTATATAAATACATAGACAGGTGTGTACCTTGTATGGCTTATCTTGTATAGTCTTTGCATAGCTATATAATTATATGGCAGATTTGTGATACTTGCAGTAATAAGCATATAAAAGATGTTCTTTTATACTAGACCCCAATTAATGCAAGATAAATTAGACCCCGATTAATTCAATAATAACGGTGGTGGTATTTTTTTCACCATGGACATAGCATAGTGAGCATGGTATATAATTTTAGTTTATTTTCTCCCAAGGATATTCCATGACTTCCACTTGTGTCTTTAGCTGCTAATTTTTTCATCAAATGTTGTGGTCAATCTGAATAACTGCAACCATAAAGGACACGATGATGTTTTCCCAGCAGGAAAGAGATGGCACACCCAAAGAGATAACTGAAGAGAGTAGAGATAGCCGAAGAGAGGCCAGTGACAAGACTTTCTAGAAAATCAGGAGAGGATTAAGAAAGTCAACAATAGAGGGTCGAACTCGCAAGGGTTAGCAACAATCAGAAAAGTTTATCATCCTTACACCTGAAAGATCAAGGGAGAGCACTTCCTTGGACCCAGTAATAGCCGAAACCCTGGCTATCAGGCGCTGCTTGATAGGAAGTGGGTTTAGGTAAAAGACTAACACAAATCATCATCTTCCATTCCCTTCCCCCTCTGGGATGCAATCAGTGCCTCCCACAGACTAACCTAATCAGAAGCCAGTGATCTCAAGTGATGAAGATGATCCGGCCCACACAGTAGAGAAAAGTGGCAAGGGAATGTGGACGCGAAAGCAGAAAAGTGGCAAGGGAATGTGGACGTGAAAGCATAGGAGACAATGCAATAAGAAAGGTGTATTCTCCTGCAGAGTGGGGACTTTGGATCATGCATCTTTTTATTACCACTGTTTAATGCAGTGCTTGGCACACATCATACATTCAATTATTACCTGACTAAAGTTGTGACTAGGTTAGAGATGAGGAGTTCCTGAACAAGATATTAGAACTATCAAGAGAATACTGGTGAACTTTGGCTTAAAAAATATAGAGACCCTATATACATAATAGTATTTATTAAAATTTAAATAATTCATTAGAATAATTCAACCATTGCTATTGTTAGCTGCCATCAAGTTGGCCTCAATTTGGTGACCCCATGCACAATGGAACCAAATGCTGTGGCATCTACATAATGACTGACACATCTGACCATTTGGACCCATAGGATTTTCATGGGTTGAATGTCAGAAGCAGACCATCAGGCCCACTTTCCTAGTTTGCTTCAGTCTGGGGGATCTGCTGAAACTTTTGCAGCAGTTTTCAACATGGGGGTTGAACAGCCCTTTCACAGGGGTCACCCAATTCATAACAGTAGCAAAATGACAGTTATGAAGTAGCAACACAAATCATTTTATGGTTGGGGGTCACCACAACATGAGGAGCTGTCTTAAAGTGTTGCGGCACTAGGAAGGTTGAGAACCACTGCTGTAGATATCATAAGAACACTCCCACCTCCTTTGAGAGATCAGTGATGACTTCACATGATGTATGTTGACCGGAGAAAAACACGAGTCTCCCCCATGGAAAGGGTAGATTCTACCATGGAACTACCAAAAATTGAACTAATAAATTCAAACTCACTGCCATCAAGTCAATTCAGACTCAAAGGGACCCTACAAATCAGAATAGAATTTCTCGAATTTCAGCGATTATAAGTCTTTGTGAAGATTGAAAGCCTTGTCTTGCTCCCTCAGGGCAGCTGGTGGTTTTGAACTCCTGACCTTGCAGTTAGCAGCTCAATGTATAATCCGCAATGCCACTAGGACTTTAGATATAAAAGTCCTACAGTCATTGAGTTGGTTCTGACTCCTAGTGACCCTATAGAGCCTTTCAAGGCTATCAATCTTTATGGGAACAAATAGCCTCAGCCTCATCCCTCTCTCGCAGTGGGTTTGAATTCAATACCTAGCTCACAGATACTACATAATAATATACTATTGTAAACACTCCTGGGCCCAAACAAGCTCTTTCTTTTATTTAACATTATGAACATTATTTAACATTTTATGATCATTAAAGAATGTAACCCACTACACCACCAGGGCTCCCTATTCAGTGTAAAGTAGACCCAAACCCACTGAACCAATATACAACATAACAATAAGCAAAGAGAAGATGAAAGTTCTCAAGGCAGTCATCTTACTTGGACCTGTAGTTAATATTCACAGAAACCGCCATCAGGAAAGCAAACAGCATATTGAATTGGATAAATCTGCTGCACAAGTCTTCTTTAAAATGTTGAAGAGCAAGGCTGTCACTTTTAGGACTAAAGTATGCCTGACCCAAACCATGGTATTTTCAGTTGCTTCATATGCATGTGAAAGTTGGACAATAAATAAGGAAGACCAAAGAAGAATCAATGCACTCAACTTATGGTGTTGGAGAAGAATTCTGAAGAAGAACAAATATGTTGGAAGAAGTGCAACTAGAATGCTCCTGAGAATCCAGGAGTATCTGTCTCATGCAAGTATCTGTCTTGTGCATTTGGACATGTTACCAAAGAGACCAGTCACTGGAAAAGGGCATCATGCTTGCTAAGAGGAGGACCAGTGAAAACAATGATTGAGGATGGTGCCCAACCAGGTATCATCTCTTTCTGTTGTACAGAATGTTGCTATGACTTACAATGGACACAAAGGCACCTCGCAACAACAGTAAATCTGAATCAGCTAGATGGCAGTGGTGTGTCTTTGCCCTCAATATTACAGAGGAGCAGAAGAATGAAATAGATGAAGGAATTTCAATTTCAATGGTCCCATTTTGCTCTTTGACACGCAATTAAAATCACACTTTGGAGAAATTTGCACTTTCATTTCCTGCCAATGGACTTTGATACACTTAAACTGGCTTTATGTACTTTGTAAACTGGTAAGAGGGCCAACCCTCCCAGTTCCTGCTTTGATAAGCACTGTTGGGGACCTGAAACGCTTTGGCCGGGATAATGAGATGAACCTCAGAAGCAGCTAGCTGAAATCTTATCATATTTGAAGTTTCCTTTCACTTTTCTGAAGCTCAAATACTTGGATAAATCCACAGGCGTTGATACAAGGGTTCCAAATCATATAAAACAAAATCACTGCCCTTGAATAAATTCTGACTCACAGCAACCCTGCAGGACAGGCGAGAGCCGCCCCTGTGGATTTCCAAGACTAACGCTTGATGGGGCAGAAAGCATTGACTTCCACCTTGGGAGCCACTAGTGGTTTCAATGAACAGCTCACAGTTAGCAGCCCAACGCATGACCTACTACTTTACCACACTTCGTCCAGTTCATATCTCTATACATCCATATGGCTTATAGCAAGCAAAGGATGTTTGTAGATGGGCAGTAATTAGTGAATGACTGCAAAGTTATCCCAGTAAAACATTTGACTTCATCTTGGTGCAGTGCCTTCATAAAAAAGATCCAATCGAAGTAGTAGCTTCCAAGGGGACCGCTTAGGCCGGCTGAAGTCCAGGCTGAGAAGCCAGCTCACAAGGTTGTGGTGACTAGATTTTGACATTCCCAAATGGTAATCTTGGTAGATTTTCTGAAAGGGCGCAGGTCGATCACAGGGGGTTATTAGGAAGCAGTTTTAGCGATGAGGAGTGTGTGTGTCTCGGGTCACATGCTCTTGCTCATTCTTCAGGGGAAGCAAGGGCTAGTTTAGGAAAATTTCACTAGGAAATCTAATCCCATCCTGCTATATCTGGAAACTTACCCTCCACCTTTCCTTTTGAAACTGAAAAAAAAAAATTAAAGAAGATATTCTGAGTCATTTCTGGATGCCAAAACTACGACTTTGGTTTGGTGTAAATAGAAGCATGCAGAGTTCTTAGGGAAAGGGCTGTTAGTCTGTGGTTAGGTGCTACCAAGTCAGGTCCAACAGTGACTCTGTGTGCAACAGGACAAAGCACTGCCCGGCCTGGCCCCATCCTCACAATTGTTGCTGTGTCTCAGCCCATTGCTCCAGCCACTGTGTCAATTCATCTCCATGACGGTCTTCCTACCAACCGTGGTACCCCTTTCCAGGAACTGGAAAGAGCTTTATGTTTGATGCGTTTGTTTCATAAAAGCCTCTATATTTTGTACAATCACTTATCTGTCAGTTTGTTGCTCGGCTGCTGGAAACTCTGCCACTGGGGTTTAAATGCAAGCAGGGTCATTGTGTTAGACAGGGCTCTGTAGAGAAACAAAACCAAGACACTCATGATTTTATAGATATTTAGATAGATAGATAGAACATAAGAAATAAACAGTTAATCAATCTATAAAGCAGGTGACAGGGTCTGACAGTCCGCAGCTCAAGCGATGTATACTCCAATAGTGTGGCGAAGCAGGTTTTGAAGGAACCTCAAACTACAGAGAAGAGTCTATGGGTTAGGTGTCCCACAGCCAGTGTAGCTTGCAAATTGAGGCAGAAAACAAGCTAAGGCAGCTGCACACCGGTCTGATCATCAAAGAGCACAGACAAGTAAGGTGAGGCTTGCCAAGCCATTTATCTCGCCCCCCTTCAATTAATTCCACATGTGTTCATGGGCCATGTTGGTACAATAAACCTATCTATCACAGTCACCCAAAGTGAACAGGTTTTAGCTCAGCTACTGGCTAAGAACAGAAAATGAAGAAGGAATTAGCTGCTCACTTCAGAGGAAGGAGCCACTGACAATCTTATGCATAGTTCTGAAACACTGTCAGATACTGATGTCCTTGTGAATGGAAGCAGAGCATCATCAGAGATGGTGCCTGAGGGCGGGATCCTTGAATCGGAGGGCACTTGAAATGTGACTGAAAGAGGAGTTGTTTTCTCTGATTGGCATCAACGGTGTGAATTGAGGAAAGCCTGTGAGTCTTCATGATAGCCACTTTCTGATGGCGCTTGACTCGAGGTAAGTAGAAACAGCTGCAAATATTTGCAAAAGATCAGGACTTGGAAAGTAAAAAGTAGGCACCTAGGAAACTCAACATCATTACAAGTGAAATGAAATGCATAAATATTGATAGGCATTAGTGAGCTGAAATGGATTGGTATTGGCCATTTTGAGGCAGAAAAATCATGATTTTCTATACCAAGGATAACACAATCAAAAGGAATAACATATTCAAGAAAAATGGCATTGCACTCATTATCAAAAAAGACATTGCAAAATCTATCATGAAGTACAAACAATGCTGTCTATGATAGGCGTATATGAAGAAAAAAATCAAGCCAGCCTCAAGTTGCTTGAAAGATTCTATGTAAAAAATATTAAAAGAGTCTATATACAAAATATTGAATGATATTGGAAGTATCAAAAGAAGATGGAATAAATAAACAGTCATTGTACCAAAAAGAACCAGTTGATAATCCAACATTTCAGGAGGCACCAGATAAGCAAGAGCCAATGGTACTGAAGGAGGAAGTTCAAGCCGCACTAAATGCATTAGCTACAAAAAAGGTTCCAGGAATTGATGGAATGTCAATGCAAATGTTTCAACAACCCGATGAAACACTGGAAGTACTTACTCATCTATGCCAGCAAATTCGGAAGACTGTTACTTGACCAACTGATTAGAAGAGATCCATATTTGTACCCATTCCAAAGAAAGGTAATATGATCCTTTTAGAGTATTGAAAAGCAAAAAGATGTTACTTTGAGGACTAAGGTGCACTTGACCAAGCCATAGTATTTTCAATTGCCTCATATGCATGTGAAGTTTGAACACCGAATGAGGAAGACAGAATCGATGCATTTGAACCATGGGGCTGGAGCACAATGAAGTATTCTGGAATTCTCATTCTTCTCAAGGTCATCCATGTTTTTTTTTTTTTTTTAGCAATTTGCCCAGTCAAATGGCTTAGCATAGTCAATAGAACACGTGTAAACATTTTTCTGGAATTTTCTGCTTTCAACCAAGATCCATCTGCAGTGAGCCCTGATATGGCCTGTTCCATGCCCTCTTCTGAATCTGGCCTGAACCTGCCAATACAATGCTGCCACTGTTGTTGGATGACCGTCTGCACAATTCTACTTGCCTGGGTTTTAATGATACTGTTCCATGATTGAACAATCCCTTGGATTATCTTATTTCTTTTCCCGCACCATACTTCAAATACATAGGCCTTCCCTATTCAATGTCCAGTTTTCACATGCATATGAGACCATTGAAAATATCACGGTTTGGATCAGGCACACCTGAGCCCTAAAAGTTACATCCCTGCTTTTCAACTTTTCAGAGTTTTTCTGTTGCACAAACGCAGTACGTCATTTGATGTCTTGATTGCTGCTTCCATGAACACGGGTGGTAGATCCAAAAACAGATGAAATTCTTCACGATGTCAATCTTTTCTCAATTTATCAAGATGTTCCAGTTGTGAGGATTTTCATCTTCTTTACATTGAGTTGTAACCCTTATTGACGGCTTTAATCATTGCTCTTCACCAGCAAGTGCTGCAAGGTCTCACCTTCAGCAAGCCAGTTGTGCCATCTCCGTATCGCAGGCTGTTACTAAGCCTTCCTCCAATCCTGATGCCATGTTCTTCTTCCGATAGTCCAGTTTATCCGATTATTTGCTCAGCGTAGGGATTGAGTATGGAGCAAAGATACAACCCTGATGCATACCTTACCTGATTTCAAACCATGCACTATCCCCTTGTGTAGTTCTAACAACTGCCTCTTGATACATGTACCAGTCTGAGAAACTGAAAGAGATTGGCTAACTTGTCTTTAGCTCTTCAGCAAATTAAGTCAGTAGCAGCAGCAGCAGCAGCAGTAGTAGTAATTTTGTTCTTATTGTTGTTAGGTGCTGTCTAGTCAGTTCTGACTTATAAAGACCCTATAATACAACATAACAAAACACTGCCTGGTCTCTGACATCCTCAGGATTGTTCTTATGTTTGAGTCCTTTATCACAGCCACGGTGTCAATCCCACTCTTTGAATAACTCCCTCTTTTTAGCTGTTCCCCATTTTCACCACACACGCTGTCCTTCTCCAGGGCCTGGTCTCTCCTGGCAGCGTGTACAAAGGAAATGAGATGACGTCTCGCCATCCTTGCCTCTGAGGAGCATTCTGGCTGTACTTCTTCCAAGAAGGATCTGTTTGTTCTTTTGTCACAGTCCAGGTTACTATAAATATTCTTTGCCAACGTCAAAGTTCAAATACATCCATTTTTCATCAGTCTTCTTTATCCAGGGTCCAACTTTCATAAGTAACATCTTTTGCTCTCCAATACTCTCAAGCGGTCTTGTGCAGCAGCCCTACCCAATACAATGAGTCTTTTGATCTATTGACTGCTGCTTCCGTGAGCATGCACTTGAGAACATGTTTGTCTGAGTTTTTAATGCTCTCCACACTATCTGCTGTCCAGCTGGGCTACGCTACCAAAGCCCTTCGAGATACCCAACTCTCTGAGCTACAAAAAAATAAAAGAATAAGTGGGGATTTATTATTAATAATGAAACCCAACTCAATTAGGAAACAGCAATTTAAGTGTAAAATTACTGCATTTCTCTGATCTCAAGGTTGATAATGGCATAGACATTACCCTGTCACTTCAATGTGGCCACTCAACACATTGTTCACTAGCTATACCAGTCAGTAGCTGCCCTCCTCAGGCATTAAATAGGCATTGTGTAGGCCTAGTACCTTTTTTAAATTTATAAAATTATGAACTTTCATATCTCTTTTAAAAGTACTGCCAGAGACATGCTCACCTACAATCATCTCACAATCTGTAGCTACAGAGAAGTTATTTATGATGCCATGATGCACACCACACTGAGCAAATTGAGGCACTTATGGCCCAAGATCTACTTCAGCTAGCTGCCTATGCAATGGTTCACCCAATGGTTAAAAAGCTTACTGCTTCCAAGACGGACTATATTTCACTCCTAGAATTGAGAACTCTGATTCTCTCATCTCAGCAATGAAGCCTCATTATTGTGTAATTGCTTACATTCTTGGAACATTTGAACTTCCTGCCCGATTTTTTTTTTGCCAGCTTTACATGGACATGAAGCTGTGTATTGTTCACGACACAATCACAGTCACAACCACAGGTCACAAAGCCCTTGAGGAAGTGTACTATAACAGCTGCTGCCCAATATCCCCTATGCTGCATTTCAACGGAGCCTGCTTTCTTTAACCAGGGTCTCTGTGGCTCAACACCTAGAGAAAGCCTAGCACAGAACAGGAATACAATGAAAGCCCACACATCTCAAGTTCAAAATAACTTTTTACATTTCCACAGAAGTCAGCCTTATCAGAGGTTTTTTACAATGCTGTTCAGGGATTAAAATAAGAAGATAGGGTCTAATATAATGCTGAATGTTGATTTCACAATGCAGATTTGCATCTATTGTAGACAGAGTATCACAGGTCTCAGTTCTTGTGTGGCATCAATTTTTGGGTTTCTTGAAGTCCTGTTTCTGGATAAGGCATGCATAGGTTAGTGGGCTTAGCAGGACCTGTTTGTTAGAAAATATTTCATTGAAAATATCAAGGCAACCCAGTTGTAATTATATTGTCTTCTCCTTAAGAGACTCTAGTAAAATGTGAGGTGAGGAGAAGATGCCAGCATATAACTTGAAGGTGTCCAAGGAAAGACTCTCAAGCCTAGGTGGAGGCATTGCAACCAGACGACAGAGTTTCTGATTTTATGTCACGACAGCTCTCCTTCCACAGGACTCCACAGCATCTGGCTCTCTGAGGCTCTGCCAACCCTGATTCTGTCCCACCTCCTAAAACTGCATGGATTCTCTTTCCAACTTGCAGAAGACCCCAAGCCGGAGATATAAGCCCTTTGCTTTAAGAGAAGATCCTTAAATTCAACGGAAAAGTCCCTAACTACAAAGGAGTATATTGTAGGTTTTCCCTCTATGCAGAAATAATAACTTCATCAAATCACAAAATGAAGTATTGGAATGAGAACATAACAGCCATCCAGCACATTGTTCTCTGAAATGACTTTATCTATCCATGGTAGTATCGATGACAATAGGTCTATCACTGACACTAATGATGAGATTGCTCTATTCTTCCCATACAGAAGAATATGAACATCGGAAAACATTCTCTAGATTCCTTTATATCTAATAATTTTCCAAATTATTCATATTTGAGAATCAATTATAACAAAAAGAACTTCATGATTCTGTGTTTCTGTGCCAATCAGTTTAGAGGAGTTGAAAATCAGTTTAGAGATGATGGAAAATTGCCAATTGTGGAAGTAAAGTGTGGGCAGTAAACTGTAAGTTCAATAGCTCAATGGCTGTCTGAAAAATGAGTCCATTCTCTGAAGGTCAAAGGGTCATATCTGGAATTCAGCCTGGAGTTCCCTCTTAGAATCTTTGTGTGAATGTTACTTGAAGTGGTTGGTAGAAAGCATTACTATATAAAAGTTCATGTGTTCTTGAAAGATATTAGCATAAAGTTTATCCTTAAGCGGGGCTTACTAGATCACATCACTTGGTATTCAGAAGTTCGGTACTGTGGGAGCTGATCTCCAGTTCTGTTTCGCCAAGATTTTCCCACTCTGCTCTCTTCCTTTATTTGAAAACCTTCTTCTCATAGAGGAAGATAAGTAGCAGTTGAGGCAACATTCATGACAAATAGGAGAGTCTCTTATGTAATATAATATTAAAGTAACTGCGTGTATGAACTTGTCCCCTATACAACTTTTCTGTGTGTGTCATATAAAGTAATGCAAACTGGGTACTCAATATGCAGAATAATTTTTGTGTTACAGCTTAGGAAGCTATCAACTGAATTCAGGACATAAGCAATAAAGCACACCGGTACAGGGTGTTAGCAATAAAGCAGGCCAATATATATAATATGGGAATCATGGAAGAGACTGACAAAGAGGAAATCATGTTTCAATACATAATAGTTTAAAGCAGTCTATATTTGACAAATGATAGGATCATACACATTCAAGAAGCTCAACAAACTCCAAGTTCATGATAAATTCAATGAAATACACACCAAAGACACATTTTAACAGTTTTATTGACAATGTACATATCACACAATTCAATAATTCAATCATATCAAGAATAATTGTGCAATCATTGCCACAATTTCAGAATATTATCAAACTATTGAAAGCCGGGGAATCTTGAAAGTAACAGGAGAAAAGAAACATATCACATAAAAGAAACCCCTATAAGATTAAAAGCCAGTGCTAAAAGTGGACCTGAAAGCCCCTGTATTTTCTTCTAAGAGTTTTATGGTTTGGGCTTGCACATTATGAATCCCTCATGGTGTATAAGGTTATGCTTTGGGCTGTTCAAACCCACCAGTCACTCCAAAAGAGAAAGATGGATTTGATAACTTACTCCTTCAGGCCAGGGAATGTGGAAGACAGCTACTTCCAGCCAACTCGCTGGAAGAGATTTATATTTGTACCATTCCAAAAAAAAAAGGTGACCCCACAGAATGGTCAAATCATTAGCATCACATGCAAGTAAAATTTTGCTAAATATCATCCAACAACAGTGGTAGGTGGCTGCCAGAGTTTAGACTAGATTCAGAAGAGGATGTGGAACCAGGCATATCATTGCTGGTATCAGATGGATGTTGGCTGAAAACAGAGTATCCGAAGGATTTTACTTGTGTTTTGTTGACTATGCTGAGGCACTCAACTGTGTAGATCATAACACACTATGAATAACTCTGAGAAGAAAGAAATTTCCAGAAGACTTCATTGTGTTCATGTTGATCCTGTGCATGCCTCACGAGGCAGATGTGCAAACAGAACAAGGGAATTCTTCCTGGTTTAAAATTTCAAAAGATGTGCAACAGGGTTGTAGCTTCTCACTTACTTATTCAATTGGTATGCTGAGCAAATAATCAGAGACGCTAGATTATATGAAGGAGAATGTGATATTAAGTTTGGAGAAAACTAATTAACAACCTTCCATACGCAGATGACACTAGCTTGCATGCTGTAAGTGAGGAAGATCAAGGATTGTAGCCTTCAGTATGGATTACAATATAATGTACAGAAAACCAACATAATAAAAACTGGACCAATAGACAACATCGTGGTAAATGGAGAAGAAATTGAAGTCAAGAATTTCATCTTGCTTGGATTGTAAAATCAATGCTCATGAAAGCTGCACTCGAGATCAAAGATGAGTTACATTAGCTAACTCTGCTGCACAAGACCTCTTTAAAGTATTAAAAAGCAAGGCCATTACTTTGAGCACTTTCAAATGTCTCATATGCATGAGAACATTGGGCATCGATTAAGACTGAAGAAGAGTGGATATATTTATGGTGCTGGCAAAGAAAGTACCATGGAGTTTATTTGTGATGATCAGGAATGAGATTGAGTGGGGTGGGGGGGGGGGCGGGGGATCACATTGATTAAGGGCAGAGATGCATAGCTCATTGTTGAATGACCATATTGTACAGCTATAAAGGTATTTTAATAAGAGTTGTATGGTATTACAACAATCAAAGAGAAAGTGAGAGGGGGAGCAGAGAAAGCCACTAAGCCTGCTTATGTACATCCAGACACCTCATGGGATTCGCTTCTTTGATTTAGCGGTTTAGAGTCATGGTTTCATGAGACATCCCATTTAACTGGCTTAATAGCATGCTTAGTGCTTCAGTTCTAACTCTTAATTTCAGTATGTGGTTCCTAGTCTCTTAAAAGCTTTCAAATGGTCATCCAAGGTACAGTAATTGGCCTCTATTCAGCAGGAACAAGAGGGGAGGGTCAGGAATTAGACAGGAGCATATGAAATATGAGACTCTTTTCCCCCATGAAAAACTGCCTCTTTTTTCATGAGACCAGAACTGGATGCTGCCTGGCTACTGCTACTGAACATTTTGATTAAAAAAATCTCTAAGAGAATCCTGATCAAAAGGTGGGAGGGTTTAGCACAGAATTTCACATACTCGTGAACTCTAGAATCTCTGGAGCCATGGATGGTGGATACGTCCTTGAAATTGTTTCTCTAAAATTATCAATGGCTCTTAAACTAAAAATACCCCGTGAAGTCTTCTGGAAAGCAAACAATAGTTTAGATTGACTAGTAAAACATGTCTGCCTTGAGCATTATTCTATTTTAAAAGCTTTATATACTGGATCAAATTGACAACATTAACTTGAAAGATGAAGTAAGAAACCATGAGTTGATGTTACCAAGGAAAGGAACCAGTGAGAAAAGAGCAGTGAGAATGGTTGCATAATTTAAGACTGTAATCAATGTCACTCAGTTACACATGGAGACATGCTTTAATCAATGTGTTTTTCAGTACATAGTCTCAACGATGAAAAATATGTAAAAATTAGGCCAAAAATGGTTTTAAAAATATACAGACATATTAAAGCAAAAGAGAACCTAACCTAGTCCCCTCAAAAATGCTTAAAACCTCCTGAAGGCCAGAGGGCATAAAAAAGATGCTGGAAGGAAAAAAAAATCAGTCGAACAAGATTTTATACTTAAACAAACAAAAAAAAGAATTTTATATTTAACTCCTCAGAAATGAAAGAGAAATCAAGACATCCACAGATAAAAGTTGCAGAAATTTGTTATTAGTAGCCTCCCTCTGCAAACTGGTAAAGGAAGTCTCCCCGGTTGAAATGAAGGAACTCTAGACAATAACTTGACACTGCATTAAGAAGTGAAGACCAGCCCCTGGGTGGCACCACCACTTTGCACTCAAACACTCACTGAGATGCGGGTGACTTGAACTCCCTCGGCAGTATTACAGAAGAAAGACGTAGCGATCCACTTTCATACGTTCACAACCAAGGAAACACCTGGGAGCCCCAGGAGTGGGAAATGACTCAGATTCAACAGATCTGGTTTTAGTTTGACAAAATACAAAGAAAATGTCATGGGCAAAAGTGAAACATTTTATGTGCACATGATTTAAACTGTGAAATATATGTATATATATACATATATATATGTTATTGGCTCTACATTCTATAATTTTTAAATTACCAAAAAAATTGGAGTGAAAAATACATAATTCTATGATAATACTTGAAGCCTTCAAGATACCAGTGTCAATAATGAAAGGGTATGTAGACAAAAGATTTTCATGAAGAATTAGAGAACTTAAATAATACTATAAACCAACTACATATAGCAGGAGGTTCATCTCCAATCATAATGGAATGAAGCTTGAAATAATTCACATAAAACTGAAATATTCACAATTACTAGGAAATTCAACTACATAGTCTTAAGTACCCCAGGAGTCAACAAGAAAACTGTACCCCACATATCGAAGCATATCGCATGCGGTGAAAGCAATGCTCACAGGGGAAGTGGGAGGTGGAACTAGATTACAAAGCAACTTACTCATAAGCCTCAAGAAGTGGGAAAAAGAGAAGCAAACGAAATCTAAAACTCGCAAAGAGAAGGAAATAAAAGCAGTGATTACAGAACAGATCTCTTAAAATTAGAGAAACAATAAAGAGAATCCTCAAAGCCCAAAGTACTTTCCTTGAAATAACCAGCACCATTTGCAAACCTTTACCAAAGGTTGAAAAGCAAATAGAGAATAAATCAGATGTGAGTATTGAAAATAAAATCAGATGTGAGTATGGAGACATTACTACTAAACTTACAGAAATAAAAATAGCCATTTTTATTTAGTTGGCTATTTATTTAAATGGCTATAAGAAAATACTATGAATACTTATATCCCAAAGGACTGGACAACCTAGATGATATGGGGGGTGGGGGAATCCCATGATATAGACATGAAAATATTCTAAATGAAATCAAGCAAAAACAGAAAATCTGAACAGAGTTTAAAACAAGTCAAAATATTAAGTCAATAATCAAAACCTTCCCAACAAAGTACCAGACTAGAATCTTTGATAAAAAATAAATTACAGTGAAAACTTAAAGAATTCATACTAATTCACTCCTCTCAAAGTGGGCTTCTGTCTCAATACACATTTCTTTGTTGGTATAAATTTCTCACACATATATGAGTGTCCTGGTTTTCTTTTCTAGAACATCTAGCCTGATATGCCATATAAATTGAGTGAAGAAAAAGCAAACATGATTCTCTCAATTGATGCAACCCAGAAAAGCATTTGATAAAATCCAACGCCTTTTCTTGTTAAGACACCCAGAAAACTAAAATTAGAAGGAAACTTTCTCACCATCATAAAATCTACTTGCAAAAAAATCCACAGTTATATATCACATTCGATGTTGAAAGATTCAAATCTTTCCCCCTAAGAACAGGAAAATGACAGGATGTCATTTTCACCACTTCCATTCAACAGCGTAGAGGTAACTTCAGCCAGAGCAATTAGAAAAGAAAAGAATTAAAAGCCATCCAAACTGGAAAGGAAGTAAAGTTATCTCTTTAAAGAAAATATGATAGAAAGACACCACAAAAAGCTACTGTAACTGTAAATATATTCACCCAAATGACAAGGAACCAGATCAACAGTCAAACATAATATCTACACATTTCTCTCTGTACTAAACAATTTGAAAAAGACATTTAGAACACAATCCCGTTTATTATAGCATTCAAAAAATAGAAATACTTAGGAATAATATAACCAGAGAAGCGAAAGACATGTACTCTAAAAGCTAGAAAACACTGCAGAGGGAAATTAAGGAATTAAATGAATGGAAGGAGATTTCACGGTCATATAGATGAAGATTTAATGCAAACTATTAAGATTTCAATACTACCTGCCTTAGATGGAGTGATCCAGGAAAGCAAGACCAGCTGACCTTATCTATGTATATATAGAGAAAGGTTTTGACTCAGGAAAATGCCAGTCTAGAGGCTTCTCCTTACTCTAGTAACTGCCAAGTGTGGTGATGTGAAATTTCTTCACATGGCTCTTCTACCCAAGCCTCTATAACTCTCACAAAATGTTTGGGTGGGACTATGTAAATAGGACACATGTAACACTAATAAAGGGGATTGGTCAGTTTTGTTGTTTGTTTTGTTTTGCTTTTTGAAGTAGCAGCAAGAGAGAGAGAAACCCCAAAGACCTTGAAACAGTATGTTCAAGATCTCTGTCTGAAGTGGTGGAGGCTGCTGAGACCTGATGCATCAGAGACTGGCAGGGAGACTCAGAGGAACAGTGCTGAGACAAGGAGGGATCTATCTTCTCTTCATCTGCGTGGAAACTATGGGACTGTGGGATGGAGCTGCCTTCCTAGCCCATGTAGGCAAAGGTCAGGTGACCACGTGACTGCAGGTTTGAGAACCAGAAAGAGAAACTTCACTGTTGGCTGAGGAGACTAACGACTGTATTCTTACTCTTTGCTGTCCTGATTTGTGGTAACCTTTAAATGTCCCTAATAAACCCCCTTAATTGTGAGTATTGGCTGGGAGCTCTGTGTGGCCATCGCAATGAATTTTCCAACCCAATGGAGATATTTGTATAGTGGCATGGGAAGAACAGTTGGTGTTAGGGTAGGTAACAAAGGATGACGAGTGGAGGCACGTCTGACTCTTACTCATGTCAACAGAGAAGCCAGAGGAAATCAAATATGCCCACGTTCATGCCATTTATTGCACAAGGTCAGAAAGACCCAAGATCAGCAGATGCAAATGAATCCAAGCTTGGCAGGTCGTTTGTCTGACTTCAAAAGCTAATGAATTCAAGGTTTGAAGGCAATATGGCAGACTGCTGGCAACTCTCAGGATTGGCAAGCAATGCAGCAGGCCTCTGGCTCAAGTCCAAAAAAACCCCGAGATTGACATATTAAATGCAGGATCCAGGTAGAGAAAATAAAAGAAGGACGGGGTGGGGGGAGGGTGGCTAGCTTTTCCATAGTGTTCGATTATATAGGAAGCAGGACGCACCCTTGAGAAGATCTCTTTATGGAGATTTCTGGGTCTTTGAGAATTAAGTGGCACCTGACCGGTATTTTTAATCACCTCATATACAGGTGAAAGTTAGACAGTGACTAAGGAGCACTGCAGAAGCACTGATGCATTTGGATTATGATGTTGGTAAAGAATACTGATAGACCACGGACTACCAGTAGAGCAAACAAGTCTGCCTTGGAAGAAGTAAAACCAGAATACTCCTTAGAACTGAGGATGGCAAGACTTCATTTCACACACTTTGAGCATGTTATTAGAAAAGGCCAGTCCTTGGAAAAGGACATCATGCTTGGCAAAATGAGGGGTCACCAAGCAAGAGGAAGAGCCTTGATGAGCTAGATTGACACAGTGGATGCAACAGTGGGCTCAAGAATGACAACGATAGTGAAGGTGGCCCAAGACTGGTCAGTGTTTCATCCTTTGGACAAAGGATGCTATGAGTTGGAACCAATTCAATGGCTCCTAACAACAACAACACCTTGAAAAGGAAAAAATAAAGTAGGAGAACTTATGTCATGAGTTCAAAACTTACCACAGTGCTGAAGCAGTCAAAACATTGTGTCGCTGGTATAAAGTAGGCTTGTCCTTAAAGGTTGGTACTAGCACTGTGTTAGTCTGGGTACTTTAGAGCAACAAATCCACTGAAACTCATGAATAAGAGAGAGTTTTATATAAAGGGTAAGTGCACATCAAGAAAACAACCCAACCCAGTGCTTCCCAAGCCCACAAGTCCAACAATAACCCATATGTCCAACACCCATCCACAAAGTCCTCCTTCATCTCACAAAACACACACAGTGATGCTGACTACAAGAAGAAAGCCGTATCAGTGATCTCAATAGAATCATCTCAATGCCGGCAGGGGTCTCCACACACCTGCTCCAGCACCCAGGGTTGCATCAGGGTAGGTCCATGTGGCTTCTCCTTGGGAATGTCTTGCAGGAAGTCAGCCTTGCCAGCTGAAGCTGGCTAAGACAGCTGCACCCTGTTTCAACCATCAGAGAGCAAGAGACCGGAGAACTAGAAAGGAGAGTCTCACCGAGCCATTTATCTCTCCGCCCTTCAATTAACCCCATAGCTAGGTTGACACAATAAACTTTAACTATCTCAAGCACATATAACATCAGAACAGAAATGAGGATTCATAAATTGAGTTTTATATGTATATATACTCAATTTTTTAATGAGGATAAAAAAGCCCTTTTAGCAGAAAAAGAAGTTTCTTCAGTGACAAGATTTTCAGATGTAAAATAATGAAATTGAATTCCGACTTCAATATATAAAAATTAACATAAAATTGATCAATGCCTTAAATGTAAGAGTTGAGAGCAGAAAACATATCGGTTTATCTTTGTGACTTTATATTTCACACTGGAGTCAGCACAGCAAAAGCACACACAATAAAATAAAGATATGTAATCACGTGCACCAAAATTTAAAACTTTTGTAAAATTAAAGAACATTATCATTAAAGAGAAAAGACAACATACAAAATGAAAGAAAAATTTGTAAGTCATATTTCTGATTAAGGTTTAATATCCAGAATATATAAATAAGAACTACAACTGCATAAAAAATCCAACTAAAAGCTAGGTAAAACTTGAGCGGACACTTCTCCAAAGAATACATACAAATAGCAAACGCATTATTAGACTCAGAAAATAGAAATCAAAACAACGAGAAGTAGGGATGGAGGATAAGTTGGCGTCCCACTTGTCTGAGCAATCTCACCGCTGTGCCGCAGTATAAGGAGTAGATAACTAAGAAGATATGCCACGGGAGATGTGTGCGTCCCAAACGTCAACTGGAGAACCTAAAGGAAATTTGCAAAAGGAGGGAGACAGAACATGCCAAGGATGGAGGCCCAGAGTAGATGGACGTACACATGTGACAGCGTGGCTCCAGGAGGACATCTTGAGACCAACGGGCAGGACATCTGAGAAGTAGATGGGGAATTTGGAAACCTGTCCCCAAGCAGAGCGATATGGTGGGAGGGGCTTCTACAGGAATCGGACAGGCCCGAGGATGAAGGTGCTCAGGTGGAACATCAAATGGAGCGTGCGAAACCAGTGGAGGACTACTCAAGAATAGTCCTGGGGACTGAACTAGAGGGAAGCGCAGGCTAGGAAAGGGAAGTGGGTGGGGGGAAGGGAGTGAGGGATCGTGTTCCACAGCCAGGGGGAGCCCAACAATGGATACTCACTGGGCATTTACCCCTAAACCAGTGGTTCTCAACCTTCCTATTGCTGCGGCCCTTTAATACAGTTCCTCATGTGGTGGTGACCGCCCCCCAACCATGAAATTATTCTCGTTACTACTTCCTCCCTGTAATTTGGCTACTGTTAGGAATCCTAATGTAAACATCTGATATGCAGGATATATTTTCTTTTTTTTAAAAAACATTTTATTAGGGGCTCATACAACTCTTATCACAATCCATGCATATACATACATCAAGTGTATAAAGCACATCTGCACATTCTTTGCATTAATCATTTTCTTTCTTATTTTTTTCTTTTCTTTTTTTACATTTTATTAGGGGCTCATACAACTCTTATCACAATCCACACATATACACAGGATGTATTTTCATTGTTACAAATTGAACATAAAGAAAGCATAGTGATGAATCACAAAAACTATGTAATTATCATTGTGAAATATTTATTTCTAATTACAAATAAATGAGATTTTGTCTTGAAGCATGGCATAGCCTGGGTAATAGTCTTAATGTAACAACAGTAAACTACATTGCTACATGTTGCGACAGTATGGGTAAAAGTCAATGTCAGTGTGAAGGTTGAGATCGCTTCTTTCTCACCAGATCAGCATATCTGAGTGTGGGAGACCCGCCTGGAGACAGACAGAGGAGCGGTGTCTCGGTTCCTAAGACCATCGGAAATATGTGTTTTCTGATGGTCTTAGGCAACCCCTGTGAAAGGGTCGTTCGACCCCTCAAGGGGGTCGCGACCCACAGGTTGAGACCCGCTGCCTTAAACTCACATCATCCTGTGATGTCATCCATTGTAGATCCTCAGAGGTGGACCATGAGGCGCTCCCCAGCTCAGACGTCCACTGCAGGCTAGCGGTCCATCTAGTGTGGGGCATCCCATAGGCTGAGCTCCCCGCCGAGATTTAAGGGACCGAATCAGCAATTTTGGACATTCGCAGGCAGAAACATTTTCCTGACAGCTCAACATACCCTCTGGGCCACCACACTGAAACCTGACACCATGCACACGCTGCAAGAATAACTGACCCAACCGTGCGAGCCTGCATTCATCCAACCTCAGGTTGGCACTACTCACCTGGAAACTTGAAATGTACACCAACGCACTACACCTGACCCAGCACCACGATTACCCAACACCTCCCAGGACACAGAAGCCAAGCTACCTTACTCTGCCCAATGCAGACACCAGGATATTATCCCATGGCCTGCACAGATTCCTGGGCACCCCACGCAGGCACATGTGCCCCGTGGAGTCCCCTATGGACAGGTGCAGTGGCTGCTGCAGAGCCTCTGACCTGAGCAAATCCATAGGCTTCGTCCACGTGGCCCCAATTCTGGTCTAGCGCAGCAAACTACGCAGTGGTGCCCACGGACCAGGAGCGCACTGTTCGGCCTGCCCTAGGCTGGTACAGCAGACTTGCCTCACCCAAGCCCATACCAAGCCCAGCACCACAAACACACACTATTGGCCCGGAGCCTGAAACACCTGGACACGGAGAGGTGACCTTGAAGCAGACCAGGTCAAAGTACTTGAGCAAGTTCTCCTGGGATGAGGATGGTAGGATGAGGGTTTCGCTGGGACCGGAAATCAGCAACAAGCAAGCCGAGCAATATAAAAGGGAGGGCGAGACGCTTGGTTTTCTAACGTTAGAATAAATAAGTCCCAGTGTCCCGTAGGCATCAGAAAACAGAATACTACATGAAGAGACTAGAAAGGTGGCGCAAGCAATCAAACCAAGGGATCAGAAATAATCTTGTAGAAGAACAAATAATAGAAATTTTCACAGTGAATTCAAAGCATTAGCACTAAGTAAGCTTAATAAGGTAAAGAAAAACGCAGGGGAAAATGAATTGAGCCTAAGCCACATGTGAAACACCAGGAATAAAAATAATTTTCTTACTATGGGAGTTCCAGAGCAAAACACAGGCGCTCACAGGAATCTGTGAATAAATACTGGTAGAAATTTCTCATAATGAAAGATGGGAATTTTCTCATCCAAGTAGAACTGAGCACTCCTGGCAGGATGGATTCTAAAATAAACTCGTCGAGGTATTTGATAATCAGACTCTTGAGAACCAAGACAAAGAAAAACTTTGACGAGAGCATGAGAAATGTGAAGTATCACTTAGAGCGGTTTCCCCAAAATAAATGTTGACTTTTCGTCAAAAATACATTGTAAGCAAGAAGGCGCTGTGATGACATATTTAAAATACTGCAAAGAAACAACTGTCAGCCAAGAATAGTGCATGCAGCAAAATTATCAATCAAAGATAAAGGTGACATTAAGACATTTGTTGGTAAACAAATATTAACAGAATTTAATATTAACAGAGTAAACCTAAAAGAAATACTGCAGAAGTCCTCGGGAAAGAAAGCTATGAACAGCCACCTGAAATGATGCATGCATGGGGTAGTGGGGACTCCATTATGAAAATATAAAGATCAGTCTAAGACAATTTTGTATGATAAATATGAAGGACATCCTTCATGCTTTTGATGACAAAAATGTAGGAATTTTTTTAATGAAATATAAAATAATTACATAGAATGATAAAATAAATTCAAACTTAGAGAGAAACGGATACAAAAAATGCAACTGATAAATATGTCAAGATTAAAGAGGACTTAATTGTGTTGCTCTTCGCATAGACGTTTCCTATATGAGGCAAGTTTAAAACAGTTTCCAATATAACAGGTTGTTTTTCATGTAAGAGGTTAAACACGATCATCGTGATAAACGTAAAGTCAATCAGTCTACTTACCAAAAAAGAAGGGAACCACAAAGATTCAGTAATAAAAACAAACAACAAGTAAAAGGAAAATAACATGTATTATTTAAAGAGAAATCAGCACTAAAGTTAAAGAGGGAATGAAAAAGTCATTATTCTCACACACATGCACAAAATTGGAATAAAATGGGATCTATAAATCCTCCCTTATGGATAATTAAAATAAATGTAAATGAGTTAAACATTTCATTCAAGAGGCAGAGGGACAGAGTGGATTTAATAAAAAGTTAAACATGGCCCATCGATATGTTGTCTACAAGAGATGCCACTTAGGCACAAAGGCCTAACTAAATAGGTTAAAAGCCTACTGGTTTTTTTTTAATCCTAAGAAAATTGTAACCAAATAAGAGAAGCAGTGGTAACTGATTTTAATTATAACTGGCAAAATAGTTTCTGCGAAATAGGAACAGAAGAGAAATACTTAAACACAATTAAGTATGTCTACCAAAAGCCAACAGCCAACATTGCACACAGTGAAGAAATGCTGAGAGTCTTGCATTTGAGAGGATAGCAATTATGCTTTGGATTAATCAGAGGGCTGCTAACTGCAAGGTTAGTCGTTCCCAACCACTAGTGGTTCCTCTGGAGAAAGATGAAGCTTTCTGCTCCCGTGAAGATTTACAACCTCAGAAACCTGAAGGAATAGTTTCTACTCTGTCCTACAGAACAGCTCTAAACAGAAATCAAGTAGGTGTTTTTGTTTGTTGTCTTTTTCCCTCCTTGAGAACAAGAATGAGAAAAGGATGTCTACTATCAACACTCTTATTCAATGTCATGTTGGGAATCTTAGCGAGACCAAAGAGGTAAGAAAAAGAAATGAAAAGTACCCAAAATGGAAATAAAACTATATTTAGAGAAAAGATGATTCAAAATACCAAAGATTGTTGCACAGGAGAGCTTCTGCAGCTAATACAATTCATCAACTTTCCAAAGTAAAAGATCAACACACAAAATTGTGTTGGGTTTCTAAACATCAAAAAGAAGAAATCTGAAATGGAAATAAAAAACCAGTACTATTTCAATAACTTTTAAAAAACTGGTAATAAATATAATCAGGTATGTAAAGGACTTATACAATGAGAATTTTAAAAGCTGTTGTAAAAGACTAAAAGAGACCAACGTAAGGGATAAGGCATTGTGCATCATGGATTTGAAAGCTCAATGTTCCAAAGATGTAAACAGTATCCAAAGTGATCTACAAATATGAGGCAGTTTCCAAAGGTTTTGGGAAATTTGAATGAAAAGAATGTAATTTTGCATGAAGCTTTAAAAGCTCCTTTATACAATACAATTCTAACAAAAAATCTCCCCAAGATTCATTCCTGAAATTTTAAAAATGTATCATCAATTTTATATTTTCACATACACTTTCCAAGGGAAAGGTGCCCTAAATATCAAAATAAATTTAAAGAAGAATAAAATATGAGGTCTCACAATTCCCAATTTTAAACAATAGTAAACACTCTGGTATTGGTTCAAGTATAAATAGGCAATGGTAAAGAATTGAGAGTCCAGAAATAAATCCACCCACAGTTGGGCAACTAATTTTAAACAAAGAGTCTAAAGTTCATTCAATGGGAAAATAAGCAGTCTTTTTAACAAATGATGCTAGCAAACTTGTATGTCCACAAACAGAAAAATGAAATGGAACCCATACTTCATACCACACATAAAAACTAACTCAAAATGAATCAAGTATCAAAATGTTCAAGCTAAAACTATGAAGCTCTTGGAAGAAAAGAGGCTAAAACATTGCGCCTAGTTTTTCGTTTCACAGTTATTCTTCAACAATAGATTATCAAGCAGAACTACAAATGCACTTGCAGCAGAAGATAAACTAGATTACTTGGATCTCAGATAAATTAAATGCATAGGCTAATTGAAAGACTTTATCATGAGTGGAGCCAACCTACCAACAGGAGAAAAAGCCTTCTAGGATTACATATCTGGCTGGAGTCTAATATCCAAAATACACAAAATGTTGAAAACTTAAAAATAAGACGCATAGTCCATGTGGTAGTTACATAATCTGTTGTCAATTGAGCATTTAAGAGTGAAGGGGGGAGGTTAGCCTGTCAATCAGCTTGCAGCTTAATGATCTCACTTGGAGGTGCTAAGGAGATAAATGGCTTGCTGAAAGCAGGGCACAAGCTTACTCCCTGCAAGACATGCTTGCTGACAACACTCATGGAGCTATGCTGGAGCCCTGGAGCTGAAGGAGCCAAGCAGAGACCCATGCCATCTCTGAGATGCCTCTAATGCCACTGGATCCACAGGACTGCCCACTCACTGCCTGTGATCTTCCTGCATTCGGCATCATTGCATGTGTTTCCTGAGTCTGAAGAGGAATTTATAGATTGGTATTGGACATATGGGCTAATACCAGACTTATGGACTTGGTCTGGACTGGGTAGGATGTTTTCTCAATATTCAATTGCTCTTATATATAAAGCTCTTTCCTATACACATATGAGTGTCTGTCTATGAATTTGTTTCTCTAGTCTACCCAGACTAGTACAGCCCAATAGAAAATGGGCAAGGACATAAGGAGACATTCCGTTAAGAGGATATTCAGACAGCTGACAATCACATGAAAAAGGCTTTAGTTATTAGAGAGATGCAAATCAAACTTGCCATGCGATACCACCTCATCCATGCTAAAATGGCATCACTCCAGAAAGAAAAAAAGCCCAAAACCCCCAGGAACATGAAATACTGACAGGAGTGTGGGGAGATTTCTGTAGATTACTACATTCTTCTTTATGTAGTCAAGCATGTTGGGTTATTTGCTTAGCATGCAGATTGAATAAATAATTCCAAAGGATCCAATTCTGGTGCACACCTTTCTGATTTTAAATCCCGGCCCTATGCCCTTGTTTTTTGTTTTTGTTTTTTAACGACTGCCTCCTGTTCTGCAAGTCCTTTTCTTTACAATTTTTAGAGACCAACTCATGGAGAGGCTTGACACATTAACATATTAATGTTAATAGGGTAACATATTAATGACCTAAGACCACACAATTGGGGGAGAGATGCCAATGACATTATACATAAGGAAAACGAAGGGGCATTTAAAAGATTAAAAAAAGAAAGAGACTGGACCTTGTTCTTGAATGTGGCCCAGTTAAACAAAAGGAGGAACTGATGTAGTAAGAGGGCTGAACAGAAGATTTCAAAGGATCACCTGAGAAGGCAACATAAAGTACACATTACATAATGGAAGGTATAAAGACTTGGAGGGGGGAAACCAAGAGACCATGCTTGGCATTTACTGAGCTGAAATAACTGATGTCATTAAATAACTGAAGTCCAAGCTCCACTGAAGGTATTACCCAAAATTCATGAATCAGGAATTGACAGAATACCAATAGAAATGTTTCAACAAGTAGAATAAAGTGCTGGCTCATTTGTCTATGCCAAGAAATTTGGATGACAGCTTCTTGGTCATATCTATGCCCATTCCGAAGAAAGCTGATCCAACAGAATGCAGAAATTGGCAAACAATATCATTTACACCGCACAGAAGTAAAATTTCACTGAAGATAATTCTAAAATGTTTGTAACTATAGGGAACTTCCAGAAATTCAAACTGGATTCAGAATCAAATGTGGAATGAAGGATTTCATTGCTGACATCAGATGGATCGTAGCTGAAAGCAGAAAATACCAGAAAGATGTTTACCTGTATTTTATCGACTAGGCAAAAGAATCAGAACAAATTATAGATAGTAGATTATACCCTCAAAGAATTGAAAGCAAGAACTCAGAGGCTTTTAGACCTATGTTAATTACACTATTCACAATAGCCAAAAGGTGGAACTAATCTAAAATAGTCATCATTAATATATGAATAAACCAAATGCAATGACTATAAAAATGGCATATAATTTAATAAAAATGAATGAACAATAAACAAACTCTCATGACATAAAACTAACTTTATTTATTTATTTATTTAAATCATTTTATTGGGGGCTCTTACAGCTCTTATAACAAGGCATACATCAATTTTATCGAGCACATCTGTACATATATTGCCGTGATCATTTTCAAACCTTTTCTTTTTACTTGAGCCCTTGGGATCAGCTTTAATTAGTTTTATTATATTCTTATTTTGTGCTATTCAACTCGTCTTCCTTATTATTTATTTCCTTACTTTAACCAGAATTTGATTAATCAGATTCCACTAATTGAAGTGCCCATCCATTAGAAAATAAAAGATTTTTATGTTTTCCTGGGGAAATATTTATTTTCAATGGAGTTGGTCTGCCATGCTCTTATAAATTAAAAAGCTTTCTCTTCTTTCAATGTCGCAGGTATAGAAATTGCGGAGAGGCTATTATTAAACTGTGAGGTAAATAAACAAGAGGTAACCAAGCCTCCAAATTCATGTCTAGTGCTAATGACATAATTTTCTGCACTTGAAGTTTTATAAAAACTACTGACATTTTCATCTGGCATCAACTCTACTTAAAATAAAAAAGTATAAATTGGTGGCGCTTTAGTACAATGATCAGGATGATGAAGATTATCGAGAAAAGGGATTCCACAGTAGCAATTCCACGGTCTTCAGCTTCTGGTGTGCTTGAACATATTAAAGCCAGGTGAAATTAAACTAACCCTCTAAACGTATACAGTTGCTCACAGGCAAAGGAAGAATGCGGTGCCTGAAACTGCACTGCTTTCCTCTCGACACCGTGCCAGCTCCCGTGATGTTGCAGCATGTTGCCCTCGACTGAAATAATTCTCTTCTTAATCTTGTGTAAGTTATGCGACAAATTGCACCGAAGCGAGAAACAGAACTGACATCTGAAAAATAAGGGTAGAGCAACCAACACATCCTAAAACACATTTATAGTGCTTTGGGAAGTGTATGCTGCTGCTTAAATAAAGTTTTTATTTATTATTTTTCTCTTTTTTAATTGGGAAAAGATACACAGTGAAATAGTCAATAACACATTGGAACATTTTCAAGTCAATGGCATGGATGATTTTTCATGTTGTGCCACAAATACTGCTGCCCTCCTCATCCAAAACATTCGGTCACCTTCATGTCCTCCCCTCATATTTCTTCCCCCTATCTTTAGTAATCATCATGCGTGAGTCACAATTCATTCTTTTACATAGAGAATTACAAATTTTCCAGAAATTTTTGTTGAGCATCTCTTTCCTTATCTATTGAATGGACTTAACACTCTTGTTGAATAAGCTGACAGTAGATGCATGGATTTATTTCTGAGTGTTCAATTTGATCTGTATAGAAAGCTGTCTGTTTTTTTGTATGTTGACTTTTTATGCTGTCACTTTGGCAAATTCATATATTAGTTTCAATAGCGAGTGTGGGGTCCTCCATATATAGGCAAGAGAAAGACAACGTGTTGTCGCCTGTAAAGGTGTATGGTCTCTCGGTGGAGTTCTAGTCTACCCTGTCCTGTAGGGCCACTGTGAGTCAGAATCACATTCATGCCAGGGGATGTGGATTTTGTGTAAGATTGTGGCATCTGTATAAATGGATAGTATTTCTTCCTTCTTTCCAACCTGAATAACTTTTATTTCCCCCTTTCCCTACCCGAATTGCTGTGGCGAGGCTCCAGAACACTAATGAATATAACAGTGGTGAGAGAGGGCATCTTTGTCTTGTTTCTGCTCTTGATAAGGTTTCATCCTTTTTCCATTGAGTAAGATTCAAGATGTGGCATTTTCATGGATTCCAGTATTATACTGAAGACTTTCGGTTCCTACTTTGCTGTCATGAAAGGGGATTGCAGTTTGTCAAATGCCTTTTCTGCTTCAATTGAGATCATCACGTGATGCTTTTTCCTTATTGTATTAATGTGATATATTAATTGGTTTTCTAGCCCTCAATCACTCTGCATGACGGAGATGATTATGGCATATCATCCTTTAAGTATGCCATGGGTTTGTTTAATTTTACTGGTGGTTTGTTAAGTATTTGCACATATTTTCCCATCCCTGGGCTCTAGTTTACTCACGGACTCTGCACAGCTTTGGTGTCGGGCTATTCCTGACCTCAAAATGCTTTCGAACATGTTTCCTCCTTTTCCTCCTCCTTGTCTTCTTTTCTGTTTGTTCTGCTTCTTTTTGAGACGTTTAAGCAGGATTGGGGTCACTTTCACGACAAACGCTTGGTAGTATTCACTTGTGGAGCCATCAGGTCCAGGAATTTTGTTTGATTTTTAATTCCTGGTCCAATACCATCTCTTCTTATGGCTCTGTTGAGATATATTATTTCTTCTTGGGTCAATGAAGGGAGGTTATACATTCCAAAGGATTTTCCCATTTAATCTAAGTTATCAAACACATTGTTGTACAGCAGTGAGTCTTATTCTCCTATAATACTTTGGGTATTATATTTAAGATACCTGCAACTCCTCTCTCTTTTTCTTTGTCATTCTAGAGGATGGATTGTCAAACTTTTGAGATGGCAGAGCCAGCTCTGTCCCTCACAACAAATTAAAAATCATTCAAGAGCTATAAATATATATATTTTAAACATTTTATTAGGGGCTCATACAACTCTTATCACAATCCGTACATATACATACAACAATTGTATAAAGCACATCCGCACATTCCCTGCCCCAATCACTCTCAAAGCATTTGTTCTCCACTTAAGCCCTTTGCATCAGGTCCTCTTTTTTTCCCCTCCCTCCCCGCTCCCCCTTCCCTCATGAGCCCTTGATAATTTATAGATTGTTATTTTGTCATATCTTGCCCTATCCGGAGTCTCCCTTTCCCCCTCTTCTCTGCTGTCCCTCTCCCAGGGAGGAGGTCACATGTGGATCCTTGTAATCAGTTCCCCCTTTCCAACCCACTCACCCTTCACTCTACCAGCATCGCCCCTCACACCCTTGGTCCTTATAAATATATTTTTACAAACAAATGAAATCACCATTATCTGAATAATATCCTTTAATTTTTAATAAACTTTACATCACAGCCACATGTATGTCCAAAAGAACTGCAGATGGCTCTCAAGCTGCAGTTTGCTGACCCCACTTTAGACAAAGATTTGTGCATTTTATTGATCTTTCATAAAATCAATTTCTAGTTTTGTTGATTTGCAATATTATTTTCTCTATGCATTTATTTCTGCCCTGATCTATGTTATTTCTTTTCTTTCCTAGCCTTAGTTTAACCTGTTATGGTAAATCGATTATTTAACAGATAGGAAGTGGCCTCAGTTCTGTGAAGAATATTACTTCTGACAGCCATGTTGATAGTCCTGGTAATTTTAATGTCTGAAGGGTTTTTTTAAAGCTGTCTCTCTCTAATTTTAACTTTATTTTTTGTTTTAATTTAGCTATATATTTTTAACATCCCTTTCCCCCTTTTGTTTCTGGAACACAGAGAAAAACACAGTCTATGGAGGTGCACAGCCCACCTCATCCAATCAGTGACCGTCTCCCATTCAAAACCCCTCCCCGCCCCCTATGTGTGATCTTTTCCTGTTTGTTTTTCTTTCCTCACTCTCCTCTTTACCTTTCTCTCTTCCCTTTCCCTTCCCGCCCTTGCTTTCCCCTGCCCTGGCCTCCTCGTAGCCTTTAAAGTCTTATCCTTTAGCATAAAAATCATTTTCCCCTTTATAATAATGGTGTCATAAAATATTCATTTCTATGAAATGGGCTAACGTTGTTGAACAGAATGTCCTCCAAATTTGTCCATTTCATGAAGTGCTTTTATTAAAATCATTTTATTAGGGGCTCATACAACTCTTATCACAATCCATGCATACATCAATTGGGTAAAGCACATTTGTACATTCATTGCCCTCATCATTCTCAAAACATTTGCTCTCCACTTAAGCCCTAGGCATAAGCTCATTTTTTGCCTCCCTCCCTGCCCCCCCACTCCCTCTTGATAACTTATATATTATTATTTTGTCATATCTTGCCCTGTCCGATGGTTTTCTGTTGTCCATCCCCCAGGGAGGAAGTCACATGTAGATCCTAGTAATTGGTTCCCCCTTTCCAGCCTACCCTCCTTCTACCCCCCCAGTATCGCCAATCACACCACTGGTCCTGAAGGGATCATCTGTCCTGGATTCCCTGTGTTTCCAGTTCCTATCTGTACCAGTGTACATCCTCTGGTCTAGCCAGACTTGCAAGGTATAATTGGGATCATGATAGTAAGGGGGGCGGGGAGGTGGGGGAGGAAACTTTTAGGAACTTTGAGGAAAGTTGTATTTTAATGAAGCATACTATTCCAGTGTGTGAATGGATCAGAGTTTGTCCATTCCTCTACAGAGTTTTTTATTGTGTCCAACTTTTTGCTATTAGAGAAAATTGCTGCAATAATCAATAGTGTGTATATGTCTGTTCATGTTTTGTTCTCTAGTTCTTGAGGGATCTCTACCAACTAGAGAGATTACAGGATCATAGAGTATTTGTATTTTCAACTGTTTAAGGAGGCACCATACTGATTTCCCTAGTAGTTATACAATTCTGAAATCCCACCAGCAAAGTTCCAATCTCTCCACATCCTCTCTGCCATTTATTATTTTCTGTTTTTTAATTATGCTAAGAGTGTCAGTGTGAGGTGGTATATCAGTGTTGTTTTTATTTGTATTTCTTTTGTAGCTAATGAACTCGAACATTTCTTCATATGATTGTTGGCCACTTGGCTGTCATCTTTAGTAAATTGTCTACTCATGTCTTGTCCCCATTTATAATTGGGTTATTTGTATTTTTCTTATTAAAATGTAATTTTCCATAGATTTTTTAATTAGCTCTTTTCTGATAGATCATTGCCATTTTTTTTTTTTTACATTCTGTGCCACCCTCATATCTAAGGAGGAATCTGGTTGCGTTTCTTCTAAAATGGATTAATCTCTTTCTGACAGCTCTGGGAGATTCGATATTCTTCACCAACACGGTTGAAATGCATCAGTTCTTGTGTCTCCCTTTGTCAGGGCTGAGTTTTCACATACATATGTGGTAATTGTAAAAGATCCTGGTTTGGGTCAGGTGCATTATGGTCGTCATCAACGTGCATCTTTCTGAAACCTTGAAGAGGTCTTTTGAAGGACAATTGCCACTGCATAGATCTCTGGACTACTGTTTCCGTGAGTGCTGAGTTTTGATCTAAGTAGAATAAAATATTTTAAAACTTCAATTCTTCCCTCCATTTTAATGTTTATTGGTTCAGCTGTGAGGACTCTCATTTTTCATGTTTAAGAGTAATATGTACTGAAGGCTTCAATAGTGCGGGGGATTCCTCCTCCAACAACACCTTTAAGGTTTTACCTTAACAATTATTTACCTAATTAATAATTAATCCTATTCTATGTTTTCTGTTTTGAAATAGAAACACTTAGCTTTTAGCAGCGTCCAATTCGTTCCAGAGACAAAGATAAAGTGCTTTAGATAAAGGAGACAAAACAAAGAAAAGGAAAATGATTAGGAGGTTATTGTGCTGCTGGTGACACCGATGACTGTCTAACTTTGGGTAGGTCATGGTGACATAATGGTGAATCATACAGGTTCTTCAAGGTTGTCACGACACAGTAACTTCTCGTCTGGTGGCCCTGCCACTATTCCGATCCCACAGTACCAGGAGTAAAATGATAGAGGAGGCTAACTGTGTCAGTAAGTTAGTGAGTTACAAACCCACGTAACAGGGAGCGTGTCTGGAGATTACGAGCAAATAGCGTAGCTGTGCAGACCCACTGCCTTTGTGGTACAGTCGGAGAATTCATTCAGAATGAAAGATTCAACAACAGAGAGGATCCAGGAGAAAGAGGGAGAGGGAGGAAGAGGATCAAAAAGGAAATTTCAAGATTCTGATTATTTTACTTACTTTTTTGTAGTGATTCTTCTGTGTTGATTGTAACCAATACAATTTTGATAAATAAACTAAGTGATTTAGAGCAAGCTGAGGCTCAGACCAAGTGATATCTCACTTGTCGGTTGATGTTGTAAATGCATTATAATTCTAAACTTTTAACAAATACAAATACTTGGGCAGGATTTAATTTATAAAATGTTTAATATAATCTACACCCTTTATAACCTGAAGTTCAAATAGTAATCAGGTTTTCTGGATTTGATGTTAAAATGTCAGGATATATATTTGTTCCTAAAGTGTGTAATTATTTCTTCTATCAACCATATTTACTATTGGTATTTATCTAATATTGGAATAAACTATTATGTACAATATGCCAAAATTGGACTGAAATATGAGATATTTTGAGAAAGATTGAGTACTAAGGACTATATTAGAATGTCGACACTATTTGTATTTTAAATATAAACAACATGAAGCAATATGCATGTATCGCATTACATTATGGAAATACTTCAAGGTAGGAAGAACTAATGCTACAACCAACTCTAGCTGCTTAAGAAGAAACAGCCTGTGGAGAATGTCATAAGAAGATGTAAAAGATTCATATAAGCCTTTGTAGTGTATTTTCTCCTAGGTTTAAGATTAATCATCAACTTCATTTGAAAAGGAAAGAGACACAGGATAAGCAAAACACTTCTCAAGAATAAAGTAGGATATCTAGGAGGATCTCAAAATCTACTGTGCAACCACAGAAGTCAAAATAGCCCGGTATTAGTATCATGACAGATGAATGGAACTGAACTGAGATCCTAGAAGTCAATCTGTTTACCTAGCGGCAGCTGATCATTGACAAAGGGCTGGGAAATGCATTAACTGGAGAAGAGATAGTTTCTTTTAAAACATATGCTGACAAAACTGGATTTCCATTTACAGAATAATTAAATAAGCTCCACGGTTCTCACAATATATAAAACTAACACAAGATGTATCAAAGACCTAAACGTAAAACCTAAAGTCACAAAGATCATCAATGAAAAAATAGGAGCAAACTACTACATGGGATAAAGGCACTATCAAAAATAACGGAAAATGTACAAATAGTAGAAGGCAAAGTAAATGACTGCAACTTCCTAAAAATTAAACTTATGTACACATCCAAAACCTTTACCAAAACAGAAGAAAGAAATTACAGACTGGGGGAAAAGTCAGCAATGACATATCATTCAGGGACTGATCTCTAAAATGTATCAATAACTATAAAATATAAAAAATACAAATAATCATAATTTTTAATGACCAGTGGACTTACCAAAAAAAAAGATATTCAGATGGCCAACACAGGAAGACATGATCTCAATCATTAGCCATTAGAGAGATGCAAATCAAAATAACAAGGAGATATCATCTCACCCTAGCTTTAATATCAAAGTTTAAAAAAACACAAATCAATAACTTCTAGAGAGGGTGTGAACATGCTGGAACACTAATACAGTGTAACTCCTATAGAAACTAATGTGGCACAAGCCCTGTGAAATCACTGTGGAAAATGACACAGCAGCAAAAAAATGGCATGGTGCTTCCTTAAAATTTCAAACTGAAATACCATATGACCCACCGATGCTGCAAGTACATATACATGTCTAAGAATAAGAGCCCTGAAATGAACAGATGTACCCACGTTCATGTTCATAGCCACATTGGCTCAACAGAAAAAAGCCTTAAACAAAGTGTTTACCAAAGGGCGAAGGAATAAATATCCCTGGCATAAGTACGCAATGGAATACTAGGCAATGTAAAAGAAAAACCATGAATCTGTGAAACACCTCATGACATGAATGAAATCAATCAGTCCTCAAAAGACCAATATTGCATGAGACCACTAATGTTAAAAGTCTAGAAAAGGCTTACTCACAGAAAGAAACATTCTTTGAAGACTACCAGAAGTGGGAGGAGAAGGGAGAGTGAATCACCAGGTAGGGCAAAGGCACATATTAATTTGGTTAAAGGAAAAGACAATAAGCAATAAAGAGTGAGTCAGCACAGAACAATGGAGGCAGCAAAGGAAGACCTTGGGTAGAACACAGGAAAAAAAGAATGAAAGAGAACAAAGATAAATACTATTACACATGCAATGAGACAACAACAGTAGATTAGTAATTATAGAAGTAGATATGCATGATTTAAGAAAGGATATTGAGGCTGAACAGATGTAGGTTAGCAAATATATGTATTTCTTCATATATATATATGATTTTAAAAATACTCACTGGGTCTTCAATGCTGGTGAGCAGCTGTCTAAGGTACAACTATTGGTCTCTCCCCATGCAGAGCAAAGAAGAGTGAAGGAAAAAGGCATGGGAATAATGAGTCCAAAGGACCTGTGGGGCGCTTGAATTTCAGCTTCCATGACTCCCTAAAACCACCTTGATGCTATCAGCTACTTCCACTAGCTGTTTTGAAAAGGTTCACATTAGAAGATCCTGGATAAGTGAGAAAATGTGGATCAAAACACAAAATCACGGAAGATCAGGCTTACTGGTTTGATAGGGAGAGATTCGTGGAACTACCAAGAGCCCTGGCAATGTAGTGGTTCCAGGTTGGACTTCCATCTGCATGGTCAGCAGTTCGTAAACACCCGCAGCTCCACGGAAACAACTGCAGTCTCAGAAATCCACAGGGGACCCATATGAGTTAGCATTGACTGGATGGCAGGGAGTTTGGTGTTTTGAATGGAAGTGACCCTTAGGACACTTCAGGCCTGGAACTGAACTCACGCCTTTGGCTCAACTTTCAGCCATAGGAAAGGCCGATTAGGTGAGTAGAAACACCACTGAGATACACGCTCATTAGAACATTCAGCTATACAAGATCAAAAGGCAGCAAGCACCCAGGGAGAAAGCTCAAGAGGCAGATGAGATAAAAAAGAAGGATGAATGAAAATGGCAAACACAGGAAATGGAAACGATTGGGGTTACACTGTGTGGACTGCAACCTACAAAATCAAAATGTGTCTACACTGTTCAACAGAAAACCAATTTGCTCTGTAAAGTTTCACTTTTTTTTTTTAAATTGGTGACTGGAGGTAAAAACTATGTGATTATCTATTAAAGCATAAGCCAGATAAAATTGAATAAAGATGAAAATGGAAATCGCCAGGCTCAATCATTGTCTCGGTGGATGGCCACTGGACTTGAATTACTCCGCTGTGAATCCTACTGTGAAGAACACTAACTAAAGTTCTGACCGTGTCTTAAGAAAGAAAGAGTTGGCATTTACTGAGTGTTTATTATGAAGAAGTCACCATCGGCACTTGATTTTCATAGCCCCACTTATTCCTTACAACAGCCCATGGAGATAAGTGTCATTTAGTATTCACTTCACAGTTTTGAATTTAAGACTCAGAGGATCCAAGCAAATTACCTCCCGAGCCCAGCACTCTACATGATCGCTTCTACTAGCTACCATCACTTCTCTGACATCACACACTAGTACTCTTTCTGCCCTCTTCTGTCCCAGTCACACTGGACTCCTGGATATGCCAGACATTCCTCTGCCTCTGGATTTTCTGTTTCCATGGGGAAACTTTTCTTCTCTCTCTCTCTCTCTTTCTCTCTCTCTCTGTCTTTCTCATTTCCTTCAGTTTGTAAAACCATCTTTGCGAAGACTGCTCTAACACTTCAGAGTGTCATTGAATTGAACGTTCTATGCATGCATCCTGGGAAAGCTTTCGACTGAATAAGGAAAACTGAATCGGCCTGAATGATAGCTGGTCTCATGGAGACAGGGGCAGGACCAGGAACAGAGCCAGCTGCAGACACTTAGGGACACATATAGAACTGTGCGCTTATTTCAGGTGCCTCCTTTGCATTAGCTATGTCAAATATTCCTGAACATTCCATCTTCATGTGGCTTTATAGCTTGGCATCCCTAGTGAGAATTAGATGCCAAGGAGTGGAATGCCTGCTTCCTTGTGGCTGGAGGTGGCAGCAGGAAGACTTTGGGTCCCTCACAAGGGGTCAAGTCTCCATGGCTACATTCCCAGGAAGAAGCCGCTGGTCTAAAGACAGCATCTTACATCCTGATGCGAAGGCTACCTGCCCACACCTCAAGAATTCACACAAAGCACACTGGCAGTTGCTGGTCCCCTCAGTAGATGGAAAACCGAACCGTGATGGATTTCCGCTGTCAAGCTTGTCGTGTTGGGGAGTGATTCCCGGGCCACTGTCACTGAGCTTCCACTGACTGAAGCACATCCACGGTTATTTTCTGATTTTGAGTTTGCCCTACATGTGCACATGAATACCCATATGAAACTCAATGATCTTAATGAAAAAATGGCAGTGCTATTGATACAAGGAGAGACAGAGGCTCAGATCAAGTGATATCTCAAGGTCATTGTCCATTAAGTGCCTGGGCTTTTTGCTCCAGGAACAATGTTTCTTCCAACATACCAGGACATCAGTGCCTATTACTAATGCGCACCCGAGTGATTATCGGGCTGCAGCCCCAGGAGCCTCGTGTTTAATAAACTTTCCGTATTTGTTAGGAAACTTGGTGTCACCGTGGCAAAGTGCTAGGCAGCTGACTGTTAGAACAGCAGTTCCAACTCACCAGCTGGTGCCCAGAGAAATTGTAGCAGTCTGCTTTTATAATGGTTCAGTCTTGGGTTCCTCCTCAGACATGACTCAGCCAGAGGCACTCAGAGCCCGAGACCCCATAGAGCAGCCCCCACCCCCACCCCCTGAGCAGCTCAGAGGCAGTGAGTAATAACTCTTCCAGCCTGCAGTTGAAACAAAGCAAAGCCCCCAACAAAACTGCATGGGAAAAGGGGGTGAGAAACAGAGCAGAAAGAACACAGGAAGCCGGAGGCCGGCCCTGAAGGATTTGTCCTCCCAAAAGTACGGGAGCGACGGGTTGTGGATGGGAGGACGCAAAATGGAAGGGCTTGACAGATGCTGATAATACTTGGGAACCTGAAGAAAACCCAGGTGGTCTGGAATTAATGGACGCAGTTCTCGATTCTCAAAATGCTGGTAAAGACAGAGATGGCACACAAAGAAAGTCTGACAGTGAATCTGATGACTGCAAGTCCAAGAAGCAGAGAGGCTGCTGACAAACCAAGGGGCTTGGCCAGAGGCCTCGGGCCTGCACGAGCAACCGGGACCCAGGCAGCAGCGGGCAGCTCATGGTGCTCACGCGAGGGAGACCTGGTGCTGGCAAAAGGCGCAAACACGAAATGCCCTCAAATTGTAGTTGTGTTTATGAAGAGGCTAACTTGGCATGCCTAACCAGGAGATGAAGCTCAATAATTGTGTGTGTGTATGTGTATATATATATATATATATATATATATATATATATATATATATATAATAATTTGGGTTTGGGTCTTGTTTTTTTTCTTCAATTTTTAGTGTGAAGAACAACTACATTCTAATGGAGATAAAGTTTGATATGTGTTTGTTTTGTAATATAGTAGTATTAGGGGAATTGTTGGGGTTATTTTGTTCATATTGCATCAATAGCTTGGTTACTTTGAGCAAATAAAGCTTTCTGCAGTTGCTTCATTTCTCAGAAAAGAACACTTGATACAATAGTTTATTATTTCCTCTGCATTAGAGAATAGCTTTTCTAACTATTGGGAAATTCTACTTAGTCATTACTAAATCAGAACTTGTTTATCCACTAATGCATGCCTTGGGACCATTCTGGGTTTTTTTGTTTGGTTTGTGTGTGTATGCATAAATATATATGTACATTTTAATTTATATTATTCACCAAAAACAAGACTATTCTAAACAAAAATAGCATTTAACAATCATGGGTCATTGTTACCGGAAGACTATCCTTCTGAACTATTCAAGTAGATCGGGGGTGGGGGTAAGCCATAGCGTTCAAGCAAATAAATAATCCAGTCATTAAACAACTTAAGAAAATACTATCAAAATCAATACCTATAGAACCAAATAAATGAGTATTTATTTGTAAAATCCCCTGAGTGAAAAAATCTTACCACTGCTCACAGCCTCTCCCTACCCAAATACAAAAACTAGACTAACATGCCGGTATGTCTTCAATGTTAAGTGGGCATTTGGTCCTTTTATATAACCATATCTTTATGTTATATTGATTAAAATACCATGAATGATGGAATGTCCTGAAGACCTTGCTGGTGAAAACCTAGTAAGATGATTAGAAATGGTACCGTTTAGGACCGACTGGAACAAATGGGTGAACAAACTGTCATCTCGGCTATTGACCTGCAAGGTCTGTTTTTTATCCCAGCCAATTCTCTACATGTAGGTTCAACCTTCCCGGTTTGGGGTTACTCCAGTTCAGCTGCAGCCAGGAAACACAGCTCTTTAGTCATCAGAATATTAGTCCAATGGTATGTGGTTTACTTTCTTGTGAATACTGGTGAACACTGGTCAATAAATAGTTTTATATTACAATTTAAAAAAAAGATTTAGTCCTGGGAACTCATCTAGAGCAGTTCTCTGTTCTCTAAGGTTACTATTGAGTCAGAATTGACTAAGAGTTGGCAAACGGAGGCTTTTGAGTTATATGCTACTCTTTCAGTACATACAAATGGCTCTGAAGTAAAACTGAAAAATGTAAAGACTATTATTCAGATAAGGGTCCCTGCTTTTGTTTGTAAAAATATACTTATGGCTCTCAATTTGATTTTTAATTGTTGTGAGGGATAAAATTGGCTCTTCTGTCACAAAAGTTTTCCGACCCCTGGACTAAGTATTAGTGTATGGGGTCAGTATTTTTTGAAAATACAATCTTAATATAATGCTCCCATGAAGCTTCTCTACCAGTGCCGTTTCCAGGATCAGTTACATTTTTATTTACTACCAGGGACTCTGGGTAGAAAAAGCAAGTGCAGTTATGTATATATATAGGTTATAATTTATTTCATAGCACCTCATTTATAGCATTTTCAAGTACAACATTTTGCTCAACATCATTTACACTTAAAAACAGACACAACTTGGTAAGGCACGAGGTTACACGAGAAGACCTTGCTCTCATTTTGGCTCATGGAATAACAGGTGTGGCGTTTCTGTTAAGTATGTCAAAGACAAAGAACAGCATTAGAGAATGTTCATTTTTATATACATGGTAAAAAGGGGCAGAAAAACAGTTTGGGAGTATATCGTATCTTTAAATCTGTGACATTAACTACACTTTGGACGTTAACAGAGCATTCTCGAAAGCACATTTCTTATAAAAATCTTCCCTGCACACAGAGTTGCACACGTAATACTCTTTGCACTTTGAAGTGAATCAATTTGATCCTTAACTCAAACACATATTTTAAATGCATTTTTCATCCAATTCCATTTTCACATACAAGTTCAGTAAATCTTGAAGACAACCACAACTTTATCCTACTCTATAAAATAAAGCAACATATTTAAAACTGTTGCATTTAAATATCATCCCACTAGATTTTCAGCCCCAATAGTCCCGACTGTCTAATTTCTTTACTCTCTCAGGTTTCCAGCACAGCATTAGGGGCCATACCAGCCTTTTCTTCATCACAGGCTGGCCCAACCACCCTTAAGGTAGAGGATTCAGAAGGCTTACCCCAGGGGTACTAAGTGCAGCCCAAGTACATTGTCATATGAATAAAACATCTTTTAAGTTTTGTGTGTCCCTTTAAAAATCATTTTCACAGGACTGTATGACATTGACTTTCATATGAAAATATGTAAACTCACTGACCAGTTAAATAACCACCCCACCCCTATCTTCCTGCTCCCATTATCTGGGAAATTGTCCCATGTTCTTTGTACATCCAGGCAGGGAAAGCCCGTGTGGAATGGCTTTTCCATAAATGTGTAAGCTAGGCATGGCAAGATGAAAATGCATTTAATTAGGTTTATTTTACGCATCGTCACAAATGAAATTATTTTAATCATTTGAGTTGCAACGAATTGCTTTAGAAAACGATGGCATAATCAATTTCAAAGTGTAAACAGTCTATGTATTTTAGTGATTTAAATATTAACTTTTATCAAGCAAAGAAATTCTTTGATTTATCAAGAGGAAGAAAAGAAGCCTCAATCTAAAGTGAAATGTGATCTTTAACTTTTCTATAGAAAAACACCAATTGGGTTTTTAAAAGTTAAAACACAGTAAGACTCCAGAAAAAGATCAAATTCGTCTACCCACTGACTTTCTTTACACAAGAGTTTCCCAAGTTATTGCATTCATTTTGGATAAATCTGCTTAACCCAATGCAAGCTTGGGATCACAATTCAATATATTTATACTACTTTTTGGCATACCCCAAACATACCTAGCACATGATCAAAGCTATCTCCTGATACGGCATTTTTTTTTCCCTCCAAAGGAGTAAACCCTAAAGACTACCTTGAAGGAGAGACACATTTCACAAATACATGATTTTCTTAGTGAAGCAGCAGAATGTAAGAGATGTGGGCCCAGTACCCCTTGGTTTTGGCCAGCCTACAGAGGACCCAACCCCCTGGGATCCTTCACACAATCATCTGGGAATTCAAGGAACAGTTTCACCAGGTGTTAGGATTGTCTTATTTTTGCTTTAAGGTGGCCAGAAAAAAGGATGTCCAAATCAAGATCCATTTAAAGTTAAACCCACTTCCACCGAGTCGACGCTGACTCACAGCGACCCGAAAGTAGGTTTCTGAGATGGTCACTGCTTAGAGCAGAAAAGCCCAGGCTTTCTCCCTCAGAGCTGACGGTGGTTTTGAACTTCTGACCATGTGGACTGCGGCACAGCGGTCAACCACTACACCCCCAGGGCTCCCTAAGGTTATCTCTAGGGAAGGATAAAAGAGATGTCTCAAAAACAAAACACACAAAAAAACTTACCTTCTCTGAAGCCATTCGTTCTTAAAATCCGTCTTTTGTGGAATTGCTTCTTCCCTTCCCCCCACACCCCAAAATAACTTTTTGAAATACTGTATCAACAGCAAACACAGCCATCTATCCACACAGGTGAATATACAGGTGCGGTTGTGGGTGTGCACACACAGAATACATTTTGGGGCTGATAAGAATAGGTGTGTTTAATGCTCCCTAAACATTTGCTGTAGGCCCTTTCCTACAGACAGGGTCACTTAGGCACAGATGTTTAAATACCCACAGGGTACTTCCTGTTCCTCTACCTAGGATGTCAGCAGTTTAGTACACATGTCACAGCGCCCGGATGACAACACTCCATATTACAGAGCATGAAAAGGCTCCCGAAGAACACCTTCATGCTCTACATGCATGTTGTCTGTGTTTACACGCTGTAACGCAAGTGGTCGCAGAATAATTTCCTTTTTCATTTACGCTGAGACATAGGGTCAATAGCTTGCTCGTTGGTGAGTTCTTTATACATTTTCATCAACCAGGTATGACAAAAACTAAATTAGTGGATGTTCTGGGTTGCACAGAGAAAAGCCTTTTATTTTCTCATCATTTTGTTTTTGAAAAAGTAAAATAAAGCAAGGAGTTGACGTGGGATTTCAAAGTCACGTTCCATGGCTGACCTGGGCACAGAAAATATTAAACTAACAAAACAAACAAACAAACAAAACACTAACAAAACAAATGACCTTATTGCCAAGGGGTTGATTCGACTCACTGACCAGGGATGATAAAACAGAACTGTCCCAAAGGCTCCCCAAGGCTGTAATCTTTATGGGAGCGGAATGCCACATCGTACTGCCATGAAGTGGCTGGTGGGCTCAAACGCCCGACCTTTGAGTTAACAGCCAAACCCCCTAACCACTGCACCACTGGCGCTCCTTCACTGCACATGAAGCAACCTTGAATCAAGGGCAAGGTCATCACTTGCCCCCTTTTTCTTCTATACATTATAATATAGCAAAATATCATTCTTGACATCCATATCTGAGGTGTCTTTTTCATGTGAGATATAATTAATTCAAGAGGTGTGGAACTCTAAATTTCCAGAGTCGTGAAATATTCTAAACTTACTTCAGACACATTTTGCATAAGCATCTTATTCCTACCTCAAAAATCAAGAGGATTAAAGGCAAGAAAGAATACAGAAATAGAGAATTCCACTTGTCACACACACGTTCTCCATACAGGTGCTACACAGTCAAAGGAATTATTTCAGCTAATATAGCATCTAATATTGATTTCATCTGAAAATAGCTTTTCTGAGTCTCTTGCCAGGATTAAACAAAGCAACAGTATTTCTTCCACCAGGACTTGGAGAGGTTTTTCACCTTGTCCGGAGTCCTACTCTTGGACTTCTTTGGCTGCTGCTGAGAGTCTGAGTACTGAATGCCAGCGACGATGGCTGTGTCGAAGACTTCCTTGAGGTTTTTCTGAGTCAAGGCCGAGCATTCTATGTAAGACGACGCTTTGATTTCTTCTGCACATAACTTTGCCGCCTCTTCAGCCACTGGCTTCTCTTTGCATTTGTCTAATTCAATGAGGACTTTGACATCTTCGCGGAGGTCGGACTGAGTGCCAACGAGGATAATAGGCGCTTTGGGGCAATGGCACCGGATCTCCGGTACCCACTTCTCAGTCACATTCTGGAAGGATGACGGGCTGACCACACTGAAGCACAGCAAGAAGATGTCTGTATTCGTGTAGCAGAGAGGCCTGAGCTTGTCAAACTCATCCTGCAACCAAGACAAGGATCCAGCAGTTATTTGCCTCAGCAAGTTTTCATCCGCAAAAAAGACCGGTTGTAACCTTTTCCTTAAAAGCATTCTGGGAGTGAACAGACACCCAATGGAGTATAAATGGAAAGGATAAGACACCCTCCTTCTATCTAAGTGGGATCCACACTCCCAACTTGGCAGTTCTTCAAGGGTCAGCCGTGACAGCAAAACCCACTCCAAACCCATTCCAACACTTACAGACTGGCCTTATAGAAGGTCTCCGTGGCTGCAAACCCTTACAGGAACTGACGGGCTCCTCTCTCTCTTCAGAAGGAGCTGCTGCTGGGTTTGAATGTCCAACCTTGCAGCCCACCACTTCGCTAATAACTACCAACTCTGCCCCCATCACTATTTTATACATAAAAACATAGTTTTTAGCCCAGAGAACTTCAGACTGACTCTCTCAACGCTGGAAACTTAGCTACTTTCAAAGACCTCAATGTATCTAGGCGCACCCCCGAGACTTCAGCCTGACACCCATCAATCACAGTCTAGGAGGACGCCAGCCTCTGCCAGCTGTGGAGTAGGAAGCATGCAGATTATCATCTCACCTGCACTGGCCCCACACAAGACAGAGGAGAATGTCAACCAGACGAACTGGACAACCCAGAAAGGGAGTTGATGACCTTTGTTAGATCAGCCTCGCACTGGCGGCTCAGAGAGCATGTGACTCTCTGTGCCACTTCCAGCACTGCTTAGTGCCTTTTCCTTCTTGTTTAATGGATGAGTACCTCCTTTCTTCTTGTGTAACCTTCTCTTTCTGGTCCATAGTTAACGCAACGGACAATTTCACACTAGCGAGAAAAAAGGTATCCAGTCCTTCTGTCACCCAACTTGCATTACTGTCAAACTAACACATTTGCATCAGTCTCTGCCTGTGGCTTTTTCTCTAAGCAGAAAGGAAACCGTGCCTCTTTTATTTCAAGGAAGTTCCTTTGAGACTCAGATTACAATTGTGGGACAGCAGCCACTAATCAATATTAAAGCCAACGACCCAAAAGGATCCGAAATGAGTACAGTCATTTGCCAAGCTTCTCAAACAGAAAACCAAGAGGACAGTTTAAGTTTCATGGTGCCACTTTTGTGCTGAACGAATAAACAGAGAAACTCAACCAGGTAGATTATAGCTCAGCTCTGAATGGATTTTAACTGTTCCCCATGTTATCTGAAGATCTCTCTCTTTCTCTCTCCCTCCCTCCCTCTCTCTCTGGCAGGCACACACACACACACACACACACCACTGAAGATCTCTCTTTCTCCCTCCCTCCCTCTCTCTCTGGCAGGCGCGCGCGCGCGCACACACACACACACACACACACACACACACACACACACCAGTATTAAGTAAACCCTTCAGGAAGCTAAGCGTCACCACTTGAGAACGGTCATCCTGGTTATGCCCTAGAATCTGGGAGTGAATTGCCAATAGAAAGAAAGGCAAGCACCAGAGAGCCTGGGTTTGGAAAGCTGACTGCACAAAACCTCTTGAGAGTCCGAGGGCTCAGGAAGCAAACTAGAAGTTAAACCCTGCTGTTCATTGCCTGACCAGAAACCTTAGATATTTGCTAAAAATCAATGCAATACACATAAGCACAAGGAGGCCAGCTGGAATGCACCACTCAGTGAAAGGAGTTCTGGGGCCAAGCAATCTGAGTGTGCTTGCCAGGTCCGCCTCAAAGAAATTGCACAAGATTAAGTTTGGTGGCTGGGTGCAGGTGGGGCAGGGTAAGGGAGAGTCAGGCAGCTCAATAGCACATGGCCCTCTGGTCAAGCAGCAACCTGATCCCTCTCTCTCTCAAGCATACAATTTTTCTGAGAACGTCACAGGTCAGAGGTTGAAGAATTTTCAGCTCCTGTTGGCAGTCTGCAATGAATTACTCCCATTTCAACCATACTCTTCGCATGCCAAATGTATGTTTCTTAAAGTTCTGTCTCCAATCTGGTTCCACTGGGGGGAAAACTTTAAGTTCTGCATTAACTCTGAGTCCAGGGAGTCTTATATACTCACACCCTCTGTAATGAGAAAACCCCAAAGCACAAGATATAATTTATATAATCCATTCAGGCAATAGTTACCCACTTCCCTTTCACTTATGAACTCCTATATGAAACCTGCATTTTAATCTGCCTTTATGTGCTCAAGTTCTCCTAGTACTTGAAGCTCACTTAGGTAGATGGAGTCACTTTATCAACCCCATGAGGCTATCATGCAGACTGCCTAGGGGAAGGATGAATGCCATTAGCAGAGTCGATACTAGAAAATATAGCAGATGCCAATTCAAGTCTATTAAAGGATAACTTTTCTGGGTTTGAAACCACGGAGAAGATTAGCACCACGACCAGTTTTGCTAAGCTAAAGAAAATGCTAATATTTCTCTGGGGAATGATACACAGAAGAAAAAAATATACGTCTTTTTCCCGGTTATGTATATGGTAAAAGATATTCTTCTGTGATGAGGGTTTTTCACTGCAGTGCTGTCTGCTCTGTGTCTAAAAGGCCTCCGTAGCCTTTACATGTCCTGTGTTTTCCTGTCTTTTCCACCAGCTGTGAGCTGCTCTCCCCACACAAGAACCAAAACCAAATGCAAGTCAATGCTGACTCGTAGCGACCCCCTGTGGATTTCTGAAACCATTTACAGGAGTGAGTTAGAAAATATCCCCATAATAGGAAAATGTTCTTGCCTTTTCCAAAGCGATTTATATTTAGTTAGAAATACCAGCATGACATTCAGAAAGATGAAACACTAAAAGAGACTGTGTTCTTTTGCTTTCAAAATATTAGCATATAGATTGTTGTTGTTTTTTCTCTACTCCTGGTGAAGGGAAAGCTAAGGAGTTCCCAGGGTTAGGGTAAGGACGGATGAGGTTGGAGTACAACTGCTTTGGCCACGGCCAAACTGGTGCTCAGCTGGGCAGCTAAGGCTGCCAAATCTGTGCCACCTTCAGGTTAAAAAATAAAACCTGTCCTCAGTTCCTAACACTGGCTTGGGTAAATAACCTGGCTTCCCTGTTTTGAATAAGAGGTCTGGGAACCTGGGAAAGGCAATTTTTTTTTAAACACCTATGTTTAGGGAAGTTACCTGTCTACAGAGTATCCATTTCAGCAAACTCAGGAGGTACACCTCACATCTCTGGGCTCTGCCCTCAGAAGGCACTACATGACTTCAATGACTTGAATATTTGTGTTAAGAGATCATGAGTACCTTGGAAGTTCTCCAGTGGAACCTAACGGCGAGTCACACCACATGTCGCACTTCTGTACTTTCCCCATCATTCACTAATGGTGTTTTCTAAGTGACTGTATTAGAGGACTAGAATAAATGTTCAAAATGACTTAGAACAAATAAGTTCTGGTTTATGAATTTCTTTAGCTTATGATGTATCCAAAACCTGTATCTTTGGTACAAGAGCTGGGCTGGCCCATAGTGAGTCAGATCACAAATTACAAAGACAAATATTAACAAATACTGACCCACATAAGCACTCTCTTTCTTGAGCAATTTTCTAAAATATTTAGTTCCTTGCCCTTCGATAAACTATTGTATGATTACTGACCGTTTATAATTAAAAAACCCCAAATTAAATTATATTAAAAGTTTCAATAAGATGTTCTTGACTCTACTTTCCCCCCTGTGCTGCCCACACAAAGCTTGGCGGGATCCTGTTTGATGGGTGAGGACTGCGGGGGCTCTGCTTTCTCCCCCTCCCCCTCTGAGCTGCTGCCAGCCAGGGGGAGCTTACTGCGGGAGGCTTTAGAAGGACCCATTTATTGAAGAAATCATTCGGAAACTCATAAAAAGTTATTTGGAAACCTTTAAAAGGCTATTTCCTTTCCCAGGACCGAGCAGTAAGGTGATACTGACCTGGCCGGCTGTGTCACAAAGCTGAAGCTGAACAGGCCGCCCATCCACAGACACCACAGCTTGGAAACAAGGACAAAATGACCGTCAGAAGGTGGCTTTTTAACCCCTTTTCAGAAGAGCAATACAGTTCGTTTGTTCTTCCATTTTTGTTTCAAACCCTTCAACCCCTCTCCTGGGTCCCTCAGTGGATTAAAGACTTGCCTTAAACAAAGAAACCCAACCCAAGGCAAACATTTTTGTATACAAACCCTTCAGGCCGCCACCAGTCACTTCACTGAAACAGACAGGCAGCAAATCACTGCGCTCTTTGATGGCACCACCAGAAGGGCCCTTGTTTCCCTCCTACCCCAAGATGGATTTTCCTGTCACACTTCTTTCAAAAGACCTAAACACCACACTGAGAGTAAGTGGGAACTAACCTTACCCTTCTAAATCAGTGGAAATTCGCACTAAAATTCTGTTTTCCTTGGGAAGTTTTCCTGAGTTCAAGGCTGATCATAAAAGGTGAGCTTGTTTTGAGAACATGTGCAAACACAGCCTGATCTCGTCCCCATCGTCCTGTTTATGAAGCGGGCTACTGCTTATCTCCCCTCCCCATGTCATTGCACAGCGAATTTAAAAAAAAATGTTTTTAAAGGAAAGGACACCATGGTGCTGGAATTTGATGGGAAGGGGGTGACCCATGGGGTCCTTCTTTAGGGAAGCCTTGGCGGTTTCCATTGCAATTAAATAATCCGTTTTGTCTCCAGACAACTTGACAACCTTGTTGCCAAAGCTTGTTTATCCATGTCTTTACTAATCAGTGTGGAGGATAGGGGATTCGAAAGGAAATTTAGTATCGTTTAGGTGGGAAAACTCACTTGCTTAAATTAAACCCATTGCTATCAAATGGATATTGACTCATCGTAAGCTTGCCCAACAGAGTAGAACTGCCCCATAGAGAACTGCCCTGGGAGAATCGGAATCTGGTGGATTTGAACCTCTCAACAGTGGGTTAGAAACCAGAGCTCTTAATCACGGCACCAGGAGGGCTCCTGGGACTGCTTTATCTAGTCTGCCTTTGAGGTTACACTTTGGACAGCTAACCGCAAGGTCAACAGTTCAAATTCGCCAGCTGCTCTGCGGGAGACCGATGAAGGTTTCTACTCCCACAAAGAGTTATAGTCGCGGAAACCACCGGGGAAATTCCGTCCTGGTCTACGGGGTCGCTGTGCCTTGGAATCGACTCATACAATACAATAGTTTATGGAGTCTTGACTCTACTGTACTGTACCGCCCACACAAAGCTTGGCGGGATCCTGTTTGATGGGTGAGGGCTGAGGGGCTCATACACATTAAGAAGACGTCTAAAAAGAGGCCAGTGAGGCATTTTGTTTTTAAATGGGGGGGGGGGGACAAGAATGTATCTAACACGAACTTCTGTGAGGTTTAACTGTTTTCTTAGATTTAAAAAGACCTTAAATATTAAAAAACCAGCCCACAATGAAAAGGCTTCCTTTAGCTGTGTACCTACCTATCCAACCATGTGACTTTACACCCAAAATGGAAGCGCTTGCTAGTAGCTTAAGGAGACAACTGGGAACAAATCTTGTTCGCCTTGGAATCGATTCTGATTTATGGGGACCCAATAACGGAAGGGCAGAACTGCTCCCCGGGGTTTCCTCAGCGGAACAGGTTTCCAGGTTTGTTAGGGGTGAGGTGGCCAGGCCCATCTTTCGGTTAACAGCCTGGGGCTTACTCATTGCGCAATCAGGGCTCTTTCCCAGTTCTCTAGACTCGGGAAAGCCACTGACCTCGGAACTCAATCCATTTCCCAGCTAGAGCCTAACGTGGTGGCCAGCCAACCCCTTGGGAATCCCTCCAACAGCTTAAAGAGTTTCTGTAGCCAGGCCCTTCCTCTTATCAAAATCCCATTGTGGGGTGCCCTACAGCCAAGTGCTTGACAGCCCCAGAGGCCACCCCCGGCCCATCCGCTCCCCCACCCGCTCGGGCAGCCGACCCCCTCACCGGAGAAGTTGTCGAAGGCGGTGGGGATGTATTCGGTGGGGTAGCCGTTGGTGGTATAGCTCACCACCAGGCTCGTTTTCCCCACGGCGCCGTCTCCGACCAGCACGCACTTGATGCAGCGCCTGTCGGCGCCTCCGGCTCGACAGCGCGTCGCCAGCGCGGCCGTGCGGCCGCTGCGCACCCGGCGCGGGGGCACGGGGGGCACCTCGTAGGCACAGCAGCCCGCCACCGGCTTGCTGATGTACTCGGGGTTCCCTTGCTGCGGCGGCATTGGCTTCCCGATTCGGACCTTGCAGGCGAAAGGGTCCCGGGGGAGCGAGGGCTGGGGGTGGGGAAAAAGGAGGAGCCCGGGGTCTCCGAGGGCCCACCGCTCAGTGCCTTCACTGTGCCCGCCACCGCGCGTCCAGGGCGCCCTGAGATCCGGCTGGCGTCCACGCCGCGCGGCCCGGAGAGGAAGGTGAGCCGCTCCGGTGTGTCCCCCTTCCTTCTGAGCAGGCGTGCTGGCGGGCGGAGGGCATCGGCCAGGGAGCCGGCAAGGACCGGCAGCCACTCTCCGGTTGGCCCGCAGGGTGACGCGCGTGGAGAGCCGGGCTCCGGGAGGCAGGGATCGCTCACGGAGGGTGGGCTGGGGCGCAGCGATCTCCCCGAACCCGGCGAGCCCCGGCGCGCAGACAAAGGCGATCGCGCGGAGGGTCCCCGAGAGCGCGCTGGGGCCGCGGCCCCCGCGGCTCCGTCCGCTGGGCGCAGAGCACGCAGCCGACCCTCCTCTCCTACCCGCTCGGGCGCGACGCGGCTCGTGGGGCGCGGCGGGGAGGGAAGGACGAGGCGGCCCGGTCGGCGCGGCGACCGTCCAGCGCCGAGGCCACAGCGCTCTCTGCCTGCGCGCCGCGCCCCTGCACCTCCCGCGCGGCCTCGCCTGCGGCCAGGCGCTCCCACCCGGTGCCCGAGGTCCGTTCCCGGTGGGCGCGGCCGCCGCACTGGGCTGCTCCCTCCGGGCGCGGAGTCCGAGTGGAGCCGCCGACTCCAATTGGCGGAGCGAGTCTCCTCCCCTCGCCCCAGCGTGGGCGGGGACAACGGAGCCAACGCCTTCCCTGCTCCCTCCTCCCTCCCTGCGCCCTGGCCGCTTTTTACTCGGCACCGAGGTTCCAGCCCTGGTCCCAGACCCGCCCCTCAAGGACCGCTCCCGCCCCTCACCCGCTGGGCAGTCTCGCTTGCAGGCTGGGGTGAGAAACGGAGAGGAATGGAGTGTCCTCATTCAGAGGCCTTATTAACGCACTCAACTTCTTCGTCTTCTTCTTTCTGAAAACTCCAACTCTAGACCCGCAATGTAAACGTTCTTCTAAAACAGGCAGCAAGATGCCAACCCCATTTTTAAAGGTGATTCGCCTTTTTTCTTTACCATACCATAAACTTTTATTGCTTTTACGGTGCAGTAAATTTCTTTATAGCTTCAATTGGCTTCAGTTACTTAAATGTAATTTGGGGACATTAATATTCTCTGGGCGAGAATGACCCGCCTTTCGACTTTTACTCTAGTAGTTACAAACTCAGAAATTCACCGGGGCAGTTCTGAGCCCGAGCATGCGTATCTCTGACGCCTTATTTTCATCATATAGAATTGACCTGAATTCCTTTGTGTGGAAGGACACAAATCACAAATAGTGTCACAAATTGCAAATCCGTCGCTGTGTGGAGTACCTTTCAATCCTTCCTATAAAGATATAATGCAGTTACAATATTAAAACGGTGAGATTATGAAACTAAAACATATAGAAAAAACACAGCATTATGCAGGTGTGTCTTGGGAAATTCCTACCATGCGATCTCCGGCATCATTTGTATCATCAAGGCCATATTTTCCAGCTACTAATCCTTTTCATTTCCAACTTTGTTATTCCAATCACCAATAATTATCCATGCATCTTGATTGCATGTTTGATCAATTTCAGATTGCAGAAGTTGGAAGATTCTTCATTGTCTTCATCGTTGCCTGTAGTGGTTGGCAGATAAATTTGAATAATAGTCATATTAACTGGTCTTCTTTGTAGGCATATGGATATTATCCTGTCACAGATAGCATTGGACTTCAGATAGATCTTGAAATGTTCTTTTGTAGTTTACTTCCATTATTTGCTTATCCAGTGCTTTAAAAATTTTATTGCAAATTAGTAGAAAGTTTCCTGAGCAGATCATGAGTTTTACATACAATGATTCATACATATTTTGTTTGATCTCAAGCGTATCCCACTTCATCGTGGTGTGTCTTGTCTCCATTCAGTCTTTCTTAACCCTTCTGACATGTGCTGATGGATAAATGCTCCTCCCTTGATCCCAAATTATGTTGATTATTCTAAAGTGTGCACACCTCACTAGCACCGTTATTGTTCCCTCTGTACCTCTGGTAATTGTGCTGAAAATGGAATCACAGGGGTGAGCTCAATTGTACACCTAAGAGGTGACCAGGGAACATAAATTCAGGCATTACACCAGTCTCCATTAGACCAGCAAGCCTGGTCAATTTTATGATTTTGAGTTTTGTCTCACATTTCTCTCCCACTTGAAGACCTTCTAGTGCATTTAATAATGGTAGCAGAGCACTATCTAGTTCTTCTAGTCTCACTGTCCTGCTCTTGGTGGTAGACAATATTGTTCGAGTGGTCTACTAGTCTATTTGGATTAATTGACTCTATGTGTCTTCAATTTCCATCACTCTTCTTTCCTCCAGACAGGGAGATACCAATAGGTGTTCATTAGGTGGTCCCTTGTGAGATTAATTTTTTTTATTTCCCCGTTGAGAATTAGGTGAAGGGTTACAGAGCAATCATAGTTTCTCATTCAAATTCATACACATTCTGGTTCAACTCATCCATTGCAGTGCCTATCCCCAATCCAAGTTCATCCATTGCAATGCCTATCCCCAATCCAAGTTCATCCATTGCAATGCCTATCCCCAATCCAAGTTCATCCATTGCAATGCCTATCCCCAATCCAAGTTCATCCATTGCAATGCCTATCCCCAATCCAAGTTCATCCATTGCAATGCCTATCCCCAATCCAAGTTTCCTGCTTCTAATCCTCCCTCCCTACGTCTTTGAACTTTGTGCTTGGGTGAGTGCTGCCCTTTTGATCTTATATGTAGCAGTTCTGGTGACATTGTCATTATGCAGCGAGCAGCTACCTGCAAGGTCAGCTTTTCAAAACCACTAGCTGTTCTGCCCCGGGTGAAAGATGAGACTTTCCATTCCTATAAAGAATTAGTCTCAGAAACCCATGGGGGCAGTTCTATCCTATCCTATAGCCCCACTCTGACTTGTAAATTGACTTGATGGCAGTGAGATTTTTGTTTGGTTTCATTTTGTTTTATTTTTCATCTTAAATGGGTAATGATTCCAATGCAGAGGTCAGTTCAATTTCACAACCGAAGGGTAAGGGCCATAATCTTGGGGAATCCCACCAGCCACTATACCTCCAATAAGCCTGGTTTCTTTCATGATTTTGACTTTTGTGCACACCTGGTTTGCAGAAGGCTATGGATGACAGCAGAAGTCCAAAATCCACTTGCAAGATTCAGACATAGATGCAGCCTCTGGCGAATTCCCTTTGACTACGCTCCAGAGATATGAATAGACTTGTTATCCGAAAAAGAGCACTGCACAGCTGGTTATGGCAGATGCAGTTAGATTCAAATGTAATATCATCATTTGATCTCCCTTTTGACTCATTTTAAAGTTGTTCCCGTTTTTTAAAAAGCAAAAGCGTGTACAGGTGGATTAAGCCTCTGGTGCATCTCCTCTGACCATTAGACCAGGGATGGGAATAGCCTTACTATCATGCAGAGTGTATTGGAAAGCAGATTATTAAAGTTACTGTTATCATAGAATTCCATACCTTATCAATTGATATCCCTTTGGACCCCTTTAGTATAGATTACAATTCAATGTAAAGTAAACCAAAATCCTCACAACCAGACCAAGAGGTGGCATCAGAAGTGAAGAACATCAGTTTGGCAAGGCATTCATCTTGCTTGGATGCTTAATCCGTGTTTACGGAAGCAGCAGGCAAGAAATCAACTATGCATTGCATTGAGTGAATCTGCTGCACAAGACCTTGTTAAAGTGCTGAAGAGCAAGGATGTCATTTTCAGCATTCAGGGGCGCCTGATCCAAGCCATGGCATTTTCAATTGCCCCACAAGCATGTGAAAGTCGAACAGTGAACAGAAGACACTAAAGAAGAATCAAGGTATTTGACTTGTTGTATTGATGAAGAATTGTGAGGACAAACAAATCTTTCGTGAATGAAGTGCAACCAGAATGCTCCTGAGAATCAAGAATGGCGGGACTTGGTCTCACATACTTTGAACATGTATCAGAAGAGACCAGTCCCTGAAAAAGGACATTCTCCATTCAGCAAATGGACTGACGCAATGGGCTCAAACATAACAGACCAAGCAGTGTGTTGTTTCGTTATGCATAGATGGAGTCACTGTAGCTGGAAGTGACTCGACAGCTGGACAACTTGTCCTTGACATAAGTCAAACCAAACCCAATGCCAACACGTCGATTCCTACTCAGAGCTACCCTTTAGATCCCAGGAGCTCATAAGGGTTTCCAAGGTGGCTAATCTTAATAGAAGCAGAGAGCCACATCATTGTCCCAAAGAAGAGATGATGGGTTTGAACCCCTAACCTTAACCCACTGCACCCCACAACTCCTTTGTTCTCTTCTATTGTGCTTATCTATTCAAATAGGACTTCTCTCACTGCCACACTTGTTCACAATTTCCTAGAGGACGGGGCCCCTTGCTTTACATAATTCTTTAACCCCAGCACAGCATAGCTCAGCATTAATACATTTTCTAGGATGTTTTCTTTCCACTAAATACTTTTACCTGTGCTACTAGCAAAGGATGACTACTTCCCAAATTTACTAATTATAGTAAGTTTACAGGTGTTTAAAAATATTTTCCTACAATTATAACTACTGTCCAAATATACTTTCTACTTTGCATCTCTCACCTGTGTATATTTTGGCATATTCAACAAATATTACTGCATAGCTTCAGGTCCATTCCTCCTCCAGCTACCCTTTAGGACAGAGGAGACCTGCCCCCAAAGGGTTAGGCTTTACTGTTTTACAGAACCAAGTTGCCACATCTCTCTCCCAAGGTGTGGCTGGGAAGTTCACACCTCTGACCTTTCACACCCTTTATCATCTAAGCGCTCAACCATTATGCTATCAGGGTACCTTGTGAGAAAGCTTGGGACAGAGAGAAGAGTTTCCCTGTGGGAAATGCAAAAGCAAACTTGCATTAAAATTGCCCTGCTTTTACATGTGTGGGGTAATTGAAAAGATTATGGCTTGGGTCAGATACATTTAGTCATCAAAAGCAGCGACATTTTTGCTTTTAAGATTTTAATGAGGTCTTTTGCAACAAAATTACCCAATGCAATCCATCATCGGTTTTTTTGGCTGCTACTTCCATGGCATTGATTGTTGATTCAAGTACAATGAAATCCTTGATATCTTCAGACCTGTCTTGCTTATTGGTCCGATTGTGAGGATATTTGTTTTCTTTGTGTTGAGGTATAATCTATACTGTCGTCTTTGATCTTTAACAGTAAATGCTTCAAGTCCTTTTCATGTCCAATAAGAAAGATGGTTTTATTGGCTTATCACATGTTGTCATTGAGTCTTCCTAAAATTCTGATGCCTCTTTTTTTCCCCATATACTACAGTTTCTTGGACTATTTTCTCAGTAATCGAATGAAGTAATACATCTTTCTGATATCCTTTGTTCTCAGCCAAAGGCTCTCTGACATCAGGAATGACACCTTGCACTACTAAGTCCTCTTCTGTGTCCAGCTTGAACTTTTGGCTAGGATTTGGCTCTTTCTTCAACAGTGTCAATTTAATTCCTGCCCAGGCAAGTCTAAAAAGTCAATCTGTCACAAGTTAATTTTTTGGTCATGCAAAATTTACTGCAGATCAAGTGTCTCTCTAGAGCAAGTGAGGGAGGTCCTGTCTAAGTAGTTAGAAGATGGGTGACAGGTCATGTACCAACTACTAAATGCATCCTGTTGGACATGACTGCCTTTTCAACTCACTGACTAGATCCCTCTTCAGTGACAGGACACATGAGAGACATCTGGGAAGCACACAGGCCTTCTCTGATCAGTAAATGTCTGTCTCCTACTTTTCAAACTATGATTAATATCCTGCCCCTAAAAACCCACACAAGATATAAAGAAGAAGAAACTTTAGGCTTTATATTAACTATGTTTGAGGTATTGGATTCATCAGAATATTGACTGAAAAAATCATAAAAATATAAGGTTAGGCAGGTGTTCCTGTATGGAGGAGAGGGTAATAGGCCTCTAAACACGTGGTTCTCACGGTTTTCCCAGTGACAGCCTCCTATCATTGATGTTGTTAGACTCTAACACTTAGCAACCCTACGTACATAGAACAAAGCACTGCCCAGTCCTGCATTGTCCTCCCCAGAGTTCTTTGGTTTGAACCCATGGTTGTAGTCACTGTCAATGCGTCTGGTCAAGGGCCTTCCGCTTCTTTGCTGCCCTTGGACTTTACCAAGCATCATGCCTTGGTAAAATCTCTCCTGACAACTTATCAGTCAGTGTGTAAGACAAAAATCTCATCATCCTTGCCTCTAAGAATCATTCTGGCTCTACTTCTACTAAGAAAGATCTCTTCCGGTCAGTTGGCCAAGTAGCTGTTGTACAAATTTGCTGGCGTTGAGGCCTCCTCAGCTTGTTGAAACATTTCAGTTATCATTCCATCGATTCCTGGAGCCTTGTTCTTGGCTAATGCTTTCAGTGCAGCTTGAACTTCTTCCGTCAGTGCCATTGGTACTTGCTCCTATTCTTCCTCCTGAAATGATGCAGTTCTTGTTGGTATGGTGATTCTGTGTGTTCTTTCAATCTTCGCTTGATGTTTCCTGCATCATTCAATACTTTTTCCCATAGAATCTTTCAATATTGCAACTCAAGGCTTGAATATTTTTCTTGAATTCTTTTACTTTAGGATATGCAAACCATGTTCTTCCATTTGGGTTATTTAATCCTAGGCCTGTGCACATTTTTGTGTAATATTTTCTGGTTTTCTTGAGCTGCCCTTTGAAGTTTTCAGGTCAGTTCTTTAGTGGTATCATTTCTGCCATTTGGCTTATCGTTAAGTGTAAGTTTCACTCCGTGGAGTGAGAAGAAGCAGATGACTGATATCCAAATGGCACAGAACTGGTGGTTATTAGACTTTGGTTGAGCTATCTTGCCTTCAAGGTGCACAATAAATGGTAGCCTGGGACTACCATATGCTTTCTGTTTTAATGCCCTCTTTGCTCTGCTGTTGTTAATGAGGATTATTGAAAAATTTGCCCTATCACCAGCCCTCATTATTTGTGTAAATAGTGTCAAGTCACTTACAAGTTTAATACATACAAGTCAACAATTCATATATTTCAGTTCATAGCTATCCTATACTGGTATAATTTTCTTTTTCTCAACAGTGATTTCAATTCTATACCAATGACTAAATTAATGACACTGTCAGTAGTGCCCCAAAGGGATGATTTGTAATATTCTGTAACATAAAATGATAATAATATCTCTAATGAGAGCCAGTGACATATATACACCATAGATATATGAGTGGAACATAATTATAGTCCCAATCTAAGAACAATTTGTTCTAATGACATGGCCCTGCTTGATGCCCACACTCATGAGGAGATAAAGATATGGGTGATATAGCAGAGTATGGTGAAGGAAGTACATGGTGCCTGGCTATCAGAAAGAATAGTGTCTGGAGTCTTAAAGACTTGGCTTCAAATGAGCAGCCATGTAAGTGAGGCATCAACAAAGTCCACATGGAAGAAGCACACCAGCCTTTGGATCCAAGGAGTATAAATAACAAAATCCAAATCCAAAGGAGGGAATGGTAGCAGAGCATAAATTATGAACACCTGGTTTGCAGAAGGCTATGGATGACAGGGGAAGCCCAAAATCCATGTGCAGGGTCCCCACATGGATGAATCCACTCTGATTATAGTTGAGGAATATGTGAATCAGATAGAAAGGATTGTAAAGTCCCTTATGACAGAAGTTATGACAGAAGTCATCTCCTATCAACTTGCTAGCAAAAGGGTAGTCTAGCCTGCCAATCAGGTTTCAGCTTGATGACCTCATTTGGAGGCTCAATGGAGATAAATAGCTCACTGGAGGCCAGACACACCTTCCCTGGGAGACATTCCTGTTGACAAGCCACATGGTGACACAATGATGGAGCCAGAGACCTGGAGCTGGAGGAGCCACATGTAGACCCACACCAATGCTGAGATGCCTCCACCACTACTGGACCCACAAGACTGTCCACCCACAGGCTGGAATCTTCCTGGATTCAGCATCAGAAACATCCCAGCCCGGTCCAGATCAAGTCCATAAATCCAATATTAGCCCATATATCTGATACCAATCTATAAATTCCTCTTCAGACTCACACAGAAATTGTTAAGTTAAAATGTAATGCCTTATAATATGATCTCCCTTTGACCCATTCTAAAGTTGTTTCAGTTTAAAAAAGAAGAAGAGGAAATACACATGGATTATGACTCTGGTGAATGCCCTTTGATGACAGACCAGGAATGGGAGTAGCTTTGCTACCATGGAAGGTAGATGATTGCAGGTGCAGATGATTCCCTGGTGTTCAGGAGCCATCTGTGCACTACTGAAGGTGGATTCATTCAGCTGACTTCAGATCTCTGAATCCATCCGCCTGTGGCCTCTGTTGCCTCTGCTTTGTCATCTTGCTTCATGTTCATCAACTTCCACGGGTCAGGAACAGTCTGACTTGAACTAATCTGCATAAACCACTTCTTGATATAAATATCTGTCTGTATACAACCCACACAAGGTCACTGGTTTTAATTCTGTCGAGAAGCCACCCTAACACAGGCGGGATGCACCAAGCTCATGCTTCGGCTCTCACGGACTTGGTTTCGTTGTCTTCAGACTCCAACCTGAACTTCCATTGCACACTCTGGCGTGCGTTCCACAGTCAGCCTCGGGCCTGGTTTTAGTGGCTGATAGTGAACTTCTCTGTCCTCTCCTCCCACAAATATGGGTAATTTGATTTCTGTATATTTCATCTGAAGAAGTCCACGTGTATTCCATCTGGGAAAACCTTGTGTGTTATTGGAAAAAGGCATTTTCCATGAAGGTGTTGATCTGGCTGAATTCTACCATGCGATCTCCAGCTTTATTTCTATCACCAAGACCATATTTTCCAACTACTTGCCTTCATCTTTGTTTCTAACTTCTGCATTCCAGTCACCAATAGTTACCCACGCACCATGAGTGCATGTTTGATCAACTTCAGCCTAAAGACATTGGTAGACGTCCTTGATTGCTGAATAACTAGCTCTGTGGCTAGTGTGTACATTAGAATAACATTTGTATTGTCTAGAGCTCCTTGTATATGGCTAGATATTATCCTATCACAGACAGCACTCTACTTCAAAATGGATCTTAAAATGTCTTTTTCGATGATGACTGTGATGGCATTCCTCGTGAATCTGTCCTTCCTGGTATAATAAGCCAGATAGTTTTCTGATTCCAAATGGCTAACATTAGTTCATTTCAGCTCACTAATTCCTAGAAAGTCGATCTCTAAATGTTCTGTTACATTTTTTCATACCTTCCAATTTTCCTAGCTTCATATTGCATATAATCCAAGGTCCAAGTATTAATAGATATTTGCAGCTGTTTATTCTCATGTGAGTCCCGTACCATCTGCACATGGGGTTCCTGAAGACTTCCCTAAATCCTTGTCCTGATGGTTGACTCTGCTTTGAGGCGGCAGCTCTTCTTCAACCGTATGTTGACAGTCTTCTCACTTGAGGGGCTCTTCTTCTGGCCCTATCTCTAACAATGTTCCACTTCTCTTCCCGGGTTGTCGGTATTTGACAATGTTTCAATGTTGTTCATAGGCTGCTCCATGGCTAGTCCTCAGAAGTGGACAGCCTAGTCATTCCTCATATTCTATTCTTATCTGGAAATGCTACCGAAACCTGTTCATTTGGGATGACCCTGCTGGTATTTGACATGCTCGTGATATAGCTTCCAGCATCATTGGAAAACGTAAGCCACCACAGTCCAACAAATTGACAGACAAGTGGTGGATGGGTGCCTGTTGATATGAATCAATCAGACTGTCAATAGAATCTTTGTCTCTGTTCTGGGTAGCACTGTTTTCTAGTTTCAATTCAACTAAGATTTATCAGTACAATTTTAAATTAGAATGGGCAAGTTACATGTGTCTTAGTTTTTAAAGGCCCAACATAGAACCAAATGTTTCTTAGACAAATATGCTATTGTCCTCTGGTAAGAGTTCAGAGCTTCTAAGAGGTTACCTACTGATCCCCACTTCTCTCCATCCTGGCCCCCTGGCCCCCCGCACCACTGTGTTATAGAATAATTGCCTTGGGTGGCACACGCATTGGTGATGGGCTGCTAAACTAAAGCTTGACGGATCCAACCCATCCAGTGGCTCCATGGAAAAAAGGACTAGCAAATTGCTAAAGTGCTTCTTTAAAGATTAAAAAGACAAACAAATGCCATGGAACAGTTTTCTCTAATACATTAAGTCATAATCAGGTAGATGAAGATGAAATTCATTTGGAATGTATGTGCTGGCCAGGGCCTCAAATTTTAAAATTAGCCAATTATTTTTCTATTTAAAAACGTGTCCCTGAGGGTTAAGAGCTGTAAGTTTGGCAGTTCAAATCCACCAGCTGCTCCTTGGGAGAAAGATGAAACTGTATGTACCCGTCAGGGTTTACAGTCTTGGGAGTGCAATATAGGTTTGCTTTGAATCAGAAATTGCTCATTGCTCAGGGATTATTGATATTTTTAAGAGAAAATATTTTGAAAGAGGAATAAAGAATTTCCTTTCTGAATAAAATACTAAAACATAAAAGTGAATTTATTTACAAATACATATACATCTGGATTCAAGCAGTTACTAAGGTGTTATCGTGAGGTCTTTAGAAGAGAAGATGGAAAATCTCACGTCCTTTGGACATTTTATCAGGGAAGACCAGTCCCTGGAAAAGGACATCGTGCTGGAGAAATGGAAGACCTTCGGAAAACGAGAAACCCCTCGGCGAATAGATTGATAGAGTGGCTGCAACAGTGGACTCAAGCAGACAAGCAACGAGGAGGGCGAGGCAGGTCTGGGAAGTTTCTTTCTGTTTTCCGTGCGTCGCGAGGATTCGGCATCACTCAACAAAAGCCTCTAACTCTAAGTTAAAGAAATGACTATTTTGGGGTATATATCACCACATAACAAACCACTCCAAAAATTGCATCATTTACAACAACTGTCCTCATTTCCCCTCACTCTCCTTTGCTTGGTTGGGCAGTTTTTCTGTCAGTCTCACCTGAACCCATGCCTCTGGCTCCCTTCTGCTGGTGGGTCCATTTCAGCTGGACTTGGCCTGTCCGGTGGAACACCTGGGCCTCCAGGAGATATGAGAATTTTCCAAGCCATAGAAAACACGAACTATAAAGAATATATAAGGCATAGGGGTAACCATCACATAAAATTCACCCCTGTACATTCTATTGTTCAAAAAGTTCACCGCCACTCATAATTCTCAGGAAGAGGAAAAGACTCTATCTCACAGAGAGGCGTGGCATTCACGTTCAAGCACAGGTGTACTTGTTACTAACGAACATGGCAGATAGTCTACCTCATGCGTCTTCTGAACCAGCAATAGACCTTTCCCAGGATTTACTGTCTTACAATCTGGGAAACTTTATACTGGGTTTACTATCAGTGAGAATCACTCGATGGCAGTGAATTTGCCTGAAGTTCTGGAGCTCTGTTGGTTTGTTTTAAGCAGCCATTAAAAGGCCTATGAAACACGCTCTACTCAGACACGCATGGGCCTCCGTGCATTGAAACAGATTTGGCAGCAGTGGGTTAGGTTTTCTGGTTTATATAATGACTGGACAGAAATGCATGCACGCATGAGTCTCAGAGAGGGTACACATGCCTTTCCATATGTGCAGACCTGCATTTTGTGCGTAAGTACGTGGACAAAATCGTATTTTTTAAGGGTTAAAAGATTGACTTTTATTAAGTGGTGGTGAAGACATGGACCAACTGGAATGCTCCATCCATGACCACTGAGAATGAATATTGAACAACAGTTTAATGTGGTTTTTATTTAATTACTTAATTGAAAGTCTAACAACATGGAATTCACGAATCCTACGGTTCAGTGGGTTAAATATATTAAAGGGAGTTGTGAATTATTAGAAAATACATTTTAGAACATTTTCCCACTCATATTCATTATTATTAGCTCCCTGTTTTCCTCAACTTTCCCTACTAAAACCCAAAGAAACTATTAACAGTTGCTGTTTCTGTAGATTTACTTATCTTGGATTTCTTACACACAAAAACATGCCAAACCTCATCCCCAATAACAATAACAAATGAAACACAGGAAAACTTCAAAAGAAAGCAGAAAAGTAATAAAAACTATAACACGTTTTAAATGAGCCAAACAGAAACCAAATGATAGCGTGCTGTATTTTAACCTAGTTCATCTGCATGAATCGGCTTTCCAATGTGCCCTGTAAGGTTATTCATATTTCTGGTCCCTAGTCAGAGTTTAATTCACATGGGGACTCTGCAGATGAATTCAGGGCATTCGTTGCCATTCATTCAGAATTCTGGGTGTTCAGTTGCCTCCTGTGGCCTTGGATTTTATTAGTCATAATACTTGGATTATACAGGCTGGTATGCCGCTTCTGTGTGTCTTAGCTGACACTCACTTAGATAGCTGCTTGTTTTAGGACAAGCCGTTAAGATCACAGTTGCTATTCTTTCTGATACCAAGGAGCCATCCAAAAATAGCATTTTTATAAGAGCTAATAAATGGGAACCATCTAAATGTCCCGGCGAGTACAGTGGGGTTGTTATTTTTGGAATTTATGTGGCACAATCAAATTGAAACAATAAGCGCACTACAGGCACATGTACGAGAATGAACCTCAGCAACAAAGCGAGGCGTGAAAGAAGTTAAACGTGAAAAGAACACGCGCTGTGCTTTAGTTGATATGAAGTGTATAGAAATGGGCAAAACGTATCTACAACGGTAGGTATCAGAGTAAGTATTACTCTTAGGAAGGAGAGGGGATTTAAGGGGTTTTGAATGCTCCAATCATATAGTTTCTTTTTTAAATTTATTTGATTGGGAGCGCTTACAGACATCATAACATCCCATAGTTCAGTTACAGCAAGCTGTATTGTACAATTGCTGCCACAATCCATTTCAAAACAGTGTCTTTCTTAAACTAATGTTTCTTGATTTGAGTGATAGTTGCAGGGAATGTTAACTTTATAATAATTAACTACGCTGTTTACTTGTTTTATTCATCTTTGTGTGTCGTCTTATGTTTAAAAATTATACCATTTAAGAATAATTAAATTAAAAAATCATTAAGCATCTATTTCAAGAGGCTATTTGTCTTCTAGCCTAGCACAGTGCTAATTACACACGGCCCTCTTTTAAAAGTAAATAAGCTCATATAATAAGATTTAAATATGACTTGATTTACCATAACTTTACTTTTATGAAACTTTTCTAGGAACACGTATTACAGTTTTTACACCGCTGATATTTGGTTTTTAACACGAGTATCACTTTCCATTCGTACTATTTATTGACTTTAACTGTATTTAATAAAGTGAATATGCTGTGCAGGAGTGTTCATTTAAATGTCCATTTATCATAAGTTCTTGGAGAAAGATTGAAACTCTCAGAGAGCCCTTGGAAGGACAGCAGGTAAATATGAACTACGAAGAAAGGAGAATCACTGCTCATCCTGAAAAAGGACGCTGGGAAATGTAGCCTGGGCCTCTTGGGAGGCTCCTTTCCCCCCATCTTTGTTTATGTTACTCTTGAACATCTCCCATCCTAGCTCTTCCCAGCTGTTGACCTCTGCCATTCCCCTTGGTCAGGACTGCCTTTCCAGTCCTGCAGCACCAGCCTGTCAATGTTCCCCGTGTGACCTTCCAGCTGTTCTAACCCTACGCACATGAAAAACTCCTTTTCTCCGTCCCTGACCCTTTTAGCAACTGATGCGCTTCCAGCTTCCCTCCCCAAAAACACATCATAGAAACTGCCTTGGACAAACATGTTCCAGCTGCCCAAATTCTCACAGTTGATAAGAACTCTTTAGAAACCCCTCTTAGCTATTGCAAAACCTTGACCTCCGCTAACTTTTCTGCCATCCTGAAAATAACAACTGGCCACTTAATTATTTCATAACAACCATAATCACCCTCACGAGCAATTCTGAAAGGAAGAGGCTGTCCTCCTCCCACTCACAAACGGTAACCTTCTCCCTCTTTTCTAGGTCTTATAAATTGAGGGGACGGAAGCACCCACTAGCTGACAATGGGAAGGGGAAAGGCATGTGCCAATATTTGTAAAACAAAATTACTGAGTTTGCATCAACAGAATAAGACTTAATATAAATGTGTGGGTATTCAAATGCTATGCAAACACACTTGCTATGGCAGGAGGTTTGTTTTCTCATAATTATGATGTAAAATACTGTATAGTTAGCATAATGGGATGTGCAAAATACAATAGAAATTAAGAAGATCTTTCAAGCTAACTTGGGAAAATGCAGTAACCTTCTGCCTGGAGAAGACTGTTTTGGCCTATCACTCCCTTTTCAGGGAAAAAAAAATTACTCAGTGCCCCCTGGCAATTAAAAAAATTGTCTTAATTGGCCATAATTCAAGATAAAGTATAGGTATCTGCTTTTGCAGCCCTGCTGAATTGCTCTCCAGGGGACGGTATCACCCACTTTGGGAAACACTGGCTTAGATGGGTCCATTCTTGCCTCACCAGCATCTTCTGATTGATCATTTATTCGAAACAATTTTGAGCTACAGCAATTAGGCTCATGATGTCCTAAGTATTTTACATTATTTCATATTTAACTCTTACAAAATCTAAACATGTACCTAATTTTATGGGTTAGAAAATTGTAATTTGTAGAAACTAAACCTTCAAGGTTGCCCAGCTAGCCAGTCAAGAGTTCCTAGTTCTGTTTGACCCCAAAGTTTGTTTGTTTTTTAAAAACCATATCCTATAAGCTCTTAATTAAATCACTTGATATATACTACACAGCAAAGTAGTGAAATGATCTTAACAATAAGTTTTAAGAAATTTCAGCAACATAGTCACAATACAGTGCTTAGATTTAATCAAATGGTCTTCTTGATTATGAATTCAACATAAAGTCCACACTGTACATGAGGAAGCACTGATATGTAGGGAAAGACCATGTGAACAGGGCTTAAAATATTCATGGTACTGGAAGAGGGAAGACAATTTTAAATGCCCTTAGATATGGTAAAATTGGAAATTCAGAGGGGCATTTCTACCCCATCCTATAGGTTCCCTATTAAGTTGGCATCGACTCAATGACAGTGAGCAAGAAGTACTAGGAAGGACAAAAAAAGAGAAAACTCACAATAAATGGGAGTGTAAAAAATCACAACAAGAGGCTAGAGCAAAGATTTTTCTCCTTATAGCTATATTTTATATTTACTAAGAGGATTGCATATTTCCTCCTAGGTAGTTAAGGAATAGACTATACCTGGTGTATGTGTTAGGCTGGGTGGTCTAGAGAAACGAATCCTGTGATATGCATATATGTAGAGGAAATAACTTTGTATCAAGCTGTAAATGTATATCAAGGAGGTATCCCGAAACAGTCCAGCCCAAGTGGATGAATCTGATGCAACCTGGGGCACTCTCCAGGCTCACACAGCTGAAGGCGATGGTGCCGCTGGTCTCCCTGAACACCAGTGAAGAGCGCTCTGAAAAAGACATCAAGCAAACAATATCGTTTATCCAAGGCAAACAAAAGATAAAGTACTTAGGAATAAACTAACCAAAGAGACAAAAGACCTACACAAGGAAAATTATAGCCCACTGTTTGAGGACATCATCTTTCATGATCAAGTTCAAGACACTTTTGAAGCAGTGATAAATAATGAGTCATTTAAGTTATCCCTAAAGAACTGAACATACTGGGAATGTAACCATGTCAATGCAGTCTTTTTGACATTACTTACTGATGAAAGATGGGTGTCTTTAGAGACTTTTCTAAGATTGGGAAAGAAAAAGAAGTCAGAAGGAGCCAAACCAGGACTGTAAGGAGTATGCCTAATTATTTCCCATTGGAACTCACAAAATTGCCTTTGTTTGACAAGAGGAATAAACAGGGGCATAGTTATAGTAAGATATCTAAGGAAGACTTCCTTGATGTTTGTCTGCTGAAGCTTTGGCTAACTTTCTCAACACACTCTCAGAATAAGCGGATGTTAGCATTATTTGACTCTTCAGAAGGTCAATCAAAAAACCAGACAGGGCAAGATATGACAAAATAATAATAAAATAAATTATCAAGGGTTCATAAAGGAGGGGGAGCAGGGAGGAAGGGGAAAAATGAGGACCTGATGCCAAGTGCTTAAGTGTAGAGCAAATGTTTTGAGAATGATGACGGCAATGAATGTACAGATGTGCTTTACACAATTGATGTATGTATGGATTGTGATAAGAGTCGTATGAGCCCCTAATAAAATGATTTTTTAAATTCCATTTGAAAGCTCTGTTCTTGTCTGCAGCTGATCTGGGTGCAACAATTTTGGCTCCCATAGAGCAGATCATTTACTCAACGTTAATTCTCAGAGTTATCCATGCTGAAACAACTGAGATGTGTTGACTATTGTTTCTGTTTTAATCATTAGTCAAATTCAATTAGAGTATGGAGGAGAAAGGGGGGAATATCACCAACAGATAACAAGTATGGGGGTGAGCTCAGCGACTGCCAGAGAGGTTCTCCTAGGAGGGATATATTGCACTTCCTGGAAGCAATAAATTCAAATTAAAACCTAAATAAACCCAAGTTTCTTAAAGCGGGAAGGCAGTAATGCTAGTGACAGACTCCTCTTTCCCGCTGCAGAGTGTCACAAGTCACGTGTGTGAGCTCCATTCCTCCCCGGCCCAGCTGATTATAGCTGGTCCCTGAGGCAGCCAGCCAGCCAAACCTGTTACCTCAACTGTCTTGGGGAGCACTGTTGACTAGCAGGCAGTGTGGGTAGTTTGGCGCAGCTATATCCATTACCCAAGCTCTACTTTTCACCATATTTTCCCTTCCTCTTTCTTCCCCGCTTTGTTCCCTGGTGCCTTCCTCCCATGCACACGGCCCATCTCCCCCACACAGCACACGTGGACACACAATAAGACGACCAAACGAACAGGAATCTCATCCACGGGCAGTTTTCTGTTTTGCTTTATTTTGTTTTCTTTGGTGTTTGTACTGTTGTTCTATTATAATACTTTTATAATGTTTTTCTAGTTCTCTCCCATTTCCTCTCCTGCTGTGTGTTAGACTGGGTTGACTAAAGAAACAAATCTAAGGACACTCATATGTCAAAAAACAATTGTATATTGACAAACCATCATAGCCCAACCAGATCAAGTCCGTAAGTCCAATATTATCCCATAAGTCTGATATTAGCCCATGAATTCCTCTTCCGACTCATGCAGCACATGCAATGATGCCAAACTCAGGAAGATCACAGGCCAGTGAATCCAATGGCAGTGGACACATCTCATCGCTAGCTTCTCCAGCTCTCTCAGTATGTCTCCTCAACAGGAAGGTGGAACAGAGAGAGAATGTGTCCTGCCTCCAGGTAGGAAGAGAGGAAGTTCCCAGATTCCTCATGAGAAAGCCACACCCACAGGGACAGATCATCAGGCTAGACTCCACCCCTTCATTCTTATATCAGGTTGACATGAAATTACATAAGTACCACAGGTTATCCCTTGTCAACTTGACACCTTTATACAACTCATTAGCAGTATGTAATTCTTAAAACAAGGACAATAATCCTATTTTGTCTAACAGGATCTAATCAAAATGCATACAAATAAAAAGGGGCCAGTCTTATTTAAACATAATATTCTATGTGAACAAAATAAAAATAGTCTATACCTAACAATTGCAGTTATGCAATCACCTACACCCGAATCCTATAGTTCAATCAACATATTCCCCGACCCATAAAAGTTTGTAAGCCAGTCACTTCATGTTTTTATCCCACCAATTTTGGGTATATAATTTCTATACTGCCCACATATCAACTCAGTGCTCTGAAGAGACACACATGTTCTTTGATTTGAAGAATCATCATTCCAGTTGAAACCTTGTGAGTCTAGATCCATCAGCAAAGTCATCTCAGGACAGAACTTCCAAAAAATCAGCAGCAATATGGATCAATTCTCAGGCTCAAACATTTTATCTTCATCTGGTCAGGTTCTAAGCAACTCAATGTGTGTCACCTTGCTTAGTCTCATCAGGGTACACATTGGCCACCTCACCTTTTGACTGTGAGCCCTATCACAAATACTCAACAACCCATCTCTTTATTGTTGTGTTTCTCCTACTTCCACTGAACAAGTGGATTCAGAAGGTTACCTAGCAAGCATTTCCCACTGTCCACTGGCTCGCTTTATCATTCAGTCCTGGAGAGGAGAGTTCTCTCATAGCACCAAATTTTTCCAGCTTCAGGCACAAACCACTAGATCAAAATTTTAAAAGCCAAAAAGTTTCATTTCTCTTCTTCAGTCTGTCAACAGAACCCCTAGCAAGTCTTTTTGAATGTAAATGTCCTGAGTATTCCAAAGCACTGTGTGAGGCTTATCTTCAGAGCTTTTTTTGCAGGTGTGTGCTACATCCATTTAAAGATCCATTTTAATGGTTGCAGACAAGAATGCTTACAACCTCTCTATTTTTACTTCCCAATCATTATTTCCATCAATCACATCAATAACAATAGTCAGAAGAAAACAGTATAAACCTAGTACACAATTCTTTAAAAAGACAAGTTGAAGCCTTATCTATCTTAATCCTTTTCTAAACTATACCAATGATACAAATTAAAACCTTAGGCCTCTGACTGCATCAAGGTGCGGCCAGACATTTTGATCTACTGTCAGCCATTTTCAGAGGGCAATTTTACCATGAGCTCAAAATATACAGTAATCATATCATTTTTGTCATTCCAAACAGGAATAATCAAGATAACCAAAGAAAATAATAAAAAATGTAACTTCCCATATGTAGCTTACTGACCGAGTAATCTGCATGGCCATATCTGACCTCTGGCTAGCCAGAGAAGAAAAACTACCATGAGGCAGAGGTCAACCAAGCATCCACTCTCCATCCTTATGATTTGTTTCTCTAGTACCCCACTCCCAAGGTACCATAAAGCATTAGACTGGATTGACTAGATAAACAAACTCAAGGACACTCATGAATGCGTACAATTAAGATTTATATCAAAGAGCAATTGTATATTGAGAAAACATCCCAGCCCAGTCCAGATCAAGTACATGAGTTTCATATTAGCCCATGAATTCCTCTTCAGACTCACGCAGCACATACAATTTTGTCAAAGGCAGGAAGATCACAGGCCAGTGAGGGGAAAGACCTGTGCATCCGTGGCAGTGGACGCATTTCAGCACTGGCTTCTCCAGCTCTCTCACTGTCTCCTCAACTGGAAGTTGAAGCAGAGAAAGAGTGTGTCCCACCTCCAGGGAAGAAGAGAGAAAATTCCCAGAATCTTCATGAGAAGGCCACACCCACAAGGACAGATCATCAGGTGTTGTTGTGACCTGATTGACAGGCTAGACTCCATCCTTTCGTTCTTTTATCAAGTTGATATGAAATTGTGTAACTATCACATGGTGAAACCCCTACACCTTGATACTACACATTCTCCCTGCAGGCAAAACCAGGAAGGCCAGTAGATTCCAGCACACCCCCACAGAAAAAAAGATGGTTTTTGTTTGTTTTTTGTTTCTGAGTACACAAACACACATATTCATACTGCCATAGTAATAGCACTTCAGTATCATACTCAAGCCACACCCAAGTCTTTTGCCTTTTTTGTCCATCCTTTTCCCTGCATCCCATTAACTCTTTATTCTTTCTCTTTTTCCTTGTGAAGTACATTTCCATGAAACCTATTAATTCTTATTACCCCTCTTAAAATGCATTTCCCATTATTTTTACAAATATGCTGGCTTATCCAGATAGCCACTTATTATTACTATCAACTATCATTACTTGTATTTATTTTCACTCTTCTTTCCTTCCCGCTTTCCCCACTTACCCACTTCTCTCTCCTTTTCTCCATTTCACCACTATATGTTTCCCAGTTCCTATTAGACCTCTCTCACATCACTAAACTGAGCCAACTACCTCTACATGACCCTGCAGCTCACACATCATTAATAACTGTATCATCATACCAAGTCAACCATAATCAGCCACACTAAACCCAAAAAATCAAGAAAAGCAAACACAAAGAATGGAAAATATCTCAAATTCAATGGAATATTCTGAAAAAGTGCCCTTGGAACTACCAGAAACAGAATTGAGGAGAATAATCTTTTGGCCCTTTCAAGAGATGTTGGGAACACTGATGAGAGCAAGGGATGAAAGGGAAAAACCAAAATCCTTAACCCAAATATAATCTCATAAGATAAACAATGAGATAACAGAATTTAGAAACAGAGCTAAAGACCCAAGAAAGAAAAGGGTGATAGAACCAGTGAGCTTGAAGACAATTGCTCTGAATACAATCGATGAGAGAAAAATTAACAACATAAAAGCAAAAGAATCAGGAGAAAGCCTGAGAATGATGTTGACACTATCAGTAGAAACAACCTATGTCTCATCAGGATCCCAGAACATGAAGAGAGAGAAAAAATCTACAAAGAAAATAGGACAAGAAATCATGGAAGAAAATTCCACATCACAAAGGAGAAAAAGCTGAGAGAACCCCAAACTGGACAGATGCCAAGAGAAAATTCTCCAGTTCCAAGGAAAAAGTATCCTGAAGGAAGTTAGAGAAAAAACAGTCACCTACAAAGAAAAACCAATAAAGGTAAGTTCAGATTCTCAGCAGAAACTACGCAAGCAAGAAGACAATGGAGTGACATATAAAAATTTCTGAAAGAAAACAACTGCAAACCAAGAATCCTATATACAGTAAAATTATCCCTCAAATATGAGGAAGAAACAGAGGTATTTCTAGAAAAGTGAAAACTACAGGAATGCATAAAAATAAGGCCACTGCTGTCAACAACTAAAGCCAAATCTGAAAGCATGACACAGCACACCACTCCCAAAAAACCAATATTATGAAACAACACAGAAATAGAAGAGGAATAAGGAAATCGATAAACCACAACAAAGGGGAACACAGGAAAATGGAAGAATCAAAACTGCACTGTAATTCATCTGAATTAACCCAAAGATGAATAAAATTAAGGAGTAGTACCACAGAATAAAACAATATCCATTTGTTTTCCGTATTTGTGTGTGTGTGTGTGTGTGTATGTCTGTGTGAGAGAGAGAGGTGTGCAGGACAACCAACAAGAATGAGCAACTTTGCTCTGTCTGCTACTAAAAAAGGAATTAAACTGATGGATTTAATTTTGCTCACTTCACTTCTTACCATGTGAATACTGTCTGCGTATCAAGGGTATATATAATATCTAAGTAAATGACATCATGAAAAGGAAGAGTATATTTAGTAAACAAAATGTTTACCTTCCCTTAAGAGGGGACATCACAAGTAACACATGCTGGCCTTCAATGAATTCAAAGGGAAACATTTTCAAGTCACTGTGGATTTAACCTTGATTCTGAGACTGTGGTACTTTCCAGTCTAAATAGGGGACAGTGTGTAGGAGGGATTTCAACAATTTACAATTCACTCTTTCAACAAATATTTAGTGAGGTAAATACTATAATATTTTGGAATACCAGTGAACACAACAAAAATCCTTTGCCTCAATGAAGCTATAACCCAAATAAGTAAATCATATCTTAAAATGTTAGAAGGGTCATAGAAACAAAGAAAAAGGAAAAGGAAGTAGTTTTACTTTAATCACATGTTACAGAAATACCTCTCTAAGGCTCCATTTGAGTTCATAGTTTGAAAGGGTAAGGGAACAACTTAATGAGTCTATAGGGGGAAATGTTCTACGTAAAGGGAATATCAAGGGCAGAAACCTTAATAGAAGGGATATTGAGAGATATTGGAGGGAAAGAATGGAGACCATGGTGGCTAGGGCAGAGTCAGTAAGAGATCATGAAAGAAAAATTTAAAGGACATAGTAAAATGTAAAGATGTTAGCGATTCTGCATGATATTGGAGCCATTGGATTTGAACAGAGTAGTGACATTGTCTGACTTAGGATCTACCAAGATCATTCATGATGGGGCCTGAAAATTAAGAAGAGCAGGCCAATTAGGGCACTGAAGTTCTGGGAAAATGTAGATGGCAGAAATTTGGACCAAGAGTAACAGTAGATATGGTGAAAGGACATCAAGTTCTAGATATACTTTTTAAAGTAGAGACAGTATGACTTTCTGAAGCATTGAATCTGGGTTTGGGTATAAGACACACACACACACACACACACACGTTCATTGCCATTTAGTCAAACCTGACTCATAGCAACCCTGTAGGACAGCATGGAACTGCTCTTGTGGGTTTCGTAGGCTGTCTATCTGTATGGGTATATAGATTCTTTCTCCTGAGGAGTGGGTGGTGGTTTAACATTGCTGACTTTGAGGTCGGCACTCCAATGAATAATCCATTAGGCAACACCATGGCCTAAGAGAAGTCAAGGATAATCCATGATTTTTGGCTTGAAAAACTCGGACGCCATTAACTGAGATAAGAAAGACTTCAACCCCTCAGGAACAATAATGGAAATAGTGATACCATGAGGGTAGGGGGAAGGTGAGGAGAAAGGGGGAAACGGACCACAATGATCGGCGAATTAACATACACCCCCCTCCTGGGAAACAAACAACAGAAACATGGGTGAATGGAGAGAGCAGACAGTTTGTAAGATATGAAAATAATAATAATTTATAATTTATCAAGAGTTCATGAGGTAGGAAGGGTAGGGAGGGAGGAAAAAAGTGAGGAGCTGATACCAAGGGCACAGGTATAAACAAAATATTTTGAAAAGAGTGATGGCAACATCAACAAATGTGCTGGACGCAATGGATGATGGATTGTTGTAAGAGCTGCAAGAATCCCCAATAAAACAATTTAAATAAATAAACTATATAAAAAAGAAAGATTTCAACAGCAGTTTCAGGGAGCAATATTTATACATAGACAAGGCTGTACATACATGAGCTCTCAGCGACCTTCCATGTTGTGTCCCTTGGATTCTCTTGACTCTGTCTCCACGGGCCTGTGGACCCCTTCTCCTGCTTCATCGTCCTAGTGAATCAGACAGGACCTGGGTGAGTCAGGAAGGGTCTTCTGCTGAGCATCTGCCCAAACTTGAGCCAGAGAGAGTCTGCCACTCTGACTTTATGGAAGTTTTTTCTTTCTAACAAATAAGAAAAAGGTTTATTGGCATATAATTCACATATCATACAATTCAATAGGTTAATCATATTAAAAAGAATTGTGCAAACATTACCACAATAAATTTCAGAACATTTTCTTCTTTCTTGTGCTCATTATTGTTAGATCCCACTTCCCCCTGACCAGCCCTGCTATCCGCCTAGGAAACTATTAATCTAGTGACTTTCTCTATAGATTTACCTATCCTGGATTTCATATGCAGAAAACATATGAAATACAAATAAAAACAAACAACCCACACATATATGGAGGGTGTTTATTTCATTTCTTGAGATGGGCTTTATAAATATATATATAGTACGTTTCTTTAGAAAACAGCACAAATAAGTTAAAATTCCCTCCAGATTCTTTATCCCTCAAAACTAAATAGTGGTTTGAATGGCTAAAAAAAAAGGAGTAAAATTAAAATTAAAATGGACTTGAAGTCTTTAGTGGCAAACCCGTTCATCTCAAACAACAAACAAAACTTGACAATGACCAAAAAAACCCAGAGCAGGAACCTTAATTGAAAGGAACCAAAAAATACTAAAAACTGGAAAAAAATTAAAATTATTCAAAAAGGAGATCAAATGGTAAGGTGTTACATTTTAATATAATTATACCTGCAATAATCCACTTTACAAGACATTCTATCTGATAGCAAGACTATCACATATTTACATCCCTGACTATAATCAGAGTCTTAATCCATGTGGGGACTCTGAAAATGGGTTTTGGGTTTCACTGTCATCCATAGCCTCCTGCAAACAAGGTGCTTACAATTCAATCTCTAATACCATTCCTTCCTCTGGTTTTCGATTTTATTATTTATAATCCTTGGAGCACACAGGCTGGTGTACATCTTCTGCCTGGACTTAGATGATCCATCACTTAGATAACTGCTTGTTTTAAAACAAGCTATGAAGGCCACAGACCCTCTACTTTCTGATAGCCGGGCACCATCTAGTTTCTTAGCCACACTTTGCTCTAGCACCCATATCTTCAGTGATCTCCTTGTAAGAGCAAGTATCAAATAGACCCGTGTCATAAAAAAACTGTTTTAGACTAGGGCTTTGACTAAGTGTGAGCTCAAAATCCATTCGTATATTTATGATTTATATATCCATGATTCACTTTCAAGATTTCATTATTATTTTAGTAGGGATTATTATAAAGCATCCCCTGGGGCATATGGTAGTGCTGCTGAGAGTATCATTAATTTAGCTAATGCTATAGAATTTAAAACACTAGTAAGACTAGAAAATATCTATATATACATATACATATCCAATATTAGCCCATCTGTTCAATACCAATCTATAAAGTCCTCTTCAGACTCATGAAATACATGGAATGATGCCAAATGCAGGAGGATCACAGGCCAGTGGGTTGGAAGTCCTGTGGATCCAATGGCACTGGATGCATCTCAGTGCTGGCAGGGGTCTCTACTTGGCTCCTCCGGCTCCAGAGATCTGGTTGCATCAGGGTAGGTCCATGTGGCTTCTCCAGCTCCCAGGGCGTAGCGCCATGTGTCTTGTCAGTAAAGTGTCTCTCAGCGAGTGAGTCTTGTTAGTAGAGAGTCTCCAAGGGCGTGAGCAGAGAGAGACAGTGTCTCCCACCTCCAAGGAGGGGGAAACAGGAGTTCCCAGAATCCTCAGGAGAAGGCCAGACCCACACAGAAGCCTCATTGGCTATGATCCGACTGGCAGACTAGATTCTACTCCTGCACTCTTAATCCTCCCAAATCCCAAATTGATACCAGATATGTTACTAGCATATATATATATGACTGCTCTTTAGACCAAACTACATGGATTGTTGACTTGTACAGATCAACAACCTAAGTGGGTGGATACTATTTATATGTCATAAGGGTTGGCCATAGGAGAAAACTTTCAATAATAGTCATTCACAAAAGTATGCCTGCTAGAATAAGACATGTCATAAAAAAGCAAAGAGACGCTATATCTTTTGATAGCTGGGCAACATCAGCTTTCTTCACCACATTTGCTTTTGTACCCATTTTGTCTTCAGTGATTATGTCGGGAGGGTGAGCATCACAGAATGCCAGTTTGTTAGAACAAAGTGTTCTTTGGTTGAGGAAGGGCTTAAGGCTTGAAATTAAATAAGGGGCTATCTAGCAGAGAAGCAAAAAAGCCCACATGGAAGAAACACACCAGCCTGTGTGATCACAGGGGTTGATGGGATCAAGTAACAGATATCAGAAGACCCCAAACAAATATATATATATATATATATTGCTGAAAACAACAGGGGTGACAGCAGAGACCCCAAACCCATCTTTAGACAATGGGACATCCCCTCTCGGAAAGGTCACAAGGAAGGATGAGTCAACCAGGGTGCAGTATAGCACCAATGAAACACAACATTCCTCTGGTTCTTTGAGGCTTCCTCACCCCCCATCATCATGACCTAGTCCTGCCTATCAGTTCTGGCTAGAATGGAGCATGCACCCTGGTTTAGATAAGAGCTCATAACATCCAGGTCAGATTAACCCCTCAGGAACAGAAATAGGGGCAGTGATACCAGGAGGGTAGGGGGATGGTGAGAGGAAGAGGGAAGGAAGGGGGAACCTATTGCATTGATGGACTCATAACCTCCCCCACCCCAGGGGGATGAACAACAGAAACATGGATGAAGGGAGACAACGGTTAGTGTAAGATATGAAAACAACACTAATTTATGATTTATCAAGGGTTCACAAAGGAGGGGGGGAAGGGAATAAAGAGGGGCTATGACTAAGGGTTCAAATAGAAAGTTAATGTTTATCAAATAATGATGGAAACATATATACAAATATGCTTGATGCAATTGATATATGGATTGTTATAAGAGCTGTAAGAGCCCCCAATAAAACTATCTTTAAAAATGTAAAATAAAATAGAAAACTAAATGCAAACAGAGCATGAAAATAGTAAGCATAGGGGAGTCCGGAGTCGCCATTCACTGGGCACCCTCAAAGCAAGAAATCCAAACCAAAGTACAGCCATCTATAAATCCAGAACCTTGGGATAGCTCACCCTCTGCTGTTTCTCACACTAGGGCATTTGGGCTTTAATCCAAGGTAATATTTCGGTTCCTTAAATCTGATACAGGTGAATTTAAGGTAAAATATCATTCATTTATTGGGGTTTCCAAATTGGATCCTTCTGCTGTGACCTATGAAGAATGTTTTTCACCTCAAAAGGAAAAATCTAAAGTCCCAGTTGTCTATAGCTTGTAGCCTCATCACCAAGGGCTTGATAGACACTAGGTCAAAGGTTTCCAATTAGGAATATAATAGTGGGCACATTCTCCCTTTGGGGGTCTATTAAAAGGAACTGTTAAACATTTTTCCAAATGGTGGGTTACCCTACCTGGCTTACCCATCAACTTGAATTTCCAGTAAGGTTCACTGAGCACGCTTGTAGAAGGTCAGTGAACTGGGGGTAACTGTAGAACAATGTTGTATAGCAGGAACTAATAGGTTTTCTCCCTCTCCCTCCATGATGAGAAATTGACCCCAACTGAAGTGAGACCTCCTTTGTCCAAGCGGTTTTCAATAAGTATAAATGAGGGGGTGATAATGGTCCATGATCACTGGGCAGACACATTACGTCCTTGCTTGGGAGACCGTATTAGAAGAGAACATGTCTTGCTGTTTATTCTTACAGTAGAGCTCTCTTCCAATATTTGTCCTTTTGTGATTACGTTCACGTAGGATAATGGCTTCCAGTCTACCCATGCCATGAGGTGATTCTTGCTTTCATCCCTCTGTTTACGGGATTCATAGTATTCTATTTTGTATACTCATATGTACTAGAGTTGCTCTGTCCATTCTTCTACTGATGGGCGTTTGGGCTGTTTCCAACCTCTTGCTTTTGTGACTGTGCTACAATGAATATGGGATAGCATATGTCTGTTTCTTATATGTTTCAGAGGTATTGCTGGGTCCCATGGTATTTCTATCCCCTGTAGTTTTAGGTAGCAACATATAGCTTTCCACAATGGGTGCATATGTTTACAAGCCCATCAGCAGTGTATGCGGGTTTCAACCCTCAGCACCCTCTCTAGGATTGTTTCCTTCCTACTTTCCCTCCTTCCTTCCTTCCTTCCTTCCTTCCTTCCTTCCTTCCTTCCTTCCTTCCTTCCTTCCCTTTCTTTCTTCCTTTTGAGCTATCATTGTGGAGATAAGTTTATATCTCATCATTGGTTTGATTCGTGCCTCACAAATGGTTAGTGACCAAGAACATTTTGTCATGTATTTGTTAACTATTTGAGTGTCACTTTGGGTGAACTGTCTGTTCATATATTTTGCCCTCTTCTTAAGTAGATATTTTTTTCTTATTGAGGTGTTGCAAAACTCTATAGATTTTAGTATTTCATACCCTGTCCATTATATCATTCCTAAGAATTTTCCCTGCAATCTGTGGGTTCTCATTTTACTCTTTTGATGTGTATAAGTGTTTGATATTTACAGGCTCCAGTCATCTATTTTGCCTGTCATTGTGCGTGCCTCATGTATTATATTTGGTAATCTGTGTATGCCCTGTAATGTTGCCCTTAAAATTGTCCCAATTTTCTCATTGATGGTTTTTGTGACATAGTGGGGTTTAGGCCTTTGATACATCTTGATTCTATTTTTTGAACATGGGGAGAGGTATAGGTCCTGTTTCATTTTTCTGAAGATGAAGATTCAATTTTGCCTGTAGCATTTGTTGAAAAGGCTGTTCCTTTTCTGTTTAATGTGTTTTTGGGGTCCTTTGTGAGGTACAGGGAATCCAGGGTGGATGATACCTTCAGGACCAAGGGTGTGAGGGACGATGCTGGGAGAGTGGAGGGTGAGTGGGTTGGAAAGGGGGAACTGATTACAAGGATCCACATGTGACCTCTTCCCTGGGAGAGGGACAGCAGAGAAGGGGGGAAGGGAGACTCCGGATAGGGCAAGATATGACAAAATAACGAGGTATAAATTACCAAGGGCACATGAGGGAGGGGGGAAAGGAGAGGGAGGGAAAAAAAAAAGAGGACCTGATGCAAGGGGCTTAAGTGGAGAGCAAATGCCTTGAGAATGATTGGGGCAGGGAATGTATGGATGTGCTTTATACAATTGATGTATGTATATGTATGGATGGTGATAAGAGTTGTATGAGTCCCTAATAAAATGTAAAAAAAGGAAAGAGGAGAAAAAAATGACTAGGGCAAAGACTGTACAGATGTGCTTTATACATTGATGTATGTATATGTATGAACTGTGATAAGAATTGTATGAGCCCCAATAAATTGTTAAAAAAAAAGAAATTCAGGTAGTATAGATTCAAAAAGAAAAAAGAAAAGATCATCCTCCTAAGGGGGAGGAACAACAGAAATGTGGGTGTAAGATATGAAAATAATAATAATTTATAATTTTCCAAGGGTTCATGAGGATGAAACGGTAGAGGAGGAAGGGGGAAAAAGAGGAGCTGATACTAAGGGTTCAAGTAGAAAAATGTTTTGCAAATAATGATGGCAACATATGTACAAATGTGATTGATACAATTGATGTTATAAGAGCTATAAGAGTCCCCAATAAATTATTTATATACAAAAAAAATGTATCGCCTGTAAGTGGATGTATTTATTCTCGGGTAGTCTAGTCTCTTTTGCTGTACCATTTCTTTAAAGAATGAAGTTGGGATTTAGAGTTGAATTACATTGTATTTAAAGATTGCTTTAGGTAGTATTGGAATTTTCACAATATTAAGTATTCCTATCCATGAACATGAATAGAACGTTCATATTCATTCTTGCTACTGGTGACCGCTTGATGCATCCGTGGCCCAGGTGATGACTGTGGCTAGGATTGAGTTAACTGGAACCCTGCCATATGAAAAGAGAAATATTTTGACCCTGTGCGCTGATGTACATGGCTGCAGTTTTAATGAATGGACAGTTCTAGACTAGACTTTGATTATGGATGAGATGGGCAAAATTCCAACTGGACTGGATTCATCACATTAAAAAAATATGCTTGTCTCCTCAGAATATTGGTTTAGAAGAATGGGCAACTTAAACATTGGATGTCCAAAATGGAGGGAGATGGATGTGTGAAATGGTTGGCTTGCAAACTTTCCAGGATATTTTGTTTCAAATAGGTGGAACAAGGAAGGATCCTCACTGAATCATTTTCTATTTTCCTAAAGGGTCTAGGGAATAGGGTATGAGGAAGATGATAGGATTGGAGGATATAGTTGTGATTGTTAACAGGATTAGGCAGCACATTTTTTGTTTTGTTTTATGTAAGTGGGATTAGTGTGTTTTTATATGTATGCATGCTAATTGTATCATGCTAGGCACAAGTATGCTTTTATTATTGTCTTAGTTTGGAGATTATGTATACGGTCAAAGAGATGTGTAACAAAGAGTGGACTGTGATAGTTAGATTTTGTGTCAACTTGACTGAGCCAGTTCCTCAGTAGTGTGCCAATAGAGTACAGGTGACAGCCTGGTGGCATCTCCTTGGGAGTTGGGCTTATTTTGTATCTATAAATAGACAGTGGATAACTGGTGTTTGATGCTTATTCCTACTGCTGGCCTGAATATTGTGTCTAGTTCCATGAAACTTAGGCCAGAGGCCCTCCACATGGCCTTCCAGCCATGGGAGCTTTTAGTCTGCATGTTGCCTGCTTTGGTTCCATTTGACTCTGTCTCTGCCAACCTGTGGTCTTCCTACCACCTGCTTTGTCTTCTTACTTCCTCATTCAGCAGCCATCAGTTGTGTGAGTCAGAAAGGAATCCAAGCTGAGCATCTATGCCCAGACTTGAGCCAGATTGGGCTTGTCATGCTATGATTATGTAAACTACATTCTGATACACATTTCTTTCTTGATATGTATTTTTTCTTAGACATATATGTGTGTCCTGTTTTGTTTGTTTGTCTATCTAGAAAATCTATTCTAACACAGACAGCATTTCTGTGACTGGAAGTGCCACAGCCTCATTCACCCTGCAACTTGTTAATTCACCCACTACCAAGAATATTTCCCTTTATCTTTCTTAATTTATTATTCTCTTCTCCTTTTTTGCCCCAATGTTTCTTACTCTTCCTTTTATTCTACCTAGATACCATGATGTGGATGCCTGAGCCCCTCCCAACAACCTCCACAGGGAGGAGCACCCGCCCACACCTCTCCCTGGTCAGCGTTGTTGACTTCCATGGAGTACTGGAGTACCATGGCCATGTAATTGACAGCTAGTACCTATGTCAATAATGTGCTACATTTTATTCCTTTATCTTTTTCTTATCCTTGGTACCTCCGCAATTTTCTTTTCCTTTCGCGCTACTCTTTTTTGTTCGTTCTCTCTTCACTAAAAATTGTTAAAGATTTGCTGGAAGAAAACTCATGGAGATGAGGAGATATTCATTAAAAAAGTCCAATAAGCTCAAAATAGAATAGGGCCCAAGAAAATCACTAAGATATATTATAATAAAACTTCCCAAACCAAGGATAAAAGACACTTACACTTTTTACCTATGTCTCCTTCTGCCATCTTATTCAGGAGCACATTCTGTGGTGTGTGCTCCCATGGGCAAGTGGCCACATACCTACCACAGTAGCTGTGTTTGGCAGCTAGCACTTACACCAATGTTCTGCTGCATTTATTTTTCTCTCTTTCTCTATTTTCCTATTTTTTCCCTTTTTCTTAGGCCAGTTTTCACTGTTCCCCTTTTTTTCTCTTCCATTTACTTCTTACCTCCTTTGAGCATTGAGCAGCCAGATGCTGTTCCTATCCATACCCACTATACCTACTGAAGCACCCGATTCAGCACCACTGGGTTAATACCAGACATCAGACAATACCCACTCAATTCTGTCCTCAAGTGTTCTACACAAATAGAGATTTGATACTTGTACCCCTACCCCTCTTCCCTTTTGGCAAATCCACCCTGAGACCAGTGGTGAATGACCCAGTGCCACCAAATCAGCAAGAGTAGAATGCCACCCTGCTGTCCAGAAAAAGTTAAACAAGATGAAACAAAAAATCAGGCTAAAGCAAACCAATATACAATAACAAAATTAAACAATATCATTACAATGCCACAGAGACAAAAAAACTTCAAAGAAAAAACAAAACTATAGAAAAATTCAGGAAAAGAATAGCAGAAACAAATTACACAGAGAAAATGAAATTAGAAATCATACAAAAATAACAAATAGAAATCCACATGATTAATACAAAGATTTCAGAAATCAATAATACACTGGAAGGATAAAGGAGTAGACTTGATCACCAGAAAACAGAATTTTCCAAATTGATGACAAATATGTAAATACTAATTTCACAGAGGAACAGTCAGAAAAAAGATCCCAATGACATGAAATATGCCTAATAATTATTTATCAAAAAATAAAATAAATATACAACACTGAAGCTAAGGAACCAGATATGCCAATTTGTAAGGAATAATAACTATAAAACAAAAAGTAGGAATGAATTGTATAGGTACAGAACTTCCAAATGTAGAGAAAGTAAAGACAATATAAAGACAAAGATGGAGCAGACTATTTTAAGCTTGGAAGGATAATAATAAATTACATGGCACCATCAAAGAAAATTATTAAACTTCACCACAATAAAAAATAAGAAAATTATAAACGTTCAGCAAATGATAAAATAACAACAAAAGAAAATGTGTAGGCAAAACAAAATAAACTCAGTACAGAGAAATAGATGGAATAAAGAAACCACCAACACATACACTGAGAATGATAGCAGTAAATTCATACCTATCAATATTTACACACAATATAAACATTCAATGCACCAGTCAAGACACAGAGGGTAGCAGAAATTAAACCCATCAATATGCTAATGAAAACACATATATGTGAGTCATAAAAGTAGGCTAAAAGTCAAAAAGTCAAAGGGTGAACACATATATCAAGCCGATGACAATAACAACCAAAGAGTAGACATGGTAACATCCATTTCTGGAAAAATAGACTTTAAGGCAAGAATTAGCAAATAAAACCTGAAAGAAATTGTATGATAATTAAAAAATCATTCCAAAAAGGAGGACAACCATAGTAAATATGTGTCCACCCAATGAAAGTACCCCAAAGCAAACTTGAACAGAATTTAAGAGTGGTTGAGAGCTCCACAATAATAGTGATTGTTGTTGTTAGGTGACACTGAGTCTGTCCTCATAGTGACACTATATATAAGAACAAAACCCTGCCCGTCCTGTGTCATCCTCACAATCATTGTCACATTAGAAAGAGCCCATCGTTGCAACCACCACATCACCCCATCTTGCCAAGCGTCTTCCTCTTTTTAGCTCCCCTTCCATTTTTCCAGGGTCTGGTCTCTCCTTTTAACAAGTACATGAGACTAAGTCTTACCATCCTCACTTCTAAGGAAGATTATTGTACTTCTTCCAAGACGGAAAGAGCAAGGACTACAAAAGAACAGTAATAGTAGGAGACTTTAATGTACCACGTTTGATGAAGGGCAGAAAAATTAGAGACTCAAGCTCTACACAACACAATAAACCCACTTGACCTCATAGATACATGCAAAACACTCTGCTTAACAGCACAAAAGATGCTTTATTTTCCTGTGCACATGGAACATTCTCTAGAATGGACCATATATTAGGCCTCAAAGTAAGCTTCAATGAATTTCAAAATATCAAAATACTACAAAGCATCTTCTAAGATCATGATGCTATAAAATTATAAATCAGGAAAAGTAAGTTCAAGAATAAGACATCAAATACATGGAAACTAAACCACACTCTGCTGAAAAAGAACTGGCGAAGAACTAAAAAATGAAATAGAAAAGATGAATGAAATGAGAATGATAACACAACATACTAAAATATTTTGGACATGTCAACACTAGTTCTCATAGGGCATTTTATAGAAATAAATGTACACGTCAAAAAAAGAATAAATATTGACACATTAACCAACATTTCTAACTGTTTTCAACATTAACCAACATTTCTAATTTTTCTAATTAGAAAAAGAATAGGAAAGTGTGTACAATCACAAGAAGAGAAATAACGAACAGTGGAACAGCAATAAATGAAACAGAGAGAAAACAAAGGTATCGACAACACTACATATTGATTCTTTCAATGGATTAATAAAATTGAGAAATCATTGGCAAATTTAGCAAAGAAAAAGGGAACATGAAAAAAGTGAAATTGACAAGATCACAACGGAACCAAATGAAACAGAAAAGATAATTAGAGACTACTATGAAGAACTGTATTCACAGGGAACAGAAAACCTACAAATAAGTGACATATTTCTTAAAATGTACTACGTATCCAAAGTAACAAAATTTGAGGAAGAAAATTTGAACAGACCCATCACAAGAGAAGAAAATAAATAGGTCATTTAAAAACACCAAAAACCACAACATCCTCCCCAAAACAACAAAACAGTCTTGGCCCAGACAGCTTCACTGACAAATTCTACTAGACTCAGAGAAGAGTTGACATCAATCCTACTCAAAGACATACCAGAACATAGGGAAATCATTCTCAAAATCATTCTATGAAGCGAGCATGCCATTGAAACCAAAACTAGGCAGGCAAACACACCTAAAATAGAAAATTATAAACAAGTATTTTTTATGGACAGAAACACAGTTGCTGACTGTGGTCAGATGAAATTTTGGCAGGGTAGAATCACATTGAAAGGCCTTGTTCCTATCTATCCACAAACTTTCTACTAAAAGCAAGCTCCCTGAAACACATTTTCTTGGAGTCTGATTCCATAGACGTTGAGGAAAATTAGCTTACATTGAGTTGTAGTAATTATTAGGTGCCATCAAGTCCATTCCAGCCCATAGCGACCCCACGCACCACAGAATAAAATACTGCAAAGTCCTGTGCCCTTCTCCCAACTGTTCCTCTGACTGAGCCCATTGTTGCAGCCACTGTGTCAATCCAGCTCATCGTGGGCCTCCCTCTCTTTCACTGCTTCTTCACGTTGCCAAGTAGGATGACCTTCTCCAGGTAGTGTCCCTCCTGACACTACATCCAAAGTATGTAACATGACCTTTTGCTATTCTTACCTCTAAGGAATATTCTGGCCATACTTCTTTCCAGACAGATTGGTATGTCCTTTTAGCAGGCCATGACATGTTCAATATTCTTCTCCAGCACCACAATGTAAATGCATCAAGCATTCAGTCTTCCTTACTCAATGTCCAACTTTCATACACATAGGAAGCAATAGAAAACACCATGACTTAGGTCAGACACATCTTAATCTTCAAAGCAACACCCTTGCTTTTCACCACTTTAAAGAGGTCTTGTACAACAGATTTATTCAGTTCAATGTGTCTTTTGGTCTCTTGACTGCTGTTTCCATGAGCACTGATTGGGGATCCAAGCAAGATAAAATCCTTGACAACTTCAACAATTTCTCCATTTATCATGATGGTACCTGCTGGTCCAGTTGTGAAGATGTTGGTCTATTTATATTGAGTCATAATCCATCCTGAGGGCTACAGTCCTTGATCATCATCATCAAGTGCCTCAAGCCTCTTCACTTTCAGCAAGCAAGATTATGTCATCTGTAGATCGCAGGTTGTTATAAGCCTTCCTCTAATCCTGATGCCATATTCTTCTTCATGTAAGCCAGCTTCTCTGATGATCTGCTCAGCAAACAGATTCAACAAGTATGCTGAGAGGATGCAACCCTGATGAGCACCTTTTGTGATTTTAAACCAGGCAGTATCCCCTTGTTCTGTTTTCACAACTGCCTCTGGACCCATGTGCAAGTTCCACATAAACACAATGAAGTGCTCTTGAATTGCCATTCTTCTCAAGGTTATCCATAGTTTGCTATGCTCCACACAATTTAATGCTTGGAATAGTCAACAAAACACAAGAAAACATCTTCCTGATAGTCTCTGTTTTAGCCAAGATCCATCTGGCTTCAGCAACAATATCCTTTATTTTCATCTGAATTCTTCCTGAACCTCTGGCAGCTCCCTGTTGATGTACTGTGACAATTGTTGTTGGATGATCATCAGCAAAATTTTATTGTGTGAATATCAATGATATTGTTCTATAATTTCAGCATTCTGTTGGGTCACCTTTCTTTGGAATGGGCACAAAAATGGATCTCTTCCAGTTGGCTGGCTGAGTCACTGTCTTCCAAATTTCCTGGTATAGATGAATGAGTGCTTCCAATATTTCATCAACTTATCGAAATATTTCAGTTGGTATTGAATCAATTTCTGTCCCCTTGGTTTTGGCTAATGTTTTCAGTGCTGTTTAAACTTCTTCCTTCAGCACCATTGGTTCGTGCTCATATGCTGTCTCCTGAAATGGTGGAATGTCAACTAAGGTTTTTGGTTGGGTTTGGTTTTTGTACAATGATGGTGTAGTCATTTTATCTGCTTTTGATGCTTCCTGCGCCATTCAATATTTTCCCCATGGAATCTTTCACTATTGAAACTCTAGGCTTGAATTTTTTCTTGAGTTGTCTTGAATTTCAGATATGCTGAGTGGGTTCTTCCTCTTTGATTTTCTAACTCTAGGTCTTTGCACATTCCATTATAGTGTTTGGCATTGTCTTCTTGAGCTGGCATTTGAAAATTTCTGCTCAGCTCCATCAGCTCTTCCATGTGCTTCAGCTACTCCAATTGGAGAGCAAGTTTCAGACTCTTCTGGCATCCACTTGGATTTTTTTCTTTCTTTCTTGTCTTTTTAATGACCTTCTGTTTTCTTCATGGATGATGGTTGTGATAACCTCCCACAACTAACCTCCCACAACTAATCATTAGTGTTCAATGCAGCAAGTCTGTTCTTGAGATGTTCTCAAAATTCAGACGACCTATACTTGAATAGAAGCCGACCCGAATATCAGCCAAGACACCTAATTTTACCACAAAAGCTGCATAAAATTTGCTGAAAAATCTCGGCTTATACACGAGTATGTATTGTGCTTTGGTTCTGCTGGACTTGTTTTAATTTTCCTCAGATTTAACCTGAACTTACAAATGAAAATGTGATGGGCTGTTCCACCGTCAGCCCCTGTTTTTGTTCTAACTGCTGATATTGAACTTCTCTCTCATCTCTTCCCACTGATGCAGTCAATTTGATTTCTGCGTATTTCTTCTGGTGAAACCCATGTGTGTAAGTTGCCTTTTGTGTTGTTGAAAAAAGGTATTTCCTATGAACAAGACTTTGGTCTTGCAAAACTTTATCATTGAATCTTCAGCTTCATTTCTATAATCAAGTCCATATTTTATAAGCAATGTTCCTTTCTCTTTGTTTCCAACATTTGCCTTCCAATAACCAATAATTAGCTCTACTTTAAGTAGAGGTTTTCAAATATATGATGTGTGTGTGTGGCTTTAAAATGTTTCTTATTCATCACCAAAAATCCTATGAGACATGTCCTAATAAGGTTTTTCCTTGGAAAGTGTTTTATTATTATTTATTTATCAGTTTATAGTAAAAACTCAGTTTAATTTGGTTTGCCTCATCTGTATTTTATCCTTGTTTTCTCTTATTTTAATAGCTTATTGTTTGACATGTGTGCCTTTACATATTATACTTGTGATAGCAAATTGTGTGTATCAATTTGACTATGCCTAGATTCCCGCTGGTTTGACAATCGTGGAGACTAGATGGACTGTTTCCTGTGATGTCCTGGGATACGTTGTGAGCCTATGGAATGTAATCACTTTCTGTGCTGTGATATGATCTGTTGAAAGGTGAGTTTTCTCAGAGATATAGCTGCCTTCAGAATATAAATGAATATTCTAGCAGAGCTCATTCTCTATCTTGATCCTGCAGTCTTCTCTTTGCCTGATTTGACCTTTAGAGTTTGGATTCACCTGCCCCTACAATCTCATAAACAAGCAGAATTTTCATCTTGATGCCCACCCTATGGATTTGGAGTTTGCCAGCCCTCCACAACTGCATAATTTCATGAGCAATTTATCTAGGGAATTGAAAGGTAATGGAATTTTCATCAATTTCTTTTGAAGCCCTCTCATATACACATCATCCTGATTTTGCTTCCTCAGAGGATCCAACTATGACAATATTAATGTAATAATTTAGTATTTATTGGTAGAAATTGATTAAGTATGTTAAGAAAATTAACATATAAGAAATTATTACTTGTAAACGATGAGGAAAGATCAGCTGATAAATGGGTAAGCAAAATACAGACATAGAATACTACTCCGCCATAAAGAAAAATGCAGTTCTGACGCATGCTACAACATGATTGAATCTTGAAAACATTATGCTAAATTAAATAACTCACACAAAATGAAAAATATTGTAGAACTTCACTTACATGAAATATCTAGAATTAAAAACCTGGTGGTTACTAAGGAATGGGGGCCAGGGGAATTAAAAGTTATTGAAGAAGCACTAAGGTTCTCTTTGGGGTGATGAAAAACTCTTGGAAATCAATAGTGATGTGATTGCACAACATGGGGAAATTAATTAATATCATGGAATTGCACACTTCAAAGTCAAAATGGCAAACTTGTTGGGTGCCATTGAGTAGGTTCCAACTCATCGCTACCTATGTACAACAGAACCAAGCATACCCCAGCTTACACATCTTCACAACAGGTCCCATGCTTGAGCCCTTGTTACAGTCACTGTGTCACAGCGTGTCATTGAGGGCCTCCCTCTTTTTCGCTGCTTCTCTACTTTATCAAGCTTGATGACAGAGTAGCTTTTCTGGTTGGTGCAGACATCTGAAAAATTGTTGTAGTGGTTGTGTTTCCTTGAAGGCTGATAAATCCTAGCACAGACAGGAATACTTCAAGATAGACTGTGAGTTATCCTTTTTCACAATGAATGCAACACCATTCTTCTTGACTGTGTCATTCCCAGCAGAGTAAACCGTATGATTTTCTGATTCCAAATGCTCATTACCAGTCCATTTCAGCCCAATAACACTAGGATATCCATTTTTATGGGTCTGTTTCATTTTTGATAACTTCCAATTTTCCTTGAGCCATACTTCATAATTTCAATATCTGATTAATAGTAGATCTTGTCGCTGTTTCTCCTCATTTTAAGTCATGACCCATCAGCAGATGAAGCTCTTGGGGGCTTTCCTTTAGTCTATCTACCATAGTCAACTCTACTTTGAGAAAGCAGCTCTTCCTCGGTCACATTTAGAGTGCCTCCAACCATTGTCCCTGACAACATTCTACTTCTATTTGTTAGGCCTTCAGTATCTGACAATGTTTTGATGCTAGGCCTAAGGTTTTCAGTGTCTACTTTCTACAAAAGGGGCAGCTGATTCCTTCTTTGTAGTCTGTTCTTGTTCTGGAAGTTCCGCTGAAACCTGTTCACTTTGAGTGACCCTGCTGGCACATAGCTTAACACAGAAATAAACCTATTCACCTATAAACAACTGATTTCTGATAAAGGGTCAAAATATACTAATTGGGGAAGAGATAATCTCTTCAAGAAATGATACTAGCAAACTTGGATTGCCATTTGGAAATAAATGAAACAGGTCTCATCCCTCACCCTGTATGCAACAGTGAACTTTAGATTAAAAACCCAAATGAAATTCTTAGAACTATAAAAATCATCAATCAGAACAGAGAGAAAAACTTAAGGGTTCCAACAGAGGGCAGGAACACACTTTGAAGCATAGCAAAGAACACACAGCAGAAGATAAGATAGATGACTGGGATGTACTGAAAATAAGACCATTATGTACATCTTCAGAATTCATCCAAGAATGAAAAGAGAATGCACAGATTGGGAATATTTATTTTTCAGCCACGACACATAGGGCTACTCTCTAAAGTCTATGGAAACGTCAACCTTTGAATTAGGAACAGATGAATAATCCAATTTTACAATGTGCAAAAGTCATGAACAGGCGGTTCCCCAAAGAAGTCATGCAGGCATCCCATAAGCACATGAAGGAATGCTCATGAATGTGATCACTAGCCATCTGAGAGAGATGCAAATAAAACAAAGGATGACGTACCACCTCCCACAGCCATTAATAACACAGTTTTAAAAAACAGAAAATCAATGCTACAGAGAGATTGTAACTCTCATCCCTGCTGGTGGGACTGGAAAACTACAACACTGTGGAAAGTGTTATGGGGCTTCCTCAGACAACTAAGCATAGAAACACCCTGCTTGTTATACACCCTAAAGAAGTAAGGGACGTAATGTGAACAGACATATGTACATTCATGGGAATGCAGCACGAGTCACAACAGCAAATACTGTATAAGAGCATTATTTTATAATTCAAAAATCAAGATAAAGGTTTTTCATGTCATAAGAAACAGACTTTGATGTTTACTAGGGGATGAAGGGGGAGAAAGAGAAAGAGAAGCAATAGACTCTCTAGCCAGCAGAATAGAGCTGTCAGATGCCGTCAATCAGCTCCGACGCTAGCAACCCTATGTACAACAGAGTGAAACACTGCCTTGTCCAGCACCATGCTTTCAGTTGTTCTTATGCTGAGCCGTCACTGCAGCGACTGTGTCCATCCATCTCCTTGAAGACCTTCCTCTTTTTCGCTGCCCCACTACTTTACCAAGCATGTTATCTTTCTCCAAGGACTTGTCTCTCTAACAACATATCCAAAATATAAGAGACACACCTTCACCACCTTTATGAATAAGGAGCATTCTGGTTGTACTTCCTCCAAGACAGATGTTTGTACATTTGGCAGCACATGGTACCTTCAGCATTTTTCGCTGGCACCATAATTCAAATACATCAATTCTTAGTTCTTCCTTATTTAATGTCCATTTTTCACATATATATGAGACAAAAATATCACAGTATTCGACAGGCACATCTTACCTCTCAAAGAAAGTCTCTTTGCTTTCAAATACATTGAAGAGGTCCTGTGGAGCAGGACTACCCAATGGAATGCATCGTTTGACCTCTTGACCTTTGCTTCCATAAACATTGATTGTGGATCCAAGTACAAGATGGATGGGTGTTAATTTGGGTGAAGGACAAGATAGTATTCTACATGAGGGAGAAAAGAAATCTAGCTAATTAGAGGTTTGATAAGAAGTTTATGTTGTTATACCAGCATGAAACAGGGACTCCACAGAGAGGTCAAAGGGGGCTGGCCCCAATCCCAACTACAAAGATATACCCCCTCCCGCCAGAAGAACTCACTTCAGAGGACAGCACTGAAGCTACAGCTCAGGACATGTCTCATCAGAGCACACAGGAGCAAATGAAAGGGGAAGAAGAAATTGTGGAACACATCTTGGCTCACCAAGTCCTGAGGATGATATTCCTGTTCAGAGCAGCCAATGCACAGAGAGGACCATAGGGCCGGTCCCATTATGAGACAGGACACCTCTCAAGGACCCATAACGCTACCGGGAACAACATTGGAGACACAGTGCGGGAATTGCTCCTGATCTGACCCCACCACACTGAGAAGGTATACTAAAGGTGTGCAACAGAGCAGCAAGGAGAGCAGAGCAATGAAGTCCCCAAGGAATACCAAAAACAGACTTGGGGCCAGGGCTGGTACCCCATCAGACTCATCCAGAAAACACTCCACAAGGTCAACAAACAGATCTTGAACAATTTACAGGCTTTTCTTTTTTGTGTCATTGGTTTTTGTTGCTATTGTTTTGTTTTCTTTTGTTGCTTTGTTTTGCTCTGTCTTGTTTTTTGTGCATATTGTTATCTCTGCAGGTCTATTTAGATAAGATAGGCTGGATAAACAATCTGGAGGAGAAAACAATGTGATCAAAGGTTCTGGGGGAACATTGGAGAGGGGGAGGTAGGGGAAAGGAAGTGGGTGTTAACAAACCCAGGGACAAAGGAACAACAAGTGAGCCAAAATCAATGGCGAGGTGTGTGTAGGTAGCCTGGTAGGTATTGATCAAGGGCAATGTAACCGAGAGGAATTACTGAAACCCAAATGAAGGCTGAACATGATAGTAGAACAAGAGGAAAGTAAAAGGAAATAGAGGAAAGAACTAGGAGGCAAAGGGAATTTACAGAGATGTAGATATAGGCATTTACTTATGTAAATATATTTATATATGATGATTGGAAAATAGATCAATGTACATATATTTATAGGTTTTATATGAAGGTAACAGATGGTCATGGGGTCTCTACTCAAGTACTTCCTCAGTGCAAGAACACTTTGCTCATTAAACTGGCATTCTATGATGCTCACCTTCCTGATACGATGCTGAAGACAACGTGGTGCATAAGCAAATGTGGTGAAGAAAGCTGATGATGCCTGGCTATCAAAAGATATAGCGTCTGGGGTCTTAAAGGCTTGAAGATAAACAAGCAGCCATCTAACCAAGAAGCAACAAAGCCCACATGGATGAAGCACACCAGCCTGTGTGAGCACGAGGTACCAAAGGGATCAGTTATCAGGCATCAAAGAAAAAAGAATCATATCATTGTGAAGGATTGGGAGAGTGGAGTGGAGACCCAAAGCCCACCTGTAGGCAACTGGGAACCCCCTTACAGAAGGGTTGCAGGGAGGAGACGAGCCAGTCAGGGTGCAGTATAGCACTGATGAAGCATACAAGTTTCTTCTAGTTATTTAATGTTTCCTCCCCCTCACTATCATGATCCCAATTCTACCTTACAAATCTGGTTAGACCAGAGGATGTACACTGGTAAAGATAGGAACTGGAAACACGAGGAATTCAGGACAGATAAAACCTTCAGGACCAATAATGAGAGTAGCCATACCAGGAGGGGAAGGGGATGGTGGGGGAGAAAGGGGAAATCGATCACAATGGTCTACATATAACCCCTTCCCTGGGGGACAGACAACAGAAAAGTGGGTGAAGAGAGACATCAGGCAGTGTAAGACATGAAAAAAAAATAATTTATAAACTATCAAGGGTTCATGAAGGAGGGAGGGTGGGGAGGGAGGGGAAAATGAGGAGCTGATACCAAGGGCTCAAGCAGAAAGCAAATGTTTTGAGAACGATGATGGCAACAAATGTGCAAATATGCTTGACACAATGGATGGATGTATGGATTATGATAAGAGTTGCATGAGTCCCCAATAAAATAATTAAAATAAAAAAGTTTATGTTGTTGAATACAAAACTGATTATATGAAATATAACCCCCTATAATCCATAATAAACAGATATATATGAAAATTTCTCTTGCATTTCCCAATTCAATTATTTCAGTCTTCAATACTGTTCATTTTCTTTGCTTTCAATCTTCATACTAAGTTTCTCATTTTTTTTAATCTTATTTTGGTCCTGGATCTCCATTAAATTGTTTTCTGTGTTTTTTGTTAAACATATTTAGTGCTGCTTTCTGGAAGTGTATTCTTTTAAATCCTCTTTGCCGTAGGAGCAATATCTGCTTCTTAATGCTTTGATTTTGATTGGGGGTTCTTCTTTTGTGATCCAGTATATTTTATTATTTTACTTACCATGTGGCATTGTAATAATTTATGGGGGTAATTTGTGAGTTTTCTTCTGTGAGTGTCTTCTAATGTCCACAAGAGGGCACTCTAAAGCTTTGCTCTTTCAGTCCTGAGTTGGTTCTGTCTGAGGATTTAACACTATTATTATCCATAGGCTTTAGGTGTTTGGGGAAGTTTTGTGACTTTGATTGCCTATTCTGATGTTTTTTTCCCCCCTAAAGTGTTTGAATTTATTGGTGTGAGACAGTTCTGTCTTCTGTAAAGTAGGCTAAAGGCTAACCAGACCCTTACACTCCTGTATCAGTATTCCTTCGCTTTCCTTTGTAGGATCGGGACACAGCTTTGTCAATCAGTGACTGGCATGGACAGGACTTTGTCACCGGCCACCGGTAGAAGTGGTGGTACTAGTCTTTGCTGAACTAGGGAGGGGAGCGTGGTATTCCCTCCCCGGTGATCCTGGATAGTCTCCTGCATTGCCTAATTGTAGATAGAAGGTAAGTTGGTGAATGGTGTTGAAACCTCAGTGGTGATTGGTTGTTTGGGATGCTTTTGTTGTAGTTTTCGTTGTTTTTACCTGGGTGATGACTGGGCCCCTCGACTCCTCTGTTGCCCTGGGTTCTGGTGAAAAATTGGTAGAGTCTGAAGGAGATTCCATAGCACTCAAATGAGCATACAACCTTCCATGCTCCACTTCCGGTATGAATTCCCCTAGCCAATCTGCATCACCCAAATTAGACTACACTTTTCTCCGTTTTTCCCCACCTGAATTCCTTACTCAGAGTGTTGCTATCCATCTTATACATATGAGTTTCTGTGGATTTGTTTCTCTAAAGTCCCCAGACTAACACACTGGATCCTCATCTCTGATTTCATGACTCACCTCAGATATTTTATTATTATTGTTATTAAACATTTTATAACAATCTTATAACAATCCATAATTCAATTGTATCTCAATTCAATTGCACCAAGCACACTCGTACATATGTTGCCATCGTCATTTTCAAAATATTTTTTCTATTTGAGCCCTTGGTGTCAGCTCCTTTTTTATCCCCACCCTCCCAACCTCATGAATTAGTGATCAATTACATATTATAATTGTTATTTCATATCTTACACCGTCCACTGTCTTCCTTCACCCACATTTCTATTTTCATCCCCCAGCAGGGTAGGTTATATACCCAAACTTCTGGTTGTTTTCCCCTTTCTCCCACTTCCCCACTCATGGTATTGGTAATCCTACTACCGCTCCTGGATTCTATTTGTGGAGAGCTCTTATCTGTACCAATGTATATGCTCTGGTCTAGCAAGATTTGTAAAGTAGAACTGAGTCATGATTGTGGGGGTGGGGTGAGGAAAACATTCAAGAACTAGAGGAATGTTGTGTGTTTGGTCAGTGCTAGCCTGCACCCTGGCTGAATTGTCCCTTCCTGTGACTCTTCTGTGAGGGGATGCCAAATTGCCTATAGAAGGGATTGGGTTCTCCACTCTAACCCCCCTCATTCACATTGATATAGTTACTTGTTTTGGATCTTTTGATACCTGATTCCATCCACAACTCATGATCACACAGGTTGGTGTGCTTCTTCCATGTGGGCTTAGTTGCTTTCCTGCTAGATGGCCATTTGTTTAACTTCAAGCATTTTAGACCCCAGATGGTATATTTTTGATAGTCAGGCACCTTCAGCTTTCTTCACCACATTTGCTTCTGCACCCACTTCGTCTTCAGCAATCATTTTGAGAAGGTGAGTATCACAGATTTCCAGGTTATTAGAAGAAAGTGTTCTTATGTTTAGAGAGGCCTTGAGTAGAGGCCCAAAGTCCATCTGCTACACACACACACACACACACACACACACACACACAAAAGCCTATATTTATACCTCCATAAATGTCTTTTGTCTCCTAGTTCTTTCTTTATTTTCTTTTACTTTCTCCTGTCCCACTATCATTTCACCCTTTATCCGGCTCTCAGTAATGCTTCTCAGATATATTGTAGTTGATCAAACTCCAACAACAAGCATTCTATATCCTATCACCATCAATTTTAGATCCCTTATTGTTCCCTTGTCCCTGAGTTTGTTGGCTCCCTTTTCCCTGCCTCCTCCTCTTCCATATCCCCCTGGAATTGTCGGTCCCATTGTTTTCTCCTCAGGGTTGTATATTCTGCCTATCTTATATATATAGATATAGAGAAAAAGAAAGAAAAAAGCCAATACATAGTTCTAGGTATGTCTGCTGACCTTTACGAATGTTTTCCAATTGGGTCTGATGAGGCAAGCCCTGGCTGCCAAGCCAGAAGTCCATTTTCATGATTCCTTGGGGACTTTGTTACTTTGTTCCCTTTGCTGCTCTGTTCAACTAGCTTCGTGTTTTGTGCCAGTAAGGGTGGGGTGTCAGACCAGGCACAGTTATTGCCTAACTATCTCTCTAGTACATATCCCCAAAGTGCTGTGGGTCTGTGAGGGGACATTATATCTGTCTCGTGGTGGGCAGGCCCTACGGCCCCCTCCGTGCCTTCCCTGCTTCAAGCAGGAGTGTTGTCTTCAGGGCTTGGTGGGCCAGGATGATGCGCTGACTTGCTCTCTCTCTCTCTCTCTCCCAACACACACACTCTCTCTTAGTTTGCTCCTGTGTAGTTTGGACAGACTCAGCACTCTCCCCAGTGTTTGTCCTCTGTATTACATTCTTCTGGGGAGGGGGTCAATATAGCTTGGCTTGGAATCTGCCCCACTGTCCTCTCTGTTTGCCGCTCCATGCCAGTGTGTTTACCTCAAGGCCTGAGCTCCAGGTGAAGTCTGGTCCCTTTTCCCTTTCCTGTGGAGACATAAACAATACCCTCCCCTCCCCATGGGGTGATTAGCACTCTCTTCCCCCACCACTCTCATCTTTTTCTCCCCTCCTTTTTACTTGGATGCCATATGCACCCCTGGGTTGTGTCTGATCCCTGCCAAAGTTCCTGGACCTCGACCTGGGAATCATGCATTAAGCTTATCAGTGCTACATAGAGCACAAGGCAGGGACACCAGCAAACTCCAGCATTCAACTGACGGTTGGCCCCAGGTATGATCTTATCTTTGAAGTAATCCCACACAGCATCTGTGGAACCCTACATCAAATGGGTACACCACGCCACTACCTTGAGGAAGAGTTGGAATTCATCCAGCCTCACAGACAGGTGATGAAGTCTCAGTTATCTCCTTACCTACTACTCTATTATTTCTCTCTCTATTCACTACCCCTCTATTTTTCCCACCGCAGTCAGCCTCAACGAGCTCAGGTATGTGTTGGGTTTCTTTTTCTCTCTCTTTCTTCTTTTTCCCTCTCCACTCCCTCTCTTTATCCTCCCCCACTCTCTCCTATCATATGCCACTACTGGCTTCCAGGTCAATACCCTGCGCTTAGGGCAAATTAACCCAAATAGCAGGAGGAACTCCAGCCTGCCCTCCATGGAAGTGCTGTACACCACACAAGGCAGCTGGGTCAACCATCTACACCGCACTGCTGAGGAGACCTCCATTGGACCATTAAGGCGATTGTGTCAACTAGGGCAATTCTGCCCAACACCCCTGGGTCCCGGCACTAAATGGGCACACCAACCTGCCGTTGTGGGCCAGGGTCTAAATCCTTCTGGCACCACATTCAAGCAATCAGGGTTCAGTTATCTCTTTATTCTTTATTTCCTCCTTCTCTCTCTCCTCCCTCTTTACCATCACAGCCAATATTAGTGAACACCGTTGGGTTTTATCCCCTTCTTTCTCTATATTCTCTTTTTCTTTCTTCTTTCTGTCTTTGTTCTCTTTGTTTTTCTCTCTGCTTGGATGATTTTCTCTGCTCCCTCTCATTCCATTCACATGCCACTGCTGGTTCCCAGATTGCTACACTCTGCCTAGGGCAATCCCATCCTCCCAGTGGGCAGCCTGACCCCTAAGACAGTGCTGCACACAGGAAAAGTCAGTGCTACACACAGCACAGCACAGGGTTAGCTATTTCTTGAACTATTTTAACATTTGTCTCTCCTTCCTTTTCTCTTCACTATTTTTCTTTCTTTGTGTTCTTCTTTCACGTTTTCTTATTTTCTCGTCTTCTTCTAGCTCTGCTCTATTTGTTACCACAGCCTCAGCAGATTTAGGTCTTCTTTTTAGTTGTTTTCTTTTCTTTTATACTGTTTTCACTTTTGTTTACTCTGTGCATTTTAGTTGTGTGTGTGTGAGTGAGTGTCAGTTTGCTTGGCATTACTGCTCTAGTCTGTGTCTTCCTCTTTCTTTCTTTTTCCTCTCCTTTCACTCTTTCCTGTCACAAGCCACTAGCAGCCTCCAGGCCACTATCCTCTGCCTAGGGAAACTATGAAGGCCCAACTGGGGCAACTCCCACCCGCATTTATTGGCTTGGCAAGCAGCGAGAGAATTCACGCCAGTCCTCTTCCACACACCAAACAGCAGGGGATAATCCCCTACAAAAAGTGGGGACAACCCCAGCCTAAATCCTGAGGCCCTACAAGTGACTAGGGGAAATGCCTGACCACCACTTGTGGGGCTCCATGATACTGTAGTAATATCCCACCCAACCTCCAAGGTGATCTCTCTGTATACAGTAATTCCCCTGTCAGCTACAGAGCTCTACACCAAGAAGGGTATACCCGCATGCCCTCCTCAGCACTACAGTTGCAGACAAAAACACCACAGGCCAGCCGAGGTGCTCCAAGAACTGTGAAGCCTATTTAGAGATATGCCAGGGAAGCAATGCCCTCGGGGGCCCACAACAACCTGACCAGTGTCACATGAGAGGAATATCCAACACACATTCCAAGTAATGGAATACTGGATGGCTAGGATAAGAGTAAAACCACAGGAAGATATAGCAATAGCCTGACCCCTCAGTACAGCTACCGGCAAGTAGTTCATATAAGTATTCATACAAATCCCCCAAGAGAGAGCCCAGGGCTCTTAAACTCAGGAAGATGGCTCCAGGCTCCTCTAAAACAACACGTAAAAAGCTTCGACAGCTAATAGCTTCAACGAAAAAAACAGGAGAAACAGAAGACAATGCCAGAAGAAGTCATGAACCTAATGATGGGCATAGAAGTAGCAGATATTGACCTGCCACAAAAAGAAATTTTCAAAATGCTGTTTAAAGTCATAAAGGATATGAGGGAAGCAATGCAGAAAAAGATAGAGGAGATAAAGGCAACGCACCAAGGGAAATACAAGAGTTAAGGGAAGAAATAACAAAATCCAGTGACAAATTGACAGACCTTGTGAATAGGCTTGAGGAGGCAGAGAATTGCACCAGCGACCTAGAGTACAACCAAGCAGATCTCAGCAAACGGGAAAAGCAGTCAAATAAGACAATCAAAGAAGCTGAAGAAAACTTGAGAGCCATGTCTGATACTATTAAAAGAAATAATATTAGAATAATTGGACTACCGGAACAAGACACAACAAAGAAGTCAACAGCGAAAATAGCAAAGGAATTCTTAGAGGAAAACTTCCCCAGCTTAATAAGTGAAAATCAGGTCACCATTCAAGAGGCTGAAATAACACCAACCAGACTGAATCCCAAGAAGTCACCAAGACACATACTTGTCAAACTATTCAACTATGAGGAAAAGGAGAAGATCATAAAAGCAAGTGGGGAAAGGCAAACAGTCACGTATAAAGGTACCCCAACAAGAGTATGTTCAGATCTATCAGCAGAAACGATAAAGAAGAGGAGGGAATGGAGTAACATATTCTAAAAATTGAAGGAAAACAACGCAAACCCAAGAATACTTTACCCAGTCAAATTATCTGTTAAGATAGATGGAGAAGTAAGAGTCTTCCCAGACAGGGAAAACCTCAAAGAATACATAAAAAGAATCCAGCCCTACAAAAAGTCCTTACCAATCCAGTATGGGCAGAAGATCAATACTCACTGGGGGCATATAAGAGACTATCACATAGAACAACTCCACCCATAGGGCAACAAAGAGGAAACAGCCCCCAGGATACCATCAGCTCAATAGTGGAAAGAAGGCAAACATAAACCATACACACAAAACAAGCGGATAAGATAGGTAGATGGACGGATATAATAACACTGAATATCAGTGGCCTTAACTCAGGCATTAAAAGGCAGAGGCTAACAGACTGGCTCAGGAAACATAACCCATTGATCTGCTGGGAGACTAAGAATCTGAGAATCCTCGTCCTCGATCTGAGAAAACTCATCTCAAGCTTACAGACAAAAACAGGTTGAGAACTAAAGGCTGAAGAAAAATATACCAAGCAAATGGTAATGGGAAAACGCAGGGGTAGCGATCTTAATATCTGACCAAATTGACCTCAAGATACAGGCCATAACAAGAGACAAGGATAGTTCAACATATGAAAGACCATCAGCATTATTCACCACATTGGCAGGAAAAATGATAAAACCACATGATAATATCGATAGATGTAGAAAAAAGCATTCAACAATATCCAACACACATTCCTGTTTAGGACACTTAAGAAGATAGGAATAGAAGGAAAATTCCTCAACATTATACAAACCATATATGAAAAACCAACTGCTAATGTGGTAGTTAATGGAGAAAAGACGAAAACAATTCCACTGAAAAAGGGGACCAGACAAGGATGCCCCTTGTCCCCACTCCTATTTACCATTGTACTGGAGGTCCTAGCTAATAACATAAGACAAAGGAAAGATATTAAAGGTATTCAGCTGGGGAAGGAAGAGGCAAAATTATCATTATTTGCAGATGATATTATTCTATATATTGAAGATCCCTTAAACTCCACAAGTGGAGTGTTGGAAGCAATAGAGGAATATGGCAGAGGGGCAGGAAACAAAATCAACAAACAGAAGTCTATTGGACTGCTCTACACATCAGACAAGATCACAGAAGAGACAATTAAAAAGGTATTACCCTTTACAATACCCAAGCACAAATTGAAATACCTAGGGATATACCTGACTATAAAAACAAAAGATTTGCATGAGGAAAATTATAAAACACTACTTCAAGAAATCAAGAGTGACCTCAACAAATGGGAACATACCCCATGCCCATGGATTGGCAGACTCAATATAGTAAAGATGTCAGTTCTGCCCAAGGCACTATATACGTTCAATGCAATCCCGATACAAATACCCCCTTCATTCTTCAAAGAATTGGACAACTAGATTACCAACTTCATATGGAGAGGGAAGAAGCCCATAATTAGCAGAGAACTCCTCAAGAAGAAGGACAAAGTAGGAGGGCTTTCTCTACCTGATTTTAGCACGTACTGTACGGCCACAGTAGTCAAAACAGTGTGGTACTGACATGACAGATATTCAGACAAATGGAAAAGAGCCGAAGACCCAGAAATAAAAACATTAGCATACAAGCAACTGATCTTTGACAAGGGCCCCAAAAATATTAAATGGGAAGCAGATGCCATCTTCAATAAATGGTGCTGGAAAAGTGAATATTTAGCTGCAGAAAAATGAAGCAAAACCCTTACCTCACTCCATGAACAAGAATAAACTCAAGGGGGATCACAGACCTTAAGATAAAACCCCAAACAATTAGGGCCATTAATGAGGTAATTGGGACATACTTGAGAACCTTGGCACAGGGAATACATAGGCTATCAGAAACAGGGAAGGATTCAAATACAGACAAGTCACAAATAGACAAGTGGGATATACTGAAGATAAGACACCTGTGCACATCGAAAGAATTCACCAAGAGAGTAATAAGAGAGTCCACCGACTGGGAAAACATCTTTAGCAACGACACATCAGACCAAGATCTTAATAATAAAATCTACAATAATTTGCAAGTTTACAATAAGAGAAAAACTAATTGCCAACTGAAGAGGTGGGCAAAGGACCTGAACAGAAGTTTCATAGAATCTGAAATCCGAGTGGCCAATAAACATATGAGAAAATGTTCCTGATCATTAGCCATAAGAGAAATGCAAATCAAAACAGCTATGAGATAGCACCTAACACCCTCAAAGATAGCCCAATTAAAAAAATCAGAAAACAACAAGTGTTGGAGGGGCTGTGATGAGATAGGAACTCTCATCCACTGCTGGTAGACCTGTAGGTATGTACAGCCACATGGAAATTGATTTGGCGATTTTCTCAAACACATGGGAATTGAATTACCATACGACCCAGCAATCCCCCTACTGGGCATATACCCAGAAGAGGCAAGAAACAACCACGGCCAGACATCTGTGCTCCAATGTTCATTGTGGCACAGTTCACAATCGCAAGGAGCTGGAAACAACCCAAATTCCCATCAACAGACAAGTGGATTTAAAAACTGTGGTACATACATACAATGGGATACTATGCATCGCTAAAATGCAGTGATGAACGCATGAAATGTATCGCCACGTGGGAAGAACTGGAGGAAATTATAGCAAGTGAAGTAAGCCAAGCACAAAGGACAAGTACAACATGAGTTCGCTGAGGTAAATTTATATATATATATATTTTTTTTTCCCACAGCATCTATTTATTTATTTATTAAACATTTTATTAGGGACTCACACACTCTTATCACAATCCATACATATACATACATCAATTTTATAAAGCACATCTGTACATTCTTTGCCCTAATCATTTTCAAAGCATTTGCTCTCCACTTTAAGCTTTTGCATCAGGTCCTCTTTTTTCCCCTCCTTCCCCGCTCCCCTCTCCCTCATGAGCCCTTGATAATATATAAATTATTTTGTCATATCTTGCCCTGTCCGATGTCTCCCTTCACCCCCTTTTCTGTTGTCTGTCCCCCAGGGAGGAGGTCACATGTAGATCATCCTTGTAATTGGTTCCCTCTTTCCAACCCACTCTCCCTCTACCCTCCCAGTATCACCACTCACAACCCTGGTCCTGAAGGTATCATCCGCCCTGGATTCTCTGTGCCAAGTTTTATATATATATATATATATATATATATATATATATATATATGAGAGAGAACAGAAAGATAAGTGCAAAGGAGGCACAGGGAAAAAGCAACTGTACACAAACACTCCAGGGGTGAGGTCCAGGTAGTATGGCAGGGGCCAGAACAAATCCAGGAATATATATGGTAGCCAACTAAAAATTGGGTGGAGGGAGGAAAGGGGAAAGGAAAAAAAAGATGTGTGATGGGGGAATAGGGCACTGATCCACCCAAGGGGAGGGTTTGTTTGTGTCTCACAGGGAAAGAGGGACCAGTCATAAAGCCAGTGCCAGATGAATGCAGTGTGCCGGCAAGGAGTGGGGAGCCAGTTCAGGGGCCTGAGGTCTAGGCCCCCAAGCCAGCTACATGGACAACTGCCCTTCCCCCCAGAAGAATTTACTTGAGAGGACAGCACTGAAGCTTTCCCACAGCATCCAGTCCACTGGTACAGGAAGTAGACCACACCCTCCAGGAAATTTTGTTTCCATTGCATCAGGGTGTGACCTGATTAAGGGGGTGGCATTTCACCCTCATCTTTTAACCACTGCGTGGCTACTTGTAGCCCAGTTGTTGCATTGTGCTCACTCACATCACATGTATATTACTAGATTTTAATTGCCAATTCACTGAGAATCCTGTCCTAGTCAAGTTTATGCAAAACCTAATTATAACATACCTATTCTTTCATACACATTATCACACATATGTATTCTTTCACACTAACAGTAGCCTTAATCATAACCTAACCCTAGTACTAGCCTTTATCCCAGATAAAACCCAAATGTTAGCCCTAACTCAAGCCCTCTCCCTATCCTAAACATGATGCCTGTCTTAGTCATCCTATCCTATCTCTAGTCCTAGCCCTAACCATAATTCTAACCCTAAACTTAACTTTAACCTTAGTCATGATCTTAACCCTAATTCAAAGCCCCTAAATACTGATGTATTTCAATATTTCACTAAAGACATCTATACATACTTAACAAACTGTTAAAACACACACACACTTAAATGCTAAACTGACCTATAATTTTAACCCCGGTCCTATACTTAGTTTTAACTCTAACCTGTTACCTAACATTAATTGTAGCCCTACATATCAATCACCTTCAACCTAATCCAAGCTCCAACTTAAACCCTTAGCACTAATCTTTGTCCTACCTGGTACCCTATTGCTAACACCAAGCCTTATTTAAATCATAACCATAACCACAATCCTAGTCTAAGCCCTCTATTTAAGAAAAAAAACTAGAACAAAAACTGTCAACCAAGAAAATGGTACACAGGAAAAATGCCCTTCAAAAAGAAGAGCAAAATTTCAACTTTCCTCCCAACAGCCCACACCCTCCCCCACCCCACCTGCAAAAAAACACAACAATAACGAGAGTTTATATCCACCAGATTGGCTGAATAAGAAATGCTAAGGGGAGGTTTTCAGAAGATGCAAGGGAAAAGTTTTGGTGATCTCTTCTTATAGTGATTGCATCAGAAACTCTGTGGGCAGTTCTACTCTGTCCTTATAAGGTTGCTACGAGTCGGAAGCAACTCATCATGAGTAATGCAATCTACTAAAATATTAGGAAAACTATATTTAACATAGCTATTTTCAAACTTCCTAATTATGTCTGTGCCTACTATTTTCTTGTATTTATAACACCAAATCTATTGGCATACTTTACAAAGTCCTGAATAGAGTGGGAGAAAAATGAGACAAGACTCAAAATCATAAGAGAGACCTGTGTTATTGGTTTGGAAGGAACTGATGACCCCCAAGACTATGACTCCTAGTCACACTTCAGGTCGAGACCTGAACTCACCCCCATGTTCGAACAAACAACCACTTAATATCAAGGAGCAGCATTTACCCAAGGACAGAGGGTTAGGAAAGGAGAAGAAATAGAAATAGGAAACCGTGGGATACCCAGTGGTACACTGAGTGGGTTGAAATGGATAACTTGAAACAAAGCATGTAACAATTACTTAATATAAAGCTGATAATATGTTCTTCAACTTTCACCTAAATCACAATAAAAAAGTTTGAAAATATATCTCTATTGACCCCAAAATAAAAATTATATTTAATGCAACTAGATATAAAAAGGATATCTTATACTGTTATATGATGACAGGGAATTGAAAAACTAGGTGAACATAGCTAACTGAAAGAGATAGGCCAGGTAGTATTATGTCTGCCAAATTATGTATTTAGCATTATCTGTCACTTGTAATACACTCTGTGATTCATTAATACCTAAATTCTGACCATAGGTTTGTAGGACGCTATGGTTAACAGTGATAACCCTAAATCCATTTTTGAGCATACATATAGATTCAGTCTCCTTTGAATTCTTTCTGATTATTATTAACCAGCAAGGTGAACAGCTTTGCACTCAGAGTGTGTTTGAAAGTACATTGCTACCAATTCCCTGGCTAGCAAAGGGAGGGGAAGCCTAGCCTTTAGGAACTTGCCTGGGTATGCCCAGAATGAACTTTGAGGTACTAGGATCCACATCATAACAACTCTATAGGCAACAGTAGAACTGCCTCTGTGGGTTTCCAAGACTGTAAATCTTTATGATTGATATAAGAATGAAATGAACCAACTCAATGACGGTGAGTTGCAAGCCCAAGTGGTCATAAGTTATATCCTGAATGCCTTGGCTGGATAGTCCTGAACCAATCTTATAAGGTCTTCTATTTGGAATCCTGTACCTATGCCAATCCCTGCCTCTTTCCTGCTTTTGAGATTCTGCCTACAACTCTGATGAAATGATCTGACACCAATCATGATTTTGTGACAGTCTCCCCTGTACTCATCTCTGTCCTGAGTACAGAAACTCAGTCACTGAGTTTCTGTAAATCCTTGAATACGATTATAGCCTCTTGCTGGTGATCTCCTTCAACCAGATGATGTCTTTTTTTCCCTCTTTTAAAAAAAACTTTTAATCATTTTATTAGGGGCTCATACAACTCTTATCACAATCCATACATACATCAATTGTGTAAAGCACATCTGTACATTCATTGTCCTCATTATTCTCAAAACATTTTCTCTCCACTTAAGCCCCTGGCATCAGGTCCTCATTTTTCCCCTCCCTTCCCACTCCCCCCTACCTCATCAGCCCTTGATAATTTATAAATTATTATTTTGTCATATCTTGCCATGCCCAGCATCTCCCTTCACCCACTTTTCTGTTGTCCATCCTCCAGGGAGGAGGTCACATGTAGATCCTTATAATCGGTTCCCTCTTTCCACCCCTCCCTCCACCCTCCTAGTATTGCCACTCACACCACTAGTCCTGAAGGGATCATCCGCCCTGGATTCCGTGTGTTTCCAGTTCCTATCTGTACCAGTTTACATCCTCTGGTCTAGGCAGACTTACAAGGTAGAATTCGGATCGTGATAATGGGGGGGGGGGGGTGAGGGAGAAAGCATTTAGGAACTAGAGAAGACATGTACATATGCAAATATATTTATATATGAGGATGGGGAAATCGATCTATGTGCCTATATTTGTAGGTTTAGTATGAAGGTAGCAGAAGGACAAGAGGCCTCCACTTAAGTACTCCCTCAATGCAAGAATACTTTCTTCTATTAAATTAGCATTCTATGATGCTCACCTTCCCACTTCCTGGCACAACCACTGAAGACAAAGCAGGTGAATAAGCAAATGTGGTGAAGAAAGCTGATGGTGCCCAGTTATCAAAAGATATAGCATATGGAGTCTTAAAAGCTTGAGGGTAAACAAGCGGTCATCTAGCTCAGAAGCAACAAAGCCCACATGGAAGAACACACCAGCCTTTGTGATCACGACGTGCCGAAGGGATCAGTTATCAAAGAACAAAAAATCATATCATTGGGTGCACACCTCCATGATACGCTCGCTGAAGACAAATGGGTGCATAAGCAAATGTGGCGAAGAAAGCTAATGGTGCCTGGCTATCAAAAAGTATACGTCTGGGGTCTTAAAGGCTGGAAGGTAAACATGTGACCATGTAGCTCAGAAGCAACAAAGCCCACATGGAAGAAGCACACCAGCCTGTGCTATCACGAGGTATTGAAGTGGTTAGGTATCAGGCATCATCAGAACAAAAAAAAAATCTTACCATAGTGAATGAGGAGGGGAGTGCAGAGTAGAGACCCAAAGCCCATTTGTTGGCCACTGGAGATCCCTTGCAGAGGGGTCTAGGGGAGGAGATGAGCCAGGAGATGATATGTCTTATCCTTGTCCTGTTTAAGACTTTAAACGAGTCTCTTTTCTCCCCTAGAACAAGGTGCAAGAATCTACTATTGTCTTTCACTGTGTTGAAGGTCATTGTAAAATTCTGCTTTGTAATGGTATGTTTTCTCTTAACAAAAAAAATCACAGAAAGTCTAAAACCTGAAATGACGCTAACTTGTTTAAATGCAATCAAATATGTGTGCCATGTTGAGATAGAGATGAATGAACTGTTTCAATTTCCACATAGCTTTCATTTCCTTTATGAAAGTTACATCAAGAAAAAAGAAAAACTCCCCTAATTAGTCTTACGATATTTTTTCTGAGTGAAACTATAATCTCAGAAAAGCTTGCTCTTGGTATCAAAAAACAGAATTTCGGTTCTTTGGGGATTATTATCACTTAAAATATGTGTTTAAAACTTATCTCTATTGAGAAAAGAGTTGTATTTCTTGTCTCAGATATTATGTTATAGTTTGATGACGTGTCACATTATTCTGTGGGAAAGGCCAATATCCAACAGCCCTGAATATATCTACATAATGTACACTTATGTTGATATCTTCAAAATACAAAAATAACAAAAAAATTATATTGGCTGCTCTAATAACTCTAATAAAATATATTTAAATACATGTGTTTTTATAGATGTTGAGAAAAAATGAGATTCTACGTTAAATCACAAAGTCAGTCTTCAAAAACAACTTAATTATATTTATAACATTTTTACATTTATAAAATATATTTGCTGAGAAGAGAGCTCTTGACTCTGCATATGTTTCTATCAGAATCTGTGCAATCTTTTATAAACACAGAAGTCACCATCAAGCTGATACTCAGCTCATTAATGGTTGCAAAGTTCAGAAATTAAAGCAAACCTCATTGGTAAGCACAGATTGCAACTTGGGGTTGTTTGCTACAACATCACTGCAATAACTGCCATTTACGATGACAAATGTGCATGATCTGAAGGTGGAACAATTAAAAAATAAACAATCAAGTTTTTCAATATTACCAAAAAGATTTTTCCTCATCTAAGAAGACTGATCAGCTCAATTTTACAATGACAGCATAAGCAATAATCATAGATTTATGTTCACTTATGTTTATTGCAACATTGCTCACAATAGCAAGAAGATGGAGACCACCTAACTGCCCATCAGTAGCGACATGGGTAAATAACCTTTGTATTTGTACATGTAATGGAATACAATGAATTGCTAAGGAGTAGTGAAGACACTATCAAATACCTCATGACATGGGTGAATTTTCTATCATGAGATGTTTGACATATTTGGTTGAGCAGAGTTAGTTAAGTTTATAAAGATAAATACTGTATGAGACCCCTTTTATGAAAGAAAAATAATCCAGAAAAATGTGTTTCGCACTAAAACCAGACATTACTGATTCCAGAGAAGCCAGAGTGTTAAAGGAAGAAATGGGAAAAAGGGGGAAGAAAAAAATATATATATAATAACATACATAGATATATAATTAGTAGAATAAATAGATTCATAGGTAAATAGATAATAACAAATAGTACCAAACAAAAATAGGGGATAAAACTAATAAAAAGTATAGATTTTTGCCATACATTTTCATCTATATAAGAAAGTGTTACAATTTTTTGTGTCAAATATAATTAAGAATACTCGATGGCAACGAATGTTAAGGGTGCTTTACTCAATTGATGTATGTATGGATTGTGATAAGAGTTGTATGAGCCCAACAAAAAGATTTACTAAATAAAAAAAAGAATACTCAAAAAAGTATAGATTTTAAATTTTATTATAAAGCATATTTTTTAGTTTTTTCTTGTCTATCTAAGCAAATGCCAATGATTAATATGGTATTTAACTATCTCAAAAGCAATCACATCTCGTCAAGCAAGGTTCCTGCTACTGATGTGTGAGACATGAACTGTCACTTCAATTTTAATCCAGACTGAACTCAGATATCTGAGGCTTATGATCTTCTGATTCCATTTAATGATGTAGGGAAGTTTACTTGGATATTAGACACTGCCTCCATTATTTAGTTAAATATGAATTCATGGAAAATAGAATTTTTAAAATATCAAATAAGGTTCATGGAAAATGGAATTTTAAGAGAGCACTTTGAAGACCCTTCATATTAGAAACCATTTTCTAACAATAAGAGCTGTTAAAAAAAGGAGTAGGCCACTTTGGAAAGTAGAAAGAAGATTAGCTTCACATGAACTGACAGGTGATCTTTCTGGCAGATTGAGATGATGTCGAATGTTCTATCCAATTATAAGATGGAAATAGTGTCAGGCTGAGAGTCTCCTAAGATGAGGGACCATGGTCTGGCTTGCGGATGCCAGTAACTCAGTTAGCTTTCCTTTTTGATTCCTCTTTATTCCCAAAGAACCTTATATAATAGATATAGTTGAAATTGTGCTTAGGAAAATAATAGAGCTATTTTCAGCCCAAGTCACATAAATAAGGATATCATAAATCAAAATGGAATGGTGACAAGAAGGGGGTACACTAGGACTTTGACTTCTTGTATCTCCTTCCACCTTAAGCTTTCTCTACCCCTTCCCATATTTATATTCCTTCTGAAGTCCTGTGTGGCAGAGGCACACGTTGAGAAAACCTGTCGGTGAGGGAGGAAACTTTTCTGCCTCTCAACTTCACTCCCTGCTTCCACGACTGTCTGATCTGAAGCCCAGCTCTTCCCCATCTTGATCTGAAAAACCCATTAACAATAAAGAAGGAAGCACTAGGGGCACATCTTTGTTTGTTCTTGTTTGTCCTCAGCGGCCCACAGCTGGAAGATGGGTTAGATCAACAGGTGCCAGGTAATTTCTGGGGGAGCTCCAGGTCTCCTCAAAGGTAATTGCAAAACCCAGGGGGGGAAAATCAGTGTTTTCAAGAACTGCAAGCTGAGAGGAACTGGTGAAAGATAACTTGGAAAGGTTCACCAGCGTAGGCTACTTTATACCCCCATTGTTCTCCCCAGCCCAGGTGGATCTCCCAAGGCAGCAGCTGTCTACACCATCAACCATGGTGAATAAGGGAGAGTACCATTTAGGGAAAGTACCTCAAAATCACCCACGCACCCTCCGTCACCCACTCATCCAGCGAGACTTCTCTAGTTACCTTTTCTAATGGAGTGAAGGTAGAGTGACTTCCTGGAATGACCCTGACCTCACGCTCAGTCATTTGGGGAGCAGAGGTGACAATCTACTCCACACCAACTGTACACAGACTTGGCTCCCAGTTTTCTCAGCTTAATGTTAGCGCTCTTTAATGATAAAACGTTTCCCTTTCCAGCTCCTTCTTCTTCGCTTTTCATAGTATTTGCTGGTCTCCCTTCTTCCACCAGCCCTATTCTCCACCCCCCCCATATGCTCCTTTCATCAGTTGCCCCTTTTGTTCTTGCCTTGATTTAAAGAGCTAACATTTCCCATGCCCTCGGGGAAAATGCTTCCTGCCAAACATGTTGTATTGCTTTACCCCGCTTAATCTTCATAAATTCTCTATGAGGTCAGTAATGTCACTCTCCCCATTGACAAACCAGAGGGTAAGTTCAAGGGTGCTGCCTGCAGTCATTATTCTACACCGCATTCCTATGCTGCCTCTTTCGCGAGTTGACTTCTGTGCTTCAGTTTTATTCAGCAAAATCTATTAAGTACCTAACCTGTTCTTCTCTGGAGTAATTGCACACACTTGGCTAGCAAATGACTTTGAGGCTTCAGCAAAACAATAATCGCACTAGCTCTCACTTCCTCATCTGAAAAATGAAAGGGCGTGAGCCAAATTACTGCCCAATGCCAACACATTGCGGATTCAGAAAGTAGTCGGTTTCTTTTGAGAAATTATCATCTCCCCAGAGATTCAGGTCTCTTCTCTTTCTCCCCTATGCGTCCAGTCCGCTGTGTACCCTACACACCCTGAACCATCTTCTACGTTTGTAGCACAACAATGACTCACTGCTCACAGTCAAGATGAGACTCCCAGCAGGTGAGCAGAAGGAAGGAGGAGAGTAATGTCCACCCTATCCTATGACGTCATTGCTGTGCTCAAGGTTTTCTTTCCCCTCGATTTCCGCTGGGCGCAGAGGAGTGACGAGAGCGGCTCTGTCATAAGGACCAGAGTAACTTTACTTCCCTTTGTGCCCACACCATTATAAATGGGTCCCTTTGTTCATAACTGACCAATTGTACTATTTGAATGTATCCTCTCTTTCTCTGTTGGGACCCTGAAACCAAGGATTGAGCTTGCTCACAAAAAAAGACAACTATGCAAGAGAAAAGAGTATATTAATACATAGTGTGTAATGCTCACAACTATAGATATTTGAGATGGAGAAACTGATGGAGAATCCTGTAGCAAGTTTCCAACAAGCCCCAGAACCCCTTGATGACCCAGCATGGACATGGAATTTAGGGTTCAGGGGCAGCTCCTGTGTCCCTAATGCTCAGTATTAATGAATCTTTCCTATGGTTTCATTACAGCTTGCCTGAGACATAGTCTTTTTTTTTTTAAATCATTTTATTAGGGGCTCATACAACTCTTATCACAATCCATACATATACATACATCAATTGGATAAAGCACATCCGTACATTCTTTGCCCTAATCACTCTCAAAGCATTTGCTCTCCACTTAAGCCCTTTGCATCAGGTCCTCTTTTTTTCCCCTCCCTCCCTGCTTCCCCCTCCCTCATGAGCCCTTGATAATTTATAGATCATTATTTTGTCATATCTTGCCCTATCTGGCGTCTCCCTTCACCCCCTTCTCTGTTGTCTGTCCCCCAGGGAGGAGGTCACATGTGGATCCTTGTAATCGGTTCCCCCTTTCCAAACCACTCACCCTCTACTCTCCCAGTATCGCCCCTCACCCCCTGGTCCTGAAGGTATCATCCACCCTGGATTCCCTGTGCCTCCAGCTCCCATATGCACCAGTGTACAACCTCTGCCCTATCCAGTCCTGCAAGGTAGAATTCAGATTATGGTAGTGGGGGGGAGGAAGCATTTAGGAACTGGAGGAAAGCTGTATTCTTCATCAGTGCTACATCACACCCTGACTGACTCATCTCCTCCCCTAAACCCCTTTGTGAGGGGGTCTCCAGTGTCCGACAAATGGGCTTTAGGTCTCCACTCTGCACTTCTGGGCCATATTCTTATCTTACCTGATTGAAGGCTAGAGTTACAAGTCATTGCTACAGTGAGACACAATTAACCAGGTATTTTCTCCATTGAACAGAAGTTACTTCAAAGCTTACGGAGGTCTTGGCTACCCGAATAAAGGTAGTGAACGTGGTGCCTGGTGCAGTTTTAGAAAGCAAGACTCTGGATCCTTCTTTGCTCCCCCATTCCTTTAAATCCCAGTTTGTTTTCCTTACTACATTTACCTTACTTTGCAAAAAAGACAGGCTAAGAACAAAACTGGCCACAATCTAAATACTCAAAGATCCTGATCCAGCTACACAGAAAAATGCAAATATGGATGTAAAAAGAAGTAACGTAACATGGTGGGGGTGGGGTTAGGGGTGGGTGTGGTGTCCAACCTTCTCTAACTTCACAAGTTAGGGGGAAGCAGAAGAATCAGCAGCAGCAACAGCAGCAGCTTCCCAAGGGTAATTCCTATGAAGTTGAGGTCAGACATGGCTCCACCCTCCGACTATTTTAACAGTCCTGACACACAGTAATCTCTACCCCTCAACTGGGTTCAATGCCTCATTGCAATTATCACACATAACCCCCAGACAATATTCACAATTTTGGGGGTTGTTTGTTTGTTTATTTTCCCCCTTTCCCCACTTCCTTTTCAGTTGTCTACCATATGTATCCCTGGATTTGGCCTGGTCCCTGCCATACTACCTGGTCCTCACCCCAGGAATGTTTGTATACAGCAGATTTTTCCCTATGCTCCTTTTGCATTTTTTAAAAAAGTTTACCTCAGCGGACTCATATTGTACTTGTCCTTTTGTGCGCTTGGCTTACTTCACTTAGCATGATTTCCTCCAGTTCTTCCATTGCAGCAAGGTGCTTCATAAAGCAGTTCATCACTGCTTTTTAGTGATGCGTAGTACTCCATTGTATTTTTAATCCACTCGTCAGTTTATAGAAATTTGGGTTGTTTCCAAATCCGTGCAATTGTGAACTGTGCCGCAATGAACATTGGAGTACAGATGTCTGGCCTTGGTTTGTTTCTTGCCAGTAGGGGAATTGCTGGGTCATATGGTAACTCAGTTTCTATCTGTTTTAAATATCGCCAGATCGATTTCCATAGTGGCTGTACATACTTACAGGTCCACCAGCAGTGGAGGAGAGTTCCTGTCTCCCCATACCCCCTCCAACACTTGCTGCTTTCTGATTTTTTGAATTGGGCTATCTTTGAGGGTGTTAGCTCATTGTTGTTTTAATTTGCATTTCCATTATGGCTAAAGATTGGGGACATTTGCTCATATGTTTCTTGGCCATTCGTATTTCTGGCCCTATGAAACTTCTCTTCAGGTGCTTTGCCTACCTCCTCAGTGGGAAATTAGTTTTCTTTTTTTTTTTTTTTTGGAAGCTAGCAGAGTATTGTAGATTTTAGTAATAAGGCCTTTGTCTGATGTGTCATTGCTAAAGATGTTTTCCCAGTCTGTGGACTCTCTTATTACTCTCTTGGTGAATTCTTTCGATGTACACAGGTGTTATATCTTCAGTATATCCCATTTGTCAATTTTCGCCTCCTCTGTGTTTGTGTCCTTCCGTATTTCTGATAGCCTGTGTATTCCCTGCGCCAAAGTTCTCAAGTTAGTCCCAATTCCGATTGATGGCCTTAGTAGTTTGGGGTTTAATTTCATGGTCTGTGATCCATCTTGAATTTATTCTTGTGCATGGAGTGAGATAAGGGTCTTGCTTTATTTTTCTTCAGGTAAATATCCATTTTTTCCAGCACCCTTTGTTAAAGAGGGCATCTGCTTCCCATTTGATATTTTTGGGGCCCTTATCAAAGATCAGTTGTCTGTGTGCTGATGATTTTATTTCTGGGTTTTCAGTTCTTTTCCATTGGTTTGAGTATCTGTCATTGTACCAGTACCATGCAGTTTTGAGAACTGTGACTGTATAGTATGTGCTAAAGTCAGGTAAAGCAAGCCCTTCAACTGTGTCCTTCTTCTTGAGGAGTTCTCTGCTAATTCTGGGCTTCTTCCCTCTCCATATGAAGTTGGTAATCAGTTTTTCCATTTATTTGAAGATGAGGGTAATTGTATCGGGATTGCATTAAATTTATATAGTACTTTTGGCAGAACTGACATCTTGACTATATTGAGTCTTCCAATCCACGAGCATGGGATATTCTTCCATTTGTTGAGGTTGCTCTTGGTTTCTTGTAATAGTGTTCTATAGTTTTCCCTGTATAGATCTTTTGTTTGTTTTTTTCAGTCAGGTGTATCCCTAGATATTTCAATTTGTGTTTGGCTATTGTGAAGGGTACCACCTTTTTGAGCTCCTTCTGTGGTCTTATCTGATGTGTATAAGAGTCCGATGGACTTCTGTTTGTTGATCTTGTATCCTGCTACTCTGCCAAACTCCTCTATTGCTTCCAGTACTCCCCTTATGGAGCTTTTGGGATTTCCCATATATAAAATAATATCATCTGCAAATAACTATAGTTTCACCTCTTCCTTCAATTTGGGGGCTTATTAAGAAGGTTGAAAGGTTACAAATATTCAGGATATAATAATTCAGCTAGGATGATCTCTTCTTAGCCATTTCAACAGGAAGATCACTTTCGGTCTTTATGTCTTTGGCTTCTCAACTAATAAGGTCCATTGGCCTCCATCCTGCTAGGCAATGTTACCAAGCTCCTTCAGGGCACCCAATAAATACCAAGATGGTACACCATTTCTTTCTAAACCTCCACCCTATGCAATGCTACAAACCTCCTTCAGGGAAGCCAATAATTACTAAGATGGTGCACAATTTCTTTCTAAATGTCCACCCAAAGGTGCTCAGATCTAGCTCCATGGATCCAAAAACCTGGCTTCCCCAATTAAATGCCTAGGCGGCATCATCCCACTCCACAAGCCAGCCTCCTGACAGAAGGTACTTAATACTTGCTCTGTGGACTGGGAAATCCACTTCTCTGTACCATGCTCTGACTCTTGATTCTACCATTACTGCTCCTCTGCCTTTCACTCCTCTGTTGTTCCTCTGCTGTCAGAGCTGTCTCCTAGATCAAGGAAGTTCAATGTGCAGGGATCTTGGGGCCCACAGGACAGGCTCCACTCCTAGCTCTTCTCTTTTGCTATTAGCAATAAGTCCCCTTCTCTGCTTCTGAAGTTACCTATTTTATACCCAGAAGGTGGCAATCATAATTAACTGCATTAATTTTCTCTACAAGGAGCCCTGGTGGTAATATTCGGTAACTTCCTAACCTCCACGTAGATGGTTCAAACCAACTAGCCATTCTTTGGGAGAAAGATGGCACTGTATCCTCCTGTAGAGATTTATAGCCTCAAAAACCCCGTATAGAGCCACTATGAGTTGGAATCGACGTAATGGCAGTGAGTGAATGATCTATGTACAGGTTCCACATGAACACAATGAAGTGTTCTGGAATTCCCATTCTTCTCAATGTTACCTATAGTTTGCTATGATCCACATAGTCCAATGCCTTTGCATAGACAATAAATCATAAGCAAACAGCATTCTTACATTCCGTTTTCAGCCAAGATCCATCTGACATCAGAAATTAAATCCAGCTTGAATATCTTGCAGTTCCATGTCGAAGCACTACTGCAATATTTTAACATTGTCCTCAGCAAAATTTTACTCGTGTGATTTCAAAATACTGCTCAATAATTTTTGTTGGATCACCTTTCTTTGGAATGGGTATGCATATGAATCTCAGCTAGGCAGCTGCTTCCCAGATTTGGTGGGCTAGTTGAGGGAACACCTCCGGTATTGCATTTGTTTGTCGAAATTTTTCCATTAGCATTCTGCGAATTCCTTGTTTTTCACCAAGACCTTCAGTGCAGCTCAGACTCATCCCTTTAGTCTACAGATTCCTGCTGTGCTGCTGCCTGAAACGACTGAACAGCGGCCACTTCTCTTTGGTACAGTGATTCTTGTGTTCGTTCTTCTTCTGATGCTTGCTACATCAGCCAATATTTAACCCATATAATCCCTGAACATTTTAGGGTATTAAAATATCAATTCAAGATGGTATGTTTTTCAGTTCTTTTAGCTTGAAAAATGTCGAATGTGCTTTGTTCCCTTGTGATTTTCTCACTTCAGCTCTCTGCACACCTCACTGTGATACTTTGCTTTAATTTCCCAGCTGCCCTTAGAGATCTTCTGCTCAGCTCTAAACATCTCAGTTTCTTCCTTCGTTTTAACCTTGCCATGTTCAAGAGCATATTTCAGAGTCTCCCCTCACATCTATCTTGGTATTTTCTTTCTTTCTTTTCTTTGAAAGGACCTTTTACTTTATAGAGAATGCTCTTACTGTCATGGTGCAGCTTGTCATTAATGGTCAATGTGTCAAAACTGTTCTCAATATTGTCTCTAAATTCAGGTATGATATGCTTAACGTTGTGCTCTGGCTTCCATTTCTTGTCTTAATTTTCTTCAGCGTCAACTTGAACTTAAATTTGAGCAACTTGTGCTCTTTCCCCCAGTCAGCTCCTGGCCTTGTTTTGACTGAAAATATTGAGGTTTCCCATCAACTCTTTCCACAGATGTCGTCAATTTGTTTCCCATGTATTCCATCTGGCAAGGTCCACATGTACCATCATCATTCATATTGTCGAAAAAGGTATTTTCAATGAATAAATCATCGGCCTTGCAAAATTCCATCTTGCAATCTCTGGTGTCACTTCTATAAGTATAGCTTTTGACTGGATGCCATGGAGTTGATGACAACCCATAGCAACCCTAGAGGACAGGGTCAAACTGTGCCCGTGAGCTTCGAGATGAACTCCTTGTGGGAGTAGATCCCCTATAAGTTTTAGGGGATAAGAATTATGTCTGTCCCCTTCTCTCTCTTCCCAGCACCCTAAGGACAACTGGCACAGAGTAAGCCTCAAGAAATATTTGTTGGCTGGTGAAATGAGGAAGCAGAGGCATGTAGGCAGCAAGTTCTGAGAATGAATTGAAACCCAAATGTGAAGTAAGTTAAAAGCCCAAAGTGGTTTTGGAATCATCTCGAGGTGCTCAATAGCAATCACAACCGAGCATCTGTAGGGTCTTCCAAAGTTTAAATACTCTTAACATGTAAATTCTCCTACCCTTCAAGTTCCAAATGACAAGGTTTTTTCCCAGGCATTTGAACCCAGCCACCAATCTGTGTACCATAAAGATACAGTAAAAAAAAAAAAAAGGAAATAATGAACAGTATTTATTGAAGAGTTGTTATGTATCCTGTACTGTCTTAAGATTCCTGTGGGTATTAATTTGTTTCGCCGTCAATATTCTATGAATTGGTGATTTTACTGTCATTTTCAAACTGAGGAATTCAAAGTACAAAAAGGTTAACTTACTCTTTTGAGGTTATACTGTTACTACATAATAATGATACTGTTACTAAATAATAGTGTTCCAATAAAAAAGAAATATAGCCATAGTCCAGGCCAGATGCAGAGACTGTAACTACCAAGAGCATACCACTCTGATGAGATCACCCAGCTAGCAAGTGGCAGAGCTAAGACTTAAACCCTCTATTAACCCTTATTTGAGCTAAATCTTACACCTAAGAGTTCTAGCTGACCCCCAGAGCCTTCCTTCATGCTGTGGCCTGATCACTCAAACAGATGGACCAGCTGAGGTTTATGTAATCCATCTCATCAATTCTGCCTCTCTGGTGATGAGAGACAGCAGTATGAATGAAAGTTCTGCCACCAATCGTATCAAATCCAAAGTCGTGGTTCAGAGAAGTTTTTTTAATCATTTGTAGATGCTGTCAAGTCCACTAGACTCATAGTGACCTCAAGTATAATGGAACAAAACACTGCCCAGCCCTGCACCATCCTTACAATTATTAGTTTGAGTCCATTGTTGCAACCACCGGGTCAATCCATCTGGATGATGTCTCTTCTGAGAACATGTCTGAAGTTCATGAAATGAAGTCTTCTGACCCTTGCCTCTAAGGAGCATTCGGGCTTGATTGTTGCCCAAGACAGATTTGATTTGTTCTCCTGGCAGCCCGTGGTGCGTTCAGTGTTCTTTGCAATACCCTAATGCAACGCACCAATCCTTCTCCAGTCTCCACGGTCAGTTTTCAGATGCATAGAGGAGACTGGAAATACCACGGCTTGAGTTAGACACACTTTAGTCTTCAAAGTGACATTTTTGCTCCTAAACACCTTAATGGGGTCTTGTACAGCATATTTGCCCAGGTCAAAGGGTTGTTTGATTTTCTTACTACCGTTTCCATGAGTGTTGATTGTGGATTCATGTAAATGGAATGCTTAAATATACAAAATGTTCTGCCCTATGTCTTTGTATACTATTATGTATTAGACATGGGGAAGGGGCTAGTCCCAAGAAGAAAAAGGTGAGCAAGAAAATTATATATTAAATATGTATGTGTGTATGTATATATATGTTTGTGTGTGTAGACACAAATAGGTAGACACACCAAAATAGATGACCTATTTATTAAAATAGATTTGTAAAAATTAGTATATAATTATCACCATAATTATAGTTGTCATTACTTGACCTCATCAGTCCCCAACTCATGACAATTCTACGAACAATGAGAATAAAATACTGTCTACTTCTGCCTACTCCCCATGATTATTTGGTGATCAGAGTGCTATGATCCATGGAGTTTTCAGTGACTGATTTTCAAAAATAGATCAGCTCCCTGTCCATCTTAGTCTGCAGTTCTACCTAGACCTGTCCAGCATCATGCAGCACAGACACCTCCACTGACAGGTAAGTGGTGGCAGCACATGAGTTGCATTGGCTGGGAATCAAATCTGGGTCTCCCACCCAGAGGGCAAAACTTCTACCAATGAATCATCCTTACCTCATATGTCATAAGAAAAGTGTGATGAAAGTCGCGTATTCACACATCTGAGTGAGTGAGAGAAGCAGGAAGACCGCAAAAGAGGTGATAGATGGTTGAGAGGTTCATCTGAATATAGGCCCACACATCATATTGGGTCTCTTCAGCTCTTGGCTGGCTGGTTCTGATGTCTTGAAGGTCAGCTCGTGTGGTGAGTGTCCTGGGAGATCCTCTAGAGGGGGCCAGAGGGCTGTAAAAGAGAAGCAAACGAGGTGGCAGGCACGCTACTCTTTGGCTCAATACCCTAGTCACAAAACTGTCAAGGTGTCCTCAGCCCCCAGGGCATCATTACATCGAGTGGTGTTACAAATGTGAGTGTTCATTCTTAACAGTTTTCCTTACTTCATGCACACATGAAACCCAGACCTGCTAATTGGTATCTGAGCTTGGGCAACCATCCAAGATGTTACCTTGTAATGTAACAGTTAGGGCCTCCTGAGTGGCATCCCCATGCTGATTCGAAAACTGCCTTCCCCAGGGCTCTCCAGGAGGATTTTGAAGGGCCCCGGAGCTTTTCATTACTTTAGGGCTCACTAGATTCTTCTCCTTCTCTGACAGGGAACAAGCTAAGGCGCTGGAAAATGAAGAGGATCTTGGCAAAAATAGAAAAAAAATTGTTTTAATCAACATACCTAAATTACCCTTTCTCTAGGGGCTAGTTCCCAGGCGGCTAGAACTGCAAACTCTACGAATGAGTAAGAATGTGAATGTGTCACAGAAAATCCTTCGTGGTCCGTAGAGTTGACAACCCCCATGCAAGGTGTGGTTGATTGTGACTGAGTTTCTAAGAGTAAAAGAGAGAGAGAAAGCAAAAAAAAAATAAAAGAACATCTTGTTCTCTGAGGCTTCAGAGTGATGATTAAGCTCAAGGACTGAGGTTTACATTCAGACTCCACATATAACTTCAGAAACAGCCCCTTGCAAGATGGCAGTGACTCAAAGAGCGAATCTCTCCAAACAGGCTGGGAGCTGACTGAGGCCTGGGGCCATGGCTGGTACTGGTCTTGGGTCCTGCTTCATGACAAGCACAGTGTCAAGAGGGCAAGGTCAGAGCAATTACCCGAGCAAGGAGTGCTCTCAAGAATGGCACGTGTCTGGTCTAGAGACCTTGCTTACCCAAGACACCTGTGAACGCCTGGTCCACACACACCTGCCACTCAAAGTGCTCACTGTACCTGGCCTCAGCCACTCCATTCCTCCAGACCCAGTGTGCCACAAGGGGATGGGGAACCTCTGGGGAGGCCACCCGTGGTTTCCTGGTATCGAAGCCCTCACTCTTCTTGACTCCAACAGACGTTTCCTAGACCTCTTAGAGCGCTTGCCTTTTTTATGTTTTGATCATGGTAGCTAAGTCGTTACTTTGGGTCTAGAATGAAAAGCAACCACCACAAGCTTCTGGTGCACGATCTCCTTCCTTCCAGCACAGAATAAACTCACTCACTACCACGGAGTCAGTTCTGACTCACCGTCCAAGACCATGCTCTGGCCTGGTTCATTCAATACATGAATGGGGGCACCGAGATCTGAAGAGCTATGAGATTTTGTGGTACTAAACGAAGGAAGGAGCCCAGACGTAGGTGTACCCCATCTAGGCTTCTAGGCCTCCTGGGTGCCCTACGAAGAGCCTGGGTGTTTGGTTGTGTTAGTGGTAATGGTTGAGTAAAAAAGAAGATGTGTCAAGAATGTAACCTTCAGAACATGAGTGTTGTACGTACGTACCATCAGAGACAATAGCTAGAAAAATCACAGACGGGGTGATCGCTAGGTCTAAAATGAGACACTTTCATCATAAGTGAAAATCACTTACTTTTGTGGGCTACCTCCTGTTTCTTTCCTCCCCCAAATTTAAAACAAATGAAACAAAACCCCTCCATTCCAAGGGAAGGCCTGGGTCCCATGAGGACACACACAGCGGTCCATCCCCGGGAACGACCAGCTGTGCTCAGGCTTCCGAGCTCTACTCCATCCAACAGGCAGCACTGTCATTTTGGGGACGCATGGAAAAGCCATGCATTCAAAAAATGATACTTTTGGGGTGAAAGGGAGATGGTGTCAAGGGGTCTGTGTAGAAAAAGAATGGTTGGAAACTGATTGTAGTAACAATTGTACAATTCTACTTGACATGATTGAAATATAGAATGATAGGTTATATTATTAAATCCCAGCTAATAAAAAAAACCCTATGTGTGAAAACTGATCTCAAAATGGTGATTTGGTCTAAGCCACATAGTAGGTAAATGAAATGCCTCTAATTTTATTTTACAACTTTCCAATAACAAATAATAGTAAATTTTCTAACTTTCATAGTGCTTATTTATCTTGACATTTTGATTATTAAAAGTATCATTATTTTCTTAGTAAAAAAATTGTACTTTGAGTGACAAGAGTTGCACTTTCATCATTCTTACCTTTTAAAAAATGATCTAGGCGATTCTTTTACTTACAGAATTGGACACCCTCTGGCACTCTGAAAAGCCCTAATTCTGGAATAGAAGCTGTATCTATAGACTCTCCAAGGGAAAAAGTTCAACTTCAAGTCTGAGGAGGTGGGAGGGCAGCAGTGAGTCTAAGGGCATCCTTTTGCTACACAAACTAGTAAATTGCTAATTCCGGAAAGCCACAATCTCACCAGAGGTTGGCACCCGTGGAAGCCCTTTGATGGTGTGGTACCACATGATGGAAGGGGCTCAGATGGAGGTGTACCCCACCTGGGTTATGGGGTTGCTAGATGCCCTCGGAAAAGCCTAGATATTCTGTTGTACTAGTGGTAAGGGGGAAGTCTTATTTCATGGTTGTTTCACTGGTTGATACTAAAACTCTGAGTGGGCTGTGTTCTCGGGTTGCATCTTGAACTCTCAAGACAAGGTCAAAGGCAGAGTGTCCGCTACAAGACCTGGAGAGATACTCGGGAGTTTCCGGAGGGCATGGCAGGGAGCAGTCCTCAGCCCTGGGAAGGACCCAGGCTTACAGCGGCCAGACAGGTGGAGGCTAAAGGTCTTCTGTCAGGGCAGGGTGTGGTGAGGCTGGATCTTCTAGAGAGGATGGGATGTCCTAAAGGCTGCCATGGCCATGTGAAACCCGTGGCCAATAGCAGTTCAGGAATGTCAGGCTCTCTGTTCTTTGAGAAACTGAAAACCCTGATTCTGCATCTCGAAAGTGAATTTTCTCCGACGGTAAAGTGCTGGCAATGAATCAAGTTTTGAAAACACCTTGTCAAGCCTTACTGAAGTCATTCTTGTTTACCGAAAGCGAAGAGATGATAGGTTGTCAGCACCATGAACACTGCCTAGCACATGGAAGTTGTCTAGTAAGATGTTGTTGAATCAGTGGCTGAGAGTCGGCAGCAGGCCACACGCCTCTGGTAATGTCCTTAATGGTAAATGACACGAAGTCTCACTGCACCCAACTAAATTGTAAGCACCTTGCAATTGCTCCCAATCCCTCTTCTTCACGGTCCTTCCCTGCTTTCCCAAGATTGTATTTGCCAGTAAAAATCAGGAAAGTCCCTTCTTTGCACATGTTCATTGTCTTCTTTGGGCATCAAGTAATCTAGGCCTCTTTCACATCAATCCAGGTGTCGCTATATCTTTTATTGGGAATGATTGCTGGTCCACAGGCACCAAGTGATGATGGAGGCCTCTGCTCCATGGTCTCAACCCACGTGTGCTGTTTGGCCTCCCTGATCATCTCCTGTCCCTGGGTTCTCAGTTCTTCCTTGAGAAGAGACCGGGCTAGTGATTCTCAGCCCTTCCTTCCTGTGGCACACATGGCAGATGACACCCACATGGGTCACAAAGAAAGTGATGTGTCCAAGAGGATGCACAGCACCTGATGAAGTGACTGCACCCACTCTTCTCCCACTTAGGAAAGTCTGCACATGTACAGTAAGCAAGACTGCTTTGATGGCTCACAGGGGAACTTTGAGCCCTTTCTTTGTTTTTAACGAGCCACTCATCACCCAAGAAGCAGGATTGGGGGGAAAAACCAAACATGAATGGAGTTAAACCACTTGATCCAACAACCCATGTACCAAAAATTCAGAGGAAAGGATAGTATGTTAAAGTATGGAAATTCAATCAGCAACATCTGGATGGTGGGAAGCTACAGGAAGGAAAAAAATATTGGGTTTTTTCCCACAAGTAAATGGAAAGAGAGACACAAGCCAAAAGTATATTTTAAAAGACAATCCTCACTCCCTCAGCAAAATAAAACAAAATAAGAGTATAAACCTCAGAAGTGAAACTAACCTATGGAATGTCACCTTGCTAGAAAGTGATAGTGCTGGCAGAACAATGAAGAAAAGTAAAGATATATTTAGCATAAATTTCTCAGGGTGTTTCTAGCTGAAGAAGGTGGATTTGAGATTGGGGGTTAGGGACTTGTATGGATTTATAATTTGGGCATCTAGATTTTATTTCCAAGTTCAAAGTGTGGATAAGATGTTTGCTCATACTCATGTGTTAAGTGTTCAGTTTTCATGCAGTTTGGTATACTGGTATTGCCTGTAACAATAAAAATTAAATTTCAAAACTCTTGTAACTTGGGAATTGGCTCTCATTTGAAACAAGCGATTGCAGATCACGGCCAGAATAAGAAGTGTGCGCTGAAAGTTCCGTGCCGGGAGCTGGGAGGTGTGTGAGCTTAAATTGTCAGGAAATCAGCAGCTGAGCGTACAAGGGGTCTGATGACCTTGAGAGCCGAGAAGAGAAAAGACAGGGCCCAGACACAGTCATCGATGAGATAACAATGGCGACCCAGAAAGAGGCATCCTTGGGAACAGTGGGAATCAAGGTCAATTGATTAAATTAATGTCAACGGTATCTACACAACCTAAGGCTGCTGCAACATGCGTTGTGCTTGTGTGTGCATATGTGAGTAGGTGCGAGCATCTGTGTTGGTGCATGCATGCCTCTGTGTGAGTGTGTATGTATGTGCACAGGTATGTGCCTGTGTGTTCACACACAGAATTTGGTCACTATGATAAAGGATGCCTGAAGACAGGTGAGGGGGAGGCAGTATGTCTAAGTTCAAATTTTAGTTCTATCATTTTCTGGCTAGGTGACATTGACATAGCTAGGTGTTTTCAGTTCTCTTTTTTTGCTATCTGAAAAATGGAAATAATATTAGGATCAATATTTTAGGGTTTTATATCCAGATAAAATAGATTAGCTCGCACAGGTTCCTGAAATCTCATGAAGTAAGTATTATAAAGCTACTTATCACTAAATAATAATTACATAAGAATTTTGATAATGATAACATAGGATTTATATATCAAATTATTCTGAGATAACCCTGTGAGAGGAAGGACTGTACCATTTTGTCGGTGCGTTTTACCTTGTGAATTTAAAGAATCCAGCACCTTGGGGTATTCCCCCGGACAGCTACCTCCCACACACTGAGCACACATTTCCCTAGAATAGGGTGATTAGCCTTCCAGATCCCCCATTCTCAGAGGGACACCTTGCACGTTCCAAAACAGCAACTTCCTCAATGCACATCTGCTATATTTTCCTTCCCCTCTCTCCTCTTTGTTTCCTTTTTCTCATCTTACTTCTAATTTCTTGAGCATATTAACCAAGTTGAGAAAATTTCCCCAGTTCCCCTTTTAGCTGCAACATGATTCAGCATACTTCTGATCATTCTTTTATTCTGGATATGTGGGCTTTCTTGACCTTTGGGGGGCACCGATCTATGTGTCTGTCCTATGTGACTTACTGTGACACAGGAAATAGACGCTGTGATTAATCACCTCTCAAAGAAAAAAAAAACACCCTGCTATCAAGTTGATTATGACTCATAGTAACCCTGTATGGGGTTGTGAAGCTGTACATCTTCACAGGAGCCGTCAGCCTCATCGTTCTCCTGTGGGATGGTTGGTGATTTTCAACCACTGACCTTGCGCTTAGCAATAACTACAGTGTAGCTGTAAAAAGAAAGTCACGATCATATGAAGGTATAGTTATCATTTACTTTAGGTCACTGGGGTATTATTTTTGCCATTTATTAATCTGAAAGTCAGGATTCAGAGGAACTGGGAGAGTAATGGCTTTGCTCAAGACAACAAAGCAATTGCAAAGAAAACTATGGTCTGAGTTTCGGAATTCTAAATTTAATTACATTATTTAATTCTACAATTAATTACATGGGATTACATTTCATTCCTGGCTAACTGATGAGGCAGAATGGGCATGAGCAGTACTGTATGAAGCGGGGCCCTGGGCAGTGGAAGATTATTTTGTTTGGTTGTATGTTTTCATCCAACTCACTGACAATGAGTTGGGTCTCACTCAAAGTGACTGTATAGGACAGGGTAGAACTGCCCCTATGGGTTTCTGAGACTGTAACTGTGTATGGAAGTAGAAAGCCCTATCTTTCTCCTGCAGAGCAGCTGGTGGATTCAAAGTACTGACCTTAAGGTTAACAGCCCAAGCCATAAACCATTACACCACAGGGCTCCTTTATTTTCATCCAAAGGGTATAGGAATCTTAGTAGGAGACAAGAGCATGAGGCATTAAAAAAATGCTTCTTTAAATATGAAGAGGGGCCAAGAATTAGATGACAATAACTAATTACTGTTAATTTTGTTAAAGATTACTAAAGATTATACTGGCATTATGATGCCACTATATAATGAAATATAAGGGTGAAATGTCATACTTGTAATACTTTATGTTTAAGATATTTTAGCAGATAAGAGACTTGGAGCAGATTGGCAGGCAAGGCATCAAATTCGTGGTTAAAAAGAAATTTCAAGATCTATTTTGAAGTTTAATGTTGTCTGCAATGGGTAATATCCATATGCCTACAAAGAAGGCACATTAGTTTGACTATTATTCAAAAGTAGATCAAATACTGACTGAAAAAATACTACACAAAAACAGTGAATAATGAGGCACAAGTGGTGGTGCGTTGTCAGCTGGTTTAACACAACGCAGCCACTTTACGTGTTCACAAGCAGGCAGTGCTGCGGTCCATCGTCTAGGGCTCTGATAGTCCGCTCTGCTTGCCCAGGACCACACCAGTGCCTACTCTTTCCCACACTCAAATAGCTGGGTCACATGCGCTCCTTCCCCACCTTTGGGGACACTTGCTCTCTACTCTTGAGGTCACTAGAACATGCTATCTGAACCAGGTGCCCTTCCTTCCTCAGCTCCTCCTAGACTGGCAGAAAAATCTTCCTAGACAGGGTTCCCTACCCCCAACTGGCTCATAGAGCAGGAGAAAAGCCCCCGTCATGTTGTCCTGCACTTGACCACCTATCCCCAGTCAATTTTCAAGTGGACAGAAGTGTTTTCCATCACCAGGAACTGCCTCCTCCCAGCTTTGTATTTCCTATTAAATTTTCCCTTCTTTTTTTTCCTTTTCCCTTGCTTGCTTTCCCCTTTTTTCTCTTGTCCCTTCTCTTATTGGTCTGTTTTCTTCTTCTTTGTACATTTTCCTTTGTTCCCTTTCTGTTGTGTTTCTTATTCCCCTTTTCTCTTCCCTTGTTGTCTGCCTGTTTCCCTTTCCCTTTTCATTATTTTATTTATTTGGGGGTTATTGCTTTTAGCTTGTGTATTTTCTGGTTTGTTTATTTGTTGTTACTGCTTTGTCCCACACAGTGGGAGAGGGCAACCACATTCCCATCACTCACTTCAACACCCCTACAGCACTGCACACTGTGTTAGTGGCGTCATCCACTCCTGCACTACCTGATGAAGAGGAAAATAAACACGAAATTAAGGAAATACTAAAAGGATTCAGGTAAACCATACAGGAACAAATTTGTAAAGTTAGCATATTAAGTGAAACTTTAGGAACACTATATACCCAGTATAAAGCAATACAGATGATAAGTCCTAAGATTTTAGTAATGGATAAACCATTGGTAGGACGAAGGAATAGAATTGAATAAATAGAAGACAGAATCAGCAGAATTGAAAACAAATCTCTCAACACTATGCTGTAAAAAGAACACTCAGAAAAAAAAGAGTGGAAGAAAACCTAAAACTTTTGTGGGACACCAACAAGAGAAATTATGTGTGTGTGGTTGGAATTCCACAATAAAAATAGGCAAAGAAAGCACAAAGAAAATTGGGAAATAGTAACGTGATATCAAGACTATGGCACATGAAGAAAGCAAAAGGTGATTAAAAGGACAAAAAAGAAGAAAAGACTACAGGGGTTCTCAGAGGAGACTTTTTTTCTTCTATATTGATTTTTTAAAATCATTTTATTGGGGGCTCGTACAACTCGTATCACAATCCATACATCCATCCATTATGTCAAGCACATTTGTGCATTTGTTGCCATCATCATTCTCAAAATATTTTCTTTCTACTTGAGCCCTTGATATCAGCTCCTCATTTCCCACCTACCTCCCTACACCCCCTCCCTCACAAACCCTTGATAATTTATAAATTATTATTTTGTCATATCTTACACTGTCCGATGTCTCCCTTCCCCCATTTTTCTGTTGTCCACCCCCCAGGGAGGAGGTCACATGTAGATCCTTGTAATCGGTTCTTTAACACAGAATAGCTAATGTGAATGGAAGAAAAATGAAGAAACAAAAAATTCCACAGAGCAGATTGAGAAGACAGAGTATTATAATGAAATGTACAGATACCTGAAGAGAGAAAATTAAATACTCAAATTTTTCACATTGAAAGACTGAGGGGGGAAAATTGAAGTCTCAAGTTACAGCGCTGAAGGATTCTATGGACAAAGTAACTAACCATTGTAAGAAACATCGAAAGAAGATGAAAGGAACATACAGAGTCACTGTATCAAAAAAGAGTTGATCAACATGCAACTATTTCAAGAGGTGGAATATAATCACGAACTGATGTTACTTAGGGGAAAAGTCCAAGCTGCATTGAAGATATGCTTGAAAAAACGGGCTCTAGGAGTTGATGAACAACAATAGGATGTTTCAACAAATGGCAATCAGGATTTGCGGAAGTCTCATTCACAACGCATGCTATGAGATGGCTCAACTTTGCTTGCTGAAAGGAAAGAGGTCTTTAAGCATTTGCTTATGAAGACCAAAGACTACAGCCTTCAGTATGGAGTGCAGTTCAATGTGAAGAAAGCAAAATCTCACAACTCTACTAATAAGCCACACCACGACAAATGAAAAGATTGTAGTTGTCAATTATTTACTTGGATCCACAATGAACGTTCATGGAAAAAGCAGTCAAGAGATTAAATGAGGTATCACACTGGACAAACTATACAAACCTATTTAATTAATTAAAGAGCAGAGTTGTTACTTTGAGAGCTAACGTGCACCTGATCCAATTCACTGTATTTCCAATTGCACCATATGCATGTGAAAGCTGGACAATGAATAAGGAAGACCAGAAAATAATGGATCTATTTGACTTATAGTGTTGGTAAAGAATATTGAAATAACCATGGACTGCCAGAAGATCAAAGTAGAGTTGCTAAGGGTCAGAAATTGAGTTGATGGCAGTGAATTTTGAGTTTTTTCTAGAAGATCAAACAAATCTGTCTTAGAACAGTGGTTCTTGACCTTCTTCATGCCGCGACCCTTTCATACAGTTCCTCATGTCTGGTGACCCCCCCCCCCAACCATAACATTATTTTCATAGCGACTTCATAACTGTAATTCTGCTACTGCTATGAATCAGGCGACCCCTGTGAAAGGGTCATTGGACACCCAGAGGAGTTGCAACCCACAGGTTGAGAACTACTGGTCTTAAAAACTGTACAAGCAGAATGCTCCTTAGGAGCAAGGTGGACGAGACTTCATCTCATACACTTTATATATTCTATCAGGAAAGACAAGTCTCTGGAAAAGAGCCTCATGCTTGGTAAGGTCAGTGGGGGGAAAAAAGATCCTCAATTTGACTGTACCTAACAACAAACTAAAGTTTAGCATTTCTTGTAACTTTAATTTGTCGTTAGGTACTATCAGGATGATTCTGATTTACAGTGATCCCATATACAAAGAATAAAACAGTGCCCAATCCTGTGCCATCTTCAGAATTGGTGTTAGCTTTGGGCCCATTGGTTTTTATCCATCTCATTGAGGGTCCTGCAGTGACTGTCAGGAAACAGGATGTATATGAATTACTAAATGGAAAACTGATGCATTCTGTAAGCCTTCATCCAAATCACAATACATTAAAAAATAAAACAGATATATAAAATAAAGTGGAAGAAGTCATACTTCTTGATTTCAAAACTTATTATAATGCCACAGAACTTAAGGCAGTGTAGTATTGACCTAAAGATAGAAAAAATATATCTATGGATTAGGAAAAAAGCAAGTAAATTAGCCCAGCATAAATATGGTCCATCAACTTATGAAAAGTTGTAAAAATAACTTGGTGGGAAAAGATAAGTTTATCAACAAATGATGTATTTTATAAATGGAGGAAACTGAACCTTCATCCATAGTTTACATCTTATACAAAAAATTCAACCATATGTGAACTGTAAATGATACATCTCTAGAAGAAAACGTAAGTTAACATCTTGGCATATGTCTTTCTAGTATTCTATTCATAAAATTGTGTAAGACTGCATATGCTGTGCTTGCATTAAGTCTTTGTCACTTAGTATTCCATAATCAACATTTTGGTGTTCTTTTTGAAATAATGCATGTTTATTATCTCACAGTTTCCAAAGGTCTGGATCCAGCTTACTGAATGGGTCTTCTCCTCAGGGTCTCTCACGGCTGCAAGCAAAGAGTTGGCTGAGTTGTATTCCTCCAAGTGCCTCCATCACTTTTGTTGCCATCTCACTAAATGCCAACTCTACAGGGTTATCTTTCTGGCTCTGGGATAAAGGGGAACTCTAAGGCAGCTGATCAACAAAACACTTGGATCCTCTAATGAGAATCCAGAAATGTGTTTAGTTACCCAGTTCATCTGTCCATGGGGATCATTTTAGAATGAAGAGAGTTGATCCCATTATACTGACAAACCTCAGATCTGTACTGGAAAGCTTGGCACCTCTCTCAGAATCCTAGGAAAACAAACAAACAAACAAAAAACCAATCATACCTAGAAAGAGAGCTTATACTTCATGGGGTCTTGCTACACTTACTACCGCTTGACGGTCTAACTTATTCGGGTATAGAGAATATTTGCCCTTTTTCCTTTGAACCTTTTGTATGTTTTCTAGGATCACAAAATACTCAGCAATGCTTGTGTCTGGGCCTGTCTTTGTCTTAAGTAAATCTCAAGCTACAGAAATTGTAATGAACAATGGTATTTTAAATTCTTACTTTTAGGTTTATTATCATGTGAAAAAACGTACACCTATTGGGTGTAAGTTGGTTTACACTGGTGAATTCATTATAGAAAATGCTCATATGGTATTGTTCTATAATGAATTCATTATAGAAAATGCTCATATGGTATTGTCTTTGAAGGAGGCAGTAGTTTGACCCATGTCAAGGGACATTAAGATATTTTTAGCCTCTAATAAGCATGAGCTAATGGTGTTTTCAGGTCAATTGTACTCCTTTGTTTGGTCCTGAGGACTGTTGAGTATATTAGTAGATTTTACTCTCTCTCTCAGTTCCTCTAGGTGAACATGAAAATGTATCCACAAGAGCAGAGGCTGAACCACACCTACTTGGTTTACCACTTTATTCAAAACAGCAATCAGAGCCTGGCATTTTATAGCTATGAAATATAAATTATTAGGTGGATGGATGAGCAAATGAAATATGGGTATGTGGATAAGTGTATAAACTGGTGGATGAATGGATAGATGATGAATGAATGGGTAGATAGATAAGTGTAGAAGGGGAAATAGGTGGAGGACTGGAAGGGTGAGGTGGTCACTGGATGTGCAGATAGGTGAATGCTTGGGTGGATAGGTGGGTGGATGGAGAACTTGAGATGAGAATGCACTGACTTATTCAATTAGGTACTTTATTAAAGTGATGAATTCACACTGCACTTTCTAATAATCCAAATATTAGGCTACTGTTTAGAAAATGCTATTAGTCATGATAGGGACCTCTTCATTTTTTTAGAAAAATACCTCGGGGTGCCCACTAAAAACAAGTCAAGACAAAACAAAACCCAACAGGAACAAAAACTGAGGTGAGGCAGCAATACATACAACTGCCCAACTAACCCCCCCCCCACACACACACACACACACTCCACTGGGGCATCCAATTTGACAGGCTCCATCTGCCAAGTCATCTGCATGGGTCCATCCAATTCAGACAAGTGTACCTATCAGGCCAGACTCTTTATAGGCAGGGTCAACTCGCCCTAGTCCAGGGGTTCCTGCTATGTTGGGAAGCAGGGGTCGCCCCACAGCGACCCCACAGAATCCACGGATGATGGTCCCTTTCCCTCAAGTTGATGTGTCTGTGCCTTTGCCTTTCCATTAGCTGCTAGCGCGCCTCGTTCCTCAGTTAAAGAAAAATGCAGCGCAGCTGCAGGCAGCTGCCTAGGTTGCCTAGTACCCAGGCAAGTGTTACCCAACTGGGAGAACAGCAGCCCTCCCACAGCTGGTTGGCATTCTGGGCCTTGTTCATTCCAACTCTGTTGTTAACTAAACCAGAAACATGCATAGGGAATGCTACCCAAGCACAAAGAAAATAAGCTTTGGGCTATTATTACATGAAAGCCCTGGTGATGCAATGCTTAAGCGCTTGGCTGCTCAGCAAAAGGTCAGTGGTTTGAACCCACCAGCCATTCCACTGTAGAAAAAGGTGACTCCCTGCTTTCATTAAGATTTACGGGCTTGGCACGCTATGAGGCAGGTCTGCCCTGGTCTATAAAATTAACCGACGTGGAGTCAATTCTGACACAGAGTGACCCCATGGGATCGAGAGTGCAACTCTTTACGGGAGTTGAAAGGCTCAGCTTTCTCTGGCCGAGAGGGCAGTTTTCTAACTGTTGACCTTGAGGTCAGCAGAACAACATGAAGCTCGCCGCTCCTTCAGAGATCCTCCCTCCACTACAGGGCAGCGAAGAATTGGAATAGACTTTATGGCAGGGGGCTTGGTTTGGGCCTAAGTGTTTTTTGGTATTTTGGGTTTTTTTCTTTGAAAGTCTCTGTGAGTCGGATTAGACTCAAGGGCTGCTGCTGCTTCTTTTTCCTCCTCCTCCTCCTCCTTCCTCCTCCTCCTCTTCCTCCTCCTCCTCCTCCTCCTCTTCCTCCTCCTCCTCCTTCTTCTTTTTCATTATAAGACATAGCACCTTACTTAAAGGGGGGTTTGGAATTTGACTCAAGAGCTGGATGTGTCATTAGAGAACACAGGCCACACTCTCCTAAAGTTACTCTTTTCTAATAAAAGAAGAAATATCCCAAACTGCAAAATGTAATGACAACACCAAGAGAACTATGACGACATGAGTCAGAAATTTTTGATAAAATAAACCAGAACTGCCTTAAAAAAAACAAAACCAAGCCTCTGGGATGCCGGCAGCAATACCAACTATCTGAAACACAGTTGCAAAATTCGGGAGTAGACGACAAAAGACTTCTAAACCAAAAAAGACCTGCAATAAAATGTATGTGCTTTTTGTATAGGTGAACTCAAATGTATTTACTCTTAAACATAGTTCTTCTCTGTTTTAGTTCTACTTATTAAACAAACACTAGCCATGAAAGGTACTTAAAAGAAAAATAATGCTCCGATCAGTTGGAAACTCTATATTTGGGTTGAAGGGAAGCAATTGATAATGAAAAACTGCATTAAAACGACTTTTAAACATTAGACCCAGGAACTCAAATAACAGACTAGACTTAAGGCCAGTTAATATCCTGAAAAACAACTGTATACCTTCATATTTTCTCAAAACATTATTTTATTACAGTGCAATGCACTCTGAACATTAACCAGTTTCCTAGTTCTGTAACGTATTCTATTATTAGGCCTGTAAATGAGATGTTTGGGCCTATGGGTCATTTTCTGATGTTTGATGGCATAAATAATATTTGTGAAGAGAAACAGGCGGCCATCTAGCTGACCACAGAGGAGTCAGTGGTCTCCACAATGTAACTGTAATATTTATCAATTGCAAGAGACAATATTTTAAAAATCCTAAAGCATAAGAAAAATAGACTGTGGGGTCAGGGCACGGCACCCCATAAGACTCGACCTGAAAAACATTCCTAAAGGTCAACACACACACCTTGAACTATTTATAGGCTTGTCTTTTTTGTTATTTTGTTTTATTGCTTTGTTTTGCTCTGCCTTGTTTTTGTGCATATTATTATCTCTGCATGTCTATCTATATAAGATAGACAGGGTAAACAATCCAGAGAAGAAAAAAAATGGGACCAACAATTCTTGGGAGACACAGGAGAGGGGGAGGGGGAGGAAAGGAAGTGGGTGTTAACACACCCAAGGATGAGGGAACAAGTGATCTAAAATTAATGGCGAGGAGGATGTAGGATGCCTGGCAGGGCTTGAACAAGGGCAGTGTAACTGAGAGAAATTACTGAAACCCGAATGAAGGCTGGACATGACAGTGGGACAAGAAGAAAGTAAAAGGAAACAGAGGAAAGTACTAGGAGGCAAAGGGCATTTATAGAGGTCTAAATACAGGTATGTACACATGTAACTATATTTACATATGACGATGGGAAAATAGATCTATATACATATACTTATAGGTTTAGTATTAAGGTAGCAGACAGACAGTGGGCCTCTATTTAAGTACTTACTCAATGCTAGAACACTTTGTTCTATTAACCTGGCATTCCATGATACTCACCTCCCGACACGATCGCTGAAGTAAAAATGGGTACATAAGCAAATGTGGTGAAGAAAGCTGATGGTGCCTGGCTATCAAAAGATATAGTGACCATGGTATTAAAGGCTTGAAGATAAGCAAGTGGCCTCTAGCTGAGAAGCAACAAAGTCCACATGGAAGAAGTATATCAGCCTGTGTGATCATGAGGTATTGATGGGATTGGGTATCAGACAGCAAAGACCCAGAACAAAAAAAATCATATCACTGTGAATGAGGGGGAATGTGGAGTGGAGACACAAAGCCCATCTGTAGACAACTGCACATCACCTTATAGAAGGGTCACAAGGAAGAGATGAGCCAATCAGGGTGCAGTATAGCACTGATGAAACATACAACTTTCCTCTAGTTCCTTAATGCTTCTTCCCCCTCACTATCATGACCCCGATTCTTCCTTATAAATCCGGCTAGACCAGAGCATGTACATGGGTACAGATAAGAGCTGGAAACTCAAGGCACCCAGGACAGATAAACCTCTCAAGACTGATACTGAGAGTAGCGATACCAGGAGGGTAAGAGGAAGGTGGGGGGAGAAAAGGGGAACTCATAACAATGATCTACATATAACCCCCTCTCAGGGGGTGGACAACAGAGAAGTGGGTGAAGGGAGACATTGATCAGTATAAGACATGAAATAAAAATAATAATTTATAAATTATCAAGTGTTCATGAGGGAAGGAGGATGGGGGCGGGAGGGAAAAATAAGGAGCTGATACCAAGGGCTCAAGTAGAAAGAAAATATTTAGAAAATGATGATGGCAACAAATGCACAAATATGCTTGACACAATGGATATATGAATGGACAGTGATAAGAGTTGTACAAGCCCCCAATAAAATTATTTTTAAATATGATAATCATGCGAAAATATTAATAAAATAGGTTTCAAAGCTTACAATATTCCCACTGCCACCAGCTCAGAACTCAGACCTCTTTGGTAGAAATTAAACTTCCTTTATTGCCTGGCCTTTGCCCAATTCCCTAACAAATCACTGGAATCGTCAGCAGGGAGAAATTAGCCTGGAAAAATGTAATGTTCAATGATAGAGTGTGAGTATTTACTTCAGTGAGGTCAAAAGGGATTGAGTTTGCCTTTAGGACACCTACAGGATTATGGGCATTCCTATGGATTTGTTACATTCTTCAAGGGCGTCTTAAAAAACCAACAAGGCAACACAACAGAAGGCTCTCTCATAGTATTCCTGGCAGCTAGTGCCTGAGACCTGGTAGACAATAAACGTTTTTCAAACAAACGAATGAATAAATGGCTGTTAATACCTTTCCTACAGAAAGGTACCTATTGAGAGACTGTCATCCTAGCCCATGATGAAGACATGGTCTCTGTGCTGCCGACTCTCTGGATTTCTGAGCTGTGAGCCTGGAGGAACGGGAGCTGACCACGGAGCAGATGATTGGAAACCACAGCTTGTTGTGCAATGCACGGCCAGCAAGGATGAGCAGGAGGGAGATAAGAGACTTCTTGAGAAGCAGCAGCTGATAAGGAAGTGCATTCTGCTAAGGAGAAGCATCCAGGATTCTCAGAGTGAACTAGTGGTAACAGGAAAGAGAGAGATGAACTGGCAGACAGAGACAGGCAGGTAGGACGGAGTTACCTTTGGAATCCCAAACTGCAAATAAACTGAACAAATTCCATGAAGGGGCCTGCTACAGGGTTAACTACAGCAATAGCAACATCAACCAAAAAATTGCAAGGAACCTAAACACCTGTTAACAGCAAAGTCAAATAGTACAACACTATGACAATGAAAGATTAAATAGCAATTGAGTGTTTACTATCTTACCCTTGAAAAAGAAATTTTCAAGATGATTCCTATACTGTGATGTTCATTATAACACAAACTATACACACACATACACGGTAGATATTGTTGGTGGCAACATTTACCCCCTTCTTCCATGATACCAGAACTCTGGTTTAATTCTGATGTCCACTCCTAGGCCACATAGCTTTATTAAATTCTAATGACAACAACCGCCATCGAGTCAATTTTGACTCTAAGAGACACTCTAGGACAGTGTAGAACTGCTACATAGAATTTCCAAGGCCACCAATCTTTTTGGAAGTACACCGCAACAGAACAGCTGATGGGTTCAAACCACCAATCTTTTGATTAACAGCCAAGCACGCTAGCTCCTGTGCCACCCAATTCATAAAGCAAAACAAGTCGATCTGGGCCATAGCAAGCCCAACTATGGTTTCTGAGGTTTTAAATTTTGATGGAAGCACATAGCTTCCCCTCTCTTCATCTGAGTGGCTGGTGGGCTTGAATTGCTGACTTTGCAGTGAGTAAACAGTGCAATGCTTACCCATCAAGACTGTGTTAGTCTGGGTACATTAGAGAAACAAATCCACAGAAAGCCATATGTATAAGAGAGAGCTTTATATAAAGGGTAAGTGCACATCAAGAAAACATCTCAAACCAGTGCTGCCCAAGCCCACAAGTCCAACATAAACCCATTAACCCCTACGTCCAACACCAATCCACAAAGTCCTCCTCCATCCCACAAAATACTCACAATGATGCCGACTGCAGGAGGAAAGCCGAGTCAGTAAATGTGTAAGCATCTCAGCACTGGTAGGAGTCTCCACTTGGCTGCTCCAGCACCCAGGGCTGCATCGGGGTAGATCCATATCTCCTCAGGGATGTCTTACAGGAAGTGAGCCTTGCCAGCTGAAGCAGGGAGCTGGCTAAGGCAGCTGCATCCTGGTCCGACCATCAGAAAGCAAGAGACCGGAGAACTAGAAAGAACTCACTGAGCCATTTATCCCTCTGCCCTTCAATTAACCCCACCTGTGTTTATCGGCCAGGTTGGCACAATAAACTTTAACTATCTCAAAGACCATCGGGGCGCTTTCAATCCTGACTGGTTAAAGCTACTCGTCCTGTTGCCGTTCCCCTGGCTGATGATTGGTTAAAGGGTGGGGTGTGACTAGTCCGTGTAATGGAGTAGCAGTCTGATGAAGACTGCTGTAAAAAGCTTCCTGAAAGACGTGGAAAGAGGCAAAAGTGCAATCCTTCTGTTGGACTGCTGTTTATCCATCTTGTGTCAAACCACAGCAGGGGTTTTGTGATTATGGACTAGTTACCTTGGTGAGATATTGAAGAGTCCATATAGATGAAGAAAAACTTTCTATGTTACCAGCAAGTTACTAAATCTTCAAACTTCTTTAAGGGAGTCGAAGAAAGAAAATAAATTAACTTATTATTTTAGGCAATTTTAAATTTCAGGCATTTTAACAAGTTTTTTTGCAAGTCAAACTATCCTGAGACACATCCACAGAAAGATGAAATAGGACCACATAATGATGAACCCAGTTCTTGAGAGAGAATGGTGAGATTGGGTAATTTCCTCTCCAGTATTTACAACCGCTGCCATGCTAATATTTCCTTTATAAGAACACTTTGTAAAGTAACACGGATCTGTTAACATTCATGTTCATACTATTTTCATCGGTTTCCATAGAAGAACTCTGATTAAGAGACTAAATACGGAATAGAATTTCAGATTCGCATGGACTCCATAAAGTGTGCTGGATCCCTGCGGCAAAGTGACACGGCTTGAGGTGGCTCTTCTAGCCATCATCTTTGTTAACTCCAACCCAGTGACTGGCCGGAAGCCCGCAAATAAGGTGTAAAGGGCTCAGGTGCGGGGTTTGGCTTGGTCTGTTTTGCTATTCCACTGGATATGAGCACCATCTCATGAGAGGGAATGGAAAGAATCCCATGATGATCCTCCCCCTCCGCCCCCGCAAAAAAAAAAAAAAAAGCCACCAGAGGAGCATGTGGAAGATCTCTGTCTGAAGTGGCAAAGGACAACCAAGGCATCAGAAGTAGCAATACTAAGACCATGGAACAGAGCAAAGGAGTCGTCTGGAGATACTGAGACCAAGCAGAGGAGCCGTGCCAACCAAGATCACGAGGGAAAGCGACAGGCTGCCTGCCTTACTGAACAAAGCAGCGGCCAGGGGACTATGTGGCGGAGTGGCTGAGGCCAGAAAGAAACGTGATGCTGGCCGAGAAACACGGCTGCGGACAAAAGACTACATCCTTCATGATTTCTGATCCCGACTTGCGGTAACCTGTAACTACCCTAATAAGCCCACAGGCTCCTGAGCATTGTCCACGAGTTCTCTGTGCCCATTGCAGTGGATCCACAAACCCGGCAGGGAAGGTGAGCGACATAGGAGGAATTATTTCTGTTAGAGTAGGGAGAAAGAAGGGTAGAAGGTGGAGGCAAGTTTGTCCTTTGCCTTGTGGTAATCACCCTTGGGCTGGAAGGGAGTTGGATTCTCCTCCTCCCCCTGAAGCCAGGGGACGCAAGATGTGGTTCCTTGTGCCCTTTTCTAAAATCCTGAGAATTGCCCTGAAATAACCTTTAAATCTTAAACCCCAAATTTCTTCTGGATCTTCTTAAAAATACAACAATACTTTAGCTTAAGTAGTTAAAAAAGAAGTCTGCTTTATTTTCTTTTAAGAACTATGTAATCAAATGGAAACAGTAGTTCTAAAGATAATATAGGGACTTTAAGGGACCATGATTTTATGTTAATTGAGGAGAAACATCTCAGAAAAAGGGGATGAGAATAGTTACACAACTCAAAGAAATATTCCAGTCAAAATGTAATTATTTGCAATTATCAATGTCAGACTCCAATTATCTGGTAAGAATCCGAGTTCTAGCCAAAGGTTCCTCATATACTTTAAACCAAGTATCACCTCATACTCAGATATACCAGCAGAGCATGTGATTGTTTAAAAAAACACATTTAATCTAGAATTAATTGCTCACATTAAAGCATTTAAGTCTGTTGCAACAAAAAATGAAAGATTGATATCTATGAAGTAGTAATAATAGTAATTTGTTAATAAAAAGTAATGTTTATACTGAAATTATCTCTCAAGCAAGGGGATGGGGGAGGATTAAACAGTGGTTAGTGGTTTCTGAGGGAGAGAAACCAAACTCAACTGCCATCAAGTCACTTCCAACTCATAGTTACCCTATGGGACAGGGTAGATCTTCCCCTGTGAGTGTCTGAGACTGCAGTTCTTTATGGGAATTGAAAGCCTCATCATTTCCCCACAGAGAGGCTGGTGGTTTTGAATTGCCGACCTTGCAGCCAGCAGCCCAATTTGCAACCACTACTATAATGAAAATGTTGAAACTATCTAAAGGGATCTACAGATACAATATGATCCGGATACAAATGCCAGCAATATTCTTTAATGACATGAAAAATTAATAACCAACTTTATATGGGAAAGAAAGAGGCCCCCAACGTCTATGTAATCTTAAAGAAGAACAAAGGTGGAGGCCCCATGATTCTAGCTATGACTGGCATCTGCCTCCCTCCCAACACCATCGCACCTTCCTACAGATTCAAAATCGCTTTTCAAATTTACAAGCCCTCAAAGAGGTTCAAGACCCATGGAAATGTTCACAAGTAAACCAGTACTTGTCTTACTTATTGGGTATGTTGCTCCTGGATAAAAGGCCTTCCTGAGAGACCACATATATCATGAAACAATACTACTAATAATGAAAACATCAGTTACCCCCTAGTAGTGCCTCTTTCTAACGGACTCTTCGATAGGGTCACAAGTCAATATTGGAAGAAGCAATAACAGTAAAACCAAAGTGTCGGTTAGGTTAGGTATATGTTAATGACACATGACAGGATATCTCTGCATTAATACATGTGAAGGAGACTCCCTATCCTTGAGATTTATTCAACGGCTGCTCCCTTCCTTTTTTCCTATAGTCTATGTCAAGGCTTCCAAGATGTCTGTGGATTCCTTAAGAGAGTGAGAGTCTCTTGGCCATTCCTGGCTCTAACATCTAACTTCCAATAAACTCATGATCTTCCTTGGACCTCAATTCTCACAATTATCTTTGTTTACCTCCTGTACACAGACTCACTGCATGGAATTCATCATTCCTTTTATGTCAATCCCCCTGTGATAGCTAGGTTTATTGTGCCAATCTGGCCAATAGAAACATGTGGGATTAATAAGGTGACAGTTTGATTGGAGGGCAAAGAGATAAATGAGTCAGCAAGCTCTGACCCTCTCTCACTTGCTCGCTGGTGATCCGACCCGTATATAGCTGCTTTAGCTAGTTCTCTGCCTCAGCTTGTGAACTACACTACCTGTGTGACAGCCAACCTGTGGATCATGTCACTAGAGCTGAGGTTCCTTTGAGATCTGCTTTACCACACTGCTGGTGTATACATTGACTGAGCTTGAGGCTGGCGATCCTGTCATCCTGCATTGCTTGAGTTTGATATCACTTCCAGGCCTATTTCACTAAGCTCCTGAGCTGCTGAATGTTGGTAACCCACCCTGCTGTTTGCTGCCTGTAGCTGGACTGCCTTCATTGCCATAGGGAAGACTCAGCTGTCTGCTTCTTTGCCCTTGGACCTAGCAGCCCTCGTGAGTTGAAGGACTTCCAGTATATTCACTGTTCCACAGATATGAGTTGAACTGAGTTCTCTGTACTGGTGTGTGGACTAATTAGCTATTGTATTCCTTGTGTGTGTGTGTAAATTCATAAGCTGATATATATTCATAAATATATTTATATAATCATAAGTTTCCTGGTTGTGTTTCTCTACAGAACCCTAACATAACCCCTTCTCCAAAACCATAACCCAAAACATTCCTAATATATAAATAACTATTGAAAGCCTGTATGTCAGAGAGACTTTGCAATGAGACCGAATTCAAACTCGGAACTTCATGTTCACATCATCTTTTCACACCAGCCTGTCTCCTGGGAGCCCTTACCCTTAGGCTATCCACTGTTCCAAGAACACGTTTTCCTACTTACTTCTTCACTTTTTACTCAACCCAGCTCACTCTCCTCCCACTCATTTCTCAATCCACCTCTTCCCATAGCCTCTCACTCTACTCAGATTTAGCAAAACCCAGAAACAAAACCAGTATAGAATTTGTAGTTCCTTCTAGAATTTTAAAAATCATTTTGTTAGGGGCTCATATAACTCTTATCACAATCCATACATACATCAATTGTGTAAAGCACATTTATACATTCATTGCCCTCATCCTTCCCTCCTAAAATTTTTGTGTTTCCTTTGCTGTCTCCCATGCAAGGTATAAGTATAAAGATTTCCCTCATTAATAATGATAGAAATTGTATCTCCATCCCTAGAAAATAGAACATTTCAGAAAACAGCTAAATTTGAAAAACCTCAAGTTTTCTGTTATTGCAGTAGGGGAAAATGAATACTAGTTAGTAATTCAGCCGCATATGACGTGTTCCAAAAGTAACACTTGCTCTGTCACATTCACCCTCCAGGCAATGTTGAAGCTGTTTCCTCAACCTCACACTTCACCACCTTTCTTCCCCTCCTAACCAATCTCCAGCAGGACACTCTTCTTGCTTCTTCCTTCAGCCAGCCACCATCCTGCTAACTCCAAAGGTCTGCCTCTGCCTCCATGACTGAGCACCTCATGCTGCCTTTTGCCCCCACTCGTGATCCAAACCTTAGTTTTTGCTTCATTTTTAATCAGCTGCTGATGAACCAGGTTTCTTGCTGTGTGCCCACTAGGTTCTACATGACCAGAAAGAAGTATGTGTTGTCCTGACAAAGAGCAATTTCATCCTAAGGCAAAAAGCTGGAACTTCAACAGGTATGTAAGTGGGTTAATAACTTTTATTTTATAGTGAAATCTATCAAGTCCTCAAAACAACAGTCTTAATTTGGTTGTAAGGGAACCTAACGATTCTGAAAACAATTTTTTTCCTCTTTCAGAAAGGGCACTTTTACAAACTGGTTTCACAATTCAGTTCTTTGAAAACAAAAGGATTCCCCCTTTTAACTAGAGGGGGAAACATACATCAAATCCATCACCCTTGAGCTGTTTCCAACTCATGGCAACTCTGTATGTTTCCAATTAGAATTGGGCTTCACCGGATTTTCAATGGCTATATCCTACAGAAGTCAGGCTTAGGTAAAAACAACAACAACAAAGTATCAAAGTTGTCAGGGATTAAATTGTACTTGGATCTACAATCCAACTTCATTGAAGCAGCAGTGAAGGCATCAAATGATGCATTGTATCGGGACAATCTGCCGCAAAAGACGTGTAGCAGAAATGTCACTCGGAGGACTAGGGTGTACCTGACCCAATTCGTGGTATTTTCAAAGGTCTCACATGCAGGCAATGAATAAAGAAGAGCAGGGAATAATTGACACATTTGAATTCTACTGATCTATAAATATCTTTTAGCTGCTAAAAGAACTAACAATTCTGTCTTGGAAGGAGTGCAGCCAGAGTGTTCTAGGAGCGGGGATGACAAGACTTCATCACATGTACTGTGGACATGTTGCCATATCTGTTCCAAGCATTGAGAGCAGACATAGACAGTAAAGGATGTGCCAAGCATCGAGGGCAGATATACACAGTACGGGATGTTCCAAGCATCGAGAGCAGACATAGACAGTAAAGGATGCAGCTCTCTCAGTGGGGCCTGAATTCATGTCACAAAAAGCAGAAAGACGGTAGCTAAAGAGAACTGCAGTAAGATTTCTAGATCCCAATTTTTCTATCATTCTTTTCATTGTGCTGAAAATATACAGAACAAAACATTTACCAAGCATTGACTTTCTTAAAAGGGAAATGCTCCTTCTAGAATGGACAGGCGGGCAGAGGAAACAGAACAGCTACCTGTTCCGAGAGAGGAGCTGGGGAGGTACAGGGAAGGGTAGAGAAGCCATCGCAACGGGCAGGTGGGGTTTCCCTTTCCCTGGGGCAGTCCTGCGTTGGGCATGTGTTGCTGACTTCAGAAAAGAGACATTGGGTTCCAGCACCCCGGACATTGGGGTACAGCATTGTGGACACAAGAGAAGCTAACCGTAGGACTCGGTGACTTTCCAAAGGGCTTCACCAGGAAGAAAAGACCAGGTTGGAAGAAACGGGACTTGTGCTGCTTAAAAGGCAGCATGTGTCACTCACTACCAAGGAGTCAATTCCAGCTCACAGGGACCCTGCAGGACAAAGGAGAACTGCCCCTGTGGATTTCTGAGACAAACTCTTCTCAGAAGTAGAAAGCCTCATCTTACTCTTGCTGAGCAGCTGGTGGTTTCGAACTGCTGACCTTGCAATGAGCAGTGCAGTGCATAACCTGCTTGTGTTAGACAGGGTTCTCTAGAGAGATAAAACCAGATCGCTGATAATTTTATAGATAGATAGATATAAAAATAGATATATAACACAAGAAATGAACAGTTAAATTATAAACAGATAATACAAGAAATGAATAGTTAAGTTATAAACATTGATATATAATATAAGAAATGAACAGTTAAATTATAAAGCAGTACAAATGGCTCAGTGCGACTCACTCCCGTGAGAGAGTTGTGAGACACTGGCAGTCCTTCAAGTCTTGAGGGTCGTCAGGTAGTCCTCTGTAGAAAGAGAGAGCTAAGCTATCCCAGCATAGGCAGCAAACAGCAAGGCAGGTCACCAACCGTCAGCCAGGTCACCAACTGTCAGTTCTCAGCTCCGGAGATGTAAATTTCAATCCTGTGGTCTTAAAGGGACCTCAACTTACAACGACACAGTCCACAGGCTAGGCGTCCCACAGGTAGTGTACCCTTTAAATTGAGGCATAGAACAAGCAAGACAGCACACACTGGTCCAATGATTAAAGAGCGAGAGACAAGAAAGGCGAGGCTCACCGAGCCATTTATCTCTCCGCCCTTCAATGAATCCCACGTGTGTTTATCGGACCAGAGCTGCTTTAAAAGGTAGCACATAACATAATGAAATCATTAAAGTTGGAAGCAACCTTGAAGATTTGTTGATTCCAATTCTCTCATTTTACTGATAAAAAGACTGAGACCCAGAGAGTTGTAGCGACATGCCTGGGTCACATCTATATGTCCTGTGAATGGAAGAATAGAACCAATTCTCTTAGCAATGGTCCTACACTCTTCCCAGTATCTCACACTGCAGAATAATACATTACTGCAGTAGTGGGGAATGAGGGGACTCTTGCTTAGATATCAAAAGTGCCTTTCAGTAATCCTGTAGGTCTGAATGGTACTGCTCCATTGGGTTCTGTGACTGTGATATTTCTATGGAAGCAGACTGTACAGCTTTCTCCCATGAGAGGGGATGATGGGGTTGAACTGCCAATCATAGGGTTGGCAGCTGAACATTTAACAACTGTGTCACCATGGCTTCTTGAAACAATACATGGCTTATTTATAGGTCATAGGAGCCCTTTGTTTGGAATCCAGACACAAAGCAGAGCATCATTACCAACTTGTGGAGAGTTTTACTCTGTCTGACAAGGCATGAGTTCTAATTCAGGAGGTGCTACCAATACTTCTGGTTTTCTGTAAGCCTCGTTTCAGATGTGTGGCACTTTAGCTGAGCAGAAAGGAAAGGTGAATGACACCGAAAGAAGAGAAAAAACCCACACGTGAGTAAGTACATTTAAAAACTGCCACCTCATGGAAGAAGCAAACTAGCCTGTGTGATCACGAGATATCAATGGGATCAGGTATTAGGCATCAGAAAACCCCAAAACAATCATGTCGATGTGAACGAGGGGGCCTGAAGTGGAGACCTAAAGCCAACCTGTAGACAATGGGCATCCCATCAAAGAAGGACCACAGGAAGGGCCAGCCAGGATGCAGTATAGCACTGACAAAATACACAACATCCCTTTAGTTTTTGTTTCTTTTAAAAAATCATATTATTAGGGGCTCATACAACTCTTATCACAATCCATGCATACATCAATTGTGTAAAACACATCTGTACATTCATTGCCCTCATCATTCTCAAAACATTTGCTCTCCACTTAAGCCCCTGACATCAGGTCCTCATTCTCCCCCACTCCCCACTCCCACTTCCCTCATGAGCCCTTGATAATTTATAAATTATTGTCATATCTTCCCCTGTACGATGTCTCCTTCACCCACTTTTCTGTTGTCTGTCCCCCAGGGAGGAGGTCACATGTAGATCCTTGTAATCGGTTCCCTCTTTCCAGCCCACCCTCCCTATGTCCTCCCAGTATTACCACTCACACCACTGATCCTGAGGGGATCATCCACCCTGGATTCACTGTGTTTCCAGTTCCCATGTGTACCAGTGCACATCCTCTGGTCTAGCCAGAATTTCAAGGTAGGATTCAGATCATGATGGGGAGGAGGGGGGAGCGGGGGGAAAACATTTAGGAACTAGAGGAAAGTTGCATTTTTCATCACTGCTACATTGCACCCTGACTGGCTCATCTCCTCCAGTAGACCCTTCTGTCAAAGGATGTCCAGTGGCCTACAAATGGGCTTTGATTTTCCACTCCGCACTCCCCGCCTCATTCACTATGGTAAGATTTTTTGTTCTGATGATGTTTGATACCTGATCCCTTTGACACCTTGTGATCCCACAGGCTGGTGGGCTTCTTCCGTGTGGGCTTTGTTGCTTCTGTGCCAGATGGCCCTTGTTTACCTTCAAGCCTTTAATACCCCAGACACTCTATCTTTGGATAGCTGGGCACCATCAGCTTTCTTCACATTTGATTGTTCACCCTCTTTGTCTTCAGCGGTTGTGTTGGGAAGGTGAGCATCATAGAATGCTAATTTAATAGAAGAAAGTATTCTTGCATTGAGGGAGTACTTGAGTGGAGGCCCAAATGTCCTCCTGCTACCTTAATACTAAACCTATAAATATATGCACATAGATCTATTTCCCCATCCTCATATATAAATATATTTGCATATGTACATGTCTTTATCTAGACCTCTATAAATGCCCTTTGCCTCCCAGTTCTTTCCTCTATTTCCTTTTACTTTCCTCCTGTCCCACTATCATGCTCAGTCTCCACCAGGGTTTCAGCAATTCCTCTTGGTGATATTACCTTTGATCATGCCTAACCAGGTCTTCCACACCCTCCTCACCACCGATTTGGATCACTTGTTGTTCCCTTGTCCTGGGTTTATTAACACCACTACCTTTCCCCCCACCTCCCCCTCTCCCATGTCCCCCGGAACTGTCGGTCCCATTGTTTTCTCCTCCAATTGTTCATCCAGCCTATCTTATTTAGACAGATCTGTGGAGATAATAACATGCACAAAAACAATACAGAGAAAAACCAAGCAACAATGTACAACAAAGCAACAACAAACCAATGACAATAAAAAATCAAAACCAACAACACAACAAGAAAGAAGCGCTTGTAGTTAGTTCAAGGATTGCTTGTTGGCCTTTAGGAGTATTTTCCAGTCCAGTCTGTTGGGGCACCATGCCCTGGCCTCAAAGTCCACTTTCAGCCTTCCCTGGGGACCTCACTGTTCCATTCCCTTGCTGTTCTGTTACACCCCCTTAATGTTAGCCTTGGTGTAGTGGGATCCTATCGGGTACAATTCCCACACTGTGTCTCTGGTGTTGTCCCCTATAGGGCTATGGGTCAGTGAGGGGCTTCATGTCTCATAGTGGGGCCGGCCGTGTGGTCCTCTCTGTGGACTGGCTGCTCTAATTGGGAACATCGTCCTCACGTCCTGGTGGCCCAGGATGTGCTCTACTCTCTCCTCCTCCCCCTTCATTTGCTTCCGTGTGCTCAGATCATATATCTCCACAGGAAAAGAGAGACCAGACTTCAATCCAGGGCTCCAAGATGTGAATGCAACATGCCGGCATGGAGTAGGAAACCAGTGGAGCGGTCTGGGGGGCCGGCCCCTTTAGTTCTTTAATGCTTTTTCCGCCCCCTGTGCTCCCACCCCACTATCATGACACCAGTTCTATCTTACAAACTCGGCTAGACCAGAGAATGTGCACTGGTACAGATAAGAACTCTCGACACACAGAATCCAGGACAGATACACCCCTCAGGAACAGTAATGGGACTAGCAACACCATGAGAGTAGGGAGAAAGTGAGGGGAGAAAAGGGAGAAAGGGGGAACCTATTAGAATGATCAACGTATACTCCCGCCCCCGGGGATCAACTACAGAAACGTGGGTGATATACGATATGAAAATAATAACCATAATTTATCAGGGTTAATGAGAGTGGGAGGGTGGGAGAGGGAAGAAAAAAAGAGAAGCTGATACCAAGTGCTCGAGTAGAAAAACAATATTTTGAAAATGATGATGGCAACATATGTACAAATATGCTTGATACAATTGATGCGATGCATGGATTGTTATGAGCCGTAAGAGCCTCCGATAAAATGATTTTTTTAAGTTAAAAAAATTAAAACTGCTACCTGAAACATTTCCATGCAAGTACAATTTGCTGACAATCATCCAACAACTGTTGCAGCAGCACATGGACCGGGAGCTGCCCGAGGGCCAGGCTGGATTCCGAAGAGGATGTGGAGTAAGGGATATCTTTGCTAATGTCAGATGGATCTTGGCTGAAAGCTGAGAATACCCAAAATAGGTTTACTTTTTCTTTTTTTTTGACTGTGCCAAGGTATCCAACTATGTGGATCATAAGAAATGATGAGAATAATCACTTCATTGTGCTGATGTAGAACTTGAGCACGGATCGAGAAGCAGTTCTGGGAACAGAGCATTAGCACTCTGCATGGTTTAAGGTCAGGAAATGTGTGTGTCGGGGTTGTATCCTCTCGCCATACCTCGTCAATCTGTTTCCTCAGATGTAAAACACTATGATATCCACGGTCCTGCAATACCTCTAATGATCATCTATATGGATATGTAGTTAGACACACAGTTGAACAGGTGACAAAGAGAGAGATCAGCATTTTACTTGCTTTGATATAACACAAAATTTCAAAGACTAAAATTTTTAAAATGTGACATGCAACCTTTAGTGAGGACCCCTAGAACACCTTGTTGCATTTCGTTTAAAAGACAGTCACGGTGGACTGAGAATCAGTAACAGCTCGCTTTCAAAGACCACGATGCTCAATAAAGGGTTCAACGGTATTGGGCAGGCCCTCATTTACTAGCTGTCTTGGGTGCCTTTTGCAGCCAAAGCCACAATTCAGTTATTTTAATGTCAAGAGAAGCACCTGGGGAGTGACTGCTTTTTCTCAGAAGTAAACCACAAAAACAACAACAGAACCCCCTGCTTTTATTTATTTATTTTTTTCGATTGGTAAAAGTTGTAAAGAGTTTGTAATTCCCAGAGCTAAAAGCTACACTACACAGGAAGTGATGAATTTGTGGTTCTGTATTCGTAAATTGACTAACAGCAAGCAAGCAAAAAAAAAAGAATGAACTTCATACACGCATAGACAGACAAATATCAAACTTCTACTTTGGCTTCTTTCTAAACAATTGCTTTCATGTGTTCTAATGTGTTCCTTTAAAAACAAAAAGCAAGCGAGTTGTAAAGTTGGTTGGCATCTGTGTGTAGACCATGGCTGAGCAGTATTTTGAAAAAGCCTGCGTTAAAAAAAGAAAAAAAAATTTTTTTGTACTGATGTCCAAAATACTCAGTTTTCCTTACTCGGGCCGGAACGTTTCACAAACCAATCAAATGGGTCTGCTGAGAGTTGAATCTGTCTGTCTCACTCATGAAGACACGTGTCCCGGGGCAAGCCTGCATTTCTGAGGCTCTCTAGGTACGTGCATTTGAAGAGTTGGTGTTGGCGATTCTGTCGGGCTGGTATTCCTGTGCTTATAAACCCATGATGGAAAAAAGTCAGTGTTTTTACTGTGACAATACATTAGTTTAGAAAGTTTCCAGTGGAATCTTAAACACACACACATATTTTTTAATATGGCCATTAACCATGACCGTATACAATTTGTTATCTACAGATAAGCTTTTGCTTTGCTGACCTGCTAAACATTTGGCCAAATTTTTCATAAAATAAACTATATTAGACTTATTTAAAAGAAAAACTAATGTTCTGAGTCAAAACAAGATTTCTAAAACTCTGGAAGGTGATGCGGTTCATGAAATCAGCCACTAAATAAATGAAATGTTTCTATAAGTTCTATATGTGAGAACATTATGATCAAAAAGTATCCTCTGTATGTAAGTAACTACTTTTCTCATTCCTCTGATTGTTTATGTTGCAGATTCTAAAATAGCATGACTCTCAATTTTAAAATTTTTGTATAGTGGTAGCCCATTGGCTGCTAACCATAAAGTCAGCAGTTCAAAACCACCAGGGGCTCCAGGGGACAAAGACAGGGGCTTTCTTCTCTCCTAAAGAACTGCAGTGTTGGAAAATTACAGGGGCAGTTCACTGTCCTCTCAAGTCGCCATGAATCGGCACCCACTTGATGGCAGTGAGTTTGATTAGGTTTATTAGATTTAACAAATTTATAAAATAAAGATTAGAAAAGCCAGTAAGATTTGAGCTATGAGTTATAAAATGACAGTAAGATTTCCTGCTAAGCTTCTTGTCCAGAAGCAAACTGAAGTTTTCATGTAATGGAGCTACTATTGGTGTTATTTAGACAAATATAGACAATTCAGTGCCCATGGAGAGCAGCAGTCATGAGGTCAAAAGATGAGTTGTATTAGCTATGTCTGCTACACAAGACCTCTTGAGAGCAAAGACATTACATTGAGGACTGAGGTGCACTTGACCTCATGATACGTATTGTTCTCAGTCTTATATGTCATTTTCAAATATTTAGTCTAATATGATTAATATTTATTTTTGGTTTATAACTTTCTTGTAAATTGGGATAACTCATATGTGAACCATTTAACCCTAAATGTTATCTTTTCTAAACTTTGAGTCTTAAAAAGCACGTGAAAACAAAAACTGGTGCCTGAAAGCCATTTTGAATTTAAATGAAAGTCCACAAAAGCCAGTAGATCATTTTGCTCTCTCAGGACTGCCTCAGACAAAAGAATTCTGTGTATTTAAATAAACAGGCTCCAGAAAAAGAAAATCAGACTCGTCATTTGATCTAGGGCAGATCATGCTATCATTTAATCTGGTCTCCCAAACCATGCCATAATGTGCCTACTTAATGTTTATAATCAACGTACCTCTCCCTATTTGCATATCTGAAAACCAATTCTTCCTAGGCTTCCTCTCAGGAGTCAGTGTCTCATTTGAGAAGGACAGTGAGAAAGACCAAAGCCTTTCCTGCCCTGCACATCATCCCAGTCACCCTCAATCACTCAGCACGCTGCACATTGAATTTCCACGTAAGTCCATGACCAAAGGAGAGAGGAGCTAAGTCTGTTTCTGAGAAAGTGATTTCATGTCTGTGGGTAACTACACTAGAGAAGGGCAACTTGCCCATCGAAAAACCCCTAACATTACTAGTGTGGACCCCCAATGAATGATCTGCCCTGTATCCCCTTACTAATTATGCATTTCTGACTAAATTTGTTTTCTGCTTTTCAGTGATCCCAACCTTGTACTCTAGGCTGCCTGGATTTTAGACTTTTTTTCTTTTGAAGGTATACAACCTCCTCACAAGTCCCATCATTTTGGAAACTTAAATGAATCGGTCTTTGCCTTAAACATACCTGTTGCAGATGAAAAAAGAACTGAACTTCTCTTTTGGAGTTTTAAGCTGAACCACCCTAGTGTGAGAAGATGCAGAGGACTGCTATCCCAAGCTCATAGACTCTGAGATCATTAGATTCTAGCTCAAATTATATTGCTTTGAAGTTACCCAATAATCGACAATTTAAGACTGCCATAGATGCATTGTTTTCATGCTGTCTTTGATGTGCCTTAGCTCTGAGACAAATTTGCCTTAAGGCCTTATATCTAACCCTACTTTTCATTACACAGTGTTCTGTCACTTAAGTTCTTTAAGCTGCATAAGCATATGTTCTATGTAGTTTTGTTTAAAAGGCTTTCACACACTTTATGCCTTTTGTATTATTTCAAAGTTCTATACCATTAGCTAGATTTAGGATAGTATTATTAGAAATATCAAAAGTCCCCTGGAGGTTATTTACAATATTCCACAAGCTGATAATACTGCCTTTAAATTAGGCTGCACACATATAATATACACATATGAATGTCTTAATTTGTAGATTTATAATATAGATAAATACACATACTATATATATACCTTAGATACATAGATTTTAGTTCATGCTTAATCTAAGCCTAAATCTAAAGACCATTAGTTCTTATAATTTGGTCCTGTTTGATATTCAGTGTCTGAAAAAGATCACTGAAAATATCAGATTATGTCTGGCTATCAGAGAGTGGAGTATTTAGAGCCTTGACAGCCTATCTCAACAAGCAGCCATCTAAATGAGGCGTCAGCCAAGTCCACAGAGAAAAAGCACATCTGCCTGTGGGGGTCAAAGAATTATTAATATTACAAGCCATCATCCAGAAGAATGAAATTTGAGTTGAAATTCTGAGCACGTTGGCAGGCTCTGGCTGTGGGGCACAAATGCACTTGCAGAGTCCCCACAGAAATGAGCACCACTTGCCTTTCAGTATGCTGGGCTGCAGTGCTTTGTGTGTTGCTGTGATGTTGGAGATTATGTCGCCAATATTTCCAATACCAGCGAGGTCACCCCAAATGAACAGAGTACAGTAGAGCTTCCAGACTAAGAACAGACTGTGAAGAGGAAATAGGCTGTCACTTCTGAGGAATTAGCCACGGAAAACCCTATAGACAGAAGAGAAACTTTGTCAGCTTCTGTAAACCTCATTAAAAGAAGCAGCACACTGTCAGAGGCAGTGCCGGAAGATCGGCCCTCAGGTTGGAAGGTGCGCAAAACCTGGCTGAGGAAAGCTACTTTCTCAAAGCAGAGTGGACCACAGGACATGGGGGGAGTAAAGCCTGTGGGGGTGAAGGATTCTGGACCTTCTTTTACTGACCTGACACTCCTCAAAATGAGAAGAAACAGCAGGAAATATCAATTAATACTTGGAACTTGGAATGCACGAAGTATGACTCTACGAAAATTGAAAGTTGTAAGAAATAAAATGAAGCGCATAAAGATCGAACTGGTCTGGGCCACTTTGCATCAGAAAATCATATGGCTTACTATGCTGGGAACGAAACGACCACGAGGCATGGCATTGCATTCCTCATCAAAACTTCAAGATCTACTTGCGGTGCAATGCTGTCTGTGATAGGATTACAGCCATTCACATGCAAAGAAATCCAATCAATACAACTACTATTCAATTTTTATCACCAAACACCAAAGCTAGTGGTTAAGAAACTTAAGAATTCTAGCAACGTCTTCAGTCTGAAACTGATCTACTGTTAGTCAAACACTGAAAATTTAACATAGTTTAGGATTTGGTCCGTTGAGATTTACTGTTCAAAAGGACGCATGATGTAAGGGTACCCTTCCTTGTAGTTAAAAACAATTTCTTTTTTTGGCAAGGATGCTCTAAAATTTTTATTAAAAACCAGCCATTTAAATAAGCATGGAAGCTGAACCCTTAGAGAGTGACTGCCCAGCCCCTAGAGCAGTAGTTCTCAACCTATGGGTTGTGACACCTTTGGGGGTGGAATGACCCTTTCACAGGGGCTGCCTGATTCATAACAGTAGCAAAATTACAGTTATGAAGTAGCAATGAAAATAATTTTATGGTTGGGGGGGGCGGTCACCACGACGTGAGGAAGTGTATGAAAGGGTCGCAGCATTAGGAAGGTTGAGAACCTCTGCTCTAGAATAATGAAGATGTCATTATTGTAGACAATTTTCTATGAACTTTGCTCGCTTTGTTTCACTGTTTGAAAGTCCTCTGATCTTTGTAAACCCTGTTCATTACCCCTGCCCCCAACTTACCACAAAGTTTGGAGTATATATAACTTTTAGGATGTCACTGACTCTTGAAACCGTTTAGATGTAGAAACCCCACTGTTTCCTTTTGTCAGTGCTTACAGGAATTTACTTAGAATTTCTTGAATCAACCTGGCCTCTGTCTTTGACTACAACAATGACAGGCACTCTGGACCTCTTGTGTGCTAGCAACACGTATCAGGTACCAGTAGCCATGGAGCCAATCCTGACTCCTGGCAAACACACTTCTATCAGCGTGGAACGATGCTCCACAGGTTTCTCACGGCTTTGACTTGGAAAGCAAATCACAGATCGCTATTTGAAACTGACTCCTCTGCAAGCCATACTTGTAGTTTCGCTCCTAAGTTATAATCGTCAAGACTGAGGCCATTGGCCATCATGACAGTAGCTTTACCAGCTGTAGGGACACACATAAACGCATCAAAAATGGTCACCGAGGCAATCCTTCTGGGTCTTGGGCGCGCTTGAAAGGTACTCTGCCAACACAGATGACCAGGGCCCCGCAGCAAAGCCAAAGGCACAATAAATGTTTTCTGTTCCCTCCTTCTCATCTGAGCTTCAGGAGGCTCCTGGGCATGTTCGCCTCCTAATGTGGACGGCTGCAGTAGTCCCCCAGCTACCCACCAGTATGAAAGAGCGAGCCCCAGCATGGCGTCCTGTAGGGAAAACTTCCCCCTGCTCTCTGGAAGAAGCAATACAGCTAGATCATCCTCAAACTAGAATAAAATAATGCCTCAGATCGGCTTCAGGCCCCTTGTTCAGTCTCTCAGCACCTGGGTATAGACAATCTCCTCCTCTCGGGTTTGAGTAGATCACACACCAACCAGCTTTAGAATGAGTGGCATCGGGTCTGATCACAGTTTCTTTCCTCTGTCATCTCTTCACTGCCCGAAGGAGATACCCAGGGGGTGCAGACACGCTTATTTCCCCCAGAGACATTTTGATTGGCATCATTGTGGCAGGTGATGATTCTCTGGGAAGCAATGCTAAAGCCTCTGGCCACATGTAGCCTCAATGGGGGATTACTTGGTTCTTAAATCATGCTGTCTTACCTTGTCATCTTGTCCTGTCTCCACACTAATGCTTCCCAGAGGGAGGAAGCAGAGCTTCCTCAGTCCCCAGAGCTGTATTTCTCCCATGGATTCTGGCTTTCTGTGATAAGGATGACTGCCTTCCACGCCTGGTCCCATTATGTGTTTCTTGGAATTTTTAGACATTTGAGGTGGACGTCATTAATAGGGGGGAAAAACTTCAGCTATTTTAATGCCCCAACCCCTACTTTCAAATTTCTCTAAGCCTGTTGAAAATGAGCACGTTTTCTTAGAAGTAAATGCTTTCTCTTGCCCTCTTTACAAAAACTAAAGATCAGAAGAGCTCTTTCCAGAGTTAAATATGCAGTAATCATGATTTGAAGGCCCTGGAACTGCGTCAGGTACAAACCAGACATTCCTGCTTCAACCCAAATGCAGACCTTTGCTCCATTCCCGGAGCTAAACTGGAAACAATACTGTTTATCACCGCCAACGAGAGGCTAGGGAGTTGGATGCAAATATCTTTCTTTGTTGGCCAAATGCTGCCAGCTCATTCTTGGAATCATGTAAATGTAGTTTTACATGGTGTGGACATATGACTAGGACTGTGTTAGACAGGGAAATATGACTGAGGGAAATAGACTGAGGGAAATATATATGTGTGTTAGACAGGGTTCTCTGGAGAGACAAAACCAGATTGGTAATAATTTTATATATATTTATATTTATACAGATAGATAGCTATATAACATAAGAAATAAACAGTTAATTAATCTATAAAGCAGTACAAATGGCAACTCACCCTGTGAGACAGTTGTGAGACACTGGCAGTCCTTCAAGTCTTGAGGGTCGCCAGTTAGTCCTCTGTAGAGCAATTCAGGCTATCTGGCCACAGGCAGCAAACAGCAAGGCAGGTCACCAATAGTCAGCCAGATGACAGGGTCCGACAGTTCCCAGCTCAAGAGATGTAAATTCCAATAGTGTGGCGAAGCAGGTCTTGAAGGAACCTCAAGTTACAGCGACACAGTCCACGGGTTAGGTGTCCCACAGGTAGTGTAGCTTGCAAATTGAGTCAAAGAACAAGTAAGGCAGCTGCACACTGGTCCGATCATCAAAGAGCAAGAGACAAGAAAGGAAAGGCTGCGGGGTGGGGTGCAAAAAAAGAGTAAAGAAAAGAAAGGCGAGGCTCACCGAGCCATTTATCTGTCTGCCTTTCGATTAATCCCACATGTGTTTATCGGCCAGGTTGGCGCATACCTCCAGGACTATATTCCCTAACTTATAACAGAGGGAATTGGGAAAGCTAGTATTCCATGGTAGGAAAGCCACCACTTTGGTATGTTAGCAATAAAGTCCAATCACTTTATCCTGCTTTAAATAATATTCCTACCGATTCTTCACTAACAGCTACACTGCCTTAAAGTGAGCACATGGTATCTTCTACCTCCCTGTGGGAGCCGACCTTCTTGTTATCTCCTCCCACCTTGCGGCACCCATCTCCCCTCATATTTCCCCCAATGCAGGTATTAGGTTTCCTCACCTGTGAGTTCAGAGAGTTTACTGTGGTTACCACCCACCTTGTGACGTATGTAACTACTGAATATGCATGTCTTATGGCTACCTACAAATATCCCAAGACAGTAACCACCCACTCTCTCTACGCGGACTGGCTGCTGAATCATGGAGCTACGCATGTTACCATGAAAAATGTCTGACTCCTTTATCTCACGTGCTCTCCTATCCTGCCTATGCTCTATGACTTTAATCTTTATATATTAAAGCCGTACACTTGCACCTACTGACCCTGCAGTTGTCAGAGGCTGGTTTACTCTGACACACTGTAGGCCCCCAAAGGCATAACAGAAAAGATCGTCAGAGGAATCGGTGGGTGGAAGCAGGGTCCGGTGGCCAGGAGTGGATTTCCTGATGTTTTCGTCATGGGACCTACTCATCTCCTCTGAATCGAGGGTTAAGCTCACAATGTGGACAAGAACTCAGCAACATAGTTGTTTTGCAAAAATATTATTTCTTTTCTCTCCTCAACTCAGCCACGGTGGGGGACTTCCTCAATAACCACCCGTGCCCGCAATAACTGATCATGGGACTCACTGATGAGGTTTGATAGACGTCTGATGTTCTAGTTCTACTGCAAACAAATCACATCCAAATCTCTGGAGGTGGACCCCAGGACGCTCTTTCCATAAGCCTTAGTATGTGATTCTTATAAGTACTGTGCACTAACCGATTGCGCAACTGGGGCACCTAGTATGTGATTCTAATGCACCGTCTAACTTACAAATGAGTAACAGTTTTCCCAACCCACTTGGCATGGCTGGTGTGGGAACAGGTGCATGCCTCCATTACAGTCTAGGAGGAAGGTCTGATGGAACCTCTAGCAAAGAAGGAACCCCCTTTTTCATCTAGATGCGCCTGCCAGAGTTGACTCGCAGAGAACATTGCAGTTTGAAGAATCACCACGGTATAAAGCCAGAGCCTGTTGGGTGGTGTGTAGAATTTGACCTACCACTGGGTTTCTCATGTGGGTGGTAATATATCACCTTAAGAGCCCCAGTGTTGTAGTGGGCTACACTTTGAACCACTAATCGTAAGGTCAGCTGTTCAAAAACACCACCTCCTCCCCTCTGACACCGCCCCCCGCCCCCCACCCACTACACACACAGAGCTCTCTACTCCATAAAGAGTTACAGTCAGAAACCCAGAGGGGCAGTTCAACTCTGTTCTACAGGGTTTGCTATGAGTTGGAGTCAACTTGATGGCAGTGAGATTATGCTTGAGGTGCTTTGTATTGGTGTGCTCCTTTGGTTATATGTAAAGAAAAGCATTATCACCAGTTCTTTGGGGGTTCCTTCTGCCCCTCGGGAAGAACCTAGGGGACAAGTTTCTGGTGCAGGCATTTCAGGTTCTAGCTGTGTGACCTCATGCTGAGGACTTGCTCTTATTTAATCTGCCCGCCGTCTGCAATGCGGGGGAAGCACAGCGCAGCCACTCTCTAGGTTGCAGAGGGCGTGTGAAAGCCCTTTGGATAAAGAGCCTATTACAGGCAGCGTGGCACCGGAGTCAGGCTCCCAAGGCACCCTCCTTTGGAAAACCAAAGTGTTTTCCTCTGTGTGCAAGCCAACCATGTTGACTAACCGGGGGGTTTCAGGCCATGAAAGTGGGCCCTGCATGTAAATCTCTGCAAGCCCGCTGTGAGACAGGTGTTTTCAGGAGGGGATGCTCAGCGGGGTCGAGTGCGGTGCAGCTGGGGTTGGGCCACTCAGTGTGGCACGGATGGAGCAGTTAGGGACATGCGCAGAATGCACGGCAGGTGCAGGCACTTTGGAAATAGAAAGAGTGCGGTCTTGTGGTAAAGAGGCCCTGTCTGTCGTTGGCATCAACAAACAAACAAACTAAAAATCTCAGCCTTGCTTCTATAGTTTCTGTCTGCGTGACCTCAGAAAGATTGCTTAAGCAGCGAACCTTGGTTTTCTCACATGTAAAATGGGGGTCAGCAAATCTACCCCCAGTGTGTTATGGGTAAAGCAAGAGACTCCTGTTGGTGTTCAAGCAAGTGCTTGCTATATTTACCTCACCAAGTGCACCCCATCCCGAGTCCCCTGACTGTAACGTGGAGCCTTTAGAGGGACAGCGACAGGCACTGAAATCAGAGCACGTGTGAATTGGTGCTCACAAGGTAGGGTAAGAGTGGGTCCACACTGTGCTCGTAGTTCAGAGCAGGGGTGGCGTGAACCAGGGGAAATGTCTTCCTGAACAGACCTGGAACCCACGCAGATATCGCATTAGATCATTCCTCTGATGCAGACAGAGCAGTGGTGGTCCCTTCCAGACCCGGCTCCTGGGTGGCGGGTCCAGGAGCTCCCTGGGGCCTGACATGTGGAGAAGCTTGGTTGGCTGACACTTTTAGAATCTCTTACTCATGTTTCTTAAAAATTAATAGTTCCTCTGAGGGACAGCGGTGAAAAAATAGAGAGCCTTCCAGGAATAGCTTACTCCATCCGAACACCTTGCAGGCTCTTTCACAAAACTCGCCGCAGGGAGAGAGAACTGACTCGTATTACTGCTCTGACTCATCTGTCCCCATCCAGCTGAGGGCCAGTGCCTTCTTTACTTCCCTGGGCGGTGTCAACTGCCCTCCTGCTTCAAGGTGACCCAGTCCACTGCCAGAGAGCCCATTCCAATGGAACGTTACCCTACATAGCATTTCTGAAATGGTCAATCTCAATGGGAGCACACAGTCTCATCTTTCTTCCCCTGAGCAGCTGGTGGATTTGAACTGGCCACCTTGTTGTTAGCAGCTCAGCATCTAAGCCACAACACCACCAGGTTTTCAGGAGTAAAAGAGAGCTTTTCCTCTAAAGGATATAGCGTGAAAATTCCTTGGTACGGCTGATTTTCCCTCTGAACTTTACTTACCTTGCAGATAGGTTTTGAATGATGCTTATTCCTCGGGCCTGGGAGAGACTATGCGGTTCTGAAGCCATTATCTGTGAAGTCTTATAAATGTAGCCTATAAACTCCTTCTCCAAGGAGCACATGCACCTTCCCCCCAACTCTCCAAGGCTGTGGCTGTGCACCCGCTAGTTATTTTGACTCACAGGCGTCCTACAGAACAGAACTTCCCCTAGGGCTTCCTGGCAGGTGAGCTTTATGGAAGCAGACCGGCTGGCAGGTGTGTCTCCCGCAAAGCCAGTGATGCCCAGGAAGCACCGACCTTCCAGTTACCAACAGCGTGTGAGCCAGGAGACCATCAGTGTTCCGGTAACGCTGCATTAGACAACATTACAAGTACAAACAACACTATTTATGGTAGGCTGTTTTATGCTGAGCACAATGGAGGTACTTAGCATATCTTTTTTAACAATTTATTAGGGGCTCATACAACTCTTATCACAGTCCATACATATACATACATCAATTGTATAAAGCACATCTGTACATTCTTTGCCATAATCATTTTCTTTTTTTTTCTCCTCTTTTCTTTTTTTACATTTTATTAGGGACTCATACAACTCTTATCACAATCCATACATATACATACATCAATTATATAAAGCACATCTGCACATTCCCTGCCTCAATCATTCTCAAAGCATTTGCTCTCCACTTAAGCCCTTTGCATCAGGTCCTCTTTTTTTTTCCCCTCCCTCCCCTCTCCCCCCTCCCTCATGTGCCCTTGGTAATTTATACATCGTTATTTTGTCATATCTTGCCCTATCCGGAGTCTCCCTTCCCCCCCTTCTCTGCTGTCCCTCTCCCAGGGAAGAGGTCACATGTGGATCCTTGTAATCAGTTCCCCCTTTCCAACCCACTCACCCTCCACTCTCCAAGCATCACCCCTCACACCCTTGGTCCTGAAGGGATCATCCACCCTGGATTCCCTGTGCCTCCAGCCCTCATATGTACCAGTGTACAGCCTCTGCTCTATCCAGCCCTGCAAGGTAGAATTCAGATCATGATAGTTGGGGGGAGGAAGCATCCAGGATCTGGGGGAAAGCTGTGGTCTTCACTGGTACTACCTCGCACCCTAATTAACCCATCTCCTCTCCTAAACCCCTCTATGAGGGGATCTCCATTGACCGACACTTGGGCCTTGGGTCTCCACTCTGCACTTCCCCCTTCATTTAATATGGTATATATATATATATATATATGTATATACACACACATACATACACATATATCTTTTTTTTTTGCATGATGCCTTATACCTGGTCCCTTGGCACCTCGTGATCGCACTGGCCGGTGTGCTTCTTCCATGTGGGCTTTTTTGCTTCTGAGCTAGATGGCCGCTTGTTCACCTTCAAGCCTTTAAGACCCCAGACACTATCTCTTTTGATAGCCAGGCACCATCAGCTTTCCCACATTTGCTTATGCACCCATTTGTCTTCAGCAATCCTATCATGGAGGTGTGCAGTCAATTATATGATTTTATCTTATGGTCAAGTTTCCCCTCTATTCTATAAGAGAGGTGTTCCAGGTTCCATTTAAGAGATTAAGAAAGGAAGCAGAAGTAGATATAGGAGAGTGGTCATAGGGGAGGGTGGCAGAAGCGAACTTCCGATCCAGTTTTATCTACGCGCATATACCTTACCCAGCATACGTAAGCTCTGCACTTCTCCTTCCGTTTGTCAGCGTAATTACTCACCAATCTGGCTGGGACATGAAACCCAGTCGCCTCACGGCTATGCACCCTTACCCCACATGTAAGCCCTCGCTTTCTGAGGGACTGCTCCTGCCCACAGCATCCTATCCAGCCAGTGGGGCCACTCTAATGCTGCACCTTGGGTGCCAAACCAAACCCACTGCCATGGAGCTGATTGCAACCCAGTGTCCCTGCACAGGGCTTCCAAGAATATACATCTTTGCCGGAGTAGACAAATCTGTCATTCTGCCACGGAAGCGGTGGTGGGTTTGAACATCTCCATTGCTGCCTGTGGCCCAATGTCTACCCCACACCACCACGAGCGCTCCTAAACTCCCTCTTTCATTGCCATTGAGTCAGCTTGCAGTCCAAGCAGATTACAAGTTGAGCTGCACTTTGAAACCACCAGCTGCTCTGTGGGAGAATGAGGTGTCCTATTCCCATAAAGAGTTCCATGCTCAGAAATCCATAGGGACGGTTCTGCTCAGTCCTATTGTGTCACTATGGGCGCCTTAAAGCATCCTAGTATCTCAAAGGCACCCCGTCCTTTTGCCTTCTGTCCTTCTTGGCCCTTCAGACGTGAACTTATCATCCCAAAGGAACACTGACCCGCTCATCTCACTCGCCTCCAGCAGGGCAGGAAAGGGCCATTGGGAAGACGTCTAGAGAGGATAAGGGAGCAAGTAGGGAAAGCACCTCAGCTCCCTCCATGCGCCTCACCTGCCCAGGCTGGAGAGGAGATGTGACTGCCTTGAGGCACTGCACCCACTTGAGCTTCCAGGGTCACATCCGGGACTTCTTTGTGAACTCTACTGTCAGCTTTAGTCCCAATGGGTAGTACCCTACACAGCAGGAATCATATCTCCTAGCAAGTTCACTGTCGGACTCTGATAGAAAAACGTACTATCTTTCCCCTCCAGGTGCTCAATAAATGGGAGGTGGTATGATATTGGCCTGTGTTCACTTTCTCTGGACGTTTCATTTGAGTCAGAAGAGCGTGTGTGTGCTGATGGTAAGACCATATCCTGGGATAAGGTGTGGCAGCAACAACAGTGTCTCCCTTCAGAGACCACATACAAGATATTAATAAAATGATCTTTCCCCATTAAAAATAAATTAAAATTGAATGTGCTTTATAAAAGGCCAGCCAAACCATATGTAAAATTCATGTTTGTTTACCATCATAGCTTACTATATATAGTTTTTCAATTTTTTTAAGTGAGCGAGTTTTTTGTACAAAAAATTAAATTCTGTTGGCATAACAGATGGTCTGAGAGAAGATAGTATTCTGGTGACACATCCAGCCAATTCCTCTACAATAGGGAGATTTTTTTTTTAATCTTAAAGTGAAATAGATACAGATGATATTCTTGGTACTCTGAGCGTCAAATAAAAGGATAAATAATTGGATTAAATATGGATTGGAAATGGAAACAGAATGAAAATAGTGATGGAGGACAGAGAAAGTGGTATCCACCCCACATCCAGCCAGCTTAAGACACAGAAGGCAATACACACAGGCAAAGAAAAGCCAACTTCATAGAATCCCTCTTAGAACAGAGACATCGCAGGAATAGATCCTGAGTGAGAGGATGTATGAAAGTAGAGTTGAATACAAGCTGGATCTTAGGGGGACATGCAGCAAAGTGGGTGAGAATCCTGCAGAGAGAGGAGGAGCCATTGGAGGAGGACATGACTAGTCAGGAGCAGAGAGCCTGGTCGGTTCATTGAAGGATCCACTTGAAGGGGAAGACTGTGGTGGTGACGCGAGAGCGTGATGCTGGCGCCCTGGTGCTTCTTCTGCTCACCACTCCCACCCCAGGCCCCTGCGGACACCTTCCCCCACCCCCACTACACACACAAATTAAATCTGGGTCAGAGCAGGATAATTGGCTGCTCCCACTCAGATATACACCAGGCCTACTTTCTCCTGCTTTTCCTCATTGGGGCTCCAGGGGGGGAACTGCCCTAGCCCTGCCAACTTGGTGGCTAGGGACGTCACCTCTGTCACTCCACCCCCCACCTGGTTCATTCAGGCTGCCTCCCTTTACCAGACAACACCCACTACACCAATTCTGAAGCAGATTGAGGCATGCCTGTGGCACCTGTAGGATTATAACAGATTGCAACCTCAAGGAACTCACGACTCAAGCCTGTGACCTCGACCTTCACAAGACATATCTGTGGGCAAGTGGACATCCCCTTACAGAAGGTGGGGAGAAGAGGAGATGAGCCAGCCAGGGTGTGATGTAGCAATGATGAAACATACAGCTTTCCCCTAGTTCCTAAATGCTTCCTGTCCCCCCATTATCATGATCCCAATTCTACCTTCCAACTCTGGCTAGACCAGAGGATGTACACTGATACAGATAGGAACTGGAAACACAGGGAATCCAGGACAGATGATCCCTTCAAGACCAGTGGTGGGAGTGGCGATACCGGGAGGGTGCAGGGAGGGTGGGATGGAAAGGAGGAACAAATCACAAGGATCTACATGTAACCTCCTCCCTGGGGGGTGGACAACAGACAAGTGAGTAAAGGGAGACAGTGTAAGATATTTTAAAAATAACAATAATTTATAAATTATCATGGGTTCATGAAGGAGAGGGAGCAGGGAGGGAGAGAAAAAAATGAGGAGTTTATACCAAGGGTTCAAGCAGAAAGCATATGTTTTGAAAATGATGATGGCAACAAATGTACAAATGTGCTTGACACAATCGATGGATGTATGGATTGTGATAAGAGTTGTATGATTCAATAAAAAAAAAAGAAGAAGTGAATGCACATGCAGACCACACACCAAGATCTTGGGCACATGTTCCTGTGGATCATATATCAGACAGTGTTGCTGCAATACCTTTTTGAATTTCCCTCACTTTTTCTTATTTTTCCCTTTTCCTTTTCTTCTTTTACTTTTACCTATTTTTTACCCTTCCTTTCCTTTTTTTAATTCTACACCATTTGATAGAAGCCCTGGTGATGTAGTGGTTACGTGTTGGGCTGTGGCCTGAGAGGTAAGTAGTTCAAACCCACTAGCTTCTCCAAAGGCCATGGGGCTTTCGAATTTCATGGAGAATTACTCTAGGAAACTCACAGGGCAGTTTGACCCTGTCTTATAGGATTGTTATGAGTCAGTATTGATTCAATGGCAGTGAGCTTGAGTGTACCATTTAATGGGATTAGCACATTGTTTTCCCACTAGTCAGTCATACCTACTACCTTACTCCCTACCCAACAGGCAAATGCCACTTCCTGCAATGACAACACCGGCCCACTCTGCCTCAGCTGCTCTTCATGAGCAGCAAGCAGGGGCCTGTGCCCAAACTTCCACCAGTTATTCCCCACACCTGGAGACAGGAGCAGAGTGACCCTGCGCTGCCAATCTAGGTAGCATGCCTACCCCCACCCAGACTTTAAACAAAGCAAATTAAAACAAAAAAATCAGGGTGTAAAAACAAAAGACATAACCAGACAAAATGTCGAAAATATCTTGGATGCAATAGCCAACTTCTAATCAAGTAATGAAGCAAGAGAAGCAAGTGACCAAAATAAAGAATAAGAAATTTCCTTGAGAAAGGGCAGGTAATATAACTACTTGATGAAGAAATCAAATGATAGTCATATAGAACCTTCCAAGATGGTTATGAGTCAGAACTGACTTGGCAGCACCTAAAAACAACACGACCACAAGAAAACCACAAGCAAAGGAGGACCCAGACGATGTTCTAGGACAATTAAAAAAGTAATGATAATACAAGAGCAGAATGATAAAATAAACAGACAGAAATGAAATAGAAATTAGAAATCCAGAAGATTAACACTAAAATTTCAGAGCTAGATAACACATTGGCAGAATAAAAGAGTACAATTAAATTACTTGAAGAATGTGGTAGTTACATAATCTGGTGTCAATTTGAGGATTCAGAGTGAAGGGGTGGAGTCCAGCCTGTCAATCAGGTAGTAGCTTGATGACCTCATTTGGAGGCGCTAAGGAGATAAATAGCTCACTGGAAGCGGGACACATGCTCACTCCCTGTGGAGAAGACACATGGAGAGAGGCTGATAGAGCCAGACCTCTGGAGCCGGAGGAGCCACATGGAGACCCCTGCCAGTGCTGAGATACTTACAATGCCACTGGATCCAGAAGACTAACCACCCATTGGCCTGTGATCTTCCTACATTCGGCATCACTGCATGTGTTTTGTGAGTCTGAAGAGGAACTTATAGATTGGTATCAGGCATATGGGCTGATACCGGACTTGAGGACTTGATCTGGACTGGGCTGGGATGCTTTCTCAATATTGAATTGCTAATGTATATAAAGCGCTCTCCTAGACACATACGAGAGTCTCCCTGGATTTGTTTCTCTAGTCTACTCAGACCGACACAAAGAACAACTCAACGAATTTTAGAAGACAAATTGCTTGAAAGTAATTTGTATCAGAAAAAGTGAGGAAAATCTAATAACTATGTGAGGCACCATTAAAAAGAACAATTTGTCTGCAATCAGAATTCCAGAGTAGGAGGAGCCGAAGCAAAAGGAACACTCAGAGGGAGAGAACACAGACATAATGGGTGAAGACCTGTTCTCAGAAAACATCTCTAAGACGGAAACCAAAAAGATATCCAACCAACTAGCTCAACACATTCCATACAGGACAGATCCCCAAAGAAAGTTACTAAAATACAGCAAAATTGAAATCAGATAAAGAAAGAACCTTGAGAGCTACCGGGGGGTGGGGAAAGGGCAGGGGAAATGTAATGTCACATGAAAAGGCAACCGGTAAGAATGAGCTCTGATTCCTCAGTAGAAGTCAATCAGGCAAGAAAGTAATGAGCTGGCTTGCATAAGACCTACACCAAAAAAATACTTACCAACCAAGAGGTAAAGCTCAGCAGGCAGGACTGGACACAGAAGGACAGATGGAAACTATAAACAGGGAGAAAACGCGAAGGGTGCCATTACATTGCAGAAACAGCAGTCAGTGTCACAAAACAAAATGTGTACGAATCGTTGAATGGAAAAACAAGTTGCTCTGCAAATTTGCGCTCAGATTCACTCGCGATAAAAAGTTATATAAATAGAAATAAAATCTTTTTACTCATCTTGCTCTTTGGGTCAGAATAAAGCCAGCCAGTGCCTTTCTATTTGGTGTGACTTGTCACACACTTCCTCCCTCCACCCCCCGGGTGTGAGGGGGGTGCTCCTCACATTTTTAGAATGAAGGTAAGCACTTTCATTGGGCGGACCAAGACATAATTGAATAACAACTTCTGCAAACATAATTTTTTTCCCAAAGGAGTTATTTCCCAAAACCCAAGGTCCTGTCATACCCTCTAGACTCTTGGGCAGTGCCCATGAACTGTCTGTGACCATGTTCTGGAAATCCCAGAGTGAGGAGTGTTCTTACTAAGGCTTGTGCATTGGGAAGATGATCAGGACAGAAGATGACATCAGAAGTTCCACCTAGAAACCAAGCACCTAAGAGAAGAATTGTCCCCTTCCCCATGTCCCCCACAAGTGGACAGGAGCTCAGCCAGGCAGTGGGCTGTCATGTGTGGACAGATTCTTGCCTCTCCCAGTTTCAATGGTTTTGACAATGAAACTCACCTTGCTGTGTGTGGTTTGGCTTTGTGCTTCAGCTTTAGATGTCCCTCAAAGTCATATTGAAACCCTTCTAACTGGTCTCTTAACAGAGGCTGGCTGACCCTTTAGTAAAGTGTGCTTCAAGTTCATGTGAACTGAAACCAGTGGACTTTTCACAGCCTCGCAGGACCACCTCTACCTCCCAGCCAGCGACACCTGGGAGTCACAAGCTGACAAGGGCAGGACAACTCAGACTTCCCAACAAGCTCCCCTCTTACACCAATGTAGAATATCAAGTCTGTGGAAATTTTAAATAAAAAATGTATAGAATATTTCCACTGACTTTTGGAAGTTCCTCCCATATACTTTCATGTACTTGTACACGGTTCTGAATCTTGCTTTTTTCACTTCATTATATGACTGGCAGAGTTTTCCAAATCGGTACATTTAGATCTATCTCGTTCTGTTTATTAATTGCAAAATATTCCACTGTGTGTATATTCCTTAATTTATGCACTCCTCAATTTATAGACTTTCAAGACTCTTCTTTTGGTTGTTTTATTAATTTTTGGCCTTTCAAATAATGCTACAATGACTATCCTCAGATTTATATATGTCAATGTGCCTGAAAACACGGGTCTATAGGGTAAAAGAATATGGGGACTACCATGGACTGCTAAAAGGACAAACTGATCATCTTGGAAGAAGTATGGCCACAGTGCTCCTTAGAGACACCGAGGACAAGACTTCTTCTTCTATACTTTGGACACGCTGCCAGGAGAGAGAAGGACATCAGACTTGGTACAGTGGAGGACACCGAAGGCAAGGAAGGCCCTCAAGGAGACGATGGACATGGGGCTGCAACAGTGGGCTCCGGCACAGGAGCAATTGTGAGGTGGCGCAGAGCAGGCGGTGTTTTGTCTGTCGTACATACGGTGACAGCGGGTCAGAATCAACTTGATGGCATCTGACAACAACAACAACAATATAGGGTAAAGTGCCTGGGTAAAAATAGGTGTAGCTTATATTTTGACAGGAATTAGCTTATTGTCCACTAAAACGGTTGTACAAATTACCCTCCGACCAACACCACAGAATACTACCCGGCAATCCTCACCAGTACTAGGTCTTCCCAAGCCTGGTTTGCTGCCAATGTTACATAGATTGGCACGTCACTATTACTTTCACTTGAAGGTTCTCAAGAGATCTGTCCCATCTTTGATGGCCATTCACATAACTATTGTCGTGGTAACCACCAAACCCGTTGCTATCCCAGTGGCTGCAGTTCACGGTGCCCATGTGCTCCAAATGAGAGCTCAGCTGCATAAGACTGTCTTAGCCGACGTCTTTAGGACAGCAGCTCGCCAAGTTTTCCTTACACCGCGTCTCTGTGTGGACCAGAGCAGTTCATTTTCCCCATTGGTATGTGAAGACACACCATTTGGGTCACCCAGAAACCTGGCTGTGGCTACTCTGATATTTTTCAGTATACTTGCTTCTCTTTTCCTTACGAAGGTCACAGGGTTCTTGGTGTTTTCAGGAAAGAGCCTTGTGATCTATCGTGTGCATTACAAAAGTTTACTCAGTGTATTGCTTCCCTTTTGACTTGGAGGATTTATTATTATTATTATTCTAAGAGCTTAGGGGTGTTAAAATGTATCAGTGTTTTCCTTTATTTAATCTAATTATCCTGAATTTCTTCTTTAATGTAGTTTGTTAAATCACCCATCTTTTCTCATAACTTCTATAATTCTAGTATCTGTTTATATGTAACACTACTTTCAAAAGTTGAGATTTTCTAATTTATAAACACAGAGATTCCTGGATAAAAGTCCCACGAGACATTTTATGGTTACAGACAGAATTTTGTCTTCTATGCCCTTGACTATGGGTGACAAAATTGAATTCCATTGGTTGGTAGTTCTACCCATTAACATGATATTACATGAAAGGATAACCACTTCAGCAAGTTGCAACCAATTAAATAATTATATAAACATCCATGGTAACAAATGACAACTAATCTATTATTTTTATTGCAAAAGATACATAGACTGTCTTAATTAAATTACAAATTATCTTCAACTTGGTGCTGTTTCTCTTGGATTAGTTAGGCTAATATTATTTATACTGCAATACTTAGAAGAAGTGCTGTGGAGACAATTGAGAGTATGCAACAACAAATGTAGATGCAACTGGACAGGGGAATCCTAGATATTACATGCCCGGGCCAAAAAAATTAACTCTCATTTGTTTCCATATGAAAGCATTAAAGATGTTTTCTCTGAGTTCTGAAAAATCTCACCACGTGTTTCTGAAGAACTGAAAGCAATCAGGAATGCTTTCAGTTGTAACAGGAAGCATGCTGAATAGTCACTTAAGCATAAAGGTGTTTTGAAAATGACATAATAAAGTGTAAAGGGGAGTTCTCGGGTCTCGGGTCTGTTATGGTCGGACCAGGGTGCAGCTGCCTTAGCCAGGTCCCTGCTTCAGCTGGCAAAGCTCACTTCCTGCAAGACATCCCCAAGGAGAAGCCACACAGACCTCCCCCGATCCAGCCCTGGGTGCGGGGGAAAAAAATAAATAAAGTGTAGAGGGTGGAAGTGCAACTGCTGGTGCAATACTGTCAGCATCTGTGTTTCTATGGCCCTCCTCATCTTTCCCTCTTGGTGGCAGGAAAACTGAGGCAGCCTTGGGCATGGATGGCATTCGCAATCAAGATAAGGAGAGGGAAGGTCATGCACTCCACCGTTCAGTACTGTGTCACTTAGTTATCACTGGATACAAGGTAGACTGAAAACACTCAACACTGATGCTACAGCATAGGTAGGAAATCTTTTAAGTGGAAGGAGTTGGGTCTGCCACATGGGTGTTTGGGACCCATGATTCCCTTGCAGTTTTTGTCAACAATATGTGGTTCCGTGATGCCTTGTGATAATGTTTTCAGAAATGCCAACGGGTACCATTGTGCTCCATTGGTTTCATTAGCTGATTTTCTGAAGTATATGGCCAGGCCTTTGTTCCTGATCCATCTTAGTCTGAAAGCTCTGCTGGAACCCATTCAGCACCAGAGCCCCGCACAAGCATGCACTGACAGGTGAGCGGTAGCTGTGATTGAAGTGCACGAGCTGGGAGTTGAACCTGGGTCTCCGTGGAACCACCAATGCTCTCACGATAGTGATAAGAGCTACCATTTATGGAGCACCTACTATGTGTCAGATACTGCAGGGCTGTTGTTCTAATCCAACACAACAAGGAGGAAGGCTCATTAGCCCCAGTTAATGATGCTGATGCTGAGGCTCAAAAAGCTAGAAAATATGCCATAGGCCACACAGCTCAGAGTGTGACTCAGCCAGGAATAGAATCATAGGTTTTCGGGTTTCAGAAATTCGTGCTCTTCCTTATTCCATGCTGTCTGACATGTCCCAGATGACTGATGGAGGCCTGCCAGGCAGGGACCAATCACATGCCTTTAGCAGAGACCTGGTGGGAAGAAGGAAACAGGCAGGAGATTCAGGAGGCGTTTCTTCCTTTTGTGAACCTGAGCAGTTTTGCAGGGAGTCTTACTCAAAGCAAACATTTCATATAGAATAACCGTAACTCCATTTTGAACTGCAAACATGGTTTGCTCCCTAACTCCCTACCAGTGTTTTGATTCTGGCTCATGGCTACCCTGTAGCGTAGAATAGAACTGTCCCTTTGGATTTCCAAGACTTCTTCTCTCTATGGGAGCAGACAGCCTCATCTGCATAGCTCCTGGTGAGTCAAACTGCTGGCACTGCTCAATGCATAACCCACTAGGCGACCAGGACAAAGAATACACATGAGTTGGAAAACACTCCTCAGGAATAAGGACAATACCCTCAGAAGAACTGCTTTGTGCTGTACAGGGTGGTTTGCAAGCGCCGGCTCAATTTCAGAGTTCACTCTTTTCCCCAAGAGAACATTGCTTCTTGCTTCCGTTTCTAATGAGGAAATTAAGGCTCAAAGTAGGCTACTTTCTACAAGACAAACAACAGAGAAATGGAGATCTGAGTACTGAACCACAAAGGCTGACTCTGAGGGCCCTGGTGCCCCACCCAATAGAAGTTTCTGGAAAAGCGGAAACACAGAAAAAGGCTTTACTGTGTGCAATACTCACTGGGAAAAAGCCGCTAACTTCTTGGGAAAATGCATTCATCTTTTTTTTTTTGCCCAGGGTGTTTTATTGAGAATGGTGATGGTGGCCCGGAGAGAGTATATGTAGCAAATTGGGATCATCATCTGGGAGGATATTAGATTGCAGGAAGAGAGATCTGGGGAGAGACGAAAGGAAGCACAGAGGAAGGACTCTACCGCTCTTGTGTCAGATTAAAAAATAACTTTATTACAATGAGAGATTTGTGGTTATTACAAATTTTTATCGATGAATAAGTAACCATAGTAAAAATATCAATGTTATATTGGTAAGTGCCTAATACAAAATAATATTTAAAACATTGTTTTTTTATTAAAAAAACTTTATCAATATTAGAATCCCTGGATTATAGGCGGTTTACCTTTTCCCCCCCAAAGGGTCTACAATGTGTTCTCTTTGTCTATGATGTTGCTATTGTCGGGTGCCATCGAGTCTGCTCCAACCCGTGGCGTCCCTGTGCACAACAGAATGAAACACTGCACGGTCCGGCACTACTCTCACAATTGTGCCTGTGCCCGAGCCCACCCAAGCAGCCACTGTGCCAATCCAGCTCTTGGAGGGCATTCCTCTCTTTCATCACCCCTCCACTTGATCTGACAATATGTCCAAAGTACGTGAGATGAAATCTTGTCATCCTTGCCTCTAAGGAGCACTCTGGTCTTCCGAAGAAGGAAGACAAAGCAGTTTGTCCTTTTGGCAGTCCATGGTTCATTCCATACTCTTCACCAGCACCACAATTCAAGTCCATCTACTCTTCTCCGGTCTTCATTACTCAATGTTCAATTTTCATATGCATATGAGGCCATCAACTCCATGGCTGGAGTCAAGTATCCCTTGGTCCTCAAAATAGCATCCATGCTCTTCAGGGCGCTAAAGAGGTCTTGTACAGCATATGTGCCTAATGCAGCTTGTCTTTTGACCTCTTGACTGCTGCTGCCATATTGATCCATTTGTGAGGGCTTTGTTCTTCCTTACATTGAGCTGTACTCCATACTGACGGCTATAATCCTTGACCTTCATCAGCAGTACTTCAAGTCCTCTTCATTTTCAGCAAGCAAGGTTGGGCCATCTCCATGGCGCAGGTTGTTAATAAACCTTCCTCCAATTCTGATGCCACACTCTTCTTCATATAATATAGCTTCTCTGATTATCTGCTCAGCATATCAATTGAACAAGTGTGGTGGGCGGATACACCATGATGCACACCTTGCCTGATTTAAACGCTGTAGTGTTCTCTTGTTTTGTTTGCACAAATGCCTCGATCCACGCACAAATTCTAAATGAGCACATGAAGTGCTCTGGAATTCCTGTCCTTCTCCAGGCTGTCCATGGTTTATTCTGACCCACACAGTTGACCGCCTTTGCATGGTCAATAAAACACACAGAAACATCTTTTTGGACTTCTCTGCTTTCAGCCAAGATCTATCTGACCCCAGCAATGCTTGTTCCATAACCTCTTTGGAATTTGAACTGAACTCCTGGCAGTTCCCTACCAACGTACTGCTGCAGCCCTTGTTGGACAATCTTAAGCAAAATTTTACTTGTATGCAATATGAATGATATTGTTCAATAGTTTGAGCATTCTGTTGGGTCATCTTTCTTTGGAATGGGCACATATATGGATCTCTTCCAGTTAGTTAGCCAGGGAGCAGTTTTCCAAATTTCCTGGCATAGACAAATGAGTGCTTCCAGTGCTTCTTCAGCTTTCTGAAATACTTCAGTGGGTATGGTGTCAATTCCTGGAGCTTTGTTTTGGGCTAGTTCACTCAGTGAAACTTGGGCTGCTTCCTTCAGTATCATTGATTCTTGCTCCTATGTCACCTCCTGAAATGGTGGACTGTGAACTAGTTCACCCACTAGTACTTTGCTCCTTAAAAAAAATTACTTCTGGAAATAAAAAGAAAAAGGAATCACCTGTAGAAGACCAAATAGTGAACATTTATCCTAAAGCAAAGATAAAAAGGAAGGGGACAGCGAAACTATATTACTGAAAATGGAACAACCAGTAGGAACAGAATGAGCATGTAGGTATATTGTGAAAAATGAAACCAATGTCACTCAACAATTTGTGTGGAGGAAATTGTCAAATGATAACCTGAATGGCTATGTAGATGTTTACCAAAAACCATTAAAATATTATTTCTAAAATATTATATTTAATTTATATAATGAAAAATACAACTCAGATTCCACCATTGTCTGTCCATTTGTTGTAATGTTGGAGCTTGCACGTTGCGGTGAAGCTAAATGCTGTGGCCCCAATAATTCAAATATCAGAAGGATTACAGAAGATAAACAGGCTGTAACAGATCTTCAGCAAAACATTGTCAGACATAGTGTCTGAAGACGAGATCTTCAGGTTGGAAGGCATTTAAAATACAACGCCAGAAGAATTGACCATACTGACATGGATGGAATAAGCTTTGGGGACCTACACATTTTGATGTGGCATGACTCAAAATGAGAAAAAAAATAGCTATAAGCATCTGCTAATAGTTGGAACATATAATGTACAAAGTATAAATCTATGGAATTGGAAGTCATCAAAAATAAAATGAATGCATAAAGATCAATATCATAGGCATCGGTGAGCTGAAATGGACTGTTAGTGGCCATTTTCAATAAGATAATAAAATGGTTTACTATTCCAGAAATGAAAAGCTCAAGAGGAATAGCATCACATTCATTGTCAAAAAGAACGTTTCAAGAAATTTGTTGCAATTCAATGTTGCCTGGAATAGGTTAATAATTATACAAATACAAGAAAATCGTTTATTTAACTTTTATTTAGATTCATGTACCAACCATTAAAGTTAGTGATGAAGAAACTGAAGGATTCTACCAACTCCTTCAGTCTGAAATGGATCAAACGTGCAATGCATTAATTACCAATTAATGCATTGACTATTACTGGCAAATGGAATGCAAAAGTTGGAAAGAAAAAGGAAGAAACAGTAGTTGGAAAATGTGGCCTCGGTGATAGACACGAAGCTGGAGGTTGCATGATAGCATTTTTCAAGACCTATGATGTCTTCATTGCAAATGTCTTTTCCTTCAACAACATAAACAGCAACTACAAGTCTGCAGATGAAATAAACAGGCATCAAATTGACTACATTTGTCTAAAGATGGAGAAGCTCAATGTCAGCAGCCAAAATGAGGCCAGAAACTTACTGTAGAACAGATCATTTGCTCATATGTAAGTTCAGGTTGAAGTAGAAAATTAAAACCAGTCTGCAAGATCCGAATACAACCATGACGATTTCCCACCTCACTTTCTAGAATGTCTTAGGGATGCATATGATGCATTGGACTCTATTGACAGAGGCCTTGGTGAGCTGTGGGAAGTCATCAAAAACATCATACACGAAGAATACAAAAGGTTATTTAAAAGATACAAGTAAACGGAAAGATCAAATGAATGTAAGAGACTGAAACTTGCAAATGTTAGAAGTGATACAATAAAAGACCTGAAAATTTTTTCAAAGGTCATACTGAAAAGACAAAGTATTATAATGAAATATGCAAACATCAGAAATTAGAAAACCAAAAAGGAAGACCATACTCAACATATATCAAACTAAAAGAATTCAAGCCTGGAGTTGAAATATTGAAGGATTCCATGGACAAAATATTGACCAATGCAAGAAGCCTTAAAGGAAAATGGAAGAAATACACTGAGTCACTGTATCAACCAGAATTAGTTAAGATAATCATTTCGAGAGAAACCATATGATCAAGAATTGATAATACTTACGGAAGAAGTCCAAACATAAGTTGGGCATTAAGGGAAAGCAATACACCAGCAACTGACAGAATATCTACTGGAATGTTTCAACAAGCTGCTGAAAGTACGAGAAGCATTCACTCATTTATGGCAAGGAATTTGAAAGACAGCTCCTTTGTCATTCCATTGCAAGAGATTCACATTTATGCCCATTTCAAAGAAAGGTGCAGAAATTATCCAGCAATATTATTAACATTACATGCAAGCATATTTCACTGATGGTCATTCAACAAGAGTTGCAGTAGTACATCAAATGGGGTTGCGAGAACTCCAAGTCAGAGGAGATCATGGCAGGTCAGCAGGGATTGCAGATGTTAGATGGACCTTGGCTGAAAGCAGAGAACATCAGAAAAATGTTTACTTGTCTTTCCTTGACTATGCAGAGACATTTGACAGTGTGGATAATAACAAACTACTATATATGACACTATGAAGAATAGGAGTTTCAGAAGAACTCATTGCACTCATGGAACATGAGGCAGTCATTCAAACAAGCATGGGAATAATGCTTGTCTTAAAATCAGGAAGTGTGTGTGTGTGTGTGTGTGTGTTGTATCTTTTAGCCATATTTATTCGATCTGTAGACTGAGCAAGTCATCTGAGAAGCTAGACTATAGAAAGGAGAATGTGACATCAAGCTTTGAGGAAGGCTTGTTAACTGTCTGTTATATGCAGATGACAGATCCTTGCTTGCTGAAAGCCAGGAATACTTGCTGAAAGAAAATCAAAGACTGCAGCCATCAGTATGGATTTCAACTCAAATTGGAAAGAAAACCAAAATTCTCACAACCAATCCAATAGATGGCAGCATGATAAATGGAGAACACATTGAAGCTGTCCAAGATTCCATCTTGTTTGGATTCATAACCAACACACATGAAAGCAGTGGTCAAAAATCAAACATGCTACATTGGCCAAATCTGCTGAACAAGACCTCTTTATAGTATTGAAGACAAACAATGTTACATTAAGAAATAAAGTGTGTTTCACCCATTTTTTTAAACTGAAGTGAAATACACATGGAATGGGTCCATGGTGAGTCCCCTCTGACCATGGATTAGGAACACGAATAGCCTTGCCAACATGTAGAATGTATTGGAAAGTGGATTGCTGCACATGTAGTTAAATTAAATTTTAGCATCCCATCATTTTATCCACCTATAAACCATTTGGATATGTTCTAGTTTTTAATATTGTCTCCTTTATTTTTTATTGAGGTTTATCTGTTTCGCTTTGTTGTTCTTGCTGGGTTTGTGTTTGTTCTTAACTGTCTTTGTGTACATGAAATCCAGCATAGGTGAATCTATAGACACGGTAATTGGATTAATGGTTCCCTGCGGGTATTGCAGGGGAGGTTGGGGGGACATGGGGGAGTAATGACAATGACCACAAGAATGAAGAAAATTTTCTAAAACTGATTGTTGTGAGGATCATACAACTCTTCTTTATGTGGTTGTACTATTGAATTGTATGGTATGTGAATTCTATGCCAATAAATCTGTTGTTAAAAAAGAATTAAGGTGTTCCTGACCCAAGGCATGGTATTTTCAATGGTCTCCTATGCATGTGAAAGTTGGACAATGAACGAAGTAGGTAGAATTCAATGCATTTGATATATGGTGCTAGGGAAGACCATAGAAAGTTTCATGCACGGCCAAAAGAAACAAATTTATCTTGGAAGAAGGACACATGCAAGTGAAATTATACTGAAGGCCATTCAACAAGGGTTGCAGTAGTACATCAAATGGGAGATACTAAAAATTCAAATCACATTCAGAGGAGGGATGGCAGGAGGGATTATCATTGCTGATGTTAGATGGACCTTGGCTGAAAGCAGAGAATATCAGAAAGATGTGTTTTATTGCTTATGGAAAGACATTAGACAGAGTGCATGATAACAAACTATGCATAAAATTGGATGAAGGTGTTGTAGAACCCAGCAGTGTTTCTATCTGTTGTAACTGGTATCACTATAAGTTGGAGCCAACTTGATGGGACCTAAGAATTACAAACAATATAACCCAGGCCCGATTTATTATTTTATATACATTGTTAATATATTTATTTTTTCTGATAAAAAATAATACGATAAGCCTCTTAGGTATGCCTCTAAGATTAGTGTGGACCCCGAACACGGCTCTCTGTGTACGATAAATCAGTTGCCCTCACCAGAGCCAGAAGGGCTGTAGGCAAATTTGACGGTGCTGCTTCCTCTCCGTGACATCTCCAATGCCCAGAATCTTTATTTCCTTCTCTCCAAATGAACACAATCATCTTTGCTCGGGGTCACTATAAGGGCTGAATGAGATCATGAATAGAATAAAAGAATATCCCTCCTCAATTCTCTGTGTTTACCCTTTCTCTCCTGGGAAGACTCATGTGCAGTACTTTGTTCCTTGTTCTTGATTTTTCCTTTCTGAAATTACAGATAAAGCATGGTACAGCTGTTAGCAACAGCCGGTGGTCCTAATTCTCAGATTGTTTTCTATGTACGTCATCACACCTCTCTCCTCTTGTCCGCATGCTCAGAACTGCACGAAGACTTCCGTTCAAATGTGCTTGATATAATTGATGCATGGATTGTTATAAGAGTTGTAAGAGCCCCCAATTAAATGACTAATAAAAAAACCCCAAACAAACTTCTCTCTGATGATATCCTACGTTCCCATCCCCAATTGTCACACAGACACAGTCCATCTTTTTATCTAAAGTTATTCACCTCTGTAAAACGAAGATAGAGGAGGAATAACTGTCCACTTTACGGTGACAACAACTAAGACGGATGCAGCCTAGGTTATCTTGGGGCTGCCTTGCTAACAATTCATTTGTCATAAAAAATTGAGCAAGACTTTAGAACAGACAAAAGAAGGGGGGTCTCCTATCACTCATACACTGAAATTATTACCACTTTCCATGCCTTTGAGCCATTTTACAACTCTATAAATAGCAGAAAATAGATAAAATGTAAATAATCCCTATCCTTATAAATGCAAGTTAATTGTGCCTCATTGGAATGCAATTAATTACTGCCCGATAAAAGAATAATTTTATATTAATTTGTACATTTACCTTGTGATTCATATCCTCTCCCTGTCTATAGTTCTTGGAATTCCTCTTTGGACTGATCATAGCATATTACTGCTTCTTTTATTTATTAATTAATGAAATAAATCTTCTATATGTGTTCATTTTTATTTTGGGGGGGAAATTATCCTTTAACATGTTCATCACTCATCAGATAACTCATCCCTCCTTCATATCATCTCGTCATTTTCCAACATGGCCCAAATTCTAATACGAGGCTTTTAAATCACAGGCCCCTATTGGAACTAGATTATCTGGTGGAGGGAAAGGACACATGGTAAATTATTAATAATAAATAGCATATAAGATCTAAATTATAAAAGGAACAGTTTGATTATGAGAAGTCTAGGAACACGATCTCTTGGTTACTGAGGTAACCAGGTATACATATTCATATAAATGTTAAGTGTGTGGGGGTATGTGGAGTTAAACCATATTAATTGCCATTTTACAGGAGTGATGAATTGAATTGTGTCCCATCCATGTATATTTTATAAATCCTCACCTCTCTGCCTATGGTTATAATTCCATTTGGGAAAGAGTTGCTTTATAATGCCAATGAGGCAGGATTAGGTCAGAGTGTGTTTTACATTCATCTCTTACAAAATAAAAGGAACAGATTAAGGAGCCTAGATGGGAGAAGACAGCTGTGGTGCCACATCATGAAGATGATGAAGAAACAAAGGAACAAGGACCTCCCCCCTTGCCCTTCACCCCCCTGCATTTCACCCCCTTCCCACTCCCCACCCGTGCTGAGAAAGGAAGGCTTTCCCTGCAGCTGGTGTCCTGAATTCACACTCTTATTTCTTAAACTTTGAGAAATAGATTTAAATGGTTAAATTTTATGTGTTCACCAACCATATAAATTTGAAATATATATATATTTCATGTACATAGAGTTCATACTTTTATACCAGGAAAAACTAAATATTAAGAGATTTTTAGGCTTAATTTGGGTTAAACAGAAAACTGATTTTGTCTCTGTGTTTCTTCTTCTCCTCAAAGTTATCATTTCTGAAAGTTCCTGTCAGAGGAGAGGCAATGCAATGGAGTATGATAAGAAAGTTATTAGTGATTATAAGACCTACAGTCTAACTCATGTTCTAAAATTTAGTCACCCCAGATGTCACGTTGATACCTTTTTCTATGATACTGAAGAATCTCTTCTTGCTTGGGAATACCATTTTGCAATCTGTTTTCCTAAAGAGCGAGGCTGGACAGAGGTTGGGTTGAGTTGGAGTTTCAAATTCTGTTTTATCTTTGGTTGGCCGACCTCAGGTTTGGAAGAGAATTTTTTTTCTCTTTATATGAACCTCTTTATATTTGGAAGGTGTGTCTCTTCCTACCAGAATGGGAAAGCAGCAAATAGAATTTGGCTGAGATCCATTTAACAGCATTCCCATACATTTTTCAGAATGCAATCACACCCCTCCCACAAGCCTACACACTCCTATATCCGTCATGCTGATGTCCCTCTCACACGTAAAGGAAGAAGGTAGTCCTGGCCCCCACTCTTGCTACCACACATGCTCTTTCGTGTTCAACTGTGGTAATGACCTTTGTTGACTCATCTTCATTAGTCTCATCATCTCCCCTACAATGCATGTGACTTTCAGACACATGCCCCATGCTCTGGAAACCCATACCCATCTGTCTGGATGGCAAAGGAGAGGAGAGGAGGGAGTGTCCCCTACTGGCATGGGAAAAGACTGCTGACATCTATGAATGGGTACAGATGAACTTGAACTTGCCCCTTCGACTACGAGTAAATGAAAAATGTTCCATGACGCAGTGGTTGTTGGGGGACATGGAGGAATCTGGGGAATATATTTATAAAGACTTTGCAAAGTGGGGGGATCTCAAAGCTCTTAGAGTGAGTAACCGTTAGCAAAGGTGTGGTGATTCATAACTTCAGCAGAATTGAGAACACGAACTTCTACGTTTCCTTGCGTCTTAGAGATAGGGAAATGCAATTTCTCCGCTAAAAGTCAATTGCAAGTTTCTTTCTTCATTCTCAGAATTTAATTACACATATACAAGTATTGAGAAAGAGACAAATCTAGTTTTTTAAATGGTTACAATTAGTTTATTAATTCCAGAGTGATTAAAAGAGGACATAATCATCATTTCATCACGAGATAGAGACAACCTTAATTCTATTATTATTTAGAAGAGAGCTTATTTTTCCCCTGATGCATTAATAAGTGCCTTAAACTCATTGCACAAACTTCAGTGAGAAAACCATTGAGGCAAAAGCAGCATTTTCCTTGTGCTTCCTCATTTCAGCATTTTAGCTTTTCAAAGACCACAGATAGTACCTTATGCTTTTGAGCGATTCCACAACCAAGTCATTCTCTCCAACTCTACCTCTGCTACTCCTGAACTGAGATGATTTATGGATTAGGAAATGTTTTTATTACCAGATGACTCTGGTTTCTCTTTAACCAGCCTAGCAGTTGGATTATATAGAAGTTATTTAATCATTGCCCAATGAAGAATTTCATGACACCTAAACTCTTAAGGACTCACCATTCCACAACTGTGAGGTTATTAATTCCAGGAAATTTGGAAGACAGCTATTTGGCCAACAGACTGGAAGAGATTCATATTTTTCCCGTTCCAAAGAAAGGTGACCTAACAGAATGCTCAAATTCTGGAACAATATGATTGATATTACACTCAAGTAAAAATGTGATGACCACCATCCTACAATGGTTGCAGGAGGACACTGGCAAGAAACTGCCAGAAGGTTAGGTCAGAGTCAGAAGAGGACATGGAACAAGGAATATTATTTCTGGTGTCAGATGGATCTTGACTCAAAGTAGAGAAGACCAGAAAGATATTTACTTATGTTTTATTGCCTATGCAGAGGCATTTGACTGTGTGACCATAGTAAGATATGGATAACCTTGAGATGCATGGGAATTCCAGGACACTTCATTGTGCTCCTTTGGAACTTGTACATGTACCAAGAGACAGTTGTGCCAACAGAACACGGAAAGACCACATGGTTTAGAATCAGGAAAGGTGTGAGACATGTCTGTATCCTCTCAGCATACTTATTCAATCTGTATACTGAGCGAATCATCAGAGACAATAGCTTATATGAAGAACGTACCATCGAGATTGGAAGAAGGTATATTAATAAACTGTGATATGCAGATGATAAAACCTTGTTTATTGAAAGCGAGGAGGACTTGAAACACTCGCTGGTGAAGATTACTGAAGGATTGCAGGTAACATATTGATAAATGAAGAAAAGATTGGAATTGTCAGAGTTTTGTTTTGCTTGGATTCATAATCAATGATCATTCAAAAGATCAAAAGATGAGCTGTATTAGATAAATCGGCCACACAAGACCTCTTTAGATAATTGAAGAGCAAGGATGATACTTTGAGGACTAAGGTGCACCTGACCCACACCATGGTGTTTCCATTGCTTGTGAAAATTGGACACTGAATAAGGATGATTGAAGAATAATTGGTGCATTTGAATTGTGGTGCCAGTGAAGAATACTGACAATATTATGCACTGCTGAGAAAATAAACTGATCCGCCTCGGAAAAGGAGGGCCAGAATGTTCCTTAGAGACAAGCACGACAAGACTCCATCTTATATACCTTGAGCATATTGCCAAGAAAGACCACTCCCCTGTCATCATCCCCAGTCAAGGGGAGGAACAACGAAAAAGAGGAAGTCTCTCAAGGAGATGGATTGCCCCAGTGACGGCAACAGTGGGCTCAGGCCTATGACCAAGTATAAGTATGCTGCAGGACCGTGCAGCGTTGTGATCTTTTATGCATAGGGCCACTATGGGTTGTACAGACTCGATGGCACCTAACAACAACAGCAGCAGTCCTTCCGTGGCCTGAAGTTTGGATGTAGGCTTTGTAGCTCTCTGTGCAACCTTCAAAGGGTTGGCAGTTCGAACCCACCCAGAAGGACACCGGAAATAAGGTCTAGCAATCTGCTACTGTAAAGACTCCAGCAAAGAAAATTCCAGGGAGCAGTTCTACTATGCTCTGCACACGACCACGATGCAATAACACTGGTGGCAATAACTAATTTTACCTCTTCTCTCAAAAATTATACTTCTCTTTAGAAAAGCGATATTTACTTACTGATGTCTTTGGATGAGCCTTTCCAATCACACCTTTTGCCATACTTAGATAAATCATTCATTTTGAAATGATTCCAGACTTACAGAACATATTCAGGACAAAGAATTTCTGTATATTCTTCTTCTGGATCCCCAAATATTACTAGTTTTCCAGGTTTACTTTATGTGATCTCCACTGTGGATTATGGAACACGGATTCTCGTTCTATCAAATGGCAAGAAGTCAACTAACATTACAATATAAAGTGGTAAATGAGAAGCTTCGCTGCTGTTCAGAACTCATCTCCAGCTTTCTTAATCAGCCAGTTTTTATTTTCTTCTGTATCTTTGCTTACTTCCCAATTCTATTTTTAAAAGTCTTAGAAACACACCTTTTTATCCACTGAAGGACCAGAAAAAGCATCTCCTGAGTCATTTCATTACTGAAACAAAGGCAAGTTTTAGCATGTCAGTATGCTATTGTAAGCCCAAGTACCTGATTCTTATTACAGAAGTAGACCAGATATCCTTGCAGCTATTAAAATATTCCATAAAGTACTCAATCATTGTCATGTATCAGCATGTATAGCTTAACCCAGATACTAAAAGCACTCGAGAGACTTTCATTTTCTACCTGAAAGTGAAAGAGTAATGATCACAACAGATAAAATCATAACAATAACTAAAAATATTTGGAAACCATGAACTACTTCTTTTCTCATTTGAGAGAAATAGTAAGGAGATTATTTAGACACAATAACTACTCTTCCTTTTCCACTTTTTTCGCATTCATGAACAATCAGAATTGGCTAATGATATTCTCTTTTGATTGATCCATGCATGGCCCACTTTTATTAATTTACTCATTAAGTTACTTTGCTAATGTAAAATCTGCCCATGAACCCAACACTCCTTACTACCAATACACCAACAAAAAATCCTGAAATTTAACAATCATTACATCTTGTTTTCTAGTCCCCTTCCAGCTTAGGTCTCTGCGTTTCCCCACCTAACCAGAAGTCATGGCATCCTAAGCCCTGTATTGATCACTCTGTTGTCTTCCTTTTAAATATAGATTTTTCTATTGATCAACAGGTTGATTTATCTCATTTTACTTTTTAATCCTTCTTATGGCTTTCACATCATATATTTGAGATAGTGCTTGGCTCATCAGTGCTGGGGTGATCAGTTCAATGTTATCATATGATTGACACAGTCAGAGCAAACTCCTACCTCATTGCACAGTAAAACCAAGAACTCCTATGTGATCTGTCTTTGTTACCTCATATTGGCTCTGGATGCTCCCTCTTTAGTTGGTTCCTCTTCCATGTGTTGAATAATGTCTGTGACGAGCCACGCCCAGTGATGATTGGCTCCCAGAGTTTCCTTTTTTGAGAATTTTTCGACATGAGCGTTGAATGATGAGCCCCTACAGGGGAAGTTGTCAAGAGGGGAGACAGACTTCGGGGGCTTTCTGACTGCATTATCTATTGATGTCTATGAAAGTTGGTTCAAGAGGAAGAGAGTATCATAGGATGTCACATTCAGGGTATAAATATGTGAATTTTAGTTTCAATTCTGCTTGGCTAACTGTGGGACCTTGGGAAAATAGCTTTTAACTCCTTGGCGGGCGGGGTGTGGGGGGGGGGGAAGTTTCCTCCTTTCCAGAATAAAGACTTAAAGCAAATAATTTCTCAAAGCCATTTCAGAGAAGAAATATGAGGAAAACAGTATCTAAGTCACTTGCTCAAGGTCCCACTGCTTCCCCCTCACTCATTTACTCATAGAGTCAACACGCATTCCATCAAGCGCCTGCCATGTGCTGGGCACATAGAGGTGAATAAGCTCCATAAGGTTCCTGATACAGGAACGCAGAATCCTACCACCCTGGGGGGGGGGGGTCATTGCCCAATAGGTGTTTGTATCTTTCTTACTAAGTTGAGATCCATTAAGGAGCAAGAAGATCGTGTTAAGATTCTTTTGAAAGCCGCTAATAGAATCACACTAGGGATAACACAAAATATGAGCTTATCTGCTCCCATAAAGATTTACAGCCTTGAAAACCCTCCACAGAGATGCAATGAATCAGAATCAATTTGACCTTAGTTGGTTTGGGTTTGTGGTAAGAACACGGGGCATGGTGTATTTCATAAAAATCATGTCTCCGGTTTGTAGAGCTGCTGAAATAGAAATACTACAAGTGGGTGGCTTTAATCAACAGCAATGTATGTTCTCCTAGTTTAGGAGGCTAGATGCACCAGGTAGAGGGGGAAGCTTTCTCTCTCTGACAGCTTTGGGAGAAGATCCTGGTCTCTTTTTAGTTTCCAAGACAGCAAACTTCATACGACATACCATCTATCTTCCCCCATCTATGCTTGCTTGCTTCTGTGTCTAAGCACCTTACTTGATATTAAAGCAATTTATTTAAAAAACGCTCTACACCAATAAGGCCTCAATAACAATCGGAACCAAAAACATATTCTAAAAGTGAGATTACCTCAACAAGCATAAAGGTTAGAATTTATATAACATAATTTGGAGGACACAATTCAACCTATAAAAATCATAAACAGAGATACAACTGGACCTTAATAAGCGACTAGAGACATTACCTTGAATATGCAGGGAACCCAAGAAGTCACTTCTTTCCCTCTCTAGCCCCTCTTCTCATTATAAACTGCTTCATGCTTCAATTTTATAGTAATTGCTCCTCAGTAAAAATAGCTTTTCTAGCTCTAAAGGCTCATTTAGAGGAAGACCAGCAATAGCTACAACAATAACAACAGAGTGAGACAAGAGGAAAGGACACAGAAATAGAGGAAAGAACGAGGAGACAAAGGGCATTTATAGAGGTCTAAATACAGATGTAAATATATTTATATACGATGAGGGGGAATAGATCTCTGTATATATTTATAGGTTTAGTATTAAGGAAATTGATGGACAGTGGGCCCCTACTCAAGTACTCCCTCAACACAAGAACACTTTGTGCTAATAATTCGGCAGTCTGAGATGCTCACCCTCTTGGCACGATCACTGAAGATAATGGGTGAACAAGTAAATGTGGTGAAGAAAGCTGATGGTCCCCGGCTATTAGAAGATCTAGTGTCTGGGGTCTTAAAGCTTTGAAGATAAACAGGCAGCCATCTAGCTGAGAAGCAACAACCACACATGGAAGAAGCTCACCAGCCTTTGAGATCACGAGGCATTGAAGGGATTGATCAGGTATCAGCAACAAAGACCAATAATAATCATAGCATTGTGAATGAGGGGGAGGACGGTGTGGGGACCCAGGGCCCATCTGTGTGAAATTAGACATCCCCTTCCAGAAGGGCCATGGGGAGGAGATGAGCCTGTCAGGGTGCAGTGTAGTAATGATGAAACATAATTTTCCTCTAGTTCTTAAATGCTTCCTCCCCCCGACTATCATGATCCCAATTCTACCTTACAAATCCGGCTGGACTGGAGGATGTACACTGGTACAGATAGGAACTGGAAACACAGGAAATCCAGGACTGATGATCCCTTCAGGACCAGTGGTGAGAGTGGCGACAACCTGGAGGGTGGAGGGAAGGGTGGAGGGAGAAAGGGGGAACAGATTACAAGGATCTACACATAACCTCCTCCCTGCGGGACCGACATCAGAGAAGTGGGTGAAGGGAGACATCAGAAGGTGTAAGATATGACAAAATAATAATAATTTAGTAATTATCAAAGGTTCATGGGGGAGGGGGATCTGATAGGGAGGGGGAAAGTGAGGAGCTGATACCAAGGGCTCAAGTAGAAAGCAAATGTTTTGAGAATGATGAGGGAAACAAAAGTGCTTGACACGATGGATGGATTGTGCGGAGTGTGATAAGAGTTGTACAAGCCCCCAATAAGATGATTTAATTATTAAGAAAAATTAAAATTTAAAAATGCCTGAAGGAATACGAGTTGAAGAGAACAATAGCCATTCTGATGGCAGTGCGCCGGGCAGTGTTTTGTGCTGTGGTACACAGGTTTGCTCTAAGCGCGAAACCACTGATAGTAACTAGGAACACACCAACAGTCGTCTGGGGACTTGATAGAGACATCATGTGTTACGAATACCGTGACAGAGATGAAATTGGTTGTGACTTCTGGAATTCTTATAACACATCAAGCAAGGAGGAAGTAACAATGGAATAAAACCCTTTTAAGTTTTCAGTGAATTTGAGGTCTTTCTGAGCACTCTCACTTCCCTCTAGAAGGGGCAGCAGCGATGAGGAATGCTTGGCTCCAGGCTGTCAAGGAGGCCTATTTGTGATGTGCTTCCTTACAGCCAAGACCGTAGAATCCGCAGGAATCTTCTGATACAGAGTCACTGCCCTTTAGAACTCCCTCGAGCCTGATCTATCGTCTCATCCTATGCCCTCATGATACAAAAGGGGAAATTCAATCCCAGAGTGTGACTGGCTCAACTCCTCACTGCAAACGAACTCGGGGCACAGTCGGCACTGTGACTCCAGCACAGAGTTTCAGTGAATGTCACCTTTAGGTTACTATTAAGTGTGAAAGTACATAAAGCCTACGGTGGGTGCCTTCATTCAGAGGCAGTGAGGTGTGTGTGTGTGCGTGGGTGTGGGGGTAATGGGGAGCAAATTCATCCACGGCAACTCCTTGTCAGCAGTGAATAAGACAAATCTGGATCGGATCTGAACACCCATCGTTGAGCTTTGTAGTTTGACATCAAGCTATTTGTTTAGGACGATCTAAAATAGGTCTCCTCCGACAAGGATAGGATGTGATTTGTGCTAAGACTTTCATTCTCCCAGGCCTGTGCTAACAGCTTACGTGTCCCAGCTTGACTATGCAAATCTGGAGTGTGGGGGCAGCTGCCCCTAGTAAGGGTAATGGGAAACTAGTATCTGCATCAGCAGCCAGTCAGTCCACGAACCCACAAAGCCTTGGCATGTTATATTAAGTTATATGACTTATATATGATTATGGGAATCAGGAGGCCTGGTGGCATAGTGAGTTAAGCCTCAGGCTGCAAGCCAAAAGATTCATGAATAGGAACACACCAGCCACTCGGGAAGAAAGAGGAGGCACTTCACGTCCATAAAGATGTGCAGACTTGGAAACCCTAAGGACCTGTCCTCTTCCTTACAGGGTCACTACAAGTCAGCATGGGCTTGATGGCAGTGTGTTGGGGGTTTTATATTTACTGGAATATGTCTGTATTAATTTCCATTAAAGTATCATTTATATTGAATGTACCCATGTGGTGTGGGCGTATGTGTAACTTGTGAGGAGATATTCTTTGCCTAGATTTTATCTGTTTCGTATCTAATTGGCCTCTTTTAACGAAAAGAACACATGGTGATTTTTTTCCCAAATTGATCACCTTGCAAATCAATAATGTAAAACTTTAACTGAGATTGAAAACTCCTTGTGAAAATAACTTCCTAATAAAATTTCCAGCACGAAAATCCTACTTGTGCCATTGAACAGAAATATGCCCATGCACATGTGCAATCAGTGCGTTTTCCTCTAAAACACTTAAAAACTCTAGAAAAAAAACACTTCCTGGAGATGTGGTTTCCTTTGAAATGTTATTTTATTTTGATCTTACTGTCGTTGGTTGACTAATTATGACAAATTTCTGTGATGAAGTAGTTCTAATTCAGACACTATTACTATGGGTGAGAACAGGGTAAGATAACCTACAATTTTGCCTTAAGAGGAAATCAAAGTTTCGGGCAGGTATTCACTCCACTGGAAACAATAATATCTCTGAATAAGTAGGATTTTTATAAGCTTACAAAATAAAAATGTTATGCTTAAAAATTAGAAATGATTACTAAAATGGATAAGGTAGACATGATTGTAAAGTTATGTTTGTAAATTAAACAGCAGTGTGGAAAGAGCATTTTATGATAGAAGTGAGTATAAATTGAGTAAAATTGAATTTTCCTACTTTAAAAACTGTAGCTATGGAGGATTCTGGGAACTTCCTCTTTCTCTCTGGAGGGCAGGCTACACTATCTCTGCTTCACCTTCCTGTTGACAAGCCCACGTGGAGCCACACTGAGACCTGCGAGAGCCCTGGAGATGCTTCCACCGCCACTGGATCCACAAGACTTTCCACCCACCAACCTGTGATCTTCCTGCATTCGGCATTATTGCATGTGCTGCGTGAGTCTGAAGAGGAATTTATGGACTAGTATTGGACTTATGGACTAATATCGGACTTATGTACTTGATCTGGCCTGGGCTGGGATGTTTTCTTAATATACACTTGTTCTTTGACAAATGGGTGCATAAGCAAATGTGGCAAAGGAAGCTGATGGTGCCCGGCTACCAAAAGATACAGCGTCTGGAGTCTTAAAGGCTTGAAGGCAAACAAGCGGCCGTCTAGCTCAGAAGCAACCAAGCCCACATGCAAGAAGCGCACCAGCTTGTACGATCACAGTGTCAAAAGGATCAGGCATCATCAGAACAAAAAAATCATATCATTGGAATGAGGGGGAGTATGGAGTGGAGACTCAAAGCCCATCTATAGGCAATTGGACATCCCCTTACGGAAGGGTCGCCGTGGAGAGGAGACAAGCCAGTCAGGGTGCAGTGTAGCAACGATGGAACATACAACTTTCCTCTCATTCCTAAATGCTCCCCCTGCTCCACAAATCATGATCCCAATTCTACCTTACAAATCTGGCTAGACCAGAGGATGTACACTGGTACAGATAGGAACTGGAAACAAGAAGTCCAGGGCGGATTGACCCCTTCAGGACCAGTGGTGAGAGTGGCAATACCAGGAGGGTGGAGGGAGGGTAGCATGGAAAGTATCTACATATAACCTCCCTGGGGGATGGATAACAGAAAAGTGGGTGAAGGGAGACATCGGACAGTGTAAGATATGACAAAATAATCATTTATAAATTAACAAGGGTTCGTGGGGAAGGGAGGAGAGGGGAAGGAGGCAAGAAAATGAGCTGATGCCAGGGGCTTAAGTGGCGAGCTAATGTTTTGAGAGTGCTGAGGGCAATGAATGTACAAATGCTCTTTACACAATTGATGTATGTATGGCTTGTGATAGGATTTGTATGAGCCCCTAATAAAATTATTCTTTTAAATTGCTCTTTGAAAAAAAAAAACTGTAGCTATGGAAATAGAAAAACCTCTCTGGGCTTGCTTCTTTGGTTCTGGAAAGGACTTTAAGCTACTCCTTAAAGCAATGCAGAAAATGTTCTGTCTTGGTCTGGTGGCAGCTCCATGACTGCATGAGAACAAATAAATCCACTCACTGCCACAGAGTTGATTACAATGCGTCACAATCCTATAAGACAGAAAGCAGAACACTGCTCTCCAAGGTTCCTAAGGCCGTAAATCCTTACGGAAGCAGAGTAAAATCTCCCGACTTAAACAAAATGGACGACTATCTTAAAAACGCAAGCCTTGTGTAGAACAAAGGAACCATCAATCGATTTGAAACCTGTCCTGCATGTAATTATCGAAGAGGCTATCGTGTTTGAGGGAATACGTGAGGCTTAGTTGTAGGTAACACGGGGACAAAACTGAGAGCAACAGGAAGTAGATTTTAATCCTAGTAGTCTCTCTGGTCAACGGTAGGGTAAAGTAGAGTATTTCTTAAGAGAGTAACATGTCGGAGCTCACTGGGTGCCTGCAGACAGAGTGCAGACAGATGGCTGTCTCAGCAGTGTTACTGGTGAGACTGAACTTGGTGCTGTGTTGTCAGCTTCCTCCCACATGCAGTCTGTGAGTCTACATGCACATACTACCTTGTATTCTAATAACCATACCTCTTCTTAAGATTATTAAGTAAATAAATGTGTTTGTGGAGGACCAGTGAGAGTGCAAGGGTAGAAGAGATGGGTTCCAGGAGCCAGGACACGGGTCAGAAAAGTGACTTGAATAAAGGGTCACTTTATTTAACATTGTCATTTCAAACGCATTGCCTCCTCCACCTGTACTGGCCTTGGCCCATGAAAAGAGACATGCGGACCATTCAGAAGTAGCGGAAAGAATATTTTCTTGTTCTTCTTTACCACCCATCCAATCCTCCCTGAGGAGTCCTGATTCTGCCTGCCCTTCAAGGACCCAGACTCAGTGTGTAAGGACCACTGCTCTCCTCTCTTCTAGGTCCTCTCTCTCGTTCTCTCTCAAAAGCCTGGCCACAGGATGCACCTGTGGGGTGAACTCAGAAGCCAGATGTTGCTTTTTTGAGGAAGGTCTCCAGCTGCCTTGCCTGGGGAGTAGATGGTGTAAATTCTACCTGAAGACCATTTTGGACCCAGCGTCCAAACCAAGATGATTAATTCATCTTTATAGGTAGTAAAGCCAATATGCCAATCCCTATGTATCTTCTGTATCTGATTCTCAACTAATTCAAAAATTCATGCAATATATTAGTATTCTCAAAACCAACCATAACCATGGGTTTAATGTTCCTCAAAAATGAAAAAAATAAGTTAACAAATAAAGATTAGCCAATACTTTCACATTTTAAATTCTGTAGGACATCGGTCTTAATGGAGGTTTCCAGGTTTGTAATGTCTGTCCTTACAAAGTTCTGAAGATCAGTGTGGGAATTAAACAATTGTCATCCTTTTCCCCCAAATGGGTCAGGACCAGTAAAGGGCAAATGAGTTGATAGATAGGGCCAGTGGTAGTTACATAATCTAGTGTCAATTTGAGGATTCAGAGTGAAGGGGTGACGTGTAGCCTGTCAATCAGGTTGTAGCTTGATGATCTTATTTGGAGGCACTAAGGAGATAAATAGCTCACTGGAGGTGAGACACTTGATCACTCCCTGTGAGACCTTCCTGTTGAGAAGACACATGGAGCTATCCTGGAGCCCTGGAGCTGAAGGAGCCACATGGAGATCCCTGTCAACACTGAGATGCTTCTACTGCCACAGGATCCACAAGACCTTCCACCCACTGGCCTGCGATCTTCCTGCATTCGGCGTCATTGCATGCGTTGCATGAGTCAGAAGAGGAATATATAGACTGGTATCAGACATATGGGCTAATATCGGACTTACAGACTTGATCTGGACTGGGCTGGGATGTTTTCTCAATGTTCAACCTCTCTTGTATATAAAGCTCTTTCTTATATGCATGAGTGTTATGAATGGGTTTCTCTTGTCCATTCAGACTAACACAGGGCCTATGAAAAATAAAATAGTATTACTAATAAATGCACAGCTGTAGCTGCAGGCAAGGACAGACCTGGTCTTGTGGGACAGATGTTTCTCAAGGTTTTCGGCAGGGAGCAACAGGTGGGAGTGACTTCCCACTAGGATCTTCCCAAGCAGATGCTCCCAAGAATAAGAACAACCAATAAAAGGGAAGGGGCTTGGCTGTGCATTGCAGCCTCTTCTTCCAAACACAACCTGGGTAGGAGTAATTGCACAGTCAGGAAGCAACCAAGAGGGCTACATGGATAGATGACAGATACCCCTCCACAAGGAAAGGAATACAAGGAAGGGAAGTAAGCATGCTCCAGTCAACAACAAAGATGGCCTATGGGACCGGCACAAACTGCACATCTTCTTCAGGGACCACATCATTGCTGGCTGAGGGCCAGCTGACAGAGCCAGCCATGAGACATATGAGGTATAAGAAGGCAAACGAAGCAGCTCTTGTTAGACTGCTTGATTGCTCCCTTCTTATGGGAGTACAACTTACATAAAGTGTTCATACTTACATGTACACTATTTTTACACTCATGTGGCATAGTAAGATAAGAATTGAGCTGGTAACCCAAAGGTTGACAGTTTGAATCCAACCACCAGCTACTCTAGTTTATTTTACTAGTTCTTTTACTCTAGTCTAGTTTATCCTACTGTTGACCAGATAGAATACTATGATTAAAATCTACTTCCATACCACTTCAACCTGTTGCTCTCAGGTTTGTCCCCGTGTTACCTAGAACTAAGTCTCACGTATTCCCTCAAACGCGATAGCCCTTTAGATAATTAAACACAGGACAGGTTTCAAATTGATTCATGGTTCCTTTGTTCTACACACGGCTTTCATTTTTAATATAGTCGTCCACTTTTTTAAGTTGGGAGATTTTATAGAATAACCCAGATTTCCGGCTACTCTTTGAAAACTGGAAAACCTAGTACCTCAGGTTCTTATTCTCTGAAGTCAAGGACTGGCTGGGGTAAGGAGCAGATACTATTTGTAGACATTTTCACCAGGATGACCTGTAGCCACTACCTACAACTGCCTTTGTGTCCCACCCCAGCCCCACCCCCTGCCAGAAAAAAAGAAATCGATTGAAGTTCTAACCCTCACTATCGAAAGTGTGAGCTTATTTGGGAAAAGAGTTGTTGCAACTGAAATTAAATTAATACGACGTTATACTGAAGTAAGGTGGGCCCTAACCCAAGATGAGTGGTATCCTCATAACAGAGACGAGCCCTAGATTGTACAGAGGAGAGACAGTCATGAAAATCCAGAGACAGAGAGAGATTGGCGCTATACTGCCGGGGAACCAGGAAGCATTTGAAGGTACCAGAAGCTGAAAGAAAAAGCACAGATCTTCTCTACAGATTTTTAGAGCGCACAGCACTGCCTATACCTAGGTTGCAGATCTCCCATTTTCAGAACCACTAGAGAACACGTGTCTGTTGTTCTAAGTCACTGCCTATGTGATAGTGTGACAGCGCAATCCTAGGAAACCAGTACAGATGTTGGTACTAAGCAGGAACAAAGACGAGTTTTGTAAACTAGCTCTGAGATGTGGGGAATTGGTTCTCTCATCGGGTTAGATTTAAAATCACTAATGACTTGATGTGGCTCTAACCTCAAACTTACTGCCCTCGAGTCCACTCAGACTGATAGTGGCCCCGGAGCACGGGATGGAACTGCCCCTAGTGGGTTTCGGAGACAGCGTCACCTTTCACCTGCTGTGGAGTGGCTGGCGGGTCGAAGCCCGGACCTGGTGATTAGCAGTGCAGTCACTGCCAGGAGCCCTGGTGCCCTAGTGGTTAAGTCTTAGACTGAGATCTGCATGGTCTGCAGTTTGAAACCTCCAGTCACTTCATGGGGGAAAGGTGATTTTCCTACTCACATAGAGATAGTGTCTCAGAAACTCACAAGGGCAATTCTATCCTGCCTTATAGGGTCACTCACTATAAGTTGGCAAGGGCTCTGTTTAGTTTTTTGTTTGATTTTGTTTTGGTGTGTGTGTGTGTGTGTGTGTGTGTGTGTGTGTGTGTGTGTGTGTGTAGCACACTACGCCATCAGGGCTCCCTGGTGTGGCAATAAAGCAAAAGCAAACACACTGGCATCAAGTTGATGCCCACTCAGAGTGACTCTGTAGAACAGGGTAGAGCTACCCGCTGTGTTTCCCAGACTGTAACTCTTTACTGGGTGTAGAAAGCCTTGTCTTTCTGGCGCGGATCAGTTGGTGGTCTTGAACTGATAACGGCAAACACTAGGGCACCAGGGCTCCTTAAGGTGTGACAAGAGAAATATCCAAAATATCACCATTGCCTACTGTAGAGCCAGGGTAATCATATCTTTAATACCTTAGAGCAGCGGTTCTCAACCTGGGGGTCATGACCCCTTTGGGGGAGGTCGAACGACTCTTTCACAGGGGTCGCCCGATTCATAGCAGTAGCAAAATTACAGTTATGAAGTAGCAATGAGATTAATTTCACGGTTGGGGGTCACCACAACATGAGGAATTGTATTACAGGGTGGTATGAGGAAGGTTGAGAGCCACGGCGTAGAGCATTACAGTCAAACTAACAAATCATGAAATTGGTTGGTTGTCCCTAATTGTGCTGGATAAATGGAGAAATAGACCAAGGAACTCAGATTCAACTTGCAGATGCTGCATAAATGACCTGAATGTTTTCAATCTTTTCTGAAAAACGTATGTCCTATTGCTGAGGCCTGTGTAAACTGATATTCAATTATAAATCACTTATGTCGTCTTACTAAGATTTATCTCAACTTAACCAAAGAAGTTAAGATTTACGTAAATCATTTAAAACACTGAATTAGAACACACACTGAAAGCCCAACATTACAAAGCGCCTGATATTAAATTGAGGACATTAATTGGGACGGAATGGCATCTTGAGAACTGGACTAGGAGCAGGCAGATCCTGATGGAGTTAGTCTGGGTACAGTGCGTTACATGGTGGTACTTCTTTTATGTGATGATTACACTTCTGTTTGTGCCACTTGGTTTGTTATTTGCGATACTGTTATTTTATCAGGTTATTGATTCGCTGGAGCTTTTCTGTCATCTAAAATCCGCCTGCTCCGATTTTTATTAACGCTGTTCATTCTTTTCCATTCATATTTTGTTTATTCACATTTAAATGTATACATTTCCTTTTCTATACCTCCTGCTTCATTTTACTGATTTTAAGACTATCATTTCAGTTCATCGGAGACTGCTTCTAACTCACTGTTCTGTCAGCTAATGTATTCTCGGCAGCCTGTCTTCTATAGATGTTGCAGAGGAGATGGTTACTATATGTCTATGTGCCAGCTGTTTACTATATGCTCCTTAAGCTCTTCTGATTCTCAGTGATTCACTGATGAAAGTTCCTTTGGAAACAGCTATCAACTCATTTTTTGCATGCTTTTTTTTATTTGATTGGATAGGGTCACTGTGAGGTGAACTCAACTAGTTGGTGGGGGGTGGGGTGGAGTTGGTTATATTTAACGTGTGAGGGAGAGAAACTTCAAACCATTTCATTTGGTCCGCATTGTAATTGGATCAAAAGCATAAAACATGGATTTAAATTGCACCACTGGTATTTCAGTATTGAAGATCCAAAAGTTGAAAGTAAAGAATTAAAAGTATTGTCCCGAGACTATCCTTAGGTTGAATGAACAATGGTGGGAAGCTTTTTCCCCACCAAGGACCATTTCGGGACATGACTCGCAGGCCATATTGGTCAAAATCTTTAATTAGCTCATCCCTAAAATAACTGCTGGAACAGCTTCTCTCTGGCGAGGCATGTGCTGTTAGTTGGCACTGGGGATGGCTCAGGCCTCACGTGGTCTGTGGGCGGGATGCTCCCCACCCCAGCATTAGAAGACCTCACAGAATGAACTGACAAGAGTTGTTGTATGCACACATCCTGCTGTGAGTCAATTCCTACTCACAGCAACCCTGTAGGACGCAGTGGAACCGTTTCCTAGTGTTTCTAAGTTTGTAACTCTCGAGGGAAGTGGATTGCCTCATCTGGCTTCCCTTGAGCAGCTGGTAATTTCGAAGGAACCATTCAGTTAGCAATCCAGCACTTAACTAACTGCACCACTAAGGCTCCCTGTGACAGTTGACACTCATCCTTACAGTTTATTACCGGAAAAGGATGCAGATGAATAAAGTAGCAACTGAAAATGCATAGAGCAGAGATCAGGTATAAGATGCTAGCTGTCCTTTCCCAGTCACGTCTGAAGAACAGTGCTTAAATCTCCCAGCAATGAGAACACCAGCTCACCCACGCCTCGGTGTCCAGGCTTCTCCCTGGCAGTTGGTAGTACGGGCCCGGCTAGTTGCCTGTGCAGTTGACCCTTCTTCAGGTCCTTCAGAAGCCCAGCTGTTACCATGTGGTGTAGAACCAAACGAGCCAGTCTCACTGCCATCAAGTCAGCCTGACACATACTGACCCAATAGGACAAGTGAGTTTCAGAGATTGTAACTCTTTGCGAGAATAGAAAATCTCAACTTTCTCCAGCAGAGTGGCTGGTGGTTTCGAACTGTTGACCCTGTGATTAGCAGCCCTATGCCATCAGGTGTCAAACCCACAATAATTCACCTTATTAACACATAGGTTATCTGGTATGGCCAAGGGCTTAGGTAAACAAAAGCAGTCTTAGCAGCAGGATATTCCGAAAGTTTTACGGTTTATTGCCTAGGATGTGAGGAGGGTCGAGTCTTTCTTTGGAATGTGCAGCTTGAACAATCCAACTATGTTACATGAATCTTTCACTGCATGGAAGGTATTCCCCTGTTTCAGCGATTCCACTTCAACCTGTTCGTCCAAAGGAGCCCTCTTAGTCAGCTAACTGTACGATTGGAAGGTCAAACTCACAAGCCACTCTGTGGAAGAAAGAAGAGACTATGTGCTACTGTAAAGATCTAGCATCTTAGAATTTCTAAGGACCAGTTCTTATAGGATCCTTTCCTACAGGGTTGCTATGAGTTGGAGTCACTCAGATCTCAGCGAGTGTTTGGTTGCTGTGGCAGTTTGGGTTTGGTTTGGTCCCATCCTCCGTATTGAAAGCCAGTAGGACAGTATATTTAAATTTCTCTGGCCTTTCTGCATTTCTTAATTTTTGTAAGGACTCTTGTGATTACACTTGACTGGCCCAGAGAGTCCAGGATAACTGCCTTCATTCAACATCCTTAATTTAATCACATGCGCACCATCCTTTCTCCATGTATGGTATGTAAGGTCTGAGGATTAGGAAGTGGACTTCTTCGGGTCTTATTCTACCTACCACACATTTGTTGACTGATTGTTGGTGGAAAGTCAAAACCATCAGCTGAAAAGTCTATTATTAGTTTTGTAACATTCTCTGGGGACATTTTAAATATGACTTCATTCCATATAAGAAGACTTCAAAGAGCTCATAGACAAATTGAAATGAAAAGATCATGGAGTTTTCCCATGAACCTTTTGAAACGCCATCCTATTTCACTGGTTAGAACATCTGCTTCCCTGTAATCATTGTTGCAGTTGTCAGTTGCTGTCGTCACTTCCTACTGATAGTGACCCCATTTACAGTAGAATGAAATACTGCTGGATCCTCCTCTACCGTCCTCACAATGGTTCCTGTGCCTGAGCTCATTGCTGCAGCCTCTGTGTCCATCCATCTCCTGGAGAGCCTTCTTCCCTTTTCCTGCTCCTCTACTTTACCAAGCATGAGGTCCTTCTCCAGGGCCTGGTCTCTCCTGCCCAGGCCTAAGTACATGAGATGACGTCTCCCCATCCTTGCCTCGAAAGAACATTGCAGTTGTACTTCTTCCAAGACAGAGCAGTGTGTCTTTTCAGCAGTCCACAGTCCTTTCAATATTCCTCTCCAGCACCACAATCCAAATGCATCAATTATTCTTTTTTTTTAAGTTATCAAATGCCATTTTTATTCTCTATTGTTGATGACTGTAAATAAGTGTTTCCACTGTGGGAAAAAAAAGTGAGCACAGTACATTTTCATGACTGGGGAATGGATTTTCTGAAATCGTCTTCGAGAGGACGAAGAAAAACAAAACAAAAAAAAAAGTCTGGATGTTGGGAGTTCAAACTGCTTCATATAAAGTTCCTTGTAAACAAAACAGAATAAAAAATAGATTCAAAAGGAGGTGGGATAAAAAAATAAGGAAAAGAAAGGGAGAAGGGATAATATTAGCCCATTTATTGCTTCTCTTCCACCGTCTCCTTGACCGCCTCGCCTTCAGGCGCCTTGGTCCCAGAAGCCTCTTCACTGTCCACCTGCACGGAAAGAGCTTCTAGCTTCTCGGCCACCTTCTCTGTGTTTGTCTTCGCCGCCCCTGCTTTCTTTTCTCTCTCTTCAATCTCTTTCCTGCACTCTTCAAACTTTGTTTTGAATTTCTGTGCATTTTCAGCATTGAGAAACCGGATGGCGAGCAGCTCTGGCTTGGGGCACTCATCGGCAAAGTCGGCATGGGTGTTCCAGACCCAGGCTCGGTCACTGCCTGCATTCGGCTTCAGCTCCATCAGCGGTGTGATGTAGTGGTTGGCACATATCTTCAGGGTCTTGTCCCTGCGCATGAGCAGGCGGATGCTCCCCTTCTCCTTGTGCTTCAGGAGCTTCACGTCGCCCGTTCCCCGCTCCTTCCACTCTGGGAGGTCGTTCTCCGAGGCGAAACGGTACAGCTTTGCTCACATTTTAAAAAGCTCTTCTTCATCTTCCTCCAGCGTCTTAATTTCTTGTTCGGGTAGGGAAACAATTGGCTCGAACTGGGGGTTGTGGTTAGACTCATCTATATTTTCGGTGGTGTCCCGATCCTCATGCAAATCCTTGGTGGCCGCCATGGGGGTCGTCGCTGGCTCCGTGGCCTCTCAGCAGCTGGCCGTCGCTCCTTCCCTCCGCGTCTGGCGCATCAATTATTCTTCTGTCTTCCTTGTTCTCTCCCCCCTCTCTTTTTCAGTAAATCATTTTATGGGAGGCTCTTACAGCTCTTATAACAATCCATACATCAATTGTACCAAGCACATATGTACATGTTTGCCATCATCGTTTCCAACACATTTTCTTTCTACTTGTGTCTTCCTTATTCAAGGTCCAACTTTCACATGCATATAAGACCATGAAATGCCATGGCTCGGGTCAGGTCTGCCTTAGTCCTCAAAGTAACATTCTTGCTTTTCAATACTGCCAAGAAATCTTGTGAGGCAGATTTACCTAATGCAACTCGTCTTTTGAGCTCCGGACTGCTGCTTCCATGAGCATGGATTGTGGAGCCAAGAAAGATAAAATCCTTGAGAACTTCAGTCTTTTTTCCATGTATCATGATGTTACCTATTGGTCCACCACAGCACCATAGCTCACGTTCATGATCTTTACGATTGATGATATTCTTTAGTTTACTTCTTCACTATCTGTTACCTGTCTGAGCTAACTAATGTGGAACGGGATGTGGTATATTAGAAAGAGCTATGGCAAGTCTAATTTTCTCTACCAGTGGGATTTGGGTAGTTGCCCTTTACTGACCTATTTTCAAGCCTTTGTTTTTTACTGCTGACAACATCCTTGGAAGGGGACTTGTGACTCATGTCATCAGATGAGTGTTCACTTGTGGACCTCAGGATACGCATGCTCACGGCCCACACCTAGCACTCCCTTCCTGCCTGAAGTCACTCCCTCATTTCATCATCAGGGCACTGTGTCCCTTACTCCACCATCAGTTCCTCCTGGAAACTATCTTTTTCACCTTTTATTCCTGGCTTCCCATCTCCTAACACTAATTTCAGTAGCTTATGAAAACCAGTTGTTGTGCATGCTTTCAAACCAATTCTAACTTTTAGGACAGAGTAGAACTCTCCCATCAGTTTCATGGCCATCATCTTCATGGAAGCAGATTGTCAGATCTTTTCTCCGGTGGAGCCACTGGTGGGTTAAAAGTGGTCATTTTTGGTTAGCAGATGAGTGCTTAACCATTGTGCCACCAGAGATCCTTTATGCAAAATTAGAACTCAATACATGTTTGTTTTGGTTTGTTTTTTTACTTACTAAAATAAATGCTCATAACCCTAACCTTACCACGGTAGCATTTGCTACTGATGCATATCAAAGGTGGCAAAAATAATCACGTTCTTCTAAAACGAGCATATTGTAAGATACTACTAAAGTTTAGGTTGCCACTGCGCTTGTTGCCTTTATCTTGTGTAACCTGGCTCTCTCTGTTCTATGTGGCACCTGATAAGCCAGAGGCACCTGAAACGCAGCATAAGGAGATTGCCATCATTTTCCTGGCAAACCTGTTCTTCCTTTGAGTCCTCTGCCTTTGTGAACGGCATCATGACCTTCATAGTTTCCCAGGCTTGAGACAAGGGTGTTACCCTTGCTCCTCCTTCCTCACCTCTTTCTGTATCCACTCTGTCTCCAAGTCTTGTGAACTCTTTATTTGTTCTCTAAAAAGTAGCCTTCTTTGTAGTCCCACTATCAAGCATCTTTAAGAGCTCCAATTTTTTAACTTGACTTTATGCAAAAGTCTGATGACTGACCTGATCTTCAGCCTTGTGGATAGGATAGCTAGACTATGCGCTCCTCCACATGGCTCTCAAGGTGTTTATTGAGAAATCCAGGTCCTTTAAAGAATCCTCACTGGCTCGGAGAAGGAACTAAAACGTTGAGAACATTCTTAATCTGGTCCTGCCTTCTTTGTCCCACTCCTTGTCTCTCTCCAATTTGCACCTCTCTCCTCCTACTCTGCGGACTGCCTGAGGTCCCAAAGTTGGCACTGCCTCTCTTGTCATCATGCTTGCATGTCTACAAATTCTCCTTTGGAACTGCCCTGTACTTGGACTCTGTCATCTGGCTGGTGACATCTGTTCATCTTCATGGGATGCAGCCTGGGCTGATGGACTTTGAGCTCGGCAGACCAGAGGGTGAATGTTGACTTAACCTCTTGCTCAACTTCACTGAGCCTAACCTCCTATGTGTAAAAAGGAAATAACATTCATCTTCCAGGATTGTTGGGAAATTGGACATAATAAATATTAAGGGCCTGGTGGCATTAATAATAAGTAGGACAGGGATCATAAAAACATCTCACTTTAATTAGGTCCAAGTATATTTCTAAGTGCTCTACTCATGTTCGCTCACTTATTATTAATATTAGCATGATTCCATTCAAGAGTGCCACGTCCGCACAGCCTTTCTTGATTTCTCAAGTCTTGATTACCTGCTCCACCCTCCTTTACCCTACGATGAGCCCTGGGAAGGTGGCAGGTGGCTCCCACTGGGCGATCTTTCTAACGAGTGACAGATGCGAGCAGTCTGAGCTTGCATCCCTGATTTGGCTGAGTTCCCAGTAAACCTGTTTTCCCTCTTCCTCTTCAGGCCTTGGGTGGTAACAGCTCCCTACTCTTACTGGAGGGTGGCTGGCCAGCTCCTTTGGTTCTCTTAACCTTGGCCCACCTTTAGTGAAGCGCTTCCTCACTGAGGTTACTTGAACCGTCTTACTGGATTGGAAGTCCTGCCTTTCTATTTGTTCCCATAGCCCTCTTTCTTTCTCCACCTCAAATACTTGGCGTATAGCATTGGAGGGAGATACATAAACTGTGGTCTTCTTCTTTTTCTGTGCTACCCTCGAAGATAAATATGGCGCCACTTTAAGTTTGTGTCTGTAAGCCTAGCCAGGTCCCAGGCGGAGCAGTGCGCAAATACTTGTGGTATGATCTGATTCTTGGCTACTGCTCACCTCACCGCCACTTTCCACCTACCACTCTCTTCTCAGCCTTCCAGATTGAGACCCTAGCGCATAGTGCGTTAGTTAGGTGATGTTATGTCATCTTGGTGGTGTGTAAGAGTGTAGAGGAGGACTCAAATTTGTCAATGAGGTGACAGCCTGATTCTGTGTCCTTGGGGAATCTTAAAAGGAGGACCCTGGCAATTCCCTTTCTCTGTCCCCTTTCACCTGGTTGCTTGCTGGCCACCCTGAGAACTGCCATTTTTTTCCACTGAATTTGGAGCCACATAACTGCAACCACTGCCCTGTGATCCTCTTGTTTTCTGCATCATTACATGTGGCTGCAGGGGCGAGTCTGAAGAGAGGCTTGCAGAATAGTATTAAACTTGAGGTCTTGAGTTGGACTGGGCTGGAAAGCTTCCGTGATATATGATTATTTCATCATATACACAAATGAGTGTTACTGGGTTTGTTTCCTTAGACACTGTAGCCTAACACACATATCATTCCCTCTTTCCATCTCCAGAGCGGCTTCTGGTCTCCAAAGACACATTCATCTTCCTGACAGTGGCACTCAGATGGGTTGGAGCTCCTAGCATCTGCAACCCACCTCAGCCTGCCTTTAGTTTCTCATGCTCCCAACTAATCCAAGCCCAGAGCACCCGCTGCTCTCTGTGTTTGAGCCTCTGCTCCACGTAACCTCTAAAGGCCTAGCCATGACATTTAACATTTGACTCTTCTCCACTGATGTCCCTTTGTCCCAGTGTTCCAGGGATGACAGTCCACATTTACAAGTATTGACCTAGTCCAGCAACAGCATGCTGAAAGAAAGTACAGTCTGAATATTGAGAGTTCGCATGTGTCCATTCCATTTTCCTCACAGTATGATAAAAAAGGGCTTCTCTTGATAAGGTTGAGCATCGCCCACACCTGAATTTATAGAATCATGCTGCTTTTACTGATTGATCTAAACCCCAAAGGCTTCCCTTCTGAAAATGGCACCTGGAAGAGTCCTATCAGAATTGACTCGATGTCAGTGAATTTGGTTTTAGAAGAGTCCTGTGTTAGGCAGGGTTCTCTAGAGAAGCAAAACCAGGACACTTATGATTTATATATATATATATATATATATATATATATATATATATATATATATATATATATATATATAATATATATATATACATATATATATGAATAGGTTTATACAACAAGAAGGAATATAACAGCTGGTTAACCCACATAGCAGTACAGAGGCTCAGTTTAACTCACTTTTGGGGAACAGTTAATATACTGCAAGTCCTTCAACTCATGAGGGCTACTGGTCCAAGGTCAAAGAAGCAGACAGTAGAGTCTGTTCACAGGCAACAGACAGCAGGGTGGATCAGCAGCAATCAGTAGCACAAGAGCTTATTGAAGCAGACCCTAATGGGATCTCAAACTCAAGCAATGTACATACCAGCAGTGTGGTGAAAATGGGTTTCAAAACAAGCGCAAGCTCTAGCAAATAGATCCTTGGGTTGGCTTGGCCCACAGGTCATGCAGCACATGGTTGAGGCAAAGAACTAGCTCAAGCAGCAGCATTCTGGTCCAATCACAGGGAGGAAGAGAGAAGGGAGCAGGCCTTGGAAGGCATTTATCTCTTTACTCTCCAACCAAGTTGCAACTTGATCAAACTCTGCCCATATGGTCCTATTGGCCAAGTTGCCACAATAAATCTGTCACGAGTCCCATAAGAGGCGAGGGGCTACAGATAGTTAAGAGAGGGGAAGATTCCAAACCAGTGCAGTCTTACACAGAAGTGTCCATTTTGTCAGGGTCCTTTAACTAGGTGAACAGCACGTCTATCATCCCTCTATTACAGATGCTCAAGAAATGAATCTTTATGAGCCATAAGGTTCTGGAATGTAGCACTGTTAGGTAGGGTTCTCTAGACAAAACCAGGACATTTATGATTATATATAAAAAAGGGTAGGTTTATATAGCGAGACGGAATACAAAAGCTAATTCGTCCACACAGCAGTACAGAGGGTGCAGTCCAACTCACTTTCATAACTCACTTTCATCAGACAGTTAATATACTGAAGGTCCTTCCAATTCACCACAGCTGCTGGTCCAAGGTCAAGGAAGCAGACAGCGAAGTGGCTGCTGGCAAGTGCGAGTCTGCCCATAGGCAAGAGAACAGACTTGGATCATAGGCAGCAGGCAGGCTAGGTGGGGCGGCAACAATGGGAAGATGAGATGTTGAGGTGTAGTAGAAATCAGTAGCACATCAGCATAGTGACGCGGGCCACAATGGAACTTCAAAGCATAGCGATGCATGGTATGGCGACAGGATCTACCACTCTCTGCTCCACAGGTTGGCTCGGCCCACAGGTAGGGCAGAGGCGCTAACTTGGGCAGAGCGTGCTTGTCCAATCACCAGGGAGAAAGAGGAAAAGGCCAACCTCAGGAGCCATTTATCACCATTGCCCTCCAAGCAAGCTGTGACCTGATTGACAGCCTAAAAGTCTGCCCACATGTTCCTACAGGAGCTGTGGTGGCACAAAATATCTAACTGTCGCAAGCACTAAAACAGGCCAATCTTGTGCCCTGGCACAGATAACTAGAATTTCACCTAGAATGTACTGATATGTGTTCGCTTAGAAAGAACACTTTGTACCCCAGGACCACAGAAATACAAGGACATCCATATTTACAGAAAACTAGGGGCAGTGCTAAGGGTCCTCCTTTATGACCAAAACAAATGTTACAAACTCAGAATATACCATCTCACATGAATATTACTCACGCACAGCACCTCTTTCCCATGGACTTGTAAATAAATATGGGGGAAGTATGGGTCAATTTTGCCCTTACTTCTGTATCCCTGGGGTCCAGCAAATGCATAGAGCAATGTGAACAGAATTTTCTAGTTCAATAAATAAAACAGCTGCCTCAATCCAAGCAAATGGGGAGCATACATGGTACCACTCAGGACCAGGATCTTGGACCAGTGTCTGGTCTGAGATTGTAGGCAGTAGGGGATTTAGGTTGAAGTAGATGATTAAGTGATATGTTTCTATACCTTCACCCTCTATGTCATAACATTTAATAACACTTAGATGACTATCCTTTGAAATAAATACTTATTCTTCCAAGCATTCTGGTATCTTCATTTTAATATTATAAGGAATATCTATTAGGGTGTTCATAGCTATTCTGAGATGGTTTCTGGTAAAACATATTCTAGTGAATCTGATGCCCTATGAATATATTTCAGCAAAAACCAAACCGTGCTTTTCCCCAGGGAGAACTATTGATATTATCTTTCCTTCAACCAATAGTTGCCTTCTGGAAAACATCAACCGCCTATCGCAATCCTTGAGGAGAAAGCAGTTCCATGTATATAAATAAAGCAGGTGGAAAATGCCTGGCCCTGTCCAACATTTTATTCAGTGTCTTAGGCTGGATTCTTTAGAGGAGAAAAACCAGTCTCTGTGCATATATAAAGAATCTGGCTTGTGCAATTGTAGGAGGTGTCAAGTCCCCACTTTGTGATTCAGGCTGGAGACTTCAGCAGGCTTCGGCTCCATGAACCAGAAGTTAAGCAATGAGGAAATGCAGGGAATGGGCAGGAGAGAGGAGGGAGGGCAAGGGGGTTGGCTGATCACATCATGGAAAGCAATTGCGATACACTACATCACATTATGGAAGAGCACCCAGTCTCGTGTCTGCCAACCCACTGAGAATTATAGTCTAGCCAAGTTGATACAAAGAATAAGATGATGAAATCATAATTTTTTTCTCATGTAAAGGAAGTGTATATTTCACCCAAAGAAATCCTAGTTATAGGGTGATCAACAGTCCCAAATGGTGTGGGACTGAAGGTTTTCCTGCGATGTGATACTTTCAGTTTCAAAACCAAGACATTCCTGGGCAAACCAGGACCGGTCAGTCACCAACATGGTGAGTGCATTATATCAAGTCAAAGAACCCTTTCCCCTTTTCATGTGATTTTTAAACCCTTTGAAAGTAAGAAATTCTACAAAATGTAAAAGAATAAAATGATCCCACTATATGAAGCATCTACAGTAGCCAAAGATCTATGACTGGTTACCAAAGGAGATGGGGTGGTAAAAAGGATCCATTCCTTAGTGGGCACTGCATTGCTGTTAAGGGTGCTGGAAACATTTGGAAAGGAACGGCGGTGGTGGCGACACAACATGCTGAAAGTACTTAGTGTCACAGAATGGCATACGTAGAAAATGTTGAATGGCAAGTGTTCTGCACATGTTGTTGTTTGTTGTTTGGTTCCATCGAGTCAGCTCCAACCCATCGTGAGCTTATGCACAACAGAATGAAACGCTGCCTGGCGCTGTACTATTCCCACAGGTATTCCTGTGCTCGAGTCCACTGCAGCAGCCACGGTGTCAACCCATCCCCTTGGGCGTCTTCCTCCTTTTTGCTTTCCCTTTAACAAACATGTGTCCTTCTCCAGGGACTGGTCTCTCCTGACAACATGTCCAAGAGGTAAGACAAAGTTTCTCTATCCTTGCCTCTAAGGAGCACGCTGTCCCTACTTCTTCCGAGACAGATCAGTGTGCCCTTTAGGGTGCTAAACTAGCTCCAATATTCCCCAGCACCACTATTCAGATGCATCAACTTTTCTTTGGTCTTCCTTATTCAACGTCCAACTTTCGTATGCAGATGAGGCAATGGAAAATACCATGGCTTGGGTCAGGCACACCTTAGTCCTCAAAGCAACATCCTTGCTTTTCAACACTCCAAAGAGATCTCGTGTAACAGATTTGTCTTTTGATCTCTTGACTGCTGCTTCTATCAGTATTGATTATGGATCCAAGCAAGACAAAATCCATGACAACTTCAACCTTTTCTCCAGTTGTGAGGATTTTGGTGTTCTTTACATTGAGTTGTAACCCACACTGAAGCATACAACACTTGCTCTTCATCAGCAAAGTGCTTCACACCTTCCTGACTTTCAGCAAAGATTGTGTCACCTGCGTATCACAGATTATTTATAAGATGTCTTCTGATCCTGATGGCACATTCTTCTTCACTTAATCCAGCTTTTCTAATGATTTGCTCGGCATGTAAACTGAATAAATATGGTGAGAGGATAAAACCCTGGAGCACATCTTTCCTGATTGTAAACAATGCAGCCTTCCAGGTTTCTGTTCGCCCAACTGCCTCTTGACCAGTAGAACTTCCTCATAAGCGCAATGAAGTATTTTGGAATTCCCGTTCTTCTCAAGGTGATCGACAGTTTGCTTTGATCCACCCAAATGTCTTTGCATCGTCAATAAAACACATGCAGTCATCTTTCTGGTGCTCTCTGCTTCGAGCCAAGATCCACCTGACATCAGCAATGATATCCCTTGTTCCATGGCCTCTTCTGAATCCCTCCTGAACCTCTAGCAGCTCCCTGTCAAAGTATTGCTGTAACCATTGTTAGATAATCTTCAGCAATATTTCATTTTCCGTGTGATATCAGCGATATTGTACAATAATTTGAGCATGCTGCTAGGCACCTTTCTTGAGAATGAGTATAAATATGGATCTCTTCCAGTCTGTCAGCCAAGTAACTGTCTTCCAAATTTCCTGACATAGATGGGTGAGTGCTTCCAGTGCTTCATCAGCTTGCTGAAGCATTTCAATTGGTATTCCATCAATTCCTGGAGCCTTGCTTTTAGCGAATGCTTTCAGTGTAGCTTCAACTTCTTCCCTCAGAACCATTGGTTCTTCTCATATGCTACTTCCTGAAATAGTGGAATGTAGGCTAGTTCTTTTAGGTACAGTGACTCTGTGTAGTCTTTCCATTTTCTTTCGATGTTTTCCATGACTCACTAACTTTCCCATAGAATATTTCAATATTGTTGAGAATGACGATGGCAACAAATGTGCTTGACACAATGGATGGATGGATGGATAGTGATAAGAGTTGTATGAGTCCCCAGTAAAATGATAAAAAAAGAATATTTCAATATTGCTACTCAAGGCTTGAATTATTTCTTAAGTTCTTTCAGTTTATATTTGTACCATGATTAAAAATAAAGGAAAGTGAATAATGTAAAATAAAATATGGTACTTTAGCTATTTAAAGAACTAGGTAAAGAGGGCTATGAGATTATTTATTTAAATTCTGTGAAACCATTGCACTTACCTAATAACTACAACAGATCATGGTCAAAGATCATTTGCTTTGTTTCTACAGTCAGATCTGTAATTTTCCAATAGAAATCAATACTTATTCCAAAGTTCTAGAATTGCTGTTATTCAGGGGAAGGGGCAAACAATAAAAAATGAAGAATGCCTTCATACGAAAAAAAACAACAACAACGACAACACACAAACAAACCCTTCACGACATGGTTTGAAAAATAACCACAATGTTGAGCTTCCTGCCTGGTTGGCTTGGTGTGTCATGACTGCAACAAAAGTAGTTGGGTTTTAAAAGCAAAAGTTTGTCTTAATGAGAGGATCTATTGCTCCTACTGCAGTGAGTACAGAGAGCTACCCATCACATTATCTGACAGATCAGTGATCTAAATCTGCTTCTACCCACCTATTGAACATATCTGTCTGTCTATTGTTGGGCCCAGCCTTACCCAACAGGAGGGGGAAACCCTGTGTAAAAGTTACAAAATTTTCTGTCTCTCGCAATAGAGATTACATATCACCTGGGAGATGCATCATGCCTTCAACTGGGAGAAGAATTATCCTCACAGATTACTAAATAAATGAATTTACTAAAAAAATTTAAGTAATATTTTGGGGGTGCATTGAAGGTGACACGATACTAGCCAGTGTTACTATCATGACAAATATAGATTGGAACTTAAACATTGCCCTCATTTTAGATTGGAACTTACATATCGCCCTCACCATTCACTGATGCAAGCTATACCTTGGTGAAGCCCCGAGCTCAGGCTCACACTTTGTCTTTCAGAGGATGAGGGTCTATAAGAGGAAAAAGAAAAACCTCTTAACTTTGCATAAACATAGAGTGCTTTGTGCTACATGCTCTGGGGCCTCTCTTTCGCTGTTCAATACTCTTAGTCGTTTTTTGTGTGCAGGGCATCTGGCTGTCAAGGGGCCTCCAAGCTGTGACAAGCACAGGAAAACCCTGCCTGCAGACTGCATGGTTGCAGTCCTACGGCCTGACTCATGTCCCATGTGCACCTGCTGCCTGCTGTGAGCATCGACAGAGATAGCCCTCGAGTGCGGTGTCCCCTCGGAGGAGCACTGCATGATGAGGATTTTCTCACCATCATAGCGTTTTTTAGGATGAATGACTGATTAAAATAATGATACACATGAGCAGATGTAAACCCTGGTAAAGAGTGTTAACAATAAAAACCTTATGTCATGTGAAATGGACTTCCCCTCTAAGTGTACATGAAATCACTCTTGGGACATTCCATCCTCGCAGGAAAGCCCCTGGTCCCTCCAGACCCTCCTCAGACATTTTTGGTTTTTCATGTCTGCAGATCCAGTTCAATTTTGCTTTATTTAAAAGATGGAAAGTACATACACTCACACACACACACACACACACACACACACACACACACAAGCCCAAACTCCTTGTTGGGAAAGAGCTCCCAAGGACTGAAGCAAAGGGTGTTCTACCTCCGAGGAGGGCGGGTTTTGTCAGTGGAGCAATCCTCAGGATGGAGATGTGAGAATTGCTCTGAGCACTAGCCTGGCCCCTGCAGGTATTTGAAGAAGCAAAGGTGGTCGGTGCCACCAAGGATGGGCCATTCACTCCAAGAGTACAGGCCCTGCTGCCAATCTGATTGGGTCTTGTGGGACTGGTAAGCTAGGAACAGACATGTTACAGATCATGCTAAGGGCTCCTATGCATGTTTCCCTGTGCCCTTGTGGCCCAGAAGAAAAGAGTGGGAAAGCTAGGTACATGGGAAGCATCTGATGCCAGCCCTGCCAGAAACAGATAAAAAGATGATTGCCCTGTCGCATTTAAAGGGACACTGATGAGTCACATTTGGTCAGCTGTTCTGGCCTGAGGTTATGGACAATGCTTCTAAGCACCTTACTCATTGTCTCAGACAGACCTGTCTTCCCCCAGGGAGGAAAGCATGTGCATCAGGTCAAATGATTCCAGGTAAGGGAAATGACTGCAGCCAACCTACAAGATGGGGATGCAACATCAGGAATGGTTTCTTTCACTTGAGCTACTAGAGTACCACAATGGCAAGACAGCAGCGCAGGAAGCATGTTGAGTGGGAGGGCTTGCAGGGGTGTGAGGAGGTGCAGCCCTCTCTCTATTGGGTGTGCACGCTTGATCTCAAAAATGAAGGACCGTGGGAACTAGAGCTTCCGACAAGAAACCGATATTGCTTTGGGGGAAGATGCGGTGTGGCTGCAGTACTGGCATGAACAGGATGAGTTGTGAATTTGCTGCCTGGCCATGTAGTACTCTCCTGGTTTTGTTTCTTCCCTTCATAAACCAAAAGCTGTGTTTTCCCACCTGTCAGGAATGGTCCTAGGTGCCAGATGGGACACTAAGAGCAATAACACCTGCTCCCTGCCCTCCCAAAGGCCACGATGTAGAAACTAGTCGTATTGATAAGAAGGAACATAGTAGCTTGTGCATTGGGCTGCTGACCACAAGGGCACCAGCTACTCCACAGGAGAAAGATGAGGCTTTCTACCCACTTCCAGAGTTACAGTATCGGCAACCCACAGGGGAAAGATTCTCTGTCCTAGAGGGTCGCTATGAGTTAGAATCCACACCATGCCAGTGTTGATTAGTTAGATAATCTGTTGTCAACTTGAGAGGATTAAGAGCGAAGGGGTAGAGTTTAGCCTATCAAGCAGGTGGCAGCTTGATGACCTCATTTAGAGGTGCTAAGGAGATAAATAGCTCTCTGGTGGTGAGACAGGCTCACTCCCTGCAAGACTTTACAAACAAGGAGCCTAATGGAGCTACATTGATGCAACTAATCAGCCGGAGGAGTCACATGGAGAGCCCTACCACCGCTGAGATGCTTACAACGCCACTGGATCCACAAGACTTCCCACCCACTGGACTGTGATCGTCCTGCATTTGGTGTCATTTCATGTGTTTCCTGAGTCAGAAGAGGACTTTATAGATTGGTATCAGATCTTTGGGCTAATATCGGACTTATGGACTTGATCTGGACTGGGAAATTTTCTCAATATTCAATTGCTCTTGTATGTAAACATTTTTGTTATACACATGAGTCTCCCTGGATTTTTTTCTCTCATGTATCTAGACCAGGCGTGTATTAGACAGTGTTCTCCAGCGAGATAAAACCATATTGCTAGTAATTATATATAAATATATTTATAAAGATAGGTATATAGCACAGCAAATGAACCGTTAAATTATATACAGATAGATAATACAAGAAATTAACAGTTAAATTATAAATTATAAAACAGTGAGACACTAGCAGTCCTTTAAGTCTTGAGAGCCGCCAGTCCCCTTCTGTAGAGAGAGCTGGGCTATATATACCCAGGCAGCAAACACCAAGGCAGTTCACCAACTGTCGGTCCCCAGCTCCAGAGATGAACATTCCAATCACGTGGGCTTAAAGGGACCTTAACTTACAGCGACACAGTCCACAGGCTAGGCATCAAACAGGTAGTGTATCCTTTAAACTGAGGCACAGAACTAGCAAGGCGAGGCTCACCAAGCCATTTATCTCTCCACCCTTCAATTAATCCTACTTGTGTTTATCAGCCAGGCTGGCACAATAAACTATCGCAAGGGGTCCTCAAACTTTTAAATCAGGGGGCCAGTTCACTGTCCCTCAGATCCCTTGGAGAGCCAGACTATAGTTTTAAAAAACAACTATGTACAAATTCCTATGCACACTGCACATACCTTATTTTGAAGTAAAAAACAAAACGGGGAAAAAACACCCGGCGGTCCAGAAAATGTCCTTGGCGGGCCCCATGTGGCCCGCGAGCTGTAGTTGGAGGATCCCTGATCCTAGACTAACACTGTTTGCTTTGGGGTTTGGAGTACTGACAATATACAGAACTACCTGCTATGATCTGTAGGTCCCCAAGAATGTCAACCAATGCTTTAGGAACTCAGGTTCTTCTTATTCTCCTGCTATAATCTGCCAGATAGCTGCATTCCCAAGACCAGCTTTGCCTGTCCAAACTTTCCATGAGCTCCACATGCTAACAGACTCTCATGACTCCCAAGCATATGTACACTTCTCTCCACACTCCCTCCTCCCAGCTCTGCTCCTCTCACGTCCCTGTGCCCCTTTCTTTTGCTGTTCTTTCTGACCTCCCTTTCTCTGATACCTGAGCTCTGAGACAGGAGCCCTCAAACCTCATGAGCAAAAGAAGGAAATTAAGCGCATGATCGAAGTTAGCTGGGGGTGGTTTGAAGTTGGTGGTCTTAAATACTGACGTTCCAGACCTGTGATAAACCACCTGGCCAGTCCTTATCGTCAGCTTGCTCCGCACCACTCCAGGACTCAAGCAGTTGGCCTGAGTACCCTCTCTTTGGACAACGGGGGCAAAATGGAGGAAAACGTTTTGTGCTTTTGATTCAGTCATTCTAGACCCCACCTTCTTTCTATAATTCAGTAAGTTCTAACTTGCTTTTTGTCATGTAATTTCTGAAAGCGTCATTTTGATAAGCAGGACAGGGAGGGTGGGCCTTCTGGCTATTAGAGGTTAGAGGTGTGGGTTGCTGCTAAACATCTTACAATGCCCAGGACAGTCCCCCCAACAAACACTAATCCAGTCCAAAATGCCCACAGTACTGAGGTGGGAAAACTGAACTATTGTGTTTCAAGGACGAAGGAAGGTTACAATCATTTCATTTGGAGGGCTCTGACGCACTGCCACTAGCTTCGAAGCCCGGGGACACTGTCGGGTAAGCATTGGGTTGCTAACTTGGAACAAAGTCAGCTGTTCAAACCTACCAGCCATCCTTTGCGAGAAACATGAGGGCGTTGCTCCTGGGAAAATGTATTGTCTCGGGAGCTGTAAGTTGGAATCAACTTGATGGCAGTGGATTTGTGTGTGTGCGTGTGCGTGTGCGTGTGCGTGTGTGTGTGTGTGTGGTACCAATAGCATGCCTAAAAAATTGGCTGATTATTGATTGAGCGTTTTACATACCCACACTATAAGATTCAAACATGTTCAAGAAGTGCGCCACCAATCCTGAGTTAATCTTTAGTCCCGCTGATTCGCAGGAGTCGCCAACCAGTCCTTACTGGGCATGCACGCAAGGTTTGCGTGGCCAAGAGCTCTTGCCAAAATCGGAGCCAAAATCGGAGGGTTGGCTGTGCTAAGAGTGAGGAAATAGTCAAGAAGGAAAGTGGAAGTAAACTTGTTAAACGAAGTGGAATTCCGTTAGGCTTTTGATTCTTAATAATTGTACTGAATACCCAGTTGATTCCGATGTATATGGACCCTACTCAGACTCACTGACATTAAATCGAGCAACCCTAGAGGACAGGGCAGAACTGCCTGGTGGCTTCTGAAACTGTAACTCTTTATGGGAGGAGGAAGCTTCTTTTTTTTTTTTCCCTGTGGAGTAGCGGCTGCTTTCAAACTGCTGACCTTGTGGTTAGCAGCCCAAATGTGTCACCACTGTGCCACCAGGGACCCTGAGAACAGAGTAAGAGTGCCCCATGGAGCTTTCAAGGCCATGCATCTTTATGAAAACAGATGGCTTCACCCTTCCCCAGCAGAACACCTGTTGGGTTTGAGCCACTGAACTTGTGGTCAGAACCCCAAAACTTAACCTATGTGCTACCAGGGCTCCGTATTTTATTGAATAGAGAATGCAAATGAGTAAATAGCTCCTCTTTGTGGGGAGTAGGCCAGCTCCGAGGGCTCTTCTCCTTCACTCCCTCCCTTCTTTCCAGAGTGAGGTGCTCAATGGGATAAAAGGAAGACAGGGGAGCGCTTACTGATTGTCTGGAGGAGGGAAGACTTGAAACCTTAGAGGCAAAGAAAACAAAATGAAACTCACTGCCAGTGAGTCAATTCTTACTCATAGTGACCTATGGAGTAGGTAGAACTGCCCCTGTGGGTTTCTGAGACTAACGTTTTTTAATTTTAATAAATCATTTTATTGGGGGATCTTACAGCTCTTATAATGATATATACATCCATTGTATCAAGCACATTTGTAAATAGGTAGCCAGCATCATTTCCAAAACATTTTCTATCTGAGCCTTTGGTATCAGCTCCTCTTTGATGGGACTAGAAAACCTCATCTTTTGTCCACGGAGTGGCTGGTGGTTTTGAACTGCTGACCTTGTGGTTAGCAGCCCAGTGTGTAACCACTCTGCCACCAGGGCTTCTTATCTCCATGGCAGTAATGCAAATATGAAAAGAGAGAAAGGGAGGAAAAGGCAGGCTTGATACTCAGTGAGATCCATCATCCTCTGTCCTTTTCTGTAGTCCGAAGTTGGAGGACACGATCAACAGATCATTACTGTGTTATGATGGAGAGGTGGGCTAGGCACTAGGATAAAGTAGAGTGCAGGAAGGCAGATCTTTTCTAGAGAACTATCCTCACAGTCAATAAAAAGATAAACAGAAAAATAGTCTGACTCCTCTGACTTCAGTGCTAATGAGTCCCTCTTTAAAAGCATGTAGCCCAGAAAGGACATTTCAGATTTGGCAATGAGCTCTGGGCCTGTGGATCTCCTAGGTGTACCTTGCCTGCAGGCAGAGTTGGGTGGTTTTGGCTGTCAGGAGATCGCCATGGCTGGTCCTAGGCCGACCTATGCAGGACTGTCAAGTTTTATGGCCTGAACTGGAGCAATATGCTTATAAAAAGAATATGAATAAGAGAAGTTGCTCAGATGAATGCAGAAGAAAGAAATGGGCACAGATGTGTCACTTATAGGTAAGTAAGGGGGTCTGAAGGAACCCTGGTAGAGGCCTGGTGGCATAATTGGGTTACCTGTTGGACTGCTAAGCGAGGTGGGCAGTTCAAACCCACTAGGGACTCTGGGAAAAGATGAGGCGGTGGGTTTAAGGAGGCCTGGTGGGCAGGGAGACTGAAGCACTTGGCTGCTAAACAGGTCAGCAGTTTGAACTTACCAGCAACTCCACAGGAGAAAGATGTGGCAGTCCGTGTCCATAAAAATCATTGTTTTGGAAGCCCAGTGTGAGTTGAAGTAGACTGGAGGGCAATGGGTTTGGTGTTGGCTTCTGGAGCAACTAGTGAGAAATACCTGGGTGGTAAAAATGATTAACAGGCTTTACTACTAACTGAAAGGCTGGCGGTTTGGTCCTACCCATACTCCCCTCAGCAGGCCTGGTGATCTGTTTTGAACAAATCTGCCCTTGGAAACCCTGTGAAGCATGGCACTACCCTTCTACCCACGTTGTAGCTGACTCGGCAGCCACTTGTTTGTTCTAACTAACACATTGGGTGTGTCTGGTGCCTGCTGGTAATACGGACCAAGAAGCGTAGAGTAAGACAGCAACGCACAGACTACTGAACAGGATCGTAACAAATTCAGTTCAGTATGCTTCTTCAAAAGGCAAAGCTGGTCCAGAACTCTCAGAGATAGGAGCAAGGATCATCCGGGGATCCCCATGAAGGTGACAGGAAAGTACAACTCCTGAAGCAAAGGGCAAGAAGGGTGCTACTTGTCTGGGCCTCATCCTATCTACAGAGAACACAGGGGTGCACCAAGTAGGGACTTCCTACATGTGGGGCTCTGAGACCTTACGCTGCCCAGAAGACATGGTGTCAAAGGCAAGAGATGACACAGTTGTGGCCACAAGCTGCTTCTAAAATGCCATGAATTCACTAATTTATTCAACAAATAACGATCACACCCCGATTTTGTACCAGCCACAGTGGTAATAGTCATGAATAAGAAGAACCCAAGTCAGGTCATTCTTCCCTTGGGCCTACTGTCCAGGGAGAGACAGACAACACATGTGCAAAGAGCTATGGAGGTGTCCTTTGCCTTGGGTGGGCAAGGGCCTCTTTGACAACGTGACATTTGGTTGTGAGCTCAGACCAAGGGAGCCAGCCTGAATCTGGGTGGAGGGCAGAGCAGATTGATGGTGGTCTCAGTTGGAGTAGCTACCTGAGATTATGTATCCAGGCAGCCCCTGGCATTTATTGTGCACTTATGGGGTGCAGAGCACTGGTGGGCACTGCTGCGGCTCTAAAAAGTGAAGTTGAAATATCCCTAGCATAAGGGTTCTTCTAGAACAGCAGTTCTCAACCTGGGGGTTGTGACCCCTTTGGGAGGTTGATCGACCCTTTCACAGGGGTCGTCTGATTCCTAACAGTAGCAAAATTACAGCTATGAAGTAGCAACGAAAATAATTTTACGGTTGGGGGGTGGGTCACCACCACATGAGGAACTCTATGAAAGGGCCTTGGCATTAGGAAGGTTGAGAATCACTGTTCCAGAAGGATCTGTATCCCCAAACAATTCTGCTCCCACTTGGAAAAAGACCCACTGCAGTTAGAACCAGAAAGGAGGAGACATCGCTGCGTTGTTTATTTTATCAAGGGAGGGGGCTTTCCTAGTGACTCTACCAATGCACCCATGCACCTAAGAGAGCCTGTGTATGCTCTGATTGATGCGACACTTCGGGCTGATGTCAGCGGGCCCCGGAGGAGGTCAGGCGGCTCAGGGGGTGAGTCACCCAGCCCCTCGTCTCACCAGGGAGCCTTCCCGGTCTGGGTGGGTGGGGTGGGCCGCCAGAATCTCCCGGCCTAAATCCGTCCCACTGAGAAATCCCACGCCGGTCGGCTCGGCACCTGGCGCGCCCGCGCCGCGGCGTGCGGTCGGGTCTTGCTGGGAATCGGGCCGCGGCCCAGGCCGGCGTCGCGCAGGCTCCGGAGCGCAGGCTCGGGCGCGTGCGCGGGCGCGGGCAGTGGGCTCGGGCGCGGTCCGCGGCCCCAGGCCGGGGTGGGGGCGGCGGGAACGACTACAAGTCCCAGGAGCCGCCGGGGCGCGGGCGCGGGCGCGTTTCCGGGCGGGCTCGGCGTCGGCGCCCGCGGGGAGGGAAGTCCGGGCGGCCCGCGGAGCGCCCTGCCCCGCCGCCGGGCGCCTGGGCGGCGTAGTTGCTGTTGGCACCGCGGGCCGCCAGTCGGCTCGCCGCGCGCCGGGGCTCACCATGGGGAATGGCATGAACAAGGTACCGTGACGCGGCCCCCGTGGGGGCTGGCCCCCGCGACCCGGAGCGTGGGGAGCGGCGAGGGGCCGGGCGTGGCCAGCCTCGGAGGGCGCGGTTGGGCTTTGGAGGGGCTTCCGGGAAGGCGTTTCGCGCCGGGGGGCCGGCCGAGCCCAGCCCGCCGCGTCCTTGACGAGCCAGTGACACGGTCCGCCGCCGAGACTCCGGCTGAGCCCCGAACGCCTGCGGTTTCTTCGCGTCGCCGCCCCCCCCGCCCCCCAGCGCGGCTCTCGCAGCCTCACCGCCCACACCACGGGGAAGCGGCGGCGACGGGGCTTCTGTGCTGAATTCTCCTTCCCAGCAGTGCGTGCTGGCGCTGGGGCTGGTGGCGGGGTTTTTTGGTTTTGGTGTACGCCGAAGTTTTTCTTTCCGCACAGTGAAATCTTCAGGGGCCTCCCTCCAGAGCACTTTTTGGGGCGCGGGTGGGGGGCGGGTAAGTGTAGGGAGTGGAGTGAGAAAGCATTCAGAACCCACGTGTCGTAGGGGCTTGTGCGCCTTCTCCCAGGGCAGCCTGTTGACTGGCTGGTTTCCCCGCCTAGAAAACTCGGTTGCTCTCCTTACTGCCCCGCTGCCCCGCCCTCTGCTGTCCAGTGCCCCCCGCGACTGGCCAGTCTGCCTGTCTTGACACCCAAAGGTGCCAGCCCTTTATGCCAGCAGCAACAGTAGGGTCCTACGCAGTACGTGCTAGATTAAAGGGGAGCAAGTCTTACAAAACCCATCAGCAGGGACAAGTGTCCCTCTGGTTAGTCTGGCTTTCTGCATCTGACACCCACGCTGTGTTGCACCCAGCACACCTCACTCACACCCGCTGCCCTGTATGTGTGGCGATGGGGCTGCCATTCCTTTTTCGATTCCTCAGGTCACTGGGCGATACAGGCGTGTCCTTGCAGCTGGATGCTGATGGAGAGGTGGGGCAGGGCCGTGCATGCTCTGGAGTCCAGGGCACACGTCAGCTGTCCACATAATATTTCTTGTGCCCCGAAGACGGCTCAGTTTATACTGGAGCTGTTAGGTCCATCACTTCACTGAGGTTTCGGGGCTTAAAGGATTTTATCCACTCAAGAAAACAAACCAAACAGTTTCTCTGGAGAAATGCTTATACTTTGCACGACGCTCCATCAGCACCCACTGCCTTCTGCTTTTTCAATGTAAAACAGCAATAAAGGTGCTCACCACAACTTTGTGGGCTCGGCTGGCCTTGCTATTGGCCATGCTTAGACCTCAGCTTTCCTTTGGTTCTAGCACCTGCTTGAGCTGTTCACGTTTTCAGCATTTAATGTGCAGTATTTGTATTGAGAATATGTTTAGGGTTACAGACCCATGCCTAAGTCAAAGTTATTTTCAAGCATTTCAGGAGAAGTGGCAATAGGAATATTCATATCATACTTTTTACTTTTCAAAGAGTAATAAAAGAATTGTTGAGGCTGTTTTGTTATAGCCATCCTTTATTATAAATGGCGCTGCTTGCTATCTCTAGTGCAGAGATGGGGAAGCATGCATACACAGGCATCTAGGGGCTTCCTTGACTCAACACATGTTGAGCTGCTGTGCTCCTTGTGGTAAGGTTCTCCACACTAACTAGAAGTCTAATGTGTGCCACGTGGTAATCTAAAATCTGGTGGTAGCCACATTAAGAAAGTAAAAGGAGGCTGTTGAAATTCATTTTAATTATATATTTTATTTAACCCAATATATTATGAATATCATTTCAGTATACAATCAATGCTTATTACATTTTTGCCTTTTATAATTTTTGACATCAAATTATTCATTATATTTTCTCTATAGTTTTCAAAGTCTAATGTATATGCTTACATCACATCTGATTAGCCAGATTTTTAAATCGTTTTATTAGGGGCTCATACAACTCTTATCATAATCCATACATACATCAGTTGTGTAAAGCACGTAAGTTCTCTAAGTTCTTATTAAACTACTTGCAACTAAGGGTGTGTGTGTGAGAAAGAGAGAGAGAGCTAGAGTGAGCGCACAGGTGCGAGAGGTGGTAGATAGGGAGGTAGGTAGGTAGATAGGAGAGGGCAGTCTGATCTAGGCATCAGTGGTGCCTGGAGTAAACAGGTTTAAGCAGAGATCAAAGGGAAAACCCAGAGTTCAAGAGGTTACTTAGTGGCGAGTAGACTTTGGGTGGAAAGTGTAACGCTAAGAGCATTGACTGTGGCTTTTCCATGTGTTGCTGTCTACCATAGAACGAGGCTTCATATTTTCTCCATCTGTTTAAAAAAAAAGACAAAATAATTGATTTGCAGAATCAGCGGTATTTTTTTGTGAACAAAAATGTACAATGTCCTTGAAATAAAAATGTAACTTCGAATGTGTACCCTAAAGTGGCTGGGAAAGATTTCTTTTTGTTTTCAAGCAAGTGTGCTGTCTTTAGAAAAATAAGACTTAGGAACTAAATAGTACCGAACAGGAACTAAATAGTACCGAGCCCATGCAAACTGCTTGGAAGATAGTTTTTACTTATTTTGTATGGTCCCCATAATAAACCTGTGGTCCTCAGCCTTCCTAATGCCGCAGCCCTTTAATACAGTTCTTCATGTTGTGGTGACCCCCTCCCCACCCATAAAATTATTCTCCTTGCTACTTCATAACTGTAATTTTGCTACTGTTATGAATCAGGCGATGCCCGTGAAAGGGTCGTTTGACCCCCCAAAGGGGTCTTTGACCCACAGGTTGAGAACCGCTGCCCTAGACCAAACCAAATCATTGCCATCGAGTTTATTCAGTCATAGGACATACTATAACCGTCCCTGTGGGTTTCTTAGACTGCGATGGTTTATGGGGTAGAAAGCCTCATCTTTCTCCCAGGGAGCAGATCTCCTCCGTAAGTCCAAGTCAACCTTATAGCAGAATGTTCACCTGCTTGGGTTCTATATCATAGCATGTTCGCCACGAAAGGGCCTTTTCTTTCTTCTCACCAATTAAAAATTACCAGGAGATAGAGAAAGGAAGACAATGGGTTTGACCTATTATATTTTGATCCCATGTCATATGTCTGCCCTCTTTATATAGATTGGGAAACATACTCCAAAGGTTAGGTGCTAATGACAAAGGTCCTAATACAGGAAGCGGTACAGTGGGGTCTGGCTCCTAGTCTCCATCCATTTCAAAGACACTGAAGTCTGTTATTTGAACCAGGATGCTAATTCATCCCACATGAATCCAAAAGAATCTACGAAACTGCCTGAGAAAAAGATTCCCCAAATTCCAAATTAATTGCAAACTAACAAAGACCCTGCTTTTCTTCTTATTTTACACTGATAAAGAGGAAGGAATAAAACAGGTGACCAAAATGGTCTCTCCTCTCTCTCTTCTGCACAGTTCCTAAATTTATGCCCAAAGTTGCCTCAAGTTAACATCGCCAATGAGCGTACACTGTGCCTAGTCCTGATGGAAGTGTTCCGCAGACACCAAATGTCACCCTTGCAGCAGTCCCCCAGAGTAGGTGCTGGTACCTTCACCCCCGTTTTAGCAGTGCTGAGAGCGGGCATGAAACCTGCTTGGGCTCCTGTAGCAAGTGACTAGCTGAGCCTGTGCTTGAGCACAGGAGGCGTGTACCCCAGATTGCAGCACTTCACTGTACAGTGCTGCTGGAGCATTCGCTGAGCAAGGCAGAGGAGGCTTACCTAGAGGAAGCCAGCTCTCATGAGATGTACACTCCTGTCTGACTTTGGGTTTTCTTCAGAGTCTAGAACCCCCAGATATTTAGGGAGATGGCCTGTAAATGGTTCCCATTCGCCCTGCCATCTTATTACTTGTAACTACTACAATACCCTATTAACAACCCCCCCTCTCCAACAACAACAACAAAATCCTTATTTCTCTGCCCTATGTGCCTCTTCTCTATCTGCTGGTCCATAGTCATCAGCCAGAACTAGTAACAGTGGACTGAGGATTGCCATTCTAGGGCGAGCTGGGGGTGGGGTGGGGGGGATGCAAGGACCCTTTGGCTTTGATATCTTGTCTTCATTGACTGCCAGAGTTCATTGCATTTCACTAGCTCCAGCCAGGGGCTCTGGTGAAAATGGGTGCTGTCCAGGATTTCAAAAGGTGCCTGCTTAGCCCCAGAAGAGGAAGTGGACATTTCAGTGGGCGCATCACTCCCCATGAGGAGCCCATTGTTCTTTCTGGGGTACAAGAAAAGGCTGAGCTACCAGTAAGCTGAGCTGATGTGTCTGTGTCTTGTGAGCATGATCTTGAGTAAGTCTTTAATGCTTCTGAGCTTCATTCCTTTTATTTCCTTGGATTCGTAGGTGTTCGGGTATTACCAACTTAGTCTCCAAATGTCTTAGTAGTTGCCTGGTCAGGAAAGATCTCTCTAGGGGGTGTTGCGATGGGGAAAGCCGATGACGGGGAGTACCAGTGGACATCTGGAGAAGAGATGCTTATCTCCAAGGGTAAAAGATGATTAGGACCCATTCTGTATTTATTCCTTACAAGTTGAAAATTGCTAAGCTGTATTACTGACTTTTTCTCCCCTCACCTACCTGACTTCCTCATACTCCAGACTCACTGCCATGGAGTTGATGCTGACTCACAGCAACCTTAATGAACAGGGTAGAACTGCTTCTGTGAGTTTCCAAGACTCTAAATGGAGGCACAGAACAAGCAAGGCAGCCGCACACTGGTCTGATGATCAAAGAGCGAGAGACAAGAGAGGCGAGGCTCATGGAGCCATTTATCTCTCCGCCCTTCAATTAATCCTACATGTGTTTATCAGCCAGGCTGGCAGAATAAACTAACTACCTCAACATAAAATTCATGTACCAAATAATTCAGTATTTTAAATAATCACAACAGTCAATTTTAGAACCCTTTATTCATGTATTTATTATTAGCTTTATGGTCCTCTTACTGCCACCCTATGAAACTACTAATCTAGTTACTTTCTCTAAATTCACCTGTCCTGGATTTCAAATAAAGAAAATCATCCAACAATGATAACTATAAAAGAAACAGAAACGCATCATTCGAAAAGAATGCAGAACATGATATAAACCAGAACCAATTAAAGATGTGTCAAAAGGGAAAACGAATGAGAGTGTTAAATTTAAACCTAAGTTTATCTCCACAGATCCATTTTCCAACACATACTTCTGAGAGCTCGGCTATTCACATAGCAAGACGTGTGGGAATTCAGTGGAGGCTTAATTCACGTGGGGACTCTGCAAATGGATTTTGGGCTTACACTGTTATCCATAGCCTTCTGCAAACCAGTTACTCAAGAGTTTAAACTAATACATTGCCCTCCTCTGGTCTTGAATTTTATTGTTTGTTGTTGTTAGGTACCATTGTTTCAGTTCTGATTCATAATGGCCATTGTACAACAGATAAAACACTGCCCAATCCTGTGTCATCCTAACAGTTGTTCTTATGTTTGAGCTCATTGTTGAAACTTGTGTCAGTCCATCTCCTTGAGGACCTTCTTTTTTGCTGCCCCTTCACTTTACCAAGCATGAAGTCCTTCTCCAGGGACTGCTCTCTCTGGATAAAGTACATAGACTGTAAATCGTATTGGGAATAGGCAACCTCATCTTTCTGCCTATAGAGGCTGGTGGACTTGAACTGCCAACATTGTGAGTAACCAAACGCCCAGCGCCTTAAACATTACTGGAAACATCAAAAAAGTTGGAAGGAATACAGAGTTACTCTACCAAAAAATATTGGTTGATGATCAATGGTCAAGTACATAATCAGAGACCAATGGTATTGTATTAAAGGAAGAAATCTAAGCTGTACTGAAAGCAAGACTCCAGGAATTGACAGAATAACCATCGAAATGTCCCAAACAGATACAGTATTGCAGGTGCTCATTCATCTGTGCCAAAAAATGTGTTCAGTTGACTGAAGGAGATCCATATTCCTGCCCATTCCAAAGAAAGATGATCCAACAAAATGTAGAAATTATAAAGCAGTATCAATATTATAAACAAATTTTACTGAAGATGATTTAATTGTGGGAATGCAGTACCTTGATAAAGAACTACCCGAATATCATTGCTGAGATCAGATGATCAGAGCAGAAAGCAGAGAATCCCAGAAAGATGTTTACCTGTGTTTTCTTGGCTCTGCAAAAGCATTCAACTCTGTGGATCATAGCAAATTGTAGATAACATTCCAAAGAATGGGAATTTCTAAACTCTTAATTATGTTCATTCCCATTCTTCCCAAGACCATCCAAGGCTTGTTATGATCCACACAATCAAATAAAGCACAAGTAAACATCTTTCTGATATTTTCTGTTTTCATCCAAGATAACACCTAACATCAGCCATGAAATCCTTTGTTCCAAGTCCTCTTCTGAATCAGCATGAATTTCTGGTTGTTGAATGATCTTCAGCAGAATTTCACTTGCATGTGATATCAATGATATTGTTCTATAATTTGTGCTTTCTATTGGTCACCTTCCTTCTTTCCTGACTTGTGCCCCCTTGGGACCAGAAGTCATGAAATCCAGTGACATAATGCACTGTGAAAATCTGCTACAAAAGATATCTATGAAATGTAATAAAAAACCTAAAAACCCAAAGATCACCTAACCCAAGCCGTCATATTTTCAGTTGCTTCATATGCATATGAAAGTTTTGAAATCGAGTAGGGAACACTACATAGTTGATTAACAAATTATGTTGGCAAAGAATAGTAACTATACCATGCACTACCAGAAGAGTGAACAAGTCTGTGTTGGAAGAAGTACAGCCAGAATGCTCCTTGGAAGCAAGGGTGACGAGACCTTGTCTCACTAATTTTATCAGGAAAGACCAGTTTGTGGAGAAGGGCCTTATGCATGGTAGAGGGTCAGCAAAAAAAGAAAAACTCAGAACAAGACGGGTTGACAATTGCTGCAACAATATGTTCAAGCTTAGGAACATATGTTGGGATGTATAAACCAGGATACCCTTCTTCCATCATTCAGGTAGTCCCAGACAGATCAGAAAAGTAAGCCATAAGGAGTAAAATTTGTTCAGCATACTCCAGAGCCAAAGAATGCTTCTTTCTCTGAGAGCATGGTCTAAGGTTTGCCACTGAAAATGACTGCCTCTGCCACCACCACAGCTGCTGCCAGGAAAGCCAGGAGGGCGAGAGAAAGGGAGACTGCTGTATGAAAGGTTTTCTTACACAAATATGCCCTTGCTTAGGACACTTCTTGTTATAGTGAACTGTATATACCATTCACTTTTGGTTTTGCCTTGTTTTGAGTACATCTTACCATTGTAGTACATAATTTGCTGAAATATTCTCAGCTGTTCACTCACAGATGTTCAATTTTTATAATTTTCTAGGCAAAACATTGGTGTATAATTTAGTTTTCCAAACTAAATCAGGGACTTTAGTTGCTTGAAAATAGAGACTCAAATGCTGATCATTTTGTTTAAAGTCTAGACAGATTTGGAAAGCAATAAGGTGTTATCACGAAATATATGAAGAAAAACAAGGAAAAGTGCATACAGACAATCGTCACTAGTTTTCTGACTAGAAATCACATCGCTATTCCTCATTGCAATCCAGCTCATCGAGAACCTTCTACCAATTGAGTAATTAGTGCAATGACAAAATGCCAACAGTATTCAACTCTTTTATCATTGTATTGAATATGATTTGTGTACTTTTTATATATGTATGAAAAATAAATTTTTGCGTAATGTTTCCAACTTTGAAAGACAGGTAGGATTTATAAAGTTATGGAAAGGCAATAATAAAGACAAAAACGGAATGAGGTAGTCAGTTTATGTCAGAACTGTTGTATGATGTGAGTTGTTGGAATTGGGGAGTGCTGGAATGAGCTCTGTTCCTAAGTGTGTCATTAAACTAAACTTGCAGGTTAGCTAGAACAGGTGTGTACTGTTGTTATTTAGTCTCACTTTAGTGCAAAAAAAAGCAGAAGCCTTTCCAGTGATTTAAGAGTTGCAAATGTAAGTGAAGATGACTGTGAAGAAGAATGATGTGACTAAGAGTTGGTTCAGTTGTTTCAAAATTAGGGTAAATTTACATAATGTTAAAGGGTAAGTAAAAGTTATCACAGCTCCAGGACTTAATTTATTTTAAAGTTAGTATTATCTTGACTTAGCATTTCTGTTCCTAATTCTGTACTTAATTTTCAGAAATATTAAAAATCATTTCTACTGACTTAAATTTCTTCACTTTGGGGATAGTGTTGTGGGGACAAATGCATAGAAGTCCTCATGTCACCATCTTCCAAGAAGTATATCAAGATTTTCTTTTTAACAGCACCACACATTGTAAGCATCTTAAGAGCATTTCATCTCAAGACAGTTAACATCAAACCCTGGTAACCTTCTAGGGGCTGTCCAGGCCTCTTGATATCCAGGTCACTCAGCCTGCTTGGAAGCCAGCCTTGTCTATCCCTGCTCTTCAATGCTCTGCCGAAAGCCCACTTCACCACTTCTTACTGACTGCCCTTGTCCCACTGCTGCGGTCCATTATTTAAAACAAACAAAAACAAAAAGTTGTTTTTGTTGAGACTACATACAACAAAATTCACCCATTCTAAGATGTTTACTTGCACAATTCACTGACTCCGTGTTCACCTTCCTTCTCTGAGTAACTCCGTGCTGTCTTAGAGAGAAAAAAATCAACCAACCTATTGGTTGACGCTGGAGTGCTTCTTCCTTGTGGACTTAATTGATGGGCAACTTAAATCCCTGTGTGCTTGAAGACAAGCCTCTAAGACTGTGGTTCTCAACCTTCCTGATGCTGCCACCCTTCAATGCAGCCCCTCATGTGGTTACCCACAACCATAGCATTATTCTCACTGCTACTTCATCACTGTCATTTTGCTAGTTATGAATCGTCATGTAAATAATCTGCTGTGCAGGATGTGTTTTCATTGTTACAAATTGAGTGTAATTAAAGCATAGTGATTAATCACAAAAACAATATGTAATTATATATTGTGAAATATTTATTTCTAATTACAAATAATGAAATTTTGTCTTGAAGCATGGTGTAGCATGGGTAACAGTCTTCATGCCGGGTACTCATATGAGGGCGTATCTGCATGTGGGTAGACCTGCCTAGAGATGGATAGAAGAGTGGTGTCTCAGTTCCTAAGACCATCGGAAATATGTGTCTTTCTGATGGTCTTAGGGGACCCCTGTAAAAGAGTCATTTGACCCCCAAAGAGATCGCAACTCATGGGTTGGGAACCGCTGCTCTAAGACCTTAGATGCTGTTCTTTTTGATAGCAGAATACCATGTGGTTTCTTCACACTCAATCTTCACCCGTTGCCTTCATAAGGAAGGGTGAGCATCAAGCAAGGGCATGCCATAAGAATGAACTGTTCTTAGATTGTAGCTATAATTATCAACCCAAAATGTATTCACATATTTGGTTTATATATGACTTTGGTTTACTTTAGAGATATCATTTTATGATAGAGAACATTACAAGTAATTCCCTTTAGGCATAAGGTAATTCTATTGATAGTGTCACTGATTTAGTCAGTGTTATAGAATTTAAAATACTGTTGAGAAAGGGAAATTACACAATTATAGGCTGGCTTTAGAGACCGCAATACATGAATTATTGACTTGTACAGATTAAATTCAAAATGACTGCATACTGTGTACACAAACAATGGGGGTTGGTGAGAGGGCAAACTACTCATTCAGTAAATTTCAGTAACATTTATTCACAAGGATAGAACAAATTAATTCATATCATAAGAAAGCAAGGAGGACATTAAAATAGTAAGTATATGCTAATCCCACACCCCCACTCATTAGGCACTGTCAAAGCAAAGGATGTGAACCAGAGTCTAACAACCCTTCATGCTGCTTCTCATCCGGACGGCATCTGCACCCTAAGTCTAAGGGAGCATGCCAGTTCCTTAAATCTGCTAAAAGTGAATTTGAAGTGAAGCCCAACTCACTTAATGGGGTTCCCACATTGAATCCTTGTGCTCTCACCTATGAAGAATGTTGACCTTAAAGAACAGTTTAAAGTCCCAATAATCTATAATGCCAGCCTGGCTTACCAAGGATTGAGTACAAGCTACCATATATACTCGTGTATAAGCCAAGTTTTTCAGCATGTTTTTTATGCTGTTTTGTGGTAAAATTAGGTACCTTGGCTGATATTAGGGTCAGATTATACTCATATATACAGTAGGTCAAAAGTGTCCAATTAGGATATAATACCAGGTGTCTGTTCCTCTTGGGTTTTATGTAAGTTTTGTTAAATGTTGTTTCCCAATAGGTTGAACCTATCTTGGTTTATCTATATCAGCAGAAATGTTAGATCCTTCCTAGAGATAGGCATGCCTCCTTTCCCAAATCTTGACTTACAGTTCCAATAAGGTTGCCTATTACTCTTGTAGGTGTGCCTGTTGATTTGGGGACCATCCATGTCATAAGGTGTTTTATCACTTTAAAAAAAATGTTGTTGTTTTGTTTTAGGGATGCATAGTCTTCTATGCATCTATGTACCAGAGTTTCTTTATCCATTCTTCTGCTGGAGGGCACTTGGGCTGCTTCCAGCCTCTTGCCATTGTGAACTGTGCTGCAGTGCACATGGGACAGCCTATGTCTATTCATGTTGTCACCTATTTCTTTGGGATATATGTGAGCAGGAGACTATGGATGGCATTGGAAGCCCGGAACCTCTTTGCAAGATCCACACGTGGAGTAAGCTGCCGGTGAATTCCCTCCAAGCATAGTCAGATGTCAGTAGCTTTGCTATCAGGAGAACATTGTGAGTTGATTATGGCAGATGTAGTTAGGTTACGGATTCCTGTTTTACTCTGTTACTGTTGTTAGCTTTATTACTGTTTTTTGCGTGTTTTTCTGTATATGAAATCCAGGAACGGTAAATCTACAGAGATAGTAACTGGATTAATGGTTTCTTGGGGGTATGGCAGGGGAGGTGGGGGGAATGGAAAGCTTAATAACAATGAGTACAAGAAAGCAAAATGTCCTTAAGTTTATTGTGATGACTGTACAACACTTTTTAATATGATTGAACTACTGAATTGTATGATATGTGAACTATATGCCAAAAAAACTTTTTAAATGAAAAAATAATGCTAAATTTGCTCTCCCTTTTGACCCATTTTAAAGTTGTTTCAGTTTTTAATATTTTCCACTTTCCTTTTAATTGAGGTTTTTCTATGTTTTGGCAAGTCATTGCGGTTGGGTTTTTTGGTTAGTTTCCTGTTGTATTTTGTATGATTATCTCTATATGAAATTCAGAGTATATAGAGCTATAAAGAAAGTAACTAAATTGATTATTTCCTAGGGGCCTGGAAGGGAAGTATGATGGAGGGGAGGTGGTAGGGAACTAACTATGAATCGGAAAAGAAAATATTCTAAAATTGATTGTGGTGTGATGATTGCACAAATCTTAATATGATTAAAATATATAATATGTGAAGTTTATGCCAATAAAACAATTTTTAAATGTTTTCACTGGTTGGGGCTGGGTGGGGTTCATCTTGGGTACCCTTTTATAGAGTCAGTGAGGTGATCTACCAAAGCTGCTGAAACTGTTAAATACCATGCTGCTGAAATATCTGAAAGCCAGATCCAGGGAGAGAAATAGAAGCATTTACAATGCCTCTTGTTCTGCTGTGACTCCTTGGCGCTCTATAGGGGAGGAGTAATTCAGTTGGGCCAAGGTCATACAGGGAATGTCTGTTTAGCTGTAGAGGCCATTTTTAGAATTAACTTCTGCCCCTACACTTCACCCCTACACTGTTAATATGGTCCTCACAATCTTACTATCAGTCTTCTGCATTTCCCTTGGACCTGGGAGGTCAGAGTTAATTCTCCAAGACTGCCTTGTCTTTTCTCAAATGGCCAGGGCTTTTATACTTTTCTGGAGTTGAGTATATTATATTTTCCCTAGACTTTATGACTTTCTCATCCAGGAATACAAAATAACCTTTCTTGTGTGTGTCTGGATTTTCTCAAGGCTGCTTCCTTGTTATTATTTTAGCAATACAGCAGGAGCTCTCTAAGCTCATTTTCCAGTGCTTTTGTAAATTATGTCATATCTCTGCCCTCTTTATGAGCACAAAGCAGGGCCATGTCATAAGAACTAATTGTACTTAGATTGGGGCTAGAATTAAGTGTGAGCCCAAGATCCATTCATATATTCATGGTTTATGCATGTTTTTGGTTTACCTTAGGACATTCATTGTCATTTTATGTTAGAGAACTGTATCAATCATCTGTCTCCCTCGGGGAATAGGGTAATTCTATTGATGATGTCATTAATTTAGCCAATGATACAGAATTGAAAGCGCAGTTGAGAAAAAGAGATTTTACAATTAATTGTAAACTGGCTATGAACCACAATACATGAATTGTCGACTTGTACAGATCAAACTCCTCAAGTTGACTGGAAACTATTTATACCAACAGTGGGGTAAGCAATAGGGCAGTACTTTCAATAATATTCATTGACAATGGCAGATCTTTAAATTGTCCCCAAATTTAGCGTCATCACATCCTTTAAAGTGTCTGCATGTGACTTAAAATAAACTTATGGTATTTGCTAAATTGGTTTTAACTCATAGCTTGTGACCTCATAGGAGAGGACAGAAACTGTTCCCTTGGGTTTCTGAGGTTGTAAAATTCGAATGTAAGCACAGTGGTTGATCTTTTTCCCTTTTTTTCCCCTAGCTAATTTACACACTTCAAACTAATCACTGAGTGTTGAAATTGCATCATTTTGAACTGAACACCAGCAAGAGTATTGAGTTGTTGAAGAAGAATTCTCTGTCTTCTCTTGCTCACACATGGGTTGAAGCAGGTGAAAGAGGGGAGAAGCATTTGCCTCTTCACATTTTTATACTATTCATGTCTGAACTGGTTTGGGCTGAGCAGAGTGGAAAAACTGGTCCTTTTCCCTCCTTCTCTTGAAACACCTGGAATATTTAATGCAGGTTACTTATAAAGGCTTAGGTTTTAAGGTGGATATACACATACAAAAGCCTAGCTAATTGAACTATTTCATTAATTCTTCATAACATTAAAACAATTGAATTTTCAAGCACATATAAGTTATAAATTGAAAACTGAGTTCAAAGAAAAGAATGGAAGGGGAAATTTTTTTTAATTAATTTTCCTTCTGTCCTGATCCTGGTTGTGAAGAGTTACAAATGCTTGTACATAAAGAATTTTGTATTATTCAACCTTTCACAGAACAATTTGAGCTAAGATTATATAATAAATTAAGGCTCCATGTAAAGGCCATTTTCTCTGGAGTCTTGATGAGTGTGGGTGGACCAAGCTATACTGATGGTAAACATTATTCTCTTTTAAGTCATAGGAACGTAATCTGAAAGAGACAGGATTCCTCCTAACAGACTTTTCCTTCAGGATAGATACTTCTGCTTCTTTCATTACAGCAGTTAAACCCAAACAGACCAGATACAGACACAAAAGTGTCAGGCCCTCCCGGGGCCAAACAGCAATCTTAGCGGGTGCAAAATGACCAGCTAAGATGTGCAGAGTCTGCAGAAATCAGCATCGGTGGGAGATGTTGGGAGCACTTGTGCTGGAACTCCTCGAGCCAGTGGCAGCAGCCACCAGGATATCTGTAATGCGTGCCCTTGAGGATGCTCAAGGAGCCTTGGGGAGTCTTACCAGCAAGCAAGAATGACAATTGTCCTGACTTACAGAGAAAAACTGAGCGCCGCGATGCAACCAAACGAAGGGTCCGGTGAGGGTCAGGGACATAATTGTCCAAGAGTGTCTCTTCTTTGCTCATATGGCCAGGGGTTTCATACTCTTCTGGGAGGCAGTGCATCACTGTTTTTCTCCCCCCCCCCCCCAAACCTTATGACTTTCCCACTCAAGAATACAAACTATATTTTGTGTATGTGTCTGGCAGTGCTCAAGGTTCATCCCTCACCTTGTTTTTCATTTAACAATGCAATAGTAATGCCGTGGCGTTAACTTCCAAAGCTTAGAGGTCTCAGGGTGGAAGGGGAGGGGGAGTTTCTCCAGCTGTAGGGAATTAAAACCTAAAATGTGGTAAATTAGTGGTCCTCAACCTGTGGGTCATGACTTCTTTAGGGGTCAAACAACCCTTTCACAGGGGTCACCCAATTCATAACAGTAGCAAAATGACAGTGATACAGTAGCAAAATGACAGTGATAAAGTAGCAATGAAAATTATTTTATGGTTGGGAGTCACCACAACAACATGAGGAACTGCATTAAAGAGTCGTGGCATGAGGAAGGTTGAGAACCACGGTGAGAAATGAAGCAAGAGGTCCCCTCTCATTGGCACCAATATGCAACCCTCCTTCCAGCGTGTGGTTGAGCGGAATGGCTGGAGGTAGGCAGGAGGGTAGAGCAGTCTTCTAGACCTGCGGTATCTTGCACTTAGGTGCATGAAAGAGGGTCATCTTTGGCTTTGCAAGCATTTACTTCTCATGTTTCTCCTTCTAGATCCTGCCTGGCCTGTACATTGGCAACTTCAAAGGTGAGTCTACATTTTAAAGGGTTATCGTTAAAGCTCTCCACCTGATTGACAGCCCCGGGTAGACCAGCTTCATGTCTGGCTGCAGGCCAGGCCCCTCCTTGTCCTCCGTGCGTTGGATAAAGTGTCTACTCCATCAGCCAAACCATATCCCAGTCTTCTGTGCACACCTGCTTGAACTGTGGCACAGGTGGCAGGTTGGGATTGTTGATCATTCTTATGTCGTAGTTGCTGTCAGTAGGTTCTCAATATTCTCAATCACAGGGGCCAAATAAGTGGGTATGTCATCTGTGGCCGAAAATGCTCATCGTGTAGTAACAGCTCGTCTCCACACTTCCCTGCAGCATGTTCAGTATTCATTTGTTTGCTGTCAGCTGTGGACACTTCCATCTCAGTCTGCTGGTAGTTCAGGAAGCGGCACAGAACCCCAGGCTCAGTCCAGTGTGCAGTGAACAAGCTCGCCCCACCTGGAAGGCTGGCCCCATGCCTCTGCTGTAGTGCGCACTGTTTTGATTTTGTTTAAGTAAAAACACGTGTTCTTTGCCATTGGAGAGCGAGTGTACTTAGCAAGGTGGATAGACCTAGGGCACATACAAAAACAAGTCCTTCCCTATGCTCAGGTGGAGAGGGCCCGGTCTTACCATGCAGCTGATGCTTTCCTTTCCTGAGACAGTCTGAGCCTGCAGCAGCACCGACTGTCATCTGACTTCTGACTGTTCCTTCAATTTTTGAGTGGACGTTCAAGTTGATTGTAACTGTTTCTTGCATGATGTTTGTTTTCTCCGTGATGGACCCTTAGGACCCCAATTGACCACAGAGGGAGCTGAGCACAGGGAGCTGACAGCTGCTGGTTGCTACTAGAACATTTTAAAAATAGCACTGGGTCGCCAAATTAGTAAGCTGTGCAGTTCTGAGAGAGCTCCATGGCTCAGTGGTAGGGAGGCCTGCTGGTGTGGGGCTCCGTTACCAGCAGGCTGTTCTGGGGTTATTTAGTGAGGTATTACTAACCATGTTCCTGTTTGGGAAGAGAATTTAGATTACATTCTTGGAAATAGAATTGCCAGATGAAACGTTTCACAAATTAAGAATATGAATATGTTTCAGCTAATTTCAATGCTGCCTTCAACTGTATATGAAAAATTTGTGCTCTGCTCTAATAGGACATATATGCAGCTTTATGGAAATATTTAAAACTCTACTTACAATGAAATCTCTGCTTGCCTGGTGAAGACTCACCAACACAGGAGCTTCTCATAGATTCTGGACCCTCAGTTTCCCGTTCCACTATTAGTCATGGTCCACCACAGCCCACACCCCCTCGAGGAAGACAGGTGACCTTTGGTTGTGGCCTTCAGTGCTTTGGTGTTAATAGGTTGTTCTCTCTTAGTCCGCGTTTGGTTCAGCGTCTGAAACACCAGTTTGAGGCCTGTCAGAGACAGAGGAGTGACAGTGCTGTGAGTGAGTCAGCAGCGCACAGAGGGGGTCTAGAAATGGTGTTTCTGTATCACACCTTTGCACCACGCCTCAGACCCCAGCTGGCCTTGTTGCCGTGAAAGTGGAATGTAGGCCACGCCTCGTCCTTGGTGGGCAGAGCTGAGGGCAGGCATGAGATAAGTGGCTTGAGGACTGAGTAGAGGGATCCTGACTTTGCAACCTGCCAGTCGTATCACTTGCCAGCCAGGGTGCCTTCCACACGTGGCAGCCTGGGCGTACCAGCTAGGGCCTTCACACAGCCTTGCAGGCTCCCACTCTGTTGGGGTCTGTGCCTGCCTAGTAGCCAGTGACGAGGCAACAGTTGTTGGTCTCTTTCCCAGGGGAAACCGCACACAGCTCAGCTTGTCAGTGCCACAGGCGCTTAGAAAGCCCGTACATCATGTCTGCTGAGTAGTCCTTCCTGCTGGTAAAGGTTAATTAGCAAAGAAGAGACTTCTACTTGAAACTAGGCCTGTTTTAGACAGGCCGGTGACTCTCACCTGAAAAGGACTCCTGTGTCATTTGGGATTGAGCCTGGTGTCACATGTAGTCATTTATTAATTATAGGACAATATATGCTTGCACATGCATTATTATCTCATAGTGATCAGTACAGGGTATAAAGAAATACTCATAATCACTCCCTTCTTTTGCCCCTTCTCCATTCCCTTCTGTTTTTCTTTCTTTCCTGCTTTTTTATTTTTTGAGCAGCATTCTTTGCATATTGCTCTCCCAACAACTTTGTTTTTTCTTTCCTTTAACTTTTCAGTGGATTATGAATGGCTTTCCAACACCTGGGAATATCCCAACCTATGTTCAGAAAACCCTGAACAACTTTGTCAGCTGGCAAGCCTACAGTGGAGACAGGATGGAAGGCAGGCCCAGGGATATGGTCAGCTGCTTTCTCCCAGCTGAGCACACACACCGCATGGGCTGCCCTATGACAGAGGAAGCCCTTATTATTTGAAGATTCCCACAACATTTAGAAAAGTGGGAAGCAAATGTAAGCATTCTCAGTGTGGCTGGGGTTTCCAGGTGACTCATTTGTGTCTGCAAGATGAGAGGAATCCACTGGTCGCTGAGACATGGTGAGCCTGGTGAATTGGGTTTAGTCTAGACCAGGAGCCATGGTTCCAAACTGTGAAACTCAGGTAGGACAGAGCAGGGTTCTCTGAAGAAAATGTAGATTTTAAAATACTTAGAGGCAAAGGGGTTGGGCTCCAAGGCCAGCCTTGGATTTGATTGGGCAGTAGTGATGGTGACAGCAACGGCATTAAAGACAACAGTGATGGGTACTTGATTGTTACAGCAACCCTTCAAAGTGGCTAGTCCGGACCATTTTACCACTTGCAGATGAGAAAATGAACCTCAAGAAAACTTGTTTGGGGTCAGCTCCAATAAGCATCGGAGCCAGGACTTGACCTGGGTGGCCAGCCTTCCCTCATCTGCATTTCACCATCAGATAAAGAAGAGGGTAGCTGCCACTCCCACCCACCCTCCCCCTACCATTTCAAAGTCCCAGCTCAGTTGGAAATATGCTTGAAGATGGACCCATTAGCAATGTTTAACTCTGTAAGTTATTATTTATGAAAATTGGAACCCCAGAAGCCATTACAATAATTCCTCAGTGGGAAGTATAACTGCAAAACAGACCAGAATCTTGCCTATCACATTGTCAAGTTGGAGGTAAAAATTATTCAGCATGACTTGAGGGTTGCAGGTTCTGTGTTGAATGAGTTTGGTCTCTTAAAATTTCCCCCTTCTTTCCCTTCCCTTCTCTTTCCTTCCTTCCTTCCTTCCTTCCATCCATCCATCCATCCATCCTCCTTTTTTCTCTCCCACATCCTGAAGACCCTGAATGTGGGTGTCTTTGAAAGACACTTCAAAGAAAGCCTTTTCTGCCCAGTGGTTCTTTCCCTAGAGCACGTGTGGAGAGTGTCAGTTTTGTTGAGTATGTTTTGTGGTCCTGTTACTCAGAGGCAATTCTACTTGACTTTTGCTTAACTAGCTTATTTCTAATGGCCACTCTGGCATATACTGCCCCTTTCAGCTCGTCTTCTGTATCACCATGAAAACTAGTGTGCTACTTCTCTGAGATAGTTAAAGTTTATTGTGCCAGCCTGGCCAGTAAACACATGTGGGATTAATTGAAGGACAGAGATAAATAGATCAGTGGGCCTCGCCTTTCTAGTTCTCGGGTCTCTTGCTCTCTGATGGTCGGACCAGGGTGCAGCTGCCTTAGCCAGCTCCCTGCTTCAGCTGGCAAGGTTCACTTCCGGCCAGACATCCCCAAGGAGAAGCCACATGGACCTACCCTGATACAGCCCTGGGTGCTGGAGCAGCCGTGTGGAGACCCCTGCTAAAATCTGTGTTCTGAGGTGATTTGAAATTGCATTTTGGTGAGAATTTGCTGCTTGTGGGATGTGCTGAATCCGCATTCTCTTCTAGTTGGAGACTGGGACACAGACTAGTTGAGATTGTGGTCCAGTGTGTAACTTTGCTGTGGTGCACATCGGAATTTGAAGTTTGAGATGGCTGGAGCTACGTAGAGAGAGGCTTAAGATAAAACCAGCCTGAAGAGTTTCTTTCTGACTTTAAGAATGCTTATAATAGGATGTCTAAAACAGTGTTCCTTAGTTTCTACATTGATCATCGAGACTTGCTAAAAATGTAGATTCCTCAGGCCTGCCGTTAGACCTCTATCTAAGTTGGGTTTTGGAAATCTGCCTTTCTTTAGAGACCTCATCGCTTGTTAAACTTTTAGAATCACTCATGTAAAGAGAAACACACACACACACACACACCCCTATCTTTATAGAAGATCATAAAAACCACTTGTAACCCATTTGTCAAAGATTAATATTGCCTGGTGGGTTCTAAGTCCATATAGCATTTGGTGTGTGTGCATGTGTTTACAAGTTGAGCCCCATATTTTATTTATAGTTTTATACTTGCTTCCCTCTCTTCAAAATAAAACAAAAAAGTTCACTTGTCATTGAGCCAGTGCCGACTCATAGTGACTATACAGGACAGAGAAGAATTGCCTTGTGAGTTTCTGAGACTGTAATTCTTTACAAAGTAGAAAGCTTTGTCTTTGTCCCTCGAAGCTGCTGGTGGTTTGGAACTGCTGACCTTGTGGTTAGCAGCCCAACCAGTAACTACTGTGCCACCAGGTTCCTTCTTCTCCCCCAGTCAACCTTTTATCTTGAGCATTTCCCCATGTCAGTCAGTATCTTTCAGAAGTATGATAATTACACAGTTGCCTCTGTGTCCATCTTACCAAGCTTGCCCAGTGCACTACAGGCACGCTGGGTCCAGGCGCTGAAGGTTTGAGTTCAGGAGGGTGGCAATACTTGGTTTTCTCTCTGGAGGTAGAACCTTAAATGTCCACAGTTTACAAATTCCAACAACAAAACAACCCGTGAAGTTCACTTCCTCTAAACGGCAGCTGCTATGATTACAGTGTTTATTCATCTAAATACAGTTTGAGTTGAAGTTGGCCCCTTTGGTTTTAAATGTGTGCCTATTAAAAATGAATCTTGTTATTTTCATAACATAAAATCAATAGCCCTAAATTCCTTAGGTCATGATTATTGTATTATCAATTGTGAAATTTCAAGAAAGAAATAGGCAAGTCATCTTGTGTTATTTCCTGGTTTAATTTGAGGAGTAATTAATTAGTAGGCGATGTTGAAATGTTCACTTTCTCTCTGTTATGACAGATGCCAGAGATGCAGAGCAATTGAGTAAAAATAAGGTGACACATATTCTGTCGGTCCATGACAGTGCCAGACCTATGCTGGAGGTAAGCGGGAGCTGTGGGGCTTGGACACCAGCTTGTTCCTGTGATTGGCGGTAGTACGGATTTGTGCTCAGCCCATGCTCGCGTTGTTCCCCTTTCTTCATTCCAGTTGAAGGGTGTGTTGTTTTTGTGACCATACTCCAGTTACATTGCTAGCTAGCTCTCTTAGCTATGTGCCAAATATTCACCTGATACCGCATTTCCCTCTGGATCCTAAGGACATTTAAATCTCATTTTCATTCCTTTCAAAATGCTCTCCCCTGGTGTAGAATCCAAAACAAATTTGACTTTAAAATGCTTTTAAGTTCCATTACTACCACTAGCTTTCATGAATATGACACTCAGAAGCAAAATAGCACTTGAGATTTTCCTGGGAATCTCTGAGACAGTGTAGAAGCTGTTGTGTTTTGAGGAGTTAAACATCCTGAATTTTAACACAATGGGCAGTTTGAGCTATTGCTTGGGGTGAAATCTACTTCTGTTTATTCTCCTTGACAAAATCCAAGTCATCTCTTTTTAGAAAATAATGCATTTGTGCTTGTGATCTCTAAGTGGTTTTTCTATTTTAGGATAGGGTTTGGAAGAGGGAGAGGTGACTTATTCTAAAAGAAACAGTATATAAAAAGAGAAACAATCTGCAAACTGCTTTCACTCAAATTCATATCGAAAGAGGTGATTTAAAAAATGTTTAATTTATCTAGTTTCTATAACTGTTAGAACTGCTAGCTTTCATTTAATAGAAAACCAGCTAAACCAAATGAGAACAGTAAATGATTTCATTACACTTTGTAGTATCAGAGCATAGTTGGTGATAAACAAAGAGCAGACACCAATGTTTCTCTATATCTGTGAATGCGTCCTCCCACCTGTCGTTTTAGCCTTGATAGAATTTGTTTCAGCATGACTTTATGTAAAAATAAAATTACTAGAAGTCTAACTATTCTTTCGAAAACTGATTCAGTTGTTAAATTCATCAATAGTTTAAAATATAGCCAAAGGATTGCAAAGATGATGTATTACATTAAACTGCAAACCTGTTATGATTGACTTCCTCTTAAATCACATGATGAGGCTTGAGGTTTCCTTTTAAAAATAAATTATATATATGCTCCTTCCTAGGAGGCCCAGTGCCACTCAGTTGCCGACTGATCGATGGGCAGTGTGAACCCTCCCCGTGGTGGTGCCACAGGAGGAAGACTTCGTATTCTTCTGTGAAGTTCAAAGCCTAGGAAACTGTACAGGGCAGTTCTTTTGTCATAGGGGTTGATGTGGATTGAAGGCAGCCTCTAGCACCATGTTCTGTGCATCCTCAAGGCTGTTTGGATACTTTACATGTAATGTAACACATACTATTTAGGAACCTAGAGTTTAAATCTTCAGATTTATACTTCATTCTGGATACAAGCTCTTTTAAGTGTTGGCATTGAAAGAACTCTAACTCTTGAACCACCCCAATTTATATACTTAGGAAAATAAGGCTGGGGAGAAAAGTGGCTTGTCAGAAAAACAGGTGGGATTATAGCCTAAGGTATAAATAGATCACTGTTTGCTTAAAAATCTCAGCTGTGGGCCAGCTGTGTTTCCCCTGTGTTATTAAAAAAAATGACATTGCATATTTTTTATTCCCTGTGTTTCAGTCTATCAAGACAAATTCTGCCTTTAAAAACAAAGAGAGAAGTAAGGGGTGGGGTGTTAAGAGACAGAAAGGGAGGAAGGGGAGGAGCGAGGACTCGGGATGTCCCATAGAGCTCCAGCGTGTCAGACTTTATTTACCACTGATTACTGTGTGCACGCAGTCATCTTCCATCTAAATCCAGGTCTAGAAGCCCCTACCTTACCCAGGCCGAGAAGAGTTGGGAAGTTATTTGTTTGGTGTGGGTATAGACTTGGTGGGTGCTTTCTTTCTCTGGCACCTCCATGTTGTGCTGGTGCTAATCCTCAGAGGGAAGTAGGTAGGGGAAACTGAGGAGAGGACAGTTAGTGACCAAGGCCACACAGCTGCCAGGGTTGTTACCCAGCCGATGGGTAGTCTTAACTGAGGAGAAGAGAAGAGGACAGGAGCGCCTGCCTCCTTTCTGACATCTTCAAAACCATGGGTATTCACTAAGTGGGCTCTAGCTTGCTCTATCTTTACTGTCCTGGGCCAGAAGTGGGAAGGCGAGTACTATCAAAAATTAAGATTGTGGTGATTTTGCATTCACGAGGGCGTTTTGTGAGTCTCAGTGCTATATAATGGTGTACAAGACGCTGTCCATTACTGTTTATGTGGGTCATTTTCCATAAACATCTGATTGGATATAAAAGCAATATAGAACTTAGAGGTTTCCTGTAAAGAGTGGTACTTAGCATCAATTATCAAGGGCTTTTGGAATCTTTGGTTATGCTTTTATTGGGATGGATGCTTTTATTGGGATGAGAGGGTAGTTTTATTTCTTAATGTGGTTTCTGGGATGTGGGCCTGTGATGCAGTGCTTTGCTTTGCAAGTGTGGGGAATTTTTTGCATACTAGGGTCCTCCTAAAGAGCACTGTGTCACAATGATTATAATGCTCAGCTGCCAACTGAAAAGTTGGTGGTTCAAACCCACCAGCTGCTCCTTGGGCAAAAAGATCTGATTATCTGACCTAGAGAAGAATTAAGATGTATAGAGTCGGCACACAACAGCAGCAACAGGCCCTTCCTAAGGATCCTTAGTTGTGCAATGGTTAAGCACTCAGCTGCTGACCAGAAGAAGATTGGCATTTTAAACCCCCTTCAAGATTCCATTGGAGAAAGACCTGTTTCTATGAAGATCACAGCATAAAACAGCCCTGTGAAGCAGACATTTTATTTTATGTGGTCTCTATAGAGTTGAAATTAACTTGAAGATTCACAGCACATCAGCAGAATAAAGGTTCTGCGGTAAACACAAATATTTGCCAGTCTCTAATCAGATGGTGTGTGCACAGGCCAAATAGCCCATTCCTGCCAGTGTCCATGGTACTTTGTAAAACTAAGGTGTGGTGTTCAGATTAAGGACATCCTTAGAAAACTGCAATGGTTCTGCAGAGCTAGCCTACTGGTGAGCATGGGTTGAGTGAAATGTGCCTTCTAGCAGGTAAACTGAGGTAGCAAGGGCCAAAGAGAAGGCTCCAAACCAGCCAAAACCTCAGTACTAATTGCCACCTTTTGATATTGTTTCACTTATTCTTTTGTAAGAATGTGCTGTAGGTAGAATGGAAAATTATGCAGACTTTATATTTGTTTCATCCTCTCTGATTTGTCATTTGTTGTGATACCCGGCCACTCGCAACCATAAAGAACATCCAGCCCTTCTAAGTCTGATAGATTATGGTAAAGGCAGTTGTTCGTCATTATGCATTTATGAAGTTTACTCAATAAGGAAGGACTTTAGCTTTAAGGAATTTATTGGTTGATTTTAGGTAGTCCAGACCTAAGCCCCTATTGTTTGGGTAGATTTTTTTAATGGGACTTTCCAAAACAGTTAGTAAGGCCTTTTTATTCTTCCTGTAGGAACCTTAATGGTGTGGTGGGTTATGCTTTGGACTACTAACAGCAAGTGCAGCAGTTCAAAACTGCCAGACATTTCACAGGAAAACGGTGAGGCTTTCTGCTCCTGTAGGATTTACGGTCTCCAAAAACCACAGGAGCAGCTCTACCCTGTTGTACAGGGAGCAGCGAGTAGGAGTCAGCTAGATGACAGTGAGGTTGGTGTTTTGAGTGGATTCTGCCTAGCAGTACTTAAAAGTGTTGTTTCTTCCTCCTAGCATTCTAGTTGGAGGAACTAACAGGACCCTAGTCTCAGACTTGTGATGTTCTGGTCTTGCTGTTGACTGAGGCAGGGCTGTCGTTCGGTCGTTTGTAGAGTGAAGACGGGTTTAAAACTCCTTTTAGCTGGAGGAAAGAGTCCCATTGTGCCAATTACTGTTTCTTCGGAAGAGTATTTAAAGGGTGAATCTTCTGCTTCCTATTCATTGGCCTCTTGTCCCATTGGCTTCCTGGGCCAGGCTGGCCTCACCCTACTTGGGCAAAGGTTACAGAGCTTTGTAGCGCTACTGATAGCTCCGGAGGCACCCACTCCACCATACAGTATTCAGCTGTCTCACTCCCCAGGTCAGCGAGCCAAACTTCCATCAAGTGGCACTCCACTCTGCCAGGAAGCTTCTTTCCTCCAAGCACTCAGCTGTCCTGTTTCATAGGCCAGCTTCCATGCCATCTTCTGCCTGTCCCCTTGTTCTGGCACTGCCATTTTTCTGCCACTGCTCCTCCCTGTCTCTGTCTGTCCCCAGTGTTACAGCTCTCCTCATTTCCTTCCGAGCCCTGATTAAAATTGCTTTTGATGTCCTTAATTCCACCAATGGTCTCTTGAAGGTAATCTTGGCTTTTACTATCATACACCCCTTCCAGCCTCTACTCATTACCCAATTTTCAAATTGCTTACACAATTATTCATCAATTAAAGCAGCACCCCACACTCTGGTACCAATTCTCCCCTACTTCTATACCGCTGTGATAACAGAAATACCACAATGCAGTTCTATGAGAAGACTATCACTCTCTGTTGTCTCCATGTAGCAACCTGTTGACCTGGCATTCCATGGAGATCTTCATGTGTCTTGGCATCAGTCTTTGCTTGGGCCGAGGAGGTACTCAGCACATGGACTCCTGGTCCAAAGGACACATTCCACTACTGCTTCTCTTTCCTGGTGATACTATGTTCCCTAGCGCTTTGCTGGACTCGCTCTCCTTTGATCTCTTGTAGATGAAAAGTGATGCAGGTCACACCCCAGGAAAATCGCCCTTAATCAGATCGGCGCTGTGACCTGAGTAGCTTTCCACCCTAATCCCTTACAGAGGATTTGGCTGGTCACAGGTTATATCACAGAGAGCGATCACATCGTTACATCACCACCAAATTATATATGATCAGTTAATAGCTGCCAAACCACTGAAAATCATGGCCAAGTTGACACACATTTGGGGGGCCACAGTCTTGTCTTTGATGATCAAAGAAATTTAAGTCCTGATAGGACTTGCCTATGACCCCACAGCTGTTTTGGGTCATTGGATAAGACTTGGGATCTTCTTTCACATCCAGAGATCCTCCAAGAGTACGTCACTGCATTGCAATCTGTCTGGCTGTCTTTCCTGATGCTATCAACAGATTGGGTGTTCTGTGTCTTAATACTGTGTGGATACCTGTTTATGCATGTACATAGTTATAGTAGTGACTATAACTATTATAATACATGTGCATTACAATCCCTTGCCATAGCTTTTTGATAAATGCTATTCCCAGAATTAAAGTCTTTTAGAGTGAGTAACTTTGAAAGCTAGACTCCAGTCCATTTTTTGTTCTTTTTTAAAACCAACAGAATTTATTTTTTGGTAAGACATTTGAAGCACATGGAGTGAAACAAAATTAATTTAATTGCAATTAAAGTTGTATTTTTTAAATGAGCTTAATTTAAAAGCAATAATGAGGCATAATTTGGGGTCCATGTTGAGATCTTCCAAAGGTGGGGTTTAGGCAAATGAAAAATAAGGACCAGGTCTTTTCATTTCACTTTTTTTCTTAATAAGAAGGCATTCTGACCATCTATAAAATGACAAGTTTTTTATTTTTCTTCATATCCACAGTCTTATAGAGGTTTATAGTACATCTGTTTAGTTTTCCAAGCATCCTTCTGTTTTAGTTACCTAGTATTACTATAACAGAAAAACCATGGTAGGATGGATTTAACAGACAAATTTATTCTCATAACATAGGAGACAAATAATCCAAATTCATAGGCAAGTTCTTGGGGGAAAACTTTTGTTTCTGTTGGTTCCATGGGAAGATCCTTGTCTCCTGTCAACATCTGTGGGAACAACATTTCTTGGAGATCTCCATGTGTCTTAGCATATATCTTCTCCTGGGTCTAGGATAGCGGTTCTCAACCTATGGGTCATGATCCCTTTGGGGGTCGAATGACCCTACACAGGGGTCGCCTAATACATTTATGATTCATGACAGTAGCAAAATTATAGTTATAAAGTAGCAACAAAAATAATTTTATGGTTGGGGTCACCACAATGTGAGGAACTGTATTAAAGGGTCGCGGCATACGAAGGTCGAGAACCACTGATCTAGGAAAGTCTTAGCACAGGAACTCTAGGTCCAATGAGCATGCTTCATTTCCAACTTTTGTTGGTGGTACTGAAGTTCCCGCCCCCCCCCACCCCACACCTCTCTGCTTGCTGCTTTCTCCTTTTATCTCTTAGTGATGCAAGCCAAGGCCCAGTGAAAGTCTCCTTGTGTAGGATCAGGACTTTGATCAGAATAAGGGTGTTCATCCCACCTCAGTCCCCTGATAACCTATTGACTGATTGCATCAGATCACATCATGGGGGTGATCACATAATGACATAACTGCCTGATTACATCATTACATAATTGTAAACCACAGAGAATCATGGCCCAGACAAATGAACACCTACAAGAATTTTGGTGGTGTACAACTGAAAAACCTTTTTAAGGAAAATCTGTTTTTTAGGTAGATGAATTATACCATGAAACTGTTACGTAACTGTTTTCACTAAAGAAAGTTCTTGGTGTGCATATGTGTCATCTTTGTACAGCTACACAAAATTTAGTTTATGAGATAACAAAAGTTACTATATGCATATCCTTTTTTATACAACTCTGCTGTGAACTTGAATGTTTCTCTCTACTGTTGTAATTGTCTGAAAATATCTATAGGGAAAATTCCTGGCACTGATATTTCTGTCAGAGTACACATTCATTTTAAATTGGTAGATATTGACAAAAATTGGCTTTGGAAGGTTTGCACTGTCTGTGCTTTTGTTAGCAGTCTGTCAAAGTTCCCCTTGTTTTACATAGCATCTCCAGCACAGGGCTTTAGTCTTTAACTTTTAACTGGTAATAGTCTTTGTTTTGTTTGTTTGCTACAGATGGCTTCTCAAACCACATTATCCCTTTTTCCTGAGAGTTCTTTCTCCTTCAAGACTAGGTGTTTTTCATGTATTCATTTTGAGTTCCTACTAGGGCCCAGACCTATGATAGATGCTAGAGATATTTCAGTTAGTGAATGAATTCCAGTATCTGCCCTGGGAAAGCATTTAGTGTATACATAAGATAAGCATTAAGGTTTTCACAAATATTGCCAATAATTACAATGAGACCAGCTAAGAGTTATGGCTCAGGACAGGTCCTCATTCTGTAACTCATGTAGGATCAAAGGCTGTGGAGATGGAGGCTCAGGGGAGTCTGCTGGAGGCTTAGAAGGCATCGGGGATGACTAGGAAATTGGAATATCCGGAGCCTGGGACAGAGTCACCAAGTTATGACCGGCTCTGGTGTAACCCAACTTCTTCGTGTGGTCTCTCTTTCTCCTCCATGAACTCTAGGGATCTGGTAAGTCAGCCAGCATGACTCTACTATCATATGGTCACAGTCAAGTGACCTGCTCGTATACCCTATCAGCACGTGGAGAGCTGGACTTGTATCCTGAGGTCTTCTGACTATAGAGACTGGTCCTTCTTGCCATATTAAAACATCAGAGTGTCAGTTGTACTAAGTTCAAATAGGAATTAAACTCAGACCTACAGTGACAAGGACGAAAAAGCTATCTGAGTGTTTCCATTATTGGAGATTTGCTGGGGTGTTGTTAGTGTGTGTGTGCCTGTTTATCCTGGGCTAAATAGGGCTCTTATTTAGGGGGCAGGTGTGGGGGCTGGGGATAACTCGTATTACAGAGATAGTATATTTCAAATCGCAAGCTCGATATTGTTTATAAGTGCTGAGGAAGTAATATTGAGCAATGAAAGGTTTCTCTCTTCCCCTGAAAAAAGAAACAGAATATCTTTCTAATGTAAAACTTTCGGAGCTTGTTTCATTTTTCATTCTGTGTTTTAACCAGAGCACCTGCAGGAAACAACCATTTTCACTATTAACAAAAATGTCTTTTAAAATGTTCCCATGCCTTTGCTGGACTGTTAGCACAACATATTTTAATTTGTAAATGCTGTATTTCAATAGCATGAAATACACTGGAGAAGATACTGTGATTAGTCATCTAGTGCTTACTTCACAGCGCCACCATAGGCAGGCACTTATTCTTGGCAGCACAGTTTTTTTATTTCTCTTAATGCTAGAGATATTTTCCCTGAGGATGTTGTGACCTGTTCTTTAGATGTTCAAGTTTTTATTAGTTTTGTTTGTAGTTGGCTAATGCTTCAGGTTTTACTTGTTGCTTTTGTTTATGTGTATGCATATATTTGCATCTAAGCACAGATATCTAGATCTTATATATATATATATATATATATATATATATATATATATATATATGTATGTATGTATGTATGTATGTATGTATTAGTTTCTGTATCTCTAAGGTTCTTCATTGCTATCTGCTTATGAGGAAACTTGCCCCAAGGTGCAAAGTCCAGTTGGCTTTGATGGTCCCAAAGATGAGTAGGGGCCTTCGAGATACCCTAGCTCCACTGCTTCTGTGTCTTTGTCCCCTGACTTACCCTATTTCTTTCTTTCAGGAGTTTTGTGTGAGTCCCAAATGGAGAGCAAACCTTAATCAATGTCTTCAGTGGGATTTCACATTACGAGAGCCTGCCTCTAGTCACTGGTCTTTCTTTGAAGCCTTCTCGTGCCCAGCCAGATTCTGGCTTCCCCTCAGAGCTTAGCCCAGGCTCTCCTTCCACTGTGCACAGTCCCTCCAGGCCCTCCAACCATGGCAGTCCTTCCTCTTTCTTCTACAGTATTTGTAGTTTCCATTACCCCGGCAGTGAGTTGTATGCACTGTGACAGCTTTGTTGTCACATCCATTGGCAACTGGGCACACATGGAGAGGTTTTACCCTTGGTTGCACTTGTCCAAGCTCCTGAACTGGAGTGTTGCTCTCTAATGGTAGGTAGAGGGAGAACTCCCCCTGCTTGTTTGGGCCTGACCCACAGGGGTCTCCACAGTTGCTCACTGAAGGGCCTTTTTCCATTGCAGAGATGGCAGTCACATCTGTGGTTACCTGTGTCTCTTGCTTAGATTCAGTAATCAGGGCCTTTGGTGATTTGAAAGGCAACCATTGCAGCACCATTAATCTGAAATATTTCACTCTGCAAATTATCATATGCCAGCAATATTTGGCATGTGAAGATATCTATTTCCTTAAACTGGTATAGCTCTAGTGCAGAAATATCTGATAAAGTTACTAGAGCCAAGAATCCCCAGTGAGGCTTTGGTGAGCTTCTGATTGATTTCTTCAGGTTCTTTTGGTTACCTTTCATTTATATTAATTAAAAGCTTGACTTAAAGCCCACATGGGAAAAGCACACCTGCTGTGTGACACGAAGGTGTAGAAGAGACTAGGTATCAGACATTAAAGAACAAAAACTCATATCAGTGGGTGCCCACCTTCCCGATGTGATCACTGAAGACAAATGTGTGCATAAGCAAATGTGATGAAGAATGCTAATGGTGCCCAGCTATCAAAAGATATAGCATCTGGGGTCTTAAAGGCTTGAAGATAAACAAGCAGCCATCTAACTCAGAAGCAACAAAGCCCACATGGAAGAAGCCACTAGCCTGTGTGACCACGAGGTGTCGAAGGGATCAGGTATCAGGCATCAAAGAACAAAAAAAAAAATCATATTTTAAATAAGGGTGAATATAGAATGGAGACCCAAAACCCATCTGTAGGCAGCTAGACACCCCCTTACAGAAGGGTTGTGGAGAGGAGACAAGCCAGTCGGTGCAGGGTAGCCGTGATGAAACTTGCAACTTTTCTCTAGATCTTAAATGCTTCCTCCCCCACCCACTATCATGATCCCAGTTCTACCCTCCAAATCTGGATAGACCAGAGGACGTACACTGGTGCAGATAGGAACTAGAAACAGGGAATCCAGAACAGATGACCCCTTCAGGACCAGTGATGGAAGTGGTGTACCTGGAGGGTAGAGGGAAGGTGGGGTGGAAAGGGGGAACCAATTACAAGGATCTACATATAACCTCCTCCCTGGGAGAGGGACAACAGAAAAGTGGGTGAAGGGAGACGTCGGACAGTGTTAGATATGACAAAATAATAAAAATTTATTAATTGTGGAGGGTTCATGAGGGAGGGGGGGAAATGAGCTGATACCAAGGGCTCAAGTAGAAAGCAAAGAGTTTGAGAATGATGATGGCAACAAATGCATAGATGTGCTTGACACATGAATGTATGTATGGATTGTGATAAGAATTTCATGAGCCCCCAATAAAATGATTTTTTAAAAAAAGCTTGACTATATAAGGAGCTGGACTCTTTCATCTCAGTCTCAGACAGTGAATACGATTATTCATAGCTAATCAACGTGGTTAGGTTCAAGAGACCAGTTCTTGGTATGCAGAAATCAGCATTATTCATAAATGGAGCATGACCACAGATTTCAAAATAGAAGATGACTTTAATTATATACTCGTGTGTAAGCAGAGTTCTTCACATTTTTATGCAGTTTTTGTGGTAAAATTAGGTGCCTCGGCTGATATTTGGGTGGCTTATACTCAAGTATATATGGTAACTGCCAGATTTCATCATGATGTGATTGCAAATCACGGAGTCATGACCCAGCCAAGTTGACACAAAACCTTTACAAGCCATTCCTCTTGCTTTGTACCTCAGGGCTTATTACTGCTAAACAAACTGTGCAAAACAGGTGAAGAGTAGATGTGTTTACTATTATCATAAATGCAAAATGTCAGATTGCAAGGTGGTCAGTAAGCGAGGAATTGCTGTAGTAAAAAAAAAAAGATTTGTTGTGTTCAAGGCAGTATGCTAGATGCAGGGGAAGGCGTTGGTCTGATGTCTTTCAGACTTCTACGAGCTGAGAGTCTGGTTGAGAGGCTAGGTCATGAGACGCTAAGAACACTGCAGCACAGGGGCTCTGCTCCCGTCTTAGAGGCATCCCGTCCGTGGTGGTCCCTTGGAAGCCACAGCACAGGCCCACCTGCAGACCATCATCTCCTGCTCTGGCCTCCATATGGTGGCCGCATCATCTTTAACTTGAGCACAAGGGTCAGGCCTGGTCAAGGCCTGTTGACTATCAAGCTAACGTCCATATTCTATCATGGACATTGTTCGAGGACACAGCACTGGAGAACACAGAGTTCTGGCCATAGCAGCTCTGCATATGATGGTAAAAAATTAGATTCAATTCTCACATTGATCAGAACACTAGTGGCCATCTACAGTACTTTATATTAAGAAATATTTTCACCAATTCAAAGGTAAGGGGAATATTTATATGGTATTTGTAGGGCATAGTAATTGTTAAGGAAGAGAAGCAAATTGTAAAATAATCTGTATGTGTAAATTAATCACCTGTGTTTTTCTGTGTGTACATGTATTAGCATGTAAATGCACAGGGGCTTGGAGGACCATACTCATACCAGATTATTAAAGGTGGTTCCTTTTTAAAATTATTTTGCAATGGGAGCTTCTTTCGGTGATGAGCTAGATGAAAGGCGGGCAGATAGAGAAGCATTCTCCTGCTGTTTGCAGTAGTATCAAGGAGCTTGCATCTCGAGTGTTCAGGTTGGGACCAGTTCCATGTTTAGTAGTGCTGTGTCACCTGCATTCACAGTGACCTCAAACATAAGCTGTATTTGTTATTCACTGTATTTATTAGGCACAAAGCAAGTACTTCATTGACTTTATTTATGATTCTCTTCATCTTCAAAAAGTTGCCGTCTTAGAAACCCACAGGGGTAGTTACTGTCCTGTCCTATAGGGTCCCTATGAGGTTAGAATCAACTCAATGGCAGCGAGTTATTTTCATTTTAAATCTTCAAATGTGACCAGGCCACATGCCTTTCAACTATATAGATTTTATTTTCCTTATCAGTCATGCTCTACTTCTGTTTGACTTGTTCATCTAAATGTGCATGTGTGTTTTTAGGACTAACACATTCCTTGGTGATACAGCCTTAAGCAAAGGACAAATTGACAGTTCAGCTTGCTGTTGCTTCCAGCTATCAATATGCAAACTGAGTGACATCTCAGAAGACCACACTATCAAATTGCTAAAGAGATTAGGGGCTTTTAAAAATGAGTAACCATCTGCCCTGGAGTTGTTTTCAGATGGACAGTTGTTTCCAGAACCTCAGAGGGGCTCATCTCTCTAGGAAAATGTCTTTAATGTCACCCTGATAGTTGGGCACCTTACCAGTGACTTGCAGCAGCTTTGATGTGTGGAGGTACATTTGTTTGACACCAACCCCAAACTGACATAGAAATGACTCAGATAGAAATGACGATGGCAGGTACTGAAAACTGTCTAGTAATTGCTATTTCTTGAATTCAGTTGTATCTTAAGACTCCTGCATGTAGGCAGTCAAGTGTATAAAGACTTCTTCCTCCAACCGCTTGCCCCCACCCCCAGTCAACGTCTCACTTTTAAACCGAATCCCAATATAAGTGGATAAGGAGGGAATTGAATTGAAATTTTTGGCTATTTATTGATTCTAGGGTGAAAGTCGTAGTTTTTAAATCTTGAATTAAGAGACTAACCTTTCATTTGCCAGGCTTTTTAGAGAATATACACAAGGTTTGTATTATCTTTTGTGTTTGTGCTTCCTGACATGCTTCCTACATTAATCCCTCAGTCAAATCCCACTTTCTTGAGCTTTTCCTGATAAGCTCCATCTCATCTCTCTTCTCTCCATAGGTGAACCCTATATTCAGGGAGCAGTTACCTGGTTCTGTGTTATTGGAGTTGAAGGGGATATACATTTGCTCTTCTCTGCTGCCACAATTTACTGATTGAGACCTCAAAAACAATGCAGCACTTGGTCTCTTCCTTATTCTCTAACCTAGGTCATTTTGCATGGTGCATAACTGTAAGACTGTAAGTGCCAAAGTGTGTGAAGCACACATGAGGGCCCTGTGGGGCTCTAGCAGAAGCTTGCCCGTGGGCTGTGAAGTTGAGATTGACTTGTACAAAGAGGGAATATTGAGCCAGTCTTGTAGAATGAGAACAGTTTGCCTCAGTGGGGAGGTGGGAAGAAGGCATGAGTAGGAACCAGCTTCAGGTCTTGTGAAGGTCAGGGCTGGCGGACATGGAGGATGGCTCCAATGACAGAGTGCAGATGATGGACAGGTCAGTAGGATGAGGACCTCTAGTAGTTAGCCCTCCTCTGGGCCAGGTCAGGAATTGTTCCTTCAGAATCGGCAAGCACTTAGCAACTGCCTTGCAGAAGCTGGATAGCATCCGGGAGAGACAGACGATCACGTAGATCATGACTGCAGTTGAGTTGTGAATGCACAGTGGGACACCCGGCTGACCCCGTCACAGGAGTTGGGCTCACCGAGGACTGGCCTTTGGTGTGTTGGGAGTGAGAGTGATCTGGGGCTCCAGGCAGAGGCAGGCTTATGCACTGGCAAGCTCTGCAGAGCAGGACAACGCAGCAGTAGGTTCCGACCAGACTAACATCTTGTTTGTCAAGCTCTGAGGAGTTTGAGTTTTATCTTGTGGGAGCAGGGATTCAGAAAAGACTTAGGAATGGAGTGTGACCCTTTCAGACTTATTTTCTGGGGTTAGGAATGGAATACCAAATGGTGGGGAAATCCTGGACGGATCTGGTTAGACTCAGGAAAGTTTGAATTGGTACAGTGGGAAAGATTTTTTTTTCCAGAAAAAAATGGACTAGTGACTAGTCAATTGTTGATCTGAAGATGAATTTCACAAAGTGACACAGCAAGGATGGGAAATTATATTCTAGCAAACAAAAGAAAGCTGGCACAACGTAAGTTTTATCAGATAAGCTGAACTTGAATGCAGAGTATTAATAATAATAATGAGTGAGTTAAAGAGGGAAACTACACAAATGAGCAAAAAGAACAACCCACCAAGAAGTTTCACAACGGTGTGCTTCAAAATATAGAAAAGCAGTTGTCCATGGTGTGCACTGTGTATCAGTGATGTATGACTGTGCACTGGTTGGATGTGGGGATGGCTGAGTGCAACTGGCTCGGCAGGGGAAACTGGAGGTAGAGCTGTGGCAACTCTCATTGGGGTGGATGTGTGTGTGGATGCAGGTTCAAGGCTCACAGGCTGGTGAGCATCCTTAGTGTACACATGTAACTTTGGGGTTGAAGAAAGCCATGCACAAGTAGAAGACAAGCAGAAGACAGTCACTGTGTCAGGCTCTGTTCTGTCAGCTCTCTTTAGGTGCCCACATGCTATGCTATGGTGTGCATCTTGACTCAGTCTTAAGACAGCCTCCTCCTCTCTTATGAGCTCTAGTTGCTTCCCTCTGTGCACATAGTGGCTAGCAGAAGAGCCTCTGGTCCAGCTGTGTGATCTACGTTCTCCTCCCCCAAGCTGAGTCTGCAGCTGTTTGGCCAACACTCGGGAATAGGAAGGTGCTCCGACACAGCTGAGTGGTGCTATGGGCACTAGGATGGTGAATATTGGTGGTGGTGCAGCAGCAAATACAGAAAGTGTAACGAGGGATACAATGTTGTAAAGAAATTAAAATGGAAAAGTAGCCTGGGTTAGCAGAAGCAACCCAGGAGAGTATCAGCAGAGGTAAAAAGTGTGTTTTGATTCCAGCTCCATGGGATACTCTGTGTAGCTGCCACATCAGCAGAAGCCGGAGCACTGTTGAGAGAGATGAGGATGCTTCATCACGGGCAACTGGTGGGTTGCAGGCTCCTGGGTGAAGGACCTTGAGTCGAAACTAGAAATTTAAATGTGAAGTTAAAGGTGGTTATAGCAAGGTTGAAGGGTTCTCTGGGCACTAATGGTTTTAAACCACAAGAAAAATGATGACTTATATGTAGTCTGGTTTAAACAAATTTGCTTTTTCCAGGTGCTCTTAATAATGCATTACCTAGTAAGCAGTACAGGTGGACTTTGTGTCTCCTCACACCTGTACGGGAAATGATCCAACCTCACTTTTTTTTAAGTTTTCTGAGTGCAAAGCTTGGCAGCTTGCTGGTATCATCACCTCGGTGTAGATTATGTGAATACATCATGGGCCACATTGCCTTTTGCATGGTTTTTCTTCTCATCGTGGTCTTACATTGGGGCATCCTGAGATCCTTGTGTGTGTGTGCCCTGGCAGAGTTGGTGCCAAACCCTGTATTTGGACAGGGAAAATCATTCTACCTTTTCAGTCATCACCATCGTTCCTGCAGTTGCCATATTCCAGCACCCGTTCTTGGGCAAAGCATGTTCAGTATCTCTTGCCCCCTTTTTGCACACAAATGAAAATAGTGAAAGTTAAGGCTAACTGAACCATGGTTTCCTTACAGCTCTGTGTGAGTTTGGAGAAGTATTGGAAGTCTGACCTTGAGCGCTTTCTCTTGAGATCCAACTTGTAAACATGCTGGTTTTCTTCCTAGATGTTGTCTCCACTCAAAGGAGATTAATAATTGGTTACTTCAGTGAGAACCAGGGCTGCTTGTTGGTGATGGAGTGGACACATTGGAACACTACCAGAAGCTCACCTGAAGCTGAGAAAAGGCAGGCCTCCCTGTGATTCTTTCCTGGGTGATGGTGTGAGTCTTGGGCAAGCAAAGCTGAGGCCAGATCCAAGCCTCAGGAACTATTTCTACATCATTTCTGGCTAGAATGGCCTTTAGAACACTTGGTGCCCAGCCCTAATGGACAGCAGAAACCACTTCTCTATTTATTTGCCTTTTCCATGGAGACCATCTCCAGGGCATCCAGGTAAAGGTGTCCACATGCCACACTAAATGATTATAATTTCACCTGCATTATGGAGTGACTTGAAGTGGGCAAGAAGTAACCTTTTCACATGTTTTAAAAAGACCCATTCCTTTAAATGAAGGATTAAAGCTACTCCTTGTACTCCTGCCTTTGTTGTTGAGCCATTTTGATCAAGTCACCTTGTAGTCTTACTCGTCCTAGCATCCTGGTGAGGAGCCTTCTGGGACTGGCAGCCTTGAAGGGGAAAGGGAGGTGTGGTGACTTTGTGGAGGAGGTACTATTAACCACACAATGGAAGCTTCCTCCAGTGCCTGAGTAAGTGGGCATGCCTGCCTGGAAAGTGACTGCAGAGCAAGTAAGGCAAGTGTGGTAGTTCTATAATCTGATGTCAGTTTAGGACTTGAGAGGATGAAGAGTGAAGGGGTTGAGTCTAGTCTGTCGATCGGGTCATAGCCAAGGAGTCCTCTGTGTGGGCATGGCCTTCTCCTGAGGATTTTGGGAACTCCTGTATTTCCTCCTTGGAGGCAGGAGGCACACACTCTCAGCTAACTCCCTTGGAGACTCTCTCTCTGCTCACTCCCTGAGAGACGCTCTACTGACAAGACACATGGCGCTACGCCTGGGAGCTGGAGAAGCCTCGTGGACCTACCCTGATGCAACCTGAATTCTGGAGCCAGAGGAGCCACGTAGAGACCCCTTCCAGCACTGAGATGCATCTAGTGCCGCTGGATCCACAGGACTTCCAACCCACTGGCCTGTAATCCGCCTGCATTTGGCATCATTACATGTGTTTCGTGAGTCTGAAGAGGACTTTATAGATTGGTATTGGACATATGAGCTAATATCGGACTATGGACTTGATGTGGATTGGGCTGGGACATTTTCTCAATATTCACTTGTTCTTATACACATATGAGAGTCTGAATTTATTGCTCTAGAGTTCCCAGGCTGACCTCGGGAGCCCTTCAATAGTGACCACTTCTTTAAATTCTCAACTTGAACTCCCTCCTTTATCCTTTCCTTCATTTGACCACTACTTCTTGGTGCTCTTCGAGGAGAAAGGTCATGGATACTGACAGAAAGATGCCCAAGGCAGGATCTCGGAGTCGAAGGAACTGACAGTCTAGCGGGAGTCAGAGTGACCCCGCCTGCTCACAAGCAGTTATTCAGAGCCCTGTTGTACTGGGTGCCTGTCTGGAGAGATGCATGCAGCTTGAGCCTTGAGCTTTGAGATCACGACAGATTAGGTCGAGAGCACTGGTGGGTTCTCTCAGGAAAGGCTGTACTGAAGAATGTCACTGGAGAGGAGTCCTGAGTGAGAAGGGTATTCCAGAGAGTGGGAACCTCAGCACAGAGGGAGCTGGAAAGTCCAGGCCATCTGGGGAGACTCACCAGCAGCAGCCCTAAGTGCGAATGCGTGGAACTGGTAAGCAGGGCAGGCAGCAGTGGAGACCTGAAGGTGTAGTAGTTCACACAGTGAGGAGCTACCACAGAACAGTTTCTAACAGCTCAGATATACTATAATCAGAAGAAAACTTATTTTTTAACCAAGGTGATTTTTTTCTTAAAGGTCTACATAGAACACTCCTAAAATACCTAATACTGTGACACCCCCCCCAAAAAAATCAATTTTCAATTAAAAAAGCACTGAGTGCTTTTTAATATTGTTACTTCATATTCACACTCCATGCGTCGATCCTGTCAAATGGCCTGGTTGCGCAGTGATTTCTCGCAGGGTGTATTAGGAGAGTCCAGCCCGATGGCAAGAGGAGCAGGGCATCCAGTTGTGAGTGGAGCAGCCTGGGTGCCTCAGCCTCTGATAGCCAGCGCCATATGGGCTCATGGAAATCAGATGTGCCCACTGTGCCCACTCTAGCCTCCAGTAAAACACCTTGAACAAAATAAGCATCTGTCATCTGTTGATTTGACAAGTCAAATGTATGTAGTTTTTTGACTAACCTGAAAGAACCAACAGGTGTTTGAGGTTTATCATTTGCATTTTGTCTCACAAAAAGAGCTAAATCTTTCTCCATTCCGACCTTCCCACCCCCTCTCCACCCCATCGAATACCACACAGTTCTTGGAAGTTGTTATTTGTAGTCATGTCTCTTATATTTAGCTCATACAGGAAGGAATCAGTGACAAGCGGGTACTTCAAGAAAATAGAACTTTGCTTTGACAACTTGACCAGATTTATAGCATTTATTTATCTATAGCATATATTTATAGCATGCAACACAGTATATGTCTGACTTGTGCATTTCTACAATAACTCCCTTAAGATTTTTGTTGTACAAACAAGGAAATAAAAAGAAAGATTGCACCCAGGATTTCATGCCCTGCTGTTTTTAGATATATGCTAATCTCCAATTTTCACCAGTGTTTCTTTTAGATTATCATCATTGTATAGATATAGTTCTAATGTCCACATTTTTTGCATCAACAATTTGATAATTCCTACAAATCTCATTGATTTAGTGGTAGATCTTAAATTAAGGGACAATGAACAGAATCCCAGGAGCCCAATGGCAATGGACACACCATGAGGAGACTTGTAGAGGAGGGTTAGCTCTCAGCCGTCAAAGCATTGGAAAGCACTTCCCAGGTAGTGGTGGCCACCTCATAGGTTCTGTTTTTCAAGAGTCTAGCCAGACTGATTGTTTTAAAGTTCCCTTTTCTGTAGGTTAGGAGCTCTGGTGGCATACTGGTAACTAGTGGGACTGCTAACGGTAAGGTCAGTAGTTCAAAACCACTCAGAGGAAGAAAAATGAGGCTTTCTACTCCTATAAAAAGTATTACAGTCTCGGAAACCCACAGGGGCACTTCTACCCTGCCGTATAGCGTTGCCATGAGCCAGAATTGACTTGACAAGGAGTTTGGCTTTATGTCTGGAGGTCTTGATTAGGTGTGGACCAGCTAGAATTTACTTATTTTTTAGTGGCATTTTTCATTTTTAGAGTCAATTTTTTTATTGGGCTCAAATTAGCTCTTAATCTCATTACTGGGTCTGCTTGCTTGCTGCTCAGCTGCCTCCTAACTGATGGTTTGATAAAATCCTCAAGGTCACTTCAGGGGCCCACCTGTGCACACCTCAGTTGTTACTGGCATTGATGGGATCAGAGGAGAAGCCAGGATGCCTATTGGTGCCTGTTTTAGTGGTTACAAAAGTACCTTCCATTGTGTCGATTTCCCAGTTTCACCCCTTGACTAACTGACTTTCCTTCCCCCGGTGTTTCCTCGTAGGTGTTGGATGGGCACATGCAAGAATATTATATATTCTATCATTGGTTTTCTTTAGCTTTCCTGAGAGCGACAAAACATTCTGAATGACTTAATATTCTTTTGAAAAATACCATGTAAGTTTGATTCTTCAGAAGACTCTTGCTTATGATGTTTCAGAAAGCAAGAACTGTGACTTTTAGAAATTGGGCTCGAAAGAAGCGAGAGTTTGATCTTTTTATCAGTCTCGAAATCAGAATATTTTCCCTGGCCTTTCAAGTGCTTGCCTATGTACTGCTTTAAGTGCAATGTCTAGTTTCAGGGCCAGAGAAAGGCAAAAGTTTTGCTTTTGGTGGTTACTATGCTTGTTGAAACAGAAAACTGAAAAAATATTAGAACTTTTGAGAATATTGACTTAGAAAGCATTAGCTATTGTTCAAAACGAGCCTTCTTAAACACTTTCTAAACTTTCTTCTCAGCCAATTGATGATATAAAAACACACAGACTTACTCCAAAGGCCGTGTGCAGCAGATCCCTCCTAACTCATTCATTTCTTCTCCCCATGTTCCTAAATTGTTTGCCATATTTCTTCTTATGAATGAATCTCTGGTCATTCTGAGTGGTAATTGTGGCCACTCAGTACAGGGAGAGATTTTCCTCTCTTTGGGGCCACTCCCTAAGTATCAGTGTGATTCTCTGAACTTCTGGCCTATAAAAATGCCTGGTGGTGAAGAAAGCTGATGGTGCCCTGCGATCAAAAGATAAAGCATCTGGAGTCTTAAAGGTTTGAAGGTAAACAAGCGGTCATCTAGTTCAGAAGCAACAAAACCCACATGGAAGAAGCAGACCAGCCTGTGTGATCGTGAGGTGCCAAAGGGATCAATTATCAGGCATCACAGAACAAAAAGTTATATCATTGTGTGCTCACCTCCCCAATATGACCACTGAAGACAAATGAGTACATAAGCAAATGTGGTGAAGAAAGCTGATGGTGCCTGGCTACCAAAAGATATAGCGTCTTCGGTCTTAAATCTTGAAAGTAAACAAACTGCCATCTAGCTGAGAAGCAACAAAACCCACATGGAGGAAGCACACCAGCCTGTGCGATCAAGAGGTGTCAAAGGCATCAGGTATCTGGCATCTTCAGAACAAAAAAATCATATCATTGTGAATTAGGGGGAGTGCGGAGTAGAGACCCAAAGCCCATCTATAAGCAATTGGACATCCCCTTACGGAAGAGACGAGTCAGTCAGGGTAGGGTGCAGGGTAGCAACAATGAAATATACAACTTTCCTCTGGTACCTAAATGCTTCCTCCTCCACCCACTATCATGATTCCAATTCTACCTTCCAAATCTGGCTAGACCAGAGGACATACACTGGTACAGATAGCAACTGGAAACACAGGGAATCCAGGGCGGATGATCCCTTCAGGACCAGTGGTGAGAGTGGCTATACAGGGAGGGAGAAGGGAGGGTATGGTGGAAAGCGGGAACCAATTACAAGGATCTAAATATAACCTCCTCCCTGGGGGACGGACAATAGAAATGTGGGTGAAGGGAGACCTTGGACAGTGTAAGATATGACAAAATAATTTATAAATTATCGAGGGCTCATGAGGGACGGGAGAGCAGGGAGGGTGGGGGGAGCTGATGCCAGGGGTTTAAGTGGAGAGCAAATGTTTTGAGAGTGATTTGGGCAATGAATATACAAATGTGCTTTACACAATTGATGTATGTATGGATTGTGATGAGTTGAATTAAGCCCCTAATAAAATTTTTTTTTTAATGCCTCATGGTCAAGTAGGTTAGCTACTATGTCTTTATCCTCTTGGGACACCACAGAACTTCGTACTCATCGCCTCAAAGTCGAGACCTGGGGCCTTTCCTCTAACATTTGCACAGGGCTTGGTCTGGGACATACTTTGGGCATTTTCTCAATTCTAAGACCACACAATTAAACATTTGTCTTCTCCATTAAGTTTACTGGTCAGTGGCCCTCCCACCAGTCCACTTTCTTGAACGATAAAAAATGCTGAATTTTTCTTTATTTAGTGAGAATTTTATTTCAAGGCAGAAGGCAACCAATTTTTTTTCTGCCTTTTAAAAATACATATTAGGAGTGATGTGAAGAAGTATATACGATGTAGCTAATAGTGTACTAATGGAAACATTGCTGGTTTATGTATTACTAATAAAATTTTTAGGCTCTGAAATGCTTTTTATATGTTATTTTCATATATATACCCACATGCACAGTTTTTTAGTTGCCATGATTTAGATTTTTATATCCTATTCCTTATCTCTGTCCCGACATCTCAGCTCTAGAAAATAATCCTTAGTTTAGATTCTGTTAGGTGAATTTATTCCACATTACATTACAACATTTGTAAAGCTGTTTATTAATTCTAGGGTAATTCTAAGTCGGCCCAGCTTTTTAGTTGCATTTCAGTCCCTCATGCTGTTAGTTTCCTGCTGTTTTCTGAGTTAGTAACTTCATGAACCATACAAGTAAGTGTACAGGCACTGGGAACCTTTTTTCTTTTTCTTTTTTAGGTAGCATGAGTTCTGTAGTCTATAACCATGATGGACAGGGACACACACACGCATTTTCCCCCCTGCTGCTAATGACTTGACTTAAGCCAAGGTAAATAGATGCTCTTGGCTGTTGAACAATTGAACTTTTAGACAGTTGTGACTTCCTTTTTTCCCTGATATCCATGACTAGTACCACCTTATAAATCACTGTTTAGACACATCCCATCTGAGTCGCAAGGTGGGAGCTGCTCTCCCTGGAGCAGACTGTGGCAAACACACTCAGCTTAGCCTCTATCTGTCAGCTCACAGTCAGGGCTCACCTGGGCTAGGGGTGCAGACTTGTGCTTTGCACTATTATAATGTGCGATCTTCGTGTGATTTGATTTTTACTTATTTTTATTGTTCACCAGATAGTGCCTACCTGGTAAGAGGCATTTTTCCAGGGATGTTGCTATACTATTAATTTTATATCTTTGAGAGATATGTTATGTTCTTGTTTTCTCTTCTGTGCTTTAATGGAAGGGCTCCCCTAATGTCACAGATGGATCATTATTCACTGCCAGCTGGATGGAGCAGGGATGACTGTATCCAGGGGTCATCATGCCTAGCCAACTAGCCTTGTTTCCTGGCCACTGGCACACTTCCTCATAAGTTGTAACCCTCAAAGAGACATCTGAAAAGCATAGGGCCCCTTCATCTCTCCACCTAGTGCTAATGGTGACAGCTCTCAGTAAGGTGTTTTCCCATCTGGTCTTTCTCTTCCTTTCCTCCCACACCTGGACCACGGTGCTGTTAGACTCCAGTGGAAGAAAGTGATGTCAGTCCACAGTGAGGCCGGCCGCAGGAGCTTTCATCTCACTTTGCAGGGAATTACTTCAGTGTTCTTGATGGATGTAAGCCACTCTGACTGGAGGTCACACGGGAGGGAAGGTCAGGACTGGAGACTACTTCAGCCCTTCTGGGAGGACCTGCCTTTACGGAGCTAGAGGAAGTGTGTGGGCAGGAAGAATTTCACAAGCTGATGATAGGCCTGGTGTAATGCCAACTCTTTAGAGGAAAAGAAGACTATTAAGTGAGAGTAATCTTCATTCAAACCCAGCAGTCCCTCTGAAGAAAGATGAGGCTTTCTTCTCCTTTACAGAGTACAGTCTCAGAAACCCTCAGGGGCAGTGGCAGTAAGTCCAGGAGAGGTGCTGTGACTCGGTGGCAGTGAGTTTGGGTTTGGTACACGATGATCAGTATAGGTATCCACATCCACATAGCCATTTCCTTTTCAATTCTCTTTCCTCTTGGATCATTAATACTCCTGTGTTGAGAGATTCTTTAGAGCTTCCATGTGCCTCACTATTACCTTCCTAGTACAGGAAAATTTAGGACAGACAATAAAGGAGACAACTGAACAGAGCAAAGTAAAACTTTAATGGGAGACAATATGTTGTTTCCCCAATCTCTTCCACTAACTAATCCTTGGAATTTAACCACTGACATGATTAAAGTCTGTTTGTCAGGGTGCACTCTAGCAATAATGAAACATACAACTACTTCCTAAATGCTTCCTCCCCACCCACCCACCCTCACTGTCATTATCCCAATTCTACCTTACAAGTCTGACTAGACCAGAGGATTTACACTGGTACAGATAGGAACTGGAAACACACGGAATCCAGGACAGATGAGCCCTTCAGGACCAGTGCTGACAGTGGTGGTACTGGGAATTTGGAGGGAAGGTGGGGTGGAAAGGGGGAACAGATTACAAGGATCTACATATAACTTCCTCCCTGGGGCATGGGTAACAGAAAAGTGGGTGAAGGAGGATGTCAGACAGTGTAAGAAATTATCAAGGGTTTGTGGAGGGAGGGGAGAGCGGGGAGGGAAGGGGAAAATGAGCTGATACCAAGAGCGCAAGTAGAAAGTAAATGTTTTGAGAATGATGGCAACAAATGTACAAATGTGCTTGACACAACAGATGTATATATGGATTGTGATAAGAGTTGTACAAGCCCCCAATAAAATAATTTTTAAAAGGTAAACAATAGTTATGCTCATTTGTTTAAGTACCCAAATGAGCCTTTGTTGGGAGTTGTAATGATTGACTCATCTGGAAGAAGAAGAAAAAAGCATGGTTCAGGAAATAGGCTTCTTCTGACTTTTCATAGTTGTGGGCATTGGGAAAGTGAATTGAATCCCTCAGATCGAAGTTACAGACAAAATTCTACTGAGTCAGCACCAGCAGGAAGGGCTTTTTGTGTGCTTCCTTCAGAAGAGCTGGAGGAAGAGGCTTTGAACTGAACTGCCAGAACCAGTGCCCAAATCCTCCCTCTCCCCGAGCACATTTTCCCATGCTGTGCTTCCAAACCAGTCTTGGGAAGGTGAGACTCACCTTTTAAAAGGTTTGGGGAAATCATCATCTGGATGTTCTCTGTAACATTTTATTAGCAAATAGAACACAGAAATGTTAAGAGTAAACACTAGATAATCAACTGCAAATCTTTTCAAACGATTCTAGACAGGTTATTTTAAAAGCTATCACCCATCTTATAGATGGAGGTGGACAGTGTAATACTGAGGAATGATCATCTGAATCACTGTTCTACCTATTGGACTTCTTTTATTCATAGGTTATATCATGAATTATATTATTTTCCCCCAAAATATTTGTCAACTTGTCTGAGCCATGATACTCAGGGGGCTGGCACTTATGTAATAACGTGATTTAACAGTTAAGTAATGATATAATTATCTGTCATGATATGCTCTGATGTGATCAGCCATTCACTTGTAAGGGAATTAGGAGGGGATGTGACACCCTTACTCAGGTCACAGCCCTCTGATAGAGGAAGAGTTTCCCCAGAGCATGGACAACCTCACCCTTTCTCTTACAAGAAATAAGAGGAGAATCAACAGAGAGGAGAATTGACCGCTATACCACCAAGAAAGAGCCGGGGATGGCATACAGCCTGTGGATCCAGAGTCCATGTGCTGAGTTCCTGGGCATTGTCAAGACGCATGGAAATATCCAAACATTGCTTGGCCTACAGGTATTGACAGGAGACAAATAACCTCTCCCCAGAACTAAGAGATAAAGCACCCTAAATTTGGACATTCAACCTCTAAAATTGTGAGAAAACATATTCCTGTTCATTAAACCCATCCACTTATATTACTGTTAGCAACACTAGATACACAAAAGAAGTCAATCAGTTATTTCTTACCATATGGCCCTGCCCTATACTCGCCTTCATGAAGAGATCACTGCAGGTAATGGTGCTACAGCAAAGTGAGGTGAAGAAAGCAGATGTATGGTTTTTGTGGTAGTTAAATACTTTCATGTCAATAAATGTAGTAGAGTCTAGCTTGTCAGTCAGCTCACAGCCTAATGATGCCTCCTTGTGGGCATTCCCTTCACATGTGGATTCTGGGAACTTCCTCTCTTTTCCCTGGATATGGGCCACACACTCTGTTTCACCTTCCTGTTGACAAGACATGCAGAGCCATGCTGAAACCTGAGCGTGAGCCGTGCAGCAGAGACCTGCACCAGCAGCCCTGTGATGCTTCCCCAGCTTTTGGTTCCACAAGGCTTTCCACCCACTGGCCTGTAATCTTCCTGAATTTTGCGTCATTGCATATAGCTGCATAAGGCTGAAGAGGGATTTATGAATTAGTATCAGACTTATGGGCTAATATCAGATTTATGGACTTGATCTGGGCTGGGATGTTTTCTTATCTACAATTACCAGTACTCTTTGATATAAAACTCTTATACATGTATGAGTATCTCTGGATTTGTTTCTCTGGTCAACTCGGCCTAACACAGTTATCAATTGGAATAGTGCCTGGGCTCTTAAAGGCTTATATTTAAACAAGCAGCCATCTAAGTTAAGTTTCAATTAAGTCTACATCCAAGAAGCATACCAGCCTATGTAATTCAGAAATGGTGATAACAAAATCCAAATATGATGAAGGAAAAAAACAGTTTCAGAGCTTAAATTGTCAATACCCAGTTTGTAGAAAGGTATTGGAGGAACAGTGGGGGCCCAAAATCCATCCGCAGAGTATCTCGTCAGATCAACCCTCTGGCAGATCCCCTCTGGGCCACAGGCAAGGGACCCAAACAGACTAATTATTGTCAACTTGATTCTGATGGATCCAACCACAGTATAATGCGATACTTGGTCAGTTGACCTCCCTCTGGACTGAACTTGAATTTGCTCTAGGATTAAATATTTCTCCTTTGTCCATGGCAGAAATTTCTCCTCTGGCATTTTAAATATTGTTGATGGTCTTTTCTTTCTTGTTCTTTATTTTTATGTTTATATTACTGTTTATTCTTTCTGTTTTGTTTCTTTTTATTTTTTCTGTTAGGTTTCCCAGTTTGTGAAGTACAAAAAGAGGAGATGCATAGAGACAGTAACTGATGCAATGGTTTATTTGGGACGGGGGGTAGGGAAGGGGAGGGAAATTTGGGGAGCAAACTATGAATGCGGGAGTGGGGAGGGAACACTAGAATGGATTGTGATTATATACATCCAGCTGTTTTTAAAAAGCGACTTAACTGTGGAAGTGTGTTATATGTGATTTTTATATTAAGAAAACTAAAAACCAAAGTTAATCAGTGATTACCATGGGTAAAGAGCAAAACTTTTTGCTTAGCAGACATTGAGTTTATGTTAATGGTGGTGGAATAATTTGGAAAAGGCTATTGATAATGTTTCCACAGCACGAAGAGTATAATCAATAGCTCCGAATTAGACATGAATTTGTTGAGAATCTTTTGTTGTGTACATTTTGCCATAATTAATAAGAAATAATTATAGTAATGAGTATAAGGAAGGAGAAAATGTTTATAAAGTTTATTTTGGTAGTGATTGTACAATTCTTCTTGATATGATTAAACTACTGAATTGTATAATCCATGGATGAAATGCCAGTAAAACAGTTTTTTTTGTTTTTGTCAAGTTCATGATTTTTCTAGTTTCAAGGTGTTGCCCTACCCTATTGTCGATGATGTGTAGTTTTGAGAGCTTAGGCTACCTAGAAAGAACGGCTTTAAAGATACACTGAACCTCTGAGGGCCCTAGAAGTGAATAGGACAGCTTTGTTTTCTCAGGACTCACAAGCTGTCGGTCTTCGATAGGACATAGTCATACCACTTCATCATGCATTTCAGTGGGAATTATTGAGTTTTCCTTGCCTGGCAGGTTGCCATCTTTCACACTGATTGCAGTTTTCATAGGTTTTATTATAATTAACCTAGTTTTTCATAAACCTATATTCTCTTGCAAAGGTCATTGATATTATTAGGTTTTCTATTGTATTTGACAGTTGTTGGTTTTTTTTTTTCTGGGTATAAATCCCTCTAGAACAGTTGTTCTCAACCTGCCGAATGCCATGACCCTTTAATGTAGGTCTTCATGTTGTGGTGACTCCCCCAACCATAAAATTATTTTCGTTGCTATGTCGTAACTGTAATTTTGCTACTGTTATGAATTGGGTGACCCTGTGAAAGAGTCATTCAACCCCCAAAGGGGTTGCGACCTATGGGTTGAGAACCACTGCTCTAGAAGAAAAATTAACTAGATTTTCAATAAAACTAGTGTGGATTTTATAACTCATGGTCAGATTTTTATAGCATGTCTATAAAAAATAAAGTGTTTACAGATTTTTAACAAGGACTGTAATATGTATCTCTTTCCCCTACCCCCGTTAGACCATTGATATACAAACATTACTCTTTTGGCAGACAAGCAAAATGAAGCAAATTGTTTGCAGTGTGGGGAACATACCTTGTCTATTGTTACACTGTACTTTTGATACCAGTGCTGTAACAAGAGGCTGTCATGTTCAGTCATCTCTTGAGACTTACAAACAGGGCTTCATTTTTGGTCACTCAGCATCCTGAGAGAGAGAAAAAGGTGAAATAATGAACACATGTCTGAGATGATGAAATTTATGGTAATGTTCTTAATTATGCCACTTTTTTGTGAACCTTCGAATTTTGTATAAACTTAGAACTGCCTACAAATTCGAGTTATCATAGCTGTATGTGTGGTCATGGCTTCCAGGACCAGGGACTTTAATGAATTTCTCCCAGTTCCTTGGCAACCAAAGACTAATGAAAAACTTCTCCTTTTTATTTTTTATGTTTTTGACCTGAGTAAGTAGTTCCTCTAAATATTTTCTCCACTAAGTATCATTTTTGTCATCGTTCTACAGGGTGTTAAATACCTGTGCATCCCAGCAGCAGATTCACCATCTCAAAACCTGTAAGTTTGTTTCGTTTCTGTATTATCTGAGGATATTAAAAATGCATAATGTATTATAAAATCCGATAAATGAAAGATTGTGGAGCTAGCAGAGCCGATGGGGGAACTGGATACCCATGTACAGCCTGCTGTTTCGGAGGAGGCCGTGGGTCCCCGGGCTAGCAGGCTGGCCAGACCTGCCCCAGGATTGTACTGGGCCTCACATAGTACTCTTTACAGAACCGTATGCTACACACGTCTGTGGGAGTATTTTGGTGTTCCCACAGGGTACCTGGACCTCAAACCAGATATTTAGATGCCCATTCTTTCGCAAGAAGAAAACCCTTACAGAAGCTGTTGCGTTTTGTGCAATGCGGCCTGTCCGGTGGAAGCATAATGTGAGCCACAAATGCAAGCAAGGGTAGAATTTTAGATTTTCTACTAGCAACAGTGAAAGAGGTGGCATTAATTTTAATAATTATTTTGGTTAACCTAATGTATTCTAGTTAAAAATACAAATGAGCTCATTTACATATCATTCCACTCTGAAGTCTTCAAAATCTGGCATGCATGCTCCCATGACAGCACCTGTCCACCTGACCAGCACAACTCCAAGCATTCATTACCGTCAGAAACTTAGTATCTCATGTCTGGAACAACATAATTCTGAAGCCTATATGAGCTAAGTTGGTGGCTCTTTCTAGGTTAGGAAAATTTGTTCTTCATTTTCTGCAGAGCTGAATTAATATTTGGTGCCATCCTAATTCTCTTTGTTGAAGAATCTCAAAGTGCTGCTTCTCCAGATCACAGTAGCCACATGAACTAATAGAATTGGGATTTTGCCAAAAGAAGAGCTGGGTTCTCTGGGAACCCCTGTTCTTTGTGACTTTACCGGCTACACTACTGAGACACCAGAAGTAGCCTAGCAAGAAGATAGTTATTGGAGCATGACCTTGACCCCCATGAACTGCGAGGCCAGGCAGGAGAAAAACACACTGTTGGACAACATGAGATGGCATTCCAACAGGGACCACATATACCCTGGTGGCATCTCTGAAGTTGGGTGGCCACCCACTGAACAGGATTATCCTTCTTGGAATGCTCTATAGTTAATAATGTCCAAGTCCTATGCATGCATGCCCTACTTTTCTGGAAGTGACCAAATATAGGATTGTTGAGCATCCTTATAATGTCACTGTTAGATGGCAGAGAGATCACCGAATATGCAGTAAGTTTGTGAGAGCAACTTAATGAAAACTAGAATCAGACTGGTTGAGAAGGGGGAGTGGGTCACATGACCAGGAAAAGGCATGGGTACACAGAAGTGGTGGCAAATATGTACTACCCAAAAATTCTGTTTCTACACACATTTTTGATATGTCCCCAGAAAAATGAATCTTGAAGATTAAGTATGGTTTGAAAGAGACCACTAGGGTTACTAGAAAATTAAGTAACACTGTAGGCCAATACGGAAGGGAATTAGCATTAGAGAACTTCCTTGGTTACTAGTCGTGTCAAGAAACAGAAGTGGTTGGAAGGGCATGGTGCATACGGAAGGAAGTGAACCTCTGCTTTTCTCTAAAGATCATAGCAATCTTCTGGTGGATGTTGTTGGTGGCTATTTCTGGAATGGCTGCTTTCCTTATCTCAAACTGAGGTTCTGACAAAAAGTAGAACTTGTCTATACCTGATTGCCAACGTGATTCTCTAGAACAGTGTTTCCCAAAGTGGGTGAAACTTCCCCCTTGGGGTGCTGAAACAATCCAGTGGGGCTGCAGAAGTAATATATTCCTACACTAAATAAGTTTGGGAACCTGTGTTCTAGAAGAATCAAAATATAAGCATCATGACTGTGCACTGTTCATCACTGCTTGCGTTCCCTTGGGAACACCACCACCCTGTCTAATGTGGTCTGGGTGCTCATGTTGATTCATGTGTGTCCTATCAAGTACAGAGTAGTACCAAGCAGTCCTGTGCTGTAGGTAAGTGAGCACTAGGCCTAGCAGCTAACATATATAGACAACAGCCAATTCCATCTACCTTGAGCAAGTAATTAGAACCCTTTTAAATCTATAAATAATCTCATCGGAAAAATGCCTGCATTCATAATTTTTAAAGCCGATTTTATATGTGAAATCACTAAGCACATTCAAAAATAAGATTCTATTCTTACGCTACTCAAATTGCATCAATGTATTTTGAGAGTTACAGAAAAGGAAGTTGAATACAAAATTTTGGTGCTCAAAGGTCAATTATGGCCTTCAGAAGATGTCTTATGTTGAAAGACAAGGGACCAAAGGACACTACATCTTCTTTTCTGAACTGTGTTGTCTTACTCAAATCCTTCAAATCGTACACATTTTCTATCATACATGTCCTCTACCAACACTAACCAGCCATCACCGATGGAGCTTCTCTGTAATATCTGAACTCGTTCTCTAAAACCAATAGTAAAGAGTCTTAATTCAATTTGTTAAGTCTATGATTGTCCCATTTTAGTGCATTCCTGGCATCTGGCTGAACATGTGGAGTCTGCTGCAGAGCTCAGTAGCTTCAGTAATAGTTAAACAGCTTAAATGTGAAAGTGAATGACAAAAAAAAATCCTCATATTGCTCTTCAAAGATTTATCATCCTTTCCTTTGAGGTTGTATAGCAATTGAACCGTCTGTTTCAGTTGGAAAAATAAGTCAAGACCCACTCTACCTAAAGGCAGAAAAGACAGTGCTCTTGTGTTGAGTGTTGTACTTATAAGCATGTGTGTGATTCATAGGAGGGGGGGGTTATTTATCAATCCATCAGGAATAGCAAAAGCATATACACATAAATATGCCTATTAGCATTTGAAGTATCCACGACTCCTGACATATTTCTTGCTATATTGAAGTACAAAACCACAAAGGACACCATGGATTTCTGTTTGCAACTTTGAATGGACTCAGTAGGTTGGGAGACAGCTTATAAAATAGTCTGCGTTCTTGATAGCTGTTGCCAATGTTTCATTGAACAGCTTGGGAGTTTTTAATGATGGGTGTATGTTTGTGGCATAATCCACCTCTTGGCCTCGAGTGGGCAGGTGGACCCCTTTTTGGTTTGCACCTCTGGTCCACTGCATATTGCCTGGTTAATTACCCCCAAAACATGAAGGGCACAAGGGAAGACATGAGCCATCCCTTTCTGTATCATCAGCCCTCGTTGACAGGAAATAGTAACCCACAGGAGGGAGAAGAGAATTACGGGGTGGGGGGTCAGCTATTGGGAGGTTTGATTAGTAGTATGAGATGTTGAACACAAAATTGATGAGCCCCAGTGGTATAATGGTTATCTGTTGGGCTGTGTTCTGCAAGGTCAGCCGTTCAAAACTACCAGCCCCTCTGAGGGAGAAAGACGGAGCTTTCTACTTTCATGAAGAGTTACAGCCTCACAGAGGCAATTCAACCCTGGCCTATAGGGTCACTATAAGTCAGTGTCAACTGGATGATTACTTTTTGAGTTGTTTTTAATTCAAAATGGGGGAGAGAAAAACCTAGAAGTTATAGTTAATTCCTGAGGCTGGCCTTAGAGTTCCTATATTTAGTGACAAAATAAATTCTAGAAAACTATATTGCTTAGATATAAGTTTGAAGAATGACTTCAAGCTGGTATAATTTAAAGTCTTACTACCTAAATCTTGCCCCCAAATTTCTACAGAGGAAGGGGTGATTCAGGCTTAACCATACTTAGCTAGAGGCTTTTGACCTTTAAGATTAACTGTTCACACTTGGCATTCAGTTAATGCATACTGCACAAAAAGGTCAATTTCCTGTCTCAGCCTTACTCCTCGAGAATCTCCCACTGTGGTCTTCTAGGAACTTAAAATGTAGAAACCTGGTTTGAGATAACATTCAAACCAAAACCAAACTCCGTGCTGTCAAGTGCATTCCGACTCATAGCAGTCCTGTAGTGCACGGTAGAACTGCCTCCATAAGGTTTCCCAGGAGCTGAATGAATCTCTACAGAAGCAGGCTGCCGCATCCTTCTCCCGCGGAGCCACTGGTAGGTTTGAACCACCATCCTGTCGGTTAGAAGTTAAATACTTAACTACTGTGCCACCAGGCGTCCTTGAGATAGCATCAACACATTCACATGTTAGCTCCGTTCCGAGTGCCTCGCCGTGCAGCAGACAGGAAATGTAAAAGTTCACATTCTCATAGTTTCAGCAGCCCCGCAGCCCCGCAGGGTGGTTTGGGGATGCTTTTGTCACACTAGAGGCCCTGTGAGTTTGCAGGATAGATGCACGTGCTGCTTCCAGATTTGCTCGATAGCGGGGACAGGCTACCAGTGATGGCTTTGGGGAGTAATAATGTGCTTGCTGGCTTCACCTCAAATGCAAAATGCTAATTCACAGGACTCTCCCAGTATTAGGTTGAGACACTAAGTTTTTATGCATTAGGTCATTTATGAGCAGTTATGTATAAGGTTATATTTCAGTGCACTTTAGTAAGGCATCACTGTATCTTCAGATGGATTGCTTGAATGTATATTAACTTTTAGTTACTCATTTTTAATAGATAGTCGATATTCTACTAGATGCTAATTTGAATGTATATTAGTATTTTTTATGTGGGTCTCTCTTAGGGAATGATTAATGGGGTTTGTTTTGTTTTGTTCTGTCAAGTGTGAGGGTGTTTGTACCAGGCTCTGCTGCTGTCACATTGTGTCACCACAGCAGAGATTGCATGCAGAACTGACCAGGTTTCTGATTATCTTGATTTTTTATTGTTTTGGTCGAAGAGGAGGCATTATCAACACAACCCCTATATCAAACACACCAGCAAAGCTCCTTTGCCTTATCCCATCTCCCTGCCTTCTTATCTCTTCTTTACTTAGTTTATCCAATGCCTTCTGCCCTGTTAGCTCTTCTTTTCTCTCATGCACACTTCCATGATGAAGAACAGCTTTGGCAAAATCAGAGCGAGGCGAGCCCTGAGAGTCGTGCGGACTGCCTCCATACGTGCACACACATGCGGTACTGTCCCCCAAGTAGGCAGGCAGCGCAACCGTTCCCTGCTCACAGAGAGAAGAGAAAAGGAAGGGAAATGTGTGAAGAGTGTTTTTATAAAACTTCACTTATTCAACTTAGAGAACTATCTTTGAGTCGTTGACTCTGTCACCTTTGACTTTTTTGGAATTGAACTGTTATTTTGTGACAGGAGGAGAAAGGCCTTTTCAGTTTATTTTTGAAACGACCTTATGTGGTAAATATAAAGTGTGAAATACCCAAGCCCAGTGGTTTCCCATGTGGGCCGTGCTACCTGTGTGAAAGCTGAGGGTCACTGATAGAAGTGTGAGTTGGTGCTGTAGGTTTAAGACCTTCCTCTTTGCACCTGGAGGGACTGGGACTTCCAGATCAGGGAAGGCCTGGGGGTGGCAGGGCATGCTTTGACCCATTCTGATCCGGAAAGGAAGCAGCTGCATTTTCCCAGGACTGGACCGAGAGAGAACACTGTCCCCGTTTTTTAATGCATACCTTTCAGGTGGAAGAAAAAAAAGTCTAATGGTGCTTGTCTTTCCTGGTTTTCTTATCTATATAGACCACACATACATATACCATATATACATGCACATGTGTGTACACACAGAGACATTTTTGTGGCTTTTGCAGTCAAATGCAACCTGGTCTTTGGGGTCAAACTCATTGCCATTCAAGTAGCATGACCACATCCCCAGGGTCCCTGCAACCCATTTAACAGAGTACCTGTCAGTAGGCCGGGACTGCCTCAGATCCATAGTAAGGGGTCACAACCGCCAGACCTTGGAGTCTCAGAAGAAGTACTTAATCTGCAGCTCCAGAATGAGCCAGCCTTCCCTCCCATGTGTCAGATGTGCAGGGGGTTACCAGATGCCTGCCCTGGCCTCTCTGTGGCCGCCTCCAGGGCACAGAGACCTGGGTGCCCGCCGCACCTTGTGGATGGGAGCAGGCTACAGCAAGAGAGTGAGGGTGCCAGTGTCTTAGCCACGCCAGACTGGTTTCAGTAGGGTGAAGCTTCTGCTGACCTGGGATCTCCCAGCACAATTGATTGTGTAGTTTGCCGTTTGCTTGAGAGGTGTAGGTAGCCCGCAGACTCTGTTGTAACAAGATTAAGTAGTGCTTCCATTGGATAAGGCTCTCTCACTCTATTTGGATGAGACTCACTCCACATGTATTTTTTATATCAAAGTAAAAGCTAACTGCTTATAAAGCAAAGAGCAGAAATAGGGAACTTGTGTTCATTGAAACTGCTTGTGGTAGGGAGGGGGCTTTAAATGTGTGCTTCTGCTTCATGTGGGAATTGTGCAATGCAAGGACTAGGTCCCGGTACTTCCCACTATGAAGGAGGGGGGTTCAGTGAACAGGACTTGGGCTTATGTCATTAGTTTCCCTGGAAATAACTCCCTTCTGTAGCACAGTTGGAGTTTAAATCAATAGTAAGCTCATCTGCCTTCTGAATTTTTTTTTTTTGAAAAGGCATTTTTAAGAATGTCTGCTTGGCTTGGTCTTATGGCTAATTATATATATTATGTATATGTGGCTAATTATATATATATGAATGAGCCAGGCTTCTTGTGGTCAACCCTGAGCACCTGTGTACCTGTCCCCTCCCTACTCACCTGTGTCCTTGGGCTGGGCTATATTGTGGCCTGGTCCCTTATGTCATGCCTGAGCCCAATAGCCCCTGTTCCCCCACAAAAGTGGAGGGCACGTTGTTCCATGAGTTGGCCCTGGACTTGTTTCTAGACACAGCTGGGGCCGAGTAGACATAGGCCTGGGTGGGGGAGGCATCCTCCTGGAGACCTCCAGGCCTTCAGATGCCAGGTCATGGTGGGCACTGTGCTGACTTTGAGTCAGCATTTGGCTGCATGAGGGTGTCCCCAGCCTACCTTTTTTTTTTTTTTTGAGATAGTCACTTTGGAAACAAGCTTGAGCCCACCGTCTATAAGGTGGTGATGAGTTGGAATGAGCTCCATTGCAGTCAGTGAGTTTTATCATGGCGATGTTTGGCGCATCTAGGTGTCAGTGCTGGACATAAGCTATTTTTATTCTAAAGTTTCAGTAGATTTAGTGTCTCCTTTGCAAGTCTGTGTGTCCCTAAGGTGCAGAAGTGTGTCCTAGCGGTAGGGCTTCTGACCGTGCAATTGCTGTACTTTGAGGTAGCCATGGGTGTGTTCTCCCGTCATGTGGTTGCACTGGGTTCATCTCAACCTGAGAAGCAAACAGAGCCAGAGGAGTCTGGCTGCTGGATGGAAGAGTCTACACTTAGGACAAACCGGTAAAGGTGCGCATCCCCCACTAAGCCCATCCTGAAGCGATTTTTAGGCCCTTCCATGACTCAGGATCTAGGGTGCAGACAAGCAATGTCTGCCAGGAGTGGGGTGGAGTTCCTGCCTGGAGATCCCACAACACAGATGGCAAATAGGGAACCTGTAGCTGCTTCTAGCCAGAAACCTTGACCTAGGATCTTAAAATATTTAAGTAGTCACTGCTATCACATAGATGACATTTGACTATAAATGACAGAATACCTGATCAGCAGTCTTTTACGTTAAGAAGACATTTACCGCAATCATGTGCCAGGAGGATGACTCCTGGGGCTCACCCTTCCCCCCTGCCCCCACCCCTCACTTGGCTCTGGTGCCTTGCTTATCATCTGGGCTGCAAGGTGGCAAGTACACTCTGTTCAGTGCATGACACCTGGACAACACAGAGAGGCCACACTCACCCACAGTTTTTCTCTTGTCTCATTGACCAGACCGGGAGGGCCCAGAGAATATTCCTGAAGGTGAGCCCTCTGCCCCTCTTGTCAGTCTGTTCAATTGTCAATGTTGGCTCTAGCTCCAACGCGTCAGAATCAGAAGACCCTTGCACAGTTTAGATGGCAGGCTTTGCTAAAGACCACGGCCTAAAATGCCTCTTACTATACCCTACCTACCATCCCTTCTTCCCCCAGCCACCCACCTCATCCCATGCATTTTGCATCCCTACTTTGCCTCTGAGTGCTGCTTCACAACCCCCTGCAAGGTCTCTTTCTGGACTAACACTTAAGAGCTCAGGATTCTAGCAAGAATCCGTTCTGGTGTGCTGTGTACCAAATCGGTTTTGGGGAATATAGTTGCGCTTCCAGGGGTCTCTTCTTCATAAACTAATAACTGGGGGCATTTGCCACAGAGAATGTTCCCTGAGCAGGTTGTCAGTGTGCTGGTAGTGACAACGTTCACGTAAGGGTTTGGAGTCCCTGATGAGCTTTCCCCCCATCCTCCACAGAAAACCAATGCTGGAGGGATCCTGCATTTGTTATGCCCTGCCCCTGCCATGACTCAGGGTCTAGGCTGAACTTCAATGAAACGCACGTCTTACATTATTGTTAGAGTGTGTATTTGTGCACGTAACTGTGTGTGTAGTATGGCACGAATATGACTATATTTACTTGTAACTGTGTGTGTGTGTGTGTGTGTGTGTGTATGTGTGTATCGACAGTGTCTTTTTCTGCCACCTGCCCGCCTGGCTATCACTACCTAAATGACCTCATTGTAACATGTCTGAGTTTGCTATTCCTATTACATTCATTTGCTCTGCTATCCCTCATGAGACAGCAACTGAGGTTTTATTTTGTTTTCAGTCAGAGCTCCGACTTATTTATCTCAGTCTCTTACATCTTATTAGAGTTCCTGGGTAATTGTCATTGCTCAATCAGTATTTAAAGTGACAAGAATTTCATTAATGGGTAACTTTTGGAGCTTAACAAGACTTTCCAAAGTAGAAGGCCTCTACCTCACCTCACATTTTGGAATGCCGTCAGAACCCTGAAGTTTACAGACTCGTCAAAGCACAGAGCGTGAATCCTAGTCGCCTTTGTATCTTGAGGATGTAGGTCAATGCTTTGTTTATTTGTAGGTCCTTCATCAGTGGTTATTGCTTGAGTGAGTACTCAGAAAGGAGTGGAGCCCAAAGCTAAAGGCCAAAGGAAGGACTCTCGCACCTGTGGTTCTAGTTCGCAAAGCAGGTTTACACGTATCCTCTCATAGCTCCCACTTTATAACAGAGAGTAGAAGCAAAAAGACTTTCCCCAGAAAAGTTGCAGAGCAAGGATTGAGCCATCATTTTCATTCCCAATAGCACGGTAAGAACCTGAAGGAAGGGGGACCGCACAAAGTGGGACTGGACCGCTCTCAGAGAGTCGTTGTGCGCTTCTCAAGAACCAGAGCACAACAGCGTGGGTGCCATTCTCAGTGGTCAGGGGTGATGCAGCTCATCTCTGGCGCAGTGTGAGGAGCTGCCCAGCAGTGGGGACACAGGTAATCAGGGCTGGTGGGCAGGGCACAGGAGTCCTTACAGAAAGAGATTCTGAAAACCCCAGTGCTCAGATGCTCAGACCTGACAGCACTCCGGGCGACAGTGTGGGATGGGGCCCTGAGGCCTGCTCTAGAAGCCTCGGTGGACTGTGTTCTATCACTGTTAAATAAAATGAAGTGATGCTTTTTTCCCTTTTCTTTTCTCTTCCCTAGGACAAGGCATTTCAAAGAAAGTATTAAGTTCATCCACGAGTGCCGGCTGAAAGGGGAGGGCTGTCTTGTGCACTGGTACGTAGGTCTCGGCTGCAGAGCTCCATCAGGTTCCGGGCATTGGCGGCTTTTTGAGGTGTGATTATTTGATCTGCTAGTCATTGTTGCCACCCTGAAAATCTTAAGCACAGGCTCCATTCTGGCCCCTGCTGTTGTGTAACTCATCCTTTGCTTCTGTCTGAAGAAAACCCTCCTTGCTTTTTCCTCGTCGCCCCTTGTGAGGTGGTCTGTAGGGCCCATCGTGCTTGCTGAGCAGCAGACACCACCCCTGCCATTCCAACGTCCTGGAGACATTCGGAACTTTTCTTGATGCAGTTTTGATTGCACGTGTGGATGTCAGCCTGGCTGTAACGCCATAAGCACTGTCACTGCTCCACTTGACAAATTGAGGCTTTTACGTGACGTGGCCTCTTACTACATTGCTTTGATAGCTTTGGGGCAGATTTCTAGAATGAACTGTTTGCCAGCAGCTATCCCTTGTACTCAGATGTACCTCGTGCAGATCCACACATTTGTGTGTTTATGTACACACACACACATGAACACAAGAATATTTGCACATGTACCTAACCCCCAAAAAGAGCTGTTAGTATGGTTCTGGCGCATGATGAATTCTTCATGAATGCATGCTGCCTTTGTTCGTTGCTGTGAGTAATTTTACTAATAGCAGAACTGGGAAGCCAGTAGCTAACACTTTGAGCCAGGACTGTGCTGGGGTCTTCAGCTGCACCTTGAACGTGTCACTTCTCTGGCATGGGACTGTTAATCACCCGAAGAGCAACAGTCTTTTGATTTCCCAAAAAGAAGTTGCTACTGAAATGTGCACCCTTGGGAAATGTGGTCTCCCCTGGGAGGTGCTGTCGAGGCAGGGGCAGCCCCACTTGGTAGGGAGGGACTCACATGACTGCTAGAGAGAGCCCTGAGAAGCAGAGTTTGACCTAAAAGCGGGTAGGCCGGTGGGGGGAGGTGGGGGCGGGGGGACTAAGTAGTTTGGTTGCTCTAAGAATGGTAAGCTGCAGTTTTATGCAGTTCTTGAACTCGTGTGAGTTTTGCAGGCATTACGATTTTCGTTTACATGAGCTCCAAAGCACTCTTAAGGGGGTGCAGGTGGCGCTGTGGTAAGGGTTACTCTGAAACCCTGCTCCTCAGCTCTGTCTGCCTCCTGTGGGAGTAGCCTCTCCAGGCTGGGATGATTCAGACCTTCAGAGCTGTGGCTCATGGCAGGAGGGGCTGCTACAGGGAGTGCGGTTTTATTATTTATATTTGAATATGAGTAGGTCTAGTAGTCTAGGGATCTGAATTCATGTAGTCTGTATGTATATCTGAAGATACACTTCTCAAAGAGTGAGAAATTTGCTAAACTTCCCCGTTTTAAACCGTTGCTCAGAGTACTTTAAGTTTGACACAGCACTGCCTCATTGAACTGCCGATGATTTGCATATGCATTTAAAATTGGCCCTTACTCAGCCCGCTAGAGCTCATGAACCGTTATTGTCCTAAGGTGTCCCCGTGGCCACCTGCCAGAGAGCATGGCTGAGGGTGTCAAGTGGACCTGCTTTTACACTCAGCCTGGTGTATGAAAATAAGATGCAAACAATGTCTGTATCTAGTGGGCTACAGATCTAGCCTACATTATATCTATGAAAGCTAGACTTTTAAAACTGAAGTATTTTGAACTAATGCCAGTCAAAAATGAATTTATCACATAGATCTTGGGACCCTTGATATGCTAGATCACCTTGGCATATACTTCAGTGTTTTATCTGAGAAAGCGGAAAATACCTGAGATGGGTTTAGGAACAATAGAGGATTGTGAAACATGTGTCTCTAGCCATGTCTGTAGAAAGTCAAGAACGAATGAGACTAGAGCGACTGAAGAGTGTCAGCCAGCTCCTTCTTCTGAAGGTAATTCTCCAGAGGAGGGGGTGCCTAGGAGATGGGTGCATGTCTTTGTGATGGAGATCTAGCTAGGTGGGGCCCTTCAGCATATGGCATCCAGGTGGGATCAGGGTCTCTGAGTCATTCCCAGTTCAGACAAGAGCATAAAAGGTTCAGATCATTGAGTGATGGGCCAGTTGCATGGAGTCTACTCCAACTCAGGACAAGGCCATGAGAGTCAGAGTAAAGCTGTGTGCCCTGGAGGGGGTTCATGGTTGGTTTCTCTGAAGTAGATACCCAGGCTTGGATCCAAAGGCACTTCTGCTCTGGGTGGACTTGAACGTTGTCTGACTTTGCTGTTAGCAGCCGAGTGCATTAACCATTTAGAGATTTCAGAGAGAGAGAGCGAGAGACTGGCAGCTTTGCTCAGAGGGGATGCCAAATTCAAATTAAAAAACAACACAGAAAATGCCCGAGATGTAACTGTAATAAGAATAAATACAAGGACTTCAAAAAGTTCATGGAAATGGAATTAAAAGATAAAACTAAAAAATATAAATTTCATTTCTCAGCATAAACTTCATCAAGGCCCAGATACTTTTATAAAGAACTGAGGATCGTAGGCATTTAACCTTGTCAGTGAAGACTTTGCTGCAGATTAACTAAAGAGAAGTAGGTGCCCTTTAACTAACTCTATGTTTTTAATACTAGAAAATAAAAAAGAAGAAGGAGCAAAAGCAGGACTATAAGGTCGATGCCTACTGATTTCCCATTGAAACTGGCAGAATCGCCCATGTTTGACGACAGGAAGAAGTAGGAGCCTTGCTGCGATGGCAGAGGACTCTGGGGGAGCTTTCCCAGGGAGCTTCTGCTAAAGCTTTGGCTAACGTTGCTGACATCCTCTCATAGTAAGCAGACGTTGCCATTCGTTGGCCCTTCAGAAAGTCAGCAATCGCAATGCCTCGCATCCCCCAGACAGTTGCCAGACCTTTTCTTCTCGCCTTTTGCTTTGACTGGATCCCTTCCATTACTTGGTAGCCATTGCTTAGATTGTGCATGGTCTTCAGGATTGAACTGGTAAAGCCATGTTTCATTTCCTGTTAAAATTCTTCAAAGAAATGCTTCAGGATGTTGATCTCACACGTTCAAGTTCTCCATTGTGCTCTTGGCTCCAGCTGATCTGTGTGCACTGTAGTTTTAGCACCCAGCAAGCAGAAAGTTTACTCAATTTAATTTTTAAATAATTTTTCTCTTTTCCAGTCAGAATTATATAAGCTGAACCAATTAAAAGCTCTATGATTTTAGGCGTAAATTTCTGCGGTTAACCATCCTTCCTCCTCAATTTAGGATGAACAAGGTACATTTCTTCCTTGCAAATTGATGTGGGTGATCTGCTGCTGCGGGTTTCATGTTCAACGTCCTCTTCATTCTCTTAAAATGTTTTCCATTTGTAAACTGGTTTCTTTGGGGGCATTGTCTCCATAAACTTTTTGTAATGTACCTGTGATGTCACCATTCTCCCACCCATGCTTCATCCTAATTTTGATGTTTGTTCGTTAAATTATAGCAGAATTCCTGTTGCTCTGATAGAGGCCCTTTTCAAACCGATTCATTTTGCTTCTTAGAACCCCATAGCAGAATCCTATTCATACATGCCATAACAAGTTAGTACAAGTTTATTTTGGTGCAAAACAAACCACATGAAAGAACTCCGAGATTAATAGTCATTCCCTCCTCCCCCCCCCCCCCCCCAATTCTCATTTTCATGAGCTCTGAAGACCCTATGTACAGGGAAGCCGGCCGATGTCTGTTTCTGGGTGATTTCCCAGTCACTGATCTTGCTGTTCAGGAATAAACTACGGCAGTAAGACCCAGGAGGCCTCGCTGCCCCTGCTCCCTATAGATAGGTGGTAGGGTTGCAAACATGCACTTGCTCTTGGAGTCCCTCATGTGTGCCAATTTCTTGGCCTGCAGCCTGGCCGGTGTCTCCAGGAGCGTGACCTTGGTGACGGCGTACATCATGACCATCACTGACTTTGGCTGGGAAGACGCCTTGCACACCGTGCGCGCAGGTCGATCGTGTGCCAACCCCAACCTGGGTTTCCAAAAACAACTGCAAGAGTTTGAGAAGCATGAAGTCCACCAGGTAATCCATCCTCAGGGGATCAGTGAGTTACGGAGACAGCATCCTTGTCTACTAGTGCGCACGCACAAAGGGTAGCGGGTCCCAGGACAGGCGAGCTCACAGATTCATGAAGGTCACCACTGACCACCGTGCAGCAGCAGAGCCTCAGACTCTGACCCTGTGTGCTTTTTGCTCTGTGCTGTCTGCTCTGAAAACCTCTGCATTAGCTTCAGGGTGTCTTCCTTTTGGCGAAGGGCCATTTTTCTTGGTTTTGCTCCTTTTCATGCCCAGACCAAACCCTTGAAAAAGCCTACATTTCTCTTAATCAACATTGACAGTTCCACCGCATAGCATGGGTTACCTGAAATGTTTTTATTTCCCTGTGCATATTTAGCAAAACCTGTACCATTGTGTGATAGATAAAGTCTCCGGGAAGTCAGGATATCGTATCTGACCTTTCCTCTTGCCTCCAACCTGTCCAGTACCGGCAGTGGCTGAAGGAAGAGTATGGAGAGAGCCCTTTGCGGGATGCAGAAGAAGCCAAAACCATTCTGGGTAAATATAAAGAGCAAGGGCACGTGGAGGCCCAGCCTGGCATGAGGCGGTGGAGTGGCTTCTCAACACTGGCTCCTCTGGCCTGCAGTGACTATACGTCGGAGACCTAATGGAGAGGGATCCGGCCTTCACTCTCTGACCCTGCTTGTCTTCGGCGCCTGTGTGTGTGCATATGGTGTGCTGGATGCCTCTGCAGCCTGGGACCGGGCGAGGGATCAGGCCAGGAAAGGGTGTTAGCGGGCGATGGTGGTGGTGAAGCTCTCGACTCCTTTCACTGGTACTCCTCCTCTCCTGGCCTTGGCCTGCCCACACCTTCGCTTGCTGCACCAGAGGACGCTGCTCCAATGCCAGACGCTGACCACCAAGGGTGTGTGCGTGCCCGGGTCTGTGAGAGCACATGCATTTGTGTGCATACCTAGGTCAGCATGGTGTACACCCCGTGAGGGTGTGGTGTGGGTGTGTATGGGTGTGTGATATATGCAGATATGCATCATATATGTGGGAGTGTCAGGCACAGAGATGTGTGTGTTCGCTATGTACACCTCAGGTGCATATGGAACCTAGGATCAATACTGCCACCAAAGTCACAAATTACATGATACTTGGATTTGTGTCACCATCTATTCCTTTGTCTCGGTCCCCCAGCCTCCCGTCCTGAAGGCGTGCGAGCGCCCCGTCTGGAAAAGCTGTGCCGAAGGCAGCATCTGTGCCTGGGGCAGGTGCAGCTAGCTGGGGCCTAAGGCCGCAGGCAAAGGGGCTAGGTTACGGGGGCTGGGTTCTGAACTGCTCTTCCCACAGTGCTTGTGCCCATCCTGGGTCCTCACGGCCTTAGCCGTGTCTCTGAGTTCTGTGGGTCCTCTGCGATCTGGGGGCTTCTCCTGGACCCCACTGGAGCTGGAATCAGTGTGTGCCAGGGCCTTCACCCTGCGGCTGCCCAGGCGCACAGCTGTGGCGGCTCCTGCTGGGCGGCAGGCACTCTTACTCTTCGATGTCTCAACACACCCGTCACACCCAGTAGCCACTTGTGTTCAAAAATGCCTGATTGTTTCTTACGCACCTTTGTGTATGCTTTGGATTTGGTATTTGACCGCAGCTACCTCACTAGAAATTTTTGTAAAGGTGTTTTCTGTTAGTCCAGTCAACTCTGTCCCAAGTGTTCAGCCACTAAGGCGCTGAAGCCACAATGGAGAAGCTTCAGTTCCATCCAGCTCGCCATGGTTTTTAACTTGGACTCCAGTAGGGATGCTTCCAGGTGATTGTGCTCCGCCTTCTGGCCTGGCCAGAGGGTCAGAGACCCTGAAGTCGCCATGTGGGCAGGTCTGCGCACCCCATCCTTCATGCCAGTTTATGCTCTTGAAGAGCACAGAGCCACAGGCGCCGGAAAAACTAGAGCTGGTCTCTGCCAAACAGTGCTGCAGCCCAGTCTCCCCGGCTGCCTTTCCAGGAGAACCACAAGGAGCACCAAGCCAGGTAGATGTGGATTGAGGTGAGCTTTGGGGGGAGAGGGATGAAGTTGCCACATTCCACATACCACATCCCCATGACCGAACCAGAATCATCTACAAGATTCTTGTTTTCCTTGAACCAAAAAGAAATGTAAATATGTCAATAGAAGAAGTAATTTCGAGTGGTAATTAGCATGGGTGTATAAACATGTGTGTGCATTTCTGAACATTTCATTGTCTTCCTGTAGATGTTGAAATGTTTTAATATTGGTTGCCAGTGATGTTCTTTCTCCACAGCCTCTCCTGGAATTCTGAAATATTTGGACTTCCTCAGAAGAGTGTAATGTACCGGATACTGCTGAGAGATTGGAAAGCAACAGTGTTTAGGCTCATGCTGCTAAAAACCTAGAGTTGATTTTTCAGTGCTCAGTGGGGACGTGTAAACTGCTTCTTTTTCCATTTTAAATTGTGTGCATGGGCATCATGATGTCACTTGTTGAGAACTAACTCTTAACAAGCCAAGCTGTTTTTTCATCTGTACCTTAACCCTGCCGCCTGGGCTGTCTGTTCAGTGACTGTTAGGGCTGGAGATGGCTTGTCATGGGCAGGCAGCCATGGGGGGGTGGCAAGCCACAGATCTCTGGGGTGTGTGTTACCCGTGGTTTGTGTCTTTCAGGGTGGAATTTACCCAAAAGCTACGCATTTCGGTTAATAAAGGGCAACTTGGCCAAATTTGATTTTGTGTGTGCTCTGTTTCTCCCTTCTGCAGGGCGCCGCTCTGCCTGTGAGGCCGGTGGGCGGGGCTGCCTCTCTGAAGAGGCTCTTGGGTTTCTCACACCCTACACACAGTGCAGTGATTTCTCGTGAGAGCGAATGCTCCTCCGCATGAGCTGAAAGGAGGTAGGGTGTTGGCATTAATTGTTGCCTGTGCAGCGCAGGGATGGAGCTTCCGTGCCCTGGGAATGCCGTGCCAGCAGTGGGCTCCACAGCCCAGGAACTCAGAGCATTTTCTGAGCTGAGCTCACTGAGCTGTGGTTTGAAGTTTGCAACTGGCTTGGAGAGCTACATAAGTCAGTTTCCTAAATGTTTCCATGGAAATCTGTTGAGGGAGGAAGAAACGTAGCTTTTTACCCTAGGTTGAGAGCAGCGGTTCTCAACCTGAGGGACAGGGCTCTGGGCCACCAGGGCTCCTCGGGTGTATCAGGTAGCTCCTATAATAGCACTTGGCATCCTGCTCAGCAATTTTAGTAATTTCTGAGCTTATCTGCAGTGTGAGCACCGGAATGCAGCTGAGTCCCTGGCACCTACCCCTAGGACATGAGTGAGGAAGGAGGGAAAGGCCCGAGGTCATTGCGCACCATTGCCAGTGTGGTAACTGCTGAGTTTGGGTGATGAACATGGCGCGGCCCACACTGTCTCCACAGACTCAGTCTGGGGAGTTGTCAGAGAGAAGCACCAGGAGGGACTGCCATGCACAACGCTCCGAACAACTCCCAGGAAACTGGTTCCAGAAGCTGTGCTAACACTTTGTAGGAGTCTTGGCTCTCTCTGGTCACCCCAGGGCATGTGGACACAGGGATGAGCCCCTGTTCACCTCCCCAGCCCTGGCGGCTCCCCTTCCCTTCCCCCCTTGCCCATGGATTTGGGACAGGAAGAGCCATGTGCAGACAAGCCACCATGAACCTGTGGGTTTGGCTGTATGTAATTTCTTGGCTTCTGCACACTGGACTAGTACCTGCTCTGCAGATTTGTAAGGCTCAGGCTGGCCACGTGCAGGCTCGCTGTGGGATGGCTGTTGTTGGGCCAGACTCTGTCCCAAGTTAAGGAGGAAGGGCGGAGGGCGCTAGACAGGGAAAGGCATATTACCTATGCCACGAGCTGATGCCAGGAAGCCACACCCGTACACACATTAAGACCTCCTTCAGTCTGGGCTTCGAGCTGGCTGTTGCTGCCAGAGTGCTCCACACAAAACAAGGCACTGGCACACCCACAAAGAAGGGTGTTAGGTGAGCACACGGTTCTAGGTCTAGCTGGAAACTAGTGACTCAGGACCACCTGTGTCTCCACCCCACCACCACCACCACCCATCCATGTGGGCCCAGCCGCCAGAGGGGAAAGTACTCGTCACCCTTGTCCTTGGCTCCTGTCCGTAGAAGCAGATCATCACACACATCAAACCTGCCACTTATAGTGAGGGGGTCACAGGTTAATGTTGGAGCTCGCCTGCCTTTGGTTCAAGTCAAGTCTCTAAACCAGTGGTTCTCAACCTTCCTCATGCCCCGACCCTTTAATACAGTTCCTCATGTTATGGAAACCTGCCAACCATAAAATTAATTTCGTTGCTACTTCATAATTGTCATTTTGCTACTGTTATGTATCGGGCAACCCCTGTAAAAGGGTCGTTCGACCCTCCACTCCCCCCAAGTGGCCGCGACCCACAGGTTGAGAACCACTGCTCTAGCGCTTCAACAGAGCTGTGGTGGTGTAGTGGTTACACGGTGGGCTGCGATGCACAAGGTGGGCAGTTTGAAACTACCACTGGCTCCTTGGAAGAAAGGTGGGACTTTCTACTCCCATAAACAGTTACACTCCTGGAAATTCAGGGGCAATTCTGCCCTGTCCTCTAAAGTCAGCAGGAGTCAGTATTGACTGGCAGTGAGTTTGGTTTTGGAGAGAGCCTCAAAAGGAACCTTGGACTACAGCATAGCTTTGCTCTTTAGTGAACCCTGGCCTTCCAACTCAGTCAGTCAGCCCATCAGCCCACCCAAGGTAGGGTACCAGTAACCAGACTCACCGAGACTCAAGAGTTCATATGGCCAGCATCTTAGTTGGTGGGAAAAGGAAAACTAGGAGACTCATCTTACTCCTTGGCCAAGTTAGGTCTCTCGTGAGCAAGGTTTTGGGGAGAGCACATTCACCATGAACATTGTGTGATAAGTCCTGCCTGTCAGGACATGAGCAGGAGAGATGGGGTTTATCTTGACCTGGACCTCGTGCTGTCTGCCTCCTGGACCAACTCTCCCTCTGTTTACCTACCCTCTAACTGACCTACCCTTGTTTAGAGCACATTCATTAGGTATGGGTGTCCCTAAGTCCCTTTAGCAGGGCCACAGCTCTCCCTGGGGATGTGTACCTACAAGGTCCTGTGTTCTGTCTATTTCATTACTGGGTGCTGGTTCCTTCTAGGGTCTGAATAGGTGGGGAACTCCATCTCCAGCCTTGAGGGTTACACAGTGGCACTCCTGTATACAGATAGCAGATAAATTCTAAAGGCTGGTGTATGAGTATGCATGCACATCTGTGCGTTGATGGGTATACATATGCGTATGCATTCATTGTTTTTATGTTAAAGAGCTGATTGCCTCAGTACAGTCCTGTGTGCAGTGGCTAGGGGTGTATTGAATTCATCGCAGTTGGTTAGCAACTACCTACGGAGCTCACAGGAACGGCCCCAAAAGTCAGAGCTCGGTCTGCGTACCAGCCTCTCGTCTCAAAATAGGGAACACAGAATCAACACCCTGTGATCCCACATGAGGTGACTCCTCCCATCCTGACTCTGAGTTATTAATAATTTTATTAAGAATGCTTTCAACATGCTTGTATTTATATACACATTTAACAAGAAGTCACCAAGACTTCAGAGGGTACTTCCTCTTCCCTTTCCTTTCCTTTCTATTGCCCGGAGAAAGGGAGACACTGAAGACAACGGAAAACAACCCAACTCGCATGACACTCCAGGGCTTGAAAAGAGGACTTCATTCCTTCATGGAAGCCCTTAGGCTGCCTGTGCCGCCACCTGGTCAGGGCCCAGCCGAGGGTGTGGATTAGTGTAGCCCCTGAGAGCATGTCATGCCGGCAGGGAGAGGGGCCTTTTGCTTTCTTATATTCCAACTCCTGCAAGAGATTTTGAGGTCAGTGACCATAGTAAAGGGGGTGTAATTATATTAGCATCATTCTGCTGGTATCAAAATTGCGTGTTCTATCTTGCCGGTTAGGTGTAGCCAACATTGGGAAACGTGGACATTAGTAAGCTGAAGTTTGCAACTGCTGAGTCTGAGTTTCTTCTCATCGGGGGAGTGTGTTGCCAGGAGACGGTAGAACATCTGTGAGCTGAAAGTACGAGCTTTCCTGAGAGTAAGCAAGTCACCTTTGCAGGCACCTGGCTTGAGGGGACACCTGAAGGTGCTCTAACCGAGTTGTTATGACTATTTCAAATTTGTTTAGTCACAGCTTCATTGGAAGAGACTTTTTGGTGGGATTAATGCTGAACACATCCTCTGTACAAAGTCCCTGTCAGGTGGAAATGGGGGGAAAAACATTAGGTTCTTTTTGGGTTACCATTTCCTCAGTACTTCAAGGAATGGGGTTTAGAAATAGCCTGGTCACGCTTTTTACCCTCTACCCAGTCTGACCTGAGAAAGTCGTGGTGACGCACTCCCTCCTCCCACCCTGGGCTTGTTCCCCTCGAGCGGTGTGGAAGGAGCACACGCACACTCCTGCACCACACGGCCTGCCCCTGGCCCCGCGTGCCAGTCTCCAGAAGTGCCCCAGCAAGGGCCACCCTCCCTAGGGAGCTGATCCACCATTTGTTGACTGCCTTGGATTTCCCCACGGGACTGATGAGCCTTGTAGAAGAGAAAAAGGCCCCACGAGAGCGTTAGAAAAGGTCGCCTTCTGCTTTAAGAAGGCTGTGTGGCTTCACTGAGAGGCCACTGTGGCATGAGGCTTCCCTAGACGGAGCCTGGGGAAGGCTTCACCTGGGTTTGTGTGAAGTATACTGGTGTTGGCACAGGTGAGAGAGGGGATGCACCTGGGTGTGCCTGAGTATCTCCAGGAGCTGGGTGTGCCCAGATGAGTCACACCTGTCAGCAGGGGACAGACCACCTTCTGCTCTCCCTCAGATTCGTCCCCACCCTGGCCCAGAACGTGGCAGTGTAAGTCCACTGACACTTGGGGCCCAGGTGCCTCTCCAGACAAAACGTCCCAGTCCCTCCACTCAAGCAAGCAACCTGGTAATTTAAAGTTGGTTCTCTAGAATATGAGAGGAAGTCTGGAGGTCAGCCCACTCATGGGAGGACCTTCTTAAGTCTGGCCCGAAAGAAACTCCCTGGCAGAGTTGGAGGGTGCCCAATCTGCTGGTGACACATGGAGGTGGCCAGAGTCTGCCTGGGGTGTTTTTAATATCCAGCCTCAACCATCCTGTGAAACAGGTATTATCCTTGTTATCCAGGTGTCAGATGAGAAACTGAGTCCTCGAGCACTTGAATGAGTTGCCTAGCCCAGCATCTGACCGTGAGCGAGTTAACAGTGGGAATACACTCGTTTCTTCACCAGAGTCTGAGGTGCTCTGAGGTTTCAGCCGAGAGGCTTCTGAAGTGCAGTTTGGGGGAGCATGCACATTCTGATAACCCGCCTCTGAAGGTGAACTCCTGACATGCCAGTCCTGATATGATGTGAGTGGAGAAGAGATTGGTGGAGATAGGTACCGGTGCACAGGAAACATTTCCCCTTTCAACCAAAGCCTGCTCATGACTGACACATGTACCTCTGAGGGCAAGCTCCTGGAGAAGCCATCAGAGTCCTGAGGTTATAGAGTGCACTGAAGGAATGCAAAAATAGGTGTGCAGGGCGGCGCATGCTTGGGAGTGGAATGTGTTTGAAGTCCTTCGGGTGGGGGTATGCTTGTGGAGTAGCATGTGTACCCATTCATGTGTGCAGATTTGGGAAGATGAGTGTGAATGCATGGGGGGACACGTGTGGGTACTTGTGTATGCAGAGGAGCATTCCTATGGTGGGTGGCATGTATACACAGTGTGTGTTAGGGTTATTTTAGGCCCTGTGTCCACCAATGGCAAGGGAAACAAGGTGCAGAGTGCATCCAATGATAAAAGCAGTCTCAGCAATTAATCAGAGGCTTCAATGATCTCAGTGACAAAAGGCTTTCCCCTCAAAAAAGCACTTCTTCGTCTAAGTTCTCGGTATAAACAATTCCTGTGATTGCTTAGTTTTAATAGCATAGACAGAGTTCAAGTGAGCACATTGTAAACATGAGTCCTTCCGTCCCTAATGTGTTCTTCCTAGGTACCAGCTCCACATCATCTACGTAGAAGTTAATGCAAAGAACTCCCAACTAGGAGATGGGACAGGAACTCCACTACTGCCACTTTGTATAGTCCATTCTGGTGATGTGGGATTAGTTCCAGCTTTAGTAACAGCCCATGTGAGAGACACATTTTTGCATGAATCATTGAATGTTAAACTGATGCTGTGCTCTGTGGAGTGTTATTTAAAAGGGCAGCTTCACAGAGAGTGCCCGGCGATCAGAAAGAAAAGCACCTTGGGTCAGACTTGTCTCCAGTAGCACACCAGCCTGTGTGATCCCAGGATTATAAATAATAAAATCCGAATACAGGGTCGGTAATGGTATCAGAACTTAATTTATGGGCACTCAGTGTGCAGAAGGCTATGTATAACAGTGGAAGGCCAGAGTCCATTCGTAAGGACCGCAGGAGGACTAAGCATCTGACCCAAGGCCAGACATGTGATTGGTCTTGTTTGTCACATGGAGAACATTGTACAGCTCATGGCTGACACAGTTAGTTAAAATGTAACAGCGTAGCATTTGATCTCCCCTTTGACCCATTTAAATTTGCTCCAGTTTTAGTCTTTTATGTTTTCCTTTCAATTGTGGCTTTCTCTGTTTATTTTGCTTTTTTATGTCTTGTCCCTCGATTTTGTTTTACGTGTTTTATTTTTCTGTCTATGAAATCCAGGATAGGTAACTCTATAGAGACAGTAACTGTATTAATAGCGACGTAATAACACGGCAGGGGAGATCAGAGAGATACGGAGAGCTAGCAACGAGTCCAAGAAAGAAAAAAAAGTCCTAAAATTGATTGTGGTGGTGATTGCACAACTCTTCTTAATATGACTGAACTATTATTATAGGATATGTGTGTTATATGCCAATAGATTTTTTTTAAATAAAAGGGTAGGTTCAAAATAACCAATGGTAGAACCACTTGAAATATTGTTTAAATTTTTTTACTATGAAGACATTCACAAGCCACAAAAATTGATGCTAAGGAAACAGATATGCAATTTTAGATCTGGTATGCAATGAGATCTTTATGAATCTTTTCAGTCTTACACTTAAAAAAAAATACTTTTACTGGGGGCTCTTACATCTCTCATCACAATCCATACATTCCTCTAATGTGTCAAGCACATTTACACATATGCCGCCGTCATCATTTTCACAGCATTCTCTTCCCACTTGAGCCCCTGATATCAGCTCCCCATTTCTTCCCCCCTCCCTCCCCCACCTGCCCTCTCTCATGAACCCTGGATAAGTTATAGATTATTTTTTCCATATCTTACATCGTCCTCTGTCACCCCTCACCCACTTTGCCATTATTTGTCCCCCTGGGAGGGGGTTCTAGGTTGATCCTTGTGATCCATTCCCCCTTTCTCCCCGCACCCTCCCCTAATCCTCCTCATATCTCTACTCTCCTTGTTGGCTCTGAGTGGGTTATCTGTCCTGGATTCCCTGTGTTACGGGCTCTTATCTGCAGCAGTGTGCATGCTCTGGTCTAATCCGATTTGTAAGGTAGAATTGAGGTCATGATAATGGGGTGAAGGAAGCACCAAAGAAATCTTACCTTTTTAAGGTATGTTTACATACCTTTTGATCAATGTGAAAGTTATAAACATTAAAGTAAGTGTTCTTTGCTCAATAATTAATGAAGATAGATTGACAAATCTGGTTATCCTAATTTTTGAATACTATATAGAGTCAGCGGAGCCCTGGTAGTGTAGTGGGTTATTCATTTGGCTGTTAACTGTAAGATCAACAGTTCAAATACCCCAACAGCTCCTTGGGGAAAAGATGTGGCCTTCTACTTTCTTAAAGAGCTACAGCTTTGGAAACCCACAGGACCCTCCCTCTAGGGTCCCCATGAATCAGAATTGACTCTATGACAGTGAGGTGTGTGTGTGTGTGTGTGTATATGTGTATATATATATGCCCCAGTTCAAAATGATTAGCCCATATGCATAGTTAAGGCATGAAAAAGGCATCCTGGTAGTACTATAGTGAAGCATTTGCTGCTAATTGAAAAGTTGGCAGTTCAAACAAACCCAGTGGCTCTGCCGAAGAAAGATGCTGTGACCTGCTCCCATGGAGACGGCAACCAAGAAAACCCTGTGAGGCAGGTCTCCTCGGTCCTATGGGGTCTTTATGAGTCAGCATCCACTCTGCAGCATGCAACAACAAAAACAAGGGACAAAGTCAGAAGTCATTTTTTAATTAATGTGACTGAGCAAGGTCTATGTCTTTCTCTATTTTTCAAAGACTATTACCCATGCATGCTACACCATGCTTTATTTGTGATTAGAAATAAATATTTCACAATATACAATGACATACTGTTTTGTGATTAATCACTACACTTTAATTATGTTTAATTTGTAACAAGGAAAGTACATCCTGCATGTCAGCTATTTACATGACAATTCATAACAGTAGCAAAATGAAGTAGCAACGAAAATAATGTTATGGTTGGGGGTCACCAGAACATGAGGACCTGTATTAAAGGGTCTCAGCATTAGAAAATTGAGAACCACGTCAAAATAGAAAGCTTGATTAACAGTCTGAGTTGGTGGAATGCAGTACGAGTCAAAGATATTTTGGTATTCGGGAAGTTGATGGATGTCCTTATCAAGGTTTGTCACCGATCTACATTTCACCTTTTTGAAATAAGAAAAACACCCCGACACTTGAGTTTTCCCATAGCAGTGTCCTCGTCAGCTGTGTTCAACATCACAACCATTTCTGTGGCATTTTTCCCAAGAAGGAAACAAAATTTCACAGCCCCACGCTCTTCTCTTAAATCGCCCACCACAAAAAAACAAGGTTTGAATGAAACTGCTTTTACAAAAAAATTCACTGTGACTAGAGAGAACCTTCACAGGTGACACCACTGGGTGCACCAACAAAGTGAGGTGCTAGATGCTCGCCTAGCAGTAAAAATGCATACTACAAAAGCTCCGCTCTGCCCAGCTCAATCCTGATTGGGGGAGGTACCCCCATACATATATATGTTTAATTCAATTAAAAGAAAAAATTCCTGATGTGATTTTCTGTTGTTTTCTTTTTTAATTTTATTAATTGGGAGTTAATATATACACCATATCATTCCATAGTTCACTCATGTCAAGCATTATTCTACACTTGCTACAAAAATTAGTTTCCAAATATTTTCCTTCCCGGACTCCTTGACACATACCCTTTCACACACACCACCACTGTACCCACCCTCACCCCCACGCCTACCCCCAAACCCTTATTCTACTTGCTGTCCCTATAGGTTCATCAATCCTAGGTTTCATAAACCGAGAAACAGAAAAGCATGTAATACAACTTCAAGAGGGTGACCCCCAGTGACAGTACACCTCTGAGATAAATCCTAATAGAAACAAACAAAAATACAAAAAATATCGAAAACCAGATAAAAGTCCAGCGCACATCAGAGGGGAAATCAACTGACAATGTTTTAACTGTCAGATTTGTCCCTTTGATCTACACTCATGTTTCCAGTGAACTCGTTTTAATAACGACTCTCCTCCCATCCCTCACGGCGAGAGGGCAATCACTGGAGGCGTATTTCCTGTGTAGATCCCACAGATGTATCTGGGCTCCCACTGTCTCCATAACCTGCTGCAAATTGGAGTCCCTCCTTTAACTTCGGTTTATATGTTTTACAATCTTTGGGGACTGATGATGGTGTTGACATCTCATTTAGATGGCTGCTTGTTTGGAGACAGGCCTTTAAGACCTCAGATGCTATTTTATCTGCTAACTGGGCACCATCTAATATTCTTCACATTTGCTACAGCACCCATATCTTCTGTGTTCCCTGTTTGATGGCGAGCATTGAGCAGGGCCGTGATGTGAGCACTAATTTCCTAAATTGGAGCTAGGATTTAGTGTGAGCCCAAAACCCATACCAGGATCTGGTTTGTGGTTGGTTTGTTTTTTATCTGCCTTTGGTTCCCTTTCAAACCTCCTTGTTGATTTATGAGTCTTATTGATCACCCTCCTGGGACACAATGATCTTCCATTAGTAGTGCCCTTGATTAGCCCCTGGTACTCATTTTTTTAAATCCCTGTTGAGAGAAGGATATTGGGCCAATGTTAGCTAAGTCCCTATCACAAGTACCTGAACTATTCACTTGTACAGAATCAGCCCTTTCATGGCTGGACAATATTTACACAAACAATGGTGGGTTAATTGTTTGGGTAGTTTACAATAATAATCATTGAGAATGTCAGTCACAGGCTTGCCAGAATAACACATTTCTTAATACAGCATATAGGGCATTGATAAAGCAAGGCCATATTTGTCTGCCTGCCAAAGGTTCAACAATCATGTCACAGCTGTCTCCCCCTTCCTCAGTCAGACACCGTGTATTTTCTGACTGAAGTCCTCTGGTTACAGAGGTGGAGTCTGAGGTGGAGTCCAGTTCACCTAGATCTCACTAATGCAGCCTCTGGAGCATGCCGTGCACCCTGAAGATCCAGGATTTAGTATCCCAGCGCTCCACATGACCCAGCCTGGCTCCCCAGGGTGCGCCCAGAAGCCTGGATCAGTGTGGCCCATTCAATGTATGCCACCAAGACACTCCCCTCAAAGACATTTTCAGGCATTCTTCCCCCCTCGGTTGGAGGCTGATCCTTCCTCTTTTCCTACCAAGAGACATGCATTTGTATCCCCCAGATGTGTTTTCCCCTTCTCTCCTCCTGACTTGTTTTTCATCATTATCCCTCATCCCTATAGGGCTTTTGACCTGTCCCAGGCGGGGGCAGGGGTTGGATGTGGGGGCAGCCATCATCATAGATTTACAAGCTGCCAGTCAGTAGACAACACCCCCTTCCCCTCCCTTGGCCATTTGATCCGAGCTGACGTGAGGCATGTTCCGGAAAAGGGACCTTCCAAAGACGTCCCTAGAGTGGGTGGGGTGGGCTTCATTGGCACCGGCCAGGCTCTCGAACAGCCTGTCTGACCCCTCTGTTTCTTGATACTCCCTGTTTCTCTCCATCCTTCCAGGACCATGACTGAATCTAATGTCGTCATACAAATGTTGTCATACAGGGGTCTGGCACTAGTGATACACTCTGCGTGTCAAGTGCATGAGGTGTACCTCTGGGAGACCGTTTTCTATTCAGTTTCTATACAGATTATTTACATAGTTCTTCAGGAGAAGCAAAATAAGCTTTTGTGTACTTCACTTCCATCTTTCTCCATCTGCCTCCTTTCATTCGGAAACACTGAGGACCATCAGATTCACTGCATGTTGTTTCAACAGATACACTGTCTCGCTAATCACATTCTGGTTTTGTCAGATTTGCCTAACAAGTGAGACTTGGACCACTGTGTGTGTATTTTTTTTCCTACAGAAACAGAAATTAGGTTATCGGGGTTGTTACAGTTTTCTTTTTTATGGTCCTTTCTTCAGAGATAATTCTTTTTCAAATTTCCCTATATTATATTTCCCCCTGGGTATCCCTTCCCATTTTAAAAATATGTAATTAAATATTAATAATTTAAATACTTATATTTTAAAATAGTTAAAATTTACATTTTAAATCTCAATATTTAAAAATCTACATTTTACTAGAGCTCAATGAAGGCTAACTCTTCCCCTAATCAAACAACCATCTCATTGTCAAAGAAGTACCATTAAAATGTCTTGATGTTGTGATTATTATTGACCTGCTAACTGTAAGGCCAGAGTTCAAAACCAACAGCTGTCCCATGGGAGAAATATGGAGCTTTCTACTTCAGTGAAGAATTACAGTCTTGGTAACTTACAGGGGCAACTCTTCCCTGTCCTATAGGATCACTGTGAGTCAGCAATGACTTGATCACAGTGAGTTGAAGTTACCATCTGCCCTAGTACCCTTCAGATAATCCGATGTAAATAATTCCTCATATATGCAATTTTGGTTTGCCCCCAACTACAAACATCATGATAGATTTTTAGTTGACAATGGGCCCCAGTAAAAATGTTTGTGGATTTTTAGGATTCCTGGGTAGTCGGAGACACTGTCTTAAGCCCTCCGGCACTCAGATTGTGAGTGTCTTGAGGAGAGGGCCTCCATCAGCCTGGCGCATGGCGGTCCCCGTGGAAGGAACCTTTGAGTGATGCCACACGCTGCTGGCGGGCTCCCATTAGATCAGCGCTTCCACAGCTCTCCGCAGATCTGAGGCTTTCTTAGCATGACCTAAAGACATTTCGCCAGCATTAAGGATTGTAATCATGTATCCGAAGGCAAACTCCAACATCTGATTTGTAACTCCTGGCTCATACTGATGTCCTGCGGGACTTGTGCCATCGTCTGCATCTTATTTTTTTCCATCATCTGCATCTTTTGGCATGCTCTTGCAAGAAATCTTCTTGCCCTTCTCCATGATATCCAGTGATCACATTTTTTTTTGTCACATCACCCACATATTCATGTACATCAACCCTGACCTTGATGCAACGTTTTTGCCTAGAGTGGCTTTTCCAAGAAGTTTGGCTGCAGCCTAAAGTCAGGTATTTTGAGTCCTGAACCTTCGTCTCTTAAATCTGTTTTATCAAGACATTACTACTCACATTCTAACCTTGTTTTATTATTATTATTGTCGGTTTAAAAAAAAGTTGTGATGACATGCTAATCACATCTACTTGTACTTCAGTCAGTTCTCCATGAACGTTTTTACTTGTGCCCTGTGCCCATTGCAGAGGCAGAGGGCCTTACCCCACTGATGCCAGCTATCCAATTCGGGAGGTGCTGGCTGCATTTGAATGCATGTGAAAAGGCTCCTTGATGGGCAAGCTTTGCAGTTAGTTAAAACTAGTCTCACTTGTGGCTCATTGCTCCTAGATCCTAGATATTGACCCAAGTCTAGACTATTCCTGCCTTTTCCTGGCTCAGATCTTTAAGCGTGGGTAGATGGGGCCTTGCTGTTTTATTTTGTCACCTCTCTCTCCAATCCATGCACTTCCTATCCTCTGGCTTTGGTCTATTTCCTGCATTTCTTCATTCTCTGCCGTTCTCACAGTTTGCACTTATTTCTCAGAAGAGCCTGTTGCTGACTAATGCTGCGAATCAGCTCTGAACAAAGTTCAGTGTGCAGTTGATACATTACCTTAAAGCAGCCTCTTTTTCTTTTTGTCCTTTGAGAGATTCGTGACCTTTGATGCTGGGATCTCACACCTCTCTCTAAAGACAGGCAAGGCCCATCTGTAGGCAACGACATCCCTTTGCAGAGGGGGAGGAGACGAGTCACTAAGGGTGTGGTGTAGCATCGATGAAACATCCAACTTTCCTCTAGTTCTTAAATGCTTCCTCCTCCCACCCACTATCGTGATCCCAATTCTACCTTACAAATCTGGCTAGACCAGAGGATGTACACTGGTACAGATAGGAACTGGAAACACAGGGAATCCAGGACAGATGATCCCTTCGGGACCAGTGCTGAGAATGGCGATACCGGGAGGGTGGAGGGAAGGTGGGGTGGAAAGGGAGAACCGATTACAAGGATCTACATATAACCTCCTTCCTGGGGGATGGACAACAGAAAAGTGGGTGAAGGGAGACCTTGGACAGTGTAAGATATGACAAAATTATAATAATTTATAAATTATCAAGGGTTCATGAGGGAGAGGGGAGCGGGGAGGGAGGAGGAAAATGATTTGATACCAAGGGCTCAAGTGGAAAGCAAATGTTTTGAGAATGATGAGGGCAACAAATGTACAAATGAGCTTGACATAATGAATGTGTGTGTGGATTTTGATAAGAGTTGTACAAGCCCCAATAAAATGAGTTAAATAAATTTTTGAAAAGACAGGAATTAACAGTGAACATTGAATGGTGCTTTCTGCGAAGGCATTGGTGCCAATTTCCTCCCTGCAGTGCCTGCTTCAGGCTGAAGCACAGCCACAGTGCCCAGGCACACTGTCTGTTTTCGCTAACATGTATTTTCCTCCAGCTTTGGACCCTCTAGATCTTCTGTCCCACAGCTCTTTTCCTGAGACTAGAAAAAAATAAGGGAAACCCACAATGCAATTCAGAAAAGGACTTTAATTTTGTCGATTCTATGAGACTTTGTAAAATGTTCTCCGTTTTTAGAGTAGTTTGACATGCATTCATGCCGGGACACAGAACGTAGTCTTGAATGTGGGCCGACTCTCGGTCTCGTGCTTTTTACACGATACCATGTTGGATCCAGTGGATAATGAGGAGAGCCAAGGCAACCCACCCAAATAATGCAGAAACAAAGATCAGGGCAGCCTTCCCCTGTAAAGGTCCGTTCTAAATGGATCCACTTGAAAGTGAATTTTGCAGATGAACGGTAAAGGAGAACACCGTTAACTTATCCATGGGAGAGTATTTCCACATGATACATTTATGCAAAAAAATGGATTTCATCAAGGATAGGCCTGCTCATCTGTAAGACTGTGAATGAACCTGTGTCTGAAGTCTGCAGACTTGCGTGTCTGGGGTTCCGTCAGGTGGTCTTGGTCAGAAGCAGTAGCACACACACACATACCTGTCTGGGAGGGACACTGTTGAAAGAGCTGGTGGCAGCGCCCAGAAAAGAAACACGAAGCCTGACAGAGGCAGAAAGGACAAAGGATCACAGAGGGCAAAGGCATGTGGTCCAGGGCAGGAGCGGGTCCTCCTGTCGAACCATGCAGGCTATGGACTGCTAAACTGTCCCCTAAGAAATACACTCCGCGGTCATTGACAGCTATGAAGCCTAACACCAACTACCCCAATCTAATATCTTTTTAAGGTCATGGACAGCAGATGCTCTTTTCCCCAGCAGCATGATTTTTTTTTTGCTCCAAAATGTCCAAACATTTCTATTAACAATGACACTTTTTCAAGAGAAAAGTTTGAAAAGGAAACAAGAGAGAGGAGCAATTGAAAAGTGGTTCTTCAAATAGCTATTTTATAAAACAGGGATTAAGTATAATGGTGACTAATCCTATTTAACATGTTAAATAAATCCCTCTCCAACCACCCTACCACTCACCACCACTTTGACTTCTACCAATCTGAGACTCAAAGGCTAGGAAGCAGGAAACCGCAATGCTCTTTGGAAGTAAAAGGCCCTGAGGTAGTTAAGGTTTATTGTGCCAACCTGGCCGATAAACACATGTGGGATCAATGGAAGGGAGGAGAGATTAATGGCTCAGTGAGTCTCGTCCTTCTGGTTCTCGGGTCTCTTGCTGTCTGATGGTCGGACCAGGGTGCAGTTCCCTGCTTCAGCTTAACCAGTTCCTTAACCAGTTCCCTGCTTCAGCTGACAAAGAGCACTTCCTGCAAGACATCCCTGAGAAGCCACATGGACCTACCCCGATGCAGCCCTGGGTGCTGGAGCAGCCGTGTGGAGGCCCCTGCCAGTGCTGAGATACTCACACATTCTCTGATTCAGCTTTCCTCCTGCAGTCAGCATCATTGTGTGTGTGTGTTGTGAGATGGAGGAGGACTTTGTAGATCGGTGTCAGACATGTGGGATAATGTTTGACTTAAGGGCTTGGACAGCACTGGGTTGGGATGCTTTCTTAATGCACACTTACTCTTTATATGAAACTCTCTCTTATACACATGTGAGTTCCTGTGGATTTGTTTCTCTAGTCTACCCAGACTAACATAGACCCTTTGGTACTGTAGAAAGGAACCTAACTTGGACCATTTAGACAGCAAGAAGTTCACTCTGTCCCAGCTTATGTGCTTCTTGATCTGTTATCAGCACATTGGTATACAGATCTGAAAAGAAAGCTTTTCAAAACTACTGCTGAAATTTGTATTTGCTGATTTTCCAAAAGGAGACAGGCAATGTTCAAGGAAAGAAAATTTTAAAACCTGTAAATCTTCTCTGGTAACATTATCTTTATCTTATTTCCATAGTAGATGAGATGCTTGTTTTTAAAGTCAGTTTGTTGCCTGAAACCCACTCAAGACGATGTCACTGAGAAGTTGTGGTGTGTCTATTTGAGAATCTGAATGTGACAAATACGACTGTCTTGGTGATCTCGCAATGCCTGTGAGTGATCAGTAAAGATCAAACAGAATTTTCTGAGTGACATGTTTTAGGAAACCGGTGGGACTTAAGCAGATCAGCATCTCCCTGCCCTCAATCTCTAGTTTGTAAATTGGGCCTAATCAGAAGTGTTCATTAATTCAATTGTTTTTCCTGAAAATGATACCCGCTGCGGTGAGACATGACATCCTGACCGCCTTGCTGCCCGGAACAGCGTGTTTGCTTAGGTCTCCGTTTACAGGGTCGTAAAATAGGGACAGGTTTTCTCCTAGCATCTATGTTCTCTAGCATAGCAGATGTAGAATGATGAACAGAAGAAAGCATCGTTTTTGTGTGGCCTTTAGGGAAGTTGAGATTATTAAAATGATCTCTTTTCCCTGTTCTCATAGTTCCCTGATGAAAAGAAATAATCACCTTCCTTCCTTCCTTTACCCAAAAGAGATCTGATACCCAAGCCCAAATGTTGCACCCATTTTTCACTTTTTCAGCTGCATCAGAGCTGAAGATTCTAGAAATTTAGAGTGTTCCCTCACTTACCACTGTATATTCAGTCTAGTTTTTTCTTTAACATGACCAGGAAAACCCTGGCCTGTAGTGGACAAGCACCCTCTTACTTCCAGCCCACAGAGGTCATGAACAAATCACTAGATGTCTTAAAGGGTTAATATTTTTTATAGTAAATGAACATTCTTCAAGTAAGCCAAGTGCTGTCCCATTTACACAAGAGAGTCTGTGGGATTTCTTTGACTAACAACAGCATGTAGTGTAATGCAAAGCAAAAGAGAGAGAAAGAAAGAAGACATTCTACTGTGTTAGAGGTTTGAGTGGGCAATGGGGAATTCTAGGTGGTTTCAGACATTTTCCCCTTTACATATCATATCTCCTCAAGTGTATCTCATCATTAATGTGAATTATTAGATATAGTAAGAGAAAACACATGATAGCTTACAAGACAAGCCGATGCTAATTTCTGTGTCTTCTTCCTGTTCATGTTGGTCATGGGTGACCATGCATACCCAGTATTTTCCATAGAAAAATACACATTAGAACTAATTAAACAGCCTGTTGCATTACATCAGGTGCTAACAGACATCACAGCTGCCTGACTGTCACAAATATTGTGGGCTTGCTCTAACGGTCATCTGGGTTAACAGAATGCGAGGGCTTTATTTGAAAGAGACTATTTCTCCCCGTCAAACGAAATGACTGGGACTGAGTGAGCTCCGGTTTTGAGTCTCCTCTCCTGCAAAATATTTACCTCCTACATGTTTTCCCTCCATGTGATCATTGAGGTGAAATTTATATAACCTGATTTTACCCATTATAAGTGAACAATTCAGTGATTGCTCAAATCCAATGACAATTCTAGCTCATGGATAGCCTTAAGGATAATGGGAATTCCAGATCCCTTCATTGTGCTCATGCTGAACTTAAACATGGATCAAGGGGCAGCTGTGCAAACCAAACAAGGACACACTGCAAGTTTCAAAATCAGAAAGGTGTATGTCAGGGTTGTATCCTCTCACCCTATTTATTGAATCAGTATGTTGAGCAAATAATTAGAGAAGCTGGATTATATGCAGAAGAACATGGCATCACAATTGGAGGAAGGCTTATTAATAACCTCCGATGTGCAGATGATACAACCTTGCTTGTTGAAAGTGGGGAGGACTTAAAAGTACTTGCTGATGAAGGTCAGGATTGCAGCCTTCAGTATACATTACAACTGAAGGTAAAGAAGACCAAAATCCTCACAACTGGACCAATAGGTAACATCATGGTAAATAGAGTAAATGTTGAAATTGTCAAGCATTTTCTTTTGCTTGTATCCACCTTCAATGCTCATGGAAGCTGAAGGTCGAGAGTTCAAACAGCCAGTTGCATTGAGTAAATCTGCTGTACAAAACCTCTGTAAAATATTGGAAAGCAAGGATGTTGCTTTGAGGACTAATGTGTGCCTGGTTTGGACCATAGTATTTTCAATTGCCTCATATTCATGTGAAAATTAGGTTTTGAATAAGGAAGACCAAAGAAGAATCAATGCATTTGAAGTGGTGCTGGAGAACCCTGTTGAAAATACCATGAACTGCAAAAGAACACACAGATCTGTCTTGGAAGAAGTACAGCCAGAATACTCCTTGGTGACAAGGATGGTGAGATGTCATCTTAAGTACTTTGGACCTGTTGTCAGGAGAGACCCTGGAGAAGGACACCGGGCTAGGTAAAGTAATGGGGCAGTGAAAAAAGGATGGCCTTTGACAAGATGGGTTGACACAGCGGGTAAAATGATGGAACATAAGAAAATTGTGAAGGTGGCACAGAACCAGCCAGTATTTCCTTTTGTGTGTAGAGTCGCTTTGAGTCAGAACCAAGTCAAAGGCACTCAACAACAGCTACCACCAAGTTGTACCATCATCACCTCAGTAGGTTCCTCTACTGTCCCTTGACGGGTAATTCCCACTCCCATCCCCAACACAGATAATTACTGGCCTACTTTCTGTCTCTAGATTTGCCTTTTGGGTTATCTCGTGTGCATGCAATCATACAGTATAGATGATCTGTGTGTTTGGGGTCTTTCCCACAACATAATATTTTTGAGATTCATTTGTAGTATGAATCAGTAATTCAATCCTTTTTATTAAATAGTCTGGTTTGTTCTTTTTTACTAGCGTTAAGGACTGACTGCTAGTGTGGTGCATTGATGGCTCTCCACTGGACACGATTTTGGCTCTAGGAAGATATTTGGCAATGTTTGGAGTCATAATCACTTCTTGATATAAATGAGCGTGCCTCTAGTCAACCCCACCTAACACACATACATTTGCATATTCACAACCCTAAACATGTGTGCATCCCATCCATGTGTGCAAACATAAACATGCAACTACATGTTCATGCACATAACAAACATACATATCTATATGCACACATGCATAATACATTCCTCAGAATTCTAGAAAGAAAACCTGAAGGGGAAGGAGAATGACACAAAAGATAGCTATTGCTTATAAGCCTCTGTAATACTTTTTATAGTATAGACAAAGTATAGTATAGTATAGTATAGTATAGTATAGTATAGTATAGACAAAGACTTAGTACACATTACTTATCCATTACTGCCAGGAAGACATGGTGCTGAGTTAAAGTTGAGGTAGTTTATGCTCAGAGAGGTTAAGCAATCTGCTCAGAACCACACAGCTGGGGAATAGTGCAACCAAGAGTGAAACAAAGTTCTCATAAATCCGCTCTCCTAAGGTAGGGGGAAAATAAGTGGACACCTTGCTTTTAAAAAGATGCCACTGAACACATAAGTAGTCCGACACAGTCATGGGTGATTCAACTAGAGATGATCAAATACCCAATTTGAATGGGAAGGATGCACCTAAGTCTCTCCCTGTCATAATCTCTATCCTCAAAACAAACAACAAACCCTTATACTTTTGAAAATAAAAAGTATACATGCTCTTTATTGAAATACTAGGGATATACATGAAAGATAAAGAAGTAAAGCCCTCTCATGGCCCCCACCATCACCACCGAGTGATAAACAATGTTAGCATTCAGTGGGCACAACACGCAGGTAGCTCCAGTTTGTATCCACGGCACTGTGTCACTCAATCTTTCTACTCAGCATACTTGCTGACATTTCTGTCCACACGGCTAACTCGGTGCCATCAGCTTACTGGTTGCATGGCACTCATTCACAGGAACTGGATTGGCCTGTGTTGGCTGACTGGAGCCTAAAATTGGAGTCAATTTTGTTTCAATCTTAATCGCTCATTCAGTAGCTATTCCCTGGTCCCCCGCCATAGGCCATGCATGCAACTAGGCCTTGGGGACACATTAGCAAATAAGAGGCACAAAGCCCTGTTCCTGTGGTCTGTGCCTGCCAGCAGAAAAAACAAAAGCAGGTGTATAAGGCCACAACCAACCCATGCTCTCAACTTTGCAAACCTCTGTCATTACCTCCTTCGGACCACTTCCCAGAAGGGCCATGTGTGATGAATGGAGGCACATTACACCACACCCCCTCACCCCAAGATGGGTAAGCATTGGACTGTTAACATCAAGGACAGTGGTTTAAGCCCACTAGCTGCTCCTGGGGAGGACGATGAGGCTAGCTGCTCCCATAAAGATCTATGGCTCCCAAAACTCTATACTGAGTCCCTGTGAGTCGGAATCAACCTGATGGTTAGGGCTTTGGACAAGGGCAATAGCCTCATCCAGAGTATAGCGGTGATGTGGTCTATGTTTGCTTTTTTTGAAAAGTAATTTAACAAGGGTTTTTTAAGTAAAGGCTCACTTTTTTGGTTGTTGTTTTCACTTCGATTTTTTAAAAATCATTTTATTGGGGGCTCGTACAATTCTTACCACAATTCACACACACACACATCCATGGTGTCGAGCTCATTTGTACATTTGTTGCCATCATCATTCTCAAAGCATTCGCTTTCCACTTGCGCCCTTGGTATCAGCTCCTCATTTTCCCCCTCCCTCCCCACTCTCCCTCCCTCATGAAGCCTTGATAATTTATGCATTATTATTATTTTGTCATATCTTACACTGTCCGACATCTGCCTTCACCCCCTTTTCTGTTGTCCATACCCCAGGGAGGTGGTCATATGTAGAACCTTGTAATCGGTTCCCCCTTTCTACCCCACTTTCCCTCCAGCCTCCAGGTATCACCACTCTCACCACAGGTCCTGAAGGGATAAGCTGTCCTGGATTCTGTGGTTCCAGTTCCCTTCTGTACCAATGTACATCCTCTGGTCTAGCCAGATTTGAAAGGTAGAATTGGGATCATGATAGTGGAGGGAAGAAGCATTTAAGAACTAGAGGAAAGTTATGTTTCATCATTGCTACCCTGCACCCTGACTGGCTCGTCTCCTCCCCGCAACCCTTCAGTAAGGGGATGTCCAGTTGCCCACAGATGGGCTTTGGATCTCCACTCTGCATTCGCCCTCATTTACAATGATATGATTTTTTTGTTCCTTGAAGCTTGATACCTGATCCCTTCGACAGCTCGTGGTCCCACAGGCTGGTGTGCTTCTCCCATGTGGGCTTTGTTGCTTCTGAGCTAGATGGTCACTTGTTTGCCTTTAAGACCGCAGACACTAGATCTTTTGATACTTGGGCACCATCAGCTGATTTTTAATGATTCTGCAGATCAATATTTTGAGTCTCAGTCATAGGAGACAATAAGGAGAGAGTGTGTGTTTTGAGAATGATCTTTGTTTGTCTTATCCCTCCAGAATTGATTACTGGATGAAGCTCTGAGGGTGTCAGAGGGGAGCAGTTCTCACCATCGTGGTTAGTGGGCCTCCCTCGTCAAGTGTCTATTGTTCCATGAGGGCAATACTCTGGTCCCCTGGGAATGTGTGCTGCCATGGAGAGCTTCAGGGGGTAGCAGCCTTCAGTTTCAGAGGAACTTCTTACAGCTTTACCCCAAATCTATTGGCTGGCCTCAAGGTTTCCCAGGTGGAGCTTGGCTCAGGGCTCTCTTGATGTGGGTCACAGAGATCTTACTTCTCTGCACAAGCGTCTCTCTGGGATCTTCTCATCGTTCAGTCTTCTGTGGAGACGCTTTGTCTTATAAAATGAGAGCTTTTTTACATGGCACTCTGGAACTCAGGAAATGTGTATCCTAACTTGAAACACATGCAATGACCTGAAGTGCAACCAGAAAGGAAAGAGAATGTCCACCCTAAAGGATAAAATATGATGAAACCACCTCAAAATTGACAGATGATGAGTCTTTCATCACAAAGAGGACATGCTATTTTGTATCTATATAATACTCTCTTTCCTACCAAAGCTCACAGAGGGTTTTGCAAGTTCTTAGGAAGAGGCAGTATTGTTCACGAACTCTCAAAAAGGTGTGGGGGCTCTGTTGTACAGAAGTGTTTCAAAGAGTTTGGGGAGATAATGGAACTAAAAGATAATGGAAATTTTACGTGAACAATTTATAGTCCCCACGTAGGTTTTTGGTCCATTGCAGAGAGCAGAATGACTTGGAGAACGATCTTTGCTCTTCGCCCCTGGGTTGAGTCAGTATTCCACGCGACCTGCTCAGGGTGATGGCATCCCTCATTGCAGGTTGTGTTCCAGGGCCTTCCAAGCATACTGCCTCTTAATGTCAGCATTGGGCTAACAAGTCCACATTATCAATATGGAAACTGAGGCCCAGGCAGCTAGGAAACTTGTCCACGGTCACTCAGAATCAGTGTGGCAAGTGCTCACATCTAACCACAGCCAGAGTTCTGAACTATGACTATTCACTGTGGGAACTGGGTCCACTCTAGTTCTTCAAGACAGAACCCCCTCCCATTGTTCCCGTTTAACCCCATGCTCCAGGAGACGGGAACAAGAGTCCACAGACAGGTCCAGAGGCATGGCATCCCTGGGTAGACGTCTTGACAGTGCATCTTTGCACCTCCCTAATGAAGACTCACACAACTCCCCCGGATGAGATGAGGTTCTGGTTTCCAGAATTGGGATGAAGTGAATCTGATGTGGGGTTGTCAGCCACTGACCCTCATGCTTTCCTGGATTATTAAGAAAAGGCATAACATAACATAGCACACGCATAGCTACCTTGCTTGGGCATGAACTGACCCCTCAAACTGGCCTGCTGTTTTTCGTCTCTGCCTGCTGAGCCCCCTCTTACTCAGGACGTAGCTTCCCGTTTCTGAAACACCTCTACCGCCCCAGTCCCACCGCAGCAGCAGTCAACTCCTTTTGACCCCCAACTTTTTATGTGAATTAGATGAGGGTTTATATTTCAGATCATCATTTTTGTCTTCAACAACTTACTAATTAATAAAAACTACTTAACAAACCTCCCAATATATAACCCAGCCCCACTTTCCCCCATCTTCTTCTTACAGTATATTATTTCCCCCTTCACCCAAGTTAACACCTGTTTTTCCTCTAGCCCAGGGGAGTCAAGTTCAATGAAAACACGGGCCATTTGGTGCAACAGGCAAGATTCACACGGGCCACATCACATTTACAGGTTTTGTTAAATTTATATTTTGAAGTGAGGGTTCAGGAATATGGATAGGATAATTAACACACTTGTGCTTTTATTTAAACATTTATTTTATTGAATGTATTTATAAAACTAAAATTATTCTTTTTACCTGAAACTTGCCAGCTCTTTCCTCCTACTAGTTTGCACTTGCCTCTTATGTTGTGACCAGAAAATATAGCAAAGTAATTAATAAAAAACACAAAATGTTGGACAACTGACAAACGTGATGTACAATCGTAATGGCTTCCCTCTAAAAATGTTAACTAGCGCTGCTGCTAGGTATGATTCATAACAGCACAACCCAGAGTGCTCTTTTTAACCTTTTTGCTATTGGGATCTGTGTACATGATGTGACACTGAGCGTGGCAGACACACTGCTTCCAAAGTGGAACTGAGTCATTGTGTTTATACACGTGCACAGGCCTCCAAGAAAGTCACTGGGCCACGTGTATACTCGTCTTCAGTAGATGAAGGGTTAATGAGGGAATTGTATGCACAGTATTGCCTCAATCTCCCCTAAGTGCTATTTTCTTCATAACAATTTTTTTCTATTTTCATTTTATTTCAGAGCATCTTGGGCCACAAAAAATTAACTCGGGGCTGCGTGCGGCCCGCCTGCCGCCAGTTTGACACCCTGGTCTCGCCTATTGGTTTTCTCTTCTTCCCATTTCCCCCCCATCACTAGTAACCATCAAAGTCTGTTTCTTGGGTATGGAAAACTTTATTTTGCTGTTTTCCTTTATAACAGTGGTCTCATGTAATATTTGTCCTTATGCTGTTGACGCACTTCACTCAGCATAATGTCTTCCAAAACCAGTGTGTCATGACATGTTTCACTATTTCATCATTAAGCAATGCACAGATTTCTGTTGTCCGTATGTACCAGAGTCTCTTCCATTGACTTGCTATCAAAACCGATGTGAGGTGGTATCTCATCATTGCTTTGATTTGTAGCTCTTGAATGGCTCGTCATCCAGAGCATTTCTCATTTGCTTTGGCAGCCTGGATGTCTTCTTTGCTAAAGTGTCTATTCATGTCCTTTGCCTATTTTTAATTGGATTATTTGTCTTTTTCTTGTTGAGGTGATAGAATTTTCTATATATTTTAGAGATTAGTTCATTGTCCAATACATAATTACCAAAATGTTTTTCTCAATAGGTCTTCTTTTTTACTCTTTTGATGCACATAAGTCTTTTTTTTAAAAGATCTCAGTTATTTTGTCTTCTGCTGTGTGTATGTTTTGTTATGTTTAATAGTGTGTTTATGCTGTGTATACAGCTCTTTTCCCCCCACAGGTAAAAAAAAAATAGGGCCTAAATTCTCACTGGTGATCTTTATAGTTCCAGAGTTTAAAAATATGTCTTTAATCTCCCTTGAATTTATATTTGAATATGGAATGTGGTACGTGTCCTGTTTCATTCTTATGCAAACGGAAATCCAATTTTGCCAGCACCGTTTGTTAAAGAGCCTCCTTTTCATTCAATATATTTCAGCTCTTTGGTGGGTGGATTTATTCTGGGTCCTTCCTCCCATTGGCCTGCATGTCTATTGTACCGGCCTGTGCAGTAGGTTTTGAGGTTCGGAAGTGAGAGGCCTCCGACTTTGTTCCACTTCTAAAGTGGTACGTTGCTTATCCTTCATCTCTTTCCTTATAAAGTTAGCAACTCGCTTTTCCATTTTGTTAAAGAATTATGCTGGAATTCAGATCTAAATTTCATTATATTTAGAGATTGCTTGGGATAGTATTAACATTTTGCCAATGTTAAATCTTCCTATCCAGGATCATAAAACATTTTTTCATTTATATGAGCTTCTTTTTGTTTGTAATGTTTTGTAGTGTCCCATATATAAATCTATTTGTTCCTCTGGTTAGGTTTATCCCTTAAATATTTGATCTTTTCAGTGGCTATTGTAATTTGATATTGAATCTGACTGATTTTTCTGTTTATCTTGTAGCCCACAATTAAATACTTCAATTAATTCCAACAATTTTCTTGTTGAGTCATTGGGGTTTTCTAGGTATAGAATCATACCATATGCAAATAGGGTTTTACTCCTTTACCAGTTTGGATGCTTTTGATTCTTAATGCTAATATTTCTGGCTAAGACTTTGGGTGGTGATTAAGAGTATTCTTGACTGGCTTCCATTCACCAGGGGATTTTTTTCTATTTCTCCCCATTGAAGGAGGTGTTGACTCTTGGTTTTGTGCATATGGTTTGGATTATGTTGAGGAATTTCCCTTCTATTGTTGAGTGTTCATCAGGACTGGCTGTTGGATATTGTCAAATGCCTTTTCTGCATCAACTGATATAATTATGTGGCTCTTATTTTTTGTTTTGTTTATATGGTAAATTCCATAGATTATTTTCCCAATGTTGAACTATTCTTGCATATCTGGTTTGAGTCCCATTTGATCATGATAGAGTCTTTTCTAATGTATCCTATTAGTTAGGATTTTTGTTGAGAACGTTTTCATTACGTTCATAAGGCCTCTGGGTTTCTGTTCCAGCCATGTCTTTGCCTGGCTTTGGTATCAGGGTTATTCTTAATTCATAAAGCGAGTGCAGGAGTTTGCTGTCCTTTTCTACATTTTGGAATAGTTCGAGTAGCACCAGCATCTTCTTGCCTATTATGTATTACCTTATGTGTGCATCATGTCTGTGTAAGAGTGAGTGTGTATGTATCTTTGTATGAATATGTGTAACTGTGTGATTGTGGGTGTTTCTTTGCATGTGTGTGATATATGTCTCTGTACATATAAGCTGCATGTATCTGTGTGTGTGCCATCTGTGTGTGCTTGTGTGTGTTTGTATAGCTCTCTGTATGTCTGTGTCTCTGTGTGCATACTGTGTCTGTCTGTGTGTATTTGTGTGCATGATGCTGTCTTATTCATCTCAGTATCGCCAGCCTCTAACATGGTGTCTGGCATTAATGTAAATGTCATCTATTGAGTTATGCGAATGTGGGGTTGACTGACTCTAATCGCCCAGACTTTTACATAATTAACTCTGTTCGGGGAAGTTAAACAAATTTAAGCACCTGTCTCCCCTGTGCTGGGTAGGTTTGATGTCGTTAGCTAATAACTCAAGACAAAGGAAACCTCTAGTAGGAGGGTCACTTTTAGTGACAGGGAAGGGGAAGCTCTATTTCAAATAATCATTTTAAGAATTGAAAATCTTGGGATTTATTTCTTGTCGGACTTACTTTATTGGATGCTCTTTTTAATCTCAAGTGCTCTCTCTCAGAGGAACAGAGGTCAGCTCTGTCAGCCTTGTCCGCTTGCTTTTATTCCCACTGTCTTTCCTTCACAATGTCTGGGTTGACCTTGTGCCTTGTCTACTTGGATCTGCTGATGACCCACATATAGGGCGATGGGGTCATGCCATGGAAAGGCACTCCTAGCCCCTCCCCTCTGAAATCCCCCCACACTGCATGAAGAGCAAGATGGCTTCACAGGTGGCTTGAGGGGCCAGTGTCATGGCCCAAATTAAAGATTAGTTATGCTTACATATATTTTGGATTAAAATGAATAGAAATAGAATGTACACTCCCAAGATAGGGAGATGTTCCTGTGTTCTGCCCGGACATGAGAGCAGTGCTTGGCACAGAGTAGGGATCCCATGCTCACCGAATGAGCAAGTATCACTCAGATTTGAAATCACCTGTTCATGAACTGAGAGCTAACAAAGTGACACACAATAACATTCTCACTTGGAGATATCTTCTCTTGGCCACCTAAGACAGGTTTCTTCAACTGGAGTTCCCTATCAGCTCAGAAAGCCTTGGACACAAACTGCCAGACTCGCTCTGTGGGCCCTGTTGAACTAAGCAGATCTGCTGTTAAATTACCAGGGGGGGCTATGGGGTGGCAAATGCCTTAGTTTGGGGTCTTCGGGTTTCTGAAGGGTTCACTTTAAAAAGTGCGTGAAGGATAGCTTCCCAAATAGGGCTTAACAAGAAGTAGTAGCAATGTGGGCCTTGGTAGCTCAGTGGTTACAAATCGGGCTGTGATTTGAGAGGTCAGCAGTTCAAAACAAGAAGTAGTAGCAGTCGGAGGAGAACGTGTGGCAGTAAAGAAGCAGCAGAACGTGTTGTGGTAGAAATCTCAGTATAGTAGCGTCGGCGGCAGTGGTGTCAGCAGACACAGTAATAGAAGCAGGAGCTGTAGTAACAGCAGTTGTGATACCGATAGGAGTGGCATCCGTAGGTATGTATCAGTAGCAGCAGCAGCAGTAGAAGTGATATTAGAAAGAGTAGAGGGAGATGTATTAGAAGTACCAGCAACAACGGCCACGGTGGCCCCTTCATTGCAGACTGCTACGCTTTGAGCACTATAGAATCTCATGTCATCAAACAGCCCCTTCTGTACCCATCATGGTTTAGTTGCCATGAACATAATGTTCAGGCCCTTCTCTGGCCAAATGTCAGATCAGCACCCACACATGCATCCTTCTTTCAGTTCCTCAAAACCAACATATTCTCTCCCCATTGCATTTCCCACTGGAATACCCGCCGATCCTTACCACCCCAACCCAAATCGACCATCTCTCAATCACCCACACACCTTCGAAGCTTAGGAATCTCTTCGCTTGGGTGGCAGTATAGCCAGATCACCTACTTCACCTTGGGCCTGCTAGTTATTCCTGTTACTGCCATTGCTCATTTAATCCTTTGTCCCTCTCCCACCTTACGGAGTCAGAACTGAGCTCAGAAAAGGATGGAGACGTGCCAAAGAGTCAAGAGCCAACCTGAAGGAGGGACCAATGGCAGACGCTAGAGCAGTTGAACACTAAGATAATAATAGTGTTGGGTTCTAACGCATGGAATGAAATTACTATCTAGGGCGTTAGATGATAAAAGCAGGGCAGACTCAATCGAAGCAGGAGCCTATATGTCTTGCTCACTACTTACCTTTGTCACTTTCTGGGGCCTACCATAGACGATGGCCTACACTATAGCTACTTAGCAAATAATTATAACTACTTTTCCAGTCAATTTGTAGTGCTGTTCTCACTGTATTAAAAGATGGAGGAATAACAGCTGGGAGACAAAGTGCTGCCTAAGGAGGTTTGATGGATGAGGGGCCGGGAGATTCCAGGGTAGGACAAACAGTTTGTGCTTGACTTCTAAGCGAAATGTGGTGTTTTCAATGTAGCCAGGGGCACTGTGAAAGAAAGCTCTGGTATCGTACTTCTATAAAATATTCAGCTCACAAAACTGAATGGAGCTGTTTCATTTTGAGCATATGGGCTTGCCTTGGGTTGAAATGGACTCAATGGAAACCATTTGGTTTAATTTTGGTTTGGGGTCAGAGTTATTTAATGGGCAAAGTCTTTAAACTCTGTGTGCAAAACTCACTTGAGTTATCTGATTCACTTCTCCCCGAGTGGGTTCGTAACCAAGTGCAAGATGGCAGCCTCAGAACTCTTCAAATTTCAGGTGGAGGGAGTAGAAGGAAAATCAGCATCAGCTCAAAGCTGGTTCTTAGCAGATGGAGGTCAGGCACCTAACTCCAGCTTTTTCCCTTCTGTGACATCTTTTACTTCGCTGCTGCGTCCAGCAATCTGCTGCGATGGCCACGCAGCACTCACAGGCCAGACTCACCATTCTGGGGTTTCTGATGGAAATGATAATTTACGACTCAGGATCAGAGCCAACTTGGCAGTAAGAACAAGTCAGTACCCAGCTCTTTGATCAGATCGAGTTCATCTCGGTTGTTGCTATCAGGGCCTGGCCTCTGTCCTGCTCGGATAGTCTTCATAATGTGTGTCAGTCGTGCACTTTAAATGACCAAGATAATCATGAACCATGAAGGTATCCCAGGACTTTTCGGGCTTGCTGGCATCTTGAAGTGGCACTCAGCTCTATGGAGTGATTCTGGCTCTTCTGGATCCTCCTAGTTTTTTTTTGGGGGGGAGGGGAAAGGCAGAGATTTGACTCCTGGTTTTCGGCTCCCCGAGCTAGAATTGCTTCAAAGTCACCAGTGTTCCTCTGAGAAGCAGTGGGTGAAGGTCTACCCACCAGAACGAACTCTGCCGGCTCCATAATGAAAGCTGCAAGCAATGAGGAGCCAGGCAGCCAATGTCAGGTCCTCTCGAAATCTGTGGCCACCTTCTCAGCTGTGGTAAGCACTGCGTTAGGTGGCATGGGTATAAGTTAGGCCCCTATTTTCGTTCACCAAAGTCTCCACAGAAAGATTGACAATCGGAACGCAATATGTGATTATGAAACAGAAAGTCAAAACTATGGAGATTGGTGAATAAGTGATTGATGTCAGGACTAGGGCAGGGAACACACAGGAGTTGGGGGTAACTTACAATGTCAGATAGGTAGGAAGTGTTTAAAAAAGCAGAGGACACAAGAACCAACTTAAGGAGCCCTCCTAGACCACCCCGAAACAGTTTGAGCAGCAAAATAAATGATAGTATTAGATTCTAGGATGGCCAGGTGTACTAGAGGTTTATGAGCTGTACTCTTAACTACAAGGATGGCGGTTAGAAACCACCAGGCTCTCCACAGGAGCAAGGTGAGGCTTTCTATTACCATAGAGAGTTACAGTCTCAGAAACCCCCAGGGAACACTTCTACCCTGTCCAATAAGGTCCCTAATGAGTCCCAATTGACTCGATGGCAGGGAGCTTATGAGATTCTAACACATAGAGTAAAATAAATATCCATGAGTCTAACATGATAAATAGAAATCATAGAGAAAAGACAGCTCTTCCTTACAAAGGAATTCAAGTTAGTAAATGCAGAAAAAACATGAAGAAAATACAAAATCACCACCAGACAAGAAATGGTGTGATAAGAATTGTTCCAGGCAAGAAACTGATAGATGCAAAAATTACTAGGCAATGGCCTGGGAAGAAAGAGGCCATTTGCATAAACGTGTCTGGCCCAAGAGACGGATCAGTTACAGAGAAAAACGGGCACCTTACAGTAGAATGCACTGAGGAGAAGACTTTATTTCTTCTGTATTCCAGCCAGAAACACATGAACCTCCTGTAATCATGAGCAGACGTCGGACAGATGCCAATGAGAGACATTCTACAGAAGAATTGCCCACTTCTTATCAAGTGTCAAGGAATTGTCAGACAGAGGTTGTCGAAACCGCCGAGACATGGTGATGGAATGCAATGTGGCTTCCAGGATGGGAATCTGGAACACAAATAAAGGATGTGCTAACGTTAAGTCCTTTCTCTCGCTGGGCCCAAGTGAAAACAAGCTTTTAAATATGCGCGGGGAAGAGGAAATTCTGTTGGTGGTAGCAAGGTTTTCTGGGAAATGTAGTCTCAAGATATTGCAGGGGCGTTACAGTGTGCATTATCTGCATTCTGTCATGCTTTGCCGCATGCTAAGAAGATGGGTAGCCCACTAATAAAGGTCATTGGGGCAGATAGGATTTATTCAGAAAAAGGAAACTCAATGAGCATATTCAAAGTTACAAAGAGAATATTCTGTTGGGGAGAAAACCCCCAAACTCACTGCCATTGAGTGGATGCTGACTCATAGTGACCCCCGTGTGTTTCTGAGACTGTAACTATTTTCAGGAGTAGAAAGCCCCGTCTTCCTCATGCAGAGTGGCTGGTCATTTCAAACTATGGACCATGCGGACCGCAGCCCATCAGGTAACCGTGACCACTCCACCCCACCCCCCCAGAGATCCGAGGGGGTGGAGATAGACCTGTATAAAAAGCCTAAGACCGAGTAATGGAATAAGGTTAGGAGATGGAAACAGTGGGAGTGAGTCAGAGGCAGCAGTGAGTTGATGGATTAGAATTGATGAGGGCAGCACAGGCCACTGAGCCAGAGGTCACAGGGGGTAATTAGCCTCACAAAGATAAAGATCTTTGACTTATCTGCTCCGCTACTTGGGGTTGCTTCAAGAGCACTGTGACGTCTAGAGATTCTGAGAATGAGGAGAGGAGTGCACTTAGATGCTCAACGGATCCAGAGGGCAACCATTCAGAGCACAGATGGTCCCTGAAGACCAGACCAGGGGCGTATAGCAGAGGATAGGGCCCATGAGCTTTGACGGAAGAGCTGAGAGGTCTAGAGGTGCGGAAAAGGAAGGAGGCCATTGGGTATTTGCCAGAAGAATGTCCCTGGTGGTTTTAGTCAAAAGAGTTCCTCCAAGTTAAAGACCAGAGAACTGGAGCTACTCAACCGACAAGTTATGGAGGGCAGAAACCACCTTCTAATATATATCTGTACTTCCCCAAACACCTAGCCCAGAATATCATCCTTGAATTGTCGCCATGGGGCTCTGTGTCTCCCTGCTGACAGCTTTAACCGCAGTCCGATTGAAATAATCTAGGATGAGGCCTGACTGTGTATCCAAGATGTATTTTTAAAATGAACTAAAAAGCATGAGAACATGGGCTAGTGCACATGAAGAGAGGGAGTAACAATGAAAGTCGAGATTACGTAAGATTTGACAGAAAGGAACTTGATTAATGTGTTTTCATTTTCTATTCTAAGAAAAATATTTTTATGCCCTTGATTTTTGTTTATTCCAGAGAAGGTATTATTCTCTGGGAAGAAATCAAGAACAATGTATATAAATTATATGTAATCCAACTGGTCAAAAATAATTATTTATTACATATCGGGTTTTTCTCTTATTTTCACAGATTTTTCGTAGAGTGAAGACGGTATCTGAACTGCAATTTAAGGTATCGTGTGCTCTTTCTTTACCCTCACTTCAAAAGCATGTCCCCAACAAATTTACAAAAATTTTCATGTGATTTTCCACTGCATGGATTTGCTAACCTGTATTTGATTATCCCCCATGATTAGACATTTAAACGATTTCTAGGATTTACAGTTGCTAACGAGAGTAGTAGCTTTGGAAAAGAAGACTAAACAACTTTCTGAAGGCGCGTGTGCATTCCAGCCCCACTGTTGCTATGTTTGAGCGTCATCGTTTAAATCAATGGGAAAGTTACTTTCAACACTTGCTTTATTCAGTTATTCAGAAAATATTTATTAAGCATCTAGTCCGCCTCTGTGTGTGCACTGCTCTAGATGCTAGGGTGCCCTGTAGGCAAGACAGCAAGAGCAGGGCTCTTGTGTCCATCAAACCAACAAGCCACACAATAGAATACGATGAGGTGATACAAGCTACACACAACATAAAGGAGAGGGAGAAAATAGGGCATACATGTGTGGATCGGGATTTGGCAAGACAGGGCTCTTGAGGCAGCAACACTGAGTGGAAAACTCAGGGAGACTAGAGATCAAGCACACGGGTCTCGGTTTCTGTAGCCTGCTACTATCAATATGGAGGGGCATGTTTGTCAGTGTTTATCACATTGGGTTCATTTCTGAATCCCAGCCCTTTCAGCGTCCAGGAAGAAAGTCCCTCATGGCAGGGGCAGGCACAACATGAAGTGACTCTTTTACAGCCTTGACCCCTGAGCACAGATGAAATGAACTTCTGTGAAAACCCCATTGATGGGACGGACAGACGTCTATCGACAGGCAGGGCCTTTGACCGAATGTGTGCCCCAGTGACTCCTTTCAGTGCACGCATGACAGCTGTGTGGTTTCCAAAGCTGGTTGGAAGAAGAATCCCTGAATTCATAGTGAATTCTGTAACATCCTGCTTCCCTCTTATGAGAGGGGGCCTGAGGAGACCTAGTATCATGTAATGCTGTCTCCTCAACATTGGAGGGACTTAGCTTGTCTAGGAAGGAAGTGCACTTGGACTGTCCCTCCCACAGGAACTCCAGACGTATGCTAAATAAAAATGTCTTGGTGGGAAGTGATCGGTCTTCATGGTCAGGGGAAACCTAGTTCCTCCTGACCGCCCCTGCCTCTGGTCTCACAGGGTCGGCAGGAAAATGAAGAAGCATAGGGCCTAACTAGACCCACAACACAGAGCAGCAGCAAAGGCCCAGTCATGCCTTCTACATGCCTAGGCCTACTCTGCCTGCCCAGGCTTCCTCTGGATGGGATGTCTGCTTTCTGTAGAAATACGAGTCACTGGATAATGCCAATTATTCACAGGTTGACTGCTAATGGAAAGGTTGGAGGCCCAAGTCCACCCAGACAGATCTTAGTAGAAACATCTGTTGATTGACTTCCAAAAAACTGGCCAGGAGCTGCAGTTCACCAGATAACAACTGACAAGAGAGTGTGGTCAGACTTGTCATTCCACCCTGAAGATCACCCTTGTCCTTATTTCTCAATGTTGGGTCACCAAGGCTGAGATCTAGGGCTGCCTCCTCTCAAAGACCCCCTAATTCAGCTTCACACAACTACAAGTGGCCTTCCCAACTCCTTTTTCTTCCAGGCAAGGTACTCATTCCTGTGATAGCTGTCTTCCAGGAGCTTGACCAGACCACGTTCTCCCAGGTTGTCTTCTGACCTCAGGGGTTCAAACCCTGGCCTGTGTGGTAGAGATGTAGATCCCAAGGTCGATGCTGCTGAGACCACCATAGCATTAAAGAACCAATGTCCTACAACCAAGAACAAGGCTTTCCATTTTTTTTCAAGCCCCACCAGGACTTTCCCTGCTGGGTTTCTGCCCTTGCTAACTTTCCTGCTGCATCTACATCCACACTGGCCATTGGACTCTTTGGGACATTTTCCCTGCCACATGTAGGACTTGGAGTCATGTTACTACTCTCCAATAAAATGTCCTTCCCTTTTTCTTCTGTATTGAAATCTTGGCCTTTGAGGTCAAGATCGAATACCTTCTTCCCACCCTGTTCTTTTAGTCTCAGAGTCCCAGTTCTCTCCTGTTTCGTTACCAGTATTCCTACATGGCATTTCACTTACTGTGGGGACTGTTCTGTTCCTGCTGATATCCTCCCCAGGTAGATTTGTGAGTCTGGTTTGTGATGCTTCTGGAAGCCGAGTGTCACTGAGAGATGGGCTTTGCACCTGGCCATTTTCTGTCTGCCGTAAGAGCTGGTGCTAGACCTCATCGATCAACTCCACAACCTCAGAAAAATACCTGTTAATTCCTATGTGGGGCATAGTTTTTGCTTGAAAATGGTGGGGAAGGATTTCCCTACATGCCCTCCACCCAATGAGGGAATACACTATGGTACTGCAAAAGGAGTGTGAGTGCGATGACTGTTTGGATACATTGGAATGGTAGTGATGCTAGGACTGTCTGTCTGTCTGTCTGTCTGTCTGTCTGTCTGTCTGTCTGTCTGTCTGTCTTCCTCAGGGCAGTCCCTTATGAATCACCATGAGAGTCCTTCCAGGGCCACAGTCCAAGGCCACATATTTGCAGGACTCTGCCTTACTGGCAAATCCTGGTTAAAGCATGTAAGGGTCTTAAATGTTGATAAATGGTCCCTCTTCCACTCATTCATTCATGTGAACAGGATATGTGAGTTACAGATACAAGAGGGCTTAAAAAAGTTTATGAGGAGATTCCATTTCTTTCTTTCTTTAAAAAAATCATTTTTGGGGGGCATGTACAACTCTATCACAATCCATCTACCCATCCATTGAGTCAAGCACATTTGTACATTTGTTGCCGTCATCATTTTCTAAACATTTTCTTCCTACTTAAGCCCTTGGTATTAGCTTCTCATTTCCCTATTCTTCCTCCCTCATGAACCCTCGATAACTTATAACTATATTACTTTTTTTCATGTCTTATACTGATCAATGTCTCCCTTCACCCACTTTTCTGTTGGCCATCTCCCTGGGAGGGGGTTATAGGTAGATCATTGTGATTGGTTCTCCCTTTCTCCTCCCACCTTCCCCTACCCTCCTGGTATCCCTACTCTCACTATTGGTCCTGAGGAGTTCATCTGTCCTGGATTCCCTGTGTTTCCATCTTTTATCTGTACCAGTGTACCTGCTCTGGTCTAGCCAGATTTGTACGGTATAATTGGGGTCATGAAAGTTACAGGGAGCAAGCATTAAAGAACTAGAGGAACATTGTATGTTTCATCATTGCTACACTGCACCCTGACTGGCTCATCTCTTCCTTATGACTCTTCTGTAAGGGGATATCCAGTTGCCTACAGATGGGCTTTGGGTCTGCACTCCCCCTCATTCACAATGATATGATTTTTTTGTTCTGGGTCTTTGATGCCCGATACCTGATCCTATCAACACCTCATGATCACACAGGCTGGTGTATTTCTTCCATGTGGGCTTTGTTGCCTCTCAGCTAGATGGCTGCTTATTTATCTTAAAGTCTTTAGGACCCCCGATGCTATATCTTTTGATAGCCAAGCACCATCAGCTTTCTTCATCACATTTGTTTATGCACCCATTTTGTCTTCAGTGATCATGTCAGGAAAGTGAGCATCATGGAATACCAGGTTAATAGAAGAAAGTGTTCTTGTGTTGAGGGAGTACTTGAGTGGAGGCCTAATTTCCAACTGCTACCTTAATACTAAACCTGTAAATATATGTACATAGATCTATTTTCCCATTGTCATATATAAATATATTTTTATGTACATGCCTGTATAGACCACTACAAATGCCTTTGTCTCCTAGTTCTTTCCTCTGTTTCCTTTTATTTTCGTCTTGTCCCATTATCATGCTCAGCCTTCATTTGGGTTTCAGTAATTCCTCTCGGTTACATTACCTTTGATTGATTCCATTTTACAAACTTTTTGAAGCCTGTGTGTGGGTTTGTATGTGTGTGTGTGTGTGTATGTGTGTGTGTGTGTGTGTGTGTGTGTTCTAACGATCTGTGATGTAATTTCTTTGGAAATGTGACTATAAATTAGCTATTCTAAATTGAATTTTGTGCCTCCAAAATATATGTCACCTGAGCTAGGCCATGATTCTCTGTTTATGTAATTAGTCTCCATTTGGGGATTTGATGTCATTGTCCCAGAGGTTATAAATTCTATTCTCTATGATGCTAATGAGGCTGGTCTACAGTCAGGGTAAAGAGGCAGGATACAATCTACAAGATGAGGTTGTATCTTGAGTCCATCTCTTTTGAGATATAAAAGAGATTAAACAAGCAAGGAGCGATCAAAGAGATCGTAGTACCACCTCTAGAAAGGAGAGATGGAGTAGATCACAACTTTGAATGGAGGGCCCTGTGATGAGTACCTCCTTGACAGAAAGGATGACTGATGCCAAGACACATGGAGATAACTAAGGGACCCCGTTAGTCCCGTAGATGTTGAAAAGAGGCAAGAACCTTCCCCTGTGCAGGCAGAGAACAAAGATTTCCCCCAGGAGTCGGTGTCCTGAATTCAAACTTCTAGCTCCCTAAACTGTAAGAGAATGGTTTCTGTTTGTTGAAGGCATCCACTTGTATTGCTATTATAGTAACACGAGATAACCAAGAGACTCACAGATGCATTTGGAAGCAATGAATTGGAGTTCCAGTGGTTGTGGATTACTAGGATATTTAGCGTAAGCCACATTTTCTACCATGCACACACAAAAAAATCCATATATTTTACAACAAAGAAAATGAGTCAGTAACCTCATTGTTTCATCAATCAATATAAAATGTTGTTGATTTCTCACAATGAAAAGCTGATTTTCACCAGTATTGCTTTAAATGGCTCGAACTTCAATTCTGATGTTGCTTCATAATAAATATTGTTATTTTTCGGTACCATTGAGTTGGTTTCAATGCCTAGTGACCCTGTGTATGACAAATGGAAACACCGCTGAGTCCTGTACCGCTTCCACAGTCATTGTTACGTTGGAGTCCATTGCTGCAGCCACTGTGTCAATCCAGCTCATTGAGGGCCTCCCTCTTTGTTCAGTGACTCAAGCATAAAGTCTTTTTCTAGGAACTTGTTGAAATTTCACCAGCCTCACACCTAAGGAGCATCCTAGCTGTGCTTCCTCTAAGACACATTTATTTGTTCCTCTGCAAGTCCTTGGCACTTTCCCTATTCCTTGGCAACATTGTTATTTATTGTCCAGTTTTCACATGCATTTGAGCTGATCAAAAATGATGTCACTTGGGTCAGGGACCCCTTTGTTCCCAAAACATCATCCTCGCTCTGTAACACTTTAAGAAAGTCGTGTATAGCAGATTTTCCCACTGCAAAACATCACTTGATTTCTTGACTCCTGCTTCCCTGAGCATGAATTGTCGATCCAAACAAAATAAAACCCTTGAACACTAATCATCTCTTCCTTTATCATGATGCCTTTTATTGGTCCTGGGGTGAAGATTTTTGTTTGCCTTCCATTGAGTTGCAATCCATCCCGAAAGCTTGTCTTTGCTTGTCATCAGCAAGTGCTTCAAGTCCTCCTCACTTTTAGCAAATGTTGGACATTGAGTAAGCAGAACCTAAGAAGAATCGATGCATCTGTACGATGGCAAAGAATATTGAAAGTCCCAGAGGTTGCCAAAAGAACGAACAAATCTGTCTTGGAAGGAATACAGACAGAATACTCCTTAGCTTAGAGGCAAGACTGGTGAGACTTGGTGTGAGGTACTTTGCGCATGTTGTTCATAGAGACCAGTCCCTAGAGAAGAACATCATGCTTGGTAATGCAGCGGGGCAACCAAAAAAAAAAAAAGGGCGACCTCAACACGATGGATGGACCCAGTGGCTGTGATAATGGACTCTAATGTAAGAACAATCATGAGCATGGCACAGGCTCCACCGTGTTTTGTGTTGTGGTACACAGGGCTCTTAGGCATCAAAACCTACTCAATGGCACTAACAACAGCAACACTCCCAGCAAGCAAAGTTCTATCATTTGCATGCGTCAGATTACTAAGTCTTCCTCCAGTCCTGATTTCATTCTCTTACATTGTTCAGCTTCTTGGTTTAAATAAGAGTGGTGAAATGATACTACTCCAATGCATACCTTCCATGATTTTAAGCCATGCAATATTTCCCTCTTATGTTTGAACGTCTGCCTCTTGGTCCCTGCACAGTTTCCACGTGAGCATGATGAGAAGTGTTCTGTAATTCTCACTCTTCTTAATGTTATCCATAATTTGTTATGATCCAAACAGCCCAAGTAAGCATGTTTCTAGAATTCCATGCCTCCAGCCAAGATCCATCTGACGTCAGCAATGATATGTTCATTGCTAGTTCTGTTCTATATCTGGCTTGAATTTCTGGACGCTCCCTGTCTATGTACTGCTGCCACTACAAACGTAACCGTGTGAAACAACTCTGGCTTAGGCCTCCCTGAGCCCCAGTGACGGTGTTAGCAGCCTGTGTATCTCTCGGGAGACGCTAAGAGAAAATCCACCCCTTGTCCATTCAGCTTGTTGGCAACATTCCATTGTAGGACGAAGATCCCCATTTCTCGGTGAGTGTACCTGACCAGCTTCAATAATCTGACCACAGTTTGGGGTTTGTAGCTCCCTTCCTTTATCTTTAAATCCATTAACAATAGATAGAGGTCCTCTCACACTGCAAAGACCCCGCCTCCTTCTTTTTCCTCATTCCTTAGACTGCAGCTGGAAAAAAGTGTGCCTCATTTAAAGATTCATCTGACTGGATCGATTCTACCTGGATGACACAGGGCCATCTCTCTATCTCAAGATGCTTACATTTAATTGTGTCTGCAAGGTCCCTTGTTTTATTTAAGGTGACATAAACACCATCTCCAAGGATTAGGGCATGGGAATCTTAGGGGGAAATTATCATCCCAACCACAAAGGGCAAGGGAGAGAAAGGATTTAGGTGTCAGTAACTGTGTGGGGGGGGTGACCAGTTGCTGAGAGAAGTAGACAGAGAAAAACTCGAGTTTGAGGTATATGAGCAGCATCCCAGCAAGGAAGGGTGTCCAGGAGGCTACAGTGTGCACAGTCGGAAAGCAGAAATGGGATGTATATGAAGGAGAAGGCAGTTAGGTATTATAGATTGAAGGTGTCTATTAAAATAGAGGAGGATTTTAATCTAGTATAACTGGTGTCATTATGAGAAAAGACCGAGAGAAGGGAGTCAAGTGATGACGGAGGCAGATGTCAGAGAAACTAATCTACAACCTGAAATGACAAGGATTGTCAGAAACTAAGAGACCAGCATGAAACTAAGTTTCCCTTGTCTTCTTAGAGAGCATAGCCCCTTTGAAACCTTGATTTCAGACTCGGGGATCAGAAATGTGAGAAAAATTATTAGCGTTGTTTTCAGCCACCCTGTTTGTGCTTCTTTGTTATAGCAGCCACAGAAAACTCACACACCAACGTAGAGAGAAATGCTATGCTACGAGGGCGGGAGACGCCATGCAGAGGAAGCAAGCAATGGGAAAGAGAAGACCAGAGATCGAGCCCAAGGAAGAACAAGATGGAAAACCAAGCAAAGAGGCTCAGGGGTGCTGAACAGCAGGACCCTCTTTTCTCAGCTCACTGGCTCATTCTTTCTTTCTTTAGATTTGAACGAAGGCATTTTCTCAGGTGACAAAGAGAAGGCAGCTAGAAGATGCCAGCTCCCAACCAAAGCTAGGTAGAGGGCAGCGGAAAGGTGGCAGGGAAGGACCACACTCTACTCACCTGGAGTTTGGTGGGAGGAAGCCACCAAGTCAGAAGTAGGGTCTCTGTAGATGTAATCCAGTTTTTAAAAAGGGTCCTTTGTGTGGGTTCTTTCTCCAACTTGACTGGTGTCATTACAAGAAGAGAAGAGACAGGACGAGAAGGTCACACAGGAAAACCAGCCATGTGTGAGGTAGACAAGGACAGCGTTGACAGAGTACAAGAGATCAAAGAGTAGCAGGCCATCGACACATCAGAACTGTGCTCGTAAAGAGGACCAACTGTTTCTTGGATTGATTGACAGTTGTGCCACGGAAGTCCCAGAGACAGATCTCTGCGACTTCAGTTGCGGCTAAAACGGTGAATCACCAAAACCCATGTTCTATTTTCCCGCTAGCATTTGTTTCGTCTATGAGACCATCTCCAGTCTATATTTTAAACTGTGTCTCTCAACTGGTATACAAAAAAGTCTGCACGTTCTCAAACCCTACCCTTCAGCCTAAACAATACCTGCTGCCATCAAGTGGATTCCAACCCATCGTGACCCGGTAGCACAGAGCAGGACTCCCCATTTTGGGTTTCCAAGACTTTAAAGCTCTACTGGAGCAGACAGCTCCTCTTTCCCCCATGGATCCATGGTCAATTTCGGCCACTGACTTTGGGGATGGCAGCTCATGTGTAACCCAGTCGCCATTGGGGCTTCTTAATGAAAGCCACAGAGAAGAATACTCCACACTAGCACCGATCAAAAGGAAGGGTAGCTACATTAATTTCAGAAAATCATAATTTCAAAGAAAGAAAATTGATAGGAATTAGGAGGGATTTTGCATAGTCCTCAAAAATATTACACTGTTCAATGTGCAAAGATCAATCGGTTTACTTTGCAAATATGGTACCCATTATACATATATTTTGCTAACTAAATAATACTACCACTCCTATATGTTGTTTTCATTAGCATATTATGGAAAAAATTTATACAGTAGAATTGAGGGCCAATTCTAGCTGAAGTCGCGAAATTCAAATGTGAAGTGTATAAGAATAAAGGGCCCTTTTAGAGGTCTGTGCTTGCAAACATGTTGCTATAGAACTCTAAATTGACTATGATGACTTAATTATATTACAAAATAAGGAGGCCTAACATAATGTATTGATTTTATTTAAGATAATCTCATGTTTTCACATTCAACTGTTGAACACTATAATTAGCAACTAAAATTAAGAGAGACTAATGCACCATTTCAATTGCTTATTTTCTGATTACTGAGGTTCTACCAAACTCTATGTATAACTTCTTGACCATAGCTTATGCCTTTATTGTACAATTGTGGCCAATAATTATATTTTTGAATCATTTTTATATCTAGAAATGGAGATAAAAATGATAATTTAAAGTGGCAAGAAAAGTGAGGCTGATGTGCACTTTTGAAAATGACACAAGAAATATGTGGTATGTGCATGGGCCCTCAATGGTTTATTTGATGTCATCATTTCCATGCATTATATGCGTAGATGTGCTATTTGTGTGGCATATTATTAGGGAAAATACAATATGTAACTAACAAAAAAATCCAAATATATAAGGCAAAATCAGATAGAATTTCAAGGAGAAGTAAATAAATTACTATTTTAGTTCAATATTTCAGGTCCAACTGACAGAAAATCAGTAAGAACATTGTTGGACTGTGCAGCACCCTTCACCACCTAAGTCTAGTTAAATTCAAATCCTTCACCAACCACAACACAACGCATATCACTTTGAAGCTCATAGGGTATTTCTCAAGATAAACTACATCCTGGCCCATAAAATAGACTTTAAAAACTTTTAAATAAATAAATAGAAATTACATAACGTATGCTTTCTGACCCTAAATAAATCACAGTAGAAATCAGTAACCGAATGAATATCCTAAAATATAAGGGAAGCAAACAAACTCTGAAAAAAGATGGTCATCTAGTCGATTCCAACTCATGGCAACCCTAGAGGACAGAGTAGACCAGCTCCACAGTTCTGGAAACCTTCGTCTAATGACAGCCTTCTCAATATCGCGAGTCAAAGGTGAAGTCCCAAGAGACATTTAGAATAGTTCCAGCTAACTGAAGAAACTGCATCAGCACTGGAAGATGAAGAAAACTCAGCACTTCGAGGGAAGTTGCTCGCATTGAAATCGTAGTCTAGGAAAGAAGAAGGATCCCAAATCAACAACCATCATTTAAAAATAAACCTCAGAAAAGAGCATTTTAAAGCCAAAGTATGAGTAAGAGAAGAAATAATAAAAATTAGAGCATAAATAAATGACACTGAAAACACAAAAAAATAATAGATAAAATCAGTAATGCCATTGGTTAACCTTTGGTCAGATTGACCAAGAAAAATGAAGAGAAATGACATAAATTGCTAATAGTGGAAATGAAATCAGGGCTTCATAATGGATCCCATGGGCATTAAAAGAAAAAGAAACATATATCAGACCAGCCCTGGAGGTGCTGTTGGGTGAGCATTGAGCTGCTTGCTCATTGCTAGGTCCATAGTTGAAGGCCAGCAGCTGCTCCTGGGGAGAACAAGGAGGTTTTATGCTCCAGTAAAGGTTTAACAGTTCCAAAACCTTACGTATGGTGGCTATGAGTCAGAATCAACTCCTTGGGAATGAGATGAACATTTCTAATTATGTCCAAATTTTAAAATTTAGATGATATGCACCAACCTCTTGAGAGGCACAAGTTACTGAAACTCACAGAAGAAATAGAGAACCTAAATAAAATTATTTATTAAAGGAATTGAAGCAATAACCAGGAAGCTTCCAAAACCCAATAATCAGGACCAGATGGTTTCCTTGGCAAGTTCTACCACAGATCTAAGTTAATACCAGAAAGAAAGGAAAAAGGAAGAACAGTCTCTAATTCACTCTATGAGGCAAGCATTACCCTAATATAATGCCAAACAAAGATGGAATATTATTAGAAAGGAAAATTACAGACCAATAGCTTATAAGCATAGACACAACATGCAATAAAATATTGAATTTTATTTTATTGATTTGAGACTTTGTTTTATTGAATTGACTATTCAATATGTTATTGAACTCAATACAAAATTCTAACATATTCAATGACTCTAGCATCAATAATAACTTTATTGAGTTCAATAAAATATTGAATTGAATAGCAAATTAAATCTAACAATGCATAAGAAGAATTATAAACCATGACCTAGTAGTATTTATTCAAGGAATGCTGGTTCAACATTTACAAGTCAATTAATATAATTCATCAGCACATCAACAAACTCTAGAAGGAAATTCAAATGGTCATATCTATAGATACAGAAAAATAATTTGAAAAATCTAACACCATTTATGATGAAAACTCTCATCAAACTAGGAATAGAGGAGCACTTTCTCAGTTTGATAGAGAATATCTACAACCTAAAACATTGTGAGAAACAAGATACTTTCTTCTAAGGTTTGTCAAGGAGATAAAAATGCCCCACTCTCATCACTTGTATTAGACATCATACTGAAAGTCCTAACTACTGCAATTAGAAAGAAGGAAATCAAGGAAGAAATAAAACTGCTTTTGCCCCCATATGATATAGTAGCCTCTGTAGAAAATCTCAAAGAATCAACAATGCCCACCACTGCCACCACCCCCTACCGCTGCAAAAAAAAAAAAAAAAGACAACCTGAAGATTAGAGAAAAAAAATTCTAAAAACATTCAATGACTCTAGTATGAATAATAATAATAATTTTAATATATCAATTTTTATTTATTGGTTAGATGGGTGTTCAGTTCCAGAAACCAAACAGCAGCACTCTGGTTATAATCAAGGCACCATTGTTTTCGTGTGGTTTGTAATTCCTATTTGTTCAGAATTAATTTCTAGAAGTAGAATTTCTGGGTGCAAAACAAGAACATTCTGAATTTTAATTGTCATTACTAATTTTGGACTTTAAAATGGTTGTAACTTACAATACAGAAAATTCTTTGTATACTATAATAATTTTTGCCAACGTAATAGATAAAAAAGGTTCTCAATGTTTACTTTGTGAAGTTTATTTTCTAATTCACTAATTTTGGTTTCTAGGAATATTCATTTGTAATTTATTACCTCTTTGAACTTTTAATTTTTGCCATTATGCTTGCTACCAAATTTTATAAATAGAGTGCTCTCACATTGCAATATCACTGGAATTTCACTAAAGATCAGAAACAGTACACTTAAGAGGTCTCAGACCTTTTCTCTGCTTTTAACCATCAAAAAGTTAGTCTCTTACTTGCCTCTCACCATCTTTACTGAATAAGCAGAGTTCTCAGCTCATTGATCCCCTGATCTGAGGGAACAGAATTTTTATCAGAAATCTGATATACTGAGAATAATGTTTAGCCTTTAAATTTGATGAAATTTTCATTTGAATTAGAAACTGTAGTTGTGCTGTGTGCAATGGATTGGCACCACTTTGTTTAAACAGTCTACCTTTAATCTCTATGGGCCCTCATTTCAACTCACCTTGTCAGGGGCCTCACATATGCTGTCTGGGCAGTATGTTAGTGTGGGCAGGTGTAGACCGAACCCTCGTGTAGACCACGAGGGAGACACATTTATATAGGTAGAGCAAGAAATGTTTCACAAGGGATATGCGATATAGTCGACTCAGGACTAGTGAAGGAAAAACAAAATTAAAAACTAAAAATCACTGCTGAGAAACAATTATCCACAGATATGAAGCCAACAAAGTGTCTTTTCCTGGTGTTAAAATACTTCATTCTTTCAAGAACAACTTAAGGTAAACAAGAAAGTGCCTTCATATCAGTCATTCTTTTCATACACTTCAAATTTGTACTTAATGCCCTTTTCTTCCTGGACATCAGAAAGAATACCTGGGTATTCTGGGAGAAGTTTGTATTTCTCTAAATCAATTTCAGGGGAAAAAAATGTGTCATTTTCAAATTCCTGCATGCTCCGTGTCACCAACAGTCTAACATGACCTGGTTGGTCCTGGGCTTCCTTGGAAACAGAACTATGATCCAAACCATGTCAGCTTTATTTCCCCATTCTGGTTGCTCAATGAGTTTTAAGGCCCCATCCAGACTCTGGGAAAGAAAATGAGCTCCTGGTGGGGTTTTCCTTGAGTTCTCTGCTGAGAACTAAATTCTATCTTTCAAAGGTCTATTCCTCTCAGGAATGGAGAATCAGGTCTTCCTACCCAACACCAAATTCTGCTTACCTTCTACTGAAGAGGCGTCATTCTCCGGAAATACTGGAATTCGTTCCTGAGCATGGGCCAGGGTCGGTTTCCATGCTTGCCGATGCCCAGATTTGGGGGACACAGCGACGACGATGCAGTTTAGTGGAGGCGCCATGAGAACCACTACCAACACCTCAGAGCTCAGCGCGGGTCACCTGAACTCCAGGCGAAGCTTGGCGCAAAATTCAATGCGAATTTTTAAAATGCACTGCCATTGAGTCAGTCAGACTCATAGCAATCCCGAGGGTCTCTGAGGCTGTAACTGTTTACTGGAGTAGAAAGCCCTGTCTTTCTCCCACGGAGGTGCTGAGGGTTTCGAACAGCCGGTCCTGTAGATCACAGACCACTACACCACCAGGACTCCTTCATAATACATATATCTTTTTCTTTTTCTACAACAAAAGATGAACTAATGAAAAATGAGTAGAAGACTTGAACAGATATTTCGCCAAAGAGGATATTCAAATGGCAAACTAACACATGAAAACAGGCTACAATTGTTAGACGTTCGAGAAATACCAATCAAAGCTACAACGAGAACCAGGTGCACCTATTAGAATGAGAATGGTTAAAACAAAAACAGAAAACAACCGGTGTTGGCAAAGTTGTAGAGAAACTATAACCATTATCCATCGCTAGCAGAAAGGTGACATCGGGTAGAGCCACTATGGTAAACAGTTTGGAGTTCTCAAAAAGTAGAATATAGAACTATTAGATGGCCCCAGAAATCCTAGTCCTGTAAACACACTGAGTAGAAGAGAAGGCAGAATGCAAGCGGAAACCTAGATGCCAGGTGTTTGTTGCTGCCCTTTCCACAGTTGTGTAAATGCAGGAGAAAGACAAAATATCCATCCAGAGGTGAATGGCCGAACAAAATGTGCTATATACACACAATGGAATCCTACTCAGCGATTAAGAGAAATAAAGCTCTGGGGCATACCACAGCATGGGTGAATCTTGAAAACATGCGTAGTGAAATAAGGCAGTCACAAAAGGAGACATATTACATTATCTTACTTAAGTCAACATGAAATAAGCAAATGCATAGAAATCAACAATCATCGGGGCTTACCTGGGGTAGGAAGGAGGGGGAAAAAAAAAATAATCTTCACTTAGAGCAGGGCTCTCAACCTGAGGGTCGTGACCCCTTTGGGGGTTGAACGACCCTTTCACGGGAGTTGCCCAATTCATAACCAAATTACAGTTATGGGGTAGTAACAAAGTTTTATGCTTGGGGGGGTGGTGTCACCACAACATGAGGAAAGCTGAGGACCACCGGGTTAGAGGGTATTGAATTTATGTTCCTGGCGGTGGAATGGTTTTGAAAAGGAGAGAGAGAATGGTTGCTCTAATTGAAGAGTGTCATCAATGTTATTAAATCGTCACGTAGAAATTGTTGACACGATGTGTTTTGTTGAGTTATGTTTTATCACAATAGATTTGCAAACAACAATAAATAGAGCACCAAAAATTCCAATATACCAGAAATAAACATTTAGGATTTGAAATCAAAAACTCAATTACATCATTAACATCAGTACCAATAAAACCCTGAAATACTTAGGTAAAAATCTGACAACATATGCATGAGGAAAATTAAAACTCTAATGAGAGAAATCAAAGAAGATCTAAATAAATGAAGAGAGATTCATGCGATGATCATCTTACCAAGATGTAAATTCTTTCTGATTTGATCTATTAAACTAATTTAATCCAAATCTCATGTATGATATAAATGTGAGCATAGGGCATGATGCAGTTGCTAAAACCCATAGGACAAAGCAAGAGTGTACCATATGAGCTCTGGTTAATAAAAAATATAGAGATATTGGTTTGTTCATTTTAACCAGTGTGTTATGCAAATATAATGGGCGACGTGAATAACAGGAAAATATGTGTGCAAAGGGGAAAGTAGGAATATGGGAACTCTGGCCTTTCTGCACAATCATTCGTCTATAAACATAAAACGGATTCTTCTTAAACTTCAAACTAGAAAATAAGGTCTATTCTATCTTTTACCGAGCTCACCAGGCGTTCATTGCTAAGGCTTTCCTGAGGCTGAGAAAGTCCACGGGAGAGCCGCCATCAAACATCTAGCAGAGGTATATGTGATCTTATTATAATAGATATAATCTTCATCATTTCTTCCATTTGCCTTAGCTACTATGAAGAGCACGTTTCAGAGGCCTTTTCTGACATCTTTGATCTTTTCTTTCTTTCCTAATTTTTAAAATGACTTCACTTTCTTCCAGTATGATATTCTTCAAGAGAAAAGACTGAAATATCAAGGATTTCATCTTGTTTGGATCCATAATTAATGCTCATGGAAGCATTAAATGATGTATTAGGTAAAGCTGCTGCACTTAAGCTCCTGTGTTAGTCTGGGTATTTTAGAGAAACAAATCCACAGAAACTCATATGTGTAAGAGAGAGTTTCATATAAAGGGTAAGTGCACATCAAGAAAACATCCAACCCAGTGCTGCCCAAGCCCACAAGTCCAACATTAACCCATATGTTCCACACCAATCCACAAAGTCCTCCTCCACCTCACAAAACACACGCAATGATGCTGACTGCGCGGGGGGGTGGGGGGGCGGGGGGGAGAGCCAACTGCAGGGGGAAAGCTGACTACAGGAGGAAAGCCGAGTCGGTGATTGTGTAAGCATCTCAGAGCTGGCAGGGGTCTCCACATGGCTGCTCTAGCACCCAGGGCTGCATTGAGGTAAGTCCATGTGGCTTCTCTTCAGGGATGTCTTGCAAGAAGTGAGGTTTGCAAGGTGAAGCAGGGAACTGGCTAAGGCAGCTGCACCCTGGTCCAACTGTCAGAAAGCAAGAGACCCGAGAACTAGAAAGGTGAGGCTCACTGAGTCATTTATCCCTCTGCCCTTCAATTAACCCCACATGTGTTTATCAGCCAGGTTGATAGAATAAATCTTAACTATCTCAGCTCTTTAAAGTGGTATAAAGCAAGGGCAAGACATGTGTTCTTAATTGTTTCAAATGCTTGTGAAGGTTAGACATTGGATAAGGAAGGCAGAATCGGTGCATTAGCATTATGGTGCTGCAGAAAAATATTGAAAGTACCATGAACTGCCCAAAGAACAAACAAATCTTTCTTGGAAGCGGTAGATCCAGAATTCTCCTTCGAGGCAAGGATGGTGAGACTTTGCCTCGAATACTTTGAATCAAGAGAGACTAGTCCCTGAGGAAAGGTGTCCTGCTTGGTAAAATCGAAGGCGAATGAAAGAGGACAGCCTTCGACAAGATGGGTTGACACGGAAGCTATAATAATGGGCTCAGACACGACACCAATGGGGAGGATGGTGCATGACTGGGTAGGCTTTCATCTGAATTGACTCTGTGACACCTGATGATGACAATAACAACAACTTAGCCACAAGGAGATTACTATTGATAGATTTGGGCTAATGGATTCCCATAGTGAAAATCAGAGTGAAGTGAGTCTTCTGTTCATACTTGGTCCTTCATAAATATACTCAATTCAAGTTTGGCATTGATGATGAGTCATAGCTCCGTTATAATGGGCACTGTTTGCCTAGTGCTCAAGGGGACACGCCAATGTGCTTCTTTTCTAATATAGAGTCCTGATGGTACTCCATATATACACATATACATACACACAAAATGTGTGTATGTATGTGTGTAGCTATAGATATATAAGTATGTAAAACCTTTTCATAATCTCCAGCAAAATTTCAAGTCAGCCAAGTGGCCAGGCAGCCACCGCTGTTCTCCATTTTCTCTCCTTTTGGGCCTTTTTGGATGAACGGCCTAATGTCAGTTGACAAGTTCCCTTTGTCCCAACTCATCAGTACCTCGCACTTCTACTCTTCCTGACCCTGGCCCTACAATCAAAGCCCCACAGTCTGATGCGGTCTGCCGGGCTCCAAGTTTGTCCTCTTTAAGGTAGTGGCATTTTCATGAGGACTTGTAAGGGCTTCTACAAGGAGACCTCCACTGGTGGAAACTTAAACCCGTTAGCAAGGAGTTGACCCCAGCGATGTCTCCAGTGTTTGAAATACCAGCAGTGTCCCATATGGTAAACAGGTTTCAAATGAAGACTAAGAACTAAGGTCTAGCAATCGACTTCTGAAGATCAGTCGATTGGAGCTATATGGATCACTACAGAACATTGTCTAACTTCCTTTGGAAACATTATCATATTGCAGGAGGATCGGTATATGAAACCAGGACGGATGAACCTATAGGGACAGTAAGTTGATCAAGGGTTCCTGAGGGTTACAGAGTGGGGGTGATGGGGCAAAGGTGAGCTGATATCAAGGAGTTCAGGAAATGAGAGAATGTTTTAAAATGGGTCGTGGGAGCAATTGTACACTACTTCTTGATGTTACTGAACTATGGAATGATATGATATCTGTATTAGCTCCCAATGAAGTGGCTTTAAAAAAAGTATTGGGGGAGGACATCATGTTTGGTGAAGTAGAGGGCCAGTGAGGGAATAGAAGACCCTGGGTATGATAGTTGGCACAATAGCCAAACTGTAATGTTGATCATGATAATGATGTACAGTGATGATTGGGGTGATATCTCATTCTTGTTTCAATTTGCATCTCTAAGTAGAGATCTCTCTCATATATTCAGAGTCATTCTCTGAGAATTCTCAATTCTTTTTCTGACATCTAATTGCCCATAGTTTCTGTTACAGTATTAAAAGTGAAGTTATGGTAAGGAAATTCAGCACAATTTGTCTAGCCTAGTCACAGAAGATCAGAAGGTCAAGGATAATGTTGAAATCGCTGAGTTCGACACAGAAAATATTCAAGAGCGGTTTTTATCTGAAAAATACTCAAAGGGTTGATGTAATAAATTACATAAATAGTACACTCATCCACTGGATATTGTAATGTGGGTATCAAAATTAACATGTCTTGGAACTTAGTTTTACTGATAGACCTAAACTTGATTTTCATTAAGAAGAGACATTGACATAATTGGCAACTATACACATATATAATTAATATTTTTATTTATAAAAGTGAAACCAGTAAAGGCTAATGTAATAAAGGCCTTTTGTTACAGATGCTACAAAAAGAAGAAAGAATAATGAAATTACCCTAAAAGAGTATTTTTTATTTATATACTAAGAAGTTGCCATATAAATAGCAAATTTATAAAATTTAACATTTTTAAACCTTGTGTTAGTCCGGGTTGACTAGAGAAACAAATTCACAGACATATGTGAATAAGAAAGAGCTTTATGTTAAAGAGTAATTCTAAATTAAGAAAACATCCCAGCCCAGTCCAGATCAAGTCCATATGTTTGATATTAGCCCATAAGTCTGATATTTGCCCATATGTTTGATAATAGTCCATAACTTCTACAGACTCACACAGCATACACAATGATGTCGAATGCAAGATGATCACAGGCCAGTGGGTGGAAAGTCTTGTAGATCCAGTGGCAGTGGAAGCATCTCAGTGCTGGCAGGGGTCTCTACGTGACTCCTCCATCGCCACAGCTCTAGTGTAGCTCCATGTGTCTTGTCATCAGGAAGACGAGGCAGAGAGAATGTCCCACCTTCAGGGAGGAATACAGGAGTACCCAGAATCCTCAGGAAGGCCATGCCCACACGTGGGCCTCATTGGCTATGCCTGATTGACAGGCTAGATTCCATCCCTTCGCAAGTTGACAGTAGATTATGTAACTGCCACAACCTTCCAAGAGTTTTATACAGTTCACCCTATATGAACATGCTCAAATGTTGCCTGTAAGAATTCACTTATGAAACCATATATCACCAGGGACTATAGTGACAGACTGAAAGATCAAGATAAAAACAAAAACTTTCTCCCAACGAAGCTTAATTAATTTTTTTCAAAGATAAGTCAATCCCATGCCTTATCTTCTATATAAGTTGTTCTGTTTTACAGTTAATAGAAAATACCAAATCAAAACAGAGAATTGAATTCGGTGGACAGAAATGAACAGACGTGTATGTGGGTTTATTTAAAAGGCTAATTTCAGTGACGATTTTGCAGAAATAAGAAGGAAAAACACTAAGTTCAGAAGAGAAAGATAATTTGTGTAGGGAGATTTATAAAACGTTGTCATATGCACACTAGTATATTGTCACTCCAGGATCCCACTCAGGGATCTCTGGAATTCACATCTTTTATCTGTGCTCGTCAAAATCATGGTAGAACTATTCCTCTACGGGACACAACAAGGGAGCCTTTGAACTCTGTGAAGGCCCTGAGAACAGAAATGAGTAGGTAAGAAGAGAAATTTCCATCTATTTTTTAAAACCATTTTATTGGGAGTTAATACTGATATCATATCACTCCATAGTTCAATCACATTAAGCAGTATTGTAAAATTGCTACCACAATCAATATCAAAACATTCTTTCCTTCTTTCTTGCCATCAGCATCCTGTTACTGCCCACCCTCACCCCACGCCCCATTGTACCCCCTAGAAATCCTTATTCTTCTTACTGTCCCTATAGGTTCATTAATCCTGGGTTGAATATACTGTCAAACAGAAAAACATGTAACAAAAATTCAAGAGGCCCATCCCCAATGACAAAAATCACCTGAGCTAAACCCCAATATGAACAAACAAAAGTAAATTCAGAAAATGGTGAAAACCAGGTCAGACCTAACATGCATCAGAGGGGGGAATCAACAGGCAAGTTCAAGTCAGGTTTATCATTTTGGTTGAGAAGTTTCCATCTTGACCCTGATCTGTACAAGTTAGCTGCTGTTGTACAGTGAAGTGGGAACGAATGTGTTTGGCAACCACTTGACCCACTGCCTCGTGCTTACGTAGTTTTGATGATAAATGATAAATGGAAATGCGGTAACTTGGGCCAAGGAGGGCACTAGGACCAAGGGTTCAACCTCCTCCGGAATGGAGGACTAAGTCTTGCCACCAAATTAGCCACTGACTCATCAGAGTGGCTAGCTAAAGGGGAGGAGATTCTAGAAGAGAAACAGAAGGAGTGTTAACTGTGATTCTATAAGCAGCTAGAGCAGTCAGGGCTGTAATTTTCCCATTAGCATTCCTCTTCTAAAATTCCCTTAAAATTTAGATGCCAGATGAAAACTGTTATTTCAGAACTTACATTTAGATCACTGATCTAACTGGCTTCTCCTTGGGGATATCTTGCAGGAAGTGAGCCTTGCCATCTGAAGCAGGGAACTGGCTAAGGCAACTGCACCCTGGTCCAGCCGTCACAAAGCAAGAGACCCGAGAACTAGAAAGGCGAGTTCACAGCCATTTATCTCTCCGCCCTTCAATTAACCCCACATGTGTTTAGCGGCCAGGTTGGCACAAAAAACTAACTATCACCCTGTAGCTTTGATGAATTCATGTATTAGCTCTAACATCTTCCTTGTATGATTATCATAATTTTCTACCTGTGTAGGAATTGTGTCATGTGAAAATAGAGATAATTTTATTTCCTTCCTTCTGATATAAATGACTGTTGCTTTTTCTGATCTAACTCATCTGGCTAGAATTCCTAGTGTAAAGTTGGTTGCCATGGAAAGCTGATATCCTTGACCTGTTGTTGATGTAGGGAGAACGTTTTCAGTTTTTTAATAAATCCCTTTCCCATGTTGGGGAATCCCCTCCTCTTCCTAGTACTCATTGTTTTTTTCTATCCTGAAAGGGTGGTGAGTTTTAGCTAATGCTTTTTTCTCCTTCAGTGGAGATGATCGGCTTTGTTTTCTGTTCCACAATTCTATTAGTGCTGACTATTACATTGATTGATGTTTTTATGTGGAATGATCTTGCTTTTTATTTTTTGATAAATACTCCAGGCTGTATTGTATAATCTCTTTCATGCACTCTTAGTTTCCTGGTGTTTTGTGGAGGATAAGTTGTATCTCATATAGTCATAAGGAATATTGGTCTGATTTTCTTTCTTTCTTTTTTTTTTGCTTCCATTGTCTTTATTTGACTTTGGTGTCAGGATAATGTTGGCTTCACAGAATGATTTGGAAATGTCCTCTCCCCTTCTGGTGTAGGGGAAAGTTTAAGAAGTATTGGTGTAATTTCTGTTATAAATGTCTGGGAGAATTCACCAGTGAAACTTTCTGGTCTGTACTACTCAGACAATCTCTTTGTTTATGAGAGGTCTGTTGAAAAATTTCTATTTCTTCTTTAGTCAGTGTAAGTAACTAATTGGTCTCTTTCTAGAAATTTGCCACTTCAAGCAATCTAATTGTTGGCAAGCAATTGTTCATAGTACTTTCTATGTATATGTATTTACATTTCTGAGGTATGTTGTAATATTCCCACTTTCATTTCTTATTTTGGTTATTTGCATATTTTCACTTTTATTTTTCTTTCTCAGTCTAGCTACAGGTTAGTCCATTTTGCTGATATTTTTCAACAACAATAACCAAATTTCTGAAACTGCTCCTGTGACACACCGCAGGTAGTGGTGGCGGTGGCGTACCTTATGTGGACTTCAGGAACTACTCCAGAAACTGGGGCAGGGGGAGCTGAGGTCGGCAGGCGTGCTGTCCGGGGTTACACACACTCTCCCACAGCGTTCACCCCGGCTCTCAGCCTCCAGCAAAACCACGCAGAAACATGTCACAGATAGGGCTACCAGCTGCTGCCAGCCCCTCAGAAAAGATAGGCGGAGGCTCAGAGATGGCTCTTAGACTTCTTCATGGAGTGAACGGCATTACATTTGCCACAGGTTCAGCACAAACCAGCTCTTGTACTCGGTTGAACCTAGAGAACGCAGGCTGTTCCAGCTGCCAGGTCAACGTGGAAACCTTTCCACAGAAGAAAAAGGACAGAATGTCCTCCCAGCCCCACTGGGACTCCGCCGGCTCACTCCAGGCTTGCTGGGTACACAGGTGACTTTAGGGAAGTTTAGCAAGCCGTGGGCTGATTGGAAAATGCCCAGACCAAGACCCTCAGGCCAGAACAAGCACTTTGTTGACCTTTATAAAGGTCAGACTGCTGGTTTTCTTGACACTGCCAACTCCACCGGGGCCGTGGTTGTCAAAGCACATCACACGCTGGTAGCCGTACTGCCGCACACCATGGCGCTCTTCGCAATGCCCACCACATCAGTAAATTCATCGAAAGCTGACCTTGATCTTTATCTGTCTCCATGGAGGGGAAGGCATAACCATGATCTGTCTACAAGAGGTGGTCTCAAGAAGAAAAAAAGTAGAACAAGTTCTGTTTATGTCAGAGTGGACTTGATCACCGTAGTTGATGGGAAATACAGATGGAAGCAAGAATTAATAAGTTAAATATAAATCTTAGCGTTAGGACGGGCATCCTGAGTAGAGATAAGTGGGTTGTAGTGACTATGAGCGCATGTTGTGTGTTCAGAAGCAAGGCTGCAGTGAGGGTGAGCAATCTGAAACACCTCAGATTCATCACACGTTTGATTAGGAATTTATTTTTGATCGTTGCCTGCTCAGAAACCCTCTACTGTTGCCAGTTTTTCGCCGTCCCCACATTCGGTGTGCAACCCGGCCAGCGGTCTCAGACCACAGAGTCAGAGCTCTGTGTTAGCACTAGTTTCTCCTTCCCTTATTTAAGTTTGATTTGCACTTCCTTTTCTAGTTTCACAAGATAATTGATTGGGGATATTTTATCTTTTTTAATGTAGACATTTACAGAAGTTCCTCTGAGCACTGTATTTGATAAGTTCTGTAAGTTTTAGTGTGCTGTGCTTTAGTTAATATTTATGTCTAAGTATTTTTTTTAATTTCTCTTATGATTTCTTCTCTGGCCCATGGGCTGTTTAATAGTAGTATGGTCTCTCTTACACATCTTTGTCAAGTTCCCCATTTTTCCTTATGTTGTTAGATTCTTTTTTCATTATGCTGTGGTCTCAGAAGATAGTATGTGTAATTTTAATATTTTAAACTTAATTAATATTTGTTTTGTGGCCTCATATATGATATATACTGAAGAGTAATCCATAGGGAACTAAAGAAAGGGTTCTTGGGGGTGTGGTATAGTGGGGAAGGGGAGGTAAAGGGGAACTGATGTCAAAGAATTGAAGAAGGACGAGAATATTTTGAAATTGTGGTAACATTGTATAATATGACTTGTTGTGATTGAACTATGGAATGATATAATATCTGTATTAGCTCCAAATAAAGTGGTTTTAGAGGGGAATAAAGCAAAAAAACCTCTTCTTATGTCCCTTATCAACATAATACGGACATTAAACATTCTGGTGAATTACTAAACACAAATAAAAATTCATTTTATTGCAAAAAACAAACAACAAAAATGTGTATTTTGTTATTGTTGAGTGAAATGATCTGTCTCTTGAATCTATTATATAATGTCCACAGTATTTTTTTAATCAAGCTTCTGTTTCATTGTTATTCATTATTTAAACTGTGTATCAAAATGTATAATAATTATTATAAAATGGTCTATTTCTCCCCTTAATTTTGTTTGCTTCATATATTTGGGGACTCTGTTGTGTGGTGAATAAACATGCCTATAATTGTTATATATTCTTGATTTGATCCTGTTATCAATATATAATATCTTTGTCTCTTCTAAGAGTTTTTGACTAAAAGTCTATTTTGTCTGCTCTTAATATTGCCATACTAACTCCTTTTAGGCGTATACTTTCCCATTCTTATACATTTTAAAGATAATTTTGGGGGGCTCTTTCAACTCATAACAATCCATACATCAGTTGTATGAAGCATATTTGTACATATGTTGCCATCATCATTTTCTGAACATTTACTTTCTTTTTGAGCCCTTGGTATCAGCTCCTCTTTTCCCTTTCTCCCCACTCCCACCTTCATGATCCATTGATAAATTATAAATTATTATTAATATCATATCTTATACTGACCACTGCCTCCTTTCAACCACATTTTTGTTTTTCATTCCCTTGGGGGTGGGGGGGATGCATTGGTCATTGCGATAGATTCCCCCTTCCTCCCCTCTTCTTCCCACCTTCCCCCTACCCTCCTAGTATCACTACTGCCAATTCTGTTCCTGACCTGGATTCCATGTGTCATAAGCTCTGTACCAATGTTCATGCTCCAGTCTCGCCAGAACTGAAAGGCAGAACTGGGGTCATGATAGTTGGGGGTGAGAAAGCCTCAAGGAACCAGCAGGATATTGTGTGTTTCACTGGTGTTATATTATGCCCTGGTTGACTCATCCCTTTGTTGCGACCCTTCTGTGAGGGGATATCCTATAGTCCACAGAGAGGTTTGGGGTCTCTGCTCCGTCCCCCGGCATTCTCAACAGTATGGCTTTTTATGGTTTGTTTGTTTTGGGTCTTCTTATGCCTGTTACACGTTCCGTGGACACCTCATGACCACACAGGCTGGTGTGCTTCTTCAAGGTGGGCTTGTTGCTTCTTTGCTAAATAGCCACTTGTTTAACTCCAAGCCTTTAAGACCCCAGACGCTATATCTTTTGATAGCTTGGCACCATCAGCTTTTATCATCACATCAATGGGAGCAAAGCCAAGCCACAAAGCCCCTGAGGAACCCCCAAAATAGACTTCAGGCTAGGAAGGGCAGTTCCCGGAACCCCTAGGATCAGCAGGGAAATAGTCATAAAGGTCAGCGGACAGACCTGGAATTATGTATACTTTTGTTTGTTTTATCTTTTTATTGGATCTTTTGTATTCTTTTTGTTTTGTCTATGTTGCTGTTATTTTGCCTATCTATATAAGAAGCAAGCCCAAGGAGAAACCAATGGGATTGATGGTTCCAGAGAGACATGGGGGGAGGAGGTTGGGAAGGGAGCGGTGAGCAAATTAATAACTATTGTTTATGTATTTGTCATTTACATCATATAAGAAACAAACAGTGGAGTTACAAGCCAAAATACAGCAGTGAGCTGCTTTTATCTTTGCCCATATATTTTCCTTTACTAGAGGTTTTTCTTTTTATGACTTTAGATTACTATTCAGAATCTCTTAATTTCCACAAGGAATCTCATTAGCATTTCTTGTAAGACAACTCTGCTATAGTTTTAGGTGCTTTCAAGTCGGTCCTGACTCATAGCAACCCAATGTACAACAAAATAAAACACCACTTGGTCCTGTGCCATTCAAACAATTGTTAGATTGGAGCCCAATGTTACAGCCACTGTGTCCATCCATCTCGGTCTTTCTCTCTGTCACTACCCTTCTGCTTCCCCAAGCATCAAGTCCTTTTCCAGGGACTGGTGTCTTCAGAGAATATGTCCAAAAAATATAAGTTGAAGACTCACCATTCTCACGTTGAAGGAACATTCTCTGCCAAGATAGATGTGTTTCTTCTTTTGGCCATCCTTGCAACTTTCAACATTCTTCACCAGCATCATAATTCAAATGCACCGATTCTTCATCTGTTTTCCCTATTCAATGCCCCACCTCCACACACATACATGGCTATTGAAAATACCATGCTATGGGTTAGGTGCACCTTATTTCTCAAAGTAGCATCCTTGCTCTTCGACATTTAAGAGATCTTGTGCAGCAGAGTTACCTAATGCAAAGCATTGTTTGATCTCTTGACTGCTGCTTTTATGAATATTGATTGTGGATCCAAGCAAGATGAGATACTTGACCACTTCAATCTTTTCTCTATTTATCATGATCCTTCCTGTTGGTCCAGGTGTAAGGATTTTTGTTTTCTTTACATTGAGCTGTGATCCATATTGAAGACTGTAATCCTTGATCTTCATCGAGTGCTTCAAGTCCTCCTCACGTTCAGCAAGCAAGGTTGTGTCACCTGCATAATGAAGGTTGTTAATAAGCCTCCCTCCAATTCTGCTGTCACAATCTTCTTCATGTAGTCCAGTTCCTCAGATTATTTGAACAGCACACAACTTAAAAATATATGGTGAGAAGATGCACGCCTTTCTGGATTTTAACTCATGAAGTTTTCCCTTGTTTTAGTCAAACGACTGCCTCTTGATCTAATGACAAGCCCCTCAGGAGCACGACGAAGTGTCCTGGAATTACCCTTCTTCTCAATACTATCCACAGGGCAAATCTAGTGGTAGCAAACTCCTTCAGACTTTACTTACCTGGGAATATTTTTTCTCCCTCATTTTAAAAGGAGTTTATCAACTAGAATTCTTGTTGCCAGGTTATGTTTTGTTGTTCTTTCAGCACTTTAAAATAAGTGATTCCACTCTCTCATTTTAGATGAGAAATCAACTGTTAATTTGATTGAAAAGTTCTTGGTGTGGCAAATCATTTTCCTCTTGTTTTCTGGATTCTGTCTTGGGCTTTCAACAGTTTGATTGCAATGTGTTACAGTATTGATAGCTTTGGCTTAATCTCACTTAAAATGTCTTTGAATTCTTTAATTCATGTGAAGATTTATGTTTTTCAAATTTGGGAAAATGCTGACAATTTTTTTCTTGAAATATTATTCTTGGGCCTTTTCCTTTCTGCTATCCTCTTGGACTCCAACGATATGTGTGTAGTCCTGCTTGAAGGCAGGCAGCATTCCCTAAGTCTCTATTTATTTTTCTTCATTCTTTTTTCTCTGCTACTCAGACTGGATAACTTTGATTGTCCTATCTTCACGTTCCCTGGCTCTTTCCCTATCTGCTGAAATCTGATGGGAAGCCACTTCTAAGAAATATTTTGTTTTAGTTACTATACTTTACAGCTTTGATATTTATGCTTGGTTCCTTTTCTATACGTTCAATATATTGATATTCTCTTTTTCATACATTGTCTTTCTGATTTTGTTTGGTTTATTCCCAGTGTTGCCTCATTTCTTTGATCGTGTTGAACATTTATTTTTATCTCGGTGTTAAGTCCATTTTCTGGAATGTGTGAGGCATTGCTCTTGTCATTTTATTTGTTCTCTGGTCAACACAATAAACCTGCAATTACCAGAGAAAAGAATAAGAAAGCGTATAACTGAAATAAATGAATTGGGAAAAAATGAACAAGGCAAGGCACAAAATGAACAGGGCTCTTTGAAATGATTAACAAAATTGACAAACCACTAGCAAATGTAAAGCAACGGAAAAGAGAGAAGATGCAAATATCAAGAGTAAGAAATGAAAGGGGTGATATCTCAACAAATTCTATGAAAAAGTTTTAAAAGCCACATTACTACAAAAGACTATACTCCAAATTTGAAAAGCTAGATGAAATGGACACTATCTACCCAAATGCAGCCTCAGGTAGAAAATCTTAACAAACCAATAACAAAAGAAGAAATAAATCAGGCAAGTAAAAGAATTCCAACCAAAATAACCCAGGTCAAAAAAAAAAATCCCAGGTCAAATGGCTACACTCAGAATTCTTCCAAGTATTCAGAGAGGAGTTGGCACCAAGTTTATACTAACTATTCCAGAATATAGGAAGAAAGTACAGCAAACTCCCGTACTCATTTTATTAAGCGAGCATACCCTGGTATCAAAACCAGGCAAAGACACTACTAGGATAAAAAACTAAAGAGCAATGTACCCCATGAACATAGATGCAAAATTCTCAATAAATTCCTGGCCACTAGTCTGTGTCTAACCCTCATTGTTTTCTTAAACAAGATTAAATTACTTTAGGTCTTTGATCTATCTGAGGTTAAAAGTTGTAAGATGTGTAATGGAATGTAATTTAATTCTAAAAGCTTCCCCATACTAATATTCCCCCTGTATCAATAATATTCTAATTTTTATACCAGTGGCTAGTTTAATGATACTATTAATAGAATTATTAACTGAAATTATTCCATGGTCCCATGGAAGTCACTTATTTTATCCCTAAGAAAGCTGATAATGATGCCACTAAAGTGGAATTTTATCTATATAGTGCATATATATCCTTATATCCATTTCTATATTTAAGGTATATATATATGAGTATATATGTTTATATGTGTATGGATATGTGTATATGCCTTATATGTGTATATATATGCCTTAAATAAATGGATGAATTTTGAGCTCACACTCAACTGTAACTTCTCACGGTGCAGCCCCACTCAGTATTTGCCTTCAAGAAAGGATCACTGGAGATATGGGTGTGATAGCAAAGTGTGGTGAGGAAATGAAGGGGTGTCTGGCTATCAGAAAGGATAGCATTTGGCATCTTAAAAGTTTGTCTGAGAACATTAAATGGGCACGAGCTGTCTCTTCAACAAATGGTGCGGGACAACTTGGGCTTACGTCTGAAGACGTATGAACTCAAGGTGGTCAAAGACCTAAATGAAAAGCCTAGAGCCATAAAGATTCTGAATGAGAAAACAGGAATAAACTTTTATTTGAGAAATTTGGCACTCTGCAAATTAAATGAGAAAATTAAATACAGTTCCATATGGAAAAAAAAGATATGTGTGTCATCTTGATATTAACAGAATTTAAAACGTTACAATGAACGCTCCATTCAAATCCCTTAAATTAGGTGTGCAAAGAGGACATTTAAGTTATAGTTTCATTTTCAGTGCATTTTATTCTAATGCCTATCATACTTCCTCAAATATAAGAAGCTCATGTACTCTTTTTAAAACAAGTTAAATATTTGAAAATAGCGGCTGATAAGCAGCAATCAGTTTCCTCCAATTTACTCAAAATGAATTTAACTATGTGCAGAAGAATGAAGTGAAGATCAGTGGTTAGGCCAGTGGGCTGTTTGTTTGTTTTAATTCATCTTTTCTGGCTCTTAATACACAGCAGCCAAAAAGACCACTGTGGTTCCGTTAATTGTTTCAAGTTAGAACCCAAAGGGGAAAGCCTAATTATTTACGCTTGGAAGCTCCCAACCTCCACTTGCAGGTGAGGAGGATGGTGTCAAGGAAGACAGTCCTATCCAAGTTGAATTAACCCGGGAATGCCAGACTTGTAATTAAAATGCTATCTCCCAACTAATAGGCCTGCACTCAGCAGTTGATTATCAAATATTCATTTAAATGGGTAACTAAATGACTTGTGTTTTAGGGGGAAAAACTTGGTCAGAATTGTGTTCTTGAGTTTGCCTTTTTAACCTCAATTCATCTCTGGCTCCTCTCTCTCACCTTATCTGGTCAATTGTGCCTATCTCATCTGCAGGCCATACTTGGTTTGGGGATCAAATGAGATAAACTTCTGTGGAGCTCTCTTCACTAGTTCAAGTACTTTGTAAGTGATAAGGGTTTTGATTTGTTGAACACTGTGCACCACTCATTGTGGGAAGCATCATTTTATTATCAGTGCACACTTAGAAGTCAGGGACAGCCATTGCTCTCCCTATATAGGCAAGGTAAAACATTGGTGACATAATTACCAATGGACTCTTGCATTTGATCCCAAAACTGAGCATTCAAGTGCTAGGATAAGCAACTCTCTGTCATACAAAGAAGGGCCTGGTGATGATGTCACCTAAGCGTCGGCCTGCTAATTGCAAGGTCCGTGGCTCAAACCACTCTGCTCGTGGAAGAAAGATGGGGCTGTCTGCTGCTGTGAGATACGTAGTCTCCGAAACCCAGAATGGGGTCACTATGGGGCAGAATGGACTTGATAGTGGGCTTGTTTGTTTGGTCATATAGAGACGGGATGGTGAAAGTCAGTAACTAAGATGCATATAGCTGGACAGTATTAGATGACATATTTATTTTAGCTCCCCTCTCTTTTAAGAATGAATTAGTGAGAAATTATTACATATAAAATAAGGGCTTTGATCCAATGATCTACATAAAACTCTCTCCCAGGGGGATGGACAACAGAAAAGTGGGTGAAGGAAGACATTGGTCAGTGTTCAATTGGGTGTATGTCTAGTAGGGGTTTTCTAATATACTTTTTTCTTGTTTGTGAATGTACTATTTAGAAAGATTGATTTGAATTTCAGTGAATTCAGCTTTCTATCTGTTTATAATAAATGTGAATTGAAAATTAAAATACTTCAAAGTGAAATGTCAGATAAGTCTACACAGAAAAAGCACACCAACCAGTGTAATCAAAGAATTGACAATGAAATCCAACATCTGAGAAGGAAACTGTATCAAAGATTAAATTCTGAGCACCTGGTTTGCAGTGAAAGCCCAAAACTCCTTTACAGATTCTAATGAATTCCCTAGATCCATTGACCAAGGATATGAATAGGTTTGACCCCAGATAGAGTGCATCAGAATGTAGCTCACTGAAGATATAGTTAGGGTAAATTTTAGTATCTGTTTTTTTCCTTTAAGATATTTACAACTTATTCTAGTTTTTAAAACATTCTGCTGTCTTTTGGATTCTGTGTTTTATGCTGCTGTGGTTGCTGTCTTTTTCCCTTTATTTACTTGAATGATTTTCTTTATATGAAACTCAGGATAGGTAAATCTATAGAGATAGAAACTAGATTAATAGTTTCTTAAGGTTATGAATGTTAATCTAGTTGCTGTGTCTACGGATTTACCTATCCTGAGTTTCATATAAAGAAAATCTCTCAAGTAAAACAACAACAAAAGCTACCACACAGACGGAAATAAAAAGAACTTCAATTCAAGAAGTAGCAGACTGTATTAAAAACTAGAGGAGCAGTTTCTCAGGGTTATGACACAGAGGCCTGATGGTGTAGTAGTTAAGCATGGTCGGCAGTTCAAAACCACAAGCAGCCCCGCAGGAGAAAGACTGGGCTTTCTACTCCCATAAACAGTTGCAATCTTGAAACCCACAGGGCCCACTATGAGTCAGCATTGCCTCAACAGTGGTGAGTCTTTAGGGTTCCGACAGGACCCCTGGTGGTGTACTGGTTGCATGTTGGGCTGCCAACTGCAAGGAAACCACTATCAGACACTGGATGGGAGAAAGATGAGGCTTTCTACTCCCTATAGGGTTACTGTCTCAGAAACCCACAGGGGCAGGCTGTTCCACCTATAGAATTGCTGTAAGATGTAATCAACTCGATAGCAATGATTGGAGTGAACTCTTGAACATACTTCAATATTAACTTGTTTGATGTGTGAATTATATGTCAATAAAACTTTTATAAAATGAAATTCATTCAGCTAAGGCTCCATCAATACACAGACCCTGATTTTAGAATACAGTCTTTTTAGCCTTTGTCTGGAGGAGACATAGAACTGGCTGTTTTTCCGTTTGTTTCACTTTGCAACATGTGTTCTTTGAAGATAAATATGCATAGAGTCTCTTACAGGGCAGTACTTTGATGTTTCTCAAGTCTGGGAATGTGTGTGTGGGGACTTCAACTCTGAAAACCCTTGTCATTGTCAGTTTACACTGTGACTACAATGGCATCACCCAACTGGTCACTTCCATCCTAGAGGTCCTACTCAGGCACAAAGAGACGTAGTGGCTAAAATAGCTTATTATTTGCATTCACCTCGTCATGCAAAAGATAAAGAGATCACTTCTAGGAGTGGATCAAAATGACAAGTAAGCCAGAAGATGGCGTCGAAGATTAGCAGTCACATTTCAGAACAAAGTAGACCTGTACAGTGTAGAACGTTTCCTACTCCGATGTATCAGGGGCAGATGCTCAGGGTTTGAGGGAGTGGATGAAGGAGGGAAATGTTGAAACTGACTCAACTTGGAGCAGAGCACGTGTGGCTGAAAGTGCAAAAAGCTCTAATGTACCAGTTTTTACCTTAGCAATCTGTGGTATGTTTATGAACATTTGTGGGGGGGGGCATTCACTTTTCACATGAAGGCCAGCATGGAGGCAATAATCTTTGCTTTGTTCACCGGTGTGCACCCCCCCCCCCGACACACACACACAAGTGCCTAGAACACTTCCTGACAAGGAGTGGGTGCGCAAAAAGTTTTTTTTTTTTTTTTAAGAAATGAATCCTTAAAAGGAAAAGAGAGGAAGAAAAACAGGTTGTGGCTAGAATATTCTTTGAATAAAACAATGTTATTTACTGCATAGTGTCTGATCATGGAAAACTTACTGGGCTGAAATAAAAAAACATGGCATCCTGTTGATTTCTGAGAAGGACTGTGAGTTTTAGGAAAAGCTTGCCGTTCTGCCTCACTGCCTGTTTTGTTCTACCAGAAACGACTTTCTTTGGGAAGAGAAATTGATGCACTATATGAGCACAACATACAAAGAAAGCCCGGGAAATAAGTGAGATCAAAAGTTCTGCAAAAATTGCAAGTTGACCTGGAATGGTGGTTGTCTGAAATCATATAGAAACCCATGATCTGACGGTGTCCCTGAAAATGCTCCATCAATGTGCTCGGAGCCTCCCAAGACCTGCTTTCACGGTCCTCAAATGACTATCAGAGAGTGAAAGTTCTGTTTGGGGGGTAACTGGGTGTTAATTTTTATATTGAGATCAGCTGCGAACATTACATAAATCAAATCCTACATCTACTTAAATATGATTCCTGCTATGGGCACACATATTCCAAAAACAAATTGCTTTTTCCCAAGTTGAGATTAAATCTGTGTCATTTTAAAGTGAATTGAAGTCCTCAGAGGTTATTACTATTTAAGCACTTATGATATTTCGTGACTCCTCCCAATTCTTTCATGTTACCATAATTGAAACTTTAAGAGGGGGCTTCATATTATCTGAGTCATCTCAAGTCATCAATTTAATAGCTTCAAAGTACTATCGGGATTTCTAAGTCTGTATTGTTATTAGATGCCGTCTAGTTGGTGACGATCCTGGGGACCCTATGCGCATCCCCTGGGAACATGGCTCTGTCCCGCATCATCCTCGCGATGGATATGTGTAAGCCCATTGTTGCAGCCACTGCCTGGGTCCATTGTGCGGATGGTCTTCCTCATTTTCATTGACCCTCTCCTGCACATTATGTCATTTTTCAAGGACCTGTCTCTCCTGATAGCTTTGTCCAAAGTATGTGAGAGATGCCCCGTCCTCCCTTCTAGAGAGTATTGGTATCCGAACCAGTTTACATGCTCAGGGGACTTGGGCCATTTCCTTTTTAACTTTTTAAAGGGTGTAATATTTTCTAAACATCTCAGGTGTTGGTGAAGGCGCTTAGGGGGTCCCGTCTCCACCGCCTCCCCACCCCCTATCTTTTCAATCGGCAAGTTCTCAAATTTGGTAAGTGCTCTGAAAACCCGGCTTCCAGACGGACACTGTAACCCCAGGAATTGAGATTTCGGTTTCGACAAGCCCCCCACTTCCCGCCCTCTTCCAATTGCTCTGGCCCGAGGAGCTGTGAATAGCTGCTTAAGGGCAGATGGTGGGCGGGGGTGTAGTAGTCGCCTCGTGCCCAGTCCTTCCCAGGGAGTACACCTTGTAGCGGGCGCTCGCTCAAACCCAAGGCCCCGGGGTCTCCGAAGTCGTCTGTGTGCCCCAACACTCCTACCCTGCTGGTCCGCAACGCTGGCCTCGACGTTAGCCCAGCCCCTCGCGGCACCCCCACCCCCTTGGGCGGGGCGGCCCGCCCCGTCCCGCCCCCAGAAAGTCTTTCAAGCTCTATAAAGTTCCTCTTTCCCACCTCGACCTCGCAGTTTCACCACTTGAATTTGGGACCAGACCACTTTCAGCTCCCAACCCGGAGCGAGGTAAGCCCCAAGGGCCCGGCAGGATGAAAGGTGGGCTGGGCGCGGGAACGGGAGCGGAGACGCCCCGGAGCTCCATTCCTTGGGGGCAGCGGGGACCTCGGGGAGTCCCGAGCCCAGCAAGACCCCGACCCGATTCCGGCCGGGTCTAGGGCGGGTCCCAGGAGAGGCTGGACTCCTGGACGCACGTGGGGGAGTTGCCCATCCTCCTGGGCATCCTGCCTTGGGCGGCGAGGAAGATGCTGCTAACGGGACTTCAGGGCCCCAAAGTGGTCCCAGCGAAGCCGACCGGCAGATCGCCGGCGCTGCAGACACCCCTGGGGTGGAAGCTCTGGCCCTGCGTGCCTTTCTCCGGGCATCCCCTCCGGGAGCCAACTCGCCGCTGGCGCGGGATCCCCGGGAGTGCCCACGGGTCGCTGCGCGTCTGTCCAGCGACCGCGAGCCGCCGGGTCCGCTCGGGAGCCTCAGTATCACCTTCTCGGCTCCCTCCCTCCGGAACAGTCCCAGCAGAGTCTGCCTTTCCCTGGACGGCGCCCCCCACGCCGCCTACCGACACCCCTAGAGGGGCGAGGGCCAGGGCTCCCCTCGGGCAGAGGGCCCGGAGGACAGCGAGGCGGGGTGCTGCCCCCGTGGGTCGCCCCTCGGCGGGATAAAGGACCCCAGTCGAGGTCCGCCCGCAGAGCCCTCCAGGCGCTGGGACCCCCAGGAAGTGGCGGGCGGGGGCGGGGAGGGGAGGCACGGAGGGGTGTGCGCGCGAACAGGCGGCCCGGGGGCGAAAGGTCCGGGTGGGAAGACTGCAGGGGGAGGGCGCGCCGGGTGACCGCCTGCCTGGGAGCGCGCCGACGAAGGGACTTTCCTCCCCGCCTCGGGCCGAGCCGGGTGGGCAGCGTGCCTCCGGGTGGGCCGGGGGGCGGGACCGGGGCGGGCGCGGCGGCGGCTGACCCCGGGGGGCGTCCCTCTGGCCCGCAGGCCCAGGGAGAGGGGCATGAACTTGGAGGTGAGCGGCCGCGGCGGCGACTTCGGGATGACTACGGTGAGCTGTGGCAACGGGAAACTCCGCCAGTGGCTGATCGACCAGATCGACAGCGGCAAGTACCCGGGGCTGGTGTGGGAGAACGAGGAGAAGAGCATCTTCCGCATCCCCTGGAAGCACGCGGGCAAGCAGGACTACAACCGCGAGGAGGACGCCGCGCTCTTCAAGGTCACCAACACGTGGGGGCCCGCGCGGGGGGCGGGGTGGGGGAGCGCGTCAAGGTGGTGGCGGAGAGGCTGACCCGGCCTGGAGGGCCTGGAGGGATTCTTGAAGGAACTGGGACCACGCGCGACAGATAGGGATAGGCTAAGTGAGACACAGCTCTGGGCATCTCCTGGGGAACTTTAAGGAGAAAAGACTGGAGAGCAGGTGATGGTACCCGCCTTAGCTGGAGGTGAGAGCAGTCAGAAGCTGGAACTTTGGGGGCTCCACAAGGGGAAAATGAAGGGCCACGGAGGGTTCCCGGTGGTTTCTGTCCAGGCTCTTCTATTTCCCTTGGCTCCCACGGTCTTGTCTTTGACCCAGTTTCTGTGCTCGGGATGATGACTGTGTGTCTGTGTTGCTTTCTGAGTACTGCGGGTATGCTCCTTTCGCGCTCTCACTGTCCGAAGGAAGGTCTTTGTCTTGGTACCACCATTTCTCCCCTGGAGTCTCTCAACCGTCTCTCCTCTAAGTTGGTCTCTCTTTCTTTGATAGTTCTCTTGGAGTTCTTCCGTCTCTGTTTTTGCCTCTGCCTCTGACTTTCTTTTTGAGTCTTTCTGGACGCTTCTCTCTGGGTGTGTGGGCCTCTATCTAGACCTTTCTCTGGACCTCCGTCTTGGCCCTGCCCTCTTTTGTGGTCTGTGGGCCCCCCAGAGCTGTTTGCCTGGTGAACTGTGCATTAGGGCTCTGCCATCTGTGGGCAGAGCAGAGGGAGGGCACTTCCTCAGGGAATTTGTTCTCAAATGCCTCAGAACCTGACCATCTGGACGCCTCTCTGGGTAGCTGGCCGCCCCCACATGTCTGTCCTTACTTCCAATCAAACCCACTTTAAATTCTGGGTGGGTCCAATCCATTCTGGGCGTTCTCAGCCCCTCGCCTCACTTTTTGTAAAGCCAGTTTTTCGTGCCCAGAGAATGTTCACTGATCAGTGGAAGGGTCCAAAGTGACATGCCATTTACCTAGGAGACACCGGGTGTCTTTCTGAACTCACTTTTCAGAAACAGTTTAAATCTGAAGTACCTAGACAGCATTATTTATTTTAGGAACTAGAATTTCCAGTTTCTTTTTTTAAAAGGCATATATATTTTAAAAATTTCCCTTCCTGTTTATCCTTTCCCTGCAGGCTTGGGCACTATTTAAGGGAAAGTTCCGAGAAGGCATCGATAAACCAGACCCTCCTACCTGGAAGACACGCTTGCGGTGTGCTTTGAACAAGAGCAATGATTTTGAGGAATTGGTTGAGAGGAGCCAACTGGATATTTCCGATCCATACAAAGTCTACCGAATTGTTCCAGAGGGAGCCAAGAAAGGTAGAGTTTCCTAAATAACTTAAATTTGTGTCCCAAATCCATGCAGGGAGACCCTGGTAAAGCCTTAAATTTATTTTAGGGGTCATTTTCCTCTTTTTCGTTCTTTCTTTTTTTGGGGGGGGCTGCCCATTTTCTCTGGGTTAGAAGATGAAATTTTCATGGTACTGGTATAGGATGATTTCTCAGATGACAAATGTCTCATCCTGTGTTTGTGTGTGTGTGTGTGCACTTCACACTTAGTTCTATCAAGGTGTGAAACAAATACCAAACAACAACCAGAACCCAGGAATCTGCATTCTAAAAAAGCCACCCAGTTGGTTTGGGGACTGCTCAGAAAATCCCTGCTCCTGCAGCTCCCCTGGGTTGTCAGCTCCCGTGGGGGGGAGTCCTGTGGGTCACAGAGTGAATCTGCATAGCATGGTCCTTTCACACTCCACCTCCCCTGCAAAATCAGATCTCTGAGAAGCAGTTTAAGGACATGGGCACATGGTTGCCCAAGGTAAAGACTGAACACTGCGCTTGTTAATATTGCATGCCTTCTAGGAATTAAACTATGGGGTTTTATTTTGCCAAAATTGTCTTTTAATTGTTGTCAGTACCTGTTTCAGACCATGTCACTTCTCTTTCCCCCACGGCTCAGGAGCAAAGCAGCTGACCTTGGAGGACCCCCAGATGGCCATAAGCCACCCGTACACCATGGCAGCTCCTTACAGTTCCCTCCCGTCTCAGGTACCACACAGGGCAAAGTGCTTCTTGGGTGGTGGGGGCAGGATGGCTACTGAACCCCACAAGGGAGTGAACAAATACAGCAGTGATGCTTTTATTTTTCCTCCTTTCGCCTTTGCTATTGCAAAACAGGCCCAAACCAAGCCTTGGTCGGTGAATATCTCAAAGGTGTCAAGTAGGGGTAGCTAGCATGCCTACTTGTGTGTTGGTAAACAATTCCCTAATGATCCTAAAATCCTCTGGGAAACGAACTTTTGTGTGGAAGCTGGGCGTTTTGGAAGTAAGGCTTTATCATGTGAAACCACAGGGCAGCTGATCTCTGCGGTCTGGTCTGCTGTGAATGACAGCCCTGTTTCATTCACTTTGGTGGGGTAAAAGGAGGCCATTTTTCCTGCAGTATTTTTGGTGCCAGAGCTAACCATATGACAAAGCTTTATATAAATCACTCACTCATAACAGTGTCTCAATTGTACTTTTTGGAATACTTGGTGGCTAGTTTCCACCTAGTGTGATGAGTACTTCACGGTAACATCTTTTCGTATGATAAAGCTATTTTGACTGCCAGCTACATAGGGGACTCCCCGTAGCGTTCCGAAGGATAGACAAGAAGCTTGCTCTTTTCCAGTGTCAGAAAAGTACGATTTGCTGAGTGATTTGCTCTTGACCTGAGCTCCTGCGCATGTTCCATTAACAGGTTCACAACTACATGATGCCACCCCATGACCGAAGCTGGAGGGAGTATGTCCCTGATCAGTCACACCCAGAAATCCCCTACCAATGTCCTGTGACATTTGGGCCCCGCAGCCATCACTGGCAAGGCCCCACTTGTGAAAATGGTAAGGACCTTGCTGGGACTAGTTTTTGAGGCTTCTCCACTGCCAATGGCATCACCAGGCACTATAGTACTTTCCCGACCTGTTGTTCCCCTTCTCGGAAGCAGATGGGAAAGACTCCCCTGGCAAAGAGGGAACGAACGATAAAGTCCTTAGAGGAAGGAAACCGGTGTTCACTGAGCCCCTTCTGTGCTCTAGGAGACACGGTTGGCCTTTCGCTGTGTGTGATCTTCAGTAAATATCGGAAAGATGGTTCCAGGCAGCTAAAGGTTGCCCTGGTTTTTACAGAGGGAAACAAATGTGTGTAATTTGTTCAATGTTACCCAGTGAAAATAATGGGGCTCTATTTAAGCTTTCCTAACTCAAGGTCTCCTACAAAGGAGATGCCAAGCTTGACTTTTACAATTTAAGCATTGTCTGATTCATGGGTTATCGTTTTCTGTCTTACCTGAATAATCTTAAATTTTATTTTTCATCTTGGTCCAAAAGTAAATTTGGGCTGGCTTCTTTCCTGGATTGCCCTGTGATGCTGTGGCCATTTACTCTCACTAGTTTGGCTTCGTTTTCCCGTCTGTAGAATGGGCATGCCACAGCTCTGCCCACATCCTACTTCTGTGGAGACATTGGGAGATATTGAGATAGGACATTTCTCTTGAACGAAGCTGACAGGTTCTTGGTATCAGAGGTGGTAAGGGAATGAATAAAGATCAGAAGAAAGCATCAGCCTTCATAGGGTGCCCAGTGCTGGTGTTCAGACCCACAGAGACTTACTCATTCTGTATGTGGTCTCACGCCAGTAGGGAAAGTTCCCCAAGCATCAGATGCAGTAGTTAAGCAGAAATACTAATTATCTAGAATGTAGAGAAATTTCACAAGATGTATTCAGTGTAGCAAGACACAAGTTTTCAGGACATTTAACTTGGTTAATTAAGGAGAAATCCTGACTGTATCAGTGCCTTAACCCTTAAATAGGGTCTAGGAATTTTTGCTTAACAAGTTGATTGATTGCCCATTTTTTCCCAATGAAGAAGGTCTAGTTAATTCATTCTTGGCTGATAGTATTATTTAATTTTTGTATTGTATGATATATTTACAAAAGGTGGAGATTTCAATTGTGTTCAATTTGCAAGAGTAATTTTGAGCAAAGGTTCATTTTCCATGAACCAACTTGTTTCTGGAACTCAGGCCTATGTCAGCGACACTCTTGAACCAGAATAGTCAAGAGGGAAAGTTTAGAATGATCCAAACAGGTGAAATGGACAGAAATAACTGGAGACATGGTCAACACTACGTAAAATGCCAGCAAAATTAAGTTCCACTGCATATCCCTTCTCTATTAATATTTAATATAGCAAATATTGCCGGAAGGTTTACTCTACACCAGTTACTGTGCTGGTGAGAGAGGTGGTCCAGTTTCCTCCTCCGCCCACAAATAGCAAACGGAGTAAATGTGAACGTTTTTAAACCCGACTTGATGGTTTAGAGCTCTGTGTGGGCAGGCGTGGGTTATCCCCCACTAAGTTGGGGCTTCTTTATTTATGAATGAAGGAGACAGGATTCTAGGTCCCTTCCAGAGCAAACTGTCTGTGAACCGCTCCATTGATAAAGGCTTAGAGAGTAGTGGGCCCTCGGGTGCAGGCGGATGGGGAACACGCAGGCGTGTGACCACATTAGGTGTGTACAGCAGCGCAGAGTGAGGCAGACTCCCCACATTTGAGGCTCTCTATTAAGACATCATTTGGTTTTCATTTGCAAATACAGGTTGCCAGGTAACAGGAACCTTTTATGCTTGTGCCCCACCTGAGTCCCAGGCCCCTGGAATCCCCATAGAGCCAAGCATAAGGTCTGCCGAAGCCTTGGCGCTCTCAGGTAGGTGCCATGTGTCCCGGGATATATGCCCACAGGGGTGTGTGGTGCCTGTGGCCTTTTACCTGCTGGAGTCTTCAGGCAGGTCCGATGTGATGGCCCTGGGCACAGTGACACCGTGTAGTGGGCACCTTTAGCCTTGAAGGGGGTCTGTGGGTGCACGCGGCGGGGGTGTCCCTGGGCACAGTAGGTTCTTACACTCCTGCTTGTCAGCCTAGAAGAGGTCTGCCCCAGCCCTGATACCTACAGCGCTAAATAAGGAGCAGGTCACAACACAGGCCAGTCAGAAGCCAGTCATGATCCTGATGCAATTCCAAACACTGGTTGGATTGATTGAACCTCTTTACCGTCTCTGTTGGTGTTGATCGGAATTCCCAGGAACATGCAGACCGGGGTTCTGAATTTAGTGATCACCCGTTGCGTGCCCTGAAGGCATTCCTTACAGCCCACACGCACACGATTTAGTTTAATGTCTTTTAAAAGCAAAGGGCTGCTCATTTTCGAAGCTGGGCATCCTTTTAGGTTTACCCATCAGCAAGGTGTCCTCCTCTGCTTCTTGGAAATACTCGTTCTGGATCTTTGTCTTTGTAGCGTTCAGCTGCCAAACAGTAACGGGTCTTCCCCGCAATCTAAATCTGGCCTTCTGGAAACCCAATATGGACGCAGCCTGAATCTGAAAGTTCTTTCTATTACAGAATCCCTGAGCCCCCAAGATCTGAACCCAAGTTAGCGAGGCTGTTTTCAGATGGCCTTCCAAGGTCTATCAAACATCTTTGATGTATGAAGTATATTAGACAATGTGTTATAGGTTCTTTTTAGATGGATTTAAAATGAATGGCTTTCATCTAGAATTCTCACCCTACCCTTGCCTTCTTTAGAAAGCCAGAAACGGAGGCTCACTGCTTTGAATGACGGAGATTGTCTTGGGGGAGGAGGTAGTTCAGGGCCATCGGCTTGTTTGTTTCTAGAAACTTTCAAACGCTTTTCTTGAGCACCTAGGACTTGCGTGGGTGCCCAAAGAGTAGGAAACAAACAGCTATTTATATCATTGTGACCTCGTGATTTCTGGTGACATGAAATGAAATGAAACCTGCCCCGAGAGTCACCTCAAATGGCCAACACCCACTCCTTATCCACGCAAGCCACGGGGGGTGGGGTCCACAGCAGATGAGCAGGCGGAGAATTGAGACGACCATGTGGGTTGTTGAAGTCTCGAAACCTGCTATTGAAGAAAAAGAGGGTTTTGTGGGTTTTTGAGTTTGGGGTTTTGTTTTGTATTTGTAATCCAGATTAATGATCTGCCTCGAGTACTCTTACTAGAGAACTACGGTTTCCCGTTTACTCTTCAACCCTGTGTAGTTATGAATGGATAGAGAGTGATACCTGTTTTGAGTTCCTTTACGAGGCCCCCTGCAAAGCTAGCTTGGTTTTTACAGGGTGCTTGACATTTTAAAGGAACTTTAAAAATAAATATGTAAATTTTTAAGAAATGAATTCATCCGGTTAAAAACTGTTAGAAAGCTACTGGTTTCAGAGTTATTTTGAAAGGTAGACACAACACTTAGTGGGATTGTAAGCTTTTCCATAAACCGTTGACTCCCAGAAGAGTTTTCTCCCCCGATTCCTTCCTTCTTCCAAGAATTAATGTTATTATAAAAGTAGTATATATGCAATGTAGAAAATTAATTTAAAAGTCGGAAAAATAGAGTGAAAACATCACATTCGCATCACCTAGAGATCACCACTGTTAAAGACTTTCTACATATTTTTTTCTGGACTTTAACCAGATGCACCAACATATATATTTTGCCTAAGTGATACCATCTTGATATTTTCAGAGAGTTTCAGTGGGGGTGGACAGATTTATTTTATATATGATTACATTGTTTTTGCTAGTAGAAACCCATTTTAGGGCTTATGTCCTCCCAAATTGAAATTGATTGCTGTGTGAAAGATAAATTCTTCTTCGGTGCCACGTATCTTAGCACTGAAGAAGAATTTTAGATATTAATATAGGCATCACTAAAATAAAAAATTAAGTTTTTAAATGACCAATGCTCCTCCAACCAAGCAAAACATATTTTGCAGAATCGAATGAAAGCTATGCACCACCACCACCCCCAATTAAAAAGAGTCCATGGCCACATAAGTAAGGAAAATACTGTTAGACAAAGTTAAATGGGAATTTCCCAAGAGGGAGATGTGGACATGCAACATTCCCCAAGAATAGTTAGCCATGGACCATTTAAATTTATTCTCAGCATATCCCATGATGCCAGTGTCCCCCAGCCTCTCCTTTGTCCAGTAGTGTTGGCTAGCAATGTGATGGGATGAAACCCTTCTATTTCTGCTAGCACTGACTTGGAAACCTGTCTCTATAGATTGCCGGCTCCACATCTGCTTGTACTACCGGGAAATTCTGGTGAAGGAGCTGACCACCACAAGCCCTGAAGGCTGCAGGATCTCCCATGGGCACACCTATGATGCCAGCAACCTGGACCAGGTTCTTTTCCCTTACCCAGAGGACAGTGGCCATAGGAAAAACATCGAGAAACTCCTGAGCCACCTGGAGAGGGGTGTGGTCCTCTGGATGGCCCCGGATGGGCTCTATGCGAAAAGACTTTGCCAGAGTAGGATCTACTGGGATGGACCTCTGACCCTGTGCAGCGACCGGCCCAACAAGTTGGAGAGAGATCAGACATGCAAGCTTTTTGATACACAGCAGTTCTTATCAGGTAGGGTCCAGAAATGTCCTTTAGAGCTGAGTGTCCCAACCCTTGTCTGTCATGGGGGTGGGCGGGGGGTGGTTAGTTGTTTTCGTTCTTAGCTGCTGTCGAGGCTTCTCTGACATATGGGGACCTTGTGCGTAATGGAATGAAATGTTGACTACTCCTTCATGATCTAGCTTCACGATCACTGGTAGGTTGGAGTCCAATATTGCGACTTATATCACTCCATGTCATTGTAGCGTTCCCTCCTCTTCACTGGCTCAATCACACATTCCACCCCTTTCTAGTCTTTCCTGATGATGGAGCCACAGAAAGCAAGAGTTTCACCATCTGTGCATCTGAGGAGCACAGGCTTCTGGTTACATTTCTTCTAAGACTGATTGATTAGTGTTTCTGGCAGGCCACAGTTTAGTCGGGATTTGTCACCAATCCCACAGATCCAAGGCGTCTACTCTTCTGTCTTCCTTTTTCATGGTCCAGCTTTTGCATGCATGTGAGGTGATGGCAACGATCCTCGTTGGAGTCAGAGGGGAAAGCGAGGTGCTTAAGGCCTGCCAGCCACCTGGCAAAGACCGTCCTTTTATTAGCTTCTGAGCGCTCTGATCCCAGAACAGAACTTCTTTCTGGCCCGTCTCTCCAGGCCCCTCCCTCCTGCCGGCTTCCTCCATTGGCAGAGGTGGGACTCCACAGCCAGATACGATTGCTCAGAGAAGAAGCTTTCCAGAATGACTTTGTAAAAATTCTGTGCTTTAGAAAATCGTCCCAGGTTCGTAATGCTCTATATAATGAGCAGAGAAACGTAGCAGAGGTTGGAAGTATGTTATTTACATTCTTAGGTGTGAGACGGGTCGTCCTAGGTCAACGCTGCACAGCACACATCACCAAGGATAGAATGAGCTGCTTCTCTGAGGGAAAGCATGAGAATACTGTCTTGGTGCAAATGTTTCTAATCCTGTGTTCCAGAGCTAGGAAGGTTTGCTTTCCCACTTTGATTTCATGACAAGTACATCATCCCTGGGCTGGCTTGTGGAAAGACACTGGGTTTGTCATTTTTAAGCTGAATCCAGACTATTGATGTTGTTTTGACATCAGAAGCATCTTTAGGGGTGAAAAGTCAGTTCCATCAGCCAACTTCTAGTCCTTCCTCTGCCTTGTTGTCTTCCTCTTCTCCTCTGAGCCCCTTCTTTAGAAACACCAGAGGCCTTGAGCGTATCAGGTGCCTCTCTTTCTCTGAAAGGGTTTCTGGATTTATTTTGTTTAAAGTAAAATCATGGAGCATTTCAGTGCTGGGCACCATTTGCATTTGCTTACCCTTTTCGGCTTTCCCACTGCCATTGATTCAATTCTGACTTGCTCCCTGGGACTTCCTAGAAAGTTGTAAATAGTCATGGAGCAAAGCGCCTTGTCTTTCTTCCCGGAATAGCTGGTGAATTGGACTCACCTTGAATCTAGCAGCCCAGCCTGTCATCATGCCACCACGGCTCCCCTTAGGCTTCGAACTGACTGCCATCAAGACGCTTCTGACTCACAGAGAGCCCGTGGGACAGAGTAGAACCATGGCCGTGGATCACTGCAACTCTAGCTCTTTATGGGAGTAGAAAGCCTCATCCTCTCCCTCAGAATGCCCGGGGGTTTTGAATAGCTGAGCTTTGGGTTGGTAGCTCAATGTGTAACCCATTTGAGGAGTAAGTGGGTGCCCTTTAGGCTTCAGAGTCCCAAATTCGCTAAAACTCACCCAAATCCTCTTTTGACGCCCCAAACATATGCGATGACCGACCTTCCGGCTCAGGCTTGTTGGAGGACGAAGGAATGAATCCGTTAGCAGCTCTGTGGTGAGGAGGGCGAGGTACCACGTGTCTGTGGCTCTGCAGCAGGGTGTTGCAGGTATCTGCCAGGAGCATCCTGTCAGTGTTGGTGAGCGTGGGTCTTGAGAAAGCATGAGGTGCAGTGGGTGGCCCGTGCGATTCTCAGTTTAGCCTAGCGACAGAGCCTGATGGCCTCATGCCACATGCACGGTGGTGGCATGTGGCTTCTGGAATGATTTCCCCAGAGAGTGTCTTCTGTCTCGACACGCAGAGCTTTGGGTTAGGCATCCCAGAGAAAGTGACCGTTGTTCTCTGAGTGCGTCTCGCCATTCACATTGTCCGAAGTCCTGAGCCTCCCATCCTCCTGTCCATCAGGTACATCTTGAGTCAGAGCCACATGGCTTGAGAGAAATGGTGCAGACCAGAAGGGGCAGGAGCTGCTGAATTACTTGCCTAAGCCAAACCCTAACCCACTGCCACCTACTCGAGTCTGGTTCATAGCAACCCTCCGTGGGGTTTCTGAGACTGTGACCCTTGATGAGAGAGGGCACCTCATCTTTCTCCTTTGGAGAGGCTACTGAGTTGAAGCCCGTGGCCTTGCACTCAGCAGTTCGGTGCTTTCCTGACGGCACCCCCAAGGCATCTTTTAATAGTATACCTAACAACTCCAACAGACTTGAATATTTATCTTTGAGCCAGGGCTGTGTGTTCTTTTCCGCCCTCTGGATCCTTTGAAGTGTTTGTCGAGGCTCCAGGAGGAACCCTGTGAACTTGACAACTGCAGCCGTGTAGCTACTTCTGGATAATTCAGAGTTTCCACTCCAGGTTCCTGTACTCCACTCTCATTTGCTTGTGTGAATGTGGCCTCAGACCATAGTAGTAGCGGGGATCCGTTTTACATATTCTGATGACATGTGTTATTTGATTTGAACTCTGGAAGTAAGAAGCAGGAAGTTAGATACCAAAGTGATTTAGCTAGAAACGTTTCTTCAGTTGAAGAAGACAGTGGAAACCTTTGATGTCTACCCATTCAAGATTTGCAGCCGACTAGGGACAGCCCCAGAGGCCTCTGCCGTATCTGATCAAGATGCGTCACACTGCCGTCTTACAGATGCGTTAGCAGCTACTGTGCAAGCCATTTCTTTTGGGGCCATGACATTTTACTCTACGTCAAGAGCAGGAACAGATAGAGACCGAAGAGTCATCTTCAGTGTAGGTGACGGGGACAGTGGCTCAGTGTCACAGCTGAGCACTTGTCTCCCCAACCGTGTCCTTGGCTTTGGTGTATGTCCACAAAAAAGGGGCAGCTAGCAGTGCCTCTTCACTGCCCTCTCAAACCGCCCTGTTCCAGAAGATGAGTGATAAGTCCTTTCATAATGAACGAGTTAGGTTACTTCTGGTGTTCTGTGGGACACAGTTGACAAAAACGGTTCACTTGCTGGGTCAACGCAGCCCCTCTTCCCTGGTGGTCTTAGACTCAGAGATGTCCGTTGTACCACAGAGAGCCTAGAAGCTGGGATAGGTGGACTCCATGGCTCTACCAGCATCCTGGCACTTGTTTGCGAACTCTATGTTTTTTCTAAATGGAATGCTCATTGCATGAATTGTACTTTTGCCTCCACATGGCTACACGCCTGTTTCTCCTTCCCTCTCGCCTTCCTGCCGCCTCTTCATCCTCCTAGTCTAATACTGCAAAGAGGGGTTTTTAAACATTAGGATGGTTGGCGTTTAGCAATCCAGTGAAACTGACCGGTCTGTACGTTTGATTTTGTCCCCCACTGTAAGAGAGCGCAAAGGACGGGGCGCAGGCAGTGTTCTGTTTGCCTCCAGCATGGACATTAAGTCCTTATTGTCTGCTATTAACTGCGATGTTCAGTGGTGAGGGATTTCTGAGCATGACTTCTACCTTGTGGGTTTCTGTCCTCAGAGCTGCAAGCATTCGCGCACCATGGCCGCTCCCTGCCAAGGTTCCAAGTGATTCTCTGCTTCGGTGAAGAATTCCCAGACCCTCAGAGGCAGAGGAAGCTCATCACTGCACACGTAAGTGTCCCTGCCCCACGCCCGACACTTTTATTGGCATATAATTCAATTGGTTGCTTTTATTTTATGGGTCTATCATAAAATTCGATAGTTCAATCACATCAAGAAGAGTGGCACAATCATCAGCACAAGCCGTTTTGGAATATCTTCTTCATTCTTAGTTCCTCCCATCCTCCCCTACGTGAGTGTCCCTTATGTTCAGGGTTTTTTTAGGAGAATCTTTGAGTGAACAGTAAATGCCATGTGACGTGGGAAGTCAACTTGGCCCTTAGATTGGTGCTGGAGAAAGCATGTGGGGGTGGGGGTGAACTGTGCCACTCAGTGTGAGACACCAACTTATTGCAGAGCCTGAAAGGGACTGAGACCCATGCCTGCCATTGTCCCACTCTTTTGTCCTTTTTATTTTAAAATCACTTTATTGGGAGCTCATACAATTCTTATCATAATCAATACATCCATCTATTGTGTCAAGCTCACTTGTACATTTGTTGCCATCATCATTCACAAAACATTTACTTTTTTTACAAGTTATATTTTTAAATCGTTTTATTAGGGGCTCATACAACTCTTTCACAATCCACACATACATCAATTGTGTAAAGCACATTTGTACATTCATTGCCCCCTCATTCTCAAAACATTTGCTCTCCACCTAAGCCCCTGGCATCAGCTCCTCAGTTTCCCCTCCCTCCCCGCTCCCCTCTCCCTCAGGAACCCTTGATAATTTTTTAAAACATTTTATTAGGGACTCATACAACTGTGATCACAATCCATACCTACATCAATTGTGTGCGTCTTTTGTCCTTTTTTAATGCAGTGGTCGTTCTCGCTTGCTCGGAATTTTAAAAGAGTGATATTAAAAGTTACCCTTTAAAGTTCTCATTGAAGAATATTGCTTTTGAAATGCACCTAGCCGACCTTTCTTTTTTGATGAAGGAAACTTCCCATTTGGGAAGTCGTCTGTTCTCTTGGATATTTTGCACGCCTTGTCCATCTCTCAAGGAGCCCTGGGGACACGTAGTTCAAACTGGTGTGAATCTCACAGTCGCTCCACAAGGCAAAGATGAGGCTGCCTGCTCCCATAAAGGTTTAAAGTCTCTGGAACCCAAAGGGGCAGTTCTGTAGGGTCACTGAGTGAGGGTTTATTTATTTATTTTAATCTTTGGCCTATTTCCCAATGCCTCTTTCTGAAAATTTTAAGAAATGCTTAATTATTAGAAACCGGTAATTTGCCATCTGGAAGAGGCTCAATCTTCCAAGAAACTCATGCTTATCAAGCCACAATAATGGTTTCTAAAATGGTTTAAGACGGATTCAACTTTGGCAAGGAACATTTTTTAATAAAAAAGAGGCATATATAAATAATAGTTATCATTAATTCACCATATAAAACTATCTTGACATCTAAGATTTCTGGATTTGGAAACTTTACTTTGATTCTTATGTAATCTTCAAGAGTCATGGGTTCAGGAAGGGAAAACAATGATAATGTCCAAATTTAACTCAGATTTAGCTGATACTATTTCTTATTGACAACTGAAGTAAACTACTATTCTTGAACGCACAACCTCCACATTCTTGTTTGTAAAAAGCAACAACCAATTAACCAGCAAAAAGATAATCTCAAGAATGCTCTGTAGTGTATCTGTTGTTAAGAACATGGGAATGTTAAGTGGCTGAACAGACTTGACATTGATAAGTGATATTTATGAACTTAGTGATAAAATCCTGCACTAACACGATTTTAAGGGTATTTTTGGACACCAGAACAAACCAAAACCAAATTCAGTGCTGTCAAGTCAATATCAACGTCTAGCTCTCTTCTATTTAGACAAGGATCTGTTCTCTACTGAAAATGTTTACATGTACGCATACATCATGGAGTATAACTCTGTTTTATTTGGATTTCATTCATTTCAGTACTTAAAATACTAAGAGAATGGCTTAAGAATGAGTGATGGGGGATCTAGCATTTAGTATTCTTAATTGCCGTGAATTCAGGAAAAGCTAAAAGTTGATTGATTGTTTGGTGAATGCGATCTACACGGATAACCAGACTAAGTGCATTTGGTATAGTTACTTCATTTCCTTCCCGCAATAGCAATTTTGTTTTGTGCTATGTTGCTTCTTCCTTCAGTTTAGAAATGTAGATAATTTGGTTAATCTAAGACTCTTCAACCTTCAGGATGAGCCCCACATCCTTAACCAGCTGCAATGGTGAAAAGGAATATTGGTCACAAATACTCTGAATTTTCCCTCAGCCTTCCTTGTAACTTGAACATTTTCTCTGGCTTAATTCCATGTTAATTGAATATGAATTTTAATAAGTTTTAAAATGTTGTCTTTGTTTTAAGGTGAAACACAAAAAGGTAGTAGATTCTCTCTATAGGTCTCTATAGGGAGAGACTAACAAAAACTTAGTTCTTCCATTGGCTCCAAATATAAAGGGCTTTGATGTGCTGTAACATATCACTTTTAATGTACCTGTACATATCCTTAGATGTGGAGTTATTCAATGAGGAGCTCATTGCAAGATGTTAAAAAGAATATCCCAGTAATTTTTTTTTTAACTCTCTTGTTCAGGTTGAACCTCTGCTAGCCAGACAACTCTTTTATTTCGCTCAACAAAACAGCGGACATTTCCTGCGGGGCTATGACCTACCTGAGCACATCAGCAGCCCAGAGGATTATCCCAGATCCATTCGCCACTCTTCCATTCAAGAATGAAATGTGCCCAAACAAGCGATTTATTTTTTGCTTCCTTGTAAATACCTGACTTGTGGCAACAGCATCTGATTGACCCCCTCCTTTTCTTTAGAGGGGCTTGGAAATGGGGGCTTCAGGTCCACAGTGGAGGAGAATCTCAGCACGAATGTGTCTGAAAAATCTGATGCTTCTGATTGACCATGAGCTGCTTCTTCCAGAAGGAGTGGTCATCTCCCAACTCTGACAGGTGGCCGATGTCAGTCTTCTGCAGATGTCCATCATTGGTGATAACTGTGAACGTTGACCAGGCACTGTGTTTACATTACTGACATGCTCTCTTGCCCGATGTTGCTTCTGCCTTTGCTTCAGGACTGAGAAAACTTGCATTCCAGTATTGACTTCTAACCAGACTTAGGGTTAGATTAGCTCTCAGGGAAGTAGATTCTAAATGTGAGGCGGTTCTGTTCACAAAAGAAGGTACTAATATCTGTAAGAGCTGTGGTTCTCTTGGAAAATGCTGGCTGATCGAAGGAAACAGGCTCTCGGACTCGGGTGGTTGGGCCTAGAGACTAGGCCATCTCCCCCTCACCCCTACCCAGCAGGTCTCAGCCAGGATGGTCCTTTCCCCACCTCAAACTGCTTCTCCTCCTTCAGATGCCCGGGAAGGTAGTTGGTAAAGCCTGTTGCTGTTCTCTTGAGCCTACAATATGTGTTTACCTTTGTGTCTCTGATTCTTCATAAATCAATGCAAAAACATTTTTCTCAAAAAGAAAATCCATAACCCCAGTACTAGAGATACATGTTTTGAAACTCAGCGGCGTTTCCCCTCCTCTCCTGCCTGTTTTGTTTGGCTTCAGTTAGTTTCCCATGGCAACACTAAGGAGGAGGAGCCAGTGCTTTACAAATTGGTGAACTCTGGTAGGAAAAATGATGACTAGAGTTAACTGGTTGCGTAATTTGCAGAATCAGTAGGCTATTTTGCTTATGTTTGTATATTATATGCTTCCTCCTACCATTAATGGTTTGGCAGGACCTTAGACATGAATGGATATTTTCTAGATAAGTCTCTTTCAGAATCCTACAGATCTCTACTTAAGAAAATCTGATCACTTACATTTTTTGTTGTTTATTTTGTAAAAGTACAGGTACTTAGACTGGCATGTTGGACTCCAGTATTTTTCTCATATTGAAAAATAATTGCTGTTACTTAGGCTCAGCAGAAGGCTTGAAAAAATTCTCAATTCTCAAATATATGCCATTTCTAAACACCTACTTCTTAAAATGTACTGCTTACTGTATCCTTTGCATTAGACAAGCACAGCCCTCGCTAAGTGGCTTATGATTTCTCAAGTGGTAAACCTTTGCCACTCGGTTTTGCCTTTTCATTTCAATGCTCACACTGCCACTGGGGCGATTCTGATCCACAGCAGCCCAATAGGAGAGAGGTTTCCCCATTCCACCCCCCCCCCTGACATGCCCACCTTAGCAGGGCTTTATAATTCCAGGCATCTCACTTTTCTATCAATATTCAGAAGCGTTTAAAAAGAAAAACAATCACAGGGTCATTGTGTACACGGTTTTGTGCAGTGCTCTCTTTGCCTGATGCCTTTGATTGGGCATCGCTCCACAATGGGAATACAGATTTACCTCGTTCTTGTAAGAGACCTCGCAGCATTCCACAGCCACTTGCAGTGTACTCAGAAGAGTTGAAGGTAGTTCGTGAACCGCTCAGAGGGAGTACTTTTAGCGAACTGAGGTAGCTTATACATCTTATAGATGCACAATATTTTGGGGTATATTATCCTGAGGAGGGAAAAAAGACATTAGGCACTGCCGTGGCTCTGGCTCCCGCACCAGAGGGAACCATTGGTAGGCTTCCGAGGTGGGCGGGTGTTGATTTCAATGGCTCATGTGAGTTCTGTGCTGCTTTTTAAATGGAGCTGAGTTCTCTGGAGAATGCTGGTTGGCTTAAGCCGCTTTCCTTTTCTTTCTACTTAGACCCATTTAAGTGAACTTTTAAGAAATAATGTTGAGGGACCAAAATGCAAGCTAAGAGATGAACTGACAGTGCGACCATGGGGCCACGGATTGCATCAGTGGCCTACCAACTCTAGGCAGGAGGGGTCACCTCCCTCCTGAGCTATACGGTGCGGCTAGCCCACAGGGCACAGCCTGCTTTCTCTAAAGAGGCTACAGGGGGGCAGGCCCTCACAAGACCCCAGTCAATTGGACTGCCAGAAAATGTATGGGTCTCTGGGGTAGGGGGTTGGCCTCTTCCACATTCTTGGAATTTCATGTATTGAGCAAACATTTGGACAATCATTGCTGTCTACAGGAGCGCTATAAAGACCTCCGTTGACCACCTCATTCAAATCTGACTTCCTCCTGATAAATCCCTCCATCGCGGCCAAATGAGATGGTTGGTCACGCTGGAATGAACTCAGCGAGGAGATTCGCAGCCACGGCTTTCGGTGTTTTTGCCAGGATTGAAACTAGAAGGAAAGGGTTCTGTTGGGAGAGACAGTGGATGGAGCAGCACTCACACGGTGGTTACAACCACACACAAGTGAGAATTGAGTTTGCGTTTGGACAGAGGAGTGGGCTACGGAAGCATCAAAGTTGCTTGCTATTTCGTTCTGTATAAATCCAGAGTTGAAGCAGCTCTGGTCGCCCCGGGTTATGTTCCCTGGGTGGCTTCTATTTGAAAATGGAGTGATGGGTGTGACCCCTGAGAGCAGACCCAATCCAGGGACCCAACATGAAGGAAGGTCATGTTTTCAGGGTTTGTGTGTGTGCGCGTGTGCGCATGCGTGTGTGTCAATTATTACTGTCTTTTAAATAAAAATGCATGGTTCAAACTTCCTTTTCATTTTTCTTGATCACACCTCCCTTTTCCACAAAGGTGACCATTTTTCTTGCACCACTGAGATTCCTTGAGATCTCTATTTTGGGATACCTGTCTCACTAAACCGTTTATGGCAGTTTTTGTGTTTGTTTAAACTTCACAGGAAAGTTGTCCTGTAGTTGAGTCGTTCAACAACTTCCTTCTCTCACATTCTGCTTTTGACTCCAACCTGTGCTGATGTGCCCTCCTCCAGCTGCTGCAGACAGCAGGTCACAGAGCCCGGGGACAGCCTGTTTGCTGGTGTTTGTTCTCAGTGCTTTGGGCAGGGGGAGGCTGGTATGAAGGACATCTGAAGGAGAAACTTCACAGAGAAAGGCTGACAAACAAGCCCCTGGAATATCCACTCCAGCTGTACTGTAGACTTTTAGAGGGAGAAGGACATCACAGGTACTGCTCTCGGATGCCCTTCGGCACCACCCTTGGGAGCGGAGCGGACACCTGGTGGAGAAGAGTATGCCTGAGCTCCGCAGCTCTGTCATGTTCACGTGCAGGGCGCCGCGTCCTCGGGGGCTTTGTCTACAACCCCATCATGAGTCCTGATGTACATTGATCTTTCAAAGCAGCTTGTACTTGTGATAACCGAGTGCTTTTAAGTAGCCCATAAATAAAGGCTTTTTACAAAAATGTTACACTTGGTGTGTGTGATATTAGACACTCGGGTCACGCATCTTGGTGACTTTTCAAATACTTCCTCTTGTCAAACTCGGTTGTCAGGCAGCTTGGCAGCTGACTTCCTTCCTGGTGGCATGTGTCCCTGAAATCAGGATTCAAAGAGTACTCAGCTGGTTAAAAGAAAAAAACGAGAAAAGCCCGCAGCAACGGTTTCAGCTCTGGGGAAGCTCTTCTAGCTGTGGCGATGGGAGTTAGGAGAATACTTATTGAACCATCCTTTCCCTCCCTGTCTTACCAACGGGGTCCCTTCTTCTGGGGCATGGGTTCTGAAATGTCTACTAGGACCCAGGGGACTGCTTTTCATGTCTTCTGTGCTCAGCTCCTTCGTGTCATGATTGGAGACTATTGCGTCACTAGCATTCTGGATGTGAACTTAACAGAGGTTCAAGGTCAAGCTCCCCCCCTCGCCCCTCTCCCAGCTGCACTGCCGTGTGGCTGTGTGCTTTGTATGGCTGCTTAGACTTGAGACCACCTCTCTGGGTTCGCAGGGGGAGTTCCTCTGTGGATGCCGATGCTTTCTGCCACAGCACTTGCATTTCCCTCCCTCCTGTGAACTGGTGCCACTGCCCAGTGGGTGGGCCAGCCCCAGGGCAGCAGTCTTAAAAGGTGGAGGGATCCAAGACTGCAGCCAGATGCTGCTGTGCAGGGTTTGCAGAAGTTCACGTCTCTTGGGCCTAGAAATCCCTGAGTAAACACGCTTCCGTTTCTTGGAATGCTATTCGCTCAGCAAATGCTCTCTAGAAATGGATTTGAGTCAGGGTAAATAAAATTGTTCCTCTTAAATAATTTTTTTAAATAATCAAAACTCACCAAAATCTGAACATTGCGTTTCTTCTGAGCAGGAAGCCACATTGTGTCTTCTGCATGTAGATTTGTTAATAAACGTCCCCATTCCTAACCTTGCATTCTTCAGAGTCCAGCTTCTTGGGCTATCTATTTTTTTAATCTATAAAATTTTGTCTATTTAAGTTAAGCAATTTTCAAGGATGGTGTCCACCTATAAAATTAATAAAATACAGGCTTTGTACAGCAGTTTTTTTAATCAACTGGAAAAAAATTACCAAACTATATTTTGAATTTGCAAAATATACACAGATACCATCATTTTAGCTTTGATGAAGACACAGGAGAGACCAGCACAGAGAAGTCAATTAGCCTTCTATCGCACTTTACTCGAAGGGTTCAGGAAAGAATGTTCACTTTTTTAAAATGGGCAGAGGAGAGTTGAATAAAGATCGAATAAAGGATATAGGCACCACATATGCTGTTAGGTTTTATGTCAACTTGCCCAGGCCAGGATTCTCCTATGCCATGACCTCACACAGTGTGGTTAACTCCATGACGGGATCTTCCATGAACTAGTCAAGCAGTGGTGAGAATAGGGTAGATTCCCAGCTCCTTACTCTGCTCACAACCTTCATACAATTGAAGGATGTTTTATTTGGTCAATATAGATTGACCATGTGCAGAAGCTAGCTCACTTCTGGTGCATCTGGAGCCTGCAACCTCCTGCTATATCGCCTCCCTGTCCCAGGAGCCATCATCAAACTACTGATCCTCTATTTACATGGCGGACCTCAGATTCATTCAGCTCGGAGTCCAGCAGCCTCTTGTCTTCCTGCTTCATCTTTCTGCTTCCCTTACATCATCTCTTGCAGCAACAGGAGGCAGGAGATACCTCTAGCTTACAACTGACTCATGGACTTGAACCAGACTGGACCTACCCATTTCTAACATTAACAGACTAACACACACACACACACACACACACACACACACACACACACACACACACACCTTCCATGATTTTCCATTAACAACCAAGAATAAATCATTGGTACTATCCAGGGATAGTGCTGCTAGGTAGGGACCTTCTTATGTGCACCCCTTGTTTCTGGAAGGGGTCTCTGAAGCATTAAGGAAAGTTTCTCCATTATGTACAAGGGAATTTTTTAAGTTCTTGGGAAAAAATGGAAATAAAAGATAAAGACGTTTTTCCAGAAGTTTCGGAATACTTGTAAACCCTCTGCTCTGCTTGCTCTCCTAGCAGTGAAACCATTGGTGCTCATTGCTGCAGGGTAGAAAAGACCCAACTTGGTCCTCTGCTCCTGGCTTTTGTCTTTCAAAAGCTCCCATTCTCCGCAGGAGAGGATGGGGCAATAGAGGACTCAAGGTAGCTCAGGGTTGAGAAAGAGAGGCCTCTTGGTCTCCTCCCCTGGACCAGAGGAAAACTTTTGAGCTAGGGAAAGGAGAGAGAGAGAGCAAAGAGAAGAAATGAATGTCTGATATCAGAAGTTTCTGGATGAAGGAGCCTGTTTCGTGCTTCCCAGAAGAGCGGACATAGAGATAGAGGAACTTTAGACAAGTTTTCTGGAAAGAACATGAGAACCACTGGTTAGGGTGGGGAAGTGAGCGGGGTTGAAGGGCAATTCCTTGGTCACCTTCAGTGACCAGTAATGATAACTCAGGCCCCCTGACACATTTAAGCAGAGAGGACCTTGAGACTAAGGCTTCTGTCCCCTTCTCTTCCACCATCCAACACACACCATGAAGGGAAGTTTGAAACTTGCTTCAAATTCATGAAATGGGGAGATATCCTGCATGAATCGAGGCTGGATTTCCATCACTCTAGTGCAGGGGTGTCAAACTCAATTAAAACGCTGACCACTTGGTGCAGCAGACAAGATGTACGCGGCCACATCACATTTGCAGGTTTTGTTAAATTTATATTTTGAAGTGAGGATTCAGGAATGTGTATAGGATAATAAAAACACTATATAATTTTATTTAAACATTTATTTTATTTAATGTATTCATAAAACTAAAATTATTCTTTTTTTACCCCAAACTTCCCAGCACTTTCCTCCTCTCAATTTGCCCTTACCTCTTATGTTGTGACCAGAAAATATAACAAAATAACTAATAAAAAAAACAAAATGTTGGACAGCTCGCAAACGTAATGCACAATTGTAATGGCTGCCCTCTAAAAATGTGAACCGGTGCTGCCGCTAGGCGTGATTCATAACAGCACCACCCAGAGTGCTCTTTTTAATCTTTTCGCTATTGGGATCTGTTCACTTACGTGACACTGAGAGTGGCGAACAAATCGCTTTGAAATGTCACCGGAACCCAGTCAGTGCGTTGATACACACGTTCACAAGCCCCCAGGAAAGTCATTGGGCCACGTGGATACTCGTCTTCAGTAGTTTCTTCATAATTTTTTTCTATTTTCATTTTATTTCAGAGCATCGCGGGCCCCAAAGTTACCTCGGGGGCTGCATGCAGTTCTGCCGACCTTCAATTTGACACCCCTGGTCTCGCCTACTGGTCCCCCATCTTCACATTTCCTTCCCATCCCTCGGAACCATCAAAATTGGTTTCGTTGGCCACCAGTTTGACACCTCTGCTCTAGTGGAATAAGAGCTTAAAATGAAAATTAACCGTTGAAGAAAATATTAATAATGTTTCCTGAAAACTGTAGCATTATTTATGATCATTGTCGGTGTGTCTTCTTATAATCATTCTTGCTAACTCTCCCTACCCCCCCCACTTTCCTTGCTATGCCCCTAGATAATTTATTAATTCAGTTATTGTTTGTATAGATTTACCTATCCTTGATTTCTATTTTTTCTTTACATTTTATTGGCACCTAATCCACATATGATACAATTCAATAGTTCAATCATAACAAGAATTGCACAACCATTACCACCATCAATTTTAGAACATATTTCTCCCATAGTTGTCACCTTTACAATGAGTTGTGTAATCACAATCAATTCTAGTGCTCCCTCTCCCCTCCCCACTTCACGGTTTACTCCCCAAATCCCCTCGGCCTCGCTATCTCCCACATTCCACCCCTCCACCCCCTATAAACCCCGACTTCAGTTATTATCTCTCTACATCTGCCCCTTCTGTGCTTCCCAAACTGGGACATTCGATAGAAATAAAAGAAAACAACCAAAATAAGGTAGTAAGGAAAAAAATAATCGTATAAAGATAAAAACACAATGAATAAAAAAGACGACTACCCTCGATATTTCAAAAGCCAGGGAAGAAATTTTTGTCACAGAACACTCAGAGATACTCGTACCAAGAACACATTCAGGTTGGGCCAGTCGGGAAGTCAGCTGACTGAGTATCAAGTTCGATCCAGCATAACCAAGATGACAGTGATCTCAGTCTGATAGTAAGGCTGTTCAAGACCCTTGCCTGCACATAGAGGGGTCTGCCAAAGCTCAATCTAACTAGTTCCTCTGCAGATGGGTTTTGGGCTCCCACTGCCCTCCATAGCCTCCTACCAATTGGGTTTCAGAATTGAAGCTCCGATACTTTTCCCTTCATCATATTTGAATTTTGTTATTGTCACACAAGCTGGTTTGCTTCTTCCAGGTGGACTTACTTTGATTCCTTGCTTAGATGGCTGTTTGTTTAAATATAAGCCTCTAAGATCCCAGACACTATTCTGATTCAGATCCCATCTGCTTTCTTCGCTAAAGCACCCTTATCATCAGTGATCATTTCACGAAGGCGAGTATTGAACAGGCCCATGTTATCAGCCTGAACTGTTCTTGGATTGGGGCTAGAGTTCAGAAGGAGCCGAGAATCCATCTGCATGTCTGTGGATTATGCTCAACTCAGGTTTACTTTGGCAGCCGTAGTGTGACAAAATCAAAAGCCCAGAAGACCAACTACACAAATAACAGCAGCAAACAAACAAGCAGAGAAAAAGAAAAGAAGCCAACGGCAGGAAAACAAAACCCAAAGAAACGAAAAAGCACAACATTGTCAAACATCCCCTGGGGTGTGTTGCGATGGTCCTGAGGACGTTGTCAGCTCTCCCAGTGACACAGTCAGTCCTCCGGACACTCTCGATAGGACAAGTCGATGTGAGTACATTTCCTCCTTCAGCAGCATCCCTTGAGGTGTCGCTCCTGCATTATGCTATGTTGCTTGCCAGGGTAGCTTCCACAATCATCATGGTGCTTACTCCATAGTGTGGTTCACCGAAGGTTGGGAAGAAACGGGTTGGCAATATCTACCCAGGAACATAAAATCTGACCATGGTCCCCCTAGGTTCATTGTTTAGCACCCCTTCCTGATGAGAGGTTACTTCTCCCCAATCACCCACCCTCCTTATCAACAGAACTATCAGGTTCTCCTCCAAAATGTAGATGATCCCAGGCCTGGTTTTAGCTTGATTTTCCGGCATGATTCTCTTTCCATTCCCATGGCGGGCCCATTGATTTGTCCCAGCCTTGTCTCAATTCTGTCTAGCCTCAAGTGGATGGTCAATTCCCATTTACCCTTTACTCTTGAAGGACTGACCCAAGGCAATGTGAGGTCTCCTTTTTCAAGTTGGCTGTTGTGAAGTGTGGTTCATAGCTGATAGGTAGCCTTTTCAACTTTTGTTCAGGAATTGGTTCCTAAGATTTGTTTAATTGGTGTTTCTTCTTAAAGCAGTGGACTCATACAATATTTGTCCTTTTGTGATTGACTTACTTCACTCAGCACAATGATTTCCAGGTCCTTCAATGTCATGTGTTGCATGCTTTCATCACTGTTTTTTAGTACCATAGTCTCTTTATTCATTGTCCCACTGTTGGGTATTTGGCTGCTTCCAGTTCTTGCTATTGTATACTGTGATGCTATGAACATAGGAAAGCATACCTCCCCTGGTGCTGTGTCTTTTATTTCTTTGGGGTATATGCCTGATACTGGCATTGCTGGATCAGGTGGGATTTTAATTCCCAGTTGCTTTATACAGTATCATTATACATTTTTCCACAGTGACTGGAGGTATTTACAAGTCCAGCAGCAGTGTATCCGAGTTCAAATCTCTCCACATCCTCTCCAGCATTTGCTGTTTTCTGTTGTTTTGATATGGGCTAGCACTGTGGGTGTAAAGTTGTATCTCATTGTGATTTTAATGTGCATCTCCCTGGTGTTATGATCATGAGCATTTTTTCATGTGTTTGTTAGCAATTTGTACTTCATATTTGGCAAAGTATCTTTTTCCTGTTTCTTAATTGGGTCTCTTGTATTTTCTTATTGAGCTGTTGTAGAGTTCTGTATATTTTGGTAAATAGCCATTTATTGGATGTGTCATTGGTAAAAATAATTTCCCAGTCTGTGGGCTCTCTTATCCTTCTCCCGATGAAGCCTTTGATGTGCAAAATTAATGTAATTTCAACATGTTGCAATCATCCATCTTGTCTTCTGTTGGGTGCACCTCTTCCATTATACTTGGTGGTCTATGCATGTCCTGGAATAAGGCCCTTCAGTTTGGTCTAGCCTTCTCACTGATGATCCTGAGTGCATTGGGGTTTACATTTAGGTCTTCAATCCATCTTGAGTTCATTTTTGTGCGCGGGGAAAGGTATGGATCTTATTTTATTCTTCTCCATATGAAAATCTAGTCTGCCTACATCATTTTTTGAAGAGGCTGTCTTTCTCCCAGTGGCTCTTTCTAGGTTGTTTGCCAAAGATTAGATGGTTGTAGGCTGATGCATTATTGTATGGGTTTTCTGTTCTGATTCATTGATCTATGTTTTACTCATTGTACCAGTACCAGGCTATTTTGACTATTGTGGCTATGTAGTAGGTTTTTAGGTCAGACAGTGCTAAGTCTCCTACTTGGTTCTTTTAAAAAAATCATTTTATTAGGGGCTCATACAATTCTTATCACAATCCATACACACACCAATTGTGTAAAGCACATTTATACATTCATTGCCCTCATCGTTCTCAAAACATTTGCACTCCACTTAAGCCCCTGACATCAGCTCCTCATTTTCCCCTCCCTCCCCAATCCCCCCTCCCTCATGAACCCTTGATAATTTATAAATTATTATTTTGTCATATCTTGCATTGTCTGATGTCTCCCTTCACCCACTTTTCTGCTGTCCATTCCCCAAGGAGGAGGTTATATGTAGATCCTTGTAATTGGTTCCCCCTTTCCAACTCACCCACCCTCCCCCCTCCCGGTATTGCCACTCACACCACTGGTCTTGAAGGAATCATCCGCCCTGGATTCCCTGTGTTTCCAGTTCCTATGTATACCCTTGTACATCCTCTGGTTTAGCCAGATTTGTAAGTAGAATTGAGGTCATGATAGTGCGAGTGGGTGGGGGAGGAAACATTTAAGAACTAGAGGAAAGTTGTATGTTTCATCGTTGTAACACTGCACCCTGACTGGCTCATCTCCTCCATGCAACCCTTCCATAAGGGGGTGTCCAATTGCCTACAGATGGGCTTTGGGTCTCCACTCTGCACTCCCCCTCATTCACAATATTATTTTTTGTTCTGACGATGCCTGATACCTTATCCCTTCAACACCTCATGATCGCACAGGCTGGTGTGCTTCTTCCATGTGGGCTTTGTTGCTTGTGAGCTAGATGGCCACTTGTTTACCTTCAAGCTTTTAAGACACCTATGCTATATATTTTGATAGCTGGACACCATAATTGCTTATGCACCCATTTGTCTTCAGCGATTGTATCAGGGAGGTGAGCACACAGTGATATGATTTTTTTGTTATTTGATGCCTGATAACTGATCCCTTTGGCACCTCATGATCACGCAGGCTGCTGTGCTTCTTCCATGTGGACTTTGTTGCTTCTGAGCTAGATGGCTGCTTGTTTACCTTCAAGCTTTTAAGACCCCAGACGCTATATCTTTTGATAACCGGGCACCATCAGTTTTCTTCACCACCTTTGCTTATACACCCAGTTTGTCTTCAGCGATTGTGTCGGAAAGGTGAGTATCATGGAATGCCAGTTTAATAGAACAAAGTATTCTTGCATTGAGGGAGTACTTGAGTGGAGGCCCAATGTCCATCTGCTACCGTAATACTAAATCTATGCATATATGCACATAGATCTATATCCACATCCTCATATATAAATATATTTACATATGTACATGCCTTTATTTAGACCTCTATAAATGCCCTTTGCCTCCTAGCTCTTTCCTCTATTTCCTTTTACTTTCCTTTTGTCCCAGTATCATTATTCAGCTTTCAATAAGGTTTCAGTATTCCTCTCGGTTACATTACCCTTGGTAACGCCCTACCAGGCCTCCTACACGCTCCTCACCACCGATTTGGATCATTTGTTGTTCCCTTGCCCCTGGGTTTGTTAACGCCACATCGTCAAGGATTGGTGGGCCAGGGTGTGCTCTACTCTTTCTTCCTCCCTCTTCATTTGCTCTCATATGCTTTGATCGGACATGTCCCTCTCCCAGAGCTGCAGATTCAGTGTTGTCCTCTGAAATAAATTTTTCTTTGGGGGTGGGGGGCAGGTGTCCACATAGTTGGGATTGGGGCCACCCCTCAGACTTCTCCACTGGTTCCCTACTTCATGACAGCATGTTGAATTCACATCTTGGAACACTGGGTTGAAGTTCGGTCCTCTTTCCCTGTGGAGATATAAACAAGACCCACCCCTTGGGTGGGTTAGTGCCTTGTACACCCGCTACCCATTTCTTTTTAAGTTCTTTTTCCTTCCCCCGACCCCTCCTTTTTAGTTGGCTACCATATGTATCCCTGGATTTGCTATGGCCCCTGCCACACTACCTGGTCCTCATCCCAGGAATGCTTGTATACAGTAGCTTTTCCCTATGCCCCTTTTGTATTTTTTTTAAGCTTACCTCAGCGGACTCATATTGTACTTGTCCTTTTGTGTTTGGCTTATTTCACTTAACATGATTTCCTCCAGTACTTCCAATGCAACGATGTGCTTCATGCGTTCTTCACTGCTTTTTAGCGATATGCAGTACTCCATTGTATGCATGTACAAGTTTTTTAATCCTCTTGTTAGCTGATGGACATTTGGGTTGTTTCTAATTCCTTGCAATTGCGAACTGTGCCACAATGAACACTGGAGCTCAGATGCCTGGCCTTGGTTTGTTTCTTGCCTTTTCTGGGTGTATGCCCAGTAGGGGAATTGCTGGGTCGTATGGTTGCTTGATTTCCATCTGTTTTAGATGTTGCCAGTTTGATTTCCACAGTGGCTGTACATACTTACAGTCCCACCAGCAGAGGATGAGAGTTCCTGTCTTCCCACAGCCCCTCCGATGCTTTCTGATTTTTTGAATTGGGCTATCTTTGAGGGTTTCAGGTGGTACCTCATTTTTTGTTTTAATTTGCATTTCTCTTATGGCTAAAGATGGGGAACATTTCCTCGTATGTTTACTGGCCATTCAGATTTCTGCCCCTGTGAAATTTCTGTTCACGTGCTTTGCCCACCTCCTCAGTGGGCAATTAGTATTTTTCTTTTTGGAAGCTAGCAGAGTATTATAGATTTTAGTAATAAGGTCTTTGTCTGATGTGTCATTGCTAAAGCTGTTTTCCCAGCCAGTGGGCTCTCTCATTCCTCTCTTGGTGAATTCTTTTTATGTACACAGGTGTTTTATCTTCAGTATAGCCCATTTGCCAATTTGTGCTGCCTCTGTGTTTGTGTCTTTCCATATTTCTGATATTCTGTGTATTCCTTGTGCCAAAGTTCTCAAGTTGGTCCCAGTTCCGACACTGATGCCCCTAATATTTTGGGGTTTAACTTCAAGGTCTGTGATCCACCTTAAGTTTATTCTTGTGCATGCAGTGAGGTAAGGGTCTTGCTTCACTTTTCTGAAGGTAGATATCCATTTTTTCCAGCATCCCTTTGTTAAAGAGGACATCTGTTTCCCATTGGATATTTTTTGGACCCTTATCAAAGATCAGTTGTCTGTATGCTGATGATTTTATTTCTTGGTTTTCAGTTGTTTTTCATTGGTCTGAGTATCTGTTATTGTACCAATACCATGTGGTTTTTGACAACTGTGGCTGTATAGTATGTGCTAAAGTCATGTAAAGCAAGCCTCCCTCACTCTGTGCTTCTTCTTGAGGAGTTCCCTCTCCATATGAAGTTGGTAATCAGGTTTTCCATTTCTTTGAAGAAAAAGAGGGTAATTATATTGGGATTGCACTAAACTTATATAGTGCCTTAGGCAGAACTGACATCTTTACTATATTGAGTCTTCCAATCCACGAGCATGGGATATTCTTCCATTTGCTAAACTCACTCTTGGTTTCTTGTAATAGTGTTTTGTAGTTTTCCTCATATAGATATTTTTTTTCTTTTAGTCAGGTATATACCTAGATATTTCAATTTGTGCTTGGCTATTGTGAAGGGTACCACCTTTTTAAATCTCCTCTTCTGTGGTCTTATCCAATGTGTATCATAGTCTGGTGGACTTTTGTTTGTTGATCTTATATCCTGCAACTCTGCCAAACTCCTCAATTGCTTCCAGTACTCCCCTTGTGGAGTTTTTGGAATTTTCAATATATAAAATCATATCATCTGTAAATAATGATAGTTTCACCTCTTCCTTCCCTAGACGAATGCCTTTGATGTCTATTCTTTGCTGTATGTTGTTAGCTAAAACCTCCAGCATGATATTAAATAAGAGTGGGATCAAGGGCCATCCTTGTCTGGTCCCCTTTTTCAGTGGGATTTTGTTAGTCTTTTTCCAATGACTACCATGTAGGCTGTTGGGTAATGTAGCTTATATTGTATTGAGGAATTTTCCTTCTATTCCTAACTTCTCAAGTGTCTTAAACAGGAATTGGTGTTGGATGTTGTCGAGTGCTTTTTCTGCATCTATCTATATTATCATGTGGTTCTTATAGTTTTTCATGTCAATGTGGAAAATGATATTAAGGGTCTTTCATATGTTGAACCATCCCCGCATCCCTGCTATGAATCCCACTAGGTCATGGTGAATTACTTGTTTTATATACTTTAGTATTCTATTAGCCAGTATTTTGTTAAGGATTTTTGCATCAGTGTTCATTAGGGATGTTGGTCTGTAGTTATTGATTCTTGTGGGATCCTTGCCCGGTTTGGATATCAGAGTTATACTAGCTTCATAGAAGGAGTTCGGGACTTGGCCATCTTTTTCTATGTTCTGGAAGAGTTTGTGTAGGGTTTTGTGTTAGTTCCTCCCTAAATACTTGGTAAAATTCTCCAGTGAAGTCATCTGGTCCAGGGAATTTTTTGGTTGGTAATGTATTAATAACCTTGTCTATTTCTTCTACTGCTATGGGTCTGATGAGATTCTTGACTTCCTTTGGGGATAGTCTAGGGAGCGATTGTTTTCCAAGAATTTGTCCATGTTTTCCAAGTTATTGAATTCTTTAGAGTACAGTCCTTCATAGTACTGTGTAATTATCTTTTTTATTTCATTAGGGTCTGTTTTAATGTCCCCTCTTTCATCCCTCATTCTTGCTATTGAAATTTGTTCCCTCCTTTCTTTGGTTCGGTTTGCCAGCCGTCTGTCAATTCTGTCTATCTTTTCAAAGAACCAACATTTAGCAGCATTGATTTTTTTCCCCATAGTTTTCTTATATTCAATCTCCTGAAACTCAGTCCTGATTTATATTATTTCTTTTCTTTTGCTATTAGTGAGATTGTCCTGCTGACTCTGCTCTCATTGTTGTACATTTTGTGCCAGCATATCAATCATGAGCCTCTCTTCCTTTTCCATGTGTACATTCATTGCTTTGAAGCTTCTTCTGATAGCTGCCTTTGCTGTGTCCCATAAGTTTTGGTACGTCGTGTTCTCATTCTCATTGGTTTCTAGAAATTTCGTAATTTCATCTCTGGTCTGTGCCAGTACGCACTCCTTTTGCAATAGACAGTTATTCATCTTCCAATTATTTGCTCTTGTTCCTTTGTCTTCCTTTTGTTGATTTCTAGCCTTATGTCACAGTGGTCCAAAAGAGAGGGCTGTATGATGTCAATGTGCTTAAATTTATGTAGATTCGCTTTATGCCTCAGCATGTGGTCAATCTTCGAATATGTGCCATGCGGGCTTTAAAAGAATGTGATTTTTTTTGTATTTGGATGAAAAGCTCTGTAAATATCTATCAGGTTAAATTGTCTAATTGTAGTATTTAGATCTCTAGCCTCTTTGTTGAGTTTCTTTCCCTGTGATCTATCTTTCTCAGAGAGTGGTGTATTGAAGTCACCCACTATAATTGTTGAGGCTATGATTTATTTTTTTTTCATCTTTTGGAGTGTTTGGTTGATGTATTCAACAGGTCTCTCATTCGGGGAATATATGTTTACAAGGCTTAGTGGTTCTTTGTCTACCATTCCTTTGAGCATTATATAGTGTTCCTCCTTATATTATTGTTATGCTTTGCACTTTGAGGTCAATTTTACCCGAGATTAGGATTGCAACCCCTGCTTTTTTAAAAAAAATACTGTTTGCTTGGTATATCTTTCTCCAGCCTTTGATTCTCAGCCTATGTCTATAGCATTGAGATGTGTCTCCTTTAGGCAGCAGATTGATGGATTGTGTTTTCTAATTCCATCTGCTACCCTGTCTTTTAATATCTGAGTTCAGGCCATTGATATCCAGGGTTATTATCTCCATATGCGGTCTCTATGATGTCATCATATACCTTTTGTGTTGGGTGTTTTCTTACCTTCGTATAGTGTGTTCTGTGTGTGTGTGTGTGTGTGTGTGCATTATTCTTGACTTCTTTCCATCCTTAAGTCAATGCTATCTTGGAGTCTGTTTTCTCTTAGTTGCCCAATGGATGAGGTTGTTCTATGAGGCAGTCTCTTATTCATGCTTGGTGAGTGTTGTTCTTCTGCCCATACTGGGTCAGCAAGGATATTTTGTAGGGCTGGGTTTCTTCTAATGTATTCTTTGAGTTGGATAGTTTAACTATTATGTGCCTTGGTGACTTCTTCTTGCGATTCAAGCTGGCTAGTGTTCTTTCAGCCACCTGAATGGTTGCCTGGTTGTCATTCATTAAGTTGGGGAAGTTTCCCTCCAAGAATTCTCTTGCTTTTGTTGCAGATGACTTCTTTGTTGTGTCTTCCTCCAGTAATCCAATAATTCTAATGTTGTTCTTCTTCATAGCATCAGACGTAGCTCTTAGGTCTTCTTCAGCATCTCTGATGATCTTAGATTTTTGTTTGCGTTTGTTAAAGTTTGTTTGGCTGTCCTCCAAATCACTGGTGCGGTTCTCTGCTTCCTATAATTGATTCTCGAGGCCTGTGTGTCTGCTACTGATTTTTGTTATCTCCTCCCTAAGCTCTTGTATTTCCCTTTGGTATATGGACTTTATTTCCTCTATCATTTCATCCTTTTTCTGTATTGTTCTCCTCATATCGTGTATGACTCCAAGCAGCACTCTGAAAGTTTCTTTCTGTGGCAGCTCAATTTCTGCTTCTTCTGTGAATCTCGTTATGTTCAGGACATCTTCTGCCATTGCCTTTTGTTTCTCCTGGTTTTTTCATTGAGGTCGTTGGGGCTGATGGCTGTTTTTGTTGCGTTGCTTTAATAGGAGCCAAGTGCCATTTTCCAGGGAGTCAAAGGCCACTAGCATTCTCTGGGAGGCTTGTAAGAATGCTTCTTTGGACTGCCTACAGCTAATTTCACTATGGAATTAGCCTACCACTCTCTCCTACTGTGGCTTCCCTCTCAGGGGAGTGCTCTAGAATGCTGGTGGGTTGCCTACTTTGGTGTAGAACACTGCAAATGGTGGGCAGAATTGCCTTGGCCAGGTAGATCACTGTGGATGTTGGGCCGAGGTTCCTGCAGCAGCTTGGAATGTTGGCGAGTGTTAGTGGAGATGCCTTAGGCCATCCGAGGTATGAGAAAACAGGGAAGAAACAAAGATGAGAAAAACAAACAAATAAAAACTAAGCCCACTGAGACTTGGGGGGGATAGAGAGAAGAGAGGGAAACAAAATTAACAATATAGCTGAACCCTGAACCCTCCCGTGGGGCTGCAAGGGTATAATCCCTGCCCTGAGGCTGCGGCAAGGTATGGCTGTGCTGAGTTAAAGCCACTGTGCGGGCTCGAAATGGTCCAGCCTCCAGCTGAGACAGTGGCTGGACTAAGGTCAAGCCATAGCAGGACTCCACTGTGGTAAGCCAAAAGCCCCAGCTCCTCAAAATCATGTGGATCTGTGCCTACTTATTTTTATGATGCTCCTCCTATGATCCAGCAGTGTTGAATTTCCCTCTGTGTAATTTTCCTGGGTTGAATTCTGCGTAATCTTTTTTTTTTTAAAGAAGTTCTTTGCTTTTCCTTGGCTTTTTGCCTTCCCATATAAAATTGGAAAATTAGGTTTTCCATGTCTATCAAGAATTTATTTGAGATTGGGGTTAGTATTCATTATATCTTGTATTATTCTGGGTACGTAAAAAAACAAATCCCAAGAAACTCATATATAAGAGAGAGTTTTATATAAAGGTTAAATGAACATCAAGAAAACATCCCCACCCAGTGCTGCCCAAACCTGCAAGTCCAACATTAACCCATATGCCCAACACCAATTCACAAAGTCCTCTTCCACCTCACAAGACACACACAATGATGCCAACTTCAGGAGGAAAGCTGATTCAGTCAATGTGCAAGCATCTCAGCACTGGCAGTGGTCTCCACACGGCTGTTCCAGCACTCAGGGCTACATCCAGGTAGGTCCATGTGACTTCTCCTTGGGGATGTCTTGCAGGAAGTGAGACTTGTCAGTTGAAACAAGGAATTGGCTAAAACAGCTGCACCCTGGCCTGGCCACCCCAAAGCAAAAGACCCGAGGCACACTGAGCCATTTATCCCTCCACCCTTCAATTAATCCGCATGTGTTTATCGGCTAGGTTGGCACGATAAAGTAACTACCTCAATCTTTAGATTGCTTTACATAATTCTGACATTTTCACAATATTAAATATGCCTATTCATGATCATGGGATGTTCTTCCATTTATGTAGGGAATTTTTAGTGTCTTGTAGTAATATTCTGTAATTTACTCTGTATAATTCATTTGTTTCTTAATTAAGTTTATTCCTAAGTATATCATCTATTGTGTGGCTATTGAAAATGACATTGATTTCTTAATGTCTTTTCTGTAATTCTCTTTGCTAGTATACAAGAATTAGATGGATTTCTGGTTATTAACTTTGTATCATGCTACCTTGCCAAATTCTTTGATTAAACCCATTAGGCTTTCTCTGGAGACTTTTTGATTTTCTATATGTAGGATTTTATCATCTGCAAACAGTGAAAGTTTCACTTATTGCCCTGTTGGTCTTCCCTTGATTTCTTTTTGCTGTCTGATGGCTCCAGCTAAAACTTCTGGCATGATGTTGAAAAAGAGTGGTGATGGGGGACATCCTTGCCTGGTCTCTGCTTTCAGGGGGATTGTTAGTTGATGTTTCTCATACATGACTTTTATTATGTTGAGGAATTTTCCTTTTATTCCTTTTTTGTTGAGTGTTTTGAACAGAAATGGGTGTTGAATATTGTTAAATGTCTCCTTTTTGGCATCTATTGATGCGGTTTTATTTATTTATTTTTTTGCCTTATTTATGTGATGGATTGCACTGATTGATTTAGAATCTTACACCATCCTGGCATACCTGAAATGAATCCCACTTGTTCATGGTGAATTTTTTTTTATATGCTGCTGTAGTCTATTGGCAAGGATTTTAGCATCTATGTTCATGAGGGATATTGGTTTATAATTTTCTATCTTTGTGGTGGTCTTTGCCTGGTTTGAATGTCAGTATTATGCTGGTCTCATAGAATAAGTTTGGGACTTTGTTGTCTTTTTCTGTTTTTGGATTAGTTTGTGTAGTATTGGTGTCAGATCTTCTTTGAATATTTGGTAGATTCCCAGTGAAACTATCTGGAGCTTGGCTTTTCTTGGTTGGTAGTTTCTTAATGATTTGCTCTATTTCTTCTTTGGTTATGGGTCTGTTGAGTTTCTCAATATCTGCCTGCATTAATTTGAGGTGGTGATATGTTTCTAGGTATCTGTCCATTTCTTCTAGGCTGTCAAATTTGTTTGAGTATGATATTTCACATTTGTATGTTATTGTTTTCATTTTATTTGGATCTATTATAATGTCACTGTTTTCATCTCTTATTCTGGATATTTGCATCTTTTCTTTTTTGTTGCCTTTAATTCTTCCAGTAGTATGCCTATTTTGTTAAGCTTTTTAAAGAACTAGCTTCTTGTTCTATTGATTTTTCCATTATTTTTTTGCTTCCCATATCATTTATTTCTGCTTTGATAGTTATGATTTCTTTCCTTCCTTTATTGGAGGGTGTATTAGTCTCGGTAGACTAGAGAAACAAAATTCATAGACATGTGTATGAGAAAGAGCTTTATATAAAAGAGCAATTGGATATTGATAAAATATCCCAACACAGCCCAGATCAAGTCCATAAGTCTGATATTAGCCCATATGTCTGATACCAATCTATAAGTTCCTCTTCAGACTCATGAAACACATGCAATAATGCTGAATGCAAGAAGATCACAGGCAAGTGGGCGAGAAGTCTTGTGGATCCAGTAGAGACATCTCATCACTTTCACGGGTTTCCACCGTGGCTCCTTCAGATCTAGGGCTCTAGCATATAGCTCCATGTGTTTTGCAGGGAGTGAGTCTGTGCCCTGCCTCCAATGAGCTGCTTTTCTCCTTAGAGCCTCTAAATGAGGTCATTAAGCTGCAACTTGATTGACAGGCTAAGCCCCATCCCTTCACTCTTCAGTCTCAAATTGACAACAGATTATGTAACTACCACAAGAGGGATTGTGGTTTTTTAACCCTTGTTTCAGGTCTTGGAGGTATTGTTAAGGGTGTTGATTTTAGATTTCTCTTCTTTTTTCATGTGTGTGTTGATGGCTACAAATTTACCTCTGATTACCAGTTTCTCTGTGTCCCACAGGTTTTGATATGGTTTGTCATTCTCATTTGTCCAAAGTAATTTTTATTTTCCTACTTTATTATCCATTTTGAGTATTATATTGTTCAATCTCCATGTGTCTGTCTTTATGATTCTGCTCACTTTATTGTTGATTTCTCATTTTATAGGCTTTGTGGTCTGAGATTGATTGTAGGATCTCTTTAAAAAATTTTTTTGAGGGATGATTTGTGGCCGAATATGTAGTCTATTCTTGAGCATGTTCAGTATGTGTTGCAGAAGAACATACTCTGTTGTTTTGTTGAATGAAACATTCTGTATATATTTATGAAGTTGTTTTTATTGATTGTGTTATTGAGCTCTTTTGTGTTTTTGTTGAATTTTTTCTTGACACTCTGTAATTCCTTGAAAGTGATGCATTAAAGTCTCCTGTTATTACTGTTGATGTATATATATAATTTTCAGTTCTTTGAGGATTTGACTGACATTTTGAGGGTCTTTCATTGGGTGCATATATATTTATTATGGTTATGGGTTCCTGAGCTATTTTCCCCTTTATCGTTATGTAGTGTCTGTTCCTGTCTCATTACATTGTTCACCTTGCAGTATATCTTCTCAGAGATTAATAGTACTACCTCTGCTTTCTTTTGGTTGCTGTTTGCTTGGTATGATTTTGTGCACTCTCTTATTTTTAATCTATTCATGTTTTGTTTTTGAGGTATGTCTCATCTAGGCAGCATATTGATGGCTTATGTTTTCTTATCCAGTCTGCTACTCTCTGTCTCTCTACTGGTGTATTTAGTGCTTGAACATTCTGTGAGATTATTGATATAGATGTTTTTGTTACTGTCATTTTGCTTTGTTTATATGTGTTTTGTGTTTGTATTCATATTGTGTTAAGAGTCTTTGTTACTTTCTTGCTTTGGGTGTTGCTCTGTGTTGGTTTTATGAGGAATTATCTAGTATGTTGGTTATGGACAATTTTTATCAAGTATCTGAGGGAGTGTGTTAGATTCTGTGTCAGGGGAGGGATCAGCAAGTGAAGGAGGAAGTGTTTTGGGAGGGAGAGAGAAAGGAGCAATAGGTTTAAAAAGGGAGGAATCTGGTAATGTTATTGGTAGGTTAAAGGAAGGGAGATTAGGCTCCCAAAATGCCCAATTTTCAGTGATGTAGCAATGAGTACCAGTATTTTATAGGAAAAAATATTTTAAATAATGCGAGAATAGTGTCAGCTTTGGGTTTTATAAGGATGAGAAGGAAGGGAAAGTTTTGACAAGAAGAAAGTGAAACTAAAAGTTAGGTTAACAGTGAAGGGACACCTCGGTCAGTGTAAGACATGACAAAATAATAATAATTTATAAATTATCAAGGGTTCATAATGGAGGGAAGGGGGAGGGAGGGGAGATGAGGAGCAGATACCAAGGGTTTAAGTGGAAAGCAAATATTTTGAGAATGATGAGGGCAACGAATGCACAAATGTGTTTGACACAATTGATGTATGCATGGATTGTGATAAGAGTTGCATGAGCCCCCAATAAAATGATTTCTAAAAAAAAAAAAAAACTAGGTTCACAGTGTGCTGAAGTAAAATGTTAGACATTTAGATTAAAGAAAGGAAAATTAAAGGAAGGGAAAAGAGAAGAAAGTTTTAAGAATAATAATAGGAAAAATAGTACTAAAGTAAGAGGCAAGAGAGCAGTTAATGTATGTTTGTTTGAGCTCTAGACTTTGCTCTGGAGCTTGTAAAATCTGCTGCAGTTTCTCTTTGTTTTGTTGAGCTATACTTAATCTGGGCAAACTAGAGAAACAAAATTCACAGACATTCATATTTTATAAGAGAGTTTTATGTAAAGGGTAAGGGTACATTAAGAAAGTTTCCCAACCCAGTGCTGTCTGAGCCCATAAGTCCGACATTAGCCCATATGTGTCACACCGATCTACAAAGTTCTCCTCACACTCACAAAACACACCCAATGTTGCCGACTGTAGGAGGAAAGCCAAATCAGTGAGCGTGTAAGCATCTCAGTGCTGGGAGGGTCTCCACATGGCTGCTCCAGCACCCAGGGCTGCATCGGGGTAGGTTCATGTGACTTCTCCTCAGGGATGTCTCTCAGGAAGTGAGCCTTGCCAGCCAAGGCAGAGAACTAGCTAAGACAGCTGCAACTGGTCCAACCATCAGTGAACAAGAGATGGTTGCATTCAAGGGAACTTTAAAATGTAAAAAAGAAAGAAAGAAAGCCCCAGAGTGTCCCTACTTTTTAAGGTTTTGGGCTTTTTTGGATGTCTTGGGTTCAGAGGCTGTGTTGAGCTATACCTCAGGGAAGGGGGGGATTAGATTTGCTGAGTGGGGCTAGAGTTCCCTGGACTTGTGTTCTCCACCTATGCCTGCTCTCAGCTGCCTTCTTGACTCACCCCTCCACCGCTTGGTAGGCTGTGTTGTCCCTGCTATTGGGGAGTCAGGATTGTGAGTTATCCAACAGGACTCTTGTGGCTGGGAGGATAGTCAAAGCTATTTATATTTTTATCTTCCCTGGACTGGTCCCTTACAATTATATTCTTGTAGCCCTGCCTCTCCACCAATCCACCACCTCTGTCTAGCTACTTCCTTGATCTGCAGACTAGGGAATCTGCCATCAGTCAGCTGCATGCTGCAGTGAGATGACCAAGGGGTTCTATTTGGCAGATTACAATTGGCAGACATTGTTGTTCTCTAATTTTAGTAAATTTGTGTCTACCAATTTTTCTGCTGAAAATCCTGTACTCTTGAAGTGTAAAATATCCTATTCAATGGCTCCTTTCTGCTGTTCTCCACAGAATTCCTGCTGTGTGTGCTATTCAGTCACATCTTGCTCAGAAGTCTCCCCAACCCTTGATTTCATGTACAGAAAACTGTATAAAATACAAAATGACAAAAAAATAGAAAAACCTCAATCCAAAAGGAGGCAGAAAATATTTAAAACTGAAACACCTTTAAACTAGATTAAAAAGTCATCTCTTCAAACTAGCAGTCATCTAAGTAAGGTGTCGACCAAGTTCACATGGAACAAGGACATTTTCTGTGATCCAAGGATTGTAAATAATAAAATCCAAGTCCAAAGGAGGGAATGATTTCATAGCTTGAATTCTGAATACTGTTTGCAGAAGTCTATGGATGATAGTTGAACTCTCCAAATCATTTTGCAGCATCCTGGCCCTCTGACCATAGTCCAAGGACATGAATAACTTTGGAGAGAGCAAAGTACACTGTGGCAGGTGTGGTTAGGTTAAAATGTAGCGTCCCCCAACTTTGTTGTTCTTTTCCCTTTAATATGTATCTACTAAAGATGCATTGTTTCTAGCATTTTGTTAGTTCCCAGGGAAATACAGCCTCAAGATAACATTATAATCCTCTAGGAGTTCATGAACAAATACAGGAAGTGAACAAGTGAAGGAAAAGTCCTGAAGACAGCGCTCATGAGAGGCCATCTCAGAACAGACTAGGTCAGGGATGACTTCTGACACCCAGCTTTGACTGATCTGGGCATAGCTTCACCACTTCTGCTGTTCTTTCGCTTCCCACAATTGGCGATCATTGTTGAAACATGGCCTGTGCCAGTGGACTATAACTGTTACAAGGGTAGAGACTCTATTTATTTTTTGTTATCACCACATGCCAGAATGGAGGGCAGTGTCTAGCACATACTGTTACTAAGAATAACTGTCAGAATAGCAGTGATAATAAGAGTGAGAGTTGGCTGAACACTTACCATATTTCCTGTTGTACATGTATTGACCCATTTAATCTTCAAAACACTCAGAACGCAGAGGCAGCTGCCAGTGACCCCATTATAGCCCAGAAGGCAGAAGTCAGACATCTAGTGTAACAAGAGATCAGATATCCAAACTCAGGATGTCTTCTCCACAGACACAGTCTTAACTGCTGCAGCTTCTTGGCATTGCTGAATATGTTATAAATATCGTTGAGATCACAACATTCCTTTTATGAATATGCTTTATAATGGGTTTCATGGCATCATACTGTCAGCATTTTCTTACCTAAAAACTTGCAACTATTGTGTTTTCACAGCTCATCATAACTTATTTAACCAATTCATTAAGGTTGATGATTTAGGTTAATTCCAGCTCCCGGTATTACATATGACTGTATGATGAACATCTTGAGCCTAATGTGCTTGAGGAAGAGGTCTTCTGGTGACACCACCTCTTCTTCAAACAGGTCCTCTGGTGTCTCGCTGGCTATAGTAGGGAGAGCCTTTTCCTTGTGGCTAGTGTGTGTATGTGTGGGTGTACCTGTACATTGATTAAAACATAGATCACAGTGTTTCAGTAGAATTTATGAGGAGGAAAGGAATTTTATCTGTCAAGAAAGAATTGGGAGTTTCATCTAGGCCCAAAGGGGGACCGATAGTATCTGGGATGGAGAAGGAAGTAAATCAGTGTTGGTATGTGCGCAAATGGTTTTCTGAGCACAGCACGGAGCAGCACCCTGAGTACTACAGGCTGAGAAGAACAATGTTCTGTTGGTGCTGTGCTCTCAAAAATTATTATTTTTATTTAAAATATTTGATAGCCCTGAAGGGAAGAGTTGTAATTAATGTGGTTTGCTTTTAGTCTGGGGTGCTTTACATGGGGCTACCTTTAATGCTTACAGTTGATGGTTATCATGAACCATTCCCTGAATACTTGCTTGTTACAAATAAGGAGGTTTAAACAAATCATCTCATCTAATCCAAAGGGACTATTTTCATTCCCAAATTTTAAACTGTGTCTCAGAAAGATACAGTTACTAGTCTAATGTCAGACAACTCTTAAGAAGTGCAGTGAGGATTCTGAGATCTTTTTGGTTTTGATATTCTCTTCTTAGTTAGGCCAACCCATTTTACTTTCTATAAGTGAGGAAATTGAGGGTCTTAAAGGATTGGCTTGTCAACTCATGCATGAGCCAGGAGCTCCTCTACCCCATCAGCATCTTGGACCAGATTTTTCAAGAAGTTGGGCCTTTTATTACTGTGAGCACTGAGTGTGTTCATAATGAAGCAAAATTACTTGAGATGGTTCTTCTATCCATAGTCTTTGCAACTCCTACCAACTGAGTGGGTGAGAGCATGCAAATAGGGTTAATGGGACTCTAATGAGGAGATTGCCATCCCACTGCATATAAAATGAGCCATCTAAGAAGCAGGATGAGAGAATCTTACAACCACCGAAAAAGAAGAGCCATGAGCTAAGCACATTTGAGATCAGCAGTGGTGGCAACAGAAGCAGCAGCTCAGAGACCATGAGACAGAGCATCCCCAATCCAGGAGTGAATAAAGGTGACTTGTAGATTTGGCTTCTCTTTGGGCATTTGTCATTGCTAAAGGAGCTTTGTAATAATTGCAGCCAAAGGGCTGCCTGACTGAGATGCCAAGGAAGAAATGTACCTACTGGCAAGGCTGAGAAGAGGCACTGAAGAACTACAACATTAACATTTCTGATACTGACTTGTAACATATTAGGTTCCCTAGTAAACCTCACACTTATGAGTATAATATTGTCTGTGAATTCTGTGTGACCATTGTGATGGATTATTGACCCGGCAGAGGAGTGCCATAAGAGAGACAGTTGGTGTGAGGAAAGGGTAAATCAGGTTGGAGGGTGGAGGTATGTCTTACTTCTGCTTCAGAAATTATCACTGTACAGACAGGAAGTTGGGCTCTCCTCTCCCCTAGTAAAACTTGAGGAGGTCAGATGTGACCTCCAATCCATTTCATCAGCTCTAGATAGGCAACGAAGCCAGAAGCAGAGAATTTAACAGAATGGCTATGAAGAAGAAGAGGAGAACTGGTTCAGAACCAGGCATCTGGTCTGGCTAATCTTCACATAGATTTGCATTAGTGTATTTGTGTCAGAGTACTTTAACACAAGGTTCATTCAAAATATTTTCTGAAGTACAGAGGCTCTTGGGTGTACCATCTAAAGTATACTTGTGTACCACCTGGGGCCCACGTGCACCTTCTATCTGTCCAGGGTGGCTAGCAGAGTTCTGGAGGGCAGGGGATGTGCCAAGTGAATTGTTGCTGTGGTTTCTCGGTGCCACGGAGGTGTTTCTGACTCATGGCGACTTTGTGAACAACAGAACAAAACACTGGCCAGCCCTGCATCATCCTCACAATTCTTTGAGTCCGTCTTTGCAGCAACCAGGTCACTGCATCTTGCTGAAGGGCTTCCTCTTTTTCAGTGCCCACGACTTTACCAAGCAAGGAGCTCTTTTTTTCAGAGACTGGTCTCTTCTGATCACATGTCCAAAGTACACGAGACAAAGTCTCATCAGCCTCATTTCTAAGTAGCATTCTGAGTGTACTTCTTCCTAGACAGCTTTGCTGTCTTTTGGTGTCGTCCATGGTACTGTCAATATTCTTCACCAGCACCATAATGATTAGACTATCTCAGTTAACTAAGTAGAATCACTTCTTTGGCTGATTATTGATGTAATGGGAGGTGTTTTCCATTTTTACTCTGTAACTTTAGCTGGTAATGATTTCTTATATGATGCATATAAGATATTTTTCAAGGATTAAATGTACATAATGGAAAATGTGGGTCCTAAGAAGAAACCTCCACCTTTGGGATAACAGAACCTGCCTGTCCACCTGATGTACACTCTAGTCAGTGCTCAACCCCCCCTGCCCCACCCCCATTTCCCTCTACTTCCTGCACGCTGTAGACCTCTGGGGGAGGAGGCGGTTCTGCAGTAGAAAGGGGAAACAGTCTGTCCCCAATTTTTTCTCTGACCAATTAGAGATCTCAAGCAAATAAACAAATCTCTCTTTCAAATCTGATGACGAAGATGATTTCTACAAGTTCACAGTTGTCAGGGAACATGAACATGAATTTTAGCCCACTCCTTCCTAAGCTGCCTTCCTTCTTGAGAGAGACCTTGAAGTGATTCACCTCAATGGGGAGTCCCACATGTGGGACCCTACACTTACCCAACGCACTAAAATGGTGTTTTTCTCTGGCAAATAATTACATGCTGGAGCCTTTCCTGGTCAAATGGTCCACCGATGGAAAAACTAGAGCTGAGATGTTTACTTAAGAGGAGCGGACACATGTCATTATTCCGGTCCTCGTGCTCACTGAGGCGGTTTGCCCAAGGCTTCACCTGCTGAGACCCTCTGCAGAAGAGGTCCTAGTCATCCTGCCATGTGACGAGTTCCAAAGCACTGAGCAGTAATTGAAAACGTTTGGAGCTTTGATATAGTTAGGACTCTATTCATTGTGTACAATATTAAAGCTTTAAAAGTGGTTTAGTTTAAGTGAGAATATATTTTTCTCTCTGCCTTTAAGGCAAAGTGAACACTGTTGCCTGTCTAAGGAAGCTCTCGGGCATGATATTTCTTTCTCGTGCACCAGCCCAATCCCTTCTCATCTCTGTCTTCTCTGTACAATCCGAGGTTGCCCTGGGTGATCTCCATGGCCACTGTCCCTGGAACAGCGCTCGAGCCCATGATGTTACTACTGCAATGATCAGAAAAGATCAAAGAGGAAGGAGCTTTCTTAGGAAGTTCTTTCCTACCAGAAAAGAGAGGCTTGGAGGGTCTAGTTTGGCCATGGATTGAGGGAGAGCTGCCCTGAGCAGTGTCTTTCCCAAGCTGCTGCTCTTTGCAGATGCAGGCTGAGCATCATGAGCAAGGAGCAGAGGATCTTCATTCAGAAGAGGAGTCACCCCACTCCTTCCTTTGAAATTCTTCTTCAGTCCCAAAAGACTTAGAGCAGCTCCATTTTCATATCCTTTTGAGGATGAAGGCAAGGAACCCTCAGAAAGTCCCTTTACAAATTCCAAAGAACCCCTCGGCTGTGTAGTACAACATATTGGGAATAGAAAATTCACTGCCAACAAATAAGTTATGACTCGTAGTGGCCCTGTAGAACAGAGCAGAACTGCCCCCGTGGGTTTCCCAGAGCAAATCTTTATGGAAGGAAGAAAACCTCATCATTCTCCTGAAGATAGGCTAGTGGTCTCAAGTGGTTAACCCTTCAGTTAGCAGTGCATAGCTTAATAAAAATAAAGGTTTGCAATCTATAGTTTGGTTTAAATTTTTAAAAAATGCTCACAATTGGACCATCATAAAAGGAGAAAGAATGACATCATCAAGGATTTCACCTTCCTGGGGGCCACGGCCAAAGCTCATGGAAGCAGCAGTCAAGAGATCAAATGACATATGACATTGGGTCAATGTGCTGCACAGACCTCTTTAAAGTACTGAAGAATAAATATGTTACTTTGAGAACTAATGTGCACCTGACCCAAGCCATGATATGTTCAATCAACTGCATGTGGAAGTTGGACATTGGTTAACGAAAACTGAAGAAGAGTCAATTCATTGGAATTATGGTGCCGATGGAGAGTATTAAACGTGCCACAGACTGCCAGAAGAACAAACAAATCTGTTTTGGAAGCAGTGCGGTCTGAATGTGTGCTATCAGGAAAGACCAGTCTCCAGCAAGGGCATACTATGTCGTAAAGCATAAGGGCAGGGAAAAACAGGAAGACCTTCAATGAGACAGATGGCTTGGCCCAGTGGCTGTGACAATGGGCTCAAACATAACAGTGGCTAGGCTGGCACAAGATCAGGTAGCATGTTGTCCCATTGTTCATAAGGTTGCTATGAGCCGGAACCAACTCCATAGCACCTAACAACCACAACAAAGGAGGACAGAAGGGATTTGTGGAACTAGACCTATCCATATTAAGTGCGCAGGTCCCAGCTTACACTGTTAGAAAGGAATGATGGCTACTGGACACGAGTGGGACCCACCGTGGGGTGTCTAAAGTAAGAATGGAGAGCAATGCTAGTGAAAATTAGTAAGGGTTTCTTGTTTGTCCCATAATTTTACCCAGCCTATGCTAAGGAGCTTGGGTCATTTTTTCATCAGCTTGGGTTGCAAATAGTTTTGCAACTATAACCGATGATGCTGGATAGCAGAGACCAGACTTGAGTGCAGGCCTCCACTAGTTTCCGTCTCAGCAGGGACATGGGAGCATAGACGTTAGGAAGAGTGGAGGGAAGCAGACAGTAGGTTGTTCTCACAGTGTCTGGAGTCTGTGGTACAGAGTGGGCAGGCATATAGCAACATGCCGTTATCTAACATTTCCTAGATTGGAACAATTTGACTTCTCCAAATCATGTCTCAATACAAACTGGATATCTGAGCCTGCCCCTTTTTGGGAAGCCCAGCACAGTTCCACGCTGCCAGGATGAAAATAGAAAGTTTGTAAGCCCACTTACTTTCAGTCATTAAAATTTGATCTTTAAATGGTTTTAGGTCATACCTGTAAAGAAGCTTTGAAAAGATATGCCCCACCCAATGCTTTGGAGAACTCAGGAACCAGTAGTCTTTGACAAAAGCTGGAAAAAATCCGGAACCATGAAGACAACTCCTCTCTAGGACTGAATTGTTAAAGGGAGCCTATGAGCAGGCTGAAATGCTTGCTAGGTGACCACCTGAATCTACTTGTTGAGTGGAAATGGGAGAAGTGCAGCAATAAAGAGATGGGTTGAGTTTGAACACTGACACCTGTGGACTTGGTTTACAGGGGAAAAAGGGAGAAGATGAGAGCGGGTTGACTGGTCTAAAGTTCATGACCTAGGATGAGGGGGCTAAGCTTGTTGATATTGGTGAGAGCCCATGATTCAAAGGCAAGGTGACCAATGGGCACCCTGTGGAGGCTGAGTGAGGCAGCCCATATTGAGTTGACCACAACCCAACCAGATGGAGATTTTGGGGCCTGTGAACTGGTGCATATTGTTGCTGACTTTATGGATGGCCCGTCCCAATATAACGTTGCTTATGGATGCAGATTTCACAAGGTTCTGACTGGACTGAAGACTCTTTGAGAACTGGGTTGATATAAGTGGCCAGTATATAAATTGGATACTCAAAATTGGGGGATAAAGGCATGAAGTAGTTGGCTTACACACTTTCATAGGTGGGGGAACATATTCACAGGATTATAGGATTAAGGTGTAGGTGTTACTTAATTGCAATTGTGAAGTTGAAGAATTATGTACAGGTGACAGGTTGACAAGGGGTGGATTGAGTTAGTTTACTGTGCCAACCTGGCCAATAAACACATGTGGAGTTAATTGAAGAGTGGAAGGATAAATGGCTCAGTGAGTCTCCCCTTTCAAGTTCTCGAGTCTCTTGCTTTCTGGACCAGGGTGAAGCTGCCTTAGCTAGTTCCCTGCTTCAGCTGGCAAGGCTATTTCCTGCACGACATCCCTGAGGAGAAGCCACATGGACTTACCCGATGCAGTCCTGGGTGCTGGAGCAGCCGTGTGGAGACCCCTGCCAGAGCTGAGATGCTTATATGTTCACTGACTCAGCTTTCCTCCTGCAGTCAGCATCATAGTGTGTGTTTTGTAAGATGGAGGAGGACTTTGTGGATTGGTGTTGGATATATGGGTTAATGTTGGACTTGTGGTTTTGGGCAGCACTGGGTTGGGATGTTTTCTTGATGCACACTTAACCTTTATATAAAACTCTCTTATACATGAGTTTCTGTGGATTTGTTTCTCTAAAGTACCTAGAACAATACACTGGTTATTTCAGTTGGCCATGGGGAGAGGATTTAAACACACACACACACACACACACACACACACACACACGCACGCTTGTGCGCGTGCACATGGAGGTGGTTAGACATTCACCTGCACCATACAGCATGGCAGATTGGTGTGATTTCTCACTCCTTGTTTCCCCAACTTCGGGTTTTAGCTGCTTTAGGGAATTAGGGTAAAGAGAAAGGCTAACCGAGATGGAAAAGGGCTAGTCTCTTGCTTCTCTAGCATGACATTCTCTAGCGCCCTTTTGGAGAACTCTGGCCACAAGAGTAAGTTCTGGAGGGGGAGGGAGCGAGCTCCAGAGGTCCTTGGTCTGGATGTGCAGAAGCAAAGCCCAGTCTGCTGCTTCAACAGGGCTCGCTCCCTTCCCCTCCTCCAGCCTGGCTACGTCTGTTTCTACCTGCCATCTCCTGCCACTGTGGGGCTGAGATGACCCCTCTCTCGTGGCTCCTACTTGTAGAATATCATCTCTTGGGGTCCCGTCTCTCTGGGATATTATGTCTCCTTCCCATGCCTCTTCTCGCACTCCTCAGTGGCGTCTATGGCTGAGGACATGAGACAGGAACCTCTCCTTACAGGCATCTTCTCTGTCTGCACATGCTTCCTGGAGGACACAGAGGCACCCACCACCCTCTCTGAGGTCTCGCACTCTCCCCGAGGCCTACTCTGGGTGCCGGACACCAAGCTGTGCTCACATTTCTGTGGAACATGTGGTTCTCCTTGCCGCCTCCTCTTCTGCTTTGGGCCATGGCAGGCAAGTCCTGAGCTACAGAAACGGTCTTTGCCAACAGCCCTGTATGCCACAGAGTATACTCAGTCCGTGGTTCCAATGGTGTTCCCTTAATGCCGGGCTGGGAAACATCTGACTCACCAGCCCTATCAGGCCCATGATGTCATCCATCACATGCCTGACCAAAGTTACACCAACAGTTCTAGCCATCACCCATTGATGATGAGTTCATGAAAGCTTTGACCAGGACGGCCCAGGTCCGTGAAGGATGGCATAAACATGCAAGTGGACTTGCTCCCTGGGCTCCCAATAGTGTGCCTTTCGCTTACAGACCCTGTGTGATGGGCGGTCTTTCATCTTGAGGGTGGTGGTTCTTTACCCTTGAGGCCTCTGGGTGGCTGGGCACCCACTCCTCCCAGGAAAGAGCTAGCAGGACCCTGGGGGAGGCAGACACAGGCCTCTGCTCTTCACAAACGACAACTTCCTTGTTGTTGTCGAGCACATGACCATGTTCACGAGAGGCCCGAGAGAAGGGGGAGCAAAGAGGCGGCCTCCTTCCTACTGAGATTTTAGGGCACAAAATCTGAGGGCCCCACATATGGCAGCAACCTAGATCCAAGCATTCTAACTGCTGAGACACCTGCTCCAGCTTCCGGAAACTTTACGTGTTAGAGATGACTCAAAAGGGTCAGTGAAGTAGGTCAAATCCCTTTCCCTGTATTCTCTCCAGGCTAAGTCTTCTATTCTCGGAACTTAGCACTTTAAGAATGGGCTAGAAGAACTGAATGAGAAAAGATTCAATGGAAACAATGGACAAACTTGTCTACTCCACGTGTTATAGTTGCTGTGAGGCTGTGATCTGCCCGTTCTTTCTCCTGCATGTCTGTAAGGCCATAAAAGTCACATGGAAATAAGACACTGAACTGCGTGTGGCTTTCTGGGAAGAGCAATTGCCCTAGACCCCAGTGTTTAATACCAAGAGGTACTGCAATCTTTGAATGATATGAATGAATAGGAATTGTCGCTCATATCTTTCAAGTGGTGATCATCAAAGATGGGCCCCAGAGGTTGACTGAGCACACAAACTAAAGGAGACTGGGTACAGTGCTTTTTCTAGTTATTATGCATCCACCCAGGCTTCTACAATAATAAGCAAAGTGCTATTAATAGAGGACACCTGTTTTGCAAGATATGTGACTGGATTCTAATGGAAAGTGTTGCAATGGGTATAATTGTTTTTACATTTTTATTCCAGTGATGTTATTCTTTTAATTAGATGTCTTAAAGTTAACTGTATATCTGTACCACTGTTATGTCATTATTAGTAATTCCAACTTCTTGTTTAATTTCCACGCAAGATAGGGTATGCTTAAAAAAAGCATTGATAGAGGCAGTAGTCTATATTTAGTGTGAGATATTATCTATAAATTACAGGGAAATGATTACATCATGGTCCTCTGTTGCTGAGATAAACCACAAGAAAGAAATGAGGAGTTCTGGCAGAACAACATCCTAAAAGTGGCCGAGAACCTAAGCTAGGTGACTTGCAGCTGATTATTCTTTTACTTACAAGTGTCCCTCCACCAAGGAAGTACAAGGGCATTCCTGCCCTTCAGGAGTTAAAGCAACGGTAATCACATTATAACAACTTCCTCTACATCCTGAGAAGATCACTATACCCTCTATCACCCTGTTGTGTCTCTAAACCACAAACCACCAGTCTCATTGGATATGCTTTGAGAAGGACAAGCAGCAGAGATCATGAACTTATAGCTTGCATAAAACTTGGATTTGGGAAAGAACTTGCTACCAACCACTTCCAGAAACCGAGACACACAGGGAGGTGAAGAGCCCTGTCATGAACCCACCACAGCCTGAGCTGTCGCCACCCCAGGTTTTCACCACTCCGTTGGATTTTTCCTCTTTAATAAAAGGGTCTCTCTCTCTCAGCTTCTCTTAGCAATTCGCGCCGTCCAACAGAAACACAGGGCAACCACAGATGTGCAAATCATAGAATTAATTTTAGTAATGGAATCTATTTACTCTAATAGGTTCGATATTATCCTTTGAAGATGTACATTACGTTACAAATAGGATCATGATCATGGAAAAATGTTTGTCATAAATAAATCATTAATTATGTTACATCCTCTTTTCACACGACATCTTGGAAAGCTAGTTTGCCTTGTGCACCGACGGTGCATCTCAGCTAAAAGCAGCTGCGTCAAGCACTCGCGAGTCACGGGTGGCTGGTGTAGTAGACTGTGAAGGTGTAGACAGTTTTAGGTCAGGAGCCTGAGTTTGGGGTTCTGCTTTTACACAAATGGCAACCTTCTAACTTCCTGGAGCCGATTTCCCCAAGTGTAAAGTAAGGGTATAAATACTTGTGGTATCACGTGTTGCTGTGATTAGTCGCCATCTAGTCATCTTTAACTCATGATGACAAAGGCAGAAGCACTATCTGGTTCTGTGCCACATTATTGATATGCGTGGCTCCATTGATGTGGCTGTGGTGTCACTCTGTATCACCGAGCTTTCCATCCATTTTTTGGGGGGGATCCCAAGGTTCTATTAAATGCACACGAGGTGATTGGAAAGATTGTCACTTGGGTGAGGTACACTTTACTCATCAAAATGATATTTTTGCTTTTTAAAACTTAAAGCAAGTCTTTGTAGTAGATTTGCCCATTGCAAAATTTCTTGACTATTGCTTTCATGGGCACTGAATATTGATCCAGGCACAGTAAAATTATTGGCAATAATTTGTAGCCATTTATCATGATGTCAATTACAAGAGGACATCAAAAAGTTCATGAAAAAAATCCTATGACCTTTTCACTCTGTTTTTTTCCTACCAACCTGTGTTAGTCTGGGTATTTTAGAGAAACAAATCCACAGAAACTCATGTATAAGAGAGAGTTTTATGTAAAGGCTAAGTGCACATCAAGAAAACATCCCAACCCAGTGCTGCCCAAGCCCACAAATCCAACATTAACCCATTAACCCAAATGTCCAACAACAATCCACAAAGTCCTCCTCCATCTCACAAAACACACGCAATGACACCAACTGCAGGAGGAAAGCCGAGTCAGTGAATGTGTAAACATTTCAGCCCTGGCAGGAGTCTCCACACAGCTGCTCCAGCATCCAGGGCTACATTGGGGTAGGTATATGTGGGTTCTCCTCGGGGATGTCTTTCAGGAAGTGAGCCTTGCCAGCTAAAGCAGGGACCTGTCTAAGGTAGCTGCACCCTGGCCCGACCATCATAAAGCAAGAGACCTGAGAACTTGAAAGGCAAGGCTCACTGAGCCATTTATCCCTCCACTGTTCAATTAACCCCACATGTGTTTATCAGCCAGATTGGCACAATAAACTAACTCGCAACCTTTTCAATCTCCCTCACAGACACTCAAGGTAAGTCAAAAAATATTGCTATAAAGCCATGGAAACTTTCATTGAACAAAAAATGTCAAAAGATGAAGATATTGTTTCTTGACATAGCCTCTATCCAGGTCTCCATCCTTCTAGAGGCTCTCTAGCCCTACCTCCAAGAATTCTGTATGCTCTGATTTATAACATTTCAAAACTGTTTTAGCAGGATCCTCAAGATAATTAAATTATTTCCTCTGAAATGTTTTTGGATTTGGGGGAATAAAATGAAGTTTAAGGGCTGTAGGATGGATGAGGTAAGGTTTTCCAATGAACTCTTCATAGGTCATCCCATGTGACCCCCAAATAACAAGCAGGTGCGTGGTGGAAGGCTACTATGCTCACCACCAGGCCACCAGCATTGCACTGAACAGGTACATTGTGATGCGGGGAAGGGGGAACTCCTTGGTATATATTTTTTTTAAAAATCATTTTATTGGGGGTCCATACAATTCTTATCACAATCCATCCATTGTGTCAAGCACATTTGTATATTTTGTTGCCATTATCATTGGCAAAGCATTTTCTTTCTACCTGAGTCCTTGATATCAGCTCCTCATTTTCCCCCCTCCCTCCCTGACTTGGTATACTTTTAACCTTTTTTCACGGGTGCAGTCTTCCATTTTCTTAAAGTTTTTTTTAACCTACCATCATATGCCTATGCATACACATCTATTTATGTGTATCTATAGATATGCATATATTAGTGTAAGTAAAATAGGGGTTGCAACTAGGCCTCCAGTTAATACATCTGTGCTTTATGGCCAACAACACATATTCCTACAAGTAGGGATGGTGCAGACAAGTTCTCTTCGTAAGACATTCTAGTCTCATGAGAGTCCATAAAAAAAAAACAAAATTCCAATTGAAACAGTGGTTTCCGAGGGGGCCTCCTGGACCAGGCAATTCAAGGCAACACGATCATCTCAGAAGGTTATGAGTATCTGGGTTTTTTGGGGGGGGGGGGGAAATTCTGAAAAGGTAATATTGTTGGATTTTCTTGAAATAACACAAGGCAATCACAGAGGATTATTAGAAAGAAGTTATAGGAAAGTTGATAACTGCATTGGTGAAAAAATAGCCAGGAAACTTGTACCAACGTGCACATGTGCACACACACACACACAACTGCACCTGCTCATTCATTCATTGAAAGTAGCCAGGACTGTAGTGGGAACTCTGACCCCATCCACTCACAGGGCTGATCACTCCGCTTCAGGTTTCCTTTTTGCTTCCCAAACAGAAAGAATATTTCTTTTTTTTTAAAGGCTTCCTAATCTTCAGGTTTTATGATAATACTTTTTTTATAATAAATATACATCATGTTTAAATACAAAAGCAACTGAAGTTTCACTTTGTTTTCTTTTCTGGCATTAAAAAAATCATTTTATTGGGTGCTCGTACAATTCTTAGCACAATCCATACATCCATCCATTGTATCAAGAACATTTGTACATTTGTTGCCATCATCATTCTCAAAACATTTGCCTTCTACTTGAGCCCTTAGTATCAGTTGCTCGTTTTCCCTCTCCCTCCCCACTCCCCCGACCTCATGAACCCTTCATCATTCATATATTATTATTATTTTGTCATATATTACATTGTCTGACGTCTCCCCCTGCCCTCTTCTCTGCTGTCCCTCCCCCAGGGAGGAGGCTATACGTAGATTCCTGTAATCAGTTCCCCCTTTCTACCCCACATTCTTTCCACCCTCCAGACATTGCCACTGTCTTCACTGGTTCTGGAGGAGCCATCTGTCCCGGATTTCCTGTGTTTCCAGTTGCTATCTGTACCAATGTACATCCTCTGGTCTAGCCAGATTTGCAAGGTAGAATTGGTATCATGATAGTGGGGGGCTGGGGGAGGAAGTATTTAAGAACTAGAGGAAAGTTATATGTTTCATCATTGCTACCCTGCACCTTGTCTGGCTCATCTCCTCCCCACAACCCCTCAGCAAGGGGTGTCCGGTTGGCTACCATTGGGCTTTGAGTCTCCACTCTGCATTCACCCACATTTTCAATGATATGATTTTTTGTTCCTTGATGCTTGATACCTGATCCCTTCGACAGCTCGTGGTCAAACAGGCTGGTGTGTTTCTTCCATGTGGACTTTGTTGCTTTTGAGCTATATGGCCACTTGTTTATCTTCAAGCCTTTAAGACCCCAGATGCTATATCTTTTGATAGCCGGGCACCATCAGCTTTCTTCACCATATTTGCTTATGCACACGTTTGTCTTCATTGATCATATCAGGGAGGTGGGCACCCACTGATATGGTTTTTAGCTCTTTGATGTCTGATAACTGGTCTCTTCTACACCTCGTGGTCAGCCAAGCTGGGTTGCTTCTTCCAGGTGGGCTTTGATGTTTCTCAGCTAGATGGCCTCTTGTTTATCTTCAAGCCTTTAAGACCCCAGACACTATATCTTTTGATAGCCGGGCACTGTCGGCTTTCTTCACCACATTTGCTTATGCACACATTTTTCTTCAGCAATCTCGAGTCGGGAAGGTGTGCATCCTGGAATGTCAATTTATCAGAACAAAGTGTTCTTGTATTGAGTAAGTGCTTGAGTGAAGGCCCAATGTCCATCTTCTGCCTTAATACTAAACCTCTAAATATATGCGCATAGATCTGTTGCCCCACATTCATATAAATATATTTACCTATGTACATTCCAGTCTTTGGACCTCTATAAATACCCTTTGTCACCTAAAAGCATGCAACACAGCAACCGTGGGAGCAGAGCAGGGAGCCCCCGAGGGAGTACAAAGGACAGACTCTGGGGCCAGAGCATGGTACCCCATTGGACCTGACTGAAGGACATGCCTAGATATCATAAATCAGACCTTTATCTATTTACAGGGTTTTCTTTCTTTTTAAAATTATATTCTTTTAATTAATTTATTCTTCTATGGATAATTGGTTTCCCTTTTTATTGTCATAGATGTGTTCTCACTCATTGCCTATCTTGCAATGACTTGATTTTTGGTGCATATTATTATCTCTACAGATCTATCTGGATAAGATAGACTGGATGAATAGTCTGGAGCAGAAAACAATGGGACCAATAGTTCTTGGGGGGGGGCATGGAAGAGGGGGAGGAGGGGACAGGGAGGTGATGCTGACCAACCAAGGGACAGGGGAGCAATAAGAGATCCAAAATCAGTAGTAAGGAGGGTGTGAGTGGCCTGGTAGGGATTCAGCAAGGGTAAGGTAACCGAGAGAAATTACTGAAACCCAAATGAAGGCTGAGCATGATAGTGGGACAAGAGGAAAGTAAAAGGAAATAGAGGAAAGAACTAGGTGACAGAAAGAATATTTCAAAGGAACACAATTTGTATCCCTTAAGGATGTCAAGTTGTTGTTTTGATGGTGTGTGAATTGAAGACTGCAGGGCTCTTCAAGGAAGGGTTAAAGACAGAAAGGTTGCCTTCAGAAGTGAATAGGCCTATAATAAAAGTGTGCTGAGAAATAATAGTTTCACATTTTGATACTTTTATTTAACAAAGTTAAAAAATTTTGTAGTAATACTGGCTGACATACCCTCGTGTACGCATATGTAAGACATTTCTAAATATGCCAGCTGTGATGTGAATGGTGGGTCAGTGCTGTGCAGGGTAAAACCTGTGGAATAATGTGCAGTTGCCCGGCTTTCCCTTTACTCCGATGAAGATGCGTATAATTTACCTTGCCCCTGATGACTCTTCCATGATCCTGTTATGGTTAAAGTGCCTATCTGTTGATGTTCTGTCTCTAAGAACTGGGGATACACCATTGGTTATGTGAGTTATGTAATTATGAGGCAATGAATAAAGCATTATAACTTTCCTGGGGGAAAAAGTATACCAGAAATTTCTTCTCTCCAGTATTGTGGTCATGGCCAATTGTAAGCACTAGGGAATGTCTTCCCCAGGGAGATGTTCCACTGAGCTACCAGCAGCGGAGCATGAGCATAATTGCTTTCCTAGCATTGGACGCCTTTGGGCTGATCAACTCTGGAGATACTCTGTGTGTGTGTGTGTGTGTGTGTGTGTTTGTGCGCTTTGATCCTCTTGGAGACTTGCATTTTAATGACGTCTGACTCCTGGATGGTCTCCATTAGTATCGAAGTCATGGCACGTTCACTAGGCGAGTAAGCTAAACCAAACTGAGGAATTTTTCCCGAGTTAACAAAATATGACCCACACATCGAGGCATATGGAGAAGTGTCAGTGCAGAAGCGTGCCATGTGCGTCCTGTTCATAGGACAGCTCAGTGGGAGAAAGGAGAGTTCTAAAGAGTTCCTCTGCTCTCGGTATTCATGTAACCAGGGTCAAGTCGAGTAGCTGCATTGTACAACAGCCTCGCAGAAGCAGTAGAGAACCGAGAAGATAGTCTGGTGTGACCACATCCACCAGAGGTTACACTCACATCCCAGCCAAGCCTGCAGATAAAGACCACAGGAGTGAGAGCAGAGCTACCAAACCACAAAGTCACCCAGAGCTTCCAAGTCTATGGGGGCTATTAAAAGAGACGAGCTTGCCATGGAAACCCGTTTGGCAGTTCCTCAAGAAGTTAAGCATAGAGCTTCTGACCCATGCAGTTCACGTTAGGCTTATACCCGAAAGACTTCAAGCAGCAATGTGAACATGTGCACCAACATGCTTTGCAGCATTGTTCACAATAGTCAAAAGATGGAAACAATCTAAATATCCATCAACAGATAAGTAGATAAAATGTGTCATATGGTCTTAAAGGCTTGAAGTTAAACAAGCAGCCATCTAGCAAGGAAGCAAATAAGCCCACATGGAAGAAGCACATCAGCCTGTGTGATCATGAGGTGCTGATGGGATTAGGTATCAGGTATCAAAAGATCCCAAACATACAATGATATCGATGTGAATATGGGGACATTAGAGTGGAGACTCAAAGCCCATCTGTAGACAATTGGACTTCCCTCCTACCCCCCCCCCCTACACACACACAAAGGTTACAAGGAAGGGACACTTCAACCAGGGTGCAGTATACCACTGATGAAACACACATCATTCCTCTAACTCCTGAATGCTTCCTCCCCCAACTACCATGACCCAGTTCTACCTTACACATCTGACTAGACTGAAGTACACACATTGGTATAGATTCAGGGCAGATAAAACCCTCAGGAACAGTAGTGGGAGTAGTGATATCATGAAGGTAGGGGGATGGTGAGGGTAAGGGGGGGAATGGGAAGAAAGGGAAACCCATCACAAGGTTGGATAAATCCAACCTCCAGAGGGACAAATAACTGAAATGTGAGTAAAGGGAGACAATGCACAGTATAAGACATGAAATAACAACAATAATATAGAATTGATCAAGAATCCATGAGGGTGGGGGAGGGAAGTAAAAAAAGAGGGGCTGATATCAAGGGCTCAAATAGAAAGAAAATATTTTTGAAATGTTGATGGCAACATAAAAACAAGTGTGCTTAATACAATTGAATGATGGATTGACATAAGATTTATAAGAGCCCCCCAATAAAAATGATTAATAAAAGATAATAATTTTTAAATGTGTCATATGTATAAACTGGACTATTACTTTGATATAAAGAGAAATGAAATCCCGATACATACCAGAACATTGATGAACCCTGAAACCATGATGGTATGTGAAACAAGTCAATCACAAAAGTACAGATATTGTGATGACCTCATGCCTATGAAGCACCTACACTAGGCAACTATGGAGACCAGAGTTTAATTAGGGGCTAACTCTATGGACAGGAGAGCTTAATAAGTGGTTACCAGGGGCAAAGGGGAGAAGAGTAGGGGGAATTATTGTTTAGGAAACATTTTGATTCTACTTATAGGGATTGAAAAGCATAACATGATTGAGTTGTATACATAAAAAACTTGTGTACACTGAATCGTGTATCTGAAAAATATTGAATTAACAAATATATATGTTATCTATATTTTTAGATCAATTAAAAAAACTAAAATAAACAAACAAAAACAAGGGACTAGGCTATAAAGCAAAGAAGAAATACAGGGATTGTTCTTGTCATTTACAAAAAGATATGTAATTGAGAAGTAGAGCATTAAAATTGACAACAATCTACAGTTTCATTCTATTTATCACAGAAATGATTCATTTTTACCTATCAAGTCATACAATTTATAAGTAGTTACACAAGTAGTAAGTGAACAAAAACATTCATGGGGAATATACACATCAATTTCTGGATTATGGATATTAGTTCGACTAGATGAGTATCAGTTATATTATCTGGATGTTTAAAACATTTCATTAAGTAACAAACCTCCATTAACTATGATGTATATAGGTGGCAAATAAGCCCACTGAAAGATAGTCAATGTCATTAGTATGAGGGAAATTCGAGGTAAAATTATTACAAAGAGATAGTGGTACATACCTATTAAACTTGAAATCAAATCCACCGCCATTAAGTTGATAACCAACTCATAATGACCCTACATAGAGTTTTCACGACTGTAAATCCCTTTGGGACAACATAGCCTCGCCCTTCTCCTGCCGAGCAGTTGGTGTGTTTGAACCCCTCCCCTGTTGATTAATAGACTAATATGACAGCCTCCCTACAATTGTGTCACATACCTATTAAAACGACTAAAATGGAAGCAGGTAGGAGGAGGGAGGACATCAAAACAACCTGGCAACACCAAGTATTGGTGAGTCTGTGCCACAATCGAATCTCTCATACATTCTGGTGATAATGCAAACAATATAGCCAACTTGGAAAACAGCTGGGCAGTTTCATACGGAGCTAAACATGCACTTACCAGATGACCTAGCGATTCCACTGCTAGCTATTTATGGAAGAAAAGCAAACTCTTATCCTCACGTAAATGTGAGTTGATTTCAAATGTGTTTTGCACATGCAAGGATCCAGGCCCCCAACGTTATCTATTGTGAGATTCTACTTGCGTTGCCTTCTGGAAAAGTCAAAGACTGTAAGGGTCTTCGGAGAGATCCATGACAATCTATCTTTCCAGCCACACTGCTTGTGGATGCTTACCCAAGTAGTTAATAAACAAAAACCTTCATATCAATTAGATGCATCGCTTCAGGATAAGGAAAGGTTAAAGGTTTATACTGTAGCGGATGCTCAGGGTGTAAGGGTTGGACCCCTGTGGGCCAGCATGGAGCCATCGAGAGGTAGGGTGAAACTGTTTGGTGTCTTGCTCGCGGTTCTAGTTATACAACTCTGCGCATTTGTCCAGACTCAGACCTCTACACACACACAAAAGGGTACATTTTATTTATGTTCATGCATTTTAAGATCTCTAACAGGCATTTCTGGTGGCTTCTGACTTTAGAAACTTATTTTTCTCCTTTTGAGGTTAGAGCCCATCGGGTTGCTATCGAGTCATGGATACTCCTGTACAGCTGAATGAGACATTGCCTTGTCCACTGCTGTTGCTGTTGTGAGCCTTGAGCCCATTGTTGCAGCCAGCAGGCCGATGGAGCTCATCGAAATTCTTCCTCTTTTTTGACGACTCTCTTCTTTACAGAGTACTTTCAGTATTCTCCCACAACACCGCAATTGGAAAGCATCAATCTTCAGTCTTCCTTATTTGTTGTTCAGCTCCCACAAGCATAGGAGACAACTGAAAATACCAAGACAGGTCAAGTTAACCGTAGTCTTTCAAGTGACATGTGTGTTCTTTAACATTTTCAAAGAGGTCTTTTGCATTAGAGAATGGCCAGTGTCAAACAGGTTTGACGTTTTGACTGCTGCTTCCACGGGTGTTCATTGTGGATCCAAGTTAACAGAAATCCTTTACAAATGTAATCTTCTCTCTGTTTTTACTAATTTTGTCTGCTATTCCATTTGTGATGATTTTTGTTTTCTTTACATTGAATTGAAATCCATACAGAAGCCTTCAGTTTTAAATCTTCATCAGCAAGGGGATAACATGAGTATAATGCTATTTTTGCAGTACATCATGTTCCAGGAAAGATATATTAAAAAGAAAAAAAACAAAAGACCGAAAGCAGCTGCCATCATTGGCATCTTTTAGCAAGTCCCAAAACTAGAATCAGAAATGCTCAAAAGATGAAGTCACCTTCCAGACAGACCATTATATCAGCTTCCAATCTCAGGGTGCAAGTGTTATAAGTACCTCCAGAGTCAACCCCTAGTTTGTTCTCCAGAGACAAGAATCCAAGTCTTCTTCAAATGCCACAGAGCTGGGCTACAAATCTGTTCTTCTAGGCTGATGCTTTGTCAAGGTGGCACTCAAACTTCCCCAGGACACTCATCCACTCTGCCTACATCACACACTACCTTTCCTTTCGTATATGTAAAATCTAGTCTTCGTTCCTATGATTTTCCTCTGCTATGTGGAGAAAGCCACAGGGTCGGGGGTAATTCAGGATCAGAGTAGGGCCAATCAAGGTGTGCAGTGCCAGGGGTTGGCATGGGGGTGACACAGGTTGGGGAAACAGGACCAGGACAGGTTGGGAGTGAGGGACACAGAACCAGAGTGTTGTGGAGGTTTCTGTCTGAGAGGGTCTGAGCATCATTTCTGAATCTTTCACCAAAGTGTTCACAGTTATTTCATGATATTTCTCCTGCTTTTTGTTAATCATTTTATTGGGGGCTTGTACAACACTTATCGCAGTCCATACATCCATCCATTTCAAAATGCCAAGCAACTACGTTCAGGTCAAGGTGGCTGCCTGGACACCTGTATGACAATATCTCTCTACAACAAACACAGCGAGAAACATCATGAATGAAGAACCAGGTGTCTGGAATCTTGGAAGATAAAATAAAAGCTAAGTGAACTGAATCTTCCACAGCTCAGTTGTTGGGGTGCAAACCTAAGAAGGTGTGTTAGTCTGGGTACTTTGGAGAAACAAATCCACAAAAACTCATAAATAAGAAAGGGTTTTATATAAAGGGTAAGCGTACATCATGAAAACACCCCAACCCAGTGCTGCCCAAGCCCACAAGTCCAACATTAACCCATATGTCCAACACCAATCCACAAAGTCCTCCTCCATCTCACAAAATACATGCAATGATGCTGACTGCAGGAGGAAAGCCGAGGCAGTGAGTGTGTAGACATCTCAGCACTGGCAGGGTCTCCACTAGGCTGCTCCAGCACCCAGGACTGCGTCGGGGTAGGTACATGTGGCTTCTCCTCAGGAATGTCTTGCAGGAAGTGAGCCTTACCAGCTGAAGCAGGGAACTGGATAAGACAGCTGCACCCTGGGCAGACCATCAGAAAGCAAGAGACCCGAGAACTAGAAAGGTGAGGCTCAATGAGCCATTTATCCCTCTGCCCTTCAATTAACCCCACATGCGTTTATTGGCCAGGTTAGCACAATAAACTAACGACCTCAGAAGGGTTGGAATGGGCGGATCTGCCATGCCCAGGAGAAGGGTGGAGCAGGGGCTAAACCAGCCCTGTTGCTTTAGGTGTCCCAAGAACTTGGACGAGGTACAGGCCCACCTGCTAACAAGTGGACAGGGATTACAGAATCCATGTGGGGCATTTTTCTTTTTTGTAGCTTCTAGGCCTCACTACATTTTGTGGGCTGAAAGTGCAGCACCTGGTCACCCCTGGCTCACTCCCTATTGCAGATGGCTGCTGCCTCTGGAAGAGGGTGGACAAGCCAACCATAAAATAAGTGATTTTTCCCCCCTTCCTAAGCACACAGGGCTGTGGAAAAAGGACACCAACTACATGTTCCCCACCCCCTCTGAAACTGAGGAGACGGCACTCCCACAGCGTGTATGAGGCACCAACTCCATATAGCTGCTGGTCTTCAGGACTTGCCCACCCAAACATGGCAAGCTTTTTTTCCCCCTTCCTCTTATTGGATTTTTTTTCTATCATTCCACTTAGGGAGTCACTTCTACACAACCTAGACACTCTCCCACCTCTTACCGCTGCATCCTGCTGTCATGGAGAGAGCAGGCAATCTCAGGCAACACGAAGAATAACGATATAAGCACAAAGAAGTGACCAGTACACAGGTCCAAAGGAATTTCCTAAAGATGACAAAGCTCTGGAACTACCAGAAAAAGAATTCAGAAGAATGATGTTCGGGTACTTTCCACAGATGGAAGGAAAAGATCAAGAGAGGGACAGAAAAGCTAGAAACCTTAGAACAACATCAGAAACAAACCCTGGAAATCAACTAGATAAATGTGAAGATAACGGAATTGTTGTCATTCGTGCCCATGAGTGTGTTCTGACTCATCGAGACCCTGGGTGAACAGCAGGAGGAAGCACGCCCTTGTCTTCCTCCGTCCTTACAACTGTTCCTTGAGCTCATTGCTGCAGCCACTGGCTCAAACCATCTTGTGCAGGGCCTTCCTCTTTTTCGCTGTCCCTCTACTTTACCAAGCATGATGTCCTTCTCCAGCGACTGGTCTCTCCTGAACACATGTCCAAAGTACATGAAATGAATACTCACCGTCCTTGCCTCTAAGAAGCATTCTGGCTGTACTTCTTCCAAGACAGATCTGTTTTTTCTTCGAAAGTCCATGGTTCTTTCAATATTTTTGGCCAGCACTGTAATTCAAGTGCATCATTTCTTCTTCTGTATTTCTTTTCCAGAATCCAACCTTCCCATGCTTATGAGTCAATTTAAAATACCATGGCTTGGGTCAGGTGAAGCTTAGTCCTTCAAGGAACACCCGTGCTTTTCAAGATCTTCTGCAGCAGATTTACCCAATGCAATAGATTGCTTGATCTCCTACTTACTGCTTCCATGAGCATTGGTTCTGAATTCAAGCAAGATGAAGTCCTTGGCAACTTCAATATTTTCTCTGTTTATAATGAGCTTACTTCGTAGTCCAGTTGTGAGGACTTTTTTTTTTTTTAACTTTGGATTGTCATTCATACTGAAGACGGCAATTCTTGATCTTCGTCAGCATGTGCTCCAGGTCCTCCTCACTTTCAGCAAGGAAGGGTGTGCCATCTGCATATCAAAGATTGATAATAAGCCTTTCTCCAATCCCGATCCTGCATTCTTCTTCATATAATCCAGCTTCTCTAATTATTTGCTTAAAATACAGAGTATATTGGATAAATATGGTGGGAGGATACAGCGCTGATGCACACCTTCCCTGATTTTAAACCAAGCAGTATTCCCTTGTTCTGTATTCCCACAACTCCCTCGTGATCCATGTACAAACTCTGCCTGAGCACAACCAACTGTGCTGGAATTCTCATTCTGCTCGAGGCCATCCATAGCGTGTTATGTTCCACAGTCAAATGCCTTTGCATAGTCAATAGAACACAAGTAAGCATCTTTCTGGCTTTCTCAGTGGAGTGGTTACATAATTTCATGTCAACTTGAAGTGTAGAGGTGGAGGCTAGCCTGTCAATCAGCCTGATGGTGCCTCCTTGTGGGTGTGATCTCCTCCAAAGGAGAGTTCTGGGAACCTCCCCATCTCTCTTTGCCTACACCTTCCAGATGAGGACCCATGCAGAGACCTGGCCCAGCCCTGTGATATTTCCACCGTCATTGGATCCACAAGACCTTGCACCCAGTGGCCTGTGACCTTTGTGCATTCTGCATTATTGCATGTGACTGCTTGAGTCTGAAGAGGGATTCATGAACTAGTATCAGACTTACGGACTAGTATCGGACTTATGGACTTGATCTGGACTGGGCTGGGATGTTTTCTTGATATAAAGCTCTCTTACCCATTAATGTGCAAGAAAAATAAGATAAATAACGAGAGAATTCTGAGAGCAATTCTCGAAAAAGAATACACTTACCTACAAAGGAAATCCAATTTCCAGAAAAAACTATGCAGGCAAGAAGACAATAGAATGACATATATAAAATCCTGAAGAAAATAACAACAACAACAAAACTCTATCAATTAAGAATCCTACATTCACAAATATTATCTCTCAAATATGATAGTGAAATGAGGATATACAAAGAATAATTTGTAAAATAAGACCAGTTTTACATAAATCACTAAGGGAAGTCCTTTAGAAGAAAGAATTAACAATTAACAGCAGACATAAAACTGAGAAGAACAAACAAGACACCACCACTCAGAAATCAAACCACTTAAAACACTATTTGAAATAAAAAAAACTTCAAGATTGAAAATAGGGATCCAGAGATATAAATCAACACTGTAGACCAATACAAAGGAAAGAGAAGGGAAAGTGCAGATATAAAATATTTGAACCAGAAGTCAGTAGTTCACAAGAGAGAGCAGAATATTTTAATCATGGGCAGAAAATAATTAACCAATAACCTCCACCAAAAAAAAAAAAAAGAGGGGGAAAAACTCCTCAAAATAAAAAGGAAATCACACAAAAAAACCACCAAAGGAAATAAGAACAAGAACATCCACAAGGAAAAGGAACTCAACACAGAAACATAGCAAGAACAAAGAAATAAGTAACATCACAAAAAAAGCAAAAATACAGCATATCAATAATCACACTAAACATAAGTGCATTAAATGCACCAGTCAAGGTACAGAGAGTACCAAATTGGGTAAGAAAATAAGACCCATCATTATACTGCTTACAAGAAAAACAATGAATGAACTAAAAAATTCAAAGATGTGAACAAATATATCCAGTTTATGGCAATAAAAAAGTAGGAGTGGCAATATTAATCTTTGATAAAATAGACTTCAAGGAAAATTTATGCTGAGAGTTAAAGAAGGGTGTTGCATACTGATAAGAGGGACAATACAAAAAGAAGACAACCTGAGAGTAAACATATGCACTCAATGAAAGACCCTCAAAATACATTCATAAAACTTACAGAACTGGAGATAGAATAGACAATACAACAATAATAGCAGATTTCACTGTGCTATTCTTGAGGAATGAAACATCATGATGAGAGAAACTCAATAAAGACCCATAAGAACTGAACAACACTTGACCTCCTACACATACATATACAAAACACGTCATCCAACAAAATTATAGTATACATTTTTCCACTACACATGGAACATTCTCTAGAATAGACCGTATTTACGCCACAAAGATAGCCTAATAAATTTTAAAACAGGGGTATATTAGAATCCATGTTCTCAGACCACAGAGCTATAAAATTAGAAATCGACAAAAGCAGGAGCAAGAGGGGAATCAAGTACATGGAAACCCAAAACCATCATTCTTAAGAACAACCGAGTGATTGAAGAAAGAAGGGATGAAAGTTAAAAGTTCCTCGAAACAAATGAAAAACAAAAAACAGCATAAAAACCCTTTGGGAGACAGCAAAGGTAGTACTCAGAGGACAATTTATAGTAATAAATTAGTACAGGAAAGAAGAGAGCACATCAAATTAAAGACTGTGTTAGTCCGGGTAGACTAGAGAAACAAATGCAAAGGCACTCGTAGATGTCTAAGAAAGAGCTTTGTATCAAAGAGTAAGTTGAAATCAAGAAAATATCCCAGTCCAGATCAAGCCTAGAAGTCTGACATTAGCCCATTAAGTCTAGTACTAGTCCATAAATCCCTCTTCAGACTCACACAGCCACGTGCAATGATGCAGAACACAGGAAGATCACAGGTCCATCAGTGGAAAGTCTTGTGAATCCATGGAAGCATCACAGGGCTGGTTCAGGCTCCGCTGCATGCTCTCACACGTCTCAGCATGGCTCCACATGGCTTGTCATAGGAAGAAGAAAGCAGAGCGAAAGTGTGTAGCCTGCCTCCAGGGAGCAAGAGAGGAAGTTCCTAGAATCCTCAGGAGAAGGTCACAAGGAGACATCATCAGGCTATGACCTGATTGACAGGCTAGACTCCACCCCCACACTTAGTTATCAGGTTGACATGAAATTATCCAGTTACCACAAAGACCTTCACCCAACATTTTCAATAATTAGAACATTAGCCATAAGATAAACCTTCGGTTATCAGAAGAAAAGAAGTAAAGATTGAAGCATAAGTAAATGGAAAATAGAAAATGGAAATCAATAGAAAAAAAACCAAAAAAGACAAAAAGTTGGTTTGTTGACAGGCTTAACAAAATTGAAAAACCACTGGCAAACTTAATGAAGGAAAATAAAAAAGGGGACATGAACAATAATAAAAATAAAAAGGGTGATATTACAACAGAACCATTGAAATAAAAAAGAATACAATATTATGAAAGATTGTACACCAAGATCTTTGAAAAGGTAGATGAAATAGATAAATCTTTAGTAACATGCTACCTAGCTAAATTAGCACAGACTGATGTTGAAAAACTTAACATATTCATAACAAAAGAAGAAACAGATCAAATCATTTAAAAATTTTTGACCAAAAAATAAAAAAAGTCTAAGGCCGGACAGCTTCACTGGAAATTCTACCAAACCTTCGGAGAAGAGGTGTCGCCAGTTCTGCATAAACTTCCAGCATATATAAAAGGATGCCAAACTCCTGAACTCATTTTATGAAGTGAGTATAATCTGATACACAAACGTGGCAAAGATATTATCTGTATAAAAGTTACAGACTAATGTCTCTTACAGATGCAGATACAAAAATTCTCAACAAATGTCTGGCCAATACCCTCCAAAATACATCATTATCAGGTGGGATTCATACCTGGTATGCAAGCATGTGCAACATTAGAAAAAGAAACCATAAAAAAATGAACAAAAGCCATAAACAGTTTGACAAAGAATACTGCTAGGTGGTCAACAACAGTGTGAAAACTGTTCACAATGACTAGCCGTCTGAGAGCTATAAATCCACACAACCGTGATATACCACTTTACACTGGCATCGACCGCAAAGTTCAATAAAACCAAATCTAACAATTGCTAGAGAAAGCCTGGAGAGATTGGCATAGTCACACGCTGCAAGTAGAACTGTAAAAAAATGTGCGGCCACTGTGGAAAGTGACATGACATTACCTCAAACAAACGGACAACTTTTAAGCAATAAAAGCCATAACACGAACAGAAAGATGTATGTCCGTGTTCATTACAACACTGTTTGTAATAGCAAGGAGATTGGAAAAAACAAACAAAAACAACAACCCTAAATATCCATCAGTAGAAGACTCGCTAGAGAAACTTTGGTACATATATAGAATGGAATACTATGCAGTGCTAAAGAATGACAATGAAATGGAAAGCCCTTCAATGCCATGGATCAGCCTAGATTGCATATCTCAGTATATCAAATTAGTCGTTCATAAAAAGGATATGTATTGTATGAGGCCACTGCTCTAAAATAAAAATCAAGGCAAAGATCTCTTTACCAAAAGACAGAGACTTCAGTGGTTACCAAAAGGGGGTGATAAAGGAAGAACAACGAAGCAGAGGGTAGACCGGCCGTAACCTGAGCGAACAGGAATCTATTGTTACACAAGAAGGAGAAGGGTAATCCAAGGAGACTCAGGATGCCCTATTGGGGAGGTGGGGAGGGTCAGTAGGTTAAGCTATTGGATACAAAATTGACTATCTGGATTGTAAATCCCCACCGAAGCACAATGATATTTAAAAATTATAACTTAGAAAAAGAGCAAAGCAACCCCAAAGTATTTCTCAGCCGCAGGCACAGGAAATGCAAAATCCCCTGTGAAACTGGTAACGCACAGAGCTCATGGTCTGAGGACTCCTAAAGAGCCACGTGGGCAGTCATCACCCCTTATAGCCCCGTATTTTGATCTGCTAGTGGACTTTGTTATGTCATGTGTTTGTTTTTAAAAGTCTATTGTGGTAAATATATATATATAATGTATATATATAACATAATCATCTCAAAAATTTCTATTTGTACAATTCATTAGCATGGTTATGTTCTTCAAGTTGTGCATTTTCAATCTTTTTTATAATCTTTCCACCATTAAAATAAACTCAATGCCTCTATACAAAACCTCCTCTTTGCCCACTCCCTCCCATCTTTGTAAGCACTAAGAATCTTTGTTTTCTATAGTTTACTTCATCTAAGTGAGATCATGGAGTGTTTGTCCTGTTGTGACGGCTGATTTCACTCAGCCACATTGCGGTGTGCATCAGACCTGCATTTTTCTTTATGGGTAAGTCGTGGTCCATGGTGTGCACACACCACAGTTTGTTTATACCTTCATCGGCGGATGGACATTGCACTTGTTTCCACTTGTTGGTTATTGTAAAAAAAGTTGCAATGGATGCTGATGTCTAATTTCTTCTAGGTATATGCATTTAATTGGGATAGCTGGGTCACATGGTCATTTCATATTCAACTCTTCGAGGAACTGCCAACCTGTTTTCCATGGCGGGTGTGCCCTTGTACATCCCTACCTGCCAGGGTGAGGGTCCCTACTTTGCCACAACCTCGCCAACACGGAAATGGTGTGTTCATTTTAATCAGCAGGGATCCTTAAAGTGATGGTAGTGTTCCTTAACTGAAACCAGCAAAATCAAGACAAAGATCTCCTTGCCAAAAGACAAAGACTTATCAAAAGACCTTACCTGGACTTGGGGTGCTAAACAAGCACAAGAGAGATGAATAAAAAGAAAGTTAAACCTCATGGTCATCATCGTGAAATTTCAGATAACAAGCCCATCAAGGAAGATAGGGGAAAACAGGCTATTCAAGAGTTACAGGTGGGTGCTGCAGGCACGTGAATGTTAACTTCAATGTGCTGGGAAGCAAATAAACATTCAAAAAAGTCGTGTCGCAAAAAGGCAAACAACACAATTTAAAAATGGACCAAAAGTATGAACAGATATTATCACCTAAGATGATAATCAAATAGCCAAAGTTTATCAAAAGCTCAAAAGAGTCATTAGCCTTTAGAAATATGCAAATGCAGTCCAAACCCATTTGTCGGCCACTGGACATCCCTGTAGAGAAGGGTCTCGGGGAGGAGATCAGCCAGTCAGGGTGCGATGTAGCAACGATGAAACATACAACTCTCCTCTAGTTCCTAAATGCTTCCTCCTTCCCCACTATCATGATCCCAATTCTACCTTGCAAGTCTGGCTAGACGAGAGGAAGTACACTGGTACAGATAGGAACTGCAAACACAGGGAATGCAGGGCAGATGATCCCTTCAGGGCCAGGGGTGTGAATGGCGATACTGGGAGGGCAGAGGGAGGGTGGGGTAGAAAGGGGGAACCAGCTACAAGAATCTACATGTGACCTTCTCCCTGGGGGATGGACAATAGGAAAGTGGGTGAAGGGAGACGTTGGGCAGGGCAAGATATGACAAAATAATAATTTATAAATTATCAAGGGTTCAAGAGGGAGGGAAAGCGGGGAGGGAGGGGAAAAATAAGCAGCTGGTGCCAGGGCTTAAGTGGAGAGCAAATGTTTTGAGAATGATGAGGGCAATGAATATACAGATGTGTTTTACACAATTGATGTATGTATGGATTGTGATAAGAGTTGTATGAGCCCCTAATAAAACGATTTAAAAAACAAACATAACAAAACAAAATGTACCAACTTCTAGCAGGAAGCGTGGGGGAAAGACATTTGGGACTTGGGGTGCAGCCACGATATCTTCAATTTGAAACCAGAAACACAACTCACACAAGAACACATCTATCACTGGAGTCCATCGCAATTAAAAACGTTTACTGAGGAGATAAAATAAGCCACGAACGGGGAGAAAATCTTTGCAAAGTACATACTTGATCTAAGATAAACCCCCAAATGAAACCCAGTCGGCACACAACCCTCTTGAATATGTTCAAACCACTGAATTGTGTGATGCGTGCATTATATGTCAATAAACTGTTAAAATTAAATCTCAAAAAAAGATGCAAATGAAAACTGCAATGGTTTTCCCTATTAGGATGGCCATGATTGAAAACAATTATGCATGTCTTGTTCATACCGTATCATAGAGGACAACAAAACCCTTTGAATCTATCACTAGTGCTTCTGGAAGATGGGCTTCAAAAAATAAGAGCTGCTGGTTGAACGCTTCCCTCTGCTCTTCCTCGAATGGAAGGGATGTAAGATGATCAGAAACACCCAAATGGCATCGCTGAGGAAAGGTAACTAATCTTAGCTGGGTCAGCTGCACATCACCTCAGGGCCCACAGACGTACACAGAGCACTGCATCATTTCAAGTGCAGACCCAGAAGAGCATTTTTAAAGTATAACTTAGCTTATTTGTTGTTATTGAGAAGATACGGAGCAAAATATACACAAATTTAATAATTTCTATAATTCTCCAATGTACAATTCAGCGCCGTTGGTTACATTCTTCATGTTTTCAAAGTAGCGACCACTCTTGCTCTTTTTCAGAATCGTTCCTCCCCCATTAACATAAATTCACTGCCCTCTAAGATTTCCATCTTATGCTTTGAGTTACTTTGGGCAACTAGATGCCAATAGATAGGCCTCAAAGAGCACCATGCAAATATACCGTTAGCTTAAGCAAAACTATTGTTCAGTCCTAAGAAAAGCTAGGGGGTATTTGGGGCTTACGGTTTAAAGATAATCTCCGTGTAATCGTTTCAAGGATTCATCCAGCATCTGTGCATCCAGAAAGCCTGGGGTCAATGAAAACGTGCAGTTCTGTTCTATGTGATTTCCCTTTGGATCAAGACTCTTGAGGATCTTTCATCAAAACGTTCCATCAATAATGGTTGACAGGCACCGTCCAGTTCTTCTGGTCTCCTGGTAAACGAGGCAGTTTTCACAGAAGCCGCACATTGCATTTCTCTGTCCTGTTCCGTAGACTCTTTTCTCCTCTCCTGCTTCAGGCATATAGAGACGCATCGTTGTACCTTGGACGGCTGCTTGCAAGCCTTAACGACACCAGGCACTACGCAAAGAAACAGGAGATGGAAGCCTGAAACACGGTTTAATCCAATCAACTGGAATATCCCGTGAAACCATGATCTTAAACCTCCAAATGGAGAAACCAAATCCAAGAGAGATTTGCTTGTGCATAAGACACTGGATGGAGTCCCCAGGGGTCGTGGGGAGAAGAAAGGGAAAGAGGGTGTTTGAAGCACACTGGGCTTCAGTTTGCTGTGATAGAAAAATTGCATTGATTGCAATTTTGCAAAAATTACAGCCGATTGATGCAATTGTTGCCAATAAGTTGCATTCTAGTACAATTTTTAAAGATAATAAGTTCAGCTCCTTTCAATCCAGCAAAAATGCACACGGGCCTTTTGATGATGAGCTCTCTGTGCTGTTTATGCAGATCGTGCTCAATGCATCAAACCGGGCTCTCAGGGGCTTTAGGGATCCATCGAGCAGCGAGACTAGATGTCTCAGTAAGTTCCAGGACTCAGCATCAGGCAGCATGAAGAAGTGCCAAGATCATTGGACCAAGTATTGTGACTCATATCTATGCTGGCCATCATGTTTCATCTCTGCAGGCTTGATAAACTGTCAGCTTTTGTGGGGAAACACCCAGGTCAAACCCAGTTCTTCAGTTATTAGAACTAAGCCCTAGCCACTGGGATAAACTGAAATACAAAAGGCGCAAGCTGGTCACATTTGGTTTTTATTATGCTGGTTTAGTTTTGTTTTAGAAAGGCAACGAAAGGAGTCTTGCTCAATCCAGGGCTTTGAGAACCAGTATCCATTGCTTGCAAAACTGAAGAGGCAAGATTTCTGGCCTAGAGGCTCAAAATGCAGTGTGGGCAGTCGTGAGTACATCCACCACGGTGACCAACATGTATGCCCTGCGTGCTAAGTCTTGTGAGAGGAATGAACAAATGGCAAATGAGTGAGAACCTCCCATCTGAATGAGTGTTGGCCTTCAGAACAGGGGCCTAAGTTATCTTGGCCTGTGGAATGTAAAGCCTCCAGGGAAGAATCCCAGCCGAAGATCTGTTCCCAGGCCGGTGGGAGCGGTACTTTAGGAAAAGAGCCAGGGCCGTGGAGATGTTTGTGAAGATGGCACTGCAGCGGCCTCTGTGTATCGTCTCAGAGCACTGTGACTCAACCAGGCAGCGTCTTCTGGCTAGACCCTGAGTAATACTTGGCCATTTCCCCAAATCAATTTTTTTGGCATCTGTTATAGATATTCCAAAGAATGTGCAACATTCTGCTCTGGACAGGGCTCTGAGCTGGCAATGCAATGGCGAGAGGAGCAGAGCACGGACAGAGGCAGCGAAACTCAGGAGCTCAATGATAAACTCACTCAGCCCAGGCAAACAGAGGTGTGTGCAGCAGCAGAGGCCCGGAGAATGGCACCTCCCCTTGCGCCTCGTTTTCAGGGAAGGCGTCTTCTAAGAGATCAATTCATGGTCTGATTTGGAAAGAGGGTGTCGGGAAGAGGCAGTGGAGGAGACAGATGTGCTGGGAGATGTTGCTCACAGGTCTGCTCCCAGCCTGGGTCAGGACAGAAAGGGAAAGACGCAGCCCTTGCAGCCTGCACGACGTGGGGAATGCAAACGTCCTTTAAACGGATACGTGTGGTTTTATTTTGTTTCTGGTGGGGGGTAGGAAGAGTTTTGAAAATCAGCTAAAGGGACTTGGAGTTATACAGCTATGAAACAAGGGGCTGCGGTGGGTGTGAATTCAGATCGTTCTGAGGGTAACAACAATACACCAAAAGCAAACTCAGTGCCATCAACTCAATTCTGACCCACAGTGATCCTACAGGACAAGGTAGAACTATCGCTATGGGTTTCCAAGACTGCAGCTCTTTATGGCAGTAGAAAGCCCCATCTCTGGGAGTACCTAAAGAGCTATCGTCTAGTTTACTTACTGGCTCTTTCAAACAGTTTTAAGAGGGCTATCCGATAGTGTCCCTGTTCTACAGATATGACACAGAAGGCCACGCAGCTTCTAAGTGGTGGGGCTGGGTACAAATCTAGCAGCGTGGCCCCAGTTCCTGGTCTTTGTCCAATGTGTGCCCCCCTCTCTGTGCCAAGGTCTGATGTTTCAGCAGGAGGGAATGAGGAAGAGCCCTTGAGGACACGGATACTGAATGGGTAAGCATGTACGTACGCAGACTCAGTTGTTGCTGAGTCAACTCGGACTCACTCGATCCTCTATGTTCCCATGAGGGTACATAAGGGATACAGCACAGCTACCTTTTCTGCAAAGGCGCAGATGGTAAATACTTTAGACTTCACAGGCTAGAGGGGAAAAAATTAAAGATAGATTATCTCTGCGGCAGCTACGCAATCCTGTCTGTACGGCACTAAAACAGGCATAGATGATTTGGGCCCGGGGACTGTGGTGCCAGTAAAGTTAAAGGTAATTCCCAGTCACAACCACGGGACTTACGTATAACCTTGTAGTGGTGAAGCAAGCCCTGTAAACCTGTTATTTTTAAAATGTGAGGTACGTGCTGTGGTTCATCATAACAGATGGGAAATATGAAAGCACTAGAACAAATTTAAAATGAATAAAAAGGGGGATCAACTGATCAGGCATTACATTTTAACCTAAACACATCTTCCATACTTGAGTTTACAATACACTCTCCGATAGCAAGCCTGTTCACATCCCTTGAACTATGGTCAGATGGGATTAATCAGAGGCGTAATACAGGTAGGGATCTTACAAAGGAGTGATGGGATCTCACTGCCCTCCATAGCCTTCTGCAACGTGAGTGCTCACAATTTAAGTTCTGCTATTATTCCCTCCTTCAGATATGGCTTTTAATACTTATCATCCTTGGATCACACAGGCTGGGGTGCTTCTTCCATGTGGGCTTAGTTGATGCCTCACGCAAATTGTTGGGGCCTTACAACTCGAGATGCCATCCTTTTTGATAGCCCAGCACCATTTGTTTTCTTCACCACATAGATCTGGTGCATTCGCACCTATATCTTCAGTAACCTCTTCACCACATAGATTTGGTGCATTCGCACCTATATCTTCAGTGACCTCTTCACCATATAGATCTGGTGCATTAGCACCTATATCTTCAGTGACCTCTTCATGAGGGTAAGCATTGAGCACGGCCATGTCTTAAGAACTAATTTTTCTTTTATTGGGGCTAGAATGAAGTGTTAGCCCCCAATCCATTCATATATCTAGGCTTTATACACATTTCTGTTTCACTTTAGAGGTCTCCCTATCATTTTATAGTAGAGATTATCAGTCATGCCCTGGGGGATAAATTATTTCTATTGACAGTGTATTAATTTATCCAATGGTATAGAAGTTAGCATATTGTTGAGAAAAGAAAGTTATATGAATATAGACTAGCTCCAAAGCATAATCCATGAATTGTTAATTTGTAGAGACTGAACTCTTAACTGATTAAGCACTGTTTATATTGACTGGGGGCGTCGAGGTAGCAGGTTAGTGATAGGGGAACGTTTCCAGTAACATTCATTCACAACTATGGCTATCAGATTAATTCACATCACAGTAAAGCCAGGCGGGCCTGACAATAATAAATATATGGTGATCCTGGGCCACCTATTATTGAGCACCCACAAAACAGGGGATTTCAACCAAACAAGGCTATACAAATTCTATAGCCTCGGGGTGGATTTATCTGTTTCTCTCCACACCAGAAAGTTTCAAAATTAAGCCCCAGGGCTGCAGGTCAGGGAGGTAAATCCCAGTTCATTTAGTGGGATTTCCAGATACGGTTCTTCTGGTGTGGCCTATGAAGGATGTTGTGTTCCTTGAAAGGGCAGAGTGTAAGGTCACAGTAGTTTAGAGTACATGGCCTGAGTCACCAAGTTCTGGATAGAAACTAGGTTAAAATGTTCTAATTACTTGTACATATATTGCCATCATCATTTCCAAAAGCATTTTCTACTTGAGCCTTTGGTATCATTAATGTATGAAATGTTATAAGAGCCCCCAGTAAAGTGACCTAAAATATATATCTAATTAGGAAAATAGTACCAGGCTTATTTATCCCCTTGGATTCTATATAAGTATTGTCAAGCGTTTTTCCCCAGGGGAAGTTGCTCCTCCTCATTTATCGCCCAGCAGAAGTACAAATGCCTCTTCTGAAACGTAGATGCCACCCTCCTCCCATTCTGACTCGACTTTCCTGTAATGGCCCCCAATCATTCTTGTCGGAGTCTCTGCTGATTTGGCTTGACCTTCTCACAATGTTATATGTCAGCAATAAATGGCCGCCTCCTTTCCCCCCTTCTTGAAGGAATGACCCATGCTGAGGCACGGTCTCCTCCTTCGAAGTGTTTTTTCAGATGTGCACATAAGGGGGTGACGTAGGATTCATGGACTCTAGGCAGGCTCTCTAGCTCTTTGTTTGGGAGGCTGGATTAGAAGTTTATGTGACCTGACAGCAGACGCCTGCCTAGGTCTTGGTGTCTTTCCTTACAGTCGTGGGCTTACGTAGTATGGACCTTTTGTGAATGATTCACTGCACTCAACATAAGAGTTTCTAGGCCCTTCCATTAGATGAGATATTTCATGCTGCCATCACTGTTTTTTAGGGACGTATGGTATCACACTGTGTGTATGCACCATCGTTTGGTAATCCATTCTTCTATTGTTGAGCACTTGGATGTTTCCCGTGCTGCAATAAACATGGAAGACCATTCATTGTCTATTTTTAATTTGGGGTATATGCCCAATAGCAGTATTGCTAGGCCGTATTGGATTTCCATCCCCAGTTGTTCTAGGTAGCTCTATGCTGCTTTCAATAGTGGTTGTATTTGCTTAGAGATCCACCAATAGTGTATACGAGTTCCAGTTTCTCCACCTCCTCTCCAGAATTTGTTGTTTTCTGCTATCATTGTGGGAGCAAGGTGGTACTTATCATAGTTTTAATTTACATCTCCTGGATGGCTAGTGATCTTGAGCATTTGTCACATGCTTGTCAGCCATGTGAGTGGCATTTTTTTTGGAACTGTTTGTTCATGTCTTTCGTCCATTCTTCAATGAAGTCATTTGTCATCTTATTGAGGTGTTGTAGAGTTCTGTAGCTTTTGGTAATTCTACTTTTGTCTGTTGTATCATTGTTAAATTTTTTTTCCCAATCTGGGGGTTTTTGTTTTACTCTTTGGATAAAGTCTTTTGATATGCATAAGTGATTTAATTTTTGTAGGTCACAGTCATCTATTTTGTCTTCCACTGTATGTACTTCCTTTTTTATACATTGTAGTCTATATATGCTCTGCAATAGGACCCTTAAGTTTGCCCCAATTTTCTCATTAATGATCCTCATAGCCCTGGAGTTTACATTTAGGCCTTTAATCCATCTTGAGTTTGTATTTGTGCATGGGGAAAGATATGGGTTTTGTTTAATTCTTCTGTATATGGATATCCATTCTTTTCCAACACCATTTGCTGAAGAGGCTCTCTATCTCATAAGATAATTTTGGTCCTTTGTCAAAGATCAGTTGCCTACAGGTGGATGCATTTACTTCTGGGTTTTCTGTTCTGTCCCATCAGTCTGTCTGTCTATCATTGTACAGTAGCAGGTTGTTTTGGCTATCATGCCTGTGTAGTAGGGTTTTAGGGCAGGTAGTGAAAGACCTGATTCTTCTTTCTAAGAAGTTCTTTGCTTACCCTTGGTCTCTTCCCTCTCCAGATGAAATTGCGAATTCGTTTTTCCATTTCTTTTCTTTTTTTTTCCTCTCTCAGTATCTGACAAAGTAGGTTTTAATACAAAATCTGTTAGGATATAAAAGCATATATTACATTGTGACAAAATGGTCAATTTATCAAGAAGATGTAGCAATCATAAACACATATGCACTCAACAACAGAGCACAGATTTATAAAGCAAACACTGATCAGTTGACGGGAGAAATTGATTCCACTGTAACAATACTTATCGATGTCAATACACTACTTTCAGCATGAGAACATCTAGGAAGGGCAACCAGGAACCAGGAGCAAGATCTAGCTCACATCACTGGCAATGTTTGCACTGTTCTTCATCCTCTACTGAGTCCAGCTTGATTCTCTGGCAGCTCCTTGTTAATAGATTGCTGTGAGTTGGGAGCAAGATTGCATCCTTGTTAATTTTCGTCCACCATGTGGAAGTATCAATTTGGCTGAAGCCATTTTTATCACTGTATGCTTCAAGTTTCCCAATGTTCAAACAAGTGTGGGGATTATTAATTACTAGTTGGATTATACTTGGGCTTGAATTGACCCTTCAGTTTTTTTTAATCACTGTATGCTTGATAAATGGCAATCATCTGGAAAGTAGATGTTAAGATAATGGAATTACAGATTTTTTTTATATGCGCACTGTATCTTAGGGGTTTTGTGACCGGCTCTGTGATTCTATTGAAAGTATCATGGATTGCTAGATGAGGAAACAAATCTATCTTTGAAGCAGAGTCAGAATGCTCCCTAGATGCAAGGATGGTGAGATGCGTCTCATGTACTTTGGACATGTTATCAGACCCCCTGTAGCTTGGTGAAATAGAGGAGCAATGAAAAAGAATACGACCCTTTACAAGACAGACACAGTAGCTGCAACAACACACTCAAACATAATCACAATTGTGAGTGGGGAGGGACTAGAGGCTGTTCTAGTCTGTTGTGAACCTGGCTGCGTTGAGTCAAACGGAATCAGTGGCATGTAAAAACATGTATATGTTACCTAGCCCTTGGTAACTGAGAGGAATTACTGAAACCAGAATGAAGGCTGCACATGGTAGTGGGACAGGAGGAAAGCGTAAGGAAATACAGGAAAGAAGTAGGAGGCAAAGGGCATACAGAGAAGCCTAAACACAGACATGTATGTATGTAAATATATTTATGATTATGGGGGATATAGACCTATGTGCAAATATTTATAGGTTTAGTAGTAGAGTAGCAGGTGGACATTGGACCTCCTTGCATGCATTCTCTTAATACAAAAGCACCTTGCTCAGCTAAATGGTCATTTCATGATACCCACCTTCCCGACATGATCACCGAAGACAGACGTGTGCATAAGCAAACATGGTGAAGAAAGCTGATGGTGCCCGACTATCAAAAGATATAGCACCTCGGGTCTTAAAGGCTTGAATACAAACAAGCAACCATCTAGCTTGGAAGCAACAAAGTCCACAAAGGAGAAGCACACAAGCATGTGTGAACACGAGGTATTGAAGGGATCAGGCAGCAGACACCAAAGAACAAAAACCATCATTGTGTGATCACCTTCCTCACATAAACGCTGACGATGAATGTGTGCATAAGTAAGTGTGGTGAAGAAGGGTGATGGTACCCAGCTATCAAGAGATATAGCGTCTGGGGTCTTAAAGGCTTGAAAGTAAACAAGTGGCCACCTAGCCCAGAAACAACAAAGCCCACATGGAAGCAGCACACCAACATGTGTGATCATGAAGGGCCGAGGGGACCAGGTTTCAAGCACCAAAGGCGGGGGTGGGGGAGGAATCATATCATCATGAATGAGGGGAGTGCGCGATGGGGATCCAATGCCCACCTGTAGACAACTGGACATCCCTTGCAGAGGGGTAGTGGGAGGAGATAAGTCACTCAGGGTTCAATGTAGCAATAATGAAACTCACAACCTTCCTCTAGTTCTTAAACACTTCCTGCCCCCAACTATCATGATCCCAATTCTACCTTGCAAACCTGGTTAGATCAGAGTATGCACAGCAGTACAGATGGGAGCTGGAAACACAGGGAATCCAGGACATATGAATTCCTCAGGACCAGCGGTAATAGTGGCGATACTGGGAGGAAAGGAGGGGGGCTAGAAAAGGGGGAACTGATCACAAGGATCTGCATATAACCTCCTCCTTGGGGGGTGGACAACAGAAAAGTGGATGAAGGGAGATGCCAGGCAGTGTAAGATAAGATAAATAATCATTCATAAATTATTAATGGTTCATGAGGGAGAGGGGAGCAGAGAGGGAGGGGCAGGGGAAAAAGGAAAATGAGGAGCTGATTCCAGGAACCCAAGCGGAAAGCGAATTTTGAGAATGATGAGAGTAACGAATGTATAAGTGGGCTTTACACAATTGATATATGTATGGATTGTGATAAGAGTTGTATGAGCCCCAATAAAATGATTTAAAAAAACACAAAAAAAGTGTATATGTTATTTCATTTCTTTAAAGAATATTTTTAGGATTTAGATTGGAATTTCATCATATGATTAGATTGCTCTAGGTACTTTCAACATTTTTCAGAAATAAATTCTCCCTATCTATGAGCATCAGACATTTTTCCATTTATGTAGGTCTATTTTGGCTTCTTGTAATAGTCTTCTGTAGTTTCCTTTGTACAGGGCTTGTTTCTTGGTTAGGTTTTTCCTAAGTATTTCATCTTTTGTGCAGTTATTATGAATAGTATTGTTTTCTTACTATCTTTTCCAGAGTTCCCTTCACTGGTATACAGGAATCCAGTGGATTTCTGATTGTTAGTCTCAGGCCCTGCTACATTGCCAAACCCCTTGATTGTTTCCAGTAGTCTTTAAGTGCAGCCTTTTGGCTTCTCTCGATATAGAATGCTATCATCTGCAAATAGCTAGAGTTTCACTTCTATTTGAATCCCCTTGACATCTTTTTGGTACCTGATGGTTCTGGCTAAGACATCCAGTACCCTGTTTTCAGGGAACATATTTATTTTTCCTCATTGAGCATGATATTGGCTGTTGGCTTTTTATATATGGTCTTTATTATGTTGAGGGATCTTCCTTCTATTCCAATTTTATTGAACATTGTTTTTTATTAATCAAAAATGAGTGTTAGTGTCAAATGCCCTGTCTACATCTATTGATATTACCATGTGGATTTGTTCTTTGCCTTGTTTATGTGGTGAGTTACATTGATTGCTTTAAAAATGTAGAACCATCTGTCATCCCTTGTGTGAATCTCACTTAGTCAGTGATTTTGTTATTGTTGTTGATAATTTGTTGGAGTCTACTGGCCAATATTTTTAATGAAAATTTTGAGCTTATGAGGGAGCTTGGTCTGTAGTTATCTACCTCAGTGGGAGCTTTGCCTGGTCTTGGAATCAGGGTCATTGCTTCATAAATGTATTTGTTGTCATTTTCTATATTCTGGATAAGTTTGTGATTTATTGGTGACAAGTCTTCTCTAAATACTTGTCAGAATTACCCTTTGGAGCCATCTTGTCTTGGGCTTTTCTTGGTTGAGCGTTTCTTTTCTTTTTTTTTTAATTAAAAAATCATTTTATTGGGGACTCTTACAACTCTTGTTACAATTCATACATTGATTGAATCAGGCATGTTTGCACGCCTTCATTCTTTTCTGGACATTTGCTTTCTGTTGAGCCTTTGGTATCAGCTCTTCTTTTGTCCCCCTTCACCACTACCCTCATAACCCCTTGATATATCATAGATGATAAATTATTATTATTTCATATCTCACACTGACTGCTTTCTCCCTTCCCCCATGTTTTCTGTTGTTCTTCCCCCCTGGAGAAGGGTGAATGGTTATGTGTCGATCATTGCAATTGGCTACCCCTTTCTCCCTTTCCCTCCCCCCCTTCCCCCGCCACTTCTGATATCATTATTCCCCCTCCTGTTCCTGAATTCCATGTGTCATTAGCCCCCAGGCTCTGGTCTAGTCTGAACTGAGAAGCAGCTTTGGGGCCATGATAGTTGGGGGTGAGGAAGCCTCAAGGAGCCAGAGGAATATTGTATATTTCATCGCTGCCTTACTGCACCCTGGTTGACTCATCCCTTCCCTGTGTACCCTCTGTGGGGGGATTGTTTCACTGTTTACAGAAGGGTTTTGAGTCTCTGCTCCAATCCCCATCATTCTCAACAATATGTTTTTGTTTGTTTGTTTGTTATGTGTCTTCTCTGTCTATTACCCAGTCCCAATGACTCCTCATGTTCACACTGGTGGTGTGCTTCTTCCATGTGGACTTGTTGCTTTTCTGCTGAATGGCTGCTTGTTTAACTCCAAGCCTTTAAGACCCCAGACACTATATCTTTTAATATCTGGGAACCATCTATCTTCTTCACCATAAGTTGGAAGTTTCTTAATGACCTTCCCTATTTGCTCTTTTGTCATGAGTTTGTTGAGTTTTCAAGGCCTGTCTGCAATTTGAGTGGATGATGAATTTCTAGGTATTTTTCCATTTCTTCTAGGTTATCAAATTTGTTGGCATACAGTTTTTCAAAGTAATGTGTTATTCTTTTTTATTTCATTTGAGTCTGTTGTGATGTCTTTCTTTTTCTCTAGGTTTACCAGTGGTCTGTCAATTTTAATCCTTCCAAAGAACCAACTTCTTGTCTTGAATTTTTTTCCATGCCCCTTTCCCCCGCCCTCAGTTCATTTAGCTCTGCTTTGCTCCTTATGATTTATTTTCTTCTTCTATTGGAGGTATTATGTTGTTGCTCTTGTTCTGGTTGTTGAAGATGCTGTGTTAGAGTGTTGGTTTTAGATTCCTCCTCTTTTTTTTAATGTGTGAGTAGATTACTATAAATTGACCTATGATAACTGCTTTTGAAATGTCCCAAAAGTTTGTTTCAAGAAATTTTAACATTTCATTCATTATTTTATTTATTACCCAGTGATTTTAAGTAGTATGTTGCTCAATCTCCTTGTGTTTATCTCTATGTTTCTGTTTCTTCCATTGTTGAGTTCTAGCTTTATAGCATTGTGATGTGAGAAAATATAAAATGTCAATTTTTTAAAATTGTAAAAGAGCAATCAAACTTGACCTATGGTTATTATGGATGAAGGAGGAAGAGTTTTTTTCCTTGGGGGAATTGAGTTCATGTTTGTGACGGTGCAACAACTTGGAGAGGGATAACAATCATGGTTGTAGAACACAAAGTATCATCAATGATATAGAATTATACATGTAGGAGTTGTTGACTTGATGAATGTTTGTTGTATATATTTTTGCCAAAATTGAAAAAGAATTACATGAATAACAATGAGTATGGGGGGGGGGAAAGAAAATGTTCTATAATTGATTGTGATAAAGATTGTACAGCTCTTCTTGATATGGTTGAATTATTGAATTTTATGATATGGGGATATTAGAAAATAAAACTGTTTAAAACTTGTTAGGCATCCTTTGTGATCTAGGACATGGTCGATTCTTGACAATGTTCTCTGTGCTTTGGAGAAAAACATATACTGTGTTCTTGTTGGATGGGGTATTCTGTATCTGTCTAGGAAGTCGAGTTTGTTGATTAGGTTCTTGAGCTGTTTGGGGTCCTTATTGAGTTTCTTTCCCGGTGTTCTGTCTTTCCTTCAGAGGGGCATATTGAAGTCTCCCATTATTCTTGAACTGTCTCCCATTATTCTTGAACTGTCGATCGATCTCCTCAATTTTCTGATTGAGTAATAGTGAAACGTTTAATATTCCTCTTTCATTTTCAGTCAGCAATACTTCCATTATATTATCTCCCTGTGCATTATTCCCCTTGCTACTATTTCCATCTCAGGCAGTTAATAAGCTACTCAAACTACTTTGTTAGGAAACTGAATTGTGTAAATGCTATAGTATGGCTGCCTTATGTGAGTGCATCTCAGCCCACAGCACATTCCTTTGCACTTCTCTAGCTTGGCATATCATGTTGCCTCTGCTGAGAATAGCCTTCCTTGTCTAATTTCCTGGTGAATGGCCTTTATCCTAACCACCTGGCTAGCCAGGAGGTGACCTTAGTCATAACATTACTGCAGTCTAGAGGGAAGAAAAAGAAAGATTACCCTTGAGAAGTTGACAGGGCTGCCTCAATTAGAAAGAGGGGGCACTCCGTGCTGCTGCTGCCGCAGGAAGCTGGCGATATTTTATGGCTCCATATCCCATGCTCTTTATGTGTGAAGCACTGTCTTTGTTCTTTAGAAACCTCCATATCACCACAAAACAAGCCCCCTTTTCTGGAAATCTGTAGGACTGTTCACAAGCATTCTGCTCTCCACTTGGTTCAAGAAGAATTTTCCTCTCATCTTCTTGGATTGTGCTTTTATATCCCAATCTATACTTCAGTGAACTAATCGACGTATTTGATCCCTTTCCTCAGGTTTTGAAACATTGGATGAAGAATCTATCTTTCATGGGCCAGTGTCAACAAACACAAACTGACCCAACTGGCTGTTCCTTGCACCATTATCCCACATTCTTGATATCCATTCCCACACATAGTCTTCAGGTTTCTGTTTGTACATATTAGAAGAAAAATCAAACAGTCTGTTTAAATGTAGAGTACCTCTTCCTGGGTCACCACGTGTACTTCATCTTTTGGGGTTTGCTGAGGCTTAAATGTAGTTATAGATCTAGAGGTCATACTGGATGGGGAGAGTAATGTCTTGTAAGTCATCTGCCCAAGGGCATGCCCCAGACAACTTCCTAGCGGCCCTCCCAGGTATTATCTCAGTCAATGACTTTTCAGACACACGTGGGTTAACCTCATCCCATGAGATTTGGGGGATAGCTTTAATTGTAGAAGTGATTCCTCATCTTCCTGATTACCAGCCCATATGTCCGCCAAGTCTCAGGATCCCATTTGTCCGCCAAGTCTCAGGATCCCATTTCTCCCCAATCAATGTTCTTACTTTAACATCAAACACTCTTTGAGATCGGTAATCTGTTGGTGTTGTAATTCAGCCACTCTAACATTAAGACTATGGATTTGATGTTCATTAAAATTAGCTCTGATGCTACAAGAAATAAGACATTCTTTCAGGGCACAATTGGGAATTTTATTTTATTTTATTGGGGGTTCTTACAGCTCTTATCACAATCCATACATATATCCATTTTGTCAAACACATCTGTAAATATGTTGTCATCATCTTTTTGAAAACATTTTCTTTCTACTTGAGCCCCTGGCATCAGCTCCTCATTTCCTCCCCTCCCCGCCCCCCATGTACTCTTGATAATTTATAAATTATTCTCCCCCCTCCTATCTTATATCGACTGTTGTCTCATTTCACCCATGTTTCTACTGTCCATTCCCCTGGGATGGGGGCCATATATTGATCATTGTGATCAGTTTCCCCTTACTTCATCCTCCCTTACTCTCCTAGTATGGCCACTACCCTTATTGGTCCTGAGGAATTTATCTGTTCTGAATTCCTGTGTTGCAAGCTCTTATCTGTACCACTATACGTGTTCTGGTCTAGCCAGGTTTGTAAGATAGAATTGGGGTGATGGTAGTGGGGTGAGGGTGGGGGAGGAAGCATTAATGAACTAGAGGTTGGGTGTTTCATCAGTGCTATACTGCACCCTGAGTGGCTTTTCTCTTCCTTGTGGCCGTTCTGACAGGGGGTGTCCAATTGACTACTGATGGAATTTGGGTCTCCACTCTGTCACCCCTCTCATTCCCATTGATATGCTGTTTGTTTGTTTTGTTCTGGGTCTTTGATAGCTGATACCTGATCCCATCAACACCTCATGATGACACAGGCAGGTGTGCTTCTTCCATGTGGGTTTTGTTGTTTCTCAGTATAGATGGCCACTTGTTTATCTTCAAGCCTTTAAGACCCCAGGTGCTATACCTTTTGATAGCCGGGCTCCTTCAGCTTTCTTCACCACATTTGCTTATGCACCCACTTTGGCTTCAGTGATTGTGTCAGGGAAGGTGAACATCACAGAATGCCAGGTTGTTAGAACAAAGTGTTCTTGCTTTGAGGGAGTACTTGAGTGGAGGCCCAATGTCCACTCACTACCGTAATACGTTATAAATAAATATATATACATAGATATATTCCCTTGTCATTGTATATAAATATATTTACGTATATACATGTCTGTATTTTAGACCTCTACAAAGGTCCTTTGCCTCCCAATTCTTTCCTCTCTTTCCTTTTACTTTCATCCCATCTACAGTTGGGAAATTTGATGTCTTTTATGTCACACTTTAACTGCGACTCTGAGGCCCTGAGTCCATCTCTCGCCTTTACCACTTTATCTAATGTAAGTAGGATCATCCAACCAGCTTCCCTATGTCTCATCCTGAAAAAATTATAGAAAAATATCAGACACATGCTTACATAGAGCCTTACTCACTTCTTGCCATTACTTGATATCCTGATGGAGGTATTTTGCATATTAACATTGCCACCTTCCATCATGGATTAACATGATGTAAGACAGAATTGGCTTGATAGCAGTGAGTTTGGATTAATTTTCTTTGCTAATGAAGACACTGTTATCAGTTTTAATAGAGGCAGATTTTTCACTTCTATAACTAATCAGACTTGAAAACAAATTTAGAAAACTCATTGTAAGGATTTACCTTGTCTACAACCATGGGTATCAAGCCAATGAAGCTTATATATTGTATATACAGAGGAAATGTTTATATCAAGGAAATGGCTCATAAAGTTATATAGGCAGGAAGGTATTACATCAGTGGGTGAGGCAGGTGGCTTTTCCTGACTGAAGTTGCTGTTGGGATTAGTGGATCAAATATTGGCCGGTCAGCCAGCAGGTTTCTGGCTACAGGGTCAAATGAATCCAAGTTTAGGGGATTGGATGGCGGGCAGTTAATGACTCACAAGATTATACCATACTCATGAGTTGGAAGACGTAACCTTGTGAAAATGAACCTAGCAGGTGTCTAGTGGGTGGTTTGATGTGATAATATACTCAGAAAATTTTTGTTGAATGGCTGTTGAATGAATTTGAAATAAAAAAGTAACATCTGTGATGAGGAAACAAGATAAGAGTCTAGATTGGGGAGGGTGGTGTTAGAGGGAAAACTTCGGGCCTAAGGGGTTAAAGAGCGACAGTGGAAGCTGTTCCTGGGAAACAGGGTTGACGAGGGGACTGGGCTGGTCGTCGCAAGGAGAAACGTAAGGCTTTCTGCTCCTGTCGAGAGTTACAGTCTCGGAAATCCACAGGGGCAGCTCTACCCTGGCCTAAAATGTCTCCACGAGTATGAATTGACTCCACAGCAGGGAATTTAGACATCACATGTAGTACAGTAGGGAACTTTGTTAGACTGCCATCTAGAGAGGATGAAGACAGGACCACAGGGCATAGAGACCCCACTAGGTCCCAGATATTCCCTGGGAAACCTGGCACAGTACTTATGGCAGCTGACTTGGGGGCAGGGGGAGGGGGCTGTCAGCTCACAACGGCAAGTATTACAGTAAGATGGGGGCAGTTCTTCATCTTGGAGACGTGGTCTTCAGCACACATCTATTGCTCCTTGGTGGAAACAAGGGTTTCCAAATGGCCCAGGAGAGATGAAGCTGTCTGCTTTGGGACCTCTAGATAAGAACAGACAGGAATTCAAGAAAAGATAGAATGTACACGGAGGATTCCCTTCCGCACAGAATCCCCATCTGCCTGTCAGCTTGGGTTCACCTGACGCCAGACGCCTCGGGATATGATCCTGGCTCAATGCCAAGGCACTATTTTTTACCTTAAAACATGTATGAAGCTTAATCATTAGACTTCTGCCAAGCTTGGGTTCTTGCTTTCATATGCCTTACCCTAACTTCCAAATCTCTGGGCTTGTTGTTCTGTTAGCCTTAGGATCTGTTCACCTACACCATTGCTTTGGCTTCCTGGGGGGATCACTGAAAGTGGAGGTAGCTCTGAAGGGGACTCAAGGTGAACTACATCTATTGACACACCAGGGGAGGGACCTACAGGACTGTATGTAGGGCCAACCCAGGCAAAAATTATTCCCGGTAGAACACGTATAAAGTTCTAGCAGAGACAATAATAGAAGGTCGGATCGTGGAAAGAGGTGAAGTCTCAGTGGTCATGATGAGGAGCAGCAGCCTGGGCCCAGAGTCCCCTGGCTGTCAGCTCCACACTGCCACCCCAGCCCCCCTCAAGCCAAACTCAGTATGCCTGCACTGATGAACCCTGCTTCAGCACCCCGCCTTTTCTACACCTCTCCTCATCCTCTCATGGGTCCCCAAATTTCCTGAGGACTCTTCTGAGCCAGTGCTGTGAGCAGGTGAGTAGTCTATCATATCTCTTCTAGCCTGTTTAATGACTTATGCAATCTTAAAAACAACAACAAACCAAAAAAAACACAAAAAAACCAACCCCCAAACCTTCCACCTTTTAAATATGAATGGCTGGGTTCTCCAGGAATGTAAATTTTTTTTAGTGGAAACAACCATGTGGTCTGGTTAGTCACCGACACTCTGTTTACAACTGGTCTTGAGTTGAGCGGCAGCTTTGCTGGCTGGGCCTCAAGGGAGGGACGCTTGACTCAGTGGGAGGAAGTGGTGTGTTTCCACTGTGACTCTCAAGAAAGGCAGATCTCAAAACAGGTGGTTTGGGGAGCAGCTTCTGTGTCATTGGCATTTCCCTGTTGTGTTTGTGAAGTAAGGTGGGAATATACACGGTGGGGTTACTTGAATCTTGTCTTTTACAAGAAATCAGAGGTTAGTGGAACCAGGTTAGGGCCAGCAAGGGTACTGGAGTCCATAGAGCACATGGCGCTCGCACCAGGCTCCCTGGGTCTGGGCTGGCCTGAACCCATGTACTCATTTTTCCCATTGTAGAGCTGCCTAACCTTAATTGGTGCCCCCCTCCCCAATACACATGGGAAGGCCACATTGGTGGGGGAACGCACAACACAGTGGAAGCAGGATGTGCTTTGTGAATGGCAGGCATGACGTCTGCACCCGGATCGTGGTGCCGTCCAAGCATTTACAGAGTGCAATGTACAGCTTGCCAGACACTCGTCCGTGAAACTGCCGATCAGGATCACAGTGGGCAGCATCTCTCCTTTCCTGTACTGGTGTTATGAGAGGACTTCCACCAAAGTGAGCAGGTTCTTTTGAAATAAGTTTTGTTTTCTGAAGATAAACTCACGGTTTCAACAACCAGGAGAGACCTGCCTTGGTAAGAGTTATCTAGAATGTAGCCAAGGGGAGCAACGGCCCATGGTGGGCTGGGATGTCTTCTGCACCGGTGGGAGAGTAGTAAGATTATGAACCACGAGTAACAGCTCTCAGATGAACTGCCAACAACATACCTAGAAACTAACATATGTAGTCACTGGTTTGCGTGGTATCTGGCTGTATTGCACACCCAGAACGAATGTCCAACCAGAGTGCCCCTGTCCAATCTGATGAGCGAGTCAATGACTTTCACCATAAGACCGCAGGATTCCTTTCTGTATTTAAACCAGACTGAAAGAAAACAAACCAGGTGGAAGACTGCCTTGAAAACAACAGAAGCAGAGGAAACAGAGAGGTTGCTTATCAGACCGTCTGTGGGCAAGCATCAATATTCCATTCACCTACTTGAGTTGCAGTGAAGAACCAAAACAATAGGAGGGGGGAAAAATCCCCATATTTTCACAAGGAGGTTTACTGGAAAATCTTCGAATAAATATAGTCGGAAGTATAAGCACAGCAATCTTGAAACCATCTTCTCACCATTTGCATATTGTTTTCGGAAATATCTACTTGTCCATGGCAACCGCCTGGAAGCCCTGCAGGCCAAGGTCAGCACAGAGAACTGTCTGGGGTCACTCAGTCCACACCACCCGTTCCCTGGAGTTGTTTTCAAAAGCATTTCTGAAGTCAAGAGCCCACGTGTTTTATACATGTGGAAACTGAGTGACCCCCCTCCAGAATATTTCCTAGGTAGAGAGTAATCAAAGTGACCCCATCAAAAAGATTTCCTGGGTAGAGAGTGGCAAGCACTCTTTGGGCACTGGAGTAGGCAGTGAACAGAGCCGACAGTGCTCCTGTCTTCAGGGAGCTTTGGTTCCAGTTTGGGGTCAGACCATTAACCGAACCCTCCCGTGTATTGTCAGGAGGGCTGATGAGGCAGAGCAGAGAAGCCAATGAGAAGGATCCTGGGAAGACGAGGAGGCCATGTGACTGGGATGGAATGAGAGGTGGGGAGAAGTTAGGGAAGTTAAAGAGCAGGGCGAAGCATGGGTCTCCAAGAGCTCTACAAGGTCCCTGGTGCCACCGTAGAAGGCAATGAGGAATGGAGGTGGTATGAGAGACGGTGGCCCAGTCTGGAGAGACTGGAGGTGGTGACAGGGAACAACGAGAACTGGAAACACTTCTAAGGTAGAGTTAACAGTGCTTGCTAATGGCGCACTACGCAGTGCCAGAGATGAAGGGAAGAGTGCAATGTGATTCTAAACTTTGGCAAAGACATGGCAAGAATGGAGGGCGCCAGGAAACATTAAGTTGGTGACCCTTAAGACACTCACCTGGTTATGACAAGTGAGCTACTGCTGGACCCACCAGCTCAGAAGCTAGAAGAGTTGAGGTTAGAGGCAAATATATGAGGGGGCTGAGCATCGAGGTGGCCTTTAAGAGATGAAGTGCATTGAGTTACAGTCCCAGGGCTGAGTCCTAGACACTGCAGTGAGGGAGGCAGAAAAGCAACAGGACCACCACCAGTGGCCAGGGATCCACAAAGACAAGGTCTTGAGGAGGAGTCTGCTCCAGAGGAGACGTGAGGGTGAAAGTCAGGTTGAATGACATCCGAGAGAAAGACCAGTTGGGAGCACAGACCCCATTCAAAGGGGAGAACAACGAACTGGGGTTGGGATGTTTCAGATTTGAGCTGCTACAGGATGATTCATTCCCTGGATGGGGAAGGGGGCGAATGTGCCTTGGTGAGAGGGGACAGGAGTCAGTGCTTAAGCACTGAGGCGGGGGACAAGGGCAGGGCATGGGACTTTGCTGGCCACCCCCATCCTTAGTGCTAATGAAGAGACTAGCTTACGTTTCCCTTTCTCTGAGCCCTGTCTCACTGCACCCCACCCAAGAAGGGGGTGCTTTGTCTGAGCCAGTTGTATAATCTCAGTCCGCCTGCAACGACAAGGGTTTTTTTGGTTTTTAAAAATCATTTTATTGGGGGCTCTTACAGCTCCTATAACATTCCATACATCAATTGTATCAAGCATATTTGTACATCTATTGCCAGCATCATTTTCTAAACATTTACTTTCTATTTGAGCCCTTGGTATCAGCTCCTCCTTTTTTAACCCTCCCACCCCCTCCTCCTCCCACCCTCATGACCCCTTCATAAATTATAAATTATTATTGCTTTCATATTTTGCACTGACCACTGTCTGCCTCCCTTCACACACGTTTCTGTTGTTCATCCCCCTGGGGGCGGGGAATTATGCGTCCACCATTGCAATCGGTTTCCCCTTCCTTCCCTCCTCCCCCCACCTTTCCCTTACCTTCCTGGTATCGTTACTCCCATTTCTGTTCCGAGGGGGTTATCTGACCTGGATTCCGTGTGTCCTGTACCAGTGTACATGCTGCGGTTGAAATGGACCGATGCTGAGTAGACACTCTGGGAGCTCTGGGAAGGAGTCCTCAGATAGGGTTGTAAGGTCGGAATCTTCCCTTCTGCTGACTGTCCCTGGCTTCTGCCTTTCACACCTGATGGCGGAGTGGCATACTCATCGGGCTGCCGCCTCCAAGATTAGAGTTCAAATCCAACCGTTGCTCCACAGTGGGAGGTTGTGTCGCCGTGAAGCCCTGGGGCGCGGTTCCACTGTGTGAGTTGGAGCGGGCTAACATCCAGTGGCCTGGGCAGCTGTCCTGTGGGGCCCTTACCAAAAACCCACGCCCACTGACATGGCGTCGATTGCCATCCGTGGAGTGATCCTGGGCAGTGCAGCAAACGGCCGCACAGGACTTTCCTTAACGCAGTCGTTCCAGAAGCAGATCTCTAGCACTTTGCTTCTGTAGTCCTCCTGGGTGGGTTCAGAGAGCAACCCTCTGGTTACCTGCTAAGTACAAACCATTTGTACCACCCAAGGAAAGCGGGGACATGAGAGAATGGAAGTTAAATGATTTGTCCAATGTAGCACAGAGAGCTGCAAAGCCTAACTCCAAATATCTGGCCATGGAGGGACTGATGTTATTAGATGCCTTCGAATTGGTTCCGACCCTTATACACAACGAACACCCCACCAGGTCCTGTGCGGAGCCATTTATCCCTCCACCCTTCAATTAACCCCACAGGTGTTTATCGACCAGGTTGACACAATTAACTAACTACCTCAGTCTTCCTCACGAGGGTTCTTGGGCTTGAAGCCATTGTTGCAGCCACTGTGTCCATCCATCTTGCTGAGGGCCTTCCTCTTTTTCGCTGCCCCTCCACTTAACCAAGCATGATGTCCTTCTTCAAGGACCAACTGGACGCTCCTGACAATGTGTCCAACGTATGTAAGGTGAAGTCTCATCAGCCATGCCTCTAACGAGCATCTAGATTCTACCTACTGTTGTATTTTGCCTAGGAGAAAAACTGCCTTTATTCCTTTTTCAGAGCATAGATCAGCTGGAAAGGAATTGTCTGTTTTCTGTGGGAAATAAAATTGCTTTTCCTTTATCCTTGTGGTTTCTTTCTAATGGTCTAGAACTCTGAGCAGTTTCCCCTTTCTTTATTTAAACACGGAGCTCTGTTTTGTCCGTGTGCATAGTTCCAAATAAGATATCTTTGTTAATTCTTATCTTTCTTATTCTACAGACGGTGTTTTTAGTTTTCTGCCTACAATACCCTCCCCCCCCCCTGACTGCCTTCAAAGTTTTCTATATATTTTTGGAATGTAATAGTTTGATCCTACATCTAGTGTGTGTGCGTACACATTCCCATGCATTTATTCTGCTTGAGATTCTCAGAGGTTATTGTATTTTCGGTTTGTTGTTTTCCATTACTTTAAAAAAATTTCAACTATTATATCTTCAAATATGTTTTGCCTGATTTAATCTCTCTTCTAATAGTCCAAATAAGTATGGGCTGGACCACTTGGGATTGTCTCCTCTGTGCCACCTTTTGTCACTTTTAGTTCCTCTCGGAGAATTTCTGCTGGCCTAACAGAAATCTGCTATCTACTTATTTCTTCAATTATTTCATTTTTGTTGATAACCCTCTGAATAAAATTGTAATGAGCTAATGAATTCTTCATCTCAAACACTATTTTTATTTCTGACATTTGCTTTTGATCTCTCTGCTGAAATTTCCCGTTCTTGCCCATTTTATTTTGCTCTTCCACTAGTCCTTCAGAGATTAATCGTAGCTATTTTAAAGTCCTGCCTGATGTTTGTAACATCTGGATCATCTTTGTGTATGATCTATTGATGGCTTTATTTGTTAACCCTATTTTTACTGATGGGGTGGATGATAATATCTTTTCTGAGTCTCACAACTTTGAGACCTACACTGGGATGTTTATCAGGGAATTGGACACATGAACTTGGAATCTGGGGGTCTTGGAAGTTAAAACTTTGAGTAGTTAAGACACCTCATCTCTCTTTGCTATATACACACAGAAAGAAAATCAAATAAGAATTCTGGTGGTCGGCTAAGCTTGCCCCGTGGTCCTGAGGATCTGTGTCTTGCTTCAACAGTGTTTGAACGGAACAGATCCGGGGACTCCCTGCTGCCAACCTTCCACTACGCAACTGGTTTCTTTCCGGAAGTAACTTGGGGACCATCTTCTCGGCCAGCCCCTCCTCTTGGGACCAGCGAACACTTTTATTTGGCGTGCGGTGACCTCCAAACCGACGCATCATGAGTTCTCAGATCCGTCAGAATTATTCCGCCGACGCAGAGGCCGGCGTCCACCGTCTGGTCAACCTGCACCTGCGGGCCTCTGACACCTACCTCTCTCTGGGCTGCTTCTTCGACCGCGAGCATGTGGCCTTGGAAGGCGTGGGGCACTTCTTCCGCGAGCTGGCGAAGGAGAAGCGCAGGGGCCGAGCGTCTCTGGAAGCTGCAGAACCAGCGCAGGGGCCGCGCCCTCTTCCAGGATGTGCAGAAGCCGTCTCAAGATGAGTGGGGTCGAACCCTGGACGGCATGGAAGCTTCCCTAGCCCTGGAGAAAAAACTCAACCAGGCTCTTCTGGACCTGCATGCCGCGGGGTCCACTCACACCGACCCTCATCTCTGTGACTTTCTGGAGAACCACTTCCTGGACAAGGAAGTGAAACTTCTCAAGAAGATGGGCGACCACCTGATCAACCTCCGCAGGCTGGCCGGCCCCCAGGCCGGGCAGGGCGAGGATCTGTTTGAGAGGCTCACTCTCAAAGAAGACTAGGAACCTGCGGCGCCGAGCCACCTGCCAGGGGCCCTCTGCCTCCCCACTGCCGGCCCTAGCCCCTCTGCCCGAACCCGTCCGCAGCGCCACCGCCCTGGAGCCCCTCCCCCCAGCTGGGGACCAAATGGAAACAATAAAGCTTCCTTTAGCAGCAAAAAAAAAAAAAAGAATTCTGGTGGTCACTGGCTTTAAGGAGTCACATAGAGAAAGAAAAACTTATGGAGAAAATAGAAAGGATAAGTAGAGAAGTTTAACAAGCAAAATGGACATTATGGTTTCTCAGGGGTCAAAAGAAGCAGAAAACCAATGGGTTCATGTTTAAGACTTCAACTGTCTAATAATCAGCTCCCTGTGTAGTCTCATGTAATCATTAAAGTGTTGATGCAGAGAAAAATATCTCACAACACAGGAAGATAAGAGAATACCAGAATTTAATAAAGAGCAATAAATACTATGGTATAATCCTTAATGAGACACCTTTTTCCTTTAACAGTTTAAAGAGGTCTTTTGTAGCAGATTGGCCCAATGTAATTCATCATTTGATTTCATGACTGCTGCTTCCATGGACATTGATTGTGAAGCCATGTAAAATAAAATCTTTGACAATTTGCATCTCTTTTCTTTCTATTACGATGCTATTTATTGGTCTAGCTGTGTGGCTGTCTTGTGGTTGCCATCCTACTCTGTACAAAATGAGCTCTCTGAGAAGCAGGAGGGGGTATATCACTAGGTCAGGAGTAGAATGCATCTTCTGGACCCAGAAACTTCTGCCCAGTGAACCACCTGGATCCAGAAGAGGAACAGCAGCTGAACCAGGAGCCAGAACATGAAAACAGAGAGGAGACTTCTCAGCCCGTGGAGCAAGTAACAAAAAAAAAAAAAACAACCTCATTGCTGCCAAGTTATGACTCATAGCTACCCAGCAGAACAGAGTAGAACTGTCCCTGTGAGTTTCCCAGACTGGCGCTGTTTATGGGAATAGAAAGCCCCATCTTTCTCCCACGGAGCAGCTGGTGGTTTCAAACTGTTGACCTTGAGGTTAGCAGCTCAATGTGTAACCACTACACCACCAGGATCCTTTGACGCAAATAAAGCTGAGTGCTTTGGGGCTTCTGAAGTCAAAGGGGATCTCTGGGTACTTGATTCAGGGAGCTAACCCAGCAACCTTGAGCGAAATGCCTTCTGGTTGAAGCATCCAGCAGCAGAGCGGTGTGCCCTTTGGGTGTTTGTTAGTAGCCCCGGAAGAAAGCTTTTAACACATTCTGTTGAACAACTGTATCTTGAGCATTTCTCGCTTGCATTGCAACCTGTTAACTTCCTCCATAAACTCGTTATTCATGAAAATTGCACATGAGTTCTTTGTAGCCAATTTAATGAATAGTAGAACCTAATTTTTTTTTAAGTAGATAATGTTGTTCTATGCAACACAAATATATTGAGGTCATATTTGGCTTTCCTGAACATCTGATTTTCTGTTCCACACTCAGCTTGGCCTTATTCTGATTGATGACTTTAAGCGTCTCCATCATCTTTTTCCACCCACTGTTTCAAGTTGGTATTCTGATGCACGGTAATCCTGCAGGTCAGAGCAAAACTGGTCTTGTGGGTTTCCAAGATTATAAGCTTTCAGGAGTAGAAAGCTGCCCCTTTCTCCGGTGGCATTGCGGGTGGTTTTGACCTGTGTACCTTGTGGTTGACGGCCCAATTTGTAACCCACTACACTACCAGGGCTCTTTCCTCTTTGCACAGATGAAGTTTGCTTGGTTCCTGGATGAATATCAAAGACTGTAACCTTCAAATGGATTATGCTTTAACATAAAGAACAAACATCTTCACAACTGATCAACAGAGAAAAGATTAAAGTTGTCAAGGATTTCATTTTATTTGACTAACCAATGTTCATGTGAGCAGCAGTCAAGAAATGAGACATATGAGCAGCAACCTGCCTCTAGAGAGCTCTTTAAAAGTGGTAACGAACAAAGATGTCAATTAGAAGACTGAGATGTGCCTGAGACAAGTCATGATATCTTCAACTACCTTGTGGGCCTGCCCAAGCTGGACAATGGATGAAGAACGAAGACAGAAGAAGCCCCGGTGCCTTTGAACGACGGTGCTGATGAAGAACATTGACTTGACCGTGGGTTGCCAGAACAATGGACACATCTGTGTTGGAAGAAGTACGAACCAAGTGCTCCTGGAAAAGGATGACACCAAGACTGAGTCTCTGGCACTCTGGTCACGTTACCAAGAGGGGCCGATTTATGAAGGACAGCATACGTGGTGGAGAGCAAGCAAAAAATGCAAGACTCTCAATGAGATGAACTGGTAGAGTAACTGCAATAAGGACCTCCAATTTTGAAGACAGTGTCCTCCCCAGCCCCCCACCCGTGTTGTACATAGGGTCGTTATGCGTTAGAACCTACTTAAAGGCATTTAACAGCATCTAGTTTGCATATACACAGAAGAGCCTGGAAGGTTAGATGATAAATGTATCTTTGTGGAGCAGGAGGATGAGTAATTATTTGCTTATCTTCAGTTTAGTGTTTTTCAACACCCAACAAAACTACCTTGGTTATAAAAAAACTACCTTGGTTATATTTGGATGGATGATATAAATGTTGACTGTAGGTGACAGAGCCTCACTAGACAAGGTTGAAAACTGGTACAACACCTGGAAACTGGGTAGTCCTTGGTGACTTCAGTGAGACAGTTTCATTTGTGTGTAGGGAGAGGAGTCGGATCACATGGGATTATGAAGTGGATTGTAGATGTAGATGGAGGGATGAAGGTGTACAACCCTCTGTAAAGTAACTCTGACGCAGAAAGGAAGGTGGCTAGATGGCTAGAACAGCGGGCTCACTCTTCATTCTTGTCAGACACTCATGAAGGCATCAAGCTGTGAACATTCCCCCACAGTGACAGATCTAGTCACTTCTGGGGGCTGCCGTAGCCTAGAGGTGCATATATGTGTGCTAGTCCGCGTGGTCCGCCACCATGAGGAGAAATCGAGGGAGGAGTCATCACAGGCCCTGGGAGAAGGCTCAGGGTCACAGGAATTCCTGGTCCTGTGAACTTGGAAGGTCCAGGAGGAGTCGGACTCCAGATGCCAACCATTCAGCTGCAAATGGAAGGGCACAACTCATGGACTATGACAGTGGCGTCCTTACAGGACAAGACCCTCCTTGTCATGGCCAAAGTCAGAAATCACTAGCAGTGCTTTTTGTTTTGGTTTTTAAGGATTGGAGAGACTTGAGACGTTTCTAGGCTAAAGAGGATATGCTGGTTGAGGAGATTTTGAGAGAAGGGAATGGCAGAGATGGTCCATCGCCCCTAGGGAACATTTGGAAAAGTACAGGGGGATTTGGTTGTCACTGTGACTGGCATGGGGCGATGCTCGCCCAACAGAGTCCGATATAAGAAGATTGCCCAGCGTATAGCGTGACTAGCACCTCCATGGAGAATCCCCAGGGATGGTTTGGAAGATGGCGAGAGAGGCTGGAGTCAAGGGCACCTTAGAAGCATTGGCCTTAACCAGTGAAGGAGCAAGCACATTTTGTGAGCCCAGGAAGCCAGACATGTGACGATGTGAAGGCCATTTTAGGTCAGAGGCAAAGGTTGAAAGGCACAACGCCTAAAGACATCTGCTTCTAGATGAAGAGAAGACAAGCTTGTCAGAAATAAGACAAGGCTGAGTATGTAGCCAGCATCAAGAGACAGACAGAGTCATAGTGGTGGGGACAAGAGGTGGACACGATCAGAAATTCAGAAATGGTGGTGACCTTAACACCCAGCGTGGGTCCTGGTGAGATCCAGGGATACCAGACAGTAGCTCCTGCACTACCACCATCCCCTGTTCCAGGAATCGGGTGGTGCTCCCAAATTTGGAGCATTTAACTGTAGCTCAATAAAAGGGTTGTTTACAGAGGCTGCATGGAAGCATAAAGGAAAAGGCAGCGTGCTGGGCTAGCAGCAGTGGGCACCACCACCACTGCCCCTGCAGGAGGAGGTCCACAGCTGTCTCACGTAGCGAGGGCTGCTCTGGGAGAAAGGGGGACCCTTCTCAAGGGATCGGGCACTAGGATTTATCCCAGTTTTCCTTCTTTTCCTATCCAATGGCACAGCCTCCTTATTGAGCCCAGTCTAGGCTGGCTCCCCAGGGCAATGAAGAAGGAGTGTCGTTTAGGATCCAGTGAAGGAAAAAGAGGGTAGATGATTTGATGCTGAAAAGATCCAAGAACTTAGAGATGTTGTTTGTTGCTTGGTGGGTCCTTAAAGCTATTCAAATCTCTTGGCATGATGGTATGAATTGGGTTGGCCAAGGCAAGAGAAATCCATGGAGATCCGTCGATGGAGACGCGATGTTATGGCAATTTAAGAAGATGAACATGCAGAGGGGGTTTCTGTTTTAATAAGACACATCAGTCAGTTGGATTCATGAGCCTATCAGGTGTGAGAGTTCACTGTGGCTTCCTTTCATCCCCAGGGCACTCAACAAATGGCACGGGCCAGCCTGTGCTACATCAAGAGGGTCATCTGGCTGACCTGGTTCCTTGCACGTGGGCAGAAGGAGCTGATGACATTCTTCCCTGAAAGTTCTATGCTTTCCATTTTTCATTTGATAACCCAATGGCAGCACTGTCTAAAGACCAAAAAAACAGAAGAGCCACAAGAAGAACTGAATCATGACTTGAAGTAGATCCTCCTGGAGGGGTCAATTAAGCAGGAATTTAATGTTGGATTTTGATGTGAACATGGAATGAACTTTTATGGTGTCAGGTCACCAACATTGTGGTTGATGATATAATTAGATGTTCCTTTTATATGCCATTCCTTCAGAACCAAGCTAAGGAGATGGCATTGAATGAGCTTACCCAAGAAACCTGAGCAGAAAAACTAGGTAGGACAAGCGACCGCCTAACTGAAGAACAAGAGGATGCTGCTGAAGAGGACAGAGAGCGAAGGCCAACCTCTCTGAAGGATAATGACAGCAATGGAAAAGGGAAATGAAGGGAAGAGAAATGACTATTTTGTTAAAGAGCTTGTCTTTGAAATTCCAAAAATTTGGTTGCTTGTTAAGCAGTTGGAGACTCTTAAACTTCAGGCTCAAAACGTAAATGTCACCTGCTTTTTGCGGACAACGTTTTGGGGTGGGGGAGGGTTGGATGGTCTGAATCATGCAGAAGTGCTCGTAGTGAGGGGGTGGTAGGAAAGGAGCCAACGCGAGCACACAAATCTGCTAAAGACAGTGGAATTCTACCAGAAACTGGGGTGTCGACCTTGGTCAGTTCAGGATCAACCCTTTACTTCTGACTAACACAGATTTTGTAGACAGTAGACACCAAAAAGAGTTGCTGAATAAAGTGATTAAGAAAGGGACTAGAAATGAATCCCTTTCCTCGACAGCAGTGGTTCCCAACCTTCCTGATGCCGCGGCCCTTTCATACAGTTCCTCATGTGGTGGTGACCCACCCCAACCATCATATATTACCTTCATTGCTACTTCATCACTGTCATTTTGCTCCTGTTATAAATAGGCGATCCCTGTGACCCCTGCTCTGCAGGTTTGTGAGTCCTCTGGTAGAACACTGACCCATGAAGCCAGGCTGTCGGTGAGGGAGGAGTAGATGCTGACTGCTGCAGAGTGGAGGCAGTGGACATCTGTCCTGATGAAGTCCTATTTGGGTGCGCTGTTGTCATTGCTAAATGACAAGAATAAGAAAGAGTCCATTTCTGGGTAGGTTCAATCAGGAGAGTTGGTAGTGGTGACGTTAAGTAGCGAGAAATTATTTTTAGTGAAGTTCCTAGAGCTAAGTACAGTAGTATGAGCAACCTTTCAGTTCTCACTAGCTCTCTGAACCACTTCCCTGCTCTGGAGGCCCGTTTTAGACAACAGGTCCTCACGCTCTGAGGTTCTTCAGGTGACAAAGGGGGTAACTGCATGGGAATTTCTCCGGTCAACCTCTAGAAGGCGTAGAACGAAACCAACCCAAACTCACTGCCACCCAGTTTATTCCAACTTATAACACCTCATTGGACAAAGAAGTGCCTCTGTGGGTTTCTGGTGATGCAAATCTTTAGAAAGCTTCACCTAGCAGAAAACCTCCTCCTTCTTCTGAGGAGCAGCTGGTGGTTTTGAACCATGGACCTTGCAGTTAGTAATCCAGTGCTTAACCCATTAGCCTACCAAGACTCCTTCAAAGTGATGCAATAAGGTGTAGAGGATTTTTGCTTCCCCCCACCCAACTATTTATTTTGAAATAATATTAGACTTACATAAGAGCAGCAAAGAGAAAACAGAGTGCACTCTTGCCCGGGTCCTCGTGGATAAGCATGGTTGCAATGATAAGGACATACTTTACATAATTAACTAACAAGAACTAACTCACATACACATCGTTCAATGATAACAATCAAAAGGTGACTATTGCCACAGCACTGTCATTTAAACGACAAATTATGTTTGGATCAGAATTAGATGTGAATGAAAACAATTGTTCTGTCGTTCACCGCGCACCGTGGCTGGCAGTAGGACTTCATCTAACCCGTGCTCCCCCAAAGTGGCAGTGCCATCTGCAACGCTGAAGCTCCAGTTGCAGCTAAGAGGGGCAGAATCTTGGACGTACTACAAAGAATGGATCCTGGAGAAGGGTAAGAGCCAGAAGAATGAGGTTGGCATGGGAGCGCCGAGGGCCAGTCATACTGAGTGTGGTGAAGGTGACTTACCTGTGGACATCTTTGCTGCCTTGCCTGGCTTGCCTCACCCCCTGGAAGGGAGAAGGTACCAGCAGACCAATTTGCTATTGTGGGAAGAAATTAGCTACCTGGCAGAGATAACAGATAATGGCTCTGTAGCACTTTAGAGTTTACACACTTTTTCCCCAAATGACTAGAGGATGTTGAGCTCGACTAACCTGTGGTTAGTTGTGAGGAGCTTTACAGCCTGTCTAGCTCAGCGTTATCCATCAGCAGTAGAAGGACCCGGCCCGCTTCTGCTGCATAGGAGCTGAGGAAGGGCAGGGAGGGCAGTCGAGTTTTTCTTTCCAATCTCATGTTTCTTGTATTTGATATTCTACTTGAAATCTTCTCCTCTTTTGTGGTAAAACTCACAACTGAGAAAACAGAAATGACATTCTTCCTCTTCACAGTGTCTCTTCAATGAAGAGCACAAGCTTGGTGCGCGAGTGAATCGGAGATTTTATGTCAAGGTCACCCGAAGCAGTCTCCTCGAAAGACATGAGGACATTCTGTTTTGAGTCACAAAGGAGGAGTTGGTCAATTCCTGGTTTTGGAATGTGGAGTTTGAACTGTCTTACATTGTTGTAAGGTGATTTCCTAAGAGACTGACTTGGAGAATTTTGTTTCGTTACTAACATTTGCAGGTTTCTGTCTGTCTGTCTCTTTCTCTTTTTTAAATACTCATCTTCACATTTTCAAAATATCCAAAATTACTTGAGTTTAATTTGGGAGGTGAGTTACTAGCTGTATGGCTTAGCTTTATAAAGAAACACTCCTTCCCCCACTTTTTCTGAATAAAAATATATCTACAGGATTTTTTTCCCTAAACAAATGAAACAACACTGCGGTTTCCTGACTCGGAGAAAGGCTTGCACCCTATCCGGCTTCCATGAAGCGTGCAGAAGAACCGTTCGTTCAAGTTACAGCATTGCCCTGGTAGAGACCGCTCTGCTCTCGCGGGATCTGTTAGTGGTTACAGAGAAATCTGGAATACCTAAGAAGAGTCTTTTACTTTCTTAGGGACCAGCACATGTGAACCGCACCACCCCGCTACCTTGTCAGGGAGAGGAACGGTCTCCCAGTGCGGACAGCGGCACCGTTGGTCCTCAGGGGCGAGAGCCACGTGGGTTATAAGATGCCGCCAAATGGTTCGATGGCTGATGATTCATAAGTGGGTAACCCTCAGATTTAGAGAGTTTAATTGGAAAGAGTGCTGCATAAAAAAACAGGTAAGAGGCATTTTGTCAAACCCTACATTTTCTTTAAAATCAGAATATTCATATAGGTAGGGAAAGAACCTAGATTAGGTTCTAGGTTCCCAGACTGGGTTCTTAGACTTTTCAAAAATGTCCAAGCCTCCATCTTCGGTCAGAGGGGAGTGGGAGGGGGGAGAGGACAATGGGAGCTGCTGAAATGATTCCGGGAAGCTGTGGAAAGGATTGTATCAAGCGGACATTAGTCTCAACAGGCCACCCTCCCTCTGTAAGAAACGACAACAAACTGTTTTTGGAAAGAGCAGTGAGTTTCTGTTTGGGGTGGAGGCAAACTTCTGGAAACGGAGTGTGGGGATGGTAGCTCAACAGGGTAGGTATGATTAATATCACTAAATTGTCGACTTAAACATTTTAATGGCAAACTTTTGTTGTGTATGCTTCAACAGTATAAAAATTAAATAACTATACATCTTTTAGAATATTTTCTTTAAAAGGAAAAAATAGAGAACTAGGTTCTTATGTTATTTAGCAAAATCCCCTCCTTCTCTTAAAAAAAAAATGGAAGTGGGTAGGGGAGTGAAAGGGACAATTACCTCCATTCATGCACATCTTTTTGTCATGACCCAGGAGAGCTTCTTGGTTAAATACTTTCAAAATGGTAAGATGTTTCCATGCTATTCTTCAAGAAACCCCTTTTTCCAACTCCCTTTTCATCTTTTATCATCTAATACACTTTCCGTGTGTTTAATAAGGCACGTCTCCATCTCAGAAGTGAAGCCTCCTGTTCTTACTCAGAACCCCCGTTCGTCTCTGCTTTGGGTTGTGTTTCTCTTGTTCCATGTTCCTGCTCCACTGCTGTCCCTGCTTTTGCGTCCGCTATCAGAGCGAGCCCTGGTCCCACACCGCCACCCCTTCAACGAAGCGGCTTGATGGTTGGAGAAGAGACTTAGAGTCGACTGACTCTCGATAAAAACATACAGCAGACACCAGGTTAGATCCATTCGACTCCATTGACATGTGAGTGTAATGTAAGGCTTTGTCATGGAACTTAATAAAATTAAGATCTTTCTGCATAGAGAAAGCAAAACACCAAGTACAAGTGGCACGGTTTTCTGTGTCTGGAGATTTCATCATCTTGAGATTAAAGGTCTTTTAAGGGAACACATTTGAGGAATCAGTATAGTTGTTCAAGCCAATCCTGGCACTGAGAACGGTGTCCCAGACAGATGATACTCTTCTGCATCCAAGATAAGGTGAAACGCTAAAGAAGCACGACTCGGGTCCTTTGCAGTCAATAAACTGTTCCTGTGGACCATTTAAAAAGTTTATTAAAAGATCATTTTATCAGGGCCTCTTACAGCTCTTATAACCATCCGCACAGCAACTGTATCAAGCTTATTTGTCCATGTGTTATCATTATTTTCTCAACATTTTCTCTCTATTGTGCCCTTAGTATCAGCTGCTCTTTTTTCCTTCCCTCCCCGACCCTCGTGACCCTTTGATAAATTATAAATTATTTTTATTTTCATATCTCCCAGACTGCTGTCTCCCATCCCCCATGGTTTCTGTTCTTCCCACTGTGTGTGTGTGTGTGTGTGTGTCCATCATTACAATCAGTTCCCTTTCTCTCCCCTCCTCTCCCCACCTTCCCCCTACCCTCCTGGTATAGCTACTCCCATTCCTGTTCCTTGATTCTGTGTGTCCTGAGCTCTTACCTCTTATCTGTACTTAGGCACATGCTCTGGTCTAGCCCGCAGTGAAAGGCAGGACTGGTGTCGTGATAGTGGGGGGTGAGGAAGCCTCAAGGAACCAGAAGAATTTTGTGTATTTCATCTGTGCTATATTGCCCCTGCTTGACTCATCCCTTCCTTATTAGGGTAATTTTTTTTAATTAAGTGGGTAAAAAAGAACCTTTGATAATCTGGCAGTAGAGTTGTATTGGACCAAGTTAGCATAGTTTGTCTACTACATAAATTTAACGCTTGCTAAATGTTTCATCTATTTTTCTTATTCTTGCTTGCATACATCCCAAACATCATGCCATTTGACTCCCGTTGATCAGTACATACCCCTACAGAATGAGTCAGAATATCACTGTCAATCCTAGTTAATTTTCTAAAAAGCATTTATTGAGATTTGAGTGAAAGTTTATGGAACAAATTGGTTTCTCATTCAACAACCAATGCACATATTGCTTTGTGACATTGATTGCAGTCACCTCAATGTAACAGCACTCTTCCCACTTCCTTCCTGTGTTTACCATTTCCATTCATCCTTTCCCCACCCATTCCTGTTTCGGAGCTTCACACTAGGCAAATACTGGCCTTTTGTCTCTTGCGGTTTCTTTTAAAATTACATTCAGTGGAACAGAAATTTTAAAAGGGTAACTTGAGAAGACAAAGTGAAATAGGATGATGAGATGTCAAAAGCCCTCGAGGTAGGAAACGAAAAAGGAAGAACACACTCAGCATCTCTTGAACAGAAAGAACTGCACAAAGCATGCGCGCCTGGAGCTTCAATAGTAAGAGGCTATGGGCAAAATACTGAGGACATCAGGAAACATCAGAAGAAGAGGGAAAAAATACACAGAGTCGCTCCACCAAAAAGAACTAGTCGACCCGCCACCCTTCCGGGAGGGAGCATATGAGCAAGAACCAATGGTGCTGAAGGGAGAAGTTCCAGCTGCACTGAAAGCATTCGCCCCAAACTCACTCACACTCATGAACTCGCTCACTGCTATCGAGCAATGCCACTCATCATGACCCAGCTGCCCCTGTGGGTGGCTGAGGCTGTAACCCTTGATGGGAGTGGCTGGTGGTTTTGAACTGCTGATGCTGTGGTTCGCAGATAATCACTACACCAGCAGGGCTCCAAGAGTCCAGGAATTGATGGAATACCAGTTGGAATATTTTTAAAACAAGCTGATGAAACACTGGGAGCCCTCACTTGTCTACGCCAAGAAATTTGGAAGACTTGGCCAACTGAATGGAAGAGATTCAAATTTGTACACAATGCAAAGAAAGGTGATCTAACAGAATGCTCAAATAATTGAACAATATAACTGATTTCATATGCAAATAAAATTTTGATGAAAATCATTCAACAGTGGTTGTAGAAAGACATTGACAGGGAACTGACAGAGGTTCAGGCCAGATTCAGAATGGCATATGAAACAAGGGATATAATTGCTGATATCAGATGAATCCGGATTAAATCAGAGACTAACAAAAAGATGTTTACTTGTGTTTCATTGATTATGCAAAGGTGTTTGATTGTGGATCATAACAAACTATGGATGGGCCTTAGAAGAATGTGAATTGCAAAACACGTCATTGTGCTCTTATGGAATCTCTATATGCATCAAGAGGCAGTTGTGCGAACAGGACAATGGAATACTGTAGGTTTTAAAATCAGGAAAGGGGTGCACCATGGTTGTATCCTCTCCCCATACCTATTCAATCTGTTTAATGAGCAAGCAATCAGAGAAGTTGGATTATATGAAGAAGAATGTCACATCAGGATTGGAGGAAGGAAGGCTTATTAGCAACCTTTGATATGCAGATAACATAAACTTGTTTGCTGAAAGTGAGGAGCACTTGAAGCACTTGCTGATGAAGATCAAGGATTGTAGCCTTCAGTATGGATTACAACTCAGTGAAAAGAAAACAAACCCCCCTGAGAATTGGATAAATTGTTAACATCATGATAAATGAAGAAAAGTGGTATGTTAGACAGAGTTCTCTAAAGAAACAAAACCAGGACACTGATTCTATCTATCTATCTATCTATCTATCTATCTATCTATCTATCTATCTATCATTAGGGGACAGATAGATAAATAGATAGAATCATTAGTGTCCTGATTTTGTTTTAGATAGATAGATTAACACAAGAAATAAAGACTTAATTAATCAATAGAGCAGTACAAATGGCTCAGTGTAACTCACTTTTGTGAGACAGCCAATACACTGGCAGTCCTTAGTTTTGAGTACCGCCAAGTAGTCCTCTGTAGAGCAATTCGGGCTATCCAGCCACAGGCAGCAAACAGCAAGGTAGGTCACCAACAGTCAGCCAGTGACAGGGTCTGACAGTCCCCAGCACGAGCGATATATACTCCAGCAGCATGGAGAAGCAGGTCTTGAAGAAACCTCAAACTACAGTGACACAGTTCAGGGATTAGGTGTTCCACAGGTAGTGCAGCTTGCAAATTGAGGCACAGAACAAGCTAAGGCATCTGAACACTGGTCCGGTCATCAAAGAGCAAGCGACAAGAAAGGTGAGGCTCACCAAGCCATTTATCTCAACCCTTCAATTAACTCCACATGTGTTCATTGGCCATGTTGGCACAATAAACCTACCTATCACAAGTGGTCAAAAATTTCAACTTGCTTGGATCCACAATCAAGGCTCATAAAAGCAGCAGTCAAGAGTTCAAAGTACACGTTGCATTGGGTAAATTTGCTGCACAAGACCTCTTTAAAATATTTAAGAGGATGGAGGTTATTTTGAGAACTAAGGTGCATATGATCCAAGCCATGATATTTTCAATCTCCCCATATGCATGTGAAAATTGGACATTGCATTAGGAAGACCACATAAGAACTGATGCCTTTGATTTATGGTACTGATAAAGAATACTGAAAATACTGTGAACTGCCAAAAGGACAAACAGACCTGTCTTTGGGGAGGTACAGCCAGAACACTCCTTAAAGGCAAGGACGGTGAGACTTCATCTCACATATCTTGGGCATGTTATTAGGAGCGACCAGTCTTGGGAGACTTGTTTGGTAAAGTAGATGGGAAGTGAAAAAGAGGAAGGTTCTGCACAAGATGGATTGACACAGTGGCTGCAAGCATAAGAACAAGTATGAGGATGGGGCAGGTCTGGGCTGTGTTTTTTGCCATTGTATATTATGCATTAGTCTGGGTACTTTAGAGAAACCAATCCACAGCAACTCATGTATAAGAGAGAGTTTTATATAAAGGGTAAGTGCACATCAAGAAAACATCCCAACCCAGTACTGCCCAAGCCCACAAGTGCAACATTCGCCCATATGTCCAACACCAATCCACAAAGTTCTCCTCCATCTCACAATATACACACTATGATGCTGATTGCAGGAGGAAAGCCGGATCAGTGAACATGTAAGCATCTCAGCACTGCCAGGGGTCTCCACGCGGCTGCTCCAGCACCCAGGGCTGCATCGGGGTAGGTTCATGTGGCTTCTCCTTGGGGATGTCTTGCATGAAGTCAGCCTTGCCAGCTGAAGCAGGGAACTGGCTAAGGCAGCTGCGCCCTGGTGCGACCATCGCAAAGCAAGAGACCCGAGAACTAAAAAGGCAAGGCTCACTGAGTCATTTATCTCTCCGTCCTTCAATTAACCCCACATGTGTTTATTGGCCAGGTTGGCACAATAAACTAACTACCTCAGTATAGATGCTTTCTGTGGGTCAGAAATGACTTGAAGGCATCTAACAACAACAACGACGACATGATTGATTGTTCTAACAAATATATTTCTCCTATACCTCCCTGGTAACATTGCTCATTTTATATATTTAATGTTTATCTGAATGTTGAGCCATGGGGATGAGTTCAGCTCTGGTCTTTAATGGTGTCTACAGGTCATAGTCTCAGGGGTTCTACCAGTCTCTCAGACAAGTAAACCTGATCATTTTCATGATGTTGAGTCTTGTTCAACGTTTTTACACACTCTATCCAGGACCTTATACAGTGATCCTTTCTGAGTGCTCTGCAGTGGTAGCCAGGTATCGCCTAGTTCTTCTGCTTTCAGGGTCCTGGGCACGGAAGCCATTCATTTTTAGACTAATTATGTCCATGCTTCTTTGACATTCTTATTTGTTCTGTGTGGGGAGAGAACAATAGTTTTATTTTAGCTGGCCATTCACAAACTTAAAAAAAATCATTTTATTGGGAACTTGTACAACTCTTGTCACAATCCATACATCCATTCATTGCGTCAATCCCATTTGTACATCACTGCTATCATCATTTTCAAAACATTTTCTTCCCACTTTAGCCCTTGATATCAGCTTCTCATTTTCACCTCCCTCACTCATGAACCCTTGATAATTTATCAATTATTATTTTTTTCATGTCTTAACTGACCAATGTCTCCCTTCACCCACTTTTCTTTTTGTCCACTCCCCTGGAAAGGAATTATATGTAGATCATTGTGATCGGTTCCTCCTTTCTCCCTCCACCTTCCCCTTATCCTCCTGGTATGGCTACTCTCAATATTGGTCCTGAGGGGTTTATCTGTCCTGTATTCCCTGTGTTTCCAGCTATTTTCTGTACATGTCTAGTCTAGCCAGATTTGTAAGGGAGAATTAGGGTCATGATAGTGGTTGGGGAAGAAAGCAATAAATAACTCAAGAAAAGTTGTATGTTTAAATGGTGATATACTGCACCCTGACTTGGCTCATCTCCTCCCTGAGACCTTTCTGTAAGGGGATGTCCAATTGCCTACAGATGGGCTTTGGTCTCCACTCTGCACTCTCCCCCATTTACAATGATATGATTTTTTTGTTTTGGGTCTTTGATGCTTGATACCTGATCCCACTGACACCTCATGATTACACAGGCTTGCGTGCTTCTTCTGTGTGGACTTTGTTGCTTCTCAGCTAGATGGTCACTTGTTTATCTTCAAACCTTTTAGACCCCAGATACTATATCTTTTGATAGCTGGGCACCATCAGCTTTTTTCACCACATTTGCTTATGCACCCACTTTGTCTTCAGCGATCACATTCACAAACTTTTAAGACCCCAGTTCCAACTCACTGAAGTAAAGTGTAGAATTTTGTCTTTGTGAGTTATGTTATACTAATCGACCTTGTGTCTCCCAGGCCCAAAGCCCATTTGTTCAAGGCGTTTGGTTATAGCTAAAAAGCACAACTAACTCCTTAAGCTCTCCTTTGATATCACCAAAATGTCTCTTCATCATTGACTTGTCAACTATATTATATTGAAAAATTACATTATAAATTGCACCAAAGTCAGAATTCATTTGGACATTAATTCTAACGTGAGTTTTAAACTACCGTATTTACACGTGTATAAGCCGAGTTTTTCAGCACAAAAAATGTGCTTAAAAACGGGTTCTGCTTATACACGGGTCAGTGGTATCCCAGTGAGGTGTAACATCTCACTGTCCCGCACCCCCCCCCCCCAAGGTAACGGGAGGAGTGCCCATTTCTCCGCTGTTCATTCAAAGCCCAGCTGACACTGAAGGGCTTTGAATGTTTGTTTACTCACATCTAACCAATCAGAGCTGTCCTATGATGTGGATGGCTCCAATTCGCAGAAACACCTGTAGTGATTCACTTAGGCTGGCAGCTGAACTGGTAACGATGTGTCTGTGGCTGCGCTCCGTCTCTCCCCTCTGTTCTCTGTGTTAATTCACTTCCTGCATCCCCGCCCACACGGACTGCCCCCCACCTCCCAGCTAACACACAGGGGGGGCATTATCATGAAAGTTCTTTTTCAAAGTCTTGTATTTTTATCCTATTAGAAATGGACACTCTCGAACCAAAACAAAAACGCCGGTCATATGAGGGTGGTTTCAAAATGAAGGTTGTGTCAAGAGCAGAAGAGAGCAATAACAGTATTGCAAGTAGGGAATTCTGTGTTGACAAAAAGTAAGTGAGGGAGTGGTGGAAAATGAAGGCTGACTTGGAGCAGATTCCAAAAACTAAAAAAGCTCATCGTGGTTTAACGTCTTTTTATGGGGCTCTAGAGAGTGAATTGCATAAATGGGTTATGGAGTGTCTTCAAAATGGTTACTGCATAACACGCATGGGAATCCACATATGTGCTCTACAAACGGATAAGGATGACAAATATAAACCACCAGGCATTGCAAAATTTGCTGTGTCAGCAGGATGGTGTACCTGCTTCATGAATAGGTTTGGCCTAGTATGTTTGAGACAAAGAACAAAGATTTCCCCCAAACTGCCACAAGACCTTGAAGAAAAAATTATGTTATTCCAGTCATTTATTATAAAACAAAGAAGGATTTATAATTATGACCTGGCAGATATTGGGAATATAGATGAAACTGCCATGACTTTTGATCTTCCAAGCAACAGAACTGTGGCAAGTTTAGGAGAAAAAACCATTTTTCTCAAAACCACAGGAAATGAAAAAAAAACACGTTACAGTTGTTCTATCATGTTTGGCTAATGAAACTAAGCTGCGTCCTGTATTTTTAAAAGAAAGACCTTGCCTAAAAAGATCAATTTCCCACCAAGAATTACTGTGCGTGCACATGTTAAAGGCTGGATGGATGAAGATGGAACAAAAAAATGGCTGGAAGAAATTTGGAACCGATGACCAGGAGCAGCCTTAAAGAAAAAGCCATCATTACTTGTTTGGGATATGTTCAGAGCCCACCTATCGGATGACATAAAAAAATTGGCAAAATCAAGTAAAGTTACTTTAGCCATTATTTCAGGTGGGCTTACATCTGTACTGCAGCCTCTGGATGTATCTTTGAACAAGCCTTTTAAAGACCATGTGCCAAGGATGTGGCATGAATGGGTGTCATCGGGTCACGCCCGACTAACAAAAGGAGGAAATCTCATGAAGCCTGACATAGAGATCATAGCAAAGTGGGTTCGAGATGCATGGGAAGAGATTCCAGAAGACATGGTGCGACGTGCCTTCCAGAAATGTAGTATTAGTAATGCTATGGATGGCAGTGAAGACTGAGCTTTATATGAAAATGACAGCAGGGATGGTGATGACGGCGATCTAAGTGAGGACAGCGTCTATGATGACCTCACACCAGCTGAAGCTCTGCATTGGGATACGGATGATGATGAGGAATCCAGTTTTGAAGGATTTTAACTCTACATTTTAGCTTGGTTGCTGATTGAGCTTAGGGAATAGTACTTTTAAGGTATCATTGCTGATACCTTATTATTTTTGTTGAATCTATTTTCCACTTACTGTGCTGGTTTACTAATGTTAAATGACTTGTCCTTTTATTTATGTTTTTTATTTAAAATAAATATTTAAATTACCCCACTGATGTCTCAATTTTAGTACTTTTATTTTCATTTGTTTTGATTATTGAAACTCACCAATAGCTTCTGCATTTTCCACCCTTGTCTTATACTCTAGTCAATCAGTTTTTCTGGTTTCCCAGGTAATAATTAGGTACTTCGGCTTATATTCGGGCTGGCTTATATTCAAGTACATACGGTAGTTGGTTTGATGTGACAACTTTACTTTTAGCAGCCAAGTGTTAAAGTAATTAGCCACCAGGGCTCATTACTAAACAAACAAACAAAATCAGCCCCTCTTAAACAAACAAACAAACAAACAAACAAACAAACAAACTAATCTCTTCATTTAGTGGAACCAAAACTCAAACTCAATGGTGACTGATAGTGACCCTACGACAGGGTAGAACTGATCCCGTGCATTCCCAGGAGTGAAAAACCTCCTCTTCCTTCTGCAGAGTAGGTGGTGGTTCTGAACTGCTGGCCTTTTGGATAAAAGCCACTGTGCCATATGTACAGTCTCTCAGGAAGCAGGTATTCATTTGCCTTGTGGAACGAAACATTAGTCACCAGAATATATATTCAGAAAAGGGTAGATGAAACAATTCTACCTTTCTTGAGGTTACATGTTTGTGTTTCATCGCCAGCAATGGAAAGCTAAATACAGAATCTGAACTACTATTTTGTCAGCTTTGGTTTTACTATAATTCCTTTCACTAGCTAGTGTTGTGATAACACACCAAATTGTTACTAGCCTGGCTTCTCCTTGGCAAAGTTCAGAAGTAGGAATATTCATTCTGCTCACTTCCCAGGGCTTGAATGGGAATCAAAGATCATGTGCATGAACCTTCTTGGAAAAGTGTATTGTGTTGTGCCTCTAAAACAAGATTCTGTGAAGAGAACTGATGGCTAAATACAAGCATAGACACGCTGTTCGAGGGCCTGGTCTCCGATGATAGCAATATTCATGAGGATATCTATATAACTTGTTACATAATATCAAGCAGACATGGATTCAGTGGCGACTCATTCGAATGCAACAACACCTCTCCTACAAACAGGAGAGAGATGCATTCAAAGTGAAAACGGCATCAGGTGGAGACGTTGGTTTGTGGGATTTCATTGAACACTGCAGGACACTGTGGGAATGGTAAACTCTGAAGACATTTTCTAAGAAGCAATACATGGTTTCCTTCCTTTCTACACTGTCTTTTATCGCTGCATTTCTGCTCTCTGGATGCTCCCATATTTCTTTGTTTCCTTGTCTTCTGCCATCTGTCACCTGTCCCTCCAGTGGGTCCAGCCTTGAAGTTCTGCCCCAGGCCTCTCTATTTCTCAGTGACTGGATTCCATTCCCCCATCTCCTCAATCATTTCAAGAAATTCTCTGTGCCAAGTGTGATTTCTCTCAATACTGAAGGCATGAGATTTTCTGACTGGTGCATCTAGTTTTCACAAAGCTAATTAGGAAAAATCAGGAATTGGGAGGAATGATCAAACTCATTTTAAAAATGTTAACCTTCACACCAGCCAGTGCGATCACGAGGTGTCAAAGGGACCAGGTATAAGGCATCATGCAAAAAAATAGATATATGTATGTATGTATGTATGTATATATATATATATATATATATATATATATATATATATATATATATATATATATATATATATATACCATATTGAATGAAGGGGGAAGTGCAGAGTGGAGACCCAAGGCCCAAGTGTCGGCCCCTGGAGATCCCTTCACAGAGGGGTTTTGGAGAGGAGATGGATCAGTCAGGGTGCGAGGTAATACCGATGAAGAACACAGCTTTCCCCCAGATCCTGGATGCTTCCTCCCCCCAACTACCATGATCCGAATTCTACCTTGCAGGACTGGATAGGGCAGAGAAAAGAAATGTTAACCTTACTATTTTGATGGAGTCTGGTGGCAATGTTTAGTAAACATTGAAGGGTTAATGGCAAGGTTGGTTTTTCAAACCCACACCTTGAGAGAAAGATAACTAAAGATTTACAACCTCAGAAACACTCTATAGGCTCACTATAAGTTGGAATCAATGGCAGTGAGCTTCATTTTTTGTCTTAGTTATGTAAATTTCCCCTTCTTCTTCCTCTTCATCGTCCTCATCCTCTTCTTCTTTCTTCTGACACCAAATTTGCCAAAATCAAGCAATGAGAAGGCCAAGAACAAACTTTTTGTTATTTGAATCTCTCCTTAGGCCACCCTGAGCACCATCCTGTTTATAACTGTTCCTACCTTTTCTGGAGAGGAGATTCAGATTCACCTCTGTAGCTTTGTGGCACCTTCAAGTCACTAGCCTTCTATTATTATTGTTAACTGCTGTTGAGTTGATTCTGATTCATGATGACCCCATGGACCCTAGAAAAAGATATTGCCCTGTCATGCACCATCCTATGATGCTTGGTATGTGTGACACCATTGTTGGAGCTGTTATGTCAATCCTGTACGTTGGAGATTTTCCTTGCTTTTGCTGGTCCTTCTCTTTACCATGATGTCCTTTACCTGTGTGATAGCTAGGCTGTGTATCACCTTGGCTGGGCCAGGAGTCTCAGTCCTTTGGCCAATTCAGACCACGGTATGTGACCTAGTATAGTGTGATCAACTCATGATGGGATCTGCTATAAGCAATCAAGTGTTGTGAGATGATTGAGGTGGAGTGCAACAGAGGTCCCAGATCTGATGAAAATGGAAGGAAGTTTCCTCAGAGGTGTGGCCTCATTCCTATTTAAGTGGGTGCTGTGGAAAAGTTTTCTTATTTTTGCTTGGTCTGGATCTTGCATCTGTTTCATCGACCTCCAAGTCTTTGACTTAAGCCAATATCCTGTCATAGAGCCTGCCAACCTTGGGACCCAGCAGCAGACGGCCATGAGATCTGCTGATCCCGTACTCAGTGTTGACTTTGCACTCACTGGGTTTGTCTTCCACAGGCGTCCTGCTTCATCTTCCTGCTTCCTGATGTTTCAGCCCTCACAGCTACTCAAGTCGAGGGAAACCGCCAGCTTGAGCACTGACTCACAAACTGAAACCAGATCAGACGTACCCACTTCTACAATTGTGTGAGCCATTTTCTTGATACAGAATCTCTCTCACTCTCTTGCTTTTACTGACCCTTCACTTTACCAAATATGATGTCCATTACCAGTGTGGTACTTAGGTTTTGTATCAACTTGGCTGGGCCAGGGTTCTCAGTCCTTCGGCCTACTCAGACCGCATTATGTGACCTAATAGAATGTAATCAACTCCATGATGGGATCTGCTATCATGAGTTGATTACATTAAGTGAGAGAGAGACTTTATATGTAATATATATATTATTATATATAACAATATACACATTATATATTTGTGTTATGTGATATAAATATATTAAAATATATGTTACATATAATATATTACATGTGTTCAAAGGGAGAGATTTTATAGCAAGAAAAACAATATATGCTCATTTATGTGCACACATCTATATAGCTGTATATAGATATACATGCATCTATATATACATAGACACGCACATACACCCATAGATATAGCTCTCTCCATATATGTATATATTTGCATACGTATACATATATATGCATGAGAGAGGATATATACATATATGAGAGAGAGAGACAGAGATCCCTGATTTTGCTTTGCTTATCTAGAGAACTTAGCCTAACACAACCAGGAATCAGCCTGATGATGGGTCCAAAGTAAGCAAGAGAAGTATTGGTCTATCTGCTGCTGTGACTCAGAATGTTTCCATAGTTGATTTTCAGAAGTATCTCCTCAGGCCTGTCTTCCTGATTTGTTTTGCCTGGAAACTTGGCCCAAACTTGTCCCCCACGGGTAGCCCTGCTGGTCTTGAAAATACAGGTTGCATTGCATCACAGCAACATGCAGGCCAACAGGCAAACCAACCGGGAGTGGTCTTCAATTCTGATTTTGCTGGCATGTTGCTGGTATCTGCCTGGGGCTCCATCAGGCAGAACAGAAGGGGTGTTTGATGGGTGCCACGCTTCTTAAGCCCAGATCCTGGCTCTGTTTCAAATCAGTCTTGTGGTCTGGGATAAGTTATTTGACCTCCTTGCATTTCAGTTTCAAGTGCAACATCTGAAGATGCTCCTGAGGGTTGGTGTTAGTATATGTAAATACAGAACAAATCTAAAAGTAGCAAACATTCAATGCTATCCTGGTCCCAAGGGAGAATGCATCCTGATATTTGGAAAGTGCAGAGGCAGAAGCTCAGTGTGTTTGGTGAAATACAGACCTCTCTTTTCCCTCAGTGACTCTAATACCATCCATAGCTTAAGAACCACTTCTTCAGACAAAACTTCTCGATTATTTCTCTTCACAAAAAGAAGAACTTTGGAAAACAAGTAACCAAGACACTCTTCCCAGCTACTTTCTTCTTTTTGATGGAAACTGGTAGAAAAGCAACTTACTTTTTAACAAGTTGTTGACTTCTCCTGGTGCCTCATAGGAAAGAAAAGCAAGGCACCACAAGAGCAGTTGAGAGCTTCATGGTTTGTGACAGATGGCTGAAAAACATTTCTATTCTTAAATGTACTGGGAGTTTCCAAAGGTTCTGATTATAAACTTACATTTTCAAAACCCATTTGTCATTCAAAATGTCATCACAGAGAATATATACATAATGGGATTTCATGTTGTGACTTGGTCCTGTCAAATATAGGATAATAAACGTTAAAAATCCTATATGTTAGTCTTCTCATTCTCAAAAGAATCTTTTTAAAAATGTTCTTATGAGATACATTTTCAGTTCTTTGTGAAATGACTGACAGGACTGAGATAGGGATGAAGGGAGGCTGGTGCGGACCCCACTGACACACTGTGTAATTGAGTTTCTTGGGTGGTGGAGATCAAATTGAGGTGCAGACTTCTCAGTTTGCTGTGCTTTAGAATCCAGTTTTATGATAAAATTCTCTTATTTTATAAATTGTATGTTTCCCTCTTCATTCCTACGACTTGTGCTACCGCTTTTTTTTCTTCATCAGTCTTGCCAGATTTGGTGTCCACATTACTTTATTAATGATTGTGGTAAAAATATACATAAAAAAGAGTCTCCAAGTCAACAAATAAATAGTTCTTCATATAATCAGAATTTATTGTGCCAACCTGGCTGATAAACACATATGGGGTTAATTGAAGGGCGGAGAGATAAATGGCTCAGTGAGCCTTGCCTTTCTAGTTCTTGGGTCTCTCTTGCTCTCTGATGGTCAGACCAGGCTACGGCTGCCTTAGCCAGTTCCCTGCTTCAGCTGGTAAGGCTCACTTCCTGCAAGACATCCCTGAGAATAAGCCACATGGACATATCTCGATGCAGCTCTGGGTGCTAGAGCAAAAGTCTGGAGACCCCTGCCAGTGCTGAGATGTTTATACATTCACTGACTCAGCTTTCCTCCTGCAGTCAGCATCATAGTGTGCTTTGTGAGATGGAGGACTTTGTGGATTGGTGCTAGACATATGGGCTAATGGGTTAGTGTTGGACTAGTGGGTTTGGGCAGCACTGGGTTGGGATGTTTTCTTGATGTGCACTTACCCTTTATATAAAACTCTCTCTTATACATGCTTCCGTGGGTTTGTTTCTCCAAAGTAACCAGACTAACACAGTTCTGTAGTCCTCTGTTTTATTCTTGCTTTCAAAACTTGCATTCATCTATCTAAGGCTTGAGCTTGCTGGCTCACACAGCAGTCTTCAACCTGTTGAAGACTTTTTCCACAGCTGCTGTACTAGTCTGCGTTCCCACCAGAGACAGATAAAGATTCCAGTCTCTCCATATTTCACCAACACCTATAATTTTTCTTTTCAAATCATCGTGATTATGAAGAGTGAGGTATTATTTTATTGTGGTTCTGATTTGTATCACCCTCATTATTTTGACAAGGAACCGTGGTGATACTGATGGGTAAGTGGAGGACTACTAAACACTGGTTCAAAAACTCCAGCTGCTCTTCAGAGAAAGATTAAGTTATCCACTCCTGTCAAGATTTACAAAGCCTTAGGAGCCTATATAGGGTCACGAGGCATTGGAACGGCCCTAATGGCAGTGGTTTGGGTTGAAATAACTCTGGCCGTGATTCCCTGGGTCTGTTGGCCATTTGAACAGGAAGTTCCTGGGTTACAAACATTGAGCTTACAGACAACTTATACTTGCCCTTCATGTTATATAAATGTATCCTTATTTTGAAGTCGTTGAACCGAACCCTAGTCCCAGCAAATGCTTCATTACGATCATCTTCCCTTGAGCATGTGGGGCTGTTAAATTATTGAAAGCCTTTTAAACTTTTCTGGCACTAAAACCTACTGCCATCAAGTTGATTCCAAATCATAGCAACTCTTTAGAGAGGGTTTTCCCAACTCTAAATCTTTAGAGACATAGAAAGCCTCCTCTTTCTCCTGTGTCGTGATTGGCAGGCTTAACTTGTGGAATTTGCAGTAGCAGTTTAATACCTAGCCCAGGGTTCTACCAGGGATCCTTTACTTGCACCGAAGTAAGGCTAACTAAATATTGTACGAACCTGTTCCAACCTACCACAAATTCTACTCAAAGGAACACCTAGCAACAGAGCTTGTTCGTGTCCCTGAGATCACCTGTGTAGCCTATTTGGTGAAATGTCTATTCAAATCTTTTTCTAATTAAAAAATGGGGTTGTCTTTTTATTATTAATTCTATTCAGTTTCTAAATAGTGGAAACCCCACTAGGTGAACTCAACTCTACTTCAAACACAGCTCTAACCTGAGGACTTAGGACCGAAGACACAGAAGACAGCTATCGCAAGAGTATTGAACTGTCGGTAGGTGGACCAACATTTACTTACTACCTCAATGTCTTACATGCTGTTCTAAAATATGTATTATACTGGCCGACCTGAATTGGCTATTGTCAGTTAATATGATTGCACCTTTTGCCTGACCACCAACTCCCATTGCCTGTGCAAATACCATCCAGTCACATAAGGATTGATTGTGCACAAGTGAATCATCCAGGCATTACAAAATGTAGTTAGCCTACATTTATCCAATCTCCATCTTTCAACAATGCTTTACAATTAGTACCATGGATTTATCGATGACACTAAAAACAGAAGTTTCTTATACTCGATGGAGACAATCGATAAGATTTTTTACTATAAATTAACAAGGACGTCTTTGAAGTGAACCAGAGGCAGATAAGGAAACATTGATTTAGAAATGGATTTGGGGCTCCACCTTAATCATAGCTCCACTGTAAGAACAGTTAAGGTCTGACCCAATGGCACTGCTCAATACTCGGCCTCATGAAGGAAACACAGAAGATATGGGAGCCATAGCAATGTGTGGCAACGCCATTAGGTGGTCCCCAGATAACAGGTGGAATAACATGTGGAGTCAGTCGCACAGGCTTGTTTCCATGCAAGCAGCCATCTAAGTGACATCATCTTAGCCCACATGGAAGAGGCACACCGGCAGCTGTGATTGTAAATGATATAATCCAAATCCGAACGAAGGAATAGTATAAGACCCTAAATTTTGAGATTCTGGTGTGCAGAAGGCAATGGGTGATGGTAGAAGCCCAAAATACATCCGCAGGCTCTACACAGGGGATTAGCTTCTGGTGATTTCCCTCTAGCTGTAACAGAGATGTGAATAACCTGGGTATCAGACAGATAGTACTGGAAAGATGATGACATCCTGGAGAACTTCAATCTTCTCTCCTTTGACATGATGCAATCTATTGGTCCAGTTGTGAAGAATTTTGTTTTCATTACATTGAGCTGTGATCCATATTGAAGGCTGCAATCTTTGATCTTCGTGAGCAAGTGCTTCAAGTCCTACTCACTCTCAGCAAGCAAGGTTGTGTCATCTGCACATCACACATTGTTATTGGAAGTAGAATCTAATAAATAATAACTAATGATAATGATTGGTTAGTAATATGAAATAGTTGAAAAGCTAATTAAATTAGAGCCAAGACAAGTATGACCCTGAATTGGATCTTGTACTAGAGAGAAAACAAACAAACAGCTGTCAGATATTCAAGGACATTTGAATTAAATTTGAAGACCAGTTAATAATTTTGTATTAATATACATTTTTGGTTTTGACAATTGTGCTGAGGTTACTTGTGGTATCAATATTTGGAGGAAGCGTGGCAAGGGAATATGTGAATTAAAAAATTACTTTAGTGTGTTGAAAATATACACATTAGAGAGTGCACCAATTCAACAATTTCTACATGTGCAATTAAGTAACAGTGAGTAAATTATTCAATTTGTGCAGTTATTCTTTTTTTTTTTTAATTTTAACAATTTATTGGGGCTCATACAATTCTTTTCACAGTTCATATATATACATACATCAATTGTATAAAGCACATCTGTACAGTCTTTGCCCTAATCATTTTTTTCTCTTTTCTTCTTTTACATTTTATTAGGGACTCATACAACTCTTACCACAATCCATACATATACATACATCAATTGTATAAAGCACATCCATACATTCCCTGCCCCAATCATTCTCAAGGCATTTGCTCTCCACTTAAGCCCCTTGCATCAGGTCCTCTTTTTTTTCCCCTCCTCCCTCCCCCTTTCCCCCTCCCTCATATGCCCTTGGTAATTTATACATCGTTGTTTTGTCATATCTTGCCCTATCCGGAGTCTCCCTTTCCCCCTTCTCTGCTGTCCCTCTCCCAGGGAAGAGGTCACATGTGGATCCTTGTAATCAGTTCCCCCTTTCCAACCCACTCACCCTCCACTCTCCCAGCATCGTCCCTCACACCCTTGGTCCTGAAGGTATCATCCACCCTGGATTCCCTGTACCTCCAACCCTCATATGCACCAGTGTACAGCCCCTGTCCTATCCAGCCCTGCAAGGTAGAATTCGGATCATGGTAGTTGGGGGGAGGAAGCATCCAGGATCCGGGGGAAAGCTGTGTTCTTCATCGATACTACCTCACACCCTACTTAACCCATCTCCTCTCCTAAACCCCTCTATGAGGGGATCTCCATTGGTCGACACTTGGGCCTTGGGTCTCCACTCTGCACTTCCCCCTTCATTTAATATGATATATATACATATATACATACATATATACATATACACATATATACACATACATACACACACTTATATCTTTTTTTTTTTTTTACATGATGCCTTATACCTGGTCCCTTGGGCACCTCGTGATCGCACTGGCCGGTGTGCTTCTTCCATGTGGGCTTATTTGCTTCTGAGCTAGATGGCCGCTTGTTCACCTTCAAGCCTTTAAGACCCCAGACACTATCTCTTTTGATAGCCGGGCACCATCAGCTTTCTTCACCACATTTGCTTATGCACCCATTTGTCTTCAGCGATCCTATCATGGAGGTGTGCAGTCAATGATATGATTTTTTGTTCTTTGATGCCTGGTAACTGATCCCTTTGGGACCACTCGCTCACTCAGGCTGGTGTGTTCTTCCATGTGGACTTTGTTGCTTCTGAGCTAGGTGGCCGCTTGTTTATCTTCAAGCCTTTAAGACCCCAGTCACTATCTCTTTTGATAGCCGGGCACCATCAGCTTTCTTCACCACATTTACTTGTTCACACACTTTGGCTCCAGCCGTTGTGTCGGGAGAGTGAGCATCATAGAGTTCCAATTTAATAAAAGAAGGTATTCATGCATTGAGGGAGTGTTTGAGTAGAGGCCCAAGGTCCTTCCGCCACCTTAATACTTGACCTATAAATATAGACACATAGATCTATTTCCCCATCCTCCTATATATATTTGCATGTACATGTCTTTGTCTAGACCTCCATGAATGCCCTTTGACTCCTAGCTCTTTCCTCCATCTCCCTTGACTTTCCTCCTGCCCTACTACCATGCTTCATCGCCACCTGGGCTAGAGTATACCTCTTCTCTAAGCAACCTTACCCTTGATCTTTCCCAGCAGGCCTGCCACTCCCACTTCTCTACCATTTGGGGTCCCATGTTTTTCCCTTGTCCCTGGGTTTGTTAACACCACTTCCTTACCCCCCCTACCCCCCCACCCCAAGTCCCCCCAAAACTGTCGGTCCCGTTGTTTTTCCTCCAGATAGTTCATCCAGCCTGTCCTATTCAGACAGACCTGTGGAGTCACTAACATGCATGAAAACTAGACAGAGGAAAACAAAGCAACAGTATACAACCAGACAACAAAACAACAAAAACAAACCACTGACAAAGAACAGAATAAAACAGTTCACAAGAGAAAAGCTTGTAGTTAGTTCAGGGATCGTTTGCTGGCCCTTAGGAGCGTTTTCCAGTCCAGTCTGTTGGGGCACCACGCCTGTGCAGTTATTCTTAATCTCCCTTTTTGAATTATTTTTTCTCACTAATCTGAACTCACTGTCTCCTACATCTCCTATAGAACCCTTTGAGTCTTGTTGTAATTTTGATCCCATATAGACAGTCTTTCAGAAGAGCACAATATTCAAGGCAGACATTTATTACCACTTACACATTTAAAATTCTCATAGAGATATTTAATGGAAAACGTTCTGATGGTGCTGAGGCTGATTTATTCCTGAAATTATGACCCAGAGACAAAATTTAACTTAAACCAAAAATGTCCTCTGATGTCCTTTTTAAACCTACAATTATATAACTTACATGGTAAAAACTGTCTACCTTGATCACTGTGCTCTTCTGAAAGACTGTCTATAGCAGATCAAAGGGAAAACCACCACCAAATAAAGTATTTTGTACTTACCAAGCTTTTTGTGATTGCTGATACTTTTTTTCAGAATATTTTATTGTGATACGAGAGAAAATTAGCGTCATTAAATTTATGTAACAATTTCTGTACATATTTATTTCGGTCTTTATTTCGGTAAGGAGGGACAGTGTCAGAAAGCCACAGAGTTAGTTTCACCCTGTCCTATAGGAATGACATGAATCAGCATGGACTTGATGGCAGTGAGTTTGGTTTAATACGTATTGTTTAGGGACATTCATTACACTTGTTACATTGTGCCAATATTCTCATTATTTCTAGCCTGACATTTCTGTTTCCCTGACTCTATCTTTCTTGTCTCTCCTTACTCTATCATCCTTGGTTTAGGGTGAGTATTACCCTGAGGTCTCATTTGGATGAATACACATGATTTAGAGGAGTGCAAGTGACATTAGTTATTTTATGAGTCATTTTGTCTGTTGGCTGAGACAGAGGTGACTTCACCTTCAGGAGTGGTTTGAATTCCAAGTTTAAAGGAATTTCATCGTGATAGTGTCAAAGTTTCCTCTAGTCAGTAGTGGCCTCGTAGGTTTGTTCCTTTTTAGGAATTTGAGTTTTCTTTGACATTTTTCTCCATTCTATCTGGGACATTCTGGTGATAATGGTTGGTAGTGGTAGCCAGGCATAATTTAGTTCTGATCTCCAGGTAAGTGAGACAGTGGTTCATGCCAATTATCAGTCTTACAAGTTAGTTTCTCCTTTGAGACTTTAATTTCCTTCTTTTGCTTTTGCTCCAGACATGTAGAGAAAGCTTGTAAAAGCTTAAGACACCTGTCATCAAATTGGGATATAAAACATCTTCCTGAGATATGTTTTGACAACTGAATGAGTTGTCTCACAAGACCGAAACCCTCAAATCCAGACCCCATGAGATATTGGGCTATGTTTGAGAAGTGTCTAAAACTGTGGCCAACTCCTCCTCCATTTCTAATAGTCTTTATTGCTTTTTGAAAAGGTGAATTTTCATCAGGATTTCTTTTTCTATTTGAAGAACTTCCTTTATATAATCTTGTACTGCAGGTCTACTGTTAGCAACACATTTTCCTATATATAGGAACATACAATTTGCCTTCATTTGTGAAAAATATTTTCACTTGGTGGACCGTTATTTCTCTTCCTTTCTACTGCTTCCTTAGTTTCTGGTGTGATGTCCAATGTTAGCTTGAATGTTGTTCCCATTGATGTAATAGGTTGTTTTTCTAATGGAACTTCTAAGATTTGCTTTTTTAATTTGGATTACAACAGTTTACTTTGTGCAGTTTTTTCCCTTGTGTTTACCCTTTTGACTGTTTATTGAACACTTAAATCTGTAAATTTATGCCAGTCATTAAATTTGAGAAATTGTAAATTATTTCTTTAAGTGTGTGTGTACAATCTTTTTTTTTGCCTAGTACTTGCTTTGCTAATCTTCTGTGACTCCTACTGTATCTCTGGGAGATCATCTAATAGGTCCCTGTACATGTTCACCCCAATTCCCCTCACTTTCTTCTCTATCTTCTTACAGGAAAATGTCCACTAATGTATCTTGAAATTCATTTATTGTTTTCTCTGTCATTGCTATTGTGCTATTTATTTAAGTCCATTCAGTAATTTTTCTTTAAATGTCATATCTTTAAGTTTATATTTTTCACTTTCTTTTTTATTTATACAGGCGGTCCTAAGATGATGAACAAAATCTGGCCCTAAATAATCTGTTGTATTTGTAAGTGCGTCCACCCTGGACCCCCAAACACTTCTTGGATTACTTTGGAGCAATTCCAGGTATAATCTTATTTTATTTACATAGTTAAAAAAGAAAACAATTACTTAATATCATCAATATCCAGTGTTTAAACTTTTCCAACTGTTTCAAAAAAAGTTTGTTGGTTGCACTAAAGATGTTTTGTTGTACATGTTGCGATGTGTTGGTTGCACCAAGTAGCAACCATACAATGCAACTGGCTGTCAAACCACTGGAGAAACAATCAGCAAAAACAAAACACTTGTTATTGAGTTGATTCTGATACGTAACAGCTTAATAGGACACAGCAGAACTGCTCCATTGGGTTTCCAAGGTGGTAATCAGTATGGAAGTAGATTGCCACATATTTCTCCTGTGGAGTGGTTGGTGAGTTTGAACCATGCACCTTTCAGTGGTGCTTGGCCAGAGTGTCAGTAAGATTGCTTGATAAAGTTCTAAAGTATACTATATAGGTCCCTTCTTGGTCTTTCCCTCTTTGTCTTTTACATTTTCCGGCAAGTTATTTGTTGAAGAATTGGGTTGCTTTAGAGTTTTCTGCTATTGGTTTTGCTGGTTTGCATGTTCTCCTATTGTCTGCAATTACTCTAGGTTGGTAAATTGACATGCTAAGTCGTTTGATTTTTGTTGGCAAGGACATTTCATTATTCTAAGCCTTGTTTCTATTTATGCAATAAAACACATTTCCTTTACACTAAGCATAGAGTACCAGAAAAAATGTTTATTTTTGTTTTGTTGACTATGCAATGGCATTCAACTATGTGGATCATAACAAACTATAGATAGGCTTGAGGAAAATTGGAATTCCAGGATGTTTCCTTGTGCTTAAGCAGAACTTCTGCATGAATCAAGAGGCAATCGTTTGAAGGGAATATTTCATTCAAAGGGAATATTTAAATAATAACTTCAAATTAGCTAATGTGTGTGTGTGTCAAGGTTATACTTTTTGACCATACTTATTCAATGTGTGTACTCAACAAATAATCAGAAGATCTGACTTGTGTGAGAAAGAATCTGACATTAGGATGGGAAGAAGGTTCATTAATAACCCGATATGCAGATGACATGACCTGGCTTGATGAAAAAGAGAACTTGAAGCACTTGCTAATTATCAACTATTTCAGTCTTCAGTATCAATTACATTTTAATGTGAAGAAAACCTCAATCCTCAAAACTAGATCAATAGGTCACATCATGATAAATGGAGAAAAGATTGAAGTTTTCGAGAATTTCATCTTAACTTAATGCCCCAGTCGATGCTCTTGGAAGCAGCAATAAAAGGATGAAGCAATGCATCGCTGCACAGGACCTCTTTAAAATGATGAAGAGCAAGGACGTTACTTGGAGGAGTAAAGTGTGCTGGATGCAGTTATGATATTTTCAGTGACCTCATACACATGTCCAACTTGGACACGGAATAAGGAAGACAGAGGAAAAATCAATGCGTTAGAATTGTGGTGCTCGTGGCAAATCTTGAAAGTACTCGGGATTACTAAGAGAACAAACAAATCTTTCTCAAAAGAAAAACAGACAGAATGCTCCTTAGAAGTGAGGTTGGCAAGACTTCATCTCATGTACTTTGGAGGAGACATTTTCAGGAGAGATTAATCCCTGGAAAAGAACATTCTACACACATTGCTTGGCAGAGTAGAAAGTCAAGGAAAAAGAGGAAGTACCTTCAGGAGATGGGTTTACTTGGTGGCTCCAATAATTGACTCAAGCATAACATTAATTGTGAGGTCAGACCCAGGCAGTGTTTTGTTCTGTTGTACACAGGTTCCTAAAAGTCAGCACCTACTGGATGCCACCGAACAACAAGAAGAAGGTAGACGTATTACCTTTAACTTTCAGGGAAGAGGGGTCATCAGAAAAGAAGAACACTCTCCACCAATGACATATATTCAGTTTCTGGAAGTTGTTAAAGACAGTCACATCTTATGGGGAATAATCTGAATTTCATGCACATTAAACAGTTTTGTGCAGTGATCAGTCACTGAAGCAAAAATATAACTTGAATTTTCAGTTACAGACGGCAGAGTGAAAGTACATATTAATCCTAGCTCTACCAAAACTCTACTAAAATGACAGTACAGTTACAATATAGTCACAAAGAAAACGGAAAAGAAAATAGTAGCTTTGACCTTGGAAGCTTCAAAGTAGCTTGGTGGGTAAAAAAATGTTTCAGCAAATCTTTAGTTGGCAGCACAGAAGCAGAGTTTTAACATAGCGGTCCCCTCTTTCTCTCCATACACTGAAGAATTGTCCAATATTTTCAAATCCCAGAAGACAAGATAGATGTAAAAGGTTTCTAGACTGTAAGACTCCAGATCTAGTTGATAGCAGTTACTGTCTTGAAAAATGTGTCTTACAAGTCTTCATTCAGTTTCCTCCAAGAATATGAACATATAACTTATATCCTCTAGTCATGAGATTAGAAAAATATTCCTTGGAAAATCTAACTAGACTTATAAAAAGACCTAAATATAATAATATAGGGGATTTCCAATGAAAAGGCCCATTCATTATATCCTAATTGAACCTACAAGTTGATGTTTCACTCACTGCACATACTTTGCAATCATATTCAGATTTTTAGTGCTCTATTTAGGAGCCCTGGTACTATAATGGTTATTCATTGAGATACGATTCACATGGTCGGCAGTTTGAAATCACCAGCAGCTCTGATGGCAATGATCGAGCTTTCTACTTTCATAAAGAGTGAGTGAGATTCTTTAATACGAGCATATAGATACTTTACTTGAAATTTGAAGATTATTTTTCAGAAAGGAGTTTCTGATAGTTATTCTAAGATTTAAGAGAGGGGTCAAATAAAAAGGAATAAAGCAAATAGACTAGGCAAAAGAGCAAGAGCAAGTGAAAACTACTTCCCCCAAAAGTAGTAAATGGAATTCTACAAAAAAAGAATTTTCAGAGAACAAAGATCTATTTTAACCTAAAAATATTATAGCATAAATTAATAAAAAAATCAGAAAGATAAGAAAAATGTGAGGACATCTCTAGAGAGTAGAATAAAGACAAAGAGAAAGAAAGCATGAAAGAAAAATTTAAAAACAGAAGGAGTAGACTTTCTGGAGCCACAGAGACTGGCGAATGCTTGAAATTGTTGCATTGAGATAATCCTTGAACTTCAATTGAAAACTATCTCCTGAAGTCTTCTTAAAACCAAACAAGAGCTTAATTTAACTAGTTAAGAATATCTGCCTTGAGCATTATGCTTTTAAAAGAATTCTTTACAAGGGATCAAGTTGACAATAACAATCGTAGGGACCAGTGAATTATAAATGAAGGGCGGGTAGATCTCACTAAAGGAGGATGAGAGTGAATGTGATTGTCATTACTGAATTTTACATATAGAAATTGTTGGATTGGTGCATGTTCTGCTGTTATATTCTCAGCGGTAACAATTTTAATAAAATAAGAAAAAAAAAGAAACCCAAACAAAAGATCAAAAATACCGGGAGGTCCAAATACTAAGCATAAAGGAAAAAAGCAGGCATCGGAGTGTGGGGATAGAAGGGTGTAACTCAAAGAAACAATTCAAGAAAATTTGCAAGAATCTAGACATTAGACCCAGTCCTAGGAGTAAAAGAACACTATAAAATATGAAATTTCATAGATCTGGGAAAAGGAGAAGATTCTACAAGGTAAGCTAGTGATAGTGATAGGAGGGACTGATAAAAAAGTTCAGAATTCTGAGGAATAAGTTTCAATGTAGAATTTTATATCCAGCCAAACTATCAATTAAATGTGACAATGCAATAAAACATTTCTTCAGATATTCAAAATCTAAAAAAATAAAATTATCTCCTATTATACTCTTTCTATGGATACCAGAAATTGAGTTCTACCATGTGAGGAAATAAACCAATAAAGACATGGAATACAAACACTGTTGAATCCTACACAGAAAACAGGCTAATGGGACATTCCAGGATGATGTTCACAAAGGGAAATCCCAAGATGACAGGTGTGCAGCAGATCAAGAGAACAACCATCCCAAACTGGAGAAGACCAGAAAGCTGTGGATAAAAATGAATCAAGATAAACTTGCTCAAGTATCTATACATGTGAATATAAGAGGAAGCTTCAAAAAGGTCATGGAAAATGTAGTTATCTTGTGTTTGCATGCACTTCCACTCCCCAATTTTTTGAAGATTCCTCTTATTACAAGAACATTTCAATAACTTGGGTAAAAGGAGTTTGGGGATGAATGAAAAAAATGATAGAATGTACAGAAAATAGGTGGACTAAGGCAAGTATCATATTATATTACAAACTTAGCATTGATCAACACATCCATGTGCATAACTTGAACACTGAATACTGATCTAATAAACATGAATACACTGGAGAAAAGGTTTCAGGGAAGTATGCATGTGTTGTAAATGAAATTTTAAAAAAGATATATTTTCATTTTCCAAATAGAAAGAAATATCATGAGGGAGAAAAGATTGAAATGGGGCAGTGAGGCAACCAAACAATCCATTGACTTGAATTTATCAACAAAAGACCTCTTTAAAGTGCTAACAAAGATGGTAACACTTGGTAAGATTGTAAGGATCAAGGTGAGCCTGAATCTACACATATTTTTTCAAAACCATTTAATTGGGAGTTAATACAAATATCACATTCCATAGTTCAATCATATCAAGCAATATTGTAAAATTGCTCCACAATCACCTTCAAAATATTATTTTCTTTTCTGAACTCTTTGACATCAGTTTCCTATACACATACCCCACACTATACCCCCCTTCCCAGAAATCCTTATTCTACTTGGGGTGCCTACAAGTCCATCAATCCTGGTGTGGTACTTACATAATCTGGTGTCAACTTGAGACCATTAAGAGTGAAGGGGTGGAGTTTAGCCTGTCAATCAGGTCACAGCTTGATGACCTCATTTGAAGGTACAACTGAGATAAATAGCTCTCTGGAGGCCAGATATGCTCACTCCTTGCAAGACATTCCTGTTGACAAGTCACGTGGACCTACACTGATAGAGCCAGAGCCCTGGAGCTGGAGATGCCTCATGGAGACCCACACCAATGCTGAGATGCTTCCACCACCACTGGATCCACAAGACTTTCCACCCACTGGCCTGTGATCTCCCTGTTTCCAACATCATTGCATGGCTGCATGAGTCTAAATTGGAATTTATGGACTAGTACTGACATATGGGCTAATATTGAACTTATGGACTTGATCTGGATTGGGCTAGGATATTATCTAAATGTATACTTGATATTTGATATAAAGTTCTCTCCTACACACATATGAGTGTCTCTGGATTTGTTTCTCTAGTCAACCTGGACTAACACGTCTGGGTTTCATATACTGAAAAACAGAAAAACATATAACAAAAATTCAAGAGGGTGACTGTGTTAGTAGACTAGAAAAACAAATTTTATAGACATTCATATGTGCATAAGAGCTTTATATAAAGAGAAATTAATTGTACATTAAGAAAGCATCCCAGCCCAGTCTAAGTTAAGTTCATAAGTCTGATATTAGCCCATATTTCTGATACCAATATGTAAATTCCTCTTCAGGCTCACAAAACACATGCAATGATGCCGAATGCAGGAAGATCACAGACCAGGTGGTGGGGAGTCTTGTGGATCCAGTGGCATTGTATGCATCTCAGCACTGGCAGGGGTCTCCACGTGGCTGCTCTAGCTCAGGGCACTAGCGTAGTTCCATATGTCTTGTCAGCAGAGAGTATCTCAGGAAGTGAGTGGAGAAAGAGAGTCTCCTGCCTCCAAGGAGGAAATACAAGAGCTCCCAGAATCCTCAGGAGAAGGATCCTCATGCCCACACAGAGGACTCATGGCTATGACCAGACTGACAGAGTAGACTTCACCCCATCACTCTTAATCCTCTCAAGTGCCAAGGTGAAACCAGATTATGTAACTACCAAAGTGACGTCCAATGACCTAACACAGCTGACATAAATCCCAATGTGTTCCAATAATAACAATAACACAGAAAATGTTGAAAACCAGATCTGGTGTGACCTGCATCAGAGCGGGAATTAACTGAAAAGGTTTTAACCTTTTAAGCCAGGTTTGTCCTTTTAATCTTCTATCGTCATCTCTTCAATGCACTCTGTTTAGTAACCACTCTTTCCCTATCCCTTTATTATGGATAGAGGGAAATCACCAGAGACTTATTTCCTATGTAGACCCCCATAAATGTATCTTGGGTTCCCACTGTCATTCATAGCCTTCTGCACAATTGAGGATCTGATACTATTCTCTCCTTTGATTTTGGATTATGATTTATGATCCTTTGGTGACTGGTGTTGATGTGCACCTCCATGTGGACTTAGTTGACATCTCACTTAGAAGGTTGCTTGTTTGGAGACAAGCCTTTAAGTCCCCAGATGCTATTTTGTCTGATAGCTGGGCACCATCTAATTTCTTCAAAACATTTGTTATAGCACCCGTATATTCTATATTCCCATCCTGAGAGTATCAAGCAGGGAGCCACGATATTTTTACAACTGCCTTATAAGCATGCAAAAGTTAGACAATGAATAAGAAAGACCGGAGAAGAATTCCTATGTTTGAAATAGTTTTGGCAAAAATACTGAAATTCCTAGAACAACGAAGAAATGACCACAACGAACGGATTTGTTTTGGAAGAACAGCAGGAATGCTCCTTAGAGCAAGGAGCTGCTGGGGGTCTAGAACTGTGGACACTGCGGATTGCAGCACCATCACAGCACCTATGCTATTTACAAGGTCATTCATTTAGCCAATGGTGCAGAATCTAAAACACAGTTGAGAAAAGGGCATTGTATGTATATAGGCTGGCTACTCAGCTATACAGGAATTGTTGACTTGTACAGAGAAAAGTTAAAGTAACTGCACACTATTGACACAAGCAATGTAGGTTGGTGATAGGGTAAAACTTTAGATAACACTTACTCACAAAAGCAGAACCCTGCCTGCCAGTATAAGATGTCATAAAAAATAAAAATGAGAATAAAAATAGTAAATATATCCAAACCCAAGGAGGTACATGTTGGTCCAACACAGTAATGGGAAAAGGATGGAGGGGGAGGGAGCAAAAGGGGGTTGTTGAAAGTGAAATGATAAGGGAGGAAACAGAACACTAATCCACCAGGGAGAGTACTGGTCTTGTCTCCACAGAACCTGGAAGGGGCATGCAGACCCTACCATGTAGCACCAGACCATGAGGACAGCGTGGTCACATGGAAGGATGCAGCCAGAGCCAAATTGACCCCCTCCCTGCAAGTGGGTGCAGTGGAGAGTAGGTTGGGAGAGGGGCCAGCATGCCACACCCACATGGAGGTAGGTCGTGAGGGAGGAAAAGAAACAAGAGTTGGACTGGGCCCCATGCTGGCACACGATGCTCAGAGAATGACTTCCTTGCTAGGAGATAATGGGACACAGAGGGAACTGGGCAGCACATGTCACACTGTCCCCTTACTGGAGCAGACTGCGACAGAGGACATTTCTGAGGTCACATGGAAGGGAAGCAGCACAGTCTGAATCCCCCAAAACTGAGCGAATCAAGATGGAAGTATACCTGGATAAACAATCGGGAGGAGAAAACAACAGACCAATGGTTCCAGGGGGACATGGAAGGAGGAGAGGTGGGGTGAAGGAAGTGGTGCTAACAGACTCAGGGACAAGGGAACAAGTGGTTCAAATCAGCAGTGAAGGAGAGTGTAGGAGGCCTGGTAGGGCTTGAGCAAGGGTAATGTAACAGAGAAGAAATACTGAAACCAAATGAAGGCGGTGCATGATAGTGGGACAAGAGGAAAGTAAAAGGAAATACAAGGAAGAACTAGGAGATAAGGAGTATTTATAGAGGCCTAAATACAGGAATGCACATATATAAATATATTTATTTATGATGATGAGGAAATACATCTATGTACACATATTTATAGGTTTAGTATTAAGGTAGAAGATGGACATTGGGCCTTCACTCAAGTACTCTCTCAATGCAAGAACACCTTGTTGTATTAAACTGTCATTCCATGATGCTCACCTTCCCGACACCGGATCGCTGAAGACATACGGGTGCATAAGCAAATGTGGTGAAGAAAGCTGATGGTGCCCGGCTATCAAAAGAGATAGTGTCTGGGGTCTTAAAGATTTGAAGATAAACAAGCAGCCATCTAGCTGAGAAACAACCAAGCCCACATGGAAAAAGCACATGAGCCAGAGTGATCACGAGGTGTTGAATAGATCAGGTTTCAGGCATTAAAGAAAGAAAAATCGTACCATTGAGTGCTCACCTTCCTGATACGATCGCTGAGGACAAAGAAAGCTGATGGTGTCCGGCTATCAAATGATATAGCGTCTGGGGTCTTAAAGGCTTGAAGGTCAACAAGCACCCATCTAGCACAGAAGCATCAAAGCCCACATGGAAGAAGCACACCAGCCTGTGTGATCATGAGGTGTCAAAGGGATGAGGTATCAAGCATCAAGGAACAAAAATCACATCATTGTGAATGAGGTGGAGTGTAGAGTGGAGACCCAAAGGCCATTTGTGGGCAACTAGATATCCCCTTACAGAAGTGTCACATTGAGTGCAGTATAGCGATGATGAAACATACACTTTCCTCTCGTTCTTAAGTGCTTCCTCCTGCAACTATCATGATCCCAATTCTACTTTACAAATCTGGCTGGACTGGAGGATGTACACTGGTACAGATAGGAACTGGAAACACAGGGAATCCAGGGCAGATGATCCCCTCAGTATCAGTGGTTGAGAGTGAGGATACCAGAAGGGTGGAGCAAAGGTAGAGTAGAAAGGGGGAACAGATTATAAGGATCTACATATAACCTCTTCTCTGGGGGATAGCCAACAGAAAAGTGGGTGAAGGGAGATGTCAGACAGTGTAAGATATGACAAAATAATAATGACTTGTAAATTATGAAGGGTTCATGAGTGAGGGGCGATGAGGAGGGAGGGGAAAATGAAGAACTGATGCCAAGGGTTCAAGCAGAAAGCAAATGTTTTGAGACTGATGATGGTAACAAATGTGCTTGACACAATGGATGTATGTACGGACTGTGATAGGTGTTGTACAAGCCCCCAATAAAAATGATTTTTAAAAAAAGCAGAAATTGGGTTTTATGCTGAACACTTTAAAGTCAGTAGTTGCTTAAAATTATAAATAGGTGAAAAACAGAAGAAGACCTGGCAGTCATGACAACCTATGTGCTTGAAGACATGAGTCTCTACCAGGTCATCAGAGTGAGGAAAATTATGAGGAAAAGACAAGGAAATTAGAGAAAGCCTTTTCCAATATTTCTACTTGTTTGTATAGCCTCTGGAGCCAGTGTTTCTTGGGGTCTGGGCCTAATGAGAAAGAGAGAAATGATACAATAAGGTTTTATGAAGCTGAATTTATTTCATTTAATACATTGCCTTGCTTAAGAGGCCTTTCTATATTTTTTGTGGATAAAATACCCTTTCTTTTGTGAAATGATCATATATAGAAGCTATATCCTTATTGTTCTTTTATTCTTTTAGAACTATTTAATTTATATGAATTAGAAACTACACATGGATTAACTATTTATTTGATGGGTGGTGTACCCATAAATAAATATTTTCCTCAAAGTTCTACTCCCTCCCTTAAGAAAAAAAAAGTAAATATATGTTAGTCCCAGGCTACCATTTACTTGGTACTCTCAAACCAAGAAATCTGAGCAAAAGTCTAATGACAGTCAATTCCATAACCCTGGGATAGTGGTTATCTGCCTTTTCTCACATTAGGGCAGTTCATCTTTAAATCCAGAATATCTTAGTTCCTTAAACCTGCTATAGATATGTCTGAGGTAAAGGCCATTTTGCTTAGTGGGGTTCCCAAATCGATTCTTCTGGTGAGGCCTATGAAGGATGTTGTGTCCCTTGAGAGGACAGAGTATAAAGTTCAAGTTGTTTATAGCACTACGTCTGGGTCACCAAGGGCTGGCTCAGAAGTGTCCGATTAGGAACATAATCCTGGGCGTACTCTCCCGCCGGGTTCTATGTAACTACTGTTAAGCATTTTTCCTTATGGGATGCTGCTCCACTTGGTTTACCCACAGACATGTGGGCGCCTTCTCGGAGATAGACACAGCTTAACTTGTAGCTTTTACTCTACGAAGTTACACATTTTTAGTATCTATTAAGTTTTTAAAAAATGGAGCCCTGGTGGTGCTGTTGCGTAAGCTTTGGATTGCTAATCAAAGTTGGCAGTTCAAACCCTCTACCAACTCTGCTGGAGAAAGATGAGACCATTTGCTCTCTGAAGATTTACAGCCTCAGAAACCCTACGCAGGGTCACTATGCATCAGAATCTAGTGGATGAAATTTAGTCCGGATTTAGTTATTCAATTCAGATGGAATCTGTTTATTAAATACTTATATTTTAGAAAAGTAATCTTGATTTAAAAGTTGGTTGACATTTTGAACTAGCAAAACAAATATTCTAATGCAACTAACAGGAGTCTCGATGTCACAGAGGGTTATGCTTTCAGATGCTAATGACAAGGTCAGCAATTCAAACCCACCAGACTCCATGAGTGAAAGATGAGGCTTTCTACTCCATGACGATTTAAGCCTCAGAAGCTCACAGGAGCCGTTCGACTCCGTCCTACAGGGGTCTCGGAGTTGGAATCGACTTGATGAGGGTAACAACTAAGAGGACACTATGCCACAGAGCATAAAAACTGAAATCCACATTGCTACTTCATCCCAAATCTAGAATGAACATTCAAAAATTGTTATTGGGAGTGAACGCGTATATCATATCGCACAGTTCAATCACATCACACAGAATTGTACAACTGCTACTACAGTACCCAAACATTATCTTCCTGGACTCCTTGACGTTTTCTCCCTTTTATTCCCCACCCCACTTAAATCCCGCCTCCCCGAAACCCTTATTATACTTGCTGTTCCTATAGGTTCATCCATCCTGGGTTTCATATACCCAAACACACTAAAACATATTTTCTGCTTTTAAGAAATTGCAAATGGGGTGACAAAAGGAGAGTGACTCAGTGAACGGGGCCTCCAGCAACGATACTTGTTTTGAACGTCCGAGTCATTTCTAGAACATGCCACTTTCATAGCACACTGATATAGAAAGTCTTAGTAAAACCAAACTACTTGCTAATATTCTTTTTGCATTTAAGGTGAAGGAGACTTAGCTAAGTGACATGAAACCTGTCTGACCCACACAAACATGGATGTGCTAAGCCAACGTGCTACCTGAGGGTGGAGAATTCTTTCATCTTCTGCTGGGCTACCTCCATAGACTTGTTCTAAGTCCTCCTACAGCTCTCGGCTTTCGCCTAACCTAAATAATATTCACCTGCTTCTCTTAGGAACAAAACATGTCTTTAGTAATAGAAGTAGTTGTTGAAATTCCCCCCTTTCCCCCCAAACATCCCTAGACTCGTTGAAAATGCAGTCTTGAGCCACCTCATTTGGATAAGGAGAATTGATGCCCCACAGTTCCATTCAGGGCCCACAAAGGCATGTAATATACCCAGAGAGCATAGTGTTTGTTATTGGTCTGTGACTTGAAAGCTCAGCAGTTATGAAAGTACCAGCCACCCCACAGGGAAAGAGGAAATTTTGTACTCCCACAGAGTTACAGTTTTGGACACAGATGGGGGCAGTTCTACACTGTCCTATAGGATTTCCATGAGTCCGAAATGACTCAATGGCAGCAAGTTTGGTTCTTGTCCTCTGGCACGTTTCACTGGAGCCGCATCACTGGGATCGGGATGCCGAAAACACGGTCCCCTGGGAGGAAGAGCTGTGCAGAGTCTGAGTTAATGACACACAAAGTCAGACACCGTGTGGACAGAGCACTTGGCTGATGATCTAAATTACTGAACTCGGAAGTACCAAGGCACTCATCTGTGAGATGGACATAAGGTTATCTAGCTCATAAAGTTGTCCAAAGGTTCTTGTGAAGATTACATGAGATACTCTGTTAAGAAGTTAGAATTTCATTTAACTTGAATTTGTATGTCAGTGTAGACATGGAGCTCAACCTGCCCATCTACTGACAGCCTGATGGTGCCTCCTTGCAGGTGTGGGCTATTTATAAGGGAGACACTGGGAACTCCCGGTGCCCCTTTGCCTGTCCTAATTGCTGGGCCTCTGCCTGCCTCGAGGGGCGGCCCCATGTGGGTAGCCTGACCCTGAGAGCTGTGGATGCCCTGCCATGTTTCCACTGACCTTGGTGCCCCAAGACTGCACCTGCCGACCTGTGGTCCCTCTGCGTCTAGCTTCACTGCTCCGCATCACTGGCCTGCAGCCACGTGAGCCTGAAGAGGGCTCCGGCTAACAATGGACCCACAGACTTGAGTTGGATTGGGTTGGGATGCTTTCTTGAACTTACTTCTTGATATAAAGTTTCTTCTTATACGTATATGAGGGTCACTGATTTTGTTTCTCTAGACAAGCCGGCCTCACACAGTAAGCAAGTGCCACACCTAATCCACTGTCATTGAGTTCTCAGTGGGACCCGCCAGGATCAAGTAGAGCTGCTCTACATGGTTTCCAAGGGTGTCATTCTTTCTGGAAGCACATAGCCACATCTTCTCTCGGGACTGTGAGTTGTTTTCTTCTTTAAGTCAACTGGACAGCTGGTTTTAATGTCCAACTTTCCAGTTAGCAGAGTGTTTAACCACTGAGCCCCAGGATGTCTGGCATCGAGAGGGAATTAGCAGGACAGTGACAAATGGTTTCTGCAGATGACCAAGCAAACAGAGGGTCAAGAAAATTTAAATATGCGATTGCTAAAATTTGATATGTGAAATGCTGATAAAACAAAGTTGAAATAATGGCAGTTGGAGAAAAAGTTCACGCAACTTTATTTTCTACTGAAGACCGAATCTTTATTGGCTGCATGCTATGAATTAGACAAGGAAGATAGCGAAACATTCAGGATGCAGGTTATAGCCCCACGCAGAGCCATGAGAGCCCAGTGGTTAACACGGTAGGAGAGACAGAGCCCCTCGATCGCCCAAAGAGGTCAGCAAATACGAAAACTTACAAGTCCAGTTTGCACCACCCGCAGGCACCAAATTAACCAACGAGACGGACTCACAGTGCCTGATGTTAGCATGCATGGCTTTTCTGTGTTCTAAAATGGTTGTATTGGTAAAGACATTAACTCCAGTATTAAAAAAAAGGAGTCTGGCATCTGCGTTCGCTTGCAAACTTTGACAAGCAGCATTCAAACGGAGCATTGCTTAATTTTCTGCAGCACATGGTTTGACGGCATTTGGTCGAGGAAGGTCACGCTGACCCGAGCCAGCTCCCGGGGACGCAGTCAGCAGTGCACAGAGAACACAGCACAGGGCTTGCTTGTGGCTGGTCCTGCCCAGTGGTGAGGCGCTTCCTTCAAAGTTCAGGAAACACAGGCAGTGCAGGCCAGCACTCCCTCAGCGATTGAGCAAACTGTTCTGAAGAGTAAGAAGTAAAGGCGAGACGTTACACTGTGGAGGGAGGAGCCAGTTGCTGTGCAAGGGGCCGCAATGACCAGGGTGCGCCCTCAGCGTCAGCGCTTGGTTTCTTCTTTCCAAGCCATCCCAACGCAGCAGGACAGACCCACGCAGTGACACAAAGCAAACGCGGAGGGAAATGAGAACCCCCCTACACCGCATGGAGAAGCTAATGTCTACCAGTGTAAAGCTAAAAACTAGCCAGAAAAATGGAAGATTCATGGACAACTGGAAAAGAAAGCATCCACCCCAAATACAACATTTCAATGTAGATCACACTTTTTCTTTTTCTTTCACAAAAAACCTACTTGGATCAGAGCCATTTTCATGAAACACAGTTCTGAGCACAGCTTTACAAAGACACTCCTATGTAACTTTCCAAATCTCTGCTGATTACTATCTCCGGGGCCTTGGACAGCTGTTCCACCAGAAGCGGTTCTTGACTGGAGCCTCTGAGACAACGTGCCATGCTCAGAAAACAGGAGCCCCCCCCTCCCCCCTCAGCACCATGACGCCTCCTGCAGTGTTCGCTGCACCACGGAGGCAAGAGGCTTTAACAGATGCTCCCAACAGCCGTACAAAACCCCATTCCATAGAGAAGACAATGCAAATACGATGGGCATTTGAAATAAGGTCATTTTGGGCTACAAGAAAACATATCCCACCTTTCTCTCAGCTGCCCATTAGGTAAAAAGCCAAACTACACCAACACAAAAATGCACCACAAACTCTGTATTTTACACACAAGCATCTTCAGGGCAGTTAAGAACATTAATAGTTTTATTATCATTATTTTTCCGGACTGCTCTTGTTTTGCAGACATTTATGTCTTCATCATGGTTGCAGAAGCAGCTTGGAAACAGGTGAGCTGCAAGTGCATGCTACTCTTGAACTTGTTCAGAAGCTCTTCAAGTAACCTGTAGAGGAGGGGGGAGTCTTTAATAAGCCGAAAGAATGAAGGTTGCTAAACATGTGAGAAACATTCAGTGGAGCAAGATACTGAGCCCTGACTTCACCTTGCTGTTTTTAGAAGGTAGCTGAAAGGTTATTATATATGAATTCTTAACACAGTAACAGAAGTTAATAAAATAATTTATTTAAAAGGAATATATTAATTTCCTTCCAGTTTCTTAACCCAGATTCATTAGGTGTCTTCCTATGACAAACTACAATATTTAACCCTACATTTTTTGTTTGCTTTTTCAAAATCCAACTAACTCCCTGCTACTGAGTTGATTTTGACTCATAGAGACCCTGTAGGACGGAGGAGAACTGAGCTGTGAATATTCATGGGAGGAAAAAGCCTCATCTTCCTCCCACGGAGCAGCTCCCTGCATCCCCCCCAAGCTACCAAGCCTCCTTTGGTCATGCACTGAAATCCACTCCTCCTGGTGTACAATGCTACGGGGAATGACAAACAGAAGGCTTTATGATGAAAATCAAGATGTGGAACAGTTCCATCACCCCCCAACCCCCCCTTTGTGCTGCCCTTTGTAGTAAATGCCTCCCCACCAGTCCTAGCCTCTGGTCCCCAGTAATCACGGATCTATTTTCTACACCTTTAAATCTCCTGTTTTTGTCTTGAACAAATCTTGGAGAGCGGTGAACTAAGCTACCATCCTAGACGCCCAAAGAGTCACTAACTCCACTGGGCAGTCATGTTCCTACTTGATGGCTACAATGTTTCCCTAACCAGTGTGCTACATTGTGTGAGAGTAGAGGGCTTGTAAGGCCCACAGGAACACACCAAGTGCCAACAGTGGGGCCCCGACTATAGTAACATGCATTTCCCGAAGAAGAAAGTCCCTATGTGGCTGTCAGAGCTCTTCTGGGGGGCTGAGGGGTGGGGACCAGTTATGTGCTAGGTATACAGCACCTCGAAACAATGACCGGCCCTGCTGCTGCTGCTAGGCCTCACAACGCGGTCATGGTGAAGGCCACTGTTGATTCGGAGTCTTTCCCCGTCGACAGGCTCATCTTCCAGCACTATTATCAGACACTGCCATGTGGCGGCTTTTCAGGTTTCCAGTGGCAAATCCCTCTCAAAGAGTGGACTGCCTTTTTCTCTTTCCTAGTTTGTCTTAGTCTGGAAATTCTGCTGGAAACGATCTACCATGGGCGGCCCTGCTGACACTTGAAATACCAGTGGCTTAGCTTGTAGCCGCAGAGCAACATGCACGAGAGTACAAGGCACACCTGGAAGGATGAAGCCCTACCTATTATCTTTACTGAAACTGAGCTTCCAAGAGTCTTTCATGTTCTAACAATGTTCAATATGAAAACGGCACAACATAATGGTAATTATGTTCAGCGTTACTGCAGTTATTTTAACGAAATGAACAAGGTTTATAATCGAATCAGAGAGACGGAAATTTAGTGAGATGAGAACGAAGCAGAAAAAAGAGGTAAAGGTTATTTATATATCTACCCACTGCGCATTTGGAAGCGAGACCAGGACTACACTAGGAACATACAAAGAACCTGTCCTGTGTCCCGACCAACCTTCAACTGCTTTGTCTGAGCCTCATTGCTCTGTGCTATTTCTGGAGCATTACTACAACCCAGCCCAACTCGATCCCTCAGAGTTTCTACACCATTCATCTTTGTTATGTCCCGAATCAGCACCAATTTGGCATGGCATGACACTGTTAATTTGCTTCTTCAAAACTCTGCTTATTATTTCTATGACTAGACCACTCGCTCTTTGACGACTGGGACCAGAGCTGACATTCTTTTGAATCCTTTACAGAATCCAGCACAGGGGCCATCACATAACAAGGACACCACACAACTTGTGTGTTGACTGATCAACCAGATAAGAGGGGTGGGCTCAGCTGCGGAAGCAGAAATCTGCAGTGACCCTGTGCCCTGTGGAAGGCAGACTGTCTAGACTCGCTCAAGCCAGAATTCCCACTCCGTGCAGCAGCGAGGGGTCAAGGTTCAACTAAGGCTGGGTCACTAATGTAGTGATACCAATACAAGATAGAGCAGTCTGTTGTTTTTAACTACTTTACATCTCATAGAGCACACACTGGATTTACATTGTAAAGTATTCCACGAAGAAAGAAATAAAACCACAAGAACAACCCCCTGCCCCCATCATGCACCTTATTAGGACATCCTCTTCTCATACTTTTTTATTGTGTTCTCAAAAGCATAAGTGAATATGACGTAGTGTGTCCTTCGACTTGTTTGCACTACTCTCTTAAAATAAGGAAGGGTTCACTTGTATATCCAGAAGAAAGGTTCCAGCGTATGCTGTCACCCAGAACTCCCCCAGGGAAGGTAAAGCTAACAGAACATGTAATGTTCAGTAATAATTGTCTTTAAATTCAAATTGTTAAAAAAAATTTGAAAAGGTTGCCAAACATTAACTAATGGGACATGAGATGAAATCTTGAACTTACTTTTTATCTGTTCCACTTGAGAGTTGAGGCAGAACTTCCAAAGCTTGCTTAAAGCTAGACCTGGATGCAAACATTAACACGAAGGCTGAAACATTTCCGAGTTCTAAGGAAACTCTGAGGGTCAGCTTTAGTATATTTCAATGTACACATCAATAGGAACCAGTGAATCAAGTAGAATTATGAGCAAAAGTAAAAGTGAAAACAACAGAAAAAGTAAAAGTAAAAGTAAAAGGTTAGTTACTAGATGGAAGCTTCGGAGGAGGGCCAGAAAAACTAAACTAGGAAATGAAACGTGCTTGAGAGCTGAGGAGAAACTGGTTACCCAAAGGATGATGTCCCTTTGCTATGAGAGCTTACTGTGACAACGTTTATATATGAAAGAAAGTTCTTTTCAACAAATAAATGTATTATACCTGTAACAATAATAAATAGGAAATTGGACAAGTTGAGCTTAAATGGAAATAGACACTATTGTGAAAAATTATACAAATAGGGATATTCATAGTATTGATAGTTATAGGGCTTAATTTTCAGTAAATATATATCATAAATGAATATGGTTTATACAGGTTTTAGTTCTTATTTACTTAAAAACTACAGGCAAATGGAGAGATCAACTATTAATTTGCATGACAAAGGAAAAAGTACACAAACATTTTACCAATTTGGCATGTTGAACTTAAAAGTAGGAAGCACCAGACCAATTACTGAACCAAGTAAAATGACAATGAGCTGAATATGTGGTGATCATCTATTATTCTCTAAGGAAACTTTCTTAATTTCTTAGCTCTTCTTCTTTTAGGACTGGCTGAACAAAGGGAGGAAATAAATGTAATCATTCTCGACTTTTTGATTTGAATGAAATTTGACTTTACATTTAAAAAATCTTCAACAATTTACCAAGAAATAGATTTTGATTAGTGTTTCTCAAAATACTGGGCAGCATCACAGTAACATGGAGACGTAAAATTTCCAACAGGTCACAGATATGGTGCAGCACGTCTGGTGGGGGGGGAGGGGCGCAGACTATAGCTTGTTGGCCAGTTATATTTCCTTTCCCAATATTAAGTTGGCTGTCCTCTTTCCTGATGGGAAGGGAACTCACATACTTTATCACTACCATCATCTTGTTTTATGTATTCCTTTTCTTAATGAATCTAAAGAAATGTGATGCTGTTGGTATTTCTTCATCAAGAACAATGATAAGAATGGTGATGATTTTGCCATCATTCATTGGGAGTGTACTGCTCTTTAGAAAGTACTTTCATGAATTTTTCATTTAATCACTTATAAGTGGTCACACAAAGTATGCACATACATCGTATATGACTCTGGTACTCCTATCTTCTACTGTTTCTATCTTCTGTGTTGTGGAATAAGATATGGTTAAATAAAATGGTAGACACCTAGAAATAGTAGATAACTAGAAAATGGCTATTGGTTACCACCGTGACAAAAAAGAGAAGCCAACTTCTTTGGTTGGGAGAGAACATGAAATGTCTTTAACAGTCACGATGATGACAGAAGCCACCTGCCATCAGATCCTGGAAGTGACTGAAGATGCATGTCGCACAGCATGTTCTCAAATCTGTGATGGGTACACTGTTGGGCTCCTCGGGCACAAAACAACAATCTAATATTTCCTGGGTAATATTGTTAATAGAGTAAAATATTTTGTATAGTAAGTAATTAGTGCTGTTTCAGTCCACCTACTGATATTTCTATGATAGGAAATCCTGACTTTCATTCAAAACAGCTCAAAATTATCAAGTTTCCACTACAAAATTTCGCAGACAAACCACAAGGCTTCCTCTTATGCTGATATTTACAACACTTGATCTGTCCTTCAGACTCTGTTATGGACAGATTAAGACTTAATTCTGCTTTTCTCCTTAGCTTTGGAAGCAAATAATGCTTTGCTAAATCATTTATGAGATTAAGTTTTTTCAGTAGTGAATGAAAGTGTAAACTTTATATTGAATCTTACTTCTTTTACTTTGTGCTACCAAAGAAACAACCCTGAGAGTTCCTGGCTTACTGTGAGTTTATGTTGAAAAATATATGATCAATCATATGTAAACTTCATCACATCAGAAAAGCTGTATTATTTATCTTGATGTTTACCAAGAACTTCGTACAATGAAACATGAACACGCAGGTACTTACTTGCTTTCAGGTGTCAGATAAATGGCCACAGTGTCCCTTAAGGCACAGATTTCAAGCCTTGCCTAAAAGCAAAAGGACCAAAGTGACAATTGGGAAATGCTTCCATATCAAATAAACACAGTAGTGTGGTCCAGCAGTCTCCAGTCTTGCTGCAAGGTCAGCCTTGGCAAAGTTCTGAAGTTACAGGGAGTCAATCATCATAGACTACTTCCACCGTCATGGTTACAATTAATTATGAACAGGCTCCCTAAGATAATCTGAAAAAGTGAGTAATGGTAAAACTATTTTTTGCTGAAAGTTAACTTGTAGTCTAGTAGGTGCCTAGGTGAAGTTGGGAACTAAGTGTCTTGTTAGGAAAGGGTACAAATTGTGAAATGATTTGTTAGAAGTTTATATTTATCATCTAACCAGTACTTTTCTTTAGCTTGGTGGTGAAAGAGCGGGGCCTCTGAAACAATACCCTGTGTTAATCCCCCCTCTCAAGGTCAATGTTCTCATTAGCTTCTTTCCTCACATGTGTGACCACTCACGTCCACTGACTAATCCTGAAAGCTACAGTTCTACATATTCAATACAACAGTTACAAGAATTAAAGCCAGCATTTTTGTAGAAAGTAACAAGTCAAACAAAATTTTATGTGGAAATGCAAGGGGCCTGGCATTGTAAAAAAAAATATCCTTGAAAGAGAACCACCAAATGGACAGACTCACATTTCCCAATTTAAAGGTTTATCTTACAGTAAATGAAGATTATGCGGTACTGGTATATGGACAGATGAGAACAACAGGACAGAATGAAACCCTCATAGCTATGGTCAACTGATTTTTAACACAGCTGTCTGCTATGTGTTGAATTGTGTCTATTTCATGTTGGTTATCATCTCTTTTGGGAATAGGTGTTTCTGTCATGTTAAGGCGACAGGATTAGTGGCCAGTCTGTTCTTAAATCAAAATCTTCTGAGATATGAGAGAAACGTAGATGAGAAAGGAGGGGTGGAGAAAGAGAAATGTCAGGTAACATGAAGACAGACAGCCCAGCAGAGACGCTCAAAGAACCAAGGACATTCCTTCAGAGCGGGTGGAGAGTGAGAGCCTGGAGCAAGTGCTCCGAGTCCAGATTTCTAGCCTAAATTGTGAGAAAATAGTTTCTGTTTGTTACACGTATCCACTTGGGGGCTTTTGGGACCTTCAGCTGCTGATAGAACATGGCTCAGAAAAGAAGATGCAGCTGCAATCATCTATCAATACTTGAAACTGGAATGTACAAAGTATGAATATAGGAAAATTGGAAGTGTTAAAAAATGAAATAGAATGTATACAGATACACATCCTAGACATTAGTGAGCTGAAATGTACTGCTATTGGCCCTTTTCAGTTAGACAATCACATAGTTACTTTGTCAGGAAAGCTAAATTCAAGAAGAATGATGTCACCTTTGTTAAGAACATTATAAAAATCCATCTTTAAGTACAATGCTGTATGTGATAGGGTAATATCTATGTGCCTACAGGAAAGCCCAGTTATTACAAATTTTATTTCAAATTTACACAAGCCAGGAGTGAAGGAATTTAAGAAATATACCAATTGCTTCAGTCTGAAATTTATCACCCATATGATCAAGATGAGTTGATAATTATTGGTGACTGCAATATGAAAGTCGGACACAAAGAGGAAGGACTGTTGCTGTCAGGTGTCACTGAGTTGGTCCCAACTCGTGGTGGACCCTGTGTACAACTGAGCACCCACCACCCAGTCCTGTGACAGCCTACACTTGCTCTTCTGTTGGAGCCTACTGCTGCAGCCACTGTGTCAGTTCACCTTGACGAGGACTTCTGTTTCGCGGCTCCTCTCACTACCAAGCATGATGGCCTTTCCCAGGGAGTGGTCTTTCTTGACAACGAGGCCAAAGTTCACCAGATAAAACCTCACCATCCTTTCCTTGTAGGAATATTCAGGCTGTGCTTCTTCCAAGATAGGTATTTTTTGGTCATATGGCAGTCCATGGTTGCCACTTTCATATTTTTTGCCAGTACTATAGTTAAAATGCACTGATTCTTCTTCAGTGTTCCTGGAAAATATGGCCTTGGTGGCAGAAAGGAAGTTGGAGATTGCAGGATACAATTTTGCAAGTCTACTGAGATCTTTTCTGAAAACACCTCAACAACATAAACCTTTTCCCACAACACAGGGACTTCACCAGATGGGACAGAGAGCAATCAAATGGACTCTATCTGTGAGAAATGTAAATCCATAACAGTAGCCAAAACAAGGCCGGAGGAAGACTATAGCATAGGCCATAAATTGCTCAGAGGCAATTTATGTTCAGGTTAAAGCTAAAGAAAATTAAAGCAAACCCAAGAGAGCCAAAATTCAACCTTGAGTCTATCCCACCTGAATTTAAAGAACATCTCAAGAATAGATTTGACACATTCAACACTGGGACAGAAGACCTGGTGAGTTAGTTGCAGGACGACATCAAGAGCATCATACATGAAGAATGTAAAAGGCCATGAAAAAGACAGGAAACAAGAAAAGACCAAAGTAGATGTCAGAAGACACTGAACTTTGCTTTGAATGTAGAACAGCAAAAGCAAATGGAAGAAATGATGACATAAAAGAGATGAACAGAAAGCTTCAAAGGGCAGTCTGAGAAGATAAAGTAGCATGATGAAATATGCAAAGGTCGAGGGTTAAAATCCTAAATTGAAGACCACACTCAGCAGATCTCAAGTTGAAAGAATTAAAGAAAAATAATTAAGCCTCAAGTTCAAATACTGAAGGATTCCAAGGACAAGTTATTGAACAATGCAAGAAGCATTAAAAGAAAATGGAAGGAATATAGAGTCAGTGTACCAAAAAGAATTGGTGGACACGCAACCATTTCAAGAACTAATAGTACTGAAGGAAGAAGTCCGAGCTGCATTGGAGGTATTATACCAATTTGGAGATTCCAAAATCTGATATAGTGCTGAAAGTTCTCACCTGTCTATGCCAAGAAATTTGGAAGGCAGCTTACTGACTGGGAGAGATACATTATTTGTACCCATTCGAGAGAAAGAGAACCCAACAAAATTTGAAAATTTCCTAAAACTATCACTAACATCACATGTAAGTAAAATTTTGCTGAGATGATTAAAACATGGTTTCAGAATACAGTGACAGTGAGCAGCCAGAAATTCGAGCTGGATTCGGAAGTCATGGTGGTTTCGGTCCCCACATATACAGGGAAGGCTGGACAAGATATAAGGAAGACTGAAAACGAATCAATGCATTGCACTTTGGTGAACAACAGTGACAATACTGTGGAGTGCCAAAAGAACAAGTTACCCGTCTTAGACTAGGTAGAGTGTGAATGCTCTTTACAAGTGAGGACTGCTCAACTTCATCTTATACACTTTGGACGTGTAGTACGGAGAGGTTAATCCCTAGAAAAGGCTTTCACACGTAGTAAAGCAGCAGGAAAATGAGAAAGAGGAAGATCTCTGTGGTAGTTAGATGATTTTATGTCAACTAGACACTCCTGACTAGGGTGGAGTCAGAGCTGTCAATCAGCCTGATGCTGTCTCCTTAGGGGCGTGGTCTTCTCTTAGGGGGATCTCCTTTTCTCTCTCCAGTTCTACCTTCCTATTTGCTGGACACTTGGAGTCTTGCTGAAGCCCTGTCATGTGTCCAGTGACTTTGGATCCTAGTGATTCTGAACCTACTGACCTGTGATCGCTCTGCATTTGCATCAAGGCCTGTACCGGTGTGAGTCTAACGAGGAACATAAGAACAAATATTGGACGTATGTAGTTGAGCTGGACTGGGCTGGGTCACTTTTTTGGTATAGGGGGTTCCTCCACTTCATCAGGCCAGTGGGTGGAGTCTTGTAGATCCAGTGGCAGTGGAAGCACCCCAGTGCTTGTGTGGGTCTCCATCTGGCTCCTCCATTTCCAGGAGAAGGCCATGCCCTCACAGAGGCACCATTGGCTATGACCTGATTGACGGGCTAGACTCCACCCCTTTGCTCAAGTTGACAGGAGATTATGTAACTGCCACAACATCCATCAACAGCTTAGCCTATTATTTTATCTTCCCTCCCTTACCTTCTTCATCTTGGAAATTCCAAGATCTGCTCCCTTTGGAACGAAAGAAAATCTTCATCTTCTTCCCGCCCTTACTACAGTGCTCTCATTTAATATTTGTTCTTTGGCTTGTGCTAATTTCACTCAGCATGATGTTCTCCGACCCAGCCATAAATGCTTCTTAGTTTCAAAATTGTTTATTTAAAACAATATATAGTATTCCATATGTAATGCAGCAAAGTTGTTTGTCCATTTTTGTACTGTGGTAAGTTAGAAGGTTTCCATCTTCTTGCTATTCTGAACAGTGCTGTGATAAAAATAGGTAGACGTATATCTGTTGGTGTTATTACTCTTATTTCTTTAGGATAGAGATCCAGAAGAGGGATTGCTGGCTCCTGCGGAAATTTTTCCTTTTTTTTTTACATTTTAACAGATTTTTTTTATTTAACATTTTTATTGACATAATTTGCATATCATACAATTCAACCGTTCAACTATATGTATTAAAAGTTGTACAGTCATCATCACAGTCAACTTAAGAACGTTTTCTTCGTTCTTACTCTCATTGTAATTAGCTCCAAGTTTCCCCTTTTCCTCCTTTGCCATAACCTCAAGAAACCATTAATCCAATTATTGTCTCTATAGATTTACCTATCCTGGATTTTATATACAAAAGAAAAAATACAAAAAAAACTAGGCACAATACCAAATGAAACAGAAAAAGTACAACCACAAAGAAAACAGAAAATATTTAAAAGAACAAATTTAAAATGGGTAAAAAGGGAGGTCAAATGATTAAGTGTTAAATTTGAAACTAACAGCATCTGCAATAATCCACTTTCTAGTGCACTCTGCAGGTTAGCAGATCTACTCATGTCCCTGGTTCATGGCTAGCCGGGATCCACCAGAGGCTTAATCCAGGTACATTTCCCTTTTCCTTTTTTAAAATACTGAAACAACTTTAAAATGGGTCAAAAGTGAGCGAGATGAAATGTAAAGGTATTACATTTTAACATAAGCACACCTGACATAATTGAATTTTACAATGCTTTCTGTCTGGAAGCATATCCTTTCACTGTGATCAGAGGGGATTCTCTGAAGACTTAATTCATCTGGGGATCCTGCAAAGGGATTTTGGGCTTCCATTGTCAACCAAAGCCTTCTGCAAACTGGGTGTTCACAATTTAAGTTCTGACACCATTCTCTCCTTCAAATTTTGTTTTTATTATATATAGTCCTTGAATCGGATAGGCTAGTGTGCTTCTTCCATGTGGACTTAGTTGATGTCTCATTTGGATGGCTGCTTGTTTGAAGACAAACTTTTAAGATCCCAGACACTGTTCTTTCTGATAGCCAGGCACCACCTGGTTTCTTCACCACACTACGCTTTAGCACTCATATCGTCAGTGATCTCTTCATGAGGGCGAGTATCAAGTAGGGCCAAGTCATATGAACTCATTGTTCTTAGATTGGGATAGAATTAAGTGTGAGCCCCAAATCCATTCATACTACCTTTGGTTTATATATGCCTCTGGTTTACTTTACAGGTATCATTATCATTTTATGTAGAGAGTATTATCAATCATCATCCTGGGTCAAAAAGTAATTGTATCAATAGTGTTATTAATTTAGCGAATAGTATAGAATTTAAAACACTATTGAGAAATGGAAATTATACCAGTACAGGGCAGGTATAAACCACAGTACACGAATTTTTGACTTGGACAGATTACACACTCAAGTGACAGGGCATTATTAAAAAAACCAGTAGGAGCTGGTGATTGGGCAGCTTTCAAGAACACTCATTCCCAAAGGCAGAAGCATGTCTGCCAGATCAATACATGCTTTATTAATCTCTCTTAGTGATTGGTTTTCATTCCAGGGATTTTTGTTTGTTTGTTTTCACCTTGTTTACACATTTAATTTACTTTTCACTTTGTTCTTCCTTTTCTAGATTTTATGGAGCCCTCGTGGTGTGGTGGTGATGTGTTGGGCTGCAGTCCGCATGGTTGGCAGTTCAAAACCACCAGCAGCTCCGTGGGAGAAAGACAAGGCTTTCCAGTCCTGTTAACAGTGAGTCCTGGAAACCCACGGGGGTCACTACGAGTTGGCAGCAACTCCATGGCAGTTTCTACATTTTTAAGGTGAAATTTTAGGAATGAATTTGGACCTTTCTAACAGAAGCATTACAAGCTATAAAAGTTCCGCTAAGAACTGCTTAAAGTACATCCCATAAATTTTTATATCTTATTTTTATGGAGTCATTCTGTCTGATCATTTCTGATTGTCCTTTGTTTGTGCTACTGCCATCAAGTCAGTGCCAACTCACGGTGACTTTAAGTACAGAAGAACGCCGGTGTCCGTGCCAGGTTTGCCCCTCCTTGTTTACATCGATGGTTGCTATTGTCTCCTGCCATATTTATTTCATGGATGTTTTAGAAGCATATTCTTTAATGTCATGATAGCTACAACTTTACAAATATTTTACTGTTGGTGATTTCTATTTTAATTCTAATATGGTTGAAAAACATACTGTGTATAAGTTTAATCTTTATGAATCTAGTGAAATTTGTTTTATTCTATCAATTTTGGAGGGAGGTGTGTTAAAAATCTATGAACTGTGAAGTTGTCTATTTCTCATGTACCTTTATCAATTTTTGTTTCATGCAGTTTCTTTCCTAGGTCCAAATCCACTATTATTGAGTTGCTTTTGAGTCATACAGACCCTGTATAGGGGCTTTTAGAACTGTAAATCTTTACAAGAGTAGACAGCCTCAAGGTTTGAACTGTCGACCTTGTAATCGGCTTAGCTCATGACGCCACTCAGTTCCTTTCACAGAGTTCAGAGGCCTATTATTCTGCACATATATGTTCTAGTGTCGTTTACTTCTAACTGATAATTTTATATCATGAAACGGCCTCAAGTAACACTTTGAACACGCTAGTCTAGCTTAACATGATATCAATATAGTCACTTCAGCATTCCCTCACTTAAGGCTTTGTATGTCCTGTACACCTACTTTTCACTTAGCAACTAACTAGTTATCCAGCATTTCACAGTTACAATAGTAAAAAATGGATTAACCAACTATTTCACTTACTCAAGGCACACATCTGGCAGCCATGAATGCTGAGGCGTAATGCAAGCGAAATGCTGGCTGTGAAGGATGAAGTTATGTGTCGCTTGGGCCATGCTTCTCAGTGGTCTGGCCATTATGTGTTAATGTAATTTATCAGTTACGGTGCCCTCCACTTTCCCAGAATGCTGACTTTTGCATGAACAGCTGGTATTTGGAACCTAATCATGTTGAGAAGTGAGGAGTGTATTTGGCATTTTTCCATGTTTATTTTCAACTATTATAAGTTGTTATATATAAACTTATATATAATATTTATACTTTTGGTAGGTAGCAGTCCTGATTTTTTTATGCAGTTTGATAATCTCTACCTTTCCCCTGAATTGTTCAGTCCATTAACAATTTAACAATCAATGTTCAAATTTAGGTCTATCATTTTATTATTTGTTCTCTGTTTATCACTGTTTCGTCCTTTGCTGCTCTTTTCTGCTTTATTTACTATCTTAGAGTCCTATCTTCAGTAACTTTAAAACACTTTTGTTCCACACATTGTCATTAATTTTCAGATTTGTGCTTATCAGCTCTGTAGCTATAATACTTTATATTATTGTTTTTCGTGTTTGCGCTAGTAATGTGCACTCTCATACATAGTACCTAGCAACCACATGTGGCTAGTTACATTTAAGCTAATAAGATTAAAATAAAATAAAATTCCATTTCACAATTAGACTAGGCACATTTCCAAGTGTTCTCTCAGCATATGTGGAACATTTCCATTATCAATGAAAGCTATATAGGACAGTGCTGCCCTAGCAATTACATTACATTATAGTCTACTTATATAGAATATTCCACTTTATGTAAAATTTAGAAACGCTGTCACTGTATTAATCTATTTCATCTCTCCTCATGATAGATACTACAGGTGGCATATTTTACACTGTATACAATTGAAATCCCACAAGATAACATTATAACTTCAGTTTTAAAAGTCATACGTGTTCTTCTTGAATTGGGAAGAAAAGAAATGCCCTTTTTATTTCCCATCTGAAACTCTTCATTTTACCTTGATGGTTTGCGTTTCCATTTGTTATCGTTCCCATTCAGCCTAAAGAACTTCCTTCAACATTTCTTGTAATTTAAGAAATGCTATCTCACAGACTTCGTTGTTCTTAATGAGAAGGCAGCAGCCGTTAAAACAACTGCAGCCTCAGTAAGTAGCCTGGGAAAAAGACTTACTTTTTTTCCCCCTGGATGCTTTCAAGATTTTCTCTTTCTCTCTCGTTAGCAGTTTGAACAGGATGTGCACACAGAGACTTCCATTTGTATGTATGCTTTTGGGATTTTGTTGGAATTCTTGCATTTGTTCCACTGAGTTTCAGAGAGTGCACCCGGGGATGGGGCCAGACTGCCGCATCTTTCTCCTGCAGGGTGGCTGGCGGATTTGTAATGACAGACCTTCTGTTTAGCAGTCCAACCCATATCCAACGGGGCCACCAGTTTGTACCTGTACATTTCTATCTTTCAACAACTTGAGAAAATTGGAAGCATCATATTTCTAAGCATTTTTTTTGTACAAATACCCACTTACTGTTCTGGGAGTCTAATTATAAGCATGTAAGACCGTTAGATAGTGTCCCAATGGTCCCTGGGATTTGATCTATTCTTTTCTCTCCCCTCCCGCCCCCCCCCCCCCCCATTTGATTATTTCTACTGATTTATCATCAAGTTCCCTGACTTTTTCCATTATCATCTTCATATTATTCCCATTCAGTACTTTAAAAAACTCATATGCTGTGTTTTTCACTCCAGTTTGTATCTAGAGCTTCTATTTCTCCTCTGAGATTTATATTTTTTCCTTAATTATGAGCAAACTCCCTTACATTGTAGTACATGCAGTTTTAAAATTCTTGTGGGCTAATTCTAGCAAATAGGTCATCTTGAAATTACTTTGTCCTTTCTATTGAGAACAGGTCATGCTTCCTCCCCACCACTATCTTGACCCCAATTCTACCTTACAAATCCAGCTAGACCAGAGCATGTACATGGGTACAGATACGAGCTAGAAACAGGAAATCCAGGACAGACAAATCCCTCAGGACTGACATTGAGAGTAGGGATACCAGGAGGGTAAGAGGAAACTAGGGGTTGAAAAGGGGAACCAATTAGAATGATTTACATATAACCCCCTCCCAGGGGGACAGACAACAGAAAAGTGGGTGAAGGGAGACATCCATCAGTGTAAGACATGAAAAAAATAATAATTTATAAATTATCAAGGGTTCATGAGAGAAGGACGGAAGGGTAAGGAGAGTAAAAAATGAGCAGCTGATTGATACCAAGGGCTCAAGTAGAAAGCAAATGTTTTGAAAATGATGATGGCAACACATGTGCAAATGTGCTTGAGACAATGGATAGATGGATGGATTGTGATAAGAGTTGTACGAGCCCCCAATAAAACGATTAAAAAAATGATGGCTATCATTGCTGATGTCAGGCGGATCTTGGTTAAAAGCAGGGAATATCAGAAAAATGTTGAGGTAGTCAGTTTATTGTGCCAACCTGGCCAATATACACATGTGGGGTTAATTGAAGGGCGGAAGGATAAATGGCTCAGTGAGCCTCGCCCTTCTAGTTCTCGGGTCTCTTGCTTTGTGATGGTGGGACCAGGGTGCAGCTGCCTCAGCCAGTTCCCTGCTTCAGCTGACAAAGCTCACTTCCTGCAAGATATCCCCAAGGAGAAGCCACATGGACCTACCCCGATGCAGCCCTGGGTGCTGGAGCAGCTGTGTGGAGACCCCTGCCAGTGCTGAGAGGCTTACACATTCACTTAGTTGGCTTTCCTCCTACAGCCGGCATCATAGTGTGTGTTTTGTGAGATGGAGGAGGACTTTGTGGATTGGTGTTGGACATATGGGTGAATGTTGGACCTGTGGACTTGGGCAGCACTGCGTTGGGATGTTTTCTTGATGTGCATTTAACCTTTATATAAAACTCCCTCTTATACATATGAGTTTCTGTGGATTTGTTTCTCTTAAAGTACCCAGAGTAACACAAATGTTTACTTGTGTTTTATTGAGTATGCAAACGCATCAGACTGTGTGGATCATAACAAACTACGGAGAGCATAGACAAGAATGGGAACGCCAGCACGTTTCATTGTGCTCATGCAGAACCTGCACGGATATTGAACAAGCGGCAATCATACCAACAGACTTAGGAAATAGTGCAAAGTTTAAAACCACGAAAGGTTTGTTTCAGGGTTTAATTCTTTCACCATACTTATTCAATCTATACACTGAGCATCATCTGAGTAGCTGGACTATTTGAAGAAAAATGTGGCATCAGTATCGGAAGGCAGTTTATTAACAACCTTTGATATGCAAATGAAACAATCTTGCTGGCTGAAAGTGAGGAGAACTTGAAGCATGTGCTTATGAAGACCACAGATTGCAGCTTTCAATATGATTAAAACAATGTAAAGAAAATCAAACCCTCACAACTGGACCAATAGGTAGCATGCTGGTACATGGAGAAAACAGATGTTATCAAGGATTTCAACTTGCTTGGATCTACAATCACTGTTCACGGAAGCAGCAGTCAAGATAGCAAGTGACATGTGCTGGGTAAATCTGTTACACATCAGTTCCAAAGAGCAAGAACGACACTTGGAGGACTCAGGTAAGCCTGACCCAAGTCATGGTCTTTTTCATTGCCCGTACACATGTGAAAGTTAGACAATGAATATGGAAGAAGAATTGATGCATTTGAATTATGATACTAGTGAAGAATATGTAAAGTGTCACGGGCTGCCGAAATAACAAACAAATCTGTCTTGGAAGAAGTACATCCAGAAAGCTTCTTAGAAGCTAGGATAGCAAGACTTCGTCACATGTTCTTTGGACATGCTATCAGGAGAAGAGTAGTCTCCGGGAACGTAGCAGGGCAGAGAAAAAAGAGAAAGACACTCTTGATGGATTGACACAGTGGCTGTAACAATGGGCTCAAACATAACAATAATTTTGATGACAGCACAGGACCAGGCAGTATTTTGTTTGTTGTACATAAGTTTCTATGAGTTGGAAACAACTTAATGGCATCTAAGAACAATAATAATCATGCAAGTTTAAATAACCCATGCATAAACTAATGGAATATGAATGCAAGGACCCCTTTATTTATTATCTGTGTAAACTTTAGAAAAGGAAATGATCAAATGTCTTTATTGTCATTAAACTTCATGAAGGTAACTGTAAAATAATAATAGTAATAAAAACCCTAAAACACTAGGAGGGATCAATTTAAGGTCTCACTCCATTTTAAAGAAACAGATATTTTTGGAATTGCTGATTAATACTTATGAGTATGGCTTATGCAAGAGAAATACAATGTAGATCTCTAAATCAACAGGTCTACAAAACACAACCTGTCTGTATATAAGATAGCTAACTGAAACCAGATTTGTATTTCAATAAAAATAGAAGTGGAGTAGAAAGCAAATGATGTGGGTACCTGTAATGCTCCATTTTTGCTGAACGATGAAACACACTGCATCAGGCGACTCAGCTCTTCGGAAACTGCTTCAACCACCTTGGACAGTACGCGAGCCACCAACTCTTTGGAAATAGTGAACACCTGAGGATAGGGTCAAAATAAGGGCGGATGATCTATGAGGACGCCTTTTTCTAACTTTAATTGTTTAAAAACAGAAGAATGCGCAAAATAAACCATGTGGCTTTCACATTCTTAAAGAGCTAAAATTATGGGCGAAAGGAAGATAGAATATGTATACAAGGGGCCATCCAATAGTGAGAAAATTCCACTGCCTTTTGATTCTACTTTTTCACAAATGTTTCGATGTTCTCTAATACTTAAGCTGTACTCGCCAATTCACGACAAAAACAATTATCTTAAAATACTGGCAAGAACAGGCTTGAATGACATTGTTACTGTTGACAGACTGAAAACAGTTTTCACTTCCAAACTTTAAAGTCTGAAACAGTCAAGGCAGGAATTATTATATTAGGTAATATAGTGAAGCATTTTATTCTATTACTCTAAAATTAAATAATATTTTCCTTTATTTCACATTGAGTCACTGGTAATAAACCTTCAGGCCAACTAAAACATAGTTCAAGTGTTCAAGAAGATTTGGCAAGTTCAGATTCTGTGGAAAATAGTACATATAAAGGGAAGTGAAAAAGTACTGATATAAAATGATAGAAATCTCTATTAAACAAAAATATCAAAATATGAAGTTATTTCTCAGCACATCTGCCATTTAATCTTATATACTTCTGAAAGCGGTGTTTCCAACTCTAACCTTTCCCTGGACAATTATTTATACCAACTCCAAAAGGCAGTTTTAGCATCTTCAAGGGCTTCAAATTGTATTCCTTTTAAGTGTTCTTTGAGTTTTAAGAAGCAAAAGTAGTTTGAAAGGGCAAGAGGAGGGATGCAGTGTGGACAGCGTAGGGTTTCCTAACAGAATTCTCACAGGAAAGGACCATTCCTAGGAGCAACTTTCCGGCCTTTCCCCCACCAAGGTAGTTTTCAATTTTCTTAAAACCTCTGTGTCTTTTGAGACAGTTGATATGTCATGATTGCCAACTTGGAATCACTCCCACCTTCAGAAATCACCACCACAAAACCTTCTGAGCTGACCACTTTGCCTTGAAATTAACAAACCCCACTGATCCCCTTGGAAGGCACCCCAATGACAACAAGCGCATTATCGAGAGAACTTGCCTGCTGCTATCGACAGACATGTTTAAACACCGTTTGGTTGGAACAAATCTGTGTATCTATGAACTGGAACGCTAGTGCCAATCATTTCTACGTACTCTCATATTTTTCTGTTCTTGACTACTACTTGTCCACCCACTGCAGAAATGCCTTTCCTAGTTTTTACATTTAAATTTTATTCATGAATTTTATAAGAAGCTATCATAAAAGAGTTGCATTTTATGCCTTTCATAAAATCATGGTCAAAAATTTATTACTCTTATAAAAAGATCATTATGATGAATTCCAACCAGAGTTACATCATATGAAAAGCTTATTTTCGTAGAGGACTATATAATTCCCTTTACTAAGAGCTGAAAGTCATAGAATACTGCATTTCTCTTTGTACATTATGTACTTCAAACCCCAGCTAAATTAAGGAACCAAACAGCATTCTTTGTTTTCTTTGACCACTCTTTCGTTTAAACGTTAATTTTTAACATTTTTCCTTTTTCCAGTGTAACCTTGGTGGCTTATGATACTTATGGATACAATGGGCGGTATACATCGAAATCCACTCTTATTGGATGCATGCAGCGTATGAGGCACTTGGAAGCGATGGTTCAACTGATCTGAAGATCACCTCTTTGCTGCTCCATGTTATCTGGTCACCCATCTGTGTATGAGCAAGAGCCACTCTTAAAGCAGAGCAGTGAGCAATGAGTCGCAAGGTTAGCGAACGAAAGCAGAGTAGTGCTCATAGCTCATAGTGGTCGCTGTGGTCTCCCCTGTCCACATTCCAGAGAAAAGTCCTCCGAACAAGGGTGCAACGGAGGATGTTAGTCTGACGCTGATGGGAGTCCTTCAAGGGAGGGCAAGTTTTCATGTGAACTGGATCCATCCACATGTATATAGACCCGAGTCATCACTGCTAGGGAATCATGCGTTTGCTTCTTGACTTCAGCCTCCTCTTTTGAATCTAGCTTTTGAACAAACTTCTATGTTTCTGGGACCCCAAACACGACACCACATCACTACAACGCTGATTTGTATACTGGCTAAAAGGGGGTTAATTGATTTTTCAAGCTAAGATTAACATTCTTTAAAGAAAAAAAAATCTATCTCTTCTCTTTGCCTTTAAACACAGCAGCAGAAAGATATTCTTTTAGTTGTAAAACCAAAGTGAAACAGAAGCAAACCTTGCACACAGGCATGATAATGATGTTTTGCTTAAATCAAGGTATAGCTTGAAGGGAAAGAAGACCATCATACAAACCAGCGGGTTTGCGTCTCTTCTGAGTCGCCCACATGTCCTAGGAACAGCTAATGATGGCTTACCTCCGCGTGCACAGCAATCACATTGACCAACGCCTCCTTTAAGTAGTTTCTGACACCTGAAATCAAAGGGGGGAGGAAAAGGCGCTTAATGGAAATGCAAACAGCCACCCACCGCCCTGCTGGCATTCCTGGATGCTCTTCTCCAGCTTAGAAGGGTCTGAGAAGAAACAGAAAATAACCACTGTCTATTTCCTTCAGAGACCAAAGGGTGAAAGCACATTAAAAAAAAACAAAAAAACAAAAAAACAGGTCAATATGGCGGAAAAGTGAAATTTGTTGAACTTTCATTGCTTTTCATTTCTCTCTGTGTTGAAGCTTCTTTAAAATTAGTTGGTCAATCTTACAACTAAAATTTAAAAATGCCCTTCAATGTATTTTTGCATAAACACATACAATACCATAGTCCATTAGTTGAGGACACATTGGTGTAGCCATAGAGAAGATGGAATAAGGAAGCTTAACACAGCTTAGAAAACAGATGAGAAATATATTTGGAAGTCAGTCCATTCTTGGCAATGGTGACAGTCAAAATTATGCAATTGTGAATATTAATTATTTATCTTTTAAAAAGTCTCTTGCAGGATAAACTTCTGATACAATACCCTTAAGCTGGTGCTGTAATGCAGGTAATGGGACAAAGCACAAGATTCAATATGGTATTCACCTGAAGGCTTTTCGACACAGAAGCCTTTGGACTACAAGGTTCTGAAGTCAGACTAGCATTGACTAAACTCCAGTTTCCTCACTTACTGGCTGTGACTTTTGGCAAGAACACGGTGAGCCTCAGATTTCTTAGTTATGAAACCAGTTGATAAGAACGGTTACTTGTTCTATAGGGTTACCACGACAACTGCAGGAGGCACCAGCACTTATTGAGGGCACTCATTTTGCTGGGGAAAATGAATACAAAATACACAATACAAAAAGGGAATACAGATTCCACCTTAATGTAACTCCAAAACAGTTATTTCCATCTGGGATGGGACAATATTTCAAGGTGCATTCTGGTGTTAACAATGTATAACTTATAATCCCTGCTCTCTGTAACAGGAAAAATATTGTATGGCATAATTTTGGATATCAGTAGTTATGATGTGGCAAATCTTGTTCCATAATGTCATAAAAGAAAAACAACCACAAATGACTCAAACCCACTGCCATCGAGGGGCCTGCACTCCAGCACAGTCCCTGCCACATGCGGCTGGAGTCCACTGAACGACGATTAGTTGGGACAGTTAAGACAGATCCAGAACTATAATACAGGTTTTTAACTGGCATTCACTAATCCTAAATAGAGGATAAGCTTCAACATATTTCATTTACTACAGTGGATATGTCAGTGAATTGTTTTCCTTTTGAAAAAACAAGTTTCACATATATTCATTTGGGATACAAAGACGATGGTGTCATTAGGCCGATTCTGCTGACGGAACACCTGAGAACGTTAAGTGAAGAACAATAAAAGAAAATCCAGAAGTAAACTGATGCTTCCTGAGGAAAATGGTCATTTGAAGGTAGAGATCTTCTCTGGGAAACCAGAAAGAAGAACATAGGAGCTATTATTATTCCACACATGGAAGTGAAATCGATGAATTCGTGCTCTAGACGAAAAGCGCGTTCTTATTCGAAGAGGACTGGGGTGTGCTCGGGGGCCTTTGGGTTGTTTGCAGCAACTGTCTAGGTTGGAGGGAGCCTGGCTGTGGTTGTGGCCACCCAGGGGCCACTTCCTCGCCTGATCCTCTCTTACTGCTCTCTGGGCACCTCTCCTCACCGTGAGTGGAGCGGGGCCTGGGGCTTTCTGTGCTCGGGTCGAGAGTGCTGAAATTGCAATCACATGTATTAGCTCCACTGTTTACTTTAACATATACAGCTACTAAAAGCCCAAGCACAGGATTAGGGACATGGTGCTCAAGGAGTAAGAATGAGAGTCAGAAATTCAAGAGCAGCTGTCCGCACTGAAAACCAGGGCACCGCCAATGCTGATCTGAGAACAAATGTCGAAGGCTGGGTTCTGACCATGTTATAGCACAGATGACTGGAAATGGGATGGCAGTTTTTAACTTTTAAACTTCTTTAATGCAAAAGAGAAAAGTGAGGCCAGAGTCCTGACTAAAAACCAGAAAATTAAACTTAGAGTGAAGCATGCAAAGTCACGTGCTCGGTGACAGTGTGCTCTAAAGTCATCTCCCACTCTGTCCCTGACAGGAAAAACATTTCCTGGTAAGACCCCACCAGATGAAGTATTACTGATAAAACACCTTGTAAAAGAGATCCATCTATATTACTCAGTAAAATTCTGAAGACAAAGCTTCATTCGTATGAATAAAAGCACAGGATATTCTCAGCCCAAACCTACTGGTGTGTTCTGTCTTCTGAGACCTAGTGGGGCAGGGAGGAGAGCCGGGGGGGCCATCAGCCTTCCTATTTCAGGCTGACCACAGCTTCCAAATGGATAACATATCGGTAACAGTAGATAGCCTTAAGCTTAGGCAAGTAGTTATAAAAAACAAAATGTGTTTCTTGGAGTTCTCTGTAAGGAGAAGAAAAAAAGTGGAAGTATTGGAAAAAGAGAAGGGAAAATGTGTGGTCTGAGAAGTGAGCAGAAATAGTGGTCCCCGTGAGACCACACGCGAGGTCAGGGAGGGTTCAGGGGGACGCAGTAAACAACACGTCTGAAATGCCAAGTGGGCTGGCGCGGAGCTCCACCAACTGCTTTCCGAACCCCCCAAACAATGTGTATGCTGGCCTTCTAACATCCCCAGGAAAAAAAATGCAAATTAAAAAATCTGTGGGTTTCCATTATCAAAAAAGGCACCACTATCTTGCTACAGAATTAAGTGTTTTGTGATTGCCTGGGCTGAAATTGTTAATAGTTCTAAGTGAAGGACTGAAAAGTTCCCATTCATATGTCATGAATTTTCTGAGCACTGACAGGACATGTCAGAGGTAAGAAGCTGATATTTCCTTAAAAGCTGTCTATGTGGCTATCCACAGATCACCCAAGCATGCTATAATTAAAAGTTTTGACCATGATTTACAGATGTTCTATTTGTGTTTAACTTGTATGTAATGAATATGGGCAAAATGGCTTTATTTGAAAGGGCTTCATAATGAAAAAAAAAGACTGATTTAAAGTAATTTAAACAGCATTTACATGTTATCATTAAGCTCTGATAAAACCATTCGTTCAAATTACCTGTTGAGTTTTCTGTTTTAAAATGTTAATAAAAACCCAAGTGTGGGAGGAAGCCAGTGAAGAAGTCTGTCCTTGTTGCAGAGGGCAACCGCTGTCGAACAACCTTGGTCAGAACCCATCTGTGTCCCATGGTGATCAGTGGGCATTTTCTGCTGGGGAAAAGGAAATCGTGGACGTCAGGCCAAAAGGACGGCCAGGCGAGCATCCAGCATCCAAAGAGAAGAGATGCGGGGCTATGGAATCAGAAGCCAGTCTTCCCAGTGGTTTCACCGACAACAGAGCTCTGGTGGCACAAATGGTTAAATGCTCGGCTGAGAATGGTCAGTGGTTGAGAACAGATCTGGCAAAGTGCTCCCGTCAGTGCTACAGCCAAGGGAACTCTAGGAGGCAGCTGCACTGCTTGCAATGCGTTGAAAGGGACCCCATGGCACCTAACTCTCAGAAGAGCTCACTGGCTAGCCTTCCTTGGATGCAAAGGACTAGATGGGGAAAGTAGGAATGATCGGTTGCCCAAGGAAGATCTTTAAGTGATCAGAGAAAATCTTTGAGGGTAAGCGAAAAATAGTGTCAGAGGACCAGTTCAGATATGACAGACTGATTTCAAACAAAGTGTTTACACAAGTTGTCTCAGTGATACACTTGTCTTTGTTTCCTTAGAGTGGCCTTCAAAAGTACAAGCCAATCAAATGGCTTCTCAGGGGGTCTGTTGAGCCAGTTAAAGTCAAGTTAGAGGTCAGCTCAGTAGGTTTCGCGGTGATTGTTGGCATTTCAAAAGGGGCGATCTTGATCGATTTTCAGGACACAGAGTGCATAGTCTGAAGAGTTAAAAAAAAATAGAAAACTGCATCAGCAAGAAAAACGTCAGGAGAGTTGCATTGAGGAATATCTTATTTTCCCCATCATGACAATATACCTGCTCATTTCTTCAAGGATAGCAAGGAAAATTTGCTCCAAACATTCTACAGCCTTAATGTTGCCCCTTCAGACTTCTTTTTGTTTCCCCAAACGCAAAGAATATTGAAGAGGAACATAATTTGAGTCCCTTGAGGATGTCAAAAGTACTGTTGGGAGGTGGCCCATACATCTGAGGGTAGAATTCTCTGGGGGGAGGGCTAGCGAGACGGAAATACTGCCATCAGAAGTGTGTAGACCTAGGCAGAGGATATGTTGTTTTGAGAATGATGAGGGCAATGAACGTACAAATGCGCTTTACACAATTCATGTATGTATGGGTTGTGATAAGAGTTGTGAGTCCGGAACAAAATGATTAAAAAAAAGAAAAAATAGCTTTATATTTTGATATTTTTAAAAGAAAAGATTTCTTTGATTTTGTAATACTTTTGTGCTTACACTTTTACATGACTGTTTTTTGTTATCAAAGTAGTCAAGGCCTCAAAGGGATGGCAGAATAAAATACAGTCTGAGTTTATTTATCATGGCACGTGGGGGGGCTTGAAGCCAGGATTTGATTTTTGATTAATGTATCATTTTTTAAAAATTCCATGATAGTGATTAATCAAAAACTCACTGTCATTGAGTCAATTTTGACTCACAGCTACTATGATAAAAAGATCATATTATAATTTATTTTGTGGTATAGTTTATTTCGCTTCTGACTACATTTTTCTCTGAGTTTAATATTTAATAAAATTAATAAAGAAAAAAATACAAACTGACTGCTATCGAGCTGAAGTAGACTCATAATCACCTTATAGGGCAGGGAAGAAATTTGATGGGAATAGAAAATCCAGTCTTTCTCCTTAGGGGCTACTGGTGGTTTTGAACTGCTGACTTTATGGTTAGCAACCCAACACATAACCACTACACCACCAGGCCTCCAAAATTAATAGCTGATAACTGTATTTTAAGTACAGTGAGGTGACAGAAAACTCAATGCAGAGTCAAAAGATTAGGATCTAGATTCTGGTTACCTCTATTCAATGGCACTACCTGGGCAAATCGGTTCACGTTTCAATTCTTTGATTCGGTAGATTGCATACAAAGCTTCATCTTTTTACTAACAAACCTGGTACGAAAATGAAATGCATGACGCTTCCCCTCATGTCTTTCACACATTCTTCTGTATTTATTGGGTGCTATGCACTGCCAGGTGCTTGTTATATAAGAGTGAGCAAAACAGTCATAATCCCAGCCCCACCAGTGCTTCCAGTCCCACGGTAGAGTGCACTTTGTCAACCGGAAAGTTAGATCCATATCTGAAGGTTATTTTTTAATAAAAGAAATGATGATTAGAAGAAAGCACACTAGTTTCTCTTTCTGAAACGCTAAGTGCATGTTTTCACCAAGCAGTCCCGTCCCTCCCTATCACCAGGTGCAGTGCATCTTCGCGTCAGCAAGCGGCGCTGGGTGGTGTGAGGAACGTGCTAACAGCCGCATATCAGGGAAAGAGGTCAACTGTAGAGGTCTGTCGTGACAAGGTGCTCAGTTTGCTGGTCTCACACAGAGTTCTTTGGAAGCTGGCATCTCAGTGGAATTATGTCTTCATCTGTTTGGTAGAGAATGCCATAGTATCACAGACTTGTGATGATTAAGGAAGGTCTGGAGAATTTGGTGAAACATGAGTAGTGGCCAGAAGGAGGAGGGCCAACAAATACTAGGCGCAATTAGATGCTGACCTACAGGCAGGTTTCAGAACATTCTGATTTGTAGTTTTCTCATTTGGAAAATAGAATTAGCACTTCTTTAATAATATTTTTAAGAGGCCACAAAGGTAACGTTCTATTAGCAGACTGTCCTGTATGGGGGTTGTTATTGTTGGTCACTAGTGCCAACAACTCTACTTTGCATTTCCCAAGGCTCTGCACACAGAGCACCCCCGACGTCCTCTCCTAGTCCCAGGACCTCCCTACCAGTATTCTCAGAACCGCAGCTTTATCTCCTGGGGGGGACTTATATGAAAATCTAGCTCCACCACCCCACCGCAGGATCCACAAGAAGTGGGGCTTTCCTGGAATTTCTTTAACGTCAGTACCTTTCAGGGCTGCTGGCACAGTGGGTGTGGAAGAGGATTTGTTGGATGAATGAACAAAAGCGGCACAAAGAGCCTGAGTGTGTTGCACACTGCTCTGCTCCCCTGGCTCAGCCCTCTTAGATAAAGCGCATGTGAATGAATGAAGGAGGAAATAACTACCTTAGGGACAAATGCGACTCTATGTTAGAGTCTACAATTGCCAATGCCTCAGGTGTTGGAGGGAGGCCCTCTGTGGGAAAGCAGGCTCTCATGTCTGGAAAGCCAGGCGAGCCTTTGGGAGATTAGTGTTAGCCCAGGTGAGAAGAATGCGGTTTGAATACGGGAAGCACGGCACAAGAAAATATTGCTGACGCCAAATACTTGTCTTCCAAACAAGGATTATCTTTCCAGTTTATGTACTTAAACTAATAGTTGATTCCAAATAATACATCATTAACTATTGACTGAGTGTTCGCTTTGTGCTAGGTTCTTACAAAAATGCCCAGATACATATATTAGAACTAAAAACTCGGAGGAAAGAGAGAATACCAGTGTTTCCACTTCTGCACCAGCGGTGATGGCCAGCAGAAAGCTCCGTGGAAGGAACTCACTGCAAGAGAGAGGACAGGCAGCCTGGCTGGCGTGCACCGTGACAAACATTGCACACTGCTTACTTTTTGAAGCTAGAGATGAAGTCTCCACTATCATCACGTAGTAGTGAGCACTGGTCTGAAAAGGTTCCTCTTAGGTAAACCCCCACAACTTTCCATGTTATTTAAGCAAGGGAAGGAGAAACAGCTTTTATAATATGTATCTCTCCTCTGCTCTCTGAATACGAAATGAGAATGTGTCATGATACATGGCCCAAAAAGTGTCCCCACCCACACAGGATCAATCTAGAATATCATTTAGCAATGACTCTGGTAACCCAGTGTGGAAATTCCCCATGGAGAAAACAAAGCTCATCTCTACTTTAAGCAAGAACTTGTATGTTCTTCTAGCAAGGTGGGATTCCTGTAAATCAGCCCCTACCATAACGCTCGCCATCAGGGAAGCCAAGATGGAAAAGAAGCTTTGTGAGTACATCAATGTCTGCTTTCCTTGAGTGAAGAGGGAAGGCCCAAGATAGTCCAAAGAAGTGCTTGGCACTTAATGAAAAGGTCTTCCATTTGAATCTACTAGCTGCTCTGTGGGAACAAGGTGCGGCAGCTTGCTTCTATAAAAATGATCGCTTTGGAAACCCTACGGCACAGTTCCACTCCGGCCGATAGGGTTGCTACGAGTCAGAACCAACTTGATGGCAATGGCTTTGTTTTAAATGATAACTAGGCACCTTTCCAGGGCTGGGGTTATGGCAGCCACAGAGCATCCATTCCTGTGGGGGCGTAAACACCAACTTGGCGGACCAGGATTTAATAAACAGTAACATTCTCTGCAGTGTGGGCGAGAATGTAACATCATCGCAGAAAGGAAGAGCGATTATGTGAAAGAAAGTGCATGAAACAAAGCTCAGGCAAACAGTGAAGCTCACTTTGCAAAGAGAAGGAGAAGGTTCTGCTGGATGAGCCTCCTCAGTACCATTAAAAAAGCAGAGTAAATGAAACCAAACCAAACCAAAACAGCCCCTTCCCATGTTAAGATATTTCTCTTCTGCCAAATTCCAGAGTAGCACCCGAAAAATAGCTTGTAATAGATATGTACAAATACATAAAGGAGTAACTTAGATTTGAAGCCCAGCTGGAAAACCAGCAGTTTCCTTGATATATGATAAAATGCCTTGTAAATGAAGCAGTGTTACATAAGCAGACTTGATTACTATTATTATTAATAATTAAATAAATTCCTATGTAGAGCCTTATCAAGATGTTTATATTTTAGACTAAACAAGGTTTTGTTCTTGATTTTTGAAGTGTGAAAATGAAAAAAAAAAACAAATGCTTGTGAGAAGAATTGAAATAACACAAGAGTATCCATTTTATACAATAATAACTAAAAATTCACTAAAGTCTTTCTTCATCCTTCTCCTCCGGATACCCACCACTGATAGCTAGAAAGGTGTTCTTCTAGCATATGCCTACGTTTATAATCTTTCCCCCCTAAAAACTAGATCACCCTATATAATCTTTTCTGGAGATAGCTTACTTTAATCAGTGACTGATCAGGAATCTACTGCTAGCGTACATAGATCCACCAGGTAGCTTTCAGGGTCTGCTGGGGCTGTACAGGACAGTGGTACCACATGCTCCTTAAGCATCATTCTATGGTGGGGCAGTTCAACAACAACAAAAACTCTATTGCCATCTAGTCGATTCTGACTCACTGTGATTGTGCGGGGCAGAATAGAACTGCATAGGGTTTTCCAGGCTCTATTCTTTGTGGAAGCAGAGCACCACATCTTTCTCTCCTGGTGTGGCTTGTGGGGTCGAACTGGTGTCATTTGGGTTAACAGCACTATACCCCTAAGGCGTCTTCTGAAGGACAGTTAGGGTGCCTTTATGTAAAGGCACTGTAAATAATGCTGTACTGAACACCTGGTTACAAAGATTCTTGTATTCTCATAGACTAATTCCTGAAATTATCATCTTAGAATTAGGACTGCATCAGGATTGATACATTCTGCTATGTTGTCATACCAAAGGCCATTCAATGTTATATTCTGTTTTTTTTCATGCCTTTTTCTTTGCTTAAATTATATTTATGATTACTGTCATTTATAATCAACAATCCTGAATATAAGATTGTCTTCTCTAATACCATAGTTCACTTTAAAATCTTAAACAGATAATTGACCAAAGCTTATTAAAATATGAAAATTTAATTTCTAGCAAAACATATTGATCAAAGGTAATTTTCTAAAAGTTGCACTCTGCACACTGTACAGAGAATCTCTAAAATGGAGTTGGAGAAAAAGCGCACTTACAGAAAACAACTGCTATGCTATTTGAACTTATAAGAAGAATGCAAACTTTTCCATGAGGCATTTCCTGTTACAACTGGACTGATAATTCCTGCCAATGCAGGCTAAATTCAAGGTACTCTGCCTGATGTTGTTTTGAAACACGATACTCTTCAGACAGCACTGTAAAAAATCAAACTTTGGAAACTCTGGAGATACTGCCCACTTTATAAACCACATTTCCTGTTTTTAACCCTTGTGCCCTAAATCAGTTATCAGTCCTCCTAGGACTGATAAAAATAGATTAAAAAATACTATAAATATCCCGCAGTGTACTTTTTTTGGGTCAAACTGAAACACAACATTAAAGAACTCTGGCTTTTTTTTTTTTTCAAGAAAATCATTCAATTATACAACGAAGATACATCATAGAAATTACTGATTATTAAACAAAAGTAACCAGAAACTGTATCAATAGTAGAAGGCAGCTAAAACCGACCTGGCTGCCAGCAGTCAGCTCCAACAGATAGCGACACTATTCATGTCAGAGTAAAACTATATCCCCAAGGGTTTTCAATGGCTGAGTTTTAAAAAGCCGATTACCAGACTTTTCTTTACCAGACCCACCTTTAACCTTCCAGTTAGCAGCTCCAAGCATTAATTGTTTGCACCACTCAGGGGCACAGTGAAAAGGAGTAAATACTCGACAAGACAATTAGTCTCTGTGAGAAGCAGAGACAGGGTTTGAAGGCCCAGCTCTTTATGTTTTACTTAGTGTACTCCTTCGGAAATTGATAAATGTCTTGCCACGCAGCACCCCACGTTTCTGTCACTTGGTCGTTCTGTGGTGTCTTGCAGGCTGCTGTGGGGCTGGAAGCTATGCCATTGGCTTCGCACACGCTGCAGGGCTGCCGAGGTGGGGCAGGTCTCCGTGGAGCTTCCAGATGAAGGCGGATCGGGTGTAGGAGGTGAACACCTTGGGAGCGGCAGCAGAACACTGTCTGACACAGCGCCAGGAGATCAGGCCCTCGAGTGGGGGCACTCAAACTCTTGGCAAAGTAGGGGGTCAGCAGATAAGGGGAAGACCCTCAGTGACATGGGCTGTCACATGGCTGCAAAGATGGGCTCAAACATAACAATTTTGAGGACGGCTTAGGACCAGGTAGTGAGTGCTTTATTCCATTATACGTAGGGTCACTATGCTATGAAGCCAACTTGTTGGCACCTAAGAACAACAACAAGCCATGTAATGGAATTTTTAAATGAATACGCACCTGAGGAAAGATAGCAACCCTATAACTGACCCTCAGTTCAATGTCAGTGGGTATTCCACTGATTGTTACAGTTTTCGTGTAAAAGTAACTTGCAATGGAACAGGAGCGACTTGCCTGTGCGCACTGCTGCTTATATGTAGCGGGAACGGCCCTGCAGACGTCGAGTGTGAATGAAGGACCCACTTCGCTGCTGTATACTTTTCTTTCCAGGATACTAATTTTTTTTTTCCTTTGGTCAATATGCTTTCTTGGGCTTTAAACTATGATTGGAAAACCCTCTTATCTGAAAATAGAAAACATCCCCAGCAGCGAAAATAACAGAGAACGATTTCAGGACTTATTTCTTCCATCTGTGGAGAAGGAATTTATATTCCTCAGGGTTTAGCATTCATAAAACTTCATAGACAGTTTCTGAGATTCAAATTAAGAAACGGGTGAAGATCCTCCTCATTTAGAATGTTCAAGTTTCATACACCAATGTGAATGGGTGGAGGGGTGAGGGGTGGGGGACAAGGAGTACAGATCCAAAGCCCATCTGTAAACAGAAGGGTCACAAGGAAGGGATGACTCAGTCAGGGTGCAGTGTAGCACCAAATAAACATGCAGCTTTCCTCTAGTTCTTGAATGCCCCCCCCCCACATCCCTATCATTACCTCAATTCTACCTTGCAAATCATATTAGACCAGAACATGCACACTGCTACAGATAAGAGCCTGCAACACAAGGAATCCAAGATAGTCAAACCCTCATGGCCAGCAATGAGAACAGAGATATCAGGAGGATAAGAGGAAGGTGAGGGAAGAAAGGGGAAATAGATCACAAGGATCAAAATATAACCCCCTCCTGGGGGACAAACAATAGAAAAGTGGGTGAAGGGAGATGGAGGATGATGTACGATATGAACATAATAATCTATAACTTATCAAGAGTTCATGAGAGAGGGAAGGCTGGGGAAGGAGGGCAGAAATGAGGAGCTGATACCAAGGGCTCAAGTAGAAAGAAAATGCTTTGAAAACGATGATGGCAACATATATACAAATGTGCTTCACACAATGGATGACTGTAGGGATTGTGATAAGAGATGTAAGAGGCCCAATAAAAATATTTAATTAAAAATGTTACTGAACACTTTATATATTTGGCACTAAATATCAGTTGCATCATTATATATCTGATACACAGGACTTCAAGCTAAAAGATAAAAAGTTATTAATTTAACGTTAATTGATGAATCATTTGTTTCAAGTTAATTTTTTGTAGATTAAAAAATGTTCCTGATAAGACAACTTCAATTTAAAAAGTGATAATGATATAAGAAGAGGATTCATGCTACACCTACTCATGAATGCACTTTTTGTTTTACTGAGAAGCATGACTTTGGTACATATTTTATAAACAGGTTTGAATAATCATTCAATTTTCAAAATATCAGAAAGTTTGTTTCAAAAACCAAGAATGATTTTAATAAGTCAAAATGAGCAAAAGCTGATGAGGCTGGCTGCTTGGTAAGAATCTGGTTCCACTCTTGTCCACTGCTGGTGGACCTGAAAGTATGTACATCCATTATGGAAATCGATTTGGCGATATCTGAAACATGAAAATGGAAGCTACTCTACAACCCAGCAAAATCATGGCCAGACATCTGTGCTCCAATATTTATTGCGGGGCAGTTCACAATCACAAGGAGTTGGAAACAACCTAAATTTCTATCAACAGACGAATGGATCAAGAAACTTTGGTACATACATATAATGGAATACTACGCATCCCTAAGAAGTAGTGATGAACACATGAAGCACATTACCACATAGGAAGAACTGGAGGAAATTATGTTAAGCGAAGTAAGCCAAGCACCAAGGACAAGTATAACTTAAGTCCACTCAGATAAGCTTAAGAAAATGGGGCACAGAGGAAAAGCTACTATATACATACATTCCTGGGGTGAGGTCCAGGTACTATGGCAGGGCCACACCCAATCCAGGGCCAAACCCAACTAAATAGGAGGGGAAAAGAAAGTGGGCAGGGGGAGGCAGAAAGATATAGGTAGGTTGGGAGCAGGGCATTAACCCACCCAAGGAGAGGATATTGTTTTTATCTCCACAGGAAAGGGTGAGAGAGATTAGGCTTCAAACTGGTGAGCCAAGAAGTAAATACAACATCCTGGTATGTACCATCATGAGAGAGGTCTGCGGAGCCAGCCCCAATCCCAACTACATGGAACCCACCTCCTTCCCCACCCCCTCCAAAGAATGCACTTCAGAGGACAGCACTGAAGCTACAGCTCAGGGAGATGGGCATGTCTGATCAGAGCACACAGGAGCAAAAGAAGAGGGAAGAAGAGTGAGTGGAACACATCCTGGCCCACCAAGCCCTGAGGATGATATTCCTGCTCCAAGTAGACAATGCTCTGAGAAGACCATGGATCTGGTCCCACCATGAGACCCGATGTCCCTCACTGAACCATAGTGATATGGGGACAACTCAGGAGACACAGTGTGGGAATTGTGCCTGATTTGACCCCATCACACTGGGGTGAAACACTAAGAACATGCAACAGAGCAGCAAGGGGAGTAAAGCAATGAAATCCCCCGGGAATACCAATGATAGATTTTGGGGCCAGATTGTGGCACCTCATCAGACTCAACTGGAAAACACTCCTAAAGGTCAACAAACAGACCCGGGACTATTTATATATAGGCTTTTCCATTTTTGGTCGTTGTTTTGTTGTTATTTTTAATTTTTTTGTTTTGTCTTCCTTTGTTGTTTTGCCTGGCTTTGTCTTGGTTTTTTTGCTGCGCTTATTATTGTCTCTGCATGTCTATCTAGCTAGGAGAGGCGGGATAAACAATTTGGAGGAGAAATCAATGGGATAGATGGTTCTGGAGGGAGGCAGGAGAAAGGAAGGAGCATGCCAACCAACCCAGGGACAAGAGAACAAGTTATCTAAAATCGATGGAGAGAAGGGTGTAGGATGTCTGGTGGAGCTTAATCAAGGCCAATGTAACTGAGAGGAATTCCTGAAACCTGAATGGAGGCCAAACATGATAGTGGGGCATGAGGAAAGTAAAAGGAAATAGAGGAAAGAAATAGGAGAAAAAGGACACTTATAGAGGTCTAAATACAGGCATGTACATATCTAAATATATTTTTATATAACGGTAGGGAAATATATCTATGTACTTTTACTTATGTGTTAGGTAATAAGGTAGCAGATAGACATTAGGCCTTGACTAAAGTACTCCTTTAATGCAAGAACACTTAGTCCTAAAATCCAGCACTGTGTTATGCTCACCTTTCCAACACGATTGCTGAAGACAAAATGTGTGCATAAGCAAATATGATGAAGAAAGCTGATGGTGCCCGGCTATCAAAAGATATAGTGTCTAGGGTCCTAAAAGCTTGAAGGCAAACAAGCAGCCATCTGAGAAGCAACAAAGCCCAAATGGAAGAAATACACAAGCCTGTGTGATCATGAGGTACTGATGGGATCAGGTATCAAGCATCAAAGACCCAGAAAAAAAATCATATCATTATGAATAAGGGGGAGTATGGAGTGGAGACCCAAAGTTCATCTGTAGACAAATGGACATTCTCTTACAGAAGGGTCATAAGGAAGACAGGAGTCAGTCAGGGTGGGTATAGCACCGATGAAACACACAACTTTCCTCTAGTTCTTTTATGATTCTTCCCCCCACTATCATGACCTCAATTCTACCTTTAAAATCTGACTAGACTAGATCATGTACACTGCTACAGATAAGAGCTAGCAACACAGGGAATCCAGGACAGATAACCCTCTCAGGGCCAATAATGAGAATACAGATCTAGGAGGGTAGGGGAAAGGTGAGGGGAGAAAGGGGGAACTGATTACAATGATCTCCATATAACCCCTTCCTAGGGGATGGACAACAGAAAAGTGAGTTGGAACAAATCAATGGCACCTAACAACAACACTGTCTGACTTTTAAGTTGCTTATTTCTCTACTTCAGAAGATAAAAGAAAAGCAGCTGTTCTGGTGGCAATACTCTTCCGTCAGCATTATCAACGTTTGCTCTACCAAATAATTATTGGGTATAGGTTATTGCTGAGTTATGGTTTTGTATAGATTCTTATGCAAAAACAGACCCAACCTCTTTATTCTTGCTGGTCTATGTTGTTCAGTTTAGAAAGCTTTACAATTTTGCTTTACTTGAAAAATATCTGTAATAAGCCACCGTTAGTCAGGGAACAGAATGAGGTGGACATGCATAGTGTACTTTTAGTTAAAGCTATGCCTTTATTCATTTCCTCAACTTATGACCTGGGAGGCTGCAGTCCTTCTTGCCCCATGGGGCCAGTCTTGGCAGCACAGGTCTGGGGAGAGGAAGGCAGCAACAGCTCAGTTTCTTCAGTCCCCCTATTTCTTGAATGGAGGGAGGCCTACATTGCTCTTTCAATCTAATTGTTTACCAAGTCCTAGAGAGGGAAAAATGACGCTTCTTGTTACTCTTACAGCGTGTCTGTCGTTCTTATGAGGCGTAAAAGTAAATGCTCAAATCCTAGCCTACAGGGTGTCAGCTGTAACATACCCAGGAGGGTCTCCACAGTAAGACCTGGCAATTCGCCTCGAAGACACATATGGACCAGCTCTGCTCTGCAATACATGTGCTCACCAGGGGTCCGAACTGACTGGATGGCAACTGGTTTGGTTTGGGATGGTTGCTGTGATCCATTTTCGAAATGCAGCAAGGGTGAAGGAGAAAAATTGGGCTAAAGGCCAAGTCCGACTACTTTGAGTAAGTCACAGTCTTTATGGAACTAGATTTTAAAAATCTGCCAAATTAGGAAAAGATCTTACCCTGGCAGGGTTACAGAAAGAATAAAATGTATGCAAAACATAACTGGAAATTATTTTCATTTAAAAATGGATCAAATTAAACATAACACATTAAAATTGTGCTTAGTATTTTACTTTCAATAATATAAGCTTGAAAACCACAAAAATAAGCCAACACTCAATGGTATGTTTCAATCACGGTTATAAACTGAACGGTAGGTCACTAGGCTTTCTCTCTCATTCATGCTTTTCTAGGAAGTGTATATGTAGGGAGCCAATTACATTTCTATAGGTAGTTGAAAACATGAATGCAACCTCCATAAAATATTACTCAGTAGAACGTGTGAAGATGGAGAATTATTCTCAGCCTGAGAAAACAGTTACTCATTCATTTACTGAGCATTCAATTGTGCAAACACATACTGAGAATTTACTATTTAAAGAAACTGTCCTAATAAGTCAATGTTTATTGTGCCAACCTGGCCGATAAACACATATGGGGTTAATTGAAGGGTGGAAGGATAAATGGCTCAGTGAGGCTCGCCTTTCTAGTTTTCAGGTCTTTTGCTTTGTGATGGTCGGACCAGGGTGCAGCTGCCTTAGCCAGTTCCTGCTTCAGCTGGCAAGGCTCACTTCCTGCAAGACATCCCCAAGGAGAAGCTACATGGATCTACCTCGATGCAGCCCTGGGAGCTAGAGCAGCCGTGTGGAGACCCCTGCCAGAGCTGAGATGCTTATACGTTCATTGATTTGGCTTTTCTCCTGAAATCGACATCATTGTATGTGTTTTGTGAGATGCAGAAGTACTTTGTCGATTGGTGTTGGACATATGGGTTAATATTGGACTTGTGGGCTTGGACAGCACTGGGTTGGGGTACTTTCTTCATGAGCATTTACCTTTTATATAAGACTCTTATACATGAGTTTTCTGTATATTTGTTTCTCTAAAGCACCCAGCCTAATACATTATGGTACCTTGCGAGTGGGGTACTGGAGAAACAAATCATAGGATGGAGAGTAGATGTTTGTTTGACCTCTCCCTCATGGTAGTTTTTCTTGTCTAGCCAGAGGTCAGATAAAACCACAATATTTACTCGGTTGTTTTCTGGGAAAATATGGGAAGTAGGAAAATAGAAAGTTTGTAAGCCCACTTGCATTCAGCCATTAAAATTTGATCTTTATATGGGTTTAGGCCACATCTGCAAAGAAAGATATGCCTCACCCAGTGCTTTGGAGTACTCAGGAACCAGTAGTCTTTGTCAAAAGAGGGGAAAAAAAATCTAGAACCATGAAGAAAACTCTCTAGGACTGAATATTAAATGGAGCTGTAAGCAGGTTGAAATGCTTGCCAGGTGACCACCTGGATCTACTTGTTGAGTGGAAGTAGGAGAAATGCAGCAATAAAGAGATGGGTTGAGTTTGGCCACTGACAGGTGTGGACTTGGTTTACAGGAAAAAGAGAAGATGAGAGCTGGTTGACTGGTCTAAGGTTCATGACCTAGCATGAGGGGGCTAGGCTTGTTGAGTATTTGTGAGAGCCCATGGTCTAAAGGTAAGGCAACCAGTGGGCACCCTGTGGAGGCTGAGTGAAGCAGCCCACAATGAGTTGACCAGAACCCGGCCAGATGGAGATTTTTGAGCCTGTGAACTGGTGCACATTGTTGCTGACTTTATGGATGGCCTGTTTGGATGTGACTCTGCTTATGGATGCAGACTTCACAAGGTTCCAACTGGAACAAAGATTTCTTCATGTCGAAAAATATGATTGTCTCCTCAGAGTACCGGGTTGATGTAAGTGGATAATATATAAATTGGATACCTGAAATTGGGGGGAATAAAGGCATGAAGTGGTTGGCTTACAAACTTTCATAGGTGGGGGAACATATTCACAGGATTATTGGATTAACATGTAGGTGTTAGAGTGGGGTCCGAATTGTGAGGCTAAAAAATGCTGCACAGGTGCCAAGTTGGCAAGGGGTGGATTGAGTTAGTTAAAGTTTATTGTGCCAACCTGGCCGATAAAACACATGTGGGGTTAATTGAAGGGCGGAGGGATAAAAGGCTCAGTGAGCCTCGCCTTTCTAGTTCTCGGGTCGCTTGTTTTCTGATGGTCGGACCAGGGTGCATCTCCCTTAGCCTGCTTCAGCTGGCAAGGCTCACTTTCTGCAATGTGCACTTACCCTTTATATAAAACTCTCATACGCGAGTGTCTGTAGATTTGTTTCTCTAATGTACCTTGATTAACCCACGTAGGAAGGGGAAATCCAAAGGTGACAAAACAATGGTATGGCGCCTGTCATCAAGATGGGGTATAATGCAGTAGCCTTCAAACTTTTGGGTTGTGAGTCATATGCACAATTTTATACCATCTCAAAATATGATTTACTCACAAGCAGAAAGGTTGACAAGCACCATGCAAATTTCTGTACTGTTACACTTAAGGTGACCATGGGCCAGAGCCAACTTGATGGCAACTTACCAAAAAAATGCCCAGAGGTACAATACACATGCATTCATTGATAAATATGTAAGATTATATTGTATCACATAAATATAATTACGCTACAGATTTTTACTGTCAATGAAATCGATATACTATAAAATAAACACAAATATAAAACAATCGATAAATATGTAATTCTAAATAAAGAAAAACATTAGAAAAAGAAGAGAAAGATAAGATAAACTAGGTTATGCTAAATAATGGTCCCCAAATATCAGAAGCTTAAAAACAAAACAAAGTTACTCATGTTCATTTATTTCCCGTCCTGCATAGGCATAGTGGGGGTGCTGGTGGTGGTGGTGATGGTGATCAGAGGGTCAGCAGTGACCACAGTGGTCAGGGCTGATACAGGATTCACCCTTAACACAAATTTCTATGAGCCCAGATATTAGACCATATCTGACTTTAGTGGATGGACAGTAAAATTTTCTCCCAGGGAGGAAAAGTAGAATTTGCTGACTACAATTAATAATAAACCACAATCATTTGAAGAGATAGCTTGTAAGTGAAGAGAATGAAATGTTTTTTGGATTAAAATCACAATGATTTGAGAGTCTGATTCTAAGTTCACTTAAGTGTGAGACTTGGATTTACGAGCGTGCATAGCTGAAAAAGTACAACAGAGAGATATGTAGAGGCACACAAAGAAGGACCATAGTTGGCTGCGCTTCCTAAAACATGGGACTCTGTTGCCAAGCTCGGATGTTTGCAGACCTCGATTTTTCCTCATTTTAAAATTAAGTATCTCTTACACACAGCTGGGTATTTTTTGCATAGATACATGTAACCACATCCCAGTTCAATACACAGAAGGTCATCAAGTATACGCCAAAAAGTATTGCTGCTAGGGTGTTAGTTCATGCAGGCACGGGTTTATTCTAAACAAAACATGTCTAAACACATCTCTGTGATTGGCGAAGAGCTGCACACAGGTTCTCTCAGCAATACACTGGTCTTAGTCTCTTCGCGCTGTCTAGACAAAACAATCAAAACAGTGACTTCCGAGGGGATGTGCCAGCCCTATTAAATCCAAGCCCGTGAGAACACCATGGAAACTTACGTGGAAGTGAGTATTCTGTTTACGTGGAAGTGATCTGCTTGGGACTGTTTTGGAATTTAGGTCATATGTCTTATATAAGTTATCTAATTTGTAATGCATTCTCTGATTACCATTTTTATTTCTGTAGGATTGATTGCAATGCCCCCTTGTCATTTTTTTATTTTTGTAATATACATCTTCAAAAATAGTACCCAATATTTTGGGGTAGAATGTTCTACGTGTATTTGTTAGGCCTAGCCGGCTTGTTGCTATTCGCTGACCCAAGAGATCTTCTGCACAATCGAATGAAACCCTGCCCCATCCTGCGCCATCCTCACAATTGTTCCTGTGCTTGAGTCCACTGTTGCTGCCACAGTGTCAACTCATGTCCTTGAGGGCCTTCCTCTTTCCCACTGCCCTTCTCCTTTACCAGACATGATGTCCTTCTCCAGCACTGGTCTCTCCTGACAACATGTCCAAAGTATGTAAGATGAAGTCTCATTATCTTAAGGACAGCTTTGGCATACTTCTTCCAAGACAGATCAGTTCGTCCTTTTAACAATCTACAGAACTTTCAATATTCTTCTCCAGCACCACAATTCCAATGCATCAATTCTTCTTCAATTTTTCTTATTCATTGTCCAATTTTCACATGCATATGAGGCATTGAAAATGCCATGGCTTGGGTCAGGCTCACCTTAAGTCTTCAATGCAACATCACTGCTTTTCAATACACTAAAGTAGCCTTGGGCAGCAGATTTGCCCAATGTAACACATCTTTTTACCTCGACTACTGCTTCCATGAGCACTGATTGTGGATCCAAGCAAGACAAAATCCTTGACAACTCCAACTTTTTCTCTCCATTTATTATGTTATTACCTACCGGTCCAGTTGTGAGCATTTTGGTTTTCCTTATACTGAGTTGTCATCCACATTGAAGGCTCCAATCCTTGATCTTTATTCAGCAAGTTCTTCAAGTCTTCCTCACTTACAGACAGCAAGACTGTGCCATCTGCATATCCACGGTTGTTAATAAGCCTCCCTCCAATTCTGATACCACATTCTTTTCAAATAATCCAGGTTCTCTGATTATGTGTTCTACATACAAACTGAATAAATATAGTAAAAGGATACAACCCCATCGTGCACTTTTCCTGATTTTAAATCATGTAGTATTTCTTTGTTCTGTTTACACAACTGCCTCTTGATCCATGTACAAGTTCATGTGTTTTGGAATTCCCATTCTTCTCAAGGTTATCCACAGTTTCTTGTAATCCACACAGTCAAATACCTTGACATATTCAGTACAAGTAAACAGTTTCCTGGTGTTCTCTGTTTTGAGCCAAGATCTATCTGACAGCAGTAATCCCTCGTTCCACATGTCCTCTTCTGAGTCAGCCGGAACCACTGACAGCTCTGTCAATGTACCGCTGTGTAAGTTGTTGGATGATCTTCCACAAATTTTCACTTGCATGTATCAATGATATTGTTCTATAATTTCAGCATTTTGTTGGGTCACCTTTCTTTGGAATGCGTACAAGTATGGATCTCTTCCAGTCAGTGGAACATTTATTTGTCTGCCAAATGTCCTGGTATAGACCAAGTGAGTGCTTTCAGTGCTTCATCACCTTGTTGAAACATTTCAATAGGTGTTCCATCAACTCCTGGCGCCTTGTTATTGGCTAACGCTTTCAGTGCAGCTTGAACATTTTCCTTTAGTACCATTGGTCCCTGCTCATATACTACATGCTGAAATGGTGGAATGTCTACACGTTTTTGGTTTCCTTTTTTTTTTTTTTAGTATCCTGACTGTGTATTGTTTCCATGCATCCTGCATTATTCATATTTTGCCCCTAGACTCTGTGGCTTATGTTGTTATTAGTTGCCATGAAGTGATCTCTGTCTCATGGTGTTCTCAGATCTTAGACACGATAGAATGGAAACACTGTCTGGTCCTGTGTGATCTTTCCAATCCCTGAGTCCATTGCTGTGGCCATGTGCATCCGGCATGCTTCCAACTTAGGACGATCATGATCCAGCAGTACAGCAGATGATTTTCTTCGTCTTTTTCTGGAAATCATTTTATTGGGGGCTCCTACAACTCCTACCACAATCCATCCATCCATCCATGGTATCAAACATATTTGTACATTTGTTACCATCATCATTCTCAAAACATTTTCTTTCTATTTGAGCCCTTGGTATCAGCTCCTCATTCCCCTTCCTCCCTGCCCCCAATCAATAATTTATAAATTATTGTTATTTTGTCATGTCTTACACTGTCTGACATCTCCCTTCACCCACTTTTCTGTTGTCCATCCCCCATGGAGTGGGTTATATGTATATCCTTGTCATCAGTTCCTCCTTTCTACCCCACCTTCCCTCCGCCCTCCCGATATCGCCAATCTAACCACTAGTCCTGAGGGGTTTATCTGTCCTGGATTCCCTGTGTTTCCAGTTCCTATCTGTACAAGTGTACATCCTCTGGTCCAGCCGGATTTGTAAGATAGAATTGGGATCATGATAGTGTGTGTGTGTGTGTGAAGCATTTAAGAAGTAGGGGAAAGTTGTATATTTCTTTGTTGCTACCCTGCACCCTTAATGGCTCGTCTCCTCCCTGTGATCCTTTTGTTAAGGGGGTGTCCAGTGCCCACAGATGGGCTTTGGGTCCCCACTCCATACTCCCCCTCCAGCAGATGATTCTCTGTTGTGATCACAGGGTTTTTACTGGGCAATTTTTAGAAGGAGATCTTCAGACCTATCTTGCTAGTTTGTCTTAGTCTAGAAGCCCACTGTAACCTTTTTAATATTTCACAGGCAAGTAAAATTTTGTTAAGAATAATTCAGAAGCCATGGTAGCAGTACATCAACAGGGAGCTGACAGTAATTCAAGCTGGATTTAGGGGACATAGAGTTGGTTACTATTGATGCTCAAATCCTCCAAATTCTTAATGGTATTTTCAGATGTTCTGTCCATTATTGAATGGGTGTGTTAAAGTCTTGAACTACGTTTGCATAACTGTCTATTTCATCTTTCAGTATTTGCTTATATGTTTTGAGGCAATAATTATATATATATATATATATATATATATATATATATATACACAATGTCTACCTGATGAATTGATACTTTTATCACTATATAATGTGCTGAGATCAATGTAGCCACTTCAGCTTTCTTTTGGTTAGTTTTGCCTAAATATCCCCCCCATTCTTTTCACTTCCAACTTTGTGTATCTTCAGTTTGAAGATGTGCAAATGTACTCTGTTGTGTGGAGCTTATTAGTTCCAACATTGCATGTCTGAGTAATTAATGTTGTTGCCAGTTGTAGAGTTTGGTCATTCCTGGAATTTTACTCTATGATGATATCACAATTTATTTATCCATGCTAGTGCTAATAGATAATTAAGTTGTTTCTCACTTGTTTACATGAACATATATACTAATTCTCATTTGTAATACACCATAGTGAAGATGGGGTCATTGGGAATATATATATTTATCTCTAGTGATCATTATCGATTTTCTAGTAAGGGAGAAAAATCCGGACTGCGTGCTCCACAGAAAGCATTGTATAGTTCACATTAGTTTACATACAATCTTTCTTGGTAGGGGCACACATGTCCAAAAGTAGCACTTACTCCAGTTAAGAAAAAATGTCATGCCTATTTTCCTCAGCTGAAAATAAAAACACATCGCACAAAACCAGAAAAGCAACAAAAAAAGTCAAAGAATTTACACTATTTTTTCTTTTCATTAATACAATTCAACTATATAGTGTAGAATATTAATTTCTTTTGTATTCATTTTATTTAGAGTCCCTGAAGGTGGCTTTTTGTGATTTCATAAAACCTATTATTATAGTTCTTCAACACACAAACTTGCTAAGCGCGTGATATGCATTCTACGTATAATTTTAAAAGTACTTGTTACTTTAATCACAGGCTGTCATACCATCTGCAATTAGAAATGACAGCATTTTCAGATATAAAAAATGGGTTTTTAAAATAAGTTACATTTATGAATTTATTTTGGTTGTCATTCAAACATTTTGATGATTAGTATTAGAAAAGTGAAGTAAATTGATCCAAAAAAGAGCCCCAATCCCAAGCTATATATCCTGGCTTGCACCATCGTTGATTTTGTTAACATTGTCTTTAATTTGCTCCTATGGACATAAACCGCCATGGTTGATGTGTACTGTTGCAATGATTGAAACCAAACTAACCTTTTAATTCATTGCGTGCCACTTGTGAGGCTGCTTGTACAACATAGAGGTTAGATACATTCGTTAACTCACGATAAATAGTGCATTTTTAGGAAAGTGATCAGGAGACAGAGGGAGTGAAGTCTTAGTTTTGACAACCCCATCGTCCTCAGTGGCTCGAGATGGCATTAACCTCGTCTGTACAGTGGGTAGCAGTAAGACTAGTGTGTGTTAGCGTTCTCAGCCCTTTTAAGGCCCTAAATCTTGAGTGTGTCTGTGAATTCTTACGAAATGTCTAGATTTGTTCGTTTTAAATATATGCATTAGGAAGTGTGATCTTTAGAATAAATATCGATAAGTCAGAATTAACTTGAGGGCAACTACTGGCAAAAAGTCTTTTGTGGTTGGCTTTTGTTACTTATTAAGAGAGCCCGATGAAGAAATTTCACCAGGCTCCGATGGGCTACAATTAATGCATGAAAAATGTACTAAGTACCCATAAACTTCTATCACCGGGGAGAAAGGAAACCCAGCTCTGTGTGCCACTCTGATACAGAAAGTTTATGAAGGATTGTAGGAGATGGAACTTGGGGGTAACCATGATAGGCTTCAGCTTAGTTACCAAATTCTATCGTGAGCTCAGCTTCTACTAAGCTGAGAAAATTAATGCATTTCCCCTTCATTAGCAAATACTTCTGGGGTGTCACTTATGTATTTGGCAGCTCACCAGGGCCGTGACATACAGTGCTGATGAAGGTCTAGCCCCCTCATGGGATTCTCCAAAAGCTCACAACTTAAAAAGGAGGGCCCCTGGCAAACAGACTCCAAGGAAGGCAGCTCAGTCAAACCCCATGTTAGAAGGCACCCGAAAAAAAAAAAAAAAGCAGCATGTGGGAATGAGGTTGTAATCAGTAAAGGAAACGGGCAGTAAAGGCCAGATGAGTGAGGGCTGAGGAAGCCTTGCTAAAAGTGAGGGCTAGACCCCGAGGGCAAAGAAGGACCCTGGAATGTGTCTGGAGGAAGTTACGGGGCGTGATGATCAGATTCGTGCATATAAAATTTTAACAAAGAATAACAAGCAACAATTCTAACCTAACAGTTCCCAGAACTTTTTTAGTAGTCTTCATGGAAAAAGGATATGTATATGGAGTTTCTTTTGATGAAACCTTAATGAAAAAAATTTTAAATAAAATTTCACGCTAGAAATAAGGGAGATGCCGGACAGGGCAAGATATGACAAAATAACAATGTATAAATTATCAAGGGCTCATGAGGGAGGGGGTAGCGGGGAGGGAGGGGGAAAAAAGAGGACCTGATGCAAAGGGCTTAAGTGGAGAGCAAATGCTTTGAAAACGATTAGGGCAAAGAATGTACAGATGTGCTTTATACAATTGATGTATGTATATGTATGGATTGTGATAAGAGTTGTATGAGTCCCTAATAAAATGTTTAAAAAAAGAATAAAGGAAGGAATATTTGAAATACATACTTATCAGCTGTAGAAATGATTTTTACTTGCCTGGCTAGCAACCAGAAACTCCAACTACACATTCTCACAAATGCAAAGAACAACAAGGAAATATAAACAAAGCAGGAAGGCAGGTTAGGAAGGAAGGTCTTTGGAAGTCAATGAAAACATGTGGGAAAAAAGAAAAAATGTCCTCTTTAACATTTCTCTATACTTTCAAAAAAAAAAACAACCCCTCTGTCCTTTCTGCTTTTTTGGCTATCTTTTATAATATCTGTACTTTAGTTGGGTGTATGATTCTTCGGGGAACTGTACTAAATCTACCTCAAAGCACCGACAGTCGTTTGAGAGCCAGGGTATATCCAGTTTGATCCTAGGTGAACTAGGATTAGGTCAGCGTACAATGCTTTGAGAGATGTAATGCTAAGAATTTTCAATTAAAAGAGAGATTGTATGCACACACACTCACCGGTTCTTAGGTGTCTGCAGTGAGCAGAAAGTTGCACTCTGGGTTTCTTTTAGACATGTCTATCCTTAACTTCATCACTGCCTTTAATCCATTAAATTCTTTGAATAAGTGACTGGAGTATCAAAGCACTTTTAGAGGTTATTCAAAATTTGATAGGAAGTCCAAATATAACATTTGGAACTCATCTAAGCTCAGCTTTCCATTGTGATATGTGTTATAAATAACTGGGAAAACATAACATTTATCACAGGTTAACAGTTCAAAGGAGTAATCTGAACATCACTATACTCGTCCAATTCACTATACTCATTCAGATTAGAATAAATTCCAAAGTGTTTCATTACATTTCTCCTACAATGCCCAGAGGATTTTAAAATCCATCAAAAGGTGTGTTACAGCAGGTTATCTTCTTTAAGATAAACTGATCTTTAAGATCAATTTCTTTTAGGATGAGTATGAGGATGAACATAGGTTAGCTGAAGAATCAAAGCTAAATTTATCTGAAAATTATGACGCTGTAAACTTTTAAATATTCCCAAATAAGGAAAGTGTAGTTATAGCACAGAATGCCCACCTGGTCAAAGAGAACAGCTTTGTGTAACTGTCTGGGTCAATAATTGGCTTGCAGAAATTACAAACTTCCTTCAACAAGGTCCTTTAGAAGATGTCCTCAATTAGAGAGGAATTACTACAAACACGATATTCTCCAATACTCTCTGAAAGTTTACGTCAAGTCCTTGTGGTTGAGTGAAATTTCCCAATATGGTGCTTCAACCCTTTCTACCCACATCTCCCCAACTCCCATCAAATGATTGGGTGCGACTGTGCAAATAGGGTGTGCGTAACTCTAATACTGGTGCAGTGGTTAGGAGTCAGGCTGCGAACTGCAAGGTCAATAGTTTGAAACTACCAAGGGAGAAAGATGAGGCCTTATACTCCCATAAACATGTATAGTTTCTGGGGACCAAGGACAGAGACCACTGAATACTGGGACATTGAACCCTGGATCTTCGAGGCGCACAATATACTCCAAAGGCCATACTGAAACCCCATTAGGTGAACGTGGCTCTACCTCAAACACATTTGCAACCTGAGAACCTAAGGGAGCAATTACATGCATGTGAAGAAGCAGTGGACAGCGATCGGCAGGCAGACTAATATTCATTTACCACTACAATGTCCTACTTGTTGTAGTAGGATATGTGTTAGTCTGTGACTGACACTGTCAGTGAATATAAGTTTAAGTTTTGTTTGACCACCAACTTCCATGGTTGGTATAAATACTGTCAAGTCACATAAGGACTTATCTGTGCAAGTCAATAATTCCATGCATTGCGAGTTGTGCTTAGCCAAAATCTCCCTTCTTCAATTGTGTTTTAAATACATGACCATGGGCTAAATCAATGACACTCTAAACAAGAGGACCTTATGCACAGGGAGATGATCAATAAGATTCTATACCATAAAATAACCAAAATGTCTCTAAGATGAACTCAAGGCAGATGGAAAACACAGATTTGGGAATAGATTTTGGCCTTGCACTTAATCCTAGCTCCAATCTAAGAATTAATTCTTATGACATAGCTTTGCTTGATACAAACCCTCCTGAAGGAAGCACGGAAGATACAGGCGTTACAGAAAAGTGTGGTGAGGACTGTAAATGATACAAGGATATAAACTGTGAAAATCTGGATTCACAGGAAGCTGTGGATAACAGTGGAAACCCAAAACACATTCACCAGATTGACAAAAGTAATAGACCTCCAGTGATTCCTCTCTGACCATAATCGAGGAACGGGAATAACTTGATTACCACACAGAGGATTGGAGAGAGGATTAAAGTAGATTAAAATGATAAATCTGACGTGAATGCTTAAAACCTTGTCAGCTGATCTCCTTTTTTGAGATGCTTTGAGCTTGATCTAGATTTTAATTTTTTCCCCTTTTCTTCTGAACTGGGGCTCATCTGTTGTATGTTGTTATTATTGGTAGCATTCTAGACTTTCTGTTATGTATCCTTCTAGCTTTTCAGTATATGAAACCCAGGATGGGTGAATCTATAGAGACAAGAACTAGAATGAGAGTGGGGTTAATGGGGAGCTGATGTCAAGGAGTACAAGGAAGAAAATGTTTGAAAATGAATGTGGTAGCAATTGTAGAACACTGCCTCATATGGTTAAACTATTGATAAATTAAAAAGTAAAATAAAAAAGGAGCAATAGTCTTGGAAACTCTCAGGCGCAGTTCTCCTCTGTCCTCCTTGGTGGCTTTGAGTCATCATCAACTGGATGGCAGTTACATTTTGGAACATTAACAGAGGAGACTGCTCAGCTTTCTTTCTTTTTAAAAACAGTTTTATTAGCACTTTATCCTCATGCTATACAATTCACTAATTCAACTGTATCAAGAAGAGTTGTACAAGTACCACCACATTCAACTCTGGGACATTTCTCCTTCCTGTACACACTGTTATTCGTGTAGTTATTTTTTTCTAATTGTGGTACAAATATCACAACAAACCATTCTCCAATCCTACAACTTCTACACGTATAATTAGTACCTTTGATTATACTCTTCATGTTGCACAACCATTATTGTTATCCTTTTCTAGATTATTCCATCACAATGAACATAAACTCAATACTCCTAGGTAACAACTCTTTCTCCTTCACCCATGGTAACCGTTGGTCAAGTTTGTTTCTTTTTAGTGTTCTTGATATAATATTCAAATATCATACACTTCCACGATTAAATCACTTTTAAAAAGTTCTAATGCTCCATTCCCCCACTACATTCATTGTTTGCCCCACAATTCCCTTCACTCACCCAGCCACTATCTCCCTGCCCCCGCCCCCCCCAAACACACATGCCCAGAAACCACTGTATCAGTTGTCTATATGCATCCTTCTGTGCTTTACACACTGGGAAACCCAACAGAAACAATAAGAAACAAAAACAAAATGGCAAGGAGAAAACAATAAATAAGACAAAGATAAAAGTACAAATAAACTGTAATAAAGAAAAAACCACCATCAATATTTAAAACACCAGAGATGAAATTTCTTTCTTGGAACAGGTGAGAAATACTTCAGCTTAGAGAAAATTCAGATTGGGTTAAAAGGGAGGTCAATTGACCAGGTATCATATTATACCATTGTTCAATCCACCATGATCAAGTCTACAGTAACCTCTGACAGCAAAGCTGTTCGAATCCCTCATATGTGGCTAGAGGGGATCTGCCAGAGGCGTAATCTGACTAGGTAGTCAGTCTGCAGATGGATTTTGGACTCCCACTGTCCTCCACAGCCAAATTAGGTATTCACAATCTAAACTCTGATACTTTTCCCTTCATTATATTTGGATTTTGTTATTGTCATCTTTGGATCACACATGTTGGTGTGCTTCCTCTGTGTGTGCTTAATTGATGCCACACTTACAGATGGCTGCTGGTTTGAATACAAACTTTTAACACCCCAGAAATTATTCCAAATGATATTGTTCAGTTTCCTCTTAGCTATCAGGATGAGTGAGAAAGTTAAAGTTTATTGTGCCAACCTGGCCGATAAACACATGTGGGGTTAATTGAAGGGCAGAGAGATAAATGGCTCAGTGAGCCTCGCCTTTCTAGTTCTCAGGTCTCTTGCTTTGTGATGGTCAGAACAGGGTGCAGCTGCCTTAGCAGTTCCCTGCTTCAGCTGGCAAGGCTTACTTCCTGCTAGACATCCCTGAGGAGAAGCCACACCTACATTGATGCAGTTCTGGGTGCTGGAGCAGCCGTGTGGAGACCCCTGCCAGTGCTGAGATGCTTACACAGTCACTGACTCGGCTTTCCTCCTGCAGTCGGCATCATTGCATGTGTTTTGTGAGATGGAGGAGGACTTTGTGGATTGGTGTTGGACATTTGGGCTAATGTTGGACTTGTGGGCTTGGGCAGCCCTGGGTTGGGATGCTTTCTTAATGATCACTTACCCTTTATATAAAACTCTCTCTTATACATAAGAGTTTCTGGGGGTTTGTTTTTCTAATGTACCCAGACTAACACAACGAGGCCTCTTTGAAGCAGCAGCAGTAGAGAGAAAGCCAAGGACCATCGCAAGTTCCAGTTCTTTGTCTAAAGTGGCAATGGCTGACACCAGAGACTGGCACAGCGACAATGAAACTGAGAAGTAGAAACAGTGCCAAGACCATGGAACCGTGAGACAGAGCAACAGTCTGGCTTCCTGGACCATGGAGGCAGGGACCAAGAGACTACATGTCTAAGAAGCTGAGGACCAGAGAGAGACTTGGTTGCTGGTTGGAAGAGGTGTTGTGGACCAATAGCTGTTTCCTTAATGTTTCGGATCCTGACTTGTGGGAACCTGTTAACTTCTCTACTAACCCCCCATAATCGTGAGTATGGTCTGTGGGTTCTGTGGGCACTGCAACAAGTGATCAAACCCAAAACAGAAGTAGAGTATCGTGGAAGGCATTATTCGTGTCAGCACAAGGACTGTGTGTAGAGGCATGTTTGATCCTTGCCTCTTGGCAATAGGGAAGCCAGAAGACAGCAGATACGTTCCCCCGTGCTGTTTACTGCAGTACTTACAGTATTAAATTTGGAGCTACCCTGAACCCTAAATGTAATCAAGAGCCGAGTGCAGAAAAGAGGGCTGCCAGAACAGACTAAGCGACTTTGATCTTCTCAGCGTGCACCAGGGAACACACAGCTGTCAAATGTATACGTGAATTTTGTAGGGAGTTCGTTTAGACACTGTAATTCCAACTCCAACAAAACATCAAAAGCCCTGGCCCTACGTAGATTCTGATTCATAGCAACCCTGTAGGACATACCAGCAATGCGTCTATGGGTTTTGAGACTGTAATTCTTTACAGGGGAAGAAAGCCCCCTTTTCTCCTCTGAAGGAGCTGTTGGTTTCAAACTACTGATTTTGTGGTCAGCAGCTAATGTGTAATCACTATGCCACCAGACCACTAAAATCAGGTGAAATGAGGGGGCAGGGGGATCTCAAACTTACAGAGGACCTAAGAAATATATGTTTCAGAGATTCATAATGCATACAGTAATTGCTGAAAAATAACACAAATGCCCATTTTTTTCTAACGCTCTACAAAGAAGAGATGGTTGTAGAGGCAGGAATGCATTCCTCATCCCTGGCCAGAGGAATCACTGAGTGCAGCTTAAATAACAGGCTTAGTTGGCAGTGATTTCTGGACTGATGTGCAATGTGGAAAACCACCAGGTAAGCTAACTGTGGTCCACATGGCTTATCCAATGACAGGACAGTCCTTTTGATAAAATTTAAAGAATGCAAAGAGACTGCAAAAGAGCCAGGAGGTACACATACGGTGGACAAAGTCAGTATGGAACAAGTAGAGAGAAAGTAAGGGAGCTTTTTCCATACTTCCTATTTTCTCATTCATAATCTGCTGGTGGATCCACATGTGTGTGGAGTACCTCATCATATTAGAAAGGAAGGGGGAAAAAGAAAAGAAAAAAAGAAAGGAAGAAAGAATCCTACGAGTATGAGGGGTACACCTTCAGGACTCGAACTAACTTGAGACTCCACTAACCACTAAATATAGTATATTTAATTATGAATAAAAGAAAACCTACTATAATGAGCATATTCACATCCATAAACTCATAAAGGGAATAAATAATTTACTCATTAATTTTGAAAAATGATAGGAAAACACCTCGTTCTGAAAAATGTAAAGAAAAAATCATTTATGCTATCTCTCTTATATTACCTACATATTTCAGATAAACAAACTAGTTGGTAAAATATTTACTTATACAGATGGCCCAGCTAATAATCATTATTGCACAATCCTTAATGTAATAATAGAAAATGACAGCGGTGATCAATGGTGCTAATACCATTAGGAGATGAAAGTGAATTTTTATAGTGCTTACCAAATTGATAATACTTCCATGTAATTTTTAATCTTAACGTCACAAAAAGAAAAAAAAGGGAAACCAAAAACTCTGTGCTTTCAAATAGAAACAAACATTACAAAAACAAAAAACCAAACATGAAATTGTTAACAGAGTTTCGCCACAATTTATGGGAAACTATAAAATAAACAGGAATCTGTTAAATGATACCATGAGGAAGCATTCTGAAAAATATAGGATGTAGAAGGAAATATATATTGAGTCAACAAACTAACAAAGAGGAGATTCTGCACAGTTAAAAGATTTTTCAACTAAAACAATATGTAGACGTTGATTGAATTCTGATTGGAATAATAAAGTAAGGAATTATTGTTAACTTTTTCAGATCTGAGAAGGATAGTCTAGTTAGTTTGCTTTTTTGAATACAGTAATCTATGGTCTCTGATTTACTTCCAAATAACACACCAGAACAAGACTGGCCATGAGCTGGTAAATGCTGAAGCTGATTGACCAGTCAAGGAGGATTTATTATCCTGTATTATTTTTATTAAGGTTTATAAATTAAAAATAAAATGCTTAGATTATTTATTTGCAAAGTAGTATGTCAGTTTACTCTGAGGTCAAATAGCATAGTTTATAGCTACCAAGGTAATACCTAATAAAGCAAACATTTAGTAGATAAGACATGCAATGAGGAAAATATGTGGGCCATAGGTCATCTCAAGATTAATAAATTTCACATTGAAGAACATTCGAGCCAAAATTTAGCTTTATTGAAAAATGCTTGGCAGACAAAAAAATTATAACCAAATGTTCAAAGCAATGTACAAATGGTTTCACAGTTCTGACTTCAACATAGAAAATTGCTTATAAAAAATGGGGGGGGGTGTTTTAAAAAGGCACTGAGGTTAAATGAAGCTTATTTACAGAAAGAGGGGCTGGTGATAATGTGCTAAAATAACTGTCTTTTTTGACAAAAAGCAAGACATCAATACCACCCACAGCAATCTACAAAATATAATGCAATTCCAATCAGCATCCCAATTTCATGCTTTAAAGACATGGAAAAATTAATAATCAACTTAATATGGAGAAGAAAGAGCCCCAGGAAAAGCAGAGCTACTCAGAGAAAGCAAGTAGGAGGCTCTCATTTCCTGACCTCAAAGTCAAAGTCCTCAACATCGCCTGGTACTGGTACAATGAGGAGCCCAGGTGATATAGTGGTTACACATTGGGCTGCTAACCAGAAGGTCAGCAGTTCAAAATCACCAGTCACTCCATGCGCGAAAACTTAGACTTACTGCTCTTGTAAAGATGAACAGTCTCCAAGACCTACCGGGGCGCTCCACTCTGCCCTAAAGGGCCACTAATAGACTCCGTGGCAGTTAGTTGAGGTTTGTTGTTGTTATTGTTAAAAACAGGTCCAAAGCAAGCTTCATAATGCTTACCAATGTAGAGGATATTAAAACATGCTATCTTTATCACTGGCATTTGAATTCCTTTAGTATTGATGTTTTATTGGTTACTTTAGGTTTTTGTGTGGATTTCATAACAAGTGCCGAGTCTTCTACCTACATTAACTGCCTCTTCTCAAAACAAAACAAAACAAACAAAAAACCACAACCAAACTAACTGCTATCAAGTTGATGACAGCTAATAGTGACCTTACAGACGGGGAAGATTTGTCCCTGTAGGTCTCCGAGATTGTAATTGTCTACACAGGAGTGAAAAGTCTCATTTTTTTCTCCTGTGGAGCCATAGGCAGCTTTGAATTGCTGACTTTACGGTTAGCAACCCAGCGTGTAATCATTACACACCACCGAGGCGCCCCCAAAGGCAAACTGCCCTTTAGTAGGTTTTCAATGAAACTTTCTGTCTCTTTGTCTAGCATTATAGCACAGTGTTTAAGAACAGGAGCTGCCCGAGGTTGACTTTGGAACTGCTGCTCCACCACATACTGGTATGACCTTGAACAAGTTACTTAACTTTTCTATGGAAAATTTTGGATAGGCCAGAGTTTCACCTATAAAATGAGATAAAAATATTCTTTACTACGTGAGTGATACTGTAAAGCTTAAATCAGATAATCCTAATAAAGCTCTCTGACATTTACATACTATACACTCAAAAACAGGAATACACACATACACAGATTAATATACAAGGGTAAATTAAAAAAAGGTATTGCTACAAGATCACAGAAACTTGTATTAACAAAAATGTCAACATGCGAAGTTATTGTTTCTCAATATAGCCTTATCTGGCGCTGTCCACCTCTGCAGGTGGTTTTATTCCCTCCCTCGGGCCCTTCCCTGAGGAATTCTGCACTCCTCAATTTGCACCACCTCCAAATGGCCGTGTGGCGCCCTCCAGGTATTCAAATTGTGTTCCTCTGAAATCTTCTCACAGTCCCAGGCCCGAACAATAAGAAGAGTGGCGGGGCAAGAGAAGGCTGTGGGCAGAATGGGTTAAGGTTTTCCAACCAAACATCGTTGGGACAACCCTGGCCCACCTCCAGCAATGGGCAGGTGCACTGCTGTGACGGAAGAAAATTCCTCTGCTCAACATTCCTGACCTTTTCCTCACCACTGCATTTTTCATTTTCCTAGGATTTCTTTCTGAGCATCTGCTGGAATCATTCCATGTTATTTGAGAACAGCTATCAATTTTACTCTTTTGGAATCCACAAAAAGACAGTCTCCATAATTTTCTGAGTTGATGTTACTGCTTTGAATTTAACTGGCTCAACAGATCCCTTGGGGCTACTATTTTGATTGGCTTTTTTTTTAAGGTGCCGCATGGAAACTAATACTAGTGTGTTACTAAAAGAACTTGTTTGCAGCCACACACCAATCACAGAGACATGCATAGCATGTTTAGAATAAACCCGTGAGTGCACAAATTGGAAATGTAGTGGCAATCCTTTTTAACTTACCCGCATATGCGTATGTATGTATAAAATCAAAAGCAAGTCTCTGCACTGAGCAAATTGCAACTCAAAGTGATTCTATATAGGATTTTTGAGACTAAACATTGACAGGAGTAGAGCTTTATCTTTCTGTTGCGGAGTGACTGGTGAGTTTGAACTGTTAACCTTGCTTTTAGCAGCCCAAAACCTCACCCACAGAGTCACTAGGGCTCCACGTGTTTTATTTAGAAACACTAAATGCATGTGTATGTAAATGAATGTGTACATACACATACGTATGTGTGTACGTGTGCATATATGTATACAATTAAACAATCTCACTGCCATCTAGTTAATGCAGACTCGGTTTCTGAGACTGTAACTCTGTATTGGAGTAGACAGCCCTATCTTTCTCCAGTGGGGCTGGCTGGTGGTTTAGAATTGCTGATCTTCCAGATTGTAGCCCAGTGCATAATAACATCTAAGCCACCAGGGCTGATACACACACACACACACACACACGCACGCACGCACGCACACACATGGGCAAATATTTTAATGTTCCATTTTCTTGGAGAGATACATTAGGCATGTAGGAAGGCAGTTTTCCAGTTCTTGGAACTGAAAAACAAAACAAATACCGCTTTTCTATTTACATTGCATTAGTTTCTCTCTTTTTCTCTAGAAGATCTAACCTGAGCTGGAGCCTTGATACAGTAAGAAATACTCTCCTAAAATATTGCCAACAGACTTCAGTGGACATGTATGAAGAAGAGATTCTGCACGGTAGAGCCCTTGAAATAAAATCGAGATTCTCTAGGCTATGAGCAGAGGTGAGAAGGACATCGCTTTGCTTCCATCACTAGACTTACGCTTTCCCTCTTCTCACCTTCTGAACATGCCCTACAGCATAGCATTTGGACAATAACCATTTAATTGCTTGGCTTAATGCTCAAACTAGGCACAATACGGGACCCATCATTGGACATATTACTATTGGTATGCAGGAAGAGAATTTTCTCTGCATTAGAATAAATATAAACAACCAATACTTAAGAGGTTAATTTTAGAGTGGTCCTAGATTTATTTCACAAATTGCATAAATGCCTTCCTTTTCCCATTGTAATTTTGAAGAGGGCAATGAATCTAAAAGTATTCTGATTTTTTAAAAAAATCAATGAAATATTTTACTATATAAAAATGGTTATGGGGAACCAGTAGAGAGGTCTAAGAGGCTGGCCCCAATCCCAACTACGTGGACAGCCACCTCTCCCCTCAGAAGAATTTACTTCAGAGGACAGCAATGAAGCTACAGCTCAGGGAGAGGGACATGTCTGATAAGAGCACCCGAGACCAAATGAAAGGGGAGAAAGAGAGACTGGAGCACATCCTAGGCCTTGAGGATGATATCCCTGCTCAGAGTAATCTATGTAGAGAGGACCATATGGCCGGCCCCACTACAAAAAACAAGATCCCTCAGTGACCCATAACCCTACAGGGGACAACACTGGAGGCATAGAGGCATAGTGTGAGAATTGCACCTGATCTGACCCCACCCACAAAGGCAAAACACTAAGGGCATGCAACAGAAGAGCAAGGGGACCAGAGCAAGGAAGTCCTGAGGGAATATCAAAAATAGACTTTGGGGCCAGGGTGTGGCAACTCATCAGACTCTACCAGAAAACACTCCTAAATGTCAACAAACAGACCTTGAACTATTTACAGGCTTTTTTTTGTCATTGTTTTGTTTTCTTTTGTTGCTTTGTTTTGCTCTGTCTTGCTTTGTGTGCATATTATTATCTCTGCAGGTCTATATAGGTAAGATAGGTGAGATTAAAAAATCTGGAGGAGAAAACAATGGGGACTGACAATTCCTGTGGGACATGGAAGAAGCCAAGATGGGGGAAAGGTGTTAACAAATCCAGGGACGATGAAACAACAAGTGATCTAAAATGGTGGCGAGGAGGGTGTAAGAAGTCTGGGTAGGACTTGATCAAGGGCAGTGTAACGCAGAGGAATTACTGAAACCCAAATGAAGGCTAAGCAAGATAGTGGGACAAAAGAAAAGTAAAACAAAACAGGAAAGAACCAGGAGGCAAAGGGTCGTTATAAAGGTCTAAATACAGGCATGTACATAAGTAAATGTATTTATATATGAGGATGTGGAAATTGATCTATGTGCATATATGTATAGGTTTAGTACTAAGGTAGCAGATGGACATTGGGCCTGAACTCAAGTACTCCCTCAATGTAAGAACACTTTGTTCTATTAAACTGGTATTCCATGATGCTCACTTTCCAAACACAATCGCTGAAGACAAAGTAGGTGCATACACAAATGTGGTAAAGAAACCTGATGGTGCCCAACCATCAAAAGGTCTAGCGTCTGGGGTCTTAAAGGGTTGAAGGTAAACAAGCGGCCATCTAGCTCAGAAGCAACAAAGCCCGCCTGGAAGAAGCACACCAGCCTGTGAGATCATGAGGTGTCGAAGAGTCAGGTATCAGGCATCAAAGAACAAAAAATCATATCAATGTGAATGGAGGGGAATGCAGATTGGGGTCCCAAAGGCCAATTGGACAGCCCCTTACATAAGGGTCGTGGGGAGGAGAGAAGCCAATTTGGGTGCACTGTAGCAATGATGGAACATACAACTTTCCTCTTCCCCACTATTATGCTTCCTCCTCCCCACTATCATGATCCCAATTCTACCCTACAAATCCGGCTAGACCAGAGGATGTACACTGGTACAGATAGCAACTGGAAACACAGGGAATCCAGGAACAGTAGTGAGAGTGGTAATACCAGGAGGGTGGAGGAAAGCAGGGGTAGAAAGGGAGAACTGATCCCAAGGATTTACATATAACCCCCTCCCTGGGGAATGGGCAACAGAAAAGTAGGTGAAGGGAGATGTCGGACAGTGTAAGACATGACAAAATAATAATAATTTATAAATTATCAAGGGTCATGTGGGAAGGGGGCGGGGAGGGAGGGGAAAATGAGCTGATACCAAGGGCTCAAGTAGAAAGCAAATGTTTTGAGAATGATGATGGCAACAAATGTACAAATGTGCTTGCCACAATGGATGGATGTATGGATTGTGATAAGAGTTGTATGAGCCCCCAATAAAATGATTTTTAATGGTTATGTTTAATTTATAAAAAAATTTGAAGGAATGTGTGTAAATTTAAAATTATATGCCTTTTTGTAAATACTAAAAGCAATACAAATAAATTAAAAATCTTAAATTTAAAATGTTTTAAAGATATATATCTCCATCTGTATTTGTCAATGACTAGTAATATTCTTAGTTTAGCAAAAATGTATTAGTGCCAATACTCATGGATATTCAGTGACACAATTTTTGGTAATTAAACAACTAAGGCCTTAAGAGCAATCACAAAAGGGCAATGAATGTACAAATGTGCTTTACACAATTGATATATGTATGGATTGTGAAGAGTTGTATGAGCCCCTAATAAAATCATTTTTTTTTAAAAAAGAGCAATCACAAAGAGTTTACAATAATTTAAATATGCAATTGAGAGCACATAGCTATGGCTTTAACAGCTATCTCTTCTTTGATCACAAAATCAATCAACTGAATTTTTAAAAGTCATTTTATATATCAGATCATAAACTAAATTTATTGCTAATGGCAGTGAGAAACAATCAGTAATAACTATAGAAATAAATAACCTCTATCTTATGCAAAATTTAGGTGAAACCTCTAAAGATAATACTGAGGTTTTTAATTAAAATTATTTTGGAATATTAATAGTCAAATTGGTATTTCACTTTACAACAGAGCCTAAATTAAGTCAGCTTTGAACAAAATAAAAATCACAGTATGACTATAAAGGCTGAGATACCGTTAGTAATCATGAGGTCAAAACCACACAAAGAACAGAACTACATACAGTTTATAAAAGGGAAAAAACCAGACAATTTCTAATTGTTAGGGGTTCTGAACAAGAGTAAATCCATTTCTGACATTTATAAGTGCCTTGTGCCATTTGCTAATGAAAAGAAGTTTATCTTGGGGCAAAAAGAGATACAACTAGACAAAAAGGTTATAGTACTACTTAAATAAGACACAAGCAGCATCACCTTAAATCTGTATCAAATAATTACCCATAGGTTGTAAGCAATAATTAAAATCAATTTCATAGTTGCTCTTAGATTGTCTTAATTCTCACCAGAGGCCTGCAATAGTCCAATTTCATTTTTGGAAGCCAGACAGAAAATAGAGAAAGGTTCTTTAATAAATATGATTCATGACTTGGATACTCTAAGTATTTATCAAATTGTATGCAATGGAATCCTAAATATCTAAACTTAGTATTTCGACTAATACAACCCAGGACTTTTTAATTCTTTCATGAGTGCTTTCACAGGTTCACGGCAGTGTTTAGGGTCAGCAAACACACCATCCAAATTACTGTACTCGAAATGCAGCTCATTCCAAAGAAAGAGGACCCACAATATACTAAAACAATAGATCAATATCCCATACAAGTCAAATTTTGCTGAAGATCACCCAACAATGGTTGCAGCAGTACTGGGATTGGGAGTTGCCAGAGGTTCAGGCTGGATTCAGGAAAGGACATGGAACAAGGGATTACCATTGCTGATGCCAAATGGATCTTGGCTCAGTACAGAGAATACCAGAAAGATGTTTACTTGTGGTTTACTGATTATGCCTTTGTGTGGATCATAACAAAATATAGATCATCTTGAGAACAATGGGATTTCCAGAACACCCACAAGCGCTCCTGTGGAACTTGTACATGAAACAAGCAGCAGCTGCGATAACAGAACAATGGAATATTATTGCATGGCTTAAAATCAAGAAAGGTGTGCATCAGCATACTTATTCTACCTGAGCAAATCATAACAGAAGCTAGCTGGCTTGTTAGAAGAGGAATGTGGCATCTGGATTGGAGAAAGGCTTACTAATTTGTGTTATACAAATGACACAACCTTGTTTGATGAAAGATCAAGGATTGCAGCCTTCAGTTTGGATTACAACTCAATGTCAAGAAGACCCAAATCCTCACCACTAGACCAATAGGTAACATCATGACAAATGGAGAAAAGGCAGAAGGTGTCAAAATTTTTGTCTTGCTTGGACCAAAAATCAATGCTCAGGGAAGCAGTAGTCAAGACATCAAAAGATGAATTGCATCAGGTAAATTTGCTGCACAAGAGCTCTTTAGGGCAGGGGTCCTCAAACTTTTTAAACAGGGGCCAGTTCACTGTCCCTCAGACCCATTGAAGGGCTGGACTATAGTTTGTTTGTTTTTTTAAAAAAACTATGAACAAATTCCTATGCACACTGCACATATCTTATCTTGAAGTAAAAAAAACAAACGGGGCAAAAACATCCAGCGGGCCACATGTGGCCCGCGGGCCGTAGTTTGAGGACGCCTGCTTTAGGGTATTAAAAACAAGAATGGTACCTGGAGAACTAAGGTGTGCCTGACTCAAGCCATGGTATTTTCAGTGTTTTATATGCAATGTGATATTGAATAAGTAATTGAATAATCAATTGGCATTGAATAAAGAAGACCAAAGGAGAATCCATGCATTTCACTTGTGGTGCTGGAGAAGAATACTGAAAATATCATGGACTGCTAAAAGGACAAAGCGATCTGTCTTAGAAGAAATATGATCAGGGTGCTCCTTAGAGGCAAGGCAAGGGTGGCAAGGTCTTACATACTTTGGACATGTTGCAGGAGAGGTCAGTCCCTGGGGAAGGACATCATGCTTGGTAACGTGAAGGGACAGTGAAAAAGTGGAAGGCCCCCAAGGCCAGGGACTGACACTGTGGCTGCAACAATGGACGATGCACAGAAATAACTGAGGATGTGCAGGATGGGTGGTGTTTTGCCCTGTTGTGAGTAGGGTTGCTATGGATTGGAACCAACTTGATGGCACCTAACAACAACCGCAGCAATAAATACATCCCTTAAGACAGTGCAGGACCTTGTGAGCATCCCCTTTACCAAAGATCATTCATTGAAGAAGTAATGAGACCTGTAGCCTAGAGGTTGGTTTCAGAGTGCCTCATGGAAAGCTTGATTATCTACTAACAGAAGTAGCAAGTCTAAGAGACTTTCAACAAAGAAAAAGTTTTCCTTTGCATCAGATGCAAGGAGTGATAAGAGCTTAATCTAATCTTTGTAATGACTAGAGCTTAAATGAAGACAAATATTTAGGGTTGGGGAGAATTAGTGGCTGGTCCTTATTTACTATTATGCTGCTGCTGTGTGTTCTTAGGAAGAATCTGCCTCATTACGACCCTAAAGGATTGAGCAGGGCTACTCCATATAGCTTCAAGGCTGTAATCTTTACAAAAGGAATTTCCCACATCTTTCTCCTGTGGAACACAGCTGACTAGTAGGAAGGAGCAACACTGAGTGCTTCATCTCTGCAAATTTAATGAAAGGGTCGGGAAAGGCAGTCACCCTCAGGAGTGGGAGCCATGACCTCAGGGGTCTTAAGAGGGTAAGCCCACAGACTTCTGAGCTTCAAAGAGTCAAATCTTCAGCGACTGCAATTTAGAAATGCAAGGGTGATGGGACTGGATGTGCTACCCATAGCTGAGGTGGCTGGGCTGCCATGCCACGAGGCAGGAGACTGGTACTTGCTTGGCCTAGCAGAACGGATGAAGCCACTATGTAGCTGGACTGGAATGGGGCCAAGGGAATGGAACCCCCATCCTAGGGTGCCTGGAGGACAGAGCCCGTGTCACAGGGGCTCCATGGAGCTTTCTGGGAAGCTGACCTCAGTTCTTCGCAACGCTGAAACAACTGACATGGCAGAAGCACTTTTTTTTTTAGATCCAAGTAACTGTTAAGAGGGAAGGGCAAGTTTCAGATGTTACAGTCTCAAAAAGCACATGCTATCTCTGTAAAGCATGCAGGGCTGCATGGCAGGGGCTGTGGGAAAGTTTGCGACCGAAAAGGCCTTTACAGGGGAGCGTGGAAAAACACCTGGAAGGAATAACGGAACAGGAGCATTCGGAACTGAGAGCAGGTAATCCCAAGAGTGAGCGGGCTGCACAGGCACACGGTGCGTGAGGCCCCCACCCGGGACGAATCTCACCCTCTGCTTGTAGAGCACACCTGAATAAAAGAAGAGAGCAAGCTGGCCTGCTCCCAGTCTGCTATTTATCCCCTCGTACCCCCACTGGCGGGGGAGGCATGCTTGAGGGTATTGGCTGATCTTATCCGCTTAGGCGCACCCGTGTGATGTCATGTCACCGGTGTCTAGTCTGAAGGCCCAGGTGTACCTCCCACTTGGGCCTAGGTGACTTAGTCTGAGCATGCTAAGTTCTGGATTTTCCCATAGGCCTCTAATTGGTGTGCCTGGTTTCTTTGCAACCCCTTTTATTGGCCCTGCCAGCCGATTTCCGCTAGGGCAGCCATTCAGGAAGACAGCCCCCCTTTATTTCTGATTTAGCAACCTGGCATCCACATACGAACCCAGGGCGTGGAGGGCAGGACCATTGCCTAGATCAGTGGTTCTCAACCTTCCCAATGCCAAGACCCTTTAATACAGTTCCTCAAGTGGTGGTGACCCCCAACCATAAAATTATTTTCGTTGCTACTTTATAACTGTAATTTTGCTGTTAAGAATCATAAAGTAAATATCTGATATGCAGGATGTATTTTCACCATTACAAATTGAACACAATTAAACATTATTAAAGCATAGTGGTTAATCACAAAACAGTATGTAATTACATATTGTGAAATATTTATGTTTTCTGATGGTCCTGGGAGACCCCTGTAAAAGGGCTGCTTGAAACCCACCCCCCAAAGGGTTCACGACCCACCGGTTGAGAACCGCTGACCTATATGGACTCAAGAGAACAAAGAGCTGATGTAATTTGTTCTGCTGGGTTTTGATTTGTTTGGGGCCCATTAGCCCTGTTTTCCTCCATTTTTTCTCATTTGTAATTAAAATGTCTACCTTGTGCCTGCTTTACCACTGTATTTTGGAAACAGATAATTTATGTTATAGATTCACAGATGAATAAGAACTTTGATGCAAGATGGAATTTGGAGTTAGAGTTGACTTCAGACTTTTGGATGATATGATGGAGTGAAATTGCTTTGTATGTGGCTAGGTTATGATTTGGGGTGGGAGGTGGGGGACAAAGAATGGAATGTCATGGGTTGAATTTCATCCCTCAAAATATGTGCCATGCGAGCTCTTTGTATCCTTGTTAGTTTGTAATATCTCTTTTAGAAAAAGGTAAAGATTTCTGTTTAGTACCCCAAGCGAGAAGAGAGGTGAGGTTGCCGAGAGTCACCATTGTCCATCAACTTGTGTATAAAGTGGGACACCAGGAGCCTTGGCTTCTTTGTCTACTCTTTGTAAGATGGGAGAAAGTACATCATTGACATCCAGCTCTGCTCAGTCCTATTAAATCCGAAAGAAAGTTGTGAAATAGTTGCCAACAAAGGGCTAGGAACCCGACAAGAGCAACATCTCAGAGCTGCTTCCTACTGCCATGAACAGAAGGGAAAGAGGCTTTGTTGAAAGGCCCTTCTGAAATCAGCCTCACGGGAGAATGAAAACCAAGCCAACAGAGATATAGGAATATCATGAACGAAAGAGCTGTAAGAGTAGACAAAGGGATACCGAACTCAGGGAGCAAAAAGTCGGGAGGGCTGTGAGGAGCAATAGGGAAGACGAGAGCCGAGCCTCAAGGATACTTAGGCTCTGAACAACAATGGGCAGGTCAACATGCTAGCATCAGGCACGTGGGGATGACAAGGTCACGTGTTCTCTGACTGAGCACTGTGTAGCAAGCTACAGTCGAGACATGGCAGATTGAGAAGCGACAAGACAGGCTCTTGTGGTTTTGTAAATTTATGATGAACTCTGGGTGACTGATGTGGTGCTATGGAAGTTGAATCTTGGATGACAAAAGGTATTTGGCCCTTGAAAGATTTGGAGGAAGAGCTAAGTAAGCAAGGGTAACAGTTACATGAAGAAGTCCAGGACTGGAGGATCTAATGGCAGTTTGGAGTGTGGTGTCGTAGATGCGAAGGTCACTTGTACACAGTTTTGTGGTGAATGTAAGACACTCAGATTGCACTGTGGGTACAATGCAAAGATATGGCCCTAATTTAAGTAAGACATTAAAAGGGTCAGGTTAAGATATATTTAGGAATAACAATAACCTAGTTTGGGAAAAGAAAAACATATGAACACAAAAGTAGTAAAGCTAAACAAGAGCAATTATGGTGGTAAAAGGCTTCAAAAGATTAAAGTGACTGTGATTTCAGACTGTAGTCCCAGAAATGCTATTAATTTTAGGACGGAGGTTTTTAATTTATATTTTGCATCACTATAATTATCACCACTTGATATAAATACTGTATTATAGAGACCAAAGATGTATAAACGGTAAGCAACTTTGTTACCATCTAACAAAAACACGACACAATAAAAACAAAAGCTTCTTAAAGCGACTGCGTAGAAGAATGAAGACTAGGCCAAACGGGTGGACAATTCATCTGTGGAGTTCTATCTCTATGGCCCCAAATCCTCTGTACCGAATGAATACTTTGTCAGACTCCAGTAGACTAATTCCATATGTACTCTGCATTACTTTATAAAAAGAAATAACTACCTGATCCATCAAAAAGTTTATTTGATTCAGCAAGCAATAGTTATTTTTAAAAGATACATCATGAAGCGATTTAAGCAACTGTCATCTGATATCACAAAGAGAATGCTGGAACTCCTGTCAGTCATCCTTCTGTAGTTTAGTGTTCGTTGCTAAATTACTATAATAATTGTACTCCTACACACTTTCATTCTATCTTTCACCTTTATAGAATCCATAATTGGGTCTTCCTTAGAAGTGACCACATTTCTTACATATATATTTTTGATGACAGTTACAGGTCATTGCATAAACCTGTCATTCAGAGACATTCTATTATATGTATACAGTACAGACATATCATACGAAACAAGTATTTATTACTAACGTGATCGCTTATTATACGGTATATAATTAATTATTCTGTTTTTTAAGAATATCTTTCAAACCATTAAGTATTAATAATAACAAATGTACTAAATTCTAAGTTATCAAAGATGCTAAGCTCATAAAAAGTTAAAAGCAAACTAATCCCCACACTTCTATAAATATAAGAAAGATCTGAATAAAAAGAAATGTATGTTAAGCATATAGGAATGGAAACACCTCCTTCCCCCACCCCCTTTTACTCCAGAAGCACTAGCCTAACCTTAGGGGACTTCAGCAACTTGAAATTTCTTACCTGTTGGAGGCAGGCAATCTTTCCAATCAAAACAGCCTGCGTAGATTCCAGGCTCCAAGGAGCCCACAATGGAATCTGCTTTCAGCTCAATATAATTTTCAAAGAGCCTTTGGTCTAATTCTTTCAGCGAAGTCATGCTAACCTAAGAAAACATAGTAATGAAGAATTTTATGTATTTCCTATTTGTGTAAAATACTATCAATAGAAAATACTTTCATGCATTTATAATTATGGTAAAAATACATACAACAAAATAATCAATTCTACAGTTTCTACATGTAATTCAGTAACAATGATTTTGTAATTATTTACAATTAATTTTGTAACAATAATTTTGAGCATCCTTTTGTATAAACATTCTCTGAATTATTTTATCATAATTAATATAAGCCCAATGCCCTTACTTAAGTGTATTTAAATATATGTATCAAGCTTTCTATAAGAATATCTTTATTTATTTATAAGCAAAAAAGACCCTCTAATCACAGCTTTTTTATAGGATTAAAAAAACAACAACAGCAACAATAGCATAATATTAAGGTTTCTTTCAATAAACCTTTATTTCTATAGAGTAAAAGAATTGTAAATATTAAATGGTAGAGCCAGTGAACTACAATAAAACAAATTATTTAAAATAATGCAACTGTGTTTACTCATAGAAATGTATTTTTATTAATTATTATTGATGGGGGAAAAAAGCCTTATTCTAGGAGGATGAACACCCAAATGCATCTCTCTTTCCTTCTTCCTTCAGTTATAACGCTGCTGAACCAAGTGAAAGGACGACTGTGGCCTGGGGATGGCGATGTGTGGCGAGGCTCAGGGTTCTATGGTAAGTCCAGTACACAGAAGAGACACAGGGCTCTGCCTTCCACAGGTAAAAGGAGAGACTGGGATACTGTATTCGAACAGAGTGACATCACTGCAGGTGCTCCCCCACCATGTGGACTCCAGGTGGTAGTTGGAGCAGAGAAGAACTGAGGTGGTGAGCATCAGCCTCATGCAAGTTTGCCCTTATTTTGCTGGCATTCAAGAGGACAAGAAGTTGCAGCATGAGTAGGTTGAGTTCTGAGCTTTGAGCGAACAAAGAGTGTAGAGAGTATGTGTGGGGGGTTGGGGGGGTCCACGGGTCCCATTGTTGCCACTGCACACAGGACACCCCTTCTCTCTACTTCAGATCTGAGTTTCAACTGACTGGCAATAAAAAGTAAGTACACATCCAAGGGAGTAGTACAGTTGCTATAGGGATATCAATTGACCAGTGAAATTCAGCTATGGAAGAGACAGACAACCATTTTAGCAACAAAAAAAAAGGGAAAACTATGAAAGGAAATTACAGTACAACACAAGATAAAACTTTATGTATATGTAACATATAATTTCCAAGGTCTACAGTGGAGTACATTAAGTAGGGGAACTGCTGGTTACTATAGAGATTAACATCAAAATGCATTTAAAAAGGCAGAGTGATGAAAATATGAAAGCAGACTTAGAAGATAGATCTACAAGCTCCAATATGCAAAAAGTAGCTCAGTAGCAGTTAGAGAACCAGTAATAATTAAACAAGTAATACAAAAACATATAACTGTATTTTTAAAAATCTGACACTAAACGTTGAAATAGGCACACTAAATTCCAGGCCAGACTGATGAGACACATCTAGATGAATCCAGGTTAGTTTATAATTTATAAATTAATAATAATAATAGAAAAAATATTTCCAGCTCCATGTCAACAAACTTTTTCCTGTAAGAAGGAATCACCGACAACACAATTTTTAGCTGCAACCTAAGATTAATGACTTACTACAGGCTACTATTGGTTACTACCATGAAGGAAATATAACCCAAGAAGTCTATATTTAGCCAGTATGTCATTCACTTAAAATACTTAAAAATACTATTTTATGCAAAATTTCAAAGTTATCTCCCACATAAACTGGAAAGTGGTCTGACTTGAAAACAAATAATGAGATGGATGAAAGTGAAGAACTGAAGAAAGCAGTGGCAGGAAACAGAGTGAGTGCTCTCTGAGTTCCTCCTGATAAAGAAGAGTTGTTGAAAGGGGACATATGCTAAAAGAGAAATCTGAGCAAGATTCTAGAATGACAATGAAAATACAACAAATCAAAAGTTACATGATGAAAGTTATAGTTATCACTTAAAAAAGAAACATTCTTAAAGAGGTTTGAAACAAATAATTTCATTGCAGATAGCTATGCGAAAAGACAAAGTCAAACCTAGAAACGATGTTTGGTAAAAGGTTAGCAGAAAAAAATAGGTCTTCAACAAGATGGGATGCTCCACCACAGGAACAATGGGCTCACAAATAGCAACCATGATAACAGTGGTGCAGGACCAGGCAGTATTTCATTCTGTTGTACGCAGGGTTGCTTTGAGTCAGAAGTAGTTTGATGGCATCTAATGCCAAATTAGTCAGAACTAATTTGATGGCATCTAACACCTTTCGTGGTATAAGAAAACCCAACAAATTAGAAAGAGAAGAGAAATTTTGAAATATGATGCAAGGTATTTATGAAAATTAATAGCACACACATTTCAATAAAGAAAAATGGACAGTTATCACTACTGTTCTGGATTATGCTAGAAGTTCTAGCCAGAGCAATTCGGCAGGAAAAGAAATAAATGGTTCCAAATTTGGAATGAGAGAACTAAAACAATCCATTCTCATGGAAGACATTGTACATACACGGAAAATTCCAATGATTCTATAAGAAAGGGACAGAGGCAATAAATGAACTCAGTAAAGTTGAAGAGTAGAGTCTTCTGTAGAAACAGGATGGGAGAACATATCTGGGAACTATGCATCTGATAATGATTTAATATTCTGAATATAGAAAAACTCCTATGACTCAAAAACAATCTAATTTTAAAAATGAGTGGGACTTTGAAAGGCATTTCTCTAAAGAAGATATACAAATGACCAATAAGCACATGAAAAGATGCTCAAAGTAATTAAAAGCAGAGACATTTAAAACAAAAACCACAATGAGATACCATTTCATCCCTCTTAGCATGGCTATTATCAAAAACTTCGAAAAAAACTATTGGCTGGATGTGAGAAACCGAAACACTCATTCACTGTTGTGAGAGAAAGTAAAATGTCTGTTTCAACCCATGTGAGAAACACTTTAGCAGTTATCAAAAGGATGCATAGAAAATTATCATAGGATCTAACAATTCCACCTACATTTTCAAAGTGAAAAGGCTTGAAATGCAGCAACTCGGTTAGTTCCTTGCACACCAGTTTCTTTCTTTATATCATTATTCAGAAAGAGCAACAGGTGTAAACAGCTCAAGGGTCCATCATAAATAAATACAAAACTAAAATGTGGTGCGCGCACGCGCGCGCACACACACACACATATATAGAAATAAAATGGGAATATTAAAAAACAATACATTTCAAACCAATTGCAGTCAGGTTGACAACTGAAAGCAACTCTAAGGGAAAAGTCGAACTTCCCCACAGGCTATAATGTGTATGGTAGCAAACTGCCACCTACTCAATCCGAACTTGACCTTTCAGTTTGCGGTCAATCACTTCATCACTACAAGCTCCTCGGTGAGATTAATTACAGCATTCCATTAATCACACAACGGGCAACAAAATGAATGTAATTAATGGAATACTGAGCTACACTCAATGAATATGGCCCTTCCAGCCATACTCCCTTATGTGATATATTACAATTCTAGATTTCATACACCTGTGGCTAAAGTTCCACTTTGGAGGGCATTAACAGCTAACAATCAGAAATAGTTTTAGATTAAGGTCTGACTTTATCGAAGGTGTGAGTAGTCAGACCACACACACTCTGCTGGTTACCGATACTTACAGAGGATGTAAGGAATTATATGTTACAGCTCAGAGGAGAAAGAAAGCCGCTTCTTTCTTGAGTAGCCTGGGAAAAAGCCTGGTTGATGAAGATGAGTAGGAGGCCAATGCCCACTGGAAACATCTTGCCAGATGCCCCAGTTCATATGTACCGTATACACTCGAGTATAAGCCGACCCGAATATCAGCCAAGGCACCTAATTTTACCACAAACACTGCATTAACAATGTGCTGAAAAGCTCGGCTTATACGCGAGTATATACTATACATAAATAAGAAACAGTCCAGGAATGGAGACCAGATTATTATGTTTGGGTGAAATCTGAGTGCATCATATAACTCCTACCAAATGACCTTTCCCTCCATGAGTCTGGTAAGAAGGTGGGGGAAGGTACTGATAGGTTTCCCCTGTGAGTAATTGTGACCAGGATTCCTCGCAAAACCAGCCTGCTGTGTGTAAAATGAGCGCACTGACAAGTAGGCGGTGTGACTTAATCACAGGCACGCGGCAGCCAGGTCTCTGGCCCAGCATCTGCCTTCCTCCTGCCTCACATCTGACTTTGCACTGAATGACAACCGCCACTGCGACATCTCGGATTTTTGTGGGTTCTGTGTGAGGCGCGCAGTGATTCGCAGACCCAGACTGTGAAGGCGCATACTCAAGGGAGCAGTGGGAGGAAATGGAGCAGATTATCCATGTTGGGCCGTGATCTGCATGGTTGGCAGTTTGAAACCACAGCAGCTCCTCAGGAGAAAGACTGGGCTTTCTACTCCCGTAAACAGTTAGTCTCAGAAACCCACAGGTGCCGCTATGAGTCAGCAGTGACTCAATGGTAGTAACTTTGGTTATCATCTTACATATTTTTTAGCACAATTAAAAAAGAGAGAAGGATAGTCTAACAATGTAGAAAGAATTGATAAATTCCTAAGAAATACAACTTTCTGAAAATGGCAGAAATAGTTCTGTAGTTACTAAATAAATTACGTGCATGGTGAGAAAAAAGTTTTCACAGAGTGAAAATTTCAGACCATGTGATTTCACTAGTGAATGTAAGGAAAAAATTTTATTACACTCATATTTTTCCAAGACTAGAGACTGAAAAAGCACTTCTTTTAACCTTGATAAGGTTACAAGAAACTGTAAGACTGCAAGAAAACTACAGATCAAGACTCCATGAAAACAGACTTAAGAATCCTAACAAATGATTGGCAAATCGAACCTATAAATAAATTGAGTATTTTATATAAAAAGTATGATTCATCCCAGGAATGAAAAATCAGTATAAAGTATGATCATCAAAGTAATTCACCATATTAATACCATACATAAGGGAAAAAGTGGTCAATTTAACAGATTAAAAAATACAATTGACTGTAACATAGTTTCATAATAAAAGTCTAGTTAATGAAGAATAGAAGCTAATCAATCCTCTGGGGTCAGCACAGTACAATTTGCTGAAGATACGTCAAGAAGGGTTACAGCAGTACGTCTACTGGGAAGTTGTAAATTCAAGTGGATTCAGAGGACAAATGGAGCAAGGGGTCTTTTTGCTGATATCAGCTCTCGGCTGAAAGCAGAGAATACCTCAAATATGTTTACCTGTGTTTCACTGATTGTGTGGATTATTAAAAAAATTAGGGATAATCTTGAAAATGGGAATCCAAGAACACTTTCCTGTGCTCATGCACAGAGAAAAGACAACAGGTCTTAGAGCAGTATCTGAGGGTTTTACATGAGGAATGCACTCTGCATGCTGAGCAAATAACCCGAGAAAATGGATTATAAAAGCAAATCAAAATGTATTAATTACTACTAGGGTTCTAGTTACTATACACACTAGTTTTTTTTTTCCCCACGTAAATGTGTTTAAACACGTCTCTGCAAACACTGGATGGCTGAAATCAAGTTCTTTCAATCATATGAGGGTGTCGCCAAGGAAAGTACAATCTCAACAGTGATTTCTGAGAGGACATGCTGGGCCAGTGAAGCTCAAGAGAGGTTAAAGATCCAAGATGGTATGCAAAGCAGATATGCAATGCAGACTCTTTAAAACCCAGACCTAAGAAACCACGTGCAATGGATATGCCTGCCAATTCTGGAACACCGAGTTTTGAAGGAAAGGATAACGAAGTACATCTAATGCCAGTTTGAAGGCAGTGAACAAAGAGGCAAAAGCAGTGGTGATTTGCAAACCCTCCTAGCAGAGTGCAGCCATTGCAAGCTGTTTCAAGCAGCCTTCTGCTTGTGGCAGGAACCAGATAACCAGCGCCACTCGTCCAAGACGGCAATAACCTTGGTGTGCTGCTATTTTTTAATTTGCATTTTTCTTTTTTCAACTTAGCTCTTCCTCCTCTTCTACCTTTTATCCCCTTGCAAAAATTTTTTTCTAATCCCACAAAGCAGAGGCTCTAACCTCAAAGTTTCAACAGCATCGGTGCCCCCAAATAAACCTACTGACTGAAAATAAGAGAACAGAAGCATCAATTTATAAACACTGACAGCTACAAAGTAGAGAGGGGGAAAAAAAGGACTAAGTAGTATAGTTATAGAACTGGCAAATGGAGAGGAAGTCAATATGATATGAAGATTGAACAAGCTGCTTGAAATTTGGGAAGATAGTAAAAAATTACAGCATTGTTTCAAAACAATAAAACTCATTGAAATAAAAAGTAATATAAAGATATAGAAAACAATGCAATAGCAATAGAGGAAGTGATAAAAACCTGTAAATATTATGAAGCCAACAGAGAATATAGAACCATCACCACCACCAAAATAAGCAAACAAAAACCCACATCAAAATGACAACAGAAATTCCGGTTGATATTTTCACTCAGGATAAAGTTACTAAATGTAGAAGTGCAGAGAGAGAGAAGAATAGATAAAAGCACATCCTTCAATCTCTTACAACAGGCTTCTTTAGACACAAAAACCAAAATAAGCTAAAAGTCAAAGGATAGAAAAACATGTGACAAGCAAGTAGCAACCAAAAAAGGGAAGGAGTGGTAATATTAATTTCCCAAATTAGATTTTTTGGGAAACATCAGCAAAATAGAAAAGGAAGGACATTAAACAATGATGAAAGAGTCAATTCAACAAAATACATAACCACAAGAACATCTATGCACCCAACGAAAGAAATGTATACATCAAACTTTAATAGACATGAAAAGAGAAACAGCTAAATAGACAACAGAAATATACTCAGAAAAGACACAGTGTACTAAACAACACAATCAACAAATAGACATAGAAAATAAATATAGAGCAGTCTGCCATACAAGAGAACAATACACATTATTTTCCAGTGCCCACGTACAATTCTTCAGAATAGACTACATCTTAGGTCACAAGACAAGCTTCAAAAATTTAACAATGAAATACCATAATGCATCCACTCAAATTGCCCTACTCTACAAGTAGGAATTTACAAGAGGAAAAATAAACAACACTTGAAACTGTATAGTATCCTCCTTAAATACTACTGGGCAACAGAAGAAGCCAACAATGAAACAAAGAATACCCTAACAATGAAATTTAAAATTTTCTAGAATTAAACAAGATTGGAAAAACAACATCCAGAATCACTGGGGAACAAAAGCAGTGGTTAGGACCATTTATAGCACAAACTTAGATCAACACAATGGTCAAAGTCTCTTGAATAAATGATGCTGGCAAAACTGGATATATATTTGTAGAAAAATAAAGCATTATCCATATCTCTTATGATAGATGGATTAAAGACCTAAATGTAAAGCCTAAAATTATAAAGACCATCCAGGAAAAATTCAGGGACCCTAAAACAGTATAAATACACAATCAATATCAATCGTATCAAAAACCACAGAAATACTTTGAGGACTGTGAGCCTGGTCAAGTCATGGTATTTTTAATCATCTCATATGCACATGTAAAGTTGGACACCAAATAATGATGATTATAGAAGAATTATATATTTGAATTATGGTGCTGGCCAAGAATACTGAAAGTACCATGGACCGCCAGAAGAACAAACAGATCTGTCTTGGAAGAGGTAAAACTAGTACGCTCCTTGGAAGAATGGTGAGACTTCATCTGATGTATTTTGGATACGTTACTAAGAGAGATCAGTCACTGGACAAGGATCTAAAGTTTGTTAAAATAAAAAGTCAACAAAAAAGTGTCGGCCCCTCAGTGAGATGAACGGAAATCAATAGCAGGAACAATGAACTGAAATATAACAATCGTGAGGGTTGCATAGGGACAGGCAGTGTTTCAGGCTGTGGTGCACAGGACCGCTATGAGTTACAGTCAACGGCAGTAGTGGCTTTGCTTTCTTGGGTTTATACAGCTACAATAATCAAAATAGCCTGGTACTGATAGACATGCAGGCTGTACAAATATGTATGAAAGAATATCCAAAGCTATGCCTATATATGTACACATGTATATTGCCACATGACCTCCCTCACCTACTGTGCATACATATTTACCTGAATATCAACTAGCTATTGTTTATAATTACTGTTGTTGCAGGTTCATATGTGTTATACCATCTACCATCGCTTTCCTTTATTCTGGCATACTTTTCAGTATCTTCCTCTACCTTGGTCACAAGATATTGACTTTTACCTTCTTTTTTTTTTTTAACAATTTATTGGGGCTCATTCAATTCTTATCACAGTTCATACATATACATACATCAATTGTATAAAGCACATCTGTACAGTCTTTGCCCTAATCATTTTTTCTCCTCTTTTCTTTTTTTACATTTTATTAGGGTCTCATACAACTCTTATCACAATCCATACATATACATACATCAATTGTATAAAGCACATCCATACATTCCCTGCCCCAATCATTCTCAAGGCATTTGCTCTCCACTTAAGCCCCTTGCATCAGGTCCTCTTTTTTTTTTCCCCTCCCTCCCCTTTCCCCTATGTATTGTCTTTCTCTCTACCGAATTAACACCTGTGTATTATTTAATGCCGAACACTTCTCTGTTCATTTGTCATACTGTGGTGGCGGGTATGGTGCTATGATGCTGGGAACTGTGTCACTGGTATTCCAAATACCAGTAGGGTCACACATGGTGAAAGGTTTCAGCAGAGCTTCTAGACTCAGAACAGAATACGAAGAAGAAAGAGAGGAGTCTACTTCAGAGAGATTAGCCACTTAAAGCCCAATGAATTGCAGCAGTACATCATCTGACATACTGCCGAAGGATGAGTTCCTCCTGTTGGAAGGCATTCAAAACACAACTGGAAGAGCTGCCTCCTCCAAGTAGAGTCCACCTTGATGACGTGTTAGAGCAAACCTCTGGAACTTTCATTTGCTAAAAGGTATGACTCAAAATGAAAAGAAACAACTGCAAACATCTGAATGTGGATGGAATGAAACATGAATCCAAGAAAACAATCACAATTATATGCAGAATATGGAAGGTATGAAATATGAATCTAAGAAAATAATCACAATTATACTCAGAATATGGACTGTATTAAATAGGAATCTAGGAAATGATGTCCAAGTGGTACAGTCGTTATGAGTTGGGCTGTAATCCACATGGTTGGCAGCAGCTCCATGGGAGAAAGATGGCTTTCTACTCTTGTAAACAGTTACCATCTTAGAAACCCATTGGTATGTGTGTGTGTGGGGGGGGGTTCTCTCTGAATCAGCATTGACTCAATGTCAATGACAGAAAACTGGAAGGAATAAAAAATTAAATAGAACACATACAGATAGATATCCTAGGCATTAGTGATCTGAAGTGAACCGAACTGAGTCAAACAATTGTATTACTTCCCACACTGAAAATGATTAAATTGAAGAGGAACAATATATCACATTCATCGGCAAAAAGAACATTTCAAGAGCTATCTTGAATAATGCTGTCTGATAAGATACTATTTAAGTTCCAGTTAATACAACTGTTATTCACTTGTTATACAACTGTTATTGTACCAGTCAATGACAAATAAATAGAATTTACCAACTTCTTTAGACTAAAATTGATTAAAAATGAAATCAAGATACGTTGATAATTACAAGTGATTGGCCTTTCTGACATGATTGCTGATGACAAAATGGGTGCATAAGCAAATGTGGTGAAGAAAGCTGATGGTGCCCAGCTATTAAAAATATACCATCAGAAGTCTTAAAGGCTTGAAGTTAAACAAGCAGCCTTTGAGAATGATGAGGGCAATGAATGTATAAGTGTGCTTTACACAACTAATGTATGTATGTATTGTGATAAGAGTTGTATGAGCCCCAATAAAATGATTTAAAAAAAAATCCCAAAACAAACAGCCATCTAGCGGGTAAGCAACAAAGCCCACTTGGAAGAAGCACACCAGCCTGTGTGATCATGACGTGTTAACAGGATCAGGTATCAGGCACCAGTAGACCCAAAAGAAACAAACATATCAATGCGAACAAGGCGGGTGGAGCAGAGACCCAAAGTCCATCTGTAGACAATTGGACATCCCCTTACAGATGGGTCACAAGTAAGGGACCCGCCTACCAGGCTACAGTTTAGCACTGATAAAACAAACAACATTCATCTAGCTCTTTAAAGCCCCCCACCCCAATATCATGACCCCAGTTCTATCTTACAAATCCGCAACACCAGAGCATGTACACTGGTACAGATAAGAGCCCTAGACACATGGGATCCAGGACAGATAAACCCCACAGCAACAATAATAGGAGTAGAGAGACCAAGAGGATAGGGGAAAGGTGGGGGAGAAAGGGGCAACTGATCGAAATCACTGACATTTAACCTGCCTCCTCTCTCCCCCCCATTTGGGGGGACAAATAGAAACATGGGTGAAGGGAGAGAGCGAATGGTTTAAGATATGAAAACATTAATAATTTATAATTTATCAAGGGTTCATGAGGGTGGGAAGAAAAATAAGAGGAGCTGATACCAAGGGCTCAAGTAGAAAGAAAATGTTTTGAAAAGGCTGATAGCAACATAGGCACAAATGTTAGAGCCCCCAATAAAATGATTTATTAAAATTTAAAAAAATATTGGTGATTGGAATGTGAGAGTTGGAAACAAAGCGGAAAGACCAGTAGTTGGAGTACATGGCTTTAGTGATAGAAACGAAAGCTGGAGATCATATGTTAGCATTTTGCAAGATCGGTGACTCTTAATTAAAAATACTTTACACAACATAGATGGTGACTACACATGTGGCCCTTGCCAGATGAAATACACAGGATCAGCCTGAGAAGAGAGACTGACTGTGGAACAAACCATCGGTTGTGCATATGCTCTACAATCTGGAGGAGAAAATAATGGGATCAATGCTTCAGTGGGACGTGGGAGAGGGAGAAGCAGGGGAAAGTAAGTGGCTGTTAACAAACCCAGGGACAAGGGAACAAAAAGTGATCTAAAATCGATGGTGAGGAGGGCGTAGGAGGCCTGGTAGGGCTTGATCAAGGGCAATGTAACTGAGAGGAATTACTGAAACCCAAAAGAATGCTGAAGATGATAGTGGAACAAGAGGAAAGTAAAAGGAAATAGAGAAAAGAACTAGGAGGCAAAGGACATTTATAGAGATCTAAATACAGGCATATACATATATGAAAATAGGGAAATAGATTTATGCACATATATTTGTAGGTTTGGAATTAAGGTAGCAGATGGACATTGGGCCTCTACTCAAGTGCCCTCTCAATGCAAGAACACTTTGTTCTAATAACCTGTCATTCCATAATGGTCACCTTCCCAACATGATCACTGAAGACAAAAGTGGGAGCATAAGCAAATGTGGTGAAGAAAGCTGATGGTTCCTGGCTATCAAAAGACATTGTATCTGGGGTCTTAAAGGCTTGAAGATAAACAAGTGGTCATATAGCTGAGAAGCAACAAAGCCCACATAGAAGAAGCACACCAGACTGTGAGATCATGAGGTATTGATGGGATCAGGTATCAGGCAAGTAAGACCCAGAATAACAATCATATTATTGTGAATGAGGGGGAGTACGGAGTGGAGACTCAAAGCCCATCTGTAGGCAATTGGACATCCTCCTACAGAAGGGTCACGGGGAGGAGATGAGCCAGTCAGGGTGCAGTATAGCACTGATGAAACATACAACTTTCCTCTAGTTCTTTAATGCTTACCCACCCCACTATCATGACCCCAATTCTGCCTTACAAATCTGGCTAGACCAGAGCATGTACACTGGTACAGATGAGAGCTGGAAACACAGGGAACCCAGAACAGATAACCCCCTCAAGACCAATATTTAGAGTAACTATACCAGGAGAGTAAAGGGAAGGTGGGGGGGGGGGGAGAGAAAGTGGTAACCAATCACAAGGATCTAAATTATGTACATTATACATCATATATACATTATAAAGGGGATGAACAAAAGAAAAGTGAAGGGAAACATCGGTCAGTGCAAGACATGAAAAAGTAATAATAATTTATAAAAAATCAAGGGTACATGGAGGGAAGGTGAGGGAGGGAGGGGGGAAAATGAGAAGCTGATACCAAGGCCTCAAGTAGAAAGAAGATGTTTTGAAAATGATGACGGTAATTAATGTACAAATATGCTTGACACAATGGATGGATGTATGGATTGGGATAAGAGTTGTACGAGCCCCCAATAAAATGATTTTTTAAATGTGCATATGCAAATTTAGGTTGGATCTGGAGAAAATGAAAACAAATCCATAAAGTTCCATGGACTGCCAAAAGAACGAAAAAATGCACCTTGAAAAAGGTACAGAAAAGAGGAAGTCAAGATGGATTGCCACAATGCTCAAACATACAACTGTGAGGATGGAGCAGGACCAGGCAGTGCTTTGTCCTGTTGTACATAAGGTCAATATGAGTCAGGTTTCAACAAACTGAGACAGTGCTGGAGGTACTCGCTGGTCTATGTCAAGAAAGTTGGCCAACTGACGGACAGAGATCCATTTCTGTGCCCATTCCAAAGGATAGTCATTCAACAGCATGTAGAATTTATCAAATGATATGATTCATATCACATGCAAGTCAACTTTTGTGAAAGATAACTGAAAAATAATTTCAACAATACATTGATAGAGAGCTTCCAGAAACTCAATCTGGATTCAGAAGAGGATGTGGAATAAGGGATACCACTGAAGATGGCATATGAACCTTGGCTGAAGGACTATCCGAGAAATGTTTACTAGTATATTATTGGCCATACAAAAAAGTTGTGTTGATGACAATAAACTATGGGGAAAATTTGAGGAAAAGAAATTCCAGAGCACTTTTTTGTGCTCAGGAAGAATGAGTACATAGACTAGGCATGCATGGTGTAAAATCAGGAAAGTTGTATGTCAAGGTTGCATCCTTTCACTATAACTCAATCTGTGCTCAACAAGTAATCCAAGAAAGTGTACTACATGAAGAAGAAGGTGGCATCAGGATCAGAGGAATGATCATTTATAGCCTGAGATAAGCAGGTGACCAAACCATGCTTGCTAGAAATGAAGGGAACTTGAATCATTTACTGATGAACATCAAACACTACAGCCTTCAGGATGCGTGCAACTCAATGTAAAAAAAAAAATCCTTACTTCTGGATCAAGAGACAACATCATGAAAAACAGAAAATATTGGTTACCAAGTATTCCGTTTTACTTGAATCCACACTCAATATTCATGGAAGCAGTAATCTAAAAATCAAAATAAGGCCCCAGATGCTATCTTTTGATAGCTGGGCACCATCAGCTTTCTTCACATTTGCTTATGCATCCATTTTGTCTTCAGCAATCATATCAGAGAAGGTGAGCATCACAGAGTGCCGTGTTAGTAGAACAAATTGTTCTTGCTTTGAGGGAGTACATGAGTGGGGGCCCAATGTTCATCTGCTACTGTAATAGTTTATAAATAAATATATGTATATATATCTATTCTGTCATTGTACATAAATGTATTTACATATATGTATTTATATATATGTGCATGTGTATATGTCTGTATTTAGACCTCTATAAATGTGCTATGCCTCCCAGTTCTTTTCCTCTATTTCCTTCCATCCCACTATCAAGTTTGGCCTTCATTTGGGTTTTGGTAATTCCTCTTGGCTACTTTGCCCTTGATCGAGCTCCCTAAGCATCCTATGCCCTCCTTGCCATCAATTTTAGATCACTTATTCTTCCCTTGCTCCTGGGTTTGTTGGCACACCCCCTTTTCCTCCATCTCTCCCTCTCCTGTGTCCCCCCCACTGGTCTCATTGTTCTCTCCTCCAGATTGTTCATCCCACCTATCTTGGCCAGATAGACATGTATTGACAATAATACTCACAAAAAAAAAGCACAGCAAAACACAACGAAAAAAGAAGATAAAAAAGCATCCATCTAGCTCAGAAGCAACAAAACCCACGTGGAAGAAGCACACCAGCCTGTGTGATCATGAGGTGTTGATGGGATCAGGGATCAGGCATCAAAGATCCAAAATAAAATGAACAAAAAGCATAGCAATGGGCATGAGGGGAAGGGCAGAGTGGAGACCCAAAGCCCAACAGTAGTCAATTGGACACCCCCTAACAGAACGACCACAAGGAAGCGAAGAGCACCGATGAAACGCACAACCTTCCTCTGGTTCTTTATTGTTTCCCACCTGTACTCCCCCACTCCCATGACCCCAACTCTATCTCACAAATCTGGCTAGAACAAAACATGTATACTAGTACTAACAAGCGCTCGCAACACAGGGAATCCAGAACAGATAAACCCCTCAGGACCAATAAGGGGAGCAGTGACACCAGGAGGGTAAGGGTAGGGGGTGGAGTAAGGAGGAAGCGATCACAATGATCAACGTATGGCCCCAATGCCAGGGGGATCGAGAGCATAAAAGTAGGTGAAATGAGACAGCAGTCAGAGTAAGACATGAAAAAAAAAAGAGGAAGAATTTACAAATTATTAAGGAAGCACAGGGGAAGGGGAGGGATGGAGGGAGGGGCAAAAAAGGAGGAGCTGATGCCAGGGGCTCAAGTAGAAAGAAAATGATTTGAAAAAGATAATGACAACATATAAGTACAGATGTGTTTGACAAAATGGATATATGTATGGATTGTATTAAGAGCTGTAAGAGTCCCCAATAAATGATTTTAAAAAGTCAAAGTAGACTGCATTGGACAACTACGTTGCAAAGGGCTTCTTTACCGTGTTAAAGAGGTACTCTTGACAAAAGGCATGGTATTTGCAATGGCCTCATATGCGAGTGATGGGAAAGCTACACAATGCATAAGGGAGACCACAGACCAATCTGTGCATATGAATTACGGTGTCAGTGAAGTACATCAAAAGTTTGGACTGTCAGAAGAACAAGCAAATGTGTCTTGGAAGATATACATCCAGGTTGTCCAGTAAAACTTCATTTCATGAATTTGAGACATCTTTATCAGGAGAGACCAAAACCGAAAAGCAGTTTGATACTTCATTCACCCGATGAAGGACATTTAGATTAGGTCTATATTTTGGGTATTGTGAATAATGCTATGATGAAGATAAGTATACATACAACTATTAGTCTCACAGTCTTATGTCTCTAGGATCTCTAGTTAGCAATGGGGTTGCTGGATTGTATGGTATTTCTAGAGTTAGCTTCTTAGGAAAACACCATGCTGTTGTTCACAGTGGTTGTGCCATTTTGCAGTTCCACCAACAGTGTGTAAGAGCTGCCAGTTCCCCATAGCCTTGTAACATTTGTTGTTCTCTGTTGCTTTGTTTTTTAATCAATGTTATTATTGCCTAAGTGAGATGATATCTCATCACGGTTTTGATTTGCATCTCTCTGTGGCCCTGAAGTCTTAAGTCACAACATTTCTCATCAGGATGATTAATGTTTATGAAAAGGCAGGAAAGCAAGAGAGCCACCCACTCAACATTTTCATTCTTGGAAAAAAGAAAAAAGAAAGGCACTACAGTTCATGAACTATAGCATCATTTGTAAAAATATATCATGCAATTCATTAACAGTACATGTTGATTCTTAAGATTAACAAGATCTTTATCTTTCTTATTCACTGCATTGAGAAAAATGTCGTGACATTAAAAGGTAGTTCTAACATAGTTTTACTTAGAAATCTGATAAACCATGTCCCAGAAATCTAACAATTAGTGATAATATGGTTAGCTTCCTTCCCCCCACCCACATTTTTGCTTACTTTAAAATGATAGAAACAATAAAACTATAGCACAAGCTTACACTGCCCCCTGAAAAAAACAACATCCTATTTATTTCAAAAGATTGTTTTAATGCAACCTTGCTATTGCCAGAGGAGAGCAGGTGTTTGTTTAGGTAGGGTAGTCAGGGTTCTATAGCTATTGCCAGCCACTTCAATGTGCACACATGTGTGCCTACAGGAAGTACAACAGAACCATCATCGTGGTCACACAAAAAGGCAGAGGAGTGTGAAGGAGCAGGTAAAGGGAAGACGTTTTCTGTAGACTCCAAAAGTGTGCAGCTGGCTGTGTCTAAAAGGTATAACCCAACGGAGTCATATCAGATGATTCTTAAAGATTTGGGTGTGATGCTTTTTTTCACTTTTTGACAGCTTAGGTGGGGGGCTAAAAAATTTGAGCATTGTGAAACAGTTGCCAAAGAGATACAAAGAAGGAATTCAAAGAGTAAGTCAAAGTGAGTTATGAGAACGGAGGTTATTCTTCAAAGACAAAGTGAAGTGAAGTGAAGGTGGGAAAGAAAGTACAGGTGTGGCTAATTGGGTGTGTGAAGGGGTGTGGCTACTTGGGTGTGTGAAGGGGTGTGGCTAATTGGGTGTGTGAAGGGGTGTGGCTAATTGGGTGTGTGAAGGGGTGTGGCTAACTGGGTGTGTGAAGGGGTGTGGCTAATTGGGTGTGTGAAGGGGTGTGGCTAATTGGGTGTGTGAAGGGGTGTGGCTAATTGGGTGTGTGAAGGGGTGTGGCTAATTGGGTGTGTGAAGGGGTGTGGCTAATTGAAAAGCAAAAGAAAGAGGAAACAGAAGGAAAAGCCTGGAAACTAAGTCGGCAAAACAGCCAACTGGCCCATTAAACATTAATTTACTTACTTGTGTGATTTTTTCTATTCCCTGGAAGCTGTGCTTTTCAAATTGTTCTGTTATATTTAAGAAGGTGTGACGTTCTAGATAGCAGCAATTACTCAGGACTATTAAAAGCCGTTGTTCCTAGAAGCAAAACAAATATTGAGAAACTTATAATAAGTTGAATACATAGCAAACAACACTAAGACATTGAATTTAATTATTACATCTTGCTATTTAATTGACAGTCAATGTTTGCATTCTTGAATGCTTCTTTTCCTATAGTACCATAGGGAGAAGCATAATAAAATTCTATAATTCTTCTCATTGTTCTCTGATACATACTAAACCTAAGGGACAAATAAATGATCGCTTTGAAATCTAACAGCTGCATGGAAAACAGAGTGATATAGTTAACCAGCTGTTCTTACAAAAGGATTTAACTTTATTGATCATTCTACTTAATATTCATTCAAACCAAAAGATTGTTAAGTGGATATTTATTTTTAAATAATTAATTTTATGGAACATGTAAGAATAATTTTTAAATAGTTAGAGGTTTTTGTAACTTGGATATTATGCTCAAAAACCAAACGCACCACTCATCGCATCAACTCATTGCAACCCAAGAGGGCAGGGCGGATCCGCCCATCGGGTTTCCTAGGCCGAAGAAGAGGGCCACATCCTCTTCTCAAGGAGTGACTGGTCAATTCAAACTGCTGAACTTTCAGTTAGCAGCCTGAGTACTTAACTACTGGGCCAGGACACCAAAACCAAACTCTGCCTTTGAGTCGATGCCAACTCATAGTGGTACCCAACCCCCCACCCCCAAGTACATTTCCAAGACTGTAACTAACTGCTTACAGGAATAGAGAGCCCCATCTTTATTCCATGGAGTGGCTGGTAGTTTCAAACTGCAGACCACGCGGACTGCTGGCTAACGTGTACCCACTATACCACCAGGGCGCCTCACTTTTTTGGGTCTCCTTAAAAATACTTATGACTTCAAAAAACTTTAAATATCCATGCAGAGAAAGAAATTCCCAGTGACATATTTAGTGTCAGTGATGGAGAAGTGTTTAAGAATGCAGTTTTCTCTTATGTTCACCAGAGTCCTATTCACTTAAAGGAATCTTAGCAAAATAATCCAAAATGCTGATCAACAAAATATACAGTTCAAAAAACATTTTTAAACAAAGTTTACAGACTATAGTCTGAGACTGCTCTTGAGTCAGTCCTACATGTTCTAAAGTTTGGCCCCATTCTCTAGAATCATTCTGATTAATTTGGTGCCTTGAGTCAAGATCCCTTGACTAAAAACAAAGGTTAAAAACCATTTCTCAGGAAAATGTCTTACCCGCATTTTGCTTACATACAATATATAATCAGAAAAACTTCAACCAGTTGAATATAATATAGTCATAAATAAGTTTCTGTTCTGTGAACATATATCTTCCAATAATTTATTTAGCACAATTTAAAAAAACTAAACTTATTTTAAATTCTCCTATCTTTAGTACATTGTAGCTTATATACACTCACAGCCCTAAGTCAATACTGACTCTTAGGGATCCTACAGGATAAGGCAGAACTGCCCCCAACAGTTTCCAAGACTGTAACTATTTGTGGCAGTAGAAAGCCCACCTTTCTCCCCCAGCCTATATACAATGTCTCTATTGGTCATTAGTAAGTGCATTAAAAAGGCTGAGAACTTATGGTATCTTCAAATGAAAGGTTGTTCTTAGCCCTGAATTAATCTATGGATGAGCAAAAGGAGTATTGTACATAGCGTAGCCCTTTCTGTTACGGTGCCACTGAGTCAGTTGTCACTCATGGAGACCCAACGCACAACAGAATGAAATACCAACTGGTCCTGTGCTGTCCTCACAACTGTGCTTATTCTGAGCCCATCGTTGCAGTCATGGTGTCAATCTATCTTGTCAAGGGGCCTGCCTCTTTTTGATGTCCCTTAACTTTACCAAGCATGGTTTCCAATTCCAGCATCTGGTCTCTCCTGATAACATGTCCAAAGTACTTGAGACAAAGTCTCACTATGTTTCCTTCTAAGGAGTATTCTGGCTGTACTTTCCCCCGGCAAATTCATTTGTTCTTTTGGCAGTCATGGTACTCTCCGATATTTTTCGCCAGCACTACAATTGAAATGCATTGATTCTTCTTTGGTCTTCCTTACTCAGTGCATAGTTCACATGCATATGAGGCAAAGTAAACTACCTGGGCTTGAGTCAGAAGCACTTTAGTACTCAGAGTCACATCCTTGCTTTCCAACTCTTTTGCAATAGATTTACCCAATGCAATGGGTCATTTGAGTTCTTCACTACTGCATCTGTGAGCATTGATCGTGGATTCAAGCAAGAGGAAATGTCCAATCTTTTCTGTTTATCATGATGCTGCCTACTGGTCCGATCGTGAGGATTTGGGTCTTCTTTACTGTAAGTTGCAATCCATACTGAAACCCTAGTCTTCTCGAGGCTAACCAAAGTTTGTTATGATCCACACAATTGAATGCCTTTGTACAGTCAATGGAAGACAGGTAAACATCTTTCTTGTATTTTCGGCATTAAGCTAAGATCCAATTTACATCAGCCATAATATCCGATTCCACGTCCTCTCCTGAATATACCCTAAATTTCTGGCAGCTCCTTGTCAATGTACTGCTGCAATCCTAGATGGATGATCTCCAGCAACATTGTATTTGCATGCGATATTAATACTATTGCTCGGTAACTTCCATGGTCTGTTGGGTTTCATTGCTGTGGAATGGGTACAAAGATAGATCTAATCTAGTCAGCTGGCCAAGTAACTGTTTTCCAAATTTCTTGGCATAGATGGGTAAATGTTTCCAGTGCTTTATCAATTTGTTGAAATATTTTAATTGGTATTGTATCAATTCCTAGAGCCTTGTTTTTAGCTAATCCTTTCACACTTCTTCCTTCAGTATTATTGGATCTTGATCATATGCTATCTCTTGAAATAGTTGAATGTTGACTCTTTTATTTCCCCTTTCATTTTCTTTGGATGCTTCCTGCATTAGTTAATATTTTGCCCATAGAATCTTTCAATATTGCAAGTCAAGGTTTGAGTTTTTACTTCAGTACTTTCAGTTTAGGATGCTAAGTGTATTCACCCTTTCTCATTTTGTAACTCTGGGTCTCTGCACATTTCATTGCAGTATTTTGTTTTGTCTTAATGAGTTCTTGAAGTTTTCTGTTCAGCTCTTTTGCTTAGCATTTCTTCCATTTTCTTTAGCTATTCTACAATTAAAAGCAAGTTTCAGAGTCTCTTTTGATATCTTTCTTCCCTCTCTTTTTAATGACCTTTTGCTTTCTTCGTGTATAATGTTCTTGATGTCTTGCCCAGCTCATCAGGTCTTCTGCCATTAGTGTTCAATGCATTAAATCTGCTTGTTAAGTGTTCCCAAAATTCAGGTAGGGTCATATTTTGGCTCTCGTGGACTTGTTTTAATTTTCTTTAGCTTCAACCTGAACTTACGTATGAGCAATTCATAGTCCGTTCACAGTCAGTGCCTGGCCTCATTGTAGCTGCTGATACTGACCTTCTTCATCGCTTCCCGCAGATAGAGTCATCTGGAGGAAGCCATGTGTATGTCATGTTTGTGATGAAGAAGTTGATCTTGTAAGATTCTATCATGCAATATCCAGCTTCATTTTTGATCACCAAGGTCATCCAACTACTGTTTCCAATGTTTGCATTCTAACTGCCAATATTATCAATGGAATATATATATAAAGTTACTCTTCCTTAAAAAAAATTCATGAAATATAAAATAGTACTACCATATAGAGTAGTAGGTCACCATTGTGTGATAACTGGTTTTGTGTCAACTTGGCTGGGCCAGGATACTCAGTCTGGCAGTTGCAGCCTCGCTTCCGCCTTGATATGATCTAATACAATGTAATCAACGCCATAATAAGATCTGCTGTGAGCAGCCAAGCAGGTGTGAAAAGTTTAGAGTGGATTTCTACTTCTTAATCAGGTCATAGACTTGATACAATTGGAAGTTTCATCAGCAGTTGTAGCCTACTCCTATGTAACTTAATGCTGTTCCGACAGAAGCTAGCTCTTACTTCTTGCTGGTCCTGATCCTATGTCTGGCTCACACTTGCCATATTGCCTCCTGACCCTGTGAGTTACCAGAGGCCTGTCTGCCTGCTTACCTGCCTGCCAACCTTGGATTCATTTGACTCTGCAGCCACAAGCCCAGCTTGCTTTCTGCTTTCTAGTGATTCAGCACTGACAGCGACTTGATTCAGGAAAAGTCGCAAATCTGACTTGCTCAGCAGGCACTCACTCATCCAATTTTGCCTCCACCAGCTTATTGTCTTCCCGCCTCCTGTTGTATCTACTTGCTTCCTGGCTCATCAGGTCTGGATGCTAGTCAGAAAAAAGTCTCCAGCTTAACCTCTGACCCATAGGCTTGCACCAGACTGGATTCAACTGCTTCTACAAGTGTGAGACAAGTGCATACAATTATTTACACACACGTGCACACACATACATACACACAATATGGTTAGCCTTGAGAAAAAACTGAAAATTCCAGAATACTTTGTTGTTTTCAGCCTGAACCTGGATCAATAGGGATCAAGAGGCAGTTTTACAACAGAAAAGGGGGATACTGCATGCTTTCAAATCAAGAAAGGTGTACATCCGGGTTTATCCTCTCACTCTAGTTATTTAATCTGTATGCTAGACAAATAATCAAGGAAGCTGGATTATATGAAGAAGAATGTGGCTTCAGGATTGGCGGAGGGCTTATTAACAAGCCTCAATCTGCAGATGGCACAACCTTGCTTGCTGTGAGGGCTTGAGGCACGTGCTGATATGATCAAGGCTTACAGCCCGCAGCATGCATTACAACTCAGTTTAAGGAAAAGCTAGACCTTCACAGTTGGACCAATTGGTAACATCATGGTAAGTGGAGTAAAGTTTGAAGTTTTGTCTTGCTCGACTCCACAATCAGCACTCGTGGAACAGCAGTCAAGGTCAAAAGACAAGTTGCATTAGGTAAGTCTGCTGCACAAGACCTCTTTAGAGTACTGTAAACCATTAGTTTTAGGACCTAGGTGCACCTGACTTTAGCAATGGTATTTTCCATTGTCTCATATTCATGTGAAAGTTGGACACTGAATAAGGAAGACTGAAGAATTGATGCACTTGAATTGCGGGGCTCGAGAAGAATTTTTCCCCCCAGATACCAGTTTGTTTTTTTTTTACTTAGCCACATCTACATTTCACTATTATTAGTGAAGCAACTGCACATGTTCCTAAAGCCCATTTGCTTGAGAAGAATGTTGAACGTCCGTGGACTGCTAAAAGGGGAAACCAACCTGTACTGGAAGAAGTAAGGCCTGAGTGCTCCTTAGAGGCAAGCATCATGAGACTCTTGTCTCACGTACTTTGGAGCAGTCCATGGAAAAGGACACAATGCTTGGGAGAGTGGAAGAGCAGCCAACAAGAGGAAGTCCCTCAATGAGATGGGTTGACAGAGTGGTGGTAACTGTGGGCTCGGCATTCGAATAGTGCTGAGCACGGTGCAGGACCGGGCAGTGTTTCGTTCTATTGTGCGCAGGGTTGCTGTGGGTCAGAACCACCTTGATGGCGCCTGACAACAGCAACACAGATGTTCATGGCATTGGTTTTGCTTCTCTAGAGAGCTTAGCTTAACGCAAGTTGTAATTCATTTATATTCAAAATTATTTAGACTAATTTATAAACAATCAGTACCCAGTTTTAAACATTTGTGAGCTTACTTACAGGGGTTAAACTGAAGTCTTCATGGATACTTCCAAACAAATCAGGAGATGAAACATCACCAGAAAGACTACAGGTAAAAGTAAATAAGAACAGACCAATTAAAGCATTAAAACTGTAACTATATATATGTCATTTTATTGGGGGCCCTTACAGCTCTTATAATAATCCATACATCCATTGTGTCAAGCACATTTGTACATATGTTGCTATCATCTTCCTCAAAACATTTTTTCTACTTAGCCCTTGGGCCTTTTAAATCTTGTGGTAAAAAATAAAATCACAGAATTTTCTTCTAACTGTTCTACATCAAACAATTAAGAACTAAAAGTATGCACCACAAACTATACATTAACAGTTTATTAATTTTAGGTCTAGTAATACTACCTTAATCAAATCTAATAAAAAAAATCACCAAGGAGATAAAAAGCATCACACAACTTAAATTATTCTAGTTTTTTGCCTATGAACTCTCCAGCGGGATTAAAGAAATTCATTTCTAGAGTAAGTCTCCTGCAGTTTGAATTAAGTAATAAAGCTGATAGATAACTGCTATAGGTTATTGTGCCAGACTGGCTGATAAACACAAGTAGGATTAACTGAAGGGCAGAGGGATAAATGGCTTGCTTGTTCTGTGCCTCAGTTTAAAGGGGTACACTACCTGTGGGATGCCTAGCATGTGGACTGTGTCGCTGTAAGTTGAGGTCCCTTTAAGCCCACACGATTGGAATGGACTCCTAAAGACACAATTACGGTGCCAACTAGGTGGCAACAACTTGCGGGGCTGGGGCAATGTTCTCCAGGAAGCTGTATACGCTCTAAACCAGCAGCCAGTATATGGTGCTGTGTCTCCTATAGCCAGAATTCATGGGTCCAGGAACCAAGGGGTGGAAGCTGGAGTGGCACCACTCACTATTACTCCTAGTGATCCCCTTGCAGCATTTTTGCTTCCTGTACCAGCAACCCTGTGCTCCTCAGGCCTGGTGGTTCTGGTCCCGAAGAAAGGAACTCTCCCACCTGGAAACACAGCACGGATTCCACTCAACTGGCAGCTGAGAATGCCCCCTGGGCACTTTGGACTTCTCATGCCTTTGGATCAACAGGTCAGGAAGAGTGTCACCGTACTAAGTGGTGTGATTGATCCTGATTACCAAGGAGAAATTGGACTGGTACTACATAATGGAGGTAAAGAAGAATATGTCTGGAATCCAGGAGATTCCATAGGCTGACTCTTAGTGTTACCATGCCCTGTTATTAAAGTAAATGTTAAGTTGCAGCAACCCAATCATGACAGGACTTACAATGACCCAGAACCATCAGGAATGAAGGTCTGGGTCACCCCGCCAGGCCAAAAACCACAGCCAGCTGAAGTGCTTGCTGAGGGCAAAGGTAATACAGAATGGGTAGCAGTAGAAGGCAGTTCTACCTATCAATTACGACCACGTGATCAATTGCAAAAGCGAGGCTTGTAATTGTCAATGTATTTTCTTTGTATGTGATTATTGCATATATTTCCTTTGTTCAAGTATGTTATATCAGATATAATTTGACTCAGTGTGTTTTCATCTATATGTATGATAGATGATTGATGATAAGTATAAGTGTGATTTCATTAATATCTGGAAATTATATAAGTATGTATTGGTAAAGAATTGTGTACAGGTGCCAGGCTGGCAAGGGGTGGATTGCTATAGTTTATTGTGCCAGCCTGGCCGATAAACACAAGTAGGATTAACTGAAGGGCAGAGGGATAAATGGCTCGGTGAGACTCACCTTGCTTGTTCTGTGCCTCAGTTTAAAGGGGTACACTACCTGTGGGATGCCTAGCCTGTGGACTGTGTCGCTGTAAGTTGAGGTCCCTTTAAGCCCACACGATTGGAATGTTCATCTCTGGAGCTGGGGACTGACAGTTGATGACAGTTGGGGACCTGCCCTGTAGTTTGCTGCCTGGGTATATATAGCCCAGCTCTCTCTCTACAGAAGGGGACTAGTAACTGGCAGCTCTCAAAAACTTGAAGGACTGCTAGAGTCTCACTGCTTTATAACTTAACTGTTAATTTCTTGTATTATCTATCTGTATATTATTTAACGGTTTATTTCTTGAATTATATATCTATCTTTATAAATATATTTATATATAATTACTAGCAATCTGGTTTGTCTCTCTAGAGAACCCTGTCCAATACAATAACTCACCAGTTTAAAGTGGAAAATATCTCCTTGTTAATTTAAGATATAGTCATACTAAACATCTTAGCAGGATTTCTTTCCTTTAAACCTTACCAATGGATTTTAAAATTCATATGTAAGATTAAAGAGATGAAAATATCAAATGATATTTTGTAAAATAGGATAAACATTAAAAAGAAATTAATTAAGATAGAACTAGTTGACTTAAATATTTTTAAGTGAATGAGACAAAGCAAAGTTTTAGAAATACCTTTTATGACATATTAGAATCCAATTATGTATAAAACAAATTATTTAAAAAGTACTGAAAACCCCATTTATATTTAATTATGGCAAGGAGCTAAAATACAAATTCTTGGTGGATTAAGGAGATAATCAGAAGGCCAAATCAAAGAAAAATTGGGAGAATTAAATACTAGGTTCCTATGAGAGGTAAAAGGAGCATTACCTGATGGTATAATGGTTATGTATGGGGCTGCTAACCACAAGGTATGCAGTTTGAAACCACCAGTCATTCCATGGGAGAAAGATGAGGCTTTCTACTGCCATAAATAGTTACAGTCACAGAAACCTACAAGGGCAGCTCTATCTGATCTACTGGGCTGTTATGTGTCAGAATTAACTTGATGGCAGTGAGTTTGGGTTTTTGGTAAGAGTAGTAATAATCTTAAATACTATGAAGAAAAAAACACAAACAAAAAAAATCACCACCAGAATTAGATGAACATGAAAAAAATTCTCAAATGGCCAACTGAAAGTTTAAGAAGCGTTTGTTTCAATGTTGTCTACATGAGAGCATAAGTCTCAGGCATATGATAGTTTATATGCCAACTATCATACAGAAGAACATTTTAAAACTCCTGAGAATAGCATTATAAAGTATCACATGGATTTGTAAACATGAAGAATTAAGACATGATGGAGGGCCAATCACCCAAGGATCACTCACTGATATCAGGTCAGTTCTGGCTCATAGCACCCCGATAGGATACAACAGAAGTGCCTTTATGGGCTTCTGAAAGGGCAACTCTTTACAAGAGTAGACAACCTTGCCTGGAGCAGCTGGTGGTTTTGAACTGTAGACCTTGTAGCTAGCAGTCCGACAAGCATATACTTGAGTGGCATAAAAGGAAAAATACATCAGGGAGGATAAGCATAAAATGAGAAAGACACTGGGCGAGCACAAGAATTAAAGGCTCAAGAAGAAAGAAAATGTTTCAGAAATCATGATGACAACATATGTACAAATGTGCTTGATACAACTGATGCATGGATTGCTATAAGAGCTGTAAGAACCCCTACTAAAATGATTTATTAAAGTAAAATAAAAACTTTAAAAGTAGAAACTGAACATAAAAAAAGAATTAAAAGCAACAATATAAATACTATGACATACACACTCTTGCAATAATTGTAATAAAAATAATCTATGAGTGGTTACACAGATAGATAATGAAGCTGAACAGATGGTAGGAAGTCAAAGGGGGCTACAGTCCCATGAATATATTACAGTTTGACAGAGGGTGTTCCAACATACACATTTTTAGGCGGTACAAATAGATCCATGAATATAGTAGAACACATAGGGGGATAAGTGATGGACAGTTCTTATCCATAACTATCATCCCCAGGGAGCGTGTCTGTAGGCTTGGGGGCTCAGGATCACAGTCTCCGGGGACACTGAGGTCAACCCGCCTAACAGTCCACAAAGACAATGCTCTCTATCCAACTTTGGCAAGTAGCAGCATCTGCACACTTAAAGGCGTGTGAATGGCCATCTAAGGGGCAACTGTTGGTCTCTTCCTAATTGTAGCAAAGAAGAATGAAGAAAATCCAAGTGCATGGAAACATTAGTCCAGAATACTAATGGTCCATGCAATCTCTAGACCACCAGGACTCTGAGACCAGAAGAAATAGATGGTGCTCATTTACCACTGCTGATGGCTTTGAACAGGATCACAACAGGAGGTCCTGGATAAAGGGGGAGGAAAAAAGTGAACAAAACAAAAACTATTAAAGAAAAGAAAAGAAAAAAACAGGCTTATTGATCTGATAGAGACTGGCTGCCCTCCAAAGGTGAAGACCCTTTAATACCCTTCAAAACTGAAACTGAACACACCCCACCTTGGCTTAACTTTCAGCCAAGCAATAGACAGGGCTATAAGGGGGAACAATAACACCAGGGAGATCCGAACTTATAACCATCAACCATACAAGATCAAAAGGGCAGCATTTGCTTAGGGATAACATTTAAAGGCAGGAAGGGATAGGGGAAATGAAGGGAAATGGTAAACACAGAAAGGAAGCGGAAAGGGTACTGTCACATGTGGAGACTGCAATTAAGCCACGGGCACTTAAGAGATCAAAGACTATAGCCTTCAGTATGGATTACAACTCCATGTACAGAAGGCCAAATACTTATAATGGAGCAATAGAAATCATCGTGATCAATGGAGAAAAGATGAAAGTTGTTAACAGATTCCATTTTACTTGGATCCATAATCGAAGCTCATTGGAGCAGCAGTCAAGAAATCAAATGACGCACTGCACTGATAAAATCTGCCGCACTAGAACGAGTGACACTGTCAAACAGCAAGGATGTCACGTTGACGGCGACGGTGGGCCTGACCCAAGCCACGGTCTTTTCAACCTCTGCCAGTGAAAGACCAGGAAGACGGGAAAGAAGTGACCGGAGGGCATCTGACGACATAATCACAAACGATGGCACCAAAGAGAGTGTGTGCGACTCGCTGAGCAGAAAAGCAACTCGCCCTGTCAGTTTTCACCCAAGTCACAGTGTAACATTAAAACTAAGAAATGTCCTACACCATTGCGTAGGGAGGTGAACAGCCTTGCCTCAGACAGGGCGCACTGAGAAATGGACGACTGCAGACAGTTAGGCTAAAATTTAACATCTCATAATACTTTGTTTCCCCTTTTGACCCATTTTTAATTTGTTCCAGTTTCTATTATCTTCTGCTTTCACTTTGCTTGAGGTTTTGCTGTGCTCCATTTTGCAGCCATGATTGTTTTCTCCTTTGACGCCATATGAAATCTGGGACAGTAAACAGATTGATAGCTCCTTAGGGCTATGGCATGAAAGGGTGGAGTAGTGGGGTGCTAATAATAATGGGGCACAAATGACGAAAATGCTCTAAAACTGACTGATGACAGCCTATCTCTTTATAATATATGTTAACCATTCAATTATATGATATGTAAATTATGTCAATAAAACTATAAAAAATAACTGAACCTGGCAGACATTTGAAACAATAATACCACTGTTAGTCTTTAAAGAGAATATTGGTATTATCCTCTAATGTCATAATTATAAAAGTAATCAACTAAGACCTAAATAGTTCATTTATATAGTTTATTATTTACTTAATCTGTTCCTTTTGATATTTCATCTATCTAGTTTATTATTTATTTAATCTGTTCCTTTTGAGTCACTGAGTTAATCATGTGTTCAGATTTTTTCAACATATAAAGGATAAGATGAATTTAGAAAATAAAGAAATTAAAAAACATATTGGCAAAATAAATAAAAGTATGCCCTTAATATCTGAACCTATCTTCCTAACTTGAGTATTTAAGATATATGTGTGTGTGTGTGTGTGTGTGTGTGTGTGTGTGTAACTTGTATCGGTATTTATTCCAACTCATAGTTGACCTTACATGACAGAGTGGAACTGTTCCCTTCGGTTTCCAAAGCTGTAAATCTGTGCGGGAACAGAAAGCCTCATCTTTCATCCCTGGAGCACGTAAAGGGTTAGAATTGCTGACCTTGCAGTGCGCAGCCCAGCGCACAACGCCCCAGAGAGGAGCACGATCTGCATACCGTGGAGGGGCAGAGAAAGAGAGGCAGACCCTCAACAAGGTGGAAGGACACAAGGGTTCCAACACTGGCGAAGCATAATAGCAACTGTGAGGACGGCACGGTGCTTTGTGCGATGTACACAGGATTACTGTGAGTTGGAATCATCGTGATGGAGTCTAACATCTACCTTTATCATGCCCTTAAACTGGAAACTCAGGGAATTCAGGACAGATGAACCCCTCGGGACCAATGGTGAGAGTGGTGCTAGCAAGAGGGTGCAGGGAAGGTGAAGGAGAAAGGAGGAACCGATTACAAGGATCTACACATAACCTCCTCCCTGGGGGATGGACAGCGGAGAAGTAGGTGAAGGGAGATGGTGGATGGTGTAAGATATGACAAAATAATAACTGATAAATTATCAAGGGTTCATGGGGGAGGGGGAACAGGGAGGGAAGGGGAAAAATGAGGAGCTGATACCAAGGGCTCATGTAGAAAGCAAATGTTTTGAGAATGATGATGGCAACATATGTACAAATGTGCTGGATACAATGGATGGATATATGGATTGTGATAAGAGTTGTACAAACTTCCAATAAAATGATTAAAAAAAACAAAAACAAAAAAAACACACCCAGACCAGTAATATTGATTTCATTTTTACTTACTGTGTCGTATCTATATCTGCATCAGGCTTGGTGCTCAATTGTTCCAGACAGTGTATAAAAATCTACATAAAAATAAAATTTTAAATGTTATACATGAGGCATTTAGCTATGAGAAAAATTAAAACACTCACTGCCATTGAGTCCATTCTGATTCAAGGCGACCCCAGAGGACAGGGTAGAATTGCTCTGTGTGTTTCGGAGGCTGTAACTCTTTGTGGGCGTAGAAATCCCGTCTTTTTCCGACAGAACCTCGTGATTTCGAACTGTGTACCAGTTGGTCTGATCGTAGCCCAGCGTGTAACCACTATGCCACCAGCGCTCCTCATAAACACAGGGGGACTTAACAACGTTGGTGCAAAAATTTCATTGTCTTCAAAATCCACTTTTCCAAGAACTTTTTAATGCTGCCTCTCTCTCTCTCTCATTCCTCCCCCCTTCCCCTTAAGTAAGATGGGGTGGAGTAAATGTTTGCATTATATCCTGCTTACTGGTTAATGTTACCTGCATGATATGGATGCTTAGCTGGCAAACTTCCTCCTGTGTTTTAGGTTGCTGAAAGACCTGTTAGAAACAAATTTATTAAAATGTTTAGACTTGGGTAAGAATAGGACGATTTTTGTTTTTGATGCTACATATAAAACAAGTTAAACAGTATGTACAATGTGCTCACTAAGGGAAACCTTACTCTGAAAGGAAACAAGCATTCAGAATTCAAAATTGGCCTGAAGGCAGTGTTCTACCTGTAGCTATTTTAAGATGATTAACAATAGCCAAGTCTCGGTCTCTCGCTCTCTCTCTCTCTCTGTGTACACACACACACACACACACACACACACACACACACACACACACACACACAAGAAGGTATAAGTACACTCCGTAGCCCAATTAAATTTTAATTTTTACCAGCCGATCTTGGAACCACCAACCAACAAGCCTGTGTAGTTCCACTAAATCAAGGGAGCACGCATCAAGAGAAAGCTCTTGCGCAGGATGACCACTGTCGAAGAGGGCCTTGGCAGCTGTGCCCCAGGGCTGCTGGAGAGAACACTCACGCTGGCTTCCCCAGGCTTGCACTCCAGGACTCCGTTCAGCGCTTGCAGGGAGTGCACGATGCACTGCTCAAACTGACAGGGCTGCAGGAAGAACGGACATAAGCACATGTTTACACACAGCAAACGGAATCAAGGATGGCCGAATTCTAAGTGTCCAGATGCCTGGAGAGTCACCGGGGCACAAATAAGTGATGAAATAATGTCCTGGTCCTGATTTATTGAGAAATGCATTTATTTTCTTTCGTTGTTGAGACGGTCTGTAGCACAATCGATTTCGAGTGGACACGTTCTCCATGTACCACTGACCTACACTGGTTACATCCTTCAACTTGAGCAACCATCCTTGCCCAGTTCTTTCTGAACGGGTTCTCATTCATTAACATAAACTCACTGCCAACCCGCCAGCACCCTCTTGCCCCTGGTTACTATGTAATCTTCCAGGATGCTGGAGTCGCTTTGTCCCATGGAGTTCTTTAAAAAGAATTCTTTACAACTGAAGCTAAATTATCGCTTGGTTTTGAGGAGGCTTCCGGGGATATTTAAAGTTTGCAGATGGTTGCATAGCAATACTTTCGAGGGTTCTTCAAGCCTCCATGATTCCAGAAAGGCTTATTTCCATGAGAATTTGGAATTCTGTTCGGCATTTCCCTGTTTGATCAGCATTTTCCCACACAATCTTTGATGATAATGTTCAGTAATATTAGCCCGGCGCTGTCCAGCTCTCCTGGTCTCCTGACAAAGGAGGCAGCTGTTCGCGAAGGCAATTAGTCCCATGTTGGAGTTTCCCCTCCTATTCTTGACTCTTCACCTGCCTCTGGTACGAAGAAAGATACATTCCTACGGAACCTGAATGGCCACTAACAAGAAGCTTTTATGACTCTACATCCTACACCACAAAGGAGGAAGTAGAATATAAACACTAAACACATTATTAGGCCAATATTCTGTGATGTTCTGAAATACCATTACCCTAACCTTCAGAGCAAGAAAGCAAATCTGCTGAAGTGTTGAGTTTTACATAAGCAGTCTCCACAAATACTTTATGCCTTTTGTTATTGCTGTAAACATAGCTTTCAACAGAACCACTCTGGACAATTCAATTTTTCACAAGTATACGATTTCTTGATGGCGACTGCACTAATCGGCTGTGCAACTCACTTAATTTAAATGTCGAAACTCAGTCCTCCAGAAATAGTAACTCCAGCCTTTCCTCCTCCCTCCCACCCCTGGGCCACCACGAATAAACTCTGCTCTTTATATCATGGACTGTGCTTGTGTCGTTCAGTAGGTGAGGCCATAAAATATTTGTCCTTGATAGCATATAGCTTGGTAGTATCAAGATCTGGTCTTCACATGTGTTTTGCACTTAGTCCTTAGAAATCGGTGACTTTTGAGGTTCAAAATATACCTATTTTAATAAGATCAGAAGTCTTATCCTATCCCTTCGACATCTCACTGTTAATAATAAGGATCTTGAGAAAGTACTAGAGATGTAATCCAAAAATCCATTACTTACTATTTTCTATATGCATTAAGACAGAGTATGAAACTTGGAAACGTGTTCAACAAATACCATTTCAAGAAAACCTTGAATGTATCCTAATGCATAGCTAGCTTGAGGTTTGACTTGGTACAAGGCATTGTTCTAGGTAAGGAATTAGACAGAGCTCTCATGAAGCATACACTCCAAAACAGAACTCACTGCCATTGAGTCTTTTCTGACGCTGTGACCCTAAACGGTAAGGCAGAACTGCAACTTTTTTTTAACTTTGATAACTTTATTAGATTACTCCCTTTGTTTTATTGTGAGCAGCCAGAGGGGAAGAAAACAGGAGGGTCTGAGCTGCACTTTCAATTGCAACTGCAATGTGGACCCCATTCACTTATTCTCTCTCTGTTCACAATTACCCGATTCCCCAAATGCACTGGTAAGGGATGTAAATGAAAAGCAGGGCTAGAAATCACTCCCCAACAGCTTTATTCTAAAAAACCCATAAAGGAGAAAGTGACAGCCAAAGTTCTAGAAGGAACTGGGACCTCACACAGAGAAAAGAGCATCGGTGGAGAGCCAAGAATGCAAATCAATTTTGTCTACAGGAGAGGCCTCCTTCTGGGTCAAGTACTCACAATCTTCTGCCCCAGATTTCAATCTCAGGATAGTTAAGGAATGTCACTTCAGGATCTTTCCTGATCTCAGCGGGATCTGCGGAGAAGGTCAAGCCCAAGACACACAGGAAGTAATGTCACACAGGAAGTAATTGGCTCCATTCTGCCTGGATTCCCAAAGTGGTAAAATCGAAATCAATTCTATGCACACAGCAATCCAAGGACCAATGGACACTGCATAGGAACTTCTAGTGAGAACTTAAGGGAAATATGTTTTAAAAATCCAGTGCCAGAGTCACAACAAAGGGACTTCAAACCCACTAATTTAAATATACATGGAGGGAGGGAGACCTTTGACTAGACCCACCACCACAAAATTCAGTAATTATTAGAAATTAAGACTTTTTTTTCAGACAGGGGGAGGTAAGGATAAAATAATAATACAAAGATAAACATAAAAATAGTGAATAAGAAAGAAAAGACAAGGAACACACCTAGAAGAGTTTCAGGTTGGGTCAAGGTAGAGGCCAACTGACCAAAAATCAAGTTCAATCCAGTATAATCATGATTATAATGATCCCTGTCTGATAGTAAAGCTGTTTGAGACCCTTGCCTATGGCTAGTGGAGACCTCCCAGTGGCGTACTCTGACTAGATACTGAGCAAATGGGTTTGGGGAGCCCACGGTCCCCTGTGGCCTTCTACAAATTTGGTGTTTGCAATTTAGGCTGGTACTTTATCCTTTGTCATATCTGAATTTCGCTATTGTCATCTTTGGATCACACAAGCTGGTGTGTGCTTCTTCCATGTGGACTTAGTTGACTCTTTAAGGCAGTACCTCTTTATGGGAGTAGTAAGCCTCATCTTTCTCCCACAGAGCACCTGGTGATCTTAAACTGTGGACCTTGTGGTTTGCAGCCTACTATATAACCCACTATTCCTATTCATGAAATATAAACTACCATAAAAGCAAGTACATCGAAATGTTTAAGAATATATAAACACATACAAGCTCTGAAAAGTAAATTGATAAAACATTGGCAAGCTAGAGAAAGTAGCATGAGGAAACCAAATGGGACTGGCAGTAGATGGTAGTGGAGGAGGGGTCCTTTAAACAGGATAGTTGGAGGACATCCTTGCGATGGTGGGTGACATGTAAGCTGAGAGGCCAGTTGTGGGAAGAAAAGGGGGCAGGCAGATTTGTGAGGGGAGGACTGCCTACAGGCAGGGCCTGAGGCACAAGAGGATCTGCTGCGGTGGTTAAGGAAAATCGGAGACCCACTTCATACAGTCACTGTGGGTGAGCACAAAGGTGTCACTGGATCAAGTGTGGAATTTGGATTTTATCCCAAGAGTACCGTCTTCCATGACTCCAAGGTAAGCTCCATGCCTCCCTACCCCCCAAAAAAAATAAAAAATGCAGAGCAAGTTATCCCCTCAATTCCATGCAAAAAATGCAGAGCAATTTCTAAAGGGATTCATGAAAAATTGAAGACAACTGTATAGCAATGAAAAACAGACAATCTTATTTTTCTTTCAGGAACTCAAAATTCATGAAACCAGAAAGTCACAGCTCACAGCCATTCTGCTACTGCATTTTCAATCCACCAGAGGGCGTCATAAAGACTACATAGAAAGCAGAACAAACCCATTGCCCTCAATTCAACTATGACTCAGACTCTAGGGATGGAATAGACCTGCCCCTCTGGGTTTCAGGAGACCGTAACTCCTTATGAGAGTAGGAAGCCTTACTGTTTTCCCAGGGAGCAACAGATGGTTTCAAACTGCTGACCTTGTGGTTAGCAGTGCAATGTGTAACCCACCACGCCACCACAGCTCCCCAAAGTAGAACAAGAACTAAAATAAAACAAATTCAGGTTAATGGGCTAACACCAAGTACACAGAAAGAATTTAAGGAATAAAAATGTTGGCTTTATGAACACACACACACACACACACACACACACACACCTGTCTCTGAAGGTATGAAACTTTAAGGTAATAAAACCAAGGACGACTATAAAGTGCCGCAGCGTTCGACTGCAGGCATTCAGATGTTGATATGTGTGGTTATTCACTTGATCAAGTTTTGAACTCAGTGTTTATTAGATTGTCATAATCATACTTGTATAATAGATATATAGAACACCAGAGATCAGTTCGCAGTTTCCATTAAACTGAGTAGATGAAAGTGGAAACACTTGCTGTTTTTCTCTCCACAGAAGGAAGGAGCAGAGAGCTGTCTGGTGAGGAGTGGATCACCCAGTAGCTGACTACACGAAGTTATCACAAATCACGCCAGTTCTCTGAAAGAAGGCTGGTCTAGTTCTCTGAAAGAAGGCTGGTCTCAAAATTATCCATAAGGAAAAGGGGTTTGAAGATGAGAAGACAACAGGATGCCTGAAAATAAACTGTTTCAGAGCACCGTCAATTAAGTCCACCTTACAGATAATGCTGGGAGAACAGTCGGTGTGGTATACTTTAGCATTCACTTCTTCATCTAACCTGATCGAGATCATTTCTCCATCACACAAAGGGGAGAGAGAAAAGCAACCCCACTTCAAACAAATGGGATTGGCACTAAGAAAATCTAACTTTTAGGTATGTTGTTTATTTTTTCATTTCAAAAATTTAAAAGGTACGTTGTTTAAATGCTAAGCACTTTGCAGGTGTTAATTTGGCTAAAACACTCAAAGTTGGAAAACAAACTTGTGATCTTATGAGTTGATTCACCTTTTAACATGGGTTCGGCTGAAAAGCTAAAGCAAAAACAAAAACCCAGACAATCTCAGCATTATTGCGTTTCCACTGTTAACAGGTTTCTTTAAGAACATCGAAGAGAAAACACATTGGCTGACTTCAGATGAGCGACTGCCCTTGAGTCACTCGTGTACAAGGTACACTGAAAGCTACTGTGTTCTTTCCTGAACACAGTTATGTAGCTTGTGTGATAGATTTCTAACATGAAATTAGTTCTTTATGGTTACAATTTCTCACTACTGCAGTTAAATCTTCAAAATTAACTATAAAGTTTCTGCAGTAAACATTTCAAAGCATTTGATGGAAGCTTATCTATAATAAGCAGTGAGAGAAAAAATCCTTCAAGACACTGAGGAGAGTGGTAAAAGGAGGCTTAAATAAACAGAAAGACGTCATATCCCTGGATTAGAAGGCTTAATATTGTTAAAATGTCAATCCCACAAAAAGCAATCATTGGTTCAAGGCAATCCCAAACAAAAATGCAAAGAGCCTTCTTTAAAGAAATAGAAAAATGTATCTTCAACTTGATATGAGATGGCAGGAGACTCCAATAGCTAAAGTCATACTGGACAGCGCACAATAAAGGGCTCACACTCCCTGATTTTACAGCCTATGTAGCCCTAGTCCTGAAACAGCCTGCTGTGGGTACAACTGGCTCTGTCGAGCAAGCAATGGGCCGCTGACCACAAGACTGGCGTTAAGACCCCACAGGAGACAGATAAGGCTACCTGTACCCGCAAAGATTTGCACGGCCCAGGCGGTGCAGGAAAGGAGACACCTGAGCATGTGGAATGCCACGGCTGGGCAGCTGGGGTCAAATCGATACCACCGTCATACACCCTGGAGGCACCAAACCTGTCAATCCACCTGCCGATCCTGCCTTTCCTCTAGGCCCCTGTCCCACCTCCCCAGGGGAATCCAGGTTTCCCCTCAGGTAGACCCCAAGAACCTGGACCACACCAGATATCCAGGATGGCAGCCCCCCAGGACCCTACCCATCTGGGCTTCTATACTTTTCCATACCTATCCTCTTCCCTGGTATGCCTCTGATGGATCCCTTGGTTCCTGGCATGGCAGGATCAGGAAAGGTAAAGGACAAGAGGACGCAGAAGAAAATGAAGAAAGCTCATAAAAAGATACCCAAACACTCACAAACATAGAAAGCATCTCCATTTCTCTTCCTTCCAGCAGTGACTCTGACTGAACACAGGGTCTGGACCCTTCGCCCAAGTCGCACCAATTCTGCTCTCCCACGAAGCTTCGGCTGCCTCACTGAATGGAGGAAAATTAGCCACGTGCCTCTCAGCTAACCCTCACCCTGTTGCTCAGCCCTGCTGGCTAGAGGCCATGCAGGAAAAGGACAACCATGGATTGCGAAGGGCTTCTTGCTTCCTCGGTAGGTTTCTTAGCTACGTTTTCTTAAGGAACTTGTCTTTTGAAGATGGTGAGCTAAATGCCAAAGTCAAGTTTACTATCGGTAAAGCGTGATTTTTTAAAAAACAAATGCTCTTTTGTAATAGTGGTGGCTGAGGTGGCTTGGTAATTTAATTATATAAATATATACTGTACTTTTTTTTAATAAGAATGGCATACTGCGATGGCTCGGTGACAAATACATTCTCCAGCAGGTCTTGTAGCATTAACTGCACGGCAGTGAAGTCCACTGGCTGATGGACTCTGTCATGTTGGAGCCTCATCTCTATGCCTTAATTCAGTGTGATATCTTCGATTCTACTCTCATTCTCCAGCTTCCAGTTCCAAGAAACTGTTTATTCTGGAAGGGGATGAAAAAAAGACTGACAGCCTCGGACACCCAGTCCAAGGTCACTACAAATTGGAATCCACTCAATGGGAGGGAGTAGGAAGGAGCCTTAGGTACAGAGCTCAGTTGCTAATAAAAAAAGTCAGCAGTTTCAGTCCACTCACTGCTCCAAAGGAGAAAGATGTAGCAGTCAGCTTCCATAAGGATTTATAGTCTGGGAAACCATTAGGGTAGTTTTGTATGGTCACTATGAATTGCAATCACAACCACTGGTCTCGAATCATCTGATGCACCAAATAAAGAGGAGAATCCAAAATACAAGGAGGGTATGCAATGTGTGGCTCATTTCCTCTATGAACAATTGCCTCTTTGCCACAGGACCAGAGAGAATTGTATATAGTCTGACTACCATTCCTGAACAATTTAATCGATGATTTTACAGAAGACTAATGATCAAAAAAGGGGACTGTGGGTCAAAATTTCACATTCTCTTGGGAATGACCTTTTCAGAACCATGGAGGCTGGTGAACCCTTGAAGAGAGAGCCTTGAGATAATCTTTAATCTCACACCAACAACAACCCCAGACATCTTGAAGATCAAGCCGTCTTTAGCTTAACTAACTTTAAAAAGGCCTATGTGTTGTGTGCATGTAGTAGCGAGCACATTTCAGGTGGCCCACCCTGGGTCGGGTCTGTCCCCCATCTTTCGCAACATGTTTAATGTGAGAAAGAATTATAGAACATGAATTCCTGAATACAAAGAAGTGGGGCAAATAAGTAAACCCAGTAAGTTAGAACATTCATAGTAACCAATAAATCCTTTAAAATGGAATTACGATCGATTAAAAATGTAAGCTTCCCTAGTTCACTTCAAGCATAATTTAATTTACCAAAAATCTGAAGTAAGCATTGCTTTTCTAAACCACATTATTACTTAACCTGAAGTATATAGTTATTTTAATTTAAGACAGGGCCTTAAACTTAAAATTAATAGAAGGAACAAATTTCAAATGGTCAGAAAGTTCCCCATTCCAGGAAATGGGAAGCCTTACCCATGCCTGGTAGGGAGGCCCAAAGGAACAGCAGGTACAGAAAACGGGGTAGCAGTATTTCCCCTTCGGTTTACTAGCAGTTCTACTCCTATATACATACCCAAGAGACTTGAACACCAATATTCACACTACTCAAAATTGCGAATAACCTAAATACCTGATCTATTCCAACTTATAATGACCCTATATTGTGACCCTGTAATACCAAATCTATTCCAACTCACAGTGACCCTAGATTGGGTTCCCCAAACTGTAGACCTTTATGGAAGCAAATAATGTCACCTTTCCCCCACAGAGTGGTTGTTGACTTTGAGCCACTAACCTTATGGGTAGCAGTCTAACACGTATTCAACAGTGTAACCAGGCTCATTACAACTGAACAGATAAACAAAATGTGGTATATACATACAATGGACTATTGCCTAACCAGAAAATTAAATCTTGGTACATGCTACAAGGTGGATGAAGCTTGAGGAAATTATAAATAATTTTGAGTAAAATAAGTCAATCCCAAAAGGTCAAGTATTGTATGACCCCATTTAGATAAAAGCCAAGAACATGCCACTTACAGCCTGAGCTGCAGGCATCACTTACTATGGCCCTTCTAGCCATAACCCATATTGCCAGAATCCCTTTTGCAGCGTGTAATAAATTCTAGTCCCTTTGCTAATGGTTATAATCCCATTGAGGAGGGAGCTCTCTGTTATTGGACTAAGGTAGGACATATCCTTAGTTTCCACGCTATTAGAGGGTGTGACTTAATGTTCCTTGGGACTATGACCAGCAGTGGGGAGAAAGATGTGGCTTTCGACGTCTGTAACAGTTACAGTTCGAAAACCCACAGCCGCAGTTCTGGCCTGTTCTATCACAGGGTTGCTATGTGTCCGAATCCACTTGGCAGCAGTGAGTTTGGTGTTTGGTTTTGGATGGTTAACTCAAAGCTAAAAACCACACCTCCCACAAGTCCCCCCTCCCCCCTGCCGCTCTATGTCCTGAGTGAGCACTGGGAGAAGCCAGGAGACCTACTTTGACTTTGGGACCTATTCGGCTTCTGGCTCTAGAACCTACATCTGGCTCATCTGTGCCTGACCTTTGGATTTGGGCCTTCACGGCACCCACCACCAGGTGAGACATTTTCCTTAATGATTTTGAGTTTTTGTGAGACATTGCAGCATATTGTAGAGCCCGGGGCCATGAGGGAATAATGCTAGGGGGGGGGGGGTGGAAGAAAAACGGAGCAGTATATAACAGCTTCGAGAAGTTGGACATTGGGGACATCTTTAATCTCCACTTCCTTGGGATTAGCCTGGTATTAATTCTTCTTAATAAACCAAAGTTTATTAGTGGTTACCAGGGTTGGGACCAAGGGACATAGAGTTATTGCTTATGGAGGACTGAGTTCCTGTTTACGATAATGGAGAAATCACACATGTAAAAGGCAGAGTTGCATAGTGGGTAAATTTACTTTGGGTTAATAAACTGAAACATGTAAAAAGCCGAGTTGACATAAGTTGTGTGATAAGTTTACAACTATAGCAAAGCACCCTGGCTGCGGCTGCTTACAACCAACACTCGAAGGGATTTGGTTTCTTGGTTTGTAGGTATAGGGTTATGGTCTCAACGACATCCCACTTAATTGGTCTAGTGCTTCTGTTCTTCCAAGTTCAGGAAATAGTGTCTGATGTTCTAAAAGGTTTCAAGTAGTCATCTAAGGCCCACTAATTGGTCTCTATTTTCCTGGAACGGCAGAGGAAGAGGGACTGTTTGGAAAAGGAGGAAGATATGCTACATTAGGCTAACTGCCTCAATGAATAATGGACGCTTTTGCCATGAGACCTGAAGAAATGGATGGTGTGCAGCTACCATGACTGAACATCCTTACAGAAATCCTGATCCAAAGGGACAAAATGCAGAACAGATTTCCAAATCCTCATGGATTTGAGGGTGGAACCCCAAAGACTATTGCCCAGAGATAATCGTTAAACCTCAAAGCAATAATACTGCTAGAAGTCATCTTAAAACCAAATGATAGTTTAACTTAACAAATTAAAAAAAATTCTACCCTGAGCATGTTCTTTTTAAGAACTATCTAGACAGGACTAAATTGGTCACAGCAACTGGAAAGCCTACAGTGGGAACACAGGGGCAGTGAGTTCATGTTAATGAGTGCAGAACAACTCAGAGACACGTGAGAACGGCTGCACTACTCAAAGAACATCAACGCTGTCACTGAATTCTGGGTGTAGACATTATGGAATTGGGATGTGTTTTGCTGTGGAAAGTACAGAAAGGTGAGAAAATGAAGAACTGTCGCACGGAATCATGACTTCTCAACTGTCGGACTCATCACCACTTTGTAAATGTGTGTAAGTTAAAACCATTTATTGTGGTTTATTTTATTTATAATGCAGAAACTGCTAGTTGCTAACTCAGTATTCCCTCACGCCAACCTCCTCCTGGCTAGCTAAGTAAGTTAAGACAGAAAAGATTGGGAGCAGCAGCATACTCTGTTGAAAAATTAAATGTGTTTCCAGTCATTAACGCAGGTCAGGGTGAGCATGTCACTACATTCTGGTCAGTGACAAGTAGTGACGAGAAGAAGCTGTCCATTTGGCTTCTGGGTATGTGCTGAGCATTCTTTCCCAAACACGAATGAGGTCATGGAGCTGCAATGGTCGACTCATGACCCTAAGGCCACCCTGAGACAGAACCAGTTGCTCGAGAGCTCCGAGAAGACAGGCAGAAGGAGCCTCAGACTGGAACTGCATGGCTGGGCTGGCGTGTCAATACTAGTTTCTTTGACAGGACAGAAAAGGGAAAGCCCTATCTTGTTTAAAATGCTTTTTCTAGCAAATGAATATAAATCTCAATTGACATACCTGCCTCACAGGAGTGTTTAGCAAATTCATGAGACAGACGTAAAAAGAATGAAGATCACAAAAACTATTTTCAAAAATATTTGAGCTTTTAATATTTTCTATCCTTTTCCGGTTCAGTTCTTTTTCTCTGTTCTACTTTGTAATTGTTGTCCGTTTTGTTTTCCCTTGGTTCTTTGTCTTGGTATGCTTTGCTTTCCTGTGTATGACATCCATGCTCAGTAAATGTGTAGACACAGTAATGGAGTAATGGCCCTTAGGGGGGTGGCAGCAGAGGTTTGCGGAGGGGGAGGCTGTTGCAAAGGGTCCAGGAACACAGAAAATGTTCTAAAGTTGATTGTGATAATGATTATACAACTCGTCTTGATATGGCTGGCCTACTGAATTGTAGGATATGTGGATTATGTCCCAATAAGAGTAATTTTTAGAGGAACAGGAAAGGTCTATTTGATAGGAGGATACCGAATGAACAGGTCATGATTTTAGCTGCCACCCCTGATAGGTGGCTGAAAAGATACTTTGTTGTTATTTTAGTTAGGAGCTAGTAATAACATTTTAAAATCTTGTTTTGCTGAAATATCTAAGTATTTGAGTAATTTAGAATTAAATATAATCCATTCTTAAGAATACAAACAAAAATTGTGATACATGACTCTGAGAAGGAAACGTTAAGCAGCTTTCTACTTTTAGAAACTATACAGAGCTACAGGGGGAGAGGCCGCACTCCTCCTTACAGAGAGGCAGGGAGGGAGAAAGCAATCGCTCCTAAGGGGAAAAGTACTATGGGAATTCAAGAGAGGATAAAGAGGTTAAACTTACGAGAGAAGTCAGTCCTTCATTGTCAACAACCCAGTCTTCCTTTTCAGCCAGTCTCTTTATTTCTCCATGGAAAATAAGTACACATATGTTTATTATAATTAATCACTGAACTTTATATAAAGACAAAAAAAAGCTATTGCACATCTAGTACTACAATGAATTAACACTTTAAAATTCCCACGGGAGGAGCTTTCTTGTTTCCAGAGACTGGGAGGGCTGGAAGAAGGTGGTATACACAGCCAGCCACTGTTCAGTCAGGGTAACGTCTTGACATACCTTCCGCGGTGTGCTGCAGTGTGACCATCACGCAGCGTACTCGGAGATCCAGAATAAGATCCTGGATGGTCTGTAGCATGTCATTCGGGATCTCCAAAGCAGTCAATGATTCGTACGTAAGTCTGGGGACAGATGTCACAAAATATAAAATGAGCACAGTAGGTCTCGTAAGCAATCGCCGCGATCATTTGCCACCTGATAGAGTGGGTTATGCACTGGGTTTTTAACCGAAGGTCAGAAGAGTGAGCCCACCGGTCACTGCGCAAGAAAGACGAGGCTTCCCGCTCCCGGAAAGACGTACAACCTCAGACCCTCACAGGGCCAGTTGTACTCTGTTCAAGTTTCTCAGTGAAGCCTGGTTTTTCACTAATGCCTTCCCTGTGACTTCGACCTCTTCCTTCCCTGTCATCAAATCCCACCTTCTGAACTGGTTGAAAACATACCAGTTCTTGGCACAGTGACTCTTATGTATTCCATCTATCATTTTGATGCTTTCTGAATTATTCAATATCTTTCCCATAGAATCTTTCAATTACGACTCAAGATTTGAATTATATCTTCAGCCTATTGAATACGTTCTTCCTTTTTGGTTTCCTATCCCCGGTCTTTACACATGTCATTATATTTTACTTTGTCCTCTGGAGCTGCCCTTTGCAATTTTTGTGTTCAGTCCTTTTACTTCATTATGGTAGTTACATAACTTTATGTCAACTTGAAGATATATAAAAGTGCAGGGGTGGTATTCAACCTGTCAATCAGGTCACAGCCTGACAGTGCCTCCTTGTAGGTGTGGCCTCCCATAGGGAGGGCCCTGGGAACTTGCCCTTCTCTCTCTGCCTTCACCTTCCTGCTGGCTGACCCTGATGGCTCCCAGAGCCACCGCCATTGTATCCACACAACTTTGCGCCCATGGGCCTGTGATCTTCCTGTATCCTGCATCATTGCACATGGCTGTGTGAGTCTGAAAGGGAACTATGGACTAGTGTCAGACATATCAACTTGAGTTGGACTGGGTGGGGGTCTTTTCCTGATATATAACTACTTCTTGATATAAAGCTCTTTCTTGGACATACATAAGTGTCATGGATTTGTTTCTCTAGTCAGTCCAGCCTAACACATCCATCATTTTCTCCAGCTGATTTACGATCAAGAAGAGGTTCCAGGGTAGTTTCTAACATCCACTTTGAGATTTTCTTTCCTTCTCTTTAATGCCCTTTTGTTTTCTGTCATTAGTGTTCCAAAGATTCAAATCTGTTGAGATGTTCTTGAAATTCAAGTGGGATATAGAAGGGGGTACCCTAAAAAGCCAGATTTTTTCCCCAAAGAGCTATATATTTTATTTCATTTTTTTACAAAACAACCTTATCACCTTCAAGGTACTCTCCACTACACGAATACCTTTGTCAAATCTGAGATTCCATTCCTAGAAGCACTTTTCAACTCATCTGTTTGGATGGTTGACAGTAGCTCCCTAAATTTTTTTCTTTCACTTCTGCATCCATCAAATCGCTGTCCTTTCAGCTCCCTCTGTATTTGCAGAAGCAAAAATAAGTTGCACAGAGTGAGGTCAGGTGAGTAAAGTGGGAGGAGCATGAGAGGCATGCAGGTTTTTTGCAAAAACGCTGCCACAAATCTGGTCTTTTTGTCATACACTGTTACACAATCTTTTCAGAACGTCTAAATAGAAAGCTTGATTAACAGTAAGACCTGACGGAATGAACTCCAAATCTACAAGTCGACATTTTCGTTCGTTCAGGAAGTTAACAGATGTCCAGAATGAGGAATGTCATCAATAGACATTTCACCTTTTTTGAATTGAGACAACCACTCATACACTTGAGTTTTTCCCATAGCGCTGTCCTTGTAAGCTGTGTTCAACATCACAACTGCTTCTGTGGCATTTTTCACAAGCAGGAAACAAAATTTCACAGCCACATACTGTTCTCTTAAATCAGCCACAACAAAAAGTGAGGTTCAAGCAAAACGGCTTTCACGAAAAATTTCACAGTGACCACAGAAAACCTTCCCAGGTGAGGCCACTGAGTGCACAACTCAGAGTGAGTTGCTCGATGCTTGTCTAGTGGGGAAAAAAAATGCTCCTTTTCTGGTTGGTTTTTTTTTTTTGGTACCCCCATGTATTCAAGGCCCTATTTGGGTTCTCATAATTCATTTCTACAAGCTAATGAAGAACTAGAAGCACTCACTCACCTAGGCCAAGAATTCTGGGTTCTGGTCAACTGACTAAAAGAGATCCAGATATGTACCCATTCCAAAGAAAGGTGACCCAGGAGAATGAGGGAATTATCTAATAATATCATCAATCGCACATGCAAGTCACATTGCTGAAGATCATTCAATAAATGGTTGTAAAAGAGCATGAACAGGGAACATCCAGAAATTTAAGCTGGATTTAGAAGAGCTTCTGAAATGAGGGATATCATTGTTAATGTCAGATGGATTGGGGCTCAGAGAATATCAGCAAGATGTTAACTTGTGATTTTTTGAGTTTACAAGGGCATTTGACTGTGTAGATCATTGACAAACTATGGATAGCATTGAAAAGAATGGGAACTCCAAAACACTTCATTATGTTCACAAAGAACCTGAACATGGATTAAGATGCAGGATTTTGAAAAGAACACAGGAATAGTGCATGGTTTGACATCGGAAAAGGTATGTATCAAGGTTATAACCTTTCACCATGCTTATTTAATCTCTATACTGAACAAATAATCTGCAGAGATCAGAAGGACACATCAGGATTGGAGGAAAGATTATTAATAAGCGGTGATATGCAGGTAACACAGCTTTGTTTGTTGAAAGTGAAGAGGGCTTGCTGATGAAAATCAAAGACTGCAACTCTAAGTACCGATTGCATCTCAATGTACCAAAATCCAAATCCTCATAACTAGACCAACAGATAACATCATGATAAACAGAGGAAAGACGGAAGTGGTCAAGGATTTCCTCTTGCTTAGATCCACAATCAATGCTCACAGAAACAGCAGTCAAGAAAAACAAACTATGGCATTGGGTAAATCTGCTGCACAAGACACTAAAGTGCTGAAAAGGAAGGATGTCACTTTGAGGACTAAGTTACCTGTGACCATGTGATTTTTAATAACATCCATGTGCAAGTGAAAGTTACCCATTGAAAAAGAAGATGGGGGGGGATAGCGAGGGAGAGGGGGAAATGAGGAGCTGATACCAAGGGCTCAAATGGAAAGGGAATGTTTTGAGAATGTTGATGGCAACAAATGTACACGTGTGATTGACACAATGGATACATGTATGGATTGTGATCAAAGTTGTACGAGCCCCCAATAAAATGATTTATAAAATAAGAAAGAAGATCGAAGAAGAATTGATGCACTTGAATTACGGTGCTGGCGAAGCATATTGAAAGTGCCATGGTCTGCCAGAAGAACCAACAGAGCTGTATTGGTAGTAGTGCAGCCGGAACGCTCCTTGGCAGAGCAGATGGCAAAGCTTCATCTCATACACTGGGACATATTAATAGGAAACCCCAGCCCCTGCAGGAGGACATCATGCTTGGCAAAGTGGAAGGGGAGCAACAAGAGAAAGACCTTTGACAATGAATTGACACAGTCGTCGCAAGAATGGGCTCAAGCAGAAGAACAATTTTGAGGATGTTTGTGATAGCCAAGTTTTGTGACAATTTTGTTGATCCACAGTTCTCAGTAGTTTGGCGATAATCCCCCCAAATGTGATCTAATATATCATAATCAACCCCGTCATGAGATCTAATATATAATGCGTTCAATTACATGATATAATAAATTCCGTGAGCACCAGCAGTTGTGGCCCTTTGATCATGTCACAATCTTAAAGCAATTGAAAAAAGAAAAGTCTCTTGAAGTGTGTGGTCTGCTCCTACTTAAGCAGCCTCTGTGAGAAGGCTTGTCACTTCTCCTTCATCTGGATTCGACCCCTTGGTTCTTTGGAATTAAGCTAAATGTCTTCCATTATTGCCCACCTATTCCAACAATCAGGAGATTACTGACCTTGGATTCATTGGACTCTGCCTCTACCAGCCTGTGCTTCATCTTCCCATTTCCTGGTTCTTCAGCCCCCAAAGTTACACGAGTCAGGAGAAGCCCTCAGGTTAACACATGACCCAGAAATTTGAACCAGATTTAACTTCCTCTACAATGGGAGTCACTTTATTGATATAAATTTATTTCTATATGTATATTTAATCATTGGTTTTCTTCTTCCAGAGAACTCAACCTACACCATGGTACAGGATGGAGCAGTGGTTTGTTCGGTTGTGCCTAGGAGAATTATGACTTGATGGCAGCAAACAACAAACAACCATGGTATTCTAAAAGTCTCACCAAATTATGTCGTAAAACCATGCAAATATTGGGGAGGACTATGTAAATAAGGTGTTTATGGCCCATCAATGGGAGCGGGCACTTACTATAGTAATACAAATAAGGTGAATGGTACTTTGTGGGGCCGGGGCCATGCAAATAAAGTACATGGAACCATAATAGAAGAGATTGGTTAGTATTTTCTTCTGCTAGGCTTAAAATGAGCCATCTTAAAGGCAAAATGGAAGCCTCTCATTAGAAGAAATGAAAACAGTGTGTATCCACTGGAGCCAGGTTGTCTGTGCCAACTTAGACCTAGAAGACAGAGAGTTTTGACAGTAGAGATGTTCCAAGATGATAAGAAGGGAGTTTCAGAAACAGAGGCAGCAGAACCAGAAGACTGGTATGAGACAGTGCAGTGGGCAAGCCGGCCCATGGAGCAAGGTGGCTGTATTGTGGATGTGCCAATCCCTAGAGAAAGAGTTGAGCACCTCTGGATAGAAGGCAGCCTGGTGGAGTGGAGTACCTCCAGGAACTTCTAAGTATATCTAAACTTGCTGACCCATAGAATAAGAGAGCTGACTGCCTTCATGCAGGCCTGGCAGTCAAAGTGATGTGCTCCTGAGGACTTACACATGGAGCTAGTAAACAAGGGAGACTGATGGCCACGGAAAGCCCTGTCTGTGGGCATGGCTAAAAGGCTGCTCTGATGAAAGAACTGTACCCTGAGTTGTTCCTGACCCTAAATTGTCACCTGTTACTTCCCTAATAGACCCCATAACTGTAAAGTCTGGAAGTTCTGTGTGCCCAATGCAAAGAATTATCAAACACAGACGAGAAATAGAAAGTGTCATGGAACCACAGCTGGTGTTAGAATGGGTTAAAAAAAAAGTTAGAAAGAGGAGGTATGTTAGACCTCCACCTCCTAGAATATAGCTTTAGGCTGTTGCTGCTGATAATGATTCTCTTGTGAAGTCAGATGAGGAAATCCAAGACCTCTATTACTAAATTGGTAGCAGTACTAAATTAAACAGTAAGATGGTAGCATCACTAAATTAAACAATGAGATACACAGACAGGATTGCATCTCATCAAAAACAAAACTGGGAAAGTTTGAGTTTAGCTGGTAGATGGGAACTAATAGTAAATTAGGAGGCAAAAGCAAAGAATATTACAATTTCTTTGTTGAATGTATTAAAAATAATATTCTGAGCTGAGTATTGCTTTTTTACAAGAAAGCCAATAGTATTTACTTCTGCTTATGAGGTGTCCCTGCTTGCTTACTGTGTTAGGCCTGGCTGACTAGAGAATCAAATCCAGAGACACTCATATGTGTGCAAGCGAGAGCTTACATCAAAGAACAATCGTATATTGAGAAAACATCCTAGCCCAGTCCCGAACAAGTCCATAAGTCTGATACTAGCCCATAAATTCCTCTTCAGACTCACATAGCCATTCACAATGACGCTGAATGCACGAAGATCACAGGCCAATGGGAGAAAAGTCCTTTGGATTCTGTGGTGGTAGAAGCATGTCAGCGCTGGTGCGGGTCTCCACGTGGCTCCTCCAGCTCTCCGAGTCTCAACAGCAGGAGAGTGGAGCAGAGAGAGAGTGTGGCTCCCAGAGTGTGGGCCTCCTCCAGGGAGAAAGAGAGGAGTTCCCAGAATCCTCAATAAAAGACCACTCCCATATATGGAGGCTTCTTTAGGCCGTGACCTGATTGACAGCCTAGATAGACTCCAACCCTACACGACATGCAATTATGTAATTGCCACCCTTACCTTACAGTCTGGATGGCATGAGTGAGCCACTGTCCCGAGAGGCCAGCCTTCCCTTCCCAGCCTCCGTACTGCCGCACATCCCCATCCCTGATGGTGAAAGGGAGCAAGGCGCCACGAGTCAGCTTCACGAGAGAGTGCATTAGTTCCTGAATCATTTTCTGAAACACAACCAACAAACAATGCTGCTCATTGTGTACCTAACTAATGAGTATCTTCAATATGCAGAAAATCTTGTAACAACTTTAGATGCGAAAACCCTCTTGTATGGAAACATCTCAAACTTACGTTAACTTACCTTAAAATCACTTTGTCTTTGTCTTGCAGTCCTTGATCTTTCCATCTGCCCTGACTTCTCAGCAGTCTTAAAACAAGACAAAACAGAAACATATTGGTTGTCTTTCAGAAATAACGTAGGAAACTAAGAAATGCTGTAAGGGTTGTATAGAAAAAGAGCACGGAGTACACTGATAACTAAATTCGCTAGGTTGACCAACCAATCTAATTGGTTAATTATAAAGTAAATTTCCAAAAATAAGTTATCTATCTTTCTAAAATTAAAAACTATTTTTTCATAAATAGACCTCTTGCTGCTAAACTAAGTATTAGGTTAAAATCACCGTTTTCTTAATTTTATTAGATGTTTTGTCAACAATTTCATGTGGTTCGCCCCAATGAATTCTGTATTTTTGAAAGCATTCTTAACATCAATTCTCATTTGCTAGTATAGAAATAAGAGAGATCATCTCTCCAAGACCGAACCATATAGCAATTGCAACTATCCATATATATGTGTGTGTGTGTGTGTGTGTGTGTGCGTGTTGTTGTTGCTGTTTTAATTATAAATCAGTGCTCTTCCTTCAGGGATTTTATGAGAGAATCCTAGAACTCTAGAATGCATTTTTTCCTCTGTTCCCCGATCTTCCTGTGAATTTCCCTTTCTTCTTCAAGTAAAGTGTGGATGATTACTTTACAATAAATTAAAGGGAAGTCTCTTGGATTTCAGTTAACTTATTACCAACTAAATTCAAAATGCTCTAGCACAGTGCTTCTCAACCTTCCTAATGCCGTGACCCCTTAAAACAATTCCTCTTGTGTGGTGATCCCCCCACCATAAAATTATCTTCATAACTGTAATTTTGCTACTGTTATGAATCAGACGACCCCAGTGAAAGGGTCACTCAACCCCCTAAAGATAAATAAAACTTATTTCAACAAGAAGTTATCCATCTCAAGTCCTTAACTCTACTTCCCATAAGTAAACCTCTATTGCTGTGCTATTAGGTTGAAACCACCCTTGTGGTAAGTGCCTTAAGCACGGGAGCGGCGCAGTTGGACCTCTAAAGCTGCATGCAGACAGACGGACGAGGTGTGCAGGCAGCCAGGGTCACAGCGACTGCGCCACCAGCTGCGCATGGGGCCGGCTAAACACCCTAATTCCCTTCACGGACTTGGAGCGGCCCCGCAGGCGGCACACTTACATTGTCTTTTCCAGCATGGTGCTCTCAGTCACCATGGCACCCGTGGCGGTAGCAAGGCTTAAATGTTGAAAAGCCAGTGGGTGCCCGTTTCATGAGATCTGAAGAAGCTATTCTTGACCTGTTGGGCTTCTTGGGTCTTAGTTTTGAAATGGTCTCTTTTCTCTCTGTACCCTCTCACTAACTCATTTCCATGGCTAATGCCTTCCAAATTTTTCTCTTCAGCCCAAATCTCTCCATTGAAATGCAGTTTTGACTCCTAAATTGCCTATTGAATCTCTTTTTGAAATGTAAAAATGAAATTTATTCTCTGACAAGGCCAACACAGAATGTTACCTCAACAACTTTTATGCAGTTTAACAAACAAATAGCACTCAGATATCCTTTTGTTAAGTAATCCTTTGTATAAATATAAAAGCCTCAGGTCCATGATAATGTTTCCTTTTTAAAAATCATACTTTTATTTCTTTACAGCTTTGTATGTAAAGGTAATTATAAATTTCAAATTTTTAGTGTTCTGTGTGATTTGATCTACCTGTACAGAAAGAATACGGTAAAAACAAGTTTATATCTGGATTTAGTAATTTATATCTGACATTTGTGTGTGCTCTTGCAAAGAGTACATAGGGTTTTTCTGCACCAATCAAAAAGATGATAGAATATTTTTAGTATTAGATGTTTTTAACAATTTTATAGGGGGCTCGTACAATTCTTATCGCAATCCATACATACATCCATTGTGTCAAGAACATATGCACATTTGTTGCCATCATCATTCTCAAAACATTTGCCTTCTACTTCAGCCCTTAATATCTGCTGCTCATTTCCCCCTCCCTCCCTACTCCCCCTCACCTCATAAACCCTTCATCATTCATAAATTATTATTATTTTGTCATATATTATCCTGTCTGACGTCTCCCCCTCCTTCTTCTCTGCTGTCCATCCCCCAGGGAGGAGTCTATACGTAGATTCTTGTAATCAGTTCCCCCTTTCTACCCCACATTCTCTCCACCCTCCAGGCATCGTCACTCTCATCACTGGTTCTGGAGGAGTCATCTGTCCTGGATTCCCTATGTTTCCAGTTGCTATCTGTACCAATGTACATCCTCTGGTCTAGCCAGATTTGTAAGGTAGAATTGGGATCATGATAGTGGGGGGGGGGCATTTAAGAACTAGAGGAAAGTTATGTTTCATCATTGCTACCCTGCACCCTGACTGGTACATCTCCTCCCCACAACCCTTCAGTAAGGGGTAGAATTAAACTTTCTTAAAATTATTACTTGAACCCCTGGAAATACTTTCAAATTTTGATTTCTAAATACAATAGGCATCCTGTTATATCTACTCATATTTCAACTTTAAGCTTCAATAGTTTTAAACCATTGAATAATATCCGATTCAACCTAATGATATCTCCACAAAATCTGTGGAAGTCCTCTCTGCATGGTTAATGTCAAAATTCCTAGCACACCATCTTCAAATGCTAGTCAAAGATAGCCTAGAGATATGTTTTAGTGGGATTTCCTGCAGGCTGTACGACTGCGAGGAGCCCTGGTGGTGTAGTGACTACGTGTAGAGTTGCAATCTGCATGGTCGGCAGTTCAAAACCACCAGCAGTTCTGAGGGAGAGTCTAAGCTTTCTAGTCCTGTAAACAGTTACAGTCTCGGAAATCCACAGGGAGGTCACTAGGAGTCAGTACTGACCATTATTAAATTATTTTAAGGAAAATTTTACTTGCTGTGACATCAACAATATTGTTCAATGTTTTGCCCATCACTCCTATAATATTGCACCTTGAAGCTTGACGTGTGTATTCAGTCCTTTCAGCTTGAGAAATGCTTAGGGTTATTCTTTCTTTGGGTTTTCTAATGACAGGCCTGTGCATCATTTACTATATATACTATTTCACTTTGCCTTCTAGCGTTGCCCTTGAAATCTCATGTGCAGCTCTTTTACTTAATCATTTCTTCCATTCACTTCACTATTCACCATGAAAAAGTACATCTCAGAGACTCTTTTGATATCCCAAAAAGGCTTTCTTTTGTGTTTTTTGAACGACTTTTTGCTTTCTTCTGATTGAAGTCTTTGGTGTCATCTCAGAACATGTCTGGTCTTCAGCAAAATTAGTGTTCAGTGTGGAAAACCTATCTGCTCCTGAGATAATCTCTATGAAGGATACAGCCGGTCACCCTTTGGCTTTAGTGGATTTGTTTTCGTTTTTTTCAGATTCAACTTGTCTTTTTCTGGCCAATATTGAGCTTCTCCATCGTCTCGTTCCACAGATATAGTCAATTCAACTCCCGTACATTTCACCTGTGAGATCTATGTATATAATCACGGTTTGTGTTATTGGTAAAAAGTAATTTGCAATAAAAAAGTCATTATACTTGCAAGATTCTATCACGTGATCTTCAGCATCACTTCTACCCTGAAGATTTCACCTTCCAGGTCCTGATCCTTCTTCTTCCAATTTTCACGTCCCCATCATCAATAGTTATAAATGGATCTTGATTGCATGTTTGGTCAATTTCAGACCGCAGAAGTTGATTAAAAATCCTTAACTTTAATCAAGCAGAAAGCCAAACATCTTTAATCAAGCAGAAAGCCCTGTCTCCCTGTTTGTTGCTGGTGGGTTTGAACTGCTGATCCCGTGCTTAGCCGCTCAATGCATAATCCATTACACTTTGTGGGCTTCTCGGAGATAGTCTAGTGAAAAGAGCCAATGGATGGGTCAAGAGCCAAGATCATAGCAAGAGTGTTCTGAGATACTTAGAGCACTTTGCTGACTTCCGGAGGGCCAAACAACCGTACCTGCTTATTTTGAGAGAGTTGAGAATGTCAGCCAAAGTTTTAGCACAAAAATGCCCAAGAAATAAGTGGTTAGAAAACACTGCTACCAAAATTAGTGCTTAGTTTTACCAGGGCAGTTTGGCCCACTAGGTAATCAAAAATTGTAGACAGAGTAATTTTTCAAATGATAAGTATTTGTTTCTAAAGACATGAGAACTAGAAGGAATGAGAAAGTACTTGTAAGGTATGCCCACTATAATTTGTAATTAAAAAAAATCACTGTTTAAATCTGATCAAGAGTGCCCCACATGGTGGATTAAGGTTTGTCCTATTTCTTAGGAGGAACTCTGGTGGTTCCATGATTAAGTGCTTGGCTACTTAATCAAACTGGAAGGTCAGCAGTTTAAACTCACCAACTGCTCCGTGGGGAGAGATGTGGCATTCTGCTTCTGTTAAAAAGTACAGCCTTGGAAACCTTTGGGGAAGTTCTACTTTGTACTATGGGGTCACTACGAATCGAAATCAACCAGAGGCCAATGTGTTTGGTTTGTCCTATTTTTAAAAGACAAGCCTAATTTTGCAACATAAAGTACACTACAGCTTACATACTGAGTGATGAAACTTTTCAAAATGCATATGTAGAATGTTCATAAATTATTTTGATCTTGAAAGATTTTCATTCAAAAATATGGAGCATCAAAATATACCTAAAAGTGAGATCTTAACCTTCTAGTCACTATTTCGTTAACTAAAAACCCGAATGCTTTCCTGCACACACAAACCAAAACTACTTTGTGGTGAGACCAACGGCTAGATTTCACTGTTTTGATTCACATATGTTATTTCACATGGACTTGACTAGTTTGTGGAACTGACTGTTTTCTAAACTGTTGGAAATACCATATATGCCTCAAACAGACAGTCTTAATACAACAAGCTAACTGCATACAAGAAAAATAAGAAATTTCAGATAAATTGTCCTAAGCTTTTGTATTAAGCTCAATAGCTGTTGTGAGCCACCCAGTCGATTTTGACTCATAGTGACCCCATAGGACAGTAAAACTGCCCCACAGGCCTTCCCAGGCATGGGAAGAATTGTGAGGATGGCAGCCAGCCAGGCTCTACATGGAGCTGGAGCCAACTCAGAGGCCCCTAACAACCGATCTGCACAGAGGCCCCACCAGACCTCTCCCCACGAGCCGCACCACCAGGTTTCCTTGCAGCACGGAGCTAAGGGTCAGAAGTCCCAGAACTCTTCGCACCATGAACATTTCAATTTTCATCGATAAGATTTACACATGTGACTGTCTTTTCATAATCCCCGTGGATACATGGCTTTTCAATGGATGGTAAATAATGTTAAAACTATGCCTAAGTCTGTAAAGTAATTATACTTAAAAAGTATAAACCATAAACTTCTAAAAGTAGTCATCGGTAGAGATACCACAGGTATGTATAGTCAACTCTAAACAACAATTAAAATCACTCTTTCAATGATTGTGTTCTTCATGAGTTTTGAAATAACTCATTTATTCTTCATCTGCATCCACATATTTCATTTATATATTTGCTAAGTGAGATGTAATCTGTTAGGAAGAAATATCTATTCCTTTTACAGTAAAATGCCTCAAATCAAAATCTCTGAAGGATTTTACGCTCTCTAAAGGGACTCAGAAAAAGCTAGCTCGTGTCATATGTGGTGGACCATTGGCAGGAGGGGATGAAACTGGGGATAAAGGCTCCATGTATTTATTGGTCTCCATTTCCAAAAGGACTAAGACTTTAGATGCGTTAATCCAGCTTGGCAATGTTCCGCACAACTTTCATCAGTCCAGCATTTTTTTCAAAGCTATTAAACAAATGTTCACTGCACAGTTATTATGTGCCAGGGAGATGAGATTTCAAATAGTGGAATAAATATTTGCTCTAAGAAATAATAGCCAACTCATATATCTGCCAGGCACTGTTCTAAGCACTTCATTTATATTAACTCATTTAATCCTCACAAGCAACCCTATGGAAGTAGTACACAGGACTGAGTCAAAGCTAGTAGGTGATCTACAGGGGACAGCATCAGCGTTTGGGGTAATAAGGGCTGTGGTCTCTTGGAACTAATACTGATGCACCCAGCTTTCCCCATCCTCGTGAGCAGTCTGGCTGCAGATGGAGAAGATAAGGAAAGGAAGTTGTAACGCAGTGGTGCAGCTGTCACCACATGGCAGAGGAAGAAACTCAAAGCCCATGCTCAGCCCACTGAACCACACAGCTCTCCTCAAGCCGAGATTTAAACAAATGCGGCATGGTCGTGACTTGCTGAAAGCATAGCGTGAAGCAAAGCTTTCAAGACACCTGAAAAGCTGAAGTTAAAGCACTCTTTTTTTAAGAGAGGAATAAGGCACTTTGAACAATTGAACCATTCACTTGTAAGATATGTAAACTATGCTAGTAAAACTGTTGGGGGGAGACCAGCTGAGTGCAGGGTTTGGCTGGTCTTTCAATACGTGCAATCGAATCAAGGGGAATTGGACACTCACCACATCTGTCTTAGCACACTCCCTCTCCCCCATGGTTGAAGTGCCTTTAAAATGAGTTGTGAAATCACTTGCTGAAAGATCTTTCTCTTTCTGTATAGTCATCTTTTCAACAGAAATTTTACATAACAAGTGATCCAAAATATAAGAAGCTTATGTTAGACATTATTCACTGCTATCATTTAATATGCAAATGACCACTCATACAGGAAATTAACAAAACACTGAAATTAAAGAAAAGCATATTAACAAATCATGCTTCCAAGATTAGGGACTACTGCTTTTCATGTACTAAAGAGTAATGTTAAATTAAGTAAATTTTATGGTTCAGATTAATAAGCATTGACAAGGAGCCCTGCCCTGGTAGTATAGTGGCTACGTGTTGGGCTGCAATTCACATGGTTGGCAGTTCAAAACTACCAGCAGCTCCATGGGAAAAAGCTGGGCTTTTCTACTCCTGCAAACAGTTAGTCTCGGAAACCCACAGAGGGGTGGGGGGGCACTATGAGTCAGCATTGATTTGATGGCAGTGAGAGTGAGAAATATACCAAGATCTGGGCATCTAATAGGTTGAAAAGAAAAAGAGAGTGGGCAAGTAAGAATTTAAGTAGTCAAAAAGGAAGATAAACTTTCACCGAACAACTGTTTCTCTAAGACGAGTGTTACGTGCTGTCTGTGAACAAACAGGACAGGACAAATCCTTACAGCGCGCATGTGTGTGTGACACACACACACACACACACACCAGTCGATGTAGGGGAGGGAAGGTCTGAAACCACAAATGCTGTTACAGTCGTGGGCCCCATCAACCTTTTGAGGAGGCAAGTTTCAAAGAAGCATGGATTGGTTTTTACTCTGAGGGAGGCCTCTCCATCCCCACTATCACTCAGGCCATGGAGCGCTCTCCCATGGAGACCTCACGCTAGAGCTGGACATCTGCTCTTGGCAGGACGGGAGGCTGGGGCACAGGCTCAGGTGGCACCTTAGCAGCTCTGGGACAAGTTTATCCTTTCGATTCTAGGTGCTGGGGAATCTTTCATGGAATACTTTGAATGAGATAATAAAGAGATGAGTCTGATTTCTATACGATACACAGAAAAGCCAATCATTATTTCATGTTCATACTTTCGTTGAATAAGCTACTATATGAAATGCAATTCATGAAAATGTAAAGGCTTGTGATACCTCTTGCAGGCTGATTGTAACAGGACTAGGCTTGGCGACCTTTAAATTCTTTATTTGGGGCCTTTGTATAAGCTGCAAACACAAATTCATCCATGATTTGTTCTGATTGGTAATATACTCAATTCTGCACTCTGGAAAATACGTTAATGTCTCTTTTTCTTTATATTCACAATCACATTGACTCCTCACAGCTACCTTCTCGGGTAAATGCTGTTACTATTCTCTTTTTACAGCTGAAGAAACTGAGGCACAGAGTAGATAACTTGCTCAACATCATACAGTTATTAAGAAGAGTTTCTAAGTTCTTGAAATTCATGTTAGAATTGCCTGACAATTGTTACAGAAGTTTGGCCTCTAAAGCTTTTAAAAACCACTTCAAATTAAAAAAAAAATTTTTTTTTTACAAAGACTTATTTGTGTACATACCTCACTAAAAAGACTTCCATTAACATATGATATCCAGAGCTTCCAGAAGTTAGGCAGCTGACTTAAAACAAGCTTGGTCAGTTTTTCAACAAACGCCACCCGGTGGGGAGTTTTGTATCTCCATGCTAATAGAAAACAAAACAAAAACAAACTACTGTATGAATATTGTTTTGAATCAAAGCTAAGCATACAGTTGGTTAGGCTGCTGCTTCCCTAAAAATAAAATATACAGTAAAATTAGTCAAAATGCATATGGAAATGTAAAACAGAATGCAGTGGGAGTGGCGTGAAGGGTGGGGGAGAGTAGAATAAGCAGCAGCAGCAGCAGCAGCAGCAGCAGTGGAGGCCAGATAATCCGAGGCTCCAGCCAGTCCCTTTCCTTCTCAGCGGGGCTCTGTAAGTCATTGCATTGACCACACAAAACAGTCGACTTACTATGGGGCTAATTAGGGACATTAACAATTGCTTTGGATACAGCTGTTTATTCAAGATAGCCTCTTCTCTACTATGCCCACAGGAAGCCCTCTCTCTCACCCTCAGCCTCTTGGCCAGACCTTTGTTTTATTTGGCAATATTACAAAGCTCTGTCAATAGATGCCCAAAGGGCACGCTATTCCACCATAAGTCTCAGCCTGAGGACGCACAGCTCTAGCTCTGTGGGTTAGCAAACATCCCAAACCTATTAAGAAGACTCATTTTGAAAGGGGGAACCCATCACAAGGTTGGATATATACCCCCCACCCCCAAAGAGGACAAATAACAGTAATGTGGGTGAAAGGAGGCAATGGATAGTGTAAGATACTAAATAATAACAATACATAATTGATCAAAGATTCATGAGGGTGGGAGAGGGAGGGGTAAAAAGAGGAGCTTATACCAAGGGCTCAAGTAGAAAATGTTTTGGAAATGATGACTGCAACGTATGTACAAATATGCTTGATACAATTGATGTATGGAAAAGAGCCTGCAATAAAATGACTTAATAAAAAAAGAAATAAAAAGAATACTCTTTTGGGGGAGTTGCTAAGATTATGGCAGCAGAGGCACACAAGGCAATTCACTGTACTGCAGGGACCAAGTGGTGTTCAACTTTATCTGCATGGCTTGACTTTGCTGATAACAAAATCATTTTCTTTTTCCCATTATGCTTCAGCTACTTTATGTTCAAGGACAAGTTTCAGGGTCTCTTCTGACATTCAATTCGGTCTCTATTCTCTTTCTTGTCTTTTGCATGACTTTTGATTTTCTTCATGTGTGTCCTTGATGTCTCGGCCACATAAGTCCTGTTGTGCACCAGGAGCCTGGGGGTCTTCAGCGGGACTTTTGTTTCCCTTTCCGATGCGGACAGACTGTAATCAAGCACCAGGGCAGAGAAGCTAAGAGGCAGGTGGTACCAGAAGCTGCAAAGGGTATCTCAAAGGAGAGCGCTTCCGTTTTTCACCTGGTTGTTCTAAGGACAACATGGTCATCTTCAGAAAGCCACGTCTTCAAACAGCAAAGGAAGGCAAAGGCAGAGACGGCCCTAAACCCAGAGCTAAATTTGAAGCTGATAAAAACACGTGAGAGGCCTGTTGGTGCAGTGGTTATGGGCTAGACTGCTAAAAGAAAGGTCCGCTACTAGCACCCACCAGCTGCTCGACAGGACAAAGATGTGGCAGTCTGCTTCCATAAAGATTCTAGCCTCAGAGACCACGCTGTCTTGTAGGGTTGCTATTATTGGAACTGACTTGATGGCAAAAGGCTTTTACTAACCTATTAGAATCTCAATTAAATATCCTAGAGGTGAAACTTCATAAAAATCAAATTGTCATAAAGAAACATCTTCAAGCGAAACCATGTCATGAATAACTTCTCCCACTGCAAAGGACTAAAAAATGCAAACATTAATGCTCCTTGGGTTACATAAGACTTAACACAGTTATTGTGATCACTTGGAAATGGAAAATGATACATTTCTATGTAAAAATGTTGTGTTAGTCTGGGTAGACTAGATAAATAAATTCATAAACGCACATGTGTATAATAAAGAGCTATATATAAAGTATAATTGTACATTAAGAAAACATCCCAGCCCTGTCCAGATCAAGTCCATAAGTCCAATATTAACCCATATGTCCAATACCAATCTATAAAGTCCTCTTCAGACTCATGAAACACATGCAATGATACCAAATGCAGGAAGATCACAGGGTGGGAAGTCTTGTGGATCCAGTGGCATTGTAAGCATCTCAGTGGTGGCAGGGGTCTCCATGAGGTTTCTCCAGCTCAGGGCACTAGTGTAGCTCCATGTGTCTTGTCAGCTGCAATGTCTCCCAGGGAGTATGCGTGTGTCCCACCTCCAAAGAGCTATTTCTCTCTTAGAGCCTCCAAATAAGATCGTCAAGCTGTGACCTGATTGACAGGCTAATCTCCACCCTATCTCTCGTGAGTCTCAAATTGACAACAGTTTGTGCAACTACCACAAACGCAGAGACCATTAACCACTTTCCAGTCTCTTTCCCTTTCTTTCCCTTGTGCTCGCTGTCCCTGTACTTTCCTTCTGTTTCCTATATGAACCTTCCGACATAAACCCTTCATTTCCCTCCATGCTTTTATGTGTTGCTCCTGCTGCTCTACTTCTGAGTCACAGATAAGGACACTGGAGCTCTTTTATTTAATCATTTCTTCTATTATGCTTTAGCTACTTGATGTTAAGAACAAGTTTCAGGGTCTCTTCTGACATCCTATTTGGGCTTTATTTTCTTTTTAATGACCTTTTATTGTCTTCATTTGGTACTTGATCTCTCCCAATTTATCTGGCATGTCAAATCGCTCTTGTGACAGTCTGTAAATTCAGGTATGGTCCATATTTTGTCTCTTCTAGGCTTGTTTTAATGTTCCTCAGTTTCAACCTGAATACGAGCAACTGATGGCCTGTTTCACAGTTGCCTTCTGGCCTTGTTTTGGTGAATGATATTGAACTTTCCCATCATCTCTTCCCACGGACACAGTCAATGTGATTTCTGTGTACGAGGAGTTACCACGCCCCCCCCCCCCAATAAAAACACAGTAAAAAGCTCTCTGAGCCGAGTGGAGCTTTCATAGTCTGCGTTGTTCCCATTAAGCGAGCATTGAGCAACTCTGAGTGCGGGCACCCAGTGGTGATGCCTGGGAGGGTTCTCTCTGGTTACAGTACACTTTGTCCTGAAAACAGTGTTGCTCAAATCTTGTGTTTTGTGATGGCCAACTTAAGAGAACAGCACGTGGCTGTGGAATTTTGGCTTGTACTCCAGAAAGTGCCGCAGAACTGTGGAGATGCACAGCACAGCGACAAGGACAGCGCTGCGGGGACACTCGAGTGCATGAGTGGGTTCTTGTTCCCAAAAAGGTACAAGGTCGATTAATGACAAACCTCGTTCTAGACGTCCACCAACTTCCCAAATGGACAAAAATGTCTGCTTGTAGTGCATTTGGAATTAGTTCTAACAGGTCAGACTGTTAATGAAGCTTCCTATTTAGATGTTCTGAAAAGATAGCATGACAGTGTGTGACAAAAAAGCCTGATTTATGGCAGACGGAGGACTGATTTTGCCACCATGACAATACACCTGCTCACGAAGCCATCACCGTACACCAGTTTCAGGCAATAAATAGCATTCCTCTTTTGCCCCACACACCTTCTTACCTGACTTTGCTCCGTGCATATTCTTTTTATTGCTGTGAATGCAGAGGGGCATGAAAGGACAGCGATCTGATGCCGCAGAAGAGGTGAAGAAAACAACAAGCAAGGGGCTGTCAGCTGTCCAAACAAATGAGTTTGAAAAATGTGTCCAAGAATGGAATCTCAGATTTGGCAAATGTATTAAATGTAATGGAGAGTACTTTGAAGGTGAGAAGGTTGTTTTATAATGACAATTTAAATACATAACTTTGAAAATAAAATTTTTAGGGGGGTGGGTTGTCCCTTGTATTCCTTCAGGCACTGTACACAGATGGAGAAACCATATACATTGCTGAAGATGGTATTTCCAATGAAGAAATCTTTGGTCTTGCAAAATTTTATCATGCAGTTTCATTTCTATCGTCAAGGTCATATTTTCCAACAACTGATAAATCCTCGTTTCCAACTTTTGCATTCAAATTGCTACTAATTATCAATATATCTTGACTGCATGTTTGCTTCATTTCACATTGGAAAAGTCTGTAGAATTCTTCATCATTGGTTTGAGTGATCAGTATGTACATTGGAACCCAGCTGTATTCACTGTTTTTCCTATTAGGAGTAGAGATGTTATTGTATCGTTCAGTGCATTGTATTTTAAGACAGATCTGTATTTCAAGAGAGTTTGTGGGTTGTTGTGTTTTTTTTGGATAATGAATGTAATACCATTCCTCTTGTCCAGTTGTAGATGTCCAAAATCAATGCATTTCATCTCCTTAATTCCTAGGATATTAATCCATATATGATCCATTCCATTTCTGAAGACTTCCACACTTCCTTAGATTAATACTGCTGATATTTCTCATTCCAATTGGTAACGGATATTTGTAGCTGTTTCTTCTCATTTCGAGTTGTTCTCCATCAGCAAAAAGTTCTTGAACGCTTTACTCCATCCGTGTCGTGAAGGCTGCTGCTACTTTGAGGAGGCAGCTCTTTCTCCCACCTGTTACCTTGAGTGCCTTACAACCGGATGGGCTCCTCTTCCGCACGGTTTCAAACACTATTCCACTGCCATTCATAAAGTATTCAGTAGTTAAGTTTTCATAAGTGTTCCACTGCCTCCCCCTAAGCTTAATCTGTTCCTTGTCAGGAGGCTCTGCTGGACCCTGTCCATCATGGGTGACCTTGTTGGTATTTGAAATACAGGTACTGTAGCTTCCAGCATCACAACACAAAGGCCACCAAAGACTGACTGACAGACAAGCGGGGAACAAATTGAACACTCCTCATCAATTACCTGTGGCTTCCAGTCGAGACTCCAGATTTGGTAGTAGGGTTGAGTAAGGCTACCAAATAGGGTTAGTAAAGCTCAACAGGCTCAACGAGATCAAAATTATAGGCAAACAAATTAACTACCTGCAAAATCAAGCCCGGCACTCTTTAAAGAAAGGTGGAAAAGTGCAGATTTTCAATATGCTGGAACATATCAAAAATAAATTAATCACACATGCCAAAAAGCCACAAAATGTAAAACACTTCCAGAAAACAGAATAAAAAGCAGTCAGTAGAATTTGATGAAGAAATCACATGTGATGGGATTAATAGATAAGGACATTGAAAAAACTATATGCAGTATTTAAAGAACATGAAAAAATTGAGGAAAGACATACGCCCCTCAATGCGGGATGGGTGGGGAGAGGCAGTCCCTGGGAGTGTTTGATCATGGTGAGATGTCTCGAATACATGTCATTGGAGCCCTCCCCCCCCAAAGCTAGGGGAGCAAAAGAAATCATGTCTCAAACATTTCCAAGCTGGATGAAAACCATAATCTCATCAGTCCAAAATGCTTGGGAAAAACCCTAGTTTGATAAGTATGAATTACCGAAGATGCCATAATTCATTACAATCAACCTTATGTGAAATTTTTAAATTGATCAAATCCTGTTCGCATGACAGCTGGTGATCGTAAATTAGCAACGCCAGGTGAGACCTACGAAGGGAAGAAAACGTTTCATAAAACTGCAGCAGCCTGAACTCCTGGGGCAGATCCAGTCTCTTATTTGTTGACGGGGCTCCATGTTAGACACCAGACCAGAGAAGGCAGAAATAACAGTGCTGGTCCTTCAGTGTTTACACCAGGGCGTGGTGGGCTGGATGGGAGACGGGAACAGGACAAGAAAGGAAACGGACACTTTGGAAGTCTTCCACTAAGGCAAATGATTCACTGGATTTTAGGTGTTCTTGTGATGGTCATTCATATTTATACATGAAAACTTTAAAAAAAAATTTAAAAATGAAATATTTTAAACGTTCACCACTTCAATAAATATAAGATGAACATGCCGTACTTTAAACTGTTTAAAAGTAGTGGTTCTGTGGCCCTTTAAAACAGTTCCACATGTTGTGGTGGTCCCCCCCCAACCATAAAATTATTTTCATTGCTATTTCATAACTGTAATATTGCTGTTATAAATTGGGTGACCCCTGTGAAACAGTTGTTTGACCCCCAAAGGGGTCGTGAACCACAGGCTGAAGACTGCTGCTTTAGATGCATGAACTTGAATATCAAGAAAGGTATCTATATGACCTTATTAAGATGCTTTATATATGTCATTGTGGTCATAGTGCTTATTTAACAGCTAATTTGGTGCCTGAATGTATTAGAACTAATACATCTTATATTTCATGTAGGTTTATAATCAACCAGTAAATTTCTAACTTTAAAAAGTGAGAAAATACAACATGCTGCAATTTGAGATCCATTGTTCTCAATGGTGGGGCAAGGATGGAGGTTACTAGTGAGTATATAATTAACAACCAATCCTTCTTTCCAAACGAAATTTAAACATTCACTTTGAAAGTATCTACTTCTCTGTATAGATGATGAAAATTACTTTTTGGTGAACATTTTATCTTTTTTAAAATTACATTTTATTAGGGGCTCATACAACTCTTATCACAATCCATACATATACATACATCAATTGTATAAAGCACAGCCATACATTCTTTGCCCTCATTTTCAAAGCATTTGCTCTCCACTTCAGCCCTTTGCATTAGGTCCTCTTGTTTTTCCCCTCCCTCCCCGCTCCCCCCTCCTTCATGAGCCCTTGATAATTTATAGATTGTTATTTTGTCATATCTTGCCCTATCCGGAGTCTCCCTTCCCTCCCTTCTCTGTCGTCCATCTCCCAGGGAGGAGGTCACATGTGGATCCTTTTAATCAGTTCCCCCTTTCCAACCACTCACCCTCCACTCTCCCAGCATCACCCCTCACACCCTTGGTCCTGACGTTATCGTCCACCCTGGATTCACTGTGCCTCCAGCTCTCATATGCACCAGTGTACAACCTCTGCCCTATCTAGTCCTGCAAGGTAGAATTCGGATCATGGTAGTTGGGAGGAAGCATCCAGGATCTGGGGGAAAGCTGTGTTCTTCATCGGTACTACATCGCACCCTGACTGACCCATCTCCTCTCCTAAACCCCTCTATGAGGGGATCTCCAGTGGCCGACAGATGGGCCTTGGGTCTCCACTCTGCATTTCCCTCTTCATTCACTATGGTGTGTGTGTGTGTGTGTGTGTGTGTGTGTATACACTTTTTTTTTTGCATGATGCCTTATACCTGGTCCCTTTGGCACCTTGTGATCACACAGGCTGGTGTGCTTCTTCCATGTGGGCTTTATTGCTTCTGAGCTAGATGGCCGCTTGGTGCCCGGCTATTGAAAGAGATAGTGTCTGGGGTCTTAAAGGCTTGAAGGTGAACATATTATCTTAAAGGAGCTTTCCACAGAATTTTTCATGTGGTATATTTTTAAAAATTCAAACACCAAAAAAGAAAAATTGACTTTTATTAAGAGGAATAATCACTGTACCTAATAAACTATTAAAATATCAAATGATATTTCCTTAATGTAAAATGTAATATTCATTTTAATTATTTGAATTTAATGATCAGGTCGTTACTTCGTAAGCACGAGAGACGACCATCGATGATACTTAGCATGAGTACAACCAGGGCGTGGTGTATACTTACTATCATCTCGCCCAGACTGAAAGCTGCTGCCTCTCTTGAGTGATGCCGTCTGGCCAAGGTGACCCAGTACTGAAGGGCGCCCATCATTCTCCAGCTCCAACATGGGGCTAAGTAGGCCTGGACCACCTGGAAGAGAGAGGTGATGCTCAGACACATGATGTATATTCTTACCTAGCTGATTGTATGAAGGAGCCCTGGTGGTGGTGTGGTTATGCATTGGACTGCCAATATAAAGGTCAGCAGTTCTAAACCACTCGGAAGTCCATTGGAGAATGACGGGGCTTTCTACTCCCATAGAGAGTTAAAATTTCAGAAAACCCACAAGCACAGTTCTAGCCTGTCCTATCGGGTCACTGTGAATCAGAATCCATCCAGTGGCAGCGAGTGAGTTGGCTTCACAGACAACTTCAACAAGATTATTTCGAGAGCATTCGCTCTAGTCTTTTAAATAAAGCTTTTATGTAATAAATCCTAAAGTATATGTCTAAATAGCTTTTCAAAGTCATTCCCATCATGATGGGTTTGCAGGATCCAATTGCTAACATTTGGGCTTAATGCAGCTATGTGCCAAACCCAAGAAGTGGAGCTCACTCACTTCGTGAGCGTATCTTCGGTAAATGCTGGGGAGGAGCATGGGCATAAACATAACAATCAGGAGCAGAAATTTGTTTTAAGAAAACAATTCATCGGCACTTAGAAAATCAAAATAATTCAGGCTCTCTTACTTCTTTTAATAGTGTACAAACCTCGGAGTTTTTCCTGGACACCTCAATTCCCATTTGACTTCCCAAATCCCAGGGCTCCTTTCCTTGGGATATGGGATTTGATTCCCTGCTTCCATTCCCAATGCCAGCAACCTGGTTGGGGTCCTTTTCAATTCACCCAAGTAATCCTTCAAAAGCGAACAGCTCACTACAGTCGAGAAGCCGCTTTGGTGTCCTGGATAAATCTCACACAATGCTGATTTCTTTATCCTCTTGCCAGAATCTTCTAGCAAACCCTCGGAAGAAACTCTACACCAGCGGTTTCCAATCCAAATTACCTGGGAAACAGGAAACTTTTATTTTTAATGAATCTTAAAATCTATTAGGAATAGGATCCCAGAGTTGCTAAAGAGGTAACTATAGAAGTGGCTTTAACTGGTAGACATGACTTGTCCATCTCTGAAGTACCTACAAACACAATCGTAATGGAAGATTCCAAGATCTTTAAAATAAAGAATTCAACAAACCGTTATAGCATATTCACTGGGTTTCCATTTTCCTGACTTTTGCTATCCTGTCTATCTGAAAGGCCGCATTCTTCCTTGCTCTCCGTCCATTTAAATCCTTATTCTTAAAGTCACAGCTTGAATGATAGCTATTTCATGGGGTACAAGTTCAAAGTGTTATCAATCTCCTCTCCCTTCTGAAAGCAGTTTTAATGTACATTATTTATATGGTTTTATAATTGACATTTTTTTAAATGACCTCAACTATATGTCTGTCTCCAAAGTAAGCTGTTCTCTTCTTGGGGATAAGGAATATCACGTCTCTGTATTCCCTGTATCATTGGGCTTTCTATAAATAACACTCTCAATATAAACTGAGTGACTAATACAAAATTATTTAATGAGAATTATATCCCTTATTTGATCACATTGCAGAATTTTAAAGGTTTAGGGACTCATCAACAGGTGCAAAAGATAAGGCACCTAAATAATTAAAATAATAATTTTATGACATGGAGAATGGCAGCTGCTTACTAGCATTTAATAAGTATTCATTAAGTACCTCTTATGTGCCAAGAAAAAGTATCTTAGTGGGGCAGTGTTTATGCAGTGGGCTGCTAAGCTCAAGGCCCTCAGTTCAAAACCATCAGCCACTCCATGAAAAAGATGAGGCTTTCTACTCCTATAATGTTAAACAGTCTTGAAAACTCACACGGGGCAGGTCTACTATGTCCTAGAGGGTCACTAAAATGACTCTATGGCAATAAGTTTTGCTTTCCTTTGTTTCTGACGTGCCAGGAATTGTCGACCCTCGGGACAGAGTGACGGAAAATGTCAGAGGTTTGTACAAATAAGATAATCAGAATTCTAGGACTTTCTAAGTGCTGACAAGTTGTTTTCCTAAAACGTATTTCTTCTGATTTTCTGGCGTGAGAGGCCAAAAATAAGCCAGTAAATAATAAACGTTAAAACCATAGTAACAATAACAAGTATGCTGCAGAGATTTTATGGGGTGACCTGATGTGATGTGATGGGTAACATGCCTGGGCATGAGATAGCCTCACAGAGGGGCTATCTGAAGGCGCCCCCCACCCAGGGGCCACTGGACATGTTACAGGGCACGCTGGCTGCAGTAGCTTTACAGTACCGTGTATTAAGCTTTGTGGAAAGGAAATTAAACTGTTAAAGATTGACTATGTTTAGTCACTGTACTAAATGCTTCACATTCATTCTATTTTGGGGAAAACTACCTCTAAGTAAAGATTTGTATAATTTAGTGTGCTAAAACAACAAAATAAATGTCACATGATAGCATAATAACAACTGTAAGGATACGAGATATTCATAACTATTTTTCTATAATGAGGAAGTGACATGTGGACCCTTCAATGACTTATGTGACATTTTCCTTTGAAATTTATACATCTCCCTTGCTTAATTGTAGAATTTCAGGAAAATATCGAGATGTTAAGATTATGACATACTTTAAAAAGAAATATAAAGGGGTCTAAACATAGCATCACATAAATTACATAAAATTTATATGTGCTTCAATTAAAAGTGTCACATGCTACCCTTGAGAATTTCTGGGCTATAAATTTATGATTAAGAAGAAAACATGGCCTAGCGTCCTAAAACAATACACCATGTACTAATCTTACAGCTAACAGAAATGTCACTGTAGATCCTCAGGGAAAGAGTTATCTTCCCCAAACTGACATTAATATAAATTCAATTTAAATAGCAAATTGTTTGTACAGTTTAAGTAAATCTTAAACCTTGAAACTATTAAAAGATTGGCTTTCTCTTTTAATAACAAAAACTGTACAAAGAATATGCTTTTGTTCTATTATAAACCGCATCATCAGTTTTCCATGGTACCAGGAAAGGAAAGTTTAACATGAACTAATTTCGTAAATGGTAGTCTAGCATTACCAGCAAGCACAACCCAGCAGCAGGGAGCTAGAACAGCACATACACCCTCAGGCCTCCCTGGCATCTGGAACACATTTGCAGATGTATTTTGAGAAGTGTCCGGAAGAGGGAGCCTCAGCGCTGCACAGAAAGGGCCCTACACACTAGCCGAATGGGCACTAACCTACAAAAGAGAAATCTCCCGGTTGTTTCTTTTGAGGATTCTGCTTAGGATATGAATAAAAGAAATGATTTCCAATACCAAGTTTCAGAAATTTACTGTCAATTTTTAAATCTGAGAATTCTGACGCTCCTTTTGCATGATTTAGATTGCTGTTGTGTGCCAAGTCAATACTAACTTAGGACACAGTCCCACTTCTCCATCTCACTGACGCGGGTCAACAGGGACTCACAGCAATCCCACAGGGCAAGGCAGACCTGCCCTGTGAGTTTCCGAGACGGTAAGGAATTCTTTATAGGAGGAGAAAGCCCCATCTTTCTCCCTCAGAGTGAATGGTGGTTTGGAACTGCTGACGTTGCAGTTAGCAGTCCAACATATAACCATAGCTCCTTAACCGCCCCATAGAGTTTCCTAAATTCTAACCTGTAGGGGAGCAGATCGCCAAATCGAGTCTCCTTCAGAGCAGCTGGGTGGGTTTGAACTGTTAACCTTTCAGTTGGCAGTGGGAGAGTATTTAACTACAATGAAATCCGATCTCTTGATTTGACTTGTACTCCACAGTAACCATTACAAATACAAAGTGGTTTTGAAGGGAAATAAACATTAAAAGAGCAAAGAATAAAATTAAAACATGAAAATGAAATCAGGAAAATGTTTAAGAATCAGGGATTTTTTTTTCTTGACTGTTTTGCTTTAAAATATGGTAGCAGTGGCTCTTGATGTGTTTACAAAATGCACAGCTATAAATGAGAATATAGTAAAGCCATTACGATGTTGCCTGAATCATGCTCTAAATTGACTGCAGATCTGAAATGAGGCAACACAGTATCTCTCCTCTGAAAACCTAAACTATCTGTCCTTTGAGATCCAAGACATTACACACAGGGCTCCGGCTATTCACGACAAGGCCAGCTTGCAGCGGAATCTGGTACAGGTGACGGAGACAAATTGCCCTGTGCCGTTCTCATTTGGACAGGGATTACTTTCGCCCGAGGCTCTCCTGGCTATCCGATTGGTACAAGGGTCTGCAACTGGAGAGCGCCATAAGTCAGAACCCATGATTAGTCATCCATAACAATCGAGACTCTAAACTCTCATTGTAGAATCTTTTTACCTCCTAAGTTTTCTGACTCTATAGTTAAAGTAGAAACTTTAAATCACTGCTGAGGATAAAAATGGAGAATGCACATCTTCCGCTCACTACTCAAGTGATAACTTTACCAATAAAGCAAATTATATATATATCTCTGATTGGATAGATTCACTTAGTGGGAAAAATAACCCTTCAAGGTTTTAAATTATAAAAAATTCAAACCTTTTTTCCAGACAATCAAGAGTCAATATTTTATTTTTCCTGTTAAATAAAATTTCTCTAACATATGCTAGCTGTATTCTCCAAGGAATTCTTTTGGAATCAGGAGTACTTAGGAAAAATTTAAAAAATTATAAACAAGCATAAAATTAAGAAAACCATCTTAGGAATACTGTATAAACACAGAAAAGAAGTTCTGTTTTAATAAGAGAAAAGAAGGTAGAAAATTTGTTTTCAGAAGCCAAAGAAGTTATTTACTTCAGCTCACTAATGAAATAATCCTAGTCACGTCACTAAAAGAATAAATGCTTTGTGTAGAAATAATAGAAAATTTAACACCTGGCTTTTCTTTAAGGAAAATAAACAATCAATCTTCTACAAATTGTTACTAACAAGTTGAAACGGTTGCGATTCCCCCCCACAACAGTGGGTTTTGTATCGGATTGAACAGGCTGCCGCCTTGCTAACCTGCAAGCCTGGAAGAGCTGCACAGTTCCAAAGCTTTTTCGGAACAACTGAGGACGGCGTTAGGGCAGCCACAGAAAATGCTTATTCCATGGAGAACTCCAGTAAGGCCTCCAGGAAACCTTATCACGCATCAGTCAAATCCTTGCAACTCCAGCAGGGCCAGGTTTCCTCTTCTAAATGCAAATAGCAGTCAATATTTGTTTAACAGACTGTACCGCATAAAGGGCAGAGGAGCCCTGGTGAAGAGAAGCCTGCAGACGTGGGGCCAGGTGAATGCTTTCACTATATCCCTCATCTTTCCAGGCCCAAGCAGTCCGCGTTCTCACAGTCTACAATGGATGAGGGAAGGCGGATCTGGAGCCTCCAGACTTGCACAAGGGCTGCAGACTTCCTTACCGCCCTTAAACACCTTTGAACATGCTTTCCTGTGCACAGCGGGCCCTTGTCCTGTGCGGTGGCCCGACCACCCACTGCTGCTTGTTGACGAAGCATGCAGGCCTGGAGCCTCCACAGACAGAAGCAGGGCAGAATTCCTGTCAAGCACACCACACACATGAATTTCAATGCCAAAACTGGGGGCAGAATTACAAATTCCTCCCAGCTTAGGCCTGTGTCAACAGATAAACATGCTCTTTTTGATCTTGTGATTCTCTATATATTTATAACTCTGATAAGGACATTTCCTAAATTTAAAGAGAATAATTTAAGCCAAGTGAAAGGCCAGGGGATCCTGTTATTAAAGTCATGAAAATCCCACTTCCCCTCTCAGGGAGTTAGGATTGGCCTAAGCATGTTTCGGACAACATTGCTGGTGTACATTTTAAACCATTCAAAACAATACTTGAAAAACAAATATATTTGATATGTTAAAGTACATATTGAACTTCGAGACTCATTTATTGGCTATCGTGGCTTGTTTGCACACTCATTTATTTGTAATAAGCCGGGTATGTGAATAACCAAAATTACCCATATATTAAAGTATATTTTTAGAAGTTACAGATAGGTATAAGTAAAGAAAACAGGAGTAGAATATATAAGTACTGGAATTCTTACACAAGTGACACAATACCAAATTAAAATATTGGTAATAAGCAGTATTTTAAAATTACCAATTAATGCTAACATTCAGTGTATGCTTGACATTCACTGTCAAACTATCTTTCTATGAAGGAGAGCGGATATGGTCTAGAGGTGAACTGGTTCCCAGTTACAAGAAAGATTCTTCCAGATGTACAGTAAGCCAAGTCAACAGAAAAGACCCAGCTGCTAGGATAACAAATTCAAAAGGTCCTTCTGACATGAGCCTGGCGGTCTCTGATCTAACAGTGATAGATCACTCATTGTTAGGTGAACAGAATCAAGGATGAAAATCGAGCAAACAAGTGCAGAGAACTTAATCCAGCTCGTTCTTACAATGTTCAACAGCTGTTTCGTTACAATACGGGATTCACAAATTGATGCTAGGCAATTCAGAAAGCAAATAAAATTGTCAAGGCCCCGTTAACTGACTTTTTAAAAACTGTATTTCTGTAAGTATTAATTTCTAGTCTTCATTTTTACCTGGAGGATAGAGTTGTCTTTTCATCGTAGACGAAAACATCCAGCAGACAGTCTGCAGCCATTATGCCAAAGACTGCTGACCTGCTTGCTTTCTGGTAATTAAAGCGGATATAATTCTCTACTATTTACAAATAATAGTGACAATTTCTAAAGGTTTGCACTTCAAATCTAATTCCTGCCATACAGAATACTGCTTGAGTTTTATTCTTTCCCTGAAAAAGAAAAAAAAAAGAAAAAATACTGTGCTAGAGGGAGTTTGCTGGTTACACTAATAAACTGGTATTTGCCTCTACTTTTTCCTCATGAGCCTACTTTCCTATATCCTTTCAGATTGATAATAGGTAACTAAAATCTCATTTTATCTTCGATAGCCAATTTTAAAAGTACTCGGCAGTCACGAGACACAAAGAGGCCAGTGTCCCAGTAGAGCTAGCCTCCAGGAGTGGGCCCAAACCAACTGCCTGCGGGTTAAGTGAGCTGTGTGGGAAAGCACTGAGTTCCAAGGTGGAGAGACCGAAATCAAATTAATATCCATATAAGCAGTGTCTCCTGGGGTGCCTTTCACTTTTTCTTTGTTCCTCTTTAAAGGAACCTTCCTTTTTCTGGATTGATATTATGATAACATTCAGAAGAGGAAAACATGCTTTGCATCCATAGGAAGTAGGCAACCACCGTTTCAAAAACTCCTTTCTGATAATAACTCTCAAACAAAACGCTTTTTATTAGAGACTCAACATAACAACCCACTGTCTCTTAAACTGCCACTTGAACCAGAGAAATGTTTCTACAGGCTCCTCAGGAACCTGAAGGGCTCAGACAGTCTTCTAGTTCAGGCGGCATCTAGTAGCATCCAGCAAGCGGGGCCCAGCCTGGCAGCACTGCAATACCAGAATTACATTTCTAATGCACAAGCGATGTAGACCACATACAAAGTGGTATTACTTGCATTTAAAAATTTTCAATCATATACATTGTAATGACCTAATGTAGGCACATATTTTATAAGCTTGAGTTGAAAACATGACCTTTTTATATCTTAAGCCTAAACAAACATTTTTCTTTCTTTCAGCAAGTAATTCATCTACGAATCTGCTGGACGTTTAAAACGGTTAGGAGGCAGTTGTACACAGTCTGCTCCTAACAGTTCTATAACTGACCCACGCCCACTGAGATGATTCCGCATACACGCTGCGGGTGACACGCAAGCTCTAAACTGTCGAAGAGGATTTGGGGATACACAGCAACACTGTTTCAAAGAATCTTTTGCTTATTTAAGCTATTTCCCCTATTTGCAATGTCCTAAATAAGGAGATAGCTGAAGGAAGGGGAAAACGGCTCCATGAGCAGACTGACACCTAGTCCTTCTAGTTCTTAGGTATTGCCAGCGTATATTTCAAGAGTTAAACTCCTTTTCAGAACAAAGGAAAAAAACACCTTTGAAGACCACCTTTAAAGGTCCTGGTGGAGAATGTCAGCAGGGGGTCAACCAAAGGCTTTTCCTGACAGGAAAAGCTGAAGCCACAGTCTAATTTTGGAGCTATTCCCCGGGAACTTCAAGAGACGAATGACATCCCGCACACGGTGTTTATAAAAGCGCGCTGCGGGCAACAATTCAGGGCACGGGGCTACCTGGAATAATCGGGTGACAGAAGCAAAACGGTTTGCCATTTTAGGAAGGACAAAACCCAGCACAAATGTCCACGGGTAGTTAGATTTCCAGAGGACTTTTCAAAATGTTCAAATTGGTTTTATTCCTGTTATCATCTTGCTCTGCCCTGAGACATACACGAAGTCAAACTCGGCTGTAGAGTTAGGCTACAGGAGAGGAGTCAGGATACTTGGGGACAAATGACACAGTGTTGAAGGTGCAGTGGGACCCCCTCCGTTCTGTGCCCTGGTGTTTATACTCTGAGGTGCACCACCTGGGAGTGTCCATGAAGATTCGGACAACAAAAACTGGAATCCAGAGAGAAAAAACGAAGGCTGCGCTCCTAAGAATACCAACCTCATGGCCCACCTCCACGGCCAAACGCTGCACCCACAAAAGACCCGTCCTTGGAGAACGGCCCCTTCTTGTGCAGGACTGTCTCAGAAAACCTATCACCATCTTTGCTTGTGAACTTCTCGCTGAAGACCACAAGACTAAATACAATTAACATTTTTCCCCCAAGCCATCAAGTAAAGACATTTTAAAAAATATTTATATGTTAATTAGATTTTTTAGATTCTTGCATTAAAACCAGCTTTACTTAAAAAGACACCAGAAACTCTTTTCCTGTCTGAAATATTTATATTCTCTCCATTTAAAATTTTATTTTAGTTCATGGAACTGTCTCAGCCCGTGGCCATTGTCCTGTCCAGAGGTTTATTTAAACAACTATAACTATTTCTTCAGGGTTCATGATAGTTGGAGTGCAGAACTTCTTACAATTCACAGTCCAGATTCAGGAGTCAAGTGTGCACTTTGGAAATATTCCTGAGAAGACCTGAAGATGAACAATGAAGATTTACAAGCAAGTGGCAAGGGCTAAAAGGGCAGTTTTGTCACGTTAGGGCAGTTGGTGTCAAAGTAATTTCACTAGGCCTATTAGTCACTTTTCAAATGCCAGTAATGACAGCCAGCCACCAGTGGAAAAATACCGGCAGTGCAAGGAGACCAGTCAGTGTGCCACGCAAGCAAGGGCGTCCTCCACCAGTGGGCACAGAGGACCCGGATTACAGAGCGGATACCGGAGGCTTAAGTTCAACAGAAGCACTCAGAGTATTACATCATCCTTTGTACATCAGCATGTTTGGGATTCTCCAAAATAAAATAATAAAAACAGCTTCTTACCTGAACTCAGCAAAACCTCGGAATCTTCCATCTAAAAGTCTCCTATTTGTTAGCCTTGTCTATCTCTGTTATTGATGTTAGTACTGTCACGGTTAAGGAGCCTTGGTAGCACAGTGGGTTAAGTGTTGGGGGCCGCTAACCGCCAGGTCAACAGTTCAACCCCACCCACCATCCCATGGGAGAAAGATGAGGCAGGCGGCTTCAGTAAAGACGTACAGTCTCCGAAGCCCCGAGGAGCTGTCCTGCATGTTCGTGTCAGAATCAACTGGTCAGCAGTGGGTATTCTAACTAACGATGAAAAAGGGCACAGTTTAAGCACGTCCTTCTGAATGGCAAGTGAAAATTAAATTATAATATAACGTCTATATATGGGACTAATGAGTTTAAGACATATGTAGTGTAGTGTCATGAAATTTACAGAGGAAGTTCAAAGAGCTGTGAAGTATGTTTTCACAAAACAGCTGTCCCTTTAAGTACAGCTCACTACTCCCGAGGGGCTGCATTGAATATCTAGTGATTCCTCTCCAGGTGAGGAGCCGGTTCTGGGGCATGCTCCCGCCGAGGGGTACTCACCATGGACACAGCAACTCCTGAGGGCAGCAGAGCAGCCCGACTGGTAGAGGGTGTGTTCCCATGGATGCCCCAGAAAGCGTCAGATGTTTAGTTACCAAACGCTGCCGGAATGGATATGCCAACACAACGCATCAACATGTCTGGAACTTTTCCAATCCCAAATAGTCTATAAGCTGTCTTCTAAACTGCACAATGTCCCAGATTTTCAAATAGTTCCATCGTTCAATTATATATTCAGATCGTCTCTTGTAAGCATAAGTGGAAACATTCTTTGTCAGGCCATGTGTACTGTTTACGTCTGGAGAACATCACCACATTTGAGGGGAAGAGAGTAGCATTTATCTGATAGCCCTAGATATCTAGAATACTTTCTCTCTGTGATTCTATATCTGGATAATTCATGCTCGTCATTTCGGTCTAAAACAAAAGTACCAGGACACGTCCATGGACACCACGTACCCCGCCCCCACCAAAAATAAAAACAAAACAAAATTCCCTGCCATGAAGTTGCCAACTCCTACTAACTCTCTAGGGCAGGCCAGAACCGCTCCTTTAGGTTTCTGAGAGTTGCTACGGGCGCACCGCCTTAGCATGGTCCTGTACAACTCAGCTGGCGAGTTCAACCGCTCATCTTATGGCGGCAGATCAAGGCCGAGACCCACTGTGCCGCCACGGTTCCTTCCCACTAGGTTGGATCATATGCTTTCATTTCGAAGTGCTGGTCCAATTATACTTAATTACGCGTATGATTTTAAAAAGATGTGTCCCCCCACGACACCACAGGCTCCAGGAGGTCAGAGGCTGTGCTGGCCGGGCGCCATGCAGCATGGTGATCACAGGGAGCACCACAGAGTACCAGTGCCCACACCCCCTCCCAGAGACTCTAATGGGGATGGGTCGAGGGGGGTGGGGGAGGGACAAGAATTGGCAGCTTTTAAAAACACCCATAGGATTCCACTGAGCAGTTACGGGTGGAGATGCCTAATACAGCAGGCTCGACAGTTAGTGCAGAGGGACGTGAAGGCAGTCGGCATATGTTATGTTTGCTCGTCTTTCCCCAAGACCACGGTCTATTCTAGCCAAGCGGGCTTCACAGACATTTCCTTAATTCTATTTTTCCACGCGCATTCAGAAGCGGTCGCATCCTCCAGGTAACCGTATCGCGTAACGAACGGCATTAGGAACCATTTTGATGCGGCATAAATAAGGAGATATTTGGGTTCTCCTAAACATCAAGAATTGAAAGGAACTGATTCCGAGCAGGAATTGCTCAACCCCCAGCACCCTCAACCACGGCAAGCCTGTGCTACACATGGACAATTGTGACCCCTCCATGCCCCTCATCCTGCTCCTGTCAGAAACGTCGAACGTATCATGATGCCTCATTTTATATCCTCTCCGTGGGATCTCAGGCCACTGAGGCAGCATTTACCAAAGCCACCCACAAGTGGGGCTACATCTAAAGAGCGCCGCCAGCCAGCTAACTTTTCATCTTAAAAACCCCAGTGGCCACTCCTGCCTCTGGCTTTGCTGACAGTACGCACTGTCTTGTAGTTCCCTCCGGGCCGTGATCCCTCCTGTGTCTCCTTGGCAGGTGTCCCATCTTCTACCAACCCATTCAGTGTTCCTCAGGTTTCTGTTCTAGATTTTTTATCTCCTGGAGTAAGGAAATGTCTCCATTCATAGGGGTCACAACCAAACCTCCATCTCTTTAATCCAACTACCTAGTGGATAGCTTCACTTGTGGGGTATAAAACATAACATCAACCTGTCCCCCAAGATACGAGAAGAATTCATTTTTCTCTCTTCTGCTTCCTAAGTCAATGGCCCCACTATCCTAATGCACTGCTGAGTCAGACATCTGAGCACTGTCCTGTTCCCGTCGTCCTCTTTTACCCAATCACCGAGTAGGATACGGAGTCTACTCCCGGGAGAGCTCTTGAATCCATCTCCTTCTCCGCATTTCCACCACCATCCCATGTCATGTGCCGGCAGAACCATAACAGCCTCGTGGTCACAGTTTCACTGTCTCCAGCCCTCCCTTTCGAATCCATTTACCACATGGAAGCTAGAGTGGTCCTTGAAAAGTCAGTCTCACGTGGCTTTCCCTGGTTAAAATCCTTCGATGGCTGCCCCATCAGTCTCTTGTTGAGAATGATCTCCCCACACTGGCTACCAAAGTCCTTAACCTGGCCCTAGTTCACTCGGGCCTGGACTCCCACCCCTCGGATCACTCGCTAAACACTGGACCCACAGAATTCATCACACTTCCGGTTGTTTGAAGCCTGTGTGCGTGGTTTCTCTCTCTCTCCCCTGCAATGGTCTTGAACTCTTGCCTTCCTCTTCCCTTGATGTCTGGCTAACTTAGATATTCTCCAGATCTTAAAATAGATGTTGTTTCCTGCAGATTCCAGAATAGCACCCACCTGGCCTCAAAACTCAGAACAAGATGCCTTCCTAACTCCCCCCACATCAGGCTGTTCCTTTCCAGTCGTTGATAGTCACACACTGCATTCCAGTAGCCACCTTACCTGTCTCCATCCACCATGTTCCCGGGTCTCTTGTGAGTATGGCCCTTGTGGGTGCACCCAGCAGTGTCCCTAGAACCCAACAGCGAGTGGCCAGAACATGGGATGTGGTCAATACAGTCAAATGTAGAACTGGATACACCTGCATTTTGATGTGACTGGGATGTCTTTCTTCAAATGTGCTCAGGCCCTTTTCCCTGTGGGGACTCCGCTTTCTCTGCCCGGCTGTGCGGCAGGCTACTCTCCACTCTTCCAGCCCCTACTCACACATGGCCGTCTCTGGAACACTTTCCCAAACCGGTCCTCCGACGCATTCTCCTCACTTACTCTCCTTCAAACCACTTAACACGGTTTTTATTTTGTCAGCTCAGTGTTTGATCTCTTTCCCACTACAGACTAAGCCCATGAGAGCCAGGGCCGTGTCTATGTTAGTCACCACTGTTTTACTTGACATGCTGCTTGCTATGTAGCAGAGACTCACTATATATTAAAGTAATGAAAGAATCGCCTCAAGCACTAATAACATCTCTACATCCTTGTTGCCTCCCCCCAACTCTTTATAGGTATAGAAAACTTCATTGGTGGTTTCAAACTGCTGATCTTGGGGAATGCAGTCCAATGCACAACCACTAGGCCACCATAGGCATATATGTTTCAAGAGTATCCGCTCTTCCCTGTTCTGTTGGACACTTAATACTAGAGAGTGGGAGGGGCCAGTGGGGGCACAGGTACAGAGCTCAGGTAATCATTCCCTTAATCCTTAAACTTTACCAACAATTGATAAAGTGAGAGTAAAGACTAGCATGATAAACAAAGAGAAGCTGCCTTGCCTTTTAGGTCTTTGACATAGCCTTCCTTGCAACTGTGCATGAGCTGAAGGATCCACTTGTGTTGGGCTCCAATACACTGCCAAGCAGGGTCACCAGGAGCATGAAGGTCAGACAGATACCTGAAAAAGAAGTCCAAGGACGACAGCTATATATTTTTTTTAATTGCGAAAAGAGCTAGGATATTTCAAAATCTCGAAGTGAAAAAGAAAATCTGCAATTAGTAAAGCACTTATCAATACTAGTCTGGTATTCAGTTCTCAATGAAATATATTCAGATTTCTTGCCACGTAATTAATAAATAAAAATTAACAAAAAGACAATGGTCAGCTCTTTTGGTTTGCTTTCATTTCACTTGCCAGTCTGGAATGAAATAAGGGAGCCCGTGCTGTTGAATAAATGTTGGGCTGCTAACCCCAAGATCGGCAGTTCAAACCCACCAGCCACTCTGCGGGAGAACGATGAGGCTGCCTTCTCCAGCAAAGACTTAAGCCTCAGAAACAGTAAGGGGCAGTTCGACTTTGTTCTACAAGCTATGTGTCCAATTAGTTTGATGGCAGTGGATTTGGGTGTTTTGGTTTAGTATGAAATAAAGCCACTAGATGGCAGCATGACTCTGTTTCCTACAATGGTCTAGCTGAAGGCAAAGGAAGCAAAGTTAAACCAAATCCCTGGCAACCCTGTAGCACACAGCAGAGCAAAACCCCATGGGATTTTTAAGGTTATAAATTTTCACAGGCGCTGTCTTCAGTAGAGCCGCTGGTGCAGCGACGAACCACCAAACTTCAGTCGGCAGCACAGTGTTCAACAATGGTGTGACCAGGGTTCCTTAACTGAAATCTACGATCCCTTTTATCTATATGAAGTGATCTGGTTACAAAATACTTAATCTGTAGTCTGAATATTCACGTAGGACTGTTTGAGAAAAACAGTGAGCTACAAGATATAGCATAGATGGGCATAATTCCTCATTTGAAAATCATCACTGTGCACACAAATAACTCAAACCAAATCAACAATTAAAATACACTTCCATTGAAAAAAAATTCCTGTCCAATATTTAAGATTTGGCCCTGATCCTAGAAAACTATGTAAACATAACCAGCTAAATCCAATTAAATCCATCTCAAAAGTACGTCCAGATGAATTTATTGTCTTAAAATTATTCTCAAACAATAATCTCTCCATTGTCTTGAGTTAAAGATTTTTGTCCAATAATGAATGGTTCCAAGATATGGCCACTCAGCAAAGATGAATTACTCAGGGATTTGCCCAATTCTTCCCTTCCACGTTGGTCCAATAATGAAAATATCATTACTTATAGACATTTGAATTAGTGCTAATTATAGGAAAAACAAATCCGTTTCATAATACATTAGCAACCAGGAGAGTACTGAGAAGAAATCCTTCGTAGGCCAGTCCAGGAGGCCGCCTGTCTTTGGAGGAAAGCTGGGCCTCTGATGGGCCGACTGCAGCATGGCTCAGACAGACTGCACCGGGGCATCAAGGGAAGCCATGCACGCTCCTTGTTCCCTTCCTTGAGACAGCCTGCTGCCTGCGTGCAAACAGGTAGTGTTTCCAGTTGAGAAAGTGGCGAATCAACCCGGAGGAAGAAGGTCAATTGTATTAAGAAGTCACTTAGGGTTCTGCTGCACATAGAATGGCAGCAACCTGAGAAGGAAATCAGATTAGTTAGGTTTCGCCGGACACAAGGAGCGAACAGCCGCCAGGCAGGCAATCCGAAAGCACCAACCTGTCTCTGGGAGGAGGAAGAGGCTCTCTGCTCCCATGAAGACGCCCAGCCACCCACACGACACCCACAAGACACTTCTAGCTGCTCTGCACGAAGGCCTCAGTTAGCCACAGTCAACTGGGCACGGAGGAGGTGGGGGGCTGAAGGAATCTTAAAGTTTGGAAATTCCAAGCTAATTCTTCTCATACAATGCTTTCTTCTTTTATTACCTGGGATATAGATGCGGCAAACAATACCTTTGCATCTTTCTGCGACAAAGAACATGTCATTTGGTTTGGGGTGGGGGTGGGATGGGGGTGATTTGGGGTAAGGCCTTACAAACATCTCTCCAATACTTCCGCCCCAGACTTTCATTCACACATCCCTTAGGTTGGGAATTCAGTAGTCAACTACAGTCATGTGCTCTATATTTGAAAAGCTACCCCTTGTTCATTTTTAAAGTACTAAGTTTAAAGGCGATCATCTACTACAAGGACTCTCTTCCTCATGCACTGCAGCCAGAAAAAAGGGTATGAGACTTCTGGTTTAGTAAAGTGTACGTCTCTCTAGTGTCGTGACCATGTCCTCAAAAGTTCCACAATACTCCTTTTTATAACACCTGCTCAAATACACTGCCATCTAGTAGAGTCTGACTCAACTCGTGTGGGTTCCACCTGAGCTTTGTAAAGCTGCCAGCGGACAAACACCCTCGTCTTTCTCCCTCAGAGACCGGTGACGTTCAACCACTGGTGCGGAGGTTAGGAGCCCACGGTCTAGCCCACCATATACCACCAGGGATCCTCGATCATGGTATTAATGTGTTGATTTGATTAAATTAATAACATTAAAGTATTAATTAATTAAGAGATAGACTGATAAAGTTGTTCTTTCAGAAATTCTATAGTTTTTCAGTTCAAACGTACAACTACTTGAACAAGGTGTTATTTTGGTTATATGATAATTCAATAAGCTTTATGTTGTCTTTTAGTGTGTGGCTTAAAAATCGTTTAATTTCCAAGATCTTTGTTTAGAATGGGATACGTGTTCTTGCTATTTCATTTAAAGTTGCATATCAAGGAAAGTATGGTAAAGAATGCTAACTATGGTAAGCATAGGTTTCCTATTTCAAAATTAAAGTTCAGTCAGATTCTGACATAGTTTCTATCTCTCACTAAGGATCGGACTGTACCAATATGAAGAGGCGCTTGCAAACTTGGTTTCTTCTCAGCACATTTATTAGTAAGCTATTTGCCGATATCAATGCAAAGCAAGGAGAGTGCAAATAATGAATTTTTAGCAAACACAAGACAATATGCTGATAAATAATATTGTTTTCACGGATCCCATGCATAACTTGGGCTCTTTAGGAAAGATAACATCGATCTATTTTGGTTGGTGATAAAGCTCTTTATCTCGCCACAGATTCCAAATTCCATCAATATTTGGCCTGGTCCTGATAATATCCTATCTACTTATTAATGTCTAAATATTTAATTTTTAAAAGATAGCAGACTGCTCAATGTCTTTTGAAAGGTAGCAGTAGAAATAAAATAATGGGGAAAAAATTAGTGAATTCTTGTTGACCTTATTCTTTTCTCATTACAATAAGGGCCAAGGGCATTTGCATAGGTCAAATAAATGCTTCTATTCTGACAGCTCACTGCTATCAAGTCCATCCCCACTCACAGTGATCTGACAGGACAGAGGAGAACTGACCCCCTGGGTTTCTGGGCTATAAATGTTCACAAGAACAGAGTCTCATCTTCTTCCATGGGCAGCTGGCGAGTCAGTGGAATAGCACCGTCAGGGATCCAGCAGTGCTAGCCTATCTCTGAACGCTGTCTAGGAGGTGAATGAGCCAAACGCAGTGCATTTTAGTTACGTATTCAGGTGGTTAGTCGTGGCATGAAAAAAAGAGTACATGCAATAGTGTTATAAAGCAAATTTAATATCATAAATATAAACAATTACTAGTGAGATGATAACACAGAATAGAAAGAACAAGAATCAGAACCAGTGATGCTAACCCACTGTGTATCCTGGTCACAACAATTAGCCTCTCTGGGAATTTCTTCAGATGTAAACCAAAGCAGTTAGAGAATGACCATGTAGTTTTTTTCTAGCTTTGAATGTCTAGGACTCTACAAGCCAGGAAACTTCCCTAGATAAATATTTCCGATGGAGGCAGCGTAGAGGAAAGCTGGATAGGCTTTGAACCCAGACAAGCTCGCGTCCTGCTCCTGCCGAAGCGTGCCGAGCAAGAGAGAAAGCTGCAGGCTGTTTCAGCACGTTCCAGCCGCCTTTTTATGGCTGCTGTGGGGATCAGAGATGATGTATAGATGCTCAGAGCCCATACATTGGGCTGCTAACCTCAAGGTCAGCAGTTCAACACCACCAGCTGCTTCTCAGGAGATAGATGAGACTTTCTATTTTGGTAAATAGTTAAACAGTCTCAAAACCCAAGGAGTGATTCTACTCTGTCCTGGGATCCTACTGGATCTCTCTGAGGCATAATGGATTCGATGGTAGTGAGTCTGAATGCAGATGCGCAGTCACGGCAGCAGTGATCCTTGTCCCTGTTCTCCATGCCAGCGCACTGAAGCACTTCCTGCTTTCCTCAGCAACTCCAGAGCACTCCCTCCACCAAGACTACGGGCCTGAGGCGAGCCCCTGCCCTTCCCCAACTGCAAAGGCAGCTGGCGCTCAAGGCTGAACTCCCTCCATTCCTGAAAAGACTTGCAAAAGTCATGTAGTGCCCACAGCTATAAGCATAAATACATAGTTCATTAGACTTTTATAAGCACTAAATATTCAATAAGGTTCACTAACTGGGAAGTCATGTCATACAAAATGGGGATACTGAGTCAGCTATAATAATCTATTTTACTTACAACAAAGGTCAGACTACAATATTCCACCATAAAATAAACTTAATAGTTTTTTATTCTAAGATACAATTATATATTTTAAGTATCCAGAAGACATGATATCATTTTGTGGATGAAGAAACTATAGAAATCCATTAAGTTGCCCAGTGTGTTTATTATACTATACTGCTTTCGGCAATAGTACTGCTTTTTAGTTTTAAAATATTCCTACTTAGTGACTTTAGGTCTTTTTTGCTGATAACTAAAGATGTAAAGATCAGATCTCCTTTTCAAGCCTTCTAGAGTCTCCGCTATGGTGAGCCCTGCACACCCCTGAGAACCTGAGGACCCCTCCCCCGTGTGTATCAGTACTTCTCCTACTTCAGCTGGGTTATACCACTCCACCAGGCCCTTCCAGGATGCCACCAGGCACACACCACCATCCCGTCAAGGAGGGGGTAGCCATTGCAGAACCAAGTGACCAAGCAATGAGGGTGCTTTTACTTTCCCCATACTGTCAGAATTGTCTTACCTTAAACAACGAACATCTGCACTCACTCACTGACACTGAGTCAATGCTGACTCATAGCAGCCCTACGGACAGGGAAGAACTGCCTCTTTAGTTTCCAAAATTATAACTCTTTATGGGAGTGGAAAGTCCCATTTTCCTCCTGATAGTCTACAACTACTCCCAAATTATTTATTATGCAAAATAATCCTGGTGCCCTAGACCACACACCCCTACATTTTTGCTATTAGTTTTCACGCTTATATTTCTATTTCATCCACCAGTCTTCTGGTTTCCCCCAAATTAGCTGCCTGGCTTAGGTAATGCGTGTAGGACCAAACAGGATATGTGATTCATCAAAATATTTGTAGATGGTTTACCTTATATAACGTTTTTGGTCATGTAAGGTTGATGGTGTCTCAAGTAATTTATCCAGAAGTAATTCTCTTAAAGCTTCAATTCGTGTTTCTACTTCAGCATAATCTAGTTTAAAAGGGGAAAAATTATACAAGGTTTATGGAATCTGAACCAAAAATAAAATTATGGAACAGTAGTTGCCTTAGAAGAGTGCAGGGCTTGACTGAGAACGGCCACCAGAGAACTTTTTGAGGTGATGAAAACATTCTGCATCTTGCTCGGTGTGGGTTACATGGGTGGATGCACTAGTCGAAACCCACTGACCTGTGACTTGTTAGGTCTACATTTTTCACTGCATGTAAATTTTACCACAATACAGAAACAAAACTTGGTTTTCAGACTCCTTATGGATTTCACTTACGGACTTAAAGAAGTCCTGGGATGTTTTTCCTGGTTGATAGGGGTTTACTCTATATCATTTTCATTGAAAAATTTTCCCTTTTCTACAACTCTGGCATTAGCAGTAAATTCAAAAGTTGTTTCATTTTTGTTTTAACATAAGGTTAGGATTCTTAAACATGTCTTTCTAAAAAAGGGAAAATTGAAATGTAAATTTCCATCTCTATAAATATCAGTAATTCTTTCAAGAAAAGGGCTTTTTTTTTTTAAATAAAGTGGTGGATAGACAGTAAAAATAGGCTGGGGCTCAGCTATAATTGTGGTAGCTCCTTCCCATTACATCTCAGTATAAAAGTCTTATTTTTTGAGGTAACTGTTTTACACATTGGAAAAAACACCATGTAAACAAAAATTAAAGCACATGCAACCTTCGTTGCAAAATAAATTATCCCTTCTTTCTGAAACGAGCAAGTAGAAAATTTAGAAGTAATAAATAAATCTTACATTTCTTGAAAACTTGCACCTCTGTTTTTCCAAAGAGTGACTTGGCCTTTTCATAATCATTAATAACCACATCATAATCACCCTTTAAAATAAAGAAACATTTTAGAGACGGTCAATAAAGGACAATAGCATAATGCCATTGGTTAGGATAACAAATATCTTAACGAATCTTTAAATGTATGAGACATCTATACTGCAGGAACATAAATATGCACTCTACCTTTTGAATATTCCTTTCAATGTTCAGAGGAAGGTTGAACAGAAACTTAAATCGCTGGAGCACAGAGAGTGCATTTCTGGTGGAATCTGCCTTGTCCTTCCGACCTAAGACTTCTTGAAATAACATGTCTGCAGTATTACTTGCTCCTGTTTTAAAAGGTAAAAAAAAAAAAAAAAAAACCAACTTGGACGAAGGCTGACTTTAATCAGAAAATGTGTAACTAGGCACTGGAAAGAAAAGTGTTAGACTATTGTAGTTTTATGTTAAAACTTAATAGACATTTTTGTGCAGAGTATATTGGAGATCTTTCATAGTTTGCTAAAATACAATTTCCATTTTTGCCTGCTAAGTTTTCTCATATGCTAAGAATGGTACCCAATTAAAAACAACCATATTTACCATGCTCAAATAACTTCTCTAATGTGGACATACATAAGATTAGCTACTCTCCTCAATTTTATACCAGCTCTGGCCCCGAGGTCATTTCATTAAACCAGACAACAGCTTAACGCATACACACAACACAGTGCACTAATTTATTTCCAGATTTTCAATATTTTCATATGTGCATAAGAAAAAGAAAAGGAGAAGAGAAAAAAGGGAAAAGTATTTTTCAGAATAGTTTTAAGTAAATCCATTTTTAAAATAGAATTACTTTTTATACAGCAGGCACAGAAAATTACATAAAGCAATTTAAGATTTATTCAAACATTAAAATGTAAACTTTAAATTGAAGTTAAATTCAAACTTTAACAGACTATCAAATATTTTTAAAACCAGCTCTATTTATAGTTCCATATGAATCAAGCATTTCATATATGTTTTAGAGACGTCAAACTATATGAATCAGTATAATGAAAGAACTGCTTTATCTAAAGTAAAATTTACTGTGTCCAAAAATAGTTCAAATTTTTCACCTCGTGAATTATTTTTAATTAGCCACAAAGAAGGGCAGAAAAAGGATAAACTGTGTTTGAATGTTTGATGGCTGCTTGTAAAAAGTTTCTACATTATCTGGTCTAGTGACTATACTTTAAGCAAAGATGAAAAAATTCCGTCGGTCTCACTGGGCGGCTGCATGCCATATTCTCTAGTCAGCACTGTGGGTGGCCTGACCGTGTTAAAAGTCGTCTTTGTAAAATAATTGCTTTATCTAAATAATGTTTAAATTCCGCTGACATTTTAAAGGCTTCATATAAAAACTTTGCTTTGTCAAGATAGCTATTTTTTACCGCATTCTATTTAATGAAGAATACTGAATTTCTAGTAAAAGATCAGAAAAAAAATCTATTCCTTTCTTGCCATGAGACCACATAATGATAGGGGAATGAAAATGTGATATCTGAGTAAGATGAAAACTTTTTGTTCAGAGAACATTTCTTAAGTATTTGTTTATTATTTTGAAAGTATAATCTTCATGAATTGAAGCCTCTTATGTGAAGAGATATGTGAAAGGGCTCAAATTTTTAAAAGGTTAAGTGCCTATATGTGGGCTTTCGATGACAAGCATTTCCCCCTTTATTTGTACAAGGAAATACTTTTGGGTAAAAAGTATAAGAGTTCAAAACTAGAATTTTCTCACCTTCAGTTAATAAAAATAACAACTAAACATTTATCTCCTCTGAAAGGAATAAACACAAAAAGAAATTATACCTACAATTAAATTAAAAAATTAACATTTTACAAAAAATAATTTATATAGAAAATTATAAAATTATAATGCTGATTTATTTATGGAGATGTTTGTATTTCTAGATGGAGGATTTAAAATTATGCATACAGAGAAATTATTAAATTGTGATTTTAACTAATTGATCATTTCAACTTCCAAATTATTATTCTGCTGTGAATTTTACTGAATTCATAGTAACATGTTGGGGGTTCATAATTCTTTGATAACTGTATGATTATACCCAGTAATAAAATAAATGAGTGCAATGAGACCAAGATTTATGCGGGCAGATAAAAATCAGCAGCAGCTCACAAAATGTACTTGAAGTCTGTATCCACTCGGGCTATGAAGGAGGGGAGAAACCCACTAAGCAGGAGGGGGCTCTCCTTGAGCAAGCACTGGGGCCTGTCCCAGCAGTGCCCCACCGTGTGCCCCTCCATCCACACCTCACCCCAGAGCATGCAGGTCTGTGGTGGCTCGCAGGGATCTGAGATGACCGCACAACCACACAATGAATATAATCAGACCACAAGATCAGGGTAGCCACTACTTCAGCGTTACAGGTTTCAGAGCAAACCGTGATCTTCCATTTTGGCAGCTTTAGGTGAACCAAGACCTGAGTTTTCCCCTTCCGTCCTTACGCTGGGCTGATTTCCAGACGCCCTGACAGTGAGCACCACAGCCGCAGTCACACACACAAGTGACAACTAGGAGCAATCCTGGGCTCACAGCTGTCCGCTGCCACTGTGGTGCAGAGCCCACTACGGTAGTGACATTTTCCTGCGGTGTGAAACGGAAAGACAAGTCAAGCTAGCAGCGCACTCTAAAAACCAGAACTCGGATCTGCCAATTGAGCTCATATCCCAACTGTAAAGAGTAGCAAACGGAGAAAAGCGATTTTAATTGTGCCAGGAAGTCCCGTTGTCCAGAAAACCTTTGTTGTGCGATTCTAACCGTGTCTTATCATTTCATACAAGTTGATTTAAAGCAAACATTATGCTTTCCCTTATTGCCAAGTCAGCTTACTGGTCTAGGCACTAAACTTGAGACTGAATCACAGGAGTGGTTTTTCATCTGTGCGTTCTGTTTGATGAGCATGGGGGAGGGAAAGAGAACTTGACAGGTACACACACAAACATATACACAGACCACTAGCAATACAATCTACCCCAGGTCAGGCCAGTTGAATAGATTATGAAATAAAACAGTGAGGCACCTGGAGAATTAAGGAAACCTTGAAATGTTTACTTAAATGCAGAGCCAAACCAAGAGCACAAAGAGAGCTAATAATCGGCTGTGCCTGTCTCAGTTCGTCCTAACAGACTAGAAAATGCTCAGACTGCTACCAATAACAAACGTAATTGTATTATGTTAATAGTATCATTAGCAGTATTTAATACTTGCTGACAACATCGTTTCTGTCTCTGGAATGTGAGAACTGCACATGAAGTAGACAAAATGGGAATTCTCGGGGAGGAAAAGGGCCTGTTGTACTGGTGACTCACACAGGCTCCGGTCCCTTCCCAACTCTGAATCAGGAGCCAGGGAGGGGAGAGATGGGAGTTTGAAATCAAGCACAGTGGAGGCATTTACAGCTCGACAATGCTAAAATTGGCAGATGCTAAAATTAGGGTTCCAGTAGGGTGATTTTTTTATTTTTTATTTTTGGAATGTTGGTGGTTAAATATTTACCAACACGCCATTAGCTTAGGAAATCAACTCTTTAAAAAAAAAAACCTGACTCTAAATTTTTGGTGCTTCAAATCTTCTTTTAGCACAATACTAAGATTAAGTCTTTCATTTATTATTCTCTCAGCTAACTTCTAAGTTGGTAACTCCCAAACCTAGATCACAAATCACACCTATTAGCTTACGACTAATCCGTAAGTTTACTTTTGAAGACACATAATCATTAAAGGTAATATGTTGGTCATTTACTCTATACTTGGTTTTAGTCTAAGAGCTGTACATGTATTAATATATTTAAACTTATGTCCATTTTAAAGTGGAGGCAACTGAAACAACTGGCCTAGAATGTGGTGAGAGCTAGAAAGAGCGGTAGGATCCTCAGGAATCTCAAACTCCAAATGTCATAAATTGAATTAAGTTTTTCCTTCTCTAATCCTCTTCTCGTTCTCTGAGCCTGCACTTCCTCTTCTGATCGAAGCTAGGAATCATTGTCTACTGTGTTATTCTTACTTCACACATCAATTCAATGGCCATATAGAGCCTCCCTTCCCTCCTTAACACCTTTGTATGGGGCTTTCACTCTCTTGTCCACCTCTGCTTTGGTTAAAAGGCCTTAACCGTTTCTAGCGCCCTTCTATTTCGTAGCCCTTCTTGATTGTATTCAATCTCCCTTTTTAATCCATGCTCTACACAGCTGGCAAAATGCTCACTAAAAATTTCATAACAGCACTCCCATAGTAGAACATCCATGGCTCACAGTTGGCTTTGGGATAAAGGGGAAAACAATAGCAGCGTTACATAGAGGCAGGCTGTGAGCAGCCTCATCTCCCTTGCAGACTCACCAGTCACTTCTGCACTCTGGCAGCACTCATTGACAGCTCCTGGAACTCGGCCAGCCTGCTCTCTACCAATGGTGACTGGCTGCTCATGTTGCTGGCCCAACACCTACAACACACCTGTATCCATTTAGCCACCCACCCACCCACCCCAGCTTATTCGGGTATGCCCAGCTGGCTACTCCCTGCTCTATTATAAGGCTGCTGCTACCTTTCCCTGATGTTCTCTCCATTCCACTTGTCAGTGAGGCGCCCACATGCATGTTTGAGATGCTCAGCAAGGTAACCACGAGTAGAGAGAGCATCAGCACACCATAATCTAACCATCGACTTAATAATGGCCAGTATTTTCCACGGAACTATAAAGTCTTAGAAGACACAGAGCCTTTTTAGTTTTATATTGCTGGGATAAAATGAGCATGTGCTCAATAAATGCATTCTTCTGAATCAAATGTCCAATATTCTTTCTATTTAGTGAGGTGGTGTAGTATAGCAACGGTTGGCCTCGCTCCACGTGGTAGTGAGGGGTCACAAAAACAGCCATGCAATGTGGGAAGCAATCAGATCCATTATTAATCAATGGAAAGAATTATGATCACTCTGATTTAAAAAAATGAAATTAGAAAGAATTATTGAAAGATTAAAAACTCATGGGGATCATAAATGAATAGAAAAAAATGTTAATAGTTAAATTATTATTTATTTAGTAGCACTTGCATGTTGGGCTACTAACTGCAAGGTTCGAAGTTTGAAAGGTCCAGCCACTCTGTGGAAGAAAGATTTTCTTCTCCCGTAAAGGGTTGCAGTCTCGGAAACCCACAGAGCAGGTCTACTTTATCCTATAAGGTCACCATGGCTCAGAACTGACCTGGTGGCCGTGAATTTGAGTCCTTTTTCACCTTTTAAAACATGACAAACACTGAAAATGAAGTGTTTGAGTATTATCAGTAGTAATATTTTTAACCTATCTAGAGCATTTGCCTCTTTTCCATCATGGAGTTTGGACATATGAGTACACATGGTTTCTGTGCCTCAGCAGGTTGCCGTGCTCCTTCCTGAGCTTGGATCAGCTTCTTGTACTTTCAGTGACATGACATGTCCTCACGGGCCCTCTAACATGACAGATTTTGCCAGCATTCCTTTGTTCATCGTTCTTCATCACAACCGCTTCCCACCTTTCTGCGACTGAACTCGCCTGGCTGCTCACTCTCGTCTCCAGCACAGTGGCACGGTCACTCCCCATGGTCACCTATTTCACTTAGGGTCAGTCTGGACTTCATTCCCTAGGTTAACAGTTTTGGTTTTTTGATGTGTTTGAATTTTTTGTGCCCATTTTGATAAAATGCCATGTGGTTTAATCGCTGGGAAACAAGGAGATGGAAAATGCGGTTCCTCATTGATTATGTCTGTGTGAACTGGTACCAAACGCCAGGGCCCCATTGCTGCAGCCTCTGAAGGAAGTGGCAGGCCGACGGCTGACCCCGATGTGCATCTGCTAGTACGTCAAGAGCTGTGACCCGAGGAGCCATGTTGATATGCTGTGGTAACTGACATTTGGACCCTGCTTTCGCGGGGCTGGTGCTACTTAACTGAACTGTGAGTACAAGCTTCATGACTACTGGACCCTGCACAGGAAGACAGCCTGTGGTTTACAGTCTGCAGCCAGATTTCTCTATGGAAACCCCAGCTCTGTCCTTCACTCTTCTGGTGCTTCCGTTTTTTATCAATAAAATGGAGATGATTCCACAACTCTCAGATGGGTTATTGTAAGGACTAAATTTGCGTAAAATACATAGAATACTGCCTGAACTGTAGGAAGTACTTGATACATTTTAGCTACTGCTACCATAATTCTTCCAAAGTATATGAAGTACTTTGAACATGTTGTCCGGAGAGATCAACCCCAGGAAAGGACATTAAGTTTGGGAAAGTGGAGGGGTAGCCAAAAAGAGCAAGCTACCATGAGACTGACACAGTGGCTGCATCCATTGGAACCACCTAGTGGTTCAAGCATACAAACAGTTGTGACGATGGCGCAGGGCCGGGCAGTGTTTCTCTCTGTTGTGCATGGGGCACATGACTCAGAACCAATACAGTGGCACCTAACAACAATAACAACAACCATAATTACCATTATGAGTACTCATACTACATTGAATAGACCTGCATGGTTTAAAACAGTAGCTACGAGTCTCATGTGGCTATTAAACTTAAAGCCAAATAAAGTACAATTAAATAAAAAATAAAATTCCTCAGTAGCACTAGACATATTTTAAATTCTTAATAGCTAGCTACAATCTTATCATTGGTGAAATTCTATTGGCCTGGGCTGTTCTATGTTCCTGTGAAAGGTAAGATCATAACAAGCCGGATGTGAGAATTTGATATAAATTAATTGGCATCATTTCATTACCAGCTTCAAAACAAGAAGGGATTACCACATTCGGAGGCCAATATGAGAAGCAAATGTCACTGAAAACAGAACAGGAATTTCAAGAAAGAATTAACAACAACACCTCTGAACACAACGTGCTCTGTTTCTTATCGCCAACATGATCACAGTGCCCTAGGGAAATGTGTTTAAAGAAAGGATGCATACCTTAGTGGTACAGAACAAAACCTCTCACTGACACACCTACAGAAAGGTGCACATAAATTAGCAGATAATAATAGTGAAGGAAAAACGCATAATGATCCTCTGAGCAACTCTTCATATTCATTTAGTTATTCTCCCCCTTTCAAACGAGATCACAGTGAACAGTGTCTCTGGGAAAATGTTTCCTGAATCCAAATTTCTTTATTTCTTTCAAAGCCGATTCTATAGCTATTTGGGTTCTCATGGGTCAGTAGAGACTCTTGGAGAGTTCCAACCACGCTCTTCCAGCTTTGTGTCCCACAAGGACAGCACAGCCCTCGGAAACAGGAAGTGCTGAATCCTTGCAAAGTCTACCTAAATTAGAACACTCTCATCCTTGGGCGGTCAGTAGCAACCCTGTGTTGATAAAGAATGCTTCTGGGGAAATGAGAAATATTATAGTCTATCTTAGGAGAGATTTTTTGATGAGAAAGTCCAAAAGGAAGGGCTCATGAAGTGACACATTTTTATAAACTTCTACAGAAAGTTCGTATGACACATTTTTTACACAACCCCGGTTATGAAAGAATCTAAGTAAAACACCTTCCCTTAAATTTTTATACCTTAATCCAGAGCAAAGATTTCCTTAAACTGATGCTTAAAAACAAAAGCAATCTTAAGGTACTATTACAGCCCAACATATGAAGCAGACTGTGTTTCTAAGCCTTCGATGAGTATCTTTTTACTTTTTCCTACTAAACATTCACTTTCAATGTTCCTTCCCATTTATGTTCTTCCCTTTTATATCAGCTTGTTCTTAATGAGTCATCTTTTTAAAGTTAGTGAAATAATTCAATTTTACTTTTTATATAGATACAGTTTGGAGACTTCTCCAGTGCAAGTAGTGCACATCCTTCTAAGATTTTCGAGTTGTCTCGTTGTGCTAATATAAAATGGTTTTAATAACTATGCATTTGGCTTAAACCCAGAAGATTTCAATAACGTTGGGAACTTAGTTCTGCCAGATAAAAACAAGGCAAAATCTCAGAGCAAAAAGAAAAACAACAACTAAAAATAAGTGTGTGTGTGTGTGTGTGTGTGTGTGTGTAAATTCAGAATGAAATCCAAAATCTCAATTTGACTACAGAAGAAAGTCTCCACCAAAGTCATGCTTCTTTCCAGGTGATACGTTCTGATTAGGGGTCTGCTTATTTGTGAATAGATATTTTTACAGAGGACTTAGAAATGCCTGCCTCTGGGGCTGAATTAAGTTGGAATACTAAACTAACTTGATATCACAGTCCTGCATTCAAAGAATCATTGAACATCTGACATGAAGTTTCTTGAATTTCTTAGTTATTCTTGACAGGAAGTCCTGGGGAAATTATATGCCACACTTATGTCTAAAATCAAGGAGCTTCCCAGGGGCATTCTGGCTCCCCTTCACAAGTTCACTCTGGGCATCGCAGAGGAGATGTAGCTGTAAGCCACTGAGAGGCTCCTAAGAACTCATCGTCTGAGGGAATTCTTCCAAATGAATAGGAGAAGCAGCTCCCACTTAGGAGGAAGAATGACAGGAAAAGGATAAAAGAGGGGTAAAAGGGACCCTAAAAATCGGCACATTGTTTTCTCCGGGATAGTTTTGACAGAAGCCTGGCGGGTAGGACACACTATAAATAATCAGCTGGCTTAAGTCCATGTTGGGAAAAGGGAAGGTGTCCACACACTAGTGACATGTAGATGCTCTCACAGATGACGTATCTGCAGTAACATGGGTAGCTGCTTGGCTGAGGTCGATGACAGTCCTGGCGTCTGCTTCCGAGCTGGTCTGTCCTCCACGCTCTTTGCACCTGCTGTCTGACAGCAGCAAAGTGAACTTCCCAAGAAGGACATTGGCTTCTTTTCAAATTCTGACTGCTCGTACACAATGCAAACAGAAACAGAGCATTCACTTCCCATGCTGTTTTCCCTTTATGTTCATTAAATATTCAGAAATAAACACCAAGACGCAACTTACCAATTGGTTTTGTGAAATCAGGTCCCAGCACTACAGTAAAGCTTGTTTTAAAGGCTGTAAATAGTTTGGGGCAGTCAGGTACAACTTACTGTTCAGAACATTCTCCAGTTTCTGCGTCATGGACCCTTCTACTTTTTCCGTTCCATCCGCTTCCAGTTTTTGATGGATAGCTAGAAGGAGGAGAAAAAAATTCTGTTAAAATGTAGGTCGTTTTAATGAGTAAGATTATATGAAAGTGACATTTTTAAACAGCTTGACAAACGATCATATTATTTTCACTACTGGAAAGGAGCACCGCAAACATGCGATACTTTGTAAACTAAGCAACAGACACTGGTCTGAGTTACTCATAGTTTTACACTATTAAAATAGTTCATAATATACATATGCAATCATCTGATCGTTGAGGTTAAGTGGTCAAAGCAGTTGAATTAACAGGGAAGGGCAGGAAAAAAGGGAAGGAAGGAGGCAGGGAGGGAAGGAAAAAGAAAATTAAGACTGAAGTCATGCTGGGTCTCATTTGTAAGATCTTTGACATTTGCCCTGAGGGGAAAAATCAGTCTTATTCCTCAGCTTTATCATTTGAAAAACAGAAACACTACTATCCAACATTTACCAACCTCAAAACGTTTCACTTTAGTCTTGAGATATTACATGGCTAGTAGAATTAAAAGAACACATAATTTTAATGTCCTAGACATTTTTAAAACCTTTTATAGGAAGAAGGGGAGCAAAGGGAAGCGTTCTATTCCCATAGAGAGTTACAATCTTGCAAATCCACAACAGCGCTTCTACCGTGTCTTGTAGAGTAAGAAGTAACTCAACCACAAGTGAGAGATGGGAAGAATGTATTGGTTGTCTGAAGGTTTCCAAGAAATATCTAATAGCATCAAATATGCATACATCAACTTTGTAAGGATGTGCAAAGTACACTGGAGTAATGCTATTATTGACTTATGTCTGTCCGGCTTTGATAAATATTATCAGGGAATTGTTTAACAAATTACATTTTTAAAGTGCTTTACATACTGAAGAGAGGAGCTTTTAAACAAAGCAAATTAGACTTATTTGGGGAAAGAAACTATGAAGACATTCAAACAAAGAGTCCAGCAAAATTTCAAATTCAAAATTGCTATGTAAAAAAGTCAAGGCCAGCATTAATTGAGCCATGCCCATCTGTTAAAATAAGTACAGTCTCTAAGGGACACTGCTCATCTCATAAGAAACCCATCACTAATGCATGTTCTAATAATATTTTTACTTTGCAGATTAAGTGAAATTAACTGAATTGAGCAAGGTAACCACGCCATCCAAAATTCAAACTCAAGCAGTCTGATTCCAGACAACAACAAAAATCTCATCCTAAACCACCTCTCCAGCCTGGGTAAACCATTTCAACTGTCTAATCCTCTGCATTCATATCATAAAATGAGAACAATAAACTTATTCTGTCCAGCTCCCTTAAAAACAATCGCTGCACAAATTCATAGGATGCTATCCCTTCGCGTAACCTGCCCTCGCAGAAACCCAATTATGGGATGCGCAACTCGACAGGCTTCAGAGGAGTACACTAAGAAGAACACCACTGTTTTGTGTTCGTTAGCTATCCCCTCACATGAGCAGTCCTGGGGACACAGTTGTTAAGTGTTCAGCTGTTAACCAAATGGTTGGCTGTCAAACACGCCAGCTGCTCTCCTGGAGAGCCCCAGTGGCAGGCAGTCCTCATAAAGACTACGGGTTAGGACCCTCTGTGGCAGTCCTGTTAGGTCTTACAGGGTTGCTATGAGTTGGATATGACTCTACAGCGATAAACTTCAGGATACCCGACCATTTTAAGAGAGTCTTCTGCTATAACCCATGACTTATAGCCAACGGATTTGTGATTAAGAATAAAAGGTAAGAAAGAAAGAAAAGTCTGTCTTAAGAACAAACCAAAAAAAAAAAAAAAAGCATATTTCTTTCTTAGAACTATATAATTCAAAGTCACTAAATTAGTCAGAAAATACTGGGTCAGATCCATTGCTTTATGAAGATATTCTCAAAGCCCGTAACATCTATTTCTCTGTTTCATGTAAGTAGTTTTTAATATTCATCTTGTTCTTGTCTGTTTTGTTTGTTAGAAAGGGGTAAAGTCGTTTAAAATATGGTTTGGAATCTACAATGACTGATTGCTATTCTACTGAATAAGCACTTATTAAAATGAAGAAGAAGAAAAACATTTTGGAAAAAGCAGCCACTCTATTTTAATTGTCTTTATTGATTCGAGATTAGAACATCTGGTTTGTATGATAAAAGTGACATATAATGTTTCCACATTTCAAAGCTAAACTTAATTTCAACTTAAGTAGAAAAGAACTTCCTTATCTTTACGGAAAGGAGACATATTATGTTCAGATATTATACAGCTAACCAAGAAAGAACTACATACTCTTGATAAGCAAATCTGCTTACACTATTTATTTAAATGCCGCAGTGATTTTCTGAAAATCCTGGTTGCAAAAGGACACTAAGCACACAAGCCACCTTTACAGAGTGAGTCCTGCTTGTGGTTTGTCCACAGTAATAAGGCACTCCAGCTTTAGAGTGACATGAACAGTAGCCTTGCCCAAAATGCTACTTTCTAAGTCAAAAATCAACATGAAAGGAAATCAGGCAATCACATTTTCTGATGCTGACAAAACCCATCACTGATTAGCAGGTCAAGATGAGGTGAACTTGGCTCCCCAGCTCAACTTACAGCCCTCTTTTGCTGACAAAGCAACTTCCTGCCAACCATCTCCACCACAGCAGAGCCACTGTCAAACTGTCAGCCAAACATGAGGACGAGAGACACTGGAATCTGATAAAGGCAATCCTATTTTCCAGAAAATTAAACTAAATAACCCAGTGTCTGGTTCACGTGACCTTTTATTTTCTCTGAAAACATTCTTAAACAGTATAATTCAATAAGCAACTTGGTACATGATCATAGGTTTGTTATTGTTTCTAATCTATTAAAAGCTAAGTATGTGAAGCAGTTGAATACTATAAATTTATATCTGAGAAATAAAAAAATATGTATAGACACAGCTCAAAGAAAAATCAGGATTATAACAAGATGCACACCTTATCTACTGAGTCCTTAAAATTATCTGAAAACTTGAAGACCGAATTAGCAAATTTTAATGTGGGCACTGAATTGGCAAATTTTACTTTAAAAAATCATAATACATTTCTAGGCATCAGTATCTATGCCACTATTCAAAGAGGTGTGGTGGAATCAGGTCTACGTGGACCAGGCACACAGCTAACCACACAAACCACTATGCACACAAAGATGCCAGGGCTTGGCAAACTTGCACTTTAAAAGGCCAAAAAGTACAGATTTTCGGCTCTGTGGGCCTCAGTCAGCCTCTCTTACATATTCTCCTGTTTGTTTTTATTTTTTAACTATCCTTAAAAAGCATAAAATACCATACTTAGTTCCTGGCCCACACAAAGACTAGCTGTAAACTTCCTATGGCTGATCGCCTGCTGACCTGTGAAGACGACAGTTACTAGTAGAACACATATCATATTAGATCCTCTTATGCTTTAAATTCAAAAAAGATGTTTTCCACACTTAGTTTCTATTTCTTATTTGCAGAAACCTTTGTCAGTGACCACATAATCAATCAAATATATTTAAAGTAGTTAAGGAATTGATTCTTTTCCTTCTGCAGATATATAAAAAATAATAAAATAATTGCAACTATAAATAAAAGATGAATGAGTGGAAAGGATTCCCACTTAAAAACTTGGGTTCCAGATAAGCCCATAACCTTGGAGCATACAGCAAAGTCGTGTCCATGTGCCAGGGGACAGAGCAGGAGTGCCCCAGCGAGTTCCCTACATGAGCATCTTTACAGGAGCAGGCAGGGGGCGGTGGGTCTCCTCTCCCATGGAGAGCTGCTGGGCTGAAATCTGGCCCTTTGTTTGGTAGGGAAGTGTTTAACCACTGTGCCACCGGGGCGCTTGTTTATGTACCAACAGACATCAACAAAGGACATGTGGAAACCAACAACAAATACCACTCCCACCACCTAGCTTCCTGGCTACATGACGAACATGGAAAGGAAGCCGAAGTGTGTAATGAGCAACATGTGCTACTGACTCTACTTTGGCCTCCTTACTCTGACACTCGGGATTCTAGCAAATCATAAAGAAAATCACGCATTTTTGAGGCCCTATTGTTCACTAAAGCAGGAAATGATAAAGTTGGATTTGCCACTACAGAACAAGACAATGACTTTGAGGTTTGTGGTTTGACTGTAGAGGCTGTCATTTCCACTCTCCTAACAAGAAAACAACAAAAATCAAGAATCCGAACACACGAACAGTCAACAATTCTTAGACCCATCAGAAAACTGAGGTCACAAGTAAAACTACTATCCTCCAAACAGGAGAGATAGTAAGATATAGAGAAACACAGTTAATCCGTAGTTGAAATCCAGCCATGATGAATTCCTTAGATTCAAAGAAGATTAACTTAAGAAAAACAATGTAGGGGGGAGTGGTTTGTAGGGGGCAAAAAATTGTGATTTTTTTACTCTCAGGAACCTCACCATGAGGTTTATACTGGATAATTGAAGGAAACTGGCAGGCTTCCTGCAGCAGATGGATTAGCAGAACCATTCTGAAGTGTGCCAGGGCACTCCGGTCTCCGTAATAAGGCCTGCCCACCAAGAAGACCATTCTTAACAGCGTCAACCAATGCAGGTCTTACCAAAGCCATTACCAACCTGGGGAAAGGCAAGTAGCCAATACTAGCCCTCTCTTGCCTTCCAGGAGATCTGGAGAAGGAAAACAATCAACTCCAGCCTCCTCTTACTCTTCCTGTCTCAACTAAGAGGGTTGGGAAAGCAACTTTCAAAGTCGCACTTGAAAGTATTAAAAAGCAAAGATGTCAGTTTGAAGACTATCAAGCCATCTCATTTTCAATCACTTCAGAGACACGGGAAAGCTGGACAATGAATAATCAAGACTGGAGAAGAGGGGGTGTCTCTCCATTTTATTGCTGGCCAAAGATAGTCACTATACCACAGATTGCCAGGGCAACAAATATGTGTAGGAAGAAGTACAGCCAGAAAGCGCCTCAGAAGTAAGGCTGGTAAGACCATCTCCCACACTTTGAACACGGTAACAGGAGAGATCAGCCTCTAGAGAAGGGCATCGGGCTTGGTATGAAGGCACCAAAACCCTGTATAAAGTTTTCAAGTCTTTGTAAATGTTTTCAGCAGCAAACTCATCTTTCTCCCCAAGGAGCAGCTAATGGGATGAAACGCCAGCCTTGTGATTAGTTGTCCGACACTTCTCTGGCAAGGCCCCCAGAGCTCCTATGGGCCGACTACATGATCTGGCAGTGCCACTCCTGGGGGCGTACCCAAAGGAATTGGAAGCAGAATGCAAATAGGTACTTACGTACAAGTTCATTGTAGCACTCTCTATCACAGCCCCAAAGTGAAAACAATCTACTATCTAGTACAAGATGAAAACACACATAATGAACGATTACTCAGCCACAAAGAAAAATGCAGTCTTGATATAGACTACAATATGGACACGCTTTGGAAATATCATGTTGAATGAACTAAGTTAATGAAAAAAGGGTAAATATTATATGATCCCAATTATGTGAAATAACTTAAAAAGGCAAATGTACAGAGACCATGACAGTGAACACCAGGAGCAAGAGAGAAGGGGAGTAAGTGTCCAGGAGGCACTGAGCTGTTGGCTTTCAGGATGATGACAAACTTTAGGAAAAGGCAGCAGTGACGGTCGTTCTGAATGTGTTATCTATGAGTGACGGCGCATTGTGGGGTGGTTGTCAAAAACAAGAAAAGAAGTGTTTCCACTTTAAGATTCTAATTTTTTTAAATTAAGCCATTCGTGTTTTAGAGAAAGTGTGGTAGAATTCCAAGTACTTAATTATAGCTATTTGAGCTTTTAAAAATAATTGAATTAACTATTGTTGGTCCATTTTCAGTTTTAGTAGCTAAACAATAATTTAGTGTAATTGTTTAAACATAAATTAAAAGGAGTTAATCAAAATCTATCATGCGAATTCCTAAAAATATGCTATTTCTATTTTAATACAATGTCTCCTGCACATAAAGATGACAATACAGACACTCCTGGTTAACTCTACGTTTGCATGTTGGGGATTAGAGACACGATTGCTAAAAAGGATATAACATCAACAGTTCTTTCAAAACTCAATACACATTTGGTCACATTTATAAACTTAATTACATGGATATGGTAACAAAAAATATAAAATAATTTTTCTTTGTCAATTCTAGAATTTTACCCGCTGGGATTTAATTTCGTAACTGCCCTGGAGATTAGGCATCATGGAAAGGCAAAGTAGTCTCCCATTTCACACATGTAAAAGATGGGTCAACAAAAGTCTCGCAGACAAATATCTAAAGTACCAAGCCTTCAAAGGGATTCCAGCCTAGTCTGCAACAAATATTTATGGCACATTTTAGATCTCCACTTATATAAATACAGAACTAATGTCGCACCCTGTAAATACTCTGCAAACACAGTGTCACGTTTCCATTATGGAAGTTCCCAGCAGATGCCTCAGGGTATCACCTTACCTGAGAGGGCATCTTGTGCTTCAAAAAAAGTACTAAGGCCTCCTTTCACATATGCCAGACTGCCTTCATTCTTCTTGTTAGCCTGTCTCTTCAAATGGTTCACTGCCGTTTTGAGCTGTTCAAAACTGAAATAAAATAGCAAAACTGAATGTCTGAGGCTCCTAGGACTCAGAAAAAGGGTTGAGATAAATCCATCAAGTGTGAAACACTGGGGCACCTACATCTACACTGAGAAACATACAGACTCGTAAGTAACAAGATAAAAACAAAACGCTCTCAAAACCCTTCCTGGGATGTAAACCTTTTATTTAGTACGAATGCTAAAATTTCAGCAGCTACAAACTTTTGTAGCACTCAAAAATGCGCTCACTGCCATCGAGTTAATTCTGACCCACAGTGACCCTAGAGCACAGGGTAGAACTATCTTGCGCTTTTCTGAGACTAACTTTAAGAAAGTCGAAAGCTTCATCTTTCTCTTGCAGAGTGGCTAGTGGTTTCAAACTACTGACTGCATGGTTCGCAGCCCAATTTGTAATCACTAGACCACCAGAGTTCCTCCACACAAAAATGGTAATTCAAATATATCACACTCCTTAGAAGTAAAGACATTTGCAGATAAATTATATAAATACATACACACACACACACACACATATATATATATAATTACTGAGGCCTCCTTTATATGCCAGACTGCCTTTATTCTTGTTAGGCTGTTTCTTCAAATGGTTCACTGCCATTTTGAGCTGTGCAAACTGAAATGAAATAGCAAAACTGAATGTCTGAGACTGCTAGCAATCAGAATACACACACACACATACATACATATTTATACACACCCATGCATACATATATTTAAATATGCACACACACTCTTGGAGCCCTGATGTAGTTAACTGCAGTGGGCTTTCTACTCCCATAAAACGTTACAGGCTCAGAACTCACAGGGGGGTCACTTTGAGTCATCACTGACTCGATGGCAGGGCAGCAAGTAATGGTGCTGAGGGTTAGTTGTTAGGCTAGTAAGTGAAAATTCAACGGTTCAAACCCACCAGCTGCTTGACTGCTGTCTGCTACTATCTAGATTTGCATTGCTATCAGTTGGAACTGACTATATCTCTATCTAGCCTCTCTTGATATATATTTATATACAGTAGGCTGCAAATATATGCATAAATATATGTACACAAAGTATGTTTAAATATAACTTAAGAGGATTACTTTTTACTTTTCTTTCATGTGTTGCAAATTGTTCGCAAGGTGCTGTCTTACCACTTTTCTATTCAGGATGTAACCTGACCATTTTTTTTAATCATTCTCAATTAGTAGGAATATTTTAATTTTCCTCCTCTGACAATTTTCTGCCTTTCCAGTTTTCACAGTTAAACTGTATATATATGATTTCAGGTATAGGGTTTTATCATTTACTTGATAAAATAGACAAGACTTCAAAACTCCTCTATATATGCATTTACATATTTCAGGTCCAAATTGAACATAATACTATCCTATCCATTTCAACCGCCAGCCCCTACACATTAATATTGTTGGGGTTAAGTGCAGCAGAGTCAGTTCTAACTCATAGGGACCCTACATACAACCTAACAAAATGCTGCCTGGTCCGGCACCAGCCTCACAGCCCAACTTCTTGGACCATCTGCTTAGCATACAGAGTGGACAAGCATGGCAGAAGAACATAACCCGATCACATCTTTCCTGGTTTACACCAGTACTATACCCTTCTTTGGTTTGAACAACTGCCTCTTAGCATGGGTTCCACATGCACAATTAGGGGCCATCGAATTCCCATTCTTCTGACTGTTATTCAGTTTATTATGATCACAAAAATCAAATGTCTTCACATAATCAAAAGCATAAATAAATAAAACCACAAATAAATAGATTTCTGGTATTCTCTGCTCTCAGTCAAGATCCAATTGACATTAGCAGTCATGCCTCTCAGTGAAAGTCCTCTTCTGAACAGAACTTGAATTTCTGACAGTTCTTTGATAACACACTGGGGCGACTGTTGTTCAGTTACCTTCACAACTTTAGTATTAACAATACTGTTTGATAAGTTCCACCTTCCACTGTATCACCTTTCCTCGGATTGGGCACAAATATGGATCTCTTACAGCTGGATGACCAAGTAGCTATCTTCCAAGTTTCTTGACACAGGCAAATGAGAACTTTAAGCTTTGCTTCCATTTGTTGAAACATTTTAACTGGCATTCTGTCAATTCCTGGAGATTTTTAGTCAATACCTTCATTATATTGGACTTTTTCCTTCAGTATGATCAGTTCTTCATCATATGCTATCCCCAGAAATCACTGAACACTGACCAATTATTTTTCGTACAGTGATCCTGAATTTCTTCGTATCATTTAATTTTTTGCATAGAGAATCTTAAGATTATAACTCAAAACTTAATTTCCCCCCTTTAGTTCATTCGGCTTGATAAAGACCAAGAATGTTCATCCCTTTTAGCTACCTAACTCCAGTCGGTGAATACTTCATTATAATAATTTACTTTTATCTTTTCGAGTTACCGCTTGAAAATTTTTTTCAGCTTTTAGTTTATTTCTTCCATTCAATAGCTATTGTACATCGACTGAAAATTTCAGAGTATCCTCTGACATCCACACTGGTCTTTCCTTTCCTCTTTCAATGACCTTCGGCTTTCTTTATGTGTGAGGCTGTTGATCCCCCACACTCACATGGTCTTTAGGCATTTGTGTGCAATACGTCAAATGTATTATTTATCATAAGTTCCAAACAGATTTGGCTGACCACCCCCTTTTCAGAAAAAATATTACTCAGTACCCCTTTGTAGGTTAAAAACTTTTACAGCACAATATGGGATAAAGTGTCGGTGGGCCTCCTGCATTGTGCGGGCACCAGCTTTCGATCATGTCTAGAATCAATCGGGATACACTGAGGGTTGTGCTTTGGCTCTCAAGAACCTGCAGTGTTTCCTCAGATTCAAACTGAACTTGCCTGTGAGCAAGTAATGATCTGTTCCCCAGTGGGCCCCTGGCTTTGTACGGATGAATGGTCTATTAGTTAAAATACACATACATACTACATCCTGAGCACTCCTTACCTGAATTACACCTTGCTAATTTTGTTAATATATGCTTTTAACATGAATATTATCTGTGAGTTCTGTGGGGGCATTTCAATGAATTATAAAACCCAGAGGAAAAGTAGAGTACAGTAAAAGAACATTTAAGACAGAACTCTACAGCCAAGTTCCACGACAACCTTACAGAGAAGTTCGGTAAAATGTTACTTAGGAGACAAACAGAAACATGTTAATGTGGATATATAATCTTGCTGGGTTGGTGCTTTTTGGTTTAGACTAATTTTAAGCCTGGTCTTGACAAAAGGCAAGCCAACTCATCTTCCTTTGGTCCTACGCTGGTCAGGAAAGGCGGACTGTTCTGTGTTCTATTACAATTGTTGTGTTACCACAATTCTTGAACAATACTTGCTCAATCTGTATGCTAAGCAAATAATCAGAGAAGCGAGATTATATCAAGGATGTGGCCTCAAGTTTAGAAGTTTATTAGCAACTTGCAATATGCAGATGACACACCTTGCTTGCAATTTTCTGAGGAAGACATGAAGCACTTGATGAATATCCAGGATTACTGCCCTCAGTATGGAATATAAATACAAAGATCACCACAATCCTCACAGCTGGACCAATAGGTACCATCATGATAAATGGAGGAAACATTGAAGTTGTCAAGAAGTCTGTCTTGCTTGCATCCACAAGCAACGCGCATGGAAGCAGCAGTCATGAGATCAAGAATGCATTGCATTAGGAAAATAAGCTGCGCAGGTCTCTTGAGAGTATTAAAAAGCAAGGATATTACTTTGAGGACTAAGGTGCACTTGACGCAAGCCATGGAATCTTCCATCACCTCATATGCATGAGAAAATTGGACACTGAATAACAAAGATTGAAAAAGAATTGATACATTTGAAGTGTGGTGCTGGAAAAGAATACTGACAATACCATGGACTACTGGTAAAAGGACAAACCAGTTTGTCTTGGAAGAAGTGAGATCACAGTGCTCCTTAGAGGCAAGGACAGTGAGAGTTAGTCTGACATGCTTTGGATCTATTGTCAGGAGAGGTCAGTTCCTGGAGGACACCCTGCTTGGTAAAGTGCAGGGGCAGAGGGAAAGAGGAAGGCCCTCAACGAGATGGACTGACGCAGTGGCTGCAACAATGGGCTCAGGTGGAGGAACCTAAGGTAAGAATGGTGCAGGACCATGCAGTTCTGCTGTGCACAGGGTCACCTTGAGTCATAACCCACTCGAAGGCACTGTAACAACAGCCATGAATAATCTCAGAATTGACTTAATGGCTGTGAGTTCAGTTTTTGTTTAATGTATTTTCACAAAATTCTAACTTTATAAATCGGAAAATAGATACTATGAGATGCTGACTGCCTTCTTCAGTGTCAATAACTGACTGGGCACCAAGCCCGCCCTAAGCAGGTCCTAAACAAATTATGGTAGAGTCCTATAATAAGTATTGACATGAACTAATGAACGACTGACAATCCAACATGTACTAACCTGGTGGACGAGTGGTTCTCAATGAGATACCATGCAGCTGAAAAATTCTCACTCGTAAAATCAGCACTCATTCCATGAAACAGCATTTCTAAGTCCTTCTGGGGAAATTTACTTCTGAGGAAGAAAAGAATATTTAAAGCATACTTCAATTGTCATTACTACAAAAGATACATCAGAGAATCTGGTATATCAACCATGGATGTAAATCATACTTATGCATAATAAATTAACAATAAATGTACAGTTGTTATAAATATGTATAACATATTTCACACACTGTGGCCAATTGTACATATAAGATAAAAACCTAATTAAAATAAAAAACTGCATCAATATGGATTATGAAATTTAAAGTGGGTTTAAAATATCATTACATTTCATGAAATCTTTCAAAATATGAAATAATTCCTTAACCAATAAACACAAAAACTTAAGACAGAATTTTAAAAATTAATTAAGTTTAAATATTTAAAATGCTAAAATATTTCTTGTTAAGGGCCAAATGAAAGCTATTTTAAGATATGTTTATGCCTAATAATGTGAGCTCAATCTAAATAGCATTTATACTTCTATGTTCATGTCTAAAATCACTTTAAGCAAAGCTGTGATACGTGTCATCTGCACTTACTTTATTGGCTTCATTTTAAGTAGAATTCTACTAGATCAAGTCAATTATTCATTTGCACAAATATTTATTGCTTACTACATGCCAGACTTCATGCAAAGCACCTGAGATCTGGCACTGCGAGCATACTTGGCTTGGCTGGTTCTGTGCATCCAGCATGACTGAGCCTCATCTTTGCATTGGAAGGCTAATCCATGGCAAGGCCTTCAAAGTTATTACGCAAGCTGAAACCTGCTTCCACTTCAGAGTCATTTCCTGCCACTTATCTTTTTTTAACCCAGAGCTGAAACAGTTGCTGATGGGCTGCTGATTTTGTGCAATTTCTGTTTCACACAGTATGGTCAAAGGTGGGGTAGAAGAATGACAGGAGGGAATGGAAAGTTCTTCAGGGTTAGTGGCTAGTACTATGCAAAGAGGCTTGTGCCTCTGTACTGCTAGATATTTAAAAGTTCTTCTGTCTGTGGGTATTTTCATGATCTCCCTGAAAGCCCTGTACTGATTCTTCTCAATATATGCTTGGTTGCTCCATAGTTCCTCCTTGTGCTAAATGAATCAAGGGTGAAGGCCCAGAACCTGTCCTCTCCAGTGAGGCACTCACCCACTGCCAGTGAGTCAATTCCAACTCAGAGCAACCCTATATGACAGAGCAACACTCCTTATGATTTCTAAGACGGTATGTCTTTATGGGAGTAGTCAGTGCATCAAAACTGCAGGGAATGTTTTTACGTAGTGGCCCTCAGGAATCACACTACCCTGGCTTGCGCATTGCACACACCATACCCTTCAAAGCCCAACACAACTCTCTCCAAAGAAATCTCTGCCCCAATCCTCCCTGCTTCTGCTCCCTAACAGGTAAGGGATAAAAGAGGTAAATCCAGATTGCAGTCATTTCTTCTAGGACCTCAATCAAGGCAGAGGGACAAGAGGAGAGTAAAAGGAAATAGAGGAAAGAATCAGGAGGCAAAGGACATTTATAGAGGATTAAATACAGGCATGTACACATGTCAATATGTATATGAGAGCAGAGTAAAACTATGTACTCATATGTATGTTAAGAATTAAAGTTGCAGATAGACATTGGGTCTCTACTCAAATGCTCCCTTGACATAAGAACACTTTGTTCTAACAATCCAGCATTCTGTGATGCTCATCTTCCTGACACAATTGCTGAAGACAAAATGGGTGCATAAGCAAATGTGATAAAGAAAGCTGATGGTGCCAAGCTATCGAAAGATATAGTGTCTGGGGCCTTAAATGCCTGAAGATAAACAAGCTGCCATCGAGCTGAGAAGCAACAAAGCCCACATGGAAGAAGCACACCAGCCTGTGTATCATGAGGTGTTGATGAGATCGGGTATCAGGCATCTAAGACCCAGAAAAAAAATCACACCTGATGTGAATAGGGGGGTGGGAGAGGTAATGGAGTGGATACCCTATGCCCATCTGTAGACAATTGGATATCCCCTCACAGAAGAGTGACAGGGAAGAGATGAGCATGTCAGGGTACAGTATAGCACCAATGCAACACACAACTTTCCTCTAGTTCATCTGTGCTTCCTTCCCCCCACTATTATGACCTCAATTCTACCTTACAAATCGGATTAGACCAGAGCATGCACACTGCTACAGATAAGAGCCTGTAACACAGGGAATCCAGGATACATAAACCCCTCAGGGCCAACAAGGAGAGTAGAGATACTAGCAGGATTAGGGGAGGGTGGGGGGAGAAAAGGGGAATCAATCACAAGGATCAACTAGAACCCCCTCCCAGGGGGATGAATAATGGAAAAGTGGGTGAGGGGCAATGAGGATGATGTAAGATATTAAAATAACAACCTATAACTTATCAAGGGTTCATGAGGGAGGGAGGGCTGTCAGAGGAGGGAGAGGTAAGAAATGGGGAGCTGATATATCAGGGGTTCAGTGGGAAGAGAATGCTTTGAAAATGATGATAGCATATGTGCAAATGTGCTTGACACACTTGATGAATGTATGGCTTGTGATGAGATGTAAGAGCCCTCAATAAAAATATTAAAGAAAAAGGCAACAAGCCAGTCAGGGTGCAGTGTAGCAATGATGAAACATACAACTTTCCTCAGATGATTCCTTAGTACCAGTGGTGAAAGTAGCGATACCGGAAAGGGGGAACCGATCACAAGGATCTATATATAACCTCTTCCCTGGGGGATGGACAACAGAAAAGTGGGTGAAGGGAGACATCGAACAGTACAAGATATGACAAAATGATAATTTATAAATGATCAAGGGTTCATGAGGGAGTGGGAAGTGGGGAGTGGGGAGGGCGGGGAAATTAGGAGCTGATACCAGGAGCTTAAGTGGAGAGCAAATGTTCTGAGAATGATGAGGGTAATGAATGTACAAACGTGCTATACACAATTGATGTATGTATGGATTGCGATAAGAGTTGTATGAGCCCCTAAGAAAATGATTTTTGAAAGGCAGAAAAGTCCTATGTGCTGTTATACTTCTTCACTATTATTGTTTTGCTTTTTGTTAAATAAGAAAGAAAAAAAAGTGCCATTCAAAATCTTAGTAAGAGAAGGTGTGATGAGACTTTTAAGAGTCAAAGACAGAAGATTAGTATCACCTCATGTTAGTAATTTTGAGACTAAGTGCATCCTCCAACTTTCCCTTGCCAGTTTCAAAGGTTAAAGTATCAATAATCTGAATCTTATTTGTGGGCACGTGTGTGCATGTTTTTATCAATCATAAACTTACTAGTCATTTTGACCAGACAGCTTTCCTCTGCACTTTTAGGAGTTTATTTTGGTTTGGATTCTTCATGCTGGTTCTGATACTTGACTCAGTAATAAAATCGTGTTACCTTTGGAATTTTTTCTCATTTTGTTTATTTGCACACCATGCCTCTAAGTTAGACGTTTGGGGGGGGGGGGAGTATAATGACTGAATGGAGACTTAAACTAAACTAGGCCATGCGGAGTCCTGCAAAGAAATCTAAGAAGGTTTCTGTCTGTAGCTAGAGTGCTGCCTTACGGACCATGTGGCTTTGTCTCACTCAGCAGGAGAGCACAGTCTGGATAACCAGGGAGGCCTGCCTGAGTGAGAGAGGAGGGCGTGGGGGCACACACGCCGCAGCTCACCCACCTATGATGCTTGCACAAGCATCCTTCTGCGTGGTGTCTAGCACTTGAGTTGTTCAAGAAAGTTAAATAATCTTAACATAATCAAAATATACTACCAAATTGCCAATATCAACTAAATCCTTACAAATAACAATTTTCACTAATTATTCAACTACATGAAGACCTCATCTAAAAAGGATCAATTCCGAACTCACACATTAAGAACACAACCTAGAGACAAGAAGTAAAATAGGGCTCACAGAAAGAAGCCAAGCCCTTGAAGGTAAACAAGCAGCCATCTAGCTGAGAAGCAACAAAGCCCATGGAACAAGCACATCAGCCTGTGTGATCACAAGGTGTCGAAGGGATCAGGTATCAGGCATCAAAGAAAAAAAAATAAAATCATTGTGAATGACGGGAATGCAGATTAGGGACCCAAGATCTATCTGCAGGCAACTGGACATCCCCTTCCAGAAGGGTCGCAGGGAGGAGTCGAGCCAGGCAGGGTGCAGTGTAGCAATGATGAAACACACAACATTCCTCTACTTCCTAAATGCTTCCTCCCCACCCACACACCCTCACTATCATGATCCCAATTCTACTTTACAAATCTGGCTTGACCAGAGGATGTACACTGGTACAGATAGGAACTGGAAACACAGAGAAACCAGGATAGATGATCCCTTCAGAACCAGGGCTGAGAGGGAAGATTCTGGGAGGTTGGAGGGAGGGTGTGGTGGAAAGGGAGAATGGATTACAAGGATCTACATATAACTTCCTCCCTGAGGGATGGACAACAGAAAAGTGGGTGATGGGAGACGTCGGACAATGTAAGATATGACAAAATAATAATTTATAAATTATCAAAGGTTCATGAGAGAGGGGAGAGCGGGAAGGGAGGGGGGAAATGATGAGCTTATGCCAAGGGCTTAAGTGGAGAGCAAATGTTTTTGAGGATGAGGGCAACGAATGTACAAATGTGCTTTACATAATTGATGTATGTATGGATTGTGATAAGAATTGTATGAGCCCCTAATAAAATGATTTAAAAAAAGAGAGAGATGATATGGACCCACAGGATCAAACAAAAAAAAAAAGAAAGAAAGAAGCCAAGCTGGGTTCGCTACCCTTCCCTCAAGCCCTGTAGGGTTTGCCTTTACTTGGTGGTTTCCTGTCCATCACTAAAGCAAAACTTTGAGAGGATTTATAGAGTAAGAAGTGACATCAAAATACGAAAAAAAAATTGGGGTGGGGGTTGAGATATCATTATAGGAAGCAAAGACAAAAAGTATAAAATGTAAGTACAAAACTCAACAATTCCACAGTTTATGGCACAGTGAAATGGGGAAGACTATAGAGTCTCCATAATCCTGACAGCTGAATTGTGTTCTACGTGTTTGATAGAAAAGGCTAGATTTGAATTCATATTTTTAAAAGGTTATATTCTGGACATAGATCCTATAGCAAAATGTGGTGAAGATGATTATATTGTGTCTACTATTAGAAAAAATAGCATCTGGGGACGTAAAGGACTGTCTCAAAATAAGCAGCCAGGTAAGTAAGTGAGCTGAGTCCACATGGAAGAAGCACTGCAGCCTGTGGGATCCCAGGAGGGAATAATACCAGAGCCTAAATTCTAATGACTGTGTTTGCAGAACATTAGGAATAAAAGGACAAGCCCCAAATACATCTTCCGGGTTCCTACATACATTGAGTCTCTGGTGAATCCACTGACCAGAGTTCAGGAATATAATAGCATTAATATCATACAAAGACCAGTTCAGTAGTTCAGTTTATCATTAGGTTCCCCCCCCACACTCTACTTTTTTTCTGGGCCACTCTTAATTTATTGTTTTCTCAATATTTTCTACTTTATTTTCGATTGTGTGTTTTCTGTTTCATTGAGTCAATGTGAGTACTACTGTTTTGTTTCTGTCTGTTTTTCTGTATAATGAAGTCAGAATGGGTGGATCTATGAAGACAGTAACCAGATTAATAATTACCTGGGCGCATGGAAGAGGACCCTGGGGGGCGGGGTGGGGGAAATGGGGAGTCAACAGCAATGAGTACGAGAAGGAAGAAAATGTTTCAAAGTTCTTTCTGGTGATGACTGCATAATCCTTCTGTATAGAACTGAACGACTGAATTGCATGATGCTGATTATATCTCAATAAAGGGGGCTATATTCTAAACATTATAGAGTACTGAAAGATAAAGATCGACAGCAATACCTCCCATTTTCTTCTAAACATCAAAAACTCAACTGACACCTAAACTTTAGTAAACATCTCACTTACAATGTACTAAATTGACAAATTACATAAATATACCTCAGTCTTTATCTTTTCGATTAGCTGTCTATTCCGGGCTCTCAGAGAAACCATGTTGAACACTGCCTTAGCTCTGACAATTTCTCTGTGTCCCTCCTCAAGGGACAGCTCAGAGGCATGAGCAAGAGTCTGGGGCAGTGACACGAGTTCAAGGGCCTGGCTGTGCTCCACAAGTGTCACATGGTTAGCTCTCCTCTCCTGAGCATGACTGCCTCAGGCAGAGGCAGTGGGAGGGATAGGGACAATCAGAACCTGTGAGTGCGTATCACACATATGGAAAGCCACCTACCCTATCTATCTAACAAGCTCCACGAACCTCAAACAGGAGTGACTAAAACAAAAAGGAGAAAAAAGAAAAGTCACCGACACAAACAATAATTAACCTTTCCAAAGTCAAAAACATAGGGGAAAAATGTGAGTGAAGCAAAAGACCATCTACAATGGTATAAAGCAACAAAACAGAAATCTACTTCTCAGTAACAACTACGATGACAAGGAAGTAATGGGATGTCATGTATAAAACCCTAGAAACTAAGAGTGATGTATCCATCAAGACTGTCTCTCAAATAAACTAACAAAATTAGGGCATTCCCAGATAAATAGAAAGGGAATTTGTCGGATTCCAGGCCAACTCTATACAAACAAGGGAGTCCTTAAGATAGCGAACTAATAATATTAGCTAACAGAGACTGAAACACATGATATTATCATCCAAATACCAACCCAGGTAAAGAGTTTTCTAAAATGAAAGAAAAATTTAATGTTACAGAAATGAAAATGGATACAGGGGTGTTGATCTGTAATCGATGATAACTGTCGAATTAAAAGAGGGGACAATTCATGGTGACCTTATGCACAGTTGGATAGATGCTGCCCCGCCTTGTGTCATGCCCATAATTTCAGGTTTGATCATTGGGATCGTACATTGCCTTTCTTTTACTAGTATCACTCACATACACACACTGACAGGATCGAGGATGTCGTCCCGTGCGTGTACCTTCCTACCACCACCATATACATTGAGTCATTTCAGTGGTCCTAGATCATTAGACTCCATCCACCATTCCATTTTCCCTACTGAGCTAACTCTAACCAAGAGTGATGTGGGAGGCACTAGTGCACTGGGACTGCCCTTTTGATTCCAGTGGTATGTCCTGACTCCTAAAAATTATCAGGTTGAGTGAAATCAATGAAAAAGGACAAGGAATGATTCCAAAGTGTCTTTGTGGCTGGGGTGGCGTAGAAGAGAGGTGGAAAAGTAATTACTGTTTAGAAGTTAATTGAGTTTCAGTTTATGGTGATGGGAAATTTTGGCAGTGGTTACTGGTGATAGTTGCACAATATGATCAATGTAATCTGAGTCACTGAATTGTCCATGTCAAGGATGTTAAATTGGCAAGTTTGTGTACTGTTTCACCGTTAAAAACAGTGTGATGTTTGGGAACTGATTGTGGTGATGATTGTACAACTCTCTAATATGACCAAACGAGTTAAATGCCAATAAAACTTTTTGATTCAAAAAAAAAAAAAAAGAAGGGACAAATGGGATAGTCACTATGACATGGAAAGGATGTCAAGACATATCAAGTAATAATAGATTGTTTTAAGCTTAGGAATACAAAGGTAATTCACAGAGAAACCACAAAGAAAGTAAATAAACCTATTCATCAAGATAAAGAAGTAAAAAACTCACTAAACATAAAGCTGTTGGAAATTAAGGGACACACCATACACAAAAAGTTTTCAGCAAACAACCAGGCAGAACAAAGAAAGTCTTAAGACATCAAATTCCTTATCTATCAATAATCACATAAATGAAAATAGCTTAAATGGACCAGTCAAAAGACAAAGAGTAATAATTGAACTAACTAGTCCATCAATATGTTGCCTACAGCTGAAACCAAAGTCTAAAATATATAAAGAAATCAGTCTCAGAATAAAACAAGAGTAACAATATAGAATTCTGATAAAATAAACTCTATGTTAAACTCCATAATGAGACAGAGAGGAGTATGAAATACGGATTCACCAAAAAGGCATAAGCTAATGACAGATCTCTAAAATATATAGAACAAATTCTAATAAAACTAAGAAGAGAAATAGTTCTATGAAAAATAGAGAGACTTCAAAGATAGAACAACTACAAAGAAAAATAGCAAAGATGCAGAAGATCTAAAAAACACAACCCTGGAACCAACTTGACCTTATGAGCAGATACAGAATACTAAACCCCCACGAGCAACACAATATGCATTCTTCTCCAACGCACATGCATCATTTTGTAGACCGGTTGGCTTCAAGCTACAAAATGAGCCTTGATAAATTCAGAACAACAAAAACTACACAAAACACCTCTTCTGATCACCAGCTAGAGAAGAGACACATGACAATTTCAACAAAGGGACAGAAAATAGGAGAGGGCTTGAAAAAGTGCATGGGAAATGGAATGAAGAGATCACTGCACAAACTGAAGCAGCACGGAACAGGGCTGGAGTGTGGAAGGGAGTACGCCCATGCGCATACACAGCATCAGCGACGGGTGGGCCACATAAACATCTGTACATGCTGCAAATATCACCAGGAATACAACAGAGCACACATGGTGCAAAGCCATGAAAACCTCTTAGCTATAGCCATACACCTCTCAGGATTGAGATACTAGGCTTGAAGACTAGGGACAATAGTGTAGGGGGAAAGCAGGTCTGTAAATACATTGTTTTACATCTTTGGTGAGTAGAGACAGGAGTCTTCAATGCTTCCAAGTAGCCATCTATTGGGCATGGGAAACCCAAGGTGGAAATAGGAGAGTACTGATACATTGTAAGGATTGTAACCAATGACACGGGAAAAATCTGTGTATAAACTACTACATAGGAAACTAATTTTCTCTATAAACTTTTACCTAAATTGCATTGCAATAATTTTTAAAGAATTCAAATTGGATTAAGAGCTTAAAAGTGAAAACTTAAACATAAAATTCTTAAGTGAAGACAAAGGGATGTGGCTGCAGGTCCTAGTTTTAACAATAAGTTATCAGATATAACAAAAACAAAATACATAAATGGGACCTATTTTATACATTTGATGCCTAGTGGTGCAGTGATTGTACGTTGGGCTGCCAACCACAATGTCAGCAGTTCAAAACCACTAGCTGTTCTTCAGGAGAATGACAAGGCTTTCCAGTCTCATAAAAGTTACAGTCTTGGAGTAAAAATGTGGTGAAGAAAGTTGATGGTGTCTGGCTATTAAAAGATAAAGTGTCTGGGATCTTAAAGGATTGAAGTTAAACAAGTGGCCACCTAGCAGGGAAGCAACAAGCCCACTTGGAAGAAACACATCAGCCTGTGTGATCATGAAACGTCAAAAGGACTAGTTATCAGGCATTAGAAGACTCCAAACAAATATATTGATGCAAATGATGGGAGTTGGAGAGGAGACCCAAAGCCAATCTGTAGACAATTGGACATTGCCTCACTGAAGGATCACAAGGAAGGAAAGTGTCAGCCAGGGTGCAGCACAGTATTGACAGAACACACAACCTACCTCTTGTTCTGTGGTTCTCAACCTTCCTAATGTCATGACCCTTTAATACAGTTCTTCATGTTGTGGTGACATCCCCCCCCCCATAAAATTAATTTTGTTGCTACTTCATAACTGTAATTTTGCTACTGTCATGAATCGGGCAACCCCTGAAAAGGGTCTAGTTTTAATGCCACCCCTCCCCCACTATCATGACCCCAGTTCTAGGTAGACTGGGTACACTGTAAGATATAAGAGCTACTGACACATGGAATCCAGAACAGATAAACCCTCCAGGAAGAGTAATGGGAGTAGCAATACCATGAGGGTAAGGTGAGCATGGGGGGAGATGAGGGAGAAATGGGGAATCAACTACAATGATTGACATATAACGCACCCCCAGAGGGATGAACAACAGAAATGCGGGCAAAGGGAAACAGTGGATGGTGTAAGATTTTAAAATAATAATTTCAAATATATCAGGAGTCCATGAGGGTGGGAGGGTGGGGGTGGAGGGGGGAAAAGGAGTTAATACTAATGCTCAAGGAGAAAGAAAGTACTTTGAAAATGATGATGTCAACATATGTTCAGATGTGCTTGATACGATTTATGTATAGGTTGTTATAAGAGCTGTAAGAGCCCCCAATAAAATTATTTATTATTTTTTTTAAAGTTACAGTCTTGGAAACGCACAAGGTCAGATCTACCCTGTTCTATGGGCCCGCTGAGTCAAAATTTACTCAATGGCAGTGAGTTTGGGTGTAGGTTTAATGTTGTACATTTTTCAAAATAGGTAAACACTTAAAATGAGGTGACTCTAAAAGTTCATGGAAAAGATAATAGAATTGCCCTACAAACTTATTAAAGTGCCATCCTAAAAATGTTTATTTTTTTACATTACAGCAAAAAGACAACTCAATGGAAAGAAAAAAACGGGCAAAAGACATAGACATTTCACAAAAAAATCAACAACCACATGCTATGATGCTCAATGTCATTAGCCATTAGAGGGATGCAAATCGAAATCACAAGGAGAGAACACTTCATTCCCACTAGGATGATTAAGACCAAAAATATACTAAAAAATAACAAATGTTAGCAAGTAGGTAGAGAAATTGTAATTCTTGTCCATTGCTGGTGAGAATGGAAAATGGCAGAGCAGCTGTGGAAAACCCTTTGGCAGATCCTCAAAACACTAAACGTGTAATTACCATAACCAAACTTCTTGTCTTTGAGTTGATACTGACTTAAAAAGGCCCTACAGAACACAGTAGAAATTCCCCACAGGGTTTTCAAAGCTGTAATCTTTACGCAAGCAGACTGCCACCTTTTTCACCTGCACAGTGACTAGTGGATTTGAATCTCCAACCGTTCAGTTAGTGGAGGAACATAAACTCAAAATGTGTCGAATAAGAACAAACATAACACAGTCCAGCACTTTTAACCACTGCACCACTAGGACTCCATGTTGGCATGTTAGCTATCACATTACCTAGCAAGCATTTTTTAAATTCTTTTATTGGGCACTCTAACATCTCTTATAACAATCCATACATTCCTCCAATGTGTCAAGCACATTTCTCCAATATATGCCGCCATCATCATTTTCAAAGCATTCTCTTCCCACTTGAGCCCCTGATATAACAGCTCCCCATTTCTTACCCCTCCCTCCCTAGCCCACTCTCCCTCACAAACCCTTGCTAAGTTATAGATTATTATTTTCATATCTTACATCGTCCTCTGTCATCCCTCACTCACTTTTTCCATTATTAGTCCCCCTGGGAGAGGGTTCTAAGTTCATCCTTGTGATTGATTCCCCTTCTCCCCCCACCCTCCCCTAATCCTCCTGGTAGCTCTACTCTCCTTGTTGTCCCTGAGGGGTTTATCTGTCCTGGATTCCCTGTGTTACAGGCTCTTATCTGTAGCAGTGTGCATGCTCTGGTCTAATCCGATTTGTAAGGTAGAACTGAGGTCATGATAGTGCAGTGAAGGAAGCACCAAGGAACTAGAGGAAAGTTGTGCTTGTTTCATCAGTGCTATACTGCACCCTGACGTGCACATCTCTTCCCTGTGACCCCTCTGTGAGGGGATATCCAATTGTTTTCAGATGGGCATTGGGTCTCCACTCCATGCCCCAATTCATATCGGGTATGATTTTGTTCTGGGTCTTAGATGCCTGATACCTGACCCATCGACACCTCATAATCACACAGGCTGGTGTGCTTCTTCCAGGTGGGCTTTGTTGCTTCTCAGCTAGATGGCCGCTTGTTTATCTTCAGGCATTTAAGACCCCAGACACTATGTCTTTTGATGGCCAGGCACTATCAGCTTTCTTCATCACATTTGCTTATGCACCCATTTTGTCTTCAGCGATTGGGTTGGGAAGGTGAGCATCACAGAATACTGGATTGTTAGAACAAAGTGTTCTTGTGTTAAAGGAGCACTTGAGTTGAGGCCCAATATCTATCTGCAACTTTAATTCTTAACATATAGATATGAGTACATAATTCTATTCCTCTCCCATTAAATGTGTATTTACATATGCACATGCCTATATTTAGTCCTCTATAAATATCCTTTGCCTCCTGGTTCCTTCCTCTATTTCCTTTTTACTTCCCTCTTCTCCCACCATCATGCTCAGCCTTCATATGGGTTTAGTAAATAAATCCTCGCTGCTACATCATTGCCCTTGATTGAGCCCCACTAGGCATCCTACGACCTTCCTTCCACTGATTTTACTTCATTTGTGGTTCCCTGTCCCTAGGCTGGTCGCCATCCCCCTCCTTTCTCCCACCTCCCCTTCTACCGGATCTCCTCAGAACCATTGGCTTCGTTCTTTTCATCTCCGAAGGATTTATCCCGCCTGTCTTATCTAGAAAGACATGCAGATACATGAATAAGTGCAAAAACCAGGCAAAGCCAAATAAAACAACAAAGGAAGTAAAAAACAATGGAAACAAAATAATAACAGCAAAAAACAAAAACAGAATAACAACAAAAAGAAAGCCTAAGGAACTTTCAAGAGACTTGAAAGCTGTGACACAAATACATGCAGACTAATATTAATTGCAGCAATATTCACAATAACCAAAAGGAGGAAAAAACTAAATGTCCATAGAAAATAAAAGGATAAACAAAAATATGGTACACATGTGCTAGAGAACACTATTTAGCCATAAAGGGAAATAAAGTATTGATAAATGTATAACATGGATGAGCCCTGAAATTATGATGATGAAAGACGATGATTAAAAATGGAACAAGTATTATATAATCTCATTTATATGAAAGGACAGGAATACAAAAATGTATAGGTACCAAAGTTTATTACTAGTTACTCTTAACAACCTATACAAGCCCAGGTTCCCTTTCACTGAGTGAACCCAGGCATCCCAGGCCAACTCTGGCTATTATATTGCTACTTATGGGGTGACTTTGCTTTGACCAATGATGGTTTAAGACAAGTCTACTGTAGCATTCCTGGGAAAGTTCTTTATACTTTTAAGAAGGCTAATCAAGAGAAATGCAACCTGTGAAAGCCATCCTGCGGTTACCAAGGAAATCAGTTTTATGTTAGAGAAAACAGCAAAACCAGGTTCTTTAAATCTCGGTCCCATTACTGAGCCACTAGCACAACCAATTTTGGAATTCACAATCTTGAAACTGTGTATTATGAGAAAAAGAAATGTTCCCTTTTTTGCTTAAGTCCAAATGAAGTTTCATTTTTTGTTACTTGCAGCTGAATGTATCCAGATTTCATAGGATATTCAAGAACACATGCTCCTGTAAGGATTGTAGCTAAGAAAACCCGATGGTGAAGTTCTACTCTTTTTAACATAGGGTTGCCATGAGCTAGGATTGATTAACTACAGTGGTTTAGTTTGGGGTTTCCTTTTCCTTTCTTGCTTTGTATTTTTCTATTTGCTTTTAAGACAGTCTGCACGGCCTCATGGAAGCTGTTCTAAAGAAAATGGAACGATGATATCTGAGGGTTACAGTATAGATAATGATGACTGAGCAGTCACTGGCATAGTAAATGTTCAATCATGTTGTTATTTTTATGCCGTGCACTTAATTAGCCCTTTATATTTTACAGACTTATTTTTATGAGACTCATTCATCTGATTATCATTACAACATCTGAGTTAAATGCAACTAGAGACAAGGAAATAACCTTAGGTTACACCAAGATTTGAACTGACTGCCTCTATGCTCAATTAAAGAAGCAGCAAATCTTAAGTACGAAATAAAATCAGAGGCATTGATTTAGAAGCACAGAAATTTAGGGGGAAATGGAGCAGACATGGATTTAAAATGAAGAAAATGATCTTAATAACAGTCACAGGGAAAGAAGAAGCTCTGTGTCATTCTAACTTGTGAAGTGGTTGTTGGCTACCATAGACGTGGCCCCTGACTTATGGAGGATCCAGACACAACAGAACCAAATGCTACATGGTCTCGCACCATCCCAGTAGTTGGTGGAGGATCAGACCATTCTGATTCATAGGGTTTTCTTGGCTGATTTTCTAATATAGATCACTAGGCCTTTCTCCCAGGTGTCTTACTCTGGAAGTTCTGGTGAAACCTGTTCAGCATCATAGCAACATGAAAGCCAACAGTGAACATTTACATGTTTGTTGAAAAAACTAGATGTGAACTTTAACCCTCCAACTGCTGAAGATTAACAGATGGGTCAACAAGTCATATCAGCAAAGATACATGCCACACAATTCAAATTAAGTCTGTCCTTTAATTCTACTAACATGAAAAAGAGAATAGATTAGCAGTAACATATACTCGGCTTCATAATATCATAAAATATTTTCATCACTGAATCAAAACTCAGAGGCTAATTGTTTGACAACCCCTCAAACTCTATAGAACAAAGCACCTCAATGCCATCAAGTTGATTCCAATGCATAGCTGACAACTCTTACCACCCCTTAAACAAATGCTTTCCATTAGATGGCAGTGTATGCTCAGATTTAAATCTGAAATGCTTTGGACCCGTGCTAAGGGCAGATAAGAACGAAGTGTATAGAAATAAAATGAAGACGAACGTTCTTCACATGTCAGCATTCACTTTCAAGTATAAGAATGGCATGTGCTGATGACCTATGTGGCGAACAAAACAACAGAACTCATTCTAAGGCAAATTCTAACCATTCCACATCCAGGGGGGGCTGCCTGCAGTTGCGGTACTCTGTGCCTGCATTGGCGAGAACATGTTTTCTTGATTTAGACAGGAAGATGAAAACGTGGGCATCCAAGCACAGTAAAAGTACACTTAAATAATTCGCTTCAGTGGGTGTGTTACACTCAGGTTTTTTGGCCTTAATTTTTAGCAACATTGCTTTCCCTCGAGTATATTAAATATGAGCTTTATCTTTGGGAGGAGGTGGTGGTTATTTTCTATACTGGCATACTTTTGAGACCTCAGCATTATAACACACCCCACAAACATATTTTTACAAAAATTTGTATGAATTGTCTTGATGTCACTTTTCCTTATTTTCAAATCAAGAGTGAGAAAACTGGCCATCTTTTCCTGATTAGAAAACCAAACTGATTAGAGAATATCAGATTTCCATCGCTCCATCAAAACCACATGAAAATAAAACAGACATTAGTGGGGCATCCATTTTCTACTTTAAACAGTCATTCCCACTAATTATTTCACAAACTAAACTGGAGGTCATATATTTAAAAAGGAGGGAAATGCCGTGTTTAGACCTCCATTACTATTAATGCACTGTCTCCAAAGCTAACGGACACAAGCTCTTAGAGAGCAGGTGAATAGCACTCTCAAGAAGCAAACCTAGGGAAGGCTTTCACTTAATCTGAGCCTGTTGTTACTCTCTTTTCCAGTTGCCACAATTTGTCTTCCGTACAACTTAAAACATGCTGAAAACGCATACCTTTGCGACAACCAGCATAAAACATTAGAACCAAGACTTTTTTACAAGCAAATTCTAGTCCCAATTCAAAATGAAGTGTTTTTCTGAGCAATTGGTAACATTGTTGTAAGTATCAAGGAACGATGCATACAAAAACACCAGTTAACATTTCTAAAATATAAAAGGCTTTAGCAAAGGCGGCCCATAAATCCAGCTGTTAACTCAGCTGGAAGACAGCATGCATGCTGGGGGACACTAATAAAATGTTTATTAAGCCCTGACTCAGACAGAAAGCAACACAGAAATGATGCTCTACTTTTCTCCCTGGCTTTTCCACACTCAGAAGATCTGGTCACAAATGCCCTAGCCCCACACTGTTCCAAAGAAAATAATAACTGCCAATTGCAGAAAATTCCCATGCATATTCTCCCTGTAAGTAAAAGATGGCCCTACCACTTTCAACTTAAGATTCATCTTGAGAAGTATTTTACTAAAAGTGCTCATTATTTAAATCTCCTCAATTAATACATTTCAACAAGCAAATAATAGTAAACTCCTCCTGCTTCCTCTTTGATGACACTTTTAAAATTAAAATAAGTCCCCTGCAACTTGTAAACTACATATATAGTTTTACTCTAAGCCTAAAAGACACCATGAAATAGAAATAAAACACAGGCAGTAAAGAATACTCTGCAAGACTCTGAAATGAATGCAACACCATTCTCTCCAGAGACCAGATCTTTTATTTGGAAAAATGGCAAATCGGTACACACACAAAAAACCCATAGCAGCACTGTAACATGTGCCTTCTGTTTTTCCATTCCTTTTTCATTTCTCTAAAGGAAGAGTTCTCTATCTGAGGGCAGAGAATCCCATGAAATTCATGGTTTTCTTGATGGGAACTTTAAAATAAAAGAAACTTGGGAAAAAGAGTATTGTTTGTTAACTTTCTCCCCATGTCAGTAGTTCTTGAATATGTATACATAATACTATTTTATGATTTAAAAACAATCTATTGCCCTTAAATCTTTGATTTCTGATCCTAAAACAGTCATTTGTAGGGGCTCCTGTTTTTAAGCGGCACAAAGAGAATCAGAGTAACAATGATTACCATTCATTACATACTTCCTGCGAGCCCCACACTATTCCAGGAGCTCTGGTGGCATATGGGTTAGGCGGTGGGCAGCAAACCCCAAGGACAGCAGATCAAAAGCATCAGCTTCTCCACAGGAGAAAGAGGCCTTCTACGCCTGTTAGCGTCTTTAAAACTGCACAGGGACAGTTCTAGCCTGTCCCATAGGGTCCCTATGAGTCGGCATCGACTCGACAGCAGCGAGTTTTTTTCTTGTTTTTAGAGGTTTACATGCATGAACTCACTACATCGTCCCAAAGCTATGAAAAAGGTCCGTTTTGCATGTGAGGAAACTGAGGTAAAGATAAATTAAGTAACTTTCTCAAAGACAGACTGATAGTATGTGGCAATGAAGTGATTCAAACTAAACGAGCTGGTTCCAGTTCAAACCAGGGCGCCTCTCAGAAACGGGGGGAATTAAAAAAAAAAAAAAACAGTGTCATTACTCCTGACTGGTGTTACCAAAGGATTATCCCTAAACATGAGAACAAGCTAGTAGAGACAACTCCAGCAATAATCTAGTAAACCAATAGAAACCGTCAAAGGGTGGGAGAACTTGAAGCAGAGAGATCAGCTAGGGTTTGGGTTACAAGCCAAACTAAAAGCTACAGAAATCAATATGGTACTAAACTACACACAATTTAAACCTAACATTGTTAAGTTTTGTCTAATGCACCATCAAAAACCATGCCATTTCCCTCCACTCCTTGGGCCCAGTTACAAAACTGTCTGCTCCAGGGAAAGAATGAAGGAGCCCTAGTAGTCTTAGAGGGTTACGCTTCGGCTGCTAACCACAGGTCAGAAGTATGAATCCACCAGCTCCTCTGTGGGAGAAGGATGAGGCCTTTTGCTCCTGTAAAGATCTGCAGCCTCAGACACAGGGGCAGTTCTATTGTGTCCTAGAAAGTCACTAATGCTAGAATGACAGTGAGGTTTTGTTGTTGTTTGTTTTCTCTTTGTTTGTTTTTTTATGAGGATGATCTAAAGAGATTTTCTGTTCTACACAGGTTCCCTGAACGACTGGAAAGATATTGACTATAAGCAGTGTCGAAACAAGCCATCAATGTCACCATCGTCCACAACATCTACTCATGCTTACAATGTGTTCAAATAAATAGCTAACAACTGCCATCCTTTTCTGAGCTTTCACAATCTTTCAACTCATAAGAGAACAGTGAATTCCTTAGAACACCCCAAGAATGACCAATATGCCAAAATGCTTCAACGCAGACACCGCGGACAGCCAAAGGCTCTGTCAACACTTGACAATTTCCTAGGACAAACACCTGTGACCTTCCTCTGAGCCAGACGTAAACCTCAGTCTGTTAGAAAGAAGCTTGCTGTCTGAATTACTAGCAGTCTTCAAGTATAAGCTTGAAGGTTAAAATACATAAAGACAGTGGAGAATTTTCTCCATTCCTAGAATACCTAAAATATAGTTTTATTTTAAAGACAGCTTATTTAAGCATTAAAAAAAAAACCTAATTTGTCACCTTTCTTATGTATGAAGGAACACTCAGTAGACAAATCGGTAAGTACAAGCATTATGTCAGAGCACATATTGCATACAGTATACTGGAAGTAAGACATAACCCTAAATAAGAAGGAGTTTCAAAGGTTCAAGAGCCCCGGTGGCACCATGGGTTAGACACTGGCCTACAAATCACAAGGTGAGCAGTTTGAAAATACCAGTTGCTTCTGAGGATAAAGCTGAGACTTTTTACTCCCATAAAGATTTTACAATTTTGGAAACCAACAGAGCAGTTCTACTCTGTGTCAGACTTGGCTTGTTGGCAGTAAGTTTTGATTTGGAGTCAAAAAGTTCATGGGAAAATTATTATTATCTTGCAATTCCATTTTTCCACTAAATTTTTAAGCCCCTTCATATAATAATGATAAAAATTATTAAAACACTGTAGGGGGGTGGCAGTAATTACTGATTAAAGGATAGACCCCAGAAGCAAGCATCCATCAAGGCCAGTGGAAGATGCCATCATTGCCTCTACCCAAAAAGTTAAAAGTGAAATCAAAGATCTAGCCCAGTGGTTCTCAACCTTCCTAATGCTGCAACCCTTTCATACAGTTCCTCATGTGGTGACCCTCCAAACATGACATTATTTTCATTGCTGCTTCATAACTGTAATTTTGCTGCTTTGAATTGGGCAACCCCTGTGAAAAGGTCGTTCAACCCCAAAGAGGTCACGACCCACAGGTGGAGAACCGCTGCTCCAGATCTAGTTGTAAAACAACTTGAAAGGTAGTGTTTACCTGACACAATTCTGCTGATGAAAGATAACCAAGTCCAAATTGAGCATAATTATAGGCACAGGTTACAAAATAAAATGAAAGGTCAGATTGAGCCTAATTACTTTACAATATTTCTAAAAAATCAAGCAAACAGATAAATTGTAAATTCTATTTTGATTTCAAGTAAATTCCAAAACAGTTCAACTGAACAACTTCAGATAACATATTAATGCTCAAATCAAGGAATTCTATTAATTATTAAGGCCTCACATGATATCCTTTCTCCTAAAATGCATATTCAAAAAAACTAAAACATTTTGCCCAACTTTTCACTAATGGGAATAGTCTCTAGGAACACAGTTTTCAGAAATACCATTGTATAGTGTCTTCACCTATGCTTCCGGACATTTCTAGAGTTATATACTGTCTTCACTTAATTATACAGGCATTTTCAACAATGGTAAATTGAGGGCCAAAGGATACTCACTTTTCGATCTCAATCCCAAGTGGATTAGCAGGACGTAAGGACAAAGGAGGAATTCCTTTATTCCTGTCAGTGCGCATATCATAATAATTCATTTCATCCACCCAGACAGCGGACTGATCCAAGATACCTAACAAAATTCAGAAGTATATCCTTAATAAAAGAAAGTCATATTGATTTAATTTTCTTAAGACCAACTACTATTGCATGCTAAAATAAATTTTAAAAGGTGTAAAGACACAATAGCCCAGACTTTTTTTTTTTTGGTAATGGCTACGGGCTTTCTTAAAAACACTGATAATCCATAAACAGGCAAAACTAACACTTGTCACGGTTTCATTGTGCATGAATCAACAAGAAGGCATATAGTCTCTGAGGAAAAAAATCCTGCTAAAACAAATATACTTTACAAATAATAAGCACTCTGATTATTAAGTATTACTGCTATTTTGGGGAACTATTCAGGATATTAGCAGATAAAATATGAATACTCAATAAAGAGGTCCAGGGAAAAAAAATGCGATGATGTGACTTACAAGATACGTCTATTGACGAGACTATTCAAGAATTAAATAAATTCGTAGAAAATTCCTAGGAAATACCTACATGAAACTTGAATATGAAATAATCTTAGAAGCTTTAAGCTTCTTATTTATGTTGACTGTTGAAATCTATTTCGTATATATAATTTTATATTAAGCAATCTGAGTTTCTTCACCTGGGTAGCATTAGGTACCTAAGGACATATTTAACTATAAACAAAATCCAACATGCGTTAAATGGTTCTTGAAAACACGCAACCATGTCTTTCATTATCTTCTCCTACACCAAGACTGACATTTCCACACTGTCATGACAGGGCTACAAAAGTAGCATACGCCTTCCTCTTCTCACTCTTTTTACAATGCTGAAAGCGCTCCAATAATAAAAACAGCAGGCTGCCTCTACATTAGGCTGAAAGCAACTTGGTGTAGCCAACAACAAAATACCCCAACAACTCCTTATGCAAAGAAAGCAGTCAAATACATGCCAAGAAATGCACTGCTTGTGTAACTGAAATGATGGGATTATCCAGGAAAACAGGTGGGTGGACCTGTTAGCAAGATACAATCTCTGAACTATGGCTTTGAATGAAAATAGAACTATTGTATATATGGACATGCACACATAGAGAGATATATAAAGTTATATACGTATATGAATATATAAATTCCAATTTATAAAAAAACAGGAATTCAGGGATATTTAAAGGCTAATGCTACCGAAAGGTTCCCTGTTTTGTATATACTCGAGGATAAAGCAGGCCGACTAGCAGCCGAGACACCCAATATCACCACAAAAACTGCACTAAACATGTGCTGGAAAACTCGGCTGACACGTGAGTATATACAGCAATTTAGAAAACACAATTCGCAAACCTACTTACTTTTCTTCATAAGCGAGAAAGAAGCTCTAGTGGCGTAATAGGCTAACCAGTGGGCTAGTAACCAGAAATTCACACCGATGGGCTATGCCAAGATTATTTTTAAAAATCCTATACAGATGTGCAGTCTTGGAACCCCTGTGGCACTTCAATTCTGTCCCATGCAGTCACTCTGAGGCCGACTGACCGGATGACAGTGAGCAGCAGCAGTAAGCTAGGTATATCAAAGTGAAGTACTGCATTGGCTTAATAAGGATTTATCATTATACGACCATGTATTGTAGAATCACAGAAGTGAAATGACACTCTTCTTCTTTGAGTCAGGAAGATGGGCCCATACAAAAATAGCAAGACTAACCTTTATTGAGCACTTACTACATGTCAAAGAGCCCAGTAAGCACTGGATGCTCACTGCATGGTTAGCCGTTCAAATTCACCAGGTGTTCTGCAGGAGGAAGGGCTGGCTGTCTGCTATCATAGAGATCTATAGCTTCAGAAACCCTATCTAATCAGTGGGCTTGTTTGTTGTTGTTGGTTTTTTTTGGGGGGATGAGGGTTGGTATGTGTGTGTGTGTGTGTGTGTTTGTGTGTGTGTGTGTGTGTTTTCAGTACTGTGTGACAGATACAATGCTAAGTATTGTTTAATTTATCCTCTAATCCTCTTAATCCAATGAGGTTGGTAATTCTTCCAATTTTTTATTGTGACTGTTGTGTGCCAGCAATCTATTCTGATACATAAAAACTGTTAGATGACTGAACAGATTTGTACCTTATAGTTTCCTAAGCTGTAACCCTTACAGTAGCTGAGGGCACAGTGCTTCTTCCTGTGGAGTGGCTGGTGGATTTGAAGTGTCAATCTTTTAGTTCGCAGCCAAACACTCAGTATTGGATTAGCCAATCAACAAGGCAAACACAGGCTTACATGTGCTTACTTAGGAAACAATTTCAGTTTTTACCACCTCAAAGCTTCTGATGCCAGGTATGGTTAGCATCCGTTCCTCTCCCGGGCCCGGCAACACTTTGCTACAGAATCAAAGGCCCTGCAAAGCGACAATCTCTGACCGAGATGAATGCCCAACCTGCCAGGTAAGCAAGTTCCACGTTTCGTGTTTGGCATCACATTGCTTATGAGGTAATGCATCCTTGGGAGTGTTAAACCATTTCTCCACCAGGGATCATGAGGCTGTTTATGCCAAGTTAACCCATGTAATCACTAGACAATAAGTTACACAGCAGACACTGGTAATGCCCAGATTAGAATTCAGAGTCGGTTCCGCAGACCCAGCTCAGATACACTACTAACGCGAGGAAGCCAGTGTTGGCACATAAACAGTAATATTCAAAGTGCTATGAGGTACTATGGAAAGTAAACCCTCCTACTTGGGAGAATTAAAAGCAAATCTAATATCGAAAATATTTTATCCGGGCTTTGACAAAAGGGAAAAAGAAACTATTTTGATAACATTATTGACAATTTGGCCAAATCAGAATATCACATCTCAAAACTGTAAAATCGCTAAAAAGAAATGTGATTATATTAAGGATCAAAGAACCCAAATTATCACATCAAAACATGAGATAAACAAATCCCTAAAGAATTTAGAATGGGGGCGCCTACCATCCCGAGTCTTTGTGGGCTGCTAGCTTAACAAATGCATTGTCAACAAAAATACCAACTTTAACTTTCATCCTATTCTTGTCAAAATACAGATAAACTGAATTTAAGTTAGTGAGATAAGAGAGTGGATAAATCTCATACTAGTCTACCAATTTAAGAAGATAAACCTATTTTCTTCTTTAGAATAAAGTTGAGGTGGAAGATACCTATTTTTTCAGGCTTGAGCAGTTTGAAAGAGACTGTGGAGGTTCCTTTGCCACCTGACTTGGTGGTGACAATGATGTCTCCTTTGTCGTTTTTGGCTTGCCCCACTCGACATACTATTTTACTTGCCGACATCCATTCTGCAGTCAAGAGGCAATTATGTCCACAAATGGTCAGACCTGGAAATAAAAGCATGACATAGTCAAGTTCAAAAGAAAGTGAAAAGACTTTAAACTTCCCTGCTGCATGAAGAAATAAATCATTCTCTTAATAATACCAGGTCTTTTCACAAGATGCAAAATACACTTAAAAATCATATTTTCTTATTCAGTAGTTCTGTTTGATATAGCTAATAGTAGGAGCTCTCGTAGTGTAGTGGTTATGCAGGAGGCTGCAATTAGCATGGTTGGCAGTTTGAAACCACCAGCAGTTCTGTGGGAGAAAGGCTGTAAACAGTTACAGTGTCAGAAGCCCACAGGGGGTTATTATGAATCAGCAATGACTTGATGGCAGTGAGTTCTAACCAAAATTATTTGCAAATATATTGCTGTTCCTTCTGATTTTTGTCTAATCGTTTTTTATCTAATATCAACAAATTATTTATTTTATGCTATCTTTGTTTCTTAAAGCATCAACAAAGTTGGAAATAATTTATTGTAATTACATCTAAACTTATAGATTACACCATTAGAATCTTAAGTTATATTCATATTTATTAGAAAGGAAACTACTGCTACTACTAGAAGTCTGAACTACTTGTATGAAATTTTAAAGCACATCAATAAATTTACGTATTGCCTACAAACATTCTACACTCACCAATCTTCTTGAAAATCATCTGCATTTGCATTTTAACCAGTGTTCAATTATTTATTATTAAATAAAAATGTGTTAGATTACATGTTGTATTACAAAATGGAGCTAATCATAGTTTTTAAATATTAATTCTTTTGAGAGTTCTGCACAAAAGTCGATACTTTATTTTAAACATCAGTAAATGTTTTAGTAAAATACAAGTTTAGTAAAATGATGTCTGGCATTTATGGATTATCATCTGTTTTTTGTTCAAATGTCAGTTTACATCATGATAATTCATACTTAGTGTTTCCCTAATAATTCTGTCACTATTTTCTATTTTTACAGTCAAATGGCATTCCAGAGAGGTGGCCTCAGATTATCCACGGAAACAGTAACAGGTTATGATGAGTGAGGCTGTCCCCAGGTAAGACACCAACACTCCAAGCGGACACACTGGGATACTCTCCTAACTGATTTTATGAGCATCTTCTATTTCTACAGAGCAAAGGGGAGAATAAGAACTGTCCAAACTACCCACAAACAGGTCAACAAATTCCAAACAGTGAAACCGCAAAGGAAATTTACCAAAATATATCATAATCAAACTTGCTAAATGTTAAATCAAAGAAAGATTTTTGAGAGCAGTTCATGAACATGAAATAAATATACCTGACAAAGAGACCTCAGTACCAGTGTTGATGTCTCCTCAGAAGCCATGCAGCAAACGGCAATGGAATGACATAAACAAAACCCTGAAATAACTGCCACCAAGAATCACATATGCCCAAATTATCTTTCGAAAGAAGGGAAAATTTAAATTATTACCAGATAAGCAGAACTTAAGAGAATTTATAAGCAGCAGACTAGCTCTACAGGAAGAATTAAAAGAAGTCTTGCAGATAGAAAACCAACACCACCAGACAGTTTAAGATTAAAAAAAAAAGACAGAAACGCAGATATCAAGACAGATTAAGATTCCACAAAAAGCAAGATAAACCTACAAAACTGATTACAGGGAATGAGAAGAATTAAGTTGAAAATCACGACAACTTAAAAGTAAAGGAAAATGAATAGTATAATTATAAAACTTCCATAAAGAAAGCAAATCCATGGAATTCAAAGATGTAACAAATAGTTTTAGGTATGTTGTTGTTGTTAGGTGTTCACCGAGTTGGTTTCACCTCACAACAGCCCTGGAAAACAATATATGAACAAAAGAATGAAACACTGCTTGCTATCGTCACAACTATTATTCCGTTTCACCCCATTTCTGCAGCTACAGTGTCAGTCCATCTTGTTGGGGGCTGTTCTCTTTCTTGCTGACCCTTTATCTACTCTCCCAACCACGATACCACTCTCCAGGGACTGGGTACTCCTGATATGTCAAAAGGAATGGAGATGAAGTCTTCCTATCCCCGGTTCTAAGGAACATTCTGGCTATACTTCTTCCAACACAAGTTGTTCATTCTTGTGGCACTCTATTCTCAAAATTGTTCTTACGCTGGCAGTCATTGTTACAGCCACTGCCCATCGCTGCCCGTCTGTCTTGGTTACCAAACCTGATGTCCTTCTCTTGGTGTCTCATGACAACATGTGTAAAGTATGTAAGACAAAGTCTCACCATCCTTGCCTCCACGGAGCATTATGGCCACACATCTTCCAAGAAAGTTAGATTTGTCTTTTTAGCCATCCACGTTTTCAATCTTATTCTCGAACACCAAGTCAATTGCATTCATTACTCTATAGGTTTTTTTTTTATTCAATGTCCAACTTACACATGCATATGAGGCAATTGAACATACCAAAGTAGCATCCTTGCTTTTCAGTACTCTAAAAAGGTCTTGTGCAGCAGGTTTGCCTACTGCAACTCATATATTGATCTCGATCGCTGCTTCCATACGCAATAATTGTGGATGCATGCAGGACCATTCCTTGACAACTTCAGCCTTCTCTCCATTTATCATGATGTTATCTGTTATCCAGTTGTGAGGATTTTGGTCTTCTTTACACTGAGTTGTAATCCAAACTGAAGACTGTAATCCTTGATCTTTAATAGCAAGGGATTCAGGCCCAGCCCACTTTAGCAATAGTATAACACAGATTGTTAATAAGCCTTCCTCCACACCTGATACCACATTCTTCTTCATATACTCCAGCTCCTCTGATTATCTGCTCAACATAAATACTGAGTAAGTACGGTGAGAGGATATGTCACACACCTTTTTTGATTTTTAACCCATGCAATATACCTTGTTCTGTTCACTAATTTGAAAAGATTCTGCGTTAAGTCTTGGTAGGGGAGAATAGGAATTCAGGAATCAGAACACTGGACAGAGTATCCAAGCCCCTGTTATGTGAGAAACCAGGTGTGCAGTATGAACATGTGTCAAGAAAAGAGACTCCATAGGCCCTAAAAGGATGCCCGCTGGTGAGAGGAAAAGCTTCCTTGAGCACAGTGAAGTTCAAGAGCCAAGGGGTACGGACGCCAACAGGAAACGAGGTTGAAATTTGAAGTAAAGAGCAGGGAGAATCAAGAGGAAAGCCATGTTGCACAGAGCATGCAAGCCAGGCGATATAGACAATTGTACAGCGTAGGAAAAAGGAAAGGGAGCAAAAATAGCCACGAGCCTGTTTTGTACTTAACTGGAGGAATCAAAGCTCAGGAGAAACTTTTAGAAGGAAGGACAGGGTTTGGTGAAACATTATTCAAAAGATTTCATAAAATAATTTTCATAAAAGAATCAAAGAAAAAAACCAATTCTTTCATTTTTGTTCAGATGTTTTTGTACAGATCACAGTGGTAAGAGGTCACATTCTCCTAATTTTAAAAAAAGCTTTCCATAATTGCCCAATATAAAATGTGTGTCCCCTGGGGACACAAGCACAGTCATTGACCTTACCTATGAGGTCAGTTGGACCAGTGCCCAGGTTCTCGCCTCGAATTGTGACTTTGGTCCATGGAATCCCTTCTTTTGGAGAGATGCCTGTCACAAGGGGTGGTTGTCGGGATCTAGACATGCTGCTTCTTAAAGCAAACAGGCGGTCTAGTTATAGAAGTGATCTGTTAAAACAAAGAGAAAAAAATGAGTGACAAACACAATAAGCTATAATTAAAAATAACAGATAGCAGACATTCAGTATCAACAAATAAAAATATTCCCAAACATGCCAGGGGGCTTCAAAAAGTGGCAAAAATCCAGTCTCTTTTCATCCTATTTCTTGTGAACTTCTCGAGGCCCCTCACAGTTCTAAATATTTTAACTGCCTGTCTGTTAAAATCCAGTGAATGCCATTTACCCTATCGGTAAACATGTACTAAACATTAAGTTTATTTAAGGCACTTTAGTTAACACTGTAAAGCCCTGGTGGCATGGTTGTTACTAGTTAGGCTGCTAGTGGTCAGCAGTTTGAAACCACCAGGTGCCCAATGGGAGAAAGGCTAGGTTTTCCACTCTCATCAAGAGTTACAGTACTAGAATCCCACAGGTGCACTTTGACCCTGACCTATAAGATCACTATGAGTCAGAACCAACTCAATGGCAGGGAGTTTGGGCTTACTGCTGTAAGGAATGTATCAGAAACGTAGTGGAAAACTAGGAACACTCAATATAACACCACATAGAACGCAATGTCATAATTTACCTCCCTGCCTCTATCTGCTGAGTCCCAAACGTTTACCAAGAACTGTGATACCAAAACCAAACTCACTGCCATCGAGTCAATGCCAGCTCAGAGCAACCCTGTGGGACAGGTTATAACTACCTCATAGTTTCCAAGACTGTGTCTGTTTATAGGAGTAGAAAGCTCCGTCTTTCTCCCAGGGGGTGCCTGGCGGTTTCAAACTGCTGACTATATGGATCGCAGCCCAATGCATAACCACTAGACCATAGTCCTATGATAGTCCTGTTAATATACCACCACTTAAAGTTCCACTTCCAAGTTATAAAAGGATGCTTTTGGGATTAATTATTTTCATAAACATTAGAGTGCATAGGCATACTGAATTTTGCTTACAGTTATTTTTATACTTTGTGTACTTCCTACAGCATCTCTTGGTTTGTACACAAATCACTGCATTGAAATTCTTACAAACGTAAAATACAGACGTACTGATTGATCAATGCAGGGTACAATCGTGGAACACACAATCTATGGCTCCTATGCAAGTTCAAGTTGGAAAAAATTAAAACAAGTTATGAGAGAAAAAATACAACTTTGAGTATGTTCCACCTGAAGTTAAAGACCATCTCAAGAAGAGAGTTCACACACGGAACACAAAGGACCAACGAAAAGGATGCAAATGATCATTAAAAAGAGACAAAAATGATTATCAGACGAAACTTTTTACAGAGTGTGAGATGCTAGCACAAAGGGAAGAAATGAAGGAAAGCAACTGAACCACTTCTCAAGGGCAGCTCAAGAACCCAGGTGTAGACTTGTAATGAAATATCCAAAGGCCCGGAACTAGAAAACCAAAAGGGGAGAGCGTGCTTTTCTCAAGCTGAAAGAACTGAAGCAAAAAGTCAACTGCTGCGTTATAATACTGAGGGGTCAGCTAGGCAAAATGCTGAATGACACACTGGCCAAAACAAAGCTCCAGGAACGGACAGAACACCAAATGAGGTATTTCAAAAGCATGCAACATGGGCAGCACTCACTCGTCTATGCACACACATATGGAAGACAGGTATTGGCTAACCAACTGGAAATGACCCAAGTCTGTGTCCACGTTGGTGCCAAAGAAAGGTGGCATTCCAAAGAAAGTGATATATCAGGATATGGAAAATATTGGGCAATATCATTAATGTCACACACATAAACTTGATGAATATAATTCAAAAATAGAGCAGGACATCAAGAAACTGTCAGAAATTCAGGCTGCATTGAGAAGAGGGCATGGGATCAGGGCTATCATTGCTGATGACACACAGATCTTAGCTGAAAAAAAAAAAAATCCCAGAAAGACGTTAACCTGTATTTTACTGACTATTGAAAAGCATTTGACACTCTGAATCATGACAAATTATGCATATAATTGTAAAAATCAGGAATTTCAGAGCATTTAATTATGTAGCACCTGTACATAGACTGAAGTAGTTAGTTTATTGTGCCAACCTGGCCGATAAACACATGTGGGGTTAGTTGAAGGGTGGGGAGATAAATGGCTCAGGGAGCCTCGCCTTTCAAGTTCTCGGGTCTCTTGCTTTGTGATGGTCGGACCAGGGTGCAGCTGCCTCAGTCAGTTCCCTGTTTCAGCTGGCAAGGCTCACTTCCTGCAAGACATCCCCGAGGAGAAGCCACATGGACCTACCCAGATGCAGCCCTGGGTGCTGGAGCAGCTGAGTGGATACCCCTGCCAGTGCTGAGATGCTTACATGTTTACTGATTCAGTTCTCCTCCTGCACTCGGCGCCATTGCATGTGTTTTGTGAGATGGAGGAGGACTTTGTGAATTGGTGTTGGACATGTGGGTTAATGTTAGACTTGTGGGCTTGCGCAGCACTGGGTTGGGATGTTTTCTTGATGTGCACTTAACCTTTATATAAAACTCTCTTATACATGAGTTTCTGTGGATTTGTTTCTCTAAAGTACCTAGTCCAATACATAGACCAAGAAGTACTCATTTGAACAGAACAAAAGACTACTGTGTGGTTTAATACCAAGAAAAGTCTGTACCAGGGTTGTATCCTTTTGACCATACTTATCCAATCTGTATGTGTAGCACATAATCCAAGAAATTGGACTATATGAAGAACAGGGCAATCGAATTGGAGGAAGTCTCATTAACACGGGTGATAGCAATCAAGACAACCTGTTGCCTGCTAGAAGAAAGAGGACTTAGAGCACATACTGATAAAGAGAGAAAAAAACAAACCCTACAGCCTTCAGTATGGCTCGCATCTCCACATAAACAAAAAAAGGCTCACAACTGGACCGATATGTAACATCATGATAAATGGAGAAGAGATTGAAGTTATCAAGGATTTCGTTTGACTAGATTCCATAATTAATGCCCAGGAATGCTATAATCAAGAAGTCAAAATGACTATTGACAAGGTAGGGACCAACACATTCGAAACCCTGATTTGGACTTTTAACCTCCGAAACGGTATGAAAAATCATTTCTGTTCCTTAAAACAACCCGCTTCTGGTATTTCGGTGGATCAACACTAAGAAAATAAGACATTGGGTCTTTCTAGAAAATGTTTGCCACCTGATTTGACAATGGCAGGTCAGCATCTTCTTTCCTAATCCCATTCTCACCTAAAACTTGAAATGTCAAGACTTATCCTAAGACCTTCTAATTTCTAGCACCAATATTTCCTTCATATTGATTGTTACATAACAAACTAAAAGAGGAAGGAACCAAGCTCATTGGAATATGTGATGACAATTTGTCCTAAAAGCTTATTGATGGAAAACAGAGTAAATGTTCCAAATGTTACTTCTAATAGTAATTTCAAAGCGTTTCTGAAAATAAGGTCTATTAATTCAGTACTGTGTTTACTTAGAACTAAAGATTTGCTTTCAATAGGTATATTCCTAAATTGCATCAACAAAAAGCTAGAGATGTAACTCAAACCTTATTCAGCGTTGTGGTCTATTAAAGGATCTAAAGTAAAAACTATGTTAATAGGTAAATGTATCATGAATTATAATAAAATTCAGAAATGTATACATTGTGGTTTTAAAACTCACATTTATCAAAGAGAGGTAGACATGTAACACTACAAGGCAACGGCCTTTTTGATTGTATGATTTACTTTCACTACACCAGCACTATATTAATCTTGATGCTCTAAGGCTTTGGCTAACATTGCAGTTTAGGCACTGAATCCACAGAACAAGTCTATTGCCACACATCGCCGTAATCAGAAATGTCAAATACAATATTCAAAATAGCTGGGACTAGAAATTATTGTTATTCCTTAGTTGTGCAGACCACTCTGACTCAAGAGGGGCAGGAAGTGTTGTGAGGTTATACTTTTTAAGAACTGTACCTGCAAAGAACCAGCATAAGACACCAAAGCCTCAACCACAGACACTCTGAACCGTGGTGACACAGTGGGCCATGCACTGAGCTGCGTATCACAAGGTCTGGGTTCAAAGCCACGAGCTGCTCCGTGGGAGAAAAATGACTCTGCCTGGTCTCATAAAGATTTAATGTTTCAGCAACCCATATGGGTAATTCCTGCCCTATAGCTTCACTATGAGTCAGAATTATACACACACACACACATACACACACACACTCTATGCTTTCTTCATAAAGGAACTCTCCAAGTTACTGTACTACATTAAATTTTAAAAATTATAACAATTTCTAAACTGTATTTGCTTTCCAAGTGATATAATTTAACTTACAAAAAATTCACTTACAAATATTCACATGGTCATTCGTGATTATTCTGTGGGTGTCACTGGGTTGGTTAGTATTAAATAAACATGCTTCTCATAGCTATCTCACTTGACTTCAGACTTTTACAAATTATTAAAACCAGATGCCAGCCGTGGCCAAATCAACTTCCTCTCCTAATCAACTTTCCCAGTCTACTCTAGTCACAATTCCTCTTCATGTCACCTCTTGAGCATCCCTGCACACAAACGTCAGGAGGGGCCCGGGGCCAGAAGCACCGGAACTTCTTGGGATGCAGACACTGTGTCTGTGTCTCATCAATTCTCTGATGTTAAGAGGATCTCCTGCGCATTGTGGAATGTTGAGCAGCATCTTTGACCTCTACTCATTATATGCCACCAGTACACTCGTAATCCTGACAATAAAAATGTCTCCAGAGATTACCAATTGGTCCAGGGTAGGAGACTGCGCCTTGTAGAGAATCACTGCTCTCATGATGAAAATCAGTGGTTCTCTACCTGTGGGTCGTGACCCCTTTTTTTTGGGGGGGGGGGTATGGAGGGCGGACAATCACAACGGTCCCCTAAAACCATCAGAAAGCACATACAAATCTCACTATATACAATTACATATTGTTTTGTGATTAATCACTATGCTTTATGTTTAATTGTTCAATTTGTCACAATGAAAATACATCCTGCATGTAAGATCTTTACATTATGATTCATAACCATATCAAAATTACAGTTATGAAGTAGCATAGCAACAAAAATAATTTTTAGGGTTGGGGTCACCACAACATGAGGAAATGCATTAAAAAGGGCCACGGCATTAGGAAGGTTGAGAACCACTGATGAAAATGGAGCCCCAATATCTGGAAGTTGAGGACCTCATATCCTGAGTCAGTGCAGGCATGGGCAATGAGGCCTAGATCTGAACAGGCCCTGGCCAGGCTCCCATTCCTCCTGCCCCTCAGACACATAGTCTTGGCCTCAAGATCCTCAACTTCACACTCTGCTTCACCTCTGGTCCTCCCATATACTAGACACTCATCCTCAACACCTCTGACTGCCCCTCCTGACTCTGACACTGAAGGAAGCCTCTTCTGGGACTCGGAAACAGTTTGACACTCTGATGTCTGTGCTACCTTCTCGGTCCAGGCAGGTGCCAATATCAAACAGCAGCACATTTACAAAAGCACACATGACTGCTTCCCTGCTAATCCCACTGATCTCATAATAGAAAAAAAGGAACGACATAATTTCTAATCAATAGTTATATCTCTATGGATTACATGATCCAATATATACCCAAAAAATCCACAAGATAGCTTCAAGAGCTAATAGAAGAAGTTAGCAAAGCTACAAGGTATAAAGTCAACTGGGTTTCCATACACAAGCAAAAAATTAGAGAAACAATTCCATGTATAATAGCTTCTATAATAAAACAGCAAGGAACGAATTTAACCATGGATATAAAAGGCTTACACAATTAGAATTTTAAAATACTGCTGAAAGAGATTAAAGGAAACAAAGAAATGGAAAGATGTTCCATGTTCATGGACTGAAATTTTTAATACTGTTAAGAAGGTTATGTTCAAACAACTGATAGGGCAGTCCTGACATAAGTCAGTATTTCCCCCCCTCCACTATGTTTTCATTATTATTGCTTTTTATTTTCAATATCTTTACAAATCAAATGTTTGTCTTTGATGAAAGGAAAAGTACATATAAATTTACAGATACAGTTAAATACATACATATATCCATATTAATTATACTCATTGCCACCAAGTCAATTCTGACTCATAGCAACTCTACAGGACAGAGTAGAATTGGCCCTGTTGGTTTGAGTCTGTAACTTTGGGGGAGTAGAAAACCTCATCTTTCTTCACAGAACTGCTGGTGATTTCAAACTGCTGACCATGTGTTTAGAAGACTAACATGTAACCTACTATGCCACCAGGGCTCCTTTACAATGTGGCAAAAAGAGATGGCCCTCAAAAATACTGTAAGTCTGGGACTTGTTCTACCCAAGTGATGTATATAGTCCATGTAATCCCAATAAAAATTCCAACATCTTTCTACATAGAAATGGAAAAGCCAATCCTCAACTGTATATGAAATAGCAATAAACCCCAAATAGCTAAAACAATACTGAAAGAAAAAAGAAAGAAGACTCATACTTCCTGATTTTAAAACATATTATAAAGCTATAGTAATCAAAACAGCCTACTAGTATAACAGGAAAAAAAAACAGTGAAAGCCTACAAATAACTCTCACATAGCTAATCAACTGAATTTTGACAAGGGTGCTAAACTTACTCAAGAGGGAAACTAGAATTTCTTCCATACATGATGTCAAAAAATAGGACTGCTATGTGTAGAAAAATGTAATAGGATATATGCCTCACAACACACACACATGCACACGAACAACAAGAACAATTCAAAATTGAGTAAATACCTAGATATAAAAACATAAGACTCTTAGAAGAGAATGAAAGGGCAAGGTTATTGGCCTAACTTTTCACAATGGACAAATATAATAACAAATGCTACTATTTGTTATTATAACAAATACCTAAATAAACAAACAGGACCATGTAAAACTTTAAAAACCTTTAATTCATTTAAAAAAATCTTGTCAAAAACAAAGAAAGAAAAGGCAAGTTTCTGACTGGGAGAATATCCTCAGAAACCACTGATCTATTAAGAATTTACTAACCAAAGTGTATATAAAATTTCAACACCTTAACCCCCAAAATATAAATAATACAATAAAAAATGGACAAAGGACTTGAATAGACATTCACCAAATAAGATATTCAAATAGCCACCAAACGCATGAAAAGATACCATCAAAGGTACAAATCAAAACCGCATGCCCCATCATTTCACTCTCATTAGGATAGCTAACAGGGGGCCCTGATGGCTGGTTGGACGGCTAACTACAAGGGTATTGAGTCAAACCCATCAGCTGCTCTGCAGGAGAAAGTTGGAGACAAACTGTTCCTACAAAGATGTATAGACTCAGAAACCCTATATTAGGTCCCTATGTGTCATAATGCATTCCAGAGTGGTAGGTGGGTTTAGAATGACTATTAAGAGAAAATAGCAAAAAAAGAAAGGAAGAAAACCAAAATGCGGGTTAGTATGTAGGGAAACTAGAATGGCTAGCCACTGTTGGTGGAGTTCAGAGGAAAGATAAGGTCAGATGCTTTGCAAATATTGTACTATGAGGAATCACTATGAGGCAGATCTGCTACGTCCTACTGAATTGCAATCAGGATTATCTTGAAGGCACAGGGTTTAGGTTGCTGGGAAAGCCTAAGTAAATTACTTTCACCATCATAATGATAGAACAAGTGGCTCCAACTGCATAGTAAGGGTCCTTGACATGCTTATTTCCACTCTCATACACATGCCAACAAATAAACAAATAAGTCAATAGAAATCTGGTTAACCCTAAAGCAATTTATTGATTTATTTAATTTAGTTTTCAGCTAGGCAGCACTTGGACTGTGTCCCCCCAAAATTTAATATACCCTGTGAAAAAGGGTTTCTTGTGCAAAATGTGATCTCGGAACATTTTGATCATTTTGAACATCACATGATCTGTCATTAAGTCTAAGAATTAAGTAAATGTGGGTCATGACAAATGAAAGGCAGAAAATCGCAAAAAAACAAAAATCATTGGGAAGAAGGAGTTGCATGAATGCTTTTTCTGGTGCTTTTTTCTATGTCGAATGCTCGCAGGCTTCTTATCAATGATAAGAATCATAATTCTACTGATTGTCTAGCGATGCACACCCAAGGCTGTGACTTTGTGTCATCAGCCTTTCTGGGCTTCAAGTCAAAGCCAATTTGCCTTTTCCATCAGCAAACAGTTTCAAGATGGAAAACCCCTCAAGACGGAGAGGGGAATGGGGCCAAAGAGAATTTAAAAATGACTCCTTTGAAAGGTAAATGGCACTCCCCCCCTCCACCACCTCCCCTCCATAGTGCAGCTCATCCTTTTAAAGGGTGAAGCTGTCTTTTGTTCCTTCTACCTGAGAAGGGTCACAGCCCTCATTTGTTCTAAACCTCTGAGCCTGTGGAGAGCAGACTTCCACGGTGGCTGTGAATGAGCAGCTATGAGGAGCCCTGTGGGCTAGACACTGCATGGATAACCACAGGGTCGCTAGTTCAATCATACCAGCAGCTCTGAGGGAGAAAGTACCTTTCTGTGCTCTGTGAGGTTTACAGTTGGAAACCCTAAAGAGGACTGCTATCCTCACTTACTGTGAGCCAAATGTCAACTCTACAGCTCCAAAAAACAGCTCCAGCTGAAAGCCAAACCCTGTGACAAAGCCAAAATAAGCCCTAAGCCTCTATTTAGCTTTAACCCTATTCTTAAGCCACCCAAAAATATCACATGAACAATAACCCTAACCTAACCTAACCATAAACCGAAATAGGAGTCCTCAACATAAGCCAGAGCCCTAATCCCAACCTAAACCCTAATGTTAACCTTACACCTAACTCCCACCCTACAAAAAAACAAACCATAGTTTAACCCTAATTCTAGACCTAACCCTAACATCAACCCAAACCTTAAAACTAATCATAATTCTAAATGTAACCCTATCCTACTCTTCATGGTTTACTCAGATCCCATGAATCTCTACCAGTTTTCTCATCTGTAAAATAAGAATACATAACTTTACAGGAATACTGAGAGAATTAAATGAAATCACCAGTGTCAAAGTGCTCTCCAATATTTAAAGACTAATATAAAATTAGATGTGTTAGTCTGGGTACTTTAGAGAAACAAATCCACAGAAATTCATGTGTAAGACCGAGTTTTATATAAAGGTTAGGTGCATATCAAGAAAACATCCCAACCCAGTGCTGCCCAAACTCACAAGTCCACCACTAATACATTAACCCATATGTCCAATACCAATCCACAAAGGCCTCCTCCATCTCACAAAACACACATTATGACACTGACCGCAGGAGGAAAGCTGAATCAGTGAACATGTAAGCATCTCAGCACTGGCAGGGGTCTCCACTCAGCTGCTCCAGCACCCAGGGCTGCATCGGGGTAGGTCCATGTGGCTTCTCCTCAGGGATGTCTTGCAGGAAGTGATCCTTGCTAGCTGAAACATGGAACTGGCTAAGGCAGCTGCACCCTGGTCTGACTATCACAAAGCAAGAGATCCGAGAACTAGAAAGTCAAGGCTCACTGAGCCATTTATCCCTCCACCCTTCAATTCACCCCACATGTGTTTATCGGCCAGGTTGGCACAATAAACTAACTCATTAGTACAAGACTGCTACTATCCATAAGTCCAAAAAATAAAAAAGGCAACTAGTAACTGCAGGTGAATTTGTGGGTCTACGCCAGTTCTGGGGCTGCTAGATTGAAGACTAGGTAAGAAACTTTATTAGTTAATATCCTTCATCTGTTTGAAAATAAAAAAAATGATTTTATTATGGAAGTAAAGAAAAGAAAGGGGTAAGGGGACTCATGCTGCAACACTTGGAAAGAAAAGCCCAAGAAGCCAGAGAGAGAGAGGGCTGAATGAGACACAGTCCAGTACAGCAATGGTGACCAGTCTTGACTGTCTCAGGAACCAGAAAAACTATTTTTGAAGCCACAGTATTTTACTCCACTAAACGATGGGAAAATTCCAAACAATGACTATGATACATCCCAAGATTAAATCTAATTAAGAAACATCTGCTTTGTTTCCTTGTCTCTTAATTTCTAGCATATTAACTTCAACCCCCAAAATGCTTCAGTTACAGTCCAAAGCCTAATTTTCTTGCTTAAATTACTTCAAACATCTATATAAGTTAAAAGAATTCCTAGTTAATGAAAGAGTTAAATATAAATATAATTTTACTTAGACCAAAGAAAAACTAGAAGAACATAGAAGTAGATGTATATTACATAGCAAGCAGTGGGAAGACTAGGTCTAGGCTTGATACAGGAAATGACAATGGTCAACATGTAAGTTCTCAATCAATGCAATCTTATGCAAAGCTCGCCTCTACAGTTTTAAAAATAAAAGACAACCAAAGAAAGAACAAAATATTACATCTATCCAAATATTTTTAAAATATATATAAAAAGTACATTGAAGTACTCTAAAAAGGTAGGTGGTTTTATAAACCGTGGTGAGTACATATCATACATTAACCAGCCAGGAGCTCGAGAATCATGATTGGCAATTAGCAGAGTTGGAATCTGAAGCCAGATTGTCTGGATGTCCTATGCTGTTCTGGTTCTCTATACGATTTTGTTTTATCACTTTTTCTTTCAGAAATTGTCAAACATCCGGAAGAATCCATAATGAACCTCTATGTTCCCATCACCCAAGTTCAACATTTTGTTCTTTGTTTAAACGACTTCTCCTCAACGTACTATTGTTTTGTTTGTGCAGGATACTCAGCTAGAGTTCAAATTTCCCTCTACTATCTCAAAAATAATTTGATATGCTTGAAATGTTAAAATCAAGGTCCTGCCAGTGTTGATAATTTTTTTTAAAAGTCAAGTATGGCAAAATCTCCCTTTGTATATGCATACAGGTTTCCATAGCATTAAAGTCTAAAGCAGGGTTATCAGTACTGGGAGGCTGAGATTGAAGAAGCTGGGGAAATCAACTTCTTGTGTCACTTAACCTCCATGCAGACAAGATCCTGTGACCTTTAGTGCCCTCTCAGGGCTTTTTGTTTGTTTGTTTGTTTTTTACTTGCCCCTAATGGTTTTCAAAGGAAACTCTGGTGGCTGTAGGTTAAGCATTAGATTGCTAACAGAAAGAAAGATGAGCAGTCCAGATTCACCAATGATGGATAGCGGTGCAGAGTGAAAAATGCCAAACCCTTAATTGGGCTCGTGCAGAACCTGCAGATTGGCCAAGAAAGTAGATTCATGGTTGCCAACGGCACAATGAGCCAGATTTGACTTGATGGCAGTGAGCTGAAAGACAAGAGAGAGGGGATCTGAGAGTGACACCTAATGGGCATGAATTTCCTTTTAGAGTGAGGAGAATTTCCAATTTGACAGCGGTGTGCATCACGCATTTTTATGAATACTCTAATTGTACTCGAGAACATTGTGAGCATTCAATTAACTGTGTTACCACCAAAGAAATTTTTTTTTAATTTAAGAATACAAAGGAAATACAAGATGATAAAAATACCAAACTCCTGAAGTTCTCTGATTCAGATCAGATGCGGCTAAGGAAAACATGGATCGGGACCAGGGGACGGGAAGGAGTGCGAGAAGGCTTACCGATCCAGTGATGAAAGCTGAATCTCGTTATTGAAAGCCAAGGTTAAAAGTAGCTAAAAACCAGTAATACACCAATAGTCTATATAAATGACCGCCTCTGAAAAACACATGGGCCTAGAACTTCTAGTTTACCAGAAGAATCATTACCCCCATCTTCATTCCTTTAAGACTGGCAGGAAGAGCCCTATCTAAGGAAATAAACTAAACAATGCAACATTCCAAGTGAGATGAAGAGTCTATAGATGTTTACTTAAGTAGCAACATACTTTACCATCTCAACAAGAATGTTCATGAATGATTGAGAGAGGGAAAAATCAAGAAAATATTCCTAAGCTATTAATAATGAAAGAATTACAAAAAGAGTCAATGTTAAGTGTATACTAATCCAGATAAACAAAGTTTCATTTGTCTCAGCTTGTCAAATCTCTCGGTTAAAACAAGCCACTTCTGAGCAGCTCCAGTAAGCAAGCATGCCGAAATCCACGCAGCCTTTCAAAGGAGGTCGCGGAGCAACTGTCACTTTAAACTGGCCAATTTTGCTAAAAGTGTTAAAAATGACAGGATGCCCTGTAACACCAACCAGGTTCTTTTCATGAACAGAGTTGGATTACGTTGATCTAAACTTTTGTGTAACACCTTTCTCCACTTGAAAAACACACCGACGTTGTCACTATCCTATTTCTGTATCTACTTCAAAAGAACTTCTTCAAGGCCTCCCATCTATCTGCACCGGATGAAGGCAAAGCCACCACCGCCCCCAGCAACACCCTTGCTATTTCTGGGCCAGGAGGGCCTAGACAGGAAGATGCTCACAGTGAGGATCGCGGCACGCTTCGGATTCTCACAGCTGCTAATGTGGAGCCGAGCTTGGGAGAAACTCTGGGCACAACTCAGGCATCCGAAATAAATTAAAGTAAACAGAATTGCTCTCTCTCCTCCACCCTGTTCACAGCCTCTCCACTGCGCTGGAGACCACACACCCAGACCACACAGTGCTGGCTGAATTCCCTTGCAAGAAACCTCTACAAGCTGTCACTTCGCCACAGAGAGAAGGGGAAGTGGGGGTTGGGCTGGGATTGTGAGAGGACAGATAGAAAACAGGGATAGGTGGTCAGGAGGGAAGAGAGAAAGATAAATGGGGAGAAACAAACTGTCCAAAAAGAGAAAACAAAACGGAGAAACTGAAAGAGATGGAGAGAAAGAGACGGAGAAAGCTAGGGAGAACGTGCCATTCTCTGCAATCCTGTGTAAGTGTGGTTTCTAGAAAGGGAAAGAGGGGATTCCATAAACCTCCTTGAGAAAACAAGCTGGCCCCAGCCTGTTTGCAGTCTGGACATGTACTCCCCCTACACCAATTAGCAGCTGATGAAGGATTAACAAAGCATCCATTTAGCATCAATTAACCTCCGATCAATCACATGTCAAAAGTGAAAATTACTAAGCATTTTATTTAAATAAAATAAAGGTCATGCTTTTTAAAATTCATAATGTTCAATTAGGTACATTTTCTTTTAAAAACGGCATTATTTTTGCCTGTTTGCCTTTTTCCCATTAATGAAGCTTACTGGAATGAGTTGAAGATGTTTTGGCAACAGAGGTCAGAAAGACTTAATTTTACAATTTTCTCATATTTCTTTGTGGCGCAATCTTAATTTTCCCACATATTTATTGGTAGGTCAAGAGAGAAAATTAATATTTCTTACAGAATTTCAGATTAAAGCTATGTAGAGAAAGTTAACTAGGAGCAGTCGTGTTTTTAATGTTGACTACAAACGTAGTTTTAGAATCATAATTTCTCTTTAATATTCAGCACAAAAGAATTTTGCTGACTTGAGAAACACAACAAGAAATATAAACAATAGAAAAAGATCACTGTCTTAACCTAGTCAGTCTCCAAAGGCTAAAGGGAAGGGATAAGGCATTAAAAAGACATACACTATGATTCACCAATGACTAGAAGTTTCACTGCATAGGCCAAGGAAAGTTTCGTGGTGTTAAAGTGCTGTTTTCTTAACCGATGTGACCATTGGAGTCTTATCCCCACAAAAAAATAAGCTTCCAAAATGCCCTCCTCCCTGTAATACTATCCAAAATAGAGCAAATCAGAAAAGTGGGCTATCAGACTCTAGCTAGCACCAACTGAATGAGAATGTTCATTTTCACATGTATACCTACTCAAGTTCAAGAAGCACCAAGTATAGGCTGAGGTATAGAACCATCTTGGCCCAGAGGACCACAGAACAATCATTTGGCTACATAACTGCCTAGAAGTTCAAACAATAAAATTCTACTGTGCTAGACCCTAAAGTGGCCCAACAATAGAACTTCACTTTAAATGTGCTTCCGAATTGGCCAGACCTTCCTTGAGGCTGGCTCAATGTACCCTAGGGCTGAAGCCAAAGGGGTACCCCAGTGATATGGGGTGAAGGGATTGAGGGAATAGTCATTTACTACATTCAGTTCTACATAAACTCGGATTTCACTCTGACTGAAGGAGAGTCAAATTAGGCTAGTGCAGCCACCGTACTTTAGGAGCCCTGGTGTTATAGAGGGTTACAAGGTTGGACTACTAATCATAAATTCAGTGGTTCGAAACCACCAGACACTAAAGGGAGAAAGATGTGGTTCTCTATTCACATAGTCTTTGAAACCCACATGTGTGGTTCTAGCCTGTCCTACAGGCTCACTATGAGTCAGAAGATATGGGACAACAGGGAGTGAGCCCTATTTATTTTGCGATCCAGTGCCAATGAAAACCACTCCTACCCTTTTCCTGGCTCAGCTCAAAATTATGGGTAACAAAAATATATTCATGCACAACTCAGGGGGAAAAAACATCTATGGGATCCAAACTGTATAGGATCAAGGTCTGGAACCAAAAAAAAAAAGGAAGCTTGTGGCTTTCTGAGTCAATTCCAAGTTAAAGCAACCCTACAAGGTCGCTACAATGTTTCCAAGGTTGCAATACTTATGGGAAAATCCCTGCCTGCACTGGGTGAGGTGTTGGGCAGCTAATCTCCAGGTGGCTTTGGGAGAAATAAATATTCATAAATATTCATAGTCTCGGAAAGTCTGTATAGGATTGCCATGAGTCAGAATGGTCTTGGTGGCAGTGAGTTTGAACTTGGTTATCTTTACAGAAGTAGCTCCTGTAGAGCTGCTGGTGGGTTCAAACTTTTCAGAAGGTAGCCAAGTGCTTAAACCGGTGTGCCACCAGGGCTTCTCATGGCAAAATCCAACTTATTTCCCTCAAGTTAATAATTCCAGCCATATCAATCCTATAAAGGCCCTAATTAAGGAGACTGACTTGTTGTCAGAGGGGAACATGCAGAGGAAGGATTGAATAGATCAGAGATAATTGCTTCCTGCTTCTTAGTGCTCTCCTTAGAGCTCTAGATCTATGTCGATAAAATGCAATTGAAATCTATTAACTAGGTTTTCCAATGTAAACTAAGGTATTTGTATTTTAATTATTTTGGAGGGAAATCTAATGATTTAAAAACTATAACTGAAGAGTGACGCTTCAATTTCTAATCGTGCACTGTTCTTATTCACTGGGAGCCCTGGCGCTGTAGTGGTTACAGCTCAGCTGCGATCCGCAAGGTCGGCAGTAGGAACCACCACACCAGCTGCCCAGAGGGCGAAAGATGTGGGTTTTCTACTCTCGTCAAGTTACTGTCTCTGAAACTCACAAGGAGCGTCATATCCTGTCCTATAGCGTTGATATGAGTTGGCATTGACTCCATGGCAGTGAGTTGAGTTGGTTGCTTTATAAATTATCATTTTAAAATTGTAGTCCATAGAGCTAACAAAATATATGCTGCATCTGTATCAATCATATTCACATGTATGTACAGCTGTGTGAGAGGCTAAAATCAGAAGCACTTGCTGTACATACACAGAGCAGCCTGAAAGTAAAGTCTTAAGGCCCTTATAAGTCTTGAGATGAGTCTGGAAACCACACTGAATTTTAAACCTGCTCTTTCTGCTTTCTCTAACTTTTGTGCCAACCCTTCTATACCCTAAAGAAAACAGTTTGTCCTCTGTGCTCAGGCAGTTGCAGTATGCCACCCATGGTTCCAAGGTAGGGAGGTTTTCTCTATGCTCAACAATGCTCAACTAGCCATGTTACTGATTCAATTCTGAGCACCCTATTTGCAGAAGGCTCTGGATGACAATGAAAACCTAAAATCCATCTGCAGAGTCCCCACAAGAATTAAACCTCCACAGAAATCCTTCTGAGCATTAGCCAAGGATGTGGACATCCTTGCCCTCAGGCAGAGGGCATTAGAAAGTGGATCACCTCCACTCCTGTCTGGCCATCCCACAGAAGGGCAGTCTCTCTTACGGTCTTGACTGGGTGAGTCCTTGATGGAGATGTCCACACTGGGGGCAGTATTGGAAGTTGCAGAGTCTTGAGTTTGACCCTATCAGTTATGCCCTGGACTACCTTGGTTGGAAGACCCTACCTTGCAAACCAATCTTGCAAACTCTTCTAACACAATACATGTGTCCTAATCATGGTCCTATTACTGCTGTTGTTGTCCCACCAATAACTATGATATATTGATCTGCCACCAATCATGAATTTGTTACATTTCCTTTGTGTTCCATACCTTATTTAAGTAGTGGTATGGCTATGATTCATCAGATGCAATGTGGACTTCATGTTAAGAGTTTCCCTCATCCAGGTAATGTGCCTGTGTATTTGTTTTGACTTTGTACCATGTTAGACTTAAATGTTCTCTTTAAACTACATTTGAACTTAGAATCTCTTTTGTATCCTACAATAAGCCTATGTCTGAAAGTTCTTGATCCACAGCATTATCAATAAATCTACAACATGGATGCTCAAGGAGAAACATGCTTTTAAAAAAGCAATTCTTATTACAGGTTAAAAAAAAACAACAGCCCTGTTCTGCCATTGCCCTATGACCACCTCATAATTAACTACAAAGCACATAGGCTTGCAATCACGTACCTTTAACTAATCATGTAATTCCCCCTACATGCTATCTGCAAACAAACACACACACACACACACACACACACACACACCAAAACTAAACTTAACTGCTATTGAGTAAATTCTGATGAGTTTCTGAGACAGCAGCTCTTTACAGAAGTATAAAGCTTCATCTGTCACCCGTAAAGCAGCTGATGGTTTCAAACTACTGACCTTGCAGTTAGCAGCCTAACGTGAAACCACACACCACTAATTCTTCACCTTCAGAAAACTGGCCTTTAATGTCCTTATTTTTCAGCCAATCATTATTAAGTTCCTGCTTTGACAGTATAAATACTTGGTCCAGTGTGTCTGGATTATCAATAAATCTTTGAATTTCACTTTTTGAGAGTGTGAGTTTTTCCTTTAGGACACAATTCAAAAGAATTAAACAAATTAATCATGCTGGTCAGCCATCACTACTAATCTTTCCGGAGATTTTCTATCACCTTTAGCATAAATTCAGTGTCTGCAGACTACCATGTCTTCCTCTCCTCCTCTCTCCTATCTGCCCCAGTAACCAGAATAATATTCTATCTCTATGTAGTTCCTATTCTGTACAGTGTTTGTGACTGACTTACTTTACTCATCATAATGTTTTCAGGGTTCAGTCGTTGTAGCATATGGCAGAACCTCATTTATCATTATGGCTATGTAATATTATATCTCATTGCATGTATGTTCCGCAATTACCTATTCACTTATAGATGGGCATTTAGATAAGTGAAATAAGTCTTCATAAACAGATAAATATTATGTGATCTCACTTCACATAAAAAGATGAGAAAGGGAAAACGTATAGACTAAAGTTTATTAGCAGTTATCCAGGGCAGGACGGAGGGGAAAAAGAGGGGTTAACAGTGATGGAAAACTTGCATCAATTAAGGGTAGAGTTGTACAGCCAATTAGTAATTGCCATCAATAAGATGTACACCTGTAAAAGCTGAACTGGCAAAAGTCGTACGATATAAATGTTTGCACTAACAAAAACAAAAAAAAATCAGTTGATGCTTCTGCTTTTGTACAACAAAAATCCTCTTTGGTTGAGAGGTTTAGAGTCATGATTTCACTGGACATTGCAAATAGCTTAATATCAAGTTTAGTGCTTCTCTTCTACTTCCTCTTTCACTCCATAGTACCTAGGGTCTTAAAGGCTTATAAGCAGCCATTCAAGCCATAATAACTAGTTGCTATTTAGCAGAAGAAACAAAGGCAAAAAGAACAAAGATATGGAATGTGTGACTAATTGCCTCCATGAACAACCTGCCTTCCTTGCCATTAGACCAGAACTATATGATGCCTAACTACCATTACTAAATATTTTGATCAAAGATTCCACAGACAAATCTTGATCAAAGTGGGGGGGCAGTAGGGGGTAGCTGCTCCTCTTGTGTCTTCTTAACATTGGTTCTCAAGATTAAAAAATGTGGATCTATGGGCCAAATAAGCCTTTCAGACCACTGGCTTGTGCATTCTCCTAATTTTGATTCTCTGTATTACTAAGCTATTAATATTATCCACCACTTGTCAGTCAATGTGATGTTGCTGATAATCGAAGCTATCCCAACAGTAATTCAAATACCAGTAGAGTCACCCTGGATCAGCAGGTTTCAGTGGAGCTTCCAGAATGAGAAAGAACAAGGAGGAACAAGCTGTGCACTTCTGACTGATCAGCCACTAAAAACCTTATGAATATCAGCAATCTCTTGCACAGCGCCCGGGGGTGCGCTCTTCAGGTTGAAGGCACTCAGAACATGGCCGCCTCCTCAGAGTGGAGGAGAACATTCAGAACTTTCATTTGTTCACGGGGCGTGACAAAGTGAGGAGAAAGAACTGCAAACAGAGATTAATAATCATAATATGCAATCTAGGAAAACTGAAAATCACAAAAAGATGGAATGCATAAAGATCAATAATATCCTAAGCATTAGTGAGTTGAAACAGACTGATAGTGGCCATTTTGAATCAGGCAATCAAATAGGTTACTGGGTCATGAATAAATTGAAGAATAGAATTGCATTCATTGTCAAAAAGAACTTTTCCGCATCCATCTCGAAGTACAATGTTATAAGTAAGAGGATAATATCTATATACCTGCAAGGAAGACAAGTAAATATGGCTTTCATTCAAATCCACACATCAACCACTAACGCTAATAATGAAATTGAGGGATTCTTCTAAGATCTGCAGCTGGAAATTGATCGAACATGCAATCAAGAGGCATAGGCTTCCAAGAGTTGAGAATTTGGACCTGGACAGCCATTGCTGAAGAATAGGTGGCTTCCAGCCTTGGGCAGTAACCAGGCAGAAGTGGGGCTCTGACCTCAAGATCTGGGTTTGGTGTCTGCACACTAAGACATAAGATTGTGCCAGCCCTGCCCCAACTCCTGAACATTAGCAGGAACAAGTCTGTATCAATAATCCTGTCAAGACATCCACCTAGGAAAGGAAGAAGAGAGATAAATGTTCACAGGGAGACTGTGAAATCAAAGGAGGATTCTTTTTGCATTGTTGTTATCTTGTTGCTTTGCTGTATTGATGTTTTCTAGCATAATTGTTAAATACTGTAGCAGAGGCAGAAGTTAAGTGACAGATAAAAGATACAATGAAGTCTCAACTAGGTTGTAGAAGAAGGGACCCAGACATTAGGCACATAATGAGGGAGGATAACAGTTACTGGCCGGGAGAGCATGGCCTCTCCTCCCACGGCTCTCATTTCTCAAATCAGGGGCCACATCATCTACTAAGGGTACAGGTACCTCATAGAATAAGGTTGGAGAAGAGAAATAAATCTTAAAACATACTTTTTTTGCAGAAAACAGGAGCAGGCACAGAGGAGAAAACCTCTAGCTCCCTTAACAGACAAGAAGAGATGGGTGACAGTGGATTTATAGGGGCATAGATATAGCTCTGGAGCCCTGCTGGCCCATGGTTAAGTGCTCCACTACTAACCAAAAGGTGAACAGATCCAGCCTCCACGGGAGCCAGAGACCTGAGATTGGCTCCCAAAAAGAATTCGGCCTAGGGAATTCTATGGGAGTTCTACTGTAGCCTGCCAGGTCAGAAAGGGCTCAATGGCACGCAGTAACAACAGATCTAGACCACTGTGCTTTTCTCTTGCTAGCCTCAGCAACCCAGTGCAAATAGTAAAGAAAATGAGAATTGAGTTAACCCAGGGCTGAGATTTTGTGAGCCAAATGCCACAGAAGGGCAATGATGCAACTGACATGAGAGGGACTAAGTGGAAATGAGTGAAAGAGACTGTAACCAAAGAACAGGAAGTCTACACTTTAGATTTGCAAGGTGGAGTTGTCTCAAGGTTAGGGTAGTTCAGTCTGGCCCTCCATCCCACCCTATGTGTCTCATCTCTGACAGGGCAATACCCACCTCTATCCTTGGGAGTTCATTTTCTCCTTTTACCCCTCCAGTTGTTGTCAGTGTCTCTTTGTACCTCATTGTCCCTCCCTTGCATTTCCTTAGTCCTCCCTGCGCATAGCTCCACAAGCAGTCCCTCTTTTATAATCTCTTCCTTTGAACTGCCTAGCCTCATTGGTCATTCCCGAGCGGCTCTGACATACAGAAATGCATCATGCCATCCCACACAGGAATTTCATTAAGCTAAAACCATAAATTTCTGGAGTTATACCTTATTTTGTTTTTCAGTATAATTTTAATATAATACAAGTATACTCTCTAAAATCACAGAATTTTATAACTGGAAGACGTCTTTAAAAATTCATCAAAGCTTACAGATGACACTAAGGCACAGTCTTTCAAAAAGTAACAGAGGTAGAAGTAGGAGCAAATTCAACACCATATAATTATTATTGAATACTTACTATGTGTCAGGCTTTTAGGTGCTTGGGGCCCCTGACTGTGCGGATTACATTCTGATAAATGGAAATCCAGGTTCCCTGAAGCCTGGGTTCATGCCTTTCAATTATGAGCACAAAGATTTGTTTCAAAGGGAAAAGACTCAACTAGAAAGAAAAATAAAGCAAAGTATATGGTCCATTCCCAGTCTTACATGCTACCAACAGGATTAAGTTAAAGAAGCTTTGGAGGAAGCCAAATTACATTTTCCAAAGAAAATTCTTTTTTACAAAGCCCCTTCAAAAAAAACAACTCACTGCCATCATGTGGATAGAACTGAGAAGAACGGCCCCTGTGGGTTTGGGAAACTCTAACACATTTGTGGGAGCAGAAAGTCTCCTCTTTCTCCCAGAGAGCGGCTGGTGGTTTCCAACTGATTACTTTTTGGTTAACAGCCCAACACATAATGCACTAGGACACCAAGACTCCACAGGCTCTTCTGATCTTCAAGACATTCCAAAACCCAAAATGCACCAACAGGCCAGCCTCTGCTCTCCGCCCAGGCCTTCTCTCTGCAGAGCCATCTCTATTCCCATCACAGCTTCACCTGCCCATTGAAGCCTCCCAAATACTCTACAACAAAATGAACGTCCCATCTCTGAATTCTTGCTATATCTATACGCAATACTACAGAGTTTAGTTCTTAGCGTTTCTTCAAAGGAGGGTAAAAAAGACCCTTCTAAATTCACGCTAATACAATTGCATTCCTTACCTGGATGTCAAACACATATTAAGATTGACCAAAAAAAAAAAAGATTGACAGGCACTCATTCCTGTCCCAGATGAGCTCAGCCTTTGGCAGCGTTTTATTGTTTGTTTGTTTGTTTGTTGGCAGTGTTTACAACAATCAAAACTCGCCAAAGTCTGAACAGAAGGCTTCTTCTGAGCAGCTTTCTTATATGCACATTGGAAAGTCATTTTGATTCCAGAAAAGCAGATGGCTGGAAGAAACTATCAACAAGGATAGTTCTCTTATAAAGAGAAGAGGTGGAGATTTCTAGGGAGATGGCACCAATGTAGAGTCCCCTGCCTAGAAGTCCCCTTTTGTGGCTGAGAAATCAACAGGTGAGGAAGCCAATTCTGGGATTTTAGAAGTGGGACCTAGACTCTAGGCATTCCTGGATTTTTTTCAGACCTCCTACCCCAATCCTCGTCCAGGGAGAATGCAGCAGAGCTCACCACTGTCTCCCCTGGCCCCTCGCTGCCAATCTCCCCTCTCCAGTTGCTTCGGTTTCCTCTCTCCCTCCTAACGAAGCAGAACAATAGTGGGAATTCAAATGTGAGACCTAGGTTCTCAGCGCTCCAAGATTTTTTCAGACCTCCCTCTCTGATTTTTGCCCATAGAGAATGCAGCGGAGCGAGCAGGGGATGACACAGGGAATGACAGCCTCCTTTCCTCGCCCCTACTGCTGCAACCCACCAACATGGGGAATATCCCAAGCCAGAGAATCCCCAAGTGCAGCCCACAGTCCCACACCCTCACAGACCTCTGGGAATCCTGGATACTCGAGCTGGCTGCGGCCCACAGAACAGAGCCTGCACAGCTTCACTAACTTACTGAAAAATACATACTACAAAAAATACTCAACAAAGTACTATGGCCAGAAAACCAGCAGCAACAACACGCAAACCTGAAACAAATATACAGGACAATTCCTCACAAAACCAACACACATAGAACAACACTCAAAGCAAGGAAATAACACAGGAATAACAAAGAAACTAAACACAATACATGTACAAACACACAACATACACATATAGAAAGCAAATGGCAGTAACAACTACATACATATCAATAATTTCACCAAATGTTAATGGACTACAAGCACCAGTAAAGAGACAGAGAGTATCAGAATTAAAAACAAAACCCATCAATATGCTGCCTACAAGAAACACACCTCACAAAGACATGAACAGACTAAAAATCAGACGCTAGACAAAAGCATACCAAGAAAACAGCAACCAAAAGAAAGCAGGTGCAGCAATACTAATCACCAAGAAGACAGACTTCCAGGCAAACAACGCAATGTGAGATAAGAACAGACAGGATATAATGAGAGCTCAGGAAGCCATAACTATAATAAACAAATATGTACCCAATAAAAGACTCTCAAGATGCAGCTATTTAAATCCTCACATAATTGTAAAAGGACAGACACAGCGACAATAACAGGAGACTTAAATACACCACTTTCAAGGAAAGACAGAATGTCAGGAAAGACACAAAGACACAAAAACACAAAAAAAGCTCAAGAACACAATCAACAAAAATGACCTCCTAAGTATATAATGTCCCATCCAACAAAAACAACAGCATATGTTCTTTTCCAACACATATGGAACATTATCAAGAATAGGCCACATACCGGGCAACAAATCATGCCTCACCTAATTCAAAAATATTGAAATCGCACAATCAATCTTCTCAGACCACAAAGCTATAAAACTAGAAATTAACAATAAAAGGAACAGAAACTTAAAAACAAACACATGGAGACTGAACAACATTATACTAAAAAATAACTGCAATAAATAAATAAATATTTTTAAATGACTCCATATAAAAGTGAATAAAAGAGAAAATGTTTAATTCCTTAAGACAAACGAGAATTATAACACAACATATAAAAAGCTTTGGGTCAGAGCAAAAACAGCAATCAGAGGCTGAGATAGTTTATTGTGCCAGCCTGGTCGATAAACACATGTGGGATTAATTGAAGGGCGGAGAGATAAATGGGTTGGCGATCCTCACCTTTCTTGTCTTTTGCTCTTTGACCATCGGACCAGTGTGCAGCTGCCTTGCTTGTTCTGTGCCTCAATTTGCAAGCTACACTACCTGTGGGACACCTAATCTATGGACTATGTCACTGTAATTTGAGACCCCTTTAAGACCTGCCACGCCAGAGAATTGGAATGTACGTCTCTGGAGTTGGGGATTGACTGTTGGTGACCTGGCTGATGGTTGGTGACCTGCTTTGCTGTTTGCTACCTGTGCTGGGAGAGGACTACCTGGCAGCCCTCAAGACTTGCAGTGAGTTCCACTGAGCCATTTGTACTGCTTTATAATTTAACTGTTCATTTCTTGTATTATATATATATATATATATATATATATATAATTATCAGCAATCTGGTTTTATCTCTCTAGAGAACCCTGTGTGACACAGAGGCCAATTTATAGCCATCAACACACACATGAAAAAGAGGAGAAATCTAAAATTGACACCCTAACACAACACCTCCAAGAACTGGTACAAGGCCAACAACACAATCCCTCCAATAAAGAAAGGAAAGAAATCATAAAGATCAAAGCAGAAATAAAGCATATGTAAAACAAATAAACAGTGGAAAGCATCAACAAGACAAAAAGCTGGTTCCTTGCAAAGATTAACAAAAATGACTGCTGGCAAAACTTAACAAAGGAAAGAAAAAAAAGAAAAAATACAAATATGAATAAGAGATGAAAACAGTGACATTACAACAGATCCAAAAGAAATAAAAAGAATAATAACAGAGTACTATGAAAACTGTATTCAAACAAATTTGATAATTTAGAAGGAATGGACAGATAATTAGAAATGCATCAGCCAATCAAATTAATGCAGACAGATACTGAAAAACTCAATAGACCTATAACAAACGAAGCAGCAGAGCAAATCATTAAGAAACTACCAACCAAGAAAAGCCAAGGTCCAGATGATTTCACAAGGGAATTCTGCCAAATATTCAAAGAAGACATGACACCAATACTGCACAAGCTCTACCGTGGCATATAAAAAAAGACAATGAACTCCCAAACCCATTCTCTGAAGTCAGCATAGCACTGGTACCCAAACCAGGCCAGGACTTCCCAAAGATTGAAAATTACAGACCAATATGCCTTATGAAAGTGAGGCTAAAATCCTCAACAAAATCCTGGCCAATAGAACACAGCAGCATATCAAAATAAAATAATTCACCATGACCAAGTGGGATTCTGTTCAGCTATATAGGGATGGTTCAGAACTCAAAAAACAATCAATGTAGTCCACCACATACACAAAGCAAGAAATAAAAACCACATAATCATATCAGTAGATACAAAAAAGGCATTGGACAATATTCAACACCTATTTCTGTTCAAAACACTCAACAAAAAAGGAATACAAGGAAAATTCCTCAACATAATAAAAGACATATATTAGAAACCAATAGCCAACATCATTCTCAATGGTGAACAGCTAGGATTATCCCCACCGAAAGCAGGGACCAAGCAAGGATGTCCCCTATCCCCACTCCTATTCAACACTGTGCTGGGAGTTTTAGCTAGCGTCATCAGACGACAAAAAGAAATCAAGGAAATACAAATAGGCAAAGAAGTAGCGAAACTCTCACTATTTGAGGATGTTAGGATCCTATATAGAGAAAACCAAAAGTCTCCACAAAAAGCCTGCTGGAAACAATCGAGGATGTCAGCAAGGTAGCAGGATAGAAAGTTAATAAACAGAAGTCAATTGGATTCCTGTATGCCAAGGAAGAGAGCTACAAAAAAGACATTAAGAAATCAATACCATGTATAATAACCTCACAAAAGACAAACTGTTTAGGAATAAACTTAACTATACAAACAAATGAATCATACAGAGAAAACTACCGAACATTACTATAATAAACTAAAAAGGACCTACATAAATGGAAGAACATCCTATGCTCATGGATACTCAGACTTAATATTTTGAAAATGTAATACCACATAAAACAATCTCCAGATACAATGCAATACTAATTCCAATCCCAAGAAACTTCTTTAAAGAAATTGCAAAACTAATTATCAATTTCATATGGGACAACAAAAGACCCAAGATAAGCAAAGAACTTATTTAAAAAAAAAAAAACCCGCCTCACCTAAAAACCTACTACACACTATATAACCACATTAGTCAAAACAGCCTGGTACTGGGATAACATGAGAAACACAGACCAATGGATCAGAACAGAAAACCCAGACATAAATACATCAGCCTACAGCCACCTAATCTTTGACAAAGGACTTAGAAAGATTCAATGGGAGAAGCACAGCCTCTTCACCAAATTGTGTTGAACAAACTAGATTTCTACATGCAGAGGAATAAAACAAGACCCATATCTTTTTTCATGCACAAAAATGAACTCAAGATGGATTAAAGACATAAATGTAAACCCCAAAGCTCTCAGAATCATCAATGAGAAGGCTGGGATAAACTTAAGGGCCCTATTACAGGGCAGACATAGCCTACCAAGCCTAATGAGGTGGCACACGCAGCAGAAGACAAGATAGATGACTGGGACATGCTGACATTACATCACTTATGAACATCAACAGACTTCATCGGGAAAGTGAAAAGAGAGACTGAGAAAAATGTATTACCAATGACACATTGGTCAAAGGGCTCATTACCAAAATATACAGAACTCTACAACATCTAAATAAGAAAATAATGAAATCTAATTAAGAAATGGGAAAAAGACATGAACAGTTTACCAAAAATGACGTGCAAATGGCTAACAAACACATGAAAAATGCTCATGATCACTAGCCATTAGAGATGCAAATTAAAAACATAATGAGATACCACTTTACACCCACACTGCTGGTCCAAATAAAAAAAATATAGAAAGCAACAAATGCTGGAGAGGATCAGAAGACACTGGAACTAGTGTATACTGCTGGTAGACTTATAAATACATAGAGCGACTGTGGAAAACGATATGGTGATACTTAAAGCTACTAGGAATTGAAATCCCATGATCCAGGAATATTACTATTAGGCATATACCCAAGACAGAACATGATCTCCTGTGTTCATAGCAGCATAGTGCACAATATCAAGCAACTGAAAGCAACCCAAATGCCCAACAGCAGAATAATTCATACACACAATGGAATACTATACGTCCCTTAAAAACAGTAATAAAAGTATAAGACACTGCAGGACATGGAAGGACCTGGAAATCATTATGCTGAGTGAAGTAAATCAATCACAAAAGGACAAGTACTATGTGAGTCCACTACTCTAAGAAGAAACCCAAATTAAACAAATCTTAGGAACCAATTTCTGAACAAAAGTTGAGAAGTCTACCTACGGACCATAAACCATATATCACCTCCCTTTTGTGAACTTCACAAGACCCACCTTGAAGGAGGAGACTCACATTGTCTGGGGTTGCTCCTTCAAGAGGGGGAAATGCTGCGAGATGACCAGATACGTGAGGCTATACAAGACAAGCCTGGGGCAAATCTAGGAGTCCCACATAGGATGGAAAGACATCTTTGCCAGATAATAGCAAGCTAAGAACAGGGGAGGCGAGCATCTACATTGGGGAGGAGTCACTGATAGTTCTGTTGGTGAGAATGGTGGGTGACTGGGAAGAAGTAACCTGACACGGGTAAAGGGTAAACTGAGCTCAATAGAACGGGAGATCGAACTGTGTAGGGCAACAGCTCATGGGCTGCGGCTCAAGGTGGATCTGTGCTTGCAGGGACTCCTCAAACCAACAGTGCCCAGAGTGCTGGCTCATTGGGAAATTTTACAATGTCATCAATGCTAATCACCTTATACCCTGGGGATTATTGATAATGTTGTATTTTTTTTTTGTTTAAATGGGTTTTTGTTTCCCTGCCTTTTACATGTTTTTTTCTTTTGTTTGTTTGTTTGCTGATTGGTTTGGTGATATGGAGTTTAATTTTGTCATAAGAAGACCGCCAAATTAAACCTCGGTTATGCATATTCCATGGATCGAGATGGGCGCAGATGGAGTCTGGGCTCCTACTTAACTATAGGCTCAATTCAAGAACAATTAGTTCTGATAACATGGCCCTGCTCTCTACTCACCTTCATGAAATGATCACTAAAGATCAGGGCGCTACAGCAGAATGATGAAGAGAGCAGATGGTGCCTGGCTAACAATTGCAATAGTGTCTGGGGTCTTAAAGGCTTGTATTCAAACAAGCAGCTATCTACATGACTGTCAACTAACTCCACATGAAAGCACACCAGCTTTGTGTTCCAAAGATGACAATAACAAAATTCAGATATGATTGAGCGAAAAATATCCGAGATAAAATTGTCAATACCTAATTTGTAGAAGGCTGTAGAGGAGAAACCTATCTGCACAGTATCTAGTCAGAGTAAGCCATTGGCAGATCCCCTCTAGCCATAGGCAAGGGTCTCAGACACCCTCACTGTCAGACAGAGATAATTGTTATCCTAACTATGCAAGGATCAAGCTTGATTCTGGGTCAGTTGACTTCCCTCTAGACCCAACCTGGATTTTTCCAAGGCGCAAGAATCTCTTGCTTGTTTAATGATAAAAATTTCTTCTCCGACTGTGTTAGTATGGGTAGACTAGTTAAACAAATCCACAGAAACTCATATGTGTATAAAAGAGTTTTATATAAAGGGTAAGTATACTTTAAGAAAGCATCCAACACAGTCTACTCCAAGACCATAAGTCCAACATTTGCCCATATGTCCAACACCAATCTATAAAGTCCTCCTCAAACTCACAGAACACACACAATGGCGCCAAATTTAGGTGGAAAGTCAAATCAATGAGCCTGTAAGCATCTCAACACTGGCAGGGGTCTCCACGCAGCTGTTTCAGCACCCAGGGCTGCATCAGGATAGGTCCATGTGGCTTCTCCTCAGGGATGTCTCACAGGAAGTGAGCCTTGCCAGCTGAGGCAGAGAACTAGCTAAGGCAGCTGCAACTGGTCTGATCATGAGAGCAAGAGACCAGAAAGGTGAGGCCCGAGGATCCATTTATCTCTCCGCCCTTCAACCAATCCCACATGTGTTCATCAGCCAATTTAGCGCAATAAACCTTAACTATAACAATGACTTTTAAAAATACTGATGGTGGTCTTTTCTTACTCATTGTTTGTATTTTTTCATTATATTACTATTGTTTTATCCTTACCACTTTATTTTGTTTTTGTTGTTTATTGTTTCTGTGGGTTTACTAGTTTGTGAAGTACAGAAGGAGTAGATGCACAGAGAATAATAACTGATGCAAGGTTTTGGGTTTGTAGGGGATATAGGGGTGACGGGGTTGAGGATATGGGGAGCAAATAATGAAGGCGGGAGGAGGAGGGAGCACTAGAACTGAATGTGATTATACAACTCATTTTAAAGCCAATTTAATCATGGGGGTGGGAATAAAAGAAAGAAAATGTTCTTAAATGGATTGTGATAATGATTGTACAATTCTTGATAAGACTGAATAATCAAATTGTATGATATGTGGATTATGTGCCAATAAAACTGTAAAAAGAAAGAGAGAGGTGGGATAAAGACAGACGATGACAACTGGTTAATCTAAAAGCGAATAAATGAACACTGTCTTCTTCCTTTAAGGAATACCAGTATGCAGGCAGTTAAGCATTAGCTCTAAGTGCAAGGTCGGTGGTTTAAAATTACCAGAGTCACTATGAGTCTGAATCAACTTGATGGCAGTTGATTGCGGGGTGGGGGTGGGACAGAAATGAGGCAGGCAGCTTTTATAAAGATGTACTGCCTCAGAAACCATGCAAAGCAGTTCTACTTTGTACTACAGGGTCTGTATAAGTCAGGGTGGATACAATGGCACTGTCGTCACCCCCCCCCCCATTTATTTATTTATTTAACTGAGATCAGGTTAAGTCTAGTCTTACAGTGCATAGTTTGTCCCTCCACCTCCCAGCAAACATAAGACTTTCTGATGTTTAAAGTTAAGAAGTGAGAATTTGACAACTATACTTTTCTAGTAGGACAAGACAAAGTCACATTGCTATGGAGTCTGGCTGCACAGTAGATAAAGCACTGGGCTGCTAACAAAAAAGGTTGGTAGTTTGAATTTGTAGAATTTTTCACCATTCCACATGTAGAAAAAAAGATGTAAAGCTTTGGAAACCCCATAAGGTTGCTATGAGTTGGACCTTGAGAGCAGTGCGTTTGTTATTTGAAGTGCAGTTTCTAGTTGATTTTTGCAGTTTGGGTGTGGCTCTTTATGGTTAGTATTTGGTTTTGTGAATAAGGAACCCTTAAAACTAAAGTTAGATGTCTGTTACTAATTTTTTGATTCAACAACGGATACATAATTACCAAATAATAGTTACAGACCCTAATACAACACATAGACAGGGTAAGTACAAAAAGGCTATATAATATATAAGATCAGTGAATTGGGAAAGTTTTAAGACAGGAAGGATTCTTAGAGATAATCTAGTTGTAGAATCCTTTGGGTATAGGAAAAGGAAGACAGTAAGAACTTCATTAATGGTACAATGAAGGCAGAGAAGCGCAAGGGCAAGGAGTGAATCCTGTGACTCCGGAGCCAAAATAACTCGCGAGTCACTAATTTGCAAACATGGATGCCTAGGGGGATGTCCACAAGCTAAGAATCATAATTTCTCTAAAATTTCTTTTATTAAGTCAGAGTATTTACATCAGTGATTATTTTCTATCGGTACAAATATATTCTATACTATATGATTATAGCTGAACACTACCATATAACTTCACCAAGCAGTCCAGGGGGTGTCTATGCATATATTTTCGAGAGTCTGAGAACAGCCAACAATCTGAACAGAATTGTTCTATCCTATCACTGAACAGAATGGTCAGTTCCCATTCCATTTAAAGTCCTCTCTACTCAACAGTGACCTAAAACTCACTCATTCCATAAGATGTGGAGGTGTTGTGCCAAGAACCCTGATAGCTGAAGAATAAACTAGAAAGTGGGTGAAAAGGTAATTGAGAAACTAATTGGGTAAATAGCAATTCCTAAATCCCATAATATTCCCAGTCTGACATTGGAAAATGTTCAAAGCCATTTATTAAGAGAAAACTGCCTTTGTAAAAGTTTTTGAAAACCAATTCCATTCCCCTTAAAATTTATACATATTGAACTCTCAGGTATTGTGGACACACCCTAACTTTTAAAAGCAATATTCAGTCTAAAAAATTAAATGCAAAACAAATCATTTTCTGAAGCTTCCATGTATTCTGTTTTCACCAGGACAATTTTCTGCTTAAAAATGCCAAATTTCTACTTAGTCAAACAGAAGAGAACGTTTAAGTACTAAAAACACTTCCAACTACTACTTTTAGAATCAACAACTTTCAATACACTCAAGATTATCCTTGAAAGCTTTTGGCTTTTGTTTCTTTGCAATTACAGAAGTCAAGTCTCACCAAGGGTACACCTGAGTGTACTAACATTTACAAACAAAATACTAGCATACATTGGGAAATGGATCCAGAGAACCAGCTTTGAAATATAGCACCGCCAAAGGATTTAGGACTGACTTTAAATATATATATTTTTAGAGTTTTCCTTGTAGGTATATTCACAGATTCATCGTGCCACTTAGCTTAATTAAGTTTTCCCATACTTATCAGGATGACTCACTTTTAGCAAATAAACAGCTATTTCCAAATAAAGACCGATTTCTTGGGATTAATAAAAAATCTATTTACAAAAACTTTGGATACTAATGGAAGCATCCCCAGGCTTACAGAAGTCAGGTGTACAGTTCTAGTGCCTCGCTGCATGGTTTGGGGAGCAGGAACAGCATTTAACTATGGCTTCAGGAAAGTTATTGAGCCACTCCAACCTTCTGATTTCCAAACTATAAAATGGGGATAATATAACAGCCCTGTTGCTTGGAGTGGCTGTGATTATTAAATCCGTTAATATCTGTAAAGGGCTTAAAACAGTGGCAAGCCCATGGTGTTTCGGGGTGAATACCTTTAAAATGATGCAGACCTGAGCAAAACATGCTTTGCGTTCATTTTTCAAACGGAAATTATCAAACCTTAATTAATGCACTAGTAATATCAACATTAAGTTTCTGCGTGCCAAAGGACACCATCACTTCACCTCAAGAACATCAAAAGCCCAAGAGGCCAACTACCATCAGCTTCCTTGAGATAGGACAGTGAATGAATCTAGAGAATGGGAGTCCGGGAAGTGAAGAACAGGGAACGTGTAGAGCCCAGTCTAGCAGCCACCCAAGGGCGAGGGCAAGTCAGAGAGCTGATCCTTCCTCCTCAGACAGGATCTGAGGGAGCGCGAGGATGTGTCAGAGGCTGGAGGTGCAGGAGCCCCGGGACTGGGGCAGGCCCAGGGCCGCGGGCCGCCCCTCCGCCTTCCCTGGCCGGCCTCTCCCTCAGCCCGCACCGCCAGCCTCCGACGGCCGTGCAGTCCAAACCTACCTGCGCCCAGCAGCCGCCACAGCGGCCGATCGCAGCTCCGAGCAGCTGTGTGGAGGACCGGCCGCCAGCCACCTCCACTCCCGCAGCTCTCCCAGCCTTCGGCGCACTTCCGCCAACCCCGGGGTGGACGGCGTCGGTACTTCCGCCCACACCCGCGCCCGACGCGTCCGCACTTCTGCCCACAGGATCGCGGATCGCATCGTTGCGCCCGCTAGTCGATCGCCGAGTCCTCGATGGGCGGACCGAGTGGGAGCCGAAGACGCTGGGAAGCAAAGACAGGTTAAGCTTTTCAGGTTCTACAGTTTCAGGGAGAATTCAAGTGTACTGACAGAAAACTTGGAGTGTTGAGCCAGCGTGCGGAAGGCGGTGGGGTACTAAGGAAATGCCCACCGGCCCCAGCTTCCCGAGGAGCCGGGGCTGAGGGCTAGGAGCCATTGCGGGACCTAGCAAGACAGAATGGGGATTGAACCCGGGTCCTGGTGGAGACCGTGCACACACCCTGCGTGTGTCCTGCAGACAAAATTGGTAGTTTCAGCTGGGAGAAACAACGACGGCTACCTAAGTGGACGGTTATTCTACGAGGGGTTCTTCAAAATGGAATTCTGAAGTTAATGGAATTTTCCCATATTTCCATATTGAAATCTCCTCATACTAAGGAAGACAGGAAAAGTGAATTAAAGGGATTAAAAAGTCTGAGCGAGGCTGAGCAAGGCAGGGCCAGAGTCCCCAGGACAGCTGATGTCTCACTGTCATCTAATCATTTTGTCTCATGGCAAACCTCTAGAACAGTAGCATTGCCCCTGTGGCTTTCCAAGACTGTAAATCTTTATGGGAAGAACACCTTGTGATTTTTGAACTGCTGATTTTTTGGTTAATCCTTGCATAATCAAGTACTTGTTGGTCACCTCAAAAATATATAGTTGTTAGGCACATGACAGCTCTTTGTATCTCACACCAAGACGCACCTGGAAGCATCCGCCTCCATGCTGGAGGAGTACTGAAAAAACAAGATAATCTAATCAGCCAGCTATTATCCTGGGCCACTCCATTTTTTAAACACTGGACTTATAAATTGAGTATCCCTTGTGGCAGGGTGGAAGTTATCTGTGAATCCAACCGTATGTACTTCCTATCAACAAAGATCTATATAATGCATTGGTCAGGCTGTAATATAATACCATCCCTCAAAGAAACTAAACAGGCATTTGGTGGCACATTGATTTCATTAAACTGCAGATGAACATCCTTGATTCAGGTTTCTTCCCTGCCCACAAGGCCTTGGCAAGTATCACTAGATAATTGCAAGTTGTTGTTAGGTGCCTTCGATTCAGTTTTGGCTCATAGTGACCTATGTCCAACAGAAGAAAACACTGCCCAGGCCTATCTCACCCTCATAATCATTGACAAGTTGAAAGCCATTGTTGCAACTACTGTGTCAATCCACCTCATTGAGGGGCTTCCTCTTTTTTGCTGACACTACCAAGCATGATGTCCTTCTCCAGGGAATGGTCTCTCCTGAGAACATATCCAAAGTACATGAGCCACATGTTAGTACAGTACTCTGGCTGTACTTCTAAGACAGGTTTACTTGTTCTTCTGGTGTCCCATGGTAATTTCAATATTCTTCACTAACACCATATTTCAAAAACATCATTTCCTGTTTATAGACCAAAAAACACATAGGCTGTTGTCCTGTTTGGGTGAGATACTGTTTGGTCACTCTAGAGTCTCTCCGTGTTACAGAATATTTATTCCTCACAGTCCAGTTTTCTCACGCATGAGTCAGGACCAGCTTAGTCTTCAAAGTGGCATATGTGCTTTTTAACAATTTAAAAAGATGTTTTATAGCAACTTTCCCCAATGCAATACATTATTTTACTGATTCATATATCCTTCCATGTGTATTAATCACAGATCCATGTAAAATAAATTCTTTGACACCTTCATTATGTTTTCAGTTTATCAAAAAGTTGCTTATTGGTCCAATTCTAAGAAGAAAATAATTATGTTGGGTAATCCTAAAGGCTGTAACCTTGGCTAATAATCAGTAAGTGCTTCAAATCCTCTCTTTTTCATCAAACAAGTATGTCATCTGCATGTCACAGGTTGTTACTGAGTCTTCCTTGTATCCAAATGCCGTAAGCTTCACATTTCTTAGATTATTTGCTTAGAATACAACTTGAGTAAATATGACTAAAGGATACACTAAGATGCACATCTTTTCTGATTTCAAACCACTAGTATCTCCTTTTTCTCTCCAAATGGCTGCCTCTTGGCTTATGTGGAAATTCTGCAAGAACAGAATTAATTGTTCTAGAATTCCCATTCTCCACAATGGAATGCCTTTACAAAGTCAATAAAATATGGGTAGACATCTTTGAGGTACTTTCATCTTTCAGGAAGAACTAGGAGGCAAAGGGCACATTCCCCAAAATGTCACCTTAGACTAGGATATCCTTAAGAATGAAAGAGGTCTTTCAAAGGGAGTAAGAACACCACACATCCAGATGCTGCCATCCTGATAGAATGTTACAGTGATCTCTTACAGGCACAGCTAGGAGTCTAGCTTTGGATAACACTTTGCGTAGATGGGGTGCTCTGCTTTAAAGTGATGTATATGTAATTAGAATTAAATACCGTTTTAATACCTTCACATCACCCTTAATACCACTGTGCCCCTGATAGCTGGAAACTTAGCTCCTGGGATAGGGCAGAAAATTCACTACCAAGAAACAAAAGCATCCAATAAATCTAAAGATACTTGTAGCTCTCATGGTTCCAGATTTCTTATAATACAATAAACTGACCCTTGTCAGAAGAAATAGGGACCATGAGGATAATTTCTAAAATTCCCAGGATTTACTGGGCATCTTTTCCTTGAGATCAATAATGGGCCACACAGCATCTCTGGCATGACAATGGAATGTTAAGTAGGGAACTAGACCCCACAAGAATGAAAGTCCGGATTACCTCATCAAACAAGAAACCTGGCCCAGCCGAAGTACTAGCTGAACACTAGGGAGATTTAAAATGGGTGAAGGAAGACATTCATTGACAACTTCAAGAAGGGCATCAGAGAAGACTAGCTGGACCTACTTGCCCTCCTATTCTGACGGAGTCTTTTTCTTTCCTAAAGATGTGAGGCTGGATGCCCCCCTAAGCAAACCATGACAGGAAAGTGTGCACGCGGCATGGAGTGGGGGGAGGGACAATAGCAGAGGCTGTCAGTGCCCAGTCCATTTCCTCTCAACATTCACGTTTGCTCTATAAAGGCTACTTTCTGGGAACACCTGGATCCCCAGGCCTCAGCGACAGCTGAAATACTGAACAGTGAATTCACCCAGAACAGGCTTCAGCTAATGGACACACAAGGAGTTGGTGCATAAATATCATGGTCCCTCATATCAGAGTTGGAACAACTCTAAGATAAGTTTCCATTGCATAACAGTGCACCCCAGTAAAACAAAGTTTCAATTGCACATTATAACATGATATATTAAGGAGATGGCTGGGCGTGGGCGTAGGCGTGGGCAGGGAGTGGGGCAGCAAAGGAAAGAAAATAGTTTCTGTCAAGTTAATTCCAACTCATGGCAACCCAATAAGTGTCAGAGTAGAACTGTGTTCCATTGGCTTTTTAATGGCTGATTTTCCGAAACATGAGGGGGCCTTCAAAAAGTTTCATGGAAAAATTCCATTTTTCTTTTAATTCCATTTTCCCATAAACATGTTGACATCCTGCCATAGATCTCTAGGATTTTCTTCCAAGTTATAACTGGTTGGACATGAAACTCCACGCAACTAAGTGCATTAACTGTATTGCCGTCATTAGTGTGGAACTTCTTACTGGTGGAACTAGGAACTTCTTACTGGTGCAACTAGGGACTCCCTCACCTCACTTGGGGAAACTTTTAACTCAAAGTCAGCATCTTAGAGAACCCGATCAAGATAGTCATTATCTTATACAAAAAAACAAACAAACAACTATACTATTACAATTCAAATGGCTCTACATGACGTATTCATTTATAAGGGTAAGTAATATATTTATTGCTAGTAGGGTTCCTCTCATATGTGGATGGGTTTAATACAAACAAACTGCTTAGACATGCTTCTGTGATGAGGGGATGGTTACAGACACGTTGCCTAGGTAATCCCATGTCTCCTTAAGGTTCTTTCACAAAACAGATCCAAGGAAATCAATGGTTTCTAAAGTGATCCGCTGTGTCAGGAACATCCAAGGGAATGGGGTCAGCACGGAAGACACTATTTGGAAATTCCAAAGGTGAGTCTTGCTTGATTTTCTCTAAAACAAACACAAGATGATGATGAACACTTGTTAGGAAGTATTATGAAGAAAATAGAAAACTGCATGGGTGAAGGTGGGGGGCACGAAAAAAAACCCAAGAAAATTGTGGCAAGGAATTTTTTTCCATCACACCAATGCATCTGCTTATTCTTCGAAGATAGCAAGGGCTGTTCTTTGAGAATGCACCTGGGAACTCTTAGCCGCTTCACCCTCTACCCCTAATCTTGCCACTACAGACTTCTGTTTGTTCCCCCAATCTCAAACAGCACTTCACGGGAACCTGCTTGAGTTCCTCAAGTATGCCAGGACTGCCATTCTGACAGGGGGACAGTGAAGCATGCAGAATCTTCCGGAAAGGGTTAGAGAGGTGGAAGCATAAGCTTCAGAGGTATATAGACGAATGATTTGTCCAGAAATAATCACTTCACATTTATTATTATTATTTAATAAAGATTTTTATTATTTCACATCCACATTAAATGACTTCCCCATTTATTAGAGAACTCGGTCCAGCAACAAGATCCTCTGGTGGCATAGAGTCGGGGATTGCTCATTCAGCTGCCAACTGCCAGCTCAGCAATTTAAAGTTACCTAATGTTCTGTGACAGAGACACGAGGCTATTTGCTCCTGTAAATATTTGCAATCTCAAAAACCCACCGGAGCAGCTCCACTCTGTCCTTGAAAATTGCTATGTGTCAAAAAGGACTCAAGGGCAGTGAGTTTGGGTGGGTTTCTTTTGATATCCTGTGGTAAGAGAATGTGACATTTTTCTCCCACAGACACTTCGAGTCATAGGTAGAGGCCACCGTCCATGCTTAATTTCTTCACATCAAATTGTGTCAAGATTTTGGTTGAGTAAGCAACAGCTCACCTCTTTTAGGATCATCTGTTGGAAAAAGCAAAGGAACTGCTAGGAATGGGAATCACAGTCTGAGGAGGTTGAAAGGAAACCAAGTGTCCTTCACATCTGGCAGTGACATTGATACTCTGTAACGATGTATCCTTCATCTCCCTCTGCATCCTGCAATTACACCAGCACACGTGGCTCTTGAGAACATAGAGATTTATTCCTGCACCAAAACATGACGAGCAATATTTGTCCCTGTCACAAAAATACTGAAAGGAAGAAAGAGAGGCTTAGTAGCACAGAGAATACTGGTGTCACCTTCTTTCTTTTTCCTAACAGTTCTGGTCCCAATTCGAGGCCAGCTAGTGGATGTTAGCATAACATCAAAGAAGTTGGCAGCAAATTAAATCATTCGAAGTGAAACTGCAGCAGTAACCATTGAAGTAGTTACAGGTCATTGCATAGCTTTGTATTTGCAATTCTGCATCTTATTTAGTTCGATTTGTAGAGAAAGATTAAGTCTGAGGCATGAAATGCCTTTGGGTATAGTTTTCGGAAACACTAGGAGAAATGTTTCTCTGCTGCTTACATATTTCTTATTCATTGTAATATTGCACCGTGATTTGACTGGCAGAGAGCAAATTCGCTTTCCATTCAACAGTTCGCACACATTCTGTGGCATGACATGGATTGCAATCCCCACCCTGGAGCCCTTCTCATCCGTTTCCTCCCTGGGTCCCCATTTCCAGTGATTCTTTTCTATTCCTTTCTAAATCTGTCTTGGAAGAACGCTCCGTAGAGTCCCAGATAGTGAGGATTCATCTTACATACATTGGACATGTTGTCAGGAGAGAGCAGTCCCTGGAGAAGGACATCCTGCTTGGTAAAGCAGGGGCAGCAAAATCAAGGAAGACCCTCAAGGAGATGGATGGACACAGTAGCTGCAGTGATGAGTTCACACCTAGCTACTGTTGTGACGTGGTGCAGGGCCTGGTTGTGAGCAGGGTCACTGTGAGTGGGAACAGACTCAAAGGCATCTAACAACAACAATTACAGAGTTATATCCTGAATAATTTATATCATACTTATATGCTAATCTATATGTTAATCATACAATATGACAAACTGGGCTCTAAAAAGTAGAAGGTAACAAGTAATCAAACTGCCTTCAAGGAACATAGGCAAGCTGGAGACCCAAAGCCCTCATGTAAAATAATGGAACAACCCCTCACAGAAGGGCCACAGGGGAGGGATGCTATATCAAGGGTACACTAGAGCACCAAAGAAACACACAACTATCGTCTAGTTCTTTAAAATCTCCATACCACTACTATGGCCTCAGTTTTACCTCACTAATCTTGCTAGACCCACATATGTACATTGGTACAATGAAGATCTTTTGATTCTAAAACGTCAAGATAGATAAATCCCTCTGAATCAGGGGAGGATGACTCCCTGAGGATATGGGAAGAGAGGGGGAGTACAATGGGAATGGAGAACTGATCGCATAAATGCCTGCAGGACCCCACTCAAAGGGAATGATCATCAGCAGTTTAGGTGACTGGGTGCATGGGGTGGTAGAAGTTAAAGCAAAACAACAAAGAAATAATAATACTATTATATTTAGGGTTCAGGGGATGGTAAGATGGGGAAGGGAGGGGCATAAAGGGGAGCTGATATTAAGGAGTTCAAGGAAGAAAAGAAAATGTATGGAAAATGATGATGGCAGCAATTGTACAATTATGCTTGAACTATGAATTATAATAATATTTGTAAGAGCTCCTAAAAAATTATTTTTTTAAGTAGAACATAGCATCCAGATCGGAGGAATGCTTGTCAATAACCTGCCATATGCAGATGACAAAAACTTGCTTGCTGTAATCGAGGAGGAATCAAAGTACTTGCCGCTGAAGATAAAAAAAACTGTAGCTTTGATGGTGCCCAGCTGTCACAAGATATAGTGTCTGGGGTCTTAAAGGCTTGAAGATAAACAAGCAACCATCTAGCAGAGAAGCAACAAGCCCACATGGAAGAAGCACACCAGCCTGTGTGACCACGGTGTCAGTGGACTCAGATGTCAGGCATCAGAAGACCCAAAACAAGCAGCCATTTCTATGTGAAACAGAAGGTTCTGAATGGAGACCCAACGCCCATCTGTAGACAATTGGACATCACCTCACAGAAGGGTCACAAGGAAGGGACGAGCCAACCAGCGGCTGTATAGCACCTACGAAGCACATAACATCTTTCTTGTTCTTTAATACTTCCTCTCCCCCGCCCCCTCCACTCTCATGGCCCCAGTTTTACCTTACAATTCTGGCTAGACCAGAGCATGTGTACTGGTACAGCTAAGAGCTCTCAATACATGGAATCCAGGACAGATAAACCCCTCAGGACCAATAATGAGAGTAGCAATATCATTAAGGTAGTGGGGGGGGGAGCAGAAATGCGGAACTGATTGACTTACACCCCCCCCCAACACACACATACACACACACACACACCAACCCTGGGGCTAAAAAACAGAACCATGGGTGAAGGGAGACAGCCAATGGGGTAAAATATGAAAATAAAAATAATTTATAAATAATCAAGGGTTCACGAGGGTGGGAGTGTAGGGGAGGAAGAGGAAAAAAGAGGCGTCAAGTAAAAAGAAAATATTTTGGACATGATGATGGCAACATATGTGTTTGACACAATTGATGTGTGGATTGTTATAAGAAATGTAAGAGCCCCCAATAAGATGATTTATGAAAATGGATTTTAAAACAAGCCATAGCATTCAGTATGCATTGCAAGTCTGTGTACAGAAAATCAAAGTCCTCACAACTACACCAATAGATGACAGCCTGGTAAGCAGAGAAAACCCTGAAGTGGTCAAGGGTTTCATCTTGCTTGAGTCTGCGATCCATGCTACAACCCAGCAGTGGAGACACTGGGCAAACAGTGGCACACGCACCTAGGACGTTCCTTTGAGGACTAAGGTGCACCTGCCCCAAACGGCATTTTCAGTTGCTTCGTGTGCATGTGAAAGTTGTGTGCTGAATCAAGAAGACTGAAGAAGAATCAGTGTCGATGAACTAGGGGTCTGACGAACAATACTGAACGTGTCATGGACTGCCAAAAGAACAAATGAATCTGTCCAGGGAGAAGTCCAGCCAGAGGGCATCTTAGAGACAAGGATGGAGACACTTCATCTCCTGTCTTTGGGCATTTTATCGGGAGAGACCAGACCCTGGAGAAGGGCATCATGCTTGGTAAAGCAGAGGGGCAATGAAAAAAGAAGACAAGATGAATTGATGCTTTAGCAGCAATGATGGGCTCAAAGCTAACAATTGTGAGGATGTGTGAGGGTGCAAGCAGGGTTTCCTTCGATTGCCCAAAGAGCATTTATGCGTCAGAACTTGTTTGAAGGCACTTAGCACTGGCTCATGCCGGTGAGTATTTCTTTCTTCATATTTTTGTTAGCTGCCCGAATGTTCCTGTCCTCTGCTCATTTAAAAAATTGTGTTCTGCATCTTTTTTGTTGTTGGGATGTTGGAGTCTTCTACACATTTTAGAGATTAGTCTCTTTTCTGATATGTCACTGCCCCCTCCCGAGCACGCACACACACACACTCACAGTCTACACTGTGAAAACTTTTACTCTTGGTGAAAACTTGATGTACCCAAGTATTGATTCCTTAGGGAGTCCTATCATTTTCCTTATCTTCTACAGTTTGGTCATTTTTAGTTATGTTTGATAGGATCATTATACCATGTATTAGGGCTCATTACTTAACCTTATTTTTGTTTAATAATATTTATAGTTTTTAGATTTACATTTCAGATTTTATATATTAGTTATTTTTATATAGGCTGAGAGATATGAACAGTTTCATTTTTCTTCAAATGGTTATCCAGTTTTGTTAGCAACATTTGTTAAAGATGTTACTTCTTTCCTATTTAATGGATTCCATTTATCACAAATCTCTTTCCCATGAGCTCGAGAAAACAATGTGTATTTTGCTAGTGCTGAGTGGAGTGTTGTGTATGTCTATGACATTGACTTTATAGATGGTGTTGTTGAGATTTCTGTATCTTTGTGGAGTTATTTCCTAGTTCTGCTCAAATGTTGTGCTAATTTCCTACTATTCTTGTGGAGTTGTCTATAACTCTTCTCAATTCTGGTAAGTTTTATTAATGTAATTTGGGGATCTTTCTATTATGATTACGTCTTTTTGCTCAATTCACCTTGAATAATTACTTATGTCCTTCCTTGTCTCTTTTTCTGTTTTTTCTTGTTTTGCCTTAAAGTGTATTTTATTACAAATTAATAGTTTCACTCCTGGTTTTTTAATTGCCATTTACTTAATATATGTTTTCCATTCCTTTTGTTTTTTGCTTATTTTCATCTTTTGTGTCTAAGAGATGTCTTTTATGTGTTTTTATAAACATTAAATTGTTAGATTGTGTTTTCTTGTCCCTTCTGCTTCTCTCTGTTTCTTGTTTGATGCATTCAATCCATTAATGTTAGTGTAAATATTGATAGGTGTACATTAGTTGCTGTCATTTTGCTGTAGGGTGTTTTGTTATTTGTTTTTTTTATTTGGGCATGTGCTGATGTTTTTGTTGCTCCACATATTTTCCTGTGTCGTTTATTTTGTTGACAGATTTTTCATCATGTCCTTTGTTCTGTTGTTTTAATGTTTGTGGAGCACGTATAACTTTTATCTCTTTCTTTTATTTGGTGAGAAGCTTATTAATATCCTTTGAAGTTGTCTTGTAACTTATTATTATCTTCCCAAGTTTAAAATAACCTTTTCAGTCTTGACATCATCTGAACTTCCTCTCCATTTAGAAATTCTGTAACTACAACATTTATTTCTTTTTTCTAATGTATAGTGTCCTCGCTTACAAATTGACATCTTTGATTTCCAATTTTCAGTCTTGTAGGTTTCTTTTATTTTTGGATAACTCTATATCTCAGTTGGTTGCTCAGCAACATTGTTGTGTGCCTGACTCTTGGGTTATTGTCTGTGGTCGATTCTCTGTCTGAGGGACTCTGTTCAGCATATCTTCAAAGGTTGGTCTGTTTTTATTACAGATTTCCTTACTTTCTGTTTATATGGAACTATCCTTATTTTGTCCTCTTATTTGAGAAGCATTTTTGCTGGATATATAATTCTTAGTTGACTTCTTTGTTTTGTTTTTTTCTTTCAAAGTTTTATATACAGCAGCTCATTGTCTTTTTGTCAGTATGATTTCCGCTTAGAAATCAGAGCTTTGTCTCATTGACTCTCCTTTGTAGGCAATGTTGCTTTTTTCCTGCACTACTTTCAGGATTCTTTATTTTAGATTTTGGAAATTTTTTATTATATCTTGGTGATTTTCTTTTGGAGTCTATTCTATTTGGGGTTTATGGATTTTTTTAATACAGGTCTAATTATGTTTCATCATTTCAAGGGTAGTTTTTTAGTTTCTTCCAACAAATCTATAATTTTCTCTGTGTGTTACTATTATTATTATCTTCTGTCTGTTCTGGAACCTTAATCACCGATAAACTATGTTTCTTAATGGTGTCCCACATAATTCTTCGAACAAAAAGAAATTAAGAAAGTCTTTTTGTCTGATTGGTCCACTAACAGATTAATATTGAAAGACTGGGACTACATTTTGCTAATTCTGTCTTCCATTGATTCAATCATCCTCCTTTGCTCTTCCAATGGGATATCTATTTTTTAAATTTAAATGTTAATCTTTTGGAGTCTATTGGTTGCTTTTATACAGCTTCTAATTTCCCATTTGCTTTGTTCTTGTAATCTTACTTTTCCCTTCATCTTATCTATGATAAATTTGGTATTGTCTTTTTTACCCTTGATCTTTTTCTCCACATATGTTGGAAGTTCTTCAATGTAATTATTTTTGAATCCTTATCAAGTACTTTCCATCCAATTTCTTGCTCAAAAAGGTTTTCTGGCTCCTTATTTTAGATACTTGTTTGAGCCATTTTATCTCATTTCTTTGTATGAACCTAGGTGAGCTGTTTGTTCCAAGACATTGTGGTGTTATTATATTTGTACTTAATTCATGATTGTGCTGTAGTGCCTTACACTCAGTATGCTTTCAGTTTTTCTACTGTAGGCAGTGAAGAGGACACATGCGACTTTGACCACTAGTTTGTCAGTCTTTATGTGATCACCACTTAGCTCACGGCAGATGGGGCAAAGAATGAGAGTGTATGCATAGCCGACACTGGTCGCCATCTATCTTAAATCTGGTGGTTCTTGGATGGTGGTGGCATTTGTTCAATGGGTGGGGCAGCAGGGGTGGGCAGGGTGATGTGGCTGAGTAGTGTGGATGTAGTTACTACCACCTGCCAAGCAGAGCTTTAATAAATAAATAAATAAGCAGGGAAGGGAGAGAAATGAAGAAGAAAAGCTAAAGCTAGGGAGGAGAAAGAAAGAGAAATAGAAAAAATAAGGAAAAAGAAAATGGGGCAGGGAGAGAAAACTGTGAGAGCAGCTGTGGTGATCCAATTCCCAGGAGAGAGAGAGATAGATAGATAGATAGATAGATAGATAAAGAGAGAGAGAGAGAGAAAGAGAGAGAGAGAGAGAGAGAGAGAGTTCAAATACAGGGTAACAGTGCAAAATATCTTGCTAACCTCAGGTAAGGCTAGGGTAGTTTGGGTGGGGTGCCTGTCACTGGCCACTGCGAGGGCGGGAATGGAGGAACATCACTTCTGGTTACCAGGAGGGCGTGGAGCATGGTTAGGGAGAGATCATACTTTTCTGATCCCCAGCTACCTGTGTGGGGCCTGATGCAGTGCTGAAGAGCACAACCAATTTCCTGCACACTGCACAGATTGGAACATTGACTGTATGAATTAAAATCGGCAGTGCCGCTGGTCCAGTTAACAATTCATCACTGTGTATGTATCAATTAAAATCGGCGGTGCCTCTGGTCCAGTTAACAATTCATCACTGTGTATGTATCAATTAAAATCGGTGGTGCTGTTGGTCCAGTTGACAATTCATCACTGTGTATGCCATTTTCATTGAATTTCTTCCCATCAATATTCGGAGCACTTCTTTAGCCTTCCCTTTGAAACTCAGGGTTCCAGGATCAGCATCTCTATCTGTTTCGCTTGGTGTCTGTGGTGTTTGTTGTAGAGGGTCTGGGTAACATGTCTGCCTAGTCTGCTATCTCGTATTACAGGCTTATGTATTTCTTTCTTTTTACATGAAATGAATATGCTACTGCAAAGCATATTCATTTCTAATGGAGAATAATTAGTACAAAACCTCATCCTCCAAATAGCTCAATTTCCTTGGCTCTAAGAATGACATCGGTGTTGGCCATGTACACGTCAGCAATTGTGAGCTCCTTGCTGGCAAATTACCTCCCAATTCATGACTGCAAACACCACAACCTTATAGAACGAGTCCGTGAGACAGCAGTTCTCAACCTGTGGGTCGCGACCCCTTTGGGGGGCAAACGACCCTTTCACAGGTGTTTCCCAATTCATAACAGTAGCAAAATTGCAGTTATGAAGTAGCAACAAAAATAATGTTATGTTTGGAGGGGGTCAGCACTACATGAGGAACTGTATGAAAGGGTTGTAGCACTAGGAAGGTTGAGAACCACTGTTCTAGATAGTAGCACACCTATAGAACCAGCTAATATCTATCATTACATGATATTCTATATTATGAACTTTTATATTATATGAATATACTACATATTTTAATATAATTATTATATTATATGGGTATATTATATGAATATTTTATATTAGCCCTATAACGCCTGAATTTTTAATTTCAGGACAAAAATTGTTTTTATTCTTTACTTTAACAGTTATCAATATATATATTAATATATACATTTAACTAAATGTTACAAAAACATCATGCTTGGAGTTCTAGGGTTAGATATATAAAAATCATAATATATCTTAGATACTATATATTTTTTTAGTTTTCCCCTCCCACTAAAATACAAACTCATTGAGGGAATTTTTTAATTGTTCACCCACATACCACATATAGTTGAGGTTTAATAAATATGTACTGAAAGAAAAAAATAAAATACATTGTGGCACAACTGAGGCCACGACTATTTCTAGTTGCCTGTTTCAAGATAGGCCTAATAATCAGTCAAAGTCAGAAAAAAAAGATAGAAAATCAAAGTTAGGTAAGATATGTAATCTTGACAATTTGTAGACAGATCTTTCCAAGTACCACTAGAGTTATCATTTTTTGCTTGTAGGTCTTAAGGTCACAAGGACAATTTGAAATCCTCCAATGTCACAGTAAGCGAAACTCTGTTTTAACAGTTCCTGAGATGTACCTATTGATGATGAAACCTACGGCCTTGTTTTGTCATTTCCTCAATCTTGGGACTGTCTAACCTTTAGGAAATGCCTTACGTCAGGTTAGCCACCTACGTTGCAGCTTCCAAATGGATTTGCCATTCGTGTTTCAGGAGCCAAACTCTGGATGTATAGGGAAAGTTCTGAAAATAGTCAAATGTGTTCCATAAGTTTTACAGCAAAGCAGAACTCTGTGGTTTTATGTTTTCTTGCTATTTACATATTTTAATAAGAAATGTGTAAATAAAGCTGGCGCTACAAAAGAGATACCATGTTAAGATAGCATTGCTCCAACCACATGACCCCTACAGCCACCCACCTCAATGATGCAGACGTGTTTAACACCTGTGTTTACATCGAGGTGCTTCTGACAGGAGGTCTGTCTGTAGGTGGTCTGGAAGGGAACAGAGAAAACTGAAGCAAGTTATTCACTCAGTGCCAGGAGGTATGAAGGAGATGCAACCTAGAGGAAGGAACTGGGTTAGGATGTGCAAACAACCCCTCTCAGTGATTAGAAGAATGGCCTGGGCTTGCCAGCCACACTGGTTGTTTGTAGGGAGGACAGGCACAATCTGACTCAGTGATTCTATTAACGAAGACAGGGCTTTCTACTCACATGAACAGTGACAGTTCTCCCCCGTCCAGTAGAGTCACTAGGCATCAGCATCAACTCGGTGGCAGTGAGTTTAAGAGTCTTGTGTTCTAAATAAAAGATTCATCATTGTACCTAAACAGGATTTTCATTGATTTTAACTTGCTAGCTAGGAGTTGGTAGGAAGTCCCTGGATGGTGCAAATTGTTGACATGTCCCCTTTTAACTGAAAAGCTGAAAGTTCAAGTCCACCCACATTCATGGTTGTTGTGCCGTTTGTGTTTTGCTTTGGTTTTGTATGTTTTTCTATATATGAAACTCAGGATAGGTAAACCTGTAGAGACAACTGGATTAAACAGGACATGGTGAAAGAGGTGAGCAAGAAATGGGGCATTAACAACAACTACAAAGAAGAAGTAATATCCTAGGATTGATAGTGGTAATGATTGCACCTGTGATTGAACTCTTGAAATGTATGATTTATGAATTATATGTCAGTGAAACTGTTAAAATGAAATTGATTTAAAAACGTCTTGTTTAAAGCAAACACACTCTCTGCCATCAAGTCGATGCTGACTAATAGGATCGGGAAGAATGGCCCCTGTGGGGTCCTTGGACTGTCATTCTTTGTGGAAGTTCTCCCAAGGAATGGCTCTTCCTTTCGCGCTGCTGACTTTGTGTTTAGCAGCCCAACGTGTAACTATTATGTACAGGGGTGAAAACAAAGTTCATAGAAAATTTTCATTATTTTTCAAATCTATTTGTTCATGAACTTTTAAAATGGTCCTTGTATATGCAGGGACCCCCACAGAGGTTGTTAGAGACAGAAGGAGGAACGAAGAATGAAAAAGGAGAGAGCGAGAGAGAGACAGAGAGAGAGAGAGAGAGCCCTAAACCAGGTCAAGGGCTGTAACACTCCAGACAGTGAAAACCCAATAAGGGGTCAGTGTACAGATGGTGGTTGATCTGGTGGTGACTGACAACAAGGCCCAACAGGAGTCTGTCCTCAGCAGGTCAAAGGAGCTAAGCTGTCCTGCAATGAAGAAGAAAGATTTTCCTTAAATACTTCCTAATCTTGATCTTGATCCTGATCCGGATCCTGAGTTACTTCCTGAATGTAAAGGATGGTGGTGGGTTGAACCCACCAACCATTTCATGGGAGACAGAAGCAGGAGTCCGCCCTGGTAAGGATTCTGACTTGGAAAGCTCTATGAGTCAGTTCTATTTTGTCCTGTTGGCTTGCTATGAGTCATTAGCAAACCACTTAAGTGTAACTATGGTCTGTGTGTTCTGTGTGGCCCTCCTCAAATTGTAGAACCCAAAAGAGTGCCGCGAGAGGAACAAGTGGTATGAGAATTGGTGAAGAGGTCAGAGGATGGAGATAGGTCTGACTACCAACTCATGGGAGTCACCTTTGGGCTGATCCTGGTCATAAGGGACATTGAAACTATCGTTGCACTTTTCAAGTATAAAGCTGACATCTTTGTAATAAAACTATTATATGAAACACAGCCAATTTATTTGAGCATTATTTCCCCCTACCTTTGATTCAGGTTGAACAGCAGAAGAGCACAAAGAAACAAAAATACCCACAGCCCCTGAGGCTCAAGGCTAGGCTGTGGTGTTGTTGGCAAAATACAAGGACATTTCAAGTATTTTGTGGAAAAAGTTAAATAGAAAAACAATGCTCTTTTCCATGACCTTTGAGATGCCCCATGCTATATATTTCAAGTCTAGAAACCAGCCCAATCTTGATTCTGATGAGATGTATTGTTTAATCTCATTTTAAAAATAAGGATTAGAAAAACTTAAAAGTCTTTGTAAGCCTGAAAGTCTCATGGCCACATTTTTTCAATAAACAAATATTATCCAATGAATTTTGGCTGAACTAAAGGGCCTTCCCTCTGGCAATTTTATCCGGCTATCTTTGTAGAAAATGACATGTGGGTGGCATTAGTGGGGGGTTTCCAAATAACTATATATGCCAGTGGTGGTAGATCACACCCTAGTCAGTTCGCTGTAAAGATAGGTAATGAGGAAAAAAATATGGTATAATGTTAAATATGTGAGTTGCCTTTATATCAATTTCTACTTTACCGAAAAGTAACTTCTCATAAAGCTTGGCAAGATTGATGTATGTCCTGGGTATATGAGTCTGTGTTTATTTATATATTATAATGCACACTCATATATTAAACCTCCTCAAATCCAAACTCATTGCCGTGGCCCTGTACAGTGTTTCTGAGACTGGAAACCCCTCAGGGAGCAGACAGCCCCATCCTTTTTCTCGGGGACCAGCTGGTGGGCTGGACTCAATCATCTTGGAGTTAGCAATCCTACTCCGAACCCATAGATCTACTCTTCGCGGACAAAGACTAGAAGGTCACCGCGTTACTCAGGCACGGATAACAGATTCCAGCACATGGGTATGCTATCTTTTAGATGAATTCTGTAAACTTGCGAGGATTCCTGACAAAGTTTTATTTGAGAGCAAACTGAGAATTTCTCTAAATCATACCCTTGCAAGTCATAAACACTTGTAGCAGGCAATGTCTTGGGAAAGAAAAAATGAGTGGTTGCTGTTTGTGCTTTCATATTGTTTTGTGTGTTGCATCTATTTAAATATAATTGTTTGCCCTTACATGGTCTCCTGTTAGCGAGCATGCAGTTGTTAGAACTCAATTCCAAGCAAGTGTTTGTGGGTTATGGAAATCAATTTTGAACCTGAATTTATTGGTATGTTCCCCGCTGGTGACGGCACTGCCTTGCTTCTGCCGTCTAACCGAAAAATGCCCAGCTGTGATGTCACGAGGCACAATGCTGGTAAATCGAACAGGATGGAAACATTTAAACACCATCAGCTTTCTAAGATCTTGCTTAGAATGTAATGTACTACAGTTACCAGCTCAATGTGACAGTGCTGGTAACTGTAATGGGGGACTCTGAATTTGATAGCAAATTTTCTAATCCATATGATGTCAAGCAGAAAACTCTATATTGTAAAGTAGATTATCATCCAAAGGAAACAGGGGATGAAATAAACATAAGATTGCTAAATTTTTGCTCCCAGGTGAGTTTGGATGTTTTAAGAGAAATTAAATATATATTAATTCACAAAGAATTTAGAATGTTCTTCCTGATGTGAATGGGCCAAATTAGCTTTCCACATCGAACTGTTGGCTTTTTTAAAAAAAACTCATCTTCAATATACACAGAATTTTCAGATTGTTTTTCTTTCTTGTTTTACCACACAGTAACTCTTTCCTTTAAAGAGAACTTAAGCCTGTGTTAGCTGATCCCAGAAGTAGTGCATTCAGGAAAGTACAAAACTATCCAACCAGTAATTCAGAGAAGTCTTCTCTATATGCATGTTCTATAAATGAGCAATTCAAGCTCCTCCTTTTTGGGGCATAAATACTGGTGCAAACCTTTTTATCCTTAAGGCTCTGCACCTTTTCCTACATGCACTCTTCTGCTTCCCGCAAACGGAGCGAATCTGCCATCAAGGCGAGACATAATTGTTCTTACAGCAGCAGTCACTTTCCAAAAACAAAAGTAAAGCCTGTTTTGGAGGGTGCAGGGTAGGGAGCATACATGAGAGATTGTGCTTTTTGGTTTTGCTTTGTTTTTTTTTATGTGCCTGATTCTGGTTTGATAAATGTTTATAATTAGAGCTAATACAAACCGGTTGCTAAAGACAACATGCTGGGAAAATTGTTTGACAAATAAGACAACAGCAATCAAAATGTTGAAGAACCTTTATTTTCCGCTTTTTTTTAAAAGCGCATTTGAATGTATTTAAATCAATCTTGAATACAGCCGAATAAAGAACTGTACTACTGGTTATGTGTATGAGTCAACAATATTATCTAAGCCATATTTTTGGGGTGGAAATAGTCCCAGGCACAAGGCTGTCGTGACAACTAATCTTTTTTTTTTTTTGCCAGTTTTCTACCTTTAATTGAGGCGACACAAGGCACCTCTCCCAGGACAAGGGGACCAGAGCACGTGGGGCCAGGATGGGGTATGTGTGGGGCTGTCCTGGGGGAGCAGAGAAAAGACGAAAAGGCAGTAGAGACTGTACAGGCTGTGACACCCCAGGCAGCCTGGAGCCTGGGCTGGTCTCGTACCTGACCAGCCTGCAGCTCTGAGGGGGCACACCTGCCCTTAGCAGCCAGTTGGAGCCTCTGGGCCCTCAAGTGCAAGCATGAATGAAATTACTCCTGAGATGATTACTGTAAAATGCAAAGGCACCTTACACTGTCAAGCTTTTAAAATATGAACTTATTTACAAGGGAAAGAGTATGTATATTTGCAATTCACATTATAGATATATGTATACGTATATGTTCAAATACATATTGCATGACTACTCTTTAGAAAATGGCAATACAGGATGCCTCAAATGTGTTTTAAAACTGTAAACACATTCTGGTTGGGGATCTAATCACCATATATTAAACCATTGTAATTATTCAGGAAGCTTATATCTTTTATCATTCTTAATAAACTTAAACAATTAATTTAGAATACAGACCTTCCAATTAAAATGTAATAATAATATGCAGGGAGCTCCTTCATAAAATCAATGCCTTCTGCGTAATACAATGAAATTTCATATTTTCTTAGCCTTTAAGCTAGTGAGAGAAATTAAGCCATGTAGACTTAGATTTTCTTCTTGAAAGTAGAAACTAAATAGTCCTTATTGTATAAGCATTTCGAGAAGTAAAAAGCAGGGTGTTTTAATGAATTGTTTCTTCCAACAAGGCTTAACAATGAACTTACATGTGAATAAGCATAATAAATGTTAGTCACTCTTCTCAATGTATTTCTATTGCTCTACCATCCTTCCGGCTTATTTTAAATCTTTATTAATAATATTATATTGCTAATATTTATAATTAGTCATAATCTTCAACGGCTGAGAGACATCAGAGGAAAAAAAAAACTTCTGATGTGTAAGCTACGTAAGTCAGAGTGTTAAAATCTCCATCTATTTTGATGACTCAGACACCTCAGTCTGTTGCAGGCCACGTGACATCGTGTGTTCTTTCCGGAAGCGCCATCCTCTCCCAGAGCTCCCAGGCGTCCAGAGGCTGTTGCAGGTGCTCAGCAGAGTGGTCCCCAGGTTAGGCCCCGTGTATGCTTCTATTGCAAAGAATGCTAATGAGAAACGTGGATTGCTGCCTCCGTTTGCACAGAAATCCCACTTCTTGCCATCAGACTTGATTATTCCTTGAGGCTTTGTTATATTTTCTGATAGTTACAATTTACTGTGATGAAAAAAAAGTTGTTACAAATCCCAAAACAAAACAAAACAAAAAAGACTGGCAACAGCAGGGTGGTGACCAGTTGCTAGCAAACAAAAAAATTAAGAAGAGAAAACGTAAGTGGAAGGAAATGAAGAAAATGGCATAGATAGACTGAATATAAATTCCTCCCTTTCCAAAATGGGTTTCATTTTCTTTGTTAAAAATATAGTCAATGATCTTGAGGAAATGAGAAGTTCTTTATTTTTCAATGGTAACAAGTAACTTCAGTGACTTGTCTTGTTCACTTTTACCCTTGCTTAAGCTTGAGACAGAAGTAGAATAAAGCAAGCCTTCAGACACGGCAGGGAAATTGCCAATGTATTCCAAGGGCCTCCCACTTGTCTTGGGGGCAAGCCTGGCGGATATCCAAAAGGGTTGTTGTGATCAAGCCAACAATAGATATTGTGGGTCATTGTCCATCATTCCCAGTCTCCCCGTCCTGCAAACACACACTGTAGGAGGAGACTGAAAAATTGAATTGGGAGGTGGCGACTCTTGAGAGTAGAAGCAGTGACGATAGGCATCCACAGTAATTGCATTCCTGGAGAGTGGATGTAAGGAGCCGAGGGAGACGTGGTCATAGGGCATCCGAGCCCTTTTGAATGTTTAGATTCCATTTTGTCTTAGCCTCATTTCAATCTACCTTGCATCATGCTGTCTCATCAATCATAGTTTAAATATTTAGCTTCCCCACATCTTTCATCTTTCCTGCAAATTGATGTCTTCAGCCAAATTATATGTACAAAGAATGCTGACAGCAGCATTCTAATTTCTTTTTAAATTCTCTGATTAACACGTTGCTCTTGTGTGGCTGGGAGATTGCTCTGAAGGTCAGTACTGGAGTGTGTACGCAGAGAGTGGTGTTTGGGAATGTTGAGGACCCTAACCACAAGTCCTCTCTGGGCCTTGAAGTGAGCACTCCATGTCTCCACTCGGGGATCCTGAGGCCTGGTGGTCTGTAGATGCTGTTGGCTTTTAACTTCACTGATCTCTTTCTGCAGTCTGTTTCAAGGAAATGTCTGGGAACCAGCTTATTTTCTCAAGGAAAAAAAATCAAGGGTTTAGTTTATTTTGCATTATACTTTGGATAAACTAATCCAAATCAGGTGAATTGTCAGTTGTTTACAGTTTAATGTCAAATGAAGAAACTGATATATAGATCCAATAATTCTGTTATCCAAATTTATACCCCAATTTTCTGCCTAAATCATTTCATTTCAAGAAAACCCTACGATGAAAAGATATTTGCTCCTTACATAGTCATGTTTGTGTATGCCCATTCTGAAACCTTGTCCTGCCTTAGCTTCCCCTACTGGTAGAGGACCATCCTGTGCAATATAAGTTCTCCAAGCCAGGATTTTCATTTTGTTAGGGATCGTTTTGAAATTTTAGGCATTAGTTGATTCTGGCAATGCCTACATTGAACTACAAATTACTTCTGCGCACAATTGCACACTTTTCTGTGGAGCTATCTGTCTGTACTGGCAAAACCATCAGCTCTCTGTGATGCCTAGGAAAGAGTAAGTCACAAGAAATGATTTTATTCTTGCTTATTTTGTCGAATATATTTCTTTTCTTTTAAATCCTAAGGGAGAAACCCTCGACTCTGCTAGCCTGTACAGTGAACCAAGTGGAATTTGATGATAAGAAATATTAGAAATGCATAGTTTTTTTGCGACTTTATGTAATCCCTAAAACATATATTTAAATGTATGTGTTTTATTTTACTAAGTTAATGAATGTGTCGCTAGCTGATTTCTAAATGGCTCAAAAGATTAGAAGTGTTGCAATAATTTTATTCTACAATGTATTCAATTTCAGCACAGCCCTCAATTTTATCTTTTTTATAAAGATGAAATATTTTCTAATTTAGTATTTAATTCTATTTTTATATTCTACATATTTTAATAGTATCTAGTTTCCTTTGATATTTTTTCTTACTCCATTCAGTATAATTTTTAAACACCTGAGTCTCAGATACATTAATGAACATCAATTATGGTATACATGTTGAAAAAGACCTTCATGGTTTCTGAAGAGCTATATAAATATAAAGTGTTAATATTATATGCTCAACCTACTGTGTGTAATGAATTTAAAAGATATAATCAATATCATGGAAAAAATATAATTATATTATTCAGATCACATATGAATATTTTAAACCAGTATTTCAGTGGAGCAATATTTGCATAGTCCAAGTGGATTTTTTTCTCTAGTAACACCTCTAAATTTTAATAAAAGAAATTGTATATAAAACAAATTAAATTTGCGGCATGTAATAAGGCATTAAAAGGTTGGTAACTTAATTCAGATACCTTTATGAACTTACATACTTGTATATGAATATATGATTTCGATGTCATTGTCATTGATATCTTTCACAATTTAATTCTATAATTTATAGAAAGTCCTTCAGAAAGATTTAGTGCTACCAATTGTTTGATTAAAATGAACAGATGATGTGTTTGTTTTTTATTTCACACTACACTGAAATATGATGAGTGTTTTTCAAGATTTGATTCTCATTTCTCAACCAGGGGACCTGCTGCTCCACAGAGAGGGTTCGACTGCTGTCCATTTTGAGGAAGACTGATGCACAGTTCTTGGGCCCATTCGTTAGATGCCTGGAATCCAAGGAGGGATAACTGTCAAAAGTCAGCAAACCATCCGGGCTCCGTCTCCTTTTAGGGATAAAGACATGTATTTAACCTCTCAATCGGACTTTTTAGGAAGTTGAGCTAATCATCCTAAGTAGCTAAATCGTTTAAACACTTATTCATATTATCAACTTTGTGAATCTTTTCATGTATTTCATCAAAAATATATCCTAAACATTCATCAGAAAGCATCTAGATAACATTCAAAATGTCACCATCAGCCTCTCTATTCCTCAAGAGAAAATGTTCATGCAGCGTACCTTCTGCAATTAGTGTGAAACCCCAGTGCTACAAAACGCTGAAGCAGGTTCTGATTTTTCCATTGTTTCTCAATGAGCATATCAGAGTCTGTCAGTTTTATTCTTATAAAAATATATAGGGACCCTGTCTACGCGGTTGTCAGTTATAGAACTGTACTAAATATATTTAATTGGCGCCTCCTCTGTATCGTCTGCGTAGGGACTGAGCACCTCCCTGCGTTTTCTCCCTTGGAACGAGGAGGCGGTTAACTTGCCTTTCTCTTTTAATGAAAAGCAGTCACCTCTGATCACAAATGCGGAGTTACAGTTCATAAAGGTGGTCCTGCAAAACTCAAACAAGGGATCCAGCCTTTTGTTGTGTGTCTGGGCTTAAAAGGACTTGCTTTGCTTCTCACTGTTGTAGTTTGAAATTGAAACGTTGCACTGCTGAGAAAATGCCATGAAAATATAACCCACCGCATTCCAGGAAAATAAATAAGCAAGGCCACCCATATTTTCAATTAGTGCTATTGCAGAAAGCAGGAAATGGCAGGAGATCTATCCAAGGCGCCCTGGGCTGGGTCGTGGCTCCGCGGAGTGACAGGAAGGCCTGCCCGGGAAGGCAGGCTCAGTGGGAAGATGGCCCTTCTCCAAGGAAAGCTGGGACTAATGGCTGACACTGAACTTGCCTCGGGACCAAGGTCGCCGCTAAGCTTCAAGGTTGGGATGTTTAACGCTGGAACAACACTGACAGTTCTAGTGGCCTTACCCACTTTTGTATTTTCAGGCTTTTCAATACCTCAGTGTGTTACATCTGTAGAGTTCCAGCCACCTGAAATAGCAATATTCTGGTGAGTTGGTGAAAATTATAAAATACTTTTGATTCAAAGTGTCAGGCCGAAGAATAATTGTTTCCAACAGGGGGTCTGCATTGATTGCTGACACACTAGAGCCGCCGGGGAAGTCATTTGTCACAGGGAAGCTGCTGGCCGGCTGCGTTTCTTCCCTCCCAGCGAAAAGGGCCAGCCCTCCTGAGTCTGCAGGCCTGAGCCCAGGGCGCAAGCGGACTCTTTCCCGGGATGTGTCTTTCTAACATAGTCCCCTCCCTAGTTTAAAGGCTATATCTGAAAACCAGCAGCAGCCGGAGGAAGACAAGGATTTCTCAGTGATCACACAGCATACACTTGCTTTTGTGTACTTTCTGTTTCACTTCTTGGTCTTTGGAGTTTTCCAGCCCATCAATCTGGAAACGGGAGAAAAATAGCTTTCTTTCTTAGTGTAATGTTCTTTCCGTTTACGAAAGAGGGAGCCCTTGGTATTTCAAACGACTTTATCTGTATTGTAGCTGTCATTATTTTCATTTCTAACATGAGATGAAATTGTTTGATCTCCTTCACATAAATTAATAAAATACGAAGTCATTCTGAATTTTATATTTTTCTTCCACCCACGAAATTCAATAACTGAGGAGCTACTATGGACTCAATTGTAACAACAAAGAATAAAGCTCACAAATGATATTGCCAAGCGTAATAGGGGCAGCCGAATGGTCTGAGTAAATTAAAAATAAATATCCAGAACTTCAGTTGGAAATTAAATCTAAAATTTAAATTGTGCTTTGTAAGCATTTTAGAAGTAATAATAGCTCTGTATTTGCGATAATTGTAGGAAATATATAGTTTTTCCTTTCCTGCTTACTCACACCTTCAACTAAAAGTCAAAGTAAATGAGAGCAAGCAAAAAATTTAACTTTTTTCTCTGAGCCGCTTCCTTTGGGCTGAGAATATGTGCTTGGCAGATCACCTATTTCACTAGGTTAGGCTGTCATTTTCTTTCACAGTAAAATCAGAAATTTCATTTTTGTATGATACTGAGGTATCTCCTATAATTGAATTCTAGTGTTTGGGAGTGTGTTCTTTACCTAGTTTTCCTAGCCAAAATAAGGAATCTGAGGCTGGGGAAAAAAGAAAAGAAATATCTCTTTATACTTTCAATAAACTAAAGTAGTGAGTAATAGTTCCAAAATGCATCTGCCTTTAGATTTCATAAGGAAAGCAACTTACATACACAGGGCAATCAAGAGCGGCACCTCACCACAGCATTTGCTATCTCTCCGTAGCAGAGTGGGACCAAAGAAAACAGTCAAAGGAATTGGAGCATGCCCAGCCTTCCTCCCCCAACCCCCCTCCCAATTGTGTGCTATCTTCTCCAGGTTCTCGATGCTTCTAGAGTATTCCATCCCTGAACCTCTTTGCAGGAAATTATCTAACGTATTCTCCTGAAGTATGAGCTGTTTATATGATTTAATTTTCCTACTGATACTGGCATTTGGCCCTTGAATTAGGTACCAAACCATTTTGTACTCAATGTCAGAGTTGAAAGGGATCCTAGAGACCATGCCGACCCAACCTTTGATTTTATAGAGAAGAAAATTAAGGTCTGGAGCCAGCCATTTGACATGCCCATACCTCCACTAAACACAAACAGGGATTTGATAGCTTGGTACTCTTTTTGGATTGCGCAGTACTTAAATCTTTCTCACATGTTGCGGCAGATTAAATTATTGTTTAAAATAGCCACTACCCTTCCTATCGGCTTTTCTTCACTCGAGAGAATTATATCCCTCCCTGCCACTGACATCCGTCTTCAGCAGGACTTGCTTTTACCAGTGGAATACGAGCTAAAGTGGGGTGTGCTATTGCCAAGTGAAAGTTTTAAACAGCATCCAACGGTTAGCCACCTTTCAACTCTCTTTCCAAAGATCAGCATTGTCCCAGAGAAGGCTGCTCTTCAGACTTGGTCATAAAATAAAGAGTGCATGGAGCAGAACCACTGCCGGATGAGGGTCATGTGACTAAGATAAACTCTATTGTACAAATGCCGGAGATTTCCGTGCTGCTTGTTATTGCAGCACAGCATCACCTAAGCTCTGCATTGCTGCCGAAACAGAGATCCTGTGACCTGTGGTGCCTCATTCCATTATTTGTACACATGTTATATAATTGATCATAGTCCAAGATCATGGTGCACGTCACAATCCCGATTTATTTCTATACTAAAATCTAAAAGTAGATTTGTGGAGGGAAGAACAAAACTTCAAGTCAAAGAATGTAATCAATAGCTGCAAAATTTTATCTACTAGTTTAGGATGAGAACTTTAAAAATGTTTGTTTGTTTTAATGAGAGGAGATTGCCCTGAAATCACCACATAAAACACTCCTTGTTTCTTTGATCTCTTATAGCATTTTGACACTAACCATATAGCAGAATGATCTCTCTGCTTTCTTTAGCTGCCATCTCTTCTAAGAACACTGATCTATACAAGGGCAGGGGTCGTATTTCACAGACCTTTTGTACTGAAAACCAGCCTACTTGCTGACACAAAGGAGTGTACAACAAATACTTACTGAATAATAAGTGAGTAAATATTGCTGGCCTTTCCAAGAACTACTTATATGTAAAAATATGCACACATTATGAAGTGAAGGGACTCTATTTCTGTCTTTCATCAGAATTGTCCATTTATAACTACTTTTCCTAAACCGCCGACATAGATCATCAGCGAGTTAAGTATCTTCTCTTGACAAGTATATAGTTCACACCTGTGCTATACAGCTTCCTATTTTATTTTAACCACGTGTGCTTTTAAAAATCCATTTGTGACTAAAAAACTGTGAATAGATATGTACAATTCTCTTGTGGAATTGATTTATACCCTAATACCTTACATCAGCTCAGTGTTTTAAAACGAGATCCACAATGATCAGAATTCCTTGGCCCCCCAGCTCTCTCCAGGGTTGTCTGTGTATGCTTCTTCAGCACAGAGCTGCGCGCTTCAGAAACCAGGGGAAGCCATTGACGGGAGGTCAGCCTCGTTGGGAACCTCTCTCCATGATCGAATCCACAGCTGGTGGAAACCGCAGCTGGCTGCCTGGAAAATGCAGTGCTTAGGACGCGGTGACTAATAACGCTATTGTCTAGTAGCATTTTTTAAAGAGGCAACAAATTTACTAAGACAAAAATGGTCAGAGTAATATAAACAAACAAAACACGCAAACATGATTACTACGCGTCCATTGCAATTCTCAGTATTAGAAGTAGTGTGGATAATGTTAATAAATAGGACGTGGACTTTGGAACACAAAGACTTGTGCTTAGGTACTGGTTCTTCGCCCATCAACGATAACGATTAGTGTTCTAATCTGCCTTGTGGAGATAATTGTGTGCAATCAATTCGCAGATGTAAAGTGCTAGATGGTGCGTGGCACATTGCAGATGCCCCTGAAGTTTCTGTTGCCTTCTCTTTAGTTGTTATTTAGTACTGTTTTGGGTACGTCAACATCTCCATGCAAAGCAGTTCGAGGAGAGCTAATTGTACACCCCACCCTACCCCTATTCAGGGTTGGAAATCTCCTGTTGCTTCCTTGCCTTTAAATCTCCTCCCTTCTATCCTCCTCCTGCTGAAACCAAACCCCGCGCATGGTCTATTTTGAGGTTGGGGCACATGGCCACCTTCAATATAGCAGTCCACTCGGAATTTAAGTTTGTCACCATTTTCCTTAGAGGGAATGAAAGAGAAAATGAATTTAATTTAGTATAAAAAAATAAACACTTCTGGGCACTGGAAAGGTCTGTGGTGTTTTAAGAGCTGTTATCATTAATCAGTCAAGCATGTTTACCCATACCCATAATTGCTTTTGAAACTTAATCGCACACCCTGTGCCTTCAATGAAAAATGCCCACCAAAATCAGAGACAGGATACGCACTCACAGAAACCACCATGTGCCTTAACTGGACTGTGAATACGGCCTCTCTCAGAGCATAGTCTTCACAGCTCAAAGAAGGTGACATCGAATGGAAGTTAGGGGGCATGTAAAGTATTGCTTGTCTTTTTGTGACCAGGTAACTATATTTTTTCCTAAAATTTTTTTGTAGTTGTGCTTTTTATAGTTAATCTTATTTTAATTCTAAGAGACAGCATCTTGCGCATGAATTCTCTTTAACCTAGTTCTAAATTTGCCTTATTACTACATAGAAGGTAGTGTCTTAGGCAGGCTTCTCTAGAGGAGTAAAACTAGCCACACACCAATCTCTCATCTAACTGTCTACCTTTCTTTCTTTCTATTATCTATTGGGATTCATTTAAAGGAAATATTTCACACACTTGTGGAGGCTGACAAATCTCAGATCTATGGGTCTAGCGTCAGGCATCTTCTGACTCACATCGTTGCAGGGACTGACAACCCCAAATCCACAGTCAGCAGGTCACTAGTTCATGAGGCTGCAAGAGCAGGCAAATCACAAAATCTGCAGGTCGCCTTACTTCGCAGGAGTTGGAGGTCCGTTGGTGTGAAGCTGGATGCAGAACAGAGTGAGGGAGAGGGAGAAAGGAGATGGAGATGGAGCGGGAGAACTGGGCCGGAACAGCTATATGGGAGGATAAGTGGGAAAGGTTTGCTACTAGGGTTTCAGTTCATGCATGCACAGGTGTGTTCCAAACAAAATGTGCCCAATGTGTATGCATCAGTGGGTGGCTGCAGATAAGTGATCTCAGCAATATACGTTATAGTTTTGTTTGGGTAACTTCAGGGGACCAATTAAATTCAAGACCCCAAATTCACTCAAAATGTATTTCGAAAGGGACAACCTTGATAGATTTTTCTTGAAGGACATAAGATAATTATGGGGACTTATTGAAAAACCTTTCCAAGAAAATTGAAAACTGCATTGATGAGGGGGGAGGGGGAGACCAAGAGCGTTGCACTGAGGAATTTTTTTCCCATTACAAAAATGTACCCATTTGTTTGCTCCTCGAGAGTGGCAAGGGCCGTGATGTGAGAATTTCAGTGAGAACCCTTACCTCGTCCAGCCCCCTCCCCAGCCCTACTTCCGCCCATTCAGACGTCCTTTTCCTCCCTCAACTATACAAATAAATAAAAACTATTCAAAGGAGCACAACTTGAGCCTCTCACGATGCCCAAGCTGCTGCTTTGACATAGTATAAATCAAAAAGCACAAAATTCTTTGGGAAGGATTCTAGAGATGGGAGCACTACCTTCAGAACGGTAGAGATCTAAACTAAACAGAGGCTGTGTTCAGAAAGACTAGCCTCATGTTTCCATATAGTTGCATTGCAACGTTTTGATGATTCTAGAGGGAGACTTGGTGGTGTAGCAGTTACTTGTTGGGCTGTAAATAATGAACTCGAGAGCTTGAATGCGTCAGCCACTCCCTGGGAGAGAGATGAGTGTATCTATACACAGTTATAGTCTCAGAAACACGCAGGGGCAGCGCTACTCCATACCTTGTCACCGTGAGTCAGAATCCACTCGATGATGATGAGATAGCGAATACATAATTTTGTAACAGTACTGGCATGTAGGCCAGACTCAAAGGACTCCCCTCTCAACAGACTGGCTGCTCACATCAGATCAATAAATAAATACGATTATGAACTCATCCTTATGCTTAACACACACATCAGTGTAAATAAAAGGACGTTTTTCCACTAAGGTGCCAGTTCACACATGAATGGGCTCATTGCAAACAATGTACGTGTCAGCCTATCGCTGCAATCACGGAAAGCCTGAAGACAAGTTCTCTCAGTAACACACTTATCTTGGTATCCTTAGGGACCTTTAAAAATGTCCAACAACAACTGTGGCATCTGAGGGGATGTGCTGGACCACAGATAAAACTCAGGAGGAGATGGTAGCTGTTTTTGTTTTTCATTCCCAAGGGGCATTCTTTTTAAATATCCTTTTTAAAAAAGGGCAGATTTCTTTCTTTATTGTCAAACTGTAGTCTTTCTTCCTTTTGAAACAGTTTTATTGACATATAAATCATGTACCGTACAATTCAATGGTATAGATATATTGAGAAGAGCCACGTAATCATCACCACAATCAATTTTAGAACTTTTTATTCATTCTTGTACTCATTATTATTACGTAGCTTCCCATTTTCCCCAACTCCCCTATTTATAACCCTTTCTTAATTAGCCAGTTAATTAATTAATTTACTTACTTTCTCTATAAATTTACCTATCTGGGATTTAATATTAAAATAACATACAAAAATAATACAACAAAATAAAACAGGAAAAACTCACTTCAGAAGAAGCAGAAAGTAATAAAATGTAGAAAAAAATTAAGATGAGTCAAAGAGAAAAACAAATTATAAGATGTTAAATTTAAACCTAATTTTATCTGTATTAATCCACTTTCCAACACACTCTGTCTGAGGGCAAGGCTACTAAAAAACCTACACAATGGTCCAAGGGAGTTCAATGGAGACAATTCTTGTGGGGACTTTGTAAGTAGAATTTGGGTTTTCACTGTCATCCATAGCCTTCTGCAAACTGGGTACTCAGAATTTAAGCTCTAATACAATTCCCTCTTCTGATCTGGGATTTTTTTCCCCCCTAATGCTTAGATCTCGTAGTGGGCATGCTTCTGTGTGGATTTTGCTCACTTAGACGCCTACTTGTTTTAAGCTAGGTTTTTAAGATCTCGGGTGCTTTTCTTTCTGATAGCCAGGCACCATCTGATTTCTTCACCACGTGGTGCTATAGCACCTGTATCTTCAGTGATCACTTGATGACGGTAAGTATTGAGCACGGCCATATCATAAGAACTGATTGTTCTTAGGTTAGGGCTCACAGTTAAGTGAAAGTTCAAAATCATTTATCTAAGGTATATATATATATATATATATATATATATATATATATATATATATATATATATATATATATATATATACACATATATTTTCCATTTTAGTGGCAGTATTATCAGCTTTTTGCGCAATAATATAAGTAAACATCATAAGGCCTTTAGTAATTCTAATATCATTAAATATCATCAAACCAGTCAAAGATATAGACTTTGCAATACTGTTGATATAAGGGGAATATTCATATATAGGAGAGCTTTTTATACTATAATACATAAGATGTTCATCTATGCATCTATTTTTATTATGAACATGTAAAGTTTAGACATAGGGCATGAAATTCAATAACACTCATTAAGTATGGCAGAACTATGTCTGCAGAACTGAGCTATATTACAAAAAGCTGAGAAAATGCGAAAGTGGCAAAAATATGGTAGTCTTACATCGCCTATTATTGGGCAACTGCAGAAGCAAGAGGTTTGAATGGAAGTTTGATGACTTCCAAATACACAGCATTGGGGTAGCAGTTCTCCTCTTCCTCTCTCACTAGGGAGTACCACTTTAAGTCCATAGGGATATATAAATTCCTTTAATCTGCAGCAGGTGTGTTGAAAGTAGAGCTCAATTCAATTAGTGGATTTGCTGAGTCAGATTCTTCTAATGTGGCCTATGCCATATATCGGATACCTACAGAAGACAAAACAGCAGATCTATCTAGTCTGTAGTGTGGGGCTTTGGGCCTGAAAAGAAACTTGATTAGAACTGTAAGATCAGCCATATAATACCAGGAGAATTCTCCCCTTGGGGGTCTACATAGGCAATGCCCAGAATTTCCCCATGAGCAAGCTGCTGTTCTCACCACCACCATCCCCCCAGGCACCCAACACACTCACAGACTCCCATGGAGGCAAAACAATCTTGTTGGAGAGAGACACCCCTGATCCGGCCTCTTGCTCATGGGTCTCCATCAAAGCACACGGAATACCACTGAGGTAGTGTCCACCCAATTAGGGTAACCATAGGGTGTTGCCATCAGCACACCAAATTTGAAACTGTCTGTACCTGAGGTAAGGTCTACCCTAAAGTTATTCTTGATAGATTATCTTGAAAGACACAGAAAATCATGGAGGCTTATCATTCAAACTTAAGCACCTGCCACAAAAGCTAGTGATAAAGAAATTAAGATTTCTACCCATGACTTTGGCTAGAAACGGATCAAACATGATCAAATGCATTGATAATTATTAGTAATTGGAAAGCAAAAGTTAGAAACATAGAGGAAAGAAGGGTCATTGGAAATTATAGACTTGGTGATAGAAATGAAGCTGGAGATCACATGATAGAATTTTCAAACCCAATGTCTTGTTCATAGCAAGTACCTTGCTTGAACAACACAAAAAGTGACTATGCACATGGACTTCTCCAGATGGAATACATAGAAATCAAACGGACTACATCTATGGGAAAAGGCCATGGAGAAGCCAGCTAAGCAGCTAAAACCAGGCCAGGGGCTGATGGTGAAATAGACCATAAATTACTCATATGTAAGTTCAAGTTTAAGCCAAAGAAAATGAAAAACCATCTCCCAAAAGCCACAATATGACTTTGAGTATATCCCACCAGAATTTTGAGAAAATATCAAGAAGAGATTTGGTGCATTAAACATTAACAACAAAAGACTGGGTGAGCTGTGGGAAGGCATCAAGAACATCATTCATGAGGAAAGCAAAAGATCATTAAAAAGAAAAGAAAGGATCAACGTAGATGTCATAAGAGACTCTGAAACTTGCCCTTAATCTTGGTGTAGCTAAAACAAGTGAAAAAAGGAGGATGTCAAAAAGCTGAACTGGACATTTCAAAAGGGCAGCTCAAGAAGACAAAGTAAGCTATGAGAATGAAATGTGCAAAGACATATCTTTAGAACACCAAAAGGGAAGTGCACACTCGGGATATCTTAAACTGAAAAGAACTCGACAAAAGAGTGAAGCCTTGATTTGCAATCTTCATAGCTTCTATGGGCAAAATACACAATGATGCAGGAAGCCTCGAAAGAAAACTGAGTGAATACACAGAGCCACTGTCCCAAATGGAACTGCTCAACATTCCACCATTTGAGGAGGCAACATATGAGTAAGAACCAATGATACTAAAGGAAGAAGTTCAAGCTGCACTGAAAGCATTCTCCAAAAAGCAAGTTCTCGGAATGGATGGAATACCAATCAAAATAGTTCCAGCTGTGGAAGCACTGGAAGCACTCGCTTGTCTGTGTCAGGAAATCTGGAAGACAGCTATTTAGCCAATTGACTGGAAGACTTTCAAAAACGGCAACCCAACACAATGCTCCAAGTATTGAACACTTGCTATTGATATTGCATGCACAGCAGAATTTGCTCAGGATCACCCAACAATGATTGTAACGGTACATTAACAGGGAACTGCCAGAGGTTCAGGCTAGAGTTAGAAGAGGATGTGGAACAAGGGATATTATTGCTGATGTCAGATGGATCTTGGCTCAAAGCACAGAACACAAGCAAGATGTTTACTTGTGTTTTACTGACTATGCCAAGACATTTGACTGTGTGGACTATCATAAACAATGGACAATCTGGAGACGATGGGGATTCCAGGACACTTGATTGTGCTCATTTGTAACTTCCACATAAATAAAGAAGCAGTTGTGTGCATGGAACACTGGAATACTCCATGGATTAAAATCAAGAAAGGTGTGTGTCAGTGTTGCATTCTCTCACTGTACTTATTCAATCTGTATGCTGAGAAAAATAACAAGAGAAACTGGTTTATTTGAAGAAAAATGTGACATTAGGATTGGAGGAAGACTCACAGCCTGAAATATGTAGCTGGGACAACCTTGCATGCTAAAAGGAAGAGCTGAAGCACTTGCTGATGAGGATAAAGCTTTGCAGCATTTGGTGTGGATTACAATTGGATAAATTGAATTCACAATTGGATAAATAGGTAGCACCATGAAAAATGGAGCAAATGGTGAAGTTGTCAAAGATTGTGTCTTACTTGGGTCCACAATCAGTGCGCATGGGAGCAGCAGTCAAGAGATCAAAAAGATGAGTTACATTAGGTATATCTATTGCACAAAACCTCTTTAGAGTATTGAAGAGCAAGGATATTACTTCGAGGACTAAGGTATACCTGACCCAAGTCATGGTATTTTTCCATTACCTCATGTTCATGTAAATTTTGGTCATGGAAGAAGGAAAACCAGAGAAGAATTCGAATTATGGTGCTGGGATGAAAGTACTGAAAGCACCACGGACTACCGAAGAACGAGCTAATCTGTCTTGGACGAAGTGAGGCCACAGTGCTCCTTAAAGGAAAGGATGGCAAGATTCCAGCTTACAGATTTTGGACGTATTGTCAGGAAAGACCAGTCCCTGGAGAAGGATAAACAGAACAGCAGGGAAAAGCTGTACTGACACCCTAGCTGGACAATGGGCTCAGGTCTAGGACAGCTTGTGAGGCTGAGGTAGGACCATACGGTGGTTTCTTCTGTCATGCATGGGCTTTCTAGGGGTTGGGATAAATTCTATGGTACTCACCAACAGCAACATTACGGACTTCTTAAATAATGGAAAACTTCATTGGTGCAACTCAGACCACGAAAGTTGTTCCTTCTAAGTTCATTTCAGTTAATGGGCTGTTTATCTCACCATGGAAATAATTGCATTGGCTGGATCTCATAGTGGGGATTGCTACACTTTCACTTCCAAACCACTAAGAATCCTCACCCAGTGAAGTTGAGTCACTGAGGCATGGTATTTTGCCTGGGAGGAGATTATTGGGGAGCAAATTAATTGAGGCAGATTTAAAGCCTGCATACTCTGACCTCAAAATACTGTAGGTGTATGGAGAATCTGGGATGAAAGATAGTGGAGCAGTGTGAAAAAGAAGCCAGAACAACTCCCAGATGGACCAAAGGCTGTGTGACACTGCATCCCTGCATCTAGCGCTAATGCTTGGACTTGAACTTGAATTCTTGCAGCTTGAACTTCTTTTCTTTAGCACCATTGGTTTTTACTCAAATGCTACCTCTTCAAATGGGGGATTGTCAACTTGTTCTTTCTGGTTCAGTGACTGTGGATTCTTTCCATCTTCTTTTGATGTGTCATGTATCGTTTAATATTTTGCCTATAGATTCTTTCAAAAATTGAAATTTGAGGCTCTAATTTTTTTTCTTGAGTTCTTTCTGTTCAAAATATGTGGGACGCGCTCTTCACTTTTGGTTTTCTAATTCTAGGTCTTTGCACATTTAATTATAATATCTGGCTTTTTGAGCTCTCCTTTGAAAAATTCTGTTCAGCTTTTTGACGTCATCCTTTTTTCCTTTTGCTTTAGCTACTCTACAATTAAGAGCAAGTTTCAGAGTCATTTCTTGCATTCACTTTGATAATTTCTTTCTTATTTTTAACGAGTTTTTTCTGTCTTCATGAAAGATATGCTTGATGTCTTCCCACAACTCATTAGATCTTCTGTCATTAGTGTTCAATGCATCAAATCTGTTCTTGAGCTGTCTTCAAAATTCAGGTGGGATAGACTCAAGGCTGTATTTTGGCTGCCATGGACTTGATTTAATTTTCTATGGCTCTATCCTAGTGTTAGCCAGTATTCTCTAGAGAAAAAAAAGCAGGACACTTATGATTTCATAGAAGATAGATAGATGATAGATTTATACAGCAAGAAGGAATATACAGCTAATTAGTCCACACAGCAGTACAGAGGACTCAGTCCAACTCACTTTCATGGAACAGTTAATATACTAGAACTCCTTCAACTCATGTGGGCTGCTGGGTCAAGGCAAGGCAAGCAGAGTCTGCTTACAGGCAGCAAACAGCAGTGTGGGTCACCAAGAGCCAGTAGATCGGGAGCTTAGTGAATGCAAGGAGACATGATCCACCAGCCTCAAGCTCAAGTGATGTATGCACCATCAGGGTGGTGAAGCAGGTCTCAAAGGAGCCTCAAGCTCTAGCTCCAGGATCCATGGGTTGACTTGGCCCACAGGCAGTGTTGAGGCAGAGAACTAGCTAAAGCAGCAGCATACTCCAATAGATCACCAGAGAGTAAGGGGTGGAGGGACAGGCTCGCAGAGCCATGTATCTCTTTGCCCTCCAATCTAACTGTGACCTGGTTAATCCCACATGTTCCTATTGGCCAGATTGGCACAATAAACCTGTCACAATCCTGAACTTACCTATGAGCAATTGATGCTCTGTTCCACAGTCAACCCCTAGTCTGGTTTTAGCTGCTGAGATTGAGCTTCTTCATCATGTCTTCCCACAGATGTAGTCCATTTGATTTCTGTGTATTCCATCTGGGGAAGTTCATGGGTATAGTTGCCCTTTGTGTTGTTGAAAAAAGATATTTGCCATGAACCAGTCACCGGTTTTGCAAAGTTCTATCGTGTGATCTCCAGCTTTTTGTCTATCACCAAATCCATAGTTTCCAACTACTCAGCCTTCCTCTTTGTTAAACTTTTGCATTCAAATCACAAATAACTATCAATGCATCTTGATAGCATGTCTAAAAATTTGTTACTAAAGTCATTGGTAGAATTCTTCAATTAGTTTCTAGCTTGCACTTAATTTCTTTTATATCTCAGAAGAGATTGAATCCGGATATAACCTACATAGAACCTACACTGATTCCACCTAATTAACCCAGAAGAATCCTCATGAATAGCAGCCTAACACTGTCAGGGATAGTAGTGATAGAAGATGAGCTCCTTAGGTTGGAAGAAACCCAAAATAGCTTCTCAGAGTAGAGTCAACCATAATGACATGGATAGAGTAAAACCTTTGGGAGGGAAGTCTTCCAGATTTGTATTTGATGGTAGGACGAAATTCAAAACAAGAAGAAACAACTTCTAACATTTATAAGTAATTGGGACTTGGAATGTACACAGTCTGAATCTGGAGACATCGGTAGCCATCAAAAATGAAATCAAATGCATAAGGATCAATGTCCTAGGTGGTAATGAGTTGAAATGGACTGGTATTGGTCAGCTTGGATCAAGCAGTCATATGGTTTACTATTCCAGAATGAAAGAGTCAAGAGGAATGGCATCACATTTATCATCAAATGAGACATTTCAAGATCTATATTGGAGTGCAATGTGGTCAGTGATAAGCTGATATGACTGCATATAAACAGAAATACAGTCGGTGTAATGATTTTTTCCAATTTATGCACCAACCACTATAGCTAGTGATGTAGAAATTGAAGCGTTTTACCAACATCTTCAGTTTGAAATTTATCCAACTTGCAATTGAGATGCATTGATAATTATCAGCAATTGAAATGCAAAAATTGGAAACAAAGAGTAAGGAACAATAGTTGGAATATATGATCTCAGTGATAGAAATGAAGCAAGTAGAATTTTGCAAGACCAACGAATTTTTCCATAGCAAAGACCTTTTCTGAACAACATAAATGGTGATTATATACACAGAATTCTCCAGATGGGATACACAGAAAACAAATTTATTACATCTGTGGGAAGAGGCGATGGAGAAGCTAAATATCAGCAGTTACACTGAGGCCAGGACTGACTGTTTAAAAGACCATTAATTGCTCATTTGCAAGTTCAGATTGAAGCGAATGAAAATTAAAATACGACTACAAGAGCCAAAATATGCACTTGGGTCTATCTCTTCAGAATTGTGAGAACATCTCAAGAACAGATATGGTATATTGAACACTAATGTGAGAAGACCTGAGTAGCTGGGGGAGGGCATCAAGAACATCATTAATGAAGAAAGTAAAAGGCCATTACAAAGTTGGAAAATAATTAAAAGATCAAAATGAATATCAGAAGAGACTCCGAAAATTGCTCGTAATTATAGAGCACCTAAGGCAAATGGAAGAAAAGATGTCAAAGAGCTGAACAGAAATTTTCAAAGGGTAATTCAGGAAGATAAAGTAAAATATTATCATAAAACATGCATAGATCTAGAATTAAAAAACCCAAAGTGAAGAACATCTCAGCATATCTTAAACTGAGAGAACTCAAGAAAAAAGTAAAGCCTTGAGTTGAAATCTTGCAAGATTGTATGGCTAAAATATAGAACAGTGCAGAAAGCATCAAGAGAAGATAGACCATACTGAGTCATTGTACCAAAAAGAACTATTCGATATGCCATCATTTCAGGAGGTAGCATTGAACAAGAGCCAATGGTACTGAACGAAGAAGTCATTCATAGTTTATTATGGTCCACACAGTGAATGCCTTTACACATCCACACAATAGAAACAGTGAAAAGTTATAAAATTTAGAATTAATTCTAGGGCTAAAATTTCCAGAACTTGTTCTTGTATGGTATATGTTTTGGAGTTGAATATTCCTTTTTGACTTTTGTCTTAAACCATATTGAATGATGGTGTCATTGACTGAGAAGTGGAAAATAAATAGAAGTCAGCTGTGGGAACAAATCTTGAGCTATGATTAAATGTGAAGAATTTATTAGGTAATAATGAAGTGGGGTGTGATGGTTAATTTAAAATGCCAACTTGGCTATACTACGGTGTCCAGTTGTTTAATCAAACACTTTTCTAGTAGTTACTATGAAGGTCTTTATAGGGGTTAGCATTAAAATCAGCTGAACATGAAAAAGGAGGTCACTTTCCAAAAGGTGGGTGGGCCTCATCCAATCAGTTGAAGGCCCTAAAAAATAATAAGAAAGAAAGAAAACAAAATAGGTTTCTAAAGAAATAAGATTTATCCCCAAGAGTATAAATAAATCTGCTGAAATATCCAAAATGCCACCTGGTCTACTGATAATAGATATGACTGTCAGAATGGCCAACCTGTCAGGTGGCCTATGGATTTGGTAACTGTTACCTCCTGGGATCCACCACACATCAGATTGTCACACTGTGGTGACTTGCACTCCTGATGCTGGAAGCTATACCACTAGCATTTCAAATACCAGCAGAGTCATCCCTGGCAAATTGGTTTCAGCAGAGGTTCTAGATTAAGACTAGGAAGAAGAACCTGGCAATATACCATATATACTCTTGCATAAGCCGAGTTTTTCAGCACAAAAAATGCTGAAAATCTGGGGTTCGACTTATACACGAGCCATTGGTACCCCAGCGAGGTGTAACAACTCGCTGCCCCTTCCCCCCCACACCACACTCCCCCCACCAGGTAACAGGATGAGCGCGCGTTATCTTGTGGGTGATTGCCGTTTCTCCACTGTTCATTCAAAGCCCCGCTGACACTACAATTCGCAGAAGCACCCGTAGTGATTCACTTACGCCGGCAGCTGAACTGATAAGAATGTGTCTGTGGTTGCGCTCCATCTCTCCCCTCTGGTCTCTGTGTTAATTCACATCCTGCATCCCCCGCCCGCACGGACTCCACCCCACCTCCTCTTCTTTTTGGTCAGCCTAGCTAGTAGTTTTTCAATTTAATTAATTTTTTCAAAGAATGATCTTCTGGATTTGTCAATACTCTCTATTGTTTTTATATTCTCTAACTTATTTGTTTGTGGCAGTTACATAATCTATTGTCAACATGAGTGAAAGGGTGGAGTCTAGCCTGTCAATCAGGTCATAGCCAATAAGGCCTCGGTATGGGCATGGTCTTCCGCTGAGGATTCTGGGAACTCCTGTCTTCCTTCATGGAGGTGGGACACCCACTCTCATTGGAGCCACGCTGATCACCGCCAGAGCCCTGGCGCTGGAGGAGTCACGTGGAGACCCATGCCAGAGCTGAGATGCTTCCACTGCCACTGGATCACAAGACCTTCTTCCACTGGCCTGTGATCCTTCTGCATTTGGCATAATTGCATGTGTTATGTGAGTCTAAAGAGGAATTTATGGACCAGTACTGGACATATGGGCTAACATCAGACGTATGGACTTGATCTGGATTGGGATGGGAGGTTTCCTCAATATCCAATTGCTCTTTAATATAAAACTATTTCCTATACATATATAAGCATCAATGACTTTGTTTCTCTAGTCAACCCAGACTAACACAATGTTCTTATCATTATTCTTTTTTCCGAATTACATTAGGTTTTGTTTGCTCGTCCTTTTTTAGTGCTTTAAGTTGTAAAGTTAGATGGTTTGAGAATTTTCTTTTTAAAATGTGGATGCTTATTGCTATACATTTCTCTCTAAGGTCTGCCTTAACTGTCCTGTAAGTCTGTTATGATATATTTTTGTTTTTATTTATCTCTAATCACTTTTTCCTTTCATTCTTGATTTCTCTCTTACCCCAATGATTGTTTAATAGCTTATTTTTAATTTCCATGAGTTTCTAGGTTTTCAAAATTTGCTTCTGATAGCAGTTTCTAATATTATTACTTGATGGAGAAGATGCTTTGTATAATCTCATTGTTTAAAATTTTGTTGAGATTTGTGTTCTAATCTGGAAAATAATTTTTGTGCACAGAAGAAAAAAGTGTACTATCCTGATGCTTGGTATTCTGGATTAATCCATTAATTCATATTGGTTTATGGTGTTGTTTAAGTTCTTTTTGTCCTTATTAACCTTCTTTTTCTATATTCTATCTAAACTGAAGTGGTTGTTGAAGTCTCCAGCTATTATTGCAACTCCATATTAAAGAATCGATTACTCCTTTCCCACCAGTGAGTATTGGTTTCATAGACTTTGGAGCATAGATACATAGTTGTTATATATTCTTGATTAGCTGGCCCTTTTACTTTCTGTACTGTCCTAGTTCATCTCTTATAATAGATTTTGATTTAAAATATATTTTATTTGTTACCAGTAAGGTTATCTGTGCTCTTTTTGGGTTACTGCTTGTGTGGAATTGTGTTTTCCACCCTTTTACTTTCATGAACCTATGTGAGTCTCTTGAAGATAGCATAAATATGGATCATATTTGATATATATCCTCACTCTCTACATTTTATAGTTTTTTAATTCATCATTTTATTTGGAGCTCTTACAGATGCCATAACATTCCATCATTCAAATAGATCAAGCATAATTGTACAATTGCTTCTACAATCAGTTTCAAAACATTTTCTTTCTTCTTGAACTCTTTGATATCAGCTTCTTTATCATCTCCCTCTCCCCCAGGAACCCTTATCATAATTGTTAAATATTTTAATTAGTCTATACTTTGCATTTTAAATGAAGAGTTTAAACCATTTATATTTAAGGTAATTATTGAAAACAAATGACCTATTTTATTATTTTGCTAATTGTTTGTGTATCTTTTTGTCCTACTATACCCATGCTTTGTTATTATTTTTGTTTACTGGTTGTTTTGTGCTGAGCTTTTACAGTTCTTTTTCCTCCTTTTTATTTTTTCTTAGTTGTTGCTAGTGGTTACAACAAATGTATCACTGAACAGTGTACAACTGCACACTTATTTCAGCTTGGATTCAAAGATAACAATGATCTGTGTGCATGGTGCAGGACCAGGGAGTGTTTCATTCTGTTGTGCACCCAGTTGCTATGTGTCCGAACAGACTTGATGGCATCTGAGATAGTTAAAGTTTATAGCGACAACCTGGCCAATAAACACATGTGGGATTAATTGAAGAGCAGTGAGATAAATGGCTCAGTGAGCTTTACCTTTCTAGTTCTCAGGTCTCTTGATCTCTGATGGCCGGACCAGGGTGCAGCTGCCTTAGCCAGGTCCCTGCTTCAGCTGGCAAGGCTGACTTCCTGCAAGACGTCCCTGAGGAGAAGCCTCATAGACCTACCCTGATGCAGCCCTGGGTGTTGGAGCAGTCATGTGGAGACCCCTGCCAGCACTGAGATGCTTACACACTCACTGATCCAGTTTTCCTCCTGCAGACGGCTCATGGCATGTGCTTTGTGAGATTGAGGAGGACTTTGTAGATCGGTGTTGGACATATGGGCTAATGGGCTTGGACAGCACTGGGTTGGGATACTTTCTGTGTGCTTACCCTTTATATAAAACTCTCTTTCATACACATGAGTTTCTGTGGATTTGTTTCTCTAATGTACCCAGACTAACACAGCATCTAACAACAAGAACATTTCATCTTTATGACAACACTTAACATAAAATCACGAAGCATACAATTTTAAAAAATCATTTTATTGAGGGATCTTACAACTTTCCATACATACATTGTATCAAGCATATTTTTATACATATTGCCATGATAATTTCCAAAACATTTTCTACTTGAGTCCTTGGTATAAGCTGGTCTTTCTCCCCCTCCCTCTTCAACCCTTCCATCCTAGTAAATCCTTGAACATTATATATTGATTTTTTTCTTTATTGGGGGCTCTTACAGCCCTTATCACAATCCATACATATAGTCATTGTGTCAAACACATCTGTACATATGTTGCCATCTTCTTTTTCAAAACATTTTCTTTCTACTTGAGCCCTTGGTGTCAATTCCTCATTTATTCCCCCCTACCCTACCTCTCTTTTCATGTCCCCTTGATAATTTTTAAGTTACTCTTTTTTTATGTTTTCATGTTTCACATAGGCCACTGTTTCTTTTCACCTACTTTACTGCTGTCTGTCCCCCCAAGGGGCGGGGCCATAGATTGATTATTGTGATCTGTTCCCCCTTACTCCCCACTACTTCCCTTACCCTCCTAGTGTTGCTGCTCTCCTTATTGGCCCTGAGGGGTTTATCTGTTCTGGATTCCCTGTGTTGTGAGCCCTGTTCTGTACCAGTGTACATACTCTGGTCTAGCCATATTTGTAAGATAGAATTGGGATCATGATGGGGGTGGTGGGTGGTGGGGAGGGAGGTTGTGTATCTCATCAGTGCTATACTGCACCCTGACTGGCTCGTCTCTTTCTTGTGGCCCTTCTAACAGGAGTGTCCAAGTGACTACTGATGGGCTTTGGGTCTCCCCTCTGCCCTCCCCCTAATTCCCATTGATATGATTTTTGTTTATTTTGTTTCGGGTCTTTGATGCCTGATACCTGGTCCCATGGACGCCTCATTATCACACAGGCTGGTGTGCTTCTTTTGTGTGGGCTTTGCTGCTTCTCAGCTAATTTGCCATTTGTTTATCTTCAAGCATTTAAGACCTCAGATGCTATATCTTTTGAGAGCTGGGCACCATCAGCTTTCTTCACCACATTTGCTTATGCACCCATTTTATCTTCAGCAATCATGTTAAGGAAGGTGAACATCACAGAGTGCCGTGCTAGTTGAACAAATTGTTCTTGTATTGAGGGAGTACTTGAGTGGAGGCCCAATGTCCATCTGCTGCCATAATACTGTGTAAATAAATATATGTACATAGATTTATTCCCCTGTCATTTTACATAAATGGATTTACATATATACATGTCAGCATTTAGACCTCTATAAATATCCTTTGCCTCCCTGTTTTTTCCTTTGTTTCCATTTACTTTCCTCCTGTCCCACTATCATGTTTGGCCTTCATTCAGGTTTTGGTAATTCCTCTCAGCTACATTGTCCTTGATTAAACCGCCCCCCCCCCCATCCACTCCCTTCCCCCAAGCTTCCTATGTCCTCCTCACCATCAATCTTAGATCACTTTTTCTTCTCTTGTCCCTGGGTTTGTTGGCACCCCCTTCCTTTTCCCCCTCCTCCCCATCTCCCATGCCCCCCCCCAGGAACTGTCAGTCCCATTGTTCTCTCCTCTGGATTGTTCATCCACCTATCTTGTCCAGATAGACATGCAGAGACAATAATACATGCAAAAACAAAGCAAAGCAAAACATAACAAGAAAAGAAGACAGAAATACTTCAATAGCTTATAAAACAAAACAAAAAAATAAAATACAGCAAAAACTAAAAAGCCCTCAAACAGTTCCAGGTCTGTCCTTTGACCTTTATGAGTGTTTTCCAGGCTGGGGTGCCACACCCTGGCCCCAAAGTCCACCTTTGGTGTTCTTCGGGGACTTGGTTGCTTTGCTCCCCTTGCTGCTCTGCTGTACACCCTTAGTGTTTCAGCCCTGTGCGGTGGGGTAGGATAGAGCATATCTCCCACCCCGTGTCCCCAGTGCTGTCCTCCATAGTGCTATGTGTCAGTGAGGGACATCAACGTGTCTCATGATGGGGCCTCTGTGTGTTGGCTGCTCTGAGGCTGAATATTGTCCTCAGGGCTTGGGGGACCAGGGTGTGTTCACTCTCTCCTTCCCTCTTTGTTTGCTACTGATCAGATGCACCTCACTGCCTGAGCTCCAGCTTCAGTGCTGTCCTCTGACGTGCATTACTCAGGGGTGGAGGGTACGGGGTGCCAATGTAGTTGGGATTGGGGACCCCCCCTGCTGACCTCTCTATTGGTTCCTGCTCCATGCCTGTATGTTACTGAAGGCTGGTCATCTCGCCCTCTCCTGTGGAGATATGAACCACATCCTCCCCTTGGGTGGCTTAGTGCCCTGTTCCCTGCTATCCCTATATCTCTCCCTTTTTTTTTTCACCCCCTCCATATTAGTTGGCTGCCATCCGTCTCCCTGGGTTGGATTTGGCATCTGTTGTGGTACCTGGATTTCACCCCGGAATGTATGAATATAGTAGCTTTTTCCATAGGCTTTTTTTTTTTGCTTACCTCAGTGGACTCATGTTATACTTGTCCTTTTGTGCTTGGCTTACTTCACTTAGCATCATTTCCTCCAGTTCTTCCCATGTGGCAGTCTGTTTCATGCGTTCATCATGGATTTTAGGGATGCATAGTATTCCATTGTATGTATGTACCACAATTTTTAATCATTAATCTGTTAATGGACATTTGTGTTGTTTCTAACTCCTTGCAATTGTAAACTGCACTGCAATGAACATTGGAGCACAGATGTCTGACCATGGCTTGTTTCTCGCCTCTTCTGGGTATATGCCCAGTAGGGGGATTGGTGGATTTTATGGTAGCTCAATTTCCACCTGTTTTAGATATCTCCAAATCAATTTCCATGATGGCTGTACATACCTACAGGTCCACCAGCAGTGGACGAGGGTTCCTATCTCTCTCCATAGCCCCTCTAACACTTGTTACTTTCTGATTTTTTAAATTGTGCTATCTTTGAGGGTGTTAAGTGGTATCTCATAGTTGGTTTAATTTGCATTTCTCTTATGGCTAGGGATCTGGAACATTTTCTCATATGTTTATTGGCCATTTGGATTTCTACCCTTGAGAAACTTCTATTCAGGTCCTTTGCCCACCTCCTCAGTTGGCAATTATTTTTTTTCTTTTTGTAAGCTTGCAAAGCATTGTAGATTTTAGTAATAAGGCCTTTGTCTGACGTGTTATTGCTAAAGATGTTTTCCCAGTCCATGGTCTCTCTTATTACTCTCTTGGTGATTTATTTCAATGACACAAGTGTTTTAGCTTCAGTATATCCTACTTTTCAATTCGTGCCTCTTCTGTATTTGTGTCCTTCCCTATTTCTGATAGCCTGTGTTTTCCCTGAGTCAAAGTTCTCAGGTTGGTCCCAATTCCCTCATTGATGGCCCTAATAGTTTGGGGTTTTACCTCTAGGTCTGCAATTCTCCTTGGGTTTATTCTTGTGCATGGAGTGAGGTAAGGGTCTTGCTTCATTTTTCTGTAGGTAGATATTCATTTTTTCCAGCACCACTCATTGAAGAGGGCATCCGCTTCCCATTTGGTATTTTGGGGGCCCTTATGGAAGTTGTATGAGGATTTTATTTCTGGGTTTGAAGTTCTTTTCCATTTGTCTGAGTATCTATCATTATACTCTGGCTGTATAATAGGTGCTAAAGTCAGGTAAAGCGAGCCCTCCAAATTTGCCCTTCATCTTGAGGCGTTCTCTGCTAATACTGGGCTTCTCCCCTCTCTATATGAAGTAATCAGTTTATCCAATTCTTTGAAGAAAGACGATGGTATTTGTATCAGGATAGCATTGAATTTATCCAGTGCCTTGGGCAGAACTGATATCTTTACTATATTGAGTCTACTGATCCACGAGCCTGGGATCCTTCCATTCATTGAGGTCACTCTTGGTTTCTTTTAATAGTGTTCTATTGTTTTCCTTGTACAAATCTTTTTATTAAATTTTTTATTCAGGTATATCCCTAGATATTTCAATTCGTGCTTGGCTATTGTGAAGGGTACTACCTTTTTGATCCCCTCTTCCATGGTTTTGTCTGATGTAAAAAGCAGTCCCATAGACTTCTGTGTGTTGATCTTGCATCCTGCCACGCTGCCCTATTCCTTTATCACTTCTAGTACTCCCTTTGTGAAGTTTTTGGGATTTTACATATATAAGATCATGTCATCGTAGCATACAATATTAACATGCTAAAACTCTTTCCCTGTTTTGTATTTTCCTCCTCCTCTCATTTGTTGATTTTACAACTACATCATTGTACATTCTACATCTCTGGTTTGATTTCCCCTTAAGTCTTACACATTCACCATTGCATTGCCTATAGAATGTATTACAATTAATTCCCTAAAATGTTATATTCTTATACCTTCATTAAAAATATTTGATTATATTTGCCAATTTTGTTATTTTTATTGGAAATCTCTCTGTCTTTTTCCCCATGTGCATATTTAAATATTCATCTACTGTTCTTTCATTTTCATTTGAAAATTTTCCGTAAGTAGTACTTGTAAAGCTGGTTTGGTAATAACAAAATTTCCATAGCTTCTATTTATTTTGAGAATGTCTTGATTCCCTATACCCATCATTTTTTCATGGCAGCTTTGCTTGGTAAATAATTCCTAGTTAACAATTATTTTCCATCAATACTTTCTAAATGTCATGCCTTATCCAGGTCTGGAAAATTCTCTGTCAGTTTATCTCTGAGAATATTCTTTCTCTCTCTCTCTCTCTCTCTCTCTCTCTCTCTCTCTCTCTCTCTCTATCTATCTATCTATCTATATATATATAAATAAAATTTTTCCTATAATTTCAATAATTCTTATGCTGGAGTCTCACAATTCTGTTAGTTGTTTGTTTATTGGTTGTTTTTTGCTCTTGTTTTCCTTTGGAGTTGATAAGTTCAGTTACCTGTCTTCTAGTTTTAATTTATTTTGTTTTCTGTGTGCTTTGAATCTACTGTTGATTCGATCTTTTGAATTCTCTAATTCAGTTATTTTAGTCTTCAGTTTCAATATTTCTTTTAAAGTTATTGTCTATCTCTTTATTGAGTTGATCAGTTTGCTTCCTATTTGTTTCCTGTGGACTCTTCACTTTCATTGAGCATATTTGTCATTGTTGTCAAAGGAGGTTTTCTACTTTTCCCATGAACTTGTCCTCCATAGAACTAATAGCTACTTCTTCATAATTTTTTTTGACTGCGTCATCTCATGTGATCTTGCATGTTTTATAGTATTTTCACTTTGATTTATTATTGAATAAAATGTCTTTTTGTATTTATTTAGCTTTCTGACTCCACGCTTGTGCACTTCCACAACAATGTTCCTCAAAAAGGAAAGCATACTGGATCCTGTCCAAAACATAGACCCTACTGACATGTTTTTTTGTTTGTTTTGAATAACCTCATGAGAACTTTAGGTCTTGTAGTATATGCCCCTCAAAGTCATCTTGGACACATACTACATGCAGATTTTATTGCTTTACCAACCTTCTTTATATAAACATAAACAAATCTATTTCCAGGAGTTTGGGACAGCATAGTTTTGCTAGAGCCTTTATTGTAGGGCAGCCTACCAGAAGATCAGTGGCCAAACCATTTTGAACGCCTTTACACTGCATCCCCTGGAGAGGAAGTTACATTATAATTTTTTTAGTTGAATGTGGGCCCTTTGATTGTCTTCCTGTGATAGCCTAGAACTCAGAACCTTCTTTATTTCTAGACATTTTTTTCTGCCTTTTGTCACCTTCCAATACTGTCTTACCCATTCTGAAGATGGTGTCCTTTCCCCTTTTTCTGTGCTAGGCCATCCGGAGGCAATTGCAATGCTTGCTCATGGTTTTCCCTCATCTGTCTGCATGGAGTGGGCATGGCTTTCACTCTTTGGCTAACGGTGTTGGTGTGGGACATTCTCACTTGTCTTGGGTGGAAGGGTTGAGGCAAGGTGTGTTAGTCTGGGTAAACTAGAGAAACAAATCCACAGAAACTCATATATGTATAAGATAGAGTTTTATATAAAGGTTAAGTGTACATTCAGAAAGCATCTCAACCCAGTCCAGTCCAAGTTCATAAGTCCGACTTACCCCATATGTCTGACACCGAGCTACAAAGTCCTCCTCAAACTCACGAAACACATACAATGATGCTGAATACAGGAGGATCGCAGGTCAGTGGGTAGAAAGTCTTTGAATCCAGTGGCGGTGTAAGCTTCTCAGCACTGGCAGGGGTCTCCATGCTGCTTCTCCAGCACTCAGTGCTACATCAGAGTATATCCATGTAGCTTCTCCTTGGGGATGTCTTACAAGAAGTGAGCCTTGCCAGCTGAAGCAGGGAACTGGCTAAGGCAGCCACACCCTGGTCCAACCATCAGAGAGCAAGAGACCCAAGAACCAGAAAGGCCAGGCTTACCGAGCTACTTAGCTCTCTGCCCTTCACTTAATCCCACGTGTTTATCGGCCAGGTTGGCACAATAAGCCTTAGCGATCTTACCTGGTTTTCCTAAAGAGGTAGATAATTTTAGGTGTGGCTTTCACCATCAGGGACAACACTGAAGAGGCTGTCCTACAGTGACTGGTTGTTGATTGTGAGCCAACTCATTCCCTGCGGCCTGCTCGTTAGTGTGTTTCTTGCCCTGAATGATGGATGGTTCCCATGCCCGTTGTATGTCTGTCTCTTTGTGAGACACAGTAGCACTCACAATATCATTACACTTTTCCTGTGACCCTCCACATGTGTGTTTGGGTAGGCAAAAGCTGCACCACTTTAAACAGGCTGTTCATGAATTGCTTTCTGGGATTTCAAATCTGTATCATGTAGATTGACCACTCATCAGAGAATTAGCTAGAGAGAAATGGTCAAGGGAAAAGAAGTGCTAATGACAAGAATGCTAACGTAAAGGAGAGGTGCTTGTCCACATACCTTGCATCCACAAAGAAAAGTGAAGGGCAGATAATACACCTAAAAAAACAAACCAATGGAAGAGATTTGAAATAGTGAAAGGCTGGGGATGGGCTGTGGTGGGGTGGGGGACAGAAACAGGATGTTCTTACTACCCACAACAACTAAATAGACTTGGATTTTGGATGTGAAGACAAAGGCACACCATGATGTCTGGGGTGCAAGGGAGCAGGGACAAGCATACCTGGAGATATGAGGTATGCTACAGAAAACTAGCAATAGCAGAAGGCCCACTGGAAAGCCAGTCAATGGGGAGAGCTCCACCATTGGCAGAATAAAAACTCTGGTTCTACATTCCACCAGGCATTTAGACTAGCGAAGAGCCCTTTGGAGTTCTTTCCCAAAGTATCTCCTTCCATTCACTCATTCTTTCTGTTCAAATCTTTTCTCTGACTCTGGTATGAATTTTGTCTCTCACCTGAAATCTTTCTTTTCTTTTTTAAATCATTTTATTGGGGACTTTTACAGCTCTTATAACATTCCATGCATCAATTGTATCAAGCATATTTGTAGAAATATTGCCATTATCTTTTCCAAAATATTTTCTATTTGAACCTTTGGTATAGGCTCCTCTTTTCTTGCCTCCCTCCCCTACCCTCTCAACCTCATGTATCCTTGATCAATAATATATTGTTATTATTAGTTCATATCTTACCCTGTCCATTGTCTCCCTTCACCCACATGTCTGTTATTCATTCCCTTGAGGGATGGAGGGGGGGCTATATATCCAACCTTGTGATGGGTTCCCCCCTTCTCCCCCTTCCCCCTCCCTGACTATCCCCCTACCCTCATGATGTTGCTATTCCCACTACTGTTCCTGAGGGTTTACCTGTCCTGAATTCCAGGTGTTGAGAGCGCTTATCTGTAGCAATGTATATTCTTCTGTCAAGCCAGATTTGTCATGTAGAACTGGGTCATGGTAGTGGGGGGCTGGGTGGTGGAGGAAGCATTAAATAACTAGAGTAATGATGTGTGTTTTGTTGGCGCTATACTGCACTTTGGTTGAATCATCCCTTCTTTGGGGGAATATCTGATTGTCTACAGTTGGGCTTGGGGTCTCCACTCCACCCCACCCCCCTTTTTCACATTGATATAGTTGTTTGTTTGGGATCTTTTGATGCCTGCTACCTGATCTCATTAACACCTCATGACCACAAAAGCTGGTGTGCTTCTTCCCATGTGGGTTTATTTGCTTCCCTACTAGATGGCAGCTTGTTTAACTTTTTGCAAGAACAAGAACCAAGGAGTGAAGAGGCTGAAAACCTTGAGAAGCCTCCCAGTAACATGAGTATATACTTGACTCCCCACCCATCTGCTTCTTTCCAAAGCTATGTCATCACAGTAGGAATGAAGGCACTCTGAGCCTGGATTTTTTTAGGGGTGCTGGCACCATCAGAAAGAGGTGGCAGTGAACCAACCAGCAGGGAGGGTGTGCTCAGTCAGCAAATCTCAACCTTTCCACTGTCTTTGAACTCTATTTCGCTTATGATTCAGTATTCTTTTCAATTCTGCAACACTTTAGCGGCTGTCCAGTACTCTGAAATTTGTCTGTGTTAATTTTTGATGATGATTAGCATGGAGGGATGTGAGGCTGTAACTGTTTACACTGACATTTAGCAGCTCCCCCAGTCCAGAAGAACAGAAACTTAAGGATGAGTGTTTAATGTTGGTTTTGGAACTGGTTCATAAATCTGATTAGATGGAAAGGCACTGTGGCGGTTAAGACTGTGTGTCAACTTGGCTGGACCATGAATCTTTGGTTTGGCAGTTATGATATAGCTATATCCTATGATAGATCTGATCAGCTAAGAGTACCTAAACATTTGATAGGGAGTTTGTTCAAATGTGTCATTGCATTGATTATATATGGATGTTATGATAAAGCTTGCTGTCTTTTCCTTGCTCCTAGATCCTGTATCTGCCTTTCATCATCTAAACTTTAGTTCTTGGGCTGGCCATCTTGCCTACCAGTCTTGAAATTCATTCACACTAAGCCAGCAGCCATTGTTGAATTTGTCAGTCTCCATAGCCCATGAGTCAGTAAGTCACTGTCTAACCTATTGATTTTAAGTTGTCAGCCACTGCACGTATATGAGCCAGGTGAAGACTCTAGTCTACTTTCTGGCCTATGGACTTGGGATGCTAGCCTGTTCAATTGTGTGAGGCATTTTCTTAAGATGATCTATTTATCTATCTATCTATCTATCTATCTATCTATCTATCTATCTATCTATCTATCTATCTCACTGCCATAGTCAATTCTGCCTCATAGTGACCCTCTAGTGACACAGTGCTTCTGTGTTGTTCTGCTAATGACAAGCTGAGCAGTTCAAAACCACCAGCCAGTTCTCAGGAGAAAGATGAAGCTTTCTACTCCTCTAAAGAGTTACATATCAATACTCATCGCTTTCACTAGTTTTTCTGCGTTAGAGAATCCAACTTTGACACTTGTTATTAGAAAAAGTTCTAAAGAAACCAAATCCTAAGGATGAATTTTCTACATTGGTTTTCTAGTCTGACTCGTCTTAAAGGCACGGCTTCCTCTAGCAACGAGGTAACTGTAAACTGTGGCATGAGGTGGCAATGTTAAATTGAATCCAGCACCATAAATACACCAAGTCTTTGTGAGAAGCGAGGCCCTCAGTGATTATATGCTTGGTACATTTCTCCAGTTTTTCCAGGAGGAGAAATGTGGGACTGCCATTTGGTTGCTCTATGCACACTAGATAAAATGGTGAAATAAAGAGGTCAGGATTTTGGTCATAAAAGACCTCAAAGTTATCACTTGTGCCTGAAAGAAAGCTTCATTTTTTTGGTAGCAACATAACAGATATGACCAAAAATCAGACCCAGATTTGTAACTACTGTTACAAATCCAGTACAGCAGTTGTGTTTGTAACAGTAATGGAATTGCAAATCGAATTAAATTCCCAAGCTCAAGTGATGACTGAGGTTAAAGTGAGGCATTAAATGGGAAAATGGGATCCTGGAAGCTGAGATGGAACTTTATGGGCAGATAATCAGGAAGCTGAAGACATTCAGCTGATTGAATCACTCCTGACAACAGGACTAGCCCTCTTTCCCTGTATAATTAGATCAACTCCATTGTGCCTGCTGAGTTATTATTTGCGATGTTGCTGGGTATGTGGGTCATTGTCTGGGGATGACCTGAGGCAGATGCCTTAAAAGATATGGTTGATGAGAATGCAGCAGACCAGAGCAGTGCACAAAACCACGAAGTTTCCGAATATCCAGAACGTAGTCTTCTGACTTGGGAGGCAGCACTTGGCACCACATCTGAACTGGTTATGGATTATTCACACGGAGGGCACACTGAAAGACTGTGGGAGTCCATGGGGCGGGGGGCACTGGACAACTCTATCCATGATAGCTGGAGCAGTAATGTGGACTTATAGGATGCTTGTCCTTCAGACATGATTGCTGAAGACTAAGGGTGTATGAGTAAGGGTGGTGAGGGATGCTGAGGGTGTCTGAGGGTGCTGACTATTGAGCAGTATAATGCCTGGGGTTTCACGGCCTAGAGCTCAAATAGTTCTTCCCCCTACTATTAAGGCATTTATTTGTTTTAACCTTATTAATCATGTTAGATTCATGCAAGTTCATTGATATATGTAAGGTTGGTCAATACATGAAAGTTAAGATAGGTAACCCATCAGAAACAGTAACAGGAGTAACAACAGTTCCCCGAGGGGTGAAGGCAGAGGGTGGGGGAGGGCGGGATAGGAGTGATAGCATTGATGACTGTGTAACTCCTCTCGAGGCGACTGAACAACAGAATTGTATGCGAATGGATATATAAGATTGTGTAAGCCATGTCAATAAAACTTCAGCAATTCAAAAAAAATTAAGAAGAACTTAAAAATAACAAACCAAAAAGATAAGACTGAATGCTTCTAGGAACCACCCCTACTACTCATTTTTGCTTTTAGATCTATAACTAGACTTAAGCCTCAATAAGCTCTGAAAGGCGAAGTGCAAAGTATGACCCAGGGAGAGGTATGTGACATTCTAGAAGAACTATTTGGTTTTTCTAACATGTACAAACAAAAACTTGGGAAATGTGTGTCAGAATAGGTATTAAGGGTGTGCAATGATGGTACAAGGAACATGAAATTGGATTAGTCCGAGTTTATGGATGTAGGTTTACTCAGTCTAGAGTCTTCATTCGATAATTCAACTCAAGCATTAGGAGAGAATCTAATCGTTTATTTATGTGGCTCAATGTACCATGGGCTGTGTTGTGTGGTGGCCTACACTCAATCGACTTAGAGTATCAAGCCTGTCTTCATGGAAGAAAGTATCCAAGAGTTATAAACATTACCATTTATTGCATTATACCCATAGACCCATACATAGAGTACACACATAGAGTACAGCAGCCACCTTTTATCACAATGGAATTGGGGGAAAATTGTGAAAGAACCCCCATCATTCTTGAAGATTACTGTAATTGCTGTTTTATATAAGCCAAATATGACCGTGGGAACTGCCTTAGTTGAACAAAGACATCAAAGTATAATGGGAGCGGATTTGACTCTTGGTAGCAGGGTAGTCGGTGGCACAACTTGAACAACCAAGACAAGGTGAGCATGGCTACCACATGAAAAGCAGAGTTAAAGCGATAATTGCAGCAGTCTGATTCCTATAGTTTATGGCATTAGCAACTTAGGGATGGTGTCCAAAGAAGTGAAACATATGGAAAATCTACTGTTTATGTCATCTTTACAAGTGGAAGAACTCTAAAGTAAGTGAACGACAATATAACTTGAATTACCAGAATGGTCTCATGGCCCCTCACTCAACTCCCAGTCTTGAACCAGTTCATAAACCGACAATCCCTCAAGTGAAAGGGAGGCTGAGTCCTTTGGGGGAAGGATCCCTCTCCCAACATTTTACACTACTGTTCTTTCTTTCAGCCTTCCCTAATGGGGTCTGTGGCCTTTTACAATGGTGATTGTTCACTGGAGAAAAGGAAATAGTCTTTTGGGGATTAGTGGACATTGACTTTGACCCAAAATGTCAATTTGGTATTTTAGCCAGGGTGAGAGCATATATTGGCCAAGATATTAATATAGTCTTAGCTCAGGTCCCTCTCATGAAAGATCAAGTGGGTCCCTGGACCTACCTTTTACTGATGTCTCCAGTTTCAAATGCATAACTGGAATGGGGATATTCAGCAATTGACCAGGCCAAACCAAACTCACTGCTATCGAGTCAATGCCGACTATAGGACAGGATAGAATTGACTCTATATGTTTCTGAGATGGAAACTCTATACAGGAGTAGAAAGCCTGGTCTTTCTCCTATGGAGCGCTGATGAGTTTGAACCGCTAACCTTGCACAGTTACCAGTTCAACCCATTTAACCATTACACCATCAGGGCTCCTCTCAGCAACTGATGGAATTCTCGTATTCCAGCCCTGACATGTCGAACAAAGATGATTTTGGTAAGTAAAGCTAAAATGAAGTAATCAGAAATGCCTTTGCCTAGGAAAATGGTAAAACAAATCAACATCATATTGTAGAGACCAGTGCCTTAAGGACATTACAGCCTCATTTAACTTGCCTATTTGGCCCATGCAGAAAACAGATGGTTCTTAGAGAATGATAATGGATTATTATACTTTATTAAGTGGTGACTCCAATTTTAGCTGCTGTTCTAGATTTGGTTTCATTATTTGACAAATTAATATGTTTCCTGGTACCTGTCATGTAATTACTGATCTGACCAACGGTCTTTTCTCAGTTGTGGTTTTTGAAGGATGACCAGAAGTAGTTTGTCTTAGCTTTCATGATCAGCAAATTACCTTAAATGTCCTATCTTATGATAATTTCAACTCTTTAGCACTATGTTATAATTCAGTCCACAGGGAACTCTATCACATTACCTTTTCACAAGCCATCACACTGGTCCATTACACTGATGCCACTATGTTGATTAGACCTAGAATAATTAGCCATATCAATGACTTGAGGCTTGTTGCTAAGATATTTATATGTTTTTTTAAAAAAGGAAACTAAAAACTCACTATCATCTAGTCAATTCTGACTCTCAAAGTGATCCTACAGGACATACTAGAACTCCCTCTGTGGGTTTCCAAGACTGTAAATCTTTGTGGGAGAGGAAAGCCTCAACTTTCTCCCAAGGAACAACTGGTGACTTTGAACTGCTGACCTTGCAGTCAGTATCCCAATGTGTAACCCACTGTGCCACCAGGGCTTCTAATTGCATGCTAGAAGGTGGGATTTTGCCAGTCAAAAACTCAGGTGCTTTTCAACTATGGAATTTCTAGGGTTCCAGTAATGTTGGGCATTTTCAGAAAGTCTTTCTACAGTGAAAAAGAAATGATGTTTCTCCTCATTATAACAACAAAAGAGGAGGCAAGACTTTTGCTAGCTTTATTTGGATTTTGGAGGTAACATCTCCCTTCCTCCTTTGGATATGCTATGCTTATGTCTGATATAACTCTCACTGCTGCTAGCTTTCAGTGTCACCCCAAAACAAGTGAAAGTTGTGCAACAATTTCAGCCTGCCATGCAACCCACTCTCTGCCACGTGGGTCATACGATCTGGCTGGTTCAATGGTAACTGAAATGTCAGTCATAGGTAGAGGCACCGTTTGGAGTTTCGGCAGGCTCCTATTGGCAGATGTCAAAGCAAACCCTTAGGAATTTGGAAGATCCAAACCCTCTGATCCTTGAAAGATAACCATTTTCCTTTTAAGAAGGAGCTTTTGTCTTGTTACTGGCCTTTGTTGAGAAAGAACGCCATGGCAGCAGGCAGTCTGAGCTGCCTATCATGCACTGGGCATTGTTCGGCCCACAGATTCATAGAGTTTGATGTGCACACAGCACTCTGTCATTACATGGAAGTGATATAGATGAACCCAGGCTCAAACAGGATCTGGAAGCATGAGTAAGTTACATGAGGAAGAGGCCCAAATGCCTATGGTCACCCCTCTTGTCATATTATCATCCCTCTCCCGGTCTGCACCTCTGGCCTGATGGGGAGTTTCTTGAAATCAGTTGACAGAGGAAGAGAAAATGCACGCCTGGTTCATAGATTGTTCTGCATGATATGGAGGCGTGAGTCAAAAGCACTGCATCCCCTTTCTTGAATCTCTCTAAAGGGCCATGATGAAGGCCCTTAACAGGCAAACTTTCAGTCACCACACTTGGTTGTTCATTCTTCTTGAGAAAAGAAATGGCCAAGTGGGTTATTGTACACTTATTAATGGGCTCTGGCCAGTGGTTTGGCTGGATGCTCAGGACTTGAAAGGAATATGATTGCAGAATTGGTGACAAAGAGGTATGTGAAAGAGGTATGTGGACAGACTTTTCTGAGCAGGCCAAAGAACTAAAAACATGTGTGATTCACATTGATGCTCACCAAAGGGTTACCTTGGCAGAGAGGATTTTAATAATCAAATAGACAAAATTAGATATTCTGTAGAAACCAGTAAACTCATTTCCCCACCCCCTCCTGTCTTTGCTTAGTGGACTCATGAACTGAGTGGTCATCGTGGCATGGAGGGAGGCTATGCATGGACTCAGCGACATGAGTGTCTACTCAAAAAAGACAACTCGGCCCAGCCACTGGTGTATGTAAAATTTGTCTGCAGCAGAGACTAATACTGTGTCCCAAACATGGCACCATTTCTTGAGGAAACCAACCAGCAACCTGATGGCAGGTTTATTACATAAGTCAGCTTCCATAGAAAGGGCAACATTTTTGTTTTTATTAGAATAGATGAGGCTCTGTCTTCCCTGTACACAATGCTTCTGCCAAAACTATAATCTGTGGACTTGCAGAATCCACCATCACAGTATTGTCTCAGATCAGTGGACTTACCTCATAGCAAATAAAGTACAGAAATCTGTGTCTTACTATGTTCTCCATCATCTGTAATCAACTGGCTTGATATAACAATGGAACAGCCTTCTAAAGGTGCAACTACAATGCCAGGTAGATATCAATATCTTGTAGTGTTGGGGCAACATTTTTTGGGATGTTGTAGATGCTCTAAACAAGTTTCCAATATATGGTGCTGTTTCTCGAATAAAACTTAGTCAATGGGTAGAAGTTCCTAGTGATCATTCCTTTTGATCTACTCAGAATGCAACAATTTTGCTTCCTAACCCTGCAAATGTATGCCCCTTGGGTCTGGAAGTCTTAGTTCCAAAGGGAAGAATACTTCTCTCTAGAGACACAACACTGATTCCATTGAACTTAAAATTAAGAATGAGCCATTTGGGCTTCTCAAGCACTCTAGATCAACCAAGAAAGGAGTTCCTGTATTGAGTGGCCTGATCAATCTTGATTATTAAGGGAAATCAAATTGATATTATGTAATAGAGGTAATGAAGAATATGTCAACTCCAGTAGCTTTCTTAGGACATCTCTCAGCACTACCATGTCTGCTATTAAAGACAATGGTATATTATAGCAATTCAATTCTGACCTGACTACTAATGGCCCAGATCCTTCGGGAATGAAGGTTTGAGCAAATCCACCAGGCAAAGAACCCAGCCAGCTAAGATATTGTTGAGGTCTCAGGGGACATAGAATGACTGGTTATAAAAAAAGAATACTAGTTCTAAAACCACTTCTGACATTCACTTTGATCTTTTCTTTCTTTCCTTTTTTTTTGCTTACCCTACCAGCTCTTGGCAGTTAAAAAAAATAATTTTATTAGGGGCTCATACAACTCTTATCACAATCCATACATATATAATTGTGTAAAGCACATTTTCACATTTGTTTCCCTCATCATTCTAAAAATATTTGCTCTCCACTTAAGCCCTTGGCATCAGCTCCTCATTTGTCCCCTCCCTCCCTACTCCCCCCTCCCTCATGAACACTTGTTAATTTATAAATTATTATTTTGTTATATCTTGCCTTGTCCAACATCTCCCTTCACCTACTTTCTATTGTCCGTCCCCCAGGGAGGAGGTTATATGTAGATCCTTGTAATCTGTTCCCCCTTTCCCGGTATCGTCACTCTCACCACTGGTCCTGAAGGGTTCATCTGTCCTGGATTCCCTGCATTTCCTGTTCCTATCTGTACCAGTGCACATCCTCTGGTCTAGCCTTTCTTTCCTTTTTAATGACTCTTTGCTTTCTTCAAGTATGATGTTCTTGATGTCATTCTACAGCTATTGTCATTAGTGTTCAATGCATAAAACCTGTCCTTGAAATTCAATATACTCAAGGACATATTAGGCCCTTGGGGACTGGTTTTCATTTTCTTCAACTTCAGTCTGAACAAACAGATGAGCAATTGTGATAGGTCCATCTGTTCCACAGTTCCATTGGCCTGGTTATCGCTGCTGAGATTGAGCTTCTAGCTTGTCTAATACCACAGATATTGTCAATTTGTTTTCTGTGTATTTCATTTGGAGAAATACATATGTATAGTTGCCTTTTGTGTTGTTGAGAAAAGGTATTTGCAATGAAGAAGTCATTGGTCTAGCAAAATTCTATCAAGCTACTTCTGGCTTTGTTTCTATCACTAAGACCATATTTTCCAATGACTATTCCTTCCTCGTTGTTTACAACTTTTACATTTCAATCACCAATAATTATCAATGCATCTTAATTGCATGTTTGTTTAATTTCAGACTGAAGACACTGGTAGAATTCTTCAATTTCTGAAGCATTAGCCATAGTGATTTGTGCATATATTTGAATAATAATTATATTGATTGGATTTCTTAGTACGCAGAGAGACATTATTGTATCACAGACACTATTATACTTCAAGGTAGATCTTGAAGTGTCATTTTATGGTGATGAATGCAATGTTATTCCTCTTGATTGTGTCATTCCTACCATAGAAAACCATAGGATTTTCTGGTTCAAAATGGTCAATAGCAGTCCATTTCACTTCACTAGCCGAGAATATCGATCTCTGTCCTCCATTTAATTTTTAATGACTTCCAATATTTCTAGATTCATACTTTATGCATTTCAAATTCCAATTTATCCTTGCAATTCTTTAATCTCAGTTTGAGTTGTGGCCCAGCCCAAACTGCAGGTTGAAGGGTTTTACCGCACAGGCTTTACTCTGTCCCCATCATGAGGGGCAACTCTTCTCAGAGAAAGCAGCTCTTCCTGAGTCATCTTTTGAGTGTGTCCTGGTGTGAAGGGCTCGCCTTCTGATGGTCTCTGACACTGTTTTGCTTTTATGCATTAGGTTTCCCATAACTGACCATGTTTCCATGCTACCCACGGGGTTTTCGGTGGCTATTTCCCCTGAATTTGACAGCCTATTACTTCTTCGTATTTTGTTCTTTACCTGGAAGCTCTGCTGAAGCCAGTTCGCTTTGGGTGACCATGCTGGGATTGGAAACACCGGTGACATCGCTTCCAGCATCACAGCAACAGACAAGCCACCACAGTAGGGCAAAGTGAAAGACAAATGGTTGGTATGCTGAGCATGTGGGGAGAATAAACCTCCTTAATCTGGTCAGAGGCTTTCAAGTTTCATTTAGAGTATGCCCTACTCAATAGAAATGGACAGTGTACGCAAGCTAGCTGACTTCTACTGGATTTGAATCTTGAATCTGGTTCATTAATCCCCTGTTATATTGCCTGCCAATCCTAGGAGCTGCCAGTGAACTGTCAACCTTGGATTATGTGACTGATCTTGAATTCCATCAGCTGGGTATTCGCTGGCCGGTGGTCTTCTTTATTCTTCTGCCTGCTTCCTGGTTATTAGCCCCTGCGACTAGAGGAATCAGGACAATCCTTCAGCTTACACCTGACCCATGGACTTCATCTGGGCTGGATTTGCCCACTTTTTCAACTGTGTGAGCCATGCTTCATATAAATCTCTTTCTATAGATCAACATATAAAACGTCATTGGTTTTGCTTCACTGGAAAACCCAGCTTGCCACAGAGTGTGAGATGAAAGAATAGAAACGCTGTGCTCGAAAGAGGAGTAGAGACATTGGGCAGGGACGCTCTCGGTGAATGTGGAGGAAAGAGATGTTATTTAGGATGATCAGTAATAAGAAGAGACCAAAAGCTCCAAAAGTTTTTTGCATTTGAAAATGAACATTACATTTTTATTTCATAACAAATTTTCCTTGTAAATTAGGTAAGGGTTTACATTTCCGATAATCCACTCTGTACTCAGCAGTTTAAACTGATCATCAATACCCCAGGTAGTTCACTGGTGCAGTGCTTTATTTCTCTTCTCCCACTTGTGCACTACTGGCTTCCAATTCACCTGTCAACACTCATCCACAGTCTAGTTCATTGCTTTATCTTCCCTTCCCCTCCCTGCCTAGGCAAGCTCTGTTCCTTTTGGTATGAAATTCTCTCTTACATAATAATTATCCTGTTGTGGTTGGATATTTTTACTCAGCGTAGATGAGTATTTATCTTGTTGCAGAGAATTTTCAATGTCTCATTACTCTTTAGCTCCAGTACAACCACAGGAGGCTGTGCAGGAATATCTTTGAGTATTTGGTGAAGGAAACTTTGAATTATGCTCCTTTACAGGGAGACATGGAATGGAATTTTAACATAGTTTGTTTCATAAATTAGGGCTTACTTATTGTGAACCATCTCCTAAGTCATAGATCTGTTAGAAATTCTCAAAAAGCTACAGGTGGAGAATTGACATTTTCTTAAATATTTCTTTTGTAGAACCCTATTTCAATATTTTGAGAGCTTTGGATAGATATCGATTCCTAAAATTTGTGGGGATTTAAAAATAAAATCAAAGTACAAAGTGAAATAATGACATTCTGAGATAAAATCCCTCTTTTGTATTCTATATTCAATCAGCCTTAATGAGAAATAGACACACAGTCTTTAACTGCCATTTATTTATGGGATTAGAGCAACTCAATCCTCTTCCCTTTCTTACCAGGCTGTTCCTTGATTTTAAACATTCACTAAGATTCCAGCCACGGATTGTATTTTGCTTCCTTTTGACACTTTTCTGTGGTTCCTTATGATCATTTGTAGCATACATTGAGGCCTATTTACCTCTATCTGTGGTTCCAGACCTTTGTGGCTTCCTCTCCAGCTGTGGGTATTTCTCATAGGAAACGAGGTCAATATTGAACCACAGCACTGAGCCTGACAATTAGAATTCTAACCACTGTCCTGTGGGATTTAGGCCACAATTGACTCCATACTTCAAATCCAGATCCTCAAATTGCTACCATGCGATGCCTGAAATATTCTCCCGGGGTCCTAGGCAGTCTTTCTCAATTTTATGGGAAGTTAGTGTGTACTTTTTCTCTAAATGGAACTCTCAGAAAATTCCCGCACAAATAGCCTCACAAGAATGTCAAGTCTATGAAATGTGACTTCGGCCACTTATCCTGGCCCTGTCCCCATTGGCTACCACATCACTTTGAAGCAAGAATGAGTCCTTCCTTCAAGTCTTAGGAAAACAGATGGAAAGACCAGCCCCAAGAAGTTCTGATGCAGTAGGTCTGGCCTGGACCTGAGGATTTGTATTTCCAAAAGTGTCCAGGTGAAACTGAAGGTCCTGGTCCTGGAGTCAAGGTTTGCGAGGCATAGCCTTGGAACAGATTGAGTTCGATCATAAAGAAGGAAATGGCACACCCGTTGTGGAGTGTGGTTCTGAATGAAAGAGTTGACTTGTCTCTCTCATTTGGGCTAGTTGACCAGTGGGCTAAAGCCTTTGTGAGCGGCACGTCTGAATTTCAGGCCAAGTAAAGCATGTGATACTTATCGATGGAAGGTGAATTGGGTGCATGGGATGTCTCTGGGTGGTGTTATTGGTTTATGTGTTCAGCAGATAATTGAAAGGCTGAAGGTTTGATTAACTCAGGGGTAATGCAGAAGAAAGACCTCATGATGTACTTTAGAAAAGTCAGCCTTTGAAAACCCTATGGAGGATAGTTCTGTCCTGATACAACACAGGGCTGCCACAAGTCAAATGGACTGACAGCTAATGGTTTGGGGTGTGGGGAGAGCCAGGCGATTTGGAATTGAGTATCCAGTCATTTCTCATTAATTCTTTTTCTACCAATAAGTGGACAATGTTTAAAGTATGAACCATCAATTAGGTGTGCTATTTAACACAAAAAGTGTCTCAATGATATTAAAAAAACCTCCAAATTCATTACCGTCAGTCAGTGCCAGTACAGAGGGACTCTGTTAGGGTAGACCTGCCCATGTAAGTTTCCGAGACTGCAACAGGGAGTGACTTTTGGTTTCAAACTGCTGACCTTGGGGTTAGCAACCCAATGTGTAACCACTATGCCACCAGGGTTACACAGTATCGTAAATGGCATCAAGAGAAGTGATGGTTTCCTTTTTCCATTTTAAAAAATAAATCATTTTATTGGGTTTTTTTAAGGCTCATCACAATCCATCCATCCATTGTGTCAAGCACATTTGTAAACATGTTGCCATCATCATTTTCAAAACATTTTCTTTCTACTTAAGCCCTTGTTATAAGCTCATTGCCCTTCATCCCTTAATAACCCTTAATAATTTATAAATTATTATTTTTATGTCTTACACCAACCACTGTCTCCCCCTTCACCCACTTTTCTGTTATCCACCCCCCTAGGAGGGTGTTATATGTAGGTCATTGTGATGAGTTCTCATTTTCTCTCCCACCTTCCCCTTACCCTCCGGGTATCACTACTCTCATTATTGGTCCTGAGGGGTCTATCTGTCCTGGATTCCCTGGGTTGCTAGCTCTCTCTGTACCAGTGTACATGCTCTGATCTAACCAGATTTGTGAGATAGAATTGGGGTCATGATAGTGGCATGGGGGGAGGGGGAAGCATTATAGAACTAGAGGAAAGTTGTAAATTTTTTGCATTTTTTTGTGGTGTGTTCTTTGTTCTAAGTAGTAACCAGTGGGGTCTCCTGCATATTATCCCTCCTAAGTATCCATGAAGTAACTTTGTCCTCTATCCCAGAGTTGAGTCTGTCTGGTCCACCTCCTGTCTCAGACTGGTGTGTTGCAGACTAGGTCTGTCCTAAGACTGATTCCACTGATGGTCTAGTCTTCTTTTAGCCTGTTGGATAAAGGGCCCTTGCTTCCCAATCAAGTGGAAATGTGTTCTGTCATGTGCTTAGATTTCTGAGAAACCACAAGACCAACTTGATATCTCTTGGATAAGTAATGGGATTGAAGAGTTTTGATGGCATCACAGTATAGGGGATGTCCTGTGCTGCTCTCTCACCTCTCCTCTGACTCCCCACTGTAGGCTTGGTGCTTTGTGTAGCTTTTGCAATACTCAAGGCTTTCTCCAACAGAGAAGCACTATCTTGGCCAACATCTGACTGGTTGGAAGTGCTCAAGGAGTGGATATACATGGGAGCAAGTTTTAGTCAATATGGTGACATTAGAGTGTGTTCGCTAACTCCAATCCTTTGAAATGACCACGTGGTGTCGTTTCTCAAAGGCTCTCATGATACTGCGTCTCAGTTGCTCATGGCCATCACAGTTCATGGCACAGTCTTTATGGCCTCCCTTCCAGCTCTGTCACATTCTTCCTACTCCCTTACTCTCAGGTGAACACCTGGACCCAAATCTCTTCTTACACTCTGCTTCAGGGAAAATTAAAAATGAGACACAGAATAGCTTTTATACTCAAATGCAAACTAAGTAAAGTGCAAAATGTACCCAAAGTTTCGAGTTATATAAAAGCACATAAAGATTACTTTTCTTTCCATGGAAAAGAATTAGGAAAAATTACTCAGGTTCTAGAAGATTTATTATTCTTTTAGATGCTATTGTCAATGGTATTTTCCTTCAATTCCCATTCAGTTTGTTTACTGATGATATATAGAAATTCAACTGATTTTTTTTGCATCGACCTTGTACCCTGCCACTGTATGGAAGTCATTATTAGTCTTAATAACTTTGTAAGAGGATCTTTGGGATTGTCTATACATTTAATTATGCCACCTGGGGGAAAAGGGACAGTTTTATTTTCTTCCATTTGATTTTAATATTACCCCCACCCTAATTCCCTAGGCACAGCACAACGTGTAGCAGTGTGGAGAGTGGGCATCTTGGTCTTGTTTGTGATTTAATGAGATTTTTGGTCTTTCTCCAGTAGTGTGATGTTGTCTGTGAATTATTCATAAATGTCCTTTATTATATTGAAAAATGTCCTATGTTGTGAAGTATGTTTATCATAAAAGATATGTACAACTTTAAGTTACTGTTCGGTGGCCTCACTTTTACTTCTAGGGGATATTCTTTAGTATTTCTTGCAGGTCTGATTTTGTAGTAACAAATTCCTTCAGCTTGATGGTGCCCAGCTATCAAAAGACATAGCATCTGGGTTCTTAAAGACTTGAAGTTAAACAAGTGGACATTAGCTGGGAAGCAACAAAGCCCACATGGAAAAAGCACACCAACCTGTATGCTCATGAGGTGTCAATGGAATCAGGTATCAGGCATCAAAGAACAAAAAATCATATCATTGTGAGTGAGGGGGAGTGCAGACCCAAAGCCCATCTGTAGGCAACTGGACATCCCCTTACAGAAAGGTGAGGGGAGAAAGGGAAACGGGGGTGAAGGGAGTCAACGGTTGGTGTAAGATATAATAATAATAATAATAATGTATAAATTATCAAGAGTTCATGAGGGAGGAAGAGGGGGGAGAGAAAAAAATGAGGAAATGATACCAAGGGCTCAAGAAGAAAGACATGTTTTGAATATAATGATGGCAATATATGTACAAATAAGTTTGATGTGATTGATGTATGGATTGGTATAAGAGCTGTAAGAGGCCCTGATAAAATGATTTTAAAAAATTCTTTTGGTTTTTATCTGATAACATCTTAATCTCCTCCCCATTTCTGAAGGACAGTTTTCCCCAATTTTGTATTATTGGATGGCAATTCTTTTCTTTTGGAACTTTAAATTTGTCACCCCACTGCCTTCTTCCCAGTGTGCTTCCTTTGAGAAACCGGTACTGAATTTAATTGACGATTATTATTGAAGTATTGGATACTTTGCTTCTCATCCTCCTCTCAAAGATTGCTCTTTGTCTTTGATTTCTGAGTGTTTGATTACACTATGCCTTAATGTGGCGCTACATACATTTATCCTCCTTAAGAGGTTGTTGAGAATCTTCAATGTGTAAGTTCTTGTCTTTCATCATATTCGGGAAGTTTTTAGCCAATATTTCTTTGGAAATTGTTTTTGTATGTTTATTTTGCTCTTTTCCTCTGGGACACCCATAATGCATATATCATTCTACTCAACGATGTTCCCCAGAGCCTTTAGATTTTGTTCATTTTTCTTAATTCTTTTTTCCCTCTTAATCCACAGACTGATCAGCCTCAACTGTGCCAACTTTGAGTTCATGTATTCTTTTTGTTTCTGAGGTCCTCCAGAAATCTTTTGCTTTCTGTAATTGTACTTTTAGCTCCAACATTCTGTTTGTGTCTATGTATTATAAAATTTTCTCTCTATTGAAATTTTAAAAAATGTAATATGATTTTCTGATATTCTTTTTTCATCTTTTCTTTAACTCTTAGAGTATGTTTCATACTGCTGCTATAAGCCTTTGTCTAATGATTTCATTAATTGTCCTCCTTTTGGGGTAGTTTGGTCTTATTTTGGTCTTTTGCCTAGGCCATTATTTTCTGCCTCTTCATATGCTTTATAACCTTTATATTAAGGTTATTTCACAGCAATAATGCTGAAGACTAGCTTCTTCCCCTTCTCTAGGTTTTTCTCTTTTATGATTATCATTGTCATTTTAAATTGGTGAGAGTTGTCATTCTCTGTTTCACCTACAGACTCTTCATCTGGCTGCACTTGCTCATCTCCCTTTCCGATGATTATTTCCTCCTGAGAGGCACTGTCTGCCCCGATTTCACTGTAGGCTCCCTGTGTGAGTGGTCACTTCTGCTCCAAACTCTGGTTTTGTAACCCTGTTTATTGTTGTTGTCTTCCTACAGGATGTCGAGGACACTGACCATATTATTCTAGATATTCTAAAATCCCCTACTCCTGGATACACTGGATATGCCCTTTCAGCACCAGCCCCCATTTGATAATACCAGCCATCCCTGATTGGTACCCATGTCCTCAGATATGTACTGTATATATTTTGGGTATAAGATGAGTTTTTCAGCACATTTTTAATGCAGTTTTTGTGGTAAAATTAGGTGTCTCGGCTAATATTCGGGTCAGCTTATATTCGAGTATATATGGTAACTCTGGCATTAGGGTGCTCTGCCCACCCAAGAACTGTAGTGGTCACAGATGTGCCCCCAAGACATTCCTTCTAGGAACATCAGCTGTGCTATATCAGAGCCTCGAAGTCCCACCTTGAAAGTGGCAACCATTGCCAATTTACTACTGCCGTCATAGCTCATGGGAACTCTAGTTTGCATTGTTCTATTCTCGGTCTGACTGTGTAGGTGTTTCAGGCTACCCTGCAACCATCAGGTCTGTCTCAAGCACTAGTGTCCATGAACTCAGACCTGTGCTGTGTTCACCAGGCCACTCTGCTTCAGGTCCTACTGCTCAGATGTTTTGGACAACTGTGCTGATTCAGTCTCCCAATCCCAAGCCTGTGTGCCCAGGAAATCAGGTTTACACTAGACTCCTGAGTCTAATCGCCCAGGCATCCGATTTGCAACTGTTCAGGAACTCAGGCTTGCCAATATACTTGCTAATTCTTATCACTGCAGGTCTGACTTCTCAGTTGTTTGTCTAACTGTGCTCACTGAGTATCATTCCCGCCCAATCCTATGTACCCAAGAACTCAGGCTTGCACTTTGCCTTAGTCTGGCTTCTCAGTTGCCTTCACCAGTCTGCTTGTTCTGCAGCTTGGGTTGCATTGGGCTCTGTATGATGCTTTCTCCCTGGAACGACACAGTCTCTGGTCTGTGGCAGCTACGGTGTCCTTTCTTGGGTTTATTGATCAATAGTGTTTCCCTGAACTATGTTCACCAGAGCCTGGGCATTTACAAGTATGAGCCTCACTGCAGCCCACAGGCTACCCACTCTCAGGACCCACGTGGTCCATGGCCAGCAGTAGACCATTGTGCCCTTTCTTAGGTCAGTAATTTAGCCATCTCTGCTCACAGTGCCTTCAATTCAGGCCTTACCGCATGTTGCTTCCTCCCAAAACCCATGCAATCCCCAACTTTTGGCGTGCCAATGAGCTTTCTCTGTCTACGAGTTCAGGTGTCCTTGCTTGTGGTGCCTTTTCTGGAGTCTGACTGCCACAAAACCATGATCTTATTCTGCTATGTACTGGCTGCCAAGACCCCAAGATGGTCACTCTGAGTTTGGAGGGATTAGGGAGTGGGTTGAGGATAATCTGTTAACGTCTGCTCTCCTGGAATCTCTGTGCTAGATTTTACTTGATTCCATGTCCCCTTTGGTCCTCCAACCATTTAGCTTCAGAGTGCTCAGATCAACAATTTTTTTGCCCCACCATTTACTTGTTTTATTATATAATAATTATGGGCAGTAGGGGGACATGACTGCATGTACTATCTTGTTCACTTTCTCCAAAGAAAAATGTGAAATCCAGATTTATAACAGTCGCCCGATTATTACTCTCTTTTCTCCTGCTACACCTCCCCCACCCCCATACACAGACTGAGAAAGCAGTACATTATTGGAATGCCTATTTCAAGTAGCTATTTTAATATTCACTGAAAAAAATTGTTGTAAAGAATCTTAGAAATGCCCCAATCTTCTCTCTATATATCAATCAGAGGGATGTATTCTTTATTTTAAAGAAAAATGTCACCAATGAACTATTTTGGATGCCCCCCCCCTTATTATGTTTTTTCACTTGCTTCTCTTTTCCTCTACTGAACTCCGATTTTTCTTCTCGCTTCTCCTCTCTCTTCTTACCTTTTCGCTTCTCCTCTTGTCACTCAGAGTGCTCAAATAATTGCAACGGTGAACTATTTGGACTTTTTGCTCTTTATAGTCATCTTAGCTCATGACTGATTTCCTTCGCAGAATGCTTAATGAAATGTAGGGAATAGAAATATCACATTCAAACTGGAATAAGTTGCAAGAGCAAGCAGCTCACATCTCCCTGAAGATAGACAAGGTTTTCAATGACCTCCCTGGGAGGAGAAAGGCAGGGGCATGCTCCAAGTTTACAGCAGGATAGTGAATGAAATATAGTTAAGGTGTGATTGAAAATGAACTGCTTTTCAGGAAGTCTTTAAATGTCCAACTTACAATAAGATACATTTTTACTATCATACTAACCATTTTATACTTCTACTTTGGTATTCACCATGGATCTTAGGGGAAAGCTGTGGTAGCCTGAAGCAAAATGCTACTTTTTCTTTTATAAGAGCTCCGTTCACATATTCAAAGCCATTGTCATTTTTCTCATCAAAGATGGCATTGTTGGAGCTGAATGTATAAACTTCCTTTCCTGCTGAGCAGACCACGTGGAAAAGCGCTCATTTTATTTTTTCTTATAAGAATGAAATTGCAATCTTTCAACAGAACATGTTGATTATGCCATCTGGCACATAATTTCTATGCTTAAATTAAGTCCCCAAATCAATTCAGTGTTGAAAGACATTATCCGTTTAACCCCCAAACTATCCAAGGAAGTAGGGAAAAAGATAAGATGTTTTCATTTCTAAGTATGTGAATATTTTCTTTTACATAGTGGAAAATTATAATTTATAAATTGCTAGATATGATCTACTGGGAGTTCCCAGCACATAGCCATGTCAAAGTAATGCTGCATCACCAGAATCCACCTACCTTAGAAGATCTGGTATAGTCAATTAAAAATTAACATCAATTAGTGCACAATATAATAGGGAGTTAGGAGAAAGAAGGAGGCGCTCTTCTCCTGTAAAGCCCTATAAGGTCACCATGCGTCAGAATTGACTCAGTGGCAGTAAGTTTCATTTTAATTTTATTGTTATTATTTGGTTAATATAGGGAGTATAAAGCCCTGCCCTAAGCATTATTTATATTTTCTTCAGATTTGTCTTTGTCAAGTAGTTTGTGGGGTCAGATTAATAAGCAAGTATTATACACAATTCAGGCCACACCCAAGGCTACTGAACGAGCGAAGTCACTCATGAGTACAGAATTGAAAAAGAACAGTGAACGCAGCCCTTTGCTAACTGGAGGGAAAAAGGAACTCCTTCAACAAGACTCCTTTGTTAGTCTCTTCTTCCCCACTCTCCTCGCTCCGCTGCAGCTGTAAGTCGATGCTCAGCCACCTCAGAACTTGGAATTGTGTTCAGTAAATCCAGAGTCACCTTTGACCAGCCTGTAGCTGGACAGAGTGACATTGATCAAAGAGAGATGGTTCCAGGGAGCTCAAATGTGCATGACAAATTGCCAGCAAGAGCTTTGCACGGAAGGTATAGATTTGCATGGTAGAAAAGGTGGGGGTGAGGAGGGGGAGGCTGGGGAGGCAGGAGCAGCGGGAAGATAAGAATGATAATTTCTCCTTTCATTTTTCAGTGATTTCCTAAAGTCTTCTTTAATCGCGAAACCTTGCTTTGCTAGTTAAACTAAAGAGTTTGGGCTTTTTCTTCTTTTAATTAACTAGGTAAGAGAGAGTATGACACACATGTGAGCAGGGAGCTGGCGGGCAGGGAATATCAATCTTTTCTTGTTGATTCAAATGTGAGGATTTTTGTTTTCTTTATGTGTAGGTATAATTCAGACTGTAGTCTTTGGTCATGATCGGTACGTGCTTCAAGCCTTCTCTCCTTTCAGCCAGGAAGGTTTGTTCGTGTCATCTGCATATTGCAGGTTGTTAATGAGCCTTCCTCCAATCCTGATGAAGCATTCTTTTTCATTTCGCCAAGTCTCACAACACAGGTCTTTCCTCCATCTTTGATACCTCTCTGCTCCCAGAGGTTCTAAACCCCTACTGCCTCTCTCACACACTCTTGTAGGGCAGTGGGGTGAGGTGGGGTGAGCTGGGGCGGGAGATACTGAAGAGCTTTCATGCTGTGTAGGAAACTTATAAAGTAACTGCGTGCATACGTGTGAGATTAGGAAAGTATCGAGTCTAGCTCTAACTCAGGGATAGATTTGCAATATATTTGGGAAAAGGAGACTACACCGCCTGCTACAAGGACTCCGAATACTAATAGTAATACTTTCCAGGTCCCATTGCAGTTTTCAGCGCACATTCACTGAATTACATGCCGGGCTTCTCATTAACTTCCTACAAACTAATATAGCAAAAAGACACAGGACACTAAGTGGATTTGAGAAGCGGGATTTGGGTGTGGAGGAAGCTGAAGAACTGTCCATGCATGAAACCTGCCATATAGTAATTGGGACACATGTTTAGGACGTCTTAAATATAGTACAAATATCAGATCACGATTACTTCCTTGCATGTTTAAAATGAGGGCAGGATATTCTGTGGTCTGGCTGTGGTAGTTTGTTTGGATGCTGTTGAAGTTCCTGTCATCCGGACCTATCAAGCATCAGACAGAAGCCTGTCCTTATAGACCAGCGGATCTCAACTTGTGGGTCGCGACCCCTTTGGGGGTTGAACGACCCTTTCACAGGCATCTCCTTATTCATACCAGTAGCAAAATGACAGTTATGAAGTAGTAACGAAAATAATTTTATGGTTGGGGGGGTCCCCACCACATGAGGAACTGTATGAACGGGTCGGGGCATTAGGAAGGTCGAGAACCACTTTTACAGACATTTGGGCAAGACTGCTCTGAGAGCAAGTCCCCCTCTACTGCCCTGCTGTCCAAACGTCAGGGACTTTGTCATTGTGGTCACTCTGTAACAGGCCTTGGGGGAATGACTGCACCTGTGGAACTGAGCTGTGAACTCTTAACAAAGAAGAGAGCGAAATCAAGCAAGAAAATACAAAAGCTAAAAGGCACGTTGACCAGAGCAGATGAAAGGAACAAGGGCAAAGATAAATATGACCTACCATTTCTGCTAGAAAATACCAGTTGTTAGGTGATTTCAGAATGATTTGTCTGCAAGTAGGAGCCCTGGTGAGAGAGTGGTTACAGGTTCCGCTGTGATCGGCATGGTCAGCAGTTCGAAATCACCCACAGCTCTGCGGGAGAAAGACTGGGCTTTCTATTCCCATCAAGTTCAGCCTTGGAAACGCACAGGGGATGCTGTGAGTCAGCATTGATTGATGGTAGCGAGTTTGGTTTGTGGAGTAGGTAAGTGCGCCCGGTAAAGGGTTTCTTGGAATGATGCCTTAGTGTGCAGACACTGGTAGCAGTGAATCAACAGCCCCCTGTGTACAAAGAAGGAAGTACATGTAACGGATGATAGAGTGCAGCTCCACAGGGAGTGCCCTCTGACTTAGAAAAGTCAACTCCCTTTCACTGGGCCCTCAAGCATTCAGTCTCCTTGTAGCCGCCAGGGGGCTTCTCCAACTTTCCCAGCAAGTCCACAGAAACATATGGAGAATTCTTAGGGCAAGAAATTAAAAATTAAAAACAATTACATTATTAAATCTATTCCATCTCGTTTGCCATGGTTTATAGTCCTGCAGGCCTCTGGGCTGTCCTGTCCATATGGTTCAGCCATTCCAAACATGAAAAGATGCAACATCGTAGCACACGAATTGACCACATTGTCAAGGTTGGGGAAATGCGTGGGCTGAAGAATGTCTAATAATATTCTGCCCTCGCACAACTTGAACTTCCTACCTTTGCAATATGAAGTGTACATTTTATACGCTATTTTCATGGCAATTTACAGGTGTTAAATTTGGAACAGAAATAGACACAGACAAGGCGGGTAATCTACAGAGTTCAAACCAAGTTTGCTTCCCTTTTTAACATTATTATCTGGCTGTCTGCAAAATTTCATGCAAATCCATCTTAATTTACTATGTGTTTTGGCCCTTTCATAAAATATCCTAACCAAGTTATTGCTATATTTTACCTATAAAATTCTCCATAAATAGGCACTTATTACATTTTTTATTATATGGGTTGATTCAGTTAGTACAAAAGCCTAAAGGATGACTTTTCTATACTTGTAGAAAAATCTCCATTTTTTTAACCAATGCACCGAAGCACTCTTAATGTCCACGTGTTGCTCAGACTGAACCCATCCACTGCTCTTGAGTCAATTCCAACTCAGAGAATCTATCTAGGGCTTCTGAAACTACAAGCTTTTGGGGAGCAAAAAGCCTCATCTTTCACCTGTGCACAAAGCTTCATTCATCTTGCTCCCAATAAGGAATCCACTACACCACCGGCTTTCATTTTCTCAGACTTGCGGGCCTGGGAGGTGGTCAAGGAGGAGGAAAGCTGAGTATTGGAAAGGCAATGTTGGAATACAGTACTGGACTTGCCCTCCTATCTTTTCCCCGGCATTTTTTCCTACCAAAAATCTGAAATTACCCCTCCCCCTTCTGGTATGAACAACAGAAACCATGGGGGAAGGGAGACAGCAGTCAGTGTAAGATATGAAAATAATAATAATTCATAATTTATTGAGGGACCCCAAGGGCGGAGCGAGAAGAGCTGACACCAATGACTCAATAAAAGGTAAATGTCTGGAAAATAAATATGGCGACATATGTACAAATGCACTTGATCCAGTGGATGTATGGATTGTTACAAGAGCTGTAAGAGCCCTCAATGAAATGTTTTCTGAAAATCTGAATTGACTTTGTGGGCTGAATTGAAAGGTTGTGTCCATAATGTCAGCAAACCAATACTGTGCTCAATACTGAGATTTCCCTGTCCAGGCATGTTGGAGGCTCAGTGAAGACCCGTGTCAGGAAAGCCTTGGGTCAGAGCAAACATCCCTTGCCATCATCATTTCAATTTCAATTCCAAATCAGTATCAAGTCAGGAAAGAACAGGAAGAGCCAACATTTGGTGCTCCTTAGGGTGAAGTAACAATGTTTGTAACACCGAGTAATGCTACGTCTGCGAATCCAGAGCACTCTTTAAATGTTAGTTGGAAGAATTGGAATGGGACACAGAGATTCCTAAGCAGTCCTACTTGGAGCATTTTTATAAGCAAGAGTGTGTATATACCCCGGTTTTTACAGGAGAATCACATCCTTTAGACCACCCATCTGTCTTCTCCAGATAGAGTGTGTAATGAATCCCAGGCTCCTAATGGCGAGGTTAGCCTTATTAGGGGCTCACTATTGTATTGACTTGCGAATAAAGAGAGATCAGCGCTGCATTATTTGGCTTTAGTACGCTCAAACTCATTCCTTTTTCACATTCCAAGAGGATTTCTTCACTGAAAAACAGAAGAACAGGAAGGCAAGTCCCAGTGTATTTATTCCAACATAATCCCTAATATCCTTTCTGGGTCCCTCCAAAGGAAGAGTTGTTTTGAAAAGGAAAATATCAGTTAAGACGTCCCATGTCACTGAGAGGACCCGGAGAGAGCCCCTCGGTCTCCTGGCGGGACCACACTCAAGACGGAGATCACAATCTCTCCCTTTCTGTGCAATGTCCCAAGTGCTTTTGGTACAGTTAATAATAATAAACTAGATAAGGAAATCCAGGTGGCATGGCCACGGGGCACTACCCGTAGTTCCCCCGCGTTAGGTGCCGGCTCATTTGCAGAGCAAAGCTGACCAGGCTTCATAAGTGGTGTTTTAAGGAGGGCAGGGTTGTGCCCCGTTCAGACATGTGCTTTCCTTTATTCTCTATCAGCATGCTGAGGCACCTGTGTTAGTTTATGCTGCCGCATGCCGACGGCTGGGCTTGAGGATTCTGGTCCATTCCAGCTGTTATTTCACCTGTGGGAGTGCTAGAAAAACACCTCCTGGAACTTTCCATCTGCAGAATGTAGATCATCGGGAAAATAAGTCCACATCATTCGAAAGATGAGCCCACATTTGCAATGTATTAAATCTATGTGTTAAGTGCCATCCTTCCCATAAAAACACAACTCCAGAGGAACAACATTTGCTAATTTTGGGGATACTAGTAGCAGTGACTAAAGATTAGAGAACACGTTTATAAGCCTGGTTGTGGTGATTGCGAAAAGATGAAATAAAAATGAGATGTCTTGGTTAATGATGCTGTATATAAGCATATGTAGTTAATCATGTATTTCACACTGGGTACTATACTAAGCACTGCCCATACCATATTCCATTGAATTATTTTAATAATCCTCATTATACAGGAAAATAAATATGAATTTTAAAAGGTGAGATTACTCACAGAAAGTCTTGTAGGCACGAAGTTGGGTGGCTGGGGTTCAAATCCAGTCTGTTCAAGAAACTGAAGTCAGGCAAGTGTACCCAAGTTCACAAAGGGCCAGACGTACAGCCCTCGTACACCAGATACTTCTACTGGAATGTGGCTGAACTCCGGAGTTTGTGTTTTTATTTTTGATGTGTTTAAAAAAAGAAAAACTATGAAATCCACCTACATCACACCATGGCCACTCTCCTCCAAGCCACCCAGGCCTTCTTGAGCCTCCTGCTGTGACCGTCTTAGTTGTAAGAGATAGCCCAGCAGTTGCATTCTGAAACTGTCTTAAAGCATGCAGAGTGGCTGTGTTTTTCATGCAGAAGCCTGTATGATGTTACAAATGGAAAGTGATTCATGCCTCTGTCCCACTTAAAACTCGCCAGTGATTTCTCATCCCACTCAAAACGGAACCGAAGCTCCTTCCCAGGACCCCTGTGTTTTACATCATTTACTCCTTACTTCCCAGGCGGCAGTCCCAGGCATGAGGCCTCTCTCACTGTGTTTCAGCCTCTCCTCAGGATTCCAGACACTTTTGTCACATTAGGAGATGTACCTTTCTCTTTTCCCTACCCAGAAACCTCTTCTACACCTCACAGGCTCAGAGGGCTCCTTTCCCCACATCATCTTATCACTTAGTTGGCAGTGCATTTATAGAACATGATGTTGGTTTATTGACTCTCTTTCACACTAAAGTCACCTTCGTGAAACAGGATCTTTACCTGTTATATTCACAGTTATATTTCCAGCTCCCCAAAGTGTCTGACACCAAGAACCATTTAGAGCAGTGGTTCTCAACCTTCCTAACACCACGACCCTTTCATACAGTTCCTCATGTTGTGGTGACCCACCAACCATAAAATTATTTTTGTTGCTACTTCATAACTGTAATTTTGCTACTGTTATGAATCGGCAAACCCCTGTGAAAGGGTCGTTCGACCCCCAAAGGGGTCGCGACCCACAGGTTAAGGACTGCTGATTTAGAGGTTAAACAAATTGAAATACTTGTAATGAATTAAATTGATGATCTCAAGATTACTTTAGCTATGAATGAAAATGAAATTGAATTTGTAATGGAAAAACTCTACAGGGAATTTAAATCACATTCTTAAGAAAGGAAGGTAAATATGACACAATGGACACGACCAATATTATGTCAAGGAAAGAAACTGGTAGCATATCTTTCTTTGATTTAGGCGTTTTCTTATTCACGAAACCAATAACTTGCTTTAAATAAATTTCTGACCAAGATTAAAGTACCACTGGAATGCCTTTTCACGCAAAGTTATAAATCTTGTTATTTCCTCTGAAGCCAAACCCATGGCCATCAAGTCAATTCCAACTCGGTGACCTCATACAGGGTTTCTGAGACTGTAGATCTTTATTAGGGGCATGGCTGGTGGATCTGAACTGCATACTTTATGTTTAACTGTGCAATGCCTAACCCACAGTGCCATGAAGGCTCTTGCTTCAAGCCAGGATTACTAAATTTGAATTTTGAAAACATATGGCTGCATGGAGGGGCGGAAACCATCTTGAAACTATCGTCAGTTGGTCTCAATAAAAGGGGGAGGGCAAGATTCAATCAGCCATATTAAGATTGTTCTTGCATTAATTGTGGATCCCAGTCAAATGAAGTCCTTCACAATTTCGGTCTTTTCTCCATTTGTCATAATGCTGTCTATTGGCCTAGTTGTGAAGATTTGGACTCTTTATGTAGAGATGTAATCCACAATGGGAAGGTGGGTGAGGGGAGATGCCGGGCAGTGTGAGATAAGAGATGTGATCCAAATTGCAGGCTGCAGTCCTTGATCTTCATCAGGAAATGTCTCAAATCTTCCTTGCTTTCAGCAAGCAAGATTGTGTCGTCTGCATGGTGCAGGTTGTTAACAAGCCTTCCTCCACTCCTGACACTTGTCCTTCATTCTTCATATAGTTCAATACTTGATATAGTTCAACTACTTGATTGTCTACTCAGCATACAAATTTTAAAAATACAACAAAAGGATATAATCCTGATGCACACATTTCCTGATTTTAAACCATGCGCTATTTCCTTGTTCTGTTTGCACAACAGCCTTGTGATCCATGTACAGGTTCCACATGAGCACATGGAATTCCCATTCTTCCCAAGGCTATTCCTAGTATGTTATAGTTTACATAGTCAACGAAGCATAGGTAACCATCTTTCTAGTCTTCTCTACTTTTAGCCAAGATCCGTTTTATTTTAAATTTTTATTTATTTATTTTTAACAATTTATTGGGGCTCATACAATTCTTATCACAGTTCATACATATACACGCATCAATTGTATAAAGCACTTCTGTACAGTCTTTGCCCTAATTATTTTTTTTCTCTTTTCTTTTTTTACATTTTATTAGGGACTCATATAACTCTGATCATCATCCATACATATACATACATCAATTGTATAAAGCACATCCATACATTCCCTGCCCCAATCATTCTCAAGGCATTTGCTCTCCACTTAAGCCCCTCACATCAGGTCCTCTTTTTTTTCCCCCTCCCTGCCCTCTCCCCCCTCCCTCATGTGCCCTTGGTAATTTATACATCGTTATTTTGTCATATCTTGCCCTATCCGGAGTCTCCCCCACCCCTTCTCTGCTGTCCCTCTCCCAGGGAGGAGGTCACATGTGGATCCTTGTAATCAGTTCCCCCTTTCCAACCCACTCACCCTCCACTCTCCCAGCATCGTCCCTCACACCCTTGGTCCTGAAGATATCATCCACCCTGGATTCCCTGTGCCTCCAGACCTCATATGTACCAGTGTACAACCTCTGCCCTATCCAGCCCTGCAAGGTAGAATTCGGATCATGGTAGTTGGGGGGAGGAAGCATCCAAGATCTGGGGGAAAGCTGTGTTCTTCATCGGTACTACCTCGCACCCTAATTAACCCATTTCCTCTCCTAAACCCCTCTATGAGGGGATCTCCATTGGCCGACACTTGGGCCTTGGGTCTCCACTCTGCACTTCCCCCTTCATTTAATATGGTATATATATACATATACACACACTTATATCGTTGTTTTTTTTTTTTTTTGCATGATGCCTTATACCTGGTCCCTTGGCACCTCGTGATCACACTGGCTTTTTTTTTTTTTCCATGTGGGCTTTTTTGCTTCTGAGCTAGATGGCCGCTTGTTCACCTTCAAGCCTTTAAGACCCCAGACATTATCTCTTTTGATAGCCAGGCACCATCAGCTTTCTTCACCACATTTGCTTATGCACCCATTTGTCTTCAGCGATCCTATCATGGAGGTGTGCAGTCAATGATATGATTTTTTGTTCTTTGATGCCTGGTAACTGATCCCTTTGGGACCACTCGATCACACAGGCTGGTGTGTTCTTCAATGTGGACTTTGTTGCTTCTGAGCTAGATGGCCGCTTGTTTATCTTCAAGCCTTTAAGACCCCAGTCACTATCTCTTTTGATAGCCGGGCACCATCAGCTTTCTTCACCACATTTACTTGTTCACCCACTTTGGCTCCAGCCGTTGTGTCGGGAGAGTGAGCATCATAGAGTTCCAATTTAATAAAAGAAGGTATTCATGCATTGAGGGAGTGTTTGAGTAGAGGCCCAAGGTCCTTCCGCCACCTTAATACTTGACCTATAAATATAGACACATAGATCTATTTCCCCATCCTCCTATATATATTTGCATGTACATGTCTTTGTCTAGACCTCCATGAATGCCCTTTGACTCCTAGCTCTTTCCTCCATCTCCCTTGACTTTCCTCCTGCCCTACTACCATGCTTCATCGCCACCTGCGCTAGAGTATACCTCTTCTCTAAGCAACCTTATCCTTGATCATTTCCTACCAGGCCTGCCACTCCCCCTTCTCTACCATTTGGGGTCCCATGTTTTTCCCTTGTCCCTGGGTTTGTTAACACCACTTCCTTTCCCCCTCTCCCCCCCCACCCCAAGTCCCCCCGGAACTGTCGGTCCCGTTGTTTTTCCTCCAGATAGTTCATCCAGCCTGTCCTATTCAGACAGACCTGTGGAGACACTAACATGCACGAAAACAAGACAGAGGAAAACAAAGCAACAGTATACAACCAGACAACAAAACAACAAAAACAAACCACTGACAAAGAACAGAACAAAATAGTTCACAAGAGAAAAGCTTGTAGTTAGTTCAGGGATCGTTTGCTGGCCCTTAGGAGCGTTTTCCAGTCCAGTCTGTTGGGGCACCACGCCCTGGCCCCAAAGTCCACTTTCAGCATTCCCTGGGGACCTTGCCACTCCATTCCCTTGCTGTTCCGCTGCACTCCCCCAGTGATTTGCCTCGGTGTGGTGGGATCAGGTCAGGTGCAATTCCCACACTGTGTCTCCAGTGCTGTCCCCTGTATCGCCCTTAGTCACTGAGGGGCATCATGTCTCATAGTAGGGCCAGCCATGTTGTTCTCTCCCAAGATCCGTTTTATGTCAGTAATAATATCCTTCTTTCCATGCCCTCTTCTGAATATTGCTCTAATTTCTGGCAGTTTTGTGCTGAAGTACTACTGTAAAATCTGACTTGCAAAATTCTACTGTTAGCATAATAGCGTTGTTGCTGCGGGGTTCTAGCAGGTCGGTTCTGACACACAAATCAGTTCTGCCCAGTCTTGCATCATCCTCATACCTGTTCTTACATTTGAGCCCTTTGTTGCACCCACTGTGCCAATTTCTCTTGTCAACAGCATTCCTCTGTATTGCGGTTCTTCCCTATAACAAGCATGATGTTCTTTGCCAAAGTACATGAGATCAAGTCTCATCATCCTTTCCTCTAAGGAGTATTCATCCTGGATGCACTTCATCCAAGACAGATTTGTTTGTTCTTTTGGCAGTCCACGGTACTTTCAATATTCTTCTCCAGCACCACAGTTCAGACACATCAATGTTCTTGGGTCTTCCTTAAGAAATGTCCAGCTTTCATATGCATGTGAGGTATTGCAAATACCATGACTTGAATCAGATGTACCTTTGTCCTTTAAGTAACATCCCTGCTTTTCAACCCTATAAACAGGTTTTGTGCAGCAGATTCGCCCCATGTGTCATTTGATCTCTTCACTCATGCTTCCAAGAGCACTGATTGTGGATCCATGCAAGACAAAATCCTTGACAACATCAATCTTTTCTCCTTTTAACATGATGCTACCTATTGGTCCAGTTGTGAGGATTTTGGCCTTCTTTACACTGAGCTGTAATCCACACTGAAGGTTTCAATCCCTGATACTAATCAGCAAGTGCTTTAGATTGTCTTCACTTTCAGTAAGCAAGGTTGTGTTATCTGCATATCCCAGGTTGTTAATAAGCCTTCGTCCAATCCTAGTGCAGCATTCTTCTCCATATAATCCAGCTTCCGTAAATGTTTTTCCCAGAGAGTAATGATATTATTACATAATTTTCACATTATGTTGGGTTGCCTTTTTGGGGGGAATATGAACAAATATGGGTCTTTTCTAGACTGTTGGCCATAGATTAGTAAGTGCTTCTAGCACTGCATCAGTTGTTTAAGAAACACTTCGACTGCTATTCCGTCAATCCCTGGAGCTTTGTTTTCCTTCGTGTCTTTAGAGCAGTTCACATTTCTTCCTTCAATATCATCAGTTCTTGATTTTATGCTACCTCTGGAAATGGTTGAGTGTTTTAATGGACAGATTCTTTTTGACTTTATGTATTATTTCTTCTTTTAATATTTCCTGCACCCTTCAATATCTTGCCCATATTAAGATTAGCCAATGATTAAACCAAAAACTATGAAATTCCTGGAAGAAAACTAAGGGACTTTTTTAAAAAGTACAAATTGGGAAAAATTTTTAGCAATGACACAACAGGAAAGGTCTAATTATTCAAATCTGTAAAACTCTACAACACCTCAGTAAAAGAATAACAAATGACCCAATTAAAAATGGGCAAAATACATGAACAGACAGTTCAGCAAAAATGACACTCAAAAGGCTAAGAAGTACATGAAAACATGCTCATTATCACTACCCATCCAGGAAATGTAAGTCAAAACAATGTTGAGATATCACCTTATTCCTACAACGATAGACCAATTAAAAAAAAGAAAGCAACAAATGCTGGAGAGGATGTGGAGAAACTGGAACTCATACATTGCCAGTGGGATTGTAAACATGTACATACGACACTATACAAAGTGATGTGGTGCTACCTAAAACAGCTGGGAATGAAAATCCCATACGATCCAGCAATACTGCTACTGTGTATATATTATATTATATTATATTATATTATATTATATTATATTATATTATATTATATTATATTATATTATATTATATTATATTATATTATATTATATTATATTATATTATATTATATTATATTATATTATATTATATTATATTATATTATATTATATTATATTATATTATATTATATTATATTATATTATATTATATTATATTATATTATATTATATTATATTATATTATATTATATTATATTATATTATATTATATTATATTATATTATATTATATTATATTATATTATATTATATTATATTATATTATATTATATTATATTATATTATATTATATTATATTATATTATATTATATTATATTATATTATATTATATTAATTATATTATATTATATTATATTATATTATATTATATTATATTATATTATATTATATTATATTATATTATATTATATTATATTATATTATATTATATTATATTATATTATATTATATTATATTATATTATATTATATTATATTATATTATATTATATTATATTATATTATATTATATTATATTATATTATATTATATTATATTATATTCTACAAAGAAACAATGACAGAACACGAACAGATGCATGCTCTCCCATGTTTATGGCTTCACAATTCACAATAGCAAGAAGCAGGAAACAGCTCAAACACCCCACAGCAGAAGAATGTTCATATACACTATGGAATACTATGCATCCTAAAAACAGCGATGACACCACAAATCACCTTGTGACATGGATGGACCTGGACACCCTTATGCTGACTGAAGTTAGTCCATCATAAAAGAACATATATTGTTTGAGTGAACTATTATAAGAACAATCAGCAAAATGATGCAGGCTTCTGCTCTCAGGTCAGGCAAACTTCTAATCCAATCTCTCAAACAATGAAGTGGGCAGACTACCTAGTGTGCATTCACCACATACCACCCCTTCTCTATGTACATCTTAAAAACCATTTCAACCAAGATCTCTCCTCAGCAGGGCCAGGGACTCCAGCTGGTAGAAATGCTGCCATACAACATTGAGATAGGTTTATTAACAACCCGTGAGGTGCATATAGCACAGCAATGCTGGCTTCCTGGAAGTGAGGAGGACTTGAAGCACGGCACATGGCAATCAAAGACTGCAGCATTCAACTTGCGTCGCACTTGGCCCAATAGACAGCATCGTGTTAAACAGAGGAGATGAATGTTGTCACGGATTTCATTTTCTTTGCTCCACAGTCAATGATCATGAAAGCAACAGCAAGAAATCAAACTGAGGACTTCATTGGGCAAATCTGCCGCACACGGCCTCTAGAAAGTGTTCAAGAGCATTGGTGTCACTCTGAGAGCTACGATCTCAAACCATAGTATTTTCATTCACGTCATATACATGAGTAAGCTGGAAGGTGAATAAAGTAGACACAGAAGAATGGATATCTTTTTTTTTAAGTCCTTTAATTGGGGGCTTAAACAACTCATCACAATCCATACGCCTATCCATATGTCAAACACATTTATACATGTGTTGCCATCATCATTCTCAAAACATTTGCTTTCTACTTGAGCCCTTGGTATCAGCTCCTCATTTTTCCCTTCCCTCCCTGAGCCCCTCCCTTATAAAACCTGGATAAATTATAAATTATTATTATTTTGTCATTTCTTACACTGTCTGACGTCTCCCTTCACCCACTTTTCTGTTGCCCGTCACACAGGTAGGGGATTATATGTAAATCCTTGTAATCGATTCCCCCTTTCTCCCCCACCCTCCCTCCAGCTTCCCAATATTGCCACTCTCACCATTGGTCTTGAGGGGTTCATCTGTCCTGGACTCCCTGTGTTTCCAACTCCTACCTATGCAGTGTACATCCTCCGGACTAGCCAGATTTGTAAGGTAGAATTAGAATCATGATAGTGCGGGGGAGGAAGCATTAAAGAACTAGAGGAAACTTGTGTTTCATCATTGCTACACTGCATCCTGAACTGGCTCGTCTTCTCCTCGCGACCCTTCTGTAAGGGGATGTGCAGTTGCCTACAGATGGGCTCGGGTCAATGCTTGGGTCATGTCTCAATAGTCCTCAAAGTAACCTCCTTGTTTTTCAACACTTTTCAATGCTTCACAGTAGACTTACCCAATGCAATGTGGCATTTGATCTCCTGACTATTGTATCCTTGAACATTGAGTGTGGACTCAAGAAAACTAAACCTTGATATCATCAATCTTTTTCCCATTTATCATGTGAGTTAGTTAAAGTTTACTGTGACAACCTGGCCAGTAAACACATGTGGGGTTAATTGAAGGGCAGAGGGATAAATGGCTCAGTGAGCCTTGCCTTTCTTGTTCTTGGGTCTCTTGCTTTGTGATGGTTGGACCAGAGTGCAGCTGTTTTAACTAGTTCCCTGTTTCAGCTGGTAAGGCTCACTTCCTGCAAGATATCCATGAGGAGAAGCCATATGGACATACCTTGATGCAGCCCTGGGTGCTGGAGCAGCCAGATGGAGACCCCTGCCAGTGCTGAGATGCTTACACATTCAATGATTCAGTTTTCCTCCTGCAGTTGATGTCATAACGTGTGTTTTGTGAGATGGAAGAGAATTTTGTGGATTGGTGTCAGACATATGGGTTAATGTTGGACTTGTGGACTTGGGTAACACTGGGTTGAGATATTTCCTTGATGTGCACTTAACTTCTATATAAAACTCTCTTTTATACATGAGTTTCTGTGGATTTATTTCTCTAATGTACCCAGACTAATACATCATGTTTCCTGTTGGTTCAATTGTGAGGGTTTTGGTCTTCTTTACATTTGAGTTGTGATCCACATTGAAGGCTGCCATCCTTGATCATCATCAGTAAGTGTTTCAAGCTCTCACTTTCAGCAAACAAGGATGTGTATTCCACATAGCTCAGGTTGTTGTTAAGCCTGACTCCAATCCTGCCGCCATATTTTTCTTCATATCATCCAGCTTCTCTAATTATTTACTCAGCATACGTTTTGAATAAATATGATGAGAAGATACAATCATGACATGTATCTTTATTGATTTTAACCCAGTCAAGGTCCAATGACTACCATTTCAATAGCCTTGGGGTGGCCACGCTATGCTTCCTCTCCCATCAGAGTATTTCAGTTCTAAGCCCAAGGGTACAGATAGTTTTGAGGGAGAGCTCAATTCGGTCGGGCTTCTATGTTGAGCCCATCAGGCGTGGCCCTTGGGGGATGCTATGTTGCCTGAAAGGCCAACGTCTAAGGGCATCATGGTGTTTAAGACATAGCATGTTTCACTGAGTTGGGTAAAAACATATTCATAGTATCTACCCAGGAGCATATTATCAGGTCTATTGTCTCCTTAGTTTCCCTACAATTATTGTTTAACATTCCTTGCTGATGTGAGGTTGCTCCTCCCCTTTAGCCACCATAACCACCAACAGAAATATCAGTCCCTTCCCTGAAATGTAAGATGTGACCCTCCCCTCGCCTTAACTTGATTTTCCAGTAAAGTTCTCTCATTTGCAGCTTTGTCTCAATGGTGTATAAAACCAAGTGGATGATTTCCCCATTTTTCTCCTTTTTGAAAGAGTGACCCCAGCTAATGTGAGGGCTCCTCTTTCAAGGTGAAGTGCATATAAGGAGAAGAATGTATGGTTCATGGCTGGTAGGCAGACGTTCTACCCTTTTGTTTGGGAATTTGTCTTTAAGACTTGTTTAATTGGTGTGTCTCCTTTTAGTAGTGGACTCATACAATATTTGTCTTTTGTGATTGACAAACTTCACTCAGCATAATGGTTTCCTTTCCAGGTCCGTGTATGTCATTCAGTGTTTCAAGCTTTATCACTGGTTTTTAAAGTTGCACAGTATTTTGTTGTGTATATGAACCACAGGTTTTTATTCATTTTTCCACTGTTGGGCTGTTTCCAATTTCTTGCTATTGTGAACTGTGCTACCATAAACATGGAAGAGCCTACATCCATTTACTTTCTGTCTCTTATTTCCTTGGTGTATATGCCTAATAGTGGTATTGCTGGATCAAGTGGGACTTAAATTCCTCAGTTGCTTTAATTATCTCTATATCATTTTCCATAGAAGTATGTATTTACAAGTCCACAACCAGTCTATATGAGTTCCAATCTCACACATCCCCTCCAGCATTTGTTGTTTTCTGGTTTTCTGAATTGAGTTAGCATTGTGGGTATAAAATGGTATCTCATTGTGGATTTAATTTGCATCTCCCTGATGGCTAGTGATCTTGAGCATTTTTTATGTGTGTGTTAGCTAGACATTTGTACTTCATTCTCGGTGAACTGTCTGTTCGTGTCTTTTACTCTTTCCTAATTGAGTCATTTGTTATTTTCTTATTGTGCTGTTGTAGAGTTTTCTGTATACTTTGGTAATTCGACCCTTGTCTGATGTGTTGTTAGTAAAAAAAATTTTTTCCCAATGTGTGGGCTTTTGTTTTAGTCTTCAAATAAATTCTTTTGATGTGCATAAGGGATGTAATTTCAGCATGTCCCAATCATCTTATCTCTGCTGTGTGTGCCACCTCCATTATACTTGGTAGTCTAGTATGCCCTGCAAAAGGGCCCTTAAGTTTATTCCAGATTTCTCATTAATGATCATGATAGCTTTGGGGTTTATATTTAGGTCTTTAATACATTTTGAGTTCTTTCTTGTGCATGGGGAGAGATATGGGCCTTGTTTCTTTCGTCCTCCTCCTTCTTCTTCTTTTTTTTTTTTTGTATACTGGAATCCAGTTTGTTCTATACCATTTGTTAAAGGGACTGTCTTTCTCCCATTGGGTATTTCTAGGTCCTTGATGAAGATTAGTTGTCTATAAGGCTGATGTGTTTATGTCTGGGTTTTCTGTTCTGAGCCATTGGTTTATATATCTGTTGTAATAGTACCAGGGTATTTTGACTACTGTGGCTATGTAGTAGGGTTTTTAGGACAGGCAGTTATAAGTCTCCTATTTGGTTCTTAAAAAAAAAAAGTTCTTTGCCTTTCTTGAGTCTTTTGCCTACCCATATGAAATTTTCAATTAATTTTTCCATTTTGTTTAATAACATAGGGATATTGATTGGTATTGCATCGCATCTGTAGATTGCTTTAGGTAGTATTGACATTTTCACAATTATTAAATCTACCTATCCAGGAACATGGAACATTCTTCTATTTATGTAGCTCCTTTTTGGTTTCCTGTAATATTCTGTAGGTTTTTCTGTATAGGTCTTTTGTTTCTTTAGTTAGCTTTATTCCTGAGTATTTCATCTTTTGTGTAGTTATTATAAATGGTATTGTTTTCTTAATGTCTATTTTGTAGCTCTCTTCACTAGTATACAGGAACCCAAACTGATTCAGATACAGGTATATAGATGGATTTCTGGTTATTAATTTTGTATCCTGCTACCTTGCCAAATCCCTCAATTGTTGCCAGTAGGCTTTTTGTGGACCGTTTAGGTTTTCTATATATAGGATCATATTGTCTGCAAATAGCAAGAGTTTCACTTCTTTGTTGCCTGTTTGTAATCCCTTGATTTTGTTTTGTTATATGATGGTTCTAGCTAAGACTTCCAGCACAATGTTATATAAGACTGGTAATAGGGGACATACTTGTCTGGTCCTGTTTTCCGTAGAAATGCTTCTACGTTTTACCTGTTGAGCATGCTGTTGGCTGTTTTTGTTGAGGCATTTTTCCCTTCTACTCCTAGTTTGTTTAGTGTTTTGGTAAAAAAGAAATGGGTGTTGGATATTGTCAAATGCATTTTCTGCAACTATTATGTATTTTTTATTTGTTGCTTTGTTTTTGGGGTGGATTGCATTGATTGATTTTTGAATACTGAACCGTCCCTGCATACCAGAAATGAATCCGACTTGGTCATGGTGAATTATTGTTTTGAATATAATGCTAAATTCTATTGGCCAGAATTTTGTTGAGGATTTTAGTGTCTATGTTCATGAAGGATATTGGTCTACGTGAGATCTTTACCTGTTTGGACTATCGGTTTTTTGCTAGCTTCATAGAATGAGTTTAGGAGTTTGTTGTCTTTGTCTGTCTTCTGGAATAGTTTGTGTAGTGTTTATATCAGATCTTCTCTCAATACTTGTTAGAATTCCCCAGGTAACCATTTGATCCTGGGCTTTTTGGATAAGTAGTTTCTTTCCTTCTTTTTTTAAAAATCATTTTATTTGGGGCTCATACAATTCTTATCACAATCCATACGTACATCCAATGTGTCATGCACATTTGTACATTTCTTGCCATCATCACTTAAAAAACATTTTATTTTTACTTGGTATCAACTCTTCATCCCCTCTCCCTCCACCCCTCATGAACCCCTGATGATTTATAATTTTTTTTCAAGTCTTACACAGACTGATGTCTTCCTCCATCTACTTTTCTATTGTTCATCCCCCTGAGAGGGGATTATATGTAGGTCATTATAATTGGTTCCCCTTTTCTTCCCCCACCTTTCCCTTACCCTCCTGGTATCGCTACTCTCATTATTGGCCCTGAGGGGTTTATCTGTCCTGGATTCCCTGTGTTGTAATCACTTCTCTATACCAGTGTACCTGCTCTGGTCTAACCTGATTGTAAGGTAGAATTGGGGTCATGATAGTGCGGGGGGAGGAAGCATTAAAGAACTAGAGGAAAGTTTTATGTTTCATCAGTGCTATACTGCAACCTTACTGGCTCATCTCTTCCTTGTGACTCTTCTGTAAGGGGATGTTCAATTGTCTACAGATGGGCTTTGAGTCTCCATTCCGCACTCCCCTTCATTTACATGGATATTATTTTCCTTGGGTCTTTGATGCCTGATACCTGATCCCATCGACACTTCATAATCACACAGGCTGTGACCTGCTCTCTTTCTTTTTTTGTTATGAGTGTTGAGTTTTTTGATATCTGTCTGTGTAAATTTGAGTGGGGGATGTATATATAGGTATCTGTCCATTTCTTCTAGATTGTTGGATGTGTTTGAATAGTTTTTCTCTTTTTTTCTTTCTTAGATATTTGAAATACAACTTTATTCTAATGAAATGGGAATGGCAGTTAACAAACAAAACATCACTACTGAATATTGTGATGTGACTGTATCAGTCTTGTATTTGAATTTCGAGAAAGAAAAATGTGTTCCCAAACAGTTAGATATGCAGGTCCAAAAAAATAGTGTGTGGGGGTGCTTAATTGCTACACTCACTCCAAAGCCCATTCATCTCCTTCAACATCCCAAAGATGAGCACATTCTGCTGAGTGCTATAAGAAGAGAGGCAAGCACGCTGCACCACTGACCTCACAGGACAGCTGCCTGTAAAACTAGAATCTGACGCTGGGCTCCAGTTTCCTTCTCCCACAGGTCATCATCTTCTTCCCGGAGAGCAGTTGTCTACACAACCTCAACTCATGCTCATCTTGTGCTGCCACAGCTGGGTCCATATCCACCTCTGGTGGGGCAAGAGCAGACATGGAAACAAGCTCCAAGTTAGGATCTCCAATGAGTTTTCCAGCAAGCCAAAGGAAGGCTTTTCAAAGTGGTAGTTGCTTTTGGCAGAAATGTCAAAATACTGAAGGTTCTTCTTTTGGTGGATGACAGTGGATTTTGCCTTAACTTTCCTGTCCTTAATATCAATATCCACTTTGTTGGCACACAGCACGATGGGTATGTTTTCACATATTTGAAACAGATCCCTATGCCAGTTAGGCACATTCTTGTAAGTAACCCTTGAGGTTACGTCAAACATTGGCACACTGTGCTTGAATATAATAGCCATTCTCTCAGTTCTCCAAATTTTTCTTGACCAGCTGTATCCCACATGTAGAATTTAATAGGTCCTCTGTTGGTGTGGAACACAAGGGGATGGACCTCAATGTCTAAGGTAGCTACATACTTCTCAAATTCACCAGTCAGGCGACGTTTCACAAATATATTTTTTCACCCACCAGTACAAATTTGAACTGGATTTGGGGTTCTCCTTGGGCAGCCATCATGATGGATCTTCCAGAAGCGTCTCCAGACTGCGTCTGACTGAGGGATGGAAAGATGGCAGAAGCACAATTCTAGTATGTTATTACTATCTTTATTTCATTGTATCATTTGAAATGTTTCCTTCTCATTTCTTGTTCTAGGTATTTGCATCTTTTCTCCCCCCCCTTTGTTAAGTTTGCCAGTGGGCAGTGTATTTTTTTAATCCTTTCAAAGAATCAGGTTTTGTCTTGCTGAATTTTCCCATTATTTTCTCGTTTTCTATATAATTTATTTCTCCTTTGATCCTTACAATTTCTTGTCTTCTTTTATTGGAGGCATTATGTCATTGTCCTTGTTCTAGTTCTTGAAGGTTTTGATTTTAGATTTCTAGTCTTTTTTCAGATGTGTTTGATTGCTATAAATTGTCTTATGACAATTTTGCTGTTTCCAAAAAGTTTGTATGTTCTGTGAACATTCTCATTTGTCTCAAGGAATTTTTAAAATTTACTTTATTACCCAATTTAAGTATTATGATGTTCAATCTGCATTTGTTGGTCTTTATGTTTCCATTCATTTTATTGTTCATTTGTGGGGTCTCATTTTTTTAAAATTTGTTGAGGCATGCTTTGTGGTCAAGTATGTGGTCTATTCTTCAGAATGTTCCATGTGTATTGAGAAGAATGTATACTGTGTTTTTGTTGAGTGGAGTATTTTGTATATGTCTATGAGTTAGATTTTGTTAATTGTATTGTTGTGTTTTTTTCATTGTTGAGTTTTTTTTAATGTCCTTTCATTACTTGAGAGAAGCATATTGAAGTATCTTGTTATTACTGTCAAGATATCTATATGCTTTTTCTTTTTAAAAAAAATTTAAACATTTTATTAGCGGCTCATACAACTCTTATCACAATCCATACATACTTCAATTGTGTAAAGCACATCTGTACATTTTTTGCCCTCATCATTTTCAAAGCTTTTTCTATTCTGTAAGGATTTGATTGATGTATTTCAAGGGTCTTTCATTGGGTGCATATATGTTTATTATAGTTATGTCTTGGGCTATTGTTCTCTTGATCATTATGTTGCATCTGTTCTTGAATTTTATTTTGTTGTTTGCCTTGAGGTCTATTTTCTCAGAGATTAATATTGCTACTCCTGCTTTAGTTTGATTACTGTTTGCTTGGTATGTTTTTTTTGTCCAGTCTCTGATTTTTAGTCTCTTTATTCTTGTGTTTGTGAGGTATGTTTCTTATAGGCAGCATATTAATGGATTTTGTTTTCTTATCCATTCTGCTACTGTCTGTCTCTTTACTGGTGCATTTAGTCCATATACTTCAGTGAGATTATTGATATGTACGTATTTGTTACTCTCATTTTCCTTTATATTTTGCATGTTGTGTGTGTGTAGTATTCAGTTTCTTTGTTTTTCCTGTATTACTTTGTTGCTTTGGATGATTCTCTCTCTCTCTCTGTTTAATTGTCTTGAATGTTTGGTTCGGGTTTGTGTATTGTTGATGTTTTCATTATAGTACTTTACTGAGCATATTTTGTAGTGGTGGTCTTATTTTTGTGAATTCTTTTAATTTCTGCTTGTCTTGGAATACTTTTATTTTTACACCATATTTGAGTGATATTTTTGCTGGGTACAGGATTCTAGGTTGGCAGTTTTTTTCCTGCACTACTCTGTATATGCCACTCTGTGTCTTCTTGCTTTCATGGTTTCTGCTGAGAAATCTGAAGTTATTCTTATTGCTGATGCTTTCCACGTAATTATTCTTTTTCTTTGGCAGCTACTAGAATTTTTGTTGTTGTTTATGATAGACATGTTGTTGTTTATGTAGATATTCTTGTGAGTTTTCCTTTTGTAATGTCTCCTTGCAGAACAAATACAAAAGCAAAACCCCTCTGCAAATTGGAATGCTGTAAGATGCAGGGCTGTTCAGAGCTTTACCTTAGGGAAGGGAGATTAGTTTTTCTGAGTGGACCTGGAGCTCCCCAAGCCTGTGTGGAGAGTTAGTTTATTCATTACTTACCTCCACTTTAGGCCCCCCTTTAGAGTCACCCCCACAAGGCTCTGTAGGCTGTGCTACCCCTGTGAGGTAGGGCTATGAGGGTATCAGGCCAGAGTTCCCTTAACTTGAGCCAAGAGTCAAGCCTATTTGTGCTTATATTGGCCCAAGGCTAGTCATGCAGAGCTATATTCCTACGAAGCTATATTAGTTGGCAGGTCAGCCACCCTAACTAGGTCTTGGGCCAGGAAAAAAATGGTGGGAGAGCTGGGAAGACTTGCTCCACAGGCTAGTTCTTAGGGTCGATGTTAAAGGGGAGTCTATTGGCAGACATTGCTGCTCTTTTATTTGAACACATTTGTGTCTATTTATTTTTTGATGAGAATCCTGTGGTCTGGAAATGTATAATATCCCTTTCTGTGGCCTCTCTGCGTGGGTCTCTGCTGAGTCCCTCCTGTGTGCTACTCAGTCACCATCTTGCTTCTGTCTCAGAACTACATTCCTGGGTTTTCAAGATTGTAAATGTTTACAACAGAAGACAACCTATTTTTTTTTTCCTGTGGAGTGGTTGCTAGGTTTGAGCTGCCAACTGTTTGGTTAGAAACCTAGTCCAACACTTAATTCTTGTGCACAAGGCTTCTTCATTCATATATACCTATTTAATCTTGTGTAAAATTTTTAGACCACAAATGACATTAGATCAGGAACTCTGATAATCTAGAAAATAATATACTCTCTCTCTAAAATAGTATAGATAAAGATAATTATGTTATAAAACTTATTTGCTCTTGATCATTTGCCTGCTTCACAAGGAAGAAATTGTACTTTGATAAAAACAAATTTATTGGGTACATATTAATGACACCCATATAGAAGCATAATGAGATAGTTAAAGCATTAGCTCATGACCTGTGATGTTAAACAAGCTACAGATGTTTTTTGATGGTTAGTAGTCCAACACATAGCCCACTCTGCCACCAGGGCTCCATCAACACAAATGCTTTTTTCTACCTTTGTGTGATTTTAATCATAATTAGGAAACTTGTATTCATGAGTCAGACAAGTGTTTCACACAACTGGTTTATATATTTTCTCATCCTATGTAGTTTATGTCATGATCAAAGTACTAGCTTTCTTGGCATCCAAGGCCTTAAAAGCTTTCAAGCAGCTACCTCAAGTAGAACAAATGGTCCCATTTTTCCTAGAGAAACAACTAGGAAAAACCCGTAAGATCACAAAAGAACAAAATTTGTCTCACAGCTGGTACCCAAGAAAGCAGTACCCATAAGACTTGAAGAGCCTAGTTTGATGCCCAGCTATGTCAAAGAACCAAACTGATAACATATCTTGCTTTGATTTTGGTATTTTTCTTATAAATCATATATTTACTTTAAATTCTTGACCAAAATTAGCCTGCTAGCTCTTTTTCTTTCATCCACAGTCATAAATATTTTCTTTCCTATTAAAAGCCAGACTTGTTAAATCTGAATTTCAAAAGATGGCTGAATGGAGGGGTAGGGACCATATTGTAACTTGATATCAATTTACTTCAGTACATGGGAAGGGAAAACTTCAATCAATCATACTAAGATTAGCCAGTGACTGATCTTTTATATATCTGTACTCTGTACCTCTTAGAATGGTTTGCTTTTTCTGGAATCAAATGTTCTCCTTATATACATATAGGATAATTGATCTTAATATTAAGATTAAACTTAATAGTTAATTTTTTATACTTCCATTATTTTTAACAATTATGAATGCAGAAAGACAATGGCTACAGGATATGCAACATTGAGTATACCATCCTTCTTACATGTAATTCGTAAGAAGCAAGATATTTGTATTTTTTAAAAACTTTGTGTAAATTTATGCATAAAATATGAATGCCATCAATTCAACATATGAGTCTGTCTTATGTAAGTATAGTGTGTACATGTAGGAAGTTTATTTTGTACCTGTAGTTTAAGTAACTAACAACATTATTAAATAATTGAGAAATCTTGTCATTATCATTACTTCCAAATTTTCCAGGACATATGGCCACAACCATCATATCATACACTGATCTTCAGAGAAATAGGAAAACTTTTGTTATTCCTTGTGCTTTGGGAACTGGCATTGTTTGATTAAACTCCAGATACAAAGCAGTAATATTACTTGATTTTTATTCTGCTATGTCTGAATGTCATCTACGGCCATATTATTAACTGCCATAAATTAAGTTATATATGTCAGGTTTATAGTTGGATAAAATTATTTTTCTAGAAGAGAATGTATTGATTTTTCCACTTATATGCATTTTGCCACCTAGTTAGCCATTAAAACTGAATGAGAGACGGAAGTTAGAGTGCAAGGAAATAGTTTTTGATCTGAAATATTCAATTTGACTCTATTTTTGAAACAAAAATAAGAATATATATCCATAACTACATAGAAAAAAAGGATATTATAACTGATCCATGTAAGGGCTGATAATGCTTAAAAAAATCTGTTTTTTTAAAGGGGCAAATTTTGAGTCAATTAGAAAGGACCAGGATATGATGGAGCTTGTTCTAAATCATTTCTGGCTGTGTGGAGTTGAAGCCTTATGTCTTGCTAACTTCAGGCTTTTCAACCCCAATAAAGTTCTGTTTATATCAGTCAATGATCACCTGCAGTTCACTTTTATCATCAATCATCTGAGCTAGCTCCTCTCACCCGTGATTGTGATCACCTTTCATCATCCTGGTGTGAACATGACCGCTGCAATACCAGAAATTAAATCTCTCATCAGAAGAATTGAACAGAACTTGAAGGTTTAAGAATTTTAAATGGTGAGAAGTGATAGGTGTTCAGACATTAACTAATTGTGTGACATTCCCAGCATTGGGTTTCTCCTTTGGGAATTGATGTAAACACACTGGGTAATTTTGGTGAAATCAATTTGAAATCAAGGATGTTTATAAAAGGCTTATTTGATCAAACCGATCGGCAAAAGGAGACCTCTAAATTATTTTACTTAGCAGACTGTCGCGCGCCAGGTCTCGCCAGCAAGAAAAGACGCCCCACAACAGGATTCTTCCATAGGCATTTAATTTCTCAAAATGCGGTAAAAGACCCCGAAACCCCAAACTACTGCTGCTTATATATGCTCTATGGGGACGTGCTGTGCCTTGATTGGTGCATTTGCCAAAACCTCATGCATTGATTGGTGAGTTCGCCAGAACCTTCGTTTGCATACTCCAGGGTGGAGTTATGACTACGTCATCTCAGCAGCGCGCATGCGCTAAGTGGTTGTTTACCATGTAGTTGGGCCACCGCCCTGACTGCCCAGCGCCATCTTGTAATGGCGGCGAGAGCTGCGGCTACCCACATCGCGAGAACTGTGGCTTCCCACATCTCGCGAGAGCTGCGGCTTCCCACAGCAGACGCGGTGGGCAAGTCTAGGATCCCTGGTGCATAGAGGTTATGTGCTGGGCTGCTTATCATGAGGTTAGTGGAGGAAACACGAGACTTTCTACACCCATTAAAAGTTAGAGTCTTAGAAACCCACAGGGGAAGTTCTACCCCATTCTATAGGGTTTCCATAAATCACAATTGGCTTGATGGAAGTAAGTATCCTTCACTCCCCCCAACCCCTGCCACTGGTGGGAAAATCCACAGGCTTGAAGAAGGAGGGAGCTTAAGATATCACATACTTTCAAAAACTCTTATGTGTAATTTCCCCCCTTGTAATAGGGAATATAAGCAGCCTCCTTCTGTACACCCATTCAGAAATATTTAGGGCATGCTACTCTGTATCAGGCAGTGTTTCATTCTAATGTATACGTGGTCACTATGAGCTGGCACCAACTCCATGACACATAACAGCTTATTCAATCTTTCAACTACTTCATATAAATACTTTGTGAGTTGTTAGAAATAATCCCTCACTAATAAATCATTATTTAGATCTACTATTAAGTAAATAAATTGATTATTTGTAAACATATCAGAAGGTTTGCATCTCAGTGTTGACCTATTTGGGAGTTTATACCCGCAGTATGGCTAGTAGTTTCGAACTGCAGACCTTGAAGTTTACAGTCCAAAATATAACCACTATACCTCCCCATTAAGCAAAAATTATAGAAATAATAGTGAAGGATATTTTGTGGGGAGATTTTAGATATGCAGGTATTCTAATATATTAGCGGTACATTTTGTGAACGATGTAATTTTATAAAGTGAAATTACCCTTATATTTTGACATAGGTTTTACTTGGGCTAAAAACAGACTGAAAATAACATTTGCTGACAAGACTAAAAGAATGAGCTGGACAGTATCTTTGAAGTCCCGTCATTGGTTCTCCATATACCATACCTACTGACCAGATGTAACCACTATTCATTACTTATATTTATAGTCTCTAATATGAACAGACTAGAATAGTTTGTCCAGTCCCAGCTTTGTCTACTCTACCAATGAGTAGCCTCTTAAAAGCTAGACTCCAGGTCATCAATAATGGAGAAGTAAATTCTGACACAAGTTCTTACTTCTAAGTATAACAACCTGCTTGATCTGACTTATGGGAAATTCCTTTAATTTCTGCCAGTTCAGTCACGCATTATGCTAGTTCCTCCACCCCTGCTTCCCTATGTTTTTTTGTTCTATGTGGTACAGAGATTTCTGTGAGAAATCTAAAATATCTGGATTTCTTCCAAAGTTATGTATTTACATTATTTTAAAATAAATCATTTTATTGGGGGCTGTTGCAACTCTTATATCAGTCCATACATCAACCGTATCAGGAACATTTGTACATAGGTTGCCATTATCATTTTCAAAAGATTTTCTTTCTTCTTAAGCCCTTGGTATCAGGTCCTCTTTTTTCTCTCTCTCCACCCATAGAGAACACTTAAAACTAAACAATAAAAAGACAAATAGAGTGTTTCATTGGTGCTATGCTACACCCTTATTGGCTTGTCTCTTTCTTGTGGCCCTTCTGATCAGTTGTCTAATTGACTACTGATGGGCTTGGGGTCTCTACTCTCCCCCCACCCTCATTCCCATTGACATGATATTTTTGTTTGTTTGTTTTGTTTTGGGTCTTTGATGCCGGACACCTGATCCCATCAGCACCTCATGATTACACAGGCTGGTGTATTTCCTCCATGTGGACTTTGTTGCTTCTCAGCTAGATGTACACTTGCTTATCTTCAAGCATTTAAGACCCCAGACACTATATCTTTTGATAGCCAGACACCATCAACCTTCTTCACCACATTTGCTTATGCACCCATTTTGTCTTTAGCGATTGTGTTGGGAAAGTGAGCATAACATGATGCTGGATTTTAGAACAAAGTGTTCTTGCATTGAGGGAGTACTTTAGTCAAGGCCTAATGTCCATCTGCAACCTTAATACTAAACCTATAAATATATGAACATAGATCAATTTCCCCATGATCATATATAAATATATTTACATATGTGCGTGCCTGTGTTTAGACTTCTATTAGTGCCCTTTGCCTCCTAGTTCTTTCCTGTTTCTTTTTACTTTCCTCCTGTCCCACTATCATGTTCGGGCTTCATTCAGGTTTTGGTAATTCCTCTCGATTACATTGCGCTTGATTAAGCCCCTCAACCTTCCCTAGTTCTTTAATGCTTCCTCCACCTCACCCCACTATCATGACCCTAATACTATCTTACAAATCTGGGTAGACCAGAACATGTATACTGGTACAGATAGGCGTTTGCAACACATGGAATCCAGAAGAGATAAAACTCTCAGGACCAATAAACAGAGCAATGATACTAGGAGGGTAAGGGAAGTAGAGGGGAGAATAAGGGGGAACTGATCACTATAATAGATGTATGTCCCCCCTTAGGGGGATAGACAGCAGAAAAGTGGGTGAAAGGAGATAGCGGTCAGTGTAAGACATGAAAAAAAGAAGGAGCTCATACCAAGGGCTCAAGTAGAAAGAAAATGTTTTGGAAAAGATTATGACAACATATGTACAGGTGTGTTTGACACAATGGATATATGTATGGATTGTGATAACAGCTGTAAGAGCCCCCAATAAAATAAAAATTAAAGGTAAAAAAAACCAAGGAACCCAAGTGGAAAGCGAATTTTGAGAATGACGAGTGCAACGAATGTGTAAGGGTGCTTTGCTCAATTGATGTATGTATGGATTTTGATAAGAGCTGTATGAGCCCCAATAAAAAGATTTATTAATAAAAAAAAGTTAAAAAAACCTAGGGTTGTTGGGAGGAAACAGGGAACTAACAAAAATGAGTATGAGAAAGGAAACTATGTTTTGAAATTGATTGTGATGATGATTATACAACTTTACTTAGTGTGATTGAACTATTAGACCATATGGTATGTGACATATTTTGTAATAAAAATTTCAAAAGAAAAAGAATAATGAATACAAGGAAGAAGAAAATGTTCTAAAATTGATTGTGGTAATGATTACATAACTACTTGATATGATTGAACTATTGAATTGCATGCTATATGGATGAGATGCTAATAAAACTAAACAACAAACAAACAAGCAAACAAAAAGACAAATAGCCCTATTTTAATAAGGGCAACACATTTTCTTTTCTTTTTTACATTTTATTAGGGGCTCATACAACTCTTATCACAATCCATACATAGACATACATCGATTGTATAAAGCATATCCGTACTTTCTTTGCCCTAATCATTTTCAAAGCATTTGCTCTCCACTTAAGCCCTTTGCATCAGGTCCTCTTTTTTTTTTTCTCTCACTCCCTGCTTCCCCCTCCCTCATGAGCCCTTGATAATTTATAGATTGTTATCTTGTCATATCTTGCCCTATCCAGAGTGTCCCTTCCCCTCTTCTCTGCCGTCCATCTCCCAGGGAGGAGGTCACATGTGGATCCTTGTAATTGCTTCCCCCTTTCCAACCCACTCACCCTCTACTCTCCCAGTATTGCCCCTCACACCCTTGGTCCTGAAGGTCCACCCTGGATTCTCTGTGCCTCCAGCTCCCATATGCACCAGTGTACAACCTCTAAGGGCAACACATTTTAATAACATGTATCCAAAGACATACAAATAGTGAAAAGAGCTCATGAAATAAATGATCCTCAACATCATCAGTTATTATGGAATGCAAACCAAAATCACATTGACATACCATTTCACATCTATGAGAATGGCTATCATTAAGAAACTAGTCTAGTTTGGAAAACACCTTTAAAGTACTCTCCATTACACTTTAAGAAAATAATTATATTTGGGGCTCTTACAGTTCTTAGAACAATCCATGCATCAATTGTATCAAGCACATTTGTATATATGTAGCCATCATAATTTCCAAAACATTTTCTTTCTATTGGAGCCATCAGTATCAGCACCTCTTTTTTTCCCTCCCCCACTCCCCCTCCCATGAACCCTTGATAATTTATAAATTATTTTAATTTTCATATTTTATACCGTCTACCGTCTCTCTTCACCCATGTGTCTGTTGTTCATCCCTTGGTGGAGGGGGGTGTTGTACATTGATCATTTTGATAGGTTCCCCTTTCTCCACCTGCTCCCCCCCCCTTTCCCCTATCCTCATGGTATCACTACTCCCATTACTGTTCCTGGGGAGTTTATTTGTCCTGGATTCCATGTGTCATTAGATCTTATCTGTACCAGTGTACATGCTCTGGTTTAGCCAGATTTGTAAGGTAGAAGTGGGGTCATGATAGTGGGGGGTAGGGAGGAAGCATTAAAGAACTAGAGAAATTTGTGCTTCACTGGTGCTATATTGCACTCTGGTTGGTTCATCCTTTCCTGTGATCCTTCTGTGAGGGGATGTCCAATTGTCTACAGATGAGCCTTGAGTCTCCATTCCAACTCCCCTCATTCACATCAAAATTGTTGTTAATTTGGGTCTTCTGATGTCTGATACCTGATCCCATCAACACTTCATGATCAAATGAATTGAAGTGCTTCTTCCATGTTGACTTTGTTGCTTCCTTGTCAGATGGCCTCTAGTTTAACTTCATGTCTTTAAGACTCCAGATGCTATATCTTGTAATAGCCAGGCACCATTAATTTTCTTCACCACATTAGCTTATGCACCCATTTTGTCTTCAGCGATTGTGTTGGAAAGGTGAGAGTCATAGAATGTCAGGTTATTAGAACAAAGTGTTCTTGCATTGAGGGAGGACTTATATAGAGACCCAATGTCCATCTGCTGCCTTAATGAGATAGGGAGGGATAAACGATCTGGGGGAGAAAACAATGGGACTGATGGTTCTGAGGGAACATGGGAGAGGGGTAGATGGGGGAAAGGAAGTGGGTGTTAACAACCCCAGGGACAAGGGAAGAAATGATCCAAAATTGATGGCGAGGAGGGTGTAGGAGGCCTGGTAGGGCTTGATCAAGGGCAATGTAACCAAGAGGAATGACTGAAAACCAAATGAAGGCTTAGCATGATAGTGGGACAAGAGAAAGTAAAGGGAAATAGAGGAAAGAACTAGGAGGCAAAGGGCATTTACAGAGGTCTAAATAAAGGCATGTACATATGTAAATATACTTACATATGATGATGGGTAAATAGATCTATGTGCATATATTTATAAGTTTAGTATTAAGGTAGCAGATGGAAATTGGGTCTCCACTCAAGTACTCCCTCAATGCAAGAACACTTTGTTCTATCAAACTGACACTGCATGATGCTCACCTTCTCAACTTGATCGCTGAAGACAAAGCGGGTGCATAAGCACTGTGCTAAAGAAAGCTGATGGTGTCCAGTTATCAAAAGATGTAGCATCTGGGGTCTTAAAGGGTTGATGGTAAAAATAAAAAGGCCATCTAACTCAGAAAGCAAACAAGCCCACACGGAAGGAGCACACCAGCCTGTGTGATCATGACGTGTCAATGGGATCAGGTATCAGGCATTAAAGAACAAAAAATTATATCCTATGGTGAGAGTGGCAGTAGTGGGAGGGAATGAGGTGCTAGAAAGGGGGAACCAATCACAAGGATCTACATATAACCTCCTCCCTGGAAGATGGGCAACAGAAAAATGGGTGAAGGGAGATGCCGGGCAGTGTAAGATATGACAAAATAATAATTTATAAATTATCAAGGGTTCATGAGGGAGGGGCGAGCAGGGAGGGAGGGGAAAGGGAAAAAGGAAAATGAGGAGCTGATTCCAGGAACCCAAGCGGAAAGTGAGTTTTGAGAATGATGAGGGCAACGAATGTATAAGTGTGCTCTACATAATTGATGTATGTGTGGATTGTGATGAGTTGTATGATCCCTAACAAAATAATCTAAAAAATAATTATATCCTTGTGAATGAGGGGTAGTGCGGAGTGGGGACCCAAAGCCCATCTGTAGGCAACTGGACATCTTACAGAAGGGTCGCTGGGAGGAGATGAGTCAGTCAGGGTGCAGTGTAGCAACAATGAAACATACGACTTTCCTCTAGTTCTTTATGCTTCCTCCCCGCCTGCCCCCACTATCATGATCCCAATTCTACCTTACAAATCCAGCTAGACCAGAGGATGTACACTGGTACAGATAGTAACTGGAAAAACAGGGAATCCAGGAGATATAAACCCCTCAGGACCAATATTGAGAGTAGCGATACCAGCAGGGTAAGGGTAGGGTGGGGTAGGAAGGGGAAACCTATTACAAGGATCTACATACAACCCCCTCCCTGGGGGATGGATCACAGAAAAGTGGGTGAAGGGAGATATCAGACAGTGTAAGACATGACAAAATAATAATAATGTATAAATTATCAAGGGTTCATGAGGGAGGGGGAACAGAGAGGGAGGGGATAAATGAGGAGCTGATACCAAGGGCTCAGGTAGAAAGCAAATGTTTTGAGAATGATGAGGGCAACAAATGTACAAATGTGCTTGACACAACGGATGTATGTATGGATTGTGATAAGAGTTGTATGAGCCCCCAATAAAATGATTTTTAAAATACTTCTCTTAAAAAGATGTATACAAAGACCTATATCCTTATTGTTATATAGTACTATATTTGCATATGTACATGCCTATGTTTATACCTCTATAAATGTCTTTTGCCTCCTAGTTCTTTCCTCTATTTCTCTTTACTTTCCTCCTGTCCCACTATCATGTTTGACCATCATTCGGCTCTCAGTAATTCCTCTTGGCTACATTGAACTTGATCCAACCCCACCAGGCATGCTATGCCCTCCTCGCCATGAATTTTAGATCTCTTGTTGTTCCCTTGTCCATGGGTTTGTTGGATGCCCCCTTCTCCCCCCCCACCTCCTTCTCTCCCCATTCCCTTCTGGAACTGTTGGTCTCATTGTTTTCTCCTCAGGATTGTTTATCCTGCCTATGCTATATAGATAGACATGAAAAATAAAAGAAAGAAAAAAAAAGCCTATGAATAGTTCCAGGTTTGTCTACTGACCCTTATTCATGTTTTCTGATTGCATTCAATGCAGTGCCTTGAGATAGTCAATAAAACACAAATAAGCATCTTTCTGTGAGTTTCTGATTTCAGCGAAGATCCATCTGACAGCAGCACTGACGTCCCCTGTTCCACGTCCTCTTCTGAATCTGGCCTGAACCTCTGGCAGTTCCTTGTTAATGTACTGTTGCAACTATTGGTGGATGATCTTCAGCAAATGCTGCATGCATGCCACATCAATGATCTTGTTCTATGGTTTGAGCATTCGGTTAGGTCACCTTGCTTTGGAATGGGCATAAATAGGGCTCTCTCGACTCACTTGTCCAAGTAGCTGTTTTCTAAATTTCCAAGAATAGACAAATGAGTGCTGCCACTGTTTCATCAGCTTGGTGACATCTTTCAACTGGTATTCCATCAATTCCTGGAGCCTTGCTTTTAGCTAAGGCTTTCGGTGCAGCTTGAGCTTCTTCCTTTAGCACCATTGGTTCTTGCTTATAGACTACCTTTTCAAATGATGGACTGCCTTGCTAGGTTGATTTCAGCTATTGTACATGCTATTCCCTTACATGTTCTTTTCTTCCACCTGCTGTCGTCTACCTCCACATCGCTCAATGACTTCATGTTATGATTAGTTTAACCAAATATCCTCTATATTTTCCAACACTTACACTTGCAGTCATATACTTTTCCCTAACTGGAATTACCTTTCTCCTCCTTTCTAGGAATACCATATTTATGACTATTTATTAGTCAGTAGATACAATTCAGAATAAGAGTGTGTTGTGGGGATATAGAATCTGAACGATTTAATTTACCAGGGTCATTGTAGCTCAGTATAAGTACATGTGTGTGGGTAAGCAAAAGACCAGGGGCTAGATCTTATAACCACAGGTTGTTATGCCATAGATGCATTGGAATAAGTTTTAAGTAAATGAAGCAGACAGGAAGATGAAAAATTGGTCTGCTGGAGGACATCCTTGATAACCACTCTGGATGTTTAAGATGAGTTGCTACCTTTGGGTTTGAGCTCAGATTAAAGCAATTGGTTTGTCAATCATTGCTTTGCTGTATGGAAACAGCTGGTGTTGGACATTTGAATTTGATTATATTTGACTTATATTTAACTTGCTGTAATGTCTAGATCTATTTTTGACAGGGAAACCTAAAAGTAAAAAAATCTGCCTTGAAGATAACTTGAAACACCCAGAGCTATAAGCAACTTCTTTCTTTCATATAAATTAAAATCTTGCTTTTCAATTATTACAGAGTTCTCAAGGTGTAGGAGAGCCAAGTTTCTGTCATTCTTCATTAAAAAATGGGAAAAGAGAAGAAAAATGCACTGGCAGTGAAGTGAACCAACTTCTTTGTGGAGCTCTTCCTAGTGCCAACTATAGTAACCTCGTGCAGGGGCAGTCATATAACAAACGAAATGAAAGATTCTTAATGCCCTGTGTGGAGAAGAAAGCCCTTGAAAATCGACAATACGATCTAGACATCAATCTTTGTTTATTTGTGGTACTTTAAGATTCCTGGAGACACACTATACACGATACTAAGCTTCTGGCACTATTATACCAAATGGACATTATACGATTTCTATTTTATAAACTTAAAAAAATAAAACTATCCCAATACTTTGAACTGAACTAAACAGCTGGATCCTTACTTATGAAACAGTTGTTATATGACTAAATATAACAACCTAGCAGCCCCCAGCTTGCTAAGAACTGGCTTTGAACATTTCAATGATAAATGGCAAAGTCCTCGTGTAAGTATATTCTGATTTGAGTCATATCCAGAGGACTTGGGAACAAGAAAACGGAAAGAGAATACAGTGGTCAAGTTTTATGCTTGTTTGTCTCAATGTTACACATACGGTTACTGCCAGATGCTTGCATTTCATCTCGCCCCCTACCCCCCAAAACCAAAACAAAACCATTTCTTACTCAAAAATGTCAATATCATTTAACAGCAAAGGCAATATAATTACACTATCCAATAAACATTTAACAAGACACAGACATTTTTCACTAAAAGAAGTAGTATACCCCAGAGTATACCTTTGAGCAATTTAGTAGTTAAATTAGTAAAGTTTTTTTTTTTATAACATCTGGTGAACAGTCTCTACTTTCTAAAGTTTTGGAATAAAAAGGTATTGGGCAAGTTGTTGCTATGAATAATTAGCCAATTGTTTACTTTTATGCCAGTCTTATCCCCTCTACCAGCTGAATATATTCCAAATGTGTTTTCTGTATTAAGCAAAACAAAACAACAACTCAGAGCAGCATAAAGCTAATACCATTCCGTTCACTGACTGTTATCCATGCTTTCAGATGTGCGCATTCTTTTGGCATGGTACAGTCTGTCACATTGTAAAGGAAATCATTGTGTATACAATGTCTATACCTTTACTTCTATTGACCATACCATCCAGGGGGGCTGTGCACTGGAAGCAGAGAGGGCAGGAGGAGGGGGAGGATTATCTGCTTTATCTCAATGGGTGGCTGCTTTTAGTTTCCCCTTCTCTTTCCTTGTGCTGGTACAAGCATAGAGAAGTTAATATGAATGATCTTATGAATAGGTTAAAAAAACCTACCCAGGCACTAGAGAGTCACCAGTCATTCTCACACTTATCAATGTCGTAGCCGTAATGTGCAGGATGTCAGTGAGTAGCTACAACAGCCTGCGATATTTACATTGCTTCATATTTTAATCTTCTTGCCAAAGGCCCCTTCGTTTTATTTTTTTTACGGTTTTATGGCTGAGTGATTTACATGCCTGGTTTACCCAGACAATATCGTGCTACATATTGCTTTGAAAGATATGACGTCAATCACTGACATATATCAGCGGGCAAAACTTGGCTCTTTGTTAGAGCAACACCTTGTATTGATTAGATACATTTCTTTTAAGGAACACAAAGTATGTACCTATTCACAATATGCATCCTTATGGAAATCACTTGAATTTTTAAAGATAAAGTGTGGCTTCAGTTTTCAGTTGAGACCTTATAGATTAAGGACCTAATTTAAAGCAGAAAGATGTGGCTAGGTCATCACTGGGAGGCAGACTTCCTTAGTAAAATTGTTATAATCTAGAGTCTGTCATCAACTATGAGATATTAGATATTGTCTTCTTTAATTGTCCTCCTATCTCTAAGTGGAGATGGAGTCTAATTTATTTTTCTATCATCAGTATTGTAGATTTGGAGTTGCAACGAGTATGTAGTGATACGATTCTACAAAAATCCTTTTAATACCTTTATACATGCACTGAATGAGAAAATGATACCTCAGATCCTCGTTTCCACTAGAGATATATTCTAAAAGGAGGACGTGGGGGGTGCAAATGCTCAGCACCCTCAGCTGCAAAACTAAAGGCTAGAAGCTTGAATCCACTCCTAAGCAGCTCGGAAGAAAGGTCTGCCAGTCTACTTCTGAAAAGGAAGCCGCTGGAAATCCTGGGGGTGCTCACTTATACTTTTCCATCTGTGGGTCATCAAGAGTCAGGGTCACTCTGATGGTAACTGCTTTACACTTTGATAGCTTACTGGTCATGGAGCATGAGACCACCCAGGGGGGAACACCTGAGGAAAAATAGGAAAAATTGTAAGGCATTAGTGGGTTTTGATATCTTGATATCACTTGACAAAGTGAGAGTAAGAACTTAATACGGACATATACCTGAAATATTGCAGATTTGGTTTTAGGCTACTACAATAAAGTGGAGGTTGCAATACAGAAAGCCACATGAATGTGTTGCTTTCCCAGTGCACAGAAAAGTTAAGTTTATACTATCAGGCTAAATTGCAAAGTATTGCTGCAAAATTATAGAAACCTTTATTAAATAGACTGTGTTAGTCTGGGTACTTTAGAGAAACAAATCCACCGAAACTCATGTATAAGAGAGAGTTTATATAAGGATTAAGTGCACATCAAGAAAACATCCAAACCCAGTGCTGCCCAAGCCCACAAGTCCAACATTAATCCATTAACCCATAGGTCCAACACCAATCCACAAAGTCCACCTCCATCTCACAAAACAGACGCAATGACGCTGACTGCAGGAGAAAAGCTGAATCAGTGAATGTGTAAACATCTCAGCGTTGGCAGGGGTCGCCACATGGCTGCTCTAGCCTCCAGGGCTGCATCGGGGTAGGTCCATGTGGCTTCTCCTCGGGGATGTCTTGCAGGAAGTGACGCTTGTCAGCTAAAGCAGGGAACTGGCTAAGGCAGCTGTGCCCTGATCAGACCATCACAAAGCAAGAGACCCGAGAACTAGAAAGACAAGGCTCACCGAGCCATTTATCCCTCTGCCCTTCAATTAACCCCACATGTGTTTATCGGCCAGGTTGACACAATAAGCTAACTACCTCATAGACACATCAAAATGTGGAGCCAATGTTTCCCCTATCTAAGTTTATACGATAGGTTCTCAAACTTATTTTGTCTCTATAACTGGTTGAAGGGAGGAAAATTACTCAGTACTTCCCTGGCAATTGAAAACTTTTTCACCGTAGCCAGTATCCAGGGTAAAGTGTAGGTATCTGCTCTTGCTGCCCCTCCTGGACTGCTGCAGCACAGTTCAGGTGGCAGTATCACTCGCTTTGGCAAACACTCTATATGCTTCTCTAGGAAATGTTTCCATCTCTCTAACTCTTATCTAAAGAATTCTGCATTCTTCAGTTTACACCAGGGCCCATTTCGGCATCCTGGAGAGACTAGAATCGTGTCCTTTTTGAATGTTCTTTGAGGTTTGGAAACACAAAGAAGTCTGAAGGAGCAAGATCAGGACTGGAGAGTGGATGGAGTGAAGCTTCCCAACAGAATTCTCACTGGAGGAGCCCTTGCCACCCTGAAGAACAAGCAAGTGGCCTTGATGTGATGGGGCCTTGTTGTGATGGGGCCTTGTTGTGATAAGGGCCTTGTTGTGATGGGGTCTTTGTTGTGATGGGGCCTTGTTGTGATGGGGCCTTGTTGTGATGGGGGCCTTGATGTGATGGGGCCTTGATGTGATGGGGCCTTGTTGTGATGGGGCCTTGTTGTGATGGGGCCTTGTTGTGATGGGGTCTTTGTTGTGATGGGCAACGTTCTTTGAAACAACTTTCTTGACCTTTCCACAGCCATGTGATTTACATTTTTCAAAAACTTCCTAGTAACCCCCCATGATTGACCCAAGTTTCTTTGAGAAAATCTACCCATAATGTCACTTTGGAATTCCAAAATACTGTTGCTACCATGTTCTCAGATGACCTTTCCGACTTGAAATTAACTGGCCTGACAGAGCATTCCAGACGCCACTCTTTAGACTGGACCTTTTCGGAAGTGGCTGGCTAAGGAGTCTAAGGTCTATCACTGAGGGAACTTGTTTGAAGCCATCCCAGAGACATTGTTAAAAATATGTTTTGTGAAGCCAGCGCCGAGCAAGCGGGACACCAGAGAGGACCGGGCGGTTCTGAGAGACCCAGCTGGACTCTGTGCCCACAGCTCCGCCCGCGCCCTGCCGCCGTCTCCAGCACAGTCCAGGAGGGCGAGCTGAGAGCATCTCCTGATGCGGCCACTCCTTGGGGCCAGGAGCGGGGAAGCCGAGTGCTAGAGACCCCGGACTGAGCGCAGCCTCCGCCGCCGTCGCAACCACCATGACCCACTTCAACAAGGGCCTTCCTATGGGCTCTCGGCCGAGGTCAAGAACAAGATTGCGTCCAAGTAGGACCATCAGGCAGAAGAAGATCTTCACAATTGGATAGAAGAGGTGACTGACATGAGCTTTGGCACCAACTTTCAGCTGGGCGTAAAGGACGGCATCATCCTCTGCGAGCGCATCAACAAACTACAGCCAGGTTCCGTGAAGAAAATTAAGGAGTCCTCGCTAAACTGGCCTCAGTTGGAGAATATTGGCAACTTCATCAAAGCCATCCAGGCATGTGGCATGAAGCCCCATGACATCTTTGAAGCAAACGATCTCTTTGAAATCGGAAACATGACGCAGGTTCAGACCACGCTGGTGGCCCTAGCGGGTCTGGCTAAAACAAAGGGGTTCCCTACAACCATCGACATTGGAGTGAAGTATGCAGAGAAGCAAAGGAGACGTTTTGATGAAGGAAAGTTAAAAGCTGGCCAAAGTGTGATTGGCTTGCAGATGGGAACCAACAAATGTGCCAGCCAAGCCGGTATGACAGCCTATGGGACTTGGAGGCATCTCTATGATCCCAAAATGCAAACCGACAAGCCCTTTGACCAGACCACAATTAGTCTGCAGATGGGCACTAACAATGGAGCCAGCCAGGCGGGGATGTTGGCACCAGGCACCAGAAGAGACATCTACGATCAGAAGCTGACCCTACAGCCAGTGGACAACTCGACGATCTCTCTGCAGATGGGCACCAACAGAGTGGCTTCCCAGAATGGGATGAGTGTGTACGGACTGGGGCGGCAAGTGTATGACCCCAAATACTGTGCCGCCCCCACCGAACCCGTCATTCCCAACGGCAGCCAAGGAACAGGAACGAATGGGTCGGAGATCAGTGATAGCGACTATCAGGCCAAGTACCCAGATGAGTATCTCGGGGAGTACCCAGATGACTACCCCCGAGAGTACCAGTACGGCGACCAAGGCATCGATTACGAGAGTCACGCCGCCCGCGGAGGAGCTCAGTATCACTGCAGCGCTCTTGTGCCGTGAGAACCAGGCTAGCCTTGAGTGATTTCACTCTCGTCTTCCTAAAATACTATTCTGATTATACCTAAAAGAAATATTGCCTTACATACATTCCTTTTTCTGCTTCTTCCCTCGGTTGTTGCCCTGTAGTGCTGTAAGAGTTAACGCCTGCAGCAGAACCAGTGACTCGCATATGAAGTAAAAAGGAATACTGTGAAAGGGGAGTGCTCTTGGACAGCCAATTCTTTTATTAAAGATCTATGCATTTTTAGTCTTCTACTTAAAACTGGTATTTTCCAACAATAGGAAAAGTTTCTTTTTTTCCTGTTCTTTTTTTTTTTTTGGACAGTTCAGTATCTGGTTTCCACACGGGAGACTAAACTCGTGCTTAATAGCTAAATGTGGTCTTTGCCAACGAAATCTGAAATTTTTAGAGATTTACATATCAATGTTTCTACTGTATTGTTTGCTAATTTTTAAATAAACGTCGTGATCAGTGTGCACCCGTGACGGCACGTGACTCATTCTCTTCCCTGCGTGCACAAGGTCTTTGCGGGGTGGGGCTTCTAGAGGAGCGTGGGCAGCCTCTTCCTGTTTGTGCCAATGTATCAATACAGGATTGCTCTGTTTCCGACACTGTATTTAGTGCTGCATTTCTCAGCATAAACTCATCCCATTGTATTTTTTATAAACAAATATTTTTTTTGGAACATGGAAAAAAATGTTTTGTTTGAAACAAAGCCATGCGCCTATGAAATGCAAGTGTCTTGGGGGGCTTATCTTTGTATATATGGTACACTGGTTTTACTCTTCTAGAAAACCAGTCTATAACATGTGCTATCCAAACAGGTGCAGACATACAATATCATAAGAATTATTTTTCTGAATTGATTCCCAAGAGTTCCCAAATATCTCTACCTTCAGTACTAAAGAGGAAACTGCTAATCCGTGGCATCATGTTGCAATAGAAATGCATAAGCTATCACCATCAATGAATGAAATATTTGTAAATCCTTTGTTAAATTTTACCCTACATAGTTAATCAATTTTGATCTACTATAAAGTATTAAAAATTGAAGTTATTTGTAACTAATATATAAGGCATTGAGTTTTATATATTTTCCTTTTATTCTTTGTGACTTTGCTGAATTAATTAATCTTCTAGTATTTTAATAATTTTTTGTTGAATTATTTAATCTTTTAGTATTTTAATAAGTTTAATTAGTTTTTTTAGGCATACGATCATTTTGTTTCAAAACAGAGTTTATTTTTTTCCAACCTATTTGCCTTTTCTTCCCTTATCTTAATGCATGGACTAAGACTTCTACTGTAATGCTTAGTAGGCATGATGAAAAATTATATTCTTACTTTGTTCTTGTTCTCAGAAGGAACTGATTCAATTGCATTGGGCTGCTAACTGCAAAGTTCTAAATAGTCAGCCTCTCCAAGGTGGAAAGATGAAGCTTGTTGTTCCCATAAAGAATTACAGTATCAGAAATCCACAAGGTCAGTTCTGCCCTATCCCATAGTGTAGCTCGGAGTCAGAATTGATTTGATGGCAGTGAGTTTGCTTTCGAGTTTGTCCATTTAGTATTCTAGGTATAGGCAGCAGTGTCTTTCATCAAAGATGCTCCCTTATCTACCTTATTTGCTGAAAGTTTGTATTGTAAATTTCATGAAATGATTTTTCTACCTCCATTCACATAATCATGTGATTTTTTTCCTTTTAGGTTTGCTGATATCCTGAATTAACTAATGTTTGAATAGTGAGACAGTTTTGTATTCCTGAGATAAAGGCTATTTGGTCTTGATGCTATTTGGCCTTTAAAAATGTTCCTAGTCAAACAGCAGAATGGGTATAAGCCCAAGCTTGCAGGCCATCCAGCCTTCTGGTCAGGGACCAAGCAGCCTGGTAAAGAGGCGGACCAGTGCCAATGTGCTCCACACCATTTGTTCCAGGCCTAGGTCACTTGAACAGAGGGCCCTTACGACAGGTGGGATCAAATAGATGGGGGAAGGTAGAGGGGATGCTATATGCTGAGTGGTAGCCATGTGAGGTCCTCCGGAGAGGGAGGCAGCCCTGTCAGATGGATGACGCTTACTGATGGGCAGGGTAGCACAGAGGTGGGGAGAGGGAATGGTCAAGCTTTGGGGGGACACAGGTACATGTCTGTAGAGGGGAGGGAGGACTGACCTCCAAGTGAGGGGAGGAGAATGTAAGGGTGCTATTAGGAACATTAGGTGGGCAGGGTCTTTAGTGGTGTGCAGTGGGTCATCTTGGGGTTTCCCAGGAACCCAGAACGGGTGTTGAAGAGCACTGGGACACTGAACTCTGCATCCTTGGATCATGCGGCATGTTCCAGAAGCTGCATCGGTGATTTCCCCCGCTCCCCAGTACGGGAACCCTACTGGGTGAAATGGAAGCTACCGCAGACATGCTTGTAACCTGAGGACTCACGCCAGAAAGCACAGTGTCTGAGGAAGCAGGAGACAGCTGTACTGAGAGTGGTGCACTGTTGGTTGGCGGTCAAACAAACACTTCCTACATCAACATCCTGTGTGCTGTATTAAAAGTTGTATTATTTCGGCAATCCTGTGACAGCTATTTCATTATATTTTGCTTCTGCTTGTGTATATTGAGGTGCACCTCAGATGTGCGCTGCCATTGAGGGTCACCTCTTGAAGTGGTGTTGTTTGTTTCTCTTTTATTCAGTAGCTGAAACTCTGGGTCATTGAACCTATAGGGAACGAAAACATAACAAGGCTTGGGGGGGCGGGGAGGTGCACATTATAGAGATAAGAAAGCAATGACTTCAAGAAGCCCAGGAAGGAAAACTATGTTTTAAGACTGATTATAGAAACAATTATGTTTGACACGACTAAACCATGGAATGATATAACATATGTATTAATTCTCAATTTCTGGCACATTAAAAAAAAAAGCATAGATCCAGAAATGAGTTCTGGGCTCACACTGAATCCTAGCTCCAATTTAAGAACAATTAGTTCTTATATCAGGACCCAGCTCAATACTCACCTTCATGAGATCATCACTGAAGATAAGGGTGCTACAGAAAAGTGTTCCGAAGAAAGTAGATGGTGCCCGGCTATCCATCAGAATAGTGCCTGGGGTTTTGTATTCAAACAAGCAGGCATTTAAGTGAGGAGTCAACCAAGTCCACACAGAAGAAACACACTAACGTGTGTGATCCAAAATGTCAATTACAAAATTTGAATATGGTTAAGAGAAAAGTATCAGAGCTAAAATTTTAAACCCATAATTTGTAGAAGGCTATAGAGGAGAGTGGGAGTCCAAACCTCATCTGCAGAGTATTTGGTCGGATGGAGCTGCTGGCAGATCTGCTCCAGCCAAAAGCAAGAGTCTCAAACAGCCTTACAAACAGGCAGACACCATTGTAATCTTGTTTATGCTGGATCGAGCTCAGTGCTTGGCCAGTTGACTTCCCCATAGACGGCCTGGATTTGTTCTGGGTGCAAGTATCTATTAGATATTCTATGACAGAAATTTCTTCCATGACTTATTGAATGTGGATGGTGTCTTCTCCCTCTCACACATTATTTGTATTTTTGTCTTTATATTAATATCATCTTATTACCACCTTAGTGCGATTTGTTTTTCATTGTCTTCTGTTGGGTTTCCCAGCTGTGAAACACAGGAGGAGTGGAGGTATCATGATAATAACTGATACAAGTTATCAGTACAAGGTAACTGTATAAGGTACAAGGGTTTGGGTATTTGGCGATGGGGAGGGATAGGGGATTTCCATAATGAATAATGAGTGGGGGGGCACTGGAACTGATCCTGATTGCACAACTCATTTAACCACTGGGGGTGGGGAGATGCGCTAAGACAGATGTGGTACTGATTGTACAATTCCCCTTGATCTGATTATGAGTGAATTATTCAGTTGTATGATATGTAAAGTGTGTGTCAATAAAATTGTTGGAAAAAATGTTCTTAGATTCAGTTTAATTTTTGCATTAGTATTCATGAGAGATAAAGACTGTTGTATTAGTGTATAGGCAGTCCCTAGATTATACACAAATTAAGTTTCTCAGTTTATTCTTTAAGTTGAACTTGTGCATAAACCAGGAATGGTTAGTATCTATCATCAGCTAGTCAAATATTTGTCTTGAGCTATAGTGTACCTTTCTATGCATAAAAAGCATTTCAGAAATATTTCCAGATACACAAAACATCTGTAATATAATACAGTAATAATAATGTTTTGATTAATATCATAAAATGGAACTCTTTTGCTGGTGCGAGCTATTCTATATACCTCCAAATTATAATTTTACAGGCTCTATTGGGACAGGAGTTGGGAAATTGGTGTGTTACATGTAAGTCAGATGTCCATAATCCAAGGATTAACTATAAATGTAGGAGGTCTGATTATACTGTCAAGTCTGCTGAACACAGGTCAGTTGCTCAAACTTCCCAGCCAATCCTTGGGGAAAGATGACGGTTTCTTATGCACAAATGTTGTGCAGCCTCAATTGCGATGAGTCAGAATCAATACCGTGGTCGTGGGGCTTTCCATTTAGAAGTATTTCTTTCGATTTTATTTTCTGCAACAGATTAGGTATTATTTGTCTCATTATTCTTTAAGTGTCTTGTAGAATCCATCAAGGCTGTCATTTAAGACTATATTTCTTCCTGAGTGATTTTGTTCATTTGTGTCTTTCAAGATATTTGTCATTTTTCTCTAAAATTTGTTAGCATGAGGTTCTTTATAATATCCTCTAACTATCCTTTTAATGCCTGCCCAAAATATTGAGAAGTCTACTCCTTAATTCTTGATTTCACTATTTGCGTCTGATCTCTTTTTCCTGACCAGTGTGGCTACAGGTTTATCAGTTTTATTGATCTCAAATAATCAGCATTTGCTTTCATCAATTTTCTTTGAGGTATCACTGGTTTCTGGTTTTTGAGTATGATTTCTTTCTTTCTTCCTGAGTGCCGTCAGCTGATGAGAAGTATCGGGGAGAACGATGACACAGAGGAGAGCGAGGTCCCTCGACTAGCTGCCGTGTCTGTGACATAGCTGTCTCTCTCCTGTCCTTTCCCCCTCTGGTGAAAAAGAGTACAAACTCTATGGCACCACCCAGGGGCAGGTTTTTCTCAGCCTTGTCCACTTATTTGAAAAGAGTCCCTTCATTAAACTCTCCCTACCCAGTGGCTGTGCTTTTCCCGCTGCGCCCCATCTGCTGATTTGAACAGATTGTTAGCATTTATTTTTGAAGTTTTAACACATATTTATGGTTTTAAAAAAGGTTTGTAGGAACGTGTGAAAATAGTCTCCTAGCAAGAATCTCTTACCGGAGTTACGCCGGCTTAATTAAGTCAACCCAAAATGATTGGCCTTGAAAGCCAATGATTTCGTGTTTCAGGGATCTTATAAAATGGTAATTTAATGAAATTCCCCTTTGATCTACACTGATAATTTAAGACATGTATCACTTGCTCCCCTTAACGACCACCCTGTGTCCATCAGCTGTCTTTCCTTTGGCTGTAGAATACTAATTGACTATTTAATCGACAATCTCAGCAAATATAGCATTTATAATAGTCAGGGAAACACCAGAGGGTCATTACAGTCTTCCTTATGCCAACAGCTGGCCTAATCACAGGAGACACACACACCTTAAGTCTGGTACTTAACTTTAAGGAGCACACCGTGAAGTGGAGACTACTGGCCCGGGATAGAACAACAGCACAAAGCAGTCTGCGATGAGGGCTAGCATAGAAGTCAAAAAATCAATGTCTCAAGGACACTGCGGGGCTTCACAGAGGAAGTGCTCTTGTCACATGTGGTTGGGAGGGCAAGGCCCCCAAAGATGTTAACATCCTGATCCTTGGATCTGTGACTAGATAATGTTACATGGCAAAGGAGAATTAAATTGCAGATGAAGTGGAAGCGGTTAACTGGCAAATCTTGAGCTGAAACGGGAATCTTGCATTGCGTGGGTGGGCTCCCCGTAAGCTCCTGGATCCTCAGGAGCCAAAGGAGGGACATGCGTCATTTCTAGACCCAGAAAGAGGCCAAGTGTTTTATTGTCAATAAGTTGAAATCCACTCACGACGGTGGGTTTTTATCTAAACTACTCATTTTATTGCTTTCCATCTGAATTGTCTTGCTCAAGTTTCCCCATGTGAGAGGTATGCCCACGAGCCATGGGTAGCACATGTGGTCAGTCACACACAGAGGCTGGTCAGCCCCCTCTTTGGTCAGATAGCGTGTGTTTATACAAGGGAACATGCAACTTCCTGTTCCAGAGAGAAAGTACCTCAAAAAGGATTGTAAAACAGGCTCCCAAGACTCCTCGAAGAGCAAACAGCTTTCAGAAGACAGCGCTTTAATGGTCTAGGGGTAACCAAGTCAAAAACAAAAGGATTGAATATCTCTTTAAACATATACGAGCTTAAAAAGAAAGACGGGCATCGACTGGACAAAGTTTCTTCTAGATTTTACAGAACTGAAAATGCCTGAGCCTTTTTTATGCCCATGCCCATCCACAACTGTATAACGTTAATAGACCTTTGTCGATACCTTTGGGGATGACCTGAGGAGAAAAAAAAAGGAGATGGTGCAAATTTAAACAGCATGGCCTCTTTGTAGCTTGTTTTCCATTATCCTTTGCCTGATGGAAACACCCGTCTCTTCTCTGAGCCTTTCTCCTTCTGTGGCTGGGAGACGAGGGCAGGAAAGAGGGGGGGGATAGCCTGGTTGTTGTAAGTACTCACTCATGCTGCTATGTAAACAGAACCATTTGTTGTGCATTTTGAATTGCTAACATTCGAGAGAATAATGGAGGATGGATCTTCAAATAAACCCTGAATTTTATTGCAGTGAATTAGCATGTTCAGTTACCAGAAAGTAAACAAGGCTTAGTGCAAAATTGATTCAGTGGATAACCTAATTTTTCTATTGCTTAATGAAGTGATGGTAATAAACCCAGAACAAATAGCTTTATGCTTTGTAAATGTAGGGAAAAATACTTCTGTATTTGATCACTATGTGGTCACTGACAAGATTGGCACCTGCTCGAGATGCAGATCTGAGTTTGCAGGAACTACTCTGTAATTTTGGGTGTTGAACCAAAAAATGACTATCTTGGTTTGAGACGAGAAAGGGGAAAATGTCGCTATAGGTATATGTATAGGCAATTCTGATGAAACCCCAACATCTGTTATGGACCAACTCTTTCTCAGGCCCTACAGACCTGGCATTTGAGACTGAGGAGTTGTCTCGAACTCCGGGGACTTTAGGGAAGGCAGGATAGGGCTGCCTTCATTTCCGTTCCCTCAGAGACAGATATTAGACAAGGATTTGAAGCTGTTTGTTTACTTAGCAAGCGCACTGGAAGTAGTTAGGACCGAAAGCAGTAAGACAAGGAAAAGAAAGGTGACTCAAGGTGTGCCGTAGAGCCAGCTATGGAGGGACGAAGTCGGAGCTCAAGTCTACTGGGAACAGAGAGAACGCAACTAGGCACGAATCCATCCAAGGGTGAGGCAGTATTAATCTTCCAGCTCCTGTCCTTCATTGATTCGAGGCCGCTCTTGGGAGCATAACCTCTCCAGCTACACTACTTTTTGCTATTTTCCCACGAAGATCAGAAGAAAGTCTACATGACACATTTATATACCTTTGCAATGGGGTGCCCTTGAAGGTAAGTCTCCGAAGGCTGATCATTGGTAGCGTATGAGGAAACTTCCAAAAGGCACCCTCCCCCCAAAATGGAATTCGAAGGTAATGAAATTTTCCTACACCCCTTGCATAGAGTGAGGCGACAGCAGCATGCGCTAACGTGATTGAGAGTAAAGAACGACCTGGGGGCTGAGCAGTTGGTGAGAGGAGGAAGAGAAGCCAGCATAGTAGCAAAAGAGAAATCTGCAGTGGGATCAGGGGCTGCTCCAGCTGTTGACAGCTAAGGAGTGAGGCAGTGGAGTTAAGTGGGTAATTTCAGAGGCTGCCGAGAGTCTAGACTGGTCAACGAGAGATTCATAGGCTGTGATGTGTTCAGAAATGGCCTGCCATTCAAACGGAACGTTGGTCAATGATGCACTAGATATATTAAAGGACTGTAGATAATCTGTGTCCAATTTGAGCAGTGACGCTTTATGAAGAAAGATTTAGGTGTGGCAGAACCCCTAATTGACCCCACCCACACATATTTGTACTTATTTCTTTATGTGAGAGGGTACCCCCCCAAAAAATGGATTAAAGCTTTACTGGGCGGAGCTTTCATAGTACGCATTTTTCCTGCCAGGTGAGTATCAAACAACTCACTCTAAGCTAGTGCACCCAGTGGCCTTGCCTGGGAAGGTTCTCTCTGCTCACAATAGATTTTTCGTGAAAGCAGTTTCACACAAACCTCATTTTTTGTGATGGCTGGTTTAAGAGAATAGCTGTGGCTGAGAAATTTTGTTTCCTACTTGGGGAAAATGCCACAGAAACTGTTGTGATGGTGAACACAGCTTTCAAGGACAGCACTATGGGGGAAAACTCAAGCGTATGAATGGTTTTCTCATTTCAAAAAAAGTGAAATATTGATTGATGACAAATCTTGTTCTGGACATCTGTCAACTTCCTGAATGGATGAAACTGTCAACTCATCAACCCGTAGACATTTGGAGTTTGTTCCACCAGGTCAGACTATTAATCAAGCTTTTTATTTAGAGCAGTGGTCCTCAACCTGTGGTCGTGACCCCTTTGGATGTCAACACTGCTCCTCCATCCATTCTACAGGCGGGTCTGCTCATATGCAGGCGTGAAGACTGTTATCCATACTATACCAGGTTTCAAGACAAAATTTCATTTAATTTATTTCATGTAATTATAAATAAATATTTCACAATATATAATTACATATTGTTTTGTGATTAATCACTATGCTTTAATTATGTTCAATTTGTAATCATGAAAATACATCATGCATATCAGATATTTACATTATGATTCATAACAGTAGAAAATGGGGTCACCACAACATGAGGAACCGTATTTAAGGGTCGCGACATTAGAAAAGTTGAGAACCACTGATTTAGAAGTTCTGAAAAGATTGCATAACAGAGTGAAACAAAATAGACCTGATTTATGGAAGACAGGGGACTGGTTTTGCCACCATGACAATGCATCTGCTCACACAGCCATCTTAGTGTGTGGCATCTCAGTTTGTGGCATAAAACAGCACGCCTCTCTTGCCCCTCCCACCTTACTCACCTGACCTCTCTCCATGCAACTTCTTTTTGTTTCCACGAATGAAGAGGGACATGAAAGGATAGCAATTTGATGACATAGAAGAAGTGAAGAAAAAAAATGAGGGTAGTTTTCAGCCATCTACACAGAAGAGTTTGAAAAATGTTTCCAGGCATGGAATCATAGATTTGCCAAATGTATTAAGACAGTACTTTGAAGGTGATAAGGTTGTTTTGTAAAAAAACTTAAATACATAGCTTTGAAAAAAAAGTTCATGTGTTTTGGGATACTCCTTCGTACTTCTTCTGGCTGCTTCTCTTCCTGCTTCTTTCTATCTACAAAAACTTCTGTGGAGATTGGCTGCCTGTATACCGAACTCCTTGTCAATGTCAAGGTGTTAACCTCTCAGTGGTGCCACAGAGTGACCCATCCCCTCCTAGTAGATCACAGACACTTCATTTGCATAATAGCTAACCGAGCAGTGTGGAAAACTGACCAATAACTGCATTGGAATCTAATGCACCTTATTTACATAAATCCATTGAGTCATTTTGTGGGTGTTATGAAGATTGTGGCTAGGAGAACCATAGCAAGTAATTCATTGCATTGCACTTATCCAATACATCATTATGAATTTTTTATACAGTCTATGGGTTCATTTATACATTTTTTGTTGATTTTTTTATATGCATGTGTTTAATATTTAGGAGGTCCTAGTAAACTAGCTTTCTTTGCTACTGTTTGTGTGTTTTCATTTATGTGTAATAGAGCATGTGTTGTGCCATTTTATTTTTTTACTGGATGGTTTTTACAGTTTTACATTTTGCATTTAGGCCTTTGATATACTGAGTTAGGCTTTTAATACAGTGTGAAATATGGGTACTGTTTTATTTATCTGCAAATGGAGATCCAGTTTTCCTGGCACAGTTTGTTAAAAAAAAAGACTCTCTGTCCCATTTAATGAGTTTCAGCATCTTGTCAAAGATCAGCTGTCCAAGAATGAATGCATTTATCAATTCTATTTCTCTTGCTCTATGACCACTACCAGGCTTTTTTGTCTTCCATGACTGGATAGTAGGTTTTAAGATCTGGAAGTATGGGGATCGCTACTTTCTTCTTTAGTGCTACTTTGTTTATCCTGAGCCCCCGTCCTTTCTACATAAAGTTGATAATAGTTTTTCCATGACATTAAAGAATGACATTGTCATCTGTATCAGAATTGTATTATATGTGTAGATCTTTGGATGATTTTTCACAATGTGAAAGCTTCCCATCTTTGAACACGGTACATTCTTCCATTTATGCAAATCTCTTTTGGTTTCTTGTAGTGTTTTTCATCTTTTGGGTAGCTATTGTAAATAGTACTGGTTTATTTTTTTCCGATTTTCTTTTTAGAGTTCTTGTTAATGCAAAGGAATCTGACTGGCTTGTGTATGCTAATTTTGTACTCCAATACTTGGCTGAACCTTTCAATTAGTCCATTAACTTTTTTACTGATTTTCTTGGATCTTCTATGTATAGGGTTATGTTTATTGTCAAATAAAATAAGACAGTTTTACTTCTTTGATAATTTGGGTACCTTTCATTTCCCTTTATTGCCTTATTGCCCTGGCTAAGGTTTCCAGTACAATCCTGACTAGGAGTGGCTGTAAAGGGTATCCTTGTCTGGCTCACATTTGCAAAGTCAATTCTTTAAATTTATCTCAGTTGAGATTAATGATGGCCACTGTTTTTGCATATTTGCTCTTATGTTGAGGAATTAATCTTAGATTTTTATTCCATTTAATTCTTAAAATGAGGAATGATATTGGATTTTCTCAAATGCTTTTCTGCATTGATTAATGTAATGTTTTTTTTTTAATTTTGTAGTTTTAAGTGGTGGATTATGCTGTTTTTTAATGCTGAACCATCCTTGCATATCTAGTATGAATTGCACTTGGTCATGATGTATTTAAAATATATATATATTGTTGGACCTATTGATGTGATATGGGCCAGGGTTCTCAATAGTTTGGCATATGTGATCTGTTTTAGGCAGGGTTCTGTAGAGTAACAAAATCAGCACACTTATGATTATATAGAGAGAGCATGAAGGAATATAACAGCTAATTAGTCCACACAGCAGTACAGAAGGCTCAGTTCAATTCACTTCCATGGAATAGTTAATATACTGAAAGTTTTTCAACTCATGTGAGCTGCTGGGTCCAAGGTCAAGGAAGCAGACAGTTGAGTCTTCCCTAGGGCAATGCAGACAGTCCACCCACAGGCAGCAAGCAGCAGGGCAAGTCACCAACAGTCAGCAGATCAGGAGCTTAGCAAAGCAGGCCCGGATGGGATATCGAACTCAAGCAATGCAAGACAACAGGATCTGCCAGCCTCAAGCTCAAGCGATGTATACACCAGCAGCGCGGCGAAGCAGGTTTTGAAGGAACCTCAAGCTCTAGTGACACAATCCATGGCTTGGCTGTCCCACAGGTAGTGTAGCTCATAATTTGAGGAGACAACTAGCTAAAGAAGCCACACACTGATCTGATCAACAGAGATCAAGGGAGAGAGGGGCGGACCTTACCTATCTATGTATCACTTTGCTCTCCAATCAAACTGCAACCTTATTAAGCCCACGTGTTCCTATTGGCCAGGTTGGCGCAGTGACAGGATCTAGTTCTCTGGCAGTATCTAACATAATTAACTTTGTGAGTAGCTAGCAGTTGTAGTGACTAGTAGTTCTCTTGATTATGTCACAGCCTTGATGCAATTGGAAGAACGATTCTTCAGCAGTGTGGCTTGATCCTTTTAAAGCTTATTTTGGGCAGTAATTTTGCAACCCATATGTAATTCATTAGTATGGAAATGCTTTGCTATCGATGCCAAAATAATATATGGTTTTAAACATTTTCTGGGAACCGAAATATTAATTCTTACACTTGGCATATTTTTTTCTTCAACCTTTAGACATGTTTTCAGGTAAAATAAATCTAAATTTAAACCAATACATCCAGGTTTTAGCCTGAAAAAATACAATATATACACATGTTTTTCCATGTTTCCAGCATATTTGGTCAGTTTTAAGATGCACCCAGGGCCTACAACTTAAAATTTGGAGGCACTTCATTTATAAATCTGTCTGATTATTAAAAATATATTGAATATCTATTTTGGACAAATATATTGTTTAAAAATAAGGTTTTCATGCATTTGCAAAATGTATACCTCGTAATTGGTGACTGTTCCAGAAAGTTTATGTTGCATTTTCTATATGCATTAATTAAAGGGGATAAGGGTTTCAACATTTCTTCTCAAGTGTCTACCTATAATATGGCATAAAGTGAAATCCTAAGATTAAACTTTTGGTTTGATACAAAGTTTAATCTCTATAAAATATTTTAAAAGAATCAAATAATAAATTTGAAGTAGGAAATAGGAAAAAAGTGTATAATATTCTCCATCAACAAATCTGTCTTTGCAATATCCCAAGGAGCCAGCCAGTTCCAGATGCTCTATAAACCTGCTTTACGGGAGAATCTAATGGGTTGGATTTGCAGTTAGTTAAATGAAAATTTTTTTTAACTGATGTAGTTTTCACAGGCTGACGCCCTTCACTGCTTGAGCTAAACCATCCTGGTTTTTGAATGCTTGGGTACATCTCACCATCAGTCTTGTGTCAAATGAGCCTAAATTTGGAAATGAAAGCACCCATCAGATCTTTGGTTTGGGTGGTGTCATAAACAAATCTGAGTTTTGTTCTGATGGTGCACTATGATCTCTTCCAAACCTTTGATGTATTTATATCCGAGTTCAAGGATTATATGAGTAAGCCATGAGTATTTACTTTCTCATTCCATCACAAACTGGGTGCTGAGACAGAGCCTCTGCCCAACTACCATGTACATAGAGCACTGGGATCTTTGGATAAAAGCTTTTGTCTTTGTGTGAATAATCCTACCCCAGAGCCCCAAGAGGATACGGGGATATGCCAATAGGTTACACTATGAAGGTCAAGTTCCCAAAATATACCAAGATTGTCAAACTGTGGGGCTCATTAAAAAGTGAGGATTAGAGCACACCAATAGCATTGACTAAAGATAAAAATATCTAATAGAAATGTATTCCAAAAAAAAGTTAGCTTTGTTGGGGATAAAACCTGCTTACAGAGCTGACCCTTCTCCTGAGTGATCTCTTTACAGGTCAGGGACAGAGCTGGCGCTGTGTGCTCCTGAGGCCAGCTCCTTTAGAGTTGAGCGTGCAGCTGCACCTCTGTGAAAGCGTTTGAGCTAGCCTCGGGTAGCTAGAAGTGTAATCTATTTTACAACCGTGTTCTCCCCTACTTAGTCTGCTTAAGCTTTAGAGGGGAAAATGTCTGTATATTCACCTGACCTTTTACTTTGGATTAATAATATAATTTTCCACTTAGAGACACTTTTCTCCCCTGCATCCAGGTTTCCATTCCCAAGTACCAATATGCCCGGTAGGGGCAGTCTATTTACATGACCCTAGAAACCTGAAGACATGGGAGCGTCTGTATGGAGTGGATGAGGGCTACAATGGTGCTATCAAATTTAATTTTTAATTTTAAGGGACTGATTTCTATAAACTGAGATATGTCAGCCTACAAACAGGGGACTTGACTATCTCAAGGTTTCCTGGGGATTACTTTAATTTTTCATGCTAATAGACAGTGTTGTCATTTATAAACAATTATGCAGCAGAGAAGCATTTGGCATGATTGGCAACAACTCAACCTCCCTGGTATTTCGGTGCAGACAGTACATTCATCTGACCACAGTCACCCACTAATTTTCCTCTTTCTTTTTGCTTCCCATTCCTACCCCCTGCCTTCTTCCTTTCCCCCCTCTTTTCCTCTCTCCTTTCCTGTCTCACAACACACGTATGTGCGCAATCTAAGTTGTTTCCCAAGAAACTTCTTAAAACCAAAGTATCGAACCCACTGCCACTGAGTCAATTTCATCTCATTGTGACCCTAAAGACAGAGTAGAACTTTTTTTTTGAGATTATAACTTGTTGTTGTTACGAGCCACTGAATTGGTTCTGACTCTTAGCAACCCTCTTTACCACACGACCAATCAGTACCGTTTTCAAAATTGTTCTTATATTTGAGCTTCTTGTTGCAAGCACTGTGTCAATTTATCTTGTTGAGGGTCTTCGTTGCCCTGCTACTTTCCCAAGCATAATGTCCTTCTCCAGGGACTGATCTTTCCTGATAACATGTCCAAAGTACAGGAAGGAGATGAAGTCTTGCCAACCTCCCTTGTAAGGAGCATTCTGGCTGCACTTCTTCCAGGATAGGTTTGTTTGTTCTTTTGGCAGCCTGGATACTTTCAATATTCTTTGCCAGCACTGTCATTTCATCTTTGGTCTTCATTATTCTATGTGCAACTTTCACATGTATTCAAGGTGACTGAAAACACTCTGGCTTGGGTTGTGTGCACCTTACTTCTCAAAGGATCATCCTTGCTTTTCAACGTTTTAAAGAGTTGTTCTACAGCAGATTTACCCAGTATAATGTGTTATTTGATCTCCTGATTGATGCTTCCAGGAGGACTGATTGTAGATTCAAGTAACATGAAATCATTGACAACTTCTATCTTTGTTCCATTTATCATGATGGTGTATCTTGTTCTCGTCATGAGGATGTTGGTTTTCTTCACATTGAATTATATCCATACTGAAGGCTGCAAACCTTGAGCTTCATCATTAAGTGTGTCAAGTCCTTCTTACTTTCACCAAGCAAGGTTGTTTCATTTGTAGATCACAAGTTATTAATAAGGCCCTCCTCCAATCCTGGGGCCACATTCTTTTTTATATAAGTCAGCTTCTATGATGATCTAGTCAGCATACAGATTGAATAAGTATGGTGAGAGGACACAGCACTAATGCACATCTTTCTTGATTCTAAACCACGTGGTATTCCTGTGTTCTATTCTTACAACTCTCTCTCCATCCATATACAGGTTCAGCAGGAGCACAATGAAATGTTCTGGAATACCTATTCTCAAGGCTGTCCCTAGTTTGTTATGATCCACACAGTCAAATCCACACAGTTGGCCTAGTCAGTAAAGCACAAGTAAACATCTCTCTGGTGTTCTCTGCTTTCAGTCAAGCTCCATCTGACATTAGCAATAATATCCTTTGCTCCATGCCCTTTTCTGAATCTGGATTGAATCTCTGGCAACTAGCTCCCTGTCAATGTACGTCTGCAAGTGTCGTTGGATGCTCTTCAGCAAAATTGTACTTGCCTGTGACATCAATGAAATTGGTCTCTCTACTGTACATTATCTTGGGTCACCCTTCTTTGGAATGAGTGTAAATATAGAGCTCTTCCAAGCAGTTGGCCAGGTAGTTACCTTCCAAATTTCTTGACATAGATGAGCATGCCCAGTGCTTCATTAGCTTGTTGAATCATTTCAATTGGTAGCCCATCCACTCCTGTAAGTAGACTCATCGTTCTGCCAAGATGCAGCTGGTGAATTCAAACTGCTGACCCTGGCCTTAGCAGCTCATGGGTGAATTATGACTCACCATGTCACCAGGTCACTTATTAGAAACTTCTAAAAAAGACATCCACTGTTATCACATTGATTCCAACTTACAGCGACCAAATCTAAGATTTTTGAGGCTGCAAATCTTAATGAGGGCAGATAGCCTCATCTTTCTCCCTCCAGCGTGGCTGGTGGGTTTGACTGCTACCTTTGGGTTTAGTGGTCCGGCAGGGATGCCATAAATGGTCGCAACCATTCTCAGCTCCGACCACAAGGCAAGGCTGGTGAAAGTCCCAAGAGATGCACATGCTAGGTCTGTAAGCACTTGGGACACTTCTACTCTTGAGGAGACAGGAGCGAGGCCTTCACACTATGATTTCTCTCTTTATTTCTTTACTTTTCGTTGAAAAGAGGAGGTCACTCCCACTTCACAGCCTCTAGACATCATGGCCAGTGGCAGCTGTGACATTGCTTGTTTCTCTTCTCGTTGTCTTGCTTCCCTTTCCTGAATCTCTCTGCCTCCCTCAACCTTTTCCTATGTGCTTTGAAACAGCTGTTGGCCTTGGGGCTGAGATAATTATTTATTTTGTTTTCTTTTAAAGAGCCACAATACCCACAGGGACATTCATTCATCTCTCTGCTTAACTGTTGCCTAGTTTAAAGGTGACTTTTATGAAATAACTTCATGTTTCAACGAGTAATTTAGGATCATGGGCTCTGGGATTTCTCCAGTAGGTCTGGATTCTTTAATGCGAAGTTCTTTCCATCTGTTTCTTCTACCAGGATCCACCTCTTGGATCCCTGATCAGAAGTTTTGGTAGAGGTAGCCAATCACCACCTAGGTATGATCTCAAGGTAGAAAAAGGCAATGGTTTACGTAGACAATCACTTTTGCAGTTGGTTCAGCTCCTTTGATTCCTGAATGCTCTTCTTTCTCTTTTATTTCAATTGAATAATGACCAGTGATTGTCATATTGGTTTTCATTCATCTGGAATCAAAGATAGCTACTTGGAAGCTTTGAATACCTCAGATCCTACTGAGAGTTAGAATATAAATTTTAAAGCGACATTATGCTAACTGACTGGAAAATCCTATTAGGTCGCAGCTGGAAGCACCTAAACCCAAGCACCATACCTGTGGGGTGATTTGTTACGTCCCATCAGTATCAGCATCTGTGAGCATCCCTGCCCATTGTCTTCTGTGGCCCTTGCTATGGACTGCTGCTATTAGAGAAGGCGTGACACGGAGACAGTGTTGCAGGTAAGGAGTGCCCACTACCTGGGCAGCAGGTAATGACAACAGAAATAAATCGAACTTAAGGGAAAATAGGAAGAGCAAGAGGGGAGTGAAAGAGGGGCGACTGGCTGAGGGGCCCAGGCCCTTTCTGATCTAGCCCTGCTGAAAGCCAGCACCCGGTGTGCAGGAATGCTCAGGGACTGTGGAATCTGTCTCACTTCCCACTTTGATGGGGACTCCATCCTTCTGGCCATGAGACTGGTGCCTCCTCTGTTTTTGATTTTTCAGGGGGAAGCAATTGGGACTCACTTTCAGGCCTTTCACGAAAACGGCTCCAAGCAGATGTCTAAACAGAAATTAAGTGGCTTGTTTGCATAAATATAAAAACAGATTCTCACATTTTCTTTTATTTGTAAAATATTTGCTCTGTTTAATTTTGATGTTTCATCCTAGGCCTGGCGGTCATTTCGACTGTGGATTCTGTCGCTGAGAGTGGCAGTCACCCTGCCTGTCTTGGTGTCTCCCACAAGGAGAATGGGACAAGGTCAGCCCTGGGGTGCCTCCCTTAGGTTAACCTCAGTGCACACGTCAGCTTTCTGAGATATTGCTCCCCCACTAGGTCCAAACATTTCTGGTTGACCTTTTATTCAGATTCACTTCTGACCCAAATCAAACAAACCACACAATGTCTGCTTAGATGCTGCCCATGTTTTTCAGACCAGCATGCCTGGGGACACCATCAAAAATTAAATACATTCATGTGTTTTTTATCCTTTCTATGTTTAATCCAGCTATTGAAAAATTGCCCATTCCTTCATAGTTTCCAGCTATCGATGTCAAGCATAGCCAGTGTAGAATTCTAATATCCCTCTTTCTGTTCCCTCTTTCACAAAGTTAGCACAGTTGTCTGTCCCCAGTGTCTTAGTACTACTTCCCGCTCAGCACCGTGTCTTGGATGTTACTAGAAGTGGTAAATTTAAGATTCCCAGGCAGTTCTATTAAGCAGCCATGTAAAAAGTCCCCAGGTAAAGATTTCAGTAGCAGGAACACGAATGAGGTAGTGAGCCCACTGCAGTACCCTAATGGGTCTCGTCCTCCGTGTGTCTTCCAGAGTAAGAGGACTCCAGGAGTCATTTCTAGTGTTTTATTGCTGGGTTGGTGCTCAGCTTAGTACTGGGAAGTTAACGCAATAGAGGTGTGATACTATGGTAAGAATTTTTCAATGAATTCAGTAACTAGTTTCCAAGATGGTCTAAAAGATGAGGAGTCTGGAATCAATTGTTAAAGTTTACTATACTTCCCTTACTCTGCTCATTTTTTTTGATGAATAATTTCACAATAATTATTGACATATGAATCTGGGCCTTGGGTCACGTCTGCTCCAAGGCCAGCGCCCAACTGAATCGAGAGTATCCCATTGGAGAAAGCACTGGATTTTTTTTTTTCTGAGTCTCAGGCATGGCAATTATAAAACCAAGAATGCTCTAGCCCTAATCCTATATCATCCAACAAGCTGGTATCCTGTATAGCAAAAAATAAAAAACCATCCTCACCTGTGTAGTAACTATTTCACCATGAAACTGGAGCACTTACAATATTAACCCTTCCCTGGAAAAAGTCCAAAGAATGGAAACACGTAGTGAGGGCTGTCCCATTCTGCCCAAATAATGAAAACACGTCTTTTCTCCTTTTGCCTCATTAAATGCCTGTTCTCTTTCGACTAGCTCTTCTGCACACCCGGAAAGGGGCTTTTCTTGGTGTGTGTCCTCTTTTGTTTAACCACCAGGAAATTGAAGTGCTTCGGGCCTTTTCACTCCTGCATAAAGCCTTGGCTGCTGTTGCTTTCCAAAATTTGGAAAAGTCAAGGTATCCTGGGAGCTGCCAGGCACACCGGGGCGGGAACTGGCGAAGGCCCAGTGCCACATTCCTTCTCGCCCCTTCTTTCCAGCGCCTTGCAAAGCCCGTCACCAACCTCCTCCGATTCAAAAGTTCGGCGAGACTTTAATTCGTTGCCCGCTTTCCCTTGGCCTCTCAGAGTCGAGTTCCAAAATTATCCACTAACACGGATTCAAATTATCAATCAACTGTAGGCCAATTGGCAAGGGATGCAGTTAGAAATTGTGCTTTCCCAGTAGGGGCACTGGACAGGGTGATTTGTGCAGACCTCAGTCTTACACTGATTGGCTGTTAGGTGAAGGGCCGAGTCCCACTTCCTCCTCTTGATTTAATGGAACAGGTCAAAGGGCACTGCGAAAAGTACACAACACTTCCACTTGGAAATAGATCTTGGAAGACATTGAAAGGAGAAGGAAGAATGTGGAAATGCAATGGGACAGGGTTCTTTGATCCTAAACCCAGTCAGAATTTTAATGAGCTGTATAAGGAAGACCAGAATGAGGACCGCCCCCCCCCCCCCCCCCGTTAGAGTTAGACGTGCCAAGGAGAAAGGAAGTTCCTAGAAATTATTGGCACCACTAGAAAGGTGTGACGGGTGCAGAATGTACTGGGTGACACTGTATGAGGGCAGGCAGTACAGTGAACGACTCGATATGGTCTTTTAGGTCTAGTCTTTTGTAAGTGACCACATGACTGGGTAAATAAAACAAACACCAAACTCACTGCTATTGAGTTGATTGTCACTCACATTGATCCTACAGAACTGAGTGGAATGACACTCTGGGATTCGAAGGCTGTGGATTTGTATGAGAACAATCTTTACAATGTAACAACACTCCCTGAGTTTACTATTTCCCATTGTTCTTCTGTTCCATCTTCTCCTGTCTTCTAATTTTCATCCCTGAACACATTCGGCGCTTTTGATCTCCTAGTGTTGAAAGTTCTAATGAGAGCCAACCTCCCTTAAGCCATTGTTTGCTTTATAAGCCTATCTGTTGTTTGGCTGAAAGTTAATGCACAGGAATGAGTTCATTTCCAGGCTTGAAGGGTGTCTAAGGGCCATATTCTTGGGGCTTCCGGGGTTCTCATTATTTTTTTTAAAGAAGAACCTCAATAACCTGTATATGGGCTATCCGTAATCCTCCAAAACTCTTAAAAATTGCTGTATAGAAATAGAAATAACTTTTTAAAAATAACAACCAAAAAAACAACAGCCCGACTAAAAATGGGTAAGGAATTTTAGTAGATATCTCACTAAAGAAGAAACAAATGGCCAGCCAACGCTTGAAAATATGTCCAACATCCTTAGTCACTAGGGATATAGAAATCAAAACCACAATGAGCTATTCTTCACCTCTGCTAAGAGAGCTAAAAAGAAACAAGCAAGTAAACAAAAAGCTAGAAAAATATTGGTGAGGTGGTGAAGAAATTGTAAAATTTTTATGTGGGGATTTTAAACTAGATCAACCATTCATCAAAAACATGGGACTCCCCTTTGAAACAACAATTGCACATTTAAGTTTATGCCCAGGGTATTTGGAAGCAGTGGCACAGATAGACATGCCTACCAATGTCCATTCTACCACTGTTTTCAATCGCCAAGGTGGAAACAACCTAAATGCCCATCAACATGCGAATAGATAAGTAAAATGTGATACATATTAAGGGGATTCAAGCAATTCATGTGAAAAATGGGATGATAAGATAATTGAATGTCCATAAACTTTTTGATGTACTCACGTAGAATGTCATTGAGATGAGCTGATACCAAGGGATCAAGTCGAAAGAAAATGTTTTGAAAATGACGATGGCAGCATATGTACAAATGCGCTAGGCACAATGTAGGGATGTATGGATTGTGATAAGACTTGTAAGAGCCCCCAATAAAATGATTTTTTTTAAGTATCACTAAGATGAAAATAGATGAAATGCAGATGAATGCTATAATATGGATGCACCTTGAAAACATTTTGCTCAGGGAGCTGAACTCATCACAAAAGGTACTAATGTGTGACCTCACTCATGGAATATGTAGAATACACCGAGGAGGTACTCAGTTTATTTGTGATTACCAGGAAGCAGGTTTATTAACCGGTGAGACTTGGTTTATTGTAACAGAAAACTTCACAGTGGATGTTAGTGATGTTTATATAATGTGATTACTGTTATTGAGGCCACTAAATTGCTCACCAAAAATCTTTAATTTGGTAAATGTTTGTTATACATATGTTTATTATTACATATATTAAAAATTTTAGTAGGGTTAAAAGGGATATATATTATCATAGGCTGGGTGTTGTTTTTTTTTAGATATGAAACCACTGCTTTGGCAACAAAAGAAAAAATCATCAAAGTTAAAAAAATTTGTGCTTCAAAGAACACTATCAAGTAATGAAAAGATAGCCCATGGACTTCTGGCAAGACTAGGCGAACAGACTACGCAGACCGTCTCCCATGAAGACACAAGAAAGCAAAGGAAACAGACAGAAATAATATTCCTGGAGCTCTGAGTTACTGAAGAAAGGATGAAATCGATAAAATATTAGGAGATGAACCTGAATAAAAACAGAAAACTGGGAGATATACAGTATTCTTATCAGGACAGCAATCTGCAAACTACAAAAGACTACCACAAGAAACTGAAAAATACTTACATAAATGGAAGCATATACCATTTTCATGCTTAAAAAGACCATTATGACAAAGTTAATACTACTCAAATACAATCAATCTGCAGATACGATGCAATCATAATCCAGGTGCTATCATTCTTTAAAGAGATGGAACAATAAATCACTGATCTTTTGTGCAAAGACAGAAGATCCTGGATAAGCAAAGCAGTCATAAAGAAGGAGGAAGAGGAGACCGCATGAATTTCGAAGCCTCATATTTCTTGATCTCCAAATGTACTACATAGCCATGGTAGCTAAAACAGTGTTGCAGTGTATACAATTGAGAACCTGGCTGCTAATTTATCCATCTACAGTTATCTGATCTTTAACAAGGGGCCTGAATTTTTAAAATAGAAAAATGGTCTCTTTAATAAAAACAAAAAATGAATTGCCATTGCGTCGTTGCTGATGCATAGTAACCTAGTACAAGACTAACTAGAAGGAGGATATGCATTAACTTGGGGGACAGGGAAGGCAATATAGAAGAAGTGATGTTAGCAAAAAAGGGTCAAGAAAAAGCAACACCCTGGGAGAGTACAAGAGTCAAAGGCATCAGAGATAAATAATATGCACACAATTCTACAATAACAGCAATAACAATAATCAACTCATGGATGCACATATACACACGCAAACTTAACAGGTATGGGAAGATGACTGAAACTATACCTATGAATGTGTATAGGTTTGACAAAGGGCATTTCTACATATATATTTACATATACTAAAAATACATTCATGAATATGATGAGGTTACAAAATTTCATGGAAAAATGAGATGGAAAAAGAATAAATTTTTCTGATTTTTGAAGGCCTTTCATATTGCACAGGCTATATTGGCAAAGGTAGGAAAAGTTAGCCGTACACCAATGCTTTATGGGAAAGAATGCTGGATCTGAGGCGTCAGGACCAAAGTCTCATGGGACATCAAGATCAATTGGTATAGTTCACAAAGAACGTATTCTACTTTGCGTTTTGGTATTTACTAGCGCCTTAAACGTTTGAGTGGCTGCCTAAAGTGCATTCACTGGTTTCATCTCATACGGAAAAAAAACAACTTGAGGAAAATTAAAGCTGCCTAGAAACAGTGAATCCAAAAGATTAGTGGAAATCTCAGCCTCATGTCTCTGAGGGCAAAGGAACAAGATGGTGCTTAGCTACTGCGACCAACTACTCTGAAAGAGAGATTACACTAGATGATGTTGGGTAGAGTTCAGGAAACAATGTGAGACAAAATAGAAAGTCATGAAAAATACTGGACTTACTGGTCAGATAGAGACTGTTGGAACTCAATAGACTGTGGCTCTTAAATGCCCTTCATGTCTGAAATTGAACTCATATCCATGGCTCACTTTTCAGCCAAGCAACAGACAGGTCAATGAGGTAACACTATCACTAGGAAGCTATGTACTGCTTAGAATAATCAGCCATTCGAGATCAGAAGACCAGCTATTGCCCAAGGACAAGGTTCAGAAAGCAGGAAAGTCTGGGGAAGAAGGGATAAAGAAAATGGTAAACATGAAGAGGAAAATGGATAAATGGCGCTATATTGTGGCAATTGCAGTCCAGAACATGATACAAAATGTGTATGAATGATTGAATGCAAAACTGAGTTGCTTTGTAAAACTCCCCAATTAAAAATAAAATTTAAAAAATGATAACCAGAAGAAATGGAAAACTTGTAGTGTGTAGTATGTAGAATATAAAAATAACTCTGAAAATTGAATAATGCAAATTAATAAACCAATTAAAAGATGTGTAAATGATTTGAATAGAAATTTCTCCAAAGAAAATATAAAGTGACCAGTAAGTACATATAAAGAAGCTCAACATCATTCTCTGAAAAACAAAACAAAAATTAACTGCCATTGGGTCAACACTGACCTTATAGGACAGGATAGACCTGTCCCTGTGGGTTTCCAATGTTGTGGCTCTTTACAGGAGGGGAAAGCCACAGCTTTCTCTCTTTAGTCATTAGAAAAATGTATATCACAGACACAATGAGATACTGCTTTATACAGACTGGATTGTTGATGATTAAATAATATAGAGATTAATATATGTTATGAGGATTTGGAATAATTGGAACCCCAATCCACTGTTGGTGGGAATGTAAAATTATTCAGGCACTTTTGAGAATAGACTAGCTGTTCCTCAGATTTAAACATTGAGTTATTGTATGGACCTACAATTGTACTCTTAGCGATATAACCTCAAAATTTGGAAACAAATTTCCACACAGAAATTTATACAGGAATGTTCATGACAGCATTATGCAGAATAGCCAAAAATAGAAACAATTTAAATGTATGCCAACTAAAGAATGGTTAAACAAATATGGTATTATTCAGTCACAAAAATGAAGTATTGTCAGATGCCACATCATGAATACACCCTGAAAACACTGTGCAATGAGAATGAAACTGGACATGAAAGATCACCTATTATGTGATTCCATACATATGAAATTTCCAGAATATGCAAATCTAGAGATCAAAGGAGATTAGTAAGAAGAGACAGCAAATAGTCTAGGATTTGAGAACCGGGAAGAGAAGAGCTATGAGAGGAAATGGGAATAACTGCTAATAGGTATAGAGTTTCTTTTTATAGAAAATATTCTAAAATTAATTGTAATAGTTGCACAAGTCATTGACTATATTTTAAAAAACTATTAAGTTGTACACATGAAACTGGTTGATTGAATGATTCATTAAGTATTATTAATAAAGTGATTTGAAAATACTTAGGAAGTTTCTGGCTTATTTTTTTTCAGTCAGCTCCAAACTCCTTCACTACTATTGAGTCCATTCTGACTCACAGTGACACTGTGGGACAGACTAGAACCACCCCTTTGGGCTTCCAAGGAGCAGAAAGTCTCATCTTGCTCCTGTGGAGTGGCTGGTGAGTTCGAACTCCTAACCTCGTGGTTAGCAACCCAACACATAACCCACTACACCAGGAGGGATCCGTCAGTCAGTTGCATATGGCATTAATCATACCCCGTGGCTATTTCAAGGCCCGATTCTCAAAGTTGCTTAGGCTCTCAGTTTTCGTGTCCCCTCGATCTCCCCTGGCTCTAGTTCCGGCACTTGTTGCAGTAACAGAGGAAGTCACACCTTCCCCCGAGTCTTCTTCTTATCAAATTGAAAGGTTTTATGCACCGCAGCTCTCAAAATCTCTTTAAATACCACCTGTTGATACTTGGAAATGGGAAGTATGTCATCTTAATTGATTTTCAAAATGATACAATATATCGATATTGAACATATACAAATTTCTCAACTTTCCCTATTCACTCCCGTAGCTGCATGCTCATTGGTTAATCCTTACATATACATGTCAGAATATATATGTGTATATGTGTGTCTTCACTGTGGCTTGGGTGAAGGCTTTCACAGCAGTTAAGCCCCTATTCAAGGTTTCCTACACAGATTGTTCAGGGACAGTAGTTACTGTCTTCCCAGCATGTGAGCTTTCTCATCTCCTTTCTGTTCGAAAGGTACCATTTCCATTTTATCTAGTTTCCCAACAAGGAATTGTTGATCACTTAGCTTCAAATAGGTTATTTCTTAAAGGAGCAAGGCGCTGATGCATAATATTCTTTGCTTTTGAGCCAATCTGTGATGGGCCCAATGGCAATACCGCGGCGGGTGTCAGAGTCCTCCAGTCACAGCTGGGCCATTATACCTGGGCGTTTTCAAGGATTTCGCTCACATGCTACTTTTCATCGCACCCTAGCAGGACCCACTTTCCCACTACTCTAAATAGCTTTGTAATGCACACAGTTGTGCATGATATGTGTGCATGTACCACTTTGATCAGATCTCTACGAATGGGATTGCTGGGCCACCTGACAGCTTTCCCTCCAGTTTTTATTTTAGAAACTCTCAGACTAATTGCCACAATGGCTGTACGGTTTTATATTCACGTGCACAAGGAATCAGCATGGACATTTTATTCGTGAGATTGTTTCCTTCTTGAAATACGGGGATAAATTCAGCCAGTGTCTGCAATGTGTATTTTTAACCACCAGTTTTCCTATGTCTCCTACTGGAGTCCCTGGTCTACCTTCATGTTTTTATAGGCAAAATCTCACTGCCAGAGTTGATTTGGACTCATGGCAATCCTCCAGGATAGAGTAAAACTGCTCCTTAAGGTGTGAGAAGAGAATTTGGGGGGAGCAGGGAGAGGGAGGTGGATGGCCCCATCATTCTCCAGCAGGTGAGTTGACCTGCTTGACCTTGTCATTAGAAGCCTGATGCTTAATCTAACGCACCACCAGGGCTCCATTTACAGGCAAACGTTTTTCCAAGTGTGTTGCTACTGAGTAGCATAGAACTCCATCTTTCCAGCCTTATCTTGCCCACTTCTATTCAAAGCACATATTTGAGGAATATGTTATTGCGGTGCCCATCTTTTAAGTGTCAATTACTGCATTAGTCAAGACCATTAACTATTCTCTTCTTCATCATATCTTTTTTTGACAACACAAATGGCCATTGTGTGTGTGAGCTTCAGATGGAGTAAAATGAAATGAAATTGACTCCATCCGTGGGAAGAGTCAACAGAGGAACTAAATATCAGCAGATAAAACAAACCTACTGGCTGACTGTGGGACAGGCTATCAGTTGCTCATATGTAAGTTCAGATTGAAGCTGAATAACATTAAAACAAGTCTGTCAAAGTCAAAATAGGACCTTGAGTGTATCGCACTTGAATTTTGAGACCATCCCAAGAACAGATTTAATGCATTGAACCTTAGTGACAGGAGACCTGATGAGCTGTGGGCGGACACCAAGAACATCATTCATGAAGAAAGCAAAAGGGCATTAAAGAGACAGGGGGGGAAAAGGTCAAAGTGAATGTCAGAAGAGACACTGAAATGTGCTCTTAAAAACAGAGTAACTAAATTAAACGGAAAAAATAATGAAGTAAAAGAACCGAACAGAAAATTTCAAAGGGCAGCTCATGAAGACAAAATAAAATGTTACAATGAAGAAAGAACATGCTCAGCAAACTTAAACTGAAAGAATGTAAGAAACAATTCAAGCTGCGATGCTGAAAGAGTCTATGGGCAGTATGCTGACCTCGGAAAGAAGCATCAAAGTAAGGTGGAAAGATATAGTCACGGCACCACACTTAACTAGTGGACTTGGAACCATTTCAAGAGGTAGTATATGATCAAGAGCCAATGGTACCAAAGGAAGAAGTCTAAGCTGAACCGAACACAAAACTCATCGCAATCAATCCATGCTGACTTCTAGCAATCCTATAGGACAGAAGACAATGATCCCTGTGAGTTTCAGACAGTGTAACTCTTTACAGAGGTAGAAGCCTCATCTTTCTTATGCAAAGAGGCTGGTGTTTCAAACTACTAACCTTACAATTAGCAGCCCAACATGTAACCATTATGCCACCAGGGCTCCTCTGAAGTCATAGCTAAATAAAGATGCTGGAAATTGATGTAATCCCAATTGAGATGTTTCAACAAGCTGATGAAACACTGGAGCCACTCACTTGTCTATGCCAAGATTTGGAAGACAGCAACGTGGCAAGTGACTTGAAAAGATTCATATATGCATTCACTCCAATGAAAGGTGACCCAAGAGAATACTCTAATTATAGAATAATATCATTAAGATCACATGCAAGTAAACATTGTGCTGAGGATCATCCAACAATGATGGCAGCAGTACATTGACAGGGTACCAGAAACCCAGGCCAAATTCAGAAAAGAGTGTGAGACAAAGAATATCATTGTTAACATCCGATGGATCTTGGCTGAAAGCAAAGACTACGAGAAAGATGCTTACTTGTTTTTGTCGACTATGCTAAGGCATTCTACTGTGTGGATAGCCTTGAGAAGAGTGGGAATTCCAGGACTCTTCATGCTGCTCATGCAGAACATATGTGGACCAAGAGGCAGTTGTGGGACCAGAACAAGGGAATACTTCATTGGTTAAGATCAGGAAAGCGGTGTCTCAGAGTGGTCGTTACTTGCCATACTTACTCAACCCGTATACTGAGAAAAGCATCAGAGAAGCTGGATTAATGAAGAAGAATGAAGAAAAACGAGGCAGCAAGATAAGAGGAAGGCTTATGAACTACCTTTGATATGTAGATGACACAATCTTGTTCACTGAGAGTGAGGAAGACTTGATATACTTTCTGATGAAGATCAAATATTGTAGACTTCAATACGATTGACAATTCAACCTAAAGAAAACAAAATGTTCCCAACTGGACCAACAGGTTACACCGTGACAAGCAGAGAACCCATCGGCATTGCTAAGGATTCCTTCTTGCTTGGATCCACAATTAGTGCCCCTGGAGTCAGCAGTTCAGAAATCAAATGACTCATTTTATGGACAGATCTTTGGCACAAGACCTCTTTAAAGTATTGATGAGCAAAGCTGTCACTTTGAGGACTAAGGTGCCCCTGACCCGAGTCAGGGTATTTTCAGTGGCCTCAGATGCATTTGAATGTTGGACACTGAATAAGGAAGACTGAAGAAGAACTGATGTGTTCCAATGCTGGTACTGGTGAAGAATATTAAAAAGTATCATGGACTGCCAAAAGGACAAACAAATTCAGCTTGGAAGGAAGACAGCCAGAATGCTCCTTAGACAGGGGGATGGTGAGACTTCACCTCACATTCATTGAACATGTTATCAGGAGAGGCCAGTCCCTGGAAGAGGATATCATGTGTGGTAAAATCGAGGGGCAGTGGAAAATAGGGAGACCTTGGTCACAGTAGATTGCCACAGTGGCTGCAATAAAGGCCTTGAGCTAAACAACTGTGAGGATGTCGCAGGACTGGGTCGTGTTTTGTTGTACATGGGATCACTATGGATCAGAAGTGACTCATTGCTACTTAACAAGAAATAAGGGGGAGGGACAGCAGAGAAGAAGGTGGGGGAGATGTTGGACAGTGTAATATAAGACAATAACTTATGAATGATGAAGGGTTCATGAGGTTGGGGGAGAGTAGGGAGTGAGGGGGAAAATGAGCAGCAGATATTAAGGGCTCAGGTAGAAGGCAAATGTTTTGAGAATGATGATGGCAACAAATGTACATATGTTCTTGACACAATGGATGTATGTATGGATTGTGATAAGAATTGTACGCGCCCCCAATAAAATGATAAAAAAATAAAAAGTAAAAAATACAAAAGAAGAATTTACTCTTGTCATCGCTATGATGTGCTCTATTCTGGTCCATAGTGACCTTAGATGACAGAGTTTTAACTGCTTCACAGGGTTTGTTAGACAAATATTTACAGACGTAGACTGCCTTCTATCTCCTGAGGAGTGAGTTCCTCCCGCCCTCCGTCCTCTCCAGTCAATGCAGACTCGTAGTGATCCTCCAGGACATGGTAGAAATGCCCCTGGGAGGTTTCAGGACTGTCGAGGACCCAGTTTTTCTCATTCAGAATGGCTGATTGCTGACCCTTTCGAATCCCAGCCCAATTCGTAATCATTATGCCTCCAGGGTTCCTGAGAAGTGGCTAGTGGATTCAAAGTGGTGAGCTGTGGGTTAGCAGTGGAATGATTAACCCCTGCACCACCAGGGTTCCTATAGGTCCCTGAAATCTCAGCAATAAAACACAACGTATATTTACTTGTCAATCATACATTATGCTCTGGAGAGGCCCTTGGCCTTGAGGGAAAGCAGTGACTCAGGGATTCACACAGTTACGTGTCGTGATGAAACCTATATTTGTTCAGGTTACTTTGACAGAGGAAGCAGAAAACAGATGGGGCACATCCTTTCATTTCATGTACCCCAAAGGGCCACCTGTCACTTGTGCTCACAATTCATTGGCTAGAACTGTATCACTAAATCCAATCTAACTTCAGGGGAGGCTGGGAACTAGAAGACCCTGGCAGAGTTTTAATATCTGTGCTGGGTACAGAAAGTCTAAGGCAATAGTAGGGGGCAGAGAGGGCATGCGAGAGGTTAGCTTTCAATTATGGTTTTTAATAAAAAAAGATAGACACATATCAAGATTCACAAGGGAGAATTGTTTCCATTACGTAGTGCTCCTGTACAGCCACTCTTTGTACCGAGTCGACTCTATATTGTATACGTAGCATAAAGAACCAAATGTCAACACAGGAAGTGTCCTAGTCCTGAGTGCTGATCAAGAGCAGCCCAAATTCCTGTTTTGACCCTTGGCCTCTTGCTGCGTGATATCATATATGAGATGCTTTAATTGTAAGGATCACATCAGGAGTTATTCCGAAGCAAGTTAACTGGAGGGAATAAGAAGAAATGGGTCTGTTAATATTTTCCTACTGGAAGATAAAAAAATTCTGCAGACTCAGGGGTGGAGATGAGGAAAGAGGGAGCATGAAGGCTCTGAATGCTGCTTTGATCTGATAATGAAGGCCTGGTAGCCTGTGTTTAAAATGACCACCACTGGAGGAAGGATGTGGCCCCTGTGTGACAAGTGTGGGAATGGATGAAAGCTTTAGGGATACTGGTGAGATCACTTTAAAATGTGGAATTATTTATACCTCTGGCTCTGTGGATCATGCTTTGCTATTTGACGACAGTGATGGCATGGCATTCAATAGAGATGCTGGTGATGACCAGGGGGTCATCTGGTTCTAGCAGCATGAATGGGTTCTCAGGATAATGTCTTATGATTAGTAAGTTTAAAAAAAACATCGTGGTTTGAATGCAAGTTTACAGTTCAAATTAGTTTCTCATTCAACAATTGGTATAAAAACAAAATCTTTGTTTGGAGGACAATGCTGCCTTTTGGGTGTGTTCCTTGGAGGGTTAGTATTCACCTGATAGTCCTGTCGATTATTTGGCAACAATTTATTCATAGCAGATATCTTTGTGTCCACAATATAAGTGACAGAAAACACCTTGTGTCAACCATCAAAATGGTGACTGTACACATGAACACTGCTGGATGAAATACACAGGAATCAAAGAAACCATATCTGTGGATGGAGAAGCCCACTACCAGTAGAGACAATGGAGAAGCTGAGAACAACACCGTGGCTTGATGAGGAACAGAGTATCAATTACTCATGTGCAAGTTCAAATTGGAATTGAAGAAAATTGAAACAAGCCCATGAGAGCCAAAATGTGATATTGAGTAAATTCCACCTGAAATTAGACACCATCTCAAAAATAACATCAACACCCTGAATGGTACCTACCAAAGAAAGTTCAAGAATGACAAAGTTGTGGGGTGATACCAAAGGCATCATACATAAAGAAACCAAAAAGTCGTTAAAAGCAGGAAAGAAAGACAAGAACCAAAATGGATGTTAAAAGAGAGTCTATACTTGCTCTTGAACATAAAATAGTTAAGAAGTAAAAGAGCTGAACAGAAGATTTCACAGGACAATTTGAAATGACAAAGTATTATAATGAAATATGCAAAGACCTGAAGTTGAAAATCCAAAGGGAAAGAACATACTTGTCATTTCCCAAGCTGAAAGAACTGAGCAATATTCCGGCCTTGAGCTCCACGTGAAATTTGCACATAGACGAAGAGACAGCGCTTCAAAGAGAACCAAGGGATGCTGCCTACTTTAAAATCAAGAGAGTTGGGTCAGAACTTTACCCTTTCAGCATAGCTTTTCAATCTGTGTCTTTAGCAAATATTTTGACACAATAATTCAAAAATTGGATTGTATGAAGAATGTGGCATCAGGAACAGAGGAAGACTCTTAAAAAAGTTTTACCTCTTTTTTTTCATTACATAAATTTTATTGGATTGAATCAAAGCATCACAGACAAGGCTAAAGGAATCCTCTAGACTGTTACTGGACACCTCTTAGAGCTTACTCATCAGCCTGCTGAACTGTTCCTTTTTCAGAAACATAGATACCATCCCCAAACTTTTGGGTATCGTTGTTTTTAACTGTCGTGGCTTGCTGAATTAAAGCAGCGGAATTTGATACAAGCTCGATGTCGTTTCCTTCAAGAATTAACTCATCTTTCTGGGCTTCAGAAACAGAACAGGCAACACCTGTCCTCATGTGAACCCTCCGGATGTATTTTTCACCCAAGAAGTTATGGATTTCAACAAGAGACCTATTCTCCTGAATAACCACGTTGATGGGGAAGTGGGCATACACAGACCTCATCTTGTATCGGCAGCCCAGTGTCACGCCCTTGATCATGTTCTGTACATGACTACAGATCGTGCGGACTGTAGCCAGTTCCTTTCTATTTCCCCACCATTTGTCAACTCGAAGCCTCTTCTTCTTCTTCCAAAGGAGGCTGAGTTCTACGTTGATGTGATTGAAGTCCCTCCGCAGGGTTCCTCGGGGGCCCTTCACGATGACCTTGCGCCCCTTCAGGGAGATGTCCACATTCTCCGGAATGTCGACAGTCTGGTTGCTGAGAATGGTCTTCATTCTCGCAGTAGATGCGGCAAAGAAGTTTTACCTCTTAAATTTCCCTCTTCGAAGAGAAACTGGTTTTGCTTCGGATGTGTTGCTACTGGTTGTAAACTGCTTTCCTTGCAGTTAGCATCCTAACTTGTAACCACGGGGGCGCCAATGGATGGGATTGAAAAGGAAATATTAATTTACCAGCAAATGTTATTTTAAGACTTTTGAATATTTCTTTTTTGTGTGGGGGGGAGTAGACATATTCAATTTGCTAATAAGAATAGGAATAGAAAAATGATACACATTGTAGGTTTAAAATTTTAGAATTTCTCAGGAAATCTTAAATTGCTAGCTTTAATATTTTATGTTTAATGTATCCTGCTGTCCCTTCTATTGAGAAAATTAGAAATACAAATACAGAAAAAATATAACAAAACTCAGGTGTTCACTATTCAATATTAACCAATGTTAACATGTTAAAATATTTTCTTCAGATCACTCTTTATATAAAATAAATAAAGTCTTACTGGTCAAGTCAAAGTCCCTTTGTATCCATTTCCTACGAACTTTTTATAATTGGAGGAAAGTACATGGAGGAAGAAAACCCCCCACAAAATAGTGTTTGCTTTTACAGTTCTCAATGGGAGCTTTGCAAACATTGCCGATTATGATTATGTTAGAAACTGTCACTCATGGTCTCCACTTAACTTTTACAGACTGCTGGCGGGAGGGGCTGAGAAGCAAGAGTGAGGACAAAAACCATTTAAAACCTGAGATGCCTCAAGTTGGACCCAAGAAATGTGGATTGAGACCATTTTTCTCTTCATTCTTCCTTCTTTAAATATATCCACAGATCACTACCAGTCCTTAGGGTTGGTTGTAAGCCCTGGGCTTGGCCTGTTGTTTATCAGAATCATAGGATGACAGAAAGTCCAGCCCTGGAATTAGGTAGGAGCCACCTTCCTGAGGCCAGTGTTCGAGGACACACAAGAGAATTGTGGGAACCCAGACCTGATTCCAAGTCGTATGGCTCTTACGTCATTTCTTTTCCAACCTGTTTTGGAACCAGCAATATTAATATTCAGAAAGGTTTAAGATCACACTTATTATGCCAAGATTGGAATAGAAGTAAAGCTTGAAAAAAAAAAAGCCCGATTATGCCTGCTGCCTAATAGGGTTTGAATTCTGAAAGAAAAAAAAAGAGGCATGAAATAGCAGGAAGTCCTTTAATATGGAATATATTTTTGTAAAATGCATTATGGGATTAAATGGTTAAAAAAGCAGAACTTCCTAGATTTCACACACTTCCTTCGAAATACTCTTGAGAATGAAAATAGTTATTTGTGTGGAAATTGGCTGAATACCCAATGATAGGAAAACAGTTTATGCCATTTGCTAATTCCAGAGTGTCCCTATGCCCGTGAAGGAGTCTTTTTATTCAGTCTCCTAGGAGAATCCTAAGTGTGTCTTCATACATTTTTCATCATCATTTCTTATCTCCCAATAGTTTCGGTGGTGGCCAGGGCACGCAGGCGGAGAGGAGGGCACCCCAGTCCCCCAGTCTGTGAGAAGGCTCTCCAGCGGCGTCTCATGCATCTTCAGGGCAGCTGGAAGGCGGATGTTCTTTCATAAATTAGCAAGCATTTTGCAGATGGCAGACTTTGTTCCCCACTGAAAAGGACTCTTACACAACCACAATTGTTCATTCCAGTCCTTGGAAATCTGGTTTATAGTCCATAGATTTGAAGAGTTCTCAATGATTGAAGTCTATTTCAAATATTCGTGATCCATCTGGGACACTCCTTCAATTTTGCTATCTGAGAATGCCACAGAGTTGCGGTTGATGGGCTTGGGATAAGCCCGAACTGGCACGGTCATGTACTAGCAGGGCTATTTTGAATTTATCTTATAGTTTCGTTGGCCTTCAGTTTCTTCATCTGTAAAATGAGAACAACAACATCTCCAATATTGTGAAAATCAGAAGTCATATGTAAAACAATTGAGCAAAGAGGCAGATGTAAATCTCTTGTTGATAACAGTAGCTGTTATCTCTAAAGAATATAAAATCCTCACTTGGTTAAGGCGCAAATCCCCAGATCCAGAAAATCGTGGCCTTGGTTCTTCATAAAAGTATGCTTTTTCTTCTACTTCTCTATTTTCTGCTCAAGGTTTATATTGAATTGGTCTTGCTGATGGGATCTGTTTTCCCGTTGGTCCGGCACCATTTCCTTGAGAATTACATTATTTCCCAAATATGGTATTGTTCTTAATTAACCTTCTTATGTTTTTCCATTTTAAGTATTTCAAAATTGGTCAAGCGAGATGGTTTTCTTTTATTTTTTTAAAACATTTTATTAGGGGCTCATACAACTCTTATCACAATCCATATATATACATACATCAATTGTGTAAAGCACATCTGTACATTCTTTGCCCTAATCATTTTCAAAGCATTTGCTCTCCACTTAAGCCCTTTGCATCAGGTCCTCTTTACCCCCGCTTCCCGCTCCCCCCTCCCTCATGAGCCCTTGATAATTTATAGATTATTTTTGGTCATATCTTGCCCTGTCCATTGTCTCCCTTCACCCCCTTCTCTGTTGTCCATCCCCCAGGGAGGAGGTCACATGTGGATCCTTGTAATCAGTTCCCCCTTTCCAAACCACTCACCCTCTACTCTCCCAGTATCGCCCCTCACCCACTGGTTCTGAAGGTATCATCCATCCTGGATTCCCTGTGCCTCCAGCTCCCATATGCACCAGTGTACAACCTCTGCTCTATCCAGACTTGCAAGGTAGAATTCGGATCATGGTAGTTGGGGGGAGGAAGCATCCAGGATCTGGGGGAAAGCTGTATTCTTCATTGGTACTATATCGCACCCTGACTGACCCATCTCCTCTCCTAAACCCCTCTGTGAGGGGATCTCCAGTGGCTGAAAAATGGGCCTTGGGTCTCCACTCTGCACTTCCCCCTTCATTCACTATGGTAAGATTTTTTTTTTTTATGATGCCTTATCCCTGATCCCTTTGGCACCTTGTGATCGCACAGGTTGGTGTGCTTCTTCCATGTGGGCTTTGTTGCTTCTGAGCAAGATGGCCGCTTGTTCACCTTCAAGCCTTTAAGGATGGTTTTCACTGAGGACTGCCACGGAGAGTCCCTGCTCATTGAGGAGTCTCTCAGCAAATTACTTGCAGAGATGTGTCATTAAAGTGGAAATCAATCATGATTTCATTTAGGACACCAGACATAATGGTATATAGGAAACAATATTGATTTTACCAAAAAATTTCCTTTAGCAATAAGGCAAATCCTCAGAACTCTTGACAGAGGACTAGTAAGAGTTAGTTGAGAATTTTTTCTTTGTTTTGGAGAGGGAGTTGGTTTTTATGTTAATGTGCTATGTACCCCACTTAGAATATTTTTTTCCTTAGGTAGGAAAATAAATTATAAGAAAATCTGTCCATTTTAATTTATTGCAGTGAATTTCTTAGCTAAAAAGAAATCACCGCAACAATCTAAATAGTTCTTAAATGCTTCTTACCCCCCACTATCATGATCCCAATTCTACCTTACATAACCACCTGGACTGGAAGATGTGTACTGGCACAGATAGGAACTGGAAATACAGGGAATCCAGGACAGATAAACCCCTGAGGATTAGTGGTGAGAGTGGCAATATCGGGAGGTAGAGGGAGGGTGAGGGAGAAACGGGGAACAGATGACAAGGTCTACATATAACCTCCTCCCTGGAGGACGGACAGTGGAGAACTGGGTGAGGGAGATGTCGGATGGTGTAAGATATGATAAAATAATAATTATTTGTAAAAAGAGTTGTATGAGCCCCTGATAAGTGATTTAAAAACACACAAAAAAGTATTGCTATAAAATCTTACAAACTTTTATTTAACAAAAATATCAAAATGTGAGCTGTTGCTATCCTCTGTGCAGGTCTCTGCACTTCCGAAGGCAGTGGATTCATCTCTCTACCCCTTATCAAATAATTCTGTATCTTCCAGGGACAAACATTATGCCCCTTTTAAATGTGGTTTAGATTTGGGGAACAAAAAGAAGTTTGCAGGCTCAAGATCAGTGCTATAGGGTGGATGGGATGCGTTTTTCCAATAAAATTCTTATAGGACAGCTCTTACTACCTTCAAAGAATGAACAGGTGCTTGCCTGTGATAGAAAAACATCCTTGGCGCACATTTACTAACCCTTTTCACCAATGCAGTTTTCAATGTGCATAAAACTTATTCATAATAAGCCCTCATGAACATCCTATGTCCTTTGAGAAAATCTGTCAAGGGTCTACCTTTGGAGTTCCCCACAATCAGTTGTCATAAACTTCTGAGCTGATCTCTCTGCCTTGAATTTATCTGACCCAGATTCTCTTAGAACACCGGTTCGCAACCCGTGGGTCGCGACCCCTTTGGGGGTTGAACGACCCTTTCACAGGGGTCACCTAAGACCATCAGAAAAACACATAAACATTTCACAATATATAATTATATATTGTTTTGTGTTCAATCACTATGCTTTAATTATGCTTAATTATGTTCCATTTGTAACAATGAAAATACCCCCTGCGTATCAGATGTTTACATGAATGACATTTCATAACAGTAGCAAAATGACAGTTATGAAGTAGCAACAAAAATAATTTCATGGTTGGGGTGGTCACCACAACATGAGGAACTGTATGAAAGGGCCGCGGCATCAGAAAGGTGGAGAACCACTGCCTTAGAAGCTGCTGTTTTCATTAGACCATGTTGAAAAGGCACCCTAACAAGACTCCGACAAGTGTATTCCTGAGAGAACTTGTCTGCAGTCATCCGCTGATGGCTGAGTCAGCTTTAACCACATCGTGTTTGTAATAAACCCATGTTTGTATAAACTGGAGCCCTCGCAGCACTACTTTTGATGTCCTCTCCCAATGACAATCCACATGCTATTTATATCTCGCTTTGGGATTTGTTTTTCTACTTACGTTTTAATAAGTATCTGAAGTTCTGTCTGAAATTTCACTTCTTAACAAATAAAGAAGCCCCAATATAAAGCTAGGGACAAGCAGGCGAAGCTAAGAAACTGCCTCTCTCTTGTCTAGGTCCAAGTCCTCTTTGACTTCTCAGCCAAGCCAGAAAGTGGACAGTATCTTCTTTCAGGCTGAGGCTTACCAAGCAGGACTGCCTGATCTCAGGTTCTTCTTCAAACATCCCTCCCTCTGCTTCAGGGGAAGGCGGAAAGCATAAATAGACTGCAAGATGTAAGCAAAAGACTAACAGAAACTGAGATGAGGCTGTTCATGAAAACTCCAAAGCACGATTTATAGCAGGTATGCCACCATCTACCCAGTGCACATGTCACAGGATTGTTGAATATTGGAAACATAGATTTCATTTTCTGACCATGACCTCACTCTTTGAACATCCCTTGGGGACCTTCAGTGCTCCACACAGGCTTTAAGTCATTTGAACACGTGTATAATAAACGTCAGCTCGCTGACATTCAATTTCAACTTGGTTTTAAAAATTGTATTAAATTTAACAAATGTAATTTCTTTCTCACCTCAGTTTTTTCTTCTTTTTTTTTTACTACCTGAAAATGAGGTTTTCTTACAGAACATGGGAATAAAAATGAAAATTGAAAAACTTTTGTGAGTAAAATTTATTAAAACATTTTGCTTATGATTCATATTTCATTATCCATTCATATTCTTAGACTTTTTATAGAAAAAATTTATTCAGTGTTTTCACCAGAATTCACTTCCAGAGTATCTGGTTATATGCTGTGTATATAAAAGCAATTTCCATATAAACTATGATTCATAAATTATTCTGATACCTGTAATGGAGTTTAATGAAATTCATTACATAACTTTCATCTATATGAGGACCAGATGTATATTTATACAAGTATGATTCATTATCATCTATATATGTTTTTGAAGCATTTACATGTTCAAAATCAATGTGTGTCTGTGAAGTGTGCCTGTAATCAGGAATGTATAACAAAAATATGATAAGAAGTTTAAATGCTTCAGTAACTGTACCTTTTGACAAATCAGTTGTGAATTTGCTTAAATGCCTCCTTCTCACTGGAAGGTGCTGCATGAGTGTTGGGATCATAATTTCATGATGGTTGCCATGGCAAGTGTAACCAGCAAATTGTCTCAGGAGATGGAGCGATGACGGGGCAGGCTGTCCAGGTTAAGGAGGCCCTGGGTCTGCAGAGTCTAGAAAAGAGTGGGCAGAATTTTAAAAGACAGCGCGACTAAGTCTGCTTGGAGGACTTGGTCCTAGTGTAAGCCACTGTACCACACTGTACTTGTCAGACTTAGGGGGCATTCTTTCTCAAACGGCATTTCCTCTCTCCCTTTTCATCTTACTTATTTGTTAGAAAAGAAAACAGGGAAGAAGAGTCTCTTGTTATTCGTCTGGCTGGCCCCTTCCTAGTTAACTCTCACCGCCATCAAGTCCATTCCGACTCCCCACGGCCCGTATAAGACAGGGCAGTGTTGTCCCGGTGGCTTTCTGAAGCGGTATCTCTTTATAGGACTAGAAAGCCTCGTCTTGCTCCTGCAAAGTGGCTGGTGGTTTTGAACCGCTGACCTTGCTGTTAGTAGCCCAATGGCTAGCCCTCTATACCACCAAGACTCCTCCTACTGCCCTAGACATTGTTATGCCACAGCCCCTGATCGAACTGAGTTGAACGTGGAAGGAATGCAGCTCCGAGGGCGTCAGGCCAGGGCATTTTAAACTGGTTCCTTTATTGATGCAATTACAGTGGTAGAGAGGGCTTCCCATCCGCCTGAGCATAAGATGACCTTCAGATGTCCGCAGATGATTGCCGCGAGCCCCCCACCATCCACATGTTCCACTAGTTCATGATAACATGCAGAGAGGGCACGATGGCCATGTTAGAAACCTGCCCAGGACCCTCGGACAATGGCTCACCGAGTGGAGACATCTGTGTGAATGTGCCCAACTCCCAGTGATGAACTTCTAAGACTCCCATCGGTAACCAATCCAGCCTGCCAATAAATAAAAATCGTAGCCATGAACGCCCAGTGCAGAAACAAGAGTCCCCCGACAGTGTCTACGGCCCCCTTCCCATTTCAGTGCTGGGTCAAGGCTCCAAGTGTCAGGTCGCCCAGAAATTACACTGGGCTCTCTCTGAGCACAGGCTCAGCCAGCTCAGAGAGGACCAGGCATTTAAGAGGAGGGGACTCTAGCCAGGTATTCCGGTTTACTTTTGTTTGTTTGTTGGTACATTTACATTTCAGAAGACTCTACCCTACAGATGTTAGCATCTTCATGGCTTTAAAATGTACTTGGAGACTGCTCTTAATGTGAGCACGCTGATGCCGACAGGCTTTCGTCTGAACTGCTGTATCATGAGAACTGATGAGCAAAAGGATCATGTTTCAGCTGAACATGTGGTTCAGTGTATTGAAATGTGCCCCAGTTCAGCGGCGGAGCACTGATACAGCAGAAGGCTCTGAGCCTGAAGTAACTGATTAGCTATCAAAGGAAGCTGCAGCCATAAACAGCTATTTGCTGTTTTCTGGGAAAAGGTAGCGCTCCTTTAAAGCCAGGTCATCCATTCTCATTGGCCCCTTAGGACCAGGAATCCTCATTTAGACCACCAGGACAAGAGCACGAGCTGGTTGTCTCCCTTTTGACTTCCTGCCTTTTCTTCTGACGGGGACATGGGTGGAGGGAATCTCTCAAAAATTATCAAATAATAATAACAAAAATGTATTCCAGAGATCTGCTGCTGCTGAAGGATTAAGATTCTCTATGACTTTATGAGAAAGAAAAAGCGAAGGCCCCAATCTTGCAAAAATACAGGCATCTGCGGTTAAGTAAATATTAGTAAGAGTCTCACACACAAGCAAAGGTCATTCTTTTTTTAGATTTGCACTGTAGCTAGTTTTATTTAAGAAGTTATAGACAATTTTATATAATAAAGGGGAAAGAAAGCGACCATGTACTATTTTCTATAGTAAAGGGCGTAGATGTTGCCATATTACAGCATTAGCTACAGTGGTAGACATCGAAATAGGCTTTACGTGTGGCAATAATAACTCACCCAAACATATTACCCTGAGCCTGGGTGTGCTTTTAACACGTAAACGCTACTGATCATCCTGAAGATGACGGCTTCTTGCCCAATGGTAGATGATGCCAAACTTCCCTGTCCTTATCTTCTCCCTTCTATCGAACTATGAGACCCACTATATTTAGAGTTCGAATTTGGACTTCCTGGTCCTGATTGTGCTTTCTTGGGCTTCAGAAAACAAAGTTTCATCTGGTGACAGATTTCCTGAAAGTTTCCTTTCTTCATTGCGATCACCACATATAAAAGCACTATTTTCCAAAGAACTTATTTTGTTATCCATAATCTCATCCTAAAACAAATTTACCCAAGCCTGAAAAACAAAGATAGCAATCCAAATTGCATCCTTTACCACAAATGGTTTATTTATTTGTGCACAAATTGATTTGTAATACATGAGCACAAGCTATTTTTAGGACAGTAGAACTAATCTGTGTGATGTTGCCCTGATGGACAGATGACGGTGCACACCTGTCACAATCATGCGCTTTATCAGACCAAAAATATATTCTCATGCTATAGTTCATAAGATGCACTACTATTAGTAAGGTACCACATGAATGCAAGATGGTAATCAGAGCAACAATGTGCAGGGGGAGGGGTTCATGAGAATACATTGTACTTTCTGCTCAAGCATTCTGTAACCTAAGGCTCTGGAAAATAAAGTATTAAATATGAAAAAAATCCTTTCCCTGGGCAGTACATGGATATGTTTATAAATCTTCATAAAATAAAGTACTCCCTGAAAGCTTACCCAAGGCATAGAATAATAGTAAACTATTTGAAAGTCTGCTAAAGACACTCATTCATTTTCCCCAAATAATTTTTTGCCATTAGTTTTTCTTTTTTAAACCAAGAGAAAAATTTAGAAAATTATATGTTGAATAAAGCAGTCACTTCTGAACACTTCCAAAACTTTCTGAGAAATTGGAGATAATGGTTCTTAAAAAAAAAAGTTAACAACCTACTGAGACTTTTAAACACACATCTTTGAAGCACCAGTCCTGGGATTATGGAGTTTTATAAATAAATCAGAAATAATTTTGTGTTTTAAAGCTGGAACACTAAGCTATCATATCAAGACCATAGAAGTTGTGCATGAATTTCTTTTCTTTCACTGTCTTCTATATTCAAAAAGAGTTAAAGTATACTTTTTCTATTTAGTAAAACAAATATTAAAGTTAATTATAAAGACACAGAAATTGAGAAATACCCAAAGCAACAATATCTCAGTTATCTAGAGTTGTTATAACAGAAATGTTACAGATGAGGGGCTTTAATTAACACATTCATTTTCTCACAGTTTAGAAGACTAGAAATCTGAATTCAGGGTACTGGCTCTTGGGAAAGACTTTCTGTCTCTGTCAATCCCGGGAAAAAGAGTTCTTGTCTCTTTTGAACTTCTGTCCATGGGCAATTTTGTGTAGGTTGGCATCTCCCGTCATCTCTGCTCTGTTTGCTTGTTTAGCTTCTTTTATAGCTCAGAAGAGATTGAAGCAACATACACCCAACATTATTCTCGCCTCCTTAACATAACAAAGACAACTCATTCCCAAATGGTATTATAACCAGAATAAAGGTAAGGATTTATTTTGGCTGGAATATAACACAATCCATTACAAGTAAATTGTAGTACAAGTAATTTTTAGAAGATTTTACTGTAAGTATAAAGAATTGATGAAGAATTCAAACGTTCTAAAATATGTAACACACCCTTATATTAGAGGAACTTCTTCACTACTACATGTTGTTTCATCAAAATCTGTTTTTTCTTTTAAAAAGTAATGAAAGAGCTTCGGATCTTATGTTTCTGTTATGATATAAATTAAAATGTCCCCAATGGCAGTGAGTTTGAGAGTTATGTATTTCCCTTGTGAAAAATATTAAAAGCAACTATTGGAACACGATCTTTGTTCATAGCTTTTGGATTAACTTGAAACGTTATAGGAAAAGAATAAGATACTTAGATTCAGCAACTAAATTTAATCCCATCATATACCAATGAATAAGTCATGTGCTCTGTTCACATTTTAAGTTTTTTGAGACGGGAAAAAAAGACAGATTTTAGAAACACTATTACATCTAGCCAGAAGGGGTCGCAAAAGAACATGTAATACATTTGGAACTGTGAGTTCCAGATAACTAAAAGTAAAAGCATATTTTCAAAATTGGGTACGCGAACATTAACTCACTCTAGAAACCACCGAGTTTACTGAAGAACAAAGATTGGAAGAAATGTTTCTAAATATAGGCTTAGATCCGCTCCCCTCCCCCAGAATGGCTTTAGCCAGTTACAAAGGACCAAATATTGTATGATTATATTCATATAAAATGTGCAAAATAGGTAGATCTATGGAAACAGCTAGAAGACCCGTAGTTGCCTGGGCCCTCGAAGAGGGGCTGACAGGGGTGGGGGCGCATGAGTAAAAGGAATGGGAATGTCCTTTTCCATGAATTTGGATGACAACGTTCTAAAATCAACTCTAACCTTTGTGAAAATAGTAAAAAAAAAAATTACCCAACGTTATCGTCTTTAGAAGACGCATTGCATGGCCTGTGAATTAGAGCTGCGTAAAAATGATTTTAGACATACTACTTAAAGGTGAAATCCCCGGATTTATTTTTAGGAAGCATGAATCAGCTTTTGGATCAGCTGTAGCATTTCTTAATGACTGAAATGTCGGTTTTGTTATTTCATTTAGCAAATACTGATTAATTTATAGGAATCCGAGCAAACCGTCTCGGTGAGGCTCCGTGGAGACCTGGGCGAACGAAGGCCGGTGGGTGCGCCTGGGAGCGCGGAGCGCAGGCAGCAGGAGAAGGCCTGCTCCAGGAGTCCCTTTGCACTGGTGTGGAAGAAGGGCTGCGCTGGGCTCCAAGGTGCCCTTTAGAGTACACCCAGAATCTTCTCAGCTCCCGTTGCTTATTTGTGGGTTACTGGAAACTTGCGATCCATTAAGCTAATTTTCAGCAACCTCTGTATAACATTTACACGTTTTAAGAATGAGGGAGGAGAGAGAAACGATTCCTTTGTTTAACATTTGCTAAACCCGCTTTGGGGAGCAGATGTTGAAGTCAGCTAAATTACTTAGATTTGGAAGTCTGAATAAAACATGACTTGTTTTTTAATGTGTTAATGAAATTAGGGTTTTTTAAAATTAAAATACCTAGTTAAATTGTGTTTCCAAAATTGGAATTTTATGTGTAATAAATGATGCAGCAGGCATTCAAATTCACGTATATTAATAAATACATCGTCCAATCAATGGTCCTTGACTTTTTAACTCTTGTGTTCTTCAATTCAGACAAGTGCCGATATGAGTTTTTCAAGACATTGGCACGTTTGTAGAGAAATGTGTTTTGAATCATAGAAAAATTCCAAATTGCTTACCTTTAACTTTCTTACCTCTCTATAAAGAAGGATATTTTGTGGTTCGCTCTTGAATTGTCTCATTTCACTGCATCTTTATGCAGCCAAGAAGGGTAACGTACTATAGTTCATTAGTTTTATTTACTCTTTCAAGACACATGCTTTGAAAATATCGAGAGAGAAAGCCATCTGCCTGGCTCTTTCAAATACTGAACCTCCCCACAATAATTTCCAGGAGAATATGTCTCCACTTTTTCTCTTGTCATATTTCCTTCAGCTCCCAAAGGGATTCTGCTGTCATACTACCTACCACTCAAAACCCAAACCAAACCAAACCACTCCCTGCCATGGAATTGATTCTGACTAGTAGTCACTCTATAGGTCAGAGTAGAATTGGTCCTGTGGGTTTCAAAGATCTTTACAGGAGTGGACAAGCTCAGAAACATACGCAGAAAAGGCTGGAAATCCCAAATACATCTCCTAGAATAAAAGTTGGAAAATCCCGTAGGAAAAGTTCTGATGACACATTTGCCTGTCAGTTGCTTTGCTGTCTTTTGCCCATGTTGTCCGATGACGGTGCTAATGTCGATGATGGTGATACGTTTGGGGACTCATTTTTGATTTTAAACAGTCTAACTCTTTGAATGTATGGAGTAATTCCCATCCCAGGGAGAATCGTAGAATCTTAGCACTGGCAAACTAAGGTTAACTGGTTCAGCCTCCCACACTGTAAGTCAGTTGCTATTGCCCAACATCATTTACACTGAGGACACAATCTTATATTTCCTGAAGCCAAGTGACCACAACATTGCTTTCAGGTGACTTTCTTCTCTTCTGGCTAAGCAGGTCAGCCCTCTTAGACTGATGGAGTTTCTGGACGATGCAAACATTAACGTGCCTATAAGCGGAGAGATGAGTGTATAAATCTACCCAGAAGCACCTCACAAGAAAAATGTGGCAATTTCCTTTTGAAAAATCAGCCACTGAACATCATCTGGAGCACAAACCCACTCTGACTCATGGGGCCATCATGAGTCAGCACCAGCTCGATGGCAAACAGCTGTTACTAGAATTAAAAATATACCCTTTTATTTTAGGATGCTGAGCACATGCACATTAGGCACTTGCTGCCTGCAATCCCATTGTATTTTATGAGCAACGATTAATTTAAGAAGTGTATTTTACATCATCAAAAAGCACTTATCGAACAGTTAAAGGCTTACCATGACACACGGGTTAAAGAGCAAGAGTTTTGCTTAGAGGTGAGAGCTATGCTTTGGTGGCTTATACAGAAAAGTGATTTCTAAGTATCCAGTCATGACATCGTGCAGACAGAATAAAGTTAAAATCTTCTTAATGGCAAGTGAGTTTGAATTTTTTCAAGATGATTGTTTAGATAGACATGCATGTAAAAATAATTTTAGTGATGGAAAGCAGTTACAAAATGGTGATTTCATCCTTTTCCTATCTCACTTTGCCTTCCAGGTTCTTAATGAATGAGCCTTGATTATGAAATGAATGAATCAATGGGTGGATAAATTCATGAACTGTACTAATGCATATAGGAGCACAGATGGGCACAAACATTCCAGTTTCCTAGACACCCAGAAATTGGAGTATAGGGTTATGGGACATATTTGTTTTGTCCCTCATGTAGACAAAGAAGCCAAGCACATGGGGTGTACCGATGAAAAGAGATTTAGGAAAAACAAAGAGATTTAGGCATTCGTATATGCATTTTGACATTTAAGTTTATTTACTTAAGTAATAGTGTGAGTATTTAGACATTGGAGTTTCATTTTTCTCTTAATGGACATATATATGCCCTTGTTGCACAAAAGCAGAATCTAGTCTCAGAGAGAGTAAAAAGAATAAAAACCACTGGTATTTGAAAATCAGGATGAGAGTACCTTTCAGAAATACAAATAGCTTAACTACCTAAACATTCTTTACATAAATCCAGTTTTTTTTACATAAATCCAAAAGGTTTGTAGAAAAATCTTTTAATTCCATTTTCCACAAATTTTTTTTGAAGACCCACTGGATTCATGGTTGCTTTAAAAATAAATACTAGTGGGTGAGGGGAGACATCGGACGGTGGAAAAGATGACAAAATAATAATTTATAAATTATCAAGGATTCGTGAGGGAGGTGGGGGAAGGAGGGGAAAAATGGGGAGCTGATGCCAGGGACTTACAGGGAGAGCAAATATTTTGAGAATGATGAGGACAACGAATGTACAAATGTGCTTTATACAATTGATGTATGTATGGATTGTGATAAGAGTTGTATGAGCCCCCAATAAAATGATTTAAAAAAATACTAATGAAAATCTGTGGAATAGAAGGACAGATGTAAATGTCTCTCACAGGATATTATGTAGTATACTGCGATTACAAGTTGTAAAACAATGATAATTTTTAACATTTTAAGTGTATGATCACTCACTGCATTCAGCCAGTAGACGGAATTGTTTTCTATAATTGGACCCAATCTCAGAAATTGTACTTTCTAAAACAACGAATATACATATTTTTTTCTCTAAGAAAGGAAAATGGAATATTTTGGAATTGCCAGACATCTGGTTTTGAACCAGGCTGTCCAGGACTTGAGCTTTAAAACTATAAACAAATTAGAAATTTCTGAATGTAGAGCCAAATATGTCCTAATTTGGTGATCATGTCATCCTATAAACTAGACTGACTCACTGGCTATTCAGGTCAACATGGCTGTGCTTGGTCACCTGCTCCAAGCCTGGGGAGAGTCCCTGGTCAGAGGCGGAACTTATGCCTGAAGATGCAATTTATCAAGGCCTGTCGCTGCAGGTTGCAGGCAACCTTCTAAGATAAAAACGTGTTTTTCTTCTAAAATTGCGGTTCAATACGAAACCATATCATTTCTATAGTGTATAGCAAGACTGTTTTATGGCAAAGAATACTTGATAGTTTGTTTGCCCTTTGAAAAGACTGATGATCAAAAACTGTTTTAGAAAAATTTCCAGAATTTTTAGTGTTTTCTTTAATTTTAAAATCATTAATGTTATTTTAGTATTTTCTTTTAAAGGTAAAATATCTGTCAGTGCTCACTTAGAATAAATATACACACACTTAGTGCACAGCGGTTGGCTGCTGGGGCTGTGTACCAAAGAAATCTGCACACCGTTCCCTAGGAGTGGGGCAGGAGGGCTGGCGGCAGGGTTAGCTGAGGTGGCAGGGTGCGAGAAAACCGGCATGTGTAATCCTGGGAGGGGGAAGGTGCGCAGACAGATGAAAGCAGATGAGGCCCCTTGGTCCTGACAATCTGCGCCTCCTTTAATAATTTATACACTCAAATGGGATATGTGAGTCATATATGCAAGTAAGTGCGTGGGTCTGTGTGTTTTAGTTATCCATAATGCAACCTCTTTTAAAATATGACAATAATATTAATGATTGAATCCAAAGTTGGTGTATGCCACTTTAAGTGGCATGAGAGGAAGTAGAGTGTAAACTTTTGAGTGGGTGTGGAGTACTGAAAGTTTTTATGATATATACTACCTTTTTACAAAAATAATACTTTCGGTAAGCTTAGTTGTTTCAGCAATCAGAGGAAAATTCTGTTGATCTCCCCTAACAAAAGTGTTTGCTTTAAATGGTTCCTACTTCAGCTCTGGGGTTTGTTACATAATAAATGATATAATTACAAATAGACAACTGAAAATAGGTCATTAAAATTCAATTGCCAGAAAAATTACTAATGACTCTATTTTATTTTTAGATAGGTCTTTCGTCTCTAATATATTATAAAGAAAACACGTTTTCTATTCTTTTTTCTTATAATTACTTGAATGATCTGAATACATATCAATCCTCCAAACAATACCCGCTTCTGTCCATAGTACGAAGACCACATCAAGTTTTTCTTGAGTAATTATACACTGAGGGTATTAATTTCTTCAAGGATGAATGTCAATGTTGTGCAGTTTGATTCATTAAAGTTAGGAATGTCATTTTTAGCATTGGGAAATGTGCATTGTATTTCATGTTCCATCATAGAATTCTACATGCCTCTGGGAGCAAAATTCGGTTTCCTCAATCTGTACATTTAGTTCTCAAGGAAGAATGGAGCTGTTGTCCTTCTCCATAAAGGTTTACATCGACGTTATCTGGATAAGCATGTAGTAATTTCTTGAATACTTTTATGCATATCCACATTGCTTAAGAAAATCTGTAAAAATTAACTATATATATTTTTCTCATTTTACATTTTTCATTGCTCCAATAAAATTTCAAAAACATTTTTACTGGCAGATAGCTGATTTGCTATAAAATTTAATGGTTTAAATATATTTAAAAGAGCTGTGCAATCATCCCGACAATAATTTTGGAACATTTTCTTTATTCTGGTATCCATTATTATTAGCTCTCCATTACAACTCCCCCACATTTTCCCCTGAAATCACCCTAAGAAACTATTAATCTACTTGCTGTCGTAATGAATTACCTATTCTGTTTTTTATATAAAGAAAGTAATTTAAAAATCCCAACAGTGACAACAAAATAAAACACAGAAAAACCTCAATCTAAATGAAAGTAGAAGCTTATAGAAACTAGAACAGCTTTTTTAAATGGATGAAAAGAAAAAAATGATAATATGTTAGATTGTAGCCTAATTATATCTGTAGTAATCCACTTTGCAATGCACGCTGAAGGCTAGCTATTCACATCTTTGGTATATGGTCTGAGGCAGTTCAATGTACACCTAATCTATGTGAGGATCCTGAAAGTGGATTTTGGCCTTTCACTGTCATCCACAGCTTCTGAAAACCGCATGCTCCAAAATTAAGCTTTACTACAACTTCCCTCAATGATCTTGTGGGGCAGTTAGTTTATTGTGGCAATCTGGCTGGTAAACACGTGTGGAGTTAATTGAATGACGGAGGGATAAATGGCTCAGTGAGCCTCACCTTTCTAGTTCTCGGGTCTCTTGCTTTGTAATGGCTGGACCAGGGTGCAGCTATCTTAGCCAGTTCCCTGCTTCAGCTGGCAAGGCTGACTTCATGCAAGACATCCCTGAGGAGAAGCCACATGGACCTACCCTGATGCAGCCCTGGGCGCTGGAGCAGCCGTGTGGAGACCCCTGCCAACGCTGAGATGCTTACACGCTCACTGATTTGGCTTTCCTCATGCAGTTGGCACCATAGTGTGTGTTTTGTGAGATGGAGGAGGACTTTGTGGGTTGTTGTGGGGCATAAGGGTTAATGTTGGACTTGTGTGTTTGGGCAGCACAGGGTTGGGGTTTTCTTTTGATGTACACTTAACCTTTATATAACACTCTCCTTTATACATGAGTTTCTGTGGATTTGCTTCTCTAAAGTACCCAGACAAATACATCTTGGATCTTATTATTTATAAGCCTGAATCACACAGGCTGGTGTGCTTCATCCATGTGGACTTAGCTGCTGACACCTCACTTAGATGATTGCTTATTTTAAGACAAGCCTTTAAGACTCCAGATGCTATTCTTTCTGGGAGCTTGTCAACACCTGATTTTTTCACCACAATTTGCTACATATAGCATCTGTATTTTCAGCAATCACTCCATGAGGGAAAATATTGAGAAGGGCCACATCGTAAGAACTAATTGTTCTTATCGTAGGACTTACAATTAAGTGCAAGCTCAAAATCCATTCGTATAACTATATATATATATATACATATATATGTATATATATGTATATATATCCCTATATATGCATGTATATATATCTCCCTAGTCCATTTAGAGGCATCATTTCAGCTTGTTGAGAAATCATTTAAGTAACTTCCATGAGACAGATGGTAATTCTAAGAACAGCATCGCCAATCTAGCCAGTGGTATACAATTTAAAGTACCATTGAGAAAAGGAAAATATACATACATAGGAAAGTTTTGGGCCTAAAATAACATGTTATGTCCACTTATACAAGTTAAAAACTTAAGTAGCTGAAAACTTCTAAGAGAACAATGAGAGTTAGATTAGACACAAGGCAAAACTTTATTCACTAAAGCAAGACTAAGTCTGCAGGATTAAGTCATGTCACAAAAAGCAAAGAAAATACATAAATAGTGAGCGTACGGTAGTTTTAAGTTATCAACTATTGGGCAACCTCAAGAGCCAGAGATCTGAACCAAAGTCCACTGACTTCCAACTCCATGACCTTTGTACTTTAAATCCAATGGAGTAGTTCCCTTCCTTTAATTAGCAACAGGTGTGTTTAAGGTAAAGTGGGGTTCTTTTAGTGGAGTCTGCCAATCACCTAGTTGTGATGGCCTATGAAGAATGCTGTACCGCTTGAGAAAGCTAAATCTGAAATAGAGGTAGCCCACGTTACACAGCCCAGGTCACAGAGAGCTGAAAGGAAACTTGGTTAAAATGCATGATTAGCAACACAAGACTTGGCAAATTCTCATTTTGGCAATCAATAGAAGTGAAGTTAAGCCTTTCCCCCAAGGGCAGGGTGCTCCTCCGTGGTTTTCCTACCTTCTTAAGATGCCTAGTACCCTTCTCACTCACTCACTCCCCATCATGAGTTCCCATTGATTTTCACTGATCACCATTATCACTCTCATTCACTGTCACTGAGTTTATTCCAATTGATAATGAACCTATAGAACAGGGGTATAATTTTGCCTGTGGATTTTCAAAACTAACTATTTACAGGAGTAGAATGCCTCATGTTCCTGGTTTCAAACTGCTGACCTTTCAGTTAGCAACTCAAAGCAACACTATGCCATCAGGCTGTTGTGGTAGAAGTGTCTATTAATTAGAATGACCATGGGACAATGCTATAAGACAGGACCTATTTGCTCTTGTCTCTCCCTCCACTAAATTATAACCTGATCCCAGTTGAGTTTAAGCATCCTCTGAAGAAGCGGTTTTATGATGTACAAATAAGGGAACGATACATGGATCATAAGGTAGCTATGATGGCAATGAGTTGGGTTTGGTATGGATAGTATTAGAAAGCCACAACACCACATTGTGTAGGAGACCAGATTAAATGACTGCTGACTACATGACCGGAGACCAGATGCCTGCTTTTGTCTTGGTGTTTGGCCTTTTACTAATGGTACCATACAGCATTTACCCTCTGGTGACTGGCTAACTTCACTCAGAAGAATGTTCTCCGGGTCCACCCACGTTGTATGGTGCTTCATAGTTCCATCACTGTGTTTTAAAGATGCACAGCATTCTATTTTGTGTGTGCACCAGTTTCTGAAGTCATTCTTCTACTGAGGGGCCTTTGGTCTTTTTCAACTTCTTGCTGTTGTGAACAGTGCTGCCATAAACATGGAAGTGTATGCATCTATTGCTGTTGTCTCCTTTACTTCTTGAGGGCATCGATCCAGCAGAGGTATTGCTGGATCCTATGGGGTTTCCATTTGTAGTTGTTTTAGGTAATCCACAATGTTTATTCATGTGTACAGGCCCAGGAGCAGTGTACGAGAGCTCCAATCTCTCTGTACCTTTCCAGCATTGGTTGTCTTCTGTTTTTTTTTTCTTTTTCTCAAACTGAACAGTTATTGTTGGTGTAAGATACGTCTCATGACTGCTTCAGTTTGTGTGTTACAGGTAGCCAATATCTGAGAACATTTTTTCATGTGCTTATTAGCCATTTGAATGCCTCTTTTGGTCAACTATCTGGTCATGTCTTCTGCCCACTATTTTATTTATTATTTTTAATATACTTTTAAAAGTTTATTAGCATTTAATATACATATCATGCAATTCAACAATTCAGTCATATTTAAAAGAGTTGTGCTATCATCACCATAATCTATTTTGGAACATTTTCTGTTTCTTGTATTCATTGGTATTAGCTCCCCATTGCATTCCCCCAAGAACTCACTAATCTAGTTACTGCCTATATAGTTCTACCTACCCTGGATTTCATACACATAAAAACATACAAAAGACAAACATGCAAATAGAAAACTCAACAAGGATATAGTAAAACAGAAAAATTTCAATCAGAAAAAAAGCAGAACATATTAAAATATAGAAATTTAAACTGGGTCAAATGGGATCTCAAATGTTAAAGTGTTAAATTTTTTTTAAATGCTTGTACATTTTTTTAAAACAATTTATTAGGGGCTCATACAACTCTTATCACAGTTCATACATATACATACATCAATTGTATAAAGCACATCTGTACATTCTTTGCCCTAATCATTTTTTATCCTCTTTTCTTTTTTTACATTCTATTAGGGACTCATACAACTCCTATCACAATCCATACATATACATACATCAATTGTATAAAGCACATCCATACATTCTCTGCCCCAATCATTCTCAAAGCATTTGCTCTCCACTTAAGCCCTTTGCATCAGGTCCTCTTTTTTTCCCCTCCCTCCCCGTTCCCTCCTCCCTCATTTGCCCTTTGTAATTTATACATCGTTATTTTGTCATATCTTGCTCTATCTGTAGTCTCCCTTCCCCCCCTTCTCTGCCGTCCCTCTCCCAGGGAGGAGGTCACATGTGAATCCCTGTAATCAGTTCCCCCTTTCCAACCCACTCACCCTCCACTCTCCCAGCATCGCCTCTCACACCCTTGGTCTTGAAGGTATCATCCACCCTGGATTCCCTGTGCCTCCAGCCCTCATATGTACCAGTGTACAGCCTCTGCCCTATCTGCTTTTACAATAATTCACTTTCTAATACACTCAGCCCCCTTGAGGTAGTTTATTGTGCAAACCTAGCCGATAAACACATGTGGCATTAATTGAAGGGTGAAGGGATAAATGGCTCAGTGAGCCATGCCTTTCTAATTCTCGGGTCTCTGGCTTTCTGATGGTCAGACCAGAGTTCAGCTGCCTTAGCCAGTTCCCTGCTTCAGCTGGCCAGGCTCACTTCCTGCAAGACATTCCTTAGGAGAAGCCACATGGACCTACCCCGATGTAGCCCTGGGTGCTGGAGCAGCTGTGTGGAGACCTCTGCCAGCACTGAGATGTTTACACATTCACTGACTTGGTTTTCCTCCTGCAGTTAGCATCATTGCGTGTTTTGTGAGATGGAGGAGGACTTTGTGGATTGGTGTTGGACATATGGGTTAATGTTGGACTTGTGGGCTTGGGCAACTCTTGGTTGGGATGTTTCCTTGATGTGCACTTAACCTTTATATAGAACTCTCTCTTATACATGAGTTTCTGTGGATTTGTTTCTCTAAATACCCAGACTAACACAACCCTATATAGCAAGACTATTCATATCCCTGGTCTATGGTCAGAGGTCTAACCCACGGTGTCTTTCCTCTTTGCTTTTTTGTTAAAACTGAAATTACTTTAATATGGGTCAAAAAGGAGATAAAATGATAAATAATTATATTTTAATCTAACTACATTTTCCATAATCAACTTTAAAATGCTTTCTGTCTGATAACAAGGCTATTGACATTTTTCAACTGTGGTCAGAGGGGAAATCACCGGAAGCTTACTCCATGTGTATGTATGCTCAAAAATGGATTTTCAGCTTCCACTGTCATCCATTGCTTTCTACAAACCAGTTGTTCACAATCTATCCTATTCTTCTTCTATCCATTCCCTCATTTGGATTTGGATTTTATTATTTACAATCCTTTGTTCACACAGGCTAATATGCTTCTTCCAAGTGGATTTAGTTGATATCTCACACAGATGGCTGCTTGTTTGAAGATAAACCTTGAGGATCCCAGACACAATTCCTTTTGATAGCCCAGTGCCGTAGAGTTTCTTTGACACACTTTGGTACAGCACACACATCGTGAGGGAATGTCTTCCTGAGGGTGAGTGTTGAGTAGGACCATGTCTTAAGATCTACTAGCTCTTAAAGTAGGTCTGGAAATAAGTGTGAGCCCAAGATCCACTCTCGTATCTGTGGTTTATGGATGTCTCTGGTACACTTTAGAGACAGCTTTATTATTTTATGACAGAGAACATTATCAGTCATCCCCATGGGGAGTAAGGTAATTCTATTGATTGTGTCATTAATTTCACTAATGGCATAGAATTTAAAACACTATTAAAAAAAGGAAATTATACAATTATAGCCAAGCTACAAACCAAAACACACGAATTGTTGACCGGACACTATTTACACAGCAATAGGGGTTGATGATAGGGCAAAACTTTCTGTAACATTCATTCACCCAGGCAGAGCCAAGCCTACTAGCTTAATACACATCATAATAAAGTAAGAAGAGCATTAAAATAGAAAATATATGGTAGTCATAGGTCACGACTCATTGGACAACCTCAAGGCAAGGGATTTTAAACTAAGTCCAACCACCACCAATTCTATAACCTTGGGATAGCAGTCATCTGAATCTTTTCACACTGGGGGCTTCTACCTTAAGTTTAAGGGCTACAGGTTACTTTGAGGTAAAGCCCAGGCCTTTCAAGGGGTTTCCATATTGAGTCTTTCTGGTGTGGCCTGGGAAGGATGTTGTCTGCCTCAGTTGAACAGAATGCAAAGTTCCAGCAGTCCTAGCATAGGGACCGGAGTGGATCACCAAGGTTTGGATAGACACTAGGTCAAAAATGTTGTTAGAAACACAGTACTGGCAGGGGCCATACCAAATCCAGGGAAACATATGGTAGCCAACTAAAAAGTAGTGGGGGTGTAAATACATGGGTAGTGGGGGCACAGGGCACTAACCCACCCACGGGGGGGGGTATTCTTTACATCTCCACAGGGAAAAAGGGACCAGACTCAACCCAGTGCTCCAAGATGTGAATGCAACATGCTGGCATCGAGTGGGCAACCAGTGGAAAAGTCTGAGGGGCTGTCCCCAATCCCAACTGCATGGACACCTGCCCCTCCCCACATAAGAATTTATTTCAGAGGACAGCACTGAAGCTGCAGTTCCAGGAAAGGGACATGTCCAATCAGAGCACACGGGAGAAAGTGAACGGGGAGGAAGAGATAGTGGAGCACATCCTGGCCCGTCAAGCCTTGAGCATGATATTCCCACTCAGAGCAGCCAATCCACAGAGAGACCATATGGCCGCCCACACTATGAGACACGACACCTCTCACTGACCCATAACCCTACAAGGGACAACACTGGAAACACAGTGTGGGAATTGCATCCAATCTGATCCCACCATACCGAGGCAAAACACTAAGGGCATGCAACAGAACAGCAAGGGGAACAGAGCAACGAAGTCCCCAGGGAATACCAAAAATAGACTTTGGGGCCAGGGCTTGGCACCTCATGGGACTTGACTGGAAAACACTCCTAAAGGCCAACAAACAGTCTTTGAACTAATTACAGGCTTTTCTTTTTTGTTGTTGTTTTTTGTGTGTGTGTGTGTGTGATTGGCTTTTGTTGTTGTTGTTGTTTGGTTTTGCTCTGTCTTGTTTTTGTGCATGCTATTATCTCTGCAAGCCTGTCTAAATAAGATAGGCTGGATGAACAATATTGAGGAGAAAACAATGGGATTGATGGTTCTGGGGGACATGGGAGTGGGGAGGTTGGGGAAAGGAAGTGGTGTTAACAAACCCAGGGACAAGGGAACAACAAGTGATCCAAATTGGTGGTGAGAAGGGTATAGGAGGCCTAGTAGGGTGTAATCAAGGGTAATGTAACCGAGAGGAATTACTGAAACCCAAATGAAGGCTGAACATGATAGTGGGACAAGAGGAAAGTAAAAGGAAATAGAGGAAAGAGGTAGGAGGCAAAGGGCATTTTTAGAGGTCTAAATAAAGAGCAAGTACACATGTAAATATATTTATATATGAAGATGGGGAAATAGATTTAGGTGCATATATTTATAGGTTTAGTACTAAAGTAGCAGATGGACTTTGGGCCTCCACTCAAGTACTCCCTCAATGCAAGAATACTTTGTTCTATTAAACTGGCATTCCATGAGACTCACTTTCCCGACACAATCACTGAAGACAAACGGGTGCATAAGCAAATGTGGTGAAGAAAGTTGATGGTACCCGACTATCCAAAAAAATAGCATCTGGGGTCTTTAAGGCTTGAAGGTAAACAAGCAGCCATCTAGCTCAGAAGCAACAAAGTCTACGTGGAAGAAGCACACTAGCCTGTGTGAGCAGGAGGTGTCAAAGCGATCAGGCATTAGGCATCAAAGAACAAAAAATCAAATCATTGTGAATGAGGGGGAATGCAGATTGGGGACCCAAGATCCATCTGTAGGCAGCTGGACATCCCCTTACAGAAGGGTTGTGGGGTGGAGATGAGCCCTTCAGTGTGCAGTGTAGCAATGATGAAACATACAACTTGCCTTTAGTTCCTAAATGCTTCCTCCCCACTATAATGATCCCAATTCTACCTTACAAATTTGGCTAGATCAGAGACATAGATGAGTGAGTGCTTCCAGTGTTTCATCAACTTGTTCAAATGTTTCAATTGGTATTCCATCAATTCTTGAAGTCTTGATTTTGGCAAATTCTGTCAGTGCAGCTTGAGCGTCTTCCTTAAGTATCATTGATACATGCTCATATGCTACCTCCTGAAATCGTGTAATGTTGACTAGTTCTCTTTGGATCAGTGACTGTGTATTTTTCCATCTTCTTTAGGTCAAACATGCAAGCAACATGTTGAGGGGAAGGAAGGGAGGGCTCACCACCAGGTGGTGGGGAGGAGAGACTGAGGATGCTTTGGGGATCATTAAGTGGGGAGGGTCATAAATGGAGTGCAGGAGGGTAGAATTGACCTATGGCATCTGGGGATATCCTGGGAACCCAGGCCAGGTGCTGTAGAATTCTAGGACACTGAATCCTGGATCTTTGGGGTCCACAGCATGCTCCAGAGGCTGCAATGGGGAGACCCCTTATGGGAACCCCAGTGGGTAGACATTCTGTTATATTCTCTTTATACCTGTTTATATTTGGGAGTAACTCAGAAGTGCATCACCATTGGGGCTCACTCTCTTGAACTGTGTTTTGTTTTTAGTTTTGAGTAAGTGAAACCCAGGGATGTTGAGCCTATAGGGAAAGAAACTATAACAAAGGTTCTGGGGGAAGGGATATACAGAGGGCGAGGAAGATAAGAGGAAGATGATGCCAAGAAGTCCAGGAAGGAAAAGTATGTTTGGAGAATGACTATGGAAGCTATTGTACAATTATGTTTGACACGAGTGAACTATGGAGTGATATGACATATGGACTATTCCCCAAGTTATAGCAAATTTTAAAAAAAGCATAGATCTAGGAAGGGGTGTTGGGCTCCCCCTAAAACTTAGCTTCAACTTAAGAATAATCAGTCCTTGTGTCGTGACTCTGCTCCATACTCACCTTCATGAAATGATCACTGAAGATAAGGTGCTACAGCACAGTGTGGTGAAGAAAGTAGATGGTGCCTGGCTATCAATTGGAATAGTGGCTGGGGTCTTAAAGACCTGTATTCATTCAAGCTGCCATCTAAGTGAGGAGTCAACTAAATCCATACGGAAGAAGCACACTAGCTTGTGCTAGCAAAAGGTGACGACTATATGAATGTGATGAGGAGAAAACCATCAGAGATAAAATTCCGAACACCGAGTGTGTTGAGGGCTATGGGGGATGATGGGAGCCCCAAACCCATCTATATAGTATCTAGTCAGACTGAGCCATAGGTGGACCAGCTCTAACCACAGGCAAGAGTCTCATTATCAGGCAGAGACAGTGTTATTATCAGTCAGAGAACATTGTAATCTTGACTATGTTAGATCCAACTTGACACTTTTCCAGTTGGCCACCCTATAGATGCAACCTGAATTTGTTCTGGGTACAAGTATCTCTTACTTGCTCCGTGACTGAAATTTCTTCCTTGGCTTTTGGAATGTTGATGGGGGCCTTACTTCCTTCTTACACATTATTTGTATTTTTTGTCTTTGTACTATTATGATTTTATCCTTACTACCTTAATACAACTTTGCTTTCTATTGTTTTCTGTTGGGTCTCCCAGCTGTGAAGAATAGGAGGAGTGGATGCAAAATGATAATAACTGATCCAAGGGGATACAGGGAATACAGGAGTGGGAGTGGGTGATAGGAAGGGAAAGGGGATTTCAGAAGTAAATCATGAAGGCAGGAGGGGGTAGGGAGCATTAGAATGGATTGTGATTACATAACTCTTTTTAAAAGCGATTAAACCATGGGGTGGGGGGATGCTCTAAAATGTGTGTGGCAATCATTGTACAATTCTTGATATAATTGAACAACTGAACTATTGAACTGTATGATATGTAAGGTACATGCCAATAAAACTCTTAGGGAAAATTGCATTGATAATTACTGGCAATTGAAATATAAAAGTTGGGAACAAAGAGGAAGGAATTGGAGTCAGAAAACATGGACGTGGTGATGGAAATGAGCCTGGAGATCTCATGATAGAATTTTGCAAAACCAACAACTTGTTCATAGTAAATACCATTTTTTCAACAACACACAAGACAACTCTATAAGTGGACTCCTCTAGAGAAGATATACATAAATGAAATTGACAACATCAATGGGAAGAAACACTGACTCAATATCAGCATCTAAAACCAGGCGTGGGGCGTGGGGGATGGAGAGGTCAGGGACTGACTATGGAACAGACTATCAATTGCTCTTATGTAAGTTAACAACAAAGCTGAAGACAATGACAACAAATCCACAAGAGTCCAACAAACTTGAGCCTATCCCACCTGAATTTAGAGAACATCCAACAGATTTTCTCATGAATACTAATGATAGAAGAGATGATATGCTGTGGAAAAGATTCTATGGAGAATTTGGAAGACAGCTATTTGACCAACTGACTGGACAAGATCCATATTTGTACTGGGTTGAAAGAAATGTGATCAAGTAGAATGCTCAACAATTGTTGGATGATCTTCAGCAACATTTTACTTGCATGTGACACCAGTTACATAGTTCTATTGTTTGGGTGTTCACAATGTAAGCCCTGATACTTTTCCCTTCATCATATTTGAATTTTGTTATTTTGATCTTTGGGTCACACTGGCTGGTATGCTTCTTCCATGTGGATTTAGTTGACACCTCACTTAGATGGGTGCTTGTTTGAGTGCAAACCTTTAAGAGAGCAGATGCTATTCCAATGGATAGCTGGATACCATCTATTTTCTCACCACACTTTGCTGGAGTACCCATATCTTCAATGTCCTCTTCAGGAAGGCGAGTACCTCGCAGGCCCATGTTATAAGAATGACCTATTCTTGGATTGGGTGCAGCTAGAATTACGTGGGAGCCCAGAATCCATCTGCTTGCCCACGGGTTATGAAAGACTTTGGTTTATTTTTGGTGGTCATAGTGTGACAAAAACCAAAACCAACAACACCAATAAACAAAATCAAACAAACAAAAGAAACAAAAAGGGAAAAATACTGTCTATCATCTGCCTAGGGTATGAGGCAATTGCACTGATAATATCAATAATTTATCTGATGACAGAATTTAAAGTACTGTTAGTATGAGACATTTATGCCAGCTTCAATCCATGAGTTGTTTCGTTGAACAGATGGATTTCTCAATTGATTGAGCTCTGTTTGCCTTGAGAATGGGGGTTGGTGCTAGAAGAAAATCTCCTGTATCGTTTCTTACAAGGGGAGACCCTTGCCTCTCAGATTAAACCTATTACATTAATGTAAGGAGAGTATTAAGGTGCTTAATATAATATATGATAGTCCAGGTTTTCTTTCATTGGACACCCACTATGCCAAGGGTCCTTCCTACTCAAGGTCCCCAAACTGCTATTTCCAAGTCTTAGGGTGGCATCTTTTGTTTCCACTTCCACTAGGGTATTTCCATCCTAAATTCATTTGTATATGTTGGTTCGTGGTAGGGTCCGGTTTGTTCAGTTGGGCTTCTATGTTGTATCCTGGTGTGGCCCTTGGGGAATGCCATGTTACCTCTCAAGCCAAAATCTGAGGTCAGCACGGTACTTAGTCTGTGGCACAGTTCACCGAGGTTTGAGTAGGAACACATTCAAAGTATCTATCCATGACCACAGAGCTGGCTTTATGCTCCCCTTGGGTGATCTGCAATGATGTTTAGCATCCCTTCCTGATGTGCTGCTACTGCTTTCCGTATACCCGCCATGCTCACCGACAGAGCTGTCAGTGCCTCCTCTGTAATGCACATGCTCCCCTCCTCTGGTCTGAACTTGGTTGTCTAGTAAGGTTTTCCCATTCCTGTGGAAAGCCTTTTGATTTGTGCTAGCTATGTCTCCATGCTGTATAGCATCCAGTGGATGGGCTTCTCCTTTTTCTCCCTTTCTTCTTTCTTTTTTTAAAAAAATAATTTTATTGGGGGCTCGTACAACTTTTATCACAACCCATCCATCCATTGTATGTCAAGCACATTTGCACATATGTTGCCATCATCATTCTCAAAACATCTGCTTTCTACTTGAGCCCTTGGTATCAGCTCATTTTCTCCTCCCCCCTCGCACATGAACCCTTGATAATTTATAAATTATGATTATTTTTTCATGTCTTACACTGTCCGATGTCTCCCTTTACCTACTTTTCCATTTTCCACCCCCCAGGGAGGAGGTTATATGTAGATCCTTATAATCAGTTCCCCTTTTCTACCCGACCCTCCCTCCACCCTCTGGTAGCACCACTCACACCACTGGTCCTGAAGGGATCATCTGTCCTGGATTCCCTGTGTTTCTAGTTCCTATCTGTACCAATGCACATGCTCTGGTCTAGCCATATTTGTGAGGTAGAATTGGGATCATGATAGTAGTGGGGAGGAAGCATTTAGGAACTAGAGGAAAGTTGTATGTTTCATCGTGGCTACGCTGCATCCTGACTGGCTCATCTCCTCTCAGCAACCCTTCTGCAAGGGGATGTCCAGTTGCCTACAGATGGGCTTTGGGACCCCAATCTGCACTCCACCTCATTCACAATGATAGGAAATTTTGTTCTTTGAGGTGATTCTTACCAAGTGCATGTAAGGGGGCTCATGGTCAGTAGGCAGACATTCTACCCCTTTGGATATTGGTCTGTAAGTTTTGTGTAATTGGTGTTTCTCCTTATAGTGGTGGACTCATACAATCTTTGTCCTTTTGAGATTGACTCACTTCACTCGGCATAATGGTTTCCTGGTTCTTGCAGGTCATGCAGTGTTTCATCGCTGTGTTTTAGGGATGCATAGTTTTCATTGTCTGTATGTACTACAGTTTGTTTATCCATTTTTCTTCTGTTGGGCATTTGGCCTCCTTCCAGTTTCTTGCTCTTGTGAACTTTGCTGCTCACATTCTGTCTTGTATTTCTTTGGGTGTATAAGCTTAATAGTGGTAATACTGGATCTTATGGAATTTCATTTCCAAGTTTCCTTAAGTATTGCTTTATCATTTTCCATAGTGGCTGTACTTATTTACAAGTCCACCAACTGTGTATACAAGTTCTAATCTCTCCACATCCTCTCTAGCATTTAATTTTTTTAATTGGGCTTGTTGTGGGTATAAAATAGCAAGTCATTGTGGTTTTATTTTGCATCTCCCAGATGGCTAATCCTTATGGACTTTTGTCATGTGTTTTTTTTAACCATTTTACTTCTTTTTGGTGAATTCTCTGTTCATGTCTTTTTCCCATTTCTTAATTGGGTCATTTGTTATTTTATTATTGCATTGCAGAATTCTGTATTCTTTGATAATTATACCCGTTTCCAATATGTGCTTGGTAAAAATTTTCCCAGTCTGTGGGCTCTTGTTTTACTCTTCCGATGAAGTATTTTAATGTGTGTAAATGATGTAATTTCAACATGTCCCATTGTTGACAAATATCTCTGCTATTTGTCATTTTTTCCTTTCTAGAATTCTGATTTTATGTAAATTATTCCTCTTGATTGTGGCACATACAGTTCTTAAGCTTTATTCAGTTTTTTCATTATTATTTTTTTCTGGTATTTCTTCAGTATATTGTTATTGAGAGATGTCTTAAATCTCACTAGTTGGCCTTTCCATCCAATAAGTTTATTCTTTTGCCATTTAATTATACTAATTTGTGAAATTTTGATGTTTACTTTCTGGATTTATATTTGATACATTCTTGTAGTTTAAATTTTTCATTTACTTTCTCAGTTTGTAATCTTTTCCTGAATTCTTTCATTTTTTTCCTGTAGTTTCTTGATTTCATCTGCATCTTTCTTATCTTTCAAACTTTTGAAGATATCTAAATATAGTTGCAATGAATTTCTTATCAGGTAGTTCTCATGCCATTTCTTCCTTGGGAAGGTTTTCTGACTTTGTGTTTTCGTTATTTTATTTGAAACTTTATGCTTTATTTCTTTGTGTAAACTGAAATTTTCCATTGTTTTGGAGTCATTGTTGTGCTGAGTTTGTGTTTAATTGGTGGATGCATGTTTGGTGTGTTCTTAGGAGCTTACCACTTGTCTTTGGATTTGTGTGACACAGAAGTATGCACACAGTTCTCTCTTGTTGGTTGTGTTGTGCAGTTGATGGTGACTTTGATGATGTTGGCTTCTAGATGCCATGAATTCGCTTGCACAGGGAGGGGGACAGGTGCTTGACTAGTGGGCAGGCCTTCAGGAAATAGGATAAACTAGCGTGTTGGGCCATGTGGTCCCATTTGCTGTTCCCATGATTTAATGTTTACAGAAAGAAATGAAAATAATAGAAAAGGGAATAATAAAGTGAAAAACAAAGAAAAGGCTCAAGTGTGGATAAACAAGAAAACAAAATCCAAGAAAAAGAATATAAGAAGAAAGAAAAGAATTAAATGAATATAAAAACAAAGGAAGATAAAAATCAAATTGAATAAAATACCACAATAAATAAATTTAGAGAAGGGCAAAGGGAAAAGAAATAGTAAAGAAGAAACAGAGTGGGAAAAGACAAAGAAAAGGAGAATTGAAAGGAAAGAAGAAAGAGTTGAATTATAAAAGGAAAGTAGAGAATGAAAGGGGAAAAAATGCAGGTAAGAAAAAGGAAAGGAAATGGGGGGGAAACATGGCCCAAGACAGAGACAAATGTGGGTGGTAGGGGATAGGGGCAGCCAGGTAACCAGGTGCTGATTGGCAGATTGATGTCTTTTGCTGGTCAAGGTAGTCAGGAACAATGATTGGGTGGGGTGGCCAGGACTGGACAGTGTTTCTTCTGGTCTTGAAGGTTTCTGGAGTTGGGTGCCTTCTCTGGAATGATTTTATGCCAATTTAGCTGCTAGTTGATGTCAGTGTGCCTGTTCCTGGAAGGAATTTTTGAGAGTACCATGTACAGCTTTGGGCAGGGCAGACGGTTCTGGGAGAAGTTCTCTCGTACCAAGAGATGGCTGGCTACAGACAGCCTGTTTGAGCACAGTGAATGTCTGCTGGTCTCTGTAGGTAGAGTGCAAGCACCAGATTGGGGAGTGCCATGACTCTGAGCCCAGTCAACAAGGCCACATATCCAACTTCAGGCAGGGCAGGACCTGCGCAGACAAGGGGTAGTGTCACTCACTGGTCATCATGTGAAGACACTTTTAGTCACTAGAAGGATGTGGTGAACAAGATGACACCGTTCTGGTCATCTGACACTGATGACTTCTACTATGCTTATACTGTCCTGGGAAGAGGAGCTGATTATCAGGTCACTATAATGATTGAACCGTGGAAGTTAGTGGTTAGGCATTGGGTTGTGATTCGCAAGGTTCGCAGTTCAAAAATCACCTGCTGCTCTGCAGGAAAAAGACTGGCTTTCTATTCCTGTTGAGATTTACACTTTCAGAAGCTCCTACCCTGTCCTTCAGGGTCACTATGAGCTGGCATTAAGTCTATGGCAGTGATTCTAACTTTGGTTTTGGTTTACTGTGATTGAAAGATCCCTGTAGCTAGTAGGTTAAGTGTGGGGCTGCTAACTGCAAGGCCAGCAGTTGGAAACCACTAGCCACCTTGTGGTAGAAAGAGGAGGCTTTCTGTTCTCATAAAGAGCTAGTCTTGGAAACCCACAGGGCAGTTTTACTCTCCGTGCAGGGTCCGTATGAGTGGGTCTCAATGGCAGTGAGTGAGTACAGGTTAACTCTGACTTCCTGGCAGTGAGGTTTCTTTTCTTTTTGGTCATGATTTAACACTGTTTTTAAAAGTTCAAAATGGCTCTATTGTGTCCAACTGACAACTTTCCCGCTTTATCTCCTTTTAACTACGTTTGTTCAACTTCTCCTAAGTAATGTTCAATTCACTTTTCAATCTTGTCTTCTGATGCCTGGGTTCTAGGATTAGCATCTATCTCTGCTTCTTTTCATCTCTCCTGTCTTTTTTCTTTCGGTGAGAAGACTTATTAATTTTTGAGGGTACTATGATCGTTAAAGATTAACTAGTTCATTCAATCCTGCTATCTTCTTGACTCCCTCTTCATTTACAATTTCTGTAACTACACTCCTAGTTCTGCCTCTTTTGCTTTGTCATTTTCTTCTTTAAAATGTTGTTGTTTTATTGTATACTGTTGCTTTGTTTTCCTCTGTCTTGTTTTTGTGCATGTTAATATCTCCACAGGTCTGTCTAAATAAGATAGGCAGGATGAACTATCTGGAGGAAAAACAACGGGACCGGCAGTTCCAGGGGAACTTGGGATAGGGGGAGGTGGGGGTAAGGAAGTGGTGTTAACTAACCCAGGGACAAGGGAACAACATGGGATCCAAATTGGTGGTGAGGGGGGAGTGGCAGGCCTGGTAGGGAATGATCAAGGGTAAGGTAACATAAAGAAGAAGTATAGCTGTAACCCAGGTGGGGACGGAGCATGATAGTGGGGCAGGAGGAAAGTCAAGGGAAATAGAGGAAAGAGCTAGGAGGCAAAGGACATTTATAGAGGTCTAGACAAATACATGTACATGCAAATATATATATATATGGATGGGGAAATAGATCTATATGTCTATATTTATAGGTTTAGTATTAAGGTGGCAGAAGGACCTTGGGCCTCTTCTCAAGCACTCCCTCAATGCATGAATACTTTCTTCTATTAAATTGCCATTCTATGATGCTCACCCTCCCGACACAACTGTTGAAGCCAAAGTGGGTGAACAAGTAAATGTGGTGAAGAAAGCTGATGGTGTCCGGCTATCAAAAGAGATAGCGTCTGGGGTATTAAAGTCTTGAAGATAAACAAGCGGCCATCTAGCTCAGAAGCAACAAAGCCCACATGGAAGAACACACCAGCCTGTGTAATCACATGATTCCGAAGGGATCAGTTACTAGGCATCAAAGAACAAAAAAATCATATCATTGGGTGCACACCTCCATGATATGATCTCTGAGGACAAACGGGTGCATAAACAAATGTGGCAAAGAAAGCTGATGGTGTCCGGCTATCAAAAGAGATAGTGTCTGGGGTCTTAAAGACTTGAAAGCGAACAAGCAGCTATCTAGCTCAGAAGTAACAAAGCCCACATGGAAGAAGCACACCAGCCTGTGTGATCAGGAGGTGTCGAAGGGATCAGGTATAAGGCATCATAAAAAAAAATCTTACCATAGTGAATGAAGGGGGAAGTGTAGAGTGGAGACCCCAAGCCCATTTGTCGGCCACTGGAGATCCTCTCACAGAGGGGTCTAGAGGAGGAGCTAAGTCAGTCAGTGTGTGACGTAGCACCAATGAAGAATATAGCTTTCCTCCAGTTCCTAAATGCTTCCCACCCCCCTACCCCCAACAACCATGATCCGAATTCTACTTTGCAAGTCTGGATAGAGCAGGGGTTGTATACTGGTGCATATAGGAGCTGGAGGCACAGGGAATCAAGGGTGGATGATACCTTCAGGACCAGCGGTGTGAGGGGTGATACTGGGAGGGTAGAGGGTGAGTGGGTTGGAAAGGGGGAACCGATTACAAGGATCTACATGTGACCTCCTCCCTGGGAGATGGACAACAGAAAATGGGGTGAAGGGAGACACCAGATAGGACAAGATATGACAAAATAATAATTTATAAATTATGAAGGGCTCATGAGGGAGGGGGGAGGAGGAGGGAGAGGAAAAAAGAGGACTTGATGCAAAGGGCTTAAGTGGAGCACAAATGCTTTGAAAATGATTAGGGCAAAGAATGTACAGATGTGCTTTATACAATTGACGTATGTATATGTATGGATTGTGATAAGACTTGTATGAGTCCCTAATAAAAGGTTAAAAAATTGGCATCTCTGGTTCCTTATTTCAGTAGTGTAGATTAATTTTATTTCAGATATTTCCACATCTGTGTTTAATGAGTAGTGATGACACTGTTGGATAAACATTGGACCGCCAACTGCAAATTTGGTGATTCAACACTCCACCCCACCCCCCAACCCCAGTGCCCTGGGTGAGTAAGAGGAGCATATCTGTTCTCACAAAGATTTACAGCCTTGGAAAGCCCACCTAGGGACACTATGAGTAAGAATCTACTTGATAGCAGTGGATTTAAAAATATATATATATTTCTGCATTAAGGTGTTGCGGAGCCCTGATGGTGTAGTGGGTTATGCACTGGGTTGCTACATAGATCACCGGTTCAAACTCCCCCCCCCCGCCCTGCCCCCTGCCCCAAGCCGCTCTACAAGAGAAAGGCGAGGCAATCTGCTCTCATACAAGTTTACACTCTAGGAACTCAAGGGAGAAATTCTATTCTGTCCTACAGGGTGGCCATGAGTTAGAACTTACTCAAGGTAAATGGGTTTGATTTAGTATATAACTAGGTGATACTGTTGTGTGTCTTGATCTCCAGTTGTCTGCCACTGATGGTTCTCTTTCCAAAGGATTCCATTTAGTATTTCTTGCAAATTTGGTCTGGTTTTTGGAATTCTATTGACTTATGTTATTTAGACATGCCCTAATTTTGTCATCATTTTGAAGGACAATTTTGCTGGACATATAAATCTTGATTGGTGGTTTTCTTTTATGTATGTTATCTCATTACCTGCTTGGCTACATGGTTTTTGCCAAGAAATCAGAGATCCGACTGACAGATTCTCCTTTAGAGATCACTTGTTTCTTTAACTACATCCAGGATTTTGTCTATGTGTTTGGGGTGGAAAGCTTGACTGTGAAATGTCTTGGTGATTTTCCTTTGGGTTCTGTCCTTTGGTGGCGTTTATTGAGCTTCTTGAATATATATCTTCTCATCTTTCATGATATCAGTGACTTTTTCTTCCAACAAATCTTTGAAAATGTTTCCTGTACAACTTTTCTCTCCATGTTCTGGGATTCACATCACACATGAGTGAGTCCTCTTGATGATATTCACATAAGACTTACAGGTTCTTCATGGAACAAAAAGTTTTCCTCTTGTTCCTCTAACATATTTGCTTTGCGATATTTGTCTTGCATTTTGCTGATTTTCTCTTCCATTGATGTAATTCTACTCCTTTGCCCTCCTATTGTGTTAACTACTTCTGAAATCTTAATGTTAATTTTTTGAATTCTAGTTGATATTTTTGTATGACTTCTAATGATCTATTTATGTTGTCTATTTTTGTTGTATTATTTTCTGAATTCTTAAGAGTGTTGTGTATATTTTCCTTTGTTTTTTCTTCATTTTCTTTAGCCTCTTCCTTAATCTGTTGAAGGTTTCTAAATATATGGTAATTCTTTGAGGTTTTTTTTATCAGATACAACTTTCCTTGGAAAGTGCTTTAACTTCATATTTCATCTCTTTTTGAGACACTTTGTCTATTTTGCATAAATTGAGGTAGGCTTGTCTGTAAGACAGTGTGATATTATTGCATTTGCATTTAATTGATGATTATATGTTTGCCCAGTCTTAAAACTTTGTTTTGATCAATTTCCATGGCAATAAGCATGCTATTCTGCTTGCTAGTTTGGCAGCATCTGTCTCCTGGTGACTGCGGTCTGTGATGGAACTGTGTGCACAGATCCCTGTTTGCTGTTTGTACAGAGAATTTGAGGGGAGGGTGTGCTGGTGTCAGCTGTCAGCTATCATTGACCAAAAAGAATGTGGTGGAACTCACTCAGTGGGTGGGAGGCAGGAGGTAGAATGTGACTGGTTAGTATAGATGCTGTTGGTTCCTCCCACTGGGTGAAACAAAAAAATTAACAATAAAAAAAGAGAAGGAAAAATGAAAAAGGAGACAGGGACAAAGAATAAAAGCGGGGGAGATAGAAGAAGGACAAAGTTTGAGTAGAAAATTGAAACTGCTTGGGTGGTGGGGGCTTGGTGGGGATGTATGTATGCTGCCCACTGCAGAAGTATTGGGCAGGGAGTACCTAGTCCACTATGGCCTGTGGGATGCACAAGGGTGTGTTAGTCTGGGTACATTAGAGAAACAAATCCACAGAAACTCATATAGATAAGAGCTTTAGATATAGGGTAAGTGCACAACAAGAAAACATCCCAACCCAGTGCTGCCCAAGCCTACAAGTCCAACATTAACCGATATACCCCACACCAATCCACAAAGTCCTCCTCCATCTCACAAAACACACACTATGATGCCGACTGCAGGAGGAAAGCCTGTGAACATGTAAGCATCTCAGAGCTGGCAGGGTCTCCATATGACTTCTCCAGCACCCAGGGCTGCATCAGGGTGGGTCCATGTGCTTTCTCCTCAGGTATGACTTGCAGGAAGTGGGCTTTTTAAGCTGAAGTAGGGAACTGGCTAAGGCATCTGCACCCTGGACTGACCATCAGAAAGCAAGAGACCCAAGAACTCGTAAGGTGAGGCTCACTGAGCTATTTATCTCTCTGCCCTTCAATTAATCCCACATGTGTTTAGTGGCCAGGTTAGCACAATAAACCTTAACTATCTCACAACCAAATGCTCAAACTATATAACTGATATCACACACAGGTAAATTTTTTACTTAAGACCATCCAACAATGGTTGCAACAGTACATTGACAAGGAACTGCCAGAAGTTCAGGCCAGATTCAGAAGAGGACCTGGAACAAGGGATACCATTGCTGATGTCAGATGCATCTTGGCTCAAAGCAGAGAATACCACAAACCTGTTTACTTGTGTTTCACTGACTATGCAAAAGTATTTGACTGTGTGGACCATAATTAACTGTGGACAACCTTGACAAGATGGAGAATTCCAGAACACTTCCTGGTGCTCATGCATCACTTCTACATGGATCAAGAGGCAGGTGTGGGACCAGAACAAGGGAATACTGTGTGATTTAAAATCAAGAAAGGTGTTTCTCAGGGTTGTATCCTTTCACCATATCTGTTCAATCTACATGCTGAACAAATCCTCATAGAAGCTGGATGATATGAAGAAGAATTTGGCATCAGGATTGGAGGAAAGTTTGGAGGAAAACCTCTGATAGGCAGATAACACAACTTCGCAGGTGAAAATAAGGAGGAACTGAAGCACTTGCTGATGAACATCAAGGTTTGTAGCCTTCATTATGGATTACAACTCAATGAACAGAGGACTAACATCTTCACAACTGAACCAATAGGTAGTATTATGATAAAAGGAAAAAAGGTTGAAGTTGTCAAGGATTTTACTCTATTTGATTCCACAATCAATGCTCATGGAAGCAGCAGTCAAGAAATCAAAAGATGCTTTACGTTAGATAAATCTGCTACAGACCTCTTTAAAATATTGAAGAGTAAGAATACAACTTCGAGGACTAAGGTACGCTTGACCCAAGTCATGGTATTCTCTACTGCATCGTATGCATATGAAAGTTGGACATTAAATAAGAAAGGCTATAGAAAAATGGATACATTTGAATTGCGGTGGAGAAGAATATCGAAAGTACCCTGGACTGCTAAAAGGACAAACTCATCTGTGTTGAAAGAAGCAAAGCCAGAGTGCTCCTCAGAGGCAAGGAGGGCAAGACTTTGTCGTACTTTGGACATATTGTCAGGGGAGAGCAGTCCCTGAAGAAGGACCTCATTCTTGGTAAAGGGGAAAGTAAGAGAAAAACAGTTGACACAGTGGTTGCATCAAAGGGTTCAGGCATAGAAACCGCTGTGAGGATGTCATAGGACTGAGCAGTGTTTCGTTCTTTTGTGCACAGGGTCACTGTGGCTCAGAGCCAACTCAACGTCATCTAGCAACAACAACAGGGAAGAGAAGGATATGGAAAGGAACATATGCTCGTGGGTGTTCTTTAGATAGAGAACTAGTATATTCTACGAAATTGAGCAAAGGGAAAGGGAGGAGCCAAAGATGATGCGAGGGCTCCTGTCGCTGGTGGTGGTGGTGGCATTAATCGAGACCAGAGAACACTAGAAGGAAGTTACACTTAGCGGTAATTGACTCAGTTGTGGAGAAACTAAGTTGAAGGTTTTGAAATCTCTGATGTCATGATATTTCGCTCTTAGGCAAATGATCCGGGCTAGAAATGAAGAACAGGCTGTTGTTCGTAGAATTCTGATAATTAAAAGATGAAATCGAGTATGATCTGAGAGAACATTAGGAACAGAGAATCCAGTCAAAATACAAGCTTATGATTCCTGTATCTAAAGATACCTACGGAAGAGGCAAAGGAGCTCAGGTGATGCAATTGTCAAGTACTCAATTGTCAACTGAAAAGTTAGCCCATTTTAATCCCCAAGTTGCTCCATCGGAGAAAGACGCATCGTTGTGCTTCTGCAAAGAACACAGCCTTAGAAACACCATGAACCAGTTCTACTCTGTCCTGCAGGGTCACTCCGAGTCAGATTGACTTGATGGCAAAAGGTTTGGATTTTTCTTTTGATAAAGGAAGAGATAGCCATTGAATCAATTGCAAATTGGCAGAAATGGAGGAGAATGAAATTTAAGGCAAGATGGCAGAATAAGCAGACCCTGTAACAAAGAACTGGAACATCCAAGTGAGACAGATGTGGGTGAAAATCCTAGAATCTTAGGCTTCAAGAGAAAAGATAAAAAAAGCCCGTCAAATACCAATTAGAAGAAGAAACTAAACAAGGGTCCAGTCACACATTCATAGCAACGAGCTGTCACCTAACCAGGTAAAGCATGACCATTTTGAATCATTGCAGGCACCCTTCAATTGGGTAAGGAACCACATAACCGATTCTGCTTGGCCAGACCTGAACTAGCACCCATTCTGGTGGCCAGTGACCAGAGAGAGGTTATCTATCCCCATTTCCATACCATCCCAATAATCAGAATTTTGGCCAATACCACTAACCCAGCAGTCGGTGACACTCACAACTCTGCCACCCCTGCCACATCTGGTCCACAAGCCAGTCCAACTTTTCTACTGACCCTGGAGAGTGCCCTTCACTCTACTCCTCTAGCAACCTGAGACCTTCTCACAGAGCACTCTAGGCACGAACACTGAATTAGGCACTGCGTTATACAGGGTTCTCTAGAGAAACAAAACCAGGGCACTTGTAATTTTATATATATATAAAATTATATATATATCTATATATATATGGATAGGTATGTACAGCACAAAGGAATATAACAACTAATTAGTGCACACAGCAGTACAAAAAGCTCAGTTCAACTCGCTTCTGTAAAACAGTTTATATAAGGGAGTCCTTCAACTCATGAGTGCCGCTGGGGTCTAAGGTCAAGAAAGCAGACACCTGAGTCTTCTGTAGGGCAATGCAGGCAGTCCAGCCACAGGCAGCACACAGCAGGGCAGGTCACCAACCGTCAGCCAGATGACAGGATCAGACAGTCCCAAGCTCAAGCAATGTATACACCAGCAGTGTGGTGAAGCAGGTCTCAAAGGAACCTGAAGTTCTAGCAACATGATCCATGGGTTGGGTGTCTCACCAGTAGCGCCGTTCCCAAGTTGAGGCAGAGAACTAGCTAAGGCAGCCATCACTGGTCCCATCACCAGAGAGCAAGAGAGAGAGAGGTGGGACTCGCCAAGCCATTTATCCCTTTGCCCTCCAATCAAACTTCAACCTTATTAATCCCAATAATGTTCTCATTGTCCGGGTTGGCACAATAAACCTACCTATCATAGGCACCACATGCACACCACCACTACCACCCCCAAATTTGGAGGCACATGCTTCTGAAAATTGGGCACTGAACATGTGTAGCTATCCACATGATATCTAGCTAGTGTGTGAGATGTGCACCACAAATCTACAACCACCATAGTCAGCAGCAAGGGCCATTGTCAGAGTAACCAGCCTCTGACAATTATATGGGGTTCATAGGCATAACTGTACATCAATAATATATAGAGAGATCAAAATAAATTCATAGAGAAAAGGATAGGTAGGAGTGAAGATAAAATAAAGGAGTCACACACATTTCATGGTAGCATGCTCACCTCTGGGATGGCCTTGATCTCAGCAGTCAGGTCCATGTAGAGAACCAGAGGAGGATAGAAAACTTCTTTATTTCTGACCAAGGCCTATATATTCTTAGGGGGCGTACAAGGCTCCCTGATTACAGGTAACCACATACATAACAGGAAGGGGCTGTGCCATAGGCAATACAGCAATGGGGGGGTGGTGGTACATGGGCAGGGTGTCAATCTAGGGGTGTACATGCAATAGAAAGAGGAAGGATTAGGGGTACTCATGTACAAGGGCAGGTCCTAGATTCAAGATGGCAGCCTAACTTTGGTTGTCCTGGAGCTGGCTTGACTTATTCTGAGTTCTTCAGGAAAGCAATTCACTATCCTTATCAGCAGGGAGTGCGCCCCATCTATGGTGGGGTAGATGAGAGAGTCTGATTGCTCTATGCCCTCAGGGAGAACATCTAGCAAGCAGGTGACAACCTGGGGGAAAACCCTTTGAGATAGTTAAGGTTTATTTTGCCAACCTGGCCAATAAACACATGTGGGATTACTTGAAGGGCAGAGAGATAAATGACCTTGTTTTGGGCGAATGCATTCAGTCCCTCTTGAACTTCTTCCTTCAGCACCATTGGTTCTTGCTTATATGTTTCCTTCTCAAATAATGGACTCAGCACAATTTCCTTGAAATATTTTCAGAGTGTAGTGAACATTGCTGAGCAACATTCCATTATATGAATGTGCTCAGTTTGTTTTACCATTCACCCATGGAGGACATCTGGTTTTGTGCTCCACCAAGCTCCACTTTTAAACACACACACACAGGCACACACACACAGGTTTCTAAATGCTCATGGAAAAATGGAATACAGGTAATGGGATTTTTTCATTAAATTTTAAAGTTGATTTAGTATATGATATTTAGTTTATAAAACCAATATATATTATATATGAAACTAATAAAAACTAATACAAAATATATATTGGTGACTAATATAGAATATATATGTATGTATCATCTTGGTGGTTAACTTTATAATATATACATGTGCCTGTTGGTAACTAATATTAAAAATATATAATATATAAAACATTTTAATCTTATTTACCCAGATGGCACATTTATTGCCTCAAATTTTTCACTTTCATATTCCTATTCTTATCTTTCATGCTTTCTCCAATATCTCAGTCCCCTTTCTACCCATAATGCACCAGTATTCTGGAAGAACCAGCAAAGGAAAACTTCTGTAAAGTCTAGAGCAAACCCCCTTTAACCTCAGGATGATTATTCAGCTTTTATGTGTCTCATTCCTCAGTATAATTATTCATTTCAGTTTTTATATACAGAGCTAGTAAGTGCTTCTATTTCTAGTGTTGAAAAGGTTAATGTGATCACTTCTGTTTATACAGCCTCTGAGAAGAACGGGGTTATATAAATTATTCAGATACACATGTGTGAGTCAACTGTCTTCCCTAACTAGAGCTAAAGCAACGGGAGATCAAAAACAGCTCAATCAGGGTCTTGGCTCCTCCCAGACAGCCCATTGAGTGTAACACTTGATTCCTGGAATCCTTCTGTTTTTCCAGGGAGATTCTCCCAGGTGTTCAATGCTTAGCCCTTGTCCAGGCACAAACTACTTAGTTACAGTTGGCAGAAATGGTGGATTAGTAACTACCAGCTGCTTAAGCAGGAGTTAATTGGGCCTGCAAGGGATCAAACTTGTAATCCAATTAATAAATGATTTAGAAACATATCTTGATAAAGTCCAGGCAGTCATTCACATCAACACTTTGGATTGGACTTTTGCCTTATTCATAGATCTTGTGCTTAACAAGTCTTCATTTTATTCATCTAAGAAGAACTAAAAAGAAAGTCTAATGTGCTTAAAGTTATCACTTTATAACCTTCATAAATCCATTCATTGGAACTAAAACCAGAATGACCTCTAAATGAGAGCACGATATCCCAGGCAAATGTGTCACTTCAATCTAGGAGACTTGAAGCCCATGGACTGGGCTCTGAATTCTCTGTTGGACAGTATGATGGTTTCTGGTACCTGAAGTTCCTCAAAGTGGCCATGATCAAAGCAATAGATGGCCTTGTGGGTAAGACTTATTATGTTTATGTCAACCCAGGATGGGAGTCATGGCTATGGGTTCCAGGTTGAATGGAGGCAAAATTCAGGTAGAGGAGAGCATTTCCCTTGCCCCAGGAAAAATGTAGCTATAATATTTCACGCGGCAAAAGGGTATGTTTCTAAATCTAATCCCACTCACAAATGTTATGAAATATACTGCTATTCTGGGAATTCCTTAATCCCAAGATAGTGTGTTATGGGTTTTTCTGTATGTTCTTAATTGCATAGTTTTAGTTTTTAACTCCAGTAAAGAACGAGAGGGAAATAGTGGGAGAGAGAGGCATTGTTTCACAAAAACCCTGACGATGTAAAAGTTATATGTATATCTGTTTTCCAGGATGCCATTGAGAAATAATTCCTTAAACCCTTTTAATCATGAAATTCATCCAAGGAAACTTATAAAAATATTAATTACAAGCTTTCCCCCTTTCTTCCCTTTGTATATGATAATGCTAAAACTGTTCTGCTTTAAAATCAAATCTAAGTGGAAAACACACACACACACACACACACACACACACACACAGATATGGCCTGTCTTCAGTGGTAAAAATAATGGACCAAACTGGAGGAAGAAACAGGCACTGAAATTACTAAGCCAAAATGTTAACAGGTTTAAATATACTTGAAGAAAGCCATGGGCAAAGAACTAAAGAAAATCACGGGTAAATGACCTCAACCTGTTAGAAAATCTCAACCAGGAGAGTGAAATGACCAAAAGGTACCAAATCAAATCCAGGCAAAAGTACAGTAAATGAAATGAAAAATTTACCAGCCGGGATCAACCACAGATTTTAGATGACAACAGAAAACATCAGCTAACTTGGTGACTAGTCAAATGAGATTTTGCAGTCTGAGAGGCAGAAGTAAAAAAGAAAAATGAATAGATTCCATGAAATGTGTGGGACATCATCAAGCTTACAAACAGTTACATAATGGAAGTCCTAGAAGGCACAGAGAAGGAAAGGCTGAGAGAAATAATGACCAAAAATGATCAGAACTTGATAAAAGAAGCTCAGTGGGCTTTGAAGAATAAACTCAGAGATTCACAATAAAGCATATTATAACCAAACTGTTGGGAACAAAAAATAAAGAGAGAATGTTGAAACCATTCAAGAGAGAAGCTACTTATAATACACAAGGACTCCTCTATCAGATTAGCAGCCAATTTTTAAGCAGAAACTATGAATGCCAGAGGAAGTAGAATGACATTTTCAAAGTGCTAAAACAAAGAACAACAAAACCAAACTGTTCATAAGGAGTCGTATATCTGCCAAAACTATCCTTTAAGAATGAAGAAGCAATGAAAACATTCCCAGAAAAGCAAAAACGATGTTAGGTTAGGTTTTCCAGAGAAACAAAACCAGTGACAGTTATACATGACAAAGAAAGAAATTTATATCAAGCAAATGGTCCACACAGCCACAGGGAAGTTCAGCTCAGTTTGTGGTTCAGATGCTAAGCCGGAGGCCCTTGCTGATTCAAATGGCTGTCAGCCAATGAGCCAGGAAACAAGAGGACAAACCAGGGGGCAAAGTTGGATCAGCCGATCATATGTTAAGCTCTTATGACTTCCAAGGAAGTCATGCAATCTGTCAGAATGCTGACAGCTTCTAGGGCCAGCAGGTCACAGGGTGGGCTTGCAGCTAGGTCCCAAGAAGCCCAAGGTAGGATCTAGGCCAGCAGGAATAATAGGAGAGACAGTTCCCTACAGTGGGTTTTCAGATCTATAAAGTAGGTCAGCCCCCTAAGGAGATATCATAGGGCTGTGACCTGAGAAAGTGGTTGCCTGGTTACCCAAGGAAGCTGGAAATTGTTTACATCATGTGCAGTTCAAATTTTTGTGGATCCTGGTCCAGCCAGTTCAAAAAACATAGCTATCACAGGAGGCATTGCAAAGGAGCTAGAAAGAGATGGTATAGAGCTCTGGAATTGTAAGACTTTAGTTTGCTTAGCTTATTTCAAAATGGTCTTTTGCATGGAGGTGAATTTATCATTTTTATTTCTTTTTAAAGTTCATAAGTACAAATTAAAGAATGTCCCCAATTCATTTTGTTAGATAGAAGATCCTTGTGGGGAGTGAGTCCAGTCAGAATCCCCCACAGTGGGGCGAACCAAGAAGGGAACATAACAGATCAGCAATGGGAGCCAAGCCAAGCCACAAAGGCCCCAAGGAGCCCCCAACATAGACTTCAGGCTAGGAGGGGCAGTTCCCAGAATCCCCCAGGATCAGTGGGGTGAGTCATAAAGGTCAGAGAACAGAACTAGAATTATGTATGCTTTTTCTTTTTTGCTAGTTATTTATTTTATTATTTCCTCCTTTTTATTCTTTTCTTTTCTTTTTTATTTGTCTCCATTATTGTTGATTTGCCTACCAAATAAGATAGGCATGGGAAGCAAGTCCAAGGAGAAAGCAACAGGACTGATGGTTTTGGAGTGACTTGACGGGAGGAAGGGGTAGGGGAAGGGAGTAGTGAACAAACAACACCATAGAAAGGGGGACAACTAGGGAATTAAAATCAACAAAGAGGAGGACGCAGAGATCCTGGGATGTTGGGGCAAAAGTAATCTAGCTGAGAAGAATTACTAAGAGTCAGAAGAAGGGCGAGCACGATGGTGGGACAAGAAGAAGGTAAAAGGAAACAGGAAAGATCTAGGAAGCAAAGCTATGGATACAGGTGTACAAATTCAAATACTTATATTAATTCATAAAAATAGAGGTTTGGGCCTATGTACATATATTTATATGGCAACACATTGAAGTAGTAGATGGACTTTGGGCCTCTGCTCATGCCCTCCCTCAATGCAAGAACACTTTGTTCTAACAACCTGTCATTATGTGATATTCACCCTCCTGGCACCATTGCTGAGGATATCATGAGTGCACAAGCTAATGTGAAGAAAGCTGATGGTGCCCGGCAATCAAAAGATATAGCATCTGGGGTCTTAAAAGCTTGAAGTTAAACAAGGGGCCACCTAGGTGAGAAGCAACAAAACCCACATGGAAGAAGCACACCAGTCTGTGTGATCATGAGGTGTCTAAGGGATTGGGTAACAAGCATGAGAAGAACTAAAACAAACAAACAAACAAACACACAAACAAATAAACATATTGTTGAGAATGAGGGGGGCCAGAGCAGAGACCCCAAACTCATCTGTAGACAATGGGACATCCCCTCACAGATGAATCACAGGAAGGGATGAGTCAACCAAGGTACAGTATAGCACCAATGAAGCACACAATATTCCTCTGGTTCCTTGAGGCTTCCTCACACGCCACCCCGCCCCCCCACTATCATGACTCCAGTCCTTCCTTTTAGTTTTGGATAAATTGGAGCATGTACAGTGGTACAGATAAGAACTCATGACACACAGAATCCAGGTCAAATAAACCTCTCAGGAACAGAAATGGGAGCAGACGTTACCAGAAGTGTAGGGGAAAAGTGGAGAGGAGGGGAAGAAGGGGAAACTGATCTCAAAGATCAACACATAATCACACCCTGCCCCCCCCGGGGGAGGAACAACAAAAACTGTCAGGGAAGGGAGACACAGGTCGGTGTAAGATATGAAAATAATAATAATTTATTATTTATCAAGGGAGGGAGGAAGGGAAAAAAGAGGAGCTGATACCAAGGGCTAAAATAAAAAGTAAATGTTTAGAAAAAAATGATGACAACATCTGTATAAATATGCTTGATACAATTGATGTATGGATTTTATAAAAACTATAAGAACCCCCAATAAAATGATTTTTAAAAAAAAGCTCCTTAAGCTTCTAATTTAGAAAGCTCCTTTAGAAAGGTTAATTTAGTTTAATCAAACAACCTCTATAGAAACTGCTTATCTTGTAATTTCTCCTAATAAATGCATACCCATTGATATTGAGTTGATTCCCACTTATAGTGACTTTATATAGTTTCTGAGATGTTAAATCTTTAGGGAAGTAATTATCCTGATACATATCCCATTGACTGGTTTGTAGGTTTGTACTGCCAACCTTGTGCTTAATAACCAACACTTAATCCACAGTGCCACCATGACTCCTTTAGTGAGTGATGCTAGTGGCCTAAATAAAGATGGAGCCAAGGCCATAATGCCATAATAGCTCCAGGTACCTTACTGGGGCTCCTACTTCTATGTTGGACATGATGATATTTCTCAACTCACTGAAAAACCTGCAATGCTTTAAGCACTACGTGTGCATGGGAAATTTACAGCGCAGGAGAAAGAAAAGTAAGCGCAGTACAATAACTGACAACTATCTGGCACCTTCACCAAATTCAGTTTGGCAACAGACCCAGCAGGACTTTGAAGAGATGAGCAGAAAATGAAAGTACCATGAAAAGTTAATACATCGCTGAATCCACAAAACTCAGCGTGGTTCTAGACCGGAGAGGGCTTACGATAAATCGTCCCTAAAATTTGGAGGTGACTATCTGAAAGCAAGCAAGTTTGTGGCTGGTACTAAAGTGGGGAACTCCCCCCAAGAAATTGGGAAAGCAGAAAGTAATGCTCCTTTCCATCCTGCCAACTCTAGCAAAGAATGCCATCGAGTAACAAACTCAAGAGATGTATTAAAAGTAAAGAGATAGCTTGAGCTAGGCAGGGACGGAATTTCAGAGAACGTGAGCCAGCAATGGAAACTGGCAAAGCTGCAGGCACGTTTAATAAGAAGAGAACAAAGAACTAGAAGTGCACTCCTTGATTGGCAGTCGCCAGGTCCGTCATCAGTAGGCAGGACTTCCTGGGTGTAAGGTCACAAGGCAGGATTTCCTACAGCAAGAGCGGATAGCTGAAACTTTCTGGGGTGGAAATTTGCAAGATGGGACATCCTGTTGCAGGCATTCATAAAGCAAATAGGTTAAGATACTTATGTGTCTTTCACAGATTGGCTACTGTGTGGTAATTTCAAAGATATGTGATCAGAGAAGAAGTCACTGGGTAGTCCTATCATAATTACCAGACATTCCTTCCTTAGAACAAGCTTCTCGAGCAGAACTTTTCCGGCAGGTTACTTACATGGGCACTTTAGATAAAGACCAGAATCTTCTGATATCTTCTCAGAAGCATTGGTTTTTCGTCCTTTGTCACAGGGAAAAACATTTTTTAGCTACTTGACTGAGCATGCGCAGAAGGTGACCATTGCTAGGGTGAAAACAGGATTCACAAAAGGAAGCCTAACTTAGAAATCAAGCCAGCCATTTCAGATTTTACCAAGTATCTCACGTTTCAATTCCCTTACACAAGTTCAATGAGTTATTGGCAAAATCTTAACCATTGCAGAATCCCACAGTGATTCTCACACAGAGGAAACCTTTTGACAATAAGCATTTTATGGTAAACTTAACAAAACAAAAATCACGTTTTGATTGGTTTTAACATGCTAATTTTGGTCCAGCACAGTTTAAACTGAGGAAACCTACCAGAAGAGCTTAAAGACGGATCACATAGTTGGTCTGTGTACATGCAGCTGGGTGCTAAGGGTCACACCAACCTCCAATGTTGTATTTGCTTCGAGTTTAGCCATCACTAAGTAAAATTGAAAAAAGGCATCCTGGTGGCACAGTGGCACTCAAGTTGCTTGAATTCAAGCCAAAAGGTCAGTGGTTCAAATCTACCGCTTGCTCCAGGGAGAAAGATATTCTTTCTTCTGTAAAGATTTGGACACGTGTGAACCAGCTGGGGAAGTTCTACTCTGGCCTATAGGGCTCCTGTGAGTTCCAATTAACTCTATGGAAGTGAACGTATTTTTTGGGGATGCAAAGGCAAATATCATTTACATATATTTTTGTAAATACAATAACTATATTATCTTCCTTTTGGTCCTCTTCCCCAAGGATGTAGACAATGAACAGATAAATTTTTTTTTAAAGATTTATCATTGCAGTTAAATGCCAAATACTCACATGGTATAAACAAATGGCTATATTTTAAATTTTACTCTCAGGGTGGGGGATAGGCAAATAAGTGGAGCATGGAGTGTCTTTAGGGAAGTGTATCTATTCTTTATAAAGGATATATAACAGTATACAAACCCGTGGGCTCATACAACACCATGAATGAGCCTAATTAAACTATGGGCTTTAGTTCATGGTAATGAGTCAGTGACAAAGACTATTGAAAGTTCCATGGACTGCCAAAAGAATAAACAAATTCTGTGTTGGACAACCAGAATGTTCCTTAGCAGCAAGGATGACAAGACTTAGTCCTACAGCCTTTGGACACGTGATCAGCAGAGATGAGTCCCTGGAAAAGGACATTGCCCTTGGTAAAGCAGAGGGATGATTCAAAAAAGAAGACTCTCAACGAGATGAATTGACGCAGAGGCTACAACAATGGCTCAAACATGAAAACAGTGTGAGGATGGCATCTGACTGATGGGTTTCCTACTGTTGTACATAGGGTGGTTCTCAGTGGACCAATTTGATTGTACCTAACAACGATGCGTTGTTATTAGCTTATCGATTATAATACTTGTACCACAGCAATTCAGGATGCTAATAAAAAGAGCAACTGAGTGCAGTAGGGAAAGAGAGTACATTGGAACTTGTCTGTCAGCTTGTCATACTCTGGTGGCTTGTGTGTTTGTGTGATGCAAGCCACTCTGTCATTGATGTTTCAAATGCTAGCAGGGTCGCTCAAAGTGAAGAGGTTTCAGTGGACCTTCCAGACTAAGAACAGACTATGAAGAAGGAGCCTGGCTGCCTGCTTCATAGGAAGTAGCCACTGAAAACCCTATGTATGGCCTGGAAGCACTGACAAATATGGAAGGCCTACTGAATGGAAGCAGAACATTGTCATAGATCGTGCTGGGGGATGAGCCCCTTAGTTTGGAAGGCACTCAAAATGTGATACAGGAAGCAGGCTACTTTCTAGTGATGTAGAAATTGAAGAATTCGATGGATATCTTCAGTCAGAAATTGATCAAACATGTAGTCAAGATGTTTCAATAATTATTTTCTGATTGAAATACAAAAATTAGACAGAAAGAGAGGAACAGTAGTTGGAAAATATGATCTTGGTGATAGAAATAAATTTGGATAAAAATGATAGGATTTCAGAAGACCATTGACTTGTTTATAACAAATACCAGTTTAGAGCAACACAAATGCTTTCTATACACATAGACATTTCCAGATGTAAAACACAGGAATCAAATTGCCTACATCTGAGGGAAAAGAAAACTAAGACGCTCAGTATCAGCAGCTAAAATTAGGCCAGTGGTTGACTGTGGAACAGACCATCAATTGCTCATATGGAGGCTCAGGATGAAGCTGAATAAATTAAAACAAATTCATGAAAGCCTAATCACCCCCTTGAGTCTGTGCCACTTGAATTTTGAGATGAACAGATTTGCTGCAGTGAACACTTAGGGGAGATGACCTGGTGAGCTGTGAGAGAGCAGTAAGGACATCATTCAAAAAGAAAGTAAAAAGTTAGTAAGGATATAGGAAGGAAAAAAGATGAAAGTGGATGTCCGAAGAGACTCTCAAACTTGCTCTTAATCATAATTTAACTAAGGTAAAGGGAAGAAATGCTGAGGTTAAAGCTGAACAGGAATTTTCAAAGGGACGCTGGTGAAGCCACATGAAATTATTGTAATGAAATGTGCAAAAATACATGATATGACAAAATAATAATTTATAAATTATAAAGTGTTCATGAAGTAGAAGGGAGCGGGGAGGGAGGGAAAATAAGTTGATGCCAGGGGCTTACGTGGAGAGCAAATATTTTGATGTATGTATGGATTGTGATAAGAGTTGTATGAGCCCCTAATAAAACGATTAAAAAAAGAAATGTGCAAAAATCTACATTTAGAAAAGCAGAAAGGAGGAATATGCTCAACATATCTTAAACTAAAAGAACTCAAGAAAAAAATCAAGCCTTAAGTGGCAATATTGAAATATTTTAAGGGCAAAGTATTGAACAATGCTTTCCCTGCCACTGTCATCGAGAGCTAATGCCAATTCATTGTGACCCCTTCTGGGTTTTTGAGAGCAGATGTTTAGAAGAGTAGAAATCCCCTTCTTTATTCCATGGAGCAGCTGGTGGTTTCCAACTGTGACCAAGCGGGTTGGAGACTATCCACTACGCCAATAGGGTGCCTGTATTGAATAATTGAGGAAGCATCAAAAGAATTTGGAAACAATACAGAGTCACTGTACCAAAAAGAACTGGGTGATATTCTACCACTTGAGGAGGCAGAATACGAGCAAAAATGATGCTTCAGGAAGAGGTTCCAGCTAAACTGAAAATACTATTTAAAAACAAGGGTACAGGAATTGATGGAATACCAATTCAAATGTTTTGGCAAGCTGACGAAGCGCTGGAACCATTTACTTGTCTATGCTAGACATTTGGAATATAGCTACTTGGTCAATTGATGGAAAGAGACCAATATTTGTACCCATTAAAAAAAAGTGGCCCAACAGAAGGCTCAAATTATAGACCAATATCATTAATAACACATGCAAGTGATATTTTGCCGAGGATTATCCAACAACAATTTTAGCTGTACATCGAAAAGGAGCTGCCAGCGGTTCAGGCAAGATTCAGAAGATGTGAATATGGAACAAGGGATATTATTGTTTACATCCGACAGATCTTGACTGAAAACTGCAACACCAAAAAGAGGACTACTTGTGTCTTATTGACAAAGTCAATGGTTCTCAACCTTCCTAATATCGCAACCTTTTAATACAGTTCCTCATATTGTGGTGACCCCCAAGCATAAGATTATTTTCATTGCTACTTCATAGCTGTAATTTTGCTACTGTTATGAATCATAATGTAAATATCTGATATGCAGGATGTATTTTCATCGTTACAAATTGAACATAATTAAAGTATAGTGATTAATCACAAAACCAATATGTAATTATATATTGTGAAATTTTTATTTCTAATTAATAAATATTTTGAGAATGATGAGGGTAATGAATGTACAAATGTGCTTTACACAATTGATGTATGTATGGATTGTGATAAATGAAATTGTGTCTTGAAGAATGGTGTAGCGTGTATAACAGTCCATGCTGGGTACTCGTATGTGGGCGGACCCACCTGGAGACGGATAGAGTAGCGGTGTCTCGGTTCCTAAGACCGTTGGAAATACGTGTTTTCTGATGGTCTTAGGCGACCCCTGTGAAAGGGTCATTCGACCCCCAAAGGGGCCGTTATCTACAGGTTGAGAACCACTGGACTATGCCAAGGCATTCTATTGGGTGGATCATAAACTATGGCTAGCCTTGAGAAGGATGCATTGTGCTCATGAGGAACTTGTACGTGGGAGGTGGATCCAGAGGCAGTGCTGTGAGCAGAGCGATTGTGAGGATGGCACAGCACAGGGCAGTGTTATGTTCTGCTTCACACAGGGTTGCAATGGGTTGGAATGGACTAGGTTGCACCTAACAACACTAAAACTATTATCAAAAATAAAGTCTTCTTCAAAATATAAGCATTTATTAAACAGTAGTTCTAGTTTTGATGAGAATATTCAGGAAGAATAATGGAAAGTAAAACACAAAGGTTGTAGAAGGGGAGAGAGACACAGGAATTACTAAGACCACGTGGGCTTGGCAGTCCAGAGTCCCCGAGCAAAACACACAGATTGAAATCGTGAGGAAGAGCAAGTGAGGACATTCATCTTTGTGATGATTCTGTCAGCTACATTGGGTAGGTGAGCTTATCTCGGTTCATATTTGAGAAGTCTCCAAATAAAGACAACCATGAGTATTTCAGCTTCATTTCAATGACCTCTTGCCATTGTTCAGTGCCCTCAAGTAGGTTCAGCCTCATAATAAGCCATCACAGAACACCATCCTCACAATTGTCACGTTTGAGCCCAGTATTGAAGCCACTGTGTCAGTTCATCTCCTTTCGGTCCTCCCTCCTGTTCTTTGACCCCCCACTTTGCCGGGCATGACTGGTCTCTTCTAACTTGTCCAAAGTACCTGCGACAAAGTCTCACCATCCTCATTTCTAGAGAATGTTCTGACTGTATTTCTTTCTGCACAGATTTGTTTGTTTTTCTGGCAGTCCAGAGTGCTTTCAATAAGTATTCTTCATTGTCACCATTCATAAGCATCAACTCTTCAGTGTGTTACTTATTCGATTTTCAACTTTCACATTCACTTGGGGCTACTGAAATTACCACCACTTGAGTCAGGTGTACCTATTTCTCAGTGTGATGTCATGGTTCTTCTCCATTTTAAAGATGTGAGGCTGATTGGCCCAGTGTAATATGCTGTTTGATTTCTTGGCTGCTGCTTCCATCAGCATTGATTATGGATCCAAGCAATTTGAAATCCTTCATTACATCTATATTTTCTTTTAATGATGATACTGGTCCAGTTTGGGGGATTTAGGCTTTTTTAACGTTGAATTATAAAGCATACAGAAGGCTACAATCCTTGACCTTCATCAGTAGGTGCTTCAAATCCTCTTTGCTTTCAATAAGCAACGCTGTGTCATCTGCCTATCATAGTTTGTTAAGGAACCCGCCTCAGTCTGGGTACTAGCTATGTTCTCTGTCATGTAGTTCATCTTCTAAGATTATTTGTTCAGCGTACAGATTGAATAAGTATGGTGAAAGAATACCACCTTGAGGCCAAATTTAAACCATGTAGTATTCTATTAGGTTGAGCAAAAAAGGTCATAAATTTCTGGGTTGCATGGGACCTGATTTCCTATATCCAAACATTCAATTCTGCCTCAGTTTGACATAGTGGTGTAACAACTCCAAGATATACTTGGAGAATTTTGCTCTTTGTTCCAGGAAGAGCTAACCCGATTTTTCCAAGCAGTGACTAAGTTGGTTCAGTGTGCCTACACTCGATGTTTCTACAAATTCCTGTATGCGCCTTCATGAGTGAAAACAACACAGACAGGCATTCTTTTGTTTGGTTTTTAAAAGAGTTTTATTAATATATAATTCACATATCATGTAAACAATAGTTTAAACATATAAAAAACTTGTGAGATCACTACAACTAATTTTAGGGCAAGAATTAAAAATAAAAAATCCATGTAGTAAATTACAACCACAAAGACAGTTTGCACAAGCATAGCTCACAGGTATCAGTGTACCTACAATGCTAAAACACAATGTCCATTTACTTTTTGAATGGTCTAATTCAATTCATTATTATCCAGTTACAATGACACTTGTCTAGTGACAGCATCACATGGTGTGTTGTTTCCATTCACTACAAGCACCTGTTGTTTTTATTACTGCTGGTGTTGTAATTGTTGAGTTTGTCAAATTTTCTTGAGTGTTAGCTACAATATTGTGGTAGTTGGTCTGTGTAAAGCTTATTAATAAGCTTCTGTTATTAAATACTTTTATTGGGGTCTCTTACAACTCTTATCACAATCCATACATTCATCCATTGTGTCAAGTGCATTTGTACATTTATTGCCACCATCATTCTCAGAACATTTGCTTTCTACTTGAACCCGTCATATCAGCTCCTCATTTTTTCCCTCCCACACTCATGAACCCTCAATAAATTAGAAATTATTATTTCCATGTTTCACATTGTCTGCTGTCTCCCTTCACTGGCTTTTCTGTTGTTCATTCCCCTTGGAGCAGGTTATATATCGATCCTTGTGATTAATCCCCCCTTTCTCCCTCCACCTCCCGCTTCTTCACCTGGTATCTCTATTCTCATTATTAGTCCTAAGGGGTTTATCTGTCCTGCATTCCCTGTGTTTCAGGCTCTTATCTGTAGAAATGTACATGCTCTGGTACAGTCAGATTTACAAGGTAGAAATGAGGTCATGATAGTGGCGGCAGGGTGGTGGGATGTCCAATTGTCTACAAATGGACTTTGGGTCTCTATTCCATGCCTTACCCCCAATTCACATTGGTATGATTTTCTTTTCTGGGTCTTAGATGCCTGATACTTTATCCCATCGACACTTCATGATAATATAGGCTGGTGTACTTCTTCCATGTGGCCTTTTTGTTTCTCAGCTAGATGGCTGCATGTTGGTCTTCAAGCCTTTAAGACCCCCGATGCTATATCTTATAATAGTTGGCACCATCAGCTTTCTTCACCACACTTGCTTATGCACCCATTTGAGATATGAATTCTTAAGTATTGCCTATGATATGAAAGAATTTTAATTCCAAGTAATGATTTTTTATGTTTGTTTCTATCCTAGCAAAAAAAATGCATAGTACCCCAGTATGAAAGGTGAATTATTTTTACTTTGGCAATATGATTGGACAAAAGTTGGCTGGTTGCTTTGTTTTGGAGTGAGTTTCTATGTGGAGTCACCTCCCATTAAAACACATACATGAACCTTTAATTTAGTAAAAGTACTTTCTGTGCCCTCTACCTGAATACAAGCTGAACAAAGAAATAAATACGGTCATACACTGCACTGTAGGCCATCATGGGGTCGCAAGGAGGTTTTGCAGTGCAGAGGAAGGACATCTAATTGGATGGGTGAGAGTTGAGGACAACTTCCAAGAGGAGGTGGCCTTTGAGTTACATTTTAGAGGTCGTGTAAACTTTATAAATAAAAGTGAGAGAACACATTTCTGCCAAAAGACTATCATAAAGAGGTGAAACAACACCATGACATTGAACATAGCAAGAGGTTACAAGTTATGACAATTTGATTATTGGGTGGCCTAACCTTGGATCTAGTGAGTAAGATTTTCAAATGATAGTACCAGGCACTTGGTAATAAGAAGTAGTGACTGTGTGAATGGCTTTGTATCTGTCCTGTGGCCACAGGAATTTCTTGGGGAGAAATAATTTGGTTTCTTTCTTGAATATAACATCAGGACTAGATCTCTTGGCTTTCCAGCAGTAGTTAAATAAACCTTCATGGAGGTAAACCACCATTCTAAAGCAATGTGATTTGTATCTATAAATTGGATAAGCATTGATTTTCCCCTTATATGAATATAAGAATCTAATCTGTAAAACATTATAGAGTTTCATGTGCTACTTTTGGTTCAATAGTTGCTTCTTGATCATCACAAAGAGCAGTTTCTTTTATATTCTTAGTTTCCAAAACTTCATCAAGATAGGAATTACATGGGGCTTAGTGAACTGATGACTGGACCTCTCATCTGAAGATTCTGATTTAGTATGTGAGGGCCCTGGCAATTGCTTCGGTTTTTAAATAAATATTTCAGAAATTGGTATTTTCAGAGTAGTTTGAGGGAAATAATGCATTTAATAGTACATTACTGGATATTAGGCACCTAGAAAATACTACCATATATACCGTGTAAGATTGTAGTGGTGGTGGTGGTGGTAATGATGCTGCTGTCTCTTTTATAGATAGGAAGATAAAGCTCTGTAACGATTAGCACCAGAGTATAACATTAGTAATGAGACATCCTGTCTCAAAAATCTTGATTGTGCTTGATGTTAGGATTTGAAAAGTTGGTTTACTTTATCCGACTTCAATTTATTTTAGATTGCACTGCTGCAGACACTTATCATTTTTAGTGTAATGATGAAATGAAACAAAAAAAGTTGTTTAGAGCTAAGCTGATACTGTTAGATTTTGAATTCATAAATCCAGAGATAGCGCACTCAGTTTAAATAGTTTTCTTTTCAAAGAAGGCTTTCTGAAAGTTAAAAGATCTAAGTTAACTAAATGTATTTATTTTCAAAATAAAACAAACCAAAAATAAACAAATAAAACCAATCAGTACATAGAACTGTGCTAAAAGCTTATTTATAAAAAGTCATTCAAATTAGTTCCTGTCACTGATTATTTCCTACAAACCATCTCTTTTGACATTTGCTAAGTAATACTAAATGATTAATTTAGTTCATTTCAATTTGTGATAACTTTATCAGAACCAGATTGAGATTTGCCTCTGAATTACTTACTAAGAAAGTAATCATTCTTCAGATGAATAGGATAAACATCCTCAGGGGAAAAAAAACTAATCAAAACTGTACTTTTGCAAGATCTTCTATGGGAACAGAGCTGATTGTAAGCCCATCATTAGAGCAGATCTGTTTGCAAGATCTTCTATGGGAACGGAGCTGATTGTAAGCCCATCATGAGAGCTGATGCTGCAGAGTCCCTGTTTAGCAGCAGATTCTGTGTGTATAAATCTACCTTAAGAACAGTTGGAGTAAAATACCAATTGTTTAGTATATTACATTACGTTCTACAATATACTCATTTAAATTCATTATTTTTGCAGTCTTCTTGATTCTTCAAAGTAAAAGTATGAGGAACACTACAGTAAAGGAGATTGCATTCTAAATATTACTGTATTTCAGTCAAGTGTGAAGCAATTTAGGACTTTCTAGATTAAATGGGGAAGGATGCAATTATAATCGTTAGAATGGTAGTACATTTGTGTATTTAAGTGAAACACATTTATCCATTTATTCAATAAACCATTACTTGCTAAGTCTCATGCTTGGTCATTGAACAATAGCAATGAACACTCACTGAGCGTGCCCTTTAGGAGCCTGCCAGAGAAGACAATTGGGAGACCACTAAGAGTGTGGTAAGCCAGGAGGCTCTCAGATCAAAGAGGAGCATGACCAACTCAGCTTGGGACCGCTGGAAAAGAGCATCCTGAGGAAGGTGTTTTATTGTGCTATCCAAGGGGGAAGACTGCACTAGGGGGAAGAGGATAGCTAGGTGACTAGGAGGAGAGGACAGGTAACTCCCCTCACCTTAACCAGATGAGGCAATTATTACTGTTTCTTTGGACATTCATTATTATTACTGTCTAGCCACAGCTATTTTTCTTTGTGAAAAATAGATGCTTATCTAATGGTACATACAACTTTTATGATACTTAAAACATCCTAGAATAGCATTCGTGATGCCATGCATTAGACGGAGACTGGGCTGCTAACCACAAGGATGGTAGTTCAAGTCACCAGCCATGTTTCAGGAGAAAGATGAGACTATCTATTCCCGTTGAGATTTAGGGTCTCTGAAACTCCATGTAGGGTCTTTATGAGTTCAGGGTGCCTTGATAGGAGTGGCTTTGCTTTGGTTTTGGTCTTTGACTCCTTAGAAAATATTAATCTAATAATTAGTCTTAGGGTTTACAGTAGTTACATAATCTGTTGTCAGTTTGAGTATTAAGAGTGAAGGGGTGGAGTTGAGTCTGTCAATCAGGTCCCAGCTTGATGACCTCATGTGGAGCTGCTAAGGAGAGAAATAGCTTGCTGGAGGCACGAGATAGACTTGGTCCCTGAGAAATGCTCTACTGACAAGACACCTGGGGTTACGCTGATAGAGTCTGTGTCCCGGGAAGTGGAGGAACCACATGGAGACCCCTGCCAGCACTGAGATGCTTCTACCACCACTGTAACCACAAGACTTTGCACCCACTGGCCTGTGATCTTCCTGCATTTGGCTTCATTGGATGCGTTTTGTGAGTCTGAAGAGGACTTTATAGATTGGTATCAGACATAGGGGCTAATAATTTCAGACTTATGGACTTGAGCTGGACTAGGCTGGGATGGTTTCTCAATATTCAACTGCTCTTGTATATTAAGTCCTTTCTTATACACATGAGTGCCCATGAATTTGTTTCTCTAGTCTACCTGGACTAACACAGGGTTGTGTTGTTTGTTGTTGCGGTTAGGTGCCCTTGAATACGTTCAGCATCACAAAGACCTGATATAACCTATTTATAATCAAATACCATCTGATCGTACATCACCCACACAATCACTGCCAGGTTGGAGCCCATCATTACAGCCACTGTGGCAATCCATCTTGAGGAGGATCTCCTTCTTTCTTGGGCACGTTTTATTATGACAGATCTATGTCCTTTTCTGGTGAATGGTCTTTCTTGGCAGCATGCGCAATGTATGTGAGATGCAATTTCTCCATCCTAGCTTCTAAGAAGCATTCTGTCCCCTCCTCTTGCAGTCTAGGGCATCTTCAATATGATTCAGCAGTATCACATTCAAGTGTATCAGTTCCTCTTTGGCCTTCCTTATTCATAGCCCAGCTTTCACATGTGTGTGAGGTGATTAAAAACACCAAACTGTGGATTTGGCACACCCCTGTCCTCAAAGTGGCATCTTTGATTTTTAACAGTTTAAAGAAGTCTTGCGCAATGGATTTGTCTGGTGAAATATATCATTTAATTTCTGGACTGCTTTATCTGTGGGTGTTGATTGTGGATCCAAGGAAAATGCTCTATTAAATCTTTTTTTCCACATATCATGATGCCATGCTGCCCAGCTGTGAGGAAGCTTGCTTGCTTCATGCTGATGTGCAGTGCATACCAAAGGCAATAGCCTTTGCTCATCATCAGTAAGTGCTTCCAGCCCTCCTCACTGTGAGAAACCAAGATTGTGCCAGCTGCACATCACAGGTTGTTAATGAGTCTTCCGCCCATCTTGATACCAATCTTGATACCATTGGAGTCTTCCTCCAATTTTGTTAATGAGTCTTCCTCCAATCTTTTTCAGAGCATCTAGCTTTGCAGATTTTTTTTGTCAACGTACAGTTTTTTTCAAAAAATCATTTTATTGGGGGCTCATACAGCTCTTATCACAATCCATCCATCCATCCATCCATCCATCCATCCATCCATCCATCCATCCATCCATCCATCCATCCATTGTGTCAAGCACATTTGTCTATATGCTGCCATCATCATTTTCAAAACACTTTCTTTCTACTTGAGCCCTTGGTTATCAGCTCATTTCCAATAAGTATGCTTAAGGGCTCAAGCATGGCAATGATTGGACACAGAATCATGCAGTTTTCTTATCAATAGGGTCATTATGAGGCCTAATTTACAATCTTGACACACACCTTTCCTGATTTAAAGTATATTTTATTCTCTTTTTGTGTTAGAGCAACTACTTTTTAGTCTATGAGTTTCTTAATCTCTTAGAGCACCTCTTAACCTCATATATACAGGTTCCATGCGAGCACAATGAATTGTCTTGTGGTTTCCATCTTTTGTGATATTGTTAATAATTTGTTACCAAGCACACAATTGAATGAATGCCTTTGCATAGTAAATCAATAAAAATCTTTCTGGTATTCTTTGCCTTCAGCAAGGACCCATTCGATGTAAGCAATGATATTTTCATTTCACACACTCTTCAATCCCAGCATGACTTTCTGGCAGCCTCCTGTTGATTTACTTCTGCAACCATTTTTCAAATATCATCAGTAAAATGTATCTTGTCCCCCCGGAACTGTCGGCCCCACTGTTGGGGTGGGGGGGGTGGGGAAGTAGTGTTGAAGGACCCGGGGACGGGGGAAAAACATGGGACCCCAGGTGGTGGAGAGGGGGGAGTGGCGGGCGTGGTGGGAAATGATCGAGGGTAAGGTTGCTTAGAGAAGAGGTATACTCTAGCCCATGTGGCGATGGAGCATGGTAGTGGGGCAGGAGGAAGGTCAGGGGAGATGGAGGGGGGGGGCTGGGAGTCAAGGGGCATTCATGGAGGTCTGGACAGAGACATGTACATGCAAATGTGTGTGGGAGGGTGGGGAAGTGGATCTATGTGTCTGTATTTGTAGGTCAAGTGTTGGGGTGTCGGAGGGACCTTGGGCCTCTACTCGGACACTCCCTCAATGCATGAATACCTTCTTTTATTAAATTGGAACTCTATGATGCTCACTCTCCCGACACAACGGCTGGAGCCAAAGTGGGTGAACAAGTAAATGTGGTGAAGAAAGCTGATGGTGCCCGGCTATCAAAAGACATAGTGACTGGGGTCTTAAAGGCTTGAAGATAAACAAGCAGCCATCTAGCTCAGAAGCAACAAAGTCCACATGGAAGAACACACCAGCCTGTGTGATCAAGTGGTCCCAAAGGGATCAGTTACCAGGCATCAAAGAACAAAAAATCATATCATTGACTGCACACCTCCATGATAGGATCGCTGAAGACAAATGGGTGCAAAAGCAAATGTGGTGAAGAAAGCTGATGGTGCCCGGCTATCAAAAGAGATAGTGTCTGGGGTCTTAAAGGCTTGAAGGTGAACAAGCGGCCATCAAGCTCAGAAGCAAAAAAGCCCACATGGAAGAAGCACACCGGCCAGTGCGATCACGAGGTGCCAAGGGACCAGGTATAAGGCATCATGCAAAAAAAACACAATGATATAAGTGTGTGTCTGTATGTGTATATATGTGTATATGTATATGTATATATATACCATATTAAATGAAGGGGGAAGTGCAGAGTGGAGACCCAAGGCCCAAGTGTCGGCCAATGGAGATCCCCTCATAGAGGCGTTTAGGAGAGGAGATGGGTTAATTAGGGTGCGAGGTAGTACCGATGAAGAACACAGCTTTCCCCCAGATCCTGGATGCTTCCTCCCGCCAACTACCATGATCCGAATTCTACCTTGCAGGGCTAGATAGGACAGAGGCTGTACACTGGTACATATGAGGGCTGGAGGTACAGGGAATCCAGGGTGGATGATACCTTCAGGACCAAGGGTGTGAGGGACGATGCTGGGAGAGTGGAGGGTGAGTGGGTTGGAAAGGGGGAACTGATTACAAGGATCCACATGTGACCTCTCCCCTGGGAGAGGGACAGCAGAGAAGGGGGGAAGGGAGACTCCGGATAGGGCAAGATATGACAAAATAACGATGTATAAATTACCAAGGGCACATGAGGGAGGGGGGAAAGGGAAGGGAGGGGAAAAAAAAAGAGGACCTGATGCAAGGGGCTTAAGTGGAGAGCAAATGCCTTGAGAATGATTGGGGCAGGGAATGTATGGATGTGCTTTATACAATTGATGTATGTATATGTATGGATGGTGATAAGAGTTGTATGAGTCCCTAATAAAATGTAAAAAAAGAAAAGAGGAGAAAAAAATGATTAGGGCAAAGACTGTACAGATGTGCTTTATACAATTGATGTATGTATATGTATGAACTGTGATAAGAATTGTATGAGCCCCTAATAAATTGTTAAAATTTAAAAAAATGTATCTTGTGCGTGGTATTAACGGTATTGTTTGATAATTTCTGCATTCTGATGAATTAACTTTTATTTAGAATGGGGGACATATGAATCTCTTCCAGGTGGCTATCTACCAAATCTCTTGGCATAGACAAATGGATCTTCTTGTATTGCATCCGTTTGTTTAAACATCTTAATTCCTTGACACTTGTTTTTCCACCAAAGCAGAGTAAGGTGCTCTTTGGCAATTTATTAGTGTTGAAGGAGCTTTGTAACACTTGTCTGAGCAGGGCAGGGGCCAAATGGCCATGTGGTTAGAAGCAGAAGACCGGAGGGAAATGTGCCTGCAGGAATGGCTGGGGAGAACTGCTGCAGACAAAAGCACTATATCTTTAACGTCTTCAGACCCTGCTGACTTCCTTAACAAGCTCTCATAACCATAATGCCCAGGAGTTTTGTGTGGGCATCCAAACAGATGATCCATCTAGCAAAGAAGGAGCGTACCATGGAAGGACATTTAGTATCAGAAAAAAGAAGGTTGGGGTGGAGGCATGTTTGATGGATGCCTCACTGAGATCAGCCTTGGGCTAGTGTGGAGCAGGATTCTCATTTTCCCTTTGTGTATTTGAGAAGGTCAGATGTGGTGAGACTTCATGGTATTTCCTCAGCTACCCTATTTTTTTTTTCAGCTACACTATCTTTAAGAGCAATTTTCCGAGTCTCTTCTGACATCCTCTTTGGTTTTTCCTTCCCCTCCCCGTCTTTTTAATGACTTTATGCTTTCATGTATGATATTTTTATTATCTTCTCACAACTTGCCTTGTCTTCAGCGACAAGTGTGCAATGCATAAAATCTATTCTAGAGATGATTTTTAAATTTAGGTAGAATTGCATTCAACATTGCACTTGTTTGGGGCCAGGAAGATGTGGCTTTATTTCCTTTTAATTTTCCCCAATAATTTTATCAAGCGATAGCACATATTCACATATCATACACTTTCATAGTTAAGTTGTATTTAAAAAGAGTTGTATCTACACATATTTCAATCAGTTCTAGTGCATTCTCTTCACTCCTGTATTCATTATTTGCTTCCCAATTCCCCTGAACTCCCACACATCTCCAAAAGCTGTTATATCCATTATTGTCTTTATACATCCATCCTTTCTGTGTTTCCTAAACTGGGAAACATACCCAAACCAATGGAAACAAAAATAGCATACACACACACACACACACACACACACACACACACACATAAAGCCTCTGTGACGAAATAAGCAAGACATGTTTAAACCTAGAACAAATTCAGAATGGGTCAAGAGGGTGGTCAAATGACCAGGTATCCTATTACACTGTAGTTCCGGCCCGTCCACCATAATCAAGTTGACAATAAGCTCTGTTTGCTAGGAGGGCTATTTGTGTTCTTCCACTGTGTTCAGCCAGGAGCCTACTCCTCATTGGTACTTTATAGATGGATTTTGGGCTCCCACTGCCCTCCATAGTCTTCTACAAATTGAGTGTTCACAATTTAAGCTCTGATACGTTTCCCTTCATTATATTTGGATTTTTTTCATTTGTCATCTTTGAAACACCAGGCCGGTGTGCTTCTTCCATGTGAGCTTAGTTGATGCCTAACTGAAACTACTGCTTATTTGAATACAAGCCTTTAAAACCTCAGACACTATTCCAGTTTAGCTAGGCAGTTGATCACTTCATGAGAGTATAGAGCAGGGCCATGTCATAAGAACTAATGCCATTTTATGGTTTTGTGCATTATCGTGCATCCCCCTTGGGCATAAGGGAATTCCATTAATAGTGTTATTGATTTATCCGATGGAATAGAATTTAACATACTCCTAAAATGAGGAGGTTATGTAAGTATAGCCCATCTTCAAACTGTAGTACACGAGTTGTTGATTTGTACCAATTGAATTCTTAAATGATTGAACTCTGTTTACATTGACCATGGGTGTTGATGCTAGGGGGAAATGTCCATTAGCATTCATTGTCAAGGGCAGACGCTTGCCTATCTGATTAATATATGTCAGATTAAAGCAGGAAGGACATTAAAATAGTAAATATATGGTGGTTCTGGGCCACCTTTCATTGAACACTCACTAAGCCAGGGACCCTAACCAAGGCCCAATGACCACTTATTTCACAATTCAAAGATGTACTCTGGCTCTCTCAAAACACAGAACAAAGCACCGCCCTGTCCTGCACCATCCTCGCATCTAGCGCTACGCTTGAGCCCTTTGTTGTAGCCTTTGTGTTAATCCATCTTGTAGACTTTAACATTCTATCATATGATCTCTAGCATGGTTTCTATCACCAAGGCCATCTCATCCAATGTTCCTCATTTCCTACTTTTGCATATTGTGTTGTCGATAGGAACCATTGCATTGGTTCTTACGCATAGTGACCTAATGCACAAAAGAACAAAACACTGCTCATCTCTGCATCGCCCTCACAACTGTTGCCACGTTTAAATCCATTGTTGCAGTTGTGGTGTCAATCCATCTCAACGAGGATCTTCCTCCTTCTAACTGGACTTCTACTCTGCCAAGCGTGATGACCTTCCCGAGGCACTGAGCTCCCTGATAACATGTCCAAAGAACATGAGACAGAGTCTTCCAATCCTTGCTTCTAAGGAGTATTCTGGCTATACTCCTTTCAGGATAGATCTGCTTGTTCATTTGACAGTCCAGGGTATTTTCAATATTCTTCATCTTCACCACCATTTAAAAAAATTTAATAAATCATTTTATTAGGGCTCATACAACTCTTATCACAATACATCAATTGAGTAAAGCACCCTTATACATTCGTTGCCCTTGACATTCTCAAAATTCGCCTTCCACTTGGGTTCCTGGAATCAGCTCGTTTTCCTTTTTTCCCTCCCCCTCCTTCCTTGTTCCCCCCTCCCCCATGAACCCTTAATAGTTTATAAATTATTATTTTATCTTATCTTACACTGCCCGGCGTCTCCACTCACCCACCTTCCCCTTGCCCATCCCCCAGAGAGGAGGCTACACATAGATCCCCGAGATCGGTTCTCCCTTTCTACACCCCCTTCCCTCCCGGTGTCGCCACTCTCACTGCTGGTCCTGGGGGGTCCATCTGTCCTAGATTCCCTGTGTTTCCAGATCCCTATTGCACCACTGTGCATCCTCTGGTCTAACCAGATCCGCAAGCAGAATTTGGATCATGATAATTGGGGTGGGGGCGCGAGGAGGAAGCGTTCAGGAACTAGAGGAAGGTTTTGAGTTTCATCGTTGCTACACTGAACCCCAAGTGACCCATCTCCTCCCCACTACCCCTCTGGAAGGGATGTCCAGCTGTCTACAGATGGGCATTGGGTCCCCATCATGCACTCCCCTCATTCACGGTGATGTGATTCCCCACCCCCACCCCCACCCCACCTTTGTTATTTGAAACCTGGCCCCCTCTGCCCTTCATGATCACAGATGTTGGTGTGCTCCTTCCATGTGGGCTTTGTTGCTTTTGGGCTAGATGGCTGCTTTTTAACTTTCAAGCCTTTAAGTCCCTGGACGCTATATCTCTCAATAGCTGGGCACCATCAGCCTTCTTCACCACACTTGCTTATGCACACCTTCGTCTTCAGCGTTTATGTGAGGAAAGTGATCACACAATGATGGTTTTTGTTCCTTGGTGTCTGCTACCTGGTCCGTTCAACACCTTGTATTCACCTCGGCTGTGTGCTTCTTTTTTGTGGGCTTTGTTGCTTCTGAGCTAGATGGCCACTTGTTTGCCTTCAAGCCTTTAAGACCCCAGACGCTATATCTTTTTGATAGGTGGACACCATCAGCTTTCTTCACCACGTTTGCTTATACACACGTCTGTCTTCAGTGATAATGTCGGGAAGTTCACCACCATTTAAATGCATGGATTCTTCTTTATTCAATGTCCAACTTTGATATGCATATGAGGTGATTGAAAATACAATGCATTGGGTCAGCATCCTAAACCTAAAAGTAACATCCTTGCTTTTTAACACTCCAAAGAGGTCTTGTGCAGATTTGCACTAAAACTACCAGTTATTATCAATGCCTCTTGATTACATGTTTGACCAATTTCATACTGCAGAAGTTGATAAAAGCGCTCAATTTTGTCATCTTTGGCATTATTAGTTTGTGTGTAAATATGTGTGATAGTATTGTTGATTGATCTTCCTTAAAGATGTGTAAATATTATCTTGTCAATGATAGCAGTCTACTTCAACGTAGACCTTGACATTTTCTTTAGAATGATGAATGCTATCCTGATCCTCTTTAATTTGTTATTCCAAGCATAGTAGACAATATGAGTAACCATTTAGAAACGGCCATGTCTGTTCAGTTAAGCTTACGATACCTAAAGCCTAGGGTATGGATACTCAAGTATTTCACTTCATTTTTGAGTTTCCTTGATTCATAAATCTATTCAATATTATGATTACTGATAGATGTTTGTAACTGTTTCTTACTATGAGTTGTGCCACATCCAGAAATGAAAGTCCTCAACACTGCTTTTCTTGTGTGTTATAGGTATTGATTTAAAATTCCTATTTAACTCAAACACATCATAGTCAGAACATTTTCAGTGTTTTATCTGATTTAAATAAAAGTAATTCTGGTAGCACTGATTGTTTTTGTTAGCTGTTTATTTTAGAACTTTGAGAAATGAGTTTTGGACCATGATGGCAGAGAATTCATGAAAGATAAATTCTAATGACATAGTTCTACTGCTAATCAGTTGCGAAATTTGAAAAACTTGCCAAAGTGATTACAATAAGCAAATTCCAGTGTATTCTTTTTGAGTACCATGCTGTGGTTCTTGGCTATTATAATTAAGATCTGTCCTTTCTTTTTTAAAATGAAAACTCTAGTCCCAAGTATTTGAAATAAGATTTCATTGTATGCCTTTGCAGGACTCTCTACTGCAGGACTCCCTTATTTTTCTGGAGATCCCTTTTTTAAAAGTAGAACACAATGAAAGTTCCCTTCTCTTGTTGTCTTGTTTATAGTCTTTAGATGAAAGGGTGGGGTTTGTATTTATGAACATATGTTGAGTCATAGATAAAGTCTCTCAACTAACTTCTTTCCCAATGCCACTGACCTCCAAACCAGGCAGGAAATCCCTCTGTAAGCAAGTTCCCATCCCCAGTCCCCTGCTTGTTTAGTCTGTGCCGCGTTAAGCACTAGCTTACTTATGCCTTTGATTGGCAAGCCTAAAACTAGAAAAAACAAATGTCCACAGCTACTTTCACCAGAAACTCCCCACCCGTCATGCTCCCAATCTGCAAACTCTTTCAGCTTTGTTTGGACTGAAACTTGATGAGTGGGTCACTAGACAGGAAACGTAACCCTCCTCCTGAAAAACGCCACCAACAGGAGGACACAGTTTCTCACAGACTCGGCTTCCCAACTGCAGGGATCTGTGCTACCCGGTGTCCTGTAAATTCTGACTCTTGTCAGAGAAAGAAATAGCCAAAAACTGTTGATTTTCACTGAAGGTAAAGCTAATTGTTTGACTAAGTATTTGAAGGAGGACATGAAACTGGTGTTAGGTGGGCTGAAAAACTAAACAATTATGTGAGAAGAAATAAGATTTAAAGGTCAGAAAATAAGAAATGTGACATTCACCTTCAAAAACACACTCAACAAAAGAAAAAAGTAAATAAAAAATTTAAAAATATGCTTCAAAGAGCAGTATCTAAAATATGAACAGACAAACGAGAGAAAGGGGAGAAAATATTTTCAAATCAGATACCTTATAGGGAACTTGTGTATAGACTATGTAAAAATTTTACAACTCAATAATAGAAAATCAACTGGTCCAATTTTTAAAATGGATAAAAGATCCGAGCAGACAATTGTACAAAGAAGATATACAAATGACCAGTAAGCACATGAAAAGGTATCCATCGCCATTAGCCATCAGGGAAACGTGGACTCCAAACAAGAAATAGCATGTCACACTCACTGGAATGGTTATAACTTAAAAAGGACAGATAATTACTGTTAGCACGGCTGTGGAATAATTGGAGTCTTCATACACAGCTATTGGGTATGGAAAGTGGTGTCTGTTTGGAAAAAATCATCTTTTTTACAAGACAAGCAATTCTTTTAAAAGTTAAATATAGATTTACTACATGACTCAGCAATTCCACTCCTGGATATATACTCGGGAGAACGGCAAACAGTGCTCCAACAACACTTGCACAAGGATGTTCATAGTGATATTATTGATCATAGATTAAAAATAGGCAGCAACCCAAATGCCATTCGCTAATTAACTCTCATGCAAATCAAGTCAGGATTCGGCAAGTCCTGCTCTCTGATTCCTGACCTCCATGAGGTAATCTTGATATGGGCAGCATAAAGAATATAATAATATGGCTATGCAGTGTGAGTTTGAACATCTACTTTTCTGTTTCCAATAATTTTTTGAGATATAATTCAAATATCATACACTTCCAGAATTCAGTCATATTGTAAAAGAATTGTATATGCATCACCACTATCAGTTCTAGTACATCCTCTCCCTCCTACTTTCATTATTTGCTCCCCAATTCCCCTTAACCTCCCACCCTGTATCCCTGATAAACTGCCATGTCAATTGTTTTCTCTATGCATCTGCCCCTTTTGTGCTTCATAAACTGGGAAATATACCCAAAAACCTGTACCTATATACTCGTGTATAAGCCGAGTTTTTCAGCACTTTTAAATGCAGTTTTTGTGGTAAAATTAGGTGCCTGGGCTGATATTCGGGTTGGCTTATACTTGAATATATATATATGAAAGACAAGACCACTGACAATATTAACAAATCCAGAATGGGTCAAGAGGGAGATCAAGTGACCAAGTATCATACTATACCACAGTTCCATCCACCATACACAAGTTTTAAATTATCTGATAGCAAGGCTATTTGAGTCCCTTGATTGTGCTCAGAGGGGGTCTACCAGAGGCTTAATCTGAGTAGGCACCCTGCAGGTGGATTTTGGGGTCCCTCAGTCCTCCATAGTCATCTGAAAATTGTATGCTCACATTTGAGCTCTGATATCTTTAACTTCAATCATATTGGATTTTGTATTTGTCATCTTTAGTCAGACAGGCTGGTGTGCTTTTTCCATGTGGGCTTAGTTGGATGACTCACTTAGATGGATTCTTTCTTGAGTATAAGCCTTTAAGACCACAGATGCTAGTCCAATTGATTACTGGGTACCATCTGCTTTCTTCATCACCCTTTGCTGTAGCATCCATATGGTCAGTGATCTTTTTAATAGAGTGAGTATCAAGAAGTGCCATATCATAAGAACTAAATGTTCCTGAATTGTGGTTAGAATTAGTTTGGAGCCCAGAATCCATTCAGTTGTCTATTGATGATGTATAGCTCGGGTTCACTTTAGAGGTCTCGTTGTCATTTATGATATAGAACATTACCAATTATCTCTGAGGTGCATAAGGCAATGCTATGGATAGTGTCATGAACTTATTAACTGACATAGAATATAGCATACTGTTGAAAAAAGAGGTTATGCAAGTATAGTGCAGCTGCAACCCACAGTCCATGTGTTGCTCATTTTTTATCAAATGAATTCTTAAATGATTTAGCTCTGTTTACATTGACTGTGGAGGTTGGTGCTAGGGGAAAAATTCCAGTAACATTCATTTACAAAGGCAGATCCTTCTCTCTCAGATTAATATATGTCCTATTAAGGTAAACAGGGCATTAAAATAGTGAATGCATGATGGTTTGAGGCAACCTTTCATTGGAAATCTGCAAAGCCAAGGATCCTAGCCACAATTCAATGATCGCCGATTCCACTGCATTGGGTGGCTGTCATTTGTTTCTTCACCTACCAGGGTGTTCCTGCCTTATGTTTGAGGGCTACAGGTATTTTGAGGTAGACCCCAGTTCATTCAGTGGGGTTTCCAGGTTGAATCCTTCTGGTGTGGCCTATGAGGGATGCCATGTTTCCCCAAAGGACAGAACCTAAGGTCACCATAGCACATAGCACATGGCATGGTTCACAGGGGCTGTATAGGAACTAATTTAACAATGTCTAACTAGGAACATAGAACTGGGCTTATTATCCCCTTGGGTTATATACAATTATTGTTGTGTATCTCTTTCCGACCCACCTACAAAAATATAAATGCCTTCTCTGAAATCTAGAATGTCCCCTCCCCTGAACTTGACTTGACTTTGCACTATGGTTCCTTTCTCATTCCTGTGAGTGTCTGTTTATTTGATGAAATCTCATATGACTGTTGTATAACATCAAGTGGATGGGTTTCTTTCTTTTCCACTATATTCCGGAAGAAGTCATCCCACCTGATGTAAGGTCTCCTCTTTCAAGGTGGTTCTTAAGATGTGCATATAAGTGTGTGTGTGTGTGAGATGTAAGGTTCATGGACAGTGGTCAGGCTCTCTACCCCTTTGTTTTGGAAATGGTCTCTAAAATGTATTTATTTGGTGTTTTTCCTTATAGTAGTGGGCTCATACAATATTTGTCCTTTTTTGAATGAGTAACTTCACTCAGCATAATGGCTTAAAGGTCCTTCCTTACTTATCATGCAGTGCTTTATGCTGTCGTTGCTGTTTTGCATAATATTCCATTGTGTGTATGTACCCTAGTTTATTTATTCATTCTATTGTTGGACATATGGACTGCTTCCAGTTTCTTGCTATTGTGAACTTGCACACATAATCTTACTGACATATTATGTTTCAGCATATTCACAGTAATTTTCAGTATATTACTTTTTGAACAATGAAATTATCACCTCTTGATCTGTTAGGCAGCTTAGCCTAGGGAATTGGGAAGTCCATTTACGCATGCCCAGGAGAGCCAGCATAGGACAAAGCTGGATTTTCCCGCCGGTGGACGCAGATGGGTGTTACACCTGGAGCAGCCCACCCACCTGGGCCAGGTGATAGCAATTCAGGCAATGTGAGCGACCTGGGATCATTCACCATGCCTCCCCCGGGAACCCTTGAAAAGGCAGGGACCAGAAGGGAGAGGGGCTTGTCTGGTCATCTTCGTGGGAGGAGAGAGATCCTTGCGTGACCTGGGGCAGTCTCTGCCAGGCCACATGGTCAAAGGAATCCTATGGGTGCTGCGTAAAACCTGAAGCTTCTTTTAATTCTCATTAAATTCACTTGGATCAGGAGCCCGGCTTTGGCGTGAAATCTTTCTTTCGTGGAGCCAAGGACTGAGGTTGGAATTTAGGCCGGAAAGAGAGACCTTACATATCTTGTGATATTTATATGCCTGTACAGTTTACATTACATTGGTATTCTAAGCAAATACATTAAGAAAAGGGAATATATGAATTATGGATAACATTGCAAAACTGTAGTTGTTTGAAGATAACAAGTGAATGGCAAGCAATTTAAAATCAAGAAAAGTGTACTTGAGTATATCCTTTCACCATAATTATTCACTCCTTATGTTGAGCAAATAGCTAGAGAAGTTGGCTCTTTGAAAAACATGGCATCATGATTGGAAGAAGACTCATTAACAATTTGTGATATGCAGACAATAGAACCTTGCTTTTTGAAAGAGATGAGACCTTGAAGCACTTATTGATGAAAATCGGATAATAGAATCTTCAACATGACTTATATCTGGACATAAAGAAAATAACTATACTTATAACTGGACTTCTAAATAGCATAATGATAAATGGAGTAATGGTTTCAGTTTATTTGGATACACAATGTAAAAACAGCAACCAGCAATCAAGAAATCAAGCAAGTATTGGACAAATCTACTGAAAAAGATCTCTAAAGTGTTAAAAAGCAAAGATGTCACTCTGAGCACTAAGATGTGCCTGATCTACACCAAAATATTTTGAATTTCCTAATATGAGAGTAAGTCATGAAGTACTGCTACAAGGTTTCCAGTTCACAAGTCCATGAGTTTATTCCAAAAAAAAATGCGGGTGATTTTTGTCTCTGTGATTGATGAATGGTGAGACCTCATGCCCTGCACTTTGGGCATGTCATCAGGAGGGACCAGTTCCTGGAGAATGACAGCATGGTTGGTAAAGTGCGAGGCCAATGTAAAAGGGGAAGGCTCTCAATGTGACATCCAATGTGACATACTGACACAGTGACCCTGACAATAGGCTTTAGCATAGCAATGCTATTACTGAACTGGGAAGCGTTTTATTTTGTTGGACATTGGGTTCATTGTGAGTTAAAACTGACTCAGTGACATCTAACAGAAATAATAGTTCTTGCTTAATTAATACTTGGCCAAAATTTATATTAAAAAATAACAGACTATGGCTAGTTCTGTTTCTGCTGGTGTGTGGGTATGTATGTACATGCATACTTTCATGTGTAATATTTGAGTATCATTTTTATTTATTTATATCTTCAAATTTAATTTAAAATAAATGTAAGTTCAAAATTAAAAATATGTGACATGTGTTAATCAACAAGACATGGCCCCACCCTTGTAAATGAGTCCTCCTGAAAGGATTACTGTACCTCTAACTCTCACAGTATGTATAACTAGTGTCTAGTGACCCACATTTTAAAGATATACATGTTAATAATTTATGTATTGAAGTCTGATAAGAGGTTTTACACATATATAAAATCCTGAGCTTAACATTGTTTTACTACTGACTAAAATAATGTTATCATCAGAGCTGTGTTAAGCTTCATGGGGGAACGTAATAAAAAGGGGCCACATACTTACAGAAACAGTAGTTATATGAATGGATTTTGAGCTCTCACTTAATTGTTCTTAGACATGGTCCTGTCTAGTCCTCGCTCTCATGAAGAAGTCACTGAAAAAAACAGGTGCCATAGCAAAGTGTCATGAATCAAACAGTGCCCAGAAATAATGAAAACTAGCATATTAGATCTTAAAGGCTTGTCTCATGTAAGTGAGGAATCAGCTAAGTCCACATGGAAGAAACACACTAGCCTATGTGATCTAAGGATCACAAATAATAAGATCCAAGTTTGGAAGAGGAAATGGTACCAGAGCCTGAATTTTAAATACCTGGTTTGTGGAAAGCTATGAATGATAGTGGTAGTCCCAAATCTATTTTAAACATCCATAAAACTATGGATAATAGTGGTAGCCCCAACTTCATTTACAGGGTCCCTATTTAGATTGAGTGCCCAGTGAATCCCCAATGTACATACACTATGAATGTTCACAGTCCTAATATCAGGCCAAAAGCATTTTAAAGTGGGGTTCAGCAGCTATACTTAGACTAGAAGTCTAATGTAACAGCTTATCATTTGATGTCCCTCTGGAGCCAATGTGAATTTATTCTAAATTTTTAATACTGTCTACTTGCTTTTAGATTGATGTCTTTACCAATTTTATATGGTCATTGTTGTTGAGACCTTGTTTTCTGTTTTCCCTTGTTTTGTATGTTTATCTGTATAGGGAAACCAGGATGGGTGGAATTATGATGACAGTGGTTGGATTGGTGATTGCCTGGGGGCATGGAAGGGGAGGGTGGGGGAAATCAAAATTAACATCAGTGACTACAAGAAGGAAGAAAAGTTTCCAAAGCTGATTGTGGCATTGGTTGTTCAATTTTTCTTAATATGATTGAATTATTGAATTCTATTATATGCCAAGTCAACTTCAATTAAAAAACTCAAGTGTGAAAGCACAAAACCCCTTTTACCATCCATTTCATGTCAGAGGAAACAATATTTATTGCTTTTTCTGAAGTTGGCAAGTCTCATACAAATGTGTCATACTGTCCGACTAGACAGAAAACTTGTCTTAGAATTATAGTTCCTGGCTTCCTGATCTTGTGATTCAAGGAGACTTAAAAAGAGAGTATGGGCTTGAATAGCAATAGATAAGAAGAAAAAAAATCACTAAACTTTTGGAACTTGAAAGAGTTGGTGATGAGTCTACTTGGCCAAGATTAATAAAGAGAAAAGGCATCAACAGCTGTATAAATTCTAGTTTGAAGTGCTGAAGTACTAAATCACTGGTCATCTAGAGCAGCGTTTCTCAACTTGTGGGTCACAACCCCTTTGGGGTTCGAATAACCCTTTCACAAGGGTCGTCTAAGGCTATCGGAAAATACATATTTTCAATGGTCCTAGGAACCAAGACACTGCTCCTCTGTAGGTCTCCAGATGGGTCCCCCCCACATGCAGATATGACCATATGTGGGTACCTGGCTTGAAGACTGTTACCCAATACTTCAAGACAAAATTTCATTTATTTTTAATGAGAAATAAATATTTCACAATATATAATTGAATATTGCTTTGTGATTAATCACTATGCTTTGAATATGGTCAATTTGTAACAATGAGAATACATCCTGCATCTAAGATATTTACAGTACAATTCATAACAGTAGAAAAACTACAGTTATGAAATAGCAACAAAAATAATGTTATGGTTTGGGGTCACCACAACATGAAGAACTGTATGAAAGGTTCACAGCATTAGGAAGGTTGAGGACCACTGCTCTAGAAGATGACACCATTATCTACATGTGATTTTACAAATCCATTGACAGCCATATGTTTACCAGTATTCATATTTTATGACTTCTCCATCTAATTTGGAGTTATTAAACTATTGTGTTCATATTATAATGATCTGTTATATAAAGTTATAAGAATCTTGGGAAGATAAGAAATGAAGCAATGAATGACAGATTTTTATTAATAGCAATAGGTGATTATAGAATTTATAATATATTGCCTGACACAATGAGAACTGGCATTAATTCATTGTATAAATTGTTCCTTATTGTTGATGATGCTCTATCCTGGTGACTCAGTGGTAAATTGATTCCAAGTTGAATACCTATGTTAAAAACAGTTTTCATTATTTTTGCCTTTTATCAACAAGATATTCATAAATCTGATTTTATTTCACTTTTGGGGTTGAAAACATTACATATAAACTACCAGATATATTGTAATACATATACCTATTAAAACACACAATTGATTAAAATTTACTCTGACAATAGAATTCGACCTTTTCTGGAATTGTGTTAATAATTCCACTCGTGGAAGGTTCTGATTTGACTGTACTATCTCTGGGAATGGAAATAATCAGAAAATTAGTGAACATTGGCTGAAGAGTTGTTTTCTTTCTTCCATATCTTGTGTTTATTTCTTCCTAACACAATGTGTTAGTAATAATTATTACTGTATTATAAAAATATAAACGTGGTTTAAAGCAATAAACATTATCTTATAGCATTGTGCATCAGGCAAACAGGGGCGTTTTGAATTAGTCTAGTTTAAGTCGCCCATTATTTTACAGTCCAGCTATCACAGAAGGGTACAGTCCCATCTAAAGGTATAATGGGTGTGATGGGCTTCTAAGCTCATATGTGTGCTTGTTGGCAACCCCAGTTCCTTTCTGGCTATTGGTACAAGACTACATTTTCTCAACATGTGGTCCTTTCCATAGGTTCCAACAACACACCTGCTGCCTTCCCAGAAAGAGTGTTTCTTCAGAGAGAGAGAGAAATAGAGAGAATACAATTGTGGTAGTTACATAATCTGGTGTCAATTTGAGGATTCAGAGTGAATGGGTGGAGAGCCTAGCTGGTCAATCAGGTTGTAGCTGATGACCTTGTCTGGAGGTGCTAAGGAAAGAAATAGCTTGCTGGAGGCAGAACACATGCTCAGTCCCTGCGAATCATTCTTGTTGACAAGCCACAGGGAAACAGGCTGATGGGAGCCAGAGTCTCGGAACTGGAGAAGTCATATGGAGACTCCTGCCAGCACTGAGATGCTTATACCGCCACTGGATCCACAAGACCTTCCACCGACTGGCCTGTGATAGTCCTGCATTCAGCATCATTTCATGTGTTTCATGAGTCTAAAGAGGACTTTATCGATTGGTATCAGACATATGGGATAATATGACTTATGGACTTGATCTGGACAGGGCTGAGATGTTTTCTCAAAATTCAACTGCTCTTATATATAAAGTTCTTTCTTATACACATATGATTGTCTATGAATTTGTTTCTCTAGTCTACCCAGACAAATACACCAATATAGAAACTCACTGTCACCCAGTCAATGCAAACTCATAGCAACCCTACAGGACCCTAGAGCAACGTATAGGTAGAACTACTCTTTAGTTTCTGAGGAGTAATAAGTCTTGTCTTTCTCCCTCATAGTGGTTGGTGGTTGGTTTCAAATTGATTGCCTTGTCATTAGAAGCACAACTTGTAACCACTACACCGCCAGAGTCCTTTAATTCAGTCTTTTCATAACACAATCTCACAACTGACATAGTCAAGCAGCTGGCTGACTTTTGTACCGTGTAGGGAAAACCACTCATGAGTGTGGATATCAGGAAGTAATATTATTTGGGGTCATTTCAGAGGCAGCATACCCAATTCATGTCTGAAAATTTTAACATAGGATGAAAACTTTTAGAAAACTATTGTTATCACTTTAATTCATGCTTCTGCTTAATGACTTGGGTAGCATGACACTGCTATCATATGACTCTTGCATTACATAATAGCTTGTACATATAGAAGGTGGTTCCAGATGGTTCCTCCCAAAGAGCTTTGGTGGCTCAGTGGCTAAGTTCTCATCTGCTAACTGAAAAGTTGTATTTTGAACCCTTACCATACCCCCCTGACTCAGTGAAAGAAAGACCTTGTGATAAGTTTCCATAAACATTACAGGCAAGAGAGGAATTACTGAGAGCTAAATGAAGGTCAAACATGATAGTGGGACAGGAGGAAAATAAAAAGAAATAGAGGCAAGATCTAGGAGGCAAAAAAAATTTTATGGAGGTATAAATATAGGCATGTATATCTGTAAATAAATTAATATATAATGATAGGGAAATAGATCTATGTACATATATTTATATGTTAAATATTAAGGTAGCAGATGGCCATTGGGTCTCTACTCAAGTCCTCATTCAATTCTAGAACACTTTGTTCTAATAACCTGGCATTCTGTGATGTTCACCTTCCTGAAACAATTGCAGAAGACAAAATGGGTACATAAGTAAATGTGGTGAAGAAAGCTGATGGTCCCTGACTATTAGAAAATATAGCATCTGGAGTCTTAAAGACTTGAAGTTAAACAACTGGCCATCCTAGCAGGGAAGCCACAAAGTCCACATGGAAGACGCACACCAGTCTATGTGATCACAAAATATGGATGGGATCAGGTACCAGGCATCAAAAGAACCAAAACAAACAACTATTTCAATGCGAATGAGAGGGGTTGGAGTGGAAACCCAAAGTCCATCTGTAGACAATTGGACATCCCCTTACAGAAGGGTTATAAGGAATGGACAAGCCAGCGAGGATGCAGTATAGGACCGATGAAACACACAACATTCCTCTAGTTATTTAATGGTCCCTCTCCCGCTCCCCCCATCCCGATTATCATGAACCCAGTTCTACCTTACAAATCTGACTAGACCAGAGCCTGTACAAGTAAGAGCTCTTGACACACAGAATCCAGGAGAGATACAGTAATGGGAGGGGGGATACCATGAGGGTAAGGGTAAGGTGGGGAGAAGGGGTGAAAAGGAGAACCCATTGCAATGATCAATGTATACCCACCCTGAGGGGAATGAACAACAGAAATGTGGGTGAAGGGAGAGAGTGATCAGTTTAAGATATAAAAATAATAATAATTTATAAATTATCAAGAGTTCAAGAGGGCGAGGGGGATGAGGGGTGAAAGAGGAGCTGATACCAAGGGCTCAAGTAGAAAGAAAATGTATTGAAAATGATGATGACAGCATATGTTCAAATATACTTGATACAATTAATGTATGGATTGCTATAAGAGCTCCAAATAAAGTGATTTATTAAAAAAAAAAAAAAGAAAGAAAAAAGATTACAGGCAAGAACATCATACGGGGACAGTTCTACTTTGTTGAGTGGTGCTGCTAAGAGTCAATATCAACTTGTGGGTCGCCAACAAGTCTCTCCCAACTCAAAGACTCTAGTTCTATGGTCCTTTGGTCCTGTCTTAAAATGAAGCCTGGACTGATCACACTGGGGCTTCCCTCCTATAGGATGGAGGGGCCCGGGAGCTGTTTTCAGAGGGATGTGCATGTTTATTCAAGAGTCAAAATGCAATGGGCATGAATAAAGGAGTGCAGCTTGGGCGGTGAGGCTGGATAATGCTGACCAGTGAAAAGCTGAAGCAGACCTCTGGTGCTGGCCAAAGGGCTGATCAAGAAAGGCTTGACGAAGGCTTCAGAATGGGAGAGGTGTGCGGTGGGGGTCTTAGGAAGAATACACAGCGCCAGGAATGCACAGCATCTCCTCTTACAAGTGCCAGGCATGCCCACCTACATCTGGCATGCAGGCTGGAGTTCTGTCCAAAGTACTTTTTAAGATATTAGATATCCTCAAAGAAAGCAGTTTAATTACTAGCTATCTCCCTACAACTTGTAACACTCCACTCAAATGTCTCTTTCTTTGTAGGTGTGGTTGTTGCTGTTTCCTGTCTCACCCAACCTTGGCTGAAAGTCTTCTGGGAGAAGTACCTTTCCAGAAGGTTTAACTTTCTGTGTCTGGCTGTGGGTGCGAAGCCATCCATCCTAGATGTCACTTCACAGGGAAGGGCAATAAAGCATTCCTAAACTTAGAAAATATTTTAGTAAGAGAGACAAGATAATCCAAGTGTTTCATAAAGACAGAAACGTGTAAAGAAACGATGCAGGTAGCTTTCCAGTGTTGTCTTCACTGATCCCAACCAATGTGTGGGCAGATTTCTTCTTTTTCCATGGTTGTAACAACTGCTGATGTTTTGGGAATTCCCATGGTTTACAAAGCAACGTTGAGCAAAAACCTAATTGATAGACCCGCATCATCTTGAAGAACCTGCCGGGCAGTTCTCACGAGTGCTCTCCCGCCTTCATCTCACTGTCTATGTCACTGCAGCCCGGCTATCAGTGCCAGCACAGGACATCTAGTCACTCCGTTTCTCTACATCTCTTTTCAGGCGTCGATGCTACTAAAGCGTGAGGTTGGAGATGGTGCATTCTCTGTGGCCTGGCAGACTCAGCATCTGTGGGACAATGTGATAACTGATGGGGTCCATGTATACTTGAGAATATTTTGGTCAGTGGCCATCTAAAAGAGGAAGTCCATGTTATTATCATCTTATCATAAACCCATGACTTTTGTTTACATGTTGACTTTTGTTTACATGTTGACTTTTGTTTACATGTTGACAAAATACTTTATTTAGCTATATCAATCACATACTCCAAACACTATGTATATTTCTCAAAATGAGAGCTGTTTATTTACAAGCACACTGCCCTCAAGTTTTTGAAATCTCTTTTCATACAAACACCAACATCTTGTTGGAATGGAAGGCTACACACTCATCTTGTTATTATGAAGTGTTGAATCTAACTCCTAGTTCTCCAATAATAGCTACAAAGTGTCTGACAGTGAGGTCCCTTTTATATGTACATGCCTTTTTAATAGCTTAAATGTAATCCCACATATAAAATATATATAAAAAGGAAAATATCTTTAAAAACTTAAGCATGGATGAAACTTAGCCTTTCGGGGGAAGCCTTTTATATTTCTGAGTTTTCTCAGAACTCAGGTTTGGAGTGGATCTGTGTTATATTCCTGGTCCCTGAGCTTTACTGATTATAAACAGATTTCCCTTTTATAATTCCTATTTTGCTAAATGATACCACGGTGATACCCTGGAAGACAAAAGTGGAATACAAAACTCTCCTATGCATTTTCACATCACGGGACCTATAGTGAGTCGAGGCGCAGGCTGAAATCAAACAGTTGTGTAAACATGGAAACATGAATTTTATTCTGCAATGTATTATTATATGACACATGGAGTATTCTTTTCTGTGCTGTTGGCACTCACATTCATAGCAGAAGGCACTTGACGTAAAGGTATTTGGCTGGTTTCTCAATCCCCCAGAGAAGCAGTAATCAGAGAGAACTAGGTGCATGAGTCAACAAACAGCTCTCCCAGGCTGATCAAACAAGCCTGGCATTTCTATAAAAAATGTGAAAGCTGATTTTGGACAAACACTGGGCTCTTTTTGCTCTTATTGTATTTTGCTTTGGCAACTTGTAGGCTGAGAACTCTGAGCAACAGATGTTTTCTTTAAGACTTAAAGGAAAGAACATGGATCAGATTCCACGCTTGTGCCTGTCATAAAGATGCTGGCCAGGAAGGGGCATTCTGAGCTGACCCCCCAGATGGGCATAAAGTACAGTCCTTCAAAGGCCCTTAGAGAACATCTTTTGCACAGAGAATGAATGCCCAGGGCTACTCAGAACGCATCCACTCCCAGGCTTCTTGTGATCTTTAGCTCCAATGATAGACTTTTAAAGCTAAAACTAGTCCCGTGAGCTTTTAAAATCTCGCATAGTATTGATGACTGTAGGAATCTCATTTATACCATAGTTGCTTTCTTTCAAAGACTGTGTTAAAATATATGAAATAGTTTGTCATGTCAGCCATGTTTAAGTATGAGGGGATATCTCAAAAATAACAATGCTCATTTGTTTTTTGATTTTGTGAGATAGTGCATTTGGAGTTCATTTCACAGGATAGGACTGTTAATCGAGCTTTCTATTTAGAGGTTCTGAAAAGATTGCATAGCAGTGTGTGACCAAAAAAAGTCCTTATTTGTGGCAGTCGGGGGACTGGTTTTGCCACCACGACAATGCACCTTTACAGGTGCGCTAGTTTGGGGCAAAAATAACAGCATGCCTCTCTTGCTCCATGCACCTTACTAATCTGGCCTCACTCCATAAAACTTCTTTTTGTTTCTGCGACTGAAGGGGGATATGAAAGAACAGCGATTTGATGACATTGAAGAGGCAAAGGAAAATATCAGGGAGGTGCTGCTGTCAGCCATCCAAACAGATGAGAGAGAAAACTGTTTCCAAGAATGGAATCACAGATTTGACAAATGTATTAAGTGTAATGGAGAGTGCTTTTAAGATGATAAGGTTATTTTGCAAAAATTAAAAAAATTAAATACATAGTTTTGGGGCAAAAATCCATTTGTACCCCCTCATATACAATTCAATGGCATTAACTATATCTATCATGTTGTGAAACCATCACTAGTATCCACTTTCAAAAGTTTTCTATAGCCAGTTCTCTGTGTTTGAGGGCAGGAAGAGTTCTTGGCCATGTTGACCTTCACCTCACCCTGTCCTTGGTCTTATGGATTGTAGGTTGTCACCTACAGCTGGGCTTCACTTACCTCCAGACTCCTTTCAAAGTTATGCCTGCTAATCAGAGTTTGCCCTCTGATTGGATTTACGTTCTGATAAATGGCAAAGGACAGGTAGATCATATGTTAAAGGATACATTTATTTTAAAAATAAGTTTTATTGACATATAATCCTCATTTCATATAATCATTCAATGTTTAAGCATATTTTAAAGTATACATTCATAATCCTGATCTATTTTAAAACATTTTCTTCATTCTGTGTCCATCATCATTAGCTCCATTTACCCCCAAACTTCATAAACTTAAGAAACCATTCCTCTATTTGTTCGCTGTATAGATTTACCTATCCCAAATGAATGAATTATTCTAGTTTTAAAAGAGACTAAACAAAGGAACAAACAACAAAACTAGCAACCACAACAGACTAAAAAAGAAAAACTTCCATTCAAAAGATAGCAAGTTGAAAATGGGTTATAAAGAAAAACAAATGAGAAGATGTTACATTTTATCCTAAATATACCTGCCACCAACTCATTGCGATCCCACAGGACAGGATATTATTGCCTGTGTGAGTGTTTGAGACCGTAGCTATTTGAGAGCAGAAGGTCCCATCTTTCTCCTTTGGAGCAACTGATAGTTTTGAACTGCTGGCCTTTTGGGTCGCAGCCCAATGCATATCCACTATGTCATCAGGACTCCTAGAGTATGTAAGGTGCTCTAAAAATGGATTTTGGGTTTTCACTGCCATACCTAGCTTTCAACAAATCAGGTGCTCAGAATTTAGGCTTTGATGTACTCTTTCCCTCTGGACTTGGTTGTTATTGTTAATAATTCTTTTGTCATACTAGTTGCTGTACTTTTTCTGTGCACTCTTTACTTACATGCTGCTTGTTTTAAGGCAAGTCTTTAGGATTTCAGAACGTATTCTTTCTTATAGAAGACCACCATCTGACTTCGCTACACATTGCTATACCACCGATATCACCAGTGATCGCTTCATGAGGGCAAGTATTGAGTAAGGCCACGTCATAAGAACAATTGTTCTTAGATGACGGTTTCCAAGTAAGTGTGAGCTCAAAATCCATTCATGTATCTATGGTTTACATATGTCATTGGTCCACTTTAGAACCAGCACTATCATTTTACTGGGCAATATTATAAATAATCTCCAGGAGCATATGGTAATTCTATTTATAGTATTCTCAGTTTAGTCAATGGTATAGAATTTAAGTATGGTTGAGAAAAGGAAAGTATATATGTTAGGTGAAAATATATGGATTGTTGACTCGTGCAGATTAAAAACGTATGTGACTGGACACTATTTTATGCAAATGATGATGGTGGGAGATAAGGCCAAACGTTCAATAATGCTCGTTCTCTAAGGCAGAGAGCTATGCCTGCTGGAATAATACGTGCCCTTAAAAAGCAAAATGTATGAAAGAGTAGATATATGGTAGTCTTAGTTGCCCATTTTTGGACAACCTTAAGGCAAGAGATTTGAACCAAAGTATGATGACTTCCCAATCCAAAACCTTGGGATAGCAGTCAATGCTTCTTCTCACTCCAGGGTATTTCAGCCGTAAGTCCAACAAGGTTATTCCGTTCCTTTAATGTACTACATGTGCATTTAAGGTAAAGTTTAGTTCACTCAGTAGGTTTCTAAATTGGATACTTCTGGTGTGGCCCATAAAGGATGTTGTGGATCTTGAAAGGACAAAGTCTAAATTCCCTGTTGTCAACAGCATGTGGCCTGTGTCATCAATGGCTAGAGAGAAAGTTGATCAAAAGTGCCTGATTAATAACACAATATAGGGCATATTCTCCCCCCTGGAGGTCTATATAAGTAATAGTAAGCATTTTTCTAAAGGGTACCTTTAAATGGATGGTTATCATGGTGGCTGGCAGAGAGAAAGCATTTCTAGGAAATTATAAATATAGGAAACTATAATGCATGGAACTAAGCTGGAATGGATATACTATGTTCCTTCCATCCCTGTCTTTTTCTGTCTGTGTTGAGAATCATACAAAGGGGTATTTATTTCTCTTATTTTGTGACATTTGTTCCATAATCTATCCTGAGGTCTTTCCATTTTCAGAACGTATTCCTCCAACCTCTCAATGAGAAACGAACTGCATTTCAACTAGAAAAAAGCTTAACTGATGCATCAGGTTGTGTTTTTGATGCAAAATTCTGTCCCATCTTGGGTAGAAAAATCATAAAACTGGTACAAAATCAAAGCAGGTACAAAATCAAAGCAAGGCCTATCCCTATCGTGAGATCATGTCTGAAGCTAGTTCTGGTAGAGAAGAGTGAACTTAAGCTTTAGTCCTGCCCTTGTTGGCTGACCTCCTAAGGATAAAACCTTTAACTTTGCCCTTCATCAGTGTACTGGAGAGACATTATGAGTGTTCTGGGGAGGGTAGGAAGGGTGAGCCTCATCCAGATACTTTGTGGCAAATGTGGCTTGTGGGCCCCTTGCCAGGCATGATCACTGGTTTTAAATGCCTTAGCTCCATCATCTGTTAGGCATCTTGTGCATTTTTGAGACAGAACAGTAAAGGAATCTGCCCCAGATCATTAAAGTCGTGCATGTGGGAGGTCTGCAGAGGCGGGAGAGCCTGTTGTAGAAGATATGTTTGACACGACCACTCCAGACTGAAATGCCCTTGGAAAAAGCCTGAGCCACTAGATTGCAGGAGTTTTCTAAGTCTAAACAGTTGCTGATGATCTACACAGACACACGGGCACACGCACACACGCAAATATATTTGAACTGAAACTAAATAGACTCTACAAAAGCGCACATTAGCATGTGTGTGCTCCCTCTCAAGCTCACGTGTGCGGGGCGCACACACACACACCCCACACACACACAGCCAACCACTCTTCCTCCCAAATAAAAACATCTCAAATGTTTTGGGATCGGGTTTCTTACTTCCTGCGAGCAGTCACTGGCATTATTCCACATGGAAAGGGTTCGTTGTAAGATGAGCTCATGCCGGAAAGCCCTCGCTGTCATAAGCGGGCCGGCAGGTGGTGGTACTCCTCAGGCGGTGCCTAGTTCCCTTCTGCGAGCAGAATCCTCTAATGCAGAACAGAGGGTTTGGCTGCTTTGAACTAGAACCTTTAATACGTCGCTTGATTTTTGTTTAAGAATCTTCCCCTTCCCCCCGCCTTGGGTTGGAATATAAATTAATCTCAACACACTAAGTAAGTACGTACATTCCCACTTTCTTTCAAAGTGTGTTTCATCAGCCATGCGGGAGAACAAGAACGGGGTGGTGCTGTGGTTGGGTAACGTGCATCTTTCGACAGCATTCCTCCTCAGCATGAGGCGACTGCTGAGCAGAAGGGACCAAAGTGTACATCACATGTCTCAGATAGTGAGCACAGTTGTGAGACATTGTAGTTTGCTGCCCCCTTCCACTTACATTGCCTCTCAGCAAACCTTACTCTATAAATGCACACAAAATGTCCCTCTCTTTGGCTTTCTTTAATTAGGTCCATTTTCTTTTAAAAAAATTCATTCATTCAATTGGGGGCTTGTACAACTCTTATCATAATCCACATGTACATCCATTGTGTTAAGCACTTTTGTACACTTGTTCCCTTCATCATTCTCAAAACATTTGCTTTCTACACGAGGAGCTGATACCATGGGCTCATGTAGAAAGCAAATCTTACGTTATTTCCACAGAGGAATACTGAACCTCAGATCCACTATATTTTAATTCCAAATGCTTTTTCAGACTGGAATAAAATGCATCTGTACTGTACGGGATAGAAATAGGAATCTTTTTCTACAAGGGTAATTGGACTCATACGTGAAGCAGTTTTGTAATCTAGCCATATGGCTCTAGATGCCCTTTCCTGATTTCAGGAGGTGTGATGGCTTCGTGTGATGGCTTCTCTCTGACCCGTGTTTAAAGCCGATTTTGCACTCCACTGTTGGGCAAACATCTCAATTGCCTGTCAATAGAATGCTGACAGGAGTTGATGGCAGCCTCTCTTCTTAAGTAGCAGATGTCTGTTTCCCAACGTTTCTGGGAAGCAGAATGTGTGGTAATAAACACTAGTACACATACTGAAGGGCCAGACTGCCATTTCAGTCATCAGCTCCGGAAGTCGTTTGGCTGCAGAGAAGCATGTATCTGGAAACAGAAAGTCATTTGTGGCGTTTCACTGTCATCTGACACAAAATGCACATTTCTACAATAGGAACTACTGCGAGGGGCCTCACATCGACGATGACAGTATTGCAGTAAAATGTGTCCATTCCTGCTTAGAGCCACCTGGCCTGTTTAAGGGGTCATCCAAGAGTGCGGTCACACATTCAGACATCTTCCCTCATTGCTGTAGTTTTCTCCTTAGGTTGGTCTCCTCAGAAAAGGGGTAGTAAGTATACCAAACCTGGTCAAAAGGAACCGTGGTGGCATCGGTCAGCAGTTCGAAGCGACCAGTTGCTCCCTGGGAGAAATAGAAGGCTTTCTGATCCTGTAAAGACGTGCAGCTTTGGAAACCCCCGGGGGCAGTTCTACTCTATCCTATCAACAAGCAGCTCACCGCCATCAAACTGATGCTGACTCACCGCCACCCTGTAGGACAGCATAGAGCGGCCTCAGTGGTTTCATAGACTGTAGCTCTTTACAGGAGCAGAAAGCCTCGTCTCTCCTGCGGAGCTGCTGGTGATTTTTAACTGCTGACCTTCTGTATAGCAATCTGATGAGGAACAACTATGCTACTACGGTTTTGGTGGGATCACGGTCAAAGGAGCCCTGGTACCATGGTCAGGTAAGCACTGGACTGCTACCTGCAAGGTGAACTATTCAGACTCACCAGAGTTTCTGTAGGATAAAGATGAGGCTATCTACTGCCATAGAAATTTATAGTGTTGGAAAGCCTGTCTTAGGCTCACGATTCACGACCACTGGCTGGATGGCGGTAGGTTTAGTTTCTACTTTCTTTTAATTGTCAACAGATCTGCAAGAGTCAGCCAAGCCTAAAATTTGACATCCCAGGGGACCAGAAGATGAAACCACGAAATACAATGTGGCTGGGCCAGACATAGTTTATTTATTTGCTCATTCGTGTTTTCAGTAAGAGGTTCCTGCTGAGCACCTCTTTTGTGTCTTGACAACATTATAATAAATAAAGAAAAGACTTGAAATGTCAAGGACTTTCTTTTACTTTGAATCACATAGAAGAAGCAGTCAAGAAATCAAGCAGTGATTCGAATTAGGCAAACTCACTACTTAAGACCTCTTTAAAGCATTGAAAAGCAAAGATGACACTGTGAAGACTGGAGTATGCGTGACCCAAACCATGGTATTTTCAAGTGCCTCATATGCATTAGACCATTGGACACTAAATAGAGAAGACCGAAGAAGAATTTGTACATTTCAGTTATGGTGCTGATGAAGCATATTGAGAGCAGAAGAACAACAAATCCATCATAGAAGAAACACACCCAGTTCGTTCAAAGCTAGATTAGTAGAACTTCGTCTTGTGTAGTTTGGACATGTAATCAGGGGAGAGAAAAACCAATCTCTGAAGAAGGACATTTTCTTGGTAAAGTGGAGAGACAGTGAGACAGAGGACGATCTTAAAGCTAATGTGGTGGTTCTGTTTTGCATCAAGTTAACTGAGCTAGGATTCTTAGTCGCTTGATAGTTAAGGCCTCTGCCATGATGTAATCTAACACAATGTATTCACTCCACGATGGGGTTTTCTGTGAGCAGCAAACAGTTGTGGGACAATTAAGTGGGGTGCAACCCCTTCCTCAGCTTGAATGATGTTTCCTTGAGGGTGTGACCTACTTCATTTATACGAAGATGCTGTGGAGAGCTTCTTGCTGATGTGCATCCTTCATCTGCCTCATTGATCTCGTTATTTGGACTTGAACCAATGAACTACCATGTTTCCTGACAACCTTGCCTTCACACACACACACACACACACACACACACACACACACACACACCTGAGCAGTGTGGAGATGGCAATAGGCCAGAGGGTGGGACTTTTCACACCCAGCCCCTGCTGACCTAAAAGTCAATGGTCCACCATACTGTCTGACAAACAAGTCTGCCATCTGATCTGCTATCTGACCCGCTGATGTTGGGTCCATCCACCTCTGTGTCCACCAGCTGTAATCTTTCTGCTTTGTCTTCCTGAGTCCTGGTTCATTAGCCTCAGTAGCTGGAAATTCCACCAGTTTAACATCTAACCCACTGACGAACCAGACTAGACATTGACCTGCCTGCTTCTGCAACAGTGTGAAGCACTTTCTTGAAATCAATCAATCGATCAATCAATCATTGATGTTGCTTCTTTAGGGAATCCAGCCTAACACATTGGGTACAAGGAGGAATGGTTCTAGAGAAATAAAATTGTAAGAATGAGTTTTCTAAATTGGTTCTCAAGTCTGACTAAGTCTCAAGGAACTGAAAATCCTGTCTCTGTTAGTGTGGCATTTTGTCAGTCTTAGTAAGGGAGGTGCTATTAGCACATGACATGAGGCAGCAATGCCAATTTACAAAATGTAACCACCAATAGGTGAAGTGTTGGTGAGAATTGAGGCTCTGGTTGATCATATGTTTGATATTTTTCAACAATTTTGTCAGGATGAAAAGTATAGTGTAGCTGGTTGGTTGATACTATTTACAATAACAAAACGGTAAAGGAAAGAGATGATCTCAGGGTTTTGGAAGTACAGTTTTAGTGCCCATAAAACACCTTAAAGTTTCCACTTATGCCATGAAAGGAAGCCTCATTTCTTGTAGTAAGATAGCTAATATTGGTTAAAACCAATGCCAGAGTCACATCATAAGAGTGGCTAAATTAAAAGACCATTGAATTCCAAACTTAAAAGAGTATCTGCTGTTAAGCTGAGAGCATTGATTTGGAAGAAATAGGATCCTGAAACTTGAAGTGGGACTTAATATGTGACTATTGAGGCCCTAAATTCGATTGAGTCACTTCCACCAATAGCACTACATCTCCCACCCAAAGAGATTACTCCCCCTTAGCCTGTTAATCCAGTGTCAGAAAACCACTATACCCTCCCCCACACTTGAGAAGATCAGCCCCATTGTGAAGGATATATCTTAAAGGATGCCTGAATAAGATTTTGCTTCAGGCAACACAAGATATTACTGAGAGTTCCTAGGAAACACCCTTACTTCTAGACCCATCACTAGACATCAGCCTCAGTGAATTACAAATGGTGAAGAGCAAATGGTGACCCAAGTAGAGCTTCTAGTGTTTTCTAACATTTACAGAAAGAAATTGGGGAATTATGTGTGGGAATGATTATTATGAGTGTGGGATAATGGTGCAAGGAATGTATCATTGAAGTGGACTGAGTTTGTTAATATGTGCTCACTAAGAAGAAATTTTTTATTCAGTGTTACAGTTGGAGAGACTAGGAAAGAATCTAATAGTTTATTTGGTTGGTTCCCTGAGGAATGAATTTTGTGAAGGCCTACAAAAGTCAAAGTTGAAGTGCCAGACTTACCCTAGTATATTACAGAACAGCAGTTCTCAACCTGTGCGTTGTGATCCTTTTGTGGGTTGAATTACCTTTTCACAGGGGTTGCCTGTTTCATAACAGTAGCAAAATTATAGTCATGAAGTAGCAACAAAAATAATTTTATGGTTGGGGTGGGGGGAGGTCACCACACACGAGGAACTGTGTTAAAGGGTCGTGGTGTTAGGAAGGTTGAGAACCACTGTTATAGAAGAAGGTATCCAAATCAGTGTTAGGATACAAATAATTTAACAAATGGTTTGCTACCCTAAAAATAAGGTACACCAAAAGTAACTTATTATTTCATAAGCTAATACTTAAATACAAAAATAAAAGAGGCATAGAAAACTAGATTATAGGCATTTTAAAATATTAATGAAAAGTTATAAACAATACCTGATACAAAACAATACATGCATTATTTAACATATTTCCATATTGCTTTTTGATTGGCATCCTCACTTCCAATATTGTTCACTTTTCCCGAGGATCATGGGCTGTGCAATTTAGTTTTAACCGTCTTTTCACTGTAAGGGTAGGATCCCATTTCTTTAGAGGTAGGCCAATTGGACAACACTTATTGTGTTTAATATATTAGAAACAGGCAGCTTCTCTGCTCTTAATATGTTGTGGTCATCTTTGAAAAATCCCTTTCTACTGCTGCTGAACTTACAGCAATTGTTCTGGTAATATTTGAACTCTTTGAATACTTCCAGGAATTACATAATTCATAACTCATAATATCTCATGAGAATTCAGGGCATAATACAAAGCTGAAATGAATGACTATGTTGTTTGGAACTTTTTCTTTTTACAATGTGTTCACCGAAGTAACAAACACAAGGGAATAAAAATGTAATATTTCATCAAAAGTATAATGAATAAATATTACAAGCCTATGTTTTGAAGGCCTACCAGTCAGAGTGGGGATGTACGAAGAGCAAATTAGTAATGGAATCTTACTTCAAGTTCATCACATAGTGGGTACAGTCGACTCTCAATTCATCCTGTATAAATTTCCTCAGCTCCAAAATGCACTATTAGAATAAACACCCTATTCTTATACCACTGCTATCTAATTTTTAATAACTATGCATGGAATGAACATGATTATGAGCACTTAGACTATGCTGTTGTGCAGTGTAAATTTGTGATTTCCACATTGGGTGGCTGCTCAGTTGCCACTTTAGAGAGAACCCTGACGACACATGTCATTTTAACAACTAGTTTGCCAAACTCAACCCAAAATTAGGAATTGGCTTGGCTAAACTGATACAAACCAGCTGAATGCCACCACTGATCCAAAGGCTTACAGAAACTGGCATATGGAATATCTTGAGGACATACCTTTGACCACAATAGCGAGGAACACTTTGTGAAGGAAGTCACAGCATCCCTGAAGGCTGTTGTGATTGCTGTTTTACGTAAACCAGGCTTGACAGTTGGAACGAACCTAATTGATTTAAGACGTCTGACGGCAACGGGCTGCATAGGCCTGTGGCGGTATGGGCCAATGGCAGCACACGCTTGCCAGAGACACATGGCTTCCCTGAAGAACAGCAGAGTCACAGCAGTCCTCAGAAAGGCATTGACTACTCAAGCAGCCTATTTCTCTGAGTTAAATAGATGGGAAACTGTGGTGGTTACATCATTTCATGTCAACTTGAAGTCTAGGGGTGGTCTAGCTTATCAATCAGGTCACAGAGTGATGGTGCCCCCTTGTCGGTGTGACCTCCTCGTAAGGAGGATCCTGGAAACCTCCCTTTTTCTTTGCCTTCACCTTCCTGTCGATGAGCTACGCTGAGACCTGTGCCAGCCCTGCGATGCTTCCACTGCCACTGGATCCCTGAGACTTTGAACCCATCGGCTTGTGATATTCCTGCATTGCACACCATTGCTTGTGACTGCATGAGCCCGAAGTGGGGTTTACAGATGAGTATCAGACTGATGGACTAGTAAGGGACTTGATCTGGACTGGGTTGGGATGTTTTCCTGATATATAACGACTTCTTGATATAAAGCTATCTCTTACACATGTATGAGTGTCCCTGGATTAATTTCTCTAGTCAACCTGGCCTAACACAGGAACCTACTGCCTATTATTTTTTAACTTCACAAGTGGGAGAATTCCACGTTAGAGGAATGGCAGTCTAACTCAACTCACTGGAATACAGTCATGACTCCTCTATCCACTCCAAAACTTAAGCCAGTTTACAGACCAATTACCCCTGGAATGAAGGAGAGGCCAGGTCCCCTTGAGGAAGGACCGTACTGCACCAGCCAAAAAGTAAACTGGTTCTGAAATGACACTCGTCCCAGGAGGCAAAAGAAAAAAAAAATTGAAGGCCTACCAGTCAGAGTGGGAATATATGGAGATCAAGTTACTAATGTAGTCTTAGCTCAAGTTCCTCATATAGTGGGTATAGTGGGTCCCTAAACCCATCTTGCGTAAATTTCCATAACTCCAGAATGTATTATTGAAATAGACATCCAGACTCAGCAACTGGCAGAATCCCTATCTTGGATTCCTGACATGCAGAATAAGGGCCACTATGGGAAGAAACGCCAAGAGACAGCTATTAGAATTACCTTTGCCTAAGAAGATAGTAATCCAGAAGCAATACCACATTCCTGGGGGATTTCAGAGATCAGTGCCACTATCAAGGACTTGAAGGATGCAGGGGTGGTGATTTCCCACATCCTCACTGAGCTCACCTATTTGGCCTGTGCAGAAAAAGAAAAAGTTAATCTCCGAGAATGACAGTAAATTATTGTAAACTTAACCAGGTGGTGACTCCAATTGTAGCTGCTGTTCAAGAGGTGGTTTCATTGCTTGAGAAAATTAATACTTCTCCTGGTTGCAGGTATGCAGCTACGTCTTTTTCTCAATTCCAGGTTCAAAGAATCCCCAGAAGCAGTTTTCTTTCACGTAGCAAGGGAAACAGTACGTTCCACTGTCCTCTTTTAGAGTTATAGTAACTTTTCAGCACGGTGTCAAAATTTGATCTGCCTCACCATTTCACAAAAATTTACACAGGTTCATTCATTGATGACATGATGCTGATTGAATTTTACAAAGAAGTATCTGTGACCCTAGACTTATTGGTAAACAATCTGTGTGCCATAGGGAAGCTTTGTGAAGAAATTATCCAAATGACTACAGTCTCCACTCTTGTTACAGAACCATCCTTTTCAGTTGACTGAGAAAGAGAAAATTTGTGTTCAGTTTTTCAGGATACCACTTGGAAAAAATGGACAGCAGGTCCTTTCTGGAAACCTTCTTGAAGTATTGTAGTGGCAGGAAATCCTCCAGTTTGGCATAATTCTGAGCAATCCCTAAGAATTAATTTTGCTTTAAGGAGAATTTCCAAATGTGTAATTATATATTGATTCATTGGCTATAGTCAATGAATGTAGTCCATGGTTTTACTTGATGATCAGCAACTCGAAAGAGGCATGGTTGGAAAATTGGTAGCAAGGAGGTGTGAACAAGAGGTAACAGACTCAGCAAAAATAATAAAACTATTTGTCTCCTGTGAATGCTCAAGACTTAACACTGCAGATGAGGATATTAACAATCAAGTAAATAGGATGACACTTTCTGTGAAAATCAATCATCCACAAATGGCTACATAAGCAAATGTGGTGAAGACAGCTGATGGTGCCCAGCTATCAAAAGAAATAGCATCTGGGGTCTTAAAGGCTTGAAGTAAACAAGCGGCCATCTAGCTCAGAAGCAACAAAGCCCACATGGAAGAAGCACACCAGCCTTTGTGATCATGAGGTGTCGAAGGGATCAGAACAAAAAATCATATCAATTGTGAATAAGGGGGAGTGTGGGGTGGAGACCCAAAGCCCATCTATAGGCAATTGGACATACCTTAAGGAAGAGTCTCAGGGAGGAGATGAGCCAGTCAGGGTGCAGTGTAGCAACAATGAAACATACAACGTTCCTCTAGCTCCTAAATGCTTCCTACCCCCCCCCCCCCATCATGATCCCAATTCTACCTTACAAATCTGGCTACACCAGAGGATGCACACTGGTACAGATACGAACTAGAAACACAGGGAATCCAAGACAAATGATCCCTTCAGGACCAGTGGTGTGAGTGGCTATACTGAGAGGGTAGAGGGAGGGTGGGGTCAAGAGGGGGAACCGATTACAAGGATCTACATATAACCTCCTCCCTGTGGGATGGACAACAGAAAAGTGGGTGAAGGGAGATGTCTGACAGTGCAAGATATGACAAAATAATAATTTAGAAATTATCTAGAGTTCATGAGGGAGGGGGAAGGGGAGAGAGAAGGAAAATGAGGAGCTGATACCAGGGGCTTAAGTGGAGAGCAAATGTTTTGAGAATAATGAGGGCAATGAATGGACAAATGTGCTTTACACAATTAATGTATGTATGAATTTTGATAAGAGTTGTATGAGCCCCTAATTTTAAAAAAAGAAGGAAAATCCGTCATCCACTTGCTCCAGCCACTCCTGTCCTTGCCCAATGGGCTCATGAACAAGGGGTCATATTGGTAGGGATAATGGTTATGTATGGGCTCAGCAACATGGACTGTAGGGATCATGGTGATGCGTGGACTCAGCAACATGCACTGTAGGGATCATGGTTATGCGTGGGCTCAGCAGCATGGACTCACTGTTGTGTGTTCAATCTGTCAGCAGCACATATCAACAATGAATCTAAGATATTGGACCATTCCTCAGGGAGATCAACCTGGATGATTATATTAAATCATGTCAGTCATTGAAAGGGCAGGATTTCCTTACTGGAATAGACAATTATACTGGATAGGCATTTGCCTTCCCTGCACAGTTTTGGTTCCTTATCAACTGGCATGGTATCCTACACAGACCAAGGGGCTGAATTCATATCAAACGAAATGCAACAATGGACCCCAAGCTCTTAGAATCTGCTAGTCATACCAGGTTCCCCTCATCCTAAGGCAGCTGGCTTGATAAAATATTGGGATAAGCTTCTGAAGACACTATTATGGTGCTAACTAGATAATAATACTTCAAAGGGTCAGGGAAGTGTTCTCCGGGAGGTTCTATATGCAGCCAATGCATGGTTAATTTTCTCCAGTAATCAGGATTCATTAGTCCAGAAGCCAAAGGATTGGAATGAGAGTGACACAACCCACTCCTATTGTTAGTAACATTGCTACTTCCTGCCCTTGCAACCCTATGTTCTTCAGGTATGGGGGTCTTGGTTCCAAGGAGAAGAATACTCCCACCTGGGGACACAGCACTGGTTCCATTGAACTAGAAGGTAAGAGTGCCTCCTGTCTTTGGGGGCACCTTATGCCTCTGGATAAACAAGCAAAGAAGGGAGTTACTGTATTGAGTGGTGTGATTGATCCTGATTACCAATTGAGTTTGAGTTGGTCATCCATAGTGGAGATAAAGAGAATGTCTGGAATCTAGGAGATACTTTAGATCATCTTTTAATACTACCATGCTCTATGATTAAAGTTCATGATAAATTATAACGATTCAATTATGACATGACTACCACTGACCCCGACCCTTCAAGAAAGAAGGTTTGAGTTACCTCACCAGGCAAAGAACCATCCAGCCATGGTGCATGCTGAGGTTAAAGGGAATGGGCGGTGGAAGAAGTATGTTCTAAATACCTACCATGGCCATTTCATCAGTTGCAGAAATGGGGACCATAGTTGTTATGAGTATTCCCTTTGTAGGCACGTGTCAAATATCTTCGTTTTTTTCACTCCTATGAGATGTAAATATGTTTACTGTGTTTTCACCTGTCTCTGGGCTAGTCGTATCATGTTCAACATGACTTTATTATTGTCTTTGTTTGGGGATTAGGTATGATTTAAGGCGATATCTTCAGTGCCAAATTGGCAGGGAGTGAACTGTGATAGTTAGGTTTGTGTCAACCTGTCTGGGCCAGGATTCTTAGACGTTTATCAGTGGAGGATTCCCCTATGATGTGATCTAACAATCTAAACACCGTTATGGTAGGATCTGTGAACAAGCAAGTAGGTGTAAGAAGGTTATGGTAGAGAGATGGTGCTTCCTTAGGGATGCGGTATGCTTCATATGTAAGTCAACACAGTGGAGAATGGTGCTTCTGTTTGGTCTGGACTGTGCATCTGTTGGCATTGACTGGAGCCAATTCATTACCTGCTTTATTGCCTGCTGACCCGGGGAGGCGTCAGGGCCTTCCTTCTGACTTACCATCTGACCTGCCAGCCTTGGATTCAGCCACCTCTGTATCCACCAGTCATTGTCTTACTGCCTCGTGTTCCTGCTTCATTGTCGTCCATAGCAGCCGCATGAGGGAGGAAAATCCACCAGCATAAGATCCAACTCAGACTCAACCCAGACCGGACATACCTGCTTCTACAATTCTCTGGGCCACTTATTTGATGTAAATTTCATATAAATATATATGAAAAATCTTACTGGTTTGGCTTTTCTAAGGAACCAAGCCTAACACAGTAACACACAGCTGTATTAATTAGCCCAGTGGCTGCAACAAAGGGCTTAACGGTAACAATTTTGAGAACAGCGCAGGACTGAGCAATATTTCATTTGGTTGGACATAGAGTCGCTGTGAGTCAGAAGCAACTTGGCAGCATCTAACCACAACAACTGGAACACAAACAAAGCACTTGTTTCACTTATCACAGACCCAAACCTTGTCATGTGGCCATGGGTCATATCAGAAGGGAGTGGATCAGCAGCCCAGACAGGTGTCCGTGTGCTCCACCCAGCGTTCTATCACTCCGTAGTTGAGGCGTGGTGCTTAGGACGCTTAGAGAAGGATGAAGTGTGTGGAAATCCCAAAACATAATTTTATTCCACGTCTGGCCCCTGTGTGCATATGTATGTATGTACATGCATATGTGAACACGTATTGCTCAGTCCTGCGCTGTTCTCACAATTGTTACCGTTAAGCCCTTTGTTGCAGCCACTGTGCTAATTAATACATCTGTGTGTTACTGTGTTAGGCTTGGTTCCTTAGAGAAGCAAAACCAGTAAGATTTTTCATATATAATGAGTGAGAGGAAGGGAGGAGGGATTTATGTTTATGGCCAGTGCTTTCTGGAAGATAACGGAGAAAACTGTCTCAAACTTCAAATGTAGAACAGGCAGGGACAGACACAGCCACAGGAGTGGCCAGAGGGAGGGGTAAGCCCCTCTCTCACTCAGCAAGCACATCATTGTGTGGCTTTGGGATCTGAGTTTCCACAAGGACTTGAGAAGGACAACTTTCAGTAACAGTTTATATCCCACCGAGCACGACTCGGCTTTTATTTCATTTTCAAAGTCATTCCAGAGCTTATAAATATTTATTTATGGCTCTCCAAAGCAGAACACAGCTAATGGGAACATAGCAGAGAGAGAACACTCGCATCTTTGCTAATTTCTTGGTGGGGGAGGACAATCAGGGAGATTGCTTGTTTGTTCTCTATTCACTACTGCTTTCAGGAAAGCAGGAGGTAGCTATCCACAGAGCGCACTTGGGACCAATTGCTTGATAGAGTCTTTGGAATTTTATTTCTGAAGCTCCGCCCTACACTATCCTATAGAGAGGAGGGTGAGGTGTTTGCTTTGTTTCTTCAGTTCCTTGATTCTGCCTTACCGGGTTTTGGTGAGAATATTGCAGACAGGGAGGTGAATAGAAATTAGGGCCCTTGTTCATTCAACAAAATGACTTCGACAGCTCCATCCCAGTTGACAGAAATGACAGCAAAGGGGAAGGGCATCTTCTGAATACCAGGCACTATGTTCAGTGCCATCGATCGACAAATCTCCAAGGAAGGCAAGGAGCTCATGGCTGAGTGCAGAGGCTTAGTGATCCAAGCAAGCCGGGAGACAGACCACAGAAATGCAGGCTGAGAGTGCTGCTGGCATGAAGGTATCTTCCCACTAGCAGAGCTCTTGGCAGGAAGAGAACTCTTTGAGGTGGAGCCCAAGAGGGCATAGGGGCTCACCAGGTGAACCTAGCACGGACAGTTCTTTTCTGGTGCCGAGATGAGACACTTGGTGCTCTTTGAGCCTGAGTTCAAGAGTCAGTGCCAGAGCACAGGATTTTAGTCTTCACTGCCAGGACTAGAAAAGGAGTCCTCCTGGCATAGGACCCTTCTGTCAGTCCAGAATCACAAGGGGCAGACAAGGGGTGGCGCTGGACAACCCTCTCGTGATAGTGAGACTCATTAGGGGTGGCCTTGACTATTTTGAGGCAATGGTTTTATATTTAATTCAGTTTCCAAGGTCTTTCTCATATTGACTGTAAGCATACTACGCCTATTTTATAATTTCTTTATCTTACTTAAATAAGGACAATAGACAGCAGTTCCTCACAAACTCACACCTTTACAAATGCAATAGGATGATACTATTAAAAGACTCTGCACTATCAGCTCCTGGTTCAATACTGCATTCTGAATGCTAGTGAGTGATATGAACAGCTACTTAAGATGGGGGCTGACGCTGGTCAGAATAAACTCTGGAGGCTGAAACAAGGTGGACCGAACTACTAGTATGTCAGGTCAACATTAAGAAAATAATTTGAGAAAGTATAATCAATTGTAAAAAAAAGGGAGGGGGCAGGAATAAAAAGAATGCAGCTTATTAAAAAATAGGTATTCTGGAGGAGGGGGAAGATGGCCGACAGGGACACCCGCATACTCTGAGAGCTCCTCCAAACAAAGCGGGATTGGCGACCAGGTAGCTGAATAGTAAGAGTCTGGTGAGTGAAATATCCCCCTGGGACAGCACCCCAGTCCTAGCAGGGGTCTAGGTGAAAGAGGACCAGACTCGTGGGACGTCTCTGGCCACTAAGCTGCCGTGAGCTCACTGGCGACCGGCTTGGGCTCCATCCCCAAACCGGACGCCAGCCCAGAGCCGCTTGCCTGCCCTGCCTACTCCAGCGGCCCACTCCCCACTCCCCACTCGCGGATCTCCACTGGGAGAGAAGCTTTCCTCTCCCGCAGTTCCCCTCTCCCCGCAGGGCAGCGATCTTCCCTAGGGCCCACGGCCCTCCCTCCATTCATCCAAGCTCAGGGGAGCAGACCCGCGGGTTGTCTGGCGACCCCCACGGGGGACCATCCACCCGCACCGCTGCCGCGGACCTCTCCACCTGCCCTCCGTGCGCCGGCCTCCCACCCCCGCCCGCCCCCGCCAGCCCCTGGCAGCCTAGCGCCAGCTCCACTCCTGGCCGGGACCCTGCGCTGAGCACTTCCCGCCGACAGGAGCCATAGCCCAACCCGCGCCTGTCCCGGACCCTGGGCTTCTGCGGAGCGCCGCGCCCCGCGCTGCTGAGTCTGCCCACCAAGGGCCCCCCCCTGCGCAAGGCACAAGAGTAGGTGCCCTCCCCAGGGTGCTGCGGGGACCCCGGTGGCCGCGACTCTGAGCCTGAGCAGAGGAAGGGCGCCATTACCCCCTGCGGTTTCGCGCCAAAAGGGCGGAGAGCGAACACCATTGTTCCCTGCAGTGTCCCGCAGCTGCCTGCGCAGCTATCCAAGGGGCCTCCCCGCGCCCGCTCACAGCCCGGGCAGATCAAACACTGCACCTGCAGTGGAGCCTGGGTCTCGGCTTTGCAGTCCCTGAGGAGCCGTCAGTGAGCTCCAGCCAGCTCTCACCACCTGGGGCCCTGTTGGGTCCCCAGTGCCAGCCCTAAGCCTGCCGCAGCCCGCCCCAGCCACCCCAGGAGACGGCACAGTGGCCTGAGCCTCCACACAATAAGGTTACTCCTGTCTCCCAGAAGCATGGGGCCTATTAAAGGATCAAGGAAAAATCAACAGACCACATCACTCCCAACAAAAAAATCAGAAAAATGAGGCACTTTAACAGACCTAACGTCACTCATAGAAGAAACAGATATAGATCAGCCACAAAAGGAAATCTTCAGAACTCTGCTTGCAGTAATACAGGAGCTAAGAGAAGCAAACCAAAATAAGGATGCAACGATAGAAGGGATGAAATGCACAATAGAGGGGATGAAGTCCACAATAGAGGGGATGAATACTATCCACCAAAAGGAACTGCAGAAACTAACGGAGGAGGTAGCAGAGGCCACACAAAAGGTCACAGAAGCTATATCTAGGCTTGAGGAGGCTGAGAACCGTATCAGTGAGCTCGAGGACGCTCAAACCAAACGAAGCAAGCGAGAAAAACAATCAGATAGGAAAATTAAAGAAACAGAAGACAGCCTGAGATCAATGACAGATGCTATGAAGAGGAATAATATTCGAATAATCGGTCTACCGGAACACAACATAACACACAAATCGACCGCCAAGATAGCAAAGGAATTCCTGGAAGAAAATTTCCCCAACCTAACAAAGGAGAATCCGACTCTCATACAGGAAGCAGAGAGGACGCCGGCTAAGCTAAACACCAAGAAGAACACGCCAAGGCATATAATTGTAAAATTATCCAACTTAGAGGAAAAAGAGAAAATTCTACGAGCATCAAGAGAAAGGAAGACAGTCACATACAAAGGAGCGCAGGTAAGGGTATGCTCAGACCTATCAGCTGAAACCATGAAGAGGAGGAGAGAATGGAGCAGCATCTTCCAAAAACTGAAAGATGAAAATGCCTCCCCCAGAATCCTATACCCTGCCAAGTTATCCATTAAGATACAGGGTAAGATAAGGGTCTTCCAGGACAAGGAAGAACTCAAAAAATATACTGCAAGTCACCCGACCCTGCAGAACATACTGGCTGACTCACTATGGCCAGAAGATCAAGCTCCAACTAGAACCACCAGGAGACCACCATATAGCCCATCTCCATCTAGAAGCCAACATGCCAGCAACACGTACCAGGACAACACGGTCTCAGATGGAAAAGAGGACAGGATAGAAACCCTCCACTCAAACGCAGTACACTGATATGAAGGAAGATAGGCAAAGACCCAAAACACAAAACAGAATATGGCAACCATGAAGCCAGAGATTGTAATAATCACTTTGAATACAAATGGGCTCAATTCATATGTTAAAAGAAAGAGGCTGGAGGATTGGATTAGAAAACATAACCCATCAATCTGCTGCCTGCAAGAGACACACCTTAAGCAAGCAGACAAGCATATGCTGAGAATAAAGGGCTGGCAGAAAGTTTACCAAGCAAATGGTAACTCCAAGAAGGCAGGAGTGGCTATCTTAATCTCCGACAAAATGGATCTCAAGATCCAAAACATAAAAAGAGACAAAGAGGGACATTACATAATGCTCAAAGGCTCAGTAAACCAGGAAGCAATAAGCATACTGAATATTTACGCACCTAATAATGGTGCGGCAAATTTCGTCAAACAAACTATTAAAAAAATGACAGAAGAAATCACGGAAACAACAATAATAGTGGGGGACTTCAACACTCCACTATCAGAGAAAGACAGGTCACAGGGAAAGAAGCTCAGCAAAGAGGCCAGAGAGCTAAACAATGTAATTAGGCAACAGGGCCTGATAGACATCTATAGAGCCTTTCATCCAAAAGCAAAAGGTTTCACATTCTTCTCCAATCCACACGGATCTTTCTCAAGAATAGATCACATGCTGGGGCACAAGGCCAGCCTGAGTAAATTCAAACACATAGATATTATCCAGACGTCTTTCTCAGACCACCATGCCATAAAGCTGGAGATTAATAGAAGGGCACCCAGAAAAGCAAGGGCCACCAATTGGAGAATAAACAACGATCTCCTGCGACATGAATGGGTTAAGGTCCAGATCAGAGAGGATATCAGGAAATTTCTAGAAACTAATGAGAACGAGCATACAACATATCAAAACTTATGGGACACTGCAAAGGCAGTTATCAGAGGTAGCTTGATATCACTGAATGCATACATGAAAAAAGAAGAAAGGCGTATGACAGATATGTTAACACAAAACCTCCAACAACTAGAACAGAGTCAACAGAACTACCCCTCCAATAGCAAGAGAAAAGAAATAATAAAAATCAGGGCGGAGTTAAACCAGTGGGAAGACAAAAGAACAATGCAAAGGATTAACGCAACTAGAAGCTGGTTTTATGAACGAATTAATAAAATTGACACTCCCCTGGCAAAGCTTACCAAAGATAGAAAGGAACAATCATCAATAGCCAGGATGAGGGATGAATCGGGGGCAATAACAACAGACCCCAATGAGATAAAAAGGATAATCACAAAGTACTATGAAGGTTTGTATTCTAATGAATTCAGAAACCTGGAAGACATGAATAAATATTTAGAAAAACAATCTATCCCTAGATTATCTGAGACAGAGATCAAGAACCTCAACAAACCCATAGCGAAGGAAGAAATAGAGAGTGTCATCAAAAACCTACCAAGGAAAAAGGCCCCAGGGCCAGATGGCTACACAGCAGAATTTTACCAAACATTCAGGGAAGAGCTGACACCGATCCTCCACAAAGTATTCCAGAACATAGAAAAGAACGGCAAGCTCCCAAACTCATTTTACGAAGCCAGCATTACTTTGATACCCAAACAGGGAAAAGACCCCACAAGTGTAGAGAATTATAGACCAATATCTCTAATGAACATAGATGCAAAAATCCTTAACAAAATATTGGCCAATAGAATACAAAGGAACATCAAACATATCATTCACCACGACCAAGTAGGATTCATCCCAGCGATGCAGGGATGGTTTAACATCCGAAAATCCATCAATATCATACACCACATTGAGAAGAAAAAGGATAAAAACCATATGATAATATCCATAGATGCAGAAAAAGCATTTGACAACATCCAGTACCCATTCCTAATCAAAACACTCATGAAGATAGGATTGGAAGGTAAGTTCCTCAAGCTCATACAAGCTATCTATGAAAGACCAACAGCCAACATCATAGTCAATGGAGAAAAGACAAGAACAATACCACTGAAAAAGGGTACAAGACAAGGATGCCCCCTGTCCCCTCTTCTATTCAATATCGTTTTGGAGGTTCTGGCTAACAACATAAGACAGCGGAAGGACATCAAAGGGATCCAGTTGGGAGAGGAGGAGGTGAAACTATCGTTATTTGCAGATGACATGATCCTATACATTGAAGACCCCCAAAACTCCACAGTTGGAATACTTACAGCAATAGAGGAATACGGAAGGGTAGCAGGATACAAGATCAATAAACAGAAGTCGGTAGGGTTTCTATACACATCGGACAGGGCCATGGAAGAGGCGATTAAGAGGGAAGTACCCTTCACAGTAGCCAAGAACAAACTGAAATACCTAGGAATATACTTAACAAAAAATACTAAAGACCTATATAAGCATAATTATAAAACCCTATTACAGGAAACCAAAAGTGACCTTCACAAATGGATGAAGCTCCCCTGCTCTTGGTTAGGTAGGCTGAACATAGTAAAGATGACAGTTCTTCCTAAAGCACTCTACAAGTTCAATGCTATACCAATCCAATTACCATCAACCTTCTTCAAAGAATTGGAAAAACTGACCACCAACTTCATATGGAGAGGGAAGAAACCCAGAATTAGCAGAGAACTCCTCAAGAAGGACACAATTGGAGGACTCGCCCTGCCTGATTTTAATGCCTACTACATAGCTACAGTGGTCAAAACAGCATGGTACTGGCACAATGATAGACACTCAGACCAGTGGAAAAGAATAGAAAGCCCAGGAGGAAAATCATCAGCATATAGACAACTGATCTTCGACAAGGGTCCCAAAAACGTCAAGTGGGAAGCAGATGCCCTCTTTAATAAGTGGTGCTGGAAACAATGGATATCCACATGTAGAAAGTTGAAACAAGACGCCTACCTCACCCCATGCACAAGAATACACTCAAGGTGGATCACAGATCTAGAAGTCAAACCCCAAACCATCAGGACCATTAAGGAGGGAATCGGGACTAATCTCAGAGCACTGGCCCAGGGAGCACATAGGCTCACTGCAACAGGGAAGGGGACACACACAGGTGATCTGGAAATCGACAAATGGGGTCTAATAAGAATAAAACACCTGTGCACCTCGAAAGACTTTGCCAAGAGGGTGACAAGGCAACCCACAGACTGGGAGAAGATTTTTAGTAATGACACGTCAGACAAAGGGCTCATTACTAAAATCTACAACACCATCATGACCTGCAAAAAGAGGAAAACAGTTAACCCCCTAAGGAAGTGGGCAAAAGAAATGAGAAGAACTTTCACTAGAGAGGAGATCAATATGGCCAATAAATATATGAGAAAGTGCTCGAAGTCCCTTGCCATAAGAGAAATGCAAATCAAAACAACCATGAGATACCACCTAACACCCCTGAGGCTAGCCCAGATCAGTAAATCAGAGAGCAACAAGTGTTGGAGGGGCTGTGGTGAAATCGGAACCCTCCTCCACTGCTGGTGGTCGTGCAGATTTGTACAGACACTGTGGAAAGCAATCTGGCGATACCTAAAGAAAATGGAAATTGATCTACCTTACGACCCAGCCATCCCTCTACTGGGCATATACCCGGTTGAAGCAGCAAATAAAACACGACCAGTCATATGCGCTCCAATGTTTATTGCGGCACAATTCACAATAGCAAAGACTTGGAAACAGCCTAAGTTTCCATCGATAGACGAGTGGATTAGCAAACTTTGGCACATACACACAATGGAGTATTATGCAGCACTAAAAAGCACCGATGAGCACATGAAACACGTTATTTCATGGGAAGAGCTGGAAGGAATTATGCTAAGCGAGGTAAGCCAGTCCCAAAGGGACAGGTACAACATGAGTCCTCTGAGGTAAGTACAATCAGCATGACAGAAATGGGGCATTAATCCACCCAAGGGGAGGGTATGGTTTATATCTCCACAGGGAAAGTGGGACCAGACTTCAACCCAGTGTCGCAAGGTGTGAATGCAATATCCCAGCGTGGAGGACGGAACCGGTGGAGAGGTCTGGGAGGCAGGCCCCAGCACCATAAATTAAGTGGATTCCTGCCCCTCCCCCGAAAAGAACTTGTTCCAAAGGACGACATTGACCCTGCAGCTATGGGAGATGGACATATTTGATCAGAGCACACGGGAGCAGATGAAGGGGCAGGAGGAGAGAGTGGAGCACAGCCTGGCCCACCAGGCCGTGATGATGATGTTCCTGAGTAGAGCAGCCAGTCCACAGAGAGAACAACATGGCTGGCCCTACTATGAGACATGATGCCCCTCAGTGACTAAGGGCGATACAGGGGACAGCACCTGAGACACAGTGTGGGAATTGCACCTGACCTGATCCCACCACACCGAGGCAATGCACTGGGGGAGTGCAGCGGAACAGCAAGGGAATGGAGTGGCAAGGTCCCCAGGGAATGCTGAAAGTGGACTTTGGGGCCAGGGCGTGGTGCCCCAACAGACTGGACTGGAAAACGCTCCTAAGGGCCAGCAAAGATCCCTGAACTAACTACAAGCTTTTCTCTTGTGAACTGTCTTGTTCTGTTCTTTTTCAGTGGTTTGTTTTGGTTGTTTTGTTGTCTGGTTGTATACTGTTGCTTTGTGTTCCTCTGTCTAGTTTTCGTGCATGTTAGTGACTCCACAGGTCTGTCTGAATAGGACAGGCTGGATGAACTATCTGGATGAAAAACAACGGGACCGACAGTTCCGGGGGGACTTGGGGTGGGGGGTAGGGGGGGGTAAGGAAGTGGTGTTAACAAACCCAGGGACAAGGGAAAAACATGGGATCCCAAAGGGTAGAGAAGGGGGAGTGGCAGGCCTGGTGGGAAATGATCAAGGGTAAGGTTGCTTAGAGAAGAGGTATACTCTAGCCCAGGTGGCAATGAAGCATGGTAGTAGGGCAGGAGGAAGGTCAAGGGAGATGGAGGAAAGAGCTAGGAGTCAAAGGGCATTCATGGAGGTCTAGACAAAGACATGTACATGCAAATATATATAGGAGGTTGGGGAAATAGATCTTTGTGTCTATATTTATAGGTCAAGTATTAAGGTGGCGGAAGGACCTTGGGCCTCTACTCAAACACTCCCTCTATGCATGAATACCTTCTTTTATTAAATTGGAACTCTATGATGCTCACTCTCCCGACACAACAGGTGGAGCCAAAACGGGTGAACAAGTAAATGTGGTGAAGAAAGCTGATGGTGCCCGGCTATCAAAAGAGATAGTGACTGGGGTCTTAAAGGCTTGAAGATAAACAAGCGGCCATCTAGCTCAGAAGCAACAAAGTCCACATGGAAGAACACACCAGCCTGTGTGATCGAGTGGTCCCAAAGGGATCAGTTACCAGGCATCAAAGAACAAAACATCATATCATTGACTGCACACCTCCATGATAGGATCGCTGAAGACAAATGGGTGCACAAGCAAATGTGGTGAAGAAAGCTGATGGTGCCCGGCTATCAAAAGAGATAGTGTCTGGGGTCTTAAAGGCTTGAAGGTGAACAAGCGGCCATCTCGCTCAGAAACAAATAAGCCCACATGGAAGAAGCACACCGGCCAGTGCGATCACGAGGTGCCCAAGGGACCAGATATAAGGCATCATGCAAAAAAAAAAAAAGATATAAGTGTGTGTATGTATGTGTATTTATGTGTATATGTATATATGTATGTGTATATATATATTATATTAAATGAAGGGGGAAGTGCAGAGTGGAGACCCAAGGCCCAAGTGTCGGCCAATGGAGATCCCCTCATAGAGGGGCTTAGGAGAGGAGATGGGTTAATTAGGGTGTGAGGTAGTATCGATGAAGAACACAGCTTTCCCCCAGATCCTGGATGCTTCCTCCCCCCAACTACCATGATCCGAATTCTACCTTGCAGGGCTGGATAGGACAGAGGCTGTGCACTGGTACATATGAGGGTTGGAGATACAGGGAATCCAGGGTGGATGATACCTCCAGGACCAAGGGCGTGAGGGACGATGCTGGGAGAGTGGAGGGTGAGTGGGTTGGAAAGGGGGAACTGATTACAAGGAGCCACATGTGACCTCTTCCCTGGGAGAGGGACAGCAGAGAAGGGGGGAAGGGAGACCCCGAATAGGGCAAGATATGACAAAATAACGAGGTATAAACTACCAAGGGCATATGAGAGGGGGGAAAAGGGAGGGAGGGGGGGAAAAAAAAGAGGACCTGATGCAAGGGGCTTAAGTGAAGAGCAAATGCCTTGAGAATGATTGGGACAGGGAATGTATGGGTGTGCTTTATACAATTGATGTATGTATATGTATGGATTGTGGTAAGAGTTGTTGGAGTCCCTAATAAAATGTAAAAGAAGAAAAGAGGAGAAAAAAATGATTAGGGCAAAGACTGTACAGATGTGCTTTATACAATTGATGTATGTATATGTATGAACTGTGAAAAGAATTGTATCAGCCCCAATAAATTGTTAAAAAAAAATAGGTATTCTACTGTGTTTTAATTCTTCTTGCAGCAAAAATGGAACATGTTGTCAATATGTTACCTGCATAATTCAGGTTGTGAATCTTCCTACAATCCTGATTGCCTCTTCTTTTTAATGTAGTCTGGATTTTTGGCTGATAGCTAGCCCATCCTACAGATTGATTATGGTGAAAGGATACAAAACTGGTGCACATCTTTCCTGATTTTAAACTACACGGTATCGCCTCATTCTGTTTGAATGTCTCTTATAATCATATGTACAGATTCTGAAAAAAGAACATTAATATGTTCTCAAATTCATCGCAATATAATCCATCATTTGTTACAATTTACAAAGTCAAATGCCTCTGTGTAGTCAATGAAACACAGGTAAACATCTTTCTGATATTCTTTCCTTTCAACCAAGTTCCATCTTTTACCAGTAATGTAATCCCTAGTTCAGCATCCTCTTCTGAATTTTACTTATATTTCTGGCAGTTCTCTGTGTCTGTGATGCATTTAAAAATTAAGATCTTCAGTTCATCTGTATGTAATATTTCAGTCAGTTGCCCAGGTGGCTCATTTACAAATTCTAGTTATATGCAAATGGGTATTTCCAGAGCTACATTTGTTTGCTGAAACGTTAATTCCTGGAGCCTTCTTTTTGTGTTGCTTTGTTTTGGGTGTTATTGTTTCTCTCTCTCTGTCTTTTTTTTTTTTTTTGCCAATGTCTTTAGTGCATGCAGCTTGGTTCTTGATCATATGCTACATCTCAAAATAGCAGAACATTGACCAATTCATTTGATACAGCGCGTCTCTGTATTCCTCCCATCTCTTGGTTCTTTTAAATAGACTTATTGCCATATAGTTCACATGTCATACAATTCAATAGCTTAATCATTTTTAGAAGAGTTGGGCAATAATCCTAATAATCAATTTTAGAATATTCTCTTCTTGTAATGTTCCCTTTAGAATATTCCCTCCTTCCCAATAACCTCCCCTGTCCTGCCCTGGTTGTTGTTAGGGGCCATCTAGTGGGTTCTGACTCTTTTCTTTTTTTAATCATTTTATTGGGGCTCGTATAATTCTGATCACAATCCATACATACATCCATTGTCAAGAACATATGTACATTTGCTGCCATCATCATTCTCAAAACATTTGCCTTCTACTTGAGCCCTTAATATCAGCTCCTTATTTTCCCCCTCCTCCCCACTTCCCCCTACTTCATGAACCCTTCATCATTCATAAATTGTTATTATTTTGTCATATGTTACACTGTCCAATGTCTTCCCCCACCTTCTTCTCTGCTGTACATCCCTCAGGGAGGAGGCTATACGTAGATTCTTGTAATCAGTTCCCCCTTTCTATCCCACATTGTTTCTACCCTGAACCCTGACTGACTAATCTCCTTCTCACAACCCTTCAGTAAGGGGGTGCCAGGTTGACTACCGATGGGCTTTGAATCTCCACTCTGCACTCATCCTCATTTACAATGATATGATTTTTGTTCCTTGATGCTTGATGCCTGATCCCTTCGACAGCTCGTGGTCACCCAGGCTGGTGTGTTTCTTCCATGTGGGCTTTGTTGCTTCTGAACTAGATGGCCACTTGTTTATGGGTTCTGATTCTTAGTGAACCTGTTCACTACAGAACGAAACATGCAGCATCCTGTACCATCCCGACTGTTGATCCTACGCCTGAGCTCATTGTTTCAGCCATCTCTTGAGGGCGCTCCTCTCCTTTTGCTGCACCACCACTCTACCAAGCAGGATGTCCTTCTCCAGGGACTGGTCTCTCCTGACAAGATGTCTAAAGTATGTAAGACAAAGTCTTGCCATCCCTGCCTCTAAGGAGCACTCTGGCCCCACTTCATCCAAGGTAGATCACTCTGTCCTTTTAGCAGTCCATGGTACTGCCAATATTCTTTACCAGCACCGTAATTCAAATGCATCTATTCTTCAATCTTCCTTATTCCATGTCTAAATTTCACCTGAATATGAAGCAATGGAAAATACCATGACTTGGATCATGTGTACCTTACTTCTGAAAGTAACATCCTTGCTTTTCAATATTGTAAGGAATATTGAAGTCTAGTGCAGCAGATTTATTTAATGCAACACATCTTTGATATCTGACTGCTGTTTCCTTCAGCATTGCTTATGATCGAAGCAAGATGAAATCCTTGACAACTTCAGCCTTCTCTCCATTTATCATGATGTTAATTATTGGTCCAGTTGTGAGGATTTGGGTCTTCATTACATTGAGTTGCAATCCATACTGAAGGCTACAATCCATGATCTTTATCAACAAGCACTTCAATTGCCCCTCACTTTCAGCAAGCAAGGTTGTATTATGTTATCTCATATTGTAGAATGTTAATAAGCCTTCCTCCAATCCGGATGTCATATTCTTCTTCACATACACCAGGTTCTCTGAACATTTGCTCACCATACACACTGATACAATCCTGATGCATACCTTTCTTGATTTTAAACCTTGCAGTATTCCCTTGTTGTTTATAGAACTGCCACTTGATCCATGTACAAATTCTGCATGAGCACAATCAAGTGTTCTGGAATTCTCATTATTCTCAAGGTTACCCATAGTTTATTATGGTCCACACAGTCTAATGCCTTGTCATAATCAATAAAACACAAGTAAACATCTTTCTGGTATTCTCAGTTTTCATCCAAGATGCATCTGACATCAACAATGATATCATTTGTTCCACATCCTCTTTTGAATTCAGCCGGAACCTCTGACAGTTCCCTGTCAATACACTGCTGCAACCATTGTTGGATGATATTGAGAAAAATTTTGCTTGTATGCAATACCAATGATATTTTTCTATAATTTCAGCATTCAGTTGGATCGCCAATTTTTGGAAGGAGTACAAATATTCATTTCTTCCAGTAAGTTGGCCAAATAGCTGTCTTCCAAATTTCCTGGAATAGGTGAGTAAGTGCTTCCAGTGCTTCATCAGTTTGTGGAAACATTTCAGTTGGTATTCCATCCATTCCTGACCCTTGTTTTTTGGCCAATGCTTTCAGTGAAGCTTACACTTCTTCCCTTAGCACCATTGGTTCTTGTTCATGTACTACCTCCTGAAACGATGAAATGTCAATCAGTTCTTTCTGGTATAGTGACTGTGTATTCTTTCCATCTGCTCTTGATGCTTCCTGCATCATTTAATATTTTGCCCATAGAATCTTTCAAGATTCCCATTTGAATCTTGAATTTTTAAGATATGCTAATCATGTTCTATTTTGGTTATCTAATTCTAGGTCTTTACACATTTCATTATAGTATTTGGCTTTGTCTTCCTTCTGGAGGTTCCCTTTGAAATGTTCAATTCAGGTCTTTGACCTTATCTTTCCTCCCATTTGATTTATCTACTCTATGATTAAGAACAAGTTTCCAAGTCTCTTTTGACATTCAATTTGATCTTTTCTTTCTTTCCTTTCTCCTTTTTTAAATAAACATTTAATAAGGACTTATAAAACTCTTATCACAATCCATACAGATACATACATCAATTGTATAAAGCACATCTGTACATTCTTTGCCCTCATCATTTTCAAAGCATTTGCTCTCCACTTAAGCCCTTTGCATCAAGTCCTCTTTTTCCCCCTCCCTCCCCACTCCCCCCTCTCTCATAAGCCCTTGATAATTTATTATTTTGTCATATCTTGCCCTATCCAGCGTCTCCCTTCACCCACTTTTCTGTTGTCTGTCCCCCAGGGAGGAGGTCACATGTAGATCCTTGTTTACTTTCTTCATGAATGATGGTCTTAATATCCTTCCCTGGTCTTCTGTTCTTATTATTTGGTGCATCAAATCTGTCCTTGAGATGTTCTCAAACTTCAGGTGAAATAGACTCAAGTTCATATTTTGGCTCTTCTGTTTTAATTTTCTTCAGCTTTATCCAAAGTTACATATGAACAATTGATGGTCTGTTCTACAGTCAGCACTTGGCCTGGCTTTAGCTGTTGATATTGAGCATTTTGATCATCTCTTCCCATGGATGTAGTTGATTTGATTTCTGTGTGTTCCAACTACAGAAATCCATCTATATAGTCACCTTTTGTGTTGTTACAAAAAAGGCATTTGCTACGAACAAGTCATTGGTCTTCAAACTCCTATCGAGCAATCTCCAGTTTCCTTTCTATCACCAAGTCAATATTTCCCAACTACTGTTCCTTCTTCTGTCTCCAACTTTTGCATTCATCATCAGTACTTATCAATGCATCTTGATTGCATATCTGATCAATTGCAGACTGAAGTCACTGTTAGAATTCTTCAATCTCTTCATCACTAGCTTTCATGGTTAGTGCATACATTTGAATAATAGTTCGATTGATTGGATTTCCTTGAAGGAAGATAAATATAATCCTATCACAGACAGCATTAAACGTCAAGATTGATTTTGGCAATGTCCTTTTGGACAATGTATTATTTATGGCACAGTAGATCACAGGAGGTTCTACAGTAGATCATAGGAGGTTCTACAGTAGATCATAGGAGGTTCTACAGTAGATCATAGGAGGTTCTGATTCACAATGGCCAATGCCAGTCCACTTCAGCTCAATAAGGCCTAGGACATTGATCTTTATATGTTCAGTTGCATTTTTAACCACTTCCAATTTAACTAGATTCCTACTTTACATGTTTCAAGTCCCAATAATTAGCAGATATTCACAGTTGTTTCTGGTTACCTTGAGTTATGCCCCATCAGCAAGTGAGGATCCCAATGGCTCTACTCACTCAAAGAAAGATGCTCTTCCTCAGTTGCATTTGAATACCCTTGGAGGGGCCCATCACCTGGCACAATCATGATCTCTGACAATGTTCTTTCTGATCCCACTCAGAATTAAGCCTTCCGTATCTGACAATGTTTTGAAGCTGTGCATAGGTTTTCAGTGGCTGCTTCATTCAATGTGGGGAGCTGAGTCCTTTGTTGTCTGTTCTGATCTGGAAGCTCTGCTGAAATTTGTTTACTTTGGTTGGCTCTGCTCATATTAGAAATATCAGTGGCCCAACTTCCAGCATCGCAGCAACAAGCAAGCCACCACAGAATGACAAGCAGTGGCCATGCCCCTAGGTCATTTTTAATCCAGTTACTGTCTCTATAGATATATGCATCTTGGATATGGTATACAGAAAAAAGAAACAATTTAAACAAAATCAACCCTACAACAATCATGAATTAAAACTGAGAGATACCTCAATTGAAAAGAAAGCAGATATTGAAAACTGGAACAATTTTAGTTATTCCAGACAGAGAACAAGTGATAAGGTGGTACATTTTAACCTTAATCAACTTTACAACTCTCTCTCTGTCCGACAACAAGGCTAGTCACACCCATTGTCCAGGGATTTCACCTTGAGCTTAACCCTGCGGGGACCCTGCACAGGGCTTTTGTGTTTCCACTGTCATCTGTAGTTTCCTGCAAACCGGGTGTTCAGACCTTAAGCTCTGATAGCATTCCCACCACTGAATTCCTTCCATTTTCTTTTAACACGCCCTGTATTGTTCAATATGTTCCCCATAGAATCATCAAGTATTGTTACTTGAGGCCTGAATTTTATCCTTAATTATTTCAATTTGAGAAATCTTGAGCATGTTCTCCCTTCCTGGTTTTCGAGCTCAAGTCTTTGCATATTTCCCTATAATATTTTATTTAGTCTTCTCAGGCTACTCTTCAAAATCAACTGTTCCCCTCTTTAAGTTCATGTCTTCCTGTTTCTTTGGCAACAGTATATTTACTAGCAAGTTACCACGTTTCTTCTGATTCCATTTAGCTGTGCAATTCTGCTTGTCTTTTTAATTACCTTTTTCTTGCTCCATGTGTGATGTCATCCCACAATCCAATAAGTCTTTGATCATTGGTGCTCAAATATGTTCTTGAGAGGGTGTGTGAATTCAGGTGGGATACAGTCAAAGTCATATTTTGGCTCTCATGAACTTGTTTTAATTTTCTTCAGGTTCAACTTGAGCTTGCATATAAGGAGCACATGGTCTTCTCTGTAGTTAGCCATGCGCCATCTCTGACTGTTGATGCTGAAGATTTCCACCATCTTTTTTCACAGATATAGTCAACTTGATTCCCATGTATTCCATCCAATATGAATAAATCAGTCTTACAAAATTTGATCATGTGACCACGGGCATCACTGTTTTATTCAGCTATGGATTCTTCTTTTTTGTTCCCAACTCTTGCAGTCTAACAAGCATTGACTGTCACTGCATTTTGATTGTGTACCGAATCAATTTCAGACTGAAAATATTGTTTCAAATTTTAATACCTTCATCTTTAAAATTAGTGATTGGTGTTTAAATTTGAATAACAGTCATATTATTTGATCTTCTTTGTAAACATAGATATTCTCCTATCATTGACAGCATTGTATTTCAGGATGGATCTTAGGATCTTCTCTTTGATAATGAATGTGATGTCATTACTCTTGAAATGTTCATTTCTAGGATAGTAGATAATATGATAGTCCATTTCAAAATCACCAATACCAGTCCTTTTTAGCTCACAAATGTCTGGTATATTGATTTTTAATGTGTTCAATTTAATTTTGGATGACGTCTAATTTTCCTAGATTCACACTTTTTACAATTCATGTAATAATAATTAATGAATATTTTCAGTTGTTTCTTCTTATTTTAGGTGGCCACATTAGCAAATCAAGCTCCTGCTAGCCATGGCCATATAACTTAGATTTGGGACGTTAAGAAATACGAGCTGATAAAGCTACTTGTTTTTGGGTACAAAAGGACAGACATAGCAAGAATAAAGTTTTGCTTTTCTCCCTTCATCTAGCATGGAGAATGCACATGAAAGCCAAGAATGCCAGAGCTATTTTCAGGAATTATAGGAAGGCAAACACTTAATTTGTGTGGTGCATGGGAAAGATGAGGAGTTTGGAGCTTTGTGGGACTCCTGAATCAGTTGTGAGTTGCTGACCTCTGAACTTCTTAATTCTTGAGCAAAATAACCACCATGTTTATTTAACCTCTGTCAAGATTCTGTTACATGAAGTCAAATTCAGTTCTGATATGTTAAATAACTGGTGTAGAACATGCTTTTCCTGAAATCATTGAGTGCATTTCTGATTATTTCCTTTGAATATATTTCCAGAATTACTACATCAATGTATTAAAATAGTTTTAAAGAAACTGCTACTGTCAAATTGCTTTTTTGAGAGGTTACCTAACTTGCATGTATTACTATATATGAGAGCTCACTTCACTTTACCCAGGATAACCACTCACCAATTAAATTATCTGTCAGTTTGTCATTCTTGGTGGGTTGGATGTTACTGTGATGCTGAAACTTTGCCACTGATAATTGAAACACTAGCAGAATCCCTTTTGATGGACAAGTTTCAGCTGGAATTTGGAGAATAAAACTGGCTTGAAACGAGGACCTATTGATCCACTTTTGGAAAAAAAATTGACCAATTTAAGCCTTATGAATAGCATCAGAACATTGTCTGACAATAATGCTAGAGATGAGCCCCCTCAGGCACTCAAAATACCACCAGGGAAGATATAACTCCTTAAATCAGAGTTGGCCTTGACAATGTTAATGGAACAAAGATTTTGGAACCTTCATCTGCTCATGCGGCACCACTTGAAATGAGAAGAAACAGGTGCAAACACCCATTAATGATCAGAATGTAGATTAAGCCAAGAATGAAGCTAGGAAGATTTAAAGTCATTCAAACTGAAATGGAAAGTACTAAGATGAATATCCTAGGCATTACTCACTGCCACTGAGTCCATTACATCTCATGGCAATACCACAGGACTGAGTAGACATCCCCTGGAATGTTCCCGTGGTGCATTCATCATGAAAAGAACATTTCAAACTCTGTCTTGAAACACAATGCTGCCTGTGATGGGATAATAGCCATTTGACTAAAAAGAAGACCAGTTAATATGACTATTATTCAAATTCACCCACCAAGCATCAAAGATACTTCTGCACGCTGAAATTGGTCAAACGAGTGATCAAGATGCATTGATAATTACAGATGATTGAATAGTCAAAGTTGGAACAAAAAAGAGAAAGGATCAGTAGTTGAAAAGTATGACCTGGAGGATAGAAACAATGTTGGAGACAACGTGATAGAATTTTTAAAGACCAATGACTTATTTATTGCAAAAACTCTTGTCAACAGTATAAGAGATGACCTTGAACCTGGCTAAATGGAATACACAGAAATAAAAAATGGATACATCTGTGAAATATGATCTTGCGAAATTTCAAGATCATCAACGAAAGCAAAGCTAGGGGTCTGCTGTGTAACAAACCACTAATTGCTTGTATTCAGGCTAAAGCTCAAGAAAATGAAACTTATCCCACAAGAGTCTAAGTAAGAGCTTGTGTGCATCCCATTGGAATGTGTAAACAATGTCATGAATAGATTTGATGAACACTAATGACTGAACACCAGAGGAGTCGTGTTATGACATCAAGACCGTGATACAGGAAGAAAGCAAACGCTCACTAAAAGGGAAAGAGAAGAAAGAAAAGATTTAAATGAATGTGAGAAGAAATTCTGAAACTGGCTCTTGATCATAGAGAGGTTGAAGGGCCTGGAAGGAATGATGATGCAAAAGTGCTGACCAGGAAATTTCAAAGGGCAGCCTGAGAAGACAAAGTAGGGTATATTAATGACATATACATACACCTGGAGTTATAAAACCCAAAGGAAAGAAAGAACATAGTTACTATTTCTCAAGTTTAATGAACTAATGGGGGAAAAGTTCCTCTTTTAAGTTTCAATATTGAAAGATGCTATGGAAAAAATATTGAAAGAGGCAGGAAGCATCAAAAGACAATGGAAAGAATATCAGTCTTTATCAAAGTACCAAAATGAATCGGTCAGTGTTCCACCCTTTCAAGAGGTAGCGTATAAGCAAGAACTGAGAGCATTGAAAAAAGAGGGGAAAGCTCAAGTTGTACGGAAAGCATGGCTAAACTCCCGTGTCCAGGAATTGACAGACTACTAAATGAAATGCTTCAACAAACTGATGCTTCACTGGATGATGCACTCACTCATCCATCCAAAGAAACCTGGCAAACTGACTTACAAAGGCCCGTGTTTGTGCACATTCCAAAGAAAGGCGACCCAACAGAATGCAGAAATTATCACACAATATCATTAATACCACATGCAAATAAACTTTTGTTAAAGGCAGTTAAAAATGGTTACAGAAGGATATCTACAGGAAGCTGTCAGAAATTAAAGCTGGATTCAAAATGGGAGGTGGGATGATGGATATTACTGCTGATGTCATAGAGACCTTGACTCAAAGCAGAGAATATCAGGAAGATGTTTACTTGTGTTTTACTGACTTTGTAAAAACATTTGCTTAGTATGATTTTAGCATACATTCATTGGTAAAAGTATACTTTTCTCTGTGTTAATTTTGTTTTGCATCATATCTGTAGTCCAGTAGAATTTGAGAGGGAAGGCTGTGTCATTTGGGTGGTGAGCTGTTTGAGAAATCTACTAGAAGGGTCAAGGAAAGCAGAGTTGAAGAACTTTTGCAGGAAAGGAAAATAATGAGAGAATTTTGAATTCTCAATTGTCAGGTGAGCCATAGGCAGGATGGGGAGAGACAGACCTGCACTACGTGGTACAAACCCAGACATGTGGAATTTGACTGAGGTGTGATTTTTGGTTTTTGTTGATTTTGGTTCCTACTCGGGAGAACAATTTAGGCCACTCACGAGCTGTCTGGACTAGAGATCATCCTTTTAATGGAATTTACTGTTGAAGTTAAAGAGTGAAGAAGGACTAAGCAAGATCAAGTTCACATCAGCAGGTTCTGTTGTCCCCATCTATTTTATCAACTTAAAAAAATCATTTTGTTGGGGGCTCTTACACACAATCCATACATACATCCATTGTGTCAAGCATATTTGTACATCTGTTGCCATTATCATTCTCAAAACATTTGTTTTCTACTTGAGCCCTTGATATCAACTCCTAATTTTCCCCTCCCTCCCGCTCCCCACTCCCTCATGAAAACTTGATAATTTATGAATTATTATTTTGTCATATTTTACACTGCCTGACATCTTCCTTCACCCACTTTTCTGTTGTCCGTCCCTCAAGGAGGAGGTTATATGTAGATCCTTGTAATCAGTTCCCACTCTCCACCTCTCCCTCCCTCAGCCGCCCAGTATCACCACTCTCAACACTGGTCCTGAAGGGAACCATCTGTCCTGGATTCCCTGTGTTTCCCGTTCCAATCTGTACCAGTGTACATCCTAGCCTAGCTAGATTTGGAAGGTAGAATTGGGATCATGATAGTTGGGGTGGGGTGCGGAGGAAGCATTTAGGAACTCGAAAAAAGCTGTATGTTTCATCGTTGCTACACTGCACCCTGACTGGCTCGGGAATTTTTCTTTTCCTTCAGGAATGAAAGGGAGCAATAAGGGTAATTTTGATTAACTTGAATGCATTCCTCGATTACTGATTACTTCAGCAAGGGCATTTAATTTTCTAGCTGATATTGTAAATCATTTATAAAGCGGTTTTATTTTTATCTTTAAATTTGATAATTAAAACAAGCAAATGAGATGATTATTAGTATTAGCTACAGGTTAGAAAGAAGGAAACTAAGCAACTTCCCTGGGAAACTGCAACCAACAAGTAAGGACTTGAACGTTGAACCCTGCTTATCTGAAGCCAGAATGGCATTCGTGGAACTTGCAGCTGGTTCGGTTGCTTCTGGGAAGTTAACATAAGTTAAAATGATCCAACTGTAACATAAAATACTAATAGGAAAAAAAAGTGATAATAGGGGTTACGGTTTAAACCAAGGTCTTGATTCCCAAGCTATCCTACACAGAACAGAAACTAACGAGAAAAAAATCTGGACGTCTCCTGTTCTCAGAGGTGTTGCCCAACACGGCTGGCTGAAGTGACCCAGGGGAGAGATCCTATGGGGCAGGGGGAAATCTGTATTTTCTCAGCAGAGTGTGTTATGCGGAAGGTGTTCTGGTTCTGTTTATACACTGATAGTGTCAGTTCATCGGTGGACAGCTCAGGAACATCCCTGTTTCTTTGGTTGAAGTCTTATTTATGGAGAGAAGCCGTATCTGTCCTTAGTTTTTAGGGTTAGTTAGTTAGAAGGTGACTTTGGTATGGAAAAGCATTTCAACCCACAGAATGACAGTGCCCAGCAGTTTAGCAAGTCAAGAGGGCCGAGCCAACACTGAAAAACAGGCTTGTATATACAGCGATGTCCCTCTGTGTAAGGGCGAAGCATCACTTCGTCCCTGAGAAATGTTCCCCGGCTTGGCAGAAAAGGCAGGACGTAGACCTTCTCTCACAGGGTCCCCTGGGAAACCCTGACACAGACTCCTAAAGGTTGTCCCGTTTCCACGTTCTTGAACGACAGCGAGGAGTCGTTGTTTTCCCTCCTTAAAGTCATCTGGTCTCACTGATGTGAAATTTAGAGCATCTATGTAAGGGGTCTTTGGCCATCTGGGTCTAGTACTAATAAAACAGGAAGAAGGTTTTTGTGTTTTGTTTTGTTTTACTTTAAAGAAAATCCTTGTCCAGAGCTTGCAGCTGGAGGAAAGCCTGGCTGTTATTTTTAGAAGGCCCCTAAGTGTGTGGATGTCAGGGTAGATTTTGGTGCAGGGGGCTCCCCCTTATGATGTGTGGTTTTGTTACGGAGGGCCCTCATTGCTTCTGAGCCTGGCACACACTGAGAAAATGGGATCAGGTGAAAGGTGTATTTCCAAGTAGCTTTATCTGCACCCTGATGATAAATCTTACAATAAATAAGCTAGAAGAAAAATGTAATACTCTGTGACAAGAAGTTCACTCCGTCACAGTCCTTACTATTATTACACTCCATTAAAAAACAAAACAAAACAAAACAAAAAAAACCCTAACAGAATAAACTACCTTAAGGATTTGGGGACACCTGTTCACCTTTCTTTCTTATTTTTATATGCTTTACCTACCAACCTACTTACCTACCCACTCATCATCCACCTATTTCTATCTATCTAAGAGGAATCGGGAGAAGTACTGATGGATCTCCATTCACACTTTCAGTGGGAATCCTGATTCTGGTAGCTGTGAATATATAACTTTTTGGATCTTTGGCAGGTCTTTGCACCTGAGACAATTGTGCCTGTGGTCTCCTGTTGTCTGATTCCCTGCTGGGACAGGGGGAAAGAAGCCGTGTGAGACTGTCCAGCTAAATCCCAGCCTCTGTGAGGGCCTCAGAGCAAAGCACCGTGACAGACAAAAACTCAATGTTTTCTCATCAAACGTTTCTAGTAAAGGTGATTTCTCCCAGTGGGATCCTAGATTTTTGCTTTCTGTGCTTCATATTTGGTGCATTTTGGTTTGTTTTAATGGTTAAAGCTGAAACTAGGTACAATAAACTTCTAATATAATGCTCAAAAATCAGATTGACATTCAAATTTCATACTCTTTCTCGGACCTAGATAAGATCTTTTAGGAAATGAATATTTAGCTACCCTGAGAGTTTAATTGAAGGCTGATGTTTGCTCTTTGGATTTAGTAAACCGAATGCCTGTGAGTGTGGCTTCCTTCCCCCCTTAGTTCCAAATGGTAGCCTGGTCCCCTTCACCCTGTCAGAAACTGCAGCAGACCCACAGCCGGGGGTTGCGTTCTCATGAGAAACGTGTAGCAGAGACAGGAAATAGGACCCCAGGAGTCTGTTCTCATGACGCGGATTCAGTGGAAACAATGGGTTGGGTCTACTCTTTTTCCAAATTTCAGCTGACATTCTTCTTTGATGAGCTTTCTTTCTCCTGACCCTTCCACCCACTCTGATCCTTTCCAGGGGATGGGAAGCAGGATATTTCCACAAAAGCCTTTGGTCCTCCGAGGACCCACGTTCCCTCTCAGTTCTCATTCAGCAATGCGGGGGCCTATGGATTTCCTGCAGAACTGCTTCTGGATAGTTGAGACTTTCCTGACCAGATTTTTTTCCACAAAGAAGGAAGAAAACCCTTCAAAGACATTTAAATGCTTTCTAAAATATCACCGCATAAATTATTAGGCATCGGCCAACATTTAAATTATCTTTTTAGTGGTTCCAGGGACTGGGACTGTATCGAAACTGCTAAATGGAGGTTTTGTTCTGGTTCAGAGACAATAATTGTAATGTGATTCTGGGGAGCTATCAAGAGCAGGTGGGTGCTAGACCCACCACAGAGGACCGAACAAGCAGACTTCAAAACATAATGGATAGAACCCTCCCTACTGAACAGGGTTCCTGCACTTGCTAGAGAAATCCTCAGTTGTTTTTTGTTGTTTTTTTAATCTCTCAACATCTCTTGGAATTCTGCAGGGAAGCTATGGGCCACTTGTTCAGGGACCTGATTAACATACATTCAAAGGGGCTGGTTTTCTTCATTCGATTTCCCAGTTTAGGGTGAGTTGTTCTCAGTATCCAAGCCTAAATCCTTACTTCTCCGAACACATTTCCACTGTGATGATTTAAACCCTTTGTTAGCTTAAATGGTTCCCCACTCAGGAAACCCCACGCTTCTCCATCTACTCCTATTGAGACCTTCTTGCAACATGATCTTAAAATCAACCATGAATAAACAAATGCACCGCCAATTTCTTCTCTGTTCAGGATGACCACATATCATTGGGCGCTTCTGGGTGGTTCCACAGACCACGGTGTAAGATTAGGAAGCACAGGGCCATTTTCAATACCATGTGTAGGCTGCACTCTGTAAACCCGTAGTGTCCTGCTCAGCATGCTACATACAAAATTTCCTCCAACCCAATGGTAATTGATTGTTAATATTAGTAGGAATTGAATTTTTAAAAAATAGTCATTGTTCAGATAATTCCGTTCCAGATGGTTCAATCGACAATCGTACTTCCGAATAAAAATCCGTCTCCCTTATTCTTTGACTGAGAATGCAATTCTTAAGGCTGGAAACAGAAGGTTGTGTACTCTACTCTAGGGGAAACCCTACTTTTCACATAAGTTTGTAATGCGCATCTGAAAAATAAGAGGAAGTTTAGGGTGTTCAGAATACACTTGAGAAATTGAAATCCACAGAGAGGCTTACAAAATAACACTTAACTTGGAGTAAAACAAAATCAAGAATTATTCATATGGCTCACCTCTTTCCTTGCCCTGCCGCCCCGCGTGCCCCAGAATTTAATTGCCAAATGTGTTTTAAGCAGGATGGCTAGTTCTCAACTGTAGGTTCCCTGACTGAGCAGTGTGACTTTGGGATATTTATGATCATAGCTTGATCCCTCAGAACATTCATATGTTAAGGCAACCTGTAAAACCTCAATGTGAACTTTAAAACACAAACAAAAGAAGTTCTCTCTTTCCTGAAAGGGAATTTTGTCTTACTCTTAGGTTCATAGAAAAAAAACCAAGGTGTAAGTCAATATTCCCACAATCAGGCAAGATTCTCCTCAAGTGCTCCCTGCCCACTCAACCACTGACAAAGAGCCACATGTAATCTCCACGTGTGTTTCCCCCCCAGCAATCCCTTACATGGACCTGATCTCCCTGTGAGAATGTGTCTGCCCACCTTCAGATTGGCTGTTGAATTATACGTCTAGGGCAAAGTTTGTGCACCTAGATAAATCGCTTGGCTGTAGGACAGGAGAACTCCATTTGCCCATTGGTTTTAGGTTTGTAATCTACAACTCCCTGCAATCACAGAGTATTGCCGCAGGAATATTACTGAGGGCTGTGGTTGGCCTTATCACCTGTAAACCATTATCAGTGGAGCTGCAGGTGCAGAGCAAGGAAAGCTGAGTACCATTGCTTCAGGCAGAGATAAGCTCTGAAGAAACACTTGTTGAGAGAATGTTCTCTATATCATCTCTCCTGTGCCTGTTTCGCTTTATTCCTTTCCCACTTCAAGTTCAAAAGGAAGTCAGAGAAAAGAAAGACAATATCCCCCACTATACTATTTGATGGCATTTTGCAAAAGCCAAAGCAAATATGTTTTAGTTTTCCACTGGGTGTTGGAAGAACTGGATGTGGCATGAGGGACAGATTGTGGAACTTTGAGCTGATAAAAACTTCATGTAGATTTTGATTTTAAAATTCCACGCCCTCCCAAATTTAGGAAGAATTTAAAGAAAAGTCTTGTCACTTATCTCAATGAATCTATTCTTACTCACCAAGGTAGATGTCATTGCTGACACCAGCCAGGTTCCAAAAGAGTTTATGCTATTGTGAATGATTTCATTCATGGAATTTACAGGGGGAGCAAGTCACATCTGCAAATCATCTCTGGGTGAGTTTCGGAGTGAGCATCAGACAAGATGGCAGCTTCAAACATCATGAAGCTAGTGTTGAAAGGGGTCTGTCTGGATGAGAGAGTGACACGAGGCTGGGAAATGGAGGGGAATGCTGATTGGAGTCTGTCATTACTGTCATAGAAGCCAGAATTGTGCTGGCCCAGGTGTTTTCATCTAAATCATGGAGACCTTAGAGTAAATGTTCTTTATGGTAATCTCTAGGTATAAGAAAAATAAGGTGCATGTAGCAAAATCCGAGGAGTCTGGGTGGAGCAAATCTGGGGATGATTACACATCCCCTTGCATCTATTCTGTACGTCTGAAATTAGGTCAAAGTAAATAAATGTATGGATGAGTATTAAATAAATAAATAAGCAAACAAACAAAGTAATAAGAGTTGCATAAACTCTATAGAGAACTTTATTTGAAAACTCATTGGTAGATTTGATTTACTCCTATAAGGGGGCTCCAAAAAAATCTGTAGAAAAATGAAATTTTTAAATGATAGAATTTTCCCATGAACTTTTGACACCTCCTTTTCATATCTCTCTCTCTCTTTATTGTTCTATCCCTCTGTACCTAAATGTACACTATTATCTATATCTATCTATATCTATATCTATCTATCTAGAGATATCTACATATATTTGAAGAAATTTTTGTCACAGTGTCATGAAATCAAACTTTTACTAGAGTGTTAGATTTTTTTAGTGAACACATGCCAAATCCTTATTTCTAAATTCAACTACTTTCCAAGGACACACAAATCTTGAGATTAGAGCACTCTTATTTTCTCCTGATGATACTATCTTCGCAGAAGGGAAGAGGGTATCACATTATTGTTAATACTCTACAAAGTATTATGCACACTGTCTCAATCACTCCTCACAATACTTTGTGAGTGTTATCATTTTTATTTGGTAGGGAAAGGAACGGAGGCCCAATAAATAACGCTCCCGAGTGACTTATGAAGCTTTTATAATGTGGAGTCATTAACCAAACCTAGCTGGGTTGATTCTTCAATTTTAGTGCAGTAACTTCTGAGTATTTTGTACAGATGATTGTTTTATTTGCACTTCAAAGAAATAAATGAATAGATTCGCTGCCATTGAGTAGATTCAGATTCACGGCAATTCTATGGGGCAGAATAAAGTGGATGCTACTGCTCTCTGAGACTGTAAATCTTTATGAAGTAGAAAGCCTTATCTTTATACCATGAAGCAGTTCTTTTGAACTGCTGACCTAATGGGTAATCCACTTCCTCACCAAGGGCTCTTGTTATGTAAACGTAAGATACCTTTATTAAAGCAATGAGCAATCCACATTTAGGGAGAAATATTTTCACATTCATGGTTATGACAGAGATAAGGTCCTTACAGAATTCCATCGGTCCCACCTTTCTTGTTTAACCAATAGAAGACTTAGGCCCCAAAAGGTGACACACTCACAAGCTCACACACCGCGGATGGAGTGAACAAGGGCTGCTTGGCTCCAAAATCTGTGCACTCAACTACCGCTTCTGTGTAACAAGCATTAAATGCAGTGACACAGTGTTTAGTGGCTCCAAAAGGCTTCACTAGGCACTCAGTGCAGGAGATGACTTACCCCAATCTCAGCACAGGACATAAGGACGGTGCTCCCAAGCAGGCCCAGAAAGTCACCTTTAACCATGTAGTGAGGCCAGAAAGAGCAAGCTACATTTAATAAGGTTTGAAATATCGTTAACTTGAATAGTGCATGAAGGGTGGACGAGGAAGAGGAATACACCAGCCAAGTCAGTGACAGGGTGGTCCTGAGACTTTTTGAATAGGAAAACAATTTGGTTTGGGCAGGAAGATTTTAAAGGCAACTGTTGTGTGGACCTCTGAGAGAAATCACACCATTGATATAGCAACTGTACATAATAGTTCATGCTTTTGCTTTAAATGATCATGGACCAAACAGAAAGTCATCTATATGTGTGTATCGTCATTATCCCTGGGTGCCTGAGATTCAGCAATGTCCACAGACAGGGGACTTTCTATACGGAAATTGGAAAAGTCTCAGACACAGTGAGATACCGAAGTCGCCTTGAAAAATTACAATCTGTGTTCGGATTCTCTAGAGAAGCACACTTATGATGATATACATAAAAGGATAAGTTCATATCATGAAAAGGGATATAATAGAACATCAGTCCACACAGCAGCATGAGAGCTCCATCCAACTCACTTTAGTGGGACAGTTCATAGACTAAAGGTCCTGCCAACTCCCAGCCTGAATAGCAGACAGTAGGAAGGTGAGGTGGCGAGGTGGGGCAGAGGCCAGTAGTGCAGGTCACAGGGGAGCCTCGTGGTGTAGCAATCTGAGGTGGTGGGGGTGGGCTGGGGGCAGTGTCTGGAGTGGTGGCAAGATGAGCAGATATAGCCCACAGGCAGCAGACATGACGAGGTAGGGCAGCATTGCAGTGTGCACTAGCAGGGCACAGTGACATGATCCACAGGCTGGCTTGGCCCATGGGTAGGACAACCCATGTGGTGAGGCTGGGTAGCTAGCTCAGGCAGCACACTAGTCCAACCACTAGGACCACCAGGGAGAAAGAGAGGGATGCTGGCCTCCAGTGAGCCATTTATCTCGGTCATACCTCCCAAGGAGGTCATCAAGCTGCGACGTGATTGACAGGCTAAAGTCCACCCATATCTTCTTATGGGTGTCATGTTGGCACCAAAAATCCTATCTATGATACCATCTTTCTAGATATAAAAGGAAGCCGTGTTAAAATTCCTATAGAGAACCTATAGTCAAGAATAAGACTAGCGTTTACTTGGCTATTTTCATACGCCCTTACCTTTTGGTGACATGTCTTAGTCCTGCAGGCGCAGTTTTGCCTTAGTAAATGAGTGCTATTGACATGTTTGCTTCTTGAACTATGTTGTTACTTTAGAGTTTAACATGTGTACGTGGGAATCCCATGCATTTCAGTCTAAAAAAGCTTTCCAATGCATGTATACTTTCCTTTTCTCAATACAATTGGCTAGATTAATGACACTGTTTTTAGTGTTGCCAAATGTTTTATGGAGGTTACTTAAATTATTTCTCAACAGCTGATAATTCTGCCTCTAATGAGATCCAGAAATATATATAAAAATTTTAGATATACAAATGGATTTTGAGTTTGAATTGAATTCTAAACCCTGATCTAAGAGCAATTCAATCTTACGATGTGGTCCAACTCAATACTTGCTCTCCTGAAGATTTGGATTCTTTAGCAAAATGTGGTAAATAAATCAGATGGTACCTATCAGAAAGCATTTTATCTAGGGAATTAATGGTTTGTCTTAAAACAAGCAGCCATCTAAGCAACATGTCAACTATGTCCACATGGAATTAGCACAGCAGCCTGTATGATTCAAGAACTGCAAGTAATACAATTTAAGATCAGAGGAGGAAATTGCATTAGAGCTTAAATTCTGAGCACCCGATGCGCAGGCGGCTAGGGATGACAATAGCCCAAAGTGCATTTGCCATGCCCCAATTTGAATTAAGGCTCCATGCAATTCCCTTAGACTGCTGACTAGGGATGTGATTAGCCTGCCCTCCGACAGGAAAATGGGTGACTGCAGATACAGTTAGGTTTAAATTCAATAGGCTATCATTTGCTTTCCCTTTTCCATCCATTTTAATTTGTTTGATTATCTATGATCTTCTGCTTTCACTTGGATTGAGGTCTTTCTGTGTTTTAGTCTGCTGTCATTGTTGGGATCTTGTATATGATTTTCAGGAAAGGTAAATCCATAGAGGCAGTAATTAGAGTAAGTTCCTTAGGATTGGGGTACAGGGTGTTGAGGGGGAGAGGGAGGTAGTAATCGGTACAAGAATGAAGAAAATATTCTCCAATTGATCATGGTGATATTTGCATGGCACTTTTAGGTGTATTTGAACCTTTAGATTGTGTGGTATGTAAACTGTGTGTCAATAAAATTGTTTTTATTGACACACAAATAAGGAAAAATTATTTTTTTAAAATTATATGTCTATGAAAATTCTGAACCAGAATAGAGCATGTGTACTTTTAAAGATCCAATTCACTTACTTGTATGTCACTAACTTATCCCTTCATTGAGTCATTCAAAAAATTGTCTTTGGAGAACCACTACAAACCAGGTGTCTGCTCTGTTCTGGAGTTCGAATGGTGAGCAAAATCAAACATCAGTTGCTTGACCTCCAATTACCTACAGCAAAAGGGTTCATCTTCCTGGGACTTTGAATTTATTGTTATCACACATTAATTTCTTAGACAATTTACTTTATCAAACAAATTGACTAATGTTTAAAAAAACTGTGTTTATAAAAGAAAACTGTTTAATCAGAAAGAGATTGAATGTGCTAAGTCTGAACTTGTATGCTGACCAGGCAATGAATTCGTGGTCAGACATCTTGAGAGCTAGTTGTTTAAGTGGAAGTTGTGGTACCCCCTGAAGCCATTCTCCATGAGGTAAAGTGGGGAAATGATGCATGCTTCTTTGCTCCCCCTTTAGTATAGTGAAGTCTGAGAAACATTATGCTTCTCAAGTGTAAAATATTTCCAGTGAATGTTATGTAGAGTTGTATATATGTGCAAGCCATGAAAATTTCATAGAGATAATGTATAAACCAGCCATTAAAGATTGTGTAAGATATTTAAAGATTTTTTGTAATAGTTTCAGAATTTTTATTTCCAAAAAAATATTCATTTATTAACGATGAAATATACACATTTCCCCTAGTTCCTAAATGTTTCCTTCTCTCCCACTATCATGATCCCAATTCTACCTTACAAATCTGACTAGACCAGAAGATGTACACTGGTACAGACAGGACTGGAAATGCAGGGAATCCAGGGTGGATGATTCCTTCAGGACTAGTGGTGTGAGTGGTGATACTGGGAGGATAGAGGGAGGGTGGGTTGGAAAGGGGGAACTGATTACAAGGATCTACAGGTGACCTCCTCCCTGGGGGACAGACAACAGAAAAGTGGGTGAAGGGAGATGTTGGACAGTGAAAGATATGACAAAATAATAATTTATAAATTATCAAGGGTTCATGAGGGAGGGAGATTGGGGAGGGAGGGGAAAAATGAGGAGCTGGTGCCAGGGGCTTAGGTGTAGAGCAAATGTTTTGAGAATGATGAGGGCAATGAATGTACAGATATGCTTTACACAATTGATGTATGTATGGATTGTGACAAGAGTTGTATGGGCCCCTAATAAAACGATTTTAAAATATATTTATTTTATTTCTATAGAATAGTCTTGCCACAAAACATAACCCAATGAGAGGGAGTTTTTGCCTATCCTATTCAGGCTTGGGTAGCTTTGTGGTTTGTCGCCCCATGTCTTCTCTGCAAAGCTTTACATCTGTCCCAGAATGAGCTTCGCATGCCTCCATGTGGCCTTCAGAGTCATCTAGCTAGCTAAGCTGGGTCTTCAATTGAAGGTTGCCAAGGACGGGGCAGAGAGATCAGAGACAAAATAAGCCCAGTGCTGGGGATAGTAGAAGAAAGAGCCGGGCAGCATCTGGGCCCAGCAGGGGCTCCCACTCTGGCATTCATGCAAGCTCTGGAAGATTAATAGTCATGGGGTTGTCTCAAAGCTCAAAGGCTCTGCTCTGTACCATTCATCTTCTATTTTATGTACACTTGTGCATATAATTTGCAAATAAAAATGTGTTTATAATGAGGTAGCCATTTTTAATTATGGTCAAGGCAACTGCTACCCCAAATTCCAACAGAAAAGGGACCTCCCTCCATTTCATTCATCTTAGCCTCAGGGAGTAATTCAATAACAAAGAGAGGGTATTTTATGAAGGTAATTATGAATGGAAGAGAAAAAGAAACCAAGAATAGAAATGTTCCAAAGCTCAATTAGCAGTGTTCTGTCTCCATCCAGGGTGTGATGATCCATCCCACCTTTGTACCCTGTCCTTGAGGAAGTCATCAGCCTCCTCAGGAACGTGTCCACTCCGTATGTGGCTGTGAAGATCATTAAACTGAAGTCTTCCCCTTTTCTGCCTCACTTCAAGTTTCACAATTATCTCAGTGGAAGACCTTCAATCTCTGAGATTCTCAAAGCACTCGAGAGCCAGCGAACTATTAATTTTCACACTACAATAAACAGAGTATGCATGCATATTTTTGTATTCCTGTCTGAGGAATTTTTTAAAGGTGAGATTCTGTATCATCTGTAACCACAATTCTTGACTCATCGCATCAAAGAGGTCTCACCTGCTTTACCTTCCACAGTGGATGGAATTTTCTCCCTAAATCTGCTGTATCATGTGACCATTTTAGTACTTTCATTTAATAGTGAGACTGTCCTTTCATCTAGGGCAGTGGTTCTCAACCTTCCTAATGCTGTGACCCTTTAATACAGTTCCTCATGTTGTGGTGACCCCCAACCATAAATTTATTTTCGTTGCTACTTCATAACTGTCATTTTGCTACTGTTATGAATCATCATGTAAATATCTGATATGCAGGATGTATTTTCATTGTTACAAATTGAACATCATTAAAACATAGTGATCAATCACAAAAACAATATGCAATTATATGTTGTGAGATATTTATTTCTAATGACAAATCAAGGAAATTTTGTTTTGAAGCCTGGTGTAGCATGGTTAACAGTCTTCACGCCAGACTCGTATGTGAGCCTATCTGCATGTGGGTGGACCTGCCTGGGGATGGATAGAGGAGCGGTGTCTTGGTACCAAAGACCATTGGAAAAATGTGCTTTCCGATGGTCTTAGGCGACCCATGTGAAAGGGTCATTCAGCGCCCAAAGGGATCGCGACCCACAGGTTGAGAAACACTGATCTAGGGCTTGCTTTTGGTCAAAGGCTTTCTGAGTTTATTGAAGACCTTTCTCCCACAGTGGCCAGACAAAAAACAATTCTTTCCATTAATAAATTACTATACAAACTCCAAAGCCATTGTAATCAAGTTGATTTTGTGACCTTATAGGACAGGGTAGAACTGCCCTGTGGGTTTTTGAGATTATAACTCTTTATGGGAGTAGAATGCCTCATCCCTTTTCTGTAAAACAGGCACTGGCTCATTTTGAACTGCTGACCTTACAATTAGCAGCCCAATAGGTAATCACTATGCCACCAGGGCAAGGAGGCTTCAAAAAGTTATTGGGAATATATATATATATGAATATATATATTGGGAATATATATATATATATATGGGAATATATATATTGGGAATATATATATATATATGGTCCCTTACAGTCCTTCTTGTGGCTGGGGGATCCCTTGCCTACCCTGGGACCCTACACGTCACTGAAAGAACTTGCCTACGGCACAAGGCAACTATTCAAATCATCTCCAGTGCTCCACACTGCTGCAGGAACCTCTGCCTGACCTCCACTGCGATCCTGCCTATGAGGGTAATTCCACCCAGCATCTGTGGGACCCTACACCAAAGCAGGCTCACCACGCTGCCTCCTGAGGCAGGGTTGGAACCCCTCCAGCCCCAAGGTCAGATAACCTGGGTTCAGCTATCACCTTACTTTTTCTTCTTCTTTCTTCTCTCTCCCTTCTCTCTTTCCCACCACAGTCACTCTCAGCAGGCCCAGTTTTGTTTTTTCCGTTTTCTTCTTTTCTCCCTCTCTTTCCTTTCACATGCCACTCCTGGTTCTGGGCCACTACCCTCTGCCTAGGGAAACTCCACCCAAACACCGGGGGAGCTCCAGCCTGCCCTCTGTGGAAGTGTTGCACAATACACAAGGAAGCTACCACGGCCCTCTCCAGAGCTCCACGCAGCCAAGGAAACCTCTGCCTGGCATCCATGGTGATCTTGCCGACCTGGGAAATACTGCCCGGCACACATGGGGCCCTACACCAAAAGGGTACACCCACCCACCACCTTGGGGCAGGGTCTAAACCCTCCAGCACCATGTTTAGGTGATCAGGGTTCAGCTGTCTCTCTATGTTTTATTTTTTTCTTCTCTCTTACCCACCACAGTCAGTCTGCGGGCTGAGTGTGTTTTGGTTTTCTTCTTTCTCTTTCTTTTCTTTTTCTTCTTTTTTTCTCCTTCTCTCCCTCTCTTTCCTTGCATATGCCACAGCTAGCTTCCAGCCCGCTACCCTCCACTTAGGGCAACTCCACCACCCAGCGTGGAGAGCTCCAGCCTGCCCTCTGTGGCAGTGCTGCACACAGGAAGGCATAGGGCTCAGCAATCTCTTTATTTTTCTTCTTCGTCCTCTTCTTCTATCTCTCTTCTCTTTCTCACCACAGTCTCAGCAGGCTCAATTTAATTTTTGTTGTTTTTTTGTCTTTACTATTTTTGTTGTCTTTGTTTTCCTCTTTTCTATATTTTTCTTCTCTTTCCCCTCTATTTCCTTTCACATGCTACTACCAGCCTCCAAGGTCACTCCCCACCACCTAGGGAAATTCCAACTGCCCATTTGAGGGAGCTCACACCCACACTCATTGGCTTCACACACAGCTGGGGAAATTATGCACTCCCTCCACTGCACCCCAAAGAGGGGGAGGATTTCCCCTTCAAACAGCCAGGGGGAATTCTTGCCTACACCCCAAGGTCCTACAAGTGACTGGGGAACTCCTGCCCACTGAGTGTGGTGCTCCACGCTGCTGCAGGGAGATCCACCCAACATCCATGGTGCTCTTTCCAACTGGGGTAACTGCACCCACCTTCCACAGCACTCCTATTGCAATGGGAATGACCATACACCATCTGAGGTGAACACACCATCTGAGGCACTCTAAGCCCCATGTGCCACACTACCATGGCTTTCTGAGAGATCAACCAGTGAAGTACCATCCTCCTGGGCCCACAATCACTTCACCAGTGTCCCGTGAGAGAACTAACCAACTCACATTCCAAACAACAGAATATTGGTAAGTGTGAAACCACAGGAAGATAAAGTGGTAGCCCAAACCCCCAACTGCAGCTAGATGCAGGCACTTTGAAGAAGCACTTATATGAGTCTCCCAGAGAACCCAGTGCTCTTTAACTCTCTAGAAGATGGTGCTGGGCTCCTCTAAAACAACATGTTAACAGCAACCAGCCCAAACAGCCTCAATGAAAAAAGCAGGAGAAACAGAAGACAATGTCAGAAGTCATGAACCTAACGACATGCATAGAAGAAGCAGACATTGACTTGCCACAGAAAGAAATCTTCAGAATGCTGCTTGGAGTCATACAGAATATGAGGGAAACAATACAGAAAAAGGATGAAATGATAGAGGATACAAAGACTATGCACCAAAGGGAAATACAAGACCTAAGGAATGAAATGAAAAAATTCAGTAGCAAATTAACAACTTTTCCAGCATACTTGAGCAGTCAGAGAAATGCACCAATGACCAAGAGGATAACCAAGCAGATTTCAACAAATGGGAAAGGCAAGCAAATAAGACAATCGGAGAAGCTAAAGAAAACCTGAGGGCCATATCTAATGCTATGAACAGTATTAGAATAATTGGACTACCTGAGCAAGACACAACAAAGAAATTAATGGCAAAAAAATAGCGAGGGAATTCTTAGAGGAAACTTCCCCAGATTAATAAATCAAAATCAGGCAATCATTCAGGAGGCCGAAAGAACGCCAGCCAGTCTGAGTCCCAAGAAGAAATCACTAAGACACATAATAGTTAAATTACCCAACTATGAGGAAAAGGAGAAAATCATAAGAGCAGCTAGGGAAAAACAAATAATCACTTACAAAGGGACCCAAATAATAATATGTCCAGACTTGTCAGTGGATATGATGAAGAAGAGGAGGGAGTGGAGTAACATATTCTGAAAATTGAAGGAAAATAACACAACCCCCCAAATACCATATCCAGCCAAATTATCTATTAGGATAGATGGAGAAATAAGATTATTCCCAGACAAAGAAAAACACAAAGAATACATAAAAAGAAACCCAGCCTTACAAAAGATCCTTGCCAACCCACGGCAGAAGATCAACACTCACTGAGCACAAATAGGAGGTTGTCACATAGACCACCACCACCCAGAGGGCAAGAAACAGCTCCCAGGTTACATTAGCTCAATGATGAAAAGAAGGCAAGAATGAACCACACACACACATAACAATCTAATAAGATAGGTAGGTAGGAAAACACCCAACACAACAGATAAAAGATGACATTACAGAGTCCACAGATGGATGTAATGACACTGAATATCAATGAACTGAATTCAGACATTAAAAGGCAGAGGCTAGCAGTCTGGCATAGAAAACATATTCCAACAATCTGCTGCCTACAAGGAGACACATCTCAGGCTTGCAGACAAAAACAGACAGAATTAAAGGCTGGAGAAAAATATACCAAGCAAATGGCAATTCAAAAAAAGCAGGGGTAGCGATCTTAATCTCTGACAAAAATGCATCTCCAGGTGAAAGCCATAGCAAGACACAAGGAGGGGAATGATACAATGCTCAGGGGAGCAGTAGACCAAGAACCAGTCTTAATAAATATGTACATGCCCAACAAGAGACCCATGAAATTAATAAATCAAACACTCCAAAGATGAAAAAAGAAACCACAGATTCAACAATAAAGGTAGGTGACTTTAATACACCACTTTCTGAAAAAGACAGATCACAGGAAAATAAATTTTACAATGAGGCCACAGTTATCAACAGCACAAATGGAAGACTTGACCTGACAGATATTTTCAGCGCTTTCCACCCAAAATGCAAAACAATTCACATTCTTTTCAAGTTCACATGGCACATACTTGAAGATAGAACACATGCTGGGACAAAAGTAGAATATATGTAAGTTCAAGCACATAGCGGTCATATAGACTTCTCTTTCAGAACACTATGCCATAAGGCTAGAAATCAACTAAAGGGAAATTAAGAAAACAAGGGCAAACAATTGGAGGATGAATAAATCTCTATTGTAAAAGAAGTGGGTATTGGCCCAGATCAGAGATGAAATTAGGTAGTTTCTAGAAACCAATGCGAATGAAAATACAACGTACCAAAACCTCTGGGACACAGAAAAACAGCATTTATCAGAGGAAGTTTGATAGCAATGCATGCACACTTAAAAAGGGAAGAGAGACTCATGATTGATATGGTGACACAAAATTTACCAATTAGAGCAGAGTCAAAAGGACAATCCTACTAATAGCAAAAGGAAATAAATAATAAAAATCAGGGTTGACATACAGGAGAGGGAAAATAATCAAACCATGGGAAAAATTAATGCAGCTAAAAGTTGGTTCTTTGAAAGGATTAACAGAATTGATAGACCTCTGTCAAACCTAACCAATGAAAGGAAGGAACAAATTTCCATAGCAAGGATGAGGGATGAAACAAGGAACATTACAACATACCCTAATTAAATAAAAAAGATAATTACACAGTAATCCAAAGACTGTACTCCAATGAATGCAACAACTTGGGGAATATGGACAAATACTTGGAAAAACAATCTGTCTCAAGGCTATCCCAGATGGACATCTAAAATCTCAAAAGATCCATAACAATAGAAGAAATAGACAAGGTTATCAAGGGATTACAAACAAACAAAAAAATATCTCAGGCAAGATGGCTTCACAAGAGAATTCTACCAAGCAGTCAGGGAAGTACTGATAACAATCCTAAACACACTATTCCAGGACATAGAAAAAGATAGCAAACCCCAAAACTCTTTCCATGAAGCTATTATAACTCTGATACCTAAATTGAGCAAGGATCTCACAAGAATTGAGAGCCACAGACCAATATCCCTAATGAGCATTGATGCAAAAATCCTCAATGAAATACTGGCCAATAGAATACAAAAAGCATGTAAAGCAAATAATTCACCATGACCAAGTGGGTTTCATATCAAGGATGCAGAGATAGTTCAGCATACAAAAAAACCATCATTATCATGCGCCACATTGACATGAAAAATTATAAGAACAACCACAACATGATAAAATAATATCGATAGATGTGGAAAAAGCATTCGAGAACATCCAACACTGATTTCTGTTTAAGACACTCAAGAAGATAGGAATGGAAGAAAAATTCTTCAATATTATATAAGCTATATATGAAAGACCAACAGCCAATGTGGTATCCAATGGAGAAAAGATGATGACAATCCCACTGAAAAAGGGGACCAGACAAGGATGCCCCCTGTCCCCACTCCTGTTTAACATCGTGCTGGAGGTCCTAGCTACCAACATAAGGCAAAGAAAAGACATGAAAGGTATTTGTCTGGGGAAGGAAGACGTGAAACTATCATTGCAGACGAGTAGATTTTATACTTTGAAAATCCCCAAAACGTCACAAGTGGAATGTTGGAAGCAATAGAGGAATATGGCAGAGTGGCAGGATACAAGATAAACAGAAGTCTACTGGACTGTTTTATACATCAGACAAGTTCACCGAAGAGGAGATTAAAAAGGGATTACTCTTCACAATAGCCAAGTAAAACTTGAAAATATCTAGGGATATATCTGACTAAATAAATCCACAAAGGATGTGTGCAAGGGAAACTACAGAACACTATTACAAGAAACCAAGAGTAACCTCAACAAATGGAAGAATAGCCCATGCTCAAGGATTAGAAGACTTAGCATAGTAAAGATGTCAGTTCTGCCCAAGGCACTATATAAGTTTTAATGTTTCCCGATATAAATTCCACCATGCTTTTTCAAAGAATTGGAGAAAATGATTACCAACTTCATATGATGAGGGAAGAAACCCAGAATTAGCAGAGAACTCTTCAAGAAGAAGGTGAAAGTGGGAGGGCTTGCTCTACCTGACTTTAGCACATATTATACAGCCACAGTGGTCAAAACAGTGTGGTACTGATATAATGACAGATATTCAGACCAATGGAAAAGAGCTGAAAACCCAGAAATAAAAACATCAGTACACAGACAACTGATTTTTTATTGGGGTCCCAAAAATATCAAATGGGAAGCGGATGCCCTCTTGTATAAGTGGTGCTGGAAAAAATGGATATTTACCTGCAGAAAAATGAAGCAAATCCTTACCTCACTCCATGCATAAGAATAAACTCAAGGTGGATCACAGACCTTGAGGTGAAACCTCAAACTATTAGGGTCATTAATGAGGGATTTGGGACAAATCTGAGAACTTTGGCACAGGGATTACATAGGCTATCAGAAATAGGAAAGGATACAAATACAGAGGAGTCAAAAATTGACATGTGGGATGTATTGAAGATAAACCACCTGTGTACATAAAAAAAATTACCAAGAGAGTAATAAGAGAGCCCACAGACTGGGAAAGCATCTTTAGCAATGGCACATCAGACAAAGGCCTTATTACCAAAATCTCCAATGCTTTGCAAGCTTCCAATAAGAAAAAAAAAACTAACTGTGCACTAAGGAGCTGGGCAAAGGACCTGAACAGAAGTTTCACAAGGGCAGAAATCCAAATGGCCAATAAACATATGAAAAAATGTTCCCAATCACTAGCCATAAGAGAAATACAAATTAAAGCAACTATAAGATAATGACTTAATACCCTCAAAGGTAGCCCAATTCAAAAAATCAGAAATTAACAAGTCTTGGAGGGGGTGTGGTGAGATAGGAACTCTCATCCACTGCTGGTGGACCTGTAGGTATATATAGCCATTATGGAAATTGATTTGGCGATGTCCAAAACAGATGGAAATCAGCTATCATACGATCCAGTAATCCCCCTACTGGACATATACCCAGAAGACGCAAGAAACAAACCATGACCAGACATCTGTGCTCCAATGTTCATCATGGCACAGTTGACAACTGCAAGGATTTGGGAATAACCTAAATTTCCATCAATGAATGAATGGATCAAAAAACTGTAGTACATACATACAATGGAGTACTATGCATCCGTAAAAAGCAGTGATGAACACATGAAGCCCATTTCCACATGGGAAGAATTGGAGGAAATTATGCTAAGTGAAGTAAGCCAAGTACAAATGGGCTAGTACAACATGAGTGCATTGAGATAAGCTTTAAAAAGCTACTTTAAACATATATTCCTGGGATGAGTTACAGGTCCTATGACAGGGGTCAAATCAATCCAGGGATACATATGGCAGTCACCTAAATAGGAGGGGGAAAGGAAGAGAGAGAGAAAAAGACATGGTAAGGGGATGGCAGGGCACTAACCCACCCAAGGGGAGGGTATTGTTATATCTCCACAGGAGAGGAAGAGAGAGACCAGTCTTCAACCTGGTGTTCCAGATGAATGCACTTCAGAGGACAGCACTGAAGCTACAGCTTGGGGGGAGGGCGACATCTTATTAGAGCACACAGTAGAAATGAAAAGGGATGGAGAGTGAGGGGACACATACTGGTCGACCAAGCCATGAGAATGATATTGCTGCTCAGAGAAGACAATGCACAGAGAGGATCATAGGGCCACCCCACCATGTCCCTCACTGAACCATAGCACTATGGGGAACAACAAAGGAGACATAATGTGGGAATTGTGCCTAATCGGACCCCATCACACTGGAGCACAACACCAAGGGCATGCAACAGAACAGCAAGGGAGCAAAGCGATGAAATCCCTGGGGGATACCAAAAATAGACGTTGGAGACAGAGTATGGCACTCCATCAGACTTGACTGGAGAATACTCCTAAAGGTCAAAAAACAGACCTGGAACTATTTGTAGGCTTTTTTTTTTTTTTTTTTTGTCATTGGCTTCTTTTTGTTGTTTTCTTTTGTCTTCCTTTATTGTTTTGTTTGGGGCTTGTTAATGGTTTTTGCACTTGTTAATGTCTTTGCATGTCTGCATAGATAAAATGGGCAGAATAGACAATTCAGAGATAAAAACAACAGAACCTATGGTTCCAGGGAATACAGGAGAAGGGGAAGTGGGAAAAAAGAAGGAAGCAGACAACCATCCCAGGGACAACGGAACAATAAGTGAACTAAAATCAAGAGAAGGGCATAGGATGCCTAGTGGGGCTTAATCAAGGTCAATGTAACAGCAAGGAATTACTAAACCTGATTGAAGGCTGAACATGATGGTGGGACAAGAGGAAAATAAAAGGAAATAGAGGAAAGAACCAGGAGACAAAGACATTTATAGAGGTCTAAATATAGGCATGTACATATGTAAATATATTTATATATAATGAGAGAAATAGATCTATGTACTTATAGCTATATGTTGAGAATTAAGGTGGCAGATGGACATTGGGTCTCCACTCAAGACCTCCCTCAACACAAGAACACTTTGTTCTAATAATCCAGCATTCTGTGATGCTCACCTTCCCAACAGGATCGCTGAAGACAAAATGGGTGCATAAGCAAATGTGGTGAAGAAAGTTGATGGTGTTTGGCTACCAAAAGACATAGGGTCTTGGGTCCTACAGGCTTGAAGACAAACAAGGGGCCATCTGGTTGAGTATCAACAAAGTCCACATGGAAGAAGCACACCAGCCTGTGTGATCATGAGGTGTCAATGGGATCAGATGTCAGGCATCGAAGACACAGAATAAAATCATACCATTGTGAATTGGGGGGAGAGAGGGACATGGAGTCGAGACCCAAAGCCCATCTGTAGATAATTGGACATCCCCTCACAGAAGGGTCACAGGAAGAGATGAGCCAGTCAGGGTGCAGTATAGCACCTATGAAACACACAACTTTCTTCTAGTTCTTTAATGCTTCCTCCCTCTTACTATTATGACCTCAATTCTACCTTACAAATCGGATTAGATCAGAGCATGCACACTGCTACACATAAGAGCCTACAATACAGAGAATCCAGGATAGATAAACCCCTCAGGGCCAACAATGAGAATACAGATGCCAGGAGGATGGGGGAAGGTGGGAGGAGAAAGGGGGAATTGATCACATGGATCAGCATATATAGCCCCCTCCAGGGGAATGAACAACAGAAAGCTGGGTGAAGGGTGACAAAGGACAAAGTAAGATATGGAAATAATAATCTATAACTTATCAAGAGTTTGTGGGGGGAGAGCAATGGAGGTGGGGGAAAGGATGAGGAGCTGACACTAAGGGCTCAGGTGAAAGGAAAATGCTTTGAGGATGATGATGGCAACGTGTGTGTGTTAGGTAGCTTAGCCTAGGGAACTGGGAAGTCCATTACGCATGCCCGGGAGAGCCAGCAAAAGACAAAAGCTGGATTTTCCCGCTGGTGGACTTGGATGGGCGTTACACCTGGAGCAGCCCACCTGGGCCGGGTGATTGCAATTCAGCCAATGGGATCGACCTGGCGTCGTTCACCACACCTCCCCTGGGAACCTTTAAAAGGCAGGGACCTGAAGGGAGAGGCGCTCTTGGGCTCTTGTGCTGGTCTTGCTTGGGCGGTCTGGTGGTCTTCGTGGGAGGAGAGAGATCCTTGCGTGTCCCGGAGCAGTCTCTGCCAGGCCGCATGATCAAAGGAATACTATGGGTGCCGCGTAAAACCTGATGCTCTTTGAACTTTCATTAAATTCACTTGGATCACGAGCCCGGCTTCGGCATGAAATCTTTCTCACGCGGAGCCAAGGACCGAGGATGAGATTTAGGCCGAAGAGAGAAACCTAACATGTGTAAATGTGCTTGACACAATGGATGAATGTATGGATTGTGATAAGAGATGTAACAGCCCCCAATAAAAGTATGTAATAAAAAAATCTTTAAATTAAAAAAATATATAATTGACATTTTCCACAAACTTTTGAAGTCCCTTATATAGTTTTCAAGCATTTATTTGTTTAATTATCAACTTCTAAAAGTACATAGAAGTTATGTTGAATCCCATGTTTGAGAAAACCATTCCAGAAATGTTAGAGAATTTGGTAAGTCATATTTCAAATCTAGAACATGGTGGTATAATGTTTAAAATTCAATTCATCTTATTCTACACTCTATGTTTTTAAATCTCACCTGCTCTGAAATATTATGTGTTATGGGTTGAATGGTGTCTCTCCAAATACATGTTGGAAATCCTAACCATGGCTGTGTCTATAGTCCTGTTTAGGATTCATGTGGCAAGTATGTTTATAAAGTAGGATTATAATCCTACTTTATGCTTATGTGGGGAAAAGTGCTGATACATGGGAAACTGAAGTCAGTGGACTGACTTTTCAAATCACTGAGGTCAAGTCCATTCCGACTTATAGTGACCATCTTGGACAGGGTAGAACCACCCCTGTGGTTTCCATGACTTTGACTCTCTATGGCAGTAGAAAGCCTTATCTGTCGCCATGGCTGGCTTTACAGTTAGCAAGCCATTGTGTCACCTATGACCCCACTAGGAAACTAATAACCAAAATAATAGGATTTCTCATTTCTGTTTTCCTCTTCTCATTTACAGGATCCCTCATTGGTTTTTAAAAAACAAAACCAACGATTTAGATCTCTGCATTGTTTTAGCTATTTACACATGAATTATGATGTGTTCATTTCCTCGGTGTTTCATGTGAGAGTTGAGTGACTAATGCATGCTACACATTGAATTTCACATTTCAGATGTGCTATTTCAGATACCAGCAGGGCTGTCATCCAGGCTGGAAAAGTGTCAAGGGAGCTTCCAGACTAAGACAGACTAGAAGAAAGGCCTGATAATCTACTTCTGAAAATGAGTCCATGAAAACCTGTAGATCACAGCCCAACGTTGACCTATATGATACTATAGGAGGAATCCCCAAGGTTGGAAAAGACTCAAAATGCACAGTGACCACACACATGATTTAATCACAGACTAATGGTGAACCTGGTGCAGACCAGGGCAGAGTTTCATTTTACGGTACGTAGGGTCAGGAGTTGGCATCAACTCAATGGTAACGAACATCAATGCACTGAATGTGTGCCATGAACAAGACACCTTGCTAGCCCTTTTTCATGCGGTATCTTGTGTAATGCATACAAGAGCCCTGTGATACAGGCCAGTATAGATTTTAGAAGAGGAAAGTAGAAATAGAGAGGTTAAGTCGCTGGAATTGGAACGGGAGTCTGTTTGACTTACAGCCAATGGCAGATGGCTCTTCTGGGGTAAATGTCAGCAAAATCAGACAGTAGACCTGACTTCTGGTCCTGCGTTTTCTCAACAAGGTCATGGCTAATAGTCTAGCCCTTTCTGACGAGTCTGAGTTTTCTGACCTGAGTTGGTAGGCTCACTCTATCTCCACTTTTAGTATAGCACTGAGTACATATACTTGAGAAATTCTGGGGCTTTGAGCGATGACTCTTAATTCTCCCTGGCCTCTTACTGATTTCTCTTTATCTCAAAGTATGGGAAACACAACAAGCTTTGCATAGGAGACCAGCTGAAACTTCATACAGTATGTAACTTGGGTGGAAACTTCCTAAGGTACAGTCCACTAGGAACCCCAGAGGCCTTCCTTGTAAGCTGGACACAAGGTTTCTACAGTTCCGTTGGATAAGTGCTAAATGAGCAGCGAGTTAAGGACTTGAGGTTTCCAGTACAAGTGGACCCAGTGCAGACAGTCTTCTCAGGATCTGGCAGTGTTTGGGCCTTACTGTGTGGACTTCGTGATAGCTGTAGTCAACTGAGAAGTATAATTCAAGTGCAGCCTGGTTACAATAACTCCTGCAGCTACAGAAGCCCCTCAATGAGGAAACCAAAGCAGCAGAGCGGGTTATTTGTGAATATGGTGGTTGAGCTCATAGCTCTGGGAACATCAGTGAAAATACCTTAAGCTCGGAAAGTAAATAGAGATGGAATGCCTTGTCAGAGATTCCAACACTGCCACTGGCTGGATTCAGAAGAAGAAAAGAGAGGTAGAGAAGAAGAAAGAGACATTGAAGTATAGGTGTGTTTCTGTTCTGGATGGCCTGGCGGGAGGAGCAGTGTCAACAGAAAGGGGAGGAAGCAGGAACGCCTTCCTCAGCACAGATGAAGATGTTCAGTGGTCAGAGGTAGCAATGAGCTGAGAAACCAGGGCTCAAGGTACAGCTTAAGGAGAAGTCTGCTCAGGGATAGAATACACAGAAACGAATCCTAGAACCTGGCCAAAGCCTCAGCAATGCCTTTAAGGTAGCAGTTTCCTTTCCTGGGGAGGATGGTTTCAGTGAACTCACCTTGTTTCCAGATGTTAACATCATGCCACACTTAACATGGGTAAGTAGTCCTACATCACAATTCCACACTCATGAAAGGACTAGGACCTGGGTAACTCGGGTCCTATGTCCTGTGTTTTCATTAAGAAGCATGTGGCCTTTAGCAAGAAGGAATAAATTGCTCTCCTGTGCTTTCCAAATGTCCAGAGGTTGGCTTTTACCTCTCCATAATGTTGATCAGAAACCTCCCGAAATGGCTTCCAAGTGAGTAGGAAACAACCAGCGGCTTAATCCTCAATCAAAGTCAAATTCATTCTAAATGAGCCAGAGGAACACTTGGGAGCAAACTTTAGAGCCCCTCCCTTCTCAAGATCAAACAAGGTAATGTGACTTTTAGTATTTTTGAATTCCGTGCCTTAATCATCCTGAAAATGGAGGCAGCTGATGTGAGTCATGTCTAATTAAAATTGTTCTGTGCCATTTAGTTTCTAATGACTGCTGGAGCGCTGCTTCCCACATAGTGGTTGGTCAATTTGCCTCAATCTATCATCAAGCTTTCTCAATTAGTAGTAGTAATTATAACTCCAAAGTCAATAGTAGTATCAAAGCAAGGTTAAGTAAACACCATAAAGTTATTTGAGATGAAAATAACTACAAACCTAGTGATATTACTCATAGACATGTAGGAGAATCAGGGTGTAACAAGAACCTTTGTTAAAGGGTAAAAAATGAAAAGTTTAGAAAAATGAAAATGCGTATGATTTAAGGTATGGGTGGAATGATTAGGTTTCATGGGTAGAATGATTAGGTTTCATGGAAAGCAGGCCCTCTGGCCTTTTAATGAAGCTCATAGGTTCAATAACAGCCCCAGTAGTTGGTGATAGAAAATATGTTTGGAAGATTCTAAGTTATGTCCCCCACTGTCTTTCTTGTGCCCTGCTATGGTGGCATGAATGTTGTTGTCATAGTAGAAGCTATGTTGCTGGGTTATACCTGGGTTAACCTTGGTGGACAGTTTTAACAGAGCTTCCAACTAAGACAGACTAAGCAGAAAAGTCTAACCGTCTATGAAAATTAGCCACTGGAAACCCTATGGATCACAACTGAACATGCTCCATCTTGCTTTCTTTGGACATACCATCAGGAAAGATCAGTCACTGGAAAAGGATTTCCAGGGGAGTGAAGAGGTTCAAGGAGGAAATGGGAGACCCTTAGTGAGATAGATGGGCACAATAGCCACAAAGATGGACTCCAACATGCCAGGGATGGTCAGGGTGATGCAGAAGCCAGCATCCACTCATAAAGCAGGAGTTGACTCAATGGCAATTAGCAAATGATGGCTAATGATCAAATCTCAATGCTGCTCTCACTGAACTCTCATTTAACCAAGCCCTGTAGAAGGACAGAAACAGAAGAAAATATGACCCTAGATTGTGAGCAAATACTTTAATCAATATGTTTGCTAAAGAGTTTATGTAAGGAGAGGAAATGAGATTGTTGACCTTTACCTGTGGGTGTTCCTTAACAAAATAAAACTTCAACCCACACCAGAGAAGGTAAAAAAAAAAAAAGTGTAATTGTTGGGCCACTCCTTATTTTATTCTATCCTGAATTGATAGGGAATTTCCGGCTCTAGTGCTATATACATCTTCAGTCTATTAAAGCGTTTTAAATTGCTTAAATAATGTCAGCATCCAGAAAAGAAATTGGGACTTGAATTCTTTCCCTCTCCCTCTAAATCTGTCTAAATAGATTGATATAATGTCTTTTGGTGATATTTGTATATTTTTTCATACAGACAACACATAGATATTATGATTATATTTATATATCTCCAAGATGTACATACATTCATATATGTACATATATTTCAACTGAGTAAGCAAATTCACCTTCGATTAGCATAGCATGATTATTTAAACCTACCAGTGTTCTATTTCTTTAGGTCCTTGAGAAATATCTTTAGCTAGTGAAACTAAACAACTATCTTTATGTGTTCAAACAGGGTTAGAACAGACTCTCATTGAAAGCCAAATAATATTCCCAAAGTAAACCTACATGTCTATTTTCTTTACATTACTTCTGAATTCCTTAAATATGTAAACGAATTCATGGATCTATGTCTTGCTTCCCAGGGAAGCAGAGGCCACACTTTGTGTTTCTGGTCCCTTCCCTACCCTCCAACTCAGAGGACTGCGTTCTGGAAATCAGGGTGATGATTTGTTGAGCAGACAATGACTGCTTGGTAAACCACAAGCATTACCTTCAGGAGTATGGAGAAGGGACCAACCCACTGCCTGTTTTGGTAAATGAAAGGGTTTTGTTTGGTTTTGTTTTAAACTTCTCATGCCATTCATTTACATATTGTCTGTGGCTAGGCAGAATGAAATCATTTTAATAGAATGTATGGACCACAAAGCCTAAAATATGTACTCTCTGACTTTTCATCGAAAAAAAGAAACCAGACTCCTGGTATAAGGAATACTGTAGAATAAGGAATAGTTTCTGCTATAAAAAAAAAAAGACGTTAAAGGAAAATCACATCAACAGCCGAAATCCGCCCACCCGCAGAGCCACTGTTTCTCCCTGACTGGTCCAAGGAGGGCCCGCATCTGTCACACGGTGGGATGCAGCGGGACTTCCAGAATGGATGCAGGCAGCAGCCACAAGAGTGCTAAGATTTGAGGCGTTCTCAGCAAGTTTCCTCTGTTACCAGCTTGCCCTTGTGGACACTTTTTAGCTGCAGAGGGTGCATCTGTGGCTGTACAGGCTGCCCTAAAGCTCAGGGTGCATCTGTGGCTGTACAGGCTGCCCTAAAGCTCAGTGTGCACACAGAGTAGAAGGCATGGTTTCAGTCCCCAGCATACACAGGGCCTTGGCTCCACAAGGGCCCCAGTCTTAAGGGCATCATAACCATAGGGAGGACAGCTTCTGGGGCAAGGCTGAGGAAAACCATGTGTCCTCTCACTGCCAGGCTCTGAAGCTCTGCAGACTCCAGGGAGCAAGGCAGGAGAACTTGAGAACTCTCTCTTGCCTCTTGGGGACATCACTGTGGACAAAGACTGCCTGCAGTTATGGAGACCTGAGTTGTTCCAGAGAACTTGGGACAAGTAGTCTCCTTTTATACTGCCAGAGATCATGCGCGCGAGCGCGCGCACACACACACACACACACACACACACCAGTATAGACTGAATCAGGAACGTGCGCAAGAAAAGTATATTTTAAAGTCTGACTCACTGTCCAGGAGTCACGTCAGGACACAAGACATTTTCCACATCAGAAAGAACTTGAACAGAATTGGAAGGAGAGGTGAACAGTTGGACAGACCTTTTCCGGGAAATAAGAAGCTATGGCTGAGGAGAAAATGCCCTTACCTAAGAATGGTGGTGGTGGCAAACATAATGCATTTCTAAATGACTGCCTATGAGAAATCTTTTCTGTGAATAAGTGCTTTTCTGTACATAGGGGCAACCTATAAAAGGGGGTTCTTTGGGAGGTGGGAGGAGGTATTCTTTTGATGTCACAGAGTGCCTGGCTGCTTATGTCAGCCCACAGCCTCCAATCTCCGTTGAACCCCTGATGACCTAAGGCAGGGGACCTTTATTAGTCTGCATTTATTTTAAAAACAGAGCTATCTTTATAGTTTTTCCCAGTGCAAAAAAAAAAAAAAGCAGAGGAGTTAGGTTTTCCACTGCCTAATCGTGCTGGTGTTGTGTGTGGGAGGAACTCATGATGTTCAGTCCCCAGTGTCACCTAAGGTAGCCTCACACTGGACAGATGTGGTACCTTTAATTGCTCAAGTTACTCTTCTACCATTAATATTTGCAACTCCCACCAAATGACTAGGTGAGGACCTGCAAATTGGGTGTGTAGAGCTCTAAGGTACGGACGGATTGGTTCATGTTACCATTTCATTGGATTTGAAATTAGCCATCTCAGAAGCAAGGACAGGGAGTTCACTACCATCAACAAAGAGCCAGGAGGTAAGTGTATCCTTTGGCCCCCAGAATTCCTGTGTGCTAAACTGCCTTGATCCAGGAGACAGAAACTCATGATACCAGAGAGTGGGGAATGGGAGGTAGCTGTGACAGCAGTATCAAGACTCCTAGGAAACAAGGGTTTTCTAGCCCCCGTTTGAGTGGGTAAAGTGTGTACCTTCCGGCAGGAGGCTTGCTTGTGCACAGGATGCTTCCAGGCACTGAATTGGGAAAGCTTACCTTGCCAACCCATAAAACTAAAGCTGAGTGCCTTTGGGCTGAAGCTTCTGACTTACCAGAGTACCCTCTGGATATTTATCAGCAGTGTAGAAAGAGATGAGTAACAGTGCCAAGGGACCCCAGGGTTGGACCAGAGAGACATGTGCCAGCAAGCATGACTGAGAAGAGGCTGTCCTTACCAAGGAACTATCCTGAATTGGAATCTGCTGACTTCCCCCAATAAAGCCTGCAAAAGTGAGCATTGTCTGTGAGTTCCGGGTGGCCATTACAATGCACTATAGAGCCCAGTTAAAAAGCAGCAAGTACTACAGGACGGGTGGTTGGTGCCAGAGTTAGGAAAGAGGATGGAAGATGGAAGCATGTCTGAACGTCACCTCATAGGAATAACTCTTGTGCTGATGTTCAGTTTGATTCTCCTTCCCCATTGGGAAGTCAGAGGAGGGCAGATGCTGCCCCCTTAACAGGTGACCCAAGGTTATCACTGTGGAGTCTCAATGAAAAGAGGGTGGTTCTGCTACCATATATGCTAATGTATAAGATATAAGAGGGTGGCAATTCCACCCTCAGAGAAAGAGCCATTCATGAGAAGGACTCTATTTCTCCATGAGTCAACTCTGGAAGCAGAAACTTCCCACTTCCAGCTAGCTTCCAAAAAGTTGGACCTACCCCTTTGCAGGGGTGTGGATTTTAAACTGGTTTCCCTGGAGGAGTGAGGTGTTGCCTGGGTCGTTCACATAAATACGTCTACTATCAGCCCTAGGGGGTGTGTTTAACTGCATGCGTAGAGATGAGCTAGAACTTTATTGCATATTGTCCTATTTGTAACTGTAGAAAGCTTCCCCAAAGCTCCAGGATTTTATCAAGTGAATTAGCTAGACCAAGGGTCAGCAAATTAGTCTTCAGGCCAAATCTAGCCAGCTAGATTTGTTTTATAAATAAAGTTTTATTGGACACAACCAAACTCACTTGTTGAAATATTGGCTACGGCTGATTCCCTCTGCAATGACAAGCTTGTGTACTTGACAGGCATGATATGACACATGGGGTCAAAAACATTTACTAGCTGACCCTTTATATAAAGAGTCTGTAGATCCTTAAGCTAGATTAATGGTGAGAGTCATTCAAGTTCATTCGTCCCCTCAGAGAGGATGCTTTATATATCCTGCACAATGTAGAAGGATGAGTTCACACATCACAGGCATTCCAAGCAGAACATTCTGGGAAAGAAAAAGTAATTGATGAAGGCAATATACTATGTGAAGAAGCATCTAATATTTTTCTGTTTTGCTTTTGCAACTGCTATTGTCAATAAGTTTTTACATGTATGTGCGACATCAATTGAAATGACCCTCTAGTTAATTAAGCAACCCAGGAATGTTCTCCATTCTTCTTTGGGGTTTTGCCTTTTGTGTGAGTCTGGGTAAACTAGAGAAACAAGTCCACAGAAACGCATATGCATAGAGAGAGTTTTATATAAAGGGCAAGTGTACATTAAGAAAGCATACCAACCCAGTGTTGCCCAAGCCCCTAAGTCCAACATTACCCCATATGTCCGACACCAATCCACAAAGTCCTCCTACATCTCACAAAACACTAGCAATGATGCCAACTGCAGGAGGAAAGCTGAATCAATGAATGAGTAAGCATCTCAGGGCTGGCAGGGGTCTCCACATGGCTGCTCCAGCACCCAGGGCTGCATCAGGGTAGGTCCATGTAGCTTCTCCTCAGGAATGTCTCACAAAATGTGAACCTTGCCAGCTGAAACAGGGAACTGCCTGAGGCAGCTGCACCCTGGTCTGACCAATAGAGAGCAAGAGATCTGAGAACCAGAAAGGCAAGCTTCACAGAGCCATTTATCTTGCCGCCCTTCAATTAATCCCACATGTGTTTAACAGCCAAGTTGGCACAATAAACCTTAACTATATCTCACCTTTGTTGTAGCTCATTCTGATACCTACCTTGAAGTTTTTTCCCCCACCATACCATGATCTCACCTTAATAGCTTCTTCTGGTTCCCCTGGTTTGGCAATCACCAATAACAGACTTCACCAAAGTTTGAGGGAAAGGATATAGGTATTTTGGGCACAACACATTTGACTCTGGGTGAGGAGACTTGGGTAGAGGTTCAACCTCTCTTATCAACTTAGAAATGTGATGCTGGTTCAGTCATTTGAAAAAGTAAGGAACATGTGATATTTCCAAACGGATTTGTCCATGCTTCTTAAGAAATAAGACATTAGATCTAGTACATTTAGATCTCTCTTATTCATTAAAAAGTACATTTCTATATTATTGTTCTATTTCTATAGTAATTATAACTAATAGCACACCTGCATTCAAAATCAAAGTTGTACACCCTTTAGCAGTGAATTTTGTGTTTAGTGTACTCTTATTGAGTACCCACTGCATTAGAATAGGTTGGTCTGAGCGCCATTAGAAATAAATCTCCATTTTTTCACAACTCGACTCCATTGAGGTTACTATTCCCTTCTGCATGGGATCCCACATGCAGCCCTATGGGAGCCTGGGTTCCCTATTTTCAAGCTGGCTCCTAAAGCCCTGCCGGAGAAGGGAGAACGGAACACCACACACTAGAAAGGGGCAGAGAACTCTTGCTTCTGCTAACAGTCCGGTTTCAGGTCACAAGGCCCCAGCCAAGGAATAAGAGGGCTGGGGAGTGTAGTGCAGCTGTGTGCCAGGAATAGTAGGACAACAGGTACCGATGAGCTCTGAGTGTGGTTTGCCACAGCCTGTGGCAAAAGTATAGTAGATGTCAAGGGTGACAGAAATGAACCAGACAGGGGTCATGTGAAGATTCTGGGAATGGAATTGGGTTCTGCTTGGGCCATAATTTGTTTCTTGTAAACTTTCTACAAGTTGTTTCAAAATGTGTTGTTGGGAAGGTACCAACACTGTAATTCATTATCAATGAATTAGCAATTCTCTTATATTTCTTTAGATCTTCCTGGTGTTTCGTCTTACACGATTCACTCTTGTAGACTTTGTTCTATGAGGTTGAGACTGGACTCTTCAAACGATTTGTACCTTATTTGACCTTGGTCTCCTTTGTAGGTTCTGACCACAAATTCTATTCCGGAAGAGGAAAAAGAGAATGTCGCCTTTGGTGCCAGTTTGCTCCTTGGGGTAGCATACTTTAAAGTCCTGGCAGTGGAGGCAGCATCCTCCAGCTTTATTTTCTCCTGCATCCCGAGTCATCATTACTGAAGCCGCGCAAATGGGCTGGGCCTCTGGCTAGATCTCCCTTCAGAGCTTTCGGCACAGGCAACTCCAGCCTCTCTTCCCCGGGGCTGGAGCTACAGGGGCAGCAGTGCTTCCTGCACTTATTATCCTCTAGGTGTTCTCGGACACCTAGCTACCAAACTGCCGACATGCCAGGGGCTTAGGTGGAGAGCAGATGTTTTGAGAATGATGAGGGCAATGAATGTACAGATGTGCTTTACACAATTGATGCATGGATGGATGGTGATAAGAGTTGTATGAGCCCCTAATAAAACGATTAAAAAATAAATCTTCCATGCAACTACAAAGTATGATGTCATTGTTTATTGGGTTTTACCTGATACCGCCAGTTTGCAACTGAAAGTGTACAGTAGATGACTGATTTTGTATTTCATTCTTTCGTATTTTGCATATTCATCAGCTTGCTCATCATCTTGCAATGTGCTGTTCAGTTCTGAAAACTTTCTTTGTGAGCAACATGATTTTGCTTTTATTTCAGCAGATGAGACTGATTTACTAGAGTAGAAAATATCAACACCTGGTGAGGATGAATTAATCGAAACTGTTTGCCGTCATAAAAATAAGTCAATTACTCGTATAAGTAAATGTCTCCTGCATAGTTTACAAACATCGGATAAAAATAGGCATATTTCCCTTTTTGTATTTAGTTTGAAATCTAAAATCACTTTAAATGCAAGTAATCTGCTCATGGCTTTTTCAAACTGCTAAGATCTCAATACCACCGCACAGTGGTTTTTCTAAGACTTAAACAGACCACGATGAATGAATTTGTATGCTAATTTCAGACGCGGCAGATAGCATCGGTGTTTGAGGGAGCTAGCTATCCCTCCTTTGCCTGCCCAAATATGCACTGCAGGCGACCCCGCTTGAGTGCTCTCTAGAGCAGGGCTGCTGCCTGGAGATTCTGGGCCCTTCTACCTGTCAGCTTGTTCCTTCCGAGTCTGATGTTCCTCTGTCTTCCTGTGATCGTGCCGCACCCACGCCTACTTCAACCCACCCTCTCGGCACAATCTGCTCATGTGTGTCAGTGCCCACAGACCTTGAGTTACCTGCAAGCGCAATCATCTGATAGCGTGTCTGGGACCCAGTGTGCTTGGCAAGGGTGCGCGGGTACAAGAGTAAATGCTGACCTGTAGCCAGGTCCTCTGCACACCGAGAAAAGAGCAAGCGGACAACCTATCCACCAGGGCAGTCTTCAGTCTTCTGACCCCGATCAGGACATTGGGGAGAACCAGACAGGAGGCACATACACCACGGGCCTCTTTCTTGCTCTTCTGTTGGAACTCCAGCTTGGCAAAATGGAGGTGGGAGGAGTTTCCACCGTAAAATCACACTACATTCAGCCTTTTCCTTTACTGAATCCAGAAAAATTCCGAGAGCCTATTTCCCCAGCCGGAGAATGCCATACCCTGGTCCTAGGAATGCCCTGGGAGTCAGCCGTTACTACCTAGAAAATGCCGGATGGAGGTTTTCCCTTCCCTGCTGCTTGAAAGACTGGTTATGGAAACCTTAGACCTGCTTGGAATATTTCAGAGACCAAGACATTCGCCTTTGTCCTGAGTCCCTCAAGCAACTGACTTTATTGCCCAATGTTTCCTATGAATAATACAGGTTATTTTGTAACGGATGCTTTGAGGGTTACACAAACTGCTTTAAAGGTAGACTTTTGACTGGTATGACTGATATTTTTACTAATGTTAGAATTTAATTGAAAATACTTAGTTTATTGGCACTAGTTAATCCAAGTTATTTTTTCCCAGTTCCAAAACATGCCAAAAGCTGTAATTTGATCATTTTTATATGAACCGAAATAGATTTTTACTTCAGAATTGGAGCAGGAATGAGGATTTTATTTCCTTTCAAAATTGCCCTGACAGTTTAACTAGCAAAGTTAACAGAAATGAGAAGGAATGAATTGAATAATAATTTTTAATGTTATGAACCTACAGTGATATCTTCCTGTGACCTGTCTGGGCAGCTGTGGGATGTGATTTGTAACCCCTGCAAAGATAGGCTCTAGGATTTCTCCTCGCCCTCCACAAGTGCCCTGCTCTCGAGACTGGACAGGAGTAGAACCTGTGAACTGCAGCACAGTCCATGCTTGGTATCGAGGAAGTGGTAGATCCCCTGCACTGTCTCTCTGTAGAGACTAGCGAGGCATGGGCATGGCCCTTGGCCCCTCCAGTTGCCCCTGTTAACAGCAGCCCGGAAGCTGCTCAGCCTGTACAGACAACTAGCAGGCCTGACTTGGGCTATCATGACTAGCCAGCTTCTTCCCAGCCTGACTCCTGACTGCACAGTGGGCAGTTCGTGGACTAGGACACTAGACAATGAAAGGATAACAAGAGAATTCCTGCCCTCAGAGAGCTGATCTGTCACTAGAAATATGGTACATAAATACATGATAATTTGAATTATGATAAGAGTTAAAGATCAACCCAATGTTGTGGAGTACCAGCCCCCACAGTTGAATGGGTTCCAGGGTGGTTATGTAACTGAGGGGTAAAATTAAAGGGACACCAGACAAGATAAAGCAAGCAAGCACTCACATTGAGTCTATGAGCCAGGTCCATGCAGAGAGAGCGAGTAATGTAATTGCATGAATTTATATAATCCAGGGCATGCAGGCCATGGTAAGCACATATATAACAGGAAGGGGTCGTACAGTAGACATAAGCATAACAGGAGGAGGTCGAGCTAGGGGTGTACATGCAACAGGAAGGGGTTGGACTGAGGTACACGTGTGACGGGAAGGAATACACCTAACAAGATAGGCCGGCTCTAGAGTCAAGGTGGCAGCCTAACATTGGTCATCCCTGAGTTGGTTTGACTTTAGGAGTCTTTGAACTCTCCATTATCCTTATCAGAAGGGAGCAGGCTCTACTTAGGGCGGGACAGACTGTAAGGTCTGATTGCCTTAGCCGGCGGACACCCTTCAAGCAGTTGACCTCCAAGTGTATAGTCAGTGACCATGTGTTTGCCAGCAGCACCTTAGATTTGGCATTATTATGGGGACATCATGGAGAATAATATTTACAATGTATGAATAATCATTATTCATACTAGATACTTGTTCATAAGTTGGCGCTGAAGATTAAGGAGCATTGAGTGCGACGCATCTCCAACCCACGAACGTGAAGGTGTCCTCCATGGGAGCCCCAGCCTCCCAGACTCCTTAACTTATGAATGTTGAGAGTTTGTCCTCCTACCCTCTCTTCCCACACAAAGTTATACGCCAAAAGATGTCTCCAGGCATCAGTACATCAGTGGCATGAATATAGACAATATGGTTGGATAGCAGGCAGCAGGCAGTGGCAAGGAAGCTGGGAAGCCATTGAAATACACCATTCCTGTATCTGTGCTTTTACTCTCTCACTCTGTTATGCTCACTCTGATGACCACGACAACCTCCATCAACATTATCACAGTCACCAGCACCATCAGAGTGAGGTCCTTTTGTTTTACAAAGAGAACATTTTACTCTAGTACACATAGAGGCAATGCTGGAGACTTTTATTAGAGACTCTCAGGAAGAAAGAGGTCATGTGATCAGTATTGTCAACTTATTGGCTGTCCTGCTCACCTACGCATGCCTATTTGTTTGCTTTTAAAGCATTCCTGTGTGCTTCAATGTACACATACTCTGTTCCCATTAGATGTTGTTCGGTGCAAGGAGTTCTAGGGAATGTAGTCCCCGGTGCGAGATGCAGTCCACCAGAGGGCGCTGGTTCTCCGGAAACGTCTGTGTGTGATGACCTCTCCCACGGAGTGGAGTCATCGCGGACTCAGCAAGCTGTCTGTGGGTTTCTGAGCCTTAGTCCAGTCTCTCTCCCGCAGAGCCGCAGGTGGTTTCAAACTGCCGATCCTGAGGTTGGAAGCCCAATGCGTCAACACCACACCACCAGGGCTTGCCTTCTTGGAGAGAAAGTCTGATTCCAAGGCTTCTCTGGTCTCTCTTCCCATGAGGAAACCATTCTTGCCTCTTCCTGGCTCCAGTTTCTACGTTTGGTCCCATTAACCACCATTATCACCACCTCCACCGCCACTATTACTTCCACCCACCAACACTATCATCATCCCCACTACTACTTCCACCTTCAACCACGACCGCCAACACCACCTCCAACACAACTACCACCTCTACCATTATCAATCACTTCCACCTCATTCAGCCACCTTTCCCACCTGTAGTCCCAGGCTCTGTAGGAATTGGTTTAATTTTGTTTTGTTTTATTATAATTAATTACTAATTTTAATTGAGAGTTAATGCAGGTATCATATCATTCTATAGTTCAAACAGATCAAGCAGCATTGTACAATTGTTACCACAGTTTCCAAACAATCTTTTTATCTCTGGACTCCTTGACATCATCTCCATTTTACACCCCCCTCCCACACACACAACACCACCACTGTCCCCTCTGCCCCCCCAAAGGCCCCCAAAACCCTTATTCTACTTGCTATCGCAATACATTGTTTATGAAACCAATCTGGATTTCTTGTACCGAAAAACAGAAAACTATGTAACACATGACAGAACACATCTGAGATAAACCTTAATATGCCAAACAAGAAAACAAAAATGCAGAAAGTGTTGAAAACCAGATCAGGTCCAGCGCTTTCCTGAGGGGTTGAGGTGGGCGTGGTGGGTCAATTGACTACGTTTAAACCACTGAGGTCAGTGTGATCCCTTTGACCGTTTGTCGTCATTTCTCTGATGCTCAGTAACCACTTTCATCCCATCCCTCTGTTATGGACAGAAGGAGATCACTGGAGGCTTATCTCCTATGGAATTCCCACAAACGTATCTTGGGATCCCACTGTCATCCATAGCTTTCTGCAAACTGGAGTCTCATTATTTAGGGTCTGATACTACTCCCTCCTTTGACTTCGGATTATATGATTTACAATCCTTAGGTGACTGATGATGGTGTGCTTCTTTCATGTGGACTTAGTTGACATCCCACTTTTGCTGCTTGTTTGGAGACAAACCTTTAAGACCCCAGATACTATTTTATCTAATTATCTGGCACCACCTAATTTCTCTACCACATTTTGCTATAACACCCATATCTTCTGTGTTCTCTTGCTGAGGGTGAGTGGTCAGCAAGGCCATGATGTAAGAACTAATTGTTCATAAGTTGGAGCTAAAATTTAGTGTGAACCCCAAACTCATTCCTGGATCTATGGGTTTTGATTTTGTTTTGTTTACTTTGGCTCCTGTGGTAGTAACATAATCTACTGTCAGTTTGAGGATTAAGAGTATAGGGTGGAATCTCGCCCGTCAATCATAATATAGCCAATGAGGCATATTCCTCCTTGGAGGCAGGAGGCAGATTCTCTCTCTCTCTCTCTCTGTTGGCTCACTCTCTTTGAGACATTTCTGAGGAGAAGCCACACGAAGCTACCCTGAGGCACTCAGAGTTTCAGAGCTGAAGGAACCCCTGGAGACCCCTGTCAGTGGTGGTGAGATGCTTATACCACCACTGGATCCAAGAAACTTCCCACCCACTGGCTTGTGATCTTCCTGCATCTGGCATCATTGAATGCTTTTTTGTGAGTCTGAAGAGACCTTTATAAATTGGTATTGGAAATATGGGCTAATATCAGACTTATGGATTTGATCTGGACTAGGCTGAGCTGATTTTTCAATATTCAATTTCTCTTGTTTATAAAGCTCTTTCTTATACACATATGAGTATTTATGAACTTGTCTCTCTAGTCAACCCAGACTAACATGCCTCCCTGTTAATTTATAGTAGAAAGTTTTATTGATCATTACCCTGGGGCATAAATACCTTACATTAATATTGTCTTTGATTAGTCCCTGGTTCTAATATTTAAATTTAATTTTAAATTTAATTTTAAATTTAAAGCCCTGTTGAGAGAGGGATATTTGTCTAATGTAGGCTAACTCCATATCACAATACTTGAATTATTCACTTGTACAGAAATTATTCACTTTCAAATTAGATGCTATTTATACCAACAATGGGGTTTAATTGTCAGGGAAAATTTACAATAATAATCATTGAGAGTGTCAGTCACAAGTTTGCTGAGATAATACATATCTTAATACAGCATATAGGGAATTGATGTAGCAAGATCATTTTAGCCCACTGTTTTAGTTCAGGTTGACTAGAGAAACAAATACATTGACACTCACATATGTCAGAGAAAGCTTTATATCAAGAAGCAATTATGCATTAATTAAAAATCCCATCCCAGTCCATATCAAGTACATAAGTCTGATATGAGCCCATATGTCTGAAATTAGCCCATGAATTTCTCTTCAGACTCATGCAGCACATGCAATGAAGCAAAATGCAGGAAAATCACAGGACTGTGGGTGCCGTGTCTTGTGGATCCTGTGACAGTGGAAGTATCTCAGCACTGGCAGAGATCTCCATGTGGCTCCTCCAGCACTGAGTGTGGCTTCCAAATGAGAGAGAGAGAGAGAGAGAGAGAGAGAGAGAGAGAGAGAGAGAGAGAGAGAGAGAGAGAGAGAGAGAAAGTTCCCAGAATCCTCATGAGGAGGCCATGCCTACCAGGAGCCATTATCAGACTGTGACCTGATTGACAGGCTAGACTCCACTCCTTCACTTTTCATTCCCTAAAGTTGACATGAGAATATTGAACTTCCACATCCATCTACTACCTAGAGTTCAACAATCTTGGTATAGCTGTCTTCCACTCAGTCACCACGTATTTTCTGACTGAATTTCTCCGGTTACAGGTGTGTCTGAGGTAGAGTCCAGTTCACCCAGTGGAGTTTCTGCATCAGATCTCACTGATACAGCCTCTGTGCACCTTGAAGACCCAGGATTCGGTATCCCAGCATTCAGTGTCCCAGCATTCCATGACACCTGGTCTGAGTCCACAGGAAGTGTCCAGAAGCCTGGGTCCATGTGGCCCCTTGGATTCATACCACTAGGGACACTCCCTGCCTAGGGTTCCCCAAAGCATCTCCAGTCATTCTTCCCCCCACCTTATGGTCGTTCTTCCTTCTTTTCCTACTAACAGACTCATCCCCCAGATGAGTTTGCTCTTGTTCCCATCTCTTGACTTGTTTTTCCCACCACTGCCCCCCATTCCTCTGATTGAGCTGCCTACTTGGACAAGGTTCAGTTTTGTTAGGGACCCTACAAATTCGAGAGGTTTCCTGGCTTCCTACTCTTGCTACCATGTGCTGACATAGCTGAAATGATCGTGTGTCAAGAATAGACTGGAATATATGACGTATCATTGCCTTGGCTCACAATTTTGCTCATTTGCAAACTCATCACATGTGGACCCTGCACTTCAGCAGTGGTGTAAAATAAATATCATGTTTTCTCTTGTCTTACTTATGGAGATATAGCAGATACTAATTATTGATAAAACAATCTGTGAAGGTCTTGGTGTGTCTTACGTATGGGAGGAAAAAAGCACTATATAAGCAAAGCCCTATTCTTCTTTCTGATCCTGAAGTTTTATGACGTTTCAATACACTTGCCACAACATACAATAGCTTCTTTGATCAAAATATCTTCTGACTCTAAAAATGAAATGAGTAAAAAATGTTGAATTTACCCAACCAAAGACATGTCCCAATTTCCCAGGAAAGTGCCTCCCGCCTGTTTGTGGAAGTGGGGCTGAGAAGCAGCTGCGTGGGGTGATCCTCATGGCTGAGAGCTCTTCTCTCTATATTTAAAGGGACTGTCTTTCTTTATATCTTGGTAGATTTTCTCTGAGAAGAACCATGGTACCTTCAGCTTTGTGGTTTGGAAGCTAAGACCACAGACTGTAGTTGGTGTTTAGATAGCCTTGCAGGTTGATCAGTGCCATAGGCCTGGGACCAATCACAGTCCCTGGTGGGACATACCGAACCCACTTCCACTGCCATGGCTTGATGTAGATTCATAGCCACCTTAGAGGAGACTCCACAAGGTTTCTGAGATGATACTTTTTCACAGACATAGACAGCCCCATTTTCCTCCTGCAGAGGGACTGGCGAGTTTGAACTGCCAAACTTTGGAGTAATAGTCCAATGGTTAACCCACTATACCACTAGGGCTCCTTTGGTGGGATAGAAAAAATTTATTGTTCTCTTTCCACTCTTCATATCGACACTCTTAGAGTAAGAAGTCTATTAGCACCAATTCTTTCTGGAAGGTCACATCTTTGCATTTTCTGTAGAATTGTTTAGAGGTATTTCTATTGAATCGCCTGGGGAAGTGCTTGGAAGTGTAACAGTACACAGTTTATTCTACTCGAAAGTGGGTCCTGGCAGAGAATATGCTGGTGTAACTGGGGCTCTACTTTTTTCTTCTCTAACACACTGTTTTCACCTTCCCTCTCTTCTTTCTGGTCACCCACATTTGTTCTTGTCAGGCTCGTGGCTGGTGTGTGTGCTGCTCTCTGCCACATGATCCAGAGACGTTCGTCGAACCTCTCAGATGGTCTACTGTTCCACAGCCCAGCCCAGCCCTTCCCCCCACACACACTCACACTCTGTGCATGGGCACCCCATTTCCAGGTAAATGGGGCCAGTGAGGGAACTGGCAGACTGAGGACAAACACAAGAAGAAGGGTATTTCTCCCAGTCTCTCTCCAGAAGTGGCATCTTTGGAAGTGGCAATGTCTACCCCTTGGCTTCAACTTCCCGCCTTCATGGTCCAAGGTGTGCTAGGCAGCCTCTCTTGGAGTTTAGCTCTTGCCAGTGCCCTCAGCATCTGTATTCTTGTTTTCCCACAAGCCCCATGGTTGTCAACAGCCTCTGGCTTTGCTAAACTCTTGAGAGATCATTGTCCCCACATTGGCTCCCAGGATTTCCATCACCTGCAGCCAATCTCCACCTTTACCATGCCCTTTAGAAAGGCTGGGATCTTATCAGTTTTCTCAGAGGCGGCTTCTCTTGGGTTTAGCGGTCCAAGGCACAGCTGAGGTGCATAATTGGCCAAGCGTCAACTTCCTGCAGGTACTTAAGTAGCCTTCATGGCTGGTATGGGCCCACAGGTGTCCAGTGCACTTCAACTTCTGCTAGGGCAGCGAGAATATCAGTTGTTGTGCTCAAGAGAGAAGTGTGCATAAATTAATGAATTTATAGTATTACCTATGACATGACCGTGTGCTAGATACAAAAACACACATGGAAATGTAGAACCAAGGGTAGGGACATTTTTAAAAATCAAACAATCCAAACAAAACAAAACCTTAGATCATAAAAATTAAGGGAAGACTGAGAAGCCATTTCAGATGGAAAAATTAGATATGTGAAACTAAATGTAACCTGTGACCCTGAGTGAACCCTGGGCCCGTACTGGGCATTCCTGCTGCAGCCAGGGAAATTCGAAAGGGGCAGATTGATGGCAGTCGTGGACCCTGATTTTGCTAGCTACCGTTTGCTGTGTGGGAGGCTGTCCCGGGTTGTGGGAAACACACAGTGAGTAATAAGGAGTAGGGGCAGCACGTCTGTGACTTGTTCCCATGCCGCTGGGGAAGAAGCTGTCCACGGGAAGTGTGACAAGAGAGCAGCCCAGAGGGCGCCCGGTGCCGACGACATGGGCTCTTTGTACTCCTTTTGAAACCTTTCTGCAAACTTGAAATTCCTTCCAAATAGAACGCTTAAAACTGGCTAGAAACGTTGCAAAATGCTCACCCTCCGTTGTTTCTGTTCTTATCTTGCCAGGGCAAGGGGGCTTGTGAAGAGGAATTTTGAGCAGCACTGAGCTATAAACAAGTGGGTTGAGTGTGCACATCTTTAACACATTGGCTGGCATCTAGCAGAGGTTGCAGTGTTCTTTAATACGCTTTATAGCACACGGTGAAAACAAGTTTTTTTCTCTCATTTAAATACTGCACCTGGAGAAATTCCCCATTAGCCTTCTCCATCACGACACATAGGCACTGCAGACCCGTCCACTTGAGGAGCCCCTCTATCTGGGGCTGACCGTGTATCCATCATAGTGCCCACACACCAGTGGGAGGTGCTTTCTATCAGGGGCCCTGACTCCGGGCCCTGCTGCAGCACGCTGACCTTCCAGGAAGGCCGCAAGAGTCCAGAAGGCGGCTGCTCGGAAGAGGCATTGGGCCGAATGAATAACTAATTGCTTAACTTGGCTGGGCATTCCTTTTGTTTTATTACTGGCCCCGACTGAGAACATTTTATGTGTTAAGTGTGTGATCCTTATTACATTCTTCAGAAGACAAGTTGCATTTTGCGGGGACACCTGTCCATAGGCATGTCTGTCAATGCTTTTCCGCAGGTCCCTAAGCAGCCTGGAGCACCTAGCTGGCTGCAGAGCCTTGCAGAGGACAGCTGTTTGGCCGACAGACTTGGAACGAGCGCACGACATGTGCTGGGTTGTAAACAGGAATGAATTTTCCTTAGCCTTCATGAGTAAAATATTTATTTTTGGAATATTAACAAAATCAAAAGAATTATGGGGTTCTTTTAATTTTAAGTCAAAACACAACGACATGCAGCTTTTAAGAAACTTTATTTTATGGGGCAATCTTAAACTGAAGCAGAAGCAAATTCAGAAATCCTGGGGATTTCTTGCACAGTGGATATGCGCTGGCACAACTTGTTTCTTTTTCTTTAATGTTCTCTATAAAAGAAGCAGTGAAATCCCTCTTTCCAGAAACTGTCCATCAGTTATTGATGGTCACATTAAAATGCCCTACTATGCTGTGCATGGAAAGCTCTTGGTGTATGGCAGGCACTCCAGGGTGTGTGCGCCTATACGCATGTGTGCGCACGCATGTGTGTTTGTAGACTTCGTAGCTTGCTCCTTACTCCCGCCTTCCCTCTCTCTGCTTTCGCCTGCCATAGGCACAGGAAAGTGCACGCACATACAGATACACAAACACAGGTGGAGGATGTAGGGCATCACGTGTTAAGGGGGCTGGGAAGAGCGACCTGGAAAAGGATATTTTTTGCTCTGTGTGTGCTAGTGGGGAGGAGAAGGGCAATATTGAGGAATTAAGCTTCCTTTGCAAAAATATACAAATAGACATTTCTGGATGTGGGTTGCAACTACAGAAAGGAACAACAACAACAAGAGGCGAACAAGAATATTGCTCACACATTTTAGAAACATCTTTCTTCGCTTTGCTGTGATTGTGCTGTGTGAGAAGTTGGTGGAAGGATGACTCTTCTGTGAAACATCCAAGGCCAGTCAACAGAATCTGCAGGGTCCTGGGCAAATGGAAAATGTGAGGTCTCTTATTCTGACAGTAGGAAGCATGTCAAGATGGGGAAAGCGGAGTCCTGAACCAAGTGCAGCCCTCCTGCACATGTGTCTCTTGGACAGCAGAAACTCTGTGGCCATGACTCTGACCGGAAACCCTCTAAGGGTTGGATTCATTTTTATTTTTATTTGTTTGGTTATTATTGGAATATTCAATGGCCTATTCTTACTCATTCCATTTTCCATTAAACCCCAACTTATCTACAATAAAAGGGATCACAAAGGTCAAATGCTCATTGGAGAACTATTATTCCTTCTAGTTTTTCCTCTTTGGGGTGTGTGTTTTTGAAGGCACTGCCCACTCAGTGGTAGAAATCCCACCTTCTATGTAGGAGCCATGAGTTCTATTCCCAACCACTCCACATCATGGGCAGCCACACTCATTTTCCATGCAAACTTTGTTGTGATACTAACCACGTTTCAGCAGAATGTCCAGACAAAACCAGATTATAAGAAAGCCTAGCAATCTATTTCTGAAAATCATCCATTGAGATATGATCACAGGGTCCTACCAGCAATCGATCTTGGGAATGGTGCAGCAGCGCTGAGCCGTATTTCATCCCAGTGTGCAAGAGGTCACTCTAGACGGGGGGTGGAAGGCTAACAACAATGGATGTAGCTTACTATCCTCTGTTCTCAGGAGAAAATTAATGGGTACACCACTTGCTTGTTAGTTTACTCTTTCTTACCTACTTTGGACATGTTTTCAGGAAAGGCCAGGCTGTGTTGCTTTCAGTTGAGCACAGGGTTGTTATGGGTCGGGACCGACAAGATGGCTCTTAACAACAACAATCAGGTTGCACATAGTGAGTACTATAGCTTCAGTAAATCAGAATAACTCTTTGACAAAAATAAACTACCGTAACCTTTTAATTATACTTGCTTACCTTTTACGCAATAGTTTAATCTGAGAAATGCTATTAATTTCTGAAGTCACTAAAGCCCTCATTGTCCAGAGTCATTTAAACATATTAAAGAAAATATTCAGAAAGCAAATTCCTTTCCTCTCTGGCAACAACAGCAAAAACCACGTCTATTTGTATCAGGAAGAAAAAAAGAGGAACCTCAGTGCTCAGAATTATTCACAAGGGTTGGCAATTCAAAGTTCCATGAAGGAGACCGGGGTAAACAAAGATCTAACACGAACCCCCACTGCTGTGATGAATTTCTGGACAGACCCGTGCCCGTCACAATGACATCAATTCCTTGTGGCCTTTCCTCGGGGTAGACAAAATAAGCGGCAGGTCTCTGCCACTTGCCCAAGCCAATGTGTGAGTCACCGGTTCCTGCAACCCAGTGGCTTCCTGAGACATCACACGACAGGACAGCCTTTGAAAAGTATCTTTCAAATAGATTGCCCTCACTTCAGAGTGAACGGTGGGCATTGGCCTTGAGAAGACGGAAACAGATGATGGAAGCACTCCTGTGGGAAGGTCCTCATTAGTCTGAGCCTTGGCATCTGGTTCTCCCTTTCCCCACGATCCAGGGGAGGGGCAGTAAAGGAAGATTACGTAACCTGAGAATCCATGGGCTACCCCACAACATAATTTGAGCACCATCTCATTTTATCAACCTGTGCAAGTTTTCCTCCAGCACTACCAATTCTTGAATTGTCTGCAAATGAGGATGAGGTTATTTTTTCCTTCTACCTAAAATACCTCTTAAATATGCCAGAAAAAAAATAGCCACCTTGCATTAATTGGTATTTGGAACCCAAACAATTTTTTTCTCTGAGCCATCCTGATTTATTTGGCATGATTATGTACAATAAAAATCACTTTCTATAATAGCAATGAGCTCTGGCATAGGAACTCAGGTAAGGGCTCAGGTGAGGATGCTGCAGGATCGTGAGGGGTTACGTTCTGTTGTATATTGGGTCACTATGGGTCAGAACCAACTCAATGGGATCTAACAGCAACAAGAATAATAGCAAGGCTGTTTCAGGTACATCTCCCACGTCTGAGAGATAAGCAGGGCAAATGATTATCATCCCCCCCCAACACTTTCCCCAACTCTCTCTCTCTCTCTCTCACACACACACACACACACACACACACATTTATGAGCTCTGTCGACTCAGATAAATCATTCACTCTCTCCAGACCTTGGTAAATGGAATCAAAATGAGAAAATGTTAAGTATTGTGAATGAATGTTTACATTAATATTATATCAGCAGTGATGTTTGTGGCATACGAACAGCTTTGTTGGCAGCTGTAAACACATGTACAGGACATGGAATCGGCAGGGCCACTCGGGGTGTGGGATGCAGATGAAGGTGAGCACCTGAATGCTGCTGGGTGCAGCTTCCAAGGCGGGACTTCACGCAAGAGCCTCAGGGTGTGGCTTTGTATGATGCCATCTCTAAGCGAGCGGCGATGGCTCCGCCAGGGCAAATCTAGACTAGGGAACCACAAGCTAAGGTACGGGGTCCCTGTCACTGTCCCTTCCCTAGGGACAGAATTCACGAGATTTGTCATCGGTAGAAGACCAGGTAAGGCCTTCCTCTGATCATTTTGGTCCAGCACATTTTGCGTTTTATGAGAGAGCTATGGTGAAATATGGTTTTTGTGTGTATGTGTGTGTGTTTTGCTTTGTTGCTTTGAAAACACAGCATGAGAGAGTTTCCCCCTACACTCTGAGGAATTAATTTTGCCCTAGTTCTCTACCCTAGAGAGGTTGTTACTTTTGTTCAGGTTTATTGATATTTCCTGGGTAAGCTGTAAACAAGAATTGTTTGGTCTTCTTTCTGGGTGTCTACGCACCCTTGCACGACTTGATCAATGACAGATAGCAGTCAACAAAAGCCTGGCTTGCCCTCAAGTGTTCTACACAAACATCAGAGAACTCTGTATACATTCCCACCTGAACCAGAACTGATTCACTGGCACCCAACAGCAGTCTTGTGAAAACACTCAACATAATCAATAATCGCAACCAACCCCAAATAGAATAGATTAAAACATAATTATCAAGGTATATTGCAATTAAACTTTCAAAACCTAAGGCAAAGAAAGACTCCTGAAAGCCTCTCAAGAAAATGAAAACGTTACCCACAAAAGAACCAATAACACAAAACTGATTTCTTACAGAAACCATGTAGGAAAGAAAACAACGAAATGACATATATAAAACAATAGAAGAAAGGAATGGGGAGCCAAAAATTATATATGCACAAAATTGTCAGATACAAAGTGAAATTCAATATGTTTCTAGATAAACAAAAAGTAAGAGAATTTGTAAAAAAAAATTTTTTTAAAGGAAAAATATTGCTAGAACAACTAAAGGAAGTCCTCTGGAGAGAGAAGCAACAAATAACAGGAGATCAAGGCACACACTAATATAAAAAGATGTCCTAAAATCATTGAGAAAACAATCAGATATCAAAAATGAAATAAATCTGCAAGACTGAAGGTGGGAAACTATGAGTACCAATTTTTAAACAGGGACAACTACTAGGCAAAAAGAGGGATTTCGAAAACTTACAAATGGAAAGTCAAGATTCTATCAAGACAAGTCCGAGAAGGCGAGGTGCACCCTTTTCAGATGAAGGAGGTCTTCAAGCGAGGGTCAGGGAGTGGGTCTGAATCTGCCACCTACCATGGTGCCCAGGGCAGAGGGGGAACGCAAGAGCGCAGTCAGAGGGCAGGCTTTTGCTCTTAGTGGCCTGGGGTGAACAGGAGGTGGGGTCCTGAGATGGCAGAATGTGCAGTGTATCCTGTACCTTAGCTTCAAGAGCCCCGAGTCCTGGAGGTTAGGGCCCTTGTCTCTCGCAGAGATTTGTTGCCTGTGATACGTGAAATTGCTGGGGCAGGAGGTTCACAGGGGCACCTGCATACCTGTGTGGTCATCTGCCCAGGGGCACCCGCCCACCCATTGAAGGATGTGTTGGGTGTGTGGACCCTCTGGAGGCCAAGCAGTGGGGTGGATTAACCAGTTATCTCCTGTCTGTTGCCAGCTGCTCTGGGTGAAGTGGTAGAGGCGGCTCCCTTTTCCTAAACTACGTGGCTTTCTCACACAAGTGCTGCCCTTCGGCTGGGGTGGGTGGAGGATGCGTGAGAACAATGGTGTGTTGCTGGGGTGGGGGTGACGGGACCCTCTGAACAGCTGAGTTTATTGGTTGGTTCCGGTTGCCCCAGTGGGCCTCACAGAGCTGTGGTCCTCCCCAGGACCATGACGTTGGCTGCGTCAGGCCGGGTTGGGTTGAAATTCCCCTGGTTTGGGATGAAAACCTAGCTATTTACTATTTCCATGCGCTGCCCCAGGTACCAGGACAAAGGGATTGTGCCCCATTCGGTAGGGCTTCCCTGGCTTGTGCAAAAAGCCAGATTTGTTTGCTGTTTATGACTTCCCCTGAGCAATTCTCCCAGCCCTATGACCCATTGGCTTGCCGGCTGGCCATGCTAGTTAGCTCCAGGACTGGAGAACATTGGAGACTGGTGCGGGTGGTTGGGGTGGTTACACTCCCCCAGCGCGTGCCTCCGGCCAATGACAGAGGGGAACCTGACAAAAGGATTTACTACTGTTCTTTCAATTACGTAACTCGTGTCTTCTTACCTTTATGTTGAGAAGTTTGTCAGAGAGCGTCTGCAGAGCCTTGTTATCGTGTGGCCATCTTCTGGTGCTCCACTGTCCCCATTTCTGGTTACATTCCTCCCCCTTGGCTCTCTCTTCTTGCCTTTGGAGCTTTATCCCCGGGGAAATGCTGCCCTTTCGGTGTCCTGTGGCCTAACGTTATAAGGAGTACATAGCTCCCTGGTGTTACTGGTCACCGTAGAGATCTATTGAGTGTCTGGCTGAAATTTGAATCGTAGAAGTGGGTTTGTTAGATTCCTCGGGTGGGAAATACCTGATTCTTGGTTTGGCACGAATAAGAAATTTATGCCGAAGCCGGGCTTGTGATCTAAGTGGGTTTTTATAAAGGATAGACCTGAGGGGGGTTTGGGGGAAGTGGGGCGGAGAGAGACTGCAAGGCAGACCGGAAAGCAGAGGAGCAGCCAGATGAGGGGAAAAAAAAAGAGGGTGGTCCTGGTTCCGGCCTTTTGGGCCGTTCGGCTAGGAGGCATGGCTGATGGTCCTGGTTGACCCCCATTGGCTGAATTAAGCCCACCTGGCTTAGTTTGGGTCAATCCAGGTGTACCGCCCCTTCCTGGCTTGGGGCCTAAATTGGCGCATGCCTAGTGGTCACGCTGGTCGCTGTTCTGCTACCTAACAAATTCAGGTTGAAGCTTGAAGACTCATTGTTTCGGGCTGTCATTAGTCCCTACCCAATTGCCTTGGACGCATAGTCCTTTCATTATTTTGAGTTTTGTTCTATATTTTTTCTCCTATTCGGTCTGGCTTTTCCTACCATGATTCGTTCCAAAGTATTTGGCAGTGATTACTCCACAATTTATCTTAGGGTTGTGTAGGCTGGGGTTCACATGGTCTCTTTTGTATTAGATGTTTCTATGCCTCTCTGATTTTTTTGTGTTCTTCTACATTCTAGAGAGGAGAGATCAACAATTGTTGCGCCTTAGATAGCTGTCCACAAACTTTTAAGGTTCCAGTCCACTCTGTAGAGCATTGTCTTTGTGAACTACCGTATGTTATGTTCATTGATCTTAGTGTCCTCTGAAACTATAGTCTTGAATCAAACCCAACAGCTCCTCCCCTCAAAATATTTGGTGACAGTTAATAAGTTTCCATAACTTTACCCCCAGTCTATTCATTCAGCCCCTATGAAGACAGATGTAGAAATGTCTTTGATTAGACATGCATGTACTCATGGGTGTACTCCCACATTTCAGGTTGAGTATGCATCCACTCAAAAAATAGTCACTGGATTTACAGGATTGTGTACATAATTGCATTTACCTCTTTTGCCTTTATCTCTTGTACTTCTCCCACTGTCCAAATATTGTCTGAGATGGTGCCAGAAGATGAAGCCCTCTGGTCAGAGGCACTCAAAATATGACTGAGGAAGAGCTGCCTTCTCCAAATAGAGTTGACCATGGTGATGTGCACAGAGTGAAGCCTACAGTGAAACCTTCATAACCTTAAGTGCTGGTGGGGGACAAGTAAAAACGTGTGTATGTGTGTGTTCAGGGGAACAATTGCAAGCATCTATTAGTAGTTAGAGTTTGGAATGTATGAAGTATGAATCTAGGAAAATTATATGTCGTTGAAAATGAAATGGAATGCATAAAGATCAACATTTTAGTTGTTGGTGAACTGACATGGACTGGTATTGCCCATTTTGAATCAGAAAATCATATGGCTTACTATACCAGGAATGAAAGACTCAAGAGAAATGGCACCATGGTCGTCATCCAAAGGACAGGTCAAGATCTATCTTAAGGTACAAGGTTGTCTGCGATAGACTAGTGTCTATAAGGAAGTTCACTCAACACAACTATTATTCAAATTTGTGTAATAATTGCTAAAACCAGTGATGGAATTGAGGAATTCTACTAATGCAAGAACCGAGAAGTAAAAAATGTAAAGTAAAAGGGGAGAAGCTGCTTAAATCGGGGAAGTGCTAAGTAGCACAGGGCAGCAGTGGAAAGGTGAGCCTTGCTCTGTGGGAGTACTCATTGCTGACTCCAACAGTGCAGGGTGCACACTGCTGACTGCAGAAGTTTTGCAGAAACCCATTCCACCAGACCACAGACCATTTTCCATGAAGGAGGCAGATGTTGCTCATCGCGGAGACAAGGGACGTGGTGTTTCCACTTTGTGGGATCAAAAATTTAAAGACAGGGAAAAGGCAGGATAAAAAGAAGAATGGGGAGAAAAGAAGAAAATAAAACACGGAGGGGGAAATAAATCAGCACAGTGTTGGCAGTGGTTTACCAGAATGTGTAGGTGGGGGCAGGAGACATGCCTCTGGTCACTGGTACGTTACACAGGGCTTAGAGGCAGATTTAACCTCTCATCATCAGTTAACCCTGTGGGTACCAAAGCACTCCCAAGAAAGTGGAACTTCTTGTTTGACTCCGACTTTTATTAGAACCACACACCCCTCTACACACACATACACACACACACACACACAAAACCACCACCCAATAATTGCATGTAGCCACACCTTTCCAGGCTGGTTGACAGTTCATATGCCTCTTTGTTTACTGTTTTAATTTAGTATTCCTCTAATCATCATTAGACCTATTTCTTTATTCCTTTAAAACTCTGGGGTCAAAGATTATCATCTGTTCCCGTTTCACTTGCTTTCTCGGGTCTCTATCATGAAGACTCTAGGTAGTAGATCTGCCTCATCCTCCACTGTGGGTTGACAATATTAATTTCTAATAAAATAGATTTTAAGTAAAGAATCAAAACTGTGTAAGAGTCAAGGAATGACATTATGTAATGGGTAAAAGGTCACGTCTATAGACAGAGCCATAATCAATAGCTATTACCAAATGAAAGACCTCAAAAGACACAAGGTAAACTTTGACAGACTTGCAAGGAGGAATAGCTCCACAATAATAATTGTTGTTCAGTGCTATCAAGTTTATTTGACTCACAGCCACTACTGATGTACTAAGTAGTACTGTGAAGTGCAATACTACCAAGTTCTACAAAAATAATATGGGAATTTAATTCACCACGTTCAATGAGGAACTGAAAAACTAGAGAGAAACTTAACAAAGATATCTAAACAACATAAATAAACTAACTTGACCTCAAAAATGTTCACCAAACACTCCACCCAAGAGCACGATACACATAATTTTAAAACACACATATGACATTCCCCAGAATAGATCAGAAAGCAAAACTCTATAAATTTTAAATCATTGAAATATCATAAACCTTTATCTCAGATCACAATGTTGTAAAATTAAAAATCTACAGGAGGTAGAGCAAGGAAAAGAAAATACATGGAAAGTGAATAACACTCTAATAACTACTTCAAATTTGAAGAATTAAAGAAAATTCCTTGAAACAAGTGAAAATGAAAACACTTTATACAAAAATCTTTGGAATACAGCAAAAGCAGAAACTAAACATTGAATGTACACAACAAAAAAGGGGGGGGAAACCTGAATGGAAGCCTTTACCCAACATCTCAAACAATTAAAAACAGAATACCAAAATAGTAATGATTTGAGCAGAAACAAGTGAAACAGGAAATAGACAAACAATAGAAAGCATCGATAAGACTGCAAGTAGATTTTGTGAAAGAATTGCTGCATTTGATGAATCATTGACAAATATAGCAAAGTAGAAGACAATGCAAATCACTAGAATTAAAAGATGAAAATAGGAGATGTCACAACAGAACCTACTGAAATAAAAAGTGTAATAACAGATCACTGTGATGAATTGCTCTCCAACAAAATCTAGAAAATGTTAACAAAGTTCTAGGAACAAACAACTTACCCAAACTATATCAGATGCAGGAAATTTGAGCTGCTCGGTCACAAGAGAAATATTGAACAGATTCTTTAAAAACAAACAAAAAACTCCCCCAAAGTAAAGTCTGACCTTTTCACGCGTGAATTCTAGTAAACATCCAGAAAAGAACTGACACCAATTCTACCCAAACTATTCTATAACACTGAAAAGGATGAAATACAGCCAAATCTATTCTATTCAGCAAGAATTACCTTCATACCCAAACCAAATAAAGCGATCATTCAAACAGATTATAGACCCATCTCCTTCAAGAACATTGACATAAAAATTCTCAACAAAATAGCAGTCAATAGTCTCCAACAACATACCCAAAAGAAGAAGAAAAGAAATCCCACATCATGATCAAGTGGGTTTCATAGTAGCTATATATGGTTCAACACAATCACAAAGAAAAGAAACACCAGATAAAACCAATCAATGCAGACATAGTATATGATAAAATCTAACATCCGTGCCAGATAGGAATTTTCATCAAGATACGAGAGGAATTACGGACAGACACACAAAAACAACCACCAGGATTAATCTCAATGAAGACAGAGAACATTTCCCTTGGGAACAAGAATTGGATAAGGAGGCTCTTTATTACCTCTCCTCTATTGGAAACCCTAGCCAGAGAAACAATGCAAGTAGGGGAAATTGAAATACCCAGATGCAAATTGGCATCGAAGGAGCAAAACGACTTCTATGTACAGATGATATGACCCTTGCTCTCTCATTCACAATGCTCTACTTTTCCAGCTATAGAGTTCAATAATTCATTGACATGGCCACACAGAACTCAAAGACAATATTTATGGTTAATGAGTTAATTAAGGAGGTGAACAGGTTGCAACACAGGTGAGAAATGCTCAGATACATTTGTTCAATCAGGACATGCTATGAAGTTTTCAGGGTTTCTAATAAATGCCCCAAAGGCATGCCACTCTACTGCAGGCCTAAACCTGAAGACTGTCAGCTCCACCTCCCCGGGTCCCACCTCCTCAATTAAGTGCTCAGAGGGACCCTTCTCCACAAGTTAGTCTTTTGTCCTAAAACACTCATCTTTGCTTGCTCTGGGGGCTGGGAAGTCCACCATTCTATCTCATGTTCTGGATTCTGGTTCTGAAAGAGCTTTTCTGATGTCACAACTTTCTTCTGGATCAAGGAAGTTCCCTGTCCAGAGATCTCACTATCCAGAGGATACCCTTCACTCTTGGCTCTTGCTGGTAGTAAAATCTCCCACGTGTGGCTTCTCAGAGGGCTCATTTTACACCCAGCAGGATGGCAAATACAGTGAAGCCTGGTAATAATTACTCAACACGAATCCTATCAGTCTCTCCCCACCTGCTTGCCCAGATGCACGCAAGAAAAAGTCATTCAGTGGGAGTTACAGAAACGTTGACTAGAAGAGCCACATTAATTAATTCGCTTCCTGCAACCCTTACATAGAAAATCACAGACTCAACAAGAACAAACCACGGGAACTAAGGATTCAGCAATACGGAAGGATAAAAAGTCAATGTATAAAAATCAGTCGAGTACATTTATACTAACAAAGAAAACTCTGAAAGAGAAATCAGAAAATCCATGCCATTTATGATAATCAACCATTAGATGAAATATTTAGGAGGAAAAAATCTAATCGGAGATTCAAAAGACTTACACAAAGAAAACTGGAAAACACTTCTATAAGAAACCTGCAGAAAAACATAAATGGATGTGATAGGTTTTTTGTGCCAACATGACACCTGTCAGAACATATGGGTGGAGTCTAGCTTTTCAATCAGGTCACAGCTTGATGGTGCCTCCTTGTGGGTCTTCTCATAAGGAGGCATTTGGGAACTTCGCCTCACTCTCTGCCTTCATCTTCCTGTTGAGGAGACACACTGCGACCTGTGCTAGCCCTGGGATGCTTCCACCATCATTGGGTCCACAAGACTTTGCACCCAACTGGCCTGTGAGCTTACATTCTGCATCATTGCATGTGGCTGCATGTGTTAGTCTGGGTAAACTAGAGAAACGAATTCATAAACATGCATATGTATATAAGGGAGAGGTTTAATTGAACATTGAGGACATCCCAGCCCAGTCCAGATCAAGTCCATAGTCTGACATTAGCCCATATGTCCGACAGCAATCCATAAAGTCCTCTTCAGACTCACAAAACACATGCAATGATGCCGCATGCAAGATGATCACAGGCCAGTGGGTAGAAAGTCTTTGGATCAGTGGCATTGTAAGCATCTCAGCACTAGCGGGGTCTCTAAGTGCCTTCTCTAGTTTCAGAGGTCTTGTCAGCGGCAATTTTTCCCAGGGAAGTCAGCAGAGAGAGAAGTGTCTCCGCCTCCAAGGAGGAAGTACCAGGTTTCCCAGAATTCTCAGAAGGCCATGCCCACACAGAAATCTCATTGGCTATCTCCAGATTGACAGCCTAGACTCCACCCCTATACTCTTAACCCTTAAATTGACACCAGATTAGGTGACTACTACACTGCATGAGACTTAAGAGGGATTTATGGAATAGTATTGAACTTATTGACTTGATCTGGACTGAGCTGGAATTTTTTTTTTGAAATATAATTATTTCTTGATATAAGTCTCTTTCTTACACATATATGAGGGTCTCTGGATTTGTTTCTCTAGTCAACCCCACCTACCACAATAGAAGACAATACCATGCCCATAGATAGGAAGATTTAACTTTGTGAAAATGTCAAAAATGACCTAAAGTGATTTATAGATATAATGCATTCTCACCCAGATGCATCATCATTCTTTAAAGAGAATGGGGGGCCTGGGGGTGGTGGTGTTATAATTACCTTCAAATGGAAAGGAGAAAGACTCCAAATAAGCAAAGTGATACAAAATAAATAAATAAAAGAACAAAGTGGGAGACCTGACACTTCCTGCTCTCAAAACCTGCTATACAAGATAGTAGTCAAAACAGTCTGGTACTGATTTAGCAACAAATACATATGCAAATATAACAGAATTGAGAATCCAGACATAAGTCTACATACCTATGGATAATTGATCTTTGACAAAAGACTAAAATCTATTAAATGGGGGAAGAGATAGTGGTGTTGATATAACTGTATATACATAGGTGTAATATGAAACAGTGTCAGTACCTCACATTATAGATAGAAAATAAGATGGAACAAAGACCAAAAGGTAAAAACCAAAACTAGAAAGATAGTAAAAGGAAAAGGGGGAGCAAATTTAAGGACTCCATTAATTGTCATGAACTTACTCTCAAACATGAAAAAAATATCCACAAATAGAAGGAGAGAAAGGAGATGGCAAGAATCTCAAAAACAAACAGACAAAACAAAAATCCTAAATATCAAAAGACTTTAACAAAAGAGTAAAAAAAAAAAGAATGCAAACCATGGGAGTAATTGGCAACCACATATCAGTCAAGGGTCTATTCTCTAGAATTCACAGAAAATTTTAACACCTCAACAACAAAGAAACACATATTGAATTAAAAGACAGCAATTAATATGAACAGATGCATTGTCAAAGTTGATATTTAGGTGACCGAACAACATGAGGAAATGTTCTTGATCATTAGTCATCATAGAGATGCAAAACAATGAGCTGCTTTCTCTCCTCAAAATTGATATGTTAATAGCAAAGTATTTTTTTTTTAATGCTGGTGAGGGTGTGGAGAAACTGGAGCTAGTGGAACTTTAAAATGTTGCAATCACTATGTGAAATGGTATAGAGCTTCCTCAAGAAGTTGAAAATAGAAATATATGATCCAGCAATCCCCCTGCTATGTATAGATCTTTGAGAAATAGGAGCTATGACACAAGATGCACAACATACTTGGGACAGCATTATTTACAATAGCAAAAGGATGGAAGCAACCACAATGCCCATCAGTGGAGAAATTGCTGAATAAACTATGCTATACCTATGGTACATAAAATGGACTGCACACCGGAGTGAAACTGGTCAATCACAAAAGGACAAACATTGCATAAAGCCACATTTTAAAGAATCAAGACAGGGTTTTCATAAAGAAACATTCTTAGACTGTTGCCAGGGGTGGGAGCAGTATGACAGGAAAGGCAAGATATAGTAAGGCAGAGGTCAGCACAGAAATACCAAAACAAGGAAAGGATTGTTGGAGGAACATTGAAGGCAACAGAAGTAAGTACTAGTACATATCCTGCAGCAATAGTAACAGCAATCATCTAGAAATGGGTACAGAAATCGAGTAGATGTGAGAAGGTAAGTGGAATTACACCTAGAAATATTATATATAGGTTTAACAGATGATAATTCAACATATGTTTTTTTCCTATGTTCTACAAATATATCCATGAATACAGTAGAGCACACAGGGAACAAAATTATAAAAATTTCTGGGCTACAACCAAACACCTTGAAAGAATGATTCAATTGTTCTGGAGACTCAGGGTCATAGATAGAACCAAGGGACATCAAGGTCCATTTGCATAGCATAATCTATAAAGAGAATGTTCTACACTCTACCTTGGGAGTAGTGAGTAGGATCTCTTGTGAGCAGCCATTTAGAGTGGAACTATCGACCTTCCCCTGTCTGTAACAAAGAAGAGTTCAGAATGAAGGATGTGTGAGAATAATTAGTCAAAACACTAGTGGGACCAAGGAAACCTTCGCCCCCAGGACGCTGAGACAAGAATAACTAGATGGTGCCTGGCTAGCACAACTGACAGCTCTGAAAGGGATCAGCCTGGAATGCCCTAGACAGAGTAGGAAAAAATGGATAACAAAATGTAAATTGTAAAAATAGACCTCAAGCCTAGGGTCCTTAATCACCCTTCAAACCCAGAGCCTCACAACTTCACTTGCTCCTTTGCTCACCTTTCAGTCAAAAATAGACAGGCCTATAAAACGAACAGTAACACGGGGTGGCATGCACTGCTTAGAAAAGTCAACTATACAAGTTCACAAGGGCAGCATTAGCCCAAGGAGATGGCTCAGAAAGCAGGAGGAGGTAGGACATAAGGACTAATGGAAACAAGAGGCGCGGGGAGAAAGTGAGGTCAGTGCTTTGACATTGTGGGGATTGCAATCAGTGTGATGAAACAAACTGTGTTTGACCTGCATGGCGGGAAACCAAGTTGTTATGTACACTTACCCAAGTCCCACGAAAAGGTTTAAAAAGTGAAGAAGATGACATATCCTGCAAGGGAAGCTCTTCATTCTCCAAGCACGGAGAATGCTGAACTTGACGTATGAAACAGCCAGGAACACAACTCATCCCCACCCTACAAGAAAGCTATAAAATAGAACCTTGAGCCACCTACTCGAGTCCATTCTTTGCCTTCAAATCAGGCAAAGTGAGGCTCTAGAATAACATCATGGATTTTCTGGCTGGAGAGAACTTTATCCCTTTTATCCTCAAGGGAGAGAATATTTGGAGATGAGAAGACTTCAAAAGGAACGTCACTTGTGTCTGGCATATGCTTTACACGTAATCCGTTCTGAGCAGAAATCTGCTCTTGGCACCTGTTCGGGAATTTCAGAGTGACACACTTACAGTAATGCTCTAAAGCATGACAAGAATCTCATGAAAGAACACAGCAACTCACCATCTGATGGACACAACGTCTGTGGTTGTAGGACCAGAGACTTCCAACTTGCAAGATTTAAATTTGTAAACACCAAAGTGAAGACATTCCTAAAGTTTCCTGAGGGAAAATATAAGTGACAGACACAGAAGGACAGATGGAAAGATAGGGAGAGAGCATGAGAGTGCATGCGAGAGAGAGATGTGTTGAAGTCTGATATTGCAACATGTGAGCCCTAAGAGGATAGGGTGAGCGGTCTGCTCCCCACATGTCCCCAACCCCTCAGGAGCAGTTGGCATGTACAGATATTGGGTGCATATTTGTTAATTGAATGAATGAAGGACAAAAATGACAGAGCTGCATATTGAGTCACTTCAAAAAACAGGATTCACAGAAGAAAAATGTTCAGTTCATGATAGAATATTATAACTCGATGACTGTTCTGAAGTCATGAATGTTAGGACTGGAGAAATCAGGGGTTGGAATGTTCAGATGTTTGCATGCAGTACTGTTCTGTGACAGGAACTGGCTAGCCACCATTGTCATGTGTTATCTGTCTCACTAGAGTGGTGCTATTTACCCAGCATCCACACATTTTGTCACTAAAGAACCTGGTTTATGGAAACCAACATTTTGGTGAAGTATACTCCAAAATATAGTTTTCTTACTTTATGAACAGCTATGTCCTTATAGAATCTCCATCAGAGAGAGCATTTTAATGCTCAGTGATATAGTAAACAGATATTTCTGCCGTACTGTCAGTTATTTGAAAAATGAATTCAGTTCCTGCTGCAGAATGTAGAGCATTAGGAGAGTGGACCTGGGAGCTTTAGTTTTTGCCTAAGTTGGTTTGAAAATTACAAGCATATCGTCTTCCAGGCCACAAGAGGACAGCAGTGGTATTAGCTATCTGGGTCATAAGAAACCTGCTCTGCCTTTCCCCCTCAGGGGGTTGGAAAATGATGTGTAACTTTCATGATTTAAGAACTTGTTTTACCACACCCTTGTTCAGGATTCTGATTTGAAGAGATCTTGTGAATGTGCTGGAAGAAATCCCAGAATGAGTGACTGATTTTAGTGTTCCAAGCTGAAAGTGTGCTGCTTTCTGGTCCTCCAGAATGTTCTGACATCACTGTTATCTCTATTATCAGATTCTTGTTGAGAAAACATGTGGAATGATCATGATAGCTTAAAGATCATCTGTTTAAAAGGGAAAACAGGAGCGAGTGCTATTGTCTCATAGTTTATGCAGTCAGGATTAGATGATATTTACAATCTTTAATGAATATGCTCAATATTACCAAGGTATTATTTCCATATTTTACATCTAATAATTCATTTTATCCAATGATCTAAAAAATATGACCCATGGGTTTTCTTTATTAATCACCTGTTTTGCTTAAAAGCACTAACAACAGCAACATTTACTGAATGAACACTTACTGTGGCGAGAATGCAGATGGGAAAAAGCCAGTGTTTAACAGGTAAGAAATCATGTGAAGTAATAAATTACATTCAACCTGACAGTGCTGTGTGTGGTTCTCTTGAGGGGCTGGTGGGGTGAGGTTCGGTTCACTGAGATCATAAATGGGGAAGACTGCTAGGATTTAGTGTTCCATGGGGAAATCATTTAACTTCTTTCCCACACCTCAAAACATCTGCTATGATACAACTGACATTGGGTGGAGTTTTGCTCTATGGTAACACTGTGCTAGTGGCTTCACATACATTATATCACTTAGTCCACATGGCAGACTAAGGAGGACATTGTTACTACACTGCTTTCCAGCTTAGACCACTAAGGTTTGGGAACCCTACTTCCCCATCAAGTCAATTCTGACTCATAGTGGTCCTATTTGACAGAGTAGACCGCTCTATTGGGTTTCCAGTTTGTAAGTATTTCAGAAAGCAGAAAGTCTCATCTTTCTCTTGCCGAGCATCTGGTGGATTTGAACTTCCCACCTTTCTTAATTTGCTGTGCCAAATTATCAGGGTCTTTTTTACAAGTAAATGAGGATGAAAATTGAATCTCTATCCTGAAACTTCGAGGTCTTGACATTGTTCCATGCCAACTTCAGACTCAATCCACTGGGATCCTGGCTTAAACTCTTCATTCATTCCTTAGGATTCCTTACCATCACTGCATCCAGAGGTCCAACTTCAAACAATGGAAACTCACTATATTGTGCAAACACCAATTCCTACCAATTTCCTTGGAGGTAGAAGCTGGAGGAAGGACTCAGGGGAGCTGAGTAAAGTATCTTCCCTTCTCCTGTCCATGACTGTGACTCAATTAACCTCATCTATTAAAATACCCACCAAGAAAATAAGAATCCTCACAACTCGACCAAAAGCATAATAAATGAAGAGGAATGTGGAGTTGTTAACAGTGTTAGTCTACTTGAATCAGTACTTACATCCCATTTTAGTTTCAGCCAATAAACAAGTGGCATATTATATTGACACTGTTGCAAATGATCTCTTTAAAAATTTAAAAAGCAAGATATCATTTTGAAAACTAAGGTGCATCTAATCCAAGTCATAGTCTTCTTTTCGGGTTCTTCATAAATATGGAAAGGGATAACATTAATAAAGAAGACAGAAAAAGAACTGATCATTTGAATTGCAGTGTTCACAAAGAATAATGAATGGATTGTGAACTATGAGGAGAATCAGTGAATCTGTCTTAGAAGAAATACAACCATAATCCTTTTTAGTGGGTATGTCTTTAAGTGTCTTAGTTTGGGTCCTCTAAAGAAGCAAAAACACCCCTCAGTGACTAAGGGCGATACAGGGGACAGCACCGGAGACACACTGTGGGAATTGCACCTGACCTGATCCCACCACACCGAGGCAAAGCACTGGGGGAGTGCAGCGGAACAGCAAGGGAATGGAGTGGCAAGGTCCCCAGGGAATGCTGAAAGTGGACTTTGGGGCCAGGGCATGGTGCCCCAACAGACTGGACTGGAAAATGCTCCTAAGGGCCAGCAAACTACCCTTGAACTAACTACAAGCTTTTCTTTTGTGAAGTGTTTTGTTTTGTTCTTTGTCAGTGGTTTGTTTTTGTTGTTTTGTTGTCTGGTTGTATACTGTTGCTTTGTTTTCCTCTGTCTTGTTTTTGTGCATGCTAGTGTCTCCACAGGTCTGTCTGAATAGGACAGGCTGGAGGAAAAACTACGGGACCGACAGTTCCGGGGGGGACTTGGGTGGGGGAGGGGGGGTAAGGAAGTGGTGTTAACAAACACAGGGACAAGGGAACAACATGGGACCCAAAATGGTAGTGAAGGGGGAGTGGCAGGCCTGCTGGGGAATGATCAAGGGTAAGGTTGCATAGAGAAGAGGTATAGCTGTAGCCCAGGTGGGGACAGAGCATGGTAGTGGGGCAGGAGGAAAGTCAAGGGAGATAGAGGAAGGAGCTGGGAGTCAAGGGGCATTTATGGAGGTCTAGACAAAGACATGTACATGCAAACATATATATGAGGATGGGGAAATATATCTATGTGTCTATATTTATAGGGTTAGTATTAAGGTGGCAGAAGGACCTTGGGCCACTACTCAAGCACTCCCTCAATGCATGAATACTTTCTTTTATTAAATTTTCACTCAACGATGCTCACTCTCCCAACACAACTGCTGAAGTCAAAGCGGGTGAACAAATAAATGTTGTGAAGAAAGCTGATGGTGCCTAGGGTCTTAAAGGCTTGAAGATAAACAAGCGGCCATCTAGCTCAGAAGCAACAAAGCCCACATGGAAGAACACACCAACCTGTGTGATCACGTGGTCCCAAAGAGATCAGTTACCAGGCATCAAAGAACAAAAAATCATATCATTGGCTGCACACCTCCATGATACGATTGCCAAAGACAAACGGGTGCATAAGCAAATGTGGCGAAGAAAGCTGATGGTGCCCGGCTATTGAAAGAGATAGTGTCTGGGGTCTTAAAGGCTTGAAGGTGAACAAGCGGCCATCTAGCTCAGAAGCAATAAAGCCCACATGGAGGAAGCACACCAGCCGGTGCGATCATGAGTTGCCAAAGGGACCAGGTATAAGGCATCATGCAAAAAAAAGAATATCTATATGTGTGTGTGTGTGTGTGTGTGTGTGTGTGTGTGTATACATATACCATAGTGAATGAAGGGGGAAGTGCAGAGTGGAGACCCGAGGTCCAAGTGTCGACCACTGGAGATCCCCTCACAGAGGGGTTTAGGAGAGGAGACGGGTCAGTCAGGGTGCGATGTAGTACCGATGAAGAACACAGCTTTCCCCCAGATCATGGATGCTTCCTCCCTCCAACTACCATGATCCGAATTCTACCTTGCAGGACTGGATAGGGCAGAGATTGTACACTGGTGCATATGGGAGATGGAGGCACAGGGAATCCAGGGTGGACGATACCTTCAGGACCAGGGGTGTGAGGGGTGAGGCGTGACCTCCTCCCTGGGAGATGGACGGCAGAGAAGAGGGGGAAGGGAGACTCCGGATAGGGCAAGATATGACAAAATAACAATCTGTGGATTATCAAGGGCTCATGAGGGAGGAGGGAGCAGAGAGGGAGGGGAAAAAAAGAGGACCTGATGCAGAGGGCTTAAGTAGAGAGCAAATGCTTTCAGAGTGATTAGAGCAAAGAATGTAAGGATGTGCTTTATACAATTGATGTATGTATATGTGTGGATTGTGATAAGAGTTGTATGAGCCCCTAATAAAATGTAAAAAAAGAAAAAGAAGAAGCAAAAACAGTGACACTTCTATACGGACCTATATGGAGAACAAGAAAATGGCTCACACAATTGTTGAGATGGGCAACTTCCAAGTTCATGGGTCAGATATCAGGCTGGAGGTTTTTCCCAACTAACTTCAGGTGCTAATGAACCAAAGATGAATAGGTCAAATGGCAGGCTTCTTCTGTTTGAAGAGATGGAAGAATCCAAGGTTGTCAGGTAAGATACAAAGCATCTGCAATATAGTTCAATTTCAAAGATCCAGACTAGCCAGATACAAGATCTAAACTCAGCAAAGAGCAAATAAGCTTTCAAATAACATGCAGGGATATTGGAAGCAGGCCACCACCCCCCTGCCGAGGATTATGTTATATTAGATCTCATCCTAAGGGATCAATATATCATAAATGTAAAATCACTGAGAACTGTTGCCCCGGCAAGTTGACATAAAATCTTACCTAGCACATTATAAAAGACCAATTGCTTTTGGTTTACTGGGGTTGACTATTGCTTTCTCAAATTGTGGGATTGTGGAGCAGTAGTTGGCTGCTTAGTGACATAGAAGAGGTCTAACAGGAACTCAAAAATACATGGTGGTGAAATGGAGAAAAGGTTAGAGAGATGTGCAAGTGGGGAAAGTCAGGGATGGGATAAGAAGAATAAAAGAAAAGTAATGACAGTAAGAAGCAACTGTTAGGAAAGGCCAACACATTTGTGAAAATAATGGTAAAATGTATTGTAAGAGGGGTAATCAGAATGAATAAGTCCATGGAAATGTATTGCATGAGGTAAAATGGAGAGAGTAAAGAGAGCTTATGGGTGGGTATACAAGGAGACCACGGACAAAAGAGACAAAAGATGGGTGTGACCTAGGTGTGGGTGCTAATTTCTATCACTATGGCAATGTGAATGTGGGCGTGGCTGCGCTCAGAGTAAAAACAAAAGAAAAACCCTTGTTTGGATAGGTGTGCTGGAATCTAAAAGACTGCCTGTTTTTGTCTGAAGAAATGGGCATTCCCAATAGGGTGGGGCTTTACTGGAAAAAAGGAGGAGGAGTTGGGTGAGAACTGCTCAAATATAATGAGAGTATTACAGTAGAACAGAAGTACAAAAACTTAGGAAAATAAGATTACATTTCAAAGCTGTCTTGTGGATGGGGGTCCCTGCTCCTAGATGGTGTCCTTTTATGTACATGTAAGCTGAATCGGGAGGTAGGACGACTGAGGAGGGGACCAGGGAACAAAGTAGGAAGAAGGAGGAAGGCAATGTTAGATCTCTCTCTCGTGGGAGAAAAATACCTCGGTCCTTGCCTTCGCTTGAGAAAAAATTCACTCCGAAGCCTTGTTTGTGATCCAAGTGAGTTTTAAGAAAGGTAAAAGAAACGTCAGGTTTACACAGGCACCTCAGGGCCCTTCAACCCCGCACATGGAGTCTGGGGGCCAGGGGAGCTTGCTGCACAGCCGTCAAGGAGCCGCTGGAGAAGCAAAAGGGCCGCAAGATTCTGGATTCTGGCTTTTCAGGTCCTCCACTGGGAGGCGTGGCCGACGACGCTTGTCAACCCTATTGGCTGAATTGAATTCACCTGGCCCAGATGGGCCAATCAGGTGCAATGCCCACCTAGGTGTACCAAACCTTCCCGGCTGGAAGCTCAAACCTCTGAGCGTGCATAATGGATGCCCCAGTCCTTATGCCAAGCTACCTGACAGAAATACGGTGAAAACTTAAGCTTGGGTATTGGTTATGTCTGCAACAAGCTGTGCATGCAGTTACCTATCTCCCAGAGGCCAGCTCGTTAAAGAGGCTTGACTCCTTGGGTTGCCTCGGCCACGTGAAGTAATTGGCTGTGGCAGGGAGGAGTGGGGCTCCCTCACTTCTGGAAGAGGCTCGTGCTGCTGGTCAGGGGTAGAGGGGAGCCTATCATCAGGCACTGATGTTCTCCCACTTGAAGAAACTTGCACCTACTTAGCTTTAAACTGAAATTCTCACTACCAGGCAGAAAGTGCAGGCTATGACTGCTAGTGGAATTTCTCTGGAAGTTGCTGAGATCTTTCTAAGCTTGGTATCTCTAAAAGACCAATTGTTAAAGAAGAGCATCATAGTTAGTTCATGGAGGGCCAGCAAAAATGAGTGAACACTTCAATGAGATAGATTGACAAAGTACCTACAAGAAGGGACTCAATCATGCCAATGCTCACGATACGGCAGGACAGTGTAGTTTGAACCTCTTCCTTCAGATCCATCCGGGTTGTAGTTCATATGCTACCTCCTGATCCCCTTCTACCATTTGTCTGTCAGTTTGCACATGGTGGTGGCTTGTGTGTTTCTGTGATGCTGGAAGCTATGTCACTGGTATTTCAAATGCCAGCACGGTCACCCAAAGTGAGCAGGTTTCAGCAGACTATGAATAGACAATGGAAAAGAACTTGGCTCCTCACTTTAGAGGAAGAAGCGCTGAAAACCTTATGCATAGTTCCCCTGATACTATTGCTAGAGATTTGCCTATACTGGGTTTCATATACAGAAAAACACATAAAAAATAACAAAATAAAACAGAAAAACATCAATCAATTTGAAAATGGAAATGATTAAAAATGGGAATAAATTTAAAACAAGTCATGAGGGAGAATATATAATACATGTAACCTAACTACAGTGGTGTGACTGGTGATACCAGGAGGCTAGAGGAAGGGTGGGTTGGAAAGGGGGAACCAATTACAGGGATCTACATATAACCTTCTCCCTGGGGGATGGACAACAGAAAAGTGGGTGAAGGGAGATGTCAGACAATGTAAGATATGACAAAATAAAAATTTATAAATTATCAAGGGTTCGTGAGAGAGGGGGAAGTGGGGAGGGAGGGGGAAAATGAGGAGCTGATGCCAGGGGCTTAAGTAGAGAGCTAATGTTTTGAGAATGATGAGGGCAATGAATGTCCAAATGTGTTTACACAATTGATGTATGCATGGATTGTGATAAGAGTTGTATGACCCCCCAATAAAATGATTTTTTTTTAAAAAGAGAGACTGTTCATTGAGGAAAATGGGGGGAAAATCAGATTTTTTTTTGGAGATCACTAGACACTGGTTATGAATTGACACTGGTTCCAAGAGACCAAAAATGTTTTGAAGGCCCACCAATCAGAGTGAGGATGTATGGAAGTAAAATTATTAGTGGAGTTTTAGCTTTTCATCTCACAGTGAGTCCAGGAGGTGCTCAAACACATCCTGTAGCTGTTTCTCCAGTTCCAGAATACATCATTGGAATAGACATACTTAGCAACTAGTCAAACCTCCATATTGGATCCATGAAATATAGAATAAAAGCTATTCTGCTAGAAAGAGCAAAGTGGAAGCCATTAGAACTGTTTTACCTGAGAACAGAGTAAACGAAAAGCATTATCACATTCTTGGAGTGATTGCAGAGATTAGTGCCATCATCAAATATGGAGTATACAGACTTAGTGATTTCTACCATAACTCGATTCAACACTCTTATTTGGCCTGTGCAAAAAAACAAAAATAAATAAGTCTTGGGAAATGTCAGTGGATCATCTTAAACTTAACCAGGTAGTGACTCCCATTGCAGTTGCTGTTCCAAATGCAGTATCATACTTGAGCTTCTCCTGATACTTGTGCCAATGCCTTTTTCTTAATTCCAGTTTCAAAAGACTACCACAAGTAGTTTATCTTCATCTGACAAGGACAACAATATACTTCTACCATCCTCCCTCAGAGTTATAGTAATTCTCCAGGGCTAGATCAGAATTTGGGTTGTAAGTATCTTGATCAGCTTACCCTTCCACACATTTCATGATGGTTGATTACATCTGGCATTTTGCTGATTGGATCTAGTAAGGAAGAAGGATCTTGACTCTAGGCTTATAGACACAATATCTGTGACTTATAGGCACAATATCTGTGTGCTGGGGGATGGAAGATTAACCTGACAAAAATTCACATCACTTCTTCCTCAATGAAAGTTCTATGGGTCTAGTGCTGTGGAGCATGCAGTGATATTTCTACTAAAGTTCAAAGGACGTCTAACACCTGGTGAAGCTCTTTGGATTTGGGAGGCAACATATCCCTCATTTTGGTGTGCTAATCTGGCCTTTTTTTCAAGTGACGTGAAAATTTGTGTGGGTCCCAGAGCAAGAGAAGGATCTGCCACAGGTTCAGGCTGGTGTGCAAGTTGCTTTGCCAATTTGGTCATATGATCCAGCTGATCCAATGGGTCTTGAAATGTGGCAGATAGAGATGTAGTTTGGGTTTTAGAAAGGCCTCTACTGGGGAATTACAGCACAGACCCTTTGGATTTGGGAGAAAAGCCTGCTCATCCTATGACTATAACTACAACCTTTCAGAGATACAGCTTTTAGCTTGTTACAGGGCCTTAGTAGAGACTGAATACTACACTATGGGTAACCAAGACACCATATAGCCTGAATTGCCACTCGTGAACTGGGTGTTGTCTGGCCCACAGAGTCATAAAACTGGAAGCAGCACTCTGACATTCAATGGAAGTGGTATATATGAGATTGAGATATAGGAATTAATGATACAATTCAGCTACATGAATAAATGGCCCAAATACCTAGCGCCCCCCCCCCACCTCCTAGTCACACTGGTTTCCTTCTTCCAGTCTGTGTTTATGGCCTCTTAAGGAGATCCACATGATCAGCCAGTTGAGGAAGAGCAGGCTAGTGCCTGGCTGACCCATGGTTCTGTGTGATATGCAGGTATCCCCAAAAGTGGAAATAGGCAGAACTACATACTCTCCCTTTCTGGGACCTACACAAACAGCAGTGAAGGAAACTCCTCCCAATGGGCAAAACTTTGAGCAGTATATCTGCTTGTTCAGTTTGCTTGGCAGGAGAAATGGCCGGGTGTATAACTGTATGTGATTCATCAGCTGTGGCCAATGATTTGGATGGATAGTCAGGGGCTTGGTTGGGAAAATGGTGTTAAAGAAGAGTATTCAGGATCACTATACCAAAAAGAACTAGTCAGCAATCCTCCATTTCAGGAGGTAGGTAGCGTATGAGCAAGAACCCCCATGGTATGGCAGGAAGAAGGCTAAGCTGCACTGAAAACATTAGCCCCAAACAGGCCCATAGGAATAGATGGAATCCCCATGGAGAGGATTCCAGAAGCTGAGGAAGCACGGGAAGCACTCGCTCAACTATGCCAGGAACTTTGGAAGACCACTACTGGGACAGGTCAGTGGAAGAGATCTATATTTGTGCCCATTCCGAAGAAAGGTGACCCAACAGAATGCTCCAACTGTAGAACAGTACCATTGATACCACGTGCAAGTAAAATGTTTCTGAAGATCATCCAACCGCAGTGGCAGCAGTACATTGACAGGGAGCTGCCAGAAGCTCAGGCCGGATTCAGAGGAGGACATGGAACAAGGGATGTCATAGCTGATATCAGATGGATCGTGCCTCCAAGCAGATAATTCAAGAAAGCTGTTTATTTGTATTTTATTGACTATGCAAAGGCATTCAGCTATGTGGATAATAATACACTATGGATAATCTTGATAGGAATGGAATTCCAGGACACTCTGTTGTGCTCTTGCAGAGCTTGTACACATATCAAGAGGCAGAAGTACGGACAGAATAAGGGAATATTGAATAGTTTAAATTCAGGAAAGGTGTGTGTCTGGGTTGTATCCTCTCACCATACTTCTTCAATTTATATGCTGAGCAAGTAACCAGAGAAGCTGGCTCATATGAAGAAGAATGTAGCATCAGGATTGGAGGAAGGTTTGTTAACAACCTGAAAATGAAGTGACACAACCTTGCTTGCTGAAAGTGAAGACTTGAATCATGTTCTGAAACTTTAAAAACATGTCATTACTCTTGATGGTGTATATATTAGGCTGGGTTGTCTGAGGAAAGGAAATCAGTGATACTCATATGTGTAAAAGAAAGAAGAACCTCACACACAAGAAGTAATCTTATATCAAGATAGCATACCAGCCCTGTCTAACTTGAGTCTATGGGTCTGATGCTATCTAGAGCCCTGTTCAGACTCGTGGACTGCAGGTCAATGATGCAGCAAGGTGTAGAGGGATGCATGAAGATCAGAGGCTGGTGGGTGCGGAGTCATGTGGATCCAAGGTCAGGGGAAACATGACAAGAGACTTACAGCTCTTGGAGTCAGGCAGTCCACTTGGGCTGCCCCTGGAAGTAAGCACAGAGTTCCAGAAAGCAGGAAAACGAAGGGACAGAGTGATAGCCTTTTTAAATAGTTTGTTGACCTTTTAAATTTTTAAAATTTTTGTTTGTTTATCTTTTAAATCAATTTATTGGGGGCTCGTACAACTCTTATCACAATCCATCCATCCATCCATTGTGTGAAACACATTTGTACAATTGTTGCCATCAACATTTTCAAAATATTTTCTTTCTACTTGAGTCCTTGGTATCAGCTGCTCATTTCCCCCCTCCTTCTCCACTCTCCCTCCCTTATGAACCCTTGATAATTTATAAATTGTAATGATTTTTTTTCATGTCTTACACTGACCAATGTCTCCTTTCACCCACTTTTCTGTTGTCCATCCCCCTGGGAGGGGATGTGGGCATCATTATATGTGCATCATTATGATGGGTTCCCCCTTTCTCCCACCACTTCTTCTTACCCTCTTGGCATGGCTACTCTCAATATTGGTCCTGAGGGGTTTATCTGTCCTGGATTCCCTGTGTTTCCAGCTCTTCTCTATACCCGTGGACATGACTACCTCTCATATAAAAGGCCACACCTTCAGGCAATGTCATCAGGCTGTGACTTGATTGACATGTTGGCCTCCACCCCAACAATAGTTCAAGTTCACATAAAGTCTCATTGCCACAGACCTCCCTTTGTCAACTTGATACCAATGCACAACTCTTCAATCATACATAATCTTTAAACAGAGATAAAGCTAAACCATGCACCAGCTCCAGTTGAAAATGATTTCCCATAAGTGAACAAAATGAAGATATTCTAAACCTAAAAATTGCAGTTTTCTGAACACCTACCCTTTAGTACTATAATCCTATCAACATCTCCCCCACCCATGCAAGTTTGTAAGCCAGCCTCCGCAAGACTTTATCTTTACCCATTTTAGGTACCCAATTTCTAAACTGCCTATTTCTATCAACCCACTGATCTGAGTAGACATGCATGTCCTTTGATGTAAAGAATCTTCACTCCAGTTGGAATCGTGTCTACATCCATAAGTAAAGTCAATACTTCAGAAGAAAAATAATTACATTAAGCACACATTTGGAAAAGGACCAGAGGGTTCAGGTTCTAGCCTCCCCAGCAATGCTTGGAATAGCCACTGTGGGTCCACCGCAATTCCCCTTTGATGTCCCCACCTGAGGAAAGAACATCACCACCAGACGACTGAGACGCCTTCTGAGTTCACACACACTTCATACCTTGGACCTGCCTTTTGACTTGGACATGACAGTCTGCTCCCTGCAGCACCACTGTGTTTAAACATTTAAATAAGATGAAGTGGTGCCTTTGCCAATCTGAGATGACACTAGAGACATCAATGACCTGTAAGACAAGGGAATCCATGACCTTAGCAGCTATTAATCATGTCTAGCTATACTTTCTCCATGGCAGATTTGGCAACATTCTAAGAGAAAACACTTACTATGCAACTATGTATTAATGAGTTGTTTTTTTTCCCACTTGAAATTACTCTCAGGTGGGGGGAAAATCACCTCTAAGATATGAAAATGGGAGATCAAAATGTAATACCTGTGTTCTCAATCTACCTCTAAAAATGTAGAAATCCTGGAACCAGCTATAAATCACTTTATTTTCCACAGTTGTCTTTGCTATATCTGTTAAATGGGGCTGGATGTACTTGCCCACTTTATGAGATTATTGTGAGGATATAGTAGGGAAAAGTTATTTTAACTGCACAGTCCTATGCAAATGCTCTTCTTGGACTTTTTTACCTCTTCCTATCTCTGATGGTTTTTGTTTTCCTGGTCTTGCGTATTCTATACATATTACCAAGAATCTACAACATGCTTGGGATTCACTCTTGCCACCAATTCCAAGAATCAATTCCGGTTTGCTGTATGATCCGATGCTTTTCTTTGGCAAGTACTTATGTTTCTCCTGCTCTCAAAGAGCTCTGATGGCGCCAGGCCTGGAGGATGTCCACAAGAGTGCCGTTGCCTCGTGCAGGACAGAAATGTCACAGGATCAGAGGGTAAAGTCCTCAGAGAGTCCTTATCACCAAATAGCATCAAGGACTTCACACAGACCAGTGAGAGCAAGGGGAGAGCCTCATGTTGGTCATAAAGGATTATTTTTATGTTTGAAGGTGGTTGAACAGTCCAAATTCAGAGGAGAGAAATGTCTTCCAGGTAGAGGGAGAACATGGCTAAAAACTGGTCAAGATGACAAAGTAATAATTTATAAATTATCAAGGGCTCATGAGGGAGTGGGGAGCGGGGAGGGAAGGGAAAAAAGAGGACTTGATGCAAAGGGCTTAAGTGGAGAGCAAATGCTTTGAAAATGATGCGGGCAAAGCATGTACAGATGCGCTTTATACAATTGATATATGTATGGATTGTGATAAGAGTTGTATGAGTCCCTAATAAAATGTTAAAAAAAAAGAAAATAACAACAACAAAAAAAAAACCAAACTAGTCAAGATGGAAATATACAGGGAAACATCTAAGAGGGTTTGGGAGCTTTGAGAAACATCACTGTTTACTGCCATGTAAAAGGAAATAGGTTTATGAAAGCAACAAGTAGCAGCCCAAGTGGGAGCCGGGGAAGAACAATTTTAAAGCCATCAGAACTATGGTGTGGCAGAATCCAAGGAGAGAAAAAAATGACTGAAGTTTTGTTTTGTTTTCTGAATTGCATGGATTGAGGTCTAAATTTCACTGAACTAAAAGTTCTACAACAGAGTAAACTCATCAATTAGATAGTTTTCCACTGAAATTTCAACCTATATTAGAATGTAAGAATATGATTTTGATTACAAAATAGGACAGGATACTTAGGAATATGGGAAATTATGTACATTTCTGTATTTTGGTACGATTCTTAGGTGGAAAATGGAGATGGATTCAGGAAAGTGATTTGATGTAAAAACATAAAGCCAAATTTGCCTTCTATAAAATATAGACTGGACTGACTTCAACTAGGATCCTATATACCTGTGAGTATATTAATAAATTACTTATAGGTCTCATGCTACAAGTGATAAATAAATCATGTAGTTTAAAAACATTTTTTATCTTAGCCGTAAAAGCCTGCAAAGTTTTTTATACCCAAAGGCTAAAAAAATTAGCGAAAGATACAATTTTTAATTAAATGCTTTAGTTGTTATTCACTTCATCCAGGTGATATTGTTAGACAGTGGACTGCTGTGAGATCGATTATTGTGGCTCAGGAGGTATAGAGAGGATCTGCCTTCTATGGATATATGTGCGCTATGCACATGAATTGTATACATGTTTGTTTCTTTACTAAAATCAGGGATGGGTAGGCTCTTCAAATCTCTGGTTCCTGGGTGCAGCTTTATTTTTATGTATGCGCACATTTATTTTTGTGTGCATGTGTCTGAGTGTGTGTGCACATGAGGTGTGTTTGCATGTGCATCTGTGAGTGGTCAGGTGTATCTATGTACATGATTGTACTTGAATATAGGCTTATGTGTGTATGAGGATTGCCTTAATGAGCCATCTGGGAAGATCAGAAGGGAGACAGAGTTGGTCATCTCCATCAGGAAAAATGATCTTGTTCACTAAGGCTCATCACAGAAGAGAAATTGGAAATGAGTGATAAACTGAGTTTCCAACTAAGACAATGGAAAATGGCATGTTTTAGAAAATTTGAATGTGTCCCTGAATGGAGTCAGATCTGTCCACTGATGCCTGGAAAGGCAATAGCCCTCAGCATTCTTGGAGAGAGGGGTTGAGGAAAGGCTTTCGGCAGCATGCTAGTGAAATAGAGCATGCTGAGCTTTGGCTCTGTTTTCCACAGAAAATTGTTCATAGGCATATAATCAGAAAACCTGGACACTGTTTTATGACTTGTATTTTCTCGCTTTCATCTTTACTTTTAGCTAAATTTCATTTGAGGAATGCCAGACTGATTCAGACTAAAGAACAATGGCAGGTCCACATGTGGGCCAACCACGGCCAGGGTGGAGTTTGGGATGGGGGATGGGGCTGAGATGAGCTGAGAAAGTTGGACTCAGCTTAAAGAGAAAGTTGGACTCAGCTGATGCCCTCCCTCTCATTGCTGTGTTTTTCTCAAGAGCTTTCTCTGCTCTGTGAAGAGCGTTTGCCCACCTGGAATATATTCTTCTTCTTTATGATAGGTTTATAAAACAAAGTAAACTACACATTATTTCATGTGTGGCAGTTTCTTTCAGGGTCTTTGGGTAGCACTTAAAATTCAGAAATGCGTTATTTATATAAAGAAACTCAATGACAAGACAGTTCTGAAGCTAAGCAGCTTTCATCTTTTTTGGGGATCCATCCCAGGGTTCTTCGGAAAGTGAATTCATATAGTCACACATTCTCCTAAGGTCACTGAGTGCTCATTTGCCACTTTTCTTTCCTGATATAATAGCAGTCTGTAGACAATATAGCAAATGATGCCATTTCCAATGAGAGTAACTTCTACAGCATGCCACCAATCTTGATACAAGGCTCCTTTATTTTCTAAGGGAATGGTCACATTTGGTTTTCTTACAAGGATAAGATAGTATTCATAAATAATAATAATCCTTAAGTTCTAAGTAAAATACTAGAAAATTGTTATAATGATAATCAAATAACAAAAAGGAATGAAAACACTAATCACATAAACTTATTTTTTTTAGTTTGAAGTGTAAATAGGATAATGTAGAAACATGTACTTCTACATGTACTTCTGTACAACACTTGTGTAACACATTTTTGTACTTTAATGGGGAGAGGAACATTACATCATTAGAGAATTGCTTTAAGGGCCTCTGGCTAGTACTTTTAAAAATGAATGAGCATGAACAAAAATTTCACTGCAATGAAGTTATTTAAATGTTTCTAAGGACAAAATCCCACGGGGAAATTTTCAGATTTTTAATAGTTGTTCCTAGTTCTCATTTGACCCATGGAGAAGTCAAGGAGAAGTAGATATTTTAAATTACTCATTGAGCCTCTTAAAAGGGATGGTTAGGTGTGCTTCTTCCATGTGGGCTTTGTTGCTTCTGAGCTAGATGGCTGCTTATTTATTTTCAAGCCTTTAAGACCGCTTGTTTACTTTCAAGCCTTTAAGACCCCAGACACTATATCTTTTGATAGCCAGGCACCATCAGATTTCTTCACCACATTTGCTTATGCACCCGTTTGTCTTCAGTGATCATATCGGGAAGGTGGGCACCCACTGATATGATTTTTTTGTTCTTTGATGCCTGGTACCTGGTTACTTCTACACCTCATGGTCACACAGGCTGGAATGCTTCTTCCATATGGGCTTTGTTGCTTCTGAGGTGGATGGCTGCTTGTTTACTTGCAAGCCTTTAAGACCCCAGATGCTTTATCTCAGCCTGTGTGACCACGAGGTGTCGAAGGGTTCAGATATCAGGCATCAAAGAACAAAAAATCACATCAATGTAAATGAGGGTGAGTGCAAAATGGAGACCCAAAGCCCATCTGTAGACAACTGGACACCCCTTACAGAAGGGTTGCTGGGAGGAGACAAGCCAGTCAGGGTTCAGGGTAGCAACAATGAAACATACAACTTTCCTCTAAATCTTAAATGCTTCCTCCCCTCACTATCATGATCCCAATTCTACCTTACAAACCTGGCTAGACCAGAGGATGTACATTGATACAGATAGGAACTGGAAACACAAGGAGTCCAGGACAGATGATCCCTTCAGGACCAGTGGTGAGAGTGGCGATACTGGGAGGGTGGAGGGAAGGTGGGGTAGAAAGGGGGGAACTTATTACAAGGATCTACATATAACCTCTTCCCTGGGGGATAGACAACAGAGAAGTGGGTGAAGGAAGAAATTGGACAGTGTAAGATATGACAAAATAATAATAATTTATAAATTATCAAGGGTTCATGAGGGAGGTGGGAGCAGAGAGGGAGGGGGAAACATGAGGAGCTGATATCAAGGGCTCAAGTAGAAAGCAAATGTTTTGAGAATGATGATGGCAACAAATGTACAAATGTGCTTGACACAAGGAATGGATATATGGATTGTGATAAGAGTTGTACAAACCCCCAATGAAACATTTTTTTTTTAAAAAAAAGGATAGTTAGCTGTAAAAAAATGAAGTAGAGAGGTATTTCCAAGCAGAAATTTTTAAAAAATCAAATATTTACAAGGGATATTCTAGAAACACACATTTTGACCTTTTCCCCTGGGGTAGTCAGCTGACAGGAACCCACAACTGTCTCTCTTGGTGGGATGTCTGGAGGGTTGAGGAGGTATAAATAGGGTCAGAAAAGAGTCAGAAAGAGGGAGTGCTTTACATCACTGGTCCTTGAACTCTAATAAACTCCACAAGGTGAGCACTCTTGGTTTACAAACCTGTGTTTTGAGGCTTTCAGAAACTTTGTTAAGTCTTGCATGTGCTTTCTCATCTGTGAATTGTGAAAAGTTTGTTTATGTCTTCTCTATACTTGTTACACACAGTTTCCTGGTTTGGTATGACGAGATTTTTCATGACTCAGGATCCGGAAACTGATGTTCTGTTTTGGTATGTAGTAGTGGTCATTTCTATTTATAGGGAGTTCTGGGTCATTTTGTCTTGCACATGTTTTGGGGGAGGGGGTACTGCTAATATTGCTGTTTGAATTTGTGTTTGCATTTGGGGCACAATCACACAGAGCAGGGGACACAAAAGGCAGTGAACTCTTCTGTTTTAAGCACCCATTGTCCCTTAGTTAAGATGGAATGCTTCCTCTAAACCAGCAGTTCTCAACCTATGGGTCGTGTCCCCTTTGGGGGTTGAATGACCGTTTCACAGAGGTCACCTAAGACCATTGGAAAACACATATTTCAGATGGTCTTAGGAACAGAGACACTGCTCCTCTATCTCTCTCCATGTGGGTCCGCTCACGTGTAGATATGCCCACATATGAGTACCCGGCGCGAAGTGCCCATGCTACAGCATGTTTCAAGACAAAATTTCATTTATTTGTCATTAGAAATAAATATTTCACAATATATGATGACATATTGTTTTTATGTTTAACCATTATGCTTTAATGATGTTCAATTTGTAACAATGAAAATACATCCTGCATATCAGATATTTACATTATAATTCATAACATAGCAAAATTATAGTTTTGAAGTAGCAATGAACATAGCTTTATGGTTGGGGGGTCAAGACAACGTGAGCAACTGTATTAAAGCGTCTCAGCATTAGGAAGGTTGAGAACCGCTGCTCTACACTTTGTGCTTCTACATCTCCTAATGCAGTCGACTGGCCCTCCGATACCAAGAATCCTATCTTTGAGCAATTTTAAAATGGGTTAACCTAACTGAAGCAGCTTTGTATTATGCAGCTACTTTTGCATGTTTAGCCAGCTCTGTGTTACCTTGTTTTGAGCGTGTTGTATAGTTGTTAATCTTTGCAACATAGACTATCATGAGGGAAAATGTAGCTAATGAGTGGTCTTGTGGTCTATTTTGTTTCTAAAACTTTTGTTTGAGTTTTACCAAAAAATGGCATCCCCCAAAATAGCGCTGCCCAAAATCACATCTCCCAAAATGACATCCCCCAAAATGGCGGCCTGGATGAAAGCGGCCGTGAGTGAGTCAGCCAGGAGGGCAGATAAGCAACCAGCTGGATGATCTCTCTCTAATCTTCGGAACATCGTACCTGAGCTTTGTGTTTTTCCCCCTCCATTACTACTTTTGGGATTCATAATTAGTCCTAAGAATGTAAAAAAAGTTGATTCGTGTAACAAAGTTCCTCGAAAGCAACATCCTCATAAAAGTATAAAATTTACCTAGAGATAATGTTGCAGGAAAACCATGCCCAAATGGAAAAAAGCAATGCCCACGAGACCTTTTTCCACTGGCCGGGTTTCAGCTGGTGTTGGCACCAAAATGGCTGAGTCCCGTATAGTCGTTGTGTTGGCTTTGTATAGGGCTACGGGGCAAGGAGACAAGCAGAGCAACCGTGTCACTCTCTTGGTGGTGGTCGTGCTCCGTGTAAATTCCCGGAGACTGAACTCACCAGATCTAGCAGTTTTCAAGCTACTGTTCCCCTCCTGCTCGGAGATAAAGAACCCTGGGGCAGAGTGAGGGAAAGGGGCCTGGTGGTGGGAGACCCGGGGAGTGGCAGGGTCTTTGGAAGGATGCTCTGAACAGCCTAGGACAATCTCATCTTAAACCTACAGGCAGGAGACCCCTAGGCTGGTTTGAATAACATATGATGAGTGATAAGAAAAGTATAGAAAGAAGACTTGGCAGTAGCAAGGTGTAGGGGGATGTTTTAATTTTAAGTAAGGCATTCAGCGAATAACTCATTGGAAACGTGAGTTTTCATTAAATGTTGAATTTGAGGGATTAAAAAGACAATGGCATTTCTATCAATGTTTGGAGCCGCCTTGTATGGATATCTCGGAGAAGGATGCTCCAGGCCAAAGGAGCCATATTGATACAGCCCATAACTGTAACTGTGCGTAATGAGTGGGAGGAACAGACAGAAGCCAGGTTGGCTGAAGGACAGGAAGAACCGGGCCTCTCAGGATGGAGGACCACGTATGCATTTGGAAGAGATGAACTTATAGAGAGTGGAAGAACCCTAGTGGTATAATGGTTAAGCATTTTGGCTGCTAACCCAAAGGTTGGCAGTTCAATCCCACCAGCTGTCTGTGGGAGAAAGATATGGCAGTATGCCAACCAGCTGGAACTTATAGAGAGTGTTTAAAGCCATGAAATTAGATGAGAGCATTAAGGCTAACCTCACAAAAGTTCGAGGCAGGAAGACTTGAAAAGAGTGACAGTGGTTTGGGGTCAAAATCTTCTGAGAACGAGATGGTATCCAGGTTGTGTAGCCCAATGATTGAAGGGTTAGAGTTAGTTAGTTTTGCTTGTTGCTTTGTCTTGTTTGTAGAAGAGAGGGAGAATGGAATAGAAATAGAAATGTGGAGCAAAGACCCTTTCTATCAGTGCTAGTGACCTTGAAGGGTGTGGAGGAAACGTCTCCTGATGAGGCAGCAGAGGTCGTGCTGTCCCCATCTGAAAGTTGCAGTAAGAGCAAGGTGACAGGAAGATCCATGGCAGCTTTGGGAGTTGTCCCGAAAAGCAATGTTTTTGTTTGTTTCGTTTTACTTTAGAATTAGATGATTTGGGGTGTATTCATAGGGCTGTTCAAACCACCTCAAAAGGAAACCCTATATCCCTTATACATAATTTCCCTACCAGTCTCCTTGAATACTGCAATCAGGAGGCAAACTCAAATCCATTTTCTTTCACTATGAATTTTTATATTCTGGATATTGGGTACAAATGGAACCATACAGTAGATGTGCCTTTAATAGTGATATCTTATTCTTAAGTTTTTGAGAAAATTTTATAATATTTATTAAGTTCACTATTTTTCAGACCCTTTAATACAACATCCTTGAATTTCACCACCCCCAAAATCTAAAGGAATGATTACACACATGCACATATGCACAAAATAACACAGAAAATCATACATTCGGATAGCATTATTTACAATGGCAAAGATTTGTAAATAGCTCTCCATAAAGAGGAGAATGGTAAATAAAATATGGACTAATAATACAAAGGCATAACTGTAGGAAAAAGAAGAAAGTACTATAAGTAAGTAGAACTTGATCAAATTTTATATAAATTAATAGTAACATAATATGTTATAATGAAGAACACATAATTTGAAAGATAAATAAAACAGGTATTAGTGATTTTTTTAGGATGTGAAATCATGAGGAATTTTCTTTTTCTCTGTCATGTACTTTTCTAAAGTTTGAAATTTATGTAAATTATATGTAACTTCTGATTGTTTTTTAAAAACATAAAAAGTAAAGCAACTTAGCAACCAAGAATTATAAAATTGTTCATATGATTTGATTTTTCATCTTGAGAATTTATCTGACCTGAGCTAAATTAACAGAAAACCATACTGTATGCATGAATATGAAACACTATCTATGGAAAATGATTAGAAATAACCTAAGTAACTGGAGAATTATTTATCATGATGCTTTAACTTTCTGGAATATTGTATATAGCTACAAAATGTGAGTTCTGTAGACACTGTGGAATTATGGGGAACTGCATATGAGACAATAAAGGGAAAATCTCAGGATACAAAATCTCAAACAAAGTTATTGCAACTACCCAGTGCATATATAGATATAGTTAAAGAAAGCAAAAGATTATTTAAAAAGACAGGAAAGAAAGAAAAGATCAAACTGGATGTCAGAAGAGGCTCTGAAACTTGCTCTTAATTGTAGAAGAGCTCAAGCAAATGGAAGAAAGGATGAAGTCAGGGAGCTGAATAGAAAATTTCAAAGGGCAACTTGAAAAGACAAAGCCATGTATTATAATAAAATGTATGAAGATCTAGAAGTTGAAAACCCAAAGGGATGAACATGCTCAGTACATCTGAAACTGAAAAATTCAAACCTTGAGTTGCAATCTCGATGGATTCTTTGGGTAAAATATTGAATGATGCAGGAAGTATGAAAGTAAGATGGAAAGAATTCACAGAGTCACAGTACCAAAAAGAGCTAGTCAATAGTCCACCACTTCAGGAGGTAGCATATGAGCAAGAACCACTGTAGCATTGAATTTATTAGCCTGAAACACGGGTAGGAATTGATGGACAAGTGAAAGGTGTCCCCAAGCTGAAGAAGCACTGGAAACAGTCACTCGACTATGAAAGGAAATTTGGAAGACAGCCATGTGAACAGCTGACTTGGAGAGATCCATATTTGTACCAATTCCAAAGAAAAGTGACCCAAGAGAATACTGAAACCACAGAACAACATCACAGATATCTCACACAAGTACAATTTTGCTGAAGATCATCCAACAGCGGTTGCAGTGTTACATGAGCAGGGAACTGTCAGAAATTCAGGCTTGATTCAGAAGAAGACAAGGAGCAAGGGCTATCATTTCTGACATCAGCTGGATCTTGGCTCAAAGTAGAGAACACCAGAAATAATTAGAGAAGCTGGATTATCTGAAGAAGAATTGGGTGTCAGGATGGGAGGAAGGCTTATTGATACCTATGATATGCAGGTGATACTACGGTGCTTCCTGAATGCGAGGAGGAATTGAACCACTTGCTAAGGAATATCAAGGATTTCAGCCTTCAGTGTAGTTTATGACTCATTGTAAAGAAGATCCAAATCCTCACAACTGGACCAATAGGTAACATCATGATAAATGGAGAAAAGGTTGAAGTTGTCAACGATTTTGCCTTGCTTGACTCCACAATCAATGCTTATGGCAGTAGCAATCAAGAGATCAAAAGATGTGGTGCATCAGGTGAATCTATTATACAAGACCTCTTTAGAGTACTGGAGAGCAAGGATGTTACTTTGAGGACTAAGGTACACCTGGCCCAAGTCATGGTATTTTCCATTGTGGTATATATATGTGAAAGTTGGACATGAATTAAGGCCGACTGAACTTGTGGTGATGGAAAAGAATATTGAAAGTACTGTGTTAGTCTGGGTACTTTAGAGAATCAAATCCACAGAAACTCATGTATGAGAGAGTTTTATATAAAGGTTAAGTGTGCATCAAGAAAACATCTCAAACCAGTGCTGTCCAAGCCCACAAGTCCAGCACGAACCCATTAACCCATGTGTCCAACACCAATCCACAAAGTCCTCATCCATCTCATAAAACACACACAATGATGCCAACTGCAGGAGGAAAGCAAAGTCAGTGAGGATGTAAACATCTCAGCGCTGGCAGGGGTCTTCACACAGCTGCTCCAGCACCCAAGGCTGCATTCGGGTAGGTTCTGTGTGGCTTCTCCTCAGGGATGTCTAGCACAAAGTGATCCTTGCCAGCTGAAGCAGGGACCTGGCTAAGGCAGCTGCACCCTGGTCCGACCATCACAAAACAAGAGACCTGAGAACTAGAAAGATGAGGCTCACAGAGCCATTTATCTCTCCGCCCTTCAATTAATCCCACATGTGTTTATCAGCGAGGTTGGCACACTTTACTAACTACCTGAGTACCATAGACTGCTAAAAGGACAAATCAAATCTATTTTGGAAGTTCAGCCAGTCATCCTTAGAGTCAATGATGGCAAGCCTTTGTCTTACATACTTTGGACATATTATCAGAGGAAATCAGTTCCTGGAGAAGGACATCATGCTTGGTAAAGTGGAGGGGCAGTGAAAAAGAGGAAAGCCCTCAAGGAGAGGGATCGACACTGTGGCTGCAGCAATGGGTTCAAAAGAAACATTTGTGAAGATGGAGCAGGACCAGGCAGTGTTTTGTTCTGTTGTGCATAGCATCGCAACCGACTTGATGGCACCTAACAACAATAACAAAAACAATAGTCTAATGGAACATGAAAGAATACAACATGCTTTTTCTTCCTGGCAGAGTTTTCTATTTTCAAAAATTACTTTGTAATATTCTTCTTACATTCTTAACTCTGACTTTGCTGGATCAGGATTATGTTCTCAATGGGCTCCTCAACCTAATCAGATATCTATGCTATTATCCCAAACGCAGTGTCTGAAACTCTTCTTAATTCCTGCATGCTAGCTCCTTTCAGATCTCTATAACCCCCCCAAACCTGAGAAGTCCTGATACCTTCATGCAAATTTACACTATTTAATTCAAAGAAATTTACAAATTAAATTATAAATGTAAGCATAAGAAAAGTTAAGCGCTGATATTTCTCACCATTAAACTATATGGGTGCCCTAAGATATGTGTAAGCTTTTCTTCAACTTTTGAATTTAGATTATGAATTGGAGTTACCTGAGCAAGCAAGACTTAAAAATTATGAGTATTTTTTCCTATTGTCTTTCTTTGTTCCAAATAGTTACCAAATCCACTAATTTTCCCTTTGAACTGTCTTCTGATATTGCTCCTTGGCTTTATTTGTTTGCATGGACACCTCTTGACATCACACTCAGCTCTCCTCAGCGCACTCTGACCCGGAACTGATCTCTCTCAGTCCCAACCAATCAGTCTTCTGGCTCAAGAACTCCTACTGTTCAAGTCTAAAGTCCTTGCTTATCAGACCAGATAATAACATAAATTCTAGGCAGTAAAATAATTTCCTTTCTTCTCATCAATTATTCTAACTCCTGCTTCTTTTTTTATTTTTTGGTTCCATTGTATGATTCACGCCTATTCATGTCCTGTCCATAAACTTGCATTTCAGCACTTGCTACCTTTCTACTAGAAGTTATTACTTATAATATCTGCTTTTTGTCACATATTTTTATTTTTCATTCATTCACTCATGTCTTCCATTGAAGGAGATTTCCAAAGCTCTAGATTAATCTTGCATAACTCTCTAATTGCTTAGTACCCAGGTTTTGTCATTTCAGTTAGCTTATAAATTCTTATACTTTATAAGATTAGCTACTTGTTGAATTAGAAGGAGAGGGCAAGGCCCAAGAAGGATACCACTGCACGTCCTACATCAAAGAAGAGATGCAACACAGAATATTCATTGCACATGTGTCTATGAAACATAGGAATTCTCTCAGCAAAAAATAACTTACTTTTTTCACTATACTGGTTCAGTTTCTTCAAATGAGGCCTGGTACCATTAATAATAAAAATAATTTTTTTAAGAAGGGGAGTTCCCAGGGAGCGAAATTTATCCAAATCTTAACGCTAAAATTTCACAGACCATTTCATTTGATGATATTCAAGCACTAGGGTATTATCAATTGACTTAACAGATAGTGAAACAGCTAATCTGTAAATATAAAGTCAGCAATTAGTAACCAGGTTTGCATAAGAATATGCCAAATTCAGCCAGGAACCTGAGTATATGGCATTAACTGTTCTTGCTTTATCCCCAGTAAAGTTGCCCTGTTCTGAAAGTTTCTTTTTGTAAATGTAAATCCATGATTATAAAATGAGAAATAATTTCTACAGAGATGTAGCAGCATCAACATATTATTGTGCAGTAGTAATGCTACATTTATGTTCCATTAAATTAAGTCAATCAGAAAAGTACAAATACTTTATGACCTTCATGATATAAGAAGATAAGAAAAAGCAAATAGACAAAGACCAGCACTTATTTGTGGTTGATAGGAGCAGGACCACCAGGTGTCTGTCAGTTTTTTGACCTGTAATGGCTGTGTGTTGCTGTGATGCTGGAAGCTACGTGACTGGTATTTCAAATGCCGGCAGAGTGACGAAGTGAACAGGTGTCAGTGGAGCCTCCAGAATTAGAACAGAAGGAACTGATCCCCATTATACAGGAGGGAACCACTAAAAATCTTATGCTCAGCTTTGAAATGTTGCCAGATCCTGAAGGTCTAGTGAATGGAAGCAGAACATTATCAGAGACAGTGCCAGAGGATGGGTCCCTCAAGATGGAAGACACTCAACACGTGACAGAGGAGGAGCATATTTCTCAAAGTGGAGCCGCCCATAGTGATAGGAGTCAGGGAAAGCCTGTAGGGGTGGAGTCTTCACTATCTTCATTTGCTAAAAATGACAGAAGACATGACAAGCTGTGAGAGGACATCAAGAACATCATTCATGAAGCAAGCAAACGGTCATTAAGAAAATGGGAAAGAAAAGATCCAATTTGATGTCAGAAGAGACTGTGAAACTTGCTAGTAGAATTCCTAAAACAAATGATCGAGTCAAAGAGTTGAACAGAAAATTGCAAAAGGCATTTCCAGAAGAAAAAAGTAAAGTAAATGAAATATGATGAAATATGCAAAGGCTAATATTAGAAAACCCAAAGGAAACAGCATACTCAACATGTCTGAAACGGAAAGAACTCAAGAAAACATTCACATGTCGTGTTGTGATCTATGGAAAAATATCGAATGATGTGGGAAGTAAAAAAACAAGTTGGGAAGAATACACAGAGTCATGATAGCAAAAAGAACGAGTCAATACGCCGCCATTTCAGGAGGTAATAGTTGAGCAAGAACTAATGGTACTGAAGGAAGAAGTTCAAGCTGCACTAAAAGCACTTTTGCAAGCCTAAAATCAAGGCTCCCGGAGTTGATGGAATACCAAGTGAAATATTTCAACAAGCAAATGAAGCGCGGGAAGCACTCATTCATCTATACCAGGAAATCTGGAAGAGAGCCACTTGACTAACACTGGGCGAGTTCCCTATTTGTGTCCATTCCAAAGAAAGGGGACCCAATAGAATGCTCAGACTATAGAACAATACAACCCATAGGACATGGACATGGAAAACTGAAGAAGAACTGATACATTTGATTTGTGGTGCTGGAGAAAACTACTGGAAGCAACATAGACTGCTAAAAGGACAAACCAAATCTATCTTAGATGAAATACCACCAGAATCATCCTTAGAGTTAACGATGGCAAGAGTTTGTCTTACATTCTTTGCACATGTTGGCAGGACAGCCCAGCCACTGGAGAAGACATCGTGCTTGGTAAAGTGGAGGGGCTGCAACAATGGGTTCAGGCATAAGAAAAATTAAGGAGATGGTGGAAAACCAGGCAGTGATTTTTTTCTGATGTTGAAAGGTTTGATATAGGTCGGAATTGACTCAAAAGAACAACATCATGATATTTTGACTTTTCATTTTTTCAGAGATTGCCACCCAATTTTCCACAATGGTGTGTCACTTCACATTCCCATGATTCCAAGATTCCAATTTTTCCACATCCTCTCCAATGTTTGTTATTTTATGAGGTTTTGTTATGAAGTTTTGTCTTACTCATCCTAGTTTGAGTGTAATGGTATCTCACTGTGGTCTTGATTTGCATCTCTCTGATGACTAATAATACGAAGCATTTTTTCATGTGTCTGGTGGTCATTTGAAAGTCATCTTTGGAGAATTATTCCGGTTCTTTGCCTGATTTTGGAGCCTGGGTGGTGTAATGGATTATGCATTGGACTGCTAACTGCCACATTAGCAATTCGAAACCACCAGGGGGTCCTCAAGAGAAAGATGAGACTTTCTACTGCCATAGTTACAGTCTTGTGAACTCACAGAGGCAGCTCCACCCCATCCTATAGGATTGCCATGAATCAGAATGGACTCTATGGCGGTGAGTTTTGTGTGTGCCTATTTTATGAATTTTTTGCCTTTTTAGTGTTGTGGCCTGATATATGTGTGTATGTGTATATATATATATATGTATTATTCAATTCTTTTATGATACAATATTTAGCTGTAGTATACCAGGACAGCACCACAGTTTGTGTGTGCCTTTTGTTGATTATACATGGTTTCTGATATTTAACTATTAAAATGTTTGTGGCTTTTTTTTTTAACTCAAGCCCTGATTATAATTTTAGGTATTCCTTTAGGTTTAAACTCTTAAAATGGAATCCTTTGAAGGGTTTCAAAACATTTTCAAAAATTTCTTTCCAAGGAATGGTACTAAATTACATTCCCTTCAAGAATTTCTCAGAGTTCCCGGAAGATATGCTTTTCGCTGTAGTGTGTCATTTCCTTTATACTCAGCAAAGATATGAATTCAAGAAAGATGTGTCCTTTGCCTGGTTTTATCTGCTCCTCTGGCTGCAGCTATCTACTCTGACTGGCATATCCAGACCCACATTTCCTGCTGCCAACTAAATTTTCACCCAGATATCCCTCCTCTGCCACAACCGCAACTTGTTACAAAGAGAAGCATCTTAATGTTTCTTCTTCTGCCTCCCTACCTTGGTTATTGGTGTAATCAGCCACATAATTTTCCAAACTAGGAACTGCATAATCTTCCTTGGCTACCCCTTCTCCCCTTTTGTTCCTCTCATCAGCCCGCCGCCAATATCTCCTCTTGCTCTTTCTTCTTTACTGCCATGCTCCTTCTCTAAAGCAGAGCCAAAATATCTTCTTTGACCTTTTGCATCCTTAGTTTTGCTTTAATCACTAAACTTTCTACTTTCCAGTTTTTATTTCTTAAAATTCCTGGTCGATCTTTTAAAAAATGGATAGGATTATAAATCTCTTTTTAAAATTTCCTTGCGTATTGTGGCCAGGTTACCTACTTTGGTGTGGATGTTTCCTCACACACTAGCCCTAGATTAATATTGTGGACTTCCTATAGTGAGCACCATGTCTATATTTATACACTTTGCACGTATAAACTAAGATCATATATTTTTATGCACTCTTCCTTTGTTTACTCTTCTTCCACTGATGAAATTTGCTTTCTCCTTTCCCCCTTTCATTAACTCATTTTTCAATACTCATTTCAAATGCCTCTTCTTTTCTGCAGCTGACTTTAGACCCAAATAAGTTTCCACAAAATTTCTACTTTTAAAGGATCTATCGCCTTGTATTGTATTTATTTGTTCATGAGATTATATCCACCTTGGTCCCTGGTGATGCTGTCAGATAAGAGTTGAAAAGCTAATCTCAAGATTGGTGGTTCAAACCAACCATACAACCAGCAGATGAAAGGCAAAGCTGTCTGCTTTGGTAAAGATTTACAAAGCTTATGAGCTGGAAGCAAGTTAATGGAAGTAAGTTTATTTTTCTGTTTTGTTTTTGTTGTCTTTTATTGTGCTCTTTGAGGCCCAAATTTGTGACCAGATTACCTTTTTTTCTCCAGGTTTAATCCTGAGACAGTGGCACCCAACCTAGTACAGTATGTGGTCAATAGCTATCTGTTGGATTATCCTTATGCTTATGCGGCTTTCTGTCTATACAATTATTTTGCCTTTCCCGGTAGTGTGTGTGTTGGTGACAATAATGACTACTGAACGTATTTTGAAAGTACATATTGTAGCCAATTTAATATTTAGATTGTTTTAAGAACCATGTCAGCTCTCTTGCTGACGCATTTCATAGGGATAAAGACATTTCCATAGCCAAGAAAGCCAGAACCTTGGTGTTACTTCTTTGTTCAGAGGGTCACAGAATAGAAACAACTGTGGATGACTATTACTTGTGGTCATTTTTTAAGGGCTCATTCTTAAAAATTCGGAGCCCGCGAAGACGTGTCTGAATAAAGAGGTCAGGACTCCTCTGGAGAAAGGAAGGATCCTGAGGGAGTCAAAGATGGCGCCTTCTCGTGTGATAATAAAGATCGCGTATTAATCCGCAGTGTAGTGTCCATGACTTCATAGACTATTATTGGTTCTTTGGAAAGTAATCGTTTCATGGTAAGTTTTAAAGCACTAAACAGATTTCTTGGTTGTTTTCTTTCCATTCTTGAGCAGATTTCGCAAATGCAGACCACAGCAACGCTTCTTCCTTCACCTCCTTTCTTTTCTTTTCCTTCTTATTAATAAATGTAAATGGTCTCCAGTGAACATGCTAATATGAAAACTTTGATCCTTGTGAAACAGAAAAACAAATATAAAATATTTCCCCATCGCCTGAGGTATATATCCGTAGTTGCTGCAAACTTTCAGTTTCAGGGACTGGTTAAATGCACAAATCTGATAGGGTTTTCACTTACATTAATTCAGGTGAACACGATACGTTGGATATTAATATCCTTTTAGATTAATATTTGAATTAAATGAACTCAAACAAGCAACATCTCTCTGTGCTGCGAGTGAGTGTTAATGTTATTTATAAAGTGAAACCAATATAATCGCTATTGCTCATTAACAGATGTCTTGGGATCAACTCTGTTTTGTTTTCCACTTAAGTTCTATTATTTTTCCTTATTAACCCTTGTAATATGGCTGTAGAACTGAACTTAATGGTTCTGAAAATGTCAAATAACAAAATGCCCAAATGAAAAGCCCAGTATATGTGAATACAAAAGGAACTCAATGTTCCTCCGCTTGAAATGATGAAAGAGTTTATTTTTATACATCTGTTCCTTATCGTAACTTGCCCTGGCAGCACTCTGGGTTAGGTATTGGGCTGCTAACTCCGAGGTCAGCCCATTAACTGCTCTGTGGGATGAAGATGAGGCTCTCCGGTCTTGTAAATATTTCCAGCTTCAGAAACCCTATCCAGGGCCCCTGTGAGTGGGACTTAACTCAATGGTGGTAGTCGGGTCCTTTATTTGATTCTTTTTTAAAGTGGGTTATTCTTAAGTACCAATTAGACCTAATTTAATCTCTAGCTGATGATTTCAAGTGTGGTCTCCCCTGACATGTCCAGAGTACATGAGACAAGGTCTAGCCACCTTCTCTTCGAAGGAGCATTCTGGTTGCACTTCTTTCAAGAAATATTTGTTCCTTTGGAAGTTCATGGTACTTTCATTATTCTTAAATAACACCATAGTTCAAATACATTATTTCTTCTGTCATTTTCCTTCTTCAATGTCCAGCTTTCACATGATTAAGAGGAAATTGAAAATACCATGCCTTGGGTCAGATACATTTTTACTCCTCAACGTGACAGCTTTACTCTTCTGTTTGTGCAGCTGATTTGTCCAATGCAATACATCACTTGATTTCTTGATTGCTGCTTCGATGAGCATTGGTTGTAGACCTAAGCAAGAATTTCAGTCTTTTCTCATTTATCACAATGTCTTTTGGTCCAGTTGTGAGGATCTGGGTTCTGTTTGCATTGAGTTGCAATTCATGCTGGAGGCTGAGGTTTTTGATCTTCATTTGCAAGTGCTTCGTCTTTCCCACTTTCAACAAGCAAGGCTGTATTATCTGCATATTGAAGGTTATTAATAAGCTTTCTTCTAATCTTCATACCACATTCATCTTCATATGATCCAGCTTCTCATAGGACCGGCTCAGCATACAGGTTGAATAAGTATGGTGAGAGGATGCAACATTGAGATGCACTTTGCTGATTTTAAACCAGGCAGCATTCCCTTGTTCTTTTTGAATCACGGCCTCTTAGTGCAAGTATAGGTTCTGTATGGCCACAAAGAAATGCTCTGAAATTCCCCTTCTTCTCAATGCTGTCACAGTTTGTTATGATCTACTAGTTTGTTTGTTTTTTTCCAACGTGGGGGATACTACCCACTAAGGGGCAATGGAACGACCTAGGGGGACTGTGAATGGAGATAAAACAAAACAAAATGAACTCAGTGCTATTCAGTAGATTCTGAGCCATAGTGACCCCATAAAACAGAGTAGACCGTGACACTTTATGGGAGTTGAAAGATTCATCTTTCTCCCTTGGAGTACCGAGTGGTTTTGAACTGATGACCTTTTCATTAGCAACCCAGTGAGTAAACACTATGCCAAATAGATTTCTATAATTTATCCCGAGTTTATGAGATATAGTACACTTTTTTAAATTGCAAGGGGGCTGCTGAGGAATTCATCTTTTTTTTTTTTTTCTGAAAAGGGGGCAATAGGCCACATAAGGTTGGGAAGATCCGACTATACAGTGAAATGCTTTGCATTGTTCAATAAAGCACAAGTAAGTAAAACTGCTATTTTAAATTTTGAGCCAAGGTCTATTTGATGTTAGTGATGGTATCTCTTGTTCCATTTCCCCTTTTGGATCAGACCTGAATTTCTGGCAGTTCCCTGCCAACAACACTTAGTGGCAAATGTTGATGAATGATCTTCAGCAAAATTTGACTTACCTCTGATATAAATCTTATTGTCCAATAATTTCCTTATCTGTTTGTTCAACTTTCTTTGGAAAGGGTACAAATATGGATCTCTTGGTTGGCAAGGTAGCTGTGTTCCAAATTTCTTTTAAAAAATCATTTTATTGGGGGCTTGTACAATTATCACCATCCATACATGCATCCTTGTGTCAAGCACATATGTACATTTGTTGCCAACATCATTCTCAAAACATTTGCCTTCTACTTGAGCCCTTAATATCTGCCGCTCATTTTCCTCCTCCCTTCCCACTCCCCCCCAACTCATGAACCCTTCATCATTTATAAATTATTATTATTTTGTCATATGTTACACTGTCTGAAGTTTCCCCCCCCCACCCTCTTATCTGCTGTCCATCCCCTAGGGAGGAGGCTATACGTAGATTCTTGTAATCAGTTGCCCCTTTCTACCCCACATTCCCTCCACCCTCCAGGCATCGTCACTCTTGCCACTTGTCTTGAAGGAGTCATCTGTCCTGTATCCCCTGTGTTTCCAGTTGCTATCTGTATCAATGCACATCCTCTGCTCTAGCCAGATTTGTAAGGTAGAATTGTAAGGCAGAATTTGTAAGGTAGAATTGGGATCATGATAGTGGGGAGGGGGGCGGGGGATGAGGAAGCATTTAAGAACTAGAAGAAAGTTATATGTTTCATTGTTGCTACCCTTCACCCTGACTGGCTCATCTCCTCCCCACAACCCTTCAGTAAGGGGGTGTCCAGTTGCCTACCGATGGGCTTTGAGTCTCCACTCTACACTCACCCACATTTACAATGATACGATTTTTTGTTCTTTGATGGTTGATACTTGACCCCTTCGACAGCTCGTGGTCACACAGGCTGGTGTGCTTCTTCAATGTGGGCTTTGTTGCTTCTGAGCTGGATGGGCACTTGTTTATCTTCAAGCCTTTAAGATCCCACATGCTACATATTTTGATAGCTGGGCACCATCAGCTTTCTTCACCACATTTGCTTATGCATACATTTTTCTTCAGCAATCGTGTCGGGAAGGTGTTCACCCTGGAATGCCAATTTAATAGAACAACGTGTTCTTGCATTGAGTAAATACTTGAGTGGAGGTCCAATGTCTATCTGCTGCCTTAATACTGAACCTATAAATGTATGCATGTAGATCTCTTTCCCCACACTCTTATATAAATATATTTACATATGTACATTCCAATCTTTAGACCCCTCTAAATACCCTTTGTCACCTAGTTCTTTCCTCTATTTCCTTTTATGTTCCTCTTGCCCCACTATCATGCTCAGCATTCATTTGGGTTTCAGTAATTTCTCTCAGTTACATTGCCCTTGCTGAATCCCTAACAGACCACTCACACCCTCTTTGCCACTGATTTTGGATCACTTGTTGTACCCCTGTCCCTGGCTTTTTTAGCACCACCTCCTTATCCCCTCCTCCCCCTCTCCCATGTCCCTCTGGAACCATTGGTCCCGTTGTTTTCTCCTTCAGACTATTCATGCAGTCTATCTTATCTAGATAGAGCTGTAGAGATAATAATATGCATAAAAAATCAAGTCATAGCAAGACAGGCAATGAATGAGAACACAATGACAACAAAAAGGAAAACCAATTACCCATAAAAGAATACATTGATTAAAAGAAAAAAAATTCTAAAGCATGAAAAACCTGTAAATAGATCAAAGTCTCAATTTTTATCTCTAGGCCTGTCCTTCAGTCAGGTCTGATGGGGTACCATGCTCTGTCCGCAGAGTATGTCCTTTGTACTCCCTCAGGGATCCCCTGCTCTTCTCCCACAGTTGCTCTGCCACATGCCTATAGTGGTTTGCCTCAGTGTCATGGGGTCAGGCTTGGCCAGTCCAGACACTGAGTCTCCAGTGTTGCCCCCCTTAGGGCCCTAGCCATCAAGGGATGGCGTATCTCGTAGTGGGATCACCCATATTGCCCACTCTGTGCATTGGCTGTTCAGAGCGGGGATATCATCCTCCAGGCCTGGTGGGCCAGGTTTGCTCCACTCTCTCTTCCTCCCCCTTCATTGCTCCCATTTGCTCTGATCAGACATGCCCCTCTCCCCTAGCTGCAGCTTCAGTGCCATTCTCTCAAGTAAATTCTTCTGGGGGAGGGGCAGTTGTCCACTTAGCTGGTAAGCCAGGCCGAGCCCTCAGGCCCCTCCACTGACTCCCCACTCCTTGCCAGCAAGCTGCATTTGTCTGGCACTGGCTTTAAGTCTGGTCCCTCTTTCGCTGTGGAGACACAAACACTACCCCCCACTTAGGTGGGTCAGTGCCCTATTCCCCTAGCACACATCTTTTTTTTTTCTTTCCCTTTTCCTCCCTCCCTGCCCCCTTTTTAGTTGGCTACCCTATGTATCCCTGGATTTGGTTGCCCCCTGTCATACTACCTGGACCTCACCTCTGGAGTGTTTGTATACAGTAGCTTTTTCCCTGTGCCCCTTTTGCATATATATATTTACCTCAGCGGACTCATGTTTTACTTGTCCTTTTGTGCTTGGATTACTACTTCACTTAGCATCATTTCCTCCAGTTCTTCCCATGCGGCGATATGCTTCATGTGTTCATCACTGTTTTTTAGTGATGCATAGTACTCCATTGTAGGTACCACGGTTTTTTAATGCATTTATCTGCTCATGGATATTTGGTTGTTTCCAACTCCTTGCGATTGTGAACTGTGCCGCAAGGAACATTGGAGCACAGATGTCTGGCCGTGGTTTGTTTCTTCCTTCTTCTGGGTATATGCCCAGTAGGGGGATTACTACGTCGTATGGTAACTCAATTTCCATCTGTTTGAGAACTCGCCAAATCGATTTCCATAGTGGCTGTACATACCTACAGGTCCACCAGCAGTGAATGAGAGTTCCTATCTCACCACAGCCCCTCCAACACTTGTTGCTTTCTGATTTTTTGAATTGGGCTATCTTTTAAGGTGTTAGGTGGTATCTCATCGTTGTTTTATTTGCATTTCTCTTATGGCTAATGATCGGGAACACTTTCTCATATGCTTACGGGCTATTGGTATTTCAGATTCTGTGGAACTTCTGTTCAGGTCCTTTGCCCACTTCCTCAGTTGGCAATTAGTTTTTCTCTTATTGTAAGCTTGCCCAGTATTGTAGACTTTAGTAATAAGGCCTTTGTCTGATGTGTCATTGCTAAAGATGTTTTCCCAGTCTGTGGACTCTCTTATTACTCTCTTGGTGAATTATGTTAATGTACACAGGTGTCTTATCTTCAGTATATCCCACTTGTCTATTTGTGACTCCTCTGTATTTGTATCCTTCCCTATTTCTGATAGCCTATGTAATCCCTGTGTCAAGGTTCTCAGGTTTGTCCCAAATCCCTCATTAATGGCCCTAATTGTAGGGGTTTATCTCAAGGTCTGTGATCCACCTTGATTTTATTCTTGTGCATGGAGTGAGGTAAGGGTCTTGCTTCATTTTTCTGTAGATATCCATTTTTTTTCCATTTATTAAAGATGGCATCTGCTTCCCATTTAATATTTTTTGGGCCTTATCAAAGATCAGTTGCCTGTATGCTGATGTTTTAATTTCTGGCTATTTAGCTCTTTTCCATTGGTCTGAATATCTGCCATTATGCCAGTACCACACAGTTTTGACTATTGTGGCCGTATAGTACGTGCTAAAATCAGGTAGAGCAAGCCCTCCTACTTTGTCCTTCTTGAGTTCTCTGGTACTTCTGGGCTTCTTCCTCCTCCATATGAAGTTGGTAATCTGTTTTTCAAATTCTTTGAGGAAGGATGGTGGTATTTGTATTGGGATAGCATTGAACTTATATAGTGCCTTGGACAGAACTGACATCTTTACTCTATTGAGTCTGCAAATCCACGAGCATGGGATATTCTTCCATTTGTTGAGGTCACTCTTGATTTCTTGAAGTAGTGTTTTATAATTTTCCTCATACAAATCTTTCATTTTATTAGTCAGGTATATCCCTAGGTATTTCAATTTGTGGTTTGCTATTTTAAAGCATACTACCTCTTTAATTGTCTCTTCTGTGATCTTGTCTGATGTATAGAGCAGTCCAATAGACTTCTGTTTGTTGATTTTGTGTCCTGCCACTCTACCGTATTCCTCTATTGCTTCTAACACTCTGCTTGTGGAGTTTAAGGGATCTTCGATATATAGAATCATATCACTTGCGAAGAATGATAATTTCGCCTCTTCCTTCCCCAGCTGAATACCTTTAATATCTTTCCTTTCACGCCGAAGCCGGGCTCATGATCCAAGTGAATTTAATGAGAGTTAAAAGAAGCTTCAGGTTTTACACGGCACCCATAGGATTCCTTTGACCATGCGGCCTGGCAAAGACTGCTCAGGGTCTCACAAGGATCTCTCTTCTCCCACGTAGACGACCAGACCAGACCAGCCCCTCTCCCTTCCGGTCCCTGCCTTTTCAAGGGTTCCGGGGGAAGGCGTGGTGAACGACCCCAGGTTGCTCCCATTGGCTGAATTGCAATCACCTGGCCCAGGTGGGCTGCTCTAGGTGTAACGCCCATCTGCGCCCACCAGCGCCCACCAGCAGGAAAATCCAACTTTGTCCTATACTGGCTCTCCTGGGCATGCGTAAATGGACTTCCCAATTCCTTAGGCTAAGCTGCCTAACAACTACCCTCTGCTTTGGGCAAATCAACCCAAACAGCAAGAGAAGCTCCAGTCTGCCCTCTGTGAGAGTGCTGTACACCACTCAAGGCAGCTGGGACAAACACCTACACTGCACTGCGCTGCTGAGGAGACCTCCGTCGGACGTCTAAGGTGATATTGTCAACTAGGGAAATTCTACCCAGCACCACTGGGTCCCTGCATTAAAAGGGCACACCAACCTGCCATTGTGGGCAGGACTGAGGTTGGAATTTAGCCACGCGAGAGAGAGACCTTACATAGTGACCTGGAAGCCAGTAGTGGTATATGATAAGAGAGAGTGCGAGAGAAGAGGAGAAATAAGGAAAAAGGGGAAAAAAGAGGGGAAAAAGAAGAAAGAGAAAAAAACCAACACAAACCCGAACTTGTTGAGACTGACTGTGATGGAAAAGATAGAAGGGCTGGTAAATAAAGGGAGAAGAAATAGAGCAGTAGGTAAGGAGATAACTGAGACTTGATTACCTGTAAGGCTGGAGGAGTTCCAACTGCTCCTCAAGGTAGCGGGGTGGTGTCCACATTTCATGTAGGGTTCCACAGATGCTGTGTGGGATTACTTTCAAAGGCAAGATGGCACCCTTGGCCAGGAGTCAGTTGAGAGCTGGAGTTCACTGGTATACCGGCCTTGTGCTTTATGTAGCATGGCAGGGGGCCAGGGGGGCAGAGTGTTCCCACTGCCCAGTCTTGGGCCCCAGGGGAGGCAAGACCTCCCCAGCTATGTGTAGAATCACTGAGAGGGAAGCTGGGCTTTTTGTCCTTTCTAGACTGGTGGTGCCCTACTAGATCAGAGGATTTTATTTTTAAAATTTTTATCCCCCTGGCCAACTAGAATAGAATCAAATTAAATTGTCTCCCATAGTCTCAGGGCTGCAGCTCTGTGCTGTTTGAAGCTGAGACTAGCTACAGTGGGTCATTGTTATGCAGAAAGCCACCAGGCCCTGTAGCTGAGTTCTGGCATTCCCTAGCTAGGCTTCTTCTTATGTTGATTTATGTTAAGGGTCTCCTCCCCGCCCCCCCCCCCCCCCCGCCGCCCCCCCTGCCATTGTGTTGCTTGGAGCTGAGCAACAAGGCTGGGGTTTGAGTTTTTAACCAATAATATATATTTCACTCTTTAAAAAAATTATGCTGTGATGTGCTCTGATTTGGGGGCTGTAAGGCTGACCCCAGAGGGGGAGATCCAGCTTGTTAGGGGGCTTGTTTCCTTCTCGGCCAATTGGATCTGTAAGGTCTCTCTCTCCAGGCTAGAGTTTCACCTCTGTCCTTGGCTCCTTACAAGAAAGAATTCACACTGAAGTCTGGCTTGTGATCCAAGTGAATTTAATGAGACTTAAAAGAAGCTTCAATTTTTACATGGCAGCCATAGGATTCCTTTCGACCATGCAGCCTGGCAGAGACTGCTCGGGGTCACACAAAGATCTCTCTCCCAAGTTCTTCTCCAAAAAGACCTGTCTCAAGTTCATTCTCAAGTTCTCTCCCTAGTTCTTCTCAGTCCCTCCTCTCTCCCCCTGGCTCCTGCCTTTTCGAGGATTCCAGGGGGAGGCGTGGTGAACGACCCCAGGTTGGTCCCATTGGTTGAATTGCAATCACCTGGCCCAGGTGGGCTGATCCAGGGTTAACGCCCATCCATGCCCACCAGCCAGAAAAAACCTAGACTTTGTTCTATGCTTGGCTCTCCTGGGCATGCGTCAATGGACATCCCATCCCTGCCTATCTGCCTAACAGAACTAAATTCACTCCCTGGACTCTGACTCTCCGCCTATTTTCTCCCTCACCGAGATCTACCTAAGGTAAAAATCTGCTTTTTATTCTACTCTAAATTATGGCTACCTGCCACACCCACTACCCAGGCTGTGAGCTCAAGGCAGCCAACCGCTAGGAGAGCTCCGGCGTGGGGTTATCCTTGTGTCTGGAATTCTGTCCCCTTTCTGGTGTCTGCCTGCAGAAATCACTGCTCCTGGCGAGGGCATGAGGAGCTTTCCAGCTGGCAACCACGGGTTCACCAACCCTAGAGCACTTTAAAGCAATCTTAGTTTGCTTTGTGAGTATAAATCATATAAAAAAGGGTTTCAGGAGAGACCCTAGTATCCTAGTTCTAATTTCAGGACTCCACCTCCCCAGTTCCTTCACCTTACCTCCCAATTTTCTGCTCTGGCAGCAGGAGCTCCGGACAGGTGAGTCTTATCGAGTCACCATTGTCCCCCTTCTCCCAAAATTTCTTAATATACATGAATGAGCTCTTCAGGCATTGCATTCTTTTTTTTTTTAACAATTTATTGGGGCTCATACAATTCTTATCACAGTTCATACATATACATACATCAATTGTATAAAGCACATCTGTACAGTCTTTGCCCTAATCATTTTTTCTCCTCTTTTTTTTACATTTTATTAGGGACTCATACAACTCTTATCACAATCCATACACATACATACATCAATTGTATAAAGCACATCCATACATTCCCTGCCCCAATCATTCTCAAGGCATTTGCTCTCCACTTAAGCCCCTTGCATCAGGTCCTCCTTTTTTTTTTTTCCCCTCCCTCCCCTTTCCCCCCTCCCTCATGTGCCCTTGGTAATTTATACATCGTTATTTTGTCATATCTTGCCCTACCCGGAGTCTCCCTTCCCCCCTTCTCTGCTGTCCCTCTCCCAGGGAAGAGGTCACATGTGGATCCTTGTAATCAGTTCCCCCTTTCTAACCCACTCACCCTCTACTCTCCCAGCATCGTCCCTCACACCCTTGGTCCTGAAAGTATCATCCACCCTGGATTCCCTGTACCTCCAGCCCTCATATGTACCCGTGTACAGCCTCTGTCCTATCCAGGCCTGCAAGGTAGAATTCGGATCATGGTAGTTGGGGGGAGGAAGCATCCAGGATCTGGGGGAAAGCTGTGTTCTTCATCGGTACTACCTCGCACCCTAATTAACCCATCTCCTCTCCTAAACCCCTCTATGAGGGGATCTCCATTGGCCGACACTTGGGCCTTGGGTCTCTACTCTGCACTTCCCCCTTTATTTAATATGGTATATATATACATATACATATATACATATACACACATATACACATACATACACACACTTATATCTTTTTTTTTTTTTGCATGATGCCTTATACCTGATACCTTAACACTGTGATCGCACTGGCCGGTGTGCTTCTTCCATGTGGGCTATTGAAACCTCTCAATTGCTATCCTGTCTCCATGTAGAGGTGTAATTAATATAGAAGGCTTTAATCTTTGACCTTCATCAGTAAATGTATCAGGTCCTATTCATTTTCAGAAAGCAAAATTGTGTTATTTTTTATTTCTTTTCTGTTACAGTTCATTCTTTATTTGATCACAGGTATGGTGTTTTATTCAAATGAATTTAACAAGTCATTTTTTCCTCAGCTTTATAGTCCTCCACCATTTCCCTAGAAGCTCAGTCAATACAAACATTAAATGTCAATATAAAATCTTAGAAACACCTTTAAAATGGTTCAGTTATACTTCCCATCTCTTTGTAATTACCGAGCCTATGAAATTCAACGGCACGGAAATCCTTCCACTGTGACCACTCACAAGCCTGAATCTCTTTAAAGTTATCCTTCATCAAAGTTTGGAATCCATCAGAATCACCCTGTGCACTAACTAGTGCAGTCACACAGACCATTTTCCAGCTTTGGTCCAAAGGCAGGTAAAGGGAGATAACATCTGCCTCTCTCACACAGCATGAAACCAAGTTCCCTTGGAAAAATAATGCCTTCCTTGGAGGGCTCCCAGACCAGTGAGCTAGAGTCCCGAAGGGAGAACACCGGATCTGGCCCTATAGTCTTGGAGACGTCTCAGTCTGGTATTAGGAAGAAAAGGTCATGTGGTCTCCCCATGCAGCAGACCCAGAGCCTGAGGCAGCACAGGGGGGAATCTGAGGGCAGCTCTACATCCTCTGGCAAGGATGATGTCCAATGACTCCTTCGCCCACAAAGTGCACTAGGGCACAGGGTCCCGGCTGGATCTGTAAACACACGGGACTGACACTGGTTTATCACCCCTGGGGAAGTTGGTCAGCGCGGCGTGGTCGCCCGCCACATCTCTTCTAGGGTGCGGCCCCGAAGCAGGGCTCAAGGGTCACAGGACATCATTCATGGATCCTTTGGAAACCCTTGTGGCTTTAAACTCATGGTCAACTTCTTGTGGACAGTTTCTCTTTGTCCTCCTGGATGGCCATGATCTCAACAGCCAGATCCACACACAGATCTGGCAGAGAGGATCAACGTGTTATTTTCATGTTGCAAGTTGTTGAGTCTTCCTCTCATCCTGAAGTGTCCTTTTTTACATAGCCCAGCTTCTCAGATTGTTTGTTCAGCATACATCTTGAATACAACCCTGAAGCTCATGTTTCCTCATTTTAAACCATTCTATATACCTTTGCTCTTTTCAAACGACTGCATCTTGGTGTATGTACAGGTTTTACACAAATAAGTTAAGCATCCTGGAATTCCCATCCTCTGTAATGTTATCTATAATATCCTGCGTTCCATGTTCTCTTCTGAATCCATCTTGAAAATATGGAAATTCCCTCTCAATGCTCTATTACAACTGTTTGTAAAATGTTTCTAGTAAAATTTTACTAGTGATATTATTGATATTGTTCAATAATGTCCATACTCCGTTGACTCATCTTCCTTTGGAATTGACATGCATACGGATCACTTCAAGTGGCTGGCCCGGTTAGCTGTCTGCCAAATGAGCATCTCCAATACTTCATTGGCTGAATTTCCAGTGCATCTTGGAATTTTCCCTTAAATACCATCAGTTCTTGATCATATGCTACCTCTTGAAATGGTTGAATACTGATAAAAAGGTGTTTTTTGGTTCAGTGACTTTGTATATTTCTTTCATCGTCTTTTGATGCTTTCTACATCATTCAATATTTTTCTTATAATTCTGAAATATTGCAACTTGAAGGCTGAACTCTCCCTTCAGCTCATTCGGATTGATATTTACTGACTATGTTCTTCCCATTTGACTCACTCCATGTTTTTGCACATTTCATTGTAATGCTTTACTTTTTTTTTGAGATTCCCTTTGAAATCTGTTCAGTGCTTTAGTTCAATATTTTTCCCACTTGCTTTATCTACTCTACATTCCAAAGCATGTTTCAGAGTCTTTTCTGACATTCTCATTGGTCTTTTGTTTATTGTTTGATTGTTGAAAGACCTATATTTAAGTGTGATGTCATCCCCTAACCTCACCTGGTTCTCAGAGTTAATGTATCAAATCAATGCATTTAATGTATCAAATCGATTCTTGAGATCGTCTCTAAAACCAGATGGAATATACCTAGTCTTATTTCTGGTGAGTCTTATTATTGTATTTTCTTTAGCTTCAACTTGAACTTGCACATGAGCTCCTCCTCAGTTGCTTACTTGCCTTGTTTTGTCAGTTGATGTGCAGTTTTTTCTCTCTTTGCACATGAGTAGTTCATTTGATTTTCATATATTCCTTCTGGTGAGATTCACATATATAACCACCATTTATGTTATTTGAAAATGGGTATTTGCAATGAACACGTATTTGGCATTACAAAGTGCTATCATGTGATATCTGGCATCGTTGCTATCACCATTGTATTTCGCACTAATCCTTCTTTATTTCCAACTTTTGAACTCCAATAACTGGTCATTGTCAGTGCATCTCGATGGCTTGTTTGATCAGTTTCATACTGTAGAAGTTGATAAAAATCCTCAAAATTTCCTCATCTTTGGAGTTAGTGTTGAATGAGTACATTTTAATAATATTCCTATTACCTGATCTTCCTTGTAGGTATTTAGATAACATTTTATCATGGATAGCATTATATATATTTTAATGTCACTAGTCCATTTCAGCTCGCTAATGCATAGGATATTTATCTTTATGCATTTCATTTAAATTTTGGTATCTTTCAATTTTCCTAGATTCATACTTTGTACATTCTTTATTCCTGTTGTTGATGGATATTTACAGCTGATTCTCCTTATTTTGAGTCTTTCCACAAGAGCAAATGGAGGTCCCACGAGCTTTGTTCCACCCATGCCATTAAGGTCAACTCTGCTTTGAGTCGGCAGCTCTTCCTCAGTCAGAGTTTGAGTGTTTTTCATCAGGAAAGGCACATATTTAAGGTACTATTTAAGACAATGTTCAATTGCTCTTTTAAAGGATTTTAGTAGCTAATAATTCAAAAGTGAACTACCTCTTCTTTATGACGCATTCCTCTTGTAAGGTGGGTTCTTTCAATGAATTCAGCAAGTGTGGTCAGAGGTAAATTTTATTAATTCCACACTTAAACCAGACCACAAAACCTCAGAAAAGTTGTCCTATGCTGATTAGCAAAATCATCTTGGCCACAATCTTTTTCTTTTTAGTTAAGATTGTGTTCTATCTCAATACCTTCAATTATTTTCCTTCAAGGATTGCTGTCCATGATGCCCTGCACCCAGAATCCTTAAAGACAGAGAGCATGGCACAGAAGGTGTCAGAGCAGGTGACTCTGCTTATCTAAAGGGCCTTGCACTGCTAGATTCACCCACCAAGGGAGCAGGTGCACATTGTGGGAAGATATTCAACTGAGGAGTTCTGAAAAGAAGCGGAGCCTGAAGCCCTTTCATTACTGAATGCTCATGGGAGGGCGTAGAAGAGACAGTGGAGATTTCAAATATTTTCTTTCACTTAGCTAGCTTTTAACCAAAAAGAGTTTTGAATCTCAAAGGCAATGAAATAGTCACAGATGGCTCTCCCCTCCCCCATCCTCTGTCTCTTTTAATGTAGACAGATTGAGGATAAAGCAGTTTGGCAGAAATACAATTGGGGTTTGGCCAGACACAAACATTTGAGAAATAGTATGCAACATTGGAAGCACATTAAGGCAGCCTGAACCTCATGCTAAGTGTCGTGTGTTGGTATGCAGGGAGAACGGCGCCTTGGGAAACAGCAGCTTGTAGGAGGGTAGAGCTGTTCAGGAAGTCAGCAGCTTGCTTGTTCTAGTTGGTGCAGAGAAGATAACAACAGCCGGTGGTTTTGCCTGTATGCTCTGCCATTACCTTCTTCCCTGACCCTTGGAGTGAGACTAAGCAGCTTTGTGTAGGAGGCTTGCCGAAAGAGTTAAGAGAACTGTCATATTTTCCCATGTAGGGCAGAGACTTCAATATGCCCAGTGCAGGCATGGCTTCAGAGAATCCTATACAGAGGTCTTCCTATAACAGGACAAAGCCAGATTTCCACAGGAAGAAGTCTTGCCAGCAGAGCTGAAAGAGGAGCTACAATACAAGTGCGGAGCAAGAAAGGCCTGAAAGTGCCCTGGGCAAGGGTTGTATACCTCCCTTCCTATGCAGCAGTGACCTGTGTAGACAAAGATTCCTGCAGGCCCAACCAGAATGATGGGAACTGTCAGCAGAGGCTATCCAGGCTCCGTGCAAAGTGGAAGCCTTGAGAACAATACAGAATCTTGAATAAGGTGGTTGTAGCCAGACACAGTAGTGATGCAAAGATAGCATTTGAGCTGAACCATGTCTTCCCAGTGATCTAAAAATGGATACGGATAATGGGAAGGCTTAGTCGTTCTGCTTTCAGATCTGTTATTATTGCTTAATGCTTGCTTTCTACTACTACTACTACTACTACTACTACTACTACTACTACTACTACTACTACTACTAGCTCAAATGCAGTAAGTCTCTCCATCGCAAATGGACATAGCACTACAGTGGTTGATGTCAGAGGGTACATATGTGTTATGCCTAGCAGTCTTATGACTGCCGGATACTTGAAGCACAACCCACATGAATATGCAATACAGATAGATAAATATGGTCAGGTAGACTCCAGACAGAGCTGGATTATGCCAAAACTGAGGATATTAACTGACTGTAAGGTTTTAAAGTTATCATACAAGTATCATGATGAGTAATACTACTACCTGTTTGTCAGTCAGCCATACTGTGATGGTTGGGTGATGCTGAACACTATGCCACTGGGATTTCAAGTACCAACAGACTCACTCTGGATAACAAGTTTTAGCAGAGCTTCCACAGCATGACAGATTAGAAAGAAAACCTGAAGGTTTACAGCTGCAAAGTAGTCATTGAAAAACAGGAATCATAACAAAGCAATGTCCAACTCACTTTCTCTGGCCATTCCCCTTAGGAACTCCCAAACCACTATCATTGGGCTTATTCCAATTCCTAACAACCCCATAAAGAGTATCCAAGAGGATAGTGGTAAGTAATGGATACACTGGGATTGTGGTGCTGGTATTTTCAAGGAATATTGAAAATACCAGGGACTGCTAAAAGGACCAACTGATCTGTCCTGGAAGAAGTACAGCCAGAGTGTACCTTGGAAGCAAAGATGGCAAGACTTCCTCTTCCATAGTTTGAACATATTGTCAAGAGTGACCAGCCCCTGGAGAAGGACTTCTGGCAGCAAAAAGAGGAAGACTCTTAACGAGATGGGTTGACACTGTGGCACCAACAATGGGCTATGCATAAGAACAATTGTGAGAATGGCGCAGGACTGCACAGTTTGCCGTTCTGTTGTGCATAGGGTTGCTATGGGTTGGAACCGACCTGATGGCACCTTACAACAAAAATAAGATTGCAAATCTCTCTAGGAGCAGATGGCATCACCTTTCTCCCGCTGGTGGCTGGTGGGTTTGAGCTGCTGACTGTGTAGTTAGCAGTCTCACCCCTCGCCCACAGACCCACCAGTGCTCCTTGTCTATGTCATTAAAAGGAATCCATCACATAAGGAGGGCATCATACCATCAGAGGAGGTAAAAGAGAAGGCTGCAAGGGTGAGGGGCACAGACCCTTAGTGAAGTGGATTGGCACGGTAGCCATAAATATAGACTTGGACTTACTAGTGATAGTGAAGATATCAAAAGACCCAGAGATGTTTTATTTATTGTACACTATTAGGTTGCCATAAGTCAGCGTCAACTCAAAAGGGCTAACATAGCACCTGTAATATATTTCTCAAAGATTTAATTCAGAGTCCCTGTAAGAAAGGGGACCTTGTATAGGTCTATTTAAATATTGGCTCTTGTTAGGAACATTTCAGAGAAAAAGAGAACAGTTAGTTATTAGCCTCAATATAAGGGAAGGAGTATCTAGTTAGATTTTCTAGATATCTATCTCGTTGGGCTGCTAACTTGTGAAATCAGCTGTTTGAGACCATAGGCCACTCCTAGGGGGAAAGACGAAGCTTTCTACTCCCTTAAGAGTTACAGAATCAGGGACCCTCAGGGACAATTCTGATTTGTCCTCCAGGATCACCCTGAGTCAGAATTGACTCAATGGCCGTGAGTTTTTCTGACAGACGGTTAGCTGAGAGGGTAAGAAGAGAGTGTGATAGAAGATATCTTAATTCCATTAAAGTTTCTCAGCTAATTACTGAAATATTTGATCAGGAATTGTAATTTCTTCCAAGAAGGAAGATGCACATCCAGAATTGTTCTGCTTTGCCAACTGTGGTATAATTTTTCTTTATCTCCATGCATATCCAATGCAAAAGAATGAGACCTCTGAAGTTTCTTCCCTATTTGGCCCTCAGATCCTGACAGAGAAACTTGTACTTTCTGGACAAGAGTATCAGAAGATTTTCCTGAAGAAACCAGACCACGTTACAAACTTATAGATAAAGAAATTTAAAATCACCAACAAGGGTTTCCTGAAGACAATTCACTGACTGTATCAAACAAGAACAAGGCGCTAAATGAAGTTGCAAGATAAATGAGGGGTCTTGAAAAGGAAAAACAAGTTACTAGGGAATAAACAATTAAAGTGACAGAAAACTCACTGCCACTGAGGCCATGCTGATGCATAGCAACCCCCCGTGGTTTCTCAGAGGATAACTGTTTAGGTGAGCAGAAAGCCTAGTGGAGTTGCTGGTGGTTTCAAACTGCTGACCCTGAGGGTCACAGCCCAACGTGTAACCACTACATCAATTGACAAAAATATTTTTTTGAAATGAATTCAAATAAAGAAAAATGCATGAAAAGTAAATTTTGGTCAATGCTTTGACCAAAAAAACAAAACAAACTCACCAGAATGGAATTGATTCCAAGTCATAGTGACCCTATAGAACAGGGAAGAAATACCCATGTGTATTTCTGAAACTGTACTTTAAAAAAAAACAAAACATTTTCATGGGAGCTAATACAGCTATCATACCAGTCCACAATTCAATCACATGAAGTAGTATTACACAATTGCTACCACAATCGGTTTCAGAACATTTTCTCCCTTCTTCAGCTTCGGGACATCAGCTTTACTGCTCCACCACTCCCACAACACTCCTCAGGAGCTGAGGTAGTTTATTGTGTCAATCTGGCTGATAAACACATGTGGGGTTAATTGAAGGGTGGATAAATGGCTCCGTGAGCCTCACCTTTCTAGTTCTTGGGTCTCTTCCTTTGTGATGGTTGGACCAGGGTGCAGCTGCCTTAGCCAGGTCCCTGCCTCAGCAGCCGTGTGGAGACCCCTGCCAGTGCTGAGATGCTTACACATTCACTGATTTGGCTTTCCTCCTGCAGTCGGCATCATTGCGTCTGTTTTGTGAGATGGAGGAGGACTTTGTGGATTGGTGTTGGACATATGGGCTAATGTTGGACTTGTGGGCTTGGGCAGCACTGGGTTGGGATGTTTTCTTGATGTGCAGTTACCTTTATATAAAACTCTCTCTTATACATATGAGTTTCTGTGGATTTGTTTCTCCAGAGCACCCAGAAAACACTGGAGCCCTTATTCTAGTTGTCTTTATAGGCTGAAAGTTCAAGTCCATCAGAATAAGGGCAGTGATTTATTTATATACAGCATATATCTGGAAAAGTACACATGAGTCTGGTTGCCTATATAAAGAAGATGAACAGACTCATTAGGGTATAGTTGTATACAGGAGACGTACTCTTCATACGTGTGCTTCTGTGTTAGGCTGGGCTATGTAGAGACAAATCCATTGACACTCATTCTACATACAATTAAGAGTGTTATATATAAATGTAAATGAATATCAAGAATCATCCCAGCCCAGTCCATCTCCAGTCTATGAGTTCCTCTTGGGGGGAGCTTGGGTCCCTCTTCAGACTCACACTGCTGCCACAGAATGGTGAACTGGGAAGCAGAGGGATCACAGACCAGGGGCTACAGAGCCACATGGATACAAAAATGTGGAAACATGTCAGGGTGCCAAGAGTTCTTAGGGTCAGCAGTAGAGTCCTAGCAAGCAGGAAGGCGAGGGGAAAAAGACAGAGATCCTCTCTGTTCACCTGGCTCTTATAAAATTGGCTTATGACATCAAGGAGGTGCCATCAGGCTGCAACTTGATTGACAGGTTTGACTCTACCCCTAGCCAGGGGTGTCTAATGGACACAATCTCAAACTACCGCAGCTTCTTTAGGCCTAGGACTAGGCAATGCATCATAACTTCCAAAAGAAATAAAATAAAACTATTAAATTCTAAGGTATTAGGAGAGACAGAGAAGCCTCTTGAATCCTTCAAGTGAAAGACGAAGTTAGGCAGGCATTTTTGATGTGCCGGAGAAGGGTTGCTTGTTCCCAGGCTGGGAAGATGTGGCTCAGGATCCCAGAGTCCCTCTGGGTAGATGTGTGAAGAGAAGAGAAAGGTCCAGGAGGACAGAATTGTTGAAAGGATATGCAATGTTTTAAACTCTGGACAGACCAAGAAAAATAATCCGAAACCGTGCACCCATTACTCCTCTACAAAAAATATAGTATCCTTGATACAGCCTTCTAAATCAATAAAATGTACTGAGAAGGAAATAGGTGACTGAGAAAGCACAGAATTGCATGATTATTATTAAGAGCAGATAGGGACGTTCTTTAAATAACTGATTTTTGTTTGTTTCTGTAATGGAGGCAACAGGACATTCTCAGAGACAACAGAAAAGATACTGAAATGGGGAATCTCAGGGCTTCCTTTAGACACACCTGCTTATTATATTTAATCATAACAACGATTGCTAGGATGGCACAGAACCATGGTCCATAGGATTCTTGAGTCAGGACTGCCTCACGGCACCCAACCACAACTCCATTACAGGGACAACTTCACTCTTTTCTCACTTTGTGTGCAAGTGACTGAAACTCTAGAAAGTGAGCTGAGACTTGTGACAAAATCCTTTTGATCCATGTATTGTATTTGAATGCAATATGCCTGACTCCAAACCTCTTTATGCCCCCGGAGTGCATTATAGAGTCCCAAATCTTCCATAGTGGGCTTGGGAGAGCAATCATAGAATGCACTGAACTGCCCTAGAGAGACATGGCAGGAAGCTAAGAAGAGGGCACTTGATGGCTGGGCAGGATGGGAGAGAAATAAAGCTTCAAGGAGCAGAGGGGCTGGTATCCTCAGGGAAGAGCTGGTCTGGTCCTGAGTTAGTGAATTGAGAAAGGAAACTTAAGACTTGGCAAAGCAATTCTTCAAGTCTGTGATTTGCTTAGTTAGTATCTCTTTTCTCCTCTAAATTGCTGCAAGGACAGCAGTTGATCTCCAGGAGTGGGGAAGAACTGCCAAGATGATGATGGAAATGTCAAAACAGAGGAGGAAACGTTTACACCTCCTGCACACCCACTCCTTCAAATGTGTGTGGAAGTATGAAGCTATCTCTATATGGAACTAATACACCCGGATGGGCTGCTTAATTATACGAGACAGAATAACTAAAGTTGGGTTGATGATTGACACTTATTTATCAGTCTGTAGGAAGTACACCTAAGAAACAAGAGTCTAAAATCAAATTAAATTTACTGAATAATTAAAGCAAATTGCTAGACATGTACTAAGTATTGTAGGATAGCTTCCAAAAAAAAAGTACATGACCCCAAAATATGAAATGGAACCATTGCGAATGAAGAAACACTTCATATACCAGCATTAAAAAGACACATTTTCATTGTGAAACGGTTTTAAAATGCAGAAGAATAAAATAAAGTCTAAGGTCAATCTTCTGGAGATCATGATTTTAACATGCTAGCATTTTATTAGTTTGAGTGCTTCTTAATTAAAAAACAGAAAACAACTCAGGGGCCTTTAAACACATACATAAATGTGATTTTGTGTTACGATGTTTGATGAGAGTAAGGCAGATCTACTGAGGAAGAGTAGCAGGTCTGACCTAGGTTTTCCTTAATCCAAGGAGCTTGGGATCTTTGTTATATTGGCCAGCCCTTTGTTAGTTGGTTGAAAAATTTGTTGGAAAAGCTCCAGGATTTGATCTTGCAGCTGAAATGATGAGACTGGTCATCAGGACACACTGTCCACTTCTCTCTGCTGGCCCCATTTGGGGTGTGCGACCTCATGATGAAAAACGGCTGCTAGACGTTTTCTGGATTACATTGCGACCTCATGATGAAAAACGGCTGCTAGACATTTTCTGGATTACATGCTTTGAGGCTCAAAACCAGTCTTCTTTCTGGAAAGCACAGATAAGCAAATCTGGGTCAGATCCATTCGTGATCAAGAGACTAAAGGGGGAACTTTGTTACAAGCCCACTAGAGATGCAGGGCTGGGGTCTCCCCTATTCAATATGTGTCTGGAACACGGTCACCATTGTTAAGACAGTAGAGAGGAACAGGGGTGAGAGAGAGTACTCAGGTAATTTATGTGAGCATGTCCATTAGCTATTTCTCTCTATAAAAACTTTCCCCAAATGGAATTATAATAAACATTGTTTTGTAATTTTTATGTGACAAACGTACTAGGAGATATTTTAAGCCAAATGTAAATCAACAGATGAATATATTTTCAAACTGCAGTATATCCATACACTGAAATACTATTTATCCAAATAAGAAATCAATTTCTAGTATATAATACAACATGAATTAGTCTTGAAAACACTATGCAGCGTGAAATAAATCAAATGTGAAGGGGACATAATATCTGTGTATACTGTTTACATGAAATATCTACTGTAACTACATATATAGAGGCTAAAGAAGAATAATGGCTAACTGGTTGAAGGGAAGGGGAAATGAGGCGCTTTGGGGAAAAAGGAAAGAGAGAGAGTGATGTAATTTCCAATTGGGAATTTGAATTATATCACATATAGTGAAAACTTCTGAAGACGGCTTAACTCAATGTATTGTCTTATCCAACTAGAAGCTACATGGACAGAACAGACCAGATAAATGACAATTACATGTGACATGTAAATGATGTGTAGTCACATAGATTTGAAAAGGTAAACAAGACCCAAACTCGGCACTAAACAGTGCAGTTTGGCACCAGTGATACTAATTAACATTAACCAAAACCAAACTCACTGCCATTGAGTCCATTCTGACTCACGGTTTCTGAGGTTGCAGATGTTTACAGGAGCGTGTAGCCTCATCTTTCTCCCCATACCGGCTGGTGGGCTTGAACTACTGAACTTGTGGTTTGTAGTCCAATACTTACCCAAACATTGCCATCAGGGCTCCATCTAATTACTGTTACATGGAAATAAAAGTATCTGAACATTGAAAATGCAATAGTCCATTTATTAAAGATTCTGGAAAAGAAGAAACATCTGACTTCTATTCAGGAGAGCATGTTCCAGAAAGCATGCCCTCCACAGTGGTAGGACATCACATGGTCATGAGCACAATCGCTCTCTTCCAGTAGGCACTAAGTACATGTTTGCTAAACCATTTCTAACGGGAATGAATGAACCCTGAGGTCATGCCAAACGAGTTAAAAACCCCTAGGAAACTCTTACCAAAGGTCTTATTTCCTGAAAATGTGGCTTGGATTCCACAAGTTTGATGAGGATAAGCAAATATGTCCAGGGGGAGCTGGTCTCATCCAGGTTTTCCTTAACATCAGGAGCTTGGAGGGCAGTCATGACGTTTACCAGTGCTTGAAAAGAGCCTAGCGGCAGAGACCCCGGGGCCACACACCCTCCCCACTGTCCAGCTGGTGGCACAATCATAGGCTGAAATCAGTCATCTTGCTTTCACTGCCTGAAATGTGTGTGGTAGAAAAACATATACTTTCACGAGACTAATATGTTATGTAAAATAATGCTTTTGTTATTTTGTTTAATGATTGTTACTTTCAGATCATAGGAGCAGATATTGTCGAACCAATACTATAGTTCTCAGACTGGCTGACATCACGGGGGTGTTTATAATACTATTGTGCCTGGGTTTCGCCCCTAGAGAATCTGTTTTAATTAGTCTGGAGTTTGGACTGGACACTGACATTTTAAAAAATTTATTGGATGATTTGAACAACTGTCAAATTTAAGAAATACTGCCACATCCCTCCATAGCACTTGCTTTCAAACGGTCACGGCCTTGAAAATTACTGGTTTACTTACTACCTTGTGAGCTCCTTAAAGGCAGGGATTGAGCTTGTCTGTACCTGGTATTTAATATTATACCTGCCACGTGAAGATAGGGTTGAATAGATGTGAGGGGAAGAAATATGCCTACACTATCACTATTTTTGGTGAAGCATAGCTCTGAAACTTAAATTATTTTTTTTCTCTTTTTTAATAATTTTATTGGGGGCTCCTAAAATTCTTATCACAATCCATACATCCATCCATTTAGTCAAGAACATATGTACATTTGTTGCCATCATCATTCTCAAAACATTTGCCTTCTACTTGAGGCCTTAATATCTGCTGCTCATTTTCCCCCTCCCTCCCACTCCCCCCTGCCTTATGAACCCTTCATTCATCATAAATTATTATTATTTTGTCATAAGTTACACTGTCCAACATCTCTCCCCGCCTTCTCTCTGCTGTCCATCCCCCAGGCCAGAGGCTATAGGTAGATTCTTATAATCAGTTCCCCCTTTCTACCCCACATTCCCTCCACCCTCCAGGCATCACCACTCTCATCACTGTTCCTGAAGGACTTATCTGTCCTGGATTCCCTGTGTTTCCAGTTGCTATCTGTACCTATGTACATCCTCTGGTCTAGCCAGATTTCTAAGGTAGAATTGGGGTCTTGATAGATAGTGGGGGGGATGAAGTATTTAAGAACTCGAGGAAAGTTATATGTTTCATTGTTGCTACCCTGCACCCTGACTGGCTCATCTCCTCCCCACAACCCTTCAGTAAGAGGGTTTCCAGGTGGCTACCAATGGGCTTTGAGTCTCCACTCTGCACTCACCCACATTTACAATGATATGATTTTTTGTTCCTGATGCTTGATTCCTGATCCCTTTGACAGCTCGTGATCACACAGGCTGGTGTGTTTCTTCCATGTAGGCTTTGTTGCTTCTGAACTAGATGGTTACTTGTTTATCTTCGAGCCTTTAAGACCCCAGACGCTATATCTTTTGATAGCTGGGCACCATTAGCTTTCTTCACCACATTTGCTTATGTACATATTTGTCTTCAGTGATTGTATCAGGAAGGTGGATACCCACTGATATGATTTTCAGTTATTTGATGTCTGATAACTTGTCCCTTCTACACCTCGTGGTCACACAGGCTGGTGTGATTCTTCCATGTGGGCTTTGATGCTTCTGAGCTAAATAGCTGTTTGATTATCTTCAAGCCTTTAAGACCCCAGACACTATATCTTTTGATAGCTGGGCAGCATCAACATTCTTCACCACATTTGCTTATGCACACATTTTTCTTCAGCAATCGTGTCAGGAAGTTGTGCATCCTGGAATGCCAATTTAATAGAACTATGTGTTCTTGCATTGAGTAAGTGCTTGAGTGGAGGCCCCATGTCCATCTGCTGCCTTAATACTAACCCTATAAATATATACACATATATCTGTTTCCCCACACTCATATAAATATATTTACATATGTACATTCCAATCTTTAGACCCCTCTAAATACCCTTTGTCACCTAGTTCTTTCCTCTATTTCCTTTCACTTTCCTCTTGTCCCACTATCATGCTCAATCTTCATTTGGGTTTCAGCAATTTCTCTCGGTTACCTTGCCCTTGCTGAATCTCTAGCAAGCCTCTCACACCAACCTTACTACTGATTTTGGATCACTTATTGCTCCCCAGTCCCTGGGTTGGTCAGCACCACCTCCTTACCCTCTGCTCTCCCTCTTCCGTGTCCCCCGGAACTGTTGGTCCCACTGTTGTCTCCTCCAGACTATTCATCCAGTCTATCTTATCCAGATAGATCTGTAGAGATATTATGCACCAAAAGTCAAATCATAGCAAATTAGGTGATGAGTGAGAACACAGCGATGACAATAAAAAGGAAACCAATTATCCATAGAGAATATATTAATTAAAAATTTTTAAAAAGAATGAAAAACCTGTAAATAGATCAAGGACTGATTTTTGATCTCTAGGTGTGTCCATCAGTCAGGTCCAATGGGGTACAATGCTTTGGCCCCAGAATCTGTCCTTTCTACTACCTCGGGGGCTCCCTGCTCTGCTCCCACTGTTGCTCGGCCGCATGCTTTTAGTGGTTTGCCTCGGTGTCACTGGGTCAGTCTCGGTCAGTCCCGTCCCTGAGTCTCCAGTGTTGACCCCCTTAGGGCCCTGGGTCATCAAGGGATGGCGCGTCTCATAGTGGGATCAGTCATATTTTTCACTCTGTCTATTGGCTGTTCAGAGCGGAGATATCGTCCTCCAGGCCTGTTGGGCCAGGATGTACTCCACTCTCTCTTCCTCCCCTTCATTTTCTCCCATTTGCTCTGATCAGACATGTCCCTCTCCTCTAGCTGCAGCTTCAGTGCCATCCTTTCAAGTAAATCTTCTGGGTGGAGGGGCAGTTGTCCACATAGCTGGTATGGGGGCTGAGCCTTCAGGCCCCTCCACTGACTCCCCACTCCTTAATGGCACACTGCATTCATCTGGCACTGGCTTTATATTAAGTTCCTCTTTCCCTGTGGAGACATAAACAATACCCACCCCCCCTTGGGTGGGTCAGCGCCCTATTTTCCCATCACACATCTTTTTTAAAATTTCGCCTTTCCTCCCTCCCTCCACCCCCGTTTTAGTTGGCTACCGTATGTACCCCTGGATTTGGTCTGGCCCCTGCCATACTACCTGGACCTCACCCCTGGAGTGTTTGTATACAGTTGCTTTTTCCCTGTGCCCCTTTTGCACTTACTTTTCTGTTCTCTCTTTTTAATACATAAATAAATAAACTTACCTCAGCGCACTCATGTTATACTTGTCCTTTTGTGCTTGGCTTACTTCACTTAGCATAATTTCCTCCAGTTTTTCCCATGTGGTGATATGCTTCATGCATTCATCACTTCTTTTTAACGATGAATAGTACTCCATTGTATATATGTACCACAGTTTATTAATCCATTCATCTGTTGATGCAAATTTGGGTTCTTTCCAACTCCTTGTGATTGTGAACTGTGCTGCGATGAACATTGGAGCACAAATGTCTGGCCATAGTTTGTATCTCCCCTCTTCTGGGTATATGCCCAGTGAGGGGATTTCTGGGTTATATGGTAACTCAGTTTCCATCTGTTTGCAAAATCGCCAAATCGATTTCAATAGTGGCTGTACATACCTAAAGGTCCACCAATAGTGGATGAGAGTTCCTATCTCACCACAGCACCTCCAACACTTGCTGCTTTCTGGTTTTTTGAATTGGGCTATCTTTCAAGGTGTAGTTGTTTTGCATTTCTCTTATGGCTAATAATTGGGAACATTTTCTTATATGTTTATTGGCCATTTGGATTTCAGATTCTGTTAAACTTACATTCAGGTCCTTTGAAACCTCCTCAGTGGGCAATTAGTTTTTCTCTTATTTAATTTTGCACAGTATTGTAGATTTTAGTAATAAGGCCTTTATCTGATGTGTTGTTGCTAAAGATGTTTTCCCAGTGGGTGGACTCTCTTATTACTCTCTTGGTGAATTCTTTTGATGTACACAAGTGTGTAATCCTCAGTATATCCCACTTGTCTATTTGTGACTCCTCTGTATTTATATCCTTCCCTGTTACTGATAGCCTATGTATTCCCTGTGCCAAGGAACTCAGGTTTGTCCCAATTCCGTCATTGATGGTCCTGATTGTTTGGGGTTTTATCTCAAGGTCTGTGATCAACCTTAAGTTTGTTCTTGTGCATGGAGTGAGGTATGGTGCTTGTTTCATTTTTCTGCAGGTAGGTATCCATTTTTCCCAGCACCATTTATTCAAGATGGCATCTGCTTCCCATTTAATATTTTTTGGGCCTTATCAAAGATCAGTTGCCTGTATGCTGATGTTTTTATTTCTGGGTCTTCAGCTCTTATCCATTGGTCTGAATATCTGTCATTATGCCAGTACCACACTGTTTTGACTACCGTGGCTGTATAGTAAGCGCTAAAATCAGGTAGAGCAAGCCCTCCCACTTTATCCTTTTTCTTGAGGGGTTCTCTTCTATTTCAGGGCTTCTTCACTCTCCATATGAAATTGGTAATCTGTTTTTTCCAATTCTTTGAAGAAAGATGGTGGTATTCGTATCGAGATAGCATTGAACTCATATGGTGCCTTGAACAGAACTGACATCTTTACTGTATTCATTCTTCCAATCCACGAGCACGGGATATTCTTCCATTTGTTGAGGTCACTCTTGATTTCTTGAAGTAGTGTTATATAATTTTCCTCATACCAATCTTTCATTTTTTTAGTCAGGTATATCCCGAGGTATTTCAATTTGTGCTTGGCAATTGTAAAGGGTACTACCTTTTTAATCGACTCTTCTGTGGTCTTGTCTGATGTGAAGAGCAGTCCAATAGACTTCTGTTTGTTGATTTTGTATCCTGCCACGCTGCCATATTTCTCTATTGCTTCCAACACTCCACTTATGGAGTTTGAGGGATCTTCAATATATAGAATCATATCGCCTGCAATTAATGATAATTTCACCTCCTCCTTCCCCAGCTGAATACCTTTAATATCTTTCCTTTGTCTTATGTTGTTAGCTAGGACCTCCGGTATGATGTTAAATAGGAGTGGGGACAAGGGACATCCTTGTCTGGTCCCCTTTTTCAGTGGAATTGTTTTTGTCTTTGCTCCGTTAACTACCACATTAGCTGTTGGTTTTTCATATATGGCTTATATAATATTGAGGAATTTTCCTTCTATTCCTATTTTCTTGAGTATCTTAAACAGGAATGTGTGTGGGATGTTGTTGAATGCTTTTTCCGCATCCATCGAAATCATGTGATTCTTATCATTTTTCCTGTCAATGTGGTGAATAATGCTGATGGTCTTTCATATTTTGAACCATCCGTGCATCCCTGGTATGAATCCCAAATGGTTGTAGGGAATTATTATTTTTAATATGCTTTTGTCTTCTATTGGCCAGTATTTTGTTAAGGATTTTTGCATCGATGTTCATTAGAGATATTGGTCTATAGTTCTTGATTCTTGTGGCATCTTTGTCCGCTTTAGGTATCAAAGTTATACTAGCTTCATAGAAAGAGTTGGGAGTTTTCCATCTTTTTCTATGTTCTGGAAGGGTTTTTATAGGATTGGTGTCAGTTCTTCCCTGAATGCTTGGTGGAATACTCCTGTGAAGCCATCTGGCCAAGGGATTCTTTGTTGGTAATCCCTTGATTACCTTGTCTATTTCTTCCATTGCTATGGGTCTGTTGAGGTTCTTAACATCCGTCTGGGATAGTCTAGGGAGGGATTGTGTTTCCAAATATTTGTCCATGTCTTCCAAATTGTTGAATAGTACTGTGTAATTATCCTTTTGATTACATTAGGGTCTGTTGTAATGTCCCGTTTCATCCCTCATCCTTGCAAATGTCGTTTGTTCCTTCCTTTCTTTGGTTAGGTTTGCCAGAGGTCTATCAATTCTGTTAATTCTTTCAAAGAATCAACTTTTAGCGGCATTATTTTTTCCATAATTTTCTTGTTTTCCCCCTTCTGTATCTCCGCTCCCGTTTTTTTTATATCTATCCTCTTGCTATTAGTAGGGTTGTTCTGTTGACTCTGCTCTAAATGGTGTAAGTTTTGTGTCAGCCTATCATGCACGAGTCTCTATTCTTTTTAAGTGTGCGTTCATTGCTATAAGCCTTCCTGTGATAAATGCGTTTGCTGTATCCTACAGGTTTGGGTATGTCACATTTTTGTCCTCATTTGTTTCTAGAAACTTCCTGATTTCATCTCTGATCTGGGTCAATACCCACTTCTTTTGCAATAGGAAATTGTTCATACTCAAATTGTTTGCCCTTGTTTTCTTCACTGTCCTTCTGTTAATTTCTAGTTTTATGATGCAATGATCGGAGAGAGATGTCTGTATAATCTCTATGTGCTTGAATTTACTCAAGTTTGACTTGTGTCCCAGCATTTGGTCTATTTTAGAATATGTGCCATGTGGGCTTAAAAAGAATGTGAATATTTTTTGCATGTGGGTGGAAAGCTCTGAAAATATGTCAAGTCGTCCAGTTGTGTTATTTAGATCTGTAGCCTCCTTGTTGAGTTTCTTTCCCAATGATCAGTCTTTTACAGAGAGTGGTGTATTAAAGTCACCAAGTATAACTGCTGAGCCTGTGATCTCTTTTTTCATCTTTTGGAGTCTTTGATTTATGAATATCGCAGGTCTCTCATTGGGTGCATATATGTTTACTATACACACTGATTCTTGGTCTATTGTTCCTTGAGCATTATAGAGTGCCCCTCCTTGTCTCTTGTTATGGCCGGTATCTTGAGGCCAATTTGGTCAGATAGTAAGATAGCTACTGCTTTTTTTTGCATTACCATTTGCTTGGTATATTTTTCTCCAGCCTTTAATTCTCAACCTGTTTTGTCTGTAAGGTTGAGATGAGTCTCCTGGAGGCAGCAGATCGATGAGTTATGTTTCCTGAGTCGGTCTGTTAACATCTGCCTTTTAATGCCTGAGTTCAGGCCATTGATATTCAGTTTCATGATATTCATTTGTGGACTCTGTGATGTCATCTTGTACATTTTGTGATGGATATTTTGTGTGTGTGGTTTATGTTTGCCTTCTTTCCACTATTAAGCTGATGGTATCCTGGGGACTGTTTCCTCTTTGTTTTCCTATGGGTAGAGTTGTTCTATGTGATGGTCTACTATTTGCCCTCAGTGAGTGTTGATCTTCTGCCCATACTGGATCGGCAAGATATTTTGTAGGGCTGGATTTATTTTTATGTATTCTTTGAGGTTGTTCCTGTCTTGGAAGACTCTTATTTCTCCATCTATCTTAATAGATAATTTGGCTGGGTAAAGTGTTCTTGGGTTTGTGTTGTTTTCCTTCAATTTTTGGAATATGTTACTCCATTCTCTCCTCTTCTTCATCGTTTCCACTGATAGGTCTGAACATACTCTTATTGGGGTACCTTTATATGTGACTATTTGCTTTTCCCTAGCTGCTTTTATGATCTTCTCCTTTTCTTAATAGTTGGTTAATTTGACAATTATATCTTTTGTGACTTCTTCTTGGGATTCAGGCTTGTTGGTGTTCTTTCAGCCTTGTGTATGGTTGCCTGATTTTCATTTATTAAGCTGGGGATGTTTTCCTCTAAGAATTTCCTCTCGATTTTTTCTGTTGACTTCTTAGTTGTGTCTTGTTCTGGTAGTCCAATATTCTAATATTTTTTCTTTTCATAGCATCAGGCATGGTTCACAAGGTTTCTTCAGCTCCTTTGAGTGTCTTATTTGACTGCTTTTCTCATTTGCTGAGGTCTGCTTGGTTGTTCTCTAGGTCACTTATGCTATTCTCTGCCTCCTCAAGCCTATTCACAAGGTCTGTGTCAATTTGTCACTGTATTTTGTTATTTCATCCATTAACTCTTGTATTTCCCTTTGGTGCATTGCCTTTATCTCCTCTATCATTTCATCTTTTTCTGCATTGCTTGCATCATATCCTTTATGATTTTAAGCAGCATTTTGAAAATTCCTTTTTGTGGCAGGTCAATATCTGCTTCTTCTATGTCCATCACTAGGTTCATGACTTCTTCCAGCATTGTCTTCTGTTTCTCCTGCTTTTTCGTCAAAGCTATTAGAACTAGTTGCTGTTCACTTGTTGTTTTAGAGGCGCATGTAGCCATCTTCCTGGGTTGAAGAGCCCTGGACTCTCTCTTAGGGGATTTGTATGAGTACTTCTATTTTTTTTGAGTACTTCTATGAACTACTCTTCTGAGGGGTCAGGCTATTGCTATGTCTTCCTGTGGCTTCACTCTTTTCCTAGCCATCCAGAATTCAGTTATTTGGAATGTCTGTTGGATATTCCTCTCATGTGATATTGGTCAGGTTGTTGTGGGCCTACAAGGGCGACACTTCCCTGGCCTACCTCTAAGTACGTTTCACAGTTCTTGTAGCACCTCAGTTGGCCTGTGGCGTTTTTCTCCACAACTGTAGTGCTGAGGAGGGCATGCGGGTATACCCTCCTTGATGTCGATCTCTGTAGCTGGCAAGGGAATTGCCATAGATAGCGAGATCACCTTGAAGGTTGGGTGGATGTTCCCGCAGTAGCATGGAGCTCCACAAGTGCTGGTCAGGCATTTCCCCCAGTCATTTGTAAGGCCTGGGGATTTAGGCTGGGGATGCTCCCACTTTTTGTAAGGTAGAACACCCTGCTGTTTGGTGTGTGGAAGAGGATCGGTGTGAATTCCCCAGCAGCTTGCCTGCCAATACATGCGGGTGGGAGCTCCTCCAGTTGGGCCTTCTCAGTTGCCCTAGGCAGAGGGGAGTGACCTGGAGGCCGCTAGTTTTCTTGTGACAGGAAAGAGAGTGAAAGGAGAGGAAAAAGAGGGAAAGAGGAATACACAGACTGGGTCAATAATGCCAAGCAAACTGACACCCACTCTCCCATGCACCACTAAAATGCACAGAGTAAACAAAGTTCCAACAGCAAAATACCAAATAAATAAATAAAAGAAAACAACTAAAAAGGAGAACTGAATCTGCTGAGCTTGGTAAGAGACAGAGAAGAGGTAGGAGAGGAGAAAAGAAGAAAACAAAGACCACCATGAATAAAAAACGAAGATAAAAGGAAGAAGGAGAGAGTGTTTTAAAAATACTTAAAGAAATCGCTGAACCCGTGCTGTGCTGTGTGTAGCACTGACTCATCCTGTGTCCTAGGGGTCAGTCTGCCCACTGGGAGGACAGGATTTCCCTAGGCTGAGTGTAGGGGTCTGGGAACCAGCAGTGGCATGTGAAAGGTAAGCGAAGGAGCAGAGAGAATCATACAAGCAGAGATAGTAGCAAAGAGAACAAAGACAATAAGAGGAAAGAAAGAAAATACAGAGAAAGAAGGGGAAAAACCTCCGACTTGGGGGCTGTCAGGCTGACCCCCAGAGGGGGAGATGTAGCTTATCCGGGGGGTTGTTTCCTTCTTGGCCAATTGGAACTAAATTTTCTCCCTGGACTCCCAGCTTTCACCTGTTTTCTCCCACACCGCAATCTACTTTTTCTTCTACTCTAAATTATAACTACCCACCACCACCACTCCCCAGGCCAAGAGCTCAAGGCAGCCAATCATGCAGAGAGCTCCGGCGTGGGGTTCCCCTCGTGTCTGGGATTCTGTCCCCTCTCTGGCGTCCTGCAGAAATCACTGCTCCTGGCAAGGGCGCAACCAGCGCCCGAGAGCTCGCCAAAGCTAGAGCACTGGAAATCCCATGCAAAAAGGGGTTCAGGAGAGTCCCTGGAACCCTAGTTCTAATTTCAGGACTTCACTTCCCCGTTTCCTTCGCCTTACCTCCCAATTTTCTGGTCTGGCAGCAGGAGCTCTGGACGGATAAGTCCTAACTGGTCGCCATTTTTCCCATCTTCAAAACCGAAACTCTTGCCTTCTTTTCCGGATTCTTAGAAAGCATATTTAACCATTTAAAGTCTGTTGGCAGTGTTTTGGTAATCTTAGTGGACACAAAATGATATTAACACGGGGGTATTTTTTAGATCCGTGGGTATTTGGTATAATCTTAATCAGCTGCAATTATGAAACTGATTTCGGAACTCTATTTTCTTAAAGCATACTTACATTGCCCTTTAAACCCATGTTCAGATTTATGTAAAATTGAGATCATCATTACCAGAACATGCATCTGGATTTTGCTTCATGCATTAAGCCTGTATTTTTTCAAATGATTTGTCTATAGATATCTCTGTCTCTTGATTTTGAAGATAAAGTGTAATTATTTTCCTCTGTGAGTGAATAGTCTCATTCATCCAGTGCCCAGGTGACCAGGAGCACCTTGGGAACTGACTTGTTTTCTTCAAGAAACCTGCTGCAGCATTAACGTGATGATACTTGTCTTTCTCTCTATTTACTTTATACCACAAGGTACCTGTTCACACAAACAATATGAAATAAACAGAAACATATCAACTTTAGGGATATGGAAAAGGGTAAATATGAACTGTGGAGTGTTCAATCGAGAGTAAGCTACATGGTAGAGAGGCCTCCTACTTTCTCATGAGCTTCAGGATAAAAATGACTCAGATTGCTTCTTCCATATTCCTCTGGAAGCATGGGTGAGTGTATCTAGAGCGTCTTCAAATGCAAGGCAAGACCAGAGATAGAGGTCTGAATAGAAAAGTAAAGTAGAAAAACAGCCAAGAGCCGCTTGCAAAGGCCTTAAGTATAATTGATATTAAAGTGGAATTGATACTTTAAGAATTCTACCTTAAGGGAGAACTGATAGACTTGATGTTTGAGGTTAAGGCCTTTGCAGCCTGTTCTTGGGTTGAATTCTTGAGCCTACTCAAATATCTTTGCAGGATAAAAACAGGAAATAGAGCAATTACCCCTGTCTCTGTCCCAAACTCCAGATATACTAATGTTGGGAATGGATGAATCATTGAACTCCAAAGTGTAACTGTGAAAAACAGATGACCCTAACTTGATTGAAATTAGTTCCTATTTATATGCCTTAAAGTGAAGATTAAAAAAGATGGGAGCTCTACCGTCATTTAAGGAACAAATGCCATAAACTATTCCAAAGATTTGCACCAGAAATAAATTAACCTTTATTTAGTGCACTGAGGCTGGGAGAGGAGGTGGAGACAACAAAAGCAAAACAACATACACACACACATATTAACTGGAAATTTCACTGAAATAAAAAAGATGACTAGAGTAAAGATTATCTGACAGGGCACTCACATTCAAACTGATATATACAATGATAACTCTGTTTAATTTAAGTTCATTTTTCTGAGTGGATCATTGGATTTCTTTGACTTGAAAACATTTTTCATCCTCATATTATCATGCACATTCATGTTGTATGTTAAAATGTTTTACAAAGCTAAGTGTGGGGCCAGGCAAGGGGGAACGACAAGTGTATATAGCAACCCTTCCTTGCAGTTCCAGTTATATATCTAGTGATATGTACATAACTTCTAGTTATATGAAATAGCATCCAGGAGTAGATTGTGCTTACTAAACACTAGGAATTAATATTTAAAACTAATTTTTAAGGAGGTACATCGTTTTAAAACTTTGATTTCTACGTTTATTTTATTGTTCACAAATAATAAGCATTTATTTATTTTATCTTTGAAAATCTGTCCTCACATGTTGGGGATGAAGTATCATTTTGAATCAATATTCTCATTCATCCCATACCCAGGTGGACATGATAAGCAATAGGAAAAAGTAAAAAGCGAAATAAGTGATTAAAAGTTAGTTATCCAACTTCAAGAAAATGTCAAGCTATAGCAATCAAGGCAATGTGGCATTAACAAAAAAATAGACCCAGTTGAACTGAGAGACCTTCTCCAGGACAGAGTTGACACATTGCACACTAATGACCAACAACCAGATACGTTGTGGGATGGTATCTAGAACATATCATACATTAAAATAAAATTAAAAATTCTCAGAAAGATAGGAAAAGAATAGGTTAAAATGGATGCCAAAAGAATATCTGAAACTTTTTCCTGAATGTAAAGCAACTGGAAGAAACAATGAAGTGAAAATACTGAAGACAAACTGTCAAAGTGCTGTCTGAGCAAGTATTAGAATGAAATAAGCCTGTAGTTGGAACATCCTCATCATTTCTCAGACTAAAATAACTGAAGGGAAATGCAAGCAAACTACTGAACAAAGCAGGAAGCATCAAAGACTGTGGAAGGAATACTCTTTCACTTTAACTACCTTGATGCTTTCTACAGTAAGATTAGCATGATGGGTTACTTTTGCATTTTTCTAGAGCTATTAGGTGTCTCTGTTACTCAACGTTTACACACATCATACCAGTCTAAAGGGATCCCGAGCTCTTTTTGTAATTAGCTTTGCTCTTTTTGTGATTAATGTCATGTTTCTACCAACCTGATATCACTTTTGGTACTTTCTGATACTCCTAGAAAAACTATCCATTTCATTAAGTTTGCTTATTTAATAAGTTTTCAAATTTACTTGTCTACAGTCGACTAACATCATAGTTTATTATTTGTGAAAATGTTCTTATTAGAAAAATTAATTCCTAGGATATATTAAAAAATTAGAGAACTATATAATGTTATATAGTATGAAGGAGTTACAGTCTTGAAAACTCAGAGGGACAGTAACTTCTACCCTGTCTTACAGGGTCTCTATGAGTCAGCATTAACTCAATGGCAGTGAGTTGGGGTTTTTGTTTTTTTACATACAAAAATGAGGCTCACTTCTACATCTCTTCACTGAACCCTTAGAAGCCCTTCCTGGGAGTTATCAGTACAAATAGATTGTTTTGTAAGCTTGTATGCTTGGCTTGAAATATTCCTATAAAAGTCAATTGTAATGACAAACCTTGTACCACACGTTTGAATCCATAAAATAAATTTACTTCTTGAAGTTGTTCTACTCTCAGTGTAGCTGTTCATCCATAAAGTAATTGCATCCCGATTTTGCCCTTTAAGATACTCCATGTTACAGTAATTTCATTATATTTCCCTGTTTCTCAGAGGTAGCCTGCTCCTAGAAATGTTTCGATTGAAAGATCAGCTCCCAAATAGCAACTCTGGAGAGTTGATTAAGAAAGTACATATTCAAAGTTACTAGACACAGTTATATTTATTAAATGCAGTTACATGTGACTTGTTTAAGTCTCCCCTGCATTGAAAGTTCAGAAGACCCAGACAATCATACTTCCTCGCATCCGAGGCTGCAGTTGAGTCCTCTGAATGGCAGTTGCTCAATCAAATGACCTGAGCCTTGGGCCATCTGCAAGAGAGATAACTCCAGTCATGAGGGAAAAACAGGGCCACTATCCATGGGGAGCTGGCTAATTATTATTTTGAATTTATAAACAATACACAAAAAGTTTTGTTAGCTCATAACGTTGGTGAAAAGGGGAAACATTACAGTGATTCCTTGGTTATCGAACTAACTTCATACCAAATTCATCTTCAAACACCAAAAATTTTGAGAACTGATGATATTTTCCCCATAAGAAATAATGGAAAACCAAATAACTGGTTCTGGGACCCCAAGTGATACTTATATGTTCCCTCTTAGCCTTCTCTCAAATCTTGGTTATGCTATCAAAATTGAGTTGTTTTTGATTTATCCAAATTAGCCCTAACTTTTGAACATCTTTGATAGTCTGCGTTCTTTGTCCATGATTACTTATCCCATACTATCACTACATTGGCCGCTTTAATCACATTTCTTCTAAAAAATGTTGACAATGTTGACTTAGCCATCTTGTAGGCAGCCGCCAAATCAGACGAGCAGTGACCTGATTCAAATTTTGCAAGGCCTCCTTTCTTTACCTCTATCATGGTTCTCTCCATTTTACTCTGAGCTTTACTTTTGGGACCACTAACGTTCTCTGGAGTCATGGTTATAATATGTTACACAAACGAAGTGAAAAAATGCCCAATGCACGTTTTAAGGCACTAACACCAGCACTGTGTGTTGTCTGAGGAGCGCTTAAACTGAAGCGCCACCCCTTAGTGTTCAAGGGGAGACTGATGGGGACTCCTTCTCAGTTTTTCAGGTTTTGCCCACTCAGATTTTGAGTTTGACTATTGAGCAAAGGTACAACCACAGAGAAGTTTTTTTTTTCCCCTAACTTTGCTGTCTGGTTACTGGAAAGTTCCAGTTTGGAGCCATTGGACAAGAGAGGTATCACTGTAACAGTTTTTGTTAATGCTTTAGCTAAATACTTAACAGAAAGATGTAAAATTGAAAGAAGAAAGCAGCCAAGGAGAAAGTGAAAATTGGACTATCATACATTCCGTTTGTGACCACTCAGTGCACGATGGCATCTCATCACTTCATCGGAATCAGAAACTGCCGACTGCCAGCATTAAGGAGACTTGCAAGACTCAGATGATATTTGCTTAAAATGCAGTGCACAGTGTTAAATTCAAACTCAGGTGGAGAAGTGGGGGGTTAAAAGTTGGCAAGAAGGACTGGAAGAAATGTCATTGTCCCCTGATGGTTCCAGGAGCCTATGGATTCTTTTATTTGGGCTGAGCAGTAATAGCATTATTTGGAAATACAAATATTTGCAGGGATAGCTTTTGGATTCTTAAAGACTTTTAAAATTGTTTTGTAACTTGCTTAATCTTTTTACTGGAGCTATTCTGTGACAAACTGAGAAATGAATTCCATTGAATTGCCTTTCTCTTTGTTTAAAAGATCAAAGGGGCATATAGTCAGAGATGATGGAGGACAATCTCTGCCGTGTGTGTTAGTCTTGGCAAGGTGCCTCTTGATGCCCTTTCTGATGCTTTTCTTGAATGCTCTTTACACACTTCTGGGTCTGCCACTTAAGACTTGAGGATGGCCTTGGGACATTCCTATGACTCCATCCCTATCAGGATGAGGGATATAATAGGGTCCTGTTCTTCCTTGAGGGCCAGACTATTCACTTCTTACATGAAAGTGAATAAAAATTCTCCACATGTCAAAATCACATGTGAAGCTGAGTCTGCTTCCACATCCTCAGAGCATCTTACATTAGGAAGAAAGGACGCCAAGACTTACAAATCTCCTCACAATTTCTGGTGTCCCCATAGATTCTTGGCACCAAACTAGATTCTTCAGAACTTAATATGTGGAAAACATTTAACGTTTTTAATCATTTTAGATTTGAATAACTAACATTCATACATACATACTTATGAATTTTGTAAAGGGGTGTTACAATAGGAAATCATTCTCATACCCTTGTTTCCCTCACCAACTTTAGCTACCAATTGCTGTGCCTTTGGCAGTAACTAGTGGTGTGTGGGGGAGGGGATCGGGTAGAAGGGACAGGACTCAACACAAAACTTACTTTGAGGTTACAGTGAAGCCACAAAAGTCCGCGCTGCCACGTGGCAGGTGTAAATGACCAAGACTCCCCTTCCTTCCTCTATGCAAAGGTTTGTAGCACCACATTGGAGTCTCCCGGTGTCGTTGTTGTTGCTTTGAAAGAGTTACAAAGAAAAGCTAAAGGAAAAAAAAATAAGTTACTAAAAAGAAAGTACAATGTAGGATGACTGATGACTATGAAACCTCGTAGCCTCAGGCCACAGACCCGCCCCCTTCTGTAGCTGGGCAGAATCATGGGGCTTATCGATAGAAACCCTGAAGCTTTCTCACTCCCAAGTATCCACTTGTGTGGACAGGTGCATGCATACAGTATTATTAGCAATCAGAGCAGGTACTTTTGTTGCTTTGTTACATATTCTGATCCCGCTCTGTTTATACTGTACTATCTGGCTCTTACCAAGCTAGTCACCCTAGTAACTTCACTTGGTTCAATATTTGGGTGTTTTGAAAATACAAGCATGTTCCAACATTAATGGATCATGATTCAGTAACTTGGCCATATAGCCTGGGGGTGACTTTTGTAGTAACAAGAACTCATGAAGACACAGATTAGGGGTGGGGCAGACTGAGAAGGATAAATCCATCTGGATATACTTCATTGAAATGCTTCATTTTGTTTCAGAGAGAGGGTTTTAGCCAGACCAGAATGACAGCAGGTAGGAAAGTGTCTCAACTGACAATCATGGGCGTACACCATGCTTGCGTTTTATATTTGGTACTCAGCTCCCTATGGAGGCAAAAAAGATTAAGCTGAGCTTTCTTACTGCTGTGCTCTGTGTACCTGGATCCAAATTGAGAAAATGTCATATTTCTTATATACTTTGGCAGCAATATTCTTAGCATCAAGAATTTTTATATGTAATGACTGCAATTTCTGGGTTTCCTGAGGTTTCGGTTATTTTGCATTTTCAAGTGTTGAGTCAGGCATCATTCTCCAAGCACAAAGTTAAACCGCCACAGTGCGCCGCAGGGGCACACTTCCACTGGCCCTGGAATGTGGATAGAAACTGTGGATCTACCTACAAACAAGATCTCTACTTTGGGGTGAAAATATAAAACCACACATCTTACTCCCTGGTACTTTCAGTCACCTATGAATCTCCCACTAACTTGACATATATGGCTGACTCATGTATACAGTTTTTTTGTGTGCCCCACTTCACCCCAGTTCTCCCAATTTTCTTCTAAAGCTATTTTCTTGCATACCTGTGGCAAGCTGGGCTCTAGAAGTAGGATTCCTCATGGAGGGCCGGGCCTTTGATGGACTGGCTCTGTAGCTGAAGCAGACCCTACAGAAGCTAAGAGCTAAAGGAAATCTGTCTATCCCTTCCCCATATTAGATAGTGTCTTAAGGTTCTCTTGAACAGAACTAGTGAGACACGTGTGTGTGTGTGTGTGTGTGTGTAGAGAGAGAGAGAGAGAGAGAGAGAGAGAGAGAGAGAGAGAGAGAGAGAGAGAGAGAAAGAGAGAGAAAGAGAAAGAGAGAGAGAGAGACCGGTTTAGTGGTGCAATGGGTAACCAATAGACCTTTAACCAGAAGGATGGTGTCTTGAACCCACTTAGCAGCTCAGTAGGAGAAAGGGTTAGCAATCTATTTTCATAATATCAAAGTCAAGGCTGTTCCACTCCCTCATACATGATGTTATGAGTTAGAATACATTCAACATCATCTAACAACAAAGTAGAGAAAGAGAAACATACTTTAAGAGGCTTTTGTAATTGTCGATGCAAGAAAGGTCAAAATTTGTACATCAGGCAACAGACTGGAGACTCCACTTGCTCGTGGGATTTGTGTGTGTGTGTATTTGTGTGTAAGGGGATGTGACTGGAATGTCCTACAGAAGCTCTTGTATTAGAGTAGTGAAATGTTTGGCAAAAGGAGTTCTGTTTGTTGCCACCAGGGACTCTACAGGAGAAAGGTGTAAAGATTTGGCCTGGGAAACTCTATGGAAAAGGTCTACTCTGTCCTACAGGTGGCTCTGCCTTGGAGTAAATTTAATGTGAACAGGTTTCACAAGTCCAAAATCCATAGGTCAGATGGGAAACCAGATGGGAAACTAGAGACTTCTGCAGACTTGCATTCAAGATCCATAGGTCAGGTGACAGTAAAAACAGAGTTAAGAGAGAGAGAGAGTGTGCTAGTTCTGCAATCTATTTATAGTCTTAAAGCAGATCATATCCTAAGGAATTTTGCTTTTAATTATTTGATTAAATTACATTAGATTATTTTATGCAATTTGTTATATATTACATTGTACTAGATCAGATTAGGGAAAAGCAACTAGTCTCATGTTTGACAGACCACTAGGTGCCATAGCCTAGCCAAGGGGGTGTGTAAAATTAACCATCAGAGGCAGCACAGCCTGTCAGGAAGGGGAGCTGAGTGGCACATCTCTGTGCCAACATTATCTCACTTCTTTCACATCTCAATCTAGCAAAGAGCTGTAAATTCCCCTCCACGGGATGACCTCACTTTCCAACAATTGATATGGGTCTCTACTAGGCTTCTCAAGCTCCAGGGCTTTGGCTGCCAGCAGCATGGCTTTTATGTGTCTTGTCAACAGGAATGCTGAGCAGATAAAGTGTGTGTCCCACTTCCAGGGGGGCAGACAGGAGTTCCCAGAACCCTCATGAGAAAGTTATGTCCACATAGAGACCTCATTGGCTATGAACTGATTGACAAGCTACACTCCACCCCTTCACTCAAGTTGATAATAGATAAGGTAACTGCCACAGCACCCCAAAATACCCAGCTTTTTTTTCAAATCCAGATATTTAAATTGGGGTGAGGCACTGACAGCATGCAGCAGAGCAACAGGAGGGGCAGAATGATGAAATCCCCAGGGAATACCAAAAATAGACTTGGGAGACAAAGTGTGGCACCCCATCAGACTTGACTAGAAAATACTCATAAAGGCCAATAAACAGACATTGAACTATTTATAGGCTTTTCCATTTTTTTCCCAGTGGCTTTCTTTTTGTTATTGTTATTTTGTCCTTGATTTCTGCTGCTGTTGTTATTGTTTTTGTTGGTTTTGACTTCCTTTGTTGTTTTGTTTGGCTTTGACTGTTTTTTTTGCACTTATTAATGTATCTGCATGTCTATCAAGATAAGATAAGTGGGTTAAAAAAATTCAGAGATAAAAGAACAGGACCAATGGTTCCGGGGGGACACAGGAAAAGGGGAGGTAGGAGAAAGGAAGTTGAGGGAGCTGGGGGGAACCAACCCAGGGAGAAGGGAACAACAAGTGAACTAAAATCAATGGAAGGAAGGTGGTAGGATACCTAGTGGGGCTCAATCAAGGGCAAAGTAGCCGTGCGGAATTACTAAACCAGAATGAATGCTGAACATGATGGTGGGACTGAGGTAAAAAGGAAATAGAGGAAAGAACCAGGAGGCAAAGGACATTTATAGAGGCCTAAATACAGGCATGTACATATGTAAATATATATATAAAATGAGAGGGGAATAGAACTAAGTACTCATATCTATATGTTAAAAATTAAGGTTGCAGATGGACATTGGTCTTCAACTCAAGTTTTCCCTGAACACAAGAACACTTTGTTCTAACAATCGGCATTCTGTGATGCTCACCTTCCCAACACAATCACTGAAGACAAAATGGGTGCATAAGCAAATGTGATAAAAAAGCTGATGGTGCCCGGCTATCAAAAGATATAGCATCTAGGGTCTTAAAGGCTTGAATAAAAGCAGCCATCTAGCTCAGAAGCAACAAAGCCCACATGGAAGAAGCACACTAGCCTGTGTGATCATGAGATGTCAATGGGATCGGGTATCAGGCATCTAAGACCCAGAACAAAACCATACCCGAGGTGAAGGGTGGGGTGCATGGAGTAGAGACCCAATGCCCATTTGTAGAAAATTGGACATCCCCCTACAGAGGGGTCACAGGGAAGAAATGAGCCAGTCAGGTTGCAGTATATCACCAATGAAACACACAACTTGGTGCTTCCTTCCCCCCACTATCATGACCTCAATTCTACCTTACAAATCAGATTAGACCAGAGGATGCACACTGCTACCGATAAGAGCCCGAAACACAGGGAATCCAGGGTAGATCAACCCCTCAGGGACAACAAGGTGTATAGAGACACCAGGAGGATTAGGGGAGGGTGGAGGGAGAAAGGAGGTAGTGATCAGAAGGTCCAATCTTGAATAAAGGAAAAGTGGGTAAGGAGAGATGGAGAATGATGTAAGATATGGAAAAATACTCTCTAACTTATCAAGGGTTCATGAGAGAAGGCACGCAGGGGACAGAGGGGGAAGAAATGGGAGCTGATATCAAGGGCTCAAGTGGGAAGCAAATGCTTTGAAAATGATGATGGCGGCATATGTGCAAATTTGTTTGATACATTGGAGGAATGTATGGATTGTGATAAGAGATGTAAGAGCCCCCAATAAAAGTATTTAAATACATGCACACACAACAACAACAAATAAACAAAAACAACCCCATTATCTTCAAAGTACTCTCCATTATACTTAATAAATTTGTCAAACCTATGATTCTATTTATGGAAACATTTTTCAAACTCATCTGTTTGGATGGCTGAGAGCACCTCCCTCATTGTTTTCTTCACCTCTTCTGCATCATCAAATCGCTGTCCTTTCATGTTCCTCTGCATTTCCAGAAACAAAAAGAAGTTGCATGGAGCGAGGTCAGGTGAGTAAAGTGCATAGGGCAAGAGAGGCATGCAGTTTTTTTTTAATTTTTATTTTTTTACAAAAACTGGAACTGAGATGGCTACAGGGGCAGGTTCACTGTTTTGGTGGCAAAACCAGTCCCCCCTCTGCCACAAATCAGGCTCTTTTTGGTCACACACTGGTATACAATCTTTTCAGAATCTCTAAATAGAAAGCTTGATTAGCAATCTGACTTGGTGGAATTAACTTCAAATGCACTATACCCCTCACATAAAAAAACAAAGCAAAACAAAATGAGCACCGGCTTGATATTTAATTTCACTTGAGCTTCCTTTGGGTGAGGTGTGGACAGTGCCTTCCACTGGCTGGATGTTGGCTTTCAGGGTCATAAGGGTAGCGCCATGTCTACTCACCAGTAATGATCTTAGAAAAAAGTCTGCGTCGCTTAGGAGTGTTCTTTCAAAGCACAGCATGTTTCCACTGACACTCTTTTTTTCCTGGTCTATTAGAACCTGAGGCACAAATTTCAAAATGACCCTTCTCATTCCCAAATCATCCATTCAAATTCACTGAATCGAACTCCAACATGATCCAGATAACTTCCCCATGTCTTCAGTGGTCTGTCATAGGGCTTCAAGCACACGTGCAAAAATTTTGCTACATTTTGGTCTATTTGAGAAGTTACAGATGTCCAGAATGAGGTCTGCCATTAATCAACATATCACCTTTTTGAAAGGGGAAAACCACGTGTACACTTGACCTTTTCCCATATCACTCTCCATATAAGCTGTGTTCAACATCACAACAGTTTCTGTGGCATTTTTCCTGAGGAGGAAATACAATTCCATAGCTACATGCTGTAAAAATAGGCCATCACAGACAGGAACTGGAAACACAGTGATCCAGGGCGGACGATCCCTTCAGGACCAGTGGTGTGAGTGGCAATACTGGGAGAGTGGAGGGTGAGTGGGTTGGAAAGAGGGAACCAATTACAAGGATCTACATGTGACCTCCTCCCTGGGGGATGGACAACAGAAAAGTGGGTGAAGGGAGAAATTGGACAGGGCAAGTTATGACAAAATAATAATTTATAAATTATCAAGGGTTCATGAGGGACAGGGCAGTGGGGAGGGAGGGGAAAAATGAGGACCTGATGCCAAGGGCTTAAGTGGAGAGCATATGGTTTGAGAATGGTGAGGACAATGAATGTACAGATGTGCTTTAAACAATTGATGTATTTATAGAATGTGATAAGAGTTGTATGAGCCCTTAATAAAACAGTTAAAAAACCAAAACAAAAAAATAAACAAAATGATTTAAGAAAAAAAACTGTCCAGTAACATTAGCTGAGGGAAAAATATAAATCAAAACCATATTACAATGTGTATAACCCACATCTACTGGGATGGAAATTTTTTAAAATGCAATATATAAAATATTGGAAAGAATTTGGAGAAATTAAAACATTTGTATGTTGCTAGTAGGGCTATACATTTGGAAAAGAGTTCAGGAGTTCTTTGAAGTTAAACATAGACTTATGATATGAACCAGCCATTCCATTCCTAGGTATATACCCAAAATACTAACAACCAGGACACAAAAGAATACTTGAAGAATGTTCATAGTCATATTGTTCACAATAACCACAAAGATGAAAACTATCAGGGGTTCATCAATGGATGGATGAATGAATACACAAATGGGATAAATTCACACAATATTAGTTGGTAATAAAAATACTCCAAAATTATTATTTCAGCATGAGAGCAGTCATATATAAAAATTATATATATCTACTGCATGTTCTATTTATGTTAAATGACAAAAACCAAAAAAAACCCAAACCACTTCAAATTCACTGTTACCAAGTTGATTCAGGCTCATAGAGATCCTATAGGAAAGGATAGAACTGCCCCTGTGCGTTTCCAAGAGTGTAATTCTTTATGGCAGTAGAACGCCCCTTCTTTATCCCTTGGTGTTTTTAAACTGCTGACCTTGAATGTAGCAGGCCAGCACATTACTCACTGTACCACTGTGCCACCCGGCTATGAAATCATCAGAATAGGTAAACCCATAGCGACATAGAAAGCATTGATAGTTGCCAAGGTTGAGGAGAGGAATGAATAGGGAGTACTTCAGGGTTTTTTTGTTTATTTTTTAGTGATGAAAGTACTTTGGAACATGATTTAGATGGTGGTTGCATGATATTGTGAATGTAGTGACACCGAATTGTACAGTTCAAAAAAAGAATTACTTTTAGGTTACTTGAGAGTTTCACCTCAATATAAAAAAGCAATATAAAAAATTCTTGTATAAACAATTCATATTCTAAATATGGGTAATTATTAAGTGATCACACACATACACAAAAAAGCTAGTAAAGGGGAATTGAGGAATTGCAAATGCTCTCATGGCTGGCATCCATTTAGAAAAAATATTTATGAAGGTGTTTTATCAATATTGTCAATTTTATAAAATTCAGAATATTCTTGAAAGCCTTGCCAGGAAACCCCTACATTGATTTTCTCCAATATTGGCTCATTCCAAGTGGTGCCGTGTCACCACTGCATTGTCAAGTTCACCTGGTCTCCTGTGACAAGTCCTAAGCTAAGTTGCCCTGGAAGGGCAGTTTTAGGTTGTTACATGAATAAACATAGCAACCACATGTGGCACTTTTCAAAGGTAATTTCAATCAAGCCTGAGCCTCATACACTCTGAAGTAAACGCTACATGGGTTTTCTAGCAGCTTGCAGAGAGCAGTTAGGTCCACTTCATGCAAAACTCCACTAGCGTCCAGGGAAAATGAAAGTGGCTTGTAGTAACATCTAGAAAATCAATGGCTTGCTTGTCACAGGACTAATAATTTAAGTGCTATTAGAAACTAATCTTCAAGTCATGCTTCTCTGTGTATAATCTTCTCTGTAGATTTTCATCTGAATTAATTAGTATAATTATAGCCATCATAATACATACATTATTCTTAAAAAAAAGAAAAAACTTTCCCATATGATCCAGCAATTCCTCTACTTGGTCTATCCCCTAAAGCAGAGGTCCTCAACCTTCCTAATGCTGAGACCCTTTAATACAGTTCCTCATGTGGTGCTGACCCCAACAATAACATTATTTTAAGTGCTACTTCATAACTGCAATTCTGCTACTGTTATGAATTATAATGTAAATATCTGATATGCAGGATGTATTTTCCTTGTTACAAATTGAACATAATTAATGCAGAGTGATTAATCACAAAAATATGTAATTTGTATATTGTGAAATATTTATTTCTAAGTACAGATAAATTAAATTTTGTCTTGAAGCATGGTGTAGCATGGGTAACAGTCTTAATATAACAGCAGAAACTGCATTGCTATATTTTGTGACAGTAGGCGTAAAGAGCCAACATCAGTGCAAAGGTTGAGATAGCTTCTTTCTCACCAGATCAGAAATTCTCAGAGCAGTCTTGGCAGAAGTACAATAAAGATCATTTTCCACAAGTCTACGCCTGTAGCTAGACTTTTTAACCAACAAGCTGGAAAACCCTGTTTCACAAAGGTAGGTTGTTGGAAATGGAAGAAGAAGGTGCAACAGTCTCAGACAGAACAGGATATGGCTGCAAACACTTGGTCCAGAATTTTGTAACTGGCATTATAGATAAATCAGTTCTTGCTGCATCGCTGTTAATAAGTTCAATGAATTCCTCTAGTGACGTGCTAATGGGGTGTCAGCTAGATTTAGAAAGTACAATGAAATTTTATCTGCAAGCATGTGCAAGTGTGCTTTTACAGAAATTATCATCGTAATTCTTTGTCTGGTTCAATGACATGTTCCTCAAAGAAAGAAGATAAGATAGGCAACATGTAAATTTTATTTTTATCCATTTTTTTGGCCAAAGCTGAAACTTCATTCAGAATGATCAGATCTTTTCAGACAAACCGAGGCATGTTGCATTTGGTCCTTGCAGTGATATATTTAACTCATTCAAGATGACAAAGATGTTAACATGGTAAGCTATTTTCTGAAGCTCACTTTTATTGCTGAAAAGTGCTTTGAACTATGGTCTTACTTTCTGATTAAAAACGTTTTGAGTTCATCACAAAGCTCAAAACCACGTTTTAAAACGTTTCCTCTTGATAACCAACTCACGGCAGTGTGAAATAGCAAAGCATTATTCGGCACATCGAACTCATTGCACAGTTGTGAAAACAGTTGACTGTTTAAAGTGCTCGCCTTTACAAACTTGGCAGAACTTATGACGCTTTCCATTATTTCTTGTAACTCTTGTGGCAGCATCTTCATTGCTAATATTTGCCGATGACTCATACAGTGAGTTCCAATGACTTTTGGTGACTCATTCAGTACCAAACGTTGAAATCCAGATCGACATCCCAGCATAGCTGGAGCACTATCTGTGCAAACACCACAAACCTTTTCCCAAAGGTTTCCCAAACCTTTATGCTCTTTCAGAAATGAACCAACTGTGTGAAACACATCACGTGCGTTTCAAGAGATTTGCAAAAAAGAAACTCATCTTTAAAGTCGCCATCATTAATATACCTCACGTAAACCAGTAACTGTGAACAGTTTGCAATGTCTGTAGATTCATCAAGCTGGATACCAAATACCAAGTGGAGCAGATTTCATTTCCTAGATACCTGATCAAGAATATCAGCAGGCATGTCATCGATTCTGTGGACAGTGTCATTAGATAAGGAAATTGCACTCGATTTCATAATTCTGATCATTACTTGAAAAATGTCTTTGGCTGTTGGCAGCAGGAAATCCTCAGCAATGTTGTGAAGTTTCATAACTGGCGATTCCGAGTGCCACCAAATATGAAACTTCAATTCCTGGTATGCTTTGTTTGTGGTACTTGCCACCAATGTCAAGTCTGGCTTTCTTGAGTCCATCAGCTTTGCTTCTAAAATAGTTGGTATCCTTTCCAGCAAAGCTTAGATGCTTGCTATCAAAATGGCATTTTAGTTTGTTTGGCTTCATAAATTCAGCTCATAGAACTTCACAACAAATAATATATTGTGGTTTCTCAATTCCTGCTGTAATTATTAAGATAAAACCATACTGTAAAAAGTCCTCACTATATTTTCTTTCTTAACACTCTTCTCTTCATGATCCATTGTCATGGGATGGGTTGCTAATGAAAATAATATATAACAATAGTTTTAATAATACAAAATATGATACATGGCATAGTTCAGTCAATATAGTTCATTAAAATTTCCTACAATTTACCATTCTTTGTGTTTTTTTATACCTGTTACTATCAAACGGGCACAGTAATCACATCAACCACAGCTGAGTGTAAAAAATTGATCAGCATCCAGATTAAGTTCTCATGGTACAGATATATATATTCTTTCCAGTAGATGATGATTTTACAGTACGTGACTTTACATTTGTCCAATAATTAAAGTTCGTGAAATGTTTTACCTCCAATACTGCTGCTTTCAACACAGTAGCTACTTTTAACAGAGTAGCTTCTTTCAACACAGTAGCTGCTCTGTACATGTGTGTCTGGTCCACATAAGTACATTATGGTGCCAACCCTGTCATATACACCTGCATTTGTGCAGGATATGTGTGATGAGTTTGGTACAGTGATGTCATCACGATGGGTACTCGTATGTGGGCGTATATGCATGTGGGCAGACCCACCTGGAGACAGATAGAGGAGCGGTGGTGTCTTGGTCCTAAGACTATGAGAGATAAGTGTTTTCCGATAGTCTGGGGCAAGCCCTATGAAAGGGTTGTTTGACCCCGATAGGGTCACAGCCCACAGGTTGAGAACCGCTGCCCTAATCAAATAATAACTGTAACATGAACAGATATATGCACAATCCTATTTATTGTATCACTATCACTATAGCAAGAAGATAGAAATAATCTAAATGTCCATCAGTTGAAGAATAGATAAATAAACTTTGGTAGATACACACAATGGAATACTCTACAACCTTACAGAGTAATAAGGAATTTGTGAAAAGCTTCTGGATATGGATGGGATTGAAGAACATTATGCTAAGTGAAATTAGTTAATCACAAAATGACAAATATTGTATGAGAACACTGCTACAAAATAAATCAAGAAAAGCCTTTTGTACCAAAGAAACAGATTTTGATGCTTTACCGAGGGTGGTAGGGGAAGAGTTAGGGGAAACAATAGACTAGAGGGTAAACAAGTGTTAACTTGAGTGTAAGACAAAATAATATCCAACAAGAGGGAGATGGGAAATAGAGAGATGAAAACGGGCAAGCCTTTGGAAGATTTCATAAATTGTTAAATATGAAAATGATTATCTAATCTGTAAGCCCTCACCTAATCCACAATAAAAAGTAAAACACACACATATCACTTGTTAAGCCATCAATTCATGATTAATTTAAAGAAATGAACATGCCTACAACCTACATATTCACACACACATAGAAAATCAAAATCATTCAGATTTATGCAGATTTTATATATTAATAAATATTTAAGATTCAGAAGTGTTGTTTGCTTATTTCTGAAGAGAAACCAATGTGTACAATTCAGGTTTCAAAGAGCAGCACCTAAATAGCACCCTCTATCATCAGTTCCAGACTTTCCCCTCTAATTGTTCTTATGGAGAATTTAGCAACTGGAGGCAAACTCTGGGGTACAGAGTCTAAAATTCATACCACATGCAATGCTTCCTGCAGTCCTCCATTATAGTAATTAAAGCAAATTCTGGGGTTTTTCTGAGGTGAGCACTTTTCCCTAATATACATCAAAGTATTATTAGGAATTTCATGCTTGGATGCTTATTTGTATTCAAATATCATCTCTATTACTAGTGTTATCATGCTTGAGCAAATGTTGTTTTAGAAAGACCTGTGTTAAGTATGTCTGTGGAAATACCATTCTCTGAAATTTCTGGCAAACTACCTTTTGGGGGACAAATCTAATATTACCTTTCTTATTCCATAGTTCCTTCAGAGAATGTGGGGTTTGAAAGACCATGTTCTCTGCTCTCCTCATATACTTATTCCAGTCATATTTATAGTGAATCATAATGTACACTGAAACTGCTTTCTGCATCCAAGCAAAGGATGTGTGTGAATATGCTTTGCAATTTAACTTTATGGTACAGAGATTTGTTGGTAGGATTTTTCTAGCCACAATCTTTGTAACTCCCACCAAATGACTGTACTTGTGAGTGATAGTTCACACAGTTGTGATTACTTGGAAGTCTAACATGGAGATTGGTTCTTTTGCCGCCTTGCTGGATATAAAATGAGACATTTCAGAAGCAAGAAGGATCGATCACATTACCATCAAGAAAGAGGAGTCAAGAACGTTGCGTGTCTTTTGGAACCTAAGATCTCTGCACACTGAACCTCCTGGATCCAGAAGACAGAATTGTGACATCAGAGGAGCAGTGAGAGTAGAGGTAGCAAAACCCACAGCAAGAGTTCAAGACAGAGCAGTATGTTTCCTGGTCCATAGAGTGGGTAAAGCTAAGTGCTGTCTGGCAGGAGAATTGCTTGTTGCAGTGAGGTGATTCTAGGTATTTACAGGGGGAACTATATATATTTGCTGACTCACAGAGCTAGAGTTAATTGTCTTTGGGTCTAAGCTTATGGCAGAGTGGAGTACTCCTTAGGTATATATTGGCAATCCTGAAGGAACATTGGAGCACTTGGTTAACTAGGTAGAGGCCAAGCCAAGGGGTAAAGAATCAGGGAGCCAGAAAGACAGCTGCCTCTGGGCCCAATAGGGAAAACATTCTCCTTACCAAAGAATTTGTATATGTCCTGAATATTTCTGATCTTCAATTGGAACCTGTGAATCCCCATAATTACCCATAACCCTGAGTGTATTTTTTGTGTGAATTCTCTGTAACCATTGCAATGAATTATTGAATGCAGCAGAAACAAAGTGTTGTGGGAGGGAAAATTGGTATTGGAATTGGGAAGATAATTTGATAATAGAGGCTTGCCTGACCCCTGGCACATAGGAATTGACCTTGGAGGGAAGTGATGTTTGATTCTCCTTCCACCTGTGAAGTCAGAGGTGGTCAGATGCTGTGACAGCAAGGCAAGGATTCACTTTACTATCAAATGACAATTTGGCTGAGTGTAGTTTCAGGTTCAAAATTATTTTTCCTTACCATTGTGAAATCCTATGACAGACAAATTCTTGCTCTTGTAGTAAATGTTATTTATTTTACTTCTAAAAACCTGTAAGATTGTTCTTATAGGAAACAGACTTGAACTCAGGTATTTAAGACATTCTGTTGGGGAAAAATTATTGGAAAGAAAACAAAACACACTCACACAACTATTTTTTAAGTCATTTTATTGGGGTTCATATAACTCATCACAATGCATACATACATCAATCTTGTAAAGCACAGTTCTACACTCATTACCCTCATCATTTTCAACATTTGCTTTCCGCTTGGGTTCATACACAATTATTTTAATTTGTGAAATCTGCATAGTCAGCAAACCTAACTTTCAGCATTAAAACCCAAAGAAAACTGGTTGGTACACCTTTATATCTACAAACAACAACACCTAGCTTACAATGGGACTGAAAACTACATTCACAATAGTATCAATAATTGTAAAATGCCAAGGAATAAGTTTAATGATAAATGTAGAAACCTAATTGAGAAAAATATCAATGTGGTCTGGAAAATATTTTTAAAACATTATATGGATAGAAAAAGAGGTGTATGTTCTTAGATAGAAATCTGAACAACCTAGGGGGATCTTGGGAGATGACAGTCAGATAACGTCTCCTGACTAGGATGTTCTCTGCTCAAGCCAAACCCATCTGGCCAATCAGACATGCAGCCTAAATTCTCAGTACTCCAGGAAAATTTTGGACTCCTCTCCCTCCACCTTTTTCACCCCTGGAGAACGTGGAGCTTGTCACAGATAGTCTTTGTTGTCTCCTGTCCCCTAGTTCAGTGACCTCCCGTGAAGGGGGCTCTCCCCTTGCTAACCACCCCCACTTAGAATCCCTCTCTCACCTAGGGCCCCCATCTACCATCCCCTGACCCCCAAGAATGATTCCTGGAGGTCAGAGGTTGTGGAGGGTGACTAAGAATCTCCATCTCTCTACACTGTGGCCCAGTACACCCTCCCTCTCTTAGTAGGAGTTCAGTTCTGATGGTCACCTGTAGATCAGATGCTTTCTGGTGGATCAGATACTCAACCTAAAGTCTGGGTGCTTCAAGAGAATTTTTTGTTTTGTTTTTTCCTTTTAATTTATTTTTTGTTAAACACACACTCAACTCTTTTCCACAGAGAACCCAGAACTCGATATACCAGCAAGTCTCGGTGGCTCCTTATCCCTCAGCTGGACAACTTGCTGATGCTGGACTTACCTCTTCTCAACCTCCCCCTGGTTAGAAGGCCCCCTTCACCTCAGGTCGACATCCTCACTGCCCATTTCCAACCTGGGACGCCTGCCTGGAAGGCAGATAGCATGACATGGTGTAGACTCTAGATACCACTCCCCTAATTCCTGAGGGACACTACTTCCCTTAGAGCAAGGAAGGGGCATGCTACCAAACCAAGGACCACAATCCTATAAACACAATCACAGTATCTGCTGTACTCTCCCTGTATTATATAGTGAGTTGATAAGTGACTCAGTATGACTACTAAACATACTGTCCACCTACCCCAACCACCACTACCTCGAGATCCTGCTCCCCCTTTCTCAGTGAAATACACTTTAACTAGCAAAAATTATCACCTCTTAAAATCCCCTTTTCCAATTTATCAAATATCACTATAGTTAACGAGAAGGCTACTTACGATCAATGCTGTTACTTAAACCATACTCTCAAGGCCTTCTATCCTATTTGTGCCTTTCACCCAACTCTATCACTTATTCTTCATCTCCACAAATTTTGAATTCTAGCTACAATCTGATATTCCCCCTCTAACCCAAAGAGCCAACACCCCTCCCATTTATCTACTCTCCCAAACCCAGAAACCTGTACACAATCTACAGCTCGACCACTATGCTGCTCAAACTTCAGTCAACAGCATTAAACACACACACTCTCTCTCTGTCTCTCTGTCTCTGTCTCTGTCTCTGTCTCTCTCTCTCTCTCTCTCTCTCACACACACACACACACACACACACACACACACACACACACATCAAGATAAACAAAAGCCTGCAACTGAAGATTACCAAAACCCAATGGAAAACACAGAAAAAGAAGCCCTGGAACTACCACAAGGAAAATATAGACAATGATGTTTAGGACTATACAAGAGATCTTGGACTTAATCTTGAAAACAAAGGAAGAAGTTGAGATACTAAAAAACTTACACCCAAAATAAACCCAGAAACTAAACAATGAGATAACAGAAATTTAAAAAGTACTACAAGAACTGAGCAACAATATGCAAGAAAAGGAAAATCAAATCAGTGAACATGAAGACACCCACACAGACATTAGTAAATGAGAAAAGCAATCAAACAAATGGTAAAAGAATCTGAAGAAAGCCTGAGGACTATGGGATGCCATGAAGACAAATAATATATGTCTTATTAGGATACCAGAACAAGAAGAAACAAACAAGTCTACAGATAAAATAGGAAATTCATGGAAAAAATTATCCCAATATCACAAAGGAGGAGACAATAGCCATGCAGGAAGTAGAGAGAACACCAAATGGTTAGATCCTTCCCCCCCACAAAATATCAAGACATATTGTAGTGAAATTATCCAAATTAAAGGTAAAGGAGAGAATTTCGAGAGCAGCTACAGGGAGGGGGCGGGGGAGTCACTTACAAAGGTAAACAGATAAGAATAAGCTCAGACTTCTTGGCAGAAACCATGCAAGAAAATAGTAAATGGAGCAACATATATAAAATGTTTAAGGACAAGAATTGCTAGCAAAGTATCCTATACTCAGTGATGCAATCCATCAAATATGAAGGAGAAATGAAAATATTCTTAAACAAGGAAAATGAAGAACTTCAGAGCACAAACATGAGACCACCACAGTGTGCAACACCACCCAGCAGTCAGTACACTGAATACTGTTCCCAGAACAATACAGCTATAGAAGGGACACAAAAACAAGTAAACTCCCCTCATCACCACCACCACCCTCCAAAATGGAAGGAAAATACCAAACACAAATAATACAATACAACAGCAACTAACCTACATTTCATATGAATGACGCTGAATGTCAGTGGACGAAATGCACCAATAAAAAAGGGAAAGTAGAAAATTGGATTTGGAAACAAGATCCAACAATCTTCTACCTTCAGAGGTAAACCTCAAACTCAAAGACAACAAACAGTGAGAGTCAAAGGATGGCAGACATTTACCAAATTAACGATGATTTAGAAAAACCAGGAGTTGTAATGTTAATCTCTAAAAAATCGACTTCAATGTAAACAACACAGGAAAGACAAGAATGGACATTACGTAATTATCAAAGGATCAACAGACCAAAAACACATAGCCATAATAAACATATATGAGCCCAACAAATCCTCCAAAATACATCAAACAAATCCTCAAAGAGACGAAAAGAGAAACCACCAGATCAATAATCAAAGTAGGAGACTTCAATATAAAACTCTCAAGGCAAAATAGATCAACTGGAAAAACTCAATAAAGAAAGTGAAGGACTGAATAGTGTAATAAAACAGCTCAACCTTCTAGATATTTACAAAGTTCTTCAACCAACAACAAAAACAAATGCATGCCACATATTCTAAAACAGACCACATGCTAAGCCATAAAGCAATCATACCAATTTCAAACACATAAAGATCATTAGAGCCATCTTCTCCTACTGCAATGCCACAGAACTGGAAGTCAACAATAGAAAGAATGAAGCCATAAGGATAAACATACTCAAGAAAGACTGGGTATTAGCCCAAGTAAGAGAAGAAATTAGGAGGTTCCTAGAAACAAAAAAAGGAAATAATACATCATAACAAAACCTATGGGGCCAACCAAAGGCAGTTATCAGAGGTCAGTTTATAGCAATTAAAGCACACATCAATAAAGAGAAGAAAATGATTTCCAACACATTAATACACCACCAACACTTAGAACAGACTCAACAGTATAAACCCTCCAAAAACAGAAGAAAGGAAATCATAAAAATTAGAGCATAAATGAGCTGGAAAACAAAGGAAAAATCAACATAAAAAGAAATTGGTTCTTTGAAAGGATCAGCAAAATTGAGAAACCACTAGCAAACTTAACAAAGAAAAAGAAAAAATAGGCACAAATCTCTAGAATCAGATGAAACAGGTGTTATCACAGTAGATCCAAATGAAATAAAAAGATTAATAACAGTATTACAAAAGACTAGATTCCAAAACATTTGATAACAAAGATGACATGGACAAATACCTAGAAATTCACCTTCTACCCAAATTAATTCAGATGGACATTAAGAACTTAAACAGATCCTTAGCCAAAGAAGAAATAGACAAGGTTATCAAGAAATTATCAACCAAATTAACCCAGGACAAAATGATCTCACAGGAGTATTCTACAAAGTAGAGAAGAGCTGTTACCAATTCTACTCAAATTCAGTGCAGAATATAGAATGGGACAGCAAACTCCCAGACTCATTCTACAAAGCCAGCATAACTCTTATACCAAAACTAAGCAAAGACCTAACAAAGAAAACTACAGGCCAATGAACATAGATGAAAAAGTGCTCAATAGGAACCAACAATTATATATATATATATAATACATCATGACCAAGTGGGAATCATACAGGGATGCAAGGATGGTCTAACATTTGAAAAACAATGTAATCCACCACATAGACAAGATAAAGGATCATATCAATTGATGTATAAAAGAGCATTTGACAATATTCAACATTCATTTCTAATAAAAACACTTAAAGGAGTATAAGGGAAATTCCTCTACACAATAGAGGCATTAAATGAAAAAACAATGGCCATTATTACCCTCAATAGGAGAAAGTTGAAAAAAATCCTGTGTTAGTCTGGGTACTTTAGAGAAACAGATACACAGAAACTCACGTATAAGAGAGTTTTAGTTAAAGGTTAAATGCACATCAAGAAAACATCCCAACCCAGTGCTGCCCAAACCCACAAGTCCAACATTAACCCATATGTCTGACACCAATCCACAAAGTCCTCTTCCATCTCACAAAACACATGCAGTGATGCTACTGTAGGAGGAAAGCCAAATCAGTGAAAGTATAAGCATCTCAGCGCTGGCAGCACCCAGGGTTGCATTGGCAGCTTCTCCTTAGGGATGTATTTATTGCAGGAAGTCAGCCTTGCAAGCTGAAGCAGGGAACTGCAAAGGCAGCTGCACCCTGAGCCAACCATTACAAAGCAAGAAACCAGAGAACTGCAAAGAGGAGGCTCATTAAGCCATTTATCCCTCTGCCCTTCAATTAACCCACATGTGTTTATCAGCCAGGTTGGCACAATAAACTAACTATATCAAATCCCACTGAAAATGTGAGCCCAACAAAGATGCCCCTTATCACTTTTATTCAACATTGTGCTGGAAGTACTAGCCAGAACCATAAGACAAGAAAAAATTAAGGGGATAAAATCGGGCAAAGAAGTGAAACTTTTACTATTTTTGACGATATGATTTTACATAGAGAGAACCTCAAAGTGTCCATAATAGAATTGTTGGAAACAATTGAGGAGTGTAATCAAGTAGCAGAATATGAGATTAACAAGCAGAAGTCAATTTCACTCCTATATAGTAGTGATGAGAGATCCAAAAACAGACCTCAAGGAAACACTACTGTTCACGATAGCCAAACAAAGGTTGAAATAACTAGGAATGAACTTAGTCAAAGAAACAAAAGACCTGTACAAAGAAAACTACAAAACATTAACACAAAAAAGGAAAAGACCTACACATATAGAAGAATATTGTAGGTTCATGGATAAGATAGAGACTCAATATTGTGAAAATGTCATCACTATCTAAAGTAATTTACAAATTCAAGCTATCTCTTTTTGTTGAAGGCCACTCTGTTGGAGGGGTTCTCAAGTTGGTTGGGATCAGATTTTTTAAAGAGGGGGAGGGGAGGATGACCACTGAGTTACTGCCTTGCAAAGGTATGACCAGGTCCCTTAGATTGGCAGACATTCCTATCATAGGGATGAGGGAGACTGATGGGAAAATCAAGCCAGGGGAAGGGAAAGGGAGCATACATGTTTGGAAGATGAGAGACATGTCTCTTGGTAGAAGATGTGGGAGGATCAACTTCATAGTGGGGAGTGGGGGGGGAAATGACTAAAAATACTTTTAAAAACCCTAAGGGGGAGTTTGCCTGGTAATATGCTTCTAATAAGCCACAATGGCTCAAGTTTCTATACACTCCACGTGCCCAGGCCAAGTGCCATAGAACACGGGGACATTGCATCCTGGATTGTCAATGAACACAACATTCACAGGTTATACCAGAGGGATTCAATGTGGAAACCCCACTAGATGAACAAGATTCTATTTCAAACACACCTGTAACCTGCGAATTTAAGACTGAAATTACATGGTGTGTGAAGAAGCAGAAGAAAGCTATACCAATTATCCATAGCCAGACCAACCTTTACTACTACTTCAATTCTGTACTTGTATTAAGATATGTATTAATTTGGCAGGTATGTGTCTGATATTGTCAATGAACTTTATTGTAAGTTTTACCTGACCAGTTCTCATTGTTTGGGTAAATAACCTCCAGACACTTAAGGATGTATTCTGTACAAGTCAATGATCCAGGTGTTTTGATATGTACTTAGCTTACACTTGTTCAATCTCACTCTCTCAATAGTGCAATAGGCTACTTAATGACACTATAAATATAAGGTCCTTATGTTCCAGGAAGATGATTGGTAACATTTTCTACCATAAATCAACAAAGATGTCTCTAAGGTGAATGAGAGGTCTACAAAAAAAACATAGATATAAGAAAGGGCTTTTGAATTTACATTTAATCCTAGCTCCAACCTAAGAACAATTAGTTCTTACGACATGTTAAATACTTATCCTCATGAAAGAAACACAGAAGATATAGATGTTATAGCAAAGTGTAGTAAAGAGATTAGATAGTGCCCAGCTATCTGATAGAATTATCTCTGGGGCCTTAAAGGTTTGTTTCTAAGCAAGAAGCTATCTAAGTCAGATATCAGCTAAGCTCACATGGAAGAAGCACACCAATATCCATGATTCAAGGACTATAACTTATTTAATCCAAACCAGAAGGAGGGAATAGTATCTTAATAGAGCTTAAATTGTGAGATTGTATTGTGCAGAAGGCTATAGATGACAGTGTAATCTCAAAATGCATTTGCAAGATATACACAGGGAATATGCCTCTGATGATTTCCCTCTAACAATAATTGAGAGAGAGAATAATCTGGTTATCAGGCAGTATTGGAGAAATTACTATAGTAGACTAAAATGATAAATCTTACTGATTAAAATGATAAATCTTACTTGAATAGCTAAACCTTTTTACTTGATCTCTCTTCTGATACACTTTGGGTTTGATCTGTTTTTTTAATAATTTCTGGGTTTTTTTAATATATTGAGGTTGATCTCTGCTGTACTTTGTCGTCATTGACAGCCTCTTTCACTCTTCTGTGTGTTTTTCTGTACGTGAAATCCAGGATGAGTGAATCTACAAAGACAACAACTAGAACAAGGGTTCCCGATGGATATCATGGGGAAGGTGGGGAAGGTGAAGGAGAGCTTATATTAAGGAGTTGAAGAAGAAAGAAAATGATTTTGGTAGCAATTGTACAAAGTGCTTGATATGATTGAACTATGGAATGGTATGATGTCTGGAATAGCCCCTAATAAAATGGTTTGTGGAAAAAAAGAAAGAAAACTGGACACCCTAAAAAGACAAATTTCTCAAACTTAATTTACAAAGTATGATTGAGGTTAATAAAATTATGAAAAGGATTGTTTTTATGAGGAAGCTTCTTTCTCGCTTGAGAAGTGAGAGGCCTACTTTGTTCTTCTCCTTAAAAAAATCTTTTCTAATCCTTGGTCTCTCCCTTCTCCATATACATTTAGTAATTAGTGTTTATATTTATTTTTAAAGAAAGAAGTTGGAATTTGGATTGGAATTGTGTTGTATTTGTAGATTGCTTTGTGGTGTATTCACATGTTAACCTTTCCTATCTAGAAGCATGCAATGTTACTCAATTTGTGTGTGTCTCTCAGAAATTATAGTAATGTTCTGCAATTTTCTTTGTACAGTCCTTTGTTTCTCTCATAGGTTTATTCTTAAGTATTTTATTTTATTTTTCACTTGTGTGTGTGTGTTGTATTGTGGGTGGTGTTGTTTTATTGATTACCTTTCCACACTTCTCCTCATTAGTATTCAGGAGTTTTTTTGTTGTTGTTAATCTTGAATCTGGTCACAGTGTTGCTGAATCTTTACATTATTTCCAACAATGTTTTGGTTAAGTCTTTGGGATTTTTCTATGTATTAAACCTTTTCACATGCAAATAGTGAGAGTTTAATTTCTTCTTTGCCATTCTAGGTTCCTTTGATTTCTTTGTGTTGCTTAGTAGCACTGACTAAGATTTCCAGCACAGCATTTAAAAAGAATGTTGAAAAGGGGCTTCCTTGTCTGGTTCCAGTTCTCAAAGGAAATGCTTTCAGTTTCTCTCCATTGAGTTGGATGATGGCCATTGGATTTGAATTTATGCCCTTTATTGTATCGAGAACTTTTCCTTATATTCTTGTTGTTGAATATTTCATCAGGAATTGGTGTTGGATTTGTCAAAGGCCTTTCTGTATTGACTAATATACTCATATGGTTCTTTGAATGAATCAAGGGTGAATCCCACTTGATTATGGTGTATTTTAAAAATTATTCTGTTGTTCAGTTTTTGTTGTTGAGAATGTTTTCATCTATATTCATGGGAGATATTGGTCTGTAGTGTTATATCTTGGTAGAATTTTTGCCTTGTTTTGAAATCAGGCATATGCTTGATTCATAAAATGAGTTGGAGAGTTTGTTGCCCTTTCCTTTACTCTAGAATAAACTTTGAAGAATTGATGTCAACTCTCTTTTGGATCCTTGGTGCAGGACATTTTTCTTTCAACTTCAAATCTATTATATAGTCATAGTAGTTAAAAATAGCCTGATAGTGGTACTATGGTAAATACATAGGCCAATGGAAGAGAAAAAAACCCAAACGCAGACATAGCCTGAACCCTCACAGAGGGGCAAACCAAGAAGGGAACATAACAGATGAGCAATTGGAAGAAAAGCAAAGCCACAAAGCCACTGAGGACCCCCAAAGTAGACTTCAGGCTAGGAAGGGCAATTCCGGGAAGCCCCCGGACCAGTGGGAAGACAGTCATTCAGGTCAGCAGCTAGACCTGGAATTATATGTGCTTTTTTGGTTTGGTTTTGTTGCTAGTTATTATAACTTTTCTTTATATACATATATTTTTTCTATTTCTTTTAAAACTTTTATTCATTCTTTGGTATTGTCTATGCTATTGGCGGTTTGCCTACCTACATAAGATAGGCATGGGAAGCAAGCCCAAGGAGAAAGCCGTGGGACTGAAGGCTCTGAAGGACTTGGGGGAAGGAGGCAAGGGAAGGGAGCAGTAATTAAACAATACCATAGACGGGAACAACTAGGAAATTAAAATCAGCAACAAGGAGGACATAGAGATCCTGGGGGTGTTGGAACAAAAGCAATCTAGCTGAGAGGAATTACTAAGAGGCAGAAGAAGGATGAGTGTGATGGTGGAACAGGAGGAAGGTAAAAAAAAAAGAGAGAAAAGATCTAGGAAGCAAAGCTATGGATAGAGGTATAATAAACATAGGTGTGCACTCATGTAAATACATTAATTCATAAAAAACAGATGTTGGCACAGGTACATATATTTACATGGCAATATATTGAGGAATGGATGGACTTTGGGCCTCTGCTCAAGCCTTTCCTCAACACAAGAATACTTTTTTTCTAGCAACCTGGCATTCTGTGATGCTTACACCCTTAGCACGATTGTTGAAGACAAAATGGGTACACAAACAAATGTGGTGAAAGAAACTGATAGTACCTGACTATCAAAATATATAGTCTCTGGGGTCTTAAAAGCTTGAAGTTAAACAAGTGGCCATCTATGAGAGAAGCAATAAGCCCACATGGAAGAAATACACAAGCCTGTGTGATCATGAGGTGATGACAGGATTAGGTAACCGTCATCAGAAGACCCCCCCCCCCATACAACAGACAAACAAAAACACATTGCTAAGAACAAGGGGGGTTGGATCAGAGACCCAAAATCCATCTGGAGACAATGGAACATAAATAGAAGTAGTAATGCTAGGAGGGTAGGGGGAAGGTGTGTGTTTGTGTGTTGGGGGAGAAATCATGGGAATGGAGACAGTGGTTGGTGTAAGATATGAAATTAAAAATTTATAATTTATCAAGGCATCATAGGAGAGGGAATAAGGTTCAAAAGAGGAGCTGATACTAAGAGCTCAAATAGAATGCAAATGTTTAGAAAATAATGATGGCAAAATATGCACAAATATGCTTGAAACAATTGCTGTATGGATTGTTGTAAAAGCTGTAAAAGCCCCCAATAAAATTATCTTAAAAAAAACCCCAAACCCAGACATAAATTAATCCACATACAAATAACTTATCTTTAACAAAGGGATAAAAATATAATATATTTTTGATAGGGATAGACATAATCTCTTCAACAAATCTTGGATCTCCATCTGCCAAATGCAGATGCATGTGAAAATTGGACATTGAATAAAGATGCGCAAAGAAGAATCAATGCATTGGAATTACGGTGCTGATTTAGAAGATTGAAAGTACCGTGAACTGCCAACAGAACAAACAAGTTTGTCTTGGAAGGAGGAAAACCAGAATGTGTCTGCATTAGTCTGGGTACTTTAGAGAAACAAATCCACAGAGACTCACATGTGTAAGAGAGAGTTTTACATAAAGGTTAAGTGCATGTCAAGAAAACATCCCAACCCAGTGCTGCTCAAACCCACAAGTCCAACATTAACCCATATGTCTGACACAAAGTCCTCCTCCATCTCACAAAACACACACAATGACGCCGACTGCAGGAGGAAAGCCAAGTCAGTGAATGTGTAAACATCTCAGTGCTGGCAGGCATCTCCATACAGGTGTTCCAGCACCCAGGGCTGCATTGGGGTAGGTCCATGTGGCTTCTCCTCAGGGATGTCTTGCAGGAAGTCAGCCTTGCCAGCTGAAGCAGCAAACTGCTAAGGCAGCTGCACCCTGGAGCGGCCATCACAAAGCAAGAGACCCAATAACTAGAAAGGTGAGGCTTACTGAGCCATTCACCCCTCTGCTTATAATTAACCCCACATGTGTTTATCGGCCAGGTTAGCACAATAAACCAACGACCTCAACTTCTTAGTTAGAGATGAGGATGACGAGACTGCATCTCACATAATCTAGACATGTTTTCAGGAGAGACCAATCCCTGGAGGACATCAAAGTAGAGGGGCAATGAAAAAGAGGAAGGCCCTGGACAACATGGACTGACACAGTGGCTACAATAATGTACTCAAATATAAGAACACTTGTGAGGATGACACCGGACTTGGCAGCGTTTTGGTCTATTGTATACATAGCATTGCTATGAGTTGTAACCAACTTTGCAGCCCTTATCAACAATAATATCTGCCAAGGAATGAAACAGGTATCACACCTGACCCCACACACAAAAGCAAAATGGCTCAAAGATTTAAATATTATTCCCCGAGCTATACAGATCACCAGTGGGAAAATAAGTACTAACTTAAAGACTATTTCAGGCATAGACACTATCAAATAGAGAACTAAAACACACACAGTAGATGACCGAGGCCTACTAGAAATAAGACACTTATATACATCACAAACCTTCATCAAGAGGCTAAGAGGGAGAAACTCAGACGTCCTTTGCATTGCTGAATTGGCCTTGCCCTGTGTGCTCCTGGAAGTGGCACCCTGAAATGACATCACATTGAAAAAGAATGGCATTGAAAGCGAAGATGGCTGAGGACAGGTTTGTCATCACCCTGTTTCCAGTTAAAGAGCAACCTGATGGAGATCATCAAAGTGAGTAAAGGTTTTGTACCACTAGAAGTCAAACCAAAGAAGCCTAAGAAACGAAATGAAGTCCATCTTCCTCAAACAAGTGAACAAGCAGAAACACACCCCAAAATAGCACAGAAATAGACCTTTCTTTGCCAACTATTATGCCTCAGGTCAATGAAGTTCATAAGAACCCTTTATGGGGTCCTTTGATACGGAAATGCCAATTTGAGCACCTATGGGCAGAAAGTGAAAGTTTATTTAAGGTTCCAGCAGTATGCTTACTCTGACCCAAACCAGGACATTCCTGACACACCAAAGGAAGCCATGGTACAGTCAAGATTGAGGAAACACAAGGTCCAGAACCCAAGGCTTCAGGATAAGGACACAAGAGTTCCAGTGTCAGAAGTCACCAACAGTGTTGAAGTGGCCTCCAGCTAAGACGGCTACACTGGCATCCTGGGCAAGAATTTCTTCAAAAGGACTTCAATCTAAGGCTGTGAACTCACCTCACATTCACACTTCAGTTGAGGTGTTTTGCCACTAGCCTTTGGCAGCAGATGGTGTGTGGTCCACAGCAAAATTCTTCCTGCAGAAACAGGGCTTGGTTTGCCTGCCAGTCAAATCTGGGTGTGTGGTACACTCCCAGGAAGATGATCTCTCTTTTATGCTTACCTGCTTACATTTTCCCACCTGTGAACATAGAAGATAATATATTGTGTCCTTAGTGTATTAAGAGGACTGAGGCATTAATGAAAAAGTTGACCACATTGGGGAAGGCGAAATTGCTTGATGTGATGTAATCTGTTCCCCCTTTCTCCCTCACTTTCCCTCCACCGTCGATATCACCACTCTCACCACTGGTCCTGAGGGGTTCATCTGTCCCGGATTCCCTGTTTCTAGTTCCTATCTGTACCAGTGTACATTCTCCAGTCCAGCTGGATTTGTAAGGTAGAATTGGGATCATGATGGTGGGGGAATATCATTCAAGAAGTAGAGGAAAATGGTATGTTTCATCATTTGCTACACTGAACCCTGACTGGCTTGTGTCATCCCCGCAACCCTTCTGCAAGGGGATGTCCAATTGCCCAAAGATGAGCCCAGGTTCCCTACTCTGCACTCCCCCTCATTCACAATGCTATGATTTTTTTTTTGTTCTTTGATGCCTGGTACCTGATCCCTTTGACACCTTGTGATATCACAGGCTGTTGTGCTTATGTAGTCCCCAGGGAATGCCAGGTACAATGTGCAATGAAGTCCCCAGGGAATGCCAGGGATAGATGTGGGGCCAGGGCATGGCACCCCACCAGACTCAACTGGAAAGCACTTGTAAAGGACAACAAATAACTTTGAACTATTTATATGGTTTTGTTGTTGTTGCCTTTTGTTGTTGTTGTAGCTATTGTTTTATTTTCTATTGCTGCTTCATTGTGCTTGATCTAGCATTGGTGCATATTGTCACTGCATGTCTATCTGGAAGGGATAGGCAGGATAAACAAGCCGGAAGAGAAAACAATGTATGACAGTTCCAGGGGACATGGGAGAGAGGGAGGCAGGGGAAGTGGGTGTTAACAAACCCAGGGACAAGGGAACAACAAGTGATTCAAAATCAGTGGCAAGGAAGGTGTAATAGGTCTGACAGGGCTGGATCAAGGACAATGTAACCGAGAGGAATTCCTGAAACCCAAATGAAGGTTGAACATGATAGTGGGACAAGAGGAAAGTAAAAAGAAATAGAGAAAGAACTAGGAAGCAAAGGGCATTTATAGAGAACTAAATACAGAAATATACAGATGTAAATATATTTATATACAAGGGGGAAATAGATCCATGTACATATATTTATAGGTTTAGCATGAAGGAAACAGATGGTCAGTGGGCTCCTACTCAAGTACTCCGTCAACACAAGCACACTTTGTTCTAACAATTCGGCAGTCTGAGATGCTCACCTTCCTGACATGATCGCTGAAGCCAACGGGTGCACAAGCAAATGTGGCGACAAAAGCTGATGGTGCCCAACTATCAAAAGGTAGAGTTTGGGGTCTTAAAGGCCTGAAGATAAACAGGCGGCCATGTAACTGGGAAACAACAAAGCCCACACGGAAGAAGCACATCAGCCTATGAATGATATTTTTGATGTCATCCCACAGTTCATCAAATCTTATGTTATTAATGTTCAGTGCTTCAAATTTGTTCTTGAGGGGTTCTCAAAATTCAGGTGGGATAGATTCAAGGTCATATTTTGTCTCTCATAGACTTGTTTTAATTTTACATAAGAGAATAGTCAGTTTTACAATCAGCCCCAGGCTTGGCTTTAACGTTTGATATTGAACTTTTCCATAATCTGTTTTCACAGAGGAAGTCAATTTAATATCTGCATATTCCTTATGGAGAAGTCCTCATATGCAGTCGCTGTTTGTGTTGTTGCTATTTGCAATGATGAATTCATTTGTCTTTGCAAAATTCTTTCATGTGATCTCTCACTTTGTCTTTATTACAAAGACCATATTTTCCAACTACCGTTCCTTCCTCTTTGTTTCCAATTTTTGCACTCCGGTTTCCGATGTTTATCAATGCATCGTTATGGCATGTTTGATCAATTTCAGATGGAAGAAGTTGGTAGAATTCTTCAATTTCTTTGTTACTAGATTTAGTGGTTAAGTTGTAAATTTTAATTTATTTATTGAAGTTCTTTAATGAAGAGAGAGATAATTCTGTTACAGTCAGCATTGTATGTCAAGATATATCTTGAAATGTCCTTTCTGATTATTCAAACTGGACAATATTAGTCCATTTCAGCTCACTATCACGTAGGATATCTATCTTTGTGAGTTGAATTTCATTTTCGCAGATTTCTAATTTTTCTAGGTTCATGCTTCTTACAATCTAAGTTATTATTAGTGGTAGATTGTTGCAGTTGTTTCTTCTCATTTTGAATCTTGCCTCATCAGCTAATGAAGATCACAGCCTCTACTTCCACAGGTTTTACTCCATTCGTGTTATTATGGTCGACTTTACGTTGAGAAGCCAACTTTTCCTCAGTCATGTGTTGCGTGTTTTCTGACCTGAAGGACTTGTCTTTTGGAACTACCTCTGACAATATTCTGTTTCTATTCAGTATATGACACTGTATTGATGCTATGAATAAGGTTTTCAGCAGCTAACTTCTCAGGAGTAGATCGTTGATTCATTCTTAGTAGTCTATTCTTACTCTGGAAGGTCTGCTAAACCTATTTACTTTGGGAAACCCTGCTGACATTTGAAACACCAGTGACATAGCTTTCAGCACTGCAGCAACACAAAAGCCATCACAGTAAGACCAAGTGGAAAACAAGTGGTGGAATGCAGCGATAGTTAGGTTGAAATTTAATATCTTATCCTTTATTTGCCCTTTTAAGCCATTCTTATTTTATTTTTATTATCTTTAGTTTTCTTTTGTATTTAAAAATATAAACAATATCATCAGTTTGTCTAGAAAATTTTTAATGAGAATCTAATTTGCTGAGCAAACTTTCACTGAAAACACAATAACATTTTATTTTTAAAAGCACAGTGCAATTTAAAATAGGAGTAAAAGAAAGCACTCTGTCATGTAAGTCAACAATTGACAAGAGGTACTGCTAATTGTGAGAAGGCAAGTGTGGTAGTTAGAAGATTTAATGTCCACCTGGAGATATAGGAAAGTGTAGGGGGAACCCAACCTGTCAATAAGGTCACAGCTTGATGATGCCTCTTTGGAGATGTGGTCTTCTCAAAACCAGGGGAAACTAGGCACCTCCCCCTCTCTCTGCCAACACTGAGAGCTGCCACCACTCTGCCATGTTTCCACCGATTTTGGATACACATAACTCTATACACACTGGCCTGTGATCTTCCTGCCTCCAGGTTCAGCAATCTGTGTCACTGGCACGTGGGCATGTGGTTATGTGAGTCTGAAGAGGGACGCTGGACTCATGGACTTGAGTTGGATTGGGCTAGAATGCTTTCTTGACATATAATTACTTCTTGATATTAAGTTCCTTATATATAACTACCAGTGGATTTGTTCCACTAGCCAACCTGGCCTAACACAGCAAGTTTTATAAGATCTAACAAAAAAAAAAAAAAAGGAAAAGTGGGGAGATATTTTATTATAATCTTGTGTTTATGTAAATGTTTCCAGGAGTTTAAAAAACAATTACTAGAAGTCCTATTTAAGTGAGTAAATGTAGGCTGTTTAAGCCAGATGGAGTAAGAAGGGTTGAATTATATCATTTGATAATGCTTTGTCTTTTTGATCTATGTAATGATGTTATCAATTTAGATATTTAAAAAATATCAATGTTGCTGGTTATCAATCTTTCTATCGTCTATCTATATATACACACAAAACACAAAGTTAAATTTCTAATTCATATCATCCATAAAAAATAATTTAATTTAGAATGAATAAGCTAAAAAGGAAAATAATAAAATATTTGGAAGATTATTTAAGAACATACATTTACAACAATAAAATAGAGACAGATTTACAAGATATAAATATACATTTACAACTCTAGAATAGAGACAGATTATACTATATAAAAATGTATATGCATTTAAGGGAAAGCTTGAAATTAGACTGCATTAAAAGTTAAGAAATTGATTTAAACTTAATTGATTTAATTACATTAAATCAATCAAATGCAATAAAAGTATAGAAAGAAATATAAAAAGTGGGATAAAATAATTTATCACCCAAATTAATGAGGATTTGTATATAGAATATATAAAGAACCATAAATTTATAATAGAAAAGATTTTTCAGATAGGAAAAATGACAGCAAATGCTTTGAATAACTACTTTATAGAGGGGGGGCATGATTAACATATAATCAGAGGGAAAGATGCGTAACATCATTTGCACAAGGAACCTCCTTAAGACTAGTGGCATCACTCTCTCTTCCACCACATCGACAAGCTGTTACAGTCAGACACAGGTTGTGAAGGGCTCCAACTCTGACACACTGTGCGTAAGAATGTGCCCTGGCACACACACTTGGAAAAGATGCAATGATCTTATAAGGTTGAAGATGTTTCTATGCTGTGAGCCTGCTGCTGTCCTTCTGAACACACTCCTCCCAAAATAATTACACAGATAGATTAGGGAAATGAGCATCAATGTCCGTAGTAACACTATATATAACAATCAGGAGTTAGCTTACAAATATGGCATCGTTTGTAGGAACTTGGAATTGACTCAAATGTCTAATGATAGACTGCATGCATAACCTGTGATGTGACCATATGATGATTATTGTGTAACAGTGAAAACAATGTGTCTAGAGTTGCACACACACACATAAAGACGTGTCTAACAGTCATTTAGTAAAACAGCAAGTCACAGAAAATATGTAATATAAAGTTACCTCTACTGAAATGTAGAGACAAAGTGAACGAAACCAAAAAACCACACGGGGTCTCTCTACATCTGTACATCGACACCTATCCACCTTAAAAGGAAGGAGTGAAATGACCACCAAAATAATCAAGCAACAAGCTACTGAGTTGGAGCTTGAAAATGAGAAAGCACAAAAGGCTTTAGCGTATTTCCTAGGTTGAGGGCAGATATGAGATATTTGCGTTATTGTTATTTAAATGTATTTGGACATTAAATCTACTGTGTGTGATTTTTTTTCAGACAACTATTGAAATGAAGTCTTAAATGTTCTTATTAGGAAGTGTCATTTTTCTCCGTCCATTCTCACACTACTATTTCTTTGAAAAGGAAATATTTGATTTAAGCAGTTACATCGTTGTACATTTTAAATGAACTGGAATGCTAAAAAGAACAGATTGATCTCCAAACCAGTGGAAGAGTATAATTAGTAAATTAATTGTGATTCTTTTAGCTAAGAAATAATGCATATTTTATACATGAGGTAGGTTTTCCTTTTCTGAATTATAGACAATTTCCTGTCAATGTCATTCAACAAATTAATGGCCTTTAACTGCTGCTGCAAGTCGGTGTGCCAGTTAGTCAACCCTGCAATGGAGATCATCGTGTATATGTTGGAAAAGAGAAAGAAAAAGGCAAAGACACAGGAACCTTTCCGCCTCCATTACACCTACTGTGGTTGAGGGCGTCATGAAGTGCTCCAGTATGAGGCTGGAGTCTTACCCTCAAACAGCTTATACTAGCACTGTGAGGTGGGAGGACTGCTAAGGGAGTGAGAGAAACAACATTTACATGCACTGTAACGGAGATAGAATAAAGAGAATAAAGAGGAAACTTTGGAGGTACAGCAAAGACTTGAGCAAGCTGCCTAGGTTGGTGAGTGAGAAATTTCCTTCTTTCAGGCCGTGCCCGAGAGCCAGTGTTATTGGAAACATCACTGGGGTGGAATCATTTGCATGGTTCACAGGTTTGTCTGGAGACGCTCACACTTGGAGAGCAGAGGCGGGGAAGAGGGGGAGAAGACATGGTGTCTGTGTAGTTTGTATAAGAAACCAGAATGGACATAAATCTAGGGTCCCTCTTTGGCTGGATGACTGTTCTCCTTATGGCCTCCAGCCCTCACGTCGAAGCCTTTGCCATCACCCACCTGTTCCTTCTGCTGCTCTCCAGGTAGCACGAGTCAAATGGCTGCTTTTAGAGTGTAGGACTCTTGAGAAATGGGTCATCTGGGGCTTGCATATGGGGAATTAAGCATCTGATTGTTGTAGCTACTGTGTCGGTCCACCTCCTTGAGGGTCTGCTTTTTGTCACTTCCCTTCTGCTTTTACAAGCATGGTGTGCTTTCTGTAGGACTGGCTCCCTCCTAATAACATGTCCAGCTATGGGAGACCAAGTCTTGCCATCCGTACTTTTAAGTTACATTTTGGCAGACCCTCTTTCTGTTTATTCTTCTGGCAGTTCGTGGTTCTTCCAATATTCCTCACAGCACTATAATTCAAGTGTCTCAATTCTTCTTCTGTCTTCCTTATTCAATGTTTACATTTCACATGCATACGAGATCGTTGAAAATACCATGGCTTGGGTCAGGCACACCTTATTCCTCAATCTGACATTCTTGCTTTTTAACACTTTAAAGAGGCCTTGTGCAGCAAATTCACTCATTAAGAGGAATGTGTCTCTTGATCTCTTGAATGCTACTTCTGTGAACATCGAATGGTGGCTCCAAGCAAGAGAAAATCCTTGACAACGCTGACCAGGCTCAGTAGCACCCAGTGACAGCAACTAATAGTTATTTCTCCCTCTGTCGACAAGTGCTTATAGGAATGGTGTATGCGCTTTCAGGAACTGGGTGTTAAGCAAACAACAGATTTTTAAAAAGTCATAATTTTTTCAATGAATGAAAAAAATCGGTTTTTTACAGTATATATAAGAAAATCCAACAGAAAATCTTAGAGAAATTTTTCAACATATTCCTTTCATAAAACCTGACTCCAAGATTGGCAGGAGAATAACAGGATTCGTTTGACCAAAATACTGTGGTCATTTACGATTAGTATCCAGTTGAATCTGAAACATTTGTTAGCAAGACACTTTTTAAGTCTCTTGATACTGAAGCCTTATTGTATTTTCTCTTGTGTGGTGCCTTCTGAGGGGTGCTTCTCTAAGAGAAAGATGGTCAAAGGAATTGTTTCTAATCACATGATCTTCATTTCTGAGAGTCAATAGGAAGCTCTCTATTCCCTACCATTGTGTTCTCATGTGTGTCATCCAATTCATTCTGATTCAAGGGAAGCTTATAGAACAGAGGAGAAGTGCCTCACAGGTTTTCCTAGGCTGTAATCTTTCCAAGAGGGGTGGGGATATCTTTTCTCCACTAGGGCTGAAACCACTGACTTTTTGACTAACAGGTGACCACATTAACCATTGTGCCAGAAGGGCTTCTTCTTGTCATTGTAGGATGTGATAAACAAAGCTGCAACTCATTTATTAACAGTCCTAATTTTTATCTTATTTATTTTCCAGAAGCAAGCATCTAACCAATGGAATCTATGGAGAGAGACTGCACCTCTCACATCTGGTTTCATGTGGTTATATGCTTTGAAAGGCCAATGTAGACCAAACTTCAACTTCACCCATGAAATACCTCTAGTCCACTAATGTCTTGTCTGGATTGAGAGAGGCCCTCCTTCTCCCTGCACCTCCATTAGTGTGAAGTGAAGACCCACGTGTGTGACTGCAGCCTTCTTCCCACTTTGTCATCTCCCTATGTCCAGGCCCTTATATGGCCAGAGTCTCTATCTGATTCACACGCAGTTTCCTGGGCAAAACTACCAACCCTATCTGTTACTGGTCTCAACAATAAAAAAAATTTCCAGAGAAGATATTCTAAAGTAATGCTTTAAAAAACCCACCACACCTTTTAAAAGGAAAAAACCCCACAAATATGTGCTATGAGATAAAGTAAAATAGTGAAATATGGAAAATGATTCAATATAATCCAACACTTATTCTTTATATAAACAAAAAAATATCTGCAAGATATAGATATAAGGTTTATTCCTCAACATAAATAAAGGCATCTATACACAAGCAATGGTCAACCGTATTCTCACTGGAGGGAGACTAAAAGCATCCTCCTTGTGCATGGGTGCCTGTCAAGGATGTCCTCTGTCACCACTCTTATTGAATATTGTATTGAAAGTTCTAGCCTGAACATCAGTCAGGAAAGGGAAACAAAAGGCGTTCAAATTGGTAAGGAAGTAGTAATTGGTCTCTGTCTGAAGATATAGTCTTATTCACAGGAAATCCCTGAGGCTAAGAAAGTAAGTGGAACAAATTGAAAGATTCAAAAAGATCAAGATATAAAAATTATATGGGAACTCAAGAGTAGAAGTAAAGAAAATAATATCATCTGCAATAGCTACCAAAAAGATAAAATATATAAGACTAAATCAAAACAGAAATACAAAAGATGTATGCAATGCAAACTACAAACCACTTCTGAAAGAAACCAAAAAAGATCTATTAAGTGGAAGAACATAGCATGCTTATGGATAGGAAGATTTAACATTGTGAAAATGTCAATCCTACCCAAAGTGACCTACAGATGATATGATCTTGATCTAGATTCCATTATTTTTTAAAGTGAGTTTCGAACCAATCAACCTTATATGGAAAAGGAAGAGACCTCAGGTGCAAAGCACTATTTCATAAGAAGAACAAAGCAGGAGGTCTCCCAATTCCTCATCTCAAAACCTATTATACAACCATAGTCGTTAAAACAAAACTTTGTACTGCCATATTAAAAGACTCATTGACCCATGGAAAATTATTGAAAATCCAAAAGTGAATTTATCCACCTATGGACAGCTAATCTTTGACAAGAGGCCAAAATCCATTCAGTGGTAGAGGGACTATCTCCTTAACAAATGATTTATGCAAAACTGGATATCATTTGCAGAAAAATTAAACGTGATCCATACTTCGCACCATATGAAAATACTAACTCAAGTTGGATAAAATCCCTCAGTGTAAACCATAAAACTATAAATATCACTGAAGGAAAAATAGGAGCAAACTTAGAGACCCAAATATAAGGCCTAATATATAGACCCCCAAACAAACTAAAGATGCAAGACAGCAGAAAATAAAATAGAAGACTTGGGCCTCCTAAAGGAAAACACTTACTTTCATCAAATGATTTCTCCAAAAGGGTAAACAAGAACCTACAAAGTGAGAGAAATGCTGTCAATGACATATCTGACAAGGAACGAATCTCTAAAATTTATATGAAAAGATTAAAAAAATACATCTAAAAAGTTGGCAGAAGACATGAACAGACACTTAATGAAAGAAGATATTTAGGTAGCCAGTAATCAAATGAAGAAATGCTGGTTATAGTAGTGACCCTCACCCTCTAAGACATTGAAGACAGAAGTAGATACCATTCCAAGGTCATTTGAAAGAGATTGCATTAGAAGATCCTAGAAAAAGTGGGTTAAAAATGTGGAATACAACTCGAAGTCATAAAGAAAATCTGGACTTATTGGTCAGACAGAGATCTGTAGAACCATTGAGACTACGGCTTTTAGTCATCCTTCAGGCTTAACACTGAACTTACTGTGGCAGCTCACATTTTAGCCCCCAACAAAAATTGGCACGTCTATTAGATGAACAATAGCACGAAGGCTATATGCACTCATCAGAATAATCAACTGTTTGAGAGCAAATAGCAATATTTTCCTAGGGAAAAGATGAAGAGGGTTAGGAAAGAAGAAAGAATGGAACCAAGAAGCCCCAGGAGCAAGTAGAATACATGATATTACATTGTGGAGGCTGCAGTCATTGACCCGAAGCAAAACGTCTCTGGATTGTAGAGTGGAAAGTTGATGTGATCTCTAAACTTCCGTGTAATGCACAACAAAGGTAAAGAAAAAAAGGAAAAAATGCTCATGATCAATAGCTATTCAAAAGATGTAAATCAAAACAACATGAAATGCCATCTTTGCCCAGCAATAATACAGAAACAGACATAAAATAACAAATACTGGTAAAGGTATGGAGAAATTGAGATGCTCATATACAGCTGGTGGGACTATAAACGGTGGAATCATTGTGAAAATGGTATAATTCTTAAAAGTTGAAATAGAAATACCATTTGATTTAGCAAGTCTACTACTAGGTCTATATCCTGGAGAAATAAAATCCAGGGCAGTATCAGACATCGGTAAACCTGTGTTCCGCGTGTGTTATTCACAGCAGCAAAGAGGATCAATTCTGGTGTCCACCCGGGTGAAAGGATAAGTGAACTATGGACACAGAGAGGCACACCATTGGACACACACACAGAGACACAACATTGGACACACACAGAGAGGCACACCATTGGACACACACAGAGAGGCACACCATTGGACACACACAGAGAGGCACTCCATTGGACACACACAGAGAGGCACTCCATTGGACACACACAGAGAGGCACACCATTGGACACACACAGAGAGGCACACCATTGGACACACACAGAGAGGCACACCATTGGACACACACAGAGAGGCACACCATTGGACACACACAGAGAGGCACACCATTGGACACACACACAGAGGCACACCATTGGACACACACAGAGAGGCACACCATTGGACACACACAGAGAGGCACACCATTGGACACACACAGAGAGGCACACCATTGGACACACACAGAGAGGCACACCATTGGACACACACACAGAGGAACACCATTGGACACACACAGAGAGGCACACCATTGGACACACACAGAGAGGCACACCATTGGACACACACAGAGAGGCACACCATTGGACACACACAGAGAGGCACACCATTGGACACACACAGAGAGGCACACCATTGGACACACACACAGAGGCACACCATTGGACACACACAGAGAGGCACACCATTGGACACAAACAGAGAGGAACACCCTACAAAGTTAAAGAATGACCAAAAATTAGCAAACTGTAATGTGGGGGAACTTGGAGGACATCAGACTGAGTGAAATAAGTCGATCACAAAGGACTTACATAAATATTGCACAGAAACCCACTGTTATAACAGTCAAAGAAGAAGAAACACCCTGGAACGGACTAGCATGATGGCTGCTCAACTCTCATGACCACGGTCTAACTGTTGGAACCAATGCTATGTGACTTCTATGTTGGTGAAACTGTGGAAAATAAACGGATTTTTCAAGGGAAAAAAGTTTAAAACCAAGGAAAGTTATACACAGAAAGAAACATTTTTTGATGGTTACTAGGGATGAGCCCCCACCTAAACTTCAATCACATCAAGTTGATTCCAATTCACTTTGACCCTAATAATATTTCTGAGACTACACCTTTGTGGGAGGAGACGGTTCATCTTTCCATGCTGTGGCTGGTCGATTTGAAGTACCAACTGCATGTCAATGTGTTGTATTCCAGTCCGGCCATAAGAATATTTGTTTTCTTTACAATGAGATGCAATCAATACAGAAGGCAAGAGGCGGGACACATGGATGACTGCAAACGGACAACCAGGATGAAAGAACCTGAATGCTGCTACATTGAAGGAACTGCAAATAATTTTACAAACCAAAATGTGTATACATTGTTAAATGGAAAACTAAATTGCTCTGCAAGTTTTCATTCAAAGTATAATAAAAATAAATAGATAAATGGGGAAGGGTGAACTGTCATTAGTTGATCTCTGCTATGCAGAATCAGAACTGTGTTTTATCTTGCGGGCAGGCACGAAGTCTAATGGGACCCAGAGCAGACGAAATGTCATGTAAGATGAATTCTTACAAACATTCTAATTCTTTATTGCACTGAAATTTGGTGTTTGAAAAAGGACCAGAGTAGCTAGCCTGCTTGAGGTTGAAAATGCATTTAGTTAAAAGTAGAAACGGTTTCATTTATTGTAACCAGAGTGGATCACTTCCTGTTAGTGAGGAGAGACTCTTGGGAAGGACCACCATGGTGTCCCCAACATTGAGGCTTAGGGATCACTTAAGTCTTTGAAAACACACAGATTTCTTCTGAGGTCAAGAGTAACAGTATCCAAATGCTCTGAGGTGGTCTCTAGTGCTACTTTGAAAGACTAGAAAGGATAAATCTTGTCTTCATGTAAGGTCTCCATCCTAATTTGGTAGACTAGTAATTTTGCATACGCAGCTGAGACAGACTGGTCGGTTGGACTGGTTCCCACCTACTTGAAATCTTTGATGTTTACTGGCTTTCCCACTGACTGAGCTGCGAATGCATTAATGTAAACTCCACAATGAAACCCAAACAAGTGGTGGTGGGTTTGGAGTCAAGAACAGAAAGAGCGTTTTGTTCTCAGTAATCTGTGATTTACTGAAAGGGCTTGATCTAGGCTAACCATCTGGACAAGCAGGACACGAGCGTGAGACCCGCAGACTGCGAGGCAGGCTCTGTAACTGTGGCTTCTGTGGCTCAATCACGTTCAAAGCGACCGAGCCCTCCCATCAACCGATGTTGATGTAACATCAGTGCATGAGAATGACATGAAACCATGGCTCTGTGGGTCCAAGTGATCATTAGTTCCACATCGACAGCAAATTCGGTCCCACATAATCCAAATTAGTAAACTGTCTCCCCAGTGGAGCAACATGCGGGAAACCTCTCCCTTTGACTAGGCAGTAGTTTCAGCCATGGGAATAAATGAAAGCCCTGCCTGAGTCCGAAGAGGAAGAAAAATCAGAGGTCTGAAGCATCTCTGACCGTCTTACTTTTCTTCTGTATACCTTAATTTCATGAAAATGTGTGCTGCTAAAGAAAAGTGTGTATATAACATGTGTTCTCACATATCTGTTTGATTCAGCACTGTGATAAATAAAAGATGACTAGGAAGTGCAAGGTCTTATGAAGCAAAGCACGTGCAGCCGAATTCTACAACCAGAACAGGATGTTCCATACTATAACACACTGCTATGAAGAGACACTAAACACAGCCTTTTGTTTTACACTGTGCATCTCAGGCTAAGAACATGGAGCGACGGGTCCAAGGGTACTAAAAAGAGTACAAATAATTTCTGCTATCCACTCACTTTCCCCGCATAGTGACACTTTACATAACCATAGCACAATGATCAAAATCAGCAAATGAACAATGATACACTACTATTACCTTCTCTATATAGTTCATTCAAATTTTGTTCGTTTTCCAACCAACACCCTTTTGAGTCACAGAGTCCACCCAGGAGCAACATTGCATATAGCATTCATGGCTTCTGGTCACCTCCAGTCTGGGCAGTTGTCAGAATTTGTGTCTCGGCATCTGATCCAGTGAAGAGTCTTGGGCCATTTACATGGTGACAGGTGCCTCCATGTGGGTGATATGGTTTGAATAGTGGTTATAGTCAGAAAGTTGAGTTCTCAGACAGCACATCCTTAGGGGCGTAAACCCAGGGTCCAGACTCGAGATGGTAACTCAGTCACAGCTGGACAAATATTGAAAATCGAGTGAGGTCCTCGGTCCAGGTTGTATTCTCCTGGAACTGCATTTTTTTTAAACAATTTATTGGGGCTCATACAATTCTTATCACAGTTCATGCATATACATACATCAATTGTATAAAGCACATCTGTACAGTCTTTGCCCTAATCATTTTTCTCCTCTTTTCTTTTTTTACATTTTATTAGGGACTCATACAACTCTTATCACCATCCATACATATACATACATCAATTGTGTAAAGCACATCCATACATTCCCTGCCCCAATCATTCTCAAGGCATTTGCTCTCCACTTAAGCCCCTTGCAGCAGGTCCTCTTTTTTGTTCCCCTCCCTCCCCTTTCCCCCCTCCCTCATGTGCCCTTGGTAATTTATACATCGTTATTTTGTCATATCTTGCCCTATCTGGAGTTTCCCTTCCCCCCTTCTCTGCTGTCCCTCTCCCAGGGAAGAGATCACATGTGGATCCTTGTAATCAGTTCCCCCTTTCCAACCCACTCACCCTCCACTCTCCCAGCATCAGAAAGCTGATGGTGGCCTGATATCAAAGGAGATAGTGTCTGGGGTCTTAAAGGCTTGAAGGTGAACAAGCGGCCATCTAGCTCAGAAGTAAAAAAGCCCACATGGAAGAAGCACACCGGCCAGTGCGATCACGAGGTGCCAAGGGACCAGGTATAAGGCATCATGCAAAAAAAAGATATGTGTGTGTATGTATGTGTATATGTATATATGTATGTGTATATATGTATATATACCATATTAAATGAAGGGGAAAGTGCAGAGTGGAGACCCAAGGCCCAAGTGTCGGCCAATGGAGATCCCCTCATAGAGGGGTTTAGGAAAGGAGATGGGTTAATTAGGGTGTGAGGTAGTACCGATGAAGAACACAGCTTTCCCCCAGATCCTGGCTTCCTCCCCCCAACTACCATGATCCGAATTCTACCTTGCAGGGCTGGATAGGGCAGAGGCTGTACACTGGTACATATGAAGGCTGGAGGTACAGGGAATCCAGGGTGGATGATACCTTCAGGACCAAGGGTGTGAGGGACGATGCTGGGAGAGTGGAACTGCATTCTATTCCCTTCTCAGACCCTCCTGATACCAACCCAGGCCCAAAGCAAACACCAAGGTGGTACGTATTCACAGCCCTCAGCTCTTCCCTTTCCATGCCGTTGTCATCTGTTGTCAGCTTCCCCCTGCCCTGGTCTGACCTCTTTGTTAAGTCGTTTGCTTCTGCATGGCTGCAGTCCCCAATGATTGCATTTTGCTCTGCCATTCCTTCCACGTTTTGAGGTGGCGTGTTGTAGGAGGAGAGAATGAAGGCGATGTGCAGGGAGAAGCAGTGGGGACAGGGAGGGAGAGAAGAGGAAAGACCTAGATGAGCCCCAGTGCTTCTCGGAGGTCTATTTAAGAAATAGCTGCCATGACATGTCCTGGAATATGTAGGGGAAAACCTACATGTGAGCAAATTTCTATGAAGCAGGCGACAGAAGTCTCCCAAGAATTCTTGTGTCCTCCTCAGGACGGCTCCCAGTGCTCAGTGTTCACATTTCAGCTGGTGGAAACACACTCCTTCTTGCCGCCTGCTGCCCTGGTAGACTGGAAACTCCTCAGAGCCCCCTCGGAGAAGCTTTTCAGGACAACTCTATTTTGCCTGCACCTGGCTCCTCCTACTGATTAGCAAGTTTTCTTTAAGTGGTGGGGCCGTGTGGTGCCAGCCTCCCTAGGGACTTACTATACTCCCAGCCCAACTGCACCCCTGAGTCCTACAGAGACTTCTCTCCCCTCTCACTGCAAAGCTGGGCCTTGCCCCCTCTACCAGCAGCAGGTGTGTAAGACCAGGGTGTGCTGTAGACATGGCCCGCTGGACATGGGTAGATAGTCCCGAAGGAGGGGTCTGGGGAAAAGAAGCAGATCACCTTGTGATTGTGGGTCAGATAGTGAGCCTTTGTGTGAGCATTAGTAACACGTGTCTACATGTTTAATCTTGTCGGCATGCATGGGGATGACATCCCCAGGCCTGCTCTCCACCAGAAAGCCCTCAGAGGACATCTTAGTGTTCAAACCACCAGCTTTGGTACTTCCCCAGAACTCTGTCCTTCCACACACCTTCTCCCCTCACACAGCCTTCTAGCATGACATTCCTTGTCACTTTGACCCAGGTCCAGGTCCCCATGCCCCAAATTTGAACTTTCACAGCAGGTGGACCGCCCTGCCTGATAACCCACAGGATCTCAGACTTAATTTTATACAAAGCCAAATTGTATCAGACAGCAGTCTTGCGGTTATAAGTAAGAGAACTTAGAATGTTTTGCAAGAAGAATTTAACTTAACCTGTGTGTACAAGTATAGCAATAGAAAACAAGGTCTATGACAAGCACTGATCTCTTGCCCTTGTTCAAATACTTGAAACGCATCTTCTGGATAGATTAACTGTGACGTTATTGTTGGTTTTGTTAGGTACTGTTGAGTCCATCTCTACTCTCGGCCACCCAAGAACAAAACACTGCCTGATCCCTGTGTCATCCTCGCAATGGCTAGGCATCCTCGCATCTTTGAGTACAATGATGCAGCCCCTGTGTCAATCCACCTTGTGAAAGTTCTCCTCTTTAACAAGTCTCCTCTACTTTACTTAGCATGATATCCTTCTCCAGGGACTGGTCTCGTCTCTGTTACAGCATGTCCAAAGAACATGAGACAAAGTCTCACTGGGGCAGTTGCATAATCTCCTGTCAACTTGAGTGAAGAGGTGGAGTGTAACCTGTCAATCAGGTCATAGCCAATGAGGCCTCTGTGTGACCATGGCCTTCTCCTGAGGATTCTGGGATCTCCTGTCTTCCTTCCTGGAGTTGGGACACACTCTCTACTTCACATTTCTGTTGACAAGCCACATGGAGGGACACTGATAGAGCCAGAGCCCTGGAGCTGGAGAAGCCATGTGGAGATCCACACCAATGCTGAGATGCTTCCACAGCCACTGGATCCACAAGAACTTCCACCCACTGGACTGTGATCTTCCTGCATGGTCGTGTAAGTCTAAAGAGGAATTTATGGAATAGTATTGGACATATGGGCTCATATTGGACGTATGGAATTAATCTAGACTGGGCTGGGATGTTTCTCAATATCCATCCTTACCTCTAAGGAGTGTCCTAGCTGTACTTTTCCCAAAACAGATTTGCTTACTCTTTTGGCAGTACATGGCATTTTATTATTCTTCACCAGGACCATAATTCAAATGCATCGATTCTGCTTCAGTCTTTCTTATTCGATGTCTACCTTTCACATACATATGAGGTAATTGAAAAACATGGCTTGTGTCAGGTAGACCTCAGTGTAACATCCTGGATTTTTAACACTTTAAAGAGGTCTTGTGCACTACCATAATATCAGCTCAAAAACACAAGTCCAGTTCTGTAATTTTTTACTTAACACATCATGGCACAACCTGAAGTTTAAAACTGCATCATCTGTACTTTCCCTAGTGAAAATTGATCTATGATATGTACTCAAAGGGAGTTTTTCCATTTTTACACTCAGTAGATCACGATCTTTCATCCTATCTAGACACATGGAAGCTCTCAGATACAAAAGTATTAGTGTTAACTTGCTGAACAATCTCCCACAGTTGGTCATGGAAATTGTGGTGATTAATAGACATTGCTCACTGGCTCCCTGCTACATGTGGTGCCAGAGCATGTCCCGTGGCTGCCAGACTGCAGATGTGCCTCTGTCTGCCTGTGGGAGAGGCTGGGGCGGATCTAGGTCTTTTGCTCTTTTCTTCCTCAATCTCCCCCCGGCTTCTTCCTGCATGTTGCCTTCATTCTCTCCTCTTACAGCTTCAGTCCTCCACAACAAGGTGAGGCAACTGCAGAGCCAGGTCCTAAGGATCAATCCCCAAACCTTGAGTCTTAAAATTCTGACTGGTATAGCTCCAATATTAGTGCAGTTCAACATTTATCTGAGATGGTATGATCTAATAGCCCAAGTCCATTAGGCAGCACATTCTAGATTAATAGAGCTATCCTCGTGTCAAATCTGCTAAAATCTTAATTTTCCCAGTCTCTTTGGAATCAGAGGGATAAGTAAGGGCCATTGTCTTGCATATCCCTTGGTTCCCAGATCTGACCTGAGAGAGTTAATGTGAGGCAGTATTTTGAACTTTGTCTTTCTCTATGCTCTGGCATCTCCCAAGGACACTCTTGAGTCATGGTACCATGACCACAAGAGATTCAATACTTGGCAGTTACTTTAGTGGCCAGCCCTTCTACTGCTCCGACTGATCTCCTTGATATTAGGCCACCTGAGTCTATGGAGACATAGGAACCTGCTCATATCAACTCAAGTACAGACAGTACTGGAAAGTCTGGCCTCATAGGGAACGCTCCTCTTTGGGTTGTCCCTGAGTGCAGATTTTCCCAGTATTGACAACTCCCTTTCCTGGGAGACTGGAGGTTGATGCTTCCAGAAGGGGGTGATTATGTTTGGGTCCTACTGGGATTACGCCTGTGAAGATGGCCCTACCTGCTCAATAGGATGACTGTGACACTGACACTTGATCTGTACTCCCGCCCTTGCTGAAGCACAGGTACTGACAAGGACCACTGGCAGACATAGGGGCACTTAGGTATTACTGTGTGTATACCAAAGCAAAGCTCTCGGTTTCCCATGCACAACTGGTGGTGTTCCGTTGATGTCCCATCACCTCTTCACTGCCTTCTTTGCTAGCTGACAGACATGTAGTCAGATTATTCCCCATATTTGAAAACTGCATTTTGTTCTTCTCTTTTTACTTTTGTTCTTATGTGGGTACACATGTCCATATTCTTTTGTTAGACAACATTGAGTGATTAATCTCTCTTCTTGTATAGACAAGTAATCTACTGATGATGATGAATTAGATGTCTTTAAGATTCACTTTGACAGTTTTTGCACCACATAAGGTTGGAGGAATGATCTTTTCCTTTTGGTTTCATTTATTTATTTTAAGTCATTTTATTGGGGGCTCATACAGCTCTTATCACAAACCATCCATCCATCCATCGTGTCAAACACATTTTCTTCCTACTTGAGCCCTTGGTATCAGTTTCTCATTTTTCCTCTCCTTCTTCCACTCTCCCTTCCACCCATTGAACCCTTAATAATTTATAAATTATTATTTTTTCATGTCTTACACTGACCAATGTCTCCCTTCACCCACTTTTCTGTTGTCTGCCCTCTTGGGAGGGGATTACATGGAGATCATTGTGATCAGTTCCCCGTTTCTCCCTCCACCTTCCCCTTACCATTCTGTTATTGCTACTATCATGAGTGGTCCTGAGGGTTTTATCTGTCCTAGAGTCTCTGTGTTTCCAGTTCTTATCTGTGCCCATGTACATGCTCTAGTCTAGCCAGATGTGTACGGTAGAATTGGGGTCATGATAATGGGGAGGAAGCATTAAAGAACTAGAGGAAAGTTGTATGTTTGTCAGTGCTATAATGCACCCTGACTGGCTCGTCTCTTTCTTGTGATCCTACTGTAAGGGGATGTTCAAGTGTCTATAAATGGGGTTTGGGTCTCCACTCCACACTGCCCCTCATTCACATTGATATGATATTTTGTTCTGGGTCTTTGATGCCTGATACTTGATCCCATCGATACCTCAGGATCACAGGCTGGTGTGCTTCTTCCATGTGGACTTTGTTGCTTCGTAGCTAGCTGGCCACTTGTTTATCTTCAAGCCTTTAAGAACCCAGATGCTATATCTTGAAATAGCCAGGCACCATCAGCTTTCTTCACCACATTTGCTCATGCACCCATTTTGAATTCAGCAATCATTTCAGGAAGGTGAGCATCATGGAATGCCAGGTTATTAGAAAAAAGTGTTCTTGCATTGAGGGAGTACTTGACTAGAGCCCCAATGTCCATCTGCTACCTTAATACTTAACATGTAAATATAAGTACATAAATCTATTTCCCTATTATATATAAATATAGTTACATATGTACATATCTGTATTTAGACCTCTATATGTGCCCTTTGCCTCCTAGTTTTTTCCTCTATTTCCTTTTACTTTCCTCTTGTCCTACTATCATGTTTGGCCTTTGTTCAAGTTTCAGTAATTCCTCTGCTACATTGCCCTTGATCAAGGCCCACTGTGCATTCTATGCCCTCCTCACCATAAATTTTAGATCACTTGTTGTTCCCCAGTCCTTGGGTTTGTTAACACCCACTTCCTTTCCCCTGGCTACCCCTCCCCTGTGTCCCTCTGGAAACATCGGTCCCATTAATTTCTAGCTCTGATTGTTTACCAAGTCAATCTTATCTAGATAGACGTGCAGAGACAATAATAAACACAAAAAAAACCAGAAGAAAACAAAACAGCAAAGAAAACAAAAGACCAAAGCAACAACAACAAATGACACAAAAAAAAAGAAGAAAAGACTATAAATAGTTTCAGGTGTGTTGGCTGACTTTCAGGAGTCTTTTCTGTTTGGATCTGATGGGGTGCCATGGCCTGGATAGAAGTTTATTTTTGGTATTCCCTGGGGATTTCATTGCTTTGCTCCCCTTGCTGCTGTGCTCCATCCCCTTAGCATTTCACTCTGGTGTGGTGTAGTCAGATTGGGCACAATTCCTACACTGTGTCTCCAGTGTTGTTCCTTGAGGCACTGTGAGGGATATTGTGTCTCACGGTGGGGCCGGCCCTATGGGCCTCTGTGTGTATTGGATAATCTGAGCAGGACTATGTCTTCAGGGCTTGGTGGGCCAAGATGTGTTCCATTCTCTCTCCTTCCCTCTTCATTTGCTCCTGTGTGCTCTGATCAGACTGTATCAGAATTCTTCAGGGGATAGGGTTGGGGAAGAGGGGGGGCCACATAGTTGGGATTGGGGCCGGATGGATTTTTTTGCTTGACAGAGAAGAATACTTACTTTCTGGGTCTCAGATTTTAATAACACCCTAAAGTTTCCTTCCATCATTTCGCAGGGAGCCTGAGGATCTCAGGGGGCTCTGCCCAACTTAGCTGACCCGTGGAAAAGACACTGCTTCTTTTCTCACCAGCTTGAAATAACCACTCTAAATATCTATTTCATGATTAGGAGTTAATTTTTATGAACTCTCCTATGAGATGATAGCAACGATGAAGCTGTTCCTTTGGAATGAAGCTTAATTAAACTTTAATTTCCAAAATATAAAACATGCAGAAAAATTATAACAATGTTATAATGTTAGCAGTTACATAACCTTCTGCCCCTTTTGTTGACCTTTAGGTCAACGAATGTCTTTGTCTTTCTATTGATTCCTTTCCTCCACAGTATTATGCTGGTTCATTTTCTTTACATTATTTGGTATAAGTTGCAATGATGATGACTCTTCACCTTGATAGCTAGTGTATTTTAATATCAAATTGTGCTGGCCTACTCTTCTTAAAGGTACACAGTCTACTCTAAGGCCGCCAGAAATAGTAATAGTAACCACAAGATTTTGAGCCAGCACCATGATTCATCTCAGTCAAGTTTTAAATACGAGGTTGCTTTAAAAATGGAATGACAAGATCATTTTTCCCATGAACTTTTTGAACCTCACTCATACTCTCATGCAGAAGAAGAATTCCAATCTCATTTCAGCTGTTTGTGATACTATATGTTTATGCATTCCCGGATGAGGGAGAACATTTATTATTCTGTTCTAAACAAAGTACTATACCTTGTGAAAGACTTCCTCAAGCAGGGAACATTTGTGCTTGGTGTGGGGTCTCAATGCTTGTTGTAAACTCCATACTAATTAACTGAGGCAAAGCACTTGATAAAAATACACACCTCGAAATAGGTATTATGCAAAAGGCATTTATAGGGGTATAAACACAGGCATGTACATATGCAAATACATAAATTTATATATCTATAGGGATATAGATCTATATACATATATTTATCGGGTAAGTATTAAGGTAGCAGACAGACATTGAGCCTCTACTGAAGTACTCCCTCAATGCAAGAACACTTTGTTCTAATAACCTGGCATTCTGTGATGCTCACCATTCCAACAGAATTGCTGAGGACAAAATGGGCACATAAGCTAATGTGGTAAAGAAAGCTGATGGTGCCTGGGTATTTCAAAATATAGCATCTGGGGTCTGAAAGGCTTGATGTTAAACAAGTGGCCATCTACCAGGGAAGCAACAAAGCCCACATGGAAGAAGCACACAAACCTGTGTTATCACAATATGCTGATGGGATCAGGTATCAGGCATCAGAAGACCCAAAACGAACAACTGTTTCATTTTGTTGGAGGGCCATGGGAACGGAAACCCAAAGCCCATCTGTAGACAGTTGCACATCCCCTCACAGAAGGGTCACAAGGAAGGGGCGAGTTAGCCAGGGTGCAATATAGCACCAATGAAACCCACAATATTCCTCTAGTTCTTTAATGCTCCCTCCCCCAAGTAGAATGACCCCAGTTCTACCTTACAAATCTAACTTGACCAGAGCATGTACACTGGTACAGATAAGAATGATTCAACACACAGAATCCAGGACAGACAAACCATTCAGGACCAAGAATGATAGTAGCGATACCATGCTGGTGGGGGAAGCTGGGGGGAGAAGAGGGAGAAAGGAGGAGACAACCACAATGATAAAAGTACCAAATCCCACCCCCACCAAGGGGAAGAAAAACAGAAATGTGAGTGAAGGGAGACAGTGGAAAGTGTAAAATATGAAATTAAAAATAATTTATAAATTATCCAGGGTTTGCCAGGGTAGGAGGATGGTGGGGTGTAGAGGGAAAAAAGAGCTGATACGAAGGACTCAAGTAAAAAGAAAATGTCTAGGAAATTATGATGACAACATACGTACAAATTTGCTTGTTACAACTGATGTATGGGTCGTTATAAGAATTGTAAGCCCCCCCAATGATTTATTAAAATAAATAAATAAAATTAAACAGATATTATTTGAATAATCCACATCAATACTTAAAGTGTGTGTGCGTGTGTGTGTAAGGGAAAAGATATAGAGATAACTAAAATTTGAGGTTAGGGCTTATCTAATAGCTTAGGTATTAATTTTCTTTGGGATTTGGGGGTTTTAAATGAATATTTTTCTAGAACAGCCTTTTTTTAAACCTATGGCATTTTGGGTTTTTTTTTGTTTTGTTAAGGGTAGGGAATTATGGAGGGGGTTATTCTGAGGATATATGGAAAGCTGCTTGGAACTAGATATCCAGCTTCATTTACCATCATAAGTCTCAAAATTCTTCAGTGTCACATGATTTCTCCTTTGTGTTATATTTCATTGAAAACCCATTTCAGTAGTTGAAATAAAATATATAAATGAATAGTATAAACTGAAAATACCTAGTATCTCTGTGTCTTCTGGAGAGCTACATTAAATCTACCATTAGCTAATATGTTCTTTCTTCTTCATCACTCTCCTCTTCCTCTACCCCAATAACACTACTTCCCTCCACCCACTATCCTCACTCAGATGGTTAGTATGCACGTCATTTAGTCTCCCTTCCAGTCAGAGTTGTCCTTAACATGTTGAGAAATAGAAATGCAACTGATATTTATATTAGAGGCTCTCTTTTGAAGATAGATAAGCAGAAAATCTATGGATATTTTCATGTTAAGAATATTGAGCTAAATTACATGAGCTAAATCCATTTTTTTTGCTTCCTGTATGTGTTTTCACAACAAAAGCAATCAGATTGTGGTCAAAACAGGATATTTTTCAGATTAAAATGTCATATATATAAATGCAAGCTAGTTTATTAAGGCAAATTCAAAATCCATTAACCCATTTAAATTCTACAAAAGTTTGTGCTTTTCCTCTGGAGAAGGGTCAGAGTGCAGAGTATTCAGCAGTTTGACTCTAAATAAATGCAAGCTTAACTTTTGTTAGATATAATTGGTACAGACGAACAAAGAGGGCCATGGAAAACAGTCTCCACAATGCGTGGCATCTTATCCAGTTGATTGTTAAAGTCCTCCTCTTCAGATGTAACCCTTTGGCGAGGGTTCACATGAGATACAATTACCTTTATTTTCTTGGCCCGTTCAGAGAGCTACATCCACATATCTCGTCCCCATACCTCCTTGTCACCAATTTTCCAATCATGTCCTTCCACTTCCCTGACCATTAACCAAGCCAAGCCATTAACCACAGCCCATGAATCAGTATACAGTCTCACATCTGGCCATTTTTCTTTATAGGCAAACTGAACGACCAGGTGCACTGTTGAAAGTTCTGCCCATTGGGATCCTTTAGGGAGATCCCAGAAAGGGGCTGTAGTCCTGCTGCTGTCCACTTACGAGTGGCACCTGCATATCGTGCAGAGCCATCCATAATCCAAGCATGACTTGTTTGGTCTTCAAAGTATGGTAAGGAACTCCCCAGGAGGCCATAGGTGCAGACTGGGAGAAAGAAGGTAATGTGACAGGAGTGGAGACTGTGGGCATTTGGGCCACTTCATGCAGCTTACTTGTCCCGTTAGGTCCTGCTTTAGCCCCATCTCAGATTTACCACTTCTATTTAACAATGGAGTGTTACTGTGCACGTCCAACTTTATGATTCTGTGAGTCAGACAATACGCAGTTCATGATGGGTAGTTGAGGCCTCATGGTAACGTGGTGGCCCATGGTGAGGCATTCAGTCTCCACCAAGACCCAGTAAGAGGATAACAGCTGTTTTTCAAAGGGGGGATAGTTGTCTGCAGAGGATGGCAGGACTTTACTCCAAAATTCCAACAGTCTACGCTGTGGTTCACCAAGAGAGGTCTGCCAAAGACTCCACACTGCATCTTTATCTACAACTGACACCTCTAGCACCATTGGGTCAGCTGGATCATATGGTCCCAGTGGCAAAGCAGCTTGCATGGCAGCCTGAACCTGTTGAAGAACCTTTCTTGTTCTGGGCTCCACTCAAAATTGGAGGTTTTTCGTGTCACCTGATAAATAGGTTGACGTTGAACACTCAAGTGAGGGATATGTTGCCTCCCAAATCCGAAGAGGCCCACTAGGCGTTGTGCCTCTTTTTAGTGGTGGGGTGGGGGTGGGCAAAATGTAATAGCTTGTTCACTTTAGCAGTAATATCTCAATATGCCCCATACCACTGGACCCCTAGAAATTTCACTGAGGTTACGGGTTCCTGAACTTCATTGGGTTAATTCTCCAACCTCTTATATGCAGATGTTGTACCAATGAATCTAGAGTCTTTGGTACATCCTCCTTAGTGGGTCCAATCAGCATAATGTCATCAATATAATGGACCAGTGTGACATATTGTGAAATAGACAGGTGATCAAGTTCCCTTTGGACTAAATTATGGCACAGGCCAGAAGAGTTGATGTATCCCTAGGGAGAGTTGTAAAAGTGTATTGTTTCCCCTGACAGTTAAAGGCAAACTGCTTCTGGTGGTCCTTCAAGACTGGTATGGAGAAGAAGGCATTAGCTAGATTTATAGCTGTATATCAAGTACCAGGATAAGTATTAATTGGCTCAAGCAATGTAATAACATATGGAATGCAGCTGCAATTGGGGTCACCACCTGGTTCTGTTTATGATAATCCACTATCATTCTCCAGGATCCATCTTTATTCTTTACAGGCCACACAGGTGAGTTAAACAGGGATGTGGTAGGAATCTCCACCCCTGCATCTTTCAAGTCTTTGATGGTGGCACTGATCTCTGCAATCCCTCCAGGAATGCGATGCTGCTTTTAGTTTACTATTTTTCTAGGCAATGGCAGTTCTAATGGTGTCCACTTGACCTTTCCTACCATGGTAGACCTTATTCCACATTTCAATGATCCAATATGGGGGTTCTGCCAGTTACTAAGTATGTCTATTCCAATGATGCATTCTGGAACTGGGGAAATAACAGGATGGATCCGGGGGCCCACTGGACCTAGAGGGTGGCATACCTGAGCTAAAACTCCACTGATACCTCCCATAAGTCCCCACTCTGACTGGTGGGCCTTCAAAACACTTTGGGTCTCCTGGAATTAGTGTCATGTCTGAGCCAGTGTCCAGTAATCCTTGCAAAGTTTGATTATTTCCTTTTCCCCAATGAACAGTCATGCTTGTGAAAGTCCACAGGTCCCTTTAGGAAAGGCTAGAAGAAAGGCCAACAGTGTAGACCTTAGGTGATGTAGCAGGGTCCTCCTTCAAAAGGACCTGGCCTCCCCCTCATTCAAGGGGTTGTGGGTCTGTAAACTGGCTCAGGTCTGGGAATTAATTGAGCAATCGTGACTGTCTATTCTGCTGTTCATCTGATCTACCATTCTTCCACCTGTGTATATCACATAAATATTTAGGTTTCTCATCTATTTCATTCCTAGGGACACCGTGGCTAAGCAGCCAATGCCATAATTCCACACGAGACAGAGTACTTTGATCACTAGGGAAAACTTGTCTATTATAACCACGCCCACCCTGTCTCTGTTGATTTAGGGCTGACACTTGCCCTTTACCACCACGGGGACCAATCAGCCCCATTTGGGGAAAATGTCAGAGTTCACTTAAGGCAGTGCCCACTGCTAATCCTTGTGCACATAAAATAGCAATTACAGGAGTCTTAAGAGGTGCTGGGGCCCACTTCACAAACTTGTTCCTTATGGTTGTGGTAAAGGGTATGTCCTCAGGACACCTCTTTTTGGGTCTCTGGGAATATTCAGATATATCCATTCCAACATTCCAATTTCCCTAAGCTTTTGGATGCCTTCCTCTACAGTGTACCAACGTAGGTCAGGTACTTCAAGTTGGTTTAATCTAGGCCATCTTGTAGTCCATGCTTCATTGAACCAACCAAATAAAGAATTAGATCCTCTCTTAGCCTCGCTCGCTGAGACATTGAAAGAAGAGTCTGTGTGATTTTGGGTCCCATATCCAGAAACTCATACTAGTCTAATATGACATTTTATGCACCAGTATCCCACACCCCTAGTAACCATTCCCAGGGATATCCCCCAGGCTTCTGCTTTTACATATTTGAAAACTCGGGCAGATCTTTGTGAGTATAGTGCGCTTCCTCTTGGGCAATCATCTCTACCTCACCTTTAGGAACTTTCTGAGACTTAATTTTAGTTACTGGTCTAGCAGAAATAATGGGTGGTGAGGGTGTTTCCTGGGTGCTCTCAGCAATATCTTATAAGACACCTTCCTCAGACAATGCTACAGATGCAGCCCTACCTGGCATTTCAGCTTGAACAGTTTGGCTAATCTGCTCAGGTGTGGATTGTTTTATTGACAGTCAATTAATGCCTTCAGCTGGGAGGGGTGGTCTACTGACTGGGGTGGGTCAATTGTTTCTAGGGGCTCAATATCTTCCTCTTCTGGATCATCAGCCCATATGTTCCCATCCCATCTTTCAGGGTCCCAACTTTTTCTGATCAATGCCGTCATTTTGGTATCAGATACTGCTCTAAATCTGCAATTCAGCTGATGTTTTAATCTAGCCACCCGCATAATGAGACTCTGGACCTGGTTCTCAGCAATGTCAGCTCTATTACTAGAGGAGAGAAGGCTGTCCTTTGTAGCACAGACAGAAGCTATCAAATGTGTTATTCTGCACGTGAGGCAAGCTTCTGAGGCTCTGAGACCATCCCTCTCCTTAATCACACTTTCCATTGAAAGAAGGAGCAGCCAACCAGCTTCCCTATACTTGTCATCCTGACAAAACTCCTGTAAAATATCAAAGATACGATCACTCAGAGCTTCTCCTTTAACCAGCACCTCATCTATTGGTGGTGATACTGTAGGTATTAACTTTGCTATTTCACACTATTGATTAGTAAGAAGAGCAGACTTATCCATGCTTTGGGGCATAGAAGTAGCATTATTAGTTCTGTTAATACTAATCAGGCTGGATATCCAATTTAAGAAGCTCATATTTATGATTTTATTTCTCTAGAAGCACTTCTGGTACCAAATGGGTTAAATAGGGTTCTCTAGAGAAACAAAACCAGAATGCTAATATATATATGCATATATATATTTATACAGATAGATATAACATAAGAAATAAACAGTTAATTAAATTATAAATTAGTATAAATGGCTCAGTGCAACTCACTCCTGTGAGACAGTTGTGAGGGCCACTGGGCAGTCCTCTGTAGAGCAATTCAGGCTATCCGGGCACAGGAAGCAAACAGCAAGGCAGGTCACCAACAGTCAGCCAGATGACAGGGCCAGACAGTCCCCAGCTCAAGAGATATAAATTCCAATGGTGTGGCGAAGCAAGTCTTGAAGGAACCTCAAATTACAGTGACACAATCCCTGGGTTAGATGTCCCACAGGTAGTGTATCTTGTTCTTTGTCTCCATTTGAAAGATACAAAGAGCAAGACGAGGCTCGCCGAGCCATTTATCTCTCCGCCCTTCAATCATTCCCACCTGTGTTTATAGGCCAGGTTGGCACAATAAACTAACTACTTCACTGTGCTTCAGCAAGGGCGGGAGTTCATATCAAGTGTCAGTGTCCCTGTCATCCTGTTGAGCTGGTAGGGCCATCTTCACAGGCGTAATCTCAGTAGGACTCAAACATAATCACCCCTTCCGGAAGCATCAACCTCCAGTCTCCCAGGAGAGGGAGTTCCTTCCATATTTGTTTCCACTCTGCACTAGACCATGAACTTTCTAAGGCAGAAATCGTGTCTTCATCATAGAGATTTTGTGGGAAACAACAAGCATTACATCCCCAAACGAACCCAGAGCTGCTGTCCACTTGCAGTTCCACTGTTCTCTGGGGATGATATCTATCTACAAATATGCAGGGGTGACACCATCAGAAAGGGTGACATCCAAACAGTCCATCAAATTTGCCTTCAGTGTGTCAGCAGAAATTTATTGCTCTTATTTTTAGAAGCCCATCAGTTATAATAACATTTTCCATAAGCCCAGTTTATGAAAACAAGGTTAAAACTCTATAAATTCCCCTTTGAACCTTCCACTGTGAACAGAACTGTCATTATTACTAAATTACAATGATGCTTCAGATCACATGGTTGTATCTGGATGGAGCTACAAACAAAAATTCTTGTTTTCATTGATGCCAGACTTTTTATAATCTCTGATTTTGAAAATGTTTCTATTTCTTTAGTTATATTATAATAATTAATATTCATAAACCTCTATCAATAACTTAAAAAATAGATAATAAAGGAAGAGGAAAGTTAAAACATTTCAAAGGGTTTTGCTCAGTACTAATAATATTGTAGCTAATCATGTCATTCAACATAGAAAATTTTTGTAAAATAATTTTGTTGTTAGTTTTCATAGAATCCAAGAAATATTTAAGTAATTCACAACTATAGAGGGGCTACAAAAAGTGTGAGGAAAACTGAATGAAGAGGTAATGTTTTTTTAAGTTCTTGCATTTATTAAATATTATCCTAGGATTAAAATCGGTGATAACCATCCCGGAAGATTCTGAGTGATCCGCAATGGAGGAGTGTCAGTAGGGGGAGGACACTGACCTTAGTGCTGCCTCTGACCTCTCGCTTGGTGGTTGGGGCAGTTTCCTCATCAGGACACCTGAGCATTAACAGTCTTACACAGGGTGAGTGGCCCCTAGCACAGTATTTATTTTATTAATTCCTTGGTTTCTGAGCTCTGTCAAATCTGCACAGCCATTGTTCAACATCCAATAAAAACTCCTGTGTTTCTTTTCTGACCAATTAGTAGCTCCAGTTTGTAGAGCACAGAGTAAATGAGTAACAGGCTGGGTCTTTGGTATGCAGTAAATACACAGAGCAAATGAACATTCATTTTCTATGAGGAATAAAATTGAAATTCTTTAAGGGTAAATTCAGGGACTATGAAAAGTTTCTTCTTATAAATGGATTGAATTATTGGGTGGTGTTAAAACAATTCTAATCAGTTAATTTTAATGATATAAAATTAATACAAATGAACTCTCTATTTTAGGTTTACTCCAGTGTAATTTTGAGTTTATTTAGAAATTATTTTTCTCAACTCATTATTCTTTCCCCCTTTTTAAACTCTTTCCGCTCAGTAGTTTATCCTTTCCACTCAGAATATGTGTCCAACTCTTGAAAAAAAATGGACTTGACCCTGTGTTGGTTTCTCTTTTCCTCACTGGGAATGACTATGTTGAAGAAAGAAGTCGCCCCTCCCCCCCGAAACTCTTTCTGAGGCAGATGTGGATCAAGGGGTTTTGTTAGTTTCTTGATGCTGCTGTTGACCATGGGTCTCTCTGTGTCTTGTACTGTGATACTTACATGTTGCTGAGATGTTCTAAGCTGTGCCGCTGGGATTTTTAATACCACCAGGGCCACCCAAGGTGGACATGTTTCAGTAGTGTCCAGACTAAGAGTCAATCACAATGAAGGACTAGGCTGCCCACTTTTGAGGGATTAGCCAATAGGCTGCCCCCTTTGAGAGATTAGCCAATATTATGAACAGTATTATGAATAATAGCCCACTAAACACTATGAGGTATATGCTGGAAGTCAAGCCCTTCAAGTTGAAAGGCATTCAGAATTGGCTTGGGAAGAATTATCTCCTCAAAGTAGAGTTGACCCTGATGATGCAGATAGAGTTAAGTTTTCAGTACCTTTATTTTCTGTTGGGCAATGATTCAAAATGCCAATACACATATATGTGCAATTTATAAATGTCTCTGGCTCCCTTTAGAGACATCATTATCATTTTATGTTAGAGAACATCACTGGTAATCTTCCTGGGTAACTCTATTGATAGTGTCATTACTTTAGTCAATGGTGTAGAATTTTAAATCTGCTGCAGAAAGGACATTATACAATTGTAGGCTGGTTAAAACATCAGTACAAAAATTGTTGACTTGTACAGATTAAACTCTTAAGTAAGTAACTGGACACCATTTAGCCAAACAATGTAGTTGATGATGGAGTGAAATTTCCAATAACAGTCATTCAGAATGGCAGAACCAATGCCAACCAGATTAATACACGTCATAATGGATGTTGGGTTCACACTTAATTCTAGCCACAATCTGAGAACAATTAGGTTTTTTGCTTCTTTTTTGTTTATTTAAAAGAATTCATTTTATTGGGGGCTTGTACGCTTATCACAATCCATGCATCCATCCATTGTTAGCACATGGCCCTGGTGGATGCTGGGCTTCATGAAGAGAACATTGAAGACATGGGTACTTATAGCAAAGTGTGGTGAAGAAACTAGACAGCCCCAGACTATTTGAAGGAATAACATCTGGGGTTTAAAAGGCTTGTCTTCAAACAAGTAGCCATCTGATCAAGAAGTCAGTTAGACTTCCATGGAAGAAGCACACCAGCATCTGTAATGCCAGGATTGTGAATGATTAAATTCAAACCCAAAGGAAGGGTTGCTATCGGAGTTTAAATTGGGAACAATCAGTTTGCAGAAGGCTGTGGATGAAAATGGGAGCCCCAAATTCATTTGCAGGGTCCCCGCGTGAATGAAGCCTTCAGTGACTCCCCTTTGACTACAGTCTAGGGATGTGGATGCATTGTTATCGTGCAGAGTGCAGTGGTTTGGTTTGGTTTTTCTGTATTTGTATATGTTTTCCTCTATATGAAATCCAGTATGGCTAGAGCTACAGACATAGCAGCTGCATTGATGGCCTCTTAGAGGGCCTGGCAAGGGAGTTTGGGGAGAGGTGGAGAGCTGGTGACAATGAGTACAAGAAAGAAAGAAGTTGTCTAAAATTAATTGTGGAAATGCTGATACAACTCTTATTAATAAGATTGAATGATTGAATGGAATGATATGTGTAATATATGCCAATAAAACAGCTTTTTAAAAATGAGAACAAACAACTGCAGGTATTCTTTAATAACAGAACCTAGAATGCACAAGGTATGAACATAGGAAAATTGGAAGTCTTCAAAAACAAAAGGAAATGCATATCCTCAATTAGTGAGCTGAAATGGACTTGTATTGACCATTCATTCAAAAGGGATGATGTCACATTCATCATCAAGAAAACACTGTAAGATCTCTCGAAGTACAATACTGTCTGTGATAGGATAATTGCTATACATATGCAAGGAAGTTCAGCTGATACAACTACTATTCAAATTTATGTACCAACCACTATAGCTAGTGATCAAAAAATTTGAAGAATTCTACCAAATTCTTCAGCGTGAGATTGATTAAATGTGAAATAAAATGCATTGGCAATTTTTGTAGATTTGATGCAAAAGTTGGAAACAAAGAGGAAGAGACAATAGTTGGAAAATATGGCCTTGGTGGCAGAAATTAAGTTAGAGAATGCATGGTAGAAATTAGCAAGACCGACAACTTTTTCATTGTAAAGATCCTTTTTGGAGAAGCTCAAAATGAGGCCAGGTGCTAACTGTGAAACAGACCATCAAATGCCCATATGAAAGTTTAAGTTTAAGTTGAAGAAAATTAAGACAAGTCCATGAAAGTCTAACTACAACCTTGAGTATATCCCACTTGAATTCCTAGAACATTTTAAGAACAGATTTAGCACATTGAAAATCAATTAATATACTGAAATCAAATAGCTGTGTATCTTTACAGAAATGTTCATTCTTCCTTGGCTATACCAAGATATTTGCTTGATTTTTTAGCTGTTTTTGCTTGACTTAGTCTGCTCAGCAAAAGAAATTTATAGTTTTTAAATGTGGAGGAAAAAATGAAAAGTGGAGGGCACACTGATTTTGGAGCTGATGCTGAAACGATATCATTAATAATAGTATTTAGCCTTTGTTGAGCATTAATTATGTGCGGACAGAGTTCAGGTGTCACAATGGTTAAGAGCTAAGTTACTGAACAAAAGACCAGTGGTTTGAAGTCATCCACTGACTCCATGGGGAAAAAGATCTATAGATTTCTCCCATAAGATTACAGACTAGAAAACCATACAGGGATATTCTACTCTGTCCTGCATGGGTACTCTAAGTCCGACTGACTCAACAGCACCTAGTAACAATAACAGCACGTGATCACAGCACACAACAATAAAAACACATGATAGTAGCCTACAAAGAGTTTATCGGGTATTTCCCATATTACATCAGTGAATTCTCACAGCTAACTATAAATGTCTTATTTTTAAAATAAAAACCTGAATGTACTGAACTGTCTGATATGTGTATTCATAAAACTAAAAAATGAAAACTTAATTTCATAATTTTGCACAAGGAAAGCCTGAAGTCTGTCTGGCACTAGGTCTTCAGGATTTTATTCAAAGGTCCCAGGACACTGGTGTCTTGATAGCCTGTTGCCAGGAGGGATGATGATGGACGTTTATAGGACTGCCACAGAAGCAAGTAAACAAGAATAAGGAAAATAAATGTGACAACTCTGGGTGTGTTTATTTCCCTTATTTATGTTCTGATTTCTGCCCTTAGATTAATTTCTATAGCATAAACATTGGAGGTAGTTATTGGGCTGGTCTTTAATTAAGCGTGTGTATGAATATGTGCCTGTGTGCTCCCTGGCACTGAGCTGAAGAGCAAAATTTTAATCAAACAAACAATTAACCCTATTATAAATGTACTGACAATCATCGATACACCATCTTTCAATGTGCCCTTGAATTTACAATGTCACAGTTATATATAGGAGAAAATCTGGTTATTCACTCTGTCTCAGTAGTCCATACCCACCACCTACACACATGACTTGGTTGTTCATAAAGACACTCAGATGACCAAGGTCTAAGGAGCTCTACCTTTCAAAGTGAATGTTTATCCCCCAAATAATCTCCAAATGCGTGTGGAAGTGAGGGCCTCTCATACTATGAAGTTCATCTTCTTACAAACATCTGGTGAAAAAGCTACAAATCCCATTGATCAGAGGTCTTGGAGTCACACCTTACTGGGGAATGGGCCTGAATTCATTTTGGGAGTCCTAGAAAATGGTCCTGGGCCATGGCAATTTGCTATACTTTGGGACAAATCATTTGGCCTTGTTGGAATTCAGTGGTTTATTGATTCCTCTCATAGGATTGCTTTTGAAATATCTAATTGTGTTAGTTTGGGTTGACTGGAGAAAGAAATTCATACACACTCATGTGCGTGAGAGAAAACTTTATATCAAAGAGCACTTGTATATTAAGAAACATCCCAGCCCAGTCCAGATCTAGTCTGTAAGTCCAATATGAGTCCATATCTGATACTAGTGAATAAATTCCTCTTTAGACTCACACAGACATGTAATGATGCCGAATGCAGGAAGATCACAGTCCAATGGGTGGAAAGTCTTGTGGATCCAGTGGCAGTGGAAACATTTCAGTGTTGGTGTGGGTCTCCACGTGGCTCCTCCAGCTCCAGGGCTCTGGCTCTATCAATGCGTCTCCATGTAGCTTGTCAACAGGAATGTGAAGCAGAGAGTGTATCCTGCCTCCAGGGAGGAGGACAGGAGCTCCCAGAATTCTCAGAAGGCCATGCCCACACAGAGGCCTCATTGGCTATGATGCTGACTGATAGGAGAGACCCCACCCCTTTGCTCAAGTTGACAGTATATTATGTAACTCCCACACCAGTCTATGAAGAAACTAAAAGTGAAAACAGACTCCCAAAGCTCGCCTGAGCCCTTCATGACATGTTCTATGATTAAAAGCTTACTTGATGGGTTTTCAGGGCGTCTTTCATTTAAGTGGATTGCTCGTCGCAGATATGCACCTGAGTTAAAGGAGGTACCTTGATAGACTTAAGATGTGTGCAGGAAAATATGAATTGTGTTTTCTCTGGTTTGAATGTATGGTGTTAATAGAACTAGGAAAACAAATATATCCCTTGAGGGTTTTTCTTCATCAGTGATTAGCTTCTATGGATGCTTGATTTGATAAAAACAGGTAATTTGAGATACTAACAGGACACACCCTAAGACCAAGGGGCAACATTAGTAACAATCAGGACTCTGAAAAATGTTTCAATTAGAGGGAGAACAACAGCCTTGAGGAGAGTTAAAACTTTGTGTTGAAAATATTTATTGCAAAATGCAAAGCCACATGAATAAAATATGTCTTTGTAGAAGCAAGGAAAACACTTCAACCTAAACTTAAACACTGTTGAAATATTTCTGTAAGACGAATTTAAAATCAGTTAGAGCTTTACCAAGTCTAATGATTAATCCACTTAAAGCAACAATCATAAATATAGTATATTTCCACAGGCTTTACCCAAAATATGTTTGGTTTGTGTGTGAAAGCTGTAATGGGGTTTCAGAAGATAAAATGGGGGGTGGGGGAGGGGAGGAAATGTTGACCCAGATGTAAGCTTGTGGAAGAGTGTAACCTTTCCAGGAAAGTTCCTGAAAACAGCATTTCACAGAAGGTGCTTTGAGCTCACAGTTCTACAAATGAGCTGGTCACACAAAGTAAATAGGAATTAAAACATCACTTCACCAACAGCCCTGAAAATACAGTCCATTTGGATGTGGAGATCAATTGCCATAAAAGAGAAGGACTTCTTGTGACTATCTTAGGGACAAGCTTATGAGAGTTGTGCATTTTTAATGGACCAAAGATCTCCTTTCTCTATGTTGGACTCTCAGGGAAGAGTTAGCATAATCAGGATGGGCAAGTGACCTTGAGCAAGACTCTCAAGGTCCAGGGCGTGAATCTATATTTGAGCTCAAAACGGAGCTACTCATTCAGATGGTCAGATTGGAAAAAGCATGGTCCTCTCTCTTGGAATATTAGATCCATCTTATTGAGATGCCTAGGAAAATTAAGAAAACTAGGGACTCTGCCCTCTTCAAGCTGTTCTTAAAAGGTCACATAGTCATATCTGGTACCCACAAATCCATGGACATGCCATGTTTAGTCTAGAGACCAATGAGTTTGCTTACACAAACTTGTAATGACTTTCAAATTGCATAGATGCCATTGTGATTAATAAAAATCATATTCATTTATAATAATCACGTACTACATGGTAGGTTGTAGTCATTATGTGTTTAAACAATAAGCATATTCTAAAAGGAAATAATTACACAAACAGTTGCCCTTGAAAATTTGCATCTCAAAGTTAGCTAATTGATTCAACTCATAACACTTGGGAACAAGGAAACAGGTAAGCTCTTTTCTTTCCGCATGACAGAAAAAATGTTGGAGAAGTCAGGTCATCTCTGTTGCACCCTAACAAACTCAGTATCCAGGGCACACCTGGAGTGATGGAGTGGCAACAACTGTTGATGTATGGTCCCAGGACTGCTAATGGCTCTTCTTTAGGAACTTCAGTGAAAATACTTATTCTGAAGCAAGTGAATTGAGAGTTACACTGGAAAGCCGAGTATGCCAGCTGTCTAATGAAACATGTAGAGGACAATTGCAGCAGCAGCAGCAGCAAAAAAAAAAAAAAAAAAGCTTTGAAATGGAAGATAAACATGGACCAGAGCTGAGTAAAGAGGATAACACATCCGCTGGTGGAGACTGCCATGGTGAGAGTGATTAGGAACCCGGTGTACCTGCCCTTCCACTCCCATGCTGGGCAGATATCCCTGGAACTGGAGGCTGTGCTGCCATACTAAGTGAACTGGACTCCACAGATGCGTTTTAGTCAATGACTTTGTGTTGGGGAAGTTAACCTTGATTATTTGAGTGGGCTCTATAGGCAGATCCTCAAGAGTAGAGACCATATCTTGACTGTGGTCAGAGGGAGATGTGATAGAGGAAGGAGGGACAATGTGACATCACTGGCTTTGAAGGCGGATAAAGGGTCCATGAACCAAGAAATCAAAGCAGATGCTGCAAGCTGGAAAAGTCAAGAAAACTGACTTTGTTCCCCAACTTGTCCCCCACTAGAGACTCAAGGAAGAATACTACCTTGTCAATAAGCCTTGATTTTAGCCTAGCAAGACTCATTTTTGCATTGCTGGACTCCAGAACTGTAAGAAAATAAATGTGTATTGTTTTAAGCCTGTAAATGTCTGATAATTTGCTACAATAGCATTGGTGTTGTTAGTTGTTAGGTGCCTTCCAGTTGGCGCTGATGGGCATGGCAATACAATACACAACAGAAAAAAACATAGTCTGAACTTGGACCTTCTTCACAATTGTTAGAGTTGAGTCCATTGTTGTAGCCGTTGTGTCACTCCATCTCCTTGAGAGTCTTCTTCTTTTCCACCGACCCGCTCCCTGACCCCCGCCCCTTGCCCACTTTATCAAGCATAATGTTCTTCTCCAGGGACTAGTCTCATCTGACAATGTATGTGAAATTCTTGAGACAGTCTGCCATCCTTGCAGTCCATGGTACTTTCAATGTTCTTTGTCTACACCATGATTCAATATATCAGTTCTTCTATGGTTTTCCTAACTTGTTTCCTAATTTCACATGCATGTGAGGTGATTCAAAATACCAAGGCTTGGATCATGCACCCTTTAATCTTCAAAGGGACATCCTTGCACTTCAACAATGTAAAGAGATAGTCTGCAGTATCTTTATACAATGCAATGCATACTTTAAACTGTTTTAAAGAAACAAGAACACAAAGTAAAGTTAATCTTTTCAGATGAGGGATATATTGCGTGCTTTTTCTGACAGAGAGGATTCAGCATAATGTAGAGGGTCAATATCCCATACTTTATCAGGATCCACCCATATGACCTGCATGCAGTATTCCAGATCCACCTTTTTCCAACCATTGGCTTCACTTCAATGCCATACATTTTCTAAATCTGGGGATTCGATTTCTGTTGTAATTCAGTACTCATAGGATGATGCGCTGGGGTTTGTATTTACCAACTTGAGTTCTACAGTGACAGAGGTAGGGTTGTGGACAATTTCAGGTCATTATACCACATTTCTCCCAGTCTATCCAGGAAATTTAAGAGTAGCCAACCAATGTCAATTTGTACGTTTTACAAAGCTCACTGTTACAAAATATGAGGGGGTACCCCCTAATCCCAAAACGGAATCTTTTTTTCAAAGCTATATATTTAAAATTATTTACAAAAAAAACATATCACCTTCAAAGTACTCTCCATTACACTTAATTACATTTGTCAAATCTGTGATTCCATTCTTGGAAACATTTTTCACACTTATCTGTTTGGATGGCTGGCTGACAACACCTCCCTCATTTTTTAATTCACCTCTTCTACATGGTCCAATCACTGTCCTCCCATGTCCCTCTGCATTTTCAAAAACAAAAAGAAGTTTCACAGAGCAAGGTCAGGTGAATCAGGTGCATGAGGCGAGAAAGGCATGCTGTTTTTTTTGCCAAAAACTGGTGCCCTGAGATGGCTGCGTAAGAGGTACATTGTTGTGGTAGCAAAACCAGTTCCTCATCTGCCACAAACCAGGCTATTTTTGTCACACTGTTATGCAATCTTTTTAGAACCTCTAAATAGAAAGCTTGATTAACAGTCTGACCTGGTGGAATGAATTCCAAATGCACTATCCCCCTCACCTCAAAAAAAAAAAAAAAGCATCATCTTGATCTTTGATTTCACATGAGTTTTTTTGGGGGGGTGGGGTGGTGATGGCATCTTCCACTGATTGATGTTTACTTTTGGGGTTGTCAGAGAGCACCATGTTTCATCACTAGTAATGACCTTGGGAAAAAAGTCTGGGTCACGTCAGAGCTGGTCACTTCAACAGCTCTGTTTCCAGTCAATGATCGTGGGAGTTAGGCAATTTCCTTTCAACTTGAGCAAAAGGGTGGAATCTAGCCTGTCGATCAGGTTATTGCCAATGATGCCTCTGTTTGGGAATGGCCTTCTCCTGAGGATTCTGGGAATTCTAGTCTTCCTCGCGGGAGGTAGATGCACACTCTCTCTTCTTCACTTTCTGTTGGCAAGCCATGTGAAGCTAGGTTGATGGCAGTCAGAATGCTGGAGCTGGAGGAATCTCATGGAGAGCTGCATCAGCATTGAGATGCTTCTGCAAGACTTTTCATGCACTGGCCTGTGATCTTCCTGCTTCTCGCATCATTGCATGTGCTGCATGAGTCTGTAGAAGAATTTATGGACTAGCATTGGACATTTGGGCTAATATCGGACTTATGGGCTAGTATAGAACATACTTGATCTGGACTGGGCCGGGATGTTTCCTTAATTAATATACATTTATTTCTTGTATATTACACACATGAATGTCCCTGGATTTGCTTCTCTAGTCAACCCAGATACAATGTCTTTTTTCCTGGTCAGTCAGAACCCGAGGCACACATTTTCTCATTCCAAAATTTCCACTGCAATTTGCTGACCTCAGCCCCAACACAGTGCAGATAACTTCCCCATCTCTTCAATGGTCCATCTTTGGTCTTCGAGTGCAAGTGCACAAATTTTGTTGACTTTTTTGTTCATTCAGGAGGTTGATGGACATCCAGAACAAGGTTTGTCATCAATCAACATTTCACTTTTTTTTGAAACAAGAAAACCACTCATACACTTGAGTTTTCCCATCGTGCAATTCTTGTACACAGTGTTCAACATCACAAGTTTTTCCAGCATTTTTCCTGAACAGGAAGCAAAAGTTTACAGCACACTCTTTATACTGAAATCAGCCTACACACACACACACACACACACACACACACACACAACAAACAAACAAACAAAAACAAGGTTCAAGCAAAGCTGCTTTGATGAAAAAATTCACTGTGACCAGAGAGCCTCCCCAGGCAATGCCACTAGTTGCATTAACTTAAAGCGAGTTGTTCAATGCTCACCTAACAGGAAAATGCATACTACATATGAAAGCTCTGCCCAGTGGAGCTTTTTTCCATTCTGGGGGGAGGTCTTCCCTGGGAGGGGGGCACTTCTTGTCCATTGTCTATGGAAATCTTGTCTCTCAGAATCTAATTATCTAGAAGTACCCTGGATGATATTTTACATATCATTACATCAAGCCAAGAAATAACAGTGCCCTCTTTCTTAGAAACAGAATCATTAGTGCCTTTAAAATAGATTCTATTCAAGAACAAATTCAGAAAGTCTAGACCAAATAAGAAAACTCATCCTTAAAAGGCTGTTCCCAGTTATAATTATACAAATTAATAATATATATAAATAATATATTATTATATTATTAAACTTTTCTTCACAGGAGTTAGCTCATACAATTGCGGAGACTTATGCCAGGTAAGACAATAAAATGAATCAGGATTTTTATTATGGTCTTGAGGTAGAATTTCTTTTCTTCAGGAAACCTCAGTGTTTACTCTTAAGGCCTTCAATCAGTGCGGAAATGGATCTGTTTTACTTGAAGTCAACTAATTTCAAAGGCTTTTTGTGAACACTGTCATAGTATCATCTACACTAGTGTTTGACCAAGTAACTGGGACCATAGTCTAGTCAAACTGACACATAAAGTTAATCAACTCATTCAGCTGGACGAGTTATCACCAGAACCCAGACACATGGCTAATATGATAGTTCTAAGTCATACTGACCCTGTGGGATGGAGTAGAACTTGCTCCTAAGGATTTCTAAGACAAAATTTTTATAGCAACAGGTATTTCATCTTTCTTCTGGGGAGCAGCTAGTATGTATGAACTACTGAGCTTGCAATTAGAAGACCAAGTTTCACCCATGGCACCACCAGTCTTTTACAAGGGATATTCTGCCATGACCACTCAAAAACTCACTGCCATCAAGTCAATGCTGACTCACTGTGACCCCTTGTGGGTTTTCATGACTGTAAATGTGTATGAGAGTAGAAAGCCCAGTTCTTCTCCAGTGGAGGTGCTGGTGGTTTCAAATTCCCGACCATGCGGATCACAGTCTAATGCTCAACCACTACACCACCAAGGGGCCATATCATGACAATTAGACCCTTAAAAATATTCCATGATCATTTTTGAGTCTCTGTAGGTATACCCCTACCCTCTAAGGTCAGAAGATGATGAGTTGGATGCTGGAACATCCATACCCTCATTTGTTGATTGTTGGCCACACCCTAAGGAAATTCCCCATTCAACGGATTGACAGCTCATATCAGATAACAGTATGGAGAATGATTGCATAATATCTGCCAAGCAATGAGAATCAAAGCCTAGCCAAGTTCCAACATAACGGTAACCATCTTGGCCATATTCAAGTCCCTTATGTGAAGGCGCTCCAAATGCAAGCTATGCAACTCTCTACTCAGTAGCCAGGGAAATTACAATTGAGTGGGTCCCACTGAGAGATGGATATTATCCAGGATTCCTTTTTAAGGGATCCAGTTCCACAAGCCCCACTCTGGCAGGAAAGTGATAGTGTTCCTCACTGTTCTGGGCATCCCTGTGGACTCTGTAACTGTGAGTCTATGGTATAAGTATGGTCACAGATTTGCTGTGTTATCAAAATGTCTTTCTTTTAGGGACAGGTTATTGTTATCCAATGCGTTTCAACTCTGAAAACGGTTTCAGGTCTGGGAGCTGAGTAAAATACTGGAATTTTGTATTGTGGAAATTGTCCTCAGTCTCCACTTCTTTATTCTTCCTCTTTAAAATAAAAACAGCCAGTTATAGACCTTGTTACTATTTTACAGTTTTAATAGTGCATATATGGCTATTCATTGTTTTACTCCAGGATAATTCTATTCTTTTAACCACATATAAACCTTCCTGTTGGTCAGTTTCTCTGATTATTCCCAGCCTTGTATATATCACAGTCACGGTGACCTCCCGGTATAATCTTTGTTCCTCGGGGTCCCATCCTGCCACAAGTGTTAAAGAGCCCAACTCTATTGTGCCTCTCTGGCCATATTTTCTGCTTGTTTAGGGAGCGAGTGCCCTCTCTCCAGTGTGTTCCTGACTTTCTTGTTGAAGAAAGCTAATTTTTTTTTAAGTTCTAAACTATGATATCTACAAATATAAATATCTGCCTGAGACGTACTAGTAAATGAGAGGTGCTTCACATATACCTACATGAGCCTGTTGTGTATTCAAAAAACCCTGATAGATCTCACCACTACTTGCTAATACAGTTAATAGACCACATTCTTCAGCAAACACTTAAAAGAAGTAATATTAAGCTTAATAATAATCATACAAACTTTAGGTCAGGGTGTAACATATGTGGTGGGAATTAATGGGTTACATTTTCTACCTAAGAATATTCTTAGATAGTCCTTATGAAACTAATGAGCGAAGGAAGATTTAGTAGTAAACTAAGAACAGGGTGCAACAAGGTAAGCAACCTGAGTTAGTCTATTGTGTCAACCTGGCCGATAAACACATGTGGGGTTAATTGAAGGGCAGAGGGATAAATGGCTCAGTGAGCCTCACCTTTCCAGTTCTTGGGTCTCTTGCTTTATGATGGTCAGACCAGGGTGTAGCTGCCTTATCCAGTTCCCAGCTTCAGATTGCAAGGCTCACTTCCTGCAAGATTTCCCCAAGGAAAAGCTGCATGGACCTACCCTGATATAACCCTGGGTGCTAGAGCACCCATGTGGAGAACCCTGCCAGTGCTGAGATGCATACATGCTCACTGATTTGGTTTTCCTCCTGCAGTCGGCATCATTGCGTCTGTTTTGTGAGATGGAGGAGGACTTTGTGGATTGGTGTTGGACATATGGTTAATGTTAGACTTGTGAGCTTGGACAGCACTGGTTTGAGATGTTTTCTTGATGTGCACTTACCCTTTATATAAAACTCTATCTTATACATGAGTTTCTGTAGATTTGTTTCTCCAAAGTACCCAGACTAATACACATAATGAAAAGTATCCTTTGATAACTCAAAAGTATAGCTTTATTTAAGTATTTGGTCTATACCCAGAAGATTTCAACAAATCTTTGAACTAGACTCTAGATTATAATTTAATAATTCAAATTAATTTAATATCTGAAATAAAAACTTTTGAATATTTATACAGAATATGAGATTGAAGTTTTAATAAGCTGAGCAATAATAGCACAGGAAAAGCAAGATTTAACTCAAAGTACAGCAACCCTTTTTCCTTTTGTATAATCAATCAACTAGAATATAATTTGACACAGTGAACTTAAGCCAAATTTCCCCAAACCAGAGGAGCTATCTATGAACAGATACAAAAAACCAATCCCTCTATGTTGCAAAATAATGAGAAGAATTATAGGTAGGGATGAAAAGCCAACCAAATTTGGTGGTAAACTGGTTGTACAGTAACAGAAAATAAGTTCAGCTTAAGTCTTGCCTGAAGACCTATAAAAATCCTAAGGTAGGCTTTAGATTTAATTAAAAGAGGTACAGCTCTTTTAATGTAGGACACGCCTTCATTAGAGTTTAAACTCTACTATATTCATAATTAGCCTAAAATCAGCCACCAATCAAAAAGCTTTCAAACTCAATTATATCATAATGAATGCCAAATATTCTTCCTATATCCTAAATAGCCACTGGTCTAATTGATTATTACATAGAAGCAATACTGCTAATATAAATAAAAGATAATTTTCTCCTTGCATTAGTTTATATCAGAATGAGTACTCCCCAATAGCTAACAATTCAATAAAGCCTCCTCACATACAAATTCCTTATGATTACTATTGTTAACTCAGCACAGTATTTAAAAGGAAATATTTTAAAAGCAAACGGAATTTGACAAGCAATACTCCTGCTTGTTTACCAAAAACATCACCTCAAGTATCACTAGTACTAGAGGCACTTCTTGCCCAGGGAAATGTATTAACCAGCTGCTGTATTCTGACAGTGCAAAAGTAGCATAATCATTTGTACTCTGAATAAGGACTTCTATTAATGGCCACACTCTCGCTTTTTTTTATCAATGAAATTAACCTCCTTGTGAAGGGGAAAGGAAAGCTTATAAGACAAGAAGATTCAACGGATCTTTAGTGGGTCCCAAAACAGTTATATGAACTAATAATTTGGGATGAGGTGACCTTGAAGAATAAAATAACCACTCAATAGTAGTATTCCTAGGCTAACTCGATCAAGTTTCTGATAACGTATTGATAGAACTTATTGATCAATGGAGCAATTTACCTTATTAAAGAGTTCATATCAACAATAGGGTTTACGACCTCAATGTTGGATCAGGACATCTTGATGGTATACCAGCTATCAAAAGTTAGTTTTTTTCAATGATTATTAATGTCCTATATGATCGGAGTTCAGGCCCGAGGAATACAGGTTTTTTTCTATATATGAAATTGTTTATCCCAGTATGAAAGGATTAGAAAAATAAAGTCTACTTTTCTAAAATGTCTTTATTAGATTAATGAAATAATTCTTGACTCAGAAAATAGCTACTTGTCCAAGTAAAGGGCTTGTTAAGATGGCAGAACCCAGTAAGAGCATAAAACTTAAATATTTATAACTAGAGGTTAAATTTCTCTTCTTAAGAGTGTTTTTAATCTCATGTCACTCTTTGTCCCACTCTTTCTGACAAATACATTTTTTTAACAATTAGCAAAGTTTTATTTGCTCATTTTTTGCATTTAAAGTATTCTTCAATAACATCCTTGGCTTGAGATTCTTTGCCATAGTCCTTTTCTAACCCTAAGTGAACATAAAATATTAGATTATGTACAACTTCATAAAGAGTTCAATAGTGTTGAACCCTTTGGTCATTTTCAATCAGCTGAAGATGCAGCAAAACTTTTCATTAAACAGCTCCTTGGTCTTCTTCCTCTACATTAATCTATCATAGCACTAACTTTAGCTTCTTCCCTCCCCATTAATTAATATAAACTCAGGCTTATTTTTCATTTTATTCTATGATCGGGCTGAGCAACCAGCTTAACATATGCCCTTCTATGAGCCCTCAGAGCTATAACTCAAACAATATCCCATGAAGTATCATTAATTATTATCCTCTTATTAGTCCTGCTAATAATAGAATATTCACATGATCTACATTAACAACTGTCCCCAAACACTATGACTCAAGGAACACAGTCAAGTGTGTCATTTGGCCTCATAAAGTACCAATTACTTTATTCCTCACTCCATCAGACCCATCATTTCTTCCCCTACCAACAGCGAAGATAGTCAGACACTCCTCCTTTTCTGAGATTTGGGCCACAGTTTTTTCAGGCTTCTAAGAGTTGCCAGTTCAGTAGCAAGTTTGTCTTTGGGACGTGGTTACCCACCAACCCAAACCCACTGCTGTCATGTCAATCCCCTAGAGGGTTTCTGAGACTGTGAATGTTTATATTAATTACTACTTAATTGTATTCTGGTCCTCTAATCTGTAGATCAGATTACAACCCAGGAGTGTGCCCCAGTTCTTGATTCAGTTCTGTAGGGGGTGGTTTTAGATCTACCCTCTCAGGCTCAGCACCGCTCCATTGAGTGAAGGTCAAACTACTGCCTCTTGGTCCATGTACATGTTCTGCCTGTGGACAATGAAACGTTCTGGAATACCCATTCTTCTCAGTGTTATCCAGAGTTTAGGTTCCACAGAGTCAAATACCTTTTTATAGCCAATAAAACACAAGTAAACATATTTCTGGCAGCTCCCTGTTGATGAATTATTGTATATATTGTTGAAATATCTTCAGTAAAAGTTGACTTGCATGTGATAATAATGATAGTTTGATAATTTCCCAATTAGTTGTGTCACCATTTGAGGGGACAGGCACAAAGATGGATCTCTTCCAGTTGGTCAGCCAGCTAGCTCTCTTCCAAATTTCTTGGTCAAGGGAAGTGAGTGCTGTACTGATCCGGGACTTTGATGGAACATTTCAGTTTGCACTCCATCAATTCCTGGAGTCTTGTAGTAGGCTAATGTTTTCAATGCAGCTTAGACTTCGTCATTCAGTACCAAAGGGTCTTGACCACATACTACTTTTTGAAATGATTAACTATCGACTAATTGTTTTTGGTAGAGTAATTCTGTGCATTCATTTCTTTCCTCCTGCATCAATATATTGCATATATATTACAATGTTACATCTTGAGCCTTGATTTTCCCCCTCAATTCTTTCAGCTCGACATATGCTGCATATGTTCTTCCTTTTTGGCATTCTAACTTCCAGACTTTGTGCATTTTATTATAATATGTTGTCTTCTTCAGCTGCATTTTGAAATTTTCTGCTTGGCTCTTGCTTCATTGTTTCTTCCATTTTAGTTACTCAGTCCAAAGGTAAGTATTAAAATCTCTTCTGATATCCTCTTTTTTTTTTTAATCTTTGTCATGGACTTTGATTTCTAGTTCTGTTCCTTGCTCTTTGTTTCCAATTTTTGAAATCCAGTTGCCAATAATTATCAATAAATCTTGATAGTATATTTGATCAATTTCAGACTGGAGAAGTTGGTAGACTTCTTCCATTTCCTCATTATTAGTTTTGGCGGTTCATGAGTAAGCTTTTACCATAGTCATATTGACTGGATTTCTTTGTAGAGATATAGATAATATTCTATCACCGACAGCATTATACTTCAAGATAGTTCTTGATGTTCTTTTTAACAAAGAATGTAATGCCATTCCTCTTAAATTTGTCATTCCTGGCAGAGTAAACCAGGATTGTCTTATCCAAAATGGCCAAGACTAGTCCATTTTAGCTCACCACGGCCTAGTGCATTCCATTTTGTACCTGACCACTGCAATTTAAAAAAATCATTTTATTGGGGGCTTGTACAGCTCTTATCACTATCAATACATCCATCAATTGTGTCAAGCACATTTGTACATATGTTGCCATCATCATTTTCAAAACATTTTATTTCTACTTGAGCCCTTGGTGTCAGCTCATTTCTCCCCCTCTTCCAAACACCACCCTTATCATGAAAATTTATAAAAAATATTTTCATGTCTTACCCACTTTTCTGTTGTTTGTGCCTCAGAGAGGGGGAGTTAAATTTAGATCATTGTGATCATTTCTCCCTTTCTCCTCCCACCTTCCCCTTCCCCCTCCTGGTATCGCTACTCTCATTATTGGTCCTGAGTAGTTTATCTCTCCTGGATTCCCTGTGTTTCCAGCTCTTATCTGCACCACTGTACATGCTCCAATCTAGCTGGATTTGTGAGGTAGAATTGGCGTCATAATAGTGTGTGTGTGTGTGGGGGGGGAGCATTAAAGGACTAGAGAAAAATTTTATGTTTCATCCATGCTATACTGCACTCTGACTGGCTCATCTCTTCCTTATGACCTTTCTGTAAGGGGATGTCTAATGATCTACAATGGGCTTTGGGTCTACACCCTGCCCTCCCCCTTGTTTAAATTGATATGATTGTTGTTCTGGTCTTTGATGCCTGATACCTCATGCTCACACAGCCTGGTGTGCTTCTTCCATGTGGGCTTTGTTGCTTCTGATCTAGATGACCGCTTGTTTATCTGAAAGCCTTTAAAACCCCAGACACTATATCTTTTGACAGCCAGGCGCCATCAGCTGTCTTCACCACATTTGCTTATGCACCCATTTTGTCTTCAGCGATCTTGTCAGGAAGGTGAGCATCACAAAATGTCAGGCTATTAGAACAAAGTGCTCCTATATTGAGGGAGTACTTGAGTAGAGCCCAATGTCCATCTGCTTTCTTAATACTTAACATATAAATATATATACACAGATCTATTCCCTTATCATTATATATAAATATATTTGCATATGTGCATGCCTGTATTTAGACCTCTCTATATGTCCATTGCCTCCTTGTTCCTTCCTCAATTTCCTTTGATTTACCTCTTGTTCCACTATCATATTCAGCCTTCTTTGGTTTTCAATAATCCCTCTTGGCTATATTGCTCTTGGTCAAGCCCCACCAGGTATCCTATGCCCTCTCACTGTGGATTTTAGATCACTTGTTGTTTCCTAAACCCTGGGTTTGTTAACATCCACTTCCTTTCCCCATTCCAACCTTTCTCTCATGTCCCCTGGGAACCATCAGTTCTGCTGTTTTCTCCTCCAGCTTGCTTATCCCACCTATTTTTATCTAGATAGACATGCAATAATAAGCACAAAAACAAGACAGAGCAAAACAAAGCAACAAAAGAAAATAATCAAACAAACAAAAAATACCATTGACAAAAAAAGAAAAGCCTATAAATAGTTTCAGGTCTGTTTGTTGACCTTTAGGAGTGTTTTCTGGTCAAGTCTGATGAGGTGCCATGCCCTGGCCTCAAAGTCTATTTATGGTATTCCCCAGGGACTTCATTGCTTTGCTTCCCTCGCTGCTCTTTTGCATGCCTTTAACATTTCCCCCTGGTGTGTTGAGGTCAGGTCGGGCCAATTCCCTTACTGTGTTGTCCCTCATAGCCCTATGGGTCAGCGCGGGATGTCATGTATCGTGGTGAGGCAGGTTCTATGGTCCTCTCGGTGCATTGACTGCTCTGAGCAGAAATACCGTCCTCAAGGCTTGGTGGGCCAGGATGTGTTCCACTCTCTCCACCCCCCACCTTTGTTTGCTGCTGTGTGCTCTGATCAGACATGTCCCTCTCCCTGAGCTGTACTTTCAGTGCTATCCTCTGACGTGCATTCTTCTGGGGCAGGAGGGGTATCCATGTAGTTGGGATGAGCACTCCAATTTTTCTAGATTCATACTTTGTACATTTCACATCCAGGTTATTAATCAGTGTTTATAACAATTCTTCTCGTTTTGCATCATGCCCCATCAGCAAATGAAGGCAATACAAGCTTTACTTCATGTATGTTATTATGGTCAGTTGACTCCTCTCCTGCAGCTGTATTTTGAGTGAATCCCAACCGGAGGGGCTCATTTCCCAGCACGGTGTGTGACAGTGCTCTGCTGCTATTCATTAGGTTTCAGCCGCAGACCCCTTGGCAGTGTCCAGTCTGGTCCTTCTTTGAGTCTACTCTGAGTCTTGAAGGTCTGATGAAGCCCGTTTACCTAGCGTGGCCCTTCAGGTATTTGAAAGCACCACAGCTCTACAAACCACCACAAAACAGCAAACTGACAAGCTGCGGGGGGGGGGGCGGTATTTTGGTTGTTGTTTCTTTGTTTTTCTATTTTGTAGGGGTGGGGGGGACAAATCTCAAATGCGAACAGCGGGAACATTCCAATTTCAGATGTTTACAGTGAACGGTATGCTAAAATAACTATTTAATGTACTAAATGTATTGAGTTGGTGTTGTAACTCTACATTGTCCAATGGATTTCAGGATTTAAAAGTCTACTAAACTAAGCTTAACTCAACTACAGTAACCATTAAAAGAACTAAACAAAGCTCATTTAACTACTAGTGACTATTGAAATACACTTTTTCTGAGAATATCCTAATTTTCCCATTTTTTCTTCCTTATAATTAAAATCTCTTCTAAGTTGCAATTACTTTTAACACAAAAAGTCAGAATAGATTCTTCCTCACGAAGGGTATGTCTTCTTTTTTTAAATAAATCATTTTATTGGGGGCTCTTACATCTCCTATAACAATCCATGCATCAAGTGTATCAAGCACATTTGTACATATGTTACCCCCATCATTTTCAAAACCTTTTCTTTCTACTTTTTTAAAATTAAATACTTTTATTGGAGGCTCATACAACTCTTATCACAATCCATATATTCATCCATTGTGTCAAGCACATTTTTACATATTTTGCCATCATCATTTTCAAAGCATTTTCTTTCTACTTGCTCCCTTGATATCAGCTCCTCATTTCCCCCTCCCTCCCCCATCCTCTTTTCCTCATGAGCCCTTGATAGATCATAGATTATTATTTTCATATCTTACATCATTCTCTGTCTCCCTTAACCCACTTTTCTGCTGTTCATCCCCCTGGGAGGGGGTTATATGTTGATCCTTGTGGTTGATTCCCCCTCACAAATGGTATTTCTGAGGATACTTTTGAAATAAATTATAAAATCAAGTTTTCTCTAATATCATTTAACTCATACTTTTGTTTAAATTTTTCCTATCTCATATATATATATATATATTATATTAAAATCCAATATTATTTCTCTCTGGATTTTTCAAAATAATTTGTTCCATAACATTATATTGAATAGCAATCATGTTTTAGATTAAGAAAAAAAGAGACATGCATTTTTCATTCCTAAAAAAATATGTTTATAGTATTAGATGAAATGCATTGTGATTTTGACATTTATTTATTGTGAACACTATGCATCACTAGCTAACATTATGGAATCAAAATATACTGCCAATTAAACTTTATCTGCTCTCTTTGGTCTCATCTATCATATTAATTATCACTGGAAATCTTTCTTTTTTAACCTGTCAACCAGTGATATGCTGTAAAGTTGAACCTCAAATTAAAATAATCTTAATTTGTAGTACTCGTTGGTTTCTGTCATGTGACTATACCCACCATGGTTTATTACAGCATATATATACTTTCAGTAGGAAAATAAGAAATTACTTTCCTAATATGTCAACAAAAGTGTTCAAATTGAGTCTGGAGACCATAGTGGAACTAACATGGGTCATGTGCCTTGGAGCAGAGGTGCCTGGGAAACTTTGAAACACCACTACTAACAAATTAGTCTCTCCCAAGCTCCTACATCACTGCTTCAGCTTAGTATATTTATGTCTCAATCTCAGAACTCTTTTAAACTAAGAAAACCGCTGTAATGGACATCACAGGCATCATACAAAGCACTATATTTTCTAAGCACACAGATACAGACACAAGGGTTCCGATAGGGTTGTTGATGAAAGAAATGATTAAGCATTTGGATGCTGCTCACAGAAAGGTTAGAAGTTCTGTTTCACTCAGAGGCACCTTGGAAGATGTACTTCTGAAAAGCTAACTGTGTTAGTTTGGGTATTTTAAAGAAACAAATCCACAGAAACTCATGTGTAACAGAGAGTTTTGCATAAAGGTTAAGTGTGCACCAAGAAAACATCCTAACCCAGTGCTGCCTAAGCCCACAAGTCTAACATTAACTCATTAACCCATATGTCCAACACCAATCCACAAAGTCCTCCTCCATCTCACAAAACAGACAAAATGACACTGACTGCAGGAGGAAAGCCGAATCAGTGAACATGTAAGCATCTCTGCGCTGGCAGGGGTCTCTACACAGGTGCTCCAGCACCCAGGGCTGCATCCGGGTAGGTCCATGCAGTTTCTCCTTGGGGATGTCTTGCAGGAAGTGAGCCTTGCCAGCTGAAGCAGGGAACTTCTAAGGCAGCTGCACCCTGGTCTGACCATAAGCAAGAGACCCGAGACCTAGAATGGTGAGGCTCACTGAGCCATTTATCCCCCCGCCTTTCAATTAACCCCACATGTGTTTATCAGCCAGGTTGACACAATAAACTATTTCACTAACCATTGAGAATCTCAGGGAGCACAGTTCTATTCTGGCATACACAGGATTGCCATCAATCTGAAATAACTCCATGGCAAATGGCTTATTGTTATAAAATATCTCCGTATACATGATCCCTTTCACTCATTCCAACAGTGCTCTAAGGTATTATTGTTTCTCTTCCCTGTTGGCTGCTGGTGTTTTATGAGTAGCTTACCCATGAAAAGCCACACTGTTAGAATGTGACAGAGGAGAGTCATATAGTTCCCAGTGGCCTTTTTCCACTGAACTTCACTCACCCTCTTCCTACTGACTTCCCTTCAGAATGAGTGTTGACAAGCATTAAGACTATGGGATTTGACCTGAGTCCTTTCTAGAGATAAAACAATAATCTTCCTAGAAATGCTGGTCAGATGATCATGAGGTGTGGTGTCTTTTCAAGCACAAGGGCAAGTTGGCACAGTGTTTGAAGAGAAAGCAGGGATGAAAAAGAAAGCAAACCCTGGTGTAGTCAAAGCACAATGTGGGGCATGTCATCATCTCCCTACCCAGGCCCAGGTACACCTGACGTGGAAACACCTGTCAAGGTATGAACAACATGCAAAATCCCTTTTGTTGTTCCCCTGTGCACAGCTGAAAAAGTTTGGGGTTTTCAAAAGAAATTTTGCTGCATCATCATGGGAAAACAAACAATAAATGAAAACAGAAAAGACTAAAAAAGGTAAAAAATACAGACTTTCAAAAATTTGCTATGGAGGCTTGCAAGCATTCTTTCCTTCTACCCAGGGCCCCAGTCCAAGGCCTCAGGCCCCTCCAGTAGTGCAACCCCACTTGACAGACGAGACACTCCTTCTAGCTCCGCAGGTGCTTTTACCATCGCTCTCATCCTGCTACCTCTTTTCTACAGGGGAGTATGCTGCTACCTGGAAATAGAGGTGAAGAGCTCAGAAAGACCACTCCCACAACTCAGCGAGGCAACCCTCCCTCCCACTGGCTGCCAACAGCCCAAACAGGAACGTCCAACATATGAAACTGCTCTGAAATAGCCAGGATGGAGTCCTGGACTGACCATTTTTCTGGTTGTAAGACTTAGTCAATATTGATGGACTTGGATGAGCCATCAGTGAACAGGTCTAACAAATGTCCCTAATTAGGTGTGTGAGGTGTGAATTAAAGGAACCTGTGTGCTGCGTCTGACCTGTACGGTGGTGCCTACATCATCCTCTTTATGTTTTTGCAGGTGTGGCTAGCACCATACTTCAGCTTCTCTAGGTTCAGATGGCCCCAGCATATGGGCATACCTTAAATCAGCACGAGATCTAGCACCAGTACATAATTCTATGCCCACATGACATAGATGTGAGCATGGTTTCTCTTAACTTGTTGGCAACTTTTTATTCTTTAACAAATCCCATAGTGCTCATCGGATCCTAGGGTCCCCATTTTCAAGGGCAACCAGGAGAAATGTAAGGAAGGAAAGCGGGGATAGAAAAGACAGACCAGACAATAGAAAAGTAGATCACCAAACCCATAGCTACCTCATGAATTCTGGCTCACAGGGATCCTATCAGACAGGGTAGGAACTGCTTCCTAGGGTTCCAACGTTCTAATCCTTTACAGAAGCCAATTGGTGCACCCATCCCCTATAGGGAGCTGGTAAATCCAAACAATTGACGCTTCAATGAGCAGTTGAGCGCTATAACTACTTTGCCACTAGAGTTCTAAGAGCCTAAGGAAAGAAAATCTAGAAATGTGCAGCATCTTTCTGGAGTGGTCCTAACTTGCCTGTGACTTCCATTGCTATTACTGAAAATTTCCACTCTTCGATCCCACCTAATCCCTGAAACTACTCACCTGAACTAAAAATAAAAGAGATTTTGTTCTTTGTCATCTTTGGATCCCACAGCTGGGGTGTGTCTTCTGTGTGGATGTAGTTAATGCCTCCTTTAAAAAATGATTACTTGTTTGAACATAATCCTTTAAAAACCCTAGATGCTATTTTCTTTTCTTTTTTATATATAAATGATTTTATTGGGGACTTGTAAAACTCATCACAAGCCATCCATCCATCCATTGTGTCAAGCACATTTGTACATTTGTTGCCATCATTATTCTCAAAACATGTTCTTTCTACTTGAGCCCTTGGTATCAGCTCCTTATTTTCCCCCTACCTCCCCCACGCTCCCTCCCTCACGAACCCTTGCTAATTTATAAATTATTATTATTTGTTCATGTCTTACACTGTCAGAGGTCTCCCTTCACCCACTTTACGGGTATCTGTCCCCAAAGGATGTGGTTATATGTAAATCATTGTGATCAGTTCCCTCGTTCTCCCCCACCTTCCCCTTTCCCTCCTGGTATCGCTACTCATATTATTGGTCTTGGGAGGTTTATCAGTCCTGGATTCCCTGTGTTTCCAGCTCTTATCTGTACCAGTGTACATCCTCTGGTCTAACCAGATTTGTAAGGTATAACTGGGATCATGATAGTGGGGTGGGGTGGGGAGGAAACATTAAAGAACTAGAGGAAAGTTGTATGTTTCATCGGTGCTATACTGCACCCTGAGTGACTAATCTCCTCCCCACAACCATTTTGTAAGGAATATCCAGTTGCCTACAGATGGGCTTTGGGTCTCCTTTCCCCACACCCCCTCATTCACAGTGATGTGATTTTTGTATTCTTTGATGCCTGATACCTCATCCCTTCGACACCTCATAATCACACAGGCTGGTGTGCTTCTTCCATGTGGGCTTTATTGCTTCTCAGCTAGATGGCCGCTTGTTTATCTTCAGGCCTTTAAGATCCCAGGCACTATATCTTTTGATAGCTGGGCACCATCAGCTTTCTTCACCACATTTGCTTATGCACCCACTTTGTCTTCAACCTTCGTGTAGAGAAGGTGAGTGTCATGGAATGCCAGTTTAATAGGACAAAGTGTTCTTGCATTGAGGGAGTACTTGAATAGAGGTCCAAAATTCATCTGTTACTTAATTATAACCTATAAATATATGCACATAGATATATTGTTCCATCATCATATATAAATATATTTACATAGGTATATGCCTGTATCTAGACCTCTATAACTGCCCTTTGCCTCCTAGTTTTTTCCTCTATTTCCTTTTACTCTCCTCTTGTTCCACTATCATGTTTAGCCTTCATTTGGGTTTCAGTAATTCCTATCGGCTACTTTGTCCTTAATCAAGCCATACCAGGTCTCCTACACCCTCCTCGTCATGGATTTTAGACTGCTTGATATTTCCTTGTCCCTGGGGTTGTTAACACCTACTCCCTTTCCCTGCCTGCCCCTCTTCCATGTCCCCTCAGAACCGTTTGTCCATTGTTTTCTCCTCCAAGTTGTTTATCCTACCTATCTTATCTAGATAGATCTGCAGAGATAATAATGTGCACAAAAAAACAAGACAAAGCAACAAAACAACAACAAAGAAAAGCCTGTAAATAGTTCAAGGTCTGTTTGTTGGCCTTTAGGAGTGCTTTCTGGTTGAGTCTGCTGGGGTGCCATGTCCTGGCCCCAAAGCTAGACTATATTTTGATATATTGATAGCTGGACACCATCTGCTTTATACACCACATTTTGCTGTAGCACCCAGATCTTAAGTGATCTCTTCATGAAGGTGAAATATCAAGCAAGGACGGGTCACAAGAACTACCTGTTCTTAGTTTGGGGTTAGAACAAAAGTGGGAGCCCAGAACCCATCTACTTGTCCATGGATTATGTACAACTCTGGTTTATTTTAGCAACCTCACTTTCATTTGATAAAAAAGAACATTATTAACAATCCCCCTGTGGCATAAGTCAATCCCATTGCAACATCACAATATATCCAATGGCATAGAATTTAATATATTGTTAAGGAAATAAGTTTATGTGAGTACAGCTCCACCACAAACTGCAATCCATGAGTTCTTGCCTTGTGCAGATTAAATTCTTAAATGATTGAGCTCTGTTTACATTGAACATAGGGGTTGGTACTAAGGGAACTTTTCCAGTAACATTCCGGTACAAAATCCTAATACAATGGAGGGAAAGATATCAGAACTTAAATTGTGAGCACCCAACTTGTTGAAGGCTATGGAGAACAGTGGGAGGTAAAAATCCATATGCAGATAACCTATGCAGATTAAGCCTCTGGCACATCCCATCTGTCCACAGGCATAGTACACAAATAGCCTTAAATTGATTCTGGTGGATGGAACTATGGTACAATAGGATACCTGGTCAGTTAATCTCCCTGCTGATTTCTTTTAGGTTTTCTCTTTGACTTATTTTAATATTGCCCTCTGATCTTTTCTTTCTTTTTCTTCTTCTGCTTCAAAATGTATATACCATTTTTTTTCTTTTTTAGTCCGTTTCCATGTTTATGAAGCACAAAAGGGGCAGATGTACAGAGACTCTTATTGATGTAACAGCTTATTGAGAATGGGTGTACATTGAAGGCCATTGGGGAGCAGATAGTCAATATGGAGGGGAGAGTAAAGGATGCACTAGAACTGATTGTGGTGAGGTATACACAACTCTTTTAAAATATGACTGAACTATGGATGTGTATTTGTGAATTGTATCTCAATAAAACTGTTGGGGAGAAAAGGAAAGGGGAGAGTATGCAATAGGACCATTTTCAAACTTTTTGAAAAATTGTTCTCATTTTCCACCTCTTATCCACTCCATATTATATCTTGCATGGTAGATTTTAAAATCCAAGAGGGCAGGGCCAATGTCTGCCATGATTTTATTTTGAAACTCCAATGAAAAAAATGTATCACAGAGAGGATGCTCAAAGAAGGACATCCTCGCAGAGGGGATGACTTCATGAATTAAAAACAAGCAAACCAAAAAACCGCCAAATCATTACCCTGATAAAAGTGCCCTATTAGGAAATCCAATTAAAGATGAAGTCATAAAGTGAACACAAAGTTAAAATAAATTACAGATTCCCATATATAAAAAAGATTTGGAGGGAAAACCAAATAAATTCAAGTATATGAAAAATGTCTATCAAAGAGAGTGACATTTTCATCAGCTGCCTAATATCCATTCTTCCAAGCTAGACTTCAGTTCCCTTGCTGTATAGTTTTAGTATTGCTTGAGAGACTAAAACACTGTTTTGCTTGAGAGACTAAAACATTGGTTCAGAAATGCCCACAAGTAAAGCTTTTAGATCCACCAGAGCCTCTGAACTTAATTTAATATTTTGGTTGGTCAGTGATATAATGGGGCACTAAGTGAAAAGTCTGAAGACACTCTGTGGGAGAAAAATGATGTTTTTTATGAATGTCAATTTGTCGGAAGTTTGGTGGCTTGTGTGTTGCTTGGATGCTGGAAGGTATGCCATGGGTATTTCAAATATCAGCAGGGTCGCCCAAAGTGAGCAGGCTTCAGCGGAGCTTCCAGACTAAGAGCAGACAACAAAAAAGAATTGGAACAGCTGCCCACTTTGAAGGAAGGGGTCCTTGAAGACCTTAGGCATAGCTTCGAAGCATCTTCAAATACTGAAATCCTAAATAACAGAACATTGTTGGGGATACTGCCTGCAGATGTGTCCTTCAGGTCGGAGGGCACTTAAAAGGAGCTGATTGCTTGGACGGGAGTTGACCTTGGTGACACGAGTACGAGAAAGCCCGGGGGAGTGTAGCCTACGGGATCTTCATTTGCTGATAGGGTAAGGTCCACGGCAAATTTTCTGGCACAGACAAATGAGTGCTTCAGTGCTTCTTCAGCTTTCTGAAACATTTCAATGGGCATTTTGTCCGTTCCGGGAGGCTTGTTTTTTGCAAATGCATTCAATGTAGCTTGAGCTTCTTTCTTAACCACCATTGGCCCTTGCTCATATGCTACCTCTGGAATGGTGATTGTCACCTAGTTCTTTCTGGTACAGTGACTCTGTGCATTCTTCCCATCTTCTCTTGATGCTTCCTGCATCATTCAGTATTTTTCCCATAGAATTTTTCAAAATTGCAATTCGAAGCTTGAATTATTTCGTGTTCTTTCAGTTTCATATATGCTGAGCATGTTCTTACCTTTTAATTTTCTTTCTTTAATTTATTTTTAATATTTAAAATCTGCACTAGATTCATCAGCAAACAAGAAGGCTCCAAGAATTGGCAAAACACCCACTGAAATGTTTCAGAAAGCAAAGAAGCACTGGCAACACTCACTCATCTATGCCTGAAAAATTGGGAGACAACTATTTGACCAGTTGACTGGAAGAGATACATATTTGTGCTCATTGCAAAGAAAGGACCCAACAGAGTGCTCAAACTATAGAATGTTATCATTGATATCACACGTAAGTAAACTTTTGTTTAAGATCATCCAGCAACGGTTGAAGCAACACCTTGACTGGGAATTGCCAGAAGTTCAGGCTGATTGAGAAGAGGATGTGGAACAAGGGATATACCATTGCTGATGTTAGATGGATCTTGGCTCAAAGCAGGAAATATCATAAAGATATTTACTTGTGCTTCATTGACTGTGAAAAAGCATTCAACTGTGTGGACCATAATAAACTGTGAATAATGTTGAGTATACTGGGAATTGAGGACACTTGTACATAGGTCAAGAGGCAGGTGTGCTAACAGAACAAGGGAATACTGCCTGGTTTAAAATCAGGAAAGGTGGGCTTTAGAGTTGTATCGTCTCATCAGATTTGTTAAATCTATATGCTGAGAAAATCATCAGAGAAACTGAAACATATGAAGAAGAATGTGGCATCAGAATTGGAGGAAGGCTTATTAACAACTTGCAATATGCAAATGACACAACCTTGCTTGTTAAAAGTGAGGAGGAATTGAAACACTTACTGATGAAGTTCAAGGATTGTATCCTTCCATATAGATCACAAGTCAATGTAAGGAAGACCAAAATCCTTACAACTAGACCGATAGGTAGCATCATAATAAATGGAGAAAAGGTGAAAACTGCCAAGGATTTTGACTTGACAAAAATCTTGACTGGATCCTCAATCAATGTTCATGGAAGCAGCAGTCAAGAGTTCAAGACACATTGCATTAGGTGAATCTACTCCAGAAGACCTCTTCAGAGTATTGAAGAACAAAGATGTTACTTGGAAGAGTAAGATCTTCCTGATCCAAGTAATAGTCTTCCCCTTTGCATCATATGCTTGTGAAAGTTAAAGATTGAATAAGGAAGACTACAGAAGAATTGATGCATTTGAACTATGATGTTGGAGAAGAATACTGAAAGTACCATGGACGGCTAAAAGGACAATCAGATCTGTATTGGAAGAATAAGGCCAGAGTGCCCCTTAGAGGCAAGGATGGCAAGACTCCATCTCAAATACTTCAGACATATTGTCAAGAGCAACCAGGTCCTGGAGAAGGATATGTTTGGTAAAGTGGAGGGGGTAGTGAAAAAATGAAAGGCCTTAGAGGAGATGGATTGACACAGTGGCTACATCAATGGGCACAAGCATAGGAACAAAAGTGGTGTTCTGCTCCATTGTACATGGGGTTACTATGTGTCAGCGCCAACTCGATGGCACCTAACAACAATATACAAGACTCTGATAAAAGTTTCCTTCAAGACAACAAATTTGGGTGACTGAGAAAAGAGGGAGCTGTAATGAAATATATTTTTGTACCAGTTTTATTAAACCTTTACTTTAATTTTATTTTAAAATATTTATATTTCCTATTTCAAAGGTAATACATGAAATTGTATAGGGAAATAAAACAAAAGAATCACATTTTAAAAAAAGAAAATCGACAATTTTGTGAAGTGTTACCAGTGCTTTGGTAAGCTGTGGCTACCTCCAGATCTGCTGTGTTCTAGGCATCCCGAGTGCAGCCACCAAACGTAAGTGCTCTTGATGTTCCTTTTGCCTCATTAATTGAGCTGTCATGCTGCATTATTGGAAATGAATTTGATTTATTGAATGGTATATTAAAGTGACACATGAAAACGGCTCTTGTCTTTTTTATACAAAATAATGAAAAATTATTCTATTTTCTTATGAAGATAATTATATTGGCAAGAGGGAAACAACAAAACACTCTATAGTTTTATTCAGTAGAATTATTTTTTAAAATTACAAATTTCTTTAAAAAATCATTTAATTAGGGTCTCATACAACTCTTATCACAATCCATACATACATCAATTGTGTAAAGCACATTTTTACATTCATTGCCCTCATCATTCTCAAAACATTTGATCTCCATCCAAGTCCCTGGCATCAGCTCCTCATTTATTCCCCTCCCTCCCCAGTGCCCCCTCCCTCATGAACCCTTGATAATTTATAAATTATTATTTTGTCATATCTTGCTGTCTCCCTTCACCCACTTTTCTGTTGTCCATCCCCCAGGGAGGAGGTCACATGTAGATCCTTGAAATCGATTCCCCCTTTCCAGCCCACCCTCCCTATGCTTCCCAGTATCGCCACACACACCACTGGTCCTGAGGGGATCATCCACCCTGGATTCCATGTATTTCTAGTTCCCATCTGTACCAGTGTACATCCTCTGGTCTAGTCAGATTTGCAAGGTAGGATTCGGATCATGACAGTGGGGTTGGGGGGGAGGAAGCATTTAGGAACTAGAGAAAAGTTGTATTTTTCATCATTGCTACATCACACCCTGACTGGCTTGTCTCCTCTACAAGACCCTTTTCTAAGGGGATGTCCAGTGGCCTACAAATGGGCTTTGAGTCTCCACTCTGCACTCCCCCCTCATTCCCTATGGTAAGATTTTTTGTTCTGATGATGCCTGATCCCTGATCCCTTTGACAACTTGTGATCACACTGGCTAGTGTTCTTCTTCCATGTGGGCTTTATTACTTCTGTGCCAGATGGCCGCTTTTTTTCCTTAAAGCCTTTAAGACCCCAGACGCTATATCTTTTGATAGACGCGCACCATCAGCTTTCTTCACCACATTTAGTTGTTCACCCTTTTTGTCTTCAGCGGTTGTGTCGGGAAGGTGAACATCATAGAATGCCAATTTAATAGAAGAAAGTATTCTTGCATTGAGGGTGTACTTGATTGGTGGCCCAATGTCCTTCTGCTACCTTATTACTAAACCTATAAATATATGCACAGAGATCTATTTCCCCATCCTCATGTATAAATAGATTTGCATATTTACATGTCTTTTTCTAGACCTCTATAAATGCCCTTTGCCTCCCACCTCTTTCCTCTATTTCCTTTGACTTCCTCCGGTCCCACTGTCATGCTCAGGGTTTCAGCAATTCCTCTTAGTTACTTTACCCTTGATCATGCCCAACCAGGCCACCCACACCCTACTCACCACCGATTTGGATCGTTTGTTTCCCTAGTCCCTGGGTTTATTAACACTGCTACCTTTCCCCCCACTCCTACCCCTATCCCATTTCCCCCTGGAACTGTCAGTTCCATTGTTTTTCCTCCAGATTGTTCATCCAACCTATCTTATTTAGACAGACCTGCGGAGATAATAACATGCACAAAAACAAGACAGAGCAAACCAAGCAACAATGTACAACAAAACAACAACCAACTAATGACAAAAGCAAAACAAAATACAAGAAAGAAAACCTTGTAGTTAGTTCAAGGGTTGTTTGTTGGCCTTTAGGAGTGTTTTACAGTCCAGTCTGTTAGAGCACCACGCCCTGGCCACAAAGTACACCTTCAGCATTCCCTGGGGACTTCGCCGCTCCATTCCTTGCTGTTCTGTTGCACCCCCTTAATGTTTTGCTTAGGTGTGGTGGGATCCGATCGGGTGCAAATCTCACACTGTGTCTAAAGTTTTGTCTCCTGTAAGGCTATGGGTCAGTGAGTGGCGTCATGTCTCATAGTGGGGCTGGCCATGTGGTCCTCTCTGTTGACTGGCTGCTCTAACTGGCAACAGCGACCTCCTGGCCTGGTGGGCCATGATGTGCTCCACTCTTTCTCCTCCCCCTTCATCTGTTCCCATATGCTCCGATTAGATATGTCCCTCTTCCGGAGCTGTAGATTCAGTGCTGTCCTTTGAAATAAATTCTTCTGAAGTCTGGTCCCTCTCTCCCTGTGGAGACACAAACAATACCCTCCCCTTGGGTGTGTTAGTGCCCTGTGCCCCAGCTACTACCCTTTTCTTTATTATTATTGTTTTCCTCTCCCCACCTCCTTTTTAGTTGTCTACAATGTGCATCCTGTAATTGTTCTGGTCCCTGCCATACATATTACCTGGTCCTCACCCCAGGAATGTTTGTATACCATAGCTTTTTCCCTATGCCCCTTTTCCTTTTTTTTTTTTTTTAAAGCTTACCTCAACAGTCTTTGAAGTCTTTCCATCCATCTTAAAGTCAATGCTATCTTGAAGTCTGTTTTCTCTTTTTTGCCCTCTGGGTGAAGTTGTTCTATGTGGTGGTTTCTTATTTATGCTTAGTGAATGTTGTTCTTCTGCCCATACTAGATTGGCAAGGATCTTTTGTAGGGCTGGGTTCCTTCTAACATATTCTTTGAGTTGTTCCTTTTTGGGAAGACTCTTAAACTTCATCTATCTTGATTGATAATTTGGCTGGGTGGATTATTCTTGGGTTTGCATCGTTTTCCTTCAATTTTTGCAATATGTTACTCCACTCTATCCTCTTCCTCAGTTTCTGATGATAGCTCTGAGCATATGCTTATTTGGAAAACTTTATATGTGATTGCTTATTTTTCCCTAGCTGCTCTCATGATTTTCTCCTTTTCCTCAAACTTGGATAACTTAACTATTATGTGCCTTGGTGACTTCTTGGGATGCAGACTAGATGGTATTCTTTCAGCCTCCTGAATGGTTGCCTGGTTTTCATTCATTAAGCTGGTGAAGTTTTCATCCAAGAATTCTCTCACTGTTGTTGCAGATGACTTCTTTGTTGTGTCTTCTTCCGGTAAGCCAATAATTATAATGTTGTTCCCATTCATAGCATCAGACATAGCTCTTAAGTTTTCTCCAGCTTCTCTGATGATCTTATTAGATTTTTGTTCACATTTGTTAAAGCTGCTTGGCTGTCCTTCAAGTCACTGATGTGGTACTCTGATTTCTCCAGTTGATTCTCGAGTTCCATGAGTCTGCTACTGGTTTTTATTATCTCCTCCCTAAGCTCCTGTATTTTTCTTTGATTTATGGCTTTTACCTGTTCCATCATTCCATCCTTTTCCTGTAGTGTTTCCCTCATATCCTGTATGACTCCAAGTAGCATTCTGAAAATTTCTCTCTGCGGCAGCTCAATGTCTGCTTCTTCTATGCATGTCATTATGTTCAGGGCATCTTCTGCCATTGCCTTTTGTTTCTCCCATTTTTTCGTTGAGGTCATTGGGGCTGATGGCTGTTTGTGGTGCGTTATTTTAGAGGAACCAGGTGCCATTTTCCAGGGAGTTGAAGAGCACTGGCTCTCTCTTGGAGACTTGTAGGAATGCTTCTTCAAACTGCCTACAGCTGATTTCACTATGCAATTAACCTACCACTTTATCTTCCTGTGGCTTCCCTCTCAGGGTAGTCGCCCAAAAGGCTGGTGGGTTGCCTGCTTTGGTGTTGTGGAGGTTGGGCAGAGGTTCCTTCCTGCAGCACCTGGGAATGTTGATTGTTGGCAGAGCTACCGTAGGACCCCAGGCACAGGGCAGGAATTCCACTGTGAGATGTTGAGCAGAGTATCCCCTGGTGGAGGTCAGCGGTGCTTCTCTGAACCTAGGGCTAGCTACACAGGGTGGAGCTCACCTAGCTGGGAGTGGTGCAGGCATAAATGCCCCAGGCTAAGGGGAGTGGTCTGGAGGTTGGCAGTAGTGTGTGAGAGACCAAGAAAGAGACTAGGAGGAGATAAAAATGTTAAAAAGCAAGCCAGATGAAGGGTGGGGGACAGGGGAGGAGGCATATCCTGAAGAGGTGGAAACAAAGCAAAAATGTAGCTGAGTTGCAATTCCTGTGGAGCTCCAAGGGTTTAGTCCCTGCTCCGAGGCGACAGTGGCAACTATGGCTTTGTTGAGAAAAGGACTTTGCTCCAAGATGGAGGGCATGACAGGGAGGAGCTGTAAGGGTCCAGTCCCTGCCCCGAGGCGGGTGGTAGCAAACTGTGGCTGTGTTGAGATCAAGACGCCCTACAGGCTCCAGATGGTCTGAGGCTCCAGCAGAGACAGTGGCAGGGCCAAGGTCAAGCCCCAGCTGGCCTCCACTGAGGTAAGCCAAAAGACCCCAGCCCCTCAAACCCTGTGGGTATGTGCCTACTTATCTTTATGATACTCCTCCTGCGTTCCAGCAGTGTTGAATTTCCCTCTAAGCAACTCTCCTGGACTGAATTCTGTGGAGTCACCTCTGGTATGTGTTACTCGGTGCCATCTTGCTGGAAGTCAATTACACATTTCATGATGGAAAACCTCTTGAAAAATACTTGCAATGATTTATGACTTCACAGTGAGTAAATAGAAACATTTCTATCATATTGTTTTAGATATTACTATTAGTAAGGTCTTGCTATCATTGAAAAAAATGATGATGTTACTTAACATGGTTTATTTAAGTGTGGTCCATTTTTCACATGCATTTTAAACTTTTTTTTATTTTAGAGCACTCAACTTTTTACTAATGATGAATTATTACTTCCAAGAGAAATAAAAAAAATAGAAACCATTGGGAAACTACTGCTCTAAATGAAATAATGGAAACTTCCAAATCTCTAAAGTTATAATAATCCTGTCAGACCAAACACATATGCACACAAATAAAAGTATAAAAAATAAAACATCCAAAACTATCCTGAAGACAGTTAAAATTAGTATTAGTAATATGTGGAGCATCGAAATTATTATTAAACCATTATTTGGCATTGATGTTGCCTGTCCCAAACAGCTACCTCTGCCAGGTCATCGAGGGTTGGCTTTGTTGCCCCTGGCTACCTGCCAATATGATTTCACAGACCTTGGCTTAAAACAAGATCAGCAGTGGACTGCCCTTTTACATCATTGAACTATGGATGGCAAGTTAAAATTTAAATAAAGAGTGGAGAGAAGGCTATTTCAAAGCGTCTTTTTGTTGTTTGTTTGTTTTAATGTGAAATGTTCCTGGATTTAAGAACGTACACCTTTTCCCATTGTATTTGAAACATGTAAAAAATTAAATGGGTATAAATATTGACAGTCACTGAAGCATATGTGGACCCAAATATCCTGGTCATCCTTCAGAGATGACAGGACTAGCCAATGCTGTGTCCTTCGGGGGACAGGGCAGGGACGCATGCTGCTCTGTTTCTGTTCAGCGGACATCTTCCAGAAAATCCCATCATTCTTCCAGAGTGCCCATGGTGACAATTGGAGAAATAGAGGCAAATAACTATCTATAATTTGTAGGAGGTATAGTCAGGAGCCCTGATAATGTAGTGGTTATGCGTTGGGCTATGAAACACGTGGTCGGCAGTTCAAAACCACCAGCAGCTCTGCAGGACAAAACTGGGCTTTCTACTCCCTCAAACAGTTACAGTCTCAGAAACTCATGGAGGGTGGCTTTGAGTTGTAATCGACTCGATGGCCATGAGAAAGATTATAAAGTAGACCAGGTAAGCCACTCTGTCTCAAGCTGTGTAGCCCTTAGGCAGGTAACAGAGCCAGGCTCAGCTTACTCATCTGCTAACATCCACTTAATAGGCTGGTTCTGGGAAGCACAGAGCGACTATGCGTACCATTCTCAACCCAGTGATTTATGTTAGGTATTTATTCAGCGATGGTCATAGAGTCAAGTAATCAGAAAAAGAGAATGTTGCAGACATCAAACCTCTATCGTAATGAAAAGGTGACAATGATGACCTCCAAGAACTGACGTCAGCAACATGTGGGAAGAAGAGTGCAGTCTAAAGAACAGTGGGTGATCTTACATTGACACAGACCTATTGCTCCCGTACACTGCTGCGTTTCTGGACCACTGGGTTCTGTGTGCAGATCTGACATGACATTTCCAAGACTGAATGAGGAATTGGAGTGAGCATTGGGGGCAGCACTGAAGAGGCTTCCTTGTAAATTTAAAGGAAACGTTTAGTGTCTCTGTTCGTAAACTACTCTGGGCACCTGGAATATGAAACTTATGCTTCAGCCTTTGGTGCTGCACTGAAGGAGGAGGCCTCTGTTTACTGGATGGGACAGGAAATGGGTGGCATTCTTGCCAGTCACCGACAGGCACCATGCCCAGCAGGCAAGGACAGTTGTGAACTAAAGGATGGGAAAACAGGTCCAGAGCGAGATGCTTCTGCTTCCAAAGTGGCTCTTGTTCAAGTAAAACACAACTATGTTTGCCTTGTTTTTTACCTTTGATCCTAAACAAAAACAGTTTTCAAGGATATTTAATCAACTGATACTGAAAATATATATTTTCCTGAATTAAAACTTATTTTTAAGAGTTATAAATAACACTCTAGTCTTTAAATTTTACTTACACACACGTACAATATAAAATTTTTCCTTTTTTGTAAAGATAATAAGTGGTTTCATTTTATCCCAAACTAGAAAATCCCAAATTCATGACTTTGGGGTTGACTTTTGAACCATCACCATGGACATCAGGACCAGTGAACATGTAAAACGCTTTCTCACAGATACAAGGCAAGTGCAGCAGGCACGGTTAGATGAATGTTTTCATTCAAGAAACCAACCGGATGTCCACAAACACCTAGCCAATAAACATCCAAACCAGGCGTAGTACTGAGGTACGTGAATTCTGGGTTGTCATTTTGCCTACAGTGTCCATGTGGGCATAACCCAAGTGCCAGGAAGGGAGGAAAAACAAAATAAAACAGGGAACCAGGCCAAAGGGTGGGACGAGGAACAAAGGAATAAAGAGATTTTGTAAGTAGGTCTTACCAACTGCCCTGAGTGGTTGCCACACACATAACTAAGTGTTGCTGTTATTGACTTAGAGCTCTGCTGGCAGGAAGGTTCTGGATCCCTGAGAGTTGGTCCATCCAAGAGTCAAGTTGAAAGTCATTACCAATTCTATTGATGCGTGGTCAGAGCCTGTACCCTCACTCTCTGAGGGCTGTGCACGTGCTCTTAACCTTCAGTGAGGTGTGTTGAGGCCCGTTAGTCTTTCCTTTTGACCCCAACTTTGCCTGCTGCCGCTTTGCTCCTTGCTTCACTTTGCATTTCTCAGGACTGAGGGTGACTCCCTGGGCCCTGCCTTGGAGCAAAGGCCAGTGGTGCAAAGGCTTAGGAAAACAAAAGAAGCGAGGAGATGACTGAATTCATCTCGAAAGGGTGGGCTCTGATTTGCTGCTGACTCCAGGAACAGAACCCTCCACGGCCATGAATGGGGTGTGTCTGGGAATGGGTTCAGGACCCTCTTTTACCATCCTTCTACTATTGTGGTTCACTAAATATCTAGGGGTCAGGGAAAGAATGTCTGAAAGCCTGCGAGCATGATCCTGGGAGCAGGAACAGGAGAAATTGGGCACTATGCATAATTATTTATCCTAGCAGCCTTAGTCTAGTTACTGTGAACTTCCTATTAAATTAGGTAACTTCTCAAATGGAGCCCTTCTCTCCCCTTTCCTAAATTGAGTGTTAGGAGGAGATCACCCTTCTTCACATGTTGTTGTTTGGGGGTGACTGATGGTGACCCGCTATACAATGTAGCACCATTGGGTTTTCATTATGGAAGCAGATTGCCAGGTTTTTCTCCTATGGAGTCACATTTCGGTTAGCAGCTTAGCACTTAACAGTGATGCCCTGTGGCTCTGCTCTTTAGCATGCTAAACTAACCAAGTGCCATCCAGTCCATTCTGACTCCTAGCAATCCTATAGGGCAGGGTAGAAATGTCCCTGTGCATTTCTGAGACTGGAAATCTTTAGGGGATTGGAAGGCTCACCTTTCTCCTTTTCTTTATCATACACAAACGATATATTCATGTGATATGGGACAAATGAGTGACGTCTTTACAAACTGCCTTCCTTTTACCTATCATTGAAATAAGAATACTTAGCCAGTGGCCTGGTTTCATACCTGAAATTGTACCACTAAACCTAGTTGCTATCAACTCTTAGCAACCCATGTGTCTCATGGTAGACTTGTGCTTCAAAGAGTTTTTCAACGACTAAATTATTCAGGAGTAGATGGCTAGATCTTTCTTCTTAGGCATCTCTGGGTAGACTTGAACCATCAACCTTTTGGTGAGCAGCTGAGCACCTCTTTTACATGCAAATGTTATTAGCATAGAGAGCATTATGGTCCTTCACAAGATAGATAGATGAATTTTCTGGAACTGTGACATTTTATCTCTACAAAAGCAGGAGAATTGTATCTGCAACAATCTACCTTCCAAGGCATTCTACATGTTAGCAAGGCCCTTCACATCCATGGTCCATCATCAGAGGGGATCCATCAGGGGCAGTTAGGAGGAAATCTAGCACCAGATCATTTGATCTTCCTTATGGTCCATTTAAATTTCTTCTAGTTTTTCATATTCTCTGCTTTCTTTTCAATGGAGGTTTTCATCTGTTTTACTTTGTTATTCTTGTTAGTTTAGTTTGTTTTTTAAATGTCTTTCTGCATATGAGGTAAGCCTATCGAGACAGTAACTGGGTTAAAGGTTCCTTGAGGGCATGGCAGGGAGGTTGTGGGCCAACAGGGAGCTCAGAATGATGAATGCAAGGATGAAGAAGATGTTCTAAAACCAACTGTGGTGATGAGTATACAACTCTTCTCGATTGAACTCTTGAATTGTATAACACGTGAGTTATATGCCAATAAAACTGTTGAGGAAAGCAAACAAAGAGGAGAATTGGCTAATTGGTCAGAAGTTCAGATAGGCTAGGAAGGGGGCAGAGGGGCCATAGCTGATACCCTGACCTGCACCCACCCTAATGCCAAGAATCCCCTTGATTCCTGCTGGCGCCCAGAACCCAAATGAGGGACATGCTTAGAGAATAATCAATGACAGCATTTCTTTCACTTATCATAGATGACTAGTGTTTAGAACTATATGGGCAAAAGTCATTAAGCTAAAAAAAAACTTTTACTGAACAAAGATAAAACGAAAACACTCATGTTTTTACATTATAAAATTTTTAGCAAGAACCAAGTACATTTAGAAATTTTTTGTTAAGTTCCTAGGAATAAAATCTAATGGTTGTACTTTTTAAGGCTATTAGCATAATAGCCTTAAAAAAGTGGTATGTTTTTCAAATAACAGAAATAGTTCATCTGAAATAATTCCAGGCAGGCCTACCCAAGAGGAGATGCCGCCCCACTGTGGGGCCTAGCAGACCCCAGAACCATTGTCCATAGTAGAAACTCTCTCCTTTTAGCCATTTCAGGAGCTACCTAGTTCTTCAGTCTGTTGTTATTTTTCAGAGATTTTACTAACATTGTATACAAACTTGGATTATTCCTTCCAACTTCTTGAAAGTTAAGATAAGCTTTCTTGAGAGTGATAACTTCTGATCCCAATTCCCTTTAAGGGATTGGATCAAAGTTGTGACTCACATACGTGATGAAAATCTTGTCTGAAAATTAAGTAAAGTGGAATACAATATGAAAACAAAACAAAACAAGTAGTCAAGTTGGGTTGGATGTAAGACTATGACACTTTCTTGGATTAGTTAGCCAGTCTGATTTTGGGTCTGACTACCCAAATAAACAAATAGCTGAAAAAACATGTAATGGAATGCTTGTAATGAGAGTCATTAATATAAAAATTTCCTCTTAAGGGAACATTGAATTTGATAGAAGATACAGCCTATGAGAAAAAAGTGAACTGGAAATTCATATATATATATTCATATATAAGATACATATTCATATATATATTGTTCATGTCCTTTGTTAACCAGTACACGGTTACGTGTCTGCTGGTTTGTTGCAGCAGTGGGTCAGACGGCCCTTCCCACAGACATGGTACTCACAGTTATGAAAACCCCAGCACCACACTGGTCTGAAGGACACGCGCGCCGACGGCGTCTGATTTTGCCATCTTCGTCCACCTTATAGTATTTTAAGATGGCCAATGTATCCTTCTTTCTCTTATGCTTGTTCTTCTTGGGAGTGATGCAAGACTTCTTCCTTTTCTTCACACCACCATGAAGTCTCAGCCCAAGACGAAGAGTGGACTCCTTCTGAATGACAAGGTAGGTCCGTCATCCAGCCAGCAAAGATTAGCCGCTGCTGATCAGGAGGAATTCCCTCCTTGTCCTGGATCTTGGCCTTCGCATTCTCTATCAGATCTGAGGGTTGGACCTCGAGAGGGATGGTCTTCCCCGTAAGGGTCTTCACGAAGACCTGTGTCTGGGCGGCAGCTCCACGGCAGATGGTGGATCAGAAAACCTCATGTAATTGTTAAAAAGAGCACTCCCTTTTTAAAAATATAAAATATGAAAAACATGGAAGAATAAAGCATGACACATTCTGAACGGGTACAGTTTTCTCTTGTGTCAATGAGGAAAATTTTATTGTCAATGTATTTATATGATCGTAGTAAAATGAAGATTGGCTGCGTGGTGAACAGAGGAACATGGCCAGAAGAAGATGAGACCAGAATTTAAATCCTGCGCTGTTGCTTACTAGCTTGGCTGCACATTCTTTGTTCTCTACTGCCAGCACATTAATTTTGCCACCAAATTAAAATATCCTAATTAATAGTATTTTCCTTGAATCATCCAGAAGACAACGTATCATTTTCATTTGATCACGTATAAGCAAATATTTCTGTTCCCCCAACCCCAACCTTACATCAGTGAACCCATAAAAATTCCCAAAGGCAAATTTACTATAAACTTATGCCAGGTTCAGGGCCCCTGGCCTTTTATAAGACAGCACCAATCAAATGAAAACATACTCTTCCTTGCTTTGTGTCCCTCCCTCCCTCATCGAGCCCCAGTGATTTCTGGTAAGCAACATAGGGAAAAACCAAGCCCAATCCCCTTTTCTCTCAGCAACTTACCATTCCCTTGCTGGAACAGGATTTGCATGTGTATTGTAGTAAGACATGTGGGATTCTGTTTTTGGTTGGGACAGAGCATGACAATTTCATAATTGAGTTTGCTTTTACATTTTAAGTTCTGGTTGAATTTTCTAATACAAAAAACTGGCCAGAGAACCATGAAAATGGTTTGATGTTATATCCAGGAGCGGAGTAGAGGTTTGCTTTTCAAACTCACTGAGCATGTTTTAGGAAGTAGTACAACAACAATATAATTGCTTTGAATCATACTAAGTCTTGTTTATTCAAGGAACCAGTTAAAATTATCAAGATGTTTCTACTGTGCTTCAAAAGTCACTTACAATCATTTCACTAACTGGCCCCAGTTAGACTTTCTAGACTTTAAAAAAATGTTATTGCTTTCAAACAAATATCCAGAAAGAAGGCCCATCCTTTTCTTCTTTCTGTGCTGTGTTCTGTGTCCTCCTTTTGCCAGTCTTCCTTGGGGATTCTGATGCCTTTGAGCCGTCCTGCCTATGCAGGGAAGGGATCTTGCCAGCTAGTTAACTCTGGTATTTGCTCAGTTGACTTTCCTTACATGAGGTGGGAAGGAAATCAGCTTCTGCCATTCTGTATGTCCAAGGAAGTGTGTTCATCTTATTAGTAAAGTCAATAGACTGGTGACTTCCTGCCAAACACTGTGTTGTGGAACAAGAAAGTCAAATTGATTTTTGAAAAAACACTTGTTGTAGGTAATTGTTCTGAAAATATGCTAATGGTATACCTGATTGTATCTCTCTCTTGGAAACCCACCCCCGGAAGAGGAAGCATGTGCGCTCAGTGAGCCAGGAAGGTTTGGTTATAGCTCACTGCCCTGCTCACAGGAATTTTTCGCTCTCACCAATTGTAGCGATTGTGAAACAGAAGTACCAAGGGCTGCACCCTCAAGGAGTGGCATTTTCCCAGTCAGAACCCATCAGTGCACCAATGACTGGGCTTTCTCATCAAGCCAGTTTCCAGGTTTCAAACAAATGGTCGCCAGCCGGCTTTGTTACATTGATGAAATCTGCTGAGAACAACAGACTGACTATATTTCCTGTGGCCTTCTGAGAGAAGTCAACGTAAGCTCATCTCTGAACCTCCAAGACACTGTCCTTTCATAATCTCCATCACAGCTCTGCTGGGATAATGTCCTCCCAGGAGACTCCAGGGGAGGGAAGGGGCCTTTCCTAGGTGTATTCCTGACATTCCCTGGATCCGCCGCCAGGTAACACACAGTTAATTTGGAATAAATAAGTGGTATTTGTGTTGGATGCCACCCTAAGCAGAAGAAGCATCATGCTCCCAGGTGCTGTGTGTTATGTAACAAGTGGTCCCATGTACAAGATGAATTTAGACTGAGGGTCTAGGCTCCATCTCCTGTTTCAGGAACTAATTGTTACCACATCCCATTCCTCTCCAGGCTCTTCCAAGTGAGGTAAGGTTTCCCAGCCCACCACCAGGAAACAGGATGTGCCTCCGGATAAACGGTATACAGAGATGAAGAGCAGTACATGGACTAGTGTTTTGAAGCAGGGTACACCAGTCCCCTCACGGGATACAGTGTGCAGTGAGTTGCTGGGAGGCTGAGCAAACACAGTGCTGATGGCAGCAGTCACCCACGAGGGGCAGCTGGGCCACGAGGTGCAAGCAGCAGATGGCGTAAGTGTCAATGTCACCAGGTCAGGAAACTGCCCCACAGACACATCTTTTTTTTTTTTTGGTAAAAGACTAACTTCCAAAACAAACGGGGGGTGGGGGGATGATTCAATATATGCCCTTCCCTTGAGTGCTTGATTATGCCATAAAGTGCATGAGATCTTTAGAGTAAAACTACTGTACATCTGACGAGGAAGACATTGTTCCACTTAGAAGCAAAGCAAGACTGACTAGCAAGGCTGCGTTTTGCACCCTGTGACGAAGCATAGCTTAGAAGAGAATGCATAGGGATTTGTCTCAAAATCCCGTTCCACGTTGGGGCCAGATCTTCTTTTCAACCATCCAGGCAGGTAAGTATTGACCAGAGATGACTCGACAGCGCCTAACATCACCACCCCATTCCTGGAGCCCTGGGGCCCGAGTAGGAGCCTTTGTTCCTGCCAAAGGAGGAGAGATGCTCTTGGCACCTCACACTCGAAAGCAGGTGGCATTTTCTATAGAAAGGACAGGGCTCTCAACTTCAGAAGTGGGAGAATATTCTTATTCTACAGGGTTTTAGAGGATTTATGAGATTAGTGAGTGAAAGTGCTGTCATATAGCCAAACTGAATTAACCATGAATTCTGTCCCTATTTTTAAATAAGAGTTTTCTGTGAAACTTTGCTGAGTAAGAGAAAAGAATGGATGTGTAGCAGTTCTAAAGGTCTTCTATGTTCCACACACTAGTTAGGAAAAACGGTACTGTTGATATCTAAATCAACTGATTTGTAGATTAATTAGGAGTTTATGCAATAATATGAAGTGTTATCATCGGAAGCACTGTTTTGTAAGGAAAATGTATTCTAGATTCTGTAGAACTGCTTCTAAGGGAATTTTGGTAAAAATAATTGTCTCAAGACAATACTGACTTGTGATACCCCACGTGCTAAAGAGCAGAACTACTCCATAGGATTTAATTAAATAAGGAACCCTAGTGGCACTGTAGTTTAAACACTGGGCTGTTAACAGCCAGGTCAGCAGTTCAAAGCCACCAACCACTCTATAAGTGAAAGATGAGGTTGTCTACTCCCCAAAGAATTCATATTTTCAGAAACTCCTGGGTAGGGTGATTGTGAGTTAGAATTGCCTAGATAACTGAGAGTTTGATTTGGTTTGAAGGGATCTTTCATTGGGTGGTTTTACACCACCAACCTTAGGACTAGTATTTGGGCACACATCATATGTTTAGGGGACACAAAAAGATGTCTTCGGTGATGTTAGGTGAAATTAAGTACTCTCCAACTCATCGTTACCCTATATGGCACGGTATCTTCTTCATATTAGTACACATGGTTGGTCCCATAGCTAGGTTCACAGTGTCAATTCATCTTTGCTGAGCATCTTATCTCTTTTTGCGGACCATCGACTTTATCAAGCATGATGTCCTACTCCAAGGGAGGATCACTCTCTCCTGACAGGATGTGCAGAAGAAGCAAGACAAAGTTTCCCCATCCTCAAGTCCAAGGGGCACCATGACTGCCCTTTCACCAAGACCGATTTGTTCATTCACCTGGCAATCCAAGTTTATGTGGTATTTTCACTAGCAGTCTAATTAAAATGAATCCATCCTCTTTGATCTTCTTCATTCTTTTTCCAGCTATCTCATGCATGCCAAGTTAATGGAAAGATCATGGTTCGGAGTAAGGTGCACCTTAATCATCAAACTGATATCATTGTTTTTGAGATTTTCCGCAGTCTTTTCCAACAGATTTGCCCAATATCAATGCCTGAGTACAATAAAATGTTTGCTAATGTCAATATATACAAAGAGGTATCAAAAAGTTCTTGGAAAAAGCCCATTATATTTTCATTCATTTTTTCCATAAGCTTTTTGAAGCCCCTTCATATGAATGCAAATCAAAAAATATTGCTACTAGGGCTTTTTTCATTCATGAATTAGTTTATTACAAAAATGTGATTATGTATGTTTCTGCTATCAGTGAATGACTGCAAAAAAAGAGTTCTCTTAGCCATACAAATGTTTAGTACCAATAAATCAAAAACAAAAACAACCCCACCAAACTCACTGACTTTGCATCCATGCTGACTTATGATATCCCCATAGGACAGTGTAGAATGGTCCCTCTGAATTTGAGACTGTAACTCTTTATTTATCCTGCAGAGCAGATGGTGGTTTTGAACTGGTGACCTTGCTGTTAGCCATCCAACATATAACCACTACACCACCAGGCTCCTCTACTTTAATCTGAGTGTCTTCAAAAACAAGTCCAAACAAAACAGTGGCTTATAAGGGGGTCTGCTTGACCTGTTAAAATCAAGGTAGACATGTCAATTCAGAAAGTTATGGTAATTTTAAAAATTCCTAAATGTTCATCTGGAGTTAGAAAACCAAAAGAGAATTACAAGTTCAACATATCCAAACGAACAGAACTGAAGAAAGCATTTGAGTCCATTTGGATTCCACAGGCAAAATACTAAATGAAGCAAGAAGCATTTAAAAGAGGATGGAAAGAATACACAACCACTTTACCAAAAATAATTGATTGACAGAAATAATTTCATCCGGTGGCAATATGATCCAGAACTGGTAGTGTTGAAGGAAGAAGTACGAGCTATGTTGGAGGTGCTTACAAAGACACAAGACTCTAGACATTTGTGAAAAACCAATCGAAACATTTCCCCAAAAATGATGCAATGTCAGCAGCCAAGTCTATGCCAAGAAATTTGGAAAGCAGCTACCTGGCCGTGTTAGACTGGGTTGTCTAGAGCAACAAAGTGCATGATGCTCATGTTCATACAAGAAAAAAGTGCGTATCAAAAGGCAACTTTTGAAGGTGCCTTGAACCCAATCCAACTCAAGTCCACAGGTCTAAAGCTCGCTAGGGCCTTCTGCAGCTTTGCAAACTGACACCAATCGGTAAAGCAGAAAGCGGGAGATAACCGGTCGGTGAGTGCAGAGCCGCATGAATCCAAGGTTGATGGAAACAAGGCAGGGCACAGACAGCTGTTGGGGGTGGGCAGCCCGCATGGAGGAGGCAGACCCAGAGACCAGGGAAGTCTCATCGAGGAAGAAGGTGGAGAGAGAGAGAGAGAGGGGGGGGGAGAGAGAGAGAGAGAGAGAGAGAGAGAGAGAGAGAGAGAGAGAGAGAGAGAGAGAGAGAGAGAGAGAGAGAGAGAGAGAGAGAGAGAGAGAGAGAGAGAGAGAGAGAGAGAGAGAGAGAGAGAGAGAGAGAGAGAGAGAGAGAGAGAGAGATCCCAAAGTCCCTCCTTTTATACAAGAGGCCACACCTCCAAAGAGGCGTCATCAAGCTATCATCTGATTGACAGGTTTGACTCCACCCCTATCCAGGAGTATCTAGTTGACCTAAAATCTACCACACTAGCCAACCAAAGAGATCCATATTTACCTCCATTCCAAAGAATGGAAATTAGTGAGGCTGCAAAATGTGGAAATTAGTGAACAATATAATTAATGCTCCATGCAAGTAAAAATGTGCTCAAGATAGTTGATATTAATTGAAGCAGTGCATTGAAAGTTACCTGCCAGAAAGTCAAGTCAGAGTTAGAAGAGGATATGAAATGAGGGTTACCACTGAAGACATGAACTAGATCTTGTATGAGAGCAGAGAAAATTAGAAAATTGTTTGCTTGTGTTCTGTTGACTATGCAAAATAATTTTGCTGTGTGGAACCTAATCAGGGATAACAGTTCAAAGCTTAGGAAGTAGAGAGAGCAGTTTTATGCTCATGCTATGTACACCAGTAGGCTGGGGTGCAAACAGCTAATATGATTTGAAATCAGAAACGGTGTGTGCCAGCAAATAAGCAGAAAAGCTGTACTCTATGAAGTAGAATGTGGCATCAGAATTGGTGGAAAGCTCATTAACAACCTGTGATATGCAAATAACACAACCTTGGTTGCTGAAAATGAAAAGGACTTAGAACACTTACTGATAAAGATCAAAGACTACTCCCTTCAGTATGGATTGCACCTCAACATAAAGAAAACAACTGGATTAAGAGGCATCATTATGATAAGTAAAGATCGAAGTTGTCAAGAATTATATTTTACTTAGATCCACAATCTATGCTCGTGGCAGCAGCAGTCAGAAAGTCAAATGACATATCACATGCAGAACAGGACCTATGTAAAGTATTAAAGAGTGAAGATGTCACTTTGAGGACCAAGGTGCACTTGGCCTCAGGGATGGCATTTTCTGGGCAATGAGTAAGGAGGATCACAGTAGATCAATCAATTTGAATCAGGTGTTGGCAAAGAATAGCGAAAAAAGCATGGCCCGCCAGCAGAACAAACCATCTTAGAAGAAGAGAATTGTGAGGATGGCAAGATTTGGTCTCCTGTACATTGGTCGTGTTATCAGATGAGACTGGTCCCTGGAAAGGATGTCATGCTTGGTGAAGTAGAAAACTAAAAACAAACCAAAATAAATAAATAAGCTCACTTGCATGGAGTAGATTCTGAATCATAACAACCCAGTGGACAGGACAGAATTGCCCCTGCGACTTTCCCAGATTGGAACTCTTTAAGGGAATAGAAAGCCTTGTTCTACTGAGTGGCTGGTGGTTTTGAACTGCTACACCACCAGGGCTCCCTTGGTGAGGTAGACCCCCAGCATTAAAGAGCACCCTCATTTGAGATAGAGTCATTCAGTGCTTGTAATCGTGGGCTCAAACAGAACAGCCATCAGAGGATGGTGCATGGCTAAGCTAGCTTTCATTCTGTTGTCCATCGGTTGCTATGAGAATGAACTGGCTCTAAGGTACCTAACAAGTAGCGATCTTGACGGATTTTCTCTTAAGACACAAGATGAGTGTGGCCTTATTAGGAAGAAGCTTTAAGAAAATCTAAAACTGCATTGGTGATAAAACGTCTGAAAAATTTGTGCCAGTAATTTGCACCACCTCCTTTAAGGCTACTAAGTACTACAAGAACTTTGTTGGGAAACCTTTCCCTCATCCACCCTAAACCCCTACTATTGCCCCTCCAGATGTCCCTTGAAGATGCCAAGACTAAACTTTCTGACATAGAGTAAGTCAAAAGTGAAGAATTCTTCAGAGAACGATTAGCGTGATGGAAACACCACCTTCAGAAGTGTACAGACCTGGGTGGAGGATATGTGGAGAAACAAGAGCTTCATACATGGACTTTTTTATTTAATAAAGATTTATATCATTTTGTAGCAGCACTTTTGGACTTACTATTTACATATAAAGTTTATATTGTTCTTTCTTCTGGAAAAGTGCCAAGAGCTGCCAAATAGGTTCGTCCTAAAGTGGAACTTCACCTTGGCTAGATGACACAGGATGAAAAAGATGACTAACAACTACCAGCATGCTTGGCACCACTGTCTGTTTATCCCTAGGTGGGTGCAGTATCTCTGTCCACACAGGCAGGCCCAGGAGAAGGGAGGCTTCGGAGGAAGCAGGTAGCTGAAGATGATACACACCCATGGCTGACACTTACAAGAACTCCGCTGAGCAAGCTGTTCTTTGTTTGATTGATTGATTTTCATTGTAGAAGCCAAATGGTTGGATGCCTAAGATGTATTGAATATAATATATATGTATATATATAAAGTTTATCCCCACGGTGATCATTAATTATGTTGCCCATCTTTGAAAACAAGAGCCAATCTCCTTCATTGTCCTCAAGGGTGCCATTAAGACCCCACCTGAATCTTGAGCCTCTTTTTCTTTTTCTCCCCCAAATCCCTCCTAATGTTTTGTTAAGCCAGCTCCCTACACAGGTTCTATATGTTCTCTCAGGAACTCTCAGGTGAGCCTGGGGAAGTTTTTCCAACTATGTATTCTCGTCACATCCTAAGTTTGTAACCAGTGCAATGTGAGTTCCTGTGCGAAAGCACAACTAATTATTAAACAATAAAGGCCACTTATTTCACACTTGGTGTTGCAGGCTCTATGAACTTAGGTTGTATCTTTCCACTTTCAATGCTGGTTGATGTGAAACTGAAATTCTCTTTATCTGTGCTTTATTCTGTCAGTCCCTCTTGTAGCTAAAGTGGGATCTGCACAGAATCAAAGGCACATCGGTTAGGGAGTAGATGACTAGTGTGCTCCGTTTTTTCCCTTTCCAGGGCTCACTGGGTGGCACAGTGGGCAAGCAGTCTTCCTTGTCAAAATAGATCTAGCTGCCAAATTCCTCATAGATGCAAAGCATCATGAATAGTCCTGGGTGTTTAGTGATTATCTTGTAGACTTTACGTACTCACTAAAATCCCCTTTCAACTCTCCGATCATTGTCTCTCGACAGAGTTTGCACTCAGCTTGTTCAGTAGCAAATTAAATCAGTTTGCTAAAATCTTGATGGTTGCTCTCATGAGCAAAGTCATTACAGCAATTTTAATGGCTCCCTACTCGTAGTACACACACACACACGCACTCACGCACACACACACGCGCGTACACACACGCACGCACACACGCACACACACACGCACACGCACACATGCACACACACATACACATAGACACACGCACACATACACGCACGCACACACGCACACACGCACACACATACACACACACACGTCTAGTGAGTGCAGGTCATTCCTAGATTCCACAGATGCTTTCTTACAGAGACTACTCTTCTCTTCCTTCAAGTTCCGTCAGTCTTCTCACCATTCGCCCTAACCTTCATTCAAAAGAAAAAGAAAAGGAGGGAACCCAAGAGTGGTGGGCCCTCTCTATGCTACCAACCGTCACCACTCCTCTCCAGAGGAGAGCTCACTCTCATCTACCCCGTGGCCTCCTGAATCCGCTCTGGACCAGCAGCTTCCTCACGTTGCTCTGTTGCTTGCTGGCACGCACCAAAATAAAAACTTCTATCTTCTTTCCTCCAAACGTGTAATTTCTCCCTTGCTCAGGGGGACTACCCAAAAGAAAGAAATTACCCTGGCATCCTGGACTTCTGCCAGCTTTCCAAAATAATTATCCTTTCCGCATTTTCAAGGTGACATGGTCTCCAAAACTTCTAAGCTCAAATGTTAAACTCCAGGGGCACGCTCACGTTTTGAATGATCGTCCTTCAAAACCCACCGGTGACTGAAAGGGTGACCTGGGGCAGAGGAGGAGTGCTTTGTTTCTGTTTCCTGTTATCCGGACTGCCGACACTAATCGGGCTGTGGGTCTAGTGGTCCGGGACAGGTTGCGGCTGAGGACAGAGGTGACTTCAGGTTCACAAGTGCCTACAGAACGGAAGACTCGGAACAGTGCCAGTTTCTGTCTCTGGTGTGTCCTGCCGAACGTGTTCTGAAGCATGATGGGAAAATGTCAGCTTCGTGCTTCTGTTCTTCTTTCCAGTTCCTCACCCAGAGGTCTCAGACCTGTTAACAAACACTACCGAGAAGCAAGTTCCACACTGTCTCTGGTGGGAGTGGTTGCCCACCCCCAGCCCCATGCAAAGCTGGTGATTCAGGACACCAAATGGTGTAGTGAGAAGTACAAGATCTAAGTATGAAAGGGTGCTAGAAAGATCCAGGGGCTGCAAACGCAGATACTTATACTTATTCTGAATTATTAGCTACAGTACAAAAATGTATCATTTCCAAGGGAGTGCTGAGTGATTTTTTCCTGAAAGGGATAGTGGACCGAATAAGATTGGGAACCTATGGTTTGGGTCAGAATGACTTAACTGAGTGTCCACGTCTCTATCTTTAAAATTAGGGACATTCGTTTCTACTTTTCAGGGGTCTTGTTTTAGCTTTTGTTTTACTTAATTAAGATAACCCATGCAACATTTCTTTCGCTGTGCTTGCTATAAAATATATCATCAATTATATATTCTTATTACAATTATTATTAAAAAGCTTTTCCGTAACCTTTGAAACTTAGCATGAATTCTATCAAATAAGGAACTTAGGACAGTTCTAAAATGATAGGCACAGATTAATATTTTATTATTCAAAGTCCTATAAATAGTTTGGAAAATATACATTGATTTTTTAAAGCTAAAACCTTGATATAGTTGTAAAAGAAAATGAGTATTGATTTTTCTTGCATGTTCTTAGAAACACCATGAATTTGGGTACCTAGTAGCTAATTAGATTTAAAACTTTTAGTCCTTAACAGACAAAGTGGAAAGAAAAAAATGTGTAAAAAATTAATGAAATTCCAACATTTTGGGCTTTGAATGCTCAATCCTAGAACTACACAAAGTGAGTTTTAACTGTAGTCTCTAACCCCAAGGATATGCACAATCGCCTTTGAAAAATTAATTTAATATATATTTTAAGGACCCACTATATTCTCTGCACAAGGCCATCAGGTTTCACAAGTGAACAAAGCAGGCAGATTCTTTACCATCGTAGAGTGTATCTCCCAGTAAGAAAGATACATATTTTTTAAAATATGCATTAAAAAAGAAAATAGACATGTAATCTGATGTCAGATAGTGGTTTTACAAATTAAAAATGAAGCAGGCTAAGGGATGAGTGCATCACTGGACCAAGTGATCACAGAAGATCTTCTGGAGGCTGTGACCTTTGAGCAAGACCTGGATAGTTGTGAGAAGTATGTTTGAAGGACTTAGAGCATAGCTGTGGGAGGCCTAGGGCAGGATTCTTTGTTGTCTGAGTTTCCACAGGTCCCTATAGGTTTACATAAGCTGGAGCAACCTAAATTCCATGGGTTTGCTCCCATGTCAGACCCCTTCTAGAGACACCTTATCTCTGCTGGTCTGAGGTTCCATCACAAGGAAGCAGCAAGAGCCCTCTGTGCTCTTTCAACCGTCTCCTCCTTTGGGTCTCTGCAAGCCTGCCTCATTAAGGGGCCAATTCACCAAGCGATCGCTACACCATTTCAACCTATGATGTCCTCGCCCATGCTCCGTAACTACCAGCCTCAAGAGGCACAGTCATCTTGTGCGGCATTCAGCTCTTTTTTTGCTAAAGAGGTAGGTCTTCCACCCACCCGTACCCTCTGCCACACCTTACTCCAGAATAGTGGGCCGGATTCAAGATCCCCACCTTTGGCTTCCAATCCCCTTTTCATGACTTGCGGGGATGAATCGCCAGGACGGGCCAGTGGTGGACTTATGTGTCTTGTCCACAGAAGCCTGTGTTCGTAACCATGACTCTATAGCCAATAAAAGATTTGGTCACCAGCACACAGCTGAAATTACTCTTCTTTCTTTACGAAGGATGGGCTCCTTCCCCAAATCCCACACAGATAGACCTTCTTTGGACCACACTTTTATTTTGCTTGACTGTTTTGGAGTTTATGGACCCTCAAATGAGTCCGATTCAGGATTGGGCTATAGGTCAGGCTACCATGTTTCCTGTGAAGTGCATCCTATCACAATTGTCATGGTTACATCATTCCATGTCAAGTTGAAGATACATAGAAGTGTAGGGGTGGAGGTTAGCCTGACAATCAGGTCACAGCCTGATGGTGACTCCATGTGGGCGTGGCCTACTCATAAGAAGGGCCTGAGAATCTGCCCCCTCTCTCTGCCTTCACCTTACTGCTGACGGATCCTGATTGCTGCCAGGGCCCTGGAGATGTGTCCACTGCCATTGGATCCACAGGACTTTACACCTACCAACCTGTGGTATTCCTGCATTCTGTATCATTGCGTGTGGCTATGTGAATTTGAAGAAGGACTTTTAGACTAGTATCAGACTTAGGGACTGAAGTTGCACTGAGCTGGGATGTTTTCCTGACTTTATATCAGAATTTTATATAAAATTATTCCTTGATATAAAGCTTTTTCTACACATAGATGAGTGGACCTGAATTTGTTTCTCTAGTCAACCTGACCCCACACACAGAGTAAGTGGAGAGATTTCTAAAAAAATGTTATAAGCTTCATGCATATATTTTATGGCCTTTGCTTTTGTGTTCCACAGCCTTCTGTCCCAATATAAATAGAGTTTCATTAAATTTTTAAGGAAAGTGAACAACCATACAAGAATAAAAGTGATGAATGTACTATTGAGCATGAGTCTCACTGCTTGCTCACCTTGCAGACTGACTTGAAGAGCCGGGGATAAAATAAGCTCTAGTTCCTGTGTATTTTAAAGGCCCTGTTGGAGACCCAGGTCTCTAAATCTCACATAGACACAGAGACTGAGCTATAAACATGGGCATAGACATGCAAATACCCATAGCTGTAATCTTTTGTCTTTCATGAATCACATTCAAACAAAAGAAAATGTTGTGATGGGGGCATTCAGCTCATTGAGGGCATGACTATATTTACAGCCTCTTTTAACACTGTGATGACCATACAGCGGTCATTTCATATTCAAATCTCACATTCTTATGATGCATTTCCTGAGTATTTTATTCTTTATGCTTTTAGCCCTTATTTAAATAACCATTTATGGCTATTTAGCAATTCAAGGTTTCTAGAGACTTAGCTCTCTCACCCAACCTTCCTTCCTCTCACAAGGAATCAAGTTTTAATTGCAGCAAATCACTTGTTTCTATGTTTGCATTACACATAAAGTGATTTTATTGGTGAGTTGCGACCAGGAAAGGGGGGGGGAGATCTTCTATTATGACGCTGGCAGCCACAAAGGGCCATGATAATCTGATGAATTATTTCAGATATGACCTCTGTGAGTTTGAAGACAACTGGGGTAAGTCTTGGGTGAAGAATATGAGAATAAAACTCAGAAGTCAGATCCAAGAACATAAATATTGCTCTTAGATTCCATTTATACTGGGAGTAAATGTCTCTGGCGGGGTTTCTCAGCATTGTACTACCAACACTAAAACATATAAGCTTCATGTGAGGACCGTCCTGTCTATTATTTTGTATTTACCAACACCCATGTTCTTTACTCACTGATGCCAGAACTAAAAAAATCTTCCTCTACCAGTGTGGCAGCCAGTCTCTCCAGATATAGCCAACTGCCAATCATCACCCTCCTCACCACTAATATCAACTGACAGCACTCAAACTCTGAAGTAGGGAGAGGCGTAGACTCCAGAAGGAGAAATCATTCATCTTAGACTCTGTGGTAATTACATAATCTGGTGTCAATTTGTGGAGGGGTGGAGTCTAACCCGTCAATCAGGTCGCAGCCTGATGACACCATTTGGAGGCACTAAGGAAATAAATAGCTTGCTGGCAGCAGGACACGCATTCACTCCTCGACAAGACAGATGGAACTATGCAAGAGCTCTGGAGCTGAAGGAGCCATGTGGAGACCCTGCCAATACTGAGATGCTTCCACTGCCACTGGATTCATAAGACTTTCCACCCACTGGCCTGTGATCTTCCTGATTTTAGTGTTATTGCATGGCTGCTTGAGTCTAAAGAGAAATTTATGGACTAATATCAACATATGGGGTAATATTGGACTTACGGACTTGATCTGGACTAGGCTGGGATGTTTTCTTAATGTACAAAGCTCTTTGATATAAAATTCTCTCTTACGCACACATGGGTGTCCATGAATCTGTTTCTCTAGTCTGCTCAGACTAGCACAGCTTCCTTGGTCTCACTACTCTGTACCATGTTCATAGTTGGTAGCTGGGCAAACTTTCTTTATTCATGCACTACCATCAAGTTGATTCTGACTCATTGCTGCTGTTTTTCGTTTGTTTGTTTTTAAGGACACTATCCATTTTATTTCCTTTCTTCAGCTTCTAAACTTTATATTAGCTGTGGTGTAGGTCGTGAGGTAGTATCTACAGGTCTAAATTGGGGTGAGGGGTGGGGTCAGTCCTTCTGGGCTTCAGATGACTGGTTCCTGACCACCTTGCTGTGAATGGCCCAACTCATGCAATGATGTAGCTTGGGAATAATGTGCTACTTGGGAAGTATGTTTATGTCAAAGACACTTGCTTTGGAAATGTTTCTGATGGCTGCGGCCTCTACTGTGTTTCCTCCTTTCTTTCTTTTAATGAAAATATCATTTTATTGGGGACTCTTACTGCTCTTGTAACAATCCATATATCAATTGTATCAAGCATATTTTTACAGATGTCACCATCATTATTTTCTAAACATTTACTTTCTATTTGAGCCCTTGTTATCAGTTCTTTTTTAAAAATAAATAATTTTATTAGGGGCTCATACAACTCTTATCACAATCCATACATACATCAATTGTGTAAAGCACATTTGTACATTCGTTGCCCTCATCATTCTCAAAACATTTGCTCTCCACTTAAGCCCCTGCCATCATCAGCTCCTCTTTTTTCCCCTCTCTTCTCCCTCTAAACATTGTGACCCCTTGGAAATTTATAAAATATTATTTTTAAATCTTATACTCCCTTTCCCATGGTTTCTACTGTTCATCCATCTGGTGATGGTGGGAGGGGGTTGTCAAGCATTGCAATGGTTCTCCCTTTCTCCCCTCACTTTCCCACCTTCCCCCTACCCACTTTGTATCGCTACTCCAATTCCTGTTTCTGGATTCCATGTGTCATGAGCTGTTATCTCTTGTCAGCTGCAATGTATCCCAGGGAGTGAGCTGAGAGAGAGAGAGAGAGTCTCCTTCCTTCAAGGAAGAATACCGGCGTTCCCAGAATTCTCAGGAGAAGGCCATGCCCACATAGATTCCTCATTGGCTCTGATCTGATTGACAGGCTACACTCCACCCCTTCACTCTTAGTCCTCTCAAATTGACAGACAATTATATAACTACCTCAAGGTACAAGAGGAATCGTGTGTGTTTCATCAGTGCTATACGGTGCTCTGGTTGACTCAACCTTTCCTTGTGACCCTTCTATGAGGGAATGGCCCATTGTCTACAGATGGGTTTTGGGTCTCTGCTCTGATCCCCCCTCATTCTCAACAATATTCTTTGTTTGTTTTGGCTCTTCTGATGTTTGTTACCCGATTCTCGTTGACATCTCATGATCACACAGGCTTGTGTGCTTCTTTCATGTGGGCTTGTTGCTTCTCTGCTAGAGGGCCACTTGCTTAACTTCAAGCCTTTAAGATCCCAGACACTATATCTTTTGATAGCCGGGCACCTTCTTATTATGAACTTCTTAATGGCACTGTCTTTGGGTATGCAGCAGATGCCGTCCATGCAGCTAATAGGCTGTATATGGATGTGGCCTTTCTTGGCATGATCATTGATACGCCTTTTTTCTGTCATCCCAGAAACAATGACGTGCAAGAGAGCTTGGTACTGTTTTTAGGTACAATCTCAACGAGCAAGAGTGCTTGGTACTATTTTTAGGTACTGTCAAGTTGGGTCCAACTCATAGCCGCCCTACGTACAACAGAAGGAAATGCTGCCCCATCTTGTGCCGTCCTCACAATTGTTCTTATGTTTGAGCTCCTTGTTGCAGCCACTGTGTCAGTCCATCTTCTAAAGGGACGTCCTCTTTTTTGCTGCTCTATCCTTTACCAAGCATGATGTCCTTCCCCAGAAATGGATTTTTCCCAACAACATGTCCAAAGACTGGAAACAAAGTCTCACCATTCTTGCCTCTGAGGAGACTTGTAGGTCTACTTCTTCCAAGACAGATTTGTTTGTTCTATCAGCCATTCATAGTACAGTCAATGTTCTTCACCAGCACCGTAATTCTTTATAGGACAGGGTGGAACTGCCCCTGTGCGTGTTTCTGAGGCTGTCACTTTACAGGAGTGGAAAGCCTCATCTCTCTCCTGAGAATTAGCTGGTGATTTCACACTGCTGACTTGAAGTTAGCAGCCCAAAGGGTAACCACTATGCCACCAGGGCACCTTTCAACAACTTTCCTTCTGCCAGATTCTTGCTTTGCCCAACCATGCATGTGTTTTCCTCTTCCCTGATCCTATTCCTGTCATTGCACATGGGTAGCAGATTACGTCCACTTGCCTTGATTCTGCTGATGAGGGGTGGGGGGTGGGAGGCAAAGGCTGTCCTCTGTTGATGTCAAAGGCAGTCTCCATTCCCTGTAGACACCCTGAGTGGACCCTTTGCCAAATCATGACGTAGACAGGGTCTTAGATAATAGATGCGCTCAATAGCTGGTGTTTTGAGGCATGCAAAAGAAAAATACAAGAGAAGTCTCCTCTTCTTGTCCTTTCTCCTTCTCTGTTTCTTATTCCTTTCTTATACTTTTCCTTACAACAGCAGCTAGAATTTAAATAACCATAAAAGCAAACTGAAAAATGGAATAAGACAGAATTGCATTTTGAGAAGGGGAGTAAAAGCTTTTCTGAGATTCAAAATACTCTGAAAATTAAGATCTGCATATTTTCCCCACCCCAATCTTTCATCAGCACCACCCTGCCCTGATAGCCTTAGGTATGTTCTCAGAATGCCTCCCTCAGATCCCAAGCTATATAGCCTGAAATCTGTTTTGAAATCTTCTCTAGTATAGCCTTACTTTGATAACTTAATTGAGACAAGTCCATCTAAAATCTCCTTTCCCAACATGTTCTCTCTGCCATTGGGAAGTTCCTCAGGCTTCAGAGCATGAGTTCAGGGTCTATAAGGTAAATATTACCTGGTCATCTAAGGAATTTTTAAATTGATGCGATTATTCTGGAAATTAGAAAAAATGAAAGTACATTTTAGTGTTTAACAGACTGCGATGGGCGACTTCTTTGAACTTACCTTACTCAGCAAAAGGCAGCGGGCAGTTATGTGAAAAGAACTGCAGGGAAGTAATTCCCACCAAACAATGTGGTCAGAGCATGCAAATGCTGTGTACAGAACTAATATGAGAGAAACGGTCACATTTGCCATTCCACTGGGTATGAAGTGAACTGGCTCAGAAGCAGGAAGAAAAGAATCCCAGGACCTCCAAGAAAGAAGAAAAATAAGTGGATTGCATCTAAGACCTCTGAGTAAATTGGAAGGAGGAACAGAGGCTCCAGAGACCATGGGAAAGAATAACAGGTCTCCCATCTCATGGAGGGAGTAAAGCTGAGTGTCTTCAGGCAGGAGAACAACTTGCAGGGTAGCATTCCATTGGACATTTATCAGTGCTGAAAAGGTTTTGCAACACTTGCCCAACCAAGACAAAGGCCAAGGGGATACCTGGGAAAGGCCAAGGAGCAAGTATGGCTGGGAAGAGACCTTGCAGACAAAAGAACTGTATTCTTAACCTTTCTGATCCTGTTTTGTAACATGTTAACTTCTCTAATAAACCACCATTAATATGATTTGTGTGCTCAGTCATTTGTTTTCCTTTGTTGTAATTTGTGTTTTTCCCAAGCTACATTCAGGACTTTTTCCTTGTCTTTGGTTCAAAAGAATTTGATTATGATGTCTAATAATATCCTGTCAGAGGTTTCTTGAACTTTTTGACTTCACGTCTTCTAACTTTTCATGATATTAAAGAAGTTTTATTCCAACAACATTTTGACAATTTTCTCGATGCTTTTAAACTATTTATTGATTTATTTTTCTTTCTTTCTTCCTGTTCTGGATGTCTGACCACATTATAAGTTTTGTCTTGATTTCCCACGCAATTCTTCGGCTTCTTCATTTATTTTTCATTCTTTTTCTGATTATTCCTCTAGCAGATTAGTATCACGTGATTTGTTTCCAGTATCCCTCGTTCTGTCTCCCATTGATTCAGTCCATTCCTTTGTACTTTAAATGTATTATTTATCTGAAATCTTAGAATTATAATTCTAGCTTCTGATTTTGTGTTGTTTCAAATGTTTTGAGTATTCTCAGTGTGTCCTTACATTTTCCATGCTAAACTCTTCTAGAGTTTTGTCTGTATTTTTCCTCAATATTCTTTCAATATGTTGAATTTATCTAAATATCATTCCCTTGATGCATCTATAGATAGTTTCAAAGTCATCTCTTCCATGGGAATATTTCTTGCACTGCACTATGTTTTAGTCATTTGTCTGAGGTACTCTATCTTCTTTCTTCATATGAACTCAAGTTGTGAGTTGTCTCTGAGGCGCTGTGATGCTATTGTATTTGTACTTCATTGGTGAATCTGTATTTAATTGATGGTTGTATGTGGGTTTGGTTTGCTCAGGTTTTTGTTTTGTGTTAGGGGGTATCGTTGCTTTATTTCTCTTTGATATATCCAATTGAGTAGGGTGGACATGCTCACTTGGCTGATATGACCTCGGCACTCCACAGCTGTGTCCTGGTGAGTGTAATGCAGGATGGGAGTGTGTGTGCATCTCTCTGTTCACAGTTAATGTAAGACATTTGAGAAACGGTTGGCCACCATCTGTCATTGAACAGGTAGTGCAGGTTGTTTCTGGCTCTCTCCCAGTGAATGTGGGTGCAGAAGGTGTGGGTGTGGCAGTGCAGAGTTGTCACAGGTGCAGTATCCCACAGGGTGAAATTAAAAAAATAAACTGGCGGAGAAAAAGAAAAACAAACATCAACAAATAAAGAATAAGAGTGAAATCAAGAAATAAGAAAAAATAATAAAACAAGAAAGGAAAAACAGAAAAAGAAATAAAACAAAATGTTGAGGGGAGAGAAGAAAAGAAATAATAGGAAGAGTAGGAAACTAGAAATGGACGAAAACAGAGGGAAGGGAAGATAGGAAGCTGTTGGGAAGCAGGGCATTCCACGATGCTCTTGTCAGCTCAAGAGACAGCAGAGGTCAGGGACTGGCGGAGGTGCTCTGCCCACTGCGGGGACTAGCCATCACACCCAATGGTATGATAGCCTGTTCTAGATGAGCTTCTCTCTAGTCTTGATAATGGCTGGGGCCAGGGTGCCTGTTCTTGGAAGGAGTTCCTGGTGGGATAGAGGGCAACTGCTGGTGCTAGGGCACCACCATGGCAAAGAAGTTTTAAGAAAATTTGAAACTCCATTAGTGAGAAAATACAAGAAATTTTGAACTGGGGGATATTTTTTTTGCTATCAAGATAAGGCACATCCCTATTCATTCTTTGATGATAGCAGGACTTTTATACCAGAATTTCACTGGGAAATTTCATCTCATGTAGCTGACATTCCTGACCTTGCCCCTTAGGATTACTGTTTATTCCAAAATCTCAACAAAAAAAAAAAGTTAGAGATTCATAATTCAAGTCTCTAGAGTAAAGATAAGGAAGCTTTTTTCTGCCAAAGGTCATTTCGACATTTAGATCATCATATGGGTACCATACTGGTGAAACATTGTGCTAGCCTGGGTAGACTAAGCAACCAATTCATGGACACTCATACGTGCATAAGGAAGAGCTTCATATAAAGAGTAATTGTACATTAAGAAAACATCCCAGCCCAGTCCAAATCAAACCCATAAGTCTGATTTAACTCTTATGTCCGATACCAATCTATAAGTTCCTTTTCAGACTCATGAAACACATGCAATGACACCAAATGCAGAAAAATCCTAGGCCAGTGGGTGGAAGGTCTTGTGGATCCAGTGGCGGTGTAAGCATCTCAGCACTGGAAGGGGTCTCCACATAGCTTCTCCAGCTCTGAGGTTCTGGCTGCCATCGGCCTGTCTCCAGGTGACTTGTCAACAGGAATGTCTCATAGGGACTAAGTCTGTGTCCTGTCTCCAGTGAGTTAGTTAGTTATCTCCTTCTAATGAGGTCATCAAGCTATGACCTGACTGACAGACCAAATTCCACCCCTTCACTCTTCGTCCTCTCAAATTGACAGCAAATTATGCAACTACCACAGACGTCAAATTAACTCATCCTAATTGTGATGCCTGGAACTGCTTTTGCTTGGTGAGATTGACATGTTACCTAATATTGATGAGTTCACTGGCCTTATGTGGCCCATGAGGGACCTGCCCCACCTCTGTTCTACAGGATGCCAAAACTGCTCTTTTGTGTATTTTGTGTAAATTAAAGAGTGCAAAATTCTTCAGGAAAGAGTTAGACAGATGGGAATACCACCTTCCAAAGGGCAATTAGACCTAGACTGAGGATAAAGAAACTATACCTTCACAGTTTTGCTTTTTTTGTTGAATAAAGATAGCAAAGATTTTGTAGCACCATTTTTTACTTACTCTCATATTTCAAATCAAACGGACACCAGCAATTTAAAATATTAAATAGGAACCTTAAGGAACCGTGAGCTTATGCTAATGAGGATGGAACAATTCAGAAGAGGAGGTTGAGAATAGTTGCCTGTCTTGAAGAATGCAATAAATCCCACCGAATTTTCGATACAGACACTGTTGAATTGGTCTATGTTTTTCAAAATATTCTCAACAGCATAAATAAAATTGGGTTTTTTAAAAAGCAATTCACTGAATTGCAAAGGATAACTGCAAGTATTTTGTCTGTATTCATCCAGTCGTGGTCTTTGCTAGATCACACTTTTCCCCCTAAAATGTAGTTCACACTTTTCCTTAATTTGAAAATGATGATACCAATTACACATATGATCATTGAATTGTGTCTCAGAGCCAGGGTTCTCGGACTCGCATGGATATCATACTCACCGAGGGAGTTTTAAAAAGAGCACTCTGACACAAAACCTAACCATCACGTCAGGTAAGGTAAGGCACATCTATTTGTGTTCACAAAATGCCAATTTAAATAGCAAGAGTTTTGTTTGTTTTAAATTATTTTTTTTTCAATCTCCAGATGGGTTTTGTTTTGCTTTTAAACAAGATGACAACTTCTTGGATAACTTATCTCACGTTTCATGATTTTCTTGGAGAAAATGTATACGTTCAAGGATCTCATCCATTACTGTGTTGGTATACGTATGCTTAAAAACTGTAATTTGCAATATTCTTACACTCCCTACACATACCCTGCAAGCCCTGCACATATAGGCACCACTGTACCAAGTTTGGAGAAAAGACCTGCTTGTAGCTCGTAATCACACTAAATCACCTGCCACTCATAATGATGCCGAGGGATCGATGCCATGAAGTCCTTGGGTAGTGCTAACAGTTAAGATGCTCGGCTGCTAACCCAAAACTTGGAGATTTGAATCTCCCAGAGCATCCACCTTGGCAGAAAGAATGTGTGACTGAATTCCGAAACACCAGTCATTGAAAATTCTAGGGAACGTGGTTCTACTCTGAATTCCACTTGGGGTCATCTGAATGGTAACGGCAGGCACCGGTCAGCTAGCAAAGGATGAGAAAATGCTGCGATGATGCTCTTCTTTATCACAAGGCTCTGAGTTCAACTAACGCAACGTCAAAAGAGGAAAGACGTATCAGTGGATAATCAAGAAGGTAGGTAGAGGGAAGAACAAGGGAGCTGAGAGCCCAACAGGACTGAGCAAGAAAGAGCTGGACTTCAACAGTAATCGCTTTCCCAGCTTCTCTCCCTTGGCTTTCGGTTCACATTTTGCTATTCCTTGGAAACATAGTCCTTTTGGTTGTGGTGGTTTCTTTTCAGAGAACCCAGGCTCATAAAGGTCAATGACAAAAAGGAAAAGGAGAACTGGAATGTTTAGCTGGGGATCGAAAGCAATATAGTAGTTTGCATATTTTCCATTTTATTTAAAAATATTTCAAACTTACATAAAAGTTGGAAGACTAGTCCAAATAACTACCATATGCCTTTTATTCAGTTTCTCTGATTATTATTTTGCCACATTTGCTTTATTATTTTCTTCCTCATATACCTATATGGATCCCACGAGAGGCAAAGGTTAATCCTTTGCTCTGTGAAAGTTGGCAGTTGGGACTGACCTTATACTTGGCTGTGTACTCCTATGCAAGTTGCCATCTAGAAAACCTGGTAGGAAAGCTCTACTTTGTCACATGGGGTCACTACCGATGCAGTTGACTTCATGACACTTGACAACAACATATATATTATTTTAGAAACACGATACTCAATATTTATAGGTCCTACATTTGTGAATTCACCAACTTGCTAAAGTGCATTTGTAACCCCCAAACCAACATCTGATGTACTTTAGTGGTCACTTGCAGGCATGTGTAAAAAGATTTTTAAAATAGTCATGAAACATGCACATTTCCAGTTGGTGCCTTCTTGTTCAGTTCTTAGACTATAAACTGTGTCATTTTCATGATAGATGTTATCTTTTTCATGCTTTTTCTTGGCGATTTTGCTGTTTAAAATGTCACTGAAGTACAGTGATTAAGTGCTATCTCAGTGTGCTTAAAGACAAGAAGGCTATAACATGCCATGTATACAAAATACTTAGGTTAGATAAAACTTGTTCAGAAACAAGCTACAGTTGTTTTGGTCATTAACTTAATATCAATGAGTTGGTAATATATATTAAGTAAGACATATTTAAAGACATAGATAATAAGATTATGTATTAATCAGTTGATAAAAACGTATTAACTGGTAAACTGACTGGAAGCTTGTAGGAATCGAACCCTGTTCCAAAGAATTCACTAATTCTCTGTTCATGGTGACTTTGTGGAATGTACCTATCAGAAATAATGAGAAATTACTATGCTTTACAGAGGTGGTGCTCCATTGCCTCTAAAAGCACATTTTTCAAAAGCAAAGGGACCTTTCTACACCCATAGACCACCCACACAAATAAATAAATTAGCATGACTACATTACCACTCTAATCCAGGGAGTCATGGTTATCCTCTTATCTGGGAACAGAATGGTCAGTGGTTTAAACACCCCCAGCAGCTCCAAAGTTTAAAGATCTGATGATTCACTGTTGCAAAAGTGTCAGGCAAGAAAGCCATAAACCCTATGGGCCATTTCTACTCTGTTCCATGTGGTCAGTAGGCATCAGAAGAGATTTATGCTGTTGGTACTGCTGTTAGGGACCATCAAGCCAGTTCCAACTTATAGTGAATAACCAGCAGTACAATGGAATGCAACACCACTTAGTCCTGCACATCCTCAAATTGTTGTGATGTCTGAGTCCATGGTTGCAGTCACTGTGTCAATCCATCTCATTGAGGATCTTCCTCTTTTTCATTGCACTTCTGCTTTAGCAAACATGATGTCCCTTTCCAAAGACTGGTCTTTCCTGAAAACATCTCCAAAAATGTGTGAGACAAAGTATCATCATCCTTGTCTCCAAGGAATATTCTGGTTTCACTTCCTCCAAGAAAAATGTCCTTGTTCTTTTATGTGTTCGTGGTATTTTCAATAGTCTTCACCAGCACCGTAATCCAAATGCACTGATTTCTTCAGTCTTCCTTATTCATTGTCCAACTTTGACATGCCGATGAGGTGATTGAAAATACCATGGCTGAGTCAGGCACACCTTAGTCCTCAAAGTAACATCCATGCTTTTCAACACTTTAAAGAGGTCTTGTACAGCAGATTTACCCAAAGCAATACATCCTTTGATTTCTTGATACTATAAATACGCTATCTTGAACACATAGCATCTAAGGTTTTAGAAATAAGAAACAAGATAAATAAAGGAACTCACAGGCTCTTAACTGCCTCACCCTGAAAGTGCTTATACTCATGTTCAAGAGCCAAGAAAAACCTTGAAAGAGAAGGCTAGAAAATGTAGAGGAGGACATGAATATTAAGAGAGTAGCAGTAACCTACACTGTATTTGTCCTTGAGGTAGTTAGTTTATTGTGCCAACCTGGCCGATAAACATGTGGGGCTAATTGAAGGACAGAGGGATAAATGGCTCAGTTAGCCTCACCTGTCTAGTTCTCGGGTCTCTTGCTTTGTGATCGTCAGACCAGAGTGAAGCTGTCTTAGCCAGTTCCCTGCTTCAGCTGGAAAAGCTCACTTCCTGCAAGATATCCCTGAGGAGAAGCCACATGGACCTACCCCGATGCAGCCCTGGGTGTTGGAGCAGCTGTGTGGAGACCCCTGCCAGCACTGAGATGCTTACACACTCACTGACTTGACTTTTCTCCTTCAGTTGGCATCATTTAATGTGTTTTGTGAGATGGAGGAGGACTTTGTTGGTTGGTGTGGGACATATCAGTTACTGTTGGACTTGTGGGCTTGGGCAGCACTGGGTTGGGATGTTTTCTTGATGAGCACTTGCCCTTTGTATAAAAGTCTCTCTTATAAACGAGTTTATGTGGTTTTGTTTCTCTAATGTACCCAGACTAGCACAGTCCCTAACTTCAAATACGTTAAAGTGAGAAGGTTAAATATGTCTGGAAATTGTGAAGATAGTGCAGGACTGGGTAGATTTTGTTCTATTGCATCTAAAGGCAATGAGTTGGAAGCAACTGGCCACACCTAATAATAGCAATAAATATATCTTGAAGTGGAGGAAATTGTTATTAATAAGACTTTTAATTCACTACTTCAATTAGGCTTGACCTCAAATTCACCTGTAGCCCTTGAACTTAAGACGGAAACTCCCTAGTGTGAGAAGAAACAGATGGCTGCTATCCCAAGGATATAGATCTAGAGGTCATTGGTTAAGTTCTTGTGCCTTTAAAAAAAAACAAACATCTTTTGCCTTGAGGGTGCCCAATGAATGGTGACCTCAGACTACAAAGTTTTCCCCTATGACCAATCCCCATTGTTTGTATAAAGTGTCCAGTCACACCATTCATGTATTTCAGTTTGCAGCTGCCCTATACATGTATAATTTATTTTTCTAAACAGTGTTTTAAATTCTGTTGATTTAAATTGGTGAAATTAATGACACTATTATTAGGTTTATCTAATGTTCCAAGAAAATGATTTATAATGTACTCTGTCATAATTTACAATGTCTAAATAAAGTATATATATATATATATGTATATGTGTGTGTGTGTGTGTTTGTGTGTGTGATTGGATTGGGGGCACACTTAATTCTAGCCTCAATCTAAGACCATTTAATTTTTATGACATGTCCTTTCTTGATGTTTGCTCTCATGAAGAGATCACTGAAGATCTGAGTACTATAGAAAAGTGTGGTGAAGAAACTAGATGGTGCCCAGATATAAGAAAGCATAACATCTGGGGTTTTAAAGGCCCAACTTCAAACAAGTCACCATCTATGTGAGGCATCAACTAAGTCCATATGGGAGAAGCACACCAGCCTGTGTGATGCCAAGGATTGAATTAATAGCATCCATATACTGAAGGAGGGAATGGTATCAGGGCTTAAATTGTGCCCATCGTGTATGCAGAAGGCGATGGAAGACAATGGAGACACAAAACAATTTGTGTAGTCCCCACATGGATTAAGCCTCACCTAAAGAGAATTTATGAATATTGGGTTCTGTAGAAATTTAGAAGAATTGTGTGCTATTTTAAAACTTGAAAACCATTTTCCTTTGGATATATTTTATATTGTTTTACTTTCCCCCACCAGCATTTGACTCAAAAGTTGACACTTTCATGCTCAGCACATCCATAGAGCTGGATTTGTTCTCTGCAAACTTGTGCTTGTAGTGAGTTGAGCCTAGTGAAATATCTACCTGTCCACGAACAAAGATGTCCTCTTCAGATATTCAGTGCGAACAAGGATTGTAGCTAAGGTCACAAGCATTTTTGTTATGCATGCTGTCTCATAATTACCACCATTCCCAGAGCTCACCCAAAAAATAGATATAGAATGGGCCTAATGACCAGGGAATTTTACTCGACTTAAGAAGATATTTAAGCTAGACATTGTTATAAGACTATTGTCAAAAAACTGACAAGTGTAAATCAAACCTGATTTGTTTTGGAGAGACACGGGACTTTCAATGGCAGACTACTTCCTTGGTATGTGACCTCTTCGTGCACGGCCCTCCCAGGGCCTGAGTCAATACCTGTATAATTCCCAGAGAGCTCCGTGTGGACACTGAGAACAGATAACACCTTTTATAGACAGTGAATCAGTACCAGTTGTAGCTCAGGGCATGCCTGGGCTGTAGGAACAGTAGGAAATTAGGGATGAACCAGGCTGAGAACAATAAAGAAAAGCCATGTGTTCTGATATCGGTGATTAACAGCAATAATGCATGCTTTATTTACACTGGTGACATGCCAGCTTGTGGGCAGTCTACAGGTGGAAGGACCTGTGCAGTGAGAATACACATAGAGGTGGGTATACAAGGTGACCAAGGAGGCAGCTGTGGTGAGAAATCAGGGCAGCATGTACCCCTTCTTTTGAGGAGGAAAGAGAATAACTTCCGTGGGTTAATAGAGTCCTGGTCTCCAACATTAAGAACAGAAGTCCTTGCCTGAAGACTCAAAAAGCAGAGGGAAATTCAGTTAACACCAATGGCCCCAGCAAAGCTCCAAAAGAATAAACAAGGACATCTGACAACATTCACATTATTCTTCACAAAGTGCTGCCAGGCCCATGAGATCCTGAGCTCCCCTAATAGCTCTGCATGTGAGAGGGGTGAGTGCCCTCATCCCCTACCACAGATTGAGAAACAAAGAAATGTAAGCATCAGCCGCTGACCAGGCATCAGGTCTTGATATTTCAGAGCCTTTGCATCAGGCTGGCTGGAGGCTCAGGCTTTCCAGTTGCTCTGGGGTCCAGATTGGTGAGCAGATGAAGGAGTGGGAATGGGCCTGAGGAGGGCAGAGAGCTGAAGAGGTCTGGAACCTGCTCACATTCCCTCCGCTCTAGAATGGACTTGTCCAGGGAAAGGAGAGTCCAGTCTTATTCACTAGAAGTCATAAACCCTAGATTTTGAAAACATCTCATTTTTAAATATGTGTGTTGAGCCATCAGTGGATTTTTTTAACTTTAAAAACTTTTTCTTTTTACATTTTATTAGGGGCTCATACAACTCTTATCACAATCCATACATATACATACAATTGTATAAAGCACATCCGCACATTCCCTGCCCCAATCATTCTCAAAGCATTTGCTCTCCACTTAAGCCCTTTGCATCAGGTCCTCTTTTTATCCCTCTCCCTCCCTGCTCCCCCCTCCCTCATGAGCCCTTGATAATTTATAGATTGTTATTTTGTCATATCTTGCCCTATCCGGAGTTTCCCTTCTCCACCTTCTCTGCTGTCCGTCTCCCAGGGAGGAGGTCACATGTGGATAAAAAAAACAAACACCTTTTTAAACTTTTTTGCTTAACTTTAAACTGAATTTAGACTGTCGAGTTGTGGACCCTGCCTGAAGAATATTGGAATCTTATCTCAGAATGGAGGCCAACTGAGAAGGGAGAAGACAAAAAATGAGTTAGCAACCATAAGGAAACATGTAAAACTACAAAGACCTCTCCTTCGGAAAGAGAATAATCTGAACTAAGATTTAAACACTGGACAGGATGCACATGGAAGTTAGCGTCCCTTCCCTGGTCCCTGTAGAAGAGGAAGTCAAGTGGATCCCGGCATTGCACAACCCAGCAAAGGCCAACCAAGTAGAGAAGTCTCCTCCTCATCTCAACTCCTAGAAACAGGGGCTGAAAGTGTTTAGAAAAGCTTTCTGGGTGCGACTATGTAAATAGTCTTACGAATTATGGACATTTCAAGATGTCAATAGAAAAAGAAAAATGAAGCTGGAAAGGCAGTGTAACAACCCCATCTTCACAAGCATTGATTGTCGATTTGGTACAAATCAAAAACTGTTCAGCCGGACTGATGCAAAGGCTCTGAAATATCAAAGGACATTACATGAATGAAGTCATTAGGCACCACAATTTTTTTAAAACTCATTTTATTGGGGATTCTTACAGCTCTTATCACAATCCATATCTACATCTATTGTGTCAAGAACATTTGCCATCATCATTTGAAAAGCATTTTCTTTCTACTTGAGCCCTTGGTATTAGCTCATCCCGCAACCCCCTGCCCCCTCCCACAACCCTCTCTTCTTTATGAACCCTTGATAATTTATAATTTATCTATTTTTTTTCATGCCTTACAATGACTGATGTCTCCCTTCACCCACTTTTCTGTTGTCTGTCACCCAGGGAAGGGGTTATATGTGGATCATTGTGATTGGCTCCCCCTTTTCCTTGCTCTCCTGGTATTGCTACTCTCGTTATTGGTCCTGAGAGGTTCATCTGCCCTGGAGTCCCTGTGTTTTCAGCTCCTATCTGTACCAGTGTATATCCTCTTGTCTAGCTGGATTTGTAAGGTAGAATTGGGATCATGATAGTGGGAGAGGCGGGGAGAAGCATTTAGGAACTAGAGGAAAGTTACATGTTCCATTGGTGCTCTACTGTACCCTGACTGGCTCGTCTATTCCTTGTGACCCTTCTATGAGGGAATGTCCAATTGACTACAGATGGGCTTTCAGTCTCCACTCTGCCCTTCCCCTCATTCACATGGATATAACTTTTTGTTCTGCGTCTTTGTGCCTGATACCTGAGTCCCAGAGATTGGTGTGCTTCTTCCAAGTGGGCTTTGTTGCTTCTGAGCTAGACGGCCACTTGTTTATCTTCAAGCCTGTAAGGCCCCAGACACTATATTTTTTGATATGTGGGTACCATCAGCTGTCTTCACCACATTTTCTTATGCACCCATATTGTCTTCAGTGATCATGTTTGGAAGATGAGCATCACAAAATGCTGGGTTATTAGAACAACGTGTCCTTGTGTTGAGGGAGGACTTGAGTAGAGGCCAATGTGCATCTGCTACCTTGACACTTAACATATAAATATATGTACATAGATCCACTTCCCTATCATTATATATTAATATGTGTACACATGATATTATGTACATAGATCCACATATATATGTACATAGATCCATAATATATGTTCATAGATCCACTTCCATATATATATATATATATATATATATATATATATATATATATATATATAGCTCTTGTCCCTTCCATTCATCTCCACCAACTGCCAGTGTGCCCTCTGAACATTCTGGGACACAAGGCTGGTGAGAGCATGAAGCAAACACATTTTTGTCTCTTTACTTCTTCAAGTATCCTCTGCAGGAACAGAGGGGCGTGCACAAAGCCGCCCTATTTCGGAAGGAGTCAGCACTGCGCTCAGAGAAGCAGCCTGCTTGCTGTCAAAGCAGAGTGAAGCGAACTCCAGAGCTGTGAAAGAATCACCTCTGTTGTTGCTTTATCTAAGCTGGTTTGCAGAATGTCCTGGGAAATCTATGTAAGTTCACCCTAGTTATGTTACTTTAAAATGTATCACTTGGTAAGCAGCACAATGAAAAACTTTATAACAATGAATTCAAAGAACCAATTCCTTCCCATCTTGTAAAGAAAAATGATTCTTGAGTCTTCTGAAAATTCTTGAGCCTGTGCAACCAGGAACCAACCAATTAGTCCCTCAGAGGGTCTGACTGCTTGGTGAACATCCAATGCAAATGATGCGAGAGCTCCATGTGGCAGCAGCTCTGCTGTTTTGAGGTCTGGTGTAGAAGAATCCTTGATGTTGTTAAGTTCAATGAAGACTCCAGAAAGCAGTTAAAATGTCAGAGATTACTCATCATATTCATAATTGAAGTGAGTAGTTTTCCTATCATTTTTAATTTTTAATTGTGAATTGGGTGGTTTGTAGAAAAAATTTATTTCAATATATAACTTATACACATTTTGTTTCAAATTAATATCACTTATTCCATTTCTTCCCCGTGTTCCCTGTTTCCATTCCTCTTCTTTTCTTACTTTTTCGAACTTTGTTTTTGAGTGCCTGCTGCCCTTTTATTCTCAAATGACTGATCATTCTCAGGAGTGGTTTGGTTCCCCTTATATGTCTTGAGCTCTTGACTGCTGCTTCCATGAGCTTTGCTTGTGGAAACAAGAACGATAAACATCCTTGACAATGCCCATCTTCTCTCCATTTTTCATGATGCTGCCTATTGGTCCCGTTATGAGTGTATGGGTCTTCTTTACAGCGAGTCATAATTCATTCCGACAGCTGAAATCTTTAATGCCCATCAGCAAGTTCTTCAAGTCTTCCTCACTTGAAACTGGCAAGGCTGTGGCATCTGTAGATCACAGGTTGGTAAAAAGCATTGCTCCAATTCAGATGCCATAAGCCAGGTTCTCTGATTATGTGCTCAGCATCCAGATTGAATAAATATGGTGAGGGGGCATAACCCTGGCACATACTTTTCCTGATTTTAAACCATGGTGGATCCCTTTGTTCTCTTCACACAACTGCCTCCGGATCTGTGCACAAGTTCCCCGTGAGCACGAACAAGTATTCTGGAATCCCCTTTCTTCTCAGGTTTTCTTGTCATAGTCTGTTAGGATCCACACAGTCAGATTCCTTGGAACAGTCAATAAAACACAAGTGAACATCCTTCTGACACTCTGTGCTCTCCGCCAAGATCAATTTGACAAGAGCAGTGATGTCTCTTGTCCCACATCCTCTTCTGACATCCACTTTGAATTTTTCTTTTTAACCTGTCTTTTTAATGATCTTTTGATTTCTTCATTAATGATGTTCTTGATGTCCTCCCACAGTTCATCAGCTCTTCTGTCATGAGTGTTCAATGTGTCAAATCTGTTCTTAAGCTGCTCTTGACATTCAGGTGGGATAGATTCAATATCATATTTTGGCTCTCATGGACTTGTTTTAATTTTCTTAAACATACATGAGCAATTGATGGTGTCCCACAGTCAGCTCTGGCCTGGTTTCAGCTGCTATTATTGAGCTTCTCCTGAGTCTCTTCCCACAGATATTGTCGATTGATTTCTGTGTATTCCAGCTGCAGAAGTCCAGGGATATAGCTGCCACTTGTGTTGTTTAACAAAAGGTATTTGTTATGAATAAGTCGTTAGCCTTGCAAAATTTTATCATTCAATCTCCAGCTTTGCTTCTGTCACCAAGATCCATATTTTCCCAATACTATCCCTCCTCTTTGTTTCAAACATTTTCATTTCCATCACCAATAATGATCAATGCATTTTGGTTGCATGTTTGATCAATATCCAACTGAAGATGTTGGTAGACATCTTCAATATCTTCATCACTAGCTTTTCTGGTTGGTGCATAATTTTGCATAATACTATTGATTGGATTTCCTTGAAGGCAGATAGATATATCCTATCACACATAGCATCGTACTTCAAGATTGATTTTGAAATGTCCTTTTGACAATGACAGAAACACCATTCCTCTTGAATCTGTGATTCCTGGCATCTGGCTAATACGAGCACATTCCAGTTCACTGATCGTCATGCCCCCCATTTCCTTTCTGATGACTTCCCCTTTTCCTAGACTCATACTCCCCACGTTCCAAGTACTGAGCATGAACGGAGTTTTGCAGCTGTTTCTTCTTAACTGGCTTGCCCCACCTGAAAGGAAGACCCTGAAGCCCCACTTTCACAGGCTTTCCTCCATCCATGTCACCATGTTTGACTTCACTCTGGGAAGTAGCTTTTCCTAAGTTCCATTTCAAATGCCCTCAGATCTGAAAGGCCCATCCCCTGGCACCATCTCTAACAACATTCTCCTTCCATTCATTAGGCCTTCAGTGTCTGTCAATGTTCCTCAGGAATGCATAAGGTTTTTCGGTGACTACTCCATGCAAAGTAGGAAGCCAATTCCTTCTTCATTGTCTGTTCTTTGTATGGAAACTCCCCTGAAACCTATTTACTTTTTAAGACTACTGGCATTTGAAATACCACTGACATAACTGCCAGCAACACACAAGCCACCGCAGTACAACAAACTGACAGGCATGTGGCAGTCAAGGGATCACAAGACAAATTGCATTGGGTACGCCAGCTGCACAAGACCTCTTTAGAGTATTGAAAATAAGGGATGCTACTTTGAGGACTAAGGTGCACCTGACTCAAGTAACAGTATCTCCCATGGCCTCATGTGCATGTGAAAGGTGGACATTGAATAAGGAAGACTGAAGAAGAATCCATGCATTTGAATTGCAGTCCTAGGAAAGAGTTTCCAAAGTATCATGGACTACTAACAGGACAAACTGATCTGTCTCTGAGGAAATATTGCCAGGGTTCTTCTTAGAGGCAAGGTATCATGATGTCATCTTACAGAGTTTGAATCTGTTTTCGGGAGTGATGAGTCCCTGGAGAAGGACATTCAGCGTGATAAAGTGGAGGGCAGCAGAAAAGAGAAAGAGCTTCAGCGATGGAGTGACACGGTGGCTGCAACAATCGGCTCAGGCTTAGGAGCAATTGTGAGGGTGGCTCAGGCCTGGGCAGTGTTTTTCCCTGTTTCACATCGGAACGCTATAGGTTGGACAACAATTAGATGGCATCTAATGACAATGGAGACGTGTCTCTCATTTCATGAAAATAGAGCCAGCCCTGAAAGTCGGGAAGGAGTCATAGCCTAGGGGCTCCACTAATCTTTATCGAACCAGTAAGCGTGGTTGCTGAGTTTGTTGCACCATTTTCTTCCACTGCGTCTCGAACCCGCTAAGGAGACTCCTTCCAGATCATTTAGTAGGGCTGTCAGGCACCACCACATGATTAGCAGCCAGTGTTTATGTGGTCCATTGATCCTTGGTCTATTTTTTCCTGTGTGTCTTCCATTTTCTTAATGCCTTTCTGCTCCATACAGGGTGCGACCAGGAGTGGCACTTCAGGTGGGCATTCACAGACTTTTGAGAGCCAAGTTGCTTTCACCAAAGCAGCATGGCTTGGTGGACCCTGATATTGCAAGTGACCTTAGTGGTCCCCAAAACCATGGTTCTGAGCCTCAAGACTAAAGGCCTCCTTTCTTCAAGGTGTTTGGTTATGATTACGAAGTTTTCATAAGATTGCCCCTATATGCGCCACCATATACATAGATATATGTGCAGCATAGGTAAATACATACATAGAATAATCTCTGTAAACCCTTCCACATTTATTTTTTGCTGACCTCCCTCTTTTTGTATATCATTTTCCCATTCACCCAAATCAATAGATATGCACCTTCAGGTTAGTAATGTGCCTTATTTTCCACCCCCACTCCTCATAAGCATCAAGGAATATTTCACTGTGAAAGTCTTTTCTTAACTTTGTGTAATAGTGGTTCCACATAATATTTGTCCTTTTGTGATTAACTTATTTCAGTCAGCATAGCACCCTTCAGATTCATCCCTGTTTTAAGGTCTTCCACTGTTATCTGATGTTGGGTCCTATCCTAGGGTGTGCTCTTCCCACAGTTTGCTTATCCGCTCAGCCATTGATGGGCATGCAGGTTGATTCCATTTTTCCCTGCCGCGAACAGGGCAGTGATGAGCGTGGTAACGCATATCCAGTCATACCTCGGTTGTTGAACTCAATTCATTCCAAAGTTGGGTTTTAACACTGACAAGTTCAAGAACTGAACCTGCTTTATTCCCATAAAAAAATGAGAAACCAAACGGTTATTTTTGAGGTCCAACAATCACACGTATAAATTCATTTTTTCTAGATTTTAATACAAAGTTAAAGTCCTCTCAAAACTCACTACCATCAGTCAGTGCTGACTCATAGTGACGCCCTGGTGTGGTGGATATGCATTGGGTTGTAATTCATATGGTCAACAGTTCAAAACCACCAGTTGCTCCATGGGAGAAAGACTGTACTTTCTACTCCTATAAATAATAACAGTATCGGAGTCAATGAATCAGCATTGACTCGATGGCAGTGAGGTAACAACCCTAGGTTGTGGAAATACTCCCTAAAAAATCTAAACACAAATGTAGTATATTAAATATCAAATTATAATACAGAAAATAATTTTAATTACCATATTTTATGAAAGTCAAGGGGGCACAATGATGAATGCTTCCACAAACTAACACAGGCCCTATATGTTGTCTGAGCTACAGCAATGCTTACACCTGTGTCCACAGGTAAATGAAAGGGTGGCTCATTCTCGACCCATACAGGGTTTTTCAAGCAGAATTTTCAGTTTGACTATCAAGCAAAGTTACAAATATAGAGCAGACATTTTTCCCCAACTTTGCTGTTCAACAACTGTGGTATCTCTTCATGCCATGCCTCGTATTTTTCTTCCGATATATATATACCACGTAGTGAGATTGCTGGAATCATGTGACATTTCTATTTCCTACTATCACAGGCAGTGTGATTCTATTTCTCACAGGACTTATACCAGTTTATAATTCTATCAGCATTGAATGAAGACCCCAGTCCTCTTTGCCAGCTGTGGGAAACGACAATGGAGGAGACATAGCTGACCTCCTCTGGCTTTTTAGCCACGAGGCAGGAGCCAGATATGCGTTACCCTCTGTCCTGCTTTCCTCTACTCTCACTGACGTCAACCATGCCTTTCACAGCACTGCTTCTGTACTGGATTTAATCATCCCGCACAAGGGCCACACAAAATTCACAGACAATCTTACAATCAAGCGAGTTTATTAGGGAAGTCAATAGGTCACCACATCTCACAATCAGCAACCAGTAAGGGTACAATCATGGGTTCACAGCAGCCAGCAATCGAGTTTCTCTCTGGTCCACAGCCACGTGGTTCCTTGGCCTTTGGCTCCGTGGGCCAGGAGGCCAGCCTGCCAGTCAACCACTCTCTCACAGTTCTATAGTCTTGGGCCAGATGAGAAGGTACCCCAAAGTTTCTGTGCCACAACCTCAGTGCATCTGGTCTTGGTGGCCTTTGCCTCTTGAGACAGAGATTTAGATGTACTCTTCCAAATGGTCTTGTACATTCTATTTTTATTATTATAAATAAATCATTTTATTGGGGCCTCTTATAGTTCTTAAAACAATCCATACATCCATTGTGCCAAATACATTTGTACATATGCTGTCTTCATCATTCTCAAAAAATTTTCTTTCTGTTTGAGCCGTTGGTATCCCATCCCTCTGCCACCCTCCCACCCTCATGATGAATTATTATTATTTTCATATTTACACCACCCACTGTTGTTCATTCCTCTGGGGAGGGGGTGGGAATCATGCGTCATTGTAGTTAGTTCCCCATTTCTCCCCCTTCTGTCCCCAGCTACCCCGACCCTCATGGTATCGCCGCCACCCCTGCTGTTCCTGAGGGGCTTATCTGTCCTGGAGCTCTTTTCTGTCTCAGGGTACGTGCTCCCATCTAGGCCGATTTGTAAGGTAGAACTGGGGACATGGTAGTGGGGAGAAGGGAGCATTAAAGATCTCTAGTTCTTACACTTTCTTTCTCTGTTGCTCTTCCAGGATGGCTCATCTGTACAGCCAGGGACCTGGTAGGAAACTGATCAATTCCCTCTAGGACTGTTACACAGGCCCTCTTTGCCTGGTGCTCCAACCATCTGGTGGGAGTTACAGAGGCTTAGGTGGAAGAGCCATAGTAAGAAATTCTGCTCCACCTTGCCAGCGCTTGCTGTTTTCTGTTTCTTTAAACTTTGCTAATGCTGGAGTGAGATAATATCTCAGTATTGTTTTGAGATGTATCTTTTTTGGTGATTTTTAGGAAGCTATTCATCTTATTGTTTTTATTAGTTGGGATTTAATACCTTCCATATTTTAATCATGACAAGTGATTTTTATCTTTCTCAAGGCATTTTTTCATGTAATTTTTGGCCGACGGAACGTCTTCTTTGGTGACCTATTTGTTCACGGTTGGTACTCTTTTAAATAGGATTATTTGCCTTTTTGTTAAGGTTTTGTAGTTTCTCAAATTTTAGAATTTAGCCAAATGTTTCCTTATATGCTGCTGCCAATGTTTTTCCACTGTGTTCTTTTGTTCTCTTTTGGTGAGATCTTTTTCCAAGAAAAGCCCTAAAACAAACCATGCAGTTTAATAGTTCAATCCTATTATTAAGAGGCAGTCATCACCACAATCAATTTCAGAACATTTTCTCCTCGTGTTCCCTGTTGTTAGCTCTCCATTTCTCCTCAGCCTCCCTGCCATGCTCCTAGATAATTATGAGCCCATATACTATCTCTATGGATTTAGCCACCTTGGGTTTCATACGCAGAAAATCATACAAAAGACAAGCAGGAAACAAAAACTCGACAACTATGACAAAACAAAACTTTAAAAAGTTAAACAGAAAAGAAAGCAGAAAATATCAAAAACTGAAGCACTTTTAAAATAAATCAGAAGGTAGATCAAATGACCAGGGGCTCATTTTAATAGTCTAAGTTTGAGGAAGTCCCAGTCATCCAGTTTGTCTTCTGCTTATGTGATGTGGGTTATTTGATAGTATGTGTATGCCATGTGTCAGGCCTCCTCAGTTTGTTTCCTATTCCCCCCCTTGGTGTTTATCATTTTTGGTTTTGAGTCTAAGTATTTGATCCATCTTGAGTTTGATTTTGAAGATAGTGTAAGATATGTGTCCTATTTCAATTTCTCTATAAGTTCTTGAACTATCCAAAGTTACGAGTTTTATTGACGATCGGCCAAGAATGGGAGCCAGCGATCTAACAATTTGCATCCAGTAAGAGCCCCCAGCTTCCATACTGGAAAACTCACCCCATCAGACACTGGTGGACAGCAACAGTTAGCCACAGTGCACTCCTCTCCCTGGGGCCTGTAGCACACCCAACACAACCAAGTCATTAGCTTCATTAGTGATAGCAATAAGAGACACTTATTATGAGCTTCTGGAAAATGTAGTGCTGATGAAGCAATTATCTTTGTATGACATTCTACACTCACCACGCTGAGTGAGTGACTCTGAGGAGTGTATTTGTATGGTGTGTCATATGTGCGCATGTGTAGGTACATTGCAAATGTGAATGCATGTGTTGCATGTGGGCGTGGTGGGGCTGCGGTGTGTGTGATGTGGTGTGGTGACATGAATGGTATGTGTAACGTGGTGAGGTGAGTTCTATACATAGCATATGTGTGGTATGATGAGGTGTATGTGGCATGTATTTGTGTGGTGTAACATGAAGTGTGTGTGATATATGTATTTGGCATAATACATGTGTGTGTGGTATATGTAGTATGGTGATATATATACATAGCGTATGTGTGGCATGGTGAATTATGTTGCATATGTGTGATATAACATGTGACATGTGGGTGGTGTTTGTGTACATTGTATAGTATGTGTGTGCATATAGTATTTGTGGTATAATAAGTGGCATGTATACCAGTTGTCTTTCAGTTTGTTGAATCAAGGATTGTAGCACTCAGTATGGATTACAATTCAACATAAGGAAAACTGAAATCCTTACAACTACACCAACAGGCACCATCATGATAAATGGAGAAAACATTGAAGTTGTCAAGGATTTTGCCTTGTTTGCATCCACAATCAATACTCATGGAGCCAGTAATTTTGAGATCAAACATGCACTGCATTAGGAAAATCTGCTGCACAAGACCTCTTTAGAGAATTGAACAGCAAGGATATTTCTTGAGGACTAGGGTGAGCCTGACCTGAGCCATGGTATTCTCCATTGCCTTAAATGCGTGTAAAAGTTGGATATTGAATAAGGAAGACCGTAGAAGAATAGATACATTTGAATTGTGGTGCAAAAGAAGGATATTAAAAGTACCATGGATACTAAAAGGACAAACTGATCTGTACTAGAAGAAGTAAGGCCAGAGTGCTCCCCAGAGGTAAGAATGGCAAGATCTCTTCTTACATCCTTTGGTCATATTGGCCGGAAAACCATCATTTTTGGCAAAGTGGATGAGTGGTGAAAACGGGGAAGGCTCTCAACGGGATGGGTTGACACAGTGGATGCATCAATGGACTTAGACATTGGGACAATTGCAGGGATGGGGCAGGACCAGGTAGTGCTTCGTTCTGTTGTGTATAGGATCACTATGAGTTGAAGCCAACTCAACAGCACTTAAAAGCACTAGGTGCATGTGTCGGAGATATGTTCTGTGAACGGGGTATGTTGGTGTAGTTTAATGAGGTATGTGGGAGTGGTTACATGGTTTTTGAAATGTCTTTGTATGTGGAATAGTATATGAATGGTATGTGTGGTTTATGTGGCATGGTGTGGCACATAAAGTGTGTGATGTGACACATAAAATACTTATGTATAGTGTGTATGCAACATATGTGGAGTGGTTTATCAGTTGTCAGCACGGCATTGGGAGGATTTCAGATCATTCTTCTTTGGATAAGGTTTAATTGTGAAACTGTGAAAGCTGAAAGAGCAGTGAGGGAAAACAAGGATAACCAAGACCAGCTACAAAGATTAATTCATAGAGGACAATTTGTTCCAAAAATAACAATCTTAAAAACTAACTCACTTAGGCTCTCAATGAAGTCATCAGGAGTACAAGAGTGGCTTCTGCTGGAGAGGAAAATTTTGCCTAAATTATTTTTCCTTTTTCTCTTTTTTCCTTTTTTTTAGTTTTGATAATTTATATACACACAATTTTTGGAAAGTACCAATACCAAGCACGGAAAAGAAAACACTTTCTAAATCTAAAGGTACCAACCATTATGGGAGATATTTTCTCCCTCTTTCCACTAAAAGATGCCCGGTGGGAGGGAGTAGACATGGCATCTGTTATCCTAGTGTTTCCAGGTGATGGTGAAGAAATTTCAAGTCCTAGCAACTCAATGCACAGCAAGACAAAAAGAAAAGAAAAACAATAACAAAAACTGCCTCTCCTGGTGCCATCCTCACAATCTTTGTTATGTTTGAAACCAATGTTGAAGCCATCACATCAATTCATCTAGTTATGGGGCCTCCTCTTCTTCCCTGACCAGCAATTGACAGAATACCAAATGAAATATCTCAGTACACAAATTCAATACCTAAACTGCTCACTCATCTATGCCAAGAAATTTGGAAGATGGTTACCTGACCAACAGACTGGAAAAGATTCACATCTATGGCCATTCCAGAGAAAGGTGGTCCAAGAGAATTCAGTAATAATTGAACAATATCATTCATATCACCACCAGTAAAATTTTATTGAATATAAATTTAAAATGCTTGTAGTAGTATATGAGCAGGGAACTGCTAGAAATTCAAGCCACATTCAGAAGAGAATGTGGAAGGAGAGAGGTCATTTCTGAGGTCAAGCGGATCTTGTTTGAAACTAGAGAATACCAAAGTCAACTGTGTACCTGTGTTTCATTGACTATGCTAAGGCTTTAAACTATGTGGATCATACCAAACGATGGATAGCATTGCAACGAATGTGAATTCAAGAACATTTCATGGTGCTCATGCAGGACCAAGAGGCGGTTGTTCAAAGCGAGCAAAGGAATCCTGCATGGCTTAGAATCAGGGAAGTTGAGTGTCAGGATCACATTCTTTCACCATACTTTTTCAATTTGCTGAGCAAATAACCTGAGAACTGGACTCTGTGAAGAAAACCGTGGCATTAGGTTTGGAAGAAGACTCTATCTTGCTTGAAGAAAGTGAAAACACTTGTAGCGCTTTCTAATGAAACTCAACATCTTAAGCTATTTCACATGTAAGAGATAACTCCCTCCCGTTATCACGGAGAAAAAAAGACCTTATTTTCGCACTTGGCATAGACTTAGGCTGGTCCTAGGACAAGCATCCGCTCCACAGTAAAAGGTTACTACCTCCTGCTCTCTGGATACTGCCAGGTAGTCAGCCCTCCTCGGAAGTCCCTGTCTTTACAAGCCTGGTACAGTTGTGCATCCCCGTCAGATGAGGGAACATCTTCCAAAGCTGCGCAAAGAATCTTTTCAAAGACGAACGTAACTGTTTTCACTGCATTTGCCAACATCCGGTGAATTAACAAAATGCTGGAAATTTCCAAAAGTGTATTCAGTATTTTTCGGGGAATTTTATTATTTTTTAAAAACGGTTCCATTGACATATAATTCACACATAAGACCCTTCAATAATTAAATATATTTTTTAAAGTTGCACAATCATCACCACAGTCAATTTTAGAATATTTCCCTCATTCTTGTATGCATTGTTATCGATGGTCATGGGGAGCTAATAATAATGCATACAAGAGGAGTTACTATCCTGGCTTTCATATCAAGAAAATTGTACCCAAAACCCTGAACAATAATAACAACAACTAAAACACAGATAAACTTCAATCCAAGTGAATGCAAAAATTAGAACAAATAAAAATAGGTCAAAAGGGAAAATGAATGATAATATGCTAAATTTTAACCTAACTATATCTGCAGTAATACACCCTTCAATGCATTCTGTCTTAGGACAAGACTATTCATGTCCCTGGTCAGTGGTCATGGGCATTCACTAGGGATTTAATATGCATAGGGACTCTGTATATCTGGACTTCAACTGTCATCCATAACCTTCTGCAAACTGCTACTCAAAATTTAAGTTCTAATACAATTCACTCATCTGATCATGGATTTTGTTATTTACAATCATTGGTTCACAGGGCTGGTGTGATCTTTCTCTGGAGACTTAGCTGACATTTCACTTAGATGGCTGCTTGTTTTAAGACAAGACTTTAAGACCCCAGACACTATGCTTTCTGATATCCAAACACATCTGATTTCTTCACCATGCTTTGCTAAAGCACCTTACTTCATGAGGGTAAGTATTGAGTATGGCCACATCATAAGAAATAATTGTTCTTATAGTTTACAATTAAATGAGATCCCCAAACTTAATTTGTGTATCTAAAATTTATACATAGGCCTTGTCCACTTGAGGGTAACATTATCAGTTTGTTGATAAGTAATTTAAGTAACCTCCATGAGACATTTGGTAATTCTAATTTTAGTATCTTTAGCCTTGCCAATGGTATAGAATTTAAAGTACTATTGGGAAAAGGAAAATGTACATACGTAAGAAAAATTTTTAGACTAAAATACGTGAGCTGTTCACTTAAGCACATTAAACACTTAAGTAACTGATCACTGTCTAAGAAGCAAAGAGGGCTAGACACAAGTCAAATTTTTCAGTTACATTTGTTTACTAAGGCAAAACTATGTCCGCAAGAATAAGACATGTAACAAAAGAAGAAAGTAATCAGGAAATTCTAAATATACTTCATGTTTATGAAACCTTTTTCTCTTCACTTGGTGAACATATCTAAGGTGTAATACTGACCCTCCAAAACCAGGATCAATTTCTCTGAAAGATCAAGATAGCAAGAATCTCTTCAGATGGCTTACCAACCAAGTCTCTTGTTGCAAAGCTGTTGATTTTGACACATTTCATAATTACAGGAACGATAAACATTGTGAGATGTGTAACCACTGGGCCAAGATGTCAGAAGTTGATTTACATGAAATTGACTTATGAAGGGTCTCATGCAGGCTTTAGTCCTTCCACACCCACTTTCACCGATGGAGCCTAGCTACAGGCAGGAAATATGGGTCTCAACAACCCCAGACTTAAGACTGCTCCAAAGCGCCACTGATATTCCCGTAATATTGCCCAAACTCAACTCCGGCCTTTCTAAGTAAGGCTACAGGGCCCCTGTAACCATGGAGTCGGCCCAGGTGGTCCTGCTCCTCACTCCATTAACTTTCCCCTAATATGGTAACTCAACTCTCAATGCTCAGTGTCTAAACCTTCCGCATGATAACTTAGAGCTGGCAGACATTTTTAAGTCCTGTCCTCTGGCAACTTCATGCTATACAAACACAGCTTAGAGGGAAAGGCGAATTGGATTGCTTCAGATTGGGCCTCCTACCTTGCTATCATTGCCTGTGTGACCGGGTCCCCTGCCTCTACTCCCCCCTGCATGGTGCATCAGATGCTTGAAACGGCACGAACACTATTGCTCCTGGCTGGCCAAGTATACAGATCGAGCACTAGTTCCCCTCATTCGTCAATAGACAGGATTCATGATCCTCCTGAATCTGCCTTCCGAGGCAATAAGTAAAAAGGAAATCAAGGCCTCCAAACAGCCTTGGACCCAGATGGGTTGGTAAGCAGCTGCCCAGGGCGTTGGGTGCTAGAGAGCGCTTGCTGGGAGAAACCAACTGAAATTGGAACCAGAAAAAAACACTGTAACCAAAAAAAAAAAATACTATTTCCCTCTCTCTTGGCTGGGTTAAATGGTTTCAATCAGTGTGGAACACCATCTAAACCTCAGGGATGTTGTAACATTCATGTGGGGTCTCCAAAGGACTACAAAGTCCACCTTACTGTGACATTTCTCTTCTCCCCCCCAATAAAGGGCGAAGAACACGAACTAAACATGATTTGCATAATATGACTTAATGTGCACATGGAGTCTGTTTATGACACTCTGATGTGTGCACAGTGGTACATTGAGTGTCAGAGAGGTATATGAAGGCCCACTGCCTGTCTCCCAAATGCCTGCACCCTGGTAAGTGACTTAAGACATAAGGCAGGTAAATAAATTAATGATAGACAAGTACCCTAGAACTCACAAGAAACCAGGGTCATACTCCCAGTCATGAACGAGTGATGTTTGTGCAGAGCCTTGATTTGAGTGAAGATTCAGATTAGCTCATGTGGATGAAGGGGCAACATCTCAGGAGGAAAAACAAAAGACCACTTGTGTCAACCAGTTAGCCCTCACTGGACAAACAATTGTCTCTCAGTTGACTAGAAACCACCTGCCAGGAAGCAAGCACTGTGTCTCAGTCCGAGTCTCCTGTTGCAGTGACTGTAACTACAGGAAGGAGAAGGCTGAACACTAAGTAAAAGGTTCCCATGCAAGGAGCTCAAGTTCAAATCTTCCCTACATCATGTGAGAAAACTCCTCCATTTGTGTTCCCCAAATCCTATTTTTTGCTTTCAAGACACCTTTCACCTTGCTTTCTGAATGGACTGTATGAGTTTCCTGCGAGGAAGGCATTGCTGACTTCTTGTCAAAAGAATGCTCTGGAGTCACCCTAGGCCATGTGGCAATAGGGATTGCAACACTGAACTATTTGTTCCAAACACCACAAGCCTTGAAGATAAGGTCTCTCCATCTAATTATGATGATAACTGAGGAGGGCAATTACCATGTCTTTGGCTCTTGTTACATTAAATCCTCAACTGCCACATGGCACAGCCCTGCTGTGTCTTCACAAAGGCATCAACAGGGGGCTGCTCTTGAGGAGGAAGGGATGGAGAGGAGTTGGGGGCCATGGTGCATGGTAAATTTTTTAGCCAGGTCCATTACCTAAAATGATTCCAAGAACCAGCACACCTCCCACTCACTACAATCCTGCGATGTTACTCCCAGGGATGGCTTTGGGTATTTCCTAGCTCACCAGGGCCCAACTCAAAGGGAGCACAAAGTGGTCCCCAAGTGGTGGACACTGGGGCTTGATGTGTGCCAACACACTCTGATTTATAAGGGGCCCTGGTGGTTCTGCATTGAACCGCTACATGGAGGGTTGGCAATTCAAGCCTACAACTGTCCTGTGAGTGAAACCCTGTCTGCTTCCATGAAGATTTACAGTCTCAGAGTCCTATGTACTAGCACTGTCTGTCAGAATGGACTCTACGGCATTGGTTTGGATGTGGAGTTTTACTCAGCATGTTGGTGGGCCACACGAACCAAATGCAGATACTGAGAACCACTCAAAACTCACTGTCACTGAGGCAATGCTGATGCATAGCCGCCCCCTGTGGGTTTCCAAGACTGTCACTATTCACAGGACTAGAAAGCCCAGTCTTTCTCTTGTGGAGCTGCTGGTGGTTTCGAACTGCCAACCATGAGGATCACAGACCAACACCTAGTGGGGTCTAGTTTCACTTTTTGTTTGAGAAGATAAGGAATTAATTTATTCATGTCCCTAGTATTGATCTGCGGTAGGATTTGAGTCCTGCGCATTCCCTTCACCCTAATTTCTTATCTCCTCACATACAGGTGGACATAGTGACTCTACTCACTGCAAATGAAATTTAACGAAGCAATGTACAACAAACACAGGGAACTCCATTCTCAAGCTGAGCCTGGTGTTTGTCCGGCTTCCAGTTTTAATATCACTTTATTTCTGCCTGATATCACTGCCTTCCCAATCTGTGACAGGTTCTTCTTTTTAAAAAAAAAATCATTTTATTGGGGGCTCATACAGCTCTTAACACAATCCATATATACATCTATTGTGTCAAGCACATGTGTGCATATGTTGCCATCGTCATTTTCAAAGCAATTTCTTTCTACTTGAGCCCTTGATACCAGCTCATTTCCCCCCATTCCCAACCCTCTCTCCCTCCTGAACCCTTGATCATTTATAAATTTTATTTCATGTCTTACACTGGCCTTTACCCACTTTCTGTCTCCATTCACCAACTTTTCTTCCCTTCCGTCCCCCTGGGAAGGTCATTGTGATCAGTTTCCCCTTCCTCCCCCCACCTTCTCCTTCCCCTTCCGGTATCACTGCTCTCATTACTGATCCTGAGGGGTTACCTGTCCTGGAGTCCCTGTGTTTGCAGCCTCAAACTGAGCAATGACTGAAGCATTGCTTCAACAGCACTCATCCCCACAGTACCCTTCCACCTTCACTCCACTGCACTCACTTGGGTATGTCCTTGGGCACGAGAGGAGGAACTCATCATAGAGATACATCCAAGACCATTGACCCCATCATGAGCACCAGGGTGTAAAACAAGTACATTGAAGGGAAGTGTATAAGGGAGAGAGAGCTACAAGCTCCCATTCAGCAAACAAAGCTGGTAGGTGACCAGCCCCAGTCTCTCAGGACTTTACCCTAGAAAAAGCAAACCTAGACAATCACATACGATCCGTGCATTCACTGCTCCAACAATTGTTTTCATACAAATTGAGATAACCCACCCTTCATCCACGTCAATCACCAATTTAGTTCTGGAGGGCAGAAAAGTTGCCAAAAAGGTACACAGCCTTGGGAAAGGAACTGGTCATTAGTTAATTGAAACCTCTTCTGAAAATATATTACAGGCATAATGCTGCTATTTGCAGACACCTCCTCCCCCGGTGACACCTCAGCTAGAACTGGGACATTACCAAGGGTGGTTTTTCTCAAACTTGCACTTCCTCAGCCCATCCTCTCGGTTCTGATTTAATCCGAGATAGGACCTGGGCAACGTCTTTTAACCTTTTGATTTTTTAATGGCAAAGGCATATGCAGCAAAATATATTCCAATTCAACATTGTACATGTAGAATGCATTGACCGAGATTACACTCACCATGTTGTACAATCATCGCCATGATCCTTTTCCAAATTAGTCCAACATCGTTGACAGAAAGTCAGTAGCCCCTGCAGTCCTTTTCCCCCAAAAAACAACGATTTGTGTTTATTTACCTATGGTTATTTGCCTATCCTAGATATTGCAAATAAATGAGATCATATATTTGTCCTTTGGTGGCTAGCTCATTTCACTCAGTATAATGTGTTCGAAGTTCAATCCGGTTGTGACGTGCATCAGAATTTCATTTCTCTTCATGGTTGGGTAGTATTCCATTACATACATATTCACTGCACTTTATTTGTCTGTTGAAGGGTGTGCACTTTGTTCCCATTGTGCAGCTAGGTGTAAGGACCCCGAGCTGGATGGAGGTACTGAGAGAAGGGGGCGAGTCCCTGGAGGATGTCTCAAGAGGGTCCCTCCCGGTAGTTGCCATTGGTATCACCTCTTGACTGCATCAGAAAAGTTGGTCATAGTACAGAAGTGCCAATGAAATATCTCTCTGTACTTATCCAAAACTCATGATTAACAATCGGAATACTGAACAACTGCTCCCTCAACCACAGAGTCCCTGAATCATACAAACAGTTGATACACTCCACCATTGATCATAAGGTCGTCAGAACTCATCATGGTTCCTCAGAAGCAAAATCTGACAGTCTACTTCTGAAAAGCAAGAAAACAAGAATGCCATTGAAAACTCTACAGAGCACACTTCTACTGTGACACACAGGGGCTCGCCATGTGTTGGCATGGACACCACAAAAACTGGTTTTACTGGTTTTAACTTCAACAATACCATTTATTGAAAGCCTACATGTGCACCAGACAATAACATAGATGGTTTACATATTTTACATACTTTCCCCCCAATTATTGCTTTGAGTCCAAATCTACTCGACAGCAACAATTATCTTCATCACAGTCACTCAGATAAATAGACGATACCGCCAAATGAGGAGCTGATACCAAAGGCTCACATAGAAAGTAAATGTTTCGAAGATGACAGCATATGTACAAATATGTCTGATACAGTTGATGGTGTGGATTGTTATAAGAGCTGTAGGAGCCCCCCCAATAAAATGATCTTTAAAACAATGAGGAGGAGGAGTTGAAAAGCACATAGAGCTGGTGGTGCAGGATTTTGCTCTCGTGGGGAGGGGGCGTGTTTGCAGGGCTACTGTGTCCAGAGTCATCCCAGCCCCTGGAGGCTAACCTCTCACTTTAACTCACACACCTCTCCAGCCAACGATTCTCCCCTTAAAGGGAATGTAAGAGAAACCCAGCAGGAAGATGTATCAAGTTCTCATAAATTGGAATAACATCTTTTCAACAGAGCCATGGTGGGAATACCTGCTGACCAAGTGAGTAACGCAATGTATATATTTGTAGTTCTGTCTGTTCCCGCTAAATGGAGTAGCCCCATCAACTACTCCATAGAGAACTGGTTCATAGAAAAACTGCCAATCCCAATACTGGACTTCTAAGCTAACTTCCATTTGTTCCCTACAGTTCCTTGGGGAGCAAGACCATCTCTCACATCCTTGCCCATCTCTAACCCTCAGTGCATCTGCACCTTGTCCTCATGAAGATCATTGGTCCATCAGTGCTGACTGATCTCAGCATGCATCACCTACATCACCTCTCTGGCCTTATTTGTCTTTTAATTTTCATAAATCATTTTATTGGGGCTCTTACAGCTCTTATAATAATCCACACACCCATCGTATTTGCTGTATCTATGGCCTTATTTGATGGCCCTCCAGCCCAAACATGCTTATTCCTTCAAATGACCCCTTTGCCAGCTCTGGACTCCTACTTAGTCCATCTCTAACTAGTATCGGTTCTGTACCCTGAGTAATGTCTATCTATCTTTCTGAAGCTTGGGAGCACTGTTCCAACACCAGACAACCACCTGTTAGGACTCTGGCAGCTTTTTTCTGGGAAATTCATGTTGAGTGCCTGATTGTCTACCTCAGGCAACATGGTTTTTCTTGTCTTTGTCACACATGTGAGCTTTTTGTAGATCTGGTCTGTCAAATGAAGATCCTTGCTCTGCACCCTTTCGACTCCCACAATCTTCTACCAGTTCTTCTAGCTCAATATCTCTGAGAACAGAAGGACCAGTCACTATGGCCTGAGATGGGATCCCGAGGCCTTCAGACTCCTCAGAATTGTTTTCCTCATTAATCTGAGGTCGATCCCTTATCTCCGCAAAGTATCCACATCTTCATTTCCATGCCTTCCCCAGAGGCATGTTCAAAGTTCTTATCCTTTAATGTATTCTTCAACCTGTTAATTTTCTTGCTTAATTGTGGGCCTTAATCTTAGTGTTCATCTGACTCCTGGGAGTTTATATGGACACAGAGTCTCTGTTCGCTGCTCTACCATGTCTGATTTAATGTACCTGTCTTTTGAAAAACGGCTTTTTAAAACACTGGAGAGGGGGAAAGGAGGCAAAGGCAGAGCAGAGGCAGGCCCCCTCTTTCAATCCTGGGGAGAACAGGTCTTTCCTTCTTCTCTTTTGGTTTCTGTGATGTTTCCAGGATTCTGAGGTCCAGCATGACTACTGAGTGAAGCTACATCCAAGAGCTTTGGGTCACATTGTGCACTTGATCTTTTAGATCATGGACTCACAAATTATGGCCACAGGCCAAGGCTAGCCAGCTACACCACTTGTTTTCATAAGCAACATTTTATCGTAAAACACTCACTCTGATTTATATATGCTTTAATTATACATACATACATATGTATGTGTATATATATATGCTTCATGCTACAAAGAAACCATGATGAATAGTTGTTAATCATTGTGTTTTGATCTGCAAGGTAAGCAGTTAGAAACCACCAGCTACTTTGCTGGAGAAAGATGAGACTTTCTACTCCCATAAACAGTTTCAGCCTCAAAACCCACAGGGTCAGTTCTACCCTGCGCCACAGGGTCACCATGAGTCAGAATTGACTTGATGGCCTTGAGTTAAGTGAGTGAGGTTCCAGCATCAAAGTTGAGTCATGGTGACAGACACCAGGTGGTATACCAGCCTGAAAGATTAATATCTGGTTCTTTTCAAAAAGAGTTTGTCCAACCCTTGTTTCTAGTCCTACATTGAGTCATAAGCATGATAACTTTTGCGTGTTTAATTCTTTCTTCTTCATGACTAAACTACTGCAGGCTCTAAATTCATGAGAGTTCATGAGGTTATGCTATTAGGAGTTTCAGTAAAAATGTTATCAGAAGCCTAACCCTTGATCAACATTGACTGCTTTCTTAGATAAGCTATAATATTTTTCTCAGGCTCCCATAGAGTTTTGGCATTTTTTGGTGTGGGTGAGGTTATCACTCCACTGTTCCACATTTGTGGGTCAGGATGTAAGGTAGAGTTTAGTTGGGCTGACTCAGGACTGGGATGGAAAAATTTGTCTCCTTCTCAGTGTGCCTTATGACTTTGTTTATTTAAACCCACTTCCTCTATGCCAAATTGTGTTGTGCCATGTTGAATTTTGTGTGATTGAAAGATAAAAACATTGCTTAAGTCTGTTATCCTCAGGAAGTTTACAAGTTGCCTTCAAGTTAATTCTGACTCATGGCAAACTTCTGTGTATCAGAATAGAAGTGTGCTCCATAGAATTTTCATGACTCACTGAGCAGAAGCAAATCTCCAGGCCTTTCTTCTGAGACACCATTAGGTAAATTCCAACCACCAAGCTTTGGGGCTGCAGGCAAGCTTGTTAACAAGTTGCACCACCCATGAACGCCTCAGAAAGCTTACAATCTTGCTACTAACTCTACAAACAGCAAACTATTAATGTGTACCTTTAAATAAGGCCAAAACTGAATAGAAACAATAAGTTTCTCTGGAGCAGGGATGACTACGTCCTGAAGCTATTATAAAAGTGAGTGGAAAGCATTTTGTTTTCAGCATTCACTGTTCTATTGGAAGGATATTTATTTATTCAAGTGGCAAGACACATTTTAATCAGAAACTGAAAAGAATATTTCTAATAGCTACCAATGAACTAGAGACTCATTTAATTAAGTGCATTATGGGATAGAATGATGAGAAAAGGTGTTGGTAGCTGACACCAGCGGGGTATTTGATAGATTTGCTAATAATTAATTCCATGATCTAAACGTCTGGGCAATTGAGGAGGCTTTTTTCAATTTAGACCTAATCCAGAATCTGCCATCCTTACTTAAACTAAGTTCATGGGGTTTTATAATAAGAAGACACTTGAGAAGAGCTAACAGAGAAAATGACAGTCCCAGGAAAATAGAAATAGCATCTGAGGTAAGCCAGGCAGCAGCTTTTTAAGGAAAGCTTTGAAGGTAGAGAACTCTTCCTATGGTTTAGGTGGTTCATTATTAATGTTGTAGATCCACACATGATAAAGGCTCATCATGTAAAGTCTGAGCTTGCAATTGGAGACAGGAAAACTTAGAATGTGCTGCAATGCCTGCTGAATGTGATGATACAAGAAGTCGTCACACTGATAGCAACCAGAAGGAGCAAAACTTCATAACACAATTCAGCATTCAGTACTGGGCATAGGAGAGAAGGATGATTAAACCATTTCAGCTGCCTTGGGGAGAAACCCTGAAAGAAAATATAAGAACCTAACTGTATTTGATAGCTTTATGTCACAACAAATACCTGGCCATTTTATTCTTTTTGATTCTCATGATAATGGTCATCAGCTACGGGGGCCTAGACAGAGCTCTAGCAGCAGAAGGTGTGCCTGGACGCAGCTCAGTGCAGAGACCGCTACTCTAGAGGTGTAGTGTCTGTACCAGTGGAGTCCACATTTCCTTCTGACATCCTTTTACACCTGATCACCAGAAACGTGAGTTATCCATGACCCTGGCTTCCCTTCTTCCATTGTGTTACCTTGAAAGCAAGTGCCTAAAACTAAAGTCAGAACAGAGGAGACAAGTAGGCACCACAGCCAAGGATCCCTAATGCTGCTAACAGGTTGAGTGGTTGTTAACCTAAACGATATAATGAAGTCCAAGTAATGCAGTGAAGCAGAAAATATGTGCTAATAATTATAGAACTGGTTGTGCAAAGACTTGAAACAAAAAATATGTTGCTCAATATCCAGCAAGACAGGAAGAAAAATGAGTTACACTCGCTCAACTCAATTCCCAAAGCACCTATTTTATTCCAATTTCTCTAAAAGACATCTGTCATGATTTATATTGATTTAGGCTCTCTACTACAGAGCACTGGTGATGCTAGTGGCTAAGTGTTTGACTTCTACCTCAAAAGTTAGCTGTTCAAACTCACCCAGCAGCTCTGTTGGAGCAAAACCTGGAAATCTGCTCCTGTAACAATGACAATCAAGAAATTCTTTGAGACAGACCTACTCTGCCACACAGGTTCAGTTAGTCAAAAGTAACTTGACAAAATCTAACAACGGGGGACTGTCTGATAGAGGTTAATATCTTTTCAAGACTATACTTAATAGGTACAGACTTTAAAAAATATATGTAAAAGCTGAAGGAAGTTCGTAGGTCAATTGTATAACCCCTTCCCATTATTATGTAATCAGGGGGGCTTGCATGCCCCTGAAAGTGGATCTATGCCATGATTGGAAATGCAGGCTCTTTCTCTGCCTGGACCTGGCTGCTGAGATCATGGCCGTCCCGGAGATGAGGATGTGATAACTTGAAATGTGGCAGGCCTCTTACAAACATGAGGTGACACTAATGAGGACTAATAGTCGACACGCTGAGGGTGGGAGAAGGCTGGGTCACCATTGAGCAGCTGAATCAATACCATCTGCCTGCAGATTCCTGTGAGGTCGAAGTCCCTTGATCGAAAGGTCCAGCAGAGACCAGAAAGCCTCGTTCCTTTTCCTGTGAGATCTCCTCTCTACCTGAGATGCATGCAAAAGCTGAACAATGGATAAAGAAGACAAAAAATGGATGACTTTGATATAGATGAAGAGTATTGGACAGATTTTGGAAGAAATACCAAATCTTGATCAATAAAAAGACCAGAAGAAAGACCAAATCTTGATTGAAGAAGTAGCCAGAATGCTTTTTAGAAGTGAGGATGTCGAGATTTCATCTTAGGTCCTTTGGCACGTCATTGTGAAAGACTAGTCCCTGGAGAAGGACCTTATGTTCAACAAAAAGAAACACATCCTCTATGAGATGGATGGACATCGCGGCGGCAACAATGGCTCCACCACAGCAGTGATGGTGATGATGGTGCAGGATCTGGCAGTGTTTCGCTTGGTTTTGTTGCACATGGTTCGCTGTGAGTTGAGAGGAACTTGATAGCACCTACACCAACACAAACATATTTAAGGAAAAAGAAAAAACTTGCAGGAAGTTATTCATTGCAAAATGTGCTTAATAATGTGGTTCAAGAGGAAATTTCATCCCTGAATTCTCTGTTCTTGAGATATCTCCTGTTGGCCTATTCTTTTCGATCACCCTTGTAGATCCACCAAGAGCTCTGGGAGAAGCAAAGCTCATTTCTGCAGGAAGCCAAATCTGCCAATTAAATTACAGGAACCTTACACCACCCAACTGGTCTTGAATGAAACAACCAGCCTGTTCCTTATGTGAACGGCACAGAAAGTTGCCTGCCTTCTGGGATTAGCCATATGTACATAACATTATATATACATATGTAATTATATATATATATAGTTTATCATAGTGTAATATCACTGTGAGTCAGAACTGACTTGATGGAATTGGAATATGTACACTTTCAAGATAAGACAATGGAAGAAGAAAAGTAAGGGTCATGGAAATATACACATTCTAAAAACATTTATCTGAGAGGGAAAGCAAAACCAATCAAATGTGCTTTATCTCATATCAAAGTCATACAAGTCTAATAAGTTACAACATAGAAAGGGTTTCTGTTGTACCTTGATTTAGAAAATGCTGATTAAATGTAATTAAGTAAAAGATAAGCACTACATGTCACGCAAGCTTATACATACCAAACATAGTAGGTACATACAAAAAATGTTAAGAGTACAATTTTGTTCAATAAAGTAATTTTTAAAGGGGGTGCATGCAGTTTTAGCTCTAATGACATCCTACTGCATTATTCCTGGGTCCCTTTGAGACTAGGACACTGGCAGAGCAAAGATTGGTGTTACTGCTGAAGGGATTATCTGTCAGCCGTCCGCCTGGCTAAGAAATGGGCTCCAGTGAAAGGCTTCCTAGCAATAGCTTTACACATCATGCTAACCGATCTGAAATCCCTTCTAAATGGTGCAAGAAAAAACAGTCTGCATTTTCTTATGATCACAAACCTAGTCCTCACTTCCCTGCACCTCACCGATCTCACACTGCCTCTCTATGGCCTGGCCAGTGGACCTCCCCAGGGATATCTTGGGGTTGATTTTCAACTTTTTGCATCTTCGCATGACAAAGTTGGTGGGACCGCTTCATAGGATTTTCTAGGTATCGGGTCTTTCTCCACAGAGCTGCCAGATGAATTCAAACTGCCAACATTTCTGTTAGCAGCCAACTGCTGAACCGGTGTGCCACCAGAGCGCCCTCTAACTGAAAATCAGCTGTTTTCAAATATGTGGGCACCTCTTTGGAGCAGGCCCTGTGTAGACCTTCATCTCACTTGGGAACTGCATCTGGGTAAGTGGAGGCAATACGCTCAGGTCTTCTTCGGTGTGTTCCAGCTGTTGGGGGCAGTAGTGAGCCCTTCCCAAGACAACCTCACGCTCCATGCATTCCAGCGACACAAATCCCACAGTCGGGAGTCTGCTGAATGTGGCACTTGAACGTAAAGTCCCTCAGTGAAATGAAAGGTTATGGAGCTAGACGAAACTGGAGGAAAAGGAATCAAGCATAAAGGGCCAAAGAAACTAATATTTACTCCCATTATCACCGAAGAGATTATTCTGCCCTCTGGTACACTCAGGGCCGGTGCTTACTCAAGCAGTTAATTTTTTAAATTGTAAATGCCAATCTATACCAGTTTGGAAAAGGAGTTTGCATGAAAACTTCTGGGTCATTTGCATTTCTCAAATGCATGGCCATTTCTTCCGTGTTGATTATTTTCAAAGCTTTCAAGACATCTAATGTTCAATATGTGATCTTAAATGAATCTTAAGATCATTGGCTTCACCCACTACAATAAAAAAAAAAACCTGAATCAGAGTCATGAATACACAAGAGGAGGATTTGGGCCCCCAATTTTCCAGCCACAGTTATAGAGGCAGAGGGAACCTGTTTACACATGCACCAAGTCTTCAGTTAAACAGACGGCGATTAGAAGACCCGGGCGAGCGCCCAGGTGTATCCAACTCGGTGCTCTATGGCCTCATCACTGCACCATCACGCTGCCTTTGCAGTTCCTTTTGTTTTATTTTATTTCATGTATTTCAGTTCATATTTCACTTTCGTGCATTCCACACACGCCACAAGTAAATCATTGCAACATGGATAATATTTTCTCATGGGAACAATGATAAAATCAAGGCTTGTACTTCTAATCAAGAAGTTAGCATCAAAAAGATCATCTATATGAACAACAACATTCTTAAGGGCAAAGATGAAACAACCACAAACCTTTAAAATAATTTTAATCTCTCTAAAGCCTCAATTACCACATCTGTAAAATAGGCATAATAGAGGGATCTATCTCATCATATTGGAGGATTAGAGCAGGTGATGTAAGTAATACAACATTAAGTTATATTATGTGCCCTTAAAATATGCGGGCTCTTTATTAGCTGTTAGATACCTGCAGACATTCTTATCATTGTGTTGGGTTTTAATCCTCAGTAGAGTGTTCACTTCCAGGTGTGATTCTTCTTTTCTTAGAACAGAGGAAATAGAAGCCTAGTGATGTAAGGTGACTGAACTTGACTCATATTTCAGTCCAGACAATTTCACTTTAGGTTCTGTGCTCCAAACTTATCTTCTACACTCTCCTGTGGGGCTAAGAAAAGCACAGTTGTCATTGAGACAGCTTTAACTCAGGGAGACTTCATGTGCGTCATAGTGTTCCACTAAGCTGTGTTAGCCATTTACACCACCCAGGGACACCTTTCTGTAAGTGACTGATTTTGTTAGGAGCTGTCTCGTCAGTTCCACCTCCTATCAGCGACCCTATAGACAACAGAACACAAACTTGCCCAATCCTGTGCTATCCCCACAATTGTTACCACCTTCGGGCCCATTGTTAGAGACACTGCCAATTCATTTCATTGAGGATCTCCCTCTTGTTTCGGCTGACCTCAAATTTAAAGAAGCATGCTGTCCTTCTTCAGAGACAGGTACCCTGTGTCCAAAGTCTGTGAGATGAAGGCTCCCCATTCTCTCTTCCAAGGAGCATTCTGCTGGTACTTTCGGACAGACTTGTTTGTTGTTCTGGCAGTCCACATACATTGAATGTTCTTCACAAACAACGTGCTTCACAAGCATCACTTCTTCTTCAGACCTCCTTATTCATTGTATAGCTTTCAAAATTTTTAGTTCTTCAAAGAGATCTTTTGGAACAATTTTCTACAGCACTTAATTTACTGCTTACTGCTTCCAGAGGTGTCGATTTGAATTTGCGTAAAGTGAAACACTTTAATCTCTTTTAGTCTCTGTTTATCATAATGCTTTCTGATCCAGTGGTGAGGTTTCCTTGTTTTCTTTATGTTGAAGCCTAATACATTTTGAAGGCCACATCTTTGAACTTCATCAGTATTTGAAGTCCTGTTCACTTTCACTGGCGAGCCCTTGTGGTGTCAGACTGCAAACCACGAGCCATGCTGGAGGAGAAGAAGAGGCTTTCTACTTGGATGGTGTAGCATTCCTGGTCATGTTTGATCAACTGAAATGTATCCGAGAGGAATTCCTGAGAGGTGAACGATGGGTAATATGATAGTGGGGCAGGAGGAAAGGAAAAAGAAGAAAGTAAAAATTATATATAATGTATACATATATGTTTATATATAGATAGTTGTATTTTTCTATGTATAGATACATGTAAATACAATAAGGAAGCAGATAGACCTGGGTCTCTACTTAAATCTTACCTCATTCTTGAATGGTTTATTCAAATAATCCCACATTCTGTGATGATCACCTTCCCAACACGATCACTGAAGACAAAATGGGTGCATAAGCAAAGGTAGTGAAGAAAGCTGATGGTGCCCGGCTATTAGAAGATACAGCATCTGGGGTCTTAAAGGGTTGTAGTTAAACAAGTGGCCATCTAGCAGGGGAGCAACAAAACCCACATGGAAGAAGCACACCAGCCTGTGTCATCATGAAGTGTTGATGGAATAGGTATCAGAAGTTCAAAAGCAAACAACCAAATAGATATGAAGGGGAGTGCTTTTGGGCAGACCCCAAACCCATGTGTAAGATAATTGGACAGTCCCTCACAGAAGGGCCACACAGAACAGATGATAAATCCAAAGTACAGTATAATACTGATAAAACACTTAACTGTCCTCTAGTTTTTTAATATTTCCTTCACTATTATGGCTATTGTTTTACCTCATTAATCTTGTTAAACTTATGTATGTTCATTTGATGATTTTAGATCATTCAATGCATGAAACTCAAGATAGATAACACTTCAGAAACAGTGCTGGGGTGTAATGGTTCCCTGAGGGTACATGAAGGGTTAGAGTGGGGGGAGTGGGGGGAGAGGGAAAAGGGGGAGCTGATAGCATTGGTGACTGCATAACCCACTTGAGGGGAGTGAATGACAGAATTTTCAGAGAATGGATATATTGGATGGTGTCAGATAGGACCACAATAATTATAATCGTTCCTGGGGGATAGGGTGGGAGAGGGACAGGGTAAAGGGGGGCTTATATCAAGGAGTTCAAGGAGAATGAAGACGTTTTGAAGCTTATTGTGGTAGCAATCATACAATAAAGCTTGGTGGAATTGAACTATGGAATATTATGATATCTGTAAGAGCTCCTCATAAAATGATTCATTTAAAAAAACAAGAGTGATGACTGAAGTCCAAACACAAAACCAATTAAAATGCTTCCACAAATAGAAAAAACATGGGAAGTGCTATTGATCTATGTCAAGAAATTTGGGAAAGAAAACAACCAACTAATGGGAAGAGGTCCAAATACATAGTCATTCCAAAAAGTCATCCCAAATTATTGAAAATTATTATTTTTAGATGTACAAATAATGTTTTCTGGCAGATAATTTTTAAATGATTGCAATAGTACTTTGGCAGGGAACTTCCAGGAATTCAAGGAACATTCAGAAGAGAAAGTAGCATGAAGAATATCATTAATGTCTGATGGATCTTTTATTTATTTATTTATTATTAATAAATCTTTATTGGGGCTTATACAACTCTTATCACAATCTGTACATACATCAATTGAGCAAAGCACCCTTATACATTCGTTACACTCGTCATTCTCAAAATTCACCTTCCACTTGGGTTCCTGGAATCAGCTCGGTTTCCCTTTTTTTTCCCCCTTCCCCCTCCCTCTCCGATCCCACCCCTGGTCCCTTGATAGTTTATAAGTAATTATTATATCTTATCTTACACTGCCCAGCATCTCCCCTCACCCACCTTCCTATTGCCCATCTCCCAGAGAGGAGGTTACACATAGATCCCCAAGATCGGTTCTCCCTTTCTATACCCCCTTCCCTCCTGGTGTCGCCACTCCTACCGCTGGTGTTGAGGGGTTCGTCCGTCCTAGATTCCCTGTGTTTCCAGATCCCTACTGCACCGCTGTACATCCTCTGGTATAACCAGGTCCGCAAGGTAGAATTGGGGTCATGATAATTGGGAGGGGAGGAAGCGTTCAAGAACTAGAGGAAGGTTGTGAGTTTCATTGTTGCTACACTGAACCCTGAGTGACTCATCTCCTCTCCACTACCCCTCTGTAAGGGATGTCCAGCTGTCTACAGATGGGCATTGGGTCCCCATCATGATGGATTTTGATTGCAACCAGAAAATTGCTTATCTGTGTTCGGCATTTGACAGTGCAGTGTGGTTGTCTTAATCATGGATCATCACGAATAATGGCTAGCCTTGCGAAGAATGGGAATTTAAGAACACTTGCTTGTTACTGCATGGCTTAAATAACATGGTTAAATAACATGTAGGGGGTGGATATATTGCAGGGTGGAAGATTTGGTAGTAATAATAGTTCCTGGGGGAGGAGGAAGGGAATAAAGGGGAGCTGATATCAACATCCCAGGATCCTCTTATATCCTTTTAGACTTCAGCATTCATATCTGAAAGATGTGCATCCTCAAAGTCCCCATTGTCATTTCTGCAGTTGGGGATAGCCAGATACTCTGACAGGAGCCCGACAAATCCCAATGATTCATATGTCATCAAATAATTTTTAAAAATTATAAAGATGCAGATAGCACCTGTGCTGAAAGGGGTACCCCCCACCCCCTCTCATATGCCTTTAGGGCCCACAGAGAGGTGGGGGAAGAAAAGCAGCTCTGGTTTGTGTTATGTCCTTTCCTCTGTGAAGGTTAACTTAATTCTCTCTTCTTTTCCGAGTGAGTGAAATTGTGGGGGCAGGTGGTATTTCTTCCTTTTCTCCTCTTTCTCCGTGAAGGCATAGGACGTTTCCTCCCAGTACTGTCCCCCTCTAGCCCACAAACTTTTGTACTGACATTTTCATTAGACTCTGGGAAATTTGAGGTTTTTCATTTCTTCTTTATCTCATTGGTAATTTAGTCGTTTTATTTCATTTCTATATATTTGTGTATTTTCCAGGGCTTTTGTTGTCATTGTTATGGATTTCTAATGTCACTTTGCTGATAAACAGACCTAAAACTTTCAAAATGTATTAAAATTTGCTTTGTGACCTAAAATGTGGTCTATCTTATGGATAAAGATCCATTGGTACTGAAGTAGAAAATATAGTATGCTGTTTCTAAGTGATGTGTTCTACATGTGTCTACTACATCTGGTTGGTTTACTGTGTCATTCAATTTCATTCTTTTTTTTATTGTTCTTTTCTCTAGTTGTTCTTGAAATACTGAAAGTAGTTTATTAAAGCCTCCAACTATTATTTTCTACCTTCAATCACTTCAGGGTTTGCTTTAGATATTTAGATGCCCCAAAGTTTGTTGTATATAGTTATGATTGTTAAATATTTTTAATTAACTGACCATTTTGTTACTATAGAATGTTTATCTTTACCTCTCCTAGCAGATTTTGACTTAAAATCTTACTCTGATATGAAAATTATCACAAGTGCCTTCTGGTTATTGCTTGCAAAGAATACTGCCTGCCCACCACCCCCACCTCCACCCCCGCCACACACACCTGTCTTTCACTTCCACATGCCTGTGTCTTTTGTAAACAGAATACCAGTGGATTGTGCTTGCTCCTTTTTGCTTTTGTTTTTTTATCCCTCTGCCACTCTGCCTTCGGTTGGAGCATTTAGTGCATTTGCATTCGCTTTCATTCCTGATCTAAAGTGACTTCTATTTCTGCCAGGAGCGCTGGTGGTATAGTGGGGACATAGCGGACTGTGATGTGCATGGCCCACAGCTCACGATCACTCCATGGGAGAAAGACTGGGCTTCCTGTTCCCGTGAAGAGTGACAGTCTCATAAACACACAGGGGTTTTCTGTGAGTCAACAGGGACTGGATGGCTGAGAACACTAAGTGCTCTTGAGGAGGACTACCTCACTAATACTTGGCCACGGTCTGAATAATTTCATCTAGTCGATTGTGGTGTGGTTCTCAACATTGTAAATGTTGGGTTGTTCTGCCCCTCCCAGGGTTCAGTTTTTAGACTTAAGTGATGGTGTTGCAATGCCAACAAGGACCTCCTTCTAAGAGGGAGAATTGTTCTTGACATATAGCCAGTTCATCTTTCAAAGTAAGGACAGTTTCATCCCTCTCGTACAATGCCATCACCCTTCCAAATAATTCCACAGCTGCAACTTTGGCATGAGGACCAGTTCAAGAATGCCCTTGATATTCAGGGCCAGTTTTGCACTAGAGGGTTTCTATTTTTATTATGGGCACTTACTTTGGCAACGTTAAAGAATTTAGGTGTTTGGTTATTAGATCGCCATTTTAATCATTTTATTAGGGGTTCATACAGCTCTTATCACAATCCATACATACATCAATTGTGTAAAGCACATCTGTACATTCATTGCCCTCATCACTCTCAAAACATTTGCTCTCCACTTAAGCCCTTGGCATCAGCTCCTCATTTTTCCCCTCACTCCCCACTCCCTCATGAACCCTTGATAATTTATAAATTATTATTTTGTCATAACTTGCCCTGTCTGACGTCTCCCTTCACCCACTTTCTCTTGTTTGTGCCCCAGGGACGAGGTCACATGTAGATCTTTGTAATTGATTCCCCCTTTCCAGCCCACCCTCCCTCTACCCTCCCAGTGTCACCACTCACACCCCTGATCCTGAAGGGATCGTCTACCCTGGATTTCCTGTGCCTCCAGCTCCTATCTGTGCCAGTGTACATCCTCTGGTCTAGCCAGGCTTGCAAGGTAGAATTGGGATCATGATAGTGGGAGGGGGAGGGAGAAGAAGCATTTAGGAACTAGAGGAAAGTTATGTTTTTCATCGTTGCTACATCGCACCCTGTCTGGCTCATCTCCTCCATGAGACCCCTCTGCAAGAGGATCTTCAGTGGCCTACAAATGGGCTTTGGGTCTCCACTCTACACTTACCCCTCAGATTGCCATTTTTAATAAGAATCCCAGAGGATGTCAGGAATCTTTCTTGTTTCCCTAGCATTGAAATATCATATACAATTCCCAAACTGTATCTATTATCTGTATAATTAACTATTATTATTCAATTAACTAATGAGCTCTGGTCATGCAGTGCTGAAGTGACTTTGGCATACAGTTTTCAGTGAAGAACAGATTGGGTTTGTGTTGGCCACTACCTGTCATCAATGAATTGGTGGGACATAAATATTTAAAATTAAAATGAGTGAAAAACAAAAAATAAAAAGGGAAATGAAAAAGAGAGAGAGAGGAAATGGGAGGGAGCTGTTATAGCAGGAGCTACTACCCCCAGGCTACGAGGGTGCACTCTGCTAGCTATAGATGTGGTAGAGGGGCAGGGCATCCAATCCTCAGCAGTGTACTGTGCTCGTCAAGGAGTTGGCATTGGTAAGGTGCCCAATTCATGGGGAAATATACCTGCAAACATGGGTGTGGTATGCACATAGCATTAGATCATGAAAGTTTATCTCCACAACTGCACTAGCTACTAAGTGGGTGAGGCTGGAGTGGACACAGTTCTCATGACTGGAGTCATATAGGGGGTAACACCACCATTTTCTGAGCAAGTGGATGCAGATATGTGTTTCCTGTTGCCAGCAGAATATTGCTTGGAATGATTTTTAATGCCCAAACAGTGCTGAACTGGTCAACAAATCACTTCATATACATCCTTGTTTACTCTTTTTGTTTAGTTTCTTCTATGTACTACTTGATCTATTTCTATTTTCCTTTAAGAATCAGACTTCTAGAATTATTACCCATAGCTCTTTCACTTGGTTTATTGGGTCTTTGCTGTGGAGGGTCTGGGAAAGGGGTCTGTCAGTCTGTTATCTTGCCTTCCTTTGCTCGTAATATTTCGCCATAAAGTTTGCCAGCAATTTCAAAGGAAGAGTTGCACCCTGGGAGTCCATGCCTTACCTGCAAGTCACAGAAAATCTCAAATGAACCTGGCTCATCAAGAGGAGCCGACTCAGTCTCTCCTACTCCGGAATAAAACTCAGGGACCTCTAAAGACAAAGACTAGAGGTCACCCCTGGAAAGAAACAGACCAGACAACTTCCACCAACCGTGTGGAATCATAAAGCCCAAGTGGTTTGGCAGGTACCAATGTCTACTTCCACAGAGTCCAAAAGAGAACATAAGTCACCACCAAATTAATGCATTCAATGAGGTTTAATGGGGCAAAAGATTCATGAAACGGGCAGCACCAAACTGAAACTAGAAAGGTACTCTAGAAAATAACAGCAGTCAATGGCCTTTGCTGGCAAACATGAAAACAAAGGAAACATTTCTATTTGGCTCATACAACTTCTGTTTCAGTGTTGTCGTGATCTCATTGGTTAATGAGAGTGACTTGATTTACAGGAAAGCTAGGTGAGCATTTAGTTTCCTTAGGCTTACGCTTGGATAAATAAATGTCTTAGGGGTACTTTACACTACATGACTGACTCCATTTTTGTCCACCACACAACTCATTTTTCATTTCATTGTAGGCTGACTTAAGTAATGTTCTACAATTGAACTCTAGGTTCTAATATATCCATTACAACGACTACATAGACTCGCAGACAAAATTCAGGTAAAGGCTTTATTAAGGAAGTTAACACGTTGTAATGCCAGTGAGAAATATTCAGGGTTCAGTTGTTTGTCAGAACATGGCTCGAAGTTTTATCAAGTCTGCTAACAGAGATCCAAAGGGCATATCACTCTGCTATAAGCCTCAACCCTAATTCATTCAGCTTAAGCTCCCTGAATTAAGTACCTAGAAACACCTCACTCTGGTAAGCTTCTGGTCAAAGGCACTCAGTCCCACTTTTATGGGTTAGCCAGTCCAACATCCCCAATTAAGTACCTACAGTCACCCCACTCCCAAAGCTAGTCTCCTGCACAAAAGCACTCATCATGACTTGCTCCATGGGCTGGGAAGTCCACCACTCTGTTCCAGGCTCTGTCTCCTGGTTCTGCTGCTGCTCCCCTGATATTGCAGCTGTCATCTGGATCCAGAAGGTTCACTATACAAGAAATGTGGGTCCAGAGGATGTGCTCCACTCCTGGCTCTTGCTGGTAATGAGATCTCTCCTATTTCGTAGAGAGCTCATTTTCTACACAGCAGATGCCACTCCAGGGAATCCTGTTCACAATTACTCACAGGTGAATCCTATCAGCATCTTCTCCATAGTCTTACCAGACCCAAGCAGGGGAATGTCATTTGGTGGGAGAGAATTTAGCCAGAAGAGTTACATTAAATAATTCACTGCCTCTGCACACTCAATACTCAGAATGGTTTTATTTTTCCCTTTTGGCCTAGAGACAGCTTTGCTGTTATTGTCATAGCTATTCCAGCTTACTTTCTTTAGTATTTGTACAATACTCCTGCAGGGGAGGTGGCTACTCTTATTAATTCCCTGCAGAGATTTTGTCTTCCACTCCATCCCTAGGAAAAGACAAAGACACTTATTTATTGTGTTTTGGGCTGCTAACTGCAAGGTCACCATCAGTTTGAATCCACCAACCACCCTTTGGAAACAAGACGAGGCTATCCCTTGAACTATTGAATTGTAGGAGATGTGGCTTAAATCGCAATTAAACTGTTCCAGAGTGCTCCTTTGCCCTAGGGGTTCCTCTGAGCTGACGTCAACTCAGTGGCAGTGAGTTTGTTTTATGTTTCGCTGCTGGGTGTGTGTGTGTGTGTGTGTGTGTGTGTGTGTGTGTGTGTGTGTGTGTGTGCTTGATCACTGACCTTGTAAACCTTTGCAGTCTCAGCTTGATGTAGGTTTTTCATGACAAGTGCTCTTCTGGCTGGATGTCATTCACTAAACCTCCCCATCCTTTTAGCCCTCCACCGTCCAGCCAGTGTGACCTTCCTGATTTCCTGTGTGACTTTTAGTTCCCTTTTCAATGCTGACTCTGGAATATGCTGTATTTTCCATATTCTCAGCTTTGTAGTTGAAGAGTATTTTCTAATTATTCCAGAACTTCGAGATACTTTTATTCGAAGGCAAATAACTACATACTATTTGTCAACCATATTGCTGGAGCCAGAACTGTTTCATGAAAAGTCGTTTTAAAAGCCAGGAAGGACTTGACTTACAGCTTCTCTTTCTTCTAAAAGTTGATCCCAAACTGAACTTGACCAGCCCTCTACTTCCAACCCCCTGTTCTAAAAAACTCAGCCCCCATAGCACGTCGCACTTCTTTGGAATGTTGGGAAAACCCTTGTCAGGTCATCTAAGACTGTGGGGAAGGAGCTCCAAGCTATTGCTATCGCTATTCCCCTCACAAAACTGCCAAGCCAGGCAGAGTTTAACAGTCTTCAGCTCTGGGAAGTTGAGGGCTGAGGGATTCTGGTTTATTAGACAACTCTGAGTATTGAAAATACAAAATATGCAGATTGACTCTATAGATTTAATTCTCTCCCCCAAAGCCCTACATTTTACTGGAAGTGCCAGAGCATAAATCCAAGTACAACTGTGTACATCACATACCGTACCCATTACAAATGAACCTAAGACACAGCTTTTTTTTCATAACACCAAATCCCAAATGCCTCCTGTCCATCCATTTCTTCTCTCTCCTTCCAAAAGTAAGTATTTGGCATTATAAAAATAATTTTATGGGAGATTTATCCTCAAATCTCAGATCACTATGAGGGTAGGAGTATCTTTATGAACTTCTTAACGAAGTGGCTCCTGCCATCTTATTAGTAGCCTCTCCTACATACATAGCAGGGCATGTTCTTTGTGGCTGCCTCCTTCCGTCAGCCATCTAATATGTGTATTAAGGATATGCTATGTTCCAGACAATGCTATAAATACACCCAAAAGCCCAAACAAGTTTCCATCAGGTCAATTCTGATTCATGATGACCTCATGGATTTTGGAGTAGAACTGGGTTCCTTAGGGATTTTAACAACTGATTTTTTTTGGAATTAGGTTGTCCGGTCTTTCTCTGAAGCACCTGTAAGTAGATTCAAATTGCCAAAGGGTCAAGTGTTGGTAGATAAACGCTGAGCCGTGTGCACCATCCAGGGGCTCCGCGAGGCACAGAGGACAAACAGAAAGCCCACTGCTGTCATGTCAATTCTGATCGACGGCAACTCTACAAACCTTTATGGGAGCAGACAGCCTGATCGTTGTACACTGCGGCAGTTGGTGGGTTGGAACTACCAACCTCGTGGTTAGCAGCCAAATGCTTTCTCATTGCCAAGGAATTTGCATTACAGGGGCACTCCATCCTTATTGCTACCATCCATTGAGCATTTACTATATTGCAGGCTCTGTCCTGGCAGCTGCACACGCACCTGATCTTTTGTTCTCGTAAGTTCCCTGAAAGGTAAATTATGATCCCACTTTACACACGAAGAAGTTGAGTCTCCTAAAGAATAATCCACCTACCTAAGTAATTCAAAGCCATGCCCAATTGATCCTAAAGTCTATGATATCCTCATGTTGTGGTAATCTGCCTGAATTAAGGAAACCATCCTGAAACTTTCTTCATTGACCTTCCTTCCCCCACACCAGCCTCCCACAACTCCTACACAGAGCTCAGCTTCACGGACTGCAGCTACATGCTGACAGGTCTGTCCCATCTTTGGGGCATTCAAGGTAAAAGTCATATCTTATTCATTATTGAATCACCAGTCCTAAGCATAGTGCCAGATATAATTTGATAAGTCAGTATTGGATTACTAAGCTAATTTTCTATATAACGTACTTGGTCCGCTTTTACATTATCATTATCTCCTTAATCCACAGAGAAGCTGCCATGGGAGTGCAAGAACAGACTCAAGGTTGTACAAACAGAGATTAGAAACTTCTTTCCCTGACTTGTTCTCATTTTACCATCATGTTTGCCAACCAACCCGTAAAATGCTGACTCATGCAGCTGGGTGGACTCTCCTGACCAAATTAAATGAAACAATGTATACGTGTGAAATGATACACAACAAAAGGTGATATTGAGCCATGCAGAAACAAAAGATGGTACTGTTACCACTGCTTAAACAAGCTCCTTGGAATTGTTGCACTTTCATATTAAGCACTGCAGTTTACGATGAATGCAGGCTTCTTTTGCCTCATCTGGAACATAAAGTTTAGATTTTCAAATAAAACTTAACTCTGCTTAAGAAGAACATATTTCAAAACTAGCTTCAAGACTTAAACTGGTGTTCTATGTCCCACTATTGGAATGCATTCATCTTCTAGAGCCATTCTATCTCTCTCACAATGAACTCCTGAATAAGAAATAACTATGACAAATATGCATCATAATCTTAATTATTTGGATGATAGATCACACGTCAGGGGCTGACCCGAGATTTTAACCGAGAAAAGCAAAATCCTGAGGCCACACTTTCCCTTTTCAGTTTTAGTTTTGCCAACGAAATAACTTCTCATGGCTCAACAATTAAACAAAAATATAAAAATATGTACAGGAAAAATTTGTTGTTATTCTGATCTGCCTTCTTCTCTTTGCCTAGCACCCTCCCCAACTTCCAATAATCATATTCCTTACTCTTGCTAGTTCCGTATGTGTCCTTGAGTCTCTTATGCCAATTCACGCACATACAAATATATGCTCTTATGTTTCTCCATTCCTTACACACCCAAAAACATGCAATCTACCCACACCGCTTTTCCCCGTTAGTCTGTCTTGGCACTCTTTCCACGTCAGTTCATAATGAGCCTTTCCTCATTGCTATCTACATAGTATTTCCCACATGGATGTGAAACATCTATTTACCATATGGGGGAACTTTAGGAGGTTTCCCCTTTTTGCTATTCACTTACTGTCTCCATGAATAATGACTTCCATCTATGTTTTCATATGTATTGGCATAGCTGTAAGATAATTTCCCCGTAATGAGATTTGTAGTGAAAGTACACATGCTTTCATCATTTTGTTAACATCCCAAATGCCCACTATATTAATCCGTTTTTACATGTTCCAGCAATTTGAGGGAGTACCCATTTTCCTACACCTTTGCCAGCAGAATGTGCTGGTAAAGTTTGGATACTTGCCTGTCTTCCAGGTGGCAAAGAAGTGTATCTCACTGAATTCACATTTTAAAAATGATGAGCGAGATTGAGCACCTTTATATAAAAGTTTGCAGAGAACAGGACATCTGAACAGTTCATGGAACCTACCCATGGATCAACATCAAGTGCCAGCATGGTGATCTGGGCCTCAGATAGGCTCACTCAGAGTTGAACTTGAATAGACGTAGCCCTCCTGATGTGACTTGCTGACTTAATTATCATGATACACTCTTATTTGTGTCTGGGATTTACTGTCTTTTCATCAATGCCTAATGCAGCATGGCCATAGTATTAAAAAGAAAAAAAATCAATCACACCTCTATAATGCTAATGTTTTTTAAAAAGCGGTCCAAGACTTTCTAACTCATTCTTTGAGGGTCAAGAAATTGTTTGCACACATTCTCAAATCCTAATGGGGATTATAACTATGTACTTAGTATGAAGGATTAGGTTATTTTATTGTACAACCCAAAACCTCAAATCTAATGTGATTCAATGAAAACTTATAGTCAGGTCTAATCTAATTTAGATGGAAAAATTGTCTATATTCCAGGAAGAATTAACATTAACCCATGCATATTTAGAATTTAGTAGATAATATGAGAAAACAGAGGCACTGGCATTGTCTCCTATTGATGAACACCAAGACAAAAATAACAGATATGAAAAATCAGAAACAATATTTTCTCCTATTCACAGTTCACAGTTCAAACTTTTCCCTTTGAATCCAAAATGTAAACCTAGCCCTTATGCCAAAATTGAATTTCACTTTAGACAGATTCCCACATTCTGCCAGTGGTTCGGGCCAAGGATGATGTGTCTCTCTGACAACTGCAGATGGGAGAAAAGGGAAGTCCTTTCAAGACATTAATCTAATCCCATGACCTCAAACAAACCTTATTGTCAAGACATAAACTGATATATTTTGATAATAGTATGGGTCAAAATAAAGACATAACCTCCAAGACTCCTTTGCCTGATCCTGCCCCTACCCCCCTTACCAGCTCTATGTCATTTTATCACACCCCCACCCCCACCCTACGCATCCCATTAAGTACAGCCAAACAAGATGTGGTAGTTACATAATCTGGTGTCAATCTGAGGATTAAGAGTGTAGGGGTAGAGTCTAGTGTGTCAGTCAGGATACAGCCAATGAGGCCTCTATGTGGGAAAGGCCTTCTCCTGAGGATGACGGGAATTCCTGTTTTCCTTCCTGGAGTGGGGAGACACAGTCTCTGTCTCTCTGCTCACTCCCTGAGAGATGCTTTACTGACAAGACACATGGCACTACACCCTGGGAGCTGGACAAACCACATGGACCTACCCTGATGCAGCCAGACCTCTGGAACCAGAGAACCACGTAGAGACCACTGTCAGCACTGAGATGCTTACAATGCCACTAGATCCACAAAATTTTCAACCCAACTGGCCTGTGATCCTTCTGTATTCAGCATCATTGCATGTATTTCATAAGTCTGAAAAGGACTTTATAAATTGGCATCAGACATATGGGCTAATATCATACTTATGGATTTGATTTGAACTGGGCCGGGATGTTTTCGCAGTATTCAATTGCTCCTATATATCAACCTCTTTCTTATACACATATGAGTGCCTATGAATTTGTTTCTCAGGTCTACCCAGACTCACACACAAGACTTCCTTCATTTCTTCCAATACGCAACCTTCTTCGCCCCCAGGACTTTCATGAAACATTTCCTCCCTTCCTTCCTCAAAACTAGCTTGTGTGTCACAAAAGAATTGACATTAGTTTCAATTGAATTCTCCTCCTTTTATAACCACTCAGACCTGTGTTTACATGTGACGGGTAAGGAATCTTAATGGTTTTTAAGGTTGTAACTCTTCTCTCTTTTAAAAAAAATGATGGTATGAGTTTTTATTCTGACCATTCCCGTTTATTAGTGGACGATGACACACACAAAGAAAAGCACACTGTGTGCAGTTGCTCAGCCTACCGCATCAACACAGTGTCGGTATCCCGGAGAGCAGCCAGGTATGTAGTTCTTTCTTCTGCTTTCGTTTCCTACTCACCCTCCCTCCTTACTTCTCTGTTCCTTCTCCCTCTTACTCTCCTCTCGCCCTGGTTTCATCATCATCTTCAAAGTCTTTACCTTTGCTATAAAAACCAGTTTTTATGTGGTGAAGAAAGCTGATGGTGCCCAGCTGCCCATAGCTATAGTGTCTGGGGTCTTAAAAGACTTGGGACCAAACAAGCGGCCATCTAGCAGGGAAGACACAAAGTCCACATGGAAGAAGCACACCAGCCTGCGTGATCATGAGATATCAATTGGAAGAGGTACCACAAGTTCAAAACTCACTTATCCAAATTGATATGCGGGGGACTGGATGCAGTGCGGACCCAAAACCCACCAGCAAGACAATTAGACAGTCCCTCTCATAGGGCCTCACGGAATGGAGGATACATTCAGGGTGCAGTGTGGCATGATGAACCACACAACTGTCCTCTAATTCTTTAAGATTTCTGCCCCTTACTACTGTGATTTGTATGTGATATACCTCTTTCCGCCCCTTACTATTATGATCTGTATGTGATATACCTCATTAGTCATGTTAGACTAGTGTATGTTCATTTGTTCATTTAAGATCACTCAGTGCATGGTAGTCAAGATAGATGACCCCTCAGAGACACTGACAGGAGTAATGGTTCCAGAGGGTATGGGAACTGAGAAGGCGATTGGTGATTGTATAACCTCACCCATTGGGACTGAACAACAGAACTATAAGGGAAGGGAAGGGAAGGGATATATTGGAATGAGTAAGATATGTCAATAAAATATTATTTGGTAAAAATATTTTAAATGAAATATTTCTATATTTGAGATAATCTCTTCCCTGTTCCTCTCTTTCCACCACTTTTGCTCTAGTTGGCTAACTTCTCTCATGCCCCATTTCTCAGAAGATGCATAACTTTATCCAAGGATACTGGACCCCAATATTTCAATTATCGAACTAAAATAATTTTTAAACCATGCTTATAGTTCTTTTGAGTGAATTCCTCATTAGGAGAGGAGTTATCGGAGGGCAGAGAAAACCTGACGAGCACAGGAGTGAATGTTTCCTCAGTGAATATGCGTACCACCTTGAAGTGGGCTATAGTATATTTTTCTCATCACCACTGCCCATGCACTGCAAACATACAGTGATTTTTAAATTTTACTCTATGTTTGATGAACAGGTAGATGGATTACTTAATGAAACTATTCAAGTAAAACAAGTTAGTATTAAAATATTTAACACACACTTACATATTCCTCTTTTTATCATATGAATTTCATCAGACTTCCCCCTACATAAATGATCAGAAGTCCTATTAAGAAAAACAATTCTTCTGTACATAAAAATGATGTAACCCATAGGTAGCTAACTTGGAATTTTTCTAAGAGTTGGTATTCCTCCTTGCAGTACTGGACTCCTTTTGCGGAGTGATTCATTTTCCCAAAATGAGAGAGGTTTCTTATTTGTCTTTGTTTCTTGGCCCATTTCTGAACATCTGTGCTCATTATTTATTTATTTATTTATTTATTTATTTATCTATTTATTTATTTCTTTATTTTAGATATGAGGGAGATTCAAAAGTTCATGGAAAACATTCATCATTTTTTTCATTATATTTTCCATAAACATTTTGAAGTCCCGTCATATGTAAGGCCCACAGTATGAGACGCAATGCAGTGAATTACTTGATATGACACATCAAGTCATATTTTTTGTAACTCTCAACAAACAACTAGATATGACCATGCAAATAAGACATGTGAAACTCTAATGAGGAGGTTGGTCAGATTTGTTGTCCCGATAAATTTTAAATGAGCCACCCCAGAAGCTGGAATGAGGATCTTACTACCATCAAGAAAGAAAAGCTAAAAGTGGAGGGTGTCCTTTGTACTCCAAGATCCCTGTGCACCGAGCCTCCGTGACTGAGGAGACAGAGAACTGGACAGCAGAGCTAGAGTGGCAGCGAAGCCACAGCAATGGCGGCAGAGGAACCAAAAGCATGGGACCGAGCAGGAGGTTTCATGATCCCAGAAAAGCTGAGTGACTGCTGGCAGCAGCCTTTGCTTGCATATTTGGTTGCCTACAGACACTTCATCTAGGAAAGTTAGGTTTTCCAGGTTGGAAGAGAGCACCTTTGGGATATGATCAATCGTGAAGTGGAGTCCCTAGGGATATTTTTCAGTAGTCCTTAAAGAGCTTTGTGGCATTGCCAAAGCAGGACAGAGAAAGAAGTATTCCTACAGATGTTAGGTAAATCTGCTGCACAAGACCTCTTTAGAATATTGAGAAAAAAGGATGTTGTATCGAGGATTAAGTTATGCCTGACTCAAGACGTGGTGTTTTCCACTGCTTCATATGCATACGGGAGTTGGACATTGAATAAGGAAGACCGTACACGAGTCAATGCATTTGAATTGTGCTGCTGGGGAAGAATATTGACAGTACCATGGACTGCCAAAAGAACAAGCAAGTCTGCCTAGGAAGAAGTCCGGCCAGAGTGCTCTCTAGAGGGAAGGATGACGAGACTTTATCTCACATACTTAGGACATGTTGTCAGGAGGGACCAGTCTTTGGAGAAGGATATCATGCTTGGTAAAATAGACCTGAAAACTCACAGTCTTTGAGTCAATGCTGACTCATAGCAACACTGTAGGATGGGGTCGAACTGCCCCTGTGAGTTTCTGAGACTGTAGCTCTTTATAGGAGTAGAGAGCCAACTTCCTTCCACAGAGCAGCTGATGGTTTTGAACTGATGGCCTTGAAGTCCACAGACCAGTATATAACAACTACTATACCAGGATTCCTTTAGTAAAGTAGAGGCACAGTGCACACGCACACACACACACACACACACACACACACACACACACACGGAAGGCCCTCTACAAGCTGAATTGATAGCTGGCTCAAGTATAGGAAAATTGTGAAGATGGAGCAGGACCCAATGGTGTGTGGTTCTGTTGTGTATAGGATCCCTATGCATTGGCATTCACTCAGAGATCCCAAACAATAACAATAGACAGGAATGGCTTAGAATAGGTGCTTATGACTGAACAACTGTAGCCTGTATATTTCTGATCCTAAATTGTAACCCATTTACTTCCCAAACAAACCTCACAATCGTGAATGTGATCTGTGAGTTCTGGGTGGCCATTGCAAACCCACAGAGATGTAGAGGTTGCCTTGGGAGGGACGGTTGATGTTAGAGTTGCAATGAAGAATGGAAGCTGAAGACACCTTTGACTTCCGCCTCACAGGAATTGACCTTGGACTAGTGTTAAGTTTGATCCTCCTCCTTTATGAAATCCAAGAGGTCACTCTGCTACCACGCCATTCTTATAAAAGGAAAGTTTTTATATTGTAACTTAAAGATTAATATCATTTTTCTCTCTGGTAGTTCTGTTCTAACACATAGCGATCTTAAGTACAACAGCACAAACTACTGTCTGCTCTTGGGTCACGCTCATAGCTATTATGCATGAGCCTATCGAAGTCACTGTGCCAGTCTATCTCCTTAGCCGTCTCCCGTATTTATGTATTTATTTTTACTAAGCTTGAGGTCATTTCCCAGGGCCTTCTCCCTCTTGACAGCATGTCCCAAGAAGCACTCTGGCTAGTGAAATGACTATGGAATGCCAGAAAAACACCAACAGCAAAAGAGTCATTTGTTCTTCTGACAGTCCATAGTAATTTCAGTAGTCATTTGCCAACACCATAATCCCAATGAATCAGTTCTTCTCTGGGCATCCTCCTTCCAATTCCAGCTTTTAGACGCATGAGGTGACTGAAAATATCATGGATTTCTTTAGTCAAAGCTTAATGATCAGTGTCATATCTTTGCCCTTCACCCCTTTACAGAGATCCTTTGCAGCAGTTTCGCCCACTGCAATACATCACACGATTTCTTGACTGTTGCTTCCATGAGTATTGCTTTTGAATACAAGTAAAATAAAATACTTGACAATTTCAAATTTTTGGAATTGATCATGATATTTTTTATTGATCAAGAGTAAGGAATGTTGTCTTCTTTACAGTATGCTGTAAACCCTATTTAAGGCTGCACTTTGAATTTTATCAGCAAGTGTTTTAAGTACTCCTCACATTTGAAAAGCATTCCTCTTCATGTAATCCTGTCTCCCAAATTATTTGCTTAGAAAAGAGATTGAACAGATATAGTGGAAAGGTATACCAATGTAGCACACATTTCTGGATTTTAAATCAAGCACATTTCTTTATCCTATTCAAATGACTGCCTTTTAATCTATGTACAGGTTCTGCAAAAGTACAATGAGGTGTTCTCAGATTTTTATTCTTCACACTTTTATTTGTAGCTCATTATGATCCACAGAGTCAAATTGCGTTACACAGTTCATAAAACACAAGTAAACATCTTTCTGATATTCTATGCTTTCAGCCAAGGTCTGTCTGACACCAGCACGAATATCCCTCGTGCCATATCCTATTTTGAATCCACCTGAAGTTTTTGGTAGCTCCCTGTCAATGTATTGCTGCAAATATTGTAGAATGCTCTTTACAAAAATTTTATTCTCATGTGAGATTAGTGATGCTGTTTAGTAATTTCCACATTCTGTTTGCTCACTTTGCTTTGGGATGAGCAAAAATAAGGATCTCACTGGTCGGCTGGCCAGGTAGCTCTCTTCCAAATCTCCTGGCATAGATGAGTGGGTGCTTCCAGCGCTGCATCAGTTTGTTTAAATATTTCTATTAGTATTCCATTACTACCTGGACTTTCGGTGTTTTGCCAATGCCTTGAAGGGCACATTGGACTTGTTACCTGTCGTTCTACTCGACTACAACTCAGAAGACTCCACTGATGTGTCTTCTCCCAAGAAAACACCCCTTTTCCCATAGTCTAAGGACCCCAGAAGCTAAGGGAAAAACTGCTAATATAAAGAGCCCAGGTTAAAAGAAAAGACACCCTTAGGCACCCATGATCCACAAACAACCCTATGTGCACCCAACACACACATACACTATCAAGAATCCTACACACCCAGCATCTCTAAACAATTTTATATACTACGCATAAACACACAAACAATGCCATCTATCATCGTAAGGCACACCTACATACATCCTGGGCTGGTTCTAGCCTTCTTAGTCCCAAAATGAGTTGCTCTTAAGTCTTGCCTCTGTTCTTTTCACTCTTCTCCTACTTTATCCTCTAACAACGCACATATTTGAGATTATTTTCTCTTACAATAAAACTTACTTTGTTTTTGGTTAGTAAAAACTCAAAAGCAATGTCAGTTCTCAGGGAAAAAGTCAGATGCATGCAAACTTGGGGCTTGGCCCTACTGTGACATTTTGATAGGTTTTGTTCACATTTTTTGTGGAAAAGTAGTTGGGGACCACAGGGTGCCAGCTGTGGATTATTGAATAGATTAGGATTCTAAACCCGCTGACCCAAATTCTACGATTAGCCCCTTCTCTTTGGCCCTAACCTTTGACCTTCTGGAATTTTAATTAAAGTCTCCCTATTGGAGAAAGAAGCAACCAATTAGGTCGCTGTCTTCATGCCCTTAGATTACTTTTGCTTGCTCAAGGTTGGTAATGTTACAAAAGGATATGGATGCCTAACCATCCTCAGCTATCCTGCCTTCTTAGATAACAAACAGCACTGGCTCACCTGCAGTCCCCTCCTCACTCTGTAGGAGGTAGAGGCCTGCAGTCCCCTCCTCACTCTGTAGGAGGTAGATGCCGCTACTGATGACTAATCAGTGGATCATCCCACGCTTCTTGCCCTGAAATATGAAAACAAAATAAAACAAAAGATTAGGGCAAAACAAACAAATATACCACCAATCAATAAATACCTAAAGAAAATTATATCAAAATGTCTATCCACAAGAGAAATAATAACATGAAAAATAGAATATGATGACTCAAACAAATGTGTTAAAAAAAAGAATGAGAAACTTTCAACAGAAGAAACAATAACAGAACTACCCAAGAAGGAATTCAAATGACTTAGCTAACTTGGAAACGAGGGAAAAAAGAATCTAGAGGAATTCAGAAAAACAATACAATAAGAAAATGATAGGAGCAATAGACAACTAGAAACCATATGAAACAACAACTAGAAAATCAGAAAATTACCTATAAAATATCAAAAATAGATAATTCTTTAAAAATAAGAATGGCAAGACTTCATCTCATGTGCTTTGCATATGTTTTCAGTTGAAACGAATTTCTGGAGAAGGGCTTCATGTTTGAGAAATTAGAGTCAGCGAAGAGGAAGAAAACCTTTAAAGTGATGGGGTGACATAGTGAGGGCAACAACGGGCTCAAGCAGAACCAAGTTTTCAGAAAGGTACAAGACTGGGCAGTGTTTCCTTAGGTTTTCCATTGGGTGGTTGCGAGCTGGAGTTAACTGGACAGAACCCAACAAGAACCACCACACTGACTACAGATGGCTAAATGCACCAATCAAGAGGCAAAGAAAGTGCCTGAAAACATGACCCATCGATGTGTTGTCTAAAAGCGACAGACCTTAAATGCAAAGGCAGAAACAAGATAAAATCAGAAGTTGAAAAAAATATGAAGCCAGCGTTACCAAAAAGGGAGTAGGAGTAACAATTTCAGTCGGAGTAATAATTTCAGAGAAAGTAGACTCGAAGTAAAAATGCCAATATGCCTTAAAGAAGAGCATTAAATAACGATTAAAGGGCCAATGAACCCAGACAACAACAATCATACATACGTATGCACCCACTAATAAAGCTCCAAAATACATAAACCCATTAACAGAATTTAAAGGAGAAATAGAAATTCCTAAAAAAAAAAGGGGGGGGGGATGCTTTAACAGATCACTTTCAACCATGGACAAAACAACTAGAAAGAAACTTAATAAAGAAACAGAAGACCTAAATAACACAAAGTACATTTGAATACACACATATATACACAACAGAGCACAGAACAACAGCATGGTATACATTCTTCTCCAAAGTAAACCATATTCTAAGGCCAGAAAGCAAGCTCCAATCAAATTTAAAATATCAAAAAAATATAAAACATCCTCTCTATAAAATAAGAAATCCATAACAATTACAATAAGAAGTTAACCATGTAAACTAAAGTATACTTTACTTTTAAACAAATGGGAAAATCTAAATTAAAAAATAAAACAAGGAAATTCTTAGAATTTAGCAAGCATAAAAATAACATTGAAAAACCTTTGGGACACAGCAAATGCAATGTTCAGAGAAATTTTCATAGCAATAAATATTCATTTCCAAAAAGAACAAAGATGTAAATCCATAACTTAATCTAGTAACTATATCAAATAAAAGAACAGCTGATGAAGTCCAGAAGAAAAGAAAAATAAATAATAGAACAGAAATCAATGTTTGAAGTCAACTACTGCAATCTAATGTATAAATAACGCAATGGAGGAGACTTACATAATCATCTCAATTGATGCAGAACATCATTTGATAAAAATCAACATCCTTTCCTAGTAAAAATTATTAGCAAATTAAAGTAGAAGGGAAGTTTTTCAACTTAATGAAGGCATGATTTGAAAATCAACAGCCAGCATTATTCTCAATGGAGAGAAATTAAAAGTATTCCCATTTAGAACAGAAGCAAGGCAAGAAAGCCAATTATTAACATTCCTATTCAATAGTGTTGGAAGTTCTCACCATGATGATAAAGTAGGAAATAGTAAACAAATAGTATCCAAATTAGCAAAACCCTCATTAAAACTAAACTCATTGCCAGTGGATTCTAACTCAGTGGGACGTTAGTAGATGTTCTTGTACTATACATCTTTATGGGAGCAGACAATCTCATCTTTTCCCAGCAGAGTGACTGGCATGTTCTCACCTCCAATCTTATGGTTAGAAGGGATGGTGCCATTGTAGCTGAGACTTGAAAAGGATTTGAACTTCTATGGAAGGGTGGGCAGAGGTTGGATGTGAGAAGGGTAGTGAAGAAATGGCCAATCAGTCTCCCAAAAAATCTCAGCCACTTCACCTCTGAGGGTCAATCATGTGAAGTTACAAATCAAAACTAGTCTTACACACTGTGGAGAAATTCTATAAACTGAGAATTATTGTGTCAAACCATGATGACATGTCTCCCATTGTTAAGAGCATTCTGATGGATGAAACTGAGCAAACATTACTTGAACAGTACTGGCCGGGGCCCTTGAACTAGCCAGACAAGTTACTGCTTGCTATGGCAGAGTATTTTTCAGATAGTTTACTTAGAAAGCTGCTCAGCACTTCAGAGACATTTGCCCGTCACTTAAAGAGCAATAATTATAGCCAAATAGCAAGAGCTGTTTAAAAGCTGAAAAAAAGAAAACAAAGAAAGAAATCCCTTACACTCGATCTGGGGCTGTCACCTTCAGCTTTTATTTTCTTCCGACTCTGACTTCAGCTATCTCTAAAGGACTCAGTGTTGACATGATCACAGACAGCAGTCTGTCTTGAAGTAAGATTGGCATCAGTTGGGGAAATAACTTGATGATTGGATATGGTTAGTCATCTTCAAAACGTCACCATTTGTCTTCTTTGGTCTTCCTCAGGAGAAGAGCCCACTGTGGACCTTGGAAATCCCTTTGTGGGAAGATGGAAGACACTGTAGCATGAAGCTTTAAGTTTCTGTCTAGAAGCCAGGCTTCTGGTTCCAGGGGCTGCAGAACAAGGAGCGCCTCACAGACACTTTCAGGTTTCAGTTTATTCAATCTGTAGGTGACAAGGATTGAAAAAGGAAAAACCACAAGGGGAAACTGAACCTTCTAACACAAATGTTAGACTGAATAAGAACGAAAGGCCCTGTTGAGAACACCTCTACCATACCAAAGAAATGGTCGGTTAAATCATACTTTGAAAGGCTCTGCAGGTGGGAGATCACCCTATAGCCCCCACAGAGGTGGCATGTGTCCACACAATTCCTTGAATGGTGATTTTTCTGGTCTCTTGTAAATCTCCTCTTCTCCTCCAAAGCCAAGCTGCTTTAGTACTACACCAGGGCACGGAGCCTGCAGTCCCACCTCATCTTCTAGAGCAGAGAGCTCTGCCACGCGGGGTTCTGTCCCAAGACATCACGGCCCTGAAATATGATGGCTGTTACAATAGCAACACCCGATCTGTGTTTTAAAGTTTCCAACACATTGGACATTTTTAGATGTTTATGAAGTTTATTTCCCGTGGAATAAAGGTCAAAACCCCTCAGAGAAATACAAGTCAGTCCACAGTGCCTTCTCTCTCTTCATCCCTTCTTTTTCTACTCCTTGAGAAATTTGCAAATCATTTTACTTCGTAGCCATACCTTTCTGAGACATATTGTTTGCCGTATTGGATGTTCATTTAGTAAACATGGCAGAGGGGATGTCTTCTCATCATGAAAAAGGATCGAGTCTGGTTTCATTTCCAACCCGGAACATCAGCAGTAACACATACTTCTCATGGACTGTCAGCGCCCGCTCAGGTAATCCTCACCACACACTCCTGGGAGCAGTTCTATTTCAGGTGAAGGTACCCGAGTATGGGGAGGTAGGGGTGCTTGACCCAGGTGTCCATGCAGAAAGGGTCGCATCCCATTCGTCTGGGTTTGGGGGGAAATAGCTGTGAACAAGCAAATTCTGCATGTAGAGCAAGCATTCTATTCAGGGTGCATTGACATTAAAGAAGCTAGTCAATCAACTGGCTTACTTTTAGTCAAACTCCAGAATCCTCTAACTTTCCTTCTCCAAATAGTGAAAGCACACCCAAAATATTAGTTTCAAATGCCCATGCTCAACTCTACATTCACCACATAATATCCAGTCTCTCAAGCTAAAGAAAATGAGGAGCTGATGCCAGGGACTTAAGTGGAGAGCAAATGTTTTGAGAATGATGAGGGCAATGAATGTACAAATGGGCTTTACACAATTGATGTATGTGTGGATTGTGATAAGAGTTGTATGAGCCCTTAATAAAATGATTTTAAAAAAAGAATAATAATATATTTACACTAGGGATAAACCTTAATAACCAAACTATGAACTCCATCCATTTTACAAGTGAAAAATTACAGCCTAGAAAAGTACCTTGTTGGCAAAAAAAAAAAAAAAAAAAAAGGAATATTGCACCTGATAACCATTCCCTATGCCCTCTGTCTCAAACTCCTAGTAATTCAAGTGGCAGAACATGAGTGCCCCTAGTGTGTACCCCTACATCACCAGGGCAGAACCAAGCGAGCAGATTACCAGGAGACAGTGTTCTCCACTCACCTCCTCTGCTCTGGAAACCAGGAGGTAGCTAAAAATGAGGAAGGGGCAGAGTCAGAAATAATGGGATTAGGAGTTTTTCTATTTAAACATACAGAGATTACAGAAATAGAAAAATAAATCCTCAGTACTAGATAAGAACATAAATAGCTAATTCAAATGTTAACTAAGTTTCAAAATACATTATACAGCTACTGTCACTGAAACAGTCTAGTACTGGTCTAATAATAGACACATAGACCAATAGAATAGACTAGTGAGTCCCCAATTAAACCCAAACATCCATGGTTAAATGAATTTTCATATGGATGCTAAGGCATTCAGTGTGTGATGTTGGTGAATCAGACATTACGTTGACTAAAATAAGTCAACCATAAAAGGATACATTTTTATGACCTCATTTATATGAAAAGGCAAACGTACAGAGACAAGTTTATTAGTGGATATCTGTAATTGGAGGTGTGTTAGTCTGGGTATTTTAGAGAAACAAGTCTACAGAAACTCATGTATATGAGAGTTTTATATAAAGGGTAAGTGCACATCAAGAAAACATCCCAACCCAGTGCTGCCCAGGCCCACAAGTCCAACATTAACCCATTAACTCATATGTCCAACACCATTCCACACTGTCCTCCTCCATCTCACAAAACAGACATAATGATGCCAACTTCAGGAGGACAGCTGAATCAGTGAACGTGTAAGCATCTCAGTGCTGGCAGGGGGTCTCCACACAGTTGCTCCAGCACCCAGGGCTGCATCTGGTAGGTCATTGTGGCTTCTCCTCAGGAATGTCTTGCAGGAAGTGAGCCTTGGCAGCTGAAGCAGGGAACTGGCTAAGGCAGCTGCACCCTGGTTCAACCATCGCAAAGCAAGAGACCCGAGAACTCGAAAGGCGAGGCTCACTGAGCCATTTATTTCCCTGCCCTTCAATTAACCCACGTGTGTTTATCGGCCAGGTTGACACAATAAACTTTAACTAACCCAGGAGGGAAGGGGAAGTTAGGTGCTTATAGTTTGTGGAACACTAAGTTCTGATTTACAGTGAAAGAAAAATTGGAGGGTAAGGATTGCACAGCTGATTGGTGTAATTGACATCAGTAAATAGTTGCACACCTGTGAAACATTGAATTAGTAAGTTTTGAGTGATAGATATATTTACAACAGTAGCGACAACAGCAATAATAACTACTGACGTTGCTTATATATCTTTGGGAATTGGTTTCTTAGTTTGGAGGTTTAGGATCATGGTTTCACCAAAACCAACCTTTCTGCTATGGAGTCTATACCTACTCATTGTGACCCTATGGGACAGAGTAGAACTTTCCTTGTAGGTTTATGAGAGTATAATTCTTTTTTTTACATTTTATTAGGGGCTCATACAACTCTTATCACAATCCATACATATACATACATCAATTGTATAAAGCACATCCATACATTCTTTGCCCCAATCATTTTCCGAGCATTTGCTCTCGAGAGTATAATTCTTTATGAGAGTAGAAAACCCTGTCTTTCTCCCAAGCATGGTTTCACAAAACTTCCCAAAGCATTGGCTTAAAATTGTGTTCAGTATTTCTGTTGTACCTTCTGCTTCACTGCACAGTGCCTGAAGTGCTACAAGCTTCCATGTGTCCAACCAATGTTTAACAATTAATCTCTACTTGTCAGGAGCAATAAAAGGATATATAATATGTAAGTAAAAAGGTTCCTCAAGAATGTCTGCCTCTTTTGCAATGAGACAAGGCTGAGATCATACCCAGCAACCATTACTGAAATATTGATAATGTTGAACCCTTACCAAAAGGGGGAAAATACAGAACAGAATTCCAAATTATCTTGAAACAGACCTTTTCAGAGCCATGGAGGATAGATGAAAAATTGCTCCAAGATAATATTTTAACCTTAAACAGAAGGAAAAAAAACCCCACCCTGGTGTTTTCTTTAAGCCTAATAATGTGTTGCTAGGTCCTGTTGTGCCAATTCCAACTTGTGGTCACCCTATACAACAGAACAAAACACTGCCATCCTCAGAATTATTGCTGCTTGAGCCTAATGTTGCAGCAACTGTATCACTCCACCTTATTGATCATCTTCCTCTTTTTCACTAACCATCGACATTACTGAACATGATGTCCTTCCCCAGGGACTGACCCATCCTGATAACATTACCAAAGTACGTGAATTGAGGTCTCACCAGGATCACTTTTGAAAGAATATTTGGGGGGTACTTCTTCCAGACAGACTGGTTCAGTCCTCTGGCAGTCCTTAGTACATTTACCATTCTTCATTGACAAACACCATATTTCCAAAGGCATCATTCTTCTTTTGTCCTTCTTAGCCATGATCCAGTTTGTGTATGCATGTGAGGCAATTGAAAATACCATGGTTCAGAGCTTAAATCAGCCACACCTTAGTCCTCCAGCGGAGACCTTTGCTTGTGAATACTTTTAAAAGGTGCTCTGGAGAGGATTTTCCCAATGCAAAATATCATTTGATTTCTTGATTGCTGCTCGCAAGGACATTGATCAGTGATCTTAGTAAAATGAAATCCTTCACAAGTTCAATAATTCCTTTGTTAATCGTAATGTTGTTTATTGGTCCAGTGGTGAGGATATGTTTTCTTTGTATTGACCAGTCTTTCTGTGAACAGAAATGCCCAACACAATTTTAAGTCATATATCCATATGACAGCTAACTTTGATCTCCATCAGTGTTTCGAGGCCTCTCTGCTTTCAGTCATCTGCACACACAACTCATGGCCTGTTCTACAGTCAGCTAAGCAGGAGTTTAGTTTAATTCATAAAGAATGCCTGCCTTGGCATGGTGGTCTTTTACAGACTACCTACATGGGAGCAAATGGACAACTGCAATTCAAATCCTCGATCGAACATTTGGATGCGGTGAATTTACATCAACAGGGGAGGAACGATTTCCAAAAGGAGTGGGAGAATGTTTGCCCAACTATGGGGAATATATTCAATGTCCCTGAATGATACCTGTGAAAAGTTGTTGAATTGCTGTATGTTCTACTATGTACTTTCTGAACAACACCAAATAAAATAAATAATTGCTTGAAGAATTATTTCCTAACGTGAGAAAAGTCCTCCAGTGTTGGGCATCACTGCTTCTCCATGTACAACCTATTGGCAGAATGCTATCTAAAAGAGAGGCACCACCAAAGAAGGTGTGGTTAGGATGTCAGAACGATGTATTCAATGTTCCAGAATGGGTTCTGGGATATCTAAATATAACAAAGACCATATTGACAAACTGGTATTTTTTATGTGGAAGATTTCTACAGAGAAGCTGCACACAACCAGCGTCACCATGACCCGCAGACAACCGGTTGCGCAATGCTTTGGAAATGCACCAGGCAATCTGAAGAAGGTCCCAGACCATCTGGATGGCAGGCGGAAGTGAGGCCAGGTTTCAGACGTGTAACAAAATCACACAGACAACTGGCATTCTCCTCCCTGCAAAGGCAAGGGGACATCGGGGCTCCTCGGTGTTCAGTGCGGAGGAAAGAGGGATTCAGGGGAGCAGGAGCCAATCGCTAGGCTATGCTCCGGCCCCTTGGAAATCCCATTGGAGGCAGGTAGTCCAAGGAGACTGCTTACAATGAGCACTATAAGGTCAAAGCCTTTTCATTTGCTTGCTGGGCTCATGGCCCGTTTGTTTGGTTTGATTTGAGTAGCCTCCTGTCTGTGCTTCCTGGTTGCAGAAAATCAAAGGGAGCTTCTTCCCTGGGGGCGGAGGTGTCCTGTATTTCTCAGGGACTCAGCACTGAGCCCTGAACTCCCGGGTCAAGCAACACCAGTGAGATTCTAAAACGGACTTGCTTCGCGCCAACTCCAACTCCAACTCCCCACCAGAATCAAGCCCTGACAGTTGCAAACTCAGTTTATTGCATCTTCTCCAGTTGGCCTGTTGACTGATAAATTATAGGGAGACTCAGAGCAGCATGTTGCCCTCAGCGGACTATGTGTCATTGCATAATGCCATGTCTTTTCACACTCTCTTTAAAAAAAAAAAAAGGTGGAGGCCTTGTTCATGCGATCTCTTGTTATACTGTACCTATGTTAGGCTACACACCTCCAGACCTTCAAAAGCTAAGCCCGTGCTTTCAAAAAGCCAGAAATATTTATTTTCTTTAAGCCAATAACATATGCTTGGGTGTCTGCCAAATCTCTCTCAGAATCACACAGATTATAATGAAGCATGAAGTTCAAATAATAGAATGTGGAGAGTTGAAAAGAATTGGAGAGCCTACTTAGATCAACCCTTCTCTTTGAGAAAGAACTTCCTGATCCAGGCGGCTCAGAGGCTTTATCCACGCCCCAGGACTGGATGAAGGTAAAGGTAGCATTCGAACCTGTGACTTCTGATGCTCAGTCTGCTCATGCCTGTAATCAACACTACCTCAACGTCAGAAAAGAATGCTGACTGAGCAGATGTCAAAGCAGAACATACTCGTACAATTACAATTACTGTCCCCTAACAAATGCTTCCATTTGGAGGGTGGGTGGGCTGGTTTGCTTTGGATTTATCCTTATGTAAATTCCCATACATAAATGTTGAATACACTCCAGTAGTCCATCCAAGAAATTAAAGGACTATCTTAATTACAGACATGTTACTTAAGAGAAGGGGAAACATCTTGAATGTTTTCGGGCAAGCTTAAATGTGATATAAGAACATAAAATTCCTCCTTATTAAATGTTTATCCTGTTTGAGAAAAGTTAGTGATTGAAATAAATGCCCCTTGAAAGATGCAGGCAAAACCCTGTGTCATCTCTTGGAAGGGGGTTTCTGTACATGCTGAAGCATGGAAAAAGAGAGATTAGCTACAAAACTGAGAGAGGTTACCCAGGTAGGACTGAATAGGTTTGGGATCAACTTTTCAACTCACAGAGTCCCTGAGATGGCTCTCAGAGGGGCCCTGGAATCACCTGTCTCCATGGCTTCAGAGGGCCAAACAGGAATTTAAAGCAGGACTATTTCAAAGCCAAGCTGTTGATAATGCCTTCTATTGCTATCTAGGCCTGGCATCTTGGGCAGTCCTGTGGAACTTGTGTGAGGCCTGTTTCCTTCAAATGAAGGCTTGTCTTCTGGGAATGAGACACGAGGACCACCTGCGGACAATGTTTATAAATCCACCACCAGAGACGGATTGATCTTACAATAGGGCTGTGTAATATAAACATTTCTTGATTCTACAAAAGAATACACACAATGCCACCTAAGGTCCCTAAGAATAGGTCTGGGAGTTAAAATGTGAAGTTGCCACTTAAAAAAAAAAAGAGTCTCATTCCTGTTAAGCAACATTTCTATTCTAAATGACCCATATAAAAATGTAGCCTCTCTGGACATAGTAGCTTGAGGCGGAACTCAGAGCTCTGAGTTTTCTGACTCTGAGGGAGCTTAATCTTATTTCAACAGGGGATCATGGTAGGCATGACTGTATGTGTGCCTCGGTGTGTGTGCGTGTGTGAGCGTGCACGCATGCATGCCTTTGAGGCTTGTTTGCTTGGTAGCATTAATTTGAAAAGGACACACCCAAGGGAATTTTATGAAATGACTTGCTAGAATGTAGAAGTTCAATGGGGAATTAGTATTTTTTTTTCTGTAATCGCAAGAAAATGAAGCCAAGTGTGAGGAAAGAAAGAGGCGAGGGAGAAAAGAAAGGACAGGTCAAAGAACACTTTTTGATCCCTTTAGATCGATCCACGCCACTACCGCAATCCTTGGCTCGTGGACCACATGTCTAGGGTTTATTTCTGGGGAATCAGTTGCTTTAGACCTAATGCGAGCCATCCAGTGCTCATTGCATCCCATACAAACAATTAAAAATAATTAGATGTACCTACAGTTTGAAAACAATGCCAACTTCTAACCTAAATTGATGTAAGCTTTAAATCAATAAAGAGCTAAGCTATTTCTAGAAGAATTCAGGAATCCAGCCCCTCAGGAGGGAAGAGAGAGGCATATTCCAGGGAAGTGGAATTAGTTTGTATTTGTATATAAACAAACTCCACATGACACTGAGATTTATGACCGCTGGGACTGCCTGTGGGAACATGTACGTGCTCAGCTACTACAAACTAGTTTCATGTTGTAGCCATAACTAACTACCTCAGGTGATTACACTTCTACCATCTGAAAAATAAACTATTAACAAGGCCTCGTTTCATCCTGCACCAAATACTCGGGAACGTCATTTGGAACAGGAAGATGAGGAGTGTCATGTGTTTACTCACCAAAAGCACCTTGCCAACATTGTGAAATCTCCTTTGTGTGTGTGTCTCGGGGGGTGGGGAGGAGGGTGCCCCAAAGTTATAATAATAAGGAGTCATCCTTATTTAAATAGAGAGCAATAAGTAAAATGCAGATTTTAGAAGACTCTGTAAATTTCTCTTTGAGAGAAGGTTATGCAAAACACAAGCTGACTTTCAATGGGCTGATGATGTAGGCAAGTATGTTTTGAAGAGACTGGGACCTACAGATCGGCAGGTGGGGCTCCTAACACTTTGAATAGAAGTCAGAATGAGAATAGAGATCATAGTAGGGACAAAGGTGTGTCTGTATATTATTATTGGCTGAATCCTTCGCCCTTTCAAAAGGTAAGAGTCACAATGTGAAAGTCAGGAGAGGTGAATGAAGTAGGAAGCCAAGACTGTGGAACACAGGGGAAGAAATTCTAGTCACCCCGTCGATGTCCTATGATGGAGTATACGTGCAGGAAGAAAAAAAGCTGACTTATAGAGAGATTCAGCTATAAGAGTTGAAATGAGCCCCCCTGGTCTTTAAAGTTTGGGTTCTTAGTGTTCCTGAAACAAACCAAAATCACTGCCATCGAGTCAATTTTGACTCACGGTGACCCTACAGGAGGGTACAACTGCCCCGTGGGTTTCCAAGACTGTGGTGGCTTTGAACTGCTGTCCCAAAGCATAAGGTGTTCCTAAGGCCTGGACTACTCCTGGAAACATTATGCAGAAAGTGGAAGTCTCAGAGCAGGAAGCATGGGAGCCCTTGATCTCTCTCTCTCTTTGTATCCTCACCCAATCCTGCAAGAATTCACTCAACATTTGGTGAATGAATGAATGACACTGTGGAGGAGACACTAGAAACAGCATAGTTCATAGTCAATTCGATGTAACTGCTTGTGATTAAATTGAAGAGAAAAGTAACACATGCATAAAGTTAATAGTAACACACAAAATAAAAATGCGGTCCCTACCCCACATACCGCCTTTCTCAGGAAGCTGACCACACTTCCATTCTCTGCTGGAATGCAACCCTCGGTCTCCTGTTCTGTGTCTGGCAACCCTGGCCTCCCTTTAAGCCAACCCCATTGGGCAAAGGGAATCACTGGAGGCAAGGCCTTCAGTGGCCTGGTGGGCACAGAAATGTTCTTGTCAGATGGGGCACATTCAGATTCTATGCTCAAAAATTTGAATTGGGAAGTCCTAAGATAATTGAGTGATCAACTCTACTTCTCAGACTTTCCAGTGTGATAAAACAAGCCTCAAAGTCAACACCACCCAGATGCCACATTTGAAAGGAAGTGAAAATTTGAGTGAAGTCATTGGTGGCCGAAGTATGGAAACCTACTAGGAAGGGGAGGCCGTGGTTGAATTTTGGAGATGGTTGTTCCTCAGTTCCATGAGACACAATTTTACTTTAGGTAAAATTTCTATGTGATTCCTTTATCCCCTATTTTTAATTGAACTATATATTGAAAAGTTGGGAGATGAGGGGGACAGGCTGTCAGACCTAGCACACTGTGTTAGCCTAGGTTGTAAATTGGAGAAATCACCTGCACTGGGAGCTGGGGGCTAATGTACCTGCCATTGTCCTCCCATCAAAGCCAGGCTTACAGTCTTCTGGCTTCAGTTCTCTCTTCCCACGGCCCCTCGCCCTTTGACTGCCTTGCGGTTGGGGCAGTGGGAATCTCTGTTGGGAGATTGGATTTGGGAGAAAGATAGAAGAACTACTGAATTTATTTCTTTCCACTAACACTACCCTTCCTCTGGGCTCCATCAATCACCCTTTTATGGTCTCCACTCCCACCAGGTGTATGTCCTTGATTTTGTTTGGCCTTTGGAAGCACCTTCTCCGATGTTTCTCTGTCTCTGTGGAGAGCAGTGCCTGCCTGCTGCAGGTCACCCATGGGGTGCCTCACTGTCCTATAAGAATCCTACCCCCTGATAAAGTTCCTACAAGGATTCAGAGTGGTTTCTATGTGCTGGCCAGCCCCAAACTGAAGCAGGATGACGTAGCACTCAGCCCTACAAGATCAGGATTTCAATATTTCAGTGGGCAACCAGGGATAAGCTGGGGAAGATATATAGAAAGGAGACAAGGAAGGCCTTAAATTAGACTTTTTCATTTATTCTTCCCTTCAGAAAATTTTAATTTATTCTTCCCATCAGAAATTTTCTGAATTTCTCTGCCTTTTTTTTGCCTTCAGGGAGAAAGGGATATCAGGAAGTTCGAGTTTCCATTCTCTGTCCTAATTTGACTAGAACAGAACTACTTTTGTCTTTTTAATGTAAAATTAGTTTGGAGAAATATCCATTGGTAAATTGTGTATTTTTGAAAGTCAGTGCTACTGCTTTAAGAACCACTGATGATCAGAAATAGATAAGTTTTCCTCATTAATGGAAATCTATTAACGTGAGTAACTGAGGAAGAAATTTTCCCCAATAATTCTTAATATTACATATCAACTATCAAAGAGAATCTCATAATTCCAGAAATGTAAGAATGGGGGTGGTCTTCTCATTGTGGAAAGTGGAGAATTTTAATAAGGAAATGAAGGGTTGGGTTTAAAAGGTCAAACAATGTGATATATAAAAGATTCTATAACTAAACATAAAGTCAAATAACCCAATATAAAAGTAGGCAAACTATATAAAAAGAGAATTAAAAAAATAGCATGGAAAAACTTTATATGAAAAAAGATGTTTAACCTAATAGTTAAAAGCAAAAAATGCTCATTAGTATCCAGCTTTGGCAAAAGTGTGTAGAGAACTACCTGGGACGGTTAACTTTGGTCAGCTGGACATACCTGGGTGAAGGTGAGGTAGAGCCAAACCTGTTAATCAGGTCACAGCCTGATGATGCCTCCTTAGAGATGTGGCCTTTTGTATAAAAGAGACCAGCTTTCTGCTGGATCTGAATCCTGCATCTGGTAGTCAATTTCCTGTTGTGTCGCCTGCCGATCACAGGAGCTATCAGCCGACTGTTGATCTTGGCTTCATGGGGTCAACTTCAGATACATTCAGCTGTTCACCCACTAGCCTGTGGCCTGCTGTGTCTTCCTGCTTCCCATCCGTCGCCTCCTGAAGCCACACAAGTCAGAAGAAGCCTCTAGCTTATATGTAACCTAAGGACTTGACCCAGGCTGAACTCACTTCTTTCTACAACTAAGCCATTTCTTCATCTAAATCTCTTACTATCTATGTACACATACAGGTGCCACTGGCTTTGCTTCACTAGAGAACTCAACCTAACACAATGCACTCACTTACTTAAACATTGGTGCTGCTATGAGGGAGCTTCAAAAACTTCACGGAAAAAATGTAATGAAAAAATAATGGATTTTTCCATGAAGTTTTGGAATCCCCTTTATACACATTGATACCACTTGTTTGAAGGGCAACTCAGTTACACCAGTGCTCTTTCCAGCTGCAGTGGAGTTATGTGCCAGAATAGAACTCTGACCCACAGGATTTTCAGGGGTTGATTTTACAAAAATAGACAACCAGCTCTTTCTTCTGAGGTGCCTTGGACACATGGCACCAATCTTTTAATTATCAGCAGTATGCTAATCATTTACACTACCCTGGAATTCCTACTACACCTGTGATGGTTTAATGTGTGTGCCAAAGTGATAAGGTCAGAATTCTCAGTGGTTTGGCAGATCTGAGAGTGTACCACACACACCCCCAGCCCCCGCCACCAAAAAAAAAAAAGGAATTGCAGTGGGCTGAACAGAGCTTTTATAACATAGTACACATTGTTCCTACTAGGCAAGCACCGAGCAACTTACTCTGAATTAGTGCACCCAGTGGCATCACCTGGGAAGGTTCTCTCTGGTCACAGTGATTTTTTTTCATAAAAGTAGTTTCACTCAAACATCAGTTTTTGTGATAGCCAATTATAGAGAACAGCATTCAGTTGTGAAATTTTGTTTCCTGCTCAGGAAGATGCTGAAGAAACTGTTATGATGTAGAACACAGTTTACAAATACAGCACTATGGGAAAAAACTCAAGTGTATGAGAGGTTTTCTTGTTTCAAAAAAGGTGCAATGTCGATTGAAGACAACCTGTTTCTGGATATCCATCAACTTCCCAAATGGATGAAAATGCCAACTTGCAGAGCATTTGGAGTTTGTTCCACCACGTCAGACTATTAATCAAGCTTTCTGTTAACAGTGTACAACAAGAAAAGCCTGACTTGTGGCAGAGGGGGAACTGGTTTTGCCACCATAACAATACACCTGCTCACACAAGCATCTGAGCGCACCAGTTTTTGGCAAAAAACAAAAAACACGTGTTTCATGTCCCACACACCTGACTCACCTGACCTTGCTTCATGCTACTTCTTTTTGTTTGCGCAAATGAAGAGGGACCTGAAAAGGCAGCGATTTGACGACATAGAAGAGGTGAAGAAACAAATGAGGGCAGTGCTGTCAGTCATCCAAGCACAGGAGTTTGAAAAATGTTTCAAAAATTGAATCGCAGATTTAAAAGATGTAATTGAGAGTACTTAGAAGGTGATAAGGTTGTATTGTATATTTAAAAAATAATATGTAGCTTTGAATAAAAATTCTGGTTTTGGGGGTATACCCCTTAATAATATGAAGTCATTATCTTGTGATTTTATATTAATTGTGAAAGGGGAGTTTTTTTGGGGGGTGGGGTAAAGCCTGCATCTAATATAGATTCGTTTTCTGGCAAGCTTACCCTCCAGAAAAACACCTATCTTTCAGTTGACCTTGCATTTGCTTTGTCAACCTTTGACCTCCATTTCTTGAGACTCAATTCAGCAGGCTACCACCTGACCTACTACCACATAAGTCAAAAGAAGCCTCCAAACATAAATTTTGAACTTACGAACTTCTAAAACTATATGAGGAATTCGCATGAAATCTTTCTCTGTATCTATTGCTCTATATTTCAATTTATATATTTCATTGGTTTTGCCCCTCTACAGAACCCAAACGAAGACAATATCAAAAATTAAGAGTTATAGACTTTGACCCCAGCAATTAGAAATCTCAGAATCATGAGCCTAGGAATCTTAATGTTCATGTAGAGTCATTCACAGACACAGTTAACAAATCCACGAACATCCCAAGTTTGTAATAGTGAAAAGGTAGAAACAATGTAGCTTATTCATCAGTGGGGAAAATATTAATGAATTACAGTATCCCCCTACTATGAGATGCCTATATCTTCTGGGGAGGGGGGAGTAAATTATTGATAATTATTGATTATTACAAGGGAAAAGCTGTGATAAAATGTTATATAAAAAGGACAAGATGAAGTACTTTGTACGATGTCTATAACCACACTTGTGTGTGTATGTGTGTGTGTTTGCAGTAGTAGTAGTAGACATGGTTATTCACCTAACCAGGTCACAGGAATCTGAGATTTTCTCTGATAAAAGAGAAACTGGAAAGAGTTGCTTCATCCTTCTCTGATTGTGATCATTTCTACCTAGGATAGCTGGCCTGTGGAGATAAGCTTAAGATAGAAGTCACAGACTAAGGACAGGTCACCTGGGTCCTATTTGAAATGATAGGGCTACTGAATATACTTAGCATGGAGCAAACAATCTTGAGTCCTTCTTATTGTAGACATAATACATTTCCTTGACTTTTAATCAATTGACTTTGGGTTTTCTTTTATTAATAGACCAAAGCATACTAACAAATATAGCATGTGTGTGGAAGTAAAATGTGCATGTAACATAGGGGTAAGTAATATATTTATATAAAATCATTAATGTCTTTAATAACTGAAAGTATCAACAAGTGAAGTTACTGTTTCTCAACATATCCTCCATTTAGGTCTACACAATTGTGAAGGCAGTATTTCAATCTCTCGAACCCTTTCCTGGGAGCTCTGGTGATGTGGTGGTTAAGAATGGGCCTTCAATCTGTATGGTCCATACTTCGAATTCCTCAGTTGCTCTTCTGAAGAAAAAAGGGGCTTTCTACTACCCAAAGAGTTACAGCCTCAGAAATTCACAGGGGCAGTTCTACCCTGTCCTACTGAGTCAGGATGAGTCCGCAATGAATTCGCTCTTTTTGTTTGCTTGCTTTAACCCTTTCCTGAAGAGTATTGTGCTCTGAGGTTGACACTATATTGAAAGGATGGTTTGGGCATCTTTGAGGGGCTCAAACCATGTCCCTTGTTGATGCTCTTTGAGTTTGAAAAACAAAAAGAAATCTGACGGGTTAAGATCAGGGAAACAGGGCACAAAACTCATGAGGCATTCCATGCTATTCTCAAAGAATGGGCAAGTGTATTGTCAGGATGGTGAAAAAAATTCCTTGGCCCACCCTTCCTGGATTTTTCCTCAACTATTCAGCTTTTCGTTTTCTTCAGACTTCATCCCAATAAGCACCTGTGATTAACTTGTGCCTTTTGAGAAACTCCATTACAATTGCCCCTTTAGAATCCCCCCAAATAGTCACTATGACCTCTGAGTTGACTTCCCTGCCTTGAATTTAACCACTGCAGATCACCCTGGTGGCCCCTTTGACCTTCTGAAGGTAGCCTAAGAATACTAAGACACGTGTATTCCTGAGAGAGCTTGTCTACAGAGACATGGTAAGCATATTGTGTCTGGAATAAACCCATGCATCTGTGAAGTGGAATCTTAGAAATAATTTTTTGCTTTCCCTCATGTTGTTGTATGCTGTCAATGGATTCCAACTCATAGTAACCCTGCAGCATAGAGCAGATTGCTCCACTCAGTTTCCGGGTCTATAATCTTTCTGAAAACACCCTGGTACAGGAAACCCTCTCTCTGGCTACAGCATATCCCCGGGGTTTGGATTAAGGCAATATTCTCTTTTCAGACTTGAGTGAGAGCTTTGAAACTCGCCATCCACTAAGAATCCTTTATACAGTTGGATGTTCGTTATGTGGAAGTAGAGGTTGAAGGTCACAGCTCCCTCCTTACCTACTGCCAGGGATTGCAGTGGTGGAATTGGATCAAGGGTATTTATTTGACCATTAAGCCACTGACAGTGTATCAGTTTCTTCTTGTGGGGCATCGCCAAGATTCTCTAGCTTTCCTATGCCCACAGCTTTGTCCCCTACTTCACTCCAAAGGGCTGTGTGGCCCGTCCTGACATCCCAGAAAATATTTTCTTCTTATTTTCATTTCTTTTGAGTTCCCCTGTTCCATAGAAACTATAAAGTATGGGTCCCAAGATTTGGATGTATGGTCATTACAGTGTAGAGCGTGTAATACAATAGGAGAAGGCTGCATACCTTGTTTGGGTGCTATACCATTTACCCTCATACTTTCCAAATGTCTTAGTAACAATTTGTGGTCCTCTCTGGCTTTTCACTTGCATCGAGTCAATTCGGGGTCATAGTGATCCTGGTGGGTTTTTGAGACAGAAATTTCTACCAAAGTAAAAAGTCCCGTCTTTCTCCTGCAGAGCTAACGGTGGCTCTGAACTGCCAACCAGGCGGAGCACAGTCCAACACATCACCACTACACCTCCAAGGCTCACCTGGAGTTCATAGCAGTGTCTGGAAATTGGAATAGTGCTACATGACTAGAAATTCAGGACTCAAGATACTAGGTTCTAACTAAACATATAACCAGGGCAACCGTAGAAGGCGTCTTTGTCTATCTTCTCCACTGTGTGCACACCACCCCAATTGCTACACAATTAACAAGTCAGACTTAAGCTGCTGCATGATTGGTTCCTACAGACACTTTTGCACCACTTGCCTGTTCATTTGTCTTACTGCGGTGACTTGTGTCTTGCCAGGACATTTTATTTAAACATTTTATTGAGGGCTCTTACAGCTCATAACAATCCATACATCATTTGTATCAAGCACATTTGTATATATGTTTCTATCATTATTTTCTAGACATTTCCTTTGGGCCCTTGGTGTCAGCTCTTTTTTTTTATGCCCCTCCCTACCCCCTGCCTCAAGTCCCCTAAATAAATTATATATTATTATTTTTCACATATTTACACTGACCACTGTCTCCTTTCCCCGTTGTTTCTTTTGTTCATCCTCCAGGGAGAAGGGACGTGTTATGTGCCAATCATCTTCATTGGTTCCCTATTCCTCCCCTCTTCTCCCCACTTTCCCCATGCCCTCCTGGCATTGCTACTCCCATTTCTGATCCTGGATTCCATGTGTCCTGAGCTCTTATGTTTTATTTGTACCTGTGCACATGCTTTGGTCTAGCCTGCAGTGAAAGGCAGGACTAGGGTCATGAGAGTGGGGGGAGGAGGGGAGGAGGAAGCCTCAAGGAACCAGAGGACTATTGTGTGTTTTATCGGTGCTTTACTGCACCCTGATTGACTCATCCCTTCCCTGTGACCTCTCTGTAAGGGGATGTCCCATTGCATACAGAAGGGCTTTGGGTCTCTACTCTGACTCCCCTTGTTCTCAACAATATGGTTTGTTTGTTTGCTTGTTTTTTTGTAGTCTTCTGGTGCCTGCTACCCAGTCCCAGTGACACCTCATGATTGAAAAGCCTAGTGTGCTTCCTCCATGTGGGCTTTGTTGCTTCTCAGCTAGATGGCCTTTTTGATCTTAAGACCTTTAAGACTTCAGATGCTATATCTTTTGATAGCCGGGCAGCATCTTCTTTCTTCACCACATTTGCTTATGTGCCCATTTTGTCTTCAGCATGGGTGGTGGGAGGATGAGCCTCACAGAGTGCCAGGTTGTTAGAACAAAGTGTTCTTGCATTGAGGGAGGGCATGAGTAGAGGCCCAAAGTCCATCCACAACCTGAGTATATTGCCATATAAAAATATGTACATAGGCCAATATCTCTATTTTTATTAATTAATGTAGTAACATATGTACACACCTATGCTTATACTTCTATCCGTACCTTTGTTTCCTAGATCACCCCTCTGTTTCCTTTACCTTCCTCCAGCCCCACCATCATGCTTGCCTCACTTCCACCTCTTAGTAATTCCTCTCAGCTAGATTTCTGTTGCTTCAACATCCTCAGCATCTCTACATCTTCATTGTTATTGATTTTAGTTCCCTGGTTGTTCCCTGTCTATGGTGGTGTTAGCTTACCACTCCCTTCCCTCATCTTCTTCTCCCACTCATTCTAGGACCATTGGTCCTGTAGGCCACCCAACAATTACAGGAACCAAACAAAAGATTGAAAAAAGAAAAAGTAAATAAACAAAAAACATACATAATTCCAGGTCTGTCCACTGACCTTATGACCGTTTCCCTCTAGTCCTGGGGGAATTCCATGAGCTGCTCCTCCTAGCCTGAAGTTTGTTTTGGGGACTCTGCAGGGGTTTTGTGTCTTTCTTCGCTCTCATTGCTGTTCTGTTATATTCCCTTCTTGGTTCGCCCAGCTGTGGGGGATTCCGACTGGACCAACTCCCCGCCGTGTGTCCCCAATATTGTCCTCTGTTGCAGTTTACTCCATGGAGGGGACAACATGTCTTGAGCTGTTGTTGTCCCTACCATGCCAGGGCATTTTAAAGGCAGCTACGTGGCCAACTGACTTGAAGAGATTCCTATTTGTACCCATTTCTTAAAGTGACCCAACAGATGCTAAGTTATAGAAAATATCACTAATATCACATCGAGTAAAATTTTATTGAAGATCATCCAACAACTGTTGCAGCAGTACATTGACAGGAAGTTGCCAGGGTTTCAAGGAGATTCAAAAGAGGACATGGAACAAGGAATATAATTCTGATGTCAGATGGATCTTGGCTTAAAGTAAAGAATACCAGAAAGATGTCTACTTGTGTTCTGTTGACTGTGCAAGGTGTTCAACTCTGTGGACCACAACACACTATGGATATAGTCTTGGGGGAAATGACACTTCAAGAACACTTTATTGTGCTGAGGAAGAATTTGTACATGGATCAAGAGGCAGTTGTACAAAACAAGGAAATCCTGCATGGTTTAAAATCAGAAAAGATGTGCATCCTTTTACCATATTCATTCAATCCATAAACTGTGAAAGTGGTCAGAGAAGCTGGATTACAACAGAAGAATAATGTGGCATCAAGATTCAAGGAAGGCTTATGCCTTATGCTAATGACACAGCCTTGCTGAAAGTGCGCAGCACTTGAAGGTTGTTGATGAAGATCAAGGATCACAGCTTTCAGTATGGATTGCAATTCAAGTAAAGGGACATTTTGGGTTTTTTTTTTTTTCCCCACAACTGGACCAATGGATAACATCACAATAAATGGAGAAAATCTTGAAGTTGTCAAGAATTTGTTTTTGCTTAGATCCACAATAAATGCCCCTGAAAGCAGCAGTCAAAAGATCAAACACCATATTACATTGTGTGAATCTGCAGCACAAAATGTCTTGAAAGTGTTGGGAAGTAAGAATGTTACTTTGAGAACTAAAGTATGCCTGGCCCAAGCCATGATGCTTTCAAACACCCCATATGCAGTGGTGGGATTCAGCTGGTTTTCACTGGTTTGGCAGGCCAATACCTAATGTTTTGTTGAGTTCAGTAAACCCATGGTTAAAAATGGCATTTTAATTTTATATTTATTGTATTGGAGACTCATACAATTCTTATCACAATCCATACATCCATCCATTGTGTCAAGCACATACGCACATCTGTTGCCATCATCATTCTCAAAACATTTGCCTTTCACTTGAGCCCTTAATATCACCTCCTCATATCCCCCCTCCCTCCCCTCTCCCCCTTCTCTAATAAGCCCTTCATAATTCATATTATTATTATTATTTTGTCACATATTACTCTGTCCGGCGTCTCCCCCCACCCTCTTCTCTGCTGTCCATCCCCCGGGGAGGAGGCTGTAAGTAGTTCTTGTAATCAGTTCCCCCTTTACACCCCACCTTCCCTCCACCCTCCAGGCATCGCCACTCTCACCACTGCTTCTGAAGGGGTCATCTGTCCTGGATTCCCCGTGTTTCCAGTTGCTTTTTGTACCTATGTACATCCTCTGGTCTAGCCAGATTTGTAAGGCAGAATTGGGGTCATGATAGTAGGAGGGAGGAAGCATTTAAGAACTACAGGAAAGTTGTATGTTTCATCATTGCTACCCTGCACCCTGACTGGATCATCTCCTCCACACAATCCTTCAGTAAGGGGGTGTCCGGTTGGCTGCCAATGGGCTTTGAGTCTCCACTCTGCACTCACCCTCATTTACAATGATATGGTTTTTGTTTTTTTGTTCTTTGATGCTTGATACCTGATCCCTTCGACAGTTCATGGTCACACAGGCTGGTTTGCTTCTTCCATGTGGGCTTTGTTGCTTCTGAGCTAGATGGCCGCTTGTTTACCTTCAAGCTTTTAAGACACCAAGACACTATATCTCTTGATAGCCTGGCACCATCAGCTTTCTTCACCACATTTGCTTATGCACACGTTTGTCTTTAGTGATCATATCAGAAAGGTGGACACCCACTGAAATGTTTTTTTGTTCTTTGATGTCTGATAACTAGTCTCTTCTACACCACGTGGTCAGACAGACTGGTGTTCTTCTTCCATGTGAGCTTTGATGTTTCTGAGCTAGATGATCGCTTGTTTATCTTCAAGCCTTTAAGACCCCCGATGCTATATCTTTTGATAGCCAGGCACCATCAGGTTTCTTCACCACATTTGCTTATGCACACATTTTTCTTCAGCAATCATGTTGGGAAGGGAAAATGGCATTTTTAACCATGGCTCTATCTAAGATTGGTGGCTGGACAGCTGCCCAATGTGGAAATCAACAATTTACATTCTTTAAATATTTTTAACATTCATAGTCCCAACAGCATATTCTAAGCACCCATAGTAATATTTGTTCTCTCCATAGGTGTAAAAAATAAACAGAATTGTGCTTGTAATATATTGTTTATTAATTTCATAACACCAATCGGACTTTGGATGAAATCCTACATTTTTATTCCCTTGTGTTTGTTACTTTAGTAACCAAACATATAGCATAAGGAGGAAAAATGCCAAACAACCAGAGAGTGACACGATGTCATTCACTTCAGCTTTGTGTTATGCCCACATTCCACAAGATATTATGAGCGTATTATGCAAGTCCTGAAAGTGTTCAAAGAGATACAAATATTGTCAGAACCATTGCTGTCAGTTCAGCAGATGCAGAAAGAGGTTTTTACAAAGATGAATGTAGTATGTTCAGGGAAGAGAAGTTGCTTAACTGTTTCTAATACAGCAAACAATGACTATTATCTAATTGGCCTACCTGTAAAGGAATGGGATCCTACACCTACAGGAAAAAGATGGTTAAGGATAAATCACACAGCCTATGATGCTCAGATAAAAGCAAAGAAGACTACAAGTGAGGACACCAATCAAAAAGCAATATGGAAATATCTTAAATAACCGTTTTATTGGATTTTGTCCGATATTATTTCATTTTCTTCATTACTATTTTAAACCTCACCAAAGAAGGGTCAATGCATTTGAACTGTGTTACTAGTAAAGAATATTGAAAGCACCACGGGCTGCCAAAAGAACAACCAAATCTGCCTTGGAAAAGGTACAGCCAGAAAGCTCCTTAATGGGAAGGATTTCAAGACTTCATCTCAATTACTTTGGATATGTTGTCAGGAAAGACCAGTCCCTGGAAAAAGAGATCCTGGTTGGTAAAGTAGCAGGACATCAAAAAAGAGGAATGCCCTTGACAAAATGAATTGACACAGTGGCTGCAACAGGGACTCAAACATAGGAACCAATGTGAGGATGACATGTACTGGGCGGTGTTTCGTTTTGTTGTACATAGAGTTGCTAACAACACAGACACTCTTCCTCTGCTCCTTTATTTCTTTGAAAGCATAAATACCAATCCCAGCGAGACTATCAGCTTCTGGAAGACAAGAGTTATAATCAAAGGCTTCAGCCCTTTGGCAAACTCAATGCAGTGTGACTTGAGCGGCAGGTGCTGCTGTAGTTCCAGTGCATCCTTGCTGACCCATGAGGGAATTGGACATTGTAATTTTTGCCCTGCAATGTCCTGTCATGCTGGCCTATTAATGCTGACTCACACAAGGTATACATCCAATACAGCTCAATACATCCATGTAGATTCTTTATTACAGCCCATATTAAGAAATGGGTTTGCAGCCCAACCCACCACACAGGCATATAACTGAAACTTACTTTGTGTGTGTGCAAATTTTTTCTATCCTATTGTGTTACACTCTGTTCTCGCCTTTTGTCCTGAATGTTTTTTAATCATTGTATTGGGGGCTCTTATAGCTATTAGAACAATCTATACATCCATTGTGTCAAGCACATTTGCACATATGTTGCTATCATCCTTTTCAAAACATTTTCTTTTTCCTTAACCCCTGGTATCAGCTCCTCATTTTCCTCCTAAATTCTTAAACCTTGTTCTATTTCATTTTAAATGCTGGGGGGAAAGCACACTGCATCAATGTCATAATTCACCAGTGATTGCAGTATACACCTCTTTGGGATTTCTAATATCTTGGGGCTTCATCTGGATTCCTTAGTTTCAAAATTGGATCACACACAGACCTAGCCTTCAAGAAGCTCGCTCCCAGAGGGTAAAGAAGCAATCACATTCCAAATAAACAAATGTTTTCCCGTAAACATTTCTGAAATATATGTGTATATTATGCGTGTGATATGTACTTTCAGCATCACTTATTAAATCAGTTGTGCTTGTTACAATGAACCAAGTCTTAGAAATGAAGCCCAGGCAGTGCAAATCTTTCTCCCGAGCTGCATACCTCCTATTGGTCACCTCATCTAACTGCAAGGTAAGTAGCTAGCTATGCTTCCCTGTATCATGACAGTAACTACTTAAACAATTTCTTGTCCACTGGAATCTTCAAGGAAAATTTCAATTCAGACTCCTAAATAGCTGTTATTACCAATGACCCTGATATCAATAATACCCCTTATGTAGAAATCAAAAATTGTATTGTTATATCATCAGATAGTAAATATTTAGGCTTGGCAGGCCAGGAAGTCCCTAAATCCTCAGCACTACCCATATAGCATAAGTACATAAAGAATAGGTATGGATCTGTTTTAATAAAAAAAATTTTTTTGACACTGGCTGTGATAGTCAGGGATTATGTCAGCCAGATACTCCTAGTAAGGGTAGGGACAGAGCCCAAACCTTCTTGATGTCATAAGCCATTTTTGTACAAAGACAGAGACCAATCAAAGCCAAAGTTGCTGGAGCTGCATCTTGCATCTGATTCCTCACTCTCATGTTGCATTGCTTGTCAATCCCAGGAGCCGTCATTGGACTAGGAATGGTGGATTCATTTGACTGACTTCTGGCCTCTGAAGCCACCAGGTTGTGTCCCCCGCTGTCTCTGCTTCCTCACCCTGCTCCTGTCCATCCGTTTCCAAGCCCTGACTTGAACTGGGCCTTTTTCTGAAACTGTGTAAACCAGTTCTTGATATAAATCTCTTTCAATTTATAAACAAGCATCACGGATCTTGCTTCTCAAGAAAAACCAATCTGACACACTAACATTTTAATTTTGCATCATTTTCACGTGTCACAAAAGACTACTATTTACCCCCAGCATTTGAAGGTGTAAAAGCTGTTCTTGGAGTCCCTGGGTGGCACAGTTAAATACTCAACTAATAGCTCAAAGGTTGGCCTTTCAAACCCACCCTGAGGAGCTTCGAAAGACAACTCTGGTGATCAGCTTCTGAAAGGATGCAGCTTTGAAAACCCTGGACGCGGTTCAACTCGGCCCAGTAAGGTCACTGTCACTCAGAATCAATACGACTGCAACTCCCGTCAGGAAGCCATTTTTAGCCTGCGATTGATACAACGGCTGGACTGGGTCCCTGCGGACCCTCGCTCGGAATCAGCTGGGCCTCTGAAGATGTGAAGCATTTTGGCTCCATCACAAGCTGAGACTCTCCAACTTCAGCCCCACGGAGACAGTGGGGTACAAACCAGCTGAAGGCGCCATTCACCAGGCCCCGGGAGGCTACGGGAAAAACTTTGTAAAGAGACGTTTGCCTGCACTATAAAAAGTTTAAACCACCGCAGGTTCTGAAAAGAAAGGATTGGTTGTTGCTACTGTCAGATGCCATTGAGTCCGTCCCAGCTCCTAGCAACACCACGCACAACACAACGCCACGTGGTCCACGCCATCCTCATCATTGTTTCCATGTCCCTTGCTGCAGCCACTGTGTCAGTCCATCTTGCTGAAATGCTTGCTTTTCTTCATTGACCTTCTATTAGGTTTTCTCGGGTGGAAATTTCCTCCTTCTTGGCTTTGCATGAGAAAGAATTCATGTCAAAGCCTGGTTTGTGATCCAAGTGGGTTTTTATAAAAGATGGAAGAAGTTTCGGGTTTTACAGCCACTGAACGTGGGCAACCTTGTGGGACTGCGCACCCACACGGGTAGCCTGAGGCCAGAGAGACCGTGGCACTGCTGAGCCAGTACAAGACAGGAACCAAAGGGTGACAAAGACGGAAAAGAAGGGGCGAAGGTCTGGCGGTCCAGGTATGAGGCCTATGGCTGGGTGGTGTGGTCGAAGGTATCCGTTAACCCCATTGGCTGAATTAAGTCCACCTGGGCCTAGTTCGGTCCACCCAGGTGTACCGCCCACATGTCTCAGGCTTGAATTGGTGCAAGCCCAGTAATATTTATGGCTGGCTAAGGGCTTCCAACCTCCTGAAGGAGGCCTTCGGGCATGGAGAGGGACAAGCCCCTGTCCCTATTTCTTGCTCCCTAACACTTCCACTTTACCCCGCACAATATCCTTCCCTAAGGACTGGTCTCTGCTTATATTATGTCCAAAGAGCAGTCTTGCCAACCTTGACTCTAAGAAGAGATTATGAATGGAAGGGCTGGCAGGACTATTGCTTGTAGGCAAAACTCCTCTTATGCTACAAACAAACAAACAAAACAAAACATAAATCAACCTTTGAAAGTGAGCAGTTTCTGTCGATCATGTAGATTTTCTCTTGCACATCTATATACTTACCTAGGCTTGGCTGTAAAGGAAAATGTTCTCTTCCGGAAGGCAGGGTTTCAACAGAGTGTTTCATTAGCAGCAACAGTGTTTCACCAACACCAGTGTCCTTGAACAGCTAGACCGACATGAAACCATGTTGGATTAGGGAAACGTAGATTCTTTTCTACTCCGGCCTAGTAGAGACATACCATCATGTCATTTCTTTAAGAGTTTCAATGAGTTTAGTTGGACAACCATCCCTGTTAATAGTCCCAAATATTTTAGGCCTTTGCAGAAAAACAATTACTCAACGCCCCTTCACAACTCAACGCTTTGGTACTCTATCCCATAATCCAGGACATAGCGTTGATGTCCATTTTTGCTGACTCCCATCCCAGATTGCTCCAGGGCCGCCCGGGGGACAATACTGCCCACTATGGGGAAACACTGTGATACAACAACCTGGAGGGGGCTCAGTGACTTTCTTCTCACTGCTGTTCACCCAGACCCTTGATCTTTCTTTCTTTGCTATTTTATTTACAAAATAAAATTAATTAGTCAAGAGATGTCAGAACAAAATTAATAAATCAGCTGTTAAAACAGGTTGCCATGGAATAATACCTATTCATGGTAACGCCGTGTGGGTCAGAGTGGAACTGCGCTCCAGAGAGTTCCCGAGAGATGCCTTTGGGAAGCAGGTCACCGAGTTGTTCTTTCGGAATGCCTCTGGGTAGACTTGAACGTTCAGCTTTTGGATTAGGCAGTGACTCACTTCTAACGAGTTGCACTAACCAGGGTCTCCACATAAATTAAAAAAAAAATAACCTGTTACCCTTCCTCAACAAAACCACACCAGACTTTCATTTTCTCCCCCAAACTGCTGTTGCCAACTTTCCTAGTTAACACTTTACTGTGCAAGAGCAGATGCATGTGTATTCCATGTATGTATCTGTGCCATGTTTAAGTATTTATATGTTTTTCAGTGCTTTGGGTTGTGTCATACATCTTTTCCAATAACTTGCTTTAAAAAAAATTTCCCTCCATAAGATGCTGTACTTCTCATTCCATTTACTTAGAGATATTTCCCCCCCTTTAATTGCATCTTAAGAGCCTGTAGGGCATTAGCTTCTTTGCATCTACCTGTTGATCATGATATTTTCCCTAAACATATGCCAGGCCCTTGTCTCCCAAAGGAGGTGAGCAAGGTAATTGGTTTTTAATCACCTGTAAAGCTGAGATACTTACATTCCCTTATGCTGCACCTACAGCGAGGCTGCATTTCAAGAGAGGCAAATTCTGAAGGTGAAATGGGAAGGGTTGCTGCCAGAAGTTCTTTGCAGAGCTGTTTTTTATGTTTGTTTTGGGTTTTTTATGCTTCTGAGATGCATTAAAGTAACACAAGCTGGTCACGTGGTGCCTATGACATTGTCTATTGTCTGTGACTTGAGGGACTTCCTTAGGGTTGGGAGTGCATGTGGCTGCATGGACGCAACCCAGGTGAGGTCCTTCTGTCATTAAACTCATGGAACAAACTCAGGCCATGGAGAAATGGGGAACATAAGTTCAGGGACAGGGGAACTGTATAATATGGTACAAAGAGAATTATACATGACTGAGGTATAACTTATATACAATAACATTCACTCCTCCCAAATATACCGCTACAAGGATCTCTGGTGGTCCAACGGCTAAAGCTCTGCTGCTAACCAACAAGTTGGTGGTTTGAACCCACTCCGTGGCGACAGAGGAGGAAGACTTGTCCTTCTACTTCTGCACCACGTACAGTCATGAGAACCCCACAGGGAAGCTCTGCTTACTACATGGCTGCTCAGAGTTGAAAGTTGACTTGATGACACCCAAGAAGAACAAATATGTGTTATTTGTAGTAAATTTACAGCTTTGTACAATCCTTCCAAACTCACTGCCATGAAGCCAATTTTGAATCCTAACGACCCAATAGAGTAGAGTAGAACTGCCCCTTTCAGCTTCCCAGACCACAAATCTTTATGGGAGCTTTATGGGAGCAGCTGGTAGTTTTGAACTGTTGACCTTGTGATTAGCAACCCAAAGTATAGCCACTATGTCACGAGGACTTCCTGTACAATCATTCACCACCTTCTAATTTTAGAATAACTTCATCACTCCAAACAGGATCCTTGTGCCCATCTGTAGTCATTGCTCATTTTCACCCCAACTCTGTACTAACCAATCTATTTCTGATTCAATAGATCGCATTTGCTGGAATTGTCATGGATTGGAATCACACAGGATGTGATATTCTGAAACTGGTTTCTTTAACTTAGCACAATATGTTTATGGTCAGTCTATATTATAGTAAGCATCAGAACTCCATTTCTTTGTATGGTCAAATAGTATTCCATTGTGAGGATGTCGCACAATTTGATTATCCATTCACCAGCTAATAAACACCTGGGTTGTTTACATGTTTTTACTTTTATGAATAATGCTCTCAGGGGCGCTTGCAGACAAGTCTTTACATAGGCATATGGCTTCATTTGTCATGGATAACTATATAAAATCAAATTGCTGGGTCATAAAGAAAATCTGTATTTAATATCTTAAGAAACTATCTGCTTTCTCTATTGGCCATACCTTTTAAAGTCTGTAGCTTTACAGCTTGCTTTTAAGAAGACTTTGAGATTGTTAATTGTTAACCTAGGAGCAATTTACAATAACTAATTGTAATTAACTGTCACTTCCTGAGGGAAAATGTATTGTTTTTCAAGTTGTTATGTAGCCATTCTTAGAGAATTATTAATAACCGTAGTGACTAAAATCTCTGGGATTATCTAAAAGAAAGAAGTCCTGATAAATTTAAAACGTAAGGGTCAATAGAAGGAGACAGCAAAGACAAAGTAGCAAAGGGGGGAAAATCCAAATACAAAAATGTGTCTAGATTCTCATACACCCGGGTCTATTGATTTGGCATCACCGGTCGGCTTGGTAAGATCCACCACAGTAGAACTTGAGAGCAGAAACGGGTGTTGGTGAATCCAAGTATGTGGACTACTAGCTGCTCTTGCCAGGGGAGTAGAAAAGACTTCCTTGTCAAAGTAGAACCAGGCATCCTCCCGGCCAAGAGAGGAGAGTGTTCAAGGACAAAGGTTGACAGTAAAGAGATTGTCCCTCTGTCTACTAGTCTCGGTTATTGGTTACCTTGGCTTTACATGGTTAGTTCTCACCTCTTTCTTTTTTCTCTACCTTTCTCTCTTTTTTCCTTCCTTCTTTTTAGGGTTGAACTAGTTTCTGGGATAAGGTTAGGTGTGGGCAGGTGTCTACTTCCCTCCAAATCTTCTCATTTTTTCTTACTCCAAGTATATTCACTTTCCTGTCACCCTGTTGAACACACCTGAGAAGTCATTGGTCAATCTGTCTCACCAGATTTTGTTTTAAGCTACTGTGTGGCTTAATGAACAAGGTAACTGGTTTCCCTTTGACCACAAACTAAATTCACTGCCACGGAGTCTCTCCTGACTCAAAGCAACTCCATAGGACAGCGTAGAACTGCCCTGTGGGTTTCTCAGGCTCACGAAGGGAGTCAAAGCCTTGTGTTCAAGTTGGTAGCCCAACCTGTAGCCATGACACCACCAACACTCTTTTTCCTCTCACAGTTATCAACTATTTATGCTTCCTATTCCCTAAAGTGAGGAGCCCTGGTGACAGTGAGGCATGGGCTGCTAACTACAAGATCAGCAGTTTGAGACCACCAGCCACTCAGAGTGAGAAAAATGAGGCTTCCTACTCGAATAAAGATGTACAGCCTTGGAATCCCACAGAGGCAATTCAACCCTGTCCTGTAAGGTCACTGTGAACCAGAATTGACATCACAGAAGTGAGGTCGAGTTGGCACATGAGAAAGACAAGATTTCCCTTCAGTTGGGAAATCGTGTCCACTCTGCCTTTGGAAATCTAGGGTCTACTTTTCCGAATGTCTTTCCTGACCATGTGTACAGTGAAGACTTCACACTAGATCAAGGCCAACCCGGCATTTCACCGCCCAGACAGGCAGGCCTGGGAAAGGAAGCCTGGGGCTTGTCCACTTGCACACCCCTGCACCCCACTCATTCCCCATCTCTCTCTTTAGTGGCACCCCTCTGCCTACCTCCCCACCCCTCCTGCCCCAAAAACTCCCTTGGGCAGGAAGTCAAGTAGCACATTCCTGTGGTCCAGACAGCCTGTGTCCACTCTAAACTAGACAGCCAACAGGGGGGACTCTTGGGATCCAGCATCCTTGTGGAAGTGAGAAGTTTACAGCTGTGACCCAGAGCACCCCTCCTTCTCCCTGGGAACAGTGACCCACCACCCAGAGTTATAGGAAAAGGAAGTTTGCCTTCTCTAAAGACCTCTCCCAGAATCGAGAGACATTTCTGGAGATCCCCCTTCACTTGTCCTGTCATAGCGCTCTGAGGCACAGTTCCTCACATGCATGGTGCCCCTCTGCTGGAGGATGTTGATCTAAATAAGTACCCCCTGTCAGTCAATCTGCCCTCACAGTCTCTTGGATGTGCATGCAAATTTATTTTTTCTTCAAATAGAACCAATTCAAACGAGAATTGTGTCGCATTCAGGAAAGTGCTGAATTCCTGGTTAACTGGGCTTTCTCTGTACCACTCTTCATAAGCAGGTATTTCCTGTGGCCGTGTTTCTAGAGTCGTAGCTGACCATCTCTGGCTTGTCCTAACTCCCCAAACTCCTTTTTCCCCATGTCTCCATCTTAAACCTTTCCTTCCTTTTCGCTCATGGCCCTGGGGGGTGCTGTGTTGACAAGGCACCTAGTTATCCGCAGGAAGCACTTCATTCATACCCCAGCGCTGAGGAGAGGCCCTAGGCTTGCAGGAGAGAGGCTGGTCCCTCCGGGCAAGGTTCTGGTCCTATATTCCATAGTGCTTTGGTTCTGTATCCTTCTCTAACCAGGAAGCTTTTAAAATAAGCATATTTTAAAGTTGAAATGTGAGGGTTTTGTGGCCCAGCAGGTTCATCTGGTGAGAAAGAACTGACTTCTTGATTGTGGAGGTAGCTACTCTTGGAGCCATAGGCACTGAAGAGAGGAACATATGTATGATCCAGCGCCTGTGAAGACCATAGAGAGCAGGATGGGCCTCTATCTCTGACCTGACTGAGGGAACAGGCTTGGGCCGAGTGACTGGGACGACACGGAGCTGACCATCTCCACCTAGAATTGCAGGTTTGTGGACAAGCATCGTCTCACTCTGGATTTCCCAGCCTGGACCCACACACTGGGATGCAGCACTCCGAAGGAACAGGAAGATTGGATTAAGGTTGGTTGAAGGAGCGAGATGGACCAGGGGAAGGTAATCTCAAGAGGATCAGAAGTTGGGAAGGGAAAACAGATGAGTTTGCTGCCAGCTATGTGATGGACCAAAAGTCAGTCTTCTCATATTTGATAACAAAGAGCCTGGGTCATTCTCTCACCCAGCTAGCTGACATCAGAAAATACTGATGATCATAAATAAAAAGGACATACAACCCAGAATCTCAGACCCACAAATGCAGCCATTGTGGGCTATGGTCCTTGCAAGATTGTCTGGCTAAAACTCTAAAGCGAATGGTCCAGAATTTTCTGAAGTTTAGGCGTCCTGATCCTCTTTTCAGAAAAACTCACATGCAAGTACAAAATGGGGGATATCACAGGTAATTGCTTTCTGCCTAGATTAGCAATTGTTCCTAACACCATATGTGTTACATAATCTGGTGTCAACTTGCGAAGGAGTAGAGTCTAGCCTGTCAATGAGGTTGCAGCTTGATGACCTCATTTGGAGGCACCACAGAGATAATAACTCACTGGAGGCTAGCTACAGACAGATGCTCTCTGCTTCGTCTTCCTGCTGACATGACACATGGAGCTATGCTAGAGCCCTGGAGCTGGAGAAGCCACGTGGAGACCCACACCAGCACTAAGATGCTTCCACTGCCACTGGATCCACAAGATTTTGCACCCACTGACCTGAGATCTTCCTGCACTTGGCGTCATTGGATATGTTGCATGAGTCTGAAGGAGAATTTATAGACTGGTAACAGACATATGAGCTAATATTGAATTTATTGGACCTGGAATGGGCTGGGATATTTTCTTAATGTAAAATAACTCTTTGATATTAAGTTCTCTCTTACACAAACAAGTGTCTATGAATTTGTTTCTGTAATCAGCCCGGACTAACACACCGTAATAACCCATGCTGACTATCATTTGGACCTCTCCTTTCCTACCTGGTCTCATTTAAAGAATGTTCATGTAATGGACCAAGATCCTGGTGATCCCTAAGCACCAAACTACTTGTATGTTTATACTTCTGAAATCATTCTTTATATCTGGTTCTCTCCTAGAGTAAAGCTTTAAACCAGTTCATTCTAGCTCAATCCTCTGCTCAGAATTCATCTTTCCATGCCAGATATACTGAATCAGAATCTATATTTTAATAAGCAACCTCAGGGAGATATAAGAACCCCTGAGAATCTATTAGGATACACGAGGATCTTGTTAAAACACGTTAGTATGTCTGCCATGGAGATACAAATTCTCAACAGTGGGCCAACTGGAATGAACAGATGTAAAACCCTGTCCCAGAGGCAGAGCTCAGGCATGATCCACTAAGTAAAGAAGAGTAAGCTGTCAGTTATGAGCCTCCATGACCTGTCAGAGACTTTCAAACACTTTCCTTCTGACAGGAGCGTGTCTGACCATAGTGCTGCCATCAGATTCATATCAGAGGAGACACTTGGAGAGCTCAAAGTTCTCCAGGGATATGTTCGATCCATCTGCTTTACTTGTTAATTTTATCAACAGAGGATGTGATTTTTGCAATTATTTTTCATTATCAACACAGTAGGAAATCAAGAGTAAAAAAAAAACCCCAAGAATTTACTGCTCTGGAGCCTAAACCATGGCTAGAAATTTTAATACTGACTTTTGAGTTTAGTGTCCTAATTGCAGAAACCCATCCAAAAGAAAGAATTATAGCACATGCAAACAAAGAACGATGTACAGAGCTGTCTGTCACAGCACTGTTTGGGATATCTCCAAATGTGGTAATTGACCCAGGTTCTCAACACAGAGGGAATCACTGAAAGCATGGCTTCCCACACTTCGGTCATACAAAAATTCTCTAAATGCATAATCAACTTTTACATGAACTTACTTAATTCTTTCCTTTCAATCTCCTTAAATATCATGCTCCTTACTTAACCTGATTCTTTACAATCTTTATAATATTCATTATATAACAAAATATATGTACTTAGATATTTGTCTCAACAATATTTAAACAAACACATAAATATTAAAATAAATGTATGTATTCATGTACTAGGTATACACTACCAGAAATGCCTGGACTACTTATTTAAAATTTCAGGAAATGCTGGTATGCAGAAAATCATTTAATAAGTTACTAAAATTAATTTCTAAGCTACTGAAATTCATTTGTATGGCTTGGGAAAATGTTCAAGTTCTAATGCAAAGTGGAGTAAAAATAACTAAGATACTATCTGATCTCTATAAAGTACATTTGTAAGTAGTTGGGTGAAAAAACATAAAAATGATAAGATGGCTTATCACTGCCTGGTACTATTCATTATTTCTTCTTCATGCTTTTTTTTTTAACCTTTTAGAACAATGAAGATGAGCTTGTTGCACATCAGAAAAGAAGAGCTTTCTTTCTAAGTCTCTTGTCAATCTTCTGTTTGCTGAAACATGCTGGATAGGTCCACAGGAATACAGGTAAGCTTATGATGCATAAGATGATGCATGAACTGGGAGCGAGCACAGTGCAATGATGGTGTGTCAGTCAGCCTCTTCCCTTCCTTTAGCGCCCTTCCTGTCTCATGTTTGCCACATTGCAATCAGGTTGTCGTGCAGGGACTGACTTGGGAGATCAGAATAAGTCCCTCTGAGGACAAACAGATGTCCAATAAGACAGGGAGCTTTTGATGGGAGCGCCAATGGTGGAGACCTCCCGGAGACAGCTTGAAAGCTTGCCCTGGAGGCACTTTCACAAGGTCTTCATTTTCACAGATGAGACCTGTCTGGCCTTCTGAACCTCGGGAGAATGAGAAACAGATGAGGAACCATGTCTGTCCTCATACATGAGAACTACTGGCCCATGAACATTCACCGTCCTCTGGGGAATAAAAAGTAGTTAACTGGCTGCTATGACATAGAGCTGGTGATGGTGTCTTCTGAAATTATACTGATAAAGTAATATGTCTGCTCCTAATAATCCCAACTCCTCCCTTTGTCACTGTGGGGAGGAGCCAAAATCTGTGTTCAGATATCAACCCTGTGTGTCAAAGAATGGACCAACCCCATGGTTGAGTGCCTGGAATAGAAAGAGGGCTGAGATGAAGTCCGGGCTTCAAGGGGCTCACTGCAGAGTGGGACTAGCTAGTGAACTTGAACGCTAATATGTAGGCCTAAAATGGTAGTTCTCTTTTCATCATCATGGTTTGTCAAGTGATACATGGTTTCTCATTTGTTTTTTGAGAAGTCCTGATCGCAAGTTTTACATCCTACAACTAAAAGAGCGTGAGCTGAGTAAACAATCCTTGTAAGGAACAATATTGGCAATTATCAGAAGAGGGCTTTAATTTAATTAGTTCTCTCAAGTCAACAAGAACCAGAGTCTAGTAATCTTTACAGATAGTTTAATGGACGGAAATGTTATTTTAAAGCTCTGGGTCATAGATTAAGCAAAAGAATTAGAGGCCTTGAATGTCAGAAGAAAAAATGGACTAGGTCAGACCCAACGTCTTCTCTGTCAAAAACCTGGCTCTGGTGGCAGGAGATGGAGACCCCTCAGGAGTGATCTAGCGAATGAGAGAGCCCCGTGGCTCCTGACCCCACTGAAGTATGCCACATCCTCAAGGATTAGCAAGCACTCATCCGCACACAGCAAACATAAACATCTGAAACTGTCACCAATCCTAATGACAAGGGCTCCCAGGTGAAGGACGCAGAGGGTGGGATGGAACAGGAGGTTTGATATTCAGATAGATGGCCCAGGGCTACCATTTTCGATCACAGATTTATTTCTAGGGTAATGCATACGAAAGAAGTTGAAATAAACACATAATTACTAAAATAAAGATACTGATTCATATACCAACTATATACCACTAGGAATGCCTGCACCATCAGTTCAACATTTCATGAAATTCTGGCATCTCTACCTTCTAGGAGGATGCTGGGGAGAAAGTCAGGATGCTTTCTTTCGTTTGGAACATGCCCTGATGCTGTTGCTTCAATTCCTCAGTAAAACCTGGACACACCACCTGAAGTCCTGCTGCTGGCTTTAGTCCAGGAAGCTTCTAAGACTAACCCGCTGGGATTTACTCTATTCACTCTCATGTGTTGGACACTCCAGCCGGGTCCGATCCTCCAGTCTGGGACTTGGATCAACGCAGAGGCACATAGGAGAGCACCAGAGGAGACCGAGCTCTAACACTAGAATTCTTCTGCAGGAAACATAGAAGGCTTACAAGCGGTCCAGAAACATGATCCGGCCTGTGTCTCAGAAACGCTGTGTTGCTTGGGTCCCAAACACCAGCTTGCCGTGTCTTAATTTTGTCAAGCTTACGATGACTGTAACTGAGATGAGACCTTAACACCCATTGTGTATTAGAGCTTTGCTTTCAAAAGATGAAAAGCAGGTGGATCCCACATACAACCTAGAAACCTTCCTGTGGGATTGTTGCAGACAGATGTATTATGAATCTAGATGAGTAGCCAGACGGTTAAAATAAATGAAGTCAGAAGTCATGGGAAGAGGGGAAGATGCCGTTCTCACCCACGAAGGAGAGACTTCGTCTTCCATCTTTAAGCAGGAAGGAAACCAAAATTGGTTAAAGGCATATCCCAATATTTTAATAGACTCTTTCAGATAGAACCCATATCTGACATAAATCAGCGTAAAACATTTTTTTGGCACAGCTATGTGTGCAGGCAGTGTTTCTAAAGAAAAAAAAAGGAAGGAGACGTATGGGGTTGAAATGCTTGAATTATCATGAAAGACAAATATTAAATGAATACTCCAGTACAGTGGTTTTCAACCTTCCTAATGCCGCGACCCTTTCATACAGGTCCTCATGGTGTGGTGACCTCCAACCATAAAATTATTTTCGTTGCTACTTCATAGCTAATTTTGCTACTGTTTTGAATCATAATGTAAATATCTGATACACAGGATGTATTTTTTCAAATTGAACATAATAAAAGCACAGTGATTAATCACAAAACTATATGTGACTATATATTGTGAAATATTTATATCTAATTTCAAATAAATGAAATTTTGTCTTGCAGCATGGTGTAGCATGGGCAACAGGCTTCACGCCGGGTGCTCGTAAGTGGTCGTATCTGCATGTGGGTTGACCCACGTGGAGACGGATATAGGAGCGGTGTCTCGGTTCCTAAGATCACCGGAAATATGTGTTTTCTGATGGTCTTAAGGTGACCCCTTTGAAAGGGTCGGTCGACTCCCAAAGGGGTCGCGACCCTCAGGTAGAGAACCGCTGCTCTAGTAGCTCGGCTAACTGTCCCCAGTACTACTTCCTTCCTATCAGTCCCAGAAACCCTGAGTATTTCGTAGCTAGATGGCTCCTGCTGGAAAAGGCACTAGCAGCCTTGCTGGTGACCAGGAAGGGCTGCATGACAAGTTAAAGGCCATGGATTAGGGATAGGAGTGGAGAGTCACATCTGCAAAATCTCACAAAAGACAAAGCTATTTCCATCGAGTCCTTGCTTCCCCCTTGCTTTAGGCCACAAATAATGCTGAGTGAGGCAGTTTTGGAAATCAAAGAACCACCCTACAAACCTTAGACCACTCGCCTGTGCCTATTAGAGAGAAATAAACTTTATTATTTACATACTTCATAATATAAATAATATTATTCAAAGTCTCTCTTTACAGACACTTGGTAGACGCTAGCCTAGCCCATTAAATGACAGCCATAATACCACTTGTGTATCAAGGGTGGAAGGATAAATATATGATAACAGGTGATAGACAGGACAGGAGGAAAATAAGGGTCGAGGAGAGGTACTATCTGAGCCCAGGAGTGAAGGGTGGGAGGACTTAAAGGGGCAGGAAGATATAACCGAGGGGTGAGTAGCAGATAGAAGGAGGTAGTAGAAGGCTGCGTGGAAACATGGCCAATACAGGGCCTTCCATTTAGCAAATATTTGAATGGTCATTGTGGTGATGGCTAACGTTATGGAACTACTTGACTAGACTCGATTGTTTAGCAGAGATTGCACTGATTGTCTTTGCTCTATGCTATGCTAGGCTATCCGACAGGAGTCCTGGTGGGGTAATGGTGATGCGATGCATTGGGCTTCAATTCACAAAGTGGGCAGTTTGAAACCAGTAGCCACTCTGTGGAAAAAAGATGGGCTTTCTACTCCCATAACAGTTACAGCCTCAGAAACTCACGGGGGCAGTTCTACACGATCCTCTAAGGTTGCCAGAAGAGACCAGTCCTGAAGAAGGACATGATGCTTGGTAATGCAGCGGGGCAGTGAAAAGAGGAAGCCCTCCACAAGATGGACTGCCACAGTGGCTGCCACCATGGGCTCAAGCATGGGAACAATTGTGAAGATGGGGCAGGACCAGATAGGGTTTCCTACTCCCGTGCATAAGGTAGCTATGGGACAGAACTGACCTGATGGCACCTTACGACAACAAAGCAAGTGGGTGAAATGATTAAGTAAAAGAGCTGAATAGAAGTTTTCAAAGGGCAGTTTGAGAAAACAATGTATTAGAATGAAATGTCTAAAGATCTGATGTTAGAACGCCAAAAGGGAAGCAAACACTCAGCATATCATAGCTAAAATAACTGAAGAAAAAAGCCAAGCCTCGAGTAGAAATATTGAAGGATTCTAGGGACAAAATAAGGAGCTCTGGTGGCATATTGGGTTACTCACTAAACTGCCAACCACAAGGTCAGGAGTTTCAACCCAACAGCAGCTCTGTTGAAGAAAGATGAGGCTGTCTAGCTCTATAAAGCTTTACAGTCTCAGAAACCCAAAAGGGAAGTTCTGCTCTGTCATACAGTATTTCTATGAGTTGAAATGGATTGGATGGTAGTGCATTTTTCAGTGATGAGAGAAATATTGAATTACAAAGGAAGCCTTAAGAGATGATAGAGGAAGAGACCCTGGGAAGATGGCACCAAGATAGAGTCCCCTACCTTGAACTCCTCTTATGTGATCAGAGATCCACAGATGAGAGGCCAATTCTGGGAATTGAGATGTGGGTCCTAGACTCTTGGCACTCCAGGAATATTTTAGATTTCTCTCACTCTGATATTTCGTTCCAGAAGCTAGGGGCAAAAGAACCCTAATGGGGTAGTATCCCTGGTAAAAATGCACTGTAAGCCACATTGCTTAAGCCACATTTGTGTGCACATCCTGGGAATCCAGGCCAAGTGTCACCAAACACTGGGACATTGAATCTTGGAACTTCCAGGTGTACAACATGCTCCAACAGGGAGCTGATGTCAGTAGTCCAAGAAGGAAGGGTGTTTTGAAACTGATTGTGACAGCAATTCTACAAAACTGCTTGATATGATTGAACTATAAAATAATATATCTATATTAGCACCTGTGTTGGACAGGGTTCTCTAGAGAGACAAGACAGATTGCTAGTAATTATATATAAATATATTTATAAAGATAGATATATAATACAAGAAATGAACTGTTAAATTATATACAGATAGTTGATACAAGAAATTAACAGTTAAATTATAAAGCAGTGAGACACTAGCAGTCCTTTAAGGCTTGAGAGCTGCCAGTTGCCAGTCCCCTTCTATAGAGAGAGCTGGACTATATATCCAGGCAGCAAACAGCAAGGCAAATCACCAACTGTCGGTCCCCAGCTCCAGAGACGAACATTCCAATCGTGTGGGATTAAAGAGACCTCAACTTGCAGCGACACAGTCCACTGGCTAGGCATCCCACAGGTAGGTAGTGTACCCCTTTAAACTGAGGCACAGAACAAGCAAGGCGAGGCTCACCGAGCCATTTATCCCTCCACCATTCAATTAATCCTACTTGTGTTTATTGGCCAGGCTGGCACAATTAACTATCGCAGCACCCAATAAAATGGCTTGGGGGAGAAAAAGAGAGAAGGAGAAGGAGGAGGAGGAGGAACAGGAGGAGGAGGAGGAAGAGATACACATAGTCATTGTACCAGGAAATACTGGTCAACGTACAACCATTTCAAGAGGTAGAATAAAATCAAGAGCTCAAAATATTGAAAGGGGCAGTCCAGGCTACACTAAAGACACTAATGGAAAACAAGATTCCAGGAACTGATGGAATATCAAGTGAAATGTTTCATCAAATTGATGCAGTACTGGAGGTACTAGTCTCTTCCAAGAAAATGTATGACCTGGCCAACCAATTGGAAAATATTTATATTTGTACCAATTCCAAATAAAGCTGACCCAACCAGATGTAGAAATGATTGAACAATACCACTGATTTCACATGCAAGTAAAATTTTGCTGAAGATAATTAAACATGTTTGCAGCAGTATATTTTCAGGGACTGTCAGTAATTCAAACCAGATTCTGAAGAAGATGTGGAATGTAAATGATGCAAGGTCAATATTGGCTGGAAGCAGAGAATATCAGAGGGTAGGCAAGACTGGTCCGTGTTTTGATCTGTTGTACATAAGCTCTGTATGTATTGGCTCATACCAACTAAATGGCAACAACAGCATCTGTGGAGCAAGTTGGACCATGTACAAGGAAAACCAAAAAAGAATTTACGCCTTCAAATTATGGTGCTTGCGAAGAACAATTAAAATGCTGTGGACTGTGAGATAAACAAATAAATCTTTCTCGGAGGAAGTGTGACCAGAATGGTGTTAGAGCAAGGATAGAAAAACAAGTATACTTCATACATGTTATCAAGAAATACAAGTACCTGGAAAAGAGCATTGCATATAGTAAAATAGGAGTCAGCAGAAAAGAGGAAGGCCCTTAACTGGATGGAATGACACAGTGATTTTAGCAGTGACCTCAAACAGAAAAATAATTGTGAAGATGGTGCAGGGCTGGGCAGTGTTTTGTTCCGTTGCACATTAGTTCACTGTGAGTCAGCATCAACTTTGTCCCTAACAACAACACAAAATTCTGTAATAATGGTGATCTATGAATTGCTGCTTGAATAGGCCTGTAGGCTGACTTAGTGTGGGACGGATAGTGGGAGTATACCCACATATAAACTCTATGTATATGTGTCTGTGTATATTGGAGAGAATCACGTGTACTTGGGTATTTACCTTTGCTACAACTACATCCATGGATGTGGTGAAGCATCTGGAGAGAAAAGTTATAAGCACTCCTTGTTTGTAATAAGCTATCTTGGAAGAATGAGTTGGTGGGGTTACAGGTAAGTACCATAGTCTTGGAGGATACCAAGGTAAATTGGCATAACATAATCTACAAAGTCTATTCTCTACTTTGGTGAGTATTGACTTTGGGTATTTAAAGATCATGAACAACCATCTAATATGTAACTACTTATCTATCCCTAGCTGGAGAAAAGAAGAAGAAAATCAAAGATACATGGAAACAAGTTTTCCAGTGGACTAGTGGACCATGCCAATGTCATTCTCCATGATCTTGAGACCAGAAGAAACAGATGGTGCCTGGTTACCATTACCAACTGCTCTAAAGGGATCACTATAGAAGATCCTGAAGAGTGGGAGAAAGATGTGGAACAAAACTCAAAATCATGAAGGAGACTAGACTTACTACTTGGACAAAGACTGATTGAGCACCCAAGACTGTGGGATTTGGTTGCCTCTTGGGTCTGGAACTGAACTCACCATTGTGACTCAGTTTCCAGCCAAACAATAAATGGAACATACCACTATTGATGAAGACACATGTTAGAATAATGGACCATTCGTGGTCAATTTACCAGCATTCATGCAAGGACACCATGCAGAAGGGGTAAGAAAAAAGGTGGACTGAAAATAAGAGAACAGGGAGGAATAGGCATGGGTGATGTCACGTTGAGGTAATTGCAATTATAGCGGAGTGGAATTTCTTAACATGACTCTTGTACCAAGGCCTCTATAACTCCCTTCAAATGAGGTGGAGCTATGAAAATAGGGTGTGTGTAACAATAATAGAGGGGATTGGTCAATTTTTATTAACACACCCCTGGCTAAAAGAATGAGCCATGTTTAAAGCAGAAGAGAGACAAAATCCAGAACCATCAGAAGAACATGTCCCAGGTCTCTGTCTGAAGTGGCAAAGATCAATACAAGAGACATTAAAGACTGGCGTGGAAACTCTGGGACAGAATAAGAGTATAAACGTGAAGACTAGGGACTGTGAGCTGGAGGTCAAGGGACTCCATGGCTGAGGACCAGAGAGACATTTTCTTACTTTATAAGAAGAGATGCTCCTGTATCCTTACTGTTTACTTAATATGACTTGTGGTCACCTATTAAATTCATTAATGTTGTTGTTGTTAGGTGCCATGGAGGCTGGTCCTGCTCCATCTTCACAATTGCTCTTATGTTTGAGCCCCTTGTTGCAGACAGTGTCAATCCATATCCTTGAGGGCCTTCCCCTTTTTCATTGCCCTTACACTTTACAAAGCATGATGTCCTTCTCCAGGTACTGAGCACTCCAGATAACATGTCCAAGTATATGATAGAAAGTTTTGCTACCTATGCCTCTAAGGAGCATTCTGGCTTGACTTACTTCTCAGAAGACATATTTGTTTGCTCCTCTGTTAGTAAATGGTACTTTCAATATTCTTCAGCTGTCCTTATTCGATGTCAAAATTTCACATACATGCAAGATGATTGAAAATACCATGTCAGGTGTACTTTAGTCCTCAAAATAACATCCTTGCTTTTCAAAACTTGGAAGAGGTCTTATGCAGGATATCTACCCAATGAAATGTGTCTTAGCTCTCTTAATAACCACTTCTTTGAACACTAATTGTAGATCCAAGCAAGATGAAATCCTAGAGAATTTCAAGCTTTTCTTATGATGATCTCAGGAGATGTTACCTATTCTTTACATTGAGTTTTAAACAATACTGGAGTTTTAAACAATACTGCATTAAGTAGGACTTTATGTTCAGTAAGTCTTCACTTTCAGTAAGCAAGGTTGTGCCATCTGTACATCAACAATTGTTAATAATCCTTCCTCCAATCCCGATGCCAAGTTATCTTCATATAATTCAGCTACTCTGCTTATTTGTTCAGCAGACAGGTTGAATAAACATAGTGAAAGGATACAACCCTTACTCATATTTTTTTTCTGAGTTTAAACCATGCATTGTTCCTTGGTGTTCACACAACTGCTTCTTGATCTATATTACAGGCTCCACATGGGCACAATGAAGTGCTCTGAAATTCTCAAGGCTAGCCATGTTTTTTGTTTTTGTTTCTTATAATCCACACAGTAGAATGTCTTGGCACAGACAATAAAACATAATCTTTCAGGACTTGCCGGAAGATAGAGACTGAGTAACACATACCAGAGGGAATCCACAGAAACAAGCACAGGAGTGTTACTAAGAGGGAAATTCCACACTGCCAGGTCACAGGGGGAGCATCTTAAAGTTACATAGGCGCAGATCCACTCGGTTTTGAGGAGCTGGGCACATTTGACTTACCACAGTGGAGGCCAGCTCTGTCTCAGACAATGCTGGGATCATTTGGAGCCATTGCAGGGCCTTTATCTCAACACAGCCACAGATTGCCGCTGCCTCGGGGCAGGGTTCAAACCTCTCTAGCTCCACGGTCAGAGATAGGGGCTCAGCTATATTGGTACATTTGTTTCCCTCTCTTCTCTCTGTACCACCAGTCTCAGTGGGCATTTTCCTTTTTTCCCTCTTCCCTTTTCTCTCACACACCACTGCTGACTTCCAGATCATTTCCCTTAGCCTAGGGCATTTACACCTGCCCTCCACTCATCTTGGAGAGCTCCACCCATCTTGGAGAGCTCCACCCATCTTGGAGAGCTCCACCCTCAGCAGCATAACCATAGACTGGGGAAAACCCACGCAGCCTCCACCAGAGGATATCCTGCCCAACATATTCTGGGGGGAATCCTATCTACCTTATTCTAGCAGAAACTTTCCCCTCGCACACTCTGCAGTGCTTAATATATGGATGTGGAAATCCCGCCCACCTTCTTTGGGAGAAATCCTGTCTGTATGGCTGGGGGAACTCCTACTCACCCTCTGTGATCCTACATCACTGAAGAAACATCCTCCTGCCTGCCATAGTGCCCCCATGGCCTACGGCAGCTTGGCCAACACTCACAAACACTCCACTCTGCTGTATGAATATCTACCCAACCTCCACAGCAATCGACCTAGCCAGGGAATTCTGTCCACCATTCGCTGTTCTCTACAGCAAAGCAGGCAAACCACAATTCTTCTGTGGCACTCCTGGTTTAGCAGGCACCCCCTCACACCTTTTGAAGTGCCCCTAGCTTCCATGGGCCACACCATCACGACTGCTTGTGAGATCACACAGTAAAGCATCACCCTCGCAGGTTCACAACCACCCAACTAGCATCGTCTGAGAGGATCATCCAACTTTCCCTCAAAATAACAGAATACTGGTTGACTATGGAGAGAGTAAAGTCAAAGGAGGATAAAGCAATAGGCCAATTTCATAATGAAATTAGCTGCAGGTAGTTTGAAGAAGCATTCCTATGAGTCTCCCAGAGAGAGCCAGTGCTCTTCGAATCCTTGGAAAATGGCACCTGGCTCCACTGAAACAATATAATACAGACAGAAATCAGCCCCATGACCTCAAAAAAAGAAAGAAAGAAAATAAAACAGAAACCAGGAAAAACAAAAGGCAGAAAGTGTCCTGAACCTAATGATGTGCATAGAAGAAGCAGACGTTGATCTGCCACTGAACAAAATTTTCAGAATGCTGCTTGAAGTCATACCGGATATGAGGGAAACAATACAGAAAAAAGACGAAATGATAGATGAGGTAAAGACCATACACCAATGGGAAATACAAGAGCTTATGGAAGAGATAACAAAAAACAGATTTTGCTGGAGGAGGAGATAATCACACCAGTGACCTAGAGGACAGCCAAGGAGACTTTATCAAATGCAAACAAAAATCTAATAACATCAGAGAAGCTGAAGGAAACCTAAAGCTATGTCTGATGCTATGAAGAGGAAACACATCAGACTAATTGGATCACCAGAGGAAGACACAGCAAAGACATCAACTGCAAAAATAGTGAGAGATTTATTGGAGGAAAACTTTCCCAGCCTAATGAATGAAAACAAGGCAACCATTCGGGAGGCTAAAAGTACACCAGCCAGACTGAATCCAAAGAAGTAAAGAAGGCACATAATAAAATAGTTAAACTAGGAGAAAACAAGCAATCGCATATAAAGGTTCCCAAAATAAGAATATGCTCAGACCTATTAGCAGATACTATGAAGAAAAAGAGAGAGTAGAGTAACATATTCCTAAAATTAAAGGAAAATAATGCAACTCCAAGAATACTCTACCAGCCAAATTGTCTATCAAGATAGATGGAGAAGAGTCTTGCAAGACAAGGAAAAACTCAAAGAATACATTAAAAGATACCCAACCCTACAAAAGGTCATTGCCAACACAGTATGGGCTGAAGAACAGCACTCACCAAGCACAAATAAGAGACTGCCACATAGAATAACAACACCCAGAGGTCAACAAAGAGAAAACAGTCCCCAAGATAACATTGGCTTATGGGTGGTAAAAAGTCAAGAATGAAACGCACACATACACACACACATGCACAACACACAGATAAGAAAGGGAGGTAGGAAAACATTCAACAAAACAGGTATAAGATAATATCACAGAGTCTACAGATGGAGGCAATAATCCTGAATATCAACCGACTGAACTCAGGTTTTAAGAGACTGAGACTAGCAGACTGGCTTAGAAAACACAACCCATCAATCTGCTGACTACAGGAGACACATCTCAAGGCTACAGACAAAAATAGGCTGAGAATCATAGGCTGCAAAAAGGCATTCAAAGCAAAGAGCAATTAAAAAAAAAAGCAGGGGTTGCGACGCTAATCTCAGATAAAATTGACCTCAAAGTGCAAACCATAAAAAAATATAAGGAGGGACACTATATAATGCTCAAGGGAATGGTAGACAAAGAATCACTAAGCATTTTAAACATATATTCCCTGAATGAGGGTCCAACTGAATATGTCAATCAAATGCTCCAAAGAGGAAAAAAAGAAATCACAGGCTAACAACTATTGTAGGTGACTTCAAAACACCGCTCTCTGAGAAAGATAGATCACAGGGAAAGAAACTCAACAAGGAATTTGGAGATATAAACACTACAGTTAGACAACTTAACCAGACAGATATTTACAGAACTCTTCATTCAAATACAAAAATCTTCATATTCTTTCCAAGCCAAAATGATTAATATTTGAAGATAGACTACATGCTGGAATATAAGGTGAATCTGCATAAATTTAAGCACATTGATATCATAAAGACCTCTCTCTCTCTCTCTCTCTCACCACTGTGCCATAAGGCTGGAAATCAACAAAAGGAAGATGAAGAAAACATGAGCAAACAATTGGAGTATGAATAACTCTCTATAACAAAATGATCAGAGATGAAATTGGAAAATTTCAAGAAACCAATGAGAATGCGAACATGGCATACCAAAACGTATGGACACAGCAAAGGCGGTTATCATAGGATGTTTCCTAGCAATATATGCACACATGAAAAGGAAGAGAGACTTATGATTGATATGCTGACACAAAATTTACAGCAACTAGGGCAGAGTCAACAGGACAATCCTACTAATAGCAAAAGAAAAGACATAATAAAAATAAGGGCTGAGATTCAGGAGAGGGAAAAATAAGAAATCTATGGGGGGGAAAATGCTGCTAAAATCTGTTCCTTTGAAAAGATAAGAATCCATAGACCACTAGCAAGCCTAACCAAAGATAGGAAGGGACAAATTTCAATAGCAAGGATAAGGGATGAAAGAGGGGACATTACAACAGCCCCTAATGAAATCATAGGATAATTACACAGTATTACAAAAGACTGTACTACAGTGAAATAAACCACTTGGAAGAAATGCACAAATTCTTGGAAAAACAATCCCTTCCTATCCTATCCTTGATGAACGTTAAGAATCTCAACAGATCCATAGCAATAGAAAAATAGACAAGATTATCAAGGAATTACCAACAACAACAAAAAATCCCTCGACCACATGGTTTCACAGGAAAAGTCTCCCAAGCATTCAGGGAAGAACTGACACCAATCCTACACAAACTCTTCCAGAACATAGAAAAAGATGGCAAACTCTCAAACTCTTTCTATGAAGCTAGAATAACTCTGATACCAAAACTGGGCAAGGCTCCCACAAGAACTGAGAACTACAGATCAATATGCCTAATGAACAGATGAAAATCCCTAATTGCATCCTAATTGATGCAAAAATCCTTAACAACATACTGGCCAATAGAATACAAAAGTAAATATAACAAATAATTCACATGACCAAGTGGGATTCATATCAGGGATGCAGGGATGGTTCAACATACGAAAGACCATTAGTATCATTTGCCACATTGACATGAAAAACTATAAGAATCAAATGATAATATCGGTTGATGTGGGGAAAGCATCCTATCATAGCCAACACTCATTTCTGTTTAAGACATTCAAGAAAATTGGAATGGAAGAAAAATTCCTCAAGATACTACAAACTATATATGAAAAACCAACAGTCACTGTGGTAGTCAATGGGGAAAAGATGAACACAATCCCACTGAAAAAGGGGACGAGACAAGGATACCCCTTATCCCCACTCTTATTTAACATTGTATTGGAGGGTTTAGCCAACAGCATAAGGCAAAGAAAAGACATCAAAGGTATTCGCCTGGTAAAAGAAGAGGTGAAACTATCGTCATTCGTAGAAGATATGATTTTTTTATATGGAAAATCCCAAAAGCTCCACAAGGGGAGTACTGGAAGCAATAGAGGAATATGGCAGAGTGACAGGATACAAGATCAACAAACAAAAGTATATTGGACTGTTATACACATTGGATAAGACCACAGAAAAGGAGGTAAAAAAGATGGTACCCTTCACAATATCCAAGAACAAATTGAAATATCTAGGGATATACCTGACTTAAACAACAAAAGATTTATAGGAGGAAAACTACAGAATACCATTACAAGAAACCATGAATGACCTCAACAAATGGAAGAATAGCCCATGCTTGTGGATTGGGAGACTCAATATAGTAAATGTGTCATTTCTGCCAAAGGCACTATATAAGTTTAATGCAATCCTGATTCAATTACCTTCATTTTTCTTCAAATAAATTGAAAAAACAGATTTCCAACTTCATATGGAGAGGGAAGAAGCCCAGAATTAACAGAGAACTCCTCAAGAAGAAGAACAGAGTGGGCGGGCTTGCTTTACCTGACTTTAGCATAAATTATACAGCCACAGTTTTCAAACCCCCAAAGTATTGGTATAATGACAGATATGCAGACCAATGGAAAAGAACTGAAAACCCGGAAATAAAATCATCAGCCTACAAAGAACTGATCTTTGATAAGGCCCCAAAAAGTGTACAATGGGAAGCAGATGCCCTTTTCAACAAGTGGTGCTGGGAAAAAATAGATATATACCTACAAAAAAAATGAATCAAGACCCCTATTTCATTCCATGCACAAGAATAAACTCAAGGTAGATCACAGACCTCGAGGCAAAACCCCAAAGTATTAAGGCCTTCAATGAGGGAATTGGGACAAACCTGAGAACTTTGATACCTGGAATACATAGGCTATCAGAAATAGGGAAGGACACAAATACAGTCACAAATTGACACGTGGGATATACTGAAGATCAAACACCTGTGACAATCGAAAGAATTCACCAAGAGAGGATTAATAGAGCCCGCTGACTAGGAAAACATCTTTGGCAATGACATACCAGACAAAGGTCTTATTATTAAAATCTACAATACTCTGCTACCTTCCAAAAAGAAAAGAAAAAAGCTAATTGCCCATTAAGGAGGTGGGCAAAGGACCTGAACAGAAGTTTTGCAAGGGCAGAAATCCGAATGTCCAATGAACATATGAGAAAACGTTCCCAATCATTAGCCATAATAGAAACGCAAATTTAAAAAACAATGAAATACCACCTAACACCCTCAAAGACAGCCCAATTCAAAATTAAGAAAGCAACAAGTAATTGCAGGGACTGTGATGAGATAGGAACTCTCATCCACTGCTGGTGCACCTGAAGGTATTTACAGCCACTATGGAAATTGATTTGGCAATATCTAAACCAGATGGAAATTGAGCTACCACATGTCCCAGCAATCCCCCTACTGGGCATATACCCAGAAGAGGCAAGAAACAAACCATGGCCAGATATTTGTGCTCCAAAGTTCATCATGGTATAGTTCACAAATGAAAGGAGTTGGAATCAACCCAAATGTCCATCCACAGATGGATTAAAGAATTGTGGTACATACTATACAATGGAGTACTACACATTCCTAAAAAGCAGTGATGAATGAAGGTAGCACATTGCTGCATGGGAAGACCTGGAGGAAATAATGCTAAGGGAATTAAGTCAAGCACAAAAGGACAAGTACAGCATGAGTCTGCTGAAGTACGTTTAAAAACATGCAAAGGGGGCATAGGGAAAAAAGCTACTGTATACAAACATTCTGAGGATGAGGCAGGGGCCAGACCAAATCCAGGGATAGATATGGTATCCAACTAAAAAGGAGGGGGTGGGAGAAGAAAACATAGGTAGTGGGGGAACAGGGCACTAACCCACCCTAGGGAAGGGTATTATTTATATCTCCACGGTGAAAGAGGGTCCAGACGTCGACCCAGTGCTCCAAGATGTGAACGCAACATACCAGCAAGCAGTGAACTAATAGAGAGGTCTGAGGGGCCGGCCACAATCCCAATAACATGGACAGCCCCCCTCGACCCAAAAGAATTTATTTCAGAGGACAGCACTGACGCTCCAGCTGTATGATCAGAGCGCACAGGAGGAAATAAAGGGGGAGAGAGAGAGAGTGGAGCACGTCCTGGCCCACCAAGCCTTGAGGATGATATCCCTACTCCAAGCAGCCAATGAACAGAGAGTACCATATGGCCAGCCCCACTATGAGATACAGCATCCCTCACTGACCCATAGCCCTATGGGGGACAACACTGGAGACACAGTGCGGGAATTACACCCAGTCTGACCCCACCACACTGAGGCAAAACACTAAGGGCATGCAACAGAACAGCAAGGGGAACAGAGTAAGGAAGTCCCGAGGGAATACCAAAAATAAACTTTGGAGCCAGCGGGTGGCACCCCATCAGACTCGACCAGAAAACATTCATAAAGGTCAACAAGCAGACCTGGAACTATTTACAGGCTTTTCTTTCTTTGTCATTGGTTGTTGTTTTGTTTTCTTTTGTTGCTTTGTATTGCTATATCTTGTTTTTGTGCATATTATTATCTTTGCAGGTCTATCTAGATAAGATAGGCTAAATAAACAAGCTGGAGGAGTAAACAACGGGACAAAGTGTTCAGAGGGGGGACCATGGGGGAGGGGGAGGCAGGGGAAAGGAAGTGGGTGTTAACAACCCCAGGGACAAGGAAATAACAAGTGATCCAAAAATACATGGGAAGGATGGTGTAGGAGGTCTGGTAGGACTTGATCAAGGGCAATATAACCAAGAGGAATTACTGAAACGAGAATGAAGGCTGAACATAATAAGGGGACAAGCGGAAAGTAAACGGAAATAGAGTAAAGAACTAGGATGCAAAGGGTATTTATTGAGGTCTAAATACAGGAATGTACATATGTAAATATATTTGTATATGATGAGGAGGAAATAGATCTATGTACATATATTTATAGGTTTAATGTTAAGGTAGTAGATGGACATTGGGCCTCTAATCAAGTTCCCTCAATGCAAGAACACTTTGTCCTATTAAACTGGGATTCCATGATTCTCACCTTCCCAACACGATCACTGAAGACAAAGTGGATGCATAAGCAAATGTGGTGAAGAAAGCTGATGGTGCTCAGCTATAAAAAAATATATATAGCATCTGAGGCCTTAAAAGCTTGAAGATAAACAAGTGGCCATCTAGCTGAGAAGCAACAAAGCCCACATGGAAGTACACCAGCCTTTGTGAACATGAGGTGTCAAAAGGATCAAGTATCAGGCATCAAAGAACAAAAAATTATATCATTGTGAATGAGGAGTGCTGAGAGGAGACCCAAAGCCCGTCTGTAGGCAACTAGACATACCGTTACAGAAGGGTTGCAGGGAGGAGAGATGAGCCAGTCAGGGTGTATTATAGCACCAATGAAACAAGGAATTTTCTCTTGTTCTTTAATGCTTCCTCCTCCCCCCACTGTCATGATCCAAATTCTACCTTACAAGTCTGGCAGTACAAGCTGGTACAGATAAGAGCTGGAAACACAGGGAATCCAGAAAGATAAACCCCTTGAGACCAATAATGAGAGTAGCGATACCAGTAGGGGAAGGGGGAGGTGGAGTAGAAAGGGGGAACCAATCATGTGGATCTACATATAACCCCCTCCCTGGGGGATGGACAACAGAAAAGTGCGTGAAGGGAGACCTCAGACAGTGTAAGACAGGAAAAAAAATAATATTTTATAAATTATCAAGGGTTTATGAGGGATGATGCTGGGGAGGGAGGGGAGAAATGAGAAGCTGATACCAAGGGCTCATATAGAAAGAAAATGTTTTGAGAATGATGATCACAGCAAATGAACAAATGTGCTTGACACAATGGATGGATGTGTGGATTGAGATGAGTTGTATGAGCCCCAATAAAATGATATTTTAAAAAACAACATAATCTCTCTGCTTTGAGTCAAGATCCATCTGACATCAGCAATGATATTCTTTGTTTCTCATTCTCTTATGAACCCAACTTGAACTTCTGGCAGCTCCCTGCAACTGTTGATGAATGATATTCAGCAAAATTTTACTTGCATTTGATATGCATGTATTGCTGTGCAATATTCACATTCTTTCAGGCCACCTTTCTTTGGTAGGGTCCAAATACGGATCTCTTCCAGTGAGTGGGCCCTGTAGCTGTCTTCCAAATCTCATGGCAGAAACAAATGAGCCCTTCTAGAACTTTGTCAGCCTGTTGAAACATTTCAATTGGTCTTACATCAGTTCCTGGACCATTCTTTCGGACTAATAACTTCAATGCAACTCATACACTTCCTTCACTTACATTGGTCCTTAATCACATACCATCCCTTGAAATGGTTGATTGCCAGCTGGGGTTGTTTGCTTGTGTTAGCACAGCGACTCTGTGTATTCTTTCCATTTTCTCTGGATTCTTCCTGGGTCACTCAGTAGTTTGTCCATAAAATCAGTCAATAGTGTCACTTGTGGTTTGAATGGCTTTTTTTTAGTTCTTTCAGTTTAAGATATCTTGAGTGTGTTCTTCCTTCTTGGATTTCCAACTCTAAGTCTTTGCATATTACATTATATTTTACTGTGTCATCTTGAGCTACCCTTTAAAGTGTTCCGCTAAGTTCTTTGATTTCATCATTTCTTCCACTTGCCTTAGCAACTCTACAATTAAGAGCAATTTTCATAATCTCTTCTGACATTTACTTTGATCTTTTCGTTCTTTCCTTTATTTTTAATGATCTTCTGCTTTCTCCACGAATTATGATTCTTATGTCTTCCTACAGCTCATCAGGTCTCCTGTCATTCGTGTTTAATCAACTATGTTCTTGAGAGATTCTCAAAATCCAAGTGGGATGTGCTCAAGGTTGTATGTTCAGTTTTTACTGTTGGTCTCCCCCCCCTTTTTTCTTTGTTAGCTGTTGTTGATTTATTTTTAATCTTCTTTTTTGTTATGTGTTGCTTTGTTTTGCGCATATTATTGTCTATGCATATTTATCTGGACAAGATAGGTAGGATGATGAATCCAGAAGACAGAACAATGGGGCCAACAGTTCTGGGGGGATGTGGGAGAGGGGGAGATGGGGGGAAAAGGGGGTGTCAACAAACCCAGGGACAAGGGAAATGATATAAAATTGATGGCAAGGAGAAGGGAAATGATATAAAATTGATGGCAAGGAGGGCATAGGATGCTTTGGGGGCTCGATCAAGGGCAATGTAGCCAAGAGGAATTACCAAAACCAAATGAAGGGCAAACATGATAGTGGGACAGGAAAAAGTAAAATAAAATAGAGGAAAGAACTGGGAGGCAAAGGACATTTATAGAGGTCCAAATACAGGCATGCATATATGTAAATACATATATATACAATGATAGGGGAATAGATCTATGTACCCATATTTATTAATAAAGTATTATGGCAGTAGATAGACATTGGGCCTCCACTTAAGATTCATTCCCTCAATGCAAAAACAATTTGTTCTACCAACATGGCACTCTGTGATACTCTGTGATGGTCACCTTCCCTGACATGATCACTGAAAACAAAATGGGTGCATAAGCAAATATGGTGAAGAAAGCTGATGGTGCCCGGCTATCAAAAGATATAGTGTCTGGGGTCTTAAAGGCTTGAAGATAAACAAGTGGTCATCTAGCTGATAAGCAATAAAGCCCACATGGAAGAAGCACACCAACCCATGTGTGATTATGAGGTGCTGATTGGATCAAAGACGCAAAACAAAACAAAATAAACAAACAATAAACAAAAATCATATCAATGGGAATGAGGGGGAGGGCAGAGTGAGACCCAAAGCCAAAGCCCATCAGTAGTCCATTGGACACCCTCTGTCTTAAGAACCACAAGGAAGAGAAGAGCCAGACAGGGTGCAGTATAGCACTAATGAAACACACAGCCTCCCTCTAGTTCTTTAATGCTTCCTCCCCCCCCCCACACCCCAACGACTATGATCCCAATTCTATCTTACAAATCTGGCTAGACCACAACCTGTATACTGGTATAGATAAGTGCTCTCACAACACAGGAAATCCGGACCAATAAGGGGATGGTAAGGGTGAGGGGGTGGAGTAAGGGGGAATCGATGATAATGATCAACGTATATGCCCCCCCTCCCAGGGGAATGGACAGCAGAAATGTGGGTGAAATGAGACAGCAGTTGGTGTAAGATATGAAAAAAATAAATGACAAATTATTAAGGGAACATGGAGGAGGGAGGGTCAGGGAGGGAGCGGGGGCAAGGCAGGGATGAGGAACTAAAGACAGGGGCTCAAGCAGAAAGAAAATGTTTTTTAAAAAGATGATTACAACATATGTACAGATGTGTTTGACACAGACATATGTATGGATTGTGATAAGATCTGTAAGAGCACCCAATAAAATAAAATGTAACCTGTTGATTATCTTTGTAAACGTTCACTCCCCCAAATTTTTAAAACATTTTTAAAAATCAGCTATAACTCAAATGCCTTGTTTTATTTTTCCCCCTCTCCACTCTATTCACAGAAACAGAAAAAAATCCTTCCACGTGGCTCAAAAGAGAGCAGAAACCCACAGCAGAGGCCTCCCTGGCGTGGACTCCACAGGACAGCTGGAGGGCAGAAAGTGAGATACCACACTCAGAGGAGAGCTACAAAGAATGCCGACAGTGCAGAGCTGCCCCCGACAAGTGTCTGTCACGGTGCTTATCTCTTTAAGATTGAGTGATAGTGGTTGTAATTTTTCACCTTCCCCTTTAAAATATTCCATACGGGCACATTTTTAACACCGAATTCTTCAAAAATGTCCAGAAAGGGATTTTTCCAAGGGGTCATTGTTGATGCATTTCACATGCTACAGATGTGTCATTTTAGCAAACAAACCACACACGCACCACTGCTCTCATAGATCTCTTAGAAGTCAATTCCAAGGTCGGCGGGTAAGCAGTCCCTCACTGGGCTCCCCTGGATCAGTCAGTGTCAGATCCAAGCAAGTGTGCACACAGCCTTGGGCTGGCGTGAAGGACTGGGAGCTTTCAGGCTGAAAGGCAGGTAAAGACACGCCGGAATGGCTGCCCTGGAGTCAAGTATTTACCTGTTGAATCCCAACAGACTTCAGCCAGCATCCACCCTGTGACACCATGTGAAACGCTAATGGAATCCACGGCTTTACCGTCTCCCTCCCCACACGCTCAGCCTGCCTGGCAATTACTGCTGTAGAGAATCTAAGGGTCCCAGAAATCACACAGTATCCAGCTCAGACTGGTGCTATAAATGAAGTTATGGGGCCTGAAACGTCAAGTGACTTGTCCAAGGTCCTACTAGTTGTTGGGGAAATTTGATTCAACCCTTCTTCTCCCAGCCAGAAGTACTGAAGGTTAACCCTGTCATAGCTCTAGGTGCTGAATAACAGGTCCCCACGTGTGACTTAGAGTAATTCACTGTCCTAAGGGAGGGGAAGACCAGTGAAAATGTGGTTACAAGAGGTGAAAGGGTAACCCCAGACTTACTATCTCACTTGGAAGAAGCCAAGGACATACCTGTGGGCTGGGCAAGCAGGTGTTGTCTTCAGTAATTGCAGACCACAGCTGCTCCTTTGCTTGCCAGAAGACTGGAGGTACAGAAAATGTCCATTACCCCCATCTGCTTCTATCCAATTTTCTAACCCAAAGGATCATCATCTTAACAAAATTTGGATCCATACAACTCCTCCAATGGGATTCATAGGAATGTTTGCTTAAATGTGCCACCCTGAGTAACAGAGGAGCTATTGATGGCACAAACAATGAAAACACTTGCTGCTAATCGAAGATGGCAGGTTCAAGGCCACCCTGTGATGCCGTAGATGAAAGACTTGGCATTCGACTTCTGAAAAGGCAGCCACAGTTCTACCCCTGACACCCATGGTGTCACCAGGAGCCAGAACTGAGCCGATAACAACTGGTTCCTATTTTAAGTGGTGGAACCAGTTGCTATCATTTCATATATTGACTTTCCCTCCCAGTTCCCATCTTCATTGTTGACCGGTCATTTATTACAGTGTGCAAAAACATCGGCTACTTTTTCAGAGTTTGGCACACAGTATATATATATATATATATATATATATATATATATATATATATATATATATATATATATATATATATATATATATATATATATATATATATATATATATGCAAAAATGTTGACTTGAATTAATTTAGAATGAGTCATCATCCTTACAAAGATCTACATGTGACCTCCTCCTGGGGGACAGACAACAGAAAAGTGGGTGAAGGGAGACGTCAGACAGGGCAAGATATGAAAAAATAATAATTTATAAATTATCAAGGGTTCACGAGGGAGTGGGGAGTGGGGAGGGAGGGTAAAAAATGAGGAGCTGATACCAGGGGCTTAAGCGGAGAGCAAATGCTTTGAGAATGATGAGGGCAATGAATGTACGAATGTGCTTTACAAAATTGATGCATACGTGGATTGTGATAAGAGTTGTATGAACCCTTAATAAAATAATTTTTAAAAATGACACCTCTGCAGAAATTTATCTTTGGGTGACAATCAGCACACATGTACTGGCCGCAGCCATGTCCCCATCTCCATACAGAAGCGCACATGTTGTTGTGCTCTTTGCTGCCACGTGTTGCCATCATTGCCCCATCCCCTGAACTATAAATTCCCTATCTGAGAAGTAAACACTCTCTAAGAAATTGTATCAGAAGTTTTCCAAATGCAGTCCAACAGTGTACAGAGAGAGGAGTCACATTTAAAAGAAAAGCTACTACCTCCTTCCCAAGACCTTGCTGCCCAGGCCGCTCCCTGAGGGTATACCCTCCACTGCAGTTTCACAGCGGGGAAGCAAGTTTCCCAGGTGAGCTTCAGGAAGTGCAAATCTATGCTGAAATGAAAAAAAAAAAGGTGCTGTTTCAAAGTAGCTGCAGAGGTCAGAGAAACCAATGCCGCCATCACCGGACGTTTTCACATCTCAGAAGGAAGCATCACGGTGACAAACAAGGGGCAAAGGGAAAGCAGGCAGGGACAGCATCCATCTGGGTATTCTGAAAGACGCTGATTAAAGTCTGCACTAACATCCAGCAGGGGCTTTCATTGGCTGAACATGCAGCCTCATTAGTCAATGTTGGATGAGAAACTGTAATGGTCAGTGTTACTCTGTGGGAGTTTGTGGTGCAGTTGATTGAGGACCTGAGTAAAGGGTCGGGTTCAGGCTTCCTAAACCTGAATCTAGTGGCCAGCAGCCATCAGAAATGATGAGTGAGCACATGGGGACAAACTCAGGGCTGACCCCAGAGGCTGCCTCATTTCAGTTCCAAAATAAAGTGCTCCTCTAGAACAGAGTCAAAGGGATCAGAGATCAGGCATCAAGGAACAAAAAATCCTATCATTGTGAATGAGAGAGAGTGTGGAGTGGGGACCCAAAGCCCATCTGTGGGCAACTGGATACCCCCTTACATAAGGGTGGCAGGGAGGAGACAAGCCAGTCCGGGTGCAGTGTAGGAATGATGAAACATACAATTTTCCTCTAGTTCCTAAATGCTTTTTCCTCCCCCACTATCATGATCCCAATTCTACCTTACAAATCTGGCTAGATCAGAGGATGTACACTGGTACAGATAGGAATTGGAAACACAGGGAATCCAGGACAGATGATCCCCTCAGGACCAGTGGTGAGAGTGGCGATACCAGGAGGGTGGAGTGAAGGTGGGGTAGAAAGGGGGAACCGATTATAAGGATCTACATATAACCACCTCCCTGGGCGACAGACAACAGAAAAGTGGTGTGAAAAGAGACGTCAGGCAGTGTAAAATGTAACAAAATAATAATAATGTATAAATTATCAGGGGTTCATGTGAGAGGGGGTAGTGGGGAGGGAGGGGAAAAATGAGGAGCTGATACCAAGGGCTCGAATAGAAAGCAAATATCTTGAGAATGATGATGGCAACAAATGTACAAATGTGCTGGACACCATGGGTGTATGTATGGATTGTGATAAGCGTTGTAGGAGCCCCCAATAAAATTATTATTTTTTAAAGTGAATTCCAGTGTCGCTGAACTCTCTGTGGAATAAGCACAAGTGGGAAGTGCCAGCTCAGACCTGATGGGCAAACACTGCTGCTCTAGCCATGTGCCCTAGCCTCCTGAAGGGGCGCATGGAACTCAGCGTGCTGGCGGAGAGGCTCTGGTTCCTTGCTCTCATTTCCTTATTTTCATTTAGGACATGGTTCCTTGCTAAGATCCCTGATGGGAAAGGTCAGAAGTTGTGCTTCTTATGCCTCCTCCACTTCAAACAAAGCTGTGCTCTGCGGCTATGGTTCCCGCGACTCTCTATGAGGAGAAGGGAGCGGCAGGAGCACACCCTCTTTAGTGTCGGGGTCTTCTGCCATCGGGCCACTCTAGAACCAGAGTTTGGAAGACAGGAATCTAGTTGGTGCCAGGAAGAACAGAAATGTCACTCCATAAGATAGTATTACTCTGGAAGGCCTGGTCCTGCCACTGTCAGTGAATATCATTAAAAGCTTTGCCTTACCGCCAACCCCCACTGTTTGTGTACATAACATCCAGTCACTTAAGAGTTAGTGTGTACAGGTCAATAATTCATGTACTGCAGTTCATCACTAGCTGATACTTGCATAATCTCCCTTTCTCAACTGTGGTTTAAATTCTATACGGTTGGCTAAATTAATGACACTATCAATAGAATTAACTACCTTATGCTCCAGGGAGATGATTGATAATGCTCTCGACTATAAAATGACAATGATATCAGTAAGGTGAACCAGAGACATACAAAAACCATAGATATATAAATGAACCTTGGGCTCACACTTAATTCTAGCCCTAAATCTAAGAACAATTAGTTCTTAATTGATACTCACCTTAATGAAAAGCTCACTGAAGATATAGATGCTATAGCAAAATGCGATGAAGAAAACAGACGGTGCCTATCAGAAAGAATAGTGTCTGTGATCTTAAAGACTTTTCTTCAAACAAGAGGCTATCTGAGTGAGGTGGCAATGAAGTCGACATGGAGAAAGCACACTAGCCCGAGTGATCCAAGGATTGTAAATAATATAATTCAAATCCGAAGGAGGGAATTGTATCAGAGGTTAAATTGTGAAAGGCTGGTTTGCAGAATGCTATGAATGACAGTGGGATCCCAAAATCCACTTGCAGGGTCCACCCACGGATTAAACCTCCAGTGAGGGAGGTCGATACCCTTGTTATCAGATGGTGCAGAGACAATTATAGTAGATATCTAAAACAAAAAACAACAAATAAAACCACCTCACTGCCATAGTCGGTGCTGACTCACAGTGACCCTAGAGGACAGGGTAGAAATGTCCCTGTGAGTTTCTCAGACTGCAGCTGTTCACAGGAGCAGAAAGTCCCATCTTGTTCCCACGGAGCTGCTGGTAGTTTTGAAATGCCAACTGTATGGATCACAGCCCAATATGTAACCCTTAGGCAACCAGGGCTAGATATAGTTAGGTTAAATTTAACATCTAATTCGATCCTACTTTTTGCCAATTTAAAAGTTATCTCATTTCTTTCAAAAGTTAAGGAGGAAACACATGGTTTAAGCCTCTGAACATAGACCAGAGATGTACATAGTCTTGCTGTCATGCAGAATATGTTGAAAGTGGACTATGGTAAATATAGTTAGGTTAAAATTGTATACCTCATCATTTTATTTCTCTTTTCACCCATTTAAAATTTTTTTCTTTTATATTCAGGTTTTTCTCTATTCCATTTTTTATTATTGTTAGCTTTTATGGTTTCTTTATTTTTGTTTTTCTATGTTTACATGTATATGATATCCAAGATGGTTGAACCTATAGAAACAGTAATGGTTTCTTAGGTGTCTGTCAGGGATGGTTGGGGGGAAATGAGGAGCTAATAACAAGGAGTAAAAAGAAGATGCAAATATTCTAAAATTGAGTGTGGTGATGATTGTAGAACTCTTCATGACGTGATTGACTTATTGAATTGCATGATGTATGGATTACGACACAACAAAGCTCTTTTTCAAAAAGAAACAAAGAAATGTAATTCCATCTCAAGTAATTTCTTGAGATGTAGCCTGAGCTCAAAAGCCCGTATCTTTATTTCTCAATCAGTGAGAGTCCCCCAAAGATAGGCAATCACTTCAACCAGTCTGACTGTTGGGCCATCCTTCACTGATGTCCAGTTGTTGGGCAGTCACCTTCAACTTATCTTTCAAGTAAAGACTAGGGGTGACCAGTAACAAAAGGCTTTGATAGAGACAGTAGCAATATGGCTTTGCTCAGGAGCCCCAGAGCACATGCAGATAGTGTATATACAGATAGACAGTGTGTGTATATATATATACATGTATATAGCCGATATACAGAGGCCAGACAGTAGTACTAAATTCAAGTCGATTTTTCTTTACACTCATATTGAAATCCTTTTCTCTGGGCTGTGAGCCTGCTGAGGTGTTAAAAGCAAAGTATGACCTGCCTCTGTCATGCCCTTCTCATGGGAGGTTAGCACCCTGGTTTCTGGAGGGACCTCCTGGTTGGGGTGATTATAGGGGAACCAGACTTCAACCTTGCCGGTACAGGATTATGTGCCGGGACATCTTTGCCCTGCCACTCTGAACTCTTTTCTGCTGACCCATGATGTTGTCCTGGGCATCCCGGCAGAGACAGATCTGGGAACAGGGAAATTGTTCTGCATTGGAAATACTGCCCTTTAGGCTGACCTAAGGAACTCTCATTTAGTCATGGAGCTACTGAAATAAAGACAAGCTGCATGGCAGATCACTAAATAAGTCAGAGAACATTTTTTGTAGGAACCTAATGATCAAAAGGTCCTAAAGAGTATGAGCTGCTGCACAGATGAAGAAGCACAGCCCACAGCTGTTGCTCTCAGGGGGTTCCTCACACTCCAAACTCCTTAGCTTCAATGCGCACAATGTCTCAGGCCATTGGAGTGGTGATGCAGACCAAACTGCTCTTGAAGGGATACTGTGATCTGGCGAAGGCCTTGGAGTAGACTTTGTGGAAGGAGGGAGGAGGGCAAAAATTACTTAAGTTTGCCTATCTGGGGATAAATAGGTATATTCCAGGTCTGAACAGGAACCATCTTTGCTAAGAATGTTTTCCAGAAAGAAGAATATAAATAAAGGTTTTGAAAAAAAATCATGGAAGATTTATACATAAAGAACAGATTTCAATTTTATTTTTCACCCAAATAAAATCATATGAACACTTCTGAGCAGGATCTAGTGTACCTCTATCAGATCAACATGAATTTTCTAAAATCAAAGCAAGAGTAGATTTATGGCGAAGCTTTGGTGGAAGAATTGAAATCATTGTAGTTTTACCAAAAAGTGGATGGGAAAAATGTTCCAGAGAAATCAGCAGTTTCCAAATGGAAACTTTTAAGGAGGGGCGAGATGATGTTGAAGATGAAATCCTCAGTTCCAGGGGTCCTCAAACTTTTTAAGCAGGGGCCAGTTCACTGTCCCTCAGACCCGTTGGAGGGCCGGACTATAGTTTTTTAAAAAAAACTATGAACAAATTCCTATGCACACTGCACATATCTTATTTTGAAGTAAAAAACAAACAGGGCAAAAACACCCAGCGGGCAGGACAAATGTCCTCGGCGGGCCGTATGTGGCCCGCAGGCCACAGTTTGAGGACGCCTGGACCATACTAAACAGAAAATGAAAGTTGAGCAAATTTGGGGCTTTCTATGTGCCAAACTGTTGCAGACACGAGCAGAGCTTTTGATGAAATTTTTTAAACAAGTGTGATCAAGATCCTGAAACATTTCGTTGAGGAATTGGAATAGAGATGAAACACACATTTCGCAGTGCAACCCTGAAACAAAGCAACGGTCGCCCAGAGTTGGCAGTGGTGCAGCCAAGGCAAAAGCAGATTCATTGAGAACACAGGTCCTGGCGACAATGTTTACTTTTGGGGGGGGGTGGGGAGTGGAAAAGGGGGTAGGGGCAGCTCAGGGCATTTTGCTTTTTGATGCTCTGGAGAGCTGATGAAGAATACTATCTGTTTGTTATGAGAGTAGTTTGAGAAAGTTAACTACAAAAATCCTAGGAAACCTTCACTACAGGCTCCTTTAACACAGCGATGCTCCTGCTCCTGCTCAACAAAAAGGGGCCTTTGTGAGAGTTTGGACTCCTTCTAACTTCTTTTTATTTTCTCACCCTAAAACGTTTTCAGTTAAAGGGCACTCATTTTTGCTTCAGTTAATAATGTGACAAAGAGTGCACGGTCATGGTTAAATTCTCAGTACTTCAATTCTTCACCGATGTGCTAAATGGAGAGCATTGCTTACAACAGTGCTGCACTTGATGGAGGTATGTTGAGGATTATATAGATATATACATTTTTTTGCTTAATTCCATTTCCAGAAACTTTTTGAAATCCCCCTCATATTAATGTTCTAGGAGATCTTCTCATGGAATAACCAAACTAGACCACTGACTACCACCTACTTTTCACAGTCCCTTCCTTTGCCTAGGGATCAGTCTCTGTCTCTGTCCTGTCTCCTTGCTCGGTACTGCTCCCAGTCACTTGGCATGTCTGTCTCGTGGGTTTGCATGATCCAACAACTCTTTCTCTGGATTACTTGACAGTGTCTCCGCGTTAGTCACACAACAAGACGAATGCCCCAGAGGAGTGGAGACCACAGATGGGCTTGTTCCCAGCATTGACACGCAAGGCACAGCTCTGAGCACTAAATAAACTCGGGGAATGTTTACAGTACAGCTGTATGTATATGAGGGAACAGCCTCCAGGCTGGAATAGTCACAGGCTCAAGTAGGGCTGCATTCTTCACTTGAAGATGGCTTGATTCAGTGTTGACTTTAGACTTAGATTCGTGAGAGGTGTGTGCATGCTTACATTTCTGGGGCTTAGGAGCTCTGCTTGGCCTCTAAAATATTCCCCCAAAATAAGACTTCCACAATTTGGGTTCATCTCTGGGGCTTAACAATTAAAAGTGAAGTGGGGGTTGGGGAGTAAGATGGGCCAATCACCTACTAAAATAAACACCTATTTCATCAGGCACTTCTTTGTCACAACTAAAGTGCCCTTTTGATCTTTTACTGAGAGCTGATAGTGGCTGAAGTCTCCATTTGTTCAACCTACACAAGTCAAGGATGAAGAAATAGTTTGCTACAGGGACAGTGAGCAGTCCATACGAGCAGGTGTAGGAGGTAAATCAAGCCCTGGGATCGACCCACGCCTGCCACGGTAGCTCACTACAGCTCCTGGCAGTGCATCGCCAGACACTTGCTGGTCTCAGGTCATGGTCCAACGAACTCAGCTCTGCCACCCCTGGTCTTCAATTGCAGGAATTGGAATTCCTGGTCTTCAGAGTCAGGGAGTTTGAGGACTAGGCCTGAGACACTGTCAGTGTAAGGGACTCCTAGGAGGAGAATCTGCCCCAGTGGAACAGGCCTGCACAGCAAGAGGTCAAAGCGAACAGAACACAAACTTCACATACCAAGAACTTTATACTCTCAAGACTAATAAACCCATTACTGTTTACCTAAGATCACTACCCTATAGAACACTGAGCACACACATTGGACTGATCCCCAAACTAAAGAGCTCTTTCGGTATTTTCCAGGGTCTGTAAGAAGACTATTGATCTGTGATCATTTTATCTAATTTGTCCTGGTAGAAATTTTGGTTTTCAAAACCATTTTATTGGAAGTTAATACAGGTACCGCATTATTCCATAGCTCAATCACATCAAGCAGGATTGTACAATTGCTACTATAATCAGTTTTTTAAAATTATTTTTCTTCCTGAACTCCATGACATCTCCCTTTAACATCCCTCCCCCTGAAACCCTTATTCTACTTTCTGTCCCTATCAGTTCGTCAATCCTGGGATTCATATCCTGAAAAACAGAAAAACTTATAATACAAATTCAAGAGGGTGACCCCTCAATGGCATAACACATCTGAGATAAACCCCTGTATGAACAAACAACAACAAAATTACAGAAAATATTAAAAACCAGAACTAGCCTAACATACAACGGAGGGGTGGGGTGTGTGGATGGGGAGGTGGGGGCGATCAACTGAAAGGTTTTAATCATCCAAATAAAGTTTATCATGTTGATCTTCTATAGTCATCTCTCCAACGCACTCTGTTTAGTAACCACTTTCCTCCCATCCCTCTACTATGGATAGAGAAATCAAGGGAGGCTTATTTCCTATGTAGATCCCACAAATGTCTCTTGGGTTCCCACCGTCATCCCTAGTCTTCTACAAACCAGAGTCTCACAAGTTAGGCTCTGATACTAGTCTGTCCTTTGACTTCAGGTTATGTGATTTACAATCCTTCCGTGAGTGATTGTATATCGGTGTGCTTCTTCCATGTGGACTTAGTTGACATCTCTCTTAGATGGCTACCTGATTGGAAACAAGCCTTTAAAACTCCAGGTGTGATTTTATCTGGCAGCTGAGCACCATCTATTTTCTTCACCACACTTTGCTATACTGCCCATATCTTCTCTGTTCCCTTCCTAAGGGCAAGTATCAAGGAAGGAGTCATAATATAAGGATAATTGTTCTTAATTTAGAGCTAGGAGCCCAAATTCCATTCCTGGATCTATGCTGTTTTGTTTTGTGTATATCTACTTTTGGCTCCCTTTCCAAACCTCCTTGTTAACTTATGGTAGAGGTCTTATCAATCATCCCCATGGGGCATAGTAATCTTCTGTTAATATTGCCTTTGAGTAGTCCCTGATACTAATTTTTTAAGCCCTGTTAAAAGAGGGATATTAGCCAATGTAGGGTAACTCCATATCGCTGTACCTGAATTATTCACTTGTACAGAATCAAACCTTTTGTGGCTGAATGCTATTTACACAAATAGTGCGGGTTGTCAGGGGAAATTTGCAATAATAGTCACTGAGAATGTCAGTCACAGGTGTGACAGAATAATATGTGTCTTAATACAGGGCATATATCTTAATTTAGGGCCTTGATGCAGCAAGCAAGAACTTTCTTCTGTTTCCTCAGACACCATGAATTTTCCATCTTAAGTTGTCAGGTTACAAGTGCATCTGAGGTAGAGTCTGGGTCACCCTGTGGATTTTCTGCATCAGATCTTACTGTTCACTGATACAGCCTATGGAACCTGCCATGTGCCTTGAAGATCCAGGATTCAATGCCCCAGCACTCCATGGCATCCGGGCTCAAGGATGCACCCAGAAGCCCAGGCCAATGTCTCATTCAGTGAATACCACCAGAGACACTCCTCCCTTATGTCCCCCAAAGCCATTCTTCCCCTCAAACTGGAGGTCCGTCCTACCACTTTCCCTACCAACAGCCATGCGTTTGTGTCCCTCAGACATGTCTGTCCCCTTTGCCCCTCCTGACTTGATTTTCCCATCAGTATCCCTTCCCCTTCTGGTAGGGCTGTCTCTTAGTAGATATTTGTTTACAAGCTCCGCCATCCTTTTTCTTCTGTCTTTTACATCATGACCAAGAAAACAATTACATCTCTACCAAGAACCCAAGTTTCTGGGACACAGTACATATTCAACAAACACGTACTAAACAAATAGGCATGTGTATGAATTATTAGCTGGATAAAATTATGAGTAAAGAAAATACATCACATTTTATACAGTTTCCCCTTGAACAAAAAAATGTTTGAAATGAACACTTTGTGAAGCTAATCTTCTCCACATGAGCGATTCCTCTCCAATAAATTGCATACTCCGTAAAAAGTGATCTCTCACAGTTCTCATGTAGTTTTCATTATGTTTAATGCAATATCATGAACCTTGGATAACACTGTGAGACTCATATGAAGTGCGACTAATGATGCTGGAAATGCTCCCAGGAAGGTGAGAAAAGCTCATGACATTATAAGAGAAAGTTCAATTGCTTGATATGTACCATAGATCGAAGTTTGCAGCTGCAGTTGCTGGCCATTTTAAGATAAATGAATCCAGCATAAGGACCATTGTAAAAAATAAGGAAAGGAAATTTGTGAAGGTGTTATTGCAGCTATACCAGCAGGTGCAAAAACATTGCACTCTTTCTGAAATACCTTTTGATCTCATATTGAAAATGCAGCTTTTACGCGGGTGCCGTGTATAATACATACAACCTACCAATCCAACTGTTTATATTATCAGTAAGGCTTTCAATAACAACAGGCTCTTGGTAATTAAGTTTGAGAGGAGTCAAAAGTTATACATTTTTTTTTCTGCAAAGTTTAGCGTCTCCAACCCCTGCATTGTTTACGGTTTACCGTGCCGAGTATCAAAGATTCTACAATGATCGTTTGGACTAATAGGGATTTTGATAGCCCGTAGAGAAGACATAATTAAACACAGGCATGCCTAGGTAGAGTCTTTAGATAGGACTGTCCTGAAATCTGATAGTCCAAAAGACTGCAAAGGACCTCCAGCTCCGGTGATGGAAGAATGGTTCCTACAGGAAAAGTAAGGGCCTAAGGCATTAATGGGTCTGTGATTCTGTGGTGGAGTTCTCTCTTCTCAAGTGGAAAACCCAGGCTCAATTCCCAGTCAATGAATCCCATGTGCAGACACCACCCATCTGAGAGTGACGGCCCTAATCTTACTAAGATGCCAAACAGATTCCAACAGAACTTCTGCACTAAGAAATGCTCGGCAGAAAGACCTCACAATCTGCTTTCAAACATAAGTCCATGCAAACACCATGGATCACAGTTTGTTTGCAGCCATCCATAGGATACCCCAGATGTGGGGACCATTTCTTTCTGTTGTGTAAGATGTCACCATGAATTAGGGAACAATTCCATGACAGCCAATATCAATTATCACGAGAACATTGAGAGCCACCAAAAGCAGGCAGAAGTGGGAAGAGTTCACACTTCACTTGGGAAAACAGTGTTTGGAGTTTCTGTCCAGTCAAGTTAACTGTCTGCTAAAATAAAATTTTGATACTCCTCAGAGAAGCATACTGTAATTCAGAACCTCTGCAAGTCACAGACTGTCATACAAAACTAGACATTTTAGAAAACACAAGAGGAAATGTAATCCATGGTGCCTAAGCCAAGGTGACCCAGATATTGCAATTAGTACCCCGACTTGTTAATACAACTATTAGAACTATGCTCTGTGGCCTAAAGAAAGTATACTTTTAACAACTGATCTACTGGAAAAGCTCCACCAAGAAGTAAACATTCGTAAAGGACCAACCAGAAATTTTGGATCTAAAATATACAATACCTAAAGCGTTTTAATTAATTGAATGAGAATAATTGGAGAGTGGGGATGAGAAAGATTCACTAAGTTGAACACGTATCTATAAAAATTAGCCAGGATGAAAAAAAAAAATTAGCCAGGATGAAAAGCAAAAAGAAAAAGATCTTGGAATAAATAAACAAAGCCTCTGTGACAAAGTCAAAAGGCCTAAAACATGTGCAATTAGAATATTAGCAGGAGAGGAGAGAGGGAAAATGACAGAAAATATTTATAAAAGTAATCATCAATAATTTCCCAAAGCATGTAAAGTAAGTACATGTTTGAGAAGCTCAGGGGAGGGCACAGAATTTAGAATAGTTATGTAGAGAAAGATCAACATGCAGATACTTATCAATACTTCATTACTGGCTTATGTATCTTTATAACAGATTATATTGATTTCATTTGCTTCTGATTATACTTGAAGTGGACCCTCAATTTCCCATCCTTCCTCCTGCTGTCATCACATGGATTTAAAGTACTTCTCTTTTCTAGGACCTGGGTGTTAGCAACCTCTTGTTTTAATTTAATAGGCAATCATTTTAAGTAGTTTCATTCTAGAACCAAAAGTGGATTTAAAGCACTGTTCAAAACATGTAAGCCAGGAAAGCAAACATTCGAGAAAATATCGAAGAAAACTTATTGTTTTCCTTTAGTTTTCAATTTACCCCATGAGATAAGAATTAGAATAAGCCCTGAAACGTCCAAGATTCCCCCTTAACAGAAAGAAAGCGTTACATTTGCCATAGCTGGTGCTGGATCGATTTCGTTTTTATGGCACATTTTCTTCATGCTCTTAGCACCATCCGAACGAGCAATGTCCTCCAGCTGCTGGGGACGGGAGCCACAAGCAAGCGTTCTTGTCTTCACATTGCTCTTCTCGTGCTACTAGATATACACGGCCTCAAAATCAACACCTGCTGCCCAAGGCAGATGCCACTTAAGTCACTCAGAAATTATAAAATTACAAAATCACATATATTCTGTATACATCATACATTTGAAGAGCCATGTCTCGTTACTGAGCAAACAACCACTAGTGTACAGCCCTCCAGAACAAAGAGACCAAGAGGCTTTCTGACGGGCTTCGTTCTCACTCACTTGATCCTTTCCAATGGACCGTAAACTAGCCTTTCAACTGAGGCCAATTACACACGTTTGCGGGGCCGATAGGACGGGCAGTGGAGTGTGCCCAGGCTCTTGAGACTCCATCAACAGGGACCGATTATCCTAAAGCTCAATGCCATTGTCAATTCTACTCTTGTAGGCCCCATACAGAAACTATGAAAGGCGACTTTTCTCCTTCTCAGTACACATCTCCATTGTGATCACCATAATCGAGAGGAATATTAAAAGCATGCTGTGTTTTGGGAAACAATGCAAGCTGTCAAATGATTTGTGTGAGGTGAACTATAAGTCATTCAGCACGGTCAGGTTTTTTTTGTTTTGTTTTTTTCTTTCAATCATTTTGGCAAGGAGATTCAGCACGTCAGCGGAGACCTGGAATCTTCCTCAGCACTGCTGCCAGTGCCTCCTCCTAGAAACCCAGGCACCCAGCTTCTTCACTGAAACAAGTCCATCGGAGCTGTAAGTCACCAGCGTGCAGCCCGAGGTCACTGTGTGTGGTCACGGTGTTGTATATGAGCAGCCACACGGTCAGAGCGGAGCGTACTCTGCCTTCCAGGGCATTTGCAAAAAAGTATTTACAAATCAAGCAGGTAAAGATGCAAACAGTGCTTGTGATAAGGATCAGAACTAAAATTAGACATATTTGTGGCTTGGCACAAAACCTGAAGTTGCTATAAAAACAGGACTTTAAAAAAAAAACCCTCCACAGCTTGGCAAATTGGACTCTCCCTCCTGTTTGAAACACTTTCCTTAATGACACATAGCAGGCAATACGAAATGCCAGAATCTCGCCCCTGGCTGGGCCCCACCTGTTGGCAACATTCCCACTTGCTTTGAAATTGAGTTTATTGAAATTGCCACATAAATACTTCAAGGGTTTTGAAAAGTGATTAATGTGTTTCAACCCATATGCATAAACTTTGAAAAACACAGCAAGATCTTCCACTTTAGCAGTCACCAATGTCCTTAAGGTGGGGCATATGCTAGGGGTGAGGTGGCGGGGCGGGGGCGTGTCATACAGATAGACTCCACTGCTCGAGGAATCAAAAATATTGCAGAAATTCACCAAGCCAGACAATAAGATCTGTAATACAACACAATTTTATGTGATTATGTTAAATAATATGCTTTGCTGTAGTCCAGTGAAGGGGTCTTTTAAAAAAACCAACTTGCTTCTTTGTAAGATCCAGTGAATTACAATATCCTGACAGAAGGATATTCCCCCATTCGCAGTCTCTGGCATTCTTTGATTATTAGATGCCTTTGGCTTGGTTCTGATCGTGACCCTGTGCCCAATAGAATGAAACACTGCTTGGTCCTGTGCCATCTTCATAACCACTGCTGTTTAAATCCATTGTTGAGGCTACTGTATCAGTCTGTGACTGAGGATTTTCCTCATTTTTGCTGCCCATCTATTTTATGTCCTTCTCCAAACAACTGCACATCCTTGTAATATGTGCAAACTGGATAAGATAAAAGCTTCCTAAAGGATATTCTTGCTGTAATTCTTCCAAAATAGATGTGTTCATTCCCATGGAAGTCCATCATAAATTCAATACTTTTCACCAATAGTATAATTAAAATGCAACCATTCTTCTTTATTCTTTCTGCAGCTTCTGGGTGCAAACAAAGATAGAAGGAAAGCAACCCCGTTGCTAAGGGATGTATTCCTTCACATAGTGACCCAATAGGACACACCAGAACTGCTCCATCGGGTTCCTCAGGCAGCACATCTTAAGGAGAGCAGCCAGCCTTGTCCTTCTCCAAGCAGTAGCTGGTGGGTCTGAACTGCCAGTCTTGTGATTAGTATCCCAGCCCTTCACTCCCTGTACCACTACTGCTCCTTTGTATGTGTTTAAGGGGATTGAATATTCCAGAGCTGGAGTCAATGACACCTTCATCCTCAAAGTGACATCATGACTTTATAACACTTGAAAGATGTCTTTTTCACCAATTTTGCCCAGTGCAATGCAACATTTTATTTTTTTTGACTATTGCTTCTATAGGCATTAATAATGGATTCACGTAAAATGAAAGCGCTCACAACTTCAACTTTTTCTTTGTTTTGTGATACTGCTTATTGATCCATTGTGATGATTTGTATTTCCTTTATGTTGAGATGTGATCCACCATCGAGCCTATAATCTTTTGTTTTCTTTAGTAAGTGCTTCAAGTTTTCCTAACTTCCAACAAGCAAGGTTAAGTCATGTGCATATTTCAGATGGTTAAGAAATCCTCTCAATCCCATATTCTTCACATAGTCCAACTTCTTGAGTGATTTGCTGATCACAGAGATCGAATAACTATGGGGAAAGAATACAACCCTGAATTCCACCTTTCCTGATCTTAAACTATGCAGTGTCTCCTTGTTCTGTTTTAATGATGGCTTTTTGGTTTATGTACAGATACTGCATATAATTAACTGGTTGGGAATTTTCATTTCTCATAACACTAGCTCTCATAGCTATTATTAGTGAATTTCACCATCAATAAAGCACAGATAAATGTCTTTCCGACGGTGTTAAGGAGGATTGTTTAGAGCAGTGGTTCTCAAACTTTTTAATGCCGCGATCCTTTAAAACAGCTCCTCATGTTGTGGTGATTTCCCCAACCATAAAATTATTCTTGTTGCGACTTCATACCTGTAATTTTGCTACTGTTATGAATCGGGAGACCTCTGTGAAAGGGTCGTTTGACCTCCAAAGGGGTCGCGACCAACAGGTTGAGAACTGCTGGTTTAGAGACACTCTTTCTTGTGTATATATATGGAAGAGTTTTATATCAAGAAGTAATGTTATATCATCCCAGCCCAGTCCAACTCAAGTCCATTAGTCCATTGTTAGCGCACTCTTCCAACTCACTTAACTGCCGATGACACCGAAGATGAAGTAGGATACAGGATGAACAGAGGCCAGTGGCTGCAGAGTCATATGGATCCAAGGTTGGTGGAAACATGTCAGGATGTCAGCAGTTCTCAGGGGTGACCATGGGGCTGCCGCTGAAGGCAGGCAAAAGATCCAAGCAAACAGAGAGAAGAGGGAATTCCCAGTTCTTCCCTTATAAGAAGGTCAACACTGCCCATGCCCCCTACTCCCCTTCCTACACACACACACACACACACACACACGCAAACACGGCATCAGTAGCCTGGGACCTGATTGACAAGTTACACTTTCATACAAATTCAGGTTGGTATAAAATCATCCAACCACGACACTAACCTTCGCTACTTTTCATCTTATATAGGCGTCAGCGCTGTGTTAGTCTGGGTACTTTAGAGAGAGAAATCCACAGAAATCCGTATATATACATATATATTATATAAAGGGTAACTGTACATCAAGAAAGCATCCCAACCCAGTTCTGCCCAAGCCCACAAGTCCAACATTAACCCATCCAACACCAATCCACAAAGTCCTCCTCCATCTCACAAAACACACACTATGATGCTGACTGCAGGAGGAAAGCCAAATCAGTGAACATGTAAGCATCTCAGTGCTGGCAGGGTCTCCACATGGCTGCTTCAGCACCCAGGGCTGCATCGGGTAAGTCCATGTGGTTTCTCCTCAGGAATATCTTGCAGGAAGTGAGCCCTGCCAGATAAAGCAGGGAACTGGCTAAGGCAGCTGTACCCTAGTCCGACCATCACAAAGCAAGAGACACAAGAATGAGAAAGGCGAGGCTCACCAAGCTGTTTATCCCACCACCCTTCAAATAACACCACATGTGTTTATCGGCCAGGTTGGCACAATAAATGAACTACCTCAGGTGCTAACCTTCATCCCACATTTTCTAAATCTGGCTTGAATTTCTGGCAGTTCTTTGACAATATACTGCTGTAATCACTTTTTAAAATTATATTCAGGAAATATCACTTATGTGTAATATTAATGATATTGTTTGGTCATTTCCACATTCTGATGGATCACCTTCCTTGGAAATGGGCACAAATCCATTTATATCTTCAAGTTGGTTGACCAGTACTGTCTTCCAACTTTCTCGGCATACTGAGTGAACATTTCCAGTATTGCACTGCTTTGTTCCAACATCTCGGTTGGTATTCTGTCAATTCTCCGAGATTTGTTTTTCACAAGTACCTTCAGTGCAGCTTGAATTTCTTCCGCATATACCATTAACCCTTGATCTTATGCTATCTCCTGAAACAGTTGAGCAGAAATCAATATTTTGGGGTATAGTGGCTCTGTGTATCCTTCTATCCTCTGTTGATGCTGTCTGCATCCTTCAGTGTTTTCTCCCAAACCCAAACCAAGCCTTTGGTTGTCAGATCAAGTCCTACCCTGAATGACCCTCTGTAGGTGTCCCAAGGTTATGTCATGTTTACAGAAGAAGATCGTCTCGATTTTCACCCAGGAAATAGCTGGTGGGTTGGACAGCTCACCTTGAAATTAGCAGTCAGACATTTACTTGACAGTGCCATGGATTTTTTTTTAATATTGCAACTCAAGGTTTTATTTTCCTCCCAGTCATTTTAGCATAAAAAATTCAGAGTGTGTTCTTCCCTTTTGTTTCTTGCACATCATCTGACTCTTATACTTTACTTTGCTTTCTCAAGAAAACCTTGGAAACCTGCTCAGCTTTTATTTTGTAATTTCTTTAATTCGTTTTAGCTACTCTACAATCAAGAGCAAATGTCTTCTGATGTGTGTTTTGGTGTTTTCTTTTTTTCTGTCTTTTTAATGACTTTCCTTTCTTCACGTACGATGTTCTTGACGTCTTCCCACAACTTGTCTAGTCTTCAGTCATTGCTACTCAATGAATCAAAGCTGCTCTTGAGATGGCTTCTAAAATTAAGATGGGATAAAATAAAAATTGACTTTCATGGACTTGTTTCCATTTCCTTCAGCTTCAACTTGAAATGGATCACAAACAGTTGATGTTCTTTAGTCATCTGGTAGCCTTGTTATGGCTGATGATATTAACTTCTTCATTGGCTTGTTTTGCAGATTAAGTTGATTGGATGCCTGTGCAACTCTGTATAAAAATCCTTAAGTAACTCCAAAAATGACAAAATGAAATAATAGCTAATAAGCTAACAAAGAGATAAAGTGGCATAATGAATAATATTAAGAAGTCAGAAAAAGAAGGCAAAGGAATGAGACAAACAGAACCAAATAGAAAAATGATATACTTAAACCTAAGAAAATTAAGCACATTATACATAATAAATTGTGGTCCAAACACCCATTTCTAAGGCAGGAACTATCAGGCTGAATAAAAGAGTTAGAATACTGCCAATAAGAAACACACAATAGATAAAGACATAAATGACTTTACATAATAGAACAGACAGAGATGTATTGTGATAACACTAATAAAAGAATTACTGTGGTAAACTTTAATATCAGACAAAGTATATTTCAAAGCAAAGACCATTGCCACCTATAACTAAGGAAAGTCAGTCAACCAACAAACCAACCCATTACAATCGAGTTGATTTCAACTCAGCAGCTGTATTGGACAAAGTAAAATGCTCCTCTGGTTTTTTGAGGGTTCTGATCTTTATGGGAGGAGAACGCTCATCTTTCTCTGATTCAGTGGTTGGTAGATTCACATGGTTAACAAGGCTCCTTTGTCAATCAAGAGGAACTAAAAGTCATTAAGGTACATGATGACTTAATAGTGATTCAAATCTAAAGGTGAGTTAGGGCTTCAATAATAGAGGTTCAAAATGCATGAAACAAAAAATAATCGAATTTCAAAGAAAAATAGATACATTTATAATCATAGGCTAGAGTCTCAAGAGCAGCAAACTCTGTTATGATTTTAATTAATTATAACAATTAATTTAATTTCATTGATTAAATTTTAATTAATTATAATAATTATATCTTATACATCATTATCATAAGACATTATATTATTAACTATGAATGAACCAAGTGATACACATTTATCAATAAAGTGATTCCCACAGGTAAGTCCAGTCCATTTCACACCTGTGGGTAGGATGTTAAGCTGGAGGCTTTACCTAACTCATGTATCAGCCAGGAATGATGAACTAGGATGCAGGGAGATGAACCAGAAAGCTGGAAGACCACAGGCTGGTGGGGGCAGAGGCATATGAATAACAGGTAAGCAGGTCAGCCTTCTGACTGTCATGCCTACAGAATCTAACAGCAATACGGGGAGCCTCTTCTGAATCCCAGGGAAGCAGGAAATATGGAGAATTTTTGGCCCCAGGCCAAAGAACCAGAGCTGGACATGATATATGCAGGCTCCACACCACCCAAAACGGACAAACCTTCCCTGGAGTTTCCTTAAATAGGAGTAGGTCACACCCCTGATGAAACTCCCTTTTAATTCCATCAGGGTTGGGACCTGATCAAGATATAGCCATAAGAAGAATGGGAATTCCAGAATACTGTAGAACTTGTACATGAACCAAGAAGCCCTGTGAGAACAGAACAAGAGAATACTGCATAGTTTGACATCAGGAAAGGTTAGTGCAAAGGTTGCATCCTCTCCCCATATTTATTCAATCCATTTGCTGAGCAAATAATCATAGAAGCTGAATTTTATTAAGAAGAATGTGGCATCAGTATTGGAGAAAGGCTTATTAACAACTTGCTTTATACAGATGATTCAACCACTTGCTAACGGAGATCAAAAATTGCAGTCCTCAGTCTGGATTACAATTCAATAAAATGAAAACCCAAGTTTTCACAACTGGACCAATAGGTAAAATCATGATAAATGGACTCAAGATTGAAGTCAAGGTTTGGATCCACAATCAATTCTTATGGAAGCAGCAATCAAGAGACCACTGGAAACATTCATTGTGTTGGGTGAATCTACTGCACAATTCCTCTATGAAGTCTCAAAAAGCTTGAATTTTATTTTGAGACCTGAGGTGCACCTGACCCAAACAATGTTTCATGTGTATGTGAAAAGTGGACATTGATTAAGGAAGACCAAATGAGAATCTATGCATTTGAATGATGGTGCTCTATAGAATATTGCAAGTACCATGGACTGCCAAAAGAGTAAGCAAATCTGTCTTGGAAGAAGTACAACCAGGAGGCACCTTAGAAGTAAGTTGACTAGACTTCATCTCACAATCTTTGGACATGTTATCAAGAGAGACCAAAGCCTGGAAATGGACATCAAGCCTGGTCCAGTAAGTTAGTACCAAAAAAGAGGCAGACCCTCAACAAGCTTTATTGACACTGTGACTGAAACAATGAGCTCAAATAGGAGAAAAATGATGAGGATGGTGCTGGACTTGTCAGTGTTTCCTCAGTTGTTCGTGGTGTCCCTATGAATTGGAACCATGTTTATAGCACCTAAAACAACAGCATATAAAATTTTCCAGAAAAAATGGAGAAGAAATACATCACAATTCATTCTTTAAATCGAGAATTACCACAACACCAAAACTGGGTAAAACATTACAAAAATAGAGGAAAATAGACTAATATCTCATTACAGAAATAGTAGCTAACATAAGGCTCATTTCCAATATGTGAAGATAACTCCGAGTCCTACTTTACCACTTGATCATTCTGATATTAGCTACTTTCCTCTCTGAACTAAAAACCCACAGTTGGGTCTCCACAAGTTAGAATAGAGCTGCCTCACTAGCTAATATCAAATAGACAAACGATAACCTTTCTATTGATTCTTAGTGCCTGACGTAGGTTTGAAAAGTTCAATAATTTGCTAGAATAGCTCATGTAACTCTTAAAACTATTACCTATTCTTACAGTTACCCATTTATTATAATGAAAGGATACAATCCAAAACTAATACCAAGTAAAGTCTGGGAGGGGTAAGACGTTAGCATGAGACTTCAATTGCCTTGAGACACGTTGCATCTTCTCCCATGCATGACTGTTCTCTCAAAGCCCAGAAAACCAAAAGGAAGGCTGCAAGGTTTGGGGTACCTTATTCATTGCGACTTTAATGAATATGCACGACTGATACCTAATGCATAGTCACAATCAATCCAATTAACACATGACTATATCATATCCACCTATCTTCCTGAACTTATGTCAACAGATATGGCATTTGTCTCCTACTTGCCTACTTATTTTAGTGGTGGGGGGTGGGGGGAGGTCCTTAATTGCTCAGGCTAGTTTTTAAACTAGAAACAAAAGGTCCTGTGATAGTCTGGGTAGACTAGAGAAACAAATCCATGGACACACATATGTGTATAAGAAAAAGATTGATATACAAGTGCAATTGAACATTGAGAAAACATTCCAGCCCAGTTCAGATCAAATCCATAAGTCTGATATTAGCCCATTGTCCAATAGCAATCTATAAAGTCCTCTTCAGACTCACAAAATGCACAAATTTGGCAATGATGCCAAATGTAGAAGATCACAGGCCAGTGGGTAGAACGTCTTTGGATCCAGTGGCATTGGAAATATCTCAGCACTAGCAGGGGTCTCTGCATGGCTTCTCCAGCACCCAGGGCTGCATCAGGGTGGGTCCATGCATCTTATCAGCTGCTATGTCTCCCAGGGTGTGAGCAGAGACTCTCTTTCCTCCAAGGAGGAAAGAAAGGAGTTCCCAGAATTCCCAGAAGTTCATACCCACACAGAGGCCTCATTGACTATGATCTGATTGACAGGGAAGACTCCAGCCCTACATTCTTAATCCTCAAATTGACAAATGATTATATAACTACCACATTCATATTCATCTTTCCCCCAAATATAGATGCAAATAAGTTAAACAAAACTTTGGAAAGTAAAATCTAAATTTTATATTGGGTGAGCTCTCTTTTTCCCTCCCTCCTTCTGTGTGTGTGTGTGTGTGTGTGTGTGTGTGTGTGATTGGGCTTATTTAAGGAATGAAAAGTTGTTTTAACATTTAAAACCCAGTCAATAGAATAATTCATACTAATAATATTTTTAAGTCAAGAAAAATGCTTCATGACAAAAGAAATAGACTTGGTGTTTAGCAGAAGTGGAAAAGAAGGCATAGAAAAAGAAGCAATAAGCTAGTGTGAGTACACAGGGGTGAACTCATGTGAAGGGGATTATAATAGACTCCAAGAGAAATATAGGGGTGGGAAGAGGGCAGGGGAGGAAATTAGGCAAGCCATAAAGAGATAAAGAGATTTAATATATTGCTTAAGTTGTTGAATGCAAAAGAACTAACTAATATGTAAACCCCTACCCTTGGACGAAAAAAATAGAAATATAAAAATAATATAGTCACTTCAACAAACACAGAAAAATATTTCAATATTCAATTCCAAAAATCTAGGACTAGGAAGAATGTCCTCAATCTAGTTAAGAATGGGTATGAAAACCCTAAATCTGGCATCACAATTAGCGTGGAGACACTGGTTGCTTTATGCCTAAGATCAAGTACCTAACCTAGGAATAAGATGCAAAAGACCTATAAACTGTTTCTGAGAGAATTTAGAGGAGCTTTACTTGAATGTAGCCATGCCCTGTGAGAAAGACAAAACTTTCTGTTCACATAGAGATACAGAGCCTCCGAAAACTCGGGAGCAGTTCTACTCTGCCCTCTTGGCTCACTAGGGGTCAAACTTGACCTGATGACAGTGGGTGGGTCCTTTAATGGAGAGACATGTCTTGCTCATGACTCGAAAGACTCAATATTGTTGAGATGTCTATTTTCTCAAAATTGATCCATAGATCCAACACAATCCCAATTAAAGTTCTAATAGAAATTTTGTAGAAATGTTGACACTAAAATTCATACAGAAAAACAAAGAACCTAGAAAATCCAGAATAAGCTGAAAAAGAACAACTTAAAACTACCTTTTTTAAAGATTAAGCATAGTAATCAAAAGACTGTGGTATTAGCTAATAGATCATTAGGTCATGGGGTAGAATAGCCTTCAGGAAACAGATACTTAGCTATCTGTTCTTTGACTACATTGTACAATTCCATGAGAGCCAAAACATGTCCTTAAGTATAGCCCACCAGAGACCAATTCAAGAATATATTCAATTCATTGTACACTAATGACCAAATACCAGATTAATTCTGGAATGATAGCAAAGACACCATACAAGAAGAAAAGAAAAGGTCATTACAAATATAGGGAATAAAGAAAATGTCAAAATGAATGTCAGAAAACCTCTATGTATAGAGTAGCTCTTGCACATAGATTAGCCATCACCTGCTCTACATGAACAACAAACAGAAAGCCGTGTGCATGCTCCCACTATCTATCATTCCCATCTATCATACCCACCCAAGAATAGGTGGTATGTACTTAAGGGATGCCAAGTTAGTGAGCAGGTAAGATACTCAACCTGTTTGCTGAAATATATCAAAACAAAATTAGACAAGCAACAACAAAAAACTGGGCAAAAGACACTAACATACAATCACCAATAAAATACAAATGTAATGATATCCAATTTCTCTGGGACAATATACAACTTCAATGCACATAAAAACACAAGACAGAGTGTAATAAACAAATGACCAACAGATAGACATGGAAAACATTCCTAAGAAAGAGTGGCAGCAGAATGAATTCATAAGAAATTTCAAAGAATAATAAGTATTTTCAATGGAATGAGAGAAAAGTCAAGGAAAACTCACACAAAATTAAGGAAAGAGAAAAATAATTGAGGAAAGAACAAACAAAATTATAGAAGAACTCAGGAAAACATCACAAAAACAAACTAAAAATTAATTTTAAAATTTTTTAAATACTAAAAAACACTAAGGTGAAATTAAGAAAATTAATACTAAAATGTTAGACTTAGTAAATGTATTCAAAATTTAAAGAATTGGAATTAAATCAAAGCAAAATAGGATTGGTGAAATTAAAGACAAATCCTTCAATACCAATGTGTCAGAGCAACAATCATAAAAAAGAACCAAAAAAGAAAAAAAAGCGAGGGGCGATGCTGGGAGAGTGGAGGGTGAGTGGGTTGGAAAGGGGGAACTGATTACAAAGATCCACATGTGACCTCTTCCCTGGGAGAGGGACAGCAGAGAAGGGGGGGAGGGGAGACTCCGGATAGGGCAAGATATGACAAAATAACGATGTATAAATTACCAAGGGCACATGAGGGAGGAGGGAGAAGGGAGGGAGGGGGGGGGGGAAAGAGGACCTGATGCAAAGAGCTTAAGTGGAGAGCAAATGCTTTGAGAATGATTGGGGCAGGGAATGTATGGATGTGCTTTATACAATTGATGTATGTATATGTATGGATTGTGATAAGAGTTCTATGAGTCCCTAATAAAATGTAAAAAAACAAAAGAGGAGAAAAAATGATTAGGGAAAAGAATGTACAGATGTGCTTTATACAATTGATGTATATATATGTATGGACTGTGATAAGAGTTGTATGAGCCCCTAATAAATTGTTTTTTAAAAAAAAAGAAAAAAAAGAAAAAAAGCCTAAGAATTATATGAGACCCCATCAAAAGCGATAACTTATACACGACCAAAATTACAGAAGAAAAGACTAAAATAAGTACAGATAAATTTTTGAGGATTTGTTTTACAAAAAGTTTCCTAATATAATGAAATACAAGAACATGTGCATTCACGAAGCTCAACAAATCTCAAATAGGAGAAATCCAAAAAAGAACTTCATCAAGACATTGCATAAAGACACTAAAGAAATAATTAAATAGATAAATTTTTAAAAAAAGGAAAAGTTAAAAAAAACAACAACACCAACAAAAGGAAAAGTTACATAAAGAGGAGAGAAGCAATAAGACAAAGTTCTGATTTTTTTTCCCAGTAGAAACCATGCAGGCAACAAGACAATGGGATGGCATATATAAAAGTTTGAAAGAAAGGAAAACTACCAAATAGTTACATATTCAGCATTTCCAAATAAGTATACATTAAGAGGATTTGTGAAAATAAAGGTAAACTTACAAGAAACAATAAAAAGAGTTCTTCAGACATGGGAGGGACCAGAGTCGCCTACTGACAGGACCCTACGGAGCAATGGAACAGTTAAAGGGAAGGAATAAAGGACAACAAGGCATGGGAGGGCTCACCTCCTCCACGGAGTTTGGAACCAGAGAGAGAGCAAATGTCTTCACCAACAGGCTTCTATAATCTTGGGGCATACAAGCCACATCATACACATGTACATAACAGGAAGGGCATGTAGTAGAGGTATACACGTAGTAGGAAGGTGAGATGCTAGGGGCAGACACATGACAGGAAGGCACATCTGTAACAGGATAGACTGGTCCAAGATGGCATTTTAACTTTGGTCATCCCTGTGCTTACTTGACCTTAGGTGTCCCAGAGCTCTCATCCAGGGAAACAATCCCTTATCCTTATCCGAAGGGAGTGGGCCATATTTAGGGTGGGGTGGACAATAGGGTCCGATGGCTTTTAATAACAGACAACCTTAAAGCAGATAACTTTCAATCGTATAGTAGGCAACCATGTGCTTGCAAGAAGCATCTTAAAAGGGGCATTATGATGGGGGATATTGAGGGGAATGACTTCCAGTTATGAGAATATGACTGGGATTCATCTCCAGCTCAAGTGGTGAAAGCCTCCCTCCACCAGAGTCTCATCCACCCAGACTCCTTAAACATGAGTGTAGAGAATTTGTCAACATAGACTCTCTTCCTAGTTCTCAGTTTCTCACACAGACAAAGAATCAATAATAATAAACATAAACCTGAAATTAACACACAGGACAGCACCACCCAGGCATAACCCAAACCTAGTAACATCCAATGTAAAGTCAACCTATAACACTGAAAATAGGTGATCAAAGACATGAATTTGTAAAGACAGCTCAAGTTCAACATTTCCTGCTATCGAGTTTATTTCTACTCACAGTTACCCATAGGACAGAGTAAATCTGTCCCTTGGGGCTTGAGACTGTAACTGTTTATAGGAGTAGAAAGTCACCTCTTTCCAACAAGAAGCAGCTGGTGGATTCAAATGGCTGACCTAGGCCTTAGCAGTCCACCATGTAACTCACTACAGCACCAGGACTCCTTAAAAATAACTACAAAGCAAAAAGAGGGAATAAATAGTAACAGAACTTTCAAGTGGAGAGGAAGAGATGATTTCTAGATATAACAAACTTTTAAACTTGGGTAACAAAATCATAAATCTCAAAAACATTAATAAACACTCTCTTTTTAAAAAATATGAAAATAAAAAGACATATACTAGTACTTAACCCATTGCTGTTGAATCCACTTCAACTCATAGAAAAACTACAGGACAGAGTATAACTGGCCTATAGGGATTCTGATGCTGTAAATCTTTATGGAAGCAGAATGCTTCATCTTTCTCTTGCAGAAGGGGAGTGGTTGGTGGGTTTGAATCACCAGACCTATTGTTAGCAGTCTAGTGCTTAATCCACTGGGCCACTTGGGTTCTTATAGAGATGAAATAAACTCTAAAACAACAGCAACAAGGAAATGATAACAAGAACAACACAGAAGTAACGATCAATAACCGTCCCCCAACCCCCCACAAAAACCCACACAGCAAACTAATGGTAATAAATTAATAGCTATCAACAATTACACTGAATGTAAGTTGATTAAATGCACCAGTTAATAGGGAGTGGCAGAATGGATATGAAAATAGAACTCATTAATATTCTATCTACAACAGACACAGCTTATACTCAAGGATAAAAATAAAATATAAAATTATGGAAAATACATTAAAAGACAGTTTTTAAAAAGAGCACAATGGCAATATTAATTCCTGCTATAATAGAATTTAAGACAAAAGTCAGCATAAATATATGATAGTTAGGTTTGTGTCAACTTGGCTGGGCTGGGATCCAACACCCACCCCTGATGTAAAAACTAGCTCTCAGTAAAATAGAAATAAATTGGAAATTGCTCAACATAATTAATGTCATATGTACAAAACTAATGTCCAGCATTAGTCTCAATAGAGAGGGATTAAAAGCATCCCCCCTTGCAAACAGAAATCAGAGAAAGATGTTCTTTATCTCCATTCCTATTCTGGACTGTATTAGATATATTAGAACTTTACAGCAAAAATGGGAAATATAAGGCATCCAAATTGGCAAAGAAGGTTCAAAACTTTATATACAAATTCAATATTCTATAAATAGAAAATCCCAAACACTCATCAAGAAAATTACTAGCACTAATTGAACTGATTCAGCAAAGAGGCAGGGTACACAATCAGCATACAAAAATTAGTCCTTTACACTAAGAACAACAACACAAAAGTTTTGAAAATGAAACGAAATCATGATAACAGTTCAATGTTCATTAGCCATCAAATACTTAGAAGTAAATATATACAGATATATATATATAAAGATAGATAGATATATAACATAAGAAATGAACTGTTAAATTATATACAGATAGATATATAATACTAGAAAAGAACAGTTAAATTATAAAGCAGTACAAATGGCTCAGGGAAACTCACTCCCATTAGAGAGTTGCAAGACACTGTCAGTCCTTTAAGTCTGAGCGCCGCCAGGTAGTCCTCTGTAGAGAGATTTTTGCTATCCCGGCACAGGCAGCAAACAGCAAGACAGGTTACCAACCGTCAGCCAGGTCACCAACAGTCAGTCCCCAACTCCAAAGATGTACATTCCAATTCTCTGGTGAGGCAGGTCTTAAAGGGGCCTCAAATTACAGTGACACAGTCCACAGGTTAGGTTTCCCACAAGTAGTGTAGCTTGCAAATTGAGGCACAGAACAAGCAAGGCAGCCGCACACTGGTCCAATGATCAAAGAGCGAGAGACAAGAAAGGCAAGGCTCACCAAGCCACTTCTCTCTGCCCTTCAATTAATCCCACATGTGTTTATCGGCCAGGCTGGCACAATAAACTATCTCAAACATTAATTTAAGAGACTTGTATAATTAAAAGAATATACCTGGACTTCCAGAAAGATGGAGTTGATGTAGGGGCACCCATCTGCAGTTACCAGTGATTGGCAGTTGGATTTGCAGGTAAGGGGGTAATTCGAGGGATTCCAACCTAGTCCTGGTCTCGTAGCATCCTGGGAACCTTGTAGCATATTTCCCCCAAAGATGGCACAGCTGTGCTCACCATGACATGTATACCCCTTGGCTTTCCCCACACAGGAGACCTGTGCACCATGACCCTACCACTGGCAACACACACACTGGCAACACACACTGGTGCTCTCTGGCTCTACCCAGGCCCAGAAACACCTGTGTACTATCTTTCTCTGTGACCCTGCCACCACATGCATCTCATGATCCCCCTGAATTTATCATCCCAAGACCGGCACACCTTGGTCCCCTGAGTTGCTCCATTCCCCCCACCCCTGCCACACAGCCCATGAGCACCACCCTGTGCTGCATGTGATTGGCCTGCCCGGTGCTATCCTCCCTGTTCTCAAATGGCGTTTGTGACCAGCACACACCTCAGTCTCCTGAGTTGCTTCCTGCACTCCCTACACCCCGACCCATGAGTGTCAACCCATACTGTACAGGACAGGACAGCTCATTGCCACCCTTGCTGTTTACAACCAGCACTTACAACTGGCCTGTGCTTGCAACCAGCCCACACAGTACCACTTACACTGCACATGGCTGGACCACCCAGTACCACCCACATTGCCCATGACCGTCCTATCCGCACTGCCCTCTAAATAGATAACCCTGGCTGTCTAGGAAGAGAGTCAACCCTAGTGAGACAGAGACTCAGCTCAAACCTACAGTGTAGCTGGTTCCAGGTAGTTCTTAGAATTGTTCTTATTAGCTTCTGAGAGAGAAAACACAGGGCTCTTTCCTTTGCCAGAGGAATTGGAATTCAGCACATCAGGGTTACTCAGTGACCTTCCCTACCTCTGATAAAGTAGAGAGTGAACATAGGGCCCCACTGGGCTTAGCCAGACCAGTTTCTGATCAGAAGCTTCTCCTCTTGGGGTACCATACATATGGAGCAGAGAATTTTGAGCTGTACAGCAACCTGCTATAAAAGGGCCTTCTGTTATAAAAACAAATAATTGAAGGACAGCACTCTCTCTTTCATAATATCCAGGATCAATAAGGGGCTCTGGTAGATTTAATACATCCCTCACACACCCCAACCACCACATTATCTAGGACCTGTTTCCTACACCTAGACAATACTCAGTATCCTCTAACTTACCAAGCAAAACGGTATCTCCCTTAACCCTCTTCACCAACTCATTCCAAATTAACACACGTAACAGGAAGGCTTCCTAAGTTTAATATCACAAACTAAAACACAATCTCGGGCACCTATATCCTATTTCTTTTATATACCCAACTAACATGTCTATATCACCTATACACAACACCTTCTCTGGAACATAGCTGATTCTCTCTTAAATTTATAGACCCAGCCCTCCTCCCTATAAATCACAGAAGTTGACACAGCACCTTAATTCATTCAAGATGTGAGGCAGAAAACAGCAAACACCAGCAGCTACCATTAAAAACATCCAGAGAAACAAAAATCAACTACTGAAGATGACCCAAACTTAACTCTATACAGAAGAAGCAGCCCTTGAATTGCCAGCTAGAGTATTCAAGCGAATGCTGTTGAAAGTCATATGAGAACTTAGGGTGTTAATCCTGAAAACACATGAAAAAAGAGAGATACAAGAATCCTCACACAAAAGGAAAATTCAAGAGTCAAGGGATGAAGTAGCAGAAAGAAATGGAAAATCAAAAGAGCAAACTCAAAGATACCAAACAGAATTCAGCAAATGAGAGAATAAACAGTCAAACAACAACAATAAAAAGGATCCGAAGAAAGCAGGAGGAGGATGCGGGATTCCATGAAGTGCAACAGTATTTGAATTATTGGGTGCCTGAGAAGAAAGAAACAAAAAACCCTACAGTAAAAATAATAAAGGAAGAAAAAATTCCGTATATCACATAAGAGGAAATGATAACCACCCAGGAAGCAGAGAGAACACCACTTAGATTAAAACAAACACACACACCAAGACATATAGTAATCAAATGATCCAACTTCATAGAAAAGGAGACCATCATAAGAGCTGCTTTCCCCCAGATCCTGGATGCTTCCTCCCCCCAACTACCATGATCCGAATTCTACCTTGCAGAACTGGATAGGGCAGAGGTTGTACACTGGTGCATATGGAAGCTGGAGGCACAGGGAATCCAGGGTGGACGATACCTTCAGGACTAGGGGTGTGAGGGGCAAGGCTGGGAGGGTGGAGAGTGAGTGGGTTGGAAAGGGGGAACTGATTACAAGGATCCACATGAGACCTCCTCCCTGGGAGATGGACAGCAGAGAAGGGGGGGAAGGGAGACTCCGGATAGGGCAAGATATGACAAAATAACAATCTGTGGATTATCAAGGGCTCATGAGGGAGGGGGAGTGGGAAGGGAGGGGAAAAAAAAGAGGACCTGATGCAGAGGGCTTAAGTGAAGAGCAAATGCTTTGAGTGTGATTAAGGAAAAGAATGTACGGATGTGCTTTATACAATTGATGTATGTATATGTGTGGATTGTGATAAGAGTTGTATGAGCCCCTAATAAAATGTAAAAAAAGAAAAGAAAAAAAAGAAAATGATTAGGGCAAAGAATGAAAACAAAGAGCAGCTAGAGAGAAAAAAGCAGTCACTTATAAAGGTAAACAGATAAAAATCTGTTCAGATCTCTCTTCAGAGACCATACAGGAAAGAAGTTGGAGCAACGTATTCCGAAAGTTGAAAGACAACAACTGTAACCCAGATAGTAACATATGACAGTATTGAATCTGCAATTAGATTTAAATACACTAAATGTTAATGGGCTAAATGCACCCATAAAAAGACAAAGAGCAGCAGACTGTATTACACAGTATGATCCAGCGATCTGCTGTCTTCAAGACACACATCTCCAACTCACAGACAAAAACAGATCGAGTCAAAAGTTGGCAAAAACAATATACCAAGCTAATGCCAATCAATAAAAAGCATGGATGGCAACATTAATCTCTGACAAAATAGTCCTCAAGGTACACAAGATAATGAGAGACAAGAAAGGGCATTAGTCATAATGCTCAAGAAGTCAATAGACACATAACTTTAATAAACTTATATATGTCCAATGAAAACCCCTCACAATTCATCAATCAAATCATCAAAGAGATGAAATGAAAAAGCACTAGATCAACAATTAGAGTTGATCTATACAACTATAGGTGATTTTAATACACCACTCTCAGAAAAGAAAAGATAGATCCACAGATAAGAAACTCAATTAAATAATAAAAGATCTGAAAAAGAATGGATCAACTAAACCTCCTGTATATTTATCAAGTTCTCCATCCTTCAGCAAAAAAATACACATTCTTCTCCAATGCACATGGCTCATGTCCTAGAATACACAACATGCAGGGACAGAAAACAAGCCTGAGAAAATTCAAACATATAGAGATTGTTCAATCCATCTTCTCCAATGTCTGCACCATTAAGCTGGAAATCAACAATAGAAAAATAGACAAACAATGACAATAGCTTGGAGAGTCAATGATTCACTTCTCAAATAGGAATGGAAAATAATCCAAATAAGAGAGGAAATTAGGAAATTTCTAGAAATAAATATGAATGATAACTCAATATACCAAAACCTTTGGGGCGTGGTAAAAGCTGCTGTCACAGGTCAGCTTATTGAAATGTAAGTCACACATGAAAAACTAGGAGAGCTTCCTGGTCACCTCCTTAACACAGCACCTTGGACAAATAGAACAGGAGCAACAGTATTATCCCTTCCTCAGCAAAAGAAAAGAAATCATAAAAAATTAAAGTGGAAATAAATGACCAGGAAAACAGAAAAACAATGGAGAAAATGGACAACAGAAAAGTGACTGAAGGGAGATGTTGGACGATGTAGTATAGAACTATCTTTCATGAATATAGATGCAAAAATTCTCAACAAAATCTTGGTTAACAGACTCCAACAACGTATCAAAAAAAATGATACAACATGACTAAGTGGGATTCATACCAGGGATGCAGGGATGGTTCACCATTCAAAAAATAATGAACATAATCCACCATATTAAAAAGAAAAATGATAAGAACATTATGAACAAATCAATTGATGCAGAAAAAGCATTTAACAATATCCACTACCCATTCCTAATAAAAATGCTCGAGAAGATAGGATTGGAGGGGAAAATTCTCAATACAATAAAGGTCACATACAAAAAACAATCGCCAATATTACACTTGATGGAGAAAAGCTGAAAACATTTCCACTGCATAAGGGAACCCAACAAGGATGTTCCTTATCCCCACTCTTATTTATATTGTACTGGAAATCCTAGCCAGGACCATGAGACAACGGTATGACACAGGAAGTATAATTTGTAAAGAAGAAGTAAAACTTTCAATATTTATAAACAGTATGATTTTATATATTGAGATCCCCAAGGTATCTACAAGAAGATTACTGGAAACAATAGAGGAGTTTGGTAGTGTAGCAGGACACAAGAAAAAGAAGCAGAAATCAATGGTTTTCCTATTTACCAGTGTGGTAATCCTGAAAAAGAGACTAAGGAGACATTACCATTCTTATAGCCACACAGAAGTTGAAATACTTTGGAATAAAACTAACCAGAAAAAAAATAAGAGATTTGTATGAAGGAAACTACAGAACATTACTACAAGAAACCAGAAGGGATTTACACAAATGGAGGTATAGCCTATGTTCATGGATTGGAAGACTCAATGTTGCATAAATCACTGTACAGATTCAATGCAACCCCTATCAATATCCCAGCATCATTCTTTAAAGAAATGGAAATATCAATTAACAACTTCACATGGAGAGGGAAGAAACCCAGGATAGGCAAAGAGCTCCTCAAAAGGAAGAACAAAATAGGTGATCTTGCTCTGCCTGACCTCAAAACCTGCTACGCAGCCACAGTGGTCAAACCAGCCTGGTACTAGTATAATGATAGATACACGAACCAATGGACCAGGACAGGGAATCCAGAAATAAAAACAACTGCATACAGACAATTGATTTTTGACAAACGTCCAAACAAAAAACATTAAATGGGAAGAAGATGCCCTCTTCAATAGATGGTGTTGGAAAAGCTGAATATCCACATGAAGAAAAGTGAAACAATACCCATATCTCACTTCCTGCATAAAAACAAGCTCAAGGTGGATCAAAGACCTAAATGCAAAACCCCAAACTATCAGAATAATCATTGAGAAAATTGAGACAAAGCTAGGAGCTCTAGTGCGGGGAACACGTGGACTATCAACATTAAGAAATGAAGCACACTCCATGAAAGCTAAAATAGATGAATGGGACCTATTAAAAATAAAACACTTATGTATATTGAAGGACCTTATTGAAAAGGTCAAAAGAGAGCCTGCAGACTGAGAAAAGATATTTGGTAATGACATAACAAAGAACTAATTACAAAAATCTACAGAATTTTACAAGCTTACAACAAGTAAAAAAAACTAACAGCCCTCTGAAAAGGTGGGCAATATACCTGAACAGATCATTCACAAAGCATGACACTGGAATGACTAATAAACACATGAGGAAATGCTCCTGTTCACTGGCCATCCAGGAAATGCAAGTCAAAGCAACCATGAGCTACCACCTAACGCCCATTACTGTAGCCCAATTTTTTAAAAACTGAAAACAACAAATGTTGGAGAGGGTGTGGTGAGATAGGAAATTTTATCCACTGCTGGTGGACTTGTAAATACCTACAGCCTCTGGGGAAGGTGATATGGTGATACCTAAAACAGATGGAAATTGAACTACCATATAAGCCAGCAATAATATTGCTAGGCAGATACCTAAAAGAAATAAGAAACATCATGAGCAGACATTTGTTCCCATGTTCATTGCAGCATAGTTCACAATATCAAGAAGCTATGCAACCCTAAAAAACAAAAATGCAACATCTCAACTCATGGAGGGATCTGGAAGACATTATGCGGAGTGAAGTTAGTCAAGCACAGAAGGACAAATACTGTGAGTCCACTGCAGTAGGAACAAGCAGCAAAATGGGCACAAGCTCAAACTTGCAGGCCATCCAGTCTGCTGGCTGGGACAAGACAACCTGGTATAGAGCCAGACCAGTGCCATGCACCACACATCGTCTACTTCAGGTAAGTATAGGGTGGGTCACTTGGCTGGAGGGTGCCTCATGACAGCTGGAATCAAATGGTCAGGAGAGATGGGGGTGGTGTCTGCTGAGTGGTAGCCATGTGGATCTGGGATGAAGTCTCCCAGAGAGGGAGGTGGCCCTAACAGAGGGATGAGGCTTTCTGATGATAAGGGTAGCACTGGAGAAGGATGAGTAAAGGGTCAAGTTTGGGTGAACATAGGTGCATGGATATTGGGGAAGGGAAGGGAGGGCTGACTGTCAGATGTGAGAGGAGAGGCTGAGGAGTCTCTTGGGATCATTAGATGGAGATGGTCTTTAGTGGCATGCAGAGGGTGGGCATATCTGACAGAGTATGTGAGGGATATCCTGGGAACCCAGGCCGGGTGCCGTAGAATACTGCAACACTGAGTCCTGCATCATTAGGGCACATGGCATGCTCTAGAAGTGGCATTGGTGAAACCCCAAATGGGAACCCCACTGGGTAAACTGGACTCTATCTCAGACACACTAGTAACCTGAGGACTTAAGCCTGGAAACATATGATGTCTGAGGAAGCAGAAGACAGCTGCACCAAGAGTTGTATACTGTTGGTTGGTGGACAAAGGAGATTTACTACATCAACATCCTGTATGTAGCTTTAAGAAATATACTATTCAGGCAATCCCGTGATAGTCATTGTTTTATTTTGCTATTCTTTTGTATTTCAGAGGTGTATTTCAGGGTGTATTTCAGAGGTGCACCACCATTGGGCTCACCTTCTTGAAGCTGTGTTACCTGCTTCTCTGTTTATCAGTAAATGAAACCCAGAGACATTAAGCCCATAGGAAAAGAAAACATAACAAGAGATAAGACTGGGGGGGGGGGGATATAAGAAGGAAATAATGTCAAGAAATCCAGGAAGGAATAGTATATCTGGAGACTGATGATGGATGAAATTGCACAATTATGTCTGACATGATTAAACTATGGAATGATATGATGTATGTATTAATTTCCAAGTTACAGAAAATTTTTAAAAATGCATAGATCCAGGAATGAGTTCTGGGCTTACACTAAATCCTAGCTCCAATTTAAGAATATTTAGTTCTTACATCTTGGCCATGCTCAATACTCAACTTCGTGAAATGATCACTGAAGCTAAGGATGCTACAGCAAAGTGTGGGGAAGAAAGCAGATGGTGCTCGGCTATCAATCAAAATAGTGTCTGGGGTATTAAAGGCTTGTATTCAAACAAACAGCCCTCTAAGTGAGGAGCCAACTAGTCCACACAGAGGAAACATACCAGCTTGCATGAGGAGGATTTAACATCATGAAAGAGTCAATACATCCTAAAATGATTCATAGATATAACGAGATCCCTACTCATACCGCTCCCCCCCCCCATAATTTGTTAAAGAGATGGAAAAATACTTTTCACCAAATCTATATAGAAGAGAAGAGATCCTGGATAAGCAAAGCACCACCAAAGAATATCATAGAAGGCCTCACATTCTCGATCTCAAAACACAGCCATGGGAGTCAAAATGGCCTGGTACCTGTATAGACACTTAAGTCAATGGAACAGAACTGGTAAAACAGAAGCAAATTCAATCACCTATGGACAGCTGATCTTTGTCAAAAGCCAAACCCCATTTAATGGGGAAGAAATTGTCTTTAACAAGTGGTCCTAGAAAAATTGGATGTCCATTTGAAGAAAAATGAAATAGAATTCTTATTTCATACCATATACAGAAATGAAACCTGATGGATCAAAGACCTAAATTTTAAGTAAAACAGTAAAAAGCATTTTAAAATTTTGAATAAATTTAGGACCCTAAGACATAGCATAAATACAATAAAACATATCAAACATAAAAATTCACATACACACAGCAGAAGATAAATTAAATAACTGACCTAATAAAAATGAGAAAACACCAACTAGGAAAAAGCTTGTCAGTGACATATCAGACAAAAATGAATCTCTAAATTTATAGAAAACCACAAAACCAACAATACCAATAATCCAATTTAAAAGGGCAGAGAAAGAGGATAGGGAAGTGACCAACAATCACATGAAGAAACAGTCACAGTCATTATAGATAAGAGAGATGCAAATTAAAAACAAAATGAAATGTAATCTCACTTGAGCATTAATGGCAAAGTTTACAAAGAAAAAACAAAAGAAATTCTGGTGAGTGTATCGAGAGAGTGGAACCCTGATACACTACTGGGATTTAAATTGTTAGAATGTTTTACAATGTAAAACAATGCGATGCTTCCTTAAAAAGTTGGAACTAGAAATACTACACTGACATAACCCACCAATTCCACTATTAGATATTTACCCCAGGGTAACTAGAGCTATCACCCAAGTGGATATCTGTAGCCCATACATATCACAGCACTATTCCCAACAGTAAGAAGATGGGAACAACCTGAATGTCAATCAACCAATGAATAGACAAACAAAATAGGATACGTACACACAATGGAGTCCTGCACAACACTGAAGAATAATGATGGTCTATAAAACCTCCCATAACATGGGTGAATCTGAAGGGCATTGTGCTGAATGAAATTAGTCACTCACAACAGATATGAAACCAGCATTATAAAAGAGCCAGGCAAAGGCTTTCACAGCCATAACCACACACCTTAGGGAATAAAGTGCTGTGCTTGGAGGCTCAGGGTCACACTTTCAGGAGACACCACGGTCAATTGACACAAAACAATTAACAAAAATAATCCCATATCCTATTTTGAGATCTTAAAAACTATAAGAAGTCATCTAAGGCGCAACAGGTCTCTGCCTACTTAGTGCAAAGAAGAGTGAAGAAAATCAAAGATGTGTAGAAATACTTAGTTCAAAGGACTAGTGAACTTAGTACATCTCTGTCTACAGGCTCCTGATGGGGGGGAATTAGATAATATCTGGTTTCCACGACCACCCAGTCTGAAAGAGATCACATCTGAAAGTCCTGGATACAGTGGGAGAAGAAATGTGGGGGGAAAAAAACCCTCAAAATAAGAGACCAGGTTCACTGATGTAATAGAGATTGGTAGGAATCCTGAGACTATGGCCCCTTTTGTCACACTTCAGGTCTGAAACTGAACTCACCTCTATGGCTCAATTCTCACTCAGACGATAGCTATGTCTATAAGAGGAACAATAACACGAGGGAGATATGCATGCCTTAGAACAACCAATCTTCTAAATGGCAGCATTTGCCCAAGCACATAGTTCAGAAGTCAGAAAGGCTTAGAAAAGAAAGAATAGAAGGGGGGAACACAAGGCACAAATGAAATGTGATGTTATATTGGGGGGCTTGTAATCAATGACAGGAAGCATAATCTATATTAACTGATGAATGGAAAACTGATTTGCTCTGTAAACCTTCATTCAGTTCAAAAGAAATGGATTAATTTAAATTATTTGGGTTATATATATTAATGCATGTTTGTGTGTGTATAATCTGTGGAAAGCATTGGAAATTACACAACTTTAAGTTACTTTTAAATGAACAACAACATCAACAATAATTTTTAAAAACCTGATAAAGTAAAATGGTGACCAGAAGAGTTCAAAAGGAAGCTGGAGAAGCCAGAATATTTTTTTCAATCATGTTATTGTGTGCTCGTACAACTCTTAATCCAATCCATTCATCCATCCATTGTGTCAAGCACATTTATACATTTGTTTCCATCATCATTTTCAAAACATTTTCTTTCTACTTGAGCCCTTGGAATCAGCTCCTCATTTATTTATTTCCCCTCCCTCATGAACCCTTGGTAATTTATAAATTATTATTATTTTGTCATGTCTTACACTGTCCGATATCTCCCTTCTCCCACTTTCTGTTGTCTATCCCCCAGGGAGGGGGTTACATGTCCATTACTGTGATTGGTTCTCCCTTTTTCTACCACCTTACCCTCACCCTCCTGGTATCCCTAGTCTCATTATTGGTCCTGAGGGGTATGTCTGTCCTCGATTCCCTGTGTTTCAAACTCTTATCTGTACCAGTGTACATCCTCTGGTCTAGCTGGATTTATAAGATAGAATTGGGATCAAGATAGTGGGAGTGGGAGGCAGAGCATTAAAGAACTAGAGGAAAATTGTATGCTTCATCGGTACTGTACTGCACCCTGACTGGCTCGTCTCCTCCCTGAGACCCTTCTGTAAGGGGATGTCCCACTACCTACAGATGGGCTTTGGATCCCCACTCCACACTGCCCCCTAATTTACAATGATATGATTTTTTTGTTCTTTGATGCCTGATACCTGATCCCTTCGACACCTTGTGATCCCACAGGCTGGTGTGCTGCTTCCATGTGGGCTTTCTTGCTTCTCAGCTAGGTGGCCGCTTGTTTATCTTCAAGCCTTTAAGACCCCAGACACTATATCTTTGATAACTGGGCACCATCAGCTTTCTTTGCCACATTTGCTTATGTACCCGCTTTGTCTTCAGCCTTTGTGTCAGAAAGGTGAGTGTCATGGAATGCCAGTTTAATAGAACAAAGTGTTCTTGCATTGAGGGAGTACTTGAGTAGAGGCCCAATGTTCATCTGCTACTTTAATACAAAACCTATTAATATGTCCACATAGATCTATTTCCCATCATCATATATATAAATATATTTACATATGCACATGCCTGTAATTTAGACCTCTATAAATGCCTTTACCTCCTAGTTCTTTCCTCTATTTCCTTTTATTTTCCTCTTGTCCCCTATCATGTTCAGCGTTCATTTGGGTTTCAATAATTCCTCTAGGTTACATTGCTCTTGATCAAGCCCTACCAGGCCTCCTACACCCTCCTAGCCATCGATTTTGACTTGTTGTTTCCTTGTCCCTGGGGCTGTTAACACCCACTTCCTTTCCCTTGCCTCCTCCTCTCCCATGCCCACCCCCCAGCCCCAACCATCAGTCTGGTTGTTTTCTCTTCCAGCTTGTTTATTCTGCTTATCTTATCTAGATAGACCTGCATACATAATAATATGCATAAAAAGACAGCAAAACAAAACAACAAAAGAAAACAAAACAACCACCACAAACCAAGGATAAAAATAGAAAAATCTGTAAATAGTTCAAAGTCTGTTTGTTGACCTTTAGGAGTGTTTTTCGGTTGAATCTGATGAGGTGCCACCACCGGGCCCTAAAGTCTATTTTTGGTATTCCCTGGGCACTTTGTTGCGCTGTTCCCCTTTCTGTTCTGTTGCATGCCCTTAGTGTTTCGCTTCAGTGTGGTGGGGTCAGATCAGGTGTAATTCCCACACTGTGTCTCCAGTGTTGTTCCCGTTAGTGTTATGGGTCAGTGAGGGATGTTGAGTCTCCTAGCGGAGCCAGCCCTCTGGTCCTCTCTGTGCGTTGGTGCTCTCAGCGGGATAATCATCCTCAGGGCTTGGTGGAGCCGGGCCAGGATGTGTTCCACTCTCTCTTCCTTCCCCTTCATTTGCTCCTGTGTGCTCTGATCAGACATGTCCCTCTCTGTGAGCTGAGCTGTAGCTTCAGTGCTGTCCTTGAAGTGAATTCTTCTACCCTGGGGGGTAGGGGGTGGGGATGGGGAGTGGGGCAGTGTCAATGTACTTGGGATTGGGGCTGGCTCCTGAATCCAGAATATTATAATGATATAGTTGCAGTTAAAAAACCAACAGTGAGGAGCATTCAGCATATCTCAAGCTGAAAGAACGGAAAGGAAAAAACAAGGGTTTGAGTTGCAATACTGAAGTCTTCAGTGGGAGGAATACTGAATGGCACAGGAAAATGGAAAATCAAGGGAAAATGGGAGGTATACACAGAGTAACTTACCCAAAATAGTTAATCAATGGTTAACCATTACAAAAGGTAACAACATCAAGAACCTATGGTAGCTTTTTACTTTCTCTCATATATGTTTTGGAGAGAGATGTGACAGTTTCCTGTAAAGATTTAGAGTCTCAGAAATCTAGAAATAGTTCTGCTATCATTGGCAGGTTCCATTGGGTAGGTTCTGACCCACAGGAACCCTATGCACATCAGAACAAAACACTGCACGGTTCTGCACCATCCTCAATTATTCCTGTGCCCGAACCCATTGTTGCAGCCACTGTGTCAATTCATCGCATGGAGGGCCTTTCTCTGTTTTGCTGCCCCTCCGCCATACTAAACACGATGCCTTCCTTAAGGGACTAATCTCGCCTGACAATATTTCCAAAGAAAGATGAAGTCTTGACATACTTGCCTCTAAAGAGCACTCTGGTAGTATTTCTTTCAAGATAGATCTGTTTGTCTTTCCAGCAGTTTATGGTACTTTTAATATTTTTCTCCAGTACACAAATCCAAATACTTAGACTCTTCTCTGTCGTCCTTATTGAATGGCCCACTTTCACATACCTAGGAGGCAAAAAAAACAATTTTTTTAATTCCATGGTTTTGATCAGGTAACATCTCAAAGTAACATCTTTGCTTTTCAATACTCTAAAGAGGTCTTATGCAGCAGATTTACCTAAAGCAGCTTTATTTTTGACCTCTGCACCGCTGCTTCCATGGCATTGATTCTGGATCCAAGCAAGACAAAATCTTTGACAACTTCAGCCTTTTCTCCATTTATCAGGATGTTGCCTATTCGCTTAATTGTGAAGGTCTTGGTCTTCCTTACATTGAATAATAATCTGCACTGAAGCCTGCAATCTTTGATATTCACCAGCAAGTGCCTAAATTCTCCTTACTTTCAATCCGCAAGGTGTGTCATTTGCATATCTCAGATTGTTAAGGCTCCCTCCAAAACTGATTCCGCATTATTATTCATTGTGGGAAAAAGCTGCTTGTTCCTTAGGCAAAAGGGACAGGACCACCACGTTTCAGGGTCTCATCCCCAGGAGCTGACTGAAGCAGCTGTTGGCCTGTCCCTCTCCTGAGGTAAAACGGACACTTTGCCTCTTGTTCCCAGGAAAAAGCTGCAGAAAACAACCACCTGCACACTTATCAGTTGCTTATGTTCACAGTCTCATCTTCCCCTCCCATCTTTGAGTAAATGGTTGAAGTGTTAATGCTCCTTTGTATACACTTAAAGACTTGTAACCTGTTCGGTATAAACCTGTCATGTGTTGCAGGCTGTGTGTAGGGAAAGTATTTAAGCCTGCCCCTAATAAAGTTCTGGGCCCTGGAGTGTCTATACTGCAGGGGCTCTTGCTCCCTAACTTTTGCCTTTCCCTTTTGTATATAACTCTTCTCATTGCAGATCATGCCCCTTTTCGAACCTGTTCTTAATATAAGATAAGGGCTGGACTTAACATTATCTTCCACTTCATTCAACCGAGCACCTCTGCTGATTTGCTAGGCACACAGCTTGAAAAAGTACGGTGAGAGGATCCCTTCTAAACACACAACTTTCCTGATTTTAAACCACACAATATTCCCTGTTGGGTTTGCACAACTGCCTCTTGATCCATGTACAAGTTCCACACGAGCACACTGAACTCTTCTGGGATTCCCATTCTTCTCCAGATCATCCATAGTTTATTATGATCCACACAGTTGAATGCCTTTGTAGAGTCAATAAACTATAAGTAAACCTCTTTCTGGTTTTTGCTATTTTGAACCAAGATCCCGCTGCCATCAGCAATGATATCCCTTGTTCCACATCCTCTTCTGAACCTGGCCGGAACCACTAAAAGTTCCTTGTAAATGTGATGCTGCAACAATTGCTGGATGATCTTTAGCAAAAATGTACTTGCATGTGCTATCAATGACATTGTTCTATAATTTGTACATTGTGTTGGGTCACTTTTCTTTGGAATGGGTACAAATATAGATCTATTCCAGTCGGTTGGACCAGTAGACTATAGATTAGTCTATATCTTGGCATAGACGAGTGAGTGCTTCCAGTGTTTCATAAGCTTGTTCAAACATTTCAACTGGTGTTTCATCAATTCCTGAAGCCTTGTTTTTGGCTAATGCTTTCTGTACAGCTTGAACTTCTTCCTTCGGTACTACTGGTTTGTAACTATATCCTACCTCCTGAAATGGTGGAATATTCACCAATTCTTTTTAGTACAACGACTATTTTTTCCATCTTCTTTGGATGTTTCCTGCATCATTCAATATTTTCTCCATATAATCTTTCTAGATTGCAACCCACAGCTTGATTTCCTTTTCCTTGAGGTTTTGGAATATGCTATGCTGAGTGTGTTCTACCTTTTGCTTTTCTAATTCTAGATTTTTGTATATTTCATTATCATATTTGGCTTTGTCTTCTCAAGCTGCTCTTTGAAATTTTCTATTCAGTGTTTTCACTTCATCATTTCTTCCATTTGCTGTAACTGTTCTGCTATTAAGAGCAAGTCTCAGAGTCTCTTCTGACATCCACTTTGAGTCTTTCTTTCCTGTTATTTTTTTTAATGACCTTGGCTTTCTTCATGAATGATGGCCTTAATATCCTCACACTAATCACCGGGTCTTCTGTCAATGCACCAAATCTGCTCTTTAGATGTTCTCAAAAATCAGACGGGATAAATTTAGGATGTATTTTGGCTTTCTTGGATTTGTTTTAATTTTCTTCGTCTTTATCCTGAACTTTTATATGAGCAATTGATAATGTGTTCTACAGTCAGACCCTGACCTAGTTTTAGCAGCTTTATATTGAGCTTCTCCAGAGTCTCTTCCCACAGATGCAGTCAATTTTATTTCTGTGTACTCCACATGGATAAGTCTATGTGTATAATCACATTTTGTGGAAAAATATATTTAGGATGAAAATGTGCTGGCCCTGCAAAATTCTATCATGTGATCTCCAGCTTCTTTTCTTGCACCAGATCCATATTTTCCAATGATTGTTCCTTCATCTTTGTTTCCAATTTTTACATTCCAGTTCCCAATAATTATCAATGCATCTTGGTTGCATGTTTGATAAACTTCCAACTGAAGTCAATTGATAGAATTATATTTCTTCTTCATTAGCTTTGGTGGTTGGTGCAAAAATTTGCCTAATAGTTGTATTGATTGGATTTCCTTGTAGGTGAATATATATAATCCTAGCAGAGACAGCATTGTACTTCGTGAATGATTTTTCAAAGTCCTTTTTGAACAATGAATGCCATTCCATTCTTCTTCATTACGTTATTCCTGGCATAGTAAATTCTATGCCAAGACCAGTCAGTTTCAGCTCACTTCATGCATTCCATTTCCTTTTTCACCACTTCCAACCTTCCTAGATTCATATTTTTGCACATTTCAAATTCTGATCATTAGCAGATTTTCACAGTTTTTTCTCTTACCTTCAGTCATGCTCCATCAGCAAACAAAGATCCTGAAGTTTCCACTCCCATGCACTTTAACTGATTCAAGTCCCCATAGTCCATTCTTCTCTGAGAAATCAGATGCTTCTCGGTTACATTTCGAGTGACCTCCCCAACCTAGGATCCCACCTTCTGGTACTATCTCCAACAAAATTCTGATTCCATTCACTAGGCCTTCAATATCTGACAATGTTTCGAAGTTATGCATAAGGTTTTCATTGTCTCAATCTGAATGTAGAGCCGAGTCCTTATTTGTTGTCTATTCTTAGTCTGGAAACTGCTGAAACCGGTTCACTGTGGGTGACCCTGCTGGCATTTGAAATACCAGAGACATATCTTCTAGCATCACAGCACCACTGTCATAGTTAAATAAGTCTGTCAACCAGATCATAGCCAATGAGGTCTCTGTGTGGGCATGGCCTTCCCCTGAGGATTCTGGGAAAACCCTGGTATTTCTATTTTGGAGGTGGGAGAGACTCTCTCACTACTTACTCTCTTGGAGACTCACTCTCTTGGAGACTCTTGCTGACTCCCTGTGAGATATCCCCGAGGAAAAGCCACTTGGACCTCTGATGCAGCCCTGGGTGCTGGAGAAGCCACATGGAGACCCCTGCCACCATTGAGATGCTTACAATGGCACTGTATTCACAAGACTTTCCACCCACTGGTCTGTGATCTTCCTGTCATTACATATATTTTGTGAGTGTGAAGAGGACTTTATAGATTGCTATCAGACATATGGGTTAATACCGGACTTATGGATTTGATCTGAACTGGGATGGGATGTTTTCTCAATATTCAATTACTCTTGTATATAAACCTCTTTCTTATACACATGAGTGTCCATGAATTAACTTCTCTAGTCTACCTGGACTAACACAACCGCACAAGCCACCACAGTACCACAAACTGACAGAAATAGTGGATAAGTTGTTCGACCCTGTCCTCTAAGTTTGCTATAAGTTATAATTTACTCAAAGGCAATAAGTTTTGATTTGTTTTATTACATACATACATTCATAGTTATGCATCACATAATGTCAATTCAGGCAACCAACTGCATAAATATATGTGGCATCAAACCTGTAAAGCATATTATATTACAATTTTGACCTACACACAATGATTTGTAATAAATATGTGCTACTCTGCCATTTGGCCTAAAATATTACTAGAATAAGTAAGTGTATCTAATGTTTATTTGCACAGAAAGCTACACTATATATTAACACAGACATCTGACTTCAAGATAAATTCAGTAACAGAATTGGTTCATAATCTGGACACTGCATATATATCATATGGTGCTTGAACTATGTCCAAATCACATAATGTCCTATTTCACAGAAGGTATTGTAGCTGTTAAGGAACCAGTCATTATCTCTCCATATACATATGCATACACAAATGTATAAAGGAGCTTCAAACAGTTTGTGAAAAACTGGGATTAAAAGATAACAGACTTTTCCACAAACTTTTTGAAGCCCCTTACATATAACATATATGCATACATTACACCATACGCTTATATGTATGTAATACAAACATTATATAAATTTAATATGTAACCCTGTGGTTGCATAGTGGGTTAGCAAAGGGTTGGACTACTAACCAAAAGGTCATGCAAGGTCAACAGTTTGAAATTCCCAGTGTGGTAATTACATAATACCACATCAACTTGAAGATAAACAAAACTGTACAGGGTGGAGTTCAACCTCTCGGACCACAGTCTGAGGGTGCCTCCATGTGGGAGTGGGCAGCTCCCAAGGAGGACCCTGGGAACCCTCTCTCTGCTCTCTCCCTTCATCTTCTGGGAAGCAGGTAACTCTGAGACCTGATGTTCCCACCGCCAGTTTCATTTGTGTATATTCTCTATAGTAGAATTGATTGACCAAACATTTCATTTGTCGACCACTGGAGATCCCCTCACAGAGGGGTTTAGGAGAGGAGATGGATCAGTCAGGGTGTGAGGTAGTACCGATGAAGAACACAGCTTTCCCCCAGATCCTGGATGCTTCCTCCCCACAACTACCATGATCCGAATTCTACCTTGCAGGACTGGATAGGGCAGAGGTTGTACACTGGTGCATATGGGAGCTGGAGGCACAGGGAAACCAGGGTGGATGATACCTTCAGGACCAGGGGTGTGAGGGGCGATACTGGGAGAGTAGAGGGTGAGTGGGTTGGAAAGGGGGAACCGATTACAAGGATCCACATGTGACCTCCTCCCTGGGATACGGACAGCAGAGAAGGTGGGGAAGGGAGAGTCCGGATAGGGCAAGATATGACAAAATAACAATCTATAAATTATCAAGGGATCATGAGGGAGGGGGGAGCGGGGAGGGAGGGGAAAAAAAGAGGACCTGATTCAAAGGGCTTAAGTGGAGAGAAAATGCTTTGAAAAAGGTTAGGGCAAAGAATGTTCAGATGTGCTTTATACAATTGATGTATGTATATGTATGGATTGTGATAAGAGTTCTATGAGCCCCTAATAAAATGTCAAAAATATTTAAAAATAAATCTTCTATGCCAAATCCGGACTTGATAACATCTGGCTTATTTTATAACTTTCTTTTTTCCGAAGGGAAGATGAACAATTTCTGTATATTCTTAGCTTTGTATCCTGGTTTTGTTCATTTATGACTAGTATTTCACTGGAGATGGGAGTTAGACCTCTAGAACTGTTATTCAATGCACTAACCACCAGTGACTATTGAGCATTTGAAATGTGACTACTCAAATTGAAATTTGCTGTAATTATAAAATATATATTGGATTTTGAAGACTTGGGAAAAATGTAAGAAAATCCATTTTTTGTGTTGATGCATGTTGATATGTTAAGTAAAATATATTAGTAAAATTTAAAAAGTGAAAATTCCTTATTATATTTCCCTCCATATAAAATGTTATTGATTTCAAATCTTTAGGATGACATTCTTGCTCAGAGCAGCCAATCCACAGAGAAAACCATATGGCCAGTCCCACTATGAGACACACCATCTCTCACTGATCCATAGCCTTACAGGGGAAAACACTGGAGACATAGCGTTGGAATTCCACCCGTTCTGATTGCACCACACCGAAGCAAAACACTAAGAGTGTGCAACAGAACAGCAAGGGGAACAGAGTAAAAAAGTCCTCAGGGAATACCAAAAGTACACTTTGGGGCCAGGACTTGGCACCCCATCAGACTCAACAGGAAAACATTCCTAAAGGACAACAAACAGTCCTTGAACTAACTGTAAGCTTTTATTTTTGTTGTTGTTGTAGGGTATTTTTATGTCATTGACTTTTTGTTGTTTTGTTTTCTTTTGTTGCTTTGTTTTGCTCTGTCTTGTTTTTATGCATGTTATTATGTCTTCAAGTCTGTCTAAATAAGATAGGCTGGATGAACAATCTGGAGGCGTAAACAACGGGACCAACATTTCCGGGGATGGCAAGGGACAGGGGGAGGTGGGGGGAAAGGAAGTGGTGGTAACAAACCCAGGGACAAGGTAACAACAAGTGATCCAAATCGATGATGAGGAATGTGTAAGAGGCCTGGTAGGGCATAATCAAGGGTAATGTAACCAAGTGGAATTACTGAAACCCAAATGAAGGCTGAGCATACAAAAGGAAAGTAAAAGGAAATAGAGGAAAGAGCTAGGAGGAAAAGGGCATTTATAAAGGTCTAAATAAAGGCACGTGCCTATGCAAATATATTTATCTATGAGGATGGGGAAATAGACCTATGTGCATATATTTATAGGCTTAGTATTAAGGTAGATGGACATTGGGCCTCCACTCATGTACTCCCTCAATACAAAATACTTTGTTCTATTAAACTGGCATTCCATGATGCTCACCTTCCCAACACAATCACTGAAGACATAGTGGATGCATAAGCAAATGTGGTGAAGAAAGCTGATGGAACCCAGCTAGCAAAAGAGATAGCATCTGGGTCTTAAAGGTTTAAAGGTAAACAAGCAGCCATCTAGCTGAGAAGCAACAAAGCCCACATAGAAGAAGCACAGCAGCTTGTGTGATCACGAGGTGCTGACGGAAACAAAAAAAAAATCATATCATTGTAAATGAGGAGGAGTATGGAGTGGGGACCCAAGCAAAGTCCATCTGTAGGCAACTGGACATCCCCTTATGGAAAGGTCACAAGGAGGAAAGGAGTCAGTCAGGGTATAGTGTAGCAAGGATGAAACATACAACTTTCCTCTAGTTCCTAAATGCCCCCCCCCCCCGCCCACTATCATGATCCCAATTCTACCTTACAAATCTGGCTAGACCAGAGGATGTACATTGGTACATATAGGAACTGGAAACACAGGGCATCCAGGACAGATGATCCCTTCAGGACCAGTGGTGAGAGTGGCGATACTGGGAGGGGAGAGTGAGGGTTGGGTAGAAAGGGGGAACCGATTACAGTGATCTACACATAGCTTCCTCCCTGAGGGATGAACAACAGAAAAGTGGGTGAAGGGAGACATCATACAGTGTAAGATATGACAAAATAATAATTTATAAATTATCAAGTTTACATGAGGGAAGGGGGAGTGGGGAGTTAGGGTGAAAAAATGAGCAGCTGATGCCAAGGACTTAAGTGGAGAGCAAATGTTTTGAGAATGATGAGGGAAACGAATGTTCAAATGTGCTTTACACAATTGATGTATGTATGGATTGTGATAAATGTTCTATGATCAAATAAAATGACTTAAAATATATGTATTATTAATTTCTTCTCCTGGAACTTAATTTTAACAATTTATTCATTCTCATAAAGTCAATTCCAACTGAGTGACCCCAAAGAATACCATAAAACTGTCCTTGTGGGTTTTCAAGGCAGAAAGCCTCATCTTTTTCTTGAAGAGCAACTCATGGATTTGAACTGACCACCCTGTTGTTAGCAGCCCAAAAGTAAAAACATGAAAACAATGAAAGAAAATGTTTTTCACTGTAGTTCCATGGTAAGGCAGGTTCACTGTTGAAGTCACTTCTTTTCATAAAATTATGTCAAGGGGATAGATACCCTTACAGAGGAGTCACAGAAAGGGATGAGTTGACCAAGGCATAGTAAAGTACCAATTAAGCACACACTATCCCTCTGGTTCCTTGATGCTTCCTCACGCCACACTATAATGCCCCATGTCCTGCCTTTCACTGTGGGCTAGACCGGAGCATGTGCACAGGTACAGTTAACAGATAAGAGCTCATGACACACAGAATCCAGGAACAGGAATGGGAATAGTGATCACAGAAGGGTAGAGGGAGGGTGGGAGAGGAGGGGAGGAAGGGGAATCCGATCACAATGATCGACGCATAACCACACCGCCACCACCATCCCCCCAAGTGGGACAAACAACAGAAACCATGTGGGAAGGAAGATAGGACAGCAGTCGGTGTAAGATAAGGAAATAATCATAATTTATAATTTATCAAGGATCAAGAGGGCGGTGGGGAGGAGCTGATACCAAGGGCTCAATAGAAAGTAAATATCTAGAAAAGAATGATGGCAGTGTATGTACAAATATGCTTGATACAATTGATGTATGGATTGTCATAAGAGTTGTAAGAGCCCCGAATAAAGTGATCATATATATATATATATATATATAAAGGAAAAATCAGTTCCCCAATAAGGCACAATCCTTAATTCTCTTCCAGTAAGTAGTACCAGTGACATAGTGGGTGATGTATGGATTGAGATGCTAACCACAAATTTAGTGGTTCAAACCCCCCAGCTGCTTCACTATAGAAAGTTGGGGCTGTCTACTCCTGTAAATATGTAAAGTCTCCGAAACTCAAAGGGTCAGGTCTATTTGTCCTTTAGGTTCACTGAGTGTCAGAAATGACTTAATGGCAACACGTTTGGTTTAAGCAAGTCTGAACAGTGCCCCGGTGGCCCGATTCAGCTAATAACCTAAAGGTCAGTGGTTTGGACCTACCACCTGTGAAGGACAGACGAGGCAATATGCTTTAGCAAAGACTTACAGCCTTGTAAACTCTATCTGGCAATTCTACCTGCCATACAGGGCCACTAAGAATAGGAATCAACTCAATGGCAAAGAGGTTTGGCTTTGAAGCAGTTCAAGTGCCATGGCTTGTAGCACCAAGTGTTTCCAAAAAAAGTAACTGTGGAAATAGGTCCTCCTCAAAGAGGAGTTATCAGTGTGATGCTAAATAGCCAATTTATAAAAGGAAAGAAAACAGAAAGCTCCCATGCATGCTTTATGGGCCTCCAGACCTCTGCAGCTAGTTCCCCATAGCAAGGTCTTTAGAACATTTTGTGAGAATCCCCAAGGGCAGGCCCCACTGTGATCTGGAAAATTGTGGGCCTTTGGGGCTCACATGTTTGGGGGATATCATATTTCCAAAGACATTCAGGATAGCACCAAACAAGATAAGTTCTCAAGACAGTCAGGCCTCCTCACCAGCCACCCTAAAAGAATGAGTGCCTTTCCATCCAAAAGGAGCATCCCTAACCCACCCCAAGTCCTTATGGTGTTTCCAAGACCCTTGTGCTTTCTTCTCTCCAGGAAGTCACAACGTTGGGACTACGCTTGATCATCAAATAACTTCTCCTCTTCAGACGCAGGTAGTTATCCACACATGGGGCGCTCATTCTCTCCTCTAGCTTGTATCAAATATTACACATAAAAAGACTTGTTGCTTCTCTGGCTAGCTCCAATGGGGAGGAGGGTGGCAATTGATACCTGTGGGCCAACCTACCTTCCTCTGGGAAGCCAGCTCCCTGGAATCTCCCAGTCATATCTCTGGGGTTACAGCTTTTTGATGTGCACTCTCTCTGGTGTCATTTTATATGAGAAGCCTGATTGCAAACTCTTAAACCATCTTCTAGCCCTCCAACAGGGGTGTGGTCATCTTACCAAAATCTTAGGGATGACACATCAAATCCAGCCACCGCCGGTGCTCCCATCGCCTGAGGAAGCCTCCTGAGCCCTGAAGCTTGCAAGCTGTGCCAGCCTCATGCTGACATGCTCCAAAGATATTAAGATGTTTGGGTTACCCCTATCATTACCACATTTTCATTGCAGATGAACAAGATGGGAGGCTGTCAGTGTTGGCTGCAGGGTTAGGGGAGGCCTACGTGTGGAATCTCTTATAAAGAAAAATTCTGCAAGTTCACCAAAACACAGGCTGCCAAGGCTTCCCTAGCAAGTGCCAAGCCTTTCCACCACTCCTTCACCACACTTGCCTATTACAATGGTGAGGGCTCAATTCATTTTTTTTTTATTGAATTGACTCTGCCAGCTCAGGTTATTTCTGTAGGAGAAGCCATCCTCATTAAAGCATCTATTCAAGTGCTCAATAAAGGCCAGAGCTCTTGATCCCATCCAAAGTCATCTTGCTGGGTCCCCTCCTGCCTGTGAGTGATATACCACAACTGCAAAAGATCAGGCCTCTCCGTCTCTGGCTCATATGTTGGTATCTTTTATTTAATAGGTTCATACTTGGGAGAAAATTAATACAACAGAAAATGGCAAGAGAGCGCCAACAACAATATGAAAGTCAGGGAATGTGCGTGTCAAATTTGCTGTCCCATCTGTCTCTTCATTTCAGAAGGATTCTCAAGACATGTCCGGGTTTTCATATCTACTATTATAAGCAGCTCATATTGCTATGTATTTGATAGGACAGTGAATAATCATCCAGTAAAGCCTAAAAAATTAAGGAAACAATAACCGGATGCCTGAAGAAATGGAACAGTTTCTCCAGGCATGGAGGTGATTGATGATCATTAGTTTGACCCACTGCCACACTGTCTATTGATATAGTCAAAGACTTAACAATCATCCACATTTTAAAGTCCTGAATTTAAAAAAAGTCAAAGAAATGACAATCATCCACGCTTTAACGTCCTGAATAAAATGTTGGTTTGAAATGGCTAAGGCCTCGTTATGATCATAGAGCCCATCATTATTGGAACTTGAGACATTATTTTCCATCCGTTCTGTCGGCCTGAGCAATGCTCAGCATGTTCTTCCCGGGTTTCTAACTCCAAGTCTCTTGACACAGTTCATCATAAGTGTGTTAGTCTGGGCACTTTAGAGAAACAAATCCACAGAAAGGCATGTAAGAGAGAGAGTTGTATATAAAGGGTAAGTGCACACGAACAAAACATCCCAACCCAGTGCTGCCCAAGCCCAAAGTCCAACATTAGCCCATATGTCCAACACCAATCCGCAAAGTCCTCCTCCGTGTCACAAAACAGATGCAATGTTGCTGACTGCAGGAGGAAAGCCAAGTTAGTGAATGTGTAAGCATCTCAGCGCTGACAGGGGTCTCTACACGGCTGCTCCAGCACCCCGGGCTGCATCAGAATAGGTCCATGTGACTTCTCCTCGGGGATGTCTTGCAGGAAGTCAGCCATGCAAGAGGAAGCAGGGAACTGCTAAGGCAGCTGCACCCTGGTGTGACCATCGCAAAGCAAGAGACCGGAGAACTCAAAAGGCGAGGCTCACCGAGCCATTTATCCCTACGCCCTTCAATTAATCCTACATGTGTTTATCAGCCAGGTTGGCACAATAAACTAACTCACTCAATAATACTTTACTTTGTTTTCTCAAGCTGCCTTTGAAATCTTCTGCTCCACAATTTACATCATCATCATCTCTTCCATTCACTTTGCTGTTAAATGCTGTCGAGATGCCTCCAACTCAGAGTGTAGAGCAGAACGAAACCCTCACCCACCCTGGGCCTTCCTCACACTTACTCTCTTGTCCATTGTTGCAACCATGGCACCAATCCATCTTGATGAGGGCCTTCCTTTGTTTCGCTGCCGATTTCACCATGAATGATATTCATTGACCTTAGCTACTCTCTATTCAAGAACAAATTTCAGAATCTCTTCTGACATACATTTCGGTGTTTTCTTTTTTCCTGACTTTTTAATGAGCTTTGGCTTTCTTCATGTATGATATGCTTGGTGTCGTACCACGACTCTTTTAGTCTTCTGTTAGTAATTAGGGGAAAACACATCAAATTGAACAATACAGAAAATAGCAATACATGATGGAAGAGATACACAGAACTACTAGGTCACAGTCAAACATTTCAACTGTACTGAAGGAAGATATAAGAGCAATACTGACAGCACTGGGAGGGTGAAAGGCTCCAAGAACTGGAGGAATGTGAACTAAAACGCTTCAACAAATGGATGCAGGGTAGTAAATACTTACTCATCCACACTCAAAGATTTGGAAGACTGATGGCTATAAAACTACAAGAGATCCATATTTATGCCCATTCCAAAGACAGGTTATGCAATGGAATGTGGAAATTACTATATATTATGATATTGGAGAATAATATCATAAATATTACATGTAAATAAAGTAACTGGCAGAAATTAAAAATTTATTCAGAAGAGAGCATAGAATAAGAGATATTGATGGAGGTCCTAAACCAGAAAACTCCTTAGCGTTGGGATGGTGAGACTTTGTGTCACAGATATTGGACCTGTTTTCAGAAAGGACCAGTCTCTGGAGAAGAATCTCCTACTAAATTAGAAGGTCGACGTAAAAGAAGATGAGCTTCATTGACACCATGGCAGATACAAAGGGCTCAACCAATAACTATTGTGAACATAGCACAGAGCGAACTAACCTTTTGTTCTGTCACACACGGGGTCATGAAGGTAGAGAATGACTTGAATATCTCCAACAACAACATTTTTATCATAAAATTTGGGCATAAATTCTGGAAGTGTGGCCTTTGCATGCCCCTTCTCGCCTTTACACATGTCCCCCTGGTTTTATTTAGTGTCATGATGGGGCCAACTTTTCTTGGAGCCATTCTTCCAGTTGGCAAGTGACAGAGCCTGTCTGGGTTAAAGGACAAGGCAGGGAGCTCGTGAAAGTCAGATAATGAGAATTCTTTTTTGTGGTATAATAATTTGTAATTTTATGTTCACATGTGTATCAGATTTATCTATGAAAAAACAGATTCGTTAAACATAGATTCATTAACTGGCTATGTTATAAAACATATATTTTGGGTTGAGTTAATACTTTAGTTAATTATAGAGTAGAGGCCATAAACATGTTCTGGAAAGGGCCAGATAGTAAATATTTAGGTTTAATGGGCCATAATGTCTCTCTTGCTGGAAATGCTTTTCGGAAGCAGACCACTGGGTCTTTCCCTTGGGTGGGTTGGAACTACCAACCTTTCAGTTAGTAGCTGACCACTTAACCATTATGCTACCAGCACTTCTTCTCAATGGATTTAGCTCTTTAAAGTGTATTCTTGTAAACAACACGTACTTATGCTGCCTGCTTTTGTAAATGAAGCTTTCTTGGAATAAAGCCCTCTCCATTTGTTTATATGTTGTCTACTTCAAATTTTAATGATTGATGAGGGTAATTGGTACAGGGTCCCTATGGTTGAAAAGCCTGAAATACCTGGTATTTGGTCTATTCAAAAAGAAATTTGCCAACCCCTGTCTTGGCTATCATTCTGAGGACTGAATTCTGTAAAACTTGGCCAAGAACTAGTTGCGGGTCCTAACTCTTCCACAACCTACGGACTAAAGGGTCCCATTTCTATATGTTTATCAATGGAAAAGCCGCAAAAGGAAAACAGACATGAGACCAAGAATTAAAAATTAAATCAATTAAGTTCGTTCAAGTAGGTACTCAGTATAATTACATCTTATCTAAATACTTTCTTGGCATATTGACTCGAACTCTCCTCAAACATCTATTGCAGCTTAATCACTAATTAAGACAATTATTATATTTGCTTCAGTAATAGCTATTTTTATCTCCCTCAAGCAAATTAAATATATATGCAAATATTCATTAAATGCTACAATATTTTTCTCATTCTCTGACCTTTTAGATTTTATCATATCGCTGTTTAAAGAGGGGACTCTTTGGAAGAAGCCAGCCAACGTAAGATTATCGTGAACGCCCACCAAAAAGAGATGATAATTAGACAATGATTAATGAAGATAGCTTCAGGCTATGAAAGTATTCATTTAATGGTGAAAGAAAATACATACAAGTATTACTTTGAGTTGGGCACAACAATAGAATTTAAGGATGAAAGGACATTAAGAAGCACATGTGACCAAATCTGAGTCTGCGCAACCAAGCAAAAGACGTGCTTTTACAGTAGATGACAAACAAGACGCCGTTGAGCCGTAGATGTGTTTCTGCCAACCTCTGGGTTTCTCAGGTCTTTCCGTGACAAGAGAAATGAAAAGGGTAAGTTCTTAACAAGTAGAAATAAATCACTCAGGTATGCTCAGTGATTTGAAAAATCCTGCCACCTTTTCTTAAGTCGGTTGTTGTGGTTGTTCGCTGCTGGTTAGTTGACTCTGACATATCAGGGACTTTAGGTATAAGCCAGTGACGTATTGCTGCATCCTGCAGCATCCTCTTTATCATCAGCCTGTTCTCATCCATCTTTTAAAAAAATCTTTAAGTTTTTTTAATTTAATAAATCATTTTATTGGGGCTCATACAACTCTTATCACACTCCATACATACATCAATTGAGTCAAGCACCCTTATACATTCGTTGCCCTCGTCATTCTCAAAATTCACCTTCCACTTGGGTTCCTGGAATCAGCTCATATTCCTCTTTTTTCCTCTCCCTCCCTCCCCGCTCCCCCCTCCCCCATGAACCCTTAATAGTTTATAAATTATTATTTTATCTTACCTTACACTGCCAGGCGTCTCCCCTCACTTACCTTCCCATTGCCCTTCCCCCAGAGAGGAGGTTACACGTAGATCTCCAAGACTGGTTCTCCCTTTCTACACCCCCTTCCCTCCCGGTGTCACCACTCTCACCTCTGGTCCTGAGGGGTTCATCCGTCCAAGATTCCCTGTGTTTCCAGATCCTACTGCACCACTGTACATCCTCCAGTCTAACCAGGTCTGCAAGGTAGAATTGGGATCATGATAATTGGGGGGGGGGGGGGAGCATTCAAGAACTAGAGGAAGGTTTTGAGTTTCATTGTTACTACACTGAACCCTGAGTGACTCATCTCCTTCCCACTACCCCTCTGTAAGGGATGTCCAGTTGTCTACAGATGGGCATTGGGTCCCCATCATGCACTCCCCTCATTCACGGTGATGTGATGCCCACCCCCGCCTTTGTTGTTTGAAACCTGGTCCCCTCGGCCCTTCATGATCACACATGTTGGTGTGCTGCTTCCATGTGGGCTTTGTTGCTTCTGGGCTACATGGCCGCTTGTTTACTTTCAAGCCTTTAAGTACCCAGACACTATGTCTCTCAATAGCCGGGCACCATCAGCCATCTTCACCACACTTGCTTATGCACACATTTGTCTTCAGCGTTTATGTGAAGAAGGTGATCACACAATGATGGTTTTTGTTCCTCGGTGTCTGCTACCTGGTCCGTTCAAATCCTTATATTCACTTAGGCTGTGTGCTTCTTCTCTGTGGGCTTTGTTGCTTCCAAGCTAGATGGCCGCTTGTTTGCCTTCAATCCTTTAAGACCCTAGATGCTATATCTTTTTGTCTCATCCATCTTTTCAACTATCGTACCAGGTCACCTTACTGAGGGTCTCCCTGATCCTTGACAGCCCTCTACTTCACAAGGGGGGTGTCTTCCTCCAGTAATTAATCCCTTCAAATGTTGTGTCCAGCAGGAGTCCTGGTGGCACTATCAGGTAAGCGTGGGACTACTAACCACAAAGTAGGCAGGTGAAACCCACCAAGTCACAAAACATTTCTCCCTTTATTCCCTTTCATGTGGTTGTTGTTGTTGTTAACTGTCTTGGAGTTGGGTTACAATTAATGGCGACCTAATATGTTCCAAAGGAGAACTGCTCCATGGGATTTCCTTGGCTGTAATCTTTATCGACACAGTTTTCCAGGCCTTTCTTCCATGATGCTACTGAGTGGGCTCTGACTGTTGGGGCCACCCAGTTTACTTTCTGATGTGTTACCAAGTCTTTTGGCCTTGTTTAGTGAAAATTATTTTGATTTTTAATTAATGTCATTGTCCCTTATGTAAGGGGTTGCAATCTACCTGAAGGCAAAATATTTAGAAAACAGTGACTATTTTAAAAGCACTAAGAGTTTGCATAAAATGAACTATGTGTGTTCATGCAATGAGCTAACATTAAAAAACAAAACTTACCTGGAGAGACGCTCTTGGAAACCTTGCAATCATATAAAACCAGAGAATGTTTCTTAGAGGTGCAAAAGCAAAAGAAAAATTAGCTGAACTTTACAACGTGCTGAAGTATATTCAAAAATTACTTTTTGATATAAAATGCAAAGCATTAATTTGATACAAATTGTTCATAAAATGTTGTAATGTTCTCGCTGCCAGTGCATTGATTCTGAGTCCTAGTGATCCAATAGGATAGGCTAGAGCTGTGTTTGTTGTTACTGGGAGCTGCTAAGTCCGATCTGACTCACAGCGACCGTACGCATACACCATGACCCTGTGCCGCCCTCACAATTTTTGTTATGCTTCAGTACATTCTTGCAGTCACTGTGTTAGGATATGTTAAAACTGAAATCCATCATCAATGCATAGGGATTTTAATTTTCATAAAATCCCAATTTTACTTTTGTTTTTCCATACAACCATGGGGATTTTAAAGAGAGTTCTACAAATGTGCTGTTGTGTCATTTTCCCAAAACCTTTCCCTTAACGTATTCTAAATATTTAGCCCCCTTGTCAGTGCCCCTAACTAGTTCTTCTGGAAAGCTGGTGTGGAAGACTCATGCAGCCTACAGTTTTAATATGCTTTCGTACCTAGGAAAATATTTAAAATATTTAGACTTGAGTTGCCTAATAAAAACCCAAGTAAACTATTAAAAGATGTCTAAGCATCTTTAGTTTCAACAACTATTAAATTATTTCAACATCAGGAATGCCTACAACTCTAGAAACAACATTTTCTTCTTTTGAATTACTTTAAGTCAAAGGGAAAACAAAAATCATTTAGTGGTATGAAAACTAAGGAAACCCTGATTGCTGTTCCAAAGGCAAGAAAGAAGAGAAAAGGATGGAATTAACTATGACATTAAGTCAAAAAGTATTGCTCCTAAAATTTCAGTTCACATATGCATGAGTTTATTCCCAACAAAATGTATATTGACAGTTCTCTGTGATCTGTGGATGGTCGCAGACAAGTTTTCTTAGTAAAACACTTATCTTACTCTCATTAGAGTGCACTCAAGCAAACAAACAACAACCAAAAATCCAAGAAAAATGAGAGCTTTTGAGAGGCTCTACTGGACCAGTTAAATTCAAGGCAGTGAGGTCAGACCAGGTGGTTATGTTGATTGTTTGGGGACACTCTACAGGGGCAATCATGACAGATTTTTCTCAAAGGACACAAGATGCTCACAGTGGTTTAAGACAAAAAGGTTTTAAGAAATTTGAAAATGGTATTAGTGAGCAAAAAGCTATGGAAGTTGCATTGAGCTTTATGGATCTTTTGCCCCCAGCACATTAATATACCTGCTCATTCTTTCAAGGGCAGCAAAGATGATTCTATGAGAATTTCACTGAGTGACCGGACCTCATCCCCTGTGCAGCCTAAGAAGAACATGATCTGACTTATTCAAGGAAGCCCACGCTGCTGTTTTGATGTGGCAAAAATTGAAGTGTACAGAATTCATCAAGAAAGAGATAGAGAGATGAATATACACTATATTCATAAGTGTATAGATCTAGAAGGAGAAATTATAAAGAAACAATCACTTCACATGTGAAATATGTTTGTTCAATAAATATTTTATAGTAATATTTTTTATAATTTTTATAATTTTCATAATTCAGTATTATCGACTGCTGGGTGGAGCTGGAAGAACACCAGTTGATTTTCATTTAAAATGAGTCTATTTCTAATTTAAGGAGCCCTGGTTGCTTAATGGTTGAAGAAATTAGCTGCTAACTGAAAGGCTACTGGTTTGAACGCACCAAGTCCTTTGCATGAGGGAGAAAAGGCAGTCTGCTGTCATGAAGATGACCACTTAGGAACTCTCTGGGCTGGCTCTAACCTGCCCTCCAGGGTTATTATGAGTTGGAGTCAACTAGAATGATGTCGTGGGTTTGAGTTTGGTTTAACATTTATAAATATAAAAGAGATTAAAAATACATAAGAAGGAAAAAAAATGAGGAGCGGATGCCAGGGGCTTAAGTGCAGGTTTTGAGAATGATGAGGGTAACAAATATACAAATGTGCTTTACACAATTGATATATGGATAGGTGGTGATAAGAGTTCTATGAGCCCACAATAAAATGATTAAAAAATACATATGCTGTTTATATGAAAATAAATGGGGAAATATATTGAATATGTAAGCATTTAATTTGGTGAACTCAAAGAATATAAATATGTATTATTCAGTTGTGATAGTGGTTGTCCTCCTAATAAGTATACTGTGTGAAAATATCCTTTCCAAATCAATGATTAATATATTTAATTACAGATAGTTCACCTTGTAATGATTTAACAAGTATCCACCTCAATTAGTCACCATAAATACATAAGCCAAATTAATATCATGCTTCCTCATTTAGTTTCAAATTAATCTGAAAAAATAATCAAATAAAATGACTCAAAGTGTTTGCCAGTCTCAGGGGTGTATATATTCCCACTGTGGTAGCATTCAAACTATTAATTTGACACAGCCAAAATGGAATAGAGAAGAGACGTCCACAATGTCTCCCTTAGCCTTGTCTTACAGATGAAAAAACAGAGGCACAAAGAGTCACATGTTTTAAAAAATAAAACAGAATTCTGCATGAGTAAAACCTAGGCAGGGATATTTTGACCTATGTTTTCATCTGACACAGTGCCGATGTGTGATCTACCACAACAGCTAAGGAAAAAGAAGGCCAGATGTGTGTGTGTGTGTGTGTGTGTGTGTGTGTGTGAAAGAGAGAGAGAGAGAGAGAGAGAGAACACATGAGTACTCTTGGCTAAGTCAATGCCAGTGAGCTCCTGTGAGAAGTGCCTGGACCACACCAGGAAAGGCAAACTGTCATACTGAATCCAAAGGAATGTCCTATCTCCTCCTAGATGACGTAATGAAAATAAGAGTTCAGTGTCTCACCATCCTCCTCCCAGCTACCAGAAACAGAAAGAGAGCTAGAAACCTCCTTAGGGCCTTCTACCAATTAATTCCCTTGACTCAAGAGTCCTTTACATTCCTAAAAAGTACTAAAGACTTCAAAGAGTTTTGGGGTCCATGTTTATGTATACACACATCAGATTAAAAATACGCATATATATATAGGAAATTAAAATTCATAAAATGTTTAAGCCATCATTGTACACTCTACGGAGCACAGTCTTAACCTGACACAAATGTGATTACCATGGTCAGAGTCAGAAACTGGTTTGGGATTTTTGTTTTGTTTTATTCTATTTTGTGATTTGAAGTGTGTTAAATTGGACATGGAAACCTCTTAATTATGGTTGAGAAATAAATTTGCATAAATCACATACCTTATTACTTATTCAGGAGAAAATTAGAACAATCAATTTTATAGATGAGCACATTTGCTCTCTCAACCACTATGTTGAAAATTCAATGCAAGCACACTTTTTTTTTGTTCTAATAACCTGGCATTCAGTGATGCTCACCTTCCTAGCAATATTGCTGAAGTCAAAATGGGTGCTTAAGCTAATGCGAAGAAAGCTGATGGTGCCCAGCTATTACAAGATATAGCATCTGGGGTCTTAAAAGCTTGAAGTTAAACAAGTGGCCATCTAGTAGCGAAGCAACAAAGCCCACATGGAAGAAGCACACCAGCCTGTGCGATCACTCTGGGTCAACAGAAGCAGGTATAAGGCATCAGAAGACCCAAAACAAGCAGTCATATCTATGTGAATGACTGGATTCAGAATGTAGATCCATATCACCTATAGCACCAATGAAACACACAACATTCCTCTAGTTCTTTAATGCTTCCTCCCCCAACTACCATGACTTTAAGTGTATCTTGCATACCTGGCTAGACCAGAGCATGTTCACTGGTACAGATAAGAGCTCTCCACACTAGAGGAAAGTTGTATGTTTAACCAGTGCTCTACTGCACTTTGACTGGCTCGTTCCTTCCTTGTGACCCTTCTGTGAGCGAATGCCCAATTGTCTGCTGATGGGCTTTGGGTCTCCACTCCCCCTCATTCACATCACTATGTTTTTTGGTTCTGGGCCTTTGATGCCTGTTACCTAATCCCATTGACACTTCATGGTCACACAGACTGGTGCTCTTCTTCCTTGTGGGCTTTGTTGCTTCTCAGCTACATGGCTGCTTGTTGATCTTCAATCCTATAAGACCCCAGCTGCAATATATTTTGATAGCTGGCACTATCAGCTTTCTTCACCACATTTGCTTAAGCACCCATTTTGTGTTCAGCGATTGTGTCAGGAAGGTGAGCATCACAGAATACCGTGTTATTAGTACAATGTGTTCTTGCATTGAGGGAGTACTTGAGTAGAGACCCAATGTGCATCTGCTACCTTAATACTTAACATACAAATATATGTACATAGATCAAATTCCCTGTCACTATTAATGCTTCCTGCCTCACACTATCATGACCACATTTCTACCTTACAAATCCAGCTAGATCAGAGCATGTACACTGGTACAGATAAGAGCTCAAAACACATGGAATTCATGACAGATAAACCCCTCAGGACCAATAATGAGTGTAGCAATACCATGAGGGTAAGAGTAAGGTGGAGGAGAAAGGGGGAAGCAATCATAATGATCTACATATAACCCTCTCCCTGGGAAAGGACTACAGAAAAGTGGGTGAAGGGAGACATTGGACAATGTAAGACATGAAAATAATAATTTATAAATTATCAGGGTTTCATGAAGAAGTGAGGGTGGAGGATGGGGAAGAATGAACTGATACCAAGGGCTCAAGTAGAAAGAAAAGTTTTTTTTAATGATAATGATAACATATGTACAAATGAGCTTGACACGATGGATGGATGTATGGATAGTGATAAGAGATATAAGAGCCCCCAGTAAAATGATTTTAAAAGATAATAATATTTTTAAGAGTTCTCAACACATAGAATTCAGGACAGATAAACCCCTCAGGAAAAATAATGGGTATAACGACATCATGAAGGTAGAGGGAAAGTGGGGGGAGAAGGGGAAGAAAGGGGGAACCAGTTGCAATGATCAATGTATAACAACCACCCCTACACACACACACACACACACATACACACACACACACACGGTCATGAACAACACAAACATAGGTGAAGGGAGAAAGCAGATGGTGTAATATATGAAAATAATAATAATTTATAAATTATCAAGGGTTCACCAAGGTAGGAGGTTGGAGGAGGGAGGGAAAAGGGAGGAGCTTATACCAATGGCTCAAGTAGAAAGAAAATGTTTTGAAAATGATGATGGCAACATAGGTACAAATGTGCTTGACACAATTGATGTATGGATTGTTATGAGAGCTGTAAGAGCCCCCAATACAATGATTTATTTAAAAATGTATGTTTTTTAAAAGAAAGAAAATTCAGTGACCAGATAACCTGAAAGCCCAGGATATAGCTCTGTAGATACTTTACTCCTGCCTTACATTGGTTATGAGAGACCCCAGAAACCTCTCAAAAGCTGAGCAAGTTGTCATTCTCTCATTGGGCATCTGTCAGTCAGCACAAGACCAGGGACAGCACAGAGCGTGAAGTCACACAATTTGTGGCTGGTCCAATGTTTCATGCCCTCTTTTTCCCCACCTGCAACATGGAAAGAATAACAGTTCCTGTTTCCTAGGGATAGTGTGGTAATCAAATGGGGTTGGTTGTCTTGTGTCAGTTGTCCTCCAGTGTACCAGAATGAAACATCTCCTGGTCCTGTGCCATCTTCTCGATCACCAAGATGTTTGAATCCAATTGGCTAGTATGTCAATCCAATCTATGTGGAGTTTCTCTCATATGTTTATGGCTCTTCATTTTACCAAACAAAATGTCCTTTTCTAGCAATTGATCTTTCCTGATAATGTGTTAAAGTAAGTGACCCTGTCTTATCATCCTTGTTTCTAGTGGACATTTGGTTGCCTTTCTTCTAAAGCAGAATTTATTCTGTCTTCTGGAAGTTCAGTGTATTCAATACCCCTTACCAACACCACAAGAATGCATTAAGATGCTTCACACAATTCCTCATACTTAATAACACTCCTATAATTGTTGGAAACTAGTAGATATTTATTAAAACAAGGTTTACAGCCTCTTATATTTTTCAAGGGTTTGATAAGAGAACTTTACATTGTTTTAACTTTACACATTAACACACATAAGGGTAATTCCCCCTGGGGAAAAAATGTGTGCTGATATCGAGAAATAAAACCACAAAAATAGCATTTAATGATGCCCAGCATAAAGCACCAGACTGTGGATTATATAAACTCAGCTCATTTATCATAAAAGGAGTGGCCATCACAAAATCAAGGTTGATCAGTTCGTGTCTGGGGTGAGGAAAGTCACGCCTTCAAGTCTAACATGTCAAACAGTGATCATCTCCAAAAGGACATCTAAGGAATAAGAAAGGTAAAGGTGCTCCTTCCGCATGGTGACGGCACCCCAGAACTGGGTCTTTTCTTCTGCACAGGTCTTCCTCAGTCAATTGCCCACTCCCCTCTGCAACACCAGGTGCAGTACACCCAGCTGTAAACAGAGCCACCCCAGCAAGCCCTCAAATTAAACATGTCCTGATGCATATGTGCTTGAGTGGGATCTTGTACTACACACAGATTTCCAGAAATGATATTCATAACACATGGATAGAAGCTTGTGTTTGTGGCTGTAATCAAAGTAATGGCAGAGGGTAGAGGTCTATTCCCTTGTAATAGCACACTTGAGAGATTACACAGCCCAACAACAAGAATGTTTTTTCTTGGTGATTTGGTTTTGAGTCCCATCCCAGGGTTTATTTGGGGTGATATTTCAGAAAGCTGCATTGATTAGATCAGATCAGCTCTAGTTTCTTAGATATGGTGTTCCACTGTGTTTTCAGCTATTAGGTTTTATGAATGTATTGATCTATTTTCTTAGTTTTAAATATGAGAAGAATTCAGACTCACAAATGACAGGATAATAAAAAAGCATGAAATATTTGAAAAGGAATTGGGTATTAAAGGACTTCAGAGGTAAGCTGTATATGGACTCATAGGGGCTAGCTGGTTATGCATTGAGCTTCCAAGCATAAGTTAGTGGTTCAAACTCACCAGCCACTGTGAAACCTTTCAAAGATGTAAGGGTTCTGAAACCCAAAGGTGTATTTTTTCTCTGTCCTATAAGGTTAGGCTGAGTTAGAATTAATTAGATGCAGTGGGGTTTTCTTCTGAGTATGGGGGCACTAAGCAATCTATACAAAGACGACAGGTGGATTCTCCAAAGCCAGAGCACAACTTGAGAAGAGTGAAAAATAGGAAACAAAATCAAAAAGGCACATAGATGTAAAGTATGAGGGCAACTTAGAGTGTTGAACATGTAAGGTTTCTGATGTTTTCTTCTTCAAATGATGCAATAAACATTTCAGAACACATTTTACTATACAGAAGTCAATGGACAGTTTAGGTTAATGGTTTCAAATGTGAGGTTGGCTCTAAGTTCCTTTATAAGATAAATCCTAAGTTTTCTTTCGAGTTTCTGTACACAGATGGAGAAGTCATGCCATCTAATAATAAAACGGAGATATTTTAATTTTGATAAAGGAGTTTGAACTCTGACACAACATTACTTGCTGAAAAGTGAAAAGGGCTTGAAGCACTGGCTGACGAGGAGCCAGTGTTGCAGCCTTTAGTGTGAATTACAACTCTGTGTAAAGGAAGCAAAAATATTCACAACGGGACCCAAGGTAACATGGTGATCAATGGAGAAAAGGTTGATGTTGTCAAGGATTTCATCATGCTTGGATCCAAAATCAGTTCTCTTGGAAGCAGCAGTCAAAAGATCTAATGACACATTGCATTGGGTAAATATGCTGCACAACATCTCTATAAAGTGTTGAAAAGCAGGGATGTTATTTTAAGGACTAAGGTGCACCTGACCCTAAGTCAGATAATGTATTGGGGCAGTGAAAAAGAGGAATACTTTTGACAAGAAAGATTGTCACAGTGGCTGCATTAATGGGCTCAAGCATAAGAATGGTTGGACCAGAGACAGGACCGGGCAGTGGGTCATCTGTTTTACACGGGGTCATGATGAGTAGACGCCAACATGATGGCACCTAACAATAACATTCGTGGAAAGGAATAAAGTATGGTTTAATATCCACCATATATTCCATGAAAGAGGATGACATGTAGTTTGGATGTTGTACAAACATGCCTAAATCATAAGCAATAGATTCACAGACTTTCTATTTTTGTGTTATCTAATAACCTCTTGTTTCACTTCCAAATTGATACCTTTCCATTGCCTCTTGCTGCTGTTATCACTAGTTTTGCTGTTTGAGGGATTTATAGCATTCTTCAGTAATAATTTCAAAAGAAAATGAAATAAAGAGTTAATGCTATAATAGTCAAGAGGTACTTGATACATAAGGCTGGATGCTACTGCATATGAGCCAAAGCCACCACTGCTACATGGCAAAGATTTCTGTAAGTAGGAGAAGTTCACATTAAAATAACAACAATAAATACAGTACAACACATGCATCAGCCAGTAACCTAATAAGCCAGTTATTATAACTATCAACATATATTTATACATTATATTTTTACTGAACCATTATACTCCTGGCAGCTTAATCACTTTGTATACAAGAGACATGAGATACATGCATTGTGTACGGGAGCTTTTGCATTTGCTATGTCCAGTTACATCACTAACTCTCCTTCTCTAATTGGGGTTTCTGAACTCTTACTCTACCTGTATGGATCCCCAGATGTTTATGTGGTCAGATACTGCTCAGATGGACATGAGGTGGTCTATGGATGTACTCAGTAGGTAATTAATTAAGAGGGGACAAGGGTGGCTAGGTGATAGAATTCCTGCCTTATTTATATGAGACCCCACTCTGATTCTGAATGAATGTGCCTCATGCATGACCACCAGTCTCCCGTCAGTGGAAGTTTGTTTGTTATTATAACACTGAAAAGATTTCAACAATGCTTTCAGCCTCAACTAGTATAGGGGGGGAACAGAGCCTGGTGCTCTACTCCCAAGTATCAGTCAATAAAAGCCTATGGAGAACAGCCATCTGATCTGCCAATGAGTAGAGGTAGGGCACAGGATTGGGCAGAGGTTTGTTCCTTGTACTTGAGTTCACGATGCATGAGATATGATTCAACAACAATTAATAATAACAAAGCAATACACAACTGAGAGCCTTTGCCACAGATCCTAAGACAAGATCAATACCCTCATCTTCACTGAACATATTTGTATTCATCTTGCCAAGCTGTCAGCACTGATGGTGATGTTGCTGTCTCTTCAGGCATGGACTAGTCCGTCCTATTATTCTCCAGACTCGTGGATTGTTGCTTGCTTCCCTCATGGCTCTTGTCACCACAGGCCCCTGCTTATCAACAAGAGATGGCAATGGCAAAGAAGTGAGACCCGAATCCGTCACTTAGTCTAGTAGCTAGAGATGTGGAGCTTGTTCAGTAGGAACAACTAAACCAATGAATAGTTTAACATGAGGTTGGAAAATAAAGTAAGTAAGTAAGGTTAGATCCCTCTTTGTTATTGTACTGTGAGAGTTGAATAGTACTAGTATGTCAACAATGCCTGGGGCAAAGATATAAATACTGCCCCAGCTTTCTCCAAAGCCTCATTAAAGGTTGACATGCAAACAAATGCATTGTGTGCTCTTAAGTATACACAACAGTGAATAAAACTGAAGCTAATTTTCTAAATGAAAGATGAAGTGTAATATACTCAGGACGCAGTAGAATTAATAGTATAATATCCTAGATGACAGATGCACATCATCACCTTGGGATTAGAAGAATTTCACGCTCCGCCTTCATGCGACCTGGTTCACGATAGAAGAAGGAGTATTTTAAAAGCACAATAGAAAATGTCCTGAGTAAATGATCCAATAGACAAGAATTTGAGTGGGAGTGGCATGAATGATGTGACAAAGAAGCAAGATGGATAACATGACACATGCGTGGGCATATATCCCATGTTGATGGAGTCCAACAACATGGAAAGATGAGGCAGAGAATGGAATAAAGGGGACGCTGATAGAATCACAGCATATAAGATCACAGAGTTGAAAGGTTACCTATGGATAGAACTATGCTATAGAATCAATTACATTCCCTCCAGAAATGTGTCTACTTGGTTAAGGCAGGATTCTCAGCATTATGCATTATCTTCTAAGTTGTGGAGGGACATCTTTATCTTATGGGTTGTATCCTAATCTCTATTATGTTAATAAGGCAGAATTTTAAACCTATAGGATTAGGTTGGATCTTGAGTCAATCTCATTTGAGATAATAGAAATTAAACATATTAAAAAGTGTTCTGCATTCACCACCACAGTCACTACGAGAACATTGTTTCCTTTCTTGTGTTCATTGTTATTAAAGTAACTACCCATTTCCCCTCACCATTCCCTGCTGTAGCCCTAAAATCGTATTAATCTAGGTACTGTCTGTATCGACTTACCTACTCTGAATTTAAACGATTGAATTGGATGGTATGTAAACCTGTATAAAATAAATAAATATAATAAAAAATTTTAATGAAAATTCTATATAGCAAAAATTTTAAATAAATAATCAAACAGATTAATCAATCAAGCTGAGAAAGGGATGGTAGTACCCCTCTCCCCCAAACAAAAGAGAGCCAGGAATGGAGCACAACCTTTGGACCCAGGATTCTGCACTGGTAAATCCCTATACCCAAGAGAAATTGATAAGAACCTTTCCTCAGAGCCAACAGAAAGTCTTTCCCTAGAGCTAGTGTCCTGAATTTAGATTTCTAGCCACCTAAATTGTGGGAGAATAAATTTGTTATTTAAAGCCAACAATTTGTGCTATTTCTGTTATAGCAGCTGTCGATCACTAAGCCAGTTAATGCAATCTCTTAATTTACAACTGATGAAACAGGCTCAGGGAGGTTAAGAACATACTTTTGTGAGCTGTGGTCAAGTCAGCTCCAACTCTCAGAAACTCTATGTACAAGAGAATGAAATGCTGATGGGTCCTGCATTACCTTCGCGTTTATTAAAATGTTCACCTTCATTGCTATGGCCACTGGATATTTTGAGTGTCTTCCAAAGTAGGAACTCATCTCCCAGAAATACATTACTTAATATTCTCCTGCAATTAATAAGATTTTCATTGGTTGACTTTCAGAAATAGATTGCCAGGCTTTCTGCCTACTCTGTTGTTGTCTGGAATCTCTGCTGAAACCGCTCCAGCATGCATGATCCTACTAGTATTTGAAATACTGGTAATAAGATTTCCAGCATTAAGCAACATACCACAGTATGACCAGGTGATAGACAGGTGATAGATTCAGATCATGAAGTTACAATAGTGCCAGGGCCAAGGATAAACCTATGATACCAAAACCAAACACACTGCTATCTAGTAAATTCTGACTAATAGCAGCCCTAGAGGACAGACTAGCACTGCCCTTGTAGGTTTTGTTTGTTTTTGGTTTTTTAATTTTTTTAATTAGGGGCTCATACAACTCTTATCACAGTCCATACATATATCAATTGTGTAAAGCGCATTTGTACATTCATTGCCCTCATCATTCTCAAAACATTTGCTCTCTATTTAAGTGCCTGCCCTCAGGTTCTCATTTTCCCCTTCCTCCCCACTGCCCCCTGCCTCATGAACCCTTGATAATTTATAAATTATTATTTTGTCATATTTGCCCTGTCCAAAGTCTCCCTTCACCCACTTTTCTCTTGTCCATCCCCCAAGGAGGAGGTCACATGCAGATCCTTGGAAGCTGTTCCCCCTTTCCAATCCACTCGCCCTCTAACCTCCCAGTATCACCACTCACACCACAGTCCTGAAGGGATCACTCACGCTGGATTCCCTGTGTTTCCAGTTCCAATCTGTATCAGTGTACATGCTCTGGTCTAGCCAGACTTGCAAGGTAGAATTGGGATCATGATAGTGTGGGGGGAGGAAGCATTTAAGAACTAGAGGAAAGCTGTAGTTTTCATCATTGCTACATCGCACCCTGACTGGCTCATCTCATCCCCGAGACCCTTCTGTAAAGGCTTTGGGTCTCCACCCTGCACTCCACCCACTTCATTCACTATGGTAAGATATTTTGTTCTGATGATGCCTGATACCTGATCCCTTCAACACCTCATGATCGCACCGACTGGTGTGCTTCTCCATGTGGGCTTTGTTGCTTCTAGATAGATGACCACTTGTTTACCTTCAAGCCTTTAAGAACCCAGACGCTGTATCTTTTGAAAGCCGGGCACCATCAGCTCTTTGCCACATTTGCTTATGCACCCATTTGTCTTCAGCAATCGCATCATGGAGGTGAGCACACAATGATATGGTTTTTTGTTCTTTGATGCCTGATAACTGATCCCTTCAGCACCTCGAGATCACAAAGGCTGGTGTGTTCTTTCATGTGGGATTTGTTGCTTCTGAACTACATGGTCGCTTGTTAACCTTCAAGCGTTTAAGACCCCAAACGCTATATCTTTTGATAGCCAGACACCATCAGCTTTCTTCACATTTGTGTATTCACCTGTTTTGTCTTCAGCAGTTGTGTTGGGAAGGTGAGCATCATAGAATGCGAATTTAATAGAAGAAAGTACTCTTGCATTGAGGGAGCACTTGAGTGGAGGCCCAATGTCTGTCTGCTACCTTAATACTAAATCTACAAATATATGCACAAAAATCTATTTCCCTATCCTCATATATAAATATATTTGCATATGTACATGTCTTTATCTAGACCTCTATAAATTCCCTTTGCCTCTCAGTTCTTTCCTCTATTTCCTTTGAATTCCCCCCTGTCAGGCTATCATGCTCAGTCCCCACCAGGGTTTCAGCAATTCCTCTTGGTTATATTACCCTTGATCATGCCCTACCAGGCCTCCCACACCCACCTCACCACCGATTTGGATCACTTGTTCCCTCGTCCCTATGTTTGTTAACACCAATTCCTTTCCCCCCACCTCCCCCTCTCCCATGTGCCCCCGGAACTGTAGGTCCCATTGTTTACTCCTCCAGATTGTTCATCCAGCCTATTTTATTTAGACAGACCTTCGGAGATAATAACATGCACAAAAACAAGACAGAGCGAAACCAAGCAACAATATACAGCAAAACAACAACAACAAACCAATGATAAAAAAACACAAGAAAGAAAAGCATGTAGTTAGTTCAAGGATCGTTTGTTGGCCTTTAGGAGTGTTGTCCAGTCTGTTTGGGGCACCACGCCCTGGCCCCAAAGCCCACCTTCAGCATTCCCTGGGGACATCGCACCTCCACTCCCTTGCTTTTCTGTTGCACCACTTTAATGTGTTGCCTTGGTGTCGCAGGATCAGATTGGGTGAAATTCCCACACTGTGTCTCTGGTGTTGTCCTTTGTCAGGCTATGGGTCAGTGAGAGGTGTCATGTCTCCTAGTGGGGCTGGCCATGAGGTCCTCTCTATTGACTAGCTGCTCTAATTGGGAACATAATCCTCAAGGCCTGGTGAGCCAGGATGTGTTTCACTGTCTCCTCCTTCCCCCTCATCTGTATTGTCTTGAGGAATTTTCCTTCCATTCCTATCGTCTCAAGTGTCTAAAACAGGATGTTGTTGAATGCTTTTTTTCTGCATCTATTGATATTATCATGTGTTTCTTATAGCTTTTCATGTCAATGTGATGAATAATATTAATGGTCTTTCGTATGTTGAACCATCCTTGCATCCCTGGTCTGAATCCCCCTTGGTCATGGTGAATTATTTGTTTTATATACTTTTGTATTCTGTTGGCTAGTATTTTGTTAAGGATTTTTGCATCATTATTCATTAGGGATATTGGTCTGGAGTTTTCGATTCTTGCGGATTCCTTGCCAGGTTTTGGTATCAGAGTTTTACTAGCTTCATAGAAGGAATTCGGGAGTTTGCCGTCTTTTTCTATATTCTGGAAGGGTTTGTGTAGGATTGGTGTTAGCTCTTCCCTAAAGGCTTGGTAGAATTCTTCAGTGAAGGCATCTGGTCCAGGGGATTTTTGTTGTTGTTGGTAATCCCTTCATAATCTTGTCTATTCTATTGCTAGGGGTCTGTTGAGCTTCTTGACGTCCATCAATGATAGTCTAGGGAGGAATTGTTTTTCCAAGAACCTGTCCATGTCTTCCAAATTGTTGAATTCATTGGAGTATAAGCCTTCGTAGTACTGTGTAATTATCCTTTTGATTTCATTAGGGTCTGTTGTAATGTCCCCTATTTCATCCTTTATTCTTGCTTTTGAAATTTATTCCCTCCTTTCATTGGTTAGGTTTGCCAGTGGTCTATTGATTCTGTTTATGCTTTCAAAGAACCAACTTTCAGCAGCATTAATTTTCCCCAAAGTTTTATTATTTTCCCTCTCCTGAATCTCAGCCCTGATTTTCATAATTCTTTTCTTTTGCTATTCATGGGATTGTCCTGTTGACTCTGCTCTAGTTGTAAATTTTGTACCAGAGTATCAGTCATGAGTCTCTCTTCCTTTCTCAGGCATACATGTATTTCTATGAATCTTCCTCTGATAACTGCCTTTGCTGTGCCCCATTAGTTTTGGTACATCATGTGCTCATTCTCATTGGTTTCTAGAAATTTCCTGATTTCATCTCTGATCAGTATCAGTACATAGTCCTTTTGCAGTAGAGAGTTATTCATCCTCTAATAGTTTTCTCTTAGTCGTGTTCCTTTTGTTGATTTCCAGTCTTATGGCACAGTTGTCAGAGACAGAGGTCTGTATGATATCAATGTGCTTAAATTTATGTAGATTCGCCTTATGCCCAGCAGGCAATCTTCGAATATGAGCCATGTGGGCTTGAGAAGAATGTGAATTATTTTTGTATTTGGATGAAAAGCTCTGTAAATATCTAACAGGTCAAACTGTCTATTTGTAGTGTTTAGATCTCTAGTGTCCTTGTTCAGTTTCTTTCCTGTGATCTATCTTTCTCAGAGAGCAGTGTATTGAAGTCTCCCACTATAATTGTTGAGACTGTGGTTTCTTTTTTCATCTTTTAGAGTGTTTGGTTGACTTATTCAGAGGGGGTCTCATTCGGGAAATATATATTTACAATATTAATTGTTCTTTGCCTACCATTCCCTTGACCAATATATAGTGTCCCTCCTTATCTCATTTTATGGTTTGCACTTTGAGGTCAATTTTATCTGAAAATAAGATTGCAACCCCTGCTCTTTTTAAATGCTGTTTGCTTGATAAACCTTTCTCCAGCCTTTGATTCTCAGCCTATTTTTTGTCTGTAGACTTGAGATGTTTCTCCTGTAAGCAGCAGAGTGGTGGGTTGTGTTTTCTAAGCCAGTCTGCTAGTTTCAGTCTTTTAATGCCCGAATTCAGGCCATTGATATTCAAGGTTATTATCTCCATCTGCGGACTCTGTGTGGTCATCTTACGCTTTTTTTTTTTTTGGTTTTTTCCTACTTTCCTTTCTCATTATTGTGTTGTGCATGTGTATGTGCACGTGTATCATTCTAACGTTTTCCATCCTGAAGCCAGTGGTATCTTTGGGTCTGTTTTGTCTTTGTTGCTGTCTGGGTGAGGTTTTCTATGTGGCAGTCTCTAATTTATGCTTAGTGAGTGTTGTACTTCCGCCCATAGTAGGTCAGCAAGGATCTTTTGTACGGCTGGGTTTCTTCTAACGTATTCTTTGAGTTTTTCCTTGTCTTGGAAGACTCTTACTTCTCCATATATCTTGATCAATAATTTGACTGGGAAGAGTATTCTTGGGTGTGTGTTGTTTTCCTTCAATTTTTGGAATATGTTACTCCACTCTCTCCCCTTCTTCATAGTTTCTGCTGATAGGTCTGAGCATATTCTTATTTGGGAAACTTCATATGTGATAGCTTATTTTTCCCTAGGTGCTCTCATGATTTTCTCCTTTTCCTCAAAGTTGGATAATTTAACTATTATGTGCCGTGGTGACTTCTTTTGGGGATTCAGTCTAGCTGGTATTCTTTCAGCCTCCTGAATGGTTGCCTGGTTTTCATTCATTAAGCTGGGGAAGCTTTCCTCCAAGAATTCTCTCACTATTGTTGCAAGTGTCTTCTTTGTTGTTTCTTCCTCCAGTAAGCCAATAATTCTACTGTTGTTCCACTTCATAGCATCAGACATGGCTCTTAAGTTTTCTTCAGCTTCTCTGATGATCTTATTAGATTTTTGTTCTCATTTGTTAAAGTCTGTTGGCTGTCCTTCAAGTCATTGGTGTGGTTCTCTGCTTCCTCCAGTCTATTCTCGAGCATCATGTTTCTGCTACTGGTTTTTGTTATCTCCTCCCTAAGCTCTTTTTCTGCATTGTTTCCCTCATATCCTGTATGACTCCAAACAGCATTCTGAAAAGTTCTTTTTGTGGCAGCTTAATGTCTGCTCCTTCTTTGAATGTCATTATGTTCGGGATATCTTCTACCATTGCCTTTTGTGTCTCTCGTTTTTTCGTTGAGGTCATTGGGGTTAATGACTGTGTTGTGTTGTTTTAGAGGAGCCAGGTGCCATTTTCCATGGAGTTGAAGAGCACTGGGAGACTGTAGGAATGCTTCTCTGAGTTTCCTACAGCTAATTTCACTATGGAATTAACCTACCACTTTATCCAACTGTGGCTTCCCTCTCAGGGGAGGTCCCCAGAAGGCTAGTGCGTTGCCTGTTTTGGTGTTAGCGAGGTTGGACAGAGGTTCCTGCAGCAACTTGTAATATTGATGAGTGTTGAATGAGCTGCTTGATGCACCTGGAACACAGGCAGGGTTTCCTCAAGAAGTTGGGTAGAGTATCCCCTGGTGGAGGTCAGCAGGGCTTTCCCTAGCCTTGGGATATCTACACAGGGTGGAGCTCACCTAGCTGGGTGTGGTGCATATAAATGCCCTCTGCTAAAGGGAGTGGTCTGGAGGTCAGCTGTGGAGTGTGAGAGAACAAGAAACAGACAAAGAGGAGAAAATAAAATTTAAAAGTAAGCCCGCTGAGTCTGTGCTGAGATATAGTGAAGAGAAGGAAACAAAGGCAACAATGTAGTTAAGTCCCGCTCCACGCCCATGGAGCTGCCAAAGTTTAGTACCTTTCCGGCAGCAGCAAGCTGTGGCTGTGTTGAGAAAACGCTCCTGAGCAGCCCTCCAAAACCATGAGGAGACAGAGAAGAGATGAAAACAAAAGCAACAATGTAGCTGAACCCGATTGCTGTCTGTGGAGCTGCAAAGGTTTAGTCCCCACCTAAGGAGGCACCAGCGGCAAGCTTTGGCAGTGCCAAGAAAAAGCCCCTGCACAGACCTCCAAGACTGTGGACAGACAGAGAGAAGAGATCGAAACAAAAGCAACAATGTAGCTGAACCCCAATTCCTGCCCATGGAGCCGCGAGCGTCCAGTCCCCACCGAGAGTCCAGTCCCCACCCCAAGGCTGATGATGGCAAACTGTGGCTGTGTTGAGACCAAGCCCACCCCCACCCCCAGGCTTCAAATGGTCCCGGCTCTGGCAGAGACAGTGATGGGGCCAAAGTCAAGCACCAGCCAGCCTCCACTGAGTAAGCCAAAAGCCCCAGCCCCTCAAAACCCCATGGGTCTGTGCCTACTTATCTTTATGATGCTCCTCCTGCATTCCAGCAGTGTTGAATTTCCCTCTAAGCAACTCTCCTGGGCTGAATTCTGAGGAGTCCCTCTGGTATGTATCACTTTGTCGCCATCTTCCTGGAAGTCTCAGTCCACCTTGTAGATTTCTGATACTTAAACTCTTCGTGGGAGTAAAAAGCTGCATCTTTCTCCCTGAGAATAGACAGTGTTTTCAAACTGCGGACTTTGTGGTTTGCAGCGCAAGGATTAGCCACTTCATGACTAGGGCCCATGATAGGAAACGCCATTTGTTCCTTTTAGACTGTGAGAAGATTAATCACAAGGAAAGATCTTAAAGGGAGAAGGAAAGCCTTTAGACTGGACCTCCAGTCAGAATTTTTAAGCATGGGAACAAATGAAGTCACAGAAATTGGGCAAAGAGAGGTAGAAGGGATAGGAAATGCATGGCGCAACCACTAACCATGCTTGTTAATTTGAACTCCTGCTTTAAGATGTGCTATTCTATGGATCCGGTTCATCATCTTGAATCCCAAATGGATTTGTCTGGCACAAACAAGTGGGCTGAAAATATAGTACCGATGACAATAGTCTATGATGGGTAGATAGTTAATTGGATGCTCAATGATATCTGTTAAGTTACAATGGCCTCCTTAGCACCAAGCAAGGCAAAGGCATTCCTTCAGAGCAATCATAGTCTAGCTCCAAGAATCAGTGCATTTGAATTGTGGTGTCAGTGAAGAATAGTGAAAGTACCATGGACTACAAAAAGGAAAACCAATTTGTCTTTGTAAAAGTACAACCAGAGTGTTCCTTGGGGCCAAGAATGGTGAGACTTTGTCTGACATACTTTGGACACATTGTCAAGAGAGGTCAGTCCTTGAAAGATGATATGATGCTCCGTAAAATAGAGGGACAGTGAAAATGCCCTGGAAGAGATGGATTGATACAATGGTTGCAAGAATGAGCTTAGGTATACCAATCATTATGAGGATGGTGCAGGATCAGACAGTGTTTTCTTCTGTTGCTCAAAAGGTCATTATGAATCAGAACTGACTCAATGGCATCTAACAACAATAACTTAATTGGACTCCAGAGAAAGAAGAGGCAGAAATCAAATACCACCTCCAAATTCTGAAGTGTCTCCAATGTCATGATGGATAGCCTCACACTGTAACAAAGGGAATTCTCTGAGTGAATGCAAACTAGCACCACACCTGCTACCAGGAGCCAGTGTGTGGCTGACAGGGATGGAATCAGTCAATGTGGCCCCCTTTTGTGCAACCAGCTGCGGTGAGCAAGAACAGTCCTCATGAGCTGTTAGAGAATCTCATGTGCTCGTCTCTTCTTTGCGCTGCCCAACAGATGCCATGCATTGAATAATTCACACATCAACACTCATTTCAGTGCCTACTGGGTGGACTTATACTGGAAATTATAAACACTTTTCATTCATAAGCATATCAGGAGGTTGGTGCTAAAGAATTTTTACTCAAACAGTAATGGAATTAATTCATCCACACATTATGTAATGTGTTAAACACTTAAACCTAATAGATAAGCTTTGTCCCTGAAATTCCATGAAAAATTTGCAAAGACTATCATGACACTGCATAGCTATATACATTCTCTATTATTTAACAATCATGTGATATTTTCAGTTGATAAGTCTTAAAGGGTGGAGGAATAAACAGGAAAAAGAGAAGGAAATGATTAGAGACACTATATACATCAAAATGTCTATGAGGCCAAAGTTAAAGCAGTTACACTTTTGCATCTTTTAGAATCGTGTTTCTCTCTTGCTGTTGAGTCCAATAGTTCTAGGTACATGGAAAGGTTACTTTGAAAGACTCTTTGCTAGCCGAAGCCTTTATGACCTAAAATCTTACACTGACACATTTACATAAAACTGTAGGGAAACTCCCACTGCTCAGGATTTAGCATTCTCTAGAAAATCTGTCCTGCAACTTTGATGATTAGTGCTTCGATACAGAAAGAAAAATCAAGTCCTCCCTTCTAGCATACTCCATTACTCCTATTAGAATTTTACTTATGGAAACATAAAACACTAGCTTCCAATTGCAGGTTAAGAAATTTGCTTGGATGCAACTTTTATCACTATGGAATTTACTAAAACCAGTAACTTAAAAAAAAAAGATTAAAAACCCACTAGAGTGGTATGGTAGACAGGGTTCTCTAGAGAAACAAAACCAGAATGCTAATAATTTTTTTTTGTAGTTAGTTCAGGGATCGTTTGTTGGCCCTTAGGAGCGTTTTCCAGTCCAGTCTGTTGGTGCACCACGCCCTGGCCCCAAAGTCCACTTTCAGCATTCCCTGGGGACCTTGCCACTCCATTCCCTTGCTGTTCCGCTGCACTCCCCCAGTGCTTTGCCTTGGTGTGGTGGAATCAGGTCAGGTGTAATTCCCACACTGTGTCTCCGGTGCTGTCCTCTGTAGCACCATTGGTCATGGATTAGTAAGCATAAGTAGCACACTTATCCATGCTTTTGGACATAGAAGTAGCATTATTAGTGTTGTTAAGACTAATCAGGCTCGAGAGCCAATTTAAGAAGCTCATATTTATTATTTTATTTCTCTAGAAGCACTCCTGGTACCAAAATGTGTTAGAGTTCTCCAAAGAAACAAAACCAGAATGTTAATAATTATATATATATCAGAAATAAACAGTTCATTAAATTATAAAGCAGTACAAATGGCTCAGTGAAACTCACTCCTTTGAGACAGTTGTGAGACACTGGCAGTCCTTCAAGTCTTGAGGGCCGCTGGATAGTCAGTCCTCTGTAGAGCAATTCAAGCTATCCTGGGGCAGGCAGCAAACAACAAGGCACGTCACCAACAGTCAGCCAGATGTCAGGGGCCGACAGTCCCCAACTCAGGAGATGTAAATTCCAATGGTGTGGCAAAGCAGTTCTTGAAGGAACCTCAAATTACAGTGATATAGTCCATGGGTTAGGTGTCCCACAGGTAGTGTAGCTTACAAATGGGGGCACAGAACAAGCAAGGCAGCTGCACACTGGTCCTATGATCAAAGAGAAAGAGACAAGAAAGGTGAGGTTCACTGAGCCATGTATCTCTCCGCCCTTCAATTATTCCCACATGTATTTATCGGCCCGGTTGGCACAATAAACTAACTACCTCAGGTGAGGAGAATGGAAGAAAAGAAAATTGCTACCAAATTTTAAAAGCAGATAAAAATGAAATAGTAAATCATTTGTTGACCCACAGAACTAAATTCTAAGCTAGAAGTGGGGAAAGATTGAACAGCCACCCAGATTACATCACATAATCACCAAAGGTTCGAGGACAGTCCTGCCGTGCCTTCTGCAACCAGAGGTACAAAAGAATAAAAACTAAGGAAAACTCGATACCGCTCTTTGCAAGCAAGAATCAAAGTCAGTAAACTCCATCGTCACTGCTGCTTGTCATAAGAACCAGTATGAATCCCACATGCCAAGTGTGGCGCTGGATGGAGTCATTACCTTCCCACTTCTAAATCCTGATCACCAGCTGCTCAAAGGGCACTCTCAGTCCCGGAGCTGGATTAAAGCTTGCCAGTTAGGTAGAGAGTGTCATTCAAACAGGTTGCCCATGTAGCTCTTCCCTGACCCTAATCATCCAGAACTAGGTCAAAGATCACAAATGAAAAGGCTACTATTGTTCAGACTGCCAAATACAGACACCAGACAAAGCTTGAAGTGGGTACCCAACACCACACTGTTATGCCCAGCTGTGCACAAATGTGAAGCTGGTTTCCAATCCCCCCTTCAGGATGACAGCCTCAAGCTCAGCCCTCCACCTGACACCTGGATTTTCTGACCTTCTGGCTCCCACTGCCCCTTTGTGTTTGTTGATTTGCTAGAATAATTCATAGAAGCTCACAAAGAGTATGCTACACTTAGAACTCCTGGTTTATGACAACCAAAATGGTTATAAACAAAAGGTATGAGATCTGGGGAGAATTCTGGTGTGGATCTTCCCTGTCCCTAAGGATGTGTGACCCTCCGGAGAAAAGATTTTTCTTGACAACCAAGAAACTCGTGGAACTTCCATGGGTCCAAAGCTTTTATTTGACCCCATGCATACTCATAATTGGTACCTCATGAAATATGCATGATTGGTAATATCATGCCTCTCTCTTTCCTGAAGTTAAATGACCAGGTAGTTGCTGTGGCGTAGTCAGCTCGCATTCATTCATACAACTCCTCAAGTGTTATCTAAAGGTCATAGATAAGACCAGCATAGGATCACTCCCAGAATGCCAAGGGTTATCTCTCAGGAACCAAAGACAAAGGCCAAATGGGATTCTCTGTCTTACATTCTCTTAGGAATGATTATGACATTGATTACCTCTATTCCAGCTCCAAGCCAGCAACCCAGGGTGTGTGCCTCCACACAATGCCAGCTAGACTGAGAGCAAAAAGAGGAATTCGTAAGAAGGTATTCCATGTATAAACAAGGGTGAAGCTCTGTGGAAGAGTAAGCAAATGCGAGCAATCACATGCATACTGAGACCAACAGCCTCATTAAGCGGGAGCATTCAGAACCATAAATGCCAAAAGTACTCATCTTGGGTTAGGAAATCAGTCATGAATCTGACCAGATGTACTATAATTCAACCCACATTTCTTCACATCTTTCTCCCAAGGATATCACCACAGTCCACTCCGATCCATGGTGATTCTATGTGGGTCTGTGTGGGCCTGCATGCCATAGGGTTTTCAATGACACTTTTTTTAGAAGCAGCTTGCCAGATCTTTCTTCCAAGTTGCCTCTAGACGGACTAGAACCTGCAACCTTCTGGTAAGAAGCAGAATATATTGAGATTGCACATACAGGGACTCTAACAATATCACAAAACACTATCAAATTCCATGCTAAGAATAAATTTTATTGGATGCAATGATTTCACACTTCTTTGTGGTCTAAAAGTGCTCCTAATGATCCCCTGTTGGTTCTATGCCTTTGAATTTACATGTCATTCTCCCTAAAAGATAAAGTGGTTCTGCAGCCACATGTTTATCTCTTGGCATCGTACCACTTGCCTTGGGCAACGTCCACAGAACACAAGGCACTTCCTCCAAATAAGGAATTTAAAACCATTTGTTGTTTGTTAGTGTTTTTCATCAGGCACAGGTAAGTGCCTCCTTTTTCTTTCCTGGCCGTGACGCACCAAGTCCACGTCTCTGATGTTTATCCTTGGTTATGGTCCCTCTTCATCCTCCGGCTCCTGGCTTGTAGCTACCATTCCTTCAGACTTTCTTCTAAGATGTCATTTTTTAAAAATATCTCCCGGCCTTCTTGAATCGAGTCTCCTGTGAGTGTCTTCAGCCATGTTCTTGATGTGAAGGGCTCTCCAGTAAGTTCTGACTGAGAGTGACTCATGCAGCAGAATGCAGTCATGCTCAGTCCTGTGCCTTCCTCTTCGCCGTCACCATGTTCAAGCCCGTTGTTGCAGCCACTGTGTGTGACTTCCAATTTTCCTAGATTCATGCTTCATACGTTCCATGTGCCGATTACTTAGAGATGTTTGCAGCTCTTTTCTTTTCTCATTTTGAGTCATGCTTCATCAGCAAATGAAGGTTTAGGAAGCTTGACTAATAAACTACAGAATAGTCTACTCTGAAGAGGTTCTTCTGGAGTGATCTTTTGAGTGCCTTCTGTCATGACAGTTCATCTTCGGGTGTTGTATCTGACAATGTTCAGCAGCTATTCGTTCATAAACATTTCAGTGACTGATTCTTCAGAATTTGACAGGCTGCTCCTTCTTCGTAGTCTGTTCTTAGTAGTCTGCCGAAACCTGTTCACTTTGGGTGACCCTACGGGTGTTTGAAATACCGGTGAGATCGCTTCTACGTCACAGCAACGTGCAAGCCACCACAGTACGACAAACGGACAGATGGCTGTCTAGCCATGGGAACATGAATATCTGAACTAAGAGTTTACCTGCCTGTGGTTAAGGCCTTCTCAGTCTTCATGTCAAAAGCGCAGGAAAGCACAATGAAACGGGCTCTTCCGCAGCAGAGAGGCCAAGTCAGGTCTTCCTCAAATTGACCCTGTGTTCAACTGAGACAACTGAGCCTCCTGCGTGTATCATGTCTGCAGATGGAACCAGCAGATTGGTGGAGTTTCGGGTTTGCGCTATAATGCAGGAGTTTATTACTATCTTTCCTGGCTCGGTGGGCTTTTGACAAAGTCTTTGGTATAGGATGTAGAAGACAGAAGGAAGAAATAGCCCATTGGCTCAGTAACCAAAAACATTCGTTTCAAAGAACAGAAAACTGAAACAAAGCGAGGACGGATCTAAAATGTCCAGTTCATAAGAGGGATTATTTAAACAACCACCAACTTTCATTTAGGCAAAAACTTTCCATTGGCAAGCATTTTAAAAGCTAACAGGATCAGTTCTATCTTCATTCTGAAAACTAGTATAATAAGAAAGATAATTTATGAATTCCCTAAGATATTCTCACTACCCATTATTTATGGTATATTCCATAAAATCTTTTATATCAAGTGAGTATAGACTTAGGTTAATATGGCATACCTGTAGTCTTGCTAGTCGGGTGTAATTTTTACTTTAACCCTGGATACTGTTGATTTGAAGCTAATGTTACCCACTTGTCCTGGTTATCATTGTCACAGATCTGAAAATAGGATTAAATGAAGTTAGGGAGTTATAATGGAAGAAAAATATTTTTGCCACAATTTTTAGACAGCCTAATAGTGAAAACAAAAAATCTGAAATCTGTTTCCATTGGTAAAACATCCTGTCTGACTTTCTCATAAACAGCATAATTTACTACCTGTGCTGATATCAGAAGAATAAAATATTTTATCACACTTCACTGTCTTTGGCATTCACAAATTCAATGTTATTTTTAATAAATACTTTTCAATGACATTTTGCTTTTTAGAAAAATCACTTAAGTTGTATCAAACAATAGTTATAATGAACTGAATTAGTCTTTCCTTTTATAGCTATTTTTTTAAAATGATCTCTTGAAAAGTCCTCTTGGATGCACTTCTCTGTTCTTATTCTGTGGACTTCTGGGTGGGCTCGGATGACATTTCTTGTCTGTAACATCTAGAGTAGTCACAGTCAGGTGTCAGCTGAGGCTACGGCCATCTAATGTCTTGCCTGAACTGTTTGTTGAGGAAATTATCACTGCACGTTGACTATGAGCGCAGCTTGTCTTTCAAGCCATTGTATCCACTGGTTTATAAAGACAGCTCCCTAGATGCAAGCCCTCCCGTGGACCTGGCCAGAACCAGGCCCCAGCCATGAAGTTCCGCAATGCACAACAACTCAACCACTTTCCATTGTTCATGCACATTTCTAAGGCCATGTTGGGGTTTAAGTGGATCCTTCCCCGTGTGTGTGTGTGTGTGTGTGTGTGTGTGTGTGTGAGAGAGAGAGAGAGAGAGAGAGAGGATTGTAATTCCTATACTTGTGAATAATAAAATCCAATTTAGAAATATTTTTTCTTTGTTATGTCAGTTAGAGCATACTTTTAAAAAGTGGGTTCTAAATCTAAAGTTACAGAAAGAGCAGATTAGACACAGAGATACACAGAGGGGAGAAGAAGACAGGTCTTAGATCTAGCAACCTCCAAAAAGCAATGTATTCCAGCCATTACTTGAAGTGCAGTATTTAAACAATTATGATCTGTATTTTTCCACTCACTATGAAATGTATCCTTTCTCAACCTGTGTGATCCTGACAGCCATCTCAAGTCCTTTCTTCTTCCACCCTCAAAACCAGAGCCTAGGGAGTTGTGATTTCTCCAGGCAGTCTGTCCTTCATGCATACTTGTTTGGGAAATGATGAGTCTGGTTTAAAGTTCAGGGAAGGCAAGCCTTACCAGAACAGTTCATCCAAATGGGGAAAAAATGAATCCCCACAGCTGCTTGATTGCAGTCCAGTAGTTGGCAAATAAAACTGAACCCTCGGATATACCTGAGGGTCAGTTTAATGCGTGGGGGGGATGGAGTCATCTCAAAGGGCAAGCAAGCCTCATGTGCAGAGGTTTGCATATGGTCATGCAGTTTAGAAAGAAAGAAAAGAGAGAGACTGCGGGCGGGCTGGCACTCACACAGGACATGGGGAAGAGATGGAAGGTATCACATTTCCTCAGTCTTTGACATCCCTGAAGTCATCCCAGTTCTAACACCTGTGACCCAAAACATTTTTAAAAAGAGAGAGCAAGAAATGATGTGGGGTGAGGTGAGGACAGGACCGAAAACAGGAGAAAGAGAGAGAGAGAGAGAGAGAATCCTGTTATTTGGAGTGATGGTTTCTTTCAATTGTGTGGCAACTCTGTCCACAGGGATGCATCCTCCAACATTGCTGTTTGTCTGTTCACTTGTGTTAGAAAACTTTGCCATATGGCATCTACGTTTTTATTGAACACGAGGCAATCCATTTAGAAGTACAGAGGGTTTAAATAAATAAAACCAGGAAGGACCCCACATACTTCAGTTTGTGCTCAGTTAGAGGCACTGAGTAGCCAAGAAACTGAGAAACGCCAGAGCCAGGTTCTACCCACGGATAATCATGCCAAGTCCAGCGGAGTAGCCTTCTGAGGAGCTGACGACAGAAAGACTGTGGTCCACGTCTGTGCTCTTTGCAGTCACATGTCCGTGGACAATGTCACCACTGTGACAACACATTCACATATACAGGATGCCCTCCAGGTCTAAGGGGGCTGTTTACTGTCCGATGCCAACTCAGCGATCCTATGGACAACAGAACCAAACCCCGCCCAATTCTGCACCAACCTCAAATGAAACCAAAGAAAAATTCAGAAACTAATGATCTTAGTTTCTGATAAATCCTGGGGCATTATCCAGGCCTCTGACATACCCCCACTTGCCAGAAGACTCACTACTCATTAGAGTCTCAGTTGGAGACTCTGATAAGAGAAGGGGACAAATGTTTGCTGACAGCTGCGGAGAGGAATTATTTAGGAATTCCCCTGCAGTGAGCGTCACTGAAGAGTGGTGCACTCCAGACTGCATGGAGGACACCACGTGACGTCAGGTTGGTCAAGGTTCTGAATGATAGATTTAGTCCACTGTCCAGGCCCTTCCATGTCCTGGTTCTATAGCGTCACCTCACCCTCATCTATTCCTCGGGAAGAAAGAGAGAGAGGCAACATGCTCCCTGCTCCCAGTCCTTTCGTCTCTATTCATGGTCCCACCCAACCTTGACTCTCAAAGGAAGAAATCCTAAAATTGGCTAGAAAACAAATTCAGATAGCAGCAGTCTAGGAAGTGCTATTAAAGTTTAGACTCTTTGGCTTAAAAAAAAAAAAAGTCCCCTACTTGCCAACTAATTGATTATAGTCTGACATTTCTTTGACTTTATTTACACATATTTGCATTCATTTAACAAAATAGAAAGCACACACAAATGTTTAAACTGCCTGCTGCCATGAGTGACTCGCGAGACACAGTGGGTCCATGTGTGTTAGAATGCAACTGTGCTCCCCAGGGTTCTCAATAGCTTCTTTTTCAGAAAGAGATCGCCAGGCCTTTCTTCTAAGACACCTCTGCTGTGGACTCAGAACCTTCAACCCTCTGGCTCGCAGGGGAGCGTGTTAGCCATTTGCACCACCCAGATTGCCCACAAACGTCAAAGCTCCACAGCAAAGCCAGGACCCCGAGTGAAGTGGTGGTTCTGAGCTAGGCCGTGAGTCCACACTGAAGTTGCTGTGTGTCTGAAACAAAACCTATAGATAGGTGCGCATCAAGTGTACTTGAGTAACCATCGTTATTAAAACTGCAGTGATCATGAGAGTATAGGGGAAACCTGTACTTGGGAAATGAATGTACACTTGATACACTAAGACATCTCTCGAAATCAATACTTAGTATCATTTTTACTATTTAAAAATAGTTTTAAATGTTATTGTCCTTGTTGGTTTATTCATGACGTGAACTCATTCTAGGCCAATTGAGTTTAACTCGTGTACTGGCTCCTCATCCTGTGTGGAACAATTCTCCTCAGATTTAAGATGGGAAACTGCTCTGTTGATAGAAACACTTACAAGAAGACACTGGGTCTGGAGAGCTTGCTCGTGCATCTACAGATGGCTCCTGCACTTCAGAAACCCTGTAAGGTAACATACAAAACACCATGTGGCCACATGTTTCCCTGACCTGTCTTTCCATACCTTTCATCAGATTCCCAACAGGGCTCATGTCCTTAGAAAGTTAAAGAACCATTCCACTAACTCTACCTTAGCAAGACCTTTATTTTAACCAGTTTTCTGAAATTAATATCTCAACAAAAAAATCAAAATGACTTTAACTTATACTATTCGACATGACTTGGCAACCTGTCTTAAGGAGATGTTTTAGGAAATACAACTTGAGTATATTTAAGAAACTTAAATAACAAAATTAGACTGTATTTCTAGCTCTTTAGGGAAAAGAATCCAATAAAATTCTTACTCTTTTTAAAATAGATACTTGCCAAACTTTAAAAATCTTTATAACAATTACCTCTCTTTAAAACAAACCCTGTAATTTCCCTCAACTTCCAGTTTACTTACCAAATCTGTTATTTTATTGATAGTCCAAGGTAAATCAGATAAACATCTGCCTGAAGTACATATGTAAATTACAAGTCAATTGGTTTATATTGCACAGATACAAATAGTAAGCAAGATGCTCACGTACCAGTTGGCGATGGCTACTGTTGAAACTGGCTAATGAAACACTAACAGCAGGAGCCTCACCATCCAGAAAAGTCAGGGAAAGGGAGGCACTTTGCAAATTAGACACATAGCATTGCTATCAAAGCAACAGGAGCCGAGCAGAGGTCCATTTGTTATTAGCTGATGAGGAGATGGTTCTAATGACGGTCAACTGTAGTGCAACAGAAGGAAACATGATTCTGTGCTGGTCTGGGCCGTAATCGTTAGTATGCTCCAGTCCAGTGTAGCACTGTGCATTTTGAGTGCCTTCCAGCCTAGGAGACTGGTTGTAATTCATAAGGTGTTCATTGTCACTTTTTAAAATAGATTGCCAGGCCTTTCTTCCTGTCTTAACCTGGAAGCTCTTTTGTCACCTGTCCACTATGAATGACCCAGCTGGTATTTGAGGTAATGATGACATTTCTTCCACCATCAGAGCAACACACACGCCACCAGACGATAACGAATTGATAGGTGGGTGATGGAGAGGTGGGCTTAGTGTGCTCAAACACATTCAGATTATTGGCAAATAAACATAGTGGGCTCTAACACGTATCTAGTAATTTTAACATGAACCAAGGCTCAACTTGTGAGCCATCCATACTGCGCTATTTTTCAGTGTCTGTGTGACTCTTACATCCCATCCCTTCATTCTTCGATGCCTCCTGTTATGGATTGAATTACGTCACCAAACATATGTGTTGTAAATCCTAGCCTCTATGCCTGTCACTCTCATTCCATTTATTGTTGCCCTTTAGTTGTTTCTGACCCACAGCGATCCTACAAACAACTGAACAAAATATTACCCAGGCCTGCACCTTCCTCACAATTGTTCCTATGCTTGAACCCATCATCACAGCCATTGTATCAGTCCTTAAGGGCCTTCCCTTTTTCACTGCCCAAGTACTTTATTAAGCATGATGTCCTTCTCCAGAGACTGGTCTCTCCTGGCAGCATGTCCAAAATATGTGAGCCAACGTCTCACCATCCTTTCCTCTAGGGAGGTCTGGCCATACTGGTCATACTTCTTCAAAGACAGATTTATTTGTTCTTTTGATATTTCATGGTACTTGCACTATTCTTTGACAGCACTACAATTTGAATGCATTAATTCTTCATCAGTCTTCCTTATCCAATCTCCAACTTGTTTTTTTTATCATTTTGGGAGCTCCTACAGGTATCATAACCTTCCATAGTGCAATCACATCAAACAATATTGTACAATTTCTATCAGTATTAGCTTCAAAACATTTTCTTTCTTCTTGAACTTCTTGATATCAGTTTCTCTTTATCCCATTATCCCACTCCAGGGAGTAAGAAAAAGTAAACTAAAATCAATGGAGAGAAGGGCATAGGATGCCTAGTGGAACTTAATCAAGGGCAATGAAGCAGTGAGGAATTCCTAAATCTGAATGAAGGCCAAACATGATGGTGGGACAAGAGGAAAGTAAAAGGAAATAGAAGAAAGTACCAGGAGGCAAAGGACATTTAAAGAGGTCTAAATACAGGCATGCACATATGTAAGTATATATATATACTTTATATATATATATATTACTATATATATTACTTTATATATATATATGACACAACAGGGGAATAGAACAATGTAATCATATCTATATGTTAAGAATTAAGATTTCATATGGACATTGGGCCTCGACTTAAGTACTCCCTCAACACAAGAACACTTTGTTCTAATAATCTGGCATTCTGTGATGCTCACCTACCCAACACAATTTGCTGAGGACAAAATGGGTGCATAAGTAAGTGTGGTGCCTGGCTATCAAAAGATTTAGCATCTGGGTTCTTAGAGGCTTGAAGATAAACAAGCGACCATCTAGTTGAGAAGTAACAAAGCCCACATGCAAGAAGCACATGAGCCTTTGTGATTATGAGGGGTCAATGGGATCAGATATCAGGCACCTAAAACCAAGAACAAAATCATACCCAATGTGAATTGGTGGTGGTGGTGCATGGAGTGGAGACCCAATGCCCATCTGTAGACAAATGGACATAGCCCTACAGAGGGGTCACAGGGAAGCAATGAGTCAGTCAGGGTGCAGTATAGCACCAATGAAACACACAACTTTCCTCTAGTTCTTTGGTGCTTCCTTATCCCCACTATCACGACCTCAGTTCTACCTTATAAATTGAATTAGACCAGGACATGAACACTGCTACAGACAAGAGCCCGCAACACAGGGAATCCAGGATAGATAAACCCCTCGGGGCTAACAAGGAGAGTAGAGATATCTGGAGGATTAGGAGAGGGTGGGGGGAGAATGGGGGAATTTATCACAAGGATCAATCTATAACCCACTTCCAGGGGGACGAATAATGGAAAGGTGGGTGAGGGGCAACAGAGGATGATCTAAGATATGGGAAAAAATAATCTATAACTTATCAAGGGTTCGTGAGGGAGATCAGGCAGGAGAGGGAGGGAGAAGAAATGGAGAGCTGATATCAGGGGCTCAAGTGGGAAGAGAATGCTTTGAAAATGATGATGGTGGCATATGTGCAAATGTGCTTGACAAACTGGATGAATATATGGATTGTGATAAGAGATGTAAGAGCCCCCAGTAAAAGTAATTAATAACAAATAAATAAGGGAGAGATGTACAAAATGAAAACAATGTGAATCTAGAAAATTCTGATGTACAAACTAAGAACACCTATTCTAGAATGTTTACCAAAAATGTGACTAAATGATATTATTTTGTTTTCAAGAGATTGAGCTTGTGATTGGTGGATCCCATCAACCACCACCATTTAGACCAAAGGGGACAGAGAAAGAGCAACAGGAGTGAAGGCTGTCTGCCACATGCGATTTCACTGGCAGGGCACGAATCAAATGAGCTATGTCCCTTGTCCTTAAAAATAAATAAATAAATAAATAAGACAGAAAAGTGCCATCCCTGGAGAAGTTTGAAGATCAGCAAAACAACCTTTTCTGTTTCCGAGAGTTGGGTCCTAGCCACCTGAATTTCAAATAGTAGCATGACAGTCCTCTAGGTTCAGCTAGGTTGAGGAACGTGGGACTGCCATTATGGTCACCGAGGGGTGGGAGAATGAGATAAGCCAGGGCAGGAAGTCACCACTCAAATGGAGTAGGAGAATGGAGCTGCCTAAAGCTGGGGGAGTAGAGTTGTCATCCCAGAGAGCCTGGAACGTGGATCTAAAGTCCAAGGTTAAAGGACCTTCACCTAAAACCAGAGAGTGTAACCAGCACCCAGAGTTTGGAGGCCAGGATCATTGCCCAGATTATCTCAGAAAACAGAGGAAGCTTTTGAACCCTTGAGACCTAATGTAATTTGTTCTGCTGTGTTTTAGACTTGTTTGGTTCTGTTTATCCCTTCTTTCCTCAAATTCCTCCCATTTATACTCGAAATGTCTACTTTGTGCTTGCTCCACCATTGCATGATAGGAACAGACAACTTTTGTTCTAGATTTCACAGATAAACAGAAAGTTTGCCTGGGATGGAATGCACCTCCTCACTTTTCCCAGTGTCCTTTTAGAACTTGTGGGTCCCTATGTAACAGTGTCACTCTGCAGCCATCCCTTGGTGGTCTTTGTCTTGGACTTCCAGAGCCTTTATCTTTTTGTATCTACAGCATCTGGCACACGGTAGATAATAAGAGGTCGAGTGAATGAAAGAATAAGGACCCTTCCTAAAACCACTAGCAAATGTAAGCACACAGGTAACAAAACACTCACTTGAATCTCATTTCATCTTTCTCTTTGAAGGCTCCGATTCAAGCCTGGAACTTGGTCTACTCTGATCTTTGCAGGTGCGTCATCGTCATGAACACAACTGGTAGGCAAAGCAGCTGGTGCCAAGGCCATAGTGCTCACCTTTAGCTTAGGGAAGCCAGACGGACATTCATCCCGGCTCAGCGACAGTCAGCTCAAAGTGAGCTGGATCTGTAGCAACAGGCCCACTCGCACACGCCCCTGCGCGCCTGCTGCCCATGTCAACAGTGATGCCTCCACCCCAAAACTGATCGGGTGCGTTTAATCTCCCTCCGCAATTATGGCTCAAGTGTGGCATGTTTGTGTTTCAGGTGAAAGGTTTAAGCCACGAAGAGAGAGTTGCCCTTGTTGCATCAGAAACATCTAATTACCTGGCGGTGTTTCCAAATGGCCTATGATTAAAGCTTCAGAGACCGTGACAGTAAAGAACAACAAGGTCCATGTCTTCATTAATCAAACAAAATAGGTACCGTCCAGAATTCTCAACCCAAGAGCCCACTGCCAGAAAGGCAGCCCCACTCCAGTCACTCCACTGCTTGGGGCTCAAGGCCTGAGAGAATGCCTAGATCAGGCCCAGGGCAGAACAGAAGAAAGAGGACCTGTGCTATGGAAATAGTCAAAAGGGTTGTCCCAAGGGCCCATGAAGCCGGGGGACTTCTTGCAAAGGAGATTCCCATAGCTGGATGGAAACTTAGACAAGTGGGTCCAGAAAAGGGCTCAAGGCTCTCCCCAGAAGGTGTTTACTGACCCATAGCTCAGAGTACTAGACTTCCACCATCAGCCTCCTTGCTCTTCATCCCTACAGGAGCTGTCATCGGTCCTCTTGATGGCACAGTCCCTGTGGATATTTGAGCTCCCCTCTCTCCTCTTTGTCCCCTTGCTGCTCTAATCCTCACGTACACCTTGTACCCTTTAGTTCTCCTCGGGCATCTTTGGAAGATCAAAGGCTATGGTGAAGGCAATAAATTTCACTCTAATGTAAAAAATGCAGTCATGTTATGACTTTACTAAGATTACAGCAGCTGAGTAATAAAGAAAAGGCTTTGAACCTAAGTAGAGGAGGGTGATGAGGAAGATGGGTGGTGCTTTCCGGAGCCCCTGGCTTCTGCAGAGACCCCTACAGAAAACCTTTTTATTTATCCCAGCATCTATAAGTGTCATCTATGTGCCAGGTCTTCAGCAATCACTGGAGAGTCAAGACTAGTAGGATGCATCATAGTCCAAAGAAGTATGGCTCTTGATAGTATGGTAGCTTTATAAGAATGACTCTTATAAAGGGTGCGTAAGCAAATGTGGTGAAGAAAGCTGAAGGTGCCCGGCTATCAAAAGATATAATGTATGGGGTCTTAAAGGCTTGAAGATAAACAAGTGGCCATCTAGCTGAGAAGCAACGAAATGCACATGGAAGAAGCACACCATCCTGTGTGATCATGAGGTGTCGATGGGATCAGGTGTCAGATATCAAAAAACCCGGAACAAAATATCATGTGAATGTGAACGGGGGAGGTGGGGGCAGTGAATAGTGGAGGCCCAAAGCCAATGTGTTGGCAAATGGATATCTCCTTACAGAAGGATTGTTGGGAGGATATGAGCCAGTCATGGGGCAGTTGTAGCAATGATGAAACATACACCTTTCCTCTTGTTCTTTAAGGCTTCCTCCCCCCACTATCATGACCCTAATTCTACCTTATAGAAAAGAGCTGGAAACACAGGGAATACAGGAAAGATAAACTTCTTGGGACCAATATTGAGAGTAGTGATACCAGGAGGGGAAGGGGAAGGTGGGAGGAGAAAGGGGGAGCCGATCACAATGACCTACCTATAACCCCCTCCCAGGAGGATGGACAACAGATATGGGTGTAAAGGGCAACATTGGACAGTGCAAGACATGGAATAATAATTTATAAATTATCAAGGGTTCATGAGAAAGTGAAGGAGGGAGGGGAAAAATGAGAAGCTCATACCAAGGGCTCAAGTAGGAAGAAATATTTGAAAACGATGATGGCAACAAATGTACAAGTGTGCTTGACACAATGGATGGACGTATGGATTATGATAAGAGCTGTATGAGCCCCTAATAAAATGCTTATTTAAAAAAACAATGCCTGTTGTGCTTTCTGTAAGGATGGGAGTCATAGTCAGTGAAAGCATGCTCTGTCTTACCCCCTTGATCTTCTAGAGGGAGCTTGCAGGACAGGAGTCTCTCTTCTGATTTTCTCCTGCCCTCCATTGGCTGGCTTGACAATTCCAGCAACACCAGCCAAACTCTGAGCCGTTGGTGGGAGCCTCCATTCAAAGCAGTCGCCATGATGACATTTGGGGCTAGCTATTTTGGCTACAATTGACTGGCTCAGGGATTGATGTCTGGTTTGTAGGTAGACCATGAAGACCCTTGAATAAGAGCGCTGCTCAGTATGAGTTCCAAATATAGATGAGAGTGTAGCAGGAAATGCCATGTCCTTAGAGTTGGGGGATTATGCAACATATAGAAAAGATCAGACAGTGGAGGGGCACAGAGAAAGTGTGATAGTTAGGATTTGGGGGGCCAACATGCCACCCTTAGGAACATGTGGCTGGAGTTTCGCCTGTCAATCAGTCGCCGTTTGACGATACATGACTCTCCAAGGCTGGCCCTTCTTTCTTTCCCCTGGTGGTCAGACCAGAATTGTGCATGAGTTGGTTGCCCTTCCTTTACATGTGTACTGTGCTCCCAGTGGGCTGAGCCAACCATGGACTGTGGGGTCACGTCACCTCACCTTGCTGTGTGCAGGCTGACTCTGTTTGTCTTGCCATCCTTCCAGATGCCTCACCTCCCTCTCGCCACTTCGAATCGCAGCACCGTGAGGCTTCACTGTGACCTGCTTTGCTACACTGAGCTACTGTTCTCTGCTGCACCTCGACCTCGCATCTTCCTACTTTGCTTCCTCGGCCTTAACCAAAGAGAATTGGAAGGACCTTCAGTATATTATCTGTCCCACGAGAGTGAGTTGGACTGAACGCTCTGTACTGCTGTGTGGACCAATTTGCTATTATATTCCGGTATATAAACATATATATATGATTATATACATATATATATTCATAAATGCCCTAGTTTTGTTTCACTACAGTACCTTGCCTAACACAGAAAGCAATGAACAGGATCCATGAATGGTATAGAGTGTCAGCAAGCAAGGCTTGACACAGGAAGAAAACACCTCTGTTATTATATACATATGACTCCCAGTAGCTAGAGCCATCATTGTAGATGATCAAATAATATGTGTGTCAAGAAGGATTAAACACAGGGAGGTTTGTGTCAGTAGCCGGAGGAGAAGTAAAGGAAAGTCAGAGGAGCGGTCCTGACGATAAGGCTGAGTGAGCCTTAGAAAGTACAGGCACTAGGGATGAGTGGGTGACAAGATAACTTGATGCCTAAAGGGATTTATCATACCCTATACAATATCTCAGCTTCCCTGAGGCCTAGTGGACCATTAACGATAATTCTTCCAGCTTCTGTATTTCATACTTGAGTTTTCCAAATGAAATGACTGACTGGAACTTGGACATAGTGTCCATTGGAACCCAAAAAAGATCCACAAGACCTTTGTGAGATGGAGGTACAATTTCTGGACTTGAAGAGCTTTTAAAGTGAAGAAAGGATTACAGAATTTGGAGGCCTAAGATATATACCTACTGGGGGCTAATAGCTAGTACATTTTGGTGTCTTTTCTAGTTTATAACTTGAATTAAATGTGGGACAAAATCTCCTAGTGGAGCTGGAAGCAAGAAATATTTTTTTCCCAGATAATTCTCTCCTTCCTTTCTCTTTCCAGATCCCAAACAAGAATTTCTGTGCCTGATCCTGAGTGATATAAATAGGACCACATATTTGGTGAATCTGTCTCTGCTGAGACCTTGACTCGCCACATCTCGTTGCCCATCCCTGTCCTGAGTGAGTCAGTACACTCAGACACCCTATAATCAAAGCCAGATTTATTCTCAAGCCCTGAACCACAGCAAAACATTAGATAATAACTAGACTATTAATAAAAGATGAAAGTGTTATTTTTAGATTAGGTTAACCTTGAATGAAGTTGACTCCATTTTAGCTTACTAAGATGACCAAGATTGTTTAAATTAACGGCTCACCTATTTATGTGGTTAGCAGCACTCAAATTAACAGAAATTATCTACTCTTATAACTCTTTGTGGTGTACTGAAATGGACTCAGGTGATCTGGGTATGTAAGAATGGCCTCTATGAACAAACGCATTTCTCTTTTCTCTTAGAAAACAATTTAAAATCTTTTTATGTTATGCAACCTAAGCTTGTAATACTATTGTAGATTCAATGCAAGCTGCACCCTGACTCTAGTATCACACTGAGTTAACATCTGTTCATCCCCCCCTTTCAGTTTTCGTCAATGGGTGAATAATGCTAAACACAGCCATTCTACAATGCTAGAGTGAGTGCTACTGCTGGTTGTTTCAGAATGATTTTGAATTAAGAATTCATTCTTCAGATCCCACATGTAACTAATTTATAAAAGAATGAGTAAGGCTAATAGGAAAGCATTTTATAGGGGGGAAATTCGCTACTTCTTTTCAATATTTTCAACAGACCCTGGTATTTATATAGAAAAGACAATGTACAATTTCTTCATCTGGGAAGATGAAAAAATCCAGCCCCAGAAGACCTATGATTGAAAAGTAGTCTTCCCATTGATTCTGGAATGAGCACACAATCTCTTTAGTTTAATTTCTACTCTGTGATCTAGCAAACATGTACTTTATTGACTAGGTTACATGAGTGTAAAGAAAATAAGTCAATTTTCCAATTCAAGCTAATTAATGTATGATTTTCACCTTTGGCAGTAATGTAGCTTCCAACCTTTCTACTAAGAAGAACTATAAAATATGAAAGTTGGATAAAATATGAATCAACTTGTTGAAAGACAATAAAAAGTAGCCAAAAATAAAACACAAGGCAGTTTAACATTTTTCTCTGCTTTTTCTCTTGAAGCATTTGCTAACTCCTAAAACAACTCTCCATCACAAGCAGAGGAAATAACCGACTCAAAACTTTCAGCAGTATCACAAGACAGTGGGGACAAAAATTGGAGTCAGGGTCTATTAAATTGTCAGTAGTGGAGAAACCAAGAATCTGAAGAAGGAAAAACACAACAGATAAAATGAAACGACATTCTGAACTGCATTTCTCCTTGAGATATTTGCCAATTTCTAAACTGTTTGATGTGAGACTCAAGGAATTCCATAAGAGAGGGTCAGTTATGAAGCTACAAAGCTTAGCAAAGCTTTCAGAAATGTCATCTTACTAGAAAGGGGAAGAATGAAAGAAGGAAGAAAGAAAAAACGCTTGAATATGCAAAGACTTGAGATGTCTCAATCTCTGATTGGATCGAGATTCTCTCTCCTTAATCTATTAGAAGGAAAGTGCATTCTTCTCCGCGGTAAGTTGGCACCATTCAAAGTTTCTGCAATATTTATATGCTGGACATAATGAGGCTTGAGGGTGAGGTATAAGGATGAATAAATACATTAAAAATGTTTGTAAACACATTGATGAGGAACGGGATATTGAGACTGTATCTGCTAACACGACGGGCTTTGTTTCCTCGAGTTGTAAAGGACATTTCACAGGCTTTACTATGAGGCAAATCTTTCAGACTACTCTTCCAATCCATCACTTTGCAACTGTATGAGCTTGAGCAAGGTATTTGACCTCTTCCACACAAAACAAAACAAAAGCCTCACTGCCATCTAATTGATGTCAACTTATAGTGGCCTCACTGGTCAAAGTAGGACTGCCTCTGTGAGTGTCTAAGACAATGGCTCTTTATAGGAATAGATAGACCCATCTTTATCCTGACTTAGACCTCTTAGAACCTCTTTCCCCCACGTTTTAAATAGGGATACTAACACCTGCCTCAAGGAAATGGGAAGATTAAATGAGATAATGAAGGTGAAGAACCCAGTATAGTTAGTATATTCCAAAGGGTCCTTATTGTAGTTATTTGGTATTGAGTCAGCTCTGACTCATGGTCACTCCATGTGCGCACAGTAAAGATGTTCCCTAGGGTTTCTAAGGCTGTGACCTTTTGGAAGCAGAATCCTAGGCGTGTCTTCAGAGACTCCTCTGGATGGGAGTAACTGTTTGTACTACCCTGAGCTAGTTTGGCTGGTAACCATTTGTACCACCCTGGGATTCCAAATGACAAGCATTATTTTTATTACGTAGTCAAATCAGTTATTCTACCAAGTGAGAGAAAAGTATTGAATAATAAGGCACTAAGTTGGAATAAAAACAATGCATAAAATCCACTGTGACTCTAAAAATGACTGGACACTAACAAAAGCAACGTGCTGGTTTCCTGTTTTGCAAGCGGCGAAATCTGGTTGCCTTAGAGATGGGATCGTTATTAGCCATCAGTGAAAATAAGCACACTGCTGAGAATTTATAGGAAAATACATTTAATTAAGTGTCATCTGAGCCAGCCACACTGTGAACGAGGATTCTGGCAACAAAGGGATTATTTTTGCCAAGTACCTGCCAAATGTTATTTTTCCAAGTTATGTGTGTGTGTGAGGGTTTTATTCTTTCTGCTTTTTTTTTTTCCTTTCTGGCCTGAACAAAGAAGTTCAAATGGCAACATGGAGTGAGAAAATCCTGTCACCACAGACCAAAAGTCTCTAAGAAGATTGGGGAAATTTTAAGCAAAATTTCTCTTAGATGGAGAAAATAGGGAGAGGGTGCCTCAGACAATAGTAAAACAGGAAATAATCCTGATTAAATTTTAGGATTAAAACAATCCCGATTACAAACAAAGTCTTTGAGGATGTTAATTAGAATTTTTTCATTGTTATTTTATTTGAATTTTCCCTCCCACAAAGGATACCAACACAGTGTTTTATGCAAGTTAAAAATTTTTATTAACTGTTGGTTGAATGAAATTAGACAAATTAGACTAGAGAAGACAATAATTACCTATTCAGATTCTATACAAGATCCTTCATGACCTTTCACCTTATTAGCTCTCCATCTTTGCCATGCCTACACTGTCCTCTGAAAACGTAACCAAACAAAACTCTGTTTCAAATGGTGTGCGCTCCCATCCCTGAGATCTTTGTAAAAGCTGCCTATTTAAAAACCAGATACCTCCAAAGGCCTTTTTTCCTCATATGTTTCATACTTCTGTCTGCTAACCCTTCCCTACTTATATTTCAGGTCAGTAGTCTTCCAGGAAATTTGAAATTGATACCCATCTTCTGTCTTTCATAGTGTTCCACACTTACCTCTTTCATAGCACTTAGTATATCATGTTGTGCTGAGGAGAGCAAAGCCCTATCAGACATGAATGTATTATATCCATCTTTGGACCTCTATCACCTAATATATCTAGAGAATAACAGATGAATAAAAAATAATAATAGGGGGGAAAACTTGGGACTTTAGCAGAAAACTAAGGGAAATGCATAAAGAGAACTAAGAAAAAGAAAGAAAGAATCTAAGAGAAATAAATGCATTCTTTTTCATCTAATAGCAAATATTTACATGAAATAAATAATTGAAACATTTCATTGCTTCAAGGAACAAATAAATTTATCAGCTGAAGTACAGTCAGTTTACAAATAGCTCAAATTTAATAATGCCTATAGCCAAGTCTTTGGGGGAAAAGGACACATTCTACACTTGTCCATAAAGACAGCTCTTGACAAAATTATAGAATTAAGCCAGATGAGGCATACTAGAATATTCCTCTATATGAAAGTCATTTATTCATGGAAGAAGTAGTGGAAAAATAATTATGATAGGTAGACAGACAGATATAAGTAGATAACAACAGAGGTTGATGAGAGAGAGGTACCAAGAAACTATGCATCACTGCTATTGAATATACAGTAGCGGAACAATTCACACCAAAAAATGGAGGCAAAAAGTGCTGACTTCTGGCAAGTGGAAGTCAGTGGGTTAACAGAGTACAGTAGTAAATATGTCCCTGAAAAAGTGTGTTATGGTCAGATCCTAAGGATGCTGATGCCTGTGGGAGACCAGCCCCTGAAGTCAATCTGGTAAGAGTGAAATAAAAATGAGATCAAGACTGAACAAGTCAAGAGAAAAGAGGAGGCTATAGCTCAACAGCAGCAAAGGTACCGACCAACAGCAATAGCATCAGAGCAGAGAGAAAAGATATAGACATAAGGAATGTGGAGAGGAGAGCACAGCACAGCACAAAAGAGCAGATGAGACACATGGGACTGAAAACAGTACTGAATTCCAGACTTGAACTTCTGACCATGACAGAGAGGGATCCGATTTTGCCTCCAACACTAAGCTACAAGTAAAGGGACAATGCTGTCAGGTTGTTGTTGACTACTTACAGTGATTCTACAACAGAGCAAAACACTGCCTGGTCCTGTGCCAGCCTCACAAGTATTCCTATGTTTGAGTCACTGTAAGAACCATGAGACACTGCATCTTGCTGAAAGTTGTCCCCCTTTTTGCTGACCCTCTATTTTACCAAACACAATACCTTTCTCAAGAGACTGGTCCCTCCTGGTAACAAGTCCAATGTAGGTGAGACAAAGTCTCATGCTTCCAATTTCTCTCTGTACTTCTATCAACACAGATTTGTTTATTCTTCTGGAAGTTCATGATATATTTAATATTCTTCATCAACACCATAATTTCAAGAGTATCAACTCTTCTTTGGTCTTCTTTAGTCATTGCCCAGCTTCCACAGGTACATGTTGTTGTTACTGGGTGCTTCCAAGAAACCTCCAACTCATAGCATCCCTTTGCATACTGGAATGAAACCCTGCCCACTCTGACACCATCTTCACCATTGTTGTCATGTTTGAGGCCATTGTTGCAGCCTATGTATCAATCCATCTTGACAAGGGTCTTCCTATTTTTATTGCCCCTCTACTTTGCCAGGCATAATGCCCTGTTCCAGAGGATGATTTCTCTTGAAACATGCCCGAAGTATATGAGACAAAGTCTCTCCATCCTTGCTTTTGAGGAGCATTCCAGCAGCACTTAGTCCAAGACAGATCTTGTTGTTCTTTGGGCAGTCCGTAGCACTTTCAATATTCTTCACCAGGACCAGTATTCACATGCATCAGTTCTTCTTTGGTCTTTCTTAGTCCAACTTTCACACGCATATCAGGTGATTGAAAACGCCATGGCTTGGGTCAGTCGCACTCTGGTCCTCAAAGTAACATCCTTATTGTACAGCACATTAAAAGGTCTTGGGCAGCAGATTGCCCAATGCAATGTGCCATTAGATTTCTTGACTGCTTTGCTTCTATCACCATTGATTGTGGATCCAAACAAGATGAAATCCTTGACAACTTCAATATTTCCTCCATTTATCATGATGTTACCTATTGGTCCAGTTGTGAGGATTTGGGTTTTTTTCATGCTGAGTTTAATCCATATGTAGTGACTGCAAATACTATAGCTTGAGTCAAGTGAATCATAGTCTTCAAAGTGACTCTTTGGTTTTTAACACTTTAAAGAAATTGTTTTCAGCAAAGGGTACAGGGACATGCAGGGAAGGGAAATAGAACCGAAATCTGATATTTTCTCTGAGTTGTATTCAGTGATGCCACAGTGGCTAATTTGCATGATAGAGTCAGGAAGAAGAGGGTTTTGCATTGAACAGAGAGTAATACTGTTGGAGCTTCACAGAAGGAACGCTCCAACCATCTAAAGGGATTTCCCTCTAGTCTTTGGCTAAGCACTGATCAGCATATGGATGTGAAAAAATTCTTGAGGTGGGAGAGACAGAAACACCAGAAATGTGGAGGCTGAGCCATCTCTGTGTTTACAAGAAATAGTTCATGTTCCAATAATCAAAGTGGAAATGGCTTATAACACATGAGGCATACATGAACTCTGAGAAGAAAAGTAGCCCTAGACTAAGAGTTACTCTGATCCTACTTAACCAAGCCTTTAGAAACACCTCAACGGGATTAACTGCTTCAAGAAATAGCCATCCTAGAACAGTGTTCAAATAGACTTAAAGGAATACAAACATATTTAATACTCAACAGGATAAAAACCACAATCTTGAATCCATTCAGAAATTGCCAGGCATGCAAAGTAGCCAGGAAATGCAAACCATAAAGAGGAGAAAAGGTGATCTGTTTAAACAAATCCACAAGAAGTTAGTATACAAGAACATTACTCTATCCCTTATGTTTAAGGCGGAGGGATAGTATGAGCATACTAAGCACTGCAAGTTTTGAGGTGCTTCTCTTACAAAGTTAAGGTGTTTTATATGTTTTATGATTTACTTAGTATGCTCACACTATTACTCTTTCTTAAACATAAGGGATATCTGAACTGTATCTTAAAAGGAAGCAGAAATACCCACTAGCATTTTCTAAAGGAATAATATAATTTCTTACCCTAACTATAAAATATTGAGTTCAAAGGGTGCTATTAATAATCGCCTTAGAACAATAAGCATAACCTGAGACTACAGGTTAATGATGATATATGATATGCCAAAAACATCCACCAAAACTTAGTAATATTAAACTCATAGTAAAGAAGTATATGAGTATTAAAAATGATTGACAGTATAAGGTTCTGGTATATAATTGGATAGTCCTCAGCTCTTCAGAAATCTCAACCAAACTAATCCATAAAAGGAAGCTCTCTGAAATGAATTTGTCTTCTACAGCCTCACTCTGTTATTGATGCTGGTTTCTCCACGTGGGCTAGAGTCTTTCCATTGAGATGCCCTTGATAAGACTCCATCGCCCTCTCCCATATCAAGTTTAGCTAAGCCAAGTCAGTATGTATCCCCTAGACCTCTAAGGTCTATTCTTGATAAGAAGTAATATAAAAGGTGTCTTATTATGGCAGTTCTACCTGAATGTGATGCCTTACATGGATGACCCAGTATGAAGCTTCCACACATCCTCTAGGGAGGGGAGTTAGTGTGGGTAAAGTGGATTTTCAGGCAGCCCCAGCAAAAGAAAATCAAAAGCTTCCTTTTGACTGTGTATTGTGCCAGCCAGGCCAGTAAACACAAGTGGAATTAATTGAAGGACAGAGATAAATGGCTCGGTGAGCCTCGACTTTCTTGTCTCTCGCTCTTTGATCATCGGACCAGTGTGCAGCTGCCTTGCTTGTTCTGTGACTCAATTTACAGTCTATACTACCTGTGCGACGCCTAGCCTGTGGACTGTGGCGCTATAAATTGAGGTCCCTTTAAGACCACCCAATTGGAATGTACATCTCTGGAGCGGGGGACTGAAGGTTGGTGACCTGGCTGACAGTTGGTGACCTGCCTTGCTGTTTGCTGCCTGTGCTAAGATAGCCTAGCTCTCTCACTCTCTACAGAGGACTACCTGGCAGCCCCCAAGGCTTGAAGGACTGCTACTGTCTCACAACTCTCTCTCAGGAGTGAGTTTCACTGAGCCATTTGTACTGCTTTATAATTTAACTGTTCATTTATTGTATTGTATATCTATCTGTATATAATTTAACAGTTCATTTCTTGTGCTATATATCTATCTTTATATATATATATTTATTTATTTATTTATTTATTTGTTTATTTATTTATGTATCAGCAATCTGGTTTTCCTGGCAGGTTGAATCCCTCAAAACTCCGGATCCTTTGCCCAAAGAATCAAAAATATTAATGGTTCCAAAGAGAAAGATACTCTTTTTTTTTAGTCACTATATTAGGGGCTCATACAACTCTTATCACAATCCATACATACATCAATTGTGTAAAGCACATTTGTACATTCATTGCCCTCATCCTTTGCTCTCCATCTAAGCCCCTGGCATCAGGTCCTCATTTTTCCCCTCCCTCTCCACTCCCCCAACCCTAATGAACCCTTGATAATTTATAAATTATGATTTTGTCATATCTTGCCCTGTCTGACAGTTCCCTTTACCTACTTTTCTATTGTCCATCCCTCAGGGAGGAGGTCACATATAGATCCTTGTAATCAAGTCCTCCTTTCCAACCCACCCTCCCTCTACATTCCCAGTATCGGCACTCATACCACTGGCCCTGAAGGGATCATCTGCCCTGGATTCCCTGTGTTTCTGGTTCCAGTGTCCATCCTCTGGTCTAGCCAGACTTGCAAGGGAGAATTCGGATCATGATAGTGTGGGGGGGGGGGGGGAAGGGGGTTTGGAGGAAGCATTTCCCCACCCTAAAATATAAGTATATTTGCATATATACATGTATTTATCTAGACCTCTATAATGCCCCTTTGCCTCCCAGCTCTTTCCTCTATTTCCTTTGACTTTCCTCCTGTCCCACTATCATGCTCAGTCCCCACCAGGGTTTCAGCAATTCCTCTTGGATACATTACACTTGATCATGCCCTACCAGGCCTCCCACGCCCTCCTCACCACCTATTTGAATCACTTGTTGTTCCGTTATCCCAGGGTTTGTTAACACCACTTCCTTTCCCCCACCTCCACCTCTCCCATGTCCCCCTGGAACTGTCAGTCCCGCTGTTTAGACAGACCTGTGGAGATAATAACATGCACAAAAACAAGACAGAGCAAAACCAAGCAACAATATACAACAAAACAACAACAACAAAAAACAATGACCAAAAAACAAAACACAATAAGAAAGAAAAGTTTGTAGTTAGTTCAAGGATCATTAGTTGGCCTTTAGGCGTATTTTCCAGTCCAGTCTGTTGGGTCACCACATTCTGGCCCCAAAGTCAACCTTAAGCATTCCCTGGGGACCTCACCACTCCATTCCCTTGCTGTTCTGTTGTACCCCCTTAGTGTTTTGCCTCGGTGTGGCAGGATCAGATCGGGTGCAATTCCCAAGCTGTGTCTCATGCTGTCCTCTGTAGTGCTATGGATCAGTGAGGGGTGTCATGTCTCATAGTGGCACTGGTCATGTGGTCCTCCCTGTGAACTGGCTGCTATAATTGGAGATATCGTCCTCAAGGCCTGGTGGGCCAGGATGTGCTCCACTCTCTCCTCCTCCCCCTTCATCAGCACCCATGTGTTCTGAGCAGATATGTCCCTCTCCCGGAGCTGCAGATTCAATGCTGTGTTTTGAAATAAATTCTTTTGCGGGGAGGGGCAGGTGTCCATGTAGCAGTTGGGATTGGGGCTGGCCCCTCAGACCTCTCTACTGGTTCCCGTCTCCATGCTGGCATTTTGCATTCACATCTTAGAGCACTGAGTTGAAATCTGGTCCCTCTTTCCCTGTTCAGATATAATCAATACCCTCCACTTGGATGGGTTAGTGCCCTGTGCCCCCGCTACTCATTTCTTTTTTATTATTATTTTTTTCCATTCCAAATCTCCTTTTTAGTTGTCTACCATGTGTATCCCTGTATTTGATCTGGTCCTAGCCATATTACCTGGTCCTCACCCCAGGAATGTTGGTATATAGTATCTTTTTCTCTATGCCGCTTTTGTATTTTTTTAAAAGCTTACCTCAGAGGACTCATGTTGTACTTGTCCTTTTGTGCTTCACTTACTTTGCTTAGCATGATTTCCTCTAGTTATTCCCATGCAGCAATGTGCTTCATACATTCATGACTGCTTTTTAGAGATGCATCTTATTCCATTGTACATATATACCACAGTTTTTTAATCCAATTATCAGTTGATTGAAATTTGGGTTGCTTCCAACTCCTTTCAATTGTGAATTGTGCCACAATGAACATTGGAGCACTGATGTCTGGTCTTGGTTTGTTTCTTGCCTCTTCTGGGTATATGCCCAGTAGAGGGATTGCTGGGTTGTATGGAAACTCAATTTCTATCTGTTTTAGATGTCGCCAGATCCATTTCCATAGTGGTCATCCACACTTACAAGTCCACCAGCGTTGGATGAGAGTTCCTGTCTCCCCACAGCCCCTCCCTCCAACCCTTGTTTCTTTCTGATTTTTTTAATTGGGCTATCTTTGAGGGTGTTAGGTGGCACCTCATTGTTGTTTTTATTTGCATTTCTCTTATGGCTAAAGATCAGGAACATTTTTCCCATATGTTTATTGGCCATTCAGATTTCTACCCCTGTGAAACTTCTTGGCAGGTCCTTTGCCCACCTCTCATAGGCAATTAGTTTTTTTTTTTCTTTTTGGAAGCTAGCAGAGTACTGTAGATTTTAATAATAAGGCCTTTATCTGATGTGTCATTGCTAAAGATGTTTTCCCAGTCCATGGACACTCTTCTTACTCTCTTGGTGAATTCTTTTAATGTACACAGGTGTTTTATCTTCAGTATATCGCATTTGTCAATTTATGCCTCCTCAGTGTTTGTGTCCTTCCCTATTTCTGATAGCCTATGTATTCCCTGTGCCAAAATTCTCAAGTTGGTCCCAATTCCCTCCTTTTTGGCCCTAATAGTTTGGGATTTAATTTCAAGGTCTGTGATCCACCTTGAGTTTATTCTTGTGCATGGATTGAGATTAGGGTCTTGCTTCATTTTTCTGCAGGTAAATATCCATTTTTTCTAGCACCACTTGTTAAAGAGAGTATGTGCTTCCAATAGGATATTTTGGGGGCCCTTACCAAAGATCAGTTGTCTATATGCTGATCATTTTATTTCTGGGTTTTCAGTTCTTTTCCATTCATCTCAGTATCTGTCATTGTGCTAATACCGTGCGGTTCTGACAACTGTGGCTGTATAGTATGTGATAAATGAAGTTAAAGCAAGCCCACCCACTGTGTCCTTGAGGAATTCTCTGCTAATTCTGGGTTTCTTTTCTCTCCATATGAAGTTTTCTCTCCATATGAAGTTGGTAATAAGTTTTTCCATATTTTTAAGAAAGATGAGGTTAATTATATTGGGATTGCATTAAATTCATATAGTGCCTTGGGCAGAACTGACATCTTGACTATACTGAGTCTTCAAAACCACAAGCATGGGATATCCTTCCATTTGTTAAGGTCACTCTTGGTTTCTTGTAATAGTTTTCTGTAGTTTTCCCCATATAGATCTTTTGTTCTTTTCATCAGGTATATCCCTATATATTTCCATTTGTGTTTGGATATTGTGAAGGGTACCACCTTTTTTATCTCTTCTGTGGTCTTATCCGATGTGTATAACAGTCCGATGGACTTCTGTTTGTTGATCTTGTATCCTGCCACTCTGCCAGACTCCTCTATTGCTTCCAGTACTCCCCTTGTGGAGCTTTTTGGATTTTCCATATATAGAATTATATCATCTACAAATAACAATGGTTTCACCTCTTCCTTCCCCCAGGCGAATACCTTTGATGTCTTTTCTTTGCCTTATGCTGTTAGCTAAAACCTCCAGCACGATATTAAATATGAGTGGGACAAGGGGCATCCTTGTCTGGTCCCCTTTTTCAGTGGGATTGTGTTGGTCTTTTCTCCATTTACTACCACATTGTCTATTGGTTTTTTCATATATAGCTTGTATTCTCTTGAGAAAAATTCCTTCCATTCCTATCTTCTCAAGTGTTTTAAACAGGAATTGGTGTTGGATGTTGTGGAATGCTTTTTCTGCATCTATCGATATTATCATGTGGCTCTTATAGTTTTTCAGGTTAATGTGATGAATAATACTTATGGTCTTTAGTATGTTGAACCATCCCTGCATCTCTGGTATGAATCCCACTGATCACGGTGAATTATTTATTTTATATACTTTTGTATTCTGTTGGCTAGTATTTTGTTAGGGATTTTTGCATCGATGTTCATTAGGGATATTGGTCTGTAGTTTTCGATTCTTGTGAGATCCTTTCCCAGTTTGGGTATCAGAGTTATACTAGCTTCATAGAAGGGGTTCAGGAGTTTGCCGTCTTTTTCTATGTTCTGGAAGAGTTTGTGTAGGATTGGTGTTAATTCTTCCCTAAATGCTTGGTAGAATTCTCCAGTGAAGCCATCTGGTCCATTGGATTTTTTGTTGCTAATCCCTTGATAACTTTGTCTATTTCTTCTATTGCTAGGGGTCTGTTGAGATTCTTGATGTCCATCGAGGATAGTCTAGGGAGGAATTGTTTTTCCAAGAATTTGTCCATGTATTCCAAATTGTTGGATTCATTGGAGTATAAACCTTCGTAGTACTGTGTAATTATCCTTTTGATTTCGTTAGGGTCTTTTGTAATGTCCCCTCTTTCATACCTTAATCTTGCTTTTGAAATTTGTTTCCTCCTTTCATTGGTTAGGTTTGCCAGTGGTCTGTTGATTCTGTTTATCCTTTCAAAGAACCAACTTTTAGCAGCATTAATTTTTTCCATAGTGCTCTTATTTTCGCTCTCCTGAATCTCATCCCTGATTTTATAATTTCTTTTCTTTTGCTATTAGTAAGATTGTCCTGCTGACTCTGCTCTAGTTTTTGTAAATTTTGTGCCTGCATATCAATCATGAGTCTCTCTTCCTTTCTCAGGTGTGCATGTATTATTTCTAGGAAACTTCCTCTGATAACTGCCTTGGCTGTGTCCCATAAGTTTTGGTACGTTGTGTGCTCATTCTAAAAGGTTTCTAGAAATTTCCTAATTTCATCTCTGATCTATGCCAGTACACACTCCTTTAGCAATAGAGAGTTATTCATTCTCCAATTGTTTGCTCTTGTTTTCTTTGTCTTCCTTTTGTTGATTTCCAGTCTTATGGCACAGTGGTCAGAGAGAGTTCTGTATGATATCAATGTGCTTAAATTTATATAGATTCGCCTTATGCCCTAGCATGGGGGTCTATCTTCAAATATGTGCCATGTGGGTTTGAGAAGAATGTGATTTTTTTTATTTGGATGAGAAGCTCTATAAATATCTGACAGGTCATATTGTCTAATTGTAGTGTTTAGGTCTCTAGCCTCCTTGTTGAGTTTCTTTCCCTGTGATCTATCTTTTTCAGGAGCGGTGTGTTGAAGTCACCTACTATAATTGTTTAGGCTGTGATATTTTTATAATCTTTTGGAGTGTTTGGCTGACGTATTCAGCGGGTTTCTCATTTGGGGAATATGTGTTTACAATGCTTAGTGGTTCTTTGTCTACCATTCCCATGAGAATTATATAGTGTCCCTCCTTATCTCTTTTTGTCATTTGCACTTGGAGGTCGATTTTATGTGAGATCGCATAACTCCTGGTTTGTGTGCTTTTTTAATTTCTGTTTGGTTGGTATGACTTTCTTCAGCCTTTGATTCTCAGTCTATTTTTGTCTGTATCCTTGAGATGTGTCTCCTATAAGCAGCAGATTGATGGGTTGTGTTTTCTAAGCCAGTCTGCTAGTCTCAGTCTTTTAATGCCTGAGTTCAGGCCATTGGTTTTCAGGGTTATTATCTGCATCTGCGGACTCTGTGATGTCATCTTATACCTTTTGTGTTGGGTGTTTTCCTGCTTTCCTTTCTCTTTAGCCTGCAGGGCATGTGTATCACACTTGAGTTCTTTCCATCCTTAAGCCAATGCTGTCTTAGGTCTGTTTTATCTTTGTTGACCTCTGGGTGAGGTTGTTCTATTTGGCGGTCTCTTATTTATGTTTGGAGAGTATTGTTCTTCTGCCCATACTGGGTCGGCAAGGATCTTTTGTAGGGCTGGGTTGCTTCCAATGTATTCTTTGAGTTTTTCCTTGTCTGGGAAGATTCTTACTTCTCCATCTATCTTGATCGATAATTTGGCTGGATAGAGTATTCTTGGGCTTGCATTGATTCCTTCAATTTTTGGAATATGTTACTCCACTCTCTCCTTTTCTTCATAGTTTCTAATGATAGGTCTGAGCATATTCTTCTTTGGGAATCTTTATGTGATTGCTTGTTTTTCCCTGGCTGCTCTCATGATTTTCTCCTTTTCCTCAAAGTTGGATAGTTTAACTATTATATGCTTTTGTAACTTCTTCTTGGGAAACAGTCTAGCTGATGTTCTTTCAGCCTCCTGAATTGTTGCCTGGTTTTCATTCATTAAGCTGGGGAAGATTTCCTCCAAGAATTCTCTCACTATTGTTGCAGATGACTTCTTTGTTATGTCTTCCTCCAGTAAGCCAATAATTCTAATGCTGTTCCACTTCATAGCATCAGGCATAGCTCTTAGGTTTTCTTCAACTTCTCTGATAATTTTATGGGATTTTTGTTCACATTTGTTAAAATCTAATTGGCTGTACTCCAAGTCACTGATTCAGTTCTCTGCTTCCTCCAGTCCATTCTCTAAATTGGTGTTTCTGCTACTGGTTTTTGTTATCTCCTCCCTAAGTTCCTGTGTTTCCCTTTGGTATATGGCCCCTTTTTTTTAGGGTTTTTTTTTTTTTTTTTTTGGTATATGGCCTTTATCTCCTCTATTTCATCCCTTTTTCTCTATTTTTCCCTCATATCCTGTATGACTCCAAGCAACATTCTGAACATTTCTTTCTGTGGCAGCTCAATGTCTGCTTCTTCTATGCATATTGTTATGCTCCTGACACCTTCAGACATTGCCTTTTTTTCTGCGTTTTTTTTGTTGAGGTTATTGGGGCTGATGACTATTTGCCTTGTGTTGTTTTAGAGGAGCCAGTTGCCATTTTCAAGGGAGTTGCAGAGCACTGGCTCTCTCTGGGAGACTTGTAGGAATTCTTCTTTAAACTCCCTACCTCTAATTTCACTATAGAATTAACCTATCACTTTATCCTCCTGTGGATTCTCTCTCAGGGGAGTTCCCCGGAAGGCTAGTGGGTTGCCTACTTTGGTGTTTTAGAGGCTGGGCAGAGGTTTCTGCATCAGCTTGGAATTTTGGTTTCTGCAACAGCTTGGAGTGTTGGCCTAGCTGCCTTATACCCCCAGGTTCACAGGTAGTAATTCCTAGGTAAGAAGTTGGGCAGAGTATCCCCTGGAGGGAAAGCAGAGCTTTCCCTAGCCTCGGCTATCTACACAGGGTGGAGCTCACCTAGCTTGGTGTGGGGCAGGCATAAATGCCCTAGCCTAAGGGAAGTGCTCTGGAGGTCAGCAGTGGAGTGTGAGAGAACAGGAAAGAGACAAAGAGGAGAAAATAAATTTTAAAGACAGCTTAGACTGTTTGGGAATATAAAGAAGAGATGAAAACAAAATGAACAATGAAGCTGAGTCCCCATCCCTGCCCATGGAGCTGAAACGATTTAGACCCTGCCCTGGGGAGGTGGTGGCAAGGCAAGCCATGGCTGAGCAGAGAAAAAGCCCATGCGCAGCCATCCAAGACCATGGTGGGAGGGGGGGGGGAGAGAGGAAAGATTGAAACAAAAACAACAATGTAGCTGAACCCTGATCCCTGCCCACTGAGCTGCAATGGTTTAGTCCCTGCCCTGAGGCAGTGATGGCAAGCTGTGCCTGTGCCAAGAAAAAGTCCCTGTGCAGAACTTCAAGACTGTGGGAGGGACAGAGAGAGAGTTGGGAGCAAAAGGAACAATGTAGCTGAACCCCGATCCCTGCCCATGGAGCTGCAAAGGTCCAGTCCCTGCCCTGAGGCAGGCAGGGAAAACTGTGGCTGTTTTGATACCCAGCCCCCCTACGGGCTCCAAATGGTCCAGGCTCCAGCAGAGACAGTGGAGGGGCCAAGGTCAAGCCCCAGCTGGCTTCTACTGAGGTAAGCCAAAATACCCCAGTCCCTCAAAAAAACGTGTGTCTGTGCCTACTTATCTTTATGATGATCCTCCTGTGTTCCAGCCATACTGAATTTCCCTCTCAGCAACTCTCTTAGGCTGAATTCTTGAGAAAGATACTCTTATAAGAAACAAATGCCATGAGAGTGTAATAACTTCAGTATAATAGGCATTGAGGGAAAAGACAGACCTGGCGCCTATTGCTGATTGAACATCCCACTTATTTCATCGATGCTCTACTCAAGTGAGCAATGAGACTATTTAGACTCTAACTTCTGGTTGCGACCTGATTGGAATCCAGACCTCAACTTGTCTTGGGGCACAAGATAAGCCAAAGGAACCTGAAGCTCAGCTGTCACCATCTCAAATACTGGCAACTTCATTTTTTAAAATATAGGTTGTAATCTGGTGAAGGTATCAGAAAAAAATGTTAAAGGGGATGAGGGTGTCACAGAGAAATAAAATTCCATTCTTTCAGCTAGAAGACAAGTGCTAGGTTGGAGATCAGGGTAGCAAATCTGTCTCAGTTGGGGCATGGAACATAATAATGAAAATAAATTTACTATTGTGTTGAGGGGAACTCTAACATGTTTCATAGAACTCATGCTAGACTGACAGTCGTACATGAAAATATTTTTCCCTCTACTCCTAAATCTTGTCTTCAAACACAGGCTTGTTCCAGCATGTGCATAGAAACACACAAAGCATTCTGAGCTCAGATATGAATCTGAATGCTATGGAAAAGAGCCAAAAAAAAGTGGCATCTCTTCTACAACTGATGATATTTGAAGTCCATTGTTGCCTTCAGGTAAACCAAAACTTGAACTCAGCCTTGGATCACAGTACAAACCCAACTCAATGCATAGAGTAGCCTCCTCAGTTTGCAACATACTAATACCTACAAACATATGCAAGGGTGGGAAGGGAGGATTACATCTGTCAGTGTCAGACCGACCTGAGATGACAAAACTGACAAGCTTTCCTTCTCTTGTAATACAGTGATGGGGAAAAAATCTCTACACAGAGGTTTGCAAATTGTCTCATTAGAAGATAAATATTGTCAATGGGGGTTGGAGTGTTATGAAGACAATTGGTTGGAGCTGCCTTATTGTAAATGCTCTTATTTCTTACACTGTCTACTTTTGTCTACACTATATAGGTTCTCAAAATTATTTGGTCTTCTGCCCCATTTTCTCATGAAAAATGCTTATAACCCTTTGGCAATTAAATAGCACATAATCCAGGATAAAATGGGTCATTCTTGTGCCTGCCAGAGGATGGCATCCCCCACCTCTAGAAAAACGTACCTATAGGAGCATATGCTTTAATTTGAATTGACTTCAGCTGAACCCAAGAGAGTAGATGAAGTTTATAAGGACTCCTACCCAGACTTCAGTGTGATTTCATGCCCAGAATTTTGCCCTTAAAAAATTTCAGAAATCTATTCATCTCTGGTTAAAATGGGCTTTTCCACTGGAGACATGCAGAGGTAAACCAGGTAATATAAATCCATACAATAAACCTGGAAAAAACAGGAATTAAGCACATCCTTTGAAACTGACATCTCTGTGCTGAATCTTCTCAAACCAGAAGACAGAAGACTGTGCCATCAGAGACAGTGAGAAGAAGCACCAGAGCCAGGGGAGATGTGCAAAGCAGAGTGGAAGATGAGGTAGTTAGTTTGTTGTGCAACATGGCTGATAAACACATGTGGGATTAATTGAAGGGCAGTGGGATTAATGGTTCAGTGAGACTCATCTTTCTAGTTCTCAGGTATCTTGCTTTGTGATGATCAGATCAGGATTCAGCTGCCTTAGCCAGTTCCCTGCTCTAGCTTGCAAGGCTCGCTTCCTGCAAGACATCTCTGAGAAGACGCCACATGGACCTACCCCAGTGCAGACCTGGGTGCGGGAGCACCCGTGTGGAGACCCTTGCCAGCACTGAGATGCTTACACATTCACTGACTCGGCTTTCCTCTTGCAGTCAGCATTTTAGTGCGTCTGTTTAGTGAGGTGGAGGAGGACTTTGAGGATTGGTGTTGGACATATGGGTTAATGTTGGATTTGTGGGTTTGGACAGCACTGGGTTGGGATGTTTTCTTGATGGGCACTTACCCTTTATATAAAACTTTCTCTTATACCTGAGTTTCTGTGGACTTGTTTCTATAAAGTACCCAGACTAACACAGAGGGCTTCCTGGCCCACAGAATGAGAAAGCTGAGTGTCTTCAGGAAGGAAGCTTTTGGCCAGGCTGCCATATCTCTGGGCACTTGTCTAGGGAACTAACTTGACTGACCCGCTAAATAAGAACTGGTTGCCTTTGGGTCGAGGCTTACTGACAAAATGACAATGACTCGAGAGAAGTACATCTGTGGACAAAATTATGAAGTCGTTGCTCTAATCAAATAATTCATTTCTTTAACAAACCCCATAATTGCAAATGTACGTTCTAATTTCTGTGTGACCATTGCAATGAACTATCTAGCTCAGTGCCAAAATGTAGAATGCTCTGGAACATAAAGCTGGCATTAGAGTCCATAAAATGATTGAAAGGTGGCAGCATATCTGACTGCTGTTTCTAGAAATTGGCTTTGGGCTCACCCTGATGGTGATTGTTCTTCTCCCCCATTATGAAGTTAGAGGTCAGTCACTGCTCCAGAGACGGTTTTTTCCCAGATAGCTTAGAGAATTGTGCGTAATTTGTAAGAAATTGAAGTGTCAAACAGGAGAGGCTTGGAGATAAATTTGCTTTATGATGGACCTTCTAGAGCTTCCAGTCCTCAGGCATTACCAGTTCTGCCTGCCATTTCTGTCTTGAATTTTGTTAAATACAACCCTAGATGAGCACAACAGCCATGGGGAATGCCAGACTGCTTTGTCTCTTGGCTCTGCATCAAACCCTGGAGCTCTCTACATCTTGGCCACATTACTGGCAGGAGACCTAGAGGTACAGCATTTCTTTAATAAACAAACAAACAAAAAACCCTCAAATGATTCTGCTCACTAACCAAAAAACCAAACAATTTGTTTATGGAGCAGGATATGACAAGAAATCAGTTGCAATGAAATCAATAGGAGTCTTCGTGGCATAGTGGGTTGAATATTGGGCTGTAACTGCAAGGTTGGTAGCTTGAACCCCGAAGCCACTCTATAGGGGAAATAGGAGATTATCTCAGAAACCCTAACAAGTGGTTATACTCTGTCCGATAAGGTCACAATGACCAGGAATTAACTTGATGAGCTTGGGTTTGGTTTAGCAAGTCAATTTCAACTTCTGGTGACCTCATGTGTGTCAAAATATAAGAGTATTCAGTGGGTGATATTTCAGAAGTACATTGTCAGGCCTTTCTTCCAATGGGGTGTGGGTAGAATCAAACTACCAATCTTTCAGATGGCAGCTAATCAAGTTAATGGTTTGTATCCCTCAGGTACGTAGGTATTAGCCTTGGAAGAATAGCCAAGAAAAATTTGACCAAAGAATAAAGATATGGCATGACTACTCACTAACTAACACATGTTGTAGAGTTGAGTCAATAAAAAAATCAAGAGACATAAAGATATATGTATAATAGTTCTATATAGGATGTTACAATTTTCACAGTTTAGAAGGCTAGAGGACCAAATTTGTGGTGCCAGCTTTAGGAGAAAGCTTTGTCTTTCTGTTGGCTCACAGTTTAGGAGGAAGATCCATATCTTCCACAAGCTCCCATAAGCTCAACTTTCTTGGAGAATCCCACATGTCTTACTCCCAACCCCCCCCCCCCCCCGAGATCTAAAAGAGTCACAGCACAAGGACCCTTGGTCCAAAGGATGCACTGCATTCCCAGATCTTCCTTTTTGATGGTAGCACATCCCTCTGATCTCAGTTCCCTTCTCCTTTTAACTCTTTTAAAATAAAAGATAATCTAGGCCACACCCCACAGAAATTCCCTTTACATTAGATCAAGACTCTGATGGGATTAAGGGGGTTTCATCCTACCTTTAATCCCCCTATTGGTTTATCACATTAGATCATATCTTGGAGAGAATCGTCACATAACTGCCTAACCACTGGGAATCCTAACCCCACCAAGTTGATACATATTTGGGAACACATAATTTAATTCATGACACCAGGAATGACAAACTGAGGAGAACTGGCATCATGTTCATCTTCACAACTACAAGGAGAGATCTAGCTTTAAAATTATGCGTGCGTATGTTCATGTATGTGTATATGTGTATGTGTACGGAGAAACTTCAAAAAATTCATGGCAGAGGGAATGTAATTCAAAGATAATAGAATATTTTCCACAAAATTTCTGATTCCCCCTCACACAAAACACTCATACATTGCTATGTAAGACAGTGCTTATATCTAAATAGAAATGCTAGTGTTTTTTTAATTAGATAATGCTTATTATTTTTTATACTTTGTGCTATCTTTGTGTCTTTCTCTGCTTTTCAAACAGTACAATTTACAAACATCATTTTTATTTTTAGAAAAATGCAAAAAATATTGTCTTTTATTAACCCTTGAGGTTATTTTGGCCCTTATCTCATTTCACTTACTTTCCAAGGTAATAATGTTTTCTGAAATTGGAACAAAGCAGGTAAATCATTCACCCAATAGAGGGTCTTATGCTGTCCCAATTGCACTATCATTTGGCCATTAAAAGTTTCTGTGGGTACTCAGGGGAAAATGTCAACTCCATAGGACTCACCCGTCAGGAGCTCATGCTGCCAGAGCAGGAAATTGGGAAATAAGGTGAAGGAAACGGGGAGGTGGAGTCCTGAAATTAGAACTAGGGTACTAGGGTCTCTCCTGAACCTCCTTTTGTGTGGGTGATTTCCACTCACAAAGCAAACCGAGAACGCTATAAAGTGCTCTAGGTTGGGTGAGCCCATGAGCAGCAGCTGGAAAGCTCCTCATGCCCTTGCCAAGAACAGCAATTTCTCCAGGCTGAGGCCCTAGAGGGGACATAATTCCAGACACGAGGAGAACCCCATGCCAGAGCTCTCCATGGTGATGGCTGCCTTGAGTTCATAGCCTGGGGAGTGGGGGTATCAGGTAGCCATAACTTGTAGTAGAAGAAAAAGCAGATTTTTACATGAGATTGTGGTGTGAGAGAAGATAGGTGGATAGTGGGAGTCCAGGGAGCTAATATAGTTCCAATTTGGCCAGGAAGGAAACAACTCCCCCTGATAGGTTGGATCATCCCCTCTGGGGGTCAGCGTGACAACCCCCAAATCAGAGCACATCACAATCATAATATAAAAAAGTGTGAAATATATATTATTGGTTAAAAACTCAAACCCCAGTCTTGTTGCTCAGCTCCAAGGAGCACATAGAAGAAGCTGCTTAACATAAATGAGCATAAGAAAAAGCCCAGCTAAAGTATTCCAGAGCTCAGCTACAGAGCCTGGAGGCTGTTTGCATAACAAAGACCCGTTGTAGCAAGTCTCAGTTTTCAACAGAGCACAGAGCTGCAAGCCAGAAACGGAAGGAGACAATTTAATTTGATTCTATTCTAGCTGGCCAGGGTCATAAAAAAATCAAATCCTCTGATCTGGTAGGGCACCTGCAGTCTAGATAGGACAATAAGCCCAGTTTCCCTCTCAGTGATTCTACACACAGCTGGGGAAGTCCTACCGGTCCTGGGGCCATAATCCCTGCTGCAGTTCTACATAAAGCACAAGGCAGGTATACCAGTGAACTCCAGAGCTCAGTACCACAGTGGGAACTGATGCCTGGCCAGAGGTGCGATCTTGCCTTGAAAGTAATCCCACACTGCATCTGTGGAACCCTACCTCAAATGGGTACTCCTCCAGCCTCACGGACAGGTGATCAAGTCTTAGTTATCTCCTTACTTACCACTCTATTTTTCTGACTTCATTCACTCACCCTTCTATCTTTCCCACCACAGTCAGTCTCAATGAGCTCAGGTTTGTGTTGTTGTTTTTCTCTCTTTCTTCTTTTTTACTCTTTTTATTGTTTTTCCCTCTTTCCCCTCTTCTCTCCCACTCCCTCCTATCATATGCCACTACTGGCTTCTAGATCACGACCTTCCGCAAACCAACCAAAATTGCAGTGAAACTCCATCCTGCCCTCCATGGGAGTGCTGCACACCACTCGAGGCAGCTGTGACAGCCATCTACAATCTGCTGTACTGCTGAGGAAACCTCCATCAGACCTCTAAGGTGATCTCATCAACTAGAGCAATTCTTCCCAGCACCACTGAGTCCCTACATCAAAAGGGCACACCAACCTGCCATTGTGGATCAGGGTCTAAACCCCTCTGGCCCCACATTCAAGCAATTAAGGATCATCTAGCTCTTTATTCTTTATTTCTTCCTTCTCTCTCTCTTCGCTCTTTACCATCACAAACAATCTTAGTGAGGACAGTTGAGTTTTTCCCCCTTCTCTCTCTTTCTTCTCTTTTTATTTCTTTTTTGTCTTTCTTTGTGCTCTTCACTTGTCTCTCTGCTTGTATGATTCTCAGTTATCCCTCTCTTTCCTTCCACATGCTACTGCTGGTTCCCAGACCCCTACCCTCTGCCTAGGGCAACTGTGCCCACCCAGTGAGCAGCCTGCCCCTAAGACAGTTTTGCACACAGAACAAATTAGTGCTACACACAGCACAGCACAGAGTCAGCTATCTCTTTATCTATTTTTAAAAATTCTCCCTCCTTTGCTTTCTTTTCTTTCTTTTTTTGTATTCTTCTTTCACTATTTCTTCTTTTCTCCTCTTCTCCTCGCTCTTCTCTCTTTCCTATCAGAAACTCAGTGAATTCAATTCTCCTTTTTTGTTGTATTCTTTTCTTTCTTTCTTTCTTTTTTTTACTGTTTTCACTTTTGTTACCTCTATGCATTTTAATTGTGTGTGAGAGAGTGGGTGTCTGTTTGCTTGGCATTGTTGCTCCAGTCTTTGTCTTATTCTTTTTCTATCTTTATGCCCCTTGCACTCTCTTTCCTGTCAAAAGCCACTAGCAGCCTGCAAGCCATTTCCCTCTGCCTAGGCCAACTCTGAAGGCCCAATTGGGGGAGCTCCTACCAGCATTTATTTGCTTTGTAAGCAGCTGGGGAAATCACACCAGTCCTCTAACATACACCAAGCAGCAAGGGGTTCTCCCCCCAAAGCAGTGGGGGCATCTTTAACCTAAACCCAGAAGTCCTACAAGTGGCTGAGAAAATGCCTGACCACCACTGTTGGGGCTCCATCCTACTGCAGGAACACCCACCCAATCTCCAAGATGATCTCTCTGTCTGCGGTAATTCCCTTGCCAGCTTCAGAGTTCTACACCAAGGAGAATATACCCACATACTCTCCTCAGCACTACAGTTTCAGAGGAAAACACCACAGGCCAGCCGAGTTATTTCAAGAACCGTGAAGCCTACTTAGAGATATGACAGGAAAGCGATGCCCTCGTGGGTGACAACAACCCGACCAGCGTCACATGAGAGGAATATCCAGCACACATTCCAAATAACGGAATAATATATGGCTAGGATAAGTGTGAAACCAAAGGAAGATATAGTGATAGCCTGACCCCCTCAGTACATCTACCAGTAGGTAGTTCGTAGAAGCACTCATATAAATCCCCCAAGAGAAAGCTTAGGGCTCTTCAACTCAGATGGCTATAGGCTTCTCTAAAACAACACATAAAGAGCAACCAGTTCTAATAGCTTCAATGAAAAGCAGGAGAAACAGTAGATAGTGCCAGAAGAAGTCATGAACCTAATGATGGACATAGAAGAAGCAGATATTGACCTTCCACAAAAGAGATTTTCAGAATGCTGCTTTGAATCATAAAGGATATGAGGTAAGCAATGCAGGAAAAAGATGAAATTATAGAGGAGATAAAGGCAACGCACCAAAGGGAAATACAAGACTTAAGGGATGAAATTGCAAAATCCAGTGACAAATTGCCAACAGACTTGAGGACGCAGAGAGTCATACCAGTGACCTAGAGGATAACCAAGCAGAGCTCAGCAAACAGGAAAAGCAGTCAAATAAGACAAAGTAGCGGAAGAAAACTTGAGAGCCATGTTTGATAATATGAAAAGAACAAATATTAGAATAAATGGACTACCAGAACAAGACACAACAAAGAAGTCAACAGCGAAAATAGTGAGGGAATTCTTCCAGAAAAACTTTCCCAGCTTAATAAATGAAAATCAGGCAACCTCCAAGAGGCTGAAAGTAAACGAGCCAGACTGAATCCCAAGAAGTCACCAAGACACATACTTGTCAAATTATCCACTATGAGGAAAAGGAGAAGATTATAAAAGCAGCTAGGGAAAGCAAACAGTCACCTATAAAGGTACCCCAAGAAGAGTATGTTTAGACCTATCAGCGGAAACGATGAAGAAGAGGAGGGAATGGAATAACATATTCCAAAATTTGAAGGAAAACAACGCAAACCCAAGAATACTTTACCCAGCCAAATTATCTATTAAGATAGATGGAGAATAAGAGTCTTCGCAGACAAGGACAACCTCAAAGAATATATAAACAGAAACCCATCCCTATAAAAGATCCTAGCCAATCCATTATGGACAGAAGAGCAACACTCACCAAGGGCAAATAAGAGACCATCACATAGAACAACTCCTCCCATAGGGTGGCAAAGAGGATACAGTCCCCAGGATAGCATCAGCTCAACAGTGGAAAGAAGACAAACATAAACCAAACACACAAAACAATCGGATAAAATAGGTAGATAGGAAAATATCCAACACAAAAGGTACAAGATGACATCACAAAGTCCACAGATGGATATAACACTGAATATCAATGGCCTGAACTCATGCATTAAAAGGCAGAGGCTAACAGACTGGTTCAGAAAACATAATCCATCAATCTACTGCCCCCTGGAGACCCATTGCAAGCTTACAGACAAAAACAGGTGTAGAATTAAAGGGTGGAGAAAAATATACCAAGGAAATTGGAATTAAATAAAAGCAGGGGTAGTGATCTTAATATCTGAACAAATTGACCTCAGTTTACAGGCCAGAACAAGAGACAAGGAGGGGCACTATAATTTGCTCAAGGGCACAGTAGACCAAGAACCAGTGAGCATAATAAACATATATGCACCCAAGGAGAGACCTGTGAAATTTGTAAATTAAACACCCAAAAGATGAAAAAAGAGATCACAGCCTCAACAATTATAGTGAGTGACTTTAATACACCACTCTCTGAAAAAGAAAACAGATCATTTCGGAAAGAAATTCAACAAGGAGACTACAGCACAATTGGATGATATGACTTGACAGATATTTTCAGAGCTTTCCACCCACATGCAAAAAATTCACATTCTTGTCAACCCTCATGGCACATATTTGAAAATAGATGACATTCTGTGATAGAAGTTGAACTTGAGTCAATTCAAGCACATAGAGGTTATACAGACATCTCTGTCTGATCACTGTGCCATAAGGCTGAAAATTAACAGGACAGTGAAGAAAACAAGGGAAAACAATTGGAGGATAAAGCATTTTCTATTACAAAAGGAGTGGATATTGACCCAGATCAGAGATGAAATCTGGAAGTTTCTAGAAACCAATGAGAATGAAAATACAACATACCAAAACCTGTGGGATGCGGCAAAGGTATTTATAAGAGGAAAGCTGATAGCAATGCATGCACACATTAAAAAAGAAGAGAGACTCATGGATGATATGCTGCCACAAAACTTACACCATTTAGAGCAGAGTCAACAGAACAACCCTACTAACAGCAAGGAGATAGATATAAATAAAATCAGAGCAGAGATACAGGAGAGGGGAAACAAGAAAACTATGGAAAAAATTAATGCCTCTAAAAGTTGGTTCTTTGAAAGAATTAACAGAATTCATAGACCTCTGGCAAACCTAACCAAAGAAAGGAAGGAACAAACGACATTTGCAAGGATGAGGGATGAAACAGGGGACATTACAAGAGACCTAATGAAATCAAAAGGACAATTACACAGTACTAAGAAGGTCTATAACGAATTCAACAGTTTGGAAGACATGGAAGAATATTTTGAAACACATTCCCTCCCTAGACTATCTCAGATGGATGTCAACAACCTCAAGAGACCCATAGCACTAGAAGAAATAGACAGGGTAATCAAGGGATTACCAACAACAAAAATCTCCTGGGCCAGATCGCTTCATAAGAGAATTCTACCAAGCATTCAGGGAAGAACTGACACCAATCCTATACAAACTATTCCAAAACATAGAAAAAGACAGAAAACTCCCAAACTCTTTCTATGAAGCTAGGGTAACTCTGATACCTAAAGTGGACAAAGATACCACAAGAATCAAGAACTACAGACCAATATCCGTAATGAACATTGATGCAAAAATCCTTAACAAAATACTGGCCAATAGAATACAAAAGCATATTAAAAAAATAATTAACTGTGACCAAGTGGGATTCATACCAGATATGCGGGGATAGTTCAACATACGAAAGACTATCAGCATTATTATCCACATTGGCAGGAAAAATGATAAGAACCACTTGATAATATCGATTGATGCAGAAAAAGCATTCGACAAAATCCAACACTCATTCCTGTTTAAGACACTCAAGAAGATAGGAATAGAAGGAGAATTCCTCAATATTATACAAGCCATATATGAAAAACCAACATGGTAGTTAACGGAGAAAAGACTAAAACAATTCCACTGAAAAAGGGGACCAGACAAGGATGCTACTTGTCCCCACTCCTATTTAACATCGTATTGGAGGCCCTAGCTAACAACATAAGCCAAAGGAAAGTAATATCTTAGTATTCAGCTAGGGAAGGAAGAGGCGAAATTACTATTATTTGCAGACGATATGATTCTATATATTATAGATCCCTTAAAATACACAAGCGGAGTGTTGGAAGCAATAGAGGAATATGGCAGAGGGGCAGTATACAAAATCAACAAGCAGAAGTCTATTTGGACTGCTCTACACATCAGACAAGATCACAGAAGAGACGATTAAAAAGGTAGTACCCTTTACAATGGCCAGGCACAAATTGAAATACCTAGGGATATACCTGACTAAAAAAAAAAAAAAAAGAAGAAAGATTCACTACTCCAGAAATCTAGCGTGACCTCAACAAATGGAAGACTATCCTATGCTCATGGATTGGAAGACTCAATATAGTAAAAATGTCAATTCTGCCCAAGGCACTATATAAATTCAATGCTATCCCGATAAGAATACCACTATCCTTCTTCAAAGAATTGGAAAAACAAATTGCCAATTTCATATGGAGAGGGAAGAAGCCCAGAATTAGCAGAGAACTCCTCAAGAAGAAGGAGGGCTTGCTCTACCTGACTTTAGCACGTACTATACAGCCACAGTAGTTAAAATAGTGTGGTACTAGTATAACAACAGATATTCAGACCAATGGAAAAGAGCTGAAGACCCAGAAATAAAAACATCAGCATACAGGCAACTGATCTTTGATAAGGGCCCAAAAATATTAAATAGGAGGCATCTTAAATAAATGGTGCTGGAAAAAATGGGTATCTACCTGCAGAAAAATTAAGCAAGACCTTACTCCTTGCACAAGAATAAACTCAGGGTGGATCACAGACCTTGAGATAAAACCCCAACAATTAGGGCCATTAATGAGAGAATTTGAACAAACCTGAGAACCTTGGCACAGGGAATATATAGGCTATCAGAAATAGGAAGGATAGAAATACAGAGGAGTCACAAATAGACAAGTGGAATATACTGAAGATAAGACACCTGTGTACATCGAAAGAATTCACCAAGAGAGTAATAAGAGAGTCCACTGGCTGGGAAAACATCTTTAGCAATGACACATCAGACAAAGGCCTTATTACTAAAATCTACAATACTTTGCAAGTTTACAATAAGAGAAAAATTAATTGCCCACGAAGAGGTGGGCAAAGGACCTGAACATAAGTTTCACAGAGTCTGAAATTTGAATGGCCAATAAACTTATGAAAAAATGTTCATGATCATAATCCATAAGAGAAATGCAAATCAAAGCATCTATGAGATACCACTTAACACCCTCAAAGATAGCCCAATTCAAAAAAACAGAAAGCAACAAGTGTTGGAGGGGCTGTGGTGAGATAGGAACTCTCATCCACTGCTGGTGGATCTGTAGATATGTACAGCTACTATGGAAATCGATTTGGCAATTTCTAAAACAGATGATATAGAGCTACCATATGACCCAGCAATCCCCCTACTGGGCATATACCCAGAAGAGGCAATAAACAAACCACGGCCATATATCTGTGCTCCAGTGTTCATTGTGGCACAGTTCACAATCGCTAGGAGTTGGAAACAACCCAAATTTCCATCAACAGACAAATGGATTAAAAAATCGTGGTACATACATACAATGGAGTACTATGCATTGCTAAAAAGTAGTGATGAATGCATGAAGCATATCACCACATGGGAAGAACTGGAGGAAATTATGCTAAGTGAAGTAGGCCAAGCACAAAAGGACAAGTATAACATGAGTCCGCTGAGGTAAGTTTATATTAAAAAAAAATGAAAGAACAGAAAAGTAAATACAAAAGGGGCACAGGGAAAAAGCTGCTGTATATAAATACTCCAGAGGTGAGGTCCAGGTAGAATTTACTTTAGATGTTGGCACTGAAGCTGCAGCTAGGGGAGAGGTACATGTCTGATCAGAGCACATGGGAGCAAATGAAGGGGGAGGAAGAGAGAGTGGAGCACATCCTGGCCCACCAGTCCTGGAGGACGATATCCCTGCTCTGAACAGCCAATACACAGAGTGGACCATATGGCTGATCTCACTATGGGACACTCCATCCCTTGCTGGCCCAGGACCCTAAGGAGAACAACACTGGAGACTCAGTGTCTGGACTGGCTCATACTGACCCCGTGACACCAAGGCAAACCACTAAAGGCATGCGGCAGAGCAACCGTGGGAGCAGAGCAGGGAGCCCCAGAGGGAGTACAAAGGACAGACTCTGGGGCCAGAGCTTGGCACCCCATCGGACCTGACTGAAGGACACTCCTAGAGACCAAAAATCAGACCTTGATCCATTTACAGGTTTTTCTTTCTTTAAAACTTTGTCTTACTTTTAATTTATTCTTTTACAGGTCATTAGTTTTCTTTTTTGTTGTCATCGCTGCGTTCTCATTCATTGCCTATCTTGCCATGGCTTGATTTTTGGTGCATATTATTATCTCTACAGATCTAGCTAGATAAAATAGACTGCATGAATAGTCTGGAGGAGAAAACAATGAGACCAATGGTTCCAGGAAGACACGGGAGATGGGGAGGCGGGGGTAAGGAGGTGGTGCAGACCAACCCAGGGAATAGTGGAGCTACAAGTGATCCAAAATCTAACCAGACTCTTCTACAGTTGAGAGTTGCCATGAGAATACAAACAATCCCCAGGTTGTTAACAAGATCCTATCTAACTGCATCTTTTAGAACTTGTAGGTCATTTGGAACAGTTGTTGTTTATAGTGTTTATTTATCCTTACTTCAGTTTAAAGAAGAAGACCTGGTGGCACTGTGGAATAATCCTTGGGCTGCTTGCCAGAAAGTTGGCAGTTCAAAGCCACCAGTCACAGCTCCATGGGTGAAAGATGAAGCGGTCTGCTCCCACAAAGATGTACAGTATAGTATGAAATCAGTTAGTCTATTGAATTAATGGGCAACACAAACATCTGTTTCCATGGCTCTGAGATCAGAAGAACTCGATAGTGCCCATCTGCCAATTACTCTGAAAAAGACCACACTGCACAATACTTGATCGAGTGGGAGAAGAATGGGATGGAACAAAATTCAAATGCCCAACAAAAAAAGACTTGATGTTTGTGGGGAACTCCTGAGACTATGGTGCTTAGTCACCAATCAGGTCGAGAAGTGAACTCACCTCCACCATTCAGTTTTTAGCTAAACAATATGGCCACAATAGCACAAACCTTAAAAGATTCAATCATTTGAGACCAAAAGGATAAAATTCAAAACGGTTAGAAAAGAAGAAGAAATAGAAGCCAGGAACACAGGAACAGGTAATGGCAAATAATTAGATGGAACAAAATGCATATGAATTGCTCAATGAAAACTTTGCCTGCTCTGTATATATTTCAAAGTTATTTTTTGAAGTATAACTAAAAATATTTAGTGTTACAGGGAATCCAGGATAGATAAACCCCAAGAACCAATAATTAGAGTATCAATACCATGAAGGTAAAGGGAATGTAGAGGAGAAAGGGGGAACTGATCACAATGATCTACATATAACCCCCTCCCAGGGGGACAGACAACAGGCAAGTGGGTGAAGAGAGACATGGGTCAGTGTAAGACATGAAAAATAATAATAATTTATGAGTTATCAAGAGTTCATGAGGGAGGAAGGGTGGAGGAGGGAGGGAAAAATGAGGAGCCAATATCAAGGGCTCAAGTAAAAAGAAAATGTTTTGAAAATGATGATAGCAATATATGCACAAATGTGCTTGATTTTTTAAAATTTTAGTTTTAGAAATGCTATAAAACAGTTCTACTGTGTCCTCATCAGAGAGTTTTTGGTTTTTAGTGAAAGAAAAGACTCAAAGACTTTTAAATGTATTACGAGTGATACATGCAATAACTGGCGGTGATTGTGGTGAAGACTTTGCTGTAAGGAAAGGTTGATTCAGTCATATCAAAGGAAGGGCAAAATTGCATAATATTAAAGAAGATCTGCAAAGATGGTAATGCTCTGCTCAAAGATAAATGTATGTGACTCTCCATAGTCCTGCCAATCATCTAATCTAGGTCTCAGGTACCTGAAAAGATGTGCTACACTTCTGTGTCTCCCAAATCCAGAGTTTCCACATGTAATTTTCCTCATTCTGGTTACTATTATGAACCACCCACATTTTATAAAAATCTGCCCTATTCCTGTTTCGTTTCATGGGCCATGACAAAAATAGTCCAAAGTCTAGAATTTAAGGGCAAATAGGAATTGTCAGTAAGTCAGTTGTTCATATCATGTGCTCTGCATGTTATCAAACAAATACATATGGAAATTTTTAGGGAATTTCCAAGAGAGTTCTTGTAAAAGGGCAACTGCTGCTGATCTTTGTACTCTTTTCTCCTGTATTCTACTTGGAAAATGGATATGATGGATGCGAGAGACAGAATTCTAGAGCAGGAAGTAATAATGAGGATAAAAATTCACATTTTAAAAGTTATGGAACAGAAAAGTAGATATGTCATTGATTTAGGATGACTTTTAAGAATGACAATAGGTTATTTATTTTCATTATAAATAAATATCTTCTGTAAGCCATTTAAAAAATCATTTTATTGGGGTTCATACAGCTCTTATCACAATCCATACATACATAGATTGTGTCACCATCATTTTCAAAACATTTTCTTTCTACTTGAGCACTTGGTATCAGCTCCTCATTTTTTCCCTCCTTCCTTCATGAAACCTTGATAACTTATAAATTATTATTATATTTTCAAGTCTTATACTGACTGATTTCTCCATTCATCCACTTTTCTATTACCCATCTCCTGGGAGGGTGTTTCATGTAGATCATTGTGATTGGGTCCCCCTTTTTACCCCCACCTTCCCCGTACCCTCCTGGTGTCGCTCCTCTCATTATTGGTCCTGAGGGATTTATCTGTCCTGGATTCCCTGTGTTTCCAGCTCTTATCTGTACCGGTGTACATGCTCTTGTCTAGCTGGATTTGTAAGGTAGAATTGGGGTCATGATAGTATGTGGGGGAAGCATTAAAGAACTAGAGGAAAGTTGTATGTTTCATGGTGCTATGCTGCACCCTGACTGACTCATCTCTTCCTTGTGACCCTTCTGTAAGGGGATGTGCAATTGCCCACAGATGGGCTTTGGGTATTCACTGTGTCCTCCTCCTCATTCACATCAATATGATTTTTTGTTCTGGGTGTTTGATGCCTGATACCTGCTCTCACCGACATCTCGTGATCACACAGTCTGGTGTGCTTCTTTGATGTGGACTTTGTTGCTTCTCAGTTACATGGCTGCTTGTTTATCTTCAAGCCTTTAAGCCCCCAGATTCTATATCTTTTGATAGCCGGGCACCTGCAGCTTTCTTCACATTTGCTTATGCACCCATTGTTTCCCTTCAGTGATCATGTTGGGAAGCTGAGCATCACAGAATGCCAGGTTGTTAGAACAAAGTGTTCTTGTGCTGAGGGAGTACTTGAATAGAGGCCCAGTGTGTATCTGCTACCTTAATACTTAACATATAAACATATGTACATAGATCCACTTCCCTATCCATATGTGTGTGTATATATATATTCATAGGTGCATGCCTGTATTTAGACCCCTATAAATGTCCTTTGTCTCCTAGTTCTTTCCTCTATTTCCCTAACATGCCATTTTTACTTGGGTTATGTTAAGTTCTAGATTGTCATTGCTGTTGTTCGATGTCATCGAATAGGCTCTGACTCATAGCAACTGTATAAACAAACAGAACTAAGTATTGTCTCCTATTCAACCATCCTCACAATTATTATGTTTGAGCCCCTTTTGCACTCATGGTGGGTGCAACCTGAGGTCGTTTTTCAGAGACCCAGGCTCTAAAAAACCAAACTCACTGCCATGAAGATGATTCCAAGGGCTATTAAGAGTTCTGAGGACTGTTGTTCGGTGCCATCACGTTGGTTCTGACCCATAGTGACCCTACACCCAATAGAACAAAATGCTGTACTGCCAAGCATCATTGTTCCTATGCTTGAGCCCATTGTTACAGCCACTGTGTCCATCCATCTCCTTAAGGGCCTTCCTCTTTTTCATTGTCCTTCCACTTTACCAAGCGTGATGTTCTTCTCCAGGGACCAGTCTCTGATGACAATGCGTCCAAAGTATGTACGACATGGTCTTGACATCCTTGCTTCTGCAGAGCATTCTGGCTGTACTTCTTTCCAGACAGATTTGTTTGTCTTTTAGCAGTGCATGACGCTTCCATCATTCTTCACCAGCACCACAATTTAAATGTATCTATTCTTCTTCGGTCTCCCTTATGAATGTCCAACTTTCACATGTAAATGAGACAATGGAAAACACACCATGACTTGGGTAAGGCACACCTTAGTCCTCAAAGTAACAGCCTTACTTTTCAATCCTCTATGTCTTGTACAGCAGATTCACCTGTGCAATGTAATGTATCTTTTGATCTCTTGACAGCTGCTTCCATGAACATTGATTATGGATCCAAATAAGATATGATTTGTGACATTTTCAACTTTTGTGACACTTTCAACCTATTGGTCCAGTTGTGAGGATTTTAGTCTTCCTTACATTGAGTTGAAATCCATCCAGACTACAGTTTATCAACAAGTGTTTCAACGTGAGTGAAGGGAGACAGCGGATGGGGTAAGATATGAAAATAATAGTAATATATAAGTTATCAAGGGGTCACAGGAGTGGGGCCTAGGGGAGGGAGAGAAAAAATGCCAAGGGCTCAAGTAGAAAGAAAATTTTTGAAAATTATGATGGCAACATATGTATGAATGTTCATGATACAATTGATGTATGGATTGTTATAAGAGCTGTAAGATCCTCAAATAAAATAATTTATTTTTTAAGTGATTCAAGTTTTCCTCATCTGCATATTCTAAGTTGTTAATAGCCTTCCTATTATCCTGATGCCACATTTTTCTTCATATAACCAAGCTTCTGTGATGATTTTTCAGCATACAGATTAAAAACCACGGGGAGAGAATAAACCCAGATGCATATCTTTCCTGATTTTAAACCATGCAATATTTCTTTTTTGCTGTTCATACAATTGCCTCTTGATTCATGTAAAAAGCCCACAGGAGAACAAACAAATGTGCTTCCAATTCTTATCAGGTTATCCATAATTTATTGTGGTCCTCACAGTCAATTGCCTTAGCAGAGTCAATAAAGCACAAATAAACATCTTTCTGGTAGTCTCTGCTTTGAGCCAGATTCATCTGACATTAGCAGTGATATCCCTTGCTCTATGTCTTCTTCTGTACTGTGCCCAACTCTGGAAGCTTCCTATCAATGTAGTGCTACAATCGTTGTTGGGTAATCTTTAGCAACATTTTATTCTTGTGAGATTTCAATAATATTGTTCTACAGTTTGAGCATTCTGTTGGGTCACCTCTCTTTAGAATGGGCACAATATGGATCTCTTTCAGTCAGTTGACCAAGTAGGTATCTTCCAAATGTCCTGGCCCAGACCAGTGAGTACTTCCTGTGTTTCATCAGTAAAACAATTCAGTTGGTATTCCAACAATCCCTGAAACCTTGGTTTTGGCTAATGTTTTCAGTGTAACTTGAAGTTCTTCTTTCAACCCTATTGGTTCTGGATCATATGCTACCTCCTGAAATGATAGACTGTCAACTAGTTCTTTGTGGTGCAGTGACTGTGTGTTCTTTCCATCTTCTCTTGACATTTCCTGTATCACTCAATATTTTGCCCAAAGAAGCTTTCAAGATTACAATTTAAGGCTTTGAGTTTTTCTTAAATTATCTCAGTTTAACATATACTGAGTGGTCATTGCTTTTGGCTTTCTAATGCTAGGTCTTTGCATATTTCATTCTAATACTTAGCTTTTTCCCCTCAAGCTGGCCTTTGAAATATCTGTTCAGCCCTTTGACTTCATAATTTCTTTCATGCGTTAGCTACTCTGTGATTAAGAGCGAGTATCAGAGTTTCTTCTGACATCCACTTTGATCTTTTCTTTCTTTCCTGTCTTTTTAATGACCTTATGCTGTCTTCATGAATGATGTTCTTAATGTCCTCCCACAACTCATCAGATCTTTAATCATTAGAGTTCCACGCATTAAACTGATTATTGAGATGTTCTCAAAATTCCTAGATTCATACTTAGCACATTCCAAGCTCTGATCAGTAGCAGATTTTTGCAACTCTTTCCTCCTATCTTGGTCATGCCCCATCAGCAAATGAAAATCCGAAAGCCTCCACCAATCCCACAGGCGTTAGCAGACTAACATCACCATCCCTGATTGACTCCTCTCTAGGAAATCAGCTTCTCTTCAGTTACATTTTGAGTGCCCTCCGACTAGAGGAGCCCATCCTCCCGCAGGATCTCCCACCATGTTCTGCCTTCCTGCATGAGGCCTTGTGTACATGACAGGTTTTCAGATCTACGAATAAGGCTTTCAGTGGCTCCTTCCTCCAAAGTGCCCTTCGTCTGGAAGCACTGCTGAAACCCGTTCGCTTTGGTTGACTGCTGATATTTGAAATCCCAGTGACATAGCTTCCAGCATCACAGCAACATACAGCCACCAAAATACGACAAAGTGGCAGTCCCTCCTAATAACATGTTCAATGTGCTGGAGCTGAAATCTCTCAATCCTTATTTCTGAAAGCATTCTGGCTGTATTTCTTCCAAGGCAGATTTGTTTCTTCTTCTGGCAGTTCATGCTACTTTCCATGTTGTTTGTCAACACCATAATGTAAATGCATCAATTCTTTTATAGCTCTCCTGATTTAGTGTTCAGCTTGCAGATGACTTTGAGGTGGTTGAAAGCATCATGACTTGAGTCAGGCATGCCTTATTCCTCAAAGTGAAATCTTTGCTCTGTAATACAATGAGAGTTCTTTTGCAGCAGATTCGTCCAGTGCAATCCATCATTGAAGTCAGAGTCAATGTGATGGCAGGGAGTTTCAGTGAGTGTCCCTGTGTATTAATTGTGAACCCAAGTGAAATGTAATCCCTGACAACTTCAATCTTGTCTTCATTGCCAATTGTTCCAGTTGTAAGGATATTTATTTGTTTGTTTTACATTTATTATAATCCATAATAAAGACTGCAATATTTGATCTTCATCAGCAAGTGCCTCAAGACCTCCTGGCTCTCACCAAACAAGTTTGTTTCATTTGTATGATTCAGGTTATGAATGAGTCTTCCTCTGATATAGATTCTGCATTCTTCTTCACAAAGCCTAGTTTCTGTGATAATTTTATCAGTATAAAGACTAAATAAAGATGAAGAAAGGATAAAACCCAAATGCACATCACCCTGATATTAAACATTGTAGTATCCTCTTGTACTCTTTGATCTACATACAGGTTCCTAGTGAGCAAAATTAAGTGTCTTCAAATTCTCATTCTTTCCAATGCCATAGTTTGTTATGATCCACACAATCCAATGCCTTACCAAACTTGGCAAAACATAAATGAACATATATCCAGTATTCTCTGCTTTCAGCCTACAACCATCTACTGTCAGTAATGATACACCTCATTCTGAGTCCTCATCTAAATCCAGCTTGAATTTTTGGCAGCTCCCTGTCAATGACTTCTGCAATCCCTTTTGAATTATTTCTGCAAACATTTACTTTCATGGGATTTGAATGCTATTGTTCAATAGCTTCCTCATCCTGTTGGGTCACCTTGCTTTTGGATGAGCACAAATAAGAATTACTTCCAGTCAGATGGCAAGAAGCTCTCTTCCAAATTTCTAGGCACAGACACGTGAGTGCTCCCTGTACTGAATCAGGGATTTTTGATAACTTAAGGAGAACATTTTTTAAGTCTTTTTTATATATAAATCATTTTATTGGGGGCTCATACAATTCTTATCACAATCCATACATACATCAATTGAGTAAAGCACCCTATACATTCATTGCCCTCATCATTCTCAAAATTCGCCTTCCACTTGCGTTCCTGGAATCAGCTCTTTTTCCCTCCCCCTCCTTTCCCCCTCCCCCCTCCCCCATGAACACTTAATAATTTATAAATTATTATTTTATCTTATCTTACACTGCCTGGCAACTCCCTTCACCACTTTCCTGTTGCCCATCCCCCAGAGAGGAGGTTATATGTAGATTCCCAAGATGGGTTCTCCCTTTCTACACCCACTTCCCTCCCAGTATCGCCACTCCCACCATTGGTCGTGAGAGGGTCATCTGTCCTAGATTCCCTGTGCTTCCAGATCCCAACTGCACCGCTGTGGAAAATCACTTCAATTGTTCTTCTTTCTATTGCTTTTAGTCAATCTTGTCAGAGCAATTTGGGCTTCTTTCTTTAATATTATCATTTCTTGATCATATGCATCAAATCTATTCTTAAAATAATCTCTAAACTCACATGTGATTTACTCAAGGTTCTGCTTTGCTCTTAAATACTTGTTTAAATTTTCTGCAGCTTCTGTCTGAGCTTGTATATGCAATTGATAGTCTGTCCCACATTTGGCCTCTGGCTTTGTTTTGGCTGCTGACATTGAGTTTCTCCATCAACCCTTCCCACATATGTAGTCAATTTCATTCTTTTGTATTCCATCTGGGGAGGTGACACATATAGTCACTATTAATTTTGTTGAAAAATATATTTTCAATGAAATCTTTTTTTTCTTACAAAAACCTATCATGTGATCTCCAGCTTGTTTCTATCACCAAGGTTTTCTTTTCCAACTGCTCTTCTTGTTTTCCAACTTGCTATTCCAATTGCCAATAATTATCAGTGCATCTTGATTACATATTGGATTAATTTCAGGCTGAAGAAAATGATAGAATTGTTCAATATTTTCATCATTGGCTATAGTATGTAAATTTTAATAATAGTTGCATTGCTGGATGTTCTTTAAAGGAGTATAAATATTATCATATTCCAGACAGCATTTTTCTTCAAGAAAGTGCTTGAAATGTTCTTTCTGAAAACAAATGAGACTATAGTCCTCTTGAATGTGTCATTTCCCACATAATATGCCATATAAGTACCAAATTAAAAGTTTATGTCTGCTCACTAATACCTGGAATGTATACTCTATTTCATTTTTGAAGAATTCCAATTTTCCTAGATTCACACTTCATACACTCCACATTTCCGTTATTAATGGACATTTTCCCATGTTTCTTCACAATTTGACTCATGCCCCATCAGAAAAGGAAGGTCTATGATGCTTTGTTCCATCCATGTCGTTAAGGCAGGCTTTACTTTGAGGAGAATATTCTAATAGTTGACCATAGTTAGAGCACAGGATGCAGGAAGGAGAAAATCAGAAAAGAAAAAGATTAAGTGGTAATACCAGCTCACAGAGGGTCTTCCATGCTAGTCTAAGGAATTAGATTCCATCTCTCAGGCAAGTGTAGTGTGAAAAATAATGCTACATACACAAAGAGTGACCAAAACAATTTTATTGTACAATAAATGATTCTAACTCTATGGAGAAAGCAGTAAGTGTGGAAAGAAAAATGATATGGTGTGACTGAGATGTGTAGATTAAACAAATAAATAGAACCTTATCAAAGTTGGGGGAGAGTAATGTTCACTTCCAATTGTCCAGTTTAGGCAACAGAGGAGCTTGAGCGCAAATTAATGAAATAAGAAATGTAAGAAGTGGCAAGATCACTGAAGATATGGTGTTACAGCAAAGTTTGGGCAAGAAATCAGATGGTACTGCCTATCAGAAAGAATAGTATCTGAGGTCTTAAAGGTTTACCATCAAACAAGCAGCCATCTAAATGAGGCATCAATTAAGTTCTCACAGAAGAAGCAAACTAGACCGTATGATTGAAGGATTATAAATAATAAAATTCAAATCCAGAGGAGGAAATGGTATCAGAGCTTAAATTTCGAACACTCAGTTTACACAAAGCAATGGATGATAGTGGAGGCCCAAAATCCATTTTCAGGGTCCCCACGTGGATTAAAGTTCTGGTGACTCCCCTCGGACCATAGTTCGGGCACGTGAATCACCTGCTATCAGACAGCAAGCACTGTGCAGTGGATGATGGCAGATGCAGTTAGGTTAAAATGTGACACCTTATCAATTGATCTCCCTTTTGATCCATTTTAAATTTCATTTTTAATATTTTCTGCTTTCTTTTCTATTGAGGCACTTCTGTTTTATCTTGTCTATTTACATTGTGGTTGGGTTTTGTTTGTTTGTTCTTGATTCATGTATTTCTCTGTATATGAAACCCAAGGTAGGTAAATTTATAGAGACAATAATGGGGGTAATAGTTGTCTAGGGGCATGACAGAGGCGGTGGGGGGAAATGGGGTCCTAAGAACAATAATTACAACAAAGTAGAAAATGTAGTAAAATTGATTGTAGTGATGATTTCACAATTCTTTTTAATATGATTAAACTATTGAATTGTATAATATGTGAACTGTATGCCAAGAAAAGTGGGATGATTTTAGGTGGAAAAGATAGTGACCATCCTTTGGGTTATGATCAAATGCATCTTTTCTTATATTGATACTAGTTTCCTGGTAAGCATTGAACTGCTAATTTTGTTCAAAATTGTCTGTTTAAAACCACTAGCTGTTCTTAGGGGGCGGGGGAATGAGACTATCTCTTCCTTTAAAGATTTACACCCTTCGACATCCTTTATAGTATCACTATGAGTCAGAATAAACTTGATGGCTTTGGACTTTGATGAGAGCAGGGGAGTGGGGGGATGTTACCCACATTCTACCCAAAGGCCCCTGGGGAACCTGATCAGACAGGTGTCTCACAAGCCCTAGACCACCTGACACTTTCATTACACCAAAACTCGCTTTTTACTAGGTGCCATTCTATGGGGATCCAGAATCTGAAAAATGGCAATGAAATAATTGGATAAATAGCTCAAGGTCATTATATCTAGCTCTTAGCACGTACAGGCCTTTCACTAAGAACTTTAGAAGAGCTTGTTTGATGAAATTAGACTGGAGATTAGAGCAGCCAATCCACAGAGAGGGCCACATGGCCAGCCCCACTATGAGACATGACACCCCTCACTGACCCATGGCCCTACAGGGGACAACACTGGAGACACAGTGTGGGAATTGCACCCAATCTGATCCTGCCACACCGAGGGAAAAACACTAAGGGGGTGCAACAGAACAGCAAGGGAATGGAGCAGCGCGGTCCCCAGGGAATGCTGAAGGTGGACTTTGGGGCCAGGGTGTGGTGCCCCAACAGACTGGACTGGAAAACACACCTAAAGGCCAACACACAATCCTTGAACTAACTACAAACTTTTCTTTCTTGTTGTGTTTTGTTTTTCATTGGTTGGTTTTTGTTGTATATTGTTGCTTGGTTTTGCTCTGTCTTGTTTTTGTGCATGTTATTATCTCCACAGGTCTGTCTAAATAAGATAGGCTGGATAAACACTCTGGAGGAGAAAACAATGAGACCTAAAGTTCTGGGTGGACATGGGAGAAGGGGAGATCAGGGGAAACGAAGTGGTGTTAACAAACCCAGGGACAAGGGAACAACAAGTGATCCAAATCGGTGGTGAGGAGGCTGTGGGAGGCCTGGTAGGGCATGATCAAGGGTAATGTAACCAAGAGGAATTGCTGAAACCCTGGTGGGGACTGAGCATGATAGTGGGACAGGAGGAAAGTCAAGGGAAATAGAGGAAAAAGCTGGGAAGCCAAGGGCATTTATAGAGGTCTAGATAAAGACATGTACATATGCAAATATATTTATATATGAGATGGGGAAATAGATCTATGTGCATATAATTATAGGTTTAGTATTAAGGTGGCAGAAGGACATTGGGCCTCCAGTCAAGTCCTCCCTCAATGCAGGAATATTTTCTTCTATTAAATTTGCATTCTATGATGCTCACCTTCCTGACACAACTGCTGAAGACAAAGTGGGTAAATAAGGAAATGTGGTGAAAAAAGCTGATGGTGTCTGGCTATCAAAAGATAGAGCATCTGGGGTCTTAAAGGCTTTAAGGTAAACAAGTGGCCATTAGCTCAGAAGCAACAAAGCCCACATGGAAGAAGTACACCAGCCTGTGAGTTCACGAGGTGTCGAAGGGATAAGGTATCAGGCATCATCAGAACAGAGAATCTTACCATAGTGAATGAGTGGGGGAGTGCGGAGTGGAGACCCAAAGTCCATTTGTAGGCCACTGGACATCCCCTTACAGAAGGGTCTCGGGGAAGAGATGAGCCAGTCAGGGTGTGATGTAGCAACATTGAAAAATACAACTTTCCTCTCGTTCCTAAATGATCCCTCCCCCACCCCATCTCCTCTATCATTATCCCAACTCTAGACCAGAGGATGTACACTGACACAGATAGGAACTGGAAACACTGGGAACCCAGGGAGGATGATCCCTTCAGGACCAGGGGTGTGAGGAGCGATACTGGGAGGGTAGAGGGTGAGTGGGCTGAAATGAGGGAACCAATTACAAGGATTTACATGTGATCTCCTCCCTGGGGGATGAACAACAGAAAAGAGGGTGAAGGGAGATGTTGGATAGGGCAAGATATAACAAAATAATAATTTAAAAATTATCAAGGGTTCATGAGGGAGGGGAGAGGGGGAGTGAGGGGAAAAAATGAGAACCTGATGCCAGGGGCTTAAGTGGAGAGCAAATGTTTGGAGAATGATGAGGCCAATGAATGTACTAATGTGCTTTACACAATTGATATATGTATGGATTGTGATAAGAGTTGTATGAGCCCCTAATAAAATGATTTAAAATAAAGAGCCCCCAATAAAGTGATTTATTTAAAAGAAGTTAGACTGGAGAATGCTAATGTTTTTTAAAGGTTGTATGCCCAACATTTTTTGTAATATATTTTTTAATCTTAAAAAAGCAAGAGCATAAATAAAAGAATCCTGTCTCCAGTAAAGGAAATTTAACATGCAAAAAAGTAACAAGATGAGACAGTCATTATAGAAAAAATTTATATACAGCCGAAACACTATCTAAAACAATGATCATTTCAAAAAAGAAAGAGTTCCAATTGGGAACATATTAGAAATCATGTGGGAAATCATTTGCAGAGGCATCTGAGTTGAATTGTTGTCTCCTCTGTCTGTTATATCTACAATAAAAACCTAAAGTCTGGCACCGCAATTACTATAGTGGAGAGATTCACAGTTTATCTTTGGTCTAGAAATATACCGATGTTTATATCCTAGAACTGCTACTTCCTAACTCTGTAACGTTGGACCCTTTGCCTGTCTCCTCATCAGCAAAACTATGAAAATAATATTTTCCTAATTTATAGGGTGCTGAAAAGATTACATGAGATAATATGTAAAGCACTTGACATACAATAGTAAATCTGATTATTACTCTTTGTAGTAGATTTCAAAGATTTTCATTGAATATTTATTCATTTTGCATAACTTACTATTTCTTTATGGTTACGTTTCTCATGCCATCAAGACTGACAACTGTCACATTTCCTTATCCTGTGCTTACAGGTCCAAAGTTTGGGCAGAATCTCCTCTAAGGGACTCTGAATGAAGTCCCTCTGGAGTAGGAAGTAAGCAATGTGAAACATCAATAGAATCAAACACCGTGTACACAGTCACAAAAAGCTCACAGTACCTTTGGTGATTCTTATCAAGACAACAGGAACAACCATTATAACAGGGAGCAATAATTATGACAATTAAGTTTAATGGAGGTAGTTTAGCCCAACTTAAATAAATAAGCTTTCTTTAGAAATCATATTTACTTCTTCTACTTAATATTGTTAGGGTTCAGAAGAGTAAAACAAACAACCCCAAACTCTTTCTACAGAATGTTGAAGAAGAAACTTCTAAAGTTGAAGGTATACTTTTATATGCTTCTTTGAGTGATGTGAGTTCCTGGTCATTCACAGGGCCTGTGGGCAGTGCCAGGCATCTTTTAAGGGCTGTGTTGTGTTGTCATGCCTGGGAGAGGAACTGCAATAACAAATATCCAGGCTGGACACCCTGGATCTGAATCTCCCTTCTCTCTGGTCTTCGGGGGTCTTTGCTGAAGCATTGCTTAATAAAGCACAGAAAGGAAGTTGTAGTTTTACACTCAAAAACAAAGGTACAGTAGCTAAGATGGTCAGTTCCCAGCTAAGGACCAAAATTTGTTGAATGGAGTTTGGAGGAAAACATGTAGAATTTCATACAAATAAAAAGAAGATGCATTATCTATTATCATAAACACTTCTCCAACCTACCTCCAAAGCATTCTGTTAGTGGCTGAACAGAGTAAAGCAAAGGACTTAACTGCACGAGAGAGTGGAAAGTAGGTGGTAGTTACACGGAAGGACTTGGATCCACCTGGTTGAAGTCACCCCTCTGCCTCTGGCTGGCCTGTCCTATCTCTGTCAGGCTGCTGAACTTTTCTGCGCTTTGATTTCCTAATTTGTAAAAACCAAATAAGCATCAGATTTACCTTCAAAGACAGTTAAGAGAATTAAATTTAATGAATAATTGTGATGTACTCTTATCATATCCATAACACTCACTGAGTGTTATGTGAGAAACCAGTGAGCTGTGAGCTTAGTCCCTGCTCTTGTTCCCAGATTATACATCATCCCTCCACTTGCGCTCCTGAGAGCATGTGCAATTACTGAATTGGGGAGAATGCTTAAATCTGACTAATCAAATAGAATATATATTGTACCTCATAGGTCACACCGAGCTCTTTGGAATCTCAGCATGTTTAATTTTAATCATTTAAAATAAAAACTACAAACTCCATTCGTTTGATATCAGAGCTGTGTCTTTTAGCCTCCTCCAGAACACCAAATTGGGATCTCCACTTATTCCCCATCCAACTCCTACCTTCATCCAGGTCGACTTCTTCCCTCCTATTTTTAATCCTGAGCTTTCATCCACGCTGGGTCTGACTCTTGGAAGAAATGCCCCCCTTCCCGTTGAGAGAAAATACTCCACGAGCTTTGTGTGGTCAGAGCTGTGCTGGAGCGAAATCCCTGGCCACCTCCATTTACGGATCATTAATGGTTAACAACCCTTCCAAGCTAAAGACCTCTGCACAGTTAGAGATAGCGCTCCTGAAAATGTTTGTCTACATTCCAAGGGTTGTTAACTTAGACAGATTTCCCTACATTCCCAGAGAGCTTTTTTTTTTCACATTCTAGATCTTTCTCTCTCTCTCTCCTGTCTCATTCTCACAACCAGTCGCTCTCCAATCTGTGTGTGTGTGTGTGTGTGTGTGTGTGTGTGTGTGTGTGTGTGTGTGTATCTGTCTGTCTGTCTCTCTCTTGCTTCTCTGGTGTGTTCCATCTGTCCTGGACAAAGAGGAGCTGCAGATGTGGCAGCAGCTCATAAACTCTGAGTCTCGTAATGTCAGGACTCCTCCCCTAGGACACACACCTGCACACATGTCACCTCTGGCCTCCTCTGGATCGCACCATGAGAACTGCAGCCTTCAGAACCAAGTGCGGTACACCAGGAGTCTTGTTCCTTGACTCAGAAGTCTCGTGTGTGTGTGTGTGTGTGTGTTCTGAATTCTAAAGAACTGATGTGTGTCCGTCAGTCTACTTTTTTCTCTCTATCTGAACTGTGGCACACTATTTCTTAGCTTGCTGGTAGGTACCAGGTCATATCTGTCATGGTTGCAGACTTAATATCTATCCTCTCTCAAAAATCTCCCTTCTTTGTGGAGCCATCAATAGATAAAGTTACAAAGTCCTAAGGATCAGTTATGGGTAATTATCTCTCCATAGCAGTGAGTTGGGTTTTTTTTAAAAGGGCTAGTTCTATTATTTCACAGAAATTTCTCTCTCCCCCTCTTTCTTTGTTAACAAAGTAGAAATCCACAAAGGATATAGTTTTAAGCTTTCAGAAAATTTAAATGGTAAAATAAATAAATAAACAAAATCCAAATAGTGACCCACCAATCAGGTGTTGCACCTGTCTGGGGTCCCTGCGTTCAGGATGATGCTGAACACAGAGGACAGGTCTCCAGGCCACCACTCCGGCTTCCCACATCTCTTTTCAAAATCAGCCCTGCCCTCCTATGTTATTTCCCCTTCTCCCTTTGTCTGAGAAGGGAAGAAGGGTGGAGCTTGCTTTCAGACTCCTCCGGTATTTTTCCACTTTTCAAAATGGCTTTGTAATAGAACATTGCTTTTGTTTATTTTGATTGCTGCCTTCAAGCCAGGGCCATTGTGGCTTCTCCTCTGAACAATAGTGTGGGGAAGGGCAGAGCAAAGACCAGAGACATAGTTTTCTGCACCCTCAGATCATCAGCCATGTCTCTTGCTGGAGTTCCCCCAGGTGTGAGCTGAAAGGCAGGCTGGTGCCTGAGTCAATTAGAAGGCTAGCAAACTCTTTGCCTAGTGAGGATAGTAAAGTGGAACCCCAAAAGGAACAACTGAGAGGCAGGTGCTTGGGAATGGAGGCAACACTGGGAAATAGGACAATAAAGTCAGTTTCCATTAGGACTTAACTCAAGCATCTTCTTCTGAAGAGCTCTAGGGAGAGAAACAACTGCAAGGAGACCCTAGGAAGACTGTGTCCCTGGCCTGGGGCTCCTGGTCTAGATGAGGAATATAAACGAAGGAACATCTGGATCACTTTTCTCCATATCATCACGCATGTATGGTCAAAGGTATGTACGGCCAGGGGCTATTCCAAAATATTCTGGTCAGTATAGGACAACCACATGAGTGTGTCGGGCAGCACTGCTCAGCAGGAGCGAGGGCCTACAACACAGACGCAGGTTAGATTTCTGGTTACCCTAGGTAGGGACTTAGTGTCCTATGCGTTTTGATATAAACTTGATCTGGTTCTTATGGTGAGCAATCGTGGTGTAAAATACTCATAAGAACACTGCCCAGGTCCTTGTCTATAAAGGCTCTAGAAGCTATTCTGCTTATAAGGCGAGCTAAGGGTATTTCAATGATGGAAAATCCAAAGTCCCCTTTCTCCTTAACCCCGCTCCAAGGGAGGCCTTACTCAAGTCTTTCTCTGTCTACCTTTTCCAAGCCTTCTGCAAGTCAGTGGCAAGAGGTTGATACTGTGGACTCTCGGGTGGCCAACGTAATGACTGTTCATTCTAGGGGAGGGGAGAGGGGACACTGGTGGGCAAAGCCAGTCCCATCATGCAAAGGAAGCAGAGTTTCCCAGCTATTCTCAGTTCATTGGAAAACAGCTCTACCTTCTCCCAGGCAGAGGAGAGGGTAGGTCTCTTGTTGGAAGCCCCACCCACCACATGCCTGTGCCTTTTCAGTCACTGACTTCCTCTCGTGAGATCAATGCCAAGCATTTCCAGTTGCACAACACACAGACTCATAGCCAGCAAGGCAACTTCCTTAGTTTCACTTGTTTCATGATCAATACCTCTTGCCTCAGGCACCAAAGGAAAATGACAATCCACTAACCTCAGTGTTTTTCTAAATGTGGGCAGATCCTGTCTCTCGCTTTGATCCATTCTCACAAGGCACAGTAACTGGGTGTGGTGGTTGCTAACTAGTTTGACAGAATTGAAGTCAGTCCTCCACACAAGTACCCAAACAGCCTTGTTCCTGGAGGCTCATCTGACACCTCCTGTCAGGACCCCTTCCTGCCCCTGTGAGTCCCCAGCCCCATTGCCACTTCCCACCATCTTTGTTTGAAGGAGGGAGGAGGATGCTGGGGGGTGGTGAGGGTAGGAATAACTTTGGTGCCTCAGAGATTATGAGGATGAGAGCTTCGGCACCTTAACCCTGATGTTACATAAAAAGAGTACTAATGGACCAGAGCAGAAAACCCAGGCATAAATGCATCACTCAATAGGCACCTAATCTTTGACAAAGGACCAAAAATATTCAATGGGAGAAACATAGCCTCTTCAACAAATGGTGCTAGACAAACTAGATTTCCATAGGCAGAAGAATGAAACAAGGCCCATGCCTGTCCCTTGAACAAAAATGAACTCAAGATGGATTAAATATCTAAATGTAAACCCCAAAGTTCTCAGGATCATCAATGAGAGGGCTCCAACAAATCTAAGGGTCCAATACACCACCAAGTACAGTGGAGGAAGTACACACAAGGGATGACAAGATAGATGACTGGGACAAGCTGAAATTACAACAAAAGACTTCATTGGAGAGTGAAACATGAGCTCACAGATAGGGGTATTTTTTTAAACCAACGACATATCAGACAAAGGGCTAATTACCCAAATATACAGAACTCTACAACAGCTCAATAAGAAATTAACAAGAGACCCAATTAAGAATGGGAAAAAAGATATGAACAAGCAGTTCACCAAGAATGAAGTACAAATAGCTAACAAACACATAAAAATGCTCACAGTCAAGAGCCACCAGGGAGATGCAAATTAAAACCACAATGAGATACCACTTTGCACGCACAATGCTAGCCACCCCCTCAAAGAAAACCCAGAAAACAATGAATGCTGGAGAGGATGTGGAGATTGGACCTCATATAGAATGTTGGACTGGTAAATAAGTACAGCCACTGTGGAACACTATATGGTGATACTTAAAGCAACTGGGAATTGAAATCCCACATGATCCAGCAACACCACTATTAGGTATATACTCTAAAGAAATGAGACAAAAAAAATGAGTGGAGGTATGCTCTCCCGTGTTCATAGCAGCATAGTGCACAATAGCAAGAAACTGGAAGCTGTCCAAATGCCCAACAGTGGAAAACTGGATAAAGAAACGATGTTACATGAACATAATGGAATTCTATACATCCCTAAAAATCAGCGATGAAAGCATGAAACACCACATGACATGAAGGCACCTGGAAACCATTATGCTGAGTGAAGTACCATAAGTCAATCATCAAAGGACAAGTATTGTAGGAGTCCACTGGTAAAAGCAGAAACACCAATTAAACAACTCACAGGAACCAATTCCAGAACAAAAGTTGGGAAGGCTACCTACCGGCCAGGATCCCTACATCACCTCTCTTTTGTGCATTTCACAAGAGGCAACTTGAAGGAGGAGACCTCACATTGCCTGGGGTCACTCCTTCAAGAGAAGGGAAATGGGTGATGACCACCCACCTGAGGCTGTACAGCATCAAGAAGAGGCTGGGGCAAATCAATCCCCGCCCACCACCACCATCGACATAGCTGGAAAATCAAGCTAAGACCAGGGAGGGTCCCATCTACATTTTGAAAGAGACCTGATAGTTCTGAGAGTGAGTAGGGTGTGTGATTGGAGAGAAGTAACCTCACATCAGGACGGGGTATTAAACATGATTGTGTAGGAAACAAACTGTGTAGGAAACAGCTCAGGTGTTAAGGCTCAAGGTGGATCTCTACTCCACAGACTCCCATACTGACAGTGTCTGGAGGGCTGTGTCATTGGAAATATTGAAGATGACATCAGTGCCATAGCCTTATACCCCAGGGGAATGATGGACAATGTTATACTTTTTCTTTCTATGTTTTTGGGTTTTTTCCCCCTTCCTTTAACTTGTTGCTTTTTTCTGTTCGTTGTCTTCCGGTTGGTTAGTTGCTGCTATTGCTGTCGTTGGTCTTAGGGGGTTTTGATTTTGTCATATTACACCTCCCAAGGACACGCAGATGGATTTTGGGCTCCTACTTAACTCTAACCCCAATCCAAGAATAGTTTGTTTTAATTCTTGGTCAATTCTTACCTTCTTGAAATGATCACTGAAGATAAGGGTGTTACATCAAAGTGTGGCGAAGAAAACAGATGGTGCATGGCTATCAATCTGAATAGTGTCTGGAGTCTTAAAAGCTTGTACTCGGACAAGCAGCCATCTAAGCGAGGAGGCAACTAAGTCCACACAGAAGAAGCACGCCAGCCTGTGTGCTCCAAAGATGACAATAACAAAATTCAAATATGACACATGGAAAGGTATCAGAGCTAAAATTATGAACATCCAATTGGTAGAAGGCTATGAAGGGCAGTGGGAACCCAAAATCCATCTGCAGAGTACCTAGTTAGAAGAAGCCGCTGGCAGAACCCCCACCAGAAACAGGCAATGATCTCAAACAGCTTTACTATCAGAAAGAGATTATTGTAATCCTGATAAGATGGGATCAAACTTGGCACTTGACCAGCTGACCCAACCTGAATGTGTTCTAGGTGCAAGTATCTCTTGTGTGTTTCGTGACAAAAATTTCTTTCCCGACTTTTTAAATATTGAGGGTGCTGCTTTTTTCTTTCTTACTCATAGTTTGTATTTTTATCTTTATATTATTATTATTTTATCCTTACCACTGCATTTTGATTTCATTTTTTATTGTTTCTTTTGGGATTCCCCATTTTTTTAGCAGAAAGGAGTGGGTGCATAGAAATAATAACGGATGCTTGGGTTTATAAGGCATGTAGGGGTGGGGCTGGGAGATAGAGTGAGGGGATTTCAGGAGTAAGCAATGGAGGCAGGAGTGGGGAGGGAGCATTAGGACTGATTGTGATTACACAACTCATTTTAAAAGTGATTTCACCATGGGAGAAGGGGAAGGTTCTAAAATTGATTGTCGTGAAAATTGTACAATTTTTCTCGATATGATTGAATGATTGATCTATTGAATTGTATGATATGTGGATTTGATGCCAATAAAATGTAAAACTATGAAACCAATAAATACTCGAATGCTCACAAATTTTAAAATTTTTTAAAGAGTACTCCTGACTATAAAAGTAAAAGCTAAAATCATTTGAAGGTCTACAATATCTCCGGAAATTTGTATATATTTCTCACTTAATCTTCACAAAGAAGGATGAAGAAGCTGAGGGATGGAGCAGCTCTGGAACTTGTTGAGGTCAGATCGGGTGGCAAGTGCCAGAAAGAGACACGAATGCAAAAGTGTTTGATGTTGAAACATCAACATGCCCAAGTCCGAAGCGGGGTTGCGCTGTTTTAGCCCACAGGAGGGAAGAATGATAGAGGAGAGACAGAATGATATCCTGCCCAGCCAAGGGGCCATGAGTGCCCCAGCCACATCTAACAGAGGCACAAAGAGATCAAGTAGCAGAGGCAGGCATATAGGGAGGGTGGGTGGCCATGCTGTCCACGGCCTCTCTGTTCTGCAGTATTTCCATCTGCAGTTTCTAAGGCCTGGCCAACAGAATCCCCAGCTCTACGCATGCCTGAGTCAGCATTGCTCTGCAAAGTCAATCCCTCTATTGTAAGACACGCTGTTTCAGGGACGAGGCAAGTGATAGAAGTGTTCCTGGGACTCAGAAGAGCAATCCATCCCTTTTCCAGTCTGTATCTCAACTTCAAGGAGAAAACCTAGCAGCTGGCAGATTTCTGACCGCACCTACCTGGCTTTGGAAACCGATTCTTAACTGCAGCATTCAACAGGCGTTGGTGAGGGAAAGAGAAGACATTAGAGCATAGAGTTGAAAGCATGCTCTTTTAAATCGCATGCTTAATGGGAACCAATCAACTCTTAATAAGAAGGATACATTAGCAATCTGCTGGAGGTCAAAATCTCAATCCACCACTTTGAAGCCAAAAAACAAAGAACCCTGAGGTAGGTAAGCCATGTAACTGCATCTGTGGCTCTTTTGATGTCAGGCTTTTTCAAACCTCGTGAGTGATTAGCTGCTCATTCTGAATGTATCTTCTGTGATATCTCTTAATTGTTGGCTTATTTTGCAGCTGCGGTTGAGATGTAAAGACTATTGATGCCAATTGCCCCTCCATGGATGCCAATGGATCTATCCAGAGATACTCTCAGTCTTGGCACCAGCCCAGCTGAAGTTCTCACCACTCTCCCCAATGATTGTATATTGAGCACCAATGGGTCACCTTCCAACCTAGCATGGCAGCCTCACATGCATGGCAGGGTTCCCAATGTAGTTGCTGAGCACTTAGTCCTTCTGGCAAAGCTCCACTCCCAGCAAGGCTCCACTCAAACTACCCTGATGTAGTGTGAGATTCCTTATTTAACATTAAAGACACTCTACAATCAGTCCTGAGTTGATCATCCACCCTTGTGAGGGTGTGCATTTTATCTTTGCTCCAGTTGCATTTTCTGCCTGTCTTATGGTCTCCAAAATTTGCCAGAGAAAACAACAGGGAACTGTGAAAATGCACATTCCCTGCACTGCCATGCTCAATTGCAGTGGCACTAGGATGGGGCCAGGATCTCAGGGTATCCCGCAAACCCTGGTCAAGGACTTGGTCAGGGACTCCCTGTACATAAACTTGTGGCCACTTTTCCAAACCCAGTGTGGCTCAGACCTCCTCTGCAGCACCAGGGTGATCTGTTGCTGGCTTCTGTATGGCCTTACCAGGCAAGAGCTCCAGCTACTTCATTGGAGTTTGTCACATTGCTTCTCTGGACAGTAGACTGTACACAACCGGTGCACCGCTTGTGCCTTCTCTCTCTTGTGCCCGTGTGGTTCCAGACCGCAGCCTGGGGTAAGGGCTCTCGATATTTGCCCTCTGTGAGCATGTGAGCCCTTGTTGTTCCCCAACAAGTCTTTCATCCCTGCCTCCTCTCAGGGTTCTTTAAAACTGTTATTTCTAAACTTCATTTTCACAAAAATGATCACTGGCTAAATTGCCTCTTGATATGGTTATTATGCAACACATAGCAATATTGACCTCAAAACCAGAAGACTTTGTGATGTACATTCAAGACAGAAGCAGAAAGTCTAACGTGAGCCTTGGAAAAGGTCAGTACTTTGGAGGATGTGGTGTAGCTACACCTCACTTGTACTTCACGTAGGCTTTCTTATGAGCAGACAAGAGCCCATAAAAACCTTGGATACGTATCTAAGAATTTGGAGGTCTATTCTGAAAACCACAGGAGCAATGAAGTACTTGTTCTATTTCAGCAAGACATCATGAACCATGGCCTCTAAAGGAAGGATGCTGGCAGCAGCAAGGCCAGGTAGGACTTGTCACACATGTCCAGGTAAGAGTTCATTTCGGCAGAGCTAATATAGTATCTTGTGATGGAGTGAAGGAAATGGATTCTCAGAGAGCAATTGATTTGGGTATTGGGACTGAGAAGCAGTAGAACTCTTAGGTGGACTTCAATTTTCAGCATTGGTCAGTGGTCTAGATAATGATACCATTCCTAGTGATAGAATTACTGGAGAAGACGCAGACTTGACAGCCAGGGGCATTCCATGCAGGTGGGTGATAATGCCTGAGGGAGCTGATGTACAGTAGATGCCCGAGTCGATAGCTAAGGACTAAATTTAGGGCTGGGGTTTAGATTTGGGAACCAGCCTCCCTTAGAAAGGAATGGCATCACCCAAGTGAAAGACAGGAATTAGAAAGAAGGAAGTCAAGGATAGACCCCAAAGGATGCCAGGTTTGGGAGGACAGCAGAGGGAGGAGATTAGAAGGAACACAAATAAAGACCAAACCGTCTTCAAGGTGATGGGACTAGGAAGACAGGGTCCAGTGCTGTGAGGCCTTCAGTGGGATTACGGTGAGAGGCTTCTGGGCTGAGTGTGAAGCCAGGCCGCAGAGGCTGAGGAGCCAATGGAAAGAGACAACATCTGATAGAAAGTCTCCTGCAGCCAGTCTGATCTTGAGATTTTAGCACCGATCGTTGAAGAATTGGGTGGGGGCGGGGGGGGGGTGAATAGTGAGAAGGCTGCAAAAGAATATGCTGTGAAATACAGACACTATCAAGTGAAGACTTCACGAGGGTCTTCCCCTTAATTAGGTGGCAAATCTGGGAAGCAGGTCAATAAGCGATTTGGACAAAACAATTCAATCTTCACACTAGATTTGGGAGACCATAGAAATTCAAGTTTCCGCTTTCCCTAACTTCAACCTTCAGTCCTGGTTTCCTGTCCAGCCTTCCTTCAGCTCTCAGCCACACAGAACTCAGAGGGATGGGAAGGTGCAGCCCTCATTTCCACAGCAAGTTTATAGGAGATTCACCGTAGAGAATGGGTTTGTGTTTCTCCTGAGAGATAAATAATAGCATGTAGGAACCAGACCAAATATTGCTGACCTTCATTATTTAAGGAAGGGTGATTCTCCTTTATAGCATATTACAAAATTATCCATAGCAAATTTACATGAACCTGGGTGATATTTAGGCTCAAGTAAGCAAAACTGCCAGCAGCTCCATGGGAGAAATATAAGGCTGTCTTCTCCCCAAAGATTTCTAGCCTTGGAAAGCCTACACAGGGCCGCTATGTTGGAATGGACTTGATGACAGTGGGCTCAGTTTGGGTTGAAGTGCCATTTGGTTGTCTTGAGAATTGAATGTAAAATATATACATATATTTACTAACTTTTATTAGGAAATAAATAAATTCCAGGCTCTGTGATAAGATCTGCACCTTTATTGGGTCCTTTAATCCCATAACAACCCTATGAGGTAGATGCATTTTGCTCATGGATCTTTATCACTAGTTGGTTTAAGATGCAAACCCAGGCATTCCTGAATTCCACATCCAAATGCTCAGCAACTGCGTCTCTCCAGTTGAAACGATGGTGTTAAAGAGCAAAGCGGGATTGCAGAGGATTGGAGAGGCTTAATTCATGTGTGAATGCTGCTGCAAATGGATTTCAGGCTTCCACTGTCATCCACAGCCTTCTGCAAACCAGGTATTCACAATTTACCTCTGATAGCATTCTATCCTTTAGATCTGGATTATTTCTTAACAATCCTTGGGTCACACAGGCTGGTGTGCTTCTTCCACGTGCACTTAGTTGATGCCTGACTGCTTATTTGAAAACAGACCGCAAAGGCTCCAGACACTATTCTTTCTATTAGCCAGACATCATGCTGTTTCTTCACCCCACTTTGCTATAAGACCCATATCTTCAGTGATCTCTTCATGAGGTCGATCATCGAGCAGGGCTATGTCCTAACAACTAGATTGTTCTTAGATTGGGGCTACAATTAAGTGTAAGCCCCAAACCCCCTCTGATTATAGTTGAAGGATCTGAATAGGCCCTGCAATCAGACAGAGAGCCTTGTAAAGTCAATTATGGAAGACGTGGTTTGGTCAGAATGCAATGTCTTATCATTTGATCTCCTTTCAGGCCCATTTTAAAGCTGTTTCTGTCATGGATGCTATGGATGACAGTGGTTGCTATGGTTTTTAAGTGACGGGGAAATACACTTGGATGAAGCAGCTGGGGCGTCCCCTCTGACCATGGACCAGGGATGTGAATAGTCTCACTATCATGCAGAGTGCATTGGAAAGTGGAGTATGTTGCAGGTGCACCTAGATTAAAACTTAGCACCCAATCATTTGATCTCCCTTATGATCCATTTAAATTTGTTCTAGTTTTTTTATTAGTTGGGATTTAATCTATATATCATATCATTCCATATTTCAATGAGGTCGAGTAGAATGTACAATTGCTACCACAATCAGTTTCCAAACATTTTGTTTCCTACATTTTCTTCTTTCTTTTCAATAGAGGTTTTTATCTGCTTTACTTTGTTAATCGTGTTAGTTTTTGTTTTATGTTTCTCTGTATCTGAAGTCCAGGATAGGTTAATCTATAAAGTCACTATAGATTAATTGTTCTTGGAGTATGGGAAGGGAGATTGGGGGAAAGTGGGGCGTTAATAACGATGAGTACCAGAATGAAAAAAAATGTTCTAAAACAGATTGTGGTGATGATTGTACAACCCTTCTTCATGTGATTGAACTATTGAATTGTATGATATGTGAATGATATACCAATAAAACCATCTTTTAAAAAAGAGCAAAGGATGATGGGTATATGCTTTCTCAAGCACTGAGGTCAATTGTGACCAAGAGCAAGGTGAAGCCCAATACATCTTTTCTAAACTGACAAGTCAACTACTGCTTGCTTTTTTCATTATGAATTTATATCTCATCCTTCTCATATCATGAGGTAGTTAATTTATTGTGCCAACCTGGCCGATAAACACATGTGGGGTTAATTGAAGGCCAGAGGGATAAATGGTTCGGTGAGCCTCACCTTTCTAGTTCTTGGGTCTCTTGATTTGTGACGGTTGGACCTGGGTGCAGCTGCCTTGGCCAGTTCCCTGCTTTAACTTGCAAGGCTCACTACCTGCAAGACATCCCTGAGGACAAGTCACATGGACCTGCCCCAATGCAGCCCTGGGTGCAGTAGCAGCTGTGTGGAGACCCTGCCAGTACTGAGATGCTTGCACAGTCACTGACTCAGCTTTCCTCCTGCAGTTGGCATCGTTGTGTATGTTTTGTGAGATGGAGGATGATTTTGTGGATTGGTATTGGACATATGGGTTAATGGGTTAATGTTGGACTTGTGGGCTTGGGCAGCACTGAATTGGGATATTTTCTTGATGTGCACTTACCCTTTCTATAAAATACTCTCTTATCCATGAGTTTCTGTAGATTTGTTTCTCTAAAGTACCCAGACTAACACATATCACAAATCATTTAGTAAGCGAATTTGAATCAAAAACTGAGTTCAAGGTTTCCCCCATGCAATTGGCAAAGTGGAGACTCTCTAAAGAGTTTTGCTTATGGCACTGAGCGTGGTAATTGCCAAAGGATGAGGTCTCTGTTCACCCAGCAGTAAGTACTCAGGAATCTGAAATTCTAAACATATGTTAATGAAAGAAAATGAGAATGAGTGTAAAGTTCATTGCCATTGTGCCCATGACTTTTGGTGCCACTGAGGTATGTTTCTAATTCCTTAGCCAACTTAATGGGGCCTGTCTGCCTCAAGACCTAGCTCAGGATGCCAATTTCGGGGTATCTTTCCACCCCACTCTCTTGCACCAACTCCAGCCGCACAGGCTTTATATCTGTTCTGAAAGGACCCCCAACCTTCCTTGCATCAAGACTTCACACAGGCTGCTTCTTTTCTCTCTCCCCATGTCTGCATCACTTCATCTTTTCAACTGCCAAGTTCAGTTATACATTTTCACAGAACACGCTCCCTGCCATTTGATCAGGTTCCAGGTGATGACTGGCATGCTCCATTGTACTTTTTTTTATCCAAGGACCGTTATCAGTTGCATAACTAAATATGTACTTACTTCATCTCTGTCAGTGTGTCTTCATCCTTCATCCTCCTCCAGAGTGTGAAAGCAATAACCCTGTATATTGTTACCTGCTGTTCCGCAAGCCTCGGCATCATGCCCAGGGTTGGTGGATAATTTTATGTCAACCTGAAGATGTATGAATTTTTAAGGTAGAATCTAACCTGTAAATGAAGTCATATTCTAATGGTGCTTTTTTTGGTGAGGGGGAGGGCTTCTCATAAGGGGGTCCCTGGGAACCTTCTCCCTCTCTACAACTCCATCTTCCTGCTGGCTAGGGCTCTCTGCCCTGACCTGAGAGCTGCCTGAGCCCTGCCATGTTTCCACCGACCTGGGATCCACACGACTCTGCGCTCACCAGCCTGTGAGCTTCCTGCATTCTCCAGCATGACACATGGCTATGTGAGTCTGAAAAGGGACCCGTGCACTAGGACTAGACACATGGGCTTGAGTTGGACTGGGCTGAGATGCTTTCTTAATATATAACTACTTCTTGATATTAAGCTCTTTCGACATGGGTCATTGGATTTGTTTCTCTGGTCAGCCAAGACTAACGCAGTGCCTAACCCAGGAATATTGTTCATGGAAAGAAAGAGATCAGAGGAAGGAGGACGGAAGAAAGGGAAGATGGAAATGTGAAAGAAGACTGGTTTATGTTCCTTCATTTCAAAAGCAAGCACGGGGTGTAGGGTTCCCCTCTGGCATCATGGGTGCTGTGCACACATGAAGGGTTCTGCTGAGGGACTGAATGGGAGAGTTGAAATCCAGGACCTTTATCTCATTTGCTCACAAGCCATGGTCCTGGTATAAAAAAAAAAAAATTGCTGCCATCAATTTGATGCCAACTCATAGTGACCTGAGAGGACAGGGTAAATCTGGCCCGGTGAGTTTCTGAGAGTAAAAAGCCCAGCCTTTCTCCCTCAGCACAGCTTCCCTTGAAGATCACAACCCAGTGTGTGCCCGTTACACCACCAGGCCTTCTCGGGTTCTTGTTAACATCGGGCATGTATTAGACACCACACGAGTGGTCCAGCTTATGTGAATTACATTTTTTAAAGGTCATTTTAAAGGAAATTGAAACTTAAGTAGATTCACTAGCTGGTCCAAAGTGTTCTTAGCCTAGTTCAAATTTCAGTGTTTTCTCTAAGCACACTTAAAATCACCAAATAAAATATAGAACATGCTGTTAACTTTGAATTATGGATAAACTGATTTTTAACATAAGTATATCATAAATATTGTGTGTAACACAATAAAAACAATAACACCAAAAACTTATTTATCTGAGATTCAAATTTAACTGGAATCCTCTATTTTACTTGCTAAATCTTCTATTAGCTAAATCATCCTGCTTTATTAAAGGCTAATGGCCTGACTGACCTGACTATTTAGCTCATCACTCTGCTGCTAACAGCCAGATCTTCTGTTCTCCCTCACCCTCTTCCCCATCCAAGTTAACAAAGACAGTTAAGCCCACTTTGGGCCACATAGAGTGGCCAAATGAAATTAGGAGTGGTTTCATTTCTTCTTCCTCATTTGCAGGTGTGGTGCCTCCTGAGACTCTTCCTCTGGTTCCCTCACTGCCTCACAGTTCAGTTCACTGCTGCCACAGTCCTAGGACCCAGGGGTGTGCTTCCCTGTGTCTGAAAGGCTCTCTCTCTCGCTCTTTAGATAGCAGTGGTATTCCCATCATAGGAACCATTTGTTCATTGGTTTGCTTACTAGGCTGTTTATTTCTTCCAACTTGCCACATCAATCACCTTTTTACATCAGTTTCCAAGCTTCTGTTTGTCTTTCTTTTTAAAAAAAAAACTTTTTATTAGGGGCTCATACAACTCTTATCACAATCCATACAAATACATACATCAATTGTATAAAGCACATCTGTACATTCTTTGCCCTAATCATTTTCTTTTTTTTCCCTTTTCTTTTTTTACATGTTTGTCTTTCTTAATGTCATGACTTCTTCTGATACTTTCCATGCTAGAACTCCTGTAGGCATCTATGTTATACTCCTGCTTTATGTTGTACATATGTACTGTATATGTGTATGTATATATATGTGTGTGTCTATTACATTTTATTTTTATAATAAATATATCCTATTTATTATCATTTTAATTTAATTTCATAAGTCCTTATACCTTTTCCCTCAGCATAATCTCACTTAAATATTTTAATTATAAAGTTATCAGTATTATATAATTTTATATTATAATATAGCATTTAATGTGATGTTATAGATATATGCTAACAGATAATGTAAAGTTATATACATGTGTATCTATCTTTGCTTATAGCAATTAAAATTAAAACAAAGACACATCAAACCAAAACACTAGAATATTCTGATTCTGGAGCTCAGCAACTGAGGCCTGCATGAACAACCCTGCCAGATGGTCTTCAAATGCCTCTCTTCTGCCGACAGTGACGACCTCCTGAGAGAAAGAATGCAGAGAATTGGCCCTGCTCTCTGATACAGTGGGCACTTAATAAGTCCTTGTGCCCTTTTCCCAGCATAATCTCACTTAAATTCTGTACATTTTCCCATTTAGGTGATGGGAGATCTTCCCAGTAAATAATTGGCCCTCAACCATATAAAATAAAATCATTTTAAAATTTGGTAAATATAGAGAAAGAGAAGCAGATCAAAGTGCACACATTCCTGGTTCGAAAACAGATTATAACTAAGCTGAAGGTCCTGAAGCAACTGGATTCCTCTCTTCAGCATGCACCTTGACCAGGTGCGGTCAGAAAAGAAGTTTTCAAGCCCTACCATTGCTGTCAACATTACAATTAAGATGCCTTAAAGTGTCAGGATAAGCAGATGACATCTAAATTGGGTTTGTTAGAAATGGCATCAATAATCTAGAGAATTTACACTAAAGAGATCATCATGTTGATTTTAAAAATAAATAAATAAATAAAAATCAAACCCTGTATTTAGAAACTTAAAATTATAATTATATTGCTAAAACCAGTGAGCAAACCATACAGGAATGCCTCTGAGAAACTTGTCCATCAGGTAGTTTGTGTCATTGTCGTGCCCCGCATCCAGGAAGGACCATTCCTCCACCTTGTGAGTCTGGTTCCAGGAACCTGAGGTTCTTCCTGAAGCTTATCCCAGAGAATGAGAAGTTTGAGATGTCCATCAGATGCAGTGGGCTGCTGGAACAAACACCTTGCCCGGAATCTCTTCCCAGGTCCACAATCTGTGCAGCTCGCTAGTCACTAACTTCCACTCCAAAATCTGAAAAAATGCTGCAGGTCAGGGCTCTTCTCCCTCCACCCACTGAGCTTGTGCCACATTTGCCAGCACACCTTAGATGTTTGATTTGGTCCAACTAAAATGGGCAAACTCAAACCACAATCTGGAACCAGTCTTTAATGTATTTCCTTGTTTATGATATTCTTTAACGGGATTGAATCAAAATCAACTCTATTCTACTTTTCTTTTAAATGTATATGTATGTGTGTGTGCGCACACATGTTGAAATTAAGAAATATTTTGTGGGATAGCATAAGTTTAGTTCAAAGTGAATGCCAGAATAAATGAATGAAGCTTACGCAGAACACATTTAACTATATTCCATACTGTAAGTCTTGCCTGGTCATATGCTTGTTGTTGCTGCGGTTGCTAGATGCCACATTTTCCAAAACACTAGGACACCAGGTACCACGGAACAGAGCTCAACCCGGCCTACGTCATCCCTGCCATTGTTGTTGGGTTGGACGCCATTGCTGCAGCCCCCGAGCCATGCCATTTCACTGAGGGGCCTCCTCTCCTCACCAGCCTTTACTTCCCAACATGATGTCCTTCCCCGGGGACATCTACCTTGATGACACATCTAAAGTGCCTGAGACAAAGCCCCTCAAGCCTCACTTCTAAGAAGCATTCTTTCAAGATGTATTCATTCTTCTTGCATTTCATGGTATATTCAATATTCTTCCTCAACACTGTAATTCAGATGCATCTCAATCTTGGAACTATAACAAGAGTGGCTTAAGGAAGCAACTCAGCAAGAAATCAGAGTGGAAACAAGATAGGGGCCATGCTCACTGATGGCATTTCTATTATGGCAGCACCAGATAATGAATACAAACCCACTTAATAAAATTAAAAATCAAAATTAAAATTAGACCTACTTAGCAATCAGCTAATGCTCTGTACCTGGACAGAAATAGGCCTAGCGCAGCACTAACTGCTCATCTGAAAGCACTAGAAAAGGCCCGAGGAAGAAGCAGCTAGAGAAAGAGTAATAAGAGAAAATCAATAAAAATATGAGCGGAAATAAATAAAAATAAGAAACAAGAAAAAAATAGAAAAGATGATCTTAACACTGGTCACTCGAAAAGACCCTTATAATAATATGTCACCTTAGGCCTGAATTTTAAAATATTAGAGAACAAACTACAATATCAGAAAAGAACAAAATATAGACAGAAAAGGGATTATAAAAATAATAAATAAACTGATGAAATAAATAACAGATACATTTATATACCCGTGGAAGTGGAATGGAGACCTACAAAAATTAATAATTTTCTAACAAATGTAAATTTGTAAAAAGTTTCCACGAGGAAAGAAAATGTGAATGCACTGATATCATGAAAAAAGTTTCCAAAGACAGTTGGCTTCCCACCTGCATATTCTAAAGTTAATTTTAATGTTATTTACAGTTATTTTGACACATAAAAATATGGGAAGAAACCCAATTCATTCTGTAAAGTTAGGATATTCTCAATAACAAAACCTGATATAATTGGTGCCCCTAATTCCTATATGCAAATATAATGTATGACTGAGCCAGTTAAAATTCTAAATAAAAGTCTGACAAATATTACCTGTAGTGTCTCAAGAGAGGAGAATATGATTAAAATCAGATTTAGTTCAAGAATGAAAGAATATTTAATGCGAAGACACTTATCAATGTCATTGATTACATGTGCAAGAAGAAAGGCTAGACAAGCAAGATACCAAAAGAACCACTGTAAAAAATTCAACAATTAGAGCACCACCTGTTTTCCCACATCCCACAGAGTGTCTGTATTCTGCCCTTGGACACAGCAGGGCTAGAGGCCGGTAAGTGGGGCACAGTATGAAGGTGCCCTCACTTGCTCACATTCACAGGACTCTGAGAACGTGCATCTTCTTACTTCATCTACCCTAGAGACCAGCACCATTGTTGTCCTAGAGCAGTGCTTCTGTAAGTGGGTGCTACTGCCCAGTGGGGGTGCTGGAATGATCAAGGGGGCTGCCAAGGAAGATATCTACACTTTATCCCGAGTCAGGGTCTGTAGTGTAAAAAAATTTAATTGTCAGGGGAGTGCAGCTTTTTTTTTTCTTTCTGAAAAGGGGGCAGTAAGCCAAATACGTTTGAGTACCTATGGTCTAGTCAGGAAGCTGTTCCCTATGCTCGAACGGGCAGGAGGATTTGAAAGTGGGTGTTTGAGAGGCAGATTGCGAAATCTGTGGCTGGGTGGCCTTGGGCAAGTCATCATATGGAGGTGAGCCTAAACTCATTAATAAAATGGAGACAATAGGGTCTGACATAGATAGGAGTTTTAAAGTGGGGACTATTTATTATTATTTATATGAATACCTTTTAAAATGTGTATGTAAATTTTCTAAAATGTTAACTGAAATTTTCCATTCAAAATCATTGCTGCTCATTATGATAATGCTGATTTATAGTTACTCTGACTCGGTGGCAGTGAGCTTTTCTGGTCCATTGGACAGTGATTGGAGTGATTAATAGAAAATAAAAAGCATGAATGTAAAACACAACATTGTTTTTCTAGTCAACAAGCAAGAAAAGAATCAAACTCATGCCATCAGGTCAATGTCAACTTATAGAGGCCCTGTAGGGCAGGGGAGAACGACTCTTGTGTGCTTGTGAGCTTATAACTCTCCACAGGAGTAGCAAGCCACCTCTTTCTCCCTTTAGAGTGGCTATTAATTCCAAACTGCTGAGCTTAAGGGTAGTAACCCAATTCCTTAATCATCAAAAAGGCATTTAGGGCAACTCAATTTTTTTTCCAGCTTAAAAGAATTTTTAAAACTTTCTAAGCATGAGTCATATAATCTTGTCACTAACTCTTCAGCTTCTCTATAAACATTTACTTGTCATAGATGTCTGAAGGCCGGTCAGCCTGTCCCTTATTCAGTTTGAATTGGAGTTGAGGTAAGAGCTGTCCCAGCAGGAATCATGTCGCATTCCAAGCCGTACCTCCAAGGCCTGTGGACCTGGCACAGTGCAGGTGGGCACATTTGAAACAAAAACCTACTTGTTATTTAATGGGGTCACCATGAGTCAGAATTAACATCAGCTGGTATGGGATGTTATTTATCTCTTTCTTTATTTATTCATTCACTCATTCATTCATTTATTTGCTGTATAAGAAGGAAATTTATATCAAGAATGTGTCCCAGCCCAAGCCAACTTAAGGCCCTGCTCCAGTGCAAGCCAGAGTCGCCTTCAGACTCACATAGGTGCAGGTCACTAAAGTAGAAAGGTAAAACAAGGTGCAGGGAGACTGCAGCCAGTTGGTGCAGAGTCGTGTAGAGCCAAGGTCAATGGCAGGGCAGGGCAGGGCACCCACAGCTCCCAGGTTGGCTCTCACGATCAGTGTCCCCATGCTGGCCCCTCCCCTGGAGGCAAAAAGCCGAGTCCCAGCCAGGGGAAAGGAAACAGGGCAGACAGAGGAGAAGGAGAAGTTCCTTGTTGTCTGTTTTACAGGAAAGGCCACCCCCCAAGGAGGCATCATCAGGCTGTGACCTGATTGAGACGCTGGACTCCACCTTTATACTTCACACCTCAACAGTTGACGCACAATCTACCTGCCCCAATAGTCACATACGATAGTTTCCCTTTTAGGATAGACTTTCATGATGTTATTTTCAGTGCACCAACCACTCTTAGACACTTCCCTCCAGTCACGTGGGACTCTGAATCTCTGAAACCATACTCTCCTCATGCCAGTACCTCATCCCTAGCTGACTAACTACATCTCTTTCTTCAAAAGGAGCTTTATCAAGAGGCTGGCACTTTTTTCCTGCCTGGAAGTTATCAATTCTCCCACTGTGGAATATTTCCTGATAGAATGTTTCCACACCGGCTTTGTCCATCCGAGCTCAGCACTGACTGCTTAGCCAAGCAGGACAGGGTAAGCCGTGCCCTTTGCAGAGGTTGGGCTGGTGTGGGAGGGGGGAGGGGGGAGGGGGGAGGAGCACACCTGAGAGCAGACATACTGGCCCTGCCATCAGGTCATGGTGCTGGGCTCCTGGGCCAGGGCTCTAAAACCGACAAAGGGGACCCGTCTGAGGAAACATCAGGTCTGCAAAAGGCATGGGTTCCCAGAGAGTTTCAGACTCAGCACGGAGACCAAGACCTGAGCTTGGGATTAGGACGAGTGTACAATGGGGACGCAGAGCAAGTCTAATTAATGGTCAGGATCGGCCCCTATGGTCACTTCTTCCCAGTTGACGTATGCCTTGAATTCCCGTCCCAGACCTTGAGCTGCTTCTACTCCTCCTGCTGAGGTCAGACCTGTTCTGATCTCTAGAGCTCTGTGCTGAGCGAGAACACGGACGTGGGGAGACCTGAGTAATGACAGCTACATGGACATGCCACGCTTTGTTCTTACAGACACACTTAGGAGACCCGACAGCCACTGTGCTCGTGTTGTGAATCAATCCCACCTCGTAAGAGCTATTTGCAAGGAAAAGAAATGAGATGCTTCCAAAGTAACTAAGTTTCTACTTTTCATTGATGTCAAAATGCTGTTTAATTGTAGCTATTTGAAACAGACTGAAATGTGCTCACAGCACTGTGAGCAGCTGGTTTGTTTGTGTAGCGGTATCCAAATCTGTGTCACACGGCATTAAGACAGCAATCTCTTTGTTTCCACTGCTCTCCTTGTCGCCACTTAGTACTTCATTATGTGAAGTCTTCTAAACAGAATTGTGTGAACAATTTCTCCAAACTGGTCATTAAACAAACAAGCAAACAATAACAAGATAGGGGTAGCAATGCAGGCTGAATGGCATCCCATTACCTGCAGAACACACTTCCATTCGGAAGGACACTAAGAGCACTTCAGAACAGCGGTTTCTTTGTTTCTTTTTGGAAGTTATCTTGGAATTAGGAGCGAGCAGCAGCGGTGGTCCTCAGTGAGGAAAGGAAGGATGATTTTGCCCTCAGAGGGCATTTAACAATGGCTAGAGATGCTTTGTGTTGTCATAACTCGGGGGAGGTATGCTACTGGTATCCAGAGATGCTGTGAAGTAGCCTCCAGTGCGCAAGTCCGTGACCAACAACAAAGGATTGTCTGGTCTAAAGTGTCCATGGTACCAAGAGGGATCAAATATTTTGACTGATTTCCTAACCTACCTAAAACAATTTTAATCTTTTGGCTCTATTTCCCATTTTTAAGCTCTAAATATCATTGGACAGCACCAAAGAAGCTATGTCAGCATCCAGAGTCCTCACACTTGTAAGAGTTGCTCCTACTTTCTAATTCAGATTTGAATTCCAACCTTCCAGGAGAAATGTACACAAGATGTTTGGCATGGATTTGCCAATCCATGCTTTTATTTTAAAAGCAAGAATGCTGGATTAGTTTAGGGTTTTTTGCTTGTTTGTTTTGTTTTTTATTTTTTGTGCCAAGCAGGAAAATGGTTGTATTAGGCTGAACTGGTGCCAGGGATTGAGAATCTGGGTAATTGAAAAGTGATGCAATTCAGAATTATAATAACTATCACTGAAGAGAATAGAGGGATACTTTGTTTATTCCTTTGGCAAGCTTTGGTGGTGCGCTCAATCTGAAAGTCCTTTCTAAGTCCTGTTAGAGAAGTCAGGAACCCCCCAATTCACGGTCATTGTCAAAGGGAAACAGAGGAAGACGCTCCAAAAACTGGAAGGTCAGGGTGGCTGCAGCAACATGCTCACAGTTAGCAACAACTGTGGGCATGTGGAGGGCAGGACAGTCTTTCATTCTGTGGCACGCCAGGCCCTGCGCACTCCAACGGTGGCACCTGACAGCCAGAGTTGTGGAAGTCATTTCTACCTTCCTGGCCCGATCCAGAAATCTGGGTCAAGGACAATTGTCATCCAAATGCATTCTGCCTGATGGAGCTGAAACGTTGTATCTAAGCAGTTCTTTATAGCTACATCTTTCAAAAACACATTAATGCTAAATTCATTTTCTTAATATTATATATCCTGTCTTAAAGGCCTGGGTCAATATATAAATAAAGCATGAGTACACAAGGCTAACATTTCCTGAGATTCGGCCTCTTTGGGAAATAAACCGCTAGAGAACAAAGAATCCATGGTTAAAAGTTCGTGAGGCCTTAAAGATTAATTCACCTCTCCCACCCACATGCACAAGATCCGCACATTAAGGTCATGGTAAGTGACGTGGCCTTTCTAAAATATTCCATTATCTCAAGTTCTTAAAAGGACTAAGACCAGCACCAGTTATTTGACCTCCAGACCCCTCCACCCCCATTCCTGAGTTAGCTTTACAAGTTGCATAGATTTTTAAAAAATTATAATATACTTTTGTTTTGTTCCTCTAGTTTGTCTCAAAGCATTTTCACTGGGGAAAAGCAATTTGCAAAGCACTTAATTTCTCTCACTGATCACCAAAGTAGAGATAGCTCCTTCTCCCTCAGGCAACCTTGGGTAGAAAAGATCCAGAGAAACATGGCTCCGAGGGAGGGCATGGAGAGCAGGCTAAAGATGAGAGATGGGGCACACATCCAGAATTCCTTCCTGGCAAGCATAGAGTGCCCCTTTATGGGAACATAGGACAGTACTACTGGCTTTGGCGGGAATCCAAGCACATTGTTCATTATCCAGAACTCTAAGGAAGATTCAGTTCGTGGTGAACAGACAATGGGGATCAGCATAGGCTCATCCAGGAGTTTGCCCAAACACACCTGGTCTGTATACTGAGCCCAGGCATTAGGCAGCTTTGGGGAAGACACCCAGGGAAATATCCAGAGTGCAGCATTTTGCCCGACATTCCCTCTGAAGAGCCTGACAGTTTCCCATCTTTTGCACTGAGGCAAGGCAGTGAGCATCAGTTACACAACAAACCTGGACTGAGCACCAATGGAACACGGCGGCATTAGCTCCCTGGACTTCACTGAACCCAATGACATCACCACTGACTAAGACCTGAACCCACAAAGTACTTCCTTGCTGTTCACCCAAGTTTCTCTTTTTTCGTACTGTAAATATTAAATGACAGGGACTTCTGACATATAGAATAAACATATCTTTTCTTTTTAACCAAATAATGAAGAAATAAGTAATGGTCTCCCTTCCATTCAAATACTTGCATCTTTCTCCAATGATTATTCTAATGCTGGGTGTTTGGCAAGAATCAACTGTGAAGAAACAGCCCCCCACCCACGTTTTTTCTCAAAGAAAGGGAAACTACAAAATATATAAAACACTCTAGATATAAGTTGTTAGCCTCCTGATATTTATTAAAGCAGAAATAAGTTGTGTTTTTACCATGTGACTGTGCTCATTAACTGCCTTGTGGTCATTAGAACAGATCAATAAAAGGTAAAACCAGAAAAAGGAACTGACATGCAGAATCATCAGCTGCAGTTAATGATAAAATTATTTCCTGTTTGAGAAAACACATTCAATCAAACCAGGCCCATTAGAACCGTGTTTTATTGGTAGACTGCTAAAGAAAAAGAGGTTTTAATGAACAGTTATGAATTATAATCATCTTATAAATTATTGTGAAGCAAGTGGCTACTTCCAAACAAGTATTTCCCAAACTGTGTCCCAAAGGAAGCTAGACCTGTTTACGGAGGTCCAGAGGGAGCTGGTGGACGCTTCCATTGTCAGATAACAATGATCCGCTCCATCCGCTCCTAGCCGGGATTTATGAGACGGTAGCACAGCAAGAGCCTGACTCACCGCAGAACACATTCCTCTCAAATTTCTCTCAAGATGCCAGTGGACTGTTGTTTCTTGGAATGCCAGTTATGAAACATTATCCCAGAATTGCTAAGCCCATTCTATTAAGTAATTTAAAGAGTCCACTTGTGATTTGTTTTCACTAAGAGCTTGCTTGATAAACTCTTCCCTCATACATAATCCAAAAGCAAACATTAGCCCAGGTCTTGTGTTAGCCACTAAAAGGTCAGTTATTAAGGTCTGAGCCAATGAGGGCTCCGTGGAATAAATATGGCCGCCCCAACAGAATGTCAAAGAAATCCCTTACGCCCCTGTCACTGTATATCTGTCCAAATTTACCCAATAGCCACTCTGACAACTACTCCTTGCCCCTCAAGACATAGCAGATCCTCCCCACCTGGTTATTGGCAACCCTGTGAAGATGCTGATGCTCACCCCTGGTGGGCCTACAGGGCTTGTGTCCCCTCATTTACCTGATTCCAGTTCCTTCTCCTGCTCCAAAGTTCTCTCTCATCATCAAGTGATCACCTCATCCGTTGATCTATCCTGCTGGTTGATGCTCACTCTCCCTTTTCAAATTTCCTCTGAGCAGAGTCTAACAAAGAAATTTCTCCAACCCTACCTGTCCAATAGAATTGCTCCTTGTTACCGCTCTCAAGGTTATTTGCATTTTCGTAGGAGAAACTCGAGGAATCTGTTGGTAGGTGCCACCTACTTGGTTCTATGCAACAATAAACGTATAATGAAACACTGCATGGCCCGCCCCATCCTTGCAACTGCATTTGAGCCCATAGTCGCACTGCGTCTCCTTGGGGGTCTTCGTCTTTCATGCTGATCCTGTGCTTGACCAACCGTGATGCCCTTTTCCTGGATGGGTTTCCCCTGATTTTACATCCAAAGTACATGAGACAAGGTCTCATCATTTTCAATTTTAAGAAACGTTCTAACTGCCCTTCCTCCAAGATAGATCTGTTGCTCTTGTGGAAGTCCGTGATCTTTTCGATATCCTTTGCCTACACCGTCGTTCAAATGTACCAGTTCTTCTCATTTTCCTTATTCATTGTCCAACTTTCACGTGCACATGAGGTGATTGAAAATACCACATCTTGAGTGAGGCATACTTTATTCCTCACGGTGGTGCCTTTGTCCTTCAACACTTTAAAGAGGTCGTGTATCGCAGATTTGCCCAATGCAATATGTTATTTGACTTTTTGAGTGCTGCTTCTATGAGCATTGAATGTAGATCCAAGTAAGACAAAATGCTTGACAACGTTGTCCTTTTGTCCATTTACCAGGATGAGTTGTATGAGTCCAGTTGTGAAGTTCTTGGTTGTCTTTACATGGAGTTACATTACTGACTAGAGATCATAGCACTTCATTTTCATCAGCAAGTACTTCAAGTCCCCACCGTTGTCATGGCTCACCTTCCTCCAACCCTGATGGCGTGTTCTTTATTCTTCTCATATAATCCAGCTTTTTGGATTATGTGCTCAGCATATAGATTAAATCAATACAGTCATGGATATAACCCTGATGCACATCTTTCCTGAAGTTAAGCCATGCATTATCCCCTTGTTCCATTCAAATGACTACTTCTTAGTCTATGGACAGTTAAATGTTTTGGAATTCCTAATATTATGGAATAACAATGAGCAAAAAAAAGAATAATGATGAATCCACAAACATTTCAATATGTGTGAATTTGAAGGACATTATGTTGAGTGGAATAAGTCAATAACACTGGACAAATATTATAGGCAACCACCATTTTTAAAAAGTAAACTGTATACAGAAAATTAAAACAAAAATGTGATGGTTACTAGGGATAAGAGGGAGGGAAATTATCAACTAGATAAAATAAATAATATCAAATCAAGACAAAAATTTAAAAACCTAAAAAGTCTGATAGGACATAACTGCTCATAGGATCTTCCAAGGCTGCATATATTTGTGGAAGAAGTCTACCAAATTTCCCGTAGATCGATTTGCAGGTTTGAACCACTGACTTTTAGTTAGATGCGTGTTAGCCACTGTTACCACATCTAACTAGATGTAAGATACGTGTTAACGATGGCGACAGGAAAGTGATCTACATGCTGAGGAAAGTCAGAGCTCCATCATGGAGGCAAAGGAAGACCCTGAGGGGACTGAAAGAATAAAGGACAACTATCTATGGTGGTGCTGTCATGAAAGTGTTGCACTGCTAACCTCAAGTTTGGAAGTTCAAGCCCACTAACTTCTCTGTAGATAAGAGACGAGGCTCTTTGATTTACTAAATATTTAAAACCTCAGAAATGCTATACAGGGTTAATATAAGTCAGAATCAACTCATGACAGTGGTATAATTTTTTCCCTAATGACTAAAAAATAAAGAAATCAAGGTAATTGTTACTAATTACGGAGATAGAGAGTAGCAGAGTGGAAAGTCTGGGTGTAGGGGGCAAGAATTGATCCTTTCCTTTTGGGCACTTTTATGTTTGAGATGCTTCATACAGCGTAAGGAGCGATGTCCAGTTGACCGTTTGGAGGAGGACAAAGACTTAGGAGAGGAATACCAATTGGGAATTGGCAGAGGGCATGTAATTTAATAGGCAATATTTAAAGCTCCAATTCAGGGAAGAGACCAAGGTCTGGGTCCTGGAACATTCTGACAACTGACAATTGAAAGGACAGGGTGCCAACAAAGAAGACTGACCCGTGGCCTGTGAACAAAACAAAACAAAGTAAAAATAGGGTTTTCTTTTTCCAGAACCCAAGGAAGAAAGGAATGATTGCTTGCATCAACTGCTATTGAGAGACAGGATAGATTAGGGCTTGGACCAACCATTTGATATGGCAAAATGGAATTCACTGGTGAATGCAGGATCAAAACCAGAATCATCTTGACAACATTTTTTAAAGACTTTTGTTGCAAAGGGGGAGGGGGAAAAGGCAATCACTAGAGTTGTGGGGTCAAGAAATTCTAGAATGCATGGGTACTATGTGGGATGGTTCATTAAAGCTGCGGGAGAGAGGGTATAGGTGGGGTGTGCACTCCCTGAGTCAAGCACAGTGAAGGTGGGAGAAGTTGCTTGCTGCAAAGCAGAAAAGCCATCACAGTCATGAAGAAAGACCCGTACAGTGATACAGAGGAGGAGGAGGTCCTGCGTTGGTTGTTTCTGTTTTCCCAGTGAAACAAAAATTCACACCACCAGTTGAGAGAAGGTAAGGAGGATATTGTAGTTTAGAAGAGAAGAAAGGTGTGCAATTAATATCCCTAAACAAGAAGTCCAGAGCCCCCTGAAAGCTTTTGGACATAAATGGAAGCAGAGGTATTTTACGACTTGGATGCAGGGGGAGATTGGGGTAAGCTTGGCCTTCAGAAGACTTGGAGGTGTTGCCAGGGTATCAGAGGGACCATACAAGACCATTCCCGAAGATCCATACAGCGCAGTGAATGCTAAGCAGATGGAAGAATCAGTAGGTGAGTGTCATGGGGGGTAGGGGGTTGGAGTCACAATAGCAAAGGATTCTTAGATCAGGACTTGACAGAGGAAACAAGCTACAGAGGTAGGGAGATATGGCTGGAGAGTGAAGTGAAGTTACTATTCTAAAAAAAAAAATGACCACACAAAGAGATTATTGAAATTAGGTGGAGAAAAAAAATCTGTAAAAGTAAATTCGACTGGAAAGGTCAGAGTATTAAGTAATCATCCGCATGAATTTTAAGTTCCAAGAATGAAGACAGGCGTGAGAACAGAGCCAGCAAAGCCTTCGGTGTACAATGGGAGGAAGCAGGAGTCCCATAGAACGTGTCCGAAACTATGTGGGGAATGGCCTCATCTGAGGTGACGGAATGTTTCAGGGTCAGGAGAGAATGGTGGGGAAGTGCCAAAGAGGGACAAAGAGACTACTAACTTCAGTTCCAGGTCAGAGAGAAACCAGAGGAATTCCGTGAGTCTTGCGGGATAAACAATGGCCTTGCAGCCCAGTAGGTTTCCACAGGTTTAGAAACGAGTACATGATGGTGTCAGTGATCTTAGAGTGGAACAGGAAAACTGTTTCACAGTCATATAGTCTACAGTTTCTCAGTTGGGCACTAATGCTACTTGGGGCTAGACTGCTCGGTCTTGGTGAATTGTCTTGTATATTGTAGGATGATGAGCAGAATCCTTGATATCTATTTGCTAGTGTTCTGTCCCCCTCATTCTGAGCAATTGTCTACAGACATTGTATAACGCCCCCTGGCAGGCAAAAAATAAAGCACCTCCCATTAAGAACCCATGACATATCCCTGATAAGCTTGGAACAGCCTCTCTTTGGTTTATATACATTGACTCTTCTGAACCGCAGAAGAGATGATGCCACATCCCAGGAAGGCCCAATCCTTCTCTGGAACACAGGACAAGTGGCTGGCACTGCCAGTGCGATCCCTGTCCCAGCAAGTCTTTAAAAAGCTAACTAAAGAAACTACGCTTTAGACTACATTTTCTACTAGCCTTCCATGTTTTAGAGTTGATTTACTATAACTAGTGAAGTCAATACTTGCAAGTACAACGTCAAGGTTACAGAATCTAAGCCCCGGAAATAAATAGACAGGTTTCTACCAGTCTGACTTTTCTAGAAAGGACCGGGTTCACCACAAAGATTTCATCTTAGATTCTACATAGTGCTGGTGCCTCATTACCTGGCTCAGTCGGCATGTGTGAGTCAGTGACAAGAGGACATGCAAAGAGATGCCAGAGAGTTACAGCACCTATAATGTCATCATTGTGTAACCTTCCCCTCCCTCCTTCAGCACATTCAAGTCCAAGACAGAATCACTGATTTCCAAGGAACAAAATAATTCCCCTTTAATCTCTATGTTTAAATAAGGAGAAGCCGCACATGTACAAATACAATCACACTCCATTTCCTTGAAGTAACCAGAATGGCAACATCTAAAACAAATAGCCTCCTTTGGGAAACGCAGTTTATTACAGTTAACCATTGATGGGCTGAACTGTCACTTCATGCATTGCACATCCCACACGCAATGTTAGGGATTGAAACACATCAAGAAATTGTCTAAGAAACTCCTGGACATGTGCTGGCAAAGAACAGATCCTTTGGAAAGCTAGATAGAGTGTAGAACTGGGAATGTGCGATCTCCATTTCTGGAAAAATTATACCTTCGCCCTTGTTGGGATGTAAGGTTAATTCTTTCCTAGGGATTCTGTGAACTCACACATCTCACATGGTGGATCAAAACCCACAGAGACCACGGTGAGGTGATTCAAGTTAAGCAAACATGTATTTCTCTGCCTTTCACCTTTATCTGTTGGGTAGTTTGATGGTCATCAACACTCAACTCTTTCCCAAGTTAGCCACTCTGGTGTCTCTAGACACCAGAGAGGGCCATTTCCCCATTAATGAGCCACTCTTCAAAGAGCTTTCTGGCAGGTGCATTCGTAAGCCCAGGCAATGACTGAGGTTTATCTGTGTCCTTGCTATAGCTGAGCTCTCCGGCCTACCGCTTCTAGAGCTGGCTGGCGAGATTCTGGATATGTCCGGCTTGGAATTCCTCAGCTTTCTCAAGGAAGAGAAAGCCCTTCCTCTATCCAACCACGACAAGCCACTGAGAAGGATTTTGGCAGCATCATCACTGGAACTTCAAGAGGGATCATTTCTAGGTGCGGCCATGACCGTTCTTGTCCACACTGCCTGCACACAGGCAAGGGGAGGGGTGCTTCCGTGTGCCTTCTCCTTGGCTTCAGTCAGGGTCGCTCTTGCTTCTTTTTCCTTTGTGGGACCTGGGAGGGGGAAACAGAAAATGTTTTATTTACAAAACCATTCCAAACAGAAGGAGGAACTTTTTCATATGAAGTAAATTGACAAAATAAATTTGATCAGAGAGCAGTTTATTTAGGCAGAATTCAGTGTAGAAGAGTTGAAAAGTGAGTTGAGGGTTGGCAGTTACCATCTTAACAGCAAGGACATGTCTTCTTCCGTTCATTTATCCAGTTAAGTGACTTACCAACACTCGGTTGTTGAGGACCTGCTGTAAATCTCGTCCTGTGCTATGGGTTCCAGATACAATATGAGATAAATGTAGGACAATGACCCTTTCAACAAGATTAGTAAAGTGCCTACTATGTGGCAAGCTTTACACATCCAGATAAAATAACAAGTAGGACTTGATTCTGAGGATAAGAATTTATCCTCAAGTCTCCCAGAAAAGACATCTATGGAGACCAGAACTTCTAAATCACAGCATTATTGGCAAATTGGATGATATCATTCTTTACCATAGAACTCTAGTAGATTCCATGAGCATCTGCCCTCCTCCTCCACCCAGGTTTTGACAACGGCAAGTGCCTTGGACATTTCCAAATGTAAATGTTTTCTCTAAGAAAAAGTGGGTATGGCCCCCATCTTGTTGAGAATCACTGACATAGATAAATAGTTAAGATACTAAGTTTTGCTCGCATTTCTTAAAACAAAGGAGTTTCTGATTGTTTCATTTGCAATCCCTCAGGCTGGGAGGTTTCCAACATTCATGGGTCCGTATCTGGTTCTCTCGGCTCTGGCATCTAGCAGGAAGTCCAGGGCATCTGACTTCCTCAATGCGTGCTATTGAATGAATGCCGTTCTACATTAGAGCTGGAAAATATTTCTTGCAAAAGGGTAGATAGTAAATGTTTCTTTGGCTTTGTGAGCCAGGTGTTTTCTGTAGCAACCACTCAACTCTGTTGTAGCACAAATGTCACCATAGATTATCTGTAAATGATAAGTATGACTGCTTGTGTTTCAATAAAACTTTATTTATAAAATTGGACTTAGGACTGGATGGGGTCTCAGGGTCATAGCTAGCTGACCTCTATTGTAAACAAAGGTCTGATATATTCTTTTAAAGAGGAGTAGTTACTTAAGAATATTTTTCCTAAGTAAAATATCTCCACAACTGAGTTGCAGCAATTTATATGCTCTTATCAGCATACACACCCCACTTGCTCTTAAAACAAACAAACAAGTGCTGGAAGCAGAGATTTAAATTGGTCACTCCCATCTACAGCTAAGGAAACTAAGTCTACAGCATCTTGCCACTAGTCATGTGGTGATTTGCTATGATATCATTTACCTAGTAAAGAAAGTTAAACCCAGTGACTTCTATGTGTAGAATTCCCTAAGCATACATTGCCTCACTCCTATGGAAAGTGAGCCAGCTCCTTGTCACAGGAGCTGATTAGACTCGAGGATTAGCAAGGGCATGCTCATTGAGTGGAGTGAAGGTGAGAGATTTGGCAATTCCATTTCATTCTTGCATCACCCAAGGCCAGTCTGGCTGCAAAGACAGCAGTGTGCTAAAAGTGGCCAAGTGAGAGGAAGTACTTGACCCCAAAGTCAGAGATACTTCATGTTCTGAAAAGATACCAAGGTGAGAGGAGCATCTTGCACCTGACCTAGCTGTGAAAACAAAGCAGCAATGGGCATTTGGACTTTCATTCACTGATCAGGAAAGTCTGAATAGAGAATGGAATTTCTCCCAATAAACTTTGCATTTCCAGACTCATTTGATGATCGTTAAGCATCTATTTTCTATCTTTGGGGAGGGAAGTTTCCCCAGGGCAGGTCATGTGGGGCTCAGCACATGGAGGAAGTTGTAATTCAACACTCCTAAAATGTTTCACTCTCTGAGGGCTTAAAACCCTGCCCAGGCCTGCTTCCAGAGTCCAAAGTACCCACAATAAGGCACAGTCCTTCTATTTTACCAAGGGAGAAGGCAGGGCAGGCTGGCATTCATCTACTCCATGGTTCCACGCAGGTCTAAATGTACAAACTAGGGACAACTTGTGATTGGCCACATGCACGATCTTCTTTATTTATTTAATTTTGCTGTAGTATTTTGCATGATTCCCATTAAAAGGTTTCAAAGTTCTTACTTGAGAAAGCATGTGGAAGAAATACTTCAAGTCAAAAACAGTAGGAACACCGGAAGCTGATATCAACCTTAACCTTGACACAGTTCTGCAGTCAGAAACCCCGAGCGGTAGAAAATGTTCTCAGGTATAATCCCAGAGCATTGCACAACAGAACTACAATGTCAGATGACATCTCTCTGCCTCCTACCAGCCTGTTGCTCTTGGTCCGCTGATGCCAACCACCCTTTTCCTTAATGCTGTGTAAATCTGGGCTGGCCAACCTACACACCCATCTTACATAAACTCCTTTACTTAAACGGACACACCTGGATTTACACTTCACAGGGAGCTCCACCTCTGAAGTTTAATAAAATCCAATAGAATGATCTGTTTGAGCTTGAATGAGTTTCCACGGTCATATCACAATCTCAAAATGGAAGGAACGCCACAAAATGCCCTAAAATCTAGCGGTTTGTGGCATTAGAATTTGGGAGGCTTCTTGGGGACGTTAAGACAGATATAGCTATGATTTTGAAGGTGCTGGGCTCTTCATTGAGGAGCCTTCGTGGTGTGTTTGGCTGATTACAGAAGAGCCAATGGCTGGAACCCATCACTCTCTCTGCAGGAGGGAAAATAAGAAACCTCTGCCGATCTCCTTCTGTAACGATTACGGGATGTGAATATCCATTAGGTTGTTCTCCTCTGTCCGGTAGCGTCACTGGGAGAATTGCCTAGATAGCATACACCAAAAAATTATTCATGGGAGATCCAAAACCATACACTCGTTTGGGTTCTACTTCTAAGCATGAACATGGGGGTGAGTTTTCTCTTCTGCAATTTTGGGGATAATGTAAAATGGACAGTGTCTGTGCTGACACAGAATATTCAATGAGAATCACAACCGAGCCAAGCTGACACATAACCTTAACCGTCACCGTCACCGCCACCAACACTCTTACTTCATACTTGGGAAGTCATGACTGTCAGAAATATGTCAGTAATGTGAAAAATAGTGAGTTTTATTGTGTTGTTGTTGTTGTTTTTTACTATTGTAATGAGATAGTCTATGAGAAGAAGATGGATTGAGAGTATATCTACTAAGAGAGTTCATACGTTTCATTGATAAAGCATCATTCTGGCCTCTTTGTGGAAGTGAGATCTGATCTTGCTCAGGTTTTGTGTGGTAGAGGCTGGAGAAGGCTGCTCTTAGTGTCTCCCAAGGTCACTGATGGTGGTTCTGTGAGCTTGCTGGCTCTCTTCAGCACCTGAAATGCAGTTAACTCATCAAGATTCACATTGCAAAGGCATGTAAAGCAATGTGGGGGTTGCTTATTCTCCTTTCCCGAGCCTGGGCTAGAGCAGCCTCTAAATCATGCTGACTCTCCCTTGATAAGAGCACCGAAGGGGAAAACCAGAGATGGGTAGCTGACTTTCTACCTGTCATCTGTTAACATTGCATCATCTGCCCTGAGCTGGACCTGGCCCTTCCTCACGTCTGTCTTCCTCATTCTTCCTCCAAGCCAATCCCTTACTGGAAGTGGCTTACATTCTGCTCTATCTTTTGCATAAACTCCAATCCCTTAGGGACTTACCTTCGGGACACTCCTCTGGAGGGTTGGCGCCTCACTTCTGCTTCGTAGCTTGGGTGCAGGGCCTCTCTTCCACATTCACACGTGCTTTGTACACTGAAGCCCACTGAACAAGAAGTTCTCAATATGGCTGCAAACCAAAGCTGGCAAACAAAACGACAACACAGAATCAAACCCACTGTCAAGTTGTAGATTCCAACTCGTAGTGACCCTATGAAGCAGAACAGAAGTGCTCTCCAGAAACAGGGTTTCTGTCATCTTTCCTGGAGCATATAGCCAGGTCTTTGCTCCTGGGGAGCTGCTGGCAGGCTTGAACCACTGGCTTTTCAGTTACCAGTAGAGCATTTCATCAGTGCACCACCAGGTTTTCTTCGTGCTAGCCCCAAGACTCCTCAGTATCGCTGAGAAGAGAGCATAGCTCTTCGTCTTCCTGTGAAGCCCCCTCCTGCTTGTTCATTTACCACCAGGAAGTCCTGGCTGTCAAAATCTGTACTTGGCAAGACCACACCCACCCTGCTAAAGCCATTTCAAAACGCATCTCAATGGCCATCTCACTCAAAGCATTGGCAGTCTACATTTTATAGTACCCTGGGACCATAGCTGCCAGAATACAGAAGAGAGATACAGAATCAGCTTAGGAACTAGGGAGGCAATCAGCACCCAAATGGCATCCCAACGTGCTTAAGATCATGATCAATGATACTGATCATTGAATAACAGCAATGATGTCTGGATGAGTGGGAGGCAGTCATATCATTTCTAGAACGCGACCAAGTTGCAACAAAGCATTTCCTGATCCCAGTTCCACTCAGTGTAGGGCGGAGCCTCGGGGGAATTACAATCAATGACATAAAACAAAATGTGCATGGATTATTGAATGGAAATTGTATTGGTCTTTAAATTTCCCCCTGGACCAAGAAAAGAGGCTACCCAGACCCTCTACGACAGCAGTTCTCAACCTGTGGGTCGCAACCCTTTTGGGGGTCAAATGACCCTATCACACGGGTCACCTAAAACCATCGGAAAACACATATTTCTGATGGTCTTAGGAACCGAGACATTGCTCTTCTATCTGTCTCCAGGCGGGTCCACCCACATGCAGATACGCCCACATACAAGTGCCCGGAGTGATGACATCATTACGCCAACCCCATCACCTACACCACGTACAAATACAGGTGTATGTGATAGGGTTGGTGTCATAATGTACTTTTTCAGACCAGTCACACATGTGTACAGAGCAGCTACTGTGTAGAGAGCAGCTACTGTGTATAAAGCAGCTTCTGTGTTGAAAGCAGCAGTATTGGGGGTAAAACGACACTTCATGAATTATAATTACTGGGTAAATATTGTGGAAGTTGATCTTTGTTATGCTTTTGCAAAGACTGCTCTGAGAATTTCTGATCTAGTGAGAAAGAAGCTATCTCAACCTTCACACTGACATTGCTCTTTACCCATACTGTCGCAAAATGTAGCAACGTAGCTCGCTGTTGTTTTTTTTTTTTTTAATTTAATAAATCTTTTTATTGGGGCTCATACAACTCTTATCACAATCCATACATACATCAATTGAGTAAAGCACCCTTATACATTCGTTTCCCTCGTCATTCTCAAAGTTCACCTTCCACTTGGGTTCCTGGAATCAGCTCAGTTTCCTTTTTTCCCTCCCCCTCACTCCCCCCTTCCCCCTTCCCCCTTAATAGTTTATAAATAATTATTTTATCTTGTATTACACTGCCCGGAGGCTCCCCTCACCCACCTCCCCATTGCCCATCTCCCAGCGAGGAGGTAACACATAGATCCCCGAGATCGGTTCTCCCTTTCTACACCCCCTTCCCTCCCTGTGTCGCCACGCCCACCGCTGGTGTTCAGGGGTTTGTCCATCCTAGATTCCCTGTGTTTCCAGATCCCTACTGCACCACAATGCATCCTCTGGTCTAACTAGGTCCGCAAGATAGAATTGGGATCATGATAATTGGGAGGGGAGGAAGCGTTCAGGAACTAGAGGAAGGTTTTGAGTTTCATTGTTGCTACACTGAACCCTGAGTGACTCATCTCCTCCCCACTACCCCTCTGCAAGGGATGTCCAGCTGTCTACAGATGGGCATTGGGTCCCCATCATGCACTCCCCCTCATTCACAGTGCTATAATAAGACTTACCCATGCTACACCATGCTTCAAGACAAAATTTCATTTGTTTACAATTAGAAATAAATATTTCACAATATATAATTACATGTTGTTTTGTGATTAATCACTATCCTTTAATTATGTTCAATTTGTAACAATGAAAATATATCCTGCATATCAGATATTTATATTACAATTCATAACAGTAGAAAAATTACAGTTATGAAGTAACAATGAACATAATTTCATGGTTGGGGATCACCACAGCATGAGGAACTATATTAAAGGGTCACAGCATTAGGAAGGTTGAAAACCACTGTTTTAAAACAAAGAGACAGAGACTAAATGAAGCAGACTATTATCCTAGTCTTTGGAGGCAACCTGAGCTTTGGAGGCAAGGATAGAGAAGTGGGTCAAATATTGATTAGGAGGAGTTAAACAAAAGCAGCAAAGAGACAAATTGAACCATGAATTGTCAGATGGCCTGACACAGTGTGGCCGTTTTGGACTTCTGCAATCAGCCTTCCAATTGAGATAAAACTCAAACTCACTGCCAATGAGTCAATTCTGTCAAGGACTAAGCATAACACTTCCCGCTCCCAAGAGCTCTTCAGTCAGCAGAAGTGGAGTCCCAGTGTCCTGCCCTCTCTGAAACCACATCCTGCTTTCTTTTAATTTTCTTTCCTTTCCCTGTTCTTGTTTTTGAAGGATTCTTTTGTTCTCTGTTTGCTATATTTAAATTTGCTTTCATTTCTTATTGTTCACCATTTCTTCTTCTTCTCCTTCTTCATCTTCTTTTTCTTGTTTTTTTTTTCTTTTTTGTGTTGTTTTTCTTTTTTTCCATTTCTTTTTTTCTTTCTGTTTTTAATTTGGGGGTGTGTGTTGGTGTTATTGGTTGTTTTTCCCCAGTTTAAAAAAAAAAAGTTTCATCTTTGCTACTGTTGTTTGTTTGCCTATTTTCTTTCTCTTGTATTTTCTTTTGTTCCAACTGGTAAGAGACAGAAACTACGCCCCTTCTGCCCAATCACAAATGCACCATCAACATCCCCACTCACCAGGAAAGGACCACCACTCACTTCCAACTCATTTGGTCAACTATGGACAGTTGTGCCAATTCCAGCACAACTCACTCTTAGCTGCACTAAGTAATTGAAATGAAAAGAAGTATAGCAAGAATGAAGACAAATCTGTCAGCATTACTCTTTTAGGGGAACAAGTAGAAAAAGAAATTTAGAAAATATTTGGGACACTGTCAAAAGATATAACTTAGGCATGATCAAAATTCCAGAACAAAAAAGAAAAAAAGTTCCTCCCAATGAAAGAGCATAGAGAAAATTGCCAAGGGTTATTGAGAAAAATTCCCTGACATGATGAAAGACAAGAATAAATGCATTGAAGAACTCAACAAATACAAAACATGATACATCCCAAAAGAAAATCACCAGGTCAGATCCTAACCAGACTTTCCATAAACAAAGACAAGGAAAGAATCCTGGAAGCTGCTCAGGGGAAAAAGTGAACGCATCCTACAAAGAAGAACCAATAAGGATTAAATTCTGGTTTCTTGGTAGAAACAATGCAGGTAAGAAGGCAAAGAGCTGGCATACAGAAACCTCTCAAAGAAAAAATTATCTAACCGAGATTATGCGCCCAGCAAAATTGTTCCTCAGATGTTCCTGTTAATAGATGCCACTGAATCAGTTCTGACTCATAGCCATCCCATGAGCAATGCAAAACACTGCTTAGCCCTGTGCCATCCTCAGAATTGCTCTTATGATTGAGCCCATCAAAGCAGTCACTGTCAATCCATCTTGTCAATGGTCTTCCTCTTTTTCACTGCCTGTACTTTTCCATCATGATGGCTTTGTCAAAGGACTGGTCTCTCCTGACAACCTGTCTAAAGTACGTAATATAAAGTCTCGCTATCCTTGCCTTAAGAAGCATCCTGTCTGTACTTCTTCCAAGACAGATTTGTTTGTTCTTTTGGTGTCCATGGTACTTTGCAAACTCTTTTCCAGCAACACAAGTGAAACGCACCAATTCTTCTCCAGTCTTCCTTATTCAATGTCCAATTTTCACATGCACATGAGGCAATTGAAAATACCATGGCTGGGGGCAGGGTGAGGAGAGTGTACCTTAGTCCTCAAAGTAATATCCTTGGTTTTCAACACTTTAAGAAGGTCTGTGAAAAGATTTACCCATTGAAATGCATCGTTTGATCTGTTCACTGCTGCTTAAGTGAGCGTTGATTATCCAAGCAAGATGACATCCTTGACAACTCTGATCGTTTCTCCATCTAGCCTGATGTCACCAATTGGTCCAGTTGTGAGGACTTTGGTCTTCTTTGCATGGAGCTGTAACCCATGCTGAAGGCTGCATTCCTCGATCTGCATCAGCAAGTGCTTCAAGTAGTCTTCACGTTCATCAAGCAAGATTGTATTATCTGAATATCACAAGTTGTTAATAGCCTTCCTCCAATCTTGGTGCTCCATTCTTCATATCACCAAGCTTTTCTGATGACTTGCTCATCATAGAAGTTGAATAAGTATGGCAGGAAGATACAGCCCTGAGACACATCTTTCCTGATCTTAAACCCTGCAGCATCCCCTTGTTCTGCTCACCCCCTTCCCTCCCGGTGTCGCCACGCCCTGGAGAAGGACATCGTGCTTGGTAAAATGGGGGGGGGAAGTGAAAAAGAGGAAGGCCCTCGACGAGATGGATGGACACAGTGACTGCATCTGTGGGCTCAGGCATAGTTGTGAGGATGGCGCCCTGCCGGCCATGCAGTGTTTGTTCTACTGCGCATAGTGTTGCTGTGGGTGGGAGAGGACTCGACAGCACCTCACAGTGGTTGGGAGGGAAGGTTGCGGCAATGGTCTTCCCAAAGTCCCCTCTCCTATCACTTCAGCCATGAATTTTACTGTGCCTTCTGTTAGGATTCACTGTGTTCAATTCACTATGCCCTTAAGTTCTAGTCTAAGTTCAATTCCCCCCGCCCCCTCTCCCCCCCCCCCCCCGCCCTAAGTCCCACTTGCACTTTTCTTCTGTGGCTTCATTTCTCCCCAGAGCTAACCTATAGGTGCCCATATTGCCACCTCTTTTCCCAGAGGCCAGTGGTTCTCAACCTGTGGGTCGCAACCCCTTTGGGGGCCGAATGACCCTTTCACAGGGGTCGCCTAAGACCATCGGAAAACACATATTTCCGATGATCTTAGAAACCAAGACACCGCTCCTCTATCTGTCTCCAGGTGGGCCCACCCACATGCAGATATGCCCACATACGGGTATCTGGCATAAAGACTGTTACCCATGCTACACCATGCTTTAAGACAAAATTTCATTTATTTGTAATTAGAAATAAATATTTCACAATATATACTTACATATTATTTTGTTGATTAATCACTATGTTTAATTGTGTTCAGTTCATAAAAACAAAAATACATCCTGCATATCAGATATTTACATGACGATTTTTACAGTAATTCTGCAGTAGTAAAATTACAGTTATGAAGTGGCAATGAAAATACTTTGATGGTTGGTGATCGCCAGAACATGAGGAACTGTATTAAAGGGTCAGGGCATTAGAGAGGTTGAAAACCACTGCCCTAGACCCTAGTCCTGCTCCCTTGGCCTTGTCTTTCATGGTGAAAACAGCCCTGCTTGGAGGAATAGACCCCGGGCCTGGGAAACAATACAGCAGCAGTTAACTTCCCTCTGTCTTGATGCCCTTACCTGGACAGTCAAAGACAGCAAGAGCCAGGGGACTGGGTTGATGTGAGCGCACAGGCGCAGACAGAAGGCTGGAGAGAACAGCTTCAGGGTGTCCCATGTGGCTGTGCATATGCTGAGCATCACTGAGACTCGGGTCTTTCAAATTTCTCAACACTGTGACTCTAGCTGCAGGCAGGCAAGGGCAAGCTAGAAAACCTGAGTGGGCGGAGAGGGCACATCAGAGAAATGTGGGTAAGGTGAGTCAGGGGCGGCACTTCTTTTAACTGAGTACTGTTCCTCGTGTCTCAGAGTTTAGGTTTGTGCAATTACCATCATATCAACCAAAACCTCTCCCTCCCTCCACATTCCTGCTTCTCCCATTCTCTTCTGTTCTCCTATGCCAAAAACCTGGACCATCTTTGACTGCTCTCTTGGCCCTGTCACCTCAGTTATTCATCAAGTCCAGTTAATCCTCCTCCACAGGTATTTTAGCTCCTGCCCAACCCATTCTCTTGGATTTCACCCAGGGCTTGTCCTCAGCTGCTGGCTAGCCCTGCATGGTCCTGTCCAGCCCCTCTGCAGCCTCTCCTCTTTAATCCACGGAAGTCAACCTTAACTGTACATAAACCCTTCCCTGACCGAGGTGGCCTTTAGCTGTGTTGCCGCTCCTCCACAAAAATCCTGAACTCAGCCAAGTTTATATTTTCATCTTGCTCAACCTGTGCCTTGTGAGCATCTCAGCCTCCCCATTCTAGACAAACTGTCTCTTATCAGGTACTTCGCCTCTCTGCAACGGCCTCAGCCAAATGCAAGACTGCCACTTTGATCAGTTTTTTCCATCCCTTTGCTAAATACTTGCCATTCTTACCATCTACTCCAATATTTAGACCCTTAGCATGTTTGCTGTTTGTCTTTTTATGTTTAGGTAAACAATCAACCCCTATAAGAAAACATGCCAGCCACCTCTCCCAAAGCATAGCCCAGCAGGGGCTTATTAACTTTCTTTATAAGGGGTCTGTACCCTCCACTTATTCTGGAGTTCGCTAACAGTGGTCCGTCAAAGCGTGATTGGATGGACACGTTGATCTCCCAGATCTCTAGTGGGAAGCGAGTCATTGAGCTTTGCCATTGATAATCTCTGAAAGTACCTAGATCTCTTACTCTTTTTCTGAGAAACAAGTCTAACCTGATCTAACACATAGCAGTTCCTGGGAGGTTCTATACCACGGGCACCAAGTGCTGAACTTGCTTTGAGATTAAAATAACACTTATTGAAAGCTGATCAAAGAGTCTGCACCCTTTGCTCTCCTCCCATTACACTAAACAAGAAAATGTGTTCCTCATTTTTTTCCTTAAGAGCATCTATTCCAGGAGCGTTTACTCTGTGACTGCATTGCGCCAAGTATTATCCTTATGCTTTTGTATGGATTATACAGTAAACCTACAGAAATCGGAACTTAGGTGAGGAAGAAACTGATCAAAGATGGGAAAAAACATATATTTTCTACCAATAGAAAGCAATAGGAAAATGATAAGATTGTACCCATGAAAAGTGGACAATGTGTAAGGCCCAGGAAAGCAAAGTAACCCCTTGTCAGCTATGCAGGGTTTCCCTGGGCCACTTTATGGGCAGGTGTTTTCCGTTTTAGCAAACGTGGACTGTTTTATTCATTTGTTTTTATAGTTTTAACCTTAACTGGCCAAATCCCTTTATAAACCAAGCTAAATAAACAAGACAACAGAATCTGATAAAGCTATATTTTAACAGGCAACTAACAAATACTTGCTGACTTGAATGAACTTTTAGAAACATTCTGGAACTTGAACATCACTGCAGTCTTTTAAGATATGTAACCTCAGATTGGCGATTGGCACCCACTAGCTGCTCCTCCTGAGAAAAATGAGAGTTTCTAATCCTATAAAGGTTTACAGTCTCGGGAACTTTATCTGTATAGGGTCACTGTCAGTCAGAATCACTCAGTGGTGATGGATTTGGGATTCTTGTTACCCCATTTGACAATGAAAACAAAAGGTAATAGAAATCAAATACTTAGCCCCAAAGTCCACAGTTGGTACATGAAGCAGTAGTAGAACCCAGTTCAGTCTCGCTCCAAAGGCTTGGTCCTGACTGCAAGAGGTAGATAAGTTCCCAGATAGTCTTGGACTCCCTGATGCCTTCAAGTGACCCAATGGACTCCAGGGTTTCTCTCTGCACAAGGTTCACACTCTCCTAAGTTGTGTCAAAAGTAGGCACTGAGTTGGAGATTCAAGTAGCTCTTTGGGGCTTTTCCTCCTTCCTGAATCAAGTCTCCACTTGTAATGAAACCTTTGGATATTGCTTTCATACAAAGCTGGGTGAGAGAGAGGAGGTGGAAACACCAGTGGAGACCAGTCATGGCACGGGTTTGGGAGAGAAGCTCTCCACTCCTACCCATTAAAGAAATGGGTAGAGATCAAGCTCTTGGGGTGTCTGGATCAATCTTTCTACTATCTCTGCCTGGTGTAGCAGTGGTTTCTAAACTGAATTAGCTGTGTAATTGTATAAGATTGAAGGTCTTATAAATAATGCCAGAAAGACGAAGTCCATTCCATAGGACATCAAATCTCCCCACTACATTTCCAAAGCCCAGCATGATAGTCTTCCCCAAAATGAAAGAATCCATGTGAGAACAACATGAATAGCCATGACATTTATAATTTTAGCCTGAAATATAAGCAATTTCTCAAAGGTAACCACAGTTTTAAATGAAGTTCTCAGAGAACTTATTTATATATAAATCTTATTATTTTCAAAGCAAATACTTATGTGAAAGAAATAGTAGATGCCAAGTTTTAAGATGGAATCTTAATTGGGAAAAATCTGAATTCACATGTAGAGAAAGCCATTACTTTAGTATGCGTGATTCACTTACTATGAAGCAGGAAGCTTCTTAAGAGAACTTCTATTCATTGCTCAGAGACTTAATAATACACCCAGTATTATTTCTTGAAGTTCAACAATTAACCTTTAGTCATACCTTGTTTTCACATAAGAAGTACCAAGATTACATATAAAAAGTTGTGTATATCTGCATGTTCTTTGATCTGGGGCTCTTATCCTACATGTACCTATCCACACAGAACTCATAACACATAATTGTGAAATTCTAGGGAAGGTTGAAATTCTCTGTGATGTTGGAGACATACAAATCATTAAGTTGTGTTGTTGTTATTCCCACCAGGCATGCTCTCGGCTTGATTAATGATGGTAAATTGCTTAGCTGAGTGATTCTGTTAAGGATGACTGTTATATTAAGGCAAATGGATCTGTTCCTAGGCCTGGTAAGTACAGTATATAAATGGTCTGAACATTTGATCAAATTGTATAGTTAATCCTCTAATTGCCCATTGAGAAACTGTTTCAAGAATAATTACAGTGCCTGGTCCTATTCATATGCATTGCTAATCCTTTTTTAAAATCTTATGAAGCTATTTGGTGCAACAATATCCTCAGGCTTAAGTTGCCATTGGTTTGATAGACATTTGCTTTAAAATACAGCTACAGTCATGAGGCACACAAAAATAATTGCATTCCAAGTGTTTATGAAATGTGTCTATTCCCACGTTTTTACCTGACTTCGTACAGATCACGACGCCCTTTGTTGGGGCTAGTGGGTGAACATTCATGAAAATCAGGTGGATTGTAAAAGATGCACATTCCCCTGACTTTCAAATTGTCTAACTCTGATTCTCCCTGAGACTTCAGAGTGAAAATTGTTCCATCTCCCGGGAAGTAATTGCTGAAAATCCCGGTTGAGGCGACACATCCTCCTAAGCTTTTTCCATGGAAGTACTGGACTCTGGTGCTCTATAGAAATGAGTTAATCACAGGTGCTAAGCTTGGTATATGGCAAAGCATATGATCCAAAAGGAGGTTCTTGGTGATATGAAAGGCTGGGGCCAGGAATATGGAACGAGAAGTTTAAGCAGAAGAAGCAGGGTGAGAAAAAGCAGAGCTAAATTAGATCCCTTTGCAAAGAATCTACTTCAGACTGCTGGCTGAAATAGATCAACCAGAATAGCCGACTGTAAAGACTGTCAATAAGAATAGAGTATAAATTACAGAGATGTTTGTTATTGTCACCAGTGTCATTGTTGTGATTAGCTGCTGTCCACTTGGTTTTGATTCACAGCGACCCTATGAACAATAGAATAAAACACTGTGCGGTCCTGCACCTTCCTCACAATTGTTCTTAAGTTCAAGCCCATCAATGCAGCCACTGTGTCCATCCATCCTGTCAAGGGTCTTCCTAGTTTTCACTGCCCGGCTATTTTACCAAGCATGATATACATCTCCAGGGGCTGGTCTCTCTCCAGACAACCTATCCAAGGTAAGTGAGAAGTATCACCACCCTTGCCATTAAGGAACATTCTGACTGTTCTTCTTCCAAGACAGATTTGTTTGTTTGTTTGGTTGTCCAGGTTGACTAGAGGAACAAATTCATAGATACATATATGTATATAAGAAAGAGCTTTATATAAAAAAAGGAATAATTGTACATTGAGAAAACATCCCCTCCCAGTCCAGATCAAATACATAAGTCCAAAATTAGCCCATATGTACAAAACTAGTCCATAAATTCCTCTTTAGACTCATGCAGCACATGCAATGATGCAGAATGCAGGAAGATCACAGGCCGGTGGGTAGAAGATCTTGTGATCCAGTGTCAGTGGAAGCATCTCAATGCTGGCACAGGTCTCCACACGTCTCCTCCAGCTCTCCGAGTGTCTCAACAGCAGGAAAGGGAAGGCAAAGATAGTGGGTCTGGCCTCCAGTGAGTTATTTGTCTCTTTTGAACCGCCAAATGAGGTCATCAAACTGAGACATGATTGACAGGCTAGGCTCCAACCCTTTGCTCAAATTGACAGATTAAGCAACTGCCACAGACTACCCCTTGCCAACGTGACACTTTTACAAAATTCCTTATCCATATATAATTTTAAAACAAAACAATAATAAAATCATATCTTTACCAAATAGGATAAAATTAAAATGCATACAATTGAATAGGTGCCAAAGCCTCATTTAAACATAATATTCTATAAGTGAACAACACAATATACTTTGCCTAATAATTGCAGTTATGCAACACCTACACCTTAATCATACAATCCTATAAATATATTCCCCTACCTATGAAAGTTTGTAAGCCAGCCACTTCATGCCTTTATGCTCCCAATTTTGGGTGTCAAATTTCTGTACTGCCCACTTACATCAACTCAGAGCTCTGAGGAGACCATCATATTCTTTAATGTGAAGAATCTTCCTTCCAATTGGAACCTTGTGAGTTTGCATCCATAAGCAAAGTCAAATCAGGATAGGCCATTCATAAATTCAGCACCAATTCACAGGCTCAAAAATCTTTTCTTCATCTGGTCAGGTTCTGGTCAACTCAATGTGGACCATCTCATTTAGCCTCACCAGGGTGCCCATTGGTCACCTCTCCTTTAGACTATGGGCACTGCCACAAAGTCTCAACAACTCTAGCCCCCTTGTGCTAGGTCATGAACTTCAGACCAGTCAACCAGCTCTTGTCTTCTTTCATCCCTGTGAACCAGGTCCATGGGTGACAGTGGCCAGACTCAACCTGTCTCTTTACTGCTGTGATTCTGTCTCTTCCACTCAACAAGGGGATCCAGGTGGTCACCTACCAAGAATTTCATCCTACCCACAGGTTCCCTTTAACAGTTCAGTCCTAGAATAGAATGTTCCTTCCATGGCTCCAAATTTTTTCTAGCTGCACAAGTTCAAAAAAAAATTTTTTAAGATTCCTTTTTTCCCCCTTCCTTCTATCCATTAACATCCCCCTAGACAAGTCTTTTCACCTTCTAATGTCCTGTGCACTCAAGACACTGGGTGGGGCTTAGCTTTTCAGTCTCTTTTTGTTTTTTTGAGGGGTTCCCTACACCTATTTAAAGATTCAGCTTGGTGGCTGAAACAGTGAGCTTAAAACCCCTCTATAACTCCCAATAATCAATTCTCACTATCATTATATCAATAACAATAGCCAAAAGTAAATAGTATAAATTTAGTAGAGTCAGATCCTAAACTCAATTCAATCAAGTTCAATCATTATCTATCTTAATCCTTTTTTAAACTATTCCACTGTTACAGAATATGGCTTGAGGCATCAAGCCAGAGCCTTCTGCCAGCCACTTTTGATCTTCTGTCTGCTGTTTTCACTAAGCTGCATGGTCTCTGTGAAATTCAAGGAGCGGTTTCACCACCTGAGCTCAAACTATGCATTAATCACATTCATTTTTGCCATTTCAAACAGGAATAACCAAAGGCAACAACCAAAGAAAATAATCAAAACTTTAACTTCCCATGTTCTTTCTAGAAAACAACACAGTAATCTGCATGGCCATATCTGACATCTGGTTATTCAAAGAAGAAAAACAACCATGATGCAGAGGTCAAACAAGCACCTCACTCCTTGTACCTGGGTTGACTAGAGAAACAAATTCATAGACACTCATATGAGTATAAGAAAGTGCTTTCTATAAAGGAGCAATTGTATATTGAGAAAACATCCTCACCAAGTCCAGAGCAAGTCCATCAAGCTCATATTAGTACATATGTCCACAACTATTCCAGTGTCCATGGTACTTTCAATATTCTTTGCCAGCACCACAACTCAAACACATCGATTCTTCCTCCGTCTTCCTCATTCAGTGTCCGATTTTCACAAGCATATGAGGCAATCAAAAATACCATGGCTTAGGTCAGGTGCACCTAAAAATAACCACCTTGCTTTCCAACACTTTAAAAAGAGCTTATACTGCAGAGTTACCTAATGCAGTGCATTGTTTAATGTCTTGACTGCTGCTTCTATGAGCATTGTTTTCCAAAGACCAAACCAAACTCTTTGCCATCTAGTCAATGCTGACTCATAGAGAACCCCTGTGAGTTTCCCAGACTGCAACTATTTATGGGAATGGACAGCCCAGTCTTTCTCCTGAGGAGCCTCTGGTAGTTTCGAACTGCCAACCATATGAATTGCAACCAAATGCATAACCATTATACCACCAGGGCTCAAGTAAGATGATAGCCTTAACAAAAGGTAATTGGATAAATTAGTTAAAATGACAAGATTTCTATTGGCTAGCCAATTTGTCTTTTCTGGTACATTTTCTCACTTTCAGTTGAAATTGACTAGAACGAACTATAATGGAAGCCAAAGAGGCTAACCACACAGAATGTTCTCTGCTGGATCACACAGGTGGAGGAAGGAAGTGGAAAACTTCAAAATAGGCCTGTAATGGATATTCTATCCTCTTTTTTTTTGACCACCCATCATGAGAACTTCTTTCCTAAATTTAAGAGATTCCAGATCCTGCAAGTCTTAATGAGGGATCTAGACTGCTCCCACTGCATGAAATGGACTCTTGCCTTCTCAGTCCACCAACCAGTGTCCCCACTGGCTCACTCAGATGCCAGTGAGGTGAAGGAGCAAGTGATACTTCCCGGTCCAGGGTTCTAGCAGTGAGAACTCAACCAGGGCCAAGCCATAAGGACCTGATTCTCAGACAAGTTCTCTCCCTAGGGGCTCTCTCCTTCCCTGTCTCCTCTTTCCAAAAACTTCCGGGTGCCTTTTCTTCCAGCATGCTTGACATGCCCTGCCTAGGAAGCTGCATGTGGTAGGTCCATCTATAGCACTCTAGGGTGTGATCACAGCTGGCTAAGAGAAGTCAAAATCTAAACCAGGATTGAGAGCATTAGCGACTGAGAGAGCAGCATCCCCCTACCCAGGGTCAGAAACGGGGGTCTGGCTTTTAACGGCCCCAGAAGGCAGTGAACTAGCAAGAAAGAAAATGCCATTCCATAATACTTTGTCAAGAGCATCAGGGAGAAAAATATCATGATTTCTTCAGTTAACAGAAACCAATAAAGGGAACCGAAGGAGTCTAACCCGGTCTAACTCGCCAATATCCTCATAAGGCAATTGTCTCCTTTGTAAAATTCTAAGCACAACAGCTATTAGATATGTGTCACATTAAACTTCCTGTATTCACACAAATGTGTCCTCTTATTCTTTAAGGTCTTCGGTTTACATCTTTAGTTCTTCAGCGCTCTGGTCATCCTGCGGGGTAAGCGTTAGACTACTAATCAGAAGGTCAATGGTTCAAACTACTTGGGAGAAAGATAAGGTTGACTGCTGGCTGCTCCCAGAAAGACTTACAGACTCGGAAACCCTGCATAGGGTGACTGCGAATCAGAAGCTACTAGACGGCAATGGTGTTTTCAGTTCTTCAGTCACAAGACTTTTGGTCGTGAAGCCCAGAATATTCTTATCCCACATAAAATTCCACACCAAAAGAAGGTTCCGATTGGAAAAAAGAAAACAACCCTCTTGGTTTTCTCATGGAAGGGCTATTCTAAATGAAAATATTTATTCTTCAAAATAATAATAATTTATAAATTATCAATGGTTCATAAGGGACGGGGGAGTGGGGAGGGAGGAGGAGGAAATTGAGGAGCTGTTACCAAGGGCTTAAGTGGAGAGCAAATGTTTTGAGAATGATGAGGGCAATGAATGTACAACTGTGCTTGGCACAATTGATGTATGGATGGGTTGTGATAAGAGTTGTCCAAGCCCCTAATAAAATTATTTAAAAATAGAAGAAAATATTTATTCTTATTAAATAGAAAGGACCTCATCAAACCCTCTGTACAGGATAAAAGTTGAATTTAAATTTTATAACCTGTGGAAGATCTGCTACGCAGGATACCTAATATATGACAAGGAATGTGTAAATGCTGATGCATTATGTTAGCTGGGGAGAATCTTATAATGCTTTTAAAATACAGGTCATTGCCCAGTTTGTGGAAAACTGTGGAAGCCCAAAATCCATTTGCAGCATTCCTATGTGGATTGAGTCCCCAGAGATTTCCCACTGCCCCTAGATGAAGAAGGCGGACAGTCCCAATAGCAAACAGAGGGCGCCTTGTAAAAGGTCGAGAGCAACTGTGCTTGGACTGGGATGTAGCACATTGCCATTAGATCTCTCTTTAGACCTGCTTTCCGTTTATCCTAAATTTTTAATATCATTTCCTTTTTCTTAGATTGAGGCCTTTCACTGTTTATATGATCTTTGTTGCTGGGACTTTTTTTCTCTTTGTTATTTGTCCTAGTCTCATGTGGTTTATTTTTTTCTGTATATGGCAGCCAGGATTTATGAAGATGGTAGCTGAAACAATCATTACCTGGGGCACAAAAAGGGAAGGTGGGGAAATGGGAGGTCAACACCAGTGGGTGCAAGATGGAAGACAATGTTCCAGAGTTGAGTGTGGTGATGATTTCACAACCTTTCTTGATAGGATTGAACTGTTGAATTGTATGGTATGTTAATTACAACTCCATAAAATTAATTTTTAAAGAATTGAAGAATGTAAGCAATGTCATTGAACATTACATGTGGACATAATTGAATTTGTGTACCTTCTGTGTATGTGTACTGTGTACTGTGTATAGACTCAGCACTTACAACAAAGAAATATAAGTTATAAAAACTGAAAAAGTGGTTATTTCCCAAAAAATATTGAAAGCTGAAACAGAAACCTGTTCATTGCAGCAGTTTCACATTAGCCAACACGTGGAAAGAACTGAAATGCCCACCAACAGATAAATGGGTAAGCAGAAGGTGGCACATGCATGCCACGGACTCAGACCTAAATGGAAATTAAATCTTGATACATGCTACTGTATGAAAGACCCTGGAAGATATTATGCTGAGTGAAATAATCCAATCACAAAAGAACAAATATTGTATAATTCCGTTAATATGAAAGAGGTAAATGTTATAGTCCAAAGCTTATAAGTGGTTGTCATGGGTAGAAGGGAGACAGGAAAGAAGCAGCATTGCTTAGGGGCACTGAGTTTCTGTTACTGGTGGAAAAATTTGGAAGAAGATGATGGTAATGCTTGCAGTAATAAAATGGGTAAACATAATCAACATCACTGAATAGACCATATAAAAACTTGGAAAACTGGTTAAGTTTTACATGCATATACATTTTCCACAAGCTTTTTAAAGCCCCCTTGTATGTTTTCACCACAGTAAAACAAATAATGAACAGTTTATGCATATATTAATTCTTATGCTTTTAAACATCTGAGAGACTTCAGAAGTGTCCTGAGATATTGACGACTCAATATTTATGTCGCACGCTGTGTATATAAATACACGCATAAAAGATTTTAAAAGATTATGCCTCAGATCTGTCATGACCTATTAAATTCTACATCAATCATTCAGTTAATCCTCAAATTCCTGGCCATAATCATAAGATAAAACACTCTTGATGAACAAAATGATTTGTTTATTTATATGAGTCACAAGATAAAACTTTATTTCTGTCTTACTCTGTGGAATCCAACAACTAATACTGCGCTGAATTGCAATGCTTTAAACACTGTATGAAATGAAAGTATTAGAAATATGTAAAGAAAAATAACAAGGCAGAAACTAGAAAGTGCTGATGTCCTGAGCCGGTTTACTTCTGGACAAAAGATTTGGGTTGCTAAAACTGCTTTCAAACAAATTTGGCATGTTTTGTTTTGTTTTGCACTCTCTAATGTAGCAAAGATCTTTCTTACACTGTTGTTCAGAAAGTAGATTGGCTTCCTTTGGACCTTTGCGAAGAAGGACAAGTGAATGTGTGGAAATATGACACTGCTTTTTGAACTCTGAAAATCACCTAATTCAAATACTATCAAGTGAACTAAGTACAAGGTAGTCGTCCTTTGAAAGGCTTTCTTCAATCTGGGCTTACTTCATTCACCCAGGAGAATTCACTCTTCAGAACTTGATAAAGATAAGGCATTTAGGAACATGTCAGAGGCTAGAAATGCGAAATAGAACTAACCAAAATGCAAAAACAAAACAAAAGCATTGCTGTTGCGTCTACTTCCATCTCACAGGAACCTGATAGGACAGAGTAGAGTTGTCATGGGGTTTCCAGGGTTGAAAGTCTTTACTGTAACAGACAGTGCATCTCTCTCCCAGGAAGTGCCGCTCTCTCTATCCAGCTTTCTTATGGGCTTCCTCTTTTTTATTGATTTGCTACTTCCTCTTTTTTATTGACTTGCTACGCCAAAATAAGTTTCCAGGAAGATAGAAAAAGGGAAAGAGATATATATATATATATATATAAGTTATAAAGTTTACAAAGGAAGAAATAAAACTGTTGGCAGATATTACAGTTATCTAGAAAATATGAAATCTGTAAAAAAAAATACTACTAAAGCTTATGTGATGATTTATCACAGTCTCAGCATACAAAATGGATGTATATATGTGTACACATATGGATGTTTCTATGTATATATGTACATGTCAACACTAGCACAAAACAAGTAGGAAAATATTTAAATTAGGGAAAAATCATGTAAATTAAGATAAATTAAATTTAAATCATCTATTATATGTCATTCATCAAAATTGAAAACATCCATTCATCAAACGACATTAAACGAATAGGCAAGATAAATACTTGGAGAAAATATTTACAAAATATATCTGAAAAAAATGATAAATGGGTTACATCAAAAGCTCCTAAAACTTCATTTAAAACTCAGAAATATTCAAAAGCAAGCAAAAGATTTCAGCAGACACTTCGCAAAAGAAAAATGCTCACTCTCACTGACTGGTCATCAGGAAAATGCAAATGGAAATTATAGTGAACTACTATGAGGTACCAGCTGAAGAACTAAAGTTAAGAAAGATTGGCAACACTGAATACGGGTGAGGATTTGAAGCAATCACATCTCTCATACATTGTTGATGTGAGTATAAAATATTACACTCCATCTGGAAAAAGTCTAGAAGTTTCTTAAAAACTAAATACACATCTTACCTACAACCCAGCAATTCTGCTTCTAGGTACTTACCCAAGGAAAAATGAAAGCATATTCCTACAAAACTATTTGTATATGAATGTTTATAACAGTTTTATTTATAGCAGAGAAAGAAGTGGAAATAGTCCAGGTATCCATTCATAGGAGAATATATAAATAAACTAATGGTGTATTCATAGAATAAAATGCTACTTAGTAATAAAAAGAAACCAACCACTAGTCTATGGAAAACCACACATAGATATTAAAAGTATTTTGCTGTATGGAAGAAGCCTTCCACAGGATACATACTGTGCGAGTCTCTTTACCTGAGAATCTACAAAAAGCATTAATCTGAGGATAATTCAGACAAAGATTGATGAGCATGATGAAATTATGGGACATGAGAATGTCTTTATCTTGATGGGAATTTGAGCTTCAAAAGTATATACATGTGTCACTCAAAAATAGTACACTTAATATTTGCATTTAATTTTATAAACTCTACCTTAAATGAGAAAAACAGTAAGAAAATAAACAATTCCCTTAATGGGACATATGCCAAAGTATTTGAGGGTAAGTGTGCATTCTTTAAATGTATCTTAAAATAAGGTAGATTGATAGATGAATAAGAAATGGAGAGATGAAAAGCTATGTCACAAAGCAATTGCATTTTAGGTGGTAGACACAGGAGGATTTACTGTGAAATTTGCTCAACTTTGCTTTGTGCCTAAAATTTTAATAATAATGTGTTGGGGGGAGATTCTCAAAGTTGTCCCTATTAACTATGCTTTTAAGCATCAGAAACTTGTGCAGGGCATTACATTCCTCTTGCTCCTGCCCAGGGAAAGAGAAAGCGCGCAGTCATTAAGCCTAATACTCCTGTGCTGCCAGTCTTCCCAGGAAGACTGCTAGGCGCGGTTTACCAGGAACATGTCACACTGAGGCTGAGTGGCCCAAAATGAGAGAAACTGCCCTGGACTCTACTGTTCATGAGGAAACCAGGTGCCAAATTAGACCTAATGATCTATGGAGTAGAGGTGCATGCGAGCCAACAGATTGTCAAGTGTTTCCTTTAACTTACAGTTCAAAATAATTAGGAAGTAATGGCATGATAAATTTTAACTGAGATAAAATTGTGAATATCGGAGGCAATCAATGAAAGTTAGTCTACAATTCTGCGCAAGTTAGCAAGTACTGAGTGGACACCTAAGTTTGTCTGATTTCCTTTGTGAAGACTATAAGATGTGGTAGGAGAAATGCAGCAGAGACGTTAGAGAACATTGACAGTGGCCTGTAAGACAGTAATTCAGAGTTCCGAGACAGGAAATGTGAGTGTAGACTAGAAGAGTCAGGAAGAAGATGAGTATTAATTAGGGTTCAGGTCTAATGACAATAATTTACTGCTACACAACCCTTCACAGTTTCCCATATTTGTGCAGATGGTTTCTCTTGGCTCATAAAATTGCTGTGAGAGGAACAGGGCCTAATATGATTTCAGTTTTATAAAAGAACCTGAGATCAGACAACTAGTAGGCGACGCTAGAAAGTGCTCCTGCATCTCTTCGCCAAACACTGAAAACATAACGGTCAGAATTGATCACGGAGAGAGCTAACTAAGCGGAGTCCTGTCATTGCCCAGATGACTTAAAGGGAGAATTGCGAAACTACACAACCAAGGTCTCCCGGAATTCGACCCATATTGACTGAGCACACATGCCCAGGACCCTGGCCACCAGATCTCTTCTCTCTCTCTCTCTGTTTTAAATCATTGAATTGGGGGCTCATACAACTCTTATGACAATCCATACAACAACCATTGTGTCAAGCACTTTTGTACATTCATTGCCCCCATCATTCTCAAAACATTTGCTTTCTACTTGAGCCCTTGATATAAGCTCCTCATTTTCCCCCTCCCTTCCTGCTCTCCCCTCCCTCATGAGCCCTTGATAATTTATTATTATTATTATTGTTGTCATATCTTACACTGTCCGACGTCTCCTTTCACCCACTTTTCTGTTGTCCATCGCCCAGGGAGGAGGTTATATGTAGATGCTTGTAATCGGTTCCCCCTTTCTAAGCCACCTTCCCCACACCCTCTGGTATCGCCACTCTCAGCACTGGTCCTGAAGGGATCATCCTTCCTGGATTCCCTGTGTTTCCAGTTCCTGTCTGTACCAGTGTGCATCCTCTGGTCTAGTAAGATTTGTAAGGTAGAATTGGGATCATGATAGTGCAGGGAGGAAGCATTTAAGAACTCTTCTCTTATAAGGCAGCAGTCAGAAAACGATCTCTCACATTGGTTTGATAATTTCTGTTCTATAAGAAAACTGACCCACTATTCAACCAAATTAAAATCAGATGCCCTAGGACACACTGCTAACACACACAACATGCTATTTAATACCCACAGTTATGTCATAAGGTCTCACTGTCTCCTATTATTAGTCGATTCTATCGAATAGTGGCCCTAGTTTCCAACACTGGAAATCTTTATGGGAGTAGAAATCCTCGTCTTCCTCTGGCAGAATGACTGGTGATTTCAAATTGCCAACCTTGCAGTTAGCAGCCCAACTCAGAACCCACCCCTCTAGCAGGGCTCCAATACTATGTGGTAGACAGCATTATTCACCCAAGAAACTGAGGCTCAACTAAGGTTAAAAAACAATTGAGTAGCTTGGTAAAGCCAGCCAGGGACCTTTGAGCCCCATCTGAACCCTAGCCCTGCCTGTCTAAAGTGAGATACAGAAGTGGATTGTTGGGGTGGGGTTGACAGCTATTGCTCAGCTGCTCCGTTTCTTTGTTTCACAGAGAAGAGACTCCGTGTAAGTTGTAGGCACGAAGAGAACTAGAGGGCAGTCTTACTAGTCAGAAGGGACCCTCTCCCCTGACTCTCAGTGAAAGGCAAATGTCTCAAATTCTTTCATAACTTCCATTCTTTCCAACCAATCCTTTCCATTGCTTCCTCACCCGACCCCTCCCACCAGGTCAAATGGCTGTGGCCGGGCACTGCCTTGGCATGTTGGTAGAAAAGCCACTGATCTACTTCATGGCCCAAGTTAACCAAAAAGATGTTTGTCAACTTCCTGGCTCCTCTTCTCAGGAAAGAAGAATTAAGGAGCATACCTGGTTATTTGTGTAGATTCAAGCTTGCAGGTTTTAGGACAGGTCAGGGAGGCAAAAAAATAACAAAATGTCCTTCATTTGAGATCCTAGTAATTGCTTGATCGTACGGCGCAGTGTGCGACTGAATTGCTAGGGTTCCTGTAACACTGCTTAACGTCCCACTCTGTGGCTCTGGAAGTGGCTCCACTTCCAGAAGCTGCTGTCAGCTGGGTAACTTCTATGAGGGTCAAGGTCCTTAGGCTCACTAATCGGTGTCGTGGGGAAAACAGGCTCAGAGAGCCCATACCCAGAAGTCTCTGTGAGCTGGTATGAAGATGGAATGTGGGACAACAATCGAATCAAGGGAGGTCAACACAGGCCGTCCCTAGATTACAAAGGAGTTCTGTTCCTTAGTTTGTCTTTGCACAACATTTGTACGCAAGGCAGAACAAGTAGACAGGCTTCACATCTCATGTCAGCCAAATGTTTGTCTTAATTTATAATGTAGTATAACTTCCTGTGCATAAATAAAACATTGAAGAACTACTTCTAGATAGACTGAAGAGTCTTTAATAAAATTGTAATGTTTGGATGTGTGTCACAAAGTAGCAGCAGCTCATTATTATAAATAATTAGAATTACCTCAAATTTTAATATAACAGCCTTTATGCATGTTGGTTCAAAACTATGCACCAACACATGTTGTACATAAGTTGAACGTAACTCAGAGGCAGCTTGTAGTTTGGTGTTATCATCTCTCCTTGTCTGTAAAGCACTGCTTCCTTTTATTTCCTTTCTAAACAAACCTGATTCTCTCTGTGTTGCTTGGTCGTTCAACAGGGAAGTAGGAGCTACTCCCTATCATTCACTATTTGTTCAGTGCACAAAGGTGTACAGAGGAAGCCTTGCCATGTGGAAAAGCCTGTGCATGAACTAGAAATTCTGGCTTCTTAAATAATTCTTGCCAATTTATCTGGAGATGTGCAGATTTTCTTTTCACTATCAAGAGCATGTTCGCTACTGCCAGGATTTGTTTGTTTTCAAAGAACTACAATGTTATTCTAGAGCGGTAGGATGAAGGCAATCTTTCTTTTCTTCTGTTTCCTTTACTGTTTTGTGAAGAGGCCTGGTGGCACTGCAGTTATGCGATCAGCTGCTAACCCACCAGCTGGTCTGAGAGGCAAAACTGTGACAGTCGGCTTTTTTCAAGATTTATAGCCCCAGGAGCATAAGGGAGGTTCTACTGCGTCCTACTGGGTGGCCAGGAGTCAAATCCAACTTGGAAGCAATGGGTTTGTCTGGTATTGGTTTATAAAAAGGAAATGTGTTAGGGAAAACTTAAAGATAAAACTTTACATGAAGGTATTAGTGCACTTTGAGTGTCTGGGACAAATTTTTTGACTATGAAGTGCATTACATAAAATTAGTCTGAGAATTTTTAATCCAGGTGTTCTAAACTCTCATAGACAGTACAGAGTGCACAGCCTCTATTTTGTCTTTGGAAACAAGGAATGAAAAGGAGGTTGAGTGTTGGTTTAGGCAACAAGGCGGGGTGTAGGGAGCTGCAGCCCCAAAGCAGGACTTGGAAACTCAAGATAGCACCGGTCTGTGCAGGAGCCTTCCGCAGTGGAGAGGGCTCCGGCGCCTGGAGCTACGTGCCAGGTTGGATAAGCATTTGCTGAGTCGTCCTGTCTGTCTGTCCACCCTCTCTGCTTTAATTATGGCCCATTTCCTTCCCCAGAGGAGAAAGAGGAGGCTTACTGCTCCCCCAGAGGGTCACAGCCTCCGAAACTCACAGGGGCAGTTCTATCCTGCCCCATAGGGTCGCTGTGAGTCAGCATCCACTCGATGGCAGCGAGGCTGGTGTTTGGTACCCTCCCCTGAAAGGAGCCCTAGGTGATCCCTGAGCTGCTCTGTGCAAGGTCAGCAGTTGGAAACCACGTAAAGATGTACCATTTTGGAAACCCGTAGGCGCAGTTCTTCTCTGTCCTAAAGGGTTACTATGGGTCAAGATCAATTCGATGGCCATGCGTTTAAGAGGGTTTTGGTTTGTTTGTTTGTTTAGTTTGGTCCTCAAGAGCAGGGCAGTTTCTGCCTGGGCAGTTCTGTCACCATGAAGTACAAGCAAGTTAACTGCCAAATAATGAAACACACAGGGGCCCCGCTCCGCTCCTCTTTGCCACCTACATGGATCCTCCTGTTGACGCTCGCTCTTGGCCTCTCTTCTCAAACATTAGCAATTGCTTGTGCTCCAAAGGGTGGTATATTTTTGCCTCTAGGCTGGTTCTTAGAGAACTTAATACTATGATACGTCGGCCAGTCTGTATGTAGGTAAAAAGTCATCTTCCTGAGAGCTCACCTTCGCCCTATTCTTGTGCTCAGTGTTCCTCTCAAGACAGCAACTCTGGCTGATGTCAGCATAGGGCACACTGTTTAAAAAGCACAGGAACATGCGTATGTCATTTAACTTCCATGGCAGCTTGGTAAGGCAGATTCTATCCTACTAGGCAGATGGAGCATCTGCGTATTCATTTACCCAGCACCTGCTGCGACTCTCCACCTGAGATAAGACCAAATAATCTACAATGGGAAATTATAGCAGACAAAGAACATTTCACTAGCCTTGTGGAGCTGGTAAGCAGTCCCGGCTTTTCTCTATCAGCAGGGTCAGGACTGGCCGACGGGCAGCATGAATACACATGCACACACACATTCACGGCAGACAGGCCCAGCAAGCACATGTTCCAGCCAGGCCAGACCAAGCCTTTCCCCACGTAGCCAGCCCCATGCTTGCGGCAACTTCCACCCTCTAGGTGAGAGGCTAGGGGAAAGCTGGCTCTAAGTCTTTATCGACTGTCTTGTTCTGACGTGGCAGAGACTTGCTGGCTTGGGTGCCCGAGCATGCAGAAATGCCCACTCTGGCAGTTTGCCATCACGTCTGCCTCTGATAGCTGAGGAGTCGGGGCCAGTGAGTGAGTTCTCTTCAGAAAAGCCTAAACGAATTTTGACTGTGCCAGGCTGGTGCATTTGGCAAGGCAAAGAACCCGGGACTCCTTCAGCACTAGCATGTTCCCTCGTGGCTGGACCGAGTAAGGAAAGCCATTCCAGCCCGACCTTGTCCAATGTACTCTGTCTTTCCCTAAAGCCCAGTGCCCAGGTGCAGCTGCCAAGCAGAGATGCCTCCGGGGAGGGTCTTTTTCCCTCCATTTCTGAGTGTGATTCCGGGAATTCAGCAAACACGAACAGCTGAGGCGCAGTATGCGCACCCTTGGTCTCGCTGCGCCACGCTGAGCTGAGCTGCAAGCTCTCCTTACAGAGACTGCAGAGAGCTGCTGAAAGCAGTTGTCATCACAGATCAGCTCTTTTGTGGGAACAAGTCTTTGAAAGGGGTTTTCGGTGAGCAAGCCAGACCAGGAGGGAGGGCTTGCTAGCCCACAAAGAAAGCAAGTTTAAAAATCTGGATCCCCTCCTTCCTTCCCTAAACTAACAGGATCGCTCTTATTTTTTAAAATCTTCTCATTTTTGGACAAGAAAATGAAAATTCTTTTCATTTTCAGTGTAAATTGGGTGAAGTGTTCAAAGAGCAAATCAGTTTTCCGCTCAACAAGGCATGCATAGTTCGTTTCATGTCATTGATCACAACCCGCACACTGTAAATCAACCCACTCCATTCTTCCAGGAAACATGTAATATGTGGTGAGCAGTCACGAAAATGTTCAGGTCAGGTACCATTCGTTCCACCAGGGCTGATGGTACTCTGCCTTTGTTTTCCATTTGATCAAAGATGAAAGCCCTTCTTTGTCACCCGTGCACGTTGGCCCTGAATTGGTTTGCGTGCTCAGGGGTGGAAGTATAAAATGTCTGTCATGTTTGCGTGTTTTGCCCCTCATTTCTATGTAGTTGGTTTACTTAAGGAGCAGAGTTCACAATAAATATCCAAAAAGGATGGTCCAGAGTTAACGTGTGGGTCTGCAGTCTCATTAATAGCACACTCTCACCAGCTGAACTAACAGCCTCTCACGTGTCTGACCTGTCCTAGCCCTGCCAGTGGATGCAGCCCACCCACGCAGTACTCCAGGCATGGCAAAAACTAGTGCAGGCAGGCCTCGCTACATAACACATGAATACATAAATCATATGTTCACACACAGGCATGCACACTCACTCACTCATATCTGTATGCATATACACTCACATGGATGCATGTGGTCACATGTGTGTACATATATGTGCATATGAACACACACATCCAGGTCATCTCCAATTTGCCCTTTGAATGGGCTTTTCCTTGATCTAACATAAACTTACTCTTTCATTCTATCTGAGATTATATATAGCTCAGCCCAATACATTAAGTGGATGTCTGGTGCGAGAACTTTCTCTGAGCTGTACTTTGTTGCAATTTTTGTTTCCGCTGAATCAAGAGAGAATGGCCGCAAGGTAGTGACTGACCAGATCTACCTTCCCATGGTTTCACTGGCAGGAGATAGGGAACCATCATCAAAAATAGTAGGCTAGATCTGGACGCTAATAGAGTTGAAAACACAGTCGCAGAAGAAGCCTCTGGTGAATCCCCTCTGAGCAGACACCAAGGATGTCAACAGCTTGCCTCTCATGGAACATGCATTGGACAAAGCATTACTGCAGAGGCAGTGAGGCCAACATTTAATGCCTTGTCTTTTGATCCCCCTTGACTCATTTTAAACCTGCTATCATTTATACTATTTTCTGTTTTATTTTCTATTGAGGTTCTTCTCTGTTCTATTTTGTTATCGTGGGGGTTTTTTTGGCTTTGTTTTGTTTTTAAATGTTTTTCTCTATATATGAAAAACAGGTTAGGTAAATCTACAGAAACAGTAACTGGATTAATGCTTTCTTGGGGCTATATCAGGGGAGGTTGGGGGGAAATAAAGAGCTAATCTGTTAGCTTGTTAGCTAATTTATTAGCAAGAAGAAAATTGTTTTAAAATTGATTGTGGTGATGATTGTACGCTCTTCTTTATAGGATTAAACTATTGACCTGTATAGCAGCCACAAAGAGTACGACCCAACAAGATGTATGACATCAAGACTGTAGCAATGGGCTCAGGCACAGGAACCATGGTGAGGAAGACGCAGGAACAACCGGGCAGTGTTCCCTTCTGTTGCCCATAAGGTTGCTATGGGTCAGAACCAATTCAATGGCACCTAACCACAGCATCAAATTGTATGATGTAGGAATTATATGCCAATCAAACTGTTAAAGCAATAAAGCCAATAATAAAAACAATTTAAACACACAGTCTCTTCACATAAATAATGGCCGATGCTTTCTTTGTTGTTATTGTTTGGTGATATCACGTCATTTCCAACTCACAGCGGCCACTTGTATAACAGAGCAAAACAGTACTCAATCTTGTGCCATCCTCAAAATTGTTCTTATGTGTGAGCCCATTAATGCAGCCACTGTGTCAAACCATCCTGTCAAGGGCCTTCCTCTCTTTCACTTTACCAAGCATGATGTCCTTCTCCAGGGACCGGTCCATCTGGATGACATGTCCAAAGCACTTGAGACAAAGTCTCATCATCCCTGCCTTGGAGTGACTCTCTGACTGTAATTGCTTCAAGACAGACCTGCTTGTCCTTTTGGCAGTCCATGGTACTTTCAATATTCTTCACCAGGACCACAATTCAAATGCATCCCTTCTTTGAGCAAAGCAGGGGTGAGCAAGTGTTTTGCTGTCAGAATAAGAGTCAACTGTCAGTGAAAATAAAGGATGGCAACCTTTACCTGAATGGCAGCCGAGACCAGACTGAGAGGGGCCCAGCATCAGAGGATACCTGATAGCATGGTTGGACAGTGCAGTCTGCTTATGGACGTGTGGAGAAGGAACTGAGAGCTGTCTTGACCAACTGTCCTAAGTGATGAACCCTGGCCTGTCTCCAGATTGACTCCTGCTGCTTCCAAGTTCATCCTGATCCCAAATATTACTTGCTATTTATCTAGTGAACTACATACGTATGATGTGGTGGTCATTTTTGGTAAGAATTAATAAGAAACTAGAACCAAGGAGTGGTGATTGAAGAAGTCCAAAATGTCCAACTCTTCCAAGATGTTAATCTGCTTCATGTTCCCACCACTTCTCCTTTGGATATAGTCCCTCACATTTCTGGGTTATATGGGTCACTACAGTCTACCACAGAACCTCATGAAAGTGTGAGGAAATGCCTCGCATGGCAGTGAGTGCTATTCAATCCAAAACCCAAGGATCCGGCCAGGGTAAATTGGATGCTGAGTCCAGAGGACATGCTCCTCTCCTGGCTTTTGCCATTGATAAGCTCACACCAGCTGCTTCTCAGAGGGATTGTTTTGTATACAGCAAGGTGATATAGCAGGGAATCCTATTAACAATTATTCACATACGAATCCTATCAAGGTCTTCCCCCATCTTCTTACCAATACATACAGGGAAAGGTCATTTGGTAAGAGTTATATGGAGTTATATATCAAGAGTGTAATCAAATTAATACATAACCCTTCACCCAGATATAATCATCTATTCTCCACCCCTGTACTGTATTTTATTGAAGCAAGTATGACATGGGGCCTCTTGCAGGATGTTCCTAGTAGGCATTGCCTCCTACTAATATTTATCATCAGGATTTTCCCCCAGGTCACTCCAGAAGCAGCTTTAACATATCACTCCTTGTATCCAATATAAGTAACAGTAGCCAAGACAATCGTGAACCAAAAAGTGCGGCCTGAATCGCACCCCCTACTACAGTCAGAACTTCATCTCGTCCTATTCCTGTTTGTTATGCCCTCCCCAGTGAGACACCGACAGATGAGATTCAGAATTCTATCACATCAAGGATTAGGGCTGCAAGAGCCACCTTAATTGAGCATAACTCGGTGTGTAGGACGTGTGAATCCCACTGCAACAGATTACCCAACTTAGTCAGTATGGATAGTGCCATGAGAGAGGGGGATGGTTGGTGTCCGAAAGGATGAAAAGGTTGAAGATTGAAAGCCTCGGAGGTTGGTTATCCTCGCTCCTTTTGAAGTCAGAGGATTGCGGACCTGCTATGCACTCTTCTAAAGAACTATTGACTCCACTGAAATCCAGGTCCCTGGTGACAGAAGTTAAAAAAAAAATGCATGAACTGATGAAACAGTGAATTGAATCCTATTCAAATTCCAACTTGGAAAGATGTGGTGGGGGGAGGGGTGGGAGGCTCTAGATCCAGAGACGTGGAACTTGCTAGTGTATGGTATGCCAGGATTAGATTCCTATTCCCTGGTTCCCAACAAGCCATCTGAAGCTGAATTTCACATCAGTGAAGATTCCAAAGCTACCGGCAGCCCATTTCCCTTTGCATTCATAATGATGCATACTCTTTTCAGTTTCCACCTCGGTTCTGGTTGTGCCTGTTGAGTCTCATAAAACCAGTTTCAGCCTGTAGCTGAGACTCCTCCAACCTTCAGTCACTCTTCCTGGGACATGGTCTCAGCCTTTTGCAATAAGATCCCTATGTTTCGAGAATATTTCTCCTGTCTCCTTCCATGCCATGCCAGGTTTCTTAAGAGTGACTGAACTTGCCCGGATGCAAAAGGAAGTTCACTGAAATAGGAAAGAGCGTGCTGTGATGTGACAACAAATTAATGGAACAAATAGACAATGGTGTCGTTGTTGTTAAGTGCTGGTGAGTTAGTTCCAACTCATAGTGACACCATGTGCAACAGAAAGCAACCATGCCCAGTCCTGTGCCGTCCTCACAGTTATTTCTATGTTTGAGCCAGTTGTGGCAGCCACTGTGTCGATCCATCTCATGAATGTCTTCCTCTTTCATTGCTGACCTCTGCTTTACCAAGCATGATGTCCTTCTCCAGAGCCTGGTCCCTCCTGACAATACGCCCAAAATATTTCAGATAAAGTCTTGTCTTCCAGCTTCTCTCTGAAACAGATCTAGTCATTGTTCTGGCAGTTCGTGGTGTATTCGATGTTCCTTGTGGGCATCTTACTACAAATGCATCGGGTCTTCTTTATTCTTCCTTGTTCATTGCCCAGCTTTCCCACACATATGACATGATTGAAAACACCCTGGCTTGGTCCAAGAGCTTCGTAGTCCGAAGTGATAGTGTTGCTTTTTAAAAACATTAAAGGCTTGTGTATTAGATTTACCCAATGAAATACAGTGCTTGATAGCCTGACTGCTGCTTCCATGAGGGTTTGTTGATTGTGGACTCAAATAAAATTAAATCTGTGACAATGTCAATTAATCTTTTCTCCATTTACGATGTTGTTTATTGATCCAGTTGTGAGGACTTTTGTTTCCTTTATGCTGACATGCAATTCATACTAAAAGACTGTAGTCCCTTATCTTCATTGGCAAATACTTTAAATCCTCTTCACTTCCAGCAAGCAAGGCTGTGTAATCTGCATATCACAGGTTGCTAATGAACCTTCCTCCAGTTCTGATGGTGTTTTGTTCAGTGGAAGGATACAACCCTGACACAAACATTCCTGATTTCAAGCCATGCAATAAACTCTTCCTCTGTTCAAATCACTGTGTCTGAGTCTATGTACAGAGTCTGAATGGGCATAATTAAATGTTCTGAAATCCCCTTTCTTTGTAATGTTATCCATAATTTATTATGATCCATACAGTTGAAAGTGTTTGCATTGTCAATGAAACACAGCTTTCTAGTGTCTGTTCCTTTCACCTAAGATCCACTGACCTCGGTAAGACTCATGCTTATTCCAAATCCTTCTGGAATGTTCTGGCAGTTCCCTTTACAGCTACAACTTACAAAGCCCAGCCATGATTTTATTCTTGCTGATGCCAACTCACATCCACCCTGAGGGTAATACTGGGTTGTTCTTTAACTTAAGTGAGGCTCAAAATAAGCAAGAAAAATGCCACTTCTTCCACCCTATCCTGTAGAAGACCTCTCGGTTCTCATCCTGGCTAACCATACAGTAAGATCCACATGCTTTTAAGTCACCAGAAAATGTCTGGTTCTTCCTTCCAGAGGTATAATTTAAAGCTTGGAACAGGCAAAGCTGGATTCAGCATTAAACTATCGTAAGGAGTCACCCCTGAGACCCGTATGAGTTGGGTAAGGTCATTGACCTATGAAGGAACGATCCTGCCTGACAGAGGCCCCCAATCTCTCCACTCATACATAAGGATATCATCACAAGTGCTTAATGTTAGTTACAGCATTTCTTGACCAATCGATTTAGTGGCAGTGTCAAAAAAAAACAAACGGTGAATTGTCTTTAGCATGACTTATCCCTGTGAATCAAAACTCTAGAGTTTTACCACCACCCTGCCACTTCAGCTAGTACCACCAAATGTGTTCTCTGTCCTTCTTGTCAGGCTAACCATATAAAAGTGCGAAGAGCACTGAGAGTAAGTGTAGCACCTTATTGTTTAGGGGAGAGGTGGTCCCGAAGCACAGTAACCCATTGATGCCTCCGGGGCCCGGTGGGCATTTCCCAATAAGGTGGGCAGCCTTCCCTTCATGAGTCCCTGGGAAGACAAGAGGAGAGCAAGGATTGTTCCTTGGGGTGCCTTCAAACCACCATAGGGCAGTTGGCCATCGGAGAATATGGTCGTTCTGCTTCTTGAGGGGAAAGGCCTCAGAGTACGCCTATCCCCTGACAGAGCCGTTGGCAGCTGCCTTGCGCCTGGCGCCTGCACCTCGTTGCTCCCCCACCCGAGGCATGTGACTACTGGGAGGAAATGGTCTTTATACACGCTCCTCCAGCCTTCCTGTATGCATTTATGTTCTGAAGGACCCCCAGCTGTCGCCCCGTAAAGCATGCTCATCCAACGAAGGATAAACATGGATGAAGCCAGTGATCTCGCCTTGGACGGATAGAGTGCCACTTGTCAGTGCAGATTCCAAAGAAAGGTATTTCTCCCCAACGATGGTGAAATAAGGGCCCTCCTAGCTTACAAAGCCACAAAGCTTACCGAGCAGAATGTCGTTTGAAATCAGTATAAAGAGCCCCGTAACATCTACCAGCAACAGAGAAGGAAGGCTTCCTTTCACATACTTTAAACAGATTATTGCATAAATATGAGTTTGCCCTCTGCTTCACCATTGGGTGGAGGCAATGATAAATGCGCCTCCAGCTGTTACTACTATTACATAGAAATCTTTTAACAAGTACCTATAAGGACTGAGGTCATGCTCAGAGCCAGCTATTAGGAAAGGCTCCGTCATAATTTTTTAAAAGCACCATCTTGTGTGGTAACTGTGGGACAGGAGCAAGAAGGGCCACTTCTGTGAGACAAACACATATACCATATCTATGTACTGAGACAAATGCAGTCAATCTCTACTATGTTCCTGCTGATACTATTTGATTCTTGGACTGGAGGTGGTACTATGTAGACTGTATTTTTTTCCAAACAGAACACCATGCGCTATTTAATCCGATCCTAACAATTTATGTTTAGCAGGAAAGTTGCTTTCACTATACAGTCATTTCCAATATGTGCCCCACAAACACAAAACATGTGTGCTACAAAAATGTTTTATACAAGATGTCTCTTTCATACATATGTTAGGAATGCACTTGATCTCCCCCTTTTGAAAAGATTGTTCTAAAGGCTCCATCAGGCTTTAGTCTATGTGGACAAGGATCGTATCTGTCTTGCTTTGCCCTGTACCCTGTTCTTAGTACAAAGCCTGACAGATGGTCAGCGCTCAGTGAAAGTGGCTAACTGAACACAAGTGAGTGGAAGGCTTGAAAAGCTGGTCCTTCCATAAAGAAAGTGATTTACCTTTGTGGAGTCTAGCATTCATAGACCTACACCACAGCATCTGCTTTTCTCGGCATACTTGTGGTCTCCCTGGGGAAATACTACCCTAGAGTGATGGGACATCCCCTGCTCCTCCCTGGCCGTGGGGAGCCTGAAGCTTGGGAAGAATTAGCAGGTAAAATCCAATATTTCTTCCATCCTAGCCACTGTAAAATGTACTGACTTTCCCCCCATGCTTACAGATGTAATCAATTAAACCAGAAAATACAAATGCTAGTTTCACTGTTGGCTTGTGAGAAAAATAAATAAGAAAGTTTTCCCTGTGTCGAAGGGCTCAGGTATCAGGCATCAAAGAACAAAAATTCATATCATTGTAAATGAGGGTGAGTGCACAGTGGAGACCCAAAGCCCATCTGTAGGCAACTGGACACCCCCTTACTGAAGGGTGGGGAGGAGACAAGCCACTCGGGGTGCAGGGTATCAATGATGAAACTTACCAACTTCCTCTAGTTCCTAAATGCTTCCTCCTCTCACTATCATGATCCCAATTCTACCTTACAAATCTGGCAAGACCAGAGGATGTATATTAGTGCAGATGGCAACTGGAAACACAGGGAATGCAGGATAGATGATCCCTTCAGGACCAGTGGTGAGAATGGCAATACATGGAGGGTGAAGGGAGAGTAAGTTGGAAAGGGGGAACCAATTACAAGGATCTACATATAACCTCCTCCCTGGGGGATGGACAACAATAAAGTGGGTAAAGGGAGATGTTGAACAGAGTAAGATATGACAAAATAATAATTTATAAATTATCAAGGGTTCATGAGAGAGGGAGGAAAATGAGGAGCTGATATTAAGGGCTCAATTAGAAAGCAAATGTTTTGAAAATGATGAGGGCAACAAATGTACAAATGTGCTTGTGATAAGAATTGTACGAGCTCCCAATAAAATGATTTTTTTTTAAAGAAAGAAAAAAAGGTTAGCCCAATGCAACTCTGCAATATATTTGAATAGGACTCTCCCACACCCCTCTTTTAGACATGAATGGATTATCTGAGCCTATGAACCTTCTCATTTGCCTGATGCCAGACTGAAAACAGACTTGAATTTCCCCTTAGGCATTAAAATATAAGAGGATGGCACTTCTATAATCACAAAGAAATTTCAAAAGAAGCCATTCTAGTTGAAAAAAAACACTGTTACAAAGTGATTATGATAGAGCAGTATTTCCCAAAATGGGTGATACTGAGCCCTGGAAGTGCTGGGATGATCCACAGTGTGGCAGAGGGAAGAGCAGGAGGATGGGGGGGGGGGGTGCTATAAAAGGAGATACTACACTGTATCCTGTATTGTGGGCTGTAGTACAAACATTTGTTTGTTGTTGTTGTTGTTTCCAGGAGGGACACTGATTAAATTTTTTTCTGTGATAGGCATGGTAGGCCAAATAAATTGGGTTCCTATGTAGCGCGGGGAGAAAAGACAAACTTGAAGGTGAAGTCACTCACGGGAGGAAGCCGTGGCAAGGTCTTTCATGCCAGGGATGTGTCTAAAGTCGATTAGAGCCTGATGTGGAAAGATTTTTTTCCTGGAGCTCATTAACATTTAGTTGGGAACAACACTACTAGTGGGCATCACAATGACAATGATCTCGGAGCTACAGGGGCTCTGGGAATTGAATCAGCCTGACATCAACAAGTTGCTTCTTAAATGTCATGCCCTTTGAACACAATGGGGGTTCAGCAATAGGTGGCGAGAGGAGAGGGCATTTACAGTGTTCACCCCTACCTACCCTTCCTCATTCCAAGAGCTGCATTAAACCATCTCCAGTAAAAAAAATAATAATAATATAATAAAAATGTTCCCTGAGGGAAATCCAGGACACCTTCCTACACTGCCTCTACAGCATCAAAAGCCAGAATCTTCTCGAGCTTGGCTCCTCCACCGCAGATAGGGTTAGGAGCACCGCCTCTCATCCTCAATCCTAGAAGCACTGTGCTTTGTGAAAAGTAAGGGTATTTCTAAAGTCGTGGTTTCTGTGTAAACTTTGAATTAGCTCGCTAGTGGGCTAAGCACCTTGTTGAGGCAGTTGAGTTATAGAGAGCTCGTTGGCATTGCATACCACACCTTCCAAGTTAAATGGCACTTTCAGCATTGTCTCTAGCCATAAAAGCATCACATTTTGGCAGCGTTTTCTGATGACTGGCATTCTTTCAGACACCTCTGCTCTTAAGTACAACACAAACAAGTTGCCCATGAGTCAGAAGACTAGTACACATGCTAAGTGCCTATAATCATCTTTATGTAATTTGCTCCTGAGTCATTGTCTGGCCCATTATGTAAATATGCAGCATGCATTTCTTTGAAAATAAGGGCCACTATAAAATTAAAAAAAAATAAAAACCACCGTTGTAAATAGATGGAGCAATAAAGAGTTCCACAAAAGAATTCACTAAAAGCAATTTAAAAAGAAATAAAACCAGATTTGTTTTGAAGTTGCATGATGTGAAATATCAAACAGGTTTTCCTGAACTCTACCCTCGGCACTGAAGGATTTTAAAATACCACGGGCGGGGGTGGGGGTGGGGGAAGGATCATGACAACCTAGCTGAGCATAAGAGGCAGCAACTGAAGTCGCCCAGCTACAGTGCACTCTCCACAGGAAAATGGCAGTAAGACCCAAACAGCAGAACATCAAGTCTGACAATCTGGTTCACCTTGGGTCAACTCGCCTCATTTACACATGAGAAGATGGTCCATCCCTTGCACTGCTGAGGAAGGCACTTTTGGGACGAAGTGACCCTCTCAGCACACACAGATAGAGCATAGTTGCCATACCCAACGTAGAATTACCCAAGATTCTTTCTCCTTACACGTAACAGGGGGAGGCTTTTACCTCGCAAAGAAATATGGAATTCTATCAGAAAAGTCGGAAAACAGAGTGGGAAGCATGGACCTCCCATATGCACATCCTTGTTCAGGCCAGAGGTGAAAAGCATAAGATACAAGGGCCAATCACCTCCTTCCAGGACCCTGATGGTGTAAAGGGTCATACATTGGGCTGCTAGTCGCAAGGGTAACAGTTCGAAACCAGCAGTTGCTCCATGGGGGAGAAAAGAGGCTTTCTATTCCCATAAAGAGTTTCACTCGGGAACCCACAGTGACAGTCCTGCCCTGTCGTCTAGGGTTGCCATGAGTCGAAATGGACTTGGTAGCAGTGTTTCTTGTTGTTGGTTTTCTTCTCTCTCCAGTGCCCATGCAGACTTTAAAAACTCGTCTTGACCCCCACCGTTTCCTGGGTAGGCCAGCTAACAGATGTTATCATCAATCAAGGGGGTACCTAAACTGGCACCCATGTGGCCTCCTACTAGATGCATCTCCATTATGGATTCCAACAATTTTTAAAAGACCAGATCACACACAAGTGGATTTCCAATCCAAGTCCAACTCACTACCATCAAGTTGATTCCAACTCATAGCATTTCTATAAGACAAGGTAGACCTGCCCCTATGGAGTTCCAGAACTGTAACTCATGATAGGGATTAGGAAGACATGTCTTTCCCTGCAGAATGGCTGGTGGTTTTGAACTGCTGATCTTGCAATTAGTAGCCCAATGTATAACCTATTAATGAAATATTACTTATTCTTAGCATATTTATCTTGGGGAAAATGTCTTTGTGTGATGCATAGGTTTCATGAGGCTTCTTAAATGTTGAGTTGATGTTTTTAAAATGATGTTATTACATGTGACATATTTCCAGAAGTGAATGTGAGGTGGGAATGGTGTAGGGGGAGCTGTGGTTTGGAGGGTGGATATGTATGGAGTCAATCCAGACCTTGTTTCCTTTTCCCTATGGTTCAAGAAGTTGTGTGGGCCCGCAATCTAAACTTGAGAGTACAGAGATGAAATTGGATAGCATTATTCAGCTTTCCAAGCCCTTCTCCTACCTCTAAGAAATGCTCCATATACTTAAGCAAGTTCAACAAACATGGAGCTATGAGATTGTCTCTCCTTCCTCTGTGTGAAGTGTGCATGTATGTCTTTTACTTCCTAACTGACACGAGGTGAGTGTGGAGTGGGTAAGTGGACAGGTAATTTTTAAGGGACAAGGAGGGGAGACAGGAATTTTCTGGTCGAGTTTGTTTTGTAAGGGAAAAAAAAGGAAAAACATATATATGTATATGTGTGAATGGATAGATATATAGATAGATAGATAGATAGATAGATAGATAGATAGATAGATAGATAGTAGATAACTTCCAGCACAAGCTTCTTCAAAACTTGAGGTCCACGTGATCCCTCTATCCAATAAGTGGTCATCCTTCACAACCAATGGTTGTCAAGGATAAAGGCCCAGGTAGGACTAAAAGAGCCAGAAAAAAAATCCATTTTCAAACAAAGCACTTTGTTTCAAACACTTCAAATAAGCATCCCCGGCACCTCCCAGTTCCACTATGCCACAGAAGCAGGGCATACTCCAAGAGATCCTTGACGTGCAGTTAGGATGTCTGCCTCCTCTTTGCCATGCTCCACCAAGAACATAAACAATGTCCTTGAGGTAAGGAGAAGAAGAATGGGGAACCCGCTGCATGTTTACTCCTGTCAGTGGGCCGTATCAGAGATGCTGTGACCACAGATGGCCCCCAAAAGAGAGCAACGTGAGCTGGTTGAAAGAAGAGGACCTTGAGGAGTAGGGTTGTCAAAGAAACAGATACGCTTTGGCTTGAAGAGTGAAGGTGACAGCTAAAAGGGCTAGTTTCATGCCAGGGACTCCTGGTGGCATAGTAGGTTATGAGTTGGCTTGCCAACCACAAAGATAGCAGTCTAAAACTGCTGGTCACCCTGATATAGTCTCATCATGATATAGTCTGGTCACCATGATATAGTCTCATCATAATATAGTCTGGTCACCATGATATAGTCTCATCGATTCTAAATCTCTTTGCTTCTCAGTCAAATCAAGGCAACTAAGATGCATCCTATCACTAACTTCAAAAAGGTCTTCTCTAAGTTTGACTAGGACTCAGTATATTTGACCCAGTGCATGCTGGCACACCAAGACCAATAGCTCAGGTTTCAAGCATCTGTGAAACAATTGGTTATTGGAAATGGCCTCAGTGGGTGTATCTGTACCACGGAAATTGATAAATGCTATGAATCACAGCTAGATTTATTGTTTTGTTGATTGCTTAGACTGAACAAAGTGATAGAGAAACTGCTAATTGTGCAGGATCAATTTAAATACCCTGTGAGTAACACAAAATAATTGAGCACATACTCTTCCAGCATTAGAAAACGATGTCACTCAGCAAAGCTCATTGTTTCATTTTCATCCTACTTGTTAATGATAAACCAAACATCCACCAGCATTCGTATTGAACTCGCATTCAGAGAGTTAGTAGGTAGTAATCATTAACCAGCACACAACCTCTCTTCTGCCACTCCTACCCCCATAGAAAAACCCTTAGGGGAGAAATGCTCATTTCACTCGCATGGGCTCTGGACTGGCTCCCCCGCCCCAAATTGCAGCCCCTGCTTACAGTCACATAAGTTTGTCAGCCTGGCAAAGCAAGAAGCAAGCGGGGCCCGGAAAGATCTTTTATGCTTCTGCTGCTCTTGCTTTCTCTAGTCAGAGGCTTTGGCATTTGAGAATTTCCTAACTGCGAGGCATCTCAGAGATGGCGAAATAAATTTTAGTGCCTCTTGAGCAAGGCATTTTAAAAAAAAAACCACCGCTATCAAGTTGATTCTGACTCATAAGGACCCTGTGGGACAAGATTGAGCTGCCCCTTTGGTTTTCCAAGGCTATAAATCTTTACCAGAGGAGAAAGCCTCGTCTCTCTGCTGTGGAGAAGCTCCTCTATTTGAACCACTAACCTTGGGGTTAGCATCTCAATATTCAGCCCATGATGCTACCAGGACTTTCTGCCTGACCCATAATTGTATATTAATGACAAAAAGGAAAAGAGCATTCTGTTAGGTCATGCATTATTACAAATGTAGGGAAAATTTTAAAGAAAGTCAACTTGGCCTCGTTTGTTAAATACACTTTGCCTTACATGTTCAGAAAATGTATACTTGAATACAAAATTGTTCTGGCAAACTAATTCCATCTGTCGTCAGCTAATTGGAGGGGCCAGGAGCCAGGGTGCCTGTAATCAGGTAAGTTCAATTGTAATTCATTTCCTAAAAACAATCTTCGTCTTCAGAAAGCACTTAGTTTTTCACTGAGTTATCCTTCTCCATCATCTCACACATGGCTGGTGGTGGCCCAGGCACAGGGAGACGGCTGGGGCAGTAGCCACTGAGATAAGGGCTCCAACGGCTTCTGTACGATGTCAAATAGGCAAATACAATGGCACATCTTTCCCAGATGCAAAGCCAGTAATAGTCCCTGTTGTCTCTTAACAAAAGTTCAAATGCTTTAGCAAATCATGCAGGTTCGACCTCACTGTGCCCAGAGTATTTCGTCTCCTTTCTTTCCACCTGCCTGAAATTACTCTGACTCTAGCCTCCGAGTTATGTGTTATTCCTTATACAGGATGCACTCAAAGGTGGCTCAAGCTTTTACAAGTGACCCTCTGCCAGATCACCTCTTCATTGGACTTAACTGTCACCACGCCACCCTTTCCACCCCAGCAGCTCTTTCTGTGCCCTAGACGAAGTTAGTCACGGAAACTATCAACCCAGGCAAGACCGAAATCCACATTAAATTGACCAAATCTTTCCTATGTGTTTATCTTTGAAACTAGACTCTGAACATCCCCAGAGCAGAAATGGTGTCTCATTCATTTCTGTATCTAACCTCTTCTGGAGACAAGGGATGTGCTCAATAATCTCTATTGGATGAAAAACCTATAGTCAAAGCTAACTGGGTACTTAGTTCTGGCCTCTTTGCTTGAGTGATGGGACCCCTCATGAAGAGACCCGGGACTGATGAAGATGACTTGTGACTGGCCCACCACTATCGCCTGGGCTTGAAAGATGAGCTCTCCGCCTGACAGTCCCCCTCTGAGACAGACAGGAGGAGCTCTCCCCCACCATATGGCTCAAGCGAGGAACAATTACATATCCTGGAAGGCCTCCTTATGCTGCCTACGTTTTTTCTCCCTTCAGCAGTAAAATAGCTGCCAACTAAATGAGAGTTCTATCCAAATGTGTTTTGAAATGGTTCTCAGAAATCACCTTGCAGTTTGAGAATTTCTACCCGGACCCAAAGCGCCACTACTGATCCAATTGCCCAAACCAGTTGTGGGCCGCTCCCCATCTCTTTTCCCTCAGCATAAAGGCAGGCACAACACTCAATCCCTATAGCTTAGGTGCGCCCCACAACCACCGTTTCCTCTATGTCCCCATAGGTATTGCCTCAGATTACCATGACCCCCTCTGGTTCTTCTTGCTGCATTCCCAGATGCCTGAGATGAATCTGAAAGGCCCACCTTATTCCTAACTTCATTTTTAAAAACAAAAGCCCTGCCACTGCATCATCTCCAGCTCATGGACACCCTCCAGAGGGTATCTGATGTTTTGTCAAGCTTTACAAGGACAGACAACTTCATCTTTCTCCGGTGGAGTGGCTGGTGTGTTTGAACCACTGACCTTGTGGTTATCAATCCAACACATACCCAATAGCACCACTCAAAGCTCAATGCTATCGAGTAGATTCCGACTCACGGTGATCTTATAGGACAGAGTAGAACTGCCTCTGTGAGTTTCTGAGACTGTAACTTATAATAAGAGTAGAAAACCCCATCTATTTCCTATGGATCGGCTGGTGGTTTCAAACTGCAGACCTTCAGGCTATCCACTCAACTCTTAACTACAATGCCACCAGGAATCCTAAATCCCTAAATCAAGTTCTCTCACACTTGCTTTATCTGTTCTTCTCATTTTATCTCCCATATTCCAAGGTGAGAACCCCTTCAAGATCCACCAGGATTGCCCATATTGCCTAATGAGATGCGGTTCTTCTCATGGACTGCGCCTTGGCTCCATTAGGAGTAACAGAGAGCTCCAGCACCCTCAAGCACTGAGCGAGTTCACACTGATGATTTGAGTGCCTCCCCACAGGATCTCTCTTTCTAGGAAAAGCGCGCTCAGCCTAAGCTTTAAGAATTATTTAGTGAGAGGAAGGGGTCTAAAAAAATTACACATCACCTAAACACACATGTGTGAGAAGAAATTTTTCTATAATACCCATAAAATATATACATTATATCACTCTCGGGTTCAGGGGCTGCTAGAATGTTCAGCTCTGCTCATGACAGAATAACCATAGCATTACACAGGGATCAGACCTTTGAAAGAAAAGGCAGCCAACTCATGGTTATTTCTACTTCCCAATGTCTGAAAACACGGAAAGCTATTCCACTAACACGGGTTTCTTACCTTGCCTAGAACAAGGTCAAATTCCAGGTCACAAGTAACAGGAATCATCTCTTCCATGAAGGTGAACGCAAACATGTCTCAAAATCGCACAGTGAAGGCCAGGAGCGGAGCTCCACCATTCTCTCACGGCTGGCTGCGTAGCTGAACTCCATGCGTATCCAATGACCGCCATGCCCACCTTTCCTTTGGAAAAGCTATGTGACGTCGTGTATGTGTGACTGCAGTACACCCTGTCTACGAGTGGAAAGGCCACGGTTGGGAGAAAGATGGTCTCTGTCCTGTCCATAGAACAGCTTTGAATACACACGACAGTAGCGAAAAAGAGCACAGCTCCTTCATGCCATGGAGACTTAATGTGCTATTACTATGTGCCCCAGCCCACAAGCCAGTGATACCTAGTTGGAGAAGGTGCCGTCCCCAGCTGCTCACAAGCTCCAGGGAGAGTAGGGAGAGAGGCTGTTACAGGACAGTGAATAACGGAAGACTCCTTTGGGCAGGACCCCCGACTCGGGCGTAGAAAGAAACTAGCGGCAAGCAAAAGGCCCCTGCAAGTGGCCTATAAGTGGAAAGTAGAAATGAAGCAGAAATTGTCAAGGGTAGGATTTGGCAGGAGAGATGCGCAGAGGCCAAGCCCAGAGGGTCTTCCAGAGTGAGCAGCTACAGAGCTTTGTTGTACTTACAATTGGAGCTACAGTCAGAGTTGAGGGGCACTTAGATGGTCCAGAAGGGATAGGAGAAGGGAGACTGGGGAACCCTTTACAAGCCTGGGACTGAAAACCAGGGCGGAGAAAATGATTCCCTGAACTGTCATATTGCTAATGGGGGACACAAAATATATAGACTAAAAAAAGTGCTTAAGAGGTTGTTACAAAAATATTTGAGACAAGATTATATGAAATAAAATATTTTATTATGAGCTTTCTTTAATACTTAACATATCTGTTCATTAGAGTAGTTATTAATGTCTACTGGCCCCAGGTAGGGGAAGCGCTGTGTCTATTTTCTGACTCTCATCCCAGTACCTAGACCCCTGCCTGCCTTATGGTCACAACTTAAAAGATGGCTAAACTAAGTCAAGAGAAGGAGTGAACGCTCAGAAGTGTATGTTTAGCCTGAGAAAGTTAAGAGAATGTTAGAACAATGATTTGGGTTAGGAATGAGAAAGTCAAAGACATGAAAGTCTGAATAAATGCCCCAAACTCAGAAGTATAACAGGGAAATGATGATTTTGAGATCTGAGGGCAGCAATGTGGTCACATTTTATCTAAGATTTCAAAGGAAGAGCAATTCCAATTAATAATAATAAGAGCACGAATCCACTCCCCCAAAATAGTCATTTATATGGAACAGAGCTCAAAGTCACTGTTGAGACCGTTGAGGGGGAAATCCAGGGACTGATTGATAGACCAGAGTCTTGCGAACACCACTCCTACAAACACTGAAGCTGGTTAAGATGATTGCAGGTCTGGTAGGGCAGAAAAGTATGAACAAGGTGCTAAAAGAACCCAAGAAAGACTAGGGGGAAAATGCCTGCTGAGGGACAACTTTAGTTATGTGAAGACCCATATTACCAATTAAAGTGTGATGGGCGATTTTGTCTATAACACCAGTTATGTAATGCCAGTGTTAGGCTGATCTGTGTCAAGTTGCAGTTATGGAAGTTGAGGGTTTGAAGGGACATTGAAAATCATAAGCCATTCACCTCATTTTATAGATGAGGAATAAGGCATTGAGGGGCTTCCTAATGTCACTTGATTAATAATGGACCTGGACCTGGACCTGGACCTGGGCCAGACATCTTGCATACCAGCCCAGAGCTGCAACAACAGAGAGGGTGAATGCTATTGAATTACTGAGAGAAAAAGGAGCTTGCGCTGTCCTTGCAAGAATATCATTTTAAAGTTGAAATGATAAACCTTTGCACAGAGCCATCCAAATATTTTTCTGTTCAGTCCCTTTTAATGCAATGTACAATTCCCAGCATTGAGAACAGAGGTGTGTGTGTGTGTGTGTGTGTGTGTGTGTGTGTGTGTTCCTTTCCAATCAACCACAGATCCTTTGTTCTCAGGCATGATCGATCCCCCTTACTTCTGCTAAAACAGTTCATGGACATCAACGCGTTTTAGTAATGGAGCTCTCTTTCCATGCACCAGATCCTCTGATAAACACATCCTTCCCTTTTCTCACTCAATCCTCTGAGCCAGTGACTAACAGCACCTCCATTTTACAGATATGGAACATGAGGTTTGGAACGGTTGTGTAACTAGGTTCAAAGTCTCCCAGCTCATAAAGGGAAGGACTGATATTTAACCTTGACCTGTCTGACTAAAGCCCAAACCTATGCTCATCATGATGCACATCCCCAGAGTCAATGCTAGAAAATTAACCCCAGTTTTACCCTCTACTGGACTAGAGGTCTAGAAAACCTTCATAAACTGCTTTATGGCATAATCCACTCCCCCACTCATGCTATTGTTCTAATTCTCTAATTCTACTTAGCAACTCCTCTTATCATTAGCCTGTTGTATCATCCCCTATAATCCTTTGCATGCTTTATGAAACTATTTAAAGTAACAAAAATTAGGTAATGGCCCAAGTAAGATTCCCACTGCTCTGATTCAGAACCAACCTATCTAGTCTGACCCACTAATTAGGATGACAACATGTCCACCTAGCCAAATTTCTTCCAATTTCACAATGCTTTTACATAAATAAGCCTTTTGTTAGCTTAACTAGAGTCTTGTTTAGCAGAATAGAGCTCCAGTTTATATCCTCCAGAAATCTATTTCAACAATCAATTTGAAGAAGTAGCCTTTTCTCCCTTCTCTCCCCCTTAAACTCAACTATAAATGCAATCACCAGCACCTAGTTACATTCTGACCAAACTGGCACAACAGAATCTCCAAGAGCGTGAAGGTTAGCATAAGACGGATCTTCTTGGCATATGCCAGCTTGTGCACTGAATATTTTCATTACCACAGGAACACTTCTTCAATGATAGATCCACAAACTTGCTAAATATAGTTCTTTCATAGCAGTAAGAATTATCTCCCCTTAAAATGCCTTCCAGGCACACAACCAAATATGTTTTACCTTCAAATGTTTTCCCCAAAACTGGGCCTTTGGGAGCCAGACAAATACAAAGTAAAGCATGGTTTAGGAACTTTTGAGACCATTTTGAATAGAAGAATTCCCAACCACCTTCTATTCAGTTATTTGCTCAATAACCTTTTATTGAATCACATCCTGAGCTAGATGCTAAGGGTGCACACACTCACACAAGCATTCTTATATAAATTTATAGCTTTCCAGTTTATCACTAAAGAGATCTCCACCTAGGAAGAAATCAGGAAAAATATCAGGCATGAAACTCAAACCACAAGAAGCTTCATAGCAGATGCTACATTAGTTGTATCTCCTATAAATAACACAGACATAGAAATTCAATTAAAAGTATTTTGTTCAATAATTGAATAAAAAATCCAAAAGATACAATAGGCATATTAGCAATGACAATAAATGTAATAGAGTTTGTTTATGTTTCTATACCAAACAATATCATTAATATCCTATGCAAGTAAAATTTTGTTGTAGTTCATTCTAACTCATTTGCAGCAGTACATCAACAGGGACATTCCAGAAATTTGAACTGGATTCAAAAGGGGACATGGAACAAGGGATATCATTGCTGCTGTCAGATGAATATTGACTGAGAGCAGAGAATAACAGAGATGGTTTACTTATATTTTATTGACTATGTACAAGCAGATGACTATGTAGATGATAACAAATTATGGATAGCATTGAAAAGAATGAGCACTATGGAGTACTTCATTTTGTCCATGTAGAACCAGAACCTGAACCTGAAGAGGCAATCTTTCAAATGCAAAATTCGAACTCACTGCCATCAAGTTGATTCGAACTGCCCCTATGGTTTTCCAAGACTGTGAGTCTTTACAGGAGTAGAAAGCCTCATCTTTCTCCCATGAAATAGGTGATTTCAAACTTCTGGCCTTGTAATTAGCAGTTGAACATGTAACCACTATGCCAGTGGAGTTTCTTAATTGTCTGACTGGAACAAGGGGATAGAGCATGGTTACAATCAAGAAAAGTGTGCATCAGAGTGTGTCCTCTCACCATTCTTATTCAATCTGTAGGCTGAGCAAATGAACTCCAACGTTAGACTAGATGAAGAAGAGCTTGGCATCCGTATTGGAGGAAAGCAGAGTAATAGCCTACAACATGCAGATGACACAATCTTATTTGCTGAAAATGAGTACTTGAAGCACTTGCTGGTGCAGATCAGGGATTGCAAACTTCAGGCTGGGTTACAACTCAGTGTAAAGAAGACCAGATTCCTTACAACTGGACAAAGAGAGAGGATCATGATAAATGGTGAAAAGATGGAAGTTGTAGAGGATTGCGTCTTACTTGGTTACACAATCAATGCTCATGGAAGCAGCTGGAAAGAGGTCAAATGATGTGTTGCTTTGAGTAAATCTGCTGCACAAGACCTCTTTAAAGTGCTGAAGAGCAAGAACATCACTTAAAGGACTAAATTTCACCTGAGCCAAGACCTGGTATTTTGAATCTCCTCACATACATGCGAAAGTTGGATATTACATAAAGAAACCAAAGAAGAATCAATGCATTTGAATTACCGTGCAACAGTGCCCTTGTTTGTCCCTATTTTCTAATTGATGATCTTTATAATGATGGGATTTATATTTAGGTCTTTGGTCCATCTTGAGTTTGTTTTTATACACTACGGTGAGGAATGCATCCTGTTTCACTTCTCTGAAGATGGAGATCCAATTCTGTCCTCACCATTTTTTGAAGACACTCTCTCCCATTGAATGTTTGCTAGCCCTCTAGAAAATCAGTTTCTGTTCTGTTCCATCAGTCTATGTACCTTCTTTTGTACCAGTTTCAGGCTATCTTAACTACTGTGGCTGTTTTATTTCAAGAATGGAATAGGGATCTAAATCAGAATTGTAGTATGTTTATAGGTTGCTTCAGGTAGTTTTGACATTTTCACAATATCAAGCCTTCCTATCCAGGAAGATGGAATCTTCTATTTATGTCTCTTTGATTTCTTGTGATAATGTGCAGTTTTCATTATACAAACATTGTTACCTCATGTTTATTCCTAAGGATTTCATATATTGTGTGACAACTATGAATGGTATTGTCTTCATGATTTCTTTTTTGGAACTCTCTCCATTTGTTACAGGAATTCAGTTGATTTGTGGGTGTTACTCTTGTTTCTTGCCTCATTGCTAAATCTTTATATTCCTTCCAACCATTTTTTTGTCAAATATTTGGAGTTTTCTACATAGAAAATCCTATAACCTTCAAATAGTGAGAGTTTCGCTTCTTTTTGCCAATCTGTGTTCCTTTGACTTCTTTTGTTATGCAATGGTTCTAAGACTTCCTGCACAATGTTGAATAAGAGTGGTAATAAGGGATATCCTTTAAGATTCCTGTTTGCAGATGGAATGCTCTTACAAGATGTTGGCCCACTGGTTTTTCAAATATGACCTTTAGTATGTTAAGAAATTTCCCTTCTGTTCCTATTTTATTGACTATTTTTTAATTAGTAATGGATGTTAAATGTTGTCAAATGCCGTTTCTTCATAGAATGATATGATTATGTGGTTCTTATTTTGTTATTTATGTTATATTAAATATTTTTCTAATATTGAATCATACTTGTGTACCTGGTATAAAACCCACTTGATTCTGGTGTGTTGTTGGTTGTTGTTTGAAAAGGTTTTGGATTTTGTTGAGAACTTTTACATCTGTGTTCATAAAAGACATTGGTCTGTAGTTTTCTATAGAAAACTGTATTTTTGCCTGATTTGGGTATCAGGATGATGTTTGCTCGATAAAAAGGAGTTTGGGAGTTGCTGTCTTTTTTTATATTCTATAATAGTCTGTGTAGGATTGGTGGCAACTCTGCTCTGAATACTTGATAGAATATTTCAATGAAATTATGTCCTGGGTTTTACGTCTTCTGCCTCTTCTTTTTGGTTGGAAGATTTTTTAATGATCAGATATATCTCTTTCATTGAGATTTTCTCTGCCAATCTGTTAATTTTGGTAGACAGTGTGTTTCTAAAAATCGGTCCATTTCATCTAAGTTTTCAAATTTTTTGGAATACACATTTTTGTAGTTATGTGCTCTTATTCTTTTTTATTTTGTTTGAATCTGTGGTTGTGGTAGTTGCATAATCTCATGTCAACTTGAGGATGAAGAGTGAAGGGGTAGAGTCTGGCCTGTCACTCAGATCACAGCATGAAGATACCTCCTGTGGGTGTGACCTTCTCATGAGGATTTGGCAACTTCCTTTCTTTCTCCCTGGAGGTGAACCACACTCTTTGTCTCTGCTTCACCTTCCTGTTGACAAGCAACTTCGAGCCATGCTTATGGCAGCCAGAGTGCTGAGAGGCTTCCACTGTAACTGGATCCACAAGACTTTTCACCCACCAGTCTGTGATCTTCCTGCATTTGGCATCGTTTTGTGTGCTGCATGAGTCTTTAGAGGAATTTATGGACTAGTATCAGACATATGGGTGACTTTCAGACTCAGGGACATGATCTGGACTTGGCTGGGATGTTTTGTCAATATGCAGTTGCTCTATGACGTAAAGCTCTCTCTTAAACATACATGCGTGTTCCTGGATTTGTTTCTCTAGTCAACCTGGACTAAGAGAGTTCTGATGTCACCTTTTCATTTATAATTCATACTATTTGCCACATCTATTGCTTTTACTTTGTGAAGTTTGTCGGTGGTTTGTCAATTTTGAAATCTTCAAAAAAAAAACAACTCTTATCTTATATTTTTCAATTGTTCATCTGTTTTCCAATTCATTCATCTCTTTTAAAAAATCTAAATACATATATTTTCAAGGTACTCTTCTGAGTACTGAAGATGCAGCAGTCAGTTAGATAAAGTATTTGCCATCAATACTCCCACCACTAGGTACTAAGATATACAATTGACAACAACTGAAACAGTGGTTATGTAGGTACAAGAATACGTATAGCAATGATACAGATAAGAAAATTAGGTGGGAGGGGAATAGAAAACAAGAGGGTGTTGATGAGTGGTTGAAACTGTTGAATGTAGAGTTGATGGTCTGAAATGTAAAGCTCCCAACCTAATTCACAATAATCCATTAAAATAATTTATTTTTTAAGGGGAAAAAAGATTAACTTACATAACAAGTTATTATGGACTGGAGGCAAAATTATACAATGACTTCACACTAATTTGAAATATTCAAGAGAACCCATGTCAGGAAGTAGCCAGTTCTACACTGACCATAAGGTCGCTGAGTCAGAATTGACTTAAAGTCATTGAATTCTTCTCACATAAGTGAAAGAAACATAAATGAATTATTTAAAATGCTCTAACTCACCTGGCCTTTCAAACCAGTGAGAAATACATGTGGTTCTTGGACCATTAATTATTCAAGAAATAAAGCATTCTAAAATAAATTCCATATAAAGTATAGAAGGTAATAATAATAAGCAAAAGAATATAGATAATTCTTTGATACAGAGGTTGGGAAACAAAGAACAATGGTCCCATAGGGTCAAAATGAAAAAAATCTATATAATATAATTCATAAGTTATTGTGAAAAATACAACTAAAGTAATTGGGAAAATAACAAAAAGTTTATTAAAAGTCAACAAAATGGACCATGAATGCATGAAAGTTTCACCTTCCTGAAAGTGCAAATAAATTTAAAATTAAATGAAATTATTCAGTACCATTTTTAGCACACCAAAATGATAAATGTGATAGGGCTGGTAGTAGTTGAAGTCTAACACGGTCATTATGGTTGAGGTGAAACATGCTTTCCTAGATGGTCATGAAGATATTTGGGGTAAACTCTCTAGAAAGCAATTTGACAGTAAGCATCAATAGCTTTAAAATTATTCAAATACTTCTTTTCTGAACTTGCTGTTAAACCTGAATTTTTTCTTTATTTTTAAATTGGTATTTATTCATATATTATATCATTCCATAGTTCAAATCACACCAAGCAGTACTGGACAATTGTTACCACAATCCGTCATAAGGGGAATATGTGACTGGTTTCCAATACATGATTCTTTCAATGGCTTGCACTGGCTCTTCATCTGCTTTGCTTGCCTTTATCTCTGCTTTTGTTTTCATGATTTCTTCAGCTGACAAATCTCGTTTTTTCAAAGTCACTGCTTAGGGCTGTTTGCCTTCTTTGTCAATGTGGTCACCATCTTCTACTAGTCGCTGTGGCTGGATTCTCTTGGTCTCTACAGTGGTCCTTTCCAGTAGCCAACCCTCTCCTTGAGGCAGGCCAGGATGGTCACTGGACTGACCAAATGTAAGACACCGATTCTGCTTGCTCATTGAGGCTCTGGAGGAAAACCAGCTTCCAGAGCAGCCTCAACACGTTCAGTAGTACCACTTCACTTATTTCTGCTCTCTATTGGTTTTTTTTTCTTCTGATGGTTGAAAGTTTCTTTAGTTGCTCTAGCTCCAATTGTTGGAGATACAAGGTTAAAGTGTTGATGTTGGTTTCCTCTTCTTTTCTCATGTGTGCTTTGATTGCTATAAGTTCTCCTCTGAGAAATGTTTTTCACTAGGTCCCAAAGGTTTGGGTATGTTGTGTTTTTATTCTCATTTGTTTCATGTCTAATAGTATTAAGAATTTGTTTCATGTCTAATAGTATTAAGTATTAATAGTATTAAGTATTTCATGTCTAATAGTATTAAGAATTACCATATATACTGGCGTATAAGCCGAGTTTTTCAGCGCATTTTTTATGCAGTTTTAGTGGTAAAATTAGGTGCCTTGTCTGATATTCGGGTTGGCTTAAATTTGAGTATATAGGGTACCTTGTACTTTCAAAGCAATGTGTTGTTCAGTTTCCATGTATGTGCTCTGTGTTTGGAGTTTTCTATAGGTGATTTCTAATTTTGTAGTATTTTGATCTATGAAAATGGATTGAAAAAGTCTCAATATTTTAAAATTTATTAAGGATTGCTTTATGTCCTGATATAAGATTTATTCTAGAGAAGGTTCCATGTGAACCTGAAAAGAATGTATGCTGTGTTGTTGTCTAGGAGACCAAGTTGGTTAATTTTGGTGTTTAATTCTTTTGTGTCTTTACTGAGTTTCTTTCCTAAGGATCTGTACTTTCTTGAAAGTGGTGTCTTGAAGTGCCCCACTATTATTATTGAATTGTATATTTCCCTTTTGAATCCTATTGTGAAATTTCTCCAACTACTTAGAGGAGTTAATACCAATCCTACATGAACTATTTCAGATTATAGGAAAGGATATTGATGCAATAAAACTTACTCCATGAAAAATGCATAACCCTATTACCTAACCACAAAAGACATTACTAGAATTGAAAGTTATAGACCAATATTACTGAATATAGACAACACATTTTCAACAAAATTCTAGCCAACAAAATTCAGCAAAACATGATCAAGTGAAATTCATACCAGGTATTCAGGGTGGGACAGTATTAAAACAACAATCAATGTAATCCACCACATAAACAAAACAAAGAATCATAAGATTCTTATATCAATTAATGCAGAAAAGACATTTGATAAAATTCAGCACATATTAAATTAAGCATATATTCATGAACAAAACACTTAATAAAATCAAATTTTAAATGTCCCCCTTTCAAACAGGAACCAGACAAGGCTGTCCTTTATCACTACTCTTATTTAATATACTCCTGGAAGTCTTAGCAAGATCTTTAAAATGCCAATATATATCTATATATTATCTATATTCATACAGAATAAACAAAACTCTATTTATTTGCAGAAAAGTCCATTGAAAAACTGCTTGGACAAATTGAAAATATGTCAATACAACAGGATATAAGATCAAAATACAAAAATCAATTGGATTCTTGTATATCAAAGAAGATGATACCATACACCTATAGGGTCCTAAGTCTTGATAAAGCACTAAAACATATTCTGTGGAGAAGAGATAATCTTTTCATGAAAAGGTGCTAGAAAATTTGGATCTCCACCTGAAAACAAATAAAAAAGAATCTATACTTCACAGTATGTACAAAAATGAACTCAAGATAGATTAAAGACCTAAACATAAACTGTAGACAAGGGCCTTAAAACAAAGCATAAACACACTACCAACCATAATGAACATATCCACATTACAGAAGAAAATATAGAGGACTGGGACCATCTAAAATATGATGTGTATGTACATCACAAGGTTTTGTAAAAAGAACCCACAGATTGGGGGGAAAATATTTGACAATGATATGTCAGATAAAAGGCTAGATTGTAGAAAACTACAATCCTTTAATAAGAAGAATACAAATAACCCAATAAAAAAATTTTTTTTACCATGTACCAGTGACTGGGCTATGGAGGCTGCTGAAAAGGAACAGCCCCCATGCATACATCACAGTATTGCTCTGACCCATTGCCATCGACTGAAGTGCTGTACCTGAACAACAGCACCCAGCAACCACAGGGCATCCCAATAAAAATTGATACAAGACATAAATAGACAATTTATTAAAGACCAAATACAAGGGATCAACAATCATATGAAGATATGTTCATATTCATTAACCAAGAGAAATACAAATTAAAGCAATGGTGAGATACTACCTCACACCTACATTCTTAGCAAGATTTTAGAATGATAGCAATGAGTGCTGGGGAGGAGATGGAGAGATTGGAACACTCACACATTACTGATGGCATTGCAGATTTGCACAACCAGTATGGAAATCAGTATGGCACTTCCTTAAGCAAGTGACAATAAAAGTACCTTATTATCTTGCTATCTCTCTACTTGATATATCTATCCCTAAATAAACAAAGAAAAAACACAGAGATATTCACACCTATGCTTTCTGCAGCAAATTTTATAATAACAAAAAGATGGAAACAACCATAAACCCTCTCTGTAGAGAAATGGATAAACAAACTGCTACAGACACACAATAGATTATTATGCACCTAAAAAAACAGTGATGAGTCTGCCAACTCCTCATGACATAGACAAAATTGGAGGATAGTTATGTTAAACAAAGTTAGTCAATCTCATAACAATAAATTTTGTGACATTGTTATAAAGAAAAAAAGAAAAATGGTTTTCACATCAAAAGACAAGGCTTAAAACAGTAGACAAGGGCAGAAAGAGGTAGAGGAGGAAATTGACGGGAAGATAAAGAGGGAGGTGCAGTATAGCACCAATGAAACACACAACTTTCCTCTAGCTCTTTGGTGCTTCCTCCTTTCCCACTACCATGACCTTAATTCCACCTTACATAGAGGGAGAGTGGGTTGGAAAGAGGGAACCAATTACAAGGATCTACATGTGACCTCCTCCCTGGGGGTGAAGGGAGACGTTGGACAGGGCAAGATATGGCAAAATAATAATTTATAAATTATCAAGGGCTCATGAGGGAGCGGGGAGCAGGGAGGGAGGGAGGGAGGGAGGGGGGAAGAGGACCTGATGCAAAGGGCTTAAGTGGAGAGCAAATGCTTTGAAAATGATGAGGGCAATGAATGTACAGATGTGCTTTACACAATTGATGTATGTATGGATTGTGATAAGAGTTGTATGAGCCCCTAATAAAACGTTTAAAAAAATTCTACCTTACAAATCAGATTAGACCAGAGCATACATACTGCTACAGATAAGAGCCTGAAATGCAGGGAATTCAGGATATATAAACCCCTCAGGACCAACCAGGAGAGTAGAGATACCAGGAGGATAAGGGGAGGGTGGGGGAAGAAAGGGGGAACTGATCACAAGAACCCCCTCCCAGGAGGATGAATAACAGGAAAGTGGGTGAGGGGCAATGGAGGACAATGTAAGATATGGAAAAATAATCCATAACTTATCAAGGGTTCATGAGAGAGGGCAAGTGGGGGAGGGAGGGAAGAGGAAGAAATGGGGAGCTGATATCAGGGGCTCAAGTGGGAAAAGGATACTTTGAAAATGATGATGGCAGCATATGTGAAAATGTGCTTGACACATTGGAGGAATGTATGGATTGTGATAAGAGGTGTAAGAGCCTCCAATGAAAGTATTTAATTTAAAAAAAGAGGGAGAGGGGCAATAAAAAGAACAAAAACTAATCATGAATTGGGGAGTTTGATGGGATCTTCTCCCTGTTTTGATGAGATGGGCTGTGATACTCATGGTGCGTCTTTCTTTCTTGGGGTTCTGTTCCACAAAGAGGAAAAAAGGATACAGAAATAAAATTAAAGAGAGAGAGAAAAGAGAAGGGTCACAGCCTTAAAACCCTCCAGATTCCTCACCCATCTGAACTCCACACTGGTACGAGTGCTTATAAATGGATGAAAAGTAAAGTAAAACTGACTTAAATTCTTTTTCTTTCTTTTTTTTTTTTTAAGAAGCACACCAGCCTGTGCGATCACGAGGTGTAGAAGGGATCAGGTATCTGGAGTCAAAGAACAAAAGATCATATCATTGTAAATGAGTGGGGTAGTGTGGAGTTGAGACTCAAAGTACCCATTTGTAGGCCCCTGGACATCCCCTTACAGAAGGGTCTCAGGGAGGAGACAAGCCAGTCAGGGTGCAATGTAGCAACGATGAAACATACAACTGTCCTCTAGTTCCTAAATGCTTCCTCTCCCCCCCATTATCATAATCCCAATTCTACCTTACAAATCTGGCTACCGATTACAAGGATCTACATGTGACCTCCTCCTTTGGGGACAGACAACAGAAACGTGGGTGAAGGGAGATGTCAGATAGTGTAAGATATGACAAAATAATAATAATTTATAAATTATCAGGGGTTCATGAGGGAGGGGGAGAGGGAAAGTAGGGGGGAAATGAGGAGCTGATGCCAAGGGCTTAAGTAGAGAGCAAATGTTTTGAGAGTGATGAGGGCAACAAATGTATAAATGTGATTTACACAATTGATGTATGGATGGATTGTGATAAGAGTTGTATGAACTCTCAATAAAATGATTTTTGAACCCCCCAAAATTCTTTTGTAATGCACAGCTAGTTTCAAACAACAACACATCACTGTTTGGTTGGGATCTTCACTGTGCCCAGAAGCATTGCAGCATTGCAGCATTGTAGCTAAATGGGCAAGAGTAAGGTGTGCTAACCCAAGAAAGTTGGAACATCAGGGTTGGCACAAACTTGAATGGGATGAATTTTCAAGGTGAGGTCCAGGGGCGCATGTATGGGCAGCATCAGCATGTATGTATCCACAGTCATGTGCTTAGACTGTCCAGGATTTCCTTAGGTGGGTGTGTGCAAGGGTTTGGAGGTGAGGTGGTCACACTGGATGGCTGGGGGCCTGGGGAAGTAGGGCATGAGACAGACAGGAGGCATGCAAGACAAAGTCTTGCCCACTGTGCTAGGAAGAGCACTCAGGTAGTACTTCCAAGGTTTGTCCTTTTATAAATCCATGGCACTTTCAATATTCTTTTCCACTACCACAATTCTTTTTTTTTTTTTGGCTGCAAAAGGAAGCTTTATTGTTTCCATTTGGTCCCCAGCTGGGGGGAGGGGCTCCAGGGCAGTGGCGCTGAGGACGGGTTCAGGCAGAGGGGCTAGGGCCGGCAGTGGGGAGGCAGAGGGCCCCTGGCAGGTGGCTCGGCGCAGGTTCCTAGTCTTCTTTGAGAGTGAGCCTCTCAAACAGATCCTCGCCCTGCCTGGCCTGGGGGCCGGCCAGCCTGCGGAGGTTGGTCAGGTGGTCGCCCATCTTCTTGAGAAGTTTCACCTCCTTGTCCGGGAAGTGGTTCTCCAGAAAGTCACAGAGATGAGGGTCGGTGTGAGTGGACCCCTCGGCATGAAGGTCCAGAAGAGCCTGGTTGAGTCTTTTCTCCAGGGCTAGGGAAGCTTCCATGCCGTCCAGGGTTCGACCCCACTCATCTTGAGATGGCTTCTGCACATCCTGGGAGAGCGCGCGGCCGCTGCGCTGGTTCTGCAGCTTCCAGAGACGCTCAGCCCCCCCCTCACACTTCTCCTTCGCCAGCTCGCGGAAGAAGTGCCCCCACGCCTTCCAAGGCCACATGCTCGCGGTCGAAAAAGCAGCCCAGAAAGAGGCAGGTGTCAGAGGCCCCCAGGTGCAGGTTGACCAGACGGTGGACGCCGGCCTCCGCGTCAGTGGAATAATCTGACGGATCTGAGAACTCATGATGCGTCGGTTTGGAGGTCACCGCACGCCAAATAAAAGTGTTCGCTGGTCCCAAGAGGAGGGGCTGGCCGAGAGGATGGTCCCCAAGTTACTTCCGGAAAGAAACCAGTTGCGTAGTGGAAGGTTGGCAGCAGGGAGTCCCCGGATCTGTTCAAACACTGTTGAAGCAAGACACATATCCACGGGACCATGGGGCGAGCTTTCCACTACCACAATTCTAATGCATCCATTCTTCTTCAGTCTTCTTTATTCCATATCCAGCTTTCACATGCATATGAGATTATTTAAAATACCGTGATTTGGGTCAGACACACCATAGTCTTCAAAAGAACATCGCTGATTTTCAATACTCCCAAGAGGCCTTGTGCAGCAGGTTTACCTACTGCGGCTCAACTTTTGATCTCTTGACAGCTGCTTCCATGAGCATTGATTGTGGAGTCAAGAAAGACAAACTTCTTGACAACTTCAATCTTTGCTCCACTTATCATGCCGGTACCTATTGATTCAGTTGTGAGGGTTTGGGTCTTCTTTCTGTTGAGTTGCAATCCATCCAGGAGGCTACAATCCTTGGTGTTCATCAGCAAGTGCTTCAATACCTCCTCATTTTCACCAAACAAGATCAGGTCATCTGCACAAGTTGTTAATAAGCCTCCCTCCAATCCTGATGCCACATTATTTCATATAATTCAGCTGCTCTGATTTTTTGCTTAGCACACAGATTGAATAAATATAAGGAGAGGATGTAACCTTTCACACACCTTTTCTGATTTTAAACATGCAGTATTTCCTTGTTCTATTCACACAATCCTCTTTTGATCCATGTACAAGTTCCTCATGAGCACTGTGTTAGGGTTCTCTAGAGAACCAAAACCAGAATGCTAATAATTTTCTATATATTTATACAGATAGATAAATAGATAACATAAAAAATCAACAATTAATTAAATTATAAAGCAGTACAAATGGCTCAGTGTAACTCACTCCCGTGAGACAGCTGTGAGACACTGGCAGTCCTTCAAGTCTTGAGGGCCACTGGGTAGTCCTCTGCAGAGAAATGCAGGCTCCGGGCACAGGCAGCAAACAGTAAGCTAGGTCACCAACAGTTAGCCAGATGACAGGGTCTGATAGTCCCCAGCTCAAGAGATTCCAATGGTGTAGCAAAGCAGGTCTTGAAGGAACCTCAAATTACAGCGACACAGTCCACAGGTTAGGGGTCCCACAGGAAGTATAGCTTGGAGATTGAGGCAAAGAACAAGCAAGGCAGCTGCACACTGGGCTGATGATCAAAGAGCAAGAGACAAAAAAGGCAAGGCTTGCCAAGCCATTTATCTCTCTGCCCTTCAATTAATCCCACATGTGTTTATCAACCAGGCTGGCACAATAAACTAACTACCTCAATGCACCCCTTGGCATATAGGCACCTGTACACAATTCTTTAGCCATATATAATTTCCGGACATTAATGAAATCACACTTATACTTATCATCAAACATGTATTATACATATAAATGAAAACATACTGAGTCCAATTGTATCTGATATATCATACATGAACAAAGGAAAGATATTCAATAAGCACATATAAAGAAAATACACTGACAATTACAAACCTCACTTTTGCAATTGATCATGTGGTCAAAATGCATAGATAGAACTACCTTCTTCTACTGCCCATTCTGTATTACCTTTGCCCTCAGCAAGCACCTCAGCTGGCTGTGTTTTTTGCCTGGTGGAGTGACCCAGACCTCTGGGACATTATACATCCTGTCAGGATTGGGTTGCTGTAATTTACCATTTACTTTAATCACAGGGCATGGTAGCACTAAGAATCTGCCTTTGGGATCTCCTGGATTCCAGACACATTCTTCTTTACCTCCATTATATAGCACCAGACCAATTTCTCCTTGGTAATCAGGATCAATCACACCACTTAGTACAGTGTCACCCTTCCTGACCTGTTGATCCAAAGGCATAAGAAGCCCAAAATGGCCAGGAGACATTCTCAGCTGCCAGTCCAGTGGAATCTGTGCTGTGTTTCCAGGTGGGAGAGTTCCTTCCTTTGGGACCAGGACCTCCAGGTCCGAGGAACTAGGGTTGCTGGGACAGGAAGCAAAAATGCTGCAAGGGGATCACTAGGAGTAATAATGAGTGGTGCCACTCCAGCTTCCACCCCTTGTTTCCTGGACCCATAAATTCTGGCTATTGGAGACACAGCACCATATATTGGCCACTGGCTTAGAGCAAATACAGCTTCCTTGAGAACATTGCCCCAGCCCTGCAAGTTGTTGCCACCTAGTTAGCGCCATAACTGTGTCTTTAGGAGCCCATTCCATCATTCCACCAAGCCGGCAGCTTCAGGATGATGAGGAACATGATACGACCAGTGGATTCCATGGGAATGGGCCCATTGCCGCACTGCATTTGCTATGAAGTGAGTTACTTGATCCGAAGCAATGCTATGTGGGATGCCATTCTGGTGGATGAGGCATTCTGTAAGTCCACGAATAGTAGTTTTGGCAGAAGCATCATGTGCAGGGAAGGCAAATCCATATCCAGAGTAGGTGTCTATTCCAGTAAGAACAAAACGCTGTCCCCTCCATGATGGAAGTGGTCCTATGTCTTAACCTGCCACCAAGTTGCTGGATGATCTCCCTGAGGAATGGTCCCATATCTTGGACTTAATGTTGGTTTCTGCTGCTGGCAAATAGGGCACTCAGCAATGGCAGTGGCCAAGTCCACCTTGTGAGTGGAAGTCCATGTTGCTGTGCCCATGCATAACCTCCATCCCTGCCACTATGTCCACTTTGTTCATGTGCCCATTGGGCGATAACAGGAGTGGCAGAGGAAAGAGGAGGACCAGTCTCCACAGCACGTGTCATCTTATCCACTTGATTGTTAAAGTTATCCTCTTCAGGGGTAACTCTTTGGTGAGCATTCACGTGAAATACAATTACCTTTACTTTCTTGGCCCATTCGGAGAGGTCTATCCACATACCTCTTCCCCACACCTCCTTGTCACCAATCATCTAATTATGTACCTTCCAATTCCCTGACCATCCAGCCAAGCATTAGCCACAGTCCATGAATCAGTATACAGTCTCACATCGGCCATTTTGCCTTATATGCAAACTGAACGGCCAGGTGCACTGCTCAAAGTTCTGCCAATTGGGAAGATTTCCCTTCACCACTGTCCTTTAGGGAGACCCCTGAAAGGGGCTGTAGTGCTGCTGCTGTCCACTTAGGAGTGGCACCTGCATATCGTGCAGAGCCATCCGTAAACCAAGAATGACTTTTTGGTCTTCACTTAAAGTACGGTAAGGAACTCCCCAGGAGGTCATAGGTACAGACTGGAGAAAGAAGGTAATGTGACAGGAGTGGAGACTGTGGGCATTTGGGCCACTTCTTCATGCAGCTTACTTGTCCCTTCAGGTCCTGCTTTGGCCCGATCTCGTATATACCACTTCCATTTAACAATGGAGTGTTACTGCACACTTCCAACTTTATGATTCTGTGGGCCAGACAATACCAAGCTCATGATAGGTAGTTTAGGCCTCATAGTGACTTGGTGACCCATGGTGAGGTATTCGATCTCCACCAAGGCCCAGTAACAGGCCAACAGCTGTTTTTCAAAGGGGGAGGGGTAATTGTCTGCAGGATGGCACTACTTTACTCCAAAACCCCAATGGTCTACACTGTGATTCACCAGTAGGGGTCTGCCAAAGACTCCACAATAAATCTTTATCTACAACTGACACCTCTAGCACCATCAGGTCAACTGGATCATATGGTCCCAGTGGCAAAGCAGCTTGCACAGTAAACTGAACCTGTTGAAGAGCCTTTTCTTGTTCTAGGCCCCACTTAAAATTGGAGGCTTTTCGTGCCACTTGATAAATAGGTCACAGTAGAACTGAAGGATATGTTGCCTCCAAAATGCAAAGAGGCCCACTAGGCGTTGTGCCTTATTTATAGTCATTGGAGGGCCAAATTCAATAGCTTATTCTTCACTTTAGTAGGAATATCTCGACATGCCCCACACCACTGGACCCCTAGAAATTTTATTGAGGTGGAGGGTGACTGAATCTTCATTGGGTTAATTTCCCAACCTCTTGTACAAAGATGTACCAATGAATCTAGAGTCTTTAATACATTCTCCTTAGTGGGTCCAATCAGCATAATGTCATCAATATAATGGACCAGTGTGACATTTTGTGGACTAGACAGGCGATCAAGTTCCCTTCGGACTAAATTATGGCACCGGGCAGAAGAGTTGATGTACCCCTGGGAGAGACTTGTGAAAGTGTATTGTTGCCCTGGCCAGCTGAAGGCAAACCGCTTCTGGTGGTCCTTCGAGACTGGTATTGAGAAGAAGGCATTAGCCAGATTAATAGCTGCATACCAAGTACCAGGAGAAGTATTAATTTGCTCAAGCAATGAAATCACATATGGAACGGCAGCTGCAATTGGAGTCACCACCTGGTTAAGCTTATGATAATCCACTGTCATTCTCCAGGATCCATCTGTCTTCTTTACAGACCAAATAGGTGAGTTAAATGGGGATGTAGTAGGAATCCCTACCCCTGTATCCTCAAGTTTTGATGGTGGCACTGAGCTCTGCAATCCCTCCAGGAATGCGGTACTGCTTTTGGTTTACTATTTTCCTAGGTAATGGTAGTTCTAATGGTGTCCACATGGACTTTCCTATCATGATAGCCCTTATTCCACATTTCGGGGATTCAATAAAGAGGTTCTGCCAGTTACTAAGTATGTCTATTCCAATGATGCATTCTGGAACTTGGAAATAACCACAGGATGGGTCCAGGGGCCCACTGGACCCACAGTGAGGCATATCTGAACTAAAACTCCATTGATAACTTGACCTCCATAAACTCCACCTCTGACTGGTGGGCCTTTGAAACACTTCGGGTCTTCTGGAATTAGTGTCATTTCTGAGCCAGTGTCCAGTGATCCCCAAAAAGTTTGATTATTTCCTTTCCCCCAATGAACAGTCACTCTTGTGAAAGGCCGCAGGTCCCTTTGGGGAAGGCTAGAAGAAAGACTAACAGTGTAGACCTTCGGTGATGTAGCAGGGTCCTCCTTCAAAGGTACCCGATCTCCCCCTCATTCAAGGGGTTGTGGGTCTGTCAACTGGCTCAGGTCTGGGAATTGATTGAGCGATCGTGACTGTCTATCCTGCTCTTCACCTGGTCTATCATTCTTCCACCTGTACAGATCACATCAATATTTTGTAGGTTTCCCATCTATTTCATTCCTAGGGACACCATGCTAAGTAGCCAATGCCATAATTCCACACGAGACAGGTTGCGTTGATTACTACAGAAACGTTGTTGTCTATTATAACCACGCCCACCCTCTGTTGATTTAATTCCGACACCTGCCCTCTACCAGCATAGGGACCAATCAGCCCCATTGTGGGCAAATGTCGGAATTTGCTTAGGGCAGTGACCACTGTTAATCCTGGTGCACATAAAATAGCAATTACAGGAGTCTTAAGAGATGCTAGGCCCACTTCACAAACTTGTTCCTTATGGTTGTGGTAAAGGGTATGTCCTCAGGACACCCCTTCTTTTGAGTCTATGGGAATATCTTGATAGATCCATTCTAACATACCAACTAAGCTTTTGGATACCTTCCTCTACAGTGTATCAAGGTAGGTCAGGTACCTCAAGTTGGTCTAATCTAGGCTATCTGGCAGTCCATGCTTCATTGAACCAACCAAATAAAGAATTAGATCCTCTCTTAGTCTCTCTCATAGAGACATTGAAAGAAGAGTCTGTGCTTAGGGGTTCCATATCCAGAAACTCAGACCGGTCTAATATGAAATTTCGTGCACCAGTATCCCACATCCTCAGTAACCATTCTCAGGGATATTCCCCAGGCTTCTGCTTGTACGTATTTGAAAACTCGAGCAAATCTTTGTGAGTACAGCGCTCTTCTTCTTGGGTAATCATCTCAACCTCACCTTTATGAGCTTTCTGAGACTTAATTTTAGTTACAGGTGCAGCGGAAATAATGAGTGGAGAGAGTGTTTCCCAGTTGCTCTCAGCCATATCTTGTAAGGCATCTCCCTCGGGCAGTGCTACTGATGAAGCCCCACCTGGCATATGAACTTAAACAGTTTGGCTTATCTGCTCTGGTCTGGATTGTTTTATTGATAGTGAATTAATACCTTCAGCTGGGAGGGGTGGTCTATTGACTGGGGTGGGTCAATTGTTTCTAGGTGCTCAATATCCTCCTCTTCTGGATCATCAGCCCATAAGTTCCCATCCCATTTCTGAAGGTCTCAACTTCTGATCAATCCCCTCACTTTGGTATCAGACACTGCTCTAGATCTGCAATTCAGCTGACGTTATAATTCAGCCACTCGCATAATGAGACTCCGGACCTGGTTCTCAGCAATGTCAGCTCTATTACTAGAGGAGACAAGGTCCTCCTTTGTTGCACAGATGGAAGCTTTCAAATTCATTAGTCTACAGCTGAAGCGTGATTCTGAGGCTCTGAGACCATCCCTCTCCTTAATCACACTTTCCATTGTAAGAAGGACCAGCCAACTAGCTTCCCTATACTTGTCATCCTGACAAAACTCCTGCAAAATATCAAACATATGATCACTTAGAGCCTCTCCTTTAATCAGCACCTCCATCTATTATCAGTGGTGATGCTGCAAAAATTAGCTTTGCTATTTCACACCATGGATTAATAAGAGTAGTAGGCTTATCCATCCTTTGGGGTGTAGAAGTAGCTGTTAAGATGAATCAGGCTGGAGAAACAATTTAAGAAACCCATATTTATGATTTTATTTCTCTAGAAGTACTCCTGGTACCAAATGTGTTAGATAGGGTTCTCTAGAGAAACAAAACCAGAATGCTAATACTTTTCTATATATTTATACAGATAGATAAATAAGATAAGAAATAAACAGTTAATTAAATTATAAAGCAGTACAAATGGCTCAGTGAAACTCACTGCCGTGAGAGAGTTGTGAGACACAAGTCTTGAGGGCCACTGGGTAGTCCTCTGTAGAGCAATTCAGGCTATCCGGGCACAGGCAGCAAACAGCAAAGCAGGTCACCAACAGTCAGCCAGATGACAGGGTCCAACAGTTCCCAGCTCAAGAGATGTAAATTCCAATGGTGTGATGAAGCAGGTCTTGAAGGAACCTCAAATTACAGTGACACAGTCCACGGGTTAGGTGTCCCACAGGTAGTGTAGCTTGCAAATTGAGGCACAGAGCAATCAAGGCAACCACACACTGGTTCGATAATCAAAGACCAAGAGACGAAAAAGGCAAGTCTCGCTGAGCCATTTATCTCTCCACCCTTCAATTAATCTCACATGTGTTTATCGGCCAGGTTGGCACAATAAACTAACTACCTCAAGCACAATATAAAGTATTCTTAAATTCCATTCTTTTCAAGACTATACATAGTTTGTTGAAAAATAAAACACAAGCAAACATCTTCCTTGCATTCAGCCAAGACCCAGCTGACGTCAGCAATGATATCTGTTGTTCCACATCCTCTTCTGAATTTTCCCGGAACCTCTGCCAATATAATGGTGCAACTGCTGTTGGATGATTTTCAGCAAAATTTTACTTGCATGTGATATCCGTGATAATTATTCTAAAATTTGAACAATCTTTTGGATCTCCTTTCTATGGAATGGTACAGATATGGATCTTTTCCAGTCACTTGGCCAACTAGTTGTCTTCCAAATTTCCTGGTACTCAATCAGCTTGTTGAAATATTTCTTTTGGTATTCTATCAATTCCTGGATCCTTGCTTTTGGCTGATGCTTTCAGTGCAGATTAAATTTTTTCCTTCAGTACCACTGGTCCTTGTTTGGTTCATGCTACCTCCTGAAATGATGTAATGCTGACTAGTCATTTTGGGTACATGTGTTGCAGAGAACTCTTCAATATTGTATTTTAAAACTTGAATTTTTTATTTAAATTAAAATTTTCTTTAATTAAATTTTTTTTTAATTTTTAAAATTTCTTCAGTTCTTTCAGCTTGAGATATGTTGAGTGCCTTCTTCCCTTTTGAATTGGTTTTAAATGTCAGGTATTTCAGTATAATGTTTTACATTTTCTTCTCAAGCTGCCCTTTGAAATTTTATCTTTAGCTCTTTCACATCATCATTTCTTTCTTTTTAACAAAATCATTTTATTAGGGGTCATACAACTCTTTTCACAATTCATACATACATCAATTGTGTAAATCACATTTGTACATTCATTGCCCTCATCATTCTCAAAACATTTGCTCTCCACTTAAGCCCCAAGCATCAACTCCTCATTTTTCTCCTCCCTCCCCTCTTCCCCCTCCCTCATGAACCCTTGATAATTTATAAATTATTATTTTGTCATATCTTGCACTGTCCAACATCTCCCTTCACCCACTTTTCTGTTGTCTGTACCCCAGGGAGGAGGTTATATGTAGATCTTTAATCGGTTCCCCCTTTCCACCCCACCCTCCCTCCACTCTCATGGTATTGCCACTCTCACCACTGGTCCTGAAGGGATCATCCGCCCTGGATCCCCTGTGTTTCCAGTTCCTATCTGTACCAGTGTACATCCTCTGGTCTAGCCAGATTTGTAAGTAGAATTCAGATAATGATAGTGGGGGGAGGAAGGATTTAAGAACTAGAGGAAAGTTGTATTTTTCATTGTTGCTACACTGCACCCTGACTGACTCATCTGCTCCCCACGACCCTTCTGTAAGGGAAAGTCCAATTGCCTACAGATGGGCTTTGGGTCACCACTCCACACTCTCCGTCTCATTCACAATGATGTGATTTTTTGTTCTGATGATGCCTGATACCTGATCCCTTCGAAACTTCATGATCACACAGGCTGGTGTGCTTCTTCCATGTGGGCTTTGTTGCTTCTCAGCTACATGGCAGCTCGTTTACCTTCAAGCCATTAAGACCCGAGACGCTGTGTCTTTTGATAGCCAGCACCATCAACTTTCTTCGCCACATTTGCTTATGCACCCATTTGTCTTCAGTGATCATATTGGAGAGGTAAACACAAAATGATACGATTTTTTTGTTCTTTGATGCCTCATAACTGATCCCTTCAACACCTCGTGATCACGCAGGCTGGTGTGTTTCTTCCATGTGGGCTTTGTTGCTTCTCAGCTAGATGGCCGCTTGTTTACCTTCAAGCCTTTAAGACTCCAGATTTCTTCAATACATTTTGGCTACTCTATGTTCAAATGCAAATATTTAAGTTTCTTCTGACATCTACTTTTATCTTTTCTTTCTTATTAACGACTTTCTGCTTTCTTCATGTATGATGTTCTTGATGTCAACCTACAACTCATTTCATCTTTGATCATGAGTTTTCAATAAGTCATATCTGCTCTTGAAATAGTTTCTAAATTCCAGTGGAATATTCTCAAGGTCACTTTTAGCTCTTGTGAACTTATTTTAATTTTCTTCTGATTCAACCTGAATTTGCAACTGATAGTATGTTCCACAGTTGGGCTCTGTCCTTGTTTTGGTTAATGATATTGAGCTTCTACATCATCTCTTTCCATGGATGTAATCAATTTAATTCTGTGTATTCCACGTGGTGAGAACCATGTGTACAGTAGCCATTTCTGTGTACCAAAAGGGGGAATTTGCAGTGGGGGCCACCCTCTTGAAGTTGTGCTACTTGTTTTCCTGTTTGTCGGTAAATGAAACCCAGGGACATTGAGCCTATATGGAAAGCAAATAGAACAATGGTTTTGGAAGGAGGAAGAGGAGGGATAAAAGGGAGTGGGGGGGGGGGGGTTATAAAAGAGGAATGATGTCTCAGAGTCCAGGAAGGAAAAATATTCTTGGAGACTGATTGTAGAAGCACTCATACAATTCTGTTGAACATGACTGAACTATGGAATGATATGACATATTAACTCCCAAGTTAGAGCAAATTAAAAGGGAAAAAAATACAACAATCATAGATCCAGGAACGGGTTTTGGGCATGCACTAAATCCTATCTTAAATTTAAGAACAATTAGTTCTTACATCATGACTCTGCTTGATACTCTCCCTCAGGAATGGAACACAAAAGACACAGGTACTGTAGCAAAATGTGGCAAAGAATTTAGATGGAGGTCTGCTTTCAGATAAAATAGCATCTGAGGTCCTAAAGGCTTGTTTTCAAACTAGCAACCATCTCAGAGAGATGTCAACTAAATTCACATGGAAGAAAATCACCATCATCAGTCACCAAATCCACATAATCCAAACTCAAAGGAGGGATCAGTATCAGAGCCTAAATTGGGAGAATCCAGTTTGCAGAAGGTAGCGGATAACATTAAGAGCCCAGGATTCATTTTTGGAACTACATAGAAATAAGCCTCCAGATAACTCCCCCTATCTAAAACTGAAGTATGGGAGGATAATGGTCACTAAACAGAGTGCCTGGGAGAGATGAGTAAAGAAGATCAAAGGCATAAATCTGACCTGAAGAGTTAAAACTTTATCAGTAGATCCCCACTATGATGCAGGCTGGACCTGATCTGGTTTCAAATTTTTTCTGTATTTTTGGTTTGTATTGTTGTTTTTTTTTTTTTTTGGTTATTGTTCACTTATGATAGAGTGCATCTCAGAGGTGTTTTGTCAATGGAGGTCACCCTCTTCAAGCTGTATTATATGTTTCTGTTTTTTGCTATATGATCAATGAACTTAGGGATCAATGAACTTATAGGGAGAGCAAGTAAAATGAGGGGGAATGGTGAGGGAGGTAGGGGGAGGGGGGGAGATAAAAAGGAGATGATGTTAAGGAGTCCATGTATAAAAGGAATGGTTGGAAACTGATTGTGGTAGAAATTGTATAATTCTGCTTGACGGAATTGAAATATGGGATGATATGTTATGTGTATGAAATCCCTACTAATAAAAAGGGGGCATGTGGAATGAAGAAGTAATCGATCTTGTGATATTTCATCACATGATCTCCAGCTCTATTCCTATCACTAAAGCCATCTTTTCCAACTACTGATACACCATTGTTTCCAACTTTCTCATTCCTGTTATCAATAATTATCAAAGCACCTTTCCCACATATTTGATCCATTTCAGATGAGAGATGTTCTCTGAAATTCTTTAATTTCTTCATGATTCACTTTATTGATTGATACAATTTAAACAATAGTCATATTAACATCTTTTGTAGATATACAGATATTATCCTATTATAGACAGCATTATATTTCAAGATATATCTTGAAATGTTCTTTTTTTATGGAGAATGTGACACTATTCCTCTTCAATAAGTCATTTTTGCACAGGGTACCAAATAACTGTCCAACTGAAAGTGGGAAATACCAGTCCATTTAGTTTACTACTTCCTAGGATATTGAACTAGATGATGTTAGATAGCACATATAAAATAGCTAGCTCAAATCTCCACAAACAGAGATTGTTTTATAAATATTGATTAATTCTGAGTCAAAACCAATTTTAAAATTTATATATTGATGGTGAAAAATTACAACTGACATTTAACCATATGCTGGCAAATCTAAATGATGGTTAGAGTATAGATTAAATGGCACAGTTATGGATATAATTTTATTATTAAGACAGTGGTCAATAACATCATGATGATGATAAGCTTTTATTGAACATTTGAGATTTGTCATACATGCTAAGGACTTTACTTAAATTATATAAATCACAGTTTAGGTAAGGAAAGAAATGCTTACCCTAACTTTCCAGATATGGATGCAAATCTAAAACTAGAGGAAAAGATAAGAAAAAATCTAGAGCACCTGGGCTTAGGAGGTTGTGTGTTATTCTGGATTGACTAGAGAAACAAATCCATAGAAACTCATATGTGTCTAAGTAAGAGTTTCATGTACAGGGTAATTGTACATTGAGAAAGCATCCCAGCCCAGTCCAGTTCAAGCGCATAAGTCTGATATTAGCCCATATGTCCGATACCAATCTATAAAGTCCTCTTCGGACCCATGAAACGCATACAATGACACCGAATGCAGGATGATCACAGGCCAGTGGGTAGTAAGTCTTTGGCTCCAGTGGCATTGTAAGCATTTCAGAGCTGGCAGAGCTCTCTGCATGACGTCTCCAGCTTCAGAGGTCTGGTTGCATCAGGGTGGGTCCTTTAGAGCCACACATGGAGGGCAGGGAGGGCATACATTTTAACACAACAATGAGGACCACATTTGTGGAGGGATCTCCAGCATGCTTGAGTACTGCTATAATTACTGTTTTATGTGAGTCATATTTAAGAATGGTAGCTTCTTTCATTGAATTAATCCACCTAACTATAATGGGGTTGATTGGACACATGCATGGTAGGAGTTACATGGCAGTGCTTAATTGACAAAGACGAGTCGGGCCTGGCTACCATAATGGACATCAGAGTCAAAGTAGTAATAAGGACATGTGGACATAAGACACTGACTAGTTAGGCATAGTGTACATTGGAGGGAACTAGATGGGAAATATATTAATATTTACTTGATCTCCACAAAAATTCTACCTCAAGTGAAAGGCAATCTAATTTTAATCGCAGAATAGAAAGCCGTGGTCCCTCAATCAATCCCCAGACTAAAGTCAATTTACAGATCCACACAGTTGAATGAAGGGAATGCTTGGTCTCGTTGAAGAAAGATTCCACTATATCACCAAAACTTCAGCCCAGGTGGCGATGAAGCATGGTAGTAGGGCAGGAGGAAGGTCAAGGGAGATGGAGGAAAGAGCTAGGAGTCAAAGGGCATTCATGGAGGTCTAGACAAAGACATGTACATGCAAATATATATAGGAGGTTGGGGAAATAGATCTTTGTGTCGATATTTATAGGTCAAGTATTAAGGTGGCGGAAGGACCTTGGGCCTCTACTCAAACACTCCCTCTATGCATGAATACCTTCTTTTATTAAATTGGAACTCTATGATGCTCACTCTCCCGACACAACGGCTGGAGCCAAAGTGGGTGAACAAGTAAATGTGGTGAAGAAAGCTGATGGTGCCCGGCTATCAAAAGAGATAGTGACTGGGGTCTTAAAGGCTTGAAGACAAACAAGCGGCCATCTAGCTCAAAGGCAACAAAATCCACATGGAAGAACACACCAGCCTGTGTGAGCGAGTGGTCCCAAAGGGATCAGTTACCAGGCATCAAAGAACAAAAAATCATATCATTGACTGCACACCTCCATGATAGGATCGCTGAAGACAAATAGGTGCACAAGCAAATGTGGTGAAGAAAGCTGATGGTGCCCGGCTATCAAAAGAGATAGTGTCTGGGGTCTTAAAGGCTTGAAGGTGAACAAGCGGCCATCTCGCTCAGAAACAAATAAGCCCACATGGAAGAAGCACACCGGCCAATGCGATCACGAGGTGCCCAAGGGACCAGATATAAGGCATCATGCAAAAAAAAAAAAAAAAGATATAAGTGTGTGTATGTATGTGTATATATGTGTATATGTATATATGTATGTGTATATATATATTATATTAAATGAAGGGGGGAGTGCAGAGTGGAGACCCAAGGCCCAAGTGTCGGCCAATGGAGATCCCCTCATAGAGGGGCTTAGGAGAGGAGATGGGTTAATTAGGGTGTGAGGTAGTATCGATGAAGAACACAGCTTTCCCCCAGATCCTGGATGCTTCCTCCCCCCAACTACCATGATCCGAATTTTACCTTGCAGGGCTGGATAGGACAGAGGCTGTACACTGGTACATATGAGGGTTGGAGGTACAGGGAATCCAGGGTGGATGATACCTTCAGGACCAAGGGCGTGAGGGACGATGCTGGGAGAGTGGAGGGTGAGTGGGTTGGAAAGGGGGAACTGATTACAAGGAGCCACATGTGACCTCTTCCCTGGGAGAGGGACAGCAGAGAAGGGGGGAAGGGAGACCCCGAATAGGGCAAGATATGACAAAATAACGAGGTATAAATTACCAAGGGCATATGAGGGAGGGGGGAAAGGGGAGGGAGGGGGGGGAAAAAAAAGAGAACCTGATGCAAGGGGCTTAAGTGGAGAGCAAATGCCTTGAGAATGATTGGGGCAGGGAATGTATGGATGTGCTTTATACAATTGATGTATGTATATGTATGGATTGTGGTAAGAGTTGTTGGAGTCCCTAATAAAATGTAAAAGAAGAAAAGAGAAAAAAATGATTAGGGCAAAGACTGTACAGATGTGCTTTATACAATTGATGTATGTATATGTATGAACTGTGAAAAGAATTGTATCAGCCCCAATAAATTGTTAAAAAAAAAAAAAGTTGTATGAGCCCCTAATAAAATGTTTAAAAAAAAAAAACAAAAAACTTCAAACTGTTCATCTTTCCTCAAGTCTGTTACACGAGTGACTGTCCAATGGGGAAATCATCAGATTTATCTGGGATTACTAGACACTGTCCCTTAATTGACACTAATTCCAAAACACTCAAAATGTCACTGTGGCCCACCAATCAGAAAGGGGGCATAGAGGAGTCAAGTTATTAATGGAGTTTTTAACACAAGTTCACTTCAAAGTAGGTCCAGTGGGTCGCCTAACCCATCCTGCAGTGATCTCCCACTTCCCCAATGCATCATTGGGATTGACAGCGACTCTCAGAAGTCCAAACGCTCGATCCCTACCATATGGAGTAGAGGTTATTGTGGTAGGAAAGCCAAGTGGAACCAATTAGAACATCCCCTGCTTAGGAAAATAGTAAACCTAAAACAATATGGAATTCCTGGGGAGATTGCATAGATCAATGCCACCCACCATCATGAACTTGAAGGATGTGATTCGCATAACACTCTCATTTAACTTGCCTATTTGACCTATGCAGGGGCGGGGGGTGGGGGAGGTCGTGGAACGTGCACACACACACAACATAGATGGATCTTGGAGAATGATAGTGGATTATATTAAACTCAACCAGGTGCTGACTCCAATTGCAGCTGCTGTTCCAGATGGGCTTTCATTGCTTGGACAAAGTAATACATCTCCTTGGTCCTGGTATACAGCTTTTGATCAGATAAATGTCTTTTTCTTTATTCTGGTTTTGAAGGATTACCAGAAATAGACTTCAGATGGCAAGGCCAGCAATAAACCTGCACGATTCTACTTCAAGATACATAAACTCATCAGACCTATATAATAATTTAGTCAACAACATTGATGACATATTGCTGATTGGCTTTATAAGGCAGAATGATCAATGATTAGACTTGTTGGTAAGATATCTATATTATAGAAGGTGGGGTACTAACTTGACATAAATTCAGGCAACTTTCACCTCAGTGAAATTTCTAGGAGTCCAGTTGTATTAGACATTGCAAGACATCCTTTCTAAAGTAAAGGACAATTTATTGGCGCTTCCCACAACTACTAGGGAGGCACGATCTCGATGGTTCCCTTTGGAGGTTGGAAGTAATAAATATATCCCTTCTGTGGGTGTGTTATTCCAGCATATTTCATCCAGTGACTGGCAAAGTTAGTAGCTTAAATGGATCCCAGAACAAGAGAAGTCCATGCAAGAGATCCAGGCTTCTGTGCACGCTACACTGATACTGCTGCTAGTGATCTGGATGATCCAATAGTGCTTACAATGTGAGTGGCAATAGAGATGCAATTTAGAGGACCTAGTTGGTGAATCATAGCATAAAACCTTGGGATTTCAAAACAAAGTCCTGCTCTCCTCTACAGATAACTAATCTCCTTTTGAGTAACAGCTTTTGGCTTGTTGCTGGGTCTTAGAAGAGACTGAACACAGCCATGAGCCACAAGTGACCTGAAATTCCCCTTGTGAACTTTATAGTGAGTGATCCACAAAGTCATAAAAGTGTATGCGCACAAAAGCACTTCTTCATGAAATGAAACTGCCCTGTGTGTGTGTTCAGGATCAAACAGGACCTAAGGACACAAGTAAGCTACACTAGGCACTGATCCAAAAGCCCTGGTCTCACTCCTGTCTTCTTATCTGCTCTCCTTGTTTGCACCTATGGCCTCATGGAGAGTTCCTTGTGATAAGATGACTGAGGAAGAGAAAACCTGTGCCTGATTTCCAGCTGTTTCCACTCAAAGGTGGCCAGTGAAAGCACTGCCTCCTTTTCTGGGACCGCCCTGAAGGACCAAGGTGAAAGGACAATCTCCCAGTGAGCAGGATGGAAAGCCGTTTCACCCAATCAGAGGAGTTTATTAGCAGCTAAGTGGACAGAGTGATACATTCTTTGAAAACCAGCCGTCCTCTTTCCCCAGCCACTCTTGTCAATGCCCAATGGACCCATGAACAAATTGGCCATGGTGGTGGGAATAAAGGCTAAGTGTGGGTTTAGCAACTGGGCTTCCACTTTTCATGGCTAACTTGCTGTAGGCACTGCAGAGTGCCAAGACTGATCTTGGCAGGGACCAATACTAAGTCCATAGTTTGGAATCATTCCTGGGGGGTGATTAGCCTGCAATCTGGTGGCAGGCTTATTCCATTAGACCACTTCCATCAAGGAAAGGGCAGTGTTTCATTCACACCTGTGACACGCGTATTTACTGTGGATAAGAATGTGCCTTCCTGGCACACAGTGACTCTGCGGAAACTACCATCCTTGGATTCACAGAATGCCATGGTATCCCACAAACATCACTTCAAATCAAGGAGCTCCCTTCACCGCAAATAAAGGGTAACAATGGGTACGTGCTCATGGAATTCACTTGTCTTATCATGTTCTCCAGCACCTTGAATCACCTAGTTTGATAGAACAATCAAATGACCTTACAAAGACATAATTACAGCACACCCCAAGTGTCAATAGTGACAAGACTGGGCAGTATTCTCCAGGAGGCTGTATATATTCAAAACCAGAATCCAGTACATCATGCTGCTTCTCTAATATCCAGAGTTTATAAATTCAGGAGAAACCAGGGAGTGGAAAGGAGAGTGGCATCAATCATTACTTTCCCTAGTAATCCCCTTGAAAGAGTTTTGCTTTCTGCCCCCACAAACCCAGGTTCTTGAGGATCTAGAGGGCTTCATTCCAAAATGTGTGGATGCCATCTGGTATAGAAGGGAGTTACAATATGGGTATATGTGATTGCTCCTAATCATCAAAAGAAAGTGGATCCGTGTTCTACAATAGATGTAAATAAGATTGTGTATGGCATCCAGGAGATTCTGGAGGATGTCTCTTCGTTCTGCTATGTCCTGGGAGTAAAATCAAGGAGAAACTAAAGCAACTCAATTCTAACAAAAGTACTAATGGAACAGACTTTTCAGGATTAAAAGTTTGGGTCCCCCACTAGGCAAAGAAGCATGGCTAGCTCAGGTACTTCCTGAGAGCAAATGGAATAAGAATGGTGGTAGAAGAAAAACGTTCTAAATACCAGCTATGAGCATGTGACCAGTTGCAAAAATGAGGACTCTAAAGGTTATAACTATTTATTTTTCATTTGTATGCATCAAATAATTTTGTTTCTTTCACTTAAAATATAAAATGTAAGTAAGGTTAGTATTTTTTGCCTATCTGCATATTAATTATGCCATATTTGTAGTAGAGATCATGTATAAAAGAGTTTCAAAGGTTCATGGAAAAATGGAAATAAAAGATACTGGAAATTTTCCACAAACTTGTTGAAGCCCCTTTGTTTGATTTAAGGAGTTGGGTACAAATACAAAAATCACAGGGCATGAACTGTGATTGTTATGCTTGTCTCAACTTGGTTGGGCCATACTTTTCAGTGGCTTGACAGTTTTGTAATGTCATTAAATCCATGATGACATCTGATACAATGTAATGCCTTCTGTGGTCTAGATCCAATAAAGACAAAAAATCCCTATTTGCTCACTCTAGAACTTCATTGAGCACATCATTATCTGATGTGCTTGGGATTTGAACCATCAGCTCACCTGCCATCTGAGATTGATTAGCCACTGCACACTGTGAGCCAGCAGCCTACCTCTGACCTGTGGCTCTTTAGTTCATCAGCTCCTGCAACTACATGAGTCAATAGAAGTCGCCGCTCTCATATCTGACCCATAAGTTTGGGTCTTGTCAGCCTATACAACTGTGGGAGCTATTTCTTTTATATGTATATACATACATATACATATATATATAGTTTAAAGAGTAGTATTCAAATACACAACTATATATATATATATATAAGCTTCACTAGTGTTCTTCCTCTAAAGCACACATTCTAAGATAATTCTACTGATAGAAAAAATGTGTACATGTGCACATATGCTTTTTTTATTAGGAGAGAATTCATGATGTTCATCAGATCGCAAAGGGATTATGACATGAAAGGGGTCCTGCAGAAAGCCAAGTGGTGTCTTTTCAGGGGTGTAGCTTCAGTATAATTCCTCCTCTGACTTCTGATAGCCCACTCTGACTCCAAGGAGCCTGGAGACCATTGACATTGGCAAAGGGCCACAGTGTAGATCCTCAAGTGCGCAACAGCATATATAGTGCCAGGACGTAGTCCAGTTTTCCCCTCAACTCAGAACTTCTGAAAGACAAGTAAAGTCACCTAGGGTTGTCTGCATGGATTATTATGAAGCAGGCATACATTGGACTTCAGTCTTTCCAGTACATTCACATTGGCCCCATTTAAAAAGGAGAAACAAGCAAGCAACACTCAAGTTTGGATGAAATGCAAATCATGGCAACTCTATGTATGTCAAAGTAGAACTAGGCTTCATAGTGTTTCCAGTGTCTGATCTTCCAGAAGTAGATTGCCAGGCCTTTCTTCCAAGGCACATGTGAAATCTAAGGGGGTGAAATACTCAATGCAAGAGAATAATAAATAGACCCAAAAAGAGTAGGGGCGGGGAGAAGAATGTGACAATTGCCTTGAGGTATCTTCCCACCACCATCTGTGATCCACTCTGCCCAACCACTCTTTTCTGGAGGCTACGTTACTTACAGCATGTCTTAATCATGCTGTGATCCCTGTGAGGCCAAATCACATACATGTCCAATAGTGCACACAAAACTCCAAGCATCTCATGCTAGCAACTGTGCAAGGTCAGCTGGAAAACAGTGCCCAGGGGTCGGGGAACTACTTACTCTGGTATGAGTCAGCTGTGGCTCCCTCCCCTCGGTTTGGGCATTGGGAGAGAATAAAATGAGAATAAAATGAATCGGGATAGGCTAGACTAGAATAAACCTGGGTCATTTTATGGTAAAAATATGCCTTTATTCTTGGGGATTTTGTTTCCTCCCTGTCTATCGGTATGATTGCAAATGTGCGTGAGTGTGTTTGCAGTCTCAAATTCACAATTGTGTGCCTAAGTCAGAATACGCTGAAAGTAGATGTAACAACTGGCCTCCTTGTATATGACTTTCTGGAGCACTGTGAAGTCACAGGGAAAAATCACAAACATTAAATGTAGGACCTGGATGTGCTTTGTCACCTGTCAAGAATATCTTTTTTGAGTCAAGAGCCTCTTTGTCATTTGTAAACTAAAGATAAGTCCTGCTCTGCCCAACTCTCAGGATTGCCCTATGATTCAAACTGATAATGTTTGCTAAACTTCATAAACAGAAAACAGCAGGACTGAGACAAAACTTCTTTTGACACATATTAAAATTGGATAACAAGAGAAGTGAATAAGAGGATTAGTTGTGAAATATGGGTGAGCACAGAGCATGCAATGGCCCCTCCATGTATGTATCCCCTAGCTCCCCTACCTGTGGACGACTTGAGCCAACTCAAGTAACCGCAGGACTCTTTCTGCTGCAATTATGCTAAGCAAAGGCAGCAAAGGAATGTTGAAGGATGGTTTGTTTTTAATATGCCATTGGCCCTTGAGCTAGTATTTGATACTACTATTTGTCCAGTGCTGGCCGGTTCTTTCTGGCTAACCACACTCCTGTGGAGCAGTCGGAAATGTATGCAATCTCATTATTATTGATGAAACAAGGCAATTCTAAATGCACACCTCTTACTGGAGTGAACATTGGTATTCTTTCCATTTCATGAAAAGGTCTTGCAAAACATCAGTGTTAATGTCTGTTTGAGTGAGTCACAGACTGAAGAATGAAGAAACACCACTGAGTGACAAACAAGGAAAAAGGAAAGGAAGCAAGTCATCATGATGTGTTGTTGGGACACGATCCCAAGTCAGTTTCCATGATCAAAATCGACATGTAGATTTCTATTGAGGCTATGTTACTGAACAGCAACAAAAGCCCATCCCTTTTACCTTTTATCGGATTACAAAGATAATACATCTAACACAAAAATCAAATGAAGCTCGTTCTGGGGAAGAAACCAACAGTTCATCTTCTGCGGACAACCAATGCCAATATTTCAAAGTACATCTTTCCAAGCCTGTTTTTTGTTTTGGTTTTAACTGAATGATCAAGTAAATATACAAAATAGGGACATATATTCATGCTATTTTACAACCCATCTTTTACCCATTAATATGTCAGAGGTGTTTTTTTATCCATAATGATGAATAAAGAGAAAATATTTTGGTTAAGAGTGCCTCATACATTAAGAACTCTCAGCAATATAGAAACAGAACAGAAACTCCTTCACATAAGTAAAGGTATATATGCATAACCTACTGTTAGCAATTGTCTCAGTGGAGAAAATCTGAAACCCTTCCCCTTGAAATTGGGAATAAGACCAGGATGGTCATTATCACAATGTCATTTAATATTGTTAAGGATGTCTTAACCAAGGCAGGAAGGCAAGAGAGAGGTATAAAGGGTTCTCAAATCAAATTAAGGAGTCCTGATAGTGCTGTGAAGGAACGTTGGTGGAATAGTGGTTATGTATTGGGCTGCAAAATGCAAAGTAAGCAGTTCAAATCCACCAGATGCTCTGCAGAAAAAAACTGGGCGTTCTACTCCATTAAAGAGTTACAGTGAGGGAAATGCACAGAGACAGTTCTACCCTTGTCCTATAGGGTCACTCTGAGTCTGAATCAACTTGATGGCAGTAAGTTTGTTTGTTTGCTGTTTTTTGGATGGTGCTATGGGTTAGATGTTGGGTTGCTAACTACAAAGTCAGCAGTTCAAGTATACCAGCCATGCTGTGGGAGAAAGATGAGGCTGTTTTCTCCCATATAGACTAATTGCCTTAGTTGTACTATGAGTTGGAATTGACTTAATAGCAGTGGGTTCTTGAGAAATCAAAAAAAGAAGAAGTAAAAATATTCCTATTGGAAGTTGACATGATTCTATGCATTCAAGAGAATCCACAAGAAAACTTCTGAATCTTAGATGGGCAACTTTACACTAGCAGGAAAATGTCCCAGTAGGAAATCAAGAAACCAAAGTGATAAAATACCTGGGAGTAAACCTAACCAAGGATGCAGAAGCCATATACAATGCAAACTATAAAACATTAATACAAAACTAAACAAGAGGTAAATAAGTGGAAAGCCATTCCTGATCATGGGTAGAATATTTAACCTTATAAATATGGGAAAGCTACCTTAAGAGATTATAGACACATGCAATCCCAATGCAGATTCCAACATCACTTACTGAAATGGAAAAATTAATCACAGATGATATATGGAAAGGTAAGAGATCCCAAATAGCTAATACATTATTGAATAAGGAAGGGGGGGAGGGCAGAGTAGGAAGCTTCATCCTCCCTAATCTCTAAACCAGTGGTTCTCAACCTTCCTAATTCTGAGACCCTTTAATACAGTTCCTCATGTGTGGTGACCCCCAAACATAAAATTATTTTCATTGCTACTTCATGACTGTAATTTTGCTACTGTTATGAATTATAATATAAATATCTGATATGCAGGATATATTTTCATAGTTATAGATAGAATATAATTAAAGCATGGTGATTAATCACAAAAACAATATATAATTACATATTGTGAAATATTTATTTCTAATTACAAGTAAATGAAATTTTTCCTTGAAGCATGGTGTAGTATGGGTAACAGTCTTCATGCCGGGTACTCATATGTGAGCCTATCTGTATGTGGGTGGACCCTCCTGGAGATGGATTGAAGAGCAGTGTCTTGGTTCCTAAGACCATCAGAAAACACATATTTCTGACCGTCTTAGGAGACCCTGTGAAAGGGTCGTTATATTCCCACAGGGGTTGGGACCCACCGTTGAGAACCACTGCTCTAAGCAGTAATCAAAATAGCCTGATAAAAGCCCTGATAATGTAGTGGCTACCCAGTGGTTTGCTGACTGCAAAGTCCACAGCTTGAAACCATCAGCCACTCCATGGGAGAAAGATGAGGCTTTCTGCTACCATAAAGTTACAGTCTTGGAAAGTCACAGAGGCAATCCTACCCTGTCTTAAAGAGTTGCAATCCAAACTTCCAGACAAGAGGGCAACCTAGTAGCACACACAGCAGGCACTCCACATAGAAGCGAGTTTAAGGAGCCACCAAGAGGGATATCCTACACTTCCAGACAACAAGATTTTCAACTCAAAAATAAAGACACAAATTTACTAAAATTACAGAGCAGCGACATCAGCTGATTAGCATCCCTTTGGTCATCTCCCTGCAGTATTCTGCTGGCTGAGCACTGATTCTCAGGTCTGCAGTAAGAGGAGCTAGCTACTGGGGAGGAGGGTGCGAGCTACAGGAAAGTAATTCTAAGGGACCAGCCCAGAGTGGATAAAAATATAAACAACTTTAGCTGTCCACCCAGGCTAGAAGAACCAGTCATGATAACCCACAGCGGGGAAAACACAGCCTACTGAACCACCCAGAGGTGAGTCAACAGGGCAGACAAAAGCAGGCATAAGTAGAGAACATAAGCCCAGGGGGCTCCAGGCCCCCTCAACAAATCTAATCCCCTCTCCCTGAGGTACAGGTAGACACACATGTACACCCTTCCCAAGACACCAAGTAAAGCCCTAGTCCTTAAAAAATATGGCCACTGTGCGGCTTTCTTTTTTTTTTTTTCACTTCTTAAACTTCTCTGGAATGCAGAATCATACACCTAGTTCATTAACAAAGTATTAGCATAGCAGAACAAGGAAAACTGCAGCTGGTTTCACAAGGACAGAAGTTTTTAGAAGCTTCAGGCAGGGAGATTAGGTTTGAGGCAGAAATCTAGGGGCCCAGGTGCCTCTCAAGGCCCACATATTTATCTCTCCATCCCTTCAGTAAGCACCCCAAGCCTCTCACGTAAGCCACCTGCCCTCTGAGTAGGTGATTGCTTTCTTCTACCTAGGTAGGTCCTAGTCCATCTAGGTAAGTGTTGGCATGGACCCCATTGCCCCACACCCACTTGGTCACCCCCACCATCCAATAAAAGCAAACCCCATACTCTTTGACCTGATTCCCCTAAGGTCTATTTTCTCAAGGTAATTAACTTAAATCACAAAAATACAGGACTTGCAGCCATACCAGACACCAAAATCATTCCCCTAACCTTAATCTCAAACCTATTCAGACACTCTACAAGATCACAATGTAATTAAATATCCTATTACCAGATACTGTCCCCAAATGTGTAAAAGACCATTGTTCCACACAGTTCTGACTCCCCACCTCCACCCCACTCCCCCACCCCCACTAAGGGCAAGTTGTGGAACCCAGGGGCTCTTTTTGATGATATTGTTGTTGCTCTGACTTCTATCACTCCTATACCCTCCCCCTATTTACAAAGTTGTGCATTATTCTTGGAATTCATCTTCAATCAGGACTTCCCCATTTGAAGGTATATGTAAAGACATGGGAAAATATTTTTTTAAGACAGGGGGAAATATTGATATGTTGTTGTACCTTTTTCCTTCCAACTTTTGTTTATTTTCTACTCCCTTATCATACCATCAACCCAGAAGCAAGCACCCACAACAGAGACTAAGCTCCTGAACAAAGCTTGGAGCCCAAACACATAAACAGCTCTCCCGCGTCTTACTCTAGTATTATTTTTCCTATCATTATTCTTAAAATGTGTCCCTCTTTCTCTTTCCTTTAATTTTCCTTTCTTTAATCTAAATATCTAAAGTTTTACTTAATAACACTATTAACCTATATTTTAATTCAGTTTTCTTCTGATCAAACCTTTTCTTTCCTTCACATCCTGATAAAACAAAACTAACACTGTTCTTACATTTTTAATTGTTTTTCCTATCAAATACTAGCACCCATCGTTACATTGTTGTGAATCAGGAATTTAGGGGGAATAATCTCCCTTCCATTAACCTATCAAATAACACTATCCGATCCCTCTTAATTTTTCCCAATTGCTCCTTTCACTCTTTCTCCCTTAACACTTCCTCCTTCACTTTATGATTGCTCCCCTAACACATAATCTTAATACAAACTGTCCATCATCCATATACTGCACCACCTAACAGAGTTAGCCACTCCTACATTATATCACCAACTAACACCTCTAATAGGACTGCAAGATTTCAAAGGAAAAAGCAGAAGATAACAGTGCAGACCTGCAGACACACAAAAAAACAAGATACACAAAAACAAATAACCAAAAGCTCATCAGATTTCAATGTAATGCCTGAAATTTAACAGGCTATGAATTTACCAAAAAATGAATTTGAAAGAACTATAATTGCACTCATGCAACGGTTAAAAGTAGAGTCTGAGAGAAAAAGTGAAACAATCGGAAAGCAGGAAACCTCACTGGATTAAACTCCAACAGAAACACAAAAATCAAACACACAACAGCATAATTAAACAACACTACAAAGAAACAGCACCATGCTATAAAACAGTGGTTCTCAACCTTTCTAATGCCTTCATGTTGTGGTGAAACCTTCCCCAGCCATAAAATTAATTTCATTACTAATTCATAAGTGTAATTTTGCTACTGTTATGAATCGGGTGACCCCTGTGAAAGGGTCATTTGAGCCCAAAAGCGGTTACGACCCACAGTTTGCGAATCACTGCTCTGAAAGAACATAGAAACATAACTGAAGACATGGAAACCTGAATAAATGATACAGAAGACAAATCAAACCTAACAGAAGAACAAAAAATGCAAAAGATACCAAGAGAAGCTGGAGAACAGCATGGGGCCCAATTAAGACTGTATTTTATAGATATTTCAAAAGAGGAAGAATCAAAACAAAGCCACACAGAGAATAGTCCAAGAGCTCCTGGAAGAGAACTTTCAACAATGTCTAGACATGTAAAAGATAATTATTCAAGAAACCAGAATAACTTCAACTAGAGAGATTCCAAAAGGAACACTCTAGGCATATTGTAGTCAAGATGTCCAACATCAACAATAATGAGAAAATTTTAAGAGCAGCCAGAGAAAAAAGATCAATTACCTACAAAGGATCAGCAATTAGAATGACCTTAGATTTCTCAGCAGAAATCACTCATCACTCAGGCAAGAAAACAATGGAGTAATGTATCTAGAGTACTGGAGGGGAAAAATGATCAACCTAGAATCATGTATGCAGCAAAATTATCACTCCAATATAATGAAGAAATAAAATCATTCCAAGAGGAGAAACAAAAAAGAATTTACAAGAGCAAGACTATCACTACAAAAAATACTCAATGTAATACTCAATTTTTGCCAATACTATGGCAAAATAATAGCAACAACACACAAACCTGAAATGAACATACAAGGCAATTCCTAAAAAAAAAAAAATCAACACACAGAGAAACACCCAAATCAAGGAAATAACACAGGAAGAACAGAGAAACTACAAACACACACAACAAACATACATAAAGCAAAATGACAGTAACAAATACATGCATATCAAAATTTCACTGAATGTTAATGGACTAAATGAACTAATAAAAGAGACAGAGTATCAGAATGGATAAGATAACAAAATTGATCAATATGCTGCCTAAAAGAAACACCTCATACGCAAACATCTGAACAAATTAAAAATCAGAGACTGCACAAAAGCATACCAAACAAACAGCAACCAAAAGAAAGCAGGAGTAGCAATATTAATCTCCAAGAAGACAGACTTCAAGGAAAGCAACATAATAAGAGATAGAAACACACACTATATAATGATAAAGGGAACAATAACTCAGGAACCCAAAACTATAATAAACCTATGTGCACCCATGAAAGACCCTTGAAATATGTCAATCAAAACCTCACAGAACTACAAAAGAATATAGACACATTGACAATGACAGCAGATTTTAATACATTACTCTCAAGGAAAGGCAGAATATCAGAAGAAAAAAATCAACAAAGACACAAAAAAAAACTCAATAAAAACAACCTTGTAGACCTATACTGAACTGCTTCAACAAAAGAACAGTATACTTTCTTCTCCAAACACATGGAACATTCTCAAAAATAAACCACATACTAGGGCACAAAGCATCCCTCAAAAAAAATTTTTTAAGTGAGACCTGACAATCTATTGTCGCAGACCACAAAGCTATCAAATTATACATCAACAATAAAATGAGCAGAAACATAAACACATGGAGATTGAGCAACATAATACTCAAAACTGACTGGATAATAAGCAAATTAAGGATGAAAATTATAAATTCCTGAGACAAATGAGAATGATACCACAACATATAAAAACCTTTGAGACACAGGGAAAGCAGTAATCAGAGCCAATGTATAGCCATCAACACACACATGCAAAAAGAGGAATAACATAAAATCAGCACGCTAACACATCTCAAAAAACTACAACAAGGACAACAACACAACCCCTCCAATAAAGGAAGTAAAAAAATTATAGGGATCAAAGCAGACATAAACGATATGGAAAACACAAACAAAATTAAATGGAAAAATCAACATGAAGCTGATTCTTTAAAAAGATGAACAAAATAGTGAGACCACTGGACAATTTAACAAAGGAAAAATAGAAAAGATGCAGATACCAAGAATAAGAGTTGAAAACAGTGACATTACAACAGATCCAAATGAAATTAAAAGGATAATAACATAATACTATGAAAAACTACTCAAACAAATTTAACAATCTAGAAGAAATGGACAGATACCTAGAAACACATCACCCACTGAAATTAATGCAGATAATTGGAAAACTAAACAGACCCATAACAAAAGAAGAAATATGAAGGTCATTAAGAAACTACCAAGAAAATTCTAGGACCAGACAGTTTCACAGAGGAATTCCACCAATCAGAGAAGATCTGACACCAATACTACAAAAAATCTTCTAGAACATAGAAAAAGACAACAATTTCCCAAACTTAATCTATGAACCCAGCATAGCATTGATACCCAAAACAGGCAAAGGCCCCACAAAAATAGAAATTTATAGGCCAATATGCCTCATGAACATAGATGCTAAAATCCTCAACAAAAACCTGACCAATAGAATACAGCAGCATATTGAAAAAGTAATTTACTGTGACCAAGTGGGATTCATTTCAGGTATTCAGGGATAGTTCAATATTTGAAAAATAATCATTGTAATCTACCACATAAATAAGGCAAGAAATAAAAACCACATAATCATATTAATAGAAACAGAAAAGGCATTTGACAATATTTAACACCCATTTCTGTTCAAAACACTCAGCAAACAAGGAATAAAAGGAAAATTCCTCCACATAATAAAAGCCATATATGAGAAACCAAGAGTCAACCTGATGCTCAATAGAGAAAAACTAGAAACATCCCCACTGAAAGCAGGGACAAGACAAGGATGGCCCCTATCACCACTCTTATTCAACATTGTGCTGGATGTTTTACCTAGAGTCATCAGACAACAAAAGGAATCAAGGGCATGCAAATAGGCAAAGAAGTGAAACTCTTGCTGATGATATGATCATATCTATTGGAAACCCCAACATGTCTACAAAAAGCCTGCTGGAAACAATCAAGGACTTCAGCAAGGTAGCAGAATACAAAGTCAATAAGCAGAAATTAGTCTGATTCCTGTATGCAAACAAAGAGAGAGATGAAAAGGACATTAAAAAATCAATACCAAAATAAGATAGGCAAGGGAAGCAATCCCAAGGACAAAATAGTAAGACCTATGGTTCTGGAGGTATTTGGGCGGGGGGAATAGCGGGGGGTGTTTAGGAGGTGGAAGAAGGGAGCAGTAAGTAAACAATGCCATAAACAGGGCAACAACTAGGGAATTAAAATCAACAATGAAGGAGAACAGAGATCTTGGGGGTGTTGGAGCAACAGCAATCTAGCTGAGAGGAATTACTAAGAGGCAGAAGAACGAGCATGATGGTGGGAAGATAAAAGGAAACAGAGGAAAGTTCTAGGAAGCAAAGCTATAGATTGAGGTATAAACATAGGTGTGCACATATGTTCATATATTAACTCATGAAAATAGAAGTATTAGCCTATGTACATATATTTACATTACAATACAGTGAGGAAGGGATGGAATTGGGCCTCTGCTCAAGCTCTCCCTCAACACAAAAACACTTTGTCTAACAACCTGGCATTCTGTGATGCTAACTCTCCCAGCATGATCTCTGAAGACAAAATGGGTGCATATGCAAATATGGTGAAGAAAGCTGATGGTGCCTGGCTATGAAAAGATATAGCATCTGGGGTCTTAAAAACTTGAAGTCAAACAAGCAGCCATCTAGCAGAGAAGCAACAAAGCCTACATGGAAGAAGCACACCAGCCTGTGTGACCATGAGGTGTCAAAGGGATCATGTATCAGGCATCCAAGAATAAATAATCATATCATTGTAAATGAGCGGGAGTGCAGAGTGGAGACCCAAAGCCCATCTGTAGGTAACAGGACACCCCCTTACAGAAGGGTCACTGGAAGGAGACAGGTCAGTCAGTGTGCAGTGTAGCAACAATGAAACATTCAACTTTCCTCTAATTCTTAAATGCTCCCGCCCGTTCCGCCCCCCCCCCCGCCAACTATCATGATCCCAATTCTACTACCTTACAAATCCAGGTAGACCAGAGGATGTACACTGGTACAGACAGGAACCGGAAACACAGGCAATACAGGACATTGGTCAGAGTGGTGATACCGGAGGGTGGAGGGAAGGTGGGGTAAAAAGGGGGAACCTATTATAAGGATCTACATATAACCTCCTCTAGATGAGACAGACAACAGGAAAGTAGGTGAAGGAAGATGTTGGACTGTGTAAGACATGACAAAATAATAATATTTTATAAATTATCAAAGGTTCATTAGGGAGGGGTAGTGGGGAGGGAACGGGGCAAATGAGGAGCTGATGCCAGGGGCTTAAGTGGAGAGCGAATGTTTTGATGAATGAACAAATGTGCTTGACACAATTGATGTATGTATGGATTGTGATAAGAGCTATCTGAGGCTCCAATAAAATTATTTTTTAAGCTTAAAAAAAAGAAGAAGCACACAAGCCTATGAGTGGACAGGATCAGATAACAGGCATCAGAAGACCTAAAACAAACCCAAAAAATCATTTGGTTGAGAAGGAGGGGGGTTGGAGCAGAGACCCAAAACCCTTTAGACAATAGGATATCCTCTCACACGAGGGTCACAAGGAAGGATGAGTCAACCAGGGTGCAGTATAGCACCAATGAAACACAACATTCCTCTGGTTCTTTGAGGGTTCCTCGCCCCCCACCATCATGACCCCAGTCCTGCCTTTCAGGTCTGGCTAGACCAGAAGATGTACATTGGTACAGATAAGAGCTCATGACACATGGAATCCAGGTCAGATAAACCCCTCAGAAACAGAAATGGGAGTCGTGACACCAGGAGGGGAAGGGAAAGATGGGGGAGGAGGAGAGAAAGGAGGAAGCGATCACAATGAGAGATAGCAGTGGGTGTAAGATATGAAAATAATAACAATTTATATTTATGGGGGGTTCATGAGGTGGGAGGAGGGGAAAAGGAGGAGTTGATACCAAGAGCTCAAATAGAAAAATCAATATTTAGAAAATGACAATGGCAACATGTATACTAATATGCTTGATACAATTGCTGTATGGATTGTTCTAAGAGCTGTAAGAGACTCCAATAAAATGATCTTTGTATAGAAAAGAAATCAATTCCATTTATAATAACCACACAAAAGACGAGCTACTGAGGAATAAACTTAACTAAAGAAACAAATGAATGATTCAGAGAAAACGATAAAACATTACTACAAGAGGTGACAGGGCGTGAGGTGGGGTGGCAGGGAATTGATCTCTAGTCTGCTACATGGTATGTGAGGCCTCAGATCACATATCATATATGAAACAAGCACCTGTTTTGTTTTTTTCTATGGACAAATGAAAATGATTTAAAAAATAACTATACTGTTGAAATGATTTGGCTCCAAACCACTGATCTAATTCTGAGGTGGCTGGAATTTCTCAGTTGTGAAAGCTCAGGAATCCTTGGAAGGTGACCAAAGCTCATTTAGACATGGTTTACCAATGTCAGGCCATGTCCTGCACATTCTAAACATGTCCACAAAGGAAGCCAAGCCCATGATTTGTAAACTGTAATTGAACATCTATTACATTCAGGAAAACACACACACACATTACTACAAGAAACTAAAATGGGCCTACACAAAAGGAAGAATAGCCCCTGTTCGTGAGTAGGCAGATTAATATGATGAAAATGACAATGCTACCTAAGAAAACCTACAGATATAATGCGATACCAATTCAAATCCCAAATAAATTATTTAAAGATAAGGAAACCCTAATAACAAAATTCATATAGGCAGGCAGAAGATGTAGGATAAGCAAAGAACATCTTAAAAAGAAGAACCAAGTAAGAGGCCTAGCACCGCCTGATCTATTTTTAGCCAGAGTAGTCAAAGCAGCCTTGTATTGGTACGAAGAGAGAAACATAGACCAGTGGGTCAGAACAGAGAACCCAGACATAAATGAATCGGTTTATAGCCGTCTAATTCTTGACAAGGGCCCTAGAAATAGCCAATGGGAGAAAGACAGACTTTTCACCAAATGGTATTGGACAAACGATTTCAGAAGAATGAAACAAAGCCCATGACTTTCCCCATGGACGAAAGCAAACTCAAGATGGATTAAAACCTCTATGTCAATCCCAAGGAGAAGGCTGGAATAACTAAGGGTCCTAATACAGGGTACACATGGACTACCAAGTATAATAGAGGAGGTACACACAGCAGAAGACAAGATAGATGATTGGGACATCCTGAAATTACATCATTTATGCTCATTAAAAGACGTCATCAGGAGAGTGAAACGAGAGCCCACAGATTGGGAAAAAAAAAACTTTTTTTACCAACGATAAATCAGATAAAGGGCTAATCACCAAAATATACATAACTCTACAGAAGTTCAAGGAGAAAAATAATAAAAGACCTAGTTAAGAAATGGGGGAAAGCTTTGAACAAACCATTCACCAAAAATGAAGTACAAATGGCTAATAAACATGAAAAAATGCTCATGATTCATAGCTATCAGAGAGATACAAATTAAATCCACAATGAAAAGCCACGTGACACTCCCAATGCTAGTCCAAATTTTAAAAGAAGAAAACAACAAATGCTGGAGAGGATGTGGAGAGATTGGGACTCGTATACACTGCTGGTGGGATTGCAAGTACCTACATCACTGTGGTAAACGACATGGCGGTACTTACAGCAGCCGGGAATTGAAATCCCATATGATCCAGTAGTACCAGTTTCAGGCCTTTCATAAGAGAGAGCTGTATATCAAGAAACAATTGTGCATCAGGAAAACATCCCAGCCCAGTACAGCTCAAGTCCTTAAGTGTGATATTTGTCCATAAATCCCTCTTCCAATTCCCACGGTCACATACAGTGATGCAGAATGCAGGGAGATCACAGGCTGTTGGGGCAACATCTTGTGGATCCAATGACAGTGGAAGCATCACAGGGCTCGTACAGGTCTCAGTGCGGCTCACCAGCAGGAAGGTAAAGCAGAAAAGAGGGTAGTTTCTCAGGACCCTCCTTATGAGAAGGCCACACCCACTAAGAGGTGCCATCAGTCTGTGACCTGATTTAAAGGGTAGACTACACCCCTGCACTTCTATGTCTTCAAGTTGAAATGAAATCATGTAAATACCACAGGCATGTACCCTAAAGAAATGAGAGACAAGACAAAAGTGGAATTAAGTGCTTTCCCAAGTCCATAGCACCATAGTTCACAAGGAACTAGAAGCAACCCAAATGCCCAACAGGGAAGAATGGATAAAGAAACAATAGTACATACACACAATGGAAGACTATGCATCCCTAAAAACGGTCATGAAAACATGAAATACCGCATGCCATGGAAGGACCTGGAGACCATTATGCTGAGTGAAGTAAGTCAATCAATCACAAAGGGGAAAAGCATTGTATGAGTCCACTACTATAAGAAGAAACAGCAATGAAAGAAATTTTAGGAACCAATGCCTGAACAAACATTGAGAAGATTTCCTCCTGGCCATGAACCATACATCACTTCCCTTTTGCTCATGTCACAAGAACCAACTTGAAGGAGGAGACCACACATTGCCTGGGGTCACTCCTTCAGGAGCTCTGAAATGGGAGATGACTGTCCAGTTGAGGCTATAAAGCATCCAGACAAGGCTGGAGCAAATAAATGGGCCCCCACAGGAATGGAAGGAAAATTTGCCAGAAAATCAACTAAGACCAGGGCACCATCTACAATGTGGAGGAGACACTGATAGTTCTGTTGGTAAGCATGGTGGGTGATTGGGGAGAAGTAACCTCACCTCAAGAAGGGATGCCAAACATGATTGTAGGGACCTAGGAGGACAGTGGGCCAGATATTCTGTTCCTGGATTGACACTACCAATACATTTCTACCCAACCTTTGGGTATGATGATCGTGAAAGACGACCTTGCAGGCAGCATGGCGTAATTCAGAGGCTACACCAGAAGGACTTGGCATAGAGGTCCCACTGAATGAACTGAGCCCTGCCTCCAAGTTGCCTGCACCCTTGAACTGAGGACTGGTGTACTTGGATGGGGGAGGCAGCAGAAAGTGGCTGACCAGGGACTGTGGAAGTGGCAGTCATTGGACCTTGGGGGGACCCCCTGGCATGGTGGATATCCAATGGAAAGGGACCCAGAATCACTATATGTGGGAGATATATAATCATTTGCCAACTTGAGGATTAAGAGTGTAGGGATGGAGTCCAGCTTGTCAATTGGATCATAGCCAATGAGGCCTCTGTGTGGGCATGGCCTTCTCTTGAGAATTCTGGGAAATCTGGTACTTCCTCTTTGGAGGTGGGAGACGCTTCTCTCTCTGCCACTCCCTGGGAGACATAGCAGCTGACAAGACACATGAACCCACCCTAATGCAGACACCCCTGCCAGCGCTGAGATGGTTCCAATGCCACTGGACCCAAAGACTTTCTACCCACTGGCCTGTGATCTTCTACATTTGGCATCATTGCATGTATTTCATGAGTCTGAAGAGGACTTTCTAGATTGGTATCAGACATATAGGCTAATATTAGACTTATGGACTTGATCTGGACTGGGCTGGGATGTTTTCTCAATGTTCAATTGCTCTTGTATATAAATCTTTTTATACACATATGTGTGTCCATAGATTTGTTTCTCTAGTCTACCCAGACTGACACACCATATATTTAGTACATTTCTGCCCACCTTGCAATGACATGATTGGTTTTGTTCTGCAGGGCAGGGATCTGCACTTGGAAGAATTGATCCAGGGAGGTCCCCGTGGGTACCAACCCCCATACTTAGAGAAAACAGAGCATGATTTAATGGGAGATCAAACTATGTAGAGAAAAAAACTTATGGGTTGAGGTTCAGGATGGAAATACGCTGGAATAGACTCCTCATACTGACAGTGCCCAGAGGGCTGTGCCCTTGGGGAAATTGAAGATGTCATCAGTACAATCACTCAGGGCGATGATTAGCAATGTTGTACTTTTTGGTTTATATGGGTTTTTGTTTTCCTGCCTTTAGCTTGTTGGATTTGTTTGCTTGTTTCTGTTTGTTTGCTTGCTGGTTGGTTTGTTGCTATTATTGGTGTAGTTGGTCTTATGGAGTTTTGATTTTGTCATATTTTGGCCACCAAAGTAAATCTAAGTTGTGCATATCTCATTGTGGTAGTTACATAATCTGGATCAACTTGAGGAGGGATGAATTCTAGCCTGTCAATCAGCTTGCAGCTTGATGACCTCATTTTGAGGTGCCACAGAGGTAAAGAGCTCACTGGAGGCGAAATACAGACTCTCTGCTTCATCTCAGGGTGACACATTCCTGCTGACAAGACACATGGAGCTACACTAGAGTCCTGGAGTCGGAAGAGCCATGAAGAGATCCCTGCCAGCGTTGAGATGAGTCTGAAGATGAATTTTTTGATTGGCATCGGACATATGGACTAATATCAGACTTATGGACATGATCTGGGCTGGGATGTTTTCTCAATATACAATTGCTCTTTTATATAAAGCTCTTTCTTATACACATATGAGGGTCTATGATTTTGTTTCTCTAGTCTATCCAGACTAACACACTCATGGACCTGCAGATAGATTCTGCACTCCTACTTAACTCTAACCACAATCCAAGACCAGTTAGTTTGGCATAGAGGTCCCAAATCACATGGCTCTACTTGATACTCACCTTATGAAATGATCACTGAAGATAAGAATGCTACAGCAAAGTGTGGTGAAGAAAGCAGATGGTGCCCAGCTACCAATCAGAATATTGTCTGGGGTCTTAAAGGCTTGTATCCAAACAAGCAGCCATCTAAGCAAGGAGTCAACCAAGTCCACATAGAAGTGCACCAGCTTGTGGGAGCCAAATATGACAATAACAAAAATCAAATATGATGAAGTGAAAAATATCAGAGATAAAATTATGAACACCCAATTGGTAGAAGGCTAGGGATATCAGTGGGAGCCCAAGATCCATCTGTAGAGTAACTAGTTAGATTAAGCTGCTGGCAGACCCCCACTAGCCAGAGGCAATGGTCTTGATAAACTTTACTATGAGGCAGATATTATTGTAATATTAATTATGCTGGATTGAACTTGATACTTGGTCAGTTGACCTTGCACTTGACCCAACCTGAATGTGTTCTAGGTTGAAGTAACTCCTGTGTGTTCCATGACAAAAATTTATTCCTTGGCTTTTTAAAATTGAGGGTGGTCTTTTCTTTCTTATTCATTGTTTGTATTTTCTTCTTGATATTATTATTATTTTATGCCTGCCACTTTATTTTGATTTTGTTGTTTACTGTTTCTATAGGGTTTCCCGGTTTGTTTAGTGCAGAAGGAGTGGATGCAAAGAGATAATAACTGATGCAAGGGTTTATAAGGGATGCAGGAGTGGGGGTGGGAGATAGAGAGGGTAAACAATGAAGACGGGATGGGGGGATGGAGCACTAGAACTATTTGCGATTACATAACTCATTTTAAAGGAGATTAAACCATGGAGTGTGTGGGAGGGTGTTCTTAAATCGATTGTGGTAATGATTTTATAATTCTTCTTGATATGATTGAATGATTGAACAATTAAATTGTATGGCAGGTTCCAATAAAATGTAGAACAAAAACCCATTTTCAAGCAACTGAGTGAGTTCAATGATAGACACATAGACCAGTGAACTAGAATTAAGGACCCAATAACAAACCTAACCCTTTGTGAGCAACTAATTTTCAGGGAAGGGTCAAATTACAATCAATAGGGAAGAAACAGTCCCTTTTAACAAAAAGATGGTGCTGACGAAATTGGATATCCACATGCTTAAAAGTGAAACAGGACTCACCTGACATCATACTGAAAAACTAACTCAAGTGAATCAAAGACCTGCATGTTAAAGCTAAAGCTACAAGATTCTTGGAAGAAAACATAGGGATAAAATTAGTAACTGGATAAGTGGGATAAACAATCTGGAGGAGAAAACAGTGGGACTGATGGTTCCGGGAGAACATGGGAGGAGGGAGGTGGGGGGAAAGGAATTGGGTGTTAACAAACCCAGTGACAAGGGAACAACAAGTGATCCAAAATCACTGGCTAGGAGGATGTAGGAGGCCTGGTAGGGCTTGATCAAGGGCAACGTAACCAAGAGGAATTACTGAAAACCCAAATGAAGGATGAACATGATAGTGGGACAAGAGGAAATTAAAATGAAATAGAGGAAAGAACCAGGAGGCAAAGGGAATTTATAGAGGTCTAAAGATAGGCATGTACATATATAAATATATTTATATATGACGATGGGGAAAAATAACTATGTGCACATATTTATAGGTTTAGTATTAAGGTAGCTGATGGACACTGGGCCTTTACTCAAGTACTCCCTCAATGAAAGAACACTTTGATCTATTAAACTGGCATTCCATGACACTCACCTTGCCATCATGATTGTTGAAAACAAAGCAGATGCATAAGCAAATGTGGTAAAGAAAGCTATGATGCCCAGCTATCAAAATATACAGTGTCTGGGGTCTTAAAGGCTTGAAGATACAGAAGCGGCCATCTAGCTGAGAAGCAACAAAGCCCACATGGAAGAAGCACACCAGCCTGTGTGATCACGAGGTGTTGAATAGATCAGGTATCAGGCATCAAAGAACAAAAAATTATATCATTGTGAATGAGGGGGAGTGTGGAGTGGAGACCCACAGGCCATTTGTAGGCAACTGGACATATATTACAGAAGGGTTGCGGGGAGATGATGAGCTAGTCAGGGTGCAGTATAGCACCAATGAAATATACAACTTCCTTCTAGATCTTTAATGCTTCCTTCCCCTCTACACACACCCCCCATCATGATCCCAATTCTACCTTACAAATCCAGCTAAGCCAGAGGATTTACACTGGTACAGATAAGAGCTAGAAACACAGGGAATCCAGGACAGTTGAACCCCTCAGGACCAATAAGGAGAGTAGTGATACCAGAGGTAAGGGGAAGGTGGGGGGAGAAGGGGGGAACTGATCACAATGATCTACATAATATCCCCTCCCTGGGAGACAGACAATAGAAAAGTGGGAGAAGGGAGACATTGTACAGTATAAGACATCAAAATTTAATAATGTTTTATAAATTATCAAGGGTTCATGAGGGAGGGGACAAATGAGGAGCTGATACCAAGGGCTCAAGTAGAAAGAAAATTTTTTGAGAATGATGATGGCAATAAATGTACAAATGTGCTTGACATAATGGACAGATGTATGGATTGTGATAAAAGTTGTATGAGCCCCCAACAAAATGATTTTTAAAAATTAGGTAACTGAATTTTAAAACAAATACATTACAAACAACTATTAATGCATAAATAGAAGTCAAATAGGATAGTTGGCACCTCATAAAAATTAAATACTTACACATATCAAAAGACTTAACAAAAGAGTAAAATATTATACAGATTGGGGGAGAAAAACATTGAAAGCAATATATCTCATAAGTGTTTAATCTCTAAAAGTATACAAAATGTCAATATTTGAACAACAAAAAAACAATCAAACTTAGAAACTGGACAAAGGGCATTCAAGGTAGCAATACATGGGAAAAAAACCCCTATGTGTTATTACAAATCAAACTACACTAAGCTATCATCTTGCCTTTGCTAATAACGACCCTAATCAAAAACAAACAAACATCAATTGTATCAAGCATCTTAAGCCCTTGGTCTCAGCTCCTCTTTTTTCTCTCCCGAGCCCCAACCCCCACCTTGTGACCCCTTGATAAATTATAAATTATTATTATTTTCTTATCTTACACTGACCGTTTTCTCCCTTCCCCCATGGTTTCTCTTGTCGTCCCCCTGGAGGGGGTGTGTGGTTATGTGTTGATCATTGTCATCGGTTCCCCCTTTCTCCCCTCTCCCTACCCTTCTGGTATCGCTAGTTCCGGTCTTATTCCTGGATTTCGTGTGTCGTGAGCTCTTGTATCTTATCTGTACCTGTGCACATGCTCTGGTCTAGTCTGAAGTAAGAGGCAGCACCAGGCTCACAATAGTGAGGGGTGAAGACACCTAAAGGAACCAGAGGAATGTTCTGTGCTTCATTGGTGCTTTATTGCTCCCTGGTTGGCTCATCCCTTCCCTGTGAGCCCAGTGGGGGGATGTCCCACTGTCTACAGATGGGCTTTGTGTCCCTGCTCTGACCCCTCTCATCTCAACAATATGGTTTTGTTTGTTTGGTTGTTATGGGTCTTCTGATGCCTATAATCTGGTCTCAATGACACCTCATGATCATACTGGCTGGTATGCTTATTCCAAATGGGCTTGTTGCTTCTCTGATGTATGGATTGTTAGAAGAGTTGTCAAAACCCTAATAAAATTATCTTTTAATTTAAAAAATAATAAACTGAAAACAAAAAGATAAACAAAGCAAAAAAACCCCAGAAAACTACAAATGCTGGCAAAGATGTAGCAAATTTGGAATCCTTATCTATTGCTGATGGGTTGCTTTCCACTCGTAGCGACCATACAGCAAACTCAACATAAAAGAAACAAAAATCCTCACAAGTGGGCCAACAAACAACATTACAGTAAGTGATGAAAAGGACCAAATTGTCAAGAATTTCGTTTTACTTGAATCCACAATCGATTGAATCCACAACTGATGACCAATGATATAATTAAAGTTTATTGTGCCAACCTGGCCAATAAACACATGTGGGGTTAATTGAAGTGTGGAGAGATAAATGCTTTGGTGAGCCTTGCCTTTCTGGTTCTCGGGTCTCTTGCTTTCTGATGGTCAGACCAGGATGTAGTTGCTTTATCCAGTTCCATGCTTCAGCTGGCAATGCTCATTTCCTGCAAGACATCCCTGAGGAGAAACCACATGGACCTACCCTGTTGCAGCCCTCAGTGCTGGAGTAGCCAAGTGTAGACCCCTGTCAGCTCTGAGATGCTCATAGGTTCACTGATTTGGCTTTCCTCCTGCTCTTGGCGTCATTGCATGTGTTTTGTAAGATAGAGGAGGATTTTGTACATTGGTGTTGGACATATGGGCTAATGTTGGACTTGTGGGCTTGGGCAGCACTGAGTTAGGATGTTTTCTTGATGTGACTTACCCTTTATATAAAACTTGCTCTTATACATATGAGTTTCTGTGGATTTGTTTCTCTAAAGTACCCAGACTAACACGACCGTGTATGCAACAATTGAGAAAAACAAAGGATATAAAATGGGCTAAATGGTTGACGCATCCTTCTCTGTGGCCCGTCTGTGGTGGGAGTGTTCCATTGTCTACAGATGGGCTTTGGGTCTCTGCTCTGTCTGCCCCACCCCACCCCTCATTCTCAACAATATGTTTTTGTTTGTTTGTTTGTTACGTGTCTTCTGATGACTTACCCTGATGCCAATGGCTCCTTGTGATCACACTGGCAGGGAGCTTCTTCCCTGCGGGCTAATTGCTTATCTGCTGAATGGCCACTTGTTTAACTTCAAGCCTTTAAAGCCCCAGACGCTCTATCTTTATATATTTGGGCACCATCCGCTTTCTTCACCACATTTGCTTATGCACCCATTTAATTTTTTTACACAAATGTTCTCATTAGTTTTCTTCTGGTTGCTTCATTTCAATAATCTAGTTTCCCTGTCCAAGCCTTCTTGTCTTTGCTTCAGAATAAAGATTGAGCATTTGGTCCTAAACAGATAATTTTCAATGGAGCACAGTACTCATATTTGATATATTTTATTTTATGAGCTAGTCTGAGGAAATGCTTATTAGCCATTCAAAAGAAGTAAATCAAAATATTCTCTCTCTTCAGCAACAATAGCAAAGTCATTTTTAAAACAACAAGCACATAGGAGCGTAACAAATGCTGATGAGATTGTGGAGAGATTAGAGTCCTCATACACTGCTGATGGGGCTGTAAAATTAAACAACCACTATAGAAAATAGTATGATGCTTCTTTAAAAGCTAGAAAAAAAATACCACATGACCCAACAAACCTACCAGCATGTGTACAAGGGGGTACCCCCCAAAATGGAATTTTTTTCCAAAGGTATATATGTAAATATTTTTACAAAACAACCTTATCACCTTCAAAGTACTCTCCTTTACATTTAATATATTTGTCAAATCTGCTATTCCATTCTTGGAAACATTTTCAAACTTATCTGTTTGGATGGCTGACAGCACCTCCCTCATTTTTTCTTCACCTTTTCTACGTTGTCAAATTGCTGTTCTCTCAGGGCCCTCTTCATTTGCAGAAACAAAAAGAAGTGGCAAGGAGCGAGGGCAGGTGAGTAAGGTGTGTGGGGCAAGAAAGGCATGCTATTTTTTGCCCAAAACTGGCGCACTGAGATGATGCATTGTAATGGTGGCAAAACTAGCCCCCCATTTGCCACAAATCAGGCATTTTCTGTCACATACTACTAGCAATCTTTTCAGCACCTCGAAATAGACAGCTTGATTAACAGTCTGGCCTTGTTGAACAAACTCCAAATGCACTAGGAGTTGACATTTTCATCTTTTCAGGAAGTTGACCGACATCCAGAACGAGGTTTATCATCAACTGACATTTCACAGAAATCACTTGTATACTTGAATTTTTCCATAGTGCTGTCTTTGTAAGCTGTGTTCAATATCACAACAGTTTCTGAGGCATATTTCCCAGCAGGAAACAAAAGTTCATAGCTGAACGCTGTTCTCTTAAATGGTTCATTGCACCAAACGAGGTTAAGAGAAAATGCTTTTATGAAACAATTCACTGTGATCAGAGAGAACCTTCCCAGGCAATGCCACTGGGAGCACGAACTCGGCAAGTTGTTTGATGCTCTGCTAGAGGAAAAATGCATACTATAATGCTCTGCTCAGTGCAATTCTGGATTTGGGGAGGAACCACCTCAGATAGCCTAGAGCAGTGCTTCTCAACCTTCCTAATGCCACAGCCCTTTAATACAGTTCCTCATGATGTGGTCACCCTCCAACCATAAATTATTTTCATTGCTACTTCATAAACTGTAATTTTGCTACTGCTATGAATTGGACAACCCCTATGAACGTGTCATTTGGCCCCCAAAGGGGTCACAACCCACAGGTTGAGAACCACTGATCTAGAGAAATGAGTCATAACTTGAATATATATGCACACTCAGGATCATCACAGTACTATTCACAGTAGCAAAAAAAGGGGACAAATCTAAGTGCCCATCAATGAGTGAATGAATAAATAAACTTCGGTATCCATACATACTGGAATGCTACATAACATTACAGGATTCAAGAAACATTTCATAACATGAATGAACCTTCAGAACATAATATCGAATAGAAAATATAAATCTCAAAGGGACAATTATTGTATGAAACCACTATTATAAAAAGCACAAAATCCTGTCATAACAGTAGTAATCATACCCAGGTACATAGGTAGGCATGCAAAATTAACAGATCTTTGATGATTTGGAATAGAACCATGAGTTTGTTTGGAAGAGAATATGCTTACATATATATTTGAATGTGCTACAAATATATGCAAAGATATAGTAGACAATACAGAATTCATAAAAAATTCTCAGTCATAACCAACCCCTTGAATAAATAGGTCTCTTGTGTTGGGTGCTTAGGACCACGGTCTGAAGAGTCATCTGGGTCAATTGGCATAACATAGACCACAAAGCCAAGGCTCTTTTTCCTACTCTGGTCAGTAGAAATAGGTGTCTTAAATGTTTCCATGGTGTCATCTAAGATGTAACTTTTAATCCCTCCCTGTCCAGGGCAAAGAATAAAGAAGAAAATCAAGGACATGCAGAAATAATTGGTCCAAAGGAAAAAGGGACGACATGAACCACAGCCTCCACACCTGAGACCCGAAGAACTAGGCGGTATCCAGCAACCAATACCAGCCACTCGGATCAAGATCACAACAGAGAGTCCTGGACAGAGAGTGAGGGAAAAGGTGTAGAACAAAATTCAAAATCATAAAACAGACCAGCTCTACTGGTCTGATGGAGATGGTGGAAAACCAGAAATTGTGTCTCTTAGATATCCTTCAAGCTTGGAACCAAGCCCACCCTTGGAGTTCAACTTTCAGCCAAACAGTAGAAAGACCTATAAAATGTAGATTATGTCGGGGGGTATAGTCCTGTGCCAGTCCAAAAGGGTAGCATTCACCCAGAAAACAAAGGTCAGAAAGCAGAAAGTACCAGGGAAAAAGGAGAAATTGAAACGGGGCACCCAGAAAGTTGGTGAAAAGAGTACTGTAGGATTGCGACTGAGGGCATTGCGAACAAGGTCACACCAAAAAAAAATGTACTTAAATTGTTGTACAGAAAACGAATCTTCTCTGTGAACTTTCACACTCTTACTAAGCAAGTCAGGTTACCTTGGTGATGCTTTTAGTACCAGCCTTTAAACATAAGGTTGGTTACTCCACAGAAGGGTGAGCCAATGGGCTTCCTTAAAGACGCGCAGCCTTGCCAATCCCAAGGAGCAGTTTGATTCAGTCCTGTAGGGTGGCGACAAGTCTTAGTAGACTTGACAGCAGTAGGTTTTGGCTTGGAAGAAGTCAAAATCTCAGTCTACATTGACTAACTTTTGAAAATAGGTTATCAGGCCTCTACTCTGAAAATAGGCAGCCCCTTCTTCCTAGTCTAGAATTCCACTGAAGCCTGTCAACACCACAGGTGACCCTGCTAGTATAACTTCCAACAGAACAGCAATTCACCAGCCACCATAATACAACAAACTGACAGACAAGTGGTGGGAAGCCAGGGATCCCTGACTAAATAGGTTTCTCCAAGATGGTGAATCATTCTGGGCCCCGATTTCTAAATCTTACAAAATAAGAATAATACCAGAGAAAATCCTGGGAATGTGTAAATGAGGGAGTATAGGAGAAAGCACATTGGAAAAATAAATCATTCCATGTCTATTAGTTTGATAGGTAAGATAGACACTCAACTCTGATTAGAAAAATGATGTTCATAGCTAGTATAAATCAATGCCATAAATTACGATGAAAATAGATGTTCAGACTACAAATAGCTCTTACATACACTAAAGCACTATAGCAGTATCCTGGGTTTATTACTGATATGAAAAACTGTACTTGTTTCTCATTGCAGTAAGTCCGGAGATACCTCAGTTTTGTCACTAATGCCTGAACCCACTTTATCTAGAGCAGAATCTCAAAAATCTTATCTTTATGATTTTTATTCCGAACTATTGTACACTGTCCTCCTTCCAGTGAGGTAGCAGTAGCTCACATTTCCCTTGAGCAAGTTAAAGAACATTTCACTCTTTATGTCAGCAAAATGTCATTAGATTTATTAGTCATTGTAATACATAATTTGAAAACAAGTAATAAAAATAATAGCTCCATTTTCATAAGTTATAAATTTAATTTAGCTGAAAGCCAGTTTCTTTAATAAGTTATCTTTGATTAATAAAAATAAAGACTTTGATCTAATTTTGTAGAATAATTAACTGCTAACCTTACAAAAAGCACTATCACACTACTGGACTCCTAGAAATTTCACTTAGAAAATTCAAGCGTCACCTGAATTACTGTCAGGTTAATTTTCCACCTTACTACACAGTTGTTTTACCAATAAATCTAAAGTCATTAATACTTTTTCCTTACTAAGTCAAATAAGCATAATTTCACCAATGTATTAGACCAGTGTAGGCACTTGAGGTAGTTAGTTTATTGTGCCAACCTGGCCAATAAACACATGTGGGGTTAATTGCAGGGTGGAGCGCTAACTGGCTCAGCAAGCCTTGCCTTTCTAGTTCTCGGGTCTCTTGCTTTGTGATGGTCGGACCAGAGTGCAGCTGCCTTAGCCAGTTCCCTGCTTAATCTGGCAAAGCTCACTTCTTGCAAGACATCTCTGAGGAGAAGCCACATGTACCTACCCGATTGTAGCCCTGGGCACTGGAACACCCATGTGGAGACTCCTGCCAGCTCTGAGATGCTTACACACTCACTGATTCGGATTTCCTCCTGCAGTTGGTGTCATTGCGTCTGTTTTGTAAGATGGAGGAGGATTTTGTGGGTTAATGTTGGACTTGTGGGCTTATGGGTTAATGGGTTAATGATGGACTTGTGGGCTTGGGCAGCACTGGGTTGGGATGTTTTCTTGATGTGCACTTACCTTTATATAATTCTCTCTCTTAAACATGAGTTTCTGTGGATTTGTTTCTTTAAAGTACACAGACTAACACAGACTTTAAAGAGGTCTTGGAACTTAGTAGACATTCAAAAATCAAACTTGCTAATGAAAATGAAAAGTAATGGGGAAAGGAAATTTTATGGAGGTAAAAGCCATCAAGAGCCTTCCCAACTGAACTATGGCACTATGCTGGAGAATGGATATAATTCTGAGGGAGGGTTGTAAAAGTATCATTGCCCTTGCCAGCTGGCCCAAAACTGCTTCTGGTGGTCCTTTGAAGCTGCAATTAGGGGAAAGATATTAACCAGATCAGTAGCTGCATACCCGGCACTGGGAGAATTGTTATTTTGCTTAAGCAACAAAACTACATCTGGAACGGCACCTGTAATCGGAATCACCAAATGGTTAAGTTTACCATAATCTACTTTCATTCATGAGCCATCTAATTTTTGCACCGGCCAAATAGAGAGGTAAAATGGGTATGTGGTGGGACTCACAACCCCTGCATCTTTCAGGTCCACGATAGTGACACATCTGTGTATTCCTCAACCAATGTGATTCGACTCTGGTCTACCATTTTCCTAGGCGCAGTCGCTTCTAATAGCTTCCACATGTCGTTTTCTACTATAATAGCCTTCTTTTCACATTTCAGGGGTCCAATGTGATGGTTTATGAGTATGTCTATTCCAGTTATGAGTCATGGAAATGGAGAGATCATTACAAAATGGGTTTGGAGGTTCAATGAACCCACTTGGAAATGAACCTGAGTTAAGATTCCATTAATAACTTGACCTCCATCTACTCCCTGTCTGACTGGTGGGCCATCAAAACACTTTGGAACTCTGAAATTCATGTAAAATTACAGTCAGTGTCTAGTAATCCCCCACAATTCTGATTTTTTTTCCTTTTTCACAATGAATGATCACTGTAGTGAAAGGTTGAAGATCTCTTTGACAAAGACTGGGAGAAAGACAAACACTATAAACCTTTGGTGATGTAGTGGGATCCTTTTTCAAAGGGACCCAGCCTCCCCTTCATTCAAGGGGTAATGGATTTGTAAATTGGCTTAAATACAGGACTTCATTGAGGCTGCATGACTATTCTTATGACTTGAGTTTGTCTGTGATTCGTTTAATCTCAAATTCTTCCACTTGTGTAATGTGGTAGTTACATAATCTGGTGTCAACTTGAGAAGGGGTGGAATATTGCCTGTCAATCAGGTCACAGCTTGATGACCTCATTTGGAGTTGCCGGAAAGATAAATAGGTTACTGGAGGCCAAATATACGCTGACTCTCTGCTTGTCTCCCTGTGAGACATTCCTGTTGACAAGCCACATGGGGACACACTGATGGAGCCAGAGCCCTGAAGCTGGAGGAGCCACATAAAGACCCCTGTCAGCACTGAGATGCTTCCACTGCCAATGGATTCATAAGACTTTCCATCCACTGATCTGTGATCTTCCTACATTCAGAGTCATTGCATGTGTTGTATGAGTCTGAAGAGGAATTTATAGATTGGTATTGGATATATAGGTTATATTGGACTTATGGACTTGACCTGGACTGAACTGAGATGTTTTCTTAATGTGCAATTACTCTTATTTAATGCTTGTCCTTATACACATATGCGTATCTCTGGGTTTGTTTCTCTAGTCAACCCAGACTAACACATGTAGAGCAAATAAATATTCAGTAGGCTTGCTATCTATTTCACTCCTACCTAAGTAGCCAATGCCATAGGTCTATATTAGTCAGGATATTCTGATTATTGCTGTGCATTACTGGAACCACAGCCACTTTGTCTCTGTTGATTAAGTGTTGGCCTTTGGCTCTTATCCCCCTGGGCCCAATCACTCCCTTTGTAGACAAGTGTCTTAATTCAGTTAGGACAGTTCCCACTGTCAATGCTGACTGACTTAAAACAGCAATAATATGAGTTTTCAGAGATGCTGGACTCCCTTTACAAATTTGTTTCTTTCTGTTTGGGCAAAGACTGGTTCATCTGGCCACTGCATTTGTGGGTCAATAGGTTTATCTTAATCAATCCACTAAACATATATGAATTTTCCTACTTTTGGATACTTACACATCTTCTATAGCATCCCAATGTCAGTCAAGTACTTCAATTTGATTTAGTGTTGGCCATCTTGATACTCATGCTTTAGGGAGCCAACTAAATAAACTATTAGATTCCCTCCTAACATCTCCAGCTAAAACATTAAATAAATAATTTATATTTAGTGGGCTCATACCAATAAACTTAGACTGAACCAACTTTATGTTTCTTACACCATTATCCCACATCCTTGTTAGCTTTTCCCACTCATATTCTCTATGTTTCTGTCTGTAAATAATAGAAAATTCTACCAGTTCTTTAGGAGTATAGCACACCTCATCTTGAGTCACAATCTTCACTTTCGGGAATTCACTGCGACGTGTCTAGTTATAGATCTAGAAGCAGTAACGGGTGGGGAGATGCTTCCTGGGCTCTAGCAGCAATATTTTATAAGGAGTCTGCACAGGCAGTGCTGCAGATACAGTCCCAGGTGGCACATCAATCGGCTGATGGCTAAATATCTCGGGGGAATCCAAGGGCTCAATGTCCCCATAGATCCCCATCTCAAGCTTCCATTTCTTCCCAACCAGTACCCTCACTTTAACATCAGACACCATTCTAGGTTGAGAATTAAGCTAGTGTTGTAAGACTCTGGATTGGTTTACAGCAACATCAGTTCTGTTACAAGAAGATATAAGATTTACTTCCGTGGCTCAAATAGAAGCTTTGAGGTCTTCCAAGCTTATGTGACATTTGAGCTGGGCTTCTGAAGCTCTGAGCTCATCTCTTTCCTTCACGAGTTTGTCTATTGTTAGTACCAAGCAACCAGCTTCCCTACCCTTTTCATCCTGACAAAAATGTAGAAAGATATCAAACACATGCTCACCCAAGGCATCATTTGCCAGCAACACCCCATCTATTGATGGTGCTATTTTAACTATTAACGCCGCCACCTTGGGCCATAGATTAACAATGCCCTCTTTACTAATAGTGACAGACTTATCCATACTGATAGATGGTGAAGCACAGTTACCAGTACCTTTAGGCCTAATCAGAATTGAGAACCAATTTAGAAAACTCACCTTTATGGTTATGTTTCTCTAGAATCCCTCCTAGTACCAAATGTGATAGACTGGGTTCTCTAGAGAAGTAAAACCAGTGGGACTTGCATGTGTACATGCAAAGAAATAGATGTATATCAAGAAATAGCTCACGCAGTTGTGTAAGGGGGTAAGTCCATGGATCCAGGGGCTGATACACAGAAAACAGGAATTTGAAACCAGAATATTAAATTCAGAGCAGAATGAATCTGGGGTCAAAAGCCTGCCAATGGCTTCTGGGATCAGCAGGCAATATAAGAGGAGGTAAGGGAACCAGATGAAGATCTAGATCAGCAGATGAAATGAGCTACCTTTGACACAGTATCAATCTATAGAAGAGTGGGCCACAAGCCAAATGAAACTCTCCTCAATTTTATCAAGGCTGTGATCAGATTGAGGAGGTGGCACTCTACCATATTCTTCTGACAACTGCTTGGCTGCTTCACAAAAGCTTCATCATGTTGTTCATCACATTACATTTGTCACATCATGGAAGAACCCTGGCAGGGTCAAGTTGACATAAAACCTATGTATCACACACCTTTGGGGCAATATCAAGAAGTCAAACACAAATGTAATTCAATCTCCAGAAGAAGCAAATGGAGCAGATGGAAAAGCAAAACTTATTTGAAATAAGAATATCTTACAATTAGTAACAAAAATAACTTAAAATCTACCTCTCATTCAAATAAATGCATAGCTTTAAAAAGCCCCATGATAGTCAAGATGAATCAGCCAAATAAATAACAATCATATAACTCATATTTGAATTGTTGAAAACCAGTGATAAGTAATATATACATATAATTAAGAATCAAAAATAATGCATGCAAGCACATACACAAATATACATACATTTATAAGGTGCCTTTAAAGCTTCATGTAAAAAGGAATTAAAAGACAATAACATTTTCCCAAAACTTTTTGAAGCACCTTCATATGTGCTGGCACATAAAAAGGAAAGAAAGAAATCAACCTCCCTGCCATCAGTTGATTCCAATGCATAGCAACCCTGCAGGGCTGAGTAAAACGGCTCCTGTGAGTTTCTGAGACAGTAAATATGTTCCAGAATAGGAAGCCTCTTCTTTCTCTCTAGGATTGGTTGTTGGTATTGAACTTCTGACTTTCCAGGTAGCATGCTCCCCAAGGCGTAGGTCACTATACCACCAGGGCTTCTTATTTACAGTCGGAGACAAAAATAAAAGTAACCCCAATTTTCTTGTCAGGAATTATGCACGTCAAACGACAGTGAAATGACACCTTATAGGGCTGAAAGAAAAACACGTCAACCTAAAGCCTAGACTTTTTATCTAGGAGAGTATTTTGTAAAGGAAAATAATACTTCATATATATATATATTTCTCTCAGTGTGTGTGTGTGTGTGTATGTATACAAATTTTGCAAGCGTTTCTTTGTGACAAAAATGTTAAAGGAAGTTTTTCGGGCTGAAGGAAATGGATGTCAGAAAGAAATATAATGTATAGAAAAGAATAGTTGATGAAAAAAGGCAAATATGTAGAAAAACATTAATCTGTTTGTTTTCAGTCTCATTGCATAATTTCTTATAGGCTTAAAGGACCATACTAATATCAGGGGGAAATGGGCTTTGGAACAGAATATATTACCAGGAATATATAAGATTATTGCTGTTAGGCCCCATAGGCAGTTTAACTCCTAGGAAAACAGAATGAAATACTGTCTAGTCCTCTGTCATGCTCACCATTGTCTTAGTGGAGCCTATTGTTACATCTGCTTTGTCAATCTATCGTATTGAAGGCCTTCTTCTTTGTCCATGGTCTTCTATGTTCCCAAATATGATGTCCTTTTCCAAGGACTGGTCTCTGGAAAAACCACATGTCCAAAGAATGTGAGTCACGTCTCAACCTCCCCATTTTAAAGAGCATTATAGCCACACTTCCTCTAAGAGAGATTGGTTCGTACTTCTGGTAGTCCAGGCTACTGTCAGTATTCTTTACTAACACCGTGGCCAACAATTCTCCTTATTTGTTGTTCCTCATTGCCAGGCATAGTAGGTGGTTGAAATATACCCCGTATGAGGCAGACACACCTTACTTCTCAAAGTGTTGTCTCTGCTCCTAGCACTTGAAGTAGGTCTCGTGTAGCAAATTTGCCCGGTGCGATACATTATTTGATTCCTAACTGCTGCTTCCACGTGCATTAATTGTAGATCCGAGTTAATGAAATCCTTCCTTCAATCTCCTCTCCATCTGCCATGCTGTTTGCCATGAGGACTTTGGTTTTCTTTGCGGTGAGTTGAAATACATACTGTAGTCTTTGATCTTCATCACTAAGTGCTTTCAATGGTCTTCACTTTCAGTAAGCAAGGTTGTGTCATCTGCATGTGACAGGTGGTTAGTAAGCCCTCTTCCAGTTCTCATGCGTCCACATTGTCCAGCTTCTCCAATTAGTTGCTTTTGGTTGCTCAACAGGTAGAATAAGTACGGTGAATGAGAAAGGTGACGCAAAGTTTGCCGCGTTTTAAACCATGTAATATTCTCATTCTGTTTTTGGTCTACAAACTGGTGCCACGTAGCACAATGAAGTATTTTGGAATTTCCATTCTTCTCATTGTTATTCCTAGTTTTTTGTGATCCACACAATCAAATATCCTTTTGTAGGCAATGAAATACAAGTAAACATCTTTCTGGCATCCTCGGTTATCAGCTAAACTGATCTCCTTTGCTCATATTCTCTTCTGAATCTGTCTTGAATTTCTAGCAGCCGTCTCTTAATGTATGGCTGCAACTCTTGTTGTTATCTTCAGTAAAATCTTACTTGCATGAGATATTAATAGTATTTCTTGTTTTCCACATTCTCTTGGACCACCTTTCTTTGGAATAGGCACAAATCTGGATCTCTTCTAGTCAGTTGGCCTTGTAGCTATCTTTCAAATTTCTTTTTTCCCCTTTTATTTATTTATTTTTTAAACATTTTATTATGGACTCATACAACTCTTATCACAATCCATACATATACATACATCAATTGTATAAAGCACATCTGTATATGCTTTGCCCTCATCATTTTCAAAGCATTTGCTCTCCATTTCCCATGCTGCATCAGTTTGTTGAAACATTTCAATTGGTATTGCATCATTTCCTGGACCCATGTTACTCGCCAATGCCTTCAGTATAGTTTGAACTTCATCATTCAGTGCGACCTATTTCTTGGCCATATGCTATCTCTTGACATGGATAAACAGAGACCAATTCTTTTTAGTAGTGATTCTGTATTCTGTCCATATTCTTCGGGTGATTTCTGTATCATTTAATATCTTGTTCAGAGACTCTTTTAATATTTCAACTTATGGCTTGAGTTTTTTTCTTCGGTTCCTTTAGTCTGAGACATGTTCAACATGTTCTTCCTTTATGGTTTTCTAACCCCGAGTCTTTGTACATTTTATTTGTCATCTGGAACTTCCCTTTCAAATGGTCTGTTTAGCTCTTGTATGTCCATTTCTCCTATTCTTTCTGCTACCGTACATTCCAAGGCAAATTTCAGAGTCTCTTGTGACATCCACTTTGTACTTTTCCTGTCTTTTTAAAAATTTATGTATCATACAATAGTTCAAGCATATTAAGAACAGTTGTGAAATTATCATTACAATCAATTCCAGAACATTTTCCTCTGTCTTGTACTCATTTTTGTTTGTTCTCCATTTACCCCCAACCTCCCCTGACAAGCCCCTAGGTAATTATTAATCCAGGTACTATCTCTATATATTTATCCATCTGGGATTTAATATACAGAAAATCATGCCAAGAATTAAGAAAACACAATGACAAAACAAAACAGAGAAAAATCTCAGCTGAAAAGAAAGCAGAAAATACTAATAATGGAACAACTTTAAAATGCATAAACTGGGAGATCAAGTAATAAGTAGTTACATTTTAACCTAACTACATCATCCATAAGTTTCTTTCTAGTGCTCTCTGTCTGATCGCAAGGCTGTTGACATTCGTCTTTGGATTTGGATTTTATTATTTAGAATCCTTGGATCACACAGACTGCAGGGCTTCTTCCATATGGACTTACTTAATGTTTCACTTAGATGACTGCTTGTTTAAAGAGAAACCTTTAAGACCCTGGATGCTATTCTTTCTGATAGCTAGGCACAATCTATTTTCTTCACCACACTTTGCTATAGCACCCATGTCTTCATATCTTCAGTGATCTCTTCATGAGGGCAATTATGGAGTAGGGCCATGTTATCAGAACTAATTTTTCCTAGAATAGGGATAGAATTAAGTGTGAGCTCCAGATCCATTCATATACAACAGAACTGTATATGAATGAACATATTGGAATGTGTAAGATATGTCAATAAAATGACTATTTAAAAGGCCATTCATAGATCTATGGTTTATACATGTCTCTGGTTCACTTTAGAGATATCATTGTCATATGTGGTAGACCCAGACCACCATTCAGTGGACACGCTCAAAGCAAGGCATCCAAGCCAAAGTCCAACGGCCACCAATTCCATGACCTTGGGACAATTGTTTGTTTTGTCTCACATTAGGGTGTTTCAGCCTTAAGTCCAAGGAAATACGTCGGATCCTTAAATCTACTACAGGTTTAAGGTAAAGTCCAGCTCACTAAGTGGGGTTTCCGAATAGAGTTTTCTGGTATGGCCTATGTAAGAAGTTGTGCTACTTGAAATGATAGAATATAAAGGTCATCCTAGCAAATGACCTGGGTCACCAAGGGCTGGATAGAAAACTAGCTCTAAAATCTACAATTAGGAACATAATGCCAGGCATCTTCTTATCTTCTTTATATATGATGTTTTTGTTGTCATGCCACAATTTGCCAGAAAGTCACTGTATTCCAATATAGCAAATATCTTCTTGAGATGGTCTCCAAATTCAGATGTGATGTACCCAAGTTCGTACTCTGGCTCTCATGGACTTGTTTTAATTTCTGAACGTGCTTATGAGCAATTTATTAGCTGTTCTACTTTGCTTTGGTCAATGTCTCTTCTCACGGATGTAGTCAATTTAATTCCTGTGTATTCCATTTGGTGCGGTTCATATGCATAGTGCTCATGTTGTTGAAAGAGGTAACTTCAGTGAAAAGGCGTTGGTCTTGCACAGTTCTACCATGCGGCCTCTCGTTTCTTTTCTTTCTCAAAGGCCATACTTTTTAGCTACTGATCCTTCCTTTTTGTTTCTGATTTTCTCATTTCAATCACCAGTAATTATCAATACAACTTGATTGTGTGTTTGATCAATTTCACACTGAAGAAGTTGGTCGGATTCTTCAACGTGCTTATCACTGACTTTACAAGTGGGTGCACAAATTTGAAAAACGGTGGTCACTTGTCTGCCTGGAAGGTAAATACATGTTATCGTATCACATGCAGAATTATACTTCAAGCTCTGTCTCAAAATGTTCTTCTTAATGACGAATGTGACACCATTCCTCTAGATGTGTGATTATTGGCATAGTAAAGCATGTTTGTTCAACTCAGAATAGCCAGTACTACTCCATTTCAGCTCACTAATGCCGAGAATATCTATCCTTACACATTCAATGTCATTCTTATGACTTCAAGTTTTCCTAGATTCATCCTTTGTCCATTCCTGGTTATTCGTGAATATTATATAACATTCAAAATGTCAACTTTCAAAAAGACATCAAAATCTTCAATATGAATCCACATCACATTAACACTGAGATAAGTGGAAAAATAAGTCTCTACTTTTACTTTACAACAACATGAAAATCATTCAAAATGGATCATAGAAGTAGATGCTGTTGTTAGGAGCCATCAAATCAGTTCCAACGAAGCCATGCCAAGTCCTGCCTGTCCCCCCAATTGTTACCATGTCTGAATGCATTGTTGCAGCCACTGTGTCAATAAATCTTGGCAAGGGTCTTGCTCCTTTTCGTTTTCTCTCCACTTTACTGAGCACCGTGTCCTTCTCCAGGGACTGATCTCTCCTGATGACATAGGATTAAATATAAATAAATAAATAGATAGATAGATAAATCTGTAAAGCTTCTAGAAGAATCATAGGCGAAAAATTTGAGGTTGGCAAAAGTATCTTTATTAGGTACAAAAATCCCAAATGATAAAAGAAAAAGGTCAATGAGCAGAACCTCACCAAAATCAGAACTTTTACAATTGGAAAATATACCATTAATATGAAAAGGTATGCCACTGACAAAAAGAATATACTAGCAATAAATATATGTGAACAAAGGACCATGTAGACAGAATTTCCATAGTTCATTACTCAAAAATAAATAAATACAAATTAATTAGAATGGGGAAAATGTGTAAACAAACATTTCACACATGAGGCTATCAAAATAATTCACACATAGATGCTCACTATCTGTAATCAAGACAATAAAAATTAAAACCATAATGAAATATTACTTCACATCCATTATTGCCACTGCTAGTGAGTCAATTTAAACTCAGATCGACACTGTAGAATAGAGTAGAACCATGCCAGAGAGTTTTTAAGCTGTAATTTTTAAGGAAGCAGACTGCCTCATCTTCCTCCTGCAGAGCAGTTGACTGTTGGACTTGAACTCTTGAATTTGCAGTAAGCTAACCCATTGTTTCACCAGGTCTCCTCCTTTATTTTTTTAACCTTTAAATATATTTAATTCCACTACATTTCCCCACTGATGAGCATTTTGTTTGTTTCCATTTCGTTTTCTTTCTTTTTTTAAAATCATTTTATTGGGGGATCCATACATACATCCATTGTGTCAAGAACATATGTACCTTTGTTGCCATCATCATTCTCAAAATATTTGCCTTCTACTTGACCCCTTAATATCTGCTGCTCATTTTCCCCTTCCCTCCCCACTCCCCCCTACCTTGTGAACCCTTCATCATTCATATATTATTATTATTTTGTCATATGTTACACTGTCTGAGGATTCCCCCTGCCCTCTTCTCTGCTGTCCCTCCCCCAGAGATGAGGCTATATGTAGATTCCTGTAATCAGTTCCCCCTTTCTACCCCACATTCTCTCCACCCTCCAGGCATCGCCACTCTTATCACTGGTTCTGGAGGCGTCATCTGTCCTAGATTCCCTGTGTTTCCAGTTGCTATCTGTATCCATGTACATTCTCTGGTCTAGCCAGATTTTCAAGGTAGTATTGCGATCATGATAGTGGGGGGTGGGGGGGTAGGAGGTATTTAAGAACTAGAGGAAAGTTATGTGTTTCATTGTTGCTACCCTGCACCCTGCGTAGTTCATCTCCTCCCCACAACCCCTCAGGAAGGGGTGTCCAGTTGGCTACCATTGGGCTTTGAGTCTCCACTCTACACTCACCCACATTTTCAATGATATGATTTTATGTTCCTTGATGCTTAATACCTGATCCCTTCCCCAGCTCATGGTCACACAGGCTGGTGTGTTTCTTCCACGTGAGCTTTGTTGCTTCTGAGCTATATGGCCACTTGTTTATCTTTGAGCCTTTAAGACCCCAGATGCTATATCTTTTGATAGCTGGGCACAATCTGCTTTCTTCACCATATTTGCTTATGCACACATTTGGCTTCATTGATCATATCAGGGAGGTGGGCACCCACTGATATGGATTTTAGCTCTTTGATAACTGATAATTGGTCCCTTCTGTACCTTGTGGTCAGACAGGCTCATTTGCTTCTTCCATGCAGGCTTTTATGCTTCTCGGCTAGATGGCCACTTGTTTATCTTCAAGCTTTTAAGACCCTAGATGCTATGTCTTTTGATAGCCGGGCACCATTAGCTTTCTTCACCACATTTGCTTATGCACACGTTTGTCTTCAGTAGTTGTGTCAGGAAGGTGAGCACCCACTGGTATTTATATCCACTAGAACTAAAATTTAAAAGATTACTGTGCTAGTTTGGGTAGACTAGAGAAACAAATTCATAAACTCACATATGTGTAGAAGAGCTTTCAATAAAGAGTCATTGTACATTAAAAAAACATCCCAGACCCATCCGGATCAAGTCCATAGGTCTGATATTAGCCCATGTGTCCAATACCAATCTATAAATCCCTCTTCATACTCACGAAACCTTGCAATGACCCCCAATGCGGGAAGACCACAGGTCAGTGGGTGGAACGTCTTGTGGATTCAGTGGCGTTGTAAGCATCTCAGTGCTGGCAGACATCTCCACATGGCTCCTCCAGCTCAGGGCACAAATGTAGTCCATGTGTGTTGTCAGCTTCAATGTCTCCCAGGGAGTGAGACTGCATCCTGCCTCCAGCGAGCTATTGATCTCCATGGCACCTCCAAATGAGGTCATCAAGCTGTGACCTAATTGACCGACTAAACCCCACCCTTTCACTCTTAATCTTCTCAAATTGACAACAGATTATATAAATAGCACAATTACCAAAACAAACCATGTTTGAGGGAGGATATGAAGTAACCAGAATTCTGATAGACTACAGGTGAAAATTCACCATGGAAAAGTTTCTTGCAAAGATAAACAGTTAACATGCAAACCAAGACCTTAACTCTTAGTATTTACCCAAATAAATGGAATTATGTTGTTGACATAAAAAAAGTGAATATGCTGATAGATTTTCAGAAGAACAAGTAAATCTGTCTTGGGGAAAGTACAGCCACAAGCAAAGTGGCAAGACTTTATCCTCCCTCCTTGGAATGAATCACCAAGAAAGACCCACTGCTAGGAAGGGACATCATCCTTGGTCAGTGAACAGTGTGCATTGACCTGGTGGCTGCAACGGTGGGATTGTGAAACATGGAGAGGACTAAGCAATATTTGTTTTGTTGTACATACATTTAAAAGATCACCCCAAGAAGTGTCAGGGAGGATATAGGGCAACTGGAATTCTGATATATTGCTGGTAAAAATTCACCATAGAAAAAGCTTTGGCAGTTCCTTACAAAGTTAAATAAACATTTAAGATATAATTTAAAATCTAAGTCAGAGCTAATTCAGCAACTAGCAACATTTACTCAAGTGAAATGAAAATATATGCCCATACAAAAACTCACACGATTGTTCACAGTAGTTGAAAGTCCAAACACTGGAAATAATCCACGTGTCTATCAACATGGATAAGCAATGTGGCTCATACATACAATGGAATATTATGCAATATTAAAAATGAATGCTTCTGATGCAAGTTACAACCTGGATAAGTCTCAAAAACATTATGCTGAGTAAAAAACATCAGACACAAAAGGCTGTATGAGGACATCTAGATAAGTTTTTATAAAAGGCAAAATTATTTTCTAGTGACACAAGACAGATTAGCTATTGCCTCGAGCAGAGGGCAAGAAGAGGGCGGAATTTACTACAAGCGTATGAGGCAACTTTTTTGAATAATGAAAATGTTCTACATCTTGATTGTGGTGGTGGTTAAAGGACTTTATCCACTTCTCAAAACTCATCTAACTGTACACTTAAAAATCGATACATTCTCCTATATGTAAAATATACCACAGTTTTAAAATGGCATTTTAAGATAATTCAAAATTTGGGCACATAGATTATATCATATTAAAATATAATTTGATAGTATTAAATAATTGCAGTTCTATTTTGAAGATATAATATTATGATTGTCCTTTTAAATTTTTCTTATTTTTAGAAATATACTGTGAAGTATGTACAGGGAAAATGATATAATATATGAGATTTATCTTTAAAACTTTACTGACAATGGATGTATTATGGATTGTGGTAAGAATTGTACAAGCTCTCAATAAAATGATTTTAAAAAGAAATACATAACATTAAAAAAATAAAATAAACTTCCTGGATACTTAAAAAATATTTTTTTACTGACAAGTGAGTAGTAAGGAATACAGATAAAATAATATGGGTCATGAGATGATAGTGACTGAAGTGAGCTATCGGGTATATAGGAATGGGAATTCATTATGCTATTTTCTCTACTTTTATAACTCTATGAAACTTTCTATAATAAATATATTATTATGGAAATATTAAATTGCTTTAAACACAAGAATAACATAAATTCTTCAATGAAAATGCAAATGAAAAAGCTACTTTGAGGGACAGACATTATGGGGCATTCAAAAGGAACTCATGACTTCATTTAGAATCTAAGAAATGCCATGTAGTAGGAAGCATTACATGCTAAGACCTACATGAGGCTTATGTTAGCTAGGACTATGTTCAATTCTCAGTGAAAGACACCCCACAATCACAGATTTCAAAAAAATAGAACTTTGTCTTTCTGGAAGTAGGAGCACGCTCAAAGCTGGTGAAACTCAACCTGCACCCATCGTGCACGAGGGCACAATCAGGATTGTGTTACCCTTCCCTCCGTCCAAGAAGGGTGCACTGTCCAACGTGACATATGAACATCAGGATTTGTCCCTAGACCTGCAACGTATCCGATGAACATTTGACAAAGGATTTTCATACTACTTCTTATTTTTACTTCACTCAAATGACTGTAATTCGCCAAGATTAAGCAATTAGATAATAATGACAGGGGAAATGGCAACTTTGAACATAGTTTTTGAACGGTCTTAAGGCCATCACTGTTCTTTACCAAGTCAAATTGCTTATAAAATTGCATGTCACAACTTGCACATTCTTCTCTTTTAATATGAAATTAGATCATCCTCTTTACTTGGACATTATCTTTGATAACGGGCCAAGAAAAATGAAGGAATCTCTAAAGGATATGGATTGATGTAACAGTCTCAACAACGAACTCAAACATACGATTATTCATGAAGATGTTGCAGCATCTGGGGTCATCATGAGTCAAGGTCAACTCGACAGCAATTAGTCTGATATTCATTAGATGTAATTGGGATCATTTTCTAAATCATAAATGCAGGTTTTCTGTGACAATGAAATTTTATAAAGGAACAAGTTGCAAGTGATAAAATTATGCATTGGTTACAAGAGTCCCCTCAGAGGGCACTTGAAAGCAAGGAAGAGGTTGGTAGTAGTCCAGCCTGAGAGAACTGTGAGCCCAATGGACTTTAGTGTATGGGTAAAGGCAGGAGGCAATAACACCCAACATGTAACAGACTTTGGGGTTTGTACAACACATCACAATCCATCCATCCATCCATGTGTCAAGCACTTTTGCACATCTGTTGCCCTCGCCATTCTCAAAACATTTGCTTTCTACTTGAGCCCTTGGTATCAGCTCCTTATGTTTCCCCCTCCCTCACTGGTCCCCCTTCCCCCATGAACCCTTGATAATTTATAAATTATTATTTTGTCATATCTTACACTATCCAACGTTGCCCTTCACCCACTTCACTGTCCATCCCCCAGGGAGGAGGTTATATATAGATCCTTGTCATCAGTTCCCCTCTTCTCCCTACCTTCCCTCCACCCTCCCGGTATCACCACTCTCACCAGGATCATCTGTCCTGGATTCCCTGTGTTTCCAGTTCCAATCTGTACCAGTGTACATCCTCCGGTCCAGTAGGACTGGGATCATGATAGTGGTGGTGGAAGGGGGGGGGGTAGCATTCAAGAACTAGAGGAAAGTTGTATGTTTCATCATTGCTACACTACACCCTGACTGGCTGTCTCTTCCCTGCAGCCCTTCTGCAAGGAGATGTCCAATTTCCCACAGATGGGCCCTGGGTCCCCAATCCACACTCCCCCTCATTCACAATGCTATGACTTATTTTTACTATTATGTAAGATAGCTTATTTTTGTAAGTAAATATAATGTTGATTAATTCAGTCCACAATTCCAGCATGCTTTCGGAACATGAAATTTGGTGCTAAAAATTTCTATGCAACATTTCACGAGGTAGCCTATATAATTCTGCCAACCCAGCCTGAGTGGTCTGAGTATACTACAGAGTATATCAAGTTGCTAGTATTTAGTCTACTTTGGGTAATAACACAGGCTCCATCGTAGGAGGTTGAGTTCATTAGAAAGTAGCTGGCAACTTCCTGAATGTGCCAGGCTAGGTTTGGATGAACCAAAATAAGTCTTGACTAGGTAAACATCAAATCACTATATATATATATATATATATATATATATATATATATATATGTATGTATATATATATATATATGATTATTTATGCATGGATTAATGGAGTCCTCAGAATAGTTTAATTTCTACTTAGCAGCAAAATCTGCCAAAGACCTAATCACGATAAAATAGAAGTTATCTTGATTTTTAATAGAGCCTAAAAAGCAATATCCCTAGTATTTTCAATGCCCATGACAGAAATGTATCATTATTTATTGGACCTTTAAATCTAAGGTGTCCATAGAATTTATTATACAAAACCAGAATATGTTTTTAAAAAGAAGAACAACCTATATTAATGACATGGGAGCAACTACCAAATACTAAGTGTGTACTGGGAAGCTGAGATATAAGGTCAGACCATCTTACACCCAAGAATAAACAATCAGTCACACCACTTTAAAAGGCCCCATGAAATACTGTGTAGCACATAGCACCAATTATATCATCACTTTTCATTGGTCAACTTCTGGATGTTGTGATACCATGTGTCCTTAAAGTACTTCTATCTGTCCTCTGAGTCAGAAAAACGCTCTGACTCACATATGCACTCCATGTTTCTAGGTCATGCTGTTTTTTCCTTGTCTATTTTGTATAGAAAAGGAGGAAATTTAATAAGAACTCGGGTTTTTGAAGGTCAAGTGGGAGACATACGTGAGGACCTCAGGTCGTCCCAACCAAATGAGGTCTTCTATTTTGATGGTTCAATGATCTCTTCTATAACATTTAAAGCCATAAAGTAGATTGAAAATTAATGTTAGAAAATTCTATGGACAGTCAAAATAATATCTTCAAAAAAGGGCAAGCAAAAGAAGAAGAGCCTTGATAAGATGTACAAAAATATATCCTAAGAAACACACCATGGCAATGTAAGTATTATTAAGAAGATGCAGTTGTTATGTGCCATTGAGTCGGTTATGACCCATAGTGACCTTACATACAACAGAAGGACACACTGCTGTCTTGTGCCAGCCTCACAATTGTTATTAAGTTTGAGGCCATTGTTGAAGCTACTGCGTCAATACATCTTGTCAAGGGACCTCCTCTTTGCTGTTGCCCTTTCACGTCACCTTTTCCAGGTACTGATCTCTCCTTTTGGCATGTCCAAATGTGTGAGGCAGTCTCACCGTTCTCACTTTTTCCTAGACAGACTTGTTTGTTGATGGTGCTTTCAATATTCTTCTCCAGCACCATAATTCAAATGAATCGATTCGTCTTCAGTCTTCCTTATTCAATGTCCAATTTTTACATGCATGGGAGGCAACTGAAAATACCATAGGTTGGGTCAGTCACACCATAGTCTTCAAAGTAACATTCTTACTCCTCTTGTATAGAAGATCTACCTGATGCAATATGTTGCATAATCTCTTGACTGCTGCTTCCGTGAGCGTTGACCATGGATCCAAGCAAGATAAAATTCTTAACAACTTCAGTCTTTTCTGTTTATACTGTATCTACTCAAGTATAAGTCAACCTAAATATCAGCTGAGGCACCTGACTTTTTTAATCATATTATTGGGGGCTCGTACAATTCTTATCACAATCCATATATACATCCATTGTGTCAAACACATTTGTACATTTGTTGCCATCATCATTCTCAAAACATTTGCTTTCTACTTGAGTCCTTGGTATCAGCTTCTCATTTATTTACCCTCCCTCCCTGCTCCCCTTCCCTCTTTTACCATTGATAATTTATAAAATAATATTAATTTTTCATGTTTTACACTATCCGATGTCTCCCTTCACCCACTTTTCTGTTGTCCATCCACCAGGGAGGAGGTTATATGAAGATCCTTGTAACTGGTTCAAACTTTCTACCCCACCTTCCCTCCACCCTCCAGGTATCGCATTGCCACTCTCACCACTGATCCTGAAGGGTTCATCTGCCTTGAATTCCCTGTGTTTCCAGTTCCCATCTGTACCAGTGTACATCCTCTGGTCTAGCCAGATTTGCAAGGTAGGATTGGGATCATGATAGTGGGTGGGGAGGAAGCATTAAAGAACTAGAGGAAAGTTGTATGTTTCATCGTTGCTACCCTGCACCCTACCTGGCTCATCTCCTCCCTGCAACCCTTCAGTAAGGGGGTGTCCAATTGCCTACAGATGGGCGTTGGGTCTCCATTTACAATGATATGATTTTTTGTTCTTTGATGCCTGACACCTGATCCCTTAGACACCTCATGTTCACACAGGCTGGTGTGCTTCTTCCATGTGGGCTTTGTTGCTTCTGAGCTAGATGGCTGCTTGTTTACCTTCAAGCCTTTAAGGCCCCAGATGCTATAGCTTTTGATAGCCGAGCACCATCAGCCTTCTTCACCACATTTGCTTATGCACACATTTGTCTTCAATGATTGTGTAGGGAAGGTATGAGGCACCTAATTTTACCACAAAAACTACATTTTAAAAATGCTGAAAAACCTCAGCTTATACTTGAGTATATACAGTAATTATGTTATCTATTGGTCCATTTATGAAGAGTTTGGTCATCTTTACATTAAGCTATAATCCATATTGAAGGCTGCAATCCTTGACCATCATCAAGTGTTTCAAGAAGATAAAGTAGGGAAAACGAACTAACTGTATGTAATGGTAACACCAAGTAGAAGGAGAAAAGAAAGTGTATTTTTATTTGCTTAAATGGGTGAATAAGTTTTAATCTTTTACGAAGTGGTTACCTTAGAGTAGAAGAGGGAACAAGGTGAAAGTAACAGGGATTCAAATTAAATTTCCCTTTGTCCTATCAACCCCCGTTGTTGGTGCACATAGAGTCCTATCAAGAGTTCAATCTTTACAGGTCAGAGATTCATGTATTGTGGGTCATAGCTGGCTGATACTCAGAGAATTTCCCTTTCACAAGTGTTTTAAATTCTGTACCACTGGATAAAATAATGACACCATAAATGTGTAGTGGTTATATATTGGACTGCTAACTTCAAGGTCAGCATTTCAAAGCCACCAGCCAGCTCCACAGGGGAAAGATGAAGCTTTCTACTCCCATGAAGATTTTTGGACTCAGAGACTCACAGGAGTGGTTCTACCCTGCCCTACAGGGTCACTTTAAGCCAACATTGCCTTACTCACAGTGGAAATGATGTCCAAGGGGTATAATTGATAATATTCTCTAACATAAAATTACAATGAGGTCTCTAAGGTGAACCAACATATACAAACCATAGCTTCATGAATAGATTTTGGGCTTGCACTTAATTCTAGCCCCAATCTAAGAATAATTGGTTCTTATGACATGACCTGGCTTGATGATTGCCCTCATAAAGCAATCACTGAAGATCTGGGTGCTACAGCAAAATGTGGTGAAGAAACTGGATGGTGCCCAGTTATCAGGAAGAATAATGTCTGAGGTCTTAAAGGCTTGTTTTCAAACAAGCAGCCATCTAAGTGAGGGATTATCTGAGCCCTCATGGAAGAAGCACACCTGCCTGTGTGATCCAAGGATTGTAAATAACATAATCCAAATATAAAAGAGGAACTGACATCAGATCTTAAAGCGCGAACCCCTGGTTTGCAGAAGATAATGAGTGACAGTGGAAGCCCAAATCTATTTGCAGAGCCCACACAGGGATTTAGCCTCCAGCGAATCCCCTCGGGTTACCATTGAGGAAGGCTGTTAGGCAGGGAGCATTGTAAAGTTAATTATGGCAGATGTTGTTACGTCACAATGTAATGTCTTATCCTTTGATCTCTTTTCAGATCCATTTTAAAGTGGTTTCCATTTTAAAAATAAAAAAGCGAAGGGGAAATATATGTGCATTGAGCCTGTTGGGACTCCCCTCTGACCAAGCAATAGGGAAGTGATATCCTTGTCAACATGCAGAATACCTGGGAAAGTGGATCGATCTTTGCCCATGCAGTTAGGTTATACTTATTATCCATTTAAATTTGTTCTGGTTTTTAACATTTTCTTATTTCTTTTTTATTGAGGTTTTAGCTGTTTTACTTTGTTATTCCTGTTAGAGTTTTCGTTGTTGTTCATTTTTTCAATGTATTTCCATATATGAATCCAGGACAGGTACATCTATAAAGACAGTAACTGGATTCATGGTTCCTTGTGGGTAGGGGAGGTTGGCGGGGGGGGGGGGGGAGGCGGGTAGGTTGGGGGGCAGGGAGTAGCTAATAAGAATAAGTACACGAATAAAGAAAATGTCCTAAAACTGATAGTGAGAAATGTACAACTTTTCTTAATGTGATTGAACTATTGAATTGTATATTTGAATTATACGCCAATAAAACTATTGGGGGGGGAAACAAAACTAAATTTCTCTTAATAAACCACATTTGTAGCTTTGACTTTGAAATCATGCAAATATTCCACAATTATAAAATTAACTGAAAACAAATTTTAAAAATTAATAGTAAAATGTGTCATGGTGCTACGTAACAAACTAATAGTTGCATTCAGAAAGCAATTATTTTAAGTCACTCTAACACTCAGTAATTTGACAATCTAGCTAATGAGATTTATCTCCTTAAGGGCAAAAGAAAACAAAACATTGAGTAAAATCCTGTTTTTAGTAACCATATAATTAATAATGAAAGTGGAATATATATTCTTAAATAAAAAGAAACCAGAAAGCCATTGCTCCTGAGCCCGAGTGACTAGATGAGACAGAGCTGCACTGCATGAAAGGGCTGCCCAGGCTGTAGGCTGTGTAAAACGTGACTGCCTTGTCTTTCGCCTGCTTCGTGGCTGGTGCAATCACGGTCAGTCCCGGGTTAAGAATGCCTGATTTACAGACATCTAGTAAAGGACAGTCATAAAGCCTATTGTATTAAAATTTTGACTGAAAAAAAGGTGTGAATCTGTTCACTGCAACTTAGTAAATAAGTCTTATACTTATCTGGAATATTGGGTAATCCATCTCTGGAAATATATATAAATTTTAAAAGGTTAGGCAAACATTAAGTAAAAGTCTTATAATACTGTTGTTGAATTGGGAATATCATGTATTTTCTGAAAGAAAATGTTTCCTTCCCAGCAAAATCCATTGAAAAGTCCAGGAAACAATGACCAGCCTAGAAACTGAAAACCTAGGCTTTGATTTCTCAATTGTATTTCTATCTTTAAGGAACCAGGGATACGTGGGAAAAAATAGAGGATGCTGAGACAGGAATGTCCAGATGAGGCTGGACTATCTTTTATCTAAAGAGTCCGGAAGCAACAGATGTCTCCTAGACCTTTGTGAAAGGCGCTCTGGATTCGAGGCCCTACGTTGAAGTCGCTGTCAATAGCTAAAGGGGAAAGAGTTTCAGAATCATCATCATCATTGTGAAATACCACAGTGGATTGAAATTTAGCAGCTATGTTAAAAAGTCTATTAGCTCATTAATATGTGTCTGTGTCCATCCTTGGCATGATTCTAAATGAACCAGCATATTATTTGGAAAATATTCAAATGGAATCAAGCATTAACTTTTCTGCACATACTTCCTTTCTGAGTAACAAATAGTTGATGAGGAAATATTTTTTCTTAACCTAAGGATCCCAGCTTGTAAATAAAGTAGTGATGATATAGGAATGGTGCAATCTTGCAACTTGAATGAAGTAATTGCTCACCAATGGCTGCCACAACCATGATGCAAAAGCTGATGGGGCACTTTATGAGAGAAGAATCTCGATATGATTGAACACACACAAATAAGCAAACGACTTTTTTTCTGTACCCCTATCTTGTCTTTTAAAAAAAGGTTTATTGGCATATAATTCACATATCGTGTAGTTCAATAGTTCAATCACATCAGGAATAATTGTATAATCGTCACCACAATCAGACAAACCAAATTTAATATCATAACATCTTCTTGGCAGTACCTTGGAGTGTGAGTGGGGGAGGGGCTAGAATCCCTCAAACCTGATTATAGTAAAATCTTTACTTCTAACTTTAATCCACCAGAAATATGAAGGGCAAAAGAATACATTGGCCATTACTATAGAAATAATTAGCGAAATCCAAGTTGCAAAAACTTTTACAGACCAAACAAGCTAACTTTTTAAACAAATAAATCTGAATGGTAAGTTAAAAACAGGAAAGGAGGATCTATAAAGTTAAGAGACTTAAAAGACTAATCAACTAAACACAATGGGAGGAACTTATTTAGATCCTGGTTCAATCAAACTGATTGTTTATTTTGCAAGGAGACAATTGGAAATATTTCCATTAGAAAATTTCAGGAGATATTTGAAATGTTGACAATTTTGTGGTTTCTTAATGATCCCGTCATCATATTTCAATTTAAAAATATGGAAGTCTGTATCTTTAGAGATACTGGAAAAAATCACAGAAGAAATAATATAATGTTGAATTTGTGATATGGAAGCACAGTGGAGGGTGGAAGATGGCAAGGCTATGTTGGTGAGATCAGATTACCATAAATGGCTAATTGTCAAACATGATGATAATTACATGGATGTTATCATCCTATTTGCATAATTAAAAGTTTAGATAGATTTGAATGGATAGAAATTCCTTTTCCAGCTCTATTAAAAACCTATACTTGCTAGTACGGATTTCACCCTCTTTGTCCTTTCCTGTACTTTGGGTTCGGAAATGCTACCTCTGGGTCTCCCATGGTCATGTTCTGAGGAGCATGTCCCTCGAAGGCTTTAGTGTTTACTCTTAGCCCTGTCTATTGTTGGCTGAAAAGTGAGCCCCTGGGTGTGCTGACATTTGTTGTTCTCTGATATATTTTTTTAATCATTGCTATTACTTCTAGGATAAGATTATAATATAGATTGATCTAGTTTCAGGTAATCAGAGGGAGGCACATTAAATTGACCTTCTTTTCAGATCCAGAGGTCAACAGAATGACTATGGGTGGAGGTCAATAGGAAAAGAAACCCGAAGGTGTTGCTCTGTGGCCTGGGTAAATGCTATCAGGATGACTTCTTAGAGTCCTCTGTGTGTCACGGTGATGTGTTCTTCCAGTGCATGGAGCTAGGCAGCGAGTCTGTATTTCTGCTTTGAGTACATATATAGTTTACTAAGTTGCCTAAGGTATTTAGGAATTGAATTATTCCCTACCAAATTAGTTTTCAGGATTGGGGCAATGAGGCACTATCATTATGGAAAGCCTTAACTCTGCAAATTGTTCCCATATTTAAGTTAAATAAATTAGTAATTGATGGCTGCAGATGTATGTATAATCTTCCTCTATCTAATATCACTTCAAGGAGACCACCACATTATCAAAACATGGAAAGGTGACAATCTTTCCATGGTTTACTAACTTAGCACTATAGAAATTAAAGGACAAGGGGAAAACTTAGGTAATGGGTCTTCAATACTTCCAAGTTGGATCAAACTCCAACTGCAGCATCTATAATCCACTCTTCAGTAGCATAAGGAGTGAGCATGAAGGAGTTGAAATCTCCTAGCATTGTTGAGATGCTTATGAAACTTCCAAAATAATGTATATGGCTTTTTTGTTATTGTTGTTGTTGTTGTTGCAATGCTTGGGTTCTTAAGCCGTATGCTTGCGGGTGCTTTGGTGTGTGGTGCCCAGGATGGGTGTCATTCACTCTCTGTAGTAACCTTGAATGGTGGATGGAGTTCCCAGCTATGAAATAACTGATAAAGACAGTAACACTGCCAACACCACCACAAAAGGGAAGCACAGTTGTAATTCTAGCCTTTAGCCACCAGAGCCTCAGTGGAAGGCGCACCTTCACAATCATGCATTCGGCAGAGATTTGTCTTCTGCCCTCCCTGTGGTAAGCACACGGAGATAAGCACGGAACCTATGGCAAAGGATGAAGTCACATTTCCATGATTTTTGGCTTCCCTGAAGTGATTTTAGGTGAAAGAAAACACAAATCAGACAAGAATAGACCCTGTGGAGCTTATGGTCTCTTTCTCTGGCATATTTTTATCTTCCCCGAGGGGCCCACCTCCGTCATTCCTGCTGGGCCTTCCAAAGTCCACTAGGGTGAGTGCAGTTGCAGGTGAAAGCCCCTCCCTGTTTGTTTGAATCTCCAAGAGCTCTAGCTATAAACAAGGAAGGTTTTCCTGCTGAAAAGTCTCCTACCTCCACTGCTCTCCCTCCCCCCAAAGCTTTTCAGACTCCAAATTATCCTGGCATCCTGCTCAGCCTCCCCTCTCCCCCTCACTCAGCCCCCCTCCAGTCAGGGTCTTCAGAACAACCTGCTGGCAGCTAGAAGAGAAATCCAGCTGTTGGGAGTCAAAGAGGGAAGTGGACGTGGGCAGGTGGGGCCACAAGCATTCCTTTTGGCCCAAAGAGGTGAGAGGTCCTGTATAACCCAAGCCCTGGGGCTACCCACTCACCCTCAGGTTTAAGCACTGTGCCTCCCACTGCCTGGCATGGAGCCCACAGAGGGGAAGATCCAGACCTCACCCAGGTCGCTGAAGGGTCACAACCTGGGGCCCTGCACTTTGAATAAACTCCCCCAAGGCAGAAATGTTCCTGTCTTGACGCGAAATCCAAGAAAAAAACTAACACTAAAGTCCTCAGAGTCTGAGCTGCAAGGAGGTTTGAGGTTCAGTCTGATCATTCTTTATGAACGAGCAAACTGTGGGGAAATTAGATGATTTTCTTATCTAGTCTGTGAATAGGTCTGTGTTAGTCTGGGTTGACTAGAGAAACAAATTCATAGACATTCATATGTGTATAAGAAAGAGCTTTATATACAAGAGCAGTTGAATATTGAGAAAATATCCCAGCCCAGTCCAGATCAAGCCCATAAATGCGATATTAACCCATATATCCGATACCAATATATAAATTCCTCTTCAGACTCACACGACACATGCAATGACGTCAAATGCAGGAAGATCACAGGTCAGTGAGTGGGAAGCCTTGTGGGTCCAGTGGTGTAAGCATCTCAGGGCCGGCAGAGGTCTCCATGTGGCTCCTCCAGCTCAGGGAACTAGCTCCATGTGTCTTGCCAGCTGCTATGTCTCCCAGGGAGTGAGCCTGAGTCCTGCCTCAGGTGAGCTTTAGCACCTCCAAATGAGGTCATCAAGCTGCGACCTGATCGACAGCCTAAACTCCACCTCTTCACTCGGAATCCTCTTAAATTGACAATAGATTATAGAACTATCACAAGATCCAAGCTTTGGGGGTCAGGAGGACTCCCCTAGGCTGGGAAATTCCAAGAGAAATTTGAAAGGGAACTGAAAGTGGGATAGAGGAGTGAATTGGGGGGTGGGGAGGTTCAGGATCTGTGGGACTAGAACCAGTGAGCTGCAGACTAGGGGCAGTGGGGACAGGTGAGGGGAATTGCAAGCCTAGGACGGTCTGAGAACAGAGATCTTATTAGATAAAGTAAGGTATTACTGCAAAGTGGGGAAATGTTGCTGCCACAGGCCCGGACCTAAGGACTGCAACAGAAATGTGAGGGGTGGTGGTATTTATCTGTCAAGGACCAGAGAGGGGCTGCAGTCTAAGGGACTGGTAGGGGGCTTGCACTACAGCTAATCTGAGCAGTTTCTAAAATAGAATCCTTTGGGTTTCTGAGGACACTTTGGCCATGGGGAGTCTAGCAGCAGCTCACTTGGGCTCTGTAGTGCCCCCACCCCCCTCCCACCCCACCCCCCATCCCTCACCCCACCACACACAGCCGCACACTTCAGCCATCTGGGTTATCTCCCATATATATATACAGTCTCATATATTCCTGTCTCCCCCACCTCATAGCTTCATTGGTGGATAACATTCGTTATGTTGCCTTTTAACTTTGGCCAACTTGATGCCTGTTTACCTTTCACATACTTGTCCCCTTCTACCTGCTCCCTTCAGGTCCAGGGGCCCCTAAATTCCCAGGGCTAGAGAGGCGGGGAGCCACCAATGCTACAGTATCCAACCAATCCTCTCCAGGCTGGCTCATCTCAGGACAAGAAACCATGACCATCGGGCTTCACTCCCACCCCCAACAACAAGGGCCAGTCTAATCTCCAAACCCAGTCATTCCCCAAATACAAAAACAACAGTCTTCTACGCGTCTGTCATTTTGCATGCCCCATTCTGAATGCCTTTAAAACTCCTTGAAGAGAGATAAGAGAGGATTGTGTACATTTTCTACACAAATGGTGGAAAAGTAATAAAATAAACATCAAAGGTGTGCTCCCACGTACTGGAGGCTCTGTCGTTACTTGCAACAAAGGCAGGAAAAAGGAGGAAATCTCAGTTGGGGAGGGGTATGAAGGGCACCCTTCCGGGGGACTTGGAGTAGTTGTCCCCGCGTTGACGCCAATCCTAGAGAGTCCCGGGGAGTGAAGAAAGATACCCCTTGCCCAAGCCCTGAAAACACAATTCTCAAGGACAGTTCAAAAGGAGAAGAGTTGGACTTAAACTGTCGGAAACGTGCCCTGCTCTTGGTCTGGCCCGCCCACGGGAACACTTCTGTCTTCTTACTTCACTGTTCTGTTCGAACTAAGCATGGTAAGTGCAATCGGTGGAGATCAGAAGCTTCTGCCCTGGGTGTGGGGAAGGCAGTCTGGCACCTGGCCCCAGAGGGCCAGGAGGACACGCTGCTACCCGCCCCCTGACGCGCCCCTCCCTCCCCCAAGCCAGGGAAAAGACCAGGTGAATATGGGACATTATTTAATAAGGTTATCCAAAAATGGAAATTGCAAGCCTGAATTTTATTCTCTCTTTAAATATATATATATACATATATGTATGTATATATAATATATTATTTATATAAAGTAGTCCTTGAAAAGAAACCGTGTTACAGAAACACCATTGAAGACTCTCATGCAAGGCCCCGCAGAGTGTGTCCCATACAGTTGCTTGCTTTCTGGGTGGGGAGGAGGGTGCTGAGCTTATTACAGCAAACCAGTTCAGGAAAGCAGAAGGTCTGAGCAGATTCCCGAACCCAACGGAGCCCTCAGAGGTATTCCCCTAAGGTGACCGCCCCCTAGTCTTTGTGCCCGATCCCAGCGGCCAGTGTCTCCGGAAGTTCACCGCGAGAGGACCACTGCCGCGAGGTCGCGCGCTCACACCTGAGTGGAGGGCCCCAGGGCGAGCCGCCCTCGTGCGCACCCGCGCCACTCGCTCTCCCGTTGACACTCACTCACACACATCCACACCCTCCCCGGGGCCGCGCGCTACCTCCCCATTGGCCCGAGAAGGAGGCGGGCCCAGCCGACCCAAAACAAACAACCTGTGCGCAGCCACGGCAGGCCCCCCGCCACCGCGTGGCCTCGCCCGCCAAGAGTGGCGGCCCACCTTGGCCACCCGTTTCCCCACCCACCTCCTTTCCGCCCGCGTCTAGGCCACGCCTCCCCGGAGCAGCGGCGGGTTATATTGGGCCGGGCCGAAAGTGGAGGAAACGTCGGAGCCGTGGATCGCCCGCTCCGGAGATGCGGACCCAGACGCCACGGGCGCAAAGGCCGTTGCCGACGCCTCGGCCCCAGGGACTCAGTTCCGCGGACGCTCGTGGCTGAAAGGCGCTGGGCGCTCTCCCTCCGCTCCCCTTCCCGGTGGTGAGCAGGCCAGCTTCTCCCCTTCTCCGAGCCCCCACCGGAGGCCTGCCCGGACCCTGCAACCGCGAGTGGAGACGACTCCGGGTCCTTTCGCTGGATAGCTGATGCAGACGTCGCCTTCCTTCCAGGCAGCCATCCTCTAGCCCCAGCAGAGTTTGGAGACTGGGCTCGGGGTCGCGCCCCCGCACACGGTGCCCCCAATCGCTGATCCTCTACCCGAAGACAGCGTCCCCCGAACGCCTCTCTCGCCCGCCGTCCCTTTCGGTCTGCTCGACGCGCATTACAGGCCCGGCAGAGAGAGACCCCAGCGGAAGAGTGACTGTCCCCGGCCGGCCAGAAGGCGACTCCAGGAGAGAAAGGCGCGGCTTCCGCCCGCGTATCCAACCCGCGCCCAGCACCAACCAGCTCCTCGGACTGCGGCGGGGAGCAGGGTGCCGCGCCGGCGGGGAGGCAGCGGGGCGCGAAGACCGCGCCGCGATGAAGTTGAAGGTGTCCACCCCCCGCGTGGATGGCCCCGACCAGCCGCCCGGTGACCTCGAGGGCGCCAGTGGCCCAGACGCGCCGTCCCCGCTGTCGGCGGCCGGGGAGGATTCCCTGGGCTCGGACGGGGACTGCGCGGCCAACAGCCCGGCGGCGGATGTCCGTCCCGGGGAGCCCGCGGGAGGCGGGACGGGCGCAGAGGAAGAGGACCCCGCGGCGGCGGCGGCGGCAGCGGCGGGCGGCGCAGGGGCCCCGGAGGCCGGCGCGCCCGGGCCCGGAGAGGGCGCGCGTGGCGAGGGCGGCCGCGGCAAGCCTTACACCCGGCGGCCCAAGCCCCCGTACTCGTACATCGCGCTCATTGCCATGGCCATCCGCGACTCGGCCGGCGGGCGCCTGACCCTGGCGGAAATCAACGAGTACCTCATGGGCAAGTTCCCCTTCTTCCGCGGCAGCTACACGGGCTGGCGCAACTCGGTGCGGCACAACCTCTCGCTCAACGACTGCTTCGTCAAAGTACTGCGCGACCCCTCGCGGCCCTGGGGCAAGGACAACTACTGGATGCTCAACCCCAACAGCGAGTACACCTTCGCCGACGGGGTCTTCCGCCGCCGCCGCAAGCGCCTGGGCCACAAGGCAGCGGCCCCCGCGGCCATGCTGCGGCCGGAGGAGGAGGCGGGCCGGCCCGCCGCCACCGCGCCCGGGGGCGCGCCGCTCCCGGCCTTGCCCGCGCAGCGCCCGCGCTCGCCGGCGCGCCGGGAGGACAGCGCCAGCCCCGCGGGCAAGTTCTCCAGCTCCTTCGCCATCGACAGCATCCTCAGCAAGCCCTTCCGCAGCCGCCGGGAGACGGGCGCCGACGCCGAGGCGCGCCTGCTCTGGGGAGCCGGCTGCGCACCCCCAGCCCTGCACTGCCCGGCCCCCGGCGCGGCCCCGCTGCCGCTCTACGCGTTCGAGGCGCGGGAGCCGGCGCTGCTGCTGGCCGCGCGGGCAGGGGAGGCACCGCCCCTCCTGTTTGGCTCCTTTGCCTCCTTCGGGTGCACGGAGCCCTTCCGAGGCCCGCTGGCCACGGACGGCTCGCCTCCGTGCTGCCCCCTCCGGCCGCCCGGCGCCCTGCAGGCGGTCCGGGCCTGCGGACCCGGGGCGTACCGGCCAGGCCCGGTAGAGACGCTCCTGGCTTGAGGGAAGGTGGCTGGGTGGTGAGCAGCCGGTGGGGTGGGGTTGGGTGGGGGCGGCCGGCGGGTTCTGCACTTTCTATCAGGATGAAAAGAGACGCTAACAAGAGCCCCCCACTCAAACGTGCCTTAAAAAAAAATGAACGCATTTTTGACAGGAGTGTTTTTACTTAGTGTAGACTCTTCTTTGTCTTTTAAAGAATGCTGCAGAGGACCAAAGCAACTCTTTACCATGGTTTTAGTTTCGTGACCAAGCCTGCCCTGCCCTTCACTTTAACGATTTTAATGAAGATTCTCTCTCTTACCCTTTACTGTCGGCTGTCCCTTATTGCTACTTGTTTCTTTGCACCTTCCACTTCACGGATTTAGTCCTCAGCAAAAGAGAGAGAAAGTTAAAAAAAAAAAAAAAGCCTATCAGGGAACCATTCATAAGTGATCTGACTACTGTTTGGGACTCAAGGGCCCCTGTTCTGTATGTTTGTGGCATTTACAGGTATGACTGAGTGTGTGAACCGCGTCAGAGAATTGTAGGTTACTTCTCTGCTATCGACCAATGCATCACTGTGCCAAAAAAAATAAAAATAAGGGGAGGGGGGATTGCTGGGGTTTTTTGTAATTAAATTATTTATATATTTTTAAAACCTGAATTGAAAATGTTGCAGGCAACGGGCTACAGCTTTATTATTCTTGGTTCAGTGATCTCTTACTGTGGTCTCCTTGGGCCAAGCAGTTTCTTTAAAAGAAAATTTAATATTATGTATGTGGGGTGCCAGGACCACCACCACGTGAAAGTTAGTGTAATTTTTATTTTGAACATTATTTTATTTTGTCTGTGTACATATTCATGTGTAACTCTTATGGAACCCAGACATAGTGCTTATTTTTTAATAAAACACAATTAACTTAAGCACTTTGTGGTGATGGGCTATGGGAGAGAATGTTTACCCCCCCCTTAAAAATGGTTTATGGTTTGCATCTCAAGAAACGTCCCAGGTGAATTAAAATATTTTCATGACTGATCTAATAAAGGTAAAAATGGCCTGCAGGTTTTCTTATTGTGCATATCACTGTACAAATCTTCCAAGTGGGACTTTCAATGATACAGTTTCTTAAAATGTGTAAGAATTCACTGAAGAGCTGCTAGACAATGAGTAGGTGTATCCCTTCTTCCAGAGAAAGTGACCTGTTCACAAACTGACAGTCAAGCACACACTTTCATATAAACTGGTTCTAACTGACTTGAGACTCAAAAGGCTTGAAACCAGATGATCCTAACAACCTGAAGATGTCATCAAGGCAATTTTAAGAGCAATTTTAATGTCAGAGTTTTCTGTTTGTGGGTTTGCTTGTTTTGGGGGGAGGGGATAACAAAACCTCAGGCGTTCAAAAGTTCACTTGGGTGTGGACCAATCAGTCTTGGTGAGGCTTATCTCCCCTTGTTCTATTCTTTGGGGAAGATGGTTTGGGGTAGAGACGCAAGGCCTGTTTCTGTTGCAGACTAGAAGGAAGAGGGCACTTGCAGCTGGGTGAGACAGTGTTCCGGGTTAGACACCTCAGGGACAGGATGAGCACTGTGGAGGTATCAGAAAACAAAGCAAACCACCTGCACCTCCATACACTCCGCCCCGAGGCACCATTCATTGCTCTAACAATGTAGGGCTTGCACTAGTGCAAACTGTAGCACAAAGGACAGGGGATTCGAAGGCTGGGAACTCAAGCACAATTGTGCTCACGGTCCTTGAAGAGACCCCGATTCAAGACTGGAGTGTGATTTTGTATCCACCCATATATGAAGGGGGGGGTAGCACAAATGGAAGAGAGAGCAGAAACTCTGAAAGGGAAGTCCACCTCGTATGCCAGAAGACACCCCTCTCCAGGGCCTGTTTCCAACTGATTCTAGTACTGTTACATACATTTCTACACTGACACTTGAGGACTGGTCTCCCCATTGAGATTTAAAATAAGCTGCTAAGGTTTATTTAAAGAAGGCAAAAACATAAAAGATGGAAGGGGGGAGGGTGTTTTTCAATTACAGTTCCCCATCCTACCCTGGTAAAAACAAAACCATCCTACATTATCAATGAATACCCCTGCCTGGCCTTTGGTTCCTGCCAAGCGATATTCTCATCAAAGTTTTCCAGAGAACTCTGAGTCAGCATGCACCCCGTACCCTTTTGGGGGGGTGCCTCCTGATGGCCTCTCCTTCCATATCTTCATTGCTTGCCCGTCATCAGTCAAAGACCCTAAGTATTGGACTGCTGGGCATGTTCACTGGGTCAATCCCACCAGGATCTCCGGGGAGAAAAAGAAGGCTTCTGATGAGGTTATCTTCGTCCATAAAGAGTTACAGCCACCAAAACCTTACAAAGGGTAGGGGTCCGGTTCAACTGGAAAGCAGTGGCTTTTGGTTTGCTCCCCAAACTCAAAATCCTCTACTGGGGTCTCCAGAGGGCAATCGAGAGTCCTGAGGGCATTGGCGTCCCCATGCTGACAGTCCCTGAGACCGTCCCTGGGAACTCCAGTCTTGAGGAAACTTAAAGTCGCTTGGAGAACGCAGTGCAGGTCCTTAAACTGCCAGACACCTGTCCCTAGGGACTACAGGGCAGCAGGAACAAGCCCTGAACCTGCTGGAATGCCCACGGAGGCCCTTGCATGCGCAGGACCCTGCCTCCGCCTGGATTCGGTGTCCTCTCTGGACCCTCCAGGACGCAATTCTCAATCTGCAGGGAGAACTGGATTGGGACCCAGACAAGACCCCACCCCCACCCCCACCCCCACCCCGGCCCTTAGCCCAGCAGCCCCTCTCCCTCTCCACCCTCCTCCAGCTCTCTGGCGCCCTGGATCAGGCCCAACTGTGCAAACACTGGAGGTGAAGCCCTGACTGACCTTTGGCCGTGGGGCGGGGTCTGTTTGGTTTGGGAAACGCCCTTTGACACCTGTCTGGCCTATCTGGAGCTGGTTCAGGGCTGGGATTCTGGAGAGGGTGCTGGGTCAATTTTCAAAGAATCCTTCTAACCCAACCGGGCGTGAGTCTCCATCCCCTCACCCACTAAAGGAATCTTCTAAGCCTAGAGGGACAGATGTGTGAATGGAAACCTCGTAGTTCTGCGCCCCCCTGTCCCCCGCGCCCCCCCCCAGCTAGTGCACCCCTGGGGCATTCCCCAGGTGCTCCGAGGTCTTTCTGTGCTGTAACCTCAAACCTTTTTGAAGTTGAAAGCGCTTCTGTGAAGCTACACCGCACCTTCCAATGGGTCTCCTACTTCTGAGTCTCCAAAGCCTAAAATGCCAGAGAGCCATATCCACCTGTGCCTGCCTGGAGGTCAGAGCAAGGGGCGACGCCCCACTTCACTGCAGATCATTCTAGCCAACTTCCTTGGTTCATGCATAAAGGACGCAATTAAGATCTCTTCTCTCATGGCGAGGCAGTTACGGTCCCACGTGGTCTCAGAAGAAGAAGAAAAGGAAGAGGAAGAAAGGAAATTCTCACCCTCCCCCCCTCCCCAAGTCCAGATGGATTCTTCCAAGGTGACTCTCCATTGCTCTGGCTTTGCAGTGACAAGACCAGATTGCTCAAAGTCCCCCTTTTTTTCTCCCTGGCATATGGGCGTTTGCACAGAAAATACGCTACTGTATGCCTTGACTCTCTGGGACTCACATACTTTTGAAATCCTACTTTTAGAGAAGAAAAAACTGGGACCCACAGAAGACAGGAGACAGGAGAGACTTTGTACACCAGAAAAGACTTCCAGTCTCAGACACTCACAGGAACAGTGTCTTGTAGGGTCACATAAGAAATGGAAGTCAGAATCGACTTGATGGCAGTGAATTAGGTTTGGTTTATTATACTGGCAGACCCAGGTCGGGAACCCAGAGACTCCAATTCTGAGTTCACGGTTTTCCCTACTAAGACACAAGTATCTGAGTAAGTCAAACCAAACCATACTTTGGCCTTTTATTTGAATTAGTCGGATAATTGCCTCAATTTACTTTTATTACAGTGGTCCCAAACCAACTGGTAAATGGTTGTTTTCATTATTAAGAATCTACACCCGTTCCCTCTTTTCTACCATCCCCCCCTCACCCTATGCACACACATAATTGTCTTTTTCTGGATGAGGCAGAAGGGGGACTCATTCACCTCTAACTTGGAAGATCCAGGAGCAGGGCCTCTTCATGTTCTGCCACCACCGAGGGTTTAACCACTGCTTTCTCTCGGCCCTTTGGAGTGGCGAACACGTAAAGCGGAGGAGGGTAGCGAGCAGAATTCTATGCAAGAGAGAAGGGCTGAAGAAGGACTGGACAGGGCTCAGGGGTCTCTGGTGACAGGCACTTATGGGTGGGCATTCCCTAGGGACCCTATAATGATAAATGTTACCATATAATGGTAAATGCCCTGGCAGGGGGTGCCAAAGCAGGCCCAAAACAACACAAACAGCCTTTCCTCCCCTACTGAAGACCATAGCTCACAGTAGGTCATCGTCCATGGTTAGCTTTAAGCTTTTTCTATCTCAATGCACTCCCATAACCAATAAGTCCCTTGGGTTTTAGAAGTGTTGTTGGCATTGAACAAGCTTCCTCCTCTCTTTTACTCCTTTTCATCCTTCGGGTCACACGAGCTGAGCCTTTTCTAGGTTCTAGAAACTAGACCCTGGAGAGCCTTTCAGTAAATATTTCCTGCTTTCGGACACCACAGGGTTGCTCTCTTCAGGAACAGACTTTATAGTTCGCTAATGAAACCATTAAGCTTTGGTTAGACTTTAACAGCATAACTTGTTAATTCTGAAAGTTGTCAACAAATGGCCCTAATAAGTATCTTCTAAAAAAGATCGTGATCAAAAATATAAAAAATGGAATGCTCCCTGCATTCAAGGTCCCCTTCCAAATTGGCAAAGATTCCAATGTCATGAAATACTGGTGGTTGTGCAATAGTTTCTGCACTGTATCTGTTTGGCATTATTAAGATGGATGGGTGATTAGAAGCAAATGTTGTTCCTGTCATCTGCCAACTTATGCACACACTGGAAGAGAGAAATGCATCAACCTTCCTTTGGGGTGAACTATAGCCAAACATAAATAGTAACATCACACCATGGGCTCTTTCACTCCTAGACTCCCTGGGCTGCTCTTTCCAGGAAAGGTTTAACTTAAAGGATTTAGCATAATTTAGACTTTAATCACATCTGGTTGGAGCCCAAAATAATATATGTACTCAACCTCTTTGACATGTATTTGTTGTTCTTAATCACCAATTCCTAACCATTAAGAAAAAAAGGTAGAAAAGTTTCGCAACCCTTGGCTGGCTCTGTCCACTGTAGTTAAATGTCTGGTCAGGCTCAAAAGCACAGAAGTGATTCCACTTAAGAAAAAGAAAGAAAAAACAACTGTTACTGAGAACTCAAGAAACACGCGTCTAGATTGTAGCTGTGCCTTTACCATCTGGGTGACTTTGGATCCATCAGCCTTCTCAGCTTCAGCAGGACAAAGGGATTGGGTTAGAACAGCGGTTCTCAACCTGTGGGTCTCAACCCCTTCACAGGTCGAATGACCCTTTCACAGGGGTCGCCAAAACCATCGGAAAACACATTTCCGGTGGTCTTAGGAACCAAGACACGGCTCCTCTATCCACCTCCAGGCGGGTCCGCCCACATGCTGATATGCCCACATACGTGGCGTGAAGACTATTACCCATGCTTCAAGACAAAATTTCATTTATTTGTAATTAGAAATAAATATTTCACAATATGTCACCACATCTAGTCTTTTGTGATTGACTACTATGCTTTAATGATGTTCAGTTTGTGACAATGAAAATATATCCTGCATATCAGATATTTACATGATGATTCATGACAGTAGCAAAATTACAGTTCATGAAGTAGCAATGAAAATAAATTTATGGTTGGGGGGGTCACCACAACATGAGGAACTGTATGAAAGGGTCTCGGCATTAGGAAGGTTGAGAAGCATTGGGTTAGAACCATTGTCACATGCCTCTTCTCACAATTCACATCTATAAAAACTCTCATAAAATACTCAAGATGACAAGCTAATGAATGTGTTTTTCCTCTCCCTCAACTCAATAAACTTGGTATCAAATTGTTTTATTATAGCATAATTGCAATACTCATAGTCACAGCAAAATATAGTGGAGACCAATAATTCACAATGGATATATACAACTCATCATTTAAGATGTGCTTTGTACAAATAACTCTCCAAGTGTTCTAAATGATTACACTTTACATACCATCCCAACTTTTGGAATGAATTGCTAAGCATTAGCTTGCTCGTTTCACAATCAGGAATGTTAAGGCTGAGATATTACAGTGTTTTCAAGGGGTTTCCTCATAATCTAGGCGTCCAGGGAGCTTTCCTGGCTCTATGATGGTGTCCACCCTGTGCTTAGACCCTGGTTGGAAAGGATCAATCGGTCCTTCATTTGTTTATTTAAATGAAGCCAAAAGATGCCACAGGCAATTTTCAGGATCCAGTGTCAACATATCCTAAAAATTCAACTAGCACAAAGGAATCAAAGCATGTAAACAATGCATACATGTGTGTACAAATATGACATGAAAGTACTAATACTAAACAGTAAAGTAAAATAGCTGTGGAAGGGGGAAACCCCTGAAAATACCAACCAATATGACTGTAGGAGATATTCCAGAGAAAGCCCTGCAGATCCCACCCCAAACCAAAGCCATTAGCAATATGGCTGCTCCAAGTCCTGGTGACCTTTTGGAGGATTTCCAAGACCATAAAGCTTCATGGAAGCATATAGCCTCATCTTTCTCTCTGAAAGCAGCTGGTGGATTTGAACCACCAGCCCTGTAGTTAGTAGTTCAAAGCCTAATTCTCAGGTAGACAGACCCATTCTAATGAGGTGTTTGTGCTGCTTGCCATTAGCCCTCCCCCTAGCTCCCACACCCTGATCTCCTATGACGAGATGCCCTGTGAGCTTTGGAGGTTCCTCCTTGGGTCAAAATCAGGTTGAGCTGACCTCTCCGCCACACTGAGTGGGCCTTCAGGACAAGACACAGTTGGAATGATCTGTTTGTGGTGCCCCAAGAAGATGCTCTCATCCGTTCCTATGATGTAGACCCCTGGAACTGTTTGGTCCCTCTTTTTGAAAACTCTTCCAACAAAGCCCTCTTGGCTTACATCAGCTAACAAAGAGCCACCTATGAACCATCCACAGGCATAACTCTGCGACAGGAAAGATCATGTGTGCTCCTGCCGACCCCTATCTCTGCTAGCCTTCTGTGGGCTATGCTCCTCGGTGGAGCTTGTGGGAGTAGAAGAGGCTGCAGGAGAAGTCTGACTCAAGGAGTCAGGTAATCCCTGCAGGAAGCTCACCCATCCTAGGAGAGTTTTTAAAAATCCTTCATAAGGGGAAGGGAATGTGCAATAAGAGGGAGGTAAGCAAGACACTAGGCAAGGAAGACACTAGGAGGGAATGGAATCAACAAAGGTGATTGGTGTTATATATACAACCCCACAAAGACAGCCATCTATGAGTAAATTCATGGACAGATATACCGGCTGGATAAGTGTTTAAGAGAGAGGGGGACTATACCCATAAATATACATAGCCTTACCAGAGGATATTTGTACATGAGTATCTACTTTTGCTGCCAATATACCCATGAATGTGGGGGAGCATACAAAGGGCAAAGTCGTGAAACAGACAAAACCAAATGCCTTGATAGGAAAAGTCACAGAGTCTGGGGACTCAGGACCATGGTCCCAGAGACACCAAGATTGATTGACACAGCTTACAAAGGCTCTTCCTGTCCCTGTGGTCCCCATGTGCTATATCCTGCATTGATGTGTAATAACTGGGGTCTTAAAAGTTCATAAGCAGCTATCTAAGTTGAAAAAAGTGGTCTCTTCCTATCTGGGGTAAAAGAGTGAGAAAAAAATGGAAATCACATGGACAAAATAGTTCCACGAGCTAATGGATGATGCAAACATCAGTTTCTATATGCCTGAGATTAGAAGAACCAGATGGTGCCCAGTTACCACCACTAACTGCTCTGAAAGGGATCACATTAGAACGTCCTAGATAGAGGGGGAGAAAAATGGCAAACAAAACTCAAAGCCATAAAAAGGGCAAATATTACTAGTTAAATGAAGACTGGCGTAGGCTCAAGATTTTGCCTGTTGGTCACCATTCAAGTCTGGATCTAAACTTACTCCTCACAGCTCCGTTTTCAGCCAAACAGTAGATAGGGCTATAAAGAGATCAACAGTAATAGGGAGAATGCACACCATAGAATAATCAACCATTTTCAATAAGAAGGGCAGTATTTACCCAATGGTTTTGTGCTTCTACCTGCCCTATCTATGTGAAGGCAGGTAGGTTTAGAGGGTTAGGAAACGGAAATGGAAACAGGAAACATAGGGAAGAAGCAGGATACACGATGCCACACTCTGAGACTGCAATCAAACGTACGAAACAAAATACATTTGGATATTGAATGGAAATCAAATCTGTTCTGTAAACTTTCACTCGATTCACAATGAATAAACTGAAGCCTCCCAAACCTACTATGGAAAACTTCTCAAGAGTGCAGGGACTATTACACATCAACATTGGTAAGTCATTGAAGCGGGCATCAAAATCAGCCACAGAAACCAGTCATATAGGGCTACGTGCTATAGAATTCTGTTGTTATGACATTATGGAAAAGGCAAGTGGACAGGAATGAAATTAATGGTTATCACGGGCTAGGGTTAGGGGAGGGGTGACGACAATAGTCTAAATGTAGTTATGATGGCCATTTCATGGCTGGGTAGGTTGGTCTAGTTCACATTACTGTACACCTAAAAATGTATATTTTACGGTGTCTAAATTATGCCTCAATTACGCTATCTTAAAAAGTAGGCTCATTCTTCTATGCTCATTTGCTGACTGATTTTATTGCCCAAACCAAGGAAATGTGCCAGTCACAACTGAAATAAAGGTACTAAAGTTTTATTGATGGAATTTCAGCCAACTGTAAATAGTTCAGGGAGTCTTTTAGAAGGGAAGGTAAACTTCTCAGTGCCTCCAGGCAAAGCAGCCTCGGGCACTGCTCCTGCCACTACTGTCTAAAGGATCACCATCCAACGTGGACGCCTGATGATGGAATGTATCTTGCTCATGTTCTCCCCAAATTCTACGGCTGCATCTTTTTCATGTATCAAGTTAGATGAGAAAGGATTGAGAGGCCCCCCACTGTCTCATATACTCCTTGAAAGTGGGATAGGTTCAAAAATGATTACCATGAGGTGCTGCCAACTTCTAAACCCAGCATCGGTGCCCAACACCCTTTCAATAATAGGTCCCCCACAGAGAGACCCATGATCCAACTACAGGGCTATGTGGGCCACCTGCCCCCACTGCCCACTCGCATACCCCCGATGTTAGATTTCAAAAAGCATCCAAGCATTTTCCTTATTCCTGACCTCTGCCTGCACCCTGACACTGTCACCGTAAGGTTAAGACATGCTGAGGAAACGTGGAGCAAGCTGGATGCGTTTGCCTCCCAGCTGATGTACACAGTCAGCCATCTGAAACTGGGTAATTATTATTTCTCAGGTTTATTAGCTGCACTCTTTTGAGTAGTAGCCTCTGGAGACATTTATAAATGCAATAAAAAACATCATCATGGTGAAGTACAAAGTGCTCGGGCTCCCTCAAGACCTTAGTGGAAGCAGGCGCTCGAGCCACGGGGGGAATTCATGAAGAGTGGGCACTGACCTGGAGCATGCCTTTCCCCCCTGCATAGTCATGCCTGCCACACAAGCAGCCCCTGTGCCTAAAGCTCATTAAATTTACTCCATCGTTTTAACTCGCTAAGATCTGCCCACTTGTTGGAGCTCAAAAAGACAAGCCTGGGTCTCTAGTTTCCAAAATATATTGCTAGAACAATGGTGACTGGAAAGAAAGGTCTGATGACCTTAGTCATTCTCTTCCTGCTGTGCGCCTGAACAAAACCAAAGTACTTGAGTGAAAATATTTAGCCTGAGGAGCAAGTCTTGCCCAATAAGGCTATCTTAGTGAGTCACAGGAAACTAAAACTACTGTATCTTTGAGTCACAGTCGATTCAATAGAATCAAGGTCCAACCCACATCGCAGGCCGGTAGTTAACTGCTTGCACAAAGTGATTCATGGAGGGAGCCAAAATGTCTGCCAACAAATCTCTGTCCCCACAATTCTCTGTCTGCCCCTACCCGCCCATCCACCCACCCACCCACCCAGTCCACGGTCACTCTGTTGCCTAACACATCATCATTTGAGCCATTGACTCTACCGAGTTCCCTAATAAAAACGGGTCATGAGCGCTACTAAAAGGAGTAAAAAGCACGGAGGTGATTAGTGTTCCATTACATACCCTGCCCCTCCTTCTTTACACTTTTGTTAAGTGCACAACTCAATGGCTCCGGCCCAGGTGCCAACCCATCTGTCTATGGACACAACAGTCTTCAAAGAGCCCTGGTGCCCATGATAAATTTTACCTTCTGTCGTTCACTAACTGACTTAAAATGGCCCGTCACACCTGTGCTAAGTAGCGGGGACTAAATGCACATCCTGAGTCAGATGTGACATTCTGCTGCTCAGTGGGGACAAGCAATTTCCCTCTTGGTACTCACTTTTCCTTTGCCCCAGGACATGAAATAATGCCATCTCTGGTACTTGAACAAAAGTTCTTTTAAATTCATTCAACAGATCATTTCACCCCTGCCTATGGGTTTTCAGCAAAGTTAGAAGGCAAATGCAGTACCGTGCATAGTCAAAGGGAGAACTTGGATGTGGGGCTACAGATGGAGCACAGTGGATTAGACAGGAACATCTCCCTGCTCACCTCTACAGCCCAGCTGGAATTAACTTCTGGTTTGATGCCCCAGCTCCACCAACCTTCCCTCACCTCCTCTGTTAGCCTGTTGAGACCGGAATGCCTGTGCAGTGCGGAGCACACCTGGCAGCCACAGGTAATGAGGTAGTTCGTTTATTGTGCCAACCTGGACAATAAACACATGTGGGATTAATTGAAGGTGGAAGGGATAAATGGCTCAGTGAGCCTTTCGAGTTCTCAGGTCTCTTGCTTTGTGATGGTCAGACCAGGGTGCAGCTGCCTTAACCAGTTCCCTCTTTCAGCTGTCAAGGTTCACTTCCTGCAAGACCCCTCCCCCCCGAGGAAAAGCCACATGGACTTAACCCGATGCAGCCCTGGGTGCTGGAGTACCCGAGTGGAGACACCTGCCAGCGCTGAGATGCTTACATGCTAAGTGATTTGGCTTTCCTTCTGCAGTTGGCGTCATTGGGTGTGTTTTGTGAGATGGAGGAGGACTTTGTGGATTGGTGTCAGGCATATGGGTTAATGCTGGACTTGTGGGCTTGCGCAGCACTGGGTTGGGATGTTTTCTTGATGTGCACTTACCCTTTATATAAAACTCTCTCTTATACATGAGTTTCTGTGGATTTGGTTCTTTAAAGTGCCCAGACTAACACACCCAGAGAAGTGGGTGCTCCCTAGTCAACTGGCCAGCACAGGAGCCCTCAGTGAGGGAGGCATACTAGGCGCTGGGAGGATAAAGACGGCAGTAGCGCACTGGGTCAACAGAAGCGCTCCACGTGAAACCTGGTGGGGGCAACAAACTCTCAGAATCAAGCTTCTGTAGTGAGGAGTCAGTGGCCCTCCCGGGTGAGAAGATAGCACCTGTGTGGTCCCTTTGCTTGCAGAGCAGGGGGACCTAGACTCTGGCTCTTCTCTTTGTTTGAGGTCCCAGAGGCAAATGCCCATGTAAGAACGAGTGTCTTGGGGAGGTGCAAGAACTACCAGTACTGGAGGGAGACAAGGAAACAAGACAGAGGATAGAAGTCTACAAATAAAAGGTGAGTTAGCAAGCTGGTTATTGCATCTCTTTGAGGGAAAATTCTGGAACATAAAGTGCTGTGTCCAAATGTCCCCAAATGATGAAGTTTAAAAGGTCCTGTTGTTGATTTAATGGGAATGGGACGTGGACCCCTTGGCATTCTGGGCTACCATGCATTAGGCTACTGGTTCCTCAGGCTTTCCAAGACAACCTTGAGTCAGAGGCCAGAGAGCCTTCGCCCACTCCTGGCCCAGTCGGACCTTGTAAGATCAAAGCACTTCCAGTCAAGAAATGTCCTCCAGCAGAGACACCGCAGGGATGTGATCCCTGCACTGTAGCATTTGCTCATTTCCACGGCGCACACACTCCCACCAGGGCATTTCAAGCCACACTGCTGTATATTTTGCAACCAGCTCTCATGATTTGGCAAGAACCAGCTCGACACACTACTGAGGCATGGAGGAGACCCAGAGCCGGAAACCACTGGCCTCAATCTCCCCGTGTGCTGTTAGCTGGGGCGTCCTGGTGGCATAGTGAGCTCTGTCATAAGATCAGTGGTTCAAGCCCACCCATTGTTCTGAGGGAGAGATGATTCTGTCTGCCCCTATAAAAAAAAGTCTCAGACACCCCAAAGGGCAGTTCTACTCTGTCCTGTGTTCTCACTATGAGTTAAATTCGATTCAAGGCTGGGAGGATGCTTTTTTGTTTGGGGGTTTTGGGGGGAAGACAGGGAGGGCTCTTTGTCTCATCACAGTAGCGGCTCTGATGTGTGCAGCTGATGTTTAAGGTTCAATTGCTGAATATAAGGTTAGGAAACAATATAGCTTATAATTGGGAGCATGAACCCTAAAACCAGCCCGTCTGGTTGAATGGCAGCTCTACTATGTAACATCTGTTGTAACATTGAGCAGGTTATTTAACCTCGCTGTGTCTCTGTTACCTCACCTATGAAATGGGAACACTCATCATCATCAAAGTCATTACCTCATAGAATTCCTGTAAAGATTCTCTGAGGTATTGTATGTGAAGTGCTTGGAATCATGCCTGGCACACATAAGAGTCAGCTTTCATTCGAGATAGAAATAGCCATCGCGGTCATATAGAAGCCTAAGATCAGAATGCAGCAGTCTTGTTCATTCTGAAGAAATCTACCAGCTAGATTTATATATGGAGTGAATGCTGAGAGAGTGAAATAGAGAAAGAGAGAAGATGGACAAACGGAGCCTGGGGCTCTCCTTCAGGAGAGTGATGTTTTGATGCCACCATGTCTCAGTTATCCTAGTGCTGCTATGACAAAAACCATAAACAGACATTTAGTTTCTCACAATATAGGAGGCTATAAGTCTAAATTTAGGGGGCTGGCTCTCAGGGAAGATTTTCCCGCTGTGTTGTTGCTGGAGGAAGATCCTGGTCTCTTTCACTTTATGCTCCTGGGTAATCCTTATGCAACTTGGCACAAAGGGTGGAGTCAAGAGAGCATAGGGAACATGCAAACCCAAACTCAATGCCATAGAGTCGATGCCAACTCATAGAGACTGTACAGCAGACGTGAACTTCCCCTAACGCTTTACAAAAGTAGAATAGAAAGCCTTGCCTTTCTCTCAAGGAGTAGCTGGTGGTTGCAATCTACCTAACTTGTGAATCGCAGTTCAACGCATGACCACGACACCACCGGAGCTCCTTAGATGAAGTAGCAGGGAAGGGCACATCGTCTGCACTGGGGAGCGCCAGGGATTGTGAGTGGGTCAGAGGACATTAGAAAGAAAAGCATCAACCAGATCAGGATGAGTACTGGTGGTCATTCTGCGGATAAAAAGGAGTAACTACAGTGTTATTAGCAAAAGCCTGGCTTGTCCTATAGAAACAACTCGGCTGCTCTTCCAGGAGGCAAAGCTAGAGATGGCTGCAACCATACAAGGAGAGCTGCTGGCCTGCGTTATGAGTGGGCGGTGGGCAGGAAGAGGAGGCGAGTTCCAGGCAACCTTTGGAGATACACTTCCAGGGGCTGTGACTCCATGGAGGGGGTTAGGAGGACCCCGATGGAGGAGACAGAGATGCCATTCTTACAACAAGGGCATCCAGGAGGGGCAGACTTGGTTTATGTCCCCAAGCTGTGGGTCAGCAGCAGTCCAGGATCCTAATGAAATGTGCAGCTCATTCAAATGATGGTCATTTATTATCAATTACAAAACTTCAATGGTGAAAAGAAGGCATTTCAAGGAGCGTGTACATTCTCCTTGTTTTCTGCTCAAAGGTCCCATGTGAGCTAGCAATGAGTTTCAGTTGCTATGAAAGGCTGTTGGCTAAGTAGTGAACAGATACGTTTGAGGCTCAGGAAAAACCCGGGCTGGAAATTGAGGGAGAGCGACACTTGGTTTTATAAACCACAGAAATAGATGGCATCATCCACTGCAGTTTGCCCTGAGCAGTTCTGTATTTTTAGAGTTAATGAACTTGTCTGAAAAATCATGCCAAAGAAACAAACATATACCAAATTGAGCATATGCGTATCGCGAGTGAGGTGGGGCAGAGAACAGAGAACGTAGATGTCGAAGAGGAGAAAAGCACATTGGGAAAGCGAACTCGAGCGCATGGAGTCACGACAAGAAGGAAACATTGTTTTTAGAAGGGAAGATGAACACAGAGTTTGGGGTCAAAGTGTTCTGGATTAAGTTCCCTCTGCACTCCGTGACTGTCTCCTCTCACAAGAGGATAGCACATGGGGGGTCCCTTATCAACACTTAGCAGCATAAACTTGGGAGTGTCCCTGCAAGGATGTGGTAGGAAGGAGAAACCCAGAAGGTGATGGGAGCGTTGCTGTGACAATTCTCAAGGACGTTGTCTGTGAAGGGGAGATCTCAGATTAGGAAATGAATAGAGCTAGATAGAGAGTCTAGAGAGGATTCTCCCCCCCCCCTTTTTTTAAGGGAAAAGAGTTAAACCTTTAAAAATAAGAGGCTATAGACAGTTGAAAGAGGAGTGGGGTCTAGATTTAGGGGTGGTCATAATCCAGAAACTGGAGCTGCCCAGTAGACCACCTGGGTCCAGTCCACAGAAGCTCAGGCCTGCGCATGCAGAGATGACAGCCACTGTCTGACTTCTCTCCTCCACCCCCCATTTCTTTGTCTCAACCAACATTCCAGGTTAAAGCCAGAGTCCTCTGACTGGGAGAGGCTCGGTCACCGCTCAATGCTCTGGATGCCCGTCTGAGGGATTTGGAATGCAGGACTAGTGTCAGTCTCTCTAGATCTCTAGGTCTTTTCTAGTCTCTCTAGAAAAGGTGGAGCTCCTCCGCCAAGGGACCTCAGATGTAAGGCTTCTACTGTAATAAGTAGATGGTAGAACTGGAAACAGGGAAATAGAGAGAGCATGCCAGAAGCTGATTCCTCAAGCTGATGTGCAATTAAACTTCCACTGGAAATGGTCCCGCCTGCTACAGTGTTTGCGTCCATTTTTGCAGGAAAGAAGAGTACAAAATCTTGGGAAGAGCTCAGAGACGAAGGTCCACTAGGCGTGGGTTAAGACTCACTCTACACTCCATGGTTGCCTTCTCTCCCACTGGGTACCTAGTCAGCCTCAGCCTCTGCTTCTGCATCTGCACATTGGATATAATGGACCTTGTAGGAAGCATGAGGACTACATTAGAATATGCACTTTTTGTAACCCACCACTCCACCATCATATATATGTGAAACCAAACCCACTGCTATTGAATCGATCGCAGTTCATAGTGACCCTCCATAGAACTTCGGATACTGTGAATCTTTACAGGAGCAGACAGCTTCATTTTTCTCCCAAGGAGCAGCTGGTGTGTATGAACAGCCTCTTTACAGTTAGCAGGCCCAAGCATAATCTGCAGTGCCTCCAGGGTTTGCTAGCACCGCTTCTCTCTCTCTCTATATATATATATATATATATACACACACACTCTCTCTCTCTCTCTTGCTCCTATATATATATATATATATACAGATACACTATATATAATATGATTAACAATAGTAGCTGTGTGCCTTAGACATTAATAGCTGAAATAAATCCTCATCAAGCAAGTTATAATTAGCATACTAATTGTACAAATTACCACAAGGTAGGTCCTTGAGGAATAAAGTCCTCTAATACTTTCTGAATAAATTACCTGGAATTTGATCTACAGGATTATGTTATTTTTATTGCAAATCAAAGTTGGGTTGGTTTTTGCCAACAAACGTATCATATCACTCATGCCAAGAAATACAAACCTCTGCTACTGATTGTGCAATAGACTTATTTGGACTTTTAAATTAAACTACCCCGCACACTTAGGAACTACTTATGGTAGCAAAACTACAATTCTAGGTCATATTGTGAACAAGATACCATGACCTGCCGTTAAGAATTTCCATCTGTGAAACCAAGAAACTAAATGGCAGCTGCACTGTGAGGTGAGCGTCATGTGGTTCTTCCATGCTCTTTGTTTTCTTCCGGCAGAGCCAGATGGACAAAAGATACGCAAATGCCAAGCACACGATTGTTTTCTCGTGTTCGTTTTGCTAAACTAGAAGTAGGTTTTGTTGCTTCTGTGATTTATGTATGTAAGTGATCGATTCCAGTTTAAACGTCTGTTTCTCCTTTCCCAGCCGGAGTCCTCGCTTGTCCTTGTTCTCTCCATGTTGTTGCCATCCCCCCCTTCATTCTGGGGAGCTTCCTTCAAAGGTCGGCCAAATATGCTCGAGACTGGAAAAGGGCAGAATCCTTGACCAGAAAAGAAAAAAACAAACGAGGTAAGTTGCACCGTGGGACCGGCCAAAACAAAGTCTGCCTGGGTCCTTTCAGTCCCAGGGAAGCTCAAGCCCTGTTCCAGCAGCAGGTTCGTGTAGCAAAACGGCACACGGCCAACAGAATCTTCTCGATTTGAATCTTGACCTCACTCACTCCAGGCACCAAGGGACATTTCTGAGCTCATCAAGATTCAGATGCCAAGAGCAAACCACCTCTGTACTTGAAGAAAATGGAGGGTTTCCCAATTTATTTTTTTACACGGGCACCGCTTTCTAAACATGGCACAATCCTAAAGACTATTCAAGAGAAGGCAGCTAAATTTGATTCTATAAATATTTTAAGCTTGTGATTTAAAAAAATGAGATAAAGAGGAACATCCTTATGACCTCTCTGACAGACAAAGGCTATTGTTGCCTCCCGACAAACGTTTAAGTTAGGTAAAACTTGAACCTGGTGAGGTGTTGAGGCAATGCGCACTTCATAAAATGTTAATGGGGCTATAAACTGGCACGATTCTTTTGCAAGGAAATTTGGCAATCTCTATTAAAATGTAAAATGCACATGCCCTTTGAACCCACAATTTCATGGCTGACGATTTATTCTAAGGGTATACACTCTTATAACTGGACCAAATTGCATATGAGTCCTAATATGTATGTTGCAGCACATATATGTTTTTCAATTCCTCTCAATCTGGTAAAATATTTTAACAACAACCTATAGAACTAGTTCAATTCACTGGGATGCAGCCATATAATGGATGACCCAGCAGTTATTAACAGAAGGAGAGAGAGCTCTGTTATGATCTGAAATATACTGCTACCGGGTAGAGGGAGAATAAGTTCTAGAGCCACAAAGGGGCCATGACCACATTCAGACTCCTTGAAAGCAGCAGTTTCTTAAACACACACACAGGAGCATGTGTACGTGCCTGCCTACACACACACACACACACACACACACACACTCTCTCTCTCACGGACTTGTGTAAGAATACTGAGTATATATAAAGAAAATTTCAAAAATAGATGAAGATATGCTAAATTGTAGCTATTTCTAGTAAGGGAGGGTGGAGAGGAAGTATTTTTCTTTGACTTGGACACTTTTATTCTGGAATGATTTTTTTTTCACCATTCATGTGCGTGACTTTGTAATGAAAACAAGGCAGGGAACGAGAGAGGAGAGAGAGGGGGTGGAGAGACACAAAAGGGATGGGAAAGCAGAGGGGAAGGAAGAAGAGTAAGAGAGGGCGTGGGGGGGCAAGGAAATACCCCACTTTCTCACCAATTGGAGTCCAGGTAACCTTTATCTGTGTAGACAGAGCGAACGATTAGCATATTTTTACATTTTAGCTATTTTACCAAACCTTACAAAAAACGGGCTTGTCATTTCTTTTATATATTAAAACAGGATCTCCATACTTTTCCTCAGGCTTCGCAAAGCACTCCCCCAGGGACAAAGTCCCCACTGCAACTAGCCAAGGATGACTGCAGGAAGCCAGACAGCATTTCCTCCCATAATACACAAATTTGTGTTTTGCCTGATGGTTTTGTCTCTGTGCCTAGATCCCACAGTGATAGGCGCCACAAAAACACACAGACTCTGGATTGTTTGCCCTGCTTTTGGCCGTAGGAGCCAGAACCTTGTGGGTCAAGAGGCTCTCTCTCTAAAGGCCGGGTGTCCAAGGGGACTCCGTTGGAAAGACCCGGTCGTTTACGTTACATTAGACCTACAACCTCTTCACCCGCGCGGACTTGTCACGCGATAAAATATCTTCTCTCCATCCCCTCTAGATGCTGGTAGCTTCCAAGAAGTTACACAGACATTTTCTCCTTATTTTTAAAGTGTGAATCATATGTAAAGTCTATTTTAAAAGAGTGAATTATTGTGGCTATAGATATATTTCTAATTGTCTTATAACCATTTGGAGACTTTCAAAGATCTGTGCTGGTGCAAGGGGCTCTGAGTGGGCCCGGTCACCACCAGGTCAGGAGTTCCAATTCCAGTCTCAGACAACCACAGGGGCACGTCCACCCTATCCGACAGGGTCACCGAGTCAGAATAGCCTCAATGACAGTGAGTTTGTGTTTTTGAGAGAGGCTTTAAGAGAGTTTAAAACAATCTTCTATGAAAGGACCCTGGCGGTGTAATCGTTAAGTGCGCAGCTGCTAACAGAAAGGTTTGCGGTTCGAAGCTCCCAGCTGCTCTCCAGGAGCTTCCATCAAAATGCACCGTCCTGGGGGGACAGTCGTCCGCTGCTCTTTGGGGTCGCAAGGAGTCGGAATGGGCTTGATAGCAACCAATTGGCTTCTCAATGTGAAAGAAGGGAAATTTAGACCTATCACGGGACCAATATGCCTAGGAGGGAGTGGGGGTGGGGTGGAGAGGGATTTAAATGAGACCTGTTCTCTCTCCCCCCTTAGTCTACCTGCTTTTCCTGGTTCCTTACCCCACATTGAACTCTGCAACCATTACTGCAGCCTAAAAACCATTTTACTGCTATGCAACAGTTTAAATATTAACAGCCAGGTAAAGCTACCGGGGCTAAAGACTTGGAGGCGGTAATAAGAAGGCAAGCCTCGGCTGGATTCTGCAATTATTTCTTATGCAATATCAGGCCCCGGTTCGAGTGTTCTGAAGATTACACGGTGCCAGCCGCTCGGGGAAAGGCCCGGCCCTGCCAAGGTTGCATAAGGCTTTTCTGTATCATGATAATTAGTCATTACGAAGCTGAACAAAGACCCATTTTGATCGAGGTGGCAGGAGTAGATTGCATTTGTTTGTTTTCAGGAAAGGAGAAATCTCGTGTACATTCTCCCCTGTCAGGGAGTGAATGAATGGGGCTGGGAAGGAGAAGACGGAGAAGGAAAAGAGAAGGCAAAGTTTCTCCCGGCACACGGACGCCACGGCCATGCTTGGCTCTTGTGTTCGTTCTTGGTTCGCTTACTTCACTCGGCTTACTGTTCACCAGGCCAAATGTTTACCAAATCAAATGTCTCTAGCTTTGATGCCCTGGTTACTCGTCATTAAACATAGGCATTGAACTTGAATGGTGTGATTCGAGAACTGCCTTCGAAAGAACCCAGGCTTGCACCTCGTTGAGTAGATGAAAACCCGAGACTCATAAATTGGAAGAGATGAGCTTCCTCCCGAACAGTTTGGAACCTTAGGCCCTTGGTTTTATCTTCCTTCTTGGATTACATGATAACCTCTCCCTTTGTCTCTTGCATAAATTCAGTACTCAACCCCATGCTCCGCCCATCCGTTTGTACACTTTGGAAACGCTCCCTGGGAGCACGGCTAAGTAGATACTCATGGCAACACTGCAGCCTGCAGGTAAGTTGGAAGATCACAGCAGCACACCTGGCTCGAGCTGCCTGACAGGTTGACCCACAAAGGTGTGTGTGTGTACAATGCGAGTGAGTGGGGAGCTGTGATTGGGCAGGCGGACCAGGTTGGCCTATTGGGGGCTGAAATTATTGAGTTCATTCAGTGACTTTTTTTAAAAGCAGAATTACATTTGTCAAAATTTCCTTGGGGGGAAAGACTATTGCCAATGGAACTGAGCTTTTGGTCTGTGATTTACAGACCAGGTTCTCTGAGAGGAAGGAAAAGGTGCTGGGATAAGCAGCCTGACTGGCAAAGTGACGCTGAATAATGGCAAAGTGCCAACCGGCTGACAAGCAAAACCAGTCTTTTCACTCATGTCCTTCAGTGAGGGCTTTAGTAGACCAGAAATGCCATGGGTGCTGAAAACCCAGATTCCAACAGGTCTCAAAATATCTTCATGAGCAGTATGGAGAAATGCAGACTGGATGAGCATGAGGGACAGGGAGTAATGATGGATTAACCAGAATGAACCTCTAGTGACAGAGCAAAGAATTCTTTTCATCAGTGCAATCGCCTTTTACCCCGGGGGATGATTGATCATGCACTTTTTTGTTTACATGGGGTTTGTTTACCTGCCTTTACTTTGTTTATTTGTTCACTTTGCTTGCTGACTGGCTGGTTGGTTTGGTGCTATTGTTGGTGTAGTTGGTCTTATGGGGTTTTATTTTGTCATAATATGACCACCAAAGCAAACCTCGGTCATGCATCTCCCATGGACAAGCAGATGGATTCTGGGCTCCTACTTAACGCTTGCCCCAATCTCATAACATGGTCCTGCTCAATTTTTACCTTCATAAAATGACCACTGAAGATAGGGTGCTACAGCAAAGTGTGGTGAAGAAAGCAGATGGTGCCCAGCTATCAATCAGAATAGTGTCTGGGGTCTTATATTCAAATAGAAGCCATCTAAGCAAGGGGGTAACTAAATCCACATGGAAGAAGCACACCAGCTTGTGTGATCCAAAGATGACAATAGCAAAATCCAAATATGACAAAGGGAAAGGTCTCAGAGCTGAAGTTGTGAACAATTGGTAGAAGGTTACAAAGGACAGTGGGAGCCCAAAACCCACCTGCAGAGTACCTGCTCAGATTAAGCCTCTGGCAGATCCCCTCTAGCCATAGGCAAGGGTCTCAAGCAGTCAAATCGTTGTAATCTTGGTTATATTGGATCGAACTTAATACTTGGTCACTTGACCTCCCTCTTCATCCAACCTGAATGTACTCTAGATGCAAGTATCTCTTGCTTATTCTATGACACAAATTTCTTTCCTGGCTTTTTAAATGTTGACGGTGGTCTTTTCTCTCTTACTCATTATTTGTTATTTTTGAATCGTTTTTATACTATTATTTATATTTTATTTTTATATTGTTACTTTAGCCTTACTGTTTTATTTACTTTTTGTTTTTCATCATTTCCGTTGGGGTTTTCAGTGTGTGAAGGAGAGGATGCATAGAGATTATAACTGACGCAAGGGTTTATAGGAGATGGCGGGGTAGGGGTTGGGAGACAAGGAGGGTGAGGGCATTTCAGTAGTAAACAATGAAGGCAGAAGGTGGGAGGGAGCATTAGAATGGATTGTGATTGCACAATTCATTTTAAAGACAATTTAACCATGCTGTTGGGGGAAATACACTGACATTAATTGTAGTGCTTATTGTACATTGCTCCATGGTATTATTGAACTATTGAATTTATGATATGTGGACTATGTGCCAATAAAGTTGTAAAAAAAAATCCCAAAACCACAAAGACTCTTCACAGAATTTTACCACGAGTGAACAGAAGCATATTCAGATTTCTGCTTGGGTGTTACGTTCTCAGTGAGGTTTTGTCTGCCCACCTTAAGCATATTAAACATCCTCTCTCTCACTTTCCATCTTTCTTTCCTGCTTTATTTTTTCCTGTGGCATTTATCACTAACACACATGCCAAAGGGGACACTTATCAACCTGTGTGTTGAGCCTGCCTACTCACCATGAATGACAGACAGACAGCTCCAGGATTTTTTTCATCATTACGTCCTCAGAGCTGAGAACATCATCTAGCAGGGTGCTTAATAAATAGTCATGGAATGAAAGCAATTAGTTAATAAAATAGATAGCATCCTTATCAAATGGGAAGACCATATGCACCTAGAATAGTTGGAAAAATACTAGATGAAAAAGGCAACAACCAGAAGCACCTTGACAGGTGAGGACAACAGTGTGAACCTAGCAATATGGAATGAAACAAGCTATCAAAGCACGTCCTACACTTAGATTTAAGAAAAACAACCACCCAAGAACAAAGTAGGAAAGATAGCATGGATAAATAATAGCATGTGCAAAAATGACAGGGTCCCAAAGGGCTTTCAACTTGGCCTGAGTCAAAAATAAAACCAGCCTGTCAAAAAGAATCTCTTGGTTGGCATCAGTAATTAAAATGATCACACTTCTTAGTTTACAAAGTGCTCTCGTGTGCATTCCTCCCTTTAAACGCTTATCTTGTCATATATTCGTATAAAATGCATGTGAACAAGGTGATTGGTCGCAGCAGAGATTGGTAGAGCAAAATTGAGAAACCACCTACATGCCCATAAATAGGAAAAAGCTATAATCCAGAAAAATAGTCTTTGAAACAAAATGAAGACTTTCTTAATGAACTGATACAGCACAATCTCTAATGTAAATAAGGTGGTAGAGGGATGGGCCTAGAGGTACAGAAAAAGAGAAAGCTTTAACAAAAAAAAGTAAATGTCGAGCCTCCTTTAGACTTTAGGTCCTTGCTATTCAAAATATGACTCTTTAACCCTTAATATAAGCATCCTTGGCAGCTAGTGAGAAATGCCGAAACTTAGGTTTGATTCCGGACCTGTTGAAACCAAACCTGCATTTTAATGACAATTCAAATGATTGCTTTGAGACACGCTATTCCAGAAACATACACGCCACTCTACCGTGCCCCATCCAAACCCTGCGGGGGACTTGGCCACCTTTTCCCTCCAACCTCCCTGTGAACATCCTTATTAATTTTCCGGAACCAGGAAGCACTAGACATTTCGAATGGCCTTACATCATCCATGTCTGGAAGTTTCTCCAGAATACTTGGGGGGATTTTGTAGGATCCTTTCCCTGATTGTTGTCAGGCGGCGGTGCCAGGGTGGCATTAAAGTGGGGTGTGTTGAAGCATTTTGCTGCTAGACAAAAAGCTGGCCGTTTTAATCCCCCCCAGAGCAGTCTCCGAAGACAGGTGTGGTGATCTATTTCTCGACAGTCAGCCATTGAAAACCCTACGGAGTTCTACTCTACATGTGTGAGTTCACCCTTTGTTGAAATCAACTCTTTGGCAACTGGTTTTCCCTTGGACTCGCTCGAATGTATGCATGACTGAGCTGTTATCCCTGCAAGGTGATTTGCTCAGCTGCCCACAGGGCCCTCTGCTGGTACAGGGCTCTTCCTGTGCAGACTGCTCAGGGCAGGTGCCTGCTGTGGCCAAGTCCCACCAGAAGTCATTACCAATGGATTCAGCCCACCTGCCATAAGCCCAGCCTCAGGCAGACATTGTCCTCCAAGATTGTGTGACCAGGAGGTTACCTTCCAAGGACCAGCCTTGGGATAATTTTCTGATGTACAGCAGTTGGCACCCTCACCATGTGCCCGCCTTCACCTACAGAGCTGGGAGCAGCCCTGTCTCCCATGGCTGAGGGACCATCCATCACGGTGCTGTCAGTGCCGTGTGCTGCCTCCTCTCTTTGAATGACTGTATCCATCTAGCCAGCCCCTGCCCCACCCCCTCAGTTCTTCCCAGCCTGCACAGAGATGCACAGCTCATGATGGCAGGTAAGCCAGGCGACTACAAAGATGCTGGTGGAAGGGGTGCTCTAGCCCTTGGGGTGTGCAATATGGAGCTTGGCTAGAGGATGAGTACCATGCGGTTCAGAAGGTGCCATAGCTGCCTTATTTAACAGTTGTACCATGCCCAATCCTGAAGAAATGGTTATGCTGTTTTTCATTCTCAGGAATCAAAATTTTCTCACCTGTAGATGATTCAAGTTGGAGGCCCATACATTCAAAATATTATATTCAATGTTTACATAAAAGATGCTTTCTATCTCTCTGTCCTTCCTCCTTCCTCCAAATAAGAAACAGGCTCAGGAAGCTCTCTTTTTAAGCATAAACTGCTCTACTCTTTAACCAACCAGTTCATAACAAATCAGCTCCAACTCCTGGCGGCCCTGTATGCATCAGACTCGAAATGCACTCCATGGACTTTTTAATGTCTGTGATGTTTTTGAAGTGGATTCTCACACTTTTATTCTGAGGAATAGAACTCAAACTCTGATCTCTTTGGTTAGCAGCTCAGTGTGCTATACGTTTGTGTCCTCCACCCCCAGGGGCTAGGTACTGTCGTTATTTCACTGCAATTTGGTAGCGGGTCTGTCAATCACTACTATCGATCGATCGGTGTGCCCCGCTTCCCTAACATCAACCTTTGTCTGGGGAGGAGTCCTGTTCCCCGCAGGATGAGTGAGTTCTAAAGAATAGCAAGATAATAAAAATATATATTAGCCACAAGTTTTGTTCTTTATATTGTTAAAAGTACAGTAATAGTCTTGGATCTCTTCTGATAAAAGTGGGAATTAAGGTAATAAATATAATGAAAGTTTTAATAGGATACCATAATTTGAGTCCGAAATTCCTCTAAAGCTATTCTAGTCTTAACTGAAAGAGTGAAAACAGCCTCAGGGAACCCCAGAATCAACTGGCATAACACAAAGATGAGGTTCTACATCCTACTTTGGTAAGGAACAATTGAGATTTTGAAAGCACTTGGGCAGCCCTCTAAGGGGTCACTATTAGTCCCTATGATCCAGAGGAAAGAAAAGTGATGAAAATTTTAAAATATACAAAAACAATTATTCCAGTGGACAAATAGACCTCATGAATATCAGTATCCATAATCCTGAGAGCAGAATAGCTAAATGCTACAAATACCACCGGTTCTGAAACGGATAACATAAGAAGGTTTTGAGTAGAGTGGGAGAAAAACTTGGAACAAAATTCAAACCCATAAAAGAGATCGGGCTTACTGGTTGGATATTGAGGGTAGGACCCCCTAGATGATGGCCCTTAGTCACCCTTCAGCTTTCAAACTGAACGCAACCCCATGCAAGTAACCAACTATTTAAGATCACAAGGCAGCGTTTACCCAAAGACAAAGTCCACAGTGTTAGGAGAAGAGGAGAAGGGAAACAGTCATAGGGAGGCAGGAGCATAAGTGATGGGACGTTGAGATGATTGTAATGCGTTAGTTGAAACAAAATGTATATGAAGTGTTCAAGGTAAAACTGACGATCTCCCCCTGTAATACTTCACCTAGTTCACTCTTAACCAATTTTTAAGGGTTAAAGGCAATTATAAAAGCTTATTGCTTTGTGAAGTTCATTTTTAAAATGTGTTTATTATGAACCATTGAAAATATACGAGGAGAAGCAATCAATAAACCTGAGAAAAGAGAATAATACAAAATGAGTCCTAATTACTCCATCCATAGTCTTCTACAATGATCCGCCCATAACCAGCCTGACTTTATCCTTGACCCCATCGCCTCTCCTTCTACCCCATTAGAACTCTTGTGAGAATTTTCTTTTAAAGTTCAGGGTCAGCATAAGTGAAAGGAACCTTTCATGAAATGGAGTAACACAATTGCCAAAACAATAAGCTAAAGCATACCCATGGTCTTAAAGATGGTGCAGGATGGACAATATTTCATTCTTCATACACCAGGCCATTATGAGTCAAAGTCAACCCTTACACAACTAGTAATAACAAACAGGTCATTGCAAAGATTCCAAATGTATCTGTGATCTTATAGTCTCTTTTGCTTTGTTGTTTTTTTTAACTATTTTTATTAGGGGCTTTTACATCTCTTATCACAATTCATATATTCCTTCAATGTGCCCAGCACATTTACACATATGCCACCATCGTCATTTTCAAAGCATTCTCTTCCCATTTGAGCCCCTGATATCAACTCCCCATTTCTTCCCCTTCCCTCCCTGCCCACCTTCCTTCATGAACCCTTGATAAACTATAGATTATTTTTTCCATATCTTACATTGTCCTCTGTTGACCCTCAGCCACTTTTCCATTATTCATCTCCCTGGGAGGGGGTTCAAGGTTGATCTTTGTGATCAATTCACCCTTTCTCACCCCACCATCTCCTAATCCTCCTGGTATCTCTACTCTCCTTTTTGGCCCCGAGGGGTTTATCTGTCCTGGATTACCTGTGTTTAAGGCTCTTATCTGCAGCAGTGTGCATGCTCTGGTCTAATCCGATTTGTAAGGTAGAATTGAGATCATGATAGTGGGGGCAAGGAAGCACCAAAAAGCTAGAGCAAAGTTGTGTGTTTCATCAATGCTATACTGCACCCTGACCGGCTCATTTCTTCCCTATGACCCCTCTGTAAGAGGATGTCCAATTGTCTACAGATGGACATTGGGTCTCCACTCAATGTCCCCTCCCCCCATTCACCTTGGGTATGGTTTTATTCTGGATCTTAGATGCCTGATACCTGATCCCATCAACACCTCATGATCATACAGGCTGGTGTGCCTCTTCCATGTGGGCTTTGTTGCTTCTCAGCTATATAGCCGCTTGTTTATCTTCAACCCTTAAAGACCCCAGATGCTATATCATTTGATAGCCAGGCACCATTAGCTTTCTTCACATTTGCTTATGCACCCATTTTGTCTTCAACAATTGTGTCAGGAAGATTAGCATCACAGAATGCCAGATTGTTAGAACAAAGTGTTCTTGTGTTAAGGAAGTACTTGACTTGAGGCCCAATGTCTATCTGCAACCTTAATTCTTAACAGATAGATATGAGTACATTGTTCTATTCCCCTCTCATTATCTATATATTTACATATGTATATACCTGTATTTAGGCCTCTATAAATGTCTTTTGCCTCCTGGTTCTTTCCTCTATTTCCTTTTTACTTCCCTCTTGTCCCACCATCATGTTTAGCCTTCATTCAGGTTTACTAATTCCTCACTGCTACACCGCCCTTGATTGAGCCCCACTAGGCATCCTACCACCTTCCTTCCATTGATTTTAGTTCACTTGTTGTTCGCTTGTCCCTGGGTTGGTCCTCACCTCCTTCCTTTCTCCCACCTCCACATCTCCTGCATCCACCCCTCCCCCCTCCCACCCCTGGAACCATTGGCTCTATTCTTTTCATCTCTGAATTGTTTATCTTGCCTATTTTATCTCGATAGACATGCAGATACATTAATAAGTGCAAAAACCAGGCAAAGCCAAATAAAACAACAAAGAAAGTCAAAACGAAAAAAAAACAATAACAACAACAGCAGAAAGCAATAACAATAACAAAAAGAAAGCCACTGATAAAAATGGAAAAGCCTATAAATAGGTCAAGATCTGTTTGTTGGCCTTGAGAAGTCTTTTCCAATCGAGTCTGATGGGGTTCCACACTCTGTCTCCAAAGTCTATTTTTAGTATTCCCTGGGTGTTTCATCACTCTGCTCCCCCTGCAGCTCTGCTGCATGTGCTCAGTGCCTTACCCCAGCATGATGGGGCCAGACCATGCACTATTCCCACACTGTGTCTCCAGTGCTGTCCCCTGCATCATCATGGTGCAGTGCCAGACGCCGTGTCCCATGGTGGGTCCAGCCCTATGGTCCTCCCCATGTGTTGTCTGCTCTGAGCAGGAACATCGTCTTTGGGGCTTGGTGGGCCAGGATATCCTCTAATCCCCCTCCATCCCTTTGCATTTCTCCAATGTGCTCTACTCCTATCTGCCCCTCTCCTCAAGCTGTAACCGTAGTGTAGTGATGTTCTCTGAAGTACATTATTCTGAGGGGGTTGGGAGGGGAGCACATAGTTGGGATTTGGGCCAGCCCCACAGACATTTCTATTGGTTCCCTAGTACATGCCAGTATGCTGTATTCATGTCTTGGCCATCAGGTTGAAGCCTGGTCTCTCCTCCTGTGGCGATATAAACAATACCTTCCCTTTGAGTAGATTAGTGCCCTGCTCCCCACCTACCTGTGGGGGGAGGTCAGATGCTCACAGGTATTCTCCCTGAGGGGGATCAGTTGCCAGATTGAAGTGGGCCCCACTCCCTGCTGTTAAAGATAATGAACCCTATAGTCATTGCTTTGGTTCCTGTAGGTGGGGTTTACACCCTACTGCTAATGGTTCCTATGGAGATCCAGAGAACAGGTCAAAGTTAAGCTGCCATCCTAAATCTAGGATCCGCCCATCTTGTCACATGTATACTCCCAATCCCTCCTCTTCCTATTGCGTGTATGTCCCTAGACCACCCCCTCTCATTGCTGTGTAGCCTATAGTGCAACCCCTTCCTGTCTTTACCTGTAATCAGTGGGCTTCTATGCCCTCAAAAGGTGTATAGGCCTGGATTAGTGGTAGAAATCTCTCTCGCTCCTTAGGCTCCTCTCCTCAATTCCCTCTTCCATTCCCTCTCCCCTTGTCCTCCTTCCCTTCCCCCTCTCTCCACATGGACCATCAAGCAGGGCTGAAGTGAACATGCTACCATAAAATGTGTCTGACTCCATTGTTTGACTCTCTTCTATCGCTCATGCTTTCGATGACTTTAATATAATATATACATCTCAACCGTACAAATGTGCTTACTGAACCTGTTAGGTAGCTTAGCCTAGGGACTGGGATGTCCATTAACGCATGCCCAGGAAAGCCAGCATAGAACAAAGCTGGATTTTCCCGCCGGTGGGCACGGATAGGCGTTAAGCCTGGAGCAGCCCACCTGGGCCAGGTGATTGCAATTCAGCCAATGGGACCAACCTGGGGCCATTCACCACGCCTCCCCTGGGAATCCTTGAAAAGGCAGGAACCGAGAGGGAGAGGGGTCGTCTTTGTTGGAGGAAAACTTGGGAGAGAGATCTTTGCGTAACCCCGAGCTGTCTCTGTCAGGCCGCATGGTCAAAAGGAATCCTGTGGGTGCCGCATAAAACCTGAAGCTTCTTTTAACTCTCATTAAATTCACTTGGATCACGAGCCAGGCTTTGGCGTGGATTCTTTCTCGTGCGGAGCCAAGGACCGAGGTTTAAATCTAGCCCAGAGAGAGAGAGACCTTACAAACCCTTGATGAGTGGGGGGGGGGGGGGCTGGCACCCCCCAACTCATACCACATCTACCCATGTCTTTTTATGTTTCTCTTTCCCCCTCTTATACAGTTGGCTGCCGTATGTTTCCCTGGATTGGGTGTGGCCCCTGCCAGAGTTGCTGGACCTCACCCCAGGGATGTATGTATATAGTAGCTTTCCCCCCATGACCCCCTTTGTTTTGTTTTTTAAGCTCACTTCAGTGGACTCATGTTGTACTTGTCCTTTTGTGCTTGGCTTACTTCACTTAGCATGATTTCCTCCATTTCTTACCATGTGGTGATGTGCTTCATGCGTTCATCACTGCTTTTTAGCAATGCATAGTACTCCATTGTATGTATGTACCAGTTTTTTAATCCATTCATCTGTTGATTGAAATTTGGGTGGCTTCCAACTCCTTGCAATTGTCAACTGTGCCACGATGAATATTGGAGCACAGGTGTCTGTTTGTGCTCTATTTCTTGCCTCTTCTGGGTATATGCCCAATAGAGGGATTGCTGGGGCATATGGTAACTCAATCTCCATCTGTTTTAGATATCACCAAATTGATTTCCACAATGGTTATACACACCTACAGGACCACCAGCAATGGACAAGAGTTCCTATCTTCCCACAGCCCCTCCAACACATGTTACTTTCTGACTTTTTTAATTGGGCTGTCTTTGAGGGTATTAGGTGGTATATCATAGTTGTTTTAATTTGCATTTCTCTTATGGCTAATGATCGGGGATATTTTCTTATAAGTTTACTGGCCATTTGGATTTCTACCCCTCTGAAACATGTTCAGGTCCTTTGCCCACCTCCTCAGTGGGCAGTTATTTTTTTTTCTTATTGTAGCTTGCAAAGTAGTGTAGATTTTAGAAATAAGACCTTTGTCTGATGTGTCATTGTTAAAAGATTTTTCCCAGTCTGTGGGCTCTCATTATTCGCTTGGTGAATTCTTTTAATTGTTTTGATTTTTATCAGTGGCTTATTTATTTATTTACTTACTTACTTTATTTTTCAATGGTTTCTTATTCAAATTTTTTTGATCACATAATTAAGAAAAGCAGATAGTAGAAGGTTCTTTTCAGGGAATGTGTGCAGACACACAGCAGAGCTGGAATGCAGAGGAGAGGACTGGATGCTGTGCCTAACGCTTGGAGACCTTAGTGAAGACTGGCAGCTTATCCTGTGATATTTTGAGTCCTTACTAATATAGCATTTTAAATATGCTGAATATAGACAACATCAACCCATATGAAAAAAAAATCAGTACAACACTTTTCGAATCAAGAAGTCATGATTCCCAAGAACAAAGCAGAAAAATAGATCAGTAAAATTAGTAGTTGTAGGGATAAACCACATACCACTTACATTCAAAACCCTTACATTAATCATATGAAGGGTCTTTAAAAATTCCATTATCTTTCATTCCATTTTGCCAGAAATTCTTGAAGCCGTTTTCAAGAACATTTTCTCAAGTGTTCCATGATTAATCTCAAAATTAAGTTCAGAATTAATTTGCCTAGTTTAGCCATAACTAAACACCTTGATGGAGTGAGGCCTGGGGGCTTGGGATCACAGTTTCAGGAGACATTAAGGTCAACTGTCTCAACATAGTTCACAAGGAAATTGTTTTATATCCTACTTTGCTGAATTGCAACTTGGGTCTTAAAATCTTGAAAATGGCCATCCTGGATTTTGCCCAGGAAAAGTCCAGCCCAAGAGAGTGATAGCAAGACCTTCAGAGGACTCTGGGCTCTCCTGTGACACCCTCTCAAAAGGAATTCAACCCCCAAACTCACTGTCATCGATTCAATTCTGACTCTTGGTAAAAATGCACTTTAAATGTCTAGTACCTCTGAGTGACATGTCTTGGAGTAGTCACTTGAGTACTAAGTACACAGGGCAACAGATGAACTTTTACGAATCAAAAATGACCCTCAAAATTGGATTCAACCTTGTGAATCTCAGGTGTCAGGGTCTCAAGTGTCAACGTGTCAAGTGTTCACAGTCCTAAGGGTCCAATCGATCCGCCATCTCTAGTCTTCTATAAGTATAGCCCAGTGGTTTGGCATGTCCTAAACCTTCCGCCCCTAAGATTTGTCTGTCAGTTTGCTGTACTGTGGTGGGTTGTGAGTTGCTGTGTTGTTGGAAGCTCCATCACTGGTATTTCAAAGGCCAGCAGGGCTACCCAAAGTGAACAGGCTTCAGAGGAGCTTCCAGACTAAGAACAGACAACCAAGAAGGATCCAGCTTCCCATTTTGGAGGAAGTAGCCACTGAGGATATTATTATGCATAGCTTCCAAGCATTGTCAGATACTGGGGAATGGAAGTGGAACATTGTTGGCGGTCCTGCTGCAGGAGGAGCCCCTCAGGTCAAAGGCATTCGAAATGTGACCGGGGAGGACCTGCTTTCTGAAACGAGAGTCGACCATGGTGGTGTCGATGGAGTGAAGCCTGTGGGAGTGAAATCTTCAGGATCTTCATTTGCTGATGAAGGTAGGATGAAACAGCTGCAAAAATTGACTACTAATCAAAACGTGGGATGTGCAAAGTAGGTGGAAAATTGGAAGTTTTAAAAAATGGAATACATAAAGATAGATATTCTAGGTGTTAGTGAGCTGAAATGGGCTGGTATTTGTCATTTTGAATCAGAAAGTCATATGATTCACTAGGGTGGCACAAGTGAGCGGAATATCCTTGCATTCATCATTGAAAAAGACATTTCAAAGTCAATCTTGAAGTCAAGTGCTGTTTGGGATAGGATTGTATCTGTTTTCAATGATATCCAGTCAATATAACTAGTATTCAAATTTATGAATCAACCATGAAAGCTAATGAAAAAGCAATTGAAGAATTCTGCAGTCTTCAGTCTGAAATTTATCAAATGTACAATCATGAAGCAATAATAATTTGGGGAGATTGAAATGCAAAAGTTGGAAACAAAGAGGATGAAACAGTAGTTGAAAAATATGAACTTGATAGAAATTAAGTTGGAGACCACACAATTTTACAACACCAACAACTTGGTCATAGCACACACATTTTCTTATCAACACAAACAGCAACTATATATGTGGCCTTTTCCAGATGGAATACACAGAAATCAAATAGACTATATCTGGGAGAGAGATGCTAGAGAACCTCAATATCAGCAGGTGAAACCAGGCCATGGGCTGACTGTGGAGTAGACCATTGATTGTCTATATGTAATCAAGTTAAAGCTGAAGAAAATGAAAACAAATCCACCATAAATCCTCCATAACAGCCAAAATATGGCCTTTAGTCTGTCCCACCTGAGTTTCAAGACAGATTTGCTTCACTGAACACTAATGGCAGAAGACCTGATGAGCTGTGGGAGGACATCAAGAACATTATATGAGTGATGTTCATAAAGAAAGTGAAAGGTCATTAAAAAGACAGGAAATAAAAAGAAAGATCAAAGTGGATGTCAAAAGAGACTCTGAAACTTGTTCCTAATCAACGAGCAGCTAAAGTAAATGGAAATGACGAAGTCAAGAGTTGAATAGAAAATTTCAAAGCGCACCTCCAGAAGACAAAGTTAATTAAATATTATAATGAAATGTGAAAGACCTAGAGTTGGAAAACCAAAAAGGTAGAATATATTCAGCATATCATAAAATGAAAGAACTCAAGAAACATTCAAGCCTGGAGTTGCAATTTTGAAAGATTCCATGGGCAAAATATTGAATGATGCATGGATTATCTAAATGGAAAGAATACACAGAGTCACTGGACCAAAAAAGAACTGGTCAACATTCCATCATTTCAGGAGGTAGCATATGAGCAAGAACCAATGATGCTAAAGGAAGTTCTAGTTGCACTGAATGCATCAGCCAAAAACAAGCCTCCAAGAATTGATGGAAAACCAGTTAAAATGTTTCAATGAGCTGATGAAGCACTGAAATCACTGATCCATCCATGCCAGGAAATTTGAAGACAGCTGCTAGGCCAGCTTCCTGGAAGAGACCCATATTTGTACCCATTCCAAAGAAAGGACCCAATAGAAGGCACAAGTCACAGAACGATATCATTGATACTACATACAAGTAAAATTTTGCTGAAGACCATTCAACAACAGTTGCAGCAGTACATTAACAAGAAGTTACCAGAGTTTAAGGCTGGCTTCAAAAGAGGTCATAGAACAAGGGAGATTACTGAAAATGTCAGATGGATTTTGACTGAACGTAAAGAATACTAGACAGGTGTTTGCTTGTGTTTTATTGAGCGCGAGGAGGTTTTAGATTGTGTGGATCATAACAAGCTAGGGACAATATTGAGACAAAGGGGAACTCCAGGACACTTTTTTTGTGCTCACGAGGAACTTATACATGGATCAAGAAGCAGTTGTGGGAACAGAACAAGGGAATACGGCATGGCTTATAATCAGGAAAGGTATGTGTCAAGGTTATGTCTCCTCATTATACTTATTCGATCTGAATGCTGAGCAAACCATCAGAGAAGCTGGATCATATGAAGAATATGACATCAGGATTGGAGGAAGGCTTATTAAAACCCTGAGAGATACACAGGATACAACCTCGCATGCTGAAAGTGCGGAGGGCTTGAAACACTTGCTGGTGCAAATCAAGGATTGCAGCCTGCATGGATTCCTGAGCATGGCTTACAACTCAATATAAAGAAAACCAAAAGCCTCACAAGTGGACCAATTGGTAACATCATGATAAATGGCAAAATAAGATTAAAGTGGTCAAGGATTTCGGCTTGCTTTCTCCACAATCAATGCTCACAGGAAGCATTATCAAAACATCAAAAGATGCACTGCATAGATAAATATGTTACACAAGCCCTTTCTTGATTATTGACAATCAGGAATGTTTCTTTGAGGACTAAGGTGTGCCTAACCCAAGCCTTGTGTGGTGTTTTCAATAGCCTCATGTGCATGTGAACGTTGAGTATTGTATAAGAAAGACTGAAGAAGAATTGATGCATTTGAATTGTGGTGCTGGAGAATGATATTGCAGGTACCATGGACCGCTAAAAGGCCAAATAAATCTGTGTTGGAAGAAATATGTTCAGAGTGCTCCTTGGAGACAATGATGCAAGACTTTACCTTATAGTCTTTAGACAGGAATTTTTAGATTGGTATCAGACATAGGGGCTAATATCAGACTTGTGGACTTGATCTGGATTGGGCTGGGGTATTTTCTCAATATTCAGTTGCTTTTGGATATAAAGCTCTTTCTTTTTTTAAATCATTTTATTGGGGACTCATACAACTCTTATCACAATCCATACATCCATCCATTGTGTCAAGCACATTTGTACATTTGTTGCCCTCATCATTCTCAAAATACTTGCTCTTCACTTAAAGCCTTGTTATCAGCTCATTTCCCCCTCCTTCCCTACAGCCCCCTCCCTCATGAACGCTTCATAATTTATAACTTATTATTATCTTGTCATGTCTTACAATGTCCAATGTCTCCCTTCATCCACTTTTCTGTTGTCCGTCCCCCAGAAAGGAGGTTATATGTATATCCTTATAATTGGTTCCCCCTTTCTATCCCACCTTCCCTCCACCCTGGTATCACCACTCTCACCACTGGTCCTGAAGGGTTCATCTGTCCTGGATTACCTGTATTTCTAGTTCCTATATGTACCGATGTACATGCTCTGGACTAGCCAGATTTGTAAGCTATAACTGGGATCATGATAGTGGAGTGGGGAGGAAGCATTTAAGAATTAGGAAAGTTGTATGTTTCATTGTTGCTACACTGCATGCTGATTGGCTCATCTCCTCCCTGCAACTCTTCTGTAAGTGGTGTCCCTTTACCTACAGATGGGCTTTGGGTCTCCACTCTGCACTCCCCCTCCTTTACAATGATAAGATTTTTTTGTTCTTTGAAGCCTGATTGATACCTGATCCCTTCAACACCTTGTGGTCACACAGGCTGGTGTGCTTCTTCCATGTGGGCTTCATTGCTTCTGAGCTAGATGGCTGCTTTTTGACCCTCAATCCTTTAGCACCCCAGATGCTATATCTTTTGATAGCCGGGCTTTCTCACCACATTTGCTTATGCACACATTTGTCTTCAGCATTCGTGTCGGGAAGGTGAGCATCATGGAATGCCAATTTAATAGAATAAATTGTTCTTACACTGAGGAAGTACTTGAGTGGAGGTCCAATGTCCATCTGTTGCCTAAATACTAAACCTATAAATATATACACAAAGATCTATTTCCCCATCATCCTACATAAATATATTTATATATATACATACCTATATTTAGAACTCTATAAATGTCCTTTGCCTCCTAGTTCTTTCCTCTATTTCCTTTTACTTTTCTCTTGCTCTACTATCATGCTCAGCCTTCATTTGGGTTTCAGTAATTTCTCTCAGTTACATTGCCCTTGCTGAATCCCTACCAGGCCTCTCACACCCTCCTTGTCACTAATTTTGGATCACTTGTTGTTCCTTTGTCCCTGGGTTGGTCCTCCTTCTCTCCCATGTCCCCCAGAACCATCGGTCCTGCTGTTTTCTCCTCCAGACTGTTCATTCAGCCTATCTTATCTAGATAGACCTGCAGAGATAATAATATGCACAAAAAAACAAATACAGGGTGACAAAGAATACAACGATGACAACAGCAAAGAAAACCAATGAAAAATAAATAAATAAAAAGAAAAATCTTTTAAAAGAAAAACCTGTAAATAGATCATGGGGAGTTTTTTGGTGTGTTTTTTTTTTTTTTACCTCTAGTAGTATCCTCCAGTCGAGTCCAATAGGGTGCCATGCTCTGGCCCTAAAGTCTATCCTTTGCACTCCCTCAGGAGCTCCCTGCTCTGCTCCCCACATTGCTCTGCCACACGTCTTTAGTGTTTTGCCTCAGTGTTGTGGGTTCAGACTGGGCCAATCCCAACCATGAGTCTCCAGTGTTGTCCCCCATAGGACCATGGGTCATCAAGGGATGTTGTATCTCATAGTGGGATCAGCCATAAGGACCACTCTGTGCATTGGCTGTTCTGAGTAGGGATATTATCCTCCAGGTTTGGCTGCCAGGCAGTGCTCCACTCTCTCCTCCTCCGCGTTCATTTGCTCCCATGTGCTCTGATCAGACATGTCCTTCTCCCCGAAAGCGCTTTCTTATACATAGATGTCTCTATGAATTTGTTTCTCTGATCTACCCAGACTTATACTCACTCATATTCATGTAAGAGAGAACTTTATATCAAGAAGTAATTGTGCATCAATAAAACATCCCAGTCCAGTTCAGATCAAATCCATAAGTCTGATATTAGCCTATATGTCTGGTACTAATCCACAAATTATTCTATAGACTCACACAACACATGCAATGATGCTGAATACAGGACGATCACAGACCAGTGGGTAGAAAGTCTTTGGAACCAGTGGCAGTTGAAGCATCTCAACACTGGCGCAGGTCTCCATGTGTCTCCTCCTGCTCTCTGTCTCAGCAGCAGAAAAGGGAAGGCAGAGACAGCAGGTCTGGCCTCCACTGAACTACTTATCTCCATCTCACCTCCAAATGAGGTCAACAAGCTGCCACCTGATTAAGAGGCTAGACTCCACTCCTTCATTCAAGTTGACAGGAGATTATGTAACCGCCACACAGTGTAATGTTTAATTTTTTAAATGATAGCATTCTTAATATACACGAGAGGGAGACTATAAATGCATTATGATGTATAGAAACATATCCATTTTTCATGGCAATGCAAAATGGTACAGCCATTGTGGAAAAGTGTGGTAATTCTGTAAACCATGAAAATAGCACTGTTATATGACCCAGAAATCCAGTCCTGCGTATAGACTCAGGAAACGTAAGAGTAGAGACTCCACCCAAATGACAGTTTTACGAATGTTCATTGCAGTGCTATTCACAACTGGCAAAAAGTAGAAATCATCTGAATGCCAATCAGCGGATCAATGGATAAAAAAAATTTAGTACTTACATACAATGAAATTCTACTCAGCCAATAGAAGAAATGAAGTCTTGATACAATATGGACAATACGGTATAGATGGGCCTTGAAGATATTATGCTGAGTGGACTAATGCAATCACAGAAGCACAAATATTGTATTACCTCACTGATACAAAAAATCTAAAAAGGACAAAAGTGTAGAGACAAAGCTTATTAATGATTGCCAGGGACAAGAAGGAGGGAGAGAGTGTGTTACTTTTTCAATAGCCTCATGTGCATATGAAAGTTGAGTACTGAATAGGGAAGACCGAGGAAGAATTGATGCATTTGAATGGTGGTGCTGGTGAAAAATATTGACAGGACCATGGACAGCTAAAAGGGCAGTATTCGCATCTAAAACAAGGCCAGGAGCCAACTGCGAGACAGACCATCAATTGTTCATGTGCAAGTTCAGCTTAAAACTGAATAAAATTAAAACAAGTCCACAAGAGCCAAAATTCAACCTTGAGTCTATCCCACCTGAATTTAGAAAACATCTCAAGAAGAGATTTGACGCATTGGACACTAATGACAGAAGATCCGATGAGCTGTGGGAGGACATCAAGACCATCATACCTGACAACTGGAAAGACAAAACCAATCAAGTGGAAGTCAGAAGAGATTCCGAAACTTGCTCTTAATTGTAGAGTAGCTACAGCAAATGGAAGAGATGATGATGCCCAAGCGCTATACATAGTATTTTCAATCGCATCCTTTGCATGCGAAAGTTGGACATTGAATGAGGAAGACTGAAGAAGAATTGGGGCATTTGAATTATGAGGCTGGTAAGCCCCCAATAAAATAATTTATTAAAACTTCAAAAAGACAAAGAAAAAGAATGTTGAAAGTACTACAGACTGCCAAAAAACAAATCTGACTTGGAAGAAGTGATTCAAGAATACCCCTTAGAAGCAAGGATGGCAAGACTGTCTCACATACTTTGGACTTATGGTCCGAAGAGACGAGTCCCTAGGAAAGGATATTATGCTTTGTAAAGTAGAGGGCAGCAAAGAAGAGAAGACCCTCGTGAAGATGCATTGACACTGTGAAAGCAGCAGGCGCTCTCAAAGAACAATCGTGGGGATGGCACAGGACCAGGCAGGGTTTTGTCCTGTGGCGCACAGGGCTTCTCTGAGTCAGAATCTACTTCACAACCAAATTCAGTTTACAGCGATGGAAAAATAGAAAGGACCAAGGGCAGAGGGACACAGAAGATTATTACAATTCCTGTCAGTAGGAGATGCACCTGTAAAAAGTTGAACTGGACAATGTTGTGTAGGAGATCTAGTTGCAAAAATCTCTCCCCATCCTGCACGCTGTCCTCCTCCCCCAACAGACAGCCAGCATAGCTGCTAAGACTGCTTATGTGCAGCCATATATCTCATGGGATTTGGTTCTGTCTTGAGTGGTTTAAGGTCATAGTTTAAGGAATATACCAATTAACTGGCCTGCGATAGGTTGGCTTCTCTAGAGAAGTGAAGCATTGACACTTGTATGTGTCTGTGTATAGAAAGAGATGCATAGGAAGAAAGGGCTCACACAGTTTAGAAGTGGGTCAGTCCAGTCCACTTCAAGCCTGTGGGTCAGATGTAAGCTGAAGGCCTCTCCTGAATTCTGTAGCTGCTCGGAATGGGAGGTGGGGCTGGGGAATGTATGAGGGAGAGGGAAGACATAATCAACAGGATGTAGGAAGACCACCAGATGAAAGAATTCAAGGTTGATGATAGTCCAGGACTGGCTCCTGGGATCAGCAGGTGATAGACATAACCGGAGGTTGACAAACCAGATGCTGATTCAAACTCCAGCAATAGAAATCAGCTCGCTTCCACACACTCCCAACAGAACTGACCACGATTGCACAACTCATAGCAAAGGCGATCTAACCTTTTCTTTTTTTAGAGTGGGGGCGGGGGGATGCTCTAAGATAGATGTGCTTGTACAGCTCCCCTTGATATGAATGTATGCTTGAACTACTCAGTTGTAAGATTTATAAATTATTTGCCAATAAAACTGTTGAAAGTAAATAAAATGCTCTCCACACCAAAAAAAACAAAACCATACTAAGAGCAGTGACCACCCTGAATGAACCCTTCCATAATCGTAGCAAGGCGGTGACCAGGTTGAAGAGGTCTGTTTTCCCCACCACTGCTTGGCTGCTTCACATCATGGAGTAGACCACACTAAGTTAAATCATATTATGAGAGAAGCCTGGCCTATGCAAGTTGACATTGAACTTAGCTATCATATGGCTTAGTAGCATGTTTAGTATTTCTGTGCTCCCTTCTGTGTTCTTGCACAATGCCTGAAGTAGTGAAAGTCTACTTCAATGTTGCCCAATGCACACCTGGACTCTCATCAATCAGGAGCAACAGAGGACGAAGGAAAGTCAGCTGCACAAGAAGGCCAAGTGCCTCCATGAGCAATAGTCAGCTCTCACACAAGACCAAAAGCACCGGGGCGATGCACAGCTTCCGTTACTCAAGATTTTATAGAGGTTTCCTGACCAAAAAGAGAAAATTGCAAAACACAATTTCAAATTCTCATAAAATCCAGTCTTTTGGGAGTCATGGAATCTACATGACTTACTCAAACTATTATCCTGAGATCATCTTTAAATCTTGAACTAAAATTATCCTCTAAAGTCTTCTTAAAACTAAGCAACAATTTAGTTTAAGTAGCAAATAATTTTTGAGCATTATACTCCTTTGAGATCTCTTTATATGGAATCAAATTTACAGCAGCAGTTTAAAAGTTAAGATAGGGACATTAGGGGAGACAATGAATGGGTGATGTAAATAGGAGAGGAACAATTCAGAGAACGAGGGTGAAAATGGTTGAACAAATCAAAGAATGCAATCAATATCACTAAATTGTACCTGTGGAAAATGTTGAATTGGTGGATATAATGCTGTGTTTACTGTCAACAACAATAACAAAAATATAATAAGATAATTACATTTAAAAAAATAGATGTATGATTATAAAAAGCATAAGCCTTCCATGCACGGAAGAAGGGATTTGAGAATCCACCTGTTGTGGTTTGCTACTGGGGTGGTTTTCCTGTGAAGCACAGACATGGATGTGGCAGGTCACTCAGGTTCGCTTTGAGTGACTCTTGTTCCATTGCAACAGCAGCAAAGATGACTCGGAAGAGATGCGACAGGAGGAAAGACTCACTGCCAGCTCTGTTGGATTCTGGGGAGTGATTTCCTTTCTTAAATGGTGATAGACTTTCTTCACTGGTGCAGAAAGTGTCCCAACAACAGGGAGGTCCCCATCTTGTACAAGTGACACGGCAACATAGAATGTTCATAGAACCTGAACTTTTACCATCTAGAGGTCTGATATGGACTGTTGGCATTGCCAAATACATCAGGTACTTCAAGGGAATATCGAGAGGTGCAAATAGGAACTGAAGGAGGAAATTTATTGGACACACTGAACCTGTGGATATGAATGAATCACTTGGGGATCTTGTTAAAAGTAGATTTTGGTGGGGAGCGGGGAAGGAGGGGGAAAATGAGGACCTGATGCCAGGGGCTTAAGTGGAGAGCAAATGTTTTGATGTGCTTTACACAATTGTATGTATGGATTGTGATAAGAGTTGTATGAGCCCCTAATAAGATGATTTTTTAAAAAAGCATAAGCAAGAAAGAAAACATTACATGTAAAATCCTTTAGAAATGTAGGGTAATGGAAAGTTTCACCCACATAAATATTTCTGAAGATAAGAAATTCTTCAGGAATGGCAAATTGAGTTCACGTACACCACAATTTCTGAAAGGCAATCAAGCTAATGCTAAAAGTGGAAATCGAGCTACCTTATGGTCCAGCTATCCCTCTACTGGGCATATACACAGAAGAGGTAAGAAATAGACCGTGAGCAGTCATTTGTGCTCCAATGTTTATTTTGGTGCAATTCACAATTGCAAAGAATTGGAAACAACCTAACTTTCCATCGACAGATGAGTGGAATAGAAAATTGGTGCATACGCGCAATGCATCACTAAAAAGCACTGATGACCACATGAAGCACATCATCTCATAGGAAGAGTTAGAGGAAATTGGGCTAAGTGAAGTGAGCCAGTCACAAAAGGACAAGTACAACATGAGTCCCCTGAGATAAGTATAATCAGTGTAGTAGGTACAGAAGAAAAACCATTATCTCACATTATATGGGTTGAGGTATAAGCAGTTGGTTGGGGGACAGACCAAACCCAAGGATGTACATGCTATTCCAGCACAAAGAAGGGGAAAGGGTAAAAATAATAATAAAATTTAAAAAGGGGAGAGGGGGTGGGGAAGGGAGAAATAGGAGGGAAAGAGGGAGACACTGGCATTGGGGAGTAGGAGACTAACCCACCCCAGGGGATAGTATTGGTTATGTCTCCACAGAATTTGGAGTGTGCATTCAGATCCTACCACAGCACACCAAACCTTGAAAGCAACTTAACCACATGAACAGAGAGGTCTATAGAGGCGGCCACAATCAGAGACAAAATGACCCCCTCCCTAGAGTTATGTACTACAGAGGACAACACTAACCCTACAGGTTGGGGAGGGGTCAGCCTGTCATGCCTAAACCAAGACAGAAAAAGGAAGAATGAGGATCTATACCCTATCAGCACACCACACCTAGCCGTAAGGACAACGTCCCTGTACAAAGCTGCTAAGGCACAGAGAGGATTGTAGGGTTGACAACAGCTTGAGACATGCTGTCTACTCACTTGGAGCATACCGAGACAGAGTACAACAGTGGGGCCACATGCCAGGGAGTGAGTCCAGTCTGAATCCCCCACAGCGGGATGAACATAACAGATCAGCAACCGCAATCTAGTTTAGAGGAATTACTGAGATGTAGAAGAAGGACGAACATGATGGTGGGAAAGGACGAAGGTACAACGAAACCACGGAAAGATCTAGGAAGCAAACCTATGGGATAGAAGTATAAACATTGTTATGAATTTATGTAAATATATTAATTCATAAAAACAGAGTATTGGCTTATGTACATATATTTATATGGCAATTCATTGAGGAAGTGGATGAACTTGGACCTGGACTGGGCTCAAGCCTTCCCTCAATGCAAGAACACTTTGTTCTAACAATCTGGCATTTAATGATGCTCACCCTCCTCGCACAATCACTGAAGACAAAATGGGTGCACAAGAAAATGTGGTGAAGAAACTGATGGTGTCCAGCTATCAAAAGATATAGCCTCTGAGGTCTTAAAGGCTTGAAGTTAAACTAGCAGCCAGCTAGCAGAGAAGCAACAAGCTCACACGGAAGAAGCACACGAGCCTGTGAAATCATGAGTTGTCAACGGGATCAGGTAACAGGAATCAGAAAACCCAAAACAAATAAACAAACAAACAAGAAAATATTGTTGAGAACGGGGAGGGCCAGAGCAGAGACCCAAAACATCCCCTCACAGAAGGGTCACAAGGAAGGGACGAGTCTACCAGGACACAATATAGCACGATGAAACACAATATTCCTCTGGTTCCTTGAGGCTCCTTACCCCCAGTAATCATGCCTCCAAATCAGCCTTTCACCACGGGCTAGGCAGGAGCATGTACACACAGACACAACTAAGAGCTCAGGACACACAGAATCCAGGTCATATAACCCCCTCAGGAACATAAATGGGAGTGGTGATACCAGGAGGGTAGGGAGAAGGTGGGGAGAAGAGGAGGGAAGAAACCATGGTGGAAGGGAGATTGAAGTCTATGTTAGATATGAAAATAATAATAATTCATCATTTATCAAGGGGTCACTAGGATGGGAGGGAGGTGGAAGGGTCAAAAAGAGGAGCTGATACCAAGGGCTCAAATAGAAAGCAAATGTTTAGAAAATAATGATGACAACAAATATGCTTGAAACAATTGATATGTGAATTGTTATAAGACCTGTAAGAGCCCCCAGAAATATGATCTTAAAAAAGACAATGCTAATGAACTGTTGTACACATTTCTCTGCCTTCTTCCCAGCATTTCAATAAAATGTGACATTCCAGTTTCATTTTCACAGCCAAAGGAAAACATAGACATAAACACAGGGGCTTTGATTCCCTGATTTTAGCAAAAGGGAAGATGTGTCCATACAAGCACATATATACAGACACATATGAACCCACACACTCACCCCGTCTACCAGTGTTACATTTATGACACTGTGGACAAGTAGTCATTGCTTAATGATTACTGGGTTTCTGCTTGAAATGTTATAGAGTTTTGAAGTAGATGCTCTGAAAGTAATTGATATCATTGAATTACACATTTACATGAGCTAAAATGACGACTTCTCTGTTATATTTACTCTGTCACAATATTCCATTTGAAATTCCAGACACTCTTCCATGCTAAGATATAGGGCTCTAATTCATTTTCCTGAATTGGTTAATAATACCCCATTGTATGAATATTCCACTGTGTATTTAATTTCTGTATGAATTGATTATCAGATTGTTTCTTGGTTTTTGCTGTTAAAAAGTAATGCAAATGGTGTATGCATATATGTATATATGTGTATACATATATTTGTATACATTATAAAGCACATAGGAGACAAAGATACATCTTAGAAATGACCAAATACCATAAAACTTTGGTTTAAAGGATATGAACACTTAAGACCATAGTTTCATGAGTCATCTTTGTCAATTGGCATACTATAGTTTGCAAAGTTTATATTCTACATCCAAGTTTAGTGAATGCTGTCGAGGATATTAAAAGCATGAAAATGGCACATGGAAAGAGGACATGAGCCTATGTGATCCAAGGATTGTAAACAATGAAATCCAAGATCATTGGAGGGCATTGTATTAGAGCTCAAATTCGGAGCACCCAGTTTATAGAAAGCTATGGATGACAGGTGAAAGCCCAAAATCCATTTCCAAGGTCTCATGCAGATTAAGCCTCCATGGAAGACCCTCAGACCATTGATTAGAGGTGTGAACAGTCATATCCACAGATAGAGTGTACCCTGAGATAGCATTACCTTGACTGAAACAGTAGGCATGAAGAAATGCTAATTGAATTGAGTTGACAGATTTGGGTCAAGATAGGCTAGAGATGATTCAAAGACAAGTCTATTTCCTGAAATTAGTTGCACCAGACTTGATCCTGTATCATCATATATCATGTTGTTGTTGTTAGGTGCCATCGGGTCAGTTCCAACCTATAGCAACCCTATGCACAACAGAACAAAATACTGCACAAAATCACACCATCCTCACGACGGTTTCTAGGCTTGAGCCCGTTGTTGGGAGCCACTGTGTCAATCCATACCATCAAGAGTTTGCCTCATTTTTGCTGCCTTTCCACTTGACCAAGCATGATGTCCTTCTCCAGGGACTGGCCTCTCTTGACATGTCCAAAGTATGTAAGCCATGCAGTATTCCCTTGTTCTGTTTGCACAACTGCCTCTTGTTCTGTGTACACTTTTTGCATAAGCACAATTAAATGTTCTGGAATTGACATTCTTCTCAAGGTTATCCATAGTTTGTTATGCCTTTGCATAGCCAACTGGCACACGGTTGAATGTCTGTCCATAGTCAGTAAAACCAAACTAAACATCTTTCTGGTATTCTCAGCTTTGTGCCAAGATCCATCTAATATCAGCAGTCCTTTGTCCCATGTCTTCCTCTGAATCTGGCATGAATCTTTGGCAGTTCCCTGTCAGTGTATTGTTGGATGATCTTCAACAATATTTTACTTGCATGGGTTATCAGTGACGTTGTTCTGCAGTTTGAGCACTCTGTTGGAATGGGCCCAAATATGGATCTCTTTCAGTTGGCCAAGTAGCTATCTGCTAAATATCCTGGCACAGGCAGGTAATTGCTTAGAGGGCTTCATCAGCTTGTAGAAACATTTCTAATTGGTATTCCATCAAATCCTGGAGCTAAAGCATTCAGTACAGCTTGAACTTCTTCCTTCAACACTATTAGTTCTTGGTCATACATATGCTACCTCCTGAAATGGTGGACCGTGGACCAGTTCTTTTTGGTACAGTGACTCTGTATATTCTTTCCATCTTCTTTGATATTTCATTTAATATTGTGCCCAGGGGACCTTGCCTGTCAGTTTGTCGGACTGTGGGGGCTTGTGTGTTGCTGTGATGTTGAAATCTATGTCATTGATATTGCAGGGTCACCCAAAGGGAACTGGAGCTTCCAGACTAGAGCAGACAATGGAGAAAGACTTGACTCCCCACTTGGGAGGAAAACCATGTGCATATCTTCAAAACCATATGCATATCTTCAAAACATTATCAGATACTGAAAACCTAATGAATGGAAGCAGAACATTGTAGAAGACAGAACCACTCGTGTCCATGGGCTCAAAATGTGGCTGAGGAGAAGCTAATTTCTCTCTAGGAGTGGGGATACCCATGATGACATAAATCAGACTTACTTTCATACTTTCTGCTATCAGAAATTCCTACCAAGAGCTCAAACAGAAAGTAAATATTTAGAAAATATTGATGGTAGCATATGTACAAATATGCTTGATATAACTAATGTATGAACTGTTACACAAGCTGTAAGAGCCCCAAATAAAATGACCTTTAAAAAATTAATAAATGCCTTCTAACTTTAAAAAATATATCTCCACAAAGTGCTTTGTGTAGGTAGTTTATATCTATCAATATTTACTGTATTTAAAATTAAAACTTAAGTTTTAGAAACTTTATTCATTGCTTTGTTTTAAAATAGCAATGGTGCCCGGCTATCGGAAAGATTCGTGTCTGGGAACTCCCAAGCTTGTCTTCAAAAAAGTAGCCATCTAAATGAGGCATCAGCTAAGTCTGCATGGAAGAAGCACATGAGACTGCATGATACAAGGAGTGTACATAATGAAATCCAAATCTGAAGGAGGGACTGGTAGCAGAGCTTAAATTGTGAACACTCAGTTTGCAGAGTTTTAGGAAGCCCAAAACCCATTTACACTGTGCTCGCATGGATGCAATCTCCAGTGAATTCACTCTGATGAGTCAAGGCTGTGAACAGCCTCGCTTTCAGAAACAGAACACAATGAAGTCGATTGTGGGAGATGTAGTTAAGTTAAAATGTAATACCCTATCATTTGATCTTCCTTTTGACCCATTTTAAAGTTGTTTCCGTTTTTAGTATTTTCTGCTTTCTTGAATTTTTTGGTTTGTTTGCTTAGTTATTGTTAGCTTTTGTGTTTATTTTGTAAGAATTTGTATTAATGTGGTTTTTTTAAATATGATTTTCTGTTTATGAAATCCAGGGTAGGTAGTTCTACAGAGACAGTAACTGGCTAAAGGTATGGCAGGGGTTGATGGGGAGAAATGGCGAGCAAATGAGTGGGAGAAGAAAATGTTCTGAAATTGATGGTGATGATAATTGTACAAACCTTCTTAATATGATTGAATAATTAAATTGTATAATATGTGATGCATATACCAATAAAACCATTACAAAATAAATTAAAATATCAATAGTGTAAACATTACATATTGACATAATTTATTTTAAGAAACTGTATTTTCTAAAATAAAGAAAATTTGTACAAAGCATGGTTTTATACTTTTAAAATGTCTTTGATATTTGACTCAATAAAAGACAGTTACAGTCTCATGTCTGTCTGTATTCCATCTAATCTGTTGCAGTATATTGGTTTGGTTCAAATGTATGAAGAAAATCAAACACCATACAGATAAGCAGTTGAGAAATTAGCAAGTATTTTAATTGCCCTTTCAGATAATTGAGAATCTTCTTCAACTGACATCAAAGCTTTACAGGTATATATATTTTTCTTTATTCCTGGGTAAGCATCAAATAATGTTTCTTGACTTTTTATCACCACAATCTCATACAATGTGCTAGTCTGGGTTGACTAGTGAAACAGATCCAGGGGCATGTGTAAGAAAGAGCTTTATATCAAGAAGTAGATAGATATCAAGAAAATATCCCATCCAAGTCCATAAGTCTGGAACTAGTCCATAAGTACCTTGCAGCAACAGGCAATGATGCAGAATGTAGAAATATCACAGGGCAGTGGGCTGGGTGCAAAATCTTGTGGATCCAATGGCAGTGGACACACCTCCAGGGCTTGGCAACAATCATGGTCAGCCAGCATAAAGGTGATGTGAGAGGGAGGGGGTGGGGGGGTTTCCCAAGGCTCTTCTTATGACAAGGCCACGCCCACAAAGTCACCATAAGACTGTGACCTGACTGACAGGCTAGACTCCACCCCTAAATGTTTATACATCTTCAGGTTGGCATTAAATTATGTAACCTTATATAATATTTGTCTTTCTTAGTACTTAAACATTAGTTGCACTGCAGAATATAAAGCCATTTCAGTGAATTCTATTACATAAAAATCTGCCTGTCTACCTTACATAATTTTGTAGCATCATGCATTGGTCATTGAAAATCTTGGTTCACTGAGGCATGAAGATTTTCCATATTTTGTATTTTATTTTATATATATATATATATATATATATATATATATATATATATATATATATATCATATGTTAGTGTAACCATGAATTTCTGCAGAAGAGCCTTTAAGTTTTTTTGAAATGATTAAACTCACAATAGTGAATATGTTTCCTAAAATTCTAATTTTCACTATAAAGTTCAAATTCTATTGTTAACAACAAATACTGCTAGTTGTTTTTCTTGAAGGGACTGGCTCATATCACTTCATTCATTTTCAAGAAAAAGTCCACTAAATATGAGTCAGAATAAATAGCCAGTTTGTCAGTTGTTCTTTCAAGTTAAAAAAAAGGGCCCATGAAAAAGCAGCTAATTGGACTAACAGGCTATTCAAATCTCAGCCTCCACCTTCATAAAACCAGAAGAACTAGATGGTGCCCAGTTATCACAGCAGGCCACTCAGAAAGAAATCACAATAGAAAGTCTTGGATAGAGTGGGAAAACAATGTGAAACAAAACTCAGAATTGCAAAAAAATAGACTTACTGGTCAGATAGAGACCGATGGAACTCAGAAAACTATTACACTTAAACATCATCTAAGTTTGCAATTAAACTCACCCAGCTACTCAATTTTTAGTCAAACAATAGACAGATCTATAGGATGAGCAATCACACCAGGGAAGTGTGTTCCTTAAGACAATCAACTGCAGTGGGAGCCCCAAATCCTTCTGCAGAGTAACTAGTCAGAGTAAGCAGCGGGCAGACCTCACCTAGCCTCAGGCAAGGTCTCAAACAGCTTTACTATTGGACAGAGATCATTCTACTCTCGATCAGGCTGGATGAACCGTGATACTTGGGCAGTTGACCTCCCTCTGGACCCAACCTGATGTGCTCTAGGTGCACGTATTTCTCGCTTGTTCCATGATGAAAATTTCTTTCCTAGCATATTAAATATTGATGGTGGTATTTTCTCTCTTCTCATTATTTGTATTTTTATCTTTATATTATTATTTTATCCTTAGCGCTTTGTTTTGTTGTTTTTTAAAAATTTTTATTTCTGTTGGGTTTCCCAGTTTGTGAAGCGCTAAAGGAGTACATAAATAGAGATAATAACTGATGTAAGGGTTTAAACGCGATTTAGCGGTAGGAGGTGGGAGACAAGGAGGGTGAGAGGATTTGGGGAGCAAACACTGAATTCCAGAATGAGGAAGGAACATTAGAGCTGATTGTGATTACACAAGTCATTTAAAAAGAGATTGAACCATAAAAGCACATGCTATGTGAATGGTAGATCAAGAAAACCATGAAGAAGAAGAAGAAGAAGAAGAAGAAGAAGAAGAAGAAGAAGAAGAAGAAGAAGAAGAAGAAGAAGAAGAAGAAGAAGAAGAAGAAGAAGAAGAAGAAGAAGAAGAAGAAGAAAGAGGAGGAGGAGGAGGAGGAGGAGGAAGAGGAGGAGGAGGAGGAAGAGGAGGAGGGAGAGGAGGAGGAGGAGGAGGAGGAAGAGGAGGAGGAGGAGGAGGAAGAGGAGGAGAAGGAGGAGGAAGAGGAGGAGAAGAAGAAAAAGAAGGAGGAGGAGGAGGAGGAGGAGGAGGGGGAGAAGGAGGAGGAAGGGGAAAGAGAAGGAGAAGGAGAAGGAGAAGCAGCAGCAGCAGCAAAAAGAGGGAAACCGGACTTGACCAATGGTTGCCATAGGTGAAGGGGAGAGGATTGTCATGTAAGAAGCATTGAGTTTATGTCAATGATGTAGAATAATTTGGAAATGGATATCTTAGCATTTATAGAGAAAAGAAGGGAAGTAACTTTTATTATATTTTCACTTATTTATTATTTCACCCACCTTCTTTGGATTAGATTTTTTTCATTGATGGGCAAGCTAATTCATTGATATGTTAATTTTAACTTTTTAATCTTTCTACAGAGATGTTTCAAATAAGGTTAACTGTATTAAAAGAAATATACTTTGAGACCAAGACAATAAATCTTTGAGTTTCCTTTTTAAGGCCATTGATGTATCTCGAAATATAACAAAAGTATAGGCAAGTTTCATTTTATTGTACAATCAGGTATTAACTTTAGAATAATAACAGCTTTAAATAAAATCATAACATTCAGAAGAGTTTCCAGATGAAACTTGAAATATTATTAACAAAAGATTTTCAAAAGCACGCATACAAACAGGAAACTACATGGACTTCAAAATTAAAATTAATGGCAATTTCGGCAGGAGAGGGCTAATAGGAACACAGTAGGCGTACTGAGAACAGACTGACTTCATCTCTGAAGATGCACACATGTGCAATTTACACCTGGTAATTTAGGAAATACGAGAATACACAAGCATACATTCTTAGGAGCCATCAGAGAAATAACATCTTTCCTGCCATGTCATCTCCAGGACGCTTGTGAGAGAAACCTAGTGACCAGGGTAAATCGTGTCTTTGTATTACTACAGCCACCTAGCAGACCCTCCTGCAAGGGTCACAGAGGGCCAGGATTCCACAAACAACAGTTTTGAGAACCACTGTTCTAGATGCCTCCCTTTGGAAACGTCGGGACTGCTTTTAGAACTGGTCCTGAAGGTGGCATGCAAGGAAAAGGAGAAAGGAAATCGGGACATAGGAAGCCTAGGCCTTCCTGCAGCTTTTGGGGCTTCTAACCAGGCCCAAGTGCCCTGATTCCGTGAACAGGAAACGTCCATAAGCACCATGTGCTGTTGGTTTTCTCCGGCAGCTGCAAGCTTAAAAAGAAAAAAAATTCAAGGGTAGCCTATGTATCATTCTTGCTGCTTTGGAGTTTTTCCCTGAGCTCTTGGGGGTAGGTTCAACTGTACTGTCAACCTCACACATGTGTACACCATTCTGGAGCTGGGTCATAAACATTGGAACAATATTGGCTGGATAATGGGGACATTTTGGCTCCAGACTAGGCTGAACTTTGCCCACTTCAAAAATATCCCAGAAGACATTCCTAAGGCATTGAGTGATGCAAAACACACTTGTCCACTTACCAGAGACAAAAATGTGACTGGAAAGCAGAGCGTCAGCATCTTCCCAAATAAAATAGATGCTGTGAATACAAACCCTGCCTCTTTCCCGTTCCTGAAAGTAACTTTCATGGCTTAAAGCAGAACCTTGCAGTCTTGAGCATTATCTTGTTTAGGATCAATATCAAGCATCCTTGCTACCATCTGGCCCTTAAATATAGAGGTAGGGATAAGGCATCACTCCCATGCTTCGGAGTTCTGTAAATAATAACAACAGAAGTGGTGGTCCAAACGCAGGAGAGGGTGTCTGCCTGCTTAAGAAGAGCCCGGCTACCCTCATTCACATTCGTCCACATGCACAGTATTTGGGGGCCCCTCAGGATCGGCGTGGGCTGACACTTGTCCCAGGATGCATTTGCACTTGTCCTCTATTTCATTAGAGAACGTTCCACCTGTCTTGCTATTTCTGTGAGCACCGTAAGCTTTTTCATTGTGGACAAGGAACCAACTGTGTCTACCTTGATCATCTCTGAAGGTACACGGCAATGGTTCGAGAAATCTTGGTTGGGAATCTGAAAGTTTTCAAAATCTTCTCTGTGGGTTCGGCATTTCCACACAAATGAAAAAAATTAATAATCTTCAAAAGCATAGCCCCCAGTGGCTCAATTCTATAACTGCGTAATAAAGAATAGTCATGTGTCCTCATAAAAGGTGTCTCAGTGCATCACCCAAAAGATTATTGCATGATAGAATTATTGAACCTTAAATTATTTCCTGGGTTGTAATTTAAATAATATCTTCATCCATATTTTTTAACATGCTTCCTGCCCTCTAGTCAATTCCGGCTCCGACCGCCTCTGTTTTGTAGAGTAGATTGACTCTGAAGAGGCCCTCTGGTTGGAAATCTCTAGAGAAGCAGAGAGCCATCTTTCTTGCAAGTGGAGGAATGGACAGGCCAAATGGCTCTAACCATTTAGCCACCAGGGCTCCGTTTTACAGATAAGGAAATTAAATACACTGTGAAAAATTATTTTCAGCAAGAAATTTGGAACCAATCTGCAAGTTGCTTAACAAAGTGGAATTTATTTTTCTTTGTGCCTTATGTGCACAGAAGCCCACTATCCTAACAGGTAACATTGTGTGTGAGCATGCACTTGCACAATCCACAACATGTGCAGATGAAATGAAAAGGTTGGCGATGGAAATCACCCCACACATGCTCTCACACAATCCAGTTTCAAGTGTAAATGAACTCTTTCAAAGCGAACTGTTTAAAGCAGGAAATTAAGCAAATCTGGTTCTCTCTTTCCCTAAATAGGAAGAGAGATGATTCTCAAGGCATACAGCAAAGGCAGGGCATTTATATAATATTCTATGAACTCATAAACTTCTGCATTTGCATCTGAAGTCATATAGCCTATGTACTTAAAATGAAAATTATCTACATACGATATCTGGAAAACTATTCATCAAAAGAAAAAGTATTGCAAAAAAGTATTCATCAAAAGAAAAAGTATAGTAGCTGGCTTCTTGAAGGCCATGGTGTGTGTGTGTGTGTGTGTGTGTGTGTGTGTGCAAATCTTTATAAAAAGCTTTTCTACACTCCACAGAATTGGCAGAGAGCTTCAAAAATCCTGGGCTTTCTCTGCAGATTTTAGACTCTTGGAATATCACTGAACCCTGAAATGCCTTCGTTGATTGGATCAACTGAGAAAAACAGAAATAACCACATTGTGTCTGCTCCGTGACCCGCCCTGCCTCACAGACCATTCCGTAAAGAAATTCTGCAGCCACACTTCGTGGCAAGCACAATTTTAGGAAATCCAAACAACCTGCAAACACATTGACCTACAGATAACCCATTCTGCAACAATGAAACTTGAAAGGCAAAAAAAAAATTATTTTTACTTGGAAAAAAAATGAAAATGGAAAACAAACTTGTGAAGAATAAATGCTTCCCTAACGGAGGAACCAAGTCCATGAAAACCTCAGCTATTTCAGATGAGGCCTTACGGGGTCTTCTCTGGCTCTGGGGTCTTGGGTAGCTGATTCAGAGAAATGGCAGCTGGGTGCACTGCAGGTGAGGACATAAAAAAGAGACTCTGAAAAACAACTTGGTGCTTCCTCAAAAAATGGAATTGACATATGGCCCAGCAATACCAATCCTAAACACATAATCCTAGAATAATGCCTAAGCAGGAATTCAAACAGTATGCTAACGCTCCTAGCAGTGCTGCTCACAATAGCCACAAGGTGGAGTTAGCCTAGGACACATCCACCCATGGACCAGTAAATGAAATGTGGTATGTCCATGCAATGGGCTCTGACTTGTCCATAAAGAGTGATGAAGTTCTCAGACAGGGAATGAACCTTGGAAGCATTATGCTGAGAAAATAATTAGACACAAAATTATGCATGCTATTATCATTCCCCTTAATGAAATATCTGGAATAGACAAATAGACAGGGATAAACACCTACCAGTGGTTCCCAGAGGCTGGGGAGAGGTAGGAATGGAGAGCTATTGCCTGTGTAGTATTGAGTTTTTGTTTAAGATTGTGAGTTTATTGTGCCAACCTGGTCGATAAACATGCGGGATTAATTGAAGGGCGGAGAGATAAATAGCTCAGTGAGCCTCGCCTTTCTAGTTCTCAGGTCTCTTGTTTTGTGATGGTCGCACCAGGGTGCAGCTGCCTTAGCAGTTCCCTGCTTCAGCTTGCAAGGCTGATTTCCTGCAAGACATCCCCAAGGAGAAGCCGAATGCAGCCCTGGGTGCTGGAGCACCCATGTGGAGACCCTTGCCGGCGATGAGATGTTTACACATTCACTAACTCAGCTTTCCTCCTGTAGTCAGCATCATTGTGTCTGTTTTGTGAGATGGAGGAGGACTTTGTGGATTGGTGTCAGACATTTGAGTTAATGGGTTAATGTTGGACTTGTGGGCTTGGGCAGCACTGGGTGGGGATGTTTTCTTGATGAGCACCTACCCTTTACATAAAACTCTCTCTTATACATGAGTTCCTGTGGATTTGTTTCTCTAAAGCAAAGACTAATACAGATGGTGAAATTAGTAAAGACTAATACATATGGTGAAAATTTAAAAAATAGTGATGGGTGCACAATATATTAAATGTGATTAATGTTACTGAATCATATGCTTAAGAATGACTAAATGGGTAAATATATATATACCCACTATATATGTGTATATATTTTAATTCACCATCAAAATCCATCATCACAACCATTTGCTAAATTATCAGCTGCCAAAAGCAGTACAAGCCAACAATGGCGCCTCACCTGTGCAGGACACTTTGAGGCAAATCCAGGCAAAATAGGGTCAGGGAATTCAGATCTTCTGAGCAATTTTCTTAACCCCCCCCATCTCCTTTATGACAAACCCCTAAATTTTGTTCAAAACAAAACAAAACTGGAAACACAGGGAAGCCAGGGCGGATGATCTCCTCAGGACCAGTGGAGTGAGTGGCGATACTGGGAGGACATAGGAAGGGTAGGTTGGAGAGGGGGAATCTATTTTAAGAATCTACATGTGACCTCCTCCCTGGGGGACATACAACAGAAAAGTGGGGGGAGGGAGATGTGGGACAGAGCAAGATATGACAAAATAATAATTTATAAATTATCAAGGGTTCATGAGGGAGGGGGAATTGGGGAGGAAGGGGGAAAAATGCGGACTTACTTGATGCCAGGGGCTTGGGTGGAGACCAAATGTTTTGAGAATGATGAGGGCAACGATTGTCCAAATGTGCTTTACACAATTGATGTATGTATGGATTGTAATAGGAGTTGTATGAGCCCCTAATAAAATGATTTTTTTTAATGAGGAGCTGTTACCAAGGGCTCAAGTAGAAAGCAAATGTTTTGAGAATGATGATGGCAACAAATGTACAAATGTGCTTGATACGTGGATGTATATATTGATTGTGATAAGAGTTGTACGAGCTCCCAATAAAATGATTGGAAAAAAAATTCTTGTCTTCACAGTCAAATTGTAAGGTCCTAGAAAGCAAGAGATTGACCCCTCACCCACCCTTTTTTTCTCTGTGTCGATGGCACAAGGGAAATCTCTTTTTATTTAGAATAAGGAATTTAGCAAACTTGTCCTTGAAGAGCCAGTGTTCTCTTCAAAAAGAAGGGGCAAACAATAATGATAACTAGAAGTCTTATTCCACGAAAGGGGGTGGAAGCAAAGATGAAGAGCCAATAAAAAACCAGAGTCTTTGGGCTGTGTCGCGAGGCCAGTGCGGCAGAGGTCCTCCTTGAACCCCCAGCTGACCCACGGATGGGAAAACCAGCACCAATGCCCCTCACCCCCCACCCCTTCCAGGGATCTCGCTTCCAAGAGCCAAGAGGGGAGAAATGACCAACTTATGGCCAGCCTGGAGACAGTCACGTTCACTGGGGACCAGCCCTTACTGAAATACCCCATCTTCTCTTCCCCAAAACAGGGGTATAGGTCAGGGTAGAATTTCTCCTGTGAGTTTCTGAGACTACAACTCTTTACAGGACTAGAAAGTCTCATCTTTCTCCCTCTTGGGAGCTGGTGGTTTTGAACTGCTGACCTTGTAGTTAGTTAGCAGCCCAATGCATAACCAGGATTCCACCAAAGCTCCTCTCTTCCCCCTCTCCCAATCCTGGTGAAATGCAAGTCCCAGAGCCTACGTCCAAACTGCACCGCACACATTGCTGGATGATCCATTTGATGTACATTTTGTGTTTGACATAGACTCTAAAAGACCATTTTATAATGCTGGAGTTGCAAAAACAGAAACTTTCTGAATAGTATTTAAATGGGGAAAAAAAAGAAAGAAAAAACGCCATCCAGTTGGCCAAGATAATTAATGAGAATTTAGGATCACTCTAAAATAAATCAATGTTTATATTATAAGCAGTTTATATATAATTATTAGACATTTTGTAACCAATAGTCTACTCCATGAAATTGAACCATAAAAAGACTCCCTTAATTCCCCTTAAATTATAATAATTGAGCCAGATGGCTCTTCAACGTCTCATTTACTCCCTTTTGTAAACTCCAACCCTCCATTCTAACTTGTCTCCATTCTTGCATGAGAGATCTTCAAGGACGAGAACTCAAGCTCAAGGGAACTGGGTCTCATCACTTACATTCTCTGTACCTTCATTACCGGCCCCTCTACAATGAGGGTGTCTCAGCCCGCAGGAATGTTCTCAGTTATCTTCCCTAGTTTCTCTGAAGCCTTTTGATTTCACCCCCTCCAAAAAGAACAGGGGAAAAAAGACGCACAAAGATTAAGAATGAACACTTCATTACTAACTTTCAGCCCTTCCTCCTTTACTTCCCCTTCAGTTTAGATGTCCTTCACCCATTCAAACATGATTTCCAAAATGTCTTCGGGCCCAGGCCAGGCAGAAATAGCAAAAAGGAAGGTAGAAATCACCAGGTTTTATGAAAGATGCCTTAAAAAATGGCCCTAATTCTCTCACCTTCTTAGATTGGGATTACACAGCTTCTCATAAAAACCACTTTACACCCTCAGCTGAAATTGAAGACATCTGGACACCCCAAGGGTTTAATCTGGCTGTGCCTCATGCTAACAGCCCGTGAGGAGGGGATAGGAAATAACTTGGACCATGAAAAGGCGGCCTCACTGAAGACGGGGAAAGCGCCAGGGAACATTTTATAGTAAGATTTATAATAGAAAGTGTAGGCAGGGAAAGGTAGTTGTTTAGCCTTGGGGTGCACTTACTAATAAAAGTGCTGGCTATCCCACAGCTTTTAAGTGCCACAGACCTATGATGTCAGAATTCATTGTGCACACAGGGGCTATTTACTGCCTCGTAAACTGGTAGACAAGGAAATTGTTGGTGAAAAAAAATTATATCCAAAGTTTAAATGCAATCACTCATCCACCAGTCCTCTAAGGACCATCAAGCTCATCTCCAAGGACATTCCGTGCCAAAAGCAAAGGACCCTGTCCAGAGTAGTAAAAGCCTTGCTGTCCAGGTTCCATTTAGAATGCTTAGGCTCAGTGACATCACTGGAGGGAGTGGCGGCTGGGGGTTTGTGGGGTGCACCAAATAACACTGTGGAGGGAAAGGGGAGATGACACCAAAATGAGTGTCCATAAAAATGGTGTGCTGTGTTTTGGTCGAAAGTTATTATTTTTAATAAAAATAACAGTATAGTTAATTACAATAACAAAAACACCTTCATAAGCCCTGCTTACATGTACCAATGTACCCACAGGCTACCTTTTAAACCTTCTAATGTGCTCCTATCAGAGCAGTCGCATTATTACCCAGTTATAAGGAACTTCAAATCATGTAGCTTTATCTGAACTACCTACAAGCCAGTGCTATTGTTTCATGGCTACTGTTATTTTTTTAAATCATTTTATTTGGGCTTGTACAATTCTTATCACAATCCATACATCCACCCATTGTGTCAAGAACATTGTGTCAAGAACATATGCACATTTTCTGCCATCATCAGTCTCAAAGCATTTGCCTTCTACTTGAGCCCTTAATATCTGCTGCTCATTTTCCCCCTCCCTCCTCACTCCCCCTACCTCATGAACCCTTCATCATTCATAAATTATTATTATTTTGTCATATGTTACATTGTCCAACGTCTCTCCCCACCTTCTTCTCTGCTGTCCATCCCCCAGGGAGGAGGTGATACGTAGATTCTTGTAATCAGTTCCCCCTTTTACCCCACATTCTCTCCACCCTCCAGGCATCGCCACTCTCACCACTGGTGCTGAAGGAGTCATCTGTCCTGGATTCCCTGTGTTTCCAGTTGCTATCTGTACCTATGTACATCCTCTGGTCTAGCCAGACTTGTAAGGTAGAATTGGGATCATAATAGTGGGGGGGGGAGCATTTAAGAACTAGAGGAAATTTATATGTTTCATCGTTGCTACCATGCACCCTGCCTGGCTCATCTCCTCCCCTGACTGGCTCATCTCCTCCCCACAACCCTTCAGTAAGGGGGGTGTCTGGTTGACTACCAATGGGCTTTGAGTCTCCACTCTGCACTCACCCACATTTTCAATGATATGATTTTTTGTTCCTTGATGCTTGCTACCTGATCCCTTCGACAGCTCGTGGTCACACAGGCTGGTGTGTTTCTTCCATGTGGGCTTTGTTCCTTCTGAACTAGATGGCCACTTGTTTATCTTGCTATTGTTATTTTTATGGTTGCTGATTTTGTCAAATTTTCTAGTGTTTGAGCTGTAACACTGTGGTAATTGCTATTTGTGAATTGGCATCAATAATTTTATGACAATGAAGTAGCAATTAAAAGAAAAGAAGAAACAAATTTTAAAGAGCTCTATTCAGATAACAATAAGGTTGTAGTTAATGTCATTGCAATTCAATATAGAAAGATGTGAGAAAGCAATTTTGGTCATAGTATTCATATAATCTGAGAAATTTAAGCTGTTTATCACTGTCGTATTCCATGATTAAATTTTATAATGAACATTCTAGGGGGAGGCCCCTGGGGAGGGAGTGTGATACTAGGTAACTCCAGCCTTCGTGACATCATTGTTTATGCCTTGTCTGAACCAGAGTGTAGAGGCGTTTTTAAGGTGTTGAGTCCGGTTGCCTGTAGACAGCAGGCAGATTCACAATATCATTGAGTGACAGAATGGGAGGCCGAGGATGAGAGACAGAATACCACCACCGTGTTGGTACTCTGCTTGGGTAGAGCGGATGCAAACAATGCCACGCCAAAGTCAACTCTTTCAGTCTGGCTCACATGGCCAATATTTTTAGACATTACCATTTCCAAAACATTGTGCTATTGTTGGACACATGAACCCAAACCCGTGCCTGTCACACAGTAAGCATTCCCCCCCTTGGAAAAGGATGCCATGCTTAATACAGATGGGTAAACAACAGGCAGATGTTCAAGAAGATGGATCGACACAGTGGGTGCAACAATAGGCTCAAACATAACAATGATTGAAGGACAGCACTGAACTGGGAAGGGTTCCATTCTGTCTGTTCTGTCGCGAAGTCATACTGACTAGACAGTACCTAACACCACCAACACAATTATTTTAAACTTATGGTCAACATCATGCCTCAAGGTAAAATACTAGAAACGTTCTCATTAAAATCAGGAACGAAAAAAATATTCACTTATTCTCGCCAATATTCTTTACCACTGTCTGGGCTTTCTAGCCAATGCAAGAGAACATGAAAAAGAAAAGTGAGGCACAATGTTTGACAGCATTTCCCTGAGTATGTCCCCAGGATCATGACTTTCCTAGAAAAGAGTTCACCGGCTGCTTTGCTATAGGCGTTTCAAGGTCTATGTGACTCCGAGAGGGAAAGCGTTATCTAGTGTTTCCCAATATTTTGCTGATTGAATTGCCTTTTCTCAGAGGTCTTGTGTTCTCCTTTCGGATGGAACACCAAAGCTGGAAAAGATGCAAGTGAGGTGGGCTCTCCCTGATCCTGCCTGCAAAGTGTTCTGATTCTTAGAGAAAGTAAGCCTAACAAATATTAATATCTTTGAGCCAGTAATTTCACTTCTAGGAAAATAGGACAAAGAAATTGATTGAAGCTCTTTTTTACGGTGGTGAAATACTGGATATACTCCTAATGCCCATCAGTAGGGTAGTAGTGAAGTGGTTTGGATTACAGGTATTAGATATATGTTCACATACTGTGCATCATCTTGACAGGGTACAGTGCCTACTGACCGGGAAGGCAAAGGGCCAGCACCACTCCCCTCCCGGCATGCTCTGGATCAGGTATCCTACTATGGTCTGCCTGATCATTGTCTTGCAAAAAGGACTTTTTGAGTCTTGAACAAGTGAGGAATTATTCTTTTGTGAATTATAGACCCTCTATTTAAGCTCTAGCTATCTTTTTCCTGTGTGTATCTTTTTTATAAATCTCCTCAGGGGTGTGTCTGTCTTACTATTCTTTTCAAAGAAGCATCTTTTGGTTTTTGTAAATCAGCTCATTATTGCTGTCTGCCACCCTCTTTCTTCTCGCCTTCCTTCTTGAAGGTAGGGACATGTGTGTTGAACACATCCCCACTGGAAGGACTTACCTGCTTATTCAGTCAGCCTCCCTGAGTGGAAACCGAAATTTACCTTCTCAGTCTCCCTGTAGCCAGAATTCACATATATGACCTGGACTCTGTTCCAGCAGCACTATAGATTCCATGTACATGAAATGGAGACTATTTTCTGGCAAGGATGACTTCAGAAGTGTGAGTTGTGAACTCCTGCCTGGCATCCAATGACCTACATTAGTGGTGAGCATCACACTGGCCAATGCACACTGAGGCGCCTCCAATGGAAGCCCTGCTTCTGGGCACATTTGACCTGCTGATTCCAAAAATGACCCCATTTTTCCTCCATCTGCTCTAGTTTTTAATATACAGAACATACACCATACACCACTCTTCACTCTGCTTACTCATAAAAAATGGGATATTTTAATCTAATGGTAGCTATCCTGAGATAGATGCTCGCTTTATTTTGTGTTCCATTTTTACAAACACAATTTATTTTTATTATTCTTTAAATCATTTTATTGGGGGCTCTTACAGCTCTTAACACAATCCATCCATCCATCCATTGGGTGGGTCAAGCATATTTGTACATATGTTTCCATCATTTTGAAAACATTTTCTACTTGAGCCCTCGGAATCAGCTTATTTTCCTCCTCCCTCATGAACTCTTGATAATTTATATGTATATGTTTTCGTGTCTGACACCAACTACTATCTCCCTTCACCTACATTTTCTGTTGTCCATTCCCTGGGAGGGGGTTATAAGTAGATCATTGTGATCGGTTCCCCCTTTCTCCCCCAACCTTCCCCCTCCCTTTCTGGTATCACCCCTCTCGTTATTGGTCCTGAGGGGGTTATCTGTCCTGGATTCCCTGTGTTGCCATCTCTTCTCTGTACCAGTGTACATGCTCTGATCTAGGCGGATTTGTAAGGTAGATTTGGGGTCTTGGTAGTGGTGGGGAGGAAGCATTAAAGAACTAGAGGAAAGTTGTATATTTTATCGGTGCTATACTGCTCCCTGACTGGCTCATCACTAACTTGTGACCCTTCTGTAAGGGGATATCCAATTGTGTGCCGATGGGCTTTGGGTCTCCATTCTGCTCTCCCCCTCATTCACATCGATGAATTTTTTCCCCAGTCTTTGATGCCTGATACTTGATCCCATCGACACCTCATGATCACACTGGCTGCAGTGCTTTTTCCATGTGGACTTTATTGCTTCTTAGCTAGATGGTCACTTGTTTATCTTCATGCCTTTAAGACCCCAGATACTATATCTTTTGATAGCCGGGCACCATCAGCTTTCTTCACCACATTGGCTCATGCACCCATTTTGTTGGAAAGGTGCGCATCACAGAATGTCAGGTTATTAGAACGTGTCCTTGCATTGAGGGAGTACTTGAGTAGAGGCCCAATGTCTGTCTGCTATCTTAATACTTAGCATATAAATATATGTACATAGATCTATTTCCCTATCGTTATATATAAATATATTTACATATGTACATGCCTGTCTTTAGACCCTATAAACGTCCTTTGCTTCCTAGCTCTTTCCTCTAATCCCTTTTTCTTTCCTCTTTTCCCACTATCATGTTTAACCTTCATTTGGGTTTCAGTAATTCCTCTCGGCTACACTGTCCTTGATTAAGCCCCACGAGGCATCCTACGCCCTTTTGGCCATCTCTTTTAGACCACTTGTTGTTCCCTTGTCCCTGGGTTTGTTGACACCCCCTTTCCCCCCCCCCCATTTCTCCCTCTCCCAAGTTCCCTCCGGAACTGTCACTCTGGTAGTTTTCTCCTCTGGATTGTTTAATCCCACCTATCTTATCTAGACAGACATGCAGAGACAATAACAAGTGCAAAAACAAGACAAAGCAAAAGAACAAAAGTTTATGAGTAGTTCAAGGTCTGTTCACCTTTAGGAGTGTAATCCGGTCAAGTCTGATGGGGTGCCCCAAAGTCTATTTTTTTTGTATTCCCCAGGGACTTCATTGCTTTGCTCCCCTTGCTGCTCTGTTGCACACCCTTAGTGTTTCGCCCCGGTGTGCTGGGGTCAGATTGGGCCCAGTTCCCACGCTGTGCCTCCAGTGTTGTCCCCCGCAGCACTATGGGTCAGTGAAGGACGTCTTGTCTCTTGGTCGGGCCGGCCCTAAGGTCCTCTCTGTACATTGGATGCTCTGAGCAGGAATATCATCCTTGGGGCTTGGTGGACCAGGATGCGTTCCTCTCTCTTCTTCCCTCTTTGTTTTCTCCTGTGTGCTCTGATCAGAAGCACCCCTCTTCTTTTGTTTTTGTTTTTTTAAATATTTTGGTCAAGTTATACTTCTCATGATGTCTTTTATTCAAAGATATATCTTCACACTACAAATTATATGAATTTGGAGTTTCCCCTAAATATCACTTTACCTTTATTAGGAACTGAGCGAGCAGGTGGTTCCAATTTGTTATCAGAAATAAGAGTTACTATACAATAAATCAGGAGCCCTCACAGTGTAGTGGGTTATGTGCTTGACTGCTAACCACAAGTTCAGCTGTCCGAGCCCACCAACCATCTGTGAAAGAACGTTAAGACTTTCTGCTCCCGTGGAGATGCACAGCCTCAGAAACCCACGTGAGAATTCCTACTCTGTCCTAACCAGTCTCTGTAGATCTTAATCACTGGGTCTGGCAGTGTTCAAACTCCTTAATTAAAATTAAAAGGTTGCAGTCTCATTATGAGAGGGCACAACTTCTCCAGCTGAGCACAGAAACTTTTTAAAGTTAGACATTTTCTTATAAAGAAGCTTTAGGTCAATCTCATCTCTCAAACACTTACCATGGGTTACTCATTGACTTCTATATATTAACATGGGTTCTGAAATGTGTCTGGTTTGATTTGAAGAATAGAAATGTAGGTGTTTGGAATATTTATGAAAACTTCTACGAAGTCTTACATTTCTGACACTCAAAATGGTCCTCTTCTGTATAGGTGAGTTTTTAATTCTTTATTTTCCTCTTTTCTTAAGCTCTGTTCTGCCTTTATAGTCTCCAACTTGTCGTCTCTGTATAGACTGCATTTCTTCCCTTACTCAAAAGAAAAAGCCATTCTAACTCATTGTGAACCTACAGGACAGAAAATAACTGTCCCTTCTGGTTTCAGAAGCTTTCAATCTCTTACAGCCTGCAGAGTAACTAGTGGGGTCGAGCCATTGACCTTGATTGGCAGCTCAATGCACAACCAACCAGTGGCTTTGGGTCCATAGGCAGTTTCCCTTGGAAGTCCTTTAATTGGTAATTATTTTTCACGTAATTCTTACTTTTTATGTCTTATTCTGTAATCTGTGGGTCTGAATTTTTCTCATATTTAAAACAAGGAAGATAAACTTATACATTAGTATAATTTAATAGGTGAAAAAACAGTATAACACCATATCTGAAACACTAGAGCTGATGTACTCTATACAATGCAATTGGCTGAATCGGTGTCCCAAATAACCCAGGACAGGCCTAAAAACCAAGACACCAAGAAAAAAATATGTGTTTAGCTGTGACTCAAAGGAAGTGACACCAGTCTTAGTTCCCAAGGGATGTCCTTTCTAGTTTAGGCCAACCGCACTCCACTGTCCTCTGACTGGGGCCGGTGTGAGCTTGTCTCTGAATAAAGTTCTCCCACTCCCTGGGCCCCTCCACCCAGAGACTATTGTTGGTCCTAGGAGAGGCCTGGGATCTAAATTGATCCAATCAAAAGGCACTTTCACTCCACCTCAAAGGAGAGGGTTATTTTGCATACAAAACCTTTTCAATGGGAAAATGACGTAACCTACCTCCAGGTGATGCTGTTTTACAACCAGGACACACATTTCAAGGACAAAGTAGAGTCTGTGATTGACAACGTAGAAAAATAGAACAAATTAGGTCCTTGAGCCAGTTAATAGAACCAGCCCAAAACTTGCCCTTCCCCAAGATTTCCTGGTCAATGAATAATACACTTATTGTTTTAAACCTCCTTGAGTAAGGGCTTCTGCTGTTTGCAGCCTACATGATCTTAACTGATATGCCCTTGGGTGTATCATTATCAGTGGAATATTTTTGATCAAATGCTTTTGATTACGAAGGTAAAAATCCTTCATCTATTTGTAAATCACAGCTAAAAGTATGGCTTAGCCTTCTCCGTATCCAGTGTCCTGTCAATCCCTTCACCCGGGGTGCTGGTTCCTTAGCACTTTGGATTCTAGTGCTGAACATGGTCAGAATATCCTCCAATTTGCCATTGACCGATAGTAGCCTTGTAGCCAGCCTCAGTTCTCATAGATGGTAGGAGCGATGTGTCGGTGACTAAAACGAAAAAAAAAAAAAATCAATGAATCTACGAAGCCTCGTAGCAAATGGGAAAGGTCAAATAGCTACTAAAAACACTGTAACCTACTGTGCTAAATTTTTAAAAGTCTGTGTGAATGTCATATTTCTGAAAAGAACGGTCTAGTTTTGCAGGAGTGAGTTTTAGGAAACAAAGGGTCAAATGTTAGAGTTCTTCGTGGTTTATAAACACAATCTCTTTCATTCTGATCGATTGGCACCCAGATAGAATCAGCCGTCAAGTAGAAGTCACTCTACCCACTCTGAGCTTTTTGATAAGCTTTGATCATGCCAAGCTCATCCCGTAGGGCCTTTGTATGTTCTGCTCCATCTGCTTTAGACCTTCCTATAGCTGATTTCTCGGAATCATTCACATTTCAGTGTAATGTCACTCCAGAGCATCACCCTAAGGAATCATCCAACAGTATTATTGCTTTCATATTTGTTTCAATCAGACATGTTCTTGTTTATGTATGAACTTGTTTACTGTTTGCCTTCAAACCACATTTCTCTATCTCAACGTCTGGCTTTTTTGTTTGTTTTTCATATGAAAGCTTGCTGGTTATCTCTTCAGTCCTTGGAGTTAAGACTTAAAATCAGAGACATTGTCTGTCATACCATTTTCCCAGGACCAGGATAGTACAGAATAGATTGTTGAAAAGAAATGAATTGACTGATTAAACAGAACCAGGGCTTCTGCAGTGGCCAGGTCCTTCTCTGCTTCTCTCTGTGTGCTGGTCCAATTCTCTTCTATTATAAATGGGCTTCTTTAAAGGAGCCCAGGAGGTGATAAGCCATCCCCAGAAAGTTTCAAGGGTAAGTCATGAGAGCTGCTGATCTCTATGGGGGGGGGGGGTAGGGGAGCAAGCCTCTCTCTTAATTGCCTTCACTAGCAATCACAGGGAAGGACACTAAGTAACTGAGGTTGATCTTGTGCCTCTCTACCTGGCCAATCACTATGCCCACAGGACCGAATGTAAGACACATAACCATCCTATGGCCACTGTAACTCCATTAGGATGACACTGAGTATGAAGGATTTCACTAAGGATGTGGAAAGAAATATATACTCCTTGTTGAGTACTGTGTCATTGGCTTAGATTCAGGGCAACCTTTTGCAAAATAGAATGAAACTCTGTCCAGTCTTGGACCATCTTCATGATTGTTGTCATGTTTTGAGTCCATTGATGCACTCTCTGCATCAATCCGTCTCATTGAGGATCTTCCTCTTTTCTGCTTTACCAAATATGACATCCTTCTCCAGGGACTGCTTGCTCCCAATAGCAAGCCCCCAGTATGTGAGAAGAAGTCTTGCCAGCATCAATTCTCATGAGCATTCTGGCTGTACTTCTTCCAAGACAGACTTTATTATTCTTCTGGCCGTCAGTGGTGATTTCAATATGCTTGACCTGTACCAAAATTCAAATACAACCATTATTTTCTGTCTTCCTTACTTATTAATCGTCCAACTCTGACACGCATTTGAGGCGCCTGAAAATACCATGGCTGGGGTCAGGTGCAACTTAACCCTCAAAGTGACATCCATGCTCGTCAATACTTTAAGTCTTGTGCAGTGCGGAATATCATTTGATTTATTGACCACTCCTTCCATAATCGTTGATTGTGGATCAAAACAAAATGAAATCCTTGACCACTTCAACATTTTGCCCATTTCTCATGTTGTTGTTTATTGGTCCAGTTGTAAGGATTTGGGTTTTCTTTACATTGAGCTGGAGTCTATACCAAAGGCTGAAGTTCTTGAACGTCATCATTAAGAGCTCAAGTCCTGTAGGCTTTCAGCAAACAAGCCCTGCATATATCTTAGGTTGTTCACAAACATATATAAAAATTCTCTATGGGTAGGAAGGCACTTGCATTTTTATCATCTCTGCTTTATTTTAAAGTGCTCAATTATTAATAAATGCAAACTATACTGATTTCAGGGTTTACTTGCAATCTTCCAATGACTCCATGCTCCTAGTTTCAAAGGTAAACATGCTGTTTACCTCTTTTTCATCAAAGGACTAATAGGGTAGGAGGTGTGCCACCACTGTCTCTAGAAAAGAGAGCTGTATTATTTGTAAATGCAATGCAAGTCATTACACAAAAATAAAAGTAACGAATCTCAGTCCCATAAAATGATTTCAATTTTCAAAATTTAATCATTTAATAACAGTTATAGCCTTAAGAAATAGTTTAATAGGCAGCCTGGAAAGTAATTTTAATGAAGCGAATGAGCTTCTCTGCATTATTTGAATAACACATGCTTACCTCTGCTCCCATCAACTGGAATTCCACTTTCAGTCTAAAGTATTATAAAGTTTATCTCAGAATGGCAAATGAAATCTTAAAGGAAAAGCACAAACAATTCAAGCCAGGAAAAATCATTTTAAGGAGGATTGCCTATACTTCCCAATTCGGCCCTTCATTTTGTAGACATCTTAAATGGAGGCATCTACCAACGTTTAACTTCAAAATAATTTCCTACTTAGAAAAGGATCCACAGGATGCTCATAAGTACTTACTATTTGCACAATATGGGTCAGAATTGACTAGATGGCAGTGAGTTGGGGTTTTGTTTTTGTTTTTTGGGTGGACTTGTGCAAGCTGTAAAAAAACATAAGCTAAAATAGATTATTTTTTCTCTAGTCATGGTTACTCACTTTATGCATCTGTTATATATTTTTAATTTAATACTGGTATCCATTAAATGTACAGCGATTTAGCTGCATTATGTGTGTGACCTGATTTATGAATGGAAAGATCTTCAGTCTCCAGTCTTTCCTGAAAGCTTTCCAACTGCAGAAAAGGTTTCCATAGGTAGAAACCACAAAACAAAAAGTTTATTAAATTCAATTTTGCAGAGCTCCAAAGGGCAGGTTCTCTTAGCCAACCACATACCCTACACCTACTTACATCAAGTATTCTACCAGAGATGGAGTGTTTAAACTTCCCTGCCCGCCACCCCCCCTCCCCTCCATAACACCAGTACAGCAGCCAAGATGCATCTGTGCCCTTGCTCAGATAGCTATCCATGGACAAAGAAATCGGGAAGTTCTCCATTTCCCCCTCCTGGCTCCTCCAGCCTTCCTACATGATCTTGTGGGCACATTATTCTAAACTGAAGTTCAGTTCATATTTTCACACACATACACACACAATATTTCCTTTTCTAGAGAAAAGATACTTTTGCTGAATATAAAGCTGGCATGTGACAGATGGGAACAGCTCGGTCTCTCAGATTCTTGAACTAGTATAAGTCCAGAGACTTAGAGTAAACCCATGAATCTCAAGCGCATCTTCTTCAAATCCAAGAACAGCTCAGCTCCCAGCTGCATCTCCTGTCAGGCTTAGTGCAGCCAAAGGCAGCCCAGGCGTCATGAGCTAGCTCACAAGCAACACGGGCCAAGCCAAAGGGACATTTGCTCTGTGCAAAGAACATATAGTTCTTGGAAGATAAAGCCCTATCTTATCCGGTGTGCACCTTGATTGGAGAAAGCCACGTGTGAAATTACAACAGAACAGACAGCAAATGACATACAAACACCTCCACCACACTTTAGCTGCAAAAGCCAATAACGAAAAAGAAGGAACTCCGGGAGAAAAAGGGCCAGGATAAAGAAAAGCGATTTTTGTGCCAGGTTGTTTTAAGAGTAAGAGTTTCTGTGGATGATTTATTTACACGGCTATTAAACTGCCAAGGTGTTTATATATGTAAAATATGCATATTGGAGGCAGTCAGCTGGTAGGTGCCTCCACCCTCCTGAGGGGGGAACCGAAGTTCCCGAACAAGAGTTGGTCTACCGCAGAGAGGTCTGCAAACCCCAGGGGCCTAGAATTCTAAAAGGCCATGCAAGCCTCAGGTGGCCGCCGTGTTTCTCCATTTCCCGGTCCTTCCGCTTCGCTCTCCTGAAAAACCTTCGGGTAGCATTTGCATTTGATGAGGTTCAAGAGGTCACTTCCTCCCCAAGTCCCCACCTCCCTGTCTGGCGGAGAGGCGGTCTCGGGACCCCTGTCTGCAGGCTGGCCCCGCTGGCCGTGCGGGGGAAGCGGCGCGGCTGCCTGAGGTTTCGCGCCTCGCGCAGGGCGGCCGCCGCCGCACGACTCCCCAGGGCCGGCTCGGCCGACCTCGGAGAGGCCCGCGCTGGGCTCCGGGGACCGGGCGGGCCGGCGTCGGAGGGACCGCTTCCCGGACTGCCTGTGCCCAGCAGCTGGAGAGGGCAGAGCCCGGACGCAGACGAACCTGTCGCGGGGGAATGGTTCCCGGAGAAGGCGCCAGCAGAACCGGTCTCAGGCTCGCCACCACCCCCTCACCCCCCCGCTCGGAACGCTGTCGCCCTCCGGGCCGGCCTTCCTTTTCCCTTCCCTTCCGCCCGCGAAAGCCATCCTCCACTCTGGGGTCACAGTGGCCACTTCTTCCCGAAAGCGCCCCCCGCCTCCAACCCCCAGTCATCCTGCCCGGAGTAACCCAGCTGCGGACAGCTGGCGGGGGGTGGGCCCAGAAACAGAAATCGCGTTCCCGGAGGCCGACGCGAACCACAGGACCCCTGCCAGGAGCGCTCGAGAGACCCCTCCCCAGTAAGCCCAGCCCCCCACCGTCGCTCCCCGAGCCCACACGCACCTGCCACCCCAGCAGCTGCTCCCCGGTACCAGCCCTGCCATCCCACCGAGCTCACCGCTCCCTTTCCACGTGCGCCCTTAGGCCCTAACCCAAGCGCAGGGGTCCCACGGGTCCCCGTGCCCTGGAGGCAGCCCGAAGCCCCCAGCACCGCCGCCGGCGCAAGTCCCAGGGCGGCGGGTCTCGGCGTGCTGCCCCGGGGCCCCGCGCTTTGCTAAGCGCTTCCCTGCGGTTAAACCGTGTCATCCCTGCCCCCGGCAACCACCCGCGGGCGCGTCCGTGACCACGACCCCAACGGTCGACGGAAAGCCCACGTGGACGTGCGGGCAGAGACCGTAACTTGCTCATGGACACTAGTCAGCGCACAGCGCACGTAGTGCACGGGGCCACGGAAGGCTCCCCGAGGGGAGAAGAAAGAAGCAAAATGCAGGTATCACCGTCTGACTTCAAATTGCAGTCTTCGGGGGTGCGAGCCTAGAAGGGAAGGGGTGGGCGTCCAGGATGTGGCCCCAGGCTCCTTGGAGTGCCCTCCGGACCTGGGGCCCCCAATCCCGGGCCGCCGCGGCGGGGGCGGCGGCGCGGGAAATCGGTTTGCCCAGCAGTTCCCCGCCAGCCCCCCGGGATGGTCCGGAGCCAGAGCTGTTGGCCCAAGAGAAATGGGGCGGCCCCGGGAAGCGCCCCGCACGGGGCATTCTCTTTGGGGCGCAGCGCCCCTCTGCTGGACTTTGAACCCTACTTCCGAACGAGCGAAGCCCCGCCTTTCCTAACTGGGCCGGCCACCTGTGAGCCTATGGAACCGCGGCCAGGAAAGGGACCTTTCCTCTGGGGCACAGGGTTTGGGGGTTCCTTCCAAGCATTTGCCCTCCACTTCTGAATGAGCGATCCCCACTCCCACCCCTGACAAACCCTGCCAGGAGCAGACCAAGGTGCGCGCGCCCCGCAGGCACACTGTGTGGACCCGTGGTTCCACCCGGATGCTGCGAAGGAGTCGGACGGATCCCTCCTGGGGCCGCGGTCTGCGGGTCAAGGAGAAACTTCCCAAGAGTTCTCCCTTTGCCGAAGTGCCGCCTGGCCCCACTCACAACCACCCTGCCATAGGGAAGATCAAGCCAACGCTCCATCTCCTGAGATCGCTCAGGGAAAGAAAGAGCCCAAACATTCCAGGGAACTTACCCAGCTCCTGCAACCTAAAGGGCGCCTTTGATGAATTGCGCTAAGACTAATGGTATACATGTGTGTCTGAAAGAAAGTTAATACCCGTTTTCAACCATTGTCTTATTTCACCTTAGCGGTCACCATTGGAAGGGGTGTCACGAGTATTCATAATTTACCAAACCAGAAACTGAAGCCCGAAGACATATTAAGTGGCTTACCCAAGGTCAACGGGAGCAGGGGCAAGTCATCACACTGTAAATCAAGGGTAAGCTACGACCCCCGCGCCGCCGCCATTCGTCTTTCCTACTGTGAGGGCGAGGGGTGCATATGGGGTGAGGAAAGCTCTCTGAATAGCAACGTGTTTGAAAGAGAAGGAAAAATTGGGGCACATCAACAACTATTTGCAAAAAAAAAAAAAATCAGACCGTGGTCCTGTTTGGGACTAGAGACAGAAGCCAGCTGTGCCTCGGGTCACTCTCCAATACCCTCACCTCTTCAGCCTATTCCTAAGGCACTTACAAATGACAGGGATTTTTCCTCGCTCGCCACTGTCTATGTTATGATACGTGGGTAGGGTTACGTCATGCATTTCTAAGCATAGATACTTTCAAAGGACACCGTGGTCTTTCAATACAAAACTCGAGATGTATGGTCTGTGTGCCTTTATGGAGTGTGGGGTTCACTCAATAACAATTGAACGAAACAAAATGCTCCTTTCACAGCTCACCCTGACAGGACACACCCTGTTGGCAGCGGGAGGGAAAAGCTTGGAAACTCGGGGGTTTGAAGTCCCTTGGCAGCAGGGGCGAGCACCTGGATGGAGAGTTTTGTTTGTAAAATGCACCACGCCCAGAACAATTTTCCAATCTTATTTCAAATTTCCCCCAAAGAGCTGGAGGGCATGGAGAGGAGTAATAAGCCACACATTTAAAGGATTTTTTTTCTTTCTTTCTGTATAAAAAAAATGTCTGGGGTTGTGTCTACACTGTTTCAGGAAGAAATTATAAGAAGAGAGAAGGGAGCGATGAAGCAAGTGTTATAGACGCTTGGTTAACAGTTGAGTCCATGTGATGAGTGGACAGCCAGCCTCTTCACATCTGTATACTATGAAACGTTTCGTGATAAAAATATGAAGAGATGAAACTGAGAACCTAACCTCTTCACTGAAATGTTATTGCGTGTAAATTATGTGCCTTAACTCAGTGGCACTGGCTCCTAAAAGAGGCCGGTCCCTTTCAGACACTATGTCACAGGGCGGGGGTGGGGTGAGCTGTGGAGGACACCTGCGTCTCCCTTTCTCATCAGGTGTAACCATGAGAAAAGCACCATGGGGCTCTTTCTTCTTCCCAGACCCCCTCTCCCTCCGCTATCTAGGACCTCCTCCTGGCTTCCAGTCCGCCCCCCAAACACACCTCACTGCCTCACGGTCTTCCGGTGGGCTCCACTCTTAGCCCCCCTGGAAGACAAAGTAAGCCGCCCCTACCTAGAGGCTTTCTGGCGCCTCACCTTTCCAGGGCAGAGAAAGTGTGCCTAGAGTCCCCACTGGATAAGACCTCCCCAGGGCAAGTTGAGGGAGCTGTAAAATAATTCACTGAAATGAAAAACAAACAACAACAAAAAAACCGCCTGTGCTGTTCTTCTCTCGCTGTGGATAACAAGAGCAAAGCAAACGGCCTCGGATCCTCTCTGAGGAGAAAGCTGAGATCCAAAGCAGGCAGGCACCTGGGTCGCCGCATGCTCGGGAGTTTCCTGGGTTGATTGGCGGGTTTTCTGCTTTGAGTTTTTCGGGAACTCCAGATGGAACTTTAAAAACGAACAGGACCTCTAGCCCTTGGTGGGCGCGGGGGCTGGGGACGGAGGAACGCCTGAGGACACGTTTCAAGAGAACGATCTCCAGTATGGAGATCGCGTTCTCTTTAGGAAGTAATTAGGTGATTAGGAATATGAAAAGCCAACTGGGTCCTAAGGAGATCAGCCGCAGTACCAGGGAAGCGGCCCTTTGGGCGGGCGACTGGGACGCAGTGCCAAGTGCAAGTAAAGGCTCCAGCGCCGCGCGGTCGCGCAAACCTCCGCCCTCACTCCTGCCGGGGGCTGCGCCCGCGGCTGCGCCCGCTGCGCCCGCTCTCCATTCCCGAGCGCCTGGCGCCACACAGCGGGCAGAAGAGGGACTCCGGCCTCTTCCTGCGAGGCCATTTAGGCAGACAGATTCCGTCACCCCTCCCGGGGAGTCTAAGGTGATAGCGCTCTTTTATTTCTCCATTCTCGGAGACCCTGCCCTGCCCTCTAGGTTTGCCTCTCCCTCCACTAGCAAGGTCATCCCAATCGGCCTCCTGGAGCCTGCCGGGAGAGATGCTGCTTTTCCCTTGGGCCGGAAGACGGAAGCTTCTTTCCCACAGTACAGCCTGCACACGCAGGAGCCTGAGCGCCCGCTGCGCACGAAGAACAGGGCTGTGCGTTGGCTGTGCCAGCCAAGGAGAGCCAAGCGAAGGGTGGTGAGGGCGAGGAGTGCGTAAATCACTTGGAGAAATTTCTGGCCCGAATCCCTGTTTCCGAAAGTTTGCGGGATGGCTTTGACGTTGATTATATATAGCTGTTCTCTTTTCAAGTGCCCGCCCCTCCCCGCCGCAGCCTGTCTGGTGTGCGAGGATTGTGTTTGAAAGGGAGGAAGCATTCTTGAAGTGGTGGCTGATGGATTGTCTAAATCCTTCTGGGACATTTGGGCGGGGGTTTTCGAGCCAGCTCATCAATAAAGACCCCCCTGGAGAGACGCGGGGCGGGGGGTCGCTGCTGAAGCACAACCCGCTGCCATACAGGGCGCAGGCCTGTGGCTTGCAACCCAACCCCAGTGACCCGAGTGGACCGGGTGGGAGAGAACAGACGCCTCAGGAGGTCGGATGCGCCCAAAGACTTGTATCTGCTTGCAGTCCTTCAAGCACTGGGGCAGAACCAGCTGCCACCACACGGGTGGGGAAGCCAGACCTTGGAACTTGGGACAAAGCTGCCCAACACCTTTAGGCCCACTTGCCTGTGTTGCTCCTCTGGGACAAAGGGTCTTACGTGATCCCTGTCCCTATTCAGCTCCACTCCCACCCTTTCTCCACCCTTATTACTGCGTGCGAGTTCTCTGAATTGAAATTTCTTTCCATTGACCTACCCCAAATCCGTTCACCAATCCCAGATTAGAAGGGCTGGAGGGCTGGGCGGAATACAGGAGTAACCCCTGAAGCTAAGAAGAAGCCCTTCTCCCTCACTCATACTTTTGAGACGCCCAGAGTGGGAATGCTCTCGGGGTCCCAAACTGGACTCCCACCAGGGCCTCTGACAGGAGGATGCCTTAGGATCGATTTCCAAAGCACCTAAAGTACTCTCCAGTCTCATGCTCCCAGGAAGGATTTGGAAACCTTGCAAGGCCCGCCTGGAGACTGAGCTCTGGGGACCCCAGAGTTCCGGGAGCGCGGTTGGGTCTCCATGCCGTCCAGTTAGTTACCAGCAAGACCGCCCTGCTGGGGCCTGGACTCGCCCTCTAGGGCCTGGGCTCCCCTGGGCCACCCAGAAGCCTTATTCCCTCCGGAGACAAGGTTTTGGCGGATCCCTGGCGAGAGGCGTGACAGCTGGGTAGGGGAGGGATGGGGGGAGCAGAGAGCTTGGTCTGAGGAAGGCAGGGGGTCAGGCAATGCAGCTTCTCGAAGGAGGCGCCTGGGCGCCCCAAAGTCCCGCTTGGGCTCTGGGCGCCGAGCACGTTTTATTTATCCCCACAGAGGATGCTGGAGGACAAAAGAAATATTTGGACGTCAGAGCTGATTTATATTTTTGGAAGCGCTCCGTTTCCTTTACTGAAGAGAGGCGAGCGCGCCCCATATCCTGAGCGCAGCAGGGAGGGCTGAATGGCGTTTTGATGCTCAGGAAGTGGCTCTGCGGCCCCGAGGCGCGTGGCCCAGCGCTCCGCGGAGTCTGCCGCCCGCCAAGGGCTTTGTTTATTTGGGGGGAAACCAGCCGGGGGTAAAGGAGACAGAGCCAGGCATAGGGAGAAAACCCGGCCCGGCGGGGTGGGACCTCCAGGGCGCCTCCTGGCGCTTGGGCCTCATCTCTCCCCTGCCGCTCTGTCTAGATCGCCTTCAAAGGCCGCATTTCTGGGCTTTCCATCACTCGAGGTGTACCTGGGCCCCACTGGGCGCTTCGCCCATCCCAGCTCCGCGGTGCCTCTAGGTGGGCCATCGTACTCCCCAGATGAGGGGGCACCTACATCTGGTGCCTGAAGGTCCCCAGCCTAGAGATAGAGCCTGGGAGGCCGCTGCATCTCATGCTTTCCCACTCCCTGGCACAGAGCGCCTCCGCCCAGCTCAGGGGGTTTCCACCCCATCTCCACCTCCCATCCTGCGCAGAAAAGGGGGCCATTCATTCCCAGCTGCCCAGTGCTTAGGACCTCGATGACGGCCAAGACTCCATGAGCCTGCGCCTGGGGGCTTGAGTACAGGCGACTTTAAGGTGTTCATTCGCTACCTGGAGCCTTTTCCTTCCCTGGCCCTGGTCTCTGGTTATCTGGAGCACCCGAACTGCCTGCGAGGTGGAGCGGCCTTCCCACAGGTGGAAACCCACCCCTTCCCTGCCTCCTACCCAGAAAGGCAGTGGGCCATCCACCACGCTTCCAGCGCAGTAGCGCGTCCAGGACCTCCGCATCCGTCCAGGGCCAGCGCCGCGGAGCAGATGGGTGCTCTCCGGAGCACCCTCACAATGCAGTCTGCCAACGCCAGTGCAGAGCAGGGGACAACCTGTATCTTCCGATAGGAGACTGCTAGAAGGAAGCCCTTTCGCTTTTCCCAAGCACCCTCGCATCTGCCCCAAGGAGGTGCTGAGAGCGCCCACAGCCAGGCCCAGAAAGCTGGGGACTGGTTCAGGACGGTGACTCTGAAAAGAGTCCTGCTCTAGACACAGACGTTTGGAAAGCGGAACCATCTATCCAAATAAACATTTGGAATTGGAAGGCTGGCGTTCAAACCCGGAGGTCTGGGGGATTCTGGACGGATAAAAGAGCACAGATTCCCGGGGGCGGGTGTCAAATGCCAACTGCTAGCCCTCCTCCGGCCGCTTTCTCTCCCACGCCCGCGCGTCCAGGTGTTATTCTGGACCAGGTTTTCCGATCATAAAATAAATGTCCCAGCGGGGCTCTATGGTGTGCTCACCCTGGGGCAGGCTATTGGCCTCACATGGGTTTGCAACCCCTTCATGCACTTCACACATTCATTCACCTGGTTCAGTGCCAGGCTTCATTGGGAAGAGACTTTCCTGGGTCCTGCCCAGAGGGAGGCGGGTGGGAGAAGGGGTCGCCTAACCAGAGCTGCTCGGAAGGGGAGATCTTCCTTAGTTGGATGAAAATATTCTGCCTGGTCTCTCCTGTCAGTAATTGGTTTAGTCTAAGCCATTTCATGTAAATCCCACGACGTAGAGGATGCATGCTAGGAACATAAAAACTTAAACCGCAATAATGAAAGAGATTTCCAAGAATGAAACACCGATTACGGAACAAAATCAGGAATTTAAAAAAAAAAAGCTTCCCGAAGTTTATGTTGCTCATTGCTGGAGCAGGGGCGGGACCTTCGGCGGGAGAGGAATCTGAGGCTCCGAGACAAAAGGTGGGTGGGATGGAGAGCGCTCTAGCGGCAGGGAACCATTGGCACTGGAGGCTGTGTATTTCTGACTAAACAGGGGGCATCTAGGCTGATGTGTAATCATTTAAAAGAACCATACCTTTCCTTCCCCTGGGGGGGGGAGGGGGATAAAGATGGAGGTTTGTGTCATTTATAAGGTAATGAACGTCAGCCTGGAAGGAGCTCACCACCCAGGAGGGACCTCCATCAGTGGAATGGACATTGTGTTTCAGAGATAAACTTAACTGTTCCTTTTAAAGGCTGCAACCTTCCTTTTAATGCCTGCTCAACAGAAGGAAAAATATATTCTTGCAAGGGCTTTTTTTTAAAATAGGAAAAATTTGCTATCACATTCATTCTTACCCAATTTGTCTAAATGGGCAACTGAAACAAAAGAATATTCCGACAGCGTTGGCTGTGATGGGACTGATGGGACACTTTGTGACCCCAGGGCCCTGCGACGGGCTGGCTTTGTTGCTTGTCCACGTGTGACAAGCCTTAGTCAGTTTTTCTGAGCCTTGGTTTCCTTACCTCTGAGCCTTGGTTACCTTACCTCTCAAAGGGAGTGATGGTATGTAGGCCACATGGTGCTGATGGGCTGTCTTTGGAAGGCTGTGCCCTGTGAGGTCTATGATAAACACATGTAAGGACATTGTTATTTCTAGTCCTGGTGGTCTAGGCCAGGGAAACCTTTCCCATCAGGAGTAGCGGGATCCCCAAGGTAGAGTTTGGGAGAGGCACCTTCCTTCCTCAGAGAACTCAGCGCACCAGCCTCCAATCATTCTGGGGTGCAGGGGCTTCTGGGCGATAAGTACACCCCTGGAGAGAGAAAGGGCTCCGAGTCAGCCACACTTTTCCCTGCCCTGAGGCCAGAGCCAGCCCCAGTGCCTGCTGCCTTTCAGAAAAACATGCCTAGTGAAAATGGGCAGTACTGCCACTTGGACTAGCAAGGTAGCCTTAAAAGTCCCTTATGTTTCAACTTGCCGAATTCATCAGAGATAAAACTATGTAGAGCAGGGATTTTAATGAGTGTCAGCTTCAGGAAACCTGTGTACCACCCCATTTCATGAAAAACTGCCGCCCCTCCTGCCACGACCCAGTATTTTAATCAGAGAAGGTTTCCAAAGTTCTTGGAAAAGGGTAATTAAAAGATAACAGATAAAAGATAAAAGACAATTTTTTCTGTGAACTTTTTGAAGTCCCATTTTACTCTTTACACACACACACACACACACACACACACACACACACACACACACACACCTCCTGACTGAAAAACACTGGTGGTGGTGGGGTTACCACTGGACTGGCCTGCATTTGGGGACTAGTACATTTTAGTCTCCATTCTCTGGGTCCTAAAATCTTTCAGAGTGTGCTCAAAAAGAAGGTACACCTCTGAGAGCCAGTGTACCCAGAGCTCCCAGAGGCAGATCAGAGAATAGCCTAAGTACAGTGACCCAGACCTGCTGATTTCTCCCCAACTCCCCCATTCACCACCACCACCTCTGAAAAAGTTGCTTTCCTTCTTCTTATACATCTCAGACAGGACAGATTTCTACAAATACACACACACACACACACACACACACACACACGGCCACGATTTCAGCAACGCACTTTTTAGACACTCTATGTCCTCCTCACTCCAATTTCTACCTTATTTACATAGCTATTTTCAGATCCTTTAGGCATTGACTTAGTGAAATATTCAATTGATGCTATATGGTTGTTATTTTTAAACCATACAATGTAAAATGACCAAAAGGGATGACCTTCCAACACATTTGGGCCATCCCCACCCACCCCCAAATGTTCGCCAGTCAGTCAAAAAGAAATTCTTAGAAAGTGGAAACAACTGCAAACTCCTTACCGCAACCTAATCAAAACAGCCCGCCCAGAAAAGAGTCCCCGTTGTTTCTTTTTTTCTTTGGAAATGAGCGGTAAACTGAGTTCAGCTTGGCCGTGTTTTCTTAGCTGATTCTCAGCTACAATCAAGCCATTTTCGGACACATTCCCATGTAGGTACCAGGGGTGCTCTGGAGGAAGCTGTCGACGCCTGTTCAGCTAATTTAGGTTTTCTTTGTCTAATTACTGTGGAGCTTAGGGAAAAGGAGCCGGCTCAGGGCAGTAAACTGACACTTGGTCTCTGTGTGTGGTATCCAGGCAGGGTTTGATGGAAAAAGCCTGCTTCTACTCAATTTCAGGTCACTGTCTGAGGCCAGCCCAGCCCAACCCCCAACCTCTGCCTGCCACCTCCCTCTCCTCTCCTACAAACCGGCCAGCACACTCAGCTGGGGACAAGACTCTCCAGCAGTCCAGAAGTCCGGAAAACCTATGCAGGCCCCAAAATTCTGCTGGTCTGTTTTGCCCAAGAAACTTTGCTTTTCTTCTTCCTCAGACAAGTTCCCCTTCGCTCACTCCCCTTCACCCCCACCCCCAGGCTCCCCAGCACACAAATTCTAGCCTCTGGGTCCTTTGAGGGCGGCTCCTGACACCGAGGGGTGCCCCCCCTGCCCACCCCCCTGGGTCTTGTTCCGCTGCACCTCCTCCTGGCCTCTCTCCCATCAGCCTTCCCCGCGAGCAGCTCCCAGGCCTCCTACTCCCGCCTCTTTCGACTGCCCAGCTCCTATCCCTGGTCAGACTACATTTCCTTGCACGTGTAATCCAATAACTAACTGTCAGGTCTCATTGGAAATGATTTCTCCCAAGGGCACATCCTCCCGCCAAGCCTGACTCTGAGATAGAGAGGAATTAGCCTCAACTGGGCAGGCGTTTTCTCCCGAACAAGGGAGTTTCAAAATGGCACGTATTTTTTGGTGCGCAACTTAGAAACTACGGACGTGGCCCCAGTGACAGTTATATATCTTGTCAGTAGTGAGTCTAAATCCAGTCATCTTGTTTAGGAAAGCAGCTCTGGTGGCAGAGTGGTTTAGCGCTCTGCTAACGGAAAGATCGACGGTTTGAAGCCACCAGTCGCTCTGAAAGAGAATGAAAGATGAAAGATGCGGTGGTGTGCTTCCTGTCGGCTTCAGCCCTGTAGACCTTAAAGGAGAGTTCTACTAGGTCCCATTGGGAAACTGAGTCCTAATCCACTTTACGACACTGGTTTTTTTTTTGGGGGGTGGTGGTGTCGAGGGCGGGGGGGAGGATTGATATCCTATTCCGTCTTCTTTTAGTATTAAAAAAAATCGTGTGGGAAACGAAAAGGCAGTGGAAGTAAATGCAAGCATGCGTTCCATTGGATCAGAATTCCAGAGCCCCGAAAACGTGGCATAGGCTCCTCCATCCAAACCCCTCTGCTCCAAGCTTCCAGAGCGCCCAGGCAATCGTCCTCTGCAAAGTAATTGTTGCCGGACGGGCCGGCGGGCCTGCCAGAAAGAGAGAATTAGCACGTTACCTTTGGGCGTCTGGCACCCCGGCGTGTGGCTGGGGGCTGCAATGCCTAAGTGAAGTTGACAAATGGGGTGAGTGCGGGCACTGGGGAAGGCAGCTAGTGAGGCTCCCAGCGAGCGAGCGGCGGCGACAGCGGCGGCAGCAGCAGCAGCATCTGCAGCGGCTCCTCCCGGCCGAGGCTCCAGGGGAGGAGGAGGAAGAGAAGAAGGTCGGGGGAGGAGTAGAAGGAGGCGGGAGGGAGTTGGGGTCTGTTCCTCCGCGGCAGGTTTTCGCCTTGGGGTGTGGCGACCAGACAGGTTTCATTAAGTGACACGCGGGGGTCGGGTTTTGCTGCGGTGGGGTGGCCGGCCCAGCCAAAGGAGAGCTCACTTTGGGCTGCTCGGCTGGCAGGAGGGTGAGGAGGGGGCACGGGGCTGGCGATCCGGGGCAGGGAGCCGGCCGGGGATCGGGAGGCGCGCGCGGCCAGGTTGGGAGGGGGCGGGGCGGGGCGGAGGGCGTCGCGCGCCGGGGACGGGGAGGGGGCAGGGCGGGCGGAGGGAGGGAGGGAGGAAGGCCGCGGGAGGGAGGAAGTCCTAGAGACAGAGCGAGCAGGGAGCCGGAGGGAGACGTCAGCCTGTCCCCGGGGTCCGGCTCGCGGGCCCGGCCCTGTCGGCTCAGCCATTTGGGGAGGCCCTGGTGCGCGGAGACCCGCAGCGCCCGGAGGGATGCGCCGGCCAGTGCCGCTGGCCCGCCGCCGCCCCGAGCGCCCGCGGCGCTGAGGAGGAGCTGCCGAGGCGCTGGCCCAAAGGAACCGCGGCCGCAGCGCGGGCGACGGGCTCGGGAGCTTCCCCGGCCCGTGGGCCGGCGCGGCGCGCGGCTGCCCGATGACCTCCGAGGGCGGCCCGCCGCCGGCCCCGCTCCGCCGCGCGTGCAGTCCGGGCCCTGGAGCGCTCCAGGCGGCTCTGCTGAGCCCTCCGCCGGCCTCCGCCTCCGCCCTGGAGAGCACCTCGTCGTCGTCGTCCGCGGCCTCGGCGCCCTGCGCCCCGGCCGCCGCCCCGGGCCCGACCCCCGCGAGCGCCTCGGCGGGGGGCGGCAAGGGCGCGGCGGGCGGCGGGGGCGCGGGCGGAGGGGCCCCCAAGAAGGCGAGCTCCGGGCTGCGGCGGCCGGAGAAGCCGCCCTACTCGTACATCGCGCTCATCGTCATGGCCATCCAGAGCTCGCCCAGTAAGCGCCTGACGCTCAGCGAGATCTACCAGTTCCTGCAGGCGCGCTTCCCCTTCTTCCGCGGCGCCTACCAGGGCTGGAAGAACTCGGTGCGCCACAACCTGTCGCTCAACGAGTGCTTCATCAAACTGCCCAAGGGCCTCGGGCGGCCCGGCAAGGGCCACTACTGGACCATCGACCCGGCCAGCGAGTTCATGTTCGAGGAGGGCTCGTTCCGCCGCCGGCCGCGCGGCTTCAGGCGGAAGTGCCAGGCGCTCAAACCCATGTACCACCGCGTGGTGGGCGGCCTGGGCTTCGGGGCCTCGCTGCTGCCCCAAGGCTTCGACTTCCAGGCGCCCCCGGCGGCGCCGCTCGGCTGCCACGGCCAGGGCGGCTACGGCGGCCTGGACATGATGCCCGCGGGCTACGACGCGGGCGCGGGCGCCCCGGGTCACGCGCACCCACACCACCACCACCACCACCACGTCCCGCACATGTCGCCCAACCCCGGCTCCACCTACATGGCTAGTTGCCCGGTGCCCGCCGGGCCCGGAGGGGTCGGCGCTGCTGGGGGCGGCGGCGGCGGCGGAGGGGACTACGGGCCCGACAGCAGCAGCAGCCCTGTGCCCTCGTCCCCGGCCATGGCGAGCGCCATCGAATGCCACTCGCCCTACACGAGCCCCGCGGCGCACTGGAGTTCGCCCGGCGCCTCTCCTTACCTCAAGCAGCCTCCCGCCCTGACGCCGGGCAGCAACCCCGCCGCCTCCGCGGGCCTGCACTCCAGCATGGCCTCCTACTCGCTGGAGCAGAGCTACCTGCACCAGAACGCCAGGGAGGACCTTGCAGGTAACCAGGCAGCGCGTCCCTGGTGGCCGGCGGCGGGGGGCCGCTTCCAGGCCCCAGGCCCAGAGGCTGCATTTGACCCCACCAGGTGGCTGCAGCCTAGGGCCTGAGGGCGCTGAGGGAGAGGGCGGCGGGGTGCGGGCACCTTATTTCCTGGGTGGGCAAAAGACCCCTGGTCTCCAGAGCCAGAGCCGCAAGCCTGCTGGGAAGGGTGGGCGCTCTTCGCCTGCCTTTTAAAGTTTCCGTTTAGCTTCTTGTGCCCCAAAGACAAAGTGAATATGAGAAGGAGCTGTTTTGGGTGCTGGGGGTGAGTGGCTGAAGAGAGGACTGCCCCGCTGGGCAAGGGTGGTGAGAGAGATTGTGAGGAACCCAGGGGAAAGCCCGGAGGGGACTGGGCTCCTTCACAAGCTGGAAATACTGCCAATGGGCAAGCCACCCAGCTGTAGAAGAGTTCCACCCCCACCCCAGTGGGCCCACGTTGATGACATTTGTGCCTGTCCTGGCCTAGCAAGGCCAGAGGTCAATGCCATGGCTTAGCCCCAGATGCCATACATGGCTGCCCCTTAGATGCCACTTGTGGTTTAAATTGTATTGGTAACAGATTATGAAAATGTATGGACTTGGAAAGGGTAGTAAAAGGTAGAGGGGGTGGGGTGGGGGCAAAGTAAGGGATTTGGTCATTTAGCCAGAGATTTCATTACATTATACCCTTCGCAGCACGCCTGCCATGTCCCATGTCTCTGTGGTGGTAAGAACACCTGTGTCTTCAATAGAAACTTTCACAGGACGATAAGCATTTGTGTATCCATTCCGGTGTCCCTGTGCCACAGGAACACTCCGGAAAGGAGGCCTAGAAATGGGCAAAAGATGTTGGTTCCCTTGATGGTGAAATGTCCCAAATAGGCCTTTTAAATTCAGGTCCCAGAGGTTAACTAAACAAAGACAGTCTCCGCAGGGCAGGACCACACTGGAGAGGATTTTAGCCTGACTCAATCCACCAAGAGCAGTCTCCTTCAATTTTATGGGAATTTCAACAAGTAACCAATACGGAGGAGCGTTCTTTCTTCTTCTTCTTTTTTTTTAATCCCCTCTGAGAGAGACTGTCAATCACCCCTCGGGCCAGACTGCCCCCTCAGCTGCAGGCCCTACTCCTCCTGAAGCGAGATTCCCAGGCCCCTCCTGCAGCAGCAACTGGGCTCTGTAAAATAGCCTGGAATGGAATTGAACTGGGGAGAAAGACTCGCCAGAAAGAGATTCATGACCCTTTATAGGGCCCAGCTCCCACAAATGCGGGGATCCAGAAACACCACTGTTGGTGTTGGGAGGAAATAGAGAGCCGCTGCCGCTCACAGGCCACTCTGTGACCGCACCTCTCCTTCCTGAACCTTCGGGAGGCCTGGGTTTTGGCGGACTGGGGATGGTTGGTCAGACCCACCAGGGATGCTCTGACCCTCCCTCCCTCCCTAATCTTCTAGATCCCATCTTTCTTAAGTAGCCTTATGGGCAGGCACTAGTTGGCATCCCCCAAGAGGTCCTGACCATAGCTAGGGGATCAGGATCCGGTTCAGGACTTGCCTGGTAGTCGCCCTACTCCGCTGCCTCTCCCCTCCCCTGCCCAATCCTGCCAGGGAGCCTGGAAAGCTGAGGCTGGGGATCCCCACCGGACTCCAGGGGAAAGAGCTATGGCAGCCTGAAAGTCTTGCCTTGGCTGGGGAGCAGAGCAGACTAGGAAGCCCTGAAGGAAGGCCGCTGGGCCTTGGGCGTCTGGTTAGCGGGTCTGGAGGGGTAGTGAGAGCGCCCACTTCATTGGGCCTTGCTGTTTGGAGCATCCACACTACCCCAACCCCCAGTCCCTAGCTCTGTGAACGCTCCCACAAGTGTCTAGATGAGAGAGAGAGAGAGAGAGAGAGAGAGAGAGAGAGAGAGAGAGAGAGAGAGAGAGAGAGAGAGAGAGAGAGAGAGAAAGAGAGAGAGAGAGAGAAAGAGAGAGGCACCAACCCCAGTCCATGGGGCTACGGCCCATTTATTAGTGCAGCGCAGCGAATGTTCGGATACAAATGGTTTTATCAATAAACATAGAGCACATCACCAGCCACTAGACCGCCTGGTGGCTTCTCCAGCGGAGGGCCAAGGCTGAGTCCAGGCGGCCCTTTTTCATAGCTGCTAAGTTTCTCCTTAATAGTTTCAGGCCCACAGGAGACATACGGGCACCATCCATTCTCCACTCGGGTTCAGCCAGAAGGCCAGGGGCAGAGACCTCCCTGGCAGAGTGGGACACAGGAGGGGGGCTGGCAACCAGGCCCCACCACTGCCAGAGGGATCAGGCCACCCCAGAGCCCTGGGAGCATCCGAAAGCAAAAGTCCGCTGCTCAGTCTCTGGCCTGAGGACCAGAGCAAGGCCCGAGAGAGGCAGGGACACCAGTGTCTTCTCCGACACCCAACCAGGCTCTGTGCAGGGGCTCTCAGCAAGACCATTGGCCGCAGGGAACAGAGAAACTTCTCCACTGAGCTCAGCTGGGGATCCTGCCCTGCTCCAGGAAAGCCTTGCCCTTCCCCACATTTAGTCTCCGGACCTTCCAACAGCACCACCAGTCAGGCAGCACAGAAAATAGTTGGTTTTCTTTTCTGTCCCTTTGTCTATAGACAGGGATGGCTGTCCTCCTCCTTTGGTACAGGACCTGCCCCAATCTTTCTGAATCCATAGAAAATAAGGAGAGAGGAAGGTACTGAGATCGTTCTGGAACTGGGGGGTCTTCACTGCAACCTGGGCCAGGGCAGTTGGGGCACTGAGCCTCGGAGGTCAGAACCCAACCCTGGAACTGATAGTTTCCAGCGCTGGGGTGAGAATGCTGGCCCTTAGCCTCAGGAAAGGCTGACTGTAAGCATTCAGGCAGTTGGGTGAGGGAATAGAAGGGAACTGGCTCCAAATTAGGTGAAACAAAACAAAATGCTGTGGTTCCAGTCTCATAACTATAGTTTGGAACAGTGAGGGATTCCTAAGGCTGTGTTTCCGGTACCAGTTTTGTAGCAAATGAATCATAGCACCCAGGCCTTCGTATATCCTGATGTAGTGTTAGAAAACTTTACAATGTCGCCAGGCCATCAGCTGAATGAAATTGTGTTTGCCGAGATGTTAACCCCCCTTTCTTCTTGCAGTGGGACTGCCTCGCTACCAGCACCACTCTACCCCAGTGTGTGACAGAAAAGACTTCGTCCTCAATTTTAATGGCATTTCTTCCTTCCACCCTTCAGCTAGCGGGTCATATTATCACCACCACCACCACCAGAGTGTCTGTCAGGACATTAAGCCCTGTGTCATGTGAATGGACAGGGATACCCAAGCCGCGGTCCTCTCTTCCCAGGGTCAGCTCCAGACTCTGGTGACACAATGTGCACGCAGATAGCAGTAAGTAGCACTCACTCAGTAGCACGCTGGTCACTTAGCCCAATACCCAGGAGAGCCTTGTTGACTGCTGTTTTCTACTAGTGACAGAAGGACAATCCCTGGCAAGGTCATGCTCCGCATACATGGAGGCTCCCGAGTAGAATGTTAACGTCCTGGGGGATGTGTTGAAACCTAACCCAATGGAGAACATGAACATGTAACTCTGGGACTCTCCGCTGCCTTCAGCAATCAGGGTCTGATCAAAGCCGCCAAGTTGGGGTTTGTTTTGTTTTCCTGTTTCTCTGAAAACGTGAATGCTTTTTCAAAAGGAAGTGCCAAGCACAAGGTTTCACGAAGCCCTCATCTTGTTGCCTAGTCAGTAGCAGAGTTCTGTTTTGCCAAATACTCCCATTTGGATGCAGGTGCCAAAGAACCTTATTAAGTATTTAGAAATAATGTGTCTAGTTTAAGGAAGTGATTTTTCAGTATTGTGACCATACAACATTTTTACCAAGTTGTTTTCTACCACCGTATTTTAAAGATATTTTTTATGATCTTTGTGTATACTCACACTCTTGCTTATAGTTTAAATGGAGGATATATTTGCACTTATGTATACTTTTACAGTTTGCCAAAATATTTTGATGTACAATTTTTTTTCAATAAAATGTATATAACAAATAGTTGTTGAGGGACGTATTTCCTCTGTGGGCATCCTGGACAGCCCAGTCCCTTCTCGGGCAGCCAGGACTGCAACTCTACTTGGTCTCCTCCAGCTATCGAATTGACTTGGTGTGGGTCTGTGCCGCCAATAAGACAGGGCAGGTTCTAAGTGCGGGTCTTCTCAGCAGAGTACAAAAAGACGACAAGTGTTCTGTTAGAAATTTTTCCCTTCATCCTTGTTTTGTTTTTGTTTTCTTTTTTGGTTAAACAAAACCCAGAAAGTGAAAAGACCTTAAAAGAAAACCAGGCAAGATTATGAAAGGCCAGTTTGATGTGAAAAAAGCCATGTTTTGCGTCCCTTTTATTCTATTTCCTGGGCCCAGAGAGAGCTTTCTCCCTCACTGGTTCCTCTACTCCACCAGCCCAGGGACAGGCTACATAGGGGGCAGACTGGGAAGTGTTCACAGAGGGCTTTTCAGCCTCATTGATGGGAGGGATAAGCAGCTCCATGAATGCTGGGGTTTTTAACACGCCCTCAGAGAGTAACATTGATTCAGGTTCTTGCCAAAGCAAGATTCTTTTTGCAGTGACAAGCTGTAGCAGTCCTCATGTCCCCCTCAGGGCCCACCTTCCCTAGCTGTACCACCAACAGGCACACTTGCCTCCTGCTTCTCCAAGGTCCCCACTCAGACTCCTGAAGGGCTGGCCAGGTTCCTTCCTTTCAACAAAGGATTTAACAATTTCTTCCCCACAGGGCTCCCTCAGACTCCACTTCCCTCTCTTGTTAAGTTTCCCAAGACATCAAACCATGAATGTGAGACCCAGCTGGTGACACTCTGGATTAAAGAGAGCAAAAATACCGGTCCAGGCAGGAAGGTAGCTACCCCTCTCTGTGCGTCCCTTCAGTTCCATGCCGAGCAGACACCGGTGGGACCTGGGCAGGAGCAGGGAAATGCTCAGTCACAATCATGGTGGGGGTCTTTCCGCCTCCAACTCCAGGCTGGTTATTTTTGTTCTGTTTTATTCCCTGCCCTAAGTAGAACATGCACCTTTGTTTCTCCTGGCCTAAAACAAACAAACAAAATCTACCAGTCAATCTGCGTGATTACCAGCCCGCAGGAGAAACCTTCCACACGTGCTGCAATCGATTTCAAATGCAGTCAGTTTGGCAGCCATCGTGTTTCACAAAGTCTAGCCTTCTCCGTAATCCTGAGACTTCCTTTTTCTATTTTCCACAGTTAGGCAGTGATTTAAACATTTTTTTGGTATCTCCATTATCATATTTGTATCACAGTTAAACAGGACTCCCCCCCCTGCCCCACCCCCACCGCCCTTCTTTTAAACCGAGCCACTCTAGGCCTGCTATAAATTATAAACTCAGTTTCAGCGTTGCTCCGACCACAGTGCTGTGTTTACATTCCTTCCAAGGCAGCCTGCATGGTCGTAATTTATATCCTAAACACTTGAACGTAACTTGTTTATACAGAGAATGACAGGACCTCAAAGGGGGGTGGGATGTGGGTGGGGGGGGATGGGAGGGGGGAGAGAAGGGGGTTGTGCCTCTAAGCGGCCACATTAAAAAGGTTAGCTCGCCACCTAGTGGAAAGGAGCTGCTAGTGATTCAAGTTTCCAAACTGCCGTATTTAAAACGATTGTGTTAAAAAAAAATAAAATTAAAATCGTGATGCTCTTCCAACAGAAATATTTATTATAATTCTCATTGTAGATATTCTGTTGTTGTTTTAACTCTTTCATTTGTGATCTTTCTGCATGAGGTGTCTCTGGGAGTTCAAATGGCCAATCTTTCTTTAGCAGCCAGGTGTTTAACTCTTGTACACCCCGGGATCCCTAACCATCCTGAAGCCCCACCCCCCAAACAAACAAACAAAAACAATCCCAGAGTCACAGAGTCGATCCCCACTGACAGTGATGGCTTCTGAGGCTGTAAATCCTGCCCGACACAGAGAGAGAGCCTTTTCTCTCTTTCCTCTGGAGGAGCCCAGCCAACGTGGCTGTTGGCAGTCTGGCATTTACCTACCAAGACCACCAGAGTTCCTTGAACTATCTTGTATGTGCGAAAATGCCTCCAGTATTTTATTATCACGGTCTTTGGAAAGCTTAGGGTTTCATCGCCACGATCGGAATTGTAACCAACTTTCATCCAGTCCATTCTGACTCTGGTCGGCTCTGTCCTAAAGTGCTGCGTACAAAGGCGTTTGATTATTTCGTACGAGAAGTTTGGCTTTTCACTCTGTCCAGCAAGGGCTGTATAAAAAAAGAACGAACGAGTGAGGTAAATGCTGGACACTGACTGAGGTTAGCACAGGCCCGCTCCCACGGCTCACTCCATTCACCCTTCCCGCGTCCGTCCGCGGTGTGTTTAGTGCTTTTTATAGAGCTGCGCAGGCGAAGGTGGCGATCTGGCTTCACAACATCACTTTGGATTTCAGCTATTTCCCACATTTCTAAAATATTCACAATCTTGCCTCTGGCATTACAGACATAGGGGCAGTGGCAATGTCCACAAAGACTTGAGCATACAACAGCATATCAGAGGATTCCTGTTAAGCCCAGACTGCTGCCTCCCTCCCCTTTCTTATTCCGTAGGTCTAGCACAGGGTTCAAGTGTCTGTGTCTCTAATAAATCACCTGCCAGGCGGTGATGGTGATGATGCTCATCCAGAGACCACAGTTGGAAAACTCTAGAAAGGTTAAATTGCAGACATTTTATAGGTTCGGGTAAATAGGTGGTAAATCCATTGATTAGTTAAGACATAACTAATTTGCTTACCTGTTAAAAACAAAGATCTTGAAAGTTTGGGGTTCCTTTTCAAAAATAGTTTGACCACGTGAATATCTCTGTGATTGATTATTGGCCCCCGTGAAGAACTGTAAGGTCTAATTTTGAACCCTATTCCAGAAAAGGACATCTCCTTTTGTGTTGTTGTTTTCAAAGTAATGTGGCCCCTGGTTTCATTCCAGTAAGCTAGGTGAAACCAAGTGGAATCTTTGAGGAGGCCCACCTGTCATAGAAAGATGATGTGACCAGATATAGACACACAGAATTCTCCAAGCTGAAGGAGGTGGTGGTGGTGGTGCCGAAGGCAACAGAATTCCCTTATTGGTTGTAAAACCTTTTGAGGGTGGAACAGAAGCAGGGCTGAGATGTCCATCAGAAACAAATGCGAACCCAAGATGAGAGTGGGTCGCCCAGGACCAGGTGAGGGAAGAGAAGGTGGCAGGAGGAAGGAGAAAGACTTCTTGAGAGGAGGCGGCTATGAAGAATGGCTCCAGAGTTTCTGCCCACAGCGAGCCCTTAAAAACAGGCTGACCTCTGAGGGGCCTGTAGCTCTTCAGGTCTTCATTCTTTGCTTTATCTTTGGGTTGCCAGACCCACATATTTTTGTTTTACTTGGCTTCCTACCAGATGCAGGCAAATACGCGAAGTTTCTATTTATGTGTGTCTCTGAAGTGCTGCAGCGCTCAAGAACTGAAGGAAGACCGTTTTCCCTTGTTCTTTTAGAAAGATCCCAACATTCTGGGGGGATCACCAGGCTCACAGTGCAAGCCCCTGGGTGGAATCGCCTCTTTTCTGGAAATGAAAGCACTCTTGTAGCGTCCTAGTTGCCTAATTATTGTGCATCATGATCATGAATTCAAAACATGCCCCAACTTATTTAGGATGGAAATATATTTTAATGTATTTTATCGGAACGGAAATGCATGTTACCAAGCCTGCCTCTATGAAACACTATCTTCCCAAGGAAAAGCACCACAGAGCGAGCCAGAGAAGGCCACAGCGCACAGAAGTCAGGGTCACTGGGGAAAGAACGGCAGTCCGGGCAGTTCTTCTGGAGTTCAGAGCGTCCCAGTCCTCAGCAGACAGACAGATGCATATTCAGTCCGATTGCGGGGGCGTGCAGGATGCAGAGCACTGTGGTCCCACTTCCGGCTGTTCCTCTCAGCTGAAAGCATTCATGAGCCAGGTCAGTTGGGAGGCAACGAGGGGAGACCACAGCCCTTTTGGCCCTTCCTATCTCTTCATCCGGACCTTCCCACAGCCCTCGGGACAGGGACTCAGGGGACCAGGGAGCTGTGGGCCACCGGGCCACACTAGCTCACCAAAAGATGGGAAGTGCACATATTGCTGGCCATTAGATGAAGTTAGTGCCTGGAACACAGGAGAGGGGCTCTCGGTCCTCCCTCCTGGTCATTGTGGTGGCTGCCTTTCATCCGCAGATGAAATTAACCACGGTCTCTGGGTTTCTGAACCTTCCCGTCACTGCCTTCCCACAGCTTCAGCCCCAAGGTTCCTTTACCCACGTCCTGCGAAGCCTGCCTTTGCCACCCTCCCTCCTCTCCTCCTCACCAAAGGCCCGAGGAGTTGAGACGTCAGTACCCCCAAACCATACCATTTCTTAGGGTCCCCACATGATCCTTCCCTTTGAGGAGTGTGTGCGGTATGCCAACTCCTGCCCTGTGTCTTATCTCTCTGATTCTGGCACCCTGAGGGACCTTAATCGATGAAATGGAAGCAGGGAACAGTTTATTGATCAATGAGATGGGCAAGAGATGTGCAATGATCTGTGTTAAAAAGCTAGTCTTCAAGAAACATAAGAAGAATGGAATACACTATTGGGGACAAATTTGTTGACAAGGTTTAAACACAAGCTAATGGAGCACCCTCTGAATAGGGATCTCAGAGACCATCAAATCAACTGATCTATGCGCTCGCTTAGAGTCAGTGTGGACAACAAGATATCTGCATTCGGAGCGGGGTTTCACAACAGCAAGTGCATGCTGAAGGGACCAGGGTTACCTCTGGAAACACCCTCTGCAAGGGAATCAGCATCTGGGGGAGCTTGGGGGCTTTCCCAGATGATGCTGATGCTCAAGGTAGGATTGATGGGTCGCTCCCAAAGAACAGGGTCTTATCTAATTTTCACAAAACTCCTTGACAAAAGGCCTGTCATCGTGAGCATGTTCGATTCCCAGGCAAAGCTGACCTTCAGAGCGGTTCTCCTGTCCATAAAGGAATTGCTGTGGACCCTGGTGCACATATTAGAATCACTTGGAGAGCTTTGAAGCTTGACATGTCCAAACCTCAGCCCGGGCCAACTACTACTCCAGGATCTAGGAGGGGTGGATCCAGGGCATCAGGCCTACTCCCTGTGCAGCTGGTGGAGTGCCACTGCTCTGGGGGTCTCCTGTGCTGTCCCGAGTGTGCAGAAGCCCCATTCTCAGAGCAATTTTTTCCTGCTGAGGGCAGATGCTTCCGCGGATCCACCTTACACTGAAGGGTGCGCAGCCAAGCACTGGCAGTGAGTCGTAACTTTACATTGATCATTGACAGAGTGCATGGAAAGGAAAATGCCAAGAACAGATGGCCCCTGTCATGGCCGCTTTGTGCAAATTCACTATCACTGCAACTTGTCACTCTGCACCTAGGAGTTCTGGATGACAGAGAGGCCAGTGACCCAACCTGCCCTCCCTGGGGCCTTCTACAGGGAAGTTGTCTGTACTCTGATTGGCATGATGGCCGAGACTGATAAAGATGTGGAGTCCACCGCTCGAGGCACAGGAGCAGCAGGCCAGCCACATGTTTCTGTAAGGCCCTCTTCCTGCATAGCTATCTGGCTCATTGTATTCCAGACCAATAGAACCTAAGTCATTGCTTAAAGACCACACACACACACACATAATTTCTGTTCAGTTGCAGTTCTGTCCCTAAGTACCAAAAGGCTGATATTTTAGTATGTCTCTCATCTTTCTACGTCACTACATGGATTGTAGCCGTTTAATATTCAATTTCTGAGTTTTCCTTCTGTTCTCACAGCATGTGGTTTTTCCTCCACTAATCCCAAAGTGGGGGTGGGGGTGGGGTGGGGAGGAGGCGGCTTCTTCTTCTTTTTTTTGACGACTTCTTTTTGATTACAATCTTCCTTTTGCTTTCTAAGTCCACCTGAGTCTCTGGCCAGAGACAAGGTCTCCAGATGGATGGAGAGCTCAGTGCACGTGCCCAGGGATAAGCAGCTGTCCTCAGAAGCCCTGGGCCCTGTGCATATTGACATAAAAGCCTTTGGAGGACCTGGGAGCTTTGAGAAGTAGGTAAGGGCAGCCCAGAGGCTTTGATTCTTCGGCTGTGCACCGCATAATAATGAGAGCTGGCTTTGGTGGCAGGAGCAATCCACCTCCTGTCAGCAGAGCCCTTCCTTCCAAGAAAGTCCCTGGTTCCAGGAGGAATCAGACAGGTAGCACAAGAGGAGGCCTCTGAGCAGATGTGAATCTTAGACCATACTGACAGTCAGCCACCTCTGAGCTTTCGCTGGTAGATGGGCAGGACCCAGGAAAAATGAAAGCCAGCAGACCACTCCCAGCTTCACATTTTATACACTCTGGAGAAAATGCAAAGGGCAAAGAAAATTTCTCAGAGAGGGTCCACAGTATCCTCACCCGTACCTCTAAGTCCCCACCTGTGTTAGTCGGGGTAGGCTAGAAAAACATTCATAGACACTCATATGTGTCTAGGAAAGAGCTTTATATACAAGAGCAATTGAATATTGAGAAAACATCCCAGCCCAGGCCAGATCAAGTCCATAAGTCCAATATTAGCCCATATGTCCCATACCAATCTATAAAGTCCTCTTCAGACTCACGCAACACATGCAATGATGTCGAATGCAGGAAGATCACAGACCAGTGGGTGGAAAGTCTTGTGGATCCACTGGCAGTGGAAGCATCTCAGCGCTGGTGGGGGTCTTCAAGTGGCTCCTTCAGCTGCAGGACCCTAGTGTAGCTCTATGTGTCTTCTCAACAAGAATGTCTCGTGGGGAGTGAGCATGTGTCCTGCCTCCAGTGAGCTATTTATCTCCGTGGCGCCTCCAAATGAGGTCATCAAGCTGCGACCTGATTGACAGGCCAAGTTTCCACCCCTTCATTCTTAAGCTTCAAATTGACAACAGATTCCGTAACTACTACACCACCTGAGTCCTTTTCTGAACAGTAGGCCAGCTTCCTGGAGTGCAGTCAGCACCACTGAACATAGGTGTGTGGACTTCCATTTCCCAAACTGAGCCAAGAAGACTCATCCTAACCTGGCTGCTAATAGGAAGAGTCAAGGGGCTGCCAGCAGTTCACACCTGGCATGAGCTAGGCAATCAAGGCCCTGCTCCCACCCTCAGTCTTCTACAAACATGAAAGTAGGGACTGGTGAAGCCGAAAGGGTCTCATGTTATGGCAGCCAGCCCCTCTCACTTTCTTTGGAAGCTAAGTCCCAAATAAGCACCAAATAGAGTCAGGAGAAAGGCTGTCATCATCCGTGTGTGCACACAGGGTATCCGAGACACAGAAATGTCAAGATGTTATAAGCTTAGCACACAGTGGAACCGAATCGTCTTGGTTTTCTCTGGTCCTCAATGCTGGGCCTTCTGCATGACCCAAGGCAATTAATGAGTTCACCAAAGAGTGGCCTGAGAGTCAGATTTTGTGTCCTTAAGTAGAATCACTTTACAGTCAGAATATTAATGAGCTCCAGCCCAGCCAGCCTGGGAGTGATGGACTACCAAAGAAACCCAAACTCATTATCACGGAGTGGATGTCAACTCATAGCCACCCTGTAGGACAGGGTAGAACTGCCCCTGTGAGTTTCTGAGAGTACAACTCTTTATGAGAGTAGAAAACTCCGTCTTTTTCTTGTAGGGCGGCTGGTGGTTTTGAACTGGGGACATTGTGGATCACAGGTCCGAGTGCAACCATTACGCTACTAGGGAGTCCTCATCAACTGTACAGGGATGCTAAAACATCACCTAAAGCATCGGGAGCCACATTTCCCAGAAGGGAAAGGTGCTTTCTAAACACCGTAAGGCGGGAAGAGCTGGCATGCAGTGTTAGTGCACGGGCTGCCTTTACTGAATGCTCTTTGAACGGTCGGCGTGGGCTCACACCCAGTCCTGGACTGTCTTTCAGGAGATCGGTTATCGTTGTGGGCCATGGAGTCATAGCAGCTTCACATCACAGAATAAAATTGCCATCAGGTTTCCTAGACTGTCGTATTTTCAGGAGCAAACCGGCACATTTTCCTACCCTGTTTTTGGGTAGCCACCCAGTGCTTAAGCACTGCTGTCAGCGTTGTTTGAAGGAGAAGTTAGGGAACCCATGTCGGTTACACAGGGAGTGCAGGGGCCAGTCAGCATCCCAGCTCACGCCTGTCGGATCCAGGACCCCAACTCTCTCAATTGGAGAAGGAAGAATACATGTGCCCAGCATCCCAGGGTGGCTGGTACCATTCACCCCACTGAGACTCATCCTGCAAATGTGGGGCCCGGGCTGCTTCAGCCCCACCTGCTGGCCCACTCACTTAGCTTTAGTGTTGCCCGAGAGAACAGTGGGCTTCTCCCTCTCACCCCACATGGGCTGAGGAAGCCAAGCTGAGGCCCCCAACTCCTCTCCCAGCTCTGCAGTTGACTTTGAGGAACAGCCCCTAAGCCAGGCCTGGGGATCAGTCAGTGAGTAGGTGGGCTCCACCAGCAAGGTGATGATGGCTGAGAAGGTTCTCTGAGGAAGCAATTAAACAAGTTATCATCTCCTTTCAAAGGCCCATTTCCCTTTGAGGCTTTTAGGCTAGGTTTGCCGGAGAGAAAGCGAGCAGTCGCCCCCAGGCAGAGCTCTGGCTTAGGAGGGGCCTGGGCTATCATGTCTGGTCTAAAGAAGGAGACCCTATGTGGGACATCAGGGACAGGAGAGGGGAGGAGGAGAGAAGAGGTCCCAGGTCTCTGTTCAAGACCCCAAGCTCCACCCCTAAGGGAGTCCAGCACTGGAGTCCTCGGGAGAGAATTCCGTGCCGGCTCTCGGGGTACTCTGCTTCGCAGACCTCGGCGAAGGCTGAGTCACGGAGACTTTAATTTGGAAAACAAGATTGTGAAAGCAAAAGAAACCACAATTCTATTAACAATTATATGCAGAACAAAACCAAAATTTCAGCTTTCATTTTCTTCCCCAAATTCGCGCACGAGGCTGACCTTAGGTGAGAGCTTCCGTGTCCAAGCAGACGGGTCTAAGGGCACAGACGTGGGGTGGTGGGGTGGTGGGGCGGTGGGGCGGTAGGAGTAGAAGGTAGAATCCCAGCGCTTTTATTTCCGTTATCCTCACTGCCTAGGTTAATATGCTGAACCGGATTAGATGATTGGGGGTGGAGGGTTTTTAGTATCAATTGGAGTACAAGGATGCCCTCTGAAAAGTTCCCATGAGCATGGTAAGAGCCAGGAATCCAGGTAAGGAATCCACAGTCCCTGTCTACTTTCCCAAAGTCCCTGGGGGGTGTTCTGGACCTGGTGGAGGGGGGCCATGGGCTTCACTGACACCAGCGGCTCTGTGCAAAGTGGTCTAAAAGGTCCTTATATCTGCTGTCTGCTTTGTTTCAGAACAAAAGTGCCTGGTCAGGCATTGTGTGAGAAGTTCCAATCTTGCCTGGGGCAGAAGATGAGGCAGCAGGAGGAAACTCTTCCAGCTGCCTTGTTTGCTTTGGAAATGCTTAAATGTCTGCCGCATTTCCTCTGAGGGGACAATCAGGGCCTGTGGGAGACCCTGCTCTCCACCACAGCCCTGTCTGGGGCCAGGAAGCAGCTCTGCCCCTCTGTGGCCGCTTGCAGGCCCTCCTGTCCCCCCCCCTCCTCCCACTCACCCCCACTCCAACCCCAGCAGGATGAGAAACCAAGATGAGGCCAAAATGCTCCCCACAAAGCGCTGAAGTCAAGTGACTCAGACGACGCTTGTCTTGCGCTTTAAGCCAATGTAGCAATTGTCGCTGATTATGAAGACCTTCTGACTCTTGGAAAAATCGCCAGCACATTATTAACCTCAGTGGCTACACACATGTTTTCCATAGACGTGGATGTCCGTGACCACCATAGATGAACATAGGCTTTCGGGATTAAGAGCATGTAATGAAGCCATCGTCTCTTTGCTTTGCAACATATGAAGCAATAAATGGCTACGGAGGCTGATTAAATTCTTCAGCTTCCCTTGAGCATTTAATCACCTCCCAGAGCTGTGGAAAGCCCGCACGCACGCACGCACGCACGCACGCACGCACGCACGCACGCACGCACGCACGCACGCACGCGGGACTGTCGGCACCTCACAGCACGCTGCAGCAGGAACTCCCAGCCAAGCGTCGACGGCTCCTCCTCCCGGCAGTGCTTCTTCTGGTGCTGCTTGAGCCTCAGGGGCTACTAACGCCCACCCTTGGAGGCCAGCGGGGCTGCCAGGCTGTGGGAAATTTGGGAAGAGCAGGATATGATGCCCAGATTAACTCATGTGGCGGGAGAGAGACGGGCTTTCTGCCCCGGGAACGAGTTACAGTTTTGGCTCCTTCCATCACAATAGTGACTGCAGTTTTCTTGACATTAGAAGTCAGACCGTCATGGGCAGTGCTTGCCCAAGCTCAAGAACAAGCCTGGTTTATTATAGTGTCCGGGTTTTTGAGACTCATCCTTTCCCTGACAAATTAAAAACTAAAAATGATTACCTGTTTTTCCCCCAGTCCATGGCTTAAGCACTGGGTGTTTTGGAGGTTTCAGTATAGGTAAAGGTGCCTCAGAAGAAAGGTCTGGCGTCCTGTTTCAACAACGCAGACATTGAAACTGCTGTGGCATATGATTTTACTCAGGTACACACAGGGACACCGTGAATCAGGGTTTCTTCACATTTTACCTGTCTTTCAAAGGTGGGGGCATTAATTTTACATTTCTCTGAAAGAAAACTGACATGGGATGTGACTGATCATCAAAACACGAATTTTCTCTTAGCTGGCCATGTAGGATATCTGTATGCTGGGACAATATTTCAGAGAATATATATGACTTGAAACTCTGCTGTTTGAGTCTTAATAAGAGCTAATTTTTAAGAAATAGCACTCATGAAAATTATCATGAGATACACAGCTCATTAGTTCTAAATACTCACTTTAGCTCCTCAGGCTAAGTACTTGGGAAGGAAATCTGACCCCATGCAGGTGCCCTAGGAATTGTATTTGATCATCAGCACTGACCCACCTTGATAGGCATGATCACAAATGACTGAGGCTCACTAGTGTGTTTGCTGGAGGAGGCCTGTGAAGGGTAGGCTCTGCTTCAGCCTCCCCAAAGCATCAGTCAGCTTCTAACCAATGCAATAATTCATGGGGCTTGATTAGGTCTCACTCTTAGTTCTGACCACAGGAACACCTCTATCTACCTTCACTCCTCCCCCCCCCCCACCTAGTCCAACACACCCCCACTGCTGAGAACTACACAGTTCTGTTTGACCTGCATATCTTTAAGGAAGGGCCAATCTGTTGTTATCCACAGTGGCTGTACCATTTTACAATTCCAACAGCAGTGGATAAAAGGGTTCCAATTTCTCCACATCCTTACCAGCACCACATATTTTCATTTTTCTCCTTTAAAAAAAATCATAGCATCATAGTGGGTGTAAATGCTATCGCCTTGTGGTTTTGAGTTGGATTTCTCAAATGATATGGACACCCATGTCAGTTTATTGCACTGCCATTGCTGTGTGTCACTATGATCTCAGAAACATATGCACTGGCAGCTCAAATAGCAACAGGGTTCGGTTATGACACTTCCACACAGAGACAGACTAGGAATAAGGCCTAGTGATCTACTTCCCAAAAAGTAGCCAAAGAAAATCCTAGGAATAACAAAAGAATATTGTCCAATAAAATGCTAGAAGATGAACACACACCTAATCCCCACCCCTAGATTGGAAAGCACTCAAAATATGCAGCAGTCTCCACAGGAGAAGGGCTATCTTCTTAAATATAGTTGACCTTACTGACATAGGTTGAGTAGAGGCTCTGGGAAACCTTCATTTGCTGGTGAGCAATAATATAGCTGTGATCAAACTGTAGAATGTGCAAAGTAAGAAGCAAGGAGGATTGAAAGTCGTCAAAAAAGGAGACCATTGAATAGTGACATCTGAGGCATTAGTGAGCTGAAAGGGAACACTGGGCATGCAATGGTTAAACACTTGTCTGCTAACTGGAAGGACGGCAGTTTGAACCTCACAGACATTCTGCAGGAGAAAGACATGGAAGTGTAAAGATTATAGCCTTATAAACCCTCTGGGTCAGTCCTACTCTGGCCTACAACATCACCATGGATTGACATCAATTCAACAGCACACAGCAACAATACCAACTCACTGCCAGCAAGTCAATTCTGACACATAGCAACCCTATAGGACAGGGTTGGTCCGTGGGTTTCTGAAACTATAACTCTTTACAGAAGTGGAAAGTATCATCTTTCTTCTATGGAGCATCTGATGATTTCAAACTGCTACCCTCACAGTAACCAATACGTACCCAACACCCCACCACAGCTCCTAACAAAGCCCACAGGGAGTTTAAACGAGCAGATATTAACAAATTTTATTCCTAAATTGTCAACTATGCTGGGAACAACAACTTCGAGAGGAATGATGTTGTGTTCATTGCCAAAAAGATTATTTCAAGGTCTATCTTGAAGTACAGTTGTATTAGTGATATTTTGTATCAATATGCTTTCAAGAAAATCCATTAATATGGTTACTATTCACAGTTGCACATCAATGATGAATGTTAAAGGTGAAAAAATTGAAGAATTTTATGAATTTCTGAAATTGATGGAACATGCAATAAGATAGATTGGTAGTTACAGTGATACCTTAGCCTGGGTTCTTGGTACCTTAGCCTGGGTTCTCTAGCAAAACAAAACTAACAAAGTTGTATACAGGGAGATTTATCTCAAGGAAATCTCAAGATTTATCTCAAGGAAATTTATCTCAAGGAAATGGTTGCAGAGTTTGGCAAATTCCAAGTCTGTGGCGCAGATGTTATGCTGGAGGCTTCTCCTGATTCACATAGCTACACAGGCGGGCAAACCTAAAAGCAACATGTCAGATGATAAGATTACTGGCCCATGGGCTTCACGGGCTGATGGATCCAGGCTCATTAGGTCAGATTTTAGGCCAGTGGCTTAAGTCCCATGAGCCAGAGACCAGATGATGATGCGCTAAATTCCAGATACAAAGTGTGATGATTAGATTTTTTTATGCCAACATTGCATCTGTAAGAAGATATGGGTGAAGTCTAGCCTATCAAACAGGTTGCAGTCTGGTGATGTCTCCTTGGAGGTGTGGTCTAGAAATCAGACCCTCTGGAAGCCTGGCTGTCTCTTTTCTCTTCCCTCTTTTCCTGGACTAGTGTGCTACCTAATCATGCCACCTTGCATCACGACACTGCCCCTCTTGGGTTGGGTACATTGCATCATCACTCTCTGCTGGCTGGCCACCTCACATTGCCACATTGTAGTCCCACTGGGTCTTCCCTCAATACACCATGCTACTGACTTCTACTACTCTTCCCACACCTTACCCTCTACCCCCTACTTCTTGGGCCTGGTAGTTGCATGAGTTCGAAACACCATCAACACATTAACTGACTCATGAAAGTTGATTCAGACTAAGCTCTTTCTCTGCAGCTGTGTAGGCTGTTTTCCTATTACAATTCCTTTTCACAAGATATACTTCTCTACTTGTATACTTTCATAAGTGTCCTGGTTTTGCTTCTCTAGAGAACCCACCCTAATACACAGAGTGAGCAAAAAAAGCCAGTGAGCTTCACATCGGATTCAGGCCACAATGCTGATTAAACTCCCATTGAAGCCAATTTGCTGATCACATCAGATCACATCATGGAGGTAATTACAGTATGTCACAAAATTAAGTACATCATAAATCACTGAGAACTATGGCCTAGTAAAGTTGACACATAACCTTAACCATCACACTCCACCCCTTGTCAACTCGATGACTGTACACATCCCTTTAAACTGCACATCACCTCTAAAAAAAAGCAATTATAGCCAGCCATTCCATCAACCTGGCAAAGAAAGCCCCAGCTGTTCCTGAGACCCAACAAGTATGGCTGTGGCCATCCCCACCCCTTTACAAGGAAGGCCTCAGCCATCCCTACCCCCTGGCATTGAAGGAATTTCACAGATGAACCCTCCTGGCCCCCAAGAAACAGAATCACAATTGGCAGATGATATAATTTTATATGTAGAAAACTGCAAAGACTCCACAAAAAGATAGTTGGAAGCATTCAAAAGATTTGGCAGTGTTGTAGAATATAAGGTTAACAATCAGAAATTGATTTCGTTTCTGTATATTAATGAAGAAGGATCTGAAAAAGAAAATAATAACATTTATAACATTCACACCTGCAACATCCCGGCGTGGAGGAGGGAACCGGTGGAGAGGTCTGGGAGGCTGGCCCCAGCACCAAAAATTAAGTGGATTCCTGCCCCTCCCCCAAGAAGAATTTGTTTCAAAGGACGACATTGATTCTGCAGCTCCAGGAGATGGGCATATCTGATCAGAGCACACGGGAGTAGATGAAGGGGGAGGAGGAGAGAGTGGAGCACAGTCTGGCCCACCAGGCCGTGATGATGATGTTCCTGATTACAGCAGCCAGTCCACAGAGAGAACAACATGGCTGGCCCCACTATGAGACATGATGCCACTCAGTGACCAAGGGCGATACAGGGGACAGCACCAGAGACACAGTGTGGGAATTGCACCTGACCTGATCCCACCACACCGAGGCAAAGCACTGGGGGAGTGCAGCAGAACAGCAAGGGAATGGAGTGGCAAGGTCCCCAGGGAATGCTGAAAGTGGACTTTGGGGCCAGGGCGTGGTGCCCCAACAGACTGGACTGGAAAACGCTCCTAAGGGCCAGCAAACGATACTTGAACTAACTACAAGCCTTTCTTTCTTGATGTGTTTTGTTTTGTTCTTTGTCAGTGGTTTGTTGTTTTGTTGCCTGGTTGTATACTGTTGCTTTGTTTTCCTCTGTCTTGTTTTCGTACATGTTATTGTCTCCACAGGTCTGTCTGAATAGGACAGGCTGGATGAATTATCTGGAGGAAAAACAACGGGACCAACAGTTCCAGGGGGACTTGGGATAGGGAGAGGTGGGGTGGTGGTGGTAAGGAAGTGGTGTTAACAAACACAGGGACAAGGGAACAACATGGGACCCAAAATGGTAGTGAGGAGGGAGTGGCAGGCCTGGTAGGGAATGATCAAGGGTAAGGTTACATAAAGAAGAGGTATAGCTATAACCCAGGTGGGGATGGAGCATGGTAGTAGGGCAGGAGGAAAGTCAAGGGAGATGGAGGAAAGAGCTAGGAGTCAAAGGGCATTTATAGAGGTCTAGACAAAGCATGTACATGCAAATATATGTATGAGGATGGGGAAATAGATCTATGTGTCTATATTTATAGGTTTCATATTAAGGTGGCAGAAGGACCTTGGGCCTCTACTCAAGCACTCCCGCACTGCATGAATATTTCCTTTTATTAAATTGGCACTCTACGATGCTCACCCTCCCAACACAACTGCTGAAGCCAAAGTGGGTGAACAAGTAAATGTGGTGAAGAAAGCTGATGGTGCCCGGCTATCAAAAGAGATAGCATCTGGGGTCTTAAAGGCTTGAAGATAAACACGCGGCCATCTAGCTCAGAACCAACAAAGCCCACAAGGAAGAACACACCAGCCTATGTGATCACGTGGTCCCGAAAGGATCAGTTATCAGGCATCAAAGAACAAAAAAATCATATCATTGGCTGCACACCTCCATGATATGATCGCCGAAGACAAACGGGTGCATAACCAAATGTGGCGAAGAAAGCTGATGGTACCCGGCTATCAAAAGAGATAGTGTCTGGGGTCTTAAAGGCTTGAAGGTGAACAAGCAGCCATCTAGCTCAGAAGCAACAAAGCCCACATGGAAGAAGCACACCTGCCTGTGCGATCATGAGGTGCCAAAGGGACCAGGTATAAGACATCATGCAATATATATATATACCATAGTGAATGAAGGGGGAAGTGCAGAGTGGAGACCCAAAGCCCATTTGTCGGCCACTGGAGATCCCCTCACAGAGGGGTTTAGGAGAGGAGATGGGTCAGTCAGGGTGTGATGTACTACCGATGAAGAACACAGCTTTCCCCCAGATCCTGGATGCTTCCTCCCCCCAACTACCATGATCCGAATTCTACCTTGCAGGACTAGATAGGGCAGAGGTTGTACACTGGTGCATATGGGAACTGGAGGCACAGGGAATCAAGGGTGGATGATCCCTTCAGGACCAGGGGTGTGAGGGGCGATACTGGGAGAGTAGAGGGTGAGTGGGTTGGAAAGGGGGCACCGATTACAAGGATCCACATGTGACCTCCTCCCTGGGAGACGGACGGCAGAGAAGGGGGGGAAGGGAGACTCTGGATAGGGCAAGATATGACAAAATAACAATGTATAAATTATCAAGGGCTCATGAGAGAGGGGGGAGTGGGGAGGGAGGGGAAAAAAAAGAGGACCTGATGCAAGGGGCTTAAGTGGAGAGCAAATGTTTTGAAAATGATTAGGGCAAAGAATGTACGGATGTGCTTTATACAATTGATGTATGTATATGTATGGATTGTGATAAGAGTTGTATGAGCCCCTAATAAAATGTTAAAAAAATTCACACCAAAGATAAATTATTTATGAGTAAATCTAAGCATAGAAAAAAAAGATCTATATAACTAAAACTACAGAACACTATTACAGGAAACCAAAAGAGACCCATACCAATGGGAAAATATCCCATGTTCATATGTAGGAAGGCTTAATATTGTTGAAATGTTATCATATCCAAATCCCTGTTTCACTCTTTAAAGAAAGGGAAACACTAGGTACCAACTTTCTTTGGAGAAGGGAGAGACATAGAACTCAAAAAGAACCAAGGAGGAGGCCTTGCCAACCTGACCTCGAAACCTATTACAAAGCCACAGTAGACAAAACAGCCTGGTCCTGGCATAATGACCAATTGAACATAACAGGAAAAAGAAATAAATCCGTCCACCTACAGGCAATTTGTCTCCAGTAAAAAGCCAAGACATATTAAATAGTAAAGGGTCTCTTCAACATGTGGTGCTGGCAAAATTGGATCTCCAGATGCAGAAGAATGAAATAGGACTCATATCCTCACTCCATGTACAAAACCAAATTCCAGATGGATCAAAGACTTACCATATATATGCAAGAATAAGCCAACCTAAATATCAGTCGAGGCACCTAATTTTACCACAGAAACTGCATTTAAAATGTGCTGAAAAACTCGGCTTAGACACGAGTATCTATGGTAAGTGCAAATCTCAGATCTATGAAGATCATCACTGAGAAAATATAGAGAGGTTTAAGGGGCCTATATAGGTATACACATACTATTAAATATATATAACAAATGAAGCACACACAAAGGACAAACTAGACAACAGTCCTACTAAAAATAAGACAGTTACTTGCATAAAAAATCTTAAGAATCTTGAGTAAAAGAAATGCCCAAAGACTGGGAAAAATTTTTAGCAATGGCAAAACAGACAAAGAATTAATCTCTAAAATCTATAGAATACTTCAAGACTTCATAAAGGAAAATAATCCAATTAAAAGATGTTCACCAAAAATGGCATTCAAGCGATTAGCAAGCATATGAAAAAATGCTCAGGGTCATTAGTCATCCAGGAGACACAAATCAGAACAATGATAAGATATCACCTTACACTGACAGTGACGGTCTAATTAAAAAAGAAAACAGGACAACAAATGTTGGAAAATGGAGATTGAAACTCTCCTACCTTGCTGGTGGCCTCTAAACGATTGTGGAAAGCACTACTGTGCTCCCTAAAACAATTGGGGATGGAAATTCCACATGATCCAGCAATACTTCCACTCGAAATATACCCTAAAGAGGAAGAGTCATAATAAAAACAGATGCATGCACTCCCATGTTCATGGCACCACTGTTCGCAATAGCAAGAGGTTGTAAACAGTGCTATGCAATGGACAAAGCAACTTTGCTACATATACACAACGGAATACTATGGTTAAAAATCATTAATGAAACTACAAAGCACCTCATGACATGGATGGATCTGGATAATGTTATGCTGAAAGCCGTTTGTCAATCACAAAAGGGAAAATATCATGAGACCATTACTGTACGTACAAACACCACATCAAAGGCGAGCATCCATGCTCAGGTCATATAACCATTTAACAGTCTCCCAAACAATGTGGTGGTGTGTCTGTCTGATGTTTACAAGTAATTTATGACTCCCCTATTTGTATGTCTGAAGGGTCACTTCTTCAGACGAGTCCTCACTTCAGCTGGGGTCAGTTTTTGTTTGTTTTTAATTTAGTGGGACAGGGACAGGACCAAATAGTTTCTGTCATATAGCATTGTTCCACATTCACTCCAAATGAATAACCATGTCCATAACGGTGATCAGTGAATTTCAATGGGAATTCATGACCAGAGGAAGTGGCACATGTCTCTCCCTCATTTCACTGTTGGTGGGAAAACCAAGGAGGGGCAGCCTGCTCTTGGGGAAAATACTTAACAGGATTGATATATGCCCCATTGGGAGAATTTGTCCAGTAGTATGCTGCTAACCAAGAGTTTTGGACGAAGTTTCTTTTCAGTTCTCCGTGACCCTGGTTGCCTGTTACATGCTAACTGAATTTTTAGATTTTGTCTTTTCGAGGTGGACAGGATTCTTCATAGACCGTATCATAATTATGAGATTTGGAAATCCCACTAAAGCAACTGGAATTTACCTAAGTATACCAGCTGCAGATGAAAGGAACTGACGTACTCCTTTGGACATACCTCTAGAACACTCTAGTGTGAGAAGAAGCAGAGGACTGCTATCCCAAGCGAGTCCGTGGACTTTGCTGGAAATAGCTTGCTTTGGAGCTTGTCTAATAACTGCAATCTGAGATTACATATACTTGCTATTTTCTTTGCTTTTTGTGATATAGCTTAGCCCTTCAGACATAGTTTTGCATTAGAATGTGAATGCTATAGAAATTTTTACCTTGTGTCTAATCCTCATTGTTTTCTTAAACAATGTTCAGCTACTTACATTTTTAATTTGTATAAATGAGCATCCCATGTATTTTAGTCTAAAAAGTGTTCCTATATATGTATGTTCCTTTTTCAATGGTACTTTAAATTCTATACCATTGGCTAGGTTAATGATATTATTATTAGAATTAACAAATATATCATGGATGTTACTTAAATTATTTCTCAACAAGCTGGTAATACTGCCTCTAAAGTTGACTGGGGAGATATATAAACTTCAAATATATGAATAAATATTGAGCTTCCACTTAATTGTAAGCCCTAATCAAAGAACGATTAGTTCTTATGATGTGACCCTGGTCAATACTTTCCCTAATAAAGTCATCACTGAAGATATGGGTGCTACGGAAAAGTGTGTTACATGGTCCTTAGCTATCAGAAAGAATAGTTTCTGGAGTCTTAAAGGTGTGTCTTAAAACAAGCAGCCATCTAAGTCAAGTGTCAGCTAAGTCCACACAGAAGGAACATGCCAGACCCTATGATCCAAAGATTGTACATAATAAAATCCAAGAACTTTGGAGGGAATTGTATTAAAGGTTAAATTCTCAGCACCTGCTTTGCAGAAGGATATGGATGACCGTGTAAGCCCAAAATCTATTTTCAAAGTCCCCATTTGGATAAAATAAATCTCCATCAAATTCTCTTGGACCACTGACCAGGGATGTGATTCGTGTTGCCCTCAGACAGAGTGTATTGGAAGGTGGATTCCTGTAAGTGTGGTTAGGTTAAATTTTAATATATTATCATGTATTCCCATTGTTGATCCATTTTTATTTATTTGTTTTAGTTTCGATTATCATCTGCTTTCTCTTGGATTGAGGTTTTTCGGGGTTTTATTGTGTTGTCTTTTCTTGGTGTGATTTACATTACATGAAATTCAGGATAGGTAAATCCATAGATACAATGACTAGATTAACAGTTGCTTAGGGTTATGATCAGAGAAGTTGAGGAGTAAAGGGGAGTTAATAATAATAGGTACAAAAAGGAATAAAATGTTCTCAAATTGATTGTGGTAATGCTTGCACAACACGTTTTAATATATTTAAACTATTGAATTGTTCCATGTGTAAATTATATGCCAATAAAACTGTTAGAAATAAATAAATGCAATTATAAAGTTATGCTTTGATCTAACATGATAAAAGTAGCATGTGTACAACCAAAAATGAATTAGCTCTGTTTATAGTTTACATTTCATAATAAAACTAAAAAAACTAAACTCACAGTCATTGAATTGATGCTGACTCATAGCAACCCTGTAGGACAGGGTAGGCTGCTCCTGTGAGTTTCCGGGACTATAACTATTTGTGGGAGTAGAAAGCATCATCTTTCTCCCCATGGAGCAGCTGGTGGTTTTGAACAGTTGACCTTGCAGTTAGCAGCCCAATGTGTAACCCACTGCACCCTTAGGACTCCATATTACATAATAGCAATGAACTAGTGGATGGAAGAAAACAAAGATATTATATGTGGGAGGAATTTTTTTAATTTGTGGAAAAGTTAGAATTAAAATATAAAAATTTTAACAAATGAACTTTATTTCTCAACATAAGATTCATCAAGTTCAAAGCACTTTGATAAACGATGATATTACCATTTAGTTCTTCCCTAAATAATCAAGAGTTGGTAGCATTTAACCATGTGAATGTAGTTTTTTTAACACTAATGGGAAAAAATAGGTGTGATCTAGAAATTAAAAAAAAATGATGAAGATAATAGAAGTCAGAAGGAGCCAAACCAGGACTCGTAGGTGGATAGCTAATAATTTCTCATCAAAGGTCTCCCGAAAATGACCTTGTTTGATGAGATTAAACAAAACCACTGCTGTTGTGTAGAAGAGACTCTCTGGTGAAGTTTTCTTGTAATGTTTTCTGCTAAAAGTGTGCCCAGCTTTTTCACATGGGTTTTATAATAGCAGATGTCAGCATTATTTGACCCTCCGGAAAGCATCTACAGCATTCCAAAAAATGTTGCCGTGACCTTTACTCTTGACTGGTCTGCTTATCCTTTGAATGGACCACTTTTAACTCTTTGTAATTATTTCTTTGCTTGTGCTTTGTCTTCAGGATCATACTGGTAAATGCATGTTTCATCTTCTCCTATAGTTTTTGAAGAAACGCTTCATGATCTCTATCCCACTTGTTTACAGTGTCCATTGAAACTTCCATTCTTGTCTGTGGATGGCCTGGGTGCCCAATTTGGTACCCATTGAGCATCAAGTTTGCTCAACTTTAATTTTTCAGTCATAAGTAGGTAAGTTGGACCAATTGAGGTCTATGGTGTTGGCTGTTGTTTCTGCTTTAAATTCTTTCCTTGAACATTTGATGGGCAGGATCTGCCAATGATGGCTTCATTTTCAACCTTGTCTCATCTCTTCTTAAGCTGTTAGGCATTCTGAAGTTGCTAGACATGTTCGGTGTTTGCTTGTTTGTTTATGTTTTGAGGCATTGCGCTCATACACTTTTTGTAAAGCATAAATTATTTCACCATTCTTCCACTCAAACAGCACCATAAATTTGATGTTTGCTTTTGTTTCAATATTAACAAAATCAATATTACCTTGTTAGGAGCGCTTTACAAATGGACGTCTTATCCCTAATGCCTCAAGCTAGATCAGACATGTTATAACAACTTAGTGTGCTTAATTTGATTCAAGGCATTTAAAAAAATCCATGCAAAGTTTTTTAAAATGTGAATTTTCCATGACCTTTTTGAAGACCCCACACATATATACTTTTTTTCCTTTACCCTGAACAAGCACCTTAGCTGTTCATGATTCTTTTCCTGGGTGGCGAGGGGTGGGCCTTCATTCCTGAATTATCTATTCTAGACCATTAGTAGTTATTCCAAAATTTGATACCTCTTATTTTCTACCGACTTTAACCACGGGACATGGAGTACTAAGAGACATCCCAGGGGATCGCCTGTATTCCAAAAATATTCTTCTTTTCCTCCATGAAGTAACATCAACCTGATTGCCTCTCTGCAGTCAGGAGCCATCCTATCAGCTAATACAGTAACTGCTTTCCTTGCTTGTCAATTCAGAGGCATAAGGAGCCCCAAATGGTCCATGGCACTTTCGTCTCCAGTCCAATGGGATCCGTTCCTGAAGCCAGAGAGCCTAACTACAGGAGAAAGAGCATAATATGTCGGCCTTGATGATATAAATGTGATGGAGGTCATTATGAAGATAAGAAAGAAAATACTTAAAGGAATGTAAAACAGCTGAACAAAAGATTTCAAAGAAGCTTGGGAACAGAAGGTACATATTAATAGGAACTGTGCAAAGACCTAGAGTCAGAAAACTAAAAGGGAGGAACGTGAAGAACTGTCATTTGTCAAACTGAAAGGATAACCAGCCGCACAGAGCAGGGTAGAACTATCCCTAGGGGTATCTGAGACTGACTCTAAAGGAGTAGGGAAAAAATGAACACTTTAATGAGACAGATTTTTCTGTGTTGTTGTTGTTTTGTTGTTGTTCAATATGAGAAGACTTTTGACTAATGGATCATAACAAATTTTATATAGCATTATTAGGAATAGGAATTACAGGACATTTAACTGTGTCCAGGGAGAACATGACAGTGGATCAAGGGGTAGTTACTCTACTGGTACAGGAGCATATTGAGTGCTTCAAAATAGGAAGAGAACTGTGGTATCACCATATCCTTTCACCTAATACCTGCAGTGTGCGCGCTGAGCAAATCATCCCTGACGCAGCAAGGTGGAGATGGCACAACCTTGCTCACTGGAAACAGACGTCTGAAGGACTCACTGAGCAAGCCCAAACATGACAGCTTTCATGGTGTGTTTCTTAGGTCCCGGGGGGTGGGGCGGGGTGGGGGCGAAAATCCTCAGAGCAGGAACTGCAAGCACAATTTTAACAAATGGAGAAAAATCGAAATTGTCACCAATCTAATTGTCCTGGGAAGAACAATCAGTACCTGATGTTCAACAGGAGATGTCGCCAGTTCCTGCGTTACACTGTTCTCCAAACACATCATCAGAAACAAGCAATAAATACAAAACGTATGGTCAAATAGAATGTTGGTGGAAACATTAAGGAATTCCTTAATGAGATAGATTGAAAAAATAGTAATGACAGCAGACTCAAACATACAATATTTATAAAGATGGCACAGGGCTGCGGGGCAAAGTCTTCTGCTGTTATTCATAAGGTTGCCACGAGATACACCTAATCTGATAGCAATTAACCCTAAGGACTAATGATCTTGAGCATCTCTTTATGCGGTTCTTTTTGGTCGTTTGTTGTTGAAGATATTGTTGTGTTAGGTGCCTTAGAGTTGGTTCTGAACCACAACCACCCTGCGAATAACAAAAAGAAACAGCCTGGTCCTGTGCCAGCCTCACAGCTGTTTCTATGCTTGGGTTGCTTGATCTCTTGACTGCTGATTCCATTAACATGGATTGTGGGTTGAAGCAAGGTAAAATCCTTGCCAACTTTGATCTTTCCTCTCTGATTATCGCCATATTAACTGTTGGTCCAATTGTGAGGATTCTGTGTTAGTCACATTAAGTTGTGATTTGTATCAAAGGTGGCAATCCTTGATCTTCATCTGCAAGTGCTCGTCTTTCTCGCTTTCAGCCCATTGAAGATGGTGAAGAAGCCTTCCTCCAAACCCGACCCCTTCGTTCCATAATCAAGCACGTGATATCAATGATATTGTTTTATAATTTGCATATTCTGTTGGGTCACCCTTCTTGGGAATAGGTACAAATAAAGAGCTCTTCCAATAGGTTGGCCAGGCAGCTATTTCCCAAATTTCCTGGCATAATAAAGAAGTGAGCACTTCCAGGGCTCCATCTGTTTGTTGGAACATTTCCGTTGGTGCTCAGTTAAATCCTAGAGCCTTGCTTTTGGCAAATGCTGTCAGTGCAGCATGGACATCTTTCTTTATTACCCTCGGTCCTTGATCATATGCCACCTCTGGAAAATGGTTGAATTTCAACCTTTTTTTTTTTTGGTATAGTGATTCTGTATATTCTTTCCATCTTCTTCTGATGCATCCAGCATCATTCAATATTTTGTGTATTCAATCTTCCAATATCGCAGCTTGAGGCTTGAATTTTTCACGAGTTGTTTCAGTGTAACTTATGCTTCACATGGTTCTTTTTCCTTTTTGTAACTCTAGGTCTTTGCACATTTCATTATAACACTTTCTATTTTATAATATTTCTCAAACTGCTCTTTGAAATTTTCTCATCAGCTCTTTGGCTTCCGTATTGTTGTTCACTTGCCTTAGCTACTCTAAGATTAAAAGAAAATTTCAGAGTCTCTTCTGACATCCACTTTGATCTTTTCTTTCTTTCTTTTCATTGCCTTTTGCTGTTTTCTATGATGTTCTTGATGACATCCCACTGATCATCAAGTTTTCTCTCGCTAGGAGTCAATATATCGAAATGTTCTTGAGTTGTTCTCAAAATTCAGACGGGATGTACTCAAAGTCAGTGGTGGGACTCAAATAATTTAATAGCCAGTTCACTATCCTAATGGTCATTTATATATATACCCAAAGGTAGTTTATTATATCATACAGTTAATACACAAATAAGAACCATAAAAGAGGCACATAATTAGATTATGTTATCAGAAAGAGTTTTAAAATATTATTGAAAGATATTAAATAATATCTGACAAAAAGCGATACAATTCTATTTAAGATATTCCCATACTGCTTCTTGATTGGCATCCTCAATGGCAATATTCTTTGCTTTCACTTGAGCATCCGTGGCTGTGTGATTTATCCTTAGCCATCTTTCCACTGTGGGAGTAAGATCCCATTCCCTTAAAAGTAGGCCAAATTGAACAGAAGTCATTGTGCTTGACATATTAGAAACAGGGGACCTCTCTTCTCTGAACATATTATGTTCATCCTTTAAAAACCCCTTTTGGCTTCTGCTGAACTTACACCAATTTTTCTGGCAATATTTTTAGCTCTTTGAATACTTTCAGGAATTGCATAAGTCACTTATTATGGAAATTTGGGGCATAACACAAAGCCAAAATGAGTGACAGGGCCCCACCCTTTGGTTGTTTGGCACCGTTTCCCTTTATTTTCTTCTGTTTACTGAAGTAATAAATGCAAGGGGATAAATGTAGTATTTCATCAAAAGTGTGAGTTTTATGAAATGAATCAGTAAATATTATGAGGATAGTTCCATCTAATTTTTATACCGATGGAAAGAATGAACACTTCTACAGGTGTTTAGAATATGCTCTCAAGTTGGTGACTGTTACACAGAGTAAGGAATGTAACTGTGTGATTTCTGCCTTGCAAAACCTTAAAATTTTCTTCAGGTTCAACTTGAACCTACAAATGAGCAATTATCGATTCTACTGCCGTCCGCTGGCATGGTCGGAGCTGCTGCTATTGTGCTTCTCCATCATCCCTTCCCACAGGTGAAGTCCACTTGATTAAGTCCACGTGTATGGTCACCACCTGCATTGTTGGAAAAAAACATATTTGCAATGACAAAATCATTGCCATCTCTATCATGCCATCTCGCGCTTCATTTGTATCACCAAGACCATGTTTTCTAACTGCTGTTCCTTCCTCTTTGGTTACAACTTGTGCATTGCAATTGTTAATAACTATTCATGCATCTTGGTTGCATATTTGATCAGTTTATGATCAAAGGTGTTGATAAAATGTTACAATTTTGACATCATTAGCTTTAGTGTTTAGTGTATAAATTTGATTAATAGTTGTAGTGACTCGATTTCCTTGTATGAGGTCAGATACTCCCCCAATTACAGACAGCATTGTACTGCAAGGAAGATTTTGGAATGTTCTCTTGGATGATGACTGCCTCACCATTCCTGTCAGATTTGTTATTCCTATTAATAGTAAGCCATAGTAAGCCTGTCTAATTCAAAATGGCCAATACCAGTCCATTTCAGCTCACTTATATGTGGAATTTCAATCTGTATGCATTCCATTCCATTGTCTTTCCCTAGTCATTATTTCAACCACTTCCCTATTCTTTCATCTGAAGATCAGGGCTCCAAGACTCTCCTTGGATAATACCCTGTAATATGGCCTTCATTTCATCTCTCATGTATTTGTTGGGCAGTCTTTCAGTAGCCCATCTTACCAGAAATGCAATTACTGTATTTTGCTGATTATTTGTAATGAACTCATTTGATTCTCTTTTACTATTACTAGTTGTGTATATTTTTCTGATATTTCCTTTTTGGCTGCCATGGGTACTACATCTAACATCTTACCTTTATAACAACTGGGTAAAATCAATACCAAGTCAATTTCAATAGCACACAAGCATCCTATTCATGTTTTGTTTTTACTAATTTCACCATTATGAATTGGGTGCTTTGTAACATAGACTCAAACTCATGTTTAGCACCTGACACTGTAAAACAAGGAGGCCTGGCAGCACAGTGGTTGCAACCTTGACTGCTAACCAAAATACTCATCATTCAAAGCCAGCAGCAGCTCTGTGGGAGAGAACATGTATAGTTAGGCTACTCTGACTATCTCAGTCTAGGAAACCTGTGGGGGCACTTCTACGAGATCACATAGCGTCAGGATTGAGCTGAACTAGACAGCACACAATAACAAAGTATCGCAATGCAGAATGATGTCACCACTAAGATTACTAAAACGCTTTTCTCCCTCCTCTGTACAACCCTAAGTTATTGTGTTATCTCTTTCCAACCTGAGGCCCTCCTGCTTGTTGGGCAGGTCAAATGGTAATAAATTCCCTCATCTTTTATCTTGGAATATTTTAATTTTTCGCTCATTCGAGAATTTTATTAGACCAATGATTTTGTCACTGCAAATATTTTTTTCCAACAATGCAGGTGGTGACCATACATATGGACTTAATCAAATGGACTTCACCTGTGGGAAGAGATGATTGAGAAGCACAATAGCAGCAGCTCTGACCGTGCCAGTGGATGGCAGTAGAATCGATAATTGCTCATTTGTAGGTTCAAGTTGAACCTGAAGAAAAATTTAAAAATTTTAAGGTTTGGCAATGCACAAATCACACATTTACATTCCTTACTCTTTTTAACATTCACCAATTTAAGAACATATTCTAAACACCTGTAGAAGTGTTCATTCTTTCCATCAGTATAAAAATTAGATGGAACTATCCTCGTAATATTTACTGATTCATTTCATGAAACTCATTATACTTTTGATGATATCCTACATTTACTTCCTTTCATTTATTACTTCACTAAACAAAAAACATAAAGAGAAAAGGTGCCAAACACCAATTTTGCTGCATATGATAATGTGAGGTGACAATTTTCTTTTTCCTTCTCAGCTCCTTAAATATGTTACAACCTACTTTGGACACATTGTCAGGAGAGCCCAGTGTCTGTAGAAGGACATCATGCTTGGTGAAGTGGAGAGGGCGTGGACAAGCGGAAGGCCTTCAGTGAGATGGATCAGCACAGTGCCGGCAACAATGGGCTCAAGCCTACAATTGTGGGATGACACAGAACCGTGCGGTATTTCATTCGGTTGCTTTGGGTCAGAACTGACTTGATGGCACCTAACACCTACGATGAAGGCAACAATATCTCTTTATTTGAATTGTCTTTTGGTTCATGAAAAGGGGCCCTGGTAGTGAAAGGTCAACAATTTGAAAACCACTGGCAACTCCTGTAAAGCGTTACAATCTCAGAAACCCACAGGAGTTCGACCCTGTCCTATAAGGTTACTACGAGTACTGAATCTACTCAGTGACAGTGAGTTTTGTTGGGGTGTTTTGTTCCTGACTCATTTTCCTGATTTCCCTTAGTTCTTTACCTGTGTTTTTCTTCAATTATTTGAGCTTGCTTAATTTTGTTGTCATATATATTTCAGTCTACTTAGTATTTAGGCTTCTATCATTTTAAATTTACCTTCCTTTGACTTGTTCACTTGGATGGGCCGTCATTTCCAATTCTTTTGTGTCTTTTATGGTGTTTGCTGTTGTTGAATCAAGGAATTTTACAAGGTGTTAGAATTTTCCAGTCATCCAGTATTTGGTACTTTTGACCGCAACACTGCAAGAGCCTCTTGCATAGGCAGAGACTTCAGGCTTTGTTACTGCTCCCTCTCTGTCATAATGTGGTTTCTGTCTAGATCAAAAATTTCCACTTTTTGGAAGCTCAAAAACAAAAGGAAAAAAACAAACCAAACCAAAAGGAAACACACACACACACACACACACACACACACACATACACACACACACACAGAGCACACACTAACCACTAGGTCTTCCATGTGATGTAGCCTTTAGCCCTTGGTTATCACTTCTAATCTGTTCCGTAAGATCTGTGTTTCCATCCAGATCAAGTTTTCTGTCTTTTGCTACTGCCAAATGGGTTAGAATTTCCAAATCGAATGAACTGCTTTACAGACCGTCTAGCTCTCAATCCTTGGTCACTGCTTCCTCCCCTGTTCTGTGAGGGCCCAGTTACTTACCATGGAGTCTGAGATTAGTTACCACAGTCTGTCATACCAGGAGAAGGGGGCAAGTACACGCAGATTGGAGTGCAAGGGAAGTCTGTTTACTCATCTTGGAACCAGAGCACAGGACACGTCCTTGTGCCTGGGTGAGCTGTGCACTGGCTGCGGGAGCAGCTCCACTGTAGTCATCCATGTATGTGTCATTTCAGCTTTCTGCCAGACAGTGCCACAGTGCTGGGGCACTGGGGAGAGTGGAGGATGGACACAGACAGTGGGAGAACTTTTTCCAGCACCTGAGACTCCTGCTGATTTAATTTCATGTGAGACAGTCGTTTGCTGTCCTCTGCCAACCAATTTAGAGTCCCAAATGGCTAAGGACAGATTTCTCTTGGTGTTTCCTGAGGTATAGAGGTTCATTGTCTTAGACAGGGTTCTCTAGAGAAACAAAACCAGATTGCTAGTAATTACATATATATATATATATATAACACAAGAAATGAACTGTTAAATTATATATATATATATATATATATATATATATATATATATATATATATATATATATATATATATATATATATATATATAATACAAGAAATGAGCAGTTCAATTATAAAGCAGTACAAATGGCTCAGTGCAACTCCCTCCCGAGAGAGTTGTGAGACACTGGCAGTCCTTCAAGTCTTGAGGGCCGCCAGGTAGTCCTCTGTAAAGAGAGAGAGCTAGGCTATCTCAGCGCAGGCAGCAAATAGCAAAGCAGGTCACCAACCATCAGTCCCCAGCTCCAGAGATGTACATTCCAATCATGTGGGCTTAAAGGGACCTCAACTTACAGCGACACAGTACACCGGCTAGGCGTCCCACAGGTACTGTAACCTGTAAATTGAGGCACAGAACAAGCAAGGCAGCCGGTCAGATGATCAAAGAGCGAGACAAGAAAGGGGAGGTTCACCGAGCCATTTATCTCTCTGCCCTTCAATTAATCCCACTGTGCTTATCGGCCAGACTGGCACAATAAACTCTCTCATTCATGGACCTAGACCTCATGCCTCCATCTTCCCAGAACTCTCCATAAGTGACTTTTCAGTTTGTAGAAATGTGTAAAAAATGTTGCTGCCTGAACGGCTACTCTGGCAAAATGCAGTCTAGTGAGGGAATAAAGGATTGCAAAGGAAGGAATGAAATGGCCCACATAGTCTGCCGCAGTTGAAGGCAAATCTCCTGATTGCCTCCATTTCTTAAATCTTGGCTAGGTCTCAGATATTGGTAGAGAACTCCAAGGACATATGCGGCCCGGGGGGTCCTCTCATCTGCTCTCACTGATGTGAGCTCAAGTAGGACACGGTGGCAACTTGCCTGTGTACATAGGGGGACAGGGTGTTCTCTGAGAGGGGAGCCTGCAGCTGTGGTCCGTTTTAGAGCTTTAAACATGATCTTGTGGCTTTGGGTTTTCTTGCAAGCATCAGAAGAGTAAATGCTCTTTATTTATATGGAGATGGAGAAACCACGGAGCTGCATTGTGAAACAGCAGTGTGGGAGGGCAGGGAGCATGTAACAAGCAGCTCTATCTGTGTTGATTCCTGAGCCTTCGTGGTCACAGCCCAGCCGAGGGTGGCAGAGTCCTCGTCGCAGCTACTAGGAAAGCAGCAAACACAAGTAAGCACGTTTCTGGTATTCTCTGCTTTGAGCCATGAGCCATCTGACCTCAGTAAGATGAAGTCCTGCCACACTTCCCCCTTAACAACACTCCAGCCTTCCTCCTCCCAATGCCCATCTGTTTGACCCGTGAGCAGTCCGTGATACTGCAACATTCTTCTCCAGCACCACGATTCGACCGCATCACTGCATCTAAGGCATCTCCGGTCTTCCTTACTCAGTGCCCAATTAGAGTTAATTAGCCAAAGGCAAAGGATTCTGATTGCCTAGAAGTGGAGATGGGACACTGCTGTGTATGTCTGGGGGGCTCATGTTTTCACCTATGTGAAAACTGACCAGGGAACGGAAATGGGGAGCTCCCCAGTGCCTACGGTGTGATAACCAGCCTACCTACATTACCTCATTAGTCAGCCTTATCGGAAAGTTCTCCTTTGACTTACAAAAATTAAATGATGCTAAGAAAGATCAAATGAGAGGGTGGCGATACAGTGGGTTATCAAAGGAACATGTTTTGTCTTGTCTTTTTGTAAATGAGCCCATTGTCTTTAGGGGCCCAGTGAAGGCACAGAATCTTTTTTTCCCTCTTCCTGACTTGCATGTCCCGTTAGAACCCTTTGATGAAACTGAAGAGCCTAGGAGGTAAAGGTTTATAACAGGGGTCCTTAACAGGAAATGATCCCCCACCATGGGACATTTAAAAATGTTTGGAGACATTTTTGTTTGTTACACTGAGGTCAGTGGGCACTACTGGCATCTATTGGTCCTCATGCAATGTCAGACAAATTTACAGAGGTTGAGATCTTCTTGTTTATTGACATAAAAAGACAAACCCAATATATAAACACTTTTAAAGTTTTATAGATTTTAAGAAAGGTATGTCTCTCTGCAGCTACATTGCATTCCCCCAAATTATAATCAAAATGTCTCTTGGTGAGTGACATGAACAACTTTTAATCACATTAAATAAAATTGAAAGGAAAAAAAACTACAGTTCATTTATAATCCCAAACTTTCAGTTCCTCAAAGAGTAAGTACAAAAACGTATAGGAGCAAGAGAGGCAGAAGCAGATCAGTCAGTAGGGCCAGAGTAATCCATCTGAAACCCAAAAGAATTGCAGTCACTGGTAGCTAGAGTGGTGTCTTTGCTTTTAATATATTCCCAGTGTGTTAATGGTTCGTAGAACATTGAATTAATTAAGATTATATTGAAATGATAGCAATGCAACTAAAGGAAGACCGTTAATAAATCACAACTCCCCGGCTGTATTTTACTAGGAATATATGCTTTGATTCACTATGTTATAGTTAAGGTGCCGTTGAGTTGGCTTCAAACCAGAGTGACTCTAAGCGCAACTGAAGGAAACCCTACACAGTCTTGGTCGTCTTCCTATGTTTGACCAGATCGAGGCAGCCTCTTTGAAAACCCAGCCTTCCTCTTTTCACCACCCCTCCACTTTACCAAACATGATGTCCTTACTCAATGCCCAACTTTCACATGCAGATGGCGAATACCATGGCTTGGGTCAAGCACACCAGCGTCCACAAAGAAACGTTGTTGCTCTCGAACACTCTGAAGAGGGTGTGTGCAGCAGTTTTCCCCACTGCAGTATGTCTTTTGGTCTTTTGACTTCTGCTTCCATGGACATTGATTGTGGATCCAAGCAAGACAAAATCCTTGACAACTTCAACCTTTTCTCTGTTTATCCTGATGTCACCTATTGGCCGAGCTGAGAGGATTTTGGTCTTCTTTTCATTGAGTTGCCCTCCATATCGAAGATCACAATCCTTCATCTTCATCAAGTGCTTCGGTTCCTCCTCACTTTCAGCAAGCAGGGTTGTGTCATCTGCAAGCTGCAGGTGGTTCATTAGCCTTCCTCCAATCCTGATGCCACACTCTTCATCATGTAATCTAGCTGATGATTTGCTTAGCACATGGATCGAACAAGTATGGTAGCGGATACAACCATGATGCACACCTTTCTGTATGTTAAGCCATGCAGTATTCCCTTGTTCTCTTTGCACAAGTGCCTCTTGATTCATGTACAAGTTCATCATGAGCACAGTGAAATGTTCTGGAATTCTCATTCTTCTCAAGGTTTCCTACAGTTTATTGTGGCCCACACAGTCTAATGCCTTTGCATAGTCAATGGAACAACAGTAAACATCTTTATGGTATGCTCTACTTTAAGTCAGGATCCTCCTGACATCAACAATGATGTCCCTTGTTCCACGTTCTCTTCTGAATCTGGCCTGAACTTCTGGCCTCTCCCTGGTAATGCGCTGTTGCAACCGTTGTTAGATGATCTTAAGTAAAATTTTACTTGTGAGTCGTATCAACAAGATCATTCAATGGTTTAAGCATTCTATTGGGTCACATTTCTTTGGAATGAGCACAAATATGGATCTCTTCCAGTCAGTTGGCTAAATTTCCTGATGAGTGAATGCGTCCAGTGCTTCTTCAGCTCTTTTGAAATATTTCAATGGATATTCCGTCAGTTCCTTGAGCCTTGTTTTTGGTTAATGCATTCAGTGCAACTTGAACTTCTTCCTTCAAGACCATTGGTTCTTGCTCATATGCTACCTCCTGAAATGGGAGACTGTCGACTAATTCTTTCTGCTACAGTGCTTCTGTAGATTCTTCTTTTTTTTGGACTCTGTATATTCTTTCTATCTTGATGCTTCCTGCATCATTCAATATTTTGCCTCTAGAATCTGTCAAAGTTGAAATTATAGGCTTGAATTTTTTCTTGAGTTCTTTCAGTTCCAGATATGCTGAGCATTTTGTTCACTTTCAGTTTTCTAGTTATAGGTCCTTGCATATTTCACTATACTATTTGGCTTTTTTTTTTTTGACCTGCCCTTTGAAATTTTCTATTCAGCTCCTTGATTTCATCCTTTCTTCCATTTGTCTTAGCTACTCTATGATTAATAGCAAATTTCAGGGTCTCTCCTGACATCTACTTTGATCTTTTCTTTGTGTCTTTTTACTACATTTTGCTTTCTTCATGAATGATGGTCTTGATGTCCTCCAGCAGCTCATCAGGTCTCTGTCAGTAATGTTCATTGCATCAAATTTGTTCTTGGGATGTTCTCAAAATTCAGGTGGTATAGACTCAAAGTTGCATTTTGGACCCCATGAACTTGTTTTAACCTTCATCAGCTTTATGCTGAACTGACATCTGAGCAATTGATGGTTGTTCCATAGTTGGCCCCTGGCCTGGTTTTAGCTGCTGATATTGAGCTTCTCCATCATGTCTTCCCACAGATCTAGCCAATTCGATTTATAGGTATTAAATCTGGGGAAGTTCGTGATCAATTTTTGACTGAAGTTGTTGTTGGAATTATTTAATTTCTTCATCACAAGCTTTTGTGGTTGGTGCATTACCTCTAACAATAGTTGTACTTAATTGGATTTACTTGAAGCCAGATAGATATAATCCACTCACAGCATTGTCCTTTTTTGTGTGTGCAAAATTTTGTTTATTGTGGCACTTTCTTTTCTTTTTTTTAATTTAAAAAATACTGTTATTTTAATTTTTCTCATGTGGATGCCTTATTGAACTATAATGCTCTTTATTCTTTTAAAAATCATTTTTTGGGGGCTTATACAATTCTTACCACAATCTACACATACATCCATTGTGTCAAGCACATTTGTTGCCATCATCATTCTTAAAACATTTGCCTTCTACTTGAGCCCTTAATATCACCTCCTCGTTTTCCCTCTTCTTCCCCATTTCCCCCTCCCTCATTAACTCTCCATCATTCATAAATTATTATTATTTTGTCATATGTTACACTGTACGACGTCTCCCCTTACCCTCTTCTCTGCTGTTCATCCCCCAGGGAGGAGGCCCATACATAGATTCTTATAATCGGTTCTCCCTTTCCATCCCACATTCCCTCCACCCTCCAGGCATCACCACTTTCACCACTGGTCCTGAAGGGGTCATCTGTCCTGGATTCCCTGTGTTTCCAGTTGCTATCTGTACCATTGTGCATCCTCTGGTCTAACCAGGTTTGTAAGGTAGAATTGGGATCATGATAGTGGGGGGGGGGGAGAGAAGCATTTAAGAACTAGAGAAAAGTTATATGTTTCATCGTTGCTACCCTGCACCTTGACTGGCTTGTCTTCTTGCCACAACCCTTCAGTAAGGAGGTGTCCAGTTGCCAACCGATGGGCTTTGAGTCTCCACTCTGCACTCACTCACATTTACAATGATATTATTTTTTGTTCTTTGATGCTTGATACCTGATCCCTTCGACAGCTTGTGGTCACACAGGCTGGTGTGCTTCTTCCATGAGGGCTTTGTTGCTTCTGAACTAGATGGCCGCTTGTTTACCTTCAAGCCTTTAAGACACCAGGCGCTATCTCTTCTGATAGCCGAGCACCATCAGCTTTCTTCACCACATTTGCTTATGCACACGTTTGTCTTCAGTAATCATATCAGGAAGGTGGGCAACCACTGATATGATTTTTAGTTCTTTCATGTCTGATAACTGGTCCCTTCTGCACCTTGTGGTCAGACAGGCTGGTGTGCTTCTTCCATGGGGGCTTTGATGCTTCACAGCATTGAACTTCATGATGGATTTAGCAAGATCCATTCTGACCATGCCATTCTCTTGATTGTGTTATTCCAGGCATAGAAAATCATGTTTTTCTGATTCAAAATGGTCAGTGCCTGTTCATTTCAGTGAACTATTGCCTAGGATATCAATCTTCTTGCATTCCATTTCATTTTAGATTACTTCCAATTTTCCTAAATTTATACTTTGCATATTCCAAGTTCCAGTAACTAGAAAGTTTTTGCAGGTATTTCTCTTTAACTGGAGTCCTGCCCCATCAGCACATGAAGATCCTGAAGACTCCACTCCCACAGTCTTTGACTCATGTCACATGGTTGACTTCCCTTTAAGAAATCCTCTCTTCGGTTGCATTTCCAGTGCCCTCAGACCTGAGTGGTCCATCTGCTTGCAATATGTCCAGATTCTCAAAATTTAGGCTCTGATATGAATCCCTGCTTCAAGTTTGAATTATATGACCTACAGTCCTTTGGTGACTAATGATGGGGTGCTCCTTCCATGTGAACTTAGTTGATATCTCATTTAAGTGCTGCTTGTTTAGAGACAAGCCTTTTTTTTCTTAATCATTTTATTGAGGGCTCTTACAGCTCTTATCACAATCCATTCATCCAAGCACATTTGTACATACGTTGCCATCATCATTTCCAAAATATTTTCTTTGTCCTTGAGCCCTTAGTATCAACTCATTTTTCCCCTCCCCACACTCCCTCCCTCATGAAACCTTGATAATTTACAATTTTTTTCATGTCTCACACCAACTGCTGTCTACCTTCACCCACTTTTCTGTTGTTCATCCCCCTGGGGGGGGGGTTATATTAGATTATTGGGGTTAGTTACCACTTTCTCTTCCTTCCTTCCTTTTACCCTCCTGGTATCACTATGGAGACAAGCCTTTAAGACCCAAGATGGTATTTTATCTGATAGCCAGGCACCATCTAATTACTTCACCACATTTGCTATAGCATCTGTGTCTTCTGTCTTCCTTTACTGAGATCAAGTATCAAGCAGGGCCATGATGTAAGACCTAATTGCTTTTAAGTTGGAGCTAGGATTTAGTGCAAGCCAAAAACTCATTCCTAGATGTATGTTGTTTTTGTTGTTGTGTTGTTCATTTGTTTATTTTTATCTGCTTTTGACTACCTTTCAAAGCCTCCCCATTAATTTATGGTAGAGAGTCTTCTCTATCTTCCCCCGGGGGGATAACTCTCTTCTGTTAATATTGTTTTTGATTAGTCCTTGGTACTAATTTTTTAAAGACAGGTTGAAGGAAGAATACTGGGCCAATGTAGGCTAACTCTGTATCACAGTACCTCAGTTATTCACTTGTACAGAATCAATGTAAAAGTGGCTGGATGCTATTTACACAAAAATGGGGATTAATTGTCAGTGTGATTTACAATAATAATCACTGTGATTTACAATAATAACCATAAGTTTGCTAGAATAGTGCATATCTGAAATACCCTATCAATGTAGCAAGACCATGTTTGTCTGTCTACTAAAAGTTCGACAATCTCAATACAGCTGTCTTCTGCTTCCTCAGACATCACGTATTTTCCTACTTAAGCCCTCAGGTTACAAGTGTGCTTAAGGTAGAATCCAGTTCACCCAGTGGAGTTTCCACATCGAATCTCCCTGGTGACACCTCTGGGGCACGAGATAATGGCAAATTCAATGAGGGAGTACAGGAATTCTTGGGATCTAGCCATGCATATGCAATCTGAAAATATATGGAAAAACCATCCAATTGGCCAACTCACATGGCTGTGGTTGATATATACTTCACAGTCCTACGTTCTTGCCTGATGCTATCAAAGGCATAACTGTCTGACACAGAGACATTTGCAAACATGATGAGATAAATAGTGTTATGAATGCTATAGATGCCGCACTTAAAAGCTATCCCACCATTTGAACGACGTTCCTCCTTACAAGGAGACACATTTAGGATGTTCTGATCAGAGAACAATTTGTCAAGGCGTTTCCATTGCATGTTAAAGGTGAGGGGGCAGGGGGCCTGACAAATGATAACACGGACTAGTAGGTTATACTAGACCATTATTGCTGAGAGGGGTCTTGTGGAAAGCCAGTGCAGCCTCTCTCTCAGCCCAGACTCACTTTAGGTGGGAGGAAAGCCTTATCCAGAACCCAAAAGATTTATTAAGTACTTGTTTTGGGTTTTTGGAGACCATTTCCTCTTTAGCTTACATCCCACCACCACGAAAAATGACCTGCTACTGAAGATATATAGACAACAGAAACGTACTCATACAAATACTTATTTTTTCCCTGCTTTATATGCTTTGAGTTAGGGATTTTCAGAGAATCCACCTCATGCTCATTCCAAAAATATAAAGGGCTAAAATGCTATTTTTCCTGACATTCCCTTCTACTCTCTTTATATACTGAGGTAAGGATCCGGTAATGCGGCTTTGAGAGGCAATAACAATTTTATACTTTAATCTGGACGTGTTTCCTCCTACCACTGTCTAATTGCTGGCGCGATCCTAGCAAAGCTGCCTGAATCATGCAGAGCCACATTCACTGATGCTCTGCCGTGTGCCCCACTGCGTAACAACGCCCCAGAATCTGTTGGTCCAGGAGATGCCGAGCAAAACTCTGACCGTGGCTTTCATGGAAGCATGGTCCTACTTCGACAATCTACCCTTGGCAGTTCTATGAAGCTGGTGAAAGAATCATCCTGAGGCTGGGGAAACATTGACATTAAGTCGAAAGACTTGTCAATCATACTTCCTCATCAATACAATGGGGACAAAACAGGCTATTATGAAGACTAAATAAGATAATTGAGGTCAAGTGATTCAAACTCTTCCTGGCACATAATTCACACACCACTAATTTAGCCTGATTATGATTTCCTGCTTACCAGACAACTTCAGGCTGGCCACTGAACTGCTTCTGCGCTCTCCCCATCACATTGAAGATATTAATGATTACCAGAAGTGGTTGTGGAAGTGGAAGAGGCAGAAGTACTTTCCAGGCAGTAGTCGTTTTTCATTTATAAAAATGGGAAAGGTGGCACGGAAGATGGTGGAATTTATTCAGCTAGGGAAAAGGGATGAATGTGAATGCTAGGTTGTGTGCGATTTTGCAACAAAAACAACCAAAAAAGGAGAGGAGCTATCGATGCTGATACTAATTAAGCACAATCACCTCGTGGGATTAGTTCTCTGGGTTTTGGGGTTTAGGACTGTGATTTCATGGGACAATTCAGTCAATTGGCATAATATACTAGGAATCCTGTGAGAGCGGTAACTCGAGGGGACAATGGTACTTTTCCAGGTCTTGCAAGTTTTCTGCCTTTGACAGAGTACATGCAGCCTTGCCACTTTCTAGCACTCATTTTAGCTGAAATTATTTTAACTTTACTTTCCTGACAGGTTTTCACTCTACACAGATTCTGGCTTTTGCAGGATTTACTCTGGCTTTTATTCTACCATCCAAGCTTATGAGTAGTGTCTGGGGTCTTAAAACATGCAAGTGGCCATCTAAGGTGCAGCCAATTAGGCTTTATTCATATGGATCAAGATAACAAGAAGGACATAGAAAAATCAGAGGAGAAATTGGGCTACAAGAACCATGGCTTCTTCTACCTTGAGATGGTGCCCAGCTATAATGACTAGATGATGTCTAGGTACAAATACTAAAAGTTCTGATCAGGAAAACAAAGAAGGAAAATGTCAAACAGATCTATAGATTCTTTTTTTTTTAAAGATCATTTTATTGGGGCCTCTTACAACAATCCATACATCAATTGTATCAATCATATTTGTACATATGTTATCATCATTATTTTATATGTTTGATTTGAGCTCTTGGTATCAGCTCCTCTTTCTACCCGCCCTCCCCCCATGACCTTTTGATAAAGTATAAATTATTATTAATTTCATAACTTACACCAACCTCTGTCTCCCTTCCCCCACCTCTCCTCACGTTCCCCATACCCTCCTGGTAGCCATACTCCCATTTCTGTTCCCAAGGGGTTCATCTGACCTGCATTCGAGTGTCCTGCGCTCTTCTCTGTACCCATGTCCATGCTCTGGACCTAGGCATTCTTAGCACAAGGCCCAGGCTGTGTTTTCAGGATCTATAGATTCTTAAAGAAGCCAGACTTACTGAACCTATTGGAGTCGGAAGTGTACCAGAGACTATGACCTTGAGTTGTTCTTCAAACCTGGAATGGAATCTATCTGCTGAGGTTATCTTTAAATTAAGTAATGATTTAGCCTAAAGTGTTTTGTGTTTCTTTTTTTAAAATCTATATAAGACCAAAGGGTCAATAGCCATTTTATCTATTTATTTTATTTTATTAGATGGGATTTAATACATATAACATATCATTCCATAATTTAATCACAAGTAGAATGGTACAATTGGTACCACAATCAGTTTTCAGCCACTCTTTTTTAATATGGACTCCTTGACATCGTCTCCCTTTTACCTCACTACCACCACTGCACACACACACCCGAACCCCTTATTCTACTTCCTGTCCCTGTAAATTCATCAATCCTGGGTGTCATATACCAAAAAATGCAAAAGCATATAACACAGCATCAAGACATAACACCTCTAAGATACACTCTAATAAAAATGAACAAAAGCCAAACAAAACAATACAAACCAAAAATACAGTACATTTTGGAAATCAGATCAAGTCCAGCCTGCATCATAGGGGGATTCTACTGATAAATGTATGTATATGTATGGATTGTGATAAGAGTTGTATGAGTCCCTAATAAAATGTAAAAAAAGAAAAGAGGAGAAAAAAATGATTAGGGCAAAGACTGTACAGATATGTTTTATACAATTGATGTATGTATTTGTATGAACTGTGATAAGAATTGTATGAGCCCCAATAAATTGTTAAAAAAAAAAGTGTTAACTGTTCAGGTCAGATTTATGCCTTTGATCTTCTATACTCTTCTCTCTCAAGTACTCTGTTCAGCGACCACTGTCCTCCCACCACTGTTTTAGACAGGGGGAGATCTCTGTAGGCTTATTTCCTATGAAGTTCCACAAATGAATCTTGACAACACACACACACACACACACACACATTGTCATCCATCACCTTCTGCACAGCAGATTCTCACAATTTAGGCTCTAATATTAGTCCCTCCTTCGACTTTGGAGCATATGGATTCCAATCCTTTGGTGACTGAGATAGTTAGTTTATTGTGCCAACCTGGCCAATAACCACATGTGGGGTTAATTGAAGGGCGGAGAGATAAATGGCTCAGTGAGCCTCGCCTTTCTAGTCCTTAGGTCTCTTGCTTTGTGATGGTTGGACCAGGGTGCAGCTGCCTTAGCCAGTTCCCTGCTTCAGCTGGCAAGGCTCACTTCCTACAAGACACCCCTGAGGAGAAGCTGCATGGACTTATCCTGATGCAGCCCTGGGTGCTGGAGCAACTGTGTGGAGATCCCTGCCAGCGCTGAGATAGTTACACATTCACTGATTTGGCTTTCCTCCTGCAGTCAGCATCATTGCGTCTGTTTTGTGAGATGGAGGAGGACTTTGTGGATTGGTATCAGACATATGGCTTAATGGATTAATGTTGGACTTATGGGCTTGGGCAGTGCTGTGTTGGGATGTTTTATTGATGTGCACTTACCCTTTATATAAAACTCTCTCTTATACATGAGTTTCTGTGGATTTGTTTCTCTAAAGTACCCAGACTAACACAGTGACTGATAATGGTGTGCTTCTTCCATGTGGACTTCTCTTAGAGTGCAGCTTGTTTGGAGACAAGCTTGTAAGACCCCAGACACTATTTTATCTGGTATCCAGGCACCATCTGAATTCTTTGGCACAGGCATTTTAAAGAAGGATAAGGAGATTAAACAAATGAAAATGAAACAATGAAACACATGGAACCAAAAAGAAAGATAGATAGATAGATAGAGAGAGAGAGAATGTTGGCCCAACATGAAGAATATAACCAATATCACTCATCAGTATATCTAGAAACTGTGTAATGGCATTACATTTTGCTGTGAATATTTTCAACAAAAATTAAATGAAAATTTTTAAAAAGGGAGGAAATTGGTCCAATCTCTAAGTTTTATCATTGCTCTCAAACTCCGTATGGCTAGAAGAAAAGAACCAAAGGCTGTCAGAAGGGAATTCTCACTGGTAAAGAGACAGGTCCCACTCTGCGCAAGAATCTCAAAGTCCAGGATAAAACAGGGCTTAAAATTCATCTCATGCAATGATTTGTCACAATCTCGAGATTCATAGGGATCATAAAGTATCTTGCTCAATTTTGGTTACAGAAAGCCACCAGACAAAAATATGGTTCAAAATTTGTCATGCTTAATGATTGTTATCTCTATAATAGCCACTATTATTGACCTTTGATTAGTGCTAGATGCCAGAGTAAGTGCTTTTTAAAAAAATCATTTTATTGGGGTCTCATACAACTCTTATTACACTCCATACATACATAAATAATATAAAGCACATTTGTACATTCGTTACCCTCATCATTCTCAAAACAGTTGCTCTCCATGTAAGCGCTTGGAATCAGCTCCTCATGTTTCCCCCTCCCTCCCTGGTCTCCCTTCCCTCATGAACCCTTGATAATTTATAAATTATTATTTTGTCATATCTTACACTGTCCGACGTCTCCCCTCACCCACTCCTCTGTTGTCCGTCCTCCAGGGAGGTTATATGTAGATCCTTATGATCAGTGCCCCCTTTCTTACCCATCCCCCTCCCTCCACCTTCCCAGTATTGCCACTCTCACCACTGGTCCTGAAGGGATCATCCACCCTGGATTCCCTGTGTTTCCAGTTCCTATCTGTACCAGTGTACATCCTCTGGTCTAGCCAGATTTGTAAGTTAGAATTGGATCGTGATAGTGGGGGGAGGAAGCATTTAGGAACTAGAGGAAAGTTGTATATTTCATTGTTGCTATACTGCACCCTGACTGGCTTGTCTCCTCCCCACGACCCTTCTGTAAGGGGATGTCCAGTGGCCTACAGGAAGGGGAGCATCATGGAATGCCCATTTAATAGAACAAAGTATTCTTGCATTGAGGGAGTACTTGAGTGGAGGTCCAGTGTCCATCTGCTACCTTAATACTAACCCTATTAAATATATACACATAAATCTACTTCCCCATCCTCATATATAAATATATTTATATATGTACATGCCCCATTTAGACCTCAATAAATGCTCTCTGCCTCCTAGTTCTTTCCTCTATTTCCTTTTACTTTCCTCTTGTCCCACTATCATGCTCAGCCTTTGTCTGATGTGCTCAGCCTTCATTTGGGTTACAGTAATTCCTCTCGGTTACATTGTCCTTGATCAAGCCCCACCATGCCTCCTACACCCTCCTCACCACTTATTTGCATCACTTGTTGTTCCCTTATCCTTGGGTTTGTTAACACTATTTCTCTCCCATGTCCCTGGAACTTTTGGTCCCGTTGTTTTCTCCTCCAGATTGTTCATCCAGCCTATCTTATTTAGAAAGACCTGCACAGATAATATTATGCACAAACACAAGACAGAGCAAAACCAAGCAACAAAAGAAAACAAAACAACAAAAAGCCAATGACAAAAACAAAAAAACACAAACAACACAACAACAACAAACAAAGGCTTGTAGTTAGTTCAAGGACTGTTTGTTGGCCTTTGGGAGTGTTTTCTGGTTGAGTCTGATGGGGTACCAAGACCTGGCCCCAAAGTCTATTTTTGGTATTCCCTGGGGACTTCGTTGCTCTGCTCGCCTTGCTGTTCTGTTGCGTGGCCTTAGTGTTTTGCCTCAGTGTGATGGGATCAGATCGGGCACAATTCCCACACTGTTTCTCCAGTGTTGTCCCCTGTAGGGCTATGGGTCAGTGAGGGATGTCATGTCTCATCGTGAGGCTGGCCATATGGTCTTCTCTGTGGACTAGCTGCTCTGAGCGGGAATATTGTCGTCAAGCCTTGGTGAGCCAGGATAGTAAGTGCTCTCTGTACATTTTATTTCATTTCCCCAATAATTCTGTCGGGGGCGGGGGGTGGGGAAGGTTATTGAAAACAAAATTTTAATTGTTTATAATAAACAAGTAACTTGCCCAATGACGCGGGTGCGGGAGGGGGGGAGCACTGCCATCGAGGTGATGCAGACTCATAGTCTATTGGATAGAGCAGAACTGCCCTTGTGGATTTCTGAGATTGTAACTCTTTACTGGTGTAGAAAGTCCTGTCATTCTTCAGTGAAACAGCTGGTGGTTTTGAACTGCTGACCTTGAGGTTAGAAACCCAATGTGTAACCACTACACCACACTGAGCTCTAACATACATGTTCCATGATACAGCCTGGAGTTGAGAGGCTCCATAGCCCACTGCCCTCTTATCATGTGCCTCAAGTATTTGCTAAATGCTTTTCTAGCAGGGACTCTTACTGACATGCATAATGCGGGACCCTTCCCATGTCAGCCAACAGGAGATAAGCTGGTCCCACAAACACATGGGTGGGGACTGCCCTGGGGTCGCATACACTGTACAAGGTCTGCTCAGGCCACGTCACAGAGAAGCAGAGCGACAGTCAGCTTCCAGGGGAGGTCTACCCTCTGCCGGAGCAGCCACCCACCTGTGAGCGGTTGACAGGGAGGCAGTGGATGCTAACTTCACTGTGGAGAAAAACTACTCTCAAATTTCTACCCCATGTGACTTTTCTTGGTTGGAAAACCAAGGCTGCCAGCATCATTCACCACCAAACAGAAAGAAACCCTGAGGTCTTTAAGATGGACCACCCGCAAGGAGGCCTAATCAGGATCAGGCTTCCCAGTGCAAGGAGTGCACGGGTGCGCAGAGATGGGAAAATCACGACCGTGAAATGCCTCTCAACCTCCCTGAGTGTGGACGCCCACCCGGGCGCAAAACAGAGCCCTTCTCACCCCGACAGTCTAGCTCTCCTCCCAAAGTGCCCAGGCTCTCAGCCAAGAGGCGCCCTTTAGTCTTCCACAACCACCAGACAGCCTAATCTGGACAGGACACCTCTGCTGCCACCGCCGCCGGCAGGGTACAAGCCGTGTTATCTGGTTCACACCAACAAATCGCTGAAGACAGAGAGAACCAATGCTGTTGCCACGGCCACAGAGCTGGTAAGTGCGAGACTGGGCATCCAGCCCATGATTCTGTCACGTCCTGTTGTCTCGCTTTCACACCAAGGGAAAACACATGTAAACACACAGATGGCTAAACAACAAAAGAGAGAATTCAGAGCCTGGGGTGTGCCAAGTTGAGGTTCAGCAACCTTCCCAGATCTCTACTCGCCTAGGCGCTCAGATGGGAAGTTGTGGATTCAGGTGGCATTTAGGTTATTCTGAATCTTTGCTTTTTAAGAAAAGAAGGTCTTTGCCTTCTCTTTGTAGATTTTCCTTTCTGCTGCTCTGGGGACCAAGCTCTGTTGCCACAGGTGTGCAGCATCATGCCTTTCAGCCATTCTTCCCCTGTTCTAAGCCTCCTGCCTCCTCCTCCACCCGTCTGCATACTACCTCCTTGTCATTTCCTTGCAATATTGCCCCGACTGCCCACTCTGCGTTCTTTGGAGTCAATCACTTCAGAGTCTCTCCCCTTCTTTGGGACAAGAAGGAGGGTTCTTTCCAAGGGTAGCTATCTTTCTGGTGGGATCAGATAACCTCCAGCAGGCTGGGGCCAAGCAGTGGCTAGGCTTTAGGTGCTCGCCCGTGGTGCTGGGCTTGCCAAATGTGCATCGTCCTTTCATGTAAGCCGCTAAGAAGGTGGGTGAAATAAGTATTGCTACAAGGGTTCTAACTCATACATATACAGGTTTATTCCAAACAAAATGTGTTTAGGCATGACTTGGAGATCAATGCTTGGCTGCAGACAGGTTCTTTCAGTGATACACGAGTCTTGGTCTAATGGAAATGCCTCAAAAAATAGCTAATCAAAGCAGTGACTTGAAACGGTATCTGCGGAGCCAATAAATTCAAGGAAGAGAGGTTGGCTCAGAAGTTTTTGGTGACAGCTTTTTGAGACATCAAGGGACTATTTCTAGATCTTTCTCAAAGCACAACAACAGGAGCATATTAGGAGGAAGTTTTATGGGAATGTTGGCCTTTGTATTTTCCAAAGACCTTCAAGGAGGTGAGGCAAGACCCTCCTTCATGCAGGAGAAGCAGCTTAGTTCTTGTCCCTGTCTTTCTTTTCCTTTTTTTTAAGTAAACAAAAGAAAACCAAAACATCGACAAATCCCATTAAAATAAAAACACTTTTGTGTTTTGAACAAAAGAATTGTCTGCAGTTGATCAATACAGTTTTCTTCCAAAACCCAGGACATTCTTTCAGCCTGTTAAGCCCTGTGTTTTCTACCCTTCTAATTTCTGATGTTTGAGTATTTTGTGAGTTGTGTGGGATTTTAAAAAAAAAGTATGTGCGACCAAATGAAAATAGATCAGGCACTAGGAAAAAGAAAATTCATCATTGCAATGGTGAAAAGAAAAAACCCAGGAAAGCGGCAAGGAATTTTTCCTCCATCATAAAAATGCACCTGCCCATTCTTTGAGGATAGTGTGACAGTTACATAATCTCTTGTCAACTTGAGCGAAGGGGTGCAGTCTAGCCTGTCAATTAGGTTGCAGCATGATGACCTCATTTGGAGACACAACAAGATAAATAGCTTACTGGAGGCCAGACCCAGTCTCTCTGCTTTCCCTTTCCTGCTGTTGAGAGACTCAGAGAGCTAGAGGAGCCACGTGGAGAGCCACGTCAGTGTTGAGATGCTTCCACTGCATGTGTTGTGTGAGTCTAAAGAGGAATTTATAGACTAGTATCAGACAGATGGGATAATATTGGCCTCATGGACTTGTTCTGAACTGGGTTGGATGTTTTCTCAAGATACAATTGCTCTTGTATATAAAGCTCTTTCTTATACACGTATGTGTGTCTATGAGTTTGTTTCTCTAGTCAACCCAAACTAATACAGGTAGCAAGAGGTGTCCTATGAGAATTTAAGTCTAAAACCTTGCCCTATTCACAGAATAGGCCTGATCTTGCCCCTTTCTTTTTGTTTCCTAAAGCCAAACAATATTTACAAGGAACAGGAGTTGAGTCCCTCAAGGATACCCAAACTGCTGTTCCGATGTGATGTGGCGTCAATCAAAGAGCACAGATTTCTTCCAGGAAAAGTTGGAAGTGGAAACACCACCTCATACAGGCCTAGATGGAGGATATGTTAAGAAGCAATCGCTTCACATTTTAATATTTTTGTTTAATAAAGGTCATGTTGTAAACATATTTTTGACTAACCCTCACATATTGAGTAAATAATAGACAACACTACGGTAGCATTTAAACTAGTAATATAGAACAATGTTGTCTACTGTTATAACAGATGTTATAAATGTTATAATCGATACCATTTACTCTACACTAGGTAAATAAGAAGGATCCTGGTGGCATAGTGGATTAAGCATTGGGTTGCAAGTTCAGCAATTTGAAAGTACCAGCTGCTGTGTGGGAGGAAGCTGAGGCTCATAAAGATTTACAGTCTCAGAAACCAACAGGGTCAGCTCGACAAAAGGGTCTTTATAGGGTTGCCATGAGTTGGGATCAACTTGATAGCAGTGAATTCACATTTTTTGCTAGCTAAACAATGCAGCCCTGATTATGCAGTGGTTAAACTCTACTAACGAAGCTAACCAAAAAGTCGGCACTTCCAAACCACCAGCTAAGTGACAGTCTACTTCTGTAATAATTATTGCTTTGGAAAAGTCATGGGACATTCTTACCCCCATTGGGAGGTAAACAATTTACAGTACTCACTCTTTTAAGTTTCACAAACATGTAAAATAAGTCTTGACCCAGACCCCTCAGGAATGAAGGTCTCGGCCACTCCACCTGGCAAAGAACCACAGCCAGCTGAGGTGATGGCCAATGGCAAAGGTAATACAGAATGGATGCTAGAAGGAGGTAGTTCTACCTATCAGTTATGCCCACACGATCAATTGCAAATGCAAGGCTTGTGATTGTCAGTTTACCTTCTTTATATGTGCTTATTGAATATGTTTCCTTTGTTGATATGTGATTACTAGATACAATTAGATTCAGTGTGCTTTCGTTTATATGTATGGTAGATGTATGATGTGAGGTGTGTGATTTCATTAATGTCTAGAAATTAGATATGGCTAAAGAATTATGTACAGGTGCCAAGTTGGCACGGAGTAGACTTTGATAGGTAGGTTTATTGTGCCAACCTGGCTAATAGGAACATGTGGGATTAATCAGGTTGCAGTTTGATTGGAAGGGAAAGCAATAAATGGCTCGACAAGGCCTGCCCCTCTCTCTCTTGCTCTCTGGTGACCAGACCAGCACGCTGCTACTTTAGCTAGTTTTCTGTCTCAACATGTGAGCTACACTACCTTTGAGATCAGCTAACCCGTGGATCTTGTCGCTTGAGTTTGAGGCTCCTTCGAGATCTCCTTCACCATGCTGCTGGTGCGGACATCACTTGAGCTTGTGGCTGGTGGATCTTGTCATCTGGCATTGCTTAAGTTCAATATCCCACCCAAAGCTCCTGAGCTGATGACTGGTGGTGACATGGCTTGCTTTTTGCTACCTGTGGTCAGACTCTGCCTGCATTGCCCAAAGGAAGACTCAGCTCTCTGCTTCTTTAACCTTGGACCCAGCAGCCCTCATGAGTTGAAGGACTTCCACTATATTAACTGTTCCACAAAAGTGAGTTGAACTGAGCCTTCCATATGCCTATGTGGGATAAATAGCTATTATATTCCTTTGTGCTGTGTAAACTTATACATATATGCATGTATGTATACACATATACATGTGTATATATAAATAATCATAAGTGTCCTGGTTTTGTTTCTCTTGAGAGCCTACCTAACACAAGTACTGATGTAATTGCTCCAATTACACAGATAGGGCACTGAGGCACAGAAGAGGACAACTGGATCACCCAACTCTACAGAACTAGATGCCCAGTCAGTCAAACTGGTGTTAGAGTCCATACTCCCATGATGCAATGACAAGATGGAAAAACCAGCATTTGACTCGGTCCTACCAGGTCCCACCCAGATGACAGGCATACCACATTAACACTCAGTTCTCTCATCTTCAAAGGTGCCCCTCTTGGTTGGTATGAAGCATCAGTTGGCTTACATTGAATTTAAAAAATAATTTTGACATATAACTTACATATCCTACAATTTGCATATATAGTGTGTACAAGACAATGGTTTAGTATATACACAATGTGGTGCAACCACCACAACAACCAAGTTGAGAACATTTTCATGGCTTCAAATATAAACATTATACCCTCTAGCAATCATTCCACTCCAACTCCTTAGCTCCTGGAAACCATCAAGCTACTGTCTGCCTCTCTGGATTAGCCTATTCTAGACATTACATGTAAATAGACTAATACACTATGTGTATTATCAAATACTACCACATAAATTCTACTAGATGGATACCACATTAGTAAAATTCTGTGCACAAAACCTCTTAAAAGTATTGAAGAGCAAGGATGTCACTTTGAAGACTAAGGAGCCCTTGGTTCAAATCAGGGTATTTTCAATAGCTTCAGATGCATGTGGAAGTTGGACAATGAATAAGGAAGACCAGGGAGGACTCGATGAATCAGAGTCATGGTGTTGTCAAAAAATGTTGAAAGTAACATGGGCTGTCTGAGGAACAAATAAGTCTGTCTTGGAAGAAATACAGCAGAAGATGCACTTTAGAAGAGAGGATGGCAAGATTTCATCTCATGTTCTTTTGACACGTTATCAGGAGACACCAGTCCTTGCCAAGGGAACTCTTTTCTGGTAAAGAAGAGACTCAGCAAAAAGGAGGAAGTCCCTCAGCAAGAAGGATTAACACCAAGACTGCAACGAAGGGCTCAGACGTAACAGTGATTGTGAGGTTAGTGACGGACCGTTAGGGTTTCATGTTGCTGCATGTACACGGAATCTTTATGAATCAGAACAGACTTGACAGCACTAAACAACAGCAAGCTACATGATGAAAGAACAGAATGAAGGACTGCCTGGTCCTGCACTCTCCCTCCAATTGTTCTTATGCTCGATCCCACTGTTGCAGAAATGGCGTCAATCCATCTCGTTGAGGAACCAACTTTCCCAGGCATATGCGGCGACTAAAAATACTATGGCTTGGCTTGGGCACACCTTCGTCTTTAAAGTACCACTCTTGATTTTCAACACTTTAAGGAGGTCTTGTGCAGCATATTCACCAACGTGATGTGTCATTTGATCTCTTCACTTCTTCCATGAGCATGGTTTGCGGATCCAAGGCAGATGAAATTTTTCACAACTTCAGTCTTTCCTCTGTTTATCATGATGTTACCTATTGGCCCAGTTGTGTGGGCTTTTGTTCACTTTACATTGAGTTGTAATCCAGCCTGAAGGCTAAAATCCTTGATCTTCATCAGCAAGGTGTTCAAGTCCTCACTTTCAGCAAGCCACAATGTGTCATCTGTGTGTCACAGGTAGTTATAAGCCTTCCTCCAATTCTGATATTTCACTCTTCCTCAGGACCCAAATTTAGAAGAAACAATTGGGAACATCAATTAATAATTGGCGCTTAGAATGTACAAAGTATGAACCTAGGGAAAATGGAGAGTTGTCAAAAATGAAGTGGAATACATAAAGGTGAACATCTGGCTGTTAGTGAGCTGAGATGAACTTGTGTTAGCTATTTGGAATCAGAGAATCCTACTGTTTGCTGTGCCGGGGATGATACAGTCAAGAGGAACGGTGTTGCAGTCATCATCCAAAGGACATTTCAAGATCTATCTTGAAGTACAGTGCTGTCTGTGATGTAATAACACATCATGTAGATGTATTATTTTTTATTAATCAATTCAATTGTTGGGCATCTGGGTTGTTTCTACTTTTGAATTACAATGAATAAGGTTGCTTTGAATATTCCTGTACAGGTTTTGGTGGGGATATGCTTTCATTTCTTTAAGGAATATGCCCAAGAAGAGAATTGGTGGGTCACACAGTAACTCTCGACATTTTTAAGGAACTGCAAGATGGCTTTCCAGAGTAGCTGCCTCATTGTCTTTCCACCAGAAATTTAGGAGCGTCTACTTTCTCCACCTCTTCATCCACAGTGGTGGATCCAGCCCTGGTGGCAGAGTGATTATGAGTTGAGCTATGTGTTAGGCAGGGTTCCCTAGAGAAACAAGCCTCAGAACATTTATAATTTTATATAGATAGATAGATAGGTTTTTACAGTGAGAAGGAGTATAACAGCTAATTAGTCCACACAGTGGTACAGAGGGCTCTGTTCAACTCACTTCCGTGGAACAGTTAATATACTGAAAGTCCTTCAACTCACCTGGGCTGCCATGTCCAAGGTCAAGGAAGCAGACAGCTGGGTCTGCCCAAAGGCAGCAGACAGCAGGGTGGGTCAGCAGCAGTCAGTAGCTTGGGAGCTTAGCTAAGCACGGTGACAGGATCCACCAGCCTCAAGCTCAAACACTGTCCCCACCAGCAGCAGGTGAAGCAGGTCTCGAAGGAGCCTCAAGCTCGAGGAACACGATCCTTGAGTTGGCTTGGCCCACAGGTAGTGTAGCACACAGGTTGAGGCAGAGCACTAGCTAAAGCAGCAGAACGCTGGTCTGATCACCATGGAGCAAGAGGGAGATTGGATACCGTCTATCTTTATTTTGGTCATCTTCTAATCAAGCTGTGACCTGATTAAACTCTGTCCACATGTTCTTATTGGTCTAATTGGCGTAATAAACCTAATCCTCACAGGTAGCAGCACTTTGAAACCACCAGTCGCTCTTCTGGAGAAAGATGGAGTTTTTTACTCAAGTAAAGAGTTACAGGTCTCAGAAAACCACAGGGGCAGTTCTACCCTATCCCACTGACCTGGTGGCAGTGAGTTTTTGGTCATCAGTGCTTGCCATTGTCTGACTTCTTAATAATAGCCATCTAGTAGAATGTGTAATAGTATCCCATTGTGGTTTTGATTCATATTTCACTGGTGACTAATAATGTGTTTATTATTAATCTTCTTTATCTATTCAAATCCTTTAATCAATTTCATAGATTATCTTTTATTAGGTTGTTGATATATTATAAGGATTTTTTAGATACATGATTTTCAAATATTCTCATTCATCTCAATTTCTTGAAGATGTGCACTCTTCTGCACAAAAGTTTAAGGTACAATAAATTACAATTCTGCTCTTTTTTCTTGTTTGTGATTTTAGTGCCATTTCTAAAAAGGGCTTGCCTAACCCAAGGTCACAAAGATTTATCCTTGCATGTAGTATCTTCCAAAGTTTGTAGCTCTTACATTTAGCTTTTAAATCCACTTTGAATTAATTTTTGTATATGGTATATTTTAAAGGTCCTACTTAATTCTTTTGTATATAGAGCTCCAGCAGCACTAAACTGATCACAAATGTAAGAATTTCTTCCTAGACTCGTCCCTTACCACATTGTCTTGGTTATTACAGTTTTGTAATGATTGGAAATCAGGAAGTGTAAGTCCTCCAGTTTTCTTATGAGTGCACCAGCTTTGTTTTTTATTTTTTACAAATGTTAGGATCTCCTGAGTCTTTTCAGTTTTACATAAGTTTTAGGAGCAACTTGTTAATTTCTGTAAACATACAAACAAACCAGCCTGTGTTTTGATAGGGATTGCATTGAGAATATTGCCAGCTTATAATACTGTCTTCATTCCATCAACAAGGACGTCTTTCCTTGTTCTAATCGAATCTATTTTAGATCTTCTTTCATTTCTTAAAAAAAATTTTTTTAATTTTATGGTATGAATTTTGCATGTCTTTTGTTAAATTTATTCCTAAGTATTTTATTCTTTCTTGGATAATTGTACAAATAAAATTGTTTTATTAATTTTCTGATTGTCAGTACTAGTATATAGAAATAGCTTTTGTGTACTGATGTTCCACCCTACAGTTTTGCCTGAATTTGAATTTTAAAATACCACAGGATATTTAACTGTCTACCTATGATCAGAGGAGGCTGAAGGGAAGTTTCATTCTTACCAATGAGGATATAAATATCGTTAGTGCTGAACACGTGGCAGAAACCCTTTTGCACCAAAATAGCACGGTTATAGCAAGTCTTTCTATTCATTTGTCGATGGATTTATTAAACAGGTCTCTATTGAATATTCCCTTAGTTCCTTAGAAGTCCAGGTGGTATAGTGGGTCAGGCGTTGGGCTGCCTAATGAAAGTTTGGTGGTTCAACTCTACCCGGCACTCTAAGGCAGAAAGATAAGTCTGCCATAAAAGTGTACATTCGTGGAAGCCCTAACAGACAGTCCTACTATGTCCTGTAGGGTCTCTTCAAATCCATAGCAACTGGATGGCAATGGTTGTAGTGTGGTGGGTTTTAGTTACTTAACACTGTAGTAACACAGACACTACATGAGTGTGACTTTAATAATTTATATTCTCACATGCCAGGAAGTTCCATGTCTATTTCAAGGTTCAGTTCGAGGGGAAGGTCCTCTCTGCAAGTCTGCTTCAGCTTCAAATACAGATGCACCTGTATGGGTGTTCTACCTTTCCTCATCTCTGTGAGTGTCTCTATGCCCATTCCGACAGTCTTTATAACTCGGGAGTGATTAGATATAAAGCCCTCCTTCTGGAGTAGTGTGTATGACCAAATGACATAATAAAGCTCATCTTACTTCCAAAGAGGATGATGTTTACAGGCACAGGGATGACATGTTCACACTTGCTTTGAGGGGACACAATTCAATATAGAACAACCATTTGCTATGAGCTAATCTGCCTAGATTGAAATACCAGCTATGCCACTTAGTATCTGTGTTAACCCTGGAAAATTTATTGAACCTTCTGTGATTCAATTTCCTCACCTGTGAAATGGGGATTATAGAATCCTTCAGAAGGTTTTTGTGAATAGTAAATAAAGACTTTAAACAGGGATGGTAAGTGCTTTGTACACATCAACTATTATTTTTTTTGAAAACCATTTTATTGAGAACCAATACAGCTATCAAATTGTTCCGCAGTTCAGTCCCATCAAGCAGCATTGCACAATCGGCACCACAATCCGTTTCAAAACAGTCTTTTCCTTCTTGACCTCAACACCCCTTTACACGCCCTCTCCCCTACCAGACCCTCCAGGAACCTTTATTTTACTTGCTGTCCCGATAGGTTCGTCAATCTTGGGTTTCATTCATTGAAAAACAGAAAAGCATATATCCAAAATTCAAGGGGATCACCCCCAATGACAAAATACATCTAAGGTAAACCCCAATATGAATAAACAAAAATACAGAAAATGTTCAGAAGCATAACTGGCCCAACATGCATCAAAGCAAGGCTCAACTGAAAGGTTTTTAAAAGTTCAAGTCAGGTTTGTCAGTTTGATCTTCTATCGTCATCTCTCCAATGCGCTCTGTTTGGTAACCGGTTTTTTCCCTTCCCTCTATTACGGATAGAGGGAAATGAACAGAGGTTTATTTCCCAAGTCAATCTCACAAATGTATCTTGGGCTCCCACTGTCATTCATGAAACTTTCTACAAACCAGAATCTCACAATTTAGTCTCTGATACCATTCCCTCCTTCGGCTTTGGATTATATGATTAACAATCCTTGGGTCACTGATGTTGGTGTGCATCTTCCTATCAGGGCTCCTCAAACTGTGGCCCGGGGGCCACAAGCAGCCCTCTGAGGACATTTACCCAGCCTGCCGGGTGTTTTTGCCATCGCTGCCTGTCCTGCTTAGCAGCCTACTCGTCCAATGTGCATAGGAATTTATTCATAGTTTTTCTTTAAACTATAGTCTGAACCTCCAGCGGTCTGAGGGACAGTGAACTGGCCCCCTGTTTAAAAGTTTAAGGACCCCTGTTCCAGATGGACTTAGCAGACATCTCATGTAGACAGCTTCTTGTTTGGAAACAAGCCTTTAAGACCCCAGATGCTATTTTATCTGATAGCCAGACACCTCCTGGTTTCTTCAGCACATTTTGCTACAGCACCCGTATCTTCTGTGTTCCCTTCCTGGGGACAAGCATCAAGCAGGGCTGTGATGTAATAATTGTTCTGAAATTGGAGCTCGGATTTAGTGTGAGCCCAAAACCCATTCCTGGATCTGCATTTTGTTTTTGTTTTTTCATATGCCTTTGACTCCCTTTCACAACCTCCTTATTAATTTATGGTAGAGAGTCTTATTGACCATCCTCCTGGGGCAAATGATCTGTTAATATTGTCTTTGATTAGCTCCTGGTCCTATTTTTTAAAGCCCTGTTGAGAGAGGGATATTGGTCCAATGTAGGCTAACTCCATCTCTCAGTACTTGAATTATTCACGTGTACAGAAACAATCCTTTTGTGACTGTATGCTATTTGCACAAACAATGAGAGTTAGTTGTCAGAGAACATTTACAATAATGGTCACTGAGAAAGTCAGCCACAGGTTTACCAGAATAAAACCCATCTTAATACACTAGATAGGGCATTGATGTAGCAAGACCATGACTGTCCACCTACTGACAGTTCAACAATGTTGGTACTGCTGTCTTCCTCTTCCTGAGACACCAGGCATTTTCAGTTGAAGTCCTCAGGTTACCAGTATGTCTGCAGGAGAGTCCAGTTCATTGGATGAATTGGCTGCATCGGATCTCACTAATGCAGCCTCTGGAATATGCCGTGACAACTAGTATTACGACAAAACAAAATCCATGCGCTCCCAAACCTTACATTTTACTGGAGAGGAGAGGAGAAGCAGAGAAAAGCAACAAGGCAATAACCACGATGCCCATGGTAATAAATGCCGTTGGGGAAAAGAAAGCAGGTGAAGGGAAGACGGAGAGTCCGGGGGTGTCACAGCTACGCTTCTCAGATGAGGGGCATGAGAGCAGAGGTCAGACGCATGGAGGGAGCCGGCTAAGAAACTTTAGGTAATTTTTAAAGGAAAAAAATTGCAGAGGAAATAATAGCCAGAGCAGAGTCCTGGAGGCAGAGCAGATTTTCCCAGAGACGAGAAGGCCCACATGCTCAAGAAACAGACATAGGTTCATGGGAAAGGGAGCTGCATGAACTCAGAAGGGTTAGGAAACAGATCACATGGAGCCCTCTAGGGCGGGGGTTCTCAACATGCGGGTCGCGACCCCTTTGGGGGCCAAACGACCCTTTCATAGGGGTCGCCTAAGACCATCAGAAAACACCTCCCTTCTATCCCCCCGCAGGCAGGTCGGCTCACGTGCAGATATGCCTACATAGGAGTGCCCGGCGAGAAGACTGTTACCCATGCTACACCATGCTTCAAGACAAAATTTCATTTATTTGTCATTAAAAATAAATCTTTCTCAATATATTGCTTTTGTGATTAATCATGATGCTTTAATTATGTTTCAGCATAATTCATTATTGCAATGAATATACATCCTGCATATCAGCTATTTACGTTGTGATTCATAACAGTAGCAAAATTAGAGTATGAAGTAGCAATGAAAATAATTTGATGGTTGGGGGTCACCACAACATGAGGAACTGTATTAAAGGGTCGCAGCATTAGGAAGGTTGAGAACCACTGTTCTAGGGGGTTACAGGTCATGGAAAGAGCTTTGGATCTATACACACCAAACAGAATTTCCTGATAGGGAGGTGGGTCACAAAGCACAATAAAGCCAAGTGGTTTAAAGCAACAGCAGTGTATAATTTTTCTCGGTGGGTTGAATAGGCTCCCTTCCATGGGCACAGTCAATGGGTGGCTTGGCTGGAGTTGGGGTTTGAGTCCTGGTTTAGACTAGGGGATTAGCCCTTTCCAAGGTAGCCTCCCTCACTTGAGGCTCACAACACTCTCTCCCAGTGGGTTGATACTGAGTCATCATGACTGTAGGACAGAGAAGTGTCCCTGTGAGTTTCTTGAAACTCTTCCCAGAGAAAGAAAGCCCTGTCTTTCTTTCTTCTTTTCTTTTAAAAATCATTTTATTGGGGGCTCGTACAATTCTTATCACAATCCATCCATCCATCCATCCATCCATCCATCCATCCATCCATCCATCCATCCATTGTGTTAAGAACATGTGTACATTGTTGCCATCATCAGTCTCAAAGCCCTGTCTTTCTCCCATGAAACTGCTAGCGGTTTCCAGAGGCTGACCTTGGAGTCAGCAGCCCGACACGCGGCTCACATGGAGACGAAATACTCCAAGAGCAAGAGGTGGAAAGTTCAAGGCTTCGAGATTTGGGCTTTAAAGTCCACAGGGCGTTCTGCTACCCCATCCTCTCCTCGACTGCCTTGACGCGTGCTGCTGGTGAAGGGCGTTGAAGACTGCCAGACGACCAAACAAACTATGCCGGAAGAAGATGAGCCAGCATGCTCTTTAGAGGCAAGGATGGCGAGACTGTCTCACCCACTCGGCCATGTCATCAGGCCAGCCCCTGGAGGAGGGCATCTCGCTTGGTAACGTGGAGAGGCGGTGAAAACAAGAGAAAGACCCTCCACAAGACGGGTTGACATGGTGGCTGCCACAATGAGACCAAGCGCGGGAACAAGGGCGGGGGCGGCACAGGACGGAGCAGTGTTTCATTCTGTGGAGCACAAGGTCGCTGAGGGGCAGACCTACTTGATGGCATTTACAGGCCCCCCCCCCCCCCCACTTTCATGGTCCAGCCCAGACTCAGTGGTAGGATTTATCTGGAGGCCCTGCAGAGCACTGCGAACGAGCATTCTACTTCAAGAGCCTTCTAGACACAAGGGTGTTGATGAAAGCTGGGAAACTGCTTCTTCAGACCTTCCAGAACAGACAGCTCGTCCTCCAGATACTCTCCTCAGTGGAGAGGGGGAGAAACACATGTGGCGTTTGTATTGCCATCTAGTGGTTACGCCTTTGTAGGCCAAATAAGCGGAATCCACTGCCATCTAAGGAGTCCTGGTGGTGCAGGGCTACAAACGCAAGGTCAGTAGTTCAAAACCATCACCCACTCTGTGAGAGAACGACTCTCGACTCCTGTGAAGAGACATTCTCTACAAGCACAGTTCTCCCTGCCAGTAGAGTGCGCTGTGGGTTGGCATGGACTCGATAGCAGTGAGCTGGGTTTGGGTTTACTGCCATCTAGTTGATTGGGACTCAAAGCAACTCTGTAAGACAGAGCAGACTTGGCTCTATTTGGTGACCAAGGTTACAACCTCTACAGAAGCAAACTGTCACAGCTTCTTCTGGTGGGTTCCAATCACTGACCAAAGTTTCCATTCGAAGCTGAGTTCTTTAACGCCGAGTCATAAGGATTACTTACTGTGTGGACGCCAGGACAGAAACCCAGTGCCGTTCAGTGGTTCTGACTTATGTTGACCCTACAGGGCAGAGTAGAACCATGGGGTTTCTGAGACTGTACATCTTTCCAGGTGCAAACAGCCTCATCTTTCTGGCTTGGCTGGTTGGGTTGAACCTCCAACCTTGTGGCTAGCAGCCAAATGTTTCATCCTTTGTGCCAAAGTAGTACAAAATGAGATCAGAATTCATTTAGTTTAAGTATCACCCGCTTGGAAAGTTTGCTTTAGGCACCTCACTTTTACAAATCATCTGTCGTAGTGCCAGTTTTTGATCATTGAAAAAATTTGAAGAGGTTTTTCCATTTCCAAAAAGAAAGAAAAAGATAAAAAAAGTAAAGCTAGAGTCCAGATTTTGCTTTGAAGCACTCTCAAAACACTCAAAACAATTTCCCATATAATTTAGAAGTAATTGTTTCTTAGCTTTATGCCATTTCTGCTTATGAAAATATTCACGGGAAAGCTCTACTTTCAAACAGCAGGGGAACTCTGCAGTCCTAATTAGAATATGGAAATTGCGTTTATGATTTTAAGAGTGTTTTAATCTAAAGGCAATGAACCATTAGTTTAAGAATGTGGGCTCTGACAACACGGGTTTGGATCTCAGTTCTGGTACCTAACAATTTTGTGACCTTGTTGGAGGCAACTTAACCTCTCTGTCTCATTTTCTCATCTATGAGGTGGGCGGGCAATGATAATTGCTTAATGGAGCAGAATTAACAACGCATTAAAGCACTTACACCACTGTATGTCAAATAGGAAGTGCTCTGTGACTGTTAGCTATTATTACTAATTGGCTTCAAAGTATAAGCAAGGCATCTGTGTAAGATATTTATAAAATTTTGGCAGCTGGACACCAGAGACTGTGATTGGTGCAACAAGAAGCCTGCTGGTTGGCAAGAGCGAAATTTGGGTCGATCATATTTGGAAGGAAGAAAACAAGAGCAATAGGATTACAAGACAATCATCCACAGCACTTTACACATATTGCCATCATTTGTGAGGAGAAGGGAAAACAGATCTGTTTCTGTGAAGGTCTGCAGTCTTGGTATGAGTGGTTTACCTTCCGTAGAGCATGGCTGTGTGTAGACTTGGCCAAATGTTAATGGGTACATGAGTGTATCACTTCTTTATGCTGTGGTGCATTGATATGGCTACTGTGTTCCTCCAAAGGTCACATAATGTAACCCCGAATCCTTTCAAACACACAGAGATGATACGCATTAACCTATTGAGCTTCCCATTTCTTCATTATTGTTTTGAATGTTCCCCCCTTTTGTTATTGTTTTTAAAAATTCTTATTAACCAACTCTGAAAAGCGGATGATACAACCCTGCTTGCTGAAAGCAAGGAGGACTTGAAACATTTGCTGATGAAGATCCAGGACTGCAGCCTTCCCCATGGACGATAACTCAATGTCCAGAACATCAAAACCCTCCCAGCTGGACCACCAGTAGACAATGTCATGATACTCAGAGAAACGGTGAAAGCTGCCAAAGATGTCAGTTACTTGGATCCACAATCTGCGCCCATGGGAGCAAGCCATCGTGAAAGTAAACAGCATATTGCCTTGCGTATTGTTGCTGCAAAATCTTCTCTCAAGGGTTAAAAGAATCTTCCTTAGGATAGCAGGCCTTTGTATCTCATATTTTGGATGTGTTATCAGGAGCGATCAGTCCCTGACAAAGACAACCATGCTTGGTGTGGTAGGAGGTCGGTAAAAAAGAGGAAGACTCCCTATCCTTCCAGAATTATTTCCATGAGCAAAGCAGCCTCTGACAAGAATGAGAGTTGTATCTGCATGTTTATCTAAATAAGACAGGTGGGATAAATAATCCAGGGGAGAAAACAACAGGACCAATGGTTCTTGGGGGACACAAGAGAGGGGGAGGTGGGGTAAAGAAGGGGGTCTGTCAACTAACCCAGGGGCAAGGGAACAACCAATGATCTAAAATCAATGGCGAGGAGGGTATAGGATGTGGTGGGGCTTGATCAAGGGCAATGTAGCAGAGAGGAATTACTGAAACTAAAATGAAGGTCAAACATGATAGTGGGACAGGAGGAAAGTAAAAGGAAATAGAGGAAAGAGCAAGCAGGCAAAGGATATTTATAGAAGTCTAGATGCAGGCATGTACATATATATTTATATATAATGATAAGGACAGAGATCTATGTACATATATTTATATGTTAAGTATTAAGATAGCAGACAGATATTGGGCCTCTACTCAAGTACCCCCTCAATGCAAGACCCAGAACAAAAATTCATATCAATGAGAATGAGGGGGAGAGCAGAGTGGAGACCCAAAGCCCATCTGTAGGCAACTGGATTTCCCCTTGCGGAAGGGTTGCCGGGAGATGAACCAGTCAGGGTGCTGTAGAGCACTGATGAAACATACAGCTTTCCTCTGGTTCTATAATGTTTCCTCCCCCTGCTCCCCACTCTCATGCCCCTAATTCTACCTTACCGATCTGGCTAGACCAGAGTATGTGCATGGGTACAGATAAGAGCTGGCAACACAGGGAATCCAGGACAAAATCCTCAGGAACAATAATGAGAGTAGCAATTCCAGGAAGGTAAGGCGAAGGTGGGGGAAGAAGGGGGAACCAATCACAATGATCTACATATAACCCCCTTCCAGGGAGACGGACAACAGAAAAGTGGGTGAAGGGAGGCAGTGGTCGATGTAAGACATGAAAAAATAATAATTTATAAATTATCAAGGGTTCATGAGGGAGGGAAGGTAGGGGAGGGGGGAAATGAACTGATACCACGTGCTCAAGTAGAATGAAAGAGTTTTGAAAATAATAACATATGTACAAATGTGCTTGACACAATGGATGGGTGGATGGATGGATTATAATAAGAAGTATAAGAGCCCCCAATAAAATGATTTAACAGACAAACAGAATGAGAGTTTGCTGGGAATGTACACTTCCCCGCTGACTTCCCATGAAGGTGGGGCATTAGAGGAAAGCCTTGTGCCCGCATCAGTACCTGCGACGAAGAGTTATCCCCATTGCCTTATGGAACCTTAGAGCGGAGCTGGGATGATGTGTCTCATCGTTTCGGCATGGTTTTCTATTTTTATTTATTTATTTATTTTTGGTTTGTTTATTTCCGAGCAGAACTTAAAAGGAGAGGTTCCTTTTGTGGCACAACATTGCCATCTCCTGGCCAAAGTTAATATGACACAAGGTCTCTTCATAAGAGACCGGCTCCTTAAACCGCTGTGACTGCTTTGGCCGCTCTGCCCCTTCACGCCACGCCACCCAATGAGCTGCATTCGGCGCCCAAGGTTTGCAGAGCAAGTCCAAAGAAGGCAAGGCCATTTTTGAAAGCCAGATACGGGGCGGGGGATGGGGGGGGGGCAAAATCAGATCCCCCTGTTGTCGCTATTTGAATTTCCGATGAAATAGTTCCTTTTATCTTTTTTTTTTTTTTAATTTAGCGTTAATTTTACAGATAACTCTTTATTGAACTAGAAACACGACATTCTGATGACGGAAAATAATGCAAGAAACGTCTTCAGAGACAACACAATGAAACAGCCTGCAAGGAAAGGTGCTCCCAGTTAAAGACGAGTCTGCATTTCCTTCTTTTCCAACGTTAACTCTTACCCGCATGTCTCTGGTCTCCTGGTTTCCAGTCAGCTTCTGGACCTTCACGGCTGTTTTTGTTTGCACATCACCGTGTGAAACTTTATTTTACAAGTGTAAGAGCATTTGCCCTTGCTTGCCTGCCTGAGCTCTTAAACCAGCACATGTGTGTGCTTTTAAAACGACTTAGGCTTTCGTTCAACCAGCGCCATTGGGCCCCGACTGTGTGACAACAAAACTGCAAGCTGCTAGATTGACCAAAGGAGCACAAGACGATGGAGGGGGTCTGGAGGTAGGAATAAGATGCAGAGGAGCTCATCCGGGACTTAAATCCGCCTCCAAAGCAACTTCCCCTAACAGTAAGAAGCATCTCAGGCAGAGATGTGCAGAGGCTGGAATTGGTGAAGAGCCATTGATGTTGAAGGGAAACATTCAAACTGGAAATAAGGCAAAACCGCTTTATCAGAGACAGCGCAATGAAACAGCCTGCAAGGAAAAATGCACGGAATGCCAATTTCGATGTTTTAACAAATAGACGAAATGCTGGAAGTGCTAACTCATCAGTGTCAAGTAACATGGCAGACAGTTATCAGGCAGAATAACTAAAGATATCCGTATTTATGCCCATTCCAAAGAAAGGTCGTCCAAGAGAATATGAAAGTTACCAAACAACATCAACAAGATTACAAGAAAGTAAGAGAAGGGACAGAAATTCCAGCTGGGTTCCGAAGAGAAAATATTACAAGGGACATCATTATTGATATCTGGCAGATCTCATGTGAAAGCAGAGAATACCAGAAAGATGTTTATGGACTACCTACAGGTACTCAAGTGTGTATACCATAACAAATCATGCAACTTTGCAAACAATGAGAATATCAGAATACGTCACTGTCCTCATGGAGAAACTGCACATAGACCAAGAGGCAATTACTCAAACAGATCAAGAAGTTTAAAGTCAGGAGAGAGTACATCAGGGCGGAATCCTTTCGCCGTCGTTATTCAAGCTGTATGCTAAGATAATCTAAGAAGCTATGTAAAAAGTATGTGGCGTCAAGATTGAAGGAGACTTGTTAGCAACTCATGATACTCAGATGACACAACCTTGCTTGCTGAATGCCAAGAGGATGTTAAGCACTTACTGATGAAGGTCAAAGACGACAGTCTTCAGTATAGATTCCATCTCAGCTCCAAGGAAACAAAAAATTCCTCACGACTGAACCAATAAGTAACATCATGATAAACAGAGAAAAGATTAACATGGTCAAGGATTTCATTTTCGTTGGATTCCCAGTCAACACCCATGGAAGCAGCAATCAAGAAATTCAATAGCATATTGTCTTGGACAAACTTGGTGCAACAAAAAAAGAAAAAAATATTTTAAAAGTGTTAAACAGCAAAGCTGCCACTTTGAAGACTGCAGTGCACCTGATCCCACTACTATAGGAAAAACAGTAAGACATAGCAGGCTTCTGTTCTCAGACCACGTAACCTTTCCATCTGGTCTCCATAGCAAAAGGATAGAGGGCCTGTCTAGCACCCATGAACCGTACAACCCCCCGCTCCCACATACGCACATCTACGAACCAGTTTAAGAAAGAGGAGTGCTCACCTCGGCTGAGGTGACTCCTTCAAGAAGTGGGAGGAGAGACCATTCATTTGATTCCATACAATATCGGGTTAAGGTCCCGCCAAATCTACAGACACCCCCACAGGAAGGAGAAGGGAACCTTACTGGAAAATCAAGTCAAGATCAGGGGAGGGAGCATCAAGGTGCAGGAGGAGGCAAGTTTGCTTCTGTTGGTGGATAAATGGGGAGGAGCAACTTCACATCTGGAAGGGATGCTCAAGAATAATTACATACAATGCATGGGGAGAATGAGCCTGGTACTATGTTCCTGGCCAGATATGTTTGACCTGGTTTCTATCCAGTCCTCCGTGACACAGGCTGTGTGCTATTTACTTGTGGTAGTTACCTAATCTGGTGCCAGTTTAAGGATTAAGAGTGTAGGGGTGGAGCCTAGGCTGTCAATCTGGAGATAGCCAATGAGACTTCTGTGGGCGTGGCCTTCTGAGAATTCTAGGAAATCTGGGGCTTCCTCCTTGGAGGCAGAAGTCACCTCTCTCTCTCTGCTACACTCTGGGAGGCACTTCAGAAGACAAACCACATGGACACAACCAGACCTCGGAAGTCAGAGCAGCCACAGAGAGACCCCTGCCAGCACTGAGATGCTTACAACGCCACTAGATCCAAAGACTTTCTACCCACTGGCTTGTGATTGTTCTGCATTTGTTATCATTGCATGTGTTTCGTGAGTCTGAAGAGGACTTTATAGATTGGTATCAGACATATGGGATAATATCAGACTTATGGACTTGGACTGGACTGGGTTGGGATGCTTTCTCAATGTTCAATTGCTCTTGTATATAAATCTTTCTTATACACATATGTGTGTCCATGGATTTGTTTCTCTAGTCTTCCCAGACTAACCCAGTACTACAGTAACTTTGGACCCTGTCCTTTCAGGGAACATGACATCCCTCACAGGCTACACCAGAAGGACTCAGTGTGAACATCCCACTGAATGAGCAGGGCTTTGCCTCAAAATTACCTGCAGCCCTTGGACTCCAGACGGAAACTCCCTGGTGTGAGAAGAGACACGTGGCTGCCACCCAAAGGCTGTGGAACTGGTGGTCGCTAGACCTTGGTTAGGATCTCTTGCCTTGTGGGTGTCCCACGAAAGGCGACTGAGAACCATCACATATTTACTATATTGCTGTCCTCCTTGTTTTACTGTGACATGTATTAATCTGCTCGGCTAGGTTCCGCCTTTGTGACTGAACGTTACTGGAAAGTTTCCCCTCTCACAACCGCCCACAGCCAATGTTCCCAAAGTTCAGTCATTTAAGAGTCCAATGTGTACAAATCAACAACTCATGGATTGTGATTTGGAGCTGGTCTATAGTTACATAACTTCCTCTTCGCAACGATATGTTGTTCTATGCCATTGGATAAATTAATGGCATTATCAATAGAACTACCTTATCCCCCAAAGGGATGATTGATAATATGCTTTGTCATTGAATGATAATGAGCTATTTGAAGTAAATCAGAGAAGTACACAATGTATAGACAATTGAATGGATTTGGGGCTTCCACTTAATTCTAGACCCAATACAAGAATCTCTAATTCTCATGACATGGCCCTGCTTGATGTTCACCCTCATGAAGAGATCACTGAAGATGTGCGTGATACAGCAAAGTGTGGTGAAGAAAGCGGATGGTGCCCAGTACAATAAAGAATGGCATCTTGGGTTTTAAGCAGCCATCTAAGTGAGATGTCTACTAAAGCCACATGGAAGAGGCACACCAGCCTGTGTGAACCAAAGATGATAAATAATAAAATCCAATTCTGAAGATGGGAAAGGTATCAAATTTTACATTATAAACCCCAATTTACAGAAGGCTATGGATGACAGTGGGGACCCAAAATCCATCTGCAGGGCCCCTACCTAGATAAAGCTTCTGGTGGATCCTCTGTGACCAATCAAGGGAAGCAAATAACCTTGCTATCAGACAGAGACGATTGTAAACTTGATTTTGGCCGATGGAATTAGGTTATAATGTGACACCTGGTCATTAAATCTTCTTCTTGACTTGTTTTGTATTCTTTGTGGTTTTCACGATTTCCTGCTTTTTTCTTGTAAGAGGTTTTCCCCCCTCTGTTTTATTTTAATATCATTGTTGACCTTTTTAAAAATTAATTAATTTTCTGTTTTTGTTTGTTTGTTGGTATATTGTCCAGTACATGAAGCACAAAATGGGCAGATGAATAGAGACAATAATTTGGTGTATCGGGAATATGGGGGTGGGCAGGTTAGAGGGAAAGGAGGAGCAAATAATGAAAACGGAAGTGGGGAGGATGCCCTAGAACTGGCTGTGGGGATGTATACACAACTCTTTTAAAATATGGAAGTGTATGACATGGGTATATAGCTCAATAAAACTATTGGGAAAAATAAGCAAGAAGAGTTCAAGGGGGAAATAATAATAATCAAGTGTGCCGGATCCAAGTCATGGTATTTTCCAGTGCTTCCTGTGGCTGTGAAAGTGGTACAATAAATAAGGAAGACCAAGTCTGCTTTGGAAGAAGTACACCCAGGGTGTTCTTTAAGAAAGAGGCTAGTAGCATTTTGTCTCATGTACCAGGGGGTACTCCCCCTCCACCCAAACACAAACAAAAACGGGATTGCACTGGGTAGAACGGAGCTTTAATACACATTTTTCTTGGTTGGTGAGCATTGAGCAACTTGCTCTGAGTTTGTGCACCCAGTGGCATCTCCTGGAAATGTTCTCTCTGGTCACAGTGAGTTTATTTTCATAAAAGCAATTTCCTTTGAACATTGTTTTGTGTGATGGCCAATTTAAGAGGACAGTGTGTGTCCGTGGAATTTTGTTTCCTGCTAGGGAAAAATGTTGCAGAAACTGTTGTGATGTGGAACAGCTTACATGGGAAAACTCGTGTTCAAGTGGTTTTATCATTTTAAAAAGTGGTTTTATCATTTTAAAAGGTGAAATGTTGACTGATGACAAGCCTCATTCTGGATATTCATCAACTTACAGAATGGAAGAATATGTTTCACTAGGGAGGAAACCTGAATGGCCAATAATCATATGAGAAAATACTCTTAATCATGAGCCATCAGAGTAATGCAAATTAAAACAACTACGAAATACCATCTAACACCTTGAGGTTAGCCTAAATCACAAACCAGAGAGCAACAGATGTTGCAGGGGATGTGGTGAGATAGGAACTTTCCTCCACTGCTGGTGGTTCTGTAGATACGTACACCTGTTGAAAGTGAGCAGGTGAGATTTAAAGCAAATGGAAATTGAGTTACCTTATGCTGCAGCAAACCCTCCCCTGGGCATCTACCCAGAGGGAAGAATTAGACCACAACCAGTCATTTGTGCTCCGATGCTTGTTGAGGCACAATTCACAATCACAAAGAACTGGAAACAACCTACATTTCCATCAAGAGCTGAGTGGATTAGTAAACTCTGGCACATACACACAATGGAGTACTATGTATCACCAAAAAGCACTGATGATCACATGAAGCACATAACCTCCTGTTGGAGGTTGGAGGAAATTTTGCTAAGCGAAGTCAGGCGATCACAAAAGGACAGGTACAACAGGAGTCCCCTGAGGTAAGTGTAATCAGCACGGTAGGTATAGAAGAAAAGTCACTTATCTCACACTATTTGGGTTGAGGTGCAGGCAGTCTGGTGGAGGTGGGACCAAACCCAAGGAGGTACATGTTATCCCAACACAAAGAAGGGGAAAGGGTGGAAGGTGAGGAAGAAAAGGGGGGCATGGATAGGAAGATGATGGCATGGTGGGGAGCAGGGCACTAACCCACCCAGTGGGAGAGTATTGGTTATGTCTCCACAGAATTGGTGCACCAAACCTTGAGGGCAACATAGCCATGTGGAGAAAGGCATGAACAGATTGGGCTACAAGGCCAGCCCCAACCAGAGCCAAACTGACCCCTCCCTGGAAGTATGTGTGACAGAGAGCAGCACTGCACCTACAGGTTGGGAAGAGTGGCTGGCATACCACACACACACAGAGAAGCAAACAAAGAAAGAGAGTAGGCTCTAGACCCCATACCGGCACACCAATCCCTAAGGATGAAGTCCCTGTATGGAGCTTCTAGAATACAGAGAGGACTGTAGGGCCAACAGCAGCTCCCCTTACTTGAGTGTCCTGTGAAGGAGGACAATGCTGGGGACACCCGGAGGGGAGATAGTACTGTCTGAACCCCCCTGCAACGAGGCAAACCAAGAAGGGAACATAACAGATCAGCAATGGGAGCAAAGCCAAGCCACAAAGCTCCAAAGAGCCCCCAAAATAGACTTCAGGGTTGGACAGGAAGCTTCTGGAATCCCCCAGGACCAATGGGGAGATAGTCATAAATATCAGCAGACAGACCTGGAATTATGCATGTTTTTTCTCTTTTTCTTTTCAATCCTTTGTTTTCTTTTGGTTTGGTCTATGTTATTGTTGGTTTGCCTATTTATATAAGATAGGCATGGGAAGCAAGCTCGAGGAGAAAGCGATGGGACCGGTGGTTCCAGAGGGACTTGGGGGTGAAGAAGGTGGGGGAAGGAATCGGTGAGCAAACAATGCCATAGACAGGGGAACAACTAGGGAACTGAAATCAAAAACAAGGAGGATGTAGAGATCCTGGGGTATTAGAGAAACAGCAATCTAGCTGAGAGCAAATACTAAGAGGGTGTGCTGTGATGGTGTGGCAGGAGGAAGGTAAAAGGAAACAGAAGAGCAATCTAGGATGAAAATTCATGGATAGAGGTATAAACATAGGTGTGTACATATGTAAATACATCAACTTATAAAAATAGAGGTATTGTCGATATACATATATATGTAGGGCAATACACTGAGGTAGTGGGTAGACTTCAGGCCTCTGCTCACACCCTCCTGTAATGCAAGAACACTTTGTTCTAACAATCTGGCATTCTGTGATGCTCACCCTTTCAGCACAATCACAGAAGACAAAATGGGTGCATAAGCAAATGTGGTGAAGAAAATGGCTGGTGCCCAGCTGTGGTCTTAAAGGCTTGAAGTTAAACAAGCAAACATCTAGCAGAGAAGCAACAAGCCTACATGGAAGCAGTTCAACAGCCTGTGCAATCATGAGGTGTCATCAGGACTGGGAAACAGGCATCAGAAGACCCATAAGAAACAAACAAACAAACAACAACAACAACCTACTGTTGAGAGTGAGAAGGGTTGGAGCAGAGGCACAAAGCCCATCTGTAGAAAATGCAACATCCTCTCACAGAGGGGTCATAGAGAAGGGATGAGTCAGCCAGGGAGCAGTAAAACACTGGTGAAACACACAACATTCCTCTGGTTCCTTGAGGCTTCCTCACCCACCACGATCATGACCCCAGTGCTGCCTTCCACTGCAGGCTAGACCGGAGCATGTGCACAGGTACAGATAAATGATAAGAGCTCACACGCATGGAATCCAGGAACAGGAATGGGAATAGTGATTCCAGAAGGGTGGGGGGAAGGTGCGGACAGAAGGGAGGAAGGGGGAACCAATAGCAATGATTAAAACATAGCCACATACACACCCCCTCCAGGGGGACGAACAACAGAGACCATAGGGCAAGGGATGCAGCAGTCGGTGTGGATATGAAAATAATTATAATGTACAATCTATCAAGGGGTCACGAGGGTGGGGGCAGAGGGAAGTGGAGCCGACCTCAATCCCAACTATTTGGACACCTCACCCCCAATCCCAGAAGAATGCACTTTAGAGGAGAGCATTGGAGCTAAAGCTTGGGGAGAGGGGCCCATCTGATTAGAGAACATGGGAGAGATGTAAAGGGATGAAGAGGGCGGGGAGGACATCCTGGTCCACCAAGCCCCAAGGACAATGTTTCTGCTCGGAGCAGACAATGCACAGAGAGGATTGTGAGACCAGCCCCATCATGAGACACGACATCCTTCACTGAACCACAGAGCTGCAGGGGACAACACTGGAGACACTTTGAGAATTGTGCATGATCTGACTCCATCCTGCTTGGAAAACACTAAGGGCATACAACAGAGCAAGCAGCAAGGGGAGCAAAGTGATGAAATCCCTGGGGAATACCAAGGATGGACTTTGGAGACAGAATGTGGCACCCCATCAAACTTGACTGGAAGACGCTCTTAAGGGACAAGAAGCAGAGCTTCAACTATTCATAGGCCCTTACCATTTTTGTCAGTGGTTTTCTTTTTGTTGTTGTTGTTTTATTGTTTTTAGTCATGACTTCCTTTGTTGTTTTATGTGCGTGGTTTTTGCACTTATTGGTGTATCTGCATGTCTATCTAGAGAAGATGGGTGAGATAAATAATTTGGAGATGAAAGAACAGGACCAATGGTTCTGGGGGAATATGGGAGAAGGGGAGGTGGAAGAAAGGAAGGAGGGGGAAAACCAACCCAGGAACAAAGGAATAACAAGTGAACTAAAATCAATGGAGAGAAGGGGTGTAGAATGCCTAGTGTGGCTTACTCTAGGGCAATTTAGCAACGAGGAATTACTAAACCCGAATAAAGGCCGAACATGATGGTGGGACAAGAGGAAAGTAAAAGAAAATAGAGGAAAGAACCAGGAGGCAAAGGACATTTATAGAGGTCTAAATACAGGAATGTATATATGTAAATATATATCTATATGTTAAGAAGTAAGGTTGCAGATGGACATTGGGTCTCGACTCAAGTACTTCTTCAACACAAGAACAGTTTGTTCGATTAAACTGGCACTCCATGATGCTCACCTTCCTAACACAAAGGCTGAAGACAAATCGGGTGCATAAGCAAATATGGTACAGAAAGTTGATGGTGTCTGGTTATCAAAAGGTATAGCATCTGGGGTCTTAAAGACTTGAAGATAAACAAGCAGCCATCTAGCTGAGAAGCAACAAAGTCCACATGGAAGAAGCACATCAGCCTGTGTGATCATGAGGTGTCAATGGGATCAGGTGTCAGGCATCTAATACCCAGAACAAAATCATATCCAGTGTGAATGGGGTGGGGCAGGGGACATGAAGTAGAGATCCAAAGCCCATCTGTAGACAATTGGCCATCCCCTCAAAGAGGGGTCACAGGGAAGAGATGAGCCAGCCAGGATGCAGTATAACACCGATAAAACACACAAATTTCCTCTAGTTTCTTTGGTGCTTCCTTCACCCCACTATCATGACCTCAATTCTACCTTACAAATTCGATTAGACCAGAACATGAACACTGCCACAGATAAGAGGCCGAAACACAGGGATTCCAAGATAGATAAGTCCCTCAGGGACAACAGTGACAGTAGAGATACCAGGAGTTATTAGAGGAGGGTGGAGGGAGAAAGGGGGAATCAATCACAAGGATCAACTTATACCCCCCTCCCAGGGGGATGAACAACAGAAAAATGGATGAGGCATGATGGAGGACAATGTAAGATATGAAAATAATAATCTATACTTTATCAAGGGTTCATGAGGGAGGGTGGGTGCGGGAGGGAGGGGTAACAAATGGGGAGCCGATATCAGGGCCTCAAGTGGGAAGAAAATACTCTGAAAATGATGATGGCAGCATATGTGCAAACATGCTTGACACACTGGATGAATGCATGGATTGTGATAAGAGATGTAAGAGCCCCCTATAAAAGTATTTAAAATAAATAGGACCTCATAAAAATTAAAAGCCTTTGTTCATCAATACCTTCACCCAAAAAGTTAAAAGACAAGCTAATTTAGAGAATATCTTCAGAAAGCATGTGTCTGACAAGAATTAAGGGTGTGTGTGTGTGTGTGTGTGTGTGTGTGTGTGTATGTGTGTTATGGCTTAACAACAAGAGACAACCTAATCATAGAGTTCACAATAGATTTAGATATTTCACCAAATAAAACATTCAAATGACCACAAAATAGTAGAAAAGATTCAGTATCAATGATATCAGAGATAGGCAACTCAAAGCCACAGTGAGTTACCATGAGGGTGGCTAAGGCTGAAAACAAAACAAAAACAGAAAACAATTAATTTTGATGAGGATGTAGGGAAATTAGAATTCATACCTATTGCTGGCAAAATGGTACAGCCTTTTTGGAAAACAATGTGTTGGTTTCTCAACACACAGAACAACAAAACCCCCCTAAAAATAGAGAGCATACCATCTCGTATGTACCCATGCTGTACCCACTAACGCACCCATGCGGCCGCTGACCCTGAAATAAGAATTCGCCCGACCCTCTTGCTCATCACGTCTTACTCCTCCAGTGTGACTTCTTCACTATGAAGAAAATGGTTCAGACATCTGACCAGATGCCAAGGTCAAGCCTGTGGACTTTCCCAGGGAGCTGCAGATTTGAAGCAATTCTGACCAAAGGAGGCAGCAACATGACCCCCTAGTGAATATCCTCCAGCACTAAAACCTGCCCACCACAGAAATCCTGTTCACTTTTTGTCGTAAATGACTCTTTCAAAGGTTTCCTAAACCATACTTCATGGATAGGTGAATACTTAAAGCAGAGCTAAATTTGGAACCTTTACGAAAGCTTGTCTCTACAACACATGTGCCATACTACACGACTGTCTACTTTTTCAGTCCTTTCACAGAGCGTAATTATTTTATAAACACTGGCAGACACATATAAAAATACTTAGTATAAAATGTGAAAAAAAATAAATTAAAAATTAAAAAAAATAAAAATTTAAAAAAACAAAAAAAATGTGAAAAAAACAAACTAGAACTAGCTAATGATCCAGTATTCCACTCCTAGGTAGTCACACACACACACACACACACACACACACACACACACACACACACACACTGAAAGCAGAGTAAACAGCAACAATGTACACAATAGCCAAAAGGGGAGAAAGAACGTACATGCCCATCAACAAATGAATGGATATGCAAAATTATACTGGAATAGAAATGAAGTCAAGGTGTGTGCTGTAGTATGGATAGAGCTTGAAAACACTGCTGAGTGAAGCAAAAGGACAAACACTGTATTACATCCACACCATGGAATATTATGCATCCATTAAAAAAACCCACTGAAACCACAAATCACCTCATGGCATGGAAGGAACTGGAAACAATGAAAGGACAAATATTCTATGCGTCCACTACTATAACAATAAAAATCAAGACAAAAGACAACCTTTTGCTCTCAGGCCATGCCCTCTTCTACTCAGTCTCCCAAGGAACAAGGTAGAGGCCTTGCTTTGCATCCATGAACCACCTAGCGAGCCCTCCATATGTACCCCGTAAACACCACTTCAACAGAGGAGAGCTCACCTCGGCTGGGGTCAGGTTTTCAGTTGTTGGGGAGAGGGAAAGGGCCATTCAATTGCTGCCATGCCACATTGTACTGGGGTCACCCCAAATGAACAGTTAGTCCTACAAGAGTGATAAGAGACTCTTCTGGGAAATTCAGGTCAAGATTGGGGGAAGAAGGACATGCAGGACTTGGAGAAGGTTACTATATTTCTGTTGGTGGTAAACAGGGAGGAACAACTGCTCATTGAGACAAAATGCTTAACAATACTCATACAGACACCAAGGGAAGAAAATGCCAGGCACTATGTTCCTAATTGGACTCTTTTGCCGTAGTTGGTATCCAGTCCTTGATGGCCCATGCAGTCTGCTGTATACTACTGGGATCTTAGACCCTGTCTTTGGAGGTGCACGTCATCCTTCAACAGCCACAGCAGAAGGACATGATTTGGTAACCTCACTAAGTGAATTGGACTTTATTCACCGCTAGTCCTTAGTCTTAAGGTTGAAACTCCCTGGTGTTTCAGAAACAGATGATTGCTATGCCAAGGTGATAGAATTGGCTGTCACTAGACTACATTGTAGACCTCTTGCCTTAAGGGTGTCCCATGAATAGTGGCCAGGGATTTTCATATGCATAATGTTTTAATGTTCTCCTTGCTTTCTTACGACATGTATTAATCTGGTAGGCATGGCTCTGCTGTTCTGAATGAATGTTATTGAAAATTCCGCTCTATCACTTAATTTCACTCTATCCAGTCACTTAAGAGTTTAGTCTGTACAAGTCTACAGTTCATGCATTTAGGTTTGTAGCCAGCATACACTTGTATAATGGCCTTTTCTCAACGATGTTTTAAGTATTATACCATTGGCTAAATCAATGACACTATTAATAGAATTGCCTATTGCCGTTCTCCAATATAAAATGATAACAATATCCCTAAAGTGAACTAGATATATATATAAACCATAGATGCTTGAATGGATTTGGGGCTCACACTTAATTCAATCTGAGAACAATTTGTTCTTGTGGCATGACCTAGATGATGCTCACCCTCATGAGGAGATCATTGAAGACATCTTTGCTATATCAAAGTGCGGTGAAGAAAATAGAAGGTTCCCAGTTAATAGAAAGAATAGGAGCTAGGGTTTTAAATGCTTGTCTTTGAAAAAGCAGCCATCTAAGGTGTCAACTGGGCCTATACGGAAGGAGCACACCACCCTGAATGATCCAACAATGGTAAAAGTCGCAATTTGAACTCAATGGAGGGAATGGTATCAGAGCTTAACTTGTGAACTCTTGGTTTTCAGAAGGCTGTGTATGACAACGAGAACTCAAAATCCATTCTCAGAGTCCACACAGATTAAAGCTTCAGTGAATCCCCTTGGACCAGGAATGTGAATAGTATTACTATACTGCAGAGTGTAGTGGTTCATTTCATTTAGTTTAGTATTTGTGTGTTTTGTTTTCTATATTTTTATGTATATGAAACCCAGGATGGGTAGAGCTATAGAAACAGTTATTGCATTGTTGGGTTTTTGGGTGACATGGTGGGGGGAAATTGGAGCTGATGACCACGAATACAAGAAAGAAGTAAATGTTCTAAAATTGATTGTGGAGATGATAGCACTACTCTTTAAAATTATTAATTGGGAGTTAAAACATATGTCATATCATTCCATAATTCAATCAAGCAAAGCAGCATTGTACAATTGCTACCACAATTACTTTCTATTCTTTTCCTTCCTGGACTCCTTGACATCACCTCCTTTTCACATGCCCCCCCCCACTGGTCCACCACCACTGTATGCCCCCTCAAAAAACACCCCCTTGTGTTACTCTGGGTAGATTAGAGAAACAAATCCATGGACACACATATATGTATAAGAAAGAGTTTTATCTGTAAGAGGAATTGAACATTGAGAAAACGTCCCAACCTAGTCCAGTCCAAGTTCATAAGTCTGATATTAGCCCATATGTCTGATCCCAATCTATAAAGTCCTCTTCAGACTCACGAAGCACATGCAATGATGCCAAATGCAGGATGACCACAAGCCAGTGAGTAGAAAGTCTTTGGGTCCAGTGGTGTTGTAAGCATCTCAGGATTCCCTGTGTTTCCACTTTCTATCTGTACCAGTGTACATCTTCTGGTGTAGCCAGATTTGTAAGGTAGAACTGGGATTATGATAGTGGGATGGGTACGGGAGGGAGCATTTAAGAACTAGAGGAATGTTGTATGTTTCATCGTTGCTACATTGCACACTGACTGGCTCGTCTCCTCTGAGACCCTTCTGTAAGGGGATGTCCAATTGCCTACAGATGGGCTGTGGGTCTCCACTCTGCACTCCCTCTCACTCACAATGATATGAGTTTTTGTTCTTTGAGGCCTGATACCTGATCCCATTGATACCTCATGATCACACAGGCTGGTGTGCTTCTTCCATGTGGGCTTTGTTGCTTCTGAGCTAGATGATCGCTTATGTACCTTCAAGCCTTTAAGACCTCAGACGCTATACCTTTTGATAGATGGGCACCATCAGCTTTCTTTGCCACATTTGCTTATGAACCCACTTGTCTTCAGTGATCGTGTCAGGAAGGTGAGCATCGTGTAATGTCAGGTTTTTTTTTTAATATTTTTATTTTTTGGAATACCAGTTTAATAGAACAAAGTGCTCTTGCATTGAGGGAGTATGAGTGGAGGCCCAATGTCCATCTGCTACTTAATGCGAAACCTATAAACATATGCAAATAGATCTATTTCTCCATCATCATATATAAATATACTTACACATGTGCATGCCTGTATTTAGACCTCTAGAAATAACCTTTGCCTCCTAGTTCTTTCCTCTATTTCCTTTAACTTTTCTCTTGTCCCACTATCATGCTCAGCCTTCATTTGGGTTTCAGTAATTCCTCTCGGTTACATTGCCCTTGATCAAGCCCTACCAGGCCTCTTACACCCTCCTTGCCACCGATTTTGGATCACTTGTCATTCCCTTGTTCCTGGGTTTGTTAGAACCACTTCCTTTCCCCCACCTCCCTGTCTCACATGTCCCCCTGGAAACTTGGATCCTGTTGTTTTCTCCTCCAGACAGTTTCTCCAGCCTGTCTTATCTACATAGACCTGCAGAGATGATCATGCACAAAAACAAGACAGAGCAAAACAAAGCAACAAAAGAAAAACAACAACAAACTAAAAACCAATGACAAAAACAAGAAAAACCCGTAAGTAGTTCAAGGTTTGTTTGTTTACCTTTAGGAGTGTTTTCTGGTAGAGTCTGATGGGGTGCCACGTCCTGGCCCCAAAGTCTATTTTTGGTACTCCCTTGGGACTTCCTTGCTCTGCTCCCCTTGCTGTTCTGTTTCATGCCCTTAGTGTTTTGCCTCAGTATGCTGGGACATGGTGTCTTTCTAGGAGCTGCCCTTTTCTACCTATGAATTTATTTCTGGGCCCAGTGTTTCACTCCATTAATCTACCTGTCTAGTTCCATGCCAGTTTCTTACTGTTTATCTTACTGTCACAGGAACAAAATACTCGTGTATGTCATTCTTATAAATCTTCTCTTATTAAAAATTTCCTCAGTTAATTTTAAAGTTTACTTTCCAAATTAACTTTAGAAAGAAATGTCAAGAGCCCTTCAAGTCCTGTTGATAGATTAACCTGAAGGGCTATTGAATGAAGTAAAGGAGTGTAGGGAAAATAACTCTTTGTAATACTGTCCTCTGATTCAAGGAAAGACATATGCTTGTCTTAAAATCTTTACTTGTGTCTGATAGGTTTTTTCCCCTGTCTGATGTTTACATTCTGTCTGTTTTCTTCTTGAGCATGTCCAGAGGTCGGCAGAGAAACACAAATGAAAATAGGTCAATCATTAGCAGTGTTAGTTCAGTCAACACTAACATGCTGGAAACTGAGCCATGACAGTGAAGTGCTTTACCTCTGTCCTATTTCAGTTATTTGTAAAACTTAAGGCACTAAATTTGAGGATTAGAGAAGCAAATAGACTGATTTCAGCTAAGATTCCATCTCTTTACTCAGCTCATAATTCTTTGCAGTGAATGAAAACTCTTTCAGTTCATTAGCTACCCCCGGGAGAGCTGACCTCTTTCCAGGGCGGTTCAGAGGGATATGTGTGGCTACTTTGAATGATAGTCACTTGTGCATGGCTAGACACTGTGACATGTTCAAACTGCCACTCTCTTCATTTTTAGGATAAATATAATCCTAGGAAAATGCCATTTTTTCTTTTGAAAAGAGCCATTTACTAAATGGTTAAAAGAATTATTTTGAACAAGGATGCCAGCTACCTCCCAGCCTGCAAGCTGCTGCTAGAGTGTGTCCACTTCCTAGCTCTCCTCCGAAGAGTTGCAAGTCCAATATTCGCTTCATTTTCAAGAGACAGGCTACTGTAATCTACAGCGGTCAAGGAAGACAATGGACCTGACATATATGACTTCAAATCTCACACTAAATTCTCAGTAATACGAGTCCTGTCAGCTTCTTCAAAGAAGGTCCATGCTAAGAATTTCAATTTCCAAAAACTCTAGAACAAAAATAAGCATTTCAGTGATAACATCGATCCTGGTTCCTTGCCAGAAACTCAACACCATGATGGCTGTCCAAGAGAAAACCTTCTACCTCTTCTGTGGAAGTCTCTCAAATTGTCCGGAGTCCAGGCTCCTGCCCGATGGGTCCGCCACTCCTCTTCCCCAACAGTTTCATCAGCTTAGACTTCATGCAGCATACAACTAAAAGGCAGGCCACACAGTCAGAAGAGCGGGGCCACCTTCACAGTAGTCACCGTTAGAACATTTTCTGCATTCTTGTTCTCATAGTCATAACGCTTCCCACTTCCTCCCAACCTCCAACCCATGAATCCAGGTAGTGTCTCTGCAGATTGACCTATTCGGGATTTCATATACAGAGAAACATTTTTTTTTAACTAACAACAACCACACACTATTTAAAAAACAGATAAAACCTCAATCAAATAGAAAGCAGAAAATATTAAAAATGACAACAAATTTAAAATGGATCATAAGGGAGATCAAATTTTAACCCAACGGCATGTGTAGTAACCTACTTTCCACTGCACTCTGCACGATAGCAAGGCTGGTCACATCCCTGGTCCACGGTCAAGGGGAATTCACCATGGGCTTAATTCATGTATATTTCCCCTTCACTGAAAAAAACACTGAAACGGCTTTGAAATGAGTCAAATCCTCTCTGGGTGCTAACAAGGCCATTCACATACCTCGATGATGGAAGGGGATTGAGTGTTGGCTTAATTCGTGCGCGGACCCTGCAAATGGATTTTGAGCTTCCACTGCCGTTCATGTTGTTGCTAGATGCCATTCAGTGTGTTCTGACCCATAGCGACCTTACGCAAAACAGAAGGAACTACTGCCTGATCCCGTGCCCTCCTCAAAATTGTTCCCCTGCTTAAGCCCATTGCGGCAGCCAGGGTGTCAGTTTAGCTCCTTGAGGGCCTGCCTCTTTTCCACTGCCCTTTTTCTACTTTACCAAACACGATGTCTTTCTCCAGGGACTGGTCTCTCTTGACAATAGGTCCAACGTATATAAGATGACGTCTTGCCATCCTTGCCTCTAAGCCAGGAGCACTCTGGGAAGACAGATTGGTTTGTCCTTGTAGCAGTCCATGGTACTTTCAATAGTCTTCTCCAGCACCACCAGTCAGATGCATAGCTTTCTGCAAGCCAGGTGTTGACAATTGAAGCTCTAATATCCTTCCCTCAACCCGGGGAGCTAAGGACATACTGAGTGGCCTGACTCTCCACCTGGAATGAGAGGGACACTTTGCTGCCTGCTCCCTGGTAAAACTGCTGAAATGCAGCAGTCTGCAAAATATGTTACTCCTTGTTCCTGCCTTTAGCCTCCCCTCCCGTCTGTGAACAGCTTGGTTGACGTAGTAATGTTTCTTTGATACCCTCAAATAATTGTCAACTGTCCCTTTGTGTAGAAACCTGTCACGGTCTGCGGGCTACATGACAAGGAGTATATATAAACTTGCCTCAAATAAAGTTCCTGGACCTGGAGTGTCTATGCTTCAGGGTCCCCGGCACCATGCCCCACCTTTGCTAATCCTTTATCTCTTCTCAATAAGTTTTCTGATTGCAGATCATGCCCTCTTGAACCCTGAGGTAGTTAGTTTATTGTGCCAACCTGGCCGATAAACACATGTGAGATTAATTGAAGGGCGGAGAGATAATGGCTCCTTGAGCCTTGCCTTACTAGGCTCTTGGTCTTTGCTCATTGGACCAGTGTGCGGCTGCCTTGCTTGTTCCATGCCTCCATTTGCAAGCTACACTACCTGTGGGACGCCTAACCCGTGGACTGTGTCACTGTAATTTGAAGTTCCTTCAAGACCTGCTTCGCCACACCATTGGAATTTACATCTCTTGTCATCTGGCTCACTGTTGGTGACCTGCCTTGCTGCTTGCTGCCTGTACCCAGATAGCCTGACTTCCTCCACAGAGAACTGACTACCCGGCGGCCCTCAAGACTTGAAGGACTGCCAGTGTCTCACAACTGTCTCATGGGAATGAGTTGCACTGAGCCATTTGTACTGCTTTATAAATTAATTAGCTGTTTGTTTCTTATGTTATATATCGATCTATCTGTATAAATATAGATAAAATTATTAGCATTCTGGTTTTGTTTCTCTAGAGAACCCTAACACAAACCTGTTTATCTTGTAAGAGAGCTGGACTTATTAATCTTACAAATCCTTGGATAACAGGTTGATGTGCTTCTTCCATGTGGACTTAGTTGATGACAACCTTAGATAGCTGTTTGTTTAAAAACAAGCCTTTAAGACTCCAGGAACTATTCTTTCAGATAGCTGGGCACCATCTAGTTCCTTCACCACACTTTGCTGCAGCACCAATGTGTTAGTTCGGGTTGACTAGAGAAACAAATTCATGGACATTTATTTGTGTATAAGAAAGAGTTTTATATGCAAGAGCAATTGAATATTGAAAAAACACCCATCTCAGTCCAGATCAAGTTCTTAAGTCTAATATTAGTCCATACATCCAATACCAATCTATAAATTCCTCTTCAGACTCATGCAACACATGCAATGATGCCAAAGGCAGGAAGATCACAGGCCAGTGGGTGAAATGTGTTGTGGATCCAGTGGCAGTGGAAGCATCTCAGCACTAGCAGGGTTCTCCATGTGACTCCTCCATTTCAGGGCACTGGCATAGCTCCATGTGTTTTGTCAGCTGCAATGTCTTACAGCAAGCTATTTATCTCCTTAGTACCTCCAAATGAGGTCATCAAGCTGCAACTGATTGACAGGTAAACTCCACCCCATTCACTTGTAAGTCTCAAATTGACAATAGATTATGTACCTACCACAACCTATATATTTAGTCATCTCTTCATGACAGTGAACATCAAGCAGTGACATGTTATAAGAACAAATTGTTCTTATATTATGTCTAGAATTAAGTGCAAGCCCAAAATCCATCCATTCGTGCATCTATGGTAAATATTTATATTCAACCTTAGAGAAATCGTTGTCATTTTCTGTTCAAGAACATTATCACTCATCCCCTGCAGCATCACTTCCATTGCCATCACTTCGATGCTGGCTCACAGTGACCCTACAGAGCAGGGTAGAACTGCCCCTGTGAGTTTCTGAGCTTGCAAATCTTCACAGTAGTAGAAAGCCTTCTCCTTCCCCTGCAGAGCTAGCTTATGTTTTGAACTGGTGACCTAGTAGTTAGCAATCCAAAGCATAACCATTATGTGTTCATAGTGTCATTAGTTTATCCAATAGCATAGAATTTAAAACACTGTTGAAAAAAGGTAATTATACTAGTGTAGGCTAGCTATGACCCATAGTACATGAATTGTTGATTTATACAGATTAAACAAGCAACTGGAGATTTTTTCACAAACAAAAGGGATTGATAATAGGGCATATATTCATTCACAACAGCAGGCCACTCCTAAGTATTTCTCTTTTGCACATGGTCAAGTGAAATTCCACAGTGACATTTCAGCCATCCATCTCTAATGATGTCACAAATTGTCCTGGCTCTTCCATAACTATTCTTTGGTCAACTTAGTATTTGTTATCACTTTGAATTTGTGAACTATTGTTCTTTTTTTTTTTTAAAACAAATTAGCTCCATAACTTTGTTGTTTAAGGAACAAATACTGATAATATCACAGTTTCTATGGTCCAAGAACCTGGGCCCAATTTAGCTGGATGTCTCTGGCTCAAAGTCTCTCATGAAGTTGTAGTCAAACTGACAGTCAGTATTGTTTTCTCATCTGAAGTTTTGATTGGGGGCAATTTCCCCCCAAGCTAACTTGCATGGTTGTTGATGTTGTTCAGTTCCATGCAGGTTGCTGGATGTAGTATTTCAGGTCGTTGGAGACTGTTGGCCAGAATCAACCTGTAGTTCCTTTTCACATGGACACAAATGTTGCGATGTTGCTGCTGGCTTTCCTCAGAGCAGGTGATGGAAGGTTCTGGGCTGTGGTCTTTCATGATAATCCAGTCAATTGGCATAATAGAGTTCTTAAAGTTTGTGTTCTCCCGAAATAGGCAATAGTGCCTTGTGAATTAAAAATGTATGAGTGGCCATTTCCGATACAACCATTTGTTTTTATTCATCTGGAACAAGAGAGAAAGGATGGAATCCAAGAATCAGAAAATGAATTGTGCTTCACGACTACTTGTCTACAGTAAACATGGTCTCCTTCATTGCTGAAACCAGAACTAGATGGTATACAGTCATCGATACTGAACATTTTGATCAGGAGCATGAGAAATGAGTCTTGAAGAAAAGAACTTCAAGTTCTTAAAGAATCCACACTGATTAGCTCTACGGAGGCTGGAGGACTACCCGAGTCTATGAGGCTGTGTTGTTCTTCAAGTCTTGAATGGAAACGATCTCCTGAAGTCACTTACAAACTAAGTAACAGCTTAGGTCCCTACTTACCCAAGAGAACTTATATAAGACTAAGGGGTAAACAGTTATTTAAAGGACGATGTTTGAGAGCAGGATGGTTAAATCAATGGAAGCGAAACAACTAGAACAGAAGTAAAAGCAAGTTAAGACAACATGAAGATGGTCATGAATGCCATTGCTCATTATGCTTAGAAAATGAAATGGGGATGGATTTTGCTGTGTGTATTTTTTTCAAATATAAAAGTAAACAAATAGAACTGGCTGACAACATGATGTATACTGAATCTTTCAAAAAATAATTTTATTGTGGTAAAACGTATGTTTTAAAAATTGCCACTTTTACAATGAATGTACAAATGTGCTTTACACAATTGATGTATGTATGGATTGTGATAAGAGTTGTAATAAAATGATCAATAAATAAATAAACAAATAAATAAATAGATAGATAGTGGGGGGAAAGAGAGAAATTGTGTACTCGAAATACTATATTCTTCAAGCGTCAGAAGTGTTGCTCAAGTTGGCAGAACTTTGTAGAAATACTAACAATGGGCTGGTATCCAACAGACCAAATCAGACCCTAGGCTACAGGTTTTCTGGTTGTAAAGGAAATTTAATTATGCCTGGAAAACGAAACACATAGAGCCCCCGATATAAAATATGCTAATAAAGATTTCAACCATAAGAAAAAAATGGCCACTTTAACCAATTTTAAGTGTAGATTCACCGTGTTATGCAACCATCACCATTAAATTACTTGAAAAGTTTTTCATCACCATGAAAAGAAATTCAATGCCGCTTAAGCATTAACTCATTCTCCCCTCCCTACAGCATGAGTGAGCATGAATACATTTACCTATTCCCCATACATCACATAGCATATTTGTACTTTTTTACTTCATGAAATACTTGTGCTTGTGTGCTTGGCTTCTTTCCCTCAACATAATGTGTTCAGGGGTCATCCGTGTTGTAGAACGTACTAGCTCTTTATTTTTCTTTCTGGCTAAGTAATACTTCATTGTACCGATGTGGTTTCATGTACCGAGCAGTTTAAAATTCACACAGGTGCAACAGATGAAGTCCTAGAGAGAGAGGGACATTTTGCTATCTGGGTGAAAGTGAGTCCATCCTGGTCTGTCACTCTGAGCTGGCTGCTAGCAGATTCCCAGTGTCTTTCAGGTGTGGATCATAGACTATTAACTCATTTACCACCAAGAGCGATGTTACGGTTTAGCTCTGAATGCACTTTGTAAACTTGGAACTTGTTCCAACAGCAGGGAGTGAATGGAGCCCAGATAAACCATAATCTGTACCCATCAGCAGAGACTACCTAGCTCTTAATTACTTGTTGCTTTGGGGGCTTATTAACTAACTTAGCCAGACAATGTTACATAATACTCTCCATATGAAAAGTCCTAGCAGTGTGGGCCAAAATAAACAAGATATGTTGGGTGTTTCTACCATAGATGGGAACCATATGTTCTTCAAAACAAGAATAGTGTCCTCAACCATGGTATCTTTCCTTTGACATTGTGTGACCTTGGCATCAGCTTTCTCCCCTGTCCCACCCCACTGTATGCTAATTGTGTGATAATCTGTTTACTTGAGTCCATGTTTTCCAGGTTACTTCATAGGACTCTGAAGCTAAGGAAAATAACCCTTTAGGGAATGTGAAATTATTCCAGCACCGCTCATTTTCCAAGTGGGACCAGTTGACACCCTCTATGCACTTGTATAGCTTCTCCACAGAAGAATCTCAAAACATCCATGGTTTTACCTGACACACATTTATTTCTCATTACTTAAAGTCCGGAATGGATAGTCCTGATATTAACAGTGGATCCACAATGTTTTTCAGATACTCACACGAATAATCGTCATCATCTTCAAGATGTTTCCAAGTTTGTATTAGGCATCAAAAGCCCGTGCAGCAAAAGTAATCAGAGAAAAAGCACATCTACTCTAAACTACTTTTGACCAAAAAGCTATACAAAATATTTTATCCACAGTTCAATGGTAAAAACCAACCCTTTCCCCAGACCTCCCCCCAAATCCTCCACCTCACCCACTCCCCAACTATAAGGATAGCTGGCAAATGTCTTCCTTGACTAGTCAACAACTTCCCAGCGACCATGACACAACAAGGAATGGGAAACAGAAGTCCTTGGTGGACAGCAGGCCTGTTCTACAACAGAGGAAATAGTTTCCGGTGTGATTATTTCTCCTAAGTGTCAAACAAACCCAGATTGGCCAGTGCAAGAATTAAAATAAGCCTTAGACAAAAAAAACAAACCAAACCCAATGCTACTGATTCGATCACAACTGCGCGGGACCCTGTAGGGCAGAGTAGATTTGCTCCCTAGGTTTCCAAAGCTAAAAAGTGTTACAGCAGCAGGCAGCCTCTTCTTTCTCCCGCTGAGTGGCTGGTAGATTCAAACGGCTAACCTTCCAGTAATCAGCTCAACATGTAACCCACTACAACAACAGTGGGGCTCCAGTGGAAGTCTTAAACATTCCTGAGAGGTCTCTAGGTGACTTTAAGGTGCAGAATCACCTTAAAGTCTTCATCATCTTCAATGATGCTTCCAAGCTTATATTAAGCATCAAAAGCCCTTGGCCTCTCCCTGTGCAGAGAAGGGTGAAGAAAATCACAGGCTCATGGAAACAATTAGTCCATGGATAAATAGACCACGTGAACCCCAGACTCTGCAACCCTGAGACCCAAACTCGATGGTATCTCCAGCTGCCACTGGTGACTGTTCTAAAAGGAACAACACAAAGAAGCTGTAGATGAGTGGGAGAAAAATGTGGAACAAAACTGAAAATAACAGGATAGATAGATAGATAGATAGATAGATAGATAGATAGATAGATAGATAGATAGATAGAAGCTCCACTGGCCTGGTAGAGCCTGGTGAAATACCTAAGGCTGTGGCCCTTGGTTGTTATTTGGGGCCATTGAGTCAATTCTTTCTTACTCATTGCAACCCTCTGCACAACAGAATGAACCACTGCCTGGCCATGTACCATCTTCACAATTTGTTGTTACATTGAGCTCATTGTTACAACGGTGTCACTTAGCCTTGTTGAGGGCCTTCCTCTTTTCTGCTGACCCTCTACCCCCACCAAGCACGATGTCCTTTTCCAGAGACTGGTCTCTCCTGATAGTGTGTCCGAAGTATGTGAGATGTAGTCTCGCCTTGCTTATTTCCAGAGGAGTCTTCTGGCTGTACTTCTTCAAAAGCAGATGCGTTTGTTCTTCTGGCAGTCTGAGGCACTTTCAGTGTTCTTCACCAACACCACAATTTAAACGCATCACATTTTCTCTGCTCTTGCTTATTTATTGCCCAGCTTTCACATGAAGATGTGGCTTGAGTTGAGTTGGGAGCACTTAGTATTCAGAGACAAGGCATTAGGAAAACCTGCTGCACAAGACCTCATGAAAATGGTAAAGAGCAAAGAAGATGAGCTATTTGTTTGCTTGACTGGGACTTCTCTAATGCCCTGATTGTGGATCCACGTAAAATGAAATGTTTGACAATTTCAATCTTTTTCCCTTTTCCTGATGTTCATGATTGGTGCAGTTTTAAGGATTTGTGTTTTCTTTACATGGAAATGTAATCCATACCAAAGGCTGTAATCTGTTATCTTCATCCATAACCGCTTCAAATTCTCTTTTTCAGCAAGCAAGATAGCTCTATATCCCTTGTTATTAATAAGCCTTCCTTTAATGCTCATGCTGAATTCTTCATGTAGTCCAATTTCTAAGATTATTTGCTCAGCAGACAGATTAAATAAATATAGTGAGAGAATTCAGCCCTGATAGTAAACTTTCTGATTTTAAATTACTCAGTATCTCTTTTTTTTCTATTGGAATGGTACTTCTTGGTCTATATGAATATTCCAAAAGAAAAAAATTAGGTGTTATTATCCATAGCTTGTTATGATCCACAGAGTCAAATGCTTTTTCATAGTCAATAAAACATGTCAGATGCACCTGAAGTGAGTAGTGATATGTCTTGCTTCACATCCTCTTCTAAATCTGGCTTGCATTTCTGGCAGCTTCTGTCAATGCACAGCTGCAATGATTTTTTAATTATCTTCAGCAACATTTTATTGGCATATGATATTTTCCACATTCTGTTGATTACCTTTCTTTGGAATGGATACAAATATGGATCTCATCCAAGTAGCTTTCTTCTTAGCGTAGATGAGTGAATGCTTCCTGTGCTGAAACATTTCTATTGGTATTCCAGTCAGTTCCTGGATGCTTACTTTTCACCAATGCCTTCAGTGAAACTTGAACTTCTTCCTTTAGTACCACCAATTCTTGATCATATGCTATCTCTCAAAATGTTTGAACATCGTGTTAGTCTGGATAGACTAGAGAAACAAATCCATAGACGTGCATATGTGTATAAGAAAAATCTGTATATACAAGAGCAGTTGAATATTGAAAAAATATCCCAGCCCAGTCCAGATCAAGTCCTTAAGTCTGATATTAGCCCATATGTCCAATACCAATCGATAACATCCTCCTCAGACTTACAAAACACATGCAACAATGCCAAATGCAGGAAGATCACAGGCCAGTGAGTGGGAAGTCTTGCAGATCCCGTGGCATTGTAAGTATCTCAGTGCTGACAGGGGTCTCCATGTGGCTTCTCCAGCTCCAGAGGTCTGGCTCCATCAACCTTTCTCCATGTGTCTTCTCTATAGGGATGTTGCTTAGGGCGGGAGCGTGTGTGTCCCTCCTCCAATGAGCTATTTATCTCCTTAGTGACTCCAAATAAGGTCATCAAGCTATGATCCCATTGACAGGCTAATCTCCACCCCTTCATTCTTAATCCTCAAATTGACAGCAGATGATGTAACTACCACAAACATGATGCAGTGACTCTGTACTCCCTCTATTTTCATTCAATGTTTATGTTTTGTGCATCTTTCAGTATTTTCCCATAAAATCTTTCAATATTACAACTCAAAGCCTGAATTTTCCCCCCCAATTCTTCCAACTTGAGATATGCTTAGTGTGTTATTCTCTTTGGGTTTTTATTTTACTAACTCCAGGTCTGTACATTCCATTACAATGCTGTGTTTTGTCTTCTTGAGCTGCCTTTTGACGTTTTCTGTTCAGCTGTTTTATTTTATTATGCCACCCATTCTTGTTAGATACTCTACATTCAAGAGTAAGTTTCAGAGTTTCTTCTGACATCCATTTTTGTCTTTTTCATAATTCAATGGTTTAATCTTTTCCCTTGTCTTTTAATAACCTTTTCCCTCCTTCACCTATGATGGACTTGTTTTCACTTTCTTCAGTTTCCACCTTAGCATGCATGTGAGCAACTCGTGTTGCTGTCCAGCTGTGCTGGCTGCCTTGTTTTGACTGATGGCGTGGAGCTTCTCTATTGTGGCTTTTCCCAGATGCAGTCAAGCTGGTTCCATGTCATCTATCTGGTAAAGTCTGCGCATTCAGTTGCCTTTTAAGCTGTTGAAAATCTTGATTTGCAATAATGAAGTCAAAGCAAAATGTGTATAAGATGCTGAATGGAAACCCATTACGTTCTGTAAAACCCAACTTTAGGTGCAAACCCAAATCAAAATAAGAATTCAAGAAAACCAAGCACTAGAGAATTTTCATAGTGTGCTCAAATTAAGCACTTCATGACATGCATTGTTGAACTTCTAATGATTAGTGCTGGGTAGCGGTTCACAGTTTTGTTCCTTTGCATGCTTAATGCAAAGTAGACGTAATTTTGTTTTGTAAAACGTTTTAGTTCAGTTCAGGTTTGAAGGGTGTCTAAAGGCCATTCAGTCAGGTCTATGCATAGCAACTGGATGCACAGCAGGCAAAACACTGTCTGGTCCTGCCCCATCCCCACAATTGTCCCCGTGCTTGAGCCCGTTGCTGCAGCCACTGTGTCCATCCATCTCATCGAGGGCCTTCCTCTTTTTTTTTTTTTTTTTGCTGCCCCTCTCTTTTATCAAGGATGATCTCCTTCTCAAAGAATTATTCTCTCCTAACAAGTTAAAAGTATGTAAGATAAAGTGTCACCACCAACTTTGCCTCTAAGTCCTCAAAGTAACACTCTTGCTTTTCAATACCCTAAAGAGGAGTTGTGTAGCATAGTCACACAATGCAACGTGTTCTTTTATTAGTTGACTGCTGTTTCTATGAGCACTGATTGTGGACCCAGGTAAGACAACATCTTTGACAATTTCAATTGTTACCTTCTGGTTCAGTTGTGAGGATTTGGGGGTTCTTGACATTGAGTTGTAATCCATACTGAAAGTTGCAATTCTTCATCAGCAAGCGTTTCAAGTCCTCCTCACTTTTAAGCAAGGTCGTTTCATATGTAGATCACAGGTTATTCATAAGCCAATTCTGGTGCTACATTCTTCTTCATATAATCTAGTTTCCCAGATTATTTGCTCAACATACAGATTAAGTATGGTGAGAGGATACAAGCCTGACACACACCTTTCTTGATTTTAAACCAGGCATTGTTCCCTGGTTCTGTTCCCCTAACTACCTCCTGATCCACTTACAAATTCCACACAAGCACAATGAAGTTTCCTGGAATTTTATTATTCTCAAGGCTATACATAGTTTGTAATGATCCACCCAGTCAAGTACCTTTGCATAGGCAATAAAACACAACTAAAAATCTTTCTAGTAGTTTCTTCTTTCAGCCAAGAGCCATCTGACATCAGTCATGCCCTCTTCTGAATTTGGCCTGAACCTCTGGCAGCTCTGTCCATGTATTCCTACAACCATTGTTGAATGATCTACAGCAAAAATTTTACATGCCTGTGATATCGAATAATATTATATTATTCTATAATTTTTGCATTCTATTGGGTCACTTTTCTTTGGAATAGGTGAAAATGTGGGTCTCTTCCAGGCAGTTGAACCAGGAGCAGTCTTCCAGATTTTCTGTCATAGATGAGTGCTTCCAGTGTTGAAACATTTCTATTGGTATTGCATCAATACCTAGAGCCTTGATTTTGGCTAAAGCTTTCAGTGAAGCGTGAGCATTTTCCTTCAGCAACATTGATTCTTGCTCATGTGCTCCCTCCTGAAATGGAATGTTGCCTAGTTCTTGTCAGTACAGTGACTCTACATATTCTTTTCATCTTCGTTGGATGCTCATTCAATATTTTGCTATAGAATCTTTCGATATTGCAATTCAGTGAATTTTTTTTGAGTTTAAGTTATGCTGAGCCTCTTCTTCCCTTTTGGCTTTCTAATTAGTTCTTTGCATATTTCATTATAATTCTTTACTTTGTCTTCTGAAGCTGTCCTTTGAAATTTTCTATTTGGCTCTTTGACTTTGTCATTTCTTCCATTTACCTTAACTACTCTTTGATTAAGAACATCCACTTTTAGCATTTCTTTCTTTCCTGGCTTTCTAGAGACCCTTTCCTTTCCCCTCACTGCTCATCACGTTTCCATCAGCAGTGTCTACCGAGTCAAATCTGTTCTCGAGATGCTCTGGAAATTCAGGTGGGATAGCTGCTAGGATGTATTTAGGCTTTCATGGATTGTTTTAATTTTTTTAACTTCAACTTGAACTTACATGTGAACAACTAGTGATCTGCTTCACAGTCACCCCTGGCCTGGTTTTAGTTGCTGCTACTGAGCTTCTCCATGGTCTCTTCCCACAAATGTAGTCAATTGGGTTTCTATGTATTTTTTCTGGAGATGCCCATGTGTAGAGTCATCTTTTGTGTTGTTGTTGAAAACAAAGGTAGTTGTTATGAACAAGTTATTGGTTTTACAAAAACCCTGTCATGAGATCTCTTGCTTCATTTCTATCAACAAGACCATATTTTCCAACTACTATTCCTACCTCTTTGTTTCCAACTATTGCATTCCAATCGCCAATAATTGTCCATGAATCTTTTTTGCATGTTTGATCATTGACAGACTAATTATGTTGGTAGAATTCTTCAATTTCTTCATCATTAGCTGTTATGGTGGGTATATAAATTTGATTAATAGTTGTGTTGATTGGATTTCCTGGAAGGCAAATAGATATAATCCTATCACAGACAGCACTGTACTTCAAGGAAGATCTTGAAATGTCTTCTTTGACAATGATTGCAACCCCATGCCTCTTAATTGTGCCATTCCCAGTGTAATAAACAATGTGATGTTCTGTTATCTCACTATTGATATTTTCACAATGTTAAGTTAGTCTACCCATAAATATTAGATAATCTTTCATTTTCATAGATTTCTTTTAATAGTATTTTGTAGTTTTCTTTGTATATGTCTTTTGTAATTCTCTAGTTATATTGATTCCTAAGTGTTTCAACTTTTAGTTGGCTAAAGAAACTGGTATTGCTTTCCTAACTTCCTTTTCAGAGTTCTCTTTGGTAGTGTAGAGAAATCCAACTGATTTTTATGTGTTGATCTTGTACCCATACACTGCTAAATCTTTCTTTAGGTTCAGTAGTTTTCTTGTTGAGTTTCAGAGATTTCTCTATGCATAATTATATCATCTGCAATTAGAGATAGTTTTACTTCTTCTTTGTCACTGGATGCCTTTTATTTGGCTTTCTTGCCTTAATGCTCTGCTTAAGGCTACTAATACAACAATGAATCAAAATGGTGATAAATGACATTATTGTCTGAATCCCACTTGCAAGGGGGTGTCTTCCTCATTTCATTGAAAATAATGCTTTCCATTGGCTTCATGTATGTGTCTTTAATAATAATGGGTAATTTCCCTTGTGCTGCCATTTTGCTGACTGTTACTTTCAGGAAAGGGTGTTGGATTTTTTTCAAATAACTTTCCTGCATTCATAGCACCCCTGTAGAGTAGAACTGCCTCTTCAGGTTACTGTAAATTTTTTTTAAATCATTTTATTAGAGGCTCATACAATTCTTATCAGTATCCATACATACATCCATTGTGTCAAGTGCATATGTACATTTGTTGCCATCATCATTCTCAAAACATTTGCCTTCCACTTGAGCCCTTAATATCAGCTGCTCATTTTCCCCTTCCCTCTCTACTCCCCTCACTTCATGAACCCTTCATAATTCATAAATTGTGATTATTTTGTCATATGTTACACTGTCCAACGTCTTCCCCCGCCTTCTTCTCTGCTGTCCATCCCCCAGGGAGGCTATACATAGATTTTTATCATCAGTTCCCCCTTTCTATTCCACATTCCCTCCAACCTCCAGCCATCACCACTCTCACTACTGGTCCTGGAGGAGTCATCTTCCCTGGATTCCCTGTGTTTTCAGTTGCTATCTGTACCAATATACATCCTCTGGTCTAGCCAGATTTGTCAGGTAGAATTGGGATCATGATAGTGGGCGGCGGGGGGGGGGGGGCGGCGGAGGGAGGGAGTATTTAAAAACTAGAGGAAAGTGATATGTTTCTTTGTTGCTACCCTGCACCCGAACTGGCTCATCTTCTCCCCACAACCCTTCAATAAGGGGTGTCTGGTTGGCTCCAATGGGCTTTGAGTCCACTCTACACTCACCCAGTACCGATGAGCTTTGAGTCTCCACTCTGCACTCATACATTTACAGTGATATGATTTTTTTGGTCCTTGATGCTTGATACCTGGTCCCTTCGACAGCTTGTGGTCAGACAGGCTGCTGTGCTTCTTCCATGTGGGCTTTGATGCTTCTCAGCTAGATGGCTGCTTGTTTATTTTCAAGCCTTTAAGACGCCAGATGCTATATCTTTTGATAGCTGGGCACCATTAGCTTTCTTCACCACATTTGCTTATGCATACATTTGTCTTCAGTGATCGTGTCAAGAAGGTGGGCACCCACTGATATGATTTTTAGTTCTTTGATATCTGATAACTGGTCCCTTTTACACCTCGTGGTCAGACAGGCTGGTGTGCTTCTTCCATGTGGGCTTTTATTCTCAGTTAGATGGCTGCTTGTTTATCTTCAAGCCTTTAAGACCCCAGACACTATATCTTTTGATAGCCAGGCACCATCAGCTTTCTTCACCACATTTGCTTATGTACACATTTTTCTTCAGCAATCATGTTGGGAAGGTGTGCATCCTGGAATGCCAATTTAATAGAACAATGTGTTCTTGCATTGAGTAAGTGCTTGAGTGGAGGCCTAATGTCTATCTGCTGCCTTAATGCTAAGCCTACAAATATATGCACACAGATCTGTTTCCCCACACTCTTATATAAATATATTTACTTATGTATAATGCAGTCTTTAGACCCCCATAAATACTCTTTGTCACCTAGTTCTTTCCTCTATTTCCTTACACTTTCCTCTTGTTCCACTATCATGCTCAGCCTTCATTTGGGTTTCAGTAATTTCCCTCGGTTACCTTGCCCTTGCTGAATCCCTACCAGGCCTCTCACACTGTCTTTGACACTGATTTTGGATCACTTGTGACTCCCCTGTCCCTGGGTTGGTCAGCACCGGCTCCTTATCCCCTCCTCCCCCTCTCCCATGTCCCCCCGGAACCATTGGTCCCATTGTTTTCTCCTCCAAACTATTCATCCAGTCTATCTTATCTGGATAGATCTGTAGAGATAATATGCACCAAAAATCAAGCCATAGCAAGATAGGCGATGAGTGAGAACACAGTGATGACAACAAAAAAGGAAACTAACTACCCATAGAAGAATAAATTAATTAAAAGAAAAAAATTAGAAAGAAAGAAAAACCTGTAAATAGATCAAGGTCTGATTTTTTGGTCTCTAGGCGTGTGCTTCAGACAGGTCCAATGGGATACCAGACTTTGGCCCCAGAGTCTGTCCTTTGTACTCCCTCGGGGGCTCCCTGCTCTGCTCCCATGGTTGCTCTTCCGCACACTTTTAGTGGTTTGCCTCGGTCTCACAGGGTCAGTCTTGTCCAGTTCTGACACTGAGTCTCCAGTGTTGTACCATTTAGGGTCCTGGGCCATCAAGAGATGGCATGTCTCATAGTGGGATCAGCCATATTGTCCACTCTGTCCATTGGCTGTTCAGAGCGGGGATATCATCCTCCAGGCCTGATGGGCCAGGATGTGTTTCACTCTCTCTTCCTCCCCCTTCATTTGCTCCCATTTGCTCTGATCAGACATGTCCCTCTCCCCTAACTGCAACTTCAGTGCCATCCTCTTCTGGGGTAAGGGGTGGTTGTTCATGTAGCTGGTATGGGGGCCGAGCCCTCAGGTCCCTCCACTGGCTCCCTACTCCTTGCTGACACACTGCATTCGTCTGGCACTGGCTTTATATCTGGCCCCTCTTTCCCTGTGGAGACACAAACAATACCCTTCCCTTGAGTGGGTCAGTGCCCTATTCCCCCATCACATGTCCTTTTTTCCCCTTTCCCCTTTCCTCCCTCTACCCCCGTTTTAGTTGGCTACCGTATGTACCCCTGGATTTGGTCTGGCCCCTGCCATACTACCTGGACCTCACTCCTGGAGTGTTTGTATACAGTAGCTTTTTCCCTGTGCCCTTTTTGCACTTACCTTTCTGTTCTCTCTTTGATAGATAGATATTTACCTCAGCAGACTCATGTTATACTTGGCCTTTTGTGCTTGGCGCACTTACTTAGCATAATTCTCTCACATGCATCCCGACTGCTAGAGACAGCCAGGTATGGGCCCCATGCTCCAGCGCCATCCATTTTCAGGGCTAGTTGATTCAGCAGGTGAGTGGTTACACACTCCTTAGTGGATTCCGACTTCCATGGCCACCGTCCTGCTTTCTGTAAATCTTTACAGGAGCAGAAAGCCTAATTGTCTCCCCCAAAGCAGCTATTGGCTTTGAACTGCTTACCTTTGTTTTATTAATTTGATGAATCATACCTACATACATTTCATGCTGAACCATCCTTCCACGTCATTGTTGCTGTTAGGTGCTGTACAGTTAGTCACTCATCAGGACTCTATAGGCAATGGAATGCAACACAGCTTGGTTCGGTATCATCTTCACTGTTTTTCTTATGATCGAGCCCATTGTAGCAGCTGCTGTGTCACTCTAGCTTGTGGAGGGCCTGTCTCTTTTCTATTGCTCCTCTACTACACCAAGCATGATGTCCTTTTCCATGGACTGGTCTCTCCTGATGACATGTCTAAATTATATAAGTCAAAGCCTCACCATCCTTGCCTCGAAGGAGCATTCTGGTTGAACTTCTTCCAACACAGATTTATTTATTCTTTTGGAAGTTCATGGTACTTTCAATATTCACCACTAGCACCATAATTCAAACACACAGAGATGCAATTGCTTCTTGGAACTAGAGTAAAAAAATTATCATGAATTGGCTGAATGTTTACAAAGCACACCACCAGTTTTGCATTCAACAATTCATACACATTTTGCTTCATTTCATTCACCGCAATTTCCATACTGCAACACTAATCATCCCACCTCCTTTCTGTGAGTCCCACCTCTACTCCTCTCTCTCTCCTAACCTTTCTGAACTCTGTCCTTGGGAAAATGGTGCCCCCTTGATCTCAAGTGATTAAGCATTCTAGGGTTTGTGTACCTCATTATTACTATCTCCCTTTTAGACTTGTCTATTGTTTGATTGAAAATTGTGCCTCAGGGCTCCTGTAACCATCTAAATCTATTAACAGTCTTTTCATTGCCTTAAAATATAGAATTCCACAATTCACATTTCTCTTATCCTTGTTTTCTTAGTCCATGCATTTCCCATCGGAAGCCCTCCAGGTTCATTGGCAGAGATGTCACTTACTCTTTTAAATACCTGCCTAACACTCCATGGTATGGAAGTATCACAATCTATTCAACTATTTTTTTCCTGATGAGAATTTACTTTTTTAAAATTATTATTGTGGGTTGAGTGAAAATTTTCATAACATATTTGTTTCCCATTCAACAATTTATACACATTTTGCTTTATGAAATTAATTGCAACACCCTCAAGATAACAATATTCAATGTAACAGTACCATAGAGGTTTATTTATATTGTTTCTTAATCTTATAAAGCTGCCTCTAAAGTGGACTCTAAATATATATATATATTAGACATGAATGGATCATGAACTTACAGTTGGTCTAAGCCCTAAACTAACCTAACAACAATTTGCTCTTATTATGTGATCCTGATCAACCCTTATGCATGGATAACTGAAGATTCAAATGCATGGTAAAGTGTGGCAAAGAAAAGAGATGATCCCCAGCAATCAGAAAGAGTAGTGTCTGGGGTCTTAAAGGCTTGTCCAAAGACAAGCAGCCATCTAAGTGAAATGTTAGCTAAGTGCTCACAACAGAAGCACATCAGCCTGTGTGGTCAGAGGGTTATTAATAGTTTAATCTTTAATCAGAGGGAATAATTTTATTCAAGCTCAAATTATCAGTACTTTAAAGGCCTCATGACAGTGAGGTACAAGATCCATTGCAAAGTTCTCACTTAAATTCAGTGCCTCCTGAGTTCCTTCTGATCATCAACTACAAATATTTCCACCCTCAACAGATCTCACAGATATGATAAATTACGATGAAGAGTAGGGAATGATAGGGAGTGACCTGAAGAGTCAATTGACTATTGTCTTATGATGGAAATATAATGTGGTTATGAGAATTATATACTTTGTTTAGATGTAACATAGCTAGAAATCCTCCGTAAGTGTGAGCCTGAATTAAATCCTTCTATCTTGTCTCACAGAACATCCTGTGATAGTGTCCAGGCTTCCTCCCTCCCCTAACTAAGGGCCAAGACCTGCATACCTGGCCTATCTCAAGATTTAGGGGTCCTAAACCATGGAAAATCTGTAATACGAGATCTTTTTTAAAACAACGTTGTTTTCCTAGCTTGTACCTGTCATTCCAAGATTTGGATTCTGGCCATAACACTAACTCGCTGTAGGACCAGGAGCATGATAATACTTCTAGATTGTGTCTCCTCACCATTTTCCGTGAGTGAAACCATTGCAAATCATTCATCTAGCAATCATGTCATTTTCTGGGAAGATGAGATGAGTTTCTAAATAGTAAATTGTCTGACAGAATATGTCCATCAAGAAGGTTATTGATGACCTCTACATTTAAGTAAATACTAGCCCTGTTAGCACTGTGCCCATGAAGTACAGTAGCACAGTGTCCTCAAAGGGCGCGACAGAATGTGAAAATGATACCAAACGCTCTTTTTCAAATGCTGAAAACAAGACGGTAATTTGTTACATGTGCTCTGCATTGACCATTAGTCACGATCTCGGAAAAATTTCACCACAAGAATCTATGTACTTGTCTCCTGATTGAATGTCTTGTTAAGATGCTCAAAAGTTTAAGTGCTCCCGTTAACAACTTAGGAAAATACAGAGCTTTCATCTGACGATGGGAAGACGCATGGGCCTATGTAAATACAAAGAATGTACTTAAGTAAAAATAGGAGGAACATCAAGTGAGATGTAGGCTTGAAATAAAGTCATTTCTTCTAGTAAGAGTTTGATCAACTTGTGAGGCAAAATACCAAACAACACCTGACTCTGATAATTGAGAGCACAGAAGAAGGGCTGAATTAAAGGTAGTTCCTAGCAGATGGTTGTTGTATTAGGATTCTAATTCTTTTACATCAAGTTTGTAAATATAAATCCAGGGTAGGATGACATCTACATGCTAACATTTGTGCTTGCCTTGAGAATGGGTATCTGGCTTCCAACATTGGTGGTGGTGGTGGCAGTGGCAGTGACAGTGATGGTGGTGGATCAGATGTGTGTTAGCTATAACTGGCATCTCTAAACAAAACAAGTGGCAAGCTGTGTTAGTCTGGGTAGATTAGAGAACCAAATTCATGGACACTCATTCTTTGTGTAAGAAAGAGGTTATATACAAGAACAGTTGAATATTGAAAAAAATCCCAGCCCAGTCCATAGGTCTGATATTAGCTCATGTCTGAGACCAATCTATAAAATTCTCTTCAGATTCATGAAATGCATGCAATGACGTTGAATACTGGAAGATCCTGAGCCAGTGGGTGGGAAGTCTTGTGTATTCAGTGGTGGTGTAAGCATCTCAGTGCTGGCATGGGTCTCCATGTGGCTTCTCCAACTCTGAGGCTCTGGCTACCATCAGCCTGTCTCCGTGTGTCTTGTCAGCTGTAATGTCTCCCAGGGAGTGAGCCAAAAAAGAGAGTGTCTCCTTCCTCCAAGGAAGAATACAGGAGTTCCCAGAATCCTCTGGAGGAGGCCATGCCCACACAGAAGCCTCGTTGACTATGACCATATTGACGGGCTAGACTCCACTCCTTCATTCTTAATCCTCTCAAATTGACAAATGATTATATGACTACCACACATGCCCAGTCTCATGACACATGACTCAAGCAAGCAATGACAAATAATAAAACATCAATTTAAAAATAGAGAGTTTCAAGGAGTCTCATCACTCAAATACTTTATCTTTTCCATGTTCCTTCCACTTTCTTCTTCCTTGCAGGTCAATGAGATACTTGGAATATCTATCATGCTTAGTTTTACATTTCAATTGTTATATAAAACCTGCGATATGTTTTCAAATGCCAGTAGAGCGATCTGGATTTGGCCATGACTCTTCAGGAGAATAGCACCACCATGCAAAGAACTGATTTGTCCAGGAGTGAAAATCACTTTGCCTGCAAAGACACAGACATAGCTTTGGGGAGAATATTTGAAATCAAACACATCTGTTTGAATTTATTTCAAAAATAGAAATTCCAAATCCTACGTAAAATGAGAAAGCTATTTTGTGTGGTTTTCAAAGCAAGTACAACGGCCCAAATCACTTATGTTTCTTAATCCCTAGCAAAACCACTAAATCTGTTAACCTTCTTTGGAAGGATTAATCAAATCCACTATTTCTATAATTTGGTCTCTTTAATCTATTTTTCCTAGCTTGTCTTTCAGTAGAGTTACAGTTTATGGGCATTCCACAAATCTATGCACCTAAATTTGCTGGCAAATACATCCTTCCTAACTTGATCTTAAGTTATATGTCTGGTTTTAGGCCCAAGGAGAAAGTACTTGGAACACAGGCAAATTTTAGAAATTCACTGAGTCACTTAAAAAATAATTCAAATGAGCCAAGTTTTTATTTTCCAATTTTAGTTCTTTAAAAAATGCGCATTAACAGTCCAGAAGGCACGTACATTGAACTGATACTTATAAGAAAATATATTTATGAAAAAAGGAGTAAATTACATGAAGAAGAAATAGCTCAGAAGATAATTAGTAGATATTATGGATTTTCTAGGCCAATATTATGCTCGACAAGAAAGAAAATGAAGAAATTACATCCGGAAAATTTTCTGGCGTCTGTACATGATTGCCCCATTCTCCTATATCTCTCCACTCCTTTAGCGGGGCTCTAAAAAGAGATTCTTCTATTCCGAACAGGAATGATTGAGATATTACAAAACCTTCAATAATGAAAACAAATCTATGACCAGCTAGCAAATCTATCTTTAGCTATTTATTTAAGAAATAACTATTGTATGCCTCCTCTTTTGAGGTGCAGGAATAAAGAGGTCAGGACAGCGTGGTTCTTCTGAGCACATATTTTCCGGCTCTCACCTGCTTACTGGACAGCTTCATCGAGTACCTCAAAGTCAACTTGCTTAAAGCTAAAAGCACTACCTTTATTCCTAAATATGCTTTCCCCTTTGCCTTACAAGTAACAAAAAGCCATGAAAAGTAACTTAAGGAAAGTGGGTTACCGTAGGCTACAGAAATAACCTCATAGAACCAAAGGACAAAAGGTATAACAAGCCCCCTTGGGAATTAAAACCAAGAAATCAAAGACAGTCACCTCCATGGCTTGCTCTGGCACCTCCTAATTCTCTATGTTCACTTCTCCTCCTACCCACACATTTCCCTGCTTCTCAGTGTGCGGGACAGAAAAACAAAGCCGCTCGTTTGTTCCTCACTGTTGTCCTCCCAGGGGGAGTTCTAAGCAAGTAAGTCTCATGAGCCGAGTTTCAATTCCAAATTCTTTGGAATGAAATCATTCTGGCGGTTTTCTGCTATGGTCAGTACATAGGTTCACATGGTGTGAATATGGTCATAGATTGCATTAAGCAGATGCCTCAAACAGAAAAATCATCCAAATTTCTCATACATTTATAAGGCTTTTTGAAAATCTACCAGTCTACCTTTCCAACCTTTCTCTGGCATTCTCTGAACCAAATCAATCTGGTCACCCTAAGAGGATACCTGTCTTCTCCACATAACTTCTTCACCTTAGCCTCACTTTCATCTTTTAAGCATCTCATGAGTCCATCTTCCCAGACCTAGCTGTGATATCATCTCTTCTATTAAGTTTTCTGGAACATCCTTAGATAAAGTTTCATCATCTTTCTTTCATGGTTGTATTGCATTTTATACAGCTTTTATTAGAGAATACATTAATATAATTATATTTCTTAATATTATTTAGAGATATAAGTTATAAAGATATAGATAAAGGTACCACACATGGAAAGAGACACAGAGAAAGAGAGATATCAATTCTTGGGCGACTTTTAACTGACTACCATAGGTAATGTAACATAGTGGCTAGTATACTGCTCTGTGGCCTTAAACAAATCACGTTCTCACATTCCTTGTGATTATTCTTAGATTTTATGTGAGAATTAAATGAGGTCATCCCAGTAAAAAATTCATCACAGACCAGGCACAGAATGGGCATTCAGTAAATATTAGCTATTATTAGTATCATCATATTACTTTGGGTCAATTGTTAGGGAGGTGCCTAAATACATGTTTCCAATGATACATTATATATTGCCGTTGGGTTCCTAATTATACCATTTTGAGAACAAAATGAAGGCAAGTGACACCAGCTCATTATAAAATGACACTTCATTGTCATTACTGTTCAGTCTGGTTCTGTGTCCCAGCTGCATAGTGTTATAGTCTCAGCCCATGCATTTTAAAGTCTCCTTGAGTTTATTTTTCTGGATTTTTTTTAGTATCTTAAATGTTCTTATCACTATCTCTCCCATGTCTGCCCACGTAGAGACTCGTAAGTCTGCAATAGGATGCTGACTCAGTGAAAAGGCACTTGCAGCCATGAGAAACATTCTGCTTCACCATTCCACTGCTGTGAGTGTCCTCATGAAGAACATTTCTGCCTCGTCAAGAATGATATCCAGCGATGGTCCCCTCATGATCAATGCTTCTCTTATATCAGATGTACAATTGTATTGACATATAAATAATGATTATTTATATATATAGATATGTATATGTACACACACACATATATATGATTCTGAGTCTTGAGGCAGATTGTCTTCTGGAGGCAGTTATATTTCTATAATCACTGACCAACTGTATGACTGTTAGTATATTACTTCACCCACCTATGATAGTTAGAATTATTGTGCCAACTAGGCCTCCATAGGAACATATAGGCGGAGTTTAATCAAGCTGTAGCTTGATTGGCAGGCAACCGAGATAAATGCTTTCTGAGGCTGCCATGCCATTTTTCTTTCTCCCTGGTGATTGGACTAGCTTGGATAAAAGACAACAAATGAAGGAGGCCAGGTCCAGATCCCAAACCAACTATTTCAGATTTACCAGGAAATCTCAATTTTAAATTCCCTTACATAATCCCTCATTTTGATGAAGAAAGTCAAGAGAAATTATTTTATTCATTAATTGACTATTATTTTGAAAGAAGATTTTTTCCCACATGGACTTCAAACACAAAAGTATTCTGTCTAGTTGCTTGTTTAACAAATCTTTAAGTCCTTGAATGCTACTTATGTTAATGGTAGTAGGGTATTATCAGATGTTCACCAAGCCAGAGCTTTAGCTTCTTGCTTCTGTGGTCTTATTATAGGAGGATATTCAGATCAGGCCACACTGGGAAACAATGGTTTATTCAGAAAGTGAGTGGGCTTGAATCCATCTGAAATATAAAAACTTTTAATAAATATGATTATTATTATTATAGGCATCAAATTGGATAACTTTTGAGTTAAAACATTGAAGGTAATTCATACATAACTACCATTCTGAGCATGGTTACCACAATGAGTAGCATTAAATCAGTTAACAGCATTGGTCTGATCCATGAGTGAGTTAGTTTATGGTGCCAACCTGGCCGATAAACACATGTGGGATTAATTGAACGGTGAAGGGATAAATGGCTCGGTGAACCTCACCTTTCTAGTTCTCAGGTCTCTTGCTTTGTGGTAGTCACACCAGCGAGCAGCTGCCTTAGCAGTTCCCTGCTTTAGCTTGTAAGGGAAGACACCCCCAAGGAGAAGCCACATGTACCTACCCCGATGCAGCCCTGGGTGCTGGAGCAGCTATGTGGAGAGCCCTGCCAGCCCTGAGATGCTTACACATTCACTGACTCAACTTTCCTCCTGCAACCGGCATCATTGCCTCTGTTTTGTGAGATGGAGGAGGACTTTGTAGATTGGAGTTGGACATAATGGGTTAATATTGGACTTGTGGGCTTGGGCAGCACTGGGTTGGGATGTTTTCTTGATGCACATTTAACCTTTATATAAAACTCTCTCTTATACATGAGTTTCTGTGGATTTGTTTCTCTAAAGTATCCAGACTAAAACAATGAGTTAATATCTTTTGGCAACTAGCAGAAAATATCAAATTAATTAGACCAGAAACTACAATTTTCTATTAGAAACCAAAAACTTTTTGACATGCTGCTTAAATATCCTGTTCAAATTGGGTGAGGTATTAACCCATATGGAGGATTCTAATGGATCCAAATTTTGTTGCCCAGGTGTTAGAAAGTGGTGATGTATCCAACATTTAGCCAAGTTGGGATTCACATCCAAGATTTCAATGATAAATGTAGGCCAATGAGAGAAAAATGTTAAGATAACCTTCATAATATATTAAGACTTTTAGAAAATATTACCTATGGGCAAAGAGCATGTTAATTTTGGTAATAATGAAATATACTGCTTTGGTGAGTAGACTAAGATTATTCAAGAACTGTTAAGAGGAATAACAGAAAAATAGCTACAATGCTGAAAGCAAGTTGCTATTTAAAGATTTCTATGTTGCACAAGCATAGTGTGTCTAGGTTGAGATATTAATAACCTTTTATCGGTCAATGAAACCTAATTTATACAACAAAGCTATTTCAAAGGTCATAAATACTCAACAAAGTGCTAATTTAGACAATTACTAAACCCACAAAGGAATGATATTTCAAATGTGCTATGAATGCAGAGGAAGGAAGATACTAAAATTAAGAAACAAAGTTGAAAATTCAATGTTTTCTAGTAACTTGCATGGATCTTGTTCTATTATCTTGGGTGCAACTTTATATCTTCCTCAGAGACATAAGTTTTGATGATCAGGGTGCCCTTAGCCACAGAATTAGCACTACCTCGAAGACTGGGGAAACCTTCTACTCACTGATAAAAATTTCACATCTTCACCAATATATTTTAGTACTAATTCAAGGGTGATTTTGGGTAAAATTAATCTATTGTCCAATTACTGATCCTCAAGGTAGAGGAAATAACCCAAGCAGAGTCTTATAAGATTTACCAGAATTAAAATGAAAGTAGACTGAAAGAGGGACTAGGGAAGATGGCATCTATTTAAGACTCACCCACCCGGAGCTCCTGCGCCAGACAAGAAAATTGGGAGGTAAGGTGAAGGAAAATGGGAGGCAGAGTCCTAAAATTAGAACTAGGGTACTAGGATCTGTCCTGACCCTGGTTTGTGTGTGTGTGTGTGATTTCCACTCTCTAAGAGAACCAAGAACCTACTAAATTGCTCTAGGTTGGGTGTCTTGGGCTTGTGGACTCCAGCTGAATAGCTACCTCTGCCCTTTCCCAGGCTGATGTCCTAAAAGGAACATAATGCCACATAAGAGGAGAACCCCACACCAGAGCTCTCTGCCTGTTAGCTGCCTTGAGCCCAAAGCCTGGAGAGCAGGGTCGATGGATAGCCATAATTTGGAGTAGAAGAGAAAGTAGCAATTTACCTGAAGCAGGTCATGGTGTAGGAGAAAATAAGTGGGTAGTCATATCCGGGGGGCAAATATAGTTCCAGTTGGTTGAGAAGGAAACAACTTCCCTGATAAGCTGGATCTCCCCCTTTGAGGGTCAGTGTGACAGCCCCAAATCAGGGCACCTCATAAGCATAATATAAAAAGAGAAGGAATATATATTCTTGGTAAAAACTGCAAATTCCAGGCTCATTGCTCAACTGCAAGGAATCACATAGGAGTCCCTTAGCATACATCAGTATAAGAAGGGATCCCATACTAAGGAATGCCAGAATTTAGCTATAGTGCCTGGAGGCTTTCAGCATAACAAAACCCTCTAGGGCAAGCCTAAATTTCTAACTGAGCACAGACCCAGAGCCCAGAGCCAGGGAGCCGATTTAATTTAATTCTACTCTAGCTGGGGGGGGGGGGGTGGAGAGGGTAGGGGGAGAAGGAATCCTCTGATCTAGTAGGGCACCAGCAGTCTAGATAGGACAATAAATCCAGCTTCCCTCTCAGTGATTCTGCACACGCCTGGGGAGGTCCTGCCTGTCCTGGGACCCAACAGGAGACTGAGTGAACACCCCTCCCCACCCCACCCCAATCCTTACTGTAGTGCTACATAGAGCACATATACCAGTGAACTCCGGCACTCAATACCACGGTGGGAAGTGAAGCCTGGCTGCTGGTGTGAACTTGCCTTTAAGGGTAATCCCATCCAGCATCTGTGGGACACAACATCAAGCGGGCCCACCTCCCTGCTATCCTGAGACAGAGTTGTAACTCCTCCAGCCCCACAGTCAGGTGATCAATCCTCAGGTATCTCCTTACTTACCACTCTATTTCTTCATCTTTATTCACTTGCCCTTCTATCTTTTCCACTGCAGTTGGTCTCAACAGTTCTGTTTTGGTTTTTTTCTCTTTCTTTCTTTTTTTTTTCCCTTTCTTTTTCCTCTTCTCTCCCTCTCTTTCCTGTCATACGCCACTGCTGGCTTCCAGGCCACTAACCTCTGCCTAGGGCAATTCAAGTCAAATAGCAGGGGGAACTCTAGCCTGCACTCTGTGGGAGCACTGCACACCACACAAGGCGGCTGTGACAGCCCTCTACAGCACTCCATGCTGCTTAGAAAAATCTCCATCGGACCTCTAAGGTGATCTTGCCAACTAGGGCAATTCCGCCCAGCATCACTGGGTCCCAGCAGTAAAAGAGCACACCAAACTGCCATCTTAGGGCAGGATTTAAACTCTTCCGACCGCACATTCAGGCAATTAGGGATCAGCAATCTCTATTTTTTTTCCTTTTCTTTTTCTTCTCTCTTTATCATCACAGCCCATCTTAATAAGCACAGTTGTGTTTTTCCCCTTCTTCCTCTTTATTTTCTTTTTCTTTCTTTATTCTCTCTCTCTTTGTTCTCTTCTCTCTTTCTGTGTTTATGTTTCTCTCCTCTCCCTCTCTTACATATGCCACTGCTGGTTTCAAGACCCCTACCCTGTGTCTAGGGCAACTCCACCTACCCAGTGGGGTACTGTACCCAGCACGAGGAAGTGCTACACATGAGATGACACAGGTCTCAGCTATCTCTTTATCTTTTTTCCTCTCCTTTGCTTTTCCTTTTTTCTTTCTGTTCTTCTTTCACGTTTTTTTCTTTTCTCCTCTTCTCCTAGCTCTTCTCTCTTCTATGCCACAGCATCAGCAGATTCAGTTTTCCTTCTTTGTGGTTTCCTTTTTTTAAAAACTGTTTTTGAATTTTTTGTGAGTGGGTGTTAGTTTGCTTGGCATTTTTGCTAGCATCTTAGTTTACTTCTTTCTTTCATTTCTCCTCTCCCTTTCTTTCCTTTGACAACCCACTATCAGCCTCCAGGCTACTCCCCTATGTTTACGGAAACTCTGAAGGCCCAATTAGGGAGGCTCCAGGCCTCATTTTTTTGGCTTCACATGCAGCTTGAGAAACCATGCCAGTCCTCCATATACCAAACAGCTGGGGGTTCTCCTCTTCAAATAGCTGGGGGAACTCTAGCCTAAACCACTAGGCCCTATAAGTGACTAGGGGAACTCCTTCCCACCACTGGTGGGGCTCCATACTGCCACAGGAACATCCCCCCAATCTCCACAGTAATCTCTCTGACTAGGATAATTCCACATGCCAGCTATGGTGCTCTACCCCAAGGAGGGTATACCCACACATCCTCTTCGGCTCTCTAGTTGCAGAGGGAAACACCACACGCCACCCAAGATGCTCCAAGAAATGTGAGACAAACCACTACAGTATACTTGGAGATAAGCTCATGACACGACACCCTCGTTGGCCCACAACAACCCAACCAGCGTCCCATGAGAGGACTATCCAACTCACATTCCAAATAATTGAATACTGATTGGCTAGGGTAACAGTGAAACCAGAGAATTATACAGTGGGAGCCTGACCTCCTAGTACAGCTACCTGCTGGTAGATCATAGAAGCACTCATGAGTCTCCCAAGAGAGAGCTCAGTTCTCTTCAACTCTGGAAGTTGGCTCCAGGGTCCTCTAAAGCAACCAGCCCCAACAGCCTCAGTGAAAAATCAAGAGAAACAGAAGGCAATGCCGGAAGAAATCATGAACTCAGTGATGTGCATAGAAGAAGCAGATATTGACCTGCCACAGAAAGAAATTTTCAGAATGCTGCTTGGAGTCATACAGGATATGAAGGAAGCAATAGATAAAAAGGATGAAATGATAAAGGAGAAAAAGGCAACACACCAAAGGGAAATACAAGACTTAAGGAATGAAATAGCAAAATCCTGTGGCAAACTGAGACTTTGCCAATAGACTTGAGGAGGCAGAGACTCACACTAGTGACCTAGAGGACAACCAAGCAGACCTCAACAAGCGGGAAAAGCAGTCAAATGAGCAATCATAGAAGCTGAAGAAAACCTGAGAGCCATGTCTGATGCTATGAATAGGAACAATATTGGAATAATTGGACTACTGTAACAAGACACAACAAAGAAGTCAACAGTGAAAATAGCGAGGTAATTCTTAGAGGAAAACTTCTCCAACTTACTAAATGAAATTAAGCAAGCATTCAGGAGGCTGAAAGATCACCAGCCAACCTGAACCCCAAGAAGTCACCAAGACACATAATAGTTAAATTATCAAACTATGAGGGAAAGGAGATCATAAAAGCAACTGGGAAAAAGCAAATATTCACGTATAAAGGTACCAAAATAAGAGTATGTTCAGACCTATCAGGGGACATTATGAAGAAGAGGAGGGACTGGAGTAACATATTCCAACAATTGAAGGAAACAATGCATACTCAAGAATACGATACCCGGCAAAATTATCTATTGAGATAGATGGAAAAATAAGAGTCTTCCCAGACAAGGAAATACTCAAAGAATACATAAAAAGAAACCCAGCCCTACAAAAGATCCTTGCCGATCCAGTATAGGATGAAGAACAACACTCACTGAATGCAAATAAAAGACCATCACATAGAATATCTCCTCCCATGGGGAAACAAAGAGGAAACAGCCCCCAAGATACCATTGGCGCAATATTGGAAAGAAGGCAAAAATGAACCCTACACACACACACACACACACACACACACACATAACACAAGCTGCTAAGATAAGTAGGTAGGAAAACACCCAACATAAAAGTTACAAGATGACATCACACAGTCCAGAGATGAATGTAATAACACTGAAATCAATGGCCTGAATTCAGGCATTAAAAGGCAGAGGCTAACAGACTGGCTCAGAAAACATAAACCATCAATCTGCTGCTGACAGGAGAAATATTTCAAGCTTGCAGACAAGAACAGGTTGAGAATTAAAGGCTGGAGAAAAAATATACCAAGTAAATGGCAATGCAAAAATAATTAAGTGTACCAATCTTAATATCTGACAAAATTGATCTCAGGGTACAGGCCATAACAAGAGATAAGGAGGGGCACTATATAATGCTAAAAGAAACATTAGACCAAGGACCAGGGAGCATAATAAATATATATATTCCCAATGAGAGACCAGCAAAATTCGTAAATCAAACACTCCAAAAGATGAAATAGAAATCACAGGCTCAACAATTTTAGTTGGTGACTTTAATATACAAGTCTCTGAAAAAGACAGATCATTGGGAAAGAAACTCACCAAGGAGGCTACAGTTCTAAACAGCACAATTGGATAACTTGAATTGATAGATAATTTCAGAGCTTTCCACCAATTTGCAGAATAAATTCACATTCTTTTCAAGGTCACATGGCACATATTCAAAGATAGACCACATGCTAAGACACAAGTCAAACTTGAGTAAATTCAAGCACATAGAGATTATACAGACGTCTCTCTCCGGTCATTGTGCCATAAGGCTGGAACTCGACAGAAATATCATGAAGAAAACAAGTGCAAACAATTAGAGGACGAACAATTTCCTATTGCAAAAGGACTGGGTAGTGACCCAGATCATAGATGAAATCAGGATGTTTCTAGAAACCAATGAGAATGAAAATATGATGTACCAAAAGCTTTGGGAAGTAGCAAAGGCATTTATCAGAGGAAGGCTGATAGCAATAAATGGACACAAGAAAAAAGAAGAGAGACTCGTGGTTGATATGCTGGCACAAAACTTACAGCAATTAGAGCAGAGTCAACAGAACAATTCTAATAGCCAGAGGATAGAAATAAAAAACCAGTAATGAGATACAGGAGAGGGAAAATAAGAAAACTATGGGAAAAAATTAATGTAGCTAAAAGTTGGTTCTTTGAAAGGATTAACAGAATTGAGAGACCGCTGGCAAACCTAACCAAAACCAAAAAAAAAGGAGCACATTTCAATTGCAAGGATAAGGGATGAAACAGGGACATTACAACATAACCTAATGAAATAAAAAGATAATTACACTACTACGAAGGCCTATATTATAATGAATTCTACAACTTTGAAGACATGGCAAATACTTGGAAACACAATCCCTCCCTAGACTATCCAAGATGGATTTCAAGAACCTCAACAGACCCATAGTAATGGAAGAAATAGACAAGGTTATTGAGGGATTACCAACAGAAATATCTCCCAGGCCAAATGGCTTCACAGGAGAATTCTACCAAGCATTCATGGAAGAACTGACACCAATCCTACACAAACTCTTCCAGAACATAGCAAAAGACAGAAAACTCCCAAACACTTTTAATGAAAGTAGTATAACTCTGATACCTAAAGTATGCAAGGATCCCACAAGAATTAGGAACTACAGACCAATATCCCTAATGAACATCGATGCAAAAACCCCTAACAAACTACTGTCCAATAGAATACAAAAGATATAAAAAAAATAATTTACCATGACCAAGTGGGATTAATACCAGGGATGCAGGGATGGTTCAACATACAAAAGACCATTAGTATTATTTGCCACATTGTCAGGAAAAATGATATTAACCACATGATAATATCGTTAGATGTGGAAAAAGCTTTCCACAACATCCAACACCCATTCCTGTTTAAGCCACTCAAGAAGATAGGAATAGAAGGAAATTTTCTCAATATTATACAAGCTAGATATGAAAAAGCAACAGCCAACGTGGTAGTCAATGGAGAAAAGATGAAATATAATTCCACTGAAAAAGGAGACCAGACAAGGATGCCCCTTGTCCCCACTCCTATCTAACATCATACTGGAGGTCCTAGCTAACAACATAATATAAAGAAAAGATATCAAAGGTATTCATCTGTGTACGCAAGAGATGAAATTATCATTATTCACAGACGATATGATTCTATACATCGAAAATCCCCTAAACTCCACAAGTGGAGTGTTGGAAGCAATAGAGGAATATGGCAGTTGCAAGATACAAGATCAATAAACAGAAGTCTATCAGTCTACTGTACACATCAGACAAGATCACAGAAAAGACAATTAAAAGGGTAGTATCCTTTACAATAGTTAAGTACAAATTGAAATATCAAGGGATATACCTTACTAAAAACTGAAAGATTTATATGAGTAAAATTATAGAACACTACTATAAGAAACCAAGAGTGACCTCAACAAATGGAAGAATATCCCATGCTCATGGAATGGAAGACTCAATATCGTAAAGATGTCAATTCTGCCCAAGGCACTATATAAGTTCAATGCTATCCTGATATGAATACTGCCATCCTTCTTCAAAGAATTGGAAAAACTGATTACCAACTCCATATGGAGGGGGAAGAAGCCCCAAATTAGCAGAGAACTCCCCAAGAAGAAGGAGAAAATGGAGGGCTTGCTCTATCTGACTTTAGCACATATTTTACGGCCACGGTAGTCAAAACAGTGTGGTAATGGCATAATGACAGATATTCAGACCAATGAAAAAGAGCTGAAGACCCAGAAATAAAACCATCAGCAGACAGGCAACTGATCTTCGATAAGGGCCCCAAAAATATCAAATGGGAAGCAGATGCCATCTTCAATAAATGGTGCTGGGGAAAAAATGGATCTATCCCTGCAGAAAAATGAAGCAAGACCCTTACCTCAATCCATGCACAAAAATAAACCCAAGGTTTATCACAGACCTTGAGATAAGACCCCTAACAATTAGGGCCATGAATGAGGGAACTGGACAAACCTGAGAACCTTGGCACAGGGAATACATAGGCCAGGGGTCCTAAAACTACAACTCGTGGGCCACATGCAGCCTGCCGAGGACATTCATCCGACCCTCCAATGGTCTGAGGGACAGTGAACTGGCCCCCTGTTTAAAAAATTTGAGGACCCCTGACATAGACTATCGGAAATAGGGAAGGATACAAATACAGAGGAGTCACAAATGGACAAGTGGGATATATTGAAGATAAGTCACCTGTGTACATCAACAGAATTCACCAAGAGAGTAATAAGAGAGCCCACAGACTGGGAAAACATCTTTAGCAATGACACATCAGACAAAGGCCTTATTACTAAAATCTATAATACTTTGCAACCTTACAATAAGAGAAAACTAACTGCCCACTGAGGAGATGGGCAAAGGACATGAACAGAAGTTTCACAGGAGCAGAAATCCTAATGGCCAATCAACATATGAGAAAATGTTCTTGATCATTAGCCATAAGAGAAATGCAAACTAAAACAACTATGAGATAACACCCTCAAAGATAGCCCAATTCAAAAGATCAGAAAGCAACAAGTGTTGGAGGGGCGGTGGTGAGATAGAAACTCTCATCCACTGCTGGTGGACCTGTAGGTATGTACAGCCACTATGGAAATCAATTTGGCGATTTCTAAAACAGATGGGAATACCATATGACCCAGAAATCCCCCTACTGGGCATATACCCAGAAGAGGCAAGAAACAAACCACGGCCAGACATCTGTGCTCCAGTGTTGATTGCGGCACAGTTCACAATACAGATAATAGAGTACTATGCAACGCCAAAAAGCAGTGATGAACACATGAAGCATATTGCCGCTTGGAGGAAGAACTGGAAGAAATTATGCTAAGTGAAGCCATCCAAGTGCAAAAGGACAAGTACAACATGAGTCCACTGAGGTAAGCTTAAAAAATTCAAAGGCATAGGGAAAAAGCTACTGTATACGAATATTTCTGGCGTGAGGTCCAGATAGCATGGCAGGGGGCAGGCCAAATTCAGGTTTCATATAGTAGCCAACTAAAAAGGAGGGAGTGGGTAGAAATGTGTAGCGGGGGAACAGGCCACTAGCCCACCCAAGGGGAGGGCATTGTTTATATCTCCACAGGGAAAGAGGGACCAGACTTCAACCTGGTGTTCCGGGATGTGAATGCAGTGTGCTGGCATGGAGTGGGGAGCCAATGGATGGGTCTGAGGACACGGCCCCAATCCCAACTATGGGGACAAGCTCCCCTCCCCCCAGAATAATTTACTTTAGAGAAGCAGCTCAGGGGGAGGGAATGTAATCAGAGCTCCTGGGAGCAAATGAATGGGGAGGGAGAAGAGTGGCACCCACCCTGTCCCACCAAGCCTGGAGAACGATATCCCTGCTCCGAACAGCCAATGCGGGAGGATCATATGGCGGGTCCCACTATGAGACACGACGTCCCTCACTGGCCCATGGCCCTATGGTGGACAACACTGGAGACCCAGGGACAGGATTATTCTGGTCTGGTTCCACCACACGGATGCAAAACACTAAAGGTGTGTGGCAGAGCAGCGGAGGGAGCAGAGCAGGAAGCTTCCGAGGGAGTGCAAAGCATAGACTTTGGGGCCAGGGTGTGGCACCCCATCACACTCTACTGGAGGACACACCTAGAGGTCAACAAACAGACCTTGAACTATTTACAGTTCTTTCCGTTTGTTTATTTATTTATTTATTGGTCATTGTTTTTGTTGTCATCATCGTTGTGTTTTCTTTTGTCACTTTGTCTTGCTTTTTTGTGTGCATATTATTATCTCTGCGGGTTTATCTAGATAAGATAGGCTGGATGAACAGTCTGGAGGAGAAAACAATGGGACCAATGGTTCCAGGGGAAAATGGGGGTTGGGGAGGTGGGGGAAAGGAGGTGGTGTTGACAGGTGATCCAAAATTAGTGGCAAGGAGGGTGTGAGAAGCCTGGTAGGGATTGATCAATGGCAATGTAACCAAGAGAAATTACTGAAACCCAAATGAAGGCTGAGCATGATAGTGGGACAAGAGGAAAGTCAAAGGAAACAGAAGAAAGAATGAGGAGGCAATGGGCATTTACAGAGGTCTAAAGACAGGCATGTACATATGTAAATATATTTATATAGGATGATGGGGAAATAGATCTACGTGCATATATGTATAGATTCAGTATTAAGGCACCAAATGGACATTGGGCCTCCACTCAAGTACTTCCTCAACGCAAGAACACTTCGTTCTGTTAAATTGGTATTCCATGATGCACACCTTCCCGACACGATCGCTGAAGACAAATGTGTGCACAAGCAAATGTGGTGAAGAAAGTTGATAGTGGCCAGCTATCAAAAGATATAGCATCTGGGGTCTTAAAGGCTTGAAGGTAAACAAACGGCCATCTAGCTCAGAAGCAACAAAGCCCACACGGAAGAAGCACACAGGCCTCTGTGACTACGAGGTGTCAAAGGGATCAGGTATCAGGCATCAAAGAACAAAATATCATATCATTGTAAATGAGGGGGAGTGCAGATTGGGGACCCAAAGCTCATATGTAGGTAATGGGACAACCCCTTTCAAAAGGGTTGCGGGTAGGAGACGAGCCAGTCAGGGTGCAGTGTAGCAATGATGAAACATACAACTGTCCTCTAGTTCCTAAATGCTTCCCACCCACCCACCCACCCACCCCACACCGCCATGCTCATGATCCCAATTCTACCTTACAAATCCGGCTAGACCAGAGGATGTACACTGGGACAGATAGGAACCAGAAACACAGGGAATCCAAGACAAATGATCCCTTCAGGACCAGTGATGAGAGTATCAATACCAGAGGGTGGAGGGAAGGTAGGTTAGAAAGGGAGAACCCTGGAGGACAGACAACAAAAAGTGGGTGAAGGGAGGTAGATATCGGATAATGTAAGGCATGAAAAATAACAATAATTTATAAATTATCAAAAGTCCATGAGGGATGAGGAATGGGGAGGGATGGGGAAATGCGGAGCTGATGCCAGGGGCTTAAATAGAGAGCATATGTTTTGAGAATGATGAGGGCAACAAATGTACAAATGTGCTTGACACAATGGATGTATGGTTAGAGTGTGATGAGAGTTGTATGATCCCCAATAAAATGATTTTAAAAATAAAACAATAATAAAGATGACGCACATTTTCACTGAAAATCATGGAATCAAACTGTCAGGCAAATCAAGCATCAACTTGGTTGCTTCAACTCTAATCTATGACTAGTTAAAAAATTTTTTCTCTTATTTGTGCCCCCTTTATTGACTTGGTCAAAGAATAAAAATTAAAATGAAGAGCAAAAAAAAAAGAAAGCAGAATGCAAACAGGACAGGTCCGAATTTAGCAGTTGTGTTAGTCTGGGTTGACTAGAGAAACCAATCCAGAGACACTCACATGTGTACAGGAAAAAGCTTTATATAAAGAGTAATTATATATTGAGAAAACATTCCAGTCCTGTCCACATCAAGTCCATCAGCCTGATATTAGCTCTTATGTCCAATTTCAGTCTATAAATTCCTTTTCAGGCTCACACAACATATGCAATGACACTGAATACAGGTCAGTGGGTGCAAAGTCTTGTGGATCCAGTGGCAGTGGAAGCATCTCAGTGCTGGTGTGGGTTTCCATATGCCTTCTCCAGCTCCAGGGCTCTGGATACATCAGTGTAGCTCCGTGTGGCTTGTCAACAGGAATGTTTAGCAGAGTGTGTCTGTCCTCCAATGAGCTATTTATCTATGTCATGCCTCCAAATGAGGTCATCAAGCCATGACCTAATTGACAGACTAGACACCACCCCTTCCTCAAGTTGACAATAAATTATGTAACTGCCACCGCAATTTTATGAAAGTGCCTTCACCAGTATTACCTTTTTATCATCTTATCTTTTTCCAGGAGCATCACTTTGGCATAGTGATTACACATTGGGCTGCTAACCATAAGGTCAACTGTTTGAAACCACCAGGTGGCTCTATGGGAGAAAGATGGGATTTTTTCTACTCCCATAAAAAGTTAAAATCTTGGAAACTCACAGGGGCAGTTCTTTCCTATCCTACAGGTCTCTATGAGTTGGTTGACTCGATGGCAATGAGTATCTTTTCCCAACGTTTGTAAAAACTTAGAAGTGGGTTATGAATTGGGCTGCTAACTAAAAAGTAAGCAGTCTTAAGCCACCAGCTGTTCCACAGGATAGAGATGGGATTTTCTACCCCTCTTTACAATCCTGGAAACCCCACAGGAGCAGGCAACCTCATCTTTTTCCTGAAGAACATCTGGTGAATTTGAACCACCAACCTTGCAGTTAACACCTTGCCCACAGTGCCACCAGAGTGCCTTACAAAGTTAAGTTGTTTAGTAAGGCTAATTTGCTTTTAGCATTAAGATGTTTTGAACATTTATCTATGTTCGATTAGTTTCAAGAAACAGCAACTAAAAGATCAGACTAGTAACTGTTTAAGGATAAACTCTTATTCTAGTAATACTGCTTTGACCTGTTTCCATGGTGACACCAATACTGTGGGGTAGAGGAATTTTATCTCTTTAATATTTGGAACATTTTTTACACCCTTATCAAAATAGGACCCCAAAAAACTTCAGTTATTCTCTTAATATATTTTTTGTGTGTTTTAATTGGAGGAAGGTGATTGGGAGCACTTAGCTGCCCCTTCACCTAACTGCTGTTTCTTTGTTTGCTTTTGCTTTCATTAAAACGAGCCAATTACTGTGCTAGCCAACCATCCCATGTTTGTGAGCAATCTGTCCTCAGATCGCAGGCCTGCTATTTCTGTTGTCATGAGGTACCTTTGAGTGGGCTAGGACTCATCGAGACCCTGTGTACAGTAGAACAAAACATTATCTGGTCCTGTGCCATCTTCATAATGGTCATGTTGGAGCCCATTGTTGCAGTCGCTGTATCAATCAATCCATCTTGAGGGCCTTTCTCTTTTGCTGACCTGACTTTACCAAGCTTGATGTCCTTCTTCGGGGACTGATCTCTCCTGATAACATGCCCTAAGTACATGAGAGGAAGTCTCACGGTCCTTGTGTCTAAGGAGAAATCTGGCTATATTTCTCCAAGACAAATATGTTTGTTCTTTTGGCAATCATTAGTACTTTCAATATTCTTCACTAGCCTGTAATTCAAATGCATCCATTCTTCTTCAGTCTTCCTTTTTCAATGTCCAACTTTCATGTGCATATGAGGCAATTAAAAAATATCATGGCTTGGTTCAGGTGCACCTTAGTCCTCAAAGTAGCATCCTTGCTTTTCAACACGTTAAAGAAATCTTGTGCAGCAGATTTATCCAATGCAGTCCATCGTTTGATCTCAACTGCTGCGTCCATAAGCATTGATTGTGGATCCAAGCAAGATGAAATCCTTGACAATTTCAATCTCTTCTCTGTTTATAATTAAGTTACCTATTGATCCAGTTCTTTTGATTTGGTTTTCTTTACATTAACTTGAAATCCATATGGAAGGCTATAATCCTTGATCTTCACCAGCAGGTGCTTCAAGTTATTCTTAATTTCAGCAAACAAGGTTGTGTCATCTGCATATCATAGGTCATTAATAAGTCTTCTTCCAAACCTGATGCCTGTTCTTCATATAATCCAGCTTCTATAATTATTTGCTCAGCATACACATTAAATAAGTCTGGTGAGAGGATAGAACCCTGATGCACACATCTCTTGATTTTAAACCATAAAGTATTAACTTTTTGTGTTTTCCCAACTGCCTCTTGCTCTATACTCAAGTTCCACACAATGAAGCGTTTTGGAACTCCCTTTGTTGTCAAGGCTATCAATAGTTTGTTATGGCCCACACAGTTGAATGCCAATAAAGCACAAATAAATATTTCTGGTATTCTCTGCTTTTATCCAAGAACAATCTGATATCAGCATTGATATCCTTGTTCCAGCTCTTCTTCTGAATCTGGCTTGAATTTCTGGCAGTTTACTATCAATATATTACCGCAACTGTTGTTAAATGATCATCAGGAATATTTTACTTGCATGTGATATTAATGACCTTGTTCTATAATTTGTGAATTCTTTTGGGTCGCTTCTCTTTGGAAAGGGTCCAATTATGGATCTCTTCCAGTCAGTTGGCCAGCTAGTTGTCTTCCGAACTTCTTGGCATAGACAAATAAGTGCCTGCAGTGCTTCATCACTTGGTGAAACATTTAATTGGCATTCCATCAATCCCTGTAGCCTGGCTTTTGGCTAGTGCTTCGGTGCAGCTTGGACTTCTTAATTTAGTACTATTGGTTCTTGATTGTACGCTATTTTTTGAAATGGTTGAATGTCACTTAGGGTTGTTTTTTTTTTGGTACAGTGACTCTGTATATTCTTTCCATCTTGTTTTAATGATTCCTGCATCATTCACTTCCACTCCCACCCCCCGTAAGATCTGTTTATGTTACAACTTGTGGTTTGAATTTTTCTTTGCTTCTTTCAGTTTAAGATAAAGTTGAGTGTATTTTTCCTTTTTGGTTTTCTACTTCTAGTCTTTGCACATTTTATTATAATGCTTTATTTTGTATTCTTGAACTGACCTTTGAAGTTTCCCAAATTCAGCTCTTTGAAATCATCATTTCTTCCATATGGATTAGCTACACTATGGGTAAGAGCAAGTTTCACAGTCTCTTCTGATGCCCACCTTGATCTTTTTTCATTCTGTCTGTCCTTCTAATGATCTTTTGCTTTCATCTATGATGTTGTTGATGTCATCCCACAGCTCACCAGGTCTTTTATCATTAGTGTTCATTGAGTCAAATCTATTTTTAAAATGCTCTAGAAATTCAGGGGTGATCTAATCTACATCATATTTTGCATCTCATGAACAATGCTATCTGTGATAGGATAATATATATCCCCCTATACAAAGAAATCCAGTCAATGCAGCTATTATTCCAATTTATGTACCTACCTTTAAAGCTAGTGATAAAGAAACTGAAAAATTTTACCAAAGAAGAAATCGATCAATCACACAATCAGGATTCATTGGTAATTATTGTCAATTGGAATGCAGAAGTTGGAAACAAACAGGAAGGAATAGCAAGTAGTTGGAAAATATGGCCTTGTGATAGAAGCAAAGCTGGAAATCTCATGATGGAATATTTCAAACCCAAAGACTTCTCCATCACAAATACTTTTTTCAACAATACAAATGGTGAATATGCATTTCTTCATATGGAATACACAGAAATAAAATTGACTACATTTGTGGGAATAGATGATAGAGAAGTTCAATACCAGCAGCTAAAAGGGGATCAGGGATTGATTGTGGAACAGACCATCAATTTTTCATATGTAAGTTGAAGGCGAAGAAAATTAAAACAAGTTCAGTTTAGTCTCACGCAATACATGCAATGATGCCAAGTGCAGGAAGATCACAGGCCCATGAGTGAAAAGTCTTGTGGATCCAGTGGTGGTGGAAGCAACTCAGTACTGGCATGGGTCACCATGTGGTTCCTCCAACTCCAAGGCTCTGGCTGCCATCAGCATAGCTCTATGTGACGGTGTGTTAGTCTGGTACTTTAGAGAAACAAATCCACAGAAACTCACATATACAAGAAAGTTTTATATAAAGGGTAAGTGCACATCAAGAAAACATTCCAACCCAATGCTGCCCAAACACACAAGTCCAATATTAACCCATTAACCCATCTGTCCAACACCAATCCGCAATGTCCTCCTCCATCTCAGAAAACAGAGACAACGATGCTGATTGCAGGTGGAAAGGTGAATCAGTGAATGTGTAAGCATCTCAGCACTGGCAGTGGTCTCTACACAGCTGCTCCAGTACCCAGGGCTGCATTAGAGTAGATACATTCAGCTTCTCTTTGGGAGTGTCTTGCAGGAAGTGAGCCTTGCCAGCTGAAGCAGAGACTGGTGAAGGCAGCTGCACCCTGCTCTGACCATCACAAAGCAAGAGACCTGAAAACTAGAAAGACGAGGCTCACTGAGCCATTTATCCCTCCACTCCTCAATTAAGCCCACATGTGTTTATCAGCCAGGTGGGCACAATAAAATAACTACCTCAAGCTTATTACCAGGAATGTTTTTCAGGGAGTGAGCATGTGTCCTGACTCCAGCAAGCTATTACTCACTTTAATGCCTCCAAATGAGGACATCAAGCTGTGACCTGGTTGACAGACTAAACTCCACCCCTTCACTCTTAATGGTCTCAAGTTGGCAACAGATTATGTAACTAGCACATCCTTTTTTGATGAAGATTGGGATACCATTCCTCTTAGATTTTTCTTTCCCAGCAAAGTAGACCATGTGACTGTCTGATTTAAAATGGCCTATACCAATTTATTTCAGTTTACTAATGCCTAGAGTATCTATCAGTCTTTATGCAGTCCATTTCATTTTTTATGACTTTAATTTTTCTAGATTCATACTTCGCACATGCCAAGTTCCAATTATTATATGTTTGCAGCTGTTTCTTCTCATTTTGAGTCATACTCAAACAGTAAATGAAGGTCCCAGCCTTGTCATTATAGTAGAGTCTACTTTGAGATGGTAGCACTTTCTTAGTCATAGTTTAAGTGTCTTCTGACCTGTGGGGTTCATCTTCCCTCACTCTAACTGACAATGTTTTACTGTTACTCATGGTGTTTTCAGAAGAGGACATGGAACATGTGATATCACTGCTGATGTCAGATGGATCTCAGCTGAAGGCAGAGAATACCAAAAATATGCTTATGTATGTGTTATTGACGATGCTAAAGGATTTTACTCTGTGGATCATAACAAATTATGGATGGGCTTGAAAAGAATAGGACTTCCTTAACATTTCATTGTGTTCCTGAAGAACTTGTACATGGATCAAGAGGCAGTTGTGGAACCAGAACAAGGGAATACTGCCTGGTTTAAAATCAGGAAAGGTGTGTGTCGGGGTTGTATCCTCTTGCCATACTTATGCAATCCGCATGCTGAGCAAATCATCAGAGAAACTGGACTAAATGGAGAAGAATGTGACAGGGTTGGAGAAGGGCTTATTAACAACCTGCAACATTCAGATGGCACAACCTTGCTGGCTGAAAGTGAGGATACTTGAAGCATTCGATGATGGGAATCAAGGACTGGAGCTTTCGGCATGGATTATGACTCAATGTTAAGATGAGCAAAATCCTCACAAATAGATCTGTAGGTAACATCACGATCAATGGAGAAAATATGGAAGTTGTCAAGGATTTTGTCTTACTTGGATCCACAATCAATGCTCATGGAAGCAGCAGGCAAGAGATAAAAGACAAGTTACATTAGGTAAATCGGCTGCACAAGACTTCTTAAACGTTTTGGAAAGTAAGGATGTTTCTCTGAGGACGAAGGTGCACCTGACTCCAGCCATGGTATTTCCACTTGCCTCCTATGCATGTGAAAACTGGACATTGACAAAGGAAGACTGAAGAATAATTGATGCATTTGAATTGCGATCCTGGGAAAGAATATTGAAAATACTATGGAATGCTAAAAGGAGAAAGTGACCCATCTTGGAAGAAGTACAGCCAGAGTGTGCCTTCGAAGCAAGGATGGCAAGGCTTTGTCTCACAGACTTTGGACACGTAGTCAGGGGAGACCTGTTCCTGGGGAAGTACATCACACTTAGTAAAGAGGAGGGGCAGTGAAAAAGAGGAAGGTTCTCAACAAGATGGACTGGCACAGTGGCTGCCACAATGAGATCAGACACAGGAACAATTGTGAGGATGGCACAGGACCAAGCAGTGTTTACTTCTGTTGGGCATAGGGTCATTATGGACTGGAACCTACTCAATGACACCTAACCCAATTCCTCCAAAGTAGACAATGGTAAGCCTGCAGGTATTTGAAATACCAGTGACATAGCTTACAATATCACAGCAACACATAAGTCACCACGGCATGACAAAGTGACAGACAAATGGTGTGCCTAGAGACACATAAGTGCCATGTCCAGAAGGGCAGGGAAAAGGAAAGGAGCTATATTGAGGATACTCCAGGCTGAGGGTGGACAGATTGTCAAGTTCCCTTTGTTGCTGCTCCAGGGTATGGGCAGGCTCTGCACTGTGATGGAAAACATGAATCCCAGAGCCCATGCAGACTTAGAGTGATGCCTCTAGTCGACCACGGTCCTTCGTCTGCCTCAGGGCTTTATAAATCCCTGTGGCAGCTCATTATTGACTAATTTCTATGAAAGAGATGAAGAGGACTGACATGTCTTGCCTTTCTGAATATTTATAGTAAGATCCATACTTTTTACAAAAGTAAGATTCCCAATAGGAACTCCTATCTCTGTAACTTTCTCTATCCTGACTTTTACCCATCCTTAACGGTATGGGGGAGTTTAGATGAGAAGCAAGCAAAGCAAACTTACATATTGAAACTCATTATTTGTAATTTATTTAAAGCTGAAATTATTGGATTGTCTAGGTCACCTCAAAATGTGCCCATGTAATCTATGGAGCTAGTTAATAAAGGCCAGTCTTAATTACAAAAAGAGGGAATATCTATCCACGATCCCAGAAGCCAGGGTGTTATGTGTTAGTCTAGGTAAACAGAGAAACAAATCCACAGAAACTCATATATGTATAAGAGAGAGTTATATATATATATATATATATATATAGGATAAGTGTACATTCAGAAAGCATCCTAACCCAGTCCAGTCCAAGCCCATAAATCCGCCTTAACCCATATGTCCAACACCGATCTACAAAGACCTCCTCAAACTCACACAACACACACAATGATGCCAAATGCAGGAGGATCACCGGCCAGTGGGCAGAAAGTCTTTGAATCCAGTGGCGGTGTAAGCATCTCAATATAAGCTTCTCCTCAGGGATGTCTCACAGGAAGTGAGCCTTGCCAGCTGAAGCAGGGAACTGGCCAAGGCAGCTGCACCCTGGTCTGGCCATCAGAGAACTGGAGACCCCAGAACCAGGAAGGGGAGAGTCACCAAGCCATTTATCTCTTTGGTCTTAGTTAATCCCACATGTGTTTATCGGTAGGTTGGCATAAGAAACCTTAATTAGCTCCCAGTAAATCAGAATGGACTTGATGGCAGTGAGTTTGGTTTGGATTCACATCAAACCCTACCCCAGCCAATTCTGTCAAAGCCCTGGAACCTGCACCCCCTGCTGGGCATAGAAAGAAATGCACTTGTTGGGCATCCCGGATATTCTCCCTGCCTGACAGGCTTCTTCTGCACAGTTCAGGAGCCTCTTCTAAATGCATGGCATATTCAAAACAAAGCTCTTTCTAGTTTTCCCAGTGAAATATCCAGTCAGTTCAGAGGCTGATCCTATCAAAAGGATTGGCCAGCACGCAGCTTTGCATATGGGTTTGCATATGGGTCTCTTGAGAAAACCACGATGTCAAGGGGAAACCTGAGCGTAGCCTCCTTTTTTGGTAACCAGATTGACATCTAATACCCTTTATAGTCTTATTTTCCAGCTTAAATGGTATATTCCCCAAATCCCCAGCTGAATAAATAAATTAAATTAGAGGCGGGAGCGGGGGGAGGAGGGAAGGGTTAACTTTAAATAATGCAGGCTCTTCTCTGTGTAATTCTATATAGCTTTGTCTGGGACATAGGCCACTTGTTCTTTGCTGCCACCACCGCCCCCCTCCCCCCAAAAAAGTCTGATTCTCACATTAAATGTCTTAGTTTGATAAAGGGCCAAGAAGTGCAGACTAAAGACTCTGAAATGGTCTATTTTCCTAAGCAAAGCCTGGCAAGGCGGGCCTGGCAATGCAAGCCATTTCCCTGGGAAGGGGTTCAGGCTCCTATTTTTACAGTGTCTCTAAGGAATACACTTTCCTTTTTTGTGCACTTTGAGGTAGAATACAAGAAAACTCATATATCATTGATGCTGCAGCATGGTCTTTTTTTAGGGACCATCTGCCCATATAACCTCAAACTTCAATGCCATTAAAGGCAAGGAGAATGGAGCATGCATGCAGATACATGGCAACCATGCCTCTCAGTGGGACCCTGTTTCTAGAACCTAGTAACCAAGTGGAGAAGACAAAGCATCAAGGGTTTACCAAACATAGATCCCCACCCCCTTCGGCCATCCCTGGGAGTAGCATTTGTGTGAGAAAGGCCAAAGGAAGGCTTTCTGGGAAAGCAAAGAGTTCCCTTTCCTGGGATCAGCAGTGCAGAGCCTCCTTTCTGTACCTATTGCTATCTTCCTGTAAAGTAAGGTAGGACCCTATGGAATGGACAGAAATTCTGCTTGGGCCAAGATTGAGTATATGTTGTTTGCCTGCATGAGGAACCTCACAGATCATCTCAAAGGGGCTATTCTTCCACCACTGCTTTTCTGCCCACTGCACCTGCCCTCCTTGGTTTACTGGTTGGTTTCGATTGTAGCCAGTGAAAAAAGACAGATGTGGGCAGAGGGAACTGTCCAGAGTAGAATGGAGCAAAGGATGTAAAAGCCCCTCCCCCACACTCTAGCCTCCGAGAAAAGTATAATTTTCATGCCTCCCCTGTGGACAGTATCTCTTGGACATGCAGGTCAAGACCACACACCTTAGAATCCTCCAGATCTGAACTTGGAATCTACCTTGTCCTCTACTAGCTGTGGCATCCTGGGCAACAGCCGAGGTGTGTAACATCCCCAAGTTAGGATGTGCATGATCTCTACCTCCTTGGGCTAGAAGAATGCACAATTCTATCCAACAGGAGCAAGTAGAATTCCTTTTGGAACCAGGTATCCCGGACCCAAACACCTTGGAGATTGCCGGTAACTCCATCCAAGATCCAGTGTGCTAACTCAGATAACAGCCTTGGTCAGCAGGAGCAAGAGCTATTATTTGGTTCCCTGCACCCAGCTACCTCTTCAGTCTGCAGGGCATCACCCAGGTGCCCTACCCTGTCAGATATATTATTATTATTTCCCTGCCTTTGTTTTTGTTTCTTTTTCTGCTTTCCTTTCTTTTCTTCTGTGTCCCCCCTCTTGCCTTCTTTTTCTTTTGTCATTTGTTTCTTTTCTATTTCAAAACTCACATTTTTATTTTTAGCCAGAGAAAAACAATTTATCGGTAGCCATGTCACCTCCCCTTTGCCCAATATAAATATTCTCCTAGTTCACAGGAATGCAGGGCCTGCCACTTGCTCAGGGGGCCAGAATTGTATGTATGTCACTCCACAGCCATCAGGAACAAGGCATTTCTTAGCAACAAGGTCTTCAAATTCATCAACATTGTACTTGGTAAAGCCCCACTTGGAGATGTGGATCTTCTGGTGTCCAGGGAACTTTAACTTGGCTCTACATAGGGCCTCAATCACATGCTCCTCATTCTGAACCTTGGTGAAGATGGACACAATGACTTGGTAAGTGTGGACTCTGACCACAGTACCCTGTGGGTTCCGAAAGGCACCTCTCATTCCTATCTGGAGCTTATCAGGCCCTGAGCAGGACAACATCTTGTTGATGCCTATGATGTGGAAGGGTTGAAATCACAAGTGGATGTGGAAGCCGTGTTTGCTGCAACTTTTCACCATTTATTTGTCGGCACAGTTGTTGGCACAATTATGGCTTCCAAGGCTTCTGAAGAGAGCTGCTCATATTCATCAGACACCCTGTGCCCACAGGGTGGGAGCTCATCAACTGTGGCCTTCTTCTGACCCAAATCAAAGTTGTGAATCTTGGTATCAAGGCACCTCAATAGAAGCAAGACTTCGAATAAGACTTGTTCTTACAGTAACAGTAACAATAGTGGGGCGGCGGCCCAACATGGTGGCTCAATCTCTGGTTCTGGCAATGGCTGGAGCTCTAGTGGCAACTGGTTCTTTGGCAAGGCTCAACAGAGGAAAAGCCTCATTTAAAATTATTATTATCTTTCCTTTCCCACTGTGTTAGTCTGGGTTGACTAGAGAAATATATTCATAGACACTCATATGTGTGTAAGAGAGAACTTTATATCAAAGAGCAATTGTACATTACAAAAACATCCCAGCCCAGTCCAGATCAAGTCCATAAGTCCAATATTACCCCATATTCCTCTCTATACTCACAGAACCATGCAATAATGCTGAATGTAGGAAGATCACAGGCCAGTGGGTGAAAGTCTTGTAGACCCAGTGGTGGTGGAAGGATCTGAGCGCTGGCCTGGGTCTCCACGTGGCTCTTCCTGCTCCAGGGCTCTGGCTCCATCGCTGTGTCTCCATGTGGCTTGTCAACAGGAATGTCTCACAGGGAGTGTCCGTGTTTATCTGGCCTCCAGTCAGCTCTTTATTTCTATCGTGCCTCCAAATGAGGTCATCAAGTTGTTACTTGATTGACAAGCTAAACTCCACCACTAACACTCCTACTAGTCTCAAATTGGCATCAGATTATGTAACTGCCACACCCACTCAGCCTACTTTTGGCTTTTATTTTTGTATTTTCTTCTCTTATTTTTCCTTTTCATTAAGTCTATTATTTTCTCGTTTTTCTTGCTGTTTGTTTTCAATCTCTTTTTATTTTTCTTTTAAAAATTACTTTATTTTTCTATTGTTTGTTTTTGTTTCTCTCTCCCTCTTTCTCTCTCTATCCCACCCAGAAGGAAATAGAAAATGTACTCAACACTGCTCAGCCACTAACTTCACATTTCTCAGTACCGCCTAATCATTGATAGACATTGTCTAACATCATCCCACCCACTTTCAACTGTGCTACACAAACAACAAATTGAGAGCTACGCATACATTCCTGTCCTCTATCAGATCCACCAGGAGACAAGTGGTGAGCCCTTCACAAACAAGCCAATATGCAATCACCAATTACATGTAAAGACAACAACACTACAATGTCTTCAAGACATTAGACAACTTCAGTTCACACACACACACACACACACACACAGACTGAACAAAAATAAGAGCCACAAAAACTTCCTGAGGAAGAAATGGTACTGGGAAATGTTATAAAGTATTCAAAAGAATGACATTTTGGTACTTTTAATGGAAGGAGATAAAATTTGAGAAAGCTGCAATTAAAAGCAAGGAAGACACAGCAAAAAAATATATTTACTTTAGAAGAATTCAGGAAAACACTACAAGACCAAATTGAAAAGAAAAATAAAACAGAAACTTACAAAAGCAGCAAATAGAAATTCAGGAGATTAATGCTAAGCCTTCAGAAATTAATGGTTTATTGAAAGGATGGAGGAGTAGAATTGGATCAATGGAAGATATATTTAGTAAGGTTAAGGATAAATCCCTCAATATTTATCTGTTAAGAGAACAATCATAAAAATGTAAAAATGAAGAAAATATAATAATTATATGGGGGAATCATTAGGAAGAACAACTTATGTGTTATCATAATTCCAGAAAAGTAAGAGACAAAAAAGAGCAGAGTATAGCAAAGTGTGGTGAAGAAATCAGATGGTATCTAGCTTCCAGAATGGATAGCACTGTACACAACTCATTTTAAAGGCAATTTAACCATGGTAGGTGATGTTGTAGAATTGATTGTGGTTATGATTGTGCTATTCCTCTTGATATGATCGAACAATTGAACTATTGAATTGTATATTTGGATTAGGTGTCAATGCAAAAGTAAAAATAAAGACTAGCACTGAGTCTTAAAAGTTTGTCTTAAAATAAGTGGTCATCTAATTGATGTGTCAACTAAGTCCACACAGAAAAAGCACATTAGCCTATGTGGACCAAGGATTGTAAATAATAAAATCCAAATCCAGAGTAAAGGACATTATTGAAAATTAAATTCTGAACATTTGGTTTACAAAAAGCTATGGATGACCGTAAAAATCCAAAATTCATTTGTACAGTCACCATGTGGATTAAACCTTCAGAGAATCCCTTCTGGCCAAAGACCAAGGATGTAAGTAGCCTGGCTAACAGACTGCATTGTAAAATGGGTTAACGCAGATGTGGTTAGGTTAACATATAACACCTTATCATGTGATCTCCCTTTTAAGCCATTTTAAATGTATGTATTATCTGATTTCTTATTTATTGAGGTCTTTCTCTGTTTAATTTGTCATTGCTGTGGGTGGTGGTTATTTTGTATTTGTTTCTATTTTATTTAGTATGTTTTTCTGTATATAAAATCAAGAATAGGTAAATCTATAGAGACAGTAACTGGATTAATAGTTTCCTGAGGGGACGGCAGAGATAGTGGAAATGGGAAGCTCACAATAATAAGCACAAAAAAGAAGGAAGTGTTCTAAAATTAATTGTAGTGGTTGTTACACACACAGCTTAAAAATATAATTGAACTATTGAGATTTATATGTCAAAACATATTTTAAAAACATATAAAAGAGAGCACAGCGACCAATGTAGAATCACCTTCCTGGGGTTTCCATTGTGTGATCACTGTATCTATGGGTGAGGAGGCCAATTCAGAGGATTCTGACGCAAGAACGGGTCACACAGAACCGTAGGGTTCTTTTGTCAGTTTCCTCACAGAAACCTCAGCTGTGTTCACTGCGTGTGCAATCCCCTTTAACAGCACCCACCCATGCCTTACCTCTCTTCTTAGTTGGGAGCATCTGCCAAACACTTCCCCTGCCCCCCCCGCCCCTCCCCCAGGTTCAGTGACTCACCAGCATGGGAAAGTAGCCCAAGACAGTCTGCCTCTCAAGGGCACCTCATGGACACCTGTCCAGACTCTTGGAGACCTGAGATGCTGGAAACCTGGGGACCCACAGAATAGAATCACTCCTCTAATAGCAAAAGCACCACCTGGCTCTCCAGATAGATAACCCCAGCTAGCTAGAAAGGGAACAGCCCCAGTGATACAGAAATAAAACTTGAACCTGAAGTGCAGTGGACCCCAAGAAGTTGTTCTATTGGATCCTATTTTCTTTTGAGAAAGGAAACACAAAACTCCTTTCCCCTCCAGAGAAAAAGACCCTGGCATTTCTGGGTTTCTCAGCAGTTTGCCCACAGACTAGGTAACCTGTGGACATGGGGATCCACTGTCCTTAACCAGAAGCCCCTCCTCCCTGGAGCATGCATGACAATACCCTATTTCCACCCTGGGACAACACATAAGGAGCAGTTAGTTCTGAGTTGTGCAGGAATGTACTGTAAAGGGACTTTCTGTTATAAACACAATAACAGAAGGACTACATAATACACAGGTACACAGGCTAGGTAGAATTGGGGTCATGATAGGGGTGGGGAGGAAGCCTTTAGGAACTAGAGGAAAGTTGTATGTTTCATCGTTGCTACACTGCATTCTGAATGGTTCGTCTCCTTCCCACAACCCTTCTGTTAGGGGATGTCCAATTGCCTGCAGATGGGCTTTGGTTCTCCACTCTGTACTCCCCCTTATTCACAATGATATGATTTTTTGTTCTGGTGATGCATGATACCTGATCCCTTTGACACCTCATGATTGCACAGCTGGTGTGCTTCTTCCATGTGGGTTTTGTTGCTTCTGAGCTAGAAGGCTGCTTGTTTACCTTCAAGCCTTGTTACATTCAAGACCCCAGATGCTATATCTTTTGATAGCCGGGCACTATCAGCTTTCTTCACAATATTTGCTTATACACCCATTTGTCTTCAGCAAATCTGGCTAGACCACAGGATGTACACTGGTACAGATAGGAACTGGAAACACAGGTAATCCAGTACAGTGATCCCTTCAGGACCAGTGGTGAAAGTGGCGATACCAGGAAGGTGGAGGAAGGGTGGGGTGGAAAGGGGGAACTGATTACAAGGATCTACATATAACCTCCTTCCTGGGAGACAGACAACAGAAAAGTGGCTGAAGGGAGACATAGGACAATGTAAGATATGACAAAATAATGATTTATAAATTATCAAAGGTCCATAAGGGAGGGGATAGCTGGGAGGGAAGGGAAAAAATGAGGAGCTAATGCCAGGGGCTTAAGTGGAGAGCAAATGTTTTGAGAATTATGAGGGCAATGAATGTACAAATGTGCTTTACACAATAAATATATGTGTGGATTGTGATAAGAGTTATATGAGCCCCTATTAAAATAATTATACACACACACAGGGTAGATAACTCTGGCAAGTTCAATATAGCCCTCATGTCAATCACCATAACCTCTAGAACCTGATTCCTCCACCTCAGTAACCTACACTATCCTATAACTTACCAAGTAAAATCACATCTCCCATAACCCTCTTCTCCAGTTCATTAAAAATTACTGCGGAGGGAGAGGAAAAAGAGGAGCTGATATCAAGGACCAAAATAGAAATTAAATGTTTAGAAAATAATGATGGTAACATATGTACAAATATGCTTGACACAATTGATGTATGGATTGCTATAAGACCTGTAAGAGCCCCTAATAAAATATCCTTTTAATAAAAAATAATTACTATACCTAACTATACCTAACAGGAAAGCTTCCTTTGACTAACCACCACTCAAAACCGACTGCCCATCACCTATATCCTATTCCTCCTACTCAGCCAACTAATACTCCCTACTTATCGACACACAATATGTTTTCCAGCAGCTATCTGGACCTCCCCTAACCTAGAGACTCTACACATCCCAGAAACCCACGCAGCACCTTCAGCTCAACCACTATGTGGTGTAAACAACAGCCCAAAACAATAGCTACGATGAAAAATCAAAAGAAACCAGTCAATTACCAAAGATGACCCAAGCCCAATGGATTATATAGAGAAAGAATCCCTAGAATTATCAGATAGAGAATATAAGCAAATGATGCTTAGGGCCTTACAAGAAATTAGGAGATCAATCCTGAAAGCAGATGGAAATACTAGAATCCTCACACCGAAGGGAAAACAAGGAGTTAAGGAATGATATAGCATAATAAAGAACAAGGTACATGATCTGACCAATGAAATGGGAAAAAATGGAAAATCTAATCAGCAAGCTTGAGAATAACCAAGCAAATGAGAGAAAGAATCAAGCAAAAAAGCAAAAGAATCTGAAGAAAGTCTGGATTTGATATGGGATACCATGAAGTAAAACAATATTAGAATTATTGGGATGTCTGAATGGGAAGAAACAAATAAGCCTACAGTTAAAATAGAAGGGGAATTCTTGGAAGAAAAATCTCCCAATATCACAAAGGAGGAAATTATAGCCATTGAGGAAGCAAAGAGAACACCAATTAGATTACCCCCCTCCCCCACACACACACAGATAAAATGTCAAGACATATAGGAAAAGGGGGGGGGGTGTCATGAAAGCAGCTAGAGAGAGAAAAAGTAGTCACCTACAGAGGTAAACAGATGAGAATAAGCTCAGACCTCTCTGCAGAGCCCATGCTGGAAAGAAAAAATTGGAGCAACATATTTCGTAAATTGAAAGACAACAATTGCAATCAAAGAATACTTTGTCCAGCAAAGTTGAAGGAGAAATAAGAATTTTCTTTAATAAGGAAACATTTAGAGAATTTGTATAAACAAAACCAGGATTACAAAAAATACTTTCCAGTTCATAATGGGCAGAAAATCAACAATTGTGACACCCAAAGATGAGACCACAACAGGGTGTAACACCACCCAGAAAACCACACCCTGAAAACAGTACTCAAAACTTTAAGATCTAGTGGAGAAATGAAGACAAGAATAAGACACACACACACACACACACACACACACACTTATAAAAGGGAAAGAAAGGAAAACATCAAACACAAATAGTACAGGACAACGGTGACTCATCCACATTTAGATTTAATTACACGGAATGTTAATGGTCTAAACACACCAGTTAAAAACAAAGTAATCTAGTTTAGACAACAAAATCCATCAATCCTCTGCCTTCAAGAGATGCATTACAAATTCACAGACAAAATAGACCCAGAAGCAAACTCTGGTGAAAGATTTGCCAAGGTAAAGGCAGGGAAAAAAAGCAGGGTGGCAATACTAATCTGTAACAAAATAGACTCAAAATACATGATTTAACAGGAGACAAGAATGGGTATTGATGCTTAAGAGATCAATAGACCAAGAAATCATAAACATAAATATATGTACCCAAGGACAGACCTTCAAAATTTACCAACCAAATCTCCAATAGATGAAAAGAGAAATCACAGGATAAATAAATATAGTAGGTGATTTCAATATACCACTCTCAAAGAAATATAGATGAACAGGTAAGAAACTCAATAAAGAAACAGAAGAGCTGAACAAAGCAATCAAACAACTCAACCTTAGATCAGTGGTTCTCAACCTTCCTAATGCCACAACCCTTTAATAGAGTTCCTCAAGTTGTGGTGACCGCCCCCCCAACCATAAAATCATTTTCATTGCCACTTCATAACTGTAATTTTGCTACTGTTATGAATTGTAATGTAAATATCTGATGTGCAGGATGTATTTTCATTGTTACAAATTGAACATAATTAAAGCATAGTGATTAAAGCATTAACCCAATAATTATAATTCATGAAGTGTTGTTTTACCTCCAATACTGCTGCTTTCAACACAGTAGCTGCTTTTAACAGAGTAGCTGCTTTCAGCATAACAGCTACTTTCTACACAGTAGCTGCTCTCTACCCAGTAGTTGCTCTCTACACATATATGACTGGTTCACATAAAGACATTATGGTGCCAACCCTGTCACATATACCTGTATTTATATGGGGTGTATGTGATGGGGTTGGTGCAATGTCATCACACTGGGTACACATTATGTGGGCATATCTGCATGTGGGCAGACCTGCCTGCAAACAGATAGAGGAGTGGTGTCTTGGTTCCTAAGATCATCGGAGGAAATATTTGTTTTCCAATGGCCTTAGGTGACCCCTTTGAAAGGGTCATTCAACCCCCAAAGTAGTCGCAACCCACAGTTGAGAACCGCTGTCCTTGATATTTACAGAGCTCTCCAAACAAAAGCAAAAAATATACACATTCTTCTCTAATGCACACAGCTCACATTCTAAAATAGACCACAAGCTGGGATATAAGGCAGGTTTGAGAAAATTCAAACACACAAAGATCATTCAAACCACCTTCTCTGACCATAGTACCAAAAATTGGAAATCAACAACAACAAAATCCACAAAGACAAACACTTGGAGAGTCAACAACACACTTCTCAAAAAAGAATGGCAACAGCCTAAGTTAGAGAGAAAATTAGGAATTTCCTAGAAACCAATGAGAATAACAACACAATATGTCAAACCTATGGGAAACAGCAAAAGCATTTATCAGAGGTCATTTCATTTATTTATATAAATTGAACACATGAAAAAAGAGGAGAGAATCATGGTCAGCGTCTGTACACAGCACCTCCAGGAATTAAAGCAGAGTCAACAGCGTAATTTTTTCAAAGGAAAAATAAAAGAAATTATAAAAATTAGAGCAGAAATAAACGAACTGGGAAACAAGAAAAATGAGGGGGACATCAACTAAGCGAAGTTGGTTCTTTGAAAAGATCAACAAGACTAGACAAACCTCTAACAAACTTAACAATGAAAAAGAAGGAGCAGATGACACTATCTAGAATTAGGGATGAAATAGGGGAAATCACAACAGACCCTAAAGAAATAAAAATATCAATAATGTAGTACTGTGAAACACTGTATTCCCATGAATTCATTAATTAGGAGGGCATGGATAAATACCTAGAAAAATCACTCTCTTTCCAAATAAATGTATATGAACATTAAGCACTTGAACAGACCCATAACAAAAGAAGAAATAGATTAGATCATCAGGAAATTCCCAACTAAAATAGCCTTGATCCAGGTGGCTTCACAGGAGAATTCTATCAAGCATCCGGAGAAGAGCTGACACCAATTCTTCCAGAACCTAGAAAGGGCCAGCAAGCTCCCAAATCTTTCTATGGTATCAGCATAACCCCGATACCAAAACCGGGCAAAGACCCCACAAGGATAGAGAATTACAGACCGATATCTGATTCCAAAATTCCTCAAGAAAACCCTGGCCAATAGAATCCAACAACATATCAAAAAATACTACAGGGGAAGGTAGACAGTGGTCGATTTAAGATAGGAAATTAATGAAAATTTGCAATTTATCAAGGGGTTGTGAGGGTGAGAGGTGGGGGTGAGAAGGTAAAAAGAGGAGCTGGTACCAAGAGTTTAAATAGAATGCAAATGGTTAGAAAATAATGATGACAGCATATGTACAAATATTCTTGATACAATATGGATTGTTATAAAAGCTGTCAGAGCCCCCAGTAAAATGATCTTAAAAAATAAAAATAATAATATATCGTGACCGAGTAGGATTCATATCTGGGAGTCAGGGATGGTTCAACATTCGAAAAGCAGTTAATGTAATCCACCACATTATCAAGAAAGAAGATAACAACATATGATCATATCAACTGATGCAGAAAAGCATTTGATGACATTCAATACCCATTGGTAATAAAAGCTCTCAAGAAGTAAGGATTTGAAGAGAAAATCCTCAATACAATAAAGGCCATATACGGAAAACCATTGGCCAATATCACACTCAATGGAGAAATGCTGAAAACATTTCCACTGAATATGAGATCCCCACAAGGCTGTCTCCCTTAGCCCCACTTTTATTAAACATTGTGCTAGAAAGCCTAGCCAGGACCATTAGACCATGGCAAGGAATCAAGGGAATCAAATTTGGCACAGAGAAGTGAAACTTTTGCTATTTGCAGATGATAATTTGATATAGTAAAGTTGTACCGAGAGCGGTGAACTGCTGGTAGGTGGACAAAAAAGGTCTTACTACATCAATGCCCTGTATACTGCATTAAGATATGTATCATTCCTGAAAACTGGTGATGGACAGTCTGTTTTATTTTGTTCATGCTTGTTTATATTAGGGTGTACTCAGGGTGGCTATGTCATTGGGGGTCACCCTCTTGAAGAGGTTTGGAGGCATGGTACGGGGTGGATGGGGGGAGACAAAAAGGGAGACAGTGTCAAGGAGACCGGGAAGGAAAAGTACTTTGAAAACTGTTTACAGAGCAATTGGACAATTTTATTTGACAAGATTGAACTATGGAATAATATGATATATATTAGCTCCCAAGTAATAACAAATTAAAAGAAAAGAAAAAGCAACAGCAAACAAAACAAAAACATAGGTCAAGTATTGGGCTTTGGGCTCACACCAAATCTGAGCTCCAATTTAAGAACAACTAGTTATAACATCATGGCCCTGCTCATTACTAGCCCTCAGGAAAGGAACACAGAAGACGTCGGTGCTATAGCAAAATATGGTGAAGAACTTAGATGTTACCCAGCTACCCAATAAAATAGCATCTGGGGTCTTAAAGGCTGTTTCCAAACAAGCAGACATCTAAGTGAGATGTCAACTAAGTCCACATGGAAGAAGCAAACCGTGATCAGTCACCGAAGGATTGTAAATCATATCATCCAAAATCAAAGGAAAGACTGGTAACAGAGGGTAAATTGTGAGAATCTGGTGTGCAGAAGGCTGTGGCTGACAGTTCGAGCCCAATATTCATTTGTGAGAACTGCATAGGAGAGAAGTCTCTGGAGAACTCCCTTTATCTACAACTGAGGGATGGGAGGAAAGTGGTCACTAAACAGAGTGCTTTGGAGAGATGAGTACAGAAGATCAAAGTCATGAATCTGACTTGAATAGTCAAAACTCTGCCACGAGATTCCCCCTAAGATGCATGCTGGACCTGATCTGGCTTCCAAATTTTTGTGTAATTTTGGTTTGTATTTTTCTTATTAGAGTGTATCTCAGAGGAAATACACCCAAGTCCATTTTAATGTAGAACGATGGTTCTTAAGCTAGAACTAAGTAATTTCCAGGAAAGCTTCAAAGAAAATTAATAAACCTCATCAAAATTAAGAAGAGGGAAGTCACTCTTCCTGTAGCGGCCTGAGGAGATCTGCCAAAATGGTTCGCTACTCACTTGACCCAGCAACCCCCCCAAATCCTGCAAATCCAGAGGGTCGAAACTCCTTGTCCACTTCAAGAACACCTGTGAAACTGCCCAGGCCACCAAAGGCATGCTTATCCAGAAAGCCACCAAATACTTGAAAGATGTCACCGCAGAAGCAGCGTGTGCCCTGCCGACAGTGCAATGGTGGAGTTGGCAGGGGTGCTCAGGCCAAACTGTGGGGTCGGACCCAGGGTCGGTGGCCCCAAAAGAATGCTGAATTGTTGTTTCACATGCTTAAAAATGCAGAAAGTCATGCTAAATGTAAGGGTTTCAACGGGGATTCTCTGGTCATTGAGCACATCCAGAATGCACCGCTAGACTTACAAAGTTCACGGTCTGATCAATCCACACATGTGCTCCGCCCACCACACTGACCTGATCCTGACTGAGAAGGACACATTGTTCCTGAACCAGAAGAGGAGGCTGCACAGAAGAAAAAGATCTCCCAGAAGAAACTGAAGAAGCAAACACTCATGGCTCAGGAATAAATGAAGATTAAAATAATAAAAGTTTTTAAAAGTCAAGAAATTTAGTAACCACCAAAGCAGCGACAATGAAAGAACAAGAAAATGCACAAATACAATGAACTCAGAATTAAAATTATGTGACACAAAGAAATAATCAGCAACCACACACAGCAAATTACAGCAATGAAGGCATATCTACTGATATTTATGCATAATATCAATGCTTAAATGAACCAATCAAGAGGCAGAGAGTAGGAGACTGGATTTTTTTTAAAGTACCCACTAATATGGATTCTACACGACACACATGTTAGACACAGGACAATATAGACTCAAATAGAAGGATGGGGTGAAATCAAGGTAATGGGAATCATAAAAGGACAGGAGTAGCAATATTATTTTCTGATAAAATGGACTGTATGCCAAAATTCATCAATAAGAACCAAGGAAAAACATTATATAATGGACAAGAGGACATAGCCATAATGAATATATATGCACCCAATGAAAGAGGCTCAATGTATATAAGGCAAACGCTAGCAGAGTTGAAGAAATAAACAATTCTAAGATAGAAGAAGACTTTGGTTTTATATACTGGTACTATTCACCGTGAATGTTTTTTCATGCCTCATTTTTCCATTCCTACCATTTTTTCCTAATACTTGAAGAGAAAGTACATTTATTACATTAACCCAATCAGGTACTCACATAAGCAATTTGACCGAATGTTGGATCTGTTATTTCCTCCACAATCTGGCCTTGAAAATTCAGATCTACTAATTCCTCCTATATTAAAGTTCAGTCTTATACCTAATGCCACCACTAACATCAACATCACCTGGAATATTAGTCATTCGTGTTACACGATGGCTGCGCCTTGAACTGTTGACCCAGCCTCAGGTACCATGCTTTAATCTATCCCAAATTATAGAAAGAATACAAAATTATTCTAGGGAAGAATGAATCTTTCTTCATCATAGTTCCCAAAATGACTTTCCAGTCAGTACAGGTAATAAGACTATCAAATTGCCTTAAAGTAAATAAAATAGATTTAAGCAACTTGTCCCTCCTTGTATATCAGACTCTGAAACCCACTAATGTGTGTCCATTTGCTACAATTCTTTAGCAGAAAATTGGCTTTAGCAAGTCAATCCAACCGTTGCCTATCATCACTATTATACCAAATTCACAATTATACCAAAAGTCACTTGGCCTGCCTTCCTTAAGGGCATGGTATTCTTGTGTGGCGGATGAAATTATCCCACAGTAAATGGAACCCTCATGCCTAGGCACTACGCTGCTTACATAGTTGGAACACGATGGGTCCGTGCAGGGTTGCTTTAGACATCCGCTCTTCTAATGAAAACGTACATTAGGATGTGATTTAAATATACTCATTCAGACATCGAGAGACTTTTAGCTTTCAAACCTGAGATGGGGTGTGTACTCCTCCAAACACTGTTACCCAACTACGGGTCCCCAACTACGGCATTCTTCAGCTTGAAAAACCGATGAATCGCTTGTGTGCTATAATAGCATAGGTGGCTGGCGACTTTGCATACGCAGTGTCAGCTCCACAGAAATCTTTAGAATCCTTTATTAAGGTGTGTTTAATAATAGGATAATTCTTTATTTCCTTCTAGCCCAACAAGGAGTCCGCCACATTCCTAATATCTCCATGGAAAATAATAGAGGAGAAATAGAACAAGAGCGACCAGAATTTGAAAAAACAATCAGAGAGCTACAGTCATGGCCTCTTATGCCTAACTCTCATTTTTGAGATGTCTTTAATTAATTACCCTATGGTATTGGCTCATGGGTGGACTCTATATAATGAATTAGGTTAATCATGATGAATATAATAATTACTATGGTTTTAATGAACTGTTAGAGGAAATACCTGTTTAATACTTGTAACCAAAGTGTACTCCCCAAGAAACTAATTCTTAGAGGAGATGGACCTGACACTTTGAGTTAACTTTGGATGGGACTTGTTCCACCCATGCATCAGCTTGAGTCACCATAGCAAAGGTTCTGAGCCATGGCATAGTGAAAAGGTGATGTGAGATCTAACTTACTAAAATGATCATTTCAACAAGAAGCCTATGCAGAAGAAAACACTCTTAAAATGGTGACCTCCACAGGAATTCATGATCAGATAGGTTAAGTGTGAGAGAGCACTCTAATATTTATTGATGCCCTTGACATAACTATGGCCAACAGAGATTTGAATTGTATTCCTCTTTATTTTAGAGCCCCATATCTGTGATTTTAGATTATGTGACCTATGAGAACACTTTTGAACAAAATAATTTGCTTTGCAACATTCTATTGTGGCCCATCCGGATTATTACAGTAACCAACTCTGAAACACAGCCCGTCGTAGCTCTGATAGATTTCTTTGCCAAAAGAAATTCTTGAAAAATTAGTCTTATACAGCATTGGTTAAAAAAAAAAGAAACAGTATTATCAGCATATAATTCACAAGTCATACAATTCAATACTTCAATTATATTCAGAATTGCCCAATCATTATCATAATCAATTTTGAAGCATCTTCTTCCTTCTTATAATCATATTAGCTCCCAACTTCCTCTGCCACACCCATAAGAAACCAATAAACTTTGTTACTCGATAGATTCGCCTATCCTGGATTTCATAGTAAAAAAACAACATTTTTTTAAAGCAACTAACAATAACAAAGTAAACCAGAAAAAACCTCAATAGAAAAGAAAGGAGAAAATATTATTCTTAGGTGCCCTCAAGTCTGTTCGGACCCACCTGCAAGACAGAAGGAAACACTGTCTGGTCCTGCCCCATCCTCACAATTGTTCCTGTGCCTGATCCCATGGTGACAGCCACTGTGTCAGCCCATCTCACCGAGGGCCTTCCTCTGTTTTGCTGCCCAACCACTTTACCAAGCTTGCTGTCCTTCCCAGGTACTGGTACCTCCTGACAGCATGCTTAAAGTATTTGAGATGAAGTCTTGCCATCGTCACTAAGAAAAACACGGCCATCATTCTTTGTCCTTTTAGCAGTCCATGGTATTTTCAATATTCTTCTCCAGCACCACCATTCAAGGCATCAAGTCTTCTTTGGTCTTCCTCATTCAATGTCCAACTTTCGTTCACATGCTTATGAGGCAATTGAAAATACCATAGCTTGTGTCAGGTGCCCCTTAATCCTCAAAGTAACATCCTTGATTTACAATCCTCTAAACAGGTCTTGTGCAGAGCATTCTAAAGTCAATTTTGGCAGATGTGGTTAGATCAAAATGTAATATCTTATCCTTTGACCTCCATTTTGACTCATTTTAAATCTGTTTCAGATTTTTTGGTTTTATTTTGTTTTCTTTTGTTAACTGAAGGGGAGATAGACACACGTATTAAACCCCTGGTGAATCTCCTGTGACCATGAACCAGAGACGTTCTGCCTTGGGAACATGCAGAATGCATTGGAAAGTGGATTGTTGCAGATGCCGTAAGGTTAACATTTACCATCACATCATTTGATCTCCCTTAGAAGCCATTCAGATTTGTTCTGATTTTTAGTATTTTCTGCTTTCTTTTTGATTGAAGTTTGTATCTCTTTTACTGTGTTATCCTTGTTAGTTTTGGTTTTTTGGTGTGTGTGTGTGTGTGTGTGTGTGTGTGTGTGTGTGAAATGTTTTGTGTGTAGGAAATCCAGGATAGGCAAATCGATAGAGACAGTAACTGGATTAATGGTTTCATGGTGGTAAGGCAGGGGAGGTGGGGGAAATTGGGAGCTAATAACAATGGGAACAAGAATGAAGATGTCTTAAAACTGTGGTAATTATTGTAAAAGTCTTCTTGATGTGATTGAACTATTGCATTGTTTGATATCTGAATTATGTGCCAATAAATCTGCTGGAAAACTATTTGAAATTTTAAAATAAAGCGGTCTTGTGCAACAGATTTACCTTATGTAACTTGTCTCTTGATCTCTTGACTGCAGCTTCCACGCGCATTGATTGTGGACCCAAGTAAGACAACATTCCTGACACCTTCAACTTTTCTCCATTTATCATGATGTTACCTATTGGTCCATTTGTGAGGATTTTGATTTTATTTACACTGAATTATAACTGATACTGAAGACTGCAACCCTTGGTTTTCATCAACAAGTGTTTCAGATCCTCCTTACTTCAGCAAGCAAGGTTGTGTCATCTTCATATCTCAGCTTATTGATAAGCCTTCCTCCAATTTTGATGCCATTTTCTTCTTCATGTAACACAGCTTCTCTGATTATTTCTTCAGCATACAGATTGAAAAGTACAGTGAGAGGATAAACCCCGTCACACCTTTTTCTCATTTTAAGCCATGCAGTATTCTCTAGTTCTGTTTGTACAACTGCCTCTTGATCCATGCACAAGTTCCACAGGAACACAATGAAGTGTTCTGGCCTTCCACGTCTTCGCAAGGCGATCCAGTTTGTTATGAATGACAAAGTTGAATACCTTGGCATATTTAATAAAACACAAGTAAACATCTTTCTGGTATTCAAGATACAATATCCACCTGACTTCAATAATTATATGTCTTATTCCACATTCTCTTCTGAATCTGGGCCGAACCCCTGTCAATGTACTGCAGAAAGTGTTGTTAAATGATCTGCAGGAAACTTTGGGGACAGGGGGACATTTATTTTCTTTTAAAATTTATTATTAAATGGGAGTTAATATATATCTTATTGCTCCATAATTCAATCACACCAAGCAGTATTGTACAATTGCCACCATAATCAGTTTCCAAACATTCTTTTTCTTCCTAGACTCCTTGATACCATCTCCTTTTTACCCGCTCCCTGCCACCACCACTGTACCACCCCCCAAAACCTTTATTCTACTTGCTGTTCCTATAGGTTCATCATGACCCCTTGATAAATGATAAATTATTATTATTTTCATATCTTATACCGACCACTGCCCCCTTTCATCCATGTTTCTGTTATCCGACCCCCTGGGGGTGGGGTGAAGGTTATACATCAAGCATTTCATCAGTTCCCCTTTCCTCCTCTCCTCCCCCACCTTCTCCTTACCCTCCTGGTATCGCTACTCCCACTATTTGGTCTTCAGCAATCATCCTGGGCAGGTGAGCATCACAGAAGGACAGGCTGTTAGAACAAAGTATTGTTGCATTGAGGGAGGGCTTAAGCAAAGGCCCAAAGTCCAGCCACTTCCTCAGTATATTGCCATATAAATATATGTACCTATGCCAATACCTCTATTTTTATGAAAGAATATATTTATATAAGTACACACCAATGTTTATATCTCTATTCATAGCTTTGCTCCAAGACCTTTCCTCTATTTCCTTTTACCTTCCTCCTGCCCCACCATCACGCTCACTCTTCTTCTGCCTTTTAGTAATTCCGCTCAGCTAGATTGCTGTTGCTCCAACATCCCCAGGATCTCTATACCCTCCTCATTGTTGCTTTTAATTCCCTGGTTGTTCCCCTGTCTATGGCGTTGTTTGCTCACTGCTCCCTTCCCATGCCTCTTCCTCCTCCAGAATGATGGGTCCCATTTCTTTCTCCTTGGGCTTGTGCCCATGCCTGTCTTATGAAGGTAGGCAAAACAACAATAACAGAGACAAAACAAAAAGACTGCCTTCACTTTAATTTCTGCTGCTGAAATTCCGTCTTGTCCCCAAACATGCTTTGGCTTAAGCTCTTGGCCTGTTGGTGTCTTCTGAGGCTCTGAGAGAGGAATGGATCCGTGTGTCTGTCCTAGCTCTGGCAGTCGCTAGCAATCCAGTGCACTCCTTTGATGAACTTTCACAAGTTGTCTCCTGGTGTGACTCTGTTTTCTTGTCTGCTTTCGCCTTTTCAAAGACCCTAGAGGGGGTAAGACTTGCCTTTCTCCCAAGCTAGGTGCATTTAAGTTGGCTCCTACTCCCACATGGCCTCCTCATTTCAGCCGATAGCACTTACCAAGGAAGATCTAACTCCCAAACAACGTCACCAGTACAGAGATTCTCACTGCTCTCGAGCCAATTCTGATTCGTAGACAACCCGACAGGACAGAATAGAACTGCTCCTGTGGGTTTCTGGAATTGTAGATCCTTATGGAAATCGAAAGGTTCATTTTTCCCCTTTGAAGTAGCCGGTGATTTCAAAGGATTAACCTTGCAGTTAGCAGCCCGAAACATAACCCGCTTACTCACTCCACTAGAGTGATCTTAGTGCAAGGATTAGGCCTTCAATTGATCTTTTCAGTGAACATGATTTAATCAATTTACACAAAGCATGATGCCACCCAAGCTAGCCTCAGCTGAGGTCCCAAGGAAAGAAAAAAAACACACCGAACCTGTTGATTCTGATTCATGGCAACCTGCTATGTGTCAGAGGAGCTGCTGTGTGCTCCCTGGAGTTTTTGATGGCTGTTTTTCAGAAGTATCCCCCCATGTCTGTCTTCTCTAGTATCCTTGGGTGGTTTCAATCTGGCAACCTTTAGTTATTAGCCAAGTGCAAATCATTTGCTCCACTCAAGGACCATGAGTAAAGAAAGCACTACTCTGGGCTTTGGAGTTGCCTGTCTAAGGCTCTATGCATAAGGTTTACAGTGACTACTTCCTCCAAATCAGCAGCCAATTCCTTCTTCATAGGCGCTTCTTAGTCTGAAGACTCCACCCAAACCTGTTCACTTTGGGTGACCCTGCTGGCATTTGAAATACCACCTCCTTAGCACCCAGCATCACAACAACTCACAAGCACTACAGTACAGCAATCAGACAGACAAGTGGTGGAGAAGGAGAAGTCCCTGGAGAAGGATGCTGTGCTTGGTCAAGCAGAGGGACGAGGAGAGAGAAAGGTCCTCGGTGAGGTGGATTGACACAGTGGCTGCAACACTGGGCTCAAGAATTTGAATAATTGGGAGAATGGGCGCAGGACAAGATAGTGTCTCCTTCTGTTGTGCTAAAGGTTGGAACTGAATAGATGGTACCTAACAACATCTTAGGCTCTCATCCAGTTCTCTCCCTTGCTCACTAGCCAGGTCTACTCTGCTGTGAAGCTTTCTTACTTAGTTCAATTCGAAAGCCCAACAGGCAACCCGGGGGCCCCAGCAGTTAAAATATCCCTAAAATCCAGCAGCTCCGCATTGCATGCCACTGTACCACCATTGGAGCAGAAGAGTGACTTCTCCCATTAGAAAAGCCAAGGTGTTGTTGTTGTTGTTGTTGTTGTTGTTTTGGCCGAATACCATCTGAGTCCCCCTGCACCACTTCATCCTAACATTTGTCAGTTCTCTCTGAGACGATTGTTCTGTGACTCGTGTTTGCCTTTCCACGGTCCGAGACATTCTGGTGGTGGTGAGATTAGCTGTTCATTTTCCCACATGAGACTCCCCCTACCACCTGTCAAAGGTGTCTCAGCCGCCACAATCAGAGAGAACCAGAGAGCAAATCTTTCCCATATTCAGCTCTACTCGCTTTTTCACTTCAAATACAAAGAAAAATGCGTGTTTCTCTTTGAAGGCTGCACCCTTACTCCAAGAGATGATGAACATCACTGGGTGTCTCCCTTGTATAAGACTCCCCTGGGGTCTTAGAGCTGGAATGAAATCCGAGAGCTTACAATCCCATTTAATCTGTTTATAATGGTGGAAACCGACACCTACATGATTCACCCAAGGCCAGCCATCTTATCACAGAAGCATCGAGGGCTAGTGTGCGCCGGGATCTTACCAATGTACCGCAATTGGCAGTTTAAGATAAAGTCATACATTATTTTACCCCACCTCCTACCGAGGTGGCGTAGGGAGTCTGTCCCCCTCTCTCTTTAAATTTGTCAGGGCTTGTGATTCCTTTGACTCAGAGACTGGAAGAGGTGAGGCGATGTGCTGAAGTTCGGTCAGAAAAGGCCATGGCTCATGTCTTCTCTTGGCTGGAACGCTGCTCCTCAGATCCCTGAAACACCATGTAAGAACTCCGACTACCAGGAGGCCTTTAGATTTGGCAGGCCATGTGCACTGTGGCACTTAAATAATCTCCTGTCAACTTGAACGAACGGGTGGAGTCTAGCCTGTCAATCAGGTCATAGCCAATGATGCCCTGTGTGGTCATGGCCTTCTCCTGAGGATTCTGAGAACTCCTGTCTTCCACCCTGGAGGCGGGGCACACACACACTCTCTGCTACACATTCCTGTTGAAAAGCCACATGGAGCCAAGCTGATGGCAGCCAGAGCCCTGGAGAAGCTTCCACCGCCACTAGATCCGCAAGATCTAGCCTGTGATCTTAACTACATTCCACATCATTGTGAATGGCTATGTGAGTCTGTAGAAGAATTTATGAACTGGTATCAGACATATGGGCTAATATAAAAATTATGGACTTGATCTGAACAGGGCTGGGATGTTTTCTTAATTTACAATTACTCTTGGATATAAAACTCTCTCTTAAACACATATGAGTGACTCTGCATTTGTTTCTCTAGTCCACCCGGACTAACGCGTGCATGCACTCCTTTCCCTGGACCCCACTAAGCCCAGTCCTGTAGCCTTCTCCACCAAGACATTAGATGTATGAGTCTGGGATGATCCCAGGCTAACTGAATATCACCAAGTGTCCTCATCAAAGTCACAAAAAACAGAAGTGTTAGCTGCCTAACTGAGTGCAATCTGAATTCCTTGCCCATGAATTTGCAGACTAGAATAAACTTGTGGTTGTTTAAGCTACTAAACTATGGAGTCCCCTGTTGTGAAACAGTAAATAGCAGGAGTACCACATACCCTTCTGAAAAGGAAGAATGGCCTGTCACTCACTTCCGGGTACCAGTTCCCACTGCTATAACAGGTGCACGAACTCTCCTTGCACAGGTTATTTACTAAGAATTGATACAGAACTGAAATTAAAATAATATACTCAAATAAGCAGGAAAATAGAACTATAATGAGCCTTCAAACTACCTTCTGGAGTACAAGGGGAATATTGGCCCTCGCTTCTCCAGAGCGTGAGAATAAGCAATGCCCCAGTCACCTTATCATTAGCAACTGGCCAATGTGTTTCACGTCTTCGTACACTTGCACTGTGTGCTGCCAGTGCCACCCCTTCTTTCAGGACACTGCACGACGAGGGGAGGTAGCCGGTGCTGAGCCCCCTTGGGGGTTGTTCCACACTAGCACAAGAAGTTGCAGGCCTACTCCAGCCATGGGGTGTTGTGTTAGGCACAATTCTCCCCTGCTGAAAACATACTCTCACATTTCCTCAGCAGATCCGCAAGGTCCTGCCACTAATCAGATAAATGCTGAGTGGGAGTGGAGCAGCAGCTTAGTGGGCTTACCTTGCACTCCTCCCAAGCCTGGTTCTGGCCCCAGCCTCCAACTCCATACATAGAAGAAGGTTTGACAAGCAGGGCCTGATCAGGACTGCTAGAAGTGGCCTAGTTTCAACCATAGCATATTTCAGGTTAGCCATCAGCAGTCAGGCTACATCAGCCTACTGAGAGAGGAATATTCTTTGGGTTTTGGGTGTAAATTATTGTCCCTGTCAATATAACTGAATCTCTCCCGACACCCAACTCATTTTGTTTGCTTGTTTGTTTGTCAAAACTTGGCTTCCTTATTGAGGCCATGTCAACATCGTTTCCACCTGGGCCTGTTTTCAATGTAATCAATCTGGAACCTTCCCTTCTGAACTTCAGATTCTACCATGTCCTCACAAAGCTACCAAATTCTTCAAAGAGATAGATGAATCAGCTCAATTTCTGTGGTAAACCCACCATGGTGGCTACCCCTTCCCTGCCTCCCTCCCTGGCGTGTATGGGAACTCTCTGCAAACACTGGAGCTTGGATGGAGCCTGTCCTCTGTGGCCCTGCCTCAGAGGCCTCTAACCGAGTGAGCCATGACCCTGACTATGCTATCCAACCGTCCGAAGCCTGCCAAAGTGCCAGTCCTCTGTTAGGCACAGAGCAGATGTATCTTGGTAGGGTCCAATTCCCTGTCATAATTAACAATCTTCATATTAAACTCTCCCTGTTTGAATTGCTAAGCGATTTCTGTCTCCTGGTTAGATCAGGACTGATACATTGCCTGTGTAATTAATTATCTGCTCTCTCCGCCCACCCCCCACCGCATCCTCCCCAAACCAGCATTGATTGCCTGCATCCAGAGGAGGATGACCCGTCTAGAGAAGGACATGAACATCAACCACATTAAGAAGCAAGGGCAACTGGGGACAAATAAGGCAAATGTGATCTACTGTCTTCAAATTGCTGGCGAACTGGCGTATGGGAGGGGATTTGGACTTGTTCTGATGGGCTTGGAAGTTGAGAGCGCTAACAAGCCACCAATAAGGGGTCACATTCCATCTTAGCATAAGTGAGAATTTGCTCATCATTGTAGCTATTTAAATATGAGACATATGGTCTACCGTATGCATACATGGTCTACCGTACCGCATACATGGAGGAGATAGGGACGGGTTAGATAATGTTTGGTGTGAAGTTACGGAGGGATAAAGAAATTGGATCGGAATGTAGCTACAGGTCCCCCCCACACACACACACAGGTGGTACTGTCTGTGCTTGAACACCCCCAACAGCACCATGGAAGAAAGGCCTGGTGATCCACTTCTGTCAAGATCACAACCAAGAAAGCCCAATGGAGAAGTTTTACTCTGTGTCCCGTGGGTTTGCCACGGGCCCAAACCAACTTCATGCTAATGAGTGCCATTTTTCTGCTTTGGGTGACTGAGAAGATTTCTAAGTATCCATCATCTTGGCCAATGAACTATAGTCCGTATCCTTGGACAATAATAAACGGCTAAAGAATCACATGCTGAGCATTTAGACCTAAAACATGGATTTCTGTCACGCTCCTATGATTGTAACTAACACCGTCACTTTAAAAGTTTCTCTCCAGTCTTTAATATTTTTGAATATCTAATTGGATAAAAGTGTTGTGCCTAAAAATAGAGTGATATTAGTGTTCTAAATCTATTTAACCTTCTGAGCACAATACTTTTTCAAATAAGGTGAAAATACTATTGCTTTAATTTGTATATGATATGGAGGTTAGTTATCAAAGTAATCATAAGCCTCATGTGCTATGTTTTATGTAACTTTAATTTTTAATCTGAAGAAACCGAGGAGTATTTAACTTAGACATTTATGATCTATTAAAGTCACTGTGCAGATATTTTAACAGCGGACATTAAGTACACATGAATTTACAGGTCTATAAATGTCTTCTTGCACTGTACAAAAGATATCATTTCTGGAAACTTAGCTGGGAAATCCAAACTTAGTTCCTCATTGTCAAATAATAATTTCTAATCGTGGAAGAAATGCTTTTATCTTGACTGATTTAAGTTACAAAGCTTGACCATTACACAGGAAAAAAAGTAATTTATCATCTGAAAATTTTTTAATTTAATAAATCATTTTATTGGGGGCTTTTACACTCTTATAACAATCCATACATCAATTGTATCAAGCATATTTGCACATATGTACATATCATTTCCAAAACATTTTCTTTCTAGTTGAGCCCTTGATATCAGCTCCTGTATTTTCCCCTTCCTTGCCCCACCCTCCCACCTTCATAAAACCTTGATAATTTATAAAATTATTTTTATTTTCATATTTCACACCATCTGCTGTCTCCCTTCACCTAGGTTTATGTTGTTCATCCCTCTGTGGGGGAGTGTGGGGGGATGTTGTACATCAATCATTATGTTCAGTTCCCCATTTCTCTCCCTTCTCTGCTCACCTCCCCCCTACCCTCATGGTATTACTACTTTCATTATTGGTGCTGAGGGGTTTATCTGTCTTGGATCTTGTATTGAGAGCTCTTATCTGTACAAGTGCACACACTCTGGTCTAGCCAGATTTGTAAGGTAGAACTGGGGTCATGATAGTTGAAGGGAGGAAGCATTAAAGAACTAGAGGAATGTTGTATGTTTCATTGGTGCTATACTGCACCCTAGCAGCCTGGAAATTTGACAAATGTTTATTGTTGCTTCTTTGCTAGGCATGCTGGATACAGCAGTGAGGACAAATATGGTTTCTCCTCTCAGGGAACCTATAGTCTTGAGGGGCAGGGGGGAAATCATGCTTCATTATAAGTGATGAATAATGCTACAAAAACTTATAGTGGCAAGGATTTTTTAAGTCATTTTATTGGGAGCTTTTACAGGTATTATAAAATCCATAATTAAATTAGATCCAACATAATTGTACCATTACTACCACCATCATTTTCAAAACATTTTCTTTCTTCTTGAACTCTTTGATATCAGCTCCCCTTTATCTCCTCCCTCCCCCACCTTACCCCCCAAGAACCCTTATTCTTATAAACAGTTATTATTATTATTATTTTTGCCACATCTTACACCATACACTGTATCCGTTCTCCTACAATTCTGTTATCCGTTCCCCTCGAGTGGGGTTACACAGAGTCATCTTTGCTAACAGTTCCCCTTCCTTCTCCCCACCTTTTCTCATACCCTCAGGGAATTGTTGTTCCCATTACTTTTTCTGATGGGCTTATCTATCTTGGAATTTATGCACCGAATGATCTTCATTATACAAATGAATATTCAAAGGTCTGACAAGCTTAATGAGGTAGAACTGAGACCATAATAGTATGGGGAGGAAATATTAAAAACACTCGAATATAGTTATGTGTTTCATCGGTGCTATACTGCACCCTGGATATATCTGCCCCCCCACCCCACCCAACTTCCCACCTCCCATATGCTCCTTCTGTGAGGGACTGTCCAATTATCTTACAGGTGGATTTTGGGTCTCCACTATGTCTGTGCCTCTTCACATAGATTTGGTTGCTTGTTTTTGAACTTCTGATGCCTATTCCCATCGACACCTCATGATGACGCAGGCTGGTGTGCTTCTTCCATGTGGGTTTTGTTGCTTCCCTGCTAGATGCCCACTAGTTTAACTACAGCCTTTAAGATTCCCACCCCCCACACACACACTATATCTTTTGATAGCCAAACATCATTAGTTTTCTTCACCTACTTTGCTTATGCACCCATTTGTCTTCAGCAATCGTGTCAGGAGGCTGAGCATAATCCATTGCGGGGCAGGGCTTTGTGAGTTGAAGTCTGATGTGGGAAGGCAAGGAAGGCAAGGCTTCCTTGATAAGGTAGCCCTCAAGGTCAATCCTAAAGTGTGGGGTGAAAGGAGGAATGAGATGGATATGGTCTGAGTGGAAGAGACACCATGTGTTTGCCATGTAGGAAATAATTTAACATGTTAAAGGATCAGAAAACTATCCAGGCCTGTGGGAATAAGAGAGCAGAGAGGGCATGGATACCAGGACTAATGAGAAGTGAGTTTGGGTAAGACAGCAGAAACCAGGTCCTTGGAGGCATATCAAGCCAGGCTAGAGTTTGGAGCTTATTTTTATCTAACTTATTTACCTTTATCCTATTCATCTTTAATCATTATCTTAGTGCCATAGTCCATTAACGTGTGTACATGTGTTTGTGTGTACAAGCATGTATGTGTGTGCTTACTGAGTTTAATATAAGAAGTATTACTTGCTATGTATTCTCATTTTAAGAACATAAATAGAAAATAATGCGTTGTCCCAAGTGCAGTAGGAAACTATGGGATGCTTCTAAGCCATAAGTGATGTGACTAGATTGCATATTACAAGTTCCACTCTGGTCAAGGAAGAAGACTAGCTGCAGGGAAGACAGATGAAGTTAAGAGTTGATGCTGATTTAACACTGGGCAATGCATCTGGTGATGGGAGAAGTAACTGAAATTAAGATATATTTAGATCAAAGAAACAAACACTTGTTGATGAGTTGAATGTGCAAAGTAAGGAATTTGGAGGAGTGACATTGTTCCAGATGTGAAGTGCTTATCAAACCAGTTGTCCTCAAATTGACTCTAACTCACGGTGACCTTATTAGTATCAAAGTAAAACTCCTCCATAGGATTTTCAATGACTGAATTTTCAGAAATCGATCATTAGTTCTTTTTTCTGCATGGACTTGAACCACTAACCTTTCATTTGGCAATCTTCACCCCCCTCACCCCCGATTGTGTTAAGACAACAGCCAAGGAAAAAAATCTAAATTAACTTCCCATGTTTTTTCCAGAAAACAACTCAGTTAACTGCATTGTCATATCTGACCTCTGTCTAGCCAAAGAAGAAAAACTACCATGAGGTAAAGGTCAAACAAGCATCCACTCTCCAAATTTATTATTTGTTTTTCTAGTACCCCACACCCAAGGTACCAGTGTCAGTCTGGGTAGACTAGAGAAACAAATGTGCTCATATGTGTATAAGGAAGAGCTTTATATAAAAGAGCAATTGTATATTGAGAAAACATACCAGTCCAGATCAAGTCCATAAGTCTGATATTAACCCATATGCCCCATACTAGTCCATAAATTCTTCTTTAGACTCAAGCAGCCATGCTATGATGCTGAATGCAGGAAGATCACAGGCTAGTGGGTGGAAAGTCTTATGGATCCAGTGGCAGTGAAAGCATCTCAGAGCTGGCATGGGTCTTCATGTGGCTCCTTCAGCTCCAAGGCTCTAGCTCAATCAGCATAGCTCCATCTAGTTTGTCACCAGGAGTGCCTGGCTGGTAGACAGTGTGTCTGGCCCCAGTGAGCTATTTACCTCTGCCCCATCTCCAAATGAGGTCATCAAGCTGCGACCCGATTAACAGACTAGACTCCACCCGTTCCTCAAGTTGACAGGAGATTATGTAACTGCCACACTGATCAATTAACCTTTAATGTCCAAAAGAAGCATGCATGCAGAACATAGCAGATATGGTGGGGTCTTGGCCCCTGCTCCAGAAGTAAGGGAGAGATAAACACAAACCAGACACTTCCAACTGGCTACTTAAATCTAAGACAGGAATGGAAAGCACATATTTGGACATTCATTAAAACCTAAACTAAACTCAACCCAAGCACTCAATCTGCTAGACAATGCCTACTAAGAGTTGATACAGGGAACTCAGTCACTGCCCTGGTCCCCACTCTCCCAAATGCCAACAAAGCTGTGCACACACTAAGTGCATTACCCTGCTCTCCATCACCACAATAACAGATTTGGAAGAAAAAAAGAGCTGGACTCTCTACAATGTTAATCCTACATGAGAGTTTTCTATGTGACTCAGGAAAATCAGCAGGTCAATCAACAATAACCCTACTTTATCAACAGAGAAGGTTTCCCAGCCATTCTCCTTGGATTATCCTCACGCCTGTCCCTGGTCCATCTAGTTTCCTCACTGCAAGACTAACCTCTTTGAAAGTTCCCCCAAAGGCCCTTTGACCCCTTCCTCACTTCCGGGCATACCCTCCTCCAGAAGCTGGAAAAATCCAGTCACTTTCCTTTTCCACTAAGACTCGCCCTGGTACAGGCGGCAGAGCAACCATCTTTTCCCAGGTGGTTCTCTTAAAGCCTTCTTGGGGAGCAGATTGCCACAAGGCAAACAGAAGATCTGAGCCAAGTGTTTGAAGCAGGAGTGATACCAGACTTCTCTCCAAAATAGACACCTCTAAAGGTTTTTACCATCAAGGCCCGCTTGGAACTGTTTCCCCCACCTACCCATATCCCCCTAGAGATTCCACACTGTCCTACCCCTCCCTCCCCTCTCCCTTCACCCAACCAACACACACACACACAGAGATGGACCGCGAAAGAGAACCAAGGGAGACAATAATTTTATTTGATTTGATTGCTAAGACCTAAGAAGCTGTAACCAATCTGAAAACTAAACTCACTGCCATCCAGTTGGTTCTGATTCACAGTGACCCAATCAGACAGGGTAGAACTGCCCCTGGGGGTTTCTGAGACTGTCTTTCTTTGTGGGACCAGAAAGCCTCACTTTCTCCCACAGAATACCTAGCGGTTCAAACTGTTGGCCTTGCACTTAGCAGCCCAATGCATATTCCCTTGCAGGGCAACTAACAGAAGCTACTCTAAGAGAACTCCAGGGTAGCAAGAAAATCAAGGACTAAGCAGGAAGCACACAGGAGGGAAGAAGAGAGAATGGTGGTGGAGGTAGGGGTGGGGATGGGGAATCATGCTAATTCTACCCCAAACATTCTAGCATGAACAGGGAGAATTAAAGATAGTAACCCACAAAGACAGGACCCTTACTTTTTGTGACAGAGAAAGCAAGTTGGCACCCCACTCACATACCCTATAGACAAACACGTCTCAAGGCCACTTAAAGAACCCACCCTCGTCCTACCCGCCACCCAAGCCCCAAGTTGTAGAATCACAGCTCGTGGAATAGTCTTCCTGGAACTAGAGCAAATCTCCTTTCCCTTCCTGTTCCCCTCTCCTTGCCATCCCCAATACTGTCCCCCACAGCCTCCTTGACCCATCTACCATCTCCCGGAGGTGAAGAGCCAATCTACTTTCAAGATAGGGGAATTCTGGAGAGGCAACATGTTGGCCTGGTGAATGAGAGGCTGAACTTGGGAAATGTCAAGTTTAACGTTTTTGTCAGGGTCAGCTAGAGGCCTGAATGACCTATCCCTAATTGTCTCACATGATCAATTCCAGAAGTCATGTCAACTATCAACTAATATTACCCCACAGATAATGAGATACACAAACTGGATTACAAGCCCAATCATTGTGCTGGAATAAGGACCAATCAGGATGAAAGAATAAGGGCAGTATAGCGGCTAAGACCAGCTACCCTATAAAGTTCAATGCCATACCCCTAGAGGTCAGAGCTTCCTCAAATCATGAGGTGACCTGATCATTATTGGAATGTTCTTTGCTTATGAAATCCCTGCTGTGCTTACTGTCTTGCCTGTCTTATTGTCATCTTGTCTTGCTGTTTTGCAGGTGTGGTTTCCTCTGCTGTGGTGGCAGACCTCTCGGGAAAAACTTGCCAGCTTCTTCCAGGGAGAAAAGCCAGGTAACGTCGACTTTTAACACATGGCAGTTTCTATGAGATGTCAGTCTGGAGATGTTGTCTAAGTAGTTGGGAACCTCAGTCTAGAGTTTAGGAGAAAGGACAGGAATGGAAATGAGGATGGCCTCAAACTTTATGTGGCAAAGATCTCTTGAGTTTATGTCACATACCAGCACTGGTCTTTGGGTTCTAGTCACCTATCGGTAACAAAGCAGGTGTCATCACTGTCTCTCGGGACGTAGAACAATTGTGTCTAAATGACAATCTTAAGTAAAAATAAATAGATTTGTATGGAGAAGGAAGCCAAAACAGAAGAACTACCAACGTCTACCCTTGAGAGCAAAGAAGAGAATGAGTTGCAAAGAGGTAGCATCAGAGCCAATGAAAATCAAACTGAAATGGCAGAGAGTTGACAACACAATAGGCGCTTGAGGTAGTTAGTTTATTGCGCCGACCTGGCTGATAAACACGTGTGGGGTTAATTGAAGGGCGAGATATAAATGGCTCAGTGAGCCTCGCCTTTCTAGTTCTCGGTCTCTTGCTCTCTGATGGTTGGACCAGGGTGCAGCTGCCTTAGCCAGTTCCTTGCTTCAGCTGGCAAGGCTGACTACCTGCAAGACATCCCTGAGAAGAAGCCACATGGACCTACCCCAATGCAGCCCTGGGTGCTGGAGCAGCTGTGTGGAGACCTCTCCCAGTGCTGAGATGTTTACACATTCACTGACTCGGCTTTCTTCCTGCAGTTGGCATCATTGTGTCTGTTTTGGGAGATGGAGGAGGACTTTGTGGATTGGGTTGGACATAGGGTTAATGGGTTAATGTTGGACTTGTAGGCTTGGGCAGCACTGGCTTGGGATGTTTTCTTGATGTGCACTTACCCTTTATATAAACCTCTCTCTTATACATGAGTTTCTGTGGATTTGTTTCTCTAAATTACCCAGACTAGCACAGTGCTGTTTGGACTCAACTCTAGATTGTTGAGAGATGGAAAAACTGTCCTAGAACTGTTCTGAGAGACTTCAGTTCCTTCCCATTGTGGAGAGGGAGAGTTTAGGGACCAGGACAGCAATCTTGCCTCCAATGGTGGTGAGCTGGATAGGAAGGAATCCACTGGCGGGGGGGTTATGGAAGGTCTTTTATAGTTTGAATGAGGGGAACAACTGAAACCATTCACATTTTAATGCTAAGCTACCTCGTTGTTATATCCCATGCTATCCTGATAAGAAGAGGAAGCAGCGGTTATAGTAATACTGGATCAGTGCTGATTTCCTGGTTTTGAACATGGTACTATGGACATATAAAATTTTAATATGAGGGGAAGTTGAGTGAAGTGTAGATAGGAAATCGCAGTCATTAAAATACTTTTCCCCTCTGAAATAATTCCAAAATGAGTTTTGCAAAGGCCGTATTTGGGGTGACTTATACACAAAAGGTGCCGCATCTTACTGACGGTGCTCAGTTCATAGAAATGCTTGGACCCACTGAACTCAATGAAAAACTATTTGAAAATTCCAGATCCTCAAAGCTAGTCTGAGAATGTGAATTTATCATAATGGATGTTGTTTATTTGGCCTCATTATAAACAGGTGTGGATAGATTCACATCTATCACATCACTGCAAGTATTTTAAATATTCTGACCCTTCAGTTGACTTTAGCTGTTCCCCCACCCCACCCCCATCTTCTGTCTTCATATAGTGAATTGCTTCACGTGGACCTGCCACTCAAAATGCTGCTGGATTCCATACATGAGCTCAGAGAGAAAAGTAAAATAGCTTCTTCTCTTCCTCTTGCTTGAACACAGGTGCTTTATAAAGCATACTTTTAATTTGATAAACTATTTTCTTAGGGTAAGATGTATTGCTGCTATAGTTTCCATTTGTATGCATATGATTTTATTCCAAACAAAATGTGTTTAAACATGCCTCTGCTAGCAACTGATATTGTCCATCAAGTTCTCTCAGCAATACTTTTGCCTTAGACTCATTAGGGTGCCTTCAAATAGTAGGTCCAATTCAAAACAGGCACAAAACAGGGGCTTCTCCCCTGTCTGCTAAGGGGATGAACGAAGAACCCTGTGAAACAAGGGATGGACAAAGGGCTCTGTGAGAACTGGATTGACAGACACCTTCACCTTGAAGCCAGGCCCCAATAGAAGTCCAGGACAGGACTGTACTCGAAGATCATTCTGAGACACGCTGACCCAAAGCAGCAGCCCAGATAGAACGGAAAGAACTGATGTATGTGCCCTGAGGGACAACTGAGGAACTAATTAAAAAGTTGCTTGACCATCTGGAGGGTGACCACCACCTCCCCTTTGAAAGTGCCGTAGCAACACGGGAAGCATCCCCCTAGACAACCCCCTGACCTCAAGTCATAAGGGATACCCCCTTCGCTTCGGGAGCAAAGTGTATCTTATCTATGCTTAAGATATCTTTCTCAACTCCCAAGAGGGACCTGCCTCATCTCTGTTGAAGTGATTCTATGCTTTATTAAACGTGCAGCTTAACTCTATTAAAGGGTGTGTGTGTGTGTGCGAGCCAGGCTTATCTCTGGACCCTAAAAACCACATGGATTCGGAGCTTTCTAGTTCCCAACGTGGAGGACAGCCCCGGAACCAAACCTCACAGCTTCCAAGGGGATCTACTGAGCCACTTAAAACCAAAGCAAACAAGCCAGCTCAGAAGGTTAGAGAGACTAATTTGGCGGACTCTGAAGGGGTAATCTGAGAGATTTTTCTCAAATGAGACAAAATGATTATGAGGGCTTTATTAGGACAAATCTTGAAGAACATTGAAAAAAATCTTTGGTGAGAAAAAGATCAGGAAAGTGTCTCTGAGAAATTTTTCCCATCACATCAATGTACCTGCTCATTCTTCAAAGGTAGCAAGGACTTTCCTACAAGAATTCCATTTGGAAACCTTACCCCGTCTACCCTACATCCCTTATCACATCTCTTCAGGTTTCTTTTTTTCCTCCAAACTCAAAGAACACTTTAAAGTAACATGATTTGAGCCCCTCAACGTTGTCAAAACAGCTGTTTTGATGAGATGTGAATCTGAGTGGGCAGAATACTTGGGGAGGGCTTACAGAGAGGGAAATGCTAACTTCAGAAGTGGAGAGACCTAGATGAAGGGTGCGTCCAGAAACAATCCCTTCACACTTGGACATTTTTTGTCTAATAAAGGTAGGTATCTATGATTTTGTAACAATAGTTTTTTCCTTACCCTATATAAATGTTTTTTTAACAACTGTATCAAACGATTCCCTAGACTTAGTTGCTTTGTTTCTACCAATGTGCAAGTAGCCCAGTTTAGTGTAGAAACCATCTCCATTCCTAAGGAATTTATCAAAGTATATACTCACACCCCTGTAACACCCATCCTCATCTGGGACTCAGCACAACCGTGGACAAAAACATGGTATTTCAATAATGTCTCAGGTGCAAAATATTGGATTGTCATTTTTTGGAAGTGATATCTTAAACAATGAAATCTGATGGTATCATCAGGAAACACTTGTTCTCTTGTCCCACCACACTCTATTATTTGTGACGGCACAACGTGTTATAGATCGGAGAGGCTGCCAAAATCAGTAGTCAGCTTAAAAAAAAAAGACCCCAAATTTTGCATATTTGGTTCTGAAAATCTTCTCCGATAAGACTTTTAAGTTCCTTTTGAGGACTTGGCTGATGACCACGAGAAGATGAGTGTTGAAGCTTCGTGTGCTGGAAACCCCTGGAGCCCCATTAGCAGAAGGAGAAGAGCTGGGAGTGTCTGCAGAGCGGGGGGCCTTTTATCTCCTTGATCTTCATGCAAATGTGTTTCATCAGTGCATAGTGGTCAAAGAAACATCATTCAGGATGTCCTCCCACAAGAACTCTCATCTAACCAGTGCTGACCCATCCATCTAAAGGTAGATCGGATACTTTTCTCAAGCAACCCTCCAGAAAGAACTGCTACAATCAAAACCCGAAAGAAGAAAGAAAGGGAGTTGGGGCATTGGGACACCTTTCCCAGAAGTCTCTGAGTGCTGACAGACATGGCATTGCTGTATCGTCATCTCTACACCAAAGATGAAGACAGCCTGAGGAGGGGATCAACTGACCCGGAAACCAGAGTTGTGGTTTCCTTCACAGGCCTCTCTGCTGCCTGTTGCTCAGTGTTCTACTTAGCAGAACGTGTCACAGGGCGTGTAGGGCGGGCCCATCCACTCACCCAAAACATGCTGTTTGTCTTTTACTGAAACTCGTAAGAGAGAATCATTCTCAGTAAGATCATATGCAACAGTGTGGCATCCATCCACCTACATTCCTTCCTGTGCAGGCAAAGCTCTTATGGATATTGACCAATAACAACAACCAAAAAGAAGCATCCATGAAGAAAATGTTACAGAATGAAAGCTGGAACTCTGTTTAAGTCTCTTATGGTGACGCTGTCAAAGTCAATCATTCATATTTGGATGCCAAAAAGGACTCTTATCATTTTACTAGCTTTATAAAGATAGCGACTTCAAAGCATGATTTACATAGCATTTGTCAAAAATAATGTCAGCTATACTAGAGGGCCAGAGATAGAAGGAGGGGACTACATTTTTGAATTCACGCTTAGACTTCCAGCCTTGCTGAACTGGGAAGAACTGAGAACAGCTGGCTCTCTTGCCTCATCCTTGGGGCACAGAGAGCCCCAACAGCCCCAACTGGAACAGCAGGGGGCGATGTTAGCACATGCTGCTGGAGCCCAGGGCCACCTGGGACAGACCTAGGTTTGTGATGAAGGGGAGCTCTTTCTTTTAATTAATTTATTTGGTTTTCTTTTCAAACCATTTTATTAAGACCAAATCCAGATATCATACCATCCCATTGTTGAGTCATATCAAGCAGTGCTGTACAATAGCTACCACAGTCCGTTTCAAAACATTTTCTTCCTTTATGTACTCTTTGATATCAGCTCCCCCTTACCCTTTCACCTCCACTGCCATACCCCCCAGAGACCTTTATTCTAGTTATTGTCTCTAGAGACTCATCCATCCTGGGTTCCATATACTGGAAAAACAGAAAAGCGCATAACAGAGAGTCAAGAAGGCTAGGAACAATGACACAATACAGCAGAGATGAACCTCAATGTGAGAAAGGAAGAAAAAAACACAAAAAAATGTCATAAACCAGATCAAGCCCACAGTGTATCAAAAGTATCTAAAACATGACAAGGTTTTAATCATTCAAGTCAGATTTATCTTTTTAATCTGCTATATTCATCTCTGCAATACTCCCTGTCTGATCACCAGATTATTCCCAAAGGGGACCCCTTTCTTAGCATACAGAAAATGAGCAAGTAGAATGACTGTGACAGGAAGTGGGCACTGATGATATCCCCAACGGTCAGGGTAGATCCCTACTACTTAGACACAAGGCACAGCACAAATAAGGACATAACAGTTCCCCTGGATTAGTTTAGTTTTTCTCAGATTAAACAAATATGGTGAAAACGAAGAAACCATAGTTATGTAGACTAACAGGAAGGTCACTTAGCAGTCCTAGGTCACCCAGGGACAGCCTCAGATTGGCTAGTATGTAAACAGAGAAGGACATTGGGTAGGGACGCCATCACATACATCTGCTCCAACTCCCCCTCCAGCCAGAATTGCAGCTTTAAAAAAAATGTATTCTTGGACATTTGCGCAGCTGTCTTCTGTTTTAATGTTAATATTTCCTTTAGCCCCATATCAGTTAAGTTTATATTTAGTGAACTGAAACATGAGGGGAGCGTCTTAGTGTTTGAGAAAGATCCTCAACATCACTACTATCCTTTATATCTTAGAACAGTCTACCTGTTCTACCTTCAAAATATATCCAAATCCAGTCACCACTCACAAGTTCCACTACAACCACCTAATCTGAGCCTGTACGACGGTCTCTCTGCAGCAGCACTTCTGGGGTCCTCCCCCCCGCCCTCTTCAGTCTAGCCAGAGTGGCCTTTGTTCAAATACATGTCATATCATGACACCCGGTATTCAAACCTTTTCAGTGGCTTCTCATATTACTTTGAGGAAAAGCCAAGTCTTACCATGGACTCTAAGACTCTATATAACCTGATCCTGTTATCTGTCTGACTTCCTCTCTTGTCCCTCTTGCTCAATCCACCCCAAAATTGGACTCTTCTTGCTAGTCTTTGAACTCTCTAGGTATGGTCCCCCCTAGAAGCCTTTGGGGCATGCTATACCATTCTGTCTTTAACATTCTCCCCAACAAAGTTGAAGGTCTCTCTTCCTCACCTCTTCCGGGTTGTTACTAACGTGCACACTTACAACCACTTTCTCTTCTCACCCCAGACTTTATTTTCCTCGTAGCACGTATCACCAAATAACAGACTATATTTTCCACTATTTATCTAGCTCAATGCCTATTTCCCTCAGCCGGAATGTGAAGGCTAAGAGGGCAGGAATCTCTTGTTTATTTTATTAAAAACTGTGTTCCTAAATTCTACAGCAGTGTCTGGTACACCGTTGGTGTTAAACACACCACTGATTCATTCAACTGGAAAGAGAAATGACTATCAAATTAATCACACAGACTTAATGCAGTGAAGTCATTGACGTAAGTGCCGCTGTGTTAGAAGAAGTGACAGAGACTGTTCCAGAATCCATTTTAAGAGACAGGAGAAATGAATGTGTCTTAGGCTGTGTTCTTGAGAAAAGAAACCCTAATGAAGTTTTATATATTTTAAATTTATTTAATCTTATTCATATTCCTACTCATATTTATACTTATATTGAGAAGAGAAAGAGAATTTATCCCCCAAAAAGGGTTATGAGGGCCATGTCAGGCTAGAGGCTTCTCCTGATTCATGTGACTGACTGCAGGGGCTGATGAAGTCACAGGTCAGATGGCAGGCTCCTGATTTACAGATCCACAAAGCGGGAATCTCAGATTGGCGGGTCACTTCCCAAGGACCAAAGATCAGATGGTGATAAGCCAAATATGGACTCCAGAGCAAGGGATGCCCCTTACATCTAAGTTAGATGTGACTTGAGGGAAGGAGTGGCATGAATGAGGGTGGGGCTTAAATCACATCTTATCCAGCTGTGATTCAATATGCACCCCACAATAATCCTGCCCCTTTAACATAGAGAGTCTATGTTAATACTAATATCAGATCACGCAATGGAGCACAACCCCACGATTCGGGGAGTCCTGGCCTAGCCAAGCTGACATGAAACATTAATCATCGTGGAATGTGTCCTCTGTGCTTTCAACCATGAGAAAGGAACAAACTCAAACAAATAAAAAGCACACACTTCACTGTCATCAAGTTGATTCCAACTCACAGCGACCCTATAGGACATACTTGAGCTTCCCTGGTAGGTTCCCAAGATTGTAAATCTTTATAGGAGCAGAAAGCCTCATTTTCCTCCCAAGGAAAGGCTGATGGTTTTAAACTGCTGACCTTGCAGTTAGCAACCCACAACATAATCCATTATGCCCCAAGATTCTTTGCTTTCAACAATAATCACTCTAAAATGCATTTTGTATCACATGTATTTTATTGGGTGAATTGAGAAAAAATCTTTATGTATTTATTTGTTTAACCTTCACTGCAACCTCATAAATTAAGGATCATTTTTGAGATGAGGATTATAGGTGAAATAATTTTAAAATCCCTTGGTGAGCAAGTGACAGAACCATGATTAGAATTTAGGAATATTTGACTGAATGGTCATGATTTTCTATTATATGAGCTACATCTTCCTGTAAGAAAAACATATTTAAGGTGTTAGATATGGCCTCATCACTAGAAAGAACCTTTGGGATAATCCAGTAAAAGTCTTTCCCATTTTGCATTTGAATTTATAATGAAACATAATTAAGGTTTGGTCGTTTTGACTGAAAACAAATAGAACAAGAACAAAAATTCAATGCATCAAATGATCCAAGATTATCATAGTGATGCTTGTAACTTGCTTGACTCAGCAGGAGCCCTTTGCTGGGTCCTCTGTTAGCCCCAAGCCCTCCTCTCATTGTGGTCTTTATATAGCCTATGAATATCATTGTTTTATTTTAATCATGTAGCATCTCCCTATGACTATACCCCAAATAATTGTCTGAAGAAGTTGATGCTCACTGCTACCATTAATATCAATCCAAAAGTTGGAAGCTCTTGTTTTTCATTTGCATAATTAGGGTCTGAATATCAGATTTCCCTTTGCTCAAGACTATGCTGAAGCAAAAGACATACTCACTTTTTCAAAACAAGCCCTGAGAGGCTTCAGAGGGACAAGTTCTGACTAAGTAGGAGGTGCTCTCCAATAGTTGTATGTATTTGCCACTTTCCTTAGTCTGGCCTTTCAGCTCCACCTAAGGGCCCACCAGCCCTGTGACACAGATGTGGCTAGAACACATGTACGTGCAGGTCTGGTGCTTGGCAAGAAGCAGAGGCTGCCAATTGCACTGTGCTGTACTTAATTAAGTAGTAGTTTTATGAGGTGGAGGGCAATACACCAGGGGCCAACTCAAGACCACGGGATTTATTGAGCTCTAACTGCAAACTGACAGTCCCCAGCATGCACAGAGTCTACATTACAAGAACTTTACTGTTGTGCAAGAATTCTACTGGGACCTTAGCTGAGGCCTCTGTTCCATAAAGCACCAGCACTGACAACAGGAGCTCTGGGTGGATGCCAGCAGGAGACACGCAGAAGGGGAAAAGGTACAGCAACCACCGAACAGTATTTTTAGGGCTTGTCTAGGGTTAAAAGCAAAAGGGACTAGAGTTTTGAAAAATGCATCTGCCTTAATCAGGGATACCTAGAGCAATGGCATTCAGACATTTTCTAGGGGAAAGACAGGCCAGTCATGGCTGTGATAATTACATTCTATTTCAAAGACAAGAGAACTCGTATCAGCTGCCTGCAGCTCAATGTATTATTGAAGTTTCACCCTTCTATCAAAAAGACACACAGGATGCAGGAATGAATAGGGTTATCAATGGAAGCAGCTAACCGAAGCTCACTTTATGTCGAGCTTTAGGAAACATTTAAAACTTGGTGTTTAAAACATACAAAATGTTCTACTGAAAATCCGAAGAGAGGCTTATAGATTTGGGGGGGCGGGGCGGCGGTGGGGAGATAAAACTGATTAGCTTCCTTGGACAATATCTTTGCTCAGCCCTCTCACTGAGGACAATAGCCACCAATATGCCCTGAGCAGCATCACCATAAAGCCTATTCATTCTCCTCCAGCTGACTTCCAGAATCCCATAGGAAGGAAGACCCAAAGCAGGGCCAGAGCTTGAGCATTTGGGTCTACTAGAATAAGCAAGATGATGAAGTCAACAGCTAAATTAGCAAGGGAATACCTGGAAGTAAACTTCCCCACCTTAATGAATGAGAATCAGACACTCATACAGGAAGCAGAAAGGACACCAATTAGACTAAACCCTAGGAAGAACTCACCAAGGCACATAATAGTCGAATTATCCAACTTTGAGGGAAAAGGAAAATTTTAAGAGCAGCAAGAGAATAAAAAGTGGTCACATACAATGGTGCTCAGGTAAGAATATGGTCAGACCTATCAGGAGATACCGGGAAGAGGAGGAGAGAGTGGAGTAACATCTTCCAAAAGCTGAAAGAAAAAACACCAACTCAAGAATCATCTACCCTGCCAAATTATCTATTAAGATAGACTGTAAGGTCCCAGACAAGGAAAAACTCAAAGAATACACCATAAGACACCCAACCCTGCATAAAATCCTTGCAGACTCACTGTGGTCACAAGACCAACAACCACCAAGCACAAGCAGGAGACCACAATTTAGCTCAACTCCATGAAGTCAATGCACCTGTATTAGACAGGGTTCTCTAAAGAAACAAAACCAGGAGATACACACACACACACACACACACATACATATATGGATAGATATATACAACATGAATAAATAAACCACTGATTAGTCCACAGAGCAGTACAGAGGGCTCAGTTCAACTCATTTCCATGAAACAGTTAATATACTTCAACTCATGAGGGCTGCTGGGCTCAAGTCAAGGAAGCAGGCAGTTGAGTCTTCTGTAGAACAATACAGGCTATCCAACCACAGGCAGCAAACAGCAGTGCAGGTCACCAACTGTCAGCCATATGACAGGGTTCAACAGTCCCAAGCTCAAATGATGTATTCACCAGCAGTGTGGAGAAGCAGGTCTCAAAGGAACCTCAAAATATAGCAACATGGTTCATGGGTTGGGTGTCCCACAGGTAGTGTAGCTCACATGTTTAGGCGGAGAAGTAGCTAAGGCAGCCACACACTGGTATGCTCTCTCATCAGAGAGCAAGAGACATAACGGCAAGGTTCGCCAAGCCATTTATCTCTTTGCCCTTCAATTAAATTGCAACCTTATTAGTCCTACATGTGTTTATTGGCCAGGTTGGCACAATAAACCTACATATCAAAACCCACCCCTTGCCAAGTTGGCACCTGTATACAATTCTTTAGCTATATATAATGTCCAGACATTAATGAAATCACACTTATACTTAACATCAAACATCTAAATGAAAACATACAGAATCTAATTGTATCTGATTCTTCATGCAGGAACAAAGGAAGATATTCAACAAGCACATCAGTTTAATATAAACCATATCAGTATTCAATATAAAGAAAATAAACTGACAATCACAAACCTCGCTTTTGCAATTGATGACGTGGTGGTAACTGATAGGTAGAACTACCTTCTTCTACTACGTTTTCTTTATTACCTTTGCCCTCGGCAAGCACCTCAGCTGGCTGTGGTTTTGGGTTTGTTTGGTTTTTTGGTTTTTTTTTTGGCCTGGTGGCATGACCCAGACCTTCATTCCTGAGGGGTCTGGGTCATTAGATGTCCTGTCAGGATTGGGATTAAAGTAACCTCCCATTTACTTTAATCACAGGTCGTGGTAGTACTAAGAGTCTGCCTATGAGCTCTCCTGGATTCCAGACATATTCTTCTTTACATCCATTATGAAACACCAGTCCAATTTCTCCTTGGTAATCAGGATCAATCACACCACTCAGTACAGTGACACCCTGGCAGACCTGTTGATCCAAAGGCCTGAGAAGCCCAAAGTGGGCAGGAGGCATTCTCAGCTGCCACTTCAGTGGAATTCATGCTGTGTTTCCAGGTGGGAGAGTTCTTTCCTCCGGGATAAGGACCTCCAAGCCTGGAGCCTGCTGGGACAGGATGCAAAAATATGGCAAGTGAATCACTAGGAGTAATAGTGGTGCCACGCCAGCTTCCAGCCCTTGGTTTCTGGCTATTGGAGACACAGCACCATCTATTGGCTACTGATTTAGAGTGTATACAGCCTCCTAGAGAACATTGCCCAGCTGTACAAGTTGTTGCCATCTAGTTGGTGCTGCAATTGTGTTTTTAGTAGGCCATTCCATTGTTCTATCAAGCCAGAGCAAGTGACAGAAAGGCTAGGCTTGCCGAGACATTTGCCCTTCAATTAAACTACAGCCTTATTAATCTCACATGTGTTTATTGGCCAGGTTGACACAATAAACCTACAGCAGTGAAAACAATTACCAATATAACTTTTCCTCAGAGGGAAAAGTTGACAAGAATGAAGCCCCCCACATAAACACAGCACAGTGATATGAAGGAAGATAGAAAAACATCCAACTCAAAAAGTACGAGATGCCAGAAATTAATCCACAGATGGTGGTAATAACTCTGAATATCAATGTCCTGAACTGTCCCATTAAAAGAAAAAGACTAGCAGACTGGCTCAGAAAACATAACCTGATCTGTGTGAGTCCCCAATAAAATGTTTTTTTTAAAAAACAAAAAGAAAAATGTTTTGGAAATTATGATAGCAACATATATACAAATGTGCTTGATACAATTGATGTGTGGATTATTATAAAAGCTGTAAGAGCACCAAAAAAATTATTTCTTAAATTTCTTTTAAAAAGAAAGAAAACATAAGTCATCAATCTGTTCCCTATAAGAAATACATCCTCAGTCTGCAGACAAATATAGACTAAGAATAAAAGGATGGCAGAAAATATCCAAGGCAAATAGAAACTTATAAAAACCAGAGGTTGCAATCCTATCTCTGACAAAATAGACCTCAAGGTGCAAACTATAACAGGAGACAAGGATGGGAACAATATAATGCTCAAAGGATTAGTATACCAGGAACCAGTAAGGACAATAAATATAAATACACCTAACAAGAGACCTGTAAAATTCATCAAACTCTTCAAAAGATCAACAAAGAAATCACAGATTCAACAATCATAGTTGGCAACTTTAATACATTGCTATCAGAAAGATAGATCAATGGGAAAGAAGCTTAGTAAGGAGGCTTCAGAGCTAAACACTACAATTAGACAACTGGACCTGATAGATATTTATAGAGTACTCTATCCAAATGGGAAAAAAATCACAATGTTTTCCAGTGTGAGTGGCTCATTTAGACCATATGTTGGGACACAAGTCGAGCCTCTATTCAGACACATAGAGACCACTCACACATCCCGCCTGGATCACCATGCCATAAAGCTGAAGACCAACACAAGGATGTCCAGAAAAACAAGGACAAACAACTGGAGGATGACTAACGATCTGCCACATGAAAGAGTACTGGCCCAAATAAGAAAGGAAATTAAAAAGTTTTTAGAAACCAATGAGAAGTAGAATGCAGCATACCAAACCCTATGTGATACAGCAAAAGTAGTTATCAAAGGAAACTTGATAGTGATTAATACATATATAAAAAAGGAAGAGAGACTTATGACTGATGCACTATCACAGAACTTCCAGCAACTAGAACAGAGTCAACAGAACAACCCCTCTAATAGCAAAAGAAAGAAACAATAAAATTCAGGGTAGAGTTAAATGAGTGGGAAGACAAGAGACAATGCAAAAAAAATCAATGAAGCAAAACTCTGGTTCTTTGATAGGATCAACAGAATTGACAGTCCACTGGCAAACCTAACCAAGGAAAGGAAGGAGCAAACATCAATAGCCGGGATGAGGGATCAAACATGGGAAATCACAACAGACCCCAATGAGATTAATAGGATAATCACAAAGCACGATGAAAGTCTGTATTGTAATGAATTAAACAATGTTGAAAGCATGGACAAACACCTGGGAAAACAATCTCTTCCTAGATTATCCCAGATAGAGGGCAAGAATCTAAACAGACCCATAGCAAAAAAAATAGAAATGGTTATCTATTAGATAACCATAGAAACTACCAACAAAAAGAGTTCCCAGGACAGACAGGAGAATACTACCAAGCATTCGGGGAAGAACTGATAGCGATATTCCACAAATTATTCCAGAGCATAGAAAAAGATGGCAAACTCCCAAACTCATTCTACAAAGCCAGTATGACTTGGATACCCAAATAGGCAAGGATCCCACAGGAATAGAGAACTACAGGCCAATATTCCTAATGAACATAGATGCAAAAGTCCTTAACAGGATATTGACCAATAGAAACTATCACTATTTGCAGATGACATGACTCTACACATTGAAAACCCCAAAAGCTTCACAATAGGAGTACTGGCAGTGATAGAGGAAGACAGAAGAGTGGTGGGATAAAAACTCAACAAAAGTCTATTGGTTTGCTATATACAAATATAGACCCTATACTAGCACACCAAGCCTTGAGGATGATGGCCTTGCCTGGAGGTAGTAAGGCACAGAGAGGACTCCAGGCCCGACAACAGCTCGAGAAATCATGTCCCTTTACTGGAGAATTCAGTAAAGGACAGAGGACAATACTGAGGACACATGGCAGGGAGTGTGTCTGGTCTGACCACCCCAACAACAGTGTATCAGCCCAAGAAGGGAACATAACAGATCAGCAATGGGAGCAAAGCCAGGTCACAAAACCACTGAGTAGTTTCCCCCCCCAAAAGACTTCAAGCTAGGAGGGGCTGGTCCTAGAAGCTCCTAGGACTACTGAAGAGATAGTCATAAAAGCCAGCCAAGAGACCTGGAATTATGTATGCATTGTCCTTTTATTCTTTCTCTTTTCATTCAATCTTTTGTTTTCTCTCTGTTATTGTTGTTTTGCCTACCTATATAAGATCGGAATGGGAAGATAGCCTGAAGAGAAAGCAACGGGATCAAAGGTTCTGGAGGACTTTGGAGGAGGAAGAGGCAGGGGAAATGAGTGGTGAGCAAACAATGCTATAGACTGGGGAACAACTAGGGAAATAAAAGCAACAATGAGGAGGAGGTAGAGATCCTGGAGCAACAGCAATCTAGCTGAAAGGAATTACTAAGAGACAGAAGAAAGGTGAGCATGATGGTGGGGCAGGAGGAAGGTAAAAGGAAACAGTGGGAAGATATAGAAAGCAAAGCAATGGATAGAGGTATAAACATAGGTGTGCACTTATGTAAGTATATTAATTCATAAAAATGGAGGTGTTGGCATAGGTACATATATTTATATGGCAATACACTGAGGAAGTGGATGGACTTTGGGTCTCTTCTCAAGCCCTCCCTCAACACAAGAACATTGTTCTAACAACCTGGCATTCTGTGATGCTCATCCTTCCAGCATGATTGCTGAAGGCAAAATGGGTGCACAAGGAAATGTGGTGAATAAAGCTGATGGTGCCTGGCTATCAAAAGATATAGTATCTGGGGTCTGAAAGGCTTGGAGTTAAACAAGAGGTCATCTAGCAGAGAAGCAACAAACCCACATGGGAGAAGCATACCTATCTGCAGTCATGAGGTGTGGATAGAATCATGTAACAGGCACCAGAAAACACAAAACAAAAAACTATTGTTGATAAGTGGGTCATAGCAGAAACTTGTGGTAGTTAATATAATCTGTTGTCAGTTTGAGATATGAGTGAAGGGGTGGAGTTTATCCTGTCAATCAGGTTGCAGCTTGATGACCTCATTTGGAGATGCTAAGGAGATAAATAGCTCACTGGAGGTGGGACACAGGCACACTCTCTGAAAGACATTATTGAGGTCAAGCCTGATGGAGTTACACTAATGTAGCCAGAACCCTGGGAGCTGGAGGAATCACTTGGAGACCCCTGCCAGTGCTGAGATGCTTCTACTGCCACTGGATCCATAAGAATTTCCACCCACTCTCCTGTGATCTGCCTGTATTTGGCATTATTGCATGGCTGCATGAGTCTAGAGAAATTTATGGACTAGTATTGGACAAATGGGCAAATATAGAATATGGACTTGATCTGAACTGGGTGGGATGTTTTCTTAATATTCAAATGCTTTTGTACATAAAACTCTCTCTTACACACATATGAGTGTCTATGAATTTGTTTCTGCAGTCTACCCAGACTAACACAAGACCCCAAACCAATCTTTAGACAATAGAACATCCCATCACAGAAGGGTCACAAGGTAGGGATGAATAAATGAGGGCACAGTATAGTACCAATGAAACACACAACATTCTACTGATTCTTTGAGGTTTCCTCACCCACCACTATCATGACCCCAGTCCTGCCGTTCAGTTCTGGCTGGAACGGAGCATGTACACTAGTACAGATAAGAGCTCATGACAAGTGGAATCCTGGTCAGATAAAACCCTGAGGAACAGAATTGGAAGTAGCAATACCAAGAAGGTAGGGAGAAGGGGAAAGGAAGAGGAGAGGAAGGGAGAATTGGTCACAATGATCAATGCATAACCCATCCTCCTAGGGTGATGAACAACAGAAATTTGGGTGAAGGGAGACATAAGTTGGAGTAAGATATGAAAACAATAACAATTCATAAATGATCAAGGAATCGTGAGGGGGGAGGGGAAGGAGGGAGAAAAGAGGAGCTGATGCCAAGGGCTCAAATAGAAAGTAAATGTTTAGAAAATAATGATGGCAATGTATGTACAAATATACTTCATATAATTGATATATGGAATGTTATAAGAGCTGTAAGATGATATAAAATGTAAATCCCTACTTGATTTACATTTTTTAAATTGAAAAAAAGGAAAAGTATTAGGATTATGACTTACTTTACTTTGGCATTATCTTATTAATTTATCTAGAAACAAGAAAAAAAACACAGGTAGTCCCAGGTTTATGACATATTTAAGTTATAATGACTTGCACCAATGAACATCTGGTTTGGATTTTATTTTATATAACTAGGATTAATACTAATGAACTACATATAATACTAAAATATATCTGTAAGCTTATGTTTCAACCCTCAAAAACAAATAAATATTGTTTTTATAAAAATTATAATAAAGGGCAATGATAAAAATATACCCCCAAATTAAGTGTTCAATTAATGCCAAATTCATTTTATATCAGAATCAACTTCTATCATAGTCCTCAGAACAGAACCCTGGACACTATCTCTTTTTTTCAAACAGTCATATGTATAGATTCATGGGATAGAGATTAATATAGTCTAGGGCGTGTTGCTGAGGGTGATACAATTCAGTTCAAAACAATGCTCTGCCTTAGCAGTAGGCCAACTGACTGATAATTTCCCTATCCAAGCAGGCTTCCAAAAGTTCTTGGAAGTTCAGAGGAATGTGTCAGCAGATAACAAGTATGGGAAAATCTCCTTGGCAACTACCAGAGAGATCCCAACCGGATAGAAAACCTAAGTCAGAAAAACAACTTAAAAGCTAAGCACACCAAAATGTCTTCTTTTTCTTTTTTAAATACGTATTCAGCTTTCCTCCATATGATTCCTATTGGATAATTTCTATAAATAACTTCAAATTCTCTGAGTCTTTCTAATGTACTTAAGCCCATCCAAGACATTTTTATTTCAAATATTACACTTTTAAGATCTAAAACTTCTGTTTTCTCTTTTTAAAACACTTTGATTAGTATTCATTTAATATATAATACAATTCAATAGATCAATAATATTAATAAGAGCTGTACAATCATCTCCATAATCAATTATAGAAGTTTTATTTCCTTCTTGTACCCATTGTCATCAGCTCCCCAGCTCTCCCAAACCTTCCCCACCACACCCCGTCAAGAAACCCTCAATACAGTCACTGTCTCCGTAGCTCTACCCATCCTGGATGTCATAGACAGAAAAACATAGAAAACAAAATATGGGGGAGGGGGAGCTAAGCCCACAGAAACACTGCACTCTGCATCATACCAAGCTTATTAACATCACTGGTCTGTGGTTAAGGGTATTCACTGGAAGCTTAATTCACACATCATCCCTGCAAATGGATTTTGGGCTCCCACTGTCATCCATAGTTTTCCAAAACCAGGTGTTCACAATGTAAGCTCTGATACCAGTCTGAACTTTGGATTTGGATTTGAGCTTTCACCATTCTTAGATCACACAGGCTGGTGTGCTCCTATGTGGACCCAGTTGACACCTTACTCAGAGGCTGCCGGTTCAAACACAAGCCTGGACCTCAGGCGCTATACTTTCTGAGAGCTGGGCACCAACTAGTTTCTTCACAATATTTTATATGCCACCCATGTCTTTGGTGATCTCTTCAGGAGGATGAGCATCAAACAAGGTCTTGTAATAAGAACTAATTATTCTCAGATTGGGGCTAAAATTAAGTGCGAGTCCAAAATCCATTCATATATCTATTATTTATATATGTCTCCAGGTAGCATTAGATTTATCATAATCATTTTATATGAGAAAACATTATCAACCATCCTCCTAGAACATAAGGTCATTCCATTGAGAGTGTCGTTCATTTATCCAATGGTGTTGAATTTAAAACACAGCCGAGAAAAGGGTATTATATAATTGTAGGCCAGCTGTCAACATCAATACTTGAATTGTTGATTTGTACAGATTAAACTCGTAAACAACACTATTTATACAAACAAGTGAGTTGATGAAAAAGCAAAACCTCCAATAACATTCATTCACAACAGCAGAACTATGGCTACCAAATTCATACATGTCATAATAAAGCAAGGAGAACATTTTAATTGTAAGTATGATAATCCTGGGACACCATTCATTGGGCAAGCTCAAAGCAAGAGTGTGCACCAAAGTCCAGTGAATTCTAGTTCTATCACATTGGGATAGCAGTCATCTGGTTCTGAAACACTAGACAATTTAAGTCTTAAGACCAAGGACTATGAAAGAGTTTGAGGTAAAGCCCAATTCACTTTTCACCTCCAGTGCATCTGTTGTGGCCCGTGGAAGATGATGTATATCTGGAAAGAACAGTCTCAGGTCCCAATAGTATATGACAAAAGGGCCGGATCTTCAAAGGCTGGATAGCAAGTAGGTCAAAAGTAGCTAATTAGGAATATATTACTGGGAATATTCTCCCTTTGTGTTCTATGTAAGTATTGTTAGGTGGTTTTCCTTCATGGAAACTTGCTTCTCCCTGTTTACCCCCCAACAAAAATGTTATAGCCTTCTCTGAGACCTGTATGCTCCCTTCCCCACATCCTGACTTGAATTTCCAATAAGGTCCTCTTATCACTCTTGTAGAAATGTCTGTTTATTTGGGGGTGACCTCAGCACAATATTGTAAGGCAGCAATTGAATGGTCTCCCTCCTCCCACATCCCCAGAACACAGACACCAGCTGAGGTGAGGTCTCGTCTGTCGGAGTGGTTTTAAAGATGAACATATAGAGGGAGTGATATATGGTTCATGGACACAAGGCAAACTCTCTACCTTGTTGTTTGGGAGACCAGCTTAGAAGAGTGGATGACCTGATGGCAGAAATTGGTCTGTGTCTTGGACTTTATAGTAGTGGAATCATATAATAGTTGTCCTTTTGTAATTGACTAATTTCACTTAGCATACTTGTTTCAAGCTTTTTCCATGTTATGAGGTAAATTCATTATTTCATTGTCATTTTTATGGATGCATAATATTCCACTGTGTGTGTAGATACCAGAGTTTTGTTTTATCCATTCATCTACTGGTTGGAATTTGGCTTACTTCCAGTTTTTTGCTATTGTGGACTGTGCTGCTATGTACTTGGGGGAGTATATATCTGTTTTCACTCTTTCTCTTGTTTCTTTAGGGTTTATGCCCAACAGAGGTATTGTTTAGTCATATGGTATTTCTATTCTTAGTTTTCAGATAACATCATATCGCTTTCCATAAAGGTTGTACATATTTTCAATTCCACCTGCAGTGTATGAGAGTCCCAATCTCTCTACAACTTCTCCAGCATTTGTTGCTCTCTCTTCTTTTTTTAAGTTTTGCTTCTTGTTGTGCGTGTACAATGGAATCTAACCATTGTTTCAATTTGCACTTCCCAAATGGCTAATGATCATAAGCATTTCCTCATATGTTTTTTGTCAATTTAGTGTTTTCTTTGGTCAAATCTCTGTTCATGTTCTTTGCCAATTTTTAAATTGGATTATTCATTTTCTTCTTGTTATAATGTCACAGAATTCTATATGTTTTAGTGATTAATACCACTATCATTACAAACCTTTTGGTCTAATCAGATGGCCCCCCCATTATTATCATTGTAACTTTTATTTTATTTTTTCTCTTCCTTCCACCTTCCCCAATCACCCATATGGTTCCCCTTTTCTCCAATTCCCTGATTTGTGTTTTACGGGTTAAATCAACCTCCCTCACTTACTAGACAGAGCCAACTACCTCTAAACATTGTGGAAGACCACTGAAGTATACCCCAAAAAGTCAATAGAAAAACAAACATAGCAAACTAAAATCACCCAAACCCAATGGAATGCTCTGAAGATGAGACCCTGAAACTACCAGAAACACAATTCAGAAGAATGATGTTTAGATCTTTTCAAGAGATGTGGGGAATGCCCATGAGGACAATGGAAGAAAATAGAAAACTTAAATCTAAAACCAAAAAGAATTCCAAATAAATTACAGAATTAAGCAACAGAGAAAAATATTTAAGGAATAGAGTGAAAGAAAATAAAATCATCTCAGTGAGTTTGAAGACAATCTCTCCAATAACAATTAAAAAGAGAAACAAAACATAAGGGAATATGAATAAAACTTGAGAATGATGCGGCATTATTAAGAGAAACAACCTATGTCTCATTGGGATCTGAAAGTAAGAATTTTAAAAAATCTACAGAGAAAATAGTATGGGAAACCATGAAATAAAAATTCCCTAACATCACAAAGGATGAGAAAATAACTATTCAAGAAACACCGAGAAATTTAAACAGAATAGTCCCCCCCAAAAAAACTCCAACTTCAAGGAAAAAGGGAATCTCTTCAGCATAGATAAGGAAAGATGAATAGTAAACTACAATGAGAAATCAATCAAGAGAACCTTGAACTTCTCAGCAGAAACTATGCAGGTAAGAAGAAAATGGAATGCCATTTTAAAATTTATGAAAGAAAAAGAATTTCCAATCAAGAGTCCTATATCCAGCAAAAGTATCCCTCAAACATGAGGGATAAAGAAAGTCATTTTCAGACAAGGTAAAACTAATTTGTTTTTTTAAAAAAAACTAGAATTACAAAACATTTAATTGGATCACTATGGGCAGAGAGAGTATCAACAACAGCAGCAGATAAACCTGATAGCATCACACAGAATAACACTCAAAAATGAATACAATGAAAGCAGCACTCAAAACAACAAACAATGAGAGGAGAAAAAAGGCACCAATAAATCCCGCGAAAAAGAACAAAGCACATGCACACAAATACAACAAAATGACAGCAACAAGCTTGCATATATCAGTAATGACACTGAATGTCAGCATATTAGATGCCCCAAACAAGAGACAGAGTAGGAGATTGTATTAGAAAACAAGACCTATCTGTATGATGCCTACAAGAGACACACCTTAAACTCAATGATAAACATAGACTAAAAGAAGCAAAAAATTTTTAAAAAGCTACTAAGCCAATCACACCCCGAAGAAGGCATGTGCGGCAATATCAGTCTCTGATAAAAACAGACTCCAAGGCAAATAACATAATGAGAGACAAGAATGGGCATGACATAGTGATTAAATAAACAATAGATTGGGAAGACAAAACCATAATAAACATATGAATACATACCTTGAAAATACCTCAATCAAACCCTCACTCAGTTAAAGAAAGAAATGGAGAGCTCAAACATAAGAGCTCAAACATAAGAGTAGGAGACATCAAAATGTCTCTTTCAAGGAAAGACAGATAACTAGGAAAATAACTCAAAAAAGAAACAGAAGAGCTAAACAAAATAATCAACGAAGTGGACCCCCTAGATATAAAGTGTACTTCACCTGACAAGAACACAGTACAAGATCTTCTCTAGAATACGCAAGAATAGACCATATATCTATTCAAAGCAAACCTTGACAAATGCAAAACCATTAAAATCCTACAATACATTTTCTCTGATCGCAACACTATAAAATAGAAATCAACACTAGAGAGAACTAGGACCTAAAACCAAACATGGAGACTGAACAGCATACTACTGAAAAACTACTGGTTAATATGTCAAATAACATATGAAATTCAGAAATTCCTTGAAAAGGAAATGAGAACTGTAACACAATAAACACCTTTGGGACACAGCAAAAGCAACTATCAGAGGGAAACTTACACAAATTATAATTTTAAAAAGAGGAGACACATGGAAATAGAGAGAGGAGAAATCCAAAATCAATGCCTTAACACAACACATCGACTAACTAAAACAAGAGCAACAAAAAATTCCTCCAATAACAAGAGAAAATAGATCAAAAAGGTTTGAGTAGAAATAAGTGAACTAGAAAACATATAAACAATGGAAAAACCAACAAAACAAGTTGAGTATTTGAAAGGATTAACACACTTGACAAAACACTGGCAAACATAACAAAATGTAAGAAAGAGAAGACACAAGTATACAGAAATAAAGGTAAAAAGAGACACACCACAACAGATCTAAATGAAATAAAAAGAGTAATAATGCATTACTACAAAATATTGTACTCCAACAGTTTGATAATCCAGAATAAATGGACAAATACCTAGAAATACACCATCTATCCCAACTAACACAGATGGGAGTAGAAAACCTCAACATGTTTATAACAACAACAAAATATTCTCATATGAAGAAACTTCCAACCTCCACACATAGGTTAAGCCTCTGGTGAATTCCCTCTGACCATCATCGAGGGATTTGAATAGCCTTGCTATCAGACAAAGAGTATTGTAGAGAAAATTGTAGTAGATATAGCTAGGCTAATATGTAACAACATATTTGATCCCCTTTTGACCCATTTAAAAGTTGTATCAGTTTGTTTTTTTTAAGTGGAAAATACACATGGATTAAGCCTCCAGGGAATGCCCTCTAGTCTTAGACCAGGGATATGAATAGTCTTTCTGTCATGCAGAGTGCATTGCGAAGTGTATTGTGGCCGTTGTAGTTAGGTTAACATTTAACACATCATTTGATCTTCCTTTTGCCCAATTTTTAAGTTGTTCTGTTTTTATTATGTTCTGCTTTCTTTTCCATTGGGATATTTTCTACTTTATTTGGTTATTTGTGTTAGCTTTTTGTTTCTTTGATTTTGTATGTTTTTCAGTATATGAAATTTAGGATAGGTGAATCCATGGAGACAGTGACTGGGTTAATGGCTTCTTGGGGTGATGGTAGAGCAGGTTGGGGTGAAATGGGGAGCTGAAAACAAGGAGTACAGGAAAGGAGAAAATGTTCTAAAATTGATTGTGGTGATTATTATACATCTTCTATTGATATGATTGAACTATGGAATTGTATGGTATGTGGAACATGTTCCAATAATACTGTTTTAAAAAGAAAGAAACTCTCAACCAAGGGAAATCCAGGGCCAGATAGCTTCACAGAGGAATTCTACTAAGTTTTCAGAGAAGAGTTGTCACAATTCTACACAGACTATTTCAACATATAGAAAGAGACAGCAAACTCCAAAACTCAAATCTATGAAATAAAACCATGTAAAAATCCCATAAAGACAGAAAACTGTAGACAAAATTTTGCTCATAAACATAGATACAAATATTCTCAACAAAATTCTAGCCAATAGAATCCAATGACATATAAAAAATATTTCACTATGATCAATTGTGATTCACACCAGTGATGTAAGGATGGTTCAACATTAGAAAAACAATCAATGTAATCTATCACATAAACGAAATAAAAATGAGTCACATGACCATATTACTAGATGCAGAAAAATCTTTTTACAATATTCAATCCCAATTTCTGCTAAAAATACTCAAAAAATAGGGGTAGAAGGAAAATTCCTCAACATAATGAACATCATACATGAAGATCCAACAGAAAACATCACATTTAACAGGGAAAAACTGAAAATATTTCCTCTAAAACTGAAAATGAAACAAAGTTGCCCCCTAGCATCACTCTTATTAAACATCATGCTGGAAGTTATGTCCAGAACCAATAGACAACAAAAAGAAATCAAGGGAATACAACTTGGTAAGAAGAAGTGAAACTCTATTTGCAGATGATGATTTTATATGTAGAAAATCCAAAATACTCCACAAAAAGATTATTAGAAACAAGTGAGAGATTTTATAAAGTAAAAGGTTTCAAAATGAGCAAGTAGAAATCAGATGGATTCCTTTATACCAGTGAAGACAGTTTTGAAAAAGACATCAAGAAAATAATTTCATTTGCAATAACCACACAAAGATGAAATACTTCGGAATACATCTACCCCCCCACACACACAAAACCCCAGTATGTACAAAGAAAACTACAGAACACTGTTACAATAAATCAAAAGAAATCAACACAAATGGAAGAATATCCTAGTTCATAAATAAAACCAAAAACTCACAGCCATCAAGTAATTTCTGTGTCATAGTGACCAGAAAGGGCAGGGTAGAATGGCCCCTGTGGGTTTTGGAGACTGCAACTATTTACAAGAGTAGACAGCCTCATCTTTCTCTCTTAGAGTGGCTGCTGGTTTCAAACTGCTAACCTCATGGCTAACAGTTCAATCATAATCCATTATGCCAACAGGCCCCTGTGTTCATGGATAGGAAGACTCGATATTGTGAAAATGTCTAAACGACCCAAAATACTCTATAAATACAATACAATTCTGATCCAAATTCCAACTTTATTCTTTAAATAAATTGAAAAGATAATTACCAACTTCATATGAAGTGTGAAGAGACCTGGGATAAGCAAAGAACTTGGAAAAACCAAGTAGAAGACTTCGCACGGTCCAACCTCAAAACCTATTTATACAGTCACAGTGGTCAAAATAGTCATGTACTAGTACAATGATAGATACATAGACCAATAAATCAAAATGGAAACCCCAGAAATAAATGCATACACTTACAACTGATTTTGATAAAGAGCCAAAAAAACATTAAATGGGAAAGTCTCTGCAACAAATGGTGCTGGCAACCTTGCTTCATGCTCAGACTCATCAGACCTTGCTTCATGCTCAGAGACCCAAGTGTATATCCCAGACCCAAGTGTATATCCATGAGAAATATATGCTCATACATGGATTTCCCCATTCTCATATATACATGTATTTGCATATGTACATGTCTTTATCTCGACCTCTATAAATGCCCTTTCCCTCCCAGCTCTTTCCTCTATTTCCCTTGACTTTCCTTCTGTCCCACTATCATGCTCAGTCCCCACCAGTGTTTCAGCAATTCCTCTTTTTTACATTACCCTTGATCATGCCCTACCAGGTCTCCCACCCCCTCCTCAACACCAATTTGGATCACTTTTTGTTACCTTGTCCCTTGGTTTGTTAACACTACTTCCTTTCCCCCTAACTCCCCCTCTCCCATTTCCCCCGGAACTGTCGGTTCCGTTGTTTTCTCCTCCAGAGTGTTCATCCAGCCTATCTTATTTAGACAGACCTGCGGAGATAATAACATGCATAAAAACAAGACAGAGCAAACCCAAGCAACAATACATAACAAAACAACAACAACAAACCAATGACAGCAAAACACAACAAGAAAGAAAAGGTTGTTGTTAGTTCAAGGATCATTTGTTGGCCTTTAGGAGTGTTTTCCAATCCAGTCTGTTGGGGCAAAACACCCTGGCCCCAAAATCCACCTTCAGCATTCCCTGGGGACCATATATCACATCCTTGTTTGTGTATCTTAATAGCCTCTTCAGCACAGCAGTCTTGACCTCAGCTGGAGTCAGTTTCTCATGTTAGGGAGAGAAGAAATAAATCAATCCATTCCTGCAGTATGACATTGCTCTACAGTCATCCCCTATCAAAGACTCCTGTAAGGGTCTTCAGTGATCCTTAGTGGAAATTCAAGTCCAGGAGAGTCATGGGAATCTATCTTTGAAAAAGTGATTCTAAAGGGAGACGTAGGACAGTGTAAGATATGACAAAACAATAATTTATAAATTATCAAGGGTTCATGAGGGAGGAGGGAGCACAGAGGTAGGGAAAAATGATGAGCTGACTCCAGGGGCTTACGTGTAGAGCAAATAATTTTGATAATGATGAGGGCAATTAATGTACAAGTGTGCTTTACACAATTGATGTATGTATGGATTGTGATCGGAGTTGTATGAGCCCCCAATAAAATGATTTTTTTAAAAAAGAAAAGGTGATTCAACTTCTACTGGTGAGTAAACCTGATGGGGCAATCTGCCAGTGGGAAAAAGCACTGAACATTAGTTACATAGAACCCCTCAGGTGAGTATACACATGATATTATGTTCCTAATTGGCCACCTTGGATCTAGTGCCCATTCAGCCTTTGGTGAACCAGGCCACGTGCAGTAGATAGGCAGGACCTTAGCTTCTGTCCTTTTGAGACGCACAACATTCCCCATCTGCCACACCAGAAGGCTCCAATTTGGAAACCTCACCAAAAGAGGTGGCATTTACTTGGCACACACCTGTAGCAGATTTAAGGGACTGAAATGCTGCCTTGGAAGTAAAGTTGAAATGCCCTAGTGTGAGAAGAACCAGATGGTGTTTATCCCTCAGCTATAGATTTGGAAGTCACTGAACTGTAGTTTGGATTGCTTGCTTTGAGGGTGCTTTGGGAATACCAGATATTTGCTAGTTTTGAGCTTTATTTGATTTTTAACATTATGTCTTAGACTATCTGGCATGGTTCTGCCTTGTGAATGGGTGTTACTGAAAGTTTTAGCTTATCTCCAACTATTATTGCTTGCAAAAAAAAAGTGTCCAGTCCAAAAAAATCAAATCATTGTGAATGAGGGGGAGTGTAGATTGGGGACCCAAGACACAACTGTAGGCAACTGGAAATTCCCTTACAGAAGGGTCGAGGGGAGGAGCTGAGCCAGTCAGGGTGCAGTGTAGTAACAATGAAACATACAACTTTCCTCTAGTTCCTAAATGCTTCCTACCCCCTTCCCCACACTCACCATCATCAGCCCAATTCTACCTTACAAATCTGGCTTGACCAGAGGATGTACACTGGTACAGATAGGAACTGGAAACACAGGGACTCCAGGATAGATGTTACCTTAGGACCAGTGCTGAGAGTGGCGATACCAGGGGGTTGGACGGAGGGTGGGGTGAAAAGGGGGAACCGATTACAGGGATCTACATATAGCCTCTTCCCTGGGGGATGGACAACAGAAAAGTGGATGAAAGAATACGTCAGATGGTGTAAGATATGACAAAATAATTTATAAATTATCAAGGGTTCAAAAGGGAGGGGGAAATGGGGAGGGAGTGGGAAAATTAGCTGATATCTCAAGGGTTCAAGTGGAAAGCAAATGTTTTGAGAATGATGATGGCAACAAATGTACAAATGTGTTTGACACAATGGATATATGTATGGATTGTGATAAGAGTTGTACAAGTCCCCATTAAAATTATTTTTTAAGTGTCCAGTCACTTGATCTCTACAGGTCAGTAACCTATCGATTCTGCTCTCAAAAACAATGCCCTATGTACCATATGTACTCAAGTATAAGCCGAGTTTTTTTCAGCATATTTTAAATGAGGTTTTGTGGTAAAATTAGCTTCCTTGGTGGATATCTCGATCGGCTTATACTCGAGTATATATGGTCTGTATACTTTCTTTTTCTAAGTAGTACTTGAAATGCTATACCAGTGACTAAATGAATGACGCTATCAATAGAATTGCAACGAATAAGACTGGTCAGACCTCCATCTCAAGGAAGTGTGTGGTGTGTCAAAGCCATGGCCATACTGAAAGATAAGCACATGTGAAACCAGATTTTCCTGGTGGAGTCCGCCAACACACCTGCAGGCGGTTAAAAAATGCTTCAAGTATGTTGGCCATTTATTCCCTTCCCTGTCTATCAAGACCTGACTCTGCACCACAGTTTGGCCACTCCAGTTGGAAGCCCGAGGGGCCATTTGAACCCCATCACTGACCTCACCTCTAGGGCCTATCAGAGTGTCCTGATAAATTGGACAGGTTCCCAAGGTCATGGAAACTCACCTTCAGGCCCTTGGGTCTCAAAGATGCTGTTTCAGCATCTCATTGCAAAGCCCCACCCTCTTCTCCTCATGGACAAGGAGCGTATGCCAAGGAGCACATACCTTGGACAAGGAGCATATGCCATGTATATAAAGGCACTAGCTCCATTTCCCTTCTTCTTTGGGGAATGGAAATCTGATGACTAAAATATGTTGTTTCCCAAGACTATGAGCCCTCAAAGGATGGAGTGGCACCTTAACTTCCCATCATGCCCTCCCTAAGCAAAATTACTTCCCCAGACCTCTCAGGTTTGTAAGTACAGATGGAGAAATAGCCACAGTAATCCAATTTCTTGGCATTTTACCCTTCTTGCTGCTAATTTAGAACTGCTAATACTCCCTCTTCCCTTCCCCCACCCCATCCCCCGTTCCTTGCCAAAGTGGCACTCAGTTATTTCTGGAAATCTCAGGGGTGTCTCCTGTGAACAATATAAAAGAATCTCCTTGATGGCCAAACGTGCACACTCACCTGGAAGGTACCAGGTGATGTGACACCTACCTATTCATTCCACGGGGACCTTCGTGGCAGTTATTGTACACCATAACACTTATGGGACTTGTCAGTCTTCTGGGACTCAAAAGGAATAAATCCAGCAGACAGCCATAGAAAACTATTTTCTCTAAAATATTCCTTTCTAACTTACAAAATCCCAGAAAATGCTTTTAAAGCCATACCTACATTATAAATCTCATGAGAGAATGTGAAAATCCTTAACCGTAGTTGCTTTTTTATTTTTCCCTAGCCCAGAGTCCAGGGATTCCTTCCTGGGGAATTCAGTAAAATAATAAAACTGCTGAGGGATCCATGTCTAACCAACCCGATGCGAAGTGGTTAGAAGCTCCAGGTGAAGCCCGGAGAAGGAGTACTGCCCACCTCTAACAGCACGAGAGGGCCCCAATGCAAGGCAGCCTCTTCCCAACAAGACTTGACTCCTTAATTCCAGGAAATTGTGGGAAAAGGAGAAGAAAGAACCTTCAGACATTTGATTGAAAAAATCAAAGACAGCCAATGTCCACTTCCCTCTGCCCCAATTTCAGGAAAGACAAGAGGAGAAGCCCCCATCCATCTATCACTTTGTTACTCTGCGGTGACTTGGGGTATTCACATGATGCCGGAAGTTATACCACTAGTAATTCAAATACCAGAAAGTTTACTAACGGTGATCGGGTCTCAGTAAAGCTCAGACTAGGAAGAAAGGCCTGGCAATCTGCTTGCAAAAATGAGCCAACAAAAACCTTACGGAGCCTAACAGAACATTGTCTGATACGTGGCTGGAAGATGAAGACCCCAAGTTGGACTGCACTCAAAATGTACAGTGCCTACACAATAGACTTGACAATATAAACGAGTGTGACGGTGGCACAGGAGCAGGCCATTCCACTCCGAGGCACGTGGGGTCATCATGTGGCAGAACTACTTGGAAGCTAACAACAACAACAAGGGGAGGAGGACCTTTCTATTGCCACTCTGGCCTGCTGCCTTCCAGATCTCAGGCTCAGGCTCTTCCCAGCTCCCGGCCCCCTGCAACTACCCAGATGACTGCCAGGCTTTGCATGTGTTGCTTCCAATGCCGCTTCCTAGTCCCATTGCAATTGTGGAAGTCATATAACCAACCAGGAAAGTGCAGAGGGCAAGAGAGGACATTTTGCCTTGTCCTTTTTCCAGTTAATAATTCCCATTGTCCCCAGCACAGACGGAGGCTTACATCTGTTACTCAACATTTGAGTAATGCTCAGCACCAAAGTCCAGTGGGCAGCACACGTGCAACCAAGCCAGAGTGAAAGTGGCTTAGCAGCAGGAGCAAGATGGCTGTCCTGGCACACACTTCTCATCAAGACAGACTTAGAAGCAGCGGGCACCTGCACCTTCTGAAATATAAAGGTGTTTCGAAAAGTTTGTGGGGAAAAATGGAATTAAAGGCTAATGAACTTTCCCCACAAACTTTCTGAAAATGGGCAGGGTGCTGTGTCTCCTTGGTCTCCTCTCCTTGAGGAGAACATGTCTAGGGAGCAAATAAGTGCACTGGGTCTGCCTTCTTCTCAGATTCTCAGCTGACTCTAAAGGAACTCTCCATGGGTACCTAACCCAGAGCCTCCTGGTCAAAAGCACACACTCACCCTGATGTCAGGAGGTCCGAGCCATCTTCAGGACTATTTGAAACTCTGGCCACCAGCTCTCCTCTCTTTTCCCTGCCTAACCTGGTAGCATGAGTGGCTGAAGGAGCAGAGTGCGTAGGGCCCAGGGCTGGCTCATGATTATGGCTCCAGCTCCTGCACCTTCTCAACCCACCGCAACTTGCCTCGTGGGACTCTGCACTGCGTTTCACTAGGCTGCAGTTTTATGAGATGGACAGCATTCTTGGCTGGCTGCCGGAGAGGGCCAGATTGATGGAGCCTTCCTTCTGACTCCAGCCAAGCTGGCTCTCCAAAGGGAGCCCTTCCCCAGAAACAAAGGCCCTAGGTTCTTTCTGCACAGGATGGAGGAGAGGCAAGGAAGGATTGGGGTACCCAGAAAAGGCAGCTTGAAGTTCATTATATTTCAGCTAACTGTTCATGCCATTTACGCATTGTAGAATGAGCATTACAAGCTACAACCCAGTGGGCAGAAAAATTCTGGTGGAAAGCCTTAAAGGTCAAGTCACTCCTGGGATCTTAATTGTACAAGTTCAAACAGCCGTCATCTTCAAGTACAAATGAGTGGAAAAGGTCATTCGTTTTCCTAGAAGCTGCAGACCTGTTATTCTGCTCAGTACCTAGCACACAGCCCCACCAAATGCAGCGATTAGTCTAGGCCAAACATAGACTCCCTATGGCAAGCAAGTGCTTTAGGAGGCAAGGCGAGATGTAACATCTGAGCATTCAGCATGTACTCAAACACTGGTGTACACACATGTCATCTGTGAACACATGTGTGTGCTGAGGTTGAGGAAGGTGGCAGGCCCTCCATATCCTGAGAAGGAGAAAACCATCCCATTTATGCTCTGCCCTCTGTGGTAGTGAAAGTGTTATTGGCCCACTTGGGTTTCTGAAGTCAGCTGACTGCAGCAGGCTGCATGTGCGAGCCCTGAAAGGGCCTTTCTCCCAAACTCCAGCCCTCAGTCTGCCTTCACTACCCTGCTCCAGCGAAACCAGAGCACTTCCTTTCTGTAAGCGCCACCGTCCGGGCTCCTCTGGAGGCCTGTGTCCTGGGTGCCCTCCAAGCCCAAGCCCTGGGGCTCAAGCAGTCCACATGGCTCCTGAACCAGTCCATTAGTCCCCAGGTGGGAAACCAATTGTCAACAGCACATATTTACAGTTACAGGCTGGTTGGTCTCACTGTGCAAAGTGGTCCCTCAAACTACTAATCGCTCTAGGGCAGACCCTTATCCTTGGCTTTCCACTCCCAAAGTCCTCCTCAGTTTAGATGAAACCCTGTTTTTCCCTTGTGCCTTCTGATGATCACTTGAGATTAAGTGAGATGAGGACCTAGAGCATCCTCTCTTTGCCTGAAAATTTAGCCTCCTTAAGGGTTAAATGACAGGGATAAAGGTTGTTCGGTAGTAAAATTCCAGCCTTCCATGCAGGAGACCCTGGTTTGACTCTTAGCCAATGCAACTCATGCACAATCACTACCAGGCTGTCAGTGGCGGCTTGTGGGTTGCTTTGATGCTGAAGAGACGAGGAAGAAAGGCTTGGAGCCCTCTGTCTATGTAAGACAATGAAAACTCTATGGGAGGGAGGCACCGGAACTGGCAGTAGGTAGTTCACTTGTACATAAAGTTGCCACAAGCTAGGGCCTAACAAAATAGCAACCAAGAGCCCTGGGGCTGTAGTGGTTGCATGCTTGGACGCAGTCAGCAAAACGACAACCAGAAGGAGCATGCGCGAAAGCACTGGAGTTTTCTCCGTTCTCACCACTGGGTCTAAGGCAGACAGCTCCCTTAGGCCAATTGATCCGCTCCTCTACTTCATGTGTGCTTCACGGAGCGCTTCCTAAATATATTTTTAAATCTTTCGCTTTCATTGTAAAACATTCTCGTGTAATTTTTTAAAAGCTAAGAAGGAAATTATAAGCTGCAATGCTATAACACCAATATTGTTATTTATCCATATTGTTATTATTCATATTTTCTGATTCAAATCAGATGAATGCATATGCTATCAAGTTTCCATCAGATGGTGAATATTTTCACTTTATTTATCATTCTAAACCATTTTTATTTTTCCACACAGTCCTACACAGTTATTATTTCTAGTGCTTGGAGACTAGTTGGTCCACAATGGCAGGGGTTTAGTCGAACATTCCGCTATTGTTGGATATTTATGGACAATGTATTTCCAACAGGATATTTCTTCCAGTTAATCCATTTATCTCATTCATGTGAACTCATCTCTTTTTTTAAATCATTTTATTGGGGGCTCTTACAACCCTTGTTACAATCCATACATCAATTGTATCCGACATATTCCATTGTTCTTTTCTAGACATTTACTTTCCATTGATCCCTTGAGATCAGCTCCTCTTTTTTTCCCTTCTCCCCCCCCCCAACCTCCCCCTAACCCTCATGGCTCCTTGTTAGATTGTAGATTGTTAAGTATTTTCAAATCTCACCGACCGCTGTCTCCCTTCCCCTCTGATTTCTGTTGTTCTTCCCCCTGATGGAGGTATGTGCTTATGTGCCATTCACTGGGATCGGTGCCCCCCTCCCTCCCCACTTCCCCCCACCCTTTTGTTATCTCTATTCCCATTCCTTTTCCTGGGTTCCATGTGTTGTGAGTTTTATCTTTTGCCTACACCTATCATGGGAAGTCATCTTAAGGAAATAATTCAATGGAAGAATCATTTTCAGAACTTAATGCTTTCCAACAAGCTTTGTGAAAAGCTTTAAATAATTTACAATGCCACCAAGACTAAGCATATGTGTGTGTGTGTATATATATACATATGAACACATATACCTATATACACATACATTAATATATTGCAACCTTTCCAAGAATTAAATTCTCTTTTGCTGACATAGAAGCTAAAAAATAACCTCAAAAGATTCTCTTAATTTGCATTTCTTTGATAATCGATGAAAGTATCTTTTTCTCTAAACATCATGCATTTTTAAAATAGCTTGTGGCTACACCTTCATTCTACCTTCTCTTGGGTTTCAAAGCAAAGGAAGTAAGTGGGTCCTGAGGATAAAGGGGAGCGGCGACCCCATGGATGGTCAGGAAATGGACTTTCCAGGACCACGTGCACACACAACTGCCCATAATGTTGAAAAAAAAGAGGAGATTGAACTGGGAGTGTGTGGAGTGGGAGGCAGCACAAAGAAGTCGCTTCCCTGGAAGCGGGTTGTAGCCATTTTCCCTCTATTCCTGGGTGGTGATAGGTTTGCTGTGCTGACACCTGCTCCCTCCCTGGGGCTGATTCCCTTCTGTGAGAAGCTCACCATCCTGGTGGCTTAGCTACCTTTCCTGATAGGCCCCCAATACTTATGTTAGGCAGCTGTTTGTACTCACAGACAATACTGCTAACACATGTTCTTCGGTGTTTTACCCGTGGTGGTGACAGACTTTTAAAGTCTTTCACCTTTATGAATGGGGACCCCATGGCAGTGGGCCCAGCCCCCAGGTGTTGAGCAAAATTAGCACCATAGAGCTTGGCTTTTGAAGCTCAGGAGGTTGCTACGAACCTGTTGGAAACTCACCCTTGCAAAGCCACATGTACAGTACCTACACCTGTATTGCTCCTAGCTCTTTCCAGAGCGACTAGAGGCCTCTGCACTAGATGTGCCACAAAGGGCCACTGCACACCCCTCTGGAAGTGACTGAATCTGTTGAAGTCAAGGGCCCTCTGGGTCTTGAGAAAGAAACTTGGTGAGACATTGAATGTAGGGCACCTGGATGTTTCCTAGATGTTTGGAGTGTAGAGATTTCTCCTTGTGAGAATCTGGGCCTTCTCTGGTTCAGGGGTTTAACACTCCATTCAGATATTAATCAGTTACTCCCTCATCCTCTCTCCCAACTCTACAACATTGTCCCTCTGTTCCAGAGAGCCAATTCACACTGTAAACTATCAGATGTGTTTCCTGGGAATAGGTTGTTCTCCAATGGCTTGGAATTTCTGTATTCTGCCACGTTTTTTCCTCTAACAGGAAAAACTCCCTCATTTCACAGCTGTCTGCTAATGAATCTGTTCCCATTGGCACTTGTCACATAAGATGGTCAACAAACCCATGTGGCCCTCATAGAACAAGGAGTCAGGGACAGCCGGAGCATGAAAATAGGCTTCTGCTCAAATGAGCCTCCCTGAGGCTGTAACCTCACACCTTTCGATGTGGGTATGTTTATCTGATCACTTCTGATGACTCCAACTTGAACTGACTCAGTTCATTACTTTTCCTCTGTGCCTTGCTTAAGTTTTCCCGAATTTGTGCAGACACTGTTATGTGCTCCCCATGCTTGATGGTGTTCCCTTACTGGTAGCTGAAACTTGCTCTAAATGTGGGGTAGCTAGAGCAAATGGAAAAAAATAATGAAGTAAAAGAACTGATCAAGAAATTTCCATTTCAAATAGAGGAAAAAGCTAGGAGGCAAACATTTATAGAAGTATAAATATAAACATGTACTTATGTAAATATATTAATATATAATCATAAGGATATAGGTCTATGTACATCTATTTATGGGTTAAGTATTAAGGTAGCAGACAGACATTGGGCCTCTACTCAAGTCCTCTCTCAATGCGAGAGCATTTTGTTCTAATAACCTGGTGTTCTGTGATGCTCATCTTCCCAACACAATTACTGAAGACAAAATGGATGCATAAGCTAATGTGGTGAAGAAAGCTGATGGTGCCCGGCTGTTACAAGATAGAGCACCTGGGATCTTAAAAGCTTGAAGGTAAACACAAGCAGCCATCTAGCAGGGAAGCAACAAAGCTGACATGGGAGAAGCATGCCAACCTATATGATCATGAGGTGTTGACAGAAGGCCTAAAACAAACAACCATTTAGATGTGAACCAAGGGGGTCAGATTAGAGACCCAAAACCCATCTGTACACAATTGGACGTACCCTCACAGAAGGGTCACAAGGAAAGGGATGAGTCTCCCAGGGTGCTGTATAGCACCAACAAAATACACAACATTCCTCTAGTTCTTTAATGCTTCTTCCTCCACCCCCTCGCCCACCCTCACTATCATGACTCCAGTTCTACCTTACATATCTGGCTAGACCAGAGCATATACACTGGTACAGATAAGAGCTCTCAACACATGGAATCCAGGACAGATACACCCCTCAGGACCAATTATGAGAGTAGCAATACCAGGAGGGGAGAGAAAAGGTGGGGGGAGAAAGGGGAGAAGTAGGGAATGGATCACAATGATAGACAGAAAACCAGCACCACTACCAGGGGGGTGAACAACAGAAACATGGGTAAAGAGAGACAGTGGACAGTGTAAAATATGAAAGTAAAAATAATTTTTAAATTATCAAGGGTTCATGAGGTGGGGAGAGGGAGGGAGGGGAAAAAGAGAGGAGCTGATACCAAGGGCTCAAGTCGAAAGAAAATGATTTGGAAATGATGATGGCAACATATGTACAAATGTGCTTGATGCAATTGATATATGGATTGTTATAAGAGTTAATCTATAAATTATCAAGGACTCATGAGGGAGGGGGGAGCAGGGAGGGAGGGGAAATAAAGAGGACCTGATGCAAAGGGCTTAAGTGGAGAGCAAATGCTTTGAAAATGATTAGGGCAAAGAATGTACAAATGTGCTTTATACAATTGATGTATGTATATGTATGGATTATGATAAGAGTTGTATGAGCCCCTAATAAAATGTTTTTTTAAAAGAGCTATAAGAGCCCCCATATAGGACATCCCTGCAGCATAATATTCCATTGTGTGCATATACCTGTCGTTCCACTTACCAACGACTGACCACTCTTGGTACTGCTGCCTCAGACACCAAGCATTTTCTGGTGTAAGTCCTCAGGTTACAAGTGTGTCTGAGGTAGAGTCCAGTTCACCCAGTGGAGGTTCTTCAGGGGATCTCACTGAGGCAGCCTCTGGAGCATGCTGTGCACCTTGAAGCTCCAGGATTCAGTGTCCCAGCACTCCACCACACCTGGCCTGAGTCCTCAGGACACACCCAGAAGCCCAGGCAAATGCAGTGGACCATGCAGTGCAGACTACCAAAGACAGGGCCTCTAGTGTCCCCAAAGCATTTTAAGTCAGTCTCCCCAAGTGGAGGTCCGTCCTCCCTCTTTTGCTACCAACAGACATGCATTTGTATTCCCCCAGACAGAACTGTTAGCTTCCTTTCCTCTCTCCAGACTTGTTTCTCCCATCAGTATGCCTCGTCCCTCTGGTAGGGCTAACTGCCCAGGGGTTGTCTTCATCATAGATTTACATGTAGGCCACTCACTGGACAACATCCACTTCCTCTCCCATGACCCTTTGATCTCAGCTGACCTGTGGAGTGCCCTCTGGCAAAGTGGCCTTCAAAATACTTACCTAGAGCAGGTAAGTGTGGTTCCTTGGCACTGTCAGGCTCTCTACCAGGCTGTCTGGCCCCGAGGCAGGACACTGAATGTCCTCCAAGCCTGAGCTTGTGCCCCTTCTGCTGCTTGTTCCTACAACTTTGGCCTCATACAGCATTTGCCGTTTTGTAAATGACTAATTTCACTCCGCGTGTCTTCCAAATCCTTCCGTGTCTTAGGGGGTTTCACGGTTTCATCACTGTTTTGTAGGGATGCATAATATTCCATTGTGTGTATATACCAGAGATTGTTTCTTTGTTTTATCCAATCTTCTACTGTTGGGAACTTAGGCTGTTCAAAGCTTCTTGCTATTGTGAACTGTACATGGGAGAGCAAATGTTTGTTCATGATCTGTTTCTTATTTATTTGGGGTATATGCCCAGTAATGGTATTGCTGGATCATGTGATATTTCAACTGCCATCGGTATTAGGTGTCGCCATATTGCCTTCCACTGTGGCTGCAGGTATTTACAAGCCCACCGGCAGTGGATACGAGTTCAGATCTCACCACACCCTCTCCAACATTTGTTGTTCTGTTTGGTTTTATTAAATGGACTACTGTTACGGGTGTTAGATGATATGTCATGGTAGTTTTGACTTGTATTTCTGGGATGGCTAGTGAACGGGAACATTACCTCTTGTATTTATTACCCATTTGAGTGTCATCCTCTGTGAATCATCTTTTCCCACCTTCTCAGAGGGTTATCAGTTTTTTTCTTGTTGTAGACTTGTAAAATAATGTCGATTTTAGCAATTAGTCCTTTGTTATGTCATTACTAAATATCTTTCCCACTCTGTGGGCTCTCTTTTTACTCTTGTAATGGTATCTTCTGATGTATACAAGTGCTTTATTTTTAATCGGTCCCACTCATCTATATTATCTTCCACGGAGTATCTTTCCTTTGTTATCTCCGATAGCCCGTGCATTTCCTGCACTAGAACACAGAGTTGTCCCAGGTTTCTCACTGATGATCCTGAGAGCTTTGGGTTTTACATTTAGGTCTTTGATCCACCTTGAGGTTGCTCTTGTACATGGGGTGAGATGGTTCTTGTTTCATTCTTCTGCAAGAGGATAGCCAGGTTTCCCAGCGCCACTTATGGAACAGGGCATCTGATTCCCATGTAATAATTTGGGGGCCTTTGTCAAAAGTCAGTTTTCTGTATGTGGATGTTTTCATTTCTGGGTTTTCTGTCTTGCTCAATCCATGTATCCATCATTATACCAGTACCAGCCTATTTTGACCACTGTGACTGGATAGTAGATTTGTGGTCAGGAAATACAAGACTACCTACTTTGCTCTTCCTTTTGCGGAGTTCTTTGCCTGTCCTGGGCTTCTTCCCTCTCTATATGAAATTGGTCAAGTGGAAGGTGAATTATGAGAGTGACGAGTGCAACGAATGTATAAGGGTGCTTTGCTCATTTGATGTATGCACAGATTGTGATAAGAGCCTTATGAGCCCCAATAAAAAGATTTTTAAAAAAAAGAAAGAAAATGATTAGGGCAAAGAATGTACGGATGTGCTTTGTACAATTGATGTATGTATATGTATATGTATGGATTGTGATAAGAGTTGTATGAGCCCCTAACAAAATGTAAAAAAAAAAAAGAAATTGGTCATTGTTTTCCCATTTCTTTAAAAAAAAGGATGCTGGAATTTGGATCAGAATTGGATTGAATTTGTAGACTATTTTCTTTTAGTAATGTCTGTCATTTTCTTCATACAGGTTTTTTTGGGTAGATTTATTCCTAGGTATTTCAGCTTTTGAGTGGGTACTGTGAATGATATTGTTTCCTTGATATATTTTTCAGTATTCCCCTCACTGGTATATAGGAATCCAGTTGATTTCTGCTTGTTAATCTTGTATCCTGCTACTCTACAAAAGTCCTCTATTGTTTCCAGCAATCCTATTGTGGACGCCTTAAGGTTCTCAATATATAAAATCATAGCTTCTGCAAATAGTGAACATTATGCTTCTTCTTTACCCAAATGCACTCCCTTGATTTCTTGGCATTGCCTTATGGTACTGGCTAGGTCTCACAGCACAGTGTTGAATAAAAGGGGAGATAAGGGACATTCTTGTTGGGTTCCCTTATTCAATGGAAATGTTTTCAGCTTTTCTCCATTGAGTATAATATTAACTATTGATTTTTTATATGTGACTTTTATTGTAATGAGATTTTCCCCATTCGAATCCTATCTTCTTGAGAACTTTTATTAGGAATGGGTGTTGGATATCATCAAATGCCTTTCTGCATCAAATGCTATCATCATAAGGTTCTTGTCTTTTTCTTGTTAATGTGGTGGATTATATTGATTGTTTTTCAAATGCTGAACCATCCCTGCCAGGTATGAATCTCACTTGGTTACAATGTCATTTTCTTAATATGTTGTTGGATTCTATTGGCCAGGATTTTGTTGATAATTTTTGCATATGTTCATGAGAGATATTGGTCGGTAGTTCTCTGTCCTTGTGAAGTCTTTGCCCGGTTTTGTTATCAGGGTTATGCTGGCTTCTTAGAAAGAGTTTGAGATATATCTCTTGAAGTCAGCAGATTGATGGATCTTGTTGTCTATCATTCTTCTCAGAGCAGTAGGCTATCACAAGGAAAGTCCATGAGCCAAGGCCATTTCCTCATCAGTGTGACTTAAGGGGTGCAGTACAGTGAATTACTTGATATGGTCCTTCCAGGTATAGTATGTGTAACTCATACTAAATGACTGGAATGGACCATGCAATTTGAGGTGCTTGTGGCTCTCTAAGCAGATTAAGTAATTTAATAATAGTATAAATAAGGTACTTGGAGTACTTGGGGTGGGATAATGCAAATAAGGTATGGGAACGATGACATGGGATTTGTCGATTTTGCCAGCCCACCAAGTTCAAAAAGAACCATCTCAGAAGTGGAAAGGGGGAATCTCACTATCATCAAAACAGGATTGCCAGGAGTAAAGTACAACCTAAAAATTCATACATTGAAACTCCTAAATTTAGGAGACCCAGAGCTTTGACAACAATGATGTTGAGAGATAGAAGAGAAACAGCAGAAGTAGTAGGACCAGGAGGCCAGCAGGAGATGTTACAGTTGGCTTCCCATTCCATGGAGTGAGAAAGCTGGTGCCTTCAGACAGAAGATTTGTTGGTAGAGTGGGCTGCCCTTAGCATTTGGGCAGAGCTAAAAGGGCTTTGTAACACTTGCCTGAGCAGGGCAGAGGCCAATCTGAGGGTCCAGGTCCAGATAGAGGCATACCTGCAGGCATGATCAAAGGCTGCTCTGATAAAAAGAACTGTATCCTGAGCATTTCTGATCCTGAATTGTAAACTGCTGGCTTCCCTACGAACTCCATAATCATGAGTATTATCTGACAGTTCTGTATGCCCATTGCAATGGATTATTGAACCCAGCAGAGAAATAGAGAGTGCCACAGAAGGGACATTTGGTGTTGTACCTAGTAAAAAGTTTGGAAGGTGGAAGCATGTCTCATATGAACTGGCCTTGGGCTGATGCTGGTAGTGATTCTCCTCCTCCCTCTTTGTGAAGTCAGAGGAGGTCAGACATCTCCGCCCACACCATTTTTATAGAGAGCCGCTCAGCCATCTGTGTCTCAGCTTTCTGGCTAATGTTGATAACCCAGAGAGAGTGCTAGAGAAGGGCTCTGGAGGGTCAACAGAGAAAGCAAATGACTTTGCTTTTCCTCATCCCCCTAGTGTTGAAGCCACAGACATTGGGAGGTTTGAGTACTTCCAGACATTGCAACCAAAATTGCCACGTCCCATCATTGGGCGCACTGTGAATGCATGTACACATTCAGGAGCCCAGAAGCCCCAATACAGGCCAGCCCTTACCTAAGCACATCTGGCATGGTGGAGTGATCCACTCTCGCTGTTAATGCGGTGTGCTAAGAAGTGGTTGCTGAAAGCCCTATGCAGAGTTTTTCTTACTATTATGCAACCTCGAATACATTTATTTCCCTCATCTGAATTCCGCTTATATGAACCATCCAGATGTTTCCAAGTATAAAGGTTTAAACTATGTCAACACAATGTGTTCGTGATAGCCAGGTGCTTTGCTGTATTGAAAACATAACATAGAGCTTAGCTTACTTGTCTTCAAAGTTTCAGGTGCTGTGTATCGAGGATCTAATCTATCCCAGGAACTAAACATGGCGCTTTGCTTAAGTGTTGTTTCTGATCTTTACACCAAGCCTGCATAGCAAATCTAGTGATTTGCTACCTATTCATTCCACCTTTTCTTTTTCTTATACTCACATCGGCCCTGCCAAATAGTGGGCCTCACACACCACAGGAACAGGTCAAAAGCTGTCGCCTTAGCCACACACCCAATCATGAACCCAACCAACGTTGGCGTGAAGTTCTATCTGACACAAAATCCACTCTGTACGAATCTCTCTATTTCTGCACCAGGAAAATGAAAATAACACAAACTTTGTAAGTTAGTACACATATTCCAAGAAGCCAAAAACTCAGGGGCAACTTGACTAATTCAGCAGGGATTGGCAAGGAGCTTCAAAAAGTTCATGGAAATTTTCATAATCTTCTCATTCAGTTTTCCAGGAACTTTTTTAGGGCCTCCCATATTGCAGTTAATAAAGAAGACCAAAGAAGGATCAATGTGCTTGGATTATGGTGCTGGAAGAAAATCCAAAGTACCGTGGACTGCCAAAAGAACAAACAAATCTGTCTTGGGGGCGGGGGGGATACAGTCAGAATGGTCCTTAGAAGCAAGGATGGTGAGACATGTCTCACCTACTTTGAACATGTGCTCAGGAGAGTCAGTCCTGGAGAAGGACATCGTGCTTGGTAAAGCAGCGGGGCCGTGTAAAGGAGGGAGGCCCTCCACAAGATGGACTGACACAGTGGCTGCAACAATGGGTTCAAACATAAGAACAATGGTAAGGATGATGCAGGACCGGGAAGTTGTACTCTGTTGTTCATTGGGTCGTTATGAGTCGGAACTAACTCAATGATGCTAACAACATTATTAATCTGAATCAAAGAGGCAGTTTGTGTCAGTCCCCACCCTGGTGTTTAAACCCAACAGCCCGCTGAATAGCCTCCCCCCGCTGGCCTCTCAGACTATGCAGTTTGTGAGTCTTTCCAGATAAGAGGGCAGGGGAAGCTGGAGCATTGCTTTCTGGTCCCCAGTGACGCAGCTGGAGAGGCAGCATGGGGAGAACTGGGGAACACAAGGCTGGGGCAAGAGGGAATTCGCTTCGAGCCCTCCATTTCCTTACAGACTATTTTCCCAGGAATGTGTCAGAGTTTGCAGCCACCCTTTCCCACTTTTCAAAAGAAAGCAACCTCTCAGCTTTCCCCAACTGACTCAGAGGCTTAGTCCCCAACTATAAAAACCCTAAATGCCTCACTTTTGCCTTTTCTAGAGGAATTCCATCAAGGGCAAGGCTTGTTTCATAAATAGCCTGTGTTGGGATGTTCTGAACTCAGCTACATAACACAGTGAGCTAGTAATTTTGGTTTAATAGCTGTACTTCTTATATGCTTCAACTCTGACCAAAGGATGCATCACTGTAGAACAAGCCCTGAAAGCCCAGTTCCCAAAAAAGCATACAGATTATGGACAGGAAGTTCACACACACACACACACAAATAATAAGCCCCTCATCTCACATTTGGCTGAAAGTTTGTCTGATTGTGGCAGCTTACATATTGCTATCATGCTAGAAGCCATGCCACCAATAGCCCCAATACCAGGGGGGTCACCTGTGTTGGACAAGTTATTTCCATTTAACTGATGAGGAAGTAGATAAATCAAGTGGGTTTTGTGTCAGGAACTCCCTGACTAAGAGAGAACCTCACAATTCACTTCTGAAAACCAGTCTACAAAAACCCCATGGACCACAGAACACTGCTCAATATCCTATCATGGAGGAAAAATAAATTATGTTTGGTAAAATAGAGCATCGGCAATGGAAAGGAAAACCCTCCGTGAAATAGATTGATCTATTTGCTATGGGCATGGATCAAACAGACGGTAATAGGTCGTATGTCCACTTGGGTGGGACAGGATTATCCAGTGATAGAATCTAACATGGTGTGGTCAACTCCATAACTAGATTTGTCAAGCAGCCAAGCAGTTAACCTGTTCACGATCGTGATACAATGTAGGGAGGTTCAATTCCGGATGCGGCCTACCCTTAGTATAGACCAGGGGTTGACAAAGTGTTGAGCTAGAAGAGCCAATCCTGACCATCACAACAATTTTTTAATTTTTTGAGAGTCATAATTATATTTAAACAAACAAATGAAATCACCATGGTCTGAATCATACCCTTTTAAATTTTCAATTTTACTTCACTGCCATATATATGTACTGAAAGAGCTGTGCGTGGCTCATGAGCCACAGTTTGCTGACCTCTGTCTAGACTGACAGTATGCAGCAGCTGGCTCACTTCTACTGCTGTGTCTAGATGCTGCATCTGGTTCATCAGCCTCCTGTTACATCACCTGGTGATCCCAGAGCCATCTGCACACTGACAGCCTTCCATTCATTCAGCACTCTATGCACCAGCTGTGATCCTCTTGCTTCATCTTCGGCTCCCTGTGTGTCAATCCCTGCAGCTACAGAACGCACAAGAAACCCTCAGCTCACATCTGATCCCTGGACTTGAACCAGACTGGACTTGCCCACTTCTACAAATGTGTGTTATTTCTTGATAGAAATCTCTTTCCAAGTACATACACTACAAGAGTCACTGAGTTTTGCTCCTCTGGGGATCCCAGCCTAACTCACATACTAGCAATTATGACGTTGGCACAGGACCAGGCACATTTCATTTTGTCGTGTATAGCTGTTGTTGTTGTTGTTAGATGCTGTCTAGTCAGTTCTGACTCATAGCAACACTGTCTACAACAGAATGAAACACCACCCACTCCTATGCCATCCTCACAATTGTTCTATGTTCGCAGCTAGTGTTGAAGCCACTGTGTCCATCCATCTTGTCAAAAGCCTCTGTCTCCCATCCCATCACCCACCCCACCCCTTTTTTTTGCTGCCCCTCTACTTGACCAAGCACAATATCCTTCTTCAGAGACTGGTCTTTCCTGCCAGCATGTCCAAAGTATACGAGATGAAGTTTTTCCATCCTTGCCTCTAAGGAGCATTCTGGCTGTGCTTCTTCCCAGACAGATTTGTTTGTTCTTTTGGCGTCCGTGGTACTTTCAGTGTTCTTCTCCAGCACCACAGTTCAGAGGCATTGCTTCTTTGGCCTTCCGTATGCAATGTCCACTTTCACATGCATGTGAGGCGATGGACAGCAGCTTACCTTGATTCAGGCACACCTTAACACCCAAAGAACCATCTTTAGTTTTCAACCCTTTAGAGAGGTCTTGTGCTGCAGGCTTACCCAATGCAATATGTCATTTGACCTCTTGACGGCTGCTTCCAGGAGCATTGATTGTGGATCCAAGCAAGATGAAGTCCTTGGCAACTTCAAACTTCTCTCCATTTATCATGCTGTTACCTATTGGTCCGGTTGTGAGGACTTGGTCTTCTTTATATCGAGCTGTCATCCACATCGAAGGCTGCAATTGTTGCTCTTCATCCAGCTCCAACGTCACGCAAGTCTTCCTCACGTTCAGCAAGCAAGGGTGTGTCATCTTCCACCACAGGTTGTTGATAAGCTTTCCTTCAACCATGATGCAGCATTCTTCTTTATATGCTCCAGCTTCTTAGAGGATTCGCTCAGCATACATATGGAATAAGTATGGTCACTGGATACAGCCCCCCGATTCCTGACTAGAGAGCAAGCAGCAACCACAGCAAGGTCAGACAGAAATGGGGAAGAGGCAGGAGGGCAGGTGGCGGGAATCATGCGGGATCCAATCTGTGTCTGATATTAGAGGAGAACTTCCTATCTGGGCACTCAATTACATGATCACAAGCACCCAATTAATTGAACAACACATAGCAAATGCATTTTTTATTCCTTTCAGTAAGTCAGCATTATCCCAATGAATAGGCTGTCCTCAGAAGTTTATCGTCTTGTCATTTTTTCATTCCCCATTCTGACCTTGGGAGAGCGACACGAAGCTTCTGCTCAGTGAGGGCACCACTTCTGAAAAAGTGTGCCACAGAGGACTAATTCTAGGCCATGCTCAAGGAAAAAGCTCTGGGTGGTTAAATGATTTGAGGAAATATTGTTTCTAATGCGTTACAAGGCATCCTTACATGTCAAGGTCTTGAAAATATCTGCTTAAATTTTATATCACCAGAATTATTTTTCCCAAACTACATTTATTCACAATGATTAAACGACTGTGACAATAGTTGTATTCAAAGCATACTTCATGAAACACTGGCCAATCATAAATTATTTCAGAACGATTGCTTATTTAAATTTTACATACGTACATACATACATGTTATATTTTAGAATTGCAGGCAAAACACTATTTTCTCTACTAGCAATGTAAAATGTGCTATTACTTCTGAATATATAGATAATCCCAATAATCATCTCTTAGACAAAATATAAGAAAGTAATGTGGTGGGAAATATTAGCTGCATCGTGGCATCTTTTTCTCTCCTACTTATTTATTAATAGGACACTGATTTTATAAGAGGGCAATGAAATTCCCAACTAGCAGGTTACATTTCCCAACCTCTGTATTGCCAGGTAACATAATTCAGGATAGCCAGACAGTGCATGTCGGACTTCTTAGAGGAACTACCTAACCTGGGTAGTTAGACCATGACCCCTTTTCAGAAACTCCTTTTCCTACTGTCTGGCATGTAGACACGATGGCAGGAGCTCCATCAGTCATTAGGGACCTTGCAGTTGCCCTGAAACTAAGAAATGAGGACACCAAGGATTTAACAAGAGAGCGGCAGAATTAGTAAGATTTCTGGTGCAGGAGCTCTGGCCAGTTTTCCAATAGCTTCCATTTTCCCAGCTGTTGCTCCAAGTGAAACATGATCTATTACCTGATTACCAAAACCAAAATTCCCCTTCTGTCTAGAGATTCCTCCTCACCCCACAACCTTAGCCTGTGGCCCTTTGTCCTTTCTCCAGGATAGGCATTCTGCGTGCCTTGCCAGATTCCTTACACAGTCTCACTACAGGAGTTTTCGCTGATCTTTGCTTTTTACAAAATAAATTTTTCCTGTAAATCTTATTTTCATTGTTTTATATGTCTCTCCCTTTTGGATGGAGCCTCTCACCACAAGGTTGACATGTCACTTGGTTGTGATAGTTTCTCCAGGCTCCTACCTCTTTCCCTCCATCTGTCAGGAACTGGATTTCCCCTAAGAGGAAGTTTCTTTTTGATTCAGTAAATTGATGTAAGATGAGGAGCCAAACCATTTTGATTAGAATATTTGGGCTTAGATACTTTTTCCAGCTGTCTGACCCAAATTCAAGAGCTCTTGTTTGCTAAACAAAAACAAAGCAAGACCTGCCTTCCTCAGAAACAAAAAGTTTAATGGAGAGGAAATGTTTGTTCCTCATTATCTCAGAAATATTGTCATAGAAGGCAAGGCCTGTAACAAATCATTGCTTTCGGTTTTTTATGCTAACTTTAACACTGAAATTTTAGTGGCATATGAAAGTTGAATTTTATGAAGATGTTGCGTTTTACTTTGCCATGTTCTATGGTCTGTAGAATATGTAGCGATGGCAGATGACAGATAGCTAGATAGATCTATCAGAATCAAGATGTCAGAAATGGAAGCAGAGGAAATCCAAATCAATTCCTTCTTTAACTGAGAGGAAATAGAAGTCCAAATACCTTAAGTCCATAGTCTCCACCAACACCTAAAACCCCAAACTCCTGACTCTGGGACCGGAGTCGACTATTTATACTGTCCACCATGAGCTTGTGAATTTGCTGTCCTCTGGCAGGTAATGCGATGCTGCGGTGCTGGAAGGTTTACCATCAGTATTTCAAATGCCAGAACAGTCACCCACAGAGGACTGGTTTCAGCAGAGCTTGCAGACTAAAAGTGGCTAGAAAGAATTGCCTGGTAATTAAATTTTCAAAAATTAGCCAATGCAAACCTTAGTGTGTTAGTCTGGGTTGTCTCACTTAGCCTCACCAGGGCACCCATTGGCTGCCTTGCCTTTTGACCATGAGCCCCTTCACAAATTCTCAACAACCAAACAAAATAATCTAAACTTTAACTTCCCACACTCTTTCCAGAAAACAACCCAAATAAACTGCATGGCCATATCTGACCTCTGGCTAGCCAAAGAAGAAAAACTACCACGAGGCAGGGGTCAAACCAAGCATCCACTCTCCATCTGTATGATTTGTTTCTCTAGTACCCCACTCCCAAGGTGCCATGGTGTTTTAGACTGAGTTGACTAGAGAAACAAATCCAGACCATTCATATATATGTAAGAAAGAGCTTTATACCAAAGGGTAATTGTATATTAAAACTTTCCAGCCCAGTCCAGATGAAGTCCATAAGTCTGATATAAGCCCATATGTCCAATACCAGTCTGTAAATTCCTCTTCAGACTCATTTTCTGCTTAATCTTCCTGCTGACAAGACACATGGGGCTACACTGATGGTTCTAGAGCCCTGGAGCTGGAGGAGCCACGTGGAGACCCACGCCAATGCTGAGATGCTTCCACCTCCACTGGATCCACAAGACTTTCCACTCACTGGCCTGTGCTCTTCTTGTACTCAGCATCATTACATGTGTTGTGTGAATCTGAAGAGAAATTTACAGACTGGAATTGGACATATAGACTAATATCGGACTAATAGACTTCATCTGAATGGGGCTGGATATTTTCTTAATATGCAAATGACCCTTTAGTATAAAGCTCGCTCCTGCATATATGTGAGTGTGGTAGTGACATAATCTGGTGTCCGTTTGGGACTTGGGAGGTTTAAGGGTGAAGGGGTGGAGTCTAGCCTGTCAATTGGGTCTTAGCCAATGAGGCATCTCTGTGGTCATGGCCTTCTCCTCCGAATTCTGGGAAATCCAGTGTTTCCTCCTTGGAGGCAGGAGACACCTCTCTCTGCTCACTCCCTGGGAGACATTGCAGCTGACAGGACACATGGAACTACTCTCGTGCACTGAGCTGGAGAAGCTACATGGACCTACTCTGATACAACCAGACATCTGAAGCTGGAGAAGCCACGTAGAGACCCATGTCAGCGCTGAGATGCTTACAACGCCACTGGCTCCAAAGACTTTCTACTCACTGGCCTAAAATTGTCCTGCACTCGACACCATTGCATGTGATTGTGTGAGTTTGAAGAGGACTTTATAGATTGGCTAATATCAGACATATGGGCTTGGACTGGACTGGGTTGGGACGCTTTCCTAATGTACAATTACCCTTTATATAAAGCTCTTTCTTATACACATATGAATGTCTAGGAATTTATTTCTCTAGTCTACCCAGACTAACACAATAAGTGCCCTGGACTTGTTTCGCTAGTCAACACAGACTAAAACACTTACGAATCACAATGGAACATTGTCAGATATTTTCCAGAAAGATGAGCCTGCTGGGTTGGCAGGCTCTCAAAACACTCAATAACCACAATAGACTAGAGCATACTAGCATTCATAAAGATGTCAGGCCGTGGGCAACATGTTGTTGTTGTTGTTGTTGTCTTCCATGGGGTCACGCTTTGGACGATTAGATAGGGTCATTAAAGACCAGTGAGTTTGTGTTACTGGGGGAGGATCAACTCAGAATAGGAGGGTGATAAATGGTTGCACTTGAAGAATGTGCAACTTGAAAAATGTAGTCACTGTCACAGATGGTATATGTATACAGAGTTGTAGTGGTAGAGATTTGTTGTGTATATTCTCAAACACAAAATAAAATAAGCATTTTTAAATGAATTAATAAAATAGACACCACAACCTTGTGGAGCTTATTACAGGAGTGCAAGGATGATTCAAAATTTGAGTGATTAATTTTTAAAAGGGGGAAATAAAGCAAAATATATGACCAGCTCAACTGATGCAGAAAAGGCATTGATAAGCTCTAACACCTTTTCTCTTTTTAAATTGTCAATAAGATGGGAATAGATGAGAAATTCTTCAATATAATTAAGAGTTTTATGAAAAATCAACAGCCAGTGTAATGTACAATAGAGAAAGATGTAAAGTTTCCCCCTGGAAATGATATTCAATATTGTATTATATTATAATTCCTTGCCAAGGTAACAAGATAAGAAAAAGAAAGCAAATGAAGTACAGAAAGAGAGAAAGATATATAAGTACAGTAATCTATATTCATGGATGACATGATCCCATAAATAGAAAAAAAAATTTTAAATCTGCTTCTAAAGTTAATTGAGCTATTTGGAAAACACATAAGCTAGAAGATCTACACAAGTTCATTGTGTTTCTATACACTGAATGAGAAATATGAAAGGAAAATAAGAAAATAATTCAATTTACAATGCATCTTAAAAAGCAGAGCACCTAGGAATAAATATAAGAAGTCCTGGGGATGTAGTCGTTAATCCTTGGCTGCTAACTGCAGGGTCCCTAGTTCAAAACCCACTCTATGGGAGAAAGATGGGCCTCCGACTTCCGTAAAAAGTTACAGTCTCAGAAACTCACAGGGGCAGTTCTACTCTGTCCTATAGAGTCCCTCTGGGTCAGCATTGACTCAATGGCAGTGAGTAGAGGAAAAAGTATGAACAAAGATAACCAGGAATGTAAAACATTTAGACAATGAAAATTACAAAACTCTACTGAAAAGCTAAATCCACTGCTCTCAAGTCAATTCCAATCACAGTAACGCTATAGGACAGAGTGGAACAGCTCCCTAAGTTTCTGAAATGGTAACTCTTTATGGGAGTACACAGCCTCACCTTTGTCCCTCAGAGTAGGTGGTGGTTTTGAGCCACTGACCATGTGGTTAGTAGTGCAAGGCTTGATCCACTATGCCACCAGTGTTCTTTAAAAAGTTAAAGACCTAAATAAATGGAAAGGCAGTCCAAGTTCATGGATTGGAAGATAACATTGTCAATTTTAAGAAGTAAACTACAGATTCAACCTAATCTCCATCAAAATTCCAACAACCTCTTGACAGAAACATAAAAGTCAATTTTATATGAAATGACAAATGGCCAAAAATAGTTAAAGCAATGTTAAAGAACAAAACAGAGATTCATACTATCTCATGGTAAAACGTACTGCTGAACCACTTTCCACAATGACTGTACCATTTTGCAATCACACAATGCCAATATTGTGGTCTTAGTTACACAAAAAGATAAGGTAGGAAAATATAGAGAGAATAAAGTTTATTAATAGCTATACCAGGGAGAAGAAGGCAGAAGGAAGGGGGTGTTACTTGGGAAGCAATGAGCTTAGTTTATACTTACGGAAGCCAATATTTGTACAACATGATTAATGTCATTAGTACCACTACATTGTACACCTGAAAATTTTATGTTGGTAAATGAAGTGAGGAATGCAACAGCATGATTTTTTTCTTTGCCCGTTCCTACTTACGTTAAACTCGCTCAGAGTCACTCAGAAGAAAAGCCTTATCTGCTATCGGGAATTCCGTCACTGAAAACCCCCTGGAGCCCAGTGCTTCCCTGAAACATGGGTGGTTGATAATGATCAGGACTGACTTTATAGCACAATCCATCATAAAATATCAAGATAGAGTTATACCCAAGCTAAGTGAGAGCATAAAATATCAAAGATAAAAATATACAGTAGCTAACAGATCTTAAAAATCAATCTCAAAAAGATAGAAACAGGACAGATGACTGGGGGGAGAGGGGCATGGAAAAGGAGGAGATAAGGGGAGGGGAGTGGTGAGCCAATACATCAGGGACAGTGGAATAGCAAAGGACCTAAAACTGACAGTAAGGAGGGTGTAGTGTTCCTGATGATATCTGATCAACTGAGATGTACCCAAGAGGAAATACTGAGAAGCAAACAAGGGGTGAACATGATAGTGGAGCAGGAGGACAGAAAAGAGAAATAGAGGAAACAGCAAGGAAGTAAAGATTATATATATATATATATATATATATATACACACACACACAATAAGGAAGCAGATGGACTTTGGGCCTCTACTTAAATCCTTAGTACAAGTATGGTTTGTTCTAATAATGTGGCAATGTATGATATTTATCTTCTCGACATGATTGCTGAAGACAAAATGGGTGCATAAGCAAATATGGTGAAAAAAGTTGATAATGCCCAGTTATTAAAAGATATAGCATCTTGGATCTTGAAGACTTGAAGTTAAACAAGCAGCCATTGAGCAGGAAGCAACAAAGCCCACATGGAAGAAGCACACCAGTCTGTGTGACCATGAGGTGTTGATGGGAATAGGTATCAGAAGTTGAAAATCAAGCAATCAAATTTACATAAAGCAACATGGGCAAAGTTGAGACCCACAGCCCAGTTGTAAAATAATTGGACAGTCCCTCACAGAGGGCCATATGAAAGGGACAATATGTCCAGGGTGCAGTAGAGCAATGATGAAACACATAATTATCCTCTAGTTCTTTAAAATTTCCTCCTCCCACTATTATGGCCTTAGTTTTACCTCACTAATCTTGCTAGACCTGCATAGGTTCTTTGGTACAATCAAGATCTTTTGATGCACGAAACTCAAGATAGATAAATCCCTCAAAACCAGTAAGGGGGGTAATGATATTCTGAGGATATGGAAATGGGGGGAGGGGGACTAATAGCAACAATGACTGCATAACCCCACTCGAAGCGAACAAACATCAGAATTTTAGGTGAATGGATACATGGTATGAGGTAAGCTATGGCAAAAAAAATACCCTAATAGTAATAATAATAATATATAATATACTAAGGTTTCAGTGGGATGGTAGAGTTCAAGAAGAAACAAAATGTATTGAAATGATGATGGCAGCAATTGTATAACAATGCTTGAGCTAGTGGAACTGTGGGCTGTAATAATATCTTTAAGAAGTCCCCAAAAAATGTCAAAAGAAAAAATTAGAAATCAGAAAACTTTGCCATTTAGTCAATTCCAGCTCAGGTCAATCCCGTTTGTGTCAGATTGGAACGGCATTCCTTAGGAATGTTATTATGGTGATTGTCTGAAGGCAGAATTGCAAGGTCTCTCTTCTGAAGAGGTTTTGAATGGGATCAACCCACCACTTTTTCATTTAGTAGTGAATGAGACCTTAGTTCTCCCATATGGGAAAGAAAATAAATCCAAATTTTTAATGAAGATTTTTAATATTCAAACATTCAAAATGGAAGAAAAGTATGTATGGATGTTGAGTAACCAAAAGGCAGGACTGTAATGACCACCAGGAACTGATCCAACCGTCATCCATTTCAACACCCTTCTAGTACACCTTCATATATTGTGAAAGTTAGAAAACTGAAAAACACTTATTACATATCCTCAGCTTCCTTAGATCTAAGATTCTCTGCGTGATAAACTTCAACTGTATAGAAAGATGCACGCACTATCGCGAAGAACCAAGTGTCGAATGCTCCTGCTGTTAGGTATCATGGTGAAAGAAGCTGGTTTTCTGTGAAAGTGAGATAGCTTCAATTGATCGCCTTTGTGGGCAATGAAAACCACTCTACAGAGCACCTGTTTTGCTGGTGGTGTTTGTATCAGGCGCAGCATGGTTTGACCGCAGCTTTCTGCTCCTAATTACAGCTGGTGGCAGATGCCTGGTGCGTATATTGTGCGCTACCATTTCTCAACTTGGGCTGATGTCCCCAGTCTTAAGCAGGTTCTCAAGAGGACTATGATAGGTTTATTGTGCCAACTAGGCCAATGGGAGCAGAGTTCGGTTGGGTCACAGCTTGATTGGAGGACAACCGAAATAAATAAAGACAGCTGGCATCCCATCTCCTCTTGTTCCCTGGTAATCAGACCAGCGTGCTGTTTCTTCAGTTAGTTCTCTGCCTCAAACTGTGTGCTATGCTGCCTGTGGGCCAAGCCGACCAGGCAATCATGTCCTTGAGGCTCCTTTGAGACCTGCTTTGCCATGCTGCTGGTGTGTGCATTGCTTGAGCTTGATGCTGGCAGGTCCTATCCAATAGGCCAGCTTCGGCTAAGCTCCCGAGCTCCTGACACACACTGCTGCCTGCTGTCTTCAGGCAGACTCGGCCTGCCTTGCCTAACGAAAGATTTCCCTGTCTGCTACTTTGACCTTAGACCCAGTCGCCCATGTGAGTTGAAGGACTTCCAGTACATTAACTATTCCACGAAAGTGAGTTGAACCTGAGTCCTCTGGACTGCTGTGTGGACTATCTATCATATTCCTTCTCACTGTATAAACCTATCCATATATATGTGTGTGTGTGTGTGTGTGTGTGTGTGTCCTGGTTTTGTTTCTCTAGAGAATCCTACTTAACTCAAGCACCAAAACCAATAAACAATACATATAAATATATAGAGAGAGATTTATGTCAAAGAGATAGCTCATGCAAGTGTAGAAGCAGTCAAGTCCCAAATTTGTGATTCAGGTGTCAGGCTGAGGCTTTTTCTGACTCGGCTGTAGGAGCTGGCAGATTCAAAATGGGATCAAACAACCCGAGAATCAGACGTTAGAGGATCACAAATGGGATGCAGGACTGAGAATGAGCAAGTTTTGCTTGAATGTCCATGTATATTTCATGAAGGTCACACGCCCAAGGACATTCCCTTACACCAGATCACAAAATGAAGGATAACCACACAGTATCATGGCACAGCCAAGCTGACATATTAACCATCGCATCTCCCAGATTGGAAAACAGGTGGAAACTTTTTCAGTCATGCTGGGTGACTTAACGCTCTTAAAAAAATCAATCTAGAATCAGCTTCTTCTTGATTCTAGCAATAGTCCTCGGGAGTAAGGGTGGGTGACTGATTAGGAAAAGGAGTAAATGGGGCCACCATCGTCACAAAATGGGGTCACTTCAGTTCCACATTAGCATCAGCTTTAGAGGTCCCAAGAAAAGTCCCCAAACACCTGACAGAGCCTCTACCTGTGGAACACATCACCTTGAAGTATATATGTTCCATCATGAAATATCGTGAAAATGAATAGTAGACATCTATAAAGCCAATAGCTGCCCATGCTTTCTGTAATGCTAACTTTTAAAAAAAATTTGAAGGTGGGATAATTACTGAAAATCACCCAAAAGGTGTTTTTAATTCCACTTTGGCTGTCACGTGTGATCAGGCAAAAGCACTCACAATTGAAGTTAATATAAAAGCAGTGGTCTGGATATATGTTTTATTATTTTTGAAAATAATTGTAGCTTTCTCATTTAGAAATAAATGTCGGCAACAAACAGAAGCATCTGTAGTGTGAAGTGTCACTAAGGCCGCCCAAAATGTATAAGTACATGCACTTGGGATCCTTTCTTTTCATCAGTTGAAAAAGCAAACTTTTGATTTCCTGTCCCAAAATATGTCGAATATCATTTTAAACAAAAGTATACTTTCATGGACTTTCAGGGTTCGTATGACAGGTGAGAGAGAACCTTCCAGGCCAGATTTTTCACCTCACACTGCGTGTGACACTCAGAGAGAGCAAGTGCCTGCAGGCTCATTTCTTGCGTTTCTATTTTAGATGATAAATCGGCAGGCGGTGGCCGGGTTTCACACATGCTCTGTGACTGCCCAACTCTGTCTTTATTATTTTTACAGTGCGCGCTGGGATCTCAGCAATTAGCTACGAGAGTTGGTCTGATGTGTTAGACATGCATTCCTCATGGTGGGACTCCATTTTTCACATAAATGTACGGAGGTTTAAAGATGATAATTAACTTGTCCAAGGTTGTCCAAGTTGAAGGAAGCCAGGAGCTGGACCCAGCCAAGTCTGTCTGGTGCCTGCATTCTTATGCTCAAACCATATTGCTGCCTTTTAATAACTCTTTAATTAGTCATTGGTCACATTACTCTTTCACTGGATCTGTACACAGTCTGCATTCGGTCACTGTGAAATAAAGAATAATAGTTACAAACCAAGAAACACCAACATGCTAAAGCGACGTTTTTAACATTTAGTTCATACTGGAGACTTTTCTACTATACCTGTCCTCTAAGAAGCACTATGGTTAACTTACAAAGGAAGACTATGTATCTTTTAGTTCATAATCAAAAGTTTTAGCACTTATTGAGTTATTTTAGTTTAAATCAAACCTAAATGTATCATGACATATTTCATCTTCCTCTGCAAATGAAAAATTGGGCTATTTAAGTTTTACACATATTTTAAAAAGATTTAAGCTTACAATGCCATTTAATAAAAAGATTTCCCAGGGTAAGAGAATACTGCCAAGAAAAACATGGTTTTTCTTCTCCACCATAAAGATTTACTTCAAAAAAAACTTTTCAGAGAAAAATAGCTGTAGGAGAATAGATAAGTTCATATAGTTACATAACTGACACAAAGGCATAAAGGAGCTTTAGGCTTAGAGAAAGCAGACAAGATAACTTTTTATTCCCTCTTTTTTAACTTTTTGTTATAAAATTTTTAAGTAGACATAAAAACTAGAGAGAATAGTATAATGATTCTTCCTGTACTCTTTATCTAACTCAACAGCTAGCAACATATATTATATACATGTACCTTTATCTACTTCCTACCTCACTCAATCATTTTGAAGTAAATATAAGATATTATAGTGTTTCATCCATAACTATTTCAGGAGGTGTCTATACAATATTGTTATGGTTGAATTGTGCCCCTAAAAGATATATGTCAACCTGGCTAGGACACAATTCTCAGCATTGTAGAATTATGCTCCATTTTGTGAGCTCATACAATTATCCCGTGTGCTGGAAAGCTGGACCTCTATGATGCTAATGAAGCGAGATTAGAGGTAGTTAGGTTAATGAGGTAACCGGGTGCAATCAACAAGATTTGATTGCATCTTGAGTCAATCTGTTTTGAAAGAGGAAAGAGATTAAGCAAGTGAGCAGGGACCAGTCAGCTAACAGTGCCCCCCAAAAAAAGGAAAGCTCAGGACCCAGGGCCCTGTCCTGAGAGCCTCCTGGGCCCAGGGGGAAATTGATGCCTAAACCCTTGGAGAGCTCAAGGAGCTCAAGGACCACAGATACTAAAAGGAAGCAAAGACAGTGCCCACAACTGATAGAGTTGGTACCTTAAATTCAGACTTCCAGCCTCTTGACCTGTGGCACGATGGATTTCATTTTAAAATTCAACCATTTTTGGTATTTCTATTATAACAACAATACATGAATAAGACAAATAGAGTAACTCATTTTAGCAAAATTTAAGTGTATCCTAAGTAATCACACCTTTAAAAAGAACAGCAGTTTCTTATCATGATCAAATATCCATTCTGTGTTCAAATTTCTCTATCTTACCCCTTTTTTAAAAATCTTTTTATTGGGGCTTCTTACCCCCTTTTTAATAAGTTATTTTATTGGGGGCACTTACAGCTTTTATAGCAAGACATACACTGATTGTATCAAGCACTTTGTCCATATGTTGCCATCATCATTTTCAAAACATTTTCTTGCTACTTGAGCCCTTGGTATCAGCTCCTCTTTTTTCCCTCCCTCCCCTCCCCTTATACCCCATGAACCTTTGATTATAAATTATTATTATTTTCATATCTTACACTGACTGCTGTCTTCCTTCACCACATTTCTGTTGTTCGTGGAGTGTATGTGACGGTGGGGGCGGGAGTGGGGAGGTTATACATCGATACTCCCTTTACTGTTCCTGAGGGGTTTAGCTGTCCTGGATCCCGTGTGTCATGAGCTCTTATCTGTACTTGAGTACATACGCCAGCCTAGCCAGATTTTTAAGGTAGAAATGAGGTCATGCTAGTGAGGGTGGGGGGGGAAGCATTAAAGAATTAGAGGAAGGTTGTGTGTTTCCTAGGTGCTAGCTGACTAATCCATTTCTTATGACCCTTCTGTGAGGGGATTTTCAATTGTCTACAAATGGCCTTTGGGTATCCACTCTTACCCCCTTTTTCCGCATCAATGTGATTGTTTATTTTGAGTCTTCTGATGCCTGATTCCTGATCCTGTTGACACCTCACGATCACACGGGTTGGTGTACTTCTTCCATGTAGGCTTTGTTGCTTCCCTGCTAGATGGCCGCTGTTCAACTTCAATCCTTTAAGACACCAGACCCTATATCTTCTAACAGCTGGGAACCTTCAGCTTTATTCATCACATTTACTTATAAACCCATTTGTCTTCAGCAATTTTGTCAGGAAGGTGAGTATCACAGAATGCCAGGTTATTAGAACAAAGTGTCCTTGCATTGAGTAGAGACCCAATGTCTGTCTGCTACCTTCATACATAACATATAAATATATGTATACAGACCTATATCTCTACTGTTATATATTAATATATTTAGATGCATACATGCCTATATTTATAGCTCTATAAATGATTTTTGCCTCCTACTTATTTGCTCTATTTTCTTTTACTTTCCTCCTGTCCCATTATCATGTTTGACCTTCATTTGGCTCTCAGTAATTCCTTTTGGCAACATTGCACTTGATCAAACCCCACTAGGCATTCTAATTCCTCCTCATCATGGATTTTAGATCTCGTGTTGTTCCCTGGTCCCTGGGTTTGTTGGCTGCCTCCTCCATTTCTTCCACCTCCTCTTCTCCCCTGTTCCCCCAGAACCATTGGTCCCACTTACAACTTCTTTTTATGGTCTGTCCAGTCTGAGTCCAAAGCTCACCTTGTAGTTGGTTGATGTGCCTCTTACTTAATCTTAATTTATGGTTTTCTTCTTTTTCCTTGAAATGTATTTATTAAAGAAGCCAGGTTATACTTGTAGACATATGCTACAGGATAGACATACCTTGTGGCATTTTCCATAGTCCATATTTGCCAATTGCATGCTGGTAGCATCATTTAAATCGTCCCTGTAAATTGGCCTGCAAATTGGTACTACATTTAAATCATTAATGAGATTCAGTTTTGCCTTTTCTGAGATCACTCAACCTTAAAATTGTTTCCTTGTGAAAGGAATTAATATATACTATTACCTCAGCACTGTGCAATTTATAACTACTGTGGATAAAGATTTTTTCGATGTCATTCTTTAGTGGGAATTATTATTAAATTCCTGCATTAATAGAAAAATTATGAATTTTAGAGTTTAACAGACCTTACTGGAAGTGCCAGTCCTTCTAGCTATATAATTTTGAGCAAGTTATTTAAAGTTTAGAGTTTACATATATGACATCATGCCAAACATAGCTATAGTGGAATAATGTAATAGGAACAATATAAGATCCCAGTAAAACAGGAACAATGATGCCTTCTTTAAAAATTGCTGTAGCATTTAGCAAATGTAACACATATAAAAGTTCCTATACATCAATTTTTTAACAAGTCGTGGATGTTCTTACTTTAATGTTCTCAGCTATCAAGGATGACTCTACTATCTACTGGACTGCTCTTACTCCCCAGTCCCCCTAATCCTTTAATGATTTGGGAGACTCTGTTCAATCATTAACTCCTGCAATTTTTACCCTCAAGGGTCCTAGATTTAACTACCAGCTTCTCCACTAGGTATTCAGTATTTAGTGTACCAGCCTTTATGCAATCTCTTCATTTTTCTCACTAAATATAAGCTGCCTCTAAATTTTAGAAAATACCTCTAAATTTTTGTTTAAATGTTCTTTCAATTATGAAACATTTTTATGGAACTACACATAATATGGTCATGTATTAAATTGAACAATATGTTGTCTAATTGACTCCATCCTCCCCTAAATATATTGTTATTGTTGTTGTTATTATTATTATTACCGGCCCAGATAAAGCCTTATATTTTCCCCATATTTTCCTACCCAAAGGAAAATATCTTAAAACATGTTTCTGGACATTTACTTCAAATGTATGGATTCCTAATCAAAATACACTATTTAATGTAAGCCCACCAGTTACTCAGTAGGAGAAAGGTAAGGGTGCTGTACAGCCTCAGAAACCCTATATAAGGTTGCTATTAGTTGAAATAGACTCGATGGTAGTGGGTGTAATTGAATCTTCAAAGTTCACATAAATACATTTGCTACTTTCTTTTTTACAGATGGTTATTGTTATGTCTTTTATTTGTACCCATTGTGTAATATACATCTTTTGCTCATTTAATTTCTCTCTAGCACATTATATGAATAAAACAGTTTATTTAGCCATTTTCCTATTGAGAGGTTGTCTTAATTATCTAGTGGTGCTATAAAAGAAATACACAAGTGGACGGTCTTGTGAAACAGAAATTCACTCTCTCCCAGTTTAGGAGGCTAGAAGTCCTCATCTGTTGTACTGATTACAAGGAAGACTTTCTGTCTGTTTCAACTTTAGGGGCAGATTCTTGTCTCCTTTCACGACCTGTGAGCCTGGTTTTCCTTTGAGATTTCCATGTGTCTTGGCATCGATCTTATCCTGGGCCGTGGAGAGTCCCAGTCCCGGGACCCTGGACTCGAGTGATCCACTCTGCTGTTAGTTTGTTTTGCAGTAGTAGTTTCCTCTCTCCTTTGATCTCTTTTAAGATAAAAGGTGTGCAGGACACATCCCAGAAAAACTTTGACTAGATCAGAACAGAGTTGTGCTATAATTAAGGGTGTTCCACCCCACCCCAATCTCCTTATGTTAGATCAGGCAAATATCTGGAGTAAGAGTGTTGGATGCCACCCTGAGCCTCTTATAACTGATTGGCAGATAACATCCCATAACAACAAAAGACATGGATTAATTATTATGTAACTGCCATATTACATCAACGTATAATTGCCAAAATAGTGAGAATTGTGGCTCAGCCGAGTCTATATACATTTGAGGGGGACTGAATTCATTCACTGGCAGGGAAAGTTGGGTTGGCACAACCCTTTTACTATTATAAACAATGCTGCATTGGGAAACCTTAAGTATGGGTCTTTATGCTCACATGTTAGTATTTCTCTAGTGAGGGGAAATCTAAAGATGGAAGTTTTATCTCTATATCCCTAATACCTAACACAGTGCCTGTAAATAGGAAATTATCAACAGTGCTTGTTAAAGGGAAGAATGAAATAAAATATACTTAGAGGCATCAAATTTACATATCACCAGGGCACAATTTTTACAAATATAAAATTACATAGAAGCACTTGTAAGTGTGAATGTGCAGCTTTCACAGAAACTCCTCTTCAGGTGAATAACAGAGGAAATGAAGATACAATGCCAGAGAGAAGCCATGATTCTCCAGGATGGCTGTAGCTATGTTTCCCATTCTATTCTGTGTACAGAGCTTCAATTGACACTGTGGACAACTCCAAAGAGCCAAGTCAACCACAAGGCTATTATTTATGGCATCATGAGTTCCAATGGGACCTAATACCCCACATTACAATGAGGCCTTCTTCACTTTCACATGAACTTTTTGGCTGAAATAAAACCAAAAAGCAAAAAAGGGTCCAAAAATGAGCACATACACTTTGCCTCTAAAAGGCTATTTGGGCAGTGATCCTGATGTTGGTGTCTGAAAAATGCTATCAGAGGGGTGGGGGAAGCCAGTAGCAGCTTCTGATATGACTTGGCAACTAAGAAAACTTTTTTTTAATTCCTAAAGTTTCCCATGTATGAACTTTCATTGTGAAAATGCAATGTCAGAAACCCATCCACCTCAAACCACGTTATCACCTTTGTATTCCTTAACGAAATCATTGGTAATAAATTTAGGATTATTCTTAGACCAATTAGATCTGAATATGAAATTAGCATTCCCTGAGGCATATGGGAAGGTGAATACCTGGATGAATTTAAAGTTCTGTTAAGAGAAAAGGAGAGAGAGAGGGAGAGAGAGAGAAAAAGGAGGAGGAGAGGGTGGAGGAGGAGGTGAAGTATAAGGAGAAGAGAAGAAAATATTTGTCTATGTCTTCCAAATTGTTGAATTTGTTAGAATATAGACCTTCATAGTACTGTGTAATTATACTTTTGATTTCATTAGCGTCCTTTGTAATGTTCCCTGTTTCGTCCCTCTTCCTTGCAAATGTTGTTTGTTCCTTCCTTTCTTTGGTAGATTTGCCAGAGGTCTATCAATTCTGTTAATTCTTTCAAAGAAGCAACTACTAGCCGGGCCCCATCAGCTTTCTTCACCACATTTAGTTGTTCACCACTTTGTCTTCAGCAGTTATGTTGGGAAGGTGAGCATCATAGAATGCCAATGTAATAAAAAAAAAAATGTTTTTGCATTGAGGGAGTGCTTGAGTGGAGGTCCAATGTCCCTCTACTACCTTAATACTAACTTTACAAATATAAGCACATAGATCTATTTCCCCATCCTCATGTGTAAATATATTTGCATATGTACATGTCTTTATCTAGACCTCGATAAATACCCTCTGCCTCCCAGTTCTTTCCTATATTTCCTTTTACATCCTTCCTGCCCCACTATCATGCTCAGTCCCCTCCAGGGTTTCAGCAATTCCTCTTAGTTACATTACCCTTGATCATGCCCAACCAGATCTCCCACATCCTCCTCACCACCGATTTGGATCGCTTGCTGTTCCCTTGGCCCTGAGTTTATTAACACCACTATGTTTCCCCCCACCTCCCCATCTCCCATGTCCCCAGGGAACTATGGGTCCCACTGTTTTCTCCTCCAATTGTTCATCCAGTCTATCTTATTTAGACAGACCTCCGGAGATGATAACATGCACAAAAACAAGACAGAGCACAACCAAGCAACTATACACAACAAACCAATGACAAATACAAAACAAAACACAACAAGAAAGTAAAGCTCGTAGTTAGTTCAAGGATTGTTTGTTGGCCTTTAGGAGTGTTTTCCAGTCCAGTCTGTTGTGGCACCATGCCCTGGCCCCAAAGTACACCTTCAGCATTCCCTGGGGACCTTGCTGCTCCATTCCCTGCTGTTCTGCTGCACCCCCATAATGTTTTCCCTTGGTTGGCAGGATCCAATCTGGGGCAATTCCATCACTGTGTCTCTGGTGTTGTCGCCTATAGGGATATGGGACAGTGAGGGATGTCATGTCTCATATGCGGCCGGCCATGTGGTCCTCTCTGTCGACTGGCTGTTCTAATTGGGAATATCGATCTCCTGGCCTGGTGGGCCATGAAGTGCTCCACTCTCTCTTCCTTCCAATTCATCTGCTCCCATGTGCTCAGATCAGATATCTCCCTCTTCCGAAGCCGTGATTTGAAATAAATTCTTCTGAGGGGAGGGGCAGATGTCCCCTTAGTAGTTGGGGTTGGGGCCGGCCCCCCAGACCTCTCCACTGGTTCCCTACTCCACGCCGGCATATTGCATTCACATCTTGTTGCATCGGGTGAAGTCTGGTTCCTCTTTCCCTGTGGAGACACAAGGAGTACCCTCCCCTTGGGTGGCTTAGTGCCCTGTGCTGCCTCTGCCCTTTTCTTTACTATTATTATTATTTATTTCCTTTTCCCACCTCCTTTTTTAGTTGTCTAAAATGTGTATCCCTGTATTTGGTCTGGTCCCTGCCATATTACTTGGTCCTCACCCCAGGAATATTTGTATACTGTAGTATTTTCCCTATGCCCCATTTGCCTTTTTTTAAAGGCTTACCTCAGCAGCCTTTCAAGTCTTTCTATATTTAAATCAATGTTATCTTTAGGTTTGTTTTCTCCTTTTTGCCCTCTGAGTGAGGTTGTTCTATATGGTGGTCTCTTATTTATGCTTGGTGAGTGTTGTTCTTCTGTCCACACTGGGTCGGCAAGGATCTTTTGTAGGGCTGGGTTTCTTCTAAAGTATTCTTTGAGTTTTTCCTTGTCTGGGAAGACTCTTACTTCTCCTTCTTGGTTGATAATTTGGCTGGGAGAGTATTCTTGGGTTTGCATTGTTTTCCCTCAATTTTTTTGAATATGTTACTCCACTCTCTCCTCTTCTTCATAGTTTCTGCTGATAGATCTGAGCATATTCTTATTTGGGAACCTTTATATGTGATTGCTTGTTTTCCCCTAACTGCTCTCATGATCTCCTTTTCCTCAAAGTTGGATAATTTAACTATTATGTGCCTTGGTGACTTCTTCTTGGGATTCAGTCTTTCTGGGGTTCTTTCAGCTTCCTGAATGGTTGCCTGGTTTTCATTCATTAAGCTAGGGAAGTTTTTCTCTAAGAATTCCCTTGCTATTTTCACTGTTGACTTCTTTGTGTGTCTTTTTATGGTAATCCAATTATTCTAATATTTTTCCTTTTCATAGCATCACACAATGCTCTCAAGTTTTCTTCAGCTATTTTGATTGTCTTATTTGATGGTTTTCCCAAAATGTTGAGGTCTGCTTGGTTATCCTCTAGGTCACTGGTGCACTTCTCTGCCTCCTCAAGCCTATTGACAAGGTCTATCAATTTGTCACTGAATTTTGTTATTTCATCCCTTAACCCTTCTATTTCCCTTTGGTGCATTGCCTTTATCTCCATCATTTCATCTTTTTCCTGAATTGCTTCCCTCATATCTTTTATGACTTCATGCAGGATTTTGAAAATTTCTTTTTGTGGTAAGTCAATATCCGCTTCTTCTATGCCCATCATTAGGTTCATGACTTCTTCCAACATTGTCTTATGTCTTCTGTTTCTCCTGCCTTTTTGTTGAAGCTGTTAGAACTGGTTGCTGTTTACATGTTGTTTTTGAGGAGCCTGGAGCCATCTCTAGAGTCGAAGAGCCCTGGGCTCACTCTTGGGTGGTTCCTATGAGTACTTCTATGAACTACCTACCAGTAGCTGTACTGAGGGGTCCGGCTATCACTATATCTTCCTGTGGCTTCACTCTTATCCTTGCCTTCCAGTATTCCATTACTTGGAATGTGTGTTGGATAGTCCTCTCATGTGACACTGGTCAGGTTGTTGTGGGCCCACGAGGATGTTGCTTCCCTGGCTGATCTCTAAGTAGGCTTCACAGTCTAGGAACACCTCAGCTGACCTGTGGTGTTTTCTTCTGCCACTTTAGTGCTGGGGAGGACATGTGAGTATACCCTCTTTGGTGTACAGCTCTATAGCTGGCGGGGGAATTACCGTAGACAGAGAGATCTCCTTGGAGGTTGGGTGAATGTTCCTGCAGTTCATGGAGCTCCACCAGTGGTGATCAGGTGTTTCCCCCAGTCACTTGTAGGGCCTCAGGATTTAGGCTAGGGATGCCCCCACTTTCTGTAGGGGAGAACCCACTGTTGCTTGGCATGTGGAAGAGGACCAGTGTGAATTCCCCTGCTGCTTGCTAATACAATAAATACGGGTAGGAGCTCCCCTAGTTGGCCTTCAGATTTTCCCTAGGCAGAGGGGAGTGGCCTGGAGGCCGCTAGTGGCTTGTGACAGGAAAAAGAGTGAAAGGAGAGGAAGAAGAGAGAAAACTGACACCTACTCACACACACACAACTAAAATGCACAGAGTAAACAAAAGTGAAAACAGTAAAAAAAAAAAACAGAAAACAAGAAAGGAGAACTGAATCTGCTGATTTTGTGGTAGGAAATAGAGAAGAGCTAGAAGAAGAGGAGAGAAGAAGGAAACGTGAAAGAAGGACGCAAAGAAAGAAAAAGAGAGACGTGAAAATTAAGGAGAAGGAGAGAGAATTATTTTTTAAATAGTTAAAGAAATAGCTGACCCTGTGCTGTGCTGCATGTAGCACTGACTCACACTGTGTGCAGCACTGTCTTAGGTGTCCAGCTGCCCACTGGGAGGACAGTGTTGCCCTAGGCAGAATGTAGGGGTCTGGGAACCAGCAGTGGCATGTGAAAGGAAAGAGAGGGAGCAAAGAGGATCATACACGCAGAGAGAGAATCAAAGAGAACAAAGACAGAAACAGGAAAGAAAGAAAAAGATAAGAAAGAGAAAGAAGGGGGAAACCCAACTGTGTTCACTAATATTGGCTATGATGGTAAAGAAGGAGGAGTGAGAGAAGGAGTAAATAAAGAATAAAGAGATAGCTGATCCTTGATTGCTTGAATGTGGGGCCAGAGGGGTTTAGACCCTGCCCCCACAATGGCAGGTTGGTGTGCCCTTTGAATCCAGGGACCCAGTGGTGCTGGGAAGAATTGCTCTAGTTGACGAGATCGCCTTAGAGGTCTGATGGAGGTCGCCTCGGCAGTGCAGTATGGTGTAGAAGTTCGTCCCAGGTGCCTTGTGTGGTGTACAGCACTCCCACGGAGGGCAGGCTGGAGTTCCTCCTGCTATTTGGGTTGATTTGCCCTAAGTGGAGGGTAGTGACCTGGAAGCCAGTAGTGGCATATGATAGCAGAGAGTGGGGGAGAAGAGGAGAAAGGAAAAAAGAAAAAAGAGTGGAAAACAATAGAGAAAAAAAACACCAAAGTTGAGACTGACTGCAGTGGGGAAGATTGAAGTGCTAGAGAGAAGAAACAGAGTAGTAGGTAAGGAAATAACTGAGACTTGATCACCTGTCCGTGAGGCTGGAGGAATTCCAACTCTTTCTCAAGGTAGCGGGATGGTGTACCCATTTGATGTGGGGTTCCACAGATGCTGTGTGGGATTACTTCAAAGGCAAGATCGCACCATGGCCAGGCATCAGTTGAGTGCTGGAGTTCGCTCGTGTACCTGCCTTGTGCTGTATGTAGCACTCCAGCAGGGGCGGAGGGCTGGGGTATTCCCACAACCTCGTCTAGGGCCCCAGGAGAGGCAGGGCCTCCCCAGCTATGTGTAGAATCACTGGGAGGGAAGCTGGGCTTATTGTCCTATCTATTATGCTGGTGCTTAACATATCAGAGGATTATATATTTTTTATCCCCCTGGCCAGCTAGAATAAAATCAAATTGTCTCCCACAGTCTCTACACTGCTGCCCCATACTGTTTGAAGCTGACACTTGCTACAACTCATCTTTAGATTAGTTCTGGCATTCCTTAGCTAGGTTTCTTCTTATGCTGATTTATGTTAAGGGCCCCCCACCTATGTGCTCCTTGGAGCTGAGCAACCAGACTTGGGTTTGAGTTTTAAACCAATAATATATATTTCACTTTTTTTGTGCTTGTGATGTGCTCTGATTTGGGGGCTGTCAGGCTGCCCCCCAGAGGGCAGATCCAGCTTATCAGGTTGTTTCCTTCTTGGCCAATTGTAATTAAATTCGCTCCCTGGACTCCCAACTTTCCACCTATTTTCTCCCACACCATGATCTACCTGAGGCAAAAATCTGCTTTTTCTTCTACTCTAAGTTTTCTCTGCCCGCCACCACCACCACTCCCCAGGCTGTGAGCTCAAGGCAGTCAACCATGTGCAAGCTCCGGGTGGGGATCTCCTCCTGTCTGGAATTCTGTCCCCTTTAGGGCATCAGTCTAGAGAAACTGTAAGGTCTCTCTCTCCAGGCTAGATTCCAACCTCAGTCCTTGGCTCCACACGAGAAAGAATTCACACCGAAGTCTGGCTCATGATCCAAGTGAATTTAATGAGAGTTAAAAGAAGCTTCAGGTTTTACTTGGCACCCATAAGATTCCTTTTGACCATGTGGCCTTGCAGAGACTGCTCAGGGTCATGCAAAGATCTCTCTCCCAAGTTTTCCTCCCACAAAGACAACCAGACAAGATAAGTCCCTCTCCCCCTCGGTTCCTGCCTTTTCATGGATTCCCGGGGGAGGCATGGTGAGCGACCCCAGGTTGATCCCATTGGCTGAATTGCAATCACCTGGCCCAGGTGGGCTGATCCAGGTTTAACGCCCATCCATGCCCAACGGCGGGAAAATCCAGCTTTGTCCTATGCTGACTTTCCTGGGCATGCATCAATGGACATCCCAATCCCTAGGCTAAGCTACCTAACAAAATCATTGCTCCTGGCAAGGGCGTAGCCGGTGCCCATGGGCTCACCAAAGCTAGAGCGCTTTAAAGCATTCTTGGTTTGCTTTGTGAGTGGAAATCCCACACAAAAAAGGGGGTTCAGGAGAGACCCTGCTACCCTAGTTATAATTTCAGGACTCCACCTCCCGTTTCCTTCACCTTACCTCCCAATTTTCTGGTCTGGCAGCAAGAGCTCTGGACAGGTGAGTCCTATTGGATCACCATTTTTTTTCATGGTCTCTAGAGTTAATTCTTAATTCTAGCCCTAATCTAAGAACAATTAGTTCTATGGCCTGGCCCTGCTTGATGTTCGCCCTCATGAAGAGATCACTGAAGATACAAATGCAATAGTAAAGTGTGGTGAAGAAACTAGATGGTGACCAGATATGAGAATGAATAGCACCTGGGGTCTTAAAGACTTGTCTTCAAACAAGCAGTCATCTAAGTGAGGCATGAACTAAGGTCCCATGGAAGCAGCACATCAGCCTGTGTGATCCAGTGATCCAAATAATAAAATCCAAATTTGAAGAAGAGAATGGTATCAGAACTTAAATCTGAACACCTGGTTTGCAGAAGGCTATGAATAATAGTGGAAGTCTTAAATCTATGAGCAGGGTCCACACATGGACTAAGCTTACAATGAATCCCCTCTGACCATCGTTGAGTGATATAAATAGCCTGGTTATCAGACAGCATTATAAAACCATTATAGCAGATATAATGAGGTTAAAATATAGTATCTTATCATTTGATAATTGATGAAAATTATTTGATTTTTTAAAAAGTAAAGGGGAAATATATATGAATTAAGCCTCTGGTAAACCCCTTTGATTACAGAGTAGGCTGTGAATAGCCTTGGGATTGTGTAGAATGCATTAGATAATGGACTTTTGAAGATATAGTTAGTTTAAAATTTAACAACTCATCATTTGATCTCCCTTTTGATCCATACTTTCTGCTTTCTTTTCTATTGAGATTTTTAAATCTGTTTTACATTTTATTCTTGTTCGAATTTTAAAAACTGGTTTTCTGTATATGAAATCCAGAATAGGCAAATCTACAGAGACGGTAACTGTGTTATTAATCCCTTTGGGGTATGGCAGCAGGGGTAGGGGAAATGGAGAGCTAATAACAATAGGTACAAGAATGAAGGAAATGTTCTAAAATTGATTGTAGTGGTGATTGTACAATTCTTCTTCAGATGATTAAATTGAATGATTTGTGAATTATATGCCAATAAAAATGTGAAAAGGAAAATCATGAAAAAATATCTAGGCATAATGTATTCAAACTAAAAACCTCAGCTAAGATGAAAAATCAGCGAGACAGAAAGAAGCTAAAAGACATATTTGAGGGGAGAGGGGGAAGATGGCCGACAGGGACACCCGCATACTCTGAGAGCTCCTCCAAACAAAGCGGGATTGGCGACCAGGTAGCTGAATAGTAAGAGTCTGGTGAGAGAAATATCCCCCTGGGACAGCACCCAAGTCCTACCCCACGTATTTGTCCGGAGCAGGGGTCTAGGTGAAAGAGGACCGGACTAGTGGGACATCTCTGGCCACTAAGCTGCCGTGAGCTCACTGGCGACCGGCTTAGGCTCCATCCCCAAACCCGACGCCAGCCCAGAGCCACTTGCCTGCCCTGCCTACTCCAGCGGCCCACTCCCCACTCCCCACTCGCGGATCTCCACTGGGAGAGAAGCTTTCCTCTCCCGAAGTTCCCCTCTCCCCGCAGGGCAGCGATCTGCCCTCGGGCCCACGTCCCTCCCTCCATTCATCCAAGCTCAGGGGAGCGGACCCGCGGGTTGTCTGGCGACCCCCACGGGGGACCATCCACCCGCACCGCCGCGGACCTCTCCACCTGCCCTCCGTGCGCTGGCCTCCCACCCCCGCCCGCCCCCGCCAGCCCCTGGCAGCCTAGCGCCAGCTCCACTCCTGGCGGGGACCCTGCGCTGAGCACTTCCCGCCAACAGGAGCCATAGCTCAACCCGCGCCTGTCCCGGACCCTGAGCTTCCGCGGAGCGCCGCGCCCCGCGCTGTTGAGTCTGCCCACCAAGGGCCGCCCCCTGCGCAAGGCACAAGAGTAGGTGCCCTCCCCAGGGTGCTGCGGGGACCCTGGCGGCCGCGACTCTGAGCCTGAGCAGAGGAAGGGCGCCATTGCCCCCTGCGGTTTCGCGCCAAGCCTCCTTTGCCGGCGCCATTACCCCCTGCGGTTTCGCGCCAAAAGGGCGGAGAGCGAACACCATTGTTCCCTGCAGTGTCCCGCAGCTGCCTGCGCAGCTATCCAAGGGGCCTCCCCGCGCCCGCTCACAGCCCGGGCAGATCAAACACTCCACCTGCAGTGGAGCCTGGGTCTCGGCTTTGCAGTCCCTGAGGAGCCGTCAGTGAGCTCCAGCCAGCTCTCACCACCTGGGGCCCTGTTGGGTCCCCAGTGCCAGCCCTAAGCCTGCCGCAGCCCGGCCCAGCCACCCCAGGAGACGGCACAGTGGCCTGAGCCTCCACACAATAAGGTTACTCCTGTCTCCCAGAAGCATGGGGCCTATTAAAGGATCAAGGAAAAATCAACAGACCACATCACTCCCAACAAAAAAATCAGAAAAACGAGGCACTTTAACAGACCTAACGTCACTCATAGAAGAAACAGATATAGATCAGCCACAAAAGGAAATCTTCAGAACTCTGCTTGCAGTAATACAGGAGCTAAGAGAAGCAAACCAAAATAAGGATGCAACGATAGAAGGGATGAAATGCACAATAGAGGGGATGAAGTCCACAATAGAGGGGATGAATACTATCCACCAAAAGGAACTGCAGAAACTAACAGAGGAGGTAGCAGAGGCCACACAAAAGGTCACAGAAGCTATATCTAGGCTTGAGGAGGCTGAGAACCGTATCAGTGAACTCGAGGACGCTCAAACCAAACGAAGCAAGCGAGAAAAACAATCAGATAGGAAAATTAAAGAAACAGAAGACAGCCTGAGATCAATGACAGATGCTATGAAGAGGAATAATATTCGAATAATCGGTCTACCGGAACACAACATAACACACAAATCGACCGCCAAGATAGCAAAGGAATTCCTGGAAGAAAATTTCCCCAACCTAACAAAGGAGAATCCGACTCTCATACAGGAAGCAGAGAGGACGCCGGCTAAGCTAAACACCAAGAAGAACACGCCAAGGCATATAATTGTAAAATTATCCAACTTAGAGGAAAAAGAGAAAATTCTACGAGCATCAAGAGAAAGGAAGACAGTCACATACAAAGGAGCGCAGGTAAGGGTATGCTCAGACTTATCAGCTGAAACCATGATGAGGAGGAGAGAATGGAGCAACATCTTCCAAAAACTGAAAGATGAAAATGCCTCCCCCAGAATCCTATACCCTGCCAAGTTATCCATTAAGATAGAGGGTAAGATAAGGGTGTTCCAGGACAAGGAAGAACTCAAAAAATATACTGCAAGTCACCCGACCCTGCAGAACATACTGGCTGACTCACTATGGCCAGATGATCAAGCTCCAACTAGAACCACCAGGAGACCACCATATAGCCCATCTCCATCTAGAAGCCAACATGCCAGCAACACGTACCAGGACAACACGGTCTCAGATGGAAAAGAGGACAGGATAGAAACCCTCCACTCAAACGCAGTACACTGATATGAAGGAAGATAGGCAAAGACCCAAAACACAAAACAGAATATGGCAACCATGAAGCCAGAGATTGTAATAATCACTTTGAATACAAATGGGCTCAATTCATATGTTAAAAGAAAGAGGCTGGAGGATTGGATTAGAAAACATAACCCATCAATCTGCTGCCTGCAAGAGACACACCTTAAGCAAGCAGACAAGCATATGCTGAGAATAAAGGGCTGGCAGAAAGTTTACCAAGCAAATGGTAACTCCAAGAAGGCAGGAGTGGCTATCTTAATCTCTGACAAAATGGATCTCAAGATCCAAAACATAAAAAGAGACAAAGAGGGACATTACATAATGCTCAAAGGCTCAGTAAACCAGGAAGCAATAAGCATACTGAATATTTACGCACCTAATAATGGTGCGGCAAATTTCGTCAAACAAACTATTAAAAAAATGACAGAAGAAATCACGGAAACAACAATAATAGTGGGAGACTTCAACACTCCACTATCAGAGAAAGACAGGTCACAGGGAAAGAAGCTCAGCAAAGAGGCCAGAGAGCTAAACAATGTAATTAGGCAACAGGGCCTGATAGACATCTATAGAGCCTTTCATCCAAAAGCAAAAGGTTTCACATTCTTCTCCAATCCACACGGATCTTTCTCAAGAATAGATCACATGCTGGGGCACAAGGCCAGCCTGAGTAAATTCAAACACATAGATATTATCCAGACGTCTTTCTCAGACCACCATGCCATAAAGCTGGAGATTAATAGAAGGGCACCCAGAAAAGCAAGGGCCACCAATTGGAGAATAAACAACGATCTCCTGCGACATGAATGGGTTAAGGTCCAGATCAGAGAGGATATCAGGAAATTTCTAGAAACTAATGAGAACGAGCATACAACATATCAAAACTTATGGGACACTGCAAAGGCAGTTATCAGAGGTAGCTTGATATCACTGAATGCATACATGAAAAAAGAAGAAAGGCGTATGACAGATATGTTAACACAAAACCTCCAACAACTAGAACAGAGTCAACAGAACTACCCCTCCAATAGCAAGAGAAAAGAAATAATAAAAATCAGGGCGGAGTTAAACCAGTGGGAAGACAAAAGAACAATGCAAAGGATTAACGCAACTAGAAGCTGGTTTTATGAACGAATTAATAAAATTGACACTCCCCTGGCAAAGCTTACCAAAGATAGAAAGGAACAATCATCAATAGCCAGGATGAGGGATGAATCGGGGGCAATAACAACAGACCCCAATGAGATAAAAAGGATAATCACAAAGTACTATGAAGGTTTGTATTCTAATGAATTCAGAAACCTGGAAGACATGGATAAATATTTAGAAAAACAATCTATCCCTAGATTATCTGAGACAGAGATCAAGAACCTCAACAAACCCATAGCGAAGGAAGAAATAGAGAGTGTCATCAAAAACCTACCAAGGAAAAAGGCCCCAGGGCCAGATGGCTACACAGCAGAATTTTACCAAACATTCAGGGAAGAGCTGACACCGATCCTCCACAAAGTATTCCACAACATAGAAAAGAACGGCAAGCTCCCAAACTCATTTTACGAAGCCAGCATTACTTTGATACCCAAACAGGGAAAAGACCCCACAAGTGTAGAGAATTATAGACCAATATCTCTAATGAACATAGATGCAAAAATCCTTAACAAAATATTGGCCAATAGAATACAAAGGAACATCAAACATATCATTCACCACGACCAAGTAGGATTCATCCCAGCGATGCAGGGATGGTTTAACATCCGAAAATCCATCAATATCATACACCACATCGAGAAGAAAAAGGATAAAAACCATATGATAATATCCATAGATGCAGAAAAAGCATTTGACAACATCCAGCATCCATTCCTAATCAAAACCCTCATGAAGATAGGATTGGAAGGTAAGTTCCTCAAGCTCATACAAGCTATCTATGAAAGACCAACAGCCAACATCATAGTCAATGGAGAAAAGACAAGAACAATACCACTGAAAAAGGGTACAAGACAAGGATGCCCCCTGTCCCCTCTTCTATTCAATATCGTTTTGGAGGTCCTGGCTAACAACATAAGACAGCGGAAGGACATCAAAGGGATCCAGTTGGGAGAGGAGGAGGTGAAACTATCGTTATTTGCAGATGACATGATCCTATACATTGAAGACCCCCAAAACTCCACAGTTGGAATACTTACAGCAATAGAGGAATACGGAAGGGTAGCAGGATACAAGATCAATAAACAGAAGTCGGTAGGGTTTCTATACACATCGGACAGGGCCATGGAAGAGGCGATTAAGAGGGAAGTACCCTTCACAGTAGCCAAGAACAAACTGAAATACCTAGGAATATACTTAACAAAAAATACTAAAGACCTATATAAGCATAATTATAAAACCCTATTACAGGAAACCAAAAGTGACCTTCACAAATGGATGAAGCTCCCCTGCTCATGGTTAGGTAGGCTGAACATAGTAAAGATGACAGTTCTTCCTAAAGCACTCTACAAGTTCAATGCTATACCAATCCAATTACCATCAACCTTCTTCAAAGAATTGGAAAAACTGACCACCAACTTCATATGGAGAGGGAAGAAACCCAGAATTAGCAGAGAACTCCTCAAGAAGAAGGACACAATTGGAGGACTCGCCCTACCTGATTTTAATGCCTACTACATAGCTACAGTGGTCAAAACAGCATGGTACTGGCACAATGATAGACACTCAGACCAGTGGAAAAGAATAGAAAGCCCAGGAGTAAAATCATCAGCATATAGACAACTGATCTTCGACAAGGGTCCCAAAAACGTCAAGTGGGAAGCAGATGCCCTCTTTAATAAGTGGTGCTGGAAACAATGGATATCCACATGTAGAAAGTTGAAACAAGACGTCTACCTCACCCCATGCACAAGAATACACTCAAGGTGGATCACAGATCTAGAAGCCAAACCCCAAACCATCAGGACCATTAAGGAGGGAATCGGGACTAATCTCAGAGCACTGGCCCAGGGAGCACATAGGCTCACTGCAACAGGGAAGGGGACACACACAGGTGATCTGGAAATCGACAAATGGGATCTAATAAGAATAAAACACCTGTGCACCTCAAAAGACTTTGCCAAGAGGGTGACAAGGCAACCCACAGACTGGGAGAAGATTTTTAGTAATGACACGTCAGACAAAGGGCTCATTACTAAAATCTACAACACCATCATGACCTGCAAAAAGAGGAAAACAGTTAACCCCCTAAGGAAGTGGGCAAAAGAAATGAGAAGAACTTTCACTAGAGAGGAGATCAATATGGCCAATAAATATATGAGAAAGTGCTCGAAGTCCCTTGCCATAAGAGAAATGCAAATCAAAACAACCATGAGATACCACCTAACACCCCTCAGGCTAGCTCAGATCAGTAAATCAGAGAGCAACAAGTGTTGGAGGGGCTGTGGTGAAATAGGAACCCTCCTCCACTGCTGGTGGTCGTGCAGATTTGTACAGACACTGTGGAAAGCAATCTGGCGATACCTAAAGAAAATGGAAATTGATCTACCTTACGACCCAGCCATCCCTCTACTGGGCATATACCCGGTTGAAGCAGCAAATAAAACACGACCAGTCATATGCGCTCCAATGTTTATTGCGGCACAATTCACAATAGCAAAGACTTGGAAACAGCCTAAGTTTCCATCGATAGACGAGTGGATTAGCAAACTTTGGCACATACACACAATGGAGTATTATGCAGCACTAAAAAGCACCGATGAGCACATGAAACACGTTATTTCATGGGAAGAGCTGGAAGGAATTATGTTAAGCGAGGTAAGCCAGACCCAAAGGGACAGGTACAACATGAGTCCCCTGAGGTAAGTACAATCAGCATGACAGAAATGGGGCATTAATCCACCCAAGGGGAGGGTATGGTTTATATCTCCACAGGGAAAGTGGGACCAGACTTCAACCCAGTGTCGCAAGGTGTGAATGCAATATCCCGGCGTGGAGGACGGAACCAGTGGAGAGGTCTGGGAGGCTGGCCCCAGCACCATAAATTAAGTGGATTCCTGCCCCTCCCCCGAAAAGAACTTGTTCCAAAGGACGACATTGACCCTGCAGCTATGGGAGATGGACATATTTGATCAGAGCACACGGGAGCAGATGAAGGGGCAGGAGGAGAGAGTGGAGCACAGCCTGGCCCACCAGGCCGTGATGATGATGTTCCTGAGTAGAGCAGCCAGTCCACAGAGAGAACAACATGGCTGGCCCTACTATGAGACATGATGCCCCTCAGTGACTAAGGGCGATACAGGGGACAGCACCGGAGACACAGTGTGGGAATTGTACCTGACCTGATCCCACCACACCGAGGCAAATCACTGGGGGAGTGCAGCGGAACAGCAAGGGAATGGAGTGGCAAGGTCCCCAGGGAATGCTGAAAGTGGACTTTGGGGCCAGGGCGTGGTGCCCCAACAGACTGGACTGGAAAACGCTCCTAAGGGCCAGCAAAGATCCCTGAACTAACTACAAGCTTTTCTCTTGTGAACTGTTTTGTTCTGTTCTTTTTCAGTGGTTTGTTTTGGTTGTTTTGTTGTCTGGTTGTATACTGTTGCTTTGTGTTCCTCTGTCTAGTTTTCGTGCATGTTAGTGACTCCACAGGTCTGTCTGAATAGGACAGGCTGGATGAACTATCTGGATGAAAAACAACGGGACCGACAGTTCCGGGGGGACTTGGGGTGGGGGGTAGGGAGGGTAAGGAAGTGGTGTTAACAAACCCAGGGACAAGGGAAAAACATGGGACCCCAAAGGGTAGAGAAGGGGGAGTGGCAGGCCTGATGGGAAATGATCAAGGGTAAGGTTGCTTAGAGAAGAGGTATACTCTAGCCCAGGTGGCGATGAAGCATGGTAGTAGGGCAGGAGGAAGGTCAAGGGAGATGGAGGAAAGAGCTAGGAGTCAAAGGGCATTCATGGAGGTCTAGACAAAGACATGTACATGCAAATATATATAGGAGGTTGGGGAAATAGATCTTTGTGTCGATATTTATAGGTCAAGTATTAAGGTGGCGGAAGGACCTTGGGCCTCTACTCAAACACTCCCTCTATGCATGAATACCTTCTTTTATTAAATTGGAACTCTATGATGCTCACTCTCCCGACACAACGGCTGGAGCCAAAGTGGGTGAACAAGTAAATGTGGTGAAGAAAGCTGATGGTGCCCGGCTATCAAAAGAGATAGTGACTGGGGTCTTAAAGGCTTGAAGATAAACAAGCGGCCATCTAGCTCAGAAGCAACAAAGTCCACATGGAAGAACACACCAGCCTGTGTGATCGAGTGGTCCCAAAGGGATCAGTTACCAGGCATCAAAGAACAAAAAATCATATCATAGACTACACACCTCCATGATAGGATCGCTGAAGACAAATGGGTGCACAAGCAAATGTGGTGAAGAAAGCTGATGGTGCCCGGCTATCAAAAGAGATAGTGTCTGGGGTCTTAAAGGCTTGAAGGTGAACAAGCGGCCATCTCGCTCAGAAACAAATAAGCCCACATGGAAGAAGCACACCGGCCAGTGCGATCACGAGGTGCCCAAGGGACCAGATATAAGGCATCATGCAAAAAAAAAAAAAAAGATATAAGTGTGTGTATGTATGTGTATATATGTGTATATGTATATATGTATGTGTATATATATATTATATTAAATGAAGGGGGAAGTGCAGAGTGGAGACCCAAGGCCCAAGTGTCGGCCAATGGAGATCCCCTCATAGAGGGGCTTAGGAGAGGAGATGGGTTAACTAGGGTGTGAGGTAGTATCGATGAAGAACACAGCTTTCCCCCAGATCCTGGATGCTTCCTCCCCCCAACTACCATGATCCGAATTCTACCTTGCAGGGCTGGATAGGACAGAGGCTGTACACTGGTACATATGAGGGTTGGAGGTACAGGGAATCCAGGGTGGATGATACCTTCAGGACCAAGGGCGTGAGGGACGATGCTGGGAGAGTGGAGGGTGAGTGGGTTGGAAAGGGGGAACTGATTACAAGGAGCCACATGTGACCTCTTCCCTGGGAGAGGGACAGCAGAGAAGGGGGGAAGGGAGACCCCGAATAGGGCAAGATATGACAAAATAACGAGGTATAAATTACCAAGGGCATATGAGGGAGGGGGGAAAGGGGAGGGAGGGGGAAAAAAAAAGAGGACCTGATGCAAGGGGCTTAAGTGGAGAGCAAATGCCTTGAGAATGATTGGGGCAGGGAATGTATGGATGTGCTTTATACAATTGATGTATGTATATGTATGGATTGTGGTAAGAGTTGTTGGAGTCCCTAATAAAATGTAAAAGAAGAAAAGAGAAAAAAAATGATTAGGGCAAAGACTGTACAGATGTGCTTTATACAATTGATGTATGTATATGTATGAACTGTGAAAAGAATTGTATCAGCCCCAATAAATTGTTAAAAAAAGACATATTTGACGTACATATGAGAAATTGGTGTGCTGTTCCACAGTCAGCCTCTGGCCTGGTTTTAGCTGTTGATATGGAGCTTCTCCATCATCTCTTTCCACAGTTATAGTCATTTTGATAACTCTGTATTCCATATGGGAACATCCATGTGTGTAATTATCTTTTATGCTGATGAAAAAGTTATTTGCACAGAACAAGTCGTTGGTCTTGCAAAATTCTATCATGCAATCTCCAGTTTCGTCTTTATCACAAGATCATATTTTCCAACTCCTGCTCCTTCTTCTATGTTTCTAAATTTTGGGTTCCAATCACCAAGATTATCAATGCATCTTGATTAAATGTTTCATCAAGTTCAGACTGATATTGTTGGTAGAATTCTTCAATTTCTTCATCACTAGCTTTTTTGGTTGGTGCATAGATTTAAATAAAGGTTGTATTGATGGGATTTCCTTGAAGGCAGATAGATATAATTTTAGCCCAGACGGCATTGTACTTTAAGACTGATTTTGCAATGTCCTTTTTAACGATGATTACCATGCTGCTCTTCATGATTGTGTTATTCCTGAAATAGTAAATCATATGATTTCCTATTCAAAATGGCCAATACCAGTCCATTTCAGCTCACTAATGCCTAGGATAACTGGCTTGTCTGTCAGTTTGCTGTACTGTGGTGGCTTTCATGTTGCTGTGATGCTGGAAGCTATGTCCCTGGTAGTTCAAGTACCAGCAGGGTCAAGTTTGTTTCAGCAGAGCTTCCAGACTAAGAACAAACAACAAAGAAAGATTCAGCTGCCCACTGTGGAGAAGTAGCCCCTGAAAATCTTATGTGTAGCTCTAAAACATTGTCAGATACCGAAGGCCTAATGAATGGAAGCAGATCATTGTGGGAAAAGGTCCTAGAAGATAGTCCCCTCAGGTTCAAGAGCACTCGCAATAGACTAAGGAGGAGCTGCTCTTTCAGAGAGGACACGACCTTGGTGAATGTAGTAAAGTCTGTGGGAATGGGGCCTTCAAGATCTTCATTTGCTGATAGGGGACAATTCAATGTCAGAAGAAACAGCTGCAAAAATCTGCTTATGATAAAAACTTGGGATATATGAAGCATAGATCTAGGAAAAGTGGAAGTCATCAAAAATGAAATAAAACACAGAAAGATGGATATAACAGAGCTTCTCTCCTGGCTTCCTAAAATTCTTCTGGTCAATAATCAAGCCTCATTTTGGCTGTTAGCCTCTTGACCATTTTCAGGTACTGCGGGGGTTAGGAGGGGGGGAATGGTGGTTGCAGCCATTGCTGGACATGATGATGCTTCCCTAGAGTCTGGTTTTGCTTCTCCAAGTCAGATTTTATTGCAATGCATTTTTGTACCACTTTTGAAATGAACATTTTCTCACTGATCAGGTTAATCAGCTTCATCTTCCTTCATCTTTTGATGCATAATATGTCTTATTTTTTATTAGATCCCAGTCATCTATTTTGTCTTCTACTGTTTTTCCTTCATATATTCGATAGTATGTCTATTCCCTACACTAGAGACCTTAAGTTTGGTCCATTTTCTCATTGATAACATTTGTGACTCTGGGATTTACATTTAGATCTTTCAATCATTTGAGTTCCTTTTTGTATATAGGGTGAGGTGTGGGTCCTGCTTAGTTCTGTAGATGGAGATCTAGCTTTGCCAGCACCTTTATTGAAAAGATTTCCTTTTTCCTATTTAATGTTGGTTTATTTATTTTGTTTGGGGGGGTTGACCCTTTTGACTGCTGTGGTTGTGATTTGAAGTTGGGTAGTGCATGCCTCCTACTTTGTTTTTCTTTGTAAGGAGCTCTTTGCTTATAATAGATCTCTTCACTCTCCTTATGAAGTTTGCAATTAGTTTGTCCATTTCTCTAGACCAGAAGCATCAAAGCCCACGTGGAAGAAGCACACCAGCCTGTGCAATCACGAGGTGTCGAAGGGATCAGGTATAAGGCATCATCAAGCAAAAAAAAAATTTACCGTAGTGAATTAAGGGGGAAGTGCAGAGTGGAGACCCAAAGCCCATTTGTTGGCCACTGGAGATCCCCTCACAGAGGGGTCTAGAGGAGGGGATGAGTCAGTCAGGGTGCGACGTAGCACCAAAGAAGAATACAGCTTTCCTCCAGTTCCTAAATGCTTCCTCCCCACCCACTACCATGATCCGACTTCTACCTTGCAAGTCTGGATAGAGCAGAGGTTGTACACTGGTGCAGATGGGAACTGGAGGCACAGGGAATCCAGGATGGATGATACCTTCAGGACCAGGGGTGTGAGGGGCGATACTGGGAGGGTAGAGGGTGAGTGGGTTGGAAAGAGGGAACCGATTACAAGGATCTACAAGTGACCTCCTCCCTGGGAGACAGACAACAGAAAAGGGGATGAAGGGAGACTCCAGATAGGGCAAGATATGACAAAATAATAATTTATAAATTATCAAAGACTCATGAGGTAGGGGGAAGCGGGGAGGGAGGGGAAAGAAGAGAACTTGATGCAAAGGGCTTAAGTGGAGAGCAGATGCTTTGAAAATGATTAGGGCAAAGAATGTACAGATGTGCCTTATACAATTGATGTATGTGTATGCATGGATTGTGATAGAGTTGTGTGAGTCCCTAATAAAATGTTTTAAAAAAATAAGAAAAACAGAACAAAAAAAAGAGTGAAGTTGGGATTCATATCGGAATTGCATTGTATATATATATTGCTCTTAGTAGTATGGACATTTTCATGATATTCTGCCTTCCTATCCATGAACAGGTGATATATTTCCATCTATGTAGATATCTTTCGGTTTCTGTTAATAGTGATCTGTAGTTTTCCTTGTAGGGGTCTTTTGTCTCTTTGGTTAGGTTTATTCATAACTATTTCATGTTTTGTGTGGCTATTGTAAATGGTATTATTTTCTTGATATCTTTTTCGAAGCTCTCTTCTCCAGCATACAAGGATCCAATTGATTTCTGCTTGTTCATCTTTTATCCTGCCACATTACTAAATCTCCCAAATGTTTCAAACAATCTTTTTGTCAGGTGTTTAGTGTATTATACATATAAAGGCATAGCATCTGCAAATAGTGAGAGTTTCACTCTTCTTTGCCATTTGGATTCTCTTAATTTCTTTTTGTTTCCTAATAGTTCGGGCTACGACTTCTTACAAGATGATGAGTAAGAGTGGTGGTAAGAGGCATTCTTGTCTGGTACCTGTTTGCAGGGGAAATGTTTTCAGTTTTCCCCCATTGGGTGAGCCTTTACTGTGTTGAAGGATTTCCTTACTATCCCCATTCTCTTGAATATTTTTTTAATCAGGAATAGGTGTTGGGTACCTTTTCTGCATCTATTGATATGATCATATGGGTATTTGGGTTTTGGTTTGATTTTGTCTTGTTAACGTGGTAGAGTACACTGATTGTTTTTCTAATGTTGAATCATCCTTGCATACTTGGTATGAATCCCACTTGATCATGGAGCATTTTATTTTTATGTTATAAGATTCTATTGGTCAGGGTTCTGTGGGGAATTTTTGTGTCTGTGTTCATAATGGATATTGATCTTTAGGTTTTTTATACCTCTAGTGTCTTCCCCTGGTTTTGGTGTCAGGATTATGTGTGATTCATAAAATTAGTTTGGGGATTTGCCATCCTTTCCTATAATCTGAAATAGTCTGCGTAAGATTGGTGACAGTTGTTCTGTGAAAACTTAGTATAATTCCCTGTGAAGCCATCTGGTCGTGGGCATTTCTTGGTTGTAAGGGTTTTTTTTAATTATATAGTCTATTTAATCTTTTATTATAAGTCTGTTGATGTTTTCTATATTCATATGTGTTCATTTGAGTTGGCAGTGTGTTTCTAGAAAATTTGTCCATGATTCTTTTCATCTCGTTTGCTTCTGTTTTTTAGAGATATATGTACATATATTTTATAAAGTATTATAGTAGCAGATGGACATTGGGTGTCTATTCAAGTACTCCCTCAATGCAAGAACAATTTGTTCTACTAACATGGCACTCTGTGATGTTCATCTTCCCTGACACGATCGCTGAAGACAAAATGGGTGCATAAGCAAATGTGGTGAAGAAGGCTGATGGTGCCGAGCTATCAAAAGATATAGCATCTGGGGTCTTAAAGGCTTGACGATAAACAAGCAGCCATCTAGTCAAGAAGCAACAAAGCCCACATAGAAGAAGCACAATAGCCTGTGTGATCATGAGATGTCAGTGGGATCAGGAATCAGGCATTAGAGACCCAAAACAAAAGGTCATATCAATGTCAATGGGGAAGGGGAGCAGAGTGGTCCATTGGACATCCCCTGTCAGAACTGCCACAAGAAAGAGAAGAGCCAGTCACGGTATAGCATAGCACCGAAGAAACACATAACCTTCCTATGGTTCTTTAATGCTTCCTCCCCTCCCCCACTCCACTACCACAACCCCAATTCTATGTTACAAATCTGACTAAACCAGAACATGTATACTAGTACAGATAAGAGCTGGCAACACAGGGAATCCAGTATAGATAAACCCCTCAGGACCAGTAAAGGAAGCAGAGATACTAGGAGGGTAAGGGTTGGGCTGGAGGGGGGGAGTAAGGGAGAAGTGATCACAATGATTGACATATAGCCCCCATACCAGGGGTACAAACAGAAGAAAAGTGGGTGAAATGAGAGAGCAGTTGGTGTAAGACATTTTTTAAAAAGAATACTTTATAAATTATCAAGGGGACATGGGAGGTGGAGGAGGGGAAATGAGGAGCTGATGCCAAAGACTCAAGTAGAAAGAAAATGTTTTGAAAAAGATGATGACAACATATGTACAGATGTGTTTGACAAAATGGATATATGTATGGATGTGATAAGAGCTGTATGAGCCCCCAATAAAATTATTTACCACCACCCCCCAAAAAACCTCTCAAGGCAATAGTTTGAAGGGTCACCAACCCTCCGTGGGTTCCAGAGAGCGTGGAGTCAATGAAAATTTGAAGTTTTGTTTGCATCTCCCCCCTTTTGATCAGGATTCTTCTGTGGAATATTTGATCAAAATGATCAGTGATGGTAACTAAGCTTCACCCACTTCTCTGGTCTCACTGCAAAGGAAGCATTCCATCTGCTCCTCCTGGTGCCTTGTCTTCTTTCAGTTGCTCCAGGTGGAGAGAGACCCCTTGCAGTGCCTTAGATGGCTACTTACAGGCTTTTAGGACTCCAAGCATTTCGAGAGCAGTTGTCCTGAGTTGGAATTGGCTCGGAATTTCCATGGCAGCAGTAGGTTTTTTGGTGCAAACAAAGCCTTTTCCACGATTTAAAAGCCACAGATGCAGCAAGGGGAGAGGGAGAATGGTGATGAACAACAAGTTGCATGTCCTTTTGTTTACTCTTATTGCCAGGACTGTGACTCACAGCAAGTGGCAGACTTGACTTTGAACTTGGGCAATTATATCAATGCAGAACACCGGGATGACTTCCACAAGCACCTCCTAATGCCATCGTCTCCCTGCTCATGCCGTGCGGTGTTTGTTTTTTAGCTATTCTATTGAGTTTCTTTCTAGGTGATCTATCTGTCTTTACTTGTGGTGATATATTAAACTCACTTAATATTATTATTAAATTTTCTACATTTCTCTTTAACTCTGTAAGAATTTGATTAATTTGGAGTCTTTCATTAGAAGTGTTTATGTTTAGTATGGTTATATTTTCTTATTTTAATATTCTTTTAATAATTATTTAGAATCCTTTCTTATTTCTTTCTTTTTTTCATCATTTTATGGAGGGCTCATACATGATCCAGCATACATCCATTGTATCAAGCACATTTGTACATATGTTGTCATCATCATTTTCAAAACATTTTCTTTCTACTTGAGCCATTGGTATCAGCTCATTCCCCCCTACCCACCACCCCCCATCTGAACCCTTGATAATGCATACTTTTTTTTCATCTCTTACACTGACTGGTGTCTCCCTTCACCCACTTTTCTGTTGTCCATCCTCCTGTGAGGTGGTTATAAGTCAATCATTGTGATTGGTTTCCCCTTTCTCCCCTCTACTTTCCCTTTACCCTCCTGGTATCACTACTCTCATTATTGATCCTGAGGGGGTTATCTGTCCTGAATTCCCTGTGTTCCAGCTCTTATCTGTACCAATGTACATGCTCTGGTCTATCTGGATTTGTAAGGTAGAGTTGGAGTAGTGATAGTTCAGGAGGGAGGAAGCATTAAAGGCCTAGAGGAAAATTGTATGTGTCATTGGTGATCTACTGCACCCTGAGTGGCTCGTCTTCTCCCCATAACTCTTCAGTAAGGGGATGTCCAGTTGCCTACAGATGGACTTTGAGTCTCCACTCCCTACTCCCTCTCATTCACATTGATATAATTTATTCTGGGTCTTTGATGTCAGATACCTGATCCCATCGACACCTCATGATCACACCAGCTGGTGTGTTTCTTCCATGTGTGCTTTGTTGCTTCTCAGCCAGATGATCACTTGCTTATCTTCAAGCCTTTAAGCCCCCAGATGCCATATCTTTTGATAGCCAAACACCATCAGCTTTCTTTGCCACATTTGCTTATGCACCCATTTTGTCTTCAGTGATCATGTGGGGAAGGTGAACATCACAGAATGCTGGGTTATTAGAAAAAAGTGTTCTTGCATTGAGGGAGTACTTGAGTAGAGGCCCAATGTTCATCTGCTACCTTAATATTAGCATATAAATATATGTACATAGATATATTTCCCTATCGTTATTCCTTTCTTATTTCTGATTAAATTATTTGATATTATTTGCCTTGAAGTCTATTGATCAGAAATTAATAATTGCTGCTCCTTATTTATGGCTGGCCTTGGCTTGGTAATTTTTCTCCACCCTTTAATCTTCTGTTGATTTTTGTCTTTGTGTTTAAGGTGTGTCTCTTGTAAGTAGCATATTGATAGGTTCTTTTGTTTAATCCAGTATGCTACTCTCTGTCTCTTGATTGGTACATTTGACCAATTGACATTCTGTGTCATTGATATGTGTGGGTTTGTTACTGTAATTTTGCTTTTTTTCTCAATTCTGTTTTTCCTTTTTGTGGTTTTGTTGGCATGTATATTCCTGCTCTATTTCTGCGTTGGTTTTAGGACTGTTTCATTGTAACTGTTACCAGATGGTGTTGCCCTATATGATGCTCTCATGCTTTTCTGCTATTGTTGATTATTTGTTCAAAGTGTTCCTGCTAATATTTTTTGTAATACTTGATTTTACAAATGCCTTAGATTTTTTCCTTGTCTGTAAATTAATTTCTCCCTCATATTTGAATGACAATTTTACTGGATATAGAATATAAGTTGGTAGTTATTTCTTTGAGAAATTTATACATATCACGCTATTACCTTCTTGCCAACATTATTTCTACTGAGAAATTTGATATCATTCTTACTGGTTTTTGCTTTGTAGGTGACTGGTCTTTTCCCCCTCTATGCTGTCAGAATTCCCTCCTTTTCATAGAAACTGGAGAGTTTGACTATACTATGTGATGTTTTTCTTTTGTAGTCTATCCTGTTTGGGGTTTTCTCAAATTCTTTAATAGTTATTTTCTCCACCTTAATGATGTTGCAGATGGAAGGTAGACAAGGCTTTCTAGAGTTAGTCTCTGAAACCTACAGAGGTAGTTTTACTCTGTCCTGAGGAGTTACTATGAGTTAGAACCAACTCAATGGCAGTGAGATTAGATTATGGTATTGGAGAAATTCCATGATTTCTTTATGATTTTCTCTCCAAATCAGATGTCCTCAAACTACAGCCTGCAGTCCACATGCGGCCCACCAAGGACATTTATCTGGCCCACTGGGTGTTTTCGCCCCATTCATTTTTTTTTACTTCAAAATAACGTATGTGCCGTGTGCATAGGAATTTGTTCATAGTTTTTGTTTTGTTTTTACTATAGTCTGGCCCTCCAATGGGTTTGAGGGATAGTGAAGTAGCCCCCTGTTTAAAAGTTTGAGGACCCCTGCTCTAAATGTTTTTGTTTCTTCTTGCTCTGGGTTTCCAATGAGACATTGATTGTTTCTCTTGATGGTGTCCCCACGTAATTCTTAGACTTTCTTCAGATTCCTCTGATTTTTGGGATGTTTTTGTTTCCTGTTTTCTCATCACGTGTAGTTGAAAGAATTGTCTTTGAGGTCACTAATTCATTTTTATTTTGCTTCCATTCTTTTACTTAGGTCGTTTATTGCATTTTCTAACTCTATTGTCTTATTGCTTCTTTTCTGGAATTCCATTTTATTTCGGATTTTCAGTTTTTCCATTGTTCTAATGAAATTTTCCTCCATCTGTGGAGGGCACCTAAAAATCATTTGATAATTTTTCTGAGCTCTTGTTCTGGTAATTCTAGTGCCTCTTTTTTAGAGAGAGGGGTACCTACATGGAAGCAGACAGTGGATTCCCCCAACCTGAGCTGTTCATCCACACAGACCACCAGAGCCTGTAGAGGTAGAAGCAACAACTTGGAAATAGGGAGAAAATTATAGCAGAGAATAGGCAGTCTGTGGTGGTCAGCAGTAGGTGGGGGTGGTAAGCCCTCCGAAGTTGCTCATTGCTGATCACTGGTGGAAGAGAGGAATTGTTGTGACATTAGCTGCCAACAACAGTCATCATGAATTTCCAAAGGTAAGGAGGTGAAGGATAAAAGAATAGAGATAAAATAGGGTGGAAAGACCATACGAATGAACCAAGAGATTGATAAAAATAATTGAAACTGTATTTTAGGAGGGAAAGTAGAATGTAAGCAAACAAGTAGACAAGAGTGTATATTAAGTGTGTTAAAAGAAGGAGGATTTAAGAAAAAAGGAGAGAGGGGGGAAAGTGAAGAATGAAGAGAGAAAAGAAAAGGGGGGCATGGCTTGGGAGGAGATGCTAAATTTGTTGCTATGGAAAGGTGCACATGTCGGTCTGCGTCACTTGTGGGGCCTGGTGGGGAAGCCATGACAACCAGCAGGAGTTGCTAATCATAGGCAGGGAGACAGGGAGGAAGAGTGATGGAAAAGAAAATAAGGGGCTGTGTGACTTTACCAAGAGGTTTATAAAAATAATGGAAATATAATTTAATAGAGGTTGTAAAAATTAATAGATCTAGTGAAAATGTCTCATGAGGAGAAAGTGAATAGTAAGAATGTGTGTGGGCAGAGACTAAGATGTAAGCAAACAAGAAAACAAAACATATATATTTAGAAGAAAATATATGAATATTTAGAAGAAAATTATAGAAAAAAGAGAGAAAGAGAGAAGGAGAACTGAAAAAAGCAAAAAAGAAACTGTGAAAGCAGAGGCAGTGCTATGGCTTGGGTGAGAATGCTAAATTCTGTTAGTATGCCAATGGAGATGTTGAGGGTCCGTGTCATTGGCACATGGGAGGAAAGGAGGGAGGGGTAACATGGCTTGTGTGGACATTCAAGTTTCTGTGATTGCATCAGTTTGCACACATGTTTACTCAGTGGTGGAGCACATTTCCACAAAGATCAGGGCATGTGGAAAGCTCAGGCTGGGCGGCAAGGGCTTCTATCCCAAGCAGGTAGCTCTGTCTGTTACTGCGCAGGGCCAGCAAAGCTGTAGAAGTCTGTGTGTGCAGGCAAGATTGAGTGTACCAACGTGACTCGGGCGGCTGGTGAAGGGGAAGCACTGGAGTGGTGTCTGCTCCTGGTGGGGCAACCAGACAGCAGGAGTTCCTCAATTCCACGTGGTGGCTGTGCTGCCTCCTCCCCTTGCTCTGTCCATTCCCACAAAATCTGGCTTTGAGAAATCCAGGTCTACTTATCTTTTAAATTGTTATTCAGGATTCCAGGAAGTTCAAGATTTCTTTCTCACTGAGATATTTTGTGGTCATTGTTGAAGTCTTCCTATGCTTGTCACCTGGTGGCCATTTTACCCCAGAGATCCTTTAACATTTTTTTGTAAAGTTAGTCTTACAATAACAACAAAAATCTTCATTTTTGTCTGCAGGTGGTGGTAGAAAATATTTTTGCTTAATATAAAATTCTTGGTTGACATTTCTTTCAACCCTTTAACTCTGGCATCTTCTGGCCGCCATTTTTTTCTTATGAGAAAATCACTTGATTCTTTGTTCAATGTTTTTAATATAATGTATCTAGGCATGGATCTATTTGCATTTATCCTACTTAAAGTTTGATGTGTTTGTGGACATATATCCAAAATCCAAACATCAAACTCATTGCTGTCAAATCAATTCTTTCCAATCCCATGTTTTACAGAATATAAATGTTCCAGAGTTTTTTTGACTGTGGATTTATGGAGACAACTAGGCCTTTCTTTTGTGGCACCATTTGTCAAGCAAATTATCTCACCACCTAAGGACTTTTTCCAGGATTAATGTTTTTCATCAAATTTGGGGAAATTTTCAGGCATATTGCTTTGAATAGTTTTTCTGCTTCATTTCCTCTTTTGGTTATTCCCATGTTAGTTTGCTCTACAGCTGTCCATATTCGTTTTTTAAATCATTTTATTGGGGGCTCAAACAACTCTTATCACAATCCATGCATACATACATAAATGTATCAAGCACATTTATACATTTGTTGCCACCATCATTCTCAAAACGTTTGCTTTCTACTTGAGCCCTTGGTATTCTTATGATAAACTCATTTTTCTTTATTAGCTGTGTCTATGTTCTACAGATTGCATAATGTTTACTACTCTACCTGTAAATTTTCTTTCTGAAACTTAAAATCACTGATAAGTTCTTATAGTGACATTCTCATTCCAGTTGCTGTACTTTTCAACTGTAAAATCTCCATTTGGATTATTTTATGATTTAAATCTCTTCTCTGATATTCTTCATCTGATGGGATATTATCATCATACACTTTCCTTTAGCATGGTCTCCACTAGGGCTCAGGTTGTATACGCAATAGCAGCTCTGAAGTCTTTGTTAAATATAATATCGAGTTTCTCACATAAGCAACTTCTCTTTTATGATTATTCTTTTCCTAGGTGTGGACCACGCTTTCCTAAGTCTCCTCATTTTGTTGAAAACTGGATATTTTAGATAATATATTGTAACAACTTGAGTTACGAACTTTGTCCTTCCTATAAATTCTTGATTTTTGCTTGTTTATTTGTTCAGTAACTTAACTAGCCTATTTAAATTAAGTCAATCCCCACCCCACCCCCGCCCCAGTGTGAAACCTTTCATGGCGCTGGTTGGGATGACAGAGATTTTAATAGGGTTGTCCTCTACTGTTGCCTATCAGAGTTCACTTCCACTCTCTGTGCCTTAAATTCCTCATTTGCTATCACACCCAGATGGCTGGCTCCACTAATTGCTGGTTTATTGCTCTATTGTTTTCAGCAATGCCCTGTTGCACAAATTTCTTCACAATCAATTAAATTAAATTAGGGCCCCTTCCATGGGTAGTTGTTGTGGCCAATCTTTGTGAATTGTTCTAACAACAGGAGGGTTCTGCTTAGCTGTATCTCTTTCCCTAGTTCTTTCTTGTAAATTATCTGACCTACATTTTAGCTTGATGCCCTCATGGAGCCACCAGCCTTCTCTTAATTGCTTACCATCAAACTCTCCATTGTTTCTGGGAACACCCTTAGGCTTGAAATTACTCATACTCTGTTATAAATAGAAGAGGGGCTCCAAAGAGTTTGTGGGGGAAATTGTATTATATTTTAATTCCATTTTCCCATGAGTTTTTAGAGTAAATTAATTTTAAAAGAGCTTCAGAGATTGCTCTTCTTATGGTTTGGCGTGCTCTCTGGGCACAAACTCTGAGCTAGTGCTCTAGGGTTGGTAGCAGGAACAATAGCCCACATCTCTTGGCACAACACCTCTGCTTTATGAGCACAGCACTGAACAGGAGAAGTAGCCTCTAGTCTTTTCAACTTACCTCTCCCAGTCTGGAACCTCTACTCTATAAATAGGCTGGAGTAAGGACATTTGGGGCCCCAGTGTTTCCAGCTTGCCACACCTGATTTAGAGCTTCTGTTCTATGAGTTCTGAGTGAAGAAAGGGAACCTCCCATGGTGAGTCAGGCACACTCACCATGAATTTAGTCTTCTCAACATGGAGCTGGGGTGAAGGGAGGTTGAGAGATGCTGGTAGTATGCCACACTCAGGGAACTACTGTGGCTCTTGATGGGGAGCTGGCAAATAAAGAAAGAACCCTCTTTTTTAATAGAACCACCTGGAATGAATTTCCATCATGCTGAGCTGGTGAGAAGTTGCTTGGGAAATGGGTTGTGGTTTGGATACACAGATTCTTGCTGTTTGTAATATGATTAATTCGCTTTTAAAAAATCCATTTTATTAGCATCTAATTAACACATCATACAAGTTTTTCATTAGGTCCCATTAAGAAAATTGTGCAATCATCACCACCATCCTCAGAACACTTTCTTCTCATACTCATTGTTGTTCCCCACTTACCCCCAAACTGCCTTGAAGTTATCAATCCACTTACTGTCTCTATTGATCTGCCTATCCTGGATTTCACATACAGAAAATCACAAACAAGAAGCAAACAACAACAATGATAAAACAAAACAGATGGAGACTAGGAAGATGGTGCCAGGTAGAGCCCCAGACCATGGATCCCACCCCCAGTGATGCAGGAGCACAGCTCCCTGGGCACTTCAAGAGTATCTAAGATTTTTTCCCCTGTTGATAAAAACAAAATACAAACTCTTTTCCTGCTGGAGGAACTGGAACTTGGTTTTCCAGTGTGTCTTGGTGGCTCTCCCTCCCCCAGCTATGCATCTCACCGGCACTGGGACTGACTGTTCTTTTTAGGACCTCCACCTGATTGGCTATCTCCCTCCACCTTGGGCCTCTACTCCTATAGCCTATTCCCCTCCTTAGGCCCCAGCCTGAAGGACAGACAGTACTGAGTGGTACAGAACCCCATACTGTTCCATAACATATCGAAGGGCTTTCCCTCCTTGAGAACAGGGAAACAGGATAGCCTTCTGCTATAAAACAATAACAGATTGGCTATACTCTCCCCAAATTATATACAGAGTTGATAAGTGACTCTGGTAGATTACTTAATATACCCCTCACCTATCCCAACCACCTCTACCACAAGACCCTACTCCCCTCACTTCAGTGAACTATACTCTCTCATAATCTATCAAGTAACAACACCTCTTATAATCCCCTCTTCCAATTTGTCAAAAACTACTATATCAACCAGGAGACTTTCTCTGATTAGTACCATCATTCAAATCCTACTCTTGAGGGCCTATCCCTATACATCTTACCCAAGCAACTATCACTCCTTCCTCATCTCCATCCATATGATTTCCAGGATCTGACCCACCTCCTCTAGCCCAAAGAGTCAACCCCAAACCCCATCTACACAACCCAGAACCCTATGCACCATCTACAGCTGGGCCATTGAAAACAACAGCCAACAGTAGGGACCACAAAAAGTCAAGAGAATCTAAAGTCGAGCACAGAAGATTGCCCAAAACCAATGGAATACAAAGAAAGAGAAGACCTTGAACTTCCAGACAGAGATGACAGGACAATGATATTTAGGTCCATATAAGAGATCTGGGGATCCATCCTGAAAACAAAGAAAGAATTTGAGATATCAAAAACCTCACACCCAAATGAAACTCAGAAATTAAGTAATGAGTTCGCAGAAATAAAAACATGGTACAATATCTGAACAATAGAACAAAAGGAAAGGAAAATAAAATCGGTGAACTTGAAGACAAACAAGTAGACTTCAACAAACTAGAGAAACAAAAAGCAAAAAAATCTGAAGAAAGCCTGAGGATGATGTGAGATGTTTTGAAGAGAAATAATATATGTTTTATTGGGATTCTGGAGCAGGAAGAAACAAACAAGTCTGCAGATAAATTAGTAAGGGAATTCATGAAATAAAATTTCCACAGTACTGCAAAGGAGGAGACAATAACCATACAGGAAACAGGGAGGATACCAAATAGATTAACGCCCTATACATAAACACACACACATACACACACACCAAAAAGCAACAACAAAGCATCAAGACATATTCTCATCAAATTAACCAAATTCAAGAGAAAAGAGTACCTCCTGAGAGCACCCAACAGAAAAAAATGGTCACCTACAAAGGTAAATAGATAAGAAGCTCAGACCTGTCCACAGAAATCATGTAGGAGAGAAAAAATTGAAGCAACACATTCTGAAAGTTGGAAGACAAAATTTGCCAACAGAGAATCCTATATCCAAAAGAAGCTGTCCATCAAATTTAAAGGAGATATAAAGGATTCTTTAAAAGGAAATATTTAGAGAATTTGTAAAAACAAACCCAGCATTACAAAAAAACATTTCCCAGGTTTTTTTAGTCATAAAAGCAATAACTTCAGCTCTCAAGCATGGGACCACCACAAGGTGTAACACCACCCAGAAACCAGCACACTGAAAACAGTGCACAAAACAATATAGATCCAGGCACAGGCATGAACAAACTAATCAAACCTGCCCCACCCCACCCCCAAAAAAGGCAGGGCAAGGAAAATATTAAACACAAATAATATCAAATGGCAGAGTCTAATGTACATTTAGAATGAATAACATTGAGTTTTAATACACTAAATGCACCAAACAAAAGACAAAGAGCAACAGACTGGATTAAGAAATAAGATCCATCAATCTGCTGCCTTCAAGAGACACACCTCAAACTCACAGATAAAAAATAGACTGAGAGCTCAAGGATGGCAAGCATCAAGCTAAGGGCAATTTAAAAAATCAAAGGTGACAAAATAGACTTCAAAGCACATGACATAACAAGAGATAAGAATGGCATTATGTAATGCTCAAGGGATCAGTAAACAAAGAATGCATAACCATCTTAAACATATATGCACTCAACAAAAGGGACCAGTGAAATTTAGTCACAAAATCCTCAAAGAGAAATCACCAGATCAACCATAATAGTAGAAAACTTCAATATGCAACTCTCAAGGAATGATAGATCAACAGATAAGAAACTCAATAAAGAAACCAAAGAGGTAAACAACACAATTGAACAGCTCAACCTCTTAGATATTTACAGAGTTCTTCAGCCAACAGCTAAAAAACACACATTTTTTTTCCAACACATATGGCTCATAGGCTGAAATATACCACATGCTGGCACATAAAGCAAGCTTGAGAAAATTGAAACACAGACATCATTCAAGCCCACGTCTTCTTAGACCACTGTGCCATAAAACTGTAAATCAACAATAGAAAGAACAACAATGAAAAAAAACAGATGGAGACTCAACAACATATAATTCAAAAAAACACTGGTTATTAGACCATATAAGAGATGAAATTATTAAGTTCCTAGAAACAAATAAGAATTATAACACAAAATGTCCAACCAAATCCTATGGGACACAGCAAAAACAGTTGCTAAAGGTCAATTTATAGCAATTGCCACACACATGAAAAGAAGGGAAATTCAAGTTCAACACTCTAACACGGCACTACAAGCAATTACAACAGAGGCAACAGGATAAATTTTCCAACAAGATAAGAAAAATGGTAAAAATTCGAGCCAAAATAAATGAGCTGGAAAACAGGAAAATAATGGGGAAAATCAACAAAGCAAGAAGGTGGTTTTCTTGGAAAGGATCGACAAAATCAATAAACAGCTAGCAAACTTAACAAAGGAAAAGAAAGAGCAGAAGAGTTAGAGATGAAACAGGTGACATCACAACAGATCCAAATTGAATAAAAAGAATAATTACACAGTATTACAAAAGAATGTATCCCAACAAATTCAATAATTTAGATGACATGGACAAATGCCTAGAAAAACACCCTTTTCCCAAATTAATGCAGATGGGCATTAAAAAATCAAACAAACCCATAGCAAAAAAGAAATTGATAAAGTCCTCTAACAAAAAAACAAAGAGTCAAAACAAAGAACTCAGGACCAGGTAGCTTCACAGCAGAATGCTACCAAGTATTCAGAGAAGAGCAGACACCAATTCCATACAAACTGTTACAGAATATGAAAGAGACAACAAACTCCCAAATGCATTCTATGAAGTCAGCATAACCCTGATACCAAAAACAAAGACCCCACAAAGATACAAAACCACAGACCTATAGTCCTCATGAACACAGATGCAAAAATTCTCAACAAAATCCTGGCCAATTTTCAACAACATATCAAAAAACGATACACTATGACCAAGTGGGGTTCATATCATGAATGCAGGGATGGTTCAACTTTTAAAAACAATTAATGTAATCCACCACAAATAAGAAAAAGGATATGACTTTATGATAATACAAATTGATGCAGAAAATGATTTGACATTACCCAACACCTATCCCTAATAAAAAGCACTCTACGAGACAGGAATAAAAGGGAAATCACTCAACACATTAAAAGTTATATATGAAAAACCAATAGCCAATATTATACTCAGAGTGAAAACATTGGGAACCTGATGAGGATCTCTTGTCCCTAGTCTTATTCAACATTGTCCTGGAAGTCCTTGCCAGCACCATGAGGTAATAACAAGAAATCGAGGTAGTACAATTAGGCAAAGAAGAAATTAAACTTTCATGAATTGCAGAATGTATGACTTTATAGAGAGAGAATCCGAAGGTGTCCACAATAGGATTGCTGGAAACAATTGAGAGGTTTAGTAAAGTTGCAGAATGCATGATTAACAAGCAAAATTCAATTAGATTCCTATACACTAGTGATGAGAATTCACAGACAAAATAAATTAATGGAACCTATTAAAAAGCTGAAATACTTTTAGGGATAAACCTAACCAAAGAAAGAAAAGACCCATACAAAGAAAACTATTATTTCAAGAACCAAAAGAGACTTACCCAAATGGAAAAATATCCTGAGTTCATGGATAGGAAGACTCAGTATCATCAAAATATCAACAGTACCTAAAGCAATCTACAAATTCAATGCAATCCTGATCCAACTCCTAACATCTTTCTTTTTTATTGTTGTTCATTTTAGTTTTTATATATTGTATTTTTGTCTTTTCTTTCATTCTTTTTTTAAATCATTTTATGGTGGGCTCATACAACTATATCACAATCCATACATCCATCCATCGTGTCAGGCACATTTGTACATATGTTGCCATCACTGTTTTCAAAGCATTTTCTTTCTATTTGAGCCCTTCCAACATCTTTCTTTAAAGAGATGGAAAAACTAATTGCCAAATTCATATGGAGAGGAAAGAAGCTCAGGATAAGCAAAGAACTCAAAAAGAAGAACAAAATAGACTAGAACCCCAGACCTTGATGCTAATCCGTTCTAGAAGGATCGAGATATGATGCAGTCGAGTTCCAAATCAATTTTTCCCATAAAAATAACTGAAAAGGGATTAATCCATTCTCGACCACCAAGTTTTTACCCTAACCTTGCCTTTTTATATAAACCACACAGAAATTTCAAAGTAAACAAATTCAGAGTTGAATGATATCATTTAAGTAAGAAACATAACATTAAAACAGTTTTTAACAACAACAAAAAAGAGTTTTTAACAACTACAACATAGACCTTACCTTGAGATTGATGAGGATCTGAATCTGTGGACACAGATGTGGAGAGGAGTCATTGTTTCGAAGAGGAAGCCCCTTCCATAAAATCAACTGGTAGCTGCTTTTCGGGAGTTTTTCCCCTTTTACCTTTTTTTCACTAGGACCCACCTAGCTTTCTCTAAAATAAAAGTTGGTCTAATGTGGTATGTTGGCGTTTCCTTAACTGTTTTCTAAAAGGGTTTACTAAAATGTCATCAACAATATCGATAACACGGTTAACCGGTTCCTCATCATGATGATTCTTTTCAAAAAACGTTCCTAGGACCCATGTTTTTTTCCCTAAAGATAGTACAAAAAGCCACAAAACTAGGAAAATTATAGCAAAACGCTTGGAAAACAGCCACAAAAGGTTTAAACAATACACACGAATGGCACCAACTAATGCTGAGTTACCGAAACATGAGCTGCTGTTGTTTACAAAAATCACATGGGCTGGGTCGGATGTCAATGTTTTGTTCAAGATGTGATGCAAAATTTGCTCAACATTTCATGTTGCAATATGATTATGTAGAGTAGTGATGTGATTGAGTACTGGGGTTCTATTGTAAGTGGTCTTGGACTACCTGACCTCAAAGCCTGCTACACAGCCACGGTTGTCAGAAGAACCTGGTACTGATATAATGGAGCAGAACAGAAACCCCCAAAATAAAAAACACGCATACAGGCAAAGGCTTTTTTTTTTTTTTAACAAAGGCCTAACAGGCATTAAATGGGAAGGGAATGCCCTCTTCAATACATGACTCTGGAAAATGGGATATCCTTCTGCAGAAGAATGAAACAAGACCCATGTCTCATCCCAAGCACAAAGACAAACTCAAGGTGGATCAAAGTCTTAAATGTAAAACCCAAAGCTATCAGGGTCATCAATGAGAAAACTGGGACAAATCTAAGAGCCCTAGTGCAGGGAATACATAGGCAACCAGATGTAACAAAGGAAGCACACACCATGGCAGATGAAATAAATTAATGGTACCTATTAAAAATAAAACATTGTATACATAGAAAAATTTCATTAAAGGAGTAAAATGAGAGCCCACAGATTGGAGGGAAAATATTTAGTGATGACATAGCAGGAAAAAGATTCATTACTAAAATCTGCAGTATGCTACAAGGCTACAAGAAAACAAATAACTCTGAGACGGTGGGCAAAAGACCCGAACAGACAACTCACAAAGGATGACACCCGAGTGGCTCATAAACACCTGAGGAAACACTCTCATTAACTATCTTTCCAACACCTATACCCCTGGTCAAATTCAAAAACAAAAACAGAGAACAACAAATGCTGGAGAGGGTGTGGAGAGATTGGAATTCTTATACACTGCTAATGGGTTTGTAAATACGTACACCCACCGTGGAAAGCAATATGGTGATTCCTAAAACAGATGGCAATAGAAATACTATAGGATTCGGCCATACTATTAATGGGCATATACCTCAAGGTAATAAGAGACAGATCACGAACAGACATATTCTCCCCCATGTTCATTGCATTACAGCACACGATAGCCCAAATTCCTATCAGTAGAAGACTGAATTAAAAACCTTTGGTATATACACACAGTGGAATACTACACAGAGGGATCTGGAAGACAGTATGCTGAGTGAAGTTAGTCAGTCACAAAAGGACTGCTGTAGGACAAGCATCAGGATGGACACAAGCTCAGACTTGTGTCCAGAGTAGCCAGACATCCTGGTAGAGAGCCCGACTGGTGCCAATGAACATCCTCCCTAGGGGTGGGTATACCTTGAAGGTCACTTAGACAGAGGGCTCTTCATAGCAGCTGGGATCAATTGTCAAGGGAGGGGGAGGGGAGTGCTGACCACTTCATGGCTGCCATCAAAAGTTATGATGAGATCCCCATGGACAGGTAGACATCCCTATCAGAGGGATATGGATGGGTAAGTCAAGTTGGGAAAGGGGAAAGAGAGCTGACAAGTCTGGGAGACGACAAGAGCAAGTCTGTGGGTCAAATAAGGGGAGAATCAACCTCCAAGTGAGGGTTGGGGTGGGTGGGGGGAGTTGTGGGGAAATGCTAAAAATACTTTGAAGGACTCTAAGGAGGGAGTGTCCCTGGTAATATACACTGAACAGACCACATTGGCCCAGGTTTTTGGACACACCCTGGGGACCCAAGCCAAGTGCCATAGAACACTGGGGCATTGAATCCTAAATCTTCAAGATGCACAACCTTCTCCAAAGGCTGCACCAGAGGGATCTGATGTGGAAATTCCACTAAGCGAATTGGACTCTACCACAAACACACCTGTAACCTGAGGATTTAAGATGGAAAATTCATGGCGATTGAAGAAGCAGAAGACAGCTACACCAAATGTATTGAAGTGTTGTTTCAGTAGGCAGACAATCACTGACACTGTACATCAATGCCCTATATGCTGTATTAAGATATATATTATTCTGGCAAACCTGTGATTGACTTTGTCAATGGATAGTATTGTAAATTTGCCCTCACAACAAATTGCCATTGTTTGTGTAAATAATGTCCACCAAGAAAATGATTTATTCTGTACAATGTGAATAATTCAAGTATTGCAATATGTAGTTACCCTATACTGGTCCGCTATCCATCTCTCAACAGTGTTTTAGCACCAGAGGATTATCAATAACAATTTAAACCAAATATCTTTATTCTCCAGGGAGATGATCAATAAGACTCTCTATTATAAATTAATAAGGAGGTCTCTAAATGGAATCAAAGGCAGATTATAAAACATAGATCCAGGAATGGGTTTCGGACTGACACTTAATCCTAGCTCCAACTAAACAACAATTACTTCTTACATCACAGCCCTGCTCAGCACTTGCCTTCAGGAAGGGAACACAGAATATGGGTGTTATAGCAAAGGGTGGTAAAGAAATAACGTCTGAGGTCCTAAAGGCTTATTTCCAAAAAAAGAAGGCATTGAAGTGAGATGTCCACTAAGTCTACATGGAAGACGCACATCAGCATCAGTGACTAAAGGAGTATAAATCATATAATCTGAAGCCAAAGGAGGGAATAGTATCAGAGCCCAAATTGTGAGATTCTGGTTTGCAGAAGGCTATGGATGACATTAGAAGGCCAAGCTATATTTGTGAGATCTACACAGGAAATGAGCCTCTGATGATTTCCCTCTATCCATAATGGAGGCATGGGAATAGCCTGGTTACCAAACAGTACACTGGAGAGATGACTGGAGCAGATCAAAATGATAAGCCTGACCTGAATAGTTAAACTTTGTCGCTTGATGCCTCCTCTCAACCAAAGAACTGTATCCTGAATTGTTCCTGATCCTGAATTTTTTTTGTTTTAACTTTTTTTTAAAACATTTTAGTAGGGGTGTGTAAGAATTCCAAGCTCTCCACACCCTCTCCAGCATTTGTTGTTCTCTGTTTTTGTTTTTGAATTTGACCAGGGGGATAGGTGTTGGATGGTATCTCCTGGTGGTTTTCACTTGCGTTGCCTAGAAGGATTGTTAATGAGAGCAATCCATAATACATCAATTGTGTAAAGCACGTCTGTACATTCATTGCCCTCATCATTTTCAAAGTATTTGCTCTCCACTTAAGTCCTTGGCATCAGGTCCTCTTTTTATCCCCCTCTCTCCCCTCTCCCCCCTCCCTCATGAGCCCTTGATAATTTATAAATTATTATTTTGTCATATCTTGCTCTGTCCTACGTCTCCTTTATAAACCCCATAACTCTGAGTAGTGTCTGTGGGTTTTATGTGATCGTTGCATTGAATTTTGAATCCAGCAGAGAAGTAGAGAGTGCCATAGAGAGACAGCTGGTGTTAGAATTGGTAAAAAGAGATGTGCGCTCTCCACCTCATAGAAATAATCCTTGGGCTGATGTTGATAGTGATTCTTTGTCCTCTCCCTCCTGAAGTTAGATGATACTACAAGCCAAAGCCCCCATGCCACCATTTTGGTACTGATTTTTCCAAGATTTAGTGTATTTCATTGAATAAAATATTTCTTCATTTACTTCACACCTCTAGGACAGTTTACTTTGGTGAGCTCACGATATTCCAGAGATCTAATACTCAATTTTGTGGACTCAGAATCCTGATTTGATCAATACTCAAAGAGCCCACACCAGATAGATAGATAGATAGATAGATAGATAGATAGATAGATAGATAGATAGATAGATAGAGATAGAGATATTACATCAATGCTATATTTTACCGAATAAGACAAAGCATAGGATTTTCTTGGCTGGTATCCTCATGAAAGCAGATCCTAAACCTTGTCCTCTGAGGTCCCGTTAGATGGGTCCACACCAACAAATCATGGGTTAGTATGGATTGCAAAGCATGCTCTTGTTCCAGGTGGTCTTGTGTTCAAGACAGTTTAATCCTAGACATTTTCTTGGTGAGCAAAGAAATCAATCAATGGGATATTATTGATTACAGCAAATGCTTAATGTAGATTAGATTCAGATAGGCTGGCAGGCTCATGTGCCCTCAGAGGAAAAGACGAAGAGTGTACTTTGCCTCCCATCTCTTCATTCTGCCCTGACTCATCCCTCCTCTCTCTGTTGACACTTCATGTGAGTGGATTTGTGATTATTTCTCCTTAGGTCTCTGTCGGGGTACCCCCCACTCCTTCTTGTCTGACTCCTGGAAGAAAATCTAAAAAATTGCCTCCACCTCTTAGGGTGAGTCCTCATTTGCTCACTTCCAAAAAAAAAAAAAACAAAAACGAGCTTCCTGCATTGAAATGTGCTCTTGCTGAAAATGGTAACCCAGTTGCCCTGTTTGGAAACTTCCTCCTTACCCAGACCTTCATCAAGGGCTTGTCCCCATCAGCTTTGCGTGAGGTATGAAAGGCTAGCCTTGTTCTGGCGAAAGGAGGCTGAAGTTCCTACAACTGAAAAACCGCAGTTCTGATCACTAAAGCACACATTTCTCAACCTTGTGAAGACACTCGGGGTGCTGTGGGAAAGGCAGGCTGCCAGCTGCCTACCAGTCAGCTTGTTTTCTCCAAGCTTCTGGCTCAGTTGAAAAGGAAATGAAAACTTTATTTTTAATTTTCAGTTATGATCAACAATGTGTGCCGAAAACTCAGTCATGCACGGATGTACCACCCTGCAGGGTCCATGCCCACCCCAGAGCAGCTACCGCACGTAACCATTCTGCAAGAGTGACTTCAGACTTTGGATAAAGTCCTACGGGTCTCTCAAAAGTGACCAACCTACAGCAACTCTTACGTATGCACACCCCCTACTGATTTAGGCAGTATCTTAGCCCACAGCTTACACCCCACTGAACTACTTTCATGAACTGACTCCCTATGGGCATTATCACTGATGTGCAAAAACAGCGACTCTCCTGTGGATTTAGGTCACTTTATGAAATGATATGCTGAACCAGTAAGCGAAAGAAAGGAAGTTAAAGAAAGTGGCAGCATTCTCGGTTGCTTAAGAAAACAAGACTCTTCAAGGAAGACAACTTGGCATTTCTCCAAGGCCCCATGGGGAGAATCTAAAGAAAACTGGGGACCCTGGGAAGCAAGCAGACCCCAACTTGTTTTGTTTGGCTCTCGTGGCATTGTTTGCTTTGCTTTGTTGTCATCAAATAGATATAACAATATATTTGCCATTTTAGCTGTATAATTAGTGACATCAATCCCATTTACCATGCTGTGCAAAGGTCAGTTTCTAATTTTTTTTATTAACCCAAGCAGAAACCCTGTATCCATTAAGCAATAATACTCCAGTCCCGCTTTCCCCCTTGTAGCCACTAAAGACCTTTCTGCCCCTGTATTGTCTATTCCAGGTACTTCATATAAAGAAGATTAAAAAATTGTTCACCCTTTTGTGCCTGACTTATTTCACCCTGCATAATGTTTTTCAAGTCCATCCATGTTGTGACATGCATCCGAACGCCATCTTTCTTTATTGTCTCATACTCTTCCGTTGTACGATTGCGCCATATTTGTTCATCATGATGACCATTTGAGCCACTCTCATCTTTGTCTATTGTGAACCATGCTGAAGTGAACACTGGTGTACAAGTTTGAGTTCCTGCTTTCAAGTCTCTTAGGGTAAAATTGGGAGCAAAGTTGCTGGGACACGCGGTGGTTCCATGCCTCACATTTTGAAGAGTTTTTATACTATTTTCCACTGGCTCTCCCATTTTCCATTCTCGTCATCAAAGCATAAAGGTTAACATTTCTCCACAACCTCCAAAATGTATTCCGTGGTAACAGTCAGTAAGAGTGAGGTATGAAGAGTTACATTAGTTGCCAACATTCAAAAGTGAAGATACTACTGGTTTTAGCTGGGTGATCAGGCTAGACTGAACCCATAACTCCATGCTGCTGCCTGTGGAGTTGTGAACATCCACTCCTCAAAGTAAGTGTACCATGTCCAGGACATCACAGGCAGGTGTGGCAGGTCATTGTATACGTTTCAGTTTCTGACCCTGTTCTAGAGCAAATAAAACATGCATTGCACACTTGGACCAGAGCAATTAAGATGCAACAATTTCAAATATAGTTGCCTGCTGTGAGAAAATTCTTCCAAATGCATTCTTTTGTATGTGGTTCATGTATATGTGTGTGTGTGTAAGGAAGAAGCACACCAGCATGTGCGATCACAAGGGGTCAAAGGTACTACATATCAGCACCAAAGAACAAGAAATCATATCATCGTGAATGAGGTGGAGTGCATGATGGGGACCCAATGCCCATCTGGAGACATCTGGACATCCCTTGCAAAGGGGTAGTGTGAAGGAAATGAGTCACTCAGGGTGAAGTGTAGCATTGATGAAACACACAACTTTCCTCTAGTTCTTAAACACTTCCTCCCCACCCACTACCATGATCCCAATTCTATCTTACAAACCTGGATAGACAAGAGGATGCACAGTGGTGCAGATAGGAACTGGAAGCACAGGGAATCCAGGACAGATGAACCCTCAGGACCAGTGGTGAGAGTGGTGACACTGGGAGGGAGGAGGGAAGGGGGTGTAGAAAGGGGGAACTGATTACCAGGGTCTACATATAACCTCCTCCCTGGGGGATGGACAACAGACAAGTGGGTGAAGGGAGATGTCGGGCAGTGTAAGATATGATAAAATAATAATTTATAAATTATCAAGGGTTCATGAGGGAGGGAGAATGCAAAAAAAAGAAAAATGAGGAGCTGATTCCAGGAGCCCAAGCAGAAAATGAGTGTTTTGAGAATGATGAGGACAATGAATGCATGTGCTTTACACAATTGATGTATGTATGGATTGTGGTAAGAGTTCTATGAGACCCAATAAAATGATTTTTTAAAAGAAAGAAAGCTCTATATGCAAGAGCAATTGAATATTGAGAAAACATCCCAGTCCAGTCTAGATCAAGTCCTTAAGTCCTATTATATTAGCCCATAGGTCCAATACCAGTATATAAATACATCTTCAGACTCACACAACACATGCAATGACTCAGAATGCAGGAAAATCCTAGGCCAGTGGGTGGAAAGTCTTGTGGATTCAGTGGCACTGGAAGCATCTCAGTGCTGGCAGAGGTCTCCATGTGGCTCCTTCAGTTCCAAGGCTCTAGCTGCATCAGCATAGCTCCATCGGGTTCATTGTCAGTAAGGTCTCACAGGAAGTATGCGTGTGTCCCACCTCCAGTAAGCTACTTACCTCCTAGTGCCTCTAAATGAGGTCATCAAGCTGTGACCTGATTAACAGGCTAAACTCCACCCCTTCACTCTTAAGTCTCAGATTGACGACAGACTATGTAACTAATTAGAGAAAATAAGAAATTCACATTATGAAATGGAGGAATAGCATTTACTTAATAAATATGTCACCTTGGGCAGCGAAACTTTCCTAGTGTTTAAGTGAGGACAGCCAGGTGAATTGTAAACCAACAAGTTGCCTGGGAGTCAACTCTGACACATGGTGGCCCAGCATATGTTGGAGTAGAACTATGCTCCAAAGCGTTCCCTACAGCTGATGTTTTAAAATCATTTTATTCGGGGCTCATACAACTCTTATCACAATCCATCCATTGAATCAAGCACATTTGTACATTTGTTACCATCATCATTTTCTTTTTTTTTCCCATCATCATTTTCAAAACATTGTCTTTCTTCTACTTGAGCCCTTGGTATCAGTTTCTCGTTTCCCCCCTCCCTCCCCTGCCCTTCCTCCCTCACGAACCCTTAATAATTTATAAATTATTCTTTTTTCATGTCTTACACTGACCGATGTCTCCTTTCAGCCACTTATCTGTTGTCCATGCCCCAGGGAGGGGGTTATTTAGATTATTGTGATCGGTTGCCCCTTTCTCCCCCTACCTTTCTCTTACCCTCCTGGTAATGTTACTCTCATTATTGATCCTAAGGGATTTATCTGCCCTGGATTCCCTGTGTTTCTGGCTCTTATCTGTACCAGTGTACATCCTCTAGTTTAGCCAGATTTGTAAGGTATCACTGGGATCATGATAGTGGGAAAGAGGAAGCATTAAAGAACTAGAGGAAAGTTGTATGTTTCATCGGTGCTATACTGCACCCTGACTGGATCGTCTCTTCCTTGCGACCCTTCTCTAAGGGGATGTCCATTTACCTACAGATGGGCTTTGGGTCTCCACTCCGCACTTCCCCTCATTTACAATAATATGATTTTTTTGTTCCTTGATGCCTGATACCTGATCCCTTTGGCACTTCGTGATCATACAGGCTGTTGTGCTTCTTCCATGTGGGCTTTGTTTCTTCTGAGCTAGATGGCCGCTTGTTTATCTCCAAGTTTGTTTATCTTTAAGACCCCGGATGCTATATCTTTTGATAGCTGGGCACCATCAGCTTTCTTCATGACATATGCATATGCACCCACTTTGTCTTCAGCAATCGTATTGGGAAGGTGAGCATCATGGAATGCCACATTAATAGATCAAAGTGCTCTTCCATTGAGGGAGTACTTGAGTAGAAGCCCAATGTCCACCTGCTACCTTAATACTAAACCTATAAATATACGCACATATATCTATTTCCTCATCCTCATATATAAATATACTTAAATATGTACATCCCTGTATTGGGACCTCTATAAATGCCCTTTGCCTGCTAGTTGCTTCCTCTATTTCCTTTTACTTTCCTCTTGTCCCACTATCATGTTCAGCCTTCATTTGGATTTCAGTAATTCCTCTCAGTTACATTGCCCTTGATCAAGCCCTATCAGGCCTCCTATGCCCTCCTTGCCATCGATTTTAGATCACTTGTTGTTCCCTTGTCCCTGGGCTTGTTAAAACCCACTTCTTTCTCCTGCCTCCCCCTCTCCCATGTCCCCCAAGAAACATCGATCCCATTGTTTTCTCCTCCAGATTGTTTATCCTGCTTATCTTATCTAGATAGATCTGCAGAGATAATAATATGCACAAAAAAACAAGAAAGAGCAAAACAAAGCAACAAAAGAAATGACTACAAAGAAGAAAGAGAGAGAGAGAGAGAGAGAGAGAGAGGCCTATAAATAGCTCGAGGTCTGTTTGTTGACTTTTAGGAGAGTTTTCTGGTTAAGTCTGATGGGGTGCCACTCCCTAGCCCCAAAGTTTACCTTTGGTATTCCCCGAGGACTTTGTTGCTCTGCTCCCCTTGCTGTTCTGTTGCACACCCTGGGTATTTTGCATTGGTGCGGTGGGGTCATATCATGCAAGTATGTTGAATTTACATCTTGGAGCACCGGGTTTAAGTCTGGGTCCTCTTTTCCTGTGGAGATATAAACAATGCCCTCCCCTTGGATGGGTTAGTGCCCTGTTCCCCTGATACCCATGTCTTTTTTTCCCCAAAATGCATTCTTAACCACATTTAGACAGTGCATTTGACAAATAACAACCAGAAAATCCCACTACCTTCCAGTCTATTCCAACTCAAAATAATCAAAATCCACAAAATCCAACTCAATGCCATTGAGTCGTTGAATCCCATCAAGACCCAATAAGGTAGGAATGCTCCCTATGGGTTTCCAAGACTCTAAATCCTTAAGGGAATAGAAAACCCCCATCTTTTTCCAGGAGAGTAGCTGGTGATTTCAAACTGAAAATCTTGCAGTTAGCAAGTCAAGGCGTAACCACTACCCCCACCAGGGCTCCTACCAGAGCTCCTGAAATTTGGCAGATAACAAACAGGGAAAGAACGCAGTGTGTGGTCAGAGAGCTCCTCCTGGAGGGTTGGTCCAGCACACACTTGATGGTTATATGCGCTCATTGTGACTTTCCGGCACCGAGCTCCCCTCTCCCTCTTAGTGCTCTCAGTAGACAGGCTCTCCCCACTCATGGGGCACCTGATGCTGAAAACCCATCAAAGACAGACAAAGGGCCACTTCTCCTTCTAGACATGCCAAAGCCTGGGACCAGGGCCCCGAATTGGACAGTGTGAAGGAGTCAGTGTTCCACATATCCACCCTCGCCCTCCACAGATGAAGGATTTGTGATGTAAAAGATTTACGATGTGGAAATCTGTGCCTGGAAATAACATTGAACCCTTCAGCTCCCGGTGCACCATCCATCACTGGCTATTGCCCAGTCTCAGGAGCAAAGGCTCTCCAAGTGACCAAGCTCACCCACGCCAAGCCCATGGCAAACCCCACCGTCACTCTCCTCAGTCACAGTACTGTTTCCAGGCCAGGTGTTTGGAAGGATGTGGGGACAGGTCAAAAGTCCCAAGTTAAGAAGAATATCTGCAGGTGGGCATCAAAGAGAGAGGAATACATGATTACAGAGTTGAATTTAACTGTCAAATGGAGTATTTGGAACGTACATTGCAGCCTTGAAGTTATTCTATCAAATGTGCCATTTAAGAAACTGTAAGAAGCAACTGTAATAAGAAAGACAAAGGGAACTCTGGATACTGTTTATGTCACGATGTCCCTGGAAAGAAGGGGTAGAGAGTTGGCCAGAGCTCTTCATTAGCCAGCACAACAGTGATATCCAACTTTCAGAAGTGAAGCCAGCACTTGGGCACAGAGCGATCTGATGTTAAAAGCTATCAGCGGAATACTTTTTTGTCATTTTTATTATCTTATGTAGAAGACTGAAAATATAATATGCTCTTAGAAACCATCTGGGAAAATCGATGAGAGTGAATAGGGGCAGAAAACATTGCAAAACACAATTCAGCATTTTCAAGAAGAAAACCTACCATTCTGCTTTCAAAATTTCTCTGTTGGAATTTATGACCCATCCAAGGACAACTGATAATTGAGTGGATGTTCCAACATGTCTCCAAAAACAATACTCCCACATGTCCAAGATTCCACCACTGCGAAACCTGGTATCCAACAGAGTGTAAAGAATCCCTCTATGGTAACCATGTTGTACCAAATAAATCCTACCGTTGTCACGGACTGGCCATGATTCTTTCCATTTCTTATGTGAGCTTTGAACAGACCATAAATCCATTGATGAATTAGTCAGATTCTGACCGCAATCCCTTCCACAAAGGCTAGGCTTGGCATAATGGATTTAAGCCCAGTGGCCATGGAAGAGGAAAATCAAACAAAGCCCCTCTTCATAAATTGGGGATGAGACATTTGGTGGAAATGCCACTGAATCCATATCTTGATCCATTGGTTAACCATTTAAACAGATGACAGGAAAGCTTATTCTTTCTTGGGTTCTGCTCCAACGTTGCCCATTGAGGTCCCGTAGGGCCCAGATTCATGCTCCCTAAAATGAAGGGTGAGATATATATGTAAGTCCCAACAGACTTCAAAATCTACATGATTTGACTTTGCAATTTTCAAGAAAAAGGGCCAGATGAGACAATAGCAAAACAAAAAAAGGGCAGAGAAAACTGGAGTGATATAGCAGACTGTCCTGTCCCATGAACTGAAGGAAAATAGAGTACTCTTCTTTTGCTTTGAGATAAGAATCCAGCCTCTAATTTCTAAAGAGAATCCCTGGGTAATGCAAGAAGTTCACTTACACAACTTCTAACCCAAAGGTTGGAGATTCAAGACTACCTAGAGGCACTTCGAAGGAACCATATAGCAATCTACTTAAGCAAAAAAAAGTCAAAAGGGGACAGGTAGCAGGGGAAGCCTGTCATTTATAGTTCTGCCTTGACCTACATGGACTCTCCATCAGCCACAGTCACCTTGATGGGAACTGGTCACTGGTTAATTTCTGGAGATTTGGTTTTCACACCACATTCAGGAACCCTAATATATCTCGGCTGGAAGTGCATCATCTCCCAAGCTGACAAGAGTTTCTTTTTTGCACACATATTTTCCTGGGATTAGTGAACCTTACTAAGGAGAGAGGCCACATTATTATTACTTGTTTTCTGCTCCTCATGTTAGAATGTTCGAGAAACAATGGGAAGACCATGTCTGGAAAGCAATAATTCCAGGAAAGGCCTAGGTGTGTCAGTGAAGAGCTAAATATTTATAAATATATGATGTAATATAGTCACAAAAACAGAAGGAAAAAAACCCTTCTGCTCCACTGGCGACAAAAAGGCAAAACAGTGTGCACCTAAGAGGTAACAAGGCTTCCTTTATTCCGTATGTCCCGGCCCCTTATGAAGACCGCAGACAGTTTGGAGCACTCCGAGTTCAGAGAGCATTGAGAAACTGGCAGCCTTCCAAGACAAGAGCCACAAAGTTGAGTTACAGGCTGTGAATGGTTGAGCAATGGAGGGAGGGCCAATAGTATTAAACATGAGTCGAGGCAGCATGTGAGTCAATCAAAGCAGAACAATCTGACAGTCATCGCAAGGCAGCCCTCATGAAGTGGATCTCTATTCTCCCAGGTCAAGGACCTGGGCCACTATAGAGCATACCAGGGCTCTTGTTGTTCAAAGAGTCAACAACATATTTAAAACCAATGTCTGTAGTTGCCTTACCAGGGTTAGAAAAACCAATTGTCAGAGACCTTGCCATGGGGAGAGGGGACAAGGTGGAATAGAAGCAGCCCTGAGGGGTGGCCAACCTCCGTGCTCCTCACCTCACCTCATCACTCCTCTCATCAGGACTGATCCCCCTTCCCCTCTCCTTCTCTCTCTCTCCCTCTTATGTTACTTCACCCCTTCCTTTCCACTGAACAGTCCTCAAGGGCTCTCTGCTAATTAGCTCCCCATCAAGGAAGACAACAAGATGGTCCAACAATATACCTTGAGATACAGTGAGTTTACATGTTAATCTCCAAGTCCACAGAATCTGTAAAGATGGAAAATTCAACCAATGATGATGGCTGTGGAAGCTTCAAGGGCAGGGACTCCAAAATCATGGGCAGGATCATTCCAGCCAAACAGTCAGGAGTCGAGGGCCACAGTCCTCTGAGAATTGTATTTCGCGCCTCCCCTTCTACCTAATCAACCTTGATCCTGGCCTACCGTGAAACACAGAAGTGCCTACTCTAAAAAAATCATAAATCCCTAACACAAAAGATGTACCAGAGTTACTGTTTTCTATCTTGTTCTTAGTCCTAGAGTAGCTAAAACACCAGGGCTAGAAATCTATGAGCTCAGAAAGCCTCATCTCTCTCTCTCTGAGATTGATTTGATTCAAACTCCTGCCCTTATGGTACCAGCCCAACATGTAACCCAGTAAACCAGAAGGACTCCTTTTGGGGAAGGGTTAGAAATAGGAAAACACTTCCTTCAGAAGTGTGTAGACCTAGCTTCACATTTTATTTTATAAAGGTTTGTATTTTTTAACTTATCCTCAGCCCTCTTCAGAGAGAAGAAAGCTAACCAGCACACTCAATCTGAGCCACACCAGCTACCCTGCTATCAACCTGAGCCACACCAGCTACACTGCTCTCGATCTGAGTCACACCAGCTACACTGCTATCAACCTGAGCCACACCAGCTACACTGCTATCAACCTGAGTCACATCAGCTACACTGCTATCAATCTGAGCCACACCAGCTACACTGCTATCAATCTGAGTCACTCCAGTTGCACTGCTATCAATCTGAGTCACACCAGTTACACTGCTATCGATCTGAGTCACACCAGCTACACTGCTATCGATCTGAGTCACACCAGCTACACTGCTATCGATCTGAGCCACACCAGCTACACTGCTCTCGATCTGAGTCACACCAGCTTGCTTTTAGGACTAGGGATTTCTAAGGAGCCTCACACCCTGGGGAACTATGATCCATCAAATTCTTTCTAGTCTATGTCCTTTTCCCGGCTGGAGAAAGAAATCACCATCATCCTGATTAATTTTTCCCACTGTGAGAGGCTCAGGGCCGGGCTTCTTACACTGTGGTCTTTGGATGCAGTTGCTTGATCACAAGCAAAGGAGCGAAAAGTGCAGCCGACACGAGGAAAGGTGTGGGGTTCGTGAAGCCCTCAGCAGGCTATGCATCGTCCCACTCCCTCCCAGCTGTCTTAAAGTAGAAGGAAATTCGTAGCTTTCACAGGCATGAGCAACACTCCGCTAAACGAAGGGGAGAAGCCACTCCATTGACGAGAACATCAAAACAAGACAAGTCATCTAGGAGACACCTAAGCACGGGCTGTTAAAGAATGGTTCTTAAGAATGGTTCAAAGTCAAATTTCAAATTGCTATGATTTGCTCTGATCTTTAAAAAACATATGTTTTTGACTAGCAGATTCAACTTGAAAAGACATTAAATATGAATACAATTCCAATTTTTTAAATTGTGAGGTTTTTTGGAACTAGACAAGTAATTCTAAAATGCTCGTATCTTTTTTTAAGAGAGGAGAGACAAGAAAACTCTGAAAAGGAAAATGAGGAAGACAGAGCCCTATCAGCTACGAAAACCTCCGCTGAAGATTCAGTAAAGATCTAGAGAAGGGCAGACCATTGGGAAAAAGTAGCAAGCCCAGAAATAGTCCAAGATGGCTACATCTTAAATCTATGCCGTAAAGATGGATGTTCATAAACGAAGTTTGTACAACTAGAGAGCCATTCAGAAAAAGGTACTCACACAATATGCCAGAATAAAACTCCAAATGGATCCAAGATTTAAATACTAAAAAAAATGAAACCTTACTAGAAACACACTAAAAAAATTCATGGGTAAATGCCTTCATAACCTTGAATGAAAAGGCCTTTTTAACTAAGACTCAAATTCAATAACCATTTTAAAAAATCAGTTAATATAAACATAAAAACAGAAGCTTCTTTCTATATGGCAAAATGGAAATAATAGATATTAAGTGATACTTATGGAGATTCGTGTTAATTCGAATAGTGGAAAATATCCCATTTAAAGAGATGCATACTGAAGTGCTTAAGACTAAAGAAGCATGGTGCTTATGTCTCTGCACACTCACACAGAGATAAGGCAAATGTGGGAAAGTTATCAGAGCTTGGATCTAGGCAGGTGGTCATTACACCTCATTGGTATAATTCTTTCCATTATCCTTGCGTTTTTCTTTTTATACTAAGAGCTTTAAAAATATCAAAACAAAATCCAAAGACAAATTATAGCTGGAAAGAACATTTGCGCTGTCAGACATAAGGGACTGATAAGCAAGAGGTCAGCAACAACTCAACCCCATTCGCTGCTCTGCAGGAAAGGACGAGGCCGTCTGTGTCTATAAAACTTGGCAGCCTTGGGAAATCTGTGGTGCAGTTCCACTCTGTCCAAAGGGTCGTTATGATGCAGAATAATCAACGTGATAGCAAGAGATTTGTTTGACTTTTGTTGTTGTATATATAAAGGACTTCTACAAACTAAGAAAAAAAGTTCAATCGCTTAACAGAAAAGTGGGCAAGAGAATACACAGAATAATAACTGCAAACATATGAGCAATCTCATAATAAAAGAGATTCGAATCAAAAACCACACTGAGATCCCATTTCTTACTTGACAGATTGGCAAAAGTATTCCCTGGTTCAGCCATCGGAAATGGGCATTCTCATACATTGCTGAAGGAAGGCACCATGGTGAAAGGCCAGTGGAGAGGGTATTACCAACATTAGGGTGCATGCACTCCAGTGATCTCTGTTCTAGGAACTTGATAAACTCAAACAAAACAAAATCCATTGCCATTGAACTCATTCACATCCACAGGGACCCCTTAAATACACCTACATCGTGACAGATGTACACGGTGATCGATGGAATGGTTGTGTTAGTCTGGGTACTTTTGAGAAATAAATCCACAGAAACTCATGTATAAGAGAGAGTTTTATATAAAGGTTCAGTGTGCATCAAGAAAACAACCCAATCCATTGCTGCCCAAGCCCACAAGTCCAACATTAACCCATATGTCGAACACCAGTCCACAAAGTCCTCCTCCACTTCACAGAACACACACTGATGCTGACTGCAGGAGGAAAGCTGAGTCAGTGAATGTGTGAGCATCTCAGCACTGGCAGGGGTCTCACAATAAACTAACAACCTCAGTTGTTTATTATAGTATAAGACTGCAAACAGCAAACAGCATGAATACAACCGCACATGTGGTTAGTTGCCATCAAGTCCCTTTCAACTCGTGGCAACCCTGTGTGTATAAGGTAGCTTCATCCCCTAGGCTTGTCAAGGCGGTGGCCTTGCAGAAGCGGATTGCTAAGGCTTTCTGTAGAGATGCTCTAGAGTGGCTACTAGTTGGACTGTGAGGTAGTTTCTTGTGCGAACCTGGCCGATAAATACATGTGGGTTAATTGAAGGCCAGCGGGATAACTGGCTCGGTGAGCCTTGCCTTTCTAGTTCTCAGGTCTCTTGCTTTCTGATGGTCGGACCAGGGTGCAGCCAGTTCCCTGCTTCAGCTGGCAAGGATCACTTCCTGCAAGACATCCCCAAGGAGAAGCCACATGGAGCTACCCCGATGCAGCCCTAGCTGCTGGAGCAGCCACGTGGAGGCCCCTGCCAGCGCTGAGATGTTTACACATTCACTGACTCGGCTTTCCTCCTGTAGTCACCATCATTGCGTGTGTTTTGTGAGATGCAGGAGGACTTTGTGGATTGGTGTCAGATATATGGGTTAATGTTGGACTTGTGGTCTTGGCCAGCACTGAGTTGGGATGTTTTCTTGATGCACACTTAACCTTTATATAAAACTCTCTCTTGTTATACATGAGTTTCTGTGGATTTGTTTCTCTAAAGTACCCAGATTAATACAGACTGCTAACCACAAGGTCAGCAGTTTGAATACACATGCTGCTTGGCAGGAGAAAGATGAGGCTTTGTACTCCTGTAAAGCGTTATCATTTTGAAAACCAATGGATGCAATTCTATTAGGTCTCTATGAGCCGGCATGAACTCCATGGAACTCAATGAGTTTGCCTGGGTGAATTAAACCTCCAACCTCTCCTGGAGCAGTTGGGACTTTTGCACAAGCACGAGAGGGCTTCTCAGTGAACTGACTCTAGGCAGCTAGACAGGAGAATAAGGAAGATTGTGTATAGCAGGGAGAGATCATCCAGCTAATATGCTAAATGAGAGAAGCATGGTGCTTCCATTATGCAAGGAAGAATATATATGCATATATCTATATACATACATACATACACACACATATATAATGTCTTCATATTTCCATAAAGAAGAAAGAAGCCCCGTTTGCAACAAGGAGGTCAACGATCAATATCAACCCTCTTTTTTCTACTTACACCATGTTCATATATTGTCTAAGAAAACAACAAAACTTACTTTAGTTACAAAAAAAAGAAAGAAAATAAATGGCCAGATTTCAAAATAAATGAATTTTAAATGTTGGTGATAATTTATTTTGAAGATTTTTCTATGGGTGGTCAGGTCAAAACCATGAATCCCTTAAGTCCCCTCTTGTAAATTGTGCAAAATAATAAATCAACTACCTACCCGGTGGATATAGTCCACGTGGAAAACTGGTCTCAACAATTCAGAACAAAAAAACTCCTCTCTCCAATAACTAGGAACAGGGGATTTTTATCTAAATTACCCAATTAGCTCTCCCACCTGACTTTGCTTGTGTAGACATGACCCAGGTTCCTCTCAGTGCCTCTGGGAGTCCTCTGACTGGTAAGCTCATACAATTCTTTCCCAATCATTCATAAACAAATATGGAGGTGAGAAAAGCATTCCCAGAGTACCCAGAGGACTGGCTGTCGTTCAGCAGAGCGGGATCTGCATCACTCTGCATGGGCCCCATCCAAAAGGCAACACAAAATACACCCACGCCCTGCGGAGCCACCCAGCAGCCCGAGGCCACACAAACTGACTCCATTAACTCCAGTTCTTTTCACGAGAGAGAAGGGGTTGGCCTTGATCAGGTTCCAAAGTTTCAAATGCCTGTCTGTGTGGGAATCCCTACCGCCCGTTTTTAACCCACCACCCTCATCCAGGAGCTGGTTTTCCTGGAAATAACACAGAAAAGCTTGCCAAGTGAAGCCACCTGCGGAGGTACCTTTGCAGCTTTCCAGGCTACCACACTGTCTAAGGAGGCGAAGATATGGACAGAGAGGCTCATGCAATTCCGCCGAGTGTCTGCCCACTTGCCCCACATCCTGATGCCCTGCTCTGGGCCTCTCCTCAGTAACCACAGACCATGGCTTCCTGTTGGTGGGCTTTGGGCTTCCAGCAAAGGAGAAACCTCAGGACACGCAATTCTTCTTGAAAACACAACGTGGAGTGAAATGCGTCAGACCCCACTTAAAACGCATAGGTCATTAGCGGCAAGTAGGAGCTGACATAGGGGAAGAATGCAAGTTATTGTTGAAGAGGCCTCAAGCGTGTTTGGGGCAATCCAAACCTTTCGAAATGGATGGAAGTGATGATGAATATAATTCATGTCAATAAATTATATATATATGTATATATAATATTAAAATGGCAAATGCTTACATATTTTTCTCCATGAAAATAAGAAAACCAAACCTAAAAGTTGTTAGAATGGCAAATATTTTGTTATATAAATTTTATCACAATAAAATTAAAATGCACATATACATTTGCATACCCAAATGTAACATTCCTGGGGCCAACTTCTCTGTCCTCTCACTTCTCACCGAGTGGGCACCCATTACTTCCATGCAATTGCTGGGTCAGTTCTATGAAGTCCTAGAGAGCATTCTACTGTCCCAGCCAGTTCCCATAGGAACAAACCCACCCATGGCCTTGAAGTTGATTCCGACTACTCATAGCAGCCCTATACAGGGTTTCTGAGACTTTTTGTGAGCATGAAGCCTCATTTTCCTCCCACAGAACAGCTCCTGGTGTTGAACAACCAACCTGGCAGTTAGCAGCCTAATGCTTATCCCATAGCACTACTAGCACTCCTGGAATAGACCGTACAACCATAGAGTAATTTCTTCTTCAATCGGTGTATTAGTCTGGGTACATTAGAGAATCAAATCCACAGAAACTCTTGTATAAGAGAGAGTTTCATGTAAAGGTTAAGTGCACATCAAGAAAACATCCCAACCCAGTGCTTCCCAAGACCACAAGTCCAACATTAACCCATATGTCCAACACCAATCCACAAAGGCCTCCTCCATCTCACAAAACAGATGCAATGACGCTGAGTGCAGGAGGAAAGCTGAATCAGTGAGAGTGTAAGCATCTCAGCACTGACAGGGGCCTCCACACGGCTGCTCCAGCACCCAGGGCTGCATCGGAGTAGGTCCATGCGGCTTCTCCTCAGGGATGTCTTGCAGGAAGTGAGCCTTGCCAGCTGAAGCAGGGAACTGTCTAAGGCAGCTGGACCCTGCTCTGATGCTCATCACAAAGCAAGAGACCCGAGAGCTAGAAAGGGGAGGCTCACAGAGCCATTTATCCCTATGCCCTTCAATTAACCCCACAAGTGTTTATCGGCCAGGTTGGCACAATAAACTAACTAACTCAATCATCCTAAATTCTGGGCCTTTTCTCCTATGTGTTCTTCAGCATTCTCTGGTTTTCTTTTGTAAAATAGAGGGCAGTAAAATGTTTAGAAAATGGAGACTTCCATTTTCCCCCAGCCTCCAGGAAATGTTCGGCTTAGGTTATTCCATGAATGCTGATCAGGAGCTTTTCTGAAGAGAGCTGAGGAGGAAAGCAAATCAGTGGAGTTCCGATCCTAGCTTTCCCAGAACCACCGTGTGAGAAGAGAGTTCTCATCGTTCCTCAAGGCTAGAAGTTTGATCCTAAAAGTTAGCGGTAACAACTAAGATAGAAAATAGCTATTGACGATGATACAAAAGTACTTTTCCCCCCACAGGAGTCCAAGGGATGTTGCAGACCTCGAGACGGAGGACAATACTAGCGCCTCCTGTAATACTAGCGCCTCCTGTTGCTTTCCTCGGCAACTGCTCCAGTCACAAACGTCTGCTCATGTTTCTAAGGAAGCTTCCCTGCTCACAGAACGCTTTGTTAAACAAAAGTATCAATATGTGAAGCTATTGCCTCTCTACATAGTATCATGTAGGTCTATGCACTTCTGCGTGAGGTGTTTCCATCTCTCTAGGCCTTCCCCAAAGAATTCTACAGGCTTCCATTTACACCACATCAAAACAGTAGGTTCTGACATTCTCAAGAGACTCGATTTGTGTTCCTTTGAAATGTCCTTTGTGTTTGGGGACCGCAGAGAAACCTGAAGGGGCAAGATCAGGGCCGCAGAGGGAATGGGGTAAGGTTTCCCACAGAAATTCTCTAAACCCTTGCTACCCTCAAAGAATGAGTTGGGATAGGAAAAAATTCTTGGCACAACTTCCCTGACCTTCTGCTCACCGATGCAGCTTGGCATGTTCTTTCGATTTCTTCCAAATAAGCCTCCAGGATTGTCCTTCGACTGAAACTATCAAGATTATTCCATTGGAATCCCAGGAGAAGTAGCCATGACCTTCTGAACTGACCTTTTTGCCTCTCCTTGGAGGGGACCAGCAGATTCTCTTCGAAGCACACCAGGGACACAGGGATCACTATGTCACAGAGAGACCTTATCTGCAGCCATCCGCTGATCTCAGAGACATGTTTAAACATGTTTTGTTTGGAATAAACCTGTGCATGTTTGAACTGGAACCCCGGCAACAATACTTCTTTTTGATTTACCCTCGTACAGGCTCTTCGTGTTCACAAAGGAGACAGAGAGCACAGAAATCAGGATAGGCTGTGGAGCCACTTATGAGATTCATGATGAAAGGGCAGGTCCTAGAGGACCAAAGCTGAGCCTTCTCCCCTTTTAACAGGAGGGGCTAACGTTCTCGCATCCGATACTGTTCAAGCCCTCTTCTCATCTGGGCTTTGAAGGAGCAGTGAGGACATTTGTTTGCGCCTCACTATTGCCATCATCTGCTAATGCAGCTTCCCTTTCGTTCCTGCTGCTTATCACCAAGCAGAGAGAGCGCTTGGTCCCCACAAGGGACAAGCCGCCCCTTCGTCCAGGGTTTGCACTGGCTAGCCTGGGGGAGCAGGCCCTACATGGTGCGCTGTGCGGACGCTGGCTCAGGAGAGAGAGAGAGCGACTCCAGCGTTAAACTTTGAGTTCCTGGCGAACTACAGCCGACCAGTTCACATGAGGAATTTCTTTTTTCATTGACTCAATAAAGGCTTAATAGCTCTGGCAGAAACTCTCCAGAAAAAAAAAAAAAAGTACCTTTGGGCAGACATGGCTCAGCACCAGACAAAAAGAGGTTTCAGCCCCAAAGAATTTGGCAGAAAGTTATGAGCAAGTGAATAAAGGAGCTTCGGAATGAGGCTGCATATATCACTGTAACTAACCTGTTTGCTCCTGTTAACGCCGGGGAAACCTGGTTCTACAGTTTCTATTCAGACACGAGCCCCTGGGCAGTAGGCGTCAGCTCACCTGGCCTGGGGACTGCAGAATTAATCCCATGAAGCTATTGTGAATTGACCTTAAGTGTGCTTTATGGAAATAGCAAATACTATAAATTTCGCAGAAAAATCTAACTAATAGCCTAAAGCTATTTACTCCCTACTCTACATAGGACCTTAACTGCTCGAATACTGTCATAAGCCTTCCCGAAAAACATACACATTTAAAGGCGTTTTTTGTCATTAAGTTCATGGTAAGAGTTTGCGATGTTCCAGAACATCTGCCAATGCTGAAAGTGAAAGGACTAGCAGCACCCACGTGCCAGGTCATGTATGGTCCCCAAACATGTGTGCAGCCATCGTCGAGATAAATCAAGGAAATATATGCAACTGGCTTGATGTACCCAGAGAACTGACTCAATTATCCACTTCAAATGGGCACGTGTCGGCCACTTCCCAAATGAGCCAAAGGACCATCTTTGTAAAAATGGAGATTATGAACGTGACCTCATAACGACTCTGCAATGCTAAGAAATCGAATGCAAAATCTTCCTTAAGGACATCATCATTGTTTGTTTAGCAAACATTTATAAAGTGTCCGTTCCATGGCAGGTACTAAGAAGCAAAGGTGAAGTAGCCGCAGACTTTGCCCGAATGGGAAAAACCCACATTACAATAGCTACTTTTCTCAAGCACCTACGAGCCCCGATAGAACATGCTTAGCAAACAGTCATTTAATCCCCAAAGGTCATAGTCAATTCTGTGTGTGTGCTTGTTTGTTTCAAATCCCTGTTCTAAACCTTGCCAACAACACCACACTAATTGTTCAGGGCAAACTTGGGGGGCCATGCAAAGTCCACCAGAAAATAGATAATCACAGAAATCATGGCTGTGATTGTTACTATTTAGGTATAAGTCCAAGGACTTTCCATTTGGACAGGGAGTAGCTTTCATTTACCCTGTCCCCGAGTGTCTAGCACAATGCCTTGCACACCGTCCTTGTTAGTAATCACGTCATCATGTTTTCTTCATGGACTGCCATGGCTGCTATTGCACAAAGCACAACAGTGGCTGCCCCCTCGAGAAGGCCACAGTGAGTGGGGAAACCTTCAGGATTGTTTTTGTTATGATCCAGCATTGTACCTGTATAAACATGGCCTTTAGGAGAAGAAATATCATAGAATTTCAACAATAGCAATTACAGGACTGGGATCAGTTCTGCTTGTATTCAATGGGGTTTAAAGGAGAGTGAACATCTGGCGAGATGCCTCCTGAAATCTTTGGACTTGGTAACTGAGGTTGAGATGATTATCGATGCATTATGAAAAACACGATCAAAGGAAACTCCATGGGAGTTTCTTCCTTCTTTTGGCAACTGAGTCTCATTCGTCTTTGCATTACCTGTGCTGAGTATATTATAACGCTTCTTGCAAAATCACATATGAGAGTAGCCTATTCATTTCAGGGCCTCAAAAACTCCAAAGTCAAAGCGCTGCCGATGACGCAGAGGAACCCTAGAAGACAGAGAAGAACTGGGTCTCTGAGCCTGGAAACCACTGAGGGAGCAAAAAGTCTCCTCTTTCTCTCACAGATAAGCTGGTGGGTTCCCAGTGCTGACTTTGCAGTGAGCAGCCCAGCACCCACCAGCTATGCCACCAGAGGTCCTGGTCCTTCCTTCTGCCAGCGATTAGATGCTGGCTCAGCGACCCGATAGGACAGGGTGGAACTGCCCCGGTGAGTTTCCGAGGCCGTAACTGTTCACAAGAGTCGAATTGCAAACCTTGTGAGTCACAGCTCGATGCATAACCACCACGGTCCAAAGAACCCAAAAACATGGGAAACGATGCCCTGATAAAGCTACCGAAAGAGAAAAGAGCGTTTATAACTTCACTTACCCAAAACAATGGGAGCAATTTTGACATTTCCCTTGTGATCTGTCTCCCTGTTGCCACGTGGATCCTCTGGGGAAACAGTGCCTTTGAGGCAGCCGCAGAACAACTTCCCAGCTCTAGAAACATGCATAGTCTATGAACTGTTCAGAACAGGGGTCCTCAAACTTTGTAAACAGAGGCCAGTTCACTGTCCCTCAGACCATCGGAGGATTGGATTATAGTTTTTTTAAAAACTATGAACAAATTCCTGTGCACACTGCACATATCTTATTTTGAAGTAAATAAACAAACAGGGCAAAAACACCTGGTGGGCCAGATAAATGTCCTCGGCGGGCCGCGTGTGGCCTCCAGGCTGTAGTTTGAGGACACCTGGCCCAGAATCTGTAGTGACGCTCCCTAAAGGGAACCCAGAGATCCCTGGTCCAGGCCGTCATTCCAGGGTCAACTCTGTGTGGGGCATACTAGACTCCTTATGGAAAACTTTAAGGTTCTGCGAAGCCCTACAAATGTTTCACTTTGCTCAGAAGTTCCCAAATGTGTCCAAGTGCATCATCCATACCACTAGTGTTCTGCAGAGGCCAATTAGGAAATGGGGTCCTATAAGGACAATTTCATAATCAAACTTTGGGTTGAAAATTGGTCATTCTTTATCATTATGAAAATGTAAAATGGATATCTGAAAAAAATCCTTTATTTGGAATATTTCCCCAGCTTATTTTAATGAAACATAAACATTGTCCCCAAGTGATTACACCTCATAAAATGTTGACCTTGTTCATAAGGGCAACAATGATGAAGTTCAGTCTTTGAGACACCCAACACTTTGTCAGTACTGATATGTAAACGAGGCTTAAAACCGGGACCAATCCTACTCAGAGTCTGCCATTCTAAAACATCACTCTTGCTTTGAATCCCTTCAAGTTCAAATCTGGTGCATTAAGTCAAAAACCCACTGTCCTTGAGTCGACTCCAACTCACAGAACCCTGTAGGACAGAGCAGAGTTGTCCCTGTGGGTTTCCCAGACTATCATTCTTTACAGGAGTAGAAAGCCTTGTCTCTCTCCCTGGGAGTGGCTGGTGGTTTTGAACTATTGACCTTGTGGTTAGTAGCCCAACGCATAACCCAGATCGCAATAATCAAGCAAAAATGTGCTTTCTAGTAACCTGTGAAGTCGGCCAGCATCGAACATATTTTCAGATATTTTACCTTCACTACTTCTCAGTAAACAGCTCAGGGGGTCAAGACATGAACCTAGGTGGAGGCCTGGTGGTACACTGGTTACTCGTTGGACTAACATTTTTAAGGTCGGTGATTTGAAATTGCCAGTCTGGGCTTTCTATTCCCGTGAACAGTTGCAGTCTCAGAACCTTACAGGGGCAGTTCTACCCTGTCCTATGAGGTCACATGTGTTGGCATCAACTCAATGTCAATGACTTTGGTCTTTGGTTTGGTTTTATGTTAACCTGATATTGGTCTTGGCCCCTGCCTATACCTCCATCCTGGGCTGGCGGGCCTGATACAGAGCTTTCATTGACCTCAGAGAGAATTTCCTAACCAGGGAGGGTAGCTTGGCTTGTCCGCTGAAGACCAAGGGTCATGAACAATGCCAGTGGCTGCAGCTGCACGGCAGCCCATGTGCCCGGCATCCAGACAAGGAAGGAGAAGACAGATCTACACATGTCCTCCCACCCCTCACACTCCCTGCACCTTCCCTCACCCCAGCCACCCCAAATTTAGCTTGGTTGGTTTTATTCAACGTTTCTAAAAAATCCCTGCTTCTAGATTCAGCTCATGAATAGAATGTTACAGCCGACTAAGCCTGAATTTGACATAAATGTAGTGGAACGCATACTACAAAGAAAGCACTTAGCCCTAGAAAGCCCTTTACAGCGGGGCACGCCCACCGACCAGGTGCAGCGTGCATAGGACATGATGTGATGATTCTATAACTATAAAGAGATATGTGCCTGGACTAAAATAGCACAGTTTTCCTTTGAACTGCCAGAAAGATCCTTGGGCAGTTCTGGAAACAGGGCTGTGCTGGAGAGGAGGGACATGACTCACAGGGGGGTTTGCTTCATTTGAACCAACACACAATGGACATCGGGACAGCAGGCCCGGCATCGACCCCCTTGGCTTGTGGTCCAGTTGAGGAGGAGCTTGTTTCCCTTTTAGAGAGTTTTCTGGAAGCCCTGCTGAGACAACTCCCACCTAGACAAACACATTGGATGCACCAAGCCCCTATGGCTGCCGTCGTTGCCAGAACTTGCGGTGCTGTGTAGACATCTCTTCGCTGAGCCAAAGGAACTGGGACCCTATTGTCTCTGAAGAGGAGCTATCCCATGAGGGGGGAAGACTGCGCTGCGGCTCGGGAACCAAGGTGGTAGGTAAGTAAGTGCCGTCTGGGAGCCCCCGGCACCACCACCGCCTGCCGTGGCGATTGGCCTAGAAAGGGGTCCAGGTGGTTTCTCAAGAGGGCCAAAGGAGAAGACAACAAACAAAGCCAAACAACTCTCCTTTGGGGAAGAACAAAATAATAATAAGGAGGAGGAGGAGGGGACCCTAACAGTTGGTTGTTCTTAATTTGGAGCTTGCCAAAAGCAAATCCCTAGGGAGATGAAAAGAAAGGTCACTGTGGCCAGATAACCAGGGACCTCAAGGTGTGTGTGATGTCCACAAAGAAATACAGATCGAGAGAGAGAGAGAGAGGTAATAAAAATTGTTTTCATTTTGCCATCTTAAAAAAGAAAGAAAGAAAAAGCCAGACGGAGGCACTCAAAAAAGCGACTGTCTGGCCAAGAAAGAGACTGCTGGCAAGTTGAGATTAACCAACTATGAATGTGCCTGCAGCTGCTTAACGTGCCTCCAGAACTCTTAAATCGGGCATGCGATGGATTTGCTTTCTCGCTGCGGCTGGGGATTCTCTTTATTAAGATGTCTGTGGACTTAACCCTGACCTTTCCATGCAAGGTGCAAGTCAATCGATGGGAAAACCAAGGGGCACAAGGAAGCGGGTGGCTGCGCGTCGCGTTGCCATTGGAATGTGACTGGACGCTGCTGATTGACATGAATGCGCAGGTCATGTTTTGGATTAGGTGGGATTCAAAATGGTATCAAAACAAGGAAATTGATTAAGGGCTAGCCTTCTATTAAAAGTCCTGTAATAGCCATAGGAAGGAGGGAAAGCTTTACTTTCTCTGCCATTGCCGAAGAGGTGGAATTCTGTCGTCTACAAGTGGTCTTCTGTTGGCTCCACGTTGCCTTGTAAGTTGTCTACCAGAAGCCCCCTGGGAAATTCACCTGTAGACAAGGTAATGACTGTGCCTAACCAACAAATCAAGCTGAGAGTCATTCGCAGCTGGAGGAAAACAATGAACGCCATGGTCTTCCAGAAGGAATTGCACACTCTCCCCAGCTCACAAAGGCTTTTTATATGCCACCACTCAGGCAGTGCTGTGCAGGGGAGTGCCAGGGAGACAGTCACATCCCTGGGGCGGCAGCTCCTTGGCAGCACGGCCACAGACCTGACCCTATCCAAGGTGGCTGGGGATGGCATGGCCATGCCTTACATCGGGTCCAGTCATGCGGGCAGGGCCTCCCTCTCAGCCAACTCCCCCCACCTGGTCTCTGCCTCCCCTGGACCCACATTTGGCATACGGGCCTGAGTGAAAGGGGTGGCAGAGGGCCAGGTACCCGGATGCCTCCAGCAAGATCCAAGTTGGACTGAATCTACTAAACAATCAAGGTGCTGCGTGAGACATCTTGACATCTTACTCACTCACACTTTGCCAATTCTATATAATTCCGAGATCGTCTCATTAAGTCTATCTGTCCATTTTCAGTATGTGTGTAGGCCACAGTACCAATTTCACTGGCACTGTAGCTAAGAAGCCAAAATTTTAAAAGTGTGCTCTTGAAAACCATCCCCCCAAAGCCTAATCTTCTAACAGAAGAGATGTCAGTAGCCATGTGCCTCCTTTCCAGCAGGCAGCACCCCACAGCGGAGCTCTTCCTGTTCACGAGCCCTCCCCTCCCGGCAGCTGGGAGTCTGTCTCCCCCACCGTGTCTCCGTGGCCAGGGGCTGATGGATAGATGACACAGAAACGGCGTGGCGGATTGGTGAGGAGTCAAACCAAAGCAACATGCAGTCGTGCAAAGCTCAAGAAGCATCCACAGGGCCCTGTGCTGAAGAAACCAAAGGGCCACGGAGGACTGGATGGCTGCACTCCTCGCTAAGGGCAAGTGTCGCACAGTCCCAAGGGAGCGCTTGAGACCATTTCTAATACTGTGTGTTACTTTTGCCACCCACGACCCCTGATACAATGTTCACTTGAATCATAATGGGGCTTTGCCCACAGCTGGAGTTTTAGGCAACACATTGAAGTCTTTAGCTACTAGGATGGCCAGGAAACATTAGCTGGCTAGATATAGGGGATCCACCGGAGCAGCAATCAGCCTGGGGATAGTCTGCATCAAAGGGCCCCTTCTCTTTCAATATTGGGAACCAGCTAGAAAGGAGATTAACAAAGAACTTGAATGAAATTATCAACCGATGAGCCTTAACGGACATGTGCAGAACACTCCCCGCCCCCTGCCCCCAAAACAGCACAACACACATGCCACTCCAACACACAGAGATGATTCTCCAGGAGAGGCCACATTTTAGATCGCAACATAAGTCTTTTTATTTTTTAATCTTATCACAATCCATCCATCCATCCATCGTGTAAAGCACATCTGTACACTCATTGCCCTCATCATTCTCAAAACATTTTAAAAGATTGAAAATAGGCAAAGTATTTTCTCTGATCACACATTAAGAAATTAAAAATCAAGATTAAACAAAACTGGAAAATACAAAAACATACAGACAGTAAACAGCACATGGTTAAATGACTACCAGTGGGTCAGGGACGAATCAGAAGTGAAATCACACTTTTTTTTTTTGAGGCAAATGAAAGTGAAAGCCCAGAATGGTACAGGATTGTTGTGACAGCGGGACCCAGAAGCTGTTAGCAATAAATACACAACCCTCTACAACGTGAAGAAAAAGAGAAAAATGAACTAAATGCAAAATAAGAAAGGGGAGAACAAAGATCAATAAATGGCGCTGGATTCTCCAGGTGGGCTTCCCAGAGGAACTCCCTTCCTGGGGTTGAGGGTGGGACACAGTCAGAACTCTTCTACCCCCCCCTCAAGGATCCAGCCCTGAGATGGAGCTGCCGCTGGCCCTCACTGTGCTGGTGGTTTGTGGCCGCGTCTCCCCTCAGGGCAGCTTGGAGTTTGATGGGACCATTAAGGAGGCCTCAGAGAAGCGGGCCTCATCATCTACCTCATCTATGGCTATGACCGTGGTTTGGAAGACCACGGACGGCCTGTGAATGCGGTCAACCAGTGCTGCTTTCTCCGGGACTGCCGCTCCTCCCCGTGCACTCCCAAATGGAGCGGCTGCCCTTACACAATCGCCAACATGCTTCCATCCAATTTGGTCCTGGGAGCAAGTGTCGGGAGCAGACGGCAAGTGTGACCACAAGCGGGTCTCGTGTCCGCTGCAGCTCCTGGGCAGGCACCGTAGTCCATCTCAGGCGTAATCCATACAGGATAGTCACACCTCCCTGCCATACATTAGTGCACCGAGTTAGCTTACCTAGCGCCGCGGAGGTCACGGCCAACAAGGCAGTCCACTGACACGTCCACCTGGCTCCCCAGCACATGCCAGACTCGGGAGCCATCAGGGACTGAGCGACCACAGGACAAACCCAGCGTTGTTCTGAGAGCCCCGCCAGCCAGGTCCAAAATCCGACAGTGGCTTCCTTGTCTGCACAGTTTCTCGGGTCTCTCTGTGGCCCCCACCCACTGATCTGTGAGTTCCCCGGGGGCAGAGACGGTGTCTCCATCACTGATGTGTTCTTTAGGATACTCAGTCGTCCAACAAAGGCTAGAAGAGCATTCGCTACGGGCCACGCAGGCAAGTAGGCCCTGGGAAGCCTGTTGTGTGGGGGCGGACTGGAGCAGCAGGAGGTTGTGTGACTGAGTTCCCTGTTTATGCGAACGTACAAAAGGCCGGATCATTACAGACGTGCGACTTTTCCTGGTTGCAGGCGACCGTCGGCGACGCCTTTGGCAGGGTGAGGAAGGCAGTTTCTTTTTGTGCACCCGCTGCAGCCTCCAGTCGCAGAGGAGGTGGACCAACGTGGGAAGCAGGATCAACCTGGAACCTCTCACTGCCCCCAAGCCTCCAGCTGCGCGGAGAGGATGTCTTCCAGGATAAGACCTTCATTGTGGATCTAAGCCTGCATCTGACCCTGAAGTCAACGCCTGCGGAAGAGGGGATCCTGCAGAACCTATAGTTGCTGCAGGTTTGACCACTCCCCGCCCCAAGAGCCCCAGGTGAAGCAGCAGATAAGAGACAACCTGCCGGCAAACCTGCCGGCAAACCTCATGCAAAGTGTCTATCATATGGTACAAATCCACAATTGTTCCCTTGACTTACAAATAACGACAATCACCGCATAAATAAATAAGCATTGCCGCAAGGGTTGGATTTCCAGGCGCAGAAAATGAAATAGGACCCGTGCCTCACGCCATACTCCCAAACCACTTCAAATTGAACTAGGGAACATGGATGGACTGAAGATCTGAATGGGCAAACTAAAATCATACAACTCTCAGACGAATAAGAAGATGCAAAGCTGTCAGGCGGAACTCCCAACAGGAGGTTATCCCATAGACTAACAGAAGCACGAAGAGCCCAAGACAAAACCAATAAATAGAACCTCATAAAAATGGAAATTGTCTGTTCATGAAGAGAGCTTACCAAAAAATGTGAAAAAGGTAAGCTATTCGTTTGGAGAATCTCTTCACAAACCATCTGTCCAACAAGAATCGAATAACCCAAACCATGTATGAACTTTGACAATTAACAATAAAAAGGAAAAATAACCCGCCCAAACAATGGACAAAAGACATGCAGGAAAAACTTCACCAAAGAAGACATTCAAATGGCTACTAAACCCACGAAAAGATGTGAAGCATCCCTAGTCTTGTGAGACATGCAAATCAAACCACAATGGATGTCATGTCCCTGCCAGTGGGCTGATGAGAAGCCTGCTGGTATCGTGGGCCACACACTGAGCTGTAAACCAGTAAGTTAGTCATGGATTCGACCCACCGGTGCTCCAGGGGGGAAAAAGGAGGCTGCCTATATCCATAAGTATTTAAGGCCTCCGAAACCCAAAAGGGGGGTCCTATCCAGGTTATTGAGCTGCTTTGAGTTGGAAAGTTGGAACTAACTTCATGGCAGTGAGGAAAAAGGCTGTGTGTGTGTGTGTGTGTCTTAGGCAGGAAATGCAAACATTGACGAAGATGTAGGGGAATGGGAAGTCTTTTCCATTGTTGGTAGAAATGTGGCAGTTCCTTAAAAATAAAATAAAATACTGCAACTGGAACAGCCATTGCTGTTGTTAGATGCTCTCTAGTCCGCCCTGACTTGTAGCACAGGCCCAACACATCTAAACGCAATTGGGCCCGTACCATCCTCCCAAGTAGTCCTGTGTGAGCCCGGAACAACCATCAAACATCAAACACCAACTCACTGGCTGGCATCCGGTTGATGTCGACTCATAGTGACCCTATAGGATCCTATAGAACTGCCCCTATGGTTTCCAAGACTGGGCCTCTTTCTAGAATTTGAAGCCTGCCTTTCTCCCCTGGCATAGCTGGTGCTTTCAAACGGCTGGCCTCGTGGTGAACAGCCCAACACAATCACTACACCAGCAGAACGGCCATGGGCCTCAGCAATTCCATGCCCAGGTATGGACCCCAAATATTTGAAACTAGAAACCCCAAAAGAAACGTGTATGCCAGTGTGCATCGCAGCACCATTTTCCATAGCCCCACGAGGGAAATCTCTACACATGACTGGATAAACCACACGCGACACACACATACAGAGGAATGCTACTCAGAAGGATAAATGAAGTCTTGATACAGTACAGATGGAATCCAAAGACATGCTTAGTGGGATAAGCCAACTCCCAAAGGCAAATACTGCAGTACCTCATTTCCATTAAAAATTAAGAAAAAGCAAACGTATGGAGACCAGAGTTTATTAGTGGTTAGCAGAGGTCTCAGGGAGGGGTTAATGGAAAGATTGGATTGAATAGGGGTAAGACTGCAGCACAATTAATTAGAATTATTGTCAAGTTGCACAACTGCAAAAAGTTGAATTGGCAAAGTTGTGTGATAGATTGAGATCCGTGGCAAAAAAAAAAGTCCGCATTGAGCATGATGTTCTTTTTTTTTTTTTTTTTTTTTAAGAACTATCTACTGAGGGAAGGGCCTGAAAAAGTGTGTTGGGAAATGTTTACTGTCTTTTCATTCTACTTTTTAAAATACCTTCATACATGGGATCCAATTGACACTGGGCGCTCAGAGGATGGCATAGGACCCTTAGGGGGCGGGGTTTTATATTAATGAAGGAGGAATGACGTCGAAAAGGAGGGTGAGTCTGACTGCCCCAATGGAAGAATGCCGTCGATGTCACTCAGTTGTAAGCGTGGAAGGGTTGAATAGCATTCAAAGGGACTTAGAAGTTAGTGGAAAACTAGGGTTGAAACTTAACGGAGTGTTTCCAGGAACTTGCGGGGGGTAAGGGGGGCTTCCCTCTTGTGTGTTCCTGTGTGTGTTCCCCATAACAGCAAACTAAACTTTAGACGAGAGGGGCACGGCCCTTCTCAGGGCTGTGGTTTGGTCCAAGCCTGCAGCTTCTGACCGGAGCTCCTGCCTCCTCTCCAGCCTGGCCACTGGGGGCCTCCTCCCCTGGGACAATAGAAGGGCAGCACCCTCTTTGGGGGAGATCATCTCTGCCATTTCTCTCAGACGTCCCGCAGGTGCTGTCTTCCCTCACCTGGAGTACGTGGCGCCCGCCCCCTACTTTGTAACTTCTGTGCACTACGCTTTTCTGACACCTTTCTGCACCACTAGGCTACTCCCTTTGTCCCTCTCAAATGAAAACGCTCCTCACCCCGTAGGGCGTGCCCCCCCACCCCCCCACACACACACTGCTGCTGACCATGGGGAAAGCTTGGCTAGGCGTCTTCTTTAATAGGGGCATTTGTGAATTGATGATTAGAGGCTGCCCTGCCCCAGACTTGGTGGAGAGCTCGCGGGGTGAATATACTTGAATTTTTCTGGGCCTCGAGTCCCTCTCCTGGGTACATCTGGGTGTGGAGATGGAGAGGACTAAGTCACAAAGCATTTCTGACTGTTGCCCCCACCGTAGAAAACAGAGCCACCGAAGCAGGCCTCCTTTTGCTATCAGCTGCCGTTCTGCCCTAAAGAACTGAAGACATGGCTACAACCTACCCGTAAAGCCTGGCGTAGCGATCGCTTTTCCAGCACCAACGATATGACAGGCACTTCTCACCTGTGTCCACTAGATGGCGACACAGCTCCATCGCAGTCAATAGTAGCCCAAGTGTTCTGGGTTCTGCAGCCTGGATTCCTAAGAGCAAAGAAAAGCAAACTCGGGAGCGGGTGGGAATTAACTGACGTTAATTCATTCTTTTGGAGTAAAGAAAGAATACTGTTTCCAGACTTCAAAAGTGAAATCCAATTCAAGTTTCTTTGGGATGACAAGAGGACGTTTATCAGCATCGACGCATAAAATCCCACAACGCCTATGTTTGCAGTAAATAAGTACAAACCGTGGAATCTACCTTAAATTTGCAACTCCAAATAAAACACTGTCGACTGCAATAGATATGCCCAAAGTCAGTGGATAATGGATTTTCCCCTAATGAAATATTTTCCATAAATGGTGAAAGGAGATCGAAATTGTCTTGACTGTAATTTAACACAGTGGATTATTCTCACCCTTTCCTGTTCTCAGAATCTCTTCTGTTTAAATCAATGACTTCTGTGGCAGAAGAACAAGGCCCCCCACCCCCACCCACCCACCAGGGATTACGGAGTGAAGCTCCTCCAGTGGGCTTGACAAAAAGCCTTTCTCTCCTTTGGGAGCCCAGCCCGAGCCTTTTGCCCCAGAGGTGCACACGTGTACACACACACACACACACACACACACACACACACACACACACCACACACCAGAAAAACCAGAAGAACCGCTCTCAAACAATCGGCCTTCTTCCCTTCCGCCTCCCCGGTGGCCAGCCATCCCCCACCCCCACTACTCCCAGGGTGGACTCAGAGACTGCACCTCCCCACTGGGCAGAGTCACAAGGGAACAGCCCCTCAAAGGACAGAGAAACTCAGCCTTGCCCAAAGCTTGATTCCCTGGCTCTTGAGAGGGAATTGGCAGTGCTTCCTCGTGTGAATCAGCAAGTGACACAAAACGATGTAATGCCCTCAAGCAGATATCATCAGAGCAGGGACAGGAAGGGCTTTATGTGAAATCCAATGCCGCTGATTGGGGGGGGGGGATGGGGGGCTTCTCTCGCCTGCCTTCCTTCAGAGGGGCTTTGCCCCCCCTCCCTCTCCCTTTATCCCTTCCTCTCACCAAATGACTTCAGGCCCCTTTGAGCCTCTCCTGGCCCGCCACACCTACTTGTTTTCTCTTGGGGATCAGCACCAGGCTCAGTCAGCTCTATCAGGGCTCTGGAGGGGATTTCCAGCATTGAGACTTTGGTTTGAGGACTTTTCATGGAGACTTCTCTCTGGGAAATCTTATATTTCAAGTATCAATGCTTCCCCAAGCTCCATTTCCAAGGTGATCATTGAGAAACCGATGCGGGTAAAGGGAAGAATAATCCCGCTACCTTTGCAACGATCACCTTGCTCCTCGTTGGTCATTCCAAGCTCATTCGCTCCTCTTTGCCCAAATGAGAACATCGGTAAGCTCGCAATTCCCATTCTGCCAAGTCCCCATCAAGCTTATCTTTTCTAACCCCAACAAAAGGTTCCATCCATTCTCACGCTTCAAATGGCCCACCCCTGAAAACGCTTTCTTAAGTGTAACCCCAAATTTACACTGCAGGGGCCCGGCATGATTTTATTTATATTTACAAAGTGGAGTCTCAATTGCAATTTATAAAGCACCTTCTCCTCCCATCCACCTGTGGCGCTCCGCCTGTTTCACCCTTTCTGGTGCTGGGGCTTGAATGAGGTCCTGGACGCAACCATCGTTACCACGTGAAGTGAGGATGGCTTCTGCCCTCTTGCCCTCGGAGGCTCCTTACGTGAAGTTTCCTTTCCAAGCGGGGTCAGGTGTGAACGCGCCAGCCGGTCCAGGCAGAATGGGGCCATTTTAAAAGCCAGAGTTTTGAACTGCAACCTGGACACACTAATACGTTCCTGTATGCTATTTATAATCATCGTTTTAAAATGTCCTGCATGTGTGCAAGTTTTTTCTTTCCAGGGCACTCCCCGAGTTCTCTACAGAAATTCTCTCGTTATAAAAAAAAATCCTTCTTTTAGCTTTTACTTAAGGGTCAGATAGTATACTCTTCTGCAAAAACAATGTAAAGGAAGCCAAGGCTGAGCGCCTCCCCCTTAGAGCTCGGGACCTTGTCTGGGCAACCGGGACTTGTGGTGTGGCCACCTCAAGCTGTGGCCCGGTAGCCCAGCCAGATCCCAGGTTTCCTTTCTGTGGCCAGCGTGTTGGCTCTGAAGGGAGCAATGTTTCATCTCAGTTGGATTTAGTTCGGAGAGTCCAACCACCTCCCAGCACTATAATAATTGGGAGGAGTTCCTTTTTTCCACAGGCACGGCATCATGTGTCTTACTCTGGGTGAGCTTCAGAAAGGAAACTGGCCTTTCATGGTGTATCCTGAATGTGGGCAGAAATTGGACTGGGCAGACAGAGCGCTCTGTGCAGTGATGGAAAGTATTCATGGCGAACGCCCACAGTTGATGCAGCAGAGCATGAGTGCAGAGCCGCTGGGCCCAGCCAGCACACCCAACTCTGCGGGGAAAGGTGGCATCCACACCTGCTGCCATATTCTTGCTGCTCCCCAAATGGACCCCTCCCCTCAAGACATTTGTTGAGGCCGGAGAGGGACAGCCGGGAAGCACAGGTCCCTGACCACCACCCCCAGCCCCCACCGCCCCAATGACGACTGTACTCCACACAGGCTGGCTTTCTTTGAGCAGTAATTAAGATCCCTCCGCAGCTGTCTACACGTTTACATGGTTTTATTTACAAACACTGCTTTATACCAGAGAGGCGTACTGGAAATGTCTGCCAGTGGTTTGCAGGGAAGCTAAGTACACAGACTTCCTCCACTGACCCGTTCCTTTCTGGACGGAGATGCCTGAAGAGAAGGAAGAGGTTTTGTCCGTAGATGAAAGAGCCACACTACACTGGACTTCCTCAGACATGGCACCCAGTCGGGAAGGTGCCAGGCCCTGGAGGGGCAGGGATCCCTTGACCTGAGCTGGCCCAAGAAAATCTAAGGTGGGTGCACCTCACTCACCTCCCATCTGTGACCTTCTTCCCCTACTCTTCGGGGAGGTAGTTCTCTCAGGGAAGAAAAATAGTTGATGAGAAAGCTATTGCAGGCGCCCTGGTGGGGTAGGAGTTGTGAGTTGGGCTGCTCCCCGCAAGGTCAGCAGTTTGAGACCACCAGCCGCTCTGAGGGCGAGAGATCGGGTTTTCTACTCCCACTAGGAGTTAGTCTCAAGAAAAATCACAGGGGCAGTTCTACCCTGTCCTTAAATTTTTTTAAATTGCACTGAAATATTAGAGAGCTATTACTGTGTGTTTGTGTGTGTATTGGGGGGGGGGGGTGTATGCCTCTCAAACTTTTTAAAATCCACCCACACAGCCACCCACTCACCACCACCGCTCTTTTGGGATTGTTATGATCTCTTTTCTAATCTAACCTTCACTCTCAAATATTTTTAAATAACAACAACAAAAATGCCCCAACTGGAGCCCAATGGGAGAGGACAAATGGAATTCATCAAGATGTACATTAAGGTATGCATTTCCTAAGAAAAGGAACCTATTAGACCTCTATCATCTTCATTTTCCACCATTGTAGACATTTAACAGTATTTGTGGATAAAAATGAAAGTTTTGTTAATATTGAACAGCATAGCTAGGCATATCAGAGAAATTTGTGTTTAAAGGGATCTTGTCAAGAATTTTGAATCCGGCGCTGGACCTGTGCTTACCATAATCTGCTGGGGGTCGCTGGCTTTCTGGATTCTAAATACCTACGTGGATTTTGTCTGGAGCAATAAGAAAGCGAGGTGCCACGCTCCTTTTACGAGATTTACAGCAGACTGTCGACACCGTCTGATCACTGAATCTCCTTGAAATCCACAGAGCTATATAGATATCATCAGGAGAGTTGATATATAAACCAGAAAGAGCGGGGGGGGGGGGGGGCAGGGAAGGGTTATAAGAGCAACAACGTGTTTACTTCATGCCATTAAGCACACACTTAAGGAGATAATTTAAATTTACCAAACTAAGGAAAAACGCAAGACAGATTTTGTTTGTTTTCCCCCTAGATCCCATTTAAAAGTAAAAGGAGGTGGAATTGTGGAATTGTAATACGTTAGCCCTCTCTTTTCAAATGTTCAGAGATGGACACACCACCCTGACCTGACTGAGTCTGCGGGGGGGGGGGGGGGGGTGCAAAACAACCGTTGCCAGCCGTGGTGTTTACTAGAAAACTAACCTTCTCCCAACAGACGGTAGACAATGTGACTGACATCAAACAAAACGTGGGGCTGTGTTTGCCTTGATGTTGTGAGGGCGGAGGGTGCTTGTTTCCTATTATGTAAAACCCAGGCCGGGCTCCTGCCAAAACATTTTCCCAGAGACACGTCTGCCTGCCTTCGGACAGGTTCCTTACTGAAACAAATACACCGAACAAATCATCTTTGATAGCAGTACTCATAAAGTTGAACAATGGGAAAGACGCTCGTGCGCTTCTTCAGACAGCACCAGGTACTGCGCTTGGAGCATTCCCACCACACACAAAAGCCCTGTGACCCGGGTCTTGCTCAGAAGTCAGGACCTTGGAGCTACGAGCTCTTTGTTGGCAACTCTCTGGTTTGTGCCTGCTTTGAGTGGTAAGTGGTCCTGTCCGTACCAAGGCAGGAAAAACAAAAACATATATGTATGTATACATATATATATAACATACACATACACGCGTGTGTGTTTGCATCTGTATGTATGTGTCTGTGTGTATACACACATATATATATAGTATGGATCCTGTACTTTAGGAGGACGATGGCTATAAAAACAAACTATTACTCTGAGCACACACTCACAAACAAAGCAGAAAGGCTCACAAGACGAGGCTGGCACCTTCCCGGCGGGTAATCGGGTAATTTAACCTTATCTAACCCGGAGTCCGTTTCGTCACAGGGGAGATCCAATAATGGACGCCTTTGTGTTAGAGGAAGACCGAACTCACGGGCGGCTGGGTGGTGAGGGAAGTCTTGTGATTTAGCGGGGACTTTGCCGCTCCGACGGTCAGTAAACACTAGGCTGACCAGGGACAGGTAGGTGAGAAAATGATGGATGGAGCCGGCCCCGGGAAGGCAAGAGTGGTTCATGGGCCCGTTTCCTCTTCCCATCTGTTCAGGAAGGACGTCAGTGAAGTAGACTAAACACAGGGCCGGGTTCAGGGTTGCCCGGGGCGGGGTGGGATGGGGGGGGGGGGGGTTCGTTTGTGAACACAGCCCCGCAGCCTTTAAAAGGCCCTCCTCTGCGCTGCCCGAAGGGACACAGGGGGACCCGGCGCCCAGCACCCGACTTAAGGAGAAGCAGGATGCAGCATACTGCGGTCCCTCCGGACCTAGAAGCCCGGGACCGAGGGTGTGCCCGGTGCCCACTCCTTTCGGCCTGGGCTGAGAGGAGGAGCCCCTGGCGCCATGGCTGGCCTCCTGCCGCCCTTGCCCTGTTCCCAGGAAGTACAGCCCTCCCTTGGCGGAGGCCCATCCTGCTCAAGTCCTCTGCACAGAGGTCGCCCTCAAGGCCTGGCCGAAACCTAGTGCCTCCTTCTGGCTCTGCCCTGTCTTCGGCTCACTGTGTCCCAAGCCCAGGCTGCCTGGAACTCCTGGAAGTAAGGAAAGGTCCCTACCCTCCTCCTCTCCGCTTCCGCCACTCACTTCCCTCCCTGTCCTTCGCCCTTCGCTGACCACCGCAGGCAGCATGGCGGAAGGCTTTCTTTCCCTTGGAAACCTCTGTGGGATTTGCAGACCAACAAGTGTAGGCAGAGAGCGGGGTTAGGCTTCAGAAACTCTGGGTTCGAGCCCCAGCTGTCCCGCTGACAGAGGGGAGGCTGGACGTCACCGTGTGATGGGGCAGATCTGGGAAGACAGTGCTGGCTTAAAACCCAGGCTCTGCCACCACACCACGCGTGACTCCTAGTCTCTTCCGTCCCCAGGTCTCCAAATCAGCGGACATGAGGGCGTGAGAGACAGAGCTCACCTCCTCTATGGGCTATCTACACCAGCGCTTCTCAACCTGGGGGTCGCGACCCCTTTGGGGATGGAACGACCTTTTCACAGGGGTCACCCGATTCATAACAGGAGCAAAATGACAGTCATGAAATAGCAACGAAAATAATGTATGGTTCCTCACCACATGAGGAACTGCATTGTAGGGTTGCGCCATTAGGAAGGTTGAGAACCACTGATCTACACTTTCCTGCCCTCCAAGGTCCTGTCTGCGGGTCATTTGGAAAGCAGAGAACTAGAACTGAGGCTAAGGGCAAGGGTCAACATGGAGGGGAAGAATGGGAAAGATCATCTCCTGTTCCATCCGGTGTTCCCTGAAGAAGTTTGGGAGACACTGAATGGGGGGGTCAAAATCCAGGAAAGACCCTTCCAGGGGAGCTTCAAGATGAGAGCCAGGGCCAGCAGCATCTTTGTAGGTTTATATCCCATTCCACCTCCCCTCCCCAGCCCCATGTAATTAGTGCGAGCATTTCTAGACTCAATGTCAGTGGTCTAGACTCAATGTCAGAGGCAGCCCATTACAAGTCAATATGATCACCCCGGTACAGCAGAGGCATGCCTTGACAGATGCATCCCTACCCCCACCCCAAGCTGTGAGCACTTGCCCCTACATAGGTGTCCAGCAAAGGGCAGCCCCAAGAATACCTCAGCACCTCGGAAAACGGGGAGCACAAAGAAGGCTCCGCATGAAATGGACATGGCAGAAAATGCTTCACTGACCTGAAATGCACACATCTCCCCCATGTTCATGTCTTTGCCACGGAGATGGCACATCATAGTTGTATCCGCAGCGTTGTTTCCTCGTTCCTTTTGTGGTCATCACTTGCTGTCCCGTTGATTCTCACTCAAGGGGACCCCATGTGTGCAGGGTGCAATGGCTGTGGAGGGTCTTGGATACGCTGACCTTTTGGGAGCAGACCCGCACACTTGTTTTCTGAGAAATCTCGGCGTACGTTCAAACGGCTCATCTTTTTTGGCCAGCACTGAACTATTTGTGGCACTGGGGACTCCTTTCCTTGCATTGTTGCTGCTGTTGTTGTTGTTAGGTACTGTCAGTCGACTCGTGGCCACCCCGTGTTCAACAGAAAGAAACACCGCTGGTGCTGCCTCAGCCTCTTAATGATTGTTCTGCTTGAGCCTGATGCTGAGCCACCCTGGCTGCCAGTCCATCTCATTGAGGGTCTCCCTCTTTTTGCGCTGAACTTCTAACCTAGCATGATGTTCTTTTCCGTGGACCGGTCTCTCCTGCTAAGATAGATGTCCAGAGTCCAACAGAAGCATTGCCGCCCTCCTTCCTAAGGAGCATTCTGGCCGCACTTCCTCCAAGACACATTTATGTGTTTTTCTGGCAGCCCGTGGTACTTCCAATATTCTTCGCCAACATCACAATCTCCTTTATTGCTACCATATAAATGAGGCATCTTATCATTATTGACAATAAGACGGTATATCTAAAAAACAATGGATGGTTCAATTTAGGTAGAAAAGACATCAGTAAGGACCGTGTTACTCACGTGAAACCTCAGTTTCTTCCTGTAGAAGACACGGGCAATAGGATGGACTTTGGGGTCCTGGATTAAATAAAATCCTTCCTTCCGTAAAGTACATGGCAGCGTGCCAACAGTACTCATCCTCACAGCTTGTCTCCCGTTGTTATTTTTGTTATTAGTGTCTGTGGTTAAGAGCGAATGCCAACACAGTCAACCTTCATTAGTATTCAGGCTGTCACCAAAACCAAGGGTCCTGGAGGAGCAGGGAAGCTTTTAAGAAGATGAGCAGCTGTCTCCTTAGATGAGGGGAGAGACTGTCTAACTTCAGCGGGACTCTTTGCAACCTCCAGCAATAGAGAACCTATGATAAATGTTCATCGCTGGATGTGTTGGTCTTTATTTCCATTTCAATCCTGAACAACTGTTGACTTAAAACAAGGAAATGCTGGGGCAGCTCTGAATTAATCGCTAAATACAATCACTGTCTCCTGTCCTTTCATGGGCGTCTCTCCTGCCAAACGGCCTCCTTATTTGCCACCACTATCTTTCCTTCGATCTCCCTGTATGAACCCAATAGTCAAAATCCGAATGCATAGCCGCCTGAGAGCCAGTGTTTCGCGGTGTCGCTGTCTGCCGTGCATGTAAATATTGGCAGTCTCTCCCGGGTGAAGCTGTGGGTGTGCACAGGCTGTGTTTTCACACGGGTAACTCCGAGGGTGTGTAAATGCGTGTGGGGGTGTGAGACCGCCACCAGCAAGGATGATCCTTACCACCCATTCGCTCTGTTCTCTAAGACTGGCTCTCTGGGGGTTGAGTTCGGAATGATTAAGACAAAAGATTTGCTGGGGGATGGGAGGGGGGAGCCACAGAAGTACGTTTCCCTGGAAAACAGCAGTCTCCATTTGCAACTTTTATTGGCAACCCTGGCTGCCAGCAAGCACATTCCTTGGCACCTCTCGGAATGCAGTTTGCTTGATGAAGTGGCCTTGCTGTTTTCTGTGAGGTGCACGTCAAGTCAAAGGAGTGGCCTACAAAGAATGTGTAGCCCCAGACTGAGAGCACCCCCCTCACCCGGGTCAACTGAACTCAGAACAAAAGTGCTGTTCCTGATCTGGGCTTGAGGCTGGGGTGGTCTCTCCTATGGGGCCAGTCCCCGCTGGGTCGCGAGCTGCAGGTGTGAAACCAAGGAACCCGGCCCTCCAAGGTCCCACTCCAGCGGTGTGGCCTTCCTGGGGCAGCCCCTTCTGAGCAAGGGGGTTGGGGAAGTCGCGGGCTGGGTCCCCAGGTCGCGCCCTAGGACGGTGGGCGAGCGCCGGGGAGGAGATGTGGACAGCAGGGGGCGCTCGGAGCACGCGGACCGGCGCCGGCACCCAGGTACTCCCCGGGGGCTGTGCGCGGGACTCTCCACCGCTGTGTGCAGAAATGCTGGGGGGGGGGGGGGGCGAAGCGAGGGGCTTGGGTTTGCCTCCCAAGGGTCTGAAAAGGCCCCCGCCCCTCCTTCCACCTTAAGTGGGAAGCGGGGAGGCCCGGAAGGACAGAGGGGCGTCTGCCCTTGACTAGAGGGTCCCCTCAGCAACTGCTCCCCAAGGAAAGGTCTGTGGCAGCGCACCAAGCCAGGTGGCGGGCTGTGTTGTCCCAGAGTGGGGAAAATACCCAACTCCGGCCGAGGGTCTCCATAGCTGCGCCTTAGAAGGTCCGGGGTGTGAAGCCCGCAGCGCCTTAGGACACTCAGGCCTGGCCGTGGGTGCGCGCGTTGGGTCGCCCAGGGGGAGGTGGGGTGAGGAAGGTGGCCTGGTCCAGGGATGGCTGAGGGAGAGAGACTGGCTTAGGTTCCCGGAACGTCGGCCGAAGAGGCAAGGGGAAGGCGTGCGCAGCTGGCCGACCTGGCGCTGGGGTTGCTGCCTGGTGGAGCTCATAGATCCGACGGCGTCCCCTGCACGGTGCCGACGCCTCCTCCAGTCCTTGTGTCCGCAGCAGTCAACGAGTCAGTCCGGCTGATGGAAATCTCTGGAGCAACAGCCACTGACGAAACTGACGAAGCACGTCCGAGCCAGGCGGTTGGGCTTTTCACCCCAACACCTGCGCCCGCAGGCCTCCCGACACAGCACCCACCGCGCTAGGGCCTGGACCAGGCAGCCGCGGCCCCCGCGCGCCCCAGAGGGCGCAGGAGACCTGTATGGGATTCTCTCTCTCTCTCTCGTTTTTTCCCATCATCCACCCATTATGAAATTTCTGCTCACTTCTGGACTTCTTCTGGTAATCGAAGGAACAGTCTGACCTCCTTCTACCGGGTCTTATTTAGTCAAAGACCCAAATTAGGAGAGATTCCGTTTCCTTGTCCTTCCTGCTGCTGGGTTCCGCGCTGAGGCCAGGGATACTATCCCAGACGGATTTTACTGCAGCCGCGCGACAGGTGGGCTGCGGGGCTATCGTTTGACTGTAGGGGGTAAGCGGTCCCAGCAGGTGTTGATGATATGCGTATTCCTCTGCCCCTCCCCCTCCTTAAATAATTGGTGGAACCAGCCGGTCTTAGGGACTTGGTGGATGAAATTAAATTATTCCATTATAGAAACTTTCCCGCGCAAGGCCGCCCCTAAGAGAGCAACGAGCTGATGAACTCAATCCTGTAGACAGACAATGGATCATGTTGGTTTTAAATCGTAACTGAAAATAAATACTCTGGTTCGCTTGCTGTTTAAGAATTGTTTGGGTTTTTTTTTTTTCCTACCAAGGAGAGGACGACGTTGACAGGACGTCTGCACATAAACTCCTCCAGGCGAGAGACGAGAAGGAAGTCCATCTACCTGGAGCCTCAGGTCCCCAGTCATTCCGTACCCAGACCCCTCCGCCAAAGGCACACAGACGATCCACACTTCCTGACGGTTGGACAACGAATAACTGTTACTGACACCAGGTTAGCCTCCCTGCCCTTGGGTTTCTGGTTCACGCAAATGGGGCCAAATGGAAGATTAACTCGATTATCTAAATAGTTCGAAATCGCCCCCTCCCACTCGCCCAACGGACTTGGCTCCAATTGTGTGTGGAACTGAACCTGTGGGGGGAAATGTCTAGTGGCTTGTCCACTTTATCCCCCACCCCCACCCCATCCAAGGAGGCTATGCTATACTGAGGCAGACTTGCAGTCTCCCCTACCCCCCTTCCTGGGATGGAGAACCCTAGGATCGCTGCTCTCGGCCCACGCCCTTCCCTCATCTTTACACGCCTGACTTTCCGGTTTCCCCGCATCTCCCGGACCAGGCACGGTTACCAGGGAGCACGCAGGCGTCCTAGTCCCGCATGGGACCGATTTCCCGGGAGGGCTAGAGAAGCAAGTGGCCACCAAGGGCAGGGAGGGTGGTGTGAGCACGTCGGGGCTGCAAACTGGAAGGTTCCGGAGGTGGGGGGTGGATGGGGGCTCGGACATGGAGACATTTCCTGAACTGGCGGTCCCACGCCGCCGCCTCCTCATCCCCTCTACTTGCCTTGAAAAAATAAAAAACAAAAATAACAAAGACACACTGCTGTGGTGTCACGACAGCCCAAATCCCAGCATTTCCTGGAGTGGTCTCCACATCTCCCTTCTGGTCCTTTCGGTAAGCTACAAGCGGGGGCGCGGGAGGCCTCTTTTGGAACGTTGTTGTGACGTCACGCCCCTCCTAGCTAAGGAGCCCATCCGTGGGCCCTTGGAATTGTCACCGGGCCTGGCTGGCCTTCGTGGAGAGTGCCCGCCAAGCGACAATCCCACCGAACATCCATCACCGCTGTCGCCTGCGGGGCCTCCAGGCTGCGAGTCCCTACAGCCAGTTGTGAGGAATGAGCGGGGCACTTCCTGCTGGGGTATTTCTGCCCCCGGAGTAAAGGGTTGGGAGGGGGCTAACCTAAAAATAAAAACTCTAACCCCTCCTGAAGAGATAGTTCGCGTATGCCTTCGTGTTCAAATAACACCACTACCAACAATAATAAGCGCCTGAAATGCAATCAAGCCGGCAGCTTATAAAATACAAATGTAAATATCTTTTTCTGGCAAATAGCCAGCGCTGAATCAGTGGGAAGCTGATCCCTATAAAACACCTCCACCCCAGCCGGCCTGATCCTAATTTCACAATGGTAATGTTCATGCCCAAATCATAATACCAGGGCCACCGCGGGTGCAGGTTCGAAATTTACAGAAGAAGCTGTTTACACGTCACTAGGCTGGGGGGCCGGGCTGGGGCTGGAAAAATGGCGACGGGAAGAAAGGGGGGCTGGTTTGCAGGACCGAACACCACCAACACCCCCGACCGGGTCCGCAGGCATTTCCCGCATTAGAAAAACAAAAGAGTCGCTCTTGCTAAGTCCATCCCCAGCCCGGGAGCGATGGAGACATAGTTGAATGACTGGATTCGGCAAATCTGAGGTGTGGAGAGATCATTCGCTTCTTAGGCCCGGGCTGAAGCTAAAAGGCTCATAAATCTCGGTCTGGGGGGGCAGAGGAACAGGCTGGGCGTTGGACACAAATTCGGTTTTCAAATTGCAGGGCTTTCCTCGCCCCCCCCCCCTCCTGTCTTTAGTAGCCGCTAAGAGCTAAGCATCCTAATGAACCTGGGGGTTCTTCTGAGTTACCATTGACTTGGAAAAGGAGTCGCGAATGACCTGAGTTCACTGCTTGGCCGGAGGCGGCTGCCACCGGATTCGGAATTTCCGGACAGTCCCCCACCGCCTAAGGCGACTTCCAGCGGTCGGTCGCGAGGCCTCTTCTTCCCCGACCTAAGCGCCCATTCTGAACGACGCAGGGAGCTTTGTACCGTTCAAGTGACCAGCAGCAGTGCCTGCTGACAACCAGACTGCAATTTCCAATATAGTGCAGACGTAGGGAGCCGGGTTTCTAGCTGGGAAGCCAAGTGGGGCTCCCAACACGTCCCAGGAGCTACAGATTGTCAGAAATTGTGGGAGCGGAGGTGCTCAAGGCCTCACGCACCCGTCTGTCTTCACATTCTCCCGAACCCGCCACTCTGTGGATTGTAGCAGAGGACCTCAAGTTCCGTCTCCTAGAGGGTCTTGGCGAGGGTTGCCAAAATGCAGGCTCTCACTGCAGGCGGAGGGAGGCCCGTCTCTCCCCCGCTCCTTCTTTACGTGTCCTCTGATTTCTCATCTTTCTCTCCGGAGACAATCCCAGCCCTTCCGAAGGCACAGCTATCAGGTATCTGCGCTGGAGTTCTCCCTGTTTCCCTCCTCCAACCCCAGCCCTGAGTCGTCCTGCAGGTGTGACTTGGAATACCCCCTCCCACCCCCACCTCACCCCCGCCACACACACGCGTTATCTCTGGGAGCTGCAGCCCCGCGAGTGGAGCCGGAGAGGGCCCGGAGAAGCGTTGAGCGCTTGGATGTAATTATTTGCCTCTTGTCATCACACCTGCTAATATCCCTGAGCCTCAGCCTGACCCCTCCTTTGAACTAAAGCATCCAGAGATGAGTGAGAGGAGGTGGTGGGTGGGTGGCGAGTCTGTCAGGACCCCGCTCCGGCGAGAAACGGGAGCGCAGGGGATCTCAGAGAGACCGCATCAAGTGACACCTCGCCCTTGAGCCACCGAGGGTCCTGGAGCCTGCCTCGGTCCTGTGAGCCCACCCAAAGCTTTCAGCAGGGCTTTGCCCCCTTTCCTTATACCTAGCCCAGAGAGCTCGGGGTTGCGGGATCAGAGTGACAACTCCTTCCCGCCCAGGGACGGAGCACAGCTTTGATTGTGGCCTTAAAATCATGCTCTTTGTAACTGATATCAGGAAGAATCCACAAATGGGGGACAGGGGGGGGCGGTAAATTGGAGCCATCCATGTCGTGCCCTGTGTGAGATGGGAGATCAGGAGGAGGCAAAAAGGATGAAGGGAGAGAACGGCCGAAAGCGAGAAGTAGAAGGCAGGAGCGAGGCCTGGGCAAGTTGGCTCTAGCGATGGGCCGGCGGGCCAAGGACTGTGTAAAGGCCACGCGAGAGGACTGAGGGCTGGCAGCAGTGGCCGCGGGAGAGCCAGAGGGCCGAGGAGGTGTCTGGGGCCGAGGGGCCCAGGAAGTCTGGGGGCACAATGGAAACCTGCGAAGAGACACTTGGAGAAGCTGCCCCCGCGCCAGGCCGGGACCCAGGGCCCGCAGGCCACGGGCGGCTGCGGGCAACAGGCGCGCGGGCGGGCGGGCGGGGCGCGCGGCGGGCGCGGCGCGGGGCGGCCAGCGCGGCGCAAGAGCTCCAGTGCACGGCGCGCCGGACCTCTCGCTCGGGCTCATTCACGGTAGCTCTCGCCTCCCATTGGCTGCCGCCGCCGCGGAGGGCGGAGCGCCGCGGCCCGGAAAAAATGTAACTGCGTAAAAAAGTCCTCTCTGGGTGACGGATGCTCAAAAGTTCAGAAGTGTTCCCGATGCTGCCTTGAGCGGCCCGCGCGAGAGCCCGCGCTTGCTGGCGGCAGGGAGGGTGGCGCGCCGCCCCGCCCCCGCGCAGCCGTCCCGACTCTTTGCCTCGGTCCCCGGCAACTTGCTGCAGACCCCGAGAAGGCGCAGGCGGGTGCGAGCCGCGCGCCCGTATTACTTCGCCTCGGCGGCTCCTTTCGCGTCCGCGCCTGGAAGTGACTCCGCCGGTTCCTCCCCAGCGGCTCCAACGTCCTCGGCCGCTCTCCCTGCCGGCCGGACGCTCCTCCGAGAGGCCAGCGCAGGGCGCCCCCGAGGTGGCCGGAGGCGGCCCGGAGGACCCCGGAGCAGGAGGAGCCAGAGGCCCGCGCGCCAGCCGCCGGCGGCCCAGGGCAGCGGGCCCGGCAGCCAGCGCCCCGCAGGGCCCGGGACTCGGACTGGGCGGCCCAGGGCGGCGCGGCCCGGGGCCCGGCGAGGGTGGGGGGCGGCGGGCGGCGGCGGCGGGCGGCGGCGAGCGGGGCTCGCGGCGGCGGCCATGCAGGCGCGCTACTCCGTGTCCAGCCCCAACTCTCTGGGAGTGGTGCCCTACCTCGGCGGCGAGCAGAGCTACTACCGCGCGGCGGCGGCGGCGGCCGGGGGCGGCTACACGGCCATGCCGGCGCCCATGAGCATGTACTCGCACCCCGCGGCGCACGCCGAGCAGTACCCGGGCGGCATGGCCCGCGCCTACGGGCCCTACACGCCGCAGCCGCAGCCTAAGGACATGGTGAAGCCGCCCTACAGCTACATCGCGCTCATCACCATGGCCATCCAGAACGCGCCCGACAAGAAGATCACCCTCAACGGCATCTACCAGTTTATCATGGACCGCTTCCCCTTCTACCGGGACAACAAGCAGGGCTGGCAGAACAGCATCCGCCACAACCTCTCGCTCAACGAGTGCTTCGTCAAGGTGCCCCGCGACGACAAGAAGCCCGGCAAAGGCAGCTACTGGACGCTGGACCCGGACTCGTACAACATGTTCGAGAACGGCAGCTTCTTGCGGCGCCGGCGGCGCTTTAAGAAGAAGGATGCCGTGAAGGACAAGGAGGAGAAGGACCGACTGCACCTCAAGGAGCCCCCCGCGCCGCCGCCCGCGCCGCCCGAGCCCGCCGACAGCAGCGCGCCCGGCGCCGCGGGGCCGTCCGGAGCTCAGCCGCAGCCCGTGCGCATCCAGGACATCAAGACCGAGAACGGTACGTGCTCCTCGCCGCCCCAGCCCCTGTCCCCGGCCGCCGCCGCCGCCGCCGCCGCCGCCGTGCCCAAGATCGAGAGCCCGGACAGCAGCAGCGGCAGCTTGTCCAGCGGGAGCAGCCCCCGCGGCGGTCTCTCGGCGGCGCGCCCGCTCAGCCTGGACGGCGCGGAGCTCGCGCAAGCCCCGCCGCCCGCGCCGCCCGCGCCGCCGCCGCATCACAGCCAGGGCTTCAGCGTGGACAACATCATGACGTCGCTGCGAGGGTCGCCGCAGGGCGCAGCCACCGAGCTCGGCTCCGGCCTCTTGGCCTCGGCGGCAGCCGCCGCGTCCTCGCGGCCCGGCCTGGCGCCCCCGCTCGCGCTCAACGCGTACTCGCCGGGCCCGAGCTCCCTCTACAGCTCGCCCTGCAGCCAGAGCTCCAGCGCGGGCAGCTCTGGCGGCGGCGGCGGCGGCGGCGGCGGCGCGGGGGGCGCGGGGGGCTCGGGGACCTACCACTGCAACATGCAGGCCATGAGCCTGTACGCGGCTGGCGAGCGCGGCGGCCACCTGCAGGGTGCGCCCGGGGGCGCGGGCGCGGCGGCCGTGGACGACTCCCTGCCCGACTACTCGCTGCCCCCGGTCACCAGCAGCAGCTCCTCGTCCCTGAGTCACGGCGGGGGTGGTGGCGGAGGCCAGGAGGCTGGCCACCACCCCACGGCCCACCAAGGCCGCCTGGCGTCGTGGTACCTGAACCAAGCGGCAGGAGACCTGGGCCATTTGGCGAGCGCGGCGGCGGCGGCGGCGGCGGCGGGCTACCCCGCGCAGCAGCAGAACTTCCACTCGGTGCGGGAGATGTTCGAATCGCAGAGGATTGGCTTGAACAACTCTCCGGTGAACGGTAACAGCAGCTGTCAAATGGCCTTCCCTTCCAGCCAGTCTCTGTACCGCACGTCCGGAGCTTTCGTCTACGACTGCAGCAAGTTTTGACACGCCCAGGACCCTCCTGACCCAACTGAATCGAACCCCCAAACGGGAGCAGCCCAAAGGACCCGTCGATGCAAAATCGAAACCAAAAACAGCTCATGAAAAAAGTCTCTACACCAGCCAGCAGAATCCCTCCAAAAATTCAACTCACCAGCACAAAGAAAACTCTATTTTCTTAAAAGATTAATCCAGAGCCACCTCCACTGTGCCTTGTCTAAATAAACAAAATCGTAAACTATTGTGTACAGAGACCGCACAAGCGTGGTCTGTTAAAGGACAGTGTTACTCCAGATAACACGTAAGTTTCTTCTTGCTTCTCAGAGATCACGCTTTCCTCCTCGGCCCTCTCCCACACCCCCTGCCCTTCTTCCGTGGCCTCGCATCTGTAAGATATTCTTTCATCCTATGTTTAAAGGAGGGGGGAAAGCCCCATATATGAAAACCGCTTTCTTTTTATTCATGGACTTGTTTTAAAATGTAAATTGCAACATAGTAATTTATTTTTAATTTGTAGTTGGATGTCGTGGACCAAACGCCAGAAAGTGTTTCCAAAACCTGACGTTAAATTGCCTGAACCTTTTAAATTGTGCCTTTTTTTTTTTCATTATAAAAGGGAAACTGTATTACTCTTATTCTATCATCCTTTCCTTTTGTTGAACATATTCATTGTTTGTTTATTAATAAATTACCATTCATTTTGAATGAGACTTATATGTCTGGATACTTTAATACAGCCTTAATTAATTGAAAGGGATAAAAAGGATTTCAGAGATAAAACGCTAGCAAATAGTCCATTCTCCACCGAATCTTTGGATTCTGTAGAAGTCCTCTGACGCGCCCTGTCAAGTTTCACTTAATCGTCTCTGTTTTTTTGCTTAGGTTTTTTCCCCTCTGCAGCATCTTCTGCCACATGTACTACATAATCAGCTTGCTTTGAGGTTAGTAAAAAAAAAAAAAAAAGATGTTTTCCTAAATAGGTCTGAGTTGGCATATATACACAAATACTTTTCTCAATAATGATAGAACATGATTTTGAAACCTTAAGTCCATGGACTGGCTGTAATCTTACCAGTGATACCTGTGTACACAGAGATGAGACAGACTCAGGTGAAGATTTGGCTGGTGTCACATATAAAATTGCTATCTCTATTATACATTCATCCCTGTGAGCCAAATGCAGATGGAATGTTTCCTATTGCAATCCTTTCTAAGAGGAAAAATAAACCAGTTTTTTTTAATGCATGTAAATAAGTCATCCGAATGACAATCCTCCATGTATTACATTCAAGGATTGGTGTTTTTTGTTTGTTTGTTTTGTTTTTTAAATATACAGTGGGTTAGAAAGGGATATTTAATCTTTGGGAAACTATTTTAGAAGACATGTTTGTAGAACAGTCGTTCTTGAAAAGGCTTAAAGCACTAACCTAAAAGAAGGCGAAGGGAGCAGAAAGAACGTTTTCGCCCAGGTGGTTTCTTTTCGAATCAATTATTTTTCATGTTAATTTACAGTTAAACCTAGGGGGCAGTCCGGATTGGCCCTCCCCCTTTGTAAATAACCCAGGAAATGTAATAAATTCATTATCTGGAGGGTAATCTGCCCTGTCAATCAGACTTTGGGGAGATGGCGATTTGATTACAGACGTTCAGGGCCTTTCAGTTTGTTTTTGAGATAATACAGTTTCCTGCTATCTGCCGCTCCTATCTCGAGGCGACACTTAGCAGTAATTGCTGTCGCTTGTTGTCAAAATTTGATCATTGTTAAAGGATTGCTGCAAATAAATACGCTCTCATTTCAGTCAAAAACTGCTCAAGCTGGCTTCTGATTCGCTCGTCTCCTCGCCCAGAGCTGGAACCTAATAGAGGGGGAAGCTCGCAGGCTGAGGCGCAGGCTGCGCGGTGCGGGGTCGGCAACGGTCCCGCCTGGGGCTCGGCCGGCGGGCGGCGGCCCCAGCCCCTCGCGCTTCGGGCGCTGCCTCCTGGGGGGGTGATGGGAACAGAGGCCGCAGGCCCCACTCTGGGGCTGTGTGCCTTGTCCGCGGTGGGGAGCTAAGCGTGGAGACCCCGAGGGTGGTGCCATCCGGTTGCCGGAGCTGGGCTGGTTTTAGGCCTGAACTGGGAGCGACGGCAGGTGAACCACGAAAAACGCCTTTGTCCTCAGGGACGCAGTGACCGTCCCCAGACTTAGTCACGTGAGGCAGCCAGCGACCCGAGGCGCTGGATTTCTGGGGCTCACCGGGCGTGGAGGAGAAGCTCGGGGCCACTTCTTGTTTGGGGGGGCTTCCTCTGGTGGCTGCGGGGGCCCCAGCGCCGGGCCCCTGACGCAGCCTGGGACGCGGCGCTCGGACGGTAACGCTTTTCAGTTAATGGGCTTTAATTACCCGCCGCGGCCGCGGGGCCCGGCTTCTGTTTGTGTTTGCTCCCTCCTTCCTCCCGAGCCCCACGCCTCCCGCCCCCAGCGTCTCCCTCCCTCGAGCCCCGCTGTTGTCTCGGACTGGCTCCCGAAATAAGTTGTTTGGGGAGAAAAGTAAATAGAGAAGACCTCAGGGAGGTTTGGTGGTTTAATCACAGGCCGGGCCGTGGAGGCCGGGTAGCGCGCGCCGCGGGGCAGGTAGGGACCCCAAGGGTGTGTAGAGGGGACAAGGGTCGCTGCAGTGGCCTGGCCACAGGGCCCCACTAGGCCGAGAGCGCGGCCCTCCCCGCCTCCAGCCTCGGTGGCTGCCTGCGCCTCTTGCCCTCCTCGTCCCGCACTCCCTCCTCGCGGGGCCTGTGATTATTAACTATTTACTCATCGTTCGCCGCCTTTGTTTGGAAGACACACGTGTATTTAGGAACCCAGCCCAGGGTGGGAAGGTCAGCAACCCTGCCCTGCTCACGAGTGACAGCGCGCCCAGGCGCTCTCGCTGCGCCCGCAGCCTCCCGGGTGCCGCGCTCTGGCAGAACCTGGCCCCCACGCGCCCCGCATCCCCTCCACCTTCCCCGCCGCGCAGGGACAGCCCGGCGGCTGGGATCCCGTGGCTCTCCCAGCAGTAGCTGCGTCCTTGCTTGGTTTTCCAGTTCAGTTTAGAGAGGCCACAAATCACTTTGGATGGCCGGTGAGGGGGAGTCAGTCATTGGCCTTAATGGAGATGAGCGAGCCTTGTTCGGCGGGCGAAGGTCGGTGTGTGTTCGGAAGACACGTGTCTGTAACCTTCAGTGTCCCCCGGCCCTGGGCTCTGCAGATCTGGGGACAGCGAGGCCCCAGCTAGCACCCGGCCCTGAAAGGCTGTTCTCAGTGGAGGGTTCGGGACTGGGTGGGCGGCGGGACCAGCAGTCTGAGAGGGTGAACAGTTTCTGTCCTGCTTGCCAAAGAGGGTCCAGGGACTGAGTGCTGGGTGAGCTTGGCCATAGGCTATCCCTGGTTTGGTTCCCCATCGAGGACCCTCCCAGAGCCCAGGCTTTGGAAATGAGTTACTGGGGTCTTAAGTCATTCCTTTCTGGGCCCAGAATCTCTGAAGCTGGAGAAGAACGCCCCCCCCCCTGCCCTGACCTTGCTGCTGCCCCTGGCAGTGTGGAGTCACACCACTAATGGGAGCATGGTTTGTTCCCCCTCTTAGCAGAATGTTGGGATATTGGCTGCTGGAAGGTGTTTGTCTCAAGCAGATAGAGAGACAGCAGTGTCTGCCACAGGAGCCGCTTACATAATAGTTCAGAAACAGTGTTTGAATGAAAGGTCAGAGTTCTGCGCATTATTCCGATTTTTTAAAGTAGTGTATGTAACCTTTTCTTCTAGCAATAGGAGCGTTTGCTTTTGGATTCTTAGATCCCACTTAAGAAAAACCAGTTCCTGCCAAGCTTCTTTAGCCTGTGCGAATCTGCTTATTCCTTATGGGTTTGCGGGCTTGATCTGCACTTTTTCCGCAATAAGGATTCCCTCCCTACCCCGCTCCTGTAAATTGGGGTCATGTGTGCGAAGAATACTATGATCAGAAATACTCCCTGTTAGTTTAATTAATCAGCAGTGTGTTTTGCAATTAGCTTCAGTGGAAAGCTTTAGAATAAGTATTTTGTCCTTTATGTAAGAACGGCTGCATCTTTTTCCTTAGCAATTTTTTTTACTGTGAGCGGGGAAAGGCCAAAATGTGACATGTCATATACAAAGTTGCATTTGGCATATAGCACATGTGGTGGGAACACGTGCTGTTCTCCAAAGCGAAGCAGTTAGCAGGCCCTTTTTACCGGGCTACATGCAAACAAGCATGCATTTTACAATTCATTTTTCCACTCAGCGTGTGTCATTAATAATCGATGTTCACTGAGGAATAAAGCTCAATTGTGCTGGTGACCTGTAAGCTCTGGGCTGTTTCCTGTGGGGTCAGCAAACAAGAATGTGTTGGGGCTAAGTTGGCTGCCATAACTTTGATAGGTGAGTAAGGGGCGTAGGGCTGGAACTATTTGCGTGTTCCTTTGTGTAGGGGTATTTTTTAAGGTGCAGAGTCATTACTTTTGGTTTAGCGGCACAAGACCCCAGAGAGCCTGCTAAGGAGAAGCCAGGGACTGAAGCAATTGGGCTTCAGTAGCCATCCTACCACACTCCAGGGTGTTCGTGGAACCAGAAGCAAAGCTCTTGAAGTGAAAATAATCCTCATCCCCACTTGGGCAGGACCCAGGCACCAGGCACAGGCTCCAACCCCCCCTAAACTTGAATCAACTATTCTAGGCTCTGGTGGGGGGGCAGGGGGACTACAATGCAGGGCACTGCTGGATTCAACTTGGTGCGGTAACCCTGTGTCTTTTTCCTGACTCACTTTGGGTGGGTTCATGAAGCCATAAGCCCTTCCCACCCATTCATAAACAACTGTCCAGTTAGGGGCAAGATTAATAGTGCCCACGAAATAAAGCCCCACAGTCAGAGCAGAATGCGATTCCATGTTGTCATTCTTCAGCCTAGCAGGAGAGTGGGGCAGGAAAAGGGGTCTCAGAGGATATAGGAGGCCTCACCCCACTGAGCAGGACAAGGAGGCTGAAGCTCAGAGAGCCGGAGCTCACATCAAGTGGTTGAGCCCGCGGGAACATCGAAAGTCAAAGAGACCACGCTTGGTTTGCCACAGACGGACCCTAAACGGCAGGTCCAGAAATCCTGCTTTGAACGGGCTCCTGTTCCGATGTATGATTCGGCCAAGAAGTTCTGAGCAAGGAGCTTTTTTGTAGATGGTGGTTTCACTCACATCCACGTGAAGCAAAGTCTTCTTTGGCTATTGGGGGTCTATGCTAATAGCTTGAACTTTTGTGGCTCCATCACTCTCTTTTATTCTACCTGGCCCTTTCCGCGCTGGGAATCCGAAGTAATCTCATTACATGCTCCAGGTATCTGTATTACCCTGTCTCTCTGTGCCTCTCTGTCTCTTTCACCCCCCTCCCCCGCCACCACACACACGTTCCCATATCTCTGCAGAAGACCTTGGGTCTCCAGATTTCTCTTGGGTGTCCATACTCCCAGCTTGCTAGGTATTCCAGGTGGGCCACATGCCCACCTTTCACTGGGTAGATGTAGCCTGATTTCTCCAAGGCGGCCCCCAAGCAAGACTTGGGCAACGTGGCCTGCACAGGTCAGGGGAGGTTTCAGGTCGGTCAGAGAGAGGAGCAAGACTTAATGAAGTGAATTCCAGCTCTAAAGCTCATTCTGGAGAATGAAAGGCACTTCTCTCCGCAAATGTTCTCAACGTGATTAGGAGTGGAAAATTGAGCAAAATGTACCATGTCCGCCTTATTGGAAACCCAAATAAGGCACAGAGAGCAGACGGCTCGACTTAGGACCTTTGTTGTATGACTTTCCCATCTTACTCGGGCTCCCTCCAAAGAAACCCTCTGTTTTATATTATTTTTTTTGTTGTTTACTTGATTTTTCCCCTCGCTGATTTTAAATTTGCAGCATATTGAGCGTATTATAGGAGATGCAGCAGGATCTGGAATTCCCTTGCTTACAGGCCTGGTGTGTCCTGGAGAAGGGTAGACAGAACTCCCACTTGGGCTGTACAAGAAGTCCCGTTGACATGGTCCTGCGGGAGGGCCTTTCTATCCAGAACCCTTCTGCCTGCTGTGCGGACTGCTGAGATCCAGACAGCCACGAACAAGCCTCAGCAGCACTTCCATTAGACTCTGTCCTTCCCCCGGCCTCCTACTTTTCTCCCAAGGCAGCATCTTCCTCTGACCTGCTCTCAGATCCCTCAAAGACAACCCCCAAGACCTGGGGCGCCCTGGTGTCCACCCTGTCAGTTCTGAAAGACTGACAGCTCTTCCTTCCCACCCTGCCCCGCCCCTGTGTCCCCCAGCTGCCCCTACCGGTCGCTCCCACGAAGAGGAGTGGATGGGCTGCCCATTTGGCCATTAAGTCAACAATTGGTGCTACTTGGGTGGGCGTGGGAGAGCCATTTGTGAGCCCAGGGAGTGAGCAGGGGGGAGCCAGGGTCATGCTACCAGACCTCTTCTAGACTTGAGGGTAGGATCCCCAGAAGGGCTTAGGGGTCTGGGAAGGTGACCTGAGGGGTTCAGGATGAAGCTTGGGATCCTGGATTGGGAAAGGAAAGGGTTTGCTGGGGGAGGGGGGCACTATGTTATTTGGATTGAGAAACAGATTGAGAAGATAGTCCCCCCTCTCCTGGTTGCCTCCTCTAGGGAAAAGGCAGGAAGCCTCGCACATTTAGCACCATTAACTCCTAAGGCCAGCACATTTCCTTGAGTATAAAAACAGGTCATTGGGCCTACAGGTCGGGTGGGGGCTCATTAATGGAGACAAACGTGTAAACCGGACAGGGGTGGGCACACTTATTTAGAGGGGGGCTGGTGGAAAGGGGAAAAAAAACCTCTTCTTCCAATGGAGCCCCAGGGCGGCCAGCGGGTCCACACCTGGGGCTGGTGGCTGTCGAAGTCCTGTCTCTGAACTCAGCCCGTATCCTGTGAGGACCCAGCTTGTGCGTCCTAGTAGGGGTCCAGCAGGGCTCCTGGAGGGCCAGGTTGGCAGCAGCCTGGGACACGGGGCAAATGGGCAGGGCCAGGCGGACAGCTGCGGACAGGCAGGGGGTGCCTGTCTCGGGGAGCTCAGGGCTGCCAGTGCTGCTCTGCCAGGGCTGGGGTTGCCTGGCGGGGGTGGGGGGGATGACCAGGGCTACAGTCCTCTGGTGAGCTGCTCTCCAGGTTGTGGCTCGGCAGGCGAGAGGGGAGGGGAGGCACCGCAGCCCTGCCAACGGGGAAAGAGGGCCCCATGCCCAGAGGGGTGTGGGCCCTCGAAGTCCCGAGAGAACTGCCAGGGAGGCCTGGGTCCCCATGGAGGTTTCCTGTCTGTCCACCCTCACTCCCACTCGGGTGATGTGACCAGAAGTCAGCGCCTGATGTACCCTTGTGACCAAGAGACATAGCGATCCGTGCAGGGGCTGTCTGGTGCGGGACTTGGGGATACCAAGGAGGGAAAACCTTCAGCCCTCCGCGTTCATCGTTCATCGTGCAGGTCCGCCGGCCTGACGCAGCTGGGGACCTGGACACAACAGGAAAGCATTGCCAAAGAGCCCTTCCCTCAGGCTTCCTCGCCATAAAAAGCCAGACTCCTGAAGAGGTCCTGACCCCTTCCAAATATACATCCTCCATCCGCGCCGCCCTTCTAGGGGTGGGTGCAGCTTCCTCGTCCCGTCTGAGTGGGGCCGCAGACTCCCTCTTGGTCAGGGGTCCTACCAGGCGGGCCCTAAGGCTCTGCACCCTGCCTGCTGTTGCCTTGCCCGTGGGCTTGGGACATCTGAGGCAAAAGCACGGCCAGGGCGGCCGGGGTTGAGGGTTTTAGTGTTTTCTAGGCGACAGGTCTTCATCACCTCTTTCTTAGGCTCTTCTCGCCAGCCTTTACCCAGCAGGGGAGAATGACTACCGGTTCCGGAGCCGGCCCAGGGACACAGTGGCCCAGGCGCAAGCGCACAGAGTGCCGTGGCAGTTCCGGAGGGAGCTCCCTACCCAAGGCCCAGGAACTCAACCGCCCATCAGCTGCGGCCCCAGGTCCTCAGTCCCTGACCTGTGCTGCTGGTGCCTTGGTCCTGAATTCTGCTGGAAGCCTATAGGAGGGCCTTGAACTCCGAAGCTAGCCGGGGAGAGTGTGAGCCATAGACAGAGGGCCCGAGTGGGACCACCAAGGTCAGCCTCCCTCTGAGAGCTCTTTTGGGGTCTGGAGCTTTGGAGGCTGGGTGGAAGGAGAGTTGGGTAGGGGGGAGTTGAGGAGGTGCGGTGGGCGCTCTGTCCCCCGAAGAGGGACTTTGGGCAATGGAAATGCTTTTTCCTGCAGCACCGCCACCAGCAGCCTGGCCATTCAGGCCTCAGGTAGCAGTGGTGCCCCAGAGGTGCAGGTCATGGGGTGCCCTAGGCGGCCCAGCGACAGCTAAATGACCAGGCCAGTTCCAGAGAGCAACTCCTCCGAAGGCCCACCCTCAGGAAGATTGTGGTTGTGGGGTCCGGAAGCGGCGGGAGGTTGTGGAGGGAGCCATAGAGGAAACTCCCCAGTAAATTGGGCCTGACCCTGTGTGTTTGCAAGGAGAAGCATGGACAGTGGAATGCTCTGGTTTGGGGCGAGTGGGCCAGAGGAACCCGGTCCTGGTCCCCAGCCCCTCGGTGGCCTTTCAGTTGTCGCTGCCATTTGTTCAAATCCTAGACACCGCAGAGACAGAGCCCAACATCTGTTTTAGAAGCAATTTCCATGACCTAGCAGACACCCAATGTTTTTGTGGAACCCCAGCGGGAGCTTTCCCTGCCCCCCAAATCTTTGGCTGTTATCCACCTACTTTCAAGACTGGGTCGGGACTGTGAGCTCTGAGAAGAGTTGGATTGCTCCACTTGGATTCCTTGGGGGTGGGGGGTGGGGGTCACATCTCCATGCAGAGAGTACCTCCTGGGAGCCCCAAATCTACACAAGGTGCCCAGAACCCCTGACGCTTTTCTCTGGAGATTTAGAAAAGTATTGGTCAGCAATGTCATGATTACTTAAAACTGATCATCGGAACTGATGCCTCCTGCTAGGAGCTGAGCTCTCCTGCAGCAGGCGAGGTCCTGGTGGTTGATATTGGTGAAGGGAACCCAGACCTGTGCTGCCATGTTGGTGGGACTACTCTTCCAAAGCACACCCGCACTTCCCAGACAGGCCCTGCCCCTGAACAGCTGCAGAGGTGTGACCGTTTATTATTCCTAAGTCCTTAAAGGCAAAGGGCAGCTGCTGGGAGGGTGCAGCCTACAAGGTTCTGGCTGGCAGGTCAGATGGAAAGTCAGCCATGGAAGGGACCAGGCTGTGTGGACCTTGCCCCCTAATCTGGGGGACAACCTGAATGACTTTGCCTGCTTGACACTGATTCTTGAGTGTATAGAAAGTCCAACTCCAAGTTTTTACTGGAAAAAAAAAATCAAGGTAAAGATATTTTGTCACACACCAAATGAAAAGTTAAGCAGAGAAGCAAAAGCAGAAAAAAAGTGGGGGGGGGGACAGGGCAAATAAGTTCAATGACATTGAGATTTAAAGAAATCCTTTAATAAGAATTGGCTGAAGGATGTCCAAATAAAGTTCTCTTCACAACATAGGAAGAAAGCATGGAAATACTAAAGCAAATCTGTCTTTTTTCCTGGGGATCTCTCTCTCTCTCTCTTTCTCTCTCTCCCCCTCCTCCCTCTCCCCTCTGGACCAGGGAAGTCAAATGAGTCTGCTGTGATCACCAGTGTGATTGAAAGTACAAGAATAGAGAGGTTGCAACTGGAAATACTTTGTTTCCTTCAAAAACTGATGCTACAGCCCATTTTGAGAAGTATAATTTAAAATGATGGTTCCACTTGAGTCACATTAAACCTTTGCCTAGCATCTCTCCTGTTCCCCACCGAGGAGCTTATTATGGCTTTGAGCTTATGTTAAGAAGCCACAAAACCTTGAATTAAATAGGGCCACTGCAAGCCCCACGGCCCCTGGCAAGGCCTTTCCTGGGGGTGGGGCTCAGGTAGCCAAAGAAAGAGAAGGTGCCCTGCAGAGCAGTCAAGAGAATGAAGGCGACAGCAACATGTGTGTTTGTATTTGTAGATGAATATGAGTGTGGCAGTGTGAATATTTGTGTGTAAGACAAGGTTGTGAGCTGTTTGCAAGTACTTGTGAGTGTGTGTTTGTGTGTGACAATATGCCGTGAGTTCTTTTTATGGGTATTTTATGTTTGTGAGTGGGTATTTATGTGTTTGGATATGTGTGTATTGGAGTGTGTGTGTAGTCATATTTGTGTGTATTTGTCCGTGTGACAGTATATGTGATGTGTGTGTGTCCCAGACCGCCCAGCCATAGAGGCCCAGCCTTCCAGGGAGCATCTGTTTCCAATTAGTAGCATCCCGAGCAGGAGCGGGGAAGGCGCGGCTGACTGGCTTCTGAGAACCGGGTGGGCGCAGCTCGGGCGGGCGGCCCTAGTTCTGCCCCATGCAAGCTGAAGCCACCCCTCACCAGCATGCTTCCACCCTGACCTTCCAGCAGTCACACAAAGAGCCCTCTCTCCTGAAGCCAGCCCCAGAGCCTACATCCTCTCCCAGATCATAAACCTGCCCCTGAGAAGACAGTCAGAAACAGTTTGCCACACTCATGATCATGTGCAAAGGCTGGGATTCCATTTGCTATTAAGGTTTTCTTTTATTTTGCTTGAGGAGGGTAGAGGTGGAGCCCTGACCTGGTTTGATCTTGGGCAAAATGTTGTTTCTTATGGAGGCATACATGTGTACTTTCATTGTGTGCACACAAATATTTTGCTTGCCGTTTTGGGTGTGTGTGCATGCAGTTTGTGTGTATGTGTGTGTGTGTGTAGCTTACACACGTGTGTGCCCTTTAACCATGCTGATACACTTGCAGTCAAACCCAGGTTGCCTGAATGAAAAGTGGAGCCTGTGATCTGAAATGGGACCTAACATCGCTTTGTCAGAATTTCTAATTATCGCTGATATAATTCAAGTGTATAGTTCAGTATTTGGCATGTAATCGACACTTCATATAAATTTGTCAAATTAATAAATCACATTTAGATTCAGAAAATGTTCTAGTGCCGAGAAGAGCATTATGTGACCGATTCTACACAAGGAAGGTATGGCCCAGAGACTTCTGGGTAACACAGGGCCTTGGCATGAATTGTTCCAATAATATTTACTTACTTTGAGATTTCGTCTTCTTCTCAAAAAATAATAAGCCCCAAACAGAAAATGAAACCGCCGCCCTTCAGTCAACTGGGACCCACAGTGCCCCTACCACACTACAGCGGGGAACTGCTCCAGACGGTGCCCACACCTGTGCTCTTTCTGGAAACCCACTGCCAGGCCTCCTCTGAGTGGATGGTGGGTTCACCCCTGTGTCTTGGCAGCCAAGGGCTCACTCCCTGCACCACAACGGTCCATTTCCTCTTCTGACCACCCTCTATTGCCCAAACCACCTGCTGAGGTTGGCCTGGTGCTTCAGGTGGGCTTCAATTACAGCTGGCAGAGATGGGATGGATGTGCCTCACTTTTTCTCTGAGGTTAATTTCCTCCTGGATTGGTAAAGCGGCTCACAGGCAATACAAGAGAAGGGGACCCTTCAGGAACCCTCCTGTGACAATCCAGGTCGCCCCCTTCTGGCATTTGACTTGACTCCCCAGGAAAGCCGCCTCGTCACTTAGTTGTAATGATTGGGGGAGTTTTATTTTTGTGGGGCGGACCTTGAAGCGGCTTTGTATAGGGGAGAAATCATCGACCTGGGCTCAGTGCTGTTAATAGAAAGGCCACATTTAATTAGAAAAAGAGAGAGAAACGAATCAGAAGGACCCACAATTTCTGTTGTCTAACGACACAATTTCAAAAGTCAAATGAATGTGTGATCCAATCATATTCTGGATTTAAGCAAACCATTCAGAAGAGGATTTGACAAGAGGAAAGCATTTCGGACGGCGGGTCACATCCCGGCTGCTACAAATTCGGCAGGGAGGGGCTACGGATTGGAGCACAGGGTTCTGGTCCTTCCAGCCTGGCCCTTCGAGCAGACGATCTGATCCTTAGGCGTTGGGGTTGTTCCTCATGAGCTCCACGTCAGCATCCACCATCTCCCTCACCAACTCCTGGGGCCAAGGGAAAGGGGGTGGGAGGTGAGGGGGGCTTTTTGCCTTGCTCTGCTCCCAACCCCCCACCAAGCCCCCCTCCCATCTCTGCTCCCGCTGCCCTCCCAAACGTGGACAAACTTTCAAGGGTGTGTGTGGAAGGGGAGCAACTGACCTGCTCACGCGGACATCCACTCCCACGGCCACCAGGACGCCCCCACCCCCATCCCCACGAAAGGGAAACTTACATCGAAAGTGACCTGGGGTTGCCAGTGTAGCTTCTGCCGGGCTTTGGAGCAATCTCCTTGCAGAAAGTCCTGGAGTGCGGGTGGGGGTGGGACAAGAGCTGGTCAGCAAAGAGGACAAGCAGGGCCCGGAGGTAGCCCCCCCTCCCCGCCCCATAGCCAAGTCCCCTCCCCCCCCCCGTTGTCTCCCACCGCGGGGCACACAGGGGCTCCCCGAGGAAGCAGGCCCCCAGGCCCCGGCCCTCCAGGGTTCCTGCGCAGCGCTAGAAGCCATAAATCATCGAGGCTGCATTAAGAATACACTGCACAGGCCACTTGAAAACCGTAAAAAGCCATCCATCCCCAGCTCGCTCCCAGCCACTCTCCTCCACGCCCCTCTCCCCTAGCGCGTCCTGTGGACGCTTTAATGACTGACCCCCCCCCCTTTTTTTTTCCCTGTCTAACATTAAGTTGTCAGGGACGCTACTGTGAGAACTGTTTCAAATTACAGCACTTCTCCGGCAAAAAGAAAAGTAAATAAATCACCAGGCGGGCCTGCCCCTCCCCCGATGGTCAGGCGGCATCTCCGGCGGGCGGGAGTCGGGGTTTGGGCGCAGGCTCCTGAAAGCCAACCCCGCGACAAGACTTGGATTCGGACGGAGAGCGGGCTGCTGCTGGTGCCTCGAAGTCACCAGCTCGGCTGCAGGGAAACGGCCGCTTGGCTCGGAGGAGGCTCCCCCTGCGCCGGCCCCTGGGTGGACGCCGATCCCGGCAGCCCGGCCCGCCGCCTGGGTGCTTTGGGCGCTGCTCCCCCCGGAGGCGGGTCCCCGGGTCGGACGGGGAAGGCCCCCCCACCGCTCTGCTGCAGGAGCGCGCCGCCGCCTCGGGGACCCACGGTAAGAGCTGCCCTGGGACACCGACGTGCTCCCCAAATGAAACCAAAGTTCTCCCCGCACCACGCTTACAGGTCAAGGGCACTGCGGACCGCCGAGTCGGTCGGTCATGGATTTCGTGACCGTCTAGTGAGAAGCGACCAGCAAAACGCGGCTTTTCAAGAATCCCCTGCAGCTGCTCTGCGCTCTCTCCTTCCTTCTTCAAGCTTCACGCGGGAGGAGCTAGCACACCGGAGGCTGGGGCGAGTATTTGCTTTTTATTCACGCTCTCAATCTGCCAGATCAGAGACGCCTTACCGCGGTATACAAAGGAAGGCCCCTGGACTGCTGCACCCCACCGGGCAGCGCCCCAGCACCCCGCGCGCAGCGGCTCCCCTCGAGCCACTGCAGAGCCCGGTGGCAAAGGAGAGAGGGGCAGACAGAGAACTACGAACTAACTGACAGCTGCATCTCAGCCCCTACCTGCCCACATCTGGGTTACAGGTTGCTGAAGAGTGACGTCGATGCAAACTGAGATGAGAATTTCAAGATGGGTTACGAAATGGAAGGAAGGAATTCAAGGACCATGGTAGAAATGAGAAAAAGAAGAAAAAGACTTTGAGAAGGACTATCGTTGGGGGGTGAGAGAGACATTTAGGTTTCCCATATAGAGCGGCATGTATCAAACAGTGGTAAGATCTAAGTCCCCAAGACAAAAGGCAGAAGGTGGAGATCGTAACAACAGGGTGACTTCGAGCCCGCCTGGTACAAGCCCAATTTGATATAAATCAATAAAAACATGAAGATCTTCTATTTTGACCGCACGCAATATTTAAAGAATACCCTGGAAGAGTCACACCAAGTGATAATCAAGTTGTGGAAAGTCTCCTTTGATTATTTCCTTTGGACTTAGCTGGGTGGGCAGGCCCAGGCCATTATTACAGATGCATGCTGGGAACAGCCAGGCAGGGGCTTTGGGGTGGCGCTTCCTCTGCACTATTGTGCCCCCTTTATTTTGAAACCTTTATGCTAAAGGGTGTTTGGATTCTATTTCCGAATGTCTGCACTGCTGGCTTGAAATTCTTACTCTATTAGAGTACTTTCAACAACTCTTATTTTCAATTTCCCCATCACTATTTTTTTAAGCTAAAGAAACCGTCCAATTTCAAAGGCTTTTCATTTCACAATACACCAAGGTATCCATTTCCTGTCCAAAATATTAATGACAGTAAAACAAGTTATTTCTGCTGGCCCCAAACGCTCATGTACAAATTGTTCAGTAAGTCAAATTTAAAAATGAATAATTACCAGGTTAACACAGTGCTACCTGGAGGGGGAACTATACACAGAGAACAAAGTTATTTATTTCTCTTTCCTGTCCCTCAAAAACTTGGATGCATTTTTACAATACTTGTACTTTACTATGAGAATCACACTCAGCCAGTTGTTCCCAAGGAGCCGTGAAAGGTGGCATCATTAAGTAACACAGTCCACGTCCTCCCTCCCCTTCCTTGACTCTAACACTTACAGGGCTTGAAGAAACATGGCTATTGTTTAATCACATAACACTTGCTGTAAATCAACCGGCATTTTCATAGGATACAATTCATGGTGCTCAACTTATAGTTAGCAAAACCCTAAAACCTAGTTTGGCTTCAAATGATCTCAGTAGGCTTGGGAAAGGAGCTCTGTATTGTAATTATGCTTCCTGTATTTTTCTACAAGTAGCTCATAATATAAAAACAACCAGTGAGCTACAATTAAGGGGAAAGAAAAATGGTTTTGAAAAGCTTCGGAACAGACCTTGCTACCCTATACTGCAAAAAGTATTTCATTGAAACCAGAGACGCATCCAGTTAAACTTCACCATTTCGTTTTCAGCCCAGTCCCTGCATTCCAGTCTAGCAGCTTACTCCAACCTGCTGCCAAGGCTCTGTCTCCCTGAGATTTAATTAGATCAAGAGATCTTGTGAAGGGGGAGGATGAGGTTCCATGAAGTAAAACAGGGACTCTCCGGCGCTGCTACTGAACCAACATCTAGACCAGTCAACATGCTTGCTCCTAGTCAACTGCTCAGGAAAGATTACGGACATCCCAGATGCTTTAGACTTACCTGCTCCTGATGGAATTACCCACTTCTTCTTGCTGTGTCATTTATATAAAAGATATAGTAAATGGTTTAGTCTACAAGGTTTTAGGCAAAAGGCATACTTAAGTTTGGCGGGGGTGGGACAGGAGCTGGGGAGAGGAGACTGGCGTGGACGTGGTTATAGCCTGCCTGTATTATAAGTGGACTGATAGGAAGGGCATGAACACGTTCTGTAAATAAGGCTTCCTCTGCCTGGAAAGAAAACAGATTGTGGAAATTGCATTCTTACAAGGAAGTGGAACACTGTGATTGTCAGTGGGGGTCGAGGAGGAGACAGTAAGGCCATGGGTTACATTCGAGGTATAGTTAACACCCTCCCACAAAGGCAGGCCCAGAAGAACTGAGGGGATCTGTTTTGAAATTGTCTTTCTCTCTCTCTTTTTTAGAGGGGGACAATCAGTTCCTTCTTTATTTATAGGCTGAAGGTTGTATTTTGACAACAGGGACAAAAAGCTGAATTAAAGCGATGATTTCATGTATAGTTTCCAAAAAGGACATACTGCACTGGGTGGTCTGGAACGGTCCTTAAAAAAATAAAAAAAGAGAGACAATAAAGTCCTGAGAAAAATCTGAAGCATTTCCATGCGAATATGACATTTCCTGAGCTCTGGCTTCTGATGTCTTCACTGTTTGCATTACTCTTTCTTAGGTGCACGGTACAATTTCAATATGTCATTTATTATTGTCAAATTCAATTAGGTTTAACGGAGCCCTTTACAGCAGCAGAGCTGCGTGAGGCCGGAGAGGAGACGTGTCTGTCCAAAGGCCTGAAGCGCTCTCATTTTTCTCTGACTTCCTGCCAACTGCTTGTTCGTTGGCCCTTAGGAATGGCCCTGTGGGGACATCAGGCTTCCATCCAGTGGTCAGAGTCGCTAAGAGCAGGATGGTAGGAGGGCATGTGGTGCCACAGGAAATTCTAAGGCTTTCCTGGCTTACGTTCTTGTTAGAGTGAACTGATAAAGGGGCCAGACCAAATCCTGGAAAAGTCATTAAGCTAGTTTCTGAACCCACAGTAGTTAACGTGAAATCCAGAAGAACGGAGACGGTACTGTGTTATCATCTTCTTTCCCAACTGTAGTGGCTTTTCCTCAAATCTCTTGGGTACCTTTTCATCTCCATCAAGATAACAGCACATCTTTAAGTACCGATCTCATTTTATTTTGATAATTCTTCAACACATTGAATCCCTCTGATTATTACTACGTCCCCCTCCCCTTGGTGACTTCCCCTACCATCTTGGTGTGTGTGTAGGGTGCTATTAAATAGATTGTGTCGTGTAGGATACCTTTTCAAGGTTCACAGGCTCAGTTCCTTCTCTTGCTCTTTCCTCAAGGTTGCCTGGGGGCACCTTTAACTAATATTGATTTCAAGCTCTGTTGGTTCCGTGTTCTAGCCACAGGCCTGCTTGTCAGGCTTCCAAGGGGCACCTGGCTTAGGCAGAGCCGCATTTTAAGAGTGTGAGAAGCTTTGGGTGGAATGCCGTTAAATCTGAAGTCTGTGGAAAGAAATGGCTCCCGAGTGCTATAAACACGGAGAAGCTGTACAGACAGGTCATGTTAATGAGGAAAACCAAGGCTGAGAAACCTCCAGTTCAGGATCTCCAGGAATTCAAGAGACAGCTGTGAGTGGCACTCCACAGTCACTTTTTCCCCTTCTACTTTTCTTCGAAAAGCAAAGCCCGGGAGTAGGGGTAGCTCAGGTACCGAGGGAACAAAACAATACCAGGGCCTCGGTGCTTGGTCTAACTCTGCATCAGTGCGGTGTGATCAAGGTTAGCGCGTCTTTTCAGAAACAGACGCTTAAAACAACACCAACAAAATACTTGACAAAATGAAAGAAAAAAAAAAGCTTCCAAGTTACACAGATTATTTCAGATTCAAGCTGTGCAGCTAGCGGTTATGAAGAATGGGGTTGGGGGAGGCGGGGTAATAGGTGTGTGGGGGGATCAAACAAAAACTCAAATCAAATCAACCAAATAAATGAAGCTGGAAAGTTCTCTAAAAGCTTGCAAGCGCATCTCTCTACTCCGATGCCACTGAAACTGCCTTTTCACAAATGTATCCCTTGACTGACTCCTTCCCAAAGAGGGACAGCCGCTCAGTACAGTAATAGAAGCAGGGGCGTTAATAAGGGTTGTGGACACGTCCCCTCTTCCCCTTGCTGCTGTGTATCAGCACAAATTGGAGTTGAAACCAGGTCGCTCTGCCGACAAGTGGTGATAAGAGACAAGGAGTGAGCAGCGGGCTGTCTGGGCTACACAGGAAGCTGCAATCAGCGGGCCTGCCCATCAATGGCTGACAGAGGCCCTCAGAGCCCCGGCACTGCCAGGGCTCAGCGCAGGCAAACCTAGCCAGTTAGATCCAGCCGCAGTGAGAGCAATGACAGAGAGGCACGGTAGCCAACCTCTGGCTTTGTAATCAAACCACTGACTAGTTGGGCCACCACACTGTCACCGCCACAGTGCTAGGTGGGCGTGAGGACCAAGCAAACCTAGAAAAAGGCCTTGCACGTCCAACCGCCAATGACCCACAGTGCTGCGCTGGGGGTGCAGTCCAAGCCTGGGCAAGGCCCAGCGGATCTGTGACCCGGCTCCATCCTAGGTTTCTGGATTGGGGGCTCCTTGATCTCACTGGTTGGATTTGTCACTTGGGTTCAGCAGCAGGGAGAGCTTCCATACAAAAAGAAACCCGTCCCTCCATTCACATGCATCGAAGCCTGGCTGCACGTTGGGCTGCTAACCCCAAGGTCCACAGTCTGAAGCAAGCAACTGCTCCTCATGAGAGAGACGGGGCTTCCTACTCCCAGAAAGGTTTCCTTCCAGTCTGGGAAACGCACAGGCTCCTACAGGGTGTCTGGGAGTCGGCACGGGTGTGTTGGCATGGAGGTTGAACTTTGTTTACCCATAGGCAAGCCCTCAGCCAAGCTGAAGAAGTCTTTCGAGCACTTTAGAGTTTTCTGGGAACGTGAAAGAAGAATATTGTCTACCTTATGTGTGTCCATTTGTAAATATGGCTTAAAAATCACTTTAGAAAGGGACAATTTAAGTAACACCACTTATAGTACAGCGTAAATCGAGATACATATTTTCTTTAATGGCTTAAAAAGTGTGGTTAGTGTAAAGAGAGGTAAAAAAGGACTCTGTAAGTCACACATGGAACACAATCATTTAGAGGAAACTCCGAATTTAAACACACTCATTTCCTTTGTAATCGTTTAAAAAATATTCTGGAGGAAGTCCTTGCACACCAGAGATGACGATTGGGGTCCACTTCTCCCTTCAGGAACAGATCACGACCTCTGGGGTTCCTGGGGGCCCCAGCCTCTCAGACATCAGCCCAAGGTGTCGCTTAGGCATGCTTGGCCTGGTCACCTCAGCCTTCGGCCCAGCCTGAGACCGGGACAGAAGCATAGGATACGCTCAGAGCAAGAGCTTTACCCAGAAGCAGACACTCTGTCTGGTCGTGCTACTGAGCTGACCTTGGGGTGGTTCTGCTCAACAAGGCTCTGGTGGGAGCAGGTTGAGGCGGGGAAAGCATCTCTCAGAAGCTGTGCCTTAGAAGTCTGTTGGGAACCGTCTACTCACAGGTCGGCTTTTTATTATGTTTACTTTTTAGAAAAGCAAATCCTTTCGAGAGAGAGAGAGAGAGAGAGAGAGCCTTGCATTATACAAGCTTATGAGGTACGATGTCTCTCTCCCTGTACCTGTCCTACATCTATAATTACAATGGTAGAGTCATTATTAATATTAAGCTTTAGGTCTTGATCCCATGTGCTTACAGGGGCATAAAGCTAGGGAAGGTGGATTAAGTGACTGGAATGGGAGCTCTCTTGATTCTGACTACTGCACTGATTTTGACTTTAACCAGCTGATAAGGACAGGGGGTGGGGGCTGACTCACAGTTGTAATTCGGGCGCAACTTAATGAGAGGTGCTAGAATGGTGTGTAATCGCAGGCAGCATATTCCAGGCTTCAAAGCCAGCTCCATCTGCACTGGAAATTAAAGGTTACTGTTAATCACTGAGCCAGGGTGTGAAGAGTTACCCATCCTGGTAGGAGATGACAAAACCTGGAGGACAGGAGATAAAGCCCCTGTAAGTGGGGCAATTACAGACGTGTGTGCCATCATTGGCGGTGGCTCTCTTCAGCACGGGGGTGCACGTGCACACGGCGCTTTTACCCTCAAAGCCCTTTTACAAACCTCACCTAATTAAGCCGCAAGCCAATCACACACAAAATGCAACGCAAGAGATCTTGTATCTGTTTCGGGTGGCACCTTTTCCAGACATGGCAGGGATGAAAGTACCTGGGGAGGGAAGCTCGGCTCTCATCACCACTTATCTTCCACATGCAGCCAAGGAGGCAAAGCCTCCCTTTGACCTGGAAAGGCTAACTTGTGCCACGGTGATGCTGCCTGAACAGGTGAAGATGAGTTTCTGAAAGGGTGTGGCCTTCTAGTTTTCTAGGACATCTAGCCATAGCTTAAAAAAGGGTCCTTTTTTCTTTAGAGTGACTTTTTCTAGAGAGTGAATGTAAAACATAGGCCTACACAATTGATGGGGTTTCCTCCCTGCCCCCTTTGGCTCTTTGCTTGACCTGCATAGCATAACAGGTCATTCCTATTCAAGAAACTTTTTTTCAACGAACCAACCAACCAACCAACCAACCAACCAACCAACCAACCAACCAACCAAATAACCAACCAACCAACCAACCAACCAAACAGCCATCCATCCATCCATCCATCCATCCATCCATCCATCCATCCATCCATCCATCCATCCATCCATCCATCCACCCAAATAGAAAGAACAAAACTGAGTCAGTCAAATGGACACCCAAACATTCACTCAAACATTCATTCTCTCCATAACATCTTAAGAAACTCTAAGACTCGCCAGGGCACTGACCACGTTAAAATGATTGCCTTTCGGTTATTGTTCGGGAAACTTTTCTTTTTTGAGGAAAGTATAAGGCAACGACGATGATGTCTGCTAGCACAGTTCCCGAGAGGCCCTTGCAGAGAGAGGCCAAGAGTAGAACAAAGACTGAGGAGGAAGCTGGCCACGAGGGAGAGTGACTGCCGTGGAGGGGAAGCCGTTCTGAAGAGCTGGCTCGTGAGCTTGGAGACTGGCGGACAAAGAGGAGCCAGACACAGGCAGGTCTCGGCTGGGAGAGTCTTCTCCAAGTGCCACTCACTGGTGCTAAGAAGGAGAGTGAAGGCCACTGGGTGGAGAGAGTGACCATGAGGGAGGAGGCCCTCCATGAGGCTGGAAGGGTAGGAAAGGTCAAGGTCACTGTTGGTCCCCCATGTGGTTCTAGCAATAGTCATGAGGGCCCAACACATAATTCCCTAGTCCCATCGAATGGTCCCTCAGGGAAGGTACAACCCATGGGCCTCAGTTGTAAACCCAATGGCAACTAATGAATTGAGAAGTGTGATGTTCTGAAGCTAGCTTTGGACGGTCAGCAGGGGCTGTCTTCTAGCTCTTTTCCTGAAGTTGGTGGATGAATTCTCCCTAACATATCCCAACCCACTGCAAACCCCTCTCCCCTCAAAAGAGAGTTCTTTTGGCCATCCTTGGGCCACTCCCATCAGAAGCATTGGCATCCTTCAGAGAGGGGTTCTGTCCAGGCTGCTGCAGTTAAGAGTCAAGGTGGTATATTTGCTGGGCTCTGGCACGAAGGCTAGAGGACCAGCTGTTCTGCTCCTGCCCAAGCTCTGCTATGCCAGGGAAAGGTCAAACAAGAACCCCTTCTGTCCCCTGAAAGCTTGCGGATGAAGCCTCTAACCCTCCACTTCTTGTGGGAGGCGAATCCTGGCTGGAAGAAACGAACTCTGAGCACCTCTGGCTGGTGAAGTCACCTTCGTTTTCTCTTCCCAGTTCTCAAGAGGACTGGAGACAACGTTGAGACAAGTTTGAGGCTCTGTGTGTGTGTGTGTGTGTGTGTGTGTGTGTGCATGTAAATGTCCGTTCGTGTACAGTAAAAGAACCTCTACAGTGAAAGAACTGGCAGCCTTGTTTTCTCAGTTGTCCTGCCTGGGACATGGAGTATGGGATTTGGGTTTTGCTCTCAGTCACCAGGGCCTTCTGCCCTATGAACTCAGAGAACATTGATAGTTGCTGCGTTTCTCTATAGAAGGGCCAGGTGGGAGAGGAGACCAGTGAGAGCTACAGCCATGACCATGGCAGTGGGTTGGTGGCCTGGCCACCTGAGATGGAGGGGACACAGGAATGGGTGCATTTAGACCTATGCTGAAGACAGAACAGAAACAGGAGTTCCTGGTGGACTGGGTCTGGGGGCAAGGGAAAGAGATGACTTCTTGAGAACTCCTAGGATTTTGGCTTGAACGTGACCCGGCATTGTACGAATATACAATGCTCCCAGTGATGCATAAGCACACCATTCCACCATGAAACACGGCCATTAGATGTTATCTCCCTTTAAAGGAAGCCTCTCATTTTAATGATTACAAAACAGGGTCTCTTTAAAAAAATTACTTTTGTACAATTACCTCTGATCTATTATATTGTTCCACGGAACACACTGTCTTTTTTATTTTTTTCTCTTTTGATTGGATGCCAAAGCCTCTGAGCAGAGGAAGGCCACTTAACAGAGAAAGTAGCTCCACTTCCACAGGCCCGGCACTGTCCTGTGAAAGGAAGGTGGAAGAGACAAGTCTCTCTTCATGACCCTGGCTGGGACCTTGCCAGCCAGGTTGCAGTGCAAGTCAGGAAGGGGTTAAAGTCAGATTGGTCCACTGCCCCTACCGACACGTCCACTTATCCTTCGGCTGCAGCAGGAGGAAGTCCGAGAGGTGGCCTTTCACATGACATCATAAAAGCCTGATTTATCGCCAGCCACCAAACATCTAGAAAATCATAACATCCTTTCAGGAAAATCAAGTGGAAAATAATCAGATTTGCTTTGATGACCCGTTCAGTGGGGACTTCAGGCCCGACACGCTGCACAATAACTCTTTGCAGGGGCTTTGTCCACTCTTGAAGCTGTCCTCACTGACCAGGTCTAGTGGGAGTTTCAGGGCTACCTACAAGGGAGGTTGGGTTTAATGTTCCATAGACAAACACAATTGGGTGTGGCCTCTGCCAGCCTGCCTAAAATAACACTTTAGGTGATGGATGGGAAAATGCTCTCAAAAGGACAACCAGTTGCTGGGGAGTCAACTCCATCTGACTCACAGACACCATGAGATTGTCAACGGTTGAGGTTTTGGAAGTAGTTCACCAGGTCTTTCTTCCGAGGTGCCTTTGTGTCAACTTGAACCTCCGACCTTCCAGTAACCAGCCAAGTGCATTAACCAATGCATCACCCATGAACAACTTGGGAGACAATAATGAACAAAGAAACAAGAAAACAATCCTCAAACCCACTGCCATTGAGTTCATTCTGACCCAGAGTGACCCTGTGTAGGGTTTCTGGGACTGTCAATCTTTATAGGAGCAAGCAGTCTCTTTCTTCTCCTATGGAATGGCTGGTGGGTTTGAACCACCCACATGACGGGGCTGAGAAAGTCATATTCCCTTATGTAACCCACTTACAAAACAGCTAAATCAAACCACGTGACTGCATGCGCACGGTGAGTCACACGCGGTGGAAGAGCCTGCTGCAGCCGTGGATCTGATGGGACACAGTGCCACTGGTTTCATAGAGAGGACCTTGGGTGAAGCGACAGCAGTCTTGGTCTTGACTACTGTGATTACTGTGGCTTTCCCACAAGGATGGATTCCTCAAGTACCTCAGCAATGGTGGCAAGAATAGACTTGGCATTTCTGTACAGCCAGAACATTGTACCAGCTCAGTCCCTGCCTTCTATTGTGGTGGCGGATGTGCTTCCACGTTGCTGGATGCGATGCCACTGCTGTTTTAAGTACCAGCAAGGTTGACCATGAACTGAGACCCAGAAGAAAGGCCTGGTGACTTAATCCAGAAAATCACCCAGCAAAAACCCTAGTGGCCACTAAAGGACATCAACGGATACCGTGCTGGAAGATACGGTCCCTGGGTTGCAAGTCATTCAAGAGACGGAGTGGCCCCAAACACGGGCTTGAACTTGCCAGCACTTGTGAAGAAGGCAAAGGACCGTGGCGCATTTTGCTCCACTGTACATGAGGTTGCCATGAGTTGGAGCTGACTTGCTGGCAACTAACCATCACAACAAAGCACGGACCCCCGGGCCATTTGCCATGGAAGGATTCGTTTATCTCTGCGCCGACATCACTAGGCTATGACACTCCCAGGGGACTTCCTCGGGCAGAGCGAGGTTTGGGGTCAGATTCTTCTCAGAAGTGCCGCTTTCTAGGACAAGAAGAAATACCAAGAACTGCCTGACTTAACTTGGCAGGCTTGGGAAACTTCCAATGGGCCTCAACTCAGGGTCGGACCTCCTCAGAGCAACCTTTTCTAGGAAAAGACTACAATTCACAGAATTCAAACTGGGTGGGCCTTGCTCATGCCACCATGACTATTTCAAACAGAAATACAGCCATCCCTCACATGTTGGGGATTGTCTACTCCGGGCTTGGGTAGTTAAGAAGCCCATTACAGCCAAGTCCAGTGGACCTCATGCTTTTGGGTATTACAAGTGCAGCTCGCCTGGAAAGTACAAAGTCTATTTAGTTCTTGATCTTGGATGGTGCGAGTCATTAAAGAAAAGAATGCCTCTCGCCATCCCCATCAGAGTCACAGTGGTTATGACAGTAACAGTTATCACAAAGAATGACAACAGCACAGAACTTTACTATTTTAAAAGAGCTTTTAAACTTTGCTCATTTAGTTTCAGCAACATTCATTCATACATCCAATAGCTGTATCGAACTGCCTTCAAGAAGATAGGTCTACAGACCTGGAACTATTCATAAGATATTTTTTCTTTTTTTTGTTTTCATGTCTATCTATATAAGATAGACAGGATAAACAATCCCAAGGAGGAAACAACAAGATTGATGGTTCCAGGGGGACAGGGGAAAGGAGGAAGTGGTGGAAAAGAAAGGGAGTAGGGAGCCAACAAACCCATGGACAAGGGAACAATGAGAAGGGCATAGAATGCCAGGTGGGGTTCGATCAAGTGCAATGTAGCCGAGAGGAAATACAGAGAGCCAAATGAAAATCGAATATGGTAATGGGACAGGAGGAATGTAAAAGGAAATAGAGGAAAGGACTAGGAGGCTAAAGACATTTATAGAGGTATAAACATAGGTATGTACATATGCAAATAAATTAATATATGATGATAGGGATATAGTTTATGTACATATATTTATAGGTTAAGTATTAATGTAGCAGATGGACATTGGGTCTCTACTCAAGTCCACTCTCAATGCAAGAACACTTTGTTCTAATAACCTGTGATGCTCACCTTCCTGACACAATTTCTGAAGACAAAATGGGTGCCTAAGCAAATGTGGTAAAGAAAGCTGACGGTGCCTGGGTATCAAAAGATATAGTGTCTGGGGTCTTAGAGACTTGAAGTTAAACAAGCAGCCATCTATCAGGGAAGCAACAAAGCCCACACGGAAGAAGAACACAATCCTGTGTGATCACAAGATGCCAACAGGATCAGGTAGAAGACCCAAAACAAATAACCGTTTTGATGAGAATGGTGGGGGGCAGAGTGGAGACCCAAAGCACACCTGTAGACAATTGTACATCCCCTCACAGAAGGGTCACAAGGAAGGGACAAGTCAACCAGGGTGCAGTACAGCACCGAGGAAACACACAACGTTCATCTAGTTCTTTAATTCATCTTCAACCCCACCCCCACCCCCACCCCCGCCCCCGCCCCCACCCCCACCCCCGCCACTGCTGCAGATAAGCGCTCTCAACACACAGAATCCAGGACAGAGAAACCCCTCACAACCAACATTGAGAGAAGAGTACCATGTGGGTAAGGGGAGGTTCGGGGAGAAGGGGGAGAAAGGGGGAATGGATCACAGTGATCGACACATAACCCCTTTCCCCCCAGGGAGATGAACAACATAAACGTGGGTAAAAGGAGACAGTGGATGGTGCAAAATATGAAAATTAAAAAAATTCTAAATTATCAAGGGTTCAGAAGAGTAGGAGGGTGGGGAGGGAGAGGGGAAAAGAGGAGCTAATACCAAGGGCTCGAGTAGAAAGGAAATGTTTTGGAAATGATGATGGCAGCAATGTGCACAAATGTGCTTGATACAATGCATGTATGGATTGTTACAAGAGCTGTAAGAGACCCCCAAAATGAGTTATTAAAAGAAGAAGAGCAAGAAGGAGGAGGAGGATAAGGAGGAGGAGGAGGAGGAGGATAAGGAGGAGGAGGAGGAGAAAGGTCTGGTGATAGAGGGTAAGGAGAGACTAGCAGTCTCAGGCAGGAAACAGATGCCTGGATTAGGCACAATGAAGCAGTCTGAGAGAGAAGGGAGTGGACGCATATTGAGGGCACAGGGAGAGGAGGTAGAACAACGAAGGGTGTAAAGGGGGAGGCATAAAGAAACAGTGGTATGGCTCACCTGACCATCTCATACTAGGATTAGGTTACCTTCAGAGAGGCAGGGGAGGGGCACACCGTCCGGTGAGGCACTGGGACGCTGACAACGCTTCCCAGAATAGGTCAATCCAGGGCAGTGTTATAAGAACAGGCAGAAGGTAGGCAGGTGAAGAAAACGGGCAGAGGCTGTCCAGGTAGCGGGGGCCATACGGGTGTTGGGCGTCTTCAGGCCGACACTGTGGTATGGGTGGAGGTGGGAGAAGTCTCTCCTCATGTTTGCCGTGGACTACCAAGCCTATGGTGCTGGTGCAGCATGAGCTTTGGGGCCAGGACTAAGTTGATCCCTATTTCCACCACTTGCTATCTGGGAGAGTGGGGCCTCATGGGACTCGGTTCCCATTCACGTACCTGTTCAGCTATGTCCGTCTGTGACAAAGAGCAGAGGTAATATATGGGTCCCACACAGTGCCTGCTGTTGGGTCCTTTGGGTCAGGGTATCATTTTAATGGCACCCTGAGGGGTCTACAGAACCAAGTGAAATTCCTATGATGGGCAGTCAAGTGCTTGGCACTCAAGCCCTGGGAGATTCCTCCAGCCTTTTCACTCAGCACTCCCCCAAATTTTAGCAACCTGGAGCCTCCTTTTGCTGGGAAAGTTTCTCAGTATCTTGGTACACTCTTGCTCCTCCACTTCAGTTCTTTGAAATGTTCCCATGTAGACCCACCTGGGGCTTTTTTTTTGAGGGGGGGTCAAATTCAGGTGGAAATTCCAGATCCCCAACGTCCCTCTTTGGCAGCATGGCTGAGATGGTGCCTCAACGCTGACGCTGCCGCCCCTTGCCCGGGCCCCTCTGCACGCTCAGTGCTTCCCCCAGGCCCTCACTCGCTCACCACTTCTCTTCACGCTGCTCCGTGCTGCTTGCCCCGGGCGTCTGGCCATGACCGACACACCCCACATCCTAGGCCACTCTTTGAGGGGGGTCACAACTTCTCATGTGCTCCAGGATGGGCTCTTGCAAGGAAGGACCATGACTCACCTGCCTAGGTGTGCCCAATGCTGTCAAGGTGTGCTGCTGCAGCAGTCGGCAAGGGATCAGTCACTACCACAGAAGACCAAGTGATGGACGGCCTGCCCTGAGAAGACGATGCTTATGTGGTCCATGGAGACAAGAAGGACCTGCTTCAGGATGCTCAAGAGAGGGAGCAGCTTGGGTGAAAATGTCCAGGAGGAGCTGGGCTAACAGGCCTGCATTTCTAAGGGGGCTATGGGGTGGAGTGGAGCAAAGATGTCTGGCAGGTGGGTATCTCCAGGGCGGAATGCTCTGTGGCTCCTTCTAGAAAAATCTCTGGGTCTTACTAGATGGTGGCTTGGGGCTTGATGATAATCCAGGGGTTATCAGCTTGAGTGAACTTTTCTAGAAGGTCCTGGGAATGGGCTGGAGGTGCCCACTCTAGTTCCAAGGAAGCACTCCCCTCAGTCCTAAGAGTCTAGAATTGTGGGAAGGGGATTCCAGGGCTGACACATTCATGTTCCTCAGGGACAACTGCAGTCCTTGTTTCCATGTTAGCAAAGGCACACAGGGAGGAACGTGTTCTGCCGACAATGGCAAGGCGAAGGTGCCTGTGGGGGAGGCACTGCCTGCCTGGGTCATGGCACGGAGTGGTTCTTTCAAGAGCAGAGATTTATCTCCTTCCTGTCAGGGAAGGGAAACACCTGCTGGATGGCCAGAGCCCCACGTAGCCCAGCAAGTACCTGCCTGACCCTCCGGCTGTGGTAGAACCTGACGGGTAGCTCTAATCTCCATCAGGTGACTCAGGCTGTTGGCACGACCTTCTCCTGGTTGGAGCAGGGTGGGGCATCAAAGAGTCAGAGAACGTAGAGATGGAAATGGCCCTTGAGCTGACCCCCACAAATGGTTTGGGTTCTCGAGACACTGGAGCATTGTACCTCCAGTTCTGATCATGCAGCCCACCTCTCTCTCCCTGACCCCTGCCTCCTTCTGGACAATTCCCTTATTTTACAGTACTGACCAACCTACTGCTTCATGTTGTATGTGTATCGGGCCTGCATGTGCCTGGCCCACCTTCATGAAGAGGAGGCCTGATGGAGATGCTCCGAGGGATCCACCTCCTCTTTTCTCCTAGAAGTGTCAGAACAGGCTTGGGTGCTTCTCCGAACCCACAAGTGGCCCCTCAATTCATCCACCCTTTGGAGCTTCCCCTGCTCTTCCTGGCTACCAACTCGGGAAGGGTACCCTGGCACTTTGGCTCCCTTTCTGGGTCAGGCTGAACTGCATGTCACCGTCCAGACATTAGCAGATAGTAACAAGCCTTTTTCAGCTGCAATCAGACAGCCCAGTCCAGCCTCAAACCCATGCTAAAGGTGTCAGTTCTACAACTGCTCTCTGGGTTGGCTGCAAACTTTGGGTTTTGTTGGGGAGAAAATGAATTATTTCTGTCATCCATTCAAGATAATTCCCACTCTTGAGGTCAGGGTCACCTGGCTTTTGTCCCTGAGGCTGGAGAACAGGGTTTCCCGGTGGCTGGAATCTTGAGTTAGAAATGGAGCGTGTGGCTGTTCTTAAAAATAAATGAGATGCAGAGTTATAGCCTGACTAGGAAACATGGTTTAATATCTGTGGACAAGGTTCCTGTGAGACCCAGTGGCAGTTGTCTGATCCCAATTCGGGGTGTGGGGGGGGTGCAGAATGGCTGGGGTGCAGGAAGGTTTTGCTTTCCCAAGCCAGCCACGGACGGATCCACATCCCCTGGCTTCCCAAACTCACAAGATCCGCCAGGGTGGCCAACCCCACCTCAGTGCTCACCCTCCTCCAATTAGCCCTCTCTAGTCCTGAGTTTTCCTGCACTCTCCTGTCATGCATTTCTTTTTTCCTGTGTTGACATGGCTACAAAACCAGGGTTTGGAAGCCCGCATCCGTCTTCTTAGGAGGGCCGGCAGCTCTATCACAGGCTGGCTGACGAGGTGGCAGTGGGCCCTGGGCAGAACGCACCCGCCTTCCTTCTACTTATCTAGTTGCTTTTCTCGATCCTGCCTGTCGAGAAATCAGCGATTGTCAACAGATGTTGTGGCATTTGCGACGAGGGTAAGTTGGTGGGCACCTCAGCTGGTCCAATGGATCAGAACCTCAGCAAAGAACTTCCCAGAATCGTCTCGTCAGACCTGAAGGTAGGGGTGGCATTTGATTCTGCGGCAAGGCGGTCGGACCCAGACAAGTTCCGGGCCCGGTGTAGGCATGAAAGGAAACTGGCCTTCCTCATTAAGCTACACCCCAGTCTGCCCACAGCTTAGCTAGATGGCCCCTGGGCCCAGCCCACTCCTGAAGTGCAATTGCTTCATTTTTTTGCACCTGGCACCACGCTGGCTCCCAGGGTGTTCTGCTTACCCCATCCCCTGGCATAAACAGGCAAGCGGAGCCCTCAATAGACCAAAAGAGCCAAAGGGAAGAGCACTCTGAATTTCGGGATGAGGGGTCTGGCCCGCCTCAGCCCACAGGCTCCCCTCTGGCTCCTCAGCATCATCTCCAGAAACCTCCCGTCCACGTCTCCTGCTGTGGGCCCCTTGTCCTCTGACTCCTACTGGTCCACCCCACAGACAGGCAGGCCCTCAGACTTCACCTGGGGAAGTCAGGTGTCCCCGGGGGACCATCTCTGGGGTCCCCTGCTCTCGGGACTGATGCCAGCCAGGTGAGACACCGTAGCCCAAGGACAGAAGGCAGAAGTGGACCCGTCTGAGGGCCGTGAGAGCCATGGCAGGAACCGACGCTCAATGGCTATTTTGCCACCAACGCCCAGTCACTAAACGTGCGAACTATCACCCAGAAACCACACTGCCGGGCATTCACACCTGCACTCAGCATGGACCCCAAACTTCCTGCCTTCTTTTCCGTTTTGCAACCTGACATCAGGGAAAACATTGGGTGTCATGCTCATGTACTTAGTTTTATTTTAAACAGTTTTATGGACACTTAATCTACAAATCACACTATTCAATAGTTCGTTCGTATCAAGAGGAACTATATAATCATTGCACAATCACTTTTACAACACTTTCTTCCCATGGCCCCCACCCCCATGGTTAAATCACTTTTAAAAAGAGCTGCGTGATCGCCCTCCCTGCCTCCCTGCCTTCTTCCTCTCAGCTCCATACACACGTGCGCTGGCAGCCGAGCTGAGCCCTCCGTCAGCCCAAAGCCTTCTCAACCACTCTCCTCAGTCCCCTGCTTCTTTCTCCACCACCCGGATGTTCTCCTTCCTTCCCAGCTCCCTGGTAGAGTTTAAAACCTGTACCCACGTGCAAAGAGCACCTGAAAGTGGGTCTTCAGATTCAAGACCCAGTCTCCTCTTCTCAATGTCTCCTCCATCCCAGTGGGACTGAGGGCCTCACTTGACAGAAAGGAGCAGCGGGCTTGGTGCCATGAAGATGTTTGCTGACAACACAGCTGCTAAGCCTCGGCACGCTTGTCTCTCTATGGTCCCCCTGGTGGCCTGAACGGCCCTCCTCAGCAGACTTTCCCAGGACCTCACGACGAAGTGGTGGCTCTCTCTTTCTCACTCACCCTGCCTTCACATCTGTCCCCTCCTGACTTCTCCCAACAATCCCACGAGCTAGATCAGGCCCCCCTCCCCCCACGAGGAAACTGGGACTCAGTGAGGCACAGGCCTAAAAACACAGACTGGTGGGTAGAGGATGGCGACCAGACTCCAGCGCGGGGTTGCTAACTCCTAAACCCACGTCTGGACCACGACGCCTTCCTTCCCGCAAAGACAATGGAAGTCAGGCCAGGGGCAGGCCACGCTTGCTGGGAATCGCCTGGGGACAGCCATGGTGACCACAGAAAACACTTCCAACTGTATGGTTCCCCGAAGTGTTTCTCACAGGACATGCTGTACCCACCAGGGCATCATCGCCAGGCTCGGTGAACTGCTGAATGCCTCGACTTGGCAGGCCACTCCCTCCCACGTTAAACTCCTTCCCTGCTCCCTTGGCCTCTCTGGTGCCCACACAACTTATCTTCCCACCTCTCACCTTTCCACACCCTCCTTTGCTGGTTGGCCCTCCTCCTCTCACTGTTCACATTGCAGACATTCCCCTGAGTTCTCTTCCCTGCATCCTCCAGGCCCTCTCTCTGGGTGGCCTGCTCATGCCCACGAGCTCCATTGTCACCTCTGTGCACGGGCATGGCCACCTGCATCTCCGGCTGTCACCTTTCTTCCGGACCTAGTTTGGCAGTTTCCCTGCTTGCCTGACAGCCTCAGTCCTCTGCCCACGGACACTTTCAAGTCATCATGCCTGGGGCCCTCCCCTGAAGGCATGCCCGGCACAGCCCACTTCTCTCGCTCTTGTTGTCATTGCTGATCTTGCCATCAGTTTGTTACTTCACTGCTGTGTCGCTGGGTCCAAGGGGCATGAGGGCAGAGCCTGTTTGTGTCTGGCAGAGGGCAGACCCTCAGCAAGGGATGTGCGGAAGTGAATGTGGACAGGAGCTGAAGTCAACATATTCTTCCCGATTCAGTGCTCCCGTCGCTTCCCCACTGCACTGCTCTCATGACTCCCCAACACCGCAGCTCATTCCCAACACTTTCTGGGGCTTTTGCTTTGCTCCTCACTGGCTCCTGTCCCCACTTTCCGCTCAAAGGCTCTGCCTCTTCACAAACCTGTCGCTTCTTCATGAGCCTGCCTCCCTTCGTCTTCTCAGAGGCACGCACGCTTCCTAGACTAACATTGGTACTCTGAGAAATCCCTCATTCTGAAACCTTTCGTCCAGTGGTTCGCAACTTTCTTCATGCCGTGACCCTTTAATACAGTTCCTCATGTGGTGGTGACCCCCCAAAACCATAACATTATTTTTATTGCTACTTCATAGCTGTGATTTTGCTACTGTTATGAATTGGGTGACCCCTGTGAAAGGGACATTTGACCTTCAAAGGAGTCGTGACCCACAGGTTGAGAACCACAGAATTCTAGGGGCTTGAAACCATTACTCACAGTGTTGTTCTACAGGGTAGATCTTGAAATGTTCTTTGTGACAATGAACACAACACCACTCCTCTTCAATTTGGCTTTCCTGACAGACTAGATAGACAATATGAATTTCCAAACTAGCTGATGCCAGTTCATTTCAGCTCACGAATGCCTTGGATATCGATCTTGATGCACTTTATTTCCATTTGAACAACTTTCATGTTTTCCTAAATTCATACTTAGTACACCCCACATTCCTGTTATCCATAGATATTGACAGCTACTTGTTCTCATTTTGAGCTATGCCACCACAGCAAATGAAAGTGGACTCTAGCTTAACTCTCTTGCCCAGCCATATTTTAAGTCACTTCCAAGCTGAGAAAAAGCCCTGGGCGTGAACCAAAAGGTTGGCAGTTTGGGCCACCAGCCCTTCCATAGGAGAAAGATCTGACAGTCTGTCATTTGCATCCTTAGAAATCGATGGGACTCTTCTACTCTGTCATGTAGGGTCACTAAGAGTAATAAATGACTGTAAGGATCTTTCATCTGTTCCAACCTCGGGGGTCCATTTCCAACCTCAGGGGAACATTATGCCAGACAATGTACTCTGATTTTTTATAAGGTTTTCACTGACCAGATTTTTTTCTTCTTCCAGAATTAGACGACCAGATCCATGTCTCCAGTCTGCCTTAGACTGGCAGCTCTATTGGAACCTTCCTACAATGAGCCCGACTGATATTCAAAACCCCACTGGCATAGCACTAGGGGTCACCACCACACGCAAGCCAGCATGGGTGGCAAACACATCAGTAGGACATGAAATAGTGGAATGAACAACATTAGAAGTTTCAGAAAAGAATAATCAGGAATCCACCTCTTCATTCCCTGTACATACTAGTGAAGGCTTACTGAGCACGCCCTTGGTCGTGGTCATGTCATCTTCTTCCCATTACAGCGTACAATCCAAATGGAACTGCCAGGCAAGGGATGTGAGTGTGTGCCACGGGATCAGACAGAGGTGTCTCTTCCACCCTCCAGGACAAGGTGAGGCACTAAAAGCAAGACTCATGAGAGACGCTAAGTTGAATGTGATAGTAGATTCAGTTAGAAAGTTGGAAAGCCATCCAGAAGCAGGCACTCTTGAGAAAGATAGCCAGGGCAGATGGTAGTCCCATCCAGCACACATCCAAAAAGGGGGGACCAAAATATGGACAGTATGGAAATCTTACTCAGTGTCTGGAATATTCCCCAAATCTAATTTTAGTAAAGATAATCTCAGGAAGACAGCTCTCAGGTCTACCAGCTTTTCCAAGCTATGTCCCAAACACCCCTCTTGCTTTGTATTCCCAATGTTTGCATCACCATGTCACACGAGATTGTGTCACACTAGGACAATAAAGCAAGAGGTCTTAGACTCCCACCATGTGCAGTAGAGAGAATAGCCAGCTGAGGGTGAGAAGTTAAAATTCGTGTTTTTTTTTCTCTACAAGACATGTGTGTGGTTCTGTACCTGAAGGAAGGAGGCAGGTCTAGGTCTAGAGACTTCATTGGCTGGTATCTGAGATAGTTAAAGTTTATTGTGCCAACCTGGCCGAAAAGCACAGGTGGGGTTAACTGAAGAGCGGAGGGATAAATGGCTCGGTGAGCTTCGCCTTTCTAGTTCTCGGGTCTCTTGCTTTGTGATAGTCGGACCAGGGTACAGCTGCCTTAGCCAGTTCCCTGATTCAGCTGTCAAGGCTCACTTCCTGCAAGCCATCTCTGAGGAGAAACTACATGGACCTACCCCAATGCAGCCCTGGGTGCTGGAACAGCTGTGTGGAGACCCCTGTCAGTGCTGAGTTGCTTATACACTCACTGACTTGGCTTTCCTCCTGCAGTCAGCATCATAGTGTGTGTTTTGTGAGATGGAGGAGGACTTTGTGGATTGGTGTCGGACAATATGGGTTAATGTTGGACTTGTGTGTGTGGGCAGCACTGGGTTGGGACATTTTCTTAATGTGAACTTAATCATTATATAAAACTCTCTTATACACGAGTTTCTGTGGATTTGTTTCTCTAAAGTACCCAGACCAATACAGTATCTTATTTAATCCCCATTACCACTTTAAGAGGCAAGAACGATGGCCCCTTGTAATGATGAAGTGGGCACAGAGAAATCCTCTTGGGACCCCAGAGCCAGGCGATCCCATCCTGTGGCACACACTGAAGGCCCACATCTTCACATGCTCTCTCCAAAGTCAGACGTTGAGGGGGCAGAGAAATGATGGAGCCAGAGAGACCAGTAGCTTCCAGACCCCAAGCAAAAGGCGCCCAGAGGTTCTCTCTCTGATCAGAGGTACCCCCCACCCCCGACTCTTTTACCTCCACTTCTTGACATAGAGTATCTGGAACTTAACTTATCCAGAGCTCAGATTAGAGGCTTACAGGGCAGTTGAGGGGCAGAGGGTAAGGAAATGGCTTCTTCCCCTCTTTCATCCTTGCCAGAACCACCTGAGATGCAAATCACGCAGAAGCAAGCACACATAGGGCCACACAGGGATAGATGGCGCCAGGCTCTTCTGTGCTCCTCACACCATCTTGACTTTCTGAACGCATCATTGAGTTTACCTAACCTGCATGCCAGGTGTGAGTTGCAAACAATGAGAGCCAGCCGGAGAAGAGCGTGTCAGCCCTGCCTCCGCACTGCAGCAGAAACAGCCGCAGCCTGGGGTGGCTCTGCCTCAGCTTCCATCTTTGGGGAGGGGAGCAGGGAGGTTTACAGGGATCAACACGAACACTGGTGAACCCAAGGTGGCCAGGATTCCTTAGATACATTGTTCATGGGTGAAGAGGTCCCTGCTGAATGCCGAGCCTTGTTTTGTCCATAGACCCCTGAAAACGACTGGTGAGCTGGTGGTGTCTATAGGGTCTGGGGTTGCCCAGCTCTCAGGGCATCATTGGTGATTTCTATTCAGGTCTGCTTGTCGGCCTAGCAAGACGGTCATGATTGCAGATAACAACTTTTATCACTATACCACCGGAGTCTGTCCTTTGCTCTCTGCTCTTTGTTTCAGCCAACTTTGGAATTAGAACGAAATGAGAGTCAGGAGACAATGGCAGTGGACAGGTCTCGTTCTGCCTCATTACAAAAGGGCCGTGGCCGAGTTCTTGCATGGTTCCTAAGCATGGGCTACTGAAATGGATCTCTCTGAGTTTTTAGGGACATAAATTAGCAATGAATGACTGGTTAGTTTTTTGGTGTGTTTTTTTCCCCTTTTGATATGGAGGGAAGTTTCCTTGAGAGTGCTGTCAGGGAGACCCATTAGCACCATGCATAGCAATGAACCCTTTTGGTCTCTGTTAGCTGTTTGGCTGCCCTGGCAAGGAATGTCCTTTGTACTACAGGTGCCAATGTTAAAGTAGCAGACAGCAGGGTCGGCAAAATGAGGATAGAAACAGGTTCTGGAAAACTCAAAAGAGACCTTAAACAATTCGGTCTCACTGTGCTGTTTTCCAAAGAAGGAAACTGAGCCCACAGATACGGTTACTTGCTCAAAGTCAGTTAGTGATTTATGACCCTTGTGGAAAGGCATGACACAGAATCACTGGCCAGGAGACATGATGGGAAGCCCCATCCTGCCCCTTTTCAGGGCTCTCCAAAAGATGAACTCAAAAGCTCTGGGAAACAAGTTACCCACCTAAAGAAAGTAAGTTTGAGATATACTAGGTTGAGCACTTAGTCTCTTTTAGGGTACATTTGACCATGTGTTTTAATTTTTTAATACTATTTTCATTAAGCTAAGATGTCTAGAGGAATGAAAGTTCTTCATGATCGTCCTCTGTTACACGAGTTGCCAATTCAAGAGCTCGAATTGTTCTTGCCCTAGTTTCTAAATCTTTGTGTGCTGGTTCGAAACCACCAGCAGCTCTTGAGAGAAAGATTGGGCTTTCTACACTCGTACACAGTTGGAGTCTCAGAAACTCACAGGGAGTCACCCTGAAACATGGACGAAATGGCAGTGAGTGTGGAGGCACACGGTATCTAGGGGATATTCTTTGAAGCTGTCTTTATTGAACAAGGATGCCATAAACCTGTTTTTTTCCCTTTAAAACTCAACAAAAGATGGTTTGGAAAGAACTTGGGCTGGCTGGCCTTGTGGTGGAGAGTGAGTTGGAGAGTGGCAGAAGGAAGCATGCCCTTTGGCCTGCACACAAAGATTTAGAAACTAGGGCAAGAACAATTCGATCTCTTGAATTGGCAACTTGTGCAACAGGGGACGATCATGAAGAACTTTCATTGCTCTAGACACCTTAACTTAATGGATATAGTATTAAAAAATGAAAATACGTGATCAAATCTACCTTAAAAGAGACTAGATGCTCAACCTAGGATCTTTACTGCTATTGGGGTGAGTGTAATGTAAGGTAAATGTTGAGGTCAAGTAATTATCAGGCATTCTAACTTCCCAAATCTGAACTACAAGTTAAGTGAGATATCTGAGAGCTATTAAATGGGACTGAGCTGCCCCATCTGTTAAAAAGAGTTCACGATGTGTGTTTAAAGCATGTGTTTGGATGAGTTATAGCAAGACTATATAAAACCCTAACTTGGTAATAGGTTCAATTCTTTCTGGTGCTCAAGGGACTTCCCTGAGAGCATACTATGATACACCACCACAGTGTCACTCGAAAACAGGCCCTCCTGCCATGAAAGGAGTCATCTGCCCCCTGCCCTGATGATCACCAGCCTACAGCAAGTGATCTTTAGCACAAAGCAGACCCTAGCTTGTGAACAATATCATGAAGTGAGGAATTAGAAGTCAGCTCCTTGCTTTAAAAGACAAGAATCACAATTAGAATTGTAGAGTGTTCAAGTTGCTTTGAAAAGAAGCTTCTGCTGGTGTCTTTTATTTCTGATTCTGGAAATGATATCTGACGATTTCAGCAATAAGATTCAAGCAAGGGCTCAAAGGAGAAGACTGTGTGCTTGGCTCCGTTCTGAGCCCTGGCCTTGTTATGGCCAACAAGAAAACCGAACAGTGAACCAACAGGACCAGTGCCTGGAACAATATGTTTTTGTACTTACACTGATGAAACACAGCTATTTTTACCAAATTGACTAAAACTTAAACTATGAACAGTTACCAGGTCTAATTATGTAGGTGTGGCCATTCATTAAGCAGCCCTAGTGACACAGTAGTTAAGTGTCCAATGGCTAGGAAGCTTCTAAGCACCAGCCATTCCATAGAAGAAAGATGTGGTGGTCTGCTTCTGTATGGGTTACAGTCTTGGAGACCCCCGGGAGCAGTTCTATTCCGCCCTCTTGGTTCTCTATGAGTCAGAATCAACTGGACAACCATGCGTTGGGTTTAGTTAGGTAATTCATTAAACTGTGAGTTGAAGTATTACAGAACACGCAGGTCTGGCAACGGTGTCTATGCAAAACACCTTTGCATTGTTAGGGAATGAGCAAGAGCCCTGCTTTTTCTTGGGCAGAGGAAAATTTATGTATTTTTAATGTATTTGAGATTATTCCATACCACAATAGCCAGAAAGAAGGGTTTAGCTAAGCTGATACTTGTTCTAAGCTTTCATCGCTTGCAAACTTCACGTTATGTTGCTGGTTGTGAAATTAAGCCTGACCTGACAAACAGCTCTTTGCTGTGAGGTAAAAATATGCCCGAGAACGTCCTGTGCTCTTGAATACAATCAGCCGCTTCAACTTAGTGAGCAAGTGATCATGAAATTGGCGATCAAGGCTTTCTGCATTTTGAGAGCGAAACTAACATGTCCGTATGTTAGAGCCTTCCAGAACTTCCTCTGACTCGATTACCCAGAGCAATCATACAGACTGCTTCTGGTGTCGCCACGAAAGAATAGCAGTGTGATTGCCCTGGAAAGAGACGGGAAGATGGATCGCTGCCTATACACCAAAGCACACCAGCCACCACTTCTTATGTAACTAGGAGACAGCTTTACCCAGGGGCATGGTCGCCTTTTCAATAAATGTGGCTTCAGCGCTCACAGGATGCACTTACTAGACTCCGGATGGGGGTGGATCATGAATGAGGGGAGTCCCCAAATCACTAGGAGGACACACTGCCAATGTACAAATACCACAGACTAGCCCAGTGAGAATTGTGTGAGGTACACACAGCATGGGAGCTCCTGGGAAGGGGGGCCGCTTGGAACTGGGCCTCGGGGTGGACATGGCGTTGAAGCTGGTCTGAGGAGTGGAGAAGGTGCGATCGGTGTAGGCGGAGAGAAGGCATTGCACAAAGGAGGAACAGCTTGTCATTTTCCACGTTGGCCAGTTAAGGTGTTAATGCTCCGTCAAGACCAACCCCACTGGCGTTCTGCCTTTCTCCCTTCAAAGTGCTGTGTGTCCGGACAAACAGAGGGGCAGACTCTCCTGACCTTCTCCCCTACCACTATGCAAATTCCCTCTGTTTCTGTCCGCATCTCATTAGGCAGCAGCTAGAGGTGCCCTGGTGGTGCAGTGGCCTAAGTGTCAGGCTGCTGACTAAAAGGGTCTCTAGGAATCAGAATGCACTCTCTGGCAGTGGGTGGGGTCCCAGTTCCTGGCTTTCCTATCTGTTTCCCCTACTGGTCTAGATGCACCTGGGGGCACTGGAGCCTAACTCTGTAGCCAGAGAGTCAGCCACCTGGATTCTCCCAGGTCCTTCAGCCCACTGAGGACACCTGCAGCTCAAATTCTTGTCTCAGATACAGAAGGAAGTTCAGAGTCCCCAGCTCTGAGACTTAGCTATCGCTTCCATTTCTCACAAGGTGCATAGCAAGTGGGTTGCCCTGGAATTTTACATCTGAGTGAATAAAGCCACTGAAAGAATCCATTAGAGTCTAGACCATTCTTCTTAAAAGTCTCTGCTTTCATCCTTTCCTGTGGAGTCCTGGTTCCCCAAGGGAAGGGGAAGGGGCTAAACCCACTGCCTTTCTGCAAAGTGGTTCAGTCCACTCTCACTTACCTCTAGCCCAGCCACCCAGCAATCAGGTAGGAGATCAACTGCCCATTCCCCAAGGGAGTCCTCAGGGTGCTTTGCCAGGGAGAGCTGGGTGGACAGAGAAAATAGATGTCTCTCTGCCCCTGCTTTCCAACCAATCCCCACCTCACCTAGGCCCACCCTGGGACCTTGAGCTGTTTCTGAAAGGAACTGCTAAATAAGCAATGTGTCCTGATTATACAGTTCAGCTGGAAAAGAACAGGTAATGAACCTGGAAAAGAAGGCTGGAGTCCAACCATTCAAGATACTGAAAGTCAGGGTAAGAGTTCAGATTACACCTGGCAGGGGCTGGAGCAGCAGTTCTCAACCTGTGGGCCCTGACCCTTTTGGGAGTCGAACGGCGCTTTCATAGGGGTCACCTAAGACCATCGGAAAACACCTAAGACCATTGGAAAATATTTCCGATGGGCTTAGGAACTGAAACACTGCTCCTCTATCCATCTCCAGGCGGGTCTGCCCACATGTAGATATGCCCACAGAGGAGTACTCGGCGTGAAGACTGTCACCTATGCTACACCATGCTTCAAGACAACATTTCATTTATTTGTCATTAGAAATAAATATTTCACAATATATAATTACATATTGTTTTTGTGATTAATCACTATGCTTTAATGATGTTCAATTTGTAACAATGACAATACATCCTGCATATTGCATTATGATTCATAACAATAGTAAAATTACAGTTATAAAGTAGCAATGAAAATAATTTTATGGTTGGGGGTCATCACAACATGAAGGGTTATGGCATTAGGAAGGTTGAGAACCACTGCCCTAGATGAAACACTGAAGGATTCCATGGTCAACACAGAGCCCTCCTGGCATAGTAGGGTATGAGTCCGCAGTTTACAGCCACCAGGTGCTCTCAAGAAGCTTTCTGCTCTGTAAACACTTACAGTCTCAGAAACCCACAATAGAGTAATTCTATTCTGTTCTATAGGATCAGTAGGAGTAGGAATAGATTGGATGGAAGTGGATTTTGAGTTGAACTGGGAAAAATATTGACAGATGTTGAAGCGTAAGTAGAGGATGGAGGTATACATAGAATTATTGTCCCCCCCCCCCAAAAAAAAGAGGCTGTGTGCTCAACCATTTCAGGAGCTAGTTTCTGATCAAGAACGGATGGCAATGAAAGAAAAGCCCAAGCTTTCTGCTTGGTAAATTAGATGGTTAGCAAAAAAGACAGAAGCCCTCAGCGAGATGGTTGACAGTGTCCACAACAATAGGCTCAAACACAGCAATGGTTGTGAGGCTGGGGCAGGACCAGGCGATATTTTCTTCCATTGTTCACTACCAACCTGATAGCACCTAACAAGATCAACAATAAACATGTATTTTTGAAAATTACATTTATCCCCACGTAGGTGGGAGCTTCAAAATATTTTAAAAACAGGATGAAAACGAGTAGAATTTTTTACCCATGATTGTTTTGAACCCACTTATATTTATTTGGTACACTAATGACATTTTCACTTAAAGTTTTTTTTCTCTTTCCATATAATGTTTACATTAATATTTTTCTAGGTTGAAAAATGTTAAAATAATTTTAATATAAAACTAGAAACAAGAGTAACACAAACTCCATACACCTCTCTCAGATTCAAGGATTCAATTTCCAGATAGCTTTGCTGCTTGCTAGTGCCATGTACACATCCTAACACTAGGGATAACGAGACCGACGTGCAGAGAGGCAGTCACTGGGCAAAGGCAGGGACGAAGTGGTGGGGCTGGTCATCACACCAGGGTATCTGCCTCCATCATTATCCAGATGACTTGTTAGTCTGTTTTTCAAACAAGATTATTTAACACTTTCTGAAAAGGAAAACATCTCATCTTTTTGGAAATGCCAGTCACTCAGTCTTGGTTCTCCAGCCCCAGCTGACTTGGCGCATGTGCCCAGGGGCTGCAGAGCTGTGTGATTCGGCAGAGGGAGTGCCAGCTACCTGAGTCCGCTACAACTTACGTTACCAAATTAGACTCAGATTTATCCTGTTGGGGTTTTTTTTTTTGTCAATGAGGAAGTAATTTATTCATTTTGAGGGGAATGTTTTTGCCCTGCTCTTTTCTTCCTTGTCTGTCTTCAGCCCAACCAGCCTCCAACAAATCACAGATTTAGGCTCAGTTAGAACAGGTGCAAAGAGCTTTGAATCAGTACCTATGGTAACGTAGATGGTGGTAAAATATAGGCTCCTGTCTTTGGAATCTGAACTTGGCTCCTGCTTCCCAGGGTGATGTGGTCGTCCCCAAAACAGAGATTGGAAAAGTGATCCCCTTGCAAGGGAGAACACAATCTGCAATGATCTTCATGGTAACAGGAAAAACGGACGTTTTCCACCACCTCCACACCGCAGATCGTGTGCGAGCACACACACACACACACACACACACACACACACACACTCAGAGCCATGGGTGGCAGAAGACCCTGCGGACCACTCTGCCTTATCAACTGCCACAATGTCAACTTCTCCGTGGGGCCACAGGAGGCAAACATACACATTGGGGCAGAGATCTGAGAGAAGGTGCTTGGAGGGTGAAAAACTCTGATATATTATAACCTGGCGTCACTCATCATAACACTGCGAGGTAGACAAATGATAAAAAAAAAACTTCTGAATCTACCCTTTTACCCCAAAACTATGCATACAGTACAGTGTGGATATGGCAGGGGAGGCTGTCCCACCATGAAGCATGTCATGATTGCTCCATGTTGCAGGGCATAGGGAAACTAGTCGATTCAAACGTTGCTGGCCCATGACTCAAGAGAAACAGATGCTGCCCAGCCCCTTGCCAGCCCTATGTCAGTGGGGGTTGGACATGTGATCTAGAGGCTTTTCACTGGCTGACTCTAAGCCTTTCTTCCTAGTCTAATGTAAGGAGTCCTGGTGGCATAGTGGGTTAGGCTGCTGACTGTAAGGTTGGAAGTTCAAACCCACCAGTGGCTCTGTAGGAGAAAGATGATCCTTCATGCAGTTATGAGTCAGAATGGACCCAATGGCAGTGGGGCTTTTCTTCTTAGTCTTCCTTATCTGTCTGCTGAAACTTCTTCCACATCACAGCAACACATAAGCCACCACGGACAGATGGTGGCTGAGCTGACGGTGTACTAGCCAGGAGCCAAACAGGTCTCCTGATTCCAAAAATCCCAATATCACTTCCATCAAGTCAATGCCAACTCACAGCGCCCTTACAGGAGAGGCAGAACTGCCCTTGTCAGTTTCTAAGACTGTAGCTCTTCACAAGAGTAGCAAGCCTGGTCTTTCTCCCCCAGGCAGGCTGGCGAGTTCAAACCGCTGACCTTGCAGATCGCAGCCCCAAGTGCGATCACTACAGCACCATGGTTCCTGCTTGGAAGGTGAGAATTCCACTACAGAGCCATTGCTGCTCCCTCTCTCCACAGAGTTGTTTAAAGGGGTTTCTAAGTGGAGAGGCGAAGGAAGAAGCACGCAGCCAGACTCTTGTTTCTTCAGTGATGAGAAGCTCCCCGGGGCAGGGCTTGCTTTACTTCAGGAGGGCCTGTGGTCCTTGGAGGCCTGCTTCCCTTGACTGATTCATGAGCATCTGCCTTGGAAACCCTTGCATGGAGTTTTCTGATGCTCTCAGCTGTCTGAGGAGCATGAAGTCAATTGATGAGCCCACTGGGCACTGTGGAAGTTCTGCCTCATGGACGATGTCTCCAGGCGGAGTGAGAGCACGTGAGGACTGAGGCAGGAAGAGAAACAGCAGGGTGTGCATGGGCTGGGGACTGGCCGGAGCTTATCTAGAGGAGGTGGGCTGCAGACAGTGCCATCAGTCTCCGCACCGGAGTGGTGCTCGGGCACTCAGTGGCTTCTCGGCCTCCATCTGACAGCTACCTCGTGGATCATACAAACCAGATGAGCTGGCCGATAACCACTCCATGTGAACTCGTGTCACAATAAAAACGTCAGTTTTCTGTATTACTTTACAACTTTGACTAACGGAGGAATGCTTTCAAGGCAGACACCGATACCCTCCATTGTGAAAGACAGCCCTCTGCGTTTCTAATGGTATTCCCGCCGCTCTCTCCCTCGCCCTGGCTGTGGTGGGAGGCCAGATGTCCTGCCCTGGGTTTTCCTGTGGGAATTCCTGTAGGAGCTGTAACAGCTTTTGCTCGGCAAAGGCTGTTCACCAAAACAACAGCGGAGAGCAGGCGCCCTGCTCACTCGCTCCATTCCACCCGTGTTCTCTCTCTCTCTCTCTCTCTCTCTCTCTCTCTCTCTCTCTCTCTCTCTCTCTCTCTCTCTCTCTCTCTCTCTCTCTCTCTCTCTCTCTCCATACTTTAGTGAGGTGCTCTTTGATGAATCTCCATTCTTTAAAAAGAATCTCCATTCTTTAAAAAGCTCCTAGTAACAGAGAACTCAAATAGAAGAGCACACATTACCATGTAAAGACCATTCCCCAGGTGAGCCAGAAGAGTACTGTCTGCAGACAAGCTTCCCACAGCCCTGGTCCTCAGCGTGCCCTGAGGATTCTCACTGAACAGTTCTCTTCTTCCCTTACTTCTGGCCTGAGGTTTCAAAGGCTTGTGTTTGCAAGTAGATTTTCTTGGGAATGTGCTCCTGAACTCAAAACTAAAACATGACAGTATCTTGAGAGTTGCTTACTTTCTCTTCAATGTGGATGTTCCATCATGAACGGACTCTGAAAATACTGCCATTCTTCCTCTCAAGTGTGTATAAAACATCACCTCATTATGGAGACTTGGGTGAAAATGCCAATTATCCGACAGCTGCTTCTAAAATGAGCGCACGTCAATTTGCTCATTGTTTCATGTGTCTTCATGTGAAGACACAAGTGTGAGGTCTTGATTTACTTTTCTTCTTGGACTATCCTGAAGAACATACATGATGATTTTATCAACTACTGCTGTGTCACCCCAGCCTACCAGAGTCCAGTTACAGGTAGAATAAAATTGGTGGGTAAGGTAGTAGACATTTTTAACGATAATCATTTATCATCTTGAACTTTGAAGGGCCTTTCAGGATGATAAATCAGATGAACATTACTGGTGTTCAGGAGACCAAAGCTAGTGTCTAACAAAAAGATGATCATATTTGTAATGGTCATTAGTTACAAGGCTGGTGGTGTTGCTGGTCTTGATGTGCCGGTGAGGTGGTTCTGATTCATAGAGACTGTGTGCAATCAAACACAATACCACCTGGTCCTGCACCGTCTACATACTTGTTATGTGTGAAGCCACTGTTGCAGTCACTTGTCGAGGTATCTTGTGAAGAGTCTTCTTTTTTTCCAGTGCCCTCAACATGATGTCCTTGTCTATTTTATCTCCTGATGCAATATCCAAAGTATGTGAGATGAAGTCTTGCATCATTGCTTCTAGGAAGTATTCTGGCTGTACTTCTTTAAAGACAGACCTGTTTATTCTCTTGGTAGTTCGTGGTATTTTCTATATTTTTTTCCAGCATCATAATTCAAACGCATTGATTCTTCCAAAGTCAGCATCCAACCTTCAAATGCATATGAGGCAAAGGAAAATGCCAAGACTTGGATCAGGAGCACCTTAGTCCTCAATGTAACATCCTTGCTTTTCAACACTTGAAAGTATAGTGTGGCCGATTTACCCAATGACATGTGTCTTTTGATTTCTTGACTGCTGCTCCTATGAGCGTTGATTGTGGATCCAAGAAGACAAAATCCTTGAAAACTTCAATCTTTCCTCCACTGATCACGGTATTACCTATTAGTCCAGTTGTGAGGATCTTTGTTTTCGTCACACTGAACTGTAGTCCATGCTGCAGGCTACACTCCTCGATCTCCATCAGCAAGTGATTCAAGTCCTCTTCATTTTTGGCAAGCAAAATCGTGTCACTGGCATATCAGAAGATATTACTGAGTCTTCCTCCAATCCCGACGCCATGTTTTTATTCAGGTAGTCCAACTTCTCTGATGATTTGCCCAGCAGACAAAATGAAGAAATACAGTAAGAGGATATAACTCTGATGCACACCTTTCTGGGATATAAACCATGCAGTATACCCCTGTCCTGTGTGTACAACTGCCTCTCAATGCATGTATCGGCTCCACATTAGCACAATCAAGTGTCCTTGAATTCCCATTCTTCTCAAGCGTATTAATAATTTATTATGATCCACACGGCCCAATGCCTTAGCTTTTCAATAAAACTGAAGTAAACATCTCCTTCGTTTTCTCTGCTTTCAGTTAAGATCCATATGACATCAGCAATGACAACCCTTACTCCTTTTTTGAATCCAGCCTGAATTTATGGCTGCTCCCTGTCAACATACTGCTGCAGCCATTGCTGAATGCTCATTATTGAATGAAAAAAATTTACTTGCATGTCACGGCAATGATATTGTTCTCTAATTTATGTATCCTGTTGGGTCACCATTCTTTGGAATGGGAACAAATATGGATCTCTTCTAGTCAGCTGGCAAGGTAGCTATCTTCCAAATTTCTTGGCATCGATGAAATGAGTTCTTTCCCTGCTTCATCTGCTTATGGAAACATTTTGATTGGTATTCCATCAATTCCCTGAAGCCTGGTTTTTGGCGAAGGCTTCAGTGCAGCTTGGATTTTTTCCTTTGGTACCATTGGTCCTTGATCATATGCTACCTCTTGAAATAGCTGAATGTCAACCAGGTCCTTTTGGTACAACACACGGTACTCTGTGTATTCCTTCTATCTTCTTTGGATCTTTCTGCATCATTTAATAGAATCTATCAATATTGTAACTTAAGGCTTGAATTTTCTCTTGAGTTCTTTCTGTTTAAAGTATACTGAGTGTTCTTTTCTTCTAGGTCTTTGCACATTTCATTGTAACATAGTACTTTGTCTTCTTGAGTTGCCCTTTGAAATTTTCCATCCCGTTCTTTGACTTCATCGTGGTTTCTATTTGCCTTAGCTACTCTATGATTAAGAGAAAGTTTCAGAGCCTCTTAGAACAACCAGTCTGAGTTTTTTCTTTCCTGGCATTTTAATGATCGTTTGTTTTCTCTCTGTCTGATGTTCTTGATGTTATCCCACTGCGCTTTAGGTCTTCTGTCAGTAGTGTTCAAGGCGTCAAAATGGTTGTTGAGATGTTCTCGAAATTCAGGTGGGACAGACTCCAAGTTGTATTTTTGCCTCTTGAGGATTTGTTTCAATTGTCTTCAGCTTCATATGCATGCTTCAATTTCATATGCAACCTGAACTCGCATATGATAAATTGATGATCTGTTCCATAATTGACCCCGGCTTTGTTTTAGCTACTGATAGTGAGTTTCTCCATCGCCAATTCCCACAGATGTAGTCAACTTGATTTCTGTATGCTCTATCTGGAGAAGTTCATGCGTTATGATTTGTATTGTTGGAAAATGGTGTCTGCTCCAATCTAAGAATAATTAGTTCTTATAACATGGACCTCCTTAATGCTTGACTTCATGAAGAGACCACAAAAGGTATGGGAGCTATAGCAAAGTGTGGCAAAGCAACTAGGTGGTGGCCGGCTCTCAGAAAGAATGGTGTCTGGGGGAGTAAAGGCTTGTTCTCAAACAAACAGCCATCCTAGTGAGATGTCAACTAAGTCCACATGTAATAAACACACCAGCCTGTGTGAGCCAAGGATTTACATAATATAATCCAAATGTAAAAGAGGGAATGGCATCAGACCTTAAACTGGGAACAACTGTTTTGTAGAAGGTTATGAATGACAATGGAAACTCAAAATCCATTTGCAGGGTCCACACATGGATTAAGCCTCCAGCGAATTCCCTCTCTTCATAGTTGAGCAATGGGAATAACCCTGTTATCAGACAGAGCATTGTAAAGTTGATTATGGCAGATGTAGTTAGGTTAAAATGTAGTGTCATTTGATCGCTCTTTTAATCCATTTAAAGCTGTATCAGTTAAAAAAAGAGTGAAGGGGAAATGTATGTGAATTAAGCCCTTGATGAATCCCCTCTGACCTTGGATCGGGGCTGACTGCATTGGGAAAGTGGATCATGGCACATGTAGTTACGTTAAACTTTAGCATCCTAGCCTTTGATCTCCCTTAAGAGCCATTTAAATTTGTTCTAGTCTTTAATATTTTCTTTCTTTTCTACTGAAATTTTATCCGTTTTACCTTGTTATTTGTATTACGTAACAAAAATGTTTTCTGTAAAAAAAAAGGTTTTCTGTACATTTTCTGAAGAAAATGTTCTAAAACTGATTGTGGTGATATTTGTACAACTCTTCTTGATGTACTTGAACTACTGAATAATATATTATGCAAATTATATGCTAATAAAACTGTTGGAGGGGAGAAGTTATTGGTCTTATAAATTCTATCATACAATCTCCATCTTAATTTTTATCATCAAGTACATATTTTCCAACTGCTATTCTTTCCTCTTTCTTTCCAACTTTTGCATTCCAATTGCCAGTAATTATTACACAAAGGCCAGCAAAAAAAAATTGGGGGGGGGGGGCGCCTTACTTTAAAGGAAGGTTCCTGAAGTTATTTGGAGTGCTGATTCAGAAAGTTCCGTCGCAGGGATTACTACATCAGGTTTAATTTTTAGATATTGTGTTACACTATATTTTCAGCTATTAAAAAGAACCCACTGCCCTGAAGTCAATTATGACTTATGGAGACCCTGTAGGAAAGGTACCACCGCCCTGTGGGTTCCTGAGACTGTAAATCTTTATGGGAATAGAATGTTTCCTTTTTGTCCTATGGAGTGACTGATGGTTTCAAACTGTTGACCTTGTTGCATCACTAAGCCACCAGGACTCCTATTTAACTATTAAGTTATGCTAACTTATTCCCTTATCATTTTAGTTTTTTGTTGTTTTTTTTAAATCTTTTTATTGGGGCTCATAAAGCTCTTATCACAATCTGTACATACATCACATGAGCAAAGCACCCTTATACATTCGTTGCACTCGTCACTCTCATAATTCACCTTCCACTTGGGTTCCTGGAATCAGCTCGGTTTCCCTTTTTTTCCCCCCATCCCCCTCCCTCCCAGATCCCACCCCTGGTCCCTTGCTAGTTTATAAATAATTATTATATCTTATCTTACACTCCCCGGCATCTCCCCTCACCCGCCTCCCCATTGCCCATCTCCCAGAGAGGAGGTTACACATAGATCTCCGAGATCGGTTCTCCCTTTCTACACGCCCTTCCCTCCTGGTGTCGCCACTCCCACCGCTGGTGTTGAGGGGTTCATCTGTCCTAGATTCCCTGTGCCGCCAGATCCCCACTGCACTGTTGTACATCCTCTGGCATAACCAGGTCCGCAAGGCAAGGTAGAATTGGGGTCATAATGATTGGGAGGGGAGGAAGCGTTCAGGAACTAGAGAAAGGTTTTGAGTTTCATTGTTGCTACACTGAACCCTGTGTGGCCCATCTCCTCCTCACTACCCCTCTGGAAGGGGTGTCCAGCTGTCTACAGGTGGGCATTGGGTCCCCATCATGCACTCCCCCTCTTTCACGGTGATGTGATTCTCACCACCACCCCACCTTTGTTGTTGGAGACCTGGTCTCCTCTGTCCTTCATGGTCACCTATGTTGGTGTGCTGCTTCCGTGTGGGCTCAGTTGCTTCTGGGCTAGATGGCCACTTGTTTGCTTTCAAGCCTTTAAGTCCCCAGACGCTATATCTCTCAGTAGCCGGGCACCATCAGCCTTCTTCACCACACTTGCTTATGCACACTTTCGTCTTCAGCAATTATGTGAGGAAGGTGTTCACACAATGATTGTTTTTGTTCCTTTGTATCTGCTACATGGTCCATTCAACACCTTGTATTCGCTTAGGCCATGTGCTTCTTCTCTGTGGGCTTTGTTGCTTCTGAGCTAGATGGCCGCTTATTTGCCTTCAAGTCTTTAAGACCCCAGATGCTATATCTTTTTGATAGCCGGGCACCATCAGCTTTCTTCACCACATTTGCTTACACACACGTCTGTCTTCAGTGATCATTTTAATTTTAAAGATGATAAAATAAGTATAGGATAAGACAAAAAAGGTAAGCAACTTATGAAAAAGAATTAGGTATTAAAGGATTCCAGGGAAGCTGCATATAGGTCCACAGTGGCTACTTGGTGGCCATTATCATTAAGGTCAGTAGTTTGAACCCACCAGCCACTCTGCAGCCTATAAAAGATTTAAAGGCTTGGAAATCCCAAAGGGCAGTTCTTCTCTGTCCTCTAGGGTCACTCTGAATGAGAACAGATTCGATGGTAGCAGGTTTTTCCTTTTGGTATGAAAGGCTGTCCAACATATTTCGAGACTACAACATTAATATTGCAAAGCCAGGACACAGCTTGAGAAGAGTGGAAAATAAAAAAGAAAATTGAAAAAGCACATACATTGAAGGAGGGAGGGCAATTTAGAGTGCTGAAAATGCAAGATTTCTTAGTTTCCATACATGTTTTCAAGATCTCAATTTTTCTTCTTCTTCAAATTATGTGGTAAATATTTACGAACATATTTGATATACAAAATTTAATAGATGATCAATGGTCAATGTTTCAGAGGTGAGGTTGACTCTAGGCTTCTTTATAAGAAAAATTCTAACTTTTAGAGGTCTCTGTGAACAGGTGAAGTGCCATCTTATAATAAGATTAAACGTTTAAATTTTAATAAAAGAGTTTGAACTCTGACAGGTCAATTTTGGTTTTAGAATATCTGAATTATTTATTTTACCAAACTTGCTACCTGTCAGTTGATTATGACTCATAGTGACCATATAGGGCAGAGTGGAATTTCTCCTGTGGGTTTCTGAGGCTGTAAATCTTTATGGGAACAAAAGGTCTCATCTTTCTCTTGCAGAGTGGCTGGTGGGCTTGAACGACTGACCTATTTTTAGCAGTCAAATAACCCACTGCACCATCAGGACTCCTTATGATACAGATAGGCAGTAACTCTTATTTCTGCTCCACCCCTAAAATAACAAATTGGAACTGCCTGCTATTCCGTTCTTAATAAAGATGAAGTGATCCCTGGGGAAAAGTCCAAGTTCATTTAAGTTGCATTGTTCAAATTCTCTTTGGATCAAAGGACACCATGTGAAATATCACCTGACCTAAATATTTGGTACAGTACCAACTACTTTAAATAAAGCCATTATGCACTTCCTTTAACTCAGGCAAGGTAACACTACATTAAAACACACTGATTTCTTCTATGGATGAGTCGAGTGAGGAGCAGTATATGGCCTATGTTCTGTGTCTCAAACACTAGAGAGAGTAAGGGGAAAACTGGTGGCATTTGGGGGATCAGCAGGTCATATAGAACCAGAAACAAGTCTAACATTTCAGGCACCAAAATGTGGGTTGGCCAGTGTTTTCACTGCATCTTCATTGCACCTTTGGTCAATTTCAGATGGAAGACATTGGTTGAATTCTTCATTTTCTGCATTACTAATTTTAGTGCTTGCTCCATAAATTTGTATTGAGTAGCTTTTCTTGTATGTGGATAAATACTATCCTCTCACAGATAGCATTGTACTTCACAGTAGATTTAGAAGTTTCCTTTTTGATAATGAATGTGAGACCATTCCTGGCAGAGAATACCATATGATTTTCTGACTCAAAATGGCCAATACCGGTTCATTTCAGCTCTTTAATGACCAGGATACCAATCTTTATGTATTCCCTTTCATTTTTGACAACTTCCAAGTTTCCTAGATTCATGCTTCATACACCCTAATTCCCAAGTATTAATAGATGTTTGCAGCTGTTTCTTCTCATTTGGAGTCATGCCCATCAGCAAAAGGAGGTCCTGAAGGTTTCGGTCCAGAAAGCTTTACTCCACCCACAGCAGTATGTTCGACTCTGAGAATGCAGCTCGTCCTGAGTGCCTCCTAACCTGAGGGGCTTGTCTTGTGACACTCTCTCTGCGAATGTTCCGCTGCTCCTCATGAGGTTTTCAGTGTTTGACAATGTTTGACTGCTATTCGTATGGTTTTCCGTGGCTAATTCCTCTGAAGTGGACCTCCTAGTCCTCCTCGTCCCTCATCTGTTCTCAGTCTGGAAGCTCCACTGAAGCCTGTGCCTGCTGGGTGATTCTGCTGGTGTCGGAAATACCGGAGGCATAGTTTTCTGCATCACAGTAACACCTAGGCTACCCAGGATGGTGGTTCTGAATGGAAGCATCCATGTTTTACCCAGTGTACTTCCGTGTCTACTCTAACATGTTTACCAGAACAAGAGAGGCTCTGAAAACCCCGGCTCCCTGTGGGGAAACCCTAAAGGAGCCCTTGACAGCCCTAGCCACCTCTCAGAGCAAGGTGTGCTTGGCTGTGTGCCATACGTGTATGTCCCATCACAACCCCATCCCCAAAACATGCTTAATTTTTGAAGCAGGTACTTAAGCAGCACCTTGAAGAAAATAACCCAGTTGCTTTTTAATGTACATGTTCAAGTTTCCTTGCTTAATGCCTGGAAAGCCATGGCTAATCATTTCTGGGGTAATAGTGGTCAGGTGAAGCCATGAACCCAAGTGCCAATTAAATTTCAAGCAGGTGTGAAACTGGACACCCTAGTTGGGGTGGGGGGGGGGCTGAGGTACAGCCTAGGACTTCAGTTACAAGAGTTTGCAAATCTTAATTAAGAGCTAATGGCCAGCATCCCAAAGAAACCGAAACAACACATGCATAAAACTTACAGGGGAAAAAAAAATTTAGAAAGCCATTTTGGCTTTTGAAATTTTGAAAATACTATAGTCGTATCATGCGTGTCTCCTGTGTGGCTCATGGAGAAGAGAATGGGTTGGGGGCTCTGGCGGTGGCTCCAGGAGAGGCAGAGGATGCTGTATGTTAGTAAGGAGAGTGAACACGTACCACGTCTGGGATCAGCAGGCACACGCCCTTCCCAAGTGTTCACTCCTTAGATCAGCTAGTCACGGGTCCCATCTCCAACGAGACTCAAGCACAGATTTTCTAGTTTCATAGTTAGTGAAGGTTCCTCTGCGAGACAGGCAACGTGACCCGGGTAAAGACGTTGGTGGCAAATCGGAAGCCCAAATCCCATTTGAAAATGTCCTCTTCAACCTAAAATTTCTTTGGTCTCAGTAGGGGGCCATGTCAGCGGCATGATGCTCCTTTGTGCCCCAGAACATTCTTCACACTCTCCTCTTTCCTGTCACAGCAGCGATGTTTTGTTCATCCTTAATGAAGACACAACCAGAAAGTGCACTCCATGCACCACCTAGAATTTCCCAGAGAATATTCTAGAGAATAGGTTCCCCAAATTATTAGGTCTATTGGCACTTTTACAGAAAAAGGGGGGAAATAGTACTTACTCCCAGGCCATGAAGCATTTTTGTATGGTAGCCCATAATCCAAGTCTAGGTATCTGCTTTTGTAGTCCACCCCACCCCACCCCACCCCCACCCACTGGTGGGGCAGTATCATCGACTTCAGGACACACTGGTAGCTTGGCAGATAAGAACATGAGGCAAGCTCATTCTCTCTAGCCAGAATTCCATGGATTTGTAAATCAGGTAGTCAGCACTAGGCATACCACCTGGCCTTCATTTTCCCCACCGTGGTCCAAGATCACAAGTCCCAGCAAGCAGTTTTCATCTGGCAGTGAGCAGCACCACATAAAAGACAGGAGTGATTACATGGGCACCATTTGTAGCAAATGCCACAGCACGGCCGTCCGCTTCTGGCAAACTACTGAGTACCGTAACCGGCTCAAGGCTGGGTTAGGCTTTGTGCACATCCTCTTCGAATTAGAATTCCATTTGGGTTAAATTCTCCTGGGTTGTGCCTTAGCTCCCTGAGGAGATTGCACAGCAGGTGCCATTAGAACTCAGTTGTAATCAGTGAGCGATGGCCCGGGAACCTGGGAAATTCTAATAATAAGTGAGGACGAACATCAGAATACTTAAAACACTTAAGTAGCCTTGCATCTTCAAAGCACTTTACAAACATTAATTAATTAATATACACTACACCCTGGGATGTAGTTAAGTATCATTATCTCCGTTTGACATATAAGGAAACAGGTTAAGTGGCTTGCTGGAGGCCGAGCAAGGGCAGAGTGTAGAATGGGAATTTCGTTTGGAAGCATCTGATCTAAGCTTGTACCTTAGCATGATAACCGAACTCCGGTGATCCTCAGCACCCCAAGACTCACATTCACAGTTCTTGCCCACGAGCCTGCCACAGTCCCTGAGAGAGACAGGGATTGGATTGAGAGTAGAGAAGAAGTGGTGGGTGGTTGGCAGGACGCCAGTGAACGCTGTGGACATAGCTGGCTGGTGTGCAGGCTCCCTGAGAGCACTGGTACAGGGTGTGTCTCTGCTGTTCCGGAGCAGAGCAGTTACGGAGTCAGAGGGGCCCAGCTGCCAGAGAGCTGGTGGTGAGTGGCAGAGAAGGAAGGCCCTCAAAATGTCAGTCAGATCATCCCAGTCCACAGGTAGGGCCACTCCTCAGGGATGGGCTGGACTTGAGCTAGCAAGTAGCCTGACCACTTTCCAACACAAGATGTTTATTAAAAGTCAGAGAAAGACCAAGAGGTGAGAACGCGTGTACACACACACACACAAATATGCAAAGACTGAGTTAGAGACCAAGACAAAAATGAGTTACAGAGATAGACTGAGAGAGATGCAGAGAGAGGTAATGAGAGAGAGAGAGAGAGAGAGAGAGAGAGAGAGAGAGAGAGAGAGAGAGAGAGAGAGAGAGAGAGAGAGATGTAGAGAGCATTCTCTGGGAAATCCATTGCTAAATTCTCTGCAATGGGTGGTAGATGGGCAAGTGTCTTTTTCATTAGCAAATCCTCACCCATACGGGTAAATCTTACAGATCTGGCTAGAAGAAAACACCTGGAAGGCCCTGGTAGCTGAGCCAGGTCAGATGTCTCATCTCAAAGATGGGTGGCTGGGGGAGAAGAAAATGGAGGGAAGAGCATACGGAGCACCTGCTAGAGGAGCCTGTCATCGGAGGAAGGCTACACTCGCACTGCGGCCTGACATTTTGGAAGTGAAGGGACTCCAGATAACTGAATGTGATACTGTGGAATATTATGGTTTCGAAGATGTGGACCAAGAAGGGTGAGTTACCCTGGGTAACAGACTTGAGTAACAGAAGGGTATGGAGAGTTACAATGATAAGGATCAACATTCATTGAGTGCCTTCTGGGTACCAAGGGCTCTATAATATAAGCTCAATTAATCCTCAGGTCAACCTCCCAATGTAAAATATACTTTGTTTTATTACTCGTTTTAGGAATGGGAAACTGGGTAACAATGGATCAGATGGAACTCAAACCCAGGTCTACATGCTGAGAGAAGTTTAAGTTCTAATAAAAAAAATAAAATAAAGGTGGGAAAGGCTCTAGACATGAGTAAAAAGGCGAAGTTCATTAGGGTTAAAATAATGGAAAGAAAGTTGGTGAAATAGCAATAAGGAAAGACTGTGTCATTTCACCATTTGGACACATCATGAAGGATGACAGTAGGATTTTGGAGGCAGCTAAAGAGCAATTGGCATAAATTTTGCATTGAGTTTTATGCCCAATGTTGCATCTCGTTAATCTGCTGTTCTTTGGAGTTCTGAAAAGCAAGGGTGTTCCCTTGAGGACTAAGGGGTGCCTGACTCAAGCCATGGTATCTTCAGTTGCCTCACACGCGTGTGTTGGACTCTGAATGAGCAAGACCGAAGAAGAACTGATGCGATGGAGTTGTGGTGCTGGCCAAGCATATTGAAGAAGCAAGGGCCAGTCACTGAGTCAAAGAAGATGTCGATGGCTTGGATAAAAACCTATTCTGGAAAAGGACTCCTGTCAACTTACTGATGATTCAAGTGAAAGCACAGTCTTCTTAAAATCCTCCTGAAGGGATGGGAAGCGGAAGATTTTAATGTCAGAAAGAGCTGGTTCCATTGCTTCAAACACAGACGTGGCTTACACAACACATGTGCAACTGAAGAAGCGGGAAGCACCAATACCGGAACTACAGATAAAGTCACGGATGAGCTGGCACGATGGAAGGGGGGAGTTGTCAGAAAATTTTATTTTGAAAGGATTAGCTAGATTTTTCCCTGAACTAAACCCGAGACTGCAGTTGCTGGAAAACACGAGCCCGAGTGCTGATTGCTTTGCCAAAATCAAAACATAGATTCGAGGAGCAGAGATTCTGAGAAGTAATATGAAGAGAGAAAAGGACCTTATAAATAACTCATGATTTTTCTGATCAGAAATGCCATTCCTATCCCGAGGAATATCCAGAACCTTCCAGAAGGGGAGTTAGTAACACAGCTGACAAAGTGCCAACATCGTTCAATTCTTTTTCATCGTTAGGGTAAATTTTTATGAGTTGTTCATTTTTTAAATGTATGCATGTAGAGTTGAACTTTTTCATGATTGAATTATTTTATGCTTTGGATTTAGTGTTGATACAAGGTGTTTTCAGTAATAGAAGACATGTTAAGGGGAAATCAAAGGGAAAAACATTTTGTGGTAATATGGATTTTGATGCAATTACATGGGATACATATGTCCCAAGGAGATTCTGGTGGTAGGGCTGGTGAGGTGAAGCATATTTCTTCAAAGTTACACAGTCATTCATGTCTCAGCCAAGTGGTAGCATGTTCTACAAACTGGGAGAACATCTCTCCAAGAAACTTGAGAGTTTAAATATGCGAGTAGGTGATATATGTCCCACCAACCACAAAAATGTTAGGATATATCTGTATGTTTCTATGTCCTATTCTAAGCCCACAATTCAAGAATGAGCAGGCCAGATGGATTGGATTTATTAAAATGTTGATTGAATGTATTAAAAGGTTGATAATAAAAGTCAATAATAATGAAAAAAGAAAGTTGTTTGACTAATGCCATGGTTAGGCAGGTTACATATTGTTGCTGCTAACTGCAAGGTCAGCAGTTTGAATCCACCAGCTGCTCCACATAAGAAAAATAAGGTTATCTGCTTCGGTAAAGATTTACAACCTTGAGAACCCTATATAGGGTTGCCATGAGTTAGAATGAATTTGATGGCAGTGGGTTTGGATTTTGGCTTGGCAGAACTGGAGTTGATAGAACCCGCTCATAATTCAGTGATGCCTGTAGTGCGTGGGGGCAAATTTGCATTGAAGCACTCTTTAAAGTTCTAAAAAGCAAATATCACTTTACTCTGATGACTAAGGTGCTGCACTTGGCCCAAGCCACGAACTTTTCAATTACCTATGTCAGCGGTTCTCAACCTGTGGGTCAAGGCCCTTTTTGGGGTCAAAGGACCCTTTCACAAGGGTTGCTTGGTTCATAACAGTAGCAAAATGACAGTTATGAAGTAGCAACAAAAATAATTTTATGGTTGGAGAGTCACCACAACCTGAGGAACTGTTCTAAAGGGTCGCAGCATTTGGAATGTTGAGAACCACTGACCTATATGCACATGAAGAGGGAAGAATTGATACGTTTGCAATTGGGTGTTGGCACAGAATACTGACTATAGAATGCAGAAGAATGAACAAATCATCCTGGAAGGCGTTCAGTCAGAATGTTCCTCAGAAGTGAAGATGGTGCAATTTTATCTTGTTTATTTTGGACAAGTCATTGGGAAAGACCAATCACTAGAAAAAGCTATGTGTGTAACGTGAAAACAAAAGAGAGACTCAATGAGATTGATTGACACAATAGCTTCAACAAGGGACTTAAACATATGAAGATGCTGCAGGACAGAGCAGGACTGAGTAGTGTTTCAATGGCAACTAACAACAGCATAAAGGATAGCAGCTATTTTTAGGACAGTGTCTTAGAAACACTGGGAGGGTCTGGGCCCATATGAAATGCTGGCAAACATATTCTTAGTACTATAGTACAATCCTCTAAGGCCAATGAGCTATAATATCAGAGGAGAAACACTTTCTTGGTTCATGTTCAATTCCTTGATGGTTGTGGTTGTAAATTACCATTGAGTTGGCTCCAACCCATAATTACCTATACCCAGCAAAATGAAACCCGCCATGGTCTGCACTGTCCACCCCATTGTTCTGATGCCTGAGCCCATTGTTGCAGCCATGACGTCAATCTACCTCGTTGAGGCCCTTCCTCAGTTTTACTGCCCTTCCATTCTACCTGATGGTAGAGGCAAGGATAATGGCCTGGCTTTTGAAATAATATGAATGAAAAAACTCTTCCCCAATTTTTTTCCTACTTATTTGATGGGAACGCAACTCTGGGGCTTCCTGGTGCATAAACTTCTATATTCTTTCCTGCTAAAAGACTGAGGTCAGCCACCTGGGAGGCTTTGAGATGAATGGATGTTCAGTGAATGAATGAGCAAAAGCTCCAAAAGTGAAGCGCCCACAATCGGAGAAGCCTTGCGAGGAGCTGATCAGAAAGAGCACACAGGTTAAGTGGATATCTATTTTACTAACGGTGTCACGCTCCCCACCCCCCTTATGGATATCGAAAGAGAGATTTCACCCTTCCATTTTAAATATGATTCGTTTCTTCTTTGAGGCACTGAGGAGAGATAAAAAACCCACAGGAGAAGTTCTTATTTTTGTATAGGACTCGCTGCTCAAATATAGTACTTAGGATTTATTCAAATGTTGACTGAATGTATTAAAAGGTTGATAACAAAAGTCAATAATAATGAAAAAAAGAAAGTTGTTTGACTAATGCCATGGTTAGGCAGGTTACATATTGTTGCTGCTAACTGCAAGGTCAGCAGTTTGAATCCACCAGCTGCTCCACATAAGAAAGATAAGGCTATCTAGCATCTTCCCGAGGGCATGAGTCAGAAAAGAAAAGTCAGAGAAATCCACCGTCAGACTTTTTTAGATCTCTGCTGGGGTTCGGGGAAGGGGCAGCACTAAGGGCGGTGGAGATGTGTGCAGGTATAACATAGAGGCGAGTTGGAGGCGGAGATAAGGCAGTCACCTTTGTCTTCATTAACCCCTTCAACCAAAACACTTCCCAAATGTTCTTTTGTTCTGACCGATTTACCTGATGGTCCCCAAAAGGTCCCCAGAAGAAACGATAACTATACTTTCTGGAACAATGATGTAACTCTCTCACTGTGTCTCTTCTTGCCCCTTGCCCACAATAACCAAAGTAATCTTTTATGAATGTAGGCCACCTTATTTCAATCTTCTTGTCGAGAGAATCCCATAGCTCCCCCTTTCACATATACTAGTGCTCCAATTTTGATAGTAACCCATCATGCCCTTCTTGACTGTCCTGAGGTCATTTCCCTAGCCTCCAGTCCTCCCCAACACTTGTCCACTTGCCTCATTGTCTTCTTCAGTTTGTGAAGCCTATGTGCGCCATCAGGGCTCTGTATTGGTCTTCCCCTTTGCAGGCCCCAATAGGCCCTCCGTCGGTGCCTCACACCCTTCAGGACTCTGTTACACATCTTCTTGTTAGAGAGAATTTCTCTGACTACCTCTAGTTTTTTTCTTCACAGTGCATCTCTCCTCTAGAATGCTAGCATCCCAAGAGTAGAAACTTTGTATCCCTAGACCTAGGCCTGCGCTTGGAACAGAGCAGAATCCCAGTAGGTATTTTGTTAGCTGAACTACCCATCATAGTTTCTTATAGTAGAGAAACCGCTGCTTGCAATATGAGAAAGTAACCCCGTGGAGCTCCACATTGGGATTCTTTTTATGAAATCCAGCTTAAAATGCTAAGTATCCTAACTCTGAAAATCCAGTCTATACAACTTTTTAAGATCAAAATACTGACTGCTCTTTGCTACTTAAATCTTGTGTCAGTCTTTGGTCAAAACCCCTCAGGACCATTAATGAAAATAGTGATACTAGAGGGTAAGGGGAGGGTGAGGAAAGAAAGGAGGAACCGATCACAGTGATCTACATATGGCCCCTTTCGAGGGGGATGGATAACAGAAAAGTGGGTGAAGGGAGACAGCAGTCAGTTTCGATGTAAGACATGGGGGAAAACAATGATAAATTATCAAGGGTTCATGAGGGAGGGAGAAATGAACTGATGTCAAGGGCTCAAGTAGAAAGAAGATGTTTTGAAAATGATGATGGCAACATACCGTATATACTCGTGTATAAGCCGAGTTTTTCAGCACAAAAAATGTGCTGAAAAACTGGGGTTCGGCAGGGCTTTGAATGTTTGTTTACTCACATCTAACCAATCAGAGCTGTCCTATGACATGGATGGCTCCAATTCGCAGAAGTGCCCGTAGTGATTCACTTATGCTGGCAGTTGAACTGGATGTGTCTGTGGCTGCGCTCCATCTCTCCCCTCTGGTCTCTGTGTTAATTCACATCCTGCATCTCCCGCTCGCTCACTCGCACGGATTCCCCCACCCCTCCTGGATAGCACATCGCGGGGGTTAGGGGGGCATTACCATGAAAGTTCTTTTTCAAAGTCTTGTTTTTTTATCCTAATAGAAATGGATACTCTTGAACCAAAACAAAAACGCCGATCATATGAGGCTGGTTTCAAAATGAAGGATGTGTCAAGAGCAGAAGAGAGCATTAACAGTATTGCAAGTAGGGAATTCTGTGTTGACGAAAAGCAAGTGAGGGAGTGGCAGAAAATGAAGGCTGACTTGGAACAGATTCCGAATGTCTTTTTATGGGGCTCTAGAGAGTGAATTGCACAAATGGCTTATGGAGTGTTTTCAAAATGGTTACTGCGTATCACCCATGGGAATACAAATGGCTAAGGATGGCAAAAATAAAGCACCAGGCATTGAAAATTTTGATGTGTCAGCAGGATTGTGTACCTGCTTCATGAATAGGTTTGGCCTACTATGTTTGAGACAAAGAACAAAGATTTCCCAGAAATTGCCACAAGACCTTGAAGAAAAAATTATGTCATTCCAGTCATTTATTATAAAACAAAGAAGGATTTATAATTATGACCCTACAGATATTGGGAATATGGATGAAACTGCCATGACTTTTGATCTTCTAAGCAACAAAACTGTGGCAAGTTTAGGAGAAAAAAAAACATTTTTCTCAAAACCACAAGAAATGAAAAAAAAAAACACTTTACAGTTGTTTTATCATGTTTGGCTAATAGAACTAAGCTGCATCCTTTTGTTATTTTTAAAATAAAGACCTTGCCTAAAAAGATCAATTTCCCACCAAGAATTCCTCTGCGTGCACATGTTGAAGGCTGGATGGATGAAGACAGAACAAAAAAAATGACTGGAAGAAATTTGGAACTGACGTCCAGGAGTAGCCTTAAAGAAAAAGCTATCGTTACTTGTTTGGGATGTTCAGAGCCCACCTATCAGATGACATAAAAAAATTGGCAAAATCTAGCAAAGTTACTTTAGCCATTATTTCAGGTGGGCTTACATCTATACTGCAGCCTCTGAATGTATCTTTGAATAAGCCTTTTAAAGACCGTGTGCGAAGGATATGGCATGAATGGATGTCATCTGGTCAAGCCCGACTAACAAAAGGTGGAAATCTCATGAAGCCTGATATAGAGTTTATAGCAAAGTGGGTTCAAGATGCATGGGAAGACATTCCAGAGGACATGGTGTGACGTGCCTTCCAGAAATGTAGTATTAGTAATGCTATGGATGGCAGTGAAGACTGCACTTTTTATGAAAATGACAGCAGTGATGGTGATGACAGCGATCTCAGTGAGGACAGAGTCTATGATGAGCTCACACCAGCTGAAGCTCTGCATTGGGATACGGATGAGGAGGAGGAATCCAGTTTTGAAGGATTTTAACTCTACATTTTAGCGTGGTTGCTGATTGAGCTCAGGGAATAGTACGCTTAAGGTATCATTGTTGATACATTATTGTTTTTGTTGAACCTATTTTCCACTTACTGTGCTGGTTTACTAATGTTAAATGACTTGTTGTCCTTTTATTTATGCTTTTTATTTAAAATAAATATTTAAATACATTACCCCACTGATGTCTCAATTTTTAGTAATTTTATTTTCATTTGTTTTTGTTATTGAAACTCACCAATAGCTTCTTCATTTTCCACCCTAGGCTTATACTCGAGTCAATCAGCTTTTCTGGTTTCCCAGGTAATAATTAGGTTCCTCGGCTTATACTCAGGTCGGCTTATATTTGAGTATATGCGGTATGTACAAATGTGCTTGACACAATGGATGTATGGATTGTGATAAGAGCTGTAGGAGCCCCCAATAAAATGTTTAAACAACAACAACAAAAATAGAGATGCTAAAACAACAACAACAAAACCCCCTCTATATGTCTAGACTGACCTTTTGGCCCCTGACAGATGTTGGGGTTACCCGTGCAGCCCCCCTCAGTCCCTGCCATGCCTGCCTCACCGGCTCACCCCTCTTCTAGCTGTCTGGGGGTAGTTAAGGAGAGGCTCAGTGAATCTACCATCCTTATCAGTCTATGTTTCAGACAGAAGATTGGAAGTTTTTATACCCTCGTGGAAAGGAATCATTTTTCATTAGATGAATCTCCAGATGAATCAATGTCCCTTCTTTTGGGAACACACTGTACCCGCTGTGTCTGGTGTAACTTCTGCACTTGCAACCTGGACATCACACCAGGCTGAAAACCGCACTCCTTCGCAGTGGAGGGCAGATTGATACCACATGATTTCATTTGTGACTCTGACAATGTTGAAGTGCTTGAGCCTCATGTAAACTGTTCTCCGGTCGCCTGTAGGGCTAGCCTAACAATTAGGAGAAAAATGCTAATATTTAATATTTAAGCATAATATTTAATTTGGATAATCCCAGTGACTGTACGGCAATAAAGAGGCTACAGAGACGGGTCGAGATTTCTTTACCTCATGGATGCCCGAGGTATAGCACAGTAAAAATATTTTGAAACTCGAGTGAAAATAGTCCTTCCTGCAGGATGAACAGCTCTGAGTCCAGCAGGGCTCATCAGGTTCTCTTCTCCATGACACATGTGCTGTGTAAATATATATCTCTGCATGCATATACAGTTGGCTTCCCCCATCTGCAACACTCTTGGACAGAGCATGATTCATGGGATCAGCAGTTGGCAGTTTATCTTTGTCCACTGTATTCAAAGGGGCTTATGCTTTTAAGGACACAAAGTGTATAATCACAATTACTTTAAAGGGTTTCAATTCCAAGTGCGAGAGAGGTAAATGGGCCAACCTAGGAATTGAACGTGATGAATGAAATATGAATGTAAAAAGGAATGGGGATAGATCTTGGTTTGTTATTGCAACAGAAAATAAAGGCTAGTGCTCGGTTCACTTTATGCATTACCTTCTCCCCTTTGTCTTGGGGGTCGGGGAGGAGACCCTGTGGAGGAGGAACGAGTGTCTGGTGGGAACATGTACTGGGCAGAACACTTTGCTTTTGGCATCCTAGTCTTATTCTTTTATGAGACCAGAGCAGAGCATGTCCCCCCCCCACCCTTTCCTCTCTGGGATGCCTATATATTCCATTTGCACGCCATCCAGAGCTGGCTTTGTCAAGGGTCCTTTAGCTTGGAGAGACTGGGGTAGAGAACTGGAGGAGGCAGCGGCAGCGCGGTGCAGGAAGGAGGACTGGAGGGCCTTGTTTCTTGCTTCAAACAATGGCCACAGCCCTAAGAAGTAGAAGTCTCATACATATAGTCATGTCAAATGTAATAAAGCAGTTGCTCTTTGAAAAATCTAAGCGAAAATAAGGATTGCTTTCCTGCTATTTGGTATGTTTAGATTTGATATATTGAGTTGACTTGTATACTTGGTAGACGCTTTACTAGGGACCTTACTTCTCAGTTCAGGGACCAGAGGAGTTAGACTTGAGTTCTGTTCCTATTAAGAGGGCTAGTGGTCTGGAACATCTATAACCAACTAACCAACTAGCTGCTGGTGAGTTGTTTCCAACTCATGGTGACTCCAAAATTTGTCAGAGAAGAACTGGGCTGCCTTTTCCACAGTAGACCACCAAGACTTTCTTCTAAGGTGAGCTGTTACCTGTAGCCTTTAGGTGAACACAGGAGCTTGTTAACCCTTTGCGTCAACCAGAGACTGGTCCATCAACCACCCCAAGCACCCAAACTTGGTGCCATCTAGTAGATGTCATGTGCTCCAGGGCAGATTTGCTCCACAGGGTTTCTTCCTTAGCTGTCATCTCTATGGAAGTAGGCCAGAGGTATTTCTTCCACGGCACTCCTGGCTAGGCTTGGGTCACCAGCCTTAAAACCCGTAGTCGAGCCCCAAATATTGGTGCCACCAAAGGTCCAGGACGAGCGATGGACGTGGTCCTCACATTGCTATTTATGAGCCCTCTGAGGCGCTTTTCCAGAGGGAAGTGTGCTTTGGTAAGGAGCTATTAGATTTTGGCAGCTGTGCCCATATTATGGACCAAGGAAAAAAGCTTTGTGAGCCCCCTGGTCATATAGATAGGAAGCGCTGTAGCTGGATATCCAAAATGTTTGTGATCAGGTCAAATCCTCGCTCTGCACCTGACTTATTTTATTCTATGGATCTGATGGCTGAAGCTACTCCTCGGTTGGTCCTGAGGCTTCATCAAGACCAAGACCTTTATTTCATGTTTGAGAGCAAACATGCTAAGTGTACACTTTCAGAAAACAGCTCCTTCTTCCCACCCTTTCAGCACGATCACACCCGGAGGTCACTCCCTGCCATCACTGATGTAAGTATTGACCTGTTTACATGAAAAAGGAAAGAGTACAAATTTAAAACGCTACATAGATGTTCAATGATCCAAAGGGAAAAAAAAATCAGGAAGACTTTAAGACCAAGCAATAAGAAATGATACATAGTCAGCTTTTCATGTTAGGGTGTTGTGATCATTAACAGAATTTATTGAGTATCCACAGAACGCGCAGTACCTTGGGATCCTGGGTTACAACATGAATTGGTCCCTTGCCTGGAGGAATTGAGTAATAGGCATTTCCTATAATGTTTACAGTTGATTTATAACACATTAAGTTTTTGGTCCTCAAGGTTCGCAGTGTCCTTGTAACCAAGGGGCTAAGTAAACTTACTGGAACGATGATGGAGATTAGAAGCTCACTTTTCATCTCTTCCCTTTGCCTGCGTGAACTCAGTCTGGCACCACTGATGCGTCTCCAATCTTTTATTCACCTTCTGTCTCCAGATGGGTTGTTAATCAGCCCTCCCAGCTGGCCAGCAGCCACCGATGGAGTGCCCGTTGGGGGAAGGACACGATGTTTTCTGCTGAGCAGGTGCCCTCGGTGTCCTTACTGAGCAACAAGTCAGAGCTTGGTGAGGCGAGCGACATGAAAGGGTGAGCCCTAAGTACAGACAGCCGAAGTTTGGTTGCAGTTCCGTCCACAGGGGCCTTTGAGTTGACTCAGGGAGGGTGGTCGTCTGTGGGTGCTCGCAGAGGGGTTTGTAAGGAGCAAGTCCGCTCAACTAACTGTTAGATGCGGGACCCAGCTGGATCAAAGTTGGCTCTTTTGCCTTATCTATCTGGCACCATAATTCAAGAATGAAATTGCCTCTACGTTTACCCCTCCCTGCCATTAAAGTCCATTCAATCATCATGGGCAAAATGCAGTCCACGCTCAAGCAGCCAGATGTTATCATTACAGACCTTTCTTTATAAACCCATGCTGAAACCTGAGTGGTTGATGAGACCAGCTAAGCAGTTGTACCTTTGACCTGATTGCATTAAACTTGCCCTATCAATTTAAGCTTTGTATAAACACCATTTCCCAGAGCCCCTCGTGAATCCAGTGGTGAGAAGAAGCTGACTAAGCCTAAACATTTTTTAACTGCAATCTTGTCTTACAACACCAAGGGGATTTGCTGTGTAGCTGAGGCTTTATAAAACCATATGAACATGCTGAAAGAATTAAAATCCCTGAAAAATGAAAAATTGATGGTGACAGTCCTTTCTGAAGACTGGTAAGTATAATGACAGCATCAGAATGGATAGGAGCTGTTCTGAAACACTTTTGTATTTTTTAAGCGACTTATTTTGGGGGGAATTGTCCTACATATCAGCAATGCGAACATTTTAGGAGGAACTGGAAATATTTACCATCTTGGTTAAATTTCTTCCGAGTGGAGTCTGGGAGCCTCTTCTGAAGAGCTGACTTACATAACGCTACACAGTTCTTTCTCTGCACAGCAGGCAACTGACGTGCCAACAACCTGGGCATTTACGTGCCCCAGGAGGGATGGGGGTGGTAACCATACATTGCTATTCATTTATTAACATGTTAGATAAACAAAAGTTAGTTGATCGATTAAAATGCCAGATGTTATTTATATTTTGTAAACAGATAAACTTGGATGCAAGGCTGTTTCACAAAAGGAGACTGGCCCGGGAAGTGTTTTTCTTTCTTTTTTACTTTGTAGAAAAATACTATTTGGCTCACCTTTCAAATGAGTAAGATATTGCTGTTTTCTCCTAAAATATTCAAAAAGTACATTGGTGAGCAAATAAAATATGACTGGAAAATTGATAACCTCTTGGCAAAATTACTTAGAAAAATCCTGTATTTTAGAATTGTAGCCTTTTAAAAATAGGTAGGAAATATACATATTGTAAGACCAAAGGAAATAAACGAAATAGGAGCTCAGGCACCCAAACAAACAGCCACACGGAGCAAACTCCTAGCAAAACATCCTCTGAGTTCTGCCAAATCAAAAACAGTGCCAGGGTATCAGCTCAGGAAGACAAAGCCAGTGAATTACCAAAAGGGATTTTCATCCTACATCTCATGCCTGGAAGCTGAGAAGACTCACAGATTTGAAATGAATACACTTGTAACTCTAAGTTCAACATAATATAAACTGGTGACGCGCTTTCTGCAAACCTTCTAGCACCAAGGTCTAAGAAAACCTTGTGAAATGTCTCACTAGCTAGATTAAAAGGATTATCATGACCCTCTCTTGGCTCCCGAGGATGAGGCAGAAACGATATTTATGCATAGGTTAATAGGGGGAAGAAGCATTGCAGTGAGAGTTCAAGGCTAGGGTTTTGGCTTGATGGTACCGGTGAGCTTAGTACGGAAAAACCTAGTGGCACTGTGAGTTAGGCATTGGGCTGCTACTGCAAGATGGCAGTTCAAACCCCTCAGCTGCTTTGAGATGAGGCTCTTTGCTCCCCTAAAGCTTGACAGTCTTGGAGGCCTTACCCAGGGAGGGTTGTTGGGCGTGGAAGTCTGCTTCGTGGCAGTGAGTTCGGCTTTGGTTCCGGTACTTTCAAGAGCTTCTTTGGGGCTCACCCTCCTCATCCGAGTGTGTGCATTCATGGTTATTTCAGGTGCTATGACTCTGACTCTCTCCTTCCAGAGCCAGTGTTCTCCCTGGCACACACTTTGGATTTACGCATCTATAAAGCTCTTCCTGTCTTTGGGATTAATGAATGCATGGAACATCTGGTTGAGTGGAAAGTGAGCTCCGTGATGAACATCCTCCTCTGACCGCTGGCAGGACAAGAAACAGCACGGTGTGTTTCACCGACGTCCTGGGAGCGTAGCAAACCATGCAAGTGGCTGCATTGGTCACCTGAGTACCAGGGCTACTGGTACCTTCCTATTACTGTCCCAGGGGCTTGCGATGACACAAGTCTTGCAGGGAATGAATGTGATTCAGTGGGGCTTGGTGGGCTACTAAGAAGCCCACCTGGTTATTAAACAAACATAAGGCTTTTATTCTCATCAAATCTGCAGGCAGGATCATCTAAAATAAGTAAGTATGCAAGTAAATGGCTCATTCCTCCCCAGTTGAGCTGCCTATGAGAAGAGCGGTCCTGCGCACCAAGAAGAGGCTGTGGAAGCTTCGGGGTGCAGAGCCGGGGTGAGGAGAGTGCTCCGTACAGACTTTGCTGCACACCTTTCTAAAGTAATACTGTCCTTCTCTTGATTGGAAAATACGATTCCAAAATATCAAGGCGCTCTGGGTGTTTTTCTTCTTTATTTTCACCATAACTGAAAATCAGAAGCGTCTGCCTTGGGAACCGATATCGCTGCTTTGGCGGCATCTTGACTCCGTGGTTCTTAGCTAATGAGCAGCTTAGAGAGTTCAATCAAATTCATTGCAGCACGCAAGGAGCAGCTTGGCTATGTCAGTGAAATCGGCTTAACTACCTGGGAGAGAGCGAAGATAAACTATATTTATATGAAAATGTAGACTATTCCAAATTGGGCTTTCGAATGAAGAAGGGCATTTAAAACAAGGAAAACCGAAGCGGCTTCTCTTCTGCGGACACAACGTCTCGGAGGCTCGGTGGTCCCAGAGATACTTATCTCAGCGGTGTCTTTGTCTTGCACTATATTTTTAGTGTTCATGCCGCATTCCAGGGTGCCAGAAGCCAAATGCTGAGCTGAAGTCATCCGCAGGTCATATCATGGCCTGGGGTAAGCTCCTTGTACTGCTTGAAAAAAAACCCAAAGCAAAGCAAAACAAGAAAGGAAAAAACGCGCCTTCATTCTAAAAACATGAAAACGGACTTGTTCTGAGGCTGGGCTGCACGGGGCCACGCCCCTGGCACGCTGTTGAGCCGGAGCCGACTTGAGCTGCAACTTCCTTGTCACCACACGGCTGTAGGGCTTGATGGAGCGAGCGGGCGACAATGGCGCTGCCATCCAGACTGCCAGCTCCCCGGGAACTGTGGGGACTGCGGAAGGCACAGGGCAGCTGCCTGCGAAGCCCTCAACCAAAGCACGGCTCCGAGGCGGAGGGCTGGTCTTAGCCTCGTATCGCCTGGCATCCCCAAGTCCCAGCCTGGGGGGCTGGTGCCGGGCTCCGCACTCTTACTGACGAGCTCCGGACAGTCAGGTCGGGCTGGGTGCTGACCGTGCACCTCCTCACCCTGAACCCGTGCTGACCAAGCACACGAGAGTGACCGCCACATGAGGTTGCACTTCGATGTAATGACACAATTATTGGGCCAAACACATCCACACAAAACCAAAGGGGAAAAAAAATCACCCAAATTCTACACCACCACAAACAGCTCCTTCTAGAAAGGGCATTAGTATGCTAGCATATATTCACAGATGGAGACAATGGGTAAACCACCAAGTAAATAAACAGGAACACTGAGCGGACGACAGCGTGTGTTAAGAAACACAGTTTGTGCAGCCGCCACGGGTACTGGGAGAAGCCCTGGTGGCGGGGGGGGGGGGGGGGGGGGGGGAGGTTGGGGGGGAATGGGGGTGGTGGTTATGCACTGGGTTGCTAACTGCCAACAGTCACTCCACAGAGAGCACAGGCTGAGGCTCCCTGGTCCAGTCTTATAAACCCACGGGAGCAGCTCTACCTGTCCTATAGGGCCACGAGGAGTCAGTCTGCCAGCGTGCCAGAGAGAGAAGTGTGTACTCAAGGAGCTCTGGTGGGGCTGTGGCGTAGCAACCCCAGGTCAGTGGTTCAAACATACTGGCTGTTCTGGTTACCGGCAGGTTCAAACTTACTGGCGAAAGATGAAGTTGTCTACTCCTGTGAAGATTTACAGTCTTGTAAAGCCTGTATAGGGCCCATGAGTCATAATCGACTCAATGGTAGGTTTAAATGCGTACTTGTAAAAGATAAATTACAAAAGTCAAGTCACATATCTTCATCTAATCCCAGCCGTCTTTTTCTTTTTTTAAGGAATGGAAAAGTCAATATTCCAAGTTATATGGGAAGGAAAGGAGCCCTGGACAGCTAAAGAATCTTGGGGGAAAAGTAAAAAAGGGATACAGTAAGAAGACTTCTACTTCCTAATTTTAAAATATGCTTAACTCACTCACTCACTCACTCACTCACTCACTCACTCACTCACTCACTCACTCACTCACTCACTAAAAACCTAAACCAGGCTCACTGCTGCTGGGTTGATTATGACCCCTAGTAATCTATTGGACAGGGTAAAATTGCTCCCAACAGTTCCCAAGAATATAAGTCTTTATGGGAATAGATAGCTTCATTTTTCTCTTGTAGAGTGGCTGATAGGTTTGAACAAATGACCCTGTGGCCAGCAGCCCAAGGTTTAAACCACTGTACTACCAGGACTTCTATAATAAAGCCATAATACTTAAAACAGCCTCAAAGTAGTAAAAGAAAAGATACACAGACCAAGTAAATAGGATTGAGAGTCCAGGAATAACCCCATATATCTATGGTCAGCTGATTTTTGACAAGGCTGATAAGTCCACCATTTAATGGGGTAGCAAGAGTCTCTTCAATAAATGGTGCTGGCTATAGAGGGTCTGAGGGGCTGGCCCCAATCCTAACTACATGGAGAGACCCTCTCCACCCAGAAGAATTCACTTCAGAGGACAGCACTGAAGCTATAGCTCAGGGAGAGGGACATGTCTGATCAGAGCACACAGGAGCAAATGAAGGGGGAGGAAGAGAGAGTAGAGCACACCCTGTCCCCACCAAGCCTTGAGGAAGATATCCCTGCTCAGAGCAGCCAACCACAGAGAGGACCATATATATGGCCAGTCCCACTACGAGACATGATATCCTTCACTAACCCATAGCCCTATTGGGGACAACACTGGAGACACAGTGAGGGAATTGCACCTGACCCGAGCCCACCATACCAAGGCAAAACACTAAGGACATGCAAGAGAACAGCAAGGGGAGCAGAGCAAGGAAGTCTCGAGGGAATACGAAAAATAGACTTTGGGACCAGGGCATGGCACCCTATTAGATTCGACTGGAAAACACTCCTAAAGTCAACACACAGACCTTGAACTATTTGTAGGCTTTTCTTTTGAAGGTAAGGGGAAGGTGGGGTAGAAAAGGGGAACTGATCACAAATCTACATATACCCCCTCCCTGGGAGATGGACAACAGAAAAACGGGTGAAGGGAGATGTCAGACAGTGTAAGACATGAAAAAACAAAATAATTTATAAATTATCAAGGGCTCATGAGGGAGGAAGGGAGGGGAGAAATGAGGAGCTGATAACAAGAGCTCAAGTAGAGAGCAAATGTTTTGAGAATGATGAGGGCAACAAATGTAGAAATGTGCTTGACAATGGATGGATGGGTGGATTGTGATAAGAGTTGTATGAGTCCCCAATAAAATGATTATAATAAATAAATAAATGGTGCTGGGAAAATTAGATTTCCACATGCAGAAGAATGAATTAAGATCCATGCTACACACCATACACAAATATTTATTCAAAATAGATCAAAGGCATGTATGTGAAAACCCAAACGCCAAAATTCTTAGAAAAAATATAGGTAAGTAAGCAGCTGTGGGACAGAGTTTTTAAATGTGTGTTATTGGCTATGACAATAATAAAAATAGACTAATGAGACCTCACAAAAGTGATATCCTTTGTTCATCAAGGTGAAAAGACAACCTATATATTGGGGGGAATCATTTATCAGGTAAGTGTCTATTATGGATTGAACTGTGTCTCCCAAAATTATGTGTCAAGATTTTCCTTGCTATGTGATCGTCCTCCATTTTCTGATCGGATGTAATCATTCCATGTGTTGTACATCCTCACCCCTCTGATGTGAATGGGGCAGGATGCAATCTATAGGATTAGGCTGTCTCTTAAGTAGTCTCTTTCAAGATATAAAAGCAATTAAACAAGTGACCAACTCTAGTGTCCAAGTCCTGTTAAACGACTGAGAACCAAAATGGGATGGCCAAGCACACGGGAGACTAGTGTAAAATGGAGTGAAGAGCAAGCAGATGACTGTGAAAACAGATGACTATGAGAGGAGGCTGTTCCCAAGCCAAACCATGTGCATGCGTGCATGCGTGCATACGCATTAGCAGACCTAGCGTGTTAGGCTGCTCTCCCAACAGAATTATGGTTCTCTGAGATTTACAGTTCTATGTCTAATATTCCCTGCCATTTTCTGAGTCTGTAAAATCAGTGTGAGAAGTGGCATCTTATCCTGACTAATAATGACCAATAATAATAAGTTAAATCAGATCATGGGGAACAGAATTCTAATACTGATTAAGAGAATCTCTAGATGTGATTGGCTGCTGACTTTTCCCAGAGCACTTAAGACTTACCTCAACCATAGCCAGCAGAGCACCCTCCTCCTAAAATGGGGTATCCAAAGGATCTGGAACACACCATGGGATGGCAGGGCAAGGTATGTGTGTTTCTCAAGTTCACTCTGCAAGGTCTAGGGCCCTACTTGATGCTAGAGTCTTCTGACCCTTTCTTAGGGAATTACCATGGCGCTTGTTGATCCTTGCTACCCAGAAGCCAGCTTGCAAGGAACACCGTTCTGTGTCGTCCTTTCTGACAAGACTCAGACCAAGAAAGTCTGTTTGCTGCTGGCCTTGTGCATCCCTCCATGCCCAGCTAGACATTCAGGGAGATTCGGAATGTGCCACTCCCTTTCTGAGCCCTTATTGTCAAACACAGCCAGGCGTATTGCTGACCAGCCCGTAGCAGCTGGCGGACAGTCAAGCAGGCCTCCCAAAGGCTAGAGTTTGGATAAGAACAAATTCAGTCCACGACTAAGGTCGCTTCTCATGCTGCCCAAATCTGTTCAACGTCAGCTGACAACTGACTGATGACTACACGAACCTACCACAAATCCCAAAGGCAATTGAACAGGGTATTGTCATGTCCCTGCTGCCCACCTCACCATGTCCCCACCATAACACGGCTCTCAGCTTCTCCCTATTCCCAGCGCTGATGCCCATAGGGTTTTTCATTTTATTTAGTTCGTTGTTGCTGACACCCTCCCTTTTCTGAATTATTGCTCCTCGTTACTCTAACCCCCCTGCTCCCCCAGCTTCCTATCTCATCTTTCAAACTGTTGTTGCCACTTCGATCCCACACAGTTCTCAAAAGAGCACAATGCTAACGGCAGACTGGGCTTGTTGATTGTAATAAACTTTTTATTTCTTTTGACAGCAGTTTTAGGGTTATAGGAATATTGAATAAAAAGCACAGAGTCCCCAGATATTCCCTTTGCCCTTGCTGTCTCTTCTAGTAACACCCTATATTTATGTGGTACAGTTATTCCATTGACAAACCAATAGTGATACTATACTCTTAACTAAAATCCATCGTTTACTTTAGGGCCCACTTTTTGTGGGGACAGTTCTGTGGTTTAGACACAAGCATACTGTCCTGTGTCCACCATGATAGTATCATATGAAGCAGTTTTATTACCTTTAAAAAATCCTGTGTTCCACCTTTTCTTTTCCTCCCTTCATTCAGCCTCTAGCAACTACTGAGCTCTTTGTAGTTTTGCCTTTTCCAGAATGTTAAGTGGTTGGGCTCATATGGGCCCAATGGATCTTTCTTTTTAATCACTGAATCACATTTTATTGTATGGATGTAACTCCCCGCTTCGCCTTCCTCCCCCCCCCCCCCCCCGCCATTCATCTACTGAACAACTTTGCGGTTGCTTCCAAGTTTTGATGATTGTGGGGGGAAAAAGCTGCTGTAAACATGGTGCGCAGATTTTTGTATGGCCATACGTTTTCAATTCACGTGCATGAATACCTAGGCATACATGCAATCATCTGATGAATGATATGGTAAGTCTATGTTTAGCTTTCTAAGAAACTCTGAAACAGTCTTCCAATGAGGCTGTCCCACTAGCAATGAGTTAGAGTTCCTGTTGAGTGTTGTCAGTATTTTAAAGTCGAGCCATTCAAAGAGATGTGTAGTCTAGTCCAAGAAATTTAGAAGACAGTTTCCTGGCCAACTGATTTAAAGAGGTCCATACGTGTGCCTATTCCTAAGAAATGTGACCCAAGAGAATGCGAAATTATTGAGAAATATCACCAAAAAGCCAAACCAAATTGGCTGCCACCAAGAAGGTTTTCTACTTATAGAGAATTACAGCTTCGGAAATCCTTATTGTCAGGGGAGACCAGTCCCTGGAGAAGGACATCACGCTTGGTAAAGGAGAGGGGCAGCGGAGATGAGGAAGCCCCTCAACAAGATGGACTGACACCGTGGCTGCACCAGTGGGCTCAGGTGAAGGAACGATTGTGAGGAGGACGCAGGACTGGGCAGTGCGTGCTTCCTTCTGCTGCTCACAGGGCTGCTATGGGTCAGAACCAACTCAGTGGCACCTACCCTTAGGCTCTTGTCTGCTAATCCTTCCAAGACTGAATATTGGACAATAAGGAAGTTCTTTTTTTTTTAAAGGAAATCTTGGTGTTAGAGCTCTAAATAAATTTTAGACAGCTTGTTTGCAAAAATAGAATCCAGCAATAATAACCGACTATATTCTATTGTTGTTTTAATTAGCAATTCCCTAATGACATGCTTGAGAGAAAGATAAGGCTTTCTACTTCCATAAAGACTTACAGTCTTAGTAACCCATAAGGGTAGTTTGATCTTGCTTTATGGGTCACTGTGAATCAGAATTGATTGATGGCAGTGAGTTGGGTAGGTAGAAACTCATTGATTAAATTCTTCTTTTCTAATATATGCATTTGATGCCTTTTATTTCCCTCTTAAGTATCAATTTTGTTATATCCCACAGATAATGACAAGTTATATGAGAATTTTCCTTTTTATTTGGTTCAAAATATTTAAAACATTTTGAGATTTACTTGATGCAAACTTTATTTAGAAGTACGTCATTTCCACACAAAACAAACAAATAAAATCATATCAAGGGGAATGCGGGGGAGGGCAGAGTGAAGACCCAAAGCCCATCAGTAGCCAATTGGACCCCCCCCTGGAAGGGCCACAAGAAAGAAATGCAGTGTAGCCCTGATGACACACACAACCATCCTCTAGTTATTTTATTTTTTTCTTCCTCTAGTTCTTTAAAGTTTCCTCCCCCCACTATCAGGACCCCAATTCTATCTTACAAATCTGGGTAGACCAAAACATGTACAGTGGTACAGATAAGAGCTTGAGACACAGGGAATCCAGGACAGATAAACCCCTCAGGACCAACAAGGAGAGCAGTGACACTAGGAGGCTAAGGCAAGGGGGAGTCAGGGGGACCGATCACACTAATCGACGCATGGCCCCCTCCCAGGGGGATGGACAGCAGAAAAGTAGGTGAAAGAAGACAACAACTGGTGTAAGACATTAAAAAAAAGAATAATTTATAAATTATCAGGGGGACATGGGGTAGGAAGGATGGGGGGAGGGGATATGAGTTGATACCAAGGGCTCACGTAGAAAGAAAATGTTTTGAAAAGAAGATGACAACATATGTGCAGATGTGTTTGACACAATGGATATATGTATGGATTGTGATAAGAGCTGTAAGAGCTCCCAATAAAATAAAAAACTAAAAAAAAAAAAAGTATGCCATTTTCGATGACAGTGGCGAAACCGGGCACTAACCCACACAGGGGAAGGATATTGTTCATGTCTCCACAGGAAAGTGAGAAAGGGACCAGACCTCTACCTGGGGCACTCAACCTCAAGGGCAACAGACCAGGGCATGAAGCCATGAACCAACAGAACGGTCTCACGGTGGGGGCAGCCCCAGTCCAGCTGCATAGACCCCTCTCCAGAAGAATGCGCTACAGAGGACATGACTGAAGATATAGTCTGGGGAGAGTGGCGGGTCAGCCTAGACCACATGGGAGCAAATTAAGAGGAAAATGGAAAGAGTGAGAGAGAGAGAGAGAGAGAGAGAGAGAGAGAGAGAGAGAACAGCAACCTGGCCCACCAAGCCTCGAGGACGACATTCCTGCTCGGAGCAGTCAATGAACAGAGAGGACCATGGGGCTGGCCCCACCGTGAGACATGAGGCCCCCCACAGACCCAGAAGGCCACAGGGGACAGCACTGGAGACACCGAGTGGGAACTGTGCCTGGTCTGACCCCCCCGCCCCCCACTGGAGCGAATCATGAAGGGAGCACAGCAGAACAACAAGGGAAGCGAAACAATAAAGTACCTGGGGGATCCCCCAAACAGACCTCAGAATCGGTGGGCAGGGTGTGGCCCTTCACCAGAACAGACGGGAAACACTCAGAAGGGTCAGCAGACAGACTGGAACTATGTACAGGGCTAGTTTTTTTGGTGTGTTGTGTTTGCTTGTTTGTTCCTTTTTCTCATGTCTATCCATAAAGGATAGGGAGGATAACCGATCCTGAAGAGAAAACAATGGGTCAATGGCTCTGGGGGGACATGGGAGAGGAGGAGGCGGGAGAAAGGGAGTGGGGAGCCAACAAACCCAGGGACATGGGAACAGAAAGAGACCTAAAATTGATGTCCAGGAGGGCACAGAATGCATGATGGGGTTTGATCAAGTACAATGTAGCTGAGAGAAAGTACTGAGTTGGATAAAGGTCAAACATGATAGGGGGAGAGGAGGAAAGTAGAAAGAAATAGAGGAAAGAACTAGGAGGCAAAAGACATTTATAGACGCATAAATTAGGCATGCATATGTGTAAACACATTAGTATATAATGATAGAGTTATTGGTCTATGTACATATATTTAAATGTTAAGCATTATGGTAGCATTGAGTCTCTACTTAAGTACTCCCTCAATGCCAGAACACTTTATTCTAATAACCTGGCATTCTGTGATGCTCACCTCCCTGACTCCATCATTGAAGTCAAATGGGTGCATAAGCAAATGTGGTGAAGAAAGCTGATGGTGCCTGACTATTAAAAGATATAACATCTGGACTCTTAAAGGCTTGAAGCTAAACAAGCGACCATCTAGTAGGGAAGCAACAAAGCCTACATGGAAGAAGCACACTCGCCAGTGTGATCATGAGTTGTTGAAAGGATACAGTATTAGGCACCAGAAGACCCCAAACAAACAAATATATTGATGCAAATGATGGGGGTAGAAGTGGAGACCCAAAGCCCATTTGTAGATAATTGGACATTCATTCACAGAAGAGTCACAAGGAAAGAATGAGTCAACCAGGGTGCAGCACAGCACCGATGGAACACACTACATCCTCTAGCCCTTTAATATTTCCTCCTCCCCACTATCATGACCCCAGTTCTACCTTAGAAATCTGGCTAGACTAGAGCATGTACACTTGCACAGATAAGAGTTCTCAACACATGGAATCCAGGACAGATAAACCCCTGAGGAACAGAAAGAGGAGTAGTGATACCATGCGGGTAGGGGACAGACAATAATAATGTGGATGAAGGGAGACAGCGGGAAATGTAAGCTATGAAAATAATAATAATTTATAATTTATCAGAGGTTCACGGGGTGAGAGGGTGGAGGAGGGAGGGGGAAAAAAGCATTCCCCAAATCTTGCTCTCTGTTCATTTCATATATCCATTAACTATAATCATCGGACATACTGTTACTATTCTTTTGAATAAACTGTTACCTGTTACAAACTGTTACTGTTAAGACTTAGAATGTAAATATTAGCTTCATTTATTCCATCTCAAATACTCCTCATTTCTTTAGATAAATCAGAGTTTCTGATCTATATAATTGTTCTTGTCTCTGAAGAAATTATTTTTACCATTTCTTGCAAGGCATGTCTACTGACAACAAACTCCTTCCGTCTGTGTCTGTCTGAGGACCTTTTCGTTTCTCTGTCACTACGGAGGCCAGTTTTTTTGAGGGATAGAGAATTTCAGGCTGGTGCTTATTTTTCTGATAACACTTAAAATATTTAATCTATTCGCGTCTTGCTTGCATGGTTTCTGGAAGGAAAAAAAGGAGAAGGCCAATGTAATCTTTACCCTTGCTTATGTATTGTTGTTAGATGCCATCGAGTTGATTTTGACCCATAGTAACCCAATGCACAGCGGAGTGAAACACTGCCCAGGCCTGCGCCATCCTCACAATTGTTCCTATGCTTGAGTACATTGCTGCAGCCTCTGTGTCAATCCATCTCATTGAGAACCTTCTTATTTTTTTGCTGCCTCTCTGCTTTACCCAATATGACATCCTTTCCAGAATCTGATCTCTACTGATAAGTAAGAGCGTCTGCCATCCTTGCCTCTGAGGAGCACTCTGGCCTTAGTGCTTCTAGACAGAGCAGTGGGTCCTTTCAGCAGTTCATGGTACTTTCAATATTCTTCTCCAGCACCATACAGATGCATCAATTCTTCTAAGATCTTCCTTGTTCAATGTTCACCTTGTTCATCATATAAGGCAATTGCAAATACCATGGCTTGGGCCAGGTATACCTGAGTCTTCAAAGTAACCTTCTTGCTTTTCAATACTTGAAAGAGGTCTTGTGAGCCAGATTTACCTAATGCAGCTGGTCTTTTGATCTCTTGGCTGCTGCTTCCATGAGCATCGATTGTGGATCCAAGCAAGACAAAATCCTTGACAATGTTCACCTTTTCTCTATTATGATATTATCTGCTGGTCAGTCGTGAGGATTTTGGCCTTCTTTCCATTGGGTTGTAATCCAGACTAAAGGCTGTGATCCTTGATTTTCATCAGCAAGTGCTTCAAGCCCTCTATGGGACGCTGAAGCCTCATCTTTCTTCTGTACAACAGCTGGTGGTTTTGAGCCTTGGTTAGCAGCCCAATACGTAACTTAGTATACCACCAAGTCTTCTTAGAAATGAGACCAGTGGTGGGAGTTTCCTGATCAAACCCTGATGGTTTAATTCTGGTCAAGGAATTTCTCTTGAAGATAGAGGCCTTTGTTAAAGCGAATAGAACACTCTGGGACTATTTCAGCATGGTTCCCTCCCCCCTTTTCTTATCTAAAGTATGAAGGGATTTTCTTCTAATCTTTCCCATGAGAACATGGGAAGTAGGGCTAACCAAGGTAAAATTCAGGAAAATGAGATTTTCTCTCTCATCTAAGACCATATTCAGTATCCAGCAATTTGTGCACCTTTGACTATTCCAGTTCCGAGGTCCAGTGGTGGCTTCCATTCCTAGTTCGCGGAGGCTCTCTATTTCCTCTTTCTCTCCAGTTTTCAAGGCGCTGAAGCAACAGTCCCGGGACCTCAGTCCTCTGGTGAATGGAAGAAGAGCTGCTGGTTTCCAGCTCGTTCAGGTCTTTCTTGGCAGCAGCGCACATGCGGGAACTTCCAAGGCCTTCGCGTGGTGGACTGAAACCAGAAGTGAGTTCAATGACTTTATTTTCTTCCTTCCTTCTTCTTCTTCTTCAAAAAGTGCACTTTCGATAAAGCATGGAATGGTAATGCAGAGGGCAGAGACAGAGGTAACACTTGACAAGTGGACAGAGAGAACATTTTAAACTTAAGATTAAATTAGCGGCAAGAGATAAACATGAATTTTCTCTTTTTGAATTTTCTAATAATCCTTTAACATGACACATTAATACATTCCTATAAGGAGGAATTTTCCTGTATGGAAATATTTAGTCAGATATCTCCCCTTGAGCATTTAAACTTATCATTTAAAACAAAAAAACCCAACTCTCAATATGTTCCTGTACACAAGGAATGGACCACACCCCAGCTTGTGATGGCACTCGCCGACACAGGGCTGCACGATTAGGACCAGCACCAGCCACAGTACGCTCTGATACCTGGAATAAGATTCTGATAATGGACCGACACATCCCCTAAGGACTGCCACTTATCAAAAACAACTCTGGTGGAAGGCTGCCCTTCCAAAGATTTCTATAATCCCATATGCACACGCATGAACGCGTGCGCGCACACACAAATCCACTCACTGTACAAACAGTGGAAGGCACTGTGCGGGCTGTAAATCTTAGGTCAAGAATAGAAGACAATGGCTACGAAACATGTCTGCTCTGAAGGGCTAGACACAGCGACAGCTCAGAGGTGCAGTGCACTTCTTTGAAGCCTAATTTTGGCACAGGGTCAAAACTTTTGCACACAGCCCTGTGACCCCATTGCCCAGGGAAGTGTATTGATTATCCCAGCAGTGGGGTAGGTGCAAAAGAGTTTTCAATATGAATTGAGACCAAGAAAATGACTATACTTATTTCCAGGTGACAACAGCATTCAATCATTTGGGTCAGTTGACGCAAGCGCTAAGAGGGCGAACTTTGTAACCACTGACATGGAGCTCTGTCTTCATTCTCGGGCCAGGGAGGGTGCTCTTGCCCAAAGTGACAGTTTGTTCAGCTTTGCTCTTTGCTCTTATCCTTTCTGGCATCAACAATGCAGGAAGTGGCCGGAGAGCAATGACTGGACACTCTGTGAACATAGGGAAGCGTTGCCTAGGTGTGATACACGTCACTCAAGTACAACATGACCAAGGAGGCAGGCTGGCACGGGGAGTTGCTACAGTTCAATGCGCCTCCTATTTCGATACTGTAACGAGAGTGTTTCGTGGCAGTAAAATAATACCCTGAGCTCGCTCAATAGCCAAATGTAGGAGCTTCAAAGGAATTCTAGTCGAACTGGAGCTGTCATTATAAAACAAATTTTAACTTTATTGTTAGCCAGACCACAAAGAGGCAGGCTGTGCCAAGATAAATGCTCTGGAAACTTCTTCTATATATTACTTTTGAGCAATTAATTGGTCTTCGGAAGACAAAAAAAGAAAATAGTAGATTGACAATGGAATATATTGTTCTCTGATATTGCAGCCTGGACAAATCATAGCTGTATTGCACAAATACCTGCCAAATCGATCATTTCTTTTAACCAGCCTTTCATTTCACCCAAGGTGAGGTGTGGTCAATTGAAACTATGGTCATTCCATGGATTACTTTTCCGTCAGTCCCAAGGAAGACATTCAATTGCCTAAGAGAATATCCTGTATTTAATGTTCAGGTATCCAGTAGACATGTGCCAGGCCTCAGAGGCTATTTCTCTGTTACCACGTACATTCTTGACACATGGGCCCAGCTACTGGTGCTGTTCATCAGCCTGCCTTCTCCTGGCTCTGGGCAGGAGGTAAGGACAAGAAAGGTAGGAAGGTGATCTGCAGACACCCAGATTGGGGTTTAAGTGTTTTAGTTGCCCGATACCAAATATCAGTATCTCATTGCCCATGATAGCTGTTTCTCCTCTTACACCTCTGCCTTTCAAAGTCCTACAACACGTTTGAGTCAGGCTTTCTTACTGTGGTTCCATTCCTTAGATCAGGAACGATGCCTGCCTCCTGGTTCCCGCACCTAGGAGCTGGGCTCGGACTTGGAATGACCTCTGGATAAAGCCCTCTGAGGTCCTCAGCCGAAAGGAGCATGAAGGGCAAAGTGACGCATCACTTTAGCTATTAGAACATAGGTTCCCAAATTATTTGGATTGCCACTGCCTTAGCAGAAAAGAAGAAAAAAATGAGTGCCTCCCCACCCCACCCCACCCCACCCCCGGAAATTAAAAACTTTTTCATCACAGCGAATAATGAAAACCTTTTTCACTATGGTAAATGAGGGAAATCAGTCTGTGGGGACGCCTGTTGTGGAGAGCCTTGCCCTTGGTGGTTGCCCATGAAAACGTATTTCTAAAATGGCACACAATGAGACAAGAGGCTGCGCTTTATGATAAACTATCCTGAGTGGTGTTTCCCCAGAAAAAGGCCTAGCAGGGGCCATCTCCTAACTTGTGCTCTGATTCGACAAGCCCACGTTCGCTGCAGTCTGTTTAGGTGAGAGGATGCAAAAAACAACAACCCCAAAACCACGTGACACACGCACTCCCACAAAGGGGTGATGGTGCAGGGTGTATGCCAATGAAGGGAGAGGAATGTACTGGACATCTGCCTCCTGGTGGGGTCTTGCCACCCCAACAAGCTGTTACGAGTCGGAATGTGACAAAAGCTTCCCCTTGACTGACATGCATGACATCACACTGTGAATTCTGTCACACTGTTGGATAAGTCACTTATTTTTCATTCTGCTGCGTTCTGTCATGCAGGGCTCCAAAAGAGCACAGGAGGAAGTAGCTCTGTGTTCAGAATCTGAAGTTGCAAGGAATGTGGACGCTTCTCCCTGTGGGACAAAGACAGAGAGTGGCTTCGCGTGAAGAGCAAGCGATGGGTGGTCCGAGTGGGGGGCGATGAATGAAAGAGAGCTCCTTCTTCACTCCATGGGGGAGGGACAAGTACACCTCCCAGCCATTTTTATTCTCAACAGTAAGTGTTACCTCAAATCAGGTTTACCAAAAATCATTGAGTATGTTTACGTAGAAATGTCTTCTTTTTTTAATGGAAAGACTATGGGATTGTCATAAAAGAGACCAGGCTAACTGGTTGGATAGAGACTGGCGGAACCTTGAAGGTCATGGTCCTTAATCACCCATCAGGTCTGGAGTTGAACTCACCCCTGTTAATTTTCAGGCTTAATTTTCATCCAAACCCCCCCCGCCCCAGACAAGTCTGAAGAGAAATGGTAACACCAGTAAGGTAAGCATGTCTTAGAATAATCAACCATTTAAAATCAAAAGGGCAGGGTTTTCCCCAGGAAAACCAGTTTAGAAGAGTTAGGGAAGAAGGAAGAATGGATATAGGACACACTGGACAAGTGGAATAAGTGAAAGGACAGTGATGAATGAGTTGAAACATGTATATGAATTGTTACATGTAAAACCAGTGGTCTGCTCTGTAAACCTTCATCCAATTTATATAAAGAAAGGGAGCAAGAAGGATAGAAAGGTAGTCGGACTTTAGGCTTAGAAGTCCCAGCTACAAGCTATACACCCTTCACTCACAAGCCTTCAGACCTTCAGTATGTACTATGTTTGGGGTTTATGAAGTGGCCTTCTAAAACTTATGTTTTCTCAACCCCTACTTTTTATTTTCCTATGTAAATGCCAATGGCAACTACTTTGATGGAATTAATCTGTCTGACTCTACCATTTGTTGTAAGACCCAAAGAAAAGAGAAAGATGATTTTATGTTCCAAAATAGTCAGCACACGAATGCAAATGTCAAGGTTTTGACTAGGATGCAGCCAGCAGTGACTGTGCGCCCCCTGAGTGCTCTTCCCTTCCCCTCCGGCCTCTGTCTATCCCTCTACCTGCGCCCCGTGGCAAGCGGGGAGGCACTCAGGTCAGGCCCACAGGCAACGCACTCTGCCTAGAGAGTGGCTCAAGTGTCTGCCCGAGAGCCCCTTATGATACCTTCTCCTACGGTGTGGCCCAGGGTCACAGAGTCATCTCACTTGTGTTTTACCAAAACTTGTTTTTCAGTTACTTAAAAATGTTCAATTTTGCATTTATAACTCAGGAACGAAGCAATAGGCCAGAGGTATGGTCGTATAGTAAGCCTGGTCTAAAATCATCCTGATTGTCAACAGATATTTTTCCTAACTTGTTAAGTATAGCAAGTTTTGTAAGAGATAGATTTGGAGCATCCTGGTAGACCTGCCAACCGTTAGCTATGTATTTTTAAACAATATACTTAAATCTTTTAAGGTCCTAGCTTGCTCATTTGCAAAACAGGAATCATAAACATGGCTTATATTCATTGCTGTAAGATTTGAATAAAATTGTAGATATATGTATACACACACACACACGCATACCAGCCGGCCTCGGGATCTGCTTAGAAAAGGGCACAAGCTTGTCAAGCTTAGGGCATGGCTCTGCTCGGCCTTCACGGGGCCCAGGAGTGGAACTAACTTCCAGGCACTCCACAACACCACAGAGCACCTGCATGCGACATGGCAATCTTGGAAAACAGCTTCGCAGTGTCTTGTAAAGTTAAAAATATACTTCCCCACAGGAACCAGTAATTCCATTTATAAATATTTACCCGAGAAGGACAAAACACACAGCCACGCAAACCTTGTATAAAAATGTTCAGATCATCTCAAAAGGAAACGACTCCAATGACCGTGAATTGGAGAATGAATAACTTGTTAGATGCATCACCAAGGACTACGACTGTGCACTCAAAAGGCACGCGTTACATGCGAGAGTGTTAGGGGAATCTCCAGGATGCTATTCCAAGGACAGTAGGGTCCCTTTACATGACGCCGAGAAAAGGCAAAATTACAGCGACAGAAAAAATGGGCTGGAGGAGCCACGGTGGGAGAGTGGTTCCGAGCTGCGCTGCGGCCTGATAAAGGAGGGCTGGGAGAGATTGGCAGCGTAGAGGCCTGCGAGAACTCTCAGGACCATGGACCTGTTTCAGTTTAACGTGAGGTTACACAAGGTATACATCGCCCAAACTCATCAAATTGCACACCGAAAGTGGGCGTGTTTTATTTTAAGTAAATTACACCTAATTAAAGCTGGGGGGGGGCGTGGGGGGGAGGAATGGGGAAGCCAGGCATCGTGCCTGGCACCAAGTATAAATACACACAATCAATTGCCAATCCTCTTCTGGTTTAGGTGTAATTAAGAATCATAAAGTTGCGCCTATCTCCATCTTTACTTGACTCTGAAGTCACACCTGGTCTGAGATGTAAGTCGTGTCTTTCCGTTTCAATAATTTTTGACTCAAAACCCCTTCTTGCTCTTTTTGCTACTTTTATGCCTCAGAACAAAAGGGAATGAGAATTCATTATTATTTGTAAAGACCATAGACATTTGGATAAAAAGAGACACAGGAATGCCAAGTGTTGTTATGATTCTTTTTCAACTTTACAAATAATGTAGCTCTTTGTTGCTAAGTGCCCTTAGTAATAAAGTAAAAACAGAAAACCAAAAAACAAAAAAGACAACAAAACCCAAAGAACCCCCCCACGACCTGCTTCATCTTATAAATGTAATTTGAAGGCATTTGATATTGTTTGTCTTTTCCTTTTAAACGGACATTTCTGGAAACGTGCTATAAGCTCCCCAGTCCAGAGAGAAACAGTCCCTGCTTTGTGGTTCAGCTTGCAGACAGTCCACCCGCTCTTTCACTTGTGATTCTAAATTTTTAATTTCCTCACATAGCCCTGAGCCTGAATACAGAAGGTGGGTGGGCTGCATGGTTACATGGGCTCAGACACAGAGGGGATGTTTTCGTCTCTAGTCGAAGGGGAGTGTGTGGCTGCCATCACTCCACTCAGCTTCGCTTCGCTAATTAATCATACTTTTAAGTTTAGGTAAGATCCATGGCAATCTCTTAGATTATCAATACTTTCTCCTTAGCCATCACATATTGAAATCTTCTTTTATCACAGCTGGTTGTACTTGAACTTTCATTTCTCTCACCCATTCTGGGTGATCATATCAAAAAATCAAAGGACATTTTTTTGGGAGCAAAAAGTCATTTGATTACTCTGGCGATGTGGACGACCAGGGTCTTGAACATAGGGGACTCTAACTACAAACTCCCTACTGGCTGGAGGTGTGGCTGAGAGGGAGGCAGCCTGAACTGAAGCAAGTTTCCCATACTTTGTACTCTGAAACCAAAGCCTTCTCCGGACTGATGTGCCCTGCGATGATGCGCCTCTTTCCTGCACAATAGTGTTGAGTGTTCAGTGCTGTTATGACTTGTCTGGTTCCCACAGACGGAGGAACCCTGCCAAGTATTTGTAATCTGTGTGTAAGTATGCAGTCAGGGAAGCCGCACCCAGCAGCAAGTGCAAGGCTGCAGAGTGAGAGTCAGCAGCCCCAGGAGCAGCTGGAGACACTGGTCAAGGGTGGACAATCCTACGTGCAAATGGGATTGGGGATATTAGCTAAGATTCTCTGGGCCAGGTTTTCTCTTTAGATGTTCCCTGGTAGATACTGTCTGTGCTGCCCGATGAATCACATGATGGGTTTTCACGCATGCATTCCTGTGACAAAACACTTGTGGACAGTTTGAGCACCTACACACAGTTCCTTCCGGTTGCCTGTGCTGATGTCATCAGCCTAGTTGAATTGTAACTGTGGACAAATGATCTCTTGCCCTTTATGCAAAGCATTCAGATATGTTTTCTAGTCGGTCCTGGGTAAAGTGCCAGGTACATGAGCATGGCCAATTTGGGAGTGGAGCAACCCTATGTTTCTAGGTTGGCATCACTGTACAAAAAAGGGTTAGGATCACTCACTCTCTGGGAACCTGAAAAGATAAAGGACTAACAAATTACTGTATCATCCTACAACACAACATCTTTTACAAACAAGAGTGTTGAAGTTAGTAAAACAGACATCTATTTTCCATAGTCAGATAAGAATGACCAGCAGTGCCCTCTGTTGAAATATTACAGAAATCCATCTCCTCTATCCCAAGAATATTTATTTTAAGGGCAGGCAGATAAAATGTTTGAAATTGTGTAGGGCTGAAACTTCATGGGTCATCTAGTCCCTCCACAGTGTAGACAAAATCACAACCACAATATTTTTGAAGACAGAGGAACTACCCTGTTTTAAAGGCCCAGAGAGATTACCTTACACACCTCAGTAACCTCTCTAATGTTTACTAACCTCATCCTGGACAGAGAATTTCTCTCATTACTGAGAGCTCAATAGTTCCTGCTGCGACTTCTGAACATTTCCTGAGCTTTTACATCAGGGAAGCTGGCGAACAGCTGTGCCGTACAAGCCACACAAAACTCGCCCACACAGCATCAGATCCCTGGGCTTCCGCACTGGGTGTGGCCTGGTCTGCCATCTGACAGAGCATGAACATGAGGCCTACTCGCTAGATCTAGGTATTGCTCATGGTGAGACAGCTGTTAAGGATCAAGGTCAGGGCCTGCATTCAGGTCCCAGGTGTTCTGAGTTTGTCTACAGTCCTTCTCATTTCACTCCAGGCCTCTCCTCAAAGGTGTGCAGGGGTCAAGGTTAACTCATCCACTCAAGAAGTATTTACTGAGTACTTCCGTGAGCCAGGCACTGGTTCACTGGTAAATAGAAGTCAACAAATGCGCCAAGTTTATCCTCTGGAGCTTACGTGCTAATGGGAGGAGGACTGAGCAGGGTCGGAATAGAGTGAAACGTGGTAGGTGATATTTACCGAAGCTCCTCTGACAAGGGAGCATTCAACTGAAATTGAAAGGCCGATGGGGCATCAGGGCAGTCCAGCTTTCTGGAGGAAAGCAGTGCCAAGACTCTGAGGCAGCAGTCCAGCGGCTTAGGGGGGATTGAAGAGAGGGGAGTGAGAAGGGTGGGAGCTCAGCTCAGTGAGGAGCGGAAGATCATGGAAGACCTTGAAGGTTGTCGGGAGGACTCTGGATTTCATTCTGAGGGCGCTGGGAAGCCATAGCTAGGGCTTTGAGTAAGATGGAATGGAAGAGGAGCTTCCATTCTGCTGTTGCGATGCAACTGGAGAAATCCAGGGCAGAGTGGGTGGTCCTTAGTGCAAGGAGGTGTTGACTGCTCCTTGGATATATTTCCAAAGGAGAGTGTACAGAGTTTGCTGATGGATAAGATAGATGTGAGTTGCGAAAGAGACGTACCAAAGCTCACCCCAAGGTTATGTAGCTGAGCAAAAATAATTACTTTTGTAGAGCGACAGTCTCAAAATTCTACCAGGTCAGTATCATTCCCATTATATATAGATGGAAAAAAAGAGACTTGTATATATTCAGAAACATGCCTGAGGTCACACAGGTGGAAGTGTGGATTGGAATTCCCAAGTCTTACCTTTTCGCCTACTTGAATCTGTGTCCAGCAATCACATGATTCCAGTGTGCTCTGCCTTCACAAAGTATGGGTGTGTTTCCATTTTGAATACAATGGTTGGAATACCTGACCCTCATCCCAGTAGGTGTTGAAATCCTGACCCCTATATCTGGTGACCCTTTTTAGAAACGGGGGTTTACATTATTATATTAAAGCACAGCCGAGTGGGTCCTAAATCTGATGATTTCTGAGATACCAAAGAAACAGAACAACCGCAACAATCCGTGGGAGTGGGGGTGGGGCAGCAGATGCCATATAAAGACAAACACACGTGGCAGCTGCTGGGACGATTTCAGGCAGTCTGCTCAAAGACTCAACCTTGCTGCCACCCAATCGACTATGACTCACAGTGACCCTGCAGGACAGGGCAGAACTGTCCCTGGGGGTTTCTGAGGCGGTAGAATCTTTAGGGGAGTAGGGACTCTCATCTTTCTCCCATGCCAGCTGCCGACATAAACAAGGAAGGACCTCCCAGAACTGATGAACTAAATTTGAACTTCTAGCCTCCTGGACATGAGGGGAAAACTATCTGCTCGGCGAAGCCACCCATTTCTGCTATTCTTTGTTATGGCAGGCACTGAGGAAGTCAAATGGCATCTCTTCAGCCCATTGGGAAGACTTGGCCTGGGGACTTGATATTCCTATGCAGATCTGTAAAGATATGGCGTGGTCTTCCCTGTGGGTGCCCACCTGTAATAAAAGGGGCAAAGCTGTAAAGATAGCCAATCTACACTTCTAAAGCACCTGATGATTTTGTTGGGGGTGGGGGTGGGGGCATTGTGCCTTTTCTAGCTTCTGTCACCTATTCAAGGGATGGCAGTTCATTTTTAAAAGTCAGTTCAGATGTAATTGCATGAATATGGATGAAAGGCCAATGAAACTCTTTTAAAACAAGCCGGTTCACCACATATACGGATAAGGTTGGGAAGGAAAGGTGATATATTAGCACACTACCATTTCCTTGGAGAACACCTAAACCAGTGCTGTTGTGGGCTGCCATTGAGTTGGCCCCTGGCTTATGACAACCCCTTGCGTTATAAATCAGAACTGCTCCTGGGGTTTCCTTGGCTGTAATCTTTTTAGTTTGTTTGTAATCGTTTTATTGGGGGCTCTTACAACTCATCACAATCCCTACCATCAATTGAATCAGGCATATTTGTACAGATGTTGCCTTCATTCTTTTCTAGACATTGACTTTCTGTTGAGCCCTTGGCATCAGCTCTTCCGCCTTCCTCATAACCACGGATAGATTGTACATTGTTCTTAGTTTCATCTCTCACACCGACCGCTCTCTCCCTTCCCCCATGTTTTCCGTTGTTCTTCCCCCTGTAGAGGGGTGTATGGTTATGTGTCAATCATTGCAATTGGTTCTCCCTTTTTCCCTCTCCCCCTCTTCCCCCTACCCTCTGGTATCACTATTCCCACTTCCGTTCCTGGATCCTGTGTGTCATGAGCACCCATCCCTTTCTAGACATGTTCCGGTCTAGTCTGAACTGGGAAGCAGCACTGGGGTTGTGGGTGGGTGGATGGGTGGGTGGGTGGGTGAGGAAGCCTCAAGGACCCAGAGGAATACAGTATGTTTCATCGATGCTTTACTGCACCCTGATGACTCATCCCTTCCCTGTTGGACCTCTGTGGGAAGACTGTTCCACTGTCTACAGATGGGCTTTGGATCTCCGCTCCAGCCCCCCTCATTCTCAACAATATGGTTTTGTTTGTTAGGTGTCTGCTGAAGCCTATTACCCGGTCCCCATGACTCCTCATGATTTCCCCGGTGGTGTGCTTCTTCCATGTGGATTTGTTGTTTCACTGCTGAATGGCAGCTTGTGTAACTTCAAGCCTTTAAGACCCAGACAATATATCTTTTAATAGATGGGCATCATCCACTTTTTTCCACCACATTTGCTTATGCACCGTTTTGTTTTCAGCGATTGTGTTAGGAGGGTGAACATCTCAGACTGCCGATTGGTTAGAACAAAGTGTTCTTGTATTGAGGGAGGGTGTGAGCAGAGGCCCAAAGCTCACCTCCTACCTCAGTGTATTGCCGCATAAATATATGAACATGGGCCAATACCTCTATTTTTATGAATTAATGTATTTACATATGTACACTGCTATATTTATACCTCTATGAATTGCTTTGCTTCCTTGGTCCTTCCTCTGTTTCCTTTTACCTTCCTCCTGCCCCACTGTCACTTTTCCCTCATTTCCACCTTATTTCTACCTATTGGTACCTCCTCTTAGCTAGTTCGTTGTTGCTCTGACACCCCCCCCACCTCAGATTTCTATCTCCTTCTAACACCCCAGTTGTTCCCCTGTCCCCACCACCCTTACCTCCCAGATCTCTCTGGCACCGTAGGTCCCGCTGCTCTTGCCTCAGGAATGCCTCCGTGCCTAGGTACACCAACTATAATATAGCCTAAACTGAAAATAGTAAATGAATAAGAAAAAATAAAAATTTAAAGAGAGAGAGCATATACAAAAGTCCTGGGTCTGTTCGCTGGCCTTCAAGACTGTCCAGGAGCTGCCCCTCCCGGCCTGGAGCACCCCTTAAGGGTTCCTCAGGAGCTTCGTAGCTCTGCCTTGCTCCAGCTGCTGATCTGGTATGCTTCCTTTTGGGGGGTTCAGACCGTACTGCATCCCCACCACGTGACCCCAGAAATGTCCTCTGTCGCAGTCTGCTCCAGTAAGCGGACAGCGGGCACGTGCTGTTGTTGGTTGCCCAGTCCCCTCTGTATCACCATTAGCTCCCCGCAGGGACGTCATCCTCCGAGCCTGGTGTGCTGCCTGGGGTCCGGTCCAGCTCTCTTTCTCTTCCTCCCTCCTGGCCCGCTTGCCTCCGCGTGGGTGTGGCATGCTAGCCCCTCTGTCCACCTGTAGGTTCAGTGTGGCTCTCCACCACACCCACTTCCAGGGAGGGGGTCAGTTTGGCTCTGGTTGGGGCCAGCCCTGTGCTCTCTCTTTTCATGCATCCTTGGCTGTAATCTTTATGGAAGTTCATTGCCAACTTGTTATGTGGGTTGTCTGAAGAATACTTCTCTACAACTATGACTTTTATGCTCTCGTCACAATCAGTAGCCTACCACATGGATAAACAAGAATTCAGTCTTTTTAGCCAGCTGATGGGTTAATTGCCTGGATATGATTTTTCTAACCATTTAAGAGATGCAAGATGAGTGGGTTGTATGAGTCCCATATTTCATCTATGGTTTGATAAAACCATAGGAAGATTAATCTTTTACTTCCCTCTCCTTTTTCACTTTACTTTGCCCTACACCTAGTGACTACAAACACAAGCCAAAAGTGCTCATAAAATTATCTTAAGTGTAGGCCTTTAAAATGACTTTGCAATGAATACTCACTTAAAAGCTTTCACTAGCTATTATAAGGAAACTTTTTATCCTCTGAATAAACTGTCTTCTGACTAATGTCATCTAGCAATGTAGCAGCCCAGAGACGGTCCCCCTGAGTCACAAGTAATGTGGAGCTGAAATAGGCACATAATTGTGAAACCACACCCATGCCTTTGCATTAGATGTATTTCTATTTGCATCTTCTGAGAGAAGGCATTGAGCACTAGAGAAATATGTGTCTGGCAATGCCATGCAGGCCAACTTGAAAGTCCATGAGCAGTGCCACCACTCCGACATGCAAAGCTCCTTCCTTTTTCTTTTGCCTCATGACTATTTCACATTCCTTATATATTTACCTGGGGCTTTTATTCAAGGTGCCGTTCTGCTGCCTACCAGTTTGAGCTACAGGTTTTTGAGAGGCCAGCTACGTGAATGTTATTGTTGGTGGTTGCTGTCCAGTGGATTCTGACTCATGCTCCCTTGGGTGTTCAGGGTTGTGACTTTTTAGAACCCAGGAGCCAGGCTTGCCTTCTAACCTCCCTGTGCGTCCCTTCAGGATAGAGGCTGAGCAATTTTAAGGATTTGTCTTCTGTAGTGCTGTGCAGGTGGACATTTTACAAAGGTCTCCGGGTGACTAGGAAAATTAAAGCAATGTTAAGGAAGAGCCATCCTTTCTTTCAGTGAAGTAGATAGATACCTGGCTCAATTCTAAACACAGAAACCAGGTTACTAAACATTAAGATTGCTTTTGTTAAACAAAACAAAATGACATTTTTGTATATACAAGAGAACTTAGCTTTTTTTTTTAAGAAGTCCTCTTGGAAGGGGAATGTCACCTCGACCAGTCCTTTGTTCAAAATGGGTTTTGTGATGCTGTCTAGAGAGAGTTTGTGAGGCCCATTAGAAAACTAGTTTTATATGGCAAAGTACAGCATTTTTAAATGATCACCAACTACTCTTTCCAGAGATGCAGAAGTTGGAGATGTTCACCAACTTCTGCATCTGAAATTGATCAAACATGCAACCAAGATGCATTGCTCATTCCTGGTGATTTCATGTGACAATTGGGGAGAGGGAAGGATTGGTGGTGAGAAAACAAAGCTTTCATGATAGTAATGATACCAGAGAGCACATCATAGAATTTTTTAGGACCAACAACTTCTTCATTGCAAATACCTTTTCTCAACACCATGGGTTACACGTTAGTAAACATCCTCATACCTGGACCAATAAGCAGCATCATGATAAATGGAGAAAAGACTGACATTGTCAAGGATTGTCAAGGATTTCATTTTACTTAAGTGTACAACCAACGTCTATGGAATCAGCAGTCACAAGATCAAATGACAGATTCTACTGCATATGAAGGAAGCCTTATCCAAGGGTGATCATTCCAATGGCCTCTTATGCATGTGAAAGCTGGACAGAGGGAAACTAGGACCTAGGGACAAGTTGAGGAGAGACAAAGGCCTCTCCCAAGAGATAACAGGAAGGGAAAGCCTTCCCTGAGAGCCTGTGCTGTGCATTTGCACTTATAGCCTCTCACACTGTGAGAAAATAGAGTCCTGTTTGTTAAAGTCACTCTCTCGTGCTATTGCTGTTGTGGCTTCACTGGACAACTAAGAAACTGTGGTAAGGTAATGAATGATTGTCAAATTACGACCCTCAAGCTAGATCATCTATTCAATGGAAATCTCTGTTGTTCTTATCTCGTGCGAGGAATTCTGGGTGGTACAAATGGCTCACCACTAGCTGAAAGGTTGTTTTGGAAGAAATTCCTGACACTTAAACACACAAAGGTCGTCCACTGAAAACCCCATGGAGGATTCATCCTCTGGTGCACATGAGGCACCGTCACTGGATGCCAAAGGGTCCTGGTATTGGTATCTAGCTGGGCTCTGTGGGAGTACCTGGCTACAGTTCTTAAATTAAGGAATGCCTCTTCACAGTAGTATGTGAGCAGGCTCAACCAAAGGGTCATTCTTGTTTGCTTGTTTTCTTGTTAATTCTGGCCCCTCTTTTGTGGAAAACAATAATTAAAAAAAAAAGATTTCTACTTCTTTCCATGAAAAAAGTTGAAGGAAACAGAATTTTCCTGCAGGTAAAGTGAGTCGTCAGTGTGGGAGGCTCTGTCTACACAGCACCCTGGGACAACATGAGGTATGGAAGACAATGACTAGTTAGGCAACTAGGTGGGACCCCCACTTCTGATCAGGGCTATAAATCTCCATAGTGAGGTCATCTCATGAACAAATGGATCCCTGAGCCGTCTGTGGAAACTGCTGATGGCTGGCTGTGAAACAGTACACAGAAATGTGATTTCTTTTGAGAGCTTGCACCAGCCAACCCCCTACAAGATTATAGGTCTTTTCATGCTAAGGCTGCTAGAATCCTGGCCGAGCAGCACAATAGTTAAAATATGAATGGTTCATTATGCTTCTGATTCCAAAAGAGTGATGCGTGACAGTGATACACGGAGAATGGATTTTCATAACCTCTAGATATCGGTAATGACAGACACTCTCTCAAGTAAACTCCCAGGACAGTGTCTAATGGGCCAGTCTTTTGGCATTCTGATACCAAGGCACGGACACAGTTTGCCATGCCAGATGCCGCATGGAAGCAGCTCTTGGAAGAAGCCTTGAGGTTGTAGTGCGTGCTTGTCCCTGTTAGGTCCCTGGGGTACTTGGCCTTTCTCTGTCACACCTCTTCTTCTGAGTCCAATGTGCCCCTCTCTGGGCTCAAGCCGAGGGTCTGACATCCAGTGATTCCACCCTGAGCACAAACAAGGCTGAGGAGGAAGAACCATCTCACACTTTTGGAGTTAGGTCTCTGATGAGAAAACCATACAGGGTGGTGGGACGGTGGGGGTCGAGGCAGGGGCACTGGGCAGATATCCTCTCACCGTGTGGGGTCATTTTATGGGGCTTAGATGCAGCATCTGAAAGTGCGTACAGGCAAGGGCAGAGAAAGGAGGATAGAAAAGGAGAAGCAGAAGCCAGCACACAAAGCAGACAGCCGAATACGAACGGAGGATGCTTATAGCTCATGATCTTGGTGCAGCACTCTAGGGTACCTAATGTTTTAAGGCAAACGAAAAGCACGCTAATGAGATTAGATGAGAACTCCATGACATTCAGGAGTGGCTCTGCCTTCCACCACACACCTGAGTTGTGGCCATGCACACAGCATGCGTGAACTGAGCAGTTCTCCTGCACACAACCCAGGGCTGCTCTCTGAATTTACTTCTACGGCATTTTTACCCCCAGAGACATTTTATCTGTCCTTGGCTGATTTTGGCTACTTTGAGTGCGTTGTATCTTCGTTGAAGTAAATATTCCACAAGTTGATGTCCCACATCTCTTTTTGGAATAGCAGGTTGATTGAGAGGCACACTCACACCTGAACAGTACTTCGGACAGTTGCAAACCAGCTTCCCACACTTTCCTTCAGAGAAGCTGGAGGAGAAGGCAGGGGCAGCATGAACACCTGCATTTCCTAGAAGAGGAGACTGAGATGCGGAGGGAATGAAAGAGGATTTCCTCCAAGCCACACAGCTAGGGGGTAGGAGATGCGGGACACAAGTGCAGGCATCTTGCCTTTACTATAGAAAGATTTTTATCTTTAAGAGAGTAAAAGAACACAGGTGACTGGAAGAACAGTAATTATTATGCAGAGATTTTTGAGTTTTGTACTTTAGGCGCTGCCGTTTATGAGTTCTGTGGCCCTGGGAATACGAGCCCCTTTATGCTCCTATATTTGAAAAATGCAATCAATGATAATCACCTGATAGGGCTGCAGTGAACATGCAATAAATCAGTGCGTGAAAAAGACAGAAGGGTGAGTCTGGACATACTAGCTACCCAACAACATAGGTTACAATTCAAGGTTATAGCTGGTGCTTTGCGGAGTGATCCTATATTTTCGGATGGCTGAGTCCCTTCATGTTGCTCATGCCATTAAATATTCTAAAGACCATTGCTGACTTTGATGAAGGCTGCCATTCCAGCTCTACGTGCCACTGCATCCGACACTATCTCAGAAGCACAGGATCACAGCCCTTAAATGGGGAGGGGGCTGTCGACCATGGGCCTTTCGGGGTACAGGCTAGTATCAGAAGTCACCTAACTTCAGATGGGAGGAGGAGAACCTGGATCAGCTCAGAGCTGCTTTCTATGAGTGGAAGTCAAACATTCCTCTACTCTCCAATGTTTCATCCTTTCTGATACCGGCTTTCCCTCCCAGGGCACGTTCCGATTATCTGCTAGGTTGGACAATTTGATGCTGTTTGTCTCACAGAACTCATAGGTCAACTCAGGCAGTAACAGGCTGTACCACCACTTGTCAGTCAGTTGGTTGTAATGTGGTGTTTTGTGTACTGTGATACCAATACCATTGGTATTTCATACATGGAGAGTCTACAGGGACTCTCATTGTGGACAGGTTTTAGTGGAGCCCCAGACTCAGACAGATGAGGGAGGAGGACCTGGTAGTCTAGATATGAACAATTGGCCATCAAAAACCTTATGAACAGCAGTGGGTCACTGTCTGACCTCATGCCAAAAGATGAACCCCTCAGACAGGAAGGGGCTCAAAGCACAACTGCGGAAGGGCTGCTTCTTTAAAGTAGCTGGCCTTAAAGAGGTGGTGCAGGAGAGCTTTACAGACCTCCCTTTGTCAATGCAGCACAAGTATATTGTGATAGCTTACCAGCATCGATGGGCACATAGAATATAAGAAGTATGAAAGTTGTCAAAAATGGAATGGAATGCATAAAGATTGATAGCCTTAGGCATTCGTATTGGCTGTTCTAATTGAATTATCACATAGTGTGTGCCAGGAATGTCAATTGAGGAGTAATGGTATGACATGCATCATCAAAAAGAACATTTCATTCTCTAACAAAAAATGATGTCTCTAAAATGAACTACAGACATAAATAAACCAGAGCTATATGAATGGATTTTGGGTTCACACTTAATTCTAGCCCTAATTGAAGAACAATGAATTCTTCTGACATGGCCCTGCTTGGTGCCCACCCTCATGAAGAGATCACTGAAAATAAGGATGCTTTAGCACAGCGTGGTAAAGAAACTAGAAGGTATCCAGACACCAGAAAGAATAGCATCTGGGGTCTTAAAGGCTTGTCTTCAAAAAATCAGCTATTTAAGCGAGGTATCAACTGAGTCCACAGGGAGGGAACACATCAGTCTGTGTGATCCAGGGATTGTAAATAAAAAAATTAAAATCATAGGAGGGAATGGTGTGAAAGCTTAAATTGTGTGGAGCTTGGGGAACAGCTTGAAGAGACAAAGACTTGCCCTCAGAGAGGCGACACAGAGAGAAAGCCTTCCCCTAGACCCGATGTCCAGGCTTCAGACTTCTAGCCTCCAAAACTGTGAAAAAGTAAATCTCTGTACTTTTTGTAAATAAAAGAAATATAATGATGTATTGCATTGGGAAAATCCCCTGCAAAAGACTCCTTTAAGTGTTGACAATCAGTGAGATATGCACACGTTAGAATAATACACCATTTAAGATCAAGGGGCAGCATTTACATAAGGACAATGTTCAGAAGGATCAGGAAATAAAGATGAAAAGAAATAGAAAACAAACGGAGGGAGAGGGCACATTGATTGTAATCAATGAGATGAAATAAAATGTGCATAAACTATTGAATGAAAATTGATGATCTGCTCTGGACTATCACTCTTTCCGCAATAAAGAGTGTAAAAATATTAAAAATGCCACTCTGAGGGAGGGAAAAAATGGAAAAGGGGAACTGATTCCAAGAGCCCAAGCAGAAAGCACATGTTTTGAAAATGATGAGGGCAAGATTGTACAAGTGTGCTTTACATAATTGACATATGTATGGATTCTGATAAGAGTTGTATGAGCCCCCAATAAAATTATTTTTTTAAAAAAGAAAGCAGAAATTTTAGAAACTGGAACATATTTAAAATGGGTCAAAAACCTGTCACTTAATCTCCTGTCTGATATACTCTGAGCTAATTCTGGTTTTCAATACTTTCTGTGTTTTATTTTCATATTGGGGTTTATTGCTAATGTATCTTGTCATTGTGGGAAGCCTTCTTGAAACTTTGTTATGTGTTTGTATGTTTTTTCAGTACATGAAACCCAGGATTTATGAACCTATAAAGAGAGCAAACAGAATAAGGGTCCCTGGGAGGTACGATTAGGAAGTTGGAGGGTGGGGAGAAGGGGAACTGATATCGAGGTGTTCAAAAAGGAAAAGGTTTTGAAACTGATTTGTGGCAATAATTGTACAATACTGCTTGATGCGACTGAAATAAGGAATGAAATGATGTCTGGATTAGTTCCTAATAAAATGGCTTAGAAGAAAAAAATAAATTAAATGAACCCTCTTTAAAAAAATCATCACTCTGAGGAATACTATTTGCCTGACCCAAGCCATGATATTTCCAATGGTTTCACAAGCATGTGAAAGCTAGACAATGAATACAGAAGACCAGCGGAAGCCACAGTCACTTAATCTACATAATAATTGACCAGTTATTGCAAGCCACTTATTCTTAGTGGGTAGGGTCCTGGTGGCTTAGTAGTTATGCATTTGGCTGCTAACTACAAGGTCAGCAGTTTGAAACCAGTCACTTCTTTGGGAGAAAGACAAGGCTTCCTACTTGCATAAAGAGTTACAGAGTAGGAAACTCACAGGGGCAGTTTTACTCTGTCCTCCAGGGTCACTGAGTTGGGATTCAACTCAATGTCAGTGAGCTTGGTTTTTTTTTTATGATCACAGTAGATTGAACAAATCCTTCAAGGTACATGAAATAGACCACACAGCACACTGTCACGTAACCAATTATTTTTGGCATAATCATAAACTCTGAGAAAGTTGATATTAAGAAAATCACACTGCACTGTGCTGAGGAAGGACCCTAACAGGCACAATATAATGTCAATGCTAAAAAACAAACAAAACCATTTTGGAAAGCCAGATCAATATTCAAGGTGACAAATTCATTTGTTTATCTAGGATTTTCCCTATAACTGACTCTGAAGAAAATCTCAAATGTAGGAATCCCTTCTCCTTCCTGAGAACAACTGGTGATAAGTCACCCTAGAAATCACAGAGACTGGAAAAAGTCATGAAACCAATCAAATCCTAAAACATATTACGAGCTATTCATAACAGAGAGCAATATAACCCCCTGCACCTTGGATTCTCCTTTGGTGTTCTAAACTAGCTGTTCTCAAAGCAAGGTCCCCAGACCAGTGGCCTTAGCAATGCCTGAGATCTTGTTAGCAAAACAAAATTTCAAGTGCCATATAAAGAGACACAGGGGATGGAGCTCAGGAATCCGCGGTGATTCTGTTGTACACTCAGCGTGGAGAGCCCCTGGTCGAGACCCCCAGTGGAAGTTGGACTAGATGGCAGATAGGATTCAAGCAAAGAGAGCTCATGAGGGAAGGCTTTCTTTCTTTGTAGATTCTCATTTCTTTCCATTTTGATTATGCAAGTTGAACCGGGGAGATGTTATTGAAGCGCTGCCCAGCATCTTGCTACATCGAAATCCAGTATTACTTGGAGATGATCAAGTGTAAAGTATCTCCTAAAAGTAACACACTCACAAGGGAGACATCCTAGGGAAAAACCATACATATTGCATCATCTATGGCCACATGTGATGTGCTTTATGCGGGTGTTCCAAAAGAACAGGGTAGACAAAGAGATACCCCTCCCAGGCCATGCACACCAGAATCCAGTTTCCTCTCCTCAGCTGGTGCTCGGAACCTGACTCCAGTAATAACAGCTTCCCGTGGAGATGAAAGGCTTGGCAAACAGTTTATCTTGGCTAATATATACTTTCATTCTGTATATAAACATATATACATACACTGAGGTCTTTATATGTGAGATGCATAAGAGTACCACTGGAGATAAGGTTGCAATGGGTGGGTAATGCCTATAAAATTGGAATTGAGATATTTTAAATGCAAACGGGGATTCTCTAGAGCTGTCCTTGCCCTGTATGTTTATCAGGAAGAACACCCTCCCCTTCCTGAAAACACAATCTTTCTTCTGTGTCCAGAGTTAAGTGCTTTGTGATGGCTTCCCCCACCCCACATCCCACCGGAGATTTTGCTTATTAGAAAAATACATGGAATCATGGATCTCCTGAATGAAGGAATATCAGATGGTTTGGAGGTGAACTGCCTTAGGAGAGCTGCTTTCGGACAAGGCTGGGATTGAGGTGGAGAATTAATTTGTGCAGCAGTCCCTGGTCCTAAATGGCAGGGCTGGGTTCTCAGGAGTGCTGGGCCCTGGGACACAGGGAAGTAGGAACACTGAGATTCTGGCCTGATTTCCTTTATTTCCCATTTAAAGAGCTAGCCAGGAAAGAAACAAAAGAGATAAAAGGAAGGTTGCCTATCAGGTAGACAAATGATTAGGAAGCTTTATACTTGGAGAATGGAAAGAAAAGACCCAAGTCACCAAAATATGACAAACTGACAGTTGGGGGGGTTACCCCAATTCTGTTCACCCATCAGAAGACTTGTGGAAGCACCTGTTTCTTCTGAAATATCTGTATGTAATAAAATTGCAAAATTGTAATAAAATTGCAAAAAATTACAAGAAAATGAATGTTCTTTAATAAAAAGTCTTTATGCTACTACTTAGTATGAGATTAATTATATATATATATATATATATATATATATATATATATATATATATAAAACCATCACTTTCTGAACCTTATTATCATGCTTTCTGGGAACACCCCCCAAACTACCCTCCTAAATTCCTTAATTTTATTTTACTTTAGTCATAAAGAATTGATGTATTTGAATCGTGAAGAATACTAGATATACCATGGGCCACCAGAAGAATGAATGAACAAGTTGGTCTTCGAAGAAACAGAATAACTAGATGGTACCTGGCTAATATTACCAACTGCTCTGGAAGAGATCACATTAGAAGATCCTGGATATCCTAGACAGAGTGGAAAAAATGTAGAACAAAATTCAAGGTCACAAAAAAGATCAGGCTTATTAGTTAGAGATTGGTGGAACCCCTCAGTGTATGTCCCTTCATCACTCTCCAGGTCTGGAAATGAACACACTTGTATGGCTCAATTTCCAGGCAAATACTAGACAGAACTATTAGGGAAACAATGACAATAGAAGGTATGCATACTTTCAAAACCATATGAGATCAAAGGGAGCAGTTACCCATAGTCACAGGTCAGAAGGGTTTAGGAAAGAAGGAAAAAGGGAAACAGGAAACAGGGAGGAAGTAGGGTAAGTGATGCTACATTGTGGGAATTTTCAACCAATGAGATGAAACAAAATGTGTATGAATTGTTGAATGGAAAATAACCTACTCTGTGAGCCATGTAATTCACAAGAAAAAACTAAACCCAATGAACAACAACAAAAATAAAACTTAATGCTTATCCAAAGTAAGGGTGGTGACATTTTATCTTGCTTACTTTGGGCAGGTCATTATGTAAGAGCAGTCTTTAGAAAAGGATGTCGTGTTTGGTAGAGTGTCAATGAACATGAGGGAAACCCTCAGTGAGAAACCAATACCAACAATTGATGCAAACACGCCAGCAGTCATGAAGCTGGTGCATGGACCGCATACCATCTTGTTATGGTATACAAAAGGTGAGCCAGCGAAGGCGGCATGACAATGAACACTAGTTACAAATGCTACCATGAAACAACAGAATCGGAGACAGTGGCTTCCCAATGCTATTCAAAGAGGAGACGGGAATGCCTGGAGCGAGTTTTATAAACTCTACCTTACTCATTTCTGAAAATGACTAGCTTCTCCCCTGGGGGTGGGGTTGGGGGTCCGGTAGGGGGGGGGACAGATCTATAGTCATTAGGCTCCCATTTGAACAAGGTTGGGAGTTTCTTAGGAAGGATTCTGCATCACATTGCAAATTCTTATGAGGAATACAAAGAAATGAAATTTGAGGCTGTCTGGACAGGAAGGAAATTGATGTGAGAAAGATAGCTTCTTATGGACAGGGGTTTTTTCCTTCAGATGAATGTACTATGTGACAGGCAGTTTGCTAGACCTTTTTGGGTTCCTCTTGTGTGCCCTTTCGACCTGTAAGTAGTGTTCTCTAGACTTCAGGCTGCTTTACCAGACACATATGCTCTCAACTCAAGAATTCACCCCTGTTCCAGTTCTTGAAACCCGAGAATGTCACTGTACTTAAAAAGATAATTTATGAAAAGGACAGGAGTCAAGGAGAAGGGGCGGGCGTAACTGATCTCATTCATGAATAAAAAAAAAAAAAAAAAAGAAAAGTACAAGATCCCAGGAAGCTGGCTCAGACTGGCTCCCCAGATATAGATGGGGTCATACAAAGTTACTTCTAAAAAGTAGGGTGCATCAAAGGGGAGATATCTGCATTCTGGAAGCTTTAGTACTAAAAGGTACAACATCTAGGGACCCTTTCACCACCAAACACATTTATAGTACATTGATTTGTTAAATATTTTCCCATATTTTCTCCCCAATCATCTTTCTAGTTAAAGTGCACCATTCTTTTATAGTTCAACGTATCATTTTAAATGATATTTGCTGTCTTTTGGTTTATCATTATTAGACAATAGATCCAAATTTTCTATGTGAATTGTATTTATTGTTTTAAACAGCATTAGCCTTTTCTTGGCAACTGTTCAAGCTACAGAAAACAAAATAAAAGTGACAGAAGTTTTGTCTTTCGCCTCCATACCTTTTCTGTAATGTACCCTTGTGTACTGTTTACTACACCCACCCCCGAAAACCTACCTACCTAAGACCTACCTCTACTCTGAGTATCTCTTCAACTTATCAGCAAAGAAACCACAATTCCTTACTGGGGCCTTTAAAAAAACTACAGAAAAGCTTTTATAATGTAAAGGGTGCATACTCAAACTGATGAAACAATAATATATTGGGCTGTGATGGCAAAATGAAGAATAAAATAATTTATCCCATTCTAATTTTTAAAAAACATTACACCATCATATCTGACAACTGGGAGCACACGTCAGTTGCTATTAAGCCAATTCTGATTCAGGATATGTTCATGGGTGTCAGAGTAAAACTGTTCCCAAAGGGTAATCAGTGGTTAATCTTTGGGAAGCAAGTCACCAGGTTTTTCTATTCAAGGGTCTCTGGTGGGCCCAAACCACAAATCTCTTTATTAACATTAAGCACATTAACTATTGCACCACCAAAGGCTATCACTGAGGCTAGTGGTCTTATTGTTAATCAAATATAAGTATTAGTAGTAAACAAATATTTTTATTTAAAACAAAGTTCTTCCTTTCCATACCTCTATAAATGTTTCTTCCATTTCTGTAAGCTTAAAGAACATTCCTTAAAAATAGGTGATTTTTGATAACAGAATCATATGACACAATAAAAGGACAGAGCATTAAAATTAAAGAGATGGAACCTGAATTAGTGAGCTTGAAGACAAATCAATAGACTCTAATAGAAGAGAAAAACAAGCAACAAAAAATTCAATGGGTCTAATTACCAAAATTAGACAAGGGTCTAATTACCAAAATCTATAGAATTTTGCAACATTTCAATAAGAAAATAACAAATGACTCAATTAAAAGTAGGCAAAAGACATGAACAGTTCACTAAAAATGGCTAAGAAACACATGAGAAAATGATCATGATCACTAGCCAGCTGGGAGATGCAAATCAAAACTACAATGTGAAAAGATACCCACAGTGATAGCTCAATTCCAAAAAAACAGAAAACAATAAATGCGAGAGAGGATGTGGAGAAACTGAAACTCTTATACATTGCTGATGGGCTTGTAATATGTACAACCATTGTGGAAAGTGATATGGTGCTACCCAAAACAACTGGGAGTACAAAATCCCCTGTGACCCAACAACAGCTTTACTGGCATATATGTCAAAGAAGTAAGAAACAGAACACAAACGGGTACATGCTCCTCCAATATTCACTGCAGCACATTTCACAATAGCAGGAATGTAGCAACAGCCCAAATACCCATGAGTAGACGAATGGACAGCTATCCACCCTAAGAAAAGTGAAGTCACCATGAAACACCGGAGGACACGGAGGGATCTGGAATCCATTATGCTGAGTGAAATTAGTCAATAACACAGGGCAGATATTATATGAGATCATTACTATAATATTAAACACCAAGACAAAGGTGTGCTTCTGTTCCCAGGGCATTTAACCTACTCCAGTTTCCCAGGCAACGAAGTCATGTGCTTCACTTGTACTTGTGAACCGTACATGTCACCCCTTATGTATCACCACTTTGACAGGGGAGGCCTCATTTAAAATGGGTCAGTCTTGCCTGATGTGGGGAGGTGGCGAAGACAAATCAGTTCCTGCCATAAAGCATTATTCTATAGTCACCCCAAATTAATAGGCACCCCTCCAAGAGTGATTACTAAACTTTACCAGAAACCCAAGGCAAGAGGTGAAAAGCCTGTCAGTCACAGAGAAGGTGACTGCAGTTAGGTCAGTGGGTAAATCAGGTAGAAAAGCTGGCCACTGGGACAAATTCTCAGTAATAAATATATAGATAAGCTCCAAATGACCCAGTTTTTATTCAGTGTACTACAGACAACCAGGACTTTAGATTCTGTCCTTTTGATGTACACAACATCCTTCATAGGCCACATCAGAAGGATCCGAATTAGAATCTCGTTAAGCAAACTGGACTTCCCCTTAAACACATTGGCAGAAGTTTCGAGGCACTGAATGAGTCTCAAGGGCGCAACACTGACATCCACTAGTGTGAGAAGCAGATGACCACCATCCCAAAGCTGTGGATGAGGAAGTCATCGGATTTTGGTTCAGAATTCATGCCCGATAAATGGCAAATAACATATATATGCTATTTCAGTACTCTCTGCCTTTTTATGACATGTTTTGTTCAGTTCTACCTTTCTGAATAACCATTATATATCCCCACCCTACATTGTCTGAATAGTGTCCAGTCACCTAAGTGGTTAGTCTGTAGAAATTAACAGTCCATGTATTTTGGTCTAAAAGAACAGTATCATACATGGATATGTTCTTTTCTGGACAGTATGTATATTCTATACCGCATGCTAAATTAATGGTATTGTCAATAGAATGACCATAAGCCCAGGGCGATAATTTATGATGTCCTTCAACAAAACAATAATGATTTCTTTAAAGTGAACCAGAGACATATACAAACCATAGATACATGAATGGATTTTGAGACTGCACTTTATAGTAGCCCTAACCTAAGGACAATTAGTTCTTATGATATGGCCCTCCTTAAAGTCTGCCCCCACGAAGTGATCACTGAACATATGGGTCCGATAGCAGTGTAATGAGGAAAGCAATGGTGCCTGGCTATGAGAAAACAGCTTGTCTTCAAACAAGCAGCCATCTAAGTGTGGCATCAGCTAAGTCCACACAGAAGAAGCACACCAGCCTAAGGGATCCGTGAATTTTAAATAATAAAAAACAAACCTGGAGAAGGGAATAGTTTAGAGCCTAAATCCTGAACACCCTGATTACAGAAGGCTATGGATGGCAATAAAAGTCCCGAACTCACTCACAGTTTCTCCCATGTGGATTAAGCCGCAAGTTAATACTTTCTGACTGTGGACCAGTGTGTTAGGTCTGGTTGATGAGAGAAACAAAGCCAGAGACACTCAAATGTGAGTAAGGGCGAGTTATATCAAAGAACAAGACATAGCGAGAAAACATTCTAGCCCAGTCCAGGTCCTTAAGTCTGATATTAGCCCATATGTCTGATGCAGTCCACAAATTCCTCTTCAGACTCACACAGCACAAGCAATGATGCAGAAGGCAGAAGACCACAGGCCAGTGAGTGCAAAGTCTTGTGGATCTAGTGCTGGTGGAAGCGTATCAGCACTGGCGCAGGTCTCTACATGGCTCCTCCATCTCTCTGCGTGTTGTTCCTGAACAGGAAGGTGAAGCAGAGGGAAAGTGTGTCCCACTTCCAGGGAGAAGGAAAGGAAGTCCCCAGAATCTTCACGAGAAGGCCATGCCCACAAGGAAGCATCATCAGGGAAATGGAGAGCTAACAACACGGACAAGGAAGAAGAAGGATCCTGGAATTGATAGTGGTGATGGTTGCACAAATTTTATGAATGTGATTAAACTAGTGAAATGTATGATATGCGAATTGTTTGTTGGTGAGGTTGTTAAAAATAAATAAACTAATAAACGAAGTTTGTACTTATTTTTTAGGTATAACAGTGAATTTTATCTGCAGGAAAACGTGTTTGCAATGCAGAGAAACTATTATGCCAACATGGTTAAAATTTGATTCACAGCCTACGAGTTTTGTCTCTTGTCAGCAGACATGATGCGATAAAATTTCAAATGTCTAATAAGAGTTTTCAGAGGGGGGTGTGAGCGATTCTTCTTAAATGACACATAGCTCTTGTAGATATTATCAAACTTGAAACTGGAACACTGCTTTGTAGACCAGAAAGAATCTTAAAAAGGACATGATACCCCAACAAGACCAAAGCATCCTGCTTTCTTGGTGATACCTGACAAAATTTCAGTTTTGACCAAGATTGTCTGGGCTTGACAGTTTGTAATGTCATTTACCCTTTGTAAAGCACTGCTGAAGAACTTGTAACAGAATGATTGTGCTGGGCCACCAGAAATCCTGATGCGACTCTTGTGCTGTCCCCTTGGCTCCGAAAATCATCTATCTACTTGGTGGCAGAGTCTGCAGCTCTTTTACTGAGAACTTTTACGATGCTCCCTCACAGTTTGCACTCAGTGCTGGCAATGCTGTTGCATTGGGGCTGGTGAGGTCATTGCATCTTGCTCATCAAGGGAGAGACCAGTGAAGGGTAGCGCATGCGCGTTCATCCCTCCTCCCCAAGCATCAGTCCGATGGTGCTGGGTGCAGGCCTTCGGTCAGGGAAGTGACATGCTTCTCAGGTCAGTCTGTTCAGGTTTCCTGGTTGGCTACCCTAAGCCCTAAGCACTGATTTTCCAAAGTTTACAGATTGGCACTTGAGATGACAGCGTTGTTCTCCTGGTTTCCTGGAAGTCAGCCTGGATGTGGGGACCACGTGCTCCATGAAGTTGAGTTCCTCTCTGACGGCTCCACCCGCGTGTGCTCTAAGGAGAGAAATGATGAACCATGCTGACCTATAAGTGCTGGCTGCTGAACTGCTGATTGCTGACCCCCAGAGAAAGCCTTACATGGATGGCCCACGGGTCCTGTCGGAGGGGCTGAGCTCTTTCCTAGGCACATTCAGGGTGCAGAGCATTCTTCAGTGACCGTTCTGCTGTGGGACAGTGACTGATGCGGGCAGTTGTGCAGGACTCGGTGAAGACAGAACACACCGGATGCCAAGGATTGTGTTTTGAGTGTGCCTTCTTCCCCTCTCTGTGTCTTTCTCAGGGAGGGCAGGTATTTAACTAATAATTTGTAGATATTCTTAAGGCAGGCAGTTGTTACCTGAGTTCCCCTCTCTTTATCTACAGCTCCACCCACAAGTGATACTCTAACATATCCAAACATGTTTGTCATACCAAAGAGGAGGTTGGAGCTGAAGTATTTACATCTTTTCATTCACATTTTTTTTGAAAGTTGCTTTTGCCTATGACTTTTCCTATATTGGTAGACGTACACTAAAAACTACTTTGAGTAAGTAATAACATACAATCCCTTGCCTCTACCCTAGCATGGTACAATGACTGCATGGGCCTTCTTCCCTGGGCTTAGGTCAAGGTCTCTGTGTAAGTATCTCTATGTACTAAGGGTTGTACGGCGATGAAAGCTTCCAACACCAAACTGGCATCTTCGTTTGTAATAAGCTTGTGAACAATTGAAATACCAAGTCTCCTCCCAGGCACAACTGGATATTTAGATTCAGGTTGAGAGTTTAGTGTCATCTTACTTCTTTTTCTTTTCTTTTCTCTGATGACAAGAGGCTTCTTGTAAGACTAGATGTAAGAATATGGTCCTCACTAGTGTGCATTTATGCTGAGACACCTATCTTTCTTTTAAACCATGACTTTATTGTGTTTTCGGTGATGGATTACACAGCAGTTTTGATTCCTATTCAACCATTTCTATACACATTGTCCGGTGACACTGGTTACATTCTTCAAAGTGTGGGAGCATCCACATAATTTTGGTTCTGGTTGCTCCATTTCCATTACATTCTCATCTTTGCTAAAGTAATTGTTGACAGTTTGGTCTCCTATATGGGATTTTGGAAATGACCACAATAGTCACACATGATATTCTTTATCTTGTGACCCAACCTGTTACTTAGATAAAAGGTAACTTCCTTTTGGTTTTGGATCAAGGTTTAAAGAGCATCTCAGAGCAATAGCCTTGGAAGGTCCTTCAGGCTCAACCAGTCTATATTGTTAAAGAATTTTAGGTTTTGTTCCACAGCCCTCCCTGACCTATTAAGGCCCATCAATTGTGACCTTGATTAGAACAGCTGGGATTGGTAGTTGGGCACCATCTCTTTCTTGTCTCAGTGCAGAGAAGCTGGTGGTCCTTGTGGATCATGTCTTGTACGTACATTACTGTCTTCTTAGGGTCGTTGCTTTCCTTCTTCTCCTGTTGCTCCTGACTAGTAGAGATCAATAGTATCTCAGGTGGCTGCTCATGAGCTTTTAAGTCCCCAGACATAATTCACCAAACGAGTACGTATAAGATTTTTATAAACTGTATTTTGTCAAGTTGAGCGAGTTGTCCGTTGGATTATGGTCCAAAGTGAGATGTGTTTCTGAGAAGTGTGTGCATACCTGATTGCGTCAGGTCCCGTTAATCATAGCACTGATCACTTATTATCTGTCCGCCATCATGCTAGACATCGTGGATGACTCCACAGTAAGGTAAGATATGGTGCTGGACTCTAACCCTGAAAATAAAATTAGTTAGCAATGGAAGATTTTTGACAAAATTTAAACGATGCTATACTGGTCGTGAATGCCAGAAAGAAGACCAGAAGTGGAGAAGATTGATGCAGTGGGCATCTCTGGGGGACTGAGGAGGAACCCTGCCTGAGACAGAGGGTAGGTGTGGCTCTAGGGAAACCATAGTATGGAGACCTCTGAAGGCTGGACAGAGTCATGTGGGCTCCAAGGGGTTGGTGATTGGGCGAGGATGAGCCTGTGAGGGAGGGAGGTCAGTGGACCATTCTATTCACAATGCTTTGCAGATGGAAGAGGATTGAGGCTCAGAGAGCAGCTAGAGAGCAAGTTTAGGAAATCCAAGAAAGACGCTGAAAAAGACAGAGCTACGTATTTTGAAGATTAAGCACTTAGCTATAGGAACGGACACCATGGAACATCCCATTCTATCCGCTAGAAGAATGATGGTGAAGGGGCAACGACTGGCTTGTGGGAGGCCTAGTAAAGCAAACATTTCCTTAGTACCCTCTGTGTAAAAAGCACTGCACTAGATGTTGCGGACAATGAAGATGTCAGAGGTATTGCCTCTGTCATCGTGGAACTTAGGATAAGACGTTCATCCCAGTGACAGTGCAGCTCAGGGAGGCCTGAGAGGAGCAAGGCTCGTAGCTGGAAGAAACAGGCTAGTCTCTGGGGGTCAGATGGTGTTTGGCTTCATCCTGAAGGACTGGGGAGCGACAACATCAGGCATGGGAAGAACTGGCTGGAGGAAGCACTATAACAAGACATTGTGGAGGGGAAAATAGACAGCACACATGTTTTTAAGGTATGAGAAAAGGATCACATATTCAAAGTCACCTGTGAGAAATATTTTTATGAAGTCAGGTCTCTTTTGCTATCGTCAGTCATCCTCTAGTTCAGCAGTTCTCAATCTGTGGGTAGCAACCCCTTTGGGGGTTGAATGACCCTTTCACAAGGGTCACCTAAGACCATCAGAAAACACATATTTCAGATGGTCTTAGGAACCGAGACACCGCTCCTCTGTCTCCAGGTGGGTCCACACACATACAAGCACCCGGTGTGAAGACTGTTACCCATGCTACACCATGCTTCAAGACAAAATTTCATTTATTTGTCATTAGAAATAAATATTTCACAATATATAATGATATTTTGTTTTGGTGATCAATCACTATGCTTTAATTATGTTCAATTTGTAACAATGAAAATACATCCTGCATATCAGATATTTACATTACAATTCATAACAGTAGCAAAATTACAGTTATGAAGCAGCGATGAAAATAATCTTATGGTTGGGGGTCACCACAATATGAAGAACTGTATTAAAGGGTCGCGGCATTAGGAAGGTTGAGAACCACTGTTCTAATTCATTGAAAAGATTTAGAAAATCAATTCTCCCCGATGACAGGTTAATTTTATTGAGTCATGCCAAGGGATTTTTTTTAACCCAACAAAGGGAGTGAATACATGAAAAAGACCTAGGACTAAAGAAGTAGCTGGGACAAAGAAAACCAAAATTGGCTTTTTAAGTTGATAGAGAACAAAATCACCTCCCAGAAACATAATTATATAAAGATTGCATATTTTCAATTGATTCCCTGAAAATATTTTGGTTACCACTTACACTCTTGAATACGAAATAAGGAGCATGGAGGTGGGCACATTTCTCTCAGTTTCCAAAATTATAACAGATGGACCATTTAGATAACCTCAGCCCATGCTAGCTCATCAATTAAAATGTGTCAACCCACATGAGTGTGAAGAACATTTTGATTTGCTGTTCTAGGAAGCCAACATTCAGTGGAAAGCACAGCAAATCACACCATCGTGTTGTCCTTATGTAAGTCAGGCACAGATTCCAGTCAAGGCATGGCCAGGTGAGAGCCTGCTGCCACGGGGATGCATGGACACGAATCCAAGAACACAGGCTACACCGATGACATCTGTATATTGTGCTTGGGTGTTCACAAGAATTCCAACAATACTAGCTCTGGCGTCAGTTTGGGAAAAATCTCTGTTCCACCACTTTCTAGTCAGGTTACCTTGGACAAGCTACTTAAATTCTCTCAACCTCAGAATCTTCATCTGTAAAATGAGGAGTAGAATAATGATGCTTCATAACTTACTGAAAAGGCCAAATGAGATCATGCACAATGTGTCCAATAAATGATGCTTACTTGAATTCCTGTTGTCATTATTTCCATGTATGAGGTGTGTGGCAGTTACATATAATCTGTTGTCAATTTGAGACTTAAAAGTGTAAGGGTGGAACTTAGCCTGTCAATCAGGCCACAACTCGATGACCTCATTTGGAGGTACTAAGAAGATAAAAAGCTCTCTGGAGGCAGGACATATGCTCACTCCCTGTGAAACATTACTGATGACGAGCCTGATGGAGCTACACCAATGCAGCCAGAGCCCTGGAGCTGAGGAACCACGTTGAGACCAGCCAGTGCTGGGATGCTTACACCACTATTGGATCCACAAGACTTTGCATCCACTGGCCTGCGATCTCCCTGCATTCGGCATCATTGCATGCATTTCGTGAGTCTGAAGAGGACTTTATAGATTGGTATCAGCCATATGGGCTAATATTGGATTTATGGACTAGATCTGGGCTGGGCTGGGATATTTTCTCAATATCCAATTAGTCTTGTATACAAAGCTCTTTTTTTCTTTTTAAATCATTTTATTAGGGGCTCATACAACTTGTCACTATATATATCTATATCTATATATATATATATATATCCCTTGTGTCAATCACATTTGTACATTTGTTACCATCATCATTCTCAAAACTTTTTCTTTCTACTTGAGCCCTTGGTATCAGCTCCTCATTCCCTCCCTCCCTCCCTAACCCTTGATAATGTATAAATTATTATTTTGTCATGTCTTACACTGTCCGATGTCTCCCTTCACCCACTTTTCTGTTGTCCGTCCCCCAAGGAGGGGGTTAGATCTGTTTCCCTTTTCTCCCCCACCTTACCTTTACCCTCCTGGTATCACTACAGTCATTATTGGTCCTGAGAGGTGTATCTGTCCTGGATTCCCTGTTTCCAGCGCTTATCTGTATCAGTGTACATCCTCTGATCTAGCGAATTTGTAAGGTAGAATTGGGATCATTTAAGAACTTGAGCAAAGTTGTATGTTTCATCCATCGGTGCTATACTGCACACTGACTGGCTCATCTCTTCCCTGTGATCCTTCTGTAAGGGGATATCCAGTTGCCTACAGATGGGCTTTGGGTATTCACTCCGCACCCCCGCTCATTCACAATGATATGACATTTTGTTCTTTGCTGTCTGACAACTTATCCCTCTGACACCTCATGATCACACAGGCTGGTGTGCTTCTTCTATGTGGGCTTTGTTGCTTTTCAGCTAGATGGCAGCTTATTTATTTTCAAGCCTTTAAGACCCTATATCTTTTGATAGCCGGGCACCGTCAGCTTTCTTCACATTTTCTTATGCACCCGTTTTGTCTTCAGTGATCAAGTCGGGAAGGTGAGCATCATGGAATGTCAGTTTAATAGAACAAAGTGTTCTTGTGTTGAGGGAGTGCTTGAGTAGAGGTCAAATGTCCATCTACTACCTTAATACTAAACATATAAATATATGTACATAAATCTATTTCCCCATCGTCATATATAAATATATTTACATATGCACATGCCTGTATTTAGACCTCTATAAATGTCCTTTGCCTCCTACTTCTTTCTTCTATTTCTTTTTACTTTCCTCTTGTCCAACTATCATGTTCAGCCTTCATTTGCGTTTCAGTAATTCCTCTCAGTTACATTGACTTTGACCAAGCCCTCCTCATCATCTATTTTGGGTCACTTGTTGTTTCCTTGTCCCAGGGTTTGTCAACAACCAGTTCCTTTCCCAAACTTCCACATCTCCCATGTCTCCCCAAACTGTTGGCCCTGTTGTTTTCTCCTCCAGCTTGTTTATCCCGCCTATATTATCTAGATAGACCTGTAGCGATAATAACATGCACAAAAACAAGACTAAGCAAAGCAAAGCAACAAAAGAAAACGAAACAACAAGAACAACAACAAAACCAGTGACTTGGAAAAGAAGAGCCTGTAAATATTTCAAGGTCTGTTTGTTGATCTTACGAGTGTTTTCTGGTCGAGTCTGATGGGGTGCCGCATCCTGGTCCCAAAGTCTATTTTTGCTATTCTTTGGGGACTTCGTTGCCCTGCTCCCCTTGCTGTTCTGTTGTACACCCTTAGTGTTTAGCCTTAGTGTGGTGGAGTCAGAATTTGTTTCTCTAGTCAACCCAGACTAACACAAGGTGAGAAAGAAATAACCCAAACATGGTCCCTGCCCGCCTGGACCTTATTTAAATATTAGGGTAACCTGCCTCTGAGAGCTGCTATCTTAGTACTTGATGGAAGCCAATCACCCTTTTGTTTTACCTTAAATGTTTCTTTAAGATTAGATCATTATTTAGTTCTAGTATTAAAGTCTTTAATGATAATACTCACAGATAAAATGATGAGCAAAGCCAATCAGAAGCTTTCCAAAACAATAGTTCAATGAGTTTTAACAATGAAATGTTAGTTCTATAGATAATATTTAAATATCACCAGTGGAGAAGGTAGTGATGGGTTAAATTCAAGCAAGGGCACAAATGGGACAAAACACATCTGTACAGTGTCCAATACAGAGGTGAAAGCACAAAGTGAAGTAAAACAGTACTTCTACAAAAGCATAAAACCCATTAAACAAAAATGGCCAACTGTGATGCTACGATCCCTTGACTTACGCTCCACCCACGTCTGGACCCTTCTGAAGGCAGCTTGCATTGCTCTGACCCTTCCCCTAAGAACTCTGCGCCCTCTGGTTTACACCACATCAAAAATGGAGAGACTCACATCATGGTCCTTTGAGAGGTTCTTTGGGTTTGAGGGACAAAACAAAGTCTAAAGGGGCAACTTCTGGTAGATGGAGCTCCATTTCCTAATGAAATGCTCCTAAGTCGGCCCTTAATACCTTGGAAGAATGAGCAGGCACATTGTGATGGGAAAAAAAATCCTTGGTACAACCTTGCTGGCTTTTCCCCCAGCAATATCCAATATACCATTTAAAACTTCTTCTTAATAAGCCCCGGAGATTTCCCTATGTCTTTTTAAAAAATCTAGCCAAGATCATTCCCTTGGAATCTCCCAAAAGAGTTGCCATTACCTTCTGAGCTGACCTCTCTGCCTTGGATTTAACGGTCCACTCGGTTCCATCATCTGAATAGCCTAGCATCACCAGGGCACCATCCCATAATCAAATACAGCGAGAGTTCTTCGGAATAAAATATGGATATCCATAGTAGTTGATGCAAGTGAGATGACAAATCATCCTGCATTCGTCTAGGCTAGAATTTGCTGCCTAGTGAGTTATAAGCGCTGTTTTGACTTTTCTAGAGCTTTCTGGACTTTGGAGCCATGCATGCAAGGTTGCAGACTGCGAGGGGCTGGGTGCTAGCAGAGAGTGAAGCCCAGGTGCCCCGGGGAGTGCAGGGGGCTGTGTGCATGCAGCTCAGCCTCGGGAAAATGATGACGCTGCCTAGAACATGTCCTCCACTAAGAGGAGAAGGTGTTGGGCACTGGAGGTGGGTGTGATGGGAGCAACGAGTCTGGTGGTACTGTGGGTCAGTGGCTTAAACGGATCCAGAGGGAAGCTGGGCCTAGCTGTTCCCATAAAGATTTACAGTGTCAGAAACTCCAAAGGCAGTTCAAATGTGTCCTATAAGGTCACTATCCGTTGGAATTGTTTCAGTAGCAGCAGGCTTTTTCTGGGATGTCTGAGCAGGTGGAATGACGGACAAGTCACAAACAAGAGGCAAGGTGAAGCTTCTACACCAAGACATCCTGATTAGTAATGACAAGAGGGGAGGCAGAAGGTCCTTGCAAGGCAACTTGGTATCTCCGCAAGGTTTTCTGTAGAGAAGTGACAGGCTCTGATTCGCACTTCCAAGAAGAAGTGCTCTGGCAACATCACAGCTGGAAGGACAAGCCGGGAGGCCGAGGCACCAGTCTGATGATGGGTAGAGGAGAGCAGGCGTGGGCTCAGTAAAGCTGGTGGCTCAGGGAGGGAGAGGAGCTGATGCCTTCAAGAGACACTCGGAGATAGAATCAAAAGGCTTGGTGATTGATGGAAGGAGGTGAGGGGAAGGGGAAAGGCAAGGGAACATCCTGATTGCTCTTCCTACTTGTTCTCACCTGAGGCTACGTGAGAAATATGTGTGTCTTTCCTCGTGCTTTTCTTTAACTGATGAGAACAATGTTGAGGTCTGTACCTGACATGTTTCTTTTACCTTTTAAAGAAAGCAATACACGTTCATTAGTGCACATTTGAGGACAAGAACATATGGGGAAAACCCCTTACAGGCCCACCATTGTAATGTGGATGCTGGAACCAGGCCTGGACTACACGAAATATTTAAAATAGGTGGTCGAACGATTATTTCTTTCCAATCTTTGTGTCATTTTCTTATATTGCTATGATGATGCTGTTTGCCCATGGTTTGCATTTCTTTTTTTTTTTTTCACTCAACATTTTATTATCCAAAACCACTGCCTTAGGCCAGCTTCCACCCATTAAACGAAAGCTGCACGGAATGGCTCCACAGCACTCCACTGACGGGAAGGCCCACGCTCATTTATTTGCCTATGGTTGCACATTATGTCATCCAACCGATCTCGAGACTCTCAGGAAACTGTCGTACAGGCAGATCCACGTGCTGTATTTTTGGGGAAGGCCAAGCCGTGCTTGGCATCTCTTACCAGCTCCTCGCTGATGACTTTCAGAACCCCTTGCTGTCAACTGAACGGGGCATGGAAACGTTTATAACTGGTGGTTTGTGGACAACAGAGTAGTATTTTAGCAGTTAAATGACTCTCAAGTTTCAGGACTCTCAAATGTTGTTTACCCAACATTTCAATATTATTATTGGTTGGGAATAGAAGGAATTAAAATTACATCTCCAGTGTGCCCACCAGAACCATGTCTCTGCTAACCAGACTTTTTATGTGACTGTAAGAAAGCAAAACCGAGTCATAAGGTTTCAAGGTCAACACATGGGCTGAAAGATGGTGACGGAGGGGGAAAAAAAAAATCTGTCTGCCTATCAATGGCTGAGAAGTAGTTTGAAGTCTCACAGAAGTGGGATAAACAGCCAGTGTTGCTGAGACAACAATGAAGGGCAACTTGCTCCAGGGCTCTGGGGAGGGCGGCACAGCTCAGCTTTCTGGAAGCCCCTGAACCACTGCGCTGCCCAGGAATGACACCGCGATGGGAATGGCTTACAGCCCTCACACAGAAGATCTGATTATAGGATGTCCGATTGCCCTTCCCTGCCCACCCGGCTCTTCCCCACCCACCGTGCCTTCCTGCCAATGGGGCCAGCCTCAGGCAGGAGTCGGGGCGTGAACCCAGATCTGGGTAGTGCTATTGCCAGGGCTCTTCACCCAGTCACAGAGAGTGTGGTGGGGTGAAAACTGTCTTGTTACTTCCAATTCTGAACTTCCTGAGACACGCGCGCTAGTAGCGCCCAGGTTTGGAACTGGGATCGCGCACGTCCGTAGGAAAGTAATTCTATCCATAGTAACTAAGTGCACGGAAGGTGTTGTTATTTGTGTTTTGCTGGTCCTCCCATCACTAAAGGCCTGCTTTCTGGGAGAAAATGTTTTCACGGACTAATTTCGTTGTTGCGATAAGGGACTCGCCTGGAGACTGTGACCCTCTACTCACTTGTGCTTGCGTCAATTCTGACTCATGAGTGGACAAAGGTTCCCCACTTGTTCCCTAAGGCAGACTAGCACTGTGCCCCAGAAGGTTTCAGCTGGCTACGACTTTTTAGAGGTAGTTGGTCGGGTTTCAAATTCCGAGGCCCCTCTGCTATGTGCAGTGCCGAGCGCTTCACTCTGTGTGCCACGCTGAAGTCCTCCTTCCTACTACTTAGTTGCATGGATACCTTCTTTTCGGAAACACTTTCTAGAAACAGGTCAGGCATAGTAAATAACATAAGAATGATCCAATAGGCAAGCCCGCACTTGCTTGTCCAATGTCAAAGGCATGGACTGGAAACCTGCAGAAGGATCGAGCAGGCAAAGTGCCCATGCAAATTTGCAGGGCTGGAAGGCGACCACAGGCTGCAACCCTGCTCTCCATAATGAGAGTCGGGCCGTGAGGTGGACGTGGCCTCTCCATATATCGGTGCTCAAGGTAGAGAGAGAGAGAGAAGCAGCCCGAGGCGGTGGCTTCTCGGCCCTTGTGGGGAGGCAGCATTCCCTGCAATCAGTGAAGCGCACCAAGAGAGGGGCTGAGGCCGGTGAGGGTGAAGGGAAGGGATTAGGGCAATGGGCATGAAGTTGGAATCTGCCTCTGGGAATGCTGTCAGCACAGTGACAGCAGAAAGGACACACACATGACACAGTGTGGGCCCACATATGACGTGCTTAAGATAAAGACCTCATTGTGCAATGCAACCCGAGTGTCGGTACAAAAGGCTCATTGCATCAGATTGCGAGTTAATCCCCTGGCTTAGATCTTGGCAAAAGCAACTTGAGTGGCCTCGAAAATTATACCTGTCCTCAGTGCACTGATAGAATATTCTTTTTTAAACTAAAACCTAGCCGTTTGTCATAGGAGAATCTCTGGGTGGTGGAAACTATCAATACATTTGGCTGCTAAGTGAAAAGTCAAGGGTTTGAATCTACCAAGGGGCACATTAGAAGACATTGTGATCTCCTTCAGCCTTGGAAAGTCCTGAGCAGCACAGTTCTGCTCCGCCACACACTTCTCACCAAGAGCCAGAGTCAACTGGGCAGCAACTGGTTCCTGGCCAGTCACTTGGAAGAATCCCAAAGCACCTGAGAGAAAGGATCATGTCTGCCAGGTGGGCTTTGGGCTTTGATCCCATTCCCTGAGAAACAAGGAAGCAGCCCTGTAGCTTAAGAAACAACAGGCCCGAAGCACTCACGTTCTACTACACTGCATCTTACAGGTTTTGTGTGTGTGTGTGTGGGGGGGGTTCCTTTAAGCTTATAAGAAAACACTGCTCAAAAAGCAAGCTTTAAATGGCCAATAAAATGCATGCTAGTGCTGCATGAAGGGGATAAAGAGGCATTGTCATGTGGCCTGTGAGACTCCCGAGGTGGTCTGTGACCCCTAACACGTAACAAAGTTCTTTAGAAGTCAACACTTTGTGCCTGCCCTGCTCTACACGACACATGAACAGACCCTTGGTCTCCGATGGCCAAGTATACAGTTCCAGGCTGTGAAGTAGGTGAGTTCTCACACTCTGTATGAGAGACGGGGGTTGACTCTTGGCCAGTGCTCCTCAAGCAAGGCCCCCACCTGCCTGTCGGTGGAGGGAGGGAGGTATGTTGCTCTTTGGTTAAACAGGCTTCAGCAGAGCTTCCAGACTTAGACTAAGAAAGATCTGGTCATTTCCTTATGAAAACCAGCCAGGGAATGCCCTGTGGTTCTGTCTGCTACCCATCCTGGGAATGGCTCCGGACCAGGCAGTGCTTTGTTGGGTAGTAGGCAGGGCTGCCATGAGCCGGAGGCCAACCTCAAAGCAGGTAACAAAGACAATGACAACACAATCATCGGGGCTGAAAGGAGGCAGAAGAAGAGCTCTCAGAATCAAAGTGCTCGGTAGGCTGGCTGTGCTGCTGTCAAGGTGCATTCTGCTAGAAGACATGTATCAAGGTCAGGTGTCCTGGGAGGAGATGGGCAGAAAGGCACTGTTTTTGATGGACTCGCCGCATGTGATGCTGAGAGGAACAAGGTGAGCACAATGGCAAACTTTAGCTTGGACACTGACTCTGCCAGGGCCTCAGGGCTTGACCCTAGACAGATCCTCCCACCTCCCCATGTCCTAATTTCTTCCTCTGAAATGAGAATGACAGAGACAGCACTTCTTGGGAAATCATGAGAAATGACAATGAGGTTCTAACAAACAGAAACCGTGCCAAGGAGATGCAGGCATGCATGTGGTCATGCATCTCATACCTCAAACAATGTCCAGGCGACGCTGCCTGCCACCTGAACTGCAAGGCTAGGGAGAACCCTCCAGTGTTCTAGTGATCCATCAAAGGAAGGAAGAGAGAGTGGAGAGCAAACGTCCCTCACCTGGGTCCCCGGGCACCCCCTCGTTTGAGTGCTCTAGCGCTTCATCCCTCTCTGCCAGCGCTATTGCAATGGCTGCTTGTCTCACCGAGTAAAGGGAAATGGAGGAACACATCCAGGACATAGGCTGAAACTTGAACTTATATCTGGGACTATGAGGTATGTCTTAGAACAAGAATTTGAAGTTTGGGAGAAAGAAATGTGAACTCAGGGGAAACGTCTCTTCTTTGCAAACGACCTTTCCAACTGTGAATCAGGACAACTTGGAGAGTGAACAGGGCAGATTATCTAACCTCAGGGAGCTTAAGCCTCAGAGAAAGCAGTTGGATTTACTGGAGATTTATTTCTGGAGATAGTCAATAAAAATTACAGATGTATATAAAACAATGACATAAAATCCCAAACTGTATAGGCAGAGTTAATGCAAATGACTTCATATTTAAAAAAAATTGTTTTTATATTGCCTAAATCTTTGAAGTCAGAGCCCATACTGGGGCTGGAGGAGTCCCAAGAATCACTGCTTGTCAACACCATCCTTGCAGAATCAGGCTGTTTACCTCCACTGTGGTTGTCAAGTCAGCTTCGCCTCTAAACACTCTGCTTCAAATTACCACCCTCTCCCAGACAGGCAAAACATTTGTGTATGCGTGGATTCCTCATAAGCCTAACCACATGATAGCAGAAAACCAAGTGGATATATTCATCAACTGGATCAAGAAAATCAATCACACTGATCAAATGTTGGAAATAGCTAGTGGTCCCTGTTTTTATCCCAGTTCTAGTTGTGGCTTTCCTGCAATCACCAAGCACTCAGAGGCCTATACTCTGTACCATGTACTGGACTGCTTAACTGCAGAGCTCACAGGTCTCAGCGAACAATGGCAGGGCAGAACAATCCAATATGTCTTCATACAAAACATTCTAAAGAGCATCAGCACAGCCACCACTAAACACAACATCCAGGCCCTTCTGGGAAATGACATACTTCCTTCCATGCCAAACTCCTGGGGCCCAGACTTGGGAAAACCAAGGCCATCTGGACACAAGATCTTGACTGCCACATGTCTCTCCCGCCACCTGTCACTTGGTTATGCTGTGGTTAGCGCCACCGCCCTGGTGGCAGAGTGGCTTACACATTGAATTGCTCACCGCAAGATCACCACTCTGAACCCACCGGTTTCCTCCAAGGCTTTTTGCTCCCATGAAAATGGACCTCCTCAGAGTCAACGCCATCTTCTACCACAGTCTCCCAGCAAGGAGGTAGTGAGCCTGCCTGTGCCCCTGAACCATACAGCACCCCCTTTTATTGGTACATCTTAAAGCCACTTTGACAGAAGAGGCCTCACCTCAGCTGGGGTCAGTTTCTCAAGATGGGCGTGGGGGGGGGGAGAGGGGAGAAGGAGAAGAGCAAACAGTTGCTGCCCTACAACACTGTATGAAGGTCACCCCAAATCAGTGGACACTCCCACAAGAGTGATCAGATAACTTTACTAGAAATTCAAGTCCAGGGGTGTAGGGGGGGTGGACATGTCTGTCTTGGAGAAGACAATGACAATTCTGCTGGTGGGTAAACCAGGTGGGGCAACCAGCCATTCGGAAAGAATGCTACTTATACAGAACATTACTTAGACGGACCCCACGGGGCGTTTACACCTATACTATGTTCCCAATTGGACACTTTGGACCTAGTTTCTGTCAAGCCCTTGGTGACCCAAGCTGCATGCTACAGACGGCTGGCCCTTTCGACTCTGTCCTTTCAAGGCACCTGGCATCCTTCCAAGGCTACAACAGAAGGGTCGGCTGTGGTACTTTAAAGTCACCTGTGGCAGATTTAAGGAACTGACATACTCCTTTGGACGTAAGGCTGAAATACCTTAGTGTGAGAAGCAGATGGCTGCTATCCCCAGGTTCCAGTGGTCAAAAGTGCTATCCCAAGGTACACCGAACCCGTGGTCATCGGACTTGGGTCCGGATCTGTTGCTTGGAGGGTGCCCAGTGAACAGGGACCGGGACGACCATATAATTACTGTTCTCATGCTTGCATTGCTTTTTCCTGACAGGTGTCTGGCCGGCATGGCTCTGCCCTTGTGAATGAATGCTAGTGAAAGTCTTGCGCTAACCCCACCCTCATCGTGCGTATATATGTAAGTGGTCCACACACTTAAGCTTTTGACCTGCACAGGTCAACCGTTCATGCATTTTGGTCTGACAAGCAGGCTTTTATATATGTATCATTTCTTTTTCTCAACAGTGTCTTGCATTCTATAGCATTGGCTAAATTAATGATGCTACCAATAGAATTACCATATGCCCCAAGGGGCAGATGTATGTAATGTTCTTTACTATAAAATGCTTTAATGTGACGCGGAAGCTTTTCAGTGCTGCTTCCTCCAAAGCAGGCAGCGGGTTCCTTTTTCGTGGTGGATCAACGAGTGTATCTTTACTGTTTACGGATCCTGATTTGTTAGTCCTGTTAGTCCCCCTTAAATGAGGGTATATTTTAATCGTTTTAAATGGGGGAGTTATCGGTGAGTTCTGTGTGGCCCTGGCGAGGAATTATCAAACCAGCAGAGAAGAAGAGCACTGTGGGAGGATTGGTTGGGGTTAGAAGAAGCCACAAAAGAATGGAGGGCGAAGGCAGGCCTGACCCCCGCTTCATGGCAATAGGCAGTCAGAGGAGGTCGGCGATGGCCTCCCATGCCATCTAGATCACTGGCACTGCACTCGGCAGCCTTTCATTCTGCTGCACCTGGGCTGCCATGAGTCATGGCCCACTCCACAGCAAAAGCATCCCATTGCTATCATCAATGTAACTTTAATCAGGGAACTGAACTTTCATCAGCAAATCGAACATTTTCCATTTCACTACTGGAAGCCCTAGAAGGTCCTGCTTTCATGTTGGGTTGGAACCAACACCCCTGTGAGCCTGTGGTGGTTCTGACTTCAGACTTGCAAAGGGAGGTAAGGACACACCATGTGAGACCAGACAACTCAAAGTCTGAATTACCCACAAAGGGCACTTAGAAAATAAACCCATAAAAGTCTACGCCAAGCTAAGCTAAAATAGAGATGAGAGAAGAACAGTGTCAACTTCATCCTGCTTTGCTCTACATGATTTCCAAGGAAGGAGGACTGCCCTAAAATGAAGTCTAAAACCTGGTGTGGGGAATCGGCTTTCATCTGGTTCTCAAGGAAGTCAAGAAGCCAAAGAGGTTATGAATGACAAAGCAGCCATGCTCGACCCACAGGTTGTGTGCCAATTTGGTTTGAGGATGAGCCCTGCATTTGTAACAGCTTCCAGGGTGACTGTGCGATGCAGCCAGACTCAAGGACACGGGATGAGCGTGGCCACTGTGACGACATAGGAGCTCAGCGGAGTGGTAGTATCCAAGTAGAACGCAATATGTTCCTGGTTGCTTGTATAAGAGTATCTGGAAAATTGACATCCATGAAGAATTTGACTTTTACATTTCTACTCAGCATGAAACAAAGCTGTGGGCACTATGTACAGACCTACTGGCCACTGTTTGCCAAGAGTCAGTGCGCTGCCAGTGCTGGTGGCAGTCCTGTGCAATGCTTGCCCACATTGGATGCAGGCACGCGGATGAGATCAACATGGCTCATCTCGGCGACCTCTGTGGTGGCTGTCAGTCAGCATCTGCCTCGTAGACTTTGTTCCCTGGTGCCCCCACCCGCACGGTCTGGTTCTGGGAAAGTCCTGAGCGGTCATCCTTCTCACTGAACACTATATGGTATGGATGAAAGGCCCGACTGGCCATGTCGGATGCACTCAATCCCTTCGGCTGGGAAGTTGTTTTCATGACACAGTGCATGCCACCACCCATGTTCAGGGCAGGCAAGCCCTACCAACACACCAGCGTCTGGTCAGCGGGCAGCAGAATATGCCCTTAAACCCGGTCAAATGCCTCACCTGATCCTTTTCTAATCCCTGCCACATTTCCTCCGGTTACGGTTCTGGACCGGGGAGCTGCTCTAATCCTCTCCAGCACTGGCAGCAGACTCAGGATCAGGAGAGAAGACTGCAGAGATCAGAGGTGCAGGGCGGAATGCCAGAGAGGGAGATGCTGCTTTTCTCGGGCGCATTCGTTCAGACTCCTGGCGTGGGCAATTCTTTTCTTGGATAATTATCACAGGAGCTTGCAACAATATGGTATCTTTTATCATAAAAGCTCAACATGTCACAAACATTAATTTAACCTCCCACTACTTTGGAGAAGTTTAAGATAGCACCCTTCAATTAGAGGATGGGGAAGCTTATGGGGTGATGTAGAATAAAAGTAAGGGTGCACATAGCTAAAAGCAGAACTTTCCAAGGTGGCATTCTATCTTACTTCGTAGTTATTTTGATGGAAAACATTTTTCTTGTGTTTCTTTCAGGTGAATACACTATTATCACTGCCAATGGCTTATGTTCACCACAATAACTTAAAATAATAATAATTTTAAAATCACCGAAAGAGCCCCACAGCCGATATTCCAAACCTACTGTCCAGAGTGTGAGTTGAGAACATGAACTGTGAGTCAAGTGAATAGAAGACGCAGTGGTCAATCATCAGGTCATGTTCACACACATACAGGCTTTAGTTTGAAGTCTGTGATGCAGTCCACAAAGTCTAAAGGTTTCAGAAGTGAAGTTCAACGGAGGGAAAAATTCAATTATAAGATAATGCGCTCATGCGGGAGTGGGGAGCGTGGAGGGAGGGGAAAAAAAGAGGACCTGATGCAAAGGACTTAAGTGGAGAGCAAATGCTTTGAAAATGATTACAGAAAAGAATGTACAGATGTGCTTTATACAATTGATGTATGTATATGTATGGATTATGATAAGAGTTGTATGAGCCCCTAATAAAATGTTTTAAAAAAAGATACTTGGAGGGGAGGAAACAGGGGAGAGGAAAGAAAGGAAGGAGGCAGATTTATTTATTTGCTTCCAGAAGAGAACAACATCATGTAGAAGGAGGAAGAGGAAAGTGTCTCTAGCAAGTCATCAAGTTGTTTAGTTTGGATATCAGTAGAGGTTGATGGCATAACTATCTCCATGTGATTTAGATGCTTTAGTTGGGGATGGTTAAGGAGGGGGCGTGGGCAGCAGAAAGCCTGGCAGTGGCCACATGGCTGGTGGGGGAGACCGTAGGGGAGCTGGCTGGAATTCTCGCTACTGTGTCAAGCCAGGGAGTTAGAGCCCTGGAACCTCTCTATTCACCCAAAGGTCCTCAAACTGCCAATACAAGACTATGATTCAGGACTAAGAAATGGGAAACATGCAACTATTTCAGAATGCTTAAGTAGACACGCAATTGAGTTTGTTTTATGCTTTCTGGAGTAACCCAAATGACAGAGGGTAAGCATGAGTCTTTTTATAATTGTTAAATAAAACTCGATGAAAGTAATTTGCTTAGCTACCGTTATTCTCAATGGGATGAATGGACCCTAGGATGTGCAGAATTATTATTTTTTCTCTGTCAGACTCCACATGTGACATGGGGCCAAGTCCTTGCCGTCCTTGCCATGCCCAGTGCCCATACCCACCCACCCACCCAGGGAGCTGGCATTCAGGCCGTTTACTCAATGTCTCCTACCCAGTGACTTCCGCCAACTCTCATCACCTCCCTTCCCAGGTGAAAAAGGAGACAATACATTGGCATCAACAGCCTTACAGCCTTTCAGCACAAGTGGGAGGTACTGATTCATAATGATACTATTTCATATGACCAATCAACAAACAGGCTTAAATCAATGGATTTCCCTATATAGATGTACACACAGAAGCACAAAAAGCCACCGGACACTCACACACAATGACACACCACACAAACACTGACACACAAAAACATATGTGCACATTAACTCACACACACATACACATACTCAACACACACAGTCACATATATAACATACCCATACACAAATGGAATTAAAAATAATGGAATGTTCCAGAACTTTCATGCTCATAATATGGCGCGCGCGCGTGCACATACACACACACACACACACACACACACAAAGGAGCTTCAAAAAGTTCATGGAAGAAGCTCATATCTTTTCCTTGGACATTCTGAAGTCCTCTCTTATAACTCAGACAACTGCTTTAGACAATATATCCAAAGTCTTGTCCTGACCATTTGACTGGATTTATGACCAAAAGTACACAAGCTGTGCTAGGAGAAGCCTTTTAAAGCCCAATACTTATTACTGAAACATCTGTGAAAAAACACTGTCCTTAATGACTATCGCTTCCCTTAGCTGTTCATATATTAAATTCCTGGTCTACACTGCAACAGCAGAGGCAGAAAAACACTCAAGATTCCAAGTAAGGATAGGATTCTAAAGGGCTGTCAGATATTGGCAGCCTGGTAAAATACCAGCATTGCAGGCATCTACTGATGGAGGCTTATGCCTCCCATTTTTATCCAGAGTGTTTTGGAGAAAGGCAGAGAAGTGTGCAATGGACTACCGGAAGTTAAAAAACCCCCAAACACAGTTCCCTATTGCCACGCTCCTTCTGACTCATAGTGACCCTAAGGAGAGTGTAGAACTGCTCCACAGGGTTTCCAGGGCTATCCAGCTCCACAGAAGGGAGCAGACGGCCTCATCTCTCTCCTGTGGTGTGACTAGTGGACTTGAACTGCTGACCTTTCACTTAGCAGCCCAACACTTAGCCCGCTTGGCCTACGGAGCTCCTTGGGGATAAAACCAACAGAATGCTTAAATATCTGGTGGAAGAGTGAGTTATAGGTTGGGTTTCTGACAGCAAGGTTAGAGCTGGAAACAGCTGTCCCGAGGGAGAAAGACGAGGCTTTCTCCTCCTGTGAGGAGCTACAGGCTCAGAGACCCATGGGACAGCTCCACTGTTCTGTAAGGCGGCTGTGCACTGGAATTGACAGTGGTCAAAGTGAGATGCTGAAAGGTAGCTGGTGGCATGGATACAGGCTCAGAGTAGCTGCTGATGAGACACCTCTTATTAACCAGTCAAAACCCATTATGCCTTGGTTGGTAGGTAAACGTCAGACGGATGAAACCTAGGCTGACTTTTGCATCCTCAGTGTGACTGGAGCAGCCTTCCAGAAACTGCTGAGAGGCTGGGATAGTTCCCATTGGGGAGCGTGCATGCCTCGAAGCACCGTGTAGATGCCAGTGCCCCCATGTTCTTTGGGTCCAAAGAGCAGACTGGGCTATAGTATCATCATCATTAGCTCATTCTATGGAAAACAATTTGTCTATGATGACTGGAGCTGGGATAGATTTAAAAAGAAGCTTTAGGGAGGGGGGAAGGGAAACAGATAGAGCCTAAGATAATATGAGATTCAGAAAAGATGAAGAAAGACGGAAAAGCCGGCAAAAGAACAATGGGGATATAAGCAGGGGGTGGAGAAAGAGAACTCATGAAAAGGGGACAAACACCCAAACTCCTTGTTATCGATCGAGTTGATTCTGACTCATAGTGACCGTATAGGACAGAGTAGAACTGCCTTTGTGGGGTTTTCCAGAGTGTCACTCTTTAAGAGCGTAGAGAGCCCCGTCTTTTTCCTGTGGGGTGGCTGGTGGTCTCAAACTGCTGACCTGGTGGTTAGCAGCCCAGCATTTAACCCGCTATGCCACTAAGGTGTTTGATGAAAAGAGGATACACAGAAACTAATGAACATCTTCCCATAGCATCTCATATGAAGAGACTTAAAGGATTTGGGGGGGGAAATAAAGTTAAAAGAGAATTTTTTCCCCTCCACAAACTTTTTGAAGCCCATTCCTATAGAAGGGATGAGAAAATATGTTTGCATATATTTTACATGTTAGAATGGATTGCTAGCTGTCTGCTCCCCCCAGCTGGCTGGAACGCATGATGACTCCTCTCTGATGGTATGCACCTACATTCATTCATCACCCCCACAATGTGCCAAGCACTCTCTGAGGTGCGTCTAGTATCGTTCCTGCTCCCAAGCTTACAGACCCAGGTGGAAATGACACATCCCTGGATCACATGACGAGTGCGTCAGAATAGGCACGTGCCTGCTCTGTCCAAGTGAACAGAAGAAGAGCTTGTCTAGGGGCTGTGTTAGGTGCAGGGTCTGTTTCTATAGACCCATTGCCATTGTTTGGAAAATACTCACTGCTGGGTTATAGTGGAAAAAAAAACCCAAAACAAGATGTAGCTAGGAATTTTGAAAATATTTCTAAGCATCTGAGAGCTGGGAATAGGAGGTATTGAAGTTTATGTCTATTAAATTTCTAATGCAAGGCAGTAGGACATATTCAGGTGACCAAGATTTCTGATAAATTTTAGGATTTCAATCAAGGGAATACATAGGTAATTTTGTAACCTTTCATAATGAAAACCGACACCTCTCAACCTCTTAGTAACTTGCCTGAGAGAAAACTTGACATGTTCTCTGACAACTGTCTTTACACGTTCCAGGCAGGGATAGTTTTCTTGGCTGACCTATTTTCAACAACCCATAGAAAGAAATTGAATTAAAAATGTACAGTGTCCTTTTAAAACTACTGTACATTCTCAACAGAAGTTCTGTAACACAGGGGAATCTTTAATTTTAATGTTGAGGAATATGTTAAAAACAAAAAGAGTCATATTTAGACTTATCTGGGCATCACTGGGTAAGGACCCATGCTTATGGTATAAACAAACATTTCCCATGAGTATAAGACATTCTTGACTTTTGCTTTTTACTCACTAAAACAGCTGGGAATGGTCAAGGACACAACATTTGTAAAACTCAATGGAACAGGTGAGGATACAATTTTTTAGAATGTGAGCCTGTCAGGGATCAGGTGGCAGGTATAGAAAGAAAAGATAGTGGCCACATGAAATAGAAGGACGACATGGGCTTGGTTGTAAGACTCATGATGACAAGATAGGGGTAGAGGGACGATGAATACAAAGGAATCGGACAGCTGTTCAGGTCGATGCACGGACGCGCCGGGGGAGCAGCGAAATAGGCTGGGGAGTGAATGACAGGCCACAGAATTGTCCAGGGTAGTCTGTGGTGATCAAGCTCATCGGTGCGCACCATCTTTTCTTCTTTTTCTCCTTCTCCTTCTCCTTATTTTCACACTCCTCGCAGGCCTACCAGCCAGTCTCTCCCCATGACAGGGAGTCCACATACCCGCGGCTTTGTCGATGCTGTTGAAATGTTCCTCTTCCTTTCTTTCAAACAAAACACAAACCAAACCTACTGCCTTCCAGTAGATTCCAACTCACAGCGACCCTCTAGGGATTTCCAAGATGATAAATGTTTTGGGAGCAGATAGCCCGCCCCTCCACACCCCCTCTCCCAGGGACGCTGGAATGCTCTGGGGAGAGGAGGGGAGGTGGTGCAAGCACAGAAGCCACCTTATCCTGGCCTATGGGCTACAGTGCAACAGATTTTAATTGCCGGGGGCTGGGGGTGGGCGTGCGGTGGTGGGGACAGAGGTAGCACTGAGCAATTGTTTTCTGAAAAGGGGACCGTAGGCCAAATAAACTGGGTGTTTCCTCAGATGTGCTGTGCTCTCACTTTGTTTTGTTTTGTTTTTTGAAGAAACAATAGTTTATTTTTCTAATCAATTGACCAAGCTGCAGAATCTTAAGCCTTCAACAAGTGTTGCCTCTTAATATTCCCAGTGACCAAGACCTTCTGTGTGATTATTCCTGGCGCGTAACAGCTGGTTCTCCAGTGATTCCCATTTGCCAGATGGTGGCATTTTCTCCAGTGAAGCCTCATTCCAGGGCAACATCACCCCCAAGTCTGGCCTTATCTAGGGTGGCTGGCCAAGGAGGCCTGCTAGAGCTTCATTCGGCTGAGTATGATATTCCTGAAATCTCATGGATATTCTTTGTGTCATTTTTAAATACCATACATTCTTGTGTATAAGTCAAGTTTTTTCCAGCACATTTTTAAAGGCAGTTTTTGTGGTAAAATTAGGTGCCTCGGTTGATATTCGGGTCAGCTCATGCTCGAGTATGTAGGGTACTTCTGTAAGTAATGCTGTGCACACGTAGTCTCTTCAAGTTTGCCTTCTCTTGTTGTGGAGTCTTTAGCACAGTCCGAAAGGCAGGTTTCTGTAAGTTTGTTGTATGTGCCAAGACGTTCCTGAAACGGTTTTATCTGATCGGCCTCTGGTACGCGCGCAGCCATATTCTTGTGGTGTGTTGCAGCCACCTTTTCTGATGCAAGAGTGTCCTTTCTGTTCATGAATAACAGCGGTTCAAGCTTTTCTTGAACCAGCAAGCCTGAGTTCTTACCTGGGAGAGGGCTGTTGGCCCGGTATTCTGTCTAGAGAGGATCCCCACTCTCCTGCCTAGGTAAGGAGAGTCTCTTAACCACAGGTTCCTGCATCTGATACCAATAGAGAGAGTCTAGGGCACTTCCCTGACAGCAGAGTTTGTGGGCAGGGAGGTGTTTGGTTGTTTTTTTTTTAATGTCTTGAATGGGTGTTCTTTTTCCCTTCCTTTTTAATTTTAATAAATCATTTTATTGGGGACTCTTACAGTTCTTATAACAATCCACACATCAATTGTATCGAGATATGCCCTCCCTTATAGTTGCCCAAGCACATGGTATCTTTTAAGGGTGCCTTTTCAGTGCGTTTATTATGAAACACAAATTGAGAAGGAGTAGAGTCTTCTATTTATTTTTTTCTTCTTGATGTAATTAAAATGTGCTTTCCCAAAAGAAAACACTGTGATGCAACCACGGTTCAAAGTGATGAAATATTATCTGCCAAGAGAATACCCTCACCTTTTGCAGATCTCGTCTGAGAACCCTAACACTTCCAGAAGGAACCAGTTCTGCCAACACCTGGATTCGAGCCCAGTGGAGCATAATTCAAACTGCTGACCATCAGAGAAGGGAGCCCACATGCTTGTGTTGTTTAAAGTCGCGAAGTATGAAGTCAGAGCAATAGAAAAATCCACATAGACTGTACATGTGATATCCAACTGTCTCTGAGAAACAAAGATTTGGGCAAGAAGAATTGGCAAATAAATCTAGAGACATATGATGGCCTACAGTCTTATCTTTGGTGACTGCTTTCCAGTCTGTGGAGAACACTTGCATCTTCGACACAGAACTCGTTGGATCGCACAACCTGTCGAGGCACCTAGAGACCCACAGGACAGTTCATGTAGAGTAAGAACAGTGGGTCACCAACTCCGGATAGCTTCCTCCCTCTTACCATGACCATCGTCTTTTTTCTCTGGATGAAGAAGCACAGAGCTGATAGGACTAAGTAGCAAATGATCTTTTCTGCGTGAAGCTGTATGGTAATAAAATATTTAAATTAAACAAAATCTCAAGAGTTGGAAAACCCTAAGTATCCTTTCAGGAGCTGTCTTTTGATAACTAATGATTTCACAAGAGTATATAAATGATGATGATAATTAATGCTGCTGATGGTAATAAAAACAATAATATGTGGGGCAAAGTACCTTATACTTATATCAATCCTTTCATCTTCAAGAATTTTAAAATGCTTTAGAACCTGACTTCCAGGACGTATCAATGTGAAATTGAGCCTCTGCTTGCCTCTGAAACTCAGTTTTCCCTGGGCTGACACGTAATATTTCTGTCCCTGAATGGAAATTCGTGAGGATTAATTAGCCCTTTAAAGGTTTAAGGAGCCTTGAAGACAAGGGGTCTAGTGGGAAACACATTAGCCTGACCTTATGGCTCATGGATCCCAGTGCATAGTTTGTAAATTTTTTCCCACCTTCTCAAAATGTGTTTCTGAGACTAATTTCCTGAAATGAGAACTTTCCCGACCTTTGGACAAACTTCCTGTGCGTGCGCTTCTTTTCCACCTTGAAATGCTTCCCTTTGGGGATTTCACCTCAGGACTTCAACTCTCACCTCTGGCATATCTAGTCCCAGGCCTGGCGGGTCTCTCATACTTGAGACTTCTCGCCCCGCCTACCTACATACAAAGGCACCTCCAGTGGAGGAAAACTCATCGTCACCTTCTACCTGAAAACCAAGCTTTCTTCCCGGGTCTCTGAGCTGGGTCACACCCTTGCCACCTCTGCACTGCCCTTCACTGTTCAGCCATTTGAGCTGGGAGCCACCTTCAGCTCTCCATTCTCTTTTACAAATCACCTTCCAATCAGATCTTTAATTCTGTGGTCTCCAATTTTGAAATGTCTTGGCATCTCTCGCTGTTTTTCCCATTGCCACCACCTGCTTTAGTGTGTCCTCATTACCTCCCCATAGATGGTTCTAATATCCTCTGCATCTCCTCATTTGGTGGGCAGGGACTTTATCTCAGTCAGTGTAATATTTTGAACAGAGCTGGGCCAAGACTTTCTCCCATGATGAGGATTCATTAGACATTTTTTATACTGAATTCTAAAACCCAGATCATCTGAGGCTATTTTATGAAGGTCAGTCTAAATCACAGAAACCTTTATTAAGCAAAAGTAACAAAATATAAAGCTACTGTTCTCGACACATGCCCCATGTAAGTGGAAATGCATAGGACAACGGTGTCTCCATCTCTGTAAACCCTTCCTCAAAGCACTCTGCGCTCTTGCGTTTACACCTGAGTCAAAATGGAAATTTGGGCATCCTGGAGGGACTCAAATCAGATTCCTCTATTTGGGGGAATCAAAAAGAAGTCCAAAGGGGAAAGATCAGGGTTGTATGATCGATGGGATAAGGTTTTCTAAGAAAAATTTCAGAGGACATTCCTTGCTACCTTTGAAGCATGAGCAGACTCATTGTCCAGATGGGAAAAACAAAACAGAACAAAAAACGAAATAATCTCTTGGGTGCAAATTTCTTGGCCTTTTTCTCGCCAGTGCTGTTTAAAATTTTTCTAATATTTCTTCCCAATAAGTCCTCATGATTATTGTTTCATTTGGGAAGTTATATCAGGATTATCTCTTGGGAATCCCCCCCAAATGGTTAAAATGTCTGAGCTCACCTCTCTGCTTTCAATTTAATTGTCTCAGCAGATGCACTTAGAAAGCATTGTTTTGGCCGGACCTTCTTTTTGAAGGCACCCTAGTAAGACTAAGACCAGTGTATTATGGAATAAACGTGCCTACAGCTATCAGTTGATCAGAGTTTAAATGTGTTTTGTTTACAATAAACCCACGCAGTTACGAACAGGGACCCCAGCAGCAATACTTTTTGACTCACCCTCTTCTCGATATGACATATTTCTTAGAAACTGAAGGTACATAAAAATGATCTATTAAATGTATTCATATGTATTTCTGGAGGAACAGAGAAACTTGTAGTACCTAGCCATCTCCCCATTCCTCACTGAAGATACTCAGATACCAGGGTTTCATGAAGCCGTATGTATTTGCTGTAGCTAGGAAACTAGCAAACTTAGCACAACATTGTAAAAGACATATCATGGATTTGGGTCTACAGGATGGTGCTGGGTCTTTATTGGCAGGCCAACATATGAGACATCATTGCCTAACAGGTACATCAGAGCCACTGAGTTAGCAAGTCAGAACAGTAGATACAATCAGTTGGAGGCCAATGGTACACGTAGTCAGACATGCTTTCAACTTTGTAAGTCGATGCAGGAGTTGAAGAAACCAGTAAGTCATATACCATGGGTGCAGGGTGTGGGGCAAGAAGAGTTATCTCCAATGCGATAGATACAGAGAGGTGCTTAAGTTGATACACCTGGTCATCAATTGTGATGGCCAGTTTGTGATGTCCACAAAGCAACTATCTCCGAGTGAACAATGTGCTAGAGGGAAGAAAGAAAAAAGAAACATGTGGGTGAGGAATAATTAACTTTATCGGGAGCATGCAGTAGAATAGGGTGAAGGAAGGAAACTATAGATAAAATTGTATGTGAAATATTCATGAAGATATTTTTTTGAATTGCAGTTCATTTAGAAGATAAATATACTTGCTGGAACAGAAAGAACACTGTTGATTTGTTGAAAGCAAATCAAAGCCAAATTCCAGGGAATAAGTGTTTTTTAGATTCCAGAAAGTGGATCTAATTGGCTAGAGCTGTGAAATAAAGAGGGACCAGGCAACCGTATCAGTGATGGATGAGACTCCCATCAGTAATTCTATCCTTTGAGACCTTCACCAAGGCTAGTTCATATAGAAGCAGACAGGATCGCCTAACTCTTTTTTTAGGGAAAGTTGCTGCAGGTGCGAAAACAAATGTCCCAGATGCGAAATAATTTTGGAAATTATTGTGTAGATGCTAACAGGTCAAGACTAGATGATCAATGAGTATAGTCCTTCCTCACCTGGATGGCTTTTTGGAAACAGGCACAGATGTGATTGGTGTAAGTAATGAAAGCAAGCATTAGTACTAAGGACCCCAGAAAACATTGGGAAAATGACATATTTAGAAAATAAATATTTCTAAACCGGGAAAGGTATATAGTCATGCATAGTCATAAACATTTGTGAACTTTTATAGAACATTATCATTCAAATCTGGATCTAATCATAAGAAGGGAACCTTCCAGGAAAAAAATCCAAGGAAGGGAGGGGAATTAAAGTAGGTAGACAATTCCTATCTCATTAGAGATGACACTCTCAAGGGAGACAGGAACGGGGAAAGAAGACAAGCTCGCCGGGGGAGGGGGGAATGTTGTATGCCTCTGGGGCGCGCCTACTGAAGTCTCAAAAACAGACAGTGGGATATTTAGGAATCAGTTGAAGAGACTGAAACGTCAAGCTCTTTTGGTTAAGTCCAAGGATGGACAAGGGCAGGAGAGGCCCTTGCGATTAAGGAAGGATATAAAGATTAGTATGAGTAGCCTAAGAGGGAGGCTTAAGTATATATAAACAGTGACTTAAAGATAATAAACTATGTATTAAACACTAATAGTAAGACATTCAGAGAATAATTACAAAACAGGAAGCACTGTGGCCAGCCCTCCGTGACAGCATTGCGCTCCACTGTGACCTGATAGCCATGACAGCTGAGTGCTAGGGGCCAGCATTGGAAGGGACCTTCACTTAAAGGACAGGGAGTGTCGAAGGGAAGTGGCCCTTAGAATGCCCTCTCTCCATCCTTGCCCCAGCTACCACCAGTCAGTGAAAGGAGAATAGTTAAAAAAAAAAAAAAAGCAGCAGCAGCAGAAGGGTCGGCTGAGAGCCTGGGAGGCTGCCTCTCTCAGGAAAGGAACAGATTAACGGGCTTCTGACAGTTACAGAGATGAAGAGATAGGAGCTGGAGGATCCAATTTCCGGCGGAGGCTAGGGAAGTGTGAGAAAGCAAGGAGATGAGCTCCAGGAGAAAGGCTGGGCCTTCAGGACAAAGGGCAAGCCTGGGGAGCATGGGCGGGCTTCACCGTGGGCTCCCAGAGCCCAGCAGAGGGAAGCTCTGCCTGGCGTTTACCCCAGCCCTCTGGTGACAGATCGGATTCCTGAGGTCTGCAGAGTGTTATGTTGCCTTCTTCCAAACGGGGCCATGAGATCGAATGAGCAATTACGGGCCGTTTAGCTGAACATAATTTATACTAGAGACTTTGTGTGTGTAGCTGACTTGCTAGGGATGTTGCAGCTGTGCTAGAAACAGGCTCCATGATTTTATTGGAGGAAGATGTCTTTAAGCTTGTTAGACTTCTTTGAAGTTACTGCTTTTCAGTAACTTTCCCCCTTCCTATCTCTAATTATTAGGGGTGACTAAAAGCCATGTAGGTAAATAAAACAAGCTGATAACAAGAACACCTTAGAAATCCGAAGGAAAGAAAAAGCAGTGCTGAAGGCCAGTGGCTTAGCAAGGAAAAGAATTAGTTCAGATGAGTTAGTAAAGTGACGGTTCTTCGTATAAATGTTTGATTTCAATGTGAGCCTGTGATTTGGACCCTCAACCCATTACCCACAGTTACCTATAGTCAAAATGATGGGGTTTTTTTTTGCACTAAAATAAGCAATTTTCAAAATAGTTTGTTTTTTAGGTGGATTTGCTATTTGATGTATATACCAATTAATGAAGTACCAACTACTTTATTAATCCTCCCCTGGTTAGCTTTCCACGGGAAAAGTCTCAAATAAAAAGAAAACACCTTTGTACTTATTTTTGAAGCTGCAACATATTTAATTTTATGTTAGATTTTGAAAAAATTTCAGCTTTTACACACTGATTTGGGACTCCAACAACCCTTTATCTGGCCTTGTCATAATAAAGCATCAAGGTTGATGGGTAAATTTAGAGCTGGCCAGCTTCTGGAAGCTACCTTTGTTACCCTGCCATCCCACGACCATCTGTGCTTACTTTTAACTAAGTAAAGAGCGAAGATAACATTTTCCAAATTTATACGGTATTTCTGTACCACCCTACAGCCATCACAACCTTCAGAAAAATGACCGAAAGGATGAAGATCAAGATAAAATAAACAGTAAAGGCCAAAGTACATCTTTATGTCTGTTAGGAGCCTTGCTTATACCTTGTCATCTAACTTTTACTTGTTAGTCAATGTGAATCACTGATGATGTTTTTCTTTTCAAAAGGTACTGGATTTCAGGACCTGATAGATACGGATAGATACTTTCTCCTTGGGCATGAGGCATGTCTGCCATGTTCCTCATTAGTGTGAAGGGGTACCCCAAAAAACCTGGAATTTTTTTTCAAAGCTATGGATTAAAATATTTTTTACAAAGCAACCTTATCACCTTCAAAGTACTCTCCATGACACTTAATACATTTGTCAAATCTGTGATTCCATTCTTGGAAACATTTTTCAAACTCATCTGTTTGGATGGCTGACAGCACCTCCCTCATTTTTTTCTTCACCTCATCTAAATGGTCAAATTGCTACCCTTTCATGCCCTCTCCATTTGTGGAAACAAAAAGAAGTCATACGGAATGAAGTCAGGTGAGCAAGGTGCATGGGGCAAGAGAGGTATGCTGGGTATTTTTGCCCAAAATGGGCTAACTGGGAATGCTGTGTGAGCAGGAACGTTGTATTGGTGGCAAAACCAGTCCCCCTGTCTGCCACGAGTCAGGCCATTTTTGTTGCATGCAAGCTTTTCAGAACCTCTAAATAGAAAACTTGATTAACAGTCTGACCTGGTGGAATGAACTCCAAATGCATTATGAGTAGACATTTTCATCTGTCTGGGAAGTTGACAAATATCCAGAATGAGGTTTATCATCAATTGACATTTCATCTTTTGGGAAACAAGAAAATTACTTGTGCACTTGAGTTTTTCCCACAGGGCTGTCCTTGTAAGCTTTGTTCAACATCACCAAAGTTTCGTGGGATTTTTCCCGAGCAGGAAACAAAATTTCACATCTGTATGCTGTTCTCTTTAATGGGACATCACAAGAAACAGAGGTTCGAGTGAAACTGCTTTTATGAAAATTCACTGTGATCAGAGAGAACCTTTCTAGGTGATGCCACTGTGTGTATTAACTCAGAGCGAGTTGTTCAGGGCTAGTCTATTGGGAAAAACACATATTGCAATAGGTCCACTCTGCCTAGCACAATTCCTTTTTTTCTTTTTGGTGGTGGTGGGGTGGTACCCCCACCTATTCCCCAGGCCTGGCACACTGTGTGATGATACAAGGTGCCTTCAAAACGTTCATGGAACCCATCCATTATCTTCTCATGTCGTTTCTCTGTGAACGTTTAAAAGCTCTCTCATATCTGGTGAGTGAACAAGTCGACATTAACAACAGCAACCGCATTGGGTGCTCACTGTGTGGACCCAGCCACACCATCAATCATGGCAATGGAGCAGGGTGAGGCAACGCTCTCACATGCTGCGCATACAGTTGTTGTGAGTGGGAGCTGAGCTGATGTGACAGTCAACAACAACAATATGCCAGGCATGGAAATGAACACTTTGTATTCACCAACTCCACCAGTTCTCCATCCCTTCTTTGAGAGGAGTTCTATCAGAAACTTACGGTGGTTGAGGCCATTTCAATCACAGTGACTCTTACTAAGGCCATTGCAAGAAACCAAACCAAACTCTCTGCCACCCAGTCAATGCGATGTATCAGGACTCTATAGAGCAGGGGAGTACGGCCGCCGTGAGTGTCCCAGACTGTTAACTCTGTATAGAAGTAAAAAGCCTCACCTTTCTCCCACAGAGTTGCTAGTGGTTTCAAACTGCTGTCCTTGCAGTTAGCAGCCCAATGCATAACCCCTATGCCATCAGCGCACCTTTTCACAAAGACACCAAAAAATAAAGTAACCTGTCTAAGGCCACACAGCTAGCAGTTGACACCACACACTCTTAATCACACTGCTACTTTCCCTCCATGAATGAATGATGTAATGGATTTATAAGCAAATGCATGCACACAAATGCAACTATACCCAAGGCTGACATTTTAGGAGGCATAGAATTAAAATATTATTATAGGCATGGCCCCGTAATGGAATTCAAGACAGTGGGTAATTTCAGTTCTAATTTCCAGGATCAAACTCTTCTCCTTTACAGCGGCAACACTGCTTACCTTTGAAATGGAACTCTGGGATTGACAGGCAGGGCAACAACAGAACATGACTTCATTTCAGCTCTGATAGGTGGTAGAATCCTTAGCCCTGGGTTTTTCATGTTGGTTTTTCAAGACTTTTCAGAAGCAAGATTCAAGGTTTAGAGTGGCTAAAGCAATGAGGGAAACGATTTCCAGCATATGTTGACATATGCTTCACACAGAATCACAGGTGGCCTCTTTTAGGACAGTGCTGATTTTTGCTGAGAAAGTGCCTTCCTTATGATCTGATTGTCTTTCTTACTCAGAAGACAACATAGAAAGTTCTAGTTCCCTGCAATCTTATTTTAGGATATTTACGTTGTGGAACCGCTGCATCTTCAGCTCCCACAACTGCACATTCAACCAACTCTAGCTGAAAAATACTGGGGCGGGGATTAACTGATTGAAGCAATCCTTCGAAGGTAAGGGGGAGCATAAAGTGTTATTTATACAACATTTATGTTGCATCAGGAGCCCTAGTGCTATAGTGGTTATGCATTGGGCCGCTAACTGTAAGGTCAGGAGTTCGAAACCACCAGTTGCTCTGCGGGAGGAAGATGGGGCTTTCTGAGTTTCTTGGAAACTCACAAGGGCACTTCTACAGTAGGCTTGGCTTCTGGTTACATTGTGTTATATGTTAAAGATAATCAAGAGATGAATTAAAGTATATGGGAGGATGTGCATAGCCTATAGGCAAAAAGGATGGTATTTTATTTAAAATACACAAGCACCAGTGTGGGAGGGTGACATCTCATCCCCCTGTGGATACCAAGGGACAAGTGTATGTTGTAATTCATAGCTCTCCCCCAGATTTTCTTCATGGTCTTTTCTTCCCTGCCAGTCATCCGAGGTCCCCCTAACTCTAAGAAGGACTCATTTATGCTTTGGGCTCGGAATGTCCTTACATGCTGGAGCTCTTGGAAGGACCAGTGCTGACGGAATCTACTCAGGACAAGCGTCCACACACTCTTGTTGTGGTTCGGTGTCGATGAGTAGGTTCCGATGCAGAGGCACCCTAGGTAGAGCCAAACAAAATAGTCCCCAGTCCTGGGCCACCTCACAAGTTTCTTAGGTTGAAGCCCATTGCAGCCGCAGTGTCAACGCTCTGCATGTTCAAGAAGCACGCAGACAATGAGTCTTACACATGGGAGACTGACATGGGAGAAGCCCTGCCGCCCCTCCTGGACTTCCAGGCCTCCTCCAGAACGCAGCTCTCGGTGCTGCTGGCCGTGGCCGCCCCACGCCCAAGGGGAAGCTCCTCGCAAAACAGGCTTCAGTTCCTGCCACTTCCCACAGGAAGAATGTTGTCACCCCAGAGGCGATTCAACAGAAGGCTGTCAGGTTGATCCAAGTGTGAGGAAGCCTTGTTGTTCTAGGAGAGGAGGTTAAAAGTTTATTCTCAGCATACAAGAAGAGCCCACGAAGTGAAGTAGAAAATGGGAGAGGGGTGAAGACAACGAATGCAGCCTGGAGGCATAGGAAGATGAAATGCAGGTCACAGGAAAAACACCCACACTGAGAAGCAAAAGGAGCACAGCTGGAGAGTCGGGTCAGGGGAAAATCCATCTGAAACAGGGCTGTCCTCGGGTTCAGGACACACCCCAACGATTGCTGTCTCCGCCACCTTGTGCAACTCCTCCGGGACAATATCATACAGGATTCTTAGTAAGGTTTACTATTAATTTTAGTCATAGAACAATGTGTGATAAATAGAGTTGTAAATTGCCGATGCATATTTTTCCTTAAGTTATATGAACACTAATAACAAAGTTATCTATCTGATGAAACCTTTCTACCATAAATTACAACATGATTAGTATCTGAGCCTTTTTGTGGAGATTTCTCCTTCTTTTCATTAGGTTACCACTTCACTCTCAAAAATGTTCTTGATACAAATTCACAGCTGTAAGTAACTACCACTGGACTATAGCTTAAACGTCAGAGCATTTGATCAAACCAGTAACCTTAGAAAAAGCGACGGAAACGGCAGCACGTGCTTGGAGTGGGTGCCGAGGACCCACGAGATCTGACGCATCAGTGTCACCGGGCAATGAGGAGCGCCCTGGCTAAGCACAGATTCGAAGGTTTAAAGGGTAAATTAACATCGTTTTTGCCTTTAAGGCCACAGTAAGCCCTTACGAAAAATGTTTTGCTATCACTATGTACAGGAATATGTTTATAAGAAGAATACACTTCTGCTGAAACACGACACAGGCATTTTGTAGCCATGCGTTGTGCTGTTGTCCCCTTTAACACTGTCACTGATGTGGCCGGGACCCCATCGCCTGAACACCATCGCCTGAGTGATACCACTGTTTTGGTTCAGACTTTTGTGTTAGCCGATTTGCAGGCTTGAGGCCAGCCTTTGAATGAACAAAACCTTTGGGAGGGAGGCAATGCCACGGCAGGAAAGAAGATCAGCATGGACTTCAAGAAGTCTTTTCCGTCCAAGCGAACTTTGCTGTTCGGCACCTACATATGCTTTGCATCCATATCAATCCTGCACGTTGCCTAAGTAGGAGTGACAGGCCAGTCATGGCTAACGCCTTTCTAGCCTTTGAAACCGTCAGAGAGAGAAAAAGCCACATTTGAGTTATCGGAGCACTGGAGTATCTGTTGGCTCATCAGAGTTTCCACTTTGAGATAACTATTTATATTTCCGAGCACACAAACCCACGTGGCCTACATGCGCATAGGATCCAGTGATCTTCCCAGAAAAGCAACGTCTCCTTACATCAAGAAATCAGTGCCAATGGACCAGGGCCTGTGCCACCCTCGGTGACTCAGCAAGAAGGGGCTGGTATCTCCCTGGAAGGGGAGTGCAACCTTCTCCGCACACCCACTCCCCAGGAGAACTGTGAACAATGGCTTGCTGTTGGCAGAGACCGGGCCCACTCGCTCTGCCAGGACAATGTACCGACTACACCCCCGTCTCCCAAGAACTGCTTGTTTCTTTGAGTCTTTACTTCCTCTGTTTGACAGTCCACAGATAAAGTTGTCTTCTTCTTTTTGTTTGAAACGGGATATTTTACGGGGCGACTAGTCGCGACTTACATTCACCTCCCAGCGCTCACCATCAAAGTTTGCTCAATCTCAGAACTGTTATATTACAGATAAAATTTGTTCAAATCACAGGTAAAACACTTTCAGAAAGAGTCTCTTTTCATGGTTAGTATGTGTCTCATAGATAATCACCCTGTTTGGACTTTTCTCTTTAGGGATATTGCTTTCTAATATCATCAGAAATACATGTTAAGTTATGTCACCATAGGGAGGGCAGGCCGTGTTAAAGCCATGGAACAGAGCTAGAGTTTGTTATAAATTTAGGAACATAGATGCTATAGTCTAACCAGCCACATAGGTCATTCCTTAGTTCAGGAATTTCCGTATTTAGAGATTTATTCATCCATCCAACATTCATTAAGTACTTGCTTTGTTATCATCTATGACATTAAAAGTCAAGTCCTTATTCTCAAAAATTCCCAGTTAGTAAATAGTATAGTATTTAATAATAGACTAATTTATACTCAGTGTTATACTAGAATTGAATACAGCATGCAATGTAGATACAAAGAAAGAGTCAAAATTTCAGGGCTAGAGGTATATTGCTCAAGTAAGGCTTCAGGGCAAGGACGGGAACAAAGTTAAGTCTTACAAAATGAATAGGTGGGGCTCGGTCCCCAGGTACAGAGCAGGAGGTGGGGGTTAGGGGCATGCGTGCAGAGGAAGACATATCTTGATGTATTTGGGAGACTGGGGTGGCAGATGTGACTGTGCATGAGTGCATACCATCTGGAGAGATGGACAGGCCTCTGGAAACGTGGCCAGGCTGGACCTTGGAGAACCCACAGGTCACTCATGAGAACTGGAGCTCAGCAGCTGCCTTGGACACGAGTCTCCAGTTGTGAGATCAACTGTTTCCTTGGGTGTGTTCTACTCTTGTTTTCCTTTATAGAGCAATGGCTTTGTGGCTGGCATATTATTCCCAGTTCAATCCACTGTGGGACGGTTTGGGAAATGCCTGTGGAAGAATGCCAGTGAGCCAAATGGGAATGTGCCCATCTCCAACGCCAGCCAGCTGATACAGCCGGCTCTGGCCGTGACTCCTGGTGGGTGATGTGGTGGCTTGGGAGAGGCTGCTTACCACTTCGGTGGGTCGGTAGTATTTGAGGTCTACAGTCACATGGATCTTGTCGGTCTCTTTACATCTGCCCACTTCATTTTCATTCTTTCCTTCCCACCTGTAAAGAAGATAAACAGTCAGCTCCTAATTGTCCCGGCACATTTGGCCTGGCTTCCATTTCTCAGGAAGGCTCAGCCTTAATGCAAGAGCCAATTAAGTCATCGTGACCGGCAGGGGCATAGGCAGTCAACGAGCCAGGCTAGGACAGAAGTGCCTTCCACAGCCACTCTGCGTCTGCTGAGAAAGGGCGTTTAAACTGGCCCAGAAAATGGTGATGAGTGTAGATGTTAAAATGAATCGATTAGACTTGCTAGAAAAAGAGATTATACAATTTTCAGATATTTCAAAGATTTCACAGCTTTCTACTATTCTCGATAAAGTCAATTATTATGAATTAATGTCTTTTGTTCTCTCCTTTTTATGCCTTCTCTTCCTTTTGTAGCTTTAGGGACAACCTCCCCCCCCTAAAAAAACCAACCTAAAACCAAACTCCAAACTTCTTGCCATCGAATGGATTCTGCCCAAGGGTGACCCTGCACAGAGTTTCGAGAATGTAAAGTTTGGCATGGGCAGACAGCTTCATCTCTGCTGTGCAGCAGCTGGTGGTTTGCACTGCCAACCTTGCCTTGAGTAGCCCAAAGCTTGCATGGTTGTGCCGCCGGAGATCCTGAGTTTTAGGCTGATTTCGTGTTGATTTAAAAGCATCTCATTGTGGAGTAAGTTTAACATCCCCATTAAATTAATCCATTTGTCCATGCATTACATTTAAGTTGCCTCACTCTGCCCCCGTCTGCTGTGGGTCCCATAAATAAATCTTGGATGACTGAAACCTCCAAGAGGTACAACACTCATTGGTTTGCTTCCTTCTAACAGAGAGCCCGTTCGCATGTGAGGCCTCCTTTGCTGCGTTGGCTGTGCGATTCGGCCTTGTGGTTCCCTGCTCAGCAGCCACCTTTTTAGGCAGTGAGGGACTCCATTTCAGCCTCTGCTGGGCCCTGTAGGAGAGCACAGGGCCTTCAAGACCAGTGCCTCCCAGTGGCTGCACTTTACCCATTTGAGGTTCTCCTTTTTGTAGGACTAAACCACGCTGACCTTGGAATGTCCACAATCTAACATCCAAGTGACACAACTAGATATAATTTGGTTCACTTATTCGATACAAATGAAGCTTCCAGCAAACAGAAAAATAAAAGTCTGACCTATGTTGGACTCCCATGCTTGTTATTCTCCCAGCAAGCGTGCGTTCATCAGCTGGGCACGAATCCTATGTGAACAAGAAATGCGGTGTGTCTCGTGCATCGGGGTCAGAGTGAGTGTGAATGAGAGAAAATGAAGTTCGGGTAGTTACTTGATTAGGTGACTCAGAGAAGCCCCTGGAGGGGCCCAGACCTGCTAGTGTGGATGCAGGATGGGCATCCGAATAACGAACTGGCCCAACAGCTTCATTTCTGCTTAGTCATCCAAACATCTGTCCTCCTCAGTTACTATCTGAACAGCAGCTTTATTTATTAATAGCTTTATTTATTGATTTTTAATTTTAACTTTTTATGGTGAAAAAACTCACATCTGTACAGCATGATACAGGAAAACGTGTGAGCCCTCTGCACCCGCTGTTCCCTTTCATCCCTCCTCCCTCCTCCCTTTGCTCTCTACCTCATCCACTTTCCTCCCTAGGTTGGTTAGTTAGTGAATCAGAATTTATTGACATAGTTTTAAAGGCACCTATTTCATATATCATACAGTGTAATCATTCAAGTTCAACTATATTAAGAAGATTTGTGCAATTATCACCACAATCAATTTCAGGCCATTTTCTTTTCATACTCATTGCTGGTAGCTTCGCATTCGCCTCCATCCTCCCCTGCCATGCCCCTAGGCAACTATCAGTCCAGTTACTGTCTCTATAGATCCTAGATTTCATATACAGAGGACCATATAACACGCAGGCAGGAAACATGCACACAAGCGTGCAAACAAAATACCCCAGAGGGCATCTCAATGGAACACGGAATTCTCGGTGGGCTTCAAGCAAAAGAGAAGACCAGCCCCACAAAGAGGTTCCTGTGACACCATAGGCTGAACAATATAAAACTGCACAACCAGTCACTTTCCATGATTTGTATATTGTCTGGAGCGCGGGGGTGTAGTGGTTACTTGTTGAGCTTCTAACAGCGAGGTCAGCAGTCTGAAACCACCAGCTGCTCTGCGGGAGAAAGATGGGATTGTGTGCTCCTATGAAGAGCTACAACCTTGGAAACCCTGTGTAGTTAGCTGACTTTATCACAGTGGATTTGTTCAGGTGGGACCTGGCCCACGGGCCAGAGGCTGCCCACTCTGGTTTTAGCTGACAAGGTGGTTGGTTTATGCCCACCTCATGAAAGAGAAGCATTGCTTTCTGTTTATAGCAATGGATTGACTGCGTAGCTAGCTTTTGTGCTGGAGTATGATTGGCTGCTACAGATTCTTGCGATTGCTCTCGCAGTCACACGTGAACGGTGGGGATTTGTAACACTGGCTGAAATGGGATAAGGCGAAAGGATGGACTTTTTCACTTGCTGGACTTAGTGAGACTTTAGCTCTTATGGGTAGGAGGCCCCAACACCCTTGCACATCTGGCCTCTTCCTCACAGTGCCTCTGGACTTCCAACTGCCAAATGCTACAGTCTACAGTCAAAATCATGTCTTAGGGCATGGCACTACCATCTACAATTAATATAGTTACTTTTTAAAAAAAATCAACTGTAATCAGGAAATGGCTCAAAGCAGAACACAGTTGGCAAAGCTTTTTGCTTCACACTAGGTCTGTGTGAGGGCGAGAGGGAAAATTCTGGCTAAGGGCCAAACAGCGTTCAATTTACGTGTTAATACAAATACATGAAACATTTGTACTAACACGCTAAAGGTAACAGCTAACTTGTCTTAACAAGTGATATGACCCTAAGCAGAGCTCCAAAGTTAATGAAATGAAGGCAGCTCCACTGGAATAGTGGATTCAGCCAATTAACAAAAATTACTACCCACTAATTTAAGATCAACAGCTCACTGAGCAGGGATCCCGTACCGTCCTATTTTAAAATGAATTATTGGCTCCTAATAGGCATGAAAGAATAGAGATCACTGAAGAAGAACAGAATTAAGAACAATAAGGTGAAATGAGGCGTTATTCAATCCCTTTAAGTAACTCTAGAGCCAAAGTCAACTGGATCAGTCAGGTGTACAGCGACTATTAGGGCTAAAGTATAGGAGGATAGACAACTTGTAGCAACTTGAACCCACCACAGAAGCTTGTAGGAATTATTTTTAAGAACGTCTATTTTACTGAGGCACAGCTACAGGAGCAGGAGGCTGCCAGTGGCGAGAATGTAGCAACGGCCTAAGCCTTAGAACGAAAGTTTCTGGAGAAGGAGAGAGGTTTGCCCCCACATAGCTACTTTTGCTCCCTCCCTACACTTTTCGTTTGGGTTTTTCACAAAAGGAACAAACTCATAAGGCTAAATGAACAGGCAAGAAGTCAGAGGAATCAAATTCTGGAAGCTGGGAAGTGGTTGGATGACTACAAAGGGCTTAGCAGGAGCTCAAGGACGCCAAATTCTGAGCCAACAGTGGGGAGATCTGGACATAACCCCAATTCACATTTGCAGCAACTTTCCCATTTGCTCAGGAAACAGCAGCACAGGCTCTCCAGGACTGACTGGACAGGAGGAGCGACTCTCACTCTGGAGCAGCAGGCTGCCCGCTCCTGTGCCTGCTTCCGCATGAATTGGCAACGGCCTCACCCTCACTGGGGCAAAAGATGAAGGCTTGGTTTTTTAGAGAGGGTAGAACAGAAGGTAACTGCACTAAAGTATATCAGACCAGCAAAAGGCGACCATGTTGAAAAAAAAAGAGAGAGAGAGAAAGAGAGAACTAAGTGAGTGTGTCAGAGTAAATACTGAGCCCTTCCTGCCCTAAATCCCAACTTACTTCCTAGAGTACATCACATCTGTCTCCTTGCAGTGGGCGGGAGGAGAGGACTGAAAGCATATTCCCTAACCAGATCACCCTAGAGCAGTGGTTCTCAACGTTCTGCATGCCGCCACCCCTTGATATAGTTCCTCATGCTGTGACAATCCCCAACCATAAAATTATTTTTGTTGCTATTTCATAACTGTAATTTTGCTACTGTTATGAATTGTAATGTAAATATCTGATATGCAGGTGTATTTTCATTGTTACAAATTGGACATAATTAAAGCATAATGATTAATCAGAAAGACAATATGTAATTATATCTTGTGAAATACATATTACTAATGAGAAATAAATGAAATTTTGTCTTGAAGCATGGTATTGCATGAGTAATGGTCTCAATGCAGGGTACCTGGATGTGGGCGTATTTGCAATGTGGACAGACCTGCCTGGAGACGGGTAGGCCATGTGAAATACGTGTTTTCTGATGGTCTTAGGCGACCCCTGTGAAAGGGTCATTCCACTCCCAAGAAGGTCATGACCCACTGGTTGAGAACCGCTGTCCTATGTTAACAGAATCCATATACGTTTTGGATAGGTTCTGGAAACTTCCGACTAGAATTTTAACCACCACTTTTAAACTTGAGCAGAAAACCAAAGATTATGAAATAAACATGCAAGAAAAACCTTATCTATGAAAGAAAGAAATCAAAGGAAAATAAATTGAACTTTTTAAAAATCCAACAACAATCAGCTTGGAAGAAATAGAACAAATAGGGGGAAGAGAATTTTAAAATAAAATAAGACAGAAAATTTGGAAACATGGAATTTAGCAATTGAATTATTAAAAATCATAAATTAAATATTCAAGAGAAGATTTAGATAAAGTTGAGGAAATCTTCCAGAAAGTAGAATAGAAAGATGTACATATGACAAAACAGAAGGAAGATAGAATGATTCGAAGATTGGCTTCTAAAACAAAACAATCAAAAAACCTGCCGGCCATCAAGTAAATTCTGACTCATAGTGACCATACAGGACAGGAAAGATGGTGGTTTCGGATTGTTGATCTTATGGTTAAAAGCCCAATGCCCTTGGGAGATCAATATAATTTCCAGAACACGCAGAGGAAAAAATAGAGTAAAGCAAATACCTTGAGATAAATCAAGAAAATGGATCAGAGCAGAAGAACATACACTTTCTTTGAGGAGCCCAAGTGTGTGAGTTTGGGTAATTTAGAGAAACAAATCCACAGAAACTCATGTATAAGAGAGAGTTGTATATAAAGGGTAAGTGCACATCAAGAAAACATCCCAACCCAGTGCTGCCCAAGCCCACAAATCCAACATTAACCCATATGTCCGACACCAATCCACAAAGTCCTTCTCCAGCTCACAAAACACATACAATGATGCCGGCTGCAGGAGTAAAGCTGTGTCAGTGAACATGTAAGCATCTCAGCACTGGCAGGAGTCTCTGCATGGCTGCTCCAGAACCCAGGGCTTCATCAGGGTAGGTCCACGTGGCTTCTCCTCAGGGATGTCTTGCAGGAAGTGAGCCTTGCCAGCTGAAGCAGGGAACTGCCTAGGGCAGCTGCACCCTGGTCCAACCATCAGAAAGCAAGAGACCCAAGAACTAGAAAGTGAGGTTCACCGAGCTATTTATCCCTCTGCCGTTCAATTAATCCCACATGTATTTATCGGCCAGGGTGGCACAATAATCTTTAACTATCTCACCAAGGCTCCTCAGAGTACCTTCAGTAAAGGACAGAACTAGATTAACCTCCCAGGAAGCTTCCAAACATTAGGGCAAAGAGAAAACCTGACAGATTTCTAGAGAGAACAGACGAGGAGCCAGAGCAGCTGCAGTTTCTCCCAGTACCCCTGCAAACTAGAAGGCAAGGAAAATCTTCCAGATTCTGAGAGCAAACTACTTCTAATCTTGAAATAGATAAGCAGCCTTATTATAAATTTTGTGGACATACTAAATATATTTTCAGATAGATTTCATAACAAAACATTTTTTACTTCCCATGCATCCTTCTTTGGAAACTAAAATTTTGCTTGATGAAACTAAGAGTTTTTTTTTTTTTTTTTAAGTATGACAGGATGTAGGGATCAGACTCAGGAGAGCAGAGAGCCCTCTAGAGTAGTGGTTCTCCACCTTCCTAATGCCACGGCCCTGTAATACAGCTCCTCAGGTTGTGCTGACCCTCAACCATCAAATGATTTTCGTTACTATTTCATAACTGTAATTTTGCTACTGTTATGAATTGTAATATAAATATCTGATATGCAGGATGTGTTTTCATTGTTACAAATTGAGCATAATTAATACATAGTGATTAATCACAAAAACAATATGTTGTGAAATATGTATTTCTAATGATAAATAAATGAAAGTTTGTCTTGCAGCATGGTGTAGCATGGGTAACAGTCTAAATATAACAACAGTAAACGACATTGCTACATTTTGCAACAATATGCTGCATAAAAAGCCAACTCAGTGTGAAGGTTGAGATAGCTTCTTTCTCACCAAATCAGTATATCTGCATGTGGGCGAACCCGCCTGGAAGCAATAGAGAAGCGGTGTCTTGGTTCCTAAAAGCACTGGAAATATGTATTTTCCAATGATCTTAGGAGACCCTGTGAAAGGGTCATTCCATCCCTCAAAGGGGTCGCGGCCCACAGGCTGAGAACTGCATCTCTAGACGCTTATGAAGGATGAGTCCAGACTGCATCAGGTTGGAAGTTTCTGGTGTGAGTGTGGGACAGGGAGCTGAGAAGATGCAGAACTTGTAGTCGCGTCAGTGGAAAACTCATACGGAATGAAGCTAAGGGAGAAGCAGGAAGTCATTAGCTCAAAAGTGAGCAGATGAGCATTAGACAGAAAAGGGAAAGAAGTAAATCATGTTTTGCTCGAATGAATACCACTTATCTTTCATAGTGGGACACTGAATACTGAGCTAACCCAAACTGAACAATGACAACATTCTCTGAATGGAGGGTGGGAGGCAAGGAAGACACAGATAGAAAAGCCGAGTTTTGCACAGGAACAGGTCAGTAGCTGGTACCCAAGTGGGAAAAATCCTGAACTGTTAATAAACACAAGCTATTTAGAAACAATGGGATAGATACCAAAATCATCAGCTCAAAGAGCATAATAGGATTTTTAGAAGAAGAATAGAAAAAAATAGTGCTGAACAAAAACCCGTCTTGAAATAAATCAGCAAGATTAATCGGAGCAGAAGGACATGCATTTCCAGAAGGAAAGGGCCCACCGAATGACCAAATTAAGGGAAAGGACTAGATGGGATAATGGGGAGGAGTGGGGGACGGAGGGTGGGAGATGGCTGAGGTTTACGAGAATCCTTGTAGAATAATTAGAGCTTCAATTATGTGCTAAGAAACTACAAACAGAAACATTAGAAAGGAAGGAAAAAGCTCAAAATAGGAATTCTACAAGACGCAGACAGAGGACTATGGATTCTCCATTTTCAGCAGACTCCTCCCCCTTACATAGTAGGAAAAGGGATTCTGACTTCTAGTGGGCCTCTGCCCCATCCAGCTCCCATAAAAACCTGCCAACTTTTAGCCCCTGCTCTCCTCCCAACTGGCCTTGTGGAAAAGGGAGAAGCTGATATTCTGGAGCCATCAACACTGCAGATCAAGTTTCTCTCGACCACAAAGGAAATCACCCCCCAGGTTGAGTCTGCATAGAGGGCCCAAGAGACACAGAGAAAGGGCAGTTTGTAGAGGCGTTCCACCAGAACCACCCAAGGGACCAGGGTGGAGGCGAAGCTGGAAGCGCAGTTTTTGCAGAACGATGGGACAGAAGGCAAGCTGGTGGGAGCTGAGGCGGCGTGGGGAGTTGACGAAAGAAGATCTTGTGCAGAGCGGGTTCTCAGAAATCTTTCCACAGAGCAGGGAAAGGAGAGGGGAGTACCCAGAGGGAAGGCATATTTGAGGGACGGCATTTTTACAAAGCAGGAAATCTGGAGTGTTACGATGTTGTGATGTGGATGGTAGAAGGAGAAAGAAGAGATAACTCGTTGTTTGTTTCTTGAGAAGGCAGGAGGCTGATCACCAGAGACCAGGAGCTGCTGTCTCTGAGCAAGATAAAGAGCAACCTTTCTAATAGGGCAGGAGATAAGAGGTAAGGAAGAGGACAGAAAAGGGCTTTGGATGCTCCCGTAATCACTATTTAAACATAAAATTGAGTGTATTTTAAAAAAAAGATAGCCTGGTCTAAGCTGGAGAACCTTTTACCCGCCAAGGGCTATTTGGATATTTATAACATCATCTAGGGACCATACAAAATTATCAATGTAAACATTAGCTTGTCATATTTAGTGAAACATTTATTTATTTAATTCCATTTTATTTCACGCTAATTACAATCACACAATTCAATAGTGAAATCCTCTCAAGAAGGGATTGTGCAGTCATCACCACCATCAACTCTGGAACTTTTACTTCCTTCTTGTATGCGTTGATGTTGACTCCCGATTTATCCTACCCTCCTCCTCTGTACTCCCAAGCAACCATCAAATCAGCTACTGTCTTAGTCATTTTACCAACCCTGGTTTCCCTATACAGATAAGCATACAAAGCAAGAGCAAACAACAAACAAGGACTCGGCAACAAGGATCACATCAAACGAGTATAGATCTCAACATAAGAGAAATCAGAGAATGTTAAACATTTAGGAAAAAAATCACATTGGGTTCAGAGAAAGATCCAATTACATCATGCTACATTCCAGTCTAAGTACAGCTGCTAAAATCCACTTTATACTGATTTTGGTTTGATATTAGGTCTGTGTACCTTGAGGATTCACCAGGGACTCAATCCAGGTAGGGACCTTGAAAATGGGTTTTGGGCTACACTCTCATCCATAGCTTTTTGCAAACCAAGTGTTTAGAATTTGAGCACTGGTACTATTCTTGTCTCCAGGTTTGGATCTTATCATTTGCAATCCTTGGATCACATAACTCATGTGCTTCATCCCCGTGGACTCAGTTGACACCTCACTTAGACGGTGGCTTGTTTTGAGACAAGTCTTTAAGAGCCCAGACACTATTTTTCATGACGTTATTGTTAAGGTGCCATGGAAGCAGTTCCAACTCATAGAGACCCTGTGTGTAACAGAACGAAACACTGCCCATCCTGTGTCTTCCTCATAATTGTCCTTGTGTTTGAGCCTGTTCATCCAACTGTTGTGTCAATCCATTTTGGGGAAAGTCTCCCTCCTTTTTGCTCCCTCTCCACTCTGCCAAGCACAATGTCTTTCTCCAGGCACGGGTCTCTTCTGACATGTCCAAACTACGTGAGACAACGGTTCCTAATCTTGCCTCTCAGGAACATTCTGGCTATACTTCTTCCAAGACAGATTTGTTTGTTCTTTTGGCAGCCAATGATACTTTCAATATTATTTGCCAGCACCATCATTCAAATGCATCAATTCTTCTTCAATCTTCCTTATTCAATGTCCAAATTACACATGCAGATGATGTGATTGAAAATACTACAGCGTGGGCCAGGCATATCTTATTTTTTCATGATAGCTACCCAAACATTTAATTAATACCCTAATGTGGTGGCTAGAACTGCTTCTCTTTGGTGAGGCGTGTGATGTTTTATACAGCCCAGCAGGTCAGGCATGCCTCACCCCTGGTCTGTGGGCTTGCTCTGGTATATAAAGAACTAAGCTGCTTACAGGACCCTTGGTGGCACATTGGCCCGCTAACTGCAAGGTCAACAGTTCAAAGCCACCTTGGGAGAAAGATGAGACTTGCTACTCTTATAAAGAGTTACAGTCTCAGGAATCCACAGAGGCAATTCTACCCTGCCTCACAAGGTCACTATGCATTTGGAATCTATTAGATGGGAGTGAGTTTGAGTTTCTGACTTAGAAGCTGCGTACAGGTCTTTCATATTGCTGTGGAAATGTACCCTTGGTTGTCTAGTCTATGTAAATATGGATTCTTCCATGCTATCTGCATTAATGAAGACATTAATGAGCTCAGAGGAAGAGTTCCAGAAGTGATAAACCCAGTCGTTATATTGTGGTTATGGAATAACCCTCAGTGACCACAAAAATGCAACATTTGAGCCCATTATATGGACATTTATGTGGAAGGCACTTCTTAGATTAGTGACTACATTTGTTCTATGCTTCAGGGGTCAGATATCAATGGGCACCTCATAACTGTTCATTAATGAATCCATGCCCCAAAAGTTAGGTAGGTGTAGTAACTTGCAGCTTATTCATTAAGGAGAAAAAGAAGTTTAAAGGGCTTAAGGAATTTATGAAATGCCACATGGGAAATTGTCTTCCAAGCCAAGATTATAAAGCAAGGGTTTCTGGCTACCTCGTCCTGGGTTCAGTCAACAACAGGACTTCACACAGGTGGATGCATAGAATGGGTGTGGTGTCTCATTAGAAGGGTGCTGTCATTTTGACAGGTAGCCCTTGCAAGCATGACTTACTGTCAATTGACTAATATTTCCCCTTACTTCTGTTGGTTTCTCAGCATTATTCAGAAACTATTATGTAAAGAGACTCTACTTTCAAATTGCTTTTTCTCTGTGTGGGATGGGGTTGGTGTGATAAGTTCAATGGAAAGACCTTGCGGTTTGCAGCGCAATGTTCAGCCCAGTACACCACCAAGGTTCCCCTGAGTAGCTCAAGAGAGCAAGTCACAAAGACCAGAGATGCTCTGCTTAGCTGTGAGAACGGCACGGAAAAGATTTTCCAACACACAGCTAGCGCTTCAGTGAGTCTTGATACTTCTACGGGAACTTTACATGGACTGCTAAACATGCTCTGCTTTGCTTTTATGGACATATTGGAACTTAGCTGGGGTGCACTATCCACCCGGGCAGAATGTAGAAGGAGCTTATCTCCCCTCACAGAGAAGACCCCATGTAGGGAGCTCTTAGGAGGGGTCCACAGCGAGAAGGACCAGTGTCCACGTCCTATCCGAATGCGGACAGGAGTCTCAGTCCTGGTCCAAGGTCTTCTGTCACAGGTGTGCCCTGTTTGCCCAATCTTATCTGGCCCTCTCCCAACATGCCACAAATCACCCAGTCCCACTAGACCAACTAAGTTAAGGTAGGTGTTAATGGTTTCTGTCCTTAAGGAGCTTAACATCTAGGGGCTACCACACAGTGAAAATGGTTGCTCATTGACAGGGTGCTGGTAGAGCACAGGCCAGGGAAGGTGCTTGAGGGAAGGATATTGGGAAGAGGGAGACTGTGAAGGAAGTAGTCTGGGGAGACTGAGGAAAGAATATATGTGGGCAGCCCTTGCTGTGACCAAAGTGGCCAATCTAGTCTAATCGGCTTATCAGCTGGTCCATTGGCCACATATAATTAAGAACTCCTACCTTTCTCAGGCCAAATCCATCTGCCTGGAATCCTTTTCTGTTTCATAGCCATCATTCATTCATCTCACCTACTTTCCTAAGAGCTAGTTTAAATCTACTTTTTGGGAGAAATCACCCTCATTCTGATCATGATGCTACTATATTAGTAACGATACAATAACTTTATATAATATTTATTTGTATATATCTATAAAGAATATGTCCTTATTTGTGATCATCCAATCAGAGCCTACATTTTTGAAAGGCAAGGAAGATCTTTTGATTCTCTTGGATAACTCTAAGAGAAAATGAGGGGGAAAGGGGAGCATTTGGCCTTCCGGCAAGATGGCGACAGAGTGACACATACCAGAGGAACTCCGCAGAATTCAGCCCAGGAGAGTTGCTTAGTGGGAAATTCAACACTGCTGGAACACAGGAGGTGCATCATAAAGATAAGTAGGCACAGACCCACGGGGCTTTGAGGGGCTGGGGGCTTTTGGCTTACCTCAGTGGAGGCCGGCTGGGGCTTGACCTTGGCCTTGCCGCTGTCTCTGCCAGAGCTGGGACCATTTGGAGCCTGTAGGGCGGCTTGGTCTCAACACAGCCACAGTTTGTCAACACCCGCCTCGGGGCAGGGACTAGACCCTTGTGTCTACTCTCTGTCCCCCTCGGTCCTGCAGGGCTCCTCTCTGTCCCCCCTCAGTCCTGCAGGGCTGTTTTCTCAAAACAGCCACAGCTTGCTGCTGCCGCCTTGGAGCAGGGACTAAACCCTTGCAGCTCCACTGGCGGGGATCAGGACTGTTGCTTTATTTCCATCTCTTCACTATATCCCCCCTCTACCCTGCCCCCCACAGGCTCATCAGGCTTGCCTTTTAACCTTTTTATCCTCCTTTTTGCCTCTTTCTTGGTCTCTCACACTCTACTGCTAACCTCCAGACCACTCCCCTTAGCCTAGGGCATTTACGCCTGCACTACACTCAGCTAGGTGAGCTCCGCCCTGTGTAGCTGGCAAGGTGGGGAAAGCCCTGCTGATCCTAATGAGGGGATACTCCGCTCAACTTCTTACTGGGGAATTCCTGCCTGTGTGCCTGGGGGCAAAAGGCAGCTCAGCTAACACTCCTCAATGCTGCGGCAGGAACCTCTGCCCAACCTCCGCAACACCAAAGCAAGCAACCCTTCTGGGTCACTCCCCTGAGAGGGAAGTCATAGGAGGATAAAGTGGTAGGTTAATTCCATAGTGAAATAAGCTATAGGCAGTTCAAAGAAGCACTCCTAAAAGTCTCCCAGAGAGAGAGCCAGTGCTCTTCGACTCCCTGGAAAATGGCACCTGGCTCCTCTAAAACAATGCAACGCAAACAGTCATCAGCCCCAGCAACATCAACAAAAAAACGGGAGAGACAAAAGGCAACACCAGAAGATGTCCTGAACATAATGACATGCATAGAGGAAGCAGACATTGAGCTGCCACAGAAAGAAATTTTCAGAATGCTACTTGGAGTCATAGAGGATATGAGGGAAACAATACAGAAAAAGGATGAAATAATAGAAGAGGTAAAAGCCATGAATCAAAGAGAAATATAGGAGATTAGGGAGGAGATAACATAAACCAGTAGCAGACTCACGGACCTCGAGAAGTGACTAGAAGAATCAGATAACTGCATCAGTGAGTTGGAGGACAGCCAAGCAAACTTTAACAAACAGGAAAAATAATCTAATGAGATCATCAGAAAAGCTGAAGAAAACTTAAGAGCTATGTCTGATGCTATGAAGCGGAACAACATTAGAATTATTGGCTTACCGGAGGAAGACACAACAAAGAAGTCATCTACAACAATAGTGAGAGAATTCTTGGAGGAAAGCTTCCCCAGCGTAGTGAATGAAAACCAGGCAACCATTCAGGAGGCCGAAAGAACCCCAGCAAGACTGAATCCCAAGAAGAAGTCACCAAGGCACATAATAGTTAAATTATCCAACTTTGAGGAAAAGGAGAAAATCATGAGAGCAGCTAGGGAAAAACAAGCAATCACATATAAAGGTTCCCAAATAAGAATATGCTCAGAACTATCAGCAGAAACTATGAAGAAGAGGAGAGAGTGGAGTAATGTATTCAAAAAATTGAAGGAAAACAATGCAAACCCAAGAATACTCTACCCAGCCAAATTATCTATCAAGATAGATGGAGAAGTAAGAGTCTTCCCAGACAAGGAAAAACCTCAAAGAATAAAAGATCCTTGCCGACCCTGTATGGGCAGAAGAACAACACTCACCAAGCAAAAATAAGAGACCACCACATAGAACAACCTCACCCAGAGGGCAAAAAAGAGAAAACAGACTTCAAGATAGCATTGACGTAAAAATAAAAAGACTTGGAAGGCTGCTGAGGTAAGCTTAAAAAAAAAAAAAAGGCAAACGGGGCATAGGGAAAAAGATATGGTATACAAATATTCCTGTGGTGAGGACCAGGTAATATGGCAGGGATCAGACCAAATACAGGGATACACATGGTAGACAACTAAAAAGGAGGTGGGGAAAGGAAAATAATAATAATAATAAAAATAATAAAAGAAAAGGGGCACAAGACACTAACCCACCCAAGGGGAGGGTATTGTTTGTGTCTCCACAGGGAAAGAGGGACCAGACTTTAACCCGATGCTCCAAGATGTGAATGCAACATGCCAGTAGGGAGTAGGGAACCAGTGGAGAGGTCTGGGGGGCTGGCCCCAACTCCAACTACTAAGGGGACATCTGCCCCTCTCCGCAGAAGAATTTATTTCAAAGGACGGCACTGAATCTACAGTTCCAGAAGAGGGACATATCTGATCAGAGCACACGGGAGCAGATGACGGGGGAGGAGGAGAGAGTGGAGCACATTATGGCCCACCAGGCCAGGAGGTTGATGTTCCCAATTAGAACAGTCAGTCGACAGAGAGGGCCACATGGCCAGCCCCACTATGAGACATGACTTCCCTCACTGACCCATACCTCTACAGGCGACAACACCGGAGACACAGTGAGGGAATTGCACCTGATCGGATCCCGCCACACCGAGGCAAAACATTATGGGGGTGCAACAGAACAGCAAGGGAATGGAGCAGTGAGGTCCCCAGGGAATGCTGAAGGTGTTCTTTGGAGCCAGGGCGTGGTGCCCCAACAGACTGGACTGGAAAAAAACTCCTAAAGGCCAACAAACGATCCTTGAACTAACTACAAGCTTTTCTTTCTTATGTTTTGTTTTGTTTTTGTGTCATCGGTTTGTTGTTGTTTTGTTGTATATTGTTTCTTGGTTTTGCTCTGTCTTGTTTTTGTGCATGTTATTATCTCCACAGGTCTGTCTAAATAAGATAGGCTGCATGAACAATTGGAGGACAAAACAACAGGACCGATAGTTCCGTGGGGACATGAGAGATGGGGAGGTGGGGGGAAAGGTAGTGGTGTTAATAAACCCAGGGACAAGGGAACAACAAGTGATCCAAATCGGTGGTGAGGAGGTTGTGGGAGGCCTGGCTGGGCATGGTCAAGGGTAATGTAACTAAGAGGAATTGCTGAAACCCTGGTGGGGACTGAGCATGACAGTGGGACAGGAGGGAAGTCAAAGGAAATAGAGGAAAGATCTGGGAGGCAGAGGGCATTTATAGAGGTCTAGATAAAGACATGTACATATGCAAATATATTTATACATGAGGATGGGGAAATAGATCTATGTGCATATATTTATAAGATTCGTATTAAGGTAGCAGAGGGACATTGGACCTCCACTCAAATACTCCCTCAATGCAAGATCATTTTTTTCTATTACATTGGCATTCTATGATGCTCACCTTCCTGACATAACCGCTGAAGACAAAGTGGGTGAACAAACAAATGTGGTGAAGAAAGCTGATGGTGCCCGGCTATCTAAAGAGATAGTGTCTGGGGTCTTAAAGGCTTGACAGGTAAACAAGCGGCCATCAGGCTCAGAAGCAATAAAGCCCACATGAAAGAAGCATACCAGTCTGTGTGACCACGAGGTGCTGAAGGGATCAGTTATCAGGCATCAAAGAACAAAAAAACATTACATTGTATGCTTATCTCCATGATATGATCACTGAAGACAAATGGGTGCATAAGCGAATGTGGCGAAGAAAGCTGATGTTGCTCAGCTATCAAAAGATATAGCGTCTGGGGTCTTAAAGGTTTGCAGGTAAACAAGAAGGCATCTAGCTCAGAAGCAACAAAGCCCACATGGAAGAAGCACACCAGCCTGTGCGATCACAAGGTGTCAAGGGATCAGGTACCAGGCATCAGAACAAAAAATCTTATCATAGTGAATGAGGGGGGCTGTACCAGAGTGGAGACCCAAAGCCCATTTGTAGGCCACTGGACATCCACGTACAGAAGGGTCTTGGGGAGGACACGAGACAGTCAGGGTGCAATGTAGCAACGATGAAAAATACAACTTTCCTCTAGTTCCTAAATGCTTCCTCCCCCCACCCCTAGCCCCCACGGTCATTATCCGAATCCTACCTTGCAAGCCTGACTAGACCAGAGGAGGTACACTGGTACAGATGAGAACTGGAAACACAGGGAAGCCAGGGCTGATGATTCCCTCAGGACCAGTGGTGTGAGTGGCGATACTGGGAGGGAATAGGGAGGGTGGGGTGGAAAGGGGGAACCTATTTCAAGGATCTACATGTGACTTCCTCCCTGGGGGACATACAACAGAAAAGTGGAGGAAGGGAGACATGGGACAGAACAAGATATGACTAAATAATAATTTATAAATTATCAAGGGTTCATGAGAGAGGGGGCAGTGGGGAGGGAGGGGAAAAATGAGGACCTGATGCTAGGGGCTTGGGTGGAGAGCAAATGCTTTGAGAATGATGAGGGCAACAAATGTACAAATTTGTTTTACACAATTGATGTATGTATGGATTGTGATAGGAGTTGTGAGTCCCTAATAAAATGATAATAAAAAAGAGGGAGCATTTAAGGAGCCCTAGTTTTGAACTGGGCTGTTAACCTCAAGGTCAGCAGTTCAAAACCCCCAGGGAGAAAGATGAGGCTTTCTACTCCCATAAAGAGTTAGAGACTCAGAAATCTACAGACAGTTCTGTCCTGTCTATAGGTCACTAGGAGTTGGATTTAACTCGACAGCAGTGCTTGGTTCTGTGCTAGCTGTTCAATTACAGGATACATGAAGGCAGCAATTATTTGAGGATCGGCTGTCTCCTGAGTTAAAGAACTTAGATGGAGTCGACCTGCTACCCAGTGGATTACACACTGTGGGAAATGGAATGATTCCTGGCCATGCTTCCAAGACATAGCACGACATTAGGGCTCAGGTGAGAATGTGTGCGGATCACCAAAAAAAGCTTGCTGCCTTAATAAGGTACACAGGGCTATGGAGCGGCGTAATTTGGCTGTTTTCAGTTAAGAGTCCAACTAGTCTATAGACAGAAATGAGAGTAGGGCTGGGGTTTCCAGAGGAGGGAAGGGGAGAGGATGGAGAGAAGAATGAGGAAGAGGAGTAGAAGAAGGGGAGAGGGAGAAGAGGTGCCAGCAGTCAAAGAAAAGGGAAGAGACGGACACGGGGAGATGAAAGACACAAGCAGTTCTAATGTAGGCATGTATAAATATAAAAAGACAGTACCGTGTGCACTTCCAGAAGGGCAGGGAGAGGGGGGAGAGAGAGAGGGAGTGGACAGAGGGACAGGGGAAAGGGAGAGAAGAGGATGATGACTGGGTGGGGAACCGGCAAAAGGGGAAGGGTGAGAGAAGCAGAGACATCCCTCTTTAAATGGTCAGTGGAAGCTGATATGAAAAAGCATCCACCTTTTCATTATGAATAAATAGAATACAGAACTTTCTCAAGGTGTGAGCCTAGAATAGCCCCAGATGTGGAGGCACATGCTTTTCAGGACAGGTTTCCTCATGGCGGTTGGTTTTCTTCCTTCTCGATGCTGATGCAGGTGCCGTATAGTTCAGTGACTTAGTTTTATGGATTTCACCCAACAGTGTTAGACACGAGGGACATTGAAGGAATATCTAGCAAGTTGCTCAGGTGAGTGACTGGTATTAGGATGCTCAAAAGTAGTTCAGATGGTATCAGATGCAGCCATATTCTATCTGGAAAGGGAGCTGACAGTGCGCATTTCAAGACATGGCATTTTCCTCCATGATAAAACATAGAGCCAATGTGACTTCTTTCATCTGCTACCTACAATCCTTACAAGGGTGTGGTGTTAGAATCCTGTTAATTAAAAAACGACCCATTGGAAAGACTTGCTTTCCCACCGTGCAGCTTAATGCAATCATGATTCTGCCGCGTGCCACCAGGTTGATGGTGACACACACTGACCCTACACGACAGATTTGAATGACTCCGCATGGTTTCTTGAATGGCTCCACGTGGTTTCTTGAATGGCTCCACGTGGTTTCTAAGGCTGTGAGCTGTATGGGAGCAGAACAGCCAACCTTTTCTCTTGCAGAACTGCTGTTGGGCCTGAACGATGGATATGCTGGTTATTAGTTGTATGCATAACCTTTCTGCCACCAGAACTCCTCAGAACCAAACAAACGATACGTTGGTCTATCTGCAGGTGCATCCACTGCTCTGATGCTTGATTCCCAACCCCCTCTGATGCACCAGCGGCCTATTTACCCGTTCTCTCCAGTAGGCCCGAGGAGTTGGAGGGGCGGGGGTGTGTGTCAGGAATTTGCGAAACATCTTTAGTCCCCTGCAGCAGACTTCTTGTAAAGCACCTGGGTTTTCACGTGAGTACAGGCTAGTCTCTCAGCCCTCTTCTCCCAATGTAACAACACTAATGACAGATAGTCAAGGCACGTTAGTCATGTCTGCCTGTTTGGTTTATCTTCCCTCACTTTGCTTTTAGGATGAGATCTAATTTTTAAAAACATGTCTTAGTAATAAGTTGATGGGAAAGTGAAAACAAAAACAACACGAAAGGCTTTCACCATATAACCCCCTCCCACATAGATACAAATGCTTTTGGAGAAAACACGTGGTGTATGAGTCTCTTCTCAATAGAAAAGAGCCCAAAGGCCTTTTAATCTCTTCAGTTCCATTATTACCAAACAGGACCTGACCTACGTGTGCTCATTCTTCAGATGGTCCAAGCAGTCCGTCTTGCAAAGCATGTACGCTTTGGCAGAAGCAGACTGAATGGACGGAAACACTGGAATACCTAACTTATGGTCCCAAGTGGGAGCGGGGCAAACTTTCCGCCTCCCTGACTGGCCCACATAGGCAGGGAGGACAAGTGAAGGAGAGCCGCGACCTTGGCTAGGGTACAAGGAGGGTGCGCATCTTTTCCCAGAGGATTTTGAGTCATTGGGGAACTGGGTCAAGCATGCATTTTTTTGGATGTGTTGTCTATTTCTTTTTACAAGTAGTAAGTCACTACTTTCCACATGCTACTGCCCTGAGAGCACCATGTATGCTCAGTCTCTGGGAGGAACACCTCATCCCTGAAGTGGCCAGTGCCATTCAGTGGAATCCTTGGCCTTGTGGGCTTCTTGCTGCTTAACAGTTTCAGGCAACCTGTGAATGTATCTCAACATGGCATTGAACATTTCCTACTTAACCCACACTCCAAGGGACGGCCAGTTTTCTGAGTCAGTAAAAGCAAAAGTTAACCAAATAATGTCAAAGACTTTATTAGCTACTGTTCATATCAAATGTATGTATTTATATTGATCAGGGGTAGAGAATATTTTTCTGCCAAGGGCTATTTGGGTATTTATCACATCATTCCTGAGCCGTACATAATTATCAACCTGGAAATTAGCCCGCTGTATTTGCTCACAGGAGAACGATGGGGGTTTTCTACTCCCGTAAAGAATTATAGTCTTGGAAATTCACAGGGGGGCAGTTCTGGCCTGTCCTGTTGGGTCACTCTGAATTGATATCGACTCGGTGGCATTTGAGTTTGAGCTTTTTTCTCTAGTTTATATTTAGTCAAATGTTTAATTGATTCGCCCCTCATGCGATGGCTGGGACTGCGTCTCTTCCGTGAGGCGTCTGGCGTTAGACGGCATTGATGATGTTGCTATTTATTTTCCAGATTTATGTTCAGTTTGGGGCGCAGTCCAGTCTTTGTAATGGTGGGATTTTGAACTGCCCGCAGCAGTCGGCTGTTCTGAACACAGGCACGTATCTCAGTGCGCGCCTCCGCAGTGAGAAAGTCGCCATCGCCTATGTGACATTGATGCAACTCGAGCAGTGCAGGCTTGCTGTGCCCGCCCTTCAGCTCGTCATCACTTTGCAGCACAATGATCTGTTGTAAGTTATCCGGCACATCAGCCAGTCGCACATTGAATGGTGCAGCCAAGATGTTAAATTCTGGGGACAGAACACCCCCCACCCGACTCTAGAATAAACGACCCATCACACCCAAAAAATAAAAGATGTAAAAATTCCATTGGCTTACTTTTATGCCCTTGACTCTTTCATTAAATGCCTCAATTAGTTGGCATGTTTACTAGCATATTCAAATGTCATAGAAAGTTTTTGTCCTTCCAGAGCTGAGAAATGCTCCATGATAGTCTTTTCCGCGTTGCAGTCTCCCCAGGCTTCATGTGGCTTCAAACGATTGCACCTTTGAAAGCAGGGACACTGCTGGTGGAGGCCTGCAGCTTCATGTGCACTTCTGAGAGGTACTTGGTCATGTTCACCATGAACGCCAAGTCACACAATTGTCTATCAGTGAGCTCCTGGGTAGGTTTTCCCTTCCTGAACTGCTTGACTTCATGCTGAAGTTCATAAAACTTCCTGAGCATGCTCCCTTGCTGCATGTATATGGATCCGGGGTCGAGAATATTCACCCACCACACTTGGCACTGACAAACAAGATTGTCATACTCAGAGTCAATCGTTCAGTAACTCCTCAGTCTGGCCATGGCTAAAGCCTCTGCGGTGACAAACTTTATGCACGACACGACTAGTGTCCTCACACTGTTAAGCTGCAAGGACTGTACAGGCTTTCTTGAAGTATGATGCGGAGGCAGATAATGACATCACTTGGCTCAAGACAGATGAGCCCCTTCTTTCTGGACAAATGCGATGAACCCTCTGGGGAGCCAACCCCGGCTGGAGCGCCACCTGTAGTAAGGCTACTTAACTTCTCAGATATGAGAGCACTTTTTTCCCTTCCTTCCCCATTGATAAAATACGCCTCTCAAACAGTTCTCACCTCTGGCGGTGTCACACGTGGCTTCCAGTGACAGCAGTGCCTCCCACACATCAGACTCTCCAGTTATCTCATGAATGAAAATGGCCAGTTGGGCAGTACTTGTTATGTCTGCTGGCTGGTCCCCAACCAGACAGAAGAAGTGGAAACCTGCAGGATCCTTCAGCGTTTCTCTGGTATCTTGTGATAAGTCAGTGGTCCTGTCTGACATGGCTCCATGCGACAGACTCTGAGAAACAATTTGCCTTTGTCTGCTGCTAACAACAGCGGCTACCATGCACTATCTTCACAAGACGCCCCTGGTCTTGAAACCTCAGCTTTGTAATTAGCTTGCTAACTACATAACTCACCCCAATAATTTTGTTTCTGTCACAAGGAAGCCCAGTAAGAGTGACTTGTGATTCCAAACTCCACTGAAGAGCATTGGTTTTTAGCTAGAGGCATTTGGCCCTCCAATTCATTAAGTTGAGCGTGTTTTGAGCTGTAATTTGAGCTCCAGATCAGTTGTTGTTGTTTTAAGTTACTGCTTAACATATTGTCATAACCTGACCTTTGACTTCAACTTTAAAAAAATCATTTGTCCGTTTCTCTTGGAAAGATTGACACTGACCTCTGCATGAACTTTTCATTTCTTTGGAGTCGCCATTTGTGGGATGTAAAAACCATTTACATTTTACTAACTATCCCGGGTGTGTGCTGCCAGCGACACGCTTATTTTGCTTTGGTTGCTGTTCTGAGCCTGCATCTTGGATTTGGAACCTATTCAAGGTTCTTATCGTTGACTTTTGTGTCTTTTGTGTGTACTGTAATTTCCATCTGGGCTTTTGTTTCTGAGAAGATCGGTGATTGTCGGCACGTGGATAAAGATCGGATTGGAGTCATCATGTGTGTTGGCAAATAAATCAACAAAGAAGTTGACAACATCGCCATCAATCATAGGCGGCGAGGCCACCAGTGTGTCCAGGAGTCATCTCGTGGCATCTCCTCTCATCATCACCAGATCGCCATAGTTGTGCCTCAGTGTGTTAAGATGGTGTGTTAACATTTTGCAACATGTACACTCCTCGCCTGCCCGACACCGTGCGCAGCCCAGGAGAAGTAAATGTGCCTGTCCTGTCACGTGTTCATGGATCCTGTCTGTCCTGTAAAGGATGGTCCCTGCTTGTGCCTCAGAACTCATGCTATTAGCATGATTCCTTAATACAAACTTACATTGATAGGAAAAAACAAAGCTGCTAGGTTCATTGAGTTTCGGTTCTCATCGTATGGTTGCCTCAGTAGGGCCAGACCAAGTGATTTCTCAGGCCTCATATGGCCGACAGGCTGGGCATTCTCCACCCCTGGTGCAGATGGTAATACAGAGTTGACGTTTCTTCCGTAAAGAAGGCATGGGAAAGCATTTCAATTTGCAAAATCAACAACAGAAAGTGGATGAGATATCGTATCTTAAAATAGCCATGGTGAACATGCTCCAGATACTGAAAGGATATCGGTATGGAACTGATTCCAGGGCAGCCATGCCATATGAGGTTGTAGGGAATGTTCAGAGTCTAAAAGTAAATATAGATAACTTGCTTTAAAGCACACAAAATACAGCAGGTAAAAATGTGAGAGGGCAGTAGCTTTTCTAAACTATGGCCCCATTAATAAGGCTGAAAACCGTGGCTTGCCTTCACCGCCTATATTCAATTGTTCATTAAATATTTGGATTGATGAATTCAAAGATTTTTTTGACTCAGTGCCCACCTGTCCACTTCTATGCCCCTATATGAATTCAGACTCTTAGCAACTCCTGTGTAGTACACAGCTGGACACCGCTGAGGGAACGAAAGGCAGCTTCTTGAGGCTGTCACCATGTGAGGGTGATGGGGAGGGGGGCTAGAAAGTGACGAAAGAGATCCCCATGATCTGTGAAACATGGGGAACTAGAGGGGTGGGTAGGAGGTGTTCTTGGAAGAACTCCTTACACAAGCACTTCTATAAATGGGATTGCTATAAAATCACATTGAAAGAAAGAGCACCCACTATGTGCAGCCACCCAAAGTGTAAAGAGCAGAGATGATGTCATTCTCTGGACTAAGGTGTGTCTGACCCAAGCCATGTCACGAGTGTGCTTCCAAAGTGTCTGAGAAAATTCCAGAACCTTTAAAAGCCATTTCCCCCATGAACTCAGTAAAGCACTCTCAATCTCCGCTATATGCAAAAGCTGGACGAAGAATAAGGAAGACTGAAAAATGGATGTCTTTACATTACGGTGCCAGCAAAGAATACTGACTTCACCACGGACTGCTGGAAGAATGAAAACATCTCTCTTGGATGAAGTACAGTAAGGATGCTCCTTAGAAGTGGGGATAGTGAGATTTCACCTCAACCGGTTTGGTCATTTTATCAGAAGAGCCAAGTCCCTAGAGAAGGACACCACGCTTGGTCAGCGAAGGAGTGTAGGGGCCTCCAGGAGATTGAGGCAGTGGCGGTACCCACCTACTAGAACAAACAATGACTGGGAGGACGGTGGCACAGCGGGTAGTGGGTCACTATGTATGGCAATAGAATCGATGGCACCTAGCAACAACAACAACAACAATTGTGTGCAGCTGTGTGAGCACTGAAGCTGCCTTCAGGTAAGGTTGTGGGTTTTCTGAATTGTCATGAGAAGACATTTTTAATTACACTGACTGTCATTTTCCTTGACCGACATGTCTCCTTTCCTTTTAGGCAGCTTACTTATGAACTTTGTTCGGCATTGAAACATTTTCAGGTAACTAATTACATTAATTAGAGAAAGTAAGTAAGAAAACAAAAAACTATGATCTCTTCTTATATTTGTTTATAGGGTAGATGCAGTTTCTGCTGGAAGTTGCTTATAGTTGCATCTGTAAAATGGTGGCAGGTGTAGGGCTAAGGTGGCCAAGAAAGTAAGCTGAGGTGGGAAAGGGACTAGCTAGCATAAGACCCGAACTTCACATGCAAAACCAAAAACAAAACACGAAGTGACTGCCATCAAATCGATGTTGACTCACAGTGACCTTATAGGACAGGGTGGCACTATCCTTGTGAGATTCAGAGACTACCTCTTTAATGGGAGTAGAAAGCCTCATCTTTCCCCTATGGAGCAACTGGTGGTTTTGAACTGCTGGCTTTGAGGTGAGCAGCCCAATACGTGTAATCCAGTACACCTCCAGAAAATTATTCGTGAACAATACTTTGTCTTCCTTTTTTTCATCACAATTTAGGTTTTTAAAAGCTCAAATAGTGATAATTGAGCTTCACTTGTGTTTGCACTCTTGTTGGAGTTTCTCTTTCCCGGAGGCATGGAGGTCTGTGTCTACTTAGTAATCATTTTGCTTTTGACATAATCCCACCATTTTCAGGACAACCTTCTGACATCACCAACATTTTTAAAAGGTCATAGTGTTTCAAAGATTGAGAAATGTCTACAAAGAAAAGAGGGGCCTTCTCAGTCAGAAAATACTTGGTGTGAGGCCAGCTTCTACCATTCCCCCACTGGCTTTGTGATTAGGGGAAGAGACTTCGCTTCCCGGCTCAGGTTCTTCCCCAGGGAAGCGGCAGCCCAGCCTGGAATTAGCTGAGTAACTGTGTAGCTTCTAATCTATGGGTGGGTGTTACGCAGAGCATGTGCTGGTTTTGTCTCTCCAGTAGCCCCCCTTTCTCCTTCCTTTTAGTAAGGCTACCTTGCTTCAGAGGGAGTACTGTGCTCCCCACTGCAAACCCTGGACACCCAATGCAATTGCCAGTCGGGAAGATCTTTCTGGCAATAGAAAGAGGTTTTGGCTCCACCCCCCACATTTTGGCTACTGGGATCGATCGAGACACAGTGGTAGGACACAGATGGGGCCAATAAATCCTTGCTCAGGATTTTTCTCTGTGAATGACAATCAGAACAGATTCAATTTTTTCTCCTAGCTTTGTTAGGATGGAAGTGGCCGAATGGCACAGTTCTTACAATGCTGGCCTGTTAACCACAGGTGGGTAGGTCGAACTCACTATCTGCTTGTAACACGGAAGAAAAAAGTCTGGCAGCCTGGAAACCATGGTGGGACAGGTCTACTCTGCCCTCCAGGGTCACTTGGAGGTAGACTCTACTTGATGACAGTGGGTTTGGCTTGGTTTTAGAGTTATTAGGAGGCATTCTAAAAACGCCTTCAACGATGGCCTCCACCCTAAGAAAGGAAGGTGAGCATTCTGGAGGCCCGTGCTGAGTAGTGGGGAGCCCCCATGGGGCTACCATCCTATGGGAGAGCTCCATGAAGCTCCAGTCTCAGGGAGAGAGAGAGCCTCAGGGCCAATCCCGAGATTTATTTCTGCTGAGGCTACCTAAAGTTCACTTTTTCTGCTAATAATGATACTTTCATGTGTTATTATCATGTGAAAATAAATACTTACATGTATTTAATTATGTTTTTGTTCCATTATCATGGTTTTTCACACATTTAAAAACATCGTGCTTGTCTGTATTATCCTCTATACTGTTTGGTGCTTAACAAAACACTATCTATTAAAATGTCATGTTTGAAGCGACCACCTAGGTCGGAAGCAACAAAGCCCATAGAGAAGAAGCACACAAGCCTGTGTGATCATGAGGTGTTGAAGGGATCAGGTAGCAGACACCAAAGAACAAAAAACATCATTGTGTGATCACCTTCCCCACATAAACGCTGAAGACGAATGTGTGCATAAGTAAGTGTGGTGAAGAAGGCTGATGGTGCCCGGCTATTGAGAGATATAGTGTCTGGGGTCTTAAAGGCTTGAAAGTAAACAAGTAGCCATCTAGTCCAGAAGCAACAAAGCTCACATGGAAGGAGCACACCAACATGTGTGATCATGAAGGGCCGAGGGGACCAGGTTTCAAGCACCAAAGGTGGGGGGGAGGGGGAATCATATCATTGTGAATGAGGGGAGTGTGTGATGAGGACCCAATGCCCATCTGTAGACAATTTGACATCCCTTGCAGAGGGATAGTGGGGAGGAGATGAGTCACTCAGGGTTCAGTGTAGCAATAATGAAACTCACAACCTTCCTCTAGTTTCTAAACGCTTCCTCTCCCCAACTACCATGATCCCAATTCTACCTTGCAAACCTGGTTAGACCAGAGGATGCACAGCGGTACAGATGGGAACTGGAAACACAGGGAATCTAGGACAGATGAACCCGTCAGGACCAACAGTAAGAGTGGCAATACCAGGAGGAAAGGGGGCGGGTAGAAAGGGGGAACCAATCATAAGGATCCACACATAACCTCCTCCCTGGTGGAGTGGCAACAGAAAAGCACGTGAAGGGAGACGTTGGGCAGTGTAAGATAAGATAAAATAATAATTTATAAATTATCAAGGGTTCATGGGGGAGGGGGCGGGAGGGATGGGGAGGGGGAAAAGGAAAATGAGGAGCTGATTCCAGGAACCTAAGTGGAAAGTGAGTTTTGAGAATGATGATGGCAACGAATGTATATGTGCTTTACACAATTAATGTATGTGTGGATTGTGATAAGAGTTGTATGAGCCCCGATAAAATGATTTAAAAAAATAAAATGTTTTTGGAGACTCTTTCCCGCATTATGTTTTCTCTTTACACTTCGTTACCTATAATCTTAGAAGAACCTCAGCCAGATTCCCCATAGATGTTAGGGTGGTGACACTTCATCTCCTCTATTCTGGACATATTATCAGAAGAGACCACTCCCTGGGAAAGGACAGTGCTTGGAAAAGGAGAGGGGCAGAAAAGAAGATGACCCTTACCAAGATGGGCTGACACAGTGGCTACAACAATGGGCTCACACAAAACAGTTGTGAGGATGGTGCAGGATCCTTCTATTGTACATTAGGTCGTTGTAAGTCAGAACTGACTCACTGGCACTTAAAAATTCAAATGAGGATTATTCAAATGGATAATATAAACTAGTTGGAATGTTTGAGACATTCTTAGTTTTTATTTCTGTGGATGGTACTAATTTACATTATGGGTATAAATTAAAACTTCCAAAGGTAATAGAGAAGCAACATGAGTTCCTTAAATAAAAGGTTAATAAATACATCAAACTAAAACACAACCAAAAATATATCGCATGACCACAAATAATAGAGACAATTTCCTTGAAACCTGAAGTACTTTCCTAAAAAAAGGTGAAATACAGGGTGTAACAACAGCCTAGATAGTGGAATTGAATTGCAAAAATTAAATTTTATATTCTATTTTTATTTAAAATTTCAAATCCATATTTATTTTAAAATAAAACATAATATTTTTTCTTTCTTATCGTCTCTAATATCAAATCTGCACATGTTTTGATTAAAAACAAAATTCATACATAAGCCAACTAACAGTAAGGAGGAACATGTAAGTAATTATAGTAATTTTTTTCCTCCTATTACAATTCAACTGCTCACAGATGCAGCAGTCAAGACATCAAAGACTACATGTATTAGGTAAATCTGCTGCATAAGACCTCTTCAGAGTATTGAAAAGCAAGGATGCTAACTTGAAGACTATGGGGAGGCTGAGCCAAGCCATGGTACTTTCAATTGCCTTCCTGCATGTGAAAGTTGGACATTAATTAAAGAAGACCAAAAAAGAATGAATGCATTGAATAAAGAAGACCGAAATAGAATTGGTGCCGGCGAACAGTGTTGAAAGTATCGTGGACTGCTCAAAGGACAAACAGATCTGCTCTGGAAGAAGTATGTTCAGAATGCTCCTTAGCGGCATGGGTGGCGAGACTTTGTCTTACATACTTTGGACATGTTAGAAGAAACATAGCCAGAATTCTCCCTCAAAGCTACGATGGTGACACTTCATCTCATGTATTTTGGACATGTCGTTAGGAGAAACCAGTCCCTTGAAAAGGGCATTCATGCTGGTACAGTGGAGGTGACTGGACACAGCGGGTGCAACAATGGGCTCAGGCATGGGAACGATGGTGCGGAGGGCGCAGGGCCAGGCAGTGTTTCCTTCAGTATAGATCAGAACTGACTTGATAGGGTCTGACGGCAACAGAACCTCACCTGATGACATTGTAAGGAAGGGCATTGTTGGTGTATGGAGTTTTGCTTAATCACAACATTCCAGCCCTGTCAAATGTCTTGATGTAAAATTTAACAGGAATGCATGTTAAATGTTTCCAACATCAGCAAAACTCCTGGATAACCTCAATTTTCTAATATAATTTTTTTAAAAGGGTGGATGATTTATTATGATTCTCAAAGTATGAAAGGTATGAGTTAAATGATGAATTCATATGAAGCCACTTCACTCATCAGTCCCCAGTAGGACTGGATATGTAGATATTATATGGGTCTTGGCATTATGAAAGCACAGGAGAAAGAGGGGGCTCTCTACTTCTGTACCGCCAGTGTCAGAAACCCACAGGAGCAGTTCTTATTCTGTTCTATCGCGTCCCTATAAGTTGGAATGAACTGGATGGGACGGAGTTTGATTTTGGTTTAGCTATGGCAAAAGAGCGCGTGTGGTCCAGTGGTCACATGTTGGGTTGCCAACTGCAAGGTCAGTGATGTGAAACCCCTAGCTGCTCCGAAGGAGAAAGATGGGGCTTTCTGCTCCTGTAAAGGATGACAGGCTTGGAAACCCACAGGAGCTGCTCTACTTTGTCCATACAGTCCCTATGAGTTGGCATCAACTCAGTGGCAGTGAGTTTGGAGTTTGGGTTTCAGTGTGGTACCACCAGAATTAATTTCTAGAAACTCTATCCTTATACTTTGGAGAAGATGCCTATAACCTTCTCATCTTTCTCTTTACCAACCATATCAAAGGAAAGAGGAAAGTATGGCTTTTGCTTTTTTAAGTCTCTTTGTCTCATCTGAGGGAATTCTACTTCTCAATGGCAGGAATCGTAAGTTGAGAGAATTCTTTCTACCTCAATCTATCAGTGGAGAAACGAATGTCAATGGAAATCAGTTTGAATAACATTTAAATAATTTTCTGAACACTCAGGTATGGTGCTAAAATCAAAATGAGGAAAAGGAGTTGGGTCAATCGCACACATCACTGACCTGCTTTTACCACTGCCCTTGACTTTGTCTTTTCTGAAAGAAAAATCATTTCTCTCAACTTCTTTCACATCCTGCTCCCAGTGTTGATTTATAGCACACTGATTTCAAGGAACCTCCTATGTATTCTCCCAGGGATGATATTCAGAGATAGCTAATAATAATAATAATATAAAAAAATAATAATAATAAAGGCAGAAGTGACAAGGGCATGGTGGTTGTCAAGATTCCCTTAAAACTTGAGTTTCTAGAATTCTCTCAGGCTTGGTTACTTAGACAAGCCCTGGTGGTACAGTGCATTTACAACCTCGCCTGCTAAGTTCAAGGTCAGCAGTTGGAAAACACCAGGCACTCCGTGGGAGAAAGACATGGCTTTCTACCCCTGTAAAGAGTGGCGGTCTTGGAAACCACAGGGGGAGTGTGCCTCTGTCCTATAGGGATGTTAGGAGACAGAATCAACTTGAGGGCAGAGAGTTTGGAGTGGTTGCAGTTTGTGTTGCTTAGAGTGTGGTCCCTGGAGCAGCAACTTGGGCATCACTCAGTAACGTGTTAGAAATGTAGAGTTTCAGGCCCTGAATATGCACCTGGCTTTTAACAGATAATTAATATACACATTAGTATTTGAGAACCATTACTCTATTTGTCCTGAGATTTACTCAGGGAAAGAAAAAGCTTTCCTAATGTTGATGACACTTCAATGCCTAAGATGTGCCTGATTCGCCCCCACAGTCTTTCTATTGCCTCACATGCAGGAGAGAGCTAGATGATGCAAAGAGAAGAAAGAAGAATGGATACATTCACCTGGTGGGGCCGGTGAAGAAGACTGAATATCCCACGGGTCACCCAAAGATCAAACAACTCCTTAGAAAAAATACACCAAACTGTTCTTAAGAGGGGAAAACGGTAAACACTTTAACCTACCGTATATACTCGTGTATAAGCCGAGTTTTTCAGCAAAAAAAAAAAAAAAAAAAAACGTGCTGAAAAAACTGGGGTTCGGCTTATGGTCAGTGGTACCCCAGCGAGGTGTAACATCTCGCGGGTGATTGCTGTTCCTCCGTGTTCATTCAAAGCCTCGCTGACACTGCAGAGCTTTGAATGTTTGTTTACTCACATCTAACCAATCAGAGCCGTCCTATGACGTGGACGGCTCCAATTTGCAGAAGCACCCGTAGTGATTCACTTATGCTGGCAGCTGAACTGGTAAGGATGTGTCTGTGACTGCGCTCCGTCTCTCCCCTCTGGTCTCTGTGTTAATTCACATCCCGCATTTCCCACCCTAGGTTTATACTCGAGTCAATCAGTTTTTCTGGTTTCCCAGGTAATAATTAGGTACCTTGGCTTATACTCGAGTTAGCTTATATTCGAGTATAAAGGGTAATTACTTGAGATAACTAATCAGAAAAGAGCAATTACTAGAGAAGGACACCGTGTTGGTAAAGTGAGGATCATCGAACATAAGGAGAGATGGAGTGACCCAAAACAATAAATACCAACACTCAGGAACATGCCCAGGCAAGGTTTGGTTCTGTTCCATAAAAAGTCTCTATGAGCCAGAGCTGAGCTGATTCAACAGCACCAAAGAATTCTGATAAGCGGCCAGTTCCTGGGAAAGAGGGGTCATCTCTTGGAGAGAATGAGATGCCTTTGTAGATCGGCAATCTCTACAAACTACATTTTAAAAAGACAGCCCTTGGTCTTCCTCTTCTCTACTAAGTCTCATTAGAGCACATGCGCATGAACCATCAGTGTGACTTTAATGTTTCTTGTCCCCAAACTTACAAGTTGCCCAATCTCATCGCTTGTGACTTTTCTTTGCTCATTGTAAATAAGTCGTTGACCTATGTCATTTCAATCAATTATCCCCTTCACTAACAGCAAACACTTATGTAGAAATTGGGATGCTTCAGGCACTGCTTTAGGTGATTGATGCACACATATAAACTCATTGGATCCATACACCATCCCTGTGTGGTAGGTAAGGTTGGCCTCCCCATTTGCCAGCTGTGGAGTTGCAGGGTCAACTCTAAGCCAGGTAACGTGGAACAAGAACAGAATTGCCAAGTCACAAAATAAGTTAAAACCGCATCCCTGGGAGAAAGAGGGTATATGCCTGAAGTTCTATAAAAACATATTTTCTCCAATTCTAATAAAGTTAAGATTACTGAAGTAAAAGACTATTCTTGGTATTGTAAGATCTGTTCAGACCACAGTGTGTTTTCTTTGTTCCTCTGCCTGGTTACCGACGGTGAAGACAATATTCCCAAGAAAGGCTTGCTGCCCCTGTCAAAAGGTCACCAGCTGCACCCGGGACTCTGGAGCTCGGGGCAGCCTGGCCCTCCCATGGAGCCGCCTGTGGCTTTCGGACTCTTCTTCCAGCTGAGATTGGTATGCTGATGCAAGGGGCCCGAGGACGATCCAGAGGAAGAGACGTGGAAAAAAATAAACACTAAAACATAAATGGCAGCAAGCATTCACAAAGCCATCATGATTTTATTATTTGGTCTTGGGAAGGAATTTCATATTTTTGGTCAAGCTAAGAACAGTATGCGTGTTGAGCGTTCCGTATGTTCAGCCCAACAGATCTGAAACGGAGGATGGGTCGGTCCACAGGGCAGCACGGTTCCCCGGTGCAGGAGGTTACAGGCACCAGCTGCTTTGCTGGCACCGAGAAGACCCTAACAGAACAAAGCGCGGTCTTCATTCCTTTCTAATGGTCACCACCTGACCTCCAGCGCGTTCCCAAAGCCAACTCACTGCCTTCCAGTTGGGTTAAACTCATACACTGCCTCTCTGGGTTTCCAAGGTGATGAATCTTTGTGGGAGCAGAACGCCTCATCTTTCTCCCTTAGAGTGGCTGCTGGGTTCCAACAAGAGACCTTCGGGTCGCAGCTCCGTGTGGGACCCACCTTGCTACCACGGTGTCTTTCTTTTCCGAAAGAATATGGCCATCTTCTTTGAGTTCAGCAACATTGTAACTACTACTTAAAAAAACCAGCCCCCCCCCCCAAAAAAAAGCAAAATAGCCAAACCCTCAAATCAAACTCTGCCATTTACTCAATGCCGACACACAGTGGCTCTCTAAGACACAGGAGAACTGGCCCTGTGGGTTTCAGAAACGGCAACTCCATGGGTGTAGAAAGCCCTGCCTTTCTCTCAAGAATTAGCTGGTGGTTTTGAACTGCTGACGTTGCAGTTAGCAACCCGATGTGCACCCACTACACTACCAGACATTAACAAGGACTTTTTAATATAGCAGTAAGAGCTTAGTTTGTGTTTTGGTTTGTCATTTGAAACAAAACAGAGGCTGATGATAGCATTTTTCAAAAGAGATCAGTTCCTAAAATTTGGAATCACTTTCAGTGAAATGGCCAGCACTAGGTTTCCTGGGTCTCCATTCCTAGGAGGGAGAAACAAGAAGTTGCAGGCACTACTGCAGGAAAGAGGGAAGGAGGCAGTGCCATGGAATATCTGTGCCTCCATTTTGAATGACAGAAGAACATTTCCCATCTGGTTCTACACAGGACCCTGTTGCTGGTACAAAGACTTCAAATGGCCTTGGTGATGACCATGTAAGTTCTTGGTTTCCTCTCTCCCCGCCCCCAAGCAAGGTTACTGATTTAAATGTATACTAATGGAAAATGAAATTAAAAGACAATAAAACTTTTCTATGAACTTTTTGTGCGATGAGGTTTGAAAGATTCATGAAGCCATGCGACAGCCAACACAATACAGAAAGATAGACCATATTGTCATGACCCTGAAAGGTTCCCTTGTGCTTTTCCTGGTCATGGCAAGCTTATCGCCAAGCATCTCAAAAAACAAACAAAATGAAACCCCCAAACTCAGTGCTACCCAATTGATTCTGACTCACACTAACCCAATAGGGTAGGGTAAAACTGGCCCATGTGGATTTCTGAGATTGTAACTCTTTAAGGGAGTGGAAAGCCTGGCCCTCCTCTCATGGATCAATTGGTGATTTCGAGCTGCTGAACTTGCACTAAGCAGCCCACCTTGTAACCAGTACGGCAGCAGAGCAATGACTACCATGCTTTTTATTACTCTGAGTTAGTCTGTCCTAGAGGATCAGACAAACAGAACAGAGAGGGTGCATCTTGCGTGCTTGATTTCTTTCACTATGCAAAATGTCGTTAAATTTAACACATGTTGTCTTTTTATCAGTTTATTTCACTTTATTACTGAGTAGGATTTTATTGTATAGATAAACATATATTTCTTTCTTCCTTCTTTTTGGCCGATTAGACATTGAGGAAGGTAAAGCTTCATTAAGAATAAATGTGCCAGGAATATTCTTGTACAAGTTTTGTGTGGACAGAGTATTCTCATTTTTCCTTGTTAAATGTCTCGGAGTAGAATTGTTAGTCAAACTGTTCTCCATGTTTTACTTCTATTAGAAATGTAGGAGCGGTCCAATCGTTTCACATCCTCATCAACACTGAGCATTGACAATCTTTTTTACTTCAACTTATATTTTAATGTGTATTACTCATGTGACTGGTTATGCTAAACATATTTTGAGGTATTTAATGGCTATACCTGTCACTCATCTGTCAGGGGGTGTGGTGGTCTCCATATTACTGTGATACTGGAAGCTTTGTCACTTTTTTTCCAGTTTGTAAATGTCATATCTATTCTGCATATCCTTTCGAAAGATCAATTATTTGTTAAGTGTACAGTTTAAGTATTCACAGGGATACATAGCAATTAGGGCTCATTGGTTTTTTCCAGAGGGCTCTTTCCTCCTTGCTGTTTTCTGACGACTAATCATCTGACGTCAGGCTCACAGGGAAGAGGAGCCCAAGAGGAGAAGGTCAGAAATAGTACAATCTGGGCAGGTGCTGCACTGTGGAGCTATTCAAGTCTCATTTTATCAGTGGTGGAGTGAGACCAGTTTGCTCAATCTCACAACAAGAAGAACCTTTAATTCCTAACTTGAAGGCTAACGGTGTTTCTACCGTATTATACATCTTTAATAACCCATTGGAATGAGTCAGGATATTTGGGTGATAAGTGCCTGATCTTTCTTGTTAATGTGAAGATCAACCAATATCTCTTAACTCTCCCCTTAAAATGGGTAAATTCCTACCTTTGTCTTTACAGCATCTTCATTTTCTTTCTTTTCCTGTTTTTTTTAAAAAATCATTTTACTGGGGGTTCACACCACTCTTATCACAATCCATACATACATCAATTGTGTAAAGCACATTTGGACATTTGTTACCCTCATCAATCTCAAAACGTTTGCTCTCCACTTAAGCCTCTGGCATCAGCTCCTCTTTTAAAAATAAAATCAGTAAGGTCGCCCATGGTAGACAGTTTTGGGTGGAGCTTCCAGACTAAGACAGGGTAGAAAGGCGGATGTGGTGACCAACTTCTGAGAAAATTGGCTAGTGCAAGCCTTATGAACAGCAGTGGAGCATGCGTCCAGCAAGCTGGCAGACACTCAGAAGGAGATGGGGAGAGAGATGACCACGTTCGGAGTAGTTTCCAGAACTTTCATGGGCTGATGTGGTATAACTCAAAATGAGCAGAAACAGCTGTGAACATCAACTGGTAATAAAAATGTGAAATGCATAAAGTATAAATCTAGAAAAACTGGAAATCATAAAAAGGAAAGATAATACACAGAGATTAATATCCTAGGCACTAATGAGCTAGCATGGATTGGCATCAACCATTTTGAATCAATCCTATGAGGTGGAATGGTGGCATACACATCATGGTAAGAACATTTCAGAATCTATCCTGAGGTATAAGTCTGCCAATGGTAGGAAAATATTCTATTATTCAAATGTTGGCGCCAACCACTATGGCCAAAGGTGAAGCCACTAAACTTTTTTTTTTAACCAGTTTCTGCCATATGAAATCAAACAAGCAATCAAAATGCACTGACAATTACTGGAGATTGGAATGTGAAAGTTGGATACACAGAAGGATTGATAGTTGGAGACTAAGACGTTGGAGAGAGAAACAATGCTAGAGATCCGATAGCAGAATTGTATCAGACCAGCTTATTCATTGGAAATACATTTGAAATAGCATAAATAGGGACTATAAGAGGTGATAAAGAGTTAGAGTCTATGAAATAAACAGTGGGAGTTCTACCCTGTCCCACAGGGTCACCGGGAGTCAGAATTGACTTGATGTCAGTGAGTTTGGTGTTTTATAGGATTGATTTCCCTGGTGTGTTTTTCTTTAGCTTCTCATTAGCATTTTGGATAATTTTCTGTTATCGATTTATAATTTAATATCCTTTAGTCACAAAACATGCTGCTATGAGTTCTACTCTGAAGATTTCTAAAGACATTTTACGGCACAGGATATGATCTATCTGGGTGAATGGTTCCTGAGTGCGCCACAGAAATGCAGATTTTGCTGTGGCTGGATGTGAGTTTGTATGTTCTATAAACGCCAATTCGTGTCCAGTAGGCTGATTCTCGGTTCTACCAGTTACTGAGAGTCATGTTGACGTTTCCAACTCTAACAATGTATTTGTCTATTTCTTTCCTCGGCTGTGTTTTGAAGTTATTGTAACTTCATGTACATGTACATGTGTGAGGTCACTAACAAAATTCATGAAAAAATTAAATTGAAAGACAAGGAATTTTTCTGTGTATTTTAAAAGCCCTCTCATATTAAACATTGCATGCCATCATGATGAAATTACCCCTTTGTCCTCATAAACACACTTACACATTCCCTATAAGTTCTGAAGTTTACCATATATACTCGAGGAGAAGTTGAGTTTTTCAGCACATTTTTAATGCAGGTTTGTGGTAAAACTAAGTGCCTTGGCTGATATCTGGGTCCGCTTATGTTTGAGTATACAGGGTCCTTTGTCGCAAATCAACATAGCAAATCAACATTGCTTCTTATAATTAGTTTTTGCATGATTACTTCTGCCATCTTCTTACTTTTACAATCTAGACAGTATATTGCTTTTCAAAAGATCCCATCTGATATCTCCCTTTTTAAATATCTAAAACTTTAACAAATAAGGGAAATGTCAGCATACTGACTATGTGTTTTCTAGCTGTTCCATCGGTCATTTGCTCATCCCCCCTCCCTTTCCTGCTTGATTTATTTCAGATCTCACTTTACCTCTGTGATTGGCCTACTATGATACTTCTGTTTTTGTTTTGTTTTGCGTGGTTTTTCTAGAATTTATGTTTAGTGTGAACTTTAACTGAATGCAGCTTATCTCCATTTGATTTCATGCCGATTCCCATTTAATGCTAGACTCTTACAACAACATAATGCTGACATCCTTCCATTCCCCCCGTGTTTTTACTGCTGTTGTCACACGTCTTACTTGTTTATATTAGAAACTCTATGGTATCTTGTCATTACTTTCGCTGTAAATAGTTAATTTACAGAAACTTAATATTAAGGAAATTTTAAAGTGCAGAAAACACTTTTTAAATTTCACACCACAGCAGCCATTTCCCTTGTGCTTCGTTTCTTTGCATAAATCCAAGTTTTTAACTGGCATCGTTTGCTTTCTGCCGAACATTTCCCAGCAAGAAATCCTCTCAGCTTTTGCTTGTCTGAAAACAATCTCTAATTCAGCTCTATTTTATATCATTTCTCTCAACAGTGTGAAGGTGTGGTTTCACTGTTTTCTGCCTTACATAGCTTCTGTCAAGAAATGCTCTTATATTGGTTTTTCTCTGTGCATGCTTTATTTATTCCCCATTGCCCACCCTGGCTGCATTTCAAATCATGTTTACCGTGTACCTTCAGTCATTTGACCGGTTGTGTCCTGGTGTGATTTTCTTTATGTTTGTTTACTCGGGTTGGGGCTTATACACCTGTTCGATCTGCGGTTTCATCATTTCCACCAACTTTGAAGGAAACAACAATAACAAAAAGCCATCATGCGCTCTTTCATCTGCGCCTCCTTCGACTGCCCTAGCCGCTCAATCTGCTGGAACGCTAATCACACACATGCGGAGTTTTCAAAAAGTCATAGAAAATTCCACAGCTTTTCATTTCGTTTCCCACAAACTTTTTGAAGCCCCCTCATATGTTAGAATGGTTTTCATTATCACCCAGGTCAGTGAGATACGTAAAACAATTCACTGTGAGTATGCACACAATCGCAACTACATTTAGTCTACTAATTGTTGACTGACTACTGAATAATACCAACAGTGTTTCAGCGTGCGGCGATTTCATTATCGCCCTTTGAAGGACGTCCACAGCTCTGAATGGCAGGCCGTTGTGTCCAGTCTGATCTTTCTGAGGCTTTCCTTCCGATGATGTTGGCCTAACTCTAAAATGTAGTCTTTAACCTAAGAGCTACCTTATTCCAGAGGCCTTTGGGAATCTGTTCTGAACTTTCTCGAATAACCAAGCCCTCTTCATTATGGCTGGCTGGAAACAGAATGCATTCCGGTCTTGGGTGAGTTCTAAAAATCATTCAGTTCCTAGTTCCCACGTGGTTCCTTCTTCACATTTGTGGCATTTCCCCTTATACCCTCCATTTCAGCATTTTGCAGACTCAAGAGGACCCCATGCAAGTGTCTGAGTCACTTTTTCCTTGTGGATCACATTTTTTCCAGAAGTTGCTTCACCTTGAACTCGGCTCTCTGCCTCTTCCCCGCAGACAGGCAGCTGTCCTCTGCCTGGCTCTCCCTGTCCGGCACACAGGTGAGGACGTGCTCCGTGAAGGAAGCCTGGGTGACTGCCGAGCTCCCCTGAGCTGTGTTCTCTCTCCAAAGGATCACAGGCCAACACTGCCTGCTGTCCACAGAGGAGTATACGATTTGCTTAATTTTCTAGTTTGTTAAGCGAGAAGGTGAAGGTCTGGTTTCTGCCACACCATCATGTTTAGAAGTGGAAGTCCCTTCTCATGTTTTAAAGAAGACTCTTCAGTTTAGAACAAAGTACCCACCGCAAATCTTTCAAATATTCCAGGTCAAATCTCAACATGTCTAGAATAATGGCGAGTAAATGCAGCGCGTGGTTATAAAAGGGATCGTTTGGTTCAGCTGACAGAGCTCAAAGGAGAGCCAAGGAGTAGTGGTAGCAGTTTATCAACATGAATTCCTTGCTTTTGATGGCTGTCTTGTGTGGTTGCGTAAGAGAATGACATTTTTGGGGGGTAGCAACCACACAAGAAGTTTTCAGGGTGACAGGGCATCAGGTCAACAGGTATGCGAAAAAGAAGATTCTCTGGGATGGATCTGAAACTTTTTTCCTTAGAACTTTGAGGATTTTTTTTTTAACTTAAAAAAAGATCAAGTGTTAAAAAGGATTGCTTAACACTATAACATTGATCTCAAAATTTCACCAGTAAAAGGAAGAGTAATCATCGTAAAATCACAGCAAAAGACATGGTGAGAAACATGTGGTGTAAAGTTGATGTTGGTTGTAGCGAAGAACAAAGTTCCTATTCCCTATAGAAACCCCCTCGGTTCCTTTATCAGAGAGTCAAGGCAAAAAATAACATCAAGGCAGGATAACAGGCATACCTCCAAACTCGCCACAGAAACCAGCCTGCACAAGTCTGCTGAAGAACCATAAATCTGTCTTGGCCATACTCACACAATGGTTTTTCCAATGTGCAGAAATGATTTCTCTACAAATTCCCGGACACTGTGGACTTCCCCGGTGGCAATGACAAAGTCCTCTGGCTCATCGTTCTGTAACATCAGCCACATAGCCTACAGCGGGGGGAAAAGGGTCAGGAGAAGGCAAAGTGAAGTCATAGTAAGTGACTACTTTGGACATACAATGTTACCAAATGCACATTTTGAACATACACAGCTAGACGGTGAATTAATCCAGTATCCCAACTGTATCAGTTTTCAAACTGTTCTGTGCATCAAAACTACATGGGGCGCTTCTTAGTATAGATTTCTGAGTCACAGCTGTAATAGAGGTTCTCGTTCAGGAGAACATGTCTTAGGATTGACTGACGTTTATTTATCTACTGTGGTGAAACAGACATAGGAAAACACTTGCCAATTAAACATTTTAGAACGTGACATGGGTGACAATCTCCATGCTGTGCAGTCATTGCCACCATCCTCCTATTCACCCTTCTGTTCAGTACATGAACGAAGTGCCCCAGGAATCTACTTTTCACTTACTACGTAGATTTCACTTAGGTAGGTAGGAAATTACACTGAGAACAGTCTGCGGGACATAATTTCTTATCCTTTGAGAAGAAAAACAGTTTCAATGTGTTTTGGAATTATCCTTCAGTTTATAGATAGAAGAACTATCTAGAAAAACAAGAGCCATTATTTTTAGGCAGATTTTATTCTCAAACCTATTAACCCACTGCTTTGAGTCATTTCTGATTTATAGCAACTCTATACAGGGTTTCCAAGTCTGTACATCTTTATGGGAGCAGACAGCCTCATTTTTCTCTCCCAGAGTGGCTGATGGGTTTGAACCACCAACCTTGCAGGTAGCTGCGACTGCCTAACCTGTAGAATCACCAAGGCTTTTGGAGCTGCTAATTACAAGGTCAGTGGTTCAAGTCCACCAGCCATTCTTAAGGAAAAAGATGAGGCTGTCTGGATTGTTAAGAGTCAGAGTCAATTAAAAGGCCGTGGGAAAGAAGAGATGAGGCAGACAGAGTGGCTCAGTGGTAACAGTTTCATGTCAGTTAACTGATGACGAAAGAATTTTGGGTACGGGATAACTTTATATGACTGAAATATCAGCCATAGTATTTTGTGATCAATCAGAGATCATGGTTAATAAATATAGACACATTACTTTAACATTTTATACTTATTACAATTGAGCTTCATTATTCATGAATTCTGTTGTTGAGAATCTGTCTATTTCCTAAAGTTTACCTATAACCCCCCAAATCAACACTGGCACTTTGGTGGCAAACATTCCTAGACAAATGCAGAGAAGTGGACTCCCTGGGAGACATAGCAGCTGACAAGACACCTGGAACTACTTTAGTGCCCTGAGCCGGACAAGCCACATGGATGCAACCAGACCTCTGAAGCCAGAGAAGCCACAAAGAGACCCCTGCCAGCGCTGAGATGCTTACAACGCCACTGGACCCAGACTTTCTACCCACTGACTTGTGATCATTCTGCGTTCGGCATCATTGCATGTGTTTCATGAGTCTGAAGAGGACTTTATAGATTGGTAGCGGACATATAGGCTAATATCCGACTTATGGCCCTGGACTGGACTGGGTGGGGATGTTTTCTTAATGTACAATTGCTCTTGTATCTAAACCTCTTGCTTACACACACACACACACACACACACACACACACAAATGCAGAGAAGTGAAAACGCCGACTTGCCCAACCTTCACCTTCTCAGCTGAGACTGAGCAAAGAGACACTCTGCCGCCTTGCTTCAGTTCTCAGCCTTCTATGGCCTTTCCATGGCTTACTTAACGCTATGTTTTCCATAGTTTGGTGCTTTCTGGTGGTACTTTCAAGGATTAGAATGGCTCCCAAATGCTAGAAGGTCCCGAAATGTTAGAAGGTTCTGGTAAGCCTTTTAGAGAAAATGTGTGGTGCAGAAGCTTGAATGTTAGTAAATATAGTTCATGTTAATGAATCAAAAATCTATATTAAACAAGGGCTCCCTAAACAAAAACAGATATGAAACAAGGTTTTATATTGATTGGCTGAATGCGAACAGTGGCTGAGAAACTCTATAATACCATATTTCCCCTAGAAGCTATAATTCAGCATTTGCTAATTCAGTGTTCATTACAGTTGTATAGGATATAACTTTCATACATACCAATAATTGAGTGTATATTAATGATAACAAAGAGCTCGATCGATTTTAAAAAGGCACAAAATGCCGAGTACTCTCTGTATGGGGATAATCCTGTCAGCAGAAGGGGCATTCAGTAGCAGTGTGGCTCCCTGAGGCCAGAGCTGCTAGACACCCTGATTGAGAGGCTGTGTGGGGCTGAAGTCAGATCCCGTGCCCAGCTCAGGAGATGGCAGTTGAAAGAACGTGAACTATTAGCCGTTGAAGCTCTTCAGAAAGATGGTTTGTTAATACATGTACTAGCAGAGGCCTGTGAGGGAACAGCTTGCTCTGTTCTGTGACCAGTCTGTCTTTGAACATGCAGTCCTTCAGTCTGCTATTCTCTCTCTAACCTCTCCCTCTAGATTCAGCGCAACTGTTCCAACCTAGTCACTGGCATGGATCCATACCATCTCACATGGTTGCCCTGGTAACCCAGGGCCAGCCTTCCCTGGGCTCGAACCTGTGCTTTCCCATCAAGGCACCAATCTTTCCCACCTAAGCTAACCCTACTATTCAAATCGGGTGTGTGTGAAAGCATGTGTGTGTGTGTACACACACATACATACATACACATTTTAGCTTTCATCAAATACTTTAAATATATTTAGGAAAAATGAAATTGTGCTTCTGGCAAGAATTTCTACAAGAATATTTTTCCAGGGGATTAGATGTAACAAGGTAAATACATTTCAATGCATTTCACTGAAATTTCTCTTCTAAAAATAACATTTCCAATAGATCTTTCAGGACCTCTCAGATTATTTTATAGCGTTTGAAGCAATTGGTTGTGCTCAAGGAGCCTCAAATAATAATCATATTAGTTGTCAGGTGAAAAAGAAAGCAAGAGCTGGCTATAAACAAAAGGAGACGCGGTGCTTACTGGTTCGCGGCGGGTGAGTTTTAAACACTGGCCACAAGTTCCCTGTGCTTGTTTTGCTTCCTCTGGTGGCATCTGGGATGGAGGAGCTTCTCACTTTCACAAGAGTGAGTGCTACGACGCTGCTCTTTTCCATCAGACTATCTGTGGCCTCTGACCTATCAATTTCTAGGCATTTCCTGTGAAGTTCATACTGGAGCAGACTCCAGTCTGGGAATGGGAAGGGAAAGAATATACAACTCTAGACTTATATTTGTTATTACTGCATAGTTTACTGGCTTTCATGGAGAAAAGGGGCTTTGTGTGACTCTCCACTGAGTATGCGGAATGGTCACTGACTGGTCAATGATGAACAGGTGACATTCTGCGTGAGAAGAGAAGTGATTTGGTGCTCTGGCGTGATAATGGGTTAGTAATTTGCCACCCAGCCACGGCCGAGTGTATCCCATTGTGATGCTAGATCATGTCCAGGACACAAAGGCTGCAGTGTGAGAGGTCCTGGCGAGTCACCTCTGTATACAGCTGCACACGTTGATCCGGTCCATTTATTCTCTGATGGATGGCACAACTGAGGCAAAAGTTCACCAGCTCTCACCTTCCTGTTCACAGACGGAACCACATGACCCATGACACAGCCAGGCCACAGTCTCGGATAAAATCACCACCTGGCTTTGGCTTCTGACTTACAGAAACAATTTTGAGGTTACATGTTTTAAGCGTCTCTTTGTCTTCCTACATTCTTTGAGCAGTCTCTTATGATTATGATTGACTTACATGTTTCCTCATCTTACTCACTTTCAGTCCTGACCTGGTCACCAGTGCAAATGAAAAAGAAAAAAAAAAGTCTCCCTTGCTTTTCATCCATCCCACAGGGAGAAAAGGAAGTCAGTTAAGAACTATACCAAGGGTTGAGATTCTTCAGCATGAAAACATTCCTTAATGTCAAAAAACAGTGCAGTTTCAAATAATCTCTCGCATGCATTTTGCTTTGGAGGCAAATTAAATTTAAGGGAACTCTGCCTCCATACACTTCCATTTAAAGGTGCAGCAAGTCTAGATGGGCATACCCACACCAAATCTGCTGCCAGAGAATTGATGCTAATTCAGTGTTACAGCTCTTTTAGAATTTGTCTAGCAGGTTTTCTGGTTTTCCTGTAAAACCCCCACACACCAGTAAAACAGTTATTTAACAGTAAAAAAAAAAAGAATTGATGCTAATTCATAGCAACATTGGATGAGTGAAGTACTAGTTAAATAGGGACCTGTCGATGTAAGTCATACGATCTATCTAATCCACAAATCCAAGCATAAGAACCAAATAAAACTTTAATTTAACATTTCAAACATACATAGCTTTCTCCCACAAGGACTATTCCGCTATTCAAATGACCAACATGGTGGTGGAGCAGCAGACCGCCATGGCAGGTCATTCCAGTCCCCTTTCCTGGCTTGGGGGCCGTTCAGAGCTGGGCCAGTGAAGGAGAACACCCAAAGTACATCAGCGCAGCCAACTACCAACACCTGATTCCGCGCATGCCTTTTGGGGTGTGATATGTGTTTGTCTTAACAACCTCAATGCTACAATTGCTTCCACTTCACTATTAACCTCCGGTTCAGTATCCAGCCACAAGCACTGATTAACTGAGCTGTCATCCATGAATAACAAGATGTGTTAATCAAGGTTATGTTTAACCACATTTATTTGACGGGCACTTTTTTAGCCTAGTGCTTCTGTGCTTTCTGTCCTTCGGTCATCAAAAAGTAGTGATTTAGAAACAGGACTCTATTTCAGGGGAGAAAGTCTGTGAAATAATTCTAGAAAAAAAGCATTAGGACTTGAGCAACTGGAAATTTAAAATTCACAGAAAAGATGCCAAGCACGGACTCGTTCTTTTACATTTCATCCATAAGTGTTGGTGAGTAGCTGCTTTTGTGATGGGCCTGGTACTTTCCGTTTGGGCCAGGACTTCCAGTAGCTGTGTGCTAGGTCAGGTGTGAGTGCTTTGTGGAATCTACATAGGTAGGTTAAAGGTCAGTCTGGGAGACTCATTTCTACTCTCAGATAGTGTATCAAATTATCCAATTTAACTATATATAAAGAAAATAAAACTAAAATAGAGTCTGTGATCCTCCCAATGTATCACTATTGCTCATACTGTGGGATAGGAATCCCTCCTATTAAGAGTCCTTCAGACATCTTAAAGATATAAAGTTATGGAACCAAAAGGCTACTTAGACAACCAATGAATGAGAGCATAAAAAAACTATCTATATGAGATCAAACAGGCAATATTTGTCCAAAATCAAAGAGAAGAAGGAAAGCAAGGGCAGGGAACCGGCTGGATGGAAATGGGAAGACAAGTTAGAAATGGGGAGACTGCAAAAACAACAACAACAAACAAAGCAGACACAACTCCCCTGAGGAACCCCCCAACAGATCTCAGGCTAGGAGGCAGGGCAGTTCCCAGAAGCCCCCAGGACCAGTGAGGAAATAGCCATAAAGGTCAGCAGACAGACCAGGAATTCTCTATGTTTTTTTTTGTTGTTTCGGCTAGTTTCCCTACCCCACCCCCTTTTTTGTTTTTTCTCTTTTTATTCCAACTTTTGCTTTCTTTTTGTTTTGTCTCATCTCTGTTATTGTTGTTTTGCCTATCAATATGAGATAGGCATAAGAAGCAAGTCCAAGGAGAAAGTAACAGGATTGAAGGTTCTAGAGGGACATGTGGGTTCGGGGGAGGGGGGGCAGGGCAGGCGAGAGAAAGGAGTGGTGAGCAAACAAAGCCCTAGACAGGGGAACAACTAGGGTATTAAAATCAACACAAGAAGGATGTAGAGATCCTGGGGGCAACAGCAATCTAGCTGAGCAACAGCAATCTAGCTGAGAGGAATTACTAAGAGACAGAAGAAAGGTAAGCATGATGGTGGAGCAGGAGGAAGGTAAAGGAAAGATCTAGGAAGCAAAGCTATGGATAGAGGTATAAACATAGTTGTGCACATATGTAAATACATTGATCCATAGTAATAGAAGTATTGGCCTATGTACATATATTAATATGGAAATACACTGAAGTAGTGGACAGACTTTGGGCCTCTGCTCAAGCCCTCCCTCAACACAAGAAAACTTTGTTCTAACAACTTTGCATTCTGTGATGCTCACCTTCCCAACGTGATCGCTGAAGACAAAAGAGGGTGCATAAGCAAATGTGATGAAGAGAGCTGATGGTGCCCAGCTATCAAAAGATATAGCATCTGGGTTCTTAAAGGATTGAAGTTAAACAAGCGGCCATCTAGCAGAGAAGCAACAAGCCACATGGAAGAAGCACACCTGCAGGTATGATCATGAGGTGTCGATGGAATCAAATAACAGGCACCAGAAGACCCCAAACAAAACAAAATCCATATTGTTGAGAATGAGGGTGGTTGGAGCAGAGACTCCAAACCCATCTCTAGACAATAGGACATCCCCTCACAGAAGGGTCACAAGGAAGGGATGGGTCAACCAGGGGGCAGTATAGCACCGATGAAACACACAATATTCCTCTGGTTCTTTGAGGTTTCCTCGCCCCCCACTATCATGACTCTAGTCTTGTCTTTCAGTTCTGGCTAGACTGGAACATGTACACTGGTACAGATAAGAACTCAGGACACAGTGCATCCAGGTCAGATACAACACTCAGGAACAGAGATGGGAGTAACCATGATACCAGGAGTGTAGAGAGAAGTTGGAGGGGAGGAAGGGAGGACCGAGAACCCAATTACAATGATTGATGCATAATCCCCCCAGGGGGGCAGTGAATAACAGAAATGTGGGTGAAGGGAGACAGCAGTTGGTGTAAGATATGAAAACAATAATAATATAATTTATCAAGTGGTCACAAGGGTGGGAGGGAGGAAGGGAAAAAAGAGAACCTGATATCAAGGGCTCAAATAAAAAGTAAATGTTCAGAAAATGATGATGGCAACATATGTACAACTATTCTTGATATAATTGATGTATGGGAATGTTAGAAGAGCTGCAAGAGCCCCCAATAAAATGATTTTTAAAAATGGGAAGACTGCTGACACATTGCAGGGTTGACAAAATAATGCCGTGAAACTATTTGTGTACGAATTGTTGAAAGGGAAATAATTGGCCATGTAAACTTTTACCAAACACGGTAAGATGCTGCTCCCAACAAAAGTCTATATGAGACCAAAAGGTTAACAAGGTGAAGATGAGAAGAGAAAGGATGAAGGCGGGGAAATTAAAGTAGTGAAAATGCATCAGCCAGATACAGTTAGTGAGCATACTGACACACTGTCAAAACTACAAGTAATCTCATTGAAAAACTTGTATAGAAATGGACAAATTGGAACCTTATTGCATTGTGTACTTTCTAAAAAAAATGTTACTTTGAAAAGTTATTTACTTATTCTTCTTCGACTATACTTCTATGCTTTTTCTTTTAAAGGTATACCACTTATACATTTGTTGTATCGCGTATATTCTCTATATATCTTTGCCTATCTAATCAGTCTTTTCCATATCATTTTATGTGCTTTCTTCCTCCGACCAGATTTTTTTCAATAGCATTTACTTTAGTCTTTTTTCAGTAATTGCCTTCAATTTCTGCAATGATTTGATCAGCTTGCTTGTTTCCGTATCTTTTCTGATTACTGATGGCTTGTTTGTTTGTTTTTTTAAATCTCTTTCTGATATTTAAGTTAGGGGTCAACAAATTCTCTTAAAAGGCTACATAGTAAACATTTTAGGCATCTAAGCCACATGCTTTATTTCACAACTATTCAACACTGCTGTTGTAACATCATAATCATCATAGACACTATAGAAATAAATGGGCATGGATGTGTTCCCCCCCACCCAGAAAGACAAAGACAAAAGCAAAAAGTTCATAGATTGGAACGTCCACTCTTTCCTTGTGGCACACCAACTGAATGAAAACATGCTGCCTTTATTATCTTTGAATCAATGAAGACTAATTATTTGAGCTCCAGCTATGTATTTATTTTAATAATGCTTCTCATGATATGTGCTGCCTGTCTGTTTTGCTTATGCTTTCCCCCCCTCTTGTACAACTTTCCCTTCTCATCTCCTTAGAATCTTACACAGTGCCTTTCTAATTATTAAGATGCGAATGTGGCTGCCTATTTGAAGAGTCATATGAAGAGAAGCAAAGAAGCAAACGGAATGTAGTCTGCAACTTCAATTCAGCCTTCTCTCAAAGACCTCTCATCAAATTCACAATATCGATTCCATGGCTGCCCTCAGCTTTTACCATTTGATTAGTCAGTGGGGTTCACTGACTATCAAATAAGTCATAGAACCATGGGCAATATCACTTCTCCTCCTCTTTCATAATGTCTCTCAGGAGGTTAATCTGCAGACAATAAAATTCATTCTTCTTGAAAGCTGATGGTGACTGGCTATCAAAAGATATAGCATCTGGGGTCTTAAAGGCTTGAAGATATACAAGCGGCCATCTAGCTCAGAAGCAACAAAATCCACATGGAAGAAGCACACTATCCTGTGTGACCATGAGGTGTCGAAGAGATCAGGTATCAAGCATCAAAGAACATAAAATCATATCATTGTAAGAGTGGAGATTCAAAGCCCATGTGTAGGCAACTGGACACCCCCTTACTGAAGGGTTGAAGGGAAGAGACGAGCCAGTCAGGGTGCAGGTGAGCAACGATGGAACACACAACTTTCCTCTAGTTCTTAAGTGCTTCCTCACCCCACTATCATGATCCCAATTCTATCTTACAAATCTGGCTGGACTGGAGGATGTACACTGGTACAAAATGGAACTGGAAACACAGGGAATCCAGGACAGATGACCCCTTTAGGACCAGTGGTGAGAGTGGTGATACCTGAAGGGTGAAGGGAGGTGGGGTAGAAAGGTGGAACTGATTACAAAGATCTGAGTTGTATGAGCCCCTAATAAAATGTAAAAAAAGAAAAGAGGAGGAAAAAAAGAGAAAAGAATTAGGGCAAAGAATGTACAGATGTGCTTTATACAATTGATGTATGTATATGTATGGATTGTGATAAGAGTTGTATGAGCCCCTAATAAAATGTTTAAAAAAAAAAGATCTACATATAACCTCCTCCCTGGGAGATGGGCAACAGAAGAGTGGGTGAAGGGAAACGTCAGACAGTGTAAGATATGACAAAATTATAATGATTTGTAAATTATCAAGGGGTAAATGGCGGAGGAGGGAGCCAGGAGGGAGGGGGAAAGTGAGAAGCTGATATCAAGGGCGCAAGTAGAAAGCAAATGTTTTGAGAATGATGATGGCAACAAATGTACAAATTTGCTCAACACAATGGATGTATGTATGGATTGTGATAAGAATTGTAATGAGCCCCCAATAAAATGATTTTAAAAATTTATTCTTTCAGTACCATCATCCTTGCTATTCTGCAGTCTAGATCAGGGTCTCTAAAAGGAAATTTTCTCTTTGTGTTACATAATTTGTGGGCCCTTCAGAACTGAGAATTAACTTGCGAAATTTCTATAACCTGTATTGATGTTTCTGCCACCATCCTGCCCTTATATTTCATGGTATGTGCCTCAAGTTCTTAAGGTTTCATGCAATGGCCACTTCATTGTTACAATGAGGATGATGCATTACTTTTCTCTATATTTTATTCTTTTACTTAAAGGTTTCTAAAGGCTTTATAGGAGAGGTGGTTGAGTAGGATGTCTTTACTTAGACATTTCACAGTGAAATATCTCTTCATTTTCATAGTATAGTATCTAAAAAATGAGGATTAACCTTGCATAACTTGCTGGATATTCTGCTTAGCAGTTTATTCTGAGAAAATAAAAAAAATAATTATTTTAAGTAACGATGTGTACACTTGTGACATGTTGTCATGGTAAATAATGCATGAAATAATGTTAAAGAAAAATGCATGCAGAAATATGGGATGTTTCACATTACAGGTACTGCTAAATATACTATCTCCAAACTTGATATCATACGCCTTTTTGCTACTCATGATTCTGCAAGCCAGGGATTTGGGTAGGGCTTAGTGAAGATGGCTCATCTTTACCCCTTGGCTATGGGAGCCAAGGTGGCCTCCCCCACTGATCTGAGACGTTGATGTTGGGGTACCTCAGTTCTGCACGTAGCATTCTCCTTCGCTTGGTCTTCCATCATTCACTTATCCAACCCAAGATTCTTCCCACGGTAGCTGCTTCCATTAAGGAAGCCACAGTATAAACTCAGTTTCATAAAGCCTAGGCATAAAAGGTACCCTATGTTTCTCGCTCTGCACATTCATGGTTATAGGATCAGCCGAAATCCAATGTAAAATGAACAGACTTTACTTATCTATCGGAAGAATGGTAAAAGCACACTGCAAACGGTCATGGGAGGGGCTGTGGCAGGCATAATTAGAAACAGTCTACCATCGAATTACCCTGGGTTGGAGAAATAGCAGCAGTGGGATGGCTATATTTTTCTATAAAATAAGCATGATTGTTTCAGTCCGTAGTTTTACTGTAAAGCCCTGCCCTCGACATTGTGCAATAATATACAACTAGGTGCAGACTAGGGAGGCTTCAGAAAGCTTGAGGAAAAGTGAAATGAAAAGATAATGGAATTTTCCCACAAACTTTTTGAAGTCCCCCCATAGGAGGGAAAAAAAATAACTCACAGAGGAACACTTGAAATATGGGAACTCACTTTCAGGTCCCATCATTACTGTCAGAACATTCTTACCAGAAGTGGTTGTTTCCTGGGGCACACCCAGCCACCTACCTCAGCCAGGTGTCTCCAATTACTCGCTCCCACTCACAGACCCAGGTAAGCCATTGTAGAAGTAGTTCCTGGCTCAGCAGGAACAATATCAAAGCTCTGAGGACGCAGCAGGAAGTTTCTTTACCTTCATAATCACTTGATTGTCAGTCTCCTTGCTCAAGGTTCCTGGCCCTGCTGCCTAAACCTGTTTCTGGGAAGCCAGCTCTGGTCTTTCGATTGACTGTATCCTTCCAGCCTGTTCTGACCACCTGATTCTGCCCGGTGCTGTGACTTGGACCTTTGGAATCCAATATCTTGGCCACTTCTTGGCTCCTGGTACTAGCCTTGCAATTTATCTCTCAGTTTCAGTGTTTGTAACCATTGTTACCAGTAAATAAAAAACTGTGCATGCCAGAATACATGCATTAAGGTAGATGCTGGTAGGATTTACAAGATTAGTATAAATAATTCTATTTGATAGCTGCAAACATGATCTTATATTTTTTAAATATCCAAAATAAACTTTAAACTCACTACCACGGAGTCAATTCTGACTCATAGTGACTATAATAGTAGAACTGCCCCCATGAGTCTGTGACACTCTAAATCGTTATGGGAATAGAAAGCTGCATCTTTCTCCTGAGGAGTAGCTGGTGGTTTCAAACTGCTGACCTTATAGTTTGCAGCCCAACTTGTAACCCACTACTCTACCAGGATTCCCTAATCTGCACAGTAGGTTAAAAAACATAAAAGGTGATGCTAATTTTAATATACTTTATTTAACCGAAAATAAGTAGTATCATTTCACTCCACACATATTTCACTATACAAAGTCACATAAAATATTGGTAAAGATATATTTTGCATTCCTTTTATGTTCTATATTTTCAAAATCCAGTGTGCATTTTGCACTTAGAATACTTCTTACTTTCAGAGTCGTCACATTTCCAGTGCCCAGTGGTCCCCATGATTCACAGCTACCCTATTAGTACTGCTCTAAGAAGTTCACTTCATGCTAAGGAAGGCCTCCTGTCTACCTGGCTCTGTGACGCACTACACTAATCTTATTTGTTCAAGTTGTCAGGCGATCCTGCTGGGACCCCTCATCTTCTCTACAGTACAACTGGGGGGAAACTCCCCTCCCTTCCCTCTTGGTAATTGTTGCTAACTCCTGACTTTCTCTGGGGCGATGAGCTCATCAGTGATGACAACTAGGAGAGCGAGCGAAACGCTGTACAACTATCTCCTAATTTATGATCATTTGACATTTGAATACCAGCCTCATTCATATATAAACGGACAGTCATGCCACACACCCTTTTCCTCAATTGGACGATCTGAGGAGCAAATACGTTGAGAGGCAATTATGGGTATGTTGAAACGAAGGCAGAGGTTCTCAAATTTCAGTTTCCCTTAGAAATATCTGGAATGTCAGACACAGATTGCTGACTCTCTCTTGTGCCAGAGTTTCTGATAGAGTCGGCCTGGGGTGGGGCCCAAGGATCTTCATTTCTAACAAGCTTGCCAGGTGATGCTGCTGCTGGTGGTCTGAAACCTCATGGTGAGAACTTTTGCCGAACCGCAGTGTAGGCTTCAAGTCAGACGATATGATTTTAGATGGTCCGTACTACTTCCTGTGTATCTTCTGTCAAGTGACTTAATATTCCAGTGCCTTGGTGTTATTATCCGTAAAATGAGAATAATAACAGTCCCTACCTCATAGGGTTGTCTTCAGGATTAGCTTAGTTAATATATGTAAAGTGCTTGGACCAGTGCTTGCGACATAATACATACTCAAGAACTATTAGTTACCAAGATGATGACAGTCATGATTATGCGGCTTGATGTAGAGTTCTTGGTGCCTGGGAGAATCGAGTTTGTCTTCCTGATGAATCGCTTGCACCCATATAAGGCATGGGGAGGGGTTCCCTGGGTGGGGTGAATTTACTCCTGATTCTGTTAGTCACAGCCGTAGAATTTTATAGCTGGAAGGGGCCTCAGAGATGATCTAGTTCAATTAAGCTCATTTCAAAGATGAAGCAATTGAAATAGGAGTCCTCTAAAGTCACACACTCCTAATTGGGCAGTGCCAGCAGGAGAACATTGACTCATTTTCTAGCATTCTTTCAATTGCACTATAATAAGAGGTATTTCCTAAAGAAACTCTGTTACACACGATGGCCGTGGGGAGTCTCCTACAGTTCTGTGGGCTAGGGGACCTACTTGATCAGGGAATAAATATTAATTTGGTGCCGGCCACACCCAAGGCACTGTGGCAGTCTGGAACTATACTAGGTAGAGAAGAGAAAAACCAGGTGGGCCTGATACCTGCCTAATGAACTGATACCTGCCTAATGAACACTGTCCACAGGGTCACACAGCCCTAAACACCTAGCATGGGATTTAAGAAAGAACTTCTGAAACTATGCCTGGTCGTAGTCAGAAGACAAGACTTTCAATTTCCTTTCTAAAACCTCCCTCCTAAGAAAAATTACTCCAGCCCACAGCTATTGTTGAAGGTGAATCAACGCAGTTACATACACCAACCAAGTGGCTACTTCCTGGGGTTTCCCTTGATACCTCATTAGCATAGATGTTGGGCTAATCAGATCCTCACCAAGGCCTTCAGTGAGAGACACAGGGATAGTGCTGAGCACTGCAGCTGTAAGATGCTGCACTGGGTCAGCGCAGGCCACTCTGGGAGTTTCACTGTGGAGCAGGCCATGAGGGGAGCTCTTCGGGCACGAGAGCAAGAACAGAGAGATGATGCTGCCCTAGGAGGAATGAGGGAGAGACAGACAGAAGACAGCATTTGTGACCTCCCACGTTCTCTGAAGCAGCCACGCTTCTCACGAGAAATCTCTTTGCATTTGAATGTGCTTGAGTTGTGGCAGCATACTCAGAGGAGAACAGCTGAGCCCCGAACAAGACACACTGACCTTTAGTCAGCCTGTAAGTCTGTAGAGCCAGTCGTACAGGGGACCCTGTATTCAGTGCTAAAGAGGCCGTGCTGTTGCCGTTAGTTGCCTTTGGGGGATTTTGACTCAGTGACATTTTGTGTACAAAGCCGAACTGCTCCACAAGGTTCTCAGGGTGGGCTACTTTGGAAGCAAATTGGCGGGGTCTATTTCCCAGGCACATCTGGGTGGGTTCAAACTTCCAACTCTCTGGTTAACAGTGCAGTCAGTACTCAACCATCTGCACCATCAAGGAATTCACGAGCAGTTAATACCAAGCATTATGACCTCAGCATCAAGGAGGAAAGACAGCCAGCTCTACACCCAACCAGTAACCAAAGATTAGGCCAGGCTTTAGGGATAAACACTGATGCGAAATGATCAGCAGGAGCACAGAGGAGGAGACCCTAAACTCAGGCCAGAGGAGAAGAAGAGTGTCTGAAAAATCTCTTAAGTATGCGATGATTTCCCATAACTACTGTGGAGACAGCAGTGAGCAGAGGTGTCAACTTTGGAACTAGAAAGTCTGAGGACCCCTCAACGCATTCATTTTGACTCATTTAAATCTTTCCCTTTAGAATATATCAGTTCACAACACTGAGATCTTCAGTTTAAAGGACTCATACTCAGTGTCTGGGCTTGAAGGTAAAAAAGCAGACATCTAGTCCAGAAGCATCGAAGCCCACATGGAAGAAGCACACCAGCCTGTGTGACCAGGAGGTGTAGAAGGGACCAGGTATCAGACATTAAAGAACAAAAAATCATATTGTGTGCTCACCTTTCTGATACGATTGCTGAAGACAAATGTGTGCAAAAGCAAATGTGGTGAAGAAAGCTGATGGTGCCCCGCTATAAAAAAATATAGCATCTGGGGTCTTAAAGGCTTGAAAATAAACAAGCAGCCATCTAGCTCAGAAGCAACAAGGCCCACATGGAAGAAGCACACCAGCCTGTGTGAATACAGTGTCAAAGGGATCAGGTATCAGACATTAAAGAACAAAAACATCATATCATTGTAAATGAGGGGAAGTGTAGAATGGAGACCCAAAGCCCATCTGTAGGCAACTGGACACCCTCTCAGGGTCTCAGGGAGGAGATGAACCAGTCAGGGTACAGGGTAGTAACGATGGAACATAAAACTTTCCTCTAGTTCTTAAATGTTTCCTCCCCCCACTATCATGATCCCAATTCTATCTTACAAATCTGGCTAGATCAGAGGATGCACATTGGCACAGATAGGAACTGGAAACACAGGAAATCCAAGACAGATGACTCCTTCAGGACCAGTGATGAGAGTGGCGATACCTGGAGGGCGAAGAAAAGGTGGGGTGGAAAGGGAGAACCAATTACAAGGATCTACATAAAACCTCCTCCCTGGGGGATGGACAACAGAAAAGTGGGTGAAGGGAGGCATCGGTCAGTGTAAGATATGACAAAATAAGAATAATTTCTAAATTATCAAGGGTTCATGAGGGAAGGGGGAGCGGGGAGGGAGGGAGAAAAAGGAGCTGATATTAAGGGCTCAAGTAGGAAACAAATGTTTTGAGAGTGATGATGGCAACAAATGTACAAAGGTGCTTGATACAATGGATGCATGTATAGATTGTAAGAATTGTACAAGTTCCCAATAAAAAGATTAAAAAAATAAAATAGAATAAAATTAGAGTAAATCATTCATCTAATTTTTTTTTTGGGGGGGTGGACATGTTTTTTTCTTTTCTGCTGTCTGTCCCCCAGGGAGGGGGTTATAGATAGATCATTGTGATCAGTTCCCCCTTTCTCTCCCACCTTACCCTTCCCCTACTCTCATATTGGTCTTGAAGGGTTTATCTGTCCTGGACACCTGTGTTTCCAGCTCTTATCTATACCAGTGTACATCCTTTGGTTTAGCCGGATTTTTCAAGTAGAATTGGGATCATGATAGTGGGGTCGGGGTGGGGGGAACGAAGCATTAAAGAACTAGAAGAGAGTTGTATGCTTCATTGGTGCTATACTGCACCCTGATTGGCTTATCTCCTCACCGTGACCCTTCCATAAGGAGATGTCCAGTTGCCCACAGATAGGCTTTGGGTCTCTATTCTGCACTCACCCTCATTCACAGCTATATGATTTTTTGTTCTTTGAAGCCTGGTACCTGATCCTATTGATACTTCATGATCACACAGGCAGGTGTGCTTCTTCCATGTGGGCTTTGTTGCTTCTGTTTATGGCTGCTTGTTTATCTTCAAGCCCTTAAGACCCTATATCTTTTGATAGCCGGGCCTCATCAGCTTTCTTCACCACATTTGCTCATGCACCCACTTTGTCTTCAGCAATCATGTTGGGAAGGTGAGCATCACGTCCATCCAATTTTAGGTGGCTAAATTTAAAATTAGGCCTATATCAACAGTACATAAAGTTTACTTTTCTGAGGGGTCAAATGATTCTTATTCACTTGTTCTTATCTACAATTGTAATATTTCTGTTATCATGATTTTTCCTAGATGTGAAGTTTACAATATCCTTGGTAACACAGATAGAAAGGGGGTAAAATTTAAGAAAAGTAGTTAGCAGACAGACTAGCATTTATTTAATATTTTAATGCCCTACTCACTATATTAAGGTATGTATTATCTGGACAGACCTGTGTCTGACATTGTCAGTGAATATTATTGCAAATTTGAGTTGTTTGTAAAAATAATGTACAGTCACATAAGGATGTATTCTGTACAAGTGAACACTCTATGTATTGTGATATGTAGTTTGCCAACACTTGTTCAATCAGCCTCTCTCAATAGTGTTTTAAAATTTGTACCATGAGCAAATCAATGACACTATAAACAGAATGTCCTTATGCTCCAGGGTGATGACTGATAAGATTCTCTACCATAAATTTTAAGGATGTCTCTAAGGTGAACAAAAGACAGATAAAAAACAAATTCGGGGCTAGATTTTGGACTTGCACCTAATCCTAGGTCCAATCTAAGATTTATGACCCCGTTCATAAATCACCCTCATGAAGAGAACACAGCAGATATGGATGCTATCACAAAGTGGGGGAAAGAAATCAGAGGATGACTGGCTATCAGAAATAATAGCATCTGGGGTCTTAAAGACTTGTTTTGAAACAAGCAGTCATCTAAGTGAGATATCAACTAAGCCCACGTGGACAAAGAGCACCAACATCTGTGATCCCAGGATTGTAAATTATAAAATCCAAATCGGAAGGAGGAGATAGCATCAAAGCTTAAATTGGTGTGCAGAAGGCTGTGGGTGACAGTGGGAACTCAAAATACATTTACAGGATTTACACAGGGAATACGGCAAGCTTCTGGTAATTTCTCTCTAACCCTAATTAAGGGATGGGAATAACTTCGTTATCAGTCAGAGAATACTGGAGAGACAACTATAGTGGACTAAAATGATAACTTTGACTCGAATGGTTAAAATTTTGTCACTTGATCTCCCTTCTGATACATTTTGAGCTTGATCTGTTTGGTTTTTTTTAATTTTCTGGGTTTTTTATTCATATTGGGGTTTATCTCTATTGTATTTTGTCATTGCTGGTAGCCTTCTTGACTCTCTACTATGTGTTTTTCTACATTTTGTGGTAGATGAAACCCAGGACAGGTGGATCTATAGCGATAACAACTAGAATTCCTGTGGGGTATGCCAGAGGAGGTTGTGGGTAAGGGGGAGCTGATATCAAAGTGTTCAAGAAGGGAGAAACTTTAAAAAACTTATTCTTGTAACAATTGTACGACACTGTTTGATTTGATTAAACTATGGAATGGCATGGTATCTGGAAAGAAAGAAAGAAAAATATATTGTAACAGTAGTATTTGAGCCTAGTGAAATAAGATAAAATCAGTTTTACAATACAAAAAGGTAACAATAAAGAGACAACCTCTACTTTAACAAGAATATCATCATACTATTAAAATAATAAACAGGAAAAGAGTCTTTGTATTAATGGCAAAAAAGATGAAAACCAGCATCAGATGGATGGATAAATAAATGATGGTACATACACAGTGAAGTCATATAAACTGCTAAAGATGAATGAAAATCCACAGAAACACCATGACATGGATGAAGCTAGAGGACATGTTGCTGAGTGAAATAAGTTCATTACAAAGTTACAATTATTATTTGAGACTATTATTATAAAGAGTCAAGAAAAGTTTTAGACACAGAAAGAAGCATTCTGTAATTGTTACCAGAAATGGGAGGGGAAGACGGGGTAAATCACTATCTGGAAAGTAGAGACACAGTAAAGGGGTGAAGGAAAAGACCATCTGCAGTGAGAAGGGGCACAAGAGCAAAATGCACAAAGGCAAATGTATTGTATACAATAGAAACAGCAAACAATATCTCTGAGTAGATACACAGGTAGATGTGTAAACTGAACAAATAAGGGAAAGCAAATGGGAATACACCGTGAATATATAAAGGTTTGGCAGAGGTTATTGCTACACATGTATTTTTACCTCTAGTAAATATATCCAAGGCTATTATAACGCATATAAGGGATAAAATTCGGAAACACTTAGCTTTAACCAAACACCTTGAGGGAATGATACACTGGGCTTAGGGACTTAGGAGCAGCGTCCTGAGAGACTCAATCAACAGGCATAATCTCGTTCACAGAGACAATGTTCTACAGCCTACGTTGGTAGGTAGGAATGGGGTCTTAAAGGCTTGTGAATAGCTTAACTGAGATGCAGCTCTCTTTGCATGCTTCGGGAGCCACGTGCGGCTCTTTGTTACATATGTGTGGTTCTAAAATAAAAGGGCAAAAATGCATACATATTATTGATAAGGGTGATTTTATTTGTTGGTAAATATATATATATTTATGGCTCTCAAATAATTTTTAAGTTGTTACGAGCAACAGGATTGGCTCTTCTTTCTCAAAAGTTTGCTGACCCCTAGTCTGGAGGAAACATGAACAAAGAACTTCAAAGATTCAAGGAAACAATTGGTCCAAAGGACTAAGGGGCCCAGAGAACCACAGCTCCACTACATGGAGACTAGGAGAAGTAGCTCGTGCCTCGCGGATCGGGATGACAAGAGAACCCCGGACAGAGCAGGAGGAAAAGAAGTTGAATAAGACTCAAAACCAAGATAAAGAAGACTGAGTGGTCTAATAGAGATTCATAGATGCCCAAGACAGCAGCCCTTAGATGCCTTTCAAGCCTGGGACTCAACCCACATCCAGGGTTCAATTTTCAGCCAAGCAAAGGACAGACCTGGAAAGTGAGCATAAGTAAGCACATATGTAGACCACACCCCTCAGAATGATCAGCCATACGAGACCAAAAGGGCAATGTTTGCCCCAAAAGAAGGTTCAGGAGATGTGAATGAACAAGAAAAACGGACGAGATAAAGGAGAAGCCCAAGAAGGAAAGGTAAGCATGCTGTTTATGCGGAGGGCAATTACAATCAAGCTCACAAACAAAACGTGTCTACCTTGTTGAACAGAAAAACGCGCTCTGTAAACTTTCACCCAAGCACCAATAAAAACAAACAAAAGACCCCTTGTATTCCCTCGATTTAAAAGGAGAGCTTTTAAAATGCCAATTACTGTACAAACACACGGGTTTTAAAATTTAACTCTATCTAATGCCAGATGAACTATGGTGCTGGGAAAGAACACTGGAAGTACCATGGACTGCCAAAAGAATTTCAAACACCTGTCGCAGAAGAAGTACAGCCAGGATGCTCCTTAGAAGCCCAAACTGGCGAGGCTTCGTCTCACGTACTTTGGATATGGTGTCAGGAGAGACCGGTTCCTGGAGGACATCGTGCTTGGTAAAGCAGCCAGGCAGCGTTCAAGAGGAAGACCGTCAGTGACGTGCTTTAACACAGTGGCGGCATCAAGGAGCTCAAACGGAAGATCAATTAGGCGGAGGTCTCAGGACCAGGCAGTGGCTCGTCCTATTGTCCACAGGGTTGCTATGAGTTCCCACCAACTCGACAGGAACGAACCACCACCACCAAGCTGGCTGAAGTGCCATGGGACTTTACAAGTAGAAGAACTGGCTGATGATAAATATAGTAATATTTTCAAAATATGTGAAAATTATAAGACTCCAGAAAAATCATTTAAAACATCTTTAGGGAAAATAAAGCCAAATTGCTAGACTCTGGAGAGGGAACATATACTTTGTTAGGGAACATACTTTTCTGTAGTCTGACATGGATTGATGAGTGCTTAAGATTCATTTTGAACTGTGAAAGTTGTCTACTCCTACAGACGTCCATAAGTAATGTCATCTCGGCAGTACTAAAGGTCAAGTTCCAAGGAGCAGCCTTTTCTGTTAATACAACACAACATTTTTCACATTCATGTGAATGAACAATGTCTTCACTGTTTTTCTAGACACTAATTTAGTGTTGTATTTTTTTGCTTGTGTCAATGAGTGTCAAAATATTGTTCTTTTAATACATGAAAGTATTTGCATAGAGCTTTATTACTGATCTCTCGATGTTAGCCAGAGGCAAAGTAAAACAGAGGCTCTTCAGTTGGGAAATCTCACTAGCAATGAAATGCAAGAGTCTTTAAAATATTCTGCTTTTCTGCCAATTTTTTTTCAAGTACACAATGGTTTATTTACCCTGTAATTGGTAAAATTAAAAGCAATGTCTGAGAAAACAAAAGTTTACTCCAAGTGTAAGCCACAAAGGTTCTATTCCGCACACACATGCACACACACACATATACACGCACATGCCCGCACATGCGCAAATGAAAAAGTGTGCAAGGAGGAACACAAAAATGTTGGAGGAAGTTTAAGATCTTGACATGAATTAAAAGACAATACAGGACAAATTCCTTACAGAAAAGCCAAGAAAGCCATTGAGAAAACAGTGTGTTTCAACAAGGAACCCAGAAACCATGGACAGCTTTTACTGAGTTACCCCTTTCTGCATCATCTTATCAATAAAGGTTCCACTGTGATTGTTTGCATTTATTCCCATTACTAAGAACCACCTAGAGCCCCACACCACTCCCTAATTGTGTGCCTTTTCACAACCAAGGAGTCCACAACCAGATATATGACACAGTTTTAATTCTCTTCTTTTCCCTTGCTAAGCCTCATTATCTTGCCATTTTAATACTGCCCCAAAAGACAAATGCCCTTTTCATAGAGGAGGTAGACTCGGCTGACAGATTACTCACGACGAAACTGCAGGGCTGTACCCAGGCTGCGGTCAGAAAGGCGCAGTCCCAGCGCTCCCTGCCAGCGGAGCGGGCGAAGGCCCTGCTCTCACCACAAGAAGCCAGACCAGACTTTCAAGTCAAGTGCTGGCTTGTCCACACCGAAGTTAATCAGCGATGGAATCACTATCACAATGTCCGTATTGATCACACAATGTCCGTGATGCAACCCTTGGCATGGAAAGGATTTGTGCTTCATTCTTGAAGGGAAACAGAACACTGAGAGTGGGGTTTACTAAAAGGTAGATAGATGTTCACCTTGTGATTTTAACCTTCTTAGGGAGATGTGGAATGTGCTGGCTTTCAGAAGGAAGAATGCTAAACCCAGCATGGTAATATACCGGTTGGTTGGATTGTTGGAGAACATGAGTGTTTCCGTTTCATTGCATTCATTAAAAGATTTTTTTTTTTTAGGAATCCACAAACTGATAAACTTCACACCTACATTTTGACTGCATTCCCCTAATTTTTTGTTTTGTTTTGAGAAATTGGAAAAATAAATACATCTACACCCACTGTCATGGAAGGGATCTTAATTCCTCGTGGCCCCAAAGGACAGAGCAGAATCACCATTTGTGTGATCAAGGATGTAAACCTTTCTGGGAACAGAAAGCCTCATTTTTTTTCTTGAAGCGAGTCTGGCAGTTTTAACTGCTGACCTCAGTCAGCAGCCAAGGCCTCTTACCAACCTCCCCCATCCTTTGTTGTGAGGCGGATTTACCCCCAAATCCCACTGCCATCCAAAGTATTCTAACTCACACTACTTAATGTTGATAATCTAGCTTTAAACTAAATGCTATTTAAAGACCAGCTATTGAGCCTTCTCTGTAGTACTCAAAAATTAATTTTAAAATGGCAATTTTAAACTTCTAATAAGTAATAGGTAAAAGATAATATGCTTTCAGCATTTGAAAATGAGCTGGGAAGTACATGTGATAATCACATTTCCTGCTCAGTCTATGCTGGATCTTTAGTTCTTGTTTCTATGACATCGTATGGAAATCACAGAGTGAGATGCAAAGGTAGGTGAGGGTCCTGCATGTACTTTGGGTGATATGGACCCCTGGACCATGCATAGATGTGATATTAAAATAAGGCATCTTTAACACTAGGCTAGCTCCACAATTCTAATGTGTCCTTTAAAATGTATCTCTTTAATAAAGCTGAAAAAGGAAAATTCAGTTCACAGTCCCAGGAAAGGATAATGCAAATGAATTCGGTCTTTAAGAAAACTATGCGTGAAGTCCGTTCTCCAAGGTCCCAGCGTCTCCCAGAGAGGAACCTGACTGCGCTGAACTTACACTCTGGTCAAGGCTGTTGCGCCCATGTGGACAGAGAGTAAGGCTCTTGTTAGCCAAGAGGACGTCTTAAGGATACCGACACGACAGCAGTACAATTACTCTTTCCCTCCTTTCTTTATCCCCCTACATGTGTGGCTGACTCCAAAAACAAAAGAGAGGGAAAACTCAAGGATCGTGTTTCTCACAGCTACATGGGCTGTAAGTTTGTTCTCAGAGGAACAATGGGACGTCTCATTCGCGGTGGTGGTTTCACGAGCTCCACAGCGACACGGCAACCATTTCTTGCTTTGTATGACTCATTTGCCTCCCACTCAATGTTAGATTAGTTCAACATTTGGGTAGGACCATGAGCAACAGGACAATGGAGGACTGCCCCAGCTTGGGGGAGGGGGGAGGTGTGCCCCTCCCTTGGAGGGAAGGGTGCTACCTGCTGAGACTCAGATGCTGTGGGCACTTTCCTACCTCTGTGGAGGGTCTGCCAGGAAAGAGAGTGCCACAGAAATACCTCTTCCTGGTCCTGCTTAACGTCTCATTGCGCCATTGAACCCCGAGGTTAAGCATGAAGCAAAAAATATTTTTTCTTTTTTTAACGATCTGGTTCCCAGCAGTAAAAACAATGCCGGTAGCCTAGGAGCCTTTCTGTGTCCGCATGTGCACTTTTCTACAAGAGGGGAGCACAGCTGTTTTAAAGCCAGGGAAGGGTTGGTGTGAGAGGCAGTATGAGAACACGTCGTCAAAACAAAAAGCCCGTGTGTGTGAGCTGAGGGAAGAACAGATGCAAGAGACAAAGCCTTGTGGTGTTCACTGCTCTTTCCAGATGAAGTCTTCTAAGGGGGCGTGTGCCATGCTCAGGGGCAGAGTTGGTGTGATGTAGGCTCCACACTGTTGGGGGAAGAACTTGCACTGAGCTCCCTGCACTCTGGACTTGGCCACTGAATAGCCTTGTCACTTCAGACAAGATATCCTATTTATTGAAGCCTTGGAATTTTTTTTGACACAGGCTTACAGGGTTTTAGGTCTTCCATTAGATAATATATCAAAAATGCTTTTTGATCTATTACATTTATAAAATCTTACAGCTGCCAAGAGAATAGTATTTCTGGTGAACATTTTTGGGTGAGGGCCTAGATCAGTACTCTATAGCTATCATCAAGATATGATGTGATAATTCCGGGACTGCTATCCTACTCCACATAAAAACACAACTTTTTTCCCGGAATACTCATGAAAAAAAAAATTCTAGGATTGAACTGGGGTTTCAGCATTTTCAGCCCCAAAGAGTTCTGATTTCAGCCCCATATAGGTCTAACTTATTCCAGTTTTGAAAGAACATAAAAATCCTGAGGATTTACATATTTGTTTTAAATGTGGATTTTTGAAGTTCTAAGAAAATATAAAGGAATATATTTTAGAGGAGCTTAAACTGTTTTTCTGAACAGTGTTATTACTTATTGTTAAATAATACTCCTCTGCCAATCATGTTCCTAAATGGTTGACAAAGTTTTTTCCAACATGGCATTTTAATGAAGGGTGGGGGAAAAAAAGACATAAAACACACAAACAGAGTCTGAACTTAGAAACGATCAGCGGTTTAAACATCTGGAAACTAAATGCAACAAGAAGGTAAGGGAGAGAGGAGGCGAAAGAGAGCGACAGACGGATTGACAGACAGAGTGCATATAGCAAGCACAAACACTAAATAACCTTTAAAAACAGATCCATCACTGGAGAATGGAGCTGTGTTCTATCTTAAGCTGAAAGCATATTAATAATCTTAATGCCCTCCTTTATTTTTTATCATTTCCCTAATTATCTTGGTCTAAGCGTTTCCAAACTTTATTGCTTATTTTGGCATGAAGAGCATTAGCTTCTACCTTCTGCCTTCATAGAGCTGTTAAAAGAAGGGTGGGGGGGGATCTCAAACATTAGCAGGCAGCAAGCAAGGAGATAGTGGTCACAGGACTCGAGGGACCCACAGAACTGATCACTGGGCTACGGCGGAGAGGTCTGACACAGTTCTGGTGAAAATGATCAAGATTTCCCTAGTGTTTCCTGTAAGTAGCCTTCATTTCTTTGTCTTAGTTTACAGGTGGAGAAACTGAGGCATGTGGGGAACACTGGCTTGCAGAAGGGTCACACAACGGCAGAATGTGGGCCAGAGCCAGATTTCCTGATTTCGGTGCCAGGTTTCCACCCGTCTACCCTGTCCAAGTGAAATGGCAGGAGCTTGCTTTTGATAAGCAACTCCGTGAAAACACATCCTGTGCCAGGTTTTCTCCAGCGCCCCAGACACTCCTGTGTTGGGGGAGGCCTCTGAGCCCTTTAACTGTTTCAGCTCGCAGGAGCGAGGAGCCACTTTAGGCTGGCAGCCTATCGCGAGAAGGCGGGGAGCAGGCATTTCCAAAATCAGAGGGCCCCTTCTCCCCTGCCTATTTTTCAGCCCTACCTTCAAGAGCTGAGGACTCTGAAGCCTTGAGCCCGGGTCTCTTGTAAAGCCCCTGCATCTCCTTAAACACTCCGCATTCATCATCAGCTGCAGTGTTCTCTGTTAGCTATTGTCAGCTTTTTGGAAAGTTAGACCATGAGCTGTGTGGCATTGCAAGCAAAAAACAAGCCTTTTTGTAAGGGATCGTGTCTCTGTTTCAATTGCCCCCGGGGCTTCAAGCTGTCTGATTCTATAATTCAGTTTCCTTTATTTATCCATTTTTGACGGAGAAGGCCAGGACGCTTCAGTGATGTGTCCTGCCTGACTCACTGGGACTTGAACATGAACAAAGAAGACAGAACTTTTGAGAGCTGGCGGTTTTGTATGGATTTTAGAGACACAGAAAAGAGGATCCAAAGAGCGGCAGCAGGTGGCTGCTCTAGGCCGCGCAGTGGCACCCCAGGCCCGTCCTCAAGAGCGGTCTTCTCTTAGAATTACCACACAGATGTTCGACAGGATCTTGGGAGTGACAATGTCAGGCCACCAAGAAACAAGTCACTTATATATCTGCCTTTATAAAAAATAATCAGTCACAACCTTCTGGAGAAGAAGTACTCTGAAAAGGAATGCCTTTCTTTAACAGGGCACCGGGAAAAGTGTCTACAGCAGTGCTTGCTCCCACTTGACGGCCAATCCGGACATGAGCCTGCAGGAGGCTGACCTCCATGATCCTGTTGAGAGCTTCCCTCTCTTGAGGGGGCATGGGAGCTCCTCACTAACAGCTGGTTTCTATGTGAGCATGGAGGGTTGGTCTTGCCAGATCTCCTTGTTACTTAGGGAAAAAGGCAGGCATCAGGAATGCTGAAAATTGAGATTTATTTTAAGCAACGACAACAAAGCAAACCTTCAGATTTGTAATCTTTCACTGACAATATTTGAAAATACTGACTGAACTAATAAGGCAGATCAAGGAGCCAGAATGGGAGCATCAAGAGACTGGCTAGCAATCTAGTCAAAGAAATCATACCACACTAAGGTTTTGACCTGTCTGCCTCCAACCAACCCCCCACCCTGCGAGAAATCTGATTTTGGTGTAACATTGTGCAAGAATCCCCTCACACCATTGCTGCAGGGTACACTGAACTTTATGAGTCCAGCTCCCTGGAAAACAAAATTTGGCAGACTACAGAAAGGTACCTTCTGAGATTATTTTACAATATATATTCCGTTCTTATTACTACTCATGCTTTCTTACTTTCGGAAATTCTCCATATATGAAATGCTAAACCACAAAGAGAATATACATTTAAAACCTGAAACATATTTTCCAACCCCCAAATTTCATTAAATACACAGGAGAAAGCATCCTTTGTATAAAGGCTAATAGAATTACGATATAATTAAGTCACAGAGGTCTCACACAGTGAAAGCAACACAATAAGTGACATTTCGGTCATCAGCTAATCAGGGATCTTATGTGAGAAAGAAATACATGCATTCACAAAAATTTGGGATTGAGAAAACATAACCAGACAGCCAGGCAAAATCAAGTGTTCTGGCAACTCCTTGCTTCTGCACATCTTCGTGAGGGTACTTCAGAGTAAAAACAACTGCTATCGCAGAGAAGGCAACTGCTAGGCCTCCCCCAGTCCTCTGAGCTGCAATGCTCCCCAGTCTACAGGCTGGTCGCCTACTCGGCCAGATGGCCCGGGAGAGAGGCGTCAAGGAAGTGCTGAAAAGGTGACTTGGGTCTCCGGCAGCTTAGCAGTCTGGAGTGAGTTTCTCTGCAAATTCTCTGGGGGTTACTGCGTTCCAATTTCTCAGGAATGTTTAATTCTCCTCATCCCTCCGCTGTGTCTCTCTCTGGAGAGGTCAAGGAAGCCTGTGACATCCCCAGAGGGCACTGCCTAACTAAATTAGCACAAGATCACTTTGGACTCTCTTCCAAAGAGAAAATACAAGGGAGGGAATTTCATTAAAAGCAGAAGACTAGGTGATCCACGTTAATCCCAGCTCTAAGCTGCTGTAGAAACGTTCAATGTTTATATTTTGACTCTCCCCTCTGCTCCAGAGTTCACTGACTATAATGGGAGCTATGTTAAGTGTACAACTTGACCTTAGCTGACCAAACTTCAGTTTTATAAAAAAGGGGAAAAAATTGGCTTGGTGGTGTTAAAATGAGTACTTGACCTGCTATGGGTTACTATATGAAGCAGTAAGATCCAGAGGTCAAAAATAAACATTTCAGTACTTTAGCCTTTAAATATCCTTAAAATCAGGAAACAGGAAACCCTAATAGGTAATATGAGTCATTACCCATATGGATGTGGGTAAACATGGGAATATCTAGTGTCGATTTAGTTAAGGCATATAATGTTATGGAGACATGCTCTCTATTATATCTATAAATATTTGAGAAATACACTAAATATTTAGAATGATAGTATAATATATGAGATATATTAAGAAGTACAAAGAAGACTTTTCCATAATTTGCTTCTAAAAAAATGTAATTGGAAGGATAACTCCCAAAAGGTATCAATACAGCTTGCCAGCTATAAAGTATGACAAAGATCATATTAAATAATTCAAACTTGGAAGTCTGTCTTGGAGTGCTTGGACTGCTTCCACCATGAAGCACTATGTTTCCTGATTCTTCGGTAAGTCAATGTCGCCCACATATTTATATCTATATAAATATTTATAAATACATTTGTAAATATATATCTTTTACTATAAAGATGCTTTCCTTTAGAATATCCATAGTTTGTGAACATTGACACTTCATCACTACAAGCATTATTTTCTCATTGATGTTCCACAGAAACAGAGAGATAGTCTTATATATTTCAGCTCTGAATACTTTTAGACACTTTCCATTTTTTGATGCATTTTAATTTCCCTAAAGTCCTGTAAGTGACAAACATTAGTGGAATACTATGCCCAAGATGAGGACTAATGGCTTCCATTGTCCAGTCAGGTCATATTCTACTATAGACATCAATGTGCTCAATAGTAATTATTATTTGCTGGTTATTGTATTTAGCTTAGGTTTTTTGATGAAATGAGTTCCCAAAGTTTGGTGCTTGTGTGTAATATGCCGCTCTTTCACCAAAGCTTCACACCAATGACTGAGGTGAACAGCATTGATACTACGTGCCTGTCAAGTAAACAAGAAATAGTTTTGTTCTCTCGACGCACGCCGTGGGACAGGAGGGCTGTAATCTAATTTTTGAGTAAAGAAAATGACTCTCTGTCCAAAGGGGGTAAGAAACTCTTTCAAAGCTGATGGAAATAAACACAATGATATTTTAGCCTGTGGTGGGTGAGCTACTTCTTAGCTGATACAGGAGGAGCTTTCAAAAAGTTCAGGGAAAAATTCATTACCTTTTCATTTTATTTTTCCACGAACTCTTTGAAGCCTCCTAATACAAGCTGTATCCTCACTGAAGCCATGAACACACAAACCACATACAACAATGGCATGATTGGCCTACTGGAATTTCTGTTTGTTATTTTTCTTTGTGTGTATTTTAACTGCTCACAGGCATTTCCATGATGGCTGGCTGGACTCAGGTGAGATCCTTGGCTGCAGAACTAAACTAAATTAGCCAGTAGAGAGATTAACCCCAAGCTTCAACCTCATTAGTTTTAAGCTCTAACAAACCAAATCAATTAGCTCAGACATAAAATGCTAATATCCCCAAGGCAACAGAAAGGTTACCTAACTTACTGATGACTTGAATCTATTCGTATGAATACTAAATAAAATCTGAAAACATTTTGGTGGCTATTTCCTTTCTTTTTAAAATTTTATTGGGCGCTTCTACAGATATCATAACATTCTATAGTTCAATCACATCAAGCAGTGTTGTACAATCTACAATCAGTTTCAAAACAGGTTCTTTCTTCTTGAACTCCTTGATAACAGCTTCCTTCTCCTACCCCCATCTCCCCCTCCCTCCAGAGCCCTTATAATTAATTTTTCTCTATAATAAATGTGGTTTTCTTTTTGCCATATCTTACATAATCCAATATATCCATTCACATATAGTTCTGTTGTCGGATCCCATCGAGTGGGGCTGTACAATTATCAATACTTTCAGCTTTCTTATTCCTGCCCCACCTCCCCCGCCTTCTCAAACCCTCAGGAAACCATTACTCCTATTATTGTTTCTGAAGGGTTATCCATCTTGACGTCCATGTACCAAATGATCTTAAATATACAAATGAACATGCGCAGATCTAACATGATTAATGATAAAACATGTGAAAACCATAATAGGAAGGGGAGGAAACATTAAAGAACCACAGGATAGTTATGTGGTTTATTGCTGCTATAACACATCCTGGATGTATCATCCCTTCCATGTGGCCCTTCTGAGAGGGACTGTACCATTATCATCCAGGTGGGTTTTGGGTCTCCACTCTATCCACGCCTCTTCATATCGATTTGGTTGCTTATTTTTGAACTTCTGATATCTCTTCTGGTCAACACTTCATGATCACACAGACTGGTAATTTTTCTCAAGACAGTTATTATTAAGTTTCTCTGAGCCATGGATCCCTTGGAGAATTTGATGAAAACTAAGGAGCTCAACTTCTTCCCTGGAAAGGGCACATGCACCTGAACCTCCACAGAGGCATTCTCCACCTAAGATGTCAGGGGGTTCCCATATTCCTCTTCTTGTGATGCCCATCATGGTTAGACAACTTTGAGTCGAGACCAAAAGTTCCACGATTCTTTCATTCAATCACACTTTTTACCTATGGCACATTGATTGAAGGCCGGGTTCAAGGCACTGTACAAAAATCCTTGTGGGATACATCCTCTCAAGTGAGAATCTGCTCATGAAGTGAATATAAGATGAAACCATAGGAAGTATTAGTATAACCGCTGCAGAGAACCACTGGAGTAGAAAAGACGGACAGACAGTTTCCTGGTTTGAAATCTGGAATCCTCTGACGCTGACCCCAGAACACTGTGCAAAGCACTGCAAGTAAAACAATCATGTGAATAGTGCTTTCTTTGTAAGTGGTAAACCACTGTGCAAATGTTAGTCGTTGGCTTTATGAAGGCAAACTTGCCTTCCTGCTTTGAGAGCCAACCAAGAGCAGCAAAGCAAAACGTATACCTGGGAAGGGAAAACAAGAAGGCATTTTCTCAGAAGAATCCATGTTGGTCTTCATCCTGATGGTGGCTCATTTAATCGAGGGTCAAAATATCAAAGCAACAAGTCAACTATTCTAAATAGATTGCTTACAGGTCGATCCATTAATGTCAGGCACTTGCAAGGGTACTATATGAAATATTTGCCAGAGTCTGTAGCATGGGGCTCTGTGTGTGATTGGTTGGAAAATGGCTGGCCAGTAATGTTGGTGTGGTCTTCGATGGTGCATTTCTGAGTGTTGAGACACAGTGACCAAGTTCACTGCCTACTACGCAGGAGGTAAATGTAAGGCTGAAAGAGAATACTAGGAAAGAGAGGCAAACCAAGGACTAGACGGTGGGAATAACCGAACTTTTCTTAAGAACCATAACTATACAAATCATGGGAAATTATTTTACCACACCCCTCCCTGCAAATTCACAAGGACATCCCAGAAAATAAACACATATGTCAAATTCTGGCTTCCCGATCATATCGATAACCACAATTTATTTGTTGTTCCCCTCACTAAAATAATTAGAGCTTTATATGAAGTGCTATTTCTCTCTCATTTTTAGGCAATGCCAGACATCTTTAATCTTTGCAAAAGATAAGCAATTTAAGAGATTTTCACTGGGTTTCCATGAATATAATAATATTTAATAAAAGGTTTAGAAGACATAGTCCCTTTTGAAACTCATTTATTTCTTCTACCTCTGTGCTAAACAAGGTGCCTCACTAGGGGGTAGGTGTTGGATTGTCAGTAGCAACGTCAGTGGTTCAAGCCCATGGGAGACAGATGAGGCGGTTTGTTCCCAGAAAGATTGACAGCTCAGAAACCCTGAGTAGAATAGCTATGAGTCAGAATCAACTCAATGTCAACTGCCCCACCTCTCCTTGCACCCAAGGACTGTAGTCTTTTGAAGCTAAGATATCTAAACTTGATAATATTATTCATCTATACCATGTCAGTTCTTGGGGCAAACAAGCCATATCCAGTCTTAACTGTGCCCCACAGAGGACACTGTGCAAACAACAGCATTGGTCTCTACCTCCTGGCATGGTGCATTTTTAGGATGCAGACAGACAGTGGTGAAAGACTGGCACAGGATGGTCCCAGGTTGAATGGCAATGTTGAGGCTCAGCATTGTGAATGTGGGGATGTTCCTTTAACTAATATAGATGGAAATGCTTCACTACCATAGTTTTTTATAAGTGAGAGAATGAACGCGTGTAAAGTATACAGGACAGTGTTAGCTGGCACATAGTAGTAGGGGAATAAAATGGCAGTGCAAACTGACCAGCCACTCTTTGACCAAAAAATGAACAACCTCAGAAACCCCATAGAGTCCTTATGAGTCAAAACTGATTTGATGACAGTGGGAGCCATAATTTGCATTAATGATGCTCTTCATTCTAAACAAATTTGATGTAAATATCACACCGCTACACTACTCTGGGCTTTGCAAAAACACCTTCAAAACTAAGCTTTTCGTTTAATAAGCAAGTGGCGCTCTTTAACTTTATGGATAACAAGAACATAATATACAGATGAAAGCTGAATGTTGCACTAAGGAAAGACAGCAAGAAGAATCTGACTGTGATGCTGTAGAAAATAACTGACTGTAGTGCAGACTTTCAGGAGAAAGGATAAATCGGTCTTAGAAGAAAGAGAAGCAGAAGGCTTCTTAGACACAAGGATGTGGAGACTTTGGCTCACTGACTTGCGATTTGACACACCATTGGGAAAAGATGAGCCCCTGGAAGGAACCATTTAGAGACCAGGGTCACTAACGACCAGAGGACTCCTCCTCCATGGATGGGGTGACACGATAGCACCAAAATGAACTCAAACATCCCAGCGATGGTGGAGATGAGGCAGACCGGCAGCGCTGCATCCTCTTGTACCGGTGGGCATCACAAGTTGGAACTGATTCACTGGCAACTAACAACAAGTTTTCTTTTACCCATTGAAGAAATGATGGAGAGAGGTTAATTGATTTGTCAAAGTCACAAAGTGCTGGACATAGGGCACTCAATTGAACCCCAACTGTTTTTATCACACTGGATTACAATCCTCCATCCATGGGAGCATCATAAGACACCATTATCTATTAATATTGTGTGATATTAGAGTACAGCTCTATAAATATTGTAAATCTTCAAGACAAAGAAAAGGAGAGGCAGTATTGGGATGTGGACAACACTTTATGTGTGAGGCAATTTTCAGAGAAAACTCGTAAGAACCTAACCAAAAAAGCAGGTGGTGGTGGTGAAAACTGGCAGCGAGAGGTTCCTGACATCCAGTAGTAATAGGAAACCAACCAAGCAGCTGAAACCTTACTGCAGAGCTGGGCTTATGCCGATTGTTAGGGGCCACTGAGGCGATTCTGACTCATAGCAATCCTTTGTCCCATGGAAGGAAACGCTGCCCGACCCTGCACCATCCTCAAAATTGCCTTGTTTGACCCCATTGCTGCAGCCACTGTGTCCACCCCTCGTGTTGAGGGGCTTCCCATTTACGCTGCCCTCTCACTTTGCCAAACACGATTTGCTTAAGCAGGAAGTGGTCTCTCCTGATTAGATGTGCAAATCGGTGGGACTAAGCTTTGCCAACCTCACTTCTAAGAAGAATTCTGGCGGTACTTCTAACATAGATGTGTTTGTTCTTTTTTTGATGTGCTTGTTCTTTTGGCAGTCAGAAGGCAGTAGAACAACATGTTGAGGTATACACTGCCTTTTCAGAATCTCCCGAATGCACTGTTACAGGAGCGTAAAGGAAAAAGAGACCATGAGTTACGGACATCAAGACCCAGTGATCCCCGAGGTGGGGTTGGAAGACACGAGGACAGGACATGGAAAAGGGAATGAGAAACACATTCTCCATCATTGGGAAACAGTTGCAATATGTTTGAAGAAATCCTGATGTATATAATTTCCCCTCAGTTCTCTTTGCATCTTGAGTTAAAAGGTCAGCACCGTGAGATGAGGCTTTGAATCGGTACCCAAATAAAAAAAGGTCACTCTTAAATACAGAAGGGACTTTTCAAAGACTGGCAGTGGTAAATGCTTGTGCTACACCCCAGACATGGTTCAAATTTTTGAAAATTATATTTGGTTCTTAAATTAAAATAAACACACACACACACAAATGGGGGCTTAGACAAAATCCAGAGGAACCAAACTCACTGCCATCGAGTCATCGAGTTCTGCCACATAGGGACCCTGTAGGACAGGGTAAACTACCCCTGTGGATTTCTAGGACTGTAACTCTTTACAAGGAGTAGAAAGCCTTGTCTTTCTTCCTCAGGACTGGCTGGTGGCTTCTAACTGCTGACTTTGCAGTTAGCAGCCCAATATGTAACCACTATGCCACCAGGGCACCCTGATTTGGGTGTAGCATCGTCTACTCTCAAAAGCTGGGCCATCTGGATTGAACCAAACATGAACGGTTATATATCACTGTGGACTAGTTTATACGAGCATTGAAAATAGACCAGCGAATGTGGGAAAACAACAATTGGGGAACCAATATAGTAGGTCTATGATACCACAAATGATAAAAACTGAAAATAAAAATGGACACAGATATTGTATTTCCTGTCAACTTCTCCACAAATGGCTGCTTGTTGGTACCAACTAAGTCTCTGGAGAGAGATTTTATAGAAAACATGATATGATGTTAAAAACAACAAACTCAAACTTACTGCCCTCAAGTCAATTCAAATATATAGAGACCAGATAGGATGGAAACTCACTCCCAGTGAATTTCTGAAACTAGATCTTTAGAGTCACAGGTAGTCTCTTCTGTGGGTTCAAACTGCTAACCTCCGGGTTACCAGCCCACCAGGATTCCTTCATGAAATTCCTCATGTTTAAGTTGGATGTGTGTTTCTAATAAAAATATAAGGCAAACTGATCATAGACGTAAGCTTTAGATATTCAGTAGCTAGGACAACTACGGAGAAATCCCTGCTTGCAAATGTTAGGTTCCAATTGCAATAGGCAAATGGCAAGGGAAAATGAGGCAAGGAAAATGATCTCACTGGATAATGAAAAATGCCAGGGAGATGAAAGGGGAAAATAAAACATAAACTTTATACTTCATAAGCTTTCAGAGCATTTAAAAAACTCAAGGAGATTCCTCTAGTTATTCAAGATAAGTGCAAGAAATATCAGTTTTTTGGAGTAACCATGTCTCTGTTGGCAATTCTGACATTCATTGAAAAGTATTAGCAACTACTGAATTAGTAACTCCTCAAATGCAATTTTGCTCTTTGACCAAGATTCACTGAAGCCTTCTTCATTGCTCAAAATGTTTAGTGCTCAAGGATGTCAGACAATTGGTCATGAAACACATATTGGTGCTAAAACATTATCACACAAGGTTCTGGGAACCTCAGGACCACAGTAAGCAAATGTGTCCAAATGAAGGGAGAATTCTGCCATCTATGCGTGGGGAACATCACAGGAAAATCTGAGTACATGTGGACTGAAAACCTCATCGTAGCCCAGAGGACATGAGCAATCTACAATGGTTACAGGCTGAGGGCTTAGACTGCAAGTGGATGAGCTAGCCTAGTTCTTAAATAACAATGCTTCACGTCTAATTTCTAACCATTCCACTTATCTCAAGAGAGTGGATACACCATCATGGAGATAGGGTGTCTTATTCTAGGAATGGAAGAGGTAATCAAGACTGTAATCTCCTTGAGAAAAATGTAGGTGATTTTGACATGAAAGTGTGCTGCTTCTTTTGTTAATATCAACTCCATTAATAGTTTATGAGTATTTTAAATTTCAAATATTTATCATAAGGTAAGAGGTTCAAACCATTATATACTCTATGTATATTTGAAAAGCAGGAACTAAACTGAAATTTTGAATAGTAGCTTCAATTTAAAGTGGAGAAATGACCTAAGACAGAGTATCAACAGTTGAATGGCACATTCAAAAAAATAATAACTAAAGGAAATCTTGAAAGAGGTGGCCATAGGCATTGTTGCTTTTTTTTTTTGCAATTGCCAAAGACAATTGAACATATGGTGTCCTTGTTGATGTTTTGTGTAACATGGTACCCATAAGAAGATATGGGTGGAACTTAGCCTGTCAATCAGGCCACAGCTTGATGACCTCCTTGGCTGGAGGCCGGCCCCTCTATTTCTCCCTGGTGGTCCTGGTGGTTGAACCAGCATGCTGTCTGAGCTAGCCCTGCCTCACCACATGTGCTGTGCTACCCATAGGCCGAGCCAACCTGTGGACCACGGTGTACCGTGTTGTTGCTGTGCTTTGCAGTTCCACTCTGTGGTGGCACGGCCCCACCTTACCGTGTCTGCTGCCTACAGGCCGATTCTGCTCGCCTTGCCACCACTCCAGACGCCGCACCTCCTGCCAGCCACTCCTCATCGCTACACTGTGAAGCATCAGCGTGACCGCAACCCGCTTTGCTATGCTGATCTACTGGCCTCTGCTACATCACACCACTACAGCTTCCTTCTGTCTGCTTCCTTGGCCATGTGAGTTGCAAGGACCTTCAATATATTAAATTGTCTTATCTAATGAGTTGGACCGAGCTCCCTGTACTGCTGTGTGGACTAATTTGTTGCTACATTCCTTTTCACTATATAAATTTATCCATAAATATCTGCACAGATAATCATAAGTTTCCTGGTTTTGCTTCTTTAGAGAACCCTGCCTAACAGTGCTTCTCAACCTTCCTAATGCCACGACCCTTTAATACAGTTCCTCAGGTTGTGGTTACACCGCCCCCCACCCTGAGCCATAAAATTATTTGTGTTGCTACTTCATAGCATAGTAATTTTTCTACTTTATGAATTGGGTGACCCCTGTGAAAGGATCGTTCGGCCCCCAAATGAGTGGCGACCCACAGGTTGAGAACTACTGGGCTAACATATATGGGAAGAAAGGTCTTATAAATAAATGCATCAAAAACTTAAGAATTCTACTACTCTCATCTTTTCTCTTTGCTGTATTGTTAATATAAATATAGCTGCAGAATCAAGCACAGTATATTATCTGGTGTGGAGAGATATACTGTCTTCTCAACTCACTGGTGCCTCATCACTCACACGTCACAGGGCTTCACCTCCCCCTCCTGTGGAAATAACATCCTTGCTTTACAGCATCTATCATGCAATCTCTCGGCATACACGGAGGACACACAGAGTAATGAGTTGATATGAGATATGGAGTATATTCCACAAGTAAGAGAGGAAGGTTCTCAGATGAATTATGAGAGTTATTCCTTCACAGCTGCAGATAGTTTTCGTGTTCTGTAAAACAAAACAGCATGTGCTCTCTCATCAGGCTATGAAAGTGGGGTTGGGCCCATCAGCATCTCCAAATGCTGACTGTGTGAGCATGCAGGCTCTCGTTCTCGCTCACTTTCGCTCTGCCCTCTGTCTCCCCAGTATCTAGGAAGGATGTTTCCAGGCTATGGCTCACATTGAAAACATGTGTGCAGCACATTATAGTTCAGAAAAGCATGTTAACTAATGTCAGACAGAAGTTACTTGACCCACACTGAAACATGAATAGCTTCCAAAGTTTTTCTTGCTCATAAAGAAGCAAAATTTCATATTTAATTAGTATCATTAACATTACCAGCCACTCTGAGTAAATTCTAGGTGTATATAATTTTCAAGTATGAGAAGACCTTCTATGGCCTTAGATTGAGAAAAGGGAATTGACTTTAGTTTCAGGAGGTGAAGGAAGAGCAGCTAGTTAGAGGCTAGGAATGACCGAATGGCCCACTATACATGGGGGCAGGTGACAATTATGGGGTTTTGCAAGTGGAGGCCATTTCATGGTCTCTTCCTTTGACTTTTTCTAAAGTACAAGTCTATCAGCCATAGCTGCATAATGAAAATCTCTAATACCTCACATGATTAAAAAATAAAACCCCCAAAACCCAAGGGCTCGTTGAGTAAGGCTTTTCAGAAATGCCAAGACTCCAAAAGAGCCTAGGATCACTGTTAGCCGAGATTATGGTCCAGCTGAAAGTGAGGGGCGGGATGGGGAGAGGAGTGTTTCTATGCGGGACCACATTAAGAGCTCATGACTCATCTCGGTGGCTTCTGTCTTCTTTGGTTGTCCAACAGCCTAGCTATCAGAACAACATTTGGAGCTGTTTGAAGGGCCGAGGTCAGGTAAATGTTAATGAAGAAAACCACTACACAGCCACCACGACTTATATAAGGTGGCAGCTAGCTCAAAGACACCTTTGTATTAATTAGAAAAAGGTGCCCTTTCTTTCATTCTGTAGAACAATTGTATTACTATGTTTTTACTTCCCTGCCACCTGCTATAAAAAGATCATAACAAGCATAGAAATCCACAGTGTCATTAGGAATGGCACCCACAGCAGGAACTCAGTACACCTACTATCTGCACACTGAAGACTATGCTAATCTGGGGTTGATTAAGCAGCATGATCACGGGAAAACAGTGAATAACTCCCATTTTTCTATTTTCATTCTGTTTGCAAAATACGAGTACAGTTTTTGCCTTTCTTTAAACATTAAATTAAGGTGCATATAATTTCCATGTAAATCTAAGGCATACTTGTTGCTACAAAGACAGAATTTATGGGGCCTTAGATCCTGGCTCCTCAAAGAATGACCCAGGAGCCAGTGGCACTGGCATGGCCTGAGAATCAGAAGTAACCATTCCAGACTCTAACTTGGCCTGACGAGTCCAAATATGCCTTAAACCAAATCCTTGTAGTGCTGTTCAAGGCTGCTTCCATCTGGGCTGTCAATCTGTCTGCCCAAATACAATGAGGCACAGGAAATACTGTCTAAGAGTGAAGACAAATTCTCTTCTCCATTACACTACCAGTATAGAACAACAAGCCCATGCAGCCATGTCCAGTAGAAATTCCACGGGGTTGACAAACAAGGAAGGAACCAACGACACAAAGCGCCTGCTGGGGTGGCTTGACATGGGCCACAGAGGAGAGTGTCAGATATTGACTGTGACAGCACATGGCTTCAAACAGTGGCATCACGAGTAGACGTGGGTGGTAAAGATGGCACTGGGTGACATTGTCTGAGGGGTGACGACAAAAGTACAGTCTGTAAAATGTTTGCACCGTCTTTCATTAGAAATACACAATACCCTGGTGGTGCGTTATAACAGCAAGCACACAACTTTTCAAGCTCAGCTTACAGGTACCAATATACTTTCAAGACTAAAACTCTATGCCAATTTTCTTTTTGAACCTTCCGATGCACTGTGGCTAGTACTGGCCAACTTAACAATGGCACTTGAATCATGTGGTTTTACCTACATGTTCTACTAGCTGTTATTTTTGTTGCTGCTGGTGTTTTTATAATTATGGATTTTGCAACAACAAAAAACAAAAACAAACTATTTCTGGTGTTTTTGTTATATTAGTGTGGTAATTGATATTTGTGAGCCTGTCTCTATAACTTTTTTTTGAGAATGCAGTCATTAAAGGACAAGAAGGAGAAATTTTTTTTAAAGGTTTCTAAGCAGTTACTATTGAAACTAATAACATTATAATTAAACGTAGAAAGATTTCTTTCACAAAAGGTTTGTTACTAGTTTTCTTATACTCTAAGGCATGTTACATTGAAGTAAGGTCCAACTACATTTATTACATACTATTCGATGGTTAAAATTGATGATGACTGCTACTACTGATTCTGTATGGCGTGGTATGGAAGGAGGCCCATGGGGGCTGTGATGCCCTATGTTACTCCCTTGGGTGACACTAATCCTAGTGACGTCGCTAACTTCATCACAAGACAAAATTCTAATTCTCTTTACCCTCGAACGATTGGGACAAAAATAACAACCACAATTACTGGTAGACACCCACCATGGTGAGGCACCTGACATGCAGCCATCCTCAAAACAACCACGTAAAGAAATGGCAGGGTACAGGGAGAAAGGAGGTTCAGATGCAGCAATGGAAGGAGATCTCACAGCTCCCAACCAGCCTGCGGGTGGTGGTAGTGTCCGACTATTGATTTCCAAGAACATATTCTTCTCCCCTCCTCCACTGCTTCCTTTCAGTTTCCACGTATGTGAGGAAGACATGAAGTTGTTTTCAAAGTTTGATGGCAACACAAGAGTGAAAAAAAGTAATCTGCTTGCATTCAAAAATTATTTTTATATTTCTTCTCAATATAGTTCCATATGTCTTATTGAGAGAGCAACACTAAACCTACAAGTTGGGGCCAGGGGCCAGCATAGCACGCCCACACGGAAGCAAACCGAGAAGGAGAAAGACAAAGGGACGGTCTGTCTAGACCCCATATGGGCACACCAAGCCCGGAGGCAATGTCCCTGCATGCAGCTGCTAAGGCACAGTGAGGACCGTAGGCTGACAACAGCCCAAGATCCCTTACTGGAGCATGCTGTGGCAGAGGATACTACTGGGGACACACAGGGGAGAGTTAGTCCGGTCAGGCCCCCCCACCCCAATCAAGAAGGGAACGTGGCAGATCAACAAGTGGAGAAAAGCAAGGCCATGGAGCCCCTAAAGAGCCCCAAGGATGGACTTCAGGCTGGGAGATGCAGCTCCCAGAATTCCTCCATGATCAGTAGGGAGATAGCCATGAGGGTTGGCGGACAGACCTGGAATTATGTATGTTTTCTTTTGGTTTTTTTTTCCTTTTCAATCTTTTGTTTGGTCCATTTTATTGTTGGTTTTCTGACTTATATAAGATAAGCATGGGAAGCAAATTCGAGGAGAAAGCAAACAGGCTGATGGTCCCAGAGGGAATTGGAGGGAGAAGGAGGTGGGGGAAAGGAGCGGTGAGTAAACAATGCCACAGACAGGGGAACAACTAGGGAATTAAAATCAACAACGAGGAAGATGTAGAGATCCTGGGGGTGTTAGAGCAACAGCAGTCTAGCTGAGAGGAATTACTAAGACGCAGATGTAGGGTGAGCATGATGGTGGAGCAGGAGAAAGGTAAAAGGAAACAGAGGAACAACCTAAGAAGCAGAGCTATGGATAGAGGTATAAGCATAGGTGTATCCATATGTAAATACATCAATTCATAAAAATTGGAGGTATTGGCCTAGGTACATATATTTATATGGCAATACACGTAGGTAGTGGATGGACTTCGGGCCTCTGCTCATACCTTCCCTCAATGCAAGAATACTTTGTTCTAACAAAACTGTCATTCTGTGATGCTCACCCTGCTGGCACAATCGCTGAAGACAAAATGGGTGCATAAGCAAATGTGGTGATGAAAGTGGATGGTGCCCAGCTATTAAAAGATATAGCATCTGGGGTCTTAAAGGATCGAAGCGGCCATCTAGAAGAGAAACATCTAAGTCCACATGGAAAAAGCACACCCGCCAGTGCGATCATGAGGTGTTGTTGGGATCGGGTAAGAGGAATCATACGACCTACTACAAACAAGCAAGCAAACAAACAAACAAAGACCATATTGTTGAGAACGAGGTGGGTTGGAGCAGAGACCCAAGGCCTACCTGTAGACAATGGGACATCCCCCCACAGAGGGGTCACAGGGAAGGGATGAGTCAACCAGGGTACAATAGAGCAGCGATGAAACACACAATATTCCTCTGGTTCCTTTAGGCTTCCTCCCCGCTCACTATCATGATGTCAGTGCTGCCTCTCACTTTGAACTACACGGGTGTGTGTACATAGGTATAGATAAGAGATAAGAGCTCATGACACATGGAATCCAGGAACAGGAATGGGAACAGTGATACCAGAAGGGTAGACGGAAGGTGAGGAGAGTAGGGGAGGAAGGGAGAACCAATTGCAATGATAGACAAAAAACTGCACCGCCCCCATCCTGGGGGATGAACAACAGAAACCATGGGGGAAGGGAGACAGCAGCAGTTAGTGTAAGTTGTGCAAATAATAATAATTTATAATTTATGGAGGGGTCATGAGGGTGGGGGGGCAAGGGAGGGGAAAGAAGAGGAGTTGATACCAAGGGCTCAATAGAAAGTAAATGTCTAGAAAAGAAAGATGGCAACATATGTACAAATCTCCTTGATACAATTGATGTCTGGATTGTTATAAGAGTTGTAAGAGCCCACAATGAAATGATCTTAAAAAGAAAAATCTACCATCCATTCATCTCTCTCTCAGGAGTTCCTGAGTGATACAATGGTTTAAGGCTCCATTTTTAAATGAAAATCTGGTCGTTCAAACCTATCCAGAGGGGCCTCCAAAGAGAGGCCTCAGAATCTGCTCCTGAGCAATCAGCCACAGGAAACTCTATGGCGTCCAGCTCTCGCCTGACACACTCACCATGAGTCACAATCAGCTCCATGGCTTTACACAGACAGATACATATATTATGATACATAACAATATCGATGAATAAAGCATCATAGTTATTATAATATAGGACAAACCCATCACACATATAGTTATTTATCAATTCCATCGGAGCTATACCACGGCAACCATAGGTGATGTACCCTTTAGAAGAGTCTTCCCAAATCATAATAACATCCATGTTTCTAGGAAAACACGGAGTCTTGAGCAAGCGCCTGCTCCTAAAGGCAGTAATGTGCATCAGCAGCTTGCGAAGGGAGGACTGGAGTCTCCTTAGATGTCCTCTGGATGAAATTCATGTCTGCAGAACACTTTCTTCCCTGGGGCCTGAGGCAGGGACAGCAAGAGGGTATAGCCTGCCTTCCTCCTTATAAAATGCAAACCAGTCTCTTCAGCCTGTTCACCATGAATAACAAAGCAGGATATTAAAAGCTTTAAACCTGTTAAAGAAGCAATATTAAGTTTGGTATAAATATAGCTGATATAATCCAGACAGTTTTATGACATTACACCCCAAATAAAGGTGAAATGCTGAATTCTTTCCCGAGAAATAGTGGTAAACAGAGCGAACAGATGGAAGAGCTGAATGGAAATTTCAATAAAGAAGGGCACAAAGAAGCATTTGTAAGTGCACGGGTGCACGCTTAAAAAAAAAAAGAAAGAAAGAAAGAAAGAAAGCTGAAAAATGGAACTTTGTTTTATTTTGATAGAGTGCCAAAACAGTATTGCATTCCTGAAAGAGCTGAATAAAGGATCGAGTTAGACTGGCCTTCTCAACACCTCTCGAAAAGCCCCCTTGGGTCTCATTTTGCTGGGATGACTATTTATATGACAGGTAAGGGAATAATTTTGCTGGATTTGGTTACACCAGGGCCTCTCTGACCCCTAGGTCAAAAGAGCAAATGCAGAAGTGACAATGTGGATAATTGCCTGTTGAGGATAATGGAATACTGATTGAAGCCAATTATTATAACACCTGAAAGATAAATGTGCTGATGTGGAAGGTTCGGGAGGGATAGCAAGGAGGCAACGTGCAAGCCCGAGCTGGGAGCAGAGGAATCCAGCACAGAGGGGCACACTTCCTGACCCGCAACTCAGTCCAGCGCAGAGCGTTCCAACAGCTAAAATATGTACGTTTGTGAAACATGCCATAAAACAGAACTCTAGCTCAATGCCCCAAACTGCAGGATTAAAGTAACATGAGTTCGTGTGGCCCTCCATTAATTTTCGCTATAACCTCTGAATGCCTAGACTTGCCCCAAATCCATTATTTTTGTCTGTCAATGGAGGGAACATTCCCTTCCTGGCAGCCAGGAAAAAGCCTGCTGACGTTTGCAGCTCAGACCTCAAAAGCGCGTCGACAGCCCCTGTGTGAGCAGCATGAGCCAGGCCCGTACCAGCTCCACACGCAGACCTCGGCCGCCTGCACTTTCTTTCTTTGTTCTCTTTTGGTCATAGGCAGAATACGCCTGGATATGTTTTTCCAACCCCAACACCCTGCTGCCCTCAGGTTCAGGTTTCTCACTGCTGCGTCCTGGCCCTTTGGAGACCCTGGTCCAGGGACATGGGGAGTGGAGCACAGAGGCTCTCAAAGAAAAGAGCTCAGCCTATCCATTAATTACAAATTGGGCCAAGGTCACATGGCCACCCACCTTCCCCTTCGTGTGCAGACACTCCTCTAGTGCAGCAAATGCTGAGAGCCTTCTTCCCTGGGCTGGGGGAACCTTCGTCCATGGGCCCCCATTCCCCTTGGTGCCCTCCACCCACCCTGAGCCTGGTCCTGTCCCTTCTGACACAAAGCTGCTGATATATTGCTCTGTGACCAAACATCATCACAGCATTTGGGGAGCTGGAAATGCTCCCAGTTTAAACACCCTTTGTTTACAGAACTTACCAAGACCCGCACTACTCAGGCTCCTCTTCCCTAACCTTCTCCAGTTTCAACACACGCGCACACGTGCATGCACGCGCGCGCACACACACTAAAAGATGAGTTTGACAATTGAGCTGAACTGATAGAGACTTGAGAAGCTTCTGGACCATGATGAAGGGAGGAAACCTGCTGATGGAGTCCGCAATGCCCCGTGTGAGAGAGTGCAGTTGACTGTGCAGAGACACTTTGTCTTCTTGATGAGCCCTGGGTGAATAGAAATGTCCTTCGACAGGAATGGTCCCGTCCTGCCTGCCCAGAGAAAACTGCCTAAGTATCAGGTGTGGATTGTTCTTTGGACTGAGGTAAGGTCGATTCAATTTCTTAATTTGTCGAGAGTCACAGATTTACTTTTGAGTTGCTCACCAAACCATCATATCAAAGATGTTGAAGCAAACACTAAGCACAACTGGGACATTATCAAACCAACAGGATAGAATCCGATTTCTTGAGCTCTGTCTGGCTGAAAGACAAGATAGGCACAGTGTGACTCCAACTTGGCATGGAGCTTTTGATGACACACCCACCACATAGATCTCCCAGGCCAGGAATCACAAACACCCACACCTTCACGTCACAGGAGAAAGATGACTCTTTCCACTCCTATGAAGACCGACAGTCTCAGAAACCCACAGGGGCAATCCTCTTCTGTCCGGTAGGGCCACTCTGAGTCAGCATCCACTCAATGGCTGTGAGTTTGATATCTTGCAGTTCAGAAGAGCTGGTGATGTATTTCAAAAAAAGAAAGAGAAAATCCCTCTATATGCAGAGATGGTATACATGAAAAAAAATCTAATTTTGAAAACTGCAGTTAATACAGATGAGTAAAAGTTTGGTTTTCTATAAAATTCTTTCTAGTTTGTGCAAGTTTGGGCAAACCATCTAACTTCCCAGTGTCCTGCTTTCCCGATCTGTTAAACAGATCTGTTAAACCACCTCCGATGGTTCTTGTTAGGCATTAGTGTCAGTACCTAGCATGAACATGCCACATATGCCACAGTCGATAAACGGGGACAGTCACTAGCTTCAGCTTACAGAGCTGGAGGCCAACCCCTGGGTGGGGCAGATGCCTAAGCGTTGAGCTACGAAAGGTTAGTAGTTTTGCACTCAGAAGCACCTTGGGGTAAAGGCGTGTTGATCTACTTCTTAGAAGTCTAAGCCGTTGAAAATTCTGCGTAGCACAGTTCTACTCTGATACACAGGAGGTGGCCATGAGTCACACTCAACTAGTTGACAATTGGTATACAGTGGCAGGGTAGCCCTGAGACATTCTGGGAATTGTGTCCATTAGCAGCTCTCTATCCCAGAAGTCCCCAAAGCAGCCCGCTGGATGCTTGGAGTCTCTCAAAATCAATAATACTCATTGCCATTGAGTCGAGTTCAGCTCACGGCAACCCTATGAGACAGGGTAGAACGGCCCCTGTGGGCTTTGGAGGCAGTAAATCTTTATGGAAGCTGAAAGCTTCTTCTTTCTCCTGAGGCACAGTGGTTTGAACCACTGACCTGGAGGTTAGCAGCCCAATATGGAACCCACGAAGTCATCAGGGCCTTAGCAGTCACTAATGCAAGACATCTGCCCAAGGAGAGGCTGGGGCCACTCCTCTTTCTCCTCCTCACCTCTCTTCAGGGGCTTCAAAAAGATCATGGAAAAAAACCCATTATTTTTCAATTCCATTTTTCCATGAACTTTTGGAAGTCCCTATACTTTACCGTCCCACTCCCATCCTCATCTGTGGGAACTGGGCGCACTCACAGGGTGATCTCCTTAAGGGTCTGTGAAAGAGGGGCATTCTGGGGGCCACTGTTTAGTGTGCATCTTCTCCTCGGTCAGGACCAGCCGCACCTAGCTGCCAGGCTGTCACGTGGACTGGCAGACTCAGAGGACGGCCTTCCCGACCCTGTGCTCTGCACTGCCTTCTGCAGAGGAGCCTGGTGATGGAGGGGTGATGTGCTGGGCTTCCAACTGTGAGGTCCAGTAGAGTTACGATGGGTTAGAATGGACTTGATGGCAGCGAGTTTGGTTGTATTTCTGGTATGTCAAAGGGACTTTTTTTTCTTCCCATCAACAGATTGAGTTGTAACCCAAGAGAGACACAGCCCAGTGGACACATTGAAGAACACTAGTTTCTGCACATCTTGTTTTTAACTTTTATTTACAAATTTTAAATTGTCAGATCAAGGAAGAAAACTCTAAATTCTCAAAATGAGCCTTTTTTCTTTCACATCTCATTCCACAAACCATCTGGGTGGGGAGGACCACCTGCAGAAGCCAAGTTTCCTCTTCCTGCTACAGTTGCTGCCTCTCCATCATCAAATTAGTCTGTGCTGTATTACTTGAGGGAGACATCCCTCTGGTTTGTGAAAAGGCAGGAGCCAGAAAGTACACATAGTATCAAGCCCAGGAACACAAGCTCACATTTATATTATATGGCAGTAAGAAAACCATCTTGCAATATAGGGTGTCCAGACAAGGACCTGTAAATGAGTTGCTTAAGCTCAGTCTTGCTTCCCCATCTTGTTGGTCCTGGCCCCCAGCTGTGGCCCTACCCGCTCTGATGACTGTGTGGACAGAGTTCAGAATGAGTTACATTCCTGTGGCTGGTGGTCCTGCCTTCACACAGGGCCCACACCCATTCCTGGCCCCATGTTGCTATTCTCTCTGGCTTGGGTTTCTGATATCGTGTTACTCTGCGCCTTGGCTGGGGCCTTGACCCTTTGCTCCTCATGCTGATTCTCCTGAGCCTCCTGCCTGTGTCCTTGATGGCTTCTCTGACTCTCAAACTCAAGTGGGTTTGTGTTCCTGTTTGAGGAAGCCAATCTCTGAAGGCAGAATGTGGTGTAGCCCATTTGCACAGACCTCACCCTACCGCATGGTCAGCCCCAGAGCAATGTCCCACTGGGAATACTCTTCAATGGACTCATTGGTCACAACTTCCTCTCCTTGCCACTTAGAATGTAAGAGGAGCCGCCTGGTTACACTATTCTTAAAAGCGGTGATGCTTTTTCACAGTGTTACAGTCCCATAGGTTGATGACTTATTTAGGAAAAGCACAATTCTCACAAACAGACTTTTCTTGCGTGTGCACAAAGTTAATTTGCAGAGAATCCCAGCTGTCTTGAAATACTGATGAGCAGGCAGTGGAACAGGCAAACTTCAAACACAAACGCTCTGTCCTTACACCCTCACTGCCAAGTTCAACAGACTTCACAGCAATACGCTGTTGTGCTTGGATCAAAAGTATCTGAGAATCTTGAGGCAGTCTTGAAATACAACTGATTTTATTATGAGTAATATTAATTCAATGGAATTCTATTGAAACTACATGGAAGGAAAAGAGATTTTGGCCCAGTTTCATCCAGACGCAGATAATTTGGTTCAACCCTCCCATGTAATTTCATATTCCAAATTAGTAAAAAAAAAAAATTTCTACCAAGAGTTGTAAAAGTTCCCAATAAAATGATTATAAAAAAATAAGAAGAAAAAATAAAAGCAAGAAGGAAGACCAAAACATTCAAACCCCTAAATCTAAGCCTAAGCTAAATTTGCCCCAGGACTCACTGTTTCTGGATTCAACAGTGTCAAACATGTTGTTGGGGCCTTCAAGTTGTATCTGAAACAATTTGTGCAATTACCAACCCATGTTAGAGAGTAGAATTGCTCTATATGGTTTGCTTAGATGTAATTTTAACAGAGGCAGATCACTGGTCTCTCATGCACAGGAGGGGCTTGTTGAGTTCAAACCAACAACCTCTCAGTTAACCGTGCTTAACTACCAGAGTTCCACAGAACCAACCGTACTAATTTGCAACTCTAATTTTGTTAATATTTTCTTCTTTAGCTTGTATAAGGACAAATTGCTCGCAAGCTAATTCAAATTGAAATAGAAGAATATTGTAATTTTCTAGTCCATCTGAACTAGTCCATGAGGATAAATGTATGACCTTGAGCACACTAAATTTAGAAACCATCTCAAGCATAGATTTCATGTATTATACACTATGGTAAGACATTTGGAAGATGGCTACCTAGCCAACGGACTATTCCTCAAAAAGATGATTCAATAGAATGCAGCCATTATCAAATAATATCATTAATATCATATTCACATGAAGTTATGCTGCAAATAATTAGAAAAGAGTTACATCAGAAAATTGTTGGGAACTGCCAGATATTTAAACTGAATTCAGAAGAGGACATGAAAGGGACTGAGAGCAGATGGAGCTTGACTGTAAAGCAGAAAATAGTGGAAAGACACTTACCTATGTGTTATTGACTATACCAATGCATTTGACTGTGTGGATAAGAAGAAATTATGGATAACATTTCAAAGAATGGGAGTTCCAGAACAATTCACTGTGCTCATGGAGAAACTGTATAGAGCTCAAGAAGCAGATGTTCAAACAGACCAGGGGATACTGTGTGATTGAAAATCAGGAGAGTTGGGTGCCAGGGTTGTATCTTCTCACCATGTTTACTCAATCTATGTGGTGAGCAAATCATCCAAGCTGCTGGACTGTACGAAGAAGAATGCTGCATCTGGATTGGAGGAAGGCTCATTGACAATTTATGATATGCAGACGACACAATCTCACTTTCTGAAGCACTTAATAAGTGCTGGAAGCCAGCTGGATGCCAGCTTAAAGAGAAGAACACAAGAATCGTCACAACTGGACCAGAAGGCAGCATCATGATAAACGGAGAAAAGATGGCAGTTGCCAAGGATTTCATTCTGTTTACATGCACAATCAACACCCAGCGCAGCGGCAGTCCACAAACCAAAAGAGGTACTGCTTTGGGCAAGTTGCTCCAAAAGACCCCTTTAAAGTGGTTAAAAAGCCAAGGTGTCACCTTGAGGACAAAGGTGTCCTTGACACAAGTCAATGCATTTTCACACATGGCAAAAAAAATGACTATTAGTAATTATTAGAGAAGGATGAATAAGAGTAAAATGGCAGTGTAGTTCAAAATGAAATAAAGTATTTGAACATAATTTTACTGAATGCCTACTCTGAGCCAGAAGCCGCAATTTTCAGAACAACATGATAAAGGAGGAACTCTATGTGCCCCCCCCCACCTCCCACTCCGCTGAAGAACAGAGAGGTTAAGTAAGAAACTGACTTAACTGAGGTCATACTGGGCAGCTGAATTCTGCATATGCTGTTTAATGTAAAAACACAAAAACCAGGACCTTTCATAATATAAGTTCAAAGCCATCTTCATTGTAAAATTAATAAATGTTTATTGTCCTGATTAACTATGGCTGGCGTATATGTGAGGGGCAAAGACAGCTTCAGAGAGAAATGGCTTTGGATCTCTGAACCCTCATGAGCAGTGCGGGCGGGGGAGAGGGTAAGCACACAGGGCAGGCAGGGGACGCAGCATTTCGTAAGGTCGACAGATGGAGTAAATCAGGGAACGCCACACACCCACAGGATAAGCATGATCAATAGAAGGCTGATCAATCATTGGATTGTTTTTAAAGCCACAGTTGTCCAGAATTTAAAAAAAAAAAAGCTCCATCACAATGTAAATTTTGCTAATTTTGCCTATTGCAGGAAAAGACAAGACCAGGTTCTAGCTGACAAAAGAACATGAAACTTAAAGGGAAGATGTAATGGACTAAAACAGATTTTAGTCCTGCTTCTCTTGTTCTTGATAAGGAAATTTTACATTCAAGTGTACAATTCTCACTTGCTGAAAATGCTGAATGTCATAAGCTTTCAATTCTGAAAGAGTTATTCTCTCAGGAGACAACTGCAGCTACAAGCCAGGTGCTGAGTTGGTGAAAGACGGCTGCTCACACAAAGCTTCCCGGAATATCTTCACTGCCCCCAAATTTCCTGGATTCCAGAACATTACAGGATCCAGTTACCCAACTGGAAGAATCTACCTTAGTCTCCCCTGGAATCTCTGCCTTTGGAGAGGTTTGCCTTCCGGTTAAGGAGCCCTCGTGGCATGGAGCCGCAATCCACAAGGTCAGTTGTTTGAAATCCTGTGAGAGAGATGGGGCTTTCTACTCCCATTAAGAGTTACAGTCTTAGAAACTCACAGAAGGTTCTATTCTTTCCATAGGGCCACTCCGAGTCAGCAATGATTTTGACGGCATTGAGTTAGGTTTTGATATTTGCTCTTAGGTTGAATGAGATGCAGCTGTAACTCAGATTGCCCAGTGGTGTTTGAATAGTCCATTTGCATGTGTAATTCCCCACAAAACTGTCCCTTTCTAGAGAAAATGCCCAGTGCCTTAGTGGCATGCACGTGGGCACTCAAGACAGACCGGATAGATACTGCATATTGAATTCGTGAGCCACACATCCAATAGAAGGCAACAAGAGGAATATATCTCTCCCTCTTGGAAATAAAATGAGTATAGCTTGTGAGTTACAATAATAAAGTGCATATTGCATAAACCTAACTTTTCCTTGTTCCTTAAAATAGTCCCTGATGTTCTGCACAGATAATGCCGCTGCCACTGAAATATATATATAGTCATTTAAAAGGCAGAAATTCAATTACCACTGAAAATACACATTGGAGAGAAATTGGAAAGCATTCAGTACACACGATATGACCCCGCAGCCTATCATTTATATTTGTGAGTTTCAAACACACACTAAAGGAACAAAAAGTCTGTTACGTACTTAGTGACAGAAAAGAGATAGAGGTTAGTCCAGGTGACTTACTGGTTCCCACCCAGGCCTGTTCCTTCATCCCTATTTTGCCCCTTATTCCTAAACCAGGATCTGGAGTTGTAACAATGCGGAGAGGGTTTGGATAAATGGTAGGGGCTAGTTAGGCTACAAGAACTAGTCTTTTTGTTAACTCTAGAAGGGGCACACATGATTGCAAAATAGACTATGAGGGTTAAATCTGTTGAAATAAAAAATATATCTTGGAGGATACAGGTAGCCCATATTTATCAACCTCAAATTTCTAACATTACTATGTGACATATTCCCAAACCTCCTTCTCCATGCCAAGCCAAAAGATACTTCTGAGTGGAATGGGTTCAAGGGTGTAAAAGAGGAGAACAAAAAGGCCCAAAGCAGAGGGGAAGGGACAAGAGAAGCAGAGCTGGCTGGGTTTCAGAGAAGGAACCTGGGGGGAGCGGGGAAGAAAACAACTTCTGAGACTTTGGGGGAACTAGGGGGGAGAAGAGGCGCTCGGAGCCATTGCTTTCTATCTCAGGATTGACACCACTTTGCCACCTCTTCTTAAACTGCAGAAAAGAACGCACTGAAAGTTCAATGCCTTTTTGGAGGTAGATTTTTGTTTTTTTTGGATGTGACACCAGACTGAGACTGACCACAAGGCCGCCTAGTTTTATTTGCATTACATATAAAGCGAACTGGTTTCATCCTTCGGTCTCTTAGAGTTGTGCCTTTGAAGATCTGAATGATGAATCACCGCAACATTGCAGCACAGATGAGCATCCTGCAAATTCGCTCTCACCGTGACTATTCAGAAAGCACTTAGGAAGAAGAAAGATGATTTGGAAAGAACTTTCCAGGGAATTTCAGATATAGAAATAGTCTCCTATGAATTCCTCTCTTAAAAAAATCACCAGGAATAATTTTTAATTGAAATTAGTTAAGAATCAATATAAAAATACACTGGCTAAAGCTACAGAAGACCTTGAAGTTCTACAAAGTTGATGCATAATTTCCCAGAAGTTATATTAGCAAAACAAGGTTGCTGTGTAGTGTCACGGAGTCAGTCTACATAGTGGACCGTGTGTACAACAGAGCTCAACACCACCCTTGTTCCAATGGGTTGGATGGTTGAGCCCATTGCTGCAGCCACTGGTCAGTCCCCTTGCTCTGTAATGGCGGAAACATAGATTGACAACACAACACTGCCTGAGGGAATGACAAAGACAAACAAGCAGAGCTATTCACAGTTACCCTATGGGACCCGGTGGAACTGCCCCTGTGGGTTTCTAAGGCTGTAACTCGCTATGGGAGCCGAAAGCCTGTCTGGGGTTTCTAACTGCCGAGCTGCTATCTAGCGACCTACTATCCCACCAGGATTCCTCAGGATTGACAAAACAACAAGCAAATCTGTGTTGGAACACCTCCAGCCTGAATGATCCTGAGAAGAGAGGTGACAGTCTGTCTCAGGCTCGTTGGGCATGTTGTCAGGTGGAGCTAGTCCTTGGAGAAGGTCATGTGCTTGCTAACGTCGAGGCTCAATGAAGAAGAAGACTCACGATGAGATGCAACGATGGCGGAGACCCGGGCTCAGACAACGGAGCAAATGGGAAGAATGTGCATTACGGAGCAGGACTTCCTTATGGTTCACTGTCCCCAGAGTGACTGTGAGTCAGAAGTGACTCTCTAACCTCGAACAACAGCAATAGCACCACACAGAGGGCCATTGCGGCATTTTACACCGCGTGGATTCCTGAAAGGTAGCATTAAAAACTGCAATAAAAAGTTTGCTTTGATATACTTTATCCGTGCGAGAGACATTTCATTTTGAAAAAAATCCACTTCAAAGAAAAAAGCATAGTATTCTTTAGAAAACAGAATCTGTCCGTGGTCCACATATAAGATGTAGGGCCTCTGTGTGTCAGAATCAATTTGATGGCAGTGGGCTGGCTGGGTTTTTAGAGGCCCAGAGGCCTCCCTTCCCCACAGTTAAAGGGTGAGGAGTACTTACTAGTGACACCTGTCACTCTGGCCAGAAACAGTCACTGGCCTACCGAGATCCAAGGATGCTGGGAAGTGTAGTTTCTGGGTGAACAGCTGCTTCCTAAGAGAGTGTGAGTCTGCAGAAAGTTGGCAGAATCTAACCCTGTGCTTTAATTTTGTTCAAATCAGGCAAATCAAGTGATTACCTGGAAGCTTCTACACTTTGTTAAGTGCCACTGGCTTTGTATGAGAAGAGGAGAAAACCATCTTATTTGGTGTGACATGGTTCAGACTTAGCAGTCAATGGACCCTCTGGCCAACTAGGATCTGTGACCAGCTACAGGTCCATGGCATATGCTCTGGGTACGTGTGCCAACAGGTGAACCTGAACTGTAAGGCTGTGTATACAAAGTCACTCTTTAGTGGATGTGATAGTCACAACAGCTGAGTAACAAAATTCCCCAACACGGAAACCTAAAACAACAACTCGTGGTACTGATGAATCCTTTGGGTCAGCAATGGGGACAAAGTTGGTGCCTAAAGCCTCAGTGGGAAGACACTCATTTGAAAGATTATTCACACATATGTCTTCTGTGACCCACAGTACCTTCCCACGTGGACTTCTCGAGGAGAGGATCTGGGTTTGGGATGGCCCAGTGGCGAGCTCCTGGGCTCGTGCTCGCTGGGGCAGTGGGTCATCTTTAAGACTCACCGAGCACCCTCTCAGCCTCTTCCAGTCCTGCGGGCAGCCACAACAGAACATCTGACATCCATGTCAACATGAGAGTGTCACAGTCCTGAAAGCGTTGGGGGACAGGAAGCACTGTAGTGGCCACTTTGACTGACTGCTGAGTGTTGATGTGAGATTCAGAGGCCTCTGATGTTCTCCACACCCCATTACATAAACTGGGCCTCCTCCTGGGAAGGAGCAGGAGCTTTTGCTATAAAATAGTTCCTGGAAGCCAAGCTAGGTACAAGTGCTGCTGAAAAAAAAACGAAGTGGCCCAGAAGAGGTAGTTCTTTGCAAGGAGGTTGAAATTTTAAATAAAGAGTGAGATGTGGACAAAGGAAAAATCCACCTGAACACGTGTGCTGCTATGTCAACATCACACCGTCATGCATTTGAAGAACTGGGAGATATGAAGAAGGCCTATGGTCATGCTCAAGGTCACACTATCTATCCCACACAGCACCATGCTACTCTAATAACCCCAGGGGCACATTAAGACAAGCACTAGTACAGTTCATTATAGTTCGAAACGGCAATGGTTCTCCGAAGAATGTCCCGGTGGTACAGAGAGTAAGGTGATGGGCAGTGGTGCCGGAAAGAGACAAACGGCCAGGGTACCAGCCCCAGGGAAGGGGGAAGCAAAGCAGGAACCAAGGCTGAAGACCCATCACTAGTCCAGGCACACCAAGCAGAGACTGCAGAAGGCGGACACTTCATGGTATGTGGTGACCTCAGTGTCCTGACTTGGGGCATGACACTGGGTTTCAGGTGGTTTGGCTCACTCTGGCCCTCATGTGCTGGAGTTTGGGAGGGTTCCGGTGCTGTCTGGCGGAGGGAGCAGACAGTGCTTACCCACACATCGAGCTTGGCAGAAGGGACAGGCTTCAGACTCCAAATAGCAGAGCAATGCTCCCCTCCCTCGTGGCACTGGGCCCTTGCTATGAGAGCTATGAGAGCAGGAGTCCTGGGGCCTCGCAAATGAGACCATTGCACGCTGAGAGCACTAACGTGGAGACGGTCCACTGTTTGTGGTCAGGCCTTCATTCTGAAAGCCCCAAATAATTCGTCAAGAGAACTGCCAATGACTCGCAAATATGAAACACCATCGAGAAAGCTAGCTGCCTTGTAACGCTGCATCAGCGACAGACACGCTGAGATTCCTTCCACTGTTTTCTTTTTTTTTTTTAATTTGCTTATGTGAGCACCGCACAGGGCCTGTCGGTGAACGCAACCCTGCAGCTATTTATGACTCTCCACACTCATTTGTGTCAAAACAAAACGAAAGTTTCTCACTTAATAAAAATAAAAGGCTAATAGACTTGAACATTTACTGCATGTGTTTTTGGGTAGGACTTAATCTCCCCCTTGGCTGTGTTGCCATCTTATAAATTAGGCCCTTAAGTTATCATTGTTATAGTAGCAATAAAAATAATAATAAAAGTACTGTGAGGTCAGAGAATGTCAAGAACAAGTCAGAAAAATGAGAGAGACATAAAACAAAGTATAAAAGACTAGCCAGGATTGGGAAAATTCAGGTACTGTACCTCCAAGCTCAGTGCAGCAGGAGGTGGCTGCCACTGCTGTTTTATTGAACAAGTCTCCGTGTAACCCCCAGCTGCTAACCATGTGATAAGTCCATCTCTGAACCAAGAGGCCTCCTTCTCCACGACATTCAGTCCTAGCTGTCCTCGTTGGCAATTTCACTTGCAATAATCAGGGGAAAAGGTCCTGAGATACCTCTTAGGATATAATTTTTTTAAATTTACACATTAATTGCTTTTTTTAAATTGCTTTTTTTTTTTGAGGATCAACAAAATGAGTACAGAAAGTCTCTAGACTCAAATGCATGAAAAGGCAGCGGAGCAAGTGTTCAAAAAATTTTGAAATATTTTTACTGTGGGGAAGGTGTAAAGATATTCTCCTGATCTCAAAGGTAAAATTTAGGCTAGTGGTTATGCATTGGACTGCTAACCACAAGGTCTGCAGTTTGAAACTGCCAGCTACTCTGAGGGGGAAGGAAGGGGCTTTCTACTCCTATGAAGAGCTACACTCTCAGAAAGCCACGGGGGCAGTTCTGCCCTGTCCCACAGGGTCACTGTGAGTCAACATCGATGGCCGTGAACGATCACATTTCATAAGCTGCCTGAATGGAGTGAATAGCGAGCAAGTGCAGTTTTGCTTTGAGTCTTTTTTGGTGGGACGCATCGACTTTGGTCACCCTCTTAGCCCTAAGGTCTCAGTGGCAGGCACATCATTCTGCAAGGCTCGATCGATCACTGGGAGGGCAGCAGGAGGTTTGGGAAGCACGTTGGTGGTACCCAGGCTGACTCTCAACAACTCCGCCCCTCTCTCCCTAACTGCACAGCATTGGCAGTCTACGTAACCGCTTCAAGGTGGAGTCACCCAGACGTCAAATTGGAATACGACAACTCAGAGGGAGAGCAGGCAGGGAGTGAAGCTTGGGAAGTCTGCTAGAGCCAGGTGCGGGGAGGAAACTAAGAGTCAGAAGCAGGAGAAACAGAGGCAAGGACCAGAAAGCAAGCAAGGCCACAGTGAGGAGGGCCTGTCAGAGTTCAGAGCCGGGGGGGTCAGGAGCAGTGGGGCACCTGAGCTATTCCAAGGAGAAGGATAGAGAGGCTGGATTTGCACTTGCAGAGGCTTCATTGTCTTTGACATTTAAAAAGCTGCTGCTGGTGGTGGTCATGGTGAAGAAGAGGAAGAATAAAGGGACTGAGGCATGGATTAGGAAATTTACTGAAGAGATGTGACTATCCTGAAGAATATATGATTGGAAATGGTGAGGAAAGGGAGAGTGAACTTCTCATATCCAGCCAAAAAGCAGGCTTGAAGAACACTCAAGGGCTGTGGGTGCCATCACCATTACTTAGGAAAGAGCGTGAGAAACCTCTCCAGACCTCTGATTTAGCACCCACCCTCCATCTAGCTGCTTGACAGGGATCAGAGTCTTATTTGGCTTCAACACTGTTGATTCAACTGGAGCACTCTATAGTAGAGGTCAAATAAATTTGACTCCGTCAGAAACCCGTGTTTGATTTTTATTAATGGTCATAGACTTCTCTCTTCTCCCTTCATGTGCTTGACAGAACTAGAAAAACATGACCTTACTTTAGTATTGCCTGCTACTGCCATTGATGTAGCTAAATACTACTAGACTAGCCTTTCAAAATATAGCTTATAATCCTATTTCTGATTAAATGATATCATACTTATATTTATCAGGAAAAGGACTGGAAAAGGTCTCTACAGGTGACCCAACAGGATGCAAAAAACTGTCAAACAGTATCATTCATACCACATGCAAGTAAAACTTTGCTTCAGATAATTCAAAAACATTTGCAGCAGGACATCAATAGGGAGCTGCAGAATTCCAAGCCTGTTTCAGAAGAGGACATGCAATAAGGAACATCACTACTGATGCCAGACAGCTCTTAGCCGAGAGCAAAGAATACTAGACCACGGTTTACCTGGTTTTTGTTTGTTTGTTTGTTTGTTTTGATTATGCAACCATTTGACCTTGTGGATCATAACAAACCATGGATGACATTGCAATGAAACGACAATTCCAGAAAGTTTAATTGTTCTCCTATGGAACCTGTGCATAGGCCAAGAGGCAGTTATGTGAACAGAACAAGAGGATTCTGCAATGGTTTAAAATCAGGGAAGGCGTGTCTCAGGGCTGTACCTTCTCACTATACTTATTCAGTCTGTATGGGAGTCCTGGTGGTGTAGTGGTTACATGTTGGGCTGGGATCTGAAATGTCAACAGTTCAAAACCATCTCACTTCACGTGAGAAAGATGGGGCGTTCTGCTTCTGTAAAGATTTCGTCTTGAAACTCACAAGGGAAGTTCTACCCTATCCTATAGAGTCGCTGTGAGTCACAAATGACTTGAGGCAGTGAGTTGGCTTGGTTTTATTTGTTATCCACTCTAATATATTTTATTATTTGTTCCTCACCTTGTATCTATGAAGACACACTTTTTTGTTGTTCTTAAATGTCAGATTGTGCAGATATTTGTTTCTTGAGGTCTTAAAATTTTAGATGAAATGCTCATTTTCAGTCATCCAGAAAGCTTTGCTCTTCCTGTCAATTATGCTGTCATTTCTGTTCACTTGGTGACAAATATAAATACGAGACAGCCCGACCCATCAACATGATAAGTCAGTGGTGATGATGACGCTAACAAGAGCTCACGTGTATTGGGTGTCTGCCACGGGCCAGGCAGAGCTCTTCAACAACACAGGGAGGCTGTCATGCGCCATCAAGTCAGTCTACCCGCTAAGGACCCTCTGTACAACACAGTGAAACACTGCCTAGCCTTGCGATGGTTATGCTTGAGCCATGGTTGCAAGCACTGTGTCTAGCTCTCTTGTCGAGGGTCTTCCTCTGTTACGGTGCCCTTGGCTTTACCCAGCATACTGACCTTTCACAGAGGCTGTTCTCACCTGATAGGTAACCTGTCCAAAGTACATTAGAGGACATTTCTGCATCCTGGCTTCTGAGGACCATTCCTGCTGGACTACTTCCAAGACAAAGCTGTTAGTTCTTTTGGTAGTGCATTATACTTTCAATTCTCTTCGCCAGTGCCATCATTCCCACGCCCCGATTTTCCTTTGGGCTTTCCTATTCAATGCCCAACTTTCCCAAACAAAGGAGATGGTCGAAAATACCCTGGCTTGGGGAAGGCACACATGACTCCTGCAAGGGACATCTTTGCTCTTCACTATTTTAAATAGAATAATTGATAGTCACACAAAAAAGAATTCACTGCCACTAAGCCAATGCTGACTCTTTGGCCCCCTTTTGGCCAGGGTGGAACTGTCCGTGTGAGTTGCATTTCAGAGACTAACTCTTTGTGGTTTTAGAGCACCATCCCTCTTCCGAGGTGTGGCGGATGGTTTCAAACTCTATAACCACCACACCACCAGAGATCCTAAAAATAGTGGATACTATTAATTACTTTTTTATAAACACCAGGAAACCAAGATTTAGAAAGAATGAATGTCTTATTCTAACTCACAGAGAAAGTGCTAGTGTTGGGCTTTAACCTTAGTTTTAAATTCTTCACTGCCATTGGTTTATTTATCTAATTTAGAAAATTTGATAAGGTGAATTTTCCATCAAGTTCCTAAAATTTCCTCAGTATCAAGGGTTTCAACTGTTGGAGTTATAAACTAAATTTGAGTTTTTGATGTAAAGGTGAGTATAAATAAGGCATACGTAGTTTCAAACAAATTCCAGCTCACCAACAATCATTCTGGCACTGCTAGATTAAGTATAAAGAGGTTCTGCCTGCTCCCGCTTACTGACTCCTTTTACTTTTTGTGGTAGCATGGATAAAAGACTTGCTAAAAATGTCCATGTTTTAATTCGCTTACTTGGAACATGACACCTTACATCGCAGAAGGGATTTTGCTGTTGTGATTAAATTAAAGATCCTGAGATAGGGCGATTATCCTGAATTATATGGGCCCAGTATAATAACAAACCCCAAACCAAACTCACTGCCATTGAATTGATGCTGACTCATAGAGACTCCTCAGGTCGGAGCAGTACTGCACCTGTGAGTTCACAAGGCTGTAACTCTCTGGAAGTGGAAAGCCCCGTCTTTCTTCCGCCAACCAGTTGGTGGTTCGAACTCTGGCCCTGTGATCGCAACTGAACGCGTAATCACTAAGCCACCAGGCCTCCTAGTAAAATAATAAGGGCCCTTACAAGAGTCAGAGAAGGCAGAAAAGGGAATGGGGAAACAAAGCTAAGAATAAAGGAAGTAGAGGTTGGACTGAAGAGCTCTGAAAAACTGAAGGAGCGTGAGCCAAGGAATGCGGGCAGCTTGTGTGGCTAGTTGCTATAGAATTGATTCTGATTCCTGGCAGAGCTAGAAAAGCGAAGGACACTGATTCTGCCCTGGAGACTCTAGAAGGAATTCGGCACTGTTGAAGATGTTAGCCTGTAATGCTCTTTGAGACTTCTTACCCCCAGAATGATAAACTAATACATTTTTGTTGATCCAAGCCACTAAATGTGTGGGAATTTGTTTCAATAGCAATAGGAAATCAATACATTTCACCTTGTCTAGCAGAGTAGAATTATAATCCATAGATCAATAACATAGTCAAATATATTTACCTTTAAGTTTGCTTTTCATGAATCATCATATTGTATGTAGACCTTAAATAGCCAAAGCTTAAAGCAGGATAAAATGGAAGGAATTACAATTTCTGACTTCAAAATAAAGTATAACATCACCATATTAAAGCAGCCTAGCACTGGAGTAATAATGTATATATAAATCAGTGGGCTAGAACCGAGAGTCTAAAAATAACACACATTTTAATAAATGGTATGGGGAAAACTTTTTCCGTATGCAGAAGAGTAAACTTAAGTCATAAATTTTTTTAGAAAAAAATATAAGGTCATGCTGTGGGACCTGGATTTTAATAATGGATTGGCAGATGAACAACAACAGCAAAAGAAACCACAGGCAGCAAAAGTTAAAACAGAAAAATCAATCTGGTGAAAATTAAATCATTACTTTTACATCAAAGGACTTAATAAAAAAAGTCAGCAAACAACCTACAGATAAAGAAAAATTTTCAGGAGTAAGATACCTAATAATTTCTTATTAGAAATTCACCAAAGAGAATTAGAATTATAAATGTCACCAAAGAGAGTATTTAAATGGCTAACAAACACACGATGATATGTTCAATGCCATTAGACATCAGAGATGCAAATCAAAACCACAATGAGGTATTATTTCACTCTTATTTTAAAATTAACCACAAAGCCAAAACCAAAACCTCTGCCAGTGAGTTGATCTTGAATGAGAGGCCTAAAATATAGAGTATAACGGTCCCATAGGGTTTCCTTGATTGCAAATCTTTATAAAGGCAAGTTGCCCCATTCCTCTCCCAAGTCAGTTAACAGTCCAGTGCTTTAACCTACTGGGCTACCAGGGCTCCTTATGAGATAACTGCCTCCCTTCTACTAGAACGACAGTGCTTAAAAACAAACAAAAATAAACAAAATATGTGTTGGAGGGATTGTAGGGAAGCTAAACCCCTTAGCCATGGCTGTGGGAATTGAAAGGTGTAGAGCTGCTTGTGGACTGCACCATTGGTGGGTCTCCCTAAAGCAGAACCTAGAACTACCATATGATTGAGTCAGCTCAAGCCTAGACATATACCTAGAAGAAGGGGAGGCAGAAATGTAAACTGAATCTATACACTGATGATCGCTGCAGCACACTCCACAACAGCCCCAAGGTGGACACAAGAAAAAAGAGACGGATGAACACACGGACAGCCATACAGAGAAACAGTCCCTGAATCATGCCTCAACTCGAATGAACCTTGACCACAACATGCTGAGGGAAGGCAGTCAGCTACAAAAGAGCCAACTCTGCATGAGCTTGTTGTTACTGTTGTTGGAGGTGCCATCGAGTCAATGCGGACTCATAATGACCCTATATCCTAAGAACCCCCCCCCTCATCAAATAACATAACAAAACGCTGCCTAGCCCCGCACCAACCTCACAATTGTGGCTTTGTTGCAGCCACTGTGTCAATCCAAATCCTCTGGCTCGTTGTCTTTGTTATTTACTGTCTAACAGGCAATGAATGGCATCCTTCTCCAAGGAATGGTCCCTCCTGATAACATGTTCAAATTACTTGAGACAAAGTCTTGCCAGCCTTGCTTCTAAGGAGCCTTCAGCCTGTTCTTATCCAAAACACAATTGTTTCTTTTTCTAGAAGTCCAACTTATATTCAGTATTCTCACCAACACCATAATCGATGCAAAGGCCTCCATTTTTCGTTTTTCCTTAGTCATTGTCCAACATTTTTAATGTCTGCATAATGAGGTGATTGAAAATATGATGGCTTAGGACAGGTTAACCTTAGTCCTCAGAGTGACGTATTTGTATTACATATATGCTTTGCAAGCTAATTTGCCCAATGTAAATACAGCCTTTCATTGCTACTTTTGTGGGAGTTGACTATGGATCCAAGTGAAAGGAAATCTTTGATAACATCATTTTTTTCCTCTATTCCTCAGGATGTTGCTTATTGGTTGGGTTGTTTTCTTTATGCGGCATCCTAAACCATCCTGACTGCTGACACCTTTTATCTGCATCAGTCAGTACTTAAGCCCTTTTCACTTGCTGCAAGCAAGCTTGAGTCACTGGCCTTTCCCAAGTTGATTATGAGTTTCCCTCCAATTTTGATACTGCTATCTTATTTTTCCTTGAGTTTCTTGAATTATTTCCTTGGCATACAAACAAAATAAATATAGTGAAAGGATACAACCCCGGTGCACACCTTCCTGATTTTAAAACACGCAGAATCTCCTTGTTCTGTTTAAACGACTGCCTCTTGGTCTGTGTATGGGTTCCGCGTACGACAGTTAGGCGTTCTGGAATTCCCATTCCTCACAAGGATATCGACAACTTGTTCCATGCAGTCAGATGACTGTCAAGGGAACACAGCGAAGCATCTTCCTAGTGTTCTTTCCTCTCAGCCAGCGCGCGTCAGGCATCAGCAGTGTTTCCCCTCATTCCACTCCCTCTTCTGAATCAGGCATGAATTTCTGGAAGTTCCTTGTATGTGTTCAGATAAAATAAACACACATAAAGGAGCGTGGCTTGCTGACTGAAAAGAAAGGTTGGCAGTTTGAGCCCACTCAGCAGCTTTGCAGAGAAAGATCTGGAGATGAGCTTCTAGAAAGATTTTTGTTGTAGTGTGATGGCCTGGACTCAGTTCGAAAGCAGAGCGATCTGAGGGAGCGCAGTAACACTGGCCAGTACGGCTTCCTAGGCAATCTTTTTCATAGGCACAGAAAAGGACTTGAGCTTTTCTCCCGTGGGATGCTGGTAAGGTTCAAATCACCAACTCTTCTATGGGTAGCAGAGCAGTTTACCGTGGGGCCACCAGAGTTCCTTCTAGTAAATATTGCAGCTTACAAAACTCAGTGAGGAAGTTCGACTTGGTCACATGGGGTTGCTATGAGTAGAAATGAACTCAATTGCACTAGCAACAGCATAGAAACCAACAATTAGTGGTTACTTGAGGTGGGAGGGATCGGGAAAGAGAAGTTTTAAGGGGCACTGAGTTATGCTAAGGGTGGAATGACCTGGAAAAGGACAGCAAGGATGATTGCACAACTTAAAGAATGCGATCAATGTCGCTGGCTTGTCTATGCAGAAATTGTATGTTTAATGCATATTCCTACAGTAAGACTAATAAAACTATTTTATGTAAGCAATATAAACAAACAGTGGCAAAGGCTTCTCAAAAGCAGAAACTTCTTATTTTCTGCTCTTTTCATCTTGTCAGGCTCTCCCAAATCCCTTCTCAGCACTTACAACAGTTTGCTAAATATGTCTGTCTTGCTGTTTTGGATTGAACGCTGCTGCCCAACGATGGGTAGGAAGAACCGCCAAGGCACCTACCAACAACAACAATGCTGTGCAAAAGATGTGTTGAGTCCCTCAAACTCTTCTGGGCTTGAGGCTCCACTGCAATGGTCACACAGAACTCCGAGAACATATTCGTGACGGGGAGCTTATTAGGTAACAAACTGTTAAGGGCACAGCTCTTTTGACCACAGCGCCTCTTCATGCTGGTCATGCTGGTAGGCTTATCTCCCTGGTTCTCAGGCTCTCAGTCATGTGGCCCTTTGCCTCTGCCTCATTCCACAGGCCAGGAGGCCTACCTGTCACTCTGCCTGAAGGTCTCAGACCTGCTCCTCGGCTGCGTCTCATGGTCTTGCCACTATGGCCACTGATGTCTCCTCAGGCAAGGTTCTCATATGGAGGAGCGGTGCTCTTCTGGTGGCTCTTCTTTCTTGATGTCCACAGGAGTCCTCTTCCTGCCTCTTAGATGCCTCACCGGTATACCAGTGGGATGGCAAAACTGGCCATTCTCTAACTGAAAAGGCCTCTACAATTCATTTGCATGATTCCAGCCAGTCATTTATTGGGAGTTGCAAAGACTATGACTAGAAGACCTCTACCCATAGTGTATTGTGAATCCCAAGTAATTTCACTTCACCACAGGCTCTCTTCTTCTGAGCTGGGCACTCACACAGCTTTTGCAAACTCAATATTTGCATTCTTCAAAGTATGGGATACTTTCTTCAACTATTTATTTCATGCTTACCATTTATTTTTCTTCTTTTCTCATTATGGAATTCTTATTAGATACTGGGGCTGTTCAGTTTATCATTTAGTTTTCTGATGTTCAACATTAATGTGAGGGCTTCAAGACTTAGTTCTTGAATCCCTGTATCTGTACAAACTCCAGTAGTGATAATTTTCAGTCTTAAAAATTGATATCTTGAGGTTTCCCTGTGGGCACTGCTCCAGTTTAAAATTTTCCTGGATAATTATAGAATCTTATGTGTCCTATGTTTTACAATAATATCAGAAATCATGATAAAATAACTATGATAAAATAACTATATTTCTCTCTCCTGGTGTGTGTATGTGTGTGCGTGTCTAAAACTCAATGAAGCTGTTGCAGGCATATAGAACAGGTGAGCCTAAGGTTTCTACATGCCTTCAGAACAGTCACAAGAAACTGAGGCAAAATGATGAACTCTCCTGTTCCTTTAAAGTGAGTTTGACTCAGGGTGGTAAGCTATACATGACCTTTGCTACATGTCCATAAATTGCAAAACTTGACTTGGGCCTTGAAAATGTCTATGAATTTGATGAGTCTGGCTTTGTGCGAAATGAATGAAGTCAACTCTGGGAATTATGGATGCTTTTGAAATACCCCATGAAAAGGCACATATATAGTGTATTGTGAATTTAGCCAATCTCCCTACTTGAAAATGCAAAGGCCATTAACCCCCCTGCAGGATAATTCCTATCCTTTCTTCCTAGCACTGTTAAGTACTAGTCACCTCGAATTCCGAGTCCCTCCTTCCATTTATTAACGCTGAACCCACAGGTATACTCTGCCTGTATGTCTGTCTCAAGAGCTTCATCCGAATGCCTGATATCAAAGAATAGAAAGTTTGACAGTTAAGGATGAAAACTTAGGAGATGTCTGTCCTTGTAGGAGCATACTATGTCTCAGCCTTGGAGGTCAAGGAGTTCCCAATGACGGCAGAAAACGAAAAGGGCTTTGCATGTTTTAAAGAGAAGCAAAACAAAGCAGCGCAGCATCCGAAAATATGATATTTAGATATATGTTCGACATTCGTCCTAAGTTTTTCAAGTACATGTACCTGTCACTTTTTTCATACTGTAACAAATACTCTAGTAGGTTTCTCATCCTCTTTCGGTACAATCCCATGAAGAGTTCTGTGGCTGCTGTTGCTAGGTGCCATCAAGTCGTTCTGACCCACAGTGAGCTTACGCACAAGAGAATGAAACGTTGCCAGGACCCTCGCCGCCCTCACGACTGCTCTTATGCTCAATCCCATGGTTGCAGCCATGATCTCAATCCGTCTCCTTGAGGGCCTCCCTCTTTTTCTGCCTCTCCACTTTACCAACCAGGAAGTCCTTCTCCAGGGACGGGTCTCTCCTGGCAATAGGTTCATAGTCTCACCATCCTGGCCTCGAAGGAACACTCTGGCCGTACTTCTTGCCAGACAGATTTGCTTGTCCTTTTAGCAGTCCACGGCACCCTCACTATTCTTCTCTAGCACCATAATTCCAATACATGGATTCTTCTTTGATCTTCTTTATTTTATTTCCAACTTTCACATGCATATGAAGTGACTGAAAATAGCTTGGCTGGGGTCAGGCCCATCTTCGTTCTCAAAGCAACATACTTGCTTTCCAGTCGTCTTACAAGTGAAACACCAGTGACCCAGCTTCCAGCATCACAGCAACACATGAGCCACCACAGTACCACAAACTGACAGATGAGTGGTGGATGGAGATTTCTGTAATTAATTAATGACACTCCAAATAATATTTATTTAAATATTTATACCCATTCAAAGGGACTCACTCTTAAATCCATAAATATCTTGAGATATTCCCCACAATCAGTTAAATAAGAAATAAGTCACAGGTGATACCAGCAAAACTTACAGAAAAATATGCTATTTTATGGATAGCTTGGGCTGTCATGGTTCTATATCTAATGATAAAATAGAGGCTAGATCTGGTACTCAGAAGCTACTGGAAACACACTAAGCTTCGGAAAGTCTGGTCTCAGTTTTATTTTATAAAAGAGTAGCATTAAGATTATTGTCTTACTTGGATGGGAAGTCGGTCAATTAAAAATATACAAATATTTTATAAATCCACCGCTATAAGAAAAAGATGAAGGCAGGTCTCTGCTCTCAGGTCAGCTCATCTAATCCAGGCTCCCAAGCAACCCGGTAGTGAACCTAGTAAGTGGCCATGAACCATATACCTCCCCCTTAATGAGTACATCTTAAAAACCACTGCAATGGAGGAAATCTCTCCACAGTTAGAGTCAATCTCCAGACTCATGGGAGAGGGAGATCATTCAGTGGCTGCCATACAGCATTGCACTAGGGTCTTCTCAAATCAACAGACACACCTACCAGAGTGACAAGCAACCTTACTGGAAACTCAAGACAAAGGAAGTGGGGCATGTAAGAAGGTGATTATACTTTTATTAGTGGCTAAACCAGAGGAGCACCCTCCCATCCAGAAAAAAATGCTTAAGAATACTTATATAGAACCAAAGGAGAGAATATGCCCAGTACTATGATCTTAATTAGATACTTTGACCTGGGCTCTATCTAGCCCTTGGTGACCCAGGTTATGGGCTATAGATTATTGGCACTTTAGACTCTACCCTGTTAAAGGCACACAACATCCTTCATAGGCCACACCAGGATTTGATGTGGAAAACCCACGAAATGAACTGCCTTCTTTCAAACTGACCTGTAGCAGATTTAAGGAAGAGACAAACTACCTTAGGCGTAAGCCTGAAACAGCTCAATGTGAAAAAAAGCAGCTGGCTGCTGTACCAAGTTATGGAACTGGTGGTCATCAGACTTTGGCTAGGATCTCTTGCTTTCGAGGGTGCCCAGTGAATGGCGGCTCAAGAATACCGTATATTTATTACTGTATGTGTTCCTCAGCAGGCATAGCTCTGCCTTTGTGTAGGAATGCTATTGAAAGTAGTTCCCTATCACCCACCCCCATTGTTCATGTAAATAGGGTCCAGTCACTTAACCTGTATAAGTCAACAATTCATGTGGATTAGAAAAGATTGCTTATATATGTACGATTTCCTTCTCTCAACAGTGCTAAATTAATGACACTGTCAATAGAACTATTTTATGCCCCAGGGGGATGATTATAGTGTGTGGTAGTCACCTAATCTGGTGTCAATTTGAGGATTAAGAGTGTAGGGGTGGGGTCACTCTGTCAATCTGGAGATAACCAATGAGACCTCTGTGTGAGCCTGAGCTTCTCCTGAGAATTCTGGGAAATTCAGTATTCCTTCTTGGAGGCAAGAGACACAATCTCTCTCAGTTCACTCCCTTGGAGATTCTCTACTGACAAGGCTGACTTCCAGGGAGACATCACTAAGGAGAAACCACATAGACCCACCCTGATACAGCCCTAGGTGCTAGAGAAGCCACAGAGAGACCTCTGCCAGCGCTGAGATGCTTTCAACGCACACTGAATCCAAACACTTTCTGCCCACTGGCTAGTGATCATTCTGCATTTGGCATCATTGCATGTGTTTCGTGAGTCTGAAGAGGACTTTATAGATTGCTATCAGACTTATGACTTTGGACCGGAATGGGTTGGTATGTTTTCTCAATGTTTAATTGCTCTTGTATATAAACCTTTTATACATATGCGTGTTTATGAATTTGTTTCTCTAGCCTACCCAAAATAACACATAGTGTTTTCTATCATAAAATAATAATGATGTCTCTAAAATAAACCAGAGACACATATAAATTATAGCTATATAAATGGATTTTGGAATCACACTTAATTCTAGCCCTGTTCCGAGAGCAATTAGTTCTTAAGTGTGGTGAAGAAACTAGATGGTGCCCGGCTATCAGAGATGACAGCATCTAGGATCTTAAAGCCTTGTCTTAAAACACACAGCCATCCATGTGAGGTGTTAACAAAGTCCACGTGGAAGAAGTCTGTGTAATCCAAAGATTAGAAATAATAGAATCCAAATCTGAAGAAGGAAGCAAGTATCAGAGCTTAAATTCTGAATACCTGATTTGAAGAACAATGTGGGTAACGATGGGAGCGCCAAATCCACATGCAGGGCCTCGCATGGACTAAGCATCCAGTGAATGCACTCTGACCATGGTCCAGGAATGTGACCAGCCTTGCTGTCTTAGTAGAAAGCATTGCAGTGTCAATTATGGTAGATGTAGTTAGGTTAAAAGACCTTATTGTTTGATCTCCCTTTGACCTATTTTAAAGTTATTTCCGCTTTCAATATTTTTTGTTTTCTTTTCAATCATGGTTTCTGTCTGTTTTGTTTTGCTATTGATGTTGATTTTTGGTTTTCGCTTCCCGTTTGTGTTTCGTATGATTTTTTGTATATGAAATCCAGGATAGGTAACTACATAGAGACAGTAACAGGGTTAACAATTACATGGGAACATGGCAGGGGAGGTTGGGGAGGAAAGAAGAGCTAACAACAATGAGTACAAGAAAGAAGAAAATGTTCTAAAATGGATTATAGTCATGGCTGCACAATTCTTCTTGATAGGATTGAATGATTAAATTTTATGAAGTGTAACCAACAATCCAATAAAACTATTTTTAAAAATATTGTCTCTAGTAGCAAAATCAATCTGTAGGTTAATTCTAAGCTAGATAGCTAGATAGAATAGAAGGGCCTTCATACCTGTACTATACAGGGTACACTATTCTTACCCTAAGAATGTAAAATATATTTGGATCCTCTGAAGAGAAAATGGGAATCTCTGATTCCAGACTAATTAATATTTAGATGCTAAAAAAGTCCACATGCTATCAAAAACTCTTGAGACTTATTTGTATTTGAAGGAGCTCTCACTTGTATTTAAAACACACTGGGCATTGGAATTTGACAAATGTAAATCATGCTAGTGGTAATGCTTAGATTACGCACACATTGAGAACCATATGGAGTCCAATCACTGTGGGAAGCAGAAAAGTTATTCCCCAGGTTGTCCCCCATAATATATGCCAAACCTAAGGTGCTGCTTGCTAAAACATGGTCAATGACCATATATTGGATGTCAACTGCTTAAAGATTATCTCTCTGAGTGTTATCAGCCATTTAGAGCAATCAGACTCTATAGTCTGTCCCACTCTAAGTGGGGCCCACTACCTTCTGATAAGGAAAATGGATGGTTCCCCTGAAGGAGAGCCCAAAGACAAGGTCAAGCCAACTCAGGGAGGATCAAGGTTAGGCTGCCATCTTGACTCTAGAGTCTGCCCATCTTGTCACATGTGTACCCCTAGTGCCTCCCATTCCTATTGGGTGCACATCCCCTAGTTAGTCCCTCTCCTGTTGCAGGTTTGCCTACTGCACAACCCCTACCTGTTACGCATGTGGTTACCTTTAATTAGCAGGGGTTGCTCATCCCCTAAGCGTATATAAGCCTTGACTGGAAATAGATTCATTCTCTCTGTGTGAATCTGGCTGATGAGAGATCATGGCCATCCCAGAGGTGAGAAAATGCATGCTTTATCTTGAGTCATGTCTCTAATTTTACCCCTCAGTGACATAACCGCCACCCTGACCCATTCAATTATGGGGACTGGTATCCCACAAATCACCAACTTGCCTTCTGGATATTCTCATCTTTTTAATGTATATATACATACATAAGTATACACACACATATATATTCTCATTGGAACGTGAAATCAAACCTTCAGCTTAAAATATAATCATGTAGTGACAAATGGGCATATCAAGATAAAATATGCTTTGTATTAATTTAAAATTGATCAATAATGTCAAAACTACACCAGCTCCCAAGAAATGTGTCAAAGGTGGGATGAGTACTGCAATTTAGAATGCATGTACATAAATGCCGTTCTTCTGAAAGTAGTTCGTTCACATTAACAATCACTGATTGCTATTACAAACATGGTTGACTTTAAACAGCATGTTGATTTAAAGACCGTGCAAGAAACATTTGCAACGTGACCCTACACAAGCACACAGATGAGTGCTAACAATCTATCATCAGTGCAGAACCGACATTTCCAGTGACTACTTTCAATAACCAGAGAGGCCATGAGTGGGAGGAAAGTAGGGCCTGGCCAGAGCCTTTCCTGTATACTCAGCCACAATCGTCACAGAAAAAGAAGTGCACAGTGCGCTCCCCTTTATACCAAGCGAGGAGTGTATGCTGGCCTCTCTAGCACATTGTCTCTGCACTTTGAAATGCTCATTCAGGAAGCCCGGGAGCCCCATTTTCTCTTGGCGGGTGTAAACTAAGCTGGGACCTCGGGTTTTTGTATCTCATGTAGGAAAATATACAGTAAAAGTATATGACATCTGGTATTTCTCTGTAAACAGGTCCTCTACACTACAGGATGAAGAATGGAGTGGGTTCAGGTTATAAACTATCATGTGGATTTCAAATCATTTGTGGGTGCTTAACACACACACACACACACACACACACACACACATAGAGGGGTGGCAGGAGAGAGAGAGAAACTCTCAGGTCACACTCCTGCAGTCTGTAAAGGGGTGATTTGGAGAGGGGCCCAGGAACCAAAAGTGTTATCAAGCTCCCTAAAGGCTCTTACCAAGCAGGCCATGCTTGGGATTTCAAATTTAATGCTATCTTAGAAAATTTTCTTGGGATAAGATAACCTCAAATCGCAGTCCTCAAATTTCAATTTTAGAATATTCAACTCCAGTGTTATTTGCTTCTTTAGTCAAAAGAAGAAAATCACTGACACCCTACCCACTCTAATTAGAAATAATAAAGCATGAATTTCCTATTTGGTTACTTGCAAAATAACTGAGTACTTTGCTTGAGTAATAAAACACACCAGGAAGCAGAGAACCGGGCTTCTCCTTCAGCAGGTAAGAAAGACCTCCTTCCTCCCGCTACGGCAGTGGTTCTTAACCTTCCGAATGCCGCGACCCTTCAACACAGTTCCTCATGTGGTGCTGACCACCCCCGCCCCCACCGCCCACGCAATAACATTATTTTCGTTGCTACTTCATAACTGTAATTTTGTTACTATTATGAATCTGGCGACCCCTGTGAAAGGGTCATTGGACCCCCAAAGGGGTCACGATGCACAGGTTGAGATCCGCTGCTCTACTGACTCTCACTCACTCAATATGCTCAGAGAGATTCTTTCCTCGGTGGCTGAAAGTAAGTCAGAGAACAGTGATCTTGCTTCTGAGTTGAAATGTGGATTCAAATGGCTCCAGAAGGTAAGGAGAATGCTTGTTACCACACGTACAGCCTATGACTGTGTTTGTCCTTGCTGGGTGCTGGGGAGTCAGTTCCATTGCAGCGCCACGGAACAACTGAAGGAAACTCTGCCCAGTCCTTTGCCATCTGCACAATTGTCCTTATGTTTACCAGGTTATCCTCCTGATTCTGCCCCGCCTCAGGAGACTTCTAAATCTTGTTGCTTGATGGATACAAGCCTGGCTGTATCTGTATTTTATCTCACATTCCTGTGGGATGACAGGCAAAAGGAAGAATCCTCTCACTTCCTTCTTGAATTTAGAATGAACGACATTATGTAAGGCCTGTCTTGGTCCATGCTGACGGCCGATAAATTCGAAAGCTCCTCCCGAAGCAGCCATTTGAGGCTCTGTTCTCTATGATGAAACACGTGAGAGCAAGCACACACTGATGTGACGGCCACTGCCAATGTAGTTACAACCATTCACAATTATTTAAAGCACCAGGCAATGTTCTAAGGCTTTCATATGTTAATGTGCGAATGCCCCATTGCTGTCCTGTGAGGTCAGTACTGTCACCTTCTTGGATAAGTGGAGAAACCGAGGCACAAAGAACTTATGAGACTTGCCAGTCAGGCTCTAGAGTGCTTACTTTGGAATTATGCTTCCCGGGCATCAATCACCTAGAAGACAATGCATGGCGCCCCTGCCAGCTGTCCCCTGGTGACCCCGGTCAGCATCGGTCCCGCGCCTTTCTAAGGCTGTCAGGCCCATGCCTGCGGTGCACGGGGAGCGCTCTGCTAATGCTGCAGGACACGCGGGATTTGGTGACACGTAGGCTCCTCCACTTTTACATTTCAACTTCATCGCTTATTATTTCTTTGTGCTCATGCCAGGAAGGCCACGCGGTTGTTTCCTGGTTTTATGTCCTCAAAAGTGTTACTGGAAACTCTCCCCCTGCAGTTCTTTTACTAAGCAGTCAGGGCACAGTGGCTTTTTCCTTTGCCCGGTCTGGTTCCCAGCTCAGTTTGTACTGTCTTCAGACAGGCACATGCTTACAGCTCAGAAAAGTTCATTAACTGTGGTTGTGGAAGGAAGGAGTTCAACCTTGCCTCGATTTTTGATGTATGAATTTACTAATTACAAAGCAATGAAAGCACACACACACACACACACACACACGCACAGACACGCACGTGGGAATACTCAGCTTTTAAATAGATTTAAAAGCTATGTATCAACCGTACAATTCCATACTGTGCTATGATTTGCCAAAAGTGGCTAAAATGTATACTTTTGAAAGAACTCAGAAGTATAAGGATATACTAAGAAAATTGCCCTGTACTCATTTCTCTTCGATCAGGGGTAGAATCTGTACAACCCAGGAGTCTTGTGCAAACCCTTGTGTGAGAGGCTGTGGAATAACCCCCAACTTCTCTCGAGGTGGCAATGTGCTTATGGCGCATGCAGGGGTAAGCACACAGTCTCAGTTTGACGAGGGACCTTTCTCATCCCCCTGGAGGCAGTGGCCTGTGGAACCACCAGAAGAAAGCGTCCAGCCGCTTGTTGACATAGTACACGTTTGGGAATCCTCCACGTGGATGTCCCTCCATTTCAACAGAGCAACGCACTGTGAGGCCCAGCTTAGCCAGCGCATCCCTGTGATCAGATCCAATTTCTAGTTTTGGCACCAGACCCAGCAGGAGAGTGAGAGCGGCTTTGTCGACACCTACACGCTGTGAACCACAAGCTTGGACATATCAGTGGAAGGAGAAACCTGAATTCTGTCTGCCTCAAAACATGCTTCTCTTGTAGGGAAAGGTGACAGACAGACACAGTCAGCCAGGAGACGACACAAGTGAAAACTAGCGACCCCGAGCTTACTTCTGGGTTATGTCCGGTGTTCTGGGTAGCGGAGAAGCTTTGGAATCACCAGGCCTTAGTTTCAATCCTAACTTTTAGACATGTACTCCAAACAGTTTTTAGTCTAAAGGTGTGAGTGGGCAGGGCCATGAGCCATGGGGAGATGGAGCGGGAGGAGGTCCTGAGGAGCACTAACCACCAACACAGGGGCGGGGAAATGCTGGCAGTGGGTCACCACCCAGGGCGGCTTGGAGCACGGCCCAGGGCTTTTCACTCAGCAGAATCTTCTTCTCTTTGGTGAACAAGTAATCAAACAGGATTCTCTTTAGAAGGTCAACTTGATCCCAGATTTAATCTCCAATGATAATAGCAAGTGATTTGATATATAGGATCAGATTGCCTATATGATTAGCAATTTCATACCACCTGTTTAGAAAAATTGATGTTCATGACTCTCAGCCCAATGCACTTACACTTTTGGATTAGTCTGTGTTACTCACTTGTGATAACTCTGATGGGGAACGTTTTAATAGAAAAAATATGACCAGGTGTACTTTTATCTTTAGTTGAGTCTGTAGGTCCTAATTATTATCAAAGAAGGCTGGTAAGAACACCAAGAAATAGAAGTCTGATGCTTCTTCCTTCCTTTGTCTCATTTTAGAATGGGAGACCCACGTTAAAGAAGAAAGGTGAGGGAGGAAAGCCAAGAGAAATGGCCTAAGGGTTTGGGGGGTGGGCTGGGGGGAGAGGGAGAATCCAAATAGGAGAGAGAATGGAGACATAGTCTCCACTGAACACCAAATGTCGTTATTCACATGCAATTGTAGATCCCTCAGTGACGTCCTGCTCTGTAGGTTCTACTCCTGGGTACACTCCTTCAGAGCGACCCCTCTCTGAACAGACAGGAAACCCACCCACTTCATATATTTGCTGCACTTAGCAGCTGAGGTTTATTTGGATTGACAAATTCTTCAAGGTTTAGTCTAATAGGCCATCCACATCTTCATGTCAAGTATTTCACTAAAAATCCTTCTACCTGAGATGGGTTCAGTAAGTGGGGCATTAATGTATGGAGGAAAGAAGGCAGTCAAGGGACTCCTAAGAATGAGACACTACTGTATATACTCGAGTATAAGCCAACCCGAATATCAGCCAAGGCACTTAATTTTACCACAGAAACTACATTAAAAATGTGCTGAAAATAAACTCTCAGCTTATACATAAGTATATATATATGGTATTCACCAGCTCATGCCCGACCTGTGGGAGGTCTTCTACTGACGACCTCTTCCCTTTCCACCATAGTTATGGCTCCTTGATGTCAAGCAGGTGGGGACTTCACAGTGACCCTATAGGACAGTGTAGAACTGCCCCCGTGAGTTTCTGAGACTGTTACTCTTTACGGAAGCAGAAAGCCTTGTGTTTTTCCCTTGGAGCAGCTGGTGGTTTTGAACTGCTGAACTTGAGGTGAGCAGCTCAATGCATAACCAGTACATCACCAGGGCTCCTTCTGGATAGCAGGATCTCTTGAAATATATGTTTTCAAAGTAACTAAGGTCTAGTCCTGATAACGGAGACTTGTAAACTCTGGATGAGAATTCCAAGAACTCCATGTATCAGTTGTAGTAATGTTGGGCCAGTTGTTTCAACTCCCCTAAGTCTCGTTTTCCCCATTCGTCAAAAACAGATAAAAAAAAAAACACCTTTTGTAGGATGGCTTCTGTGAGGCCCAAAGATGATGGCATCTACCCAGGATTAGTATAGTCCATTGCTCTACAGGACAGCCCAATCGGCATGCATACTCAGGATCGGGGTCAAGCAGGCTGCAACAAATGAATGAGGTCTTGCCTATAAATGCAAAGACATGGACTTGGATTTCCAGGAGCAAGACCAACCCCAAAGATGTCAGGCTATTGGCACAAACTTCTGGTAAGAAACTCATGAAGGCTGGAGTTGGAATTCCTGAAGTGCTCTATGCTGGCTTAGGGCTGTGGACGTGTCGGGTCTTGGCAGCAGAATCACCACTGCTTCGCTCTGCTCCTGAAAAGTGGCCCTCCCAGGGGTCAGCCTACTTCCCATCACTCCCTGGACAGTTCAGAGCCAGCAGGAGACAAGGAGTCAGGACCCCTTCCATGATGTCCTCATTTTCTGAGACTCACATAAAGGTAGACATGGGCATCTGACAGGAAGGCGCTCAAGGTGGCTGTTTTGAAGGGGCTCACGCACTTACAGTTTGTTCTTCTGAGTTTTAAAAATGCAAGCTACTCAGCGGCCAACCACAAGGTCACTATTTTGAACTCAACGGCAATGCTGTGAGGGAAAGTAGTGACGGAGCTTCTGCACAGATTTATAGCTGGAGAAACCTTATGGCCTCTGGGGTCACCAAGAGTTGGAATCTGCTCGGTGGCAACAGCTTTGGTTTTTCTGGTTTGCTGTTTGCATTACGAGAAAGATCCCCGGTTGGAGACTCCTAAGTACATAGATATTTGTTGTTATTGTTCAAGCTGCCAATGCTGGTAGCCTTTCCCACAGATAAGAGGCTAGTAACAGTTTTGCTGGCCCCTGGCATACCCTTCCTAGAAAAGCCCCAGTGTGGACTGAGAGGGGTGGTGACCCACAGCCTTCTTCATGCCAACTCCTTCACATGGCGCAGCCTTGCCAGGCCGTGGCCTCCCCGCCTGCCTCCTAACCAGGCCGGCAAATGACATTGGTGTTTTTGCAGGAGTTTACCTAGCATTTAATTCAAGATGCTAAAACAGTGAGTGTGGTTGAGCCCTTGAGGCCAAGCTGGTGGGAGGGCTGGTCCCAACTGTCTAATCCTCCCATACTAGGGTTCAGAGGCCCAGAATGCACGCACAGTAGGGAAGCAGCAGCGCGGAGTAAATCAACTTTACACCGGCGCTGTGGCCACCATCAGTGTGGGAACAACAGTATTTCATCTTGTTGGACTTTGCATTGTGTTTACATACACATGAGGGAAAGCCCCCCTCAGCTAACACCCCCCCGGCCGATATAAATGGTGCCAGATACCCAATACTGCAAAAGACCCTCTCCTTAACAATCAGCATCTCAGGCAAGTTGTGTTAAACAAGGGGCATGCGTGCTTAAATAGAGAACCCGAGAAGCTACTGATAGTCCCATGTAAGAGAGGGAGCAAAAAAAGCATGCTGAACCAGTTTCAGTAGATCATTCCAAAGTGAAAAGAAACCTGTTCCCCAAAAGAGTTTAATAAAAACAGAAGTCTTCATTTGAGAATTTGTTGTACACATACATGAATGCTGTCGTACTGAATGCATGACTATACAGCTACTGGCCAGGCTTGTACACAGGAGGTACTCAGTAATGTTACTGGACTTGAACTGGAGGACAAGACAGAATTCTAAGAGATCAAACAGAAAAAAGAAAGTTTCTACAAAGCCAGCATTTTCTATAACAGGCATATCTCAAACTAATAGGCAGGAAGTATATTTAAAAAAATGTTTTTGCTTTAGGTCTAAAAGATTTTCCTTTCCAGCTATAAAACAGCTGAAATCATGTATCCTCAGCCCAACATAATTTCACGCCTAATTTATGGAAACAGAATACCAAAGGACTCTGAGCGAGAGAGGGCAGGCGGGAGGGGCAGGATAGTGTAACAGTAACCCAGGAACCTGCTACTCGGCCATTTGGCCGGGACTCGGCCTGGGCCAGTTCTACCCTACAGCGCAGCGCAGCGAGATTCCAGCAAAAACATGTGTTAGGAGGGAGGCGGGGGCGTCCAGCTGAATGAACTTACTGTTACCTTTTTCCCCCTCTAACATAAGTCTTCTTTTTCCTGATACTGTCTGAATTTGAAACATCTAATTTAATCCATTGAAGGGCCCAGTCTTCCCTTTTATTTCCTGTCTGTGCTGAAGCCGTCGCCTGTTTCAATTATGACTTTCTCCAGCTCCTACATTCTCCGGGCTCCAGCTGGCTCAGAGTGCACTTCCTTGGACGGTAAAACGCACTCACTGTGCTGATGGGAGACTGATAGCCGGAGAGCCACAATATTTAATGGCAGGCTGATAAGGAGGGTTTCCAAAAAAATCCATTTTTGAGCCTAAACAAAAGGATATTATGTAGCTGTATGTTCAATTATAATCTAGTTAAATTCTTCGCTCCCATTACGGGGAACTTTGTGCAGGCCGGCCGCCGACATAATTCATGGTGTTATGGCAAATTTCATCGGCAGTGCGTGTTGGAGAAATGTTTCCCTCTTGCCTCTCAGTTACTGCTGGGGGGGGGACCAGCTTGGGGCAATTATTTCAAGGATCGGGACTGTGGGGTAGATAGGCATTCTTGCAAAACCTTGGCTTGTTAAAAATAAGACTGCTTTGTAGCCGGGTGGGCAGAGCGCGTGCGCGCGTGTATGTGTGTACATGCACACTCACACACACACACACACAGAGTTTCTGGACTGTAAACACCAGTCCATGTATTTCTTTTCTGCTTTATGAAAAACCACAATTTCCCCCACCAGCCCTCCTTACTCACGGTGTTGTTTAATTACACGTTAATCTCTTTCAGCTCGAGTCACCCTGAGACTTGATTTTTCAGCCACAGTATTATCAAAGATTCAGCTACAATTTATGGCAAATGGTAGAGGCTCTCCACAGAAAAACCTAAATGCCACCTCCTCCCCTCAAAAAAAAAAAAATAACAGTGACCTTATTACTAACTCACGTTGCAAAGTTTTATGAGGCCCTAGCGGGGCCAGCACAATAATTAAAGAAATACCCGAGAGGTGTTGATGAACACTTGCCCTGTTTAACTCTGCTGGCTCGATAAATCTGCAGGCGAACTTTTAAGTTAACAAGGTTGTTTGGGCCTCCAGTTGCTGAAAGTATTCAGTTACATGGAGGGGAAATGAGGTGGGAGAGAGTGGAGGAGAGGTCTACAAAATGGGGAAAGTGAATTCAACACGCAGTGTGCAGGAAATATACAGGAAAGCATTTGTTGCAATTCAGGGGTGAGTAAGGTCAGTAAATTACTTTTGCTGCTTTAAACTCACAGGTGTAATTTAGTATCTCATTTTTAGCATCTATTTTGAAAGAGCTGCCAAAATTCTGGGAGTTCCATCAAGGCATAACTAGACCTTCCATTAGAAGAACAAAACTGGTAAGAGGACTAGTCCAGTTTGAGATGGAACCTGAGCCTCTCTTTTGCCAGTGGTTCTCTTTATTGTCTTGATTCTTTAAATGCTTAATGGTCAATTTGATCACTAAATGCATGCTCTCGAGAGAAGCAGGCAGAAGGAAATGCTCCCTGCTACTTCCAGGGTTAAACTTTCCTCCATGGAACTGGTTCGTTAGGTCTCTAGAGGCGTCTCTCAGGGAACCCTGGCGGCATAGTGGTTATGCATTGAGCTGTGAACCAGTCAACAGTTTGAAACCACTAGCAGCTCCGAGGGCGAAAATGACAGGGCTTTCTACTCCTAGGAAGAGTTACAGACTTGGAAACTCACAGGGAAAGTTTTACCCTGTCCTGTTGGGTCACTATGATGCGGAACCGGCTCAATGGCAGGGACTTTGGCATTTTGCTTTTGCGGAGTTTCAAGGCCATGTCTTTTTCGGCGTTCGAGCCGGGGCCCTCAGGCAGAGTGTGCTCTTTTCTGGGAATGCCTCTGGCCTGGCACGCCCTGGACCCCTGCAGCAATCTCTGTGGCTGGTTTTCCAAACCTTGGTCCCGGTCCTCCACTTGCGAGATTTGGGGTAAAAAGGACTGGCTTCATGCCAGCTTTGCACGTGACCAGAAACATGCTGGTCCTCATAGGTGTCATACCAAGCTGAGTAGTTCTGCTCTACCAGAGAAGCACTCGGCCCTTATTCATCATGAATTGCCTATGCTTTCATTTTCAATGATAGAACTTCATTATATGCCAAATGGTAGAGAAAGCAAGTGACAAATAAATATAACATTTGAGGAGTTTACTAACAAGTCATTTCTAATTCTTGTCAGGGCACAGAGGTGTTTATTCTATCTTGCAGTCTTTTAAAAAACTTGTGCATTCATTCTATTGACAATTGAATGATACGACCCTTAATATTTTCTAGACCGATGTCAGCACTGTGAAGATTTATGTCATAGAAATCTAAAATATCAATGAAGTATTTTCCCAAGTATTTCAACAGATTTACAGCTTTTGAAGGAGGAGCAAAAGAATGATATCCAGGTATCCTAAGCCAACCGTGAAAAGGAGTTGAATGGCTTTCTATTTCAAAGAGAAATGCAGACAGGTATCTTTGTGTCTGCGTAGACCGCCTATCGGCTTTCCTTCCTTGCTCCGTCTCACTTGTAGAGCGCACGGGCTCTCTTCAGCTCTTATAGAACTCCTGGCTCGATCTTTGTCGTCTACGTTTCCATAAAGTTATTAGTTGCGCTCCTTGAGGGGGTTCAATAGTCTGCAAAAGCAAAGCCATTTTCGTCATCATAATAAGGCGTCATGTTTGGTGTTTGGTCATTTCAGTCTCTCCTGAGTGTACATCGACTTCTCTAGATGCTCTCTGACTGACGATATCCTAAGAGACTGAAGACGGATACAGATAGGAGAATCCAGCTGTCTTCTATTAATCTAAACATTACTTGGAAAAATTATGAAACATAGCCACTCTTCTTGCTTATTGCTATTTTGAAAAAAAAATATTTCTTGTAAAATTTTTTCAGGTGCCCAGGGTATTTTAAATTAATTAAATGACACAGGTTTAAGTATTCATAGGTACAGCCCACATAAAGCAAAGTGCTTTGGGACCCTTGTTTCCAATTTTGGGCTACCCTATTATGTATATTCCATGTATAGGAAAATGTAGGTATGCAAAATTGTGTTCTATATGTAAAGATGCATCTGGATAACAGATTTTGCTCCCAAGTCCAATTGTTGTTGCTGTGTGCTGTTGAGCTGATTGAGGAGAATTGCCCAGTAGGGGGGTTTCAGGCTGTGATTTTTTTTGGAAGCCAGCTGACAAACCATTCTTCCATGCAGTTGCTGTTGAGTTCGAACTTCCAACTTTTCGGTTAACAACTGAGCATATAATCACTGTCCAACCAGGGTAGAACAAAGTAGAGCCCATAAATTTAGCCAAAACATTTATTCAAAAATCAACTTTCAGAGCTTGAAAGAAGGCTATTCTCATTTAAAACATGGGGTTTCTGAAACTGTAAATCTTTACAGGAATGGCTTCCCGGAGTAGCTGGCAGGTTTGAAAAATCACCTGTGTTGTTAGCAGTCCCAGGTTTACTTGACAGTGCTACCAGGCCTCCTAGCATCATATGTTCATAATAAAAATAAAGCCCCAAGAAACCAAACCTTTTGTCATCACATCAAATCCAACTTACTGTGATTCTATGAAAACAACAAAACAAAACAAAAAACCACTACCATTGAACTGATTCCAATACTGAGTGGCCTTTTAGGAGAGAAGAGATCTGCCCTGTAGAGTATCTGAGACGGTAAATCTTTAAGGGAGCAGATAGCTTCAGCTTCTCTCATGGAGTGACTGGTGTGTTTGAACTGCCTACCTTGGGGTTATCAGCCTAATACCTAACCCACAACACTACCAGGGCTCCTCATAGCTAATTAAATTAAAATATGCTATTCCTAACTTATCAATGATGTTATTTTCTAACATTTCACATTTGTAACAATAGTGAAAAATCTATCTGCTATGTTGTACAATAAGCTGGCTTTCCTTCCCATGGCCAGCCCTAGCCCAAAGAATCACCCAGGTTGTCAGACTCCAGAAGGCCTCTTATGGGTCATATCCCCATCCCCATCCCCAGAGTCATCCCATCCCCATCCCCATCCTCATTCCTATCCCCAGAGCCATCTCCATCTCCATCCCTGTCCCCATCCCCATCCTCATCCCCATCCCCATCCTCATTCCCATCTCCATCCCCAGAGCCATCACTGTATCTCTTCTTGCAAAAGAGGCAACTGCAGTAGATTTTGAGGGAGTCCCTCTAAGAAGAGCCTGCAACTGGTCAGAGGGGTCCAGGTGGAAGCAGGGGCAGAAGTTGCTGGTGCAGTTCCATTTCTATGAAAACACCTGGAGGGACCCAGGCCCAGGGTCTGGAGCAGTAGTTGGCCACTCCTCACTATGGTGACCAGATGTCCTGATTTTTAACAATTTTTCCTGCATCCCGCAGCATTTTTAAAAAGTCCTGATTTTTGGAAAGAATGTACGACAAGCTAGGGTATACGGTTTTCGGCTGCCATGTGGCTATTTCGCCAGGATATGAGTTTTATCAGTGGTGTCCCACTTTACCAATGTTAAAATCTGGTCACCTTATCATACACAGGCATACACAGCTCTCTCTCTCTCTCTCTCTTTCTCTCTCTCTCTGCCCCCCCCCCCCTCATCATAGCCCTATTTGCTATTTAACAAATTAGGGCTCTGTAAACACCATTCCCAATTCTTTATTTTGCAGATCAACTAAGCCAGCCTTCTGAGGCGCCTCTAGAGAGGTTTGAAATGCCAGCTTTCAGCTAGCAGCAGTGGGTCACTTAACCTTTAGCACTACCTGGGGCCATTAGCTCACAGCCACCCCATAACACAGGGTAAAAATGCCCCTATGAGTTTTGGAGACCGTGGTGCTTTATAGGAGTAGAGAGCCTCATCTTTCTCTCATGGAATGGCTTGTGATCTTAAACTGCTGAGATTTTGGTTCCAAGCCCAACACATAACCCATTTTACCATTTTGCTATGAGTTGGAATCAACTTCCATGGCGGTGAGTTTGACCTTTTTTTGAAAGCCATTCGCACTCATGTGTAAACTCTAATGGATTTGAAGTTATCAAAATAAAATTCAGGAATTTTACATTTAAAAACAGGAAGGATCAAAGCATGATGTTTTATTTAAGCAATGGACATCTTTCAAAAATAAAAGCATAAACACCACGAATATTTGTGAATCAGCTAACAGTTCCCACACTCAGAACTGAGAGTCACCCATCTCGGTCTCTGTATGTGTGTTAGGTTGGACATAAACAAAATCCTCTGGTTCAGCTCTTGAAGTGCTATCAACTATTGAGTAAGTCAGTCTCGATGACAGACCTATAATTGGCATATCTGGTCTTTGCTTAGATCAGCAAGTCTCAATATTGGTGGAGGGAGGGGGTCGAGGAGGGAGAGGAGCAGTTTGCTTGCTTTGGAAAAGCATTGTCAACATAATTGCCCTCTTTTAGTTATAATAGGTATTTTAAAATACAAAGAAGAGATTCTAGATTTATTGACAGAGAGAAGTATTGTGAAGAGTTAACAGTCTCAGCATCTAAACTGAAAAGCTGTGATGAGTTGGTCATTTAAATCTAGCAAGAAGAAACTCAGAAGAAGGGTCTGGTGATTTGTCTCCAAAAAGCCAGTCACAGAAAGCCCCAGGGGCACAACTGCACACTGGAAACACATGGGGCCACCACAAGTCAGGGTTTGTTTGCTTGTTTTGATTGTAAAAGTTGAAAAATAATAGCACATTTTTACTCTCTATGGAGACCCCCTTCCCCTTGAATCTGAATCAAAGGATAGATCCAGGGATTGTAAACTCAAGAGAGCAAGAACCGTGCCTGCATTTCACCCTCGTTTGGACAAAGACCAGCTGCCTCACAAAATGAACTCAGTTCAGATTCACTGGAAAAATTTATGGATGAAAGAATGCATTTTTTAAAATGCATGTTTTATTCTAATTTTTAATTAATCAATGGCACAAAAGTAATTAACTGGAGGAAAAAGGACGAATTTGTAAGTAAAATTCTAGAGTAAATGGATATTCTTCTGGGAAAAAAAAAACAATGAACCTCCTCCTCTACCTCATACCACACACAAAATGAATTCCGGGTGGATCATAGAACTAAATGTGACAGCTAAAACTATAAAGCTTAAAGAAAATTAGATTATTTTCATGACCTTGAGGTAGACAAAATGTCTTTTAAAAGAACACAAGAAGCACAAGCCATGAAAAAATTATGAACTAGACTGCATGATAATTGAACATTGCTCATCAAACGAGATCATTTAGAAAGCAAAAAGACTGGGAGGAAATGTTCACAATATACATAACTAACAGAGGTCTTTGTGTCTAGACAATAGTAGTGGTTAAGTGTTGGGCTGCGATAGTCCTGCTTGGCAGTTCCAAACCACCAGCAGCTCCTCAGGAGAAAGTCTGGGCTTTCTACTCCTGTAAATAGTTACTGTCTTGGAAACCCATCGGGGGTTGCTGTGAGCCAGCATTAACTTGATGGCAATAAGATCAATTCACAAGATAAAGTCAAAGAACCCAGTAATTTGCTAACGGGGGACTGCCATGTGTTCAGAGGAGGGATCGAACAACTAACCAGGAAGTGACTTGTTCATTCATTCAAGCATCTTCCTCTTGGCAACTGAGCACACAGCACGGACAGTTCCATCAGGGAGGCAGAAATGCACAAAAGGACATTACACTATATGGCAAAAGGACAATGAGAACTTAGAAGAAGGCTAAGTTCAAGGTAGTCCTGAAGGCACACAACTGGATTCATTTCCTTTTATTTGTTTTTCTTTTTTTAATTAGTGCCACATCTACTCCACACACTCAAGTCTTATCTGCCCACTTCTACTCAAGAGATATTAGAAGACTATGGTGAGATTAAGTTAATTACTACTAAAACAGACAATTAGGATATAATTCAAGTTTACTTTCAGAGAGGATAAGAGGGAGAAGAGAAAGCAGGCCAGAGGGAGTAGGATAGACTACTGGGGGGCGGTGGGGGGGTGTTGATGAGTGGTTGGAACTGTTGATTGCAGAGTTGATGGTCTGAAATGAAAACTCCAACTAATTCAAACCTTTGAAATTCATGAAAAAGAAAACAGTAAGACTTACTTTCAAACTGAAGAGTCACTTTTTGGAATTTTCTTATTGATCAGTATTTGGAATTTGCTTAAAACCTATTTCTTGAGTGTTATCATTCAGGTATGAAACCGATTTTCTCTAATCCCAGATATTGTCAGATTGACATATACAGTAATGATTGCACCAAAGTCATTCAGGGATCCTATTTCACATCCACTACAATGGCTATTATACGAAAAAAACCAGAATGCCCTCATGAAGAGATCACCGAATACATGGATGCTACAGCCAAATAAGGAAAAGAACCGAGATGGTGCCCAGCTATCATAAGAAATAGTGTGCGGGGTCTTAAAAGGCTTGTCTTCAGCTTTCTTCACCACATTTGCTTATGCACCCGATTTGTCTTCGGCAATCATGTCAGGAAGGTTAGCATCATGGAATACCAGTTTAATAGAACAAAGTATTCTTGCATTGAGGGAGTACTTGAGTAGGGGCCCTGTGTCCATCTGCTACCTTAATACTAGACCTATAAATATATGCACATAGAGCCATTTCCTAATCGTCATATATAAATATATTTATAAATGCACATGCCTATATTTAGACCTCTATAGCTGCCCATTGCCTCCTAGTTCTTTCCTCTATTTCCTTTTACTTTCCTCTTGTCTCACTATCATGTTCAGCCTTCATTTGGGTTTCAGTAATTCCTCTCAGTTACATTGCCCTTGATCAAGCCCTACCAGGCCTCCTATACCCTCCTCACCATCGATTTTGGATCACTTGTTGTTCCCCTGTCCCCGGGTTTGTTAACACCCACTTCCTTTCTGCACACCCCCCCCTCGCATGCCCCCGCACACCCCCACCACACTAGAACTGTCAGTCCCATTGTTTTCCCCACCTATCTTATCCCACCTATCTTATCTAGATAGATCCGCAGAGATAATAATATGCACAAAAAACAAGACAGCAAAACAAACAAACAAACAAAAACAATGACAAAAAGAAAAGTTTGAGGGTATGTGATAGCCTGTGCTATCAGGAGGTGTTGAAGGGATCAGGTATCAGGCATCATCAGAACAAAAAAATCTTACCATAGTGAATGAGATGGGGAGTGCAGAGTGGAGACCCAAAGCCCATTTGTAGGCCACTGGACATCCCCTTACAGAAGGGTCTTGGGGAGGAAACGAGTCAGTCAGGGTGCAATGTAGCAACGATGAAAAATACAACTTTCCTCTAGTTCCTAAATGCTTCCTACCCCACCCCCCGTCATGATCACAATTCTACCTTGAAAGTCTGGCTAGACCAGAGGATGTACACTGGTACAGATAGGAGCTGGAAACACAGGAAATCCAGGACGGATGATCCCTTCAGGACCAGTGGTGTGAGTGGCAATACCGGGAGGGTAGAGGGAGGGTGGATTGGAAAGGGGGAACCAATTACAAGGAACAGAAAAGTGGGTGAAGGGAGACGTCGGATAGGGCAAGATATGACAAAATAATAATTTATAAATTATCAAGGGTTCATGAGGGAGTGGGGAGCAGGGAAGCTGATGCCAGGGGCTTAAGTGGAGAGCAAATGTTTTGAGAATGATGAGGGCAATCAATGTACAAATGTGCTTTACAGAATTGATGTATGTATGAATTGTGGTAAGAGTTGTTTGAGCCCCTAATAAAACGATTAAAAAACAAAACAAAACAAAAAATGAAAATTCTGTAAGTAGTTCAAGGCCTGTTTGTTGACCTTTAGGAGTGTTTTCTGGGTCAAGTCTGATGGGTTGCCACACCCCAGCCCCAAAGTCTATTTTTGGTATTTCCTGGGGACTTCGTTGCTCTGTTCCCCTTGCTGTTCCATTGCACACCCTTAGCATTTCACCTCAGTGTGGTGGCTACGTCAGATCGGGTGCAATTCCCACACTATGTCTCCAGTGTTGCCCTCTGTAGCACTATAGGTCAGTGAGGGACATCGTGTCTTGTAGTGAGGCCAGCCCTATAGTCCTCTCTGTGCATTGGCTGTTCAGAGCGGGGATATCATCCTCAAGGATTGGTGGGCAAGGATGTGCTCCACTCTCTCTTCCTCCCCCTTCATTTGCTCCTGGGTGCTCTGATCAGACATGACCCTCTCCCTGACCTGTAGCTTCAGTATTGTCCTTTCTGAATTCTTCTGTGGGGAGGGGGTGCTGTCCACGTAGTTGGGAATGGGATTGCCGGCTATCAAAAGGTATAGTGTCTGGGGTCTTAAAGGCTTGAAGATAAACAAGCGGCCATCTAGCTGAGAAGAAACAAAGCCCACATGGAAGAAGCACACCAGCCTGTGTGATCATTAGGTGTAGATAGGATCAGGTATCAAGCATCAAAGAACAAAAAAAATCCGATCATAGTGAATGAGGGGGAGTGTAGAGTGAAGACCCAAAGTCCATCTGTAGGCAACTGGACACCCCCTTACTGAAGGGTCAGGGGGAGGAGATGAGGCAGGCAGTCAGGGTGCAGTACAGCTCCGAAGAAACATGCAACTTTCCTCTAGTTCTTTAATGTTTCCTCCTCCCCCCACTGTCATGACCCCAATTCTACCTTACAAATGTGGCTAAACCAGAGCATGTACATGGGTACAGATAAGAGCTGGAAACACAGGGAACCCAGGACAGATAAACCCCTCAGGACCCATAATTACAGTAGTGATACCAGAAGGGGAAGGGGGAAACCAATCACAATGATCTACATATAATCCCCTCCCTGGGGACAGACAACAGAAAAGTGGGTGAAGGGGGACATCAGACAGTGTAAGACATGAAAAAAAAATTATCAAGGGTTCATGAGGGAGGGGGGATGGAGGAAAGAGGGGAAAAAATGAAGAGCTAATACCCAGGGCTTAAGCAAAAAGAAAATGTTTTGAGAATTAAGATGGCAACAAACGTACAAATGTGCTTGACACAATGGATGTATGTATGGATTATGATAAGAGTTGTACAAGCCCCCAACACAATGATTTTTCTTAAAAAAAAAAAAGGCTTGTCTTCAAATGAAGTGAGCATCAACTAACTCTACATGGAAGAAGCACACCAGCCTGTGTGATCCAAAGATTGTAAATAAAATAATCCAAATCCAAAGGAGGGAATGGTCTCCGATTTTAAACTGTGAACACCTGGCTTGCAGAAGGGTCCGGATAAACAATGAAAGCCCCAAATGCACTTGCAAGATAAAGCCATAGATAAAGACACTGACATAGATAAAGCCTCTGTGAATTCCCTCTGACCATATTCAAGGGGTGTGAATAGACTTGTTATAAGACAGAGAGGTGCAGAGCCAATCATAGTAGATATAGTAAGGTTGAAATGTAGTATCTTATCATTTGATCTCTCTTTTGACCCATTTTAAAGTTTTTTCAGTTAAAAAAAAGTGAAGGGGAAATACATGTGGATTGAGGCTCCAGTGAATCCCTTCTGAACACAAACTAGGCATTCATGTGAATATCCTGCTTTCATACACAGTGCACTGCACAGAGGGTTAGGACAGACAGAACTTGGTTAAAAGCTAACACCTTATCATTTGATCTCTCTTTTGACCCATTTTAAAGTTGTTCTAGTTTTTAATATTTTGTTTTCTTTTCAACTGTTTTTACCCCTGCTATCTTTTTTGTTATCGTTGCTAACTTTTTTGATTCTTTGTTTTCATATATTTTTGGCATACCAAATCCAGGACAGGTGAATCTAAAGAGGCAACAGCTGGCTCAGTGGGCTCGTTGGCAGTATTTCAGGAGAGGTTTGTGGGAAATGGGGAGCTAATAACAAGGGGTATAAGAAAGAAGAAAATGTTCTAAAATTGTGGAATTCTTCTGGATATAATTGAACTATTTAATTGTATGATATATAGATTATGTCCCAAATAAAACTGCTTACATAAACAACAGAACATAGGCTCAGATAAGGATGTGGGGAATCAGCATGCTGGTTGTTGTGGATAGGAAGGTAAAATGGTGCAGTTGCTGGGACAAACAGCATGACAGCGCCTCAAAAAGTTAAACACTGAAGTAGCAGCTGACTCGGCACTTCTTCTCCTGAACAGATACCCCAAAGATTTTACATCAGCGACTTGTGCAGTGAAGTTCACTGAAGCACTATTCTCAATAGTCAGCAGGTAGAAACAAGTCAAGTGCTTCCCAGCAGATGAACTGCCACAGAAAATGTGGTATGTCCATACAAAGGAATATTGTCGAGCCATAAAGAGAAATGAAGTCTTATGCAAGCTTCAACAGGGATAAAGTTTGAAAACAAGTTAAATGAAATAAATCAGAAACAAGAGGACAAATATTGTATGATTCTGTTTATCAGAAATGCCTAGACGAGGCCAATGCGCAGAGAACAAAGTAGGTTGATGAAATCCCGGACAGGTGAATCTACAGGGGATCAGAGCTGAGATAAGGGGAGAATGAAGTACTGAGTTTCTGTTTGGCAGGGTGAAAAGGTTTTAATTCTCATCCTACCAAAGATTTTTAGAAGAACAAATAAATCAGATGAATGCTACCATACCACCACCACCACCACCACCAAGGCAAATTTCTGTCTAAACAAAATACCAAACTCTAAGTGCTGCTTAAGTTCACTATTAGAAAGAAAAAAAAATAAATGACTTTTCTGAGTTATTAAGTGATAAACATGGCTAGGACTTCAGTAACTATTTAGCTTAAGCCACATTATGGAATAGTCTTAATAAAAAGGGATAAGAGTTTCCAAAAGGAAGTCCTAAGTGTGCTCACTGGTACTTCTTCTCGCTTGTGCACACACACACATACACATGTCCATCTCTGTCTCTATTTATACCTCTCCCTCCAGTATACTTAACTGAGTTTTAGGCCATTGTCCTTTTTTGAAAGATGATTTTACATGAGTATTTTCCATGAACACACCTGGGGTTTCTTTACAGCCTGGACTTACAAAATGTCATATCTAGTGAAAGAGGGATTTATGTTTTTCCAACATAAGTTCATTTTATTTTCTCCAGGCTCCTCCCTCACTACTCCAAGCTGATGACTTCTTAAACTGAAATGGTTGGTCAGAATCCAATCAGGAATATAAAGGCAACTGAATAAATAAAACCATGAAGTAAGTGTAAAATATTAGTGTCCAGACATCCAAGATATATGTGGCTACTATGAAACTCCCACAGCTGTCCTGGCCTGGAACTTACGTGGTCCCACAGATTTACCGGGACCCATTACCAATAGGAGTTTTATTTGCTTAATAAATTACATTCTAAAGCACAATAGCCTAGGTTCATAGCTGTAAAATTGCCAAATATTGTCAATGACCACTCTCTGGTCATAAATAACAAGATAATCTATGACTCATTGGATTTTTGACTCCCAGGGCAATTCTTTCTTGCCATTACTCAAAAACGCAGAAAAGTGCCCCTACGTGGCATTTTATGGAGGTCGTAAATTACTCAAAGGAGATGACATAGGACAGATTTGTAGGCCGAGTAACAGGACCCAGCGAACCAAATGTGTAAATTAAAGAACTAGTGACAAAGAAGAAGGCTAGTGAAAAAATTCTGAGATCCTAAGACGAGATCAGGGTTAGCTTCAAGAAAAGGGGAATGGAAGGACATGGCCGTAAAAGCCATTAATGGAACATTTGCCGTAAATGTTAGGCACAGCGTATGAAATAATTGAACTATCACCTGGTAACTTCAAAGAGCACAATGCAGGTTAACCATGAAATACATCTTACAATCAGACTTACTGGAACAAATCAAAGAGGAGACAATGATACCTAACAGGTGCCACAGAGGTACACTTGGGTAGGCCATTCGTAATAACTGATGTATGTTGTTTTAATGTGAGGAATAGTCCTGTCACTCATGCCACTATAACACACAGAGTGCTGTGTGCTAAACACTGAGCAGGGCTGGGGTTATGGAAAGTACCAGCGGAGCCCTGCTCTCCTGCTCGTCTGGAAGGCAGGGAAGAGGTGGATGGAGACCAGCAGCATATTTGGGCCACCTGTGCTGTAAAGAGGCCAGGAATGAGGCAGACCAAGGGGATGAACTTAGCAGGAGATGGGGAAAGCTGGCTCAGGGGAGGTTGTGGTGGTAGGAAAACAAGGAGGAGGTCAGGGAGTCATAGATTGAATTTTGTTCCCACAAATATCTGTCAACCCATGGTCCCCAGTGTTGTGTGGTTGGTCTCCATTTCGTGATCTGATGTAATTAAACTCTGGTTGTGCTGCATGTAAATTAGGCGGGATTAGGGTGGATTGCATCTTGAGTCATGGTCTTACAAGAGGGGCGCCTTAAGACCCACCCTTACCCAACTCGCGTTTGCTCAAGTTCTCAAGTCTTGTCCTTTCCACTCAAGCCATACCCTTACTCAAACCCCATCCTTGCTAGAGAAACGCCTCTGTCCCCCAAGAGCTGAAAGGAGAGGAAGAGAAGACAGCTGAGGAGAGCCCTGAGAACTCTAGGGAATGCCAGGCCCGGAGATGTTTAAAAGCGACATGGCTCTTCCCTGCAAAGCGGAAGGATGGTTCTTTCAATACCATGCATTTTAAGGGTCCAAGTTTAAGTAGTTTTAGCTTTGAAATGGAAACATTATGAAAACTACAAATATATCTTTGTGGCCATTAATTAAGGAAAATTGCCACGTGTCTGGATTCTTGTTAGAGTCCAGGGCTTGTCTGGGCCAATGGAATATCCATTCACCATCATGGTGCAAGGCACGCTGGATGCGCTGAGCTTCTCGTGTGCTGGCTGCCCCGCTCCTCTCCCGGGGTGGTTGTTTTCCCTCTAGTGCTCTGCGGGGTCTGTCAGCTACAGGATTTCAGCAGCAGGAACTAGCCTCTTGCTCACTAGTCTGTGCCATGATGGGAGGACAGGCTGCAAAATCGGTGAGGCCACTGCTAGAGGAACTACAGCACGAGGTACGATCTGGTGAACACCCTGGGTCGGGCTGCACGAAGAGTTCTTTCAGAGTTCTCATTTTGCCTGGCAGCTCACTGCCATCGGGCGGATTCTGACTTACAGCGGCCCAGTGGAGGGCCAAGGAACGCAGCCTCACAGGGTTTCCCAGGCCAGAACGCTTCACAGAAGCAGACTGCCACCTCTTTCTTTTGCACCACTGACTGCGGGATTAGATGCGGGCGCTTTAGCTGTCGTGCCACCAGGGTTTCTTTATCAATGAGAGAACTATGGTGTGCTTCATTGAAATCATTGAGAACAAGCCTAACCTGGAGGTCTTTTATCACATTCCGTTTAGATGCTACGACACTTGACCCGCCTGGAATCAAAGCTTCCGATACATCATGTAAGTATTTCCCAGCAAGTTTTACACAGGGTGTGTTCCTCAGTGGTACCTTGAGTAAGGAAAAGAAAGAGCACTCGAATCGTAGTAGATTATTCGATTGTCATTATGGAAAACTTGAATGACAAATATTTTAACTGTTCACATATTTTCCCTTAAGACCTCCACACTGATCTTGCAAAGTGGTCTTTTGCCTCCCCTTGGAAAAGCATGCAAAGCATCCAACACAACTTTTGTGCCAAACTGGTGACTGTCAGTTCTACTAGGAGTCTCTCTCCCTGTGAAGAGGAGGCACACGATGCTTGAGATCAGTGACACACACTGGCCACTCTTCCTATTCTGCTACCTGCCATTCTCTGAAGGACTTTGCGGGTCCGTTTCTAGAAGAAGTTTACTTGGCTGCCGCATACAAACCCTCTCTGAATTAAGTATTTACATTGAAAGCACACTGCTTCTATGATTTTAGAACTGGGAGCTCTGATGATCATTGGTATTAGTTACTCATTCAACTACTGTTTCCAGACCACCTGCTATTTTCCCAGTACCCTGCTGAGTATGTTCAAACCAACGATGTTCTTCCTACCATCATTGAATTCATAGCAGCGGGAGTAGAGAGAACTAGAAATAAGATGCAGTCAGTGCTAAAACACACATCCGTACCCAAGGTTACAAAGCACAGCGGACGCATTTGTTTTAAATTGGATAAAAGGTGAGTTGTAACAAAGTTCGCAAAGCTAAAACTCAGTTCGAGTATTTCTGGACTAAAGAGGAATTCATCAGTCAGTGAGAAGAGGGTTAGTGCCGGTCTACCAAAGCAGAACCGCCAAGGCAGAGAAGCCTAAATGGATCATACGCTGCAGTCATGCTGGCACTCTCAATAAGTGATGTGGAGGGCACCTGACAAGGCCGACAGGATAAAAACCAAGCCCGACTCAGTGCCATCCAGTGCATTTCAAGTGCTGGTGGTCCTACAGGGCAAGAGAATTGACCCTGTGGTTTTCCAAGGCTGCGATTCTTTACAGAAGCAGAAAAAACCAAGAAACTGGTACCACTTCATTCCTTATTGAAGACTTTAGACTTTTTTGGTATTGAAATAGTGCTGTGGAATACATGTGGGGCTGCTAACCATTGAGGTTGGCAGTACAAATTCACCAGCTGCGTAGCAGGGGGAAATATGAGGGTGTCTACTCCCAGAAAGATTTACAGTCTCAGAAATCCCAGGTAGGGTTTATTCGGAGTAACCTTGGAATGAACTTGATGGAAAATATAAAGGTGAACAGAGGAAAACCAGTATTCTAAACATCAGCAGGTTTACAATCTCCGAGGAAAGGCAGGAGGAACTGTGAGGGAGAAAAAGAGGAACGAGGAAAGGTGGGAAGTGTGGGAGGTGGGAGTGGTGGGGGGCGGCAGGGAAGAGAAGGAGTGGCAGGGCTGAAAGAGACCCAGAGAAGGGGGAGCTAGGAAGACAGCAGGCTGTCCGGCCAGAGGCCATGTTGCAGGAGGGGCATGATGGAGAGGTGCCCAGAACCAAGCCCCAAGCCATTGAATGGACGAGTGAAGGACTTCGGCTGAGCAGCAGGTTCGTGAACAGCCGGGGTAAATTTTCCAGATTCCCTAGGAGGCTGGCAGACTCCATATACTCATTTTTGGAGGAAAAAAAATCACAGTTTAAATGTCACAGTATACATTTCCTAGGCTACAGCGCGCGCGCGTGCACACACACACAAATATACATAAGATTAGATTCCTCTGGGACTTTTCTCTAAGTGTGTATTTCTAAAATACGATATTAAGAATCAATATATGTCCTCAAGACTCGTGGGAAAGATGAAAAGAACAAAACCTATTTCTTTCGATGCTAATACGTTTACAGACTTCCGTAGGGGAAGTTCAGAGCTCAATGGCCAAAGTTGAGTAAGTTTAAGAAACACGATTCCTAAGCCATTCCTATCGCCATCTGACTGGAGAACAAACAGGAACTCTTTCAACGGAAAATTTTAGATGGTTTCCCGAGAGACACAGAGTAATTAGTTATAGATAGCTAATAATGTATCATTGAATAAACAGCAAGAGCCCCAGAGATTTCCAAGAGGATATCATTCCAAGGGCTCTAAGTCTCCCCGTGAAACATATAAGGTCCTTACGCAGAGTAGAACAGTTCACTGATTTTCCTTTGAGGGAAAAAGCTTCTACTTACTTAAGTTCTTCCTTCAAATTGTACTAAATACAAGTCAGCTAAATTCAACATGACTTCTTCGATTGTTTTATAATTGGAAACTTAAGTATGGGGGCTGGGGGTCATAGAATCAATTCTATGCACTATTTAACACAGAATATGTGGCTTTATATAAAGAAATCCAGAGACTAGATTATAAAACAAATGTTTCATGTGAGCAGGTTTTGAAAAAAATAGCATTTTTGGCCGCTGTGCTGTATTTCCCAATGAAACGCAGTGTTCAAAGACAACCTGAATGAAGCCCATTGGTCCTTTTAATGCTTCCATTTTCATCTCAGTAGATGTCTGATGGGAGGTTGAGAAGAAATTAACATTGGCCAGGCAAATTTAGACCGCATCAGAACGTCCTTGCCAGCCCTCGAGGCTGACTGAGACCCCATGGCGGCTAGGAAGGCAGTTCGCCAGCCCCAATCAAATGAGGCTTCACCTCTTTCCCTAGGGTGCCTCCTGTGACCCAGACAGGAACTGTTCCACAAGGGGCAAGATCATCTCAGACCCAAAGGGCCCTGGTGAAAATGGCTTTTCCCTCCTGAAAGAAGTGGACACTTTAGAAGGACTGTTGGATAGCATGAGAGAGAACTTGAGCTGTCTTTGAACGCTTTCAACGTTGGTACTCCAGCTACGGGCACCGAGAGAGACATGCTGCTGCTCTTAGAGGGCTCAGGGGTCATGCAGGCGGTATTTCCTCCCTGTGCGGAGGTGAAAGAGTGGCTTACACCTGTGTGAGCTATTCCAGAGAATGAAACCGTGTAAGCCTTGAGAGCATGAGAGTGAGGCCTGTAGTGATGACAGACGAATGTGGAAGCTGAGCAGCATTTGATGGCATTTGAGATTTTCAGAAAGACAGTCATGGGCATGGGGTGTGTATATGTGGTTAATGATAAAACTACGTAGCCTGTCATTTACCTTAATCACACCAGGTCTTTAGATGCCAAATATTTCTTTTTGAAATTTGCTCAAGTGAAACAGTTCTGTCTTACAGTTCAGACTCAACAATTTTTACAAATCTAATTATTACTGTTTACATTAAGCCAAGTCTGGCATTAACTTTCTGATTTAGTAAAATTTTCTGAAATTTCAGTTCCCAGGTGAAACAAATGATAGGACGAAAAGTTCTGTACTTCCTTGATTTGTGCTACGTAAAATAAAAGGTCTTTCTATTTTGAATCGAATATGGAGAAACAGCTCACATTTGGAAATGATAATCGACATGCAATAAAACATTGTGAGTTCTAAGGAAAAACATGCATGACCATGTTATAAAATACCCCTTAACAAGATGCAATAACTTCTGCTGTGGGCTAAGGCCCCACGGAGACAGGGCATCACATTCAAAGAGAATGCTAGGCTCCTCTGCTTCTTGAAAGATTTTAGATCACATGACATTCTTTTCCCAACCACGGCAATCAAAAAGCAATTCATTTCATCTTGAGGATTCAGCTCTTCAACTTAGGGTTGAAGCGAGCTTAGAGTGTACACCAGCCCTCCACATACGTACAATTTTAAACCTCAATAAGTTACCATGTAAAAACTTGTATCAAGTAAGTGATATTTTCACATTCAACCATCATATATATACATGAGTATATGTACATATATATTAAACTGAAGCAACTTTAAAATGGGTTAAGAAGGAGATCAAATGATAGGGTATTTATAATAGTTTAACCTAGCTATATCTGCCATAATCCATTTTACAATGCTCTCTGTTTGACAACAAGGTTATTCCCATCCCTAGACTATGGTCAGAGGGCTTCGCCAGAGGCTAAATCCATGTGCAGACCCTGGGAATGGATTTTGGCCTACCACTGATATCTACAGCCTTGAGCATACCAGGTGTTCACAATTTAAGCTCTGATAAAATTCCATCCTTCAGATTTAGGTTTTATTGTTTATTATCCTGGGATCACACAAGCTGGTGGGTCCCCTCTGTGTGGACTTAGCTGACACCTCACTTAGAAGGCTGCTCATTCTGAAGACGAACTTTTCAGGCCTCAGAGGCTATTCATTTCGATAGCCAGGCACCACCTAGTTTCTTCACCACACTTTTCTAAAGCAGCTACATCTTCAGTGATCTCTTCATGAAGGTGAGTATCAAATCAAATAGTCATATCCTAAGGACTAGTTGATCTTAGATTGGGGCTAGAATTAAGTGTAAGCAAAAACTCCACTCATATATCTATGGCTTATATGTATGTGTCTCTGGTTCACTTTAGACACATCATTATCGTTTTTATGATAGTGAACATCATAAATCGTCCACCTGGAACATAAAGCAATTCTATTGATGGTGTCATTAATTAAGCCATGGTATAAAATTAAAAACAGTGTTGAGAAAAGGAAAGCATATAAGAATAGATGGCTTTATCAATCATTTTTTATTCAGGAGTTTGGGTAGGAAAATCGCAGGATCTTCAGTGTTCCTATTAAATTTTGCGTTCAGGCTACTTCTGTGGCTCTGATTCATTGATGGTACATTGAAAGGCATGTGATCAAGGGGAAAGGCCTACGTGTACTTCAAGAGGGGACTAGGTTGAGGAAATGATCAATTTCTGGGAGAACCAAAAGAAAAAAATGCACTTGATTGCTGGGTTGTTGGTTTGTTTGTTTGTTTTTTCATTTCTGGTGAATCATATGCCTTCAATGTAGTTCTTATCTCTTTAAAAATAAGTAAGGTTGATATTTTAAAACAAGCCCATTCTTATCCACACTGAAATAAGCTATGAGTATCTGATACCTTTTTCTTTTAATGAAAAAGGAGGCCAGTTCGGCAGACAGCTATTTCACCAACTTCATGTTGAGGTACGGTTTTGCCAGTTTTGTTCCTCAAACCCATATCAAGGTTTGGTTTTACCCTTCCAGATATCTTTGGCAGGAACATTTAGGAAGAGAAACAGACAAGAAAATGGTGTCCATTCTTGCCACGGGCTCCTTTCCCCTTCTCTAACTTGCTGTGCCTGCTAACAATCCCAGCAAATTGCAGTGCAGCGCAGAAGGGTAAGCATGCCAGTTTCCCCACAGGTAAAGACACTGACCTGGGGGAGGCTATGCAGGCACTCCACACCCGGATTTGATAGTACCTAGCAGAGCTGTAGGACTTGGGCAGTGGGGAGGCTGTGGGAGGAGGAGTCATTCATTCAATAGTTCTAAGCGTCTACCGTGCTTGGTAATGTTCTGTCGTATGAAAGGGGCATGCGGGTTATCTCCATTCACTTCATGCCACTTTATGGAATTTTATGACTGACTTACAGATGAAGAAACTGAGGCTCAGTTTCAAAGCTTACTGAACTAGCGTACATTACTGAATAAAAGGAGCCCAGGCGGTGTAGTGGTTATAAGTTGGGAGGTTAACCGCAAGGTCACTAGTTGTGAGCCCACCAGCCACTCCATGGGAGCAAGAAGAGGCTGTCTGCTACCCTAACGAGTCACTTCAGAAACGTACAGGGGCATGTCTGGGCCACTTTAGAGGGTCACTGTGAGTCAGAACCGATCATATAGCAATAAGATCGCACAGGATACTGTTTATCACATACATACCCAAAGCAACTACTAGATCCCAATTCTGACTTATTCTAAAGTGCAGGCCTTATAAAGTAAACATTAACATCTGTAAGGAACATATTCTTCCTCAGAACAATAGGCCTTACAAGACCGAACAGGTAGCCTTTACCCTAAAAAGAATGTTCAGAAGGCAGGAAGAGGCAGGGCGATAGGTGAGTGAGGGCAAAAGGGGACCGAGGGAAGATGTAGGCAGAATGCTGTTATATTGAGATGATCGCAACTAATGTCATGAAACACAATGTGTACAAATGGTTGGATGGGAAACCAATGTGCTCTGTAAGCTTTCCCCCCCAAACCACAGTATAACATTCAATAAAAAAAATTTTTTTTTTAAGTTGAGGCCTTCTCTACTATGCCATGGTGACTCCTCACATCACCCCCTTAGAAGTTTATTCAAGAGCTCTGGTGGCATAGTGGTTAAAGCACTTGGATGCTAACCAAATGTCTGTGGTTTGAACCCACTGCCCTCTCCAAGGGGGAAGACATGGCAGTCCGTACTGTAAAGATTACAGCCTCGGGGATCCTATGGGGCAGTTCAACTCGGTGCTATGGGTCGCTCCGAGTCAGAGGTGACTCGAGAGGCCTATTCAAGCACAATAACCGTACCACCCTCAAAAGTACAGATATTAAGGAAGACAGGTAACACCTCAGACTGATTTGGCAATTCACAGTAAAGTCTGAACTATTTTTCTATGCATTTGATTTGAATAGCGACGTCTCATTACACTAAGTCTAAGAACACAGAGGTGTATAAAGAATTAACAGGCTTCTTCTACCTCTTCCAATCAATGTTGCTCAAACATTTACCTAATGTTCAAGGTTTGGTCTCTGTCTTTTCCTCCCTTTCTGTCTGTGCATGCAACCCACACCGACTGCACGTATGCAGATATGAGTTTCTCTTTTCTTTTTCCTGCCTGCTGCCCCCAACACACGGTTTTCAGTGCAGGGTGGAGGTGAAACCTTGGAAGGCAGGGCTCCTGATAGGCAGGCCTATCCAAGAGAAACATCTCGTCAGGAAAGCCTGCTTAGTGTTGTGTGTGGGTTTTCCTTCTAAAACAGTGTCTAGAAAAGTAGCCATCGGTCAGCTAGCCTTGACCATACCTCAGGGAAATAGCATGACTACCTATAAGGTAGAGACTACACCACCTATGGCACGCACCCCTCTGCTTCATGTCCACTCAGGAAGATTGCCATCTAGAACATGCCTTCCTGCTCCAATACAAATGGGTCTGCATTTTTCTTTCAACTTGGCAAGGTTAAAAAACAGGCTCGTCATAAGTGTGTAATGTCTTGAACCAAAATAGACTTCCTTAATGATTTGTTTTCTCCAATTTCACCACAAAATGTAATGCAGCCGACAAAAGAACTATTCTTCCCCCACGTATAATAACATGTTATTCAACAATCATGTAAGAAAGCCCATACATAAGTCTGCCAAGGATCTGAAATTGAGTTTCTAACTGAAATGTTTGGGAAGAAATCTTTTTTTTTTTTCTCTTTTCAATTTCACTCTGAAGCTTTGAGTGAAATGATATAAATATCTAGGAATATACAGTTTTGCTTTACTACTGTAACATGCTTACAGAAGTAGTAATGGTTTACTTTATACCGTAGGTCAATGAAAACATTAAACATAAAACATAGAAAAAGTGCCCCCACACACAAAAAAGTACAAACAAGTTTTCAGTAGGCCATTTACGTTGTAGCAGAACAAGCAGTGTAATTGCGTCTCTCGGTGAGAGCAAACGCTCCAAGTGGAGGTGGGTCCGGGGAACCCCTGTACTTTGGAGGGGAGCCGGTAGGGTTCATGCCACACACCCCTACTTTGTCAGGAAATCAAAGCTGCTTCAATGTCAGAAAGGGAAGAAAATCAGGTTAATAAGAGAAACAGCAACAAATGGCTATATGCATGTCTCAAGATTATGACAAAACGTAGACCCGTTTTTTCCTTTCTGTTTTCAAAGGTAGTATTTGAAAAAGAAAACATAATTCTGTAACAATATAAGAAATGTCACATGTGTAACACACAAACAATAACCAAACAAGTTTACTACTTAGTGTTCAGAAGTACAGGTTGGTCCTGAGAGAGCACTTCGAAATCACGGGACCTGAAACAAAGCCAGAGACGCTGCAGAAGATGGCAGAATGCTAATGCATCGTTTCCATGCACATGAATGTATTTACACAGCTAGGGCCGAGCTCCTGCAGCAATTGCACTGCTGGGAAACCAAGTGGGTACATTAAAATGTGCTGTTAGGCAAGAGCAGACATGGCTAGTGAATTAAAACATTAGACTATCAAGGACAGATTGTTACTTTAACGAGTAGAAGTTTGAATTCTCTAAATAAAAGTTTTCTCCCTTGAGCAAGCGGAAGAAGACATGCTAACTGATTATCGAGGGAAAGTAGGAGAATTCATCCATCCATCCACCCACCCCTGCCATCAATGTAAACACACACAATCACATGCATCAATAAGCATACATAGTTATCAGAATGAGCAAGACCTTGGGAGACAGAGAGGCAACCTGAGTTTGCATTCCAGATTCTCCTACTACTAGGGACAATAGCCTCCGGAGAAAGGTAAGGCTTTCTACACCTGTAAAGAGTTACAGTCTCAGAAACCCACGTAAGTAGTTCTACCCTGTCAGATAGGTGCACAGTTTGTTGGCATCAAATCAATGGCAGTGAGTTTGGAGAGGGAAAACGCCATCCATCTTGCACGACTACTAACAGGTTAAAAATGTTAATTAATGTAAAGAAAGCAAAAAATATTAAAAAGTAGAACAACTTTAAAATGGGTCCAAAGGGAGATCAAGTGCTGACGTGCTAAATTATAACTTCACTACATCTACCATAATCCACATTTCAATGTATTCTGAATGATAGATGGCTATTCACATCCCTGGTTTATGGTAAGAGTGGACTCACTAGAGGATTAATACACATCTATTTCCCATTCACTTTTTTTTGTTAAATCATTTTATTGGGGGCTTTTATAACTCTTATCACAATCCATCCATCCATCCATCGTGTCAAGAATATTCTTTTCAATTGAGGCATTTCTTGGTTTCATTTTGCTATTGTTGTTAGATTTTTTGTTTCTTTTAAAAATACATTTGGATATTTTCTGGCATATCAAATTCAGGATGCGTGCATTCAGGGGTTCTCAAACTTTTAAAACTGGGGGCCAGAGTCCATTGTCCCTCAGACCAATTGGAGGGCTGGGCTATAGTTAAAAAAAACTATGAAAAAATTCCTATGCATACTGCACATATCTTAATTTGAAGTAAAAAAACAAATGGGGCAAAAACACCCAGTGGGCTGGATAAATGTCCTCGGTGGGCCTCATGTGGCCCGTGGGTCAGTTTGAGGACGCCTGAGACAGTCACTGAATTAACAGTTCCTTGGAATATGGCAGGGGAAGTTCAGGGAAATCCCTAATAACAATAAGTGCCAGAAAGAAGAAAATGTTCTCAAATTGAACTATTTAATTGTATAATATGTGGATTAGACTAGTAAAACTATTTTTAAGTAAAATAAAATAAAATGTCAATGTATGAGAGGTCCTATGTTCAAGGAGTACCTTGAACTCAGTTAATGGGCACTTATTTTAATAAGCTCGAGAGTAAACTATTCAATGGATTTAATTCTTTCATGTGACAAGTACGACAGTATGTAAAGCATCTAATCAGGAAAGTATCTTGGACAAGGTTCACATATCTGAACGATATTTCCTTCTAGGCATGTTAAAATCTGCATCATAGGTGAAGCAAAGAAGGCACAGAGATAGAATATGACATGCAGAAGCTTTGGGGGTGATAGTAATCTTCTTGCCCTAATTGTGATGGAGAGAGAATACATTTTAGAAAAATAATTGTACGATATAAATGGGAAATCATCAGGCTAAAACTTTGAGTGTTTGTTTTGGCATTCTGCACAATAATAAATTCATGTCACACAAAAAACTTGGTGCTAATATAAAAAGTCTGTGAGTGATCCAATTATTAGCTTATGAAACTGTGTATTTTCTAATCTGTTGTTACAGTTTCTAAACTCCACATCTTTGATGATCATTATTGAAAAGAAACTGACCATCTTTAAAACACACGCTATAGAAATTATAAACTTGGAAAAAGGATTGGGGACAGTCAACTGCTCTCCACGCACCTAGGAGCCCTGGTGGCAAGTGGCTAAGGGCTCAGCTGCTAGCTAAAAGGCCAGAGGTTCAAAGTCACCTGTGCCTTTGGGGAACAGACCTGGCAATCTGCTCTTGTGAAGATTACCCCGCTGCCAGGGAGTTGATTCCAACTCACACCGATGCACCCAAAGCTTTAGAAGTTGTAAGCCTTTACAGGAGCAGATAGCCTCGTCTTTCTTCCACAGAGCAGCTGATGGGTTTTCAACCACTGACCTGGTGGTCAGAAGTCTCACACTTACCCAACAGCACCAGCAGGGCTCCTTAAACACTGCGGGGGAGGGCTACTCTGGCTTGTCAACTCACTATAGGTTGGCATTAACTCCACAGCACACACAACAACACAGCATCTGTGCATGCCTAAAGGAAAGGACCTGGATTTTATTATGAAAAGGGAAAATGTGAACAAAGAACCCCTTGGGAATGAAAACATACAGACAAAAAGCGTTGGACTTCACAATCAAAATCCAGTGAGAATGTTGCCTCCTTTGGCCAATCAAGTACCAAACCCACTGACATTGGGTTGACTCTGACATGCGTGAGCCTCTAGGACAGCGCAGAACTGTCTCGTTGGGTTTGCAAGCTGTAAATCTTTACAGGGTAAACTGCCACATCCTTCTCCTGGGATGTAGCTGGTGGGTTCAAACAGCCAACCTTCTGAGTTAGCAGCTGAACGCTCACACTGTGCCATCAGTTCTTTCCCCTTGTGGCAGTCAAACAAAAATTCCAGGAAAAGAGCTTAAATTCCTTGCACAAAGTTGAAGTGTGAGTTTTGGGTATTAACTTTCAGACATCAAAAACATTCTAGTATAGGCATCAATAAAACGACTCATTATGGACCCTACAGATTAATGTTTTTTGCATTTACTAAATTTAATATGCAATTATTGATTGCAGCAGCTCACAGTCTATTTACCTAATAGAATTCCATTTAAAGTTTAAGGTAAACAATTTATTTAAATGTCTGTGCAGTTTTCATGCTTTTAAAAAAATCCATTTCTTTTAACGAGGGGAACAATCTACTTATGCACCAAGGAATTTATTACATTTCTAAAATTCTGATATGGATTATCATTTACATACAATGTGCTGCAATAGAAAAATTCACAGCTTCACTTATTGCTTTTCAAAATGACTTCCCTAAGTCGATGTTTCCCAGGGTACTAAATGTCGAGGGCAGCTTATCTGTTTGCAAGGTGGCTGGCCAGAAAGGACGTGCACGGTGTCCAAGTCCTGGGCCCATGTGGGCACGGCCCAGCTGGGGTCTGCAGGAGGTCCGAGCTCACCAGTTCACACACTGCCATCCCAAACCAGCTGTGTGGCTTCGGGACAGTCACAGAACCAAACAGGAATTTGAAAGGCCACTTGGAAAGGGCTGAAAAATGCCACACCTGTGTCTCTCTACATGACCACATAGACACCTCATGCTATCTTTCCCATCGTTTCAGAGCATCTTTCGAGAAGCGACGGTGAGAGCCACCCAGGAAGGAAATATTCTTTTTTTTTTTTTTATGGCTGGAGGAATACAGCCATTTATTCCTTTTTCCCAGCAAAGATGGGGAAATCTCTAGCATTTCTAAAATTAGTGGGTCTCCCCAGAGAATCAAGAAGAACTTATGTTAATAACCACAAGCTAAGAAAACCCTCCCTTCTATCTAATTGGGAGGCTCCACTCAGAATACAACCAGGACTCCTGCCAAGAGAAGAGCCGCGTGGTTCAGGAGGCGGTGACAGGCTCCGGTGACAGGCTTAGGGTGGTGGGCCCAGCACACTTGGGGACCCAGGCACACAGGTTTCAAGGGGGCAGGAGTGGGCGAGGAGGGTTTACATTTCTTTGGTAATAAAAATGCAGTTTATATAAACGATAGGAGACACAGTGAGAAAGTAAAAGAGCTAATTGTTCACATTCCAAATGTTTTAATATATAAACTGTGTAACCATCACTCACGAATTGTGCAGCTGCTAACAATTTCTTTCTTTCTTTCTTTCTTTTTTTTTTCCTTTCTTCCATCCCAAGATAAAATTGTGCCTTGAGCCAAGTGATGTTTCTCTTGTGAATGATATTTTGAAACTCTGGTCAAAACATAACTGTGACATAATAAATTTTTTAGGAAGTCAGAAGAGTTTGCAGTTTGAAATGTGAAAGAAGACCTACTTTTTACCCTAATTAGGAGGGAACCACATTTCAGCTTTCACTGCAGTGGCACGCTCAGTTCTGAAGGGGAAAGAAAGCCAACTGCAGCACATCTGTTTCCAGTGTGGCGCTGGTATGCAAACTATTGTCTATTGGAAGTGTGTTGTGGTAACGTTTGCCAGGGTTAAAGGCTGGGTCAATTTGATCAAGAAGCTAAAATTAGCTTCTGTGTGTTTTCCTGAAAAGAAAAAAAAAATACTGTAAAGCTCTTTGTTTTCCTTCAAGTGCTGTTCTCAGATTTCGGTTTCTGGTGTGTAAACTACCAGGAAACAGACGGCTATGACAACTGACTTCTTGTTCATTGAGTTCTTCATAATGAAAGGGTGCAACAAGTTTACCAAACTGGGGACGCCTGGAGAAAGCACGCTTTCTGCCCCAGCTCACAGTTTCCTGTTGTACAAGTATTAACATTATAAAATTATTTAGAGTGAATGCATTTAGAAATTCAACACCGTGGCTCTACTTGAAAGTATGTGATGGGTTGGCAAAGCCCAAACACATTAAGAAACTCATCATTCTGAGAAGTATTGGGGTAATTTTTAGGTCACATATTCCTGGTAGTCTTGACAGTGCTCTGATTATTTTCACAGGAAGTGAGTTCCTTAAGACTAAACGGAGGCGGGGGGGGGGGGGGGGGGGAGGGAGTTGAAAATGCAAACAGAAACTTAAAACCAGTCATAATTCAACAAAGTCAAAGATTAGAAAGGAATCATGGAAAAAAGAACAACACATGTGGTCATGAGATGACATGGTTCAGCAAAAATATTGATAAACTCTTTATGAGCAAAATTGCTTAGAATACACTCAGCGGCGACATAGGTGGAAGAGGGTTGGACAACAAATAATCGTTATGACGAAGGCTTTGTGAAGAGTCCACAAAAAAACCCAAACAGCATGTTTGAGATTTATTTTCGTTCTCAGAGATCTGATTGCCTTTGTACAGCATGCTAAGATTAAAAGGGTCCAGTTTCGCTGGAGAAAAACGCCACTCAAATGTTGCTCATTTTAAAACTGATCCCTCATATCAGGGGGAACAAGTTCTTTCACTATAGTTTACTTAAATTATTTCATCAATCAAGAGAAACATGACAGAAGAAATTAACAGGTTTATTATAATAAACACAATACAAGATGTCATGGAAGAATATTTCAGCCTAGTTACATTATTGTGAAAATGCTGCGCATCTGGCACAATTACACTATAGGGTGTCCTTGTTCCTAATCACCCTCCAATTTCAGCCAAACTTTAAAACGGTTTTCAAAGAGATTGGGTATAAAGACTAGCAGTTCCAAGCATTTAAAATAACTCATTTGAAATAAATAAATAAATAAACAACTCATTTGTAAATAAAACCCACTTAGTTGTCAAATATATATATAATAAATATAAAAATTAAGTAATTATACATATATAAATACTTAATGTTTATATTTAAATTTCCTACAATATAGAGGATGCCAATGAATTAAATCATCATGAATATACTACATGTAAGCCTAAATTGAAGCTCCAGTTTTAAAATTTGTAGCAACAGGATTATGGGATGTTCACAAGCAGAGAGCCTATATTTATAAATAGATACAACCCTTCTATTACCCAATTCTTTTCATAGAGATCGGGGTCCAGAAATTCATTCAGATGCTTACTAGATAACTATTGATAGGCATCATTTGTATTTTGTTTAACCGCTAATCTGCTAAGCAAATCCTTCCCATAGATACTCAGAAGGTATAGTTATGAACTCCAAATTAATGAGCTAAGCTGGTCTAGCCTGACTTTAATTATACACAGTGCCTGGTTGCTTTTTCAATCCTGAGGTCTTATCAAGGATGATCTAAGGCCAAGCATAAGCTTCAAATTGCTATCTGGCATGTGAAATCACTTCACATTAGACATCTAATATATACTGAAACAAAGATCTGTTGAGCTACAGTTGATCATAATTTAACAAATATCTACCTAATAACTACTAGCTTCAAGGCACTGCATTACACATATTGGGAGGGTCCTAAAGAAGAATCCTGAATTTTATAGCAGTCATTAAAAGCTATTAAAAAGACAAGGACTTGGTCCCAGCTCTGCTGTTCCTGGCCTCTGGAATCTCAGTTTCCTTACATATAGAGACCTCGCTGGCATAGAGTTGATTCCAATTATAGCAACCCTAGATAGACTGCAGATCTTTACAGGAGCAGACAGCCACATAGTTCTCCTGGCGAGTGTCTGTTGGAGTTGAACCACCAACCTTATGGTTAGCAGCTGCCCTGCCTGCTTCACAAAGTCAGGGAGGCTCAATGAATGTCTTATAAGGAAAATGCTTTGTAAATCATGATTTTCCTTAAGGAATTTGGGCGGTTGAGAAGATACTTCAGCTGGACTCATATCGTTCTCATAGAACCTGCTGTTCTGATAGCTGGCATATCCTCATTCTCCTCTGTTATCTTTATCTATAAAGAGGGGATGGTATGTGAGCCTTATCTTCTTGGCTCCATACTCCAAATAGTGGCTCATACACAGCAGTACGAGCATGTTTCTGCCTCTCCCTTAATTTCTTCCAGTATTGAGAGAGAGCACACTGAGTAGCAAGGTAAAATAGAGAACCACTTTATCATGGGACCTTTGGCTCCAATGTGGTGAAGGATCATAAGGAAGCGGTTATCAATAATAGTACCAATGCTTGTAAATGATTTAAAACAACCAAACTCGAGTATACTCAGGATCGTCTCCACCTTTAGGCAGGCTTCCTTAAATGTAGGAAGAGGTAGGTGCTATCTCTACATATGGTATGTCTATAGGGCATGTGATTTTCATGATGGTAACCCAGAATTCTATCCAGGACTTAATCACTGAAACAGTACAATGAGCAAAGGAGTCAGCATGGTTTATTTTATGTGTAGAAACAATTTGGATGGGTATAAAGCACAGAGGGATTCCCAGTAACACTTTAAAAACATTTCAGTGAAACCAATTGAACGGCAGAAAAAACTGATAACTGACACATACCTCACCCTCCCTGCCCCCATCCCCCAACACAAGAGCAGCAAATACCTGCTTTCTGTTCAGAAAGGCAGGGACCAAGGTCTTCTGTACAGAAGCCGAGGAGCAGTTTCTGGATATGCAACAGAGACATCAGTTTCTTCTCTTGTACACTTTACCTTCCTCCGATGTCCACAGTCAGAGTGATAACATGGGCATTCTGGGCTACACTCATGGTTGAGGAGCTCCATGTTCTGCCATAGGCTGACTCTAAACACTGGAGACCCCAGAACAATGCTGACATCAGAATGGCCACTTGACCAAGTGACACATGGCCCCTGGGCCTCTCCAGAGGAGAGTGCTGCCAAGTGTTGAAGGCAGCAGGTGCAATAGGAGACCCCAAGGCTGATTCTAAGTAACACAGAAAGGAAAAAGTAGGTAAAGGCCTGGGTCCAAGATGAATCAGAAATGGATGAACAGTTAAAGATGGGTGATGGGTACCTGAGAGTTGGTTTATCATGCTACTCTGACTAATTTGTACACTTTCTAAAGTAAATGATTTTAAAAACAGAATTATCTTTTAATTTGCTATATACTTGGACGTGACTACTTTGGCTTTCTGTGTCTCTATGAGTTTGCCTTGCTGTTCTTGCTGCTTTGACAACAATACAACATTATTGCATTCCTTATAGTTCTACTCCCTATCAGTCATTATTTTGCTTTAATTGATCCCAATGCTTTTGAAGACATTCTTGTTAGACTCCACTGACAATATTCTAATCTGGATGCATTACTTCAAAGGATTAAACAGCAGCTATCCTATCAGGGACAGTTTCCATGCAATATCTATGTTGTTTTCAGTATTTGTGGGATCATGGACTGCTCTTTGGGAATAGGCGCACTCTCCTGTTTTTCTGGAGCACATGGGCCCAGGAGAAGTATGTCTTAAAACGAATTTCATTTTGGTTGGATAGAGAACACTTGATATAATGGTCTCCTTGGGATTTGGAAGGTCTTGTTCCATTCTTTTTTAGTACCTGTTAGTGCTGATAGAAGTTCCGATGCTAGCCTGTTTCTCATTTCACTGTAGGAGATCTGTTTTTATTTTTCTCGAAGTTTTTTTCTTCCTTTTTCCTCGGATATTTGTTTTATTTTTAGTCTCCCAAGATTTCTACATGCTACTTTCAGGGATTCAAACTCCAAAGCCAAACTCACCTCCATCAGGTCGATTCTAAAATCTGTCCCATAGGAGAGATTAGGACGGCTCCTGTGGGTTTCTGAGACTGCAACTTTTTCCTGGAGTAAAAAGCCTCATCTTTCTCCTGTGGAAAGGCCGGTGGCTTTGAACAGCTGACCTTGCAGTCAGTTTGCAGAATTGGCAACATAGGAGGCAAAGAGATGGGATAAAAGATATAGGAAATGCAAGCAGGGGCCTGTAACACAGGGTAACTTTTCCAAGGATGGCATCACATAGATTTTAAAAGCACTTCCTCTCACTCAAGCCCCTTGGGTGGAAGTAAGACAAGCTGTGAGAAGGACCTTAGGTGGGGGCATTGGTCTTGTGCTGCTGCCAAGCTGCTACCCCAAAGCGAAAGTAGAGAACTGGCATAAGTTCTGTTTCAGGAATATGAGGTCAGAAAAAATAGGAGTATAAAATGAAACCAAAGAGACTTCAAAAAGCTCCTGGAAAAACTCCATTTTTCCACAAACTTTTGGAAGCCCCTTCATATATCGATACTTTTAAATGTTTATTTACTCTAACAGAAAAAGTGAAACATTTCATCAGGTAGACATCTCCCTTTTACATTGTTTACTCTTGTTGCCTCTCTTAACACTACCTTCCCCCCTCCCACCCCCACCCCCCCAGTGAATCTACTAATTAGGTAGATAAGGAGTTATATCAGATTCCAAATGATTCATAAGTGGATATTTACAGTACTTTAGAACTACTCAGCATTTTACTTAAAAATTGCCTTCTGTATGGTGTATCCCTGGAATGCTACCTTTTGCATTGGATGAATTCAGATTTTTCACTTGTGTATTTCTACTGCAATATCACAGGTTTTACAAGTTAATTATCTAAAATCATTTATGAACTCATTCAATTTTCTGTTGGATTTCTTATCCAATCTGGCAGCTACTAGTCACATTGGAATTTTAAATTTAAATGAATCAAAATAGAAGCAACTTTAAAATTCAGTTCCTCATTCACATTAATCAAATTTCAAGTGCCCACATGCCCCAGTGGCTAGCACTTTAGTGCAGGTAAGGAACATTTCTATCAGCAGAAAAAGTTCTACTGGTATTAGGTGCTCCGAAGCAGACCTTCTCAATTCATGCCAGGCTCTTCTGTGCTGCAGTGTCTCTCCTGTGAAAGATTTGGCAGCACCTACCCTCAGTGTGACAATGGAAACTGTAGGCAGACGTGGCCAAACGTCCCCTGGGGAAATGCTCCAGGTTGAGAACAACTGTCTTAGACCCTAAACAATTTGATCAAACAGGATATGTTTATTCAGCTTTGTAATCCATGGAACTGTGTACAGTTCCTGGTCTTTGACATGGGCTCAGCATATGCTTAGAAAAGAAGAAAAGATGGAAGAACAATCTATTAAAAAATTGGGTGTTGGGGAGGGAGGGGGAAAAAAAAGGAGGACCTGATGCAAAGGGCTTAAGTGGAGAGCGAATGCTTTGAGAATGATTGGGGCGGGGAATGTATGGATGTGCTTTATACAATTGATGTATGTATATGTATGGATTGTGATAAGAGTTGTGTGAGTCCCTAATAAAATGTAAAAAAAAAAAAAATGACGAGGGCAACAAATGTATAAGGGTGCTTTGCTCAATTGATGTATGTATGGATTGTGATAAGAGTTGTATGAGCACCAATAAAATATTTATTAATTAAAAAATTGGGTGTTTCCTCCATACTCCAAAGGCAAAACTCTTCTTGTAGTCAAATGTTTTGTTATGTAGAAGTTTGATATAATCCATTTTGCCTAGAAAATAGGTAAATGATATTATACTTGATATAAGTATTTTGATGTAATTATAAGCCATCTCAACCCACTTTCAATGCATTTGAGTTATAAGGAACGACATTTATAACCATCTGTATTTTGTTGTTTTGTCTATTTTATCAATAAAGGAGTCTTGATCATGCAGCAGGCTAAGACTGGGCTGCTAATTGAAAGATCAGAGGTTCGAAGCCACCGGCCATTTTTTTGGGGGGGGGTGGGGGGGATGAGGCTGTCTGCTCTGTAAAGATTTACAGCCTTGGAATAAATCTTAGGGAGCAGTTTTACGCTGTCCTATCAGGTCACAGTCAGTCAGAACTCAACAATAGGGAGGGTTTTATTTTATTTTTTTTGAATCACCAGTAATGTATACCACATAAAAAATTACAGTGGGTAATTTGCTGCAGTTCTCATTCTCAGATGTATATCTATAATGTTCCATTTGAGGATATACTGTCTTAAACACTAACTGGCTCACAATAGAGCTGCTGTTGGTGTCAGGAGTCATAACGTATAGAAAATCAAGCCGTGTTCAGCAATAAAGACAACCGCACTGGACTTGTACCCCGCAGCCGTTCCCATTCCTGCTTCGACGTCACCACACTGAACGCAGACTTCACTGGTGACTAGCCTAGAGAGCGCCTTTCTTCAGCATCACATATCACGGAATGCATCCGCGTTTCTCTCACGGTAACCCCGCCCACATCCCAAAAGTCAAGCCACTGAACATTTCAAGCCCGGAAAAGGAAGGTAGGGAAGGCTCCAGCCATGGTAACAAAGGGGAGGATCATGAAGGTCTCTGACAAGGGAAGGCGAGTCGGTGAAAGAGCACGTGAGGAAGGATCGTCTCATTCAACTCTTTCATCCATCACCGAAGGGTACCGGTAGGATGGGGGAGGGGGGGCAGTTAAGAGAGTAATGGGCACGGAGCTGACAGTTTTAACACAGAAAAGGCAAGGGCCAATCTCTGAGATGGAGACGCTCTCGAGGATTTGGATCCAAAGACCGACTTCTGAAGAGCATCCCCGAGAGAGAGTTAACCGATGATAGTTCAAACAAAAGCATGAGGGTTTTTTGAAAACTTGAAGGAAGAGCAAGAAGACGGTGGTGAAGACTTTAGTGCCAGTCAGGGCGCTTTCATGGCTTCAACTGCAGATTTAGCTGACATAACAGGCCGACAACAGGACAAGCAGGAAGCACCCGGGCTGAAGCTGTGGAACAATTTAAGGACAAGGTAATACAAGACAATGATTATCTACCAGAGCAGATTTTCCATGTGGACAAAGTACTGGAAAAGGATGCCAGAATGGACGTACTCTCACAAAGAGGCAATGCCAATGCCTGGTTTCATGCGTTTTTGAAAAAGCACTAAAGGCATAAAGAATCGTGCTGTTGTTTGGAGGAGATGCTGCTGGATTTCTAAAGATACTGCTAATAAAAACAACAATGGAGCTTGTGTACTTATATCTGAACCAACTTATGGTGAGGCCCTAGAATGGGACTTTATTATAAATCATGAATTGCCTTATTTTTGCCTAGGAACTAAATGATAAGCTATAACTGGCTCCCATTCAAAAACCTATGCATCATAACTATTTTCAGTAAGATAGTTCTCTTGTCTGGTATTGATAAACACCCCCTCTACTCCCCACCCCCTGCTGCCCCCACCCACCCATGCATCTCAGTAAGAAGAAACAGAGATAATTAGATCCTTTCTGAGGACATGCCCATTTCACACTGGTATGTAAAACATTTCCCCAACACTGGAAAATGCCCCCTTCACACATATTTTTAAAAACTGCTCACCAAAAGCTTTATACCTTTTCATTGTTTTATCAAAAGCAACTCCACAAACAAATGGAAAGCACACACGTCTTGTGATTTTCTTGCCTTTGCAACAACTATAGGCTGGCTTTCCGATCAGAACCAGCTTGAACAATTAATCTGGGAGGGTGGCTTGTAAACTGCGTCTCCTGGATGCTTACAAAGGACACTGATTCCATTTTAGGATTAAGGAAGGAAGAGGGCTTTCTTTCTACCTACATGAGCTAACGGGACACGAGCACACAAACCAGGGAATGTGTAGCTCCTGCACTGTGGGGTACGCCCTGGCCCGCAAAGACTTTGGATTCTGGCTCTGCGGATCCCTTGCTGTGCCATCTCTATGTGATATGACGGAGCACACTAACAATTCCCACTTGATGGAACAGGGCGAAGAAGGTGAAGTCTTTATAAACTGCCAAGCCCTACACAGGTAATAATTTTTATCCCCGGTACGGTTACAATGTTTTTAGCCAAGGGATAAAGGGTATAGCACGCATCAATGAGAATCATGACTCCCAGAGGCAGCCTTTAGGGAAGGCTGGCTCAATAAAATGCAAACAAACACCGCAGAAGGCCCCCTCACTCCAAACACTGTCACAGCGAGGCTTTTATTCCCAGCTTTCGGGAGAGTCATCTGAACAAAGACTCTCCCCTCCTCTCTCGAGAGAGTTTTGATGAAATCTTGAAAGCCCTCCCAGCACTGGCAGGGATTATTATCTGAGGCGCTGATGCTTGGCTCGGGCAGGATCTGCCAGGGCAAGCTAGCATGCTGACAAGCCAGATTTACAATCTGTGACCGCCTCCGTTACAAGGGAATTCTAAGAGAGGATCTTTAGGTCACCAGAATGCAAGGACCAGTGCTTCACCTGGATTCTCACCAACTATATCTCTGGGTATGAGGGTTCTTTGGAAATTAATAGTTCCTCACCTATCCTTGAACAAATAACCAGGAGGCAATGTTGAAGATATCTTTAGAAATGGAATAACTATATAACAACTATGATGTTGCATGTCTGACCAATACTAAACGAAGGCTGAAGTAAAGCATATATTTCGGTAAATCCCATCTTTTTTAGTCCCAGCCTTCCCATGCCAGGGTAAAATGATGACTCTTTTGTTATTAAGGACACACCTCTCAGGACAGTCTGTCACAACGTCATCCCCGATGCCTCTTGTGAAAGGTACACAAGGAAGGGGCTGGCTGCTGGCTGCTTCCTGGGCTGGACAACAAAGTGGAAAACAGAAGATGCGGGGACAGAGAGGCAAAGACAGGTCTCCAGACCAGTCCACTGCACAGTGGTGAGGTCTGCCTTTATGTGCCCAGCAAGGAGAACTGACAGAGAGGTCTTACCCTCTGAGGAAGCAAACAGTAAAGCATCTTTCAAGCAAATGTGAACTGTTCATTTTCCTCTGCTTTCCACTGAGCTTCAAGTCTGCCAGACTTCAGAGACAACGTGCGCAGTGGCAGCGAGACGGTGCAAAGCACCGCGTGGCACTTTGTCTTCATGGCTATGTTCCAGATTACACATTCTCCCAGCAAAATGTTGGGGCCACATAAGGAAGGAAGTCTTTAGCTACTGAAGATCACTAGTGGCCTGAGCGAACCACTGTCAGTGAGTTGGGGCTGGCCTCTGAGCCCTCTTACAAAGGACGGAAAAGTTGTTGGCGCCACTGGACCTCTGCCCAGCTTGCCTGGTGGCGGGCTCATGAAAGACGGCTTCTTCACCACGACCATGCTGGAGGGCGGCAGTGGCCTGGGCCCCCAGGTACATTAATCAGCAGGGAACTCGGCCGAGTGTCACCTCCTGCCGGGCCTCCCTGCCAAGACTGCATGTGTCGGTGATTTCCAGAGAAGGGAGGTCCCAGAAAAACAGTGGATGCGTCAGATGTCTTCCCTCCCCTCATATGGAAAGCTCATCGGAGAGGTGTCAGGATAAAACATGAGTGGAGCATCTGTCCTCAGAGACAGCGACGAGTGATTCACTAGTTCATGGCACAGCCAGGGAGGAGGACACTGTAGTAAAAACTTTATAAGGGGAAATCTAAAGCCTGAATGCCATGCACATTCAAAACCTTCTTCTCCTGTGTGTGTGTGTGTGTGTGTGTGTGTGCCCTTTTTCCTTTCCCTTCCCCTCCCCTTCCTAAGGGAACACAACACACTGTAATTACACAGTAAATTACTTCAGCAAGAAATGTTTAGACTCATGACAAATCGTTGTTCAGAAAACAAAACTTCACACCCTACACATACTTTGAGTGACCTATTTTCCCCAGTAAATTTAAAATGATAGCCAAGGCTGTAAAAAAAAAAAAACATTTTCCAGATGAATAGAGTGAGGTGAAAAACCTTCATTATTCCACAGTAAGGTAATTAATGGTGGCAGGGATGCACCTAGACTCAAGTTGCACATTAAGTCAATAAAATAAGATGTTGTTCACTGGCCTTTATTGTGAGTCACTATCTAAATGAGAAATATGCTCTCAGTAAAATTACAAGACTTACATTTCATCAAGTCCCAAGAAAAAAATTCTAGTATTCTTACTCATTCAGAAATAAAGATGCACATGCATATGTAATTGAATCATCCTGGTGGTGCTTAGTTTTGGCTAAAATTTATCAAGCATTTCAATAAAAATTGTGAAGGGTTCACATTTTAAAATCTAGTAGTTAGAATGGAAACTGAAAAGTTAAAGATTGTTCTAATTAAAATGTGAAATCAAGTGATATAATTTTACAAATCACTAATAAAATAAAAAATACAAGATTTCTTTAGTCTAATGAAGGTTAAAAAGTCAAATCTAAAAGTCCTCCCACTTTAAATATTCTCAGTGTTAAAAAAAATAAAAATAAGAACAACAAATTAAGCCACAAGAAAACTGGGCTATTTTAAGATCTTAATTTCCATCTGGCAGAAGAGAGACCTACAAAGTTGTATTTCCCTGAGCAATTGCTCCGAGGTCCTGGGGCTCTGGGGTTACCTAACGTCAGAGCCACCATGATACATCTCCTGTCAGTTGGCTGCAGTTGGGATCCATCTTTTTTAAGTGCATGACATCTATGTGGAGAGTCATCACCTCCCCCCTGCATTAAAAACAAAGGACCAGGAAGCCCTTATTTATAGCGCTTGTGTGAGACGTGTTTAAGCACCAGCATTTGGTTTTTAACAAACTTCTAATTGGAATCTAAGGCTTTATTCACAGAGAATGGATTAAAGACCAATCATTTCAAGTAACTATTTTCATAGAAGTTGACTGTGATTTTTTAAAAATGTGTGGTAAAATACATATAATAAAAAAATGTGCTACTTTCGTCATTTACAAGCATGCAACTCAGTGACACGATTCCATTCACCAGGTTGTGCAGCCATTACCACGATCGTTTTCAAATGTTTCTCATCGCTCCAAATGGGAAATTGACACTGCTTCAGATGAGGGCCGTCTGCTTCCCCTCAAGCCTGGTCACCTCGAACAGATGTGCTCTCTCGGCATTTGCCTTAGACTAACTACCTCCGTGTTTCAATAGGAGGTATTACATTCACATGGTCAAACTTCCAGAAGTTACGAAGACATATCTTGAATAGTCTCCAGTCCAGCTCCTGTCCACCTGTCTGTGCGTCCCTCTGACCCCCCAAATCAGGCATAGCCATCCCTCACCCACCTTTTGAACTTGGTGCACGTTAGAGGTATTTCCACTGGAGTTGGTGGAGAATGCTTCATGCTCTTTCCTACAGCTGTATTCAAACTGCAGACAGGTGTATAGTAATATACAACTATGTCTTAGCATTTAGATATACATTCTCTATTGATGAGCATAGGCTCCTTCCATCCCATTCCCCTTACTTCCCTGATAAAAAAGGAAAGGAGGAAGGAAGGAAGAAAGAAAAGAGAAAAAGAAACGGAAGAGTGGTTTTAGACTTAAATTTTCCCTGATTTGGTTCCCATGGCTATTAGTATACCTGATCACTTGGGTTTCGTTTTTGGTCCTCAAGTTTGATACAAAATTTCAAAATCTGTTACCCACCTCGTGTAAGCAGGGCCCTGGTGACACGGTGAGGCAAGCACTGGACTGCTCGCTGCATCTCCAGTTCGCCCTCTCCAGCCACTCCATGGGAGAAGGAGGAGGCTGTTGGCGCCTATTGAAATTTACATGGTCTTCAAAATCCCGAGTCAGAATTGGCTCAATGGGTAATGGGTATGTCATGTGATGCTGTATCTTGTTTTTAATGTTATATTAGCCCATGTGTTTCCTGGGAAGCTCCTGTGATACACCTAGATATTGGTGCTTACTAGGTGCCACATGAAAGTTGGAGGATGGAGGAAATTTTCCAAATTACTTGAGTGCCCACCAGAGCTTATATAGCCTACACATGGCTCAGGATGGCCCAGAGCATGGCAGTGTGGGGCTGGTGTCTGAGTGAGGGGTGCAGGAATGTAGATGCTTCTGGGTAAGCTGGTTAAAAAGAAAGAAAATGAAGAAGACTGAAAGAAAGAAAAAAATCTGTTTCTTCCTACATGTATGAGAGATCATTTTTCCATTTGACAGAATTGTTGAGAAGCATGATGAGATAACAACAGAGCACTTCCCAAGATATAAGTGACCCTATCTCCACATCCCGAACACCCCAATACAAGGTATCCTCTTGCATATCAGAAAAATGAAAGCTCTCCAGGTATGCATATTCTCCTGAATAAGAGAAGAAGAAGGAGAAACTGTGACACATAGGTAGGGCAGAGACAGGAAGGGAAGGTAAGCGGTTACGCCATCAGCTGCTAACTGAAAGCTTGCCAGTTCAAACCCACCGCCTCTCTGCTGGACAGAGTTGGGGCAATCTGCTTCCGTAAGAGTGTGCGGCTTTGGAAATCAGATTACAAGGTACTGCTCCTTCTCCTAGGATCATCGTGCGTTGGAATCAACGCAGTGGCAATGGGTTTACCTTTTCTGTGGACGTGCTAAATGGTGTATCAGGCCCTGGAAACGTGCAAGGGACACGGCAATCCACTTCCAGTATCGGTTGGGAATGTAGAAATTGCCTGAAGGGTATGAGAACCCAGGTAAGCGAGGAACACACAGGGGCAAACCAGTGGGGGTGGAGCATGGCTTTCTGCTGAAGCCAAGCTCTAAGGAATTATACTCTTATATGCTCAGTCTTTGGAACCGTGGGCAGGAATTCCTGAGATGAAAACTTCGTTCTTGGGGGCGTGCAGGTTTGTTATGCCAAATTTATGGGCATTTTCCCCCCAGCTCTGACAGAAAACCATATGACATAAAAACTCACAAACCAAACCTACAGCCATCGATTTGCTTCTGACTCACAGTGACTAAAAGACAGCGTTGAACTGCTTCCTAGGGTTCCCGGGCCTGTGAATCTTTATGGAAAGCCTCTTCTTTCTCCCATAGAGCGGATGTTGGAGTCGAACTGCTGACTTTGCAGTTAGCAGCCCAATGCATGACCCAATACATCACCAGGGCACAAAAATCGAAACAAAAAAAGAGAAGGTCACTCTGAAATTTTAATAATTTTGGCATAGTAGGTGACTCATTAGGAAGGAGCCATTCTACTCTGTCCTATAGGGTCTCTATAAGTCAGAATGGGCTCCTCGTAACTGAGTTGTGTATTTTTTAAAGGTCCTTCTTAAATAAAACTTTTAAAGATATCGCTTCAGTAACATTTTTTTTTCAACAAGAGGATACCAGTTTAATGTCTACCTGAGTCATTAGGCTGATTTTTTAACTTGCATTATTTTTTAACACAGTGTTTGACACCCAAGTGCCACCTGGAAGACAATGATTTCAAGCTTCTTTGCCCACAGTTTCTATTGTTTCATTGAAGAAAAATGCCTACATCTCTGTTCAGCTTTTCCTAGTGTAGAACCCAGTAGAGGTCAGGCTATTTGCGCATAGATTGCTGAACACGATACCACTAAGAGCTTAAGAGCCACTGCCCACTGCCCTGCCCTGAGAAGGGCATCTTGATTGTTCCTCCACTGTGGTTAAGGCACAAACTCAGCACAGAGTAAAGTTTCTGTGAAGCTGCTCAGTCAAGGCGAGCTCGAAATTTCACAAAATATGTAAATCATTTGCAGGGTGTTTTGTATTTTCAGGTAAAACTGTGAAGTAGTGAAAGGAAACGCATGCACTCTTTCAGTCTGCAGAGAAGTATCGATTATACAGGGAAGGACTGCTGCGTGAAAGTGCTTGGTAAAGGGGTCTCGCTAACGTTTGCTTCTTCCCTGAATGTGGTAGATGTCTCCTTTTCCTCCTCAAGCAAGCTTTCCTTGTAAACCTTTCATTCTTCTGCAGCCAAGCTTTCATTCTGAACAAGAAGACACCTGAGTTGCATAAATCTCTATCATAAAGTTACATTTTCCGTGCAAAGTAAGAGCTGTCAGGAAAAAGGTAATGAAGAAGAATAGCTTGGACAGAGGGATTTAATGGTATCCAGCTGCTACTCTATGGTACTTGCTGATAAGACTTTGTTTCAAGTTTACAATAGAGAGAGTTTGGGAAAAGGCTAAAAATTCATATACAGGAAATGGAAGTCTTTATATTTCATTTGTTCAATTTCCGCTAACTCTTGCAATTATGTCCCTACAAGGTTTAAATTTTCAGACTGCTCCAATGTGTCATTGTAATATTTTTAAAATAAAGTTTAAATTGCCCTCAAACGTGTAGAAATATTGTGCCTTGGGGAAAAGGCATTGGATCCATTTGTGTTTCCCACATGTTTAGATGCTACAATAAATCTGGGAGCGCTCAAGCTTCTTAAATGTTTACTATGATTGAATGTCGCGAACGTGGAGAGTCCTCAGCATTTACAGAAGGATGGTGGTGACGCTGCTCTTTCCTGATGGAGGCGACACAGCTTTTTTGTAACGTATAGCAAGTTAGCAAAATATCAAAAATTAGGCACATTCAGCCCTTGAAGAATGGAAAACTCTACAGAAATCACATTTTATTCGCATTTTATTCGGTATTCAAATTCCAGTCCCTAGCCAGGATTGTCCACAAGGAATGCAGTGTGATTAACATTTCCCCCTCTGGTTAAGAAGTTACTAGAAAAGTCTCCATGGGAGAAAAGTCTGAATTAGGACTCTTTTGCAGGAGAAAGAGAGGTCGTCTGCTCCTGTAAATATTTACAGTCTCAGAAACCCTAACTAGGGTTGCTAAGAGTCAGAATTGACTCAATGGCAGTGTTTTAGTTTATTTTCTAGAAAGAACGTTGGTATGTGAAATGCAAAGACTTCACTCGTTGGATTTCATGTTGTAGCAACCAAAGAGTTAAGATGAAGGTGCGATCTTCTTTTGGGCTGAGACGTCTTCCTGTTGGGAGTTCCTCTCTAAGTGAGTATTAATAGCTGGGGCTCCGCTGGCCTTTCCCACAGGTCTGGACAGGATCCCCACCAGCCTCTCGGCTCTGAGAGGAAGAGCTGCCTGCAGCCCCGGGGGAGGAAGGGAAGCAGGCGGGAGGGGAGGGGAGGCTGGGGGGCAGAGTCAGGCCCCACGCAGCTTCAGCCTGCTTGGTGAGACTGGGCAAGCAAGGCATTGCTTTTCTGCTAAAGGGCAAAAGGCACATGAAGGTCAGTGGCAGGTACCTGTCTGGAGGCATTTTATGCCCTGGGTACAAACCTCCCACAAGTTGAACTTAAAGGAATGTTCCATCATTGCAGGACGTCTCCAGACACAGGAAAAGCTAATAAAATTAAAAGGGAGGAGGCTTTTACTCTCTTTACCCAACTCAGCTCCTACAAAATCTCACATTACAAATTTGCAAACTAATTACTTAGAGCCAGACATATTAAAAAAATTCCCCCTACAACCAAGTGAATACGGAGAGATTCAAAATAGGGAGCTTGGTTCCAGAGGTGGATAAGGGTCTGAATTTAAAAGTCTAATTAAAGGGAATCATGTTTGCCATGTCGCTCTCTCAAACACTAGCATTATTGAAATTACTCCTAACGACTTAATTGATTTAACCAATACCTCAAGTAAAGATTATGCAGTAATTAGTTCAGCCTGCAGAAGCCGGGGGAATTAGTGATGACTGGGGTTTTCTATAATGGTTTTGGCTTTTTTGTTTCTTCCCCTTCCTGACAAAAAAACTATCTCTGTGAAGTTTTAAGCTAGACAATTTTCCTCTAGCTAGAGCAATCGAAATCAAGCACCCAAGCAAGGTGCACCACTAATTCTAATAGGGTGACTTCTTGTTAGTCCGCAGAGCTGTACAGAGAATGACAGACATTCTGAAAGGAGAAGGGGAAACGGCAGTATTTGGTGACTCATCCCTGGGAGCAGCAGTCCAAGTGTGATTTACTTAATATAGCCCTATAAATCACCTAATGTAGAAATAATCTCAAGATCTGCGTGTAAACATAGCTATTAAAATATTACAATTACTCTGTTTGCTTAGTGCTCACAAGGTCTAGCTCCTCTTAAGGTAAACAGCTTTGCTTGAGGTGGGGCATGTGGAGTAGCGTCCAAATTACATACGCAGCGAAGAATGCCGAGCCTCAGTAGACTGCTGTACCGCCTGGATGTAACCACCGGGCTCCCCGAGGAAAGATACCATTAGACCTTCAGCTGATTTTTTCCCCCCTCCCTGCCTTCAATTTGCTGTACTGGTTTTGTAATCTAATTAATGTAATTTCAGAGTTGGTGATAACACTGGCTGGTACTTACTAGTCACAGTCACAAGTCTCCACTCAGGAAAACAACGGGGAGCATGTCATTGACTATATTTGTTTTCACGATCTGCTCTCCAAGAGCCACAGGTGAGGGCTCACCCCCAACTCAGCCAGAGGATCCAAACACATACGCCTTTTGGTAATACTTAGTTCCTTGCTCACAAGAGTTAACTTTTTTTGAGTGCGGTAATCTCTAAGTGTAAGCAATCATCCTCGCAATGGTGACCGGGTTGAAAAACTGTAAACCACCTACAATTACTAGCATGATCCCTAACCTCTGTAAGGTGGTAATCCAGTATTGGTTGTTAGCTGTCAAATTTATTTCCCTTTGGTGAAATATACCCTGGATTTAATTAGCAGTCATTCTTGATACTTTATGGAGCTGAGCCAAGGTGCTGTGGCTTTGACATTTAACCCCTGACCCTTAAATATTTACCAGCTTTTAAACTGGTTGTGTACAATTATCCCTTCATGTATATCTCAGGCCCATCATCTGGGCCATTCTGGGCAATCCTGAGTCAGATGTGCTACTCCAACTGCGGCTGCCACTTTCACCCTAGAACTGGAAATAGAGTCCGTGGTCCCCCAGTGAGCTCTGTCAGGCCAAGCTGAAAGCACTTGTTGCTAGAAGCTGCCTTTCCAAGGAGCAGGGTGGCCTATTTACTCAGATGTCAGCCTGATGAGTGGGCCTATCAAAGGGGTTCTGTGGGAGATCGATGGCTCTTTGGTCCTGGCAAGCATCTTTGTGCGGTGTTTTTAGAACTGATTTAGTCGTTAGCGTAAAATCATGAAAGGAGTATTTTGAGAACTGTTTTTATTTTAAACCAGTTTTACTGGGGCCTGATTTGGGAAGCACTCTTTAAATTTTTAAAAATTAAGACTCCCCCCAGTTTCTCAGGAAGCTGATTCCTCGTGTAGGCCCTCTGAGGGCAGGAGCTGCATTTTTCTCTACTCTCTTTCAAACTCCCAAGGCATCTCATGCACCATCTGCACATTTCAATGGACTGTCATGGCTTATGTGTTATGATGATGTTGTAAGCGACGTCACCAGTCTTTCAAATATAAGCAGCATCATTAGTGGTAGTAAAGTTTCAGCAGAACGTTCCGATTAAAACAGACTAGGAAGAAAGGCCTGAAGATCCACTTTGGAACATTAGACATGGAAAAAGCCCTATTGTGCAAGGCTTCAACCAAATGACTTTGGACATGTCACCAGCAGGGACTGCTAGAGAGGGACAGCGTGCTGAGTGAAAGGGAAGGCCACAGAAGGCAAAGGAAACGTCCAGGGGCTGGGTTTGACACCATAACTGCCCGTGGACTCAAACTTACCAATGATTGTGAGGACGGCCCAGGACTGGACATCTCATTCTGTACTACATCAGATAAGTCGCCATGAGTCGGAGCCAATGCCACCACAAGCAACACCCCACAATGCCATCTAATACACAAAACAAATGCTCCCAAGATCATGAGGGAAGTATTCTCAGTGCTAACATTTTAGAAATACACGCCTTCACTAAGCAATCATAACATTAAAAAGATAAAGCCAATGATGTCCTACTGAGACTCCGTAAGACCTCATGCCTGGAGGATATGCCTCAGGTGGTCCTTTCATGAATGACCTTGCTGCCCATTGATTGTGGCTGATGCGAGGTCCCATCAGACCACCCTCCTTATGCCTGATCTGGGATGAGCTCTCGGTAACGACTTTTGAGTGGCTATGAAATAAGGATGGTAGTCATAACAACAGTATTACCAAGGCAAACAAGCCAACTGGAAATGTCAACTTGATGGGTGCAAGTACAATGAAGAATGTTACTGGAGGTACAAGAGTCAGAGCCTGCGTGTATCACCAGCACCTCACTCCGCCCCCCTCCCCATCAGAAGGGGAGAGGACAGAGCACAAGAGAAGTATTTGCTGCTGGTGGGGAGCCCGTGAGTGGAGTCTAAATTAGGGCCAGATGCTAGTTTTTGGCTACTTAAGGAAACCAAAGTCCGGGTTAGCTGTACTTCCAAGTAGATCACTGAGTGGGGGCCTCTGTGCTTTTATGTCCAGCTGATGCAGAAGCCTGTTTTTTGTGAGGAGCCAAAACCGGCAAGTAAATCAGCTGGGCTTCCAACCTCTGTAGAACTGTGGTACTGGGTGGTCCCGTGTGCGACTCAAAAAATGCCCTTCTGGCTGTCTAAGTGCCACCCATCTACTTTGCATACGCGAGGGCAGACTGTTGCCCAGTTCAGCTACACTGGATGCCCAGCACCAGGGAAAATAAAGAATGCAAACTTAAACTTTATGAGTCAAATTTCTTTCCCAAGCGTGGCCTCAGCAGACAAACAATGTGCAGGATTTAGGTAGCAGAGACTGACCAAGCTATATAACTCCAAATGTTCAAGAATTTTCTTTAAGCTTTGCTAACTAATGTCTGAGCAGAATGCTGTAAAAAGATCCTAAGTAGTAAAAGAATAAGGCCGATAAGTCATGGCCATTTATCTTTAAGGAGTGCTAAAGTGCTAGAAGTGCTAAAGATTAAATAGACGCCCTCTTACAAAACCCAGGCACTTGAACATCCCAAAACATTTCAAGGCATTACTTGTTTTAAATCTGGTCTTCGCTCAAAGGTGAACTTCACCCAAGGAAGAGAGTAGCTAAGCATATCTCAGTCATTTGTAAGAAACGTGAGACCGGTAAAGAGTATGCACCCTCTAACTGCATAAAGAAACTCGCATGGAACCCAACATGAGTACATTCCCAAGACACCCAAATGCTGAGGCTTTGAAGTGATTGATTTTTATTAAAGATTAGTGCCATGGCTACATGGATACCATCATTCTAAAAAAGAGAATGAAAGAAAGAAAGAGCCCTCTATCTGCTGTCGCAGAAGCCCTGTGGTGTAGTGGTTACACGTTGGCCTGTTAACTGCAAGGTCAACAGTTCGAAACCACCAGTCACTCCCTGGGAGAAACATGAGGCTTTCTACATCTATAAAGAGTTACCGTGTCAGACACCCACAGGGGGCAGTTCTACTCTATCCTACAGGGCCATTATGCATCAGAATTGATTCAATGGTAGTGAGTTATTTGCATCTTAAACCAATTTCATTAATTTTATAGTGTGTTTTTTTCAAAAAGTGGGAGAGGGGAGACTAGTAATCTTAGGCTAGAGACGAGGCTAAATTAACAATAAGTATTTTGCTTGTGATTTCACTGTCAAAGAAATGTTCTTTTACTGATCCAGGCAGATATGATCTGTGTGTAAGTGAGTGAGAAAGAAAGCACATAGAGACGCATACATGAAAAGAAAAGGGCACAATGAGGTCGGTACACCAGAGAACTCCAAAAAGCTTGTGGCAAAATGAAATCAAAAGATAATGGAATTTTCCCATGAACTTTCTGAAGTCCCATCAAATGGGTTGGATTATCGTACATCTACCACTTGATGTTGTCTGTCTCCTCACCCCCTTGTATCCCACAGGTTAGGAAGCCTGCAACCCTGGCTCTGAAATGTTTCTCTCAACATCACTTCCTCTTCATTTTCCTTCTGTCGTCTTAGTGCAGACGGTCCCTCACATCTGGTCCAGAGAGTCCTGTATTTGGAAATAGTCTTCAAGATTGGGCATTATGCACACAGGTATGACTCTTCCTCAGGTTCAGAGCATCTGACTTCCAATCTCTACGGTCACTTCCTTAAGCTTCCCCCCAAAGCTCATGGCATTTCACACTGTGAACTTTTACAGATGCTGCTCCATCTACTTGTCCTCTCTTCCTCTTCCTCTTTTCCTGACTCAACTTATTCTCCACAACTCAGCGCAGACAAACCCTCCCTCAGAAGCCTTCGGCAGTGGTATGAAGGGCCAGGGTGCATGCGCACTCCCGTCTTCCTTTTGGTTTGGGTCTTCATTCTTCCCCTCTGTCCCTCAGGGGAGGCTGACAACAGCCCTAGTCTAGGCCCTTTGAGCAATTCCACCTTTGAGCAAATGGCTCCTAAGGGAGTAGAGGACCCAACTCTAGCCAATCACATGTGAGGAAATGGGTGCTGGGAACACTGGCAAAGCCATGGAAAGCCACTGGTTTCTGCAGATGAAGATGAATGTGGCCCCAGTTGCTATAAGCAGGTGGCCTTTAGCCATGATGGGGACCAGTATGTGGGTAGCAGAGAGCAGAGACAGCTGCAGCCAAACCCAGCCCACCTCTGGGCTCTAGGTCATGTGAGCCAGTATGTCTCATTACAGCTAAGACAAATTTGGTTCACGTTTTCTGTTACTTGAAACTAAAAATATCCTAATTTTTTTGAGGCGAATACTCCTTGCCTTAAAAGGTTGCAGTAAGATACAGAAGCTTGGAGTGCATGTTTTTAATAAGAAAATATCAAGTCTGGCTATGAGGTTGAGGGGCATTGGACAATCAGTGGGACAATTCTTGCCTTTCATGCAGGAGACCTGGGGTCAAATCCGGGCCAATGAACTTCATATGTAGATACCACCCATGTGTCACCGGAGGCTTGTGTCTTGCTATGATGCTGACTAGACTTCAGCACAGCTTCCACATTAACACAAGCTAGGAAGAACAGCCTGGAGAGGTACTTCTAACAAGCAGCCCATGAAAACCCTTGGAAGAAACACAGTCTGATCACTACCTGATTGTGAGGATGGTGCCATGAGTTGGGGGTCAACCTGAGGGAAGTTGACAACAACACCTATGTGGTTGTGTTCTAATTGGTAGTAGGTAATGGAAGACACAGGTTCAGAGCCATACACCATGGTCTTAGGCTGCTGTCTGGACCAAGGGGCAGTCTAGAGCAAGCAGGTCCACTCACAACCAAGCCATGGGAGAAGTGCCAGGGGGCTTCCAAAAAGTTTTGGGAAAATGGAATGAAAAGATAATAGAATCTTTCCACTAAGTTTTTGAAGGCTCTGAGATATCTGTCAATCCTCTGAGTCTCTGAACTCCTATGTTACAAGAGAACCTACATCAATGTGTGGTTCCGATGTGAAAACAATACAACAACCAGGGTTGGGGTGGTACAGGAGTCCTGGTTCAAACAAAGAATGGGGCACTGGATTGATGCCATCACCCCTTCCCAACCTACTTGAAATGCTGGTGATGTGTGATGGCCTGCATTCTACTAGCTGACTTTTACACACCATCCGCCCCTTACCCCTCAGCTTGTTTAGTACAAGCATACTCTCAATATCATTCTCACTCCCTGCCTTCAAGTCCATTCCGCCTCATACAGACCTTATTGGACAGAGCAGAACAGCCCCAGTGGGTTTCTGAGGCTGCACACCTTTATGGGAGCAGAAAGCCTCCTCTTTCTCCTGTGGGAGTTCAAGTCATAATACTAACAGCAACACTTAACGATATTAACTACTACATGCTAGGTACTGTGTGCTAGGAGCTGTACAAACACTATCAGACTTAATTCTCACAACAATTCAGCTGGCTATGAGTTTTTATCCTCAAAGTCCACCGGTGGCACGCGGCAGGGCTGGGGTGTGAATGCAAGTGAGTGTATATCTTATATTTTTCCTAGTTTGATATCTTACCCCAATAAAAGGTAAGCAACCCCGCCACGTAGATGAACTTGTTCTCAGAACTACCTTTGTCTTTGTGGTCGCAGAGGCACATTTTAGTGGCCATTATGCTGACCCTTGTTTGGACCCAGGAGCTGCACACCTTCTAAGTGACCCACTAGAAGACAGTCACCCATATCAAGGAACATATAGCGTCACTGGAAGACATCGTCCTAGAAGATCAGATTGTGCACCTGAAGGAGGCCATGCTGGGCCATTGTGGGTTGGAGGCCTTGACCACTCTGGAGAAGTTGGCCAAAGGCATGGAGGAAAAGTCTTGGATTGTGCTGAGAATGTGGGGGGTCAGGCTCCAAGGAAGCTAAACAGAAATAGATATGTGGCTGGGCCACATGGTGGGTGTATTACAATCAGCGCTTCGTCAACGTTGTGCCTCCTTTTGGCACGAAGAAGGGGCCCAATGCCAATGCTGTAGTCTCCTGTAACCTTGGCTCACTCTAATAAAGACAGTTTTCCCAGCAAAATAAAATGAAACAAAAGAAAGTGATCAAGTAGATTTTCTCAAATAATAAAACCGAACAACTACCTCCTTTGCCATGCTACCAGAAGAACCGGATGGCATCAGGCTACCATTACTGATGAAACTGAAGATAAAAGATTCTATAGAAGAATCCTGATCACAGGGGGAAGATTCAAAAAAAGAATTTTGAATGCTAATCATTTCTTGATTTTTGGAGAAAGGGAGGGAGCATGAGCCCTGAAACTAATGTCCTGAAGATTTAAATCTTAATTTAAAAAAATCCTCTAAAGCTTTTTATGTGCCTTGATGGTGCTAAGGATAAAGTCCAGGTGAAAACCAGCCATCAATCTATGGGAGAAAACGAAGCTACCTGCACTTACAGAGGTTTTAGAATCTTAGAAACCCTGTAGAGGGGTGCTTTCAGTTGGAATCTAGTCAATGCCAACAGGTTTGACTTTAGTTTTAAATCATCCTAAAACTGAACAATAGTTTCCCCCAAAAGTCAAGCTCAGTTCCACTGAGGGGATTCCAATTCATTGTGACGCTATAGGATAGGGTGAAACTGCCCCTGTGGGTTTCTGAGACTGTAACTTAGGAGAGAAGAAAGTTTCCTCTTTCTACCGACCTTGAATTTAACAGCTCAACTCCTAACCCCTACGCTACCAGGGCTCCTTGAGCAACAGTTTAGCTTAACTCAAGGAGGGCTGCCTAGAGCACGTGGCTCTTGAAGAGCAGCTCAAAAGATGAGCCAGGGATGTTAGGGGTGAGTTTATGTGAACGAGGGAAGACGATCTCAGAAGAGATGGGTGAGCAAGGTTAGTCCATTTGAGCAACGACACTAACTTGTCCATGTGGGAACCACTGTCAGAGATGACAGTGCAAGCTGTGTCTGTTATATCTGTACAGACACACTTAGTGGCATTCATGCAGGAACATAGATTTCAAAATAACCCTGGGCCTGGATCTAAGCACCTACTTTTAATAACCTGGTTTTTCTCACAGGTAACCTTTATTTAGGGTAATAGCTGCGAATGTGACTAGATAATGATTAAAGTCAATGGTACCCTTCCAAAGAAATTGAAATTTGAAAAACAACAACAACAAATTTTAAACATAAAAAAATGGAAATTTGGCCTCAGAACAAATCTTTAGTTTGACTGGGCCATTAAGTAAGTTTTGTTAAACTTGAATGTGTACAGCTAGGAATTGGAAACACAGGGAATCCAGGACAGATGAACCCCTCCGGACAGTGGTGATAGTGGGAGGGTGAAGGGAAGGTGAGGGAGAAAGGGGGAACCTATTACAAGGATCCACATATAACCTCCACCCTGGGGGCAGACAGCGGAGAAGTAGTTGAAGAGAGATGTCGGATGGTGTAAGATATGACAAAATAATAATAATTTATAAATTAATCAAGGTTTCATGGGGAAGGGGGGAACGAGGAAGGAAGAAAAAAATGAGGAACTGATGCCAAGGGCTCAAGTAGAAAGCAAATGTTTTGAGAATGATGATGGCAACATATGTAAAAATGTGCTTGACATAATGGAAGGATGTATGGATTGTGATAAGAGTTGTATGAACCCCCAATAAAATGATTTAAAAAATCAAAACAACAACAAAAATGTTTTCCTCATTTACACTGAATATGAAATGGGATTCTGGTTACAGGTGAAAAGTAAAAACATCTGAAATAGTGGCAAAAATACAACTGTATTCCCATCACATAGCATTTTACATCAGAGATTAAGATAATTTGTCACAGTCATCATCTGACTCTAAGGATTTCTATGTACATTAAAAGTAAAATAAGGGAATTACATCAGACTGAGTTAATAGCAGAAAGTGTATGGGTTTAATATACATAGTTTATTATCCCATTCTCAAGATTGCATGTATGCTTTTAGAGGAAGAAAAATTATCTAAATGATCTTTGCAATGTTTATCAGTGATGAAAAGTAGCTATTCCTACACACACATGACAGATATATTCACACAGAAAACCATACCTCTCACAGAAAATGCAGATGGAAGATTATTGTAGAATAATACGTGGGTCGGTCGGTCATCTGTTTACTGGTCAACCATTTCATTGTTTATAACCATTAAACAGGTGTCTAACATAATTGAGAACTGATAATGTGACTCTAATGTTAATTCGTTCACAGGCACCTGTCTTTTAAACATTATGATTCTCACAGCTATATTCATGGAGATAACATGATGGAGTAGCTTGGAAACACAGATTTGCAATGTGTGAGTGCAAGGGAAGTCCCTATGCTTGGTTCCTCTATAATATGGGGAGAGGGTCAGGGTAGGGGGCTAATATTGTGGTGCGATAGCTCCCCTTATTTCTAAAATTCTCAACTCAAAACTCAAATTCAGTGTCGTTGAGTCTATTCCAACTCACAGTGACCCTATAGGGCAGGGTGTAGGTGAAACTGGGACTTTCTGAGACTGCAACTCTCTGTAGGAATAGAAAACCTCATCTTTCTTCTTCTGAGTGGCTGGTAATTTCTAACTTCCTGTGGTTTTGGACCAACTCAGCACCACTATGCCACCAGATTACAGCAATGATGGGGACAATGAGTCACAGTTTATAAAAACAAAATGAATAGACTCCTGTCCATATGTCATGGAAACAGTATACTACCTCTGAGTCTGGAAGAGAGAGGAAAACGGTTTGGAGGGCATGGGAACCCAAGAAGAGAGGAATCTTCTACATTCTTTGAAACCTACATTGCAAACCTCTGCCTTTGTCTCACAGAGACAGGGCAAGAAGCGATGTCCATTTGCTTCAAAGCCACAGTACAACAACTGAGCTAACAGTTAAAATGTTCAGAACAGGTATCATACACATATCTTCTAGGATGTGGGAAACGTATCCATTTCCTTTCTACTGATTTTAGAGGGCAAAGTCTTTGGCAAAATAAATAAAAAACATGTGTTAAAATGGAGAAGAGTCCTGTTAATAGTGAAAACTCAGAAACAAACAAAAGCCCAATTGCTGGAGAGTTGGTTCTGACTCACGGTGGCCCCTCGTGCACCCGAGGGGAATTGTGAATTTGCGTCCAATGCACCTCTGTGTGGACTCCAGCCCCTCACTTTTCCGCCTTACCTGTTTGCATCACCTACGGACTCCTAATCATGGCGAAGCTGCAGGGGGCAAAACCAGGTGAAATAATTCCTGAATGCCCAATCCAATTTAATAAGCATGCTTATATAGGTTTCATTGGGAAAACAGTCCATTTTGAGTTCTGGAAGTTGAAATTTCCATTCTTGGAAATTCTTACCCCAAAAATAAAAAATGAGCAGAATCCAGGTCAGTCCATCTTATTATGGTCTTAAATGCTACAACTTCTAGCTTTCAAATCTAAGTCTGTACCCCCAGTATTTTGCCCATGTTTCCTGTATCTGTTCAATCTTTCCACCTGGTTGTCAACCAGAAGACATCCATGTTGAGGTTGTCAGTGTGTGCTGGGTTATTTTTCTATAGGGCGTGTCTTAACTCATTTGTTTCTTCTCCAAAGACTGCAGCACATGTCCCCTGTTTGGCTTAGAACTTAGGGTCACCCTAGATTCATTCTTTTCCTTGGCCCCCAGTATTAATCAGTTGATGAATCCTATACTTTCTAACTAGGAAACCTCTCTGTGAAACAGGGCTAAACTCTGATCTGTACTGACCAGACTCCTGGTAGACCAAGATGGCCTGGGCTGAGCAGGAGAGTGTGCAGTCTCTGGGTAGGCTTTATGAGCAGGAGAATGAGCAACAAGTATGCTGCAGACCTATGTGAGCTACTGACAGAGGAAAAGAAGCTCACTTGAGTGCCGGCATGTACATATATCTCTTTGACTAGAACAGTGTTTGGCAGCCGTGAGATTATTGGCATTTGGGGCCGAAGCACTGTTGGCTATTGGGGCCTGTCCCATGTGTTGCAGGATGCAGATCAGCTTTCCTGGCCTTGAGTCCTCCCAAACCATTTAACAATCTGAAGTGTGTCCAAACATTGCCGAATGTCTCATATGGGGCAAATCATCCCTGGTTGAGAATCCCTAGTCTAGACCTTTGTAGTCTTAACTCTTTAAAAAAAAAATCATTTTCTTGGGGGCTCCTACAATTCTTATCACAATTTATACATCCATCCATTGTGTCAAGCACATGTGAACATTTGTTGCCACCATCATCTCAAAACATTTGCTTTCTACTTGAGACCTTGGTATCAGCTCATTTTCCCCCTCCCTCCCCACTGCCCCCTCCCTCATGAACCCTTCATATTTCATAAATTATTATTATTTTGTCATATTTTACACTGTCCGACGTCTCCCTTCACCCACTTTTCTGTTGTCCATTCCCCAGGGATGAGGTTATATGTAGATCCTTGTAATCGATTCCCCCTTTCCACTCCACCCTCCCTCCACCCTCCAGATATCGCCACTCTCACCAGTGGTCCTGAAGGGGTCATCTGTCCTGGATTCCCTGTGTTTCCAGTTCCCAGCTGTACCAATGCACATTCTCTGGTCTAGTCAGATTTGTAAGGTAGAATTGGGATCATGATAGTGAGGGGAGGAGGCATTTAAGAACTAGAGGAAAGTTGTGTGTTTCATTGTTGCTACCCTGCACCTTGACTGGCTCATCTCCCGCAACCCTTCAGTAAGGGGGTGTCCAGTTGCCTACAGATGGGCTTTGGGTCTCCACTCTGCACTCCCCCTCATTTACAATGATGTGATTCTTTGTTCTTTGATGCCTCATACTTGATCCCTTCGACACCTCATGGTCACAAAGGCTGGTGTGCTTCCTCCATATGGGCTTTGTTGTTAGTCTTACCTCTTAAGTGTGTCTCTTTCTTCCTGTGCTTTTTATTCATTCATGCATTAAATTGTTAAACAAAGATTGAGTAAGCATCCCTGGGAACATGCCTTCCTTTATGTGGCCCTTTGCTTTGGATCTTTGCAAAAACAGCCTGAGAGATCCCCAGCCCCTCTCCCCCCCACCCTCATCTATGTCCTGAGGACTTATCTTTGGCCTAGTTTCCTACCCCTGGAGGGTCTGCTACCTTTGTTCAGGTTGATTGACAATTCTTGGGTAAGCTGTATACCATGGCTGTTGGCTGGCATGCTGCAACCTGTCTCATGATTGGTTTATTTTACACATCTTGTGGGATTGGTCAATATATTCACGCAAATGAAGTGAGCATAGTCTAATACGCCAATGAAGTGACTGTGACCTATCAGTTTGTGGCCCTGGTGGGTGAGCTATACCTTGAAACTGGCCAGAAATTTAGGTAGCCAGGGCCACAGAGGTTTGCCGATAAAAGAATAAGAAGAAACAAATGGGAAAGAAGCAAAGGCAAGAGGCAAGAAGCCAGAAGTTGAGAGAGAAGAAACCTTTAAAAGAGTTGTGACATTGATGACGGAATAAACCTTTTTCATTGTAAAAAATAATCCAGCAAAACTCTAAGTTATTTTTGCTGTATCTTTTTCCCAAATTAGATTTTCCTAAATCTTTATTCTAACCTCTTCCATCTAAAAAGACCGCAGTATAAGAATTACTCTCTTCTGTCCTGAGAACCATCAGCTCACACAGAAGCCTCGGTCACTTTATCTCAAACAGCAGCACCACTGGTGATATTTTGACACAGTCTCGCAATCCCTTCTCTCTTTTTCTAACAGAGAAAGTTTCAAAACCCTTTTTGGGTAGCTCGAATTGCTCGGAAAATGTGATGTTCTCTGCTAAATGTGACGTTTATTTTTCACAACTTGGAAGTTGGGCTTCAAAGAGCTTTAGTACCCACTGTGTGTAAAATGTGTGTGAAATGCCATTTGTTTCTATGTAGTGTAGTGGATCCTTCCGTGTTCCAATCAGAGACTTCCTATTTCCCCTGGTGCATTTTCCTTAGAATGAGTCTCCTCATAGACACCCAAGCAGGCTCCCAGAAATATCTTCAAGTGAAGGCAAACACGGGCAGCCAACAGATGGCCCCATTTCTGACTAATTTCTTCCTTGTGCCACGCTGCCATCACACGGCAATGTGTGGCCAGACTGTGTTCCAAGCTGGGCACTTTGTGGTGTCAGCTTCAGTTCCCATTATGCACATTCTGCTCATTAGAAATTCATTACAATGGACAGAGGTGTCAAAATACAGGTTGCAGTGAGGCTCTTCTGTGTGCATACAATAAATCTTTTATCTTGGCCTCTAAATAACGCTTTTATCTTCGTCAGTTTTCAATTAATTTACAATGCGGGCTTGTTTTGTGGAGCTGGAAGTGGGCCAGGCCCCCAGTGTATTTGATGAGACTCACAATAACCCCACATGCACCTGTTAATTTTGCCTCTGGGTAAACAGTTGAAAACTCCTCAGCTATTTCCTCAAATTGGGTGGAAACAAAGAAACACGAGATTAAAAAAAAAGTCTAGATTAGGGAATTGGAGATGCATTAATTTAAAAAGGGAACAGGGTCAAACCAGGGGCTAGGGGGCTAATAAGCACAGAGCACACGGCAAAAAAGCTCGCAGCAGGGTAAGAGTTCACTTAATTCCGCCCAGCGATCTATTCCAGACGTGGTAAATGATACATTATTGGATCCAGACCTGCAACTGCTCACGAAGACCAACCTCACTTACGTGTCATTACCCTCCCTGTTAGAAACACCGCTATTACCAACCTGTTCGCAGGGAGGCTGTGCTCAGCTGGCAGCCGCCAACTTTTGTTCTTTATGATGCTCCTCTAATTCCTGCTCTGCTGTGGGAATTAGGCCGAACCACCACCATGCAAACCGCAGAACACCCAAGTTGATCCGACGCTAGGAGATCTTTAGTGCTTCATTACACAGCACACCAATCCCATGGATAACAGACTATAAACAAAAGCAGAGGCTGCATTGAGCACGCTGCTCAAGGTTAAGGACTTGTGGAGATTAACTGGAGGGGTCGTGCAAGGGGATGTTCCATCAATCACATGCTCCCACTTACAAATTAGAGAAATGTAAAGAAAGAAGAATGGAACACAAGGCAGCCTGGGTTAGAGAGTTAGAGAACTGGTGTTTATTCCAAACAATGGAAGGGACCGGCCAAATCATAAGCTGTAATCAGGCCGCCTTCCATCCTTTCAATTTTTAGGAATGCGGAGAGTTGTGCTTGTCAGGCTGAGGAGATACATATTTTATTGCGACAGGAAATGTGTTCGGGGTGTTTGTGGATGTCACTGAAACATTTAACCCTCTTTGGCTTTGGAGGTAACTGATATGGTCAACAATAATAAAGTGCTCATCTGAAAGGGGTGCCCTGCAAATAAACGACTTTATTAAATTTAGAACCTCCGAGGCAAGAATTCCCTTTTTGTCTGTGTTGCTTTCAGATTGTTTGACAAGCATACTATGCAGTATAGACCCCCTCTGAAGGGAAGATGTAGGCACTTAATAAGGGGAATGCGTTTTCCGTTCTGGGATACAGGCTCCCCAAATGAGGAAGTGGGAATGGCTGCTTAAGTAAGCAGTGGGCTGCAAGCCAGGTTCGAATCTACTCAAGAGGCACCACAGAAGACAGGGCTGGCAAGCTGCGCCCCTGAAATTCACCAGCGATAGCCCTACGGAGCCCAGTTCTACTCTGCCACACACTGGGGTCACCCCAAGTCGGAGTTAATTCAAGAGCAATCGCTCCTTTCTGTTGGTGTTTAATAAGGAAGTAATTATCGACACTACAGGGAGAGGGAACTTTCTCTGACCCCGTTCCTTTCTCCCGAACACTGTACTTTTCAAAGTAGTCATTAAAAAGGGAGCTGAAACCGGGAGCCACCCACAGAACATTGCGTGCCTCTCATGGCAGGCAGAGGTGAGTGTGCTCTGTCAGCTGTCTAAACCACAGGCCCCTGCCTCCCAGCAGCCTCCTCTGCTTTTTATTTATAACAAGCCACTTCTATTTCAAACAAGAGAAACGCAACAGGCTGCTCAGGAGATGTGCCAGGTAACATGCACATTCATGTTCTAGCGCGACTGGTGCCATTTCTGAGTCAGACCACACCACGGTCGCTGTCACTTGCAGTTCACACAGAGGAGGCTGAGGGCGTGAGCCGCACTCGAGGGCCCAGAACGTGGAACACAGGCTTCCGGATTAGCTGGGATGACTGTTCTGCCATCACAGTGACTGCCCTGGAATCCGTCGCTTAGAGGACACTGTCCCTCCAACCACCTCGGCCTTACAGGCAGTGTGTGGAAGCCACTGCAGATGACAACTCACTCCCTCATTTCCACCCAAACCACAGGCCCAGATGCCCGTCGGGATGTGTTTCGCATGAAAACACAATCTGGATGCAAACATACAGGAGGCATGATAAGAATTTGAAGTTCAAATAATAATTTAACTTTCCTAGTGCTTCCCTTAGGTCAAACTCTTTCAAGTAAAATGTCCATAACAAAACAAGCCTCTCACCTAATGACTAAACTCATCAATAAAAGTCAAGATACATATGGAGCGACTTCATTACTCTTTCTATTTCTAGATACCGGGATAGATTTTCTGCCCGTGTGGGACAGAAAAAGCTTTCAAAGGAACACGCTACTTGTGTTTTCCGTAAGCGCTTCCCTTTGTTAAAAAGATGCGTCCTCATGGTTCTTGCTTTGCTAATTCACCAGTGTATTTTACTCCATCTCATTTTCTTTCCCTTTTCATCGGCTACTCGAAAGGTATGTTGTGGTTCTTTGCGCCTCTGAGCTTATGGGAGGGAAGGAAGATAGTAGACCTCATTCTTGAAGTGTGTCCTAACTTATAGAATGTTCTTATCTCTACGCTTCCTGTGAAAAAAGGGGGAAATGGAGTGAGGTTCTCTAGGAAAATACTCAGTTCCATTTTGTTCCTTTGCACCAGATGTACGTAGAATCTTCTTGAAAGCACTCAAGGTGGGCAGTATTTCCCACACTGAGAACAAAGTGGCATTTGTTTTTGTTTCTAACACACGATCTCAGTATTACACATGTGCATGTGTGCACCCATTATCTTAGAAAGTAGAGAGACTTCAGTGCATGACAGGGGGAAATTCAATCTTTCTGTATCTACTATGTTTGGAACTATGAACCCATTGCCTTCAAGTCACACTGACTCATATGGACTGTACTGGACAAAGGGGCCCTGCTCCTCCCGGTTTATGGGACGAGACAGTTGTATAGGCGCATGGAGCCTTCATTGTTCACACAGACGAGCTGATGGACTTGAGCGGCTGACCTTGTGGCTAGTGAGTCGACGCTTAACCCACAGCACCACCAGGGTCCCTTGTTTGGAGCCACAGCGTCTAACAAAATCGTCTAATATTCAAAAGTATGTTACTTTCTAGTGGAGTGATTGGTTCATGAAAGAGAATACTGCGAACTGGGCCATCATTTTATCATTCCAGACTCAGGTCAGATAGTCTGGAAGGGCAGACAAAAGCCATTGTTTCCATTTAATTTACTCTTACATGGTCAAGCCTACCAATTCGATGTGACTTCAATCTAAGTATTCATTTTAGAAACTCCCTGGAGTTGAATGAATGAGTCATGCATATAAGGTGTATTTTTTATGTTAAAGCATTTCCCTCACTCTGATATCACTGCCAAGCACTTCCCCTCCTCAGCCCTTCAGCACTCTGCAGAGCACACAATGCTGCCAGTGTTCTCGGAGCGTGGCCCCGGTCGCCAGTGGGATCATACAGTGATGCCATCGGAGGCAGGGCAGCTAAGGTGGTGTCAACATTTCCATTATAAAAATGCCTTTTCAAGGACGAATATCTCAGTTGTAAAACCTCAGAGTCAGGTCAAACTTGGCCCTCTCCTTCTGTGAAAGAATTTCATTCTGCCAAACGGAAAAGAGTACTTCTTTTAAGATTCCTATTTTTAATGTATGCCACTTTTCCATATTCAGGTATGTGACCAGAAGGCTTACAGAAGATGGGTGTGTGTGTGTATCCGTGTGTAGATGGGGCTCACTGGTGCTGAGGCAGGCTGTCGTGGCATTTCTGTGTGGATACCAAAAGCCAAAATATCACACTTTCAAGCTAGGAATTGAGACTTAAAGAACTGAGATTGCTTTTGTTCCGGTAAAACCAAACCAAACCAAACCACAAGCCATGCCACACTGAGTCAAGTCAAACTCATTGCTACAGATTCATTTCCAAGTCATAGCAACCTGGTGGGACTATGAGAGAACGATGCTGTGGACTGATACTTCCTTCCTTGTGTTTGGGGAGGAAGAGGAGATGTTTTAGGGCCAGAGCACGTGGCTGTCTGCAAGTGATCCAAGTGCCTAGGCTATAGTCGACTCTCATTTGGAATTTAAGAGCCTTTCAGTCATTTTGTTTATCTATGGCAAATCCACTGGTAAGTCCCATATTTTATATATCACCCAGTCAGTCAGTCAGTCAGTCAGTCAGTCAGTCACTCAGTAAGTCAATCAAATTCCCTGCCTTGAGTCAGCAAAGGTATCAGGTACTCTTTGTACCTTGACGATCTATGTGGGGATGTGCAGGGGGGCTCAGAGGAAATCCCCAGGCCCATTTTCAGCCATTAGCACCAGTATCATCTCCAGTTGCCTTCCATTTGCTTCAAGCATCCATCAAGGAGCACGTTTTGGTGTCTCAAACTTCAACTCCTTTTCTTCCTTCTTTTCAACATTCACAGGGCAGGGAAGGGCTAGTTAGGAACACAAGAGTGAGAAGGAAGGAGCAGGAGGGTGGGCACAGCACCCGACATTTCACAGCACAGAGGCTGCGCCAGAGCCCGCTTCAGTACCCCTCCCCCCCTTCCCTTGTCTTGAGAGAGCGGGCACCCTCCATTGCCCAGAGTGGCAGTGAAAGAAAGTGAATGGGGCAGCTTTTGCCACCGCGGGAGAAAAGAGAAGTGCGGGGCAATCTGTTAATTAAAATATGCAAGCAGACCAAACAATAAAATGTTACGGTGGCTCACCAAAAATGTCTGGTACCCACAGGCTGACTTGCAGTGGGTGGGTATTTATAAATCTACCCTTCCTGAGATGAACATATTTCAAAATTAAATTGGCTTCATCTGTCTACCACTTCCTAGATATTGTATCTTTTTTTCCTTGCCCTCTTCTCCCTTCCTCCCTCCCTCTGCACCTAACTCCCCCTTTCCTTCCAGGCATCTGAAACCAGCCGCCCAGCCCTGAACACACTGGAGTGTCCATTAAAACTCAGTACTGATGTAGACCTTCCCTTCAAATGACTAAGGGAGAACCTGTGTTTTAGTAGTCTACAGTTAACTGGACTCATTAACTTGCCCCAGCCTGTTTAAGACAGGTGATCCTAGCATGCTGCCTGAAATTGGACAGCTGTGGCCTATTTGGATAAATGGCAACATGCGACAGCATCTTATTTTAACCAGGGTTAGCCCCGCCTGCTGAGAATTTGTCTTTCCAGCCCAGATATACTGAATCACAATCCAGTGTTACAAGAGCCCCATGGCACTGAACCAAAACGAACCAATTCAAAACTCTATCTTAAGCAGTGTGTACCCATGCAGGGGCTCAACCCTTGGCCCAACGGCTAGCTTAGAAGAACTCAACTTCTAAGAATTCCTCACTAGGTTGGTAGTTTGAAATTCCTTCCTATATATCCTGCTTTAGCTCTAATCATTCACACTTCCCACAACACAGAGATAGAAGTGGGCAGACTCACACCTTAGATCTAACTTGGAAGTTAAACCCAAACCAAACCCATTGCCTTTGAGTAGAATCTGAGTCATGGCAACCCCGTAGGATGGAGAATTGCCCCCACAGAGTTTCCCCGTTTCCATCTTCACAGAAACAGACCAGCACATCTTTCTTCCACAGAGCGCCCGGAGGCTCCTGGCCCCTGACCTTTGGCAAGAAAGCAAGAGTTTAACCCTGGCACCACCAGGGCTCCTCTGGGGGAGGGAAGGGACATTGATTCTATATGCAATGGGGGGGTGTGAGATGGCTTGAAAATGATTTAATACTATTCCTCAAAAGACTCCTTGCTAGTTTATGCATATAATAGTCACATTACTGTCTAATATAAACAAATTAAATAAGTCTCAGAATGCATATACTCTACCACATGCTAGTGAATTTCCAAGTATTTCAAGAAAGTGAACTCTGCTTTGAAGAGGAAAAATAAGCAAGCCATTTTGATTTGGCCTCTGGAGATGACCCTGAGGCCTTTGTGTGAAAAAAAAATAAGATTACCCCAAACTTATTAAGTGTCTTACAGAAGGGACTAAGCTATGCTCTGTTTCTATAATTAGAAATGACGTGGGAGAAAATATAGCATGGCATTCATTGTGGTGGAGATAATTGAGTCTCCCTGTTTTCCTGTTTCAAGAAGTCCCCGGTAGTTGTCGACACTGAGTTTGTCCCAGACATCTTAATGGCAGCAAAGAACTGCTGGCCTATGACAACCCGTGAAGCCTAGGAACACACAGAATTAGGAGTCTGATGAGCATTTGCTAGAGGTCTGTTAGGCTGCTTTTCTCAGCACATTCCCCTTTGAAAGCTGCAGATTGGCTCCAGCTAATACATAGCTGGTTGACTTTGGTGTCTCGGCAGTTCCCAATTTGGAAAGTGCTACTAAATGTCTTTCTACCATGACCCCATTTTTTTTCTTTAGGTAAATGAATCTGTTTGTGAATCTGAGCACAACCAAAGAAGAATGGAAATGGCTCTAGACCTGAAGAACATGGCTGTCTCTACTATTTGGGGCATTGCTGGAGATATAATAAGATGGATTTGTGTCATTAATTATATTCTACAGCTGGCCTGAGCCTTGGTCTGGGAGGAGACTTCTTGGTTCGGTTTACTAATTAAAGTCATAGCTGCAACCATTTCAGCAGTCTATGAGTTGCCACTGTTGTTAAGAATTTCATTTCTGGTTTTACAAGAAATATACACTAGCCATCTGTAAGAATCACCTGGAAAGCCCACTGTATTTAGTCTTAGATAGGGTGCTGCCATATCCCATAAGCTTGTATCACAGTGATTAAAGCACTCGGCTGCTAACCAAAAAAGGTAGTGGTTCAAACACATCAGGTGCTCAGCAGGAGAAAGATGAGATAGCTTGCTTTTGTAAAAATCTACACCCTTGAACACTTTCTAGGGCAGTACTTATATGTCTTTGCAGTGTTGCTATGAGTCAGAATGGACTTGCCGGCAATGGGTTTGGGTTTTGGCTATGTAGCATTTCATAAGAGTAAAGGACATGGTATAGGAGGGTGTGTCCAAAAGTTCCTGGAAAATTGGAATTTCTGAAAGCTAACAGTTCATGAACTGTTCAACACTCCCTCATACAAGGTATTAGTCTTGAATTTTCCTTCTTTGTCTTTTCTTCTGCATCGGGAGAGACCACCAGTTGTAAAGAGGAGCTCCCCCAGCTCATCTGTGGGTTGGCTGTACAGTGGTGCAGCGCATGTCCCTGTGATGCTGGAAGCTATGCCACCAGCATTTCAAATACCAGCGGGGATCACCCTTGGTGGGAAAGTTTCAAAGGAAAGCTTCCAGACTAAGATAGACTAGAAAGAAAGAGGCAGTCCATTTCTGAAAATTAACCACTGAAAACCTTATAAATAGCAGAACATTGTTTGATGTAGCAGCTGAACACGAGACCTTTGGGAAGTAAGATAGCAAACAAAAACACACTGCCATTGGGTCAATGCTGACTCTTAGTGACCCTTGAACACAGGGTGAAACTGCCCTGTTGAGCTTCCCAGACTGTAACTGTTTATGCAAGTAGAACGCTTCATCCTTTTCCCTCAGAGTGGCTTGTGGTATCGATCTGCTGACTTTACAGACTGCAGCCCAACGTATAACCATTTCACCACAGGTTATAAAGACACTTAAACTGTGACTGGGGAAGAGCTGTCTCCTCTAAGCAAGGCACATGTGAATGGAGCTCTTGGGACCTTCACTTGCTGATGGGGTATGACGCAACATAAGAAGAATCAGTCACAAATATTCATTGAGAACCAGGGTGTAGAAAGTACAAAATAGGAAGTGAAGAAAATTGGAAGTCATCAAAAATTAAATAGAAGACACAAAGGTCAACATCCTCAGAATCAGTGAACCAAAGATGAGGAAAGTGAAGATCCTCATTAACGTCTACAATCTGAAATTGATCAAACATACAATCAAGGTGTATTAATAATTACTAGTAATTAAATGTTAAAGTTGGAAACAAAGGAGTTCACCACTGCCAGTTACGTCAATGCTGACTTTGAACAACGCTGCAGGGCGAAGTATGAATTGTCCCACAGGGTTTCTGAAACTGTAAGCTGTTATAGAAACAGACAGCCTCATCTTTCTCTCATGGAGCAATCATGGGTTTGAACCACCTACCTTTCAATTAGTATCTCAGTGCTTCACCGACTACGCCGTATGCCCTTTATGATGAACATGACACCAGGGATCACATGATAGAACTTTGTAGGACCAGCAACTTATTCAATGCATATATGTTTTTTAAACAACATAAATGGTTACTATACACGCGGATCCAGAGGCAGTTGTGTAAACAGAACAAGAGACTACTGGATTGCTTAACGTCAGGTATGCATCAGCAATTTGAGCTTTTCACCGCACTCACTCAGTCTGTAGGATGAGTAAATAATCAGAGCGTCAAGATTGGAGGAAGGCTTATTAACAGTTAACCTGCACTATGCAGATGACAAAATCTTGTTTGCTGCGAGTGAAGAGAACTTGAAGTACTTGCTCATGAAAAGCAGCTACTGCAGCCTTCAATAGGGATTACAACTTGATGTTATGAAAAATCAAATCCTCATTACTGAAACAACAGGGAACATCATGATAAATGCATAAAATATTGAAGTTGTTGAGAATTTCACCTTCCTTGACCCCACAATCAATGTTCATGGAAGCAGCAGTCCAGAGGTCAAAAGGATGTATTGCACTGGGCAACTCTGCTGCATAAGTCTTCCTTAAAGTGTTGAAAAGCAAGGAGGTCAGTGTGAGGACCAAGATGAACCTAACCCAAGTCTTGGCATTTCCAGTCACCTCACATGCATGTGAGAGGCAAACACTGAATAAGGATGACCTAAGAAGAATAGATGTATTTGAACTATGGTGCTGGAGAAAAATGCTGAATGTACCCTGGACTGCTAAAAGAATAAACAAATCTGTCCTGGAAACAGTACAGCCAAGATGCTTGTTAGACACAAGGATGGCAAGACATCACCTCACTTTGAACACTAATGACTGAAGATGAGATGAGTTATAAACTTCATATCATCATGAAGAGAGCAAAAAGTTCATTAAAAAGACATGAAAGAAGAAATGATGGATGTCAGAAAGACTCTGAAACTTGCTATTGAAGGTGGAATAGTTAAAAACAAAGAAACAATAAAGTAAAAGAGTTGATTCAAATATTTCAAAAGGCAGCTCTAGAGGAAAATAAATATTATAAAGAAATGTGCAAAATCTGGAGTTAGAAAACAAAACCAAAGAGCATGCTCAGCATTTTTCAAACTGAAAGAAGTAAAGAAAAAGAATTCAAACCTCAATGTGCATTGCTGAAGAATTTAATGTGCACAATATTGAAGAATACATTGGGATGCATTAAAAGAAGTTGCAAAGAATACACAGTATCACCGTATTAAAACGAAATGATTTCAGGAGGTACCATATGATCAAAAACCAATGATGCAAAACAACAACAACAACAACAACAACAACAACACTTTATGCTGCAGGAAGAAGTCCAAACCACACTGAAGGATTGGTGAAAAACAAGGCTCTGGGAATTCAGGGAATACCAATGGAAATGTTTCCATACATGGATGGAAGTGTTCGCTCATTTATGCAAGGAAATTTGGAAGACAGCCACCTGGCCAAATGACTGGAAGAGATCCCTATCTATGTCTATTCCCAAGAAAGGAGGTCCAACAGAATGCAGAAACCATCAAATAGTAACGGTAATACAACATGCAAGCTACTGATGTAATTAAAATGATTGCAGAAATACACCCACAGGGAACTTCCAGGAACTCAAGCTGGATTCAGAAGAGAAAATGGAACAAGGGATATCATTGCTGGATATTAGAAGGACATTAGATGGCTCTTGGCTGAAAGTAGAGAACACTAGAAATATGTTTACCTACGTTTCATTGACTATGCGAAGGATCCTAACAAATTATGGTTAACATTGAAAAGAATGACAATTCCAGAACACTTTTATTATGCTCGTAGGGAATCAATACACTGAATAAGAAGTAGTTATTCACTGCACAACTCTTTTTAATTTATTTAAACCATTGAATTGTATGATGTGTGAATTGCATGTCAATAACTGTTAAAACACTTTTTAAAAAAGGAAATAGTTATTCTAACTGGACAAGAGGAAACTATAGTTTAAAGTCAGAAAATATGGATAATAGCAGGTTCTATCTTTTCATTGTACTTATTCAATCTGCACACTGAGTAAATAATCAAAAAACCTAGACTATATGAAGAAGAACATGGATTTAAAATGGGAGGAGGACTCATCAACAGCCCGCAATACACACATGGCACAATCTTTCTTGCTGAAAGTAAGGAGGGCTGAAAGCATTTATTAATGAAGATCAAAGACTTCCGCCTTCAGCATGGGTTACACCGCAACGTAGAGAAAACAAAAATCCTCAGCACTGTACCAGGAATGCACATATGACAAATGGAGACAATACTGACATTGTCAAGGATTTCCTTCTACTTGGTTTCACAATCAACACCCATGGAAGCAGCGGTCAAGAAATCAAATAACGTGTGGTATTGGGCAAAAGGGCTCTTAAAAGGGTTAAAAAGCAAAAATGTCATTTTGAGGACTGGGTGCTCCTGACCCAAGTCATGGTATTTGCAATCACCTGAAATGCACATGAAAACTGGACAATGAATAAGGAAGACTGAAGAAAAAATGATGCCTATGAATTATGATGGTGGCAAAGAATATTGAGTAGACCAGGAACTGCCTGAAGAATGGACAAATCTGTAGTTGGAAGAAGTACCTTGAGAAAGCTGTATAGAAATGAGGGTAGGGAGATTTTGTCTCAAGTCATCGGGACATGTCAAGAGGAGGAACCAGTTCCTGGAGAAAGACATCAGGCCTTTCTTTTTTTAATTAAAACATCATCGCATTGGGGGTTCTTATAGCTCTGATCACAATCCATATATCAATTGTATCAAGCATATTCGTACATAAGTTGACACTGTTATTTTCTAGACATTTACGTTCAATTGATCCCTTGGTATCAGCTTCTCTTTTTACCTGGCCCTCCCTTGTGACCCCTTGATAAATTATAAATTATTGTTTTCATATCTCACACTGATACAGTACAATGTCATCAAAAAAGAAGATCGTCAACAAGACAGACGGACACCATGGTGGAAACAGGACTCAAACAGCAATAATGGTGAGACTGGCACAGGACCAGGTCGTGCTTCATTTTGTTAGGCACAGAGATGCTAGGAGCTGGAACTCTGGCTTCAAGGCACCCAACGAACAACATGTTACACGATTTAAAGCTACAGAACTGAGAGTTAGGAGCATTCGATCCAATTAGCAGATGATTCCAAATACCACAGCCCACCGGATAAAACACATAAAAACAGACAAAAAAGTCATAATGCAAAATCCTAAAACAATAATAAAACTTAGAGAAAAGTGCTTAGAGGTTACCCCTCATTTCTTGCAAAGTAAGCTTATATTTAAGTTCAGATGGACTGGGTTAACATTCACTATTTTTAATGTTAAAATGCCCTAGGGAAGCTATAAACTCACCAAATATGCTGTTAACCTTACTTTATATTGTGTGCAGCTGTATGGCTTTGTACCAGTGACCAAACTTCCTAACTGGGCCAGCAAAGTGAAAGAGGCTTTTTTCCAAAACCTCTCAATAACAATGCTCTGCTTGTCACTAGATTTCCATTTCATTTTTTTCTACTCCTTCACACTAGTATTTGTTTTAGAGTTTACTTATTTCCAATTACTTTCTTTGGTTATCATTTTTGCTGAGGAGTGTACTCTAAATTCAACGGGGAGAGAAACAGAACGATGGCAGGGAAGAAGGAATTCAAATGGTGACTTCTGCCCCTCAGAGTGCGTGCTCACTCACCTCCCAAAGCCATCCTCACGTATTAACATCTCTGTGGGCCTTTCTGGCACCATTCACACTGAAGATACCATCTTTGGGGAATTCAACAGGGATGAGGTTTGTTATTCATTTTGCTGATTGTCTACATGGGAGGCTAAAATGGAACATTCTCTAAAAGAAACCTGGGTTGGTTTTGGATCACTGACAAGCGTTAGCAGGCTGCATCTGAGGGGGAAAGGCAGCAAAGTTTTAGTGCTTCCCCCACCAACCCAAACTAAGACGCAATCAGAAACAGTGTGCTCAGGTGTTTAGGTGTGGTGAGCTGCGACCCTGAGGTTTCCTCGACATGAAGGCCATACTCAGAGCTGGATCTCCGTGGCACTTGTATTGGGACCAGGCTGGCCAGCATGTCAGGCTGACCAGCACGTTGTCCCAGGCTTTTTTATGACATCAGGGACAGCACATACTCAGAATCAACAGTAAATATCAATCTCTTATCAGAGAACCAAGGGTGAGCAGAGGAACTAGTGCTCCTAGAAAACGCTTTCTCCTAAGGCAGTGATTCTCAACCCTCCTAATGCCGCTTCCCCAACCATAAAATTATTTTCATTGCTACTTCATAGCTGTAACTGTGCAACTGTTATGAATCGTAATGTAAATATATGATATGCAGGATGTAGTTTCATTGTTATAAATTGAACATAATTAAAGCAGAGTGATTAATCACAAAAACAATATGTAATTCTATTGTAAAATATTTATTTCTAATTACATATCAATGAAATGCTATCTTGAAGCATGGTGTAGCATGGGTAGCAGTCTTCACGCTGGGGACTCGTTTGTGTGTGTATCTGTATGTGGACGCACCTGCTTGGAGACGGAAAGAGGGGTAGGGCTTTGGTTCCTAAGACCAAGGGAAATACGTGTTTTCTGATGGTCTTAGGCGACCCCTGTGAAAGGGTCGTTTGACACTCAAAGGGGTCATGCACCACAGGTTGAAAACCATTGTCCTAAGGCTTCTGATGTGAGGAAAGCCAGCTACCAGCTAGTTACTAATATGTCTCTAGCAGAGAACAAATAAAATTTAAAAGGTTCTTAGGATGGAGACCGAGGCAACATTCGGCTAGACTATAGTATATTTGAGGAAAAACAACAACAATAAATTAATTCTAGTTGATCTACAATGTTAACAATTTAGTTGTAATGTCCACCAAAAGGACAATGGGATCAGTCTAACCACCTGATGAGCACGTCCACGCCTCATTCGGATCCAAACTTCAAACGCTTGCTTGCCTTGTTTGTTTTGGATTCTTTAATCAAAGCCCTTGTTTTGGAATGGTCTACCACTGACCATAATGCCTTGGAGGAAGAGCTGAGGAGCCGCTGGAGCCAGCGCTGGCTGTAGGCAGAAGGTATAGGTGCCTGTCCTCGGAGAAGAGGGTGTCCACAAAAGCGCCTGGCACTGCCATTTCAGCATTGCAACATAAGAGCCCGGCCAGAGACTTTCTCTGTCGCATTCCCACTCACACCCGCCTAGGAAACCCATCAGACTGGATTTAGCCACTCCACTAAAGGCCTTCAAATGCATTCATCCCGCATTTTTAAGAAAACAATATTTAAATAAAAATTCTAAAAGATTAGAACATCTTAGTCAATATGATTGGACTAGAAGCCAAGGACACAGATAACATAGTGTGCGGACCCTAAAGGCAGTGCCATGAAGTAACGTGGTTACAGACCTGTTCAGGTAAGGGAGAGAGAGAAATTCAGAACAACCGCTTTTAAAAAAAAACCAAACAACTTACATGGTACTGGTGTTGAAAGAAGGAAGATATGAATTTAAAACTAACCAGTGCATTTTCCATTTTAATCACATGTAACTATATATGTTTGGGAGGCATATATAAATTTGATATATGGTACATACAATTTTATTACAAAGTTCTATCATTTGGCTTTCTTTTCCTTCTTCAGTTAGAACAGTGGGTCCATACAATGCAATCCCAATGAATGAACTACGGATCCGGGCAACAACACGGCCAAACGCATGTACTAAGTGAGAGGCACCTGACTCCAAAGGCTACCATGTGTATAATCCGGTTTCCATGACGTTCTGCAAAATGGAAAACGAAAGGGGTAGAAAATAGCCGTGGCTGCTTGAAGTTACAATAGAAGATATGGGAATTGTCTCAACAGAATGGAACTATTTTATATTTTGGTTACAGTGGTGGTTACATGACGAGGCAGTTTGAATATTCATAGAATTGTACACTAGAAAGGATAAGTTACACTGTACATCAGTTAAAAACACTGTCATTGGGCCCATTCTGAGTCCATTCATAGTGACCCTACATAGGGCTTCCAAGATTGTACATCTCTACGGGTGCTGCCACGGGGCAGGGGCTGGTCGGTTTGAACCTCCAACCGTGTGGTTAGCAGCCCAACGCTTATCCCGTAGCACTCTGCCTCAAGAAACCTGGCCTTAAAACCACACGGATGGCACCACAAAGAGGATGAGAACCATCTTCCTAGGTTGTGAGCTGTGAATGAGAAGTCCTGATGCACACGTTTCGATTTTAGGAGTTGAATCCTATAGTCCTTTAGACGGTTAGATAATTTAGACGGTTAGAAGTTCTCTAACTTGGTGAGTTACACACACACTGATCACTGATGGGAGGGGGATAAGAATGCGCAGTTTCTGCTTCTCTTCCGATAGACCATGTGGCCAAGGCTACCTTTGTCATGCTACTACATTAACTGCTGGTCAGTCAGCAGTTGTCCTTAGTCAAGTGACAGACAGTCTTGCAAATAGACCAGCACAGCTCTCACGTTTCTCCTCTAGGGGGATGCATACGTTGATGCAGCTTCTGATCAATCCTTAAATGACCAACAAAAGGATCTCAGTGCCAGGAGTGAGATTCTGTATCTGTGCTCTGGTGCCAAGCACGTCCCCCAGTCGCTCAGAAAGTCCAGGAGCTGGCGAGTTGAGCAATCTCAAGAAAGAGATGCCAAGATGGCCCCAGTGTTAGCAGAGGCAGCAGCATCTACTGCGTCACAGAGACGTGGCCTTCCTCTCCGGGGAGTTGGAACTAGAAGGCCCCCTCAGAACTAGCATACCTGGGGAACAGTGTGGAGGTCTCACTTTGCCACTCAGCCATCAGGGTAAGTAAGCCCCACGGGCCCTGCGTCCAAGAGGGAAACCAAGAGAGCCCATCCCGGGGAACATCAGTTACAGCATTACAGTGCAGGCTGATACAATTCTGCGAATTTCGAGGCACGAAGTCGAAATGTCAGTGGCTAAAGGTCACTGCTGCTCTTTCTCCCCGAAAAAAATGAAAAGGGAAAAAAAACTCGGAAGTATAGCAGGGGTCAAAGGGAAATTGGTTAAGAGTGGGCTGGCCCTGCTGTAGCCTCAGACTTGCTGTCAGATCCTCTTCTCGGGCGGGGTGTGAGAGACCTGCACGGAAGCACACCAATCACTTGTCATCGACAAAACTCAGGTCTCACAAACATGCTCTGTCCTTTCATACTTCTGTAAATGCAAGTCTCGCTCATAAGGACAGAATATATTGGATATGGAATTACTTCTGCTCAAATTCAAACTGAAAGCCAGGTATTATTGAATACGTTTAGTTTTACACAGAGAATATGGAAATTACAGGTACCTTAAGATGACAAGAGAGATTCAGAGAAAACATTTCCTGCAACCACGTTCGCCAGAATCTGAGTTTGGGTTACACTTCAGAACTCTGGGTCTTTAAACCAGGATTTCTAGAAAATCACTTGAACAGGAAAGGAGATAATCACGCTGAAAGAACAGATATTTCCACAGTAGGACTTCTCAGTCTTCACACATCAAACCAGTACAAATAATGTTTTGTTTGATGAGGAAAGCTCATTTATTTGTTTTAGAGGCTGTGGGTCATCTGTCAGTATTGAAACTGAAATAAAATTATTTTGTTTCATAACTTAAACTAAAACAATGGTTCTCCCTTTCCATAAACACCCTTTGGACAAGAGACAAAAGGAAAGGAGAGGAGTGCCTGGCACAGCTCCCTGCTCTCGGGGGAGCAGAGGCACCAAGGCACATCCACGTCGTCGCACCTTGTTTCCACACTGGGTGCTGGCTCTCCAAACAAACACATCCCAGTGACTCATTATACCTAGTTGTCGCAACACCAGGTGGTAAAGTGTTGAACTGCGCTCTATAAGCTCTGCTGGAATGTGAGGTTTATAAGCTGATCGCCAGGCTTGTCCTCTGAGGTGCTGCTAGGTGGATTCAAACCTCCTATATTTAGGATCACCATCAAGAGCTCCACTGTCTGTGCTACCCAAGGACCTGGACAGTGGGGGCTCTCCGCCAACTTGTGAGAAAGTGTTAGGAAGAGAGCCAATGTGTGTCTCAACAGAGCCATTCGTGTCTATGACCTGGAGCAGAGTCCAGCACCATTAAAGGATGTCGTGAAAGAGCAGGATACATTGTTACCTAGCATGTCACGATGAGCCTCTGATGAGAGAACCTGTCACAGCTGCACTCACTGTCAAGTTTACTTAAAAACACCTAACACTGTATCCACACACTATATTCCCAGATTGGAAAAAAAAAGATCTATTTTTCTTTTACTCCAATTAGCTATAATATTTTTTATTCTTATTAATCATTTTATTGGAGGCTCTTAAGTAGTAACCCATAAATCAATTGTATCAAGCACACTTGTACATAGGCTGCCATCATTTTCAAAACATTTTCTTTATATTTGAGACTTTGATAACAGCTCCTCTTTTAATATTCTGAAGGCTAAAATAACATATGTAACATAAGTCTATTTGGGAAGAGCTATACTTTTTATGCCTATACAATTCATGACATTGGTAAGATTAAATTGTTTTTATCACCCAATCATAAAATCTATGTAAATGTAACAACCTATTCAAACATTGTGAGGGGGAAATACCCCTAAGTTTAGAAGTTAAATATGAAGGGCACAGAAATTTGTTATGAGTAATAACTCTTTAGAAGCTAAACTAATTATGTTAATCTATCTCTTAACATGTAACAAATGATGAAAAAAAAGAAAGGTTTTTGTAGGAAATCCAATGCTAGCTCATTCAAAAGCCTCTGCCTGTTATATGCAACTTCAGTGGCCTGTAATTGCAAGGTGGTAAGACCAAATTGAAGCTATAGTTCAGCTCTCATGAGATTAAAATCATACATAGTCATATTGTTCCTTAACAAAGGAACACATCTAAGCAGGCGAAAAAGAAAAAGTCTTAAGAATTTACCTTAGAAGATTCATATTTCTTATTTATTTGTAAATACTTGAGTATAGGGCAATCAGACTGTCATCAACACCTATGGATGCTGGGCTGTGTCTGCATCCACATGGTAATTCCTTATAAGGGACTCTGAGCACAGGAAAACTGTGTGTGTGTTCCAATATAAATAGGGAAAAAGAAAACACACACACGTACATAAAAAGCCTCCTGGTAATTGTATTCAACATCTCTATAAATTTACATGGAAGAACTTGCTAGCTTTTTGTGCTTTAAAACAGAACAGGAATGAGCTATTTTATGTTTGTTAATTCAAGGATTCTAACACCTAACAAGAGAGTCTTTTAAGTTTTATAAATCATATTCACTTTGAAAGGTTTTGGCACACTTGTGTGTTTACTTCAGCTCATACAATATGAACATCTTTAACAATTTATGTGCCCAAACAGGGCAGCCACTGCACAGCCCTCAAAAGGTGTTAACTTTGCCACCACTGCATAGCATGTTAGCCAATAAAGTGTAACCTTCTCATCTGCATGTCTATTACTTCATATTTGTACATTTTACCCACACAGGAAACACCAACCTTTAAAATTATCACATATTTATCACAAAATAAAAAATATGTATTTTCTGGTATGTGCCATTTAAAAAGACATTAACCAATTTCCAACAAATTAGCCCATAAAGCAGCGAGAAGAAATAAAAGTGACTATTTTCCAATTGATAAATTAAATGACCTAAAAGGGGGTAAGGTCATAATTGTCTTCGATTATTTATACAAATTTAAGTCACTTTTTATGAGAATAGGTGCAGTTTCCAATTTATTCTCGGTTAAAAAAAGTCTCAAGATGATAACAACAAACATCAAAAGAGCTATTTCAGCATACGTTTCTAATTATTTATTGGTATTACTAGCTAGGAATGATAGTTTGATTAGTGTTTTCAGAGTGGTGATTTGGCAAGTTATTGCTAACATCTGTATTAGAAAGAGGGCATTTCAATAATATTCCTAAATGATGAAATTTCTTAAAGCACTTTTAAAAGTTAAGACAAAACAAAACAAAGCCCCCAAACCCTGTAACACCAAAGTTTTGTACCTAAGGTAAGAATAATGGATTCATTAAATAGTCTGTCATTTCAAAGACGGAGGAGAGGAGATCATTTCTATTTCATATAAGTAAGAAATGTGCAGTAGACATTTTAACTATGAGTCTACTTCGTTTTAGAACTCTCAAACAATCCGCCAGTCTCTAATGCCATGAGTTCTTTCCCATCAGAGTGCATGGACATTCGCACAAACCCAGAGATGGAAACAAATCCGTGACCCCCATTCCTGGCCTTCGTTCATGAATAGTGTTTATTAAATGTGGCAAAGGCAGATTTGCTGGTGATGAACTCGGGATAAAATGGAAAATATGTGAACCCTGACCTTTTTAACACCACTTAAAAATCAGAAACAGACCCACCGGCCACCACCCCGTTGCCACAGCCGAACAAATTGGAAACCCGAGCCCCGCCTCAGCCGTGTAAAATGCAGGCTTGTCAAAGGCTGGGCCAACGCCTGATGCGGCTGCAGACCGAGCGCACCGAGACAAAGACGGTCACACAACAAACGCAGCGCGGTTTCCAATGGCAGCTAGAGTTTCCCCACATACTGGATGTCGAAAATATTTGTGAGCCCGCTGTTTCCTCTCTGCCTGCGCTTTGTTTTCATACTTCATTTGCGAAACATAGAGGGTATAAATTATCGTCGAACAAGAGAGAGTGCTTAAATTTTTATTACGGGAGCATATAAACTCCACCATCTGGGCTCCCCAGCCCCACGCTCTGGGCTTCTCCGTCCACAGCACGACCTTTTGAAATCACCCGTTGTCCTAACTTAATCACTCTGCACCTACCACAGGCCCGAGCTGCTTTGGGGCCACAAATCATGCTCCGTGCAGGGTTGCTTTAGGAACTAGCTCACCCCGGGCTTGCCCTTGATTACAGAGCCTTTTCTTGCCATACTTCTTTTGACTTCACCAATCTGATCCACTTGGCGTCATTCAAAAAGAAAGAAATAAAATAGGAGGAAGTTTCCAATCTCTTGGGACACGATCTAGCTCAGAACCGAGTTTGTGTATTTCAAGGACAGGCAGACGCGTCAGAGAGCTGCTGTCGTCTGTCGGTACCGTTTCAACCCGGTACACTCAGGTCTAGGTAAAGTGGGGGTTGGTTTTTCACGAATTTAAGGCGATACAGTCCGCTTGGGGGGGGGGGGTTGGGGGAGAGGAGGAGCAAGATATTAAATGACATTCAAAATATACCCAAGTCTTCATTTGATTAACTTTAATCTAATTATAAAAGTCACTACTCAGTTCCCTACCAAACAAGGAGACCTCAGAAGGTTTAAGGGAAAAAAAAACAACAACCGAGGTTAGAGAAGCAAAAATAGTGCTGAATTAAAACACTTGGAGGCCAGTGGCTTTGAACCTGGGTTCCACTAGTCATTCCAAAGGAGTGAGGCAGGCTGCGGATCTAGGGACTCTCCTCAACAGAGCCCTCATTGTTTGCAAAGGCACTTAGAAAAATGCTGCCTTATATCGCCTCACACCACAGTCTCAGTGCGCAGCCCAGAAAAGGCGGCGAGTGTGTACAATCCACAGAAAGAAAGAAAGGAAGGAAGAAGAAGAGGATGAGGAAGAAGAAAGCATAGATCTATTGGATATATACACAACCCATCCTCCCACTTCCTCCTGCCCCCAACACAGAAAAGCACATTTTTCTGCTGTAAACTACCCCAAACTCAATTCCTGGCTCGCAAACTGTGGTAGAGGATGTTATGGTGGTGCATAATTTATAACTGGAAATTTCTGATTCATGTGGGATTTGGGCATTTTTTACCCTTTGCCCACTGGCCCCTCCATTTCCACCTCAAGCGCAGCAAGGTGAAAGCCGTCAGGCCTTGGGGCCGGTGCCATCCCAGCAGCGAGTGAATAAACACTGACTGTCTGAGAGTGCAGTTATTCCACACCTGTTTAAAATGTTTATACAGTAATTAAAGATTAATGCTTATTCCAGACCAGATAAATATTAGACAGTGTGTGTGTGCGTGTGTATATATATATGTATCTGCAGCACTCAGAGAACAAAGATTTTATTGTATCCCGCTACCCAGTAAAGGATATATGGTCGAAGGCCTGAGCTTCACAGAGTTTACATTACAGAAGGGGAAAAAGGCTTAGAAACGCTAAGTGGCAGGAGCTACTGCGTGCCCTACAGAAGGCAGGCAGCGAGTTAGGACTGAGTATGAGCTAATTCTGTTGCTAGCTGTTGGTTTTCTCTCCAGTGAAAGGGCCTCAGTTAACTCTTGAACAGCAGTTTAATGGGTCTTTCTGAATGATGTATTGAAGTTCAACAATTAAAACCAGCTGAAACTATGAATAAAAAGCTATTTAAGTTTTTAAAAGAACGATTAATTGTAATGTAGAAATCGTATTCATAATTCCTGGAGGCAGTGCAATGAACTGTGTGTGGCAAGGGCAGCGAGCCACACCAGCAGCATCATCTCCTCCGTTCGCAGCAGAAAGCCCAGTGTGTGAGCAGCAGCTGTGCCCACACTGTGGTGTACACTGTGCTCCTCAGAGGGAGCCAGGGCACCCTGTGCCCGTCTGGGCACCGTGTACGACACTGTCCATAGGGCTTGCGTCAGTCCTTTTCAGGAAGGAAAACCATCTGGCAAAGCACTCGTTTAACGACAACATAAATATATCTGTTAGTTTATAGTACATTGATAGTTTTGTTAACTTTTTTAACTAACAGGGAAAAAGAAAAAGAACAAAGAAGCAGTTGTCTTTCAATTGATGCCAGAAATAGGCACTCAGCAAATTGCTAGACAGTCAGCCACATCTATCTCCCAATTCACAATAATATTAGAGAAGTTCTCCACTTTTCCTCTGATGATATCAGTTCTGGAAAATTCTTTATTAAAAGGAAAAGTTACTTTGAAATTTTATAGTTGTATATGGCAACAAATATTATAGTAAATAAAAAAGGACTGCCTGCTATGTTCCCTTAAAGGGCATATCAGTAGGACCAAATAAGGATTGCTCTCAGGAAACCGTTAAATACATTTCCTAAAATGATATATCTCTGGAGGTTTTATATAAAAAGAAGGGGTTTTCTCCTCTAAATGTCAAGGAAGATAATTTACTTAAACTAATATAAGCACACACACACAAAGCCATATACGTATGTCTGAACCAGCTGATAATTTACCGGCAAATACAAAATTCAGTCTTTTGAATTGTACTTGAAAATGGACAGAGACTACTGAGACATTCTACAACTTAACATCCGCCAGCTTACCCACTCAATCAACTTATCCACACCCACCAACTGAAAACGCTCACCCAGCCCCAAACGGGAAGCTAGAATGTGCCTTCCCCAGGCACAGAGCCACGAAGATTCCCAGGAAGAAGTGGACACCCGGCTGGTAAGAGGCAATTTCCTCAACTGCTGAGGGATTCCGAATTTTATGAAGTACCCATTATCCAAAAGAAAAATTTGAGAGGATGCAACATAACAAAAAGTATAACAGGCTGACAAATGAATTTCTGAAGAAAACACCCAGTCAGGAATACCGATCACAAGTAGATCTGGGGGAGGTTCAAGAACCACAGGATCTGATAGCCCGACCTGCAGGTTTTCTCCCCACTGAGACAGTCAACGCTCCAAAGGTGGACCTTTATGTTTTTTTCATAGGTTTTTATTTTATTTTTGTATACACAAATGTGTATGTTCTTCAAATGTACACTATATGGTCTTATTTATTAGTTTATTCAATATGGTATTCCATTTTCCAAAGCTAGGACTTTTTTTTTTAATGTATTACTGGGGCCTCTTTACTTTTAACAACTACTCTGTAGTCAGTAATGTTTGCCCACTGAGTTTACACCTTCATTTTTCTATCTGGCTAAAGCAGTAACTGGGGAGTTATTGTTCTCTATTGGTGAAGGAAACGTGGGCCAATACAGATGCGAACACAGGGAGAGAGAGTTGAGTGCACGCATTGCATAAACGAGGGGCACGAGCTTTCCTCTAGCCCAGCGAGTAAAGGCGAATGGAAGGTAATTGAGAGCTATTACTTTACACAGCACCCGGGGAGGCGCCTTTCTATTCCTTATTTCATTTCACAGTTGCTAAGACTCTTGGAGTTTTGAATTTGACACACGATGGAATTTCTGTCAAAGACTTCAAAACACTTGTTCAAACATGGCAGAGTTGGCATTCATTTTTAAAACTCTAAATTCCAGTTTAGGGCTCTTTTCAGTATACTCTTGCTACGAAGGTTACAAATAAATGCTTGGAAGCTTGAAAATGTGCAGAACATATTGGATCCAAGGTGTGCCCCGGTATCCACGGAAAGTAGCTGTATAATTCAGCATTTTATAAAGCAATAGTTGTTTATTACTTGAAATTAGAAGTAGGCCCTTCATGTGCATTGTAAGCTAAAATGCTAGTTTTAAATGAATGACTCATAATTTGTATCCACTTTCTAGCTAAAAAAAATGGTTTAAGCCATCTTACAGTGCTAACGCCTATAGAATGAAATGCACACTACAGAAACGAAAGCGCGGGCCAGGAATTGGAAGCCTGACTGTGACAGCAGGTGAGAATGTACAGGGCGTGGAGGGAGGTGGTCAGAGTATGAAAGCAGCCAGCTTCTCTTCGCTGCCAAACAGATAAGGCAACTGCTGAGTTATGGAATTCAGAATGCTTGCATAAAGGGAAAATACCCACTTTTCAGGAATACTTTTCTGGGGCACTAAAGACATTTCTCACCAATGGCTGTCGAATCACTCAACGGGGAATTTGGCATGCAGTTGCATCAAATGTTCCTTTACTGGTGGAGTTTTAAATCTGTCGCTGCCATAGAGTCAAGGCTGAGGCCCATAGTGTGTGACTTACTGTGGGTTTCTGAAACTGTTAACTCTATTGATGGGAGTAGAAAGAAAGCTCAGTCTTGGTCCCTCGGAGCTGCTGCTGGTTTTGAACGGCCGATCATGCAGATCGCAGCCACACACTTCCCCATGACACCACTACCGGGCTCCACAGCACTGCCAAATAAAAAGCAAAGGTCTAAAGCAGAAACGATGGGGACTTCAAACAAGTTGAGGGAAAACGGAACTCCTAGGTAATGGAAGAAGGCAGCCATGTGTCGTGCAGGCAAATTTCGATGGTGAACTCACCAGGGGCAGATAGAGAGTTTCACTAGCTATGCCACCGCAGTCTTGGGCCTATGAGATGAAAGATGTTCACCTCTGCTTTACCCTGAGTTTTTGTTAGGAATAGCAAATCATTAGATTTCCCTGAGTGCTCCCTTGGTCCCTCTGGGCTGGTACAGCAAGTCCTGTCCAGAAGAGACAAGACCATTACTGCGAGGGGCGGGGAGTGAGCCCTTCCTTTGTGCTTTGAGGGACCTCTATGTACTCAACTCTTAGAAGCCCAATATATACACACCTGTCAACCAATCTACCATCTCGGTCTCTTTCTACACACACCCACACACTTGTATACACTCATGCACAGCACAGTTGCAAAACAATCCAAGCCAAATTATCCTCGTGGCTCTTTCTTTGCTTGTGGGATAGGAAGTCGCATCCGGGTTGGGTGTGATGCTTCCTCAGCATATTTTATCTCTGAGGGAAGGACATCTAGTTCAGTGCCAGTTATCTTGAGATGAGTATCTCTAAATGAACTCTTCCTTACACATACTCCTTCTAATGGAATAATTATTCTCGTTCCACCCAAGACACGCCTATGAAGTTTAAAAAGTAATTTAAGAAAAGTATTCAAAACAAATGCTAACCACGCATTGTAAGTTGAATTAACTCATCTATTGATAAAAGTCTTATTTTTCTCTACATGGCATCTCACACAAGGCAGAAATGATGAGTTTTGTTACCAGCTAATTGATTTAAGTCAATAGAAATAAACATAAAGACCCGATGGAACAGAGTAGAACTGGCCAACAGGATTTCCAAGATGGCAAATCTTTATAGAAACAGTGCGGCATCATTCTCACCCTGAGTGGATGGTGGGTTCAAACTGCCAACCTCTCACTTAGCAACTGAACTGCTTCATCAGGACTTCTAAAGAAACCACAGGGAACAAATAATGTCACCTGTCCGGTGGGCTGTTTCACAGAGGGGCAGGTGGGCTTTGGCTACCATCACTTTGTGAAAGGATCGGCACGACTGCTCTCCAGACTCAGCAAACCCACCTATGTTCCCTGCTGCCCCTCATCCACCAGGACACCATTATCTGATTACTGTGGACATCCGACAGGAGAGCTTGCAAGTGCTGTGGGTTAAAGGTTTGGCCAGGAAAGGGGAGGAGGGGGAGGGCAGGGGAGGGAAGGGGGGGACAGGCAGGGGGGAACCTCCAGCTGGGAGCTGTTTGTGACTTCTTGGCCTCACTGTTTGAGACTTTCTGGCGTTTTTATTGCCTGTTGTCTCAGTGATAATGTGCAAGCACAGAGATATATTAAAACCCTAAGTAAATACATTCAAAGAGAGAAAAAGAATAGGTCATTAGAGAAAATAGCAGAAGAGCATTAATTTTAATGTGACATGTACAGAGAATGCTATATTTTAATTTTTTAAATTGCCATAAAAAGTATTAGTTGCGGCTATTATTATTTCAATGGCGTACCCTGGGGAGCACAGCCAAATAAATAGCAATAACTGGCATTCTATAAGTGAACAGCTAAAGGAAGCCGTTCGTAAGTTGCACTTTACCTTTTGGTTTTATCAACATTTTTTTCTTTATGCAATCTTGAAAGGATTAATCTACCAAGTTTACAAAAAAAAAAAAAAAGCAATGCATAGCTAACCACTTTTCAGTTATACTAGTTCCACGTGAAATGCAATTAAATTGCTGTTCAAAGCTTCTGTTGCTGATAATAATCGCTAACTGTGTATACTCTTATAACAACTTTGAAAAATAGTTACAAACAGCTCGATTCTCTGCTTATTAGTCACTTCTCAATCCCTTCCACAAGACCAGTGTCCAGACTCTGATTACGTAACATGGTAAACCACTTGACTTTTTTTTGTTGTTCCTGAATGGGAACAAATATTTCCTATTGATACCAAAGTATCCAGGGTCAGGCAGCCCAGAGGTGCCAGCACTGCCGTCGTATTACACAATCACTCAGACACCTTAGACCCCAGGTCACTAGCTCAATGAGGTAGTTATCTCTAGCTGCTAGCCAAGGTCCCTCCTTCCCTCATGATTGGCCATCATTGCCTTCCCAGATCCCCTCTCACAAATCAATCTCCCTTTGCCCCGAGGTCTATCCACCCTGACATTATTGAAGCGTTGTCAGACACTTATCAGAGTTTGTAAGTCCCCAGTCACACTGCTTCCTTGGGCACAGCCATTGGCTCTAGCTCCTACTTGCATAAAGATCAATGATGGCCTGGTGAATGCCAAGGGGCAGGCAAGTGGCAACATCTTTTCTACAAAGGGGATGCATGACATTTTCTTGGTAATAATTCCATTGGAATCAATAATAAGCCGCTATATATTGATTACATTTTTGGGAGTAGTCAATGACTCGCAGGCTGTGTGATATATGTGTCTGCTGCTGAAGAAAATGAAGACTCAAATTTTATGGGTAAGTTGAAGAAGACATGGACACCTTTGGTTGTAACTAGAGTCCTTTTGAAAAAAATCCCCCCAATTGTTCTGTCAGAACTTGCTCTTTTTCCCCCCCACAGGGATAGGACAGTCCTATAGATAGACTAGCTCCCATTTGTTAGCTCCACGTGACAACATCTAAAAGGGGTACCATATATCACTGAAACGGCTCACAACTGGCTAGTCACATTATTTATTATGAGCCACATATGTGACAAATTATTTAACTCAGTCGATCCTAATAAGTCAAAGAGCAAGCAATTAGCTAGCTCAGTCAGAGGGCTGTTTGTGGCAATTTATAGATGCGCTGAAGCTGTCCCGGCACTTCAAAGGCCCATTAAGGGAAACCTTTTAATGACTCACTTGAGATGACAAGTATTACACAGCACATATGGCAGCAGAGAATTTGGCAGCCTATACTGTTACACTCTGCCTACCCTCCCACCCCAGCCCCCCGCCACTGTTTACATGTTTGTAGGCTGCGTTTTGCTATCTGCAGCAGCCACCAGTGCTGCAGAATCAGGAGCTGCTGTGTTTCCAAGAGCAAGGGTGGCCATTTGAGTGTGGCATCACGTGGGGCCTGGGGATCTGCAACAATCCGACACTTTAGGGGCCTTTGCACTTTGCCGCCGCCCAGGAGAAGCTAGACACAAAAAAAGGTAATGGACATCCTTGGTGGCTTTAGTCAGATACGTACTCCAACTCTGCCTTAGTTTCTTTATAGGCAAAGTGATGACAATAAAAACCTACTTCACAGGGGTGTTGGGGGAATTCATTAACCGAATATTAGTAAGAGTCTTTGAAGATGGAAAGGGTTAATCTATATAAAGCTCACGATCGTTATTGTTTATTGCAACACTAACTGCATGTGTCAGAGGGTGTTTTGCATGTTGACCTCCTCCCACCACTTTTCATTAAGAACATTTCACTCCGGCTGGATCTAGTCCCTAAATCCCATCCTCAGCAGACCGCGCCCCCCCCCCCCCGCCCACCACAAACAAACACACTCACACATACACTTGGGAAGAGTATCACAGATGCCATGACACACAACTGTTTGACAAAGGAATGAGATTTCCAATGACAGCTTCCCAGCAGGACTCCTCGGTCTTGGGGGCCTCTTTTCCAGTGAGAAGCTGGCAGGGTCCTTGGACACTAAAGAAGGAGATGCTGGTTGACACATTGTGATTCTACTTTTGCCCACCACATGCAGGCAGCTCTGAAGAAATTAAGGAGTACGGGAGGAGGGCAAGTACGGGTCAGAAGATTGAAGATGGAAGGTATTTGCCCTGTAAAGAGCTGGCATCTCCCTAAATCAAGGCAAGCTACTTATTAGGGGGAGATAAAGGGTTAGCCTCTTTATCTAAGGTTTCAAATACCCCAGGAAGGCAAGATTCGCCAATAGGTGAGCTGGTGACAGCATGAAAACACAACACCCTTACCCAGTTGTGGGGGGCGGGGCATGTCGATTGACTGAGAAAAGGCAAGTGTCAACCTCTTCCAGAGCACCAGTCACCACCAGAATTCATTAAATCCTCTCACACCACGTGCTTGCTTTATTAGCAGGGAACAATCAGGGGATTGTGCTTGGGTATTCCCCTACAGCCATGGCAGAGAGTCCTGCCGGAGCCCCAGCTTGCTGGAGCAGGGAAGCTGCCCTCTAACAGGGGATGGGCCTGGTGGGGGTACTGCACAGCTACCCTGTGCCAGCACTCTGGTCCGGAAGACTTCACTTCGGCTGAATGCCAAGTTTGTTATGTTGATTCTATTGAAATCCATCGTATAAGAACGTGTGAAATTCCAAAAAGGAATGTTGGAAAAAACAGTCAAGAGATGAACCTTTAATCTGTGGTTCAAACCCCGCTTCCAATATCCCTCAGCAAAAAGGGAGTCCCTTTATATGCAGCCCTTGGTGAAAGGCCTGCGCTGTCACAGGGTGCTCTCCCCATGATACCATTTTGAACCACAGTTTCGGAGTGGTGGTGGGAGACAAAAGATGGGTTCATTGGAAAGAACATCAATCATCGTTTCCAAGTTTAAAGAGGTCATATGAGAGAATCTGTTAAAAACAAGAGGTGCAAAAAATATCGGCTGTAATTATTATGAGAGTATGACCTCATAGGTGAGTATGACCCTTCAAGAATCACTTTAAAAAGCAATATATTAGGAGATCAGGGAATGTGGCTGCATATCCCTAAGATGAATGAAATAGCAGATGTCCTAATGGTAAACACTGAGAACTCAATGGAGAGCCTTCCCTCTGGCATCTCTAGAAAGGGTTCAAGAGAATGTCATACAGTATTAGAGACTCTCTGCTGCTGAAGATTCTCAGAAAGTGGAATACAATTACCTTGTAAAAGGCGAGTAAAAAGGCTCAATATTTTGAAATATTTTAAATAAGTAGATTATGTTCAATTAACTCAATCAATTAAACATTTCTCATCATATGGCCTTCCCTGCCTTCACATTCCTAAATGGTTAAGTATTCAGTGGACTCAGAGTTCTTTATTTCTTGTCATTTGGAAAATTGGCACTTGCCTCACATTTGAGGTTACCTATTCTTGGGCAACTAGAATTAAAAATAAAATGACACTAAACTGTAAGAGCAGTGTAAGGATATCTCTTTGAGGGTCTTCTGCTTGTTCATGGCCTTCCATACTTTACCAAGCATGATGTCCTATAGGGTCACCATGAGTCATAATGGACTTGCCAGGAGTGAGTTTACTTTATATATTCTTCAACCTAAGAACATACTGCTCTTGACTTAATGTGGCCAAGAGACAGCATGTATAGATTAGTGGGAAAATGTTCTCTTGTTTGGCTGTGGGCTGTTTCTTTGGTGATCTGTATTTCTTTCATCTTAATGGAAATAATACTACTGATTAATGCTACTGTCAGAACACTCAGAGACGGGCTTTCTGAAAACTCTGACACACAATATTAATATTATAGGTGTTATTATTGGCATTTTGTTTGTTTTCTCAACAAACTTGTGGGATACCATGAAATCAAATTCATCCCCCCTTTTCTGGATTTAGAGTGAAAACGAAATTAAATATTATATGTACAGAGATTCTGTGACCATCTTGACCTCATCCCAAAGTGTGCAAGTGAGAAGAAAAGCACAGTGTAGGGGGAAAAGGGGAGAGAAAGAGAGAGAGAGAGAGAGACACTCTTGGGAAATAATTTTGGCTAAAAGGCTAGGGTTACCATAACTTCCTGCTGTTCCTTGATTCCACTACTGAGGTCCTCCTCGGTAACAGTAGAGGAACATTCAGGTCTGTGTCTATATGAGACAAACAGTGAGTTGAGTTATAGCCAGGAATGTAATGTCCAGAAGCCACTGCTATAGGTCACAGGCCTCTTTGCCACCCTCCCTAAACCCCCTCTACTGGGAAAGATGGCATCCATATCAGGTTTCTTTGCAGTAGATTCATAGATGTTCATCAGAACTGTTGATGGGAAAAAAAAAAAAAGAGTAGTCCCTGGGTGGTTGTGTTGGACCGGGTTGACTAGAGAACCAAATCCAGTGACACTCATATATGTATACGAAAGAGCTTTAGATCAAGAAATAGTTATATATCAAGAAAGCATCCAGCCCAGTCCAACTCAAGTCTTTAAGTGCATTACTAGTCCATAAGTCCCTCTTCAGACTCATGCAGCCCCATGCAATGATACAGGATGCAGAAAGATCATAGGCTGGTGGATGCAAAGTCGTGTGAATCCAATGGCAGTGGTTCTGGGAGCAATCAGGGTCAGCCAGCAGGAAGGTGAAGGCAGAGAGTGAAGTGGAGGATCCTAGGGCCCTCCTTAAGCGAAGGCCATGACCACAAGGAGGCACCATCAGGCTGTGACCTGATTTCAAGTTGACACAAAATTATGTAACTACCACAGTGGTGCAGTTGAGTAATGAACTGCTGGTCAAAGGGGTGACAATTTGAACCCACTCGAAGGGAAAGAGGAAGAGAGGCCTGGTGATCTGAGTTGGAGTTGACTCAAGGAAAACTCCATGAAAACCCTGGGTAGTATGAATGGTTAACATACTCAGCTACTAACTAAAAGGTTGAGGGTTTTAGCTCACCAAAAGAGGCCTCAGAGGAAAGGCCTGGAGACCTGCTTCTGAAAACCAAAGAAAAGCCGTTGTTCTTTGAACAATGAGGGCTGTCTAGGTGTTAGAATCAACTTGGTGAAGGCTAGGGATGGGGTCAGAAATGGAAAGGATGGGAGGCACATCTCTGTATTATTCATAAAATTCCTTAAATTAGCTATGCCAAGCAATCGACGCCCATGTATCCCCAGGGCCATCCTTTCGCTCTGTAGCCATGGTGTTCTAAGGGGTATGTGCTGTCTATGTTAACACACAGAAATGTCACCAGTAACAACCTGTATGCACCCCAGGGTGGACACAGGTGGCATCTTGTCTTGGGGACTGGGCTCTGACATTATCCTAGCTTGGCCTAAACTGCTTGTATGAAAAAAGAAGAAGTGCATGCTAAAAAGCACAAATGTACCTATTGATTACATTGCACATTAGCCCAAAGTCTGGCAGCTTGAACCCATGACATGGTTCAGGGAAAGAAAACGGCAGACAATCTGCTTTTATAAAGATCACCGTCAATAAAATCCTATGGAACAGTTCTACTCTGATGCTTTTCATTTTGTCTTTCCAAGTTCAAGGTGAGATCGCTCTAATTAATATTGTGGGAGATACAGATCTATTACAGAAGCAATGTGAGATTAAGGTGATTTTAAAACTTTGATGTTCACTTGAGACTGGTGACAACGTTTTCTCCCACGTGTTTATTACAGATAGACCCTGTAAGTCATAGCTGTGTCTTACTTATCTGGTCATCCATCCCCACTGTGTAAGCAAGAATTTCCAATAATGTTGGCATCCAAAATCTATTTGATGAGGAAATGAATATGAAAGTTTTTATTGAGGACTGTGATAGGTTTCCGGGAAATTTGGTATTTCCTCCTTGGAGGTGATGTGGGATACAGAAACATTTCTCCCCAAGTTGTCTTCGAGTGTATCCTTCCTAAAGGTTATCAACCATTTAGCACAGTGGTTCTCAACCATCCTAATGCTTGCAACCCTTTTTGTTCTTGCTACTTCATAACTGTAATTTGGCTACTATTATGAATTGGGTAACCCCTGTGAAAGGGTCATTTGACCCCCACAGGGGTCTTGATCCACAGATTGAGAACCACTGATCTAGAGCAATCAGACTCTGTAGTCTGTCCCACCCTAAGTAGGGCCCACTTCCTTCTGATAAGGGTCAAGCCCACTCAAGGATGACCAAGGCTAGGTTGCCATCTTGAGTCTAGGGTCCACCCATCTTGTCACATGTGTACCCCTAGGGCCTCCCCTTCCTATTACGTGTACACCCCTAGCTCATCCCCCCTCTCCCATCACGCATTTGCCTATTGTACAGCCCCTTCCTGTGATGTATGTGGTCACCTGGTATAAGGGGGTCTTGCACGCCTCTACATATATAAATTTGCATAGGAATTTTAATGTTACAGAAACTTCGTTTTCTAATGAACTGAATTATGTTGGGGGGCTTATACCCTTGCTTTTTATCCCATAGAATGTATTGCTTTGAAGCCTAGTCATTTCAGTCACCATCCAAACAGCTGCTAGTGTTGGTTGTTCTTGCCAAACTAACCAAGATATATACATTTATGTGGTATCTTTCAATGCAAAGGCAGAAAACAGACAAGTTGTACCTAGCATTCCTTCAGTTATGACCTAAATCTCAATATACTTAGAGAATCATCAGAAAGAGACAAAATAAGAAGAAAAAAAAGAGAACTTACAGTAGCAGAATATACAGGGTGGGAAATCTTAAATATTGCCTACCCATGACAAGTCTCTGTTTTCAGAGAATCCTGAAATAAACTCACAAACCATATGTCACTATTCAGTACTGATGGTACAAAGTAGAAAAATTATTTTTTTTCCAAAAAGGGTATGAATGCTTGTTGAAGTATGGAGATAGAAATAAAAGATAAACAAAACATCCTGTTATCTTGAAATTTTTAGATAGCATTAACAGGAAAAATAATGACCACAGACCAGATAGGTGGTATCAATACATAAAACACATTCTTCAGAAAATTTTTAAAGGACTTGAGATTCGAAATAAAGATGCTCACTTTCTAGGCAGAAAGAAGGCTGAATAGACACTTCTGTAATTTTGAACAGCTGCCTAAAGTACTTCCTCATGCATCTCTGCCATGGTGCCTTGTAAAGGCAATATTGATAGAGTTAAAAGAAACCAATCTGAAGATGTAATGTGGTCTCCCTAAAATTGCAAAGATATGAGACTACTAAAACAAAATGAAACAAGAACAAAGAAAGGCTCTTCCATTTCTTTCCCCAGCAAACTTCTTGCGCCTCATCATAATTTTTCAGCAGTATTGCTCCAACTCTCTCTCCAGAAATCCTACTGAGCTCACTGGAAATAGTAGGACTCAGGTTACCCTGGATGATCAAGCACATCTGCTCTCCTGCAGGATGGACAGCAGGGGATGTAGCAAAGGCATCACTCAGGATCTGCACACTGACGAGCAGAAGGAGCGATCTGGTCTTAATGCAAGTGGGAGGAGGCCAACACAACCACAGAGTCATGGACAGCAGGGCAATTTGAAGACTTACAACCTACAGGCAAAGAAACGTAGTTTGACCTACATAAGGTCCGGTGTCAAGGAACCTTCAGTCACACACAGTAATAAACATGATTCGTATTGAATTCACATATAAGAAGGTTTATTTATAGTGAGTCGTTTATTTTTAGAATGTGTTCTAAATCAACCAAGGAAGGTACTGGCTGAAACCAGGGTGGCTTTTTCAAACTGGACCCATGATGCTTGCTCTCTAAACTCAGCACATTTTTACCAGGCAGCTGGACTCTAAGCGTAATTTCAAGCCCTTGGCCCCTCAGAAGCAGAGGCAAAGCCAAATTAACGCATAAACCTATTTAATGGGCTATTGAAAACACAGATATAATACTGCTTAACTACAAACATTGCTTACAAGTAGATCATCTCCAAGTTAGTTCAATGTGTGTGAGGTTATCCAGGTGCATGCATTTACCCCCCAGTGGGATGGAAAGGTCAGACTGAAATAAATCTAAATGGAATCCGTGGTGCTCTAAGATAAAGATGACAAATTCATTTAAACATTTCTCATCTGAAGTTAGAACGATCATGTCAGAAACTCACTTAACAAAAGAGAGAAGTGGAAAACTCAATTTAGGGAGGAGGCAAACCTAAAGGTCAGCTTGGGAAAACTGGTGTTATTAGTAATACATATGGTCACAAAAGATCAAAAGGCAAGAAGATCCCAACACAACTGGTCTAAATTTTTCCCCCCTAACACAGTGTTTGTGGTTGATTATTACTTAATGAACACTGACATGGCTACAGAATCCTGGCCATGGTTGATAATAGAAAGATGGGTAGGCCTGGGTCCACTCAGGAGCCTCAGAAGAAAGGATATCTAGTTTTGGAGAGAAAAAACAACCAGCTATTGAAAACCATTGCTCTGAAAAGCACGGTTTCACTGTGAGTTGAAATCAGCTCAACAGCAGCGTTATTATTTTTTTTTGTTCATTGGAACTTCCCAGTGGCATTGGGGTTACAAGTTGGGCCGCTAACCCCAAACGCGGCAGTTCAAAACCAGCTCCTCAAGACAAAGAGGAGGCTTTCTGCTGCTATTAAGGGTTCCTTTCGGAAACCCACAGGAGCAGCTCTACGTTGTCCTGTGAAGTCACTTTGTTTTAGAATCAACTTGATGGCAGTTTGGTTTGGTTTGGACAGCTATGCAAATAAATTCTTAATTTTTTGGGGGGTAATCATTTTCTGAGAATGTTTAAACTTGGATGTGTAAGGATAAGGCAACAGAGTATAATTGAGAAAACATGAGTTTGCCAGTTCAAATTCAGCTCAAATTTTAGCTTCCTGTTTTTTCTCTCTCCCCAAATAGGAAAATAGAGATATGTAAAATTGTAATGATTGCTGGTAAGTAGGAGTTTATAAAATGGTAGCAACATGCTGGCAACAATGGAATAAGCCATTATCTAAAGAATCTCTATTTTTCACATATGCAAATTGCTACACTAATAAAAACAAACTACCACATATGTGTATATTTGCACATTCGAGGGGTATGAAGAAAATTAAAAAATGGAAAAAAGCTCCCCTAGGCAGAGTGTTTGTAGTATACATTTCCCCACTAGGCGAGCATCCAGCGGTGAACATCCAGCAACTTGCTCAGAGTGCACTTAGTGGTGTTGCCTGGGAAGGTTCTCTCTGGTCACAGTGAATTTTTTTGTAAAAGCAGTTTCACTCGAACATCGTTTTTTGTGATGACTGACTTAAGAGAACAGCGTGTGGCTGTGAAATTTTGTTTCCTGCTCTGGAAACTGTTGAGATGTTGAACACAGTTTATGAGGACAGTGCTATGGGAAAAAAGGTGAAGTGTCGAGTTATGAAAATCCTCATTCTTGATGTCAGTCAACTTCCCAAATGGATGAAAATGGTGACTCTGGGAGCATTTGGAGTTCCTTCTACCAGGTCAGACTGTTAATCAAGCTTTCTATTTAGAGGTTCTGAAAAGATTGCATAGTAGTGTGTGACAAAGAAGGCCTTATTTGTGGCAGATGGGGACTGGTTTTGCCACCATGACAGTGTACCTGCTCTCATAGCCACCTCAGGGAGCCATTTTTTGGCACAAAAAAAAAAAGCATGCCTCTTTTGTCCCATGCCCCTTACTTATCTCACCTTGCTCTGTGCGACTTCTTTTTGTCTCTGAGCGAGGTGAAGGGAAAAAAAACCAAGGAGGTGCTGTCAGCCATCCAAACAGATGAGTTTGAAAAATGTTTCCAAGAATGGATTTGAAAAATGTAATACTAAGTGTAATAGAGCGTACCTTGATAAGATAAGGCTGGTTCATAAAAAATGTAAATACATAGCTTTGGAAAAAAGCATGCTTCTTTAAGTTGCCCCATTGTACACTTATCACAGTAATTTATAAAAACACATACTTCAGATCTTATTTCTTAAAATAGATCATTGTATAGAAATAATGATAATTGTCCAAAGATCTAATTTTTCCATATCTCACCAATGGATTTAAAAGTTGTAATAAAGAGGAAAAATATATTAAACACAAATTCAAGATTGAGTTAAATAATGCAAATTAATTTAAGTGTATATATTATAAAGTCATAGACCTGAAAAGTGACAGTTATCTTAATATATCATCTATGTATTCTCAAATCTTGTTGCATTGAAAAAAATTTAGGTGAGTCTTTAACTTGCACTAGACAAAAAGATTTAAAGAAGCAGATATTGAATTAAAAGCTCACTTTCCTGGTACCAAAAAAACAAAAACTTTCCTCCTACCTAAATATGTTAAACTTGTTTGTAGACTTAACCCAGTGATAAAAAAAATGAATTCCTTAAAATATGAACACTTAGATTTAAAAGAAAAACTATATCCAAGAAATGATGGTGGTCTCTTAGATTATATATTTATTTAAAAATACAACTTATAAGCCTCAAATACGCTATCATGTCTAATTATTTAATAAAAATTAAATATTATTATAATATACATTACCCAATTCTCATTCTACTTCATTTAGCCTTGATAATCAAATAAGTAATGTTTAATTCATAATTTTCAACTTTCAAAATGTGATATAATTGAATTATAACTAGGACAAAAGCAGGGAGAATACTCAGGGGGCCAAATTATTTATTCATTTCCCTTCTATCCTATCTTACTGTCTTTTCCAACCAACTGGTTCCAAGCCCCCAAATAAAATACATATGGAAAAACGAGATCAACATAACCATCATTAAACTTGTATAGAGGAATCAATATCTTTGAATTATGATGTTGATAAAGAATTTTAGATCCATCATGGGCTTCCAGAAGAATGAAGAACTCTGCATTTAAAATGTAGTCATAATGCTTCTTGGAAGTGAAGAATGAAGGGACTTTGTCTCGTGTATTTTGGGCATGCTAACAGCAGGGTCTCATGTTTGATGAAGTTGAGGGTCAGCATCAGAGAAGACTCTCTGTGCGATGGATTGACCCAGTGGCTGCAATAGGGGCACCAGCACAGGGTTGATGGTGAGAATGCTAAAGGACCAGACCAGGTTTCCTTCTTTTTGAGTGGGACCCAATGTGACAGCACCTGACGACAAGGGGAAGAATACATGGGTGGTTCTGTGGTAATACTCTCACTTTCCATGTGGGAGCTTTGAGTTCCATTTCTGGCCAATGCTCCCCACCCCACCCCCATAGAGCCACCACTTAGCTGTAAAAGGAGGCTTTCACGCTGCTCTGACGCTGAGCAGGCTTCTGCAAAGCTTCCAGATGAAGATGGACTAGGAAGGAGAGCTGACGATCTACTTCTAGAAGCAGCCCGTGAAACCTTCAGAAGCACTGCCGTCTGATGCCAGAGAAATCACACAGGGCTGCAGTGTTCCCCTGTGCTGAGCATGGGGTCACCATGAATTGGAGGCCAATCCAACGGCAGCTAACAACAAAAACAACAAACTTACATAGTTGAGGAATTCCTTTTGATCCAAAGATCAAAAACACTGCCAGCAAAGAAAAACATGGTACAGGAGGGCAGTTTATATATAACTCAAATGATCACATTTAATAAAACGCATAAATCCCAGAGTCCTTGTGGGAGGAAATGAGGCAGCTTTAAACAGGGAAAGCCTACAAATAGGACTGGCGGTCAGTTACGTCTCCATCAAAGTGGCATTTTTACCAACAAGACTCCTGGCAGTCCTCAGGGGACTCAACTAGTACAATTCACCAAATATGGTGGGGAATGTGAAAACACTACGGATTTTAGCGTTTCTTCTTGAGGCTAACATAGTGCAGTCCGCAGGCTTGCCTCTGAAGCCCATTACTTGATAAGTTGTGCAGTGGAATGCAAATAATCCATTGGCTCCCTTCACTGTCGTGTGCATTTATATATGTGTCCAGTCCCTTTCTGACCCTAGCTTGCCTCCCTTGTTTTCAGGGGCATAATCCACAGGCAGTATATTTTCAAAGGCGTTGTACGGGGAGCATACAAGTTAGCAATGTTTTACTAAAAGTGACATCAAATGGCAGCAGCACCTTGACTGCATGGTCTTGTAGCTGATCACTGAAAAGTTGCTGGGCTTGATGTGAGTCTTTTATCTATGGAAACCATTAACTTCTACCATGTATCTATAAGCTCTCCACTCAATGCTAAATTTTGAACTGCTGACTTAACTACAGGAGGAAACTGTTGAAACAAATGAAAAATGAATGTACAACTCTGATAACAGTAAATATTTAAGCGATCTGGCACCTTTCCTCTGAGCAGTTAAGAGGATGTCTCAAGTAATATATGGATTCAAGGGGATAAAGCCCTTGTTAGAAAGGGACAGGGCAGAGGGCTCTGAGTACTTGACCCAGAAACGCCATGTTGGACTTCTGATTCTGTAAAAAAGTGAGGCTGTAATTCATTGGGATGTCTTACATGGAAATTAATTTACAGCCTAGTTATCTTCATGCTACAGAGATAAATGTAATTATTTCTCATTTTGAAGTTGAAAAAGAAAAGCTAGTTTAAAATGAGTGGATTCTCCCACTCGCTCTCTGGTTCTGCTTGTTTATCTTCATCATATATCAAATTAATGTGTCCACAAACCCAAGGAAAGACGAGAACTGTTTAATGTGAACTCCATGGCATTTTCTCATAGCAAGTAAGGGTCGGAGAAATGGTTGACAATATCTAAACTGACGTGCCTGGAGACTACAAAGGCAATGGGACAACAAAGCAGTGTTTGCGTTGTGCTCAAGACACCCTTGCGTTTTAGGTTCATGAAGAGCACAATGGACACTGACTAGGCGATGTTATTATTCTCTGTCCTCCAAGGCTCCCGACGTGTCAAAGGGCAAGCAAAACCTACCTCCTTCGTCTGGGACCTGCCAGTGTTCCTCATATATTTCCCTTACCATTCACCTCCCCACCTCACCTGTAGCTGCCTCAGACACACACTCCTTCTGTCTGGAAAGCAAACCTCACTTGCAGACACTTTTTAACGCATGCTCTCAGCTGGCCAGTGTGGGGGGCTTATAGACCTGTAGCAGCAGGCACAGGGGCCTTGCCTTCTCTTTTTTCCTGTTCCTTTTTCCAGTACAAATAAAAGTTTGGAGACCACCGAACTGCTTTGGACATATCAGAAAGAGCAGCTCCCATCCCTCCTTTGTCAGAGGCGTTCAAAGGAATGCTGAGGGTGGATGAGAAACCAAGTGGCACCCTGGGAACCACAGCATGCTCAAACCCAAAGCTCCTGCCACTTGCAACAAATGTTCGACTTGGCCATTTGTCAGAGAAAAAAAGAAATGTTATGATATTCCCCCTCGACTCCCTCACGAAGGTAAAAGCAATGCCAAGAATGTTCCCTAAATATAAAACCTTCACTTCCAACTTAAAGGACTTAACATACTGCCAGCAAGTGCAATCTCCATTGGAAATCCAGTAAGGAAATACATATAGACTTCTAGGATCTATCAAATCATTTTTTCTCAGCTTCGTAATTCCCCTGGAATTTTCTGTAACAAGCACTAAAATATCCAGGGGAAAATGATAATGTCCAGAAATGGCATGGATTTGACTCAGCGATCAATCACATAACGTCATCAAGTATCATAAATGGAAAGGTAAACATGAGTGACAGACCCGGACGTGGTGAGAGCAAGTTGGTTTTCTGTGACGAAGACACAGCATGTACAAGTCACCCATGAATTCTGACAGCTCCGTCGTGAAGTACATCCTCCATTAGAAAATGGACTACTGGGATGACGTATGAGTGCGTCTCACTCTGACCCAAGTGTCTGCCACGGCTTCACAGCCCCTGTATCCACTTCAGTTTCACCAAGTCCCCTGTTTTTTAGCATCAGGAACACAAGCAAGGTGTATTTTATTACATTTATCAATACCAATGAAGTAAAAAGAACAAAAAGAGACAGTCCGAGGTAAGACTGCTTGGCGATTGCAAGAGATGATCTTGGGCTGCTTCAATAGATACGGTAAACAATATCACAGCAGCCCCGGACTTTAATATGAACAAATGACTAACTCCGTAGAGCTGGGTCTTAGTGGTTAGCTATCTTTAACAAACAACTGGCAAAAGCTCAAGTTCTTTTTTTTCCTGTGTGTTCTTAGTTTTTTCCTGAGTTAGAGTCAGAGTAGCAGCAGCTGTCTCTGAACATTTCTGAGCACATATAGGATTTGCCAGGCTCGGTTTGGACTGGAACCAGGAGTCCGGGGAGCTTGGTTGGGCTGCATGGTCAGCATTTTGAAATCACCATCCACTCAGGGGGAGAAAGACCAGGCTTTCTGCTCCCATAAAGAGTTACAGTCCTGGAAACAGAGGGGCAGATCTGCCCAGTCCTATAGGGTAGAACTCAATGCAATGGCAGTAAGTTTGGATTTTCTTGTTTTATTTTATAAAATCATTCTATTGTGGCTCATACAAGTCTTATCACAAACCATACATACATCACTTGTGCAAAGCACCTTTGTACATTCATTGTCCTCATCATTCTCAAAATATTTGCTCTGCACTTAAGCCCAAGGTATCAGCTCCTCATTTTTCCCCTCCCTCCACACTGCCCCCTCCCTCATGAACCCTTGATCATTTAGAAATTATTATTATTTTGTCATATCTTACACTGTTTAACATCTCCCTTCACCTACTTTTCTGTTGTCCATCCCCCAGGGAACAGGTTATATGTAGATCCTTATAATCGGTTCCCGTTTTCCACCCCACCCTCCCGGTATTGCCACTCTCAGCACTGGTTCTGAAAGGATTCCCTGTTGCCAGTTCCTATCTGTACCAGTGTTCTTCCTCTGGTCTAGTCAGATTTGTAAGGTAGAATTGGGATCATGATAGTTGGTGGAAAGGAAGGTGGGTAAGAATTTAGGAACCAGAGGAAAGTTATATGTTTCATTGTTGCTACCTTGCACCCTGACTGGCTCATCTCCCCGCGACTCCTCTATAATGGGTTGTCCAGTTGCTACAGATGGGCTTTGGGTCCCCAATCTGCACTCCCCATCATTCACAATGATATGACTTTTTGTTCTTTGATGCCTGATCCCTTTGACACCTCGTGATCACACAGGCTGGTGTGCTTCTTCCATGTGGGTTTTGTTGCTTCTGAGCTAGATGGCCACTTGTTTACCTTCAACCCTTTAAGACCTCAGATGCTATTTCTTTTGATAGCTGGTTCCATCAGCTTTCTTCACCATGTTTGCTTATACACCCACTTTGTCTTCAGTGTTCGTGTCGGGAAGGTGACCAGAAAATCAATGCCGAGAAAGGGTAAGAAAATAGTCCTAAATCATTGGATTAACAGGAAGAAAAACCTACAATTGAAGCCCATGTTAGTCTTATTCTAAGGTCCTTTCTCTTTCAGTTATTTATCAGCTATAATTTTTAATAATCCCCCAAATAGCCTTGAAATACTGTCGTTACTGTTTCAGAGATGAGGCCACCTTCTTGGAAAGGGGCACATGATTTCCCAACAGCTGCAGGGTTGGCCGAGCTGCAGCACCCCACAGGGCTCACACACACATGTCTCTCAGGTGTTGGTAAGGGCACAGAGGAGAGAAACATTTTACAAAGTTACAAGTTATCAATTGATGTATGTATATGTATGAACTGTGATAAGAATTATATGAGCCCCTAATAAATTGTTAAAATTAAAAAAAAAAGATTAAAAAACAAAAAAAGAAAATGATTAGGGCAAAGAATGTACAGATGTGTTTTATACAATTGATGTATGTATATGTATGGATTGTGATAAGAGTTATATGAGCCCCTAATAAAATGTTTTTTAATAATAAAGAAAAAAAAGAAACCAAAAAAAAAAGTTCCAAGTTATCAATCTCTGTATATATAGTCACTAGATTAAAAAACCCTCAAATTTATGTTTCATTTTATCCCTCCATCTAAAAGTGGAAGGAGGGGCTTTACAGTAGAAATGAAGGGGCTGTTAAGTGTTTAGAAGCCTGGGGCCAGAGTTTTATTTCGTTTAGCATTTTATTTTGCTCTGCTTGTCTTGCCAATCACCCCTCTTCAATGGCCCCTTTCCCTCTCCGTTAACTCTTCTTCAGGCTCTCCCTTCCTGAACAGTGTCGTTACCATGACCAACACGAACACCTTCTTTTAACAGGGCGCCATTTCTTTTCCAACTGCCACCCAAAACTCTTTTAAAGATAGTCTACACCACTTTCCTACAGGTCCCACTCATTCATGACCACTTTGGAACTGGCGGTCACTTCCATTACACGTCACTGAAAAAGGATTACCTCATTTTTGTGTCAGGGACACCCCAAATCACTGGCAGGTTTGATCTTTGCACAGTTTGCCTTTACTAACTGCCTCTCCTCTCTCCTTCATTGCTAGTGATAGACACCATTATGGTTTGCTCACCTGTGAGCATACGCCTCCTATGACCTTTCCCATGGTTTGTGAGAACACAGATAGGTTCCCAGGTTCTGTACTCAAACCACGTCACCATTCTCCCTCTACTTTCTCCTTGGGCACTTGATTCACCTCCAGGGCCGCATTCATCTCCTCCATGTAGATAGTTTCAAATGTTTCCATTGGGCCCAAAACTCTATCACAAGGTCCATACACACAAGCCAGACACCCACTCACTGGGCTTCTACCGTGCATGTCCTTTTAGTATTAAGCTTAATATTGTTCAACACGTCTGTATTAAGATATAGTTCACATACCATAACATTTGCCCAAACAACATGAATAATTTGAGAGATGTTATTGTGTACACAGAGCTGTGCAACCATCGCCAGAATCTAATCTAAGTTGATAACATTTCCAGAACCCTAAAGAGAATCACAAGCCCATTCTCCATCCTTGGTCCTGAACTCATTACAATCACACATCTACTTTATGTCATCATGGATTTTCCTGTTTTATACACTTCATACAAATACTAACATATAATATGTCGCCTTTTAGGAAAATCTTATTTCACTCAGCATACTGGTTTCAAGTTTCATCCATGCTGTACCATGTAAGGTCCTTCATTCCTTCTTCTGACCGAATAATATTCCATGTTATGAATATGCTATGCTTTATTTACCTGTTCATCAGTAGATGGACATTTCCGTAGTTCCCACTTGTTGGCTACAATGCTGCTATGAACTTGGTAGAGAGGTTTCTTATGTTGGCATAGGTTTTCATTTCTCTTAGTTAGACATCACTGAGGCCTAACTCGGGATGTGCCAGTCTCTAACCTGATGGTGGAGTCGTTATGAGGTAGGCTACTAACTACAAGATCAATGGTTCAAAAGCTCCAGCTGCTCCGTGGGAGAGATGCGGGCCTTTCCGATCCCATAAAGAGTGACAGCCTCAGAAGCTCACAGACACAGTTCTACGGTGCCCTAGAAGGTCCCTATGAAATGGAATGGACTCAATGGCAGTCAGTTTGGTGTTTTGGTTTTATAACTTTATAAGCAATTTCCTTTATAAGCAATTCTCTCTGTCTCTGTCTCTGTCTCTCTCTCTCTCTGTTTCTCTCTCTCCTTCCCCCCCACACATATGCATACAGTTAACCCTTGAGTAACACAGATGTAAATTATATGGGTCTAGTTATATAGATTCCCTCACCCCTACTCTTGAGGCAAACTCAAATATTTTAAGATTTAACAGGTGATGTGGTCCTAATTATCTGGGCCCCCGCAGTTCAAATATGTGTTTTTTGAGGGTCATATGTAAATTACATGTGGCTTTTAAATGTGTGTGAGACCACTAACTCCTGCATAGTTCAAAAAAAATTATAAATTAATAGGGGCTCATGAGGGAGGGAGGGTGGGGGAGTGGCGGAAATGAGGTGATACCAAGGGCCCAAGTAGAAAAAGAATGTTTTGAAAGTGATGATGGCACATATGTACAATTGTGCTTGATACAATGGATGTAAGTATGGATTGTGATAAGAGCTATACAAGCTCCCAATGAAATTATTTCAAATAAAATCAATTATATGTATATGTACACACACACACACACGAGGGGGTTGAAAAAATTCTTGGGAAAATTTCATTTCACACTATGAAATAATTGAAGTCCTCTTGCATACGCATATACATGCCTCATGGGCTTTGCTTCACTGAAGAATCCAATCTAAGGCAGCTATATACTGGCATTTTGAGGACCCTCCCCCAATGTTTTCCAGAGAGGCTGCACAATTGTATATTCCTACAAACAATGCACATGGGCTGTAAAATTTCTACATCCTAACCAACACTTATTATGATCTCTTTTTTAATTACATCCAGCTTTCCGGGTATGAAGAAGCCCTGGTGGTGTGGTGGTTACACATGGGGCTCAAGATGGGACTTGTGATCACGGTAAAGAACTACCGTCTTGGGAATCACAGGGATAGCACTACCCAGTCGCTATGAGTCAGCTTCTCCTTGAGGGCCGTGAGTTTGGAGTTTTTTGGAGTGAGTGGAAAGTGGTATCTTCTTTTATGAAGTGGTACCTTATTGTGGCTTTGATTTCTATTTCCCTAATAACTGATGATGTTGAATATCTTACCGATCATTTAAAGATCTTCTTTGGAGAAATGTCTATTTCCTTAAATTCGGTTTATATATTCTGGACACAGACATCTGATTTTCAAATATTTTCACTTTAGTATTGTATCCTATGAAGCCCCAAAGTTTTTGGTGTTGAAGACAACTGGATTAGCTATTTCATCTTTTACTGTCTGTGTTTTCGGCTTTATAATACATCAGAAGGCTTCATCTAACTCACAGTCAAATATTTCTTATTTTTTCCCTAAGAGTGTTGTAGGTTTACTATTTAAATTTAGGTCTATGATATAGTGTGTGTTATTGCTGAGTTATTTTTATGTGTGATGTGATTTATCTAGGCACCCTTATTTTCAAAAACCAATTGACAATAAACATAAGGATTAAGATCTGTGAAACGAAATATTACTTTCTTTCCCAAGCCAGCCCCCTTCTGTCTTTCTTTTTAATGGCACTGCCACCTCTCTCCTCGTTACACAGTTGGCTGGGTGGCATCAGCCCTGGTTATTTCCATTCTGTTGCTTCCCACATAGAAGCTGGTGGTTTTCACATCTACTAGTTGTGTTCTTCTTTTCTTTCCATCCTCAAAGCCACTGCCCTCAATCAGGTCCCCACGACTGTTGTCCTGAGGACAGTAGATGGAGAAACATATCCAGATCTGACCTGGCACACGAAGCTATCACACCTCTCAGGGCCACAGCAGAGGAGTCTTATATGTGTGATAGGAAATGAACCAGTGCTATGAATGGCTGTTGCGGCCATTGGTGAACTCACATTCCAAGCCTAGTTCCTGGATTTCTAGAGATGCTATTTGGGGAGAAGGTTCAGAGCAATCTTAAACTAAAAAAAAAAAATCCAAGTATGGGATCAGTAAGATTCTCTACCTTAAAATGATAAAGATGAGTGTAAGGTGAACCAGAGGCAGAGAGAAAACATATCTTGCACTTAGTCCTAGTTCCAATCTAAGAACAATTAGTTCTTATGACCTGACCCTACTCCATATGTGCCCTCACGAAGGAAGCATGGACGATATGGGTGCTATAGTGAAGGGCGGTGAAGAAACCTGTTCATGCCCAACTATCAGAAACAACAGCATCTGGGGTCTGAAAGGCTTGTTTTCAAACAAGCAGTCAGTTAAGTGAGACACCAACTAAGCCCACTTGGAAGAAGCATACCAACATCTTTTCTCCAAAGATTGTAAATTACATAATCCAAATCCTGGAATGGTATCAGAGCTTAAATTGTGAAATTCTGGCTTCTAGAATGCTTAGGGTAACAGTGGAAACCCAAAATACATTTTCAGGAGCTACACATTGGAATAAGCCTCGGGTGAATCCCCTCTGACCAGAATTGAGGGATGGGAAGCACCTGGTTACCAGACAGAGTATTGGCGAGATGACTATAGTAGATTAAAATGATAAATCTGACTTGAATAGTTAAAACTTTGCCATTTTATCTCCCTTTTGATACACTTTTAACTTGAGCTGTTTTTAAATATTTAAATAATTTGTTGTTGTTTCTTTTTCCAAACGGGGGCATCTTTCTGTTATATTTTCTATGCTTTGGGTATATGAAACCCAGGTTGAGAAGCTCTATGGAGACAACTAGAATAAGGGTTCCAGGGTGCACGGCAGGGGAGCAGAGGGGACGAGTACAAGAAGGAAGGAAATGTTTGCAAGAGATTGTGGTGGTGACTGCACAACAGTGCTTGATAGGACTGAACCACTGGATGGTGTGGTGTCTGGATTATGTTCTAGTAAAATGATTTGAAAAAGAATTCAACTTCAAATAAATTATCCATTTTTCCCCCTAGAAACAAAGCTCCCCCTAGACTTTGAATGGGAGAAAGAGGAGATTTTCTATTCCCATAACGACCATAAGCATAAGGTCTTGGAAATGCCCAGGGCAATTCCAAACGGTCCTGGAAGGCTGCTACGAGTCGGAACCGATGATGGCAATTTTTTGTTAGGCTTTGAAAGCCTTTGGAATCTGGAGTCTGCTTACATGCATTTGAATCACCTATCTTTTCCTTAGAAGCCTTGGTAGCTTTATAGGTTATTAGCTGGGGTACCAAATACAAAGTCAGCATTTCTAACCACACCCATCCTTCCCTGGGAGAAAGATGAAACTTGCTGCTCCCATAAAGATGTTCAGCCTCAGAAGCCCTAGGGCGCACTTCTACCCTGCCCGGTAGGTTCCCTATGAGTTAGAATTGACTCAAAGACAGCTGTTGGTGTTTCTTTTATACCAAAGCCCATAATAAATCTACTTTTGATTAACCATTTAACACCCCATATGAATTCATGTAAAGATAAATCTTGGCCCTTACAGAGAGACTCACATTTTGCAGGGCAGTCTAAAGTTCAATGGTGTTTGTAAAAGGGACATGTTAACTACATTCGCTCCTGGCACGTAAATGTGAACATGTTAGTCCGTAGCCTACATTGATTAGTTGATTCGACCTGAATTCTCACTCACAGCTGCAGACAACATCCTTCCTGCAGTTGCTCCCAGATACACCTCCAGCTGCCCACCCAGACTCCAAACCAGTCTCTTGTTTACATCAGTGCTGCAATGACCTGGGCCAGGCGAGCTGTCTGTCCCTCAGAGGGGGACACAAGTGCAAGGCTGAAAACTGATTTCCAGCGTCAGCTCTTCAGCTCCTCCCCAGCCCACCCTCAACATAAGGAAAAGAGAAGTGGGGGTCACAGTAGAGAAGGAAGGAGTCCCAAGGACAGGATGACCAAAAGTCGCTCACAGCCCCCTCTCTGTTTCCCAGCCCGGCATTCTCCATCCTCTTTGCATTTGGAGCTGTCATGTGGGCTTTCTTCACAAATTAAAATCTGTTTTCCAAATTGGCCAGTGAGAAGTTCTCGCCATGCTGAAATCATTTCCAGAGCTAAATTGGGAAACCTAAGGCCGCTGGGCAACCTTACAGCTGGCTAGGATGTGGCTCGCAATAAAAGGCAGTGTGAATAAGGTGTATTGAAGTTAAATTGGATTCGTGTGAAGGGACGTTTATTTAGAGGGGGTTGTGGAGGTGGAAGGAGAGGAATTAATGAACATAAGAAATTAAATTAGCTCAACCAGGCCTTCATAGAATATCTGACCTGCCATGAACCATTCTGCAAACCCAAGACCTTTGGGCTTACACCATGGAAGCTCAGTGATGGCCATCCCCAAAGGTAACCCCTCTGACAAGACGGCCCCGCTGAGAAGACAGGCAAGAAGGTGGCTGACCCAGGCGTGGTTTCTCGAGAGGGCAGTCAGTTCAACAGAGGCACAGTGTGAAAGTCAATATGCAGCAAAGACACAGGGGTCTCCTAAGCTGATGAAAATACTTAGTTAACTAATCAGAGCCCATTGAACATAAAAATAAACATGTCTTATCACCTAAGCTCTCACAGTTTTCTTCCATGGAATGAAAAGAAATCATGACCTATGGTGTTCTTTGAAAACGGATTAATTTTGAACCTAATACTTTAATTCATTACAATAATACTTTACTCACACTTTTGCTCTGATAACATTGCCACTTTGAGGTAACCTCTGAAGAATTCCATTGGAGGAATGACGGTGTCGCTACAAGCGAAGCTGTTTTGCTGACAGTTCCTACTAAAATCATCTGGTTGTGGACAACCTTCCCCCTTAAAAAGGCATCTAATTGGAAAAAACGCCATTTCAACAGTTGTCACATGTACATTTAAGTGACATTCACAATGCTGTGTAATCATCATCATCATCATGTAGTTCCAAAAAGGTTTGATCCTCCTAAATAGAAACTCGGTACCCGTCAGCAGTAACTCCTGTCCCTTCTTCCACAGTCTCTGGTGACCACGAACAATCTTCATGCCTTCATCGATTCTAGGTAGTTCATATAAGTGGGATCCTACACTAGCTGTCCCCTTGTGGCTGGTATTTCACCCCTCATAATGTTTTCAGGGTTCATCTGTGTTGTAGCATATATGGGCATTCCCTGCATGGATAAACCGTCTTTTCTTGATCTGTCCTCAGTTGATGGCCCTTAGGGTTGTTTCCCTATTGGCTCTGGAGCATGGTGCTGAAAGCACCAAGTGTTTGAGTCTGACTTGGCAGTCTCTTGGGTCGGGGTAGAATTGCTGGTCCCTATGGCACGGTCATCTAATTCTAATATTAAACCACTGTTCAGAATAGGTGGAGAGAATGATCTTACCTCTCTTAAACACTGCGAGTACTTTCTTTACCTCTTCAAATTTAAAACATTTATTTTAGTTCCTCCAGATCAGTGGTTTTCAACCTGTGGGTGGAGACCCCTTTGGGGGTTGAATGAGCCTTTCACAGGGGTCGCCCGATTCATAACAGTAGCAAAATGACAGTGATGAAGTAGCAACAAAAATAATTTTATGGTTGAGGGGTCACCACAACATGAGGAACTGTATTAAAGGGTCTTGGCAGTAGGAAGGTTGAGAACCACTGTTCTAACTCTTTCTTTGCTTATGTAAGCAGACAGTAAGATGTTATGCCAATTGTTTTCATTCCACAGTTGGCTCTCTAGTAAGAGAATAAACATGTGTCAGAGAGTACAGGCGATTTAGCCAAGATCATTAGAGATAAATAGCATTGGAAAGAAAAGTTCGTATTATTAAAAAATCACATTTTGCGCACAAGACCCTGAGCTCCCCGTCGTTTGAGATTCGGGTTTTCCTTTGTGTCAAGTATGTCTGAGTGCCTCCTGATTCTGAGGACAATGCAACAGGCCTTCAGGGGCTACTTGTTAGATGGCGATGGGATTTTCTTTATTGCTTTTATGAGAAAAATTAAGTACCCATGGGGAGGCGGGTGAGGGGAGACGCCGGGGAGTGTACGATAAGATATAATAATTATTTATAAACTATCAAGGGACCAGGGGTGGGAACGGGGAGGGAGGGGGGCGGGGGAAAAAAAGGGAAACCGAGCTGATTCCAGGAACCCAAGTGGAAGGTGAATTATGAGAATGACGAGTGCAATGAATGTATAAGGGTGCTTTGCTCAATTGATGTATGTACAGACTGTGATAAGAGCCTTATGAGCCCCAATAAAAAGATTAAAAATAATAATAATAAAATAAAATATATTTTAGTTCTTAAAAAAATTAAGTACCCATAAAATAAAAATCACAGCCCCTCATTGTCAATTTGAAACAATAAAACATCCCCACTTCCATGGTTACTATTACATGCCATCGACTTGATTCTGACTCATCGCAACGCTGTGTGACAGAGCAGAACTGCCCAGATGTGGAGGGAGTTCAAAATACCAGACTTTTCTCTATTAAGCTCTGTCGTTTAGTATCAAGTTAGATCAGCGTTAGAATGAATTTATGTTTCTCCATATTTGAACATAGCACATTCTGACCTGCCTCAGTCAGAGAGGTCCCAGATGTCCTGAAAACACACGGTGGCAGCGTTCCAACTGTACTGGAATGCAGAGTCACATTGTTTCGTGGGCTGGCAGTTGGGGAGTGTCTGTGGCTGGGGTACAGTGTACCTGTTCTCTTTCTCCACTCCTGCCCAGTCAAACCTGATTCCATCTGCCAGACACTTGAGACATGACTCAGAATATTAGGGTCCCTTGGGAAGAGAAATGACTTCTGCCACAGTACTGTTTTTCAGCTTTGACTACTTGGTGTTATTAATCATTCCTCCTTGACCATCGCGAGCCAAGATTAGCAAAATCTCCTTAAGAGGTACAGCTAAAAACAACAACAACAACAACAACAACAAAAACCAGACTTCAGATCTGCACTAACCATTGCTACCAACCACATGGAGGCATGTCAACTTATATTAGCTAAAATAAAGGACATTAAAAATTGAGTTACTGTATTTTAAAAATTAGTATCAGAGCCTAATAAATAACAATATTAATGGTAGACATTTATGCTCCAAGGAAATGACTGATAAGACTCTAACATAAATTAATAAGGAGTTCTCTAAGGGAAGCCAAAGGCAGATAAAAAAAACATAGATCCAGGTGGGTTTAGGACTCACACTGAATCATAGCTCCAATTTAAAAACAATTAGTTCTTACATCATGGCCCCTCTCGACATTCACCCTAAGAAAGGGAACACAGAAGGTAAGGGGGCTACAGCAAAGTATGGTGAAGAAATTAGATGGTGCCTGGCTATCAGATAAAATAGTATATGGGGTCTTAAAGGCTTATTTTCAAACAAGCAGCCATCTAAGTGAGATGTCAACTAAGTCCACATGGAAGAAGCACTCCACATCAGTGACCAAAGGATTATAAATAATATAATCTGAAGTTGAAGGAAGAAATAGTATCAGACCCCCAATTGTGAGATTCTGGTTTGCAGAAGGCTGCGGATGACAGTGGGAACCCAAGATACATTTGTGAGATCTACACAGGAAGTAAGCCTCCAGTGGTTTCCCTCTGTACAGAATGGAGCGATGGGAATCAACTGGTTACGAAACTGAGAGTATTGGAGAGATGACTATAGGAGATCAAAATGATAAACCTGACTTGAACACTTAAAACCTTGTCAGTTGATTCTCCCCATCTCCACCCCCCTACCCGCCTCACCTGCTCTGTATACATTGGGCCTGATCTGGTTTTCAACATTTTCTGGTTTTTTTTCTTTCTTTCCTTTTTCTTTATATTGGGGTTGAGCTCTGATGTATTTTGTTATTGCGAATAGCTTTCTTGAATTTTCGTTGTTTTTAATTTTAATTTTTGGAATATGAAACCCAGGACTGATGAACCTAGGGGAGCTGATATCAAGGAGTTCATGAAGAAAGAGAATGCTTTGAAACAGACTGAGGTAGCAGTTATGCAACACTGCTTGGTGTGATTGCACTATGGTATGATATGGTTTCTGTATCGCCCCCAATAATGGTTTTGGAAAAAAAGAAACTGAGTTGCTCAGTGTGCTAGCTACCCACCGAGTGTCCCTAACCTCATAGGGCTAGGAGTGGTGCATGGGGCAGTGTAAAAAAGACACAACTGCTTCATTGTAAGAACTCCTGGTGGGCAGCAGCACGCCTTAAAGGACTATTCCTGGCCTGTGTGAGTTCAAGCTAGAATAGAGAAGAACTCAGATAGCTCATACCACAGCTATGTGGACATTGCCAGAAACGACTACCCGCGGCCCCCGAGCATCCTCACTCCACCCTGGCCCTTCTCTATATTTCCAACCAGAACTTCCCTTTATAAGCTATATAACGGACCCACGCTGAAATTGTAAAGAGGCAAATAGCTATATGAGAAGGCCTCCAGACAAAAGTCCAGGTCTGGAAGACCCGAGTCCAGGTTCCCTTCCCTGGCCCCTTAGGCCACCCAGGTATTCAATTCCACTGGATACCACAGGTTCCCTTCCTGGAGCCCCTAGACAGAATATCTTGTAACCTGTTTTTGTGACAAACGATCGTGCTTTCTAACGATGGGGACAAGGACCCTGGCCATCCTCCGCTCCACGTGAGTGGTTCTGGCATAACCACTCATTAAATAGGAGGTGACAGTGGTGTTCACTCTTGCTTGTTTTGTCACAGCGGGATCTGCTCCTAGAACGGCGTCACTTCTCCCATCGTGCTCTGCATTGTAATGGCAATACACTAACTCTGAAGCTCACATAGATTAAGGGATAGATATTCCAGACGGCAGAATTAGACCTGGTGTCACCTGAAACCTAGGACCCAAAGCCCATTGCCAGGGAAAACACAGGATGTCCCGTTAAATGTGAATCTCAGAGAAACAACACATACTTTTTTAGTATAAATATATTTCATGTAATATTAGGGACACATTTGTATGAAAAATTATTCACTGTTTACCTTACATGCAAATTTAACCAAATGTCTATATTTATGTTTTCTAAGCCTGGCAACCCCACAACAAAGGGGCTGCCTATTACTTTTCACACACGAGGCCAGTCTGATCACTTCCCACCAATGCATAACTAATTCTGGCAAGAGGGAGACTGCTGGAAGAGCAAGAGTGTGGATGTGTTCCTCCTCAAGCTTTCCCCAGCGATCACCATAGATACTAGCAGCTTCTTTAGGACTCCCACAGCCACGGATCCACGTTCTCTACAGCAAATGGCACGTGGAGGCAGAAGGCAACAATGCAGGAGCAAAAGGAGGGCTGCCACTCCTTTTAAAATTTGCTTCCCATGTACCGCGAAAATGAAAATGGAAAAACTTCTGCAAATTCAAGTAGAAAGGGATCTTAAAAAAACAAAACAAAACGGGCCTTTTTTTAATTCTCAAGGGAAAAAAAATTCCTATCCAGTGTACAAGTAAAAAGGTACTAGAACCCACCATCTTCAACTTGATTCTGAGATTATTTAGGGTTTCTGAGGGTGTAATTCTTTACAGGAGCAGATAGCCTCAATTTTCTCCCTCAGTGCAGCTGGTGGGTTTGAACAGCTAACCCAGGTACCCTTAAAGAAGTCATATAAACAATGGGGAGTTGACATGTAGTTTGTTCATTTTACACATGCAGTCTGAAATCACTATACATAGAACATAAAAGTGAATTCATTCTGAAATCTTTCTCTGTGACTTACTCCTTCACATTTAAATTTTACACACTCAAAAAATTTAAAAAATAAACCAAACTATACTTTTCAATGACTATATTTAGTTTAAAATGGTATTTGGTTTTAATATGCTAGATTTCAGGTGTGATTATTCATATTAAAAGTTTAGGGTTTATAAGTATGATTAAAAACCAAAAGTGCCTAAGGATATAACCTATAGAGTCAAAGAGTAATTGTAATTTACAATGTATTCCAAATGCAATGAAGAAAGACTTCTTTAACTTGATAGCAAAAATAAAACCAATCTTAGGATTGAAAATGGGAGTCTTAGAAAAAACAAACTTTTGACCTGCCAAATATGAACCAAAGCATTTGACTCATGTGGTAGTACCTGTTTTCCTAAATTATTTTTTAACAAAGGAGCAAATGTATATAATGTGGACCTCTAATTCTTAATTACTATGATATAGCAAATTACTTATCTAAAACATTGTTCATAACCAAACCTAAATCAATTATAATATAATCGATGTGGACATCCATACCATAAAATTTACCACAAATACCAACCCAAAACTACCTTATGGTCCCAGTTTTGCCTCCTTAAGGCTTGCCTTCTAGTATGACCTGAAGACAAAGAAATTCAGAGAGACTGAATGGGGTTCTACATACAACTTTCCTCCAGTTCTTTACTGATTCCCCTCCCCATTATCATGACCCCGATTCTACCTTATAAATCCGGCTAGAAGACATCAAAGAACAAAAAATCATATCAGTGGGTGCCCACCTTACCGATATGATCACTGAAGACAAACGTGTGCATAAGCAAATGTGTGCATAAGCTGATGGTGCCTGGCTATCAAAAGATATAGCATCTGGGGTCTTAAAGGTTTGAAGATAAACAAGTGGCCTTCTAGTGCAGAAGCAACAAAGCCCAAATGGAAGAAGCACACCAGCCTGTGTGACCATGAGGTGTCGAAGGGATCAGGTATCAGGCATCAAAAACCAAAAAATCATATCATTGTAAATGAGAGTGAGTGCAGAGTGAAGACTCAAAGCCCATCGGCAGGCAACTGGACACCCCGTTATGGAAGGGTTGTGGGGTCGAGATGAGCCAGTCAGGGTACAGGGCAGCAACGATGGAACATATAACTTTCCTCTAGTTCTTAAAGGCTTCCTCCCACCACTATCATGATCCCAATTCTACCTTACAAATCTGGCTAGACCAGAGGATATACACTGGTACAGATAGCAACTGGAAACACAGGGAATCCAGGACAGATGACTCCTTCAGGACTAGTGGTGAGAGTGGCGATGCCTGGAGGGTGGAGGGAATGTAGGGTAGACAAAGGAACCAATGACAAGAATCTATGCATAACCTCCTCCCTGGGGGATGGACAAAAGAGAAGGGGGCGAGGGGAGACAACAGACAGTGTAAGATATGACAAAATAATAATAATTTATGAATTATGAAGGGTTCGTGAAGGAGGGGGAGTGGGGAGGAAGGGGGAAAATGAGGAGCTGATATTAAGGGCGCAAGTAGAAGGCACATGTTTTGAGAATGAAGATGGCAACAAATGTACAAATGTGCTTGACATGATGTATGTATGTATGGATTGTGATAAGAATTGTATGAGCCCTCAATAAGATGATTTAAAAAAATCAGGCTAGACCAGAGCATGTATATGGATGGGTACAGATAAGAGCTGGAAACCCAGGGAATCCAGCACAGATAAACCCTTCAGGACCCATAATGAGAGTAGTGATACCTGGAGTTTAAGGGGAAGATGAGGGTGAAAGGGGAACTAATCATAATGATCGACATATAATCCCCTCCTATAGTGGAACAAACAACAGAAAAGTGGGTGAAGCAAGACAGTGGTCGGTAATAAGACAAGAAAAAAAAATTATCAAGGGTTCATGAGAGAGGGAAATTGGGGGAAGGGAAATGAACTGATACCAAGGGCTCAAGTAGAAAGAAAATGTTTTGAAAATGATGATGGCAACATATGTACAAATGTGCTTGACATAGTGGGTGCATGTATGGATGGTGATAAGAGCTGTCTGGGCCACAATAAAATGATTTACATAAAAATAGAAAAAGACCACTTCCTCCCCCCCCCCACCCCGCCCCTATCTCATTCCCCTCCGGAACTGTATATCTCTGCGCCAGAGACCTTATTTTATCCTGGCCAGGTAGACCTTCCCGGGGAAAGACACTCATCCCAGGTGGCCCCAGGAGCACAGACTTCAAGGAATGGGAAGAGGACTGCTTTGTCAGGGCATGTAGAGGGGAGTGCACGGGGCAGTGGGCCTGACCCCTCTCAGTGGAGGGGCTGGGAAGCAAGCTGGGGAGTGCCTCTCCCTGGTCATCTTGGAAGCCACAATTGAATGGATTCAGGCCATGACCTGGAAGCAGTGGGGGGAGGTGGAGAGGACAGGGATCCCTCATGGGGGGAAAGGAAGTGGTGTCAACAAACCTAGGGGCAAGGAAACAACAAGTGATCCAATTTGGTGGTGAAGTGGGTGTGGCAGGCCTGGTAGGGCATGATCAAGGGTAATGTAAGGAAGAGGAATTGCTGAAACCCAGGTGGGGATGGAGCATGATACTGGCACAAGATGAAAGTCAAGGGAAATAGAGGAAAGAGGATGGGGAAATAGCTATATATGAGGAATATATATGAGGATGGGGAAATAGATCTATGTGCCTATATTTATAGGTTTAGTATTAAGGTGGCAGAAGGACATTGGGCCTCTACTCAAGCACTCCCTCAATACAAGAATACTTTCTTCTATTAAATTGGCATTCTATGATGCTTACCCTCGCGACATAACCGCTGAAGTCAAAGCGGGTGAATAAGCTAATGTTAAGAAAGCTGATGGTGCCCAGCTATCAAAAGATATAGTGTCTGGGGTCTTAAAGACTTGAAGATAAACAAGTGGCTATCTAACTCAGAAGCAACAAACCCCACATGGAAGAACACACCAGCCTGTGTGATCACGTGGTTCCGAATCGATCAGTTATCAGGCATCAAAGAACAAAAAAAAAATCATATCATTCGGTGCACACCTCCATGATACAATCGCTGAGGACAAACTATTGTATAAGGTATAAGACATCATCAAAACAAAAAAAATCTTACCATAGTGAATGAAGGGGGGAGTGCAGAGTGGAGACCCAAAGCCCATTTTTCGGCCACTAGAGATCCCCTTACAGAGGGGTCTAGGGGAGGAGATGAGTCAGTCAGGGTGTGATGTAGCGCCGATGAAGAATACAGCTTTCCTCTTGTTCCAAAAAGCCCCCCATGTCTCACTATCATGATCCAAATTCTACCTTGCAAGTCTGGATAGAGCAGAGGATGTACACTGGTGCAGATAGGAGCTGAAAGCACAGGGAATCCAGGGCAGATGATCCCTTCAGGACCAGGGGTGTGAGTGGCGATACTGGGAGGGTAGAGGGAGAGGGGGTTGGAAAGAGGGAAGCAATTATAAGGATCTACATGTGACCTCCTCCCTCGGGGATGGACAACAGAAAAGGGGGTGAAGGGAGACATCGGACAGGGCAAGATATGACAAAATAATAATTTATAAATTATCAAGGGCTCATGAGGGAGGGGGGAGGGGGAAGGGAGGGGGGAGTGGGAAGGGAGGGGAAAAAAAGAGGACTTGATGCAAAGGGCTTAAGTGGAGAGCAAATGCTTCGAAAATGATGAGGGCAATGAATGTACAGATGTCCACAATTGATGTATGTATGGATTGTGGTAAGAGTTTTATGAGTCCCTAATAAAATGTTTAAAAATAGAAAAAGAAAAAGAAACAGGTTTCCTGCTAGTCTCATTGTTTTTTTTTTTTACCAAAAATGGGGAAGTAAATTTACATGTAAACACATCTACTAATTAAACAGTGTCCACATGCACAGCTCAGTGCAGGTGATCCCCTTCTTTAAATTGTATAGACATTCTCAGCGCCTTTGCGGATTTGCAACTCTGCTGAACTACACTTCCTGTCTGAACCTCAGCATTTCCATTCACATTTTGATTTGATACAATGTTTTTACTTTATTTCGCTACTTAAAACTTTTTTATTATAAATTAGATACAGGTTTACAGAGCAGATCATCAGTTTCAAAACCAAAGATATGTACATACTTAGCGTCAACTCATCCATCTCAGTCTCCACAGGATGCCATCCCTGATCCCACTTCCTCCCCGGATTCATTTTCCATCCTTCCTTCTTTCTTAACCCCCTGAACTTTGCCTTTGGGCAACTGCTACCTTCCTGATCTTGATTGGTTGGTTTATTCTAATGTGGGAGGGAGTTCCATTTCACACCCGAAGGGTGAAGAAGGACCATCGATGGTCTTGGTAATCCTGCTCTCTTTCATGATTCTGAGTTCTGTTCCACATTGTTCTCCCACTCTATCCAGGACCTGCTAATATGGCTCTGTTCAGTTCGTAATGGTAGCCTAACACCAGCTAGTTCAGCGGTTCTCAACCTGTGGGTTGCCACCCCTTTGGAGGTCGAATGACCCTTTCAAAGGGGTCGCCTAAGACCAAAAGAAAACACATATTTCCAATGGTCTTGGAAAACGAAACACCTCTATCCGTCTCCAGGCAGGTTCATCCATGTGCAGATTCACCCACAGATGAGTACCCGGCATGAAGACTGTTACCCATGCTACACCATGCTCCAAGACAAAATTTCATTTATTTGTCCTTAGAAATAAATATGTCACAATATATAATTATATATTGTTTTGTGATTAATCATTATGTTTTAATTATGTTCAATTTGTAACAATGAAAATACATCCTGCATATCAGATATTTACATTATAATTCATAATAGTAGCAAAATTATAAGTAGCAATGAAAATAACTTTATGGTTGGGGGGGTCATCACAACATGAGGAACTGTAAGAAAGGGTCGCAGCATTAGGGAGGTTGGGAACCTCTCGTCTAGTTCTTCTGATGTCAGGGTAATGAAGACTGACGTTTGTGTGGTCCACTAGTCCTCTGAACTGGTTATTTCTTCTAAACGTCTCTAGATTTTAATCACTCTTCTCTTCTCTGAATGAGGAAAGACCAGTGGAGAGAGCACCTTACAAGACCCGCTCATGAGCTTTTAAGATTCCTGTCACCGATACAATGTTTTTTAAAGCACATAATTTATGGTAGACATTCTAGTTAAGTTAGACTATTGTTTGGTTTTAAAAAAGCTCCAGATCCAATTTTTTTACTTATGACTTCAAGTTAAAGATAACCTCAAGGCAAAGGTTTTGGTAGTTTGTCCAAACTCAATGGCTCTAGAAAGTCAGAATTTCGTAAGGATTGAAATTCTGTTCTGCAGCCCCACCTCCCTTTTGATCAGGATTCTTCTACAGTCTTCAATCAAAACCTTCACCAGTGGAAGCCAGGCTCCATCAAATTCTTCTGCTCCGGTGGCAAAAGAGCTAATTGTTTATGAAGGCAATTATCCATCACTTCCATAGCTCCCTCTTGTTCCTGACGCTTCCTCTTCCTCCTCCTTCATTGCTCCATGCAAGTAGAGGCCAGTGGTTAAAACTTGAATAACTGCGTGCAAGCTTTTAAAACTCCAGGCACTACACAACAAGCTAAGAGGTAAAATAAAGGCATTATCTACAATATTAGACCAATTAACTGGAATGTCCCACAAGATCATGACTCAAACCCCTTTAAGCCCATAAAACAAAATCCCATGAGGTGGTGTTTTGTTGTATATAAGCAGCTTCAACAGTTACTTTAACTTATTTGTTGTTGCTGTGTGTGTGCATGCACGCATGCATAGGTATGTACACAACATACATGAGAGGGCTTTACAAAGTTCAAGGAAAATAGAAATAAACATCATGTAGATTTTCTGTAAAAATGATTTGGAGCTGCTTCTCTGTGTGTGTATACACAAACATGAATCTTTTCAAACGTATTACATATTTATATTACACTATCTGCATTACCTTTTAACTCCTTTTTTCCAGGGACTTTTTGCCACCCATCATACATTTTCACACACATACAGCCACATCTATGTAAAATCACACTATATTTGCCAATTCTAGTTATTGCAGGTGTACCTTTTAGTGATATCACTTATATCACTCACTGTACATCCATTAGCTTTAATCAATGAGATTTTTGGTTCACCACGAATCAAAACTCAATGTTCTATAAGCAATAAAACCTCCTTTCTCCTTCCTCCAGCCATTAGTGGACATTAATAATCTTGGTTCTCTATACCTTTGCTTGCTCCTATCTTTTTGTATATGTAAAATTATACAATATTTGTCTTTCTGTACTTGCTCTGTTTTACTCAGCATAATATCCTCAAGCTCCACTCATGTCTAGAGCATGTATCAAACCTTCATTTCACTTTCTGGCTAAGCAGTTTTCTATTGCATGTATGCATCACATTACTTACATATATAAGTTAGGTTGTTTGCATCATTTGGCTGTTGTCAATAGCGTGGCAATGAGCACTGGTGTTCATGTCACTGCTTTCATATCCCTTGGGTGGAATCACTGGGGTCATATGATAGTTGTTTTTAGTTTCCGGAGGCGCTTCCACACTGCACATATTCCACAACAGCTGTACTCTATAGCAGTTTCACCAGCAGTGGGTAACACTTTACATTTTAACATTCTTACCAAGATTTGCTATTTTCAGTTGTATTTATCACCACCATACTAAATGCAGTGAAGTGGTATCTCATTGTAGTTTTAATTTGCATGGCTCTTGTAGGTAGACATTGGGCATCTTCTCATGTAATAGTAGGCTCTGAATATCCTCATTGTTGAAATGTCTGTTCAAGTTATTTGCCCATTTTTGATTGGGTCAGTGTGTTTTCTTTTGTTTCCTGTATTTTTATACAAACAATGTGAATTATATATATATTGTTGTAAACCACACCCTTCCATCTATGAGTTATTTTCATAAGTGTATTACACTGATTTCAATAGCAACAAAGGATTTTCAGGGGCTGATTATCAGCAATAGGTCATTAGGTTTTGTTCTTCTGAGGTGCCTCTAGGCCAGTTGTTCTCAGCCTTCCTAATACCATGATCCTTTTCTACAGCTCCTCATGTTGTGATGATCCACCCCCCAACCATAAAATTATTTTCGTTGCTACTTCATAACTGTAATTTTGCTACTGTCATGAATCGGGCGGCCCCTGTGAAAACCGCTGTTCTAGGTGGACTCAAGACTATCCACCTTTCAGTTAGCAGCCAAGCAGGCTGACATATTAACCAATTTTACAACCCCCACCCCCACTCCATCATCTTACATCACAAAGAAGTTCCTTATTACCAGAGGACACTGATTATTTGCACAGGGCTGCATTCTCAGCAGGGCTAACTCATTCCCCTCATTCTTGCAAGTGCAGTTGGCCTCAACCCCCCCCCCCCCCCTGCTACTCAGGGCTCAGAGAGATGCTCTCCTGCTGAAGAGTAGATCCTGCCCCATGTTTGAGACCCTGGGGACTTTGTCTATGTCCCTTGGCTTATGCCTACATCAAGATTCCTTAAAGAAGAAAAATCTGGAGCTTTAGAGTTTTAGAAATTAGAATTCAAATATATTTCTGAAGTAATCTGGTTCAGTTTCTTTACTTGAAGTTGAGGAAGTTCATGGCCACAGATGTGAGGACACATTAAAACAAAGCAAGATTAAAACCTCATTCTATGGTCTCCTTTTACCACTGACCAAATGCTGACTCATTCTTATGTCCAAGTCTCTCTAGGAAGCTTTTTTCCATACCCTTGTCAGTATTGTTGGCAAATTCATGGATACATGGATGGATAGATAGATGCACAAATGGATAGACAAATAGATGAAAGCTCTCTGAAAGCCCAGCCGAAGAGACAGCATGTGTCAGCATGGTAATAGTAACCCACAGTCTCTTTACACCTAAGTATACCCTGGGCCAGACCCAGTGACCTGGGGGTCTATTTCAGCAAGTTGTGCTTAGTCACCGAGGCTTGCTATAAAAAGGTGTACTCTCAACCCTAGTATCTCAAAGAGGTCATTTGGGCATGAATTTGCACATGAATTTCCGGGTGTAGACACCTGCCCCTGAACACTGTCTAGGTATCATACCTAGATTTCCAGAGTGCCATTTGCAGATTCCTGAAGAAACCCTAATGACATAGTGATTTCACATAGGGCTGGCTAGCCACAAGGTTAGCAGTTTGAAACCACCAGCTGCTCTGCGGGAGAAAGATGAGGCTTTCTATATTTGAAAAGAGTTACAGTCTTAGAAACCTACAGGGTTCTACCTCACCCCATAGGGTTGTTATGAGTCAGAATTTACTTCAGGGCAGTGAGTTGAGGGGACTTCTGAATCTTGAAATGAATGTTAGAGAGCTAACAGGAACAAGGCACATTGACAGGGCCTGATAGTTCCACCCACTCACTGCATAAACTCAGGCAAGGGCAATAATTCTGTTACTCCAAACTGAAATACACAAATGAATTTTTTTCCTCCCATTTCTGGAGACATTTCTTTTATTTAATCATTTTATTGGGAGTTCTTACAGATATAACATTCCATAGTTCAATCACATCAAGCAGTAGGTATAATTGCTACCACAAACAGTTTCAAAAATTGTTTTGCCGGGAGTGGCTGACTTGTTTGTTCTTCAGCAAATGGAGAATCAATTCTGTGCTAAGCACACAGTTTGAGGCTCTAGGATACAGTGGTGTGTGAATGAAACCCCACCCCTTCCTTCCCCACCCCCACCCCCGATCAAACCCTGGGAACCACATTCTGGCATGAAGGAACGACTTTGCACACACAACCATAATTGTCTTGTGAGCTTTGACAGAAAGAACAGGGTACAATTGAATGTGCTGATGGGCTGGGGATTCAGTACGGGGCAGTGGAACAACTTCCAAGGGGAGAAGCCACAACCAAGGTGAAGTCCTGTGAGGATTTAAACCCAGTCCTGCTCACTGACAGCCAGCCTGTCTGGACTGGAAGTGGGCCGAGGCCAGCAGTAAACAGCACAGCTGTGGCTCTACCCTACCATCATAGGTTATATAGGTAATGACTTCTGAATTAATTACAGCTGTGGCATACACCATGCAAAGAAAGAACTGAGGTTCTGTGCATCAGGGTGGCCCAGGAGCCATGGAAAGGCACAACAGAATACAGGGCAGGGCAGACACTGTGTGAGCATTGTCTACCAGTCATGGAACGCCAAGGCTCACTGGCAATCAGCAGTAAGTAGGAGACAGGTCGACAGAAGGAGCTGGCAGCCTTGAGACTGAATCATCAGATCTATGAGAAAACAAATGTCTGCTCTTGAAAGCTATCCACTGTGGCATTTCTCTCCCAGAGGCTCTAGGGAACGATGACACCGGGCACACTGGCTAAAAGGAGAAGAAGTAAAGCCAGTCGTGGTTACAAGGCTCCCTGTGCCACGGAGGGGCAGAATTGGGTGGTGAGACATTTGAAAAGAGAAGAGGCCTTCCCAAAGATGCTCACACAAATGCTGCCCTGAACCAAGAGAGACAGCCCTGTAGGCATTCCAGGAGATGATGGGGAAAGTACAAATTGAAATAAGTTTGGGATTAAAAAATATTAAATTTCAAAGCACAAAGCAATCTCCTCAGGCTTCAGTAGAAGCTTAGCTCAGACGGCTTTGTAAACATGACCTAATCTTTACCGAGGGCAACACCAGGGAGCAGTTGGCAGTGAGGAAGCTGGGTAAAGAGAGCAGTCGGTTCTCTAAGGCCACGCAGAGCCCTGTAGCAGGGGGCCTGCTTTGTCACCTGGACTAAATTCACAGAGCTTCAGCTAACATTTAAAGTTGAAGTCACTTAGTTTTCTTCATGAATTGCCCCTTCCTTGAGAGGAGAGCTCGGGGAAGATGGAAGCTTTTTCCCGGCTGGCCAAGCACCTGCAGGCAAAATAGGACTTCATAGGATGTGGGCAAGCACCCGAGTGGAGGGCACGGGAACCTTGCAGCTAACCAGAAATGGGGCTCCTGGGCAGACTATGACCTACCCTGCCAGCAATGCGCACAGCTGCAACAAAGACCCCCAAAGACATTAGCTGATGGCTTAGCACCTGACACTTCTTTTTATCATCACGTGCTGAACTGTAAGGGTAGAATATTTATGACGAGAAAATTTACTACGATTAGAAATGTGTTCGTGAAGAGCCCATGCTGATGAGTGCAATGTCAACTTTCAGATATGTGAATGCCAATCGCAAGTATACAAATCATGGGCATAGGAGTATGTTTCGTTACTAATCATTAATTGTTATGGCCAGCTTATACTAATTGTTAACATAAAGTTTCAATAAGAAGCAGTTCGGCCTGGTAGAAAGAAAGAAGGAAGGAAGGAAGGAAGGAAGGAAGGAAGGAAGGAAGGAAGGAAGGAAGGAAGGAAGACAGACAGCAATAGTCAAGCTGGGTCTTTCTGGATCTAAAAGATAAGGACTTTTCCTGCCCCCCAGGAACTTTTTGAAGCCCCCTTGTATAACTAGGCGACACCATGAAGTTTCGTCTTTATTCTTATTTCTGAATGGAGTTGATTTTTAAAAATAATTTCTCATTAAAAATGTAGGCTTAACTTCCAAACATTGCTCCTGGGTGACGTCATTTCAGGGGTGTGTTTTACACAGAGCGCAAATGCCAGCCTCTTACCCGAAGGCATGACGGGAGGGAAAAAGTAACGTGTGGTTACCTTTTTGAAACTCCTTCCAAGGCCATTCCCCCACACATTTAGCTACTAAAAATGGTTGGCTTCAGCAACAACAAAATCAGAGGGAGGCGAAGCACCGGCAGCAGAGCCAAGCACTGTTTCCAGAGCAAAACAAAATTGAATCAAAGCCTGCCCACCCCCGCCCAACACACACACCGCAACCCCCTGAGTCCTCTCCATCCACCGTGTACTAGGGTACATTCACCCCTTGCCAATGGAACAAAGTCTCTTCTGAAGTCCAATGGTGTCACCTAGGCCGGCAGCTGCTGTTGGCTGGCAGAGGTATTGGCAACTGCACCAGTGTTCACGCTCACCTGTCAGAGCTGTAAGTAGACTTTTCAGGTCACCTTTTCCTCTCCCGTTGATTAAAACACGCAGGAGGAAACCTCGAGGAAGACAAAGTAATCTTCCTGATGGGAGTCAGGCCACGTAGCAACAGCCTTTCCTATCAACAGCCTTTTCCTATCAGAAACTAAGAGGCATCGTAAAGCAAAGAGCTAAGCATCTTCCCGAAAGGCTTTGTCTACATCTGGGAGCAGGCAGCAGGAGGGCACATCACACTGGAAGCACCCTCAGGAAGTAGTTCTGGACAGCTGCTCTGCAGGGTGTGGGAGATGTCTGTCTTCCCTCTGAGTTTCTGTGGCCGAGATGGCCTGCATGGTCCTGCAGCAGTCTGCAAGGACAGATGAAAGTCTTTTTGCCTCAGGACCCTGCCCTCTCAGTCAGTTGGCAGGAACTGAGCACAACCTAGGCACTCATTCCTGAAATAAATACAAGAAAGGGCACAATCAACACACCATCCTCACCCTTAAGGAAGGAGCAGTCTATCTGGCAGACAGACACACTAACCACCAAGTAACGAATGGAGTACGTGGACACAGAGATTGGGCAGGGAGAGGTCTGGGGTGGGTCCTCAGGAGATTACAGTCCACTGTGAAAAAGGAAGTTTTCTTTAAAGGGGAGCATTAGCTAAACTGAAATATAAAAGAACAGTTCATTTGGGTAAATGAATTCCTTTACAGAATTTCAAGTTAGGCCATTTGCTAAATGCCAATTGGCTCTATGCTCCAGAAGCCTCATTACATGTCTGCACAGAGCATTGAGTAAGCAAGCGTATTTTAAATGGGCAAACATTGGGTTGCCATCGGGTAGACTTCCACTCGAGGCGACACCCCCTGTGCCAGCATTCCCTGGAACTGTGCTCCACAAGAGATCAAAGAACTAGTTTTTGAACTAGATCACCAAGTCTTTCTTCCTAGATACCTTTGAATGGCCTAGAATTTCCAACCAATCATGAGAAGTCAAGGAGGTTGACCATTAGCACCACTGATGGGATCCTAAAATGGGTAGGAAGGAATGCTTATTTCCCCACGTTTTTTGTCTTTTCAAGGCTGGCCAATGAGAGCCGTGTGCTGTAGTCCCGTCAAGTTAGTGTTATTACCAATAGAGTGAGGGCGAGTATGAGTTATTTATGGACTAAGTAATAAAGCCTGACACAGCAATTCTGAAAACAATGATCATGACTAATGAAATCTGAAGCTTGCAGAAGATTACTTTTCCTAGATCTCGACTAACGTTAAGTAAAGTTTTTGAGGCGGACTCAGAAAACAGAGGGTCAGATCCCTGACCCTGCCAACTGATCTATGAGTCTTCGGTAATCGTAAGGGACATAAAAAGCATGATCATCTGGAACATAGCTAAGACTATTATTTCTCTGAAGAGTACACCGGTATGCTAAAGTCATTTTTAGTTGCTCCTTCAATCGCAAAACAAACATAATCCAACAGGATGAAAACAGCTTTGGAAGTTATATATGATCACCTAGCTCACCACCACCAAAATGATCCTTATAAATGAATATGGTGGGAGCTAGTCACATACCAGATACAACCATTCAAATGAATTGGTTTAAACACAAGGTTTCCCTTACATGCATTTCCATTGATAAAAACAAAGGGTTCATTTCTAGAGTTTACACGTTAATAACATGTTGAGGAAATCTGTCACCCAAGGAGTTTTCTATTGAGAAAAGTTTAATGTTAACACAAAGACAAACCATCCAAAATAGAAGCCCTCTGAGTCACAAAGAGCCTTCATTTCCCACCAACATAATAAAAGATCGGTACCAATGAACCCTGACAAATTGGCAAGGGGCTAACTTCAACTCTCCTGTGAGGTTTCTAAATGGCTCACTTTTAGGTATTCATTAAGAAAATCACACACATTATTACTAGGTTGCTAATGTACTTTCAAATTGCTCCTTTAGTCACAAGATTGGATGCTTCCTTTCCCCTTGCTCCCTTTTAACAATAAGATATATTCAAGCAGGGATAAGCATTAAGCTTAAAGTTACACAATAACACGGACATTTATTTATGGCTTTGAATTCTAAGTTATACTTTACTTTCTCTTTTAAACACAGTATTTTATTGTATATTTGTTTTTGTGTAGATTTGGTGGATGGTAATTTCATCATGTGCCCTTGCTTAGATAGCTATATTTTATCTTCTATAACTAAACAAGGAAAGTAGGAGTAAAGTAAAATTCAGAAACTATCGCCATTTAATTCAGCTTTTCTGTGACTAAAAGTCATCCAAAAGTAAGTTAACCGCACAGCTTCTTTGGTTTAAGAAACTTCTAAGTTCAGTGGGAACCAGACATTTTATATATATTTATAACAATTAAGGGCCCTTAACTCGGTTCACTTATTTTGTCTCATCATCGATTCAAACACACTTTTGAGCTACTAGGCTTTCTTTCCATGTAAATATTGTGTCCACACAGCCTGACATGAACTGAATGGATTTACGTTTGGCCTGGGAGGAAGGCGTGTGCTGTTTTCCTCACGTGAGCTAAAACCCCAGATGCGCTGCCTGGGGCTCCCAGCCCTCCCAGCCTGGATGCCTTTCCATCCTCCTCCTCCTCCATGTTCTTGGGTGGGCAGGCGCACAGGAGACACAGCATCAGGCAGGCTGCTGCTCTCCTGAAGCACATCTGGGCTTTATATCAGGCCTTTAATTAATCCTCAGTGAAAGCCAAGCTATGACATTTTGACTGGGCAGGCTCCAGTTTTGGACAGGTCTTGATTTATTGTGACTGAGTCTCCACCAACGTTGATTTATTTCAGCTTTGGGGAGGAGGGCAAGCTGGGAACAGAACGGCACTGTTGAGTGTTGAGCACATGACGTCAGGACAGGGTGCAGCCTGCAAGGCCAGGCGACAAATGGAGCAGGGGACAGCCTCCAGCCACACCATTCAGACAACCTGAGGTTTAAACAACGTAAAACCGTATGGAACAAAGCAAGTACAACCACGGAGGAGAGAGGATGCCTCTGGGAAGAGTCGGTGGTCTGCAGCAGAGAAGGGAGCCGGCGTCATCTCTCTGTGAAAATGACAAATGACAGAGGCCTGCACCCCTAGGTGCCAGGTCTCTACCACAGGTGGCCACCACAGGTAAGTCATCTAGGACATTGACCCTCTCTTAAACATCTTAGTAGATAAAATAAGAGCAAGCTTTTCAGGCTACATTTTCAACCAACCAGCACTTCCCCCACCCCCCACCCCCAAGTGTCCGCTCCAGTCAGGCAGACAGAATAAGTCAAAAGAGGGCAAAGTTATTTGATTTAGACAAAGACAAAAGAATTAGTCAACTGAACTAATAGAGTTGCTTCTGCCATAGGAAGGCCATCAGCAGTACCACTTCCTGACTGAGGTCTTCACAATTGCTGTGCTCACATTTCCTTGAGCACCACCCCGTCGGGACAGTGACCCCAACCTCTCCCCAGTGCCCTGCATGGGCCAGATTGTGGCCTGCTGATGGGCTTTCAGCCAAGGCTTCCCTGCAGCCATCACCAGCCGGGCGCAATGCCTGGCGTACACAGGAGGAGCTCAATACACGTCTCTGGAGCCTCGATCACAGGATCTTCTACTGCAGATAAAGCTGAGGGTGGCAGACTGCATGCAACGGATAGTCCTGTCCCCCGTGTCATCGCAACACACAGTGGACAAAGGACAAGTGTCCACATTATTGGAGGCAAAGACAAGTCCTCTACAAGGTCAAGGCAAATGCAGGAAAGGGGAGATGGTGGGAGGAAAGAGGGGCTGTAAGAAGAAAAGGGGCGGGGCAGGGAGTACGAGACTGCACAGGGGTGGCTAAAGGCAGAATGGCAGGAGCAGGGGAAAGACTGCACAGGGGTGGGCAAGACTGCAGCCTCCGGGAGACTCCCAGCCCACCTCAGCCTCTGCTGGCCCTGTCCTGAATCACAGGAAAGTGGGGATGAAAAACTCATTTTGCAAGACTGATATGAGGGAGGTAAACATTTTTTTAAAACTCTTACCACATTAGGTAAGAGGGGCCTGAGGATTACTAGAGGTAGAAACAGAAAAGGAAAGGGAAAATGTACCCTACTGAGTCCCTTCATGAAGACACCAACCCCTGCTATACTTCGTCTGGGAGCTGACCTGAAGGGTGCACCCCACGTGTGGGTGGCTGTGAGCAGACATGGCTGAGGGCTGTGTGTGTGCTGCCTGTTACTCCGTGTCCCTTATATTTTCCTTCACAAAAAGGGGTTTGCAAGATACAACAATGTTTATCTAAATCGGTTGTGTGAATGATGCTGTGACAATTTGAGCTGTTAGTTTTGTGACCGTTGAAGTGCCTAAGCAACACTGTCAGTTACACCCCACAGGGAGACCGCTTCCCAACAACATGGGTGCAGAGTGGAAGACCTTGTGAGAGACAAGTCCTCATGCCTGGACAGACAGGGCCGCCAACTCTGAAGAGATCTGCTGCGGCTCTGGAATGGGCCCCGGACAGGAGAGGAGCCTTCCGGCTGAAATCCACAGGGCCCCTTTTCATCCTTGGCAGGTTATTCAGGCCCCAGTAAAGCTCTACTCACAGGGAATTTAAAAATTCAGTGTCACAGTCAACAATGAGGCAGTGAAATGTAGAGTCTTGTCATTGAATGCAGCATAATTTATTTTAACTGCCCCCCTTTAAATGAAAGTCAATGCTATCTGAGTAGACTCGCTTGCTAACTCTGGAGATCAAAACTGTTCAAATCTACACAATACTGTCATTTGTCAAAGGGATTATATGGCCATTGGGAGCTGTGGAGCCTCATGTTAAAAAAAAGAGCTATGCAGCTATCAGGCCTCATAAACATGAAGGTAAGTAAAAAAATATTACTACTAGGGCTCCCATTCCTACATGCATGGGTCTAGTAGCAATAAAATGTGTTTAAACCTGTCTGCCCTCATTGGTTAGTGGCCGACAAGTTCTCTCTATAACACACTCATCTTAATCCCATCAGGGCACCTTCAAGACAAAGGTCTAATCAAGACAGTGGCTTCTGAGAGGCTCTGCTGGCCAGTTACCTTCAAGGCAGAGAGGTCAGCTCAAAAGGTTATGGCTGTTAAAACTAACAACAACAACAAAAAAAAGGTTATGGCAAGCAGGATCCCAAAGGGGCAATCTGGATAGATTTTCTTCAAGGACACAGGACACCGTGGGGCTACATGCAGAAGACGTTTTAGGAAACTTGAAAACAGCATCGTTGAGAAAAAGGGCAGGAAAACTGTGAAGAGAATTTGTGTCCCTCCCATGACAATATCCGCTCATTCGTCAAGGGTAGCGTGTTGTTTGAGGAGAACTCTATCGGGCAGCAAACGGCCCTACAGGGGTTTTGTAGGGAAACCTTACTTCCCACCTCCTTCTTGTGAATCACTACATGCAACACAGTTCTGGGTGCCAATTTTCAAAGTTGAATTCAAGCAGAATTAAAAAAAACAACAACCATGAAACAATGAGTCAAACAAAAAGACCTGAGCAGAAACATTATGGTAACCTGCAACTGGAGCCAACGTCCTAAAAATATTTAAAGGGAATTCGGTTTAAAGAATTATCAAGCTGACACTGATTGTGGGCCCGCACAATGATGAAGTAATGTAAATGCTCCTAAGAACGTCGTTCTCTGAAGGGGCCTTTGGATTGACCTAGGCCAACAGTGTTCTCAGAGGACACAGGGGACTGAATTTCCAGGGATATGTACTAATAATGTCAATGAGAAAACACCAGTGGTTCCCTCACTGTTACCGAGCAAGTCTGTGCAAGAATTATAACTTAAAAGTTCATGGTGACGAGTTTGACCTTGGTGCGGTGGACTTACTTTCTTAAAAAGACACACACAAATAAAATTTAAACTAACATGGGGGTATATCATATATATGTATATATATATATGTACATCAATCTGTTAGACAGGATAACTGATCAATAAATGAGCACTCTCATCTTTATGAATTTCTTTTTCTTACATTTTCCTCTTAATCGTTAACCCAAGGTTTCCCTGTGCCAAGCTGTTTACCGGTTTTGTCTTGGATTTCTTCCATCAGAATATATTATGGAGCTCACACACTTTCTCTGAGATAGATATAATTCGGCTGTGATGCAAACTTCAATAAAGAACACATCGTTTAGATTCCACCATTCCTACCCACGCAAGGAGCAGAGAGGACACGTGAGGTAAATCTCTCTTTCCAGCTCCGTCTGTCCTCTTCATCTTGCTTCGTAAACACGGCACCTCTCCACTTCCCTCTGATCATAAATCTAATCCTCCAACAGAGAGCTCGGCAATTCAAAGCATGGACCGCTGTTCTTCTGTTTCAAGGCTTCTAAGCACAGGACGGAGGCGTGTGAGCTTTCCCATGGCTATTTGCTCTCAGGCAACTGGAAAGGCAGTAGCACACTCTGTGGGGTTCTGGGGGTGTTTTGCTTCCCCTTCATATTTTTAAATACCTAAAGATCAGAACAGAACTTTGCCCCTGGCTCACGGAAAGCCTTAAAGGCGAGCTAGCTACTTAGCACTTGTGGCATCAGAGCATCCGCCATGTCTGTAATAAATACAATCATCAAGTAGTTCAGGAAAATTCTCGGAGATCCTTAGAGGGGAGAAAAAATGCTATGTAAATGAAAAGAATTATGCAGGACACCCCCCCCTCCAAGAAAATTTAAACAACAACCTGCTTCTCCCTTAGGGCATGAGTTGCCCTAGGGAAACTATACACTTTATTGTATTAATGCCAAAAAGATAAAAAGAGTGCACCGTGAACCTTTTAGGGTTTTGCAATCGATCAGTTTGAGATAACTCAAAATTCAAGTGACAAAAGCCGACAGAACGATGCAGCTAAAACGCTCATCACAATGTCATGTCTTCTTAGTCTGAAGCTGAAGAAATTTAAGCAGTTGCGTTTTCCCAGAATACCATTTGGAAACTGAAGTTCCATTTACTTATGAATTATAGTCTGAAAACATTTTTTATATAGAACCTGTGAAGTATAAAAATTAAAAACTCAAAGATATACAGTCAATCCTCTGTTAAAAGCTAGTTACTGACTAAGGTCTTTAAGAACTTCTGAGACTCCCTGAATTGCAAAAGGAAGACGCCCTAGTGGCGTACTGGTTATGCAATGAGTTAGTAATAAGGTCAGTAGTTCGAAACCACCAGCTATTCCTTGGGAGAAAGGCAGGGCTTTCTACTCCCATAAAGAGTTACACTCAGAAACCCACGAGTATAGGGTCGCCAGGAGTTGGAATTGACTGGATGGCAGGAAGTTTGGTTTTGGAGTTTATGGCTCTGAGGCGTAGGTTATTTCCCTATCAACTGATACTGTTGGTCGTCACAGTGAGCCCCATGCTGCTGTTTTCCCCAAGAAGCACGTGTTCAGAAAAGTTGCAGTTGCCCATCTGTGCATGGCATTAGCTACGGTCACTCTCAACGCCCCTGTCACTGTGGGCGAGGGCTTGGGAGAAGTGTTTTTCACTACCTATAAGTGAAAGAACTGAGTGGGTGTGGTCCCCAGGCGCAGGTCTGTAAGGGGAGGGGAGTTGTGAAGTCAAATCATATAATTGGCACAGAGAGCAATGACGAAAAACAGTTAACCCCAAATATGTCATACCAACACCCAGCCATGTCCTTCTGTGATGCTTCTTCTTCTTTTTAAAGTCATTTTATTGGGAGCTTTTACAGTTATCGTAACACTACATAGTTCAATCACATCAAACAGTATTGTACAACTGCCACCGCAATCAGTTTCAAACATTTTCCTTTTTCTTGAACTCTTTGATATCAGCTCCCCTTTGATATCTTGAACTCTTTGATATCAGTCCCCTCCCTCCACCACCTAGCAACTCTTACTCTTTTTTAATCTATAACTGGTTTTGTTGTTGTTGTTGTTATATCTTATACAATCCAATATATCTATTCATATACAATTCTATTATTCAATCCCATGAACTGGAATAATAGAGTCATCAATAATGATCACTCCCCTCCCCCCACACCCCTCGCTCCCTACCCCCACCCCATCTTCTCATACCCTCAGGGAATCATTACTCCTGTTACTGTTTCTGAAGGGTTACCTATCTTGACTTTCATGTACTGAACTATCTTAAATATACAAATGAACATATGCACATCTAACATACTTACGATAAAACAGATAAAAACTCTAATAGTAAGAGAAAGAAGTATTAAAGAACTAGAGGACAGTTATGTGTTTCATCAGTGCCACAGTGCACCCTGGATTTATCATCCCTTCCATGTGGCCCTTCTGATAGGGACTGCTCAATAATATTACAGGTGGGTTTTGGGTCTTCACTACATCCACACCCCTGCACATTGATTTAGTTGCTTGTTTTTGAACTTCTGATACCTCATCCCGTCAACACCTCATGATCACACAGACTGATGAGCTTCTTCCATGTGGGTTTTGTTGCTTCCCTGCTCGATGGCTGCTTGTTTAACTACATGCCTTTAAGACCCCAGGTACTAAACCTTTTAATAGCCAGGCACCATCAGCTTTCTTTACCACATTTGCTTATGCACCTATTTTGTCTTCAGCAATCATAACAAGAATGTAGCAATCCTCATGTTGTAAAGGCCATATTAAAAAGTTGGTTTTAGAATACACAGCTCTGTGTCCCAGAAAACATAGTCTAGGACTATAAATATACAGAGTCCTCTCGAGGTGTCGATACAGGAGGCAATAACTTGAAATGGGACTCAAAATGAGGTTAATCCAAGTTGACATGTGCTGTAGGCATTGCACACCACATTTCAAAGACTGAGTACTAACCAAGAACAGAAAATCCACCAATAACTAATTATATTTATCACATGTTTAAATAGTGAGTAGTTTAGATTAAATAAACCATATTATCTAGATTAATTTAAAGTTTATTATTAAAATTTATATCACTGTTTCCTTTTTATTAATATGCCTACTAGAAAAATTAAAAGTTACATGAAACTGTCTGTCTTGCATTTGTGGCTTATATAGTATTTCTACTAGATAGTGCTGTCCAATGTATGGTACAAGAAAGTATGGAAAAAGAAAGATGTCAACTTAACCCAACCCTGATTAACTGATGAAACCTGGAGAGGGGGACACCAAGATGGCAGGAAGTGGGCAATAGCACACTGGGAAAGAAAATCTTTGTCACAAAACACATTCTCTTCGCCGACTAGCGAAAAGCAACACACTTCATACTGATGCTAAGTGTTACCAAAGGGAGCTTCTAAAAGTTCATGGAAAAATTCCATTACCTTTCAATTCCATTTTTCCACGAACATTTTGAAACTCCCTCCCATGAATCATTTCTGAAGCTGGATGTGCCTTACATTATGAGTTTTACATGACGCAAGCACACGCCCTTCACTGCACAGGTGAAAAACTTAAGTGGGCCGTGGGGTAAAGTGACTGTGGTTTCATATTGGGGGGTGAGGGTGGTAGAGGAGGGGAGATGAGCAGAAGAACCAGGCTGAGGACTCAAAATACAGCAGGTAGAATGTTCTTGGCCAGACCACACCACTCGTTCCTGTCAGGTAAGCCAGCCCACTGTCGTTCCTTGAAGGGCCTCCAGAGAGAGTGGTGTATGGACAGGCTGGGTTTCACGCCCCAGCGAGATAAATGCATACCTATATATTGTATTTTAATAAAAGCAGTCCAGGAGGGCAGCATGCGCCCCGAGGAACCAAACGATATGGGTAACTCTCTGCACATGTGTAGGTGTTAACTGAAAGTAATGTCTGCGAGATGACGGTCAAGTACAGCAGAGGGATGCACCCCATCCTGGACCTGCCCACCTGTCCAAAGGTAAACAAAGGCAGTGAGGGAGAGGCTGAGCACCCCAGGCTCACTCTCTTCACGGATCACATGTTGAAAGGGGGGTTAAGGGTAGAAGAAGGCTCCATGCCCCTGCCCCGCCTCCACCTCCAAAAGGAGCTATATAAAAACTAGTATTGTGATTTTTAAGAAACAACACTAGAAACTCTGGAGAAAGGGCAATTGATTAATGAGATTTACCATATACAAACTCAGGACACCACTATGCTTAGGGTCGTTTTGCATCAGTTGCGACTGACTAGTGCAGTGATTTCTATATGGAGACAGTCTGGCTTATTTATGCCCCAGTGACTTCCGAGGTGGTCTGATGGCTTGATGTGTTCCCAGGGCTTGCACTCTAGACTCTGGAATAGAGTGAGGACCTAGTACATTTCTAACGCAAAGAAAACAGAGATGGGGGCCATGCATTTGATTTGGGTAATAGGGCAATCCAACAGCAAGGTTTCTAAAAAGAATAAGCTTTCCCCACATACTGATTCTAGTAACCAGAGCTACAAAAATGGTCTCCAGGGACATGCTAATGTCTTCCCAAGAAGGCCAGTCAGAAAGTTCAGCTGTTCTATCTTTGGGCCATTAATGCTAGATGTTGAGTCAGGCTACATCCCAAAACACCTACAACTGAAAAGTAATTCTTCTCAAATGAAAACTGGCATATTAAGTGTACCCTCTGGGTTTGGGGAATGTTTCCCATCCCAAAATAAATTTCCAAGCACAAAGAGACAGTTAGAAATGGTCACTCTGTTGATAACTATGTTTTATTCAGTAATCCATCAAGTAGGAAAAATGGCCAAGAAAGTGAACCTTTATATTTTAATTTCCTTGTGCTTGTTCTTTCTCCATTAAAAGCAAAACAAAATGGATAAATGTTGAGTTTGTCAAAAGAATAAACAGAGTAGGATATGCCTTCTATTGCGCACTGATCTGTTTTCAAGGGAAAAGAGTTTTAGCAGAGAAAGGTTGTTGCCACCCGCATATAACAATAGCATTAACCATTCAGACTTGCAACATAAATCGAACCATTAAAGGATTTAAATGTTCCTCATTAAATTTTATTAGCTTCAATTTTAACTATTTTTTTCCATCCTCTTTAAATTAAAAATGAGCATTCCCTACACCTTTAAGGAGCATGGAGATTAAATGAGGTCCTTCAAGGAACCACAGACTGCCTAGAGGGGGAAGCCACCGGGGTAATTGAGTTCCCCGGTACAGAGCTGTCTTCAGTGTCTCTAGGCTTTTTACAAAAAGAGCAAAACATGAAAGTCAGAAGTTACACTCTTCAAACTTTGAAGAAGAATAAAAGGTTTCCCAGTCTTTTAAATTCAGGGTAGATCACTCTTAATCCTTAAGAAGTGACCCAGCCAGAGAATTTTGAGAAATCGTGGACTTTTTTGAGGGTTTACTATGGTGCTAAGCATTAGGTTTAAATACTTTATATTTATTATCATATGTGGTCAACTTTGAAATATTCAAATACGGTTAGGCACACAGTGTTATTCAGATATGAAATGGAGTGTCTTCTGGCTAATGAGAATGGTACTTAAACAAACAAACCCATACTAGATTTTATTTCTTTCCTCCTTCGAGGTTGATATGTACAGACCAGCAAAATGAAAAATATTAGAATTAGATATAGGAAAAAAGAAACTATAGTCTTTTTACATGTTTATTTTTTTTAAAAAAGTAGTGACATTAATCTGGAAAATAAGTGGACATTTGGTCAAGAAAATATCTAATTTGGAGAATTTCATAACACAAAAATATAGAAATACCTTTCCTGCACACAACAGAAATATGCCCACGGCCAGGAAGAAAACCAGGTGGTGTCTCCCAAGCGCATCAATAGCCCGAAAGGGCCATTTCCCATTAATCTTCCGTAAAATTCCTCAATCATATAATTTGCTCAGGTATTGCAAACTGCTTCTTTGAGAAAGTGAAGATGCTGTCGACCTGGCTTGATTATATTCTCAGTTACCCCACACTTGGGAGCCTATAATCTAAAAGACATTTTAGATGGTAGTTTTTATTTTTTCTTCCTCTAAGAAAAGAATGCTATAGTTCTTTTAAAGAGACTACATTCCAGTTACAGGGGGCAAAAAAAAACACAATACGACGTCAAAAATGACAACGATATGCATTTTTTTTCCACCTTGGAAGCTTTAGACTTGAAAGAAGCTTGCAGTGTAACTTTTCCATCACTCCGGTTGAATTCTAAGACCACCAGTGTAATACCACCACTCAGAAAACCGCAGGGGTGGCCGTGATATAATACACATACAGTGCTGAGGAGCAGGAAACGAAGCCAGATGGTTCTGCTGAGGGAAGCACTTTTTTTTCCTTTATAAACCAAAAAAAGCACTAATAGGTCAAACACAAAAATGCAGATATGGTAAAACGGAAAGCTAACAGGGAGATTTATGTAAATAAGACAAGCTTAGTTTTGTATTATGTTCCCATCTACATCAGTAAATGGATAGAGAAGGGGGCGGGAAGGAAAAATAATACAGCAGAAATGGTATAGATCTGAATGGTTTACTTGACAGAGTGAAAAGCTATTAGCAATCCTTAAATAGAAACTGCTGCAGAGTTCTGGAAGCCAGTACCATATGAGTTGTGTTACACTGAGCGCCTATGAATTATCATAAAACTTAAAAAACTTAACCTTTGAATACGGAATCTAAAGTAAGTATAGTCTATATATACTCTGGCTTCTTACACATCCAATGTAATCTGATTATTAGCAATCCATCACACAAAGTCCAAAGGTGAGGCAGCCCTTCCACAAGCAATCTTGGACTTGCCTTCTGAAGTGCGGATGGGAGAAAACCTGCTACAAGTGTCCCTAGAATTCACGAGCCTCCCTTCAAACTGTGGCCAGGGCAGAGGCAGGCCTCTTGCCCACATGTACACAGATTTGAGTGTGTATTTCCCAAAACAACCGTCTTTGAATCACAGGCATTACACTACTTCTTTGGCGCACTCAGGACATGCTAGTGGTGGTCTCCAGGTGTATGGTCTTTCTGACCCTGGAAAGGTCCCCTCCTGCCTGGGGCTAGCGTTAAATGTGCCCATGAGAAGAAAGGTCAGAGTAACTCCAGGATTGAGTGGCTGTGCCCCCCACCGCCGCAACAGCAGTCACCAATCTTTGGGCTTCCTGTAAGGAAGAAACAGAGAACCTAAAGATCTGGTAGACAATGTGACAGAAAGACCACAAAAGACTGGACCTATAGTCAGACTGACTGACGCAAACTAGCTCAGTATCCTAAAGTCTACCGGTACCTCTAAAAAATAGGCTGCTTCATCTGAAAAAAATAAAATAAAATGAAGGGGCTGCACAGGATGATGTAGAATGTGGCTTCAGTGTTTAAAAGTAGAGGGACCAGGGAGGCTAATGTGGCTGAGGTCCATTCATCCCCCTCAAGATGTTCGAGCCTTGTGATCAAGTTGGAGCACCAGCTGATGGGCCTGCTTGGGCCACTCAGAGTTCACCTGTTCCTGAGACGGCCACCAGCAAGCCCGAGGTGGAGCATCTCCAGAAATATGACTAAAGGGCTTGGGGTGCACATAGGCCATGCCCAACTCTCCTGGTTACGTGGACGGGAAGAAGCCTCCCCTCTAGGAGGCAGCTCGGGCTGCAACCTCGTGCAGAGGAGACATCTGAGAGGCTGGTGGCACTTATAAGGACCATTTTCAACCAAAAGGCTGAAGAAGACACTTCAGGTGTGCAGGCACTTCCTTCCCGTGGCTGGAGTGTAAGCGTAAGAAGAGGACTGATGAGGATGAAGATATAAACTCAACGGAGATGCGAACAGTTGTTAAAATGAGAATTAATGGGACTGTGTGTGTCTTTCAGAGAGACAGCAGCAGTGGGGCTGAGGACATGTCAGATGTGGCACATGGTAGGCGCTCCAAAAAAGCCTGCTGAATCAATGGCTAGGCCAGGAGGTCAATGAGAAGACCAGGAATCCATTCATTCTAGTAGTGCAGAATGAGGACAGGGGCTGACACAATTAAAATGTGAGACAAAGTACAACTGAGGAGGAGAATTGCAAAAATCATCAGGAGCGGACTGGTTAGTACTTGGCAACTGATAGGAGAGAATGAGCAGAGGGCAAAGGTCTTAGATTTAACAAACCAGGTGCTCAGGCAGTTAACCAAGGTGAAGGAACACACCGTGTGTACTTCCTGGGGGAGGTAAGTTGGAGAGAGTCAATGCTGACTTTGGAAATACTCGTTTTCACATGCACATGGGGCAGCTATGTGAAAATGTTCTCCAAGCTGATGGAAAAAAATGAGGCAGGGGCAGGGAGAGTCAAGTGCCCATTAGAACATAGTTTCTGGAACGGGTAGACCCTTGTACAGATTGCAACCATGGGGCGGGGTTGGAAAGCTTTAAAATATGCCCATAAGTTCTTTCACACCCCTTCAACTGAGTGGTGGGTGGGTCCCATTGTTCTGAATATGGCCTGGCATTGGTGAACAGAGCATGGCAAAGTGACTCCACACAACTTCCGAGGCAGGTGATGGAAAGTGACAACAACTTCCAGCTGGCAGCCTCTTGGGACACACGCCCAGAGAGTCCTTAACTGCCATCCGAAGTCCAGTTGGTGTGAACTCACCAGGCTGGGAGATCAAGTGGAAAGACTATCGAGATTGAGACCTGCTATTGAAATCTTCTCAGCTAAGGTGATACGATATTTGGAGGGAACCGTGGAGAAAACCCCAGATCCAGCTGAACAAGAAGCTCCAGGATGAGTCCCGTCAAATTCTTTCATCATGAGGCATAATAGCAATAAGTGATGTCTATGTTTTAAGGCACCAGATTGGGAAAGCTTGCCACGCAGTGTGAAATCCCTGAAACACCAGCTCTAGCCCTTGTCCGCTGAGGGATATGCGGCAAATGGTATTATTTTACATCTCTAGGACCAGGTTTGCCTTTATGAAAATATAAAGGACCTATCTCACAAGTGACTCTACAGGACAGAGGAGAATTGGTTTCAGAGACTGTAAATCTTTTTATGGGAACAGTCTCGTTTTTCTCCTTCAGCGATACTGGTGGGTTCGAACAGTCTACCTTAGGCTTACCAGCCCAAAGCATAGCCCACTATACCACTTACGGCATGATGAACTACGAGATGTGCACCTTCTGCCTTGCATTCTAGCGCCACAGGCACCCTGTGGGCAGCACTATATTGCTACAGGTGGCTCTTGCTCTTCCTTTCTCTTCCCAAGTTAGGTTTTCACTGCAGAGTGGAATAGTAAAAACACCAGGATCGTTCAGGACTAAACTACATAATGACCTTACTTGTCTTATGAATTTGTCTCAGAAATAGTTCCTGACAGTTTTTAAACCAGCAAGAATTTTATGCTATTCAGGTTCCACCCACCTTCCATCTTTGTAGCAAATTTGACTGACCAGTCTGTATTCGAATAACAGGAGCTACTTCCTCCCAAAACATACCTTTACTTGTGAATAGCTCTCATTGTCAGGTGGTTGTTTGGGTTTAAATGGAGAATGAGTTGAAATCTACTACATCAGTGGTTCTCAGCCTTCCTAATGCTGCGACCCTTTAATACAGTTCCTCATGTTGTGGCGACTCTCCCAACCATAAAATTATTGTCATTACTACTTCATAGCTGTAATTTTGCTGCTGTTAGAAATCCGGCGACCCCTGTGAAAGGGTCATTTAACCCCCAAAGGGGTCACAACCCACAGGTTGAAAACCGCTGTACTACATGGTTAGTTTACTTTTACTTCAGTTCACAGCAACTTGGAAGTGCCCTCACCACAACGACCATCACCACTACCACTACCACCACCACCACCACCACTACCACCATCATCTCCATTACTACCACTACCACCACCACCACCACCACTACCACCATCTCCACCTCCACCACCTCCACCATCATCTCCATTACTACCACTACCACCACCACCACCACCACCATCTCTACCTCCACCTCCACCTCCACCACCACCATCATCTCCATTACTACCACCACTACCAGCTAACCACCTCCACCACCATTTCCACAGCCTGAGAGAGATGGGGATAGAGGTGTAGAAGCCAAGAGTTAAGGACATAGAAGGCAGAGAGGGAAGAAGAAGAGTGGGAGAAAGAAAGACTATGGGTGAGAGCTAGTTAACAAAGAGCCGGCTGAAATGCTTAACCAAGCCACCATAATTCCTCTGAGCCCCACTAGACTTCTATCATCCCAAAGCTCTAGACCACGCATAATTAAACAAGCACACCGGCACTTCATTAGGAGTAATTTTAATAGTTGACTCATTTGGGCCAGCAGTCAGTGATGCTTCAGTTTCCCAAAGGCCTAGCTGAGAGTGAACTACAATGAAGCTTTCAGCTGCCTATGACAAAGGACAATGGAATTTAAACCACCCAGGCCAAAGGCTTCACACTTCTTAGCTTCAGGTTTTTTGTTTTTTCTATTCCCAGATAAGGATCAAATGAAATGTATTTCTGCTAAACGTGTATTTCCTGTACAGAGCTGATATCTTCTTCAAATTATATGATTGTACTGCTATGAAATGAATTCCAACTACAGAGGCGTCTTTGACTTAGAACATAGGACCTGGTCCTTTGACATCTGGCTCTGTTTTATTTCTTTCCAGCTCAATTTCTTATCATTGAGGTCTTTGTTTCACAAGATCAGGAGGATCTTCTAAGGTCAGTAGTGAGCATAGGAGTTTGCTTGTCATTCCTGATGAGAGGTATACATTTGTTGGATGGGACCTGATGGCAGGAAACACAAACAAACAGAAAAACCACAACTTTGGAATCTCACCGGAGTGCCTAAACATACCCAAACCCAACTCACACACATAGTGAGAGATTTTGCTAGAGGTAGTGGGTGGGTTGGGGGACCAGGACTGCTACCTGCTGGCCACCAGACGGGAACATCTGGGACTTTGCTAGAGGTAGTGGATGGATTGGGGGACCAGGACTGCTACCTGCTGGCCACCAGACGGGAACATCTGGGACTTTGCTAGAGGTAGTGGATGGATTGGGGGACCAGAACTGCTACCTGCTGGCCACCAGAAGGGAACGTCTGGGACTTTGCTAGAGGTAGTGGATGGGTCGGGGGACCAGAACTGCTACCTGCTGGCCACCAGAGGGGACGTCTGGGACTTTGCTAGAGGTAGTGGATGGGTCGGGGGACCAGAACTGCTACCTGCTGGCCACCAGAAGGGAACGTCTGGGACTTTGCTAGAGGTAGTGGATGGGTCGGGGGACCAGAACTGCTACCTGCTGGCCACCAGAGGGGACGTCTGGCAAAGAGCTTCTCTTTTTCATAGCCAGTTTTCTCCTATGAAAAACGGAGTAGTTCTTGCTCTACAGCCACAGTCAGAGATTTGATAGGCAAATCCAATCCAAGATGGAAATGACAGGGCAGTAGACAAATCCAAGAGGGCAATTTGGAGTGGTTTTAAAATGGTCAGACGAAGCCCTTTGTATTTTTTCAATCTTGAAATGTAAAAGCCAGTGAAAATTAGCAAGTCCTCCTAGACCTAAAACAGACACTGATAAGAAGAAACCAAGGATACCCGGAGGCCCCGGGCTGTTGATTTCTGCCTCGCCACTGGTTAGAAAGGAGTCAGGGTGGCACAGTGGTTAAGCACTGGACTGCCAACCCACAGGTCAGTGGTTTGAACCCACTTTCTCCTGCTCCAGGGGAGAAAGATGAAGCTGTCTGCTCCCATAGAGTTTCACAGCGCTGGAAGCACTGAGGCGCCCATCTCCTCTGAACCATGGGAGCATCAGGACTTGGATCCATTCCGGGGTGGTCAAGAAGAACAACTGTGCTCTTGAGAGCAGCCACTGTGAAGATATGGTCCCAGCCTCCAGAGGGGCCAGTCCTCACCCTCCCGAGAGCAACCTGTCTCCTCCAGCCCCAAACGGCCGGAGGATACACGCCAGCCTGGTTCATGAGTCAGGGCCAGGGCAGCAACCTGAGACCAGTGATGTGGCTCTGCAGACGTGCGTGGCTCATTTGGATGTGACAGGCGAGGAAATGAATCCTCACTGATACTCGCACAGCTTTACTACAGCTACTGTCACATAACTGTCCACGATTCTTGGAAAAATATCTTACATGTAATTTAATGTGTTTTTTTAAAAAACAAAGTTTTTCAGTGTGGGTTTGGTTTGTTTTCCATGTGAAGTATGAACCGAGAGGTAGGGCCAAGAGAGGGAATCTGCCCGCATCCAGAAGTGACCCTGTAGTACGGCTGGAGCCTCCCCCCCACCCTTGATGGCCACACACAGAGGGCTCTGAAAAAGTGCACCAGACCCCTGGACCAGGGTGACCTTCTGTCTCTCTTCTCCCCATCTGCTCAGATCATCTTCTTTTCAACTTAAGAACAAAATCTCGCAATAGTAGAATTGAGAGCACCCTGGGAACCTTTCCCAGTACGAGGACAGACAGGGCCCAGTCCGTTCCCTCTGTGGTTTGCCGGCAAGAGGTGAAAGGGCTGGGAACGATTTTTGCGAGGCTCCAGTGAACCTGTCACAATGAAACCCAAATGTGGTCAGGTCGTAACTGGTGAGACAGGTTCTGGTGGTGCAAAGTACGGGACATCATCTCAAAGGAATAGAACACATTGTATTTCTATCCGTGGCATAAATAAATGTTTAGGAAAGGAGATGCAATTGGATAGAACAATCATCTGCCATCCCGCTGGGGATGTATTTATGTTCTAGGCATGCTGACCGGCGTGCTTAAGGATGATGAATTAAAACAAAAGAAATCAACAGACAAACAAGTTTCTGTCTCCAAGCAACTTTTTTGAGAGAGACGGACAAGCGAAGTAGCCACGCTTAGCAGGGGGATGACTTTCATCTCTGAGATCTCAGTTCTGGCAAGCTGATGGGCAATGTGGGCAAAGCACAAGCTGTCTCCTGATAGTCAACGAGAAAGCAGCGAATGGGATCCCAACTGGATTTCATAACACTGAGAGGGAGTTTCGGAAGCTACACTACAGAGTAATTTCATCTCTTTCTGGAGGAAGTTTCCTAATAATTTCCATATGAGGCCAAGGCCTGCAATACAAAGACACTTTCTCAAAGGACTTCTCCATTTTGCCTCAGTGATTCTGTTCCCGTTAATCCGTAAGTGTGAACAAATGAGGCTCAGTGAAAGCCAAAGCCCATCCTTTTCTTTTCCAGAGCACTGACCGTCACTTAGTAGTACCCCAAAGCTGTCATTTGGGGGCTTGGTTAGCTTGCATCCAATATGCATCCATAGTCTGGGGAGCACCTCTCAAGGCTACGTCAGAAAAAAAGCCTTCAAACTCCAAGAGGACGGCACTGACTTTTAAATTTTTTAAACCAAATGCCAAATAAATAAATAAATAAATAAATAGATAAAATGCATCACCATGGAGTCATTGACAACTCAGAGAGACCCCATACAAGATTCCCAAGGTTTTGAATCTTGGAAGCACACAGCCTCCTCCTTCTTCCCCAGAGCAGCTCGTAGGTCAGCAGTTTGAACCCACAGGCCTCTCCAAGGCAAAAACACCTGGCTTTCTACTCCCATAAAGAGCTACAATCTCAGAAACCCACAGAGGCAGCCTGCTCGATTTCACAGCGTTGTTGTGAGTCAGAATTGACTGGATGGCGTGAGTTTGACTTGGTTTGTGTCCAACACTTACAAATATTGCCATAGAGGAAGAGGACAAGGAACAACCACACCGGGCTGCTTTAAAGTTATTTAATGAGCAAGTAAAAGTGTCAAAGTTGTATTCAAGCACAATCCTTATTCTAAACAAAAGAGGCCCATACCTCACATTTCCCCAGGGAAGGCGCAGTCCCCAGGCCCCACAATTACTGCTCCGGGAGATAAGATAAGCACACAGTTCCTACATCAATCACAGAGATCCCATCTGATTTCAGGGCTCAATTGGCTTGACAGAGCCACCAGTTAACCTAGCTTAGAAAAGTCAATATGCAGAAAAAGAAAGCCAATGAGCCCACAGGCACCTTGGGGATCAAGCTTTTTCTTTACCTTACATAAAAATATGAGGGCAATCTCTGTGATTTACTGGTATGAGGCGGCACTGGAGAAAAGAAACAGAAGAGGTGTTTTCTAAGCAGGGTGTGAGTACAAAGACACAAATAGATTTTTTTGCTTTGTGATTTTGGTGACAAAAGCAAAATTAACATATATCTATAAAAACAAACAGACATAAATGTGCACACCCTGAGATCAAGCAAGGGAGTCCGATATCAGGCTACCAGACAGTCAACAGTAAAAACCAAACTCACTGCCATCGAGTCGAAGCCGGCTCGGTGATCTTAGAGAGCCGGGCAGAATCCATCCAATCTTTCTCCAGAATGGTGGTTACAAAGCACCAGCGCTGACCCTTTAAATCGCAGCCCAGCGAATCATCACGAAGCCACAGGGCAGTACCTGACAATCAGGTGGTCTCAGAAAGCAAGAGAGCAGAACCACAGTCATAACTCTTCCAATGTTCCGTGAGAACAAAACATTGTAGTTTATCAAAACTCACAGCTTAACAAGTAAATGGAAAGACTATACAGGCAAAAAGCCATCTGGTGCTTCAGAATGAACTTTTTAACGGGGGGATTTTTAACTTTCAGCGTTTCTCTTGGGTGTGTAGGTCTATGAGAGACAGATTATTATTATGTCATTATTTTACAGAGGCAATTGCATCTGTATCACATGAATGATAGATTCTGTATTACAACGAATCTAAGTTTAGTTTTTGTTCTTCGGCAAAAGTAGATGTGAGGTGGGAGATGTTATGGAAAGGACAGACTTTGAAATGCACGGAGGAGCCAGGGAGGAAAGACCCTGAGGAGGGAGTCTCAATTTGGAGGGAAACCAAGGAGCTGAGGACAGTAAGACACTTGGCAGTAAACTGAATGTAAGCCTCAGTCTCACCCTCTAAATGCATAAAGACACCATTCTTTCCTTGGCATTTTTACTCTCAGGACTATCACCGCAAAATGTGATGACATTTGGCATCAATGGGAGTGATGGAGGGTGGAGAACACGCTTTCACCTTGATGTGGTTAATTGTTGCCAATTAGAGCACACAGGGTATTTATACCAAGTGTCATCCCCACCCCCCGGGCACTGCACAGTGAATGTACATCCCATGCTCTCTGGTTCTCATTCTCTCTCCACATGCACACATACACACATGTGCCAAGAACACATTTTTGTATGCTCAAGTGTATGAGAGCTGAGATCTAAATATAAGATCTAAAATATTATGTAATGAAAAATTCACCCTGGAAATATGCATGGTATAGCTTCCTTTCATTAAAAAACCATGAAAACAGTCCCTGGGACTTAGACTCCGTGTCCTACTGGGATATTAGCTCCTACCTATTCAGGCACAGCTTCTTGAAGCGAAGCAACTTTGACTGTCTGTATTCTCCTTAGATGGTTTTAAGGATTACACTGAAAACTTAAACTTTGCAGTAAAATAGTTAGAGCCTAACCCAAGAGGAAGAATGAAAAAGGGAAGAAGAAAAAGAAGAAGAAATGGCAAGCTGAATTTGCTATTTAGCACGTTGCACAGCTAAAATTGAGAAGGTCTTTTTTTACCTTCACGTGCTTCAATCCTATATTCTTCTGGGACAGGAACAGGTTGTTTAGGCTAAACATTTTAGGTTTTATCAAAGTAGGACACTGTTACACGTCTATTTGTTTACTTTCTATAAGTAAGGCTGTTCTTTTCTCTGTCTTCATTAATGGCATGTCTGAGTTACATTTCTATACAGTACTTGGCTTGCGAGAAACCACTATATTCTTTTAAGTTCATATAAAGAAAAAATTACTTAGCTATTTTCACCTTTTCTCAGAGTAGATTTCAAAAATAAATAGGTAGCACATAATCATACATGCACACAGCCACAACCCCCTCTTCTTCACTTACTAACATGGGTTCTCAGTCCTGCTAAGAAGAGCTTTAGGTAAAAATGGACAATGACCACATCAGATAACAGAATGAAGGATGACCTCATTATGTATCTGCCAGACCACTGAGAAACATGGCCTACCCAAGCCGAAACAAAAATGGAACCATTCCAGCCAGCATCACTGTAATCTCGCACCTTGGCAGGAGTCCTGGTGACATACTGGTTATGAGTTGGGAATCACAAGATCAGCAGTTCAAAACCAACAACTGCTCCTTGGGAGAAAGATCGGGCTTTCTACACTCATAAAAAGCTATAGCTTCAGAAACTCACAGGGGCAGTTTGACTTTGTCCTATAGGTCACTATGAGTCAGCATTGACTCGGTGGCAGTGAGTTTGGTTTTTTGGTCTTGCATCTTGTCTTTTGTTACTGCCATATGTACCTCTTCAATTGTATTGTCATAAATACAAAATGTCAGGTCATGAGATAGTCAATAAGTGAAGACTAGGTCTGTGTGTACATATATACATGCACACACACGCTTAGATAAAAAATATTTTGCTAGGTTCTACTTCATATATGCACCAGTTTATTCCAAACAAATATGTGTTTAAACATACCTGTATGATCAGTAGATGATCACAGACAAGTTCTCTTAATAATACATTTGTCTTAATCTTATTAAACCAAACTCCCTGCCATTAAGCTGACTTATAGCAACACCTGTGGGTTTCTGAGAGTGTGCTCTTTACAGGAGTAGAAACCCACTTTTTCTCCCACAGAGCTGCTGTGGGTTTCCAACTGGTGGCCATGTGGAGCACAGCCCAATGCGTAACCATTATACCACCAGGGCATCAAGTCCTCTTGACCTTTTTAGGGTGCCTTAAAAGACGGTCTAATGAATAAATCAGCTTTTGAGGGGATCTGTAGAGAGGGCAGCTCAGAAGGTGTTGGGGGCAGCTTCTAGAGGGGTAATCTTGATAAATTTTATTTTAGGGCATGGACTGATAACATACATTTATTATGAAGAAGTATTAAGAAAACTGCAAACTGGGCTGGTGAGAAAAAGGGTAGGAAAGTTTCACCAAGGAATTGTGTTTCATCATGACAATGCACTTGCTCAGTCTTCAGGGGAAGTATGGACTGTTCTAGGAGATTTTCATTTAGAAAACCTTACCTCATCCACCCTTGAGCCTTGATCTTGCCCTTTCCGATGTGTTTGGTTTCCCAAACTCAAAGAGCATTTAAAAGAGACATGATTTGAGTCCATGGTGGATGCCACACAGCTGTGGTGACGTGGTGTAAATTGAAGAATGTGGATTCTTTGTGGGAAATAACTGTCAGAGAAGTGGAAACACTGCCTTCCGAAGTATAGAGACCTAGATGGGTGATATGTGAGGAAAAATAACTTATGTCTTGATATTCTGTATAATAAAAGTTTCTGTGATTTTTTATAACAATGTTTTTGAGTTATCCTCTTGTGTGTGTGTGTGAGAGGGCTCCAAGAAATTCATGACAAATGGAACAGAGAGGCAAAGGAATTATTCTATGAAATTTTGGAAGCCTCTTTATAGGTGTGTGAGTATTAAACATACAAGTTTAAATATTTACATAATCAATGTAAAAATCAATGAATTAACAACCCTCTTCAATGAACCATCTACCAACATATTTTTTTCTCAAGCAATATTTCATAACCCACCAAGGATGAATACGGGACTAGGTTCCAGGCTAAACAGAAATTTTATCACTGGCCTTATTCCCCAATTAACATCAGGTTTAATAATGGTATTCTTTGGATGGGAAAACTTCCAAGGGAAGATATTCATAAGAGATCGTCCCCTGCAGTATAGAAGCAACGAGGACTATAAAGGACAATGGTGGGAACAGTGCTGTTAGAAAGAGGATTCTCCACTGAGTTCTAGTGTGTTCAACCTGCTATCACTTTATGACACAGACACAACCTTTGCCCTGCCTTCCTGTCTTAAAAGGCCTTACTCAAAAACAGATGTTGGCACCCTTAACGCTTTAGATAACTGAAATCTACCAATAATCCCCGTGATTCTCCTACATATTAAAAAGAAAAAGATTTTTTAAAATGTGTTTCTGCTGATTATGTCACACACCGTCCCTTAAGTCAGCCCTTAGAAAATGTAGGTGGCTTCATTTCCTTCCAGAATTGTGTGCAGTAAAACAAGACGTCTAGTGCTAGGAGCAGCGTGATGGATGAGGAAGAAAAGACCAGGAAACACCAGTCCATTCTCTCTGGCTCAATCCACAGTGACCCCCGCCCAAGCCTCTCGTAGTTGTCAACTGAGCTCACACAGCTGCCATAGAGCTGGGTGCATTTCTAGGAAGATGGACACCCCTCAACACACCCTTTCTACCTTTACCTGATCAGCCAGATCTGCATCTTCTAAATAGTTCCCCTCCCTTGGACAACACTTAACAGGAAAACAAAGGGTGAGAAGACTACTTTTCTGTTTCCCTAGACATTGAACGTGATCCAGATCCCACTGTCCATGTCCCCCAGCCTTCACTATATCGTGTGGTAGTCAGGCCTGGCTGGAATTCTGCTTTCAAGCACCTCCGCTGGTGACTCTGGTCAAATGTAACTTAAATTCTCTGACTCTCAGGGGTTGCTTCATCCACAAAGTAGGAATATAATAGCTGCCTTTCAGGACCATTGTGTGGAATAATATGATCATGTATAAAAGGGTTTCTTGTGGTCTCAGGCATATACTAAGTAATCAATGTCTGACAATTATTATGATGTCCACTTCAGAAAGTAATCTTATTGTTTAAGTTGATGCTCCCAATCTAAAAAACATAGGAGGTGGTAGTGAAATATGGTGTTCAAATGCTGATGAAATTTTAAAATCCTCCCTTAACAATTTGAATGTGGCCTGGATTTGCCCGTGGGCCAGATGAACTTTTTGAGATCTGTAAGGTCAGCTGCTGGCTCAAACCTGCTGTCATATTGTAAATGGCCTTTTGCCCAGCGCTAGGAGAGCTTGGATTAGATCACTCAATGACCCGCATTTCCCAAGAGCAACATGATACCCATTTAAGCGGTAAAAGCTTACTCCCAAGTTACTTCTGGCCCAGCCTCTACTCATTAGTGTCTCACAATAGTCTCCGGCCACAGGTGAGTTCCAGCTATCTTCGTCAAGGTGATAGCACAGTGGGACCTTGTATCACAGTTGTTAACCAAACGCAGCTGCGTACTATAACTTTAACGCATGACACCAACTTTGGCCTTCCTGGTGCTAATGGTTAATTTCAAGATCGAATACATTTTGGAAACACGGTGTCAATCTTGCTGAAATCTAGTGGGTCGAACTTGGGCACAGGTTATGGAAGCTCAGTGGTAGACATATGGAGGTACCCTGTTAAATCCATTCAACTATTATATTTTGTATTTGAAAAATACTTTAAAATGTATGATAAAATACTGGGGAAAACGCAACTAGTACAGCTGTATTCTTTAGCACAATATAGTTTAACATGGTTTTGTGTTGGTGCTTTATTTCATTTTCAATTGCCCAATGTAAGACCCAAATAAAATTTCCTCTTATGTCTTAAAATAATGTTGAAAGCAGTTTTGATCTAAGGAACACTAATGGATATGAAGGAGCCTGCGTCAGCAGCAGGAAATGACTCTGTGTAAATTGTCGCAGAGTGTTTACCAGAGAGAGGTAGATTCTAATCATGGAGGAACAGCACATCAATGCTCATTTTTCACAGGGTGGTTATTATGTCCCTTTTACAGATGGGCAAATGGAGATAGGAGAACACCTTTAAGGCTAGGGGCCAACAAACCTCTGACACAGGTGGTTTCCTCCATGAAGAAAGAAAGAGAGGGAGAGAAAGAGAGAGAGAGAGAGAGAGAGAGAGAGAGAGAGAGAGAGAGAGAGAGAGAGAGAGAGAGAGAGAGAGAGAGAGAGAGAAACACTCTCTACTCTCCATCATGAAAAACTATCTCTAAGGGAAAAAGCAACACTGCTTCAGCGAAGGCTTTACCAGTACAGCTTTCCGTGTGAGGACCAGAGACAGGAGACCCTGGGCTACCTGCTGTGACGTCCACGGCCGACTATCATGCTGGGTTGCAAATGTGCTGTCCGCCCACCATGCTGCTCCATTTTTCCTTTGCGTGGTTGTGCATTTCAGTTTTGGCCATCGTTTATAAGGAGTCATAACATTTTTGAAGTGACGCCATTTTCACATCATTCGAAAGGTAAGGCATCCGTAACATTTCTTCAAACGGACAGTCCAAACAATGAAGGCTTACTTCGCCAAGAGTAATATGTGCCTTTGAAGATACCAAGACATTTAGACAGATCTTTCCGAAGCCAGGAACGGAGGCTATCCGCGGGGACTTACAGCATCAACATGTGTCACTGTGAGAGCCCACGGGACTGCTTCCTACTCAAAACCACTTGTACGACGGCACAGAGCGGGTCTGCGGGGCCGCTTTCAGTGACTTAACTTCAAACATGTGTGTACTCTCTTGTGGAATCTGAAGACATTGCATTCTTCAACGAAGGCATTTTACCCTTACCTGGTAGAGATTTTGGCTCCTGGGCCAATGACACTTGCCACACAGTCCCAGAAATCACCACAAAGGGAAGAACTTTGTGAAGTCTTTGCACCAAACTGCACCCAGAAGCGACGCCAACTTTAGCCATGAGAGTAGGATATAAGCAGGGGCCTTTTTCAAATACAGTGAGCCGAGGGAAGTTTGGTCTGTACTTAACATATTTATTTAACTGTCTCATGCATTGATGTTGGATTATTTTTTTTCAGTATGAAAATGTCATTTGTTACTCCCCCCCCCCGCCCCACATTGCAAAGGCGTGTACATATCCATTTCAAATTTTGGAAAACATGGAACGTGTAAACAACCCCCCAAAAGCAAACAAACAGTAATACGTACATTTGGGTATATTAACATTTGGGTATATGATTTCTAAAATCCACTTGATTTTTGAGTTCCAAGAGAATTTTAGATACACACTTCTTCTTTGCCCAACTATAAAGATTAAAGGAAAATCTGAAGGCATTTGGTTCCTGAATTTGGGAAACAAGGGGAGCAGTAGCTTCTGAAGAGCCGTGAGTAGCTGTAGACAGCCAAAAGGACATTCAATAAAAGGTTAACACCGACAACACATTTCTTCTTAGAAAACCGGGTTCATATTTTTAAGTAGCTAAGTCATACACATTAGAAAATTAAAAGCACCTCTGGGAGAAAACACTTCCATCTCCCCACTTTCTCATACTTTCTTAATGTATGACCCTGTGAACCGTTTGATGAAGTGTCCCTAATATATGGCTAAGGACAACAAGTATACAATGATTCTGTGTGATTACCTGTAATTAGTTGTCAGCAAGTCAGTTCCAACTCAGTGGTCCTTTATGACAAAGTAGAACTGTGTCATAGGGTTTCCAAGGGTGTAAATCCTTAGGTAAACCAGTTGTCATATTTCCTCTTCCTACCCCTCTCCTCCCCTCCCCAACAGTAGTGGCTGGTGGGTTAAAAATGCCAACCTCTCAGTTAACAGCCTAGTGCTAAACCATTGTGCCACTCAGGGTCCTTAATTATTGTTAGAGTAACATATTTAAATGATCTAAATGCTGCACTGATTGCTAGGAAAATCAGAGCAAACTTTCTGCTGATAATTTCAATCACGATTAGGTGCTTAAATACAGTTAGCACCATTTTTATTCATAACAAAGAAAAATAATACCAAAGAAACTGATTTCTGCTTTACAAGTGAATTTGCTTACTTTTGTGATGTTTCAAGTTCCTATTTGAATTAAATCGATGGGCAAGGAAGGCTGGTCAACTTCCCCAGGGAGGAACGGTCAGTGCAGAAATGGTCACAGGAGCACAGGTTGCATATCAAGACCAGAAGGAGGACAACACAGCCCCTGCCACGAATGCCCACTTTTGTTTGGACACAACGTTTTCATGAGGATTTAAGCTCAGATTTATCAGGGCAAAGTAAAACAGCCATTTGCTTAGGAAAACTCTCACTACTTATAAATGTAACAAATGCGATTAAAAACAAAACTTAATCCCTCTGTGACCCTCAAGAGTAAAAATTTACATTTCTCTGATGTAATCCATTATTCTACAATGATATCCAAAGCTCCTTGGTGTGCAAAGTCACAGGTATGGTATTCAGGTTCTAAAGACATAGATAAATATCAGTAGAAACAAAGTATCCCCCTGAGAATATTGTTCTTAAAGAAATGTAGTAGAATAATGTAAATTTGGTGGCCTTAGTTTATGCAAATGGAAATTAGGTAGTATATCTTAAAGATCTGAGAACTAGAACCTTTACCCCTCCCCAGTACCCTACACCCCCACCCCACAAAAAAAATTGTTTTCAAAAGATGCCTGCTGGTAAGGGAGGTGGGACCAGGCACAAAGAAGTGGGGTGGGTTCAGACACTATAGGGAATCCAGAAACATCCCGTGTAGAATTTTCCTACCATAACACAGACTTATCATAAATGACTGATCAGTAACTTCATTTTAAATCATTAGAAAAACACTTATGTGAGATTTCCTCATTCAAGTAACACCAAATGTAAGACGATTTATCAACTCCTGAACCATTCAACCTTACATTGAAAGTCGCGTGAGTCTGAAATATATCTGCTTTAGCATAATCTTACATGCCACCCCAGGGCCATGCTTTTCTGCCAGAGGCGACGGGCATTTCCAACACCAACCAATACAGAATTTGAGAAATATATATAATGAGTGAGTTCCCTACCTTGACATAGTCCTTGGCATGACCCCAGTCTCGTTTGGCACCCAGATTTCCTAAACTGAAGCAGTCCAGTTGTCCAAGGTAAATCTTAGCTACTGACCGGCTAATTTTCCGAGTAACAAAATTGGCTCCTAAAAAGAGACAAAATAGACATTATCAGTGGAGTATGTTTGACATTTACAGTTTGGAGAACCAACCTAACCTCAGCCTTTGGGCATATCTTTCTCTGTTTTTCTCTCCCTTTTAACAAATAAGAAAAGAAAAAAGAAAAGATCACTAAATGTCATTCAGACAAGTTAAGAAGCTCTAATTCTAAATGTCACATCAGCTCCACTTTCATAACAAACATTCTTCTTTGGGGGACGCCTTAACATTCCTAATTTGCTGCCTCAATGTGCAACCTCGGCATTAGGCCAAAGAAAAGCTATTGGAATGTCAGTTTTTAAACAGAAAATTCAAAAGGAAAAATGGAAGGCAGACTTCTAAGACCACCCTGATTTTTTTTAGAACACAAATGCCATGTATTACTATTAATAAAGCTATTTTTGAGGTCTTAGGGAAAGGGAGGGAAGAGTAACTTAATTTATAGAATTATATGTAGATAAAGGAAGAAATAGCCTTTTTACTTGGGTTCCCTTTCTTTTAATAAGTGGTGATGACTCTTGTTTAGGATCCTACAGAGCCCCGCCAATGGCACAGTTTCAATTTCAAGTTTTCTCTGTACTATCCTTACTAGAACACCACCTTTTACTTTCACTGAAGTGTTAGCTATAGTAACGGGCTCCTGAGTACTGCACAGATATTTTGAAACGACAGGGTGAAAGGTACCATAAACTTAATCAAGTCGTAAGACTGTTTAACCATCTTTTGTACTTTCGAAAATCACAAAGAAGGGCAGAATTTAAAAGGAACTTTGGAGACAATTTTATCCATAGCCCAGAATGAAGATAGGCCTATCAGAGACCATCACTTAACGCCAAATGCTCATGGTAATAATACGCACATGAGCTAGTCAGTCACAGCTTCATACGGTGCAGATACAGCGCTATCGTAATTGAATACATTTCAATAACTTTAGCTTTGTTCTTTTGCAGATGAAACAGGGTGGTGCACATTACAATGATGAAAGCTTTTGGTTTCTAGAGAAACTGGCACAAGAATAAGGGGAATTTTTTCTAAACAGGTTTTCTACATTTTGGCAAGAATATGGCCTAGAGCAAGCTCAAACTCATTCTTGATTCGCTCACCACACAAACTTGGTGTAGACACCTACCCAATGCCGTGTCATTAGAAAATACAATGAGACAACCATGGAAACCCAAAGTTTGAATTTTCCTTAGCAATTTGGAGAGCGCATTAAGAATTTCAAATGTTCAACTTCCCATAACAGCATGTAAGACACACGGGGCTCATTGAAAAATGTGCCTTTCAAAATGAAGAAATATTTGTCACAATCCTTCCAAACTGAGTGCATTTGAACCGTCTTCTTTGTTCTGTCTTCCACTGATATGTAAAAATCAATTCCATACTTAAATTTCGCTTTTGCTGTGCACCTTTCTCTTTTAGTTCCAGGATGAAACAATTAGCCATCCCAAATACACAGGCATAGGAGGGTGGGGATATTGGAAGCTTGGTTCCAAACCACTGCAATAAAGTGAATACCGCAATAAAGCAAGTGTGTAAAGGTTATATTTGGACTATACTTGTGTCTATCAAGTGTACAAGAGAGTTATGAAATAGTTTTAAATATTCTGAGAACTACCAAAATGTGGCACAGAGTCATGAAGTAAGGGCCTGCTGTTGGAAAAAAGGTGGCAATGGATTTGCTTGCCACAGGGCTGCCACACACCTTCAACTGGCAAATGCAATCAAATGAGCTAAGAACTATGAACTACCAACTATGAACTATCCCCATTCTCCCGATGAAGAAGCTGATATTTTAAGGAACTACAAGAATGGACTACTTAAAACTGAATATTAGTTAGAATTCAAATCAATAGTTGTGCAACTACGAATAATTGGGGAAACTTCCAAGACATTGAACATTAAACTAAGAAATGCATTGATATCCGTTCTTACCTAGATTCAAAAGTTATTGTGAATAACAAGTTAAATTATTTTAAATATATAGTTTTTAAATACTCTTTCAAACGTTTTTCAATAATAAAGGCTTTGGAATATAATTCTAATATCATGTAACTTTACAATTGTAAGTGTAATTCTTATGCCATTTACATCATACAATCGAGTAGTGTTTAGGATCTCCAGAGTTGGTATCCATCACCACCATCAGCTTTAGAATCCCTTCATCTGCTTCTCATAAAGAAATGCTGTACTCTGTAATAGTTTCTACCCACTTCCTCCCAGCCATTCTTTCCAGTCTCCACCCCTACCCCTAGCAGCAGGTAAACACTGATCTATTTTATTTGTCCCTATTAATTTCTCTATTCTATCCTTTCAAATGAATAAACTCATAACAAGTGGTCGCTTGTGAAGGGCTTCTTTCACTTAGTATAACCTGTAACAAAGGTTACATATATGGTAGTATGAATCCGTGTGCTCATCTTTTTATGGTTGAATAATATTCTGTTATATGTATGTATCATATTTCATCTATTCACCAGTAGTTATGAATAATACTATGACCAATCATATACAGATCTTTAGGTGGACATATGAAGGCTCTTCAAAAAGTTCTTGGGAAATACATATTATAAAGAAACTATATATAGGTTTCAAAATTAATTTTCGTAACATACTAAAATTATATTCACTTGTTAAGTCTGAATAGGCTTTAATTTGAGGCAATACGAAGGGTAACCAAAAACAAGCCAAGTTTCTGATTCAAAGTGACCTCCCTGAATTTCCCAGGTTATATATCTTACTGGGAACAGAAAGTCACATTTTTCTTCCGCTGAGAGGTTGGTGGTTTTGAACTGATGACCTTGAAGGATAATGCTCAAAGAAATCGGTGGTTTACAAATGGATGGCTTGTTTCAATAGATTATGTCGATAACATTTATGTGTTTAGAATTGTTTTATATCCTAATTCTATTTTTCCATAAGCTTCTTGAAATACCTTGATACTTGAATTTATCTTGGGTATATCCCTAAGGAAGGAGTCTTAGTGGCACAGCATTGGGCTGCAGAATAAGTCAAAATCAACTTGTTGGAAGTGAGATTGGCTTTGATAATTTGGGGGATGGAATTGCTGGGTCACACAAGTCTACATTTAACCTTTTGAGAAACTTGCAGACATTTTAAAAAATCATTTTATTGGAGGCTTGTACAAAGACATTTTTTTAAAGTGGCTCTACCATTTTGCATTTTAAATCTCCACAAGTATTTGTTTTATCTGTTCAGAGTCGTTTTCCATTTGTTGGCTGTCCTAAAGTCTTTTCACTTTTAGTTGCTAGAGTTCTTTATATATTCTAGCTATAAGTCTCTTATCAGATAAATGCTTTGCAAATGTATTTTCCCATTCTCAAAGTTGTGCTTGATAATATCCTTTGAAGAACAATACTTTTTAATTTGGGGGGTACCCAAATTTTCTTTTGAGCCACGTACTTTTGGTGTTATGTTCAAGAAGACGATGCTAACCCAAGGACAAAAAAATGTACTCCTACATTTTCTTCTAAGAAATTTATAGATTATTTTTACAATTTTGCCTTAGATCCCTTTTTAGTTTATTTTTGTATGTGGTGTGAGGAAAGGGTCCAACTGCATTTATTTGAATGTGGACATCCAATTGTCCCAGCACTATTTGCTGAAAAGATCATTTTCTCCCATTGAATTATCTTTTCATCATTGAAAAAAATTGTAAACATGAGTGTTTATTTCTGGAGTTTCAATTATTTTCCTTGATCTATGTGCCTATCCATCCATAGTGTTACACAATCTTGATTCATGTAGCTTTGTAACAAGTTTTTACATGGGAAAGTATTGAGTCTTACAGCTTTGTTCATTGAGTTACTCCAAGTCCTTTAAATTTGCATATGGATTTTGGGATAAGCTTTTCTATAGAGGAATCTGAAATGGTAAATCAGTTTGAGAACTATGATATCTTAACAGTATTATGTCTTCTGAAGCACAAGCAAAGGTTAAGTAGCTCTATAACATTTTTTAGCTACGTTTTGTAGTTTTCTGATTATAGACCTTATACATTTTGTTAAATATTTGTCTAAGCATTTTCTTATTTTTAATGGAATCATCTGATTCCTTTTGTTTACAGATTAATGTTAAATGTTATTTTTACAACTGTTTCACTAGTTAATTACTTGAAAAGTTTATAATTACTTTTTATTTGCTCTCCTGATTTTCTCTCAGAACCATACAAACTTATTTTTAGAAGAGAACTATAAAAAAATCACAGAACGTACAAACTCAGACATTCACATGAAGGTGAAGAAAGGCAGACAAAAAGAGACTGAGCAACAGCCCACACTGAGGGCAAGCAGCCAAGCCTGGCCTGAGCCTGTCACACTTCTGAAAACCCACGTTGCAATCAGGAGGGACAGGAGATATCTCCCCACCCCCAGATTCAATTATTTAAATGGAAGTGAATCAGAACATATGTTCATGACCATTTTAACTATATACATAATTATTAAGAGCCTTAAACTAGACAATCATAGGTAAGGAACAGGCCCAAGAAATGCAAAATTAGCCTAGTGAACTGACAACCGTAAGTTACTGGCTATGCTATCTTGTAAAACCATATAACATCTTTAAAGTAACTACCACCCCCTCCAAAACAACAACAACAAAACAATAAAACACAGCCATTGAGTGGATTCATAGCAACCCTGTAGGACAAAGTAGAAATGCCCTTTTGGATTCCCTAGGCTTCATATTGTTATACATACACCAGAATGTCTCATCTTTCTCCCATGGAGGGGCTGGTGAGTCCAGCAGGTCAATGCATAACCACTGCACCACTACATGCATGGGTACTGTCGCTTCTAACCTCAAGGCTGGCCAGTCAAGGCCCCCAGCCACTCTGTGGGAGGAAGATGAGGATACTGGTCCCCATAAAGATGTACAGTTTGGGAAACTCGAGGAAGCAGTTCTACTTGCTCTATCGAGAGATTATGTGTCGAAATCAATGTGAGGACAGTAGGATTTAGTTGAAATTGCATCATAGAACATAATTCATTCCAGAAATGTAAAGGATTGATACCATCCAGGTCCTTGTTTGTAATATAAGACTAATAGCAGTTGCAATCTAACTTTAATGCTTAACGTAAGATTTAATGTATAAGTGAGCTAATCCAATATGATTAGCAAGTGCGCCTTTACTGTTAACCATTGTTTTTTTAACCATTATTATTTTTAAATGTTGATGACATCTATAAAATGCCTTAATTAACAATTCAGATTTCTTAGTTTTGTTTAATTAAAACAAGTTTTTTTTAAACTTACTGTGTTTTGTGTTAGTGACCAGCCCTATTACTTCTCTGGCTTGAAGTCTGAGATTGAGACTAGAACTAAGTAAATGGACCCAGTCTAAAGCAAGCATGGGGTCTTACCAAAGGAAGCACTAATAGGTATTTTGTAAGTCATTTCATTTTTTTTCAGTGTGAATACATTAAAGGAAGAAGAGAGTACTTTGTGATGTGAATCCATATTCATTGAAAGCAGACAGGCTAAAAAGAAAACAGTCAAAATAGCAGATCTAAGATTGACGTCATGAATTCTACTTGAGCTGATAAAATGAAGAGAACAAACTCTCTGTTCCAATAACACAGCAGACATGAAAAAAAATTACAGTATCAAAGGCCTCAAGATATGGTGGGTCAGCTAATATTATTAATTCTTTAAATTCAGAGTTGGACTGGACTGAAATAAAGGGAAACTCCTAGATGAGGAGAAAAATGTAATACCAGATATAAGATCTTATGTGGAGCATCATCTGAGAAACCTAGCAAGCGGCTTCAGCAGAGGCGAGAAAAACCATCTTCTGTCAGTGGAACTCCAGGACTCAGACTAACACATGACGTTTATTATTGTATTTTAAAATTAGGTAACTCTTTATGGGAGTAGATAGCTTTGCCTTTCTCCGGCAGAATAGCAGGTGGTTTTGAACTGCTGCCCTTGTGGTTACCAGCGCAAAGAGGGGCAGTTGTACCATGCTCTATAAGGTCACGAAGAGTCAGAATTGACTCGGTGACCCTGGGTGAGGTTTTGGTTTTCAAGTCTATTAACTTTTATCAGGAAAATGATCAATCAATTTCATGTCTGAAACCCAGAGGAGCCGTTCTACCCTGTCCGAGAGGGTCACTTATGAGCCAGGATTGACTGTACAGCAGTGGATGTTACAGTTACTTTTACCAGTGGTATTGTCTTAAACAAGTGTTTCAACGTCTCTGCTCCTTTATTATAAAATGATTATGATCCATACTTTATTCCCCTGGCCTGAGGATCAAACAAGAGAATACATTTCAAAGGTTGTGCAATACAGTAGCAATGGGATGTACTCCTATGAGCACTACCATTTATTTTCTTAGATATTTTAATGGTGGCACATTTCCCCCCCTTAAAGCACAAAACTGTTTTCCTTTCACATTTCTCTTTATATGACCTTCTCCACAATAAGTCCAAGGTCATAAAAGGAGCATCAAGGCAAAACAAAAACCATTTAATATTCATGCCTCATCATCCTAAAGAGGATTTTATAACAAGACAACAGATATACAAGTAAGGTCTCACAGAGAACAATAATTCTGTCGAGGATTTCAGCATATGAATAATCAAGTGTGGGGTAAAAGACCTACTTTGACCCCAAGTCAGATAAATAACCTTTCTTCTTGTCTCCAGAGCCAGTCCTCGGAGCAGTTGTGCTGGCCACATCAGGGAAGACACATCTGGACAGTGAGATCAACTAGCATCACTCAACTCACAGCCATCGAATCAATGCTGACTCATGGCGACCCCACAGGACAGACAGACTACAGGTGCCGCTGTGGGTTTCCAAGACTACTTCTTTGAGAGCAGAGAGCCTCACCTTTCTCTCACCAACTAGCCTCAAGAGACATGAGTCAGCCTATCATAACACAGTAGCCAATGAAAGTCCGAACTACTAAGGCTCAGAGGTGTTTCCTGGTTGACCAAACCATAAGCTGAGTGTGTAGCTCCTTCCATGGGACAAAATAACGCTGAAGAAAGCCTCGCTTGAAAGGAAAGAAAAATATTCAAAACTGGAACAAATTTAAAATGGTCAAAAGAGCGATCAAATGATCAGGTGTTACATTTTAACCTAACTACATCTGCGATAATCCACTTTACAATGCTTTCTGCCTGATGGCGAAACTTCACATCCCTCCACTAGATTCGGAGGAGATTCACTGCAGGAGCAACCCGCATGGGGACCTTGTACATGCACGTGCCTTTCTGCTGTCATCCTTTTTAGCCCACAACACCAGAATTGCTGACGTGCACAGATTAATAACATAAGTGACTGGACACTACACTAACAGTGAGGACTGGCGATAGAAGCCTGCCTAGCCTTACACATCTTCACCATCACAGCTGAATTTGAGCCCGTTGTTGCAGACACCGTTTCAATCCATCTCACACGGACCCTCTATCTCAGTCAGTCACTTAATTCTTTATTTCAGTTGTTACATTTCACATATCTCAGGTTATTTTCAGTCAGATCTCTAGTCTGCCGGGACGTTTTTGTACTCCATTGCTGTCTATTTTTGTGAATTTGCAATGTGAATATGCCTTAGTTATTTTATATTCTGAATCTGACATGAATATTGGACATCCTTGGTGTCTAATTTCTTGTGTTTCAGCTGGCCTTGCCTGATGGTGCTTTTTCGTTTTTTGCTACAGTGTTTGGTGGAACTAAGAACTCCTGCTTAGTGATTTAAATCTGCTAGAATCAGGGAACCTCATCCAGACAGAGTCCCTCCTGAGAAGATAGTGTTTGTTTTCCTTCCGAGCTAGGACATGCTAACACCTGGGGCCTTTCCTCCCCTTCCAGTCTTTCTATGCTAACAAGGCTCTGCTCTTCCCTGGCCAGTACTTGGGCCTTTTATTACAGAGATGGGCAGACCATCGTTAAAAGTTTCTGCATCATGCTAAGTAAACAGGGTTTTGGTGTCCCAGTGCACGCCACCTACCAAATCGGAAAAGAATTATCAGGGAGATGAAGACAGACGTAGGAAAATAAAGAAACTGCATTTGTTCTGCACATCTGGATGTAATATGACTAACCGTTCCACTCTGTGTATATTTCATTTTATTTTCATTTTAGACATTCAGAATAATTTGATTATGTTTTATTTGTGTGGGGTATGTGTCAAAAGTGGACACACACACACACACTCACTCAATTATGGGCAGGGTTAGGCCCCAGAGATTAGGTGGTTATGCAAAAATTAGTGTTAGGTGAAAATTGCTTAGCTTCCTTCCTTGCTACTTTCTGTAACATCCCTCAGACACACTGTAGATCATGCCCAGGCAGAGGTGGATCAAGCGACTATGGCAGAATATTCCAGCCTACACAGGGCAGTGACTTCCAGTTCTCCCTGGCTCACACTGTTCTTTGGCTTCCTAGGCACCTACAATCTGAACTCTCCTATGCCAGGGAGTGACCACCTCCTCCTCTGCTTGCAGCCCTGGCTCCAGTGCTTTTTCAGGGAGGACTCTCTTTTTCTTGGGACCGCTTCTTCTCCAGGTATGTTTCCCACATAGCTCGTCACACATCCCTCTTGAACTTCTAGACACCCACCCCCTCAGGTCCCTGAGCTCAGCCCAAGTCTCTCCCAGGGCACTGGGGTTGCTCCTAGGACCACTGCCTCTATTGGAAGCTCTGCCAATACGACTCCTCCTGTCTCCCCAACTTTCGAGTTCCTCCCCACTCTCATAAATTAGGCAGAGACTGTGTGGTCTCCGCCCCCCCCCATTCCCCTCCTCTGCCCATTGGCACAGATCTTTCCCCCATCCCCCACCCCCATACTTTCCCACACTGAGGAGCTGCCTCCCACTTCTCCTGAGGGCAGCAATGTGGAGCTCGTCCATGTCCATAGTGCCTCCAGTTCTGCCATCCACCAGCCTCCACTCCACCCCTGGCTGAGACCATGGCATGACTACTGTGCTCTTCCAAAACCTCACTCTACTCCACCCTACTTTCCCACCCTGAGCTCCAGGAGTGGCAGTATGCCTCCACTCTGAGAACCTTTATGTGCTGTGGATGCAGCTCCAGCAGGGCCAAACCGGACCCCTTGTGCTTCTCCTGTGTGAATCCCCAACATCCCTTGTCTGTCCTGCCCAGCACACGAACTTGCCTGAGACTCACCTTTTCAGATATAGTACTATCCTTGGAGACCACTTAAACTTCCCTTTCACACCATTTTCAGACCCATCTCCAGGAGAGGGGGCCGGGGCCCCCTCTGACATCACCTCTACTCTAGCCTCTGGGAGTCAACATTGGCCTGCCCCATATATTGTTAACTATTTGTTATACATATGAAATGTCAGACAGTGAGGTCATTTTAAAGTGAGGAGTCTTGAAAATCACACTACACTCACTGCTATGGAGTCAATTCTGAGTCGCAGTGACCCCATAAGACAGAGTAGAACTACCCTTGTGGGTTTCCAAGGCTACAAATCTTTCTGGGAGCAGCAAGTCTAATCTTTCTCCGTTGGAGAGGAGGGTGGGCTTCAACTGCTGATCTTGCTGTTGGTCACTAGTGTAATCCACTACACCGCCAGGGCTCCTCAAGTGGGAGTGTGACGTGTGTGTGTGTGTGTGTGTGTGTCTGTGTGAGAGAGAACACGAGGGGGTAATTCATACCCACCCACCCCCCAAAAAAACTACAAACAAACCAGAAAAAGCTCTGCTGGGCTGGAGCTTTCACTGTACATATGTTTCCCACTAGATGAGCATCCAGCAACTCGCTCTGAGTTAGGCAACTGGTGGCATCACTTGGGAAGCTTCTCTCTGGTCACAGTGAATTTTTTCAAGAAACCAGTTCCGGTCAAACCTCGTTTTCTTGTGATGGAGAATTTAAGAGACTAGCATACAGCTGTGAAATGTTGTTTTCTGCATGGAAAAAATGCTGCAGAAACTGTTGTGATGTGGAACACAGCAGACAAGGATAGTGCTATGCTGTTTCCCTTTTCCAAAAAGGTGAAATGTCAATTGATGACAAACCTCATTCTGGATGCCCATCAACTTGCCAACTCAGTGCATTTGGAGTTTGTTCCACCAGGCCAAACTATTCATCAAGATTTCTAGTTAGAAGTTCTGAAAAGACTGCGTAACAGTGTGTGATTAAAAAAAGGCCTGATTTGTGGCAGATGGGGGACTGGTCTTCCCACCATGACAATGTACCTTCTCATGTCGACATCTAGTGCTCCTTTTTGGGGGCACGCGTTAGTCTGGGTAGACTAGAGAAACAAATTCATAGACACTCATATGTGTATAAAAAAGAGGTTAATATACAAGAGCAGTTGAGTCTTGAGAAAACACCCCAGTCAGTCCAAATGAAGTCCATAGGTCTGATATTAGCCTATATGTCTGATACCAATCTATAAAGTCCTCTTCAGACTCACAAAACACATGCATGACGCTGAATGCAGGATGATCATAGACTACTGGGTAGAAATTCTTTAGATCCAGTGGCATTGTAAGCATCTCAGTGCTGGCAGAGGTCTCCACATGGCTTCTCCAATTTTCAGGAGTCTGGTTGGATCAGCGTAGTTCCATGTGGCTTCTCTAGCTGCAGAGGGTTGGTACCATCAACCTTCCTCCATGTGTCTTCACCACAGGGATGTCTTGCAGGGAGTCAGTCTTGTTAGTAGAAAGTTTCCAAGGAAGGGAGTTGAGAGTCTCTCCTGCCTCCATGGAGGAAAAACCAGATTTCCCAGACAGACTTCTCAGGAGAAAGCCAGGCCCACCTAGAGGCCTCATTGGCTATAATCTGATTGACAGACTAGACTCCACCCCTTCATTCTTAATCCTCTCAAGTCCCAAATTGACACCAGATTATGTAACTACCACAGGGCTAAAAACAGCATACCTCTCTTGACCCCCACACCTGACTCACCTGACATTGCTCCCTTCCACTTGTTTTTGTTTCTTTGAATGAAGAGGGACATGAAAGGACAGCGATTTCATGACTTAGAAGAAGTGAGTTAAAAACCTTGGATGCTGTCAGCCATCCAAACAGAAGAGTTTTTAAAATGTTCCCAAGAATGGAATTTCAGATTTGACAAATGAGTGTAATGGAGAATCCTTTTAAGCGATAAAGTTGTTTTGTAAAAATTAAATAAATAAAATAAAAATAAAAACCTTTGGAGTCCAATGCACAGAGAAGACTATAGGGCCAGCCCCACCATGACATTCCTCACTGACCATAGGACCACAAAGTATAACACTGGAGACACACAGTGGCAATTGTGCCTGCCCTAACCCCAACACACCGATGCCAGATGCTGGGGGCATGCTATAGAGCAGCAACTAGAGCGGAGTAATGAAGTCCCCAGGGAACCCCAAAAATAGACTGTGGGGCCAAGGCATGGGGCCCTATCACACTCGATTGGAAAACCCTTGTAAAAGGTAACAAATAGACCTTGAACTATATAAAGGCTTTTCTTTTGTGTGTGTGTCTTTGTCTTTTTGTTGTTGTAGTTGGTGTAGTTATTGTTTTATTTTCTATTGTTGCTTTGTTGTGCTCGGTCTTGTGTTTGTGCATATTGTTGTCTCTGCATGTCTATCTGGATGGGATAGGCAGGATAAAAAAGCCAGAAGAGAGAACAACTGGAGGACAGTTAAGGGGGGGTGACATGGGAGAGGGGGAGGGGGAGAAAGTAAGTGGGTGTTAACAAACCCAGGGACAAGGGAACAACAAGTGACTGAAAATAGATGGTGAGGCGGGTGTAGGAGGTCTGGTAGGGCTTGATCAAGGGCAATGTAACCGAGAGGAATTACTGAAACCCAAATGAAGGGTTTCAGTAACATGATATCAAATGAACATGACAGTGGGACAAGAGAAAAGTAAAAGGAAATAAGAGGAAATAACTAGGAGGCAAAAGGCATTTATAGAGCTCTAAATACAGGCTTATACAGATGTAAATATATGTATATATGATGATGGGAAATTGATCTATGTGCATATATTTAGAGGTTTAGTATTAAGGAAGCAGATAGACATTGGGCCTCTACTCAAGTACTCCTTCAATGCAAGAACACTTTGTTCTAATAATCTGGAACTCTGAGATACTCACCTTCCCGACACGATCGCTGAAGATAAAGTGGGCATAAGCAAATGTGGTAAAGAAATCTGATGGTTCCAAGCTATTAAAAGATATAGTGTTTGGGGTCTTAAAGGTTTGAAGATCAACAAGCAGCCAACTAGCTGAGAAACAAGCCCACTTGGAAGAAACACACCAGCCTGTGTGATCATGAGGTGTCGATGGGATCAGGTATCAGGCATGAAAGTCAGAGCAAAAAAATCATAATGTGAATGATGGGGGGAGTGGGGAGTGGAGGCCCAAAGCCAATCTGTAAGCAATTGGACATCCCTTAACAGAAGGGTTGTGGGGACAAGACGGGCCAGTCCAGGTGCAGTATAACACTGATGAAACATACAGCTTTCCTCTGGTTCTCTAATGCTTCTCTCCCCTCCCCCCAATATCATGACCCTAATTCTACCTTACAAATCTGGCTAGACCAGAGCATGTATATGGGCACAGATAAGAGGTGAAAACACAGGGAATACAGGACAGATAAACTCCTTGGGATCAATATTGAGAATAGCCATATCAGGAGGGTAAGGGTAAGGTTGGGGGAGAAAGAGGGAACCAATTAAAATGACCTACCAATAATGCCCTCCCAGGGGGATGGACAACAGACAAGGTGGTAAAGGGAGACATCAGACAGTGCAAGACATGAAAAAATAACACTAATTTATAACTTATCAAATGTTCACGAGGGAGAGAGGAAGGGGAAGGAGGGGAAAAATGAGGAGCTGATACCAAGGGCTCAAGTAGAAAGAAAATGCTTTGACAATGATGATGGCAACATCTATACAAATGTGCTTGACGCAATGGATGTATGTATGGATTGTGACAAGAGTTGTATAACAGCCCAATAAAATGATTTTTAAAAAAGCGTTGGAAAAATAATCTGCTTCACTTTTGCTGATACTATTTTTTACCTCAATAAAATGAGATGTACAGGCAAGCTAGACTTCTTTTCTTATGAAATCCGAAGCCACAAGCTCCCCTGTCTTTGTGGCTCTTCCCCTTCCCATGGGCCTCCCTTCCTGTGACGACAGACGATCAAGATGCCTGTGAGGCCACTCCAGCATCGTAGTACAATGAGGAGCCTTTGTTACACAGCTCAAGGCAAAGGCCTATTTCCTGGCTTTGTTCTGGTGTCTAATCCTCACTCTGGTGTGTGTTCATGTGTGTGTGTGTGTTCATGAGTGTGTGTGCATACATACATTTTAATGATCAATTTAAGCATTCTACATCATTATCATAAAGAAGACAACAAAATATCCTCATAGTCAAATTTATATTGCATTAAGAGTTAATGGAAAAAAGAGCTAGCATTATTTATAAACAGAATTATTATATCTTAAGGTATTAGCATTAGTGGAATTATTTTAAGACATACATAGTTACACACTTACTGAACTTAAAAAGAAATTGGTCAGATGCTAAATCACAATCCTTACCACATTTATTACTTCAATAGAGATTTTTTTAGCAATGTAACATTGGATAAAAATAATTTTGCTTAAATGATAAAAAAAGTAATTGTCCCTGATAACTGAGCATACCAGCAGCACTAAATCATTACACTGTCTAACTCCTAAGCAGCAATCAACTTATCTTGCTCCTATGTAATATGGATGCACAGTTCTGTGTGGACATGCCTGCGTACATGTAGGAAGTTCACCTCTGCTTGTTTCTAAAAGGTGACTCAAATAGCATCATTCTTTTCCTTTTACCAAAGATTTTATTCTACTGTCCAGTACTTCATATGAAAGCTTTTGATTTAAAGATTCTTGGAAGTGGTTAAAGTGGGAAGACAGTGTGGATGATATGCACTGGGGGAAAAAACAACAAAAAACACATCATTCCACTTCATCCTGAACCCCACATGAACCTCTGCCTGGGGCCTGCATTTTTGCGTCCTACCATCTGTAGCTCTGATGCCTACGGTAATCTCAGGCCACCCTACTGAGAACTGCCTGCGCCGTGGCTCTGGGCAGACAGGGTGCAGAAAGAAAAGACACTGAGAATGTCATGGCTGGCTGACCAGACTACTGAGATCAGAGAGATTAAACCTCATTTGCTCACCAAGCCTTGCCAAAAGCAACACTATTTAACTGTAGGTACTGGAAATCCAACAGGCACATTGAAAGGAATCCCTGGCTTAAAAGAGGGCCCTTTACAATGTACATTTGTTAGGGATAGCTACCGCCTTTTGGCAACTATTTCCAAGTATGTGTTTGAAGAGAGAGGTTCAGACGCTGTGACTGGTCATATCAAATATTCAATCCATTCAGCTAGATCGCTCAAACTCCCAAACCCTCTGAGATCACTGTTCCTCAGCCTTGGCTCTGCTGATACTTGGGGCTAGAGAAGACCTCATTGGGGAGAGGGCCATTCTATACATTGCAGGGTGGTTAGCATACCTCACTTCCTGTTTTTCTAGTCAGCGTTTCCCACCACTTACGGAAACCACCATTCAGTGTCTACTGTCTTCCACATTTTGTGGCCCAAGCGCTGTGGAAAAACAATTACTCATCTAATCTAAGTGTGTCACCAACTTCAGTTAAACTGATCAAATTTGATGTCCTTCAACAAAAAAGAAAATAAAAATCCTCACAAATGGACCAGTAAGCAACATCAGAACAGATTGAATTTGTCAAAAATTTCATTTTACTTGGATCCACAATCAATGCTTATGAAAGCAGTAGCCAAGAACTCAATCAACACAACACACCAGGTATATCTGCTGCAAGAATACCTCTTCACAATATTGAAAAGTCAAGGGTCACTTTGAGGACTAAGTACACCTGACCCAAGCTAAGGTATTTTCCATCACCTTGCATACCTGTGAAAGCCGGATCATGAATCCAGAAGGACTGAAGTGTTGATGCCTCAGAATTGTGGTGCGCACTGAGAATATCGACTGTACAGTGACTTTCCAGGAAACAGAAATTAAAGGAGGAAGAACAGCCAGAAAGCTCCTTGGAAGTGAAGCTAGTTAGACTTCATAACACAAATTTGAACTTGAACTGGTAATCAGGAGGGCCCAGTCTATGGTGAAAGACATCACACGTGTGAAGTAGAGAAAGGCCCTCAATGAGCGAGCTGTCACAGTGAGCTGACACAGGGGCTCGAGCAGAGCAGGATGGTACGAAACCTGGCGGTTTGTATTCTATTGTACTCACAAGGGGGTACCCACCCCACACACACAAAGGAATTTTTTTTCAGTGCTATGTATTCAACTTTGTTTTGCAAAACAACATTATCACCTTCAAAGTACTCTCCATTCCACTTAATAGTATTTGTCAAATCTGAAACTCCATTCTTGGAAACATTTTTCAAACTCATCTGTTTGGATGGTTGACAGCACTTCCTTTATTTCATCATCTCTTCTATATCATCAAATCGCTGCCCTTTCATGGCCCTCTTCATTTGTATGTGGGGCAAGAGAGGCATGCTGTTTTTCTTGCCCCAAACTGGTGCACTGAGATGGCTGTATGAACAGGTGCACTGTTGTGGTGGCAAAACCAGCCCCCCTTTTACCATAATCAGGCCTTTTTGGTTGCACACTGTTACACAATCTGTTCAGAATCTCTAAAGCTTGATTAACAGTCTGACCTGGTGGAAGGAAATCCAAATGCACTAGCCCCTCCACATAAAAAAAAAAAATGAGCACAGTGTTTTGGGGGTACCCCCTCATATACATACAAACATTACTGGTTTTGCCTCTCAACCTAATCCACATACTACTATGCGTTCTCTCTGTCTCTGTCTTTCTCTCTCTCCCCTCCATCTCTATCTCTATCTCTCTCTTCCATCCCTTCCTCCTTCACGTTCCTCTCTTTCACCAATTAAATTTAGGATTTAGCCATTTTTCCTTTAAATTAAAAAATCTAAAATCATTTAAGCCTGCCAGGGGAAGTCAGCCCCTAACACATCATCATGGATCCAGTAGGCGCAATTGTACAGTGATAATAAGTAAAGATTATAGTAAACTTATAGAAAGCATGAGAGATAGGAGAGATATTGAAATAATAGAGTCAGACATAATTCATGGTAGCAGTGCTCACCTCATCCCCGCTTGGTGGTCCACGTGGAGAGAGAGAGATATTTAATGCTAACCAAGGATTTTATAGTCTCTGGAGACATTCAAACCCCCTAAGTACAGGTGAAGACATACGTCACAGGAAGGCTTTCTACTATAGGTAAATACAGTAATGGGAGGGGGTGATCTAGGGGTATCCACGCAATAGCAAGAGGAGGAATTGGGGGTATACATGTGGCAAGATGGTTGGATCCTAGATACAGGTTGGCAGCCTAACTTTGGATGTCACAGAGCCGGTTTGACCTGTTCCCTAGCTCAACTGATAGAGCTCAACTGATAGAGACCATTATCTGTAGGGTGTGAATTCCACCTACAGGAACCAAATCTATGATTACAGTCCTGTCCATTGTCCTTGAACAGCAGGGAGCTGGGCCTACCATGTAGTCTGGCAACTAACTGCCTTCAGGGAGGATGTCTGTAAGCATCTGACCTCCCTCCACATAACTCTATAAGATTTCTTCTTATCAGTAACTTGCTTCTAAATAGCCTTCAAATACCAAAATGACATGTTATCATAAAACACAATTTAACCGCTTTCTTTTTTATGAAGCAGCAAACAAACAAAAATGCCTAACACCAGTAAAGGCCTTTCTCCTTGGTGAAAGATGAGGCTTTACACTTCAATAGAGATTTTTGGTCTCTGTGTGATCATTAGGGGTCAATGGGAAGAGGTATCAGAAGTTGAAATACAAGCAACCAAATTGATGTGAAGGGGCATGGATGTAGTAGTACAGACCCCTCTAAGAATGACCACACAGAAGAGATGAAAAGCCCAGTGGGCAGGATAGCACTGATGAACCACATAGCTATCCTCTAGTTCTTTAATATTTCCTTCCCTTACTATTATGGCTTTTATTTGTTTTACCTCATTAGTCACATTAGATTTGCATATATTAATTTGCATATTTTGTATTGTTTGGTACATGAAAGCCAAGATAGAAAACCCTTCGGATCATAGATAGTAACAGGAGTAATGGTTCCCTCAGAGTACAGGAAAGGGGGGGGGGGAGCGGCGGGAGGAATCAGGAGCTGGTAGCATTGATGATTGTATACTCCCATTTGATGGGATCAAGCAACAGAATTGTATGTGAATGGATATACTGGGTTGTGCAAGTTGTGGCCAAAAGAAATCCACCAAAACGATTATAGGGGGGAATAAGTGTTCCTGGGGGGTAGAGTGGGAGTGGGAGGGGATAAAGGGGAGCTGATATCAAGGAGTTCAAGAAGAACGAAAATGTTTCTAAACTGAATGTGGTAGAAATCGCACAATACTGCTTGATATGATTGAACTATGGAATGTTATGTTATCTGCAAGGGCTCTGAATAAAACTATTAAAAGTTTTTAAAAAAAAGATTTCCTGCCTCAGAAACCCAGAGTTAGTTCTACTGTGTTCTATAGGGTTGCTATGAGTCAGAATTGATGGCAGTGACTTTTTGAGACCCGTCTCTTGCCAGGAAGCATCCCTGTGAAGCCAGATAGACTGTGTCTGCTCTTCCTTTATACCTCTTCGACCTTTTAAAAGCTTTATAGAGACAATCAGCCTGCTCTGGCAGAAGTCAGCTTCCTTTAACATAAGACTAGCCTTACTCTGCAGCATGCACTGTACCCATCACTAGGTTCCTCTGGACGGGAAACATGCTCATAGGAACATCTAGAGGTGTTTACTAAACCAGACGTTTATGTAGAGGGCAAGGGATGGCAGCCAAACACTGATGAAGCCTACCTGCAATTTATAAAGGAGTTCCTGGCTGGTTCAAACAGTAACCACACACTCAAACAGCCAAAAGGCAGACTGCTGTAAACCACCCAGAGGCCTGTTAGAATCTATTTGTGAAAGGCCACACTCTTGAAAGCCTTATGGGGCACAGGACTTGTAGGCACACACGGGGCTGCTTTGAACGGAAATCGACTCAGCAGCAACTAACAACAGTAACAATAACATATTTGGAAACGTCACGCCCCTGGGCTCCTAGAGTGTATAACAAGTGAGATCAAAGTAATATTAGGGTCAGAGCCTGTTGATTCAGTAACCCCAGCAAAAACCCCAAGACCACCAAACCAAAACCAACCCCCCTGCTATCGACTCAATTCTGACTCACAGTGACCCCACCGGACAGGGTAGAACTGCCTCTGTGGGTTTCCGAGACTGCAATGCTTTATAGGAACAGAAAGCCTCATCTTTCTCCTTTAGAAAACCACTGGCCCCAAATAATTTGAGGAGTTCCTGGGAGATGTGACATTTCCTTAAAACCAGTTACGTAATGTTCTCACCCTCCTGGCATTACACTACTCGAAGAAGGTAGCAATGGCTTCCACAGAGTTACCACTATCTTTCAGAAGAACTCTACTTCTACCATGGGCTACGGTTCATAAAATGCAGAGGCCCGACGGTTGCACCTGGGAATGCATATCCTTCATGTCCTGAGGATTCTTCACATGGGAATGGGGAACTGTCCTTTCCCCACCAGAGGATCTAAGTTGATATCCCAATCTCCAAAGAAGTTTGTCCTATGCTCCCAGTCTCACACATTTTCTCATGGGGGGAAAAAGGGGCCAATGTTATTTTGTCCACCATCTCTCATGCCCACTTATATGCCCATCCCACACGATCCTGGTTCAGGCTACACAGACTATAGTCTGTAAATATGTAAATATATTTAACAAGGATCAGATCAGTGGTTCTTGACAAAAATCTCCAATTCTCTCTCTCTCTCTCTCTCTCTCTCTCTCTCTCTCTCTCTCTCTCTCTCTCTCTCTCTCTCTCTCTCTCCTAACTTAAACCTACAGAACTATTCTGTTCTGCTATGTTCTAGGCAGGGTTCCTGGTTGTGCCTCTTGCAGTCTGCCCTGCCCTGCTGGTTCTTCAAGAGTGCTTTTGGCAAGAGAGTAAGTCAGTATCAAAACCTAACCTAATGAAGCTTATCATTAGGTTTAGGTATTGGTTTACGCTTTTGCCAAATGCAATCTTTAAGTACTGAGTCATTATTAGTTTTATTTTTCCCCCTGCAGTGTTGGGTGCCTCCTTTGTGCTTCCCAAAATGCTTGTTTACTGGGGATTTTGAGAACTGTGGCTCTTTTTCTGATCTTTTTAATCTTTCTTTAGTATCACTATTTTCTTATACGATAAGTTTTCTTCTGTGTAGTGTGAACATGGAAGAGTATTATGGGATTGAAATCCACTATTTAGAAGAATCATTAGTGCTCAGAGTTCCATCCTTAATTAATTCTAGGAATTAACCATCCTATAAACACAGAATATAAGTACAGAATATTATTCTTTTAATATTCGTGTTCAATATGCCTACGATTTATCAGATCCTATCTACCTTATCACTTACTGAAAGGTTGACTTCTTTCACTTGCCCTGAAAGATGTTTCTAGCTCTTTATTCTTTTCTCCTTTATTATAGTTATTAGAGTTTAAATTGTAAGAAGCAACAAATTGAAGCTATTTCTCCAGAGGCAAATTAGTAGCAGTAGTGGTGATAACATTAATGTGCTAATAACTTTACTTAAATTATTTTCTTTATTACTTAAAACAATCCTAAGTCAACAACATTATTATCCATTTTACATAAGGAAAAACTGGAGTCTCAGAGAATTTGAGAGACTTGCCAAAAGAAATTTACTTAGTAAGCAGTAGAAGCTGGATTGAATTCATGGTACTTGAAAACTTTTGCAACAAATGGAGATTCTGACCTGAAGTTGAATTGATTAAAGGAGAAGACAATATCCATAATAGTAAAAGACAAAATTCTTATTACAAGTAAATTTTGAAAAAGTATAATTCTGAAAAAAAGATGCATCTTATAAGTTATAAAATTTCAATTACAATTCCACCTATGCATTTCTTCATCGTTTTCTCAAGTAATGAAGTGGAATTTTGTTTTCTTTCTGATTCATACAAATTTTTGACACATGATATGATACCAGGAAAATATGTTTTGAATTTCACATAAAATTTTCACAGAATCATATTTTTAAATGGTTGTACCATTTGACCATTACTTTTGAGCTTCATTAGTATTCTCAGGGGTTCTCATAGGGCTTTACCCACAATCCTTTTGTATTTTTGCTTATTCATATAATTTCATATTTATTATCTTATTTTTCATTTCAACAAATTTACATGTAAACCGGTTTACCTGCCAGAAACTAATTTCCTCACAGCAACTTACATTGATGTTTTTTCAAATTCATACATATCCATGAATAAATCCATAAATATCATTAATAAGTCCTTCACCAAGTTCAAACCCTGCTGGCCCTAGTTATGCAGTGGGTTATGCATTGGGCTGCTAACCATAAGGCCAGGAGTTCAAAACCAGGAGCATCTCCACAGGTAAAAAATGAGGCTTTCTTCTCCCACAAAGAGTTACAGTTTTAGAAAACCCACAGGCAGATCGACTCAGTCCTATAGGTTTGCTAAGAGTCGCAGTCGACTTGATGGCAGGGAGTGGTCTTACATTAGCAGTCGCCTGAAGCCCCCTCCTAGGGTTGACTCCAACCGGGTGTCATCTTGGAAGTGAGAGTAAAAAAAACAACTAATATTCTAGGACTCAGTATTGAAAAAGAGAGACAAATACACATGTTCAAACTCTACAGGACATTGCCTTAGCCTTTTACGTGTATGTTGTGCTCTTTCATTTTATATTCCCGATAAACTGAAAAAAAAAAAACAGGTAATGATAACTAGTGCCTTGTTATTATCCTTCCCACTGCCCAATATTCCACCGCTGGTGGGCATCATGATCATCGGCTTACACATGAGAAAATGGGGTTGTGCTATGTGGCTTTTCCAAACGCAGTTAAATGGTGGTCATATGAACTCTTCCTCAGTCAAGTTCTCAGCGACCACACCCTTAACCACCTTGTGCCCAGCCTGGTTCCTGTGGAGAGTTACATTATGTGAAACCAGACAACTGTCAATTTGGTTTCACATGTAAATGTCACAAATTATGAAACACTAAAAAAAAAAACCACCTTGAATTTAATTTAATAGTCCTAGCAGCTTCATCTTGGTAGATGGGAGGGATTTCATTTTGCTTAGTGGTATTAACCGCCTTCATTAAACCAAGTATTGCTTCAAAAGTCTTTAATGTTTAAGCAATTACACCTCATCTTTCCACAAGAAACAATCTGGACCAGACAGCTTTGTGATCTCAAGTGTGTATGTCATGTGTGAAGTATCATAGCCCACAAATATAAAGGTAAACCAGATGATGTCACCAGGAGTCCCAACCAGAGAGGCCACCTAGAACTTGGTTGGTCCAAGTTTAGTGGCCAACAATTGAATCATTTACACACAGACAAAATAGTATTGTGTAAAACCTATAATGCTTTACTGAACTGTTAATGTGAGATTACTTCATACCCTGATTTCACAATGTGCAGCTCAACTTTTTTCCCTCACTGAGTTAAGACCATAATGCTCATCCAAGAAAACAACAGAGCACCTTTAATAGAAATATAAATAAAGCACTGAGACACCTGAAAGAGGTTTGCTTATTTCTTTATACTCCTATGGAAACAGGGTTTGTATTCGCTAGTCAAACTGCCAGTCCCTGGACAAGGACCTGATGTTGGGTAAATTAGAGGGTCAGCGAAAAAAGGAAGGCCCTCAAGGAGATAGATTGACACTGTGGCTCCAACAATGGGCTCAAGCACAGCAACAATTGTGAGGATGGCGCAGGACTGGTGCATATGGTGCATAAGGTCACTGGATTGGAACCAACTTGATGGCATCTGACAGTAACAGTCAAAAAGCCAAATGCCAACTAAGTAGGGTTTTTTTTTTAAGGATATATATATATATATATATGTATACATTATATCAAAGAAGATTACTTGCTGCCTATAGCAATTAAATAGAAACAAGTTATTGAATTCTATCTTGCAATCTGTTGCCATTGTTAGTTGAGAACTCAATGCAGACTAATGGAAACCTTATGTAACACCCAACAAAGTTGCCTGTCCGGCACTATCTTTCAGTACTATGTTAGAAAATATTATTCTGCTAGCTATAAAGTTTTCATTGGCTAGTGTTCAGAAGTAAATTCTCAGGCCATTTTCTCTAGTCTGTCTACTCTGGAGCTCTGCTAAAACCTGTGCACCAAGAGCAACCCTGCTGGTATGTGAGATACAAGTGGCATTGCTTCTAGCAATACAACGACACACGTCACCCAGTATGACAAACTAACAGATAGAGGAGGGAATCATGTGATCATTATCCTCCAAAGTACTAAATATCTATGTATCCTTTTCATTTTCAAAGAGAAATCTCATATAGAGAGGACTACTCACACATACTACTAAGCATTGAAGATTGTCTTGTCAGTTTTAATGGTTATTTTAAAACAAAGGCAGAATATGGGCTTTAGAACTTGTTTCCCACACAACTATCCTGTAGTTCTTTAATATTTCCTTTGCTTACAATTGTGGTTTTTATTTTACTTCATTAATCATGTTAGACTTGCGTATGTACGTTTGCATAATTAAAACCGTTTGATACATGAAAGCCAAGATAGATAACCCTTCAGAAACAGTAACAGAAGTAATGATTTGCTGAGGGTATGGGAAGGGAGCGTGAGAAAATAGACATCAGATAGCACTGATGACTGTATGACCTCCATCAAAGGGAGCATACTACAGAATCGCATGTGAATGGATATGTTGGTTGGTGTAAAATACAGCAAAAAGAAAATAATAAGGGCTCCAACAGGGTAGGGAAGGGGAGAGAGGGGATAAAAGGGAGCTGATATCAAGGAATTCAAGAAGTAAGAAACTGTTTAGAAACTGACTGAGGTAGCAATTGCACAATACAGCTTGATGTGATTGAACTAAGGAATGTTATAACTGCAAGAGCTCCCAATAAACTAATTAAAAAACAAAACAGAGGATAGCCACATTAAAATACAAGAAACTTCTTTCCAAAGGAAAACTTTATTCTTTGTTGCTCTGATTTCTAAGACAATTCAAGCAGTGAAAATACTTTGGACATGAAGGGCGCCTGAGGGATCTAGCTGTTTTCTACCCATGGGTTAGCCAGTCACCGAAGTGCAGGTTTAGCCTCTTCTAACTGGGATAGCGCTAGGGCTTCCCTGAACTGGGGCTACTCTACAAGAACAGCAGAGCCTACTACAATCTCATTAGCTAGTGCCATGTAAAGCACAGCGTCTTTTCTTATGTCCGGTTTACTATTTGCTAGTGCTCTGCAAAGGATTTACTGCAAAATAAAAGTGACAAGACATGAAGAATGAGATTCCATTCTTACAGATCGCATTTACCTAATTTCAATGACAACTACTTAAGAAGCAAAATTCCGGAACATGATCTTTTCACCTCATCCCTCCTGACAGGTTTGAAGTTAATTCCTTATTGGAGGGGTTTATCCTGTACATTCTAGGTTGTTTTGCAGTGTCCTTGGCCTCTACCTGTTAAATGCCAATAATATCCCCCCTTTGCCAGTTATGACCACGCCGAATGTCTGCAGATATTGCCCAAACTCCTCTGGGTGGCAAAATCATCTTCTTTCTACCTCTTATCCCTCAGCCCTGGTTGGGTTGCCCTTATCTCAGAGAAAAAATTTTAAAAATCTTTAGGAAAGAATATGAATGGAGAGCATTCAAAAATTACTGTAACAGTTAATTTCTTTATGAATTAACATATTTTCTGAAGATTAATATATAATAAAATATATTTGTTAGATATTTTAAAAGGCAGGACATAGCAAATCAAAATTCAAATCTAAAACTAAAAGTCACAAGTTTACCAAACATTAGATGGCATATTATCTTCATTAGTTGAATACTTTATATAGATTCATTTAGTTACTGTTCTAAAATTTTAAAAAATCAAACTGATTTTTAATTGAATCAATTCCAATGCAGTGCAACCCATAGGAAAGAGTAGAACCACGCCATTGGGTTTCCAAGGCTGTAATCTTTATGGAAGCAGACTGCCTCATCTTTCTCCCTCACAGCAGCTAGGGGCTTTGAACTGCTGACCTTCTGGGTAATAACTGTGTGTCTTAACCACTGTGAAACCAGCGCTCTTTATAAAACTTCTTAGAAAGCATCCATTTAGAGGAACCTGCTAGATTTTCATCTATATGTGGTGGTCTCCAACTATTTATTACAGGTATACACTGCAATTCATATCGCTAGATGATTTTTTTTCCAATTGCCTACTTCTTACAGATATTCAAACTAAAAATATATTTGCTGCATGTCACAATTATATTTTAATCTTCTAAAACTAAAATTTGTGTGTGTGATCATTCATGCTAAACATCTGAAAAGCCACTGAATCTTAAGCAGACAAATTAATATCTTTTACAAAAGATAAAAGAAAGCAATTGGACCTTACATTCCTAAGCTACTCTCCTTACTTCATTCCAAAGCCCAAGCACCCATTTTATCACATCAGGGCTGTTGGCTTCAGTTTCCTCTCTAAGATTCCTATATAATCTATTCCCACAAATATGAAAAATATTTACATATCCTTGCCTCAAATACCTGTCCTCCAAGCATTACTTCTAGTCTCAGTGGTAATATTTGTTATATTGAAACTTTGGACAACTCCATCTACTGCTACCTTAGTTTCCTCATTGCTAAAATAAATGGGATGAAATGACATTTAAATTCTTTATAACTCATAAATTTTATGAGGGAATTTTTGGAGAAAGGGACTCTGGCTATGGGTTGAGCCGCTAACACCAAAGTCAGCAGTTCACAACCACCAGCCACTCCAAAGGAGAACAGTCAGGTTTTCTACTCCTTTAAAGAATCACAGTCTCAGAAAATCACAGGGGCAGTACTTCCCTGCCTTATAGGATCACTGGGAGTTGGAATCAACTTGTAGGTAGTGAGTATATGGGGAATTCATGGTGGTGAATATGAATTGGCTATCTGCTCAACAAGCTACTTCAAAGGCAGAATAGTATTTGATAGGTTCATTTAATGTAAATTTTAAAATTAAAAAATAAGGGAAAACTGGTATGAATTCTACATTCCATGAACACAGAGAGACAGGCATAAAGACAAAGGTGGAAGCTAAACTAGTTAAGCACACTCTAAAGTGACAAGCTAACAGCCCCACAGATAGGTGACAGGTATCTTCTGCACTATAACAATCCTTGATGGAGCTGATAATGATGGTGCAGGTCAATCAATTCTGCTTCTCTCAGATGGGAAAAGATAAAAAGTTCTTTTTAGGAAAGACAAAGTGAAATGAGAACATGCATTTTCTGATTTATGTATTTGCTGTTCTCCCTGTGAATTCTGGAGAAACAGAGAACCCAGCAAGAGAAGAGGCCCTGGAGAAAGAAGGCAGCCTAGAGTCTCTTTTCAAGGCTCCGTGACCCCATGTGGCACGGCAGAGGGCCATTCCAGAGTTAGTTAGCCAGGGAGATGAAATGAAGAACTGCTCGGTACATCTCTCATTCTTCTAATCTTAAGAGAGAGACAAAAGAACGAGAGTGGGAGGGAAATGGGAGAAGCTCTGCCAACACAGAGTATGATGTCTTACTCAGGCTAAAGGTATCCAAGGCATGAGGCCAACTGCTCGCGTGACTTACTGTTAGTAAACTAAAGGTTGAGGGGCAAGCTTGCTTGGCCAACTTTACCTCCTCAGTCTGTTCTGGCAGGATCAGCCACGAGATTGCCCATAATGGACCGAATGATCTTAAGATAAGATGAGCCAACATAAGAAAATTAAAAAGTCTCATCAAAAAGACTAGCCGTCTGAAATTCATCTGATTTCCCAAAGCCAGCTTCCCTGAGGGACAAGGAAAAGTAAGCGGTGCCACCAGAGGGAGAGGCGAGATGAGTGATACCTGATGGCTTGCTCTCTAGGACATGGGTTTGGGATGGCTTTCCGGAGTCTTAGCAACTCCTCAGCTATCAGAAAGCTCCACCAGGGACCTGACACTCAGACCCCAAATAGAAAATTCATGCTGAACAACAGAATCTCCCATAGTACCTGCATTCTATTCCTAGTCATGATGGCAATGGCCATGAAAGGCAGGAAATCCACTCAACTCCATTTAGCCATCTGATTTCTCGCCACCTTCTGAATTGAGAATGTAGACTGATCGCTTTTCTTCCTTGTTTCCAATGCAAAATGTGTTATACTTGACACAACTTTACAACCTATGGTTCTTTTTAATTATTTGGAAGTCAACAAAGTTGCTTTAAAAGTTTTTTTTCAAAGTTGTCCTTATGACAGGACAAAAATCTGCCCCTATATGAAGAATAACATATCAGAGTATGCTTCTTACATGACATGTGAAATGGTCCATTGATGTGTTTCCCAGGGAAATGAGTGAAAATTATTTAAAAACAAAAACACACAACCATTTAAAGCTTCTGAAAAATAATCAAGGGCAAACTACAAATGAAGAAACATCTATTTAAGAAGATCTATGAACGATAACTATCTCTGTCATATAATTAAAGACCCATCTTTCTTTCCTTACCCCTTGCTCAGCCTGGTGGACACGATGCTCCAGAGGGAAACCAAGAATACAGGGTTCCCTTGCCCTTGCTTCTGCTCACAGAATTTTCTAAGGAGGAGGAAGAAAAAAACCACAGCCAATGAGTCAATGCTGACTCATAGCAACCCCCTGTGGGTTTCTGAGACTGTAACTGTTTACAGGATTCGAAAGCCAACTTTCTTCAGAGAAGCTGCCCATAGTTTCAAACTGCTGGCCCTGTGGATCCACAGCTGTTAACCACCTTAATCACTACAACACCAGGGATCCTTCTGAGAAGGAGCAAGACATCAGCATGTCTCAGCATGCCCCCAGCTGCCTGTTGTTTAGGCTGAGTCCAAGAGGGGCTGTGGTTGAGGTCAGAGGAGGCTCCCTCTCTTACCTAATTACTACTGGAGGAGAAGAGGTGCTCCATTGGGCATGGGGCCCTGACATCACAGGCCCTGATAATACTTCCCAAGATTGTGATGGAATAATGTCACAGCAGGAGAGAAAGTGGAGTTCTCCAGGCTGCTGCCACCCCATTGAGTGCCCTTCTCTCATTGCAGAATGCCATCCAGAGAGGGGTCAGAAAGGGTTAGGTACTGGAGGCTGACAAAGGGAGGAGAGGAGGTGAAGGCAGGAATCGGGCAGAAATGTTAACATTAGGAGATGTGGAGCCTCCTTTCCACTATGTTTCTCTCCAGCACAAAGGAACACGAAGGACAAAAAAGATGCATTGCCTTTTCAGTGGAAGAGTTCAGGGATGGCGAATGGCTGAGTGGAGAAAGACAAGATATTCACCCTACCTTCAGAAGGATTGACTAGACGGGGATTTGGGATCTGAGACAAGGGCAGAACCTGAAGTATGGAAAGCTAGGAGGCCCTCCTTGTGGACCAGCCAATAGCAGAAGAGCCACCAAAAAGCCAACCTGTGATGGCAGGTCCAGCAAGAGGTGGATTTAATGTTCTGTCAGGTCTTTTAGACTAGCTAAGGGTGCTTTGAACTTCTTTTCCAAAGGATCGCCTTCTATAAATTCTCTGTTCAAACCTTCTCTCTAACTCTGGTCTGAATTATATTCCTCGCCTAAAAGTTCTCTTGCAATTGGGACAAACAAGAACCAAGGATTAGAGAGGCTTGAAACTTTGAGCTTCCTCCCAGGAATGATGGTTTTATCTCCACTCCCAGTTGCAGAACCTGGCACAGGGGTTCTGTCTCGGAAGAAACTGGGCTAGGAAAGATAGCACACTTGCCCAACAACATGGGGAAGTTTAAATCTAAGGTGCTATCAAAGAACAGCAGAGGCTGACCTGAAAGAAAATTAGGAAATCTTTGTGGACCCAAAGAGCCTAGGAATGAGATTGTGTGGCGGTCGGCACAAACAAAAACCTCAACCGAGGTGCTACACTTTGATTAATGTGTACAGGAATTATGCTTTAGGGTATTGTTGAGAACAATAGAACAAGAAACTGGCAATTAGTGGAGGCAGTGGGTGTGGTCAGGAATGAGTGGAAGATATTGTCTTTAGCACTTTCAGGATAACTGTGGGAAGACCCAAAACTGGGCCTCCTTGAGACTCAAAGTCTTATGATTTGGGGGAAAAGGAAGAGTGGCTTGACTTCACTAAACTACATAGCTAGTCACTAAATAAATAGATTAGCAGATAATAATAATAATAAGCCTAGTGTATGGGAGTGGCAAGGTCAATACATAGAGCTGCTGCACTATGCAAGGCTTCAAAAATTGTGGAAAACATGAAATGAAAAGGTAACTGAATTTTTCCATGAGCTTTCGAAATGCTGTCCCAAATGTCCAGTTTCCAACAAAAAATCATGGCAAACGCAAAGAAACAGAAAAGTATGACTCATCACTAGAAAATAATGGGCAACAGAAACTGCCTGTGAGAGTGATCACCTGTCAGATTTAACAAATAGTTATGGAAGTGAAGAAATGAAAAATGGTATGATGATCACATTGTACCCAATAGAAAGTATTAGTAAAGCAGTAGAAATTATGATAAGAACTACATTTAAAATGCGTGGTGGACAAATTGTAATACCTGAAATAAACCGTTCCCTAGAGGCGCTGGTGGCGTAGTGGGCTGCTAAACACAGGCTGGCAATTTGAAATCACTCTGCCGGGGATGATGAGGCTTTCAGCTCTCATAAGAAAGTTTCCAGCCTTGGAAACGCACAGGGGCTTTTCTATTCTACCCAATAGTGATAGTAGGAGTCAGAATGAACTTGGTGGAAGTGAGAGCTTTCTAGGACGGTTCAGCAATACATTCAAAGTGTCATGACAGGGTACTAGGGAATCTTAAAACAGATTGATAGATCAAGTGCAAGTGCTTAATATAGATCAAGTACAATGTACTCAGGAGGAACATGATAGAGAGACAAGAGAAAGGTAAAAGGAAATGGAGGAGTGAACTAGAGGGACATCGACATTTATAAAGATATAAATACAGGCACGCACATATGTAAATATATTTATATATAGCAATAGAAACATATTTATATGTTAAGTATTAATGTAGCAGACGGACATTGGGCCTCTACTCAAGTATTATCTCAATGCAAGAACACTTTGTTCTAATAACTTGGCATTCTGTGATGCTCACCTTTCTGACAGAAGCACTGAAGACAAACTGGATGCATAAGCAAATGTGGTGACAAAAGCTGATGGTATCTGGCTATTAAATGATAGAGAATCTGAGGTCTTAACGGCTTGAAGATAAACAAGAGGCTATCTAGCTGGGAAGCAACAAAACCCACATGGAGGAAACACACCAGCCTGTGTGATCATGAGGTGTCCACTGGATCAGGTATCAGAAGACACAAAACGCACAATCATATAGATGCTAACGAGGGGGGAGGAAGTAGAGTGGAGACCCAAAGCCCATTTATAGGCAATAGGACATCTCCTAACAGAAGGAGCACAGGAACATTCCTCTAATTTTCGAATGCTTCCTCCCTACCCCACCCCTTCCCCCGCCCACTAGCAAGACCCCAGTGGTACTTTACAAATCCGGCTAGACCAGAGCATGGACACTGGTACAGATAAAAGCTCTCCACACACGGAATCCTGAACAGATAAACCCCTCAGGATACCATAAGGATAGGGAGAAGGTGGGGGGAGAAAGGGGGAACTGATTGTAATGATCGATGTATAGCACCCCGACCCAGGGTGATGGACAACAGAAACATGGGTGAATGGAAAGAACAGATGGTGTAAGATATGAAAATACTAATAATTTATAATTTATTAAGGGTTCATGAAGTTAGGAGGCTGGGGGATGAAGGGGGAAAAATGATGAGCTGATACCAAGGGCTCAAGTAGAAAGAAACTGTTGTAAAAAGGATGATGAGAACATATGTACAAATGTGCTGGACACAATGGTTGTATGGATTGTTGTAAGAGCTGTAAGAGGCCCCAGTGAAATGATTTTTTAAAAAAAGAAATAAAAAAATAGATTGATGGAGATAATGCAAACCATTGTCAGTGGGATCCCATCTACATAGTTCTTTAAAAGGAGTACAAATGAAGCCATTCTTCACTAATTAAGTTACATTTTGTTTGGTTGGAAGATTTCAGGAGATACTTATGCCTTAAGGTTTACAGATGTTGTAAGGGAAATGATTTGGGGGTGGGAGAATTGTTCATTCTCTCCAGAAAGTCTAGGTTCCGTGAAAATTTGAAATGATCTTCTATGATTTCTTCCCCATTTGATCAGAATTCTTGTACAGATCAAAGCATTTGGTAATGATGGTCAGACATAATCCAGTTTTTCTCATCTCATTGCAAAAGAGGCAGCAGTTCAAGGAACTAATTCCCCAACATTCCATTACTCCCCTCTCTTCCTGACTCTTCTTCCTCCACTGCTTCAGGCTAACAGAGGCCAACGGTTTCACTTTGGCTGTTTATTTTCCAACACACTGAATGATCAAAACTTGAAATATTATTATTAGCTTTACTAAGTAAACTTGCTTTTCATGTAATGATCTTAAATTTAAGAGCAGATTTTAATATAAATAAAGGATAAATTTGAAAAGAAGCTCCAATAATATACTTACAAGCCATTTAAAAATATTCGACTAGTTTTCCCAATAGTTTAATTTAATTAATATCCTTATAATATCAGTTTTATTAAAGAATCAACTTTTCAAAGAAATTTAGCAACCAAGGAAGTTATGCTTTGTACAGGTCACTTTGTTCACTGAAATTAAATAATTCTAGACAATAAAAACTCCTTTATATTTTACTACTTAAACTTACTGGCAGTCAGTAGATTCTGACATATAGTCATCCTGCATGACAGAGTGGAATTGCCTTGAGCTTCTGAGACTAAATCTTTATGGGAGTAGAAAGCCCAGTCTTTCTCACAAGGAGGGACTGGTACTTTGGAACTGCTAATTTCAACAAATGCACATATGTTCTTGACACCATGGATGGATGTATGGATTGTGATAAGAATTGTATGAGCCCTCAATAAAATGATTTTTTTAAAAAGAACTGCTGATTAGCAGTGAATACAAAATCATAATACAAAGGTATCACTATAGCCACATTTGTGGTAAGACAAATACTACATTTACAAAGACACAGATACAGAGATATGTAAATAAAACAATTAGATTTGGATTTTAAGTTTGAATAAATAAGATGGGGACATTTTAGACACACACGTATTTTTGTGCAGTTTACTCATGAACTAAAATACCTTTTAACTGAGATTTGATAGAACCTTTGCTGATCTTAAAAAGTCAAGTACCTAGGAAAAATATCACCTTGTTAATATCTGTAAAATCATTATATCAATACCTGTTGGCAGTGGGTGTTGTTGAGTTAATTTGGACCCATAGCTATTCCATATGACATTACCTAGCAAGTTATTCACAGAACATGGATTTGTGACATCTTCAAGCACATGAAATGGTAAAGTTTTACTATCCTTTGCTATGCATTTGTATAAATATTACTACAGTAATTCTGTTGTATAAAGCACAAACTTAAAACACAGCTTATCATTAGCTTGAAAAATGGCTGCAGGCCTGCCCAACAGACAGACACAGGAACCCATCCAAGGGCTACCAACTCCATTCACTGATCAGTGATTTCACCTGCTGATTTTGTGCCAGCCACTGGTGACTCCAATATTTTCTATTTTTATTACAAAGTTCTCAAAGAAAAACTACAGACAGATTTTTTTTCTTAAAAAAGAACAAAGAAAGGGGGGAAAAAATCCCCAGGAATTCTCTTGGGAAAGGTCACCCATGGCAATTAAAAACATAGTAATAAAGGGCCAAAACTTAGGACCGTGGGTGGTTATGCCACAGATCACCGGTGAGTTGCTGAAGTCCCACACCTCAGCAAGAATTCCCCTTACTTTGGAGTGAAACGAATTTTATGATCCTTCAAGTACAAATAAAGCACCCCTGGTCACACACTGGTCCAGTGTTTGGTTGCTTACTTAAAAGTCGGTGGTTTGAACCCCGCTGCTGCTCTAAAGGCAAAAGACCTGGCAGGCCCCGCCCCTGGAAACCCTGTGGCGGAGCTCGACTCTGTCCTCCAGGGGCACCCTGAGGCAGGACCCACCGCTCAGTGGAGCCCTGATCGCACGGAAGTTCAAAATCTTGGCTGCTAATTTCTAGGTTGGTGCTTCCAACTCTCAGCAGCTCTGTGGGCAAGCGATGGGCAGTCTGCTTGCATGCAGGACACAGCCCATGGAAACCCTGTAGGCAGTTCTCCTCTGAACCCTAAGGCCAACTGTAAGTCAGACTTGGCCGCAATGTGTGAAGAGCACAGACGTACGAAATACTTCGGCAACCGTTTAAGGACGGGTTAACTACAGACACAAGGGTCTTAGTATGCGATGGAAATCTTTCTTTACAACGACTTTACTGCATTGGAAGAAATCCAAAATATACCCAGTGGATCGTTTCTTGTGTGTGGAGGATCTGACGCTTCTGGATGTATAGCATTCTTAGTGAAAATGATCCAAGACAAGAAAGGATGCTGGATGGCTGGAGGAGCAGTGGAACCGGAATTGTTCTGTCTCAAGACTGTCTGAGAAATCACGTTCCTTAGACTGCCAGCAAGTAGAGGGTGGCTGGTAGTGACCCTACAGGACAGGAGAGAACTGCCACTGTGGGGTTCTGAGACCCTAACTGCTAACAGGCTAGGAAGCCGCATCTTTTTCATGACGTTTGATACATAGAGTCACAATCTAACAAATTCCAAATCCCAAATGCTTGGAATCATTTTTCGTTTTTTAAAAATCTTGGCACAAACTTATTTGGCTCTCTATGGTCTTCATGTTGCTTTGTTGGACTATTTCTGTTTTGCTGCATATATATCAATGCTCATGGATTGCTGACTCAGACCTCACAGTATGGTATGAATTTATTTTAAAAATTAAGAATTCTAAGATATTTGCCGTTTCACTCACACACACCAAAGGAAGGACTGAGGAATTCTTTAGAAAGTTCTTTTGCTAAATTCCACTTCATTGAGATTGCATGTTCTGAGGGAAATTTTTCACACACTTCATAACACCTTAAACTTATATGAAGGAAATAGTGCCTTTTCTATCTTTTTTTGACAAAGTGGTAGGTAGGTCTGAACTTTCCTTCATTTTAAAACTAAAGAAAATGAGGACCAAAATTCAGTTCCTGGAGCCATTGTCCTCCTCAGGCTGGGAACCAGAGAGACCCTCTCTTGATGTCTAAACCCAGTGCTCAGTGCCTCCCACCCCCTCCCTCATTCCTCCTCTGCTAACTTAATGGGCCCTTCCTGCACATGATATAGCACTCAATTTTTCATGGACTCACAATGCAGAAGACATCCATGGGGGCACTTGTTGAGTCACATGTCAGATTTAGGTGAGTCATAGGAAAAAAGAAAAATACTTTCCCAGAGCTGGGATTAAAAATTGTCTGCAATAGACGAGGCCTGGAAAAGGTCACCGAACCAGCTGCAATCTACAGAGCAGGGAACAATAGATTACCCTGGAAGTATCCACACAGAAACACATGAGGAGTCTGAGAATGCAGAGAGCTATTAGTCTCCAAGCCTGTCTACAGCAGGAGTTAGTAGAAAGTAAATATTTTAGGCATGGCAGGCTAGATAGTCTCTGTAATCTGGAAGATGCTGTAGACAATATGTCAACAAATGGGCAGGGCTGAGTTCCAATAAAACTTTATTTAAATGGAAAAAGTCTGCACGGTGGTGGGTCACTGGATTCAGGTTGGACACATATGTCCTAGTTTGCCAAACACTGGTTTTTAATATAAATATAAATCTAAGTGAGAAGCTGATATGTAATAACATTCATGCATCTTTGAAAGAACAAGGATATGCCTCTAGAAAGGTGGCATCTAACCAGGCAGTATTAATTGGGCAGTTGTGATTATTTCCCTGGGGCTGGGTTGAGCTCTACCCCTGTATCCATTTCAAGTGTTCCATGCAATACTAGGACACAAAAGAACTGCAAAGCTGCTTCTACAAACGCGCTCCCTTTAAGTTCTACAGCAATATACAGGCCAGGCTGACAAATAAAGACTCTTCATTGAAAACATACGTTTTGTGTTCTTACCAAGTATATCAATAGGACCGAATCTTTGCTTCAAAGTTCCTTGTCAGCTTTCATTATGATAATGCATGAAATCAATAAATCCATATATAATTAAAACTACCCCATAAGTAGCTACTCTTCTAAACCTATAGGGCGGCCATGCACTAGAACTGACCACTGGCAATGAGGGGGAAGAGCTTTCAGGAAGCTCTTCAAGGAGAGACTGACACAGGGGCAGCCGTGATGGCTTACTGAACCCGGTAGAGGAGAGGGCCAGGAATGGGCAGCATTTGGCTCTGCAGTGCCTGGGATCACTAGGGCCTGGAAGCCACCCAGGAGCACCCAACAACAGGCTGCTTTCACATTTGTAAAGTTGACTGGCATGTGAGGTATTTATTTAAACATTTATATTGACTACATGCTTAATTAGCAGATAGACAATGTTCTTCTATAACAGGAGGCCGCAAAAACTTGTCTGAAAAATTTCATTATCTTTTACATTTATTTTTTCCACAACTTTTTGAAGCTACCTCGTAGATGCTAAAGATTTAAGAATACAACACATTCCTGCCATTAGGAAATTCTGTCTTGCAGAAAAATCTTCTGCGTAAACAACAATTATTTGGGGAATATGTTGTAATTTATTTAATATAAAAAAATTTTCAAATTCCAAGCAATGTGATAGGTATTAGGTAATCCCAAACTCACTGTCATTCACTCCATTCCAACTCCTAATGCAGAACTGCACCTGTGGGTTTCCAAGACTGTAACTCTCTATGGGAGTAGAAAGCCTTGCTTTTCTGCCATGGAGGGAAACCTAATCAGAGACTTATATCACTTTCACATACACTTATATGCATTTTCTCATTATATGATTATATAAACAAAGTAAACCCCAAGACAATGGCCCTCATCAAGTCTAAAACTGACCTCACTCTCTTGGCTAATTTTCATCAGCAAAGGGAATGCCACTTGTCTGCAAATGGAATGCCACGAGTGAGGTCTACACAGCCAAAGGTCGGCATGGAAACAGGAAGCAGGGAGGAAGTTAGGGTTGCAATCAAGGACATGGAACACAATGGGTAGTAATTGTTAAATGAAAACTGATGAACTACTCTGTAAACCATCACCAAACACAACAAAAAAATTTAAAGCAGCAATAAATAAGCAAACAATGGACTATCACTAATTTTTGGGTTATACCTGAGTACCTAAGTAAAAAGTATTACTACTCAGGTTCCCGTTCATATGTGCATGGGTTCCTTCCAAATAAAATATATTTAAACACAGCTCTGTGACCTGTAGGTGATTGCAGACAAGTTCTCTCTGTAACAACTTGTCTTAGTGTCTTTAAGTGCCTTAAAAACAAAACAAAACAAAAAACCTTTCAATGTCAAGAGTGACAGCTTAGGTTATTTGCTGCACCAGTTAGATTCTAGGCAGAGACGTCAGCTAAGAAGGCTGCAGTACATGTTTTCTAAGACAAAGGACACAAGGAGATCATGGGGGCTTATCAGGAAGAAGCTCCAAGAAAATGAAAATTGCAATAGTGAAAAGCCACTTTTCAAAATGCCAGGAAAACTATGCTGGCATGGTCCATCATGACAATGAACTATTCCTTCTTTGAGCTTAGCAAAGGATCTCTTATGAGGACTTCATTAGGAAACCTTTCCCCAACCACCTAGATCTTAGATCTTGTCCCTTTAGACTTTTGTTGTTGTTCTCAACACCCAAATAATATAAAAAGAAACATGACTTAAATTCCTGGAAAATTCCAAATGTGATGTAAATCAGAGTGCCGAAGTCCTCGGGGAAGGGAGCAGGGAGATGCGAACAACACCTGCAGACCTAGACAGAGGATATGTGGAGGAACTATAGCTTCACTTTTTATGTTCTTGTTCAATACGGTTTCTACGTTGTATAGCAATGATTTTTGACTTATTCTTGTAGAGTGTGTTAGAAAGCCAAGTTTTAACACATGTTTAACAGTCTGTAGATGCTGGAAAAAATGTGTAGGTTTCTGTATTGAAAATAGTGAGATACAGAATATTTCTAAAGAAATGTTAATCGTGGATCTGAAAAAGGACCTAGGAGTGGGCTTGAGGGGTATAACTTTTAAGGAGATATTATTTTTTAAATGCATTTGGAAAAAAGGGAGTCATTAACAGCAACCAAGACAAAAGAACAGTCTCATCATAAACGTGCAAACAACACAAACAATATGAAGACAGGGAGTCTTTTGTGTGTTTTGAAACGAACTTGGAGGTCCCCAAAAAATAAGTGGGCATCGGTTTTGCTTTTCCTCTTTTTAAAGACACTGAGACCAATGTGTGCAGCTGATGGGTAAGGAACACGTTTAGGGCTGTAACACGCTCTCTCTCTCTCTCTCTCAAATGTTAATCTTACTTTATTTATATTTTTGTTTTTTCCCTTTTGTGTGGGATAGAATACTTACAAAGAAAAAGAAATTCTATGTAGTTACACAGCCTATCTCATCAAATCAAACCAGTAACAACAGCATCCCTTAAACTCCAAGAATATGTGCTTCTTTTTTCCTTTTCTCACACTCCCTCTCCCCTCCCTCCACAATCCCCTGCCTTTCTCTCTCCTCCTCTCCACCCTCACTGCTGTCCTATCCTCTGGTGTGAAAACAAATGCTCCTTTTCTTTAGAATAATCGTGTCACAAAATGTTTATCTTTATGAAATTGACTAACTTTGCAAAGCATAGTATTCTCTAATTTTGTTCATATCTTCAGGTGTTTGACAGACTCTTCCTTGCTTTTCAAGGATCCATAATACCCCACTGTAAGAATGTGTCCCAGTTTGTTTAGCTACTCCTCTAAAGTCACTTAAAAAGTCTTGCTTAGATTGCTATTATGAGATGGTATGCCATTGTTGCGGTAATTTGTCTTTCTCTTCTTGCTAATGAATGTGAACATTTCTTCATATGATTGTTGGTCGCCTGGATGTCATTCTAGACAATTGTCTATTCTACTCTTGCGCCCATTTTTTCATTGGATTATTGATATTTTCCTTTTTTATTTTTAATAATCTTTAATGATTTTATTGGGGGCTCGTACAACTATTATCACAAGCCATACAAACATCCATTGTGTCAAACACATTTGTACACATGTTGCTATCATCATTTCAAAACATTTTCTTTCACTTTGAGCCCTTGGTATCAGCTCCTCAATTTTCCCCTCCCTTTCCCACTTTCCCTCCCTCATGAACCCTTGATAATTTATCGTTTTTTGTTTTTTCATGTTTTACATAGACTGATGTCTTCCTTTACTCACTTTTATGTTAGGAGAGGGTTATATATAGGTCACTGTGATTGGTTTCCCATTATACCCGCCCACCTTCCCCTTACGGTCATTGTTGGCCCTGAGGGGTTTATCTGTCCTGGATTCTCTGTGTTTCCAGCTCTTAAGTGTACCCGTGTACATGCTCTGGTCTAGCGGATTCTGGTTGAGTCTGATTAGGTGCCGTGCCCTGGCTCCAAAGTCTATTTTTGGTATTCCTCAGGGGCTTCATTGCTTTGCTCCCCTGCTGCTCTGATGAACGTCCTTAGCACGTTGCCCAGTGTGGTGGGATCAGATCGGGTACAATTCCTGCATTGTGCCTCCAGCGTTGTCTCCCATAGTGCTATGGGTCAATGAGGGACGTCATGTCTCATGATGGGGCTGGCCCTATGGTCCTCTCTGTGCATTGGTTGCTCTGAGCAGGAATATTGTCCTTGGTGCATGGGTTATTTGTATTTTTTTCATCAAGGCGTTGCACTTTCTATAGATGTTTGAAATTAGCCCTTTATCTGATACATAATTAAAAAAAAACACTTTCTTTTGTAAATTGGGTAAATATTGACAGAGCAGATTAGTTTTCCATTCAACACTTCATAGACATTTTGTCTCATGTCACTGGTTATAATCCCCACAATGAAACATCAGTATCCCATTTCTTCCTTGTGGTTCCCGTTTCCATTCCTTTCTTTCCTAACCTTCCCTGGCTTCTGAATGCTACCCTTGGGAAAATGCTGCCCTTTCCATTTTAAATGGTGGATTATTGCAGGGAGTACACACCTCCCAGGTATCACTGTTCACCTTATAAAACTTTTACTCGTTAGCTGAAAATTGAGGCACTAGCGTTCCATTCCAGTTCTAGACTATGGGACTAAAGTCCATAGTCCCAGAAGTTCCACCAATCTCTATCAGATCAGAAATCCTTAGATATGGTTTTGAGTTTTATTTTACATTTTTCTCTCACTTTATCCAGGACCTTAGTGATGTAGTAAGTTACTCATTGAATTGTTAATAATCACAAGGTCAGTACTTCAAACATACCAGCCACTCACTCAGTGAGAGAAACTTGAAAGTCTCCGGAGCCCAAAGTGGTAATCTGTTCCGTCGACTCTATCCTACACGGTTGCCACGAGTCATAATAAACTTGATGGCAGCTTGGCAGGACATTGTAATGTCTTTTATTTCAAGCTGTCTGTAATGGTTCCATTTAGTTCTTCTGGTCTCAGGGTGGTAGAGCCTGAGGTTTCTGTGATCCGTCAGTCAATTGGTCTAATTGTTACCACGTGTCTTCTATTTTCTTCACTATTCTTTGCTCCGGACAGAGAGAGACCAATCATGGTAATTCAGATAGTTGCTGACAAGCTTTAAAAACCCTGCTCATTACTTACCAAGGTGGGATGTAGAACATTATCTTTGCGGACTATGTTATGCCAGTTGATCTCGGTGTCTTCCAGAATTATAGACTTGAGTCTTCCAGCACAGAAATAATTTCCGCAAGGAGTTTGGTTATGGGGGAGGGAGTCATTTAAAAATGTATCTGTTCACTCTATAAGAATTTAATTCCCCTATCTCAACCTGATGCACACGAATTGATTTTAACTTATCTTTATCAATATCATAGCAACCCTGTAGGGTAAGATTCAGATACGACCCTATGGGTCCTTGAGACGACAACTGCTTAAGGGAGTAGAAAGCCTCATCTTTCTTCCGTGGAGTGGCTGGTGGCCTAGACTGCCAACCTAGAGGTTCACGGCCAAATTTGTAACCATGGCGACACCAGGGCCCCCTACATGGTTGCTCTGAGTTGTAAGGGGCGCGATAGCAGTGAGTTAGGTTCTGTATATTATCTCATACATGGCTAACAGAGGGGGAAAATCACATAAAACCAGACACTGTGGGTAAGTGTGTTTGTGAGGAAAGGTGCAGGAATTTTCATTTTTCAAACAGATGCCCTGAGCAGCGAGATGACCAAGTGCTGTAGACAAGGACAGCTCAGATAGGCTTGTGCCTTTCTCTCAGCTAGTAACACCCAGAACCACAAAATGGATAATAAATGTTTCTCCCTGCTTGACATCAGAGACATCTATGTAAACTGGTCATACTGGACTTTCTTCAGGATTTGTTGGTTTGATTTTGTGACTCTACAGTCACATGGTTCAATGATAGTGAAATTAGTAAAACATTGTAGAATTAGAGTATGCAGGTAAATTTTCCTTTGTAAAGGATGCACATGTTTTGTAGGGTTCTTATGCATCAGTAAATCACAAACAATGACAGTAGCGCACATTTTCTTATTTAAAACCTATTACTAGGAACAGAAGGAGCCCTGGCGATATAGTGGTTACACACTGGGGTGAGAACTGCATGGTTAGCAGTTCAAAACCACAGCAGTTCCTGGGGAGAAAAGGCGGGCTTTTTGCTCCTATCAACTGTCACAGTGTCGGAAACCCACAGGGCGGGTTGCAGTGAGGCAGCACTGACTTGATGGCAGTGAGTATTAGGAACCGAAGAGCAAAATAAGGCTTTCCAGGGGCGGAAACCCCAAGCCAAACCATAACAAAACTGGCTTATAATTCTTCTAAATAGTAAAGGTCTTAAAAAGTCTATGGGAAAATTCCATTGACTTTTAGTTCTATTTTCCACAAATTTTTTGATGCCCCCTGTATAAGATGAATTTCAAATTGATTTTGAGATATATCCACGGAAGCACAGTAATTTCTGTGTATCTATCTGTGTGATAGCATGCATCAAAGAATACTGACTGTCAAATAGATTCAGGGTTAAGAAAAATAGATCCTACAAAACAATCTATGTAAATATGAGTGACTTTCAAAAACAGGCATTATTTACTTCTTATTCTTTTGCATTCATATGGAAACTAGGCACTACTTAGATGGAAAGCATGCTTGTTAATGCTTACCAATGAAAATGGTAAATCTGGAACATTGCTCCATTTTTCATGTTTAATAAAGAAATATAAACTTAATAAGTAATTAAGGCTGGGGTTCCATTTCTTCCCGTACTATTCTTCCCTTTCTAAGACTAGGTATAAATAGTTTTACAGTCTATAAAATAAATATGCTGAATAGCACTTTCTTACAGGTCAAAGTCTGGAGTTCTCTTTATAATTAATCTAGGTACTAATTGATCTAGGTACTAACCTCTGCGGGGACTTTCATGATTGAAGAGAATGCCATTCACTGCAAACAAATTATATGCCTCACGGAAATTCACCACAATCCAATAGGCATAGAGTTTTGCAGCTCCTATTGGAAATTAAGCAAATAAAGTTTATTATAAAATCAGTGTTATTTGAATCAATTGTAAACAAGTAACAATTTTCAAAAATTACAAGTGGTAACACATCAGGCTAGAAAAATGATTCAAAATCCAAAGCCAAATACAAATTATTTGCCAATGAATCACGGCTACAAGAAAATATTTAAGCATTCTTTACATTTGTAATAGCCACAGTTCTTTATTCATAATCGAATGAACTCAAATATAGTGTGCAATGTATCAAGTTAACCTTCCACATGCTCTAGTCCTTTTTCATAGTGTCAAGGATCCAGAAAATGAAAAAAATAGGAGAGCTAGATAGTCTGCTTGCTTTGAAACTTTATCACTGAAGTCTTTTTTGTGAATATTCCTTTTTACAAATACTCGTATATTAGAAATAACAGGGTTTCCTTTTGAAATGTCAAGTTCAGGGAGATGTTTGCTGGGGAAATCAAAAGTGTGACACTTTGTCACTTCACCACAATCTCACCCCATTTCCATGAAAGGGATCATGTTGGGTCTAATTTTCTTTTCCAAACGATCTGTACGGGAGAGTTGAATGAACAAGAATTGGTGAAGTGAAGTGGTAATTCCGCCCTGAGGCAAGGGCAACAAATACTTCTATTTAGCAATTTATAAAGGTATGCCTCTCAACAAGTTGAGTCACTTTGGTCTATCTTAAAGTGAATCTCACACTCAAAATGACTTCAGCCCTGAAATGGAAACAGAAATAAACCTGCACCACACAGTCGCCACTCGGTGCCTGGGTGGGTGCCTGCACTCACCGTAGGGTGACCGGGGGTAGAACGGGGTGGTTTCCTTCTGAGGGATTTCTTGCACTTTCCCATAAAGTTCACTGGTTGATGCTTGATAGAACTTCACAGAGTTGATGAGGCCACAGGTCTTAATGGCGTCCAGAAGCCGCAACGTGCCAACGCCATCAACGTCTGCAGTGTATTCAGCGAGGTCAAAGGAAATCTGGAAGGAGCAAACGCGATGGCTGCATCAGTGGGGGGATCCGAAACATGCCGCCAACAGTGGCAACCAGGCACAAGTGTGCACATTTTGGGATATCTTATGTGGGAGAAAGCAAAAATTGTCCCCTCATACCAGAGTAAGATGGTAGATGTCATCTGTGTCTAACACTACATGGCTATGCATTTAGGAAATTCTGAATCATCATCATAATAGTAACGTTTTTAACCACATGTGGATCACTTCTGGATTCTAAGCCTGAGTCCCTAAGGTCAAGTCTGCTCCTCAGAATCATCTGGGGCCCCTTGAAAGTGCGTATCAAACCAATGTCTGGGAGGTGGGGGCCTAGACTATGGGCACTTAAAGCAGCTGTCAGTGGGGCTCATGGATAGAGTGGCGGGGAACTTGTGCTACAGAGCACAGCTAACTTTGCCAGGGCTGGTTTCGATTTTTAAATTTAGGTACGAAAGGAGTTCACAAAGTCTGGGGCAAAATTGCATGATTGATTTTAGCTCAATGTTTCCATGAACTTTATGAAGTCCTTTATTTGCTTATTTCTTTTTTATTTTTTTTAATCCTAAGGCACTTTGCATGCAGGAAGATACTAATGTAGGCACATAAATTGAAGGATTTCAGAGAAAAAGGTATTCAAGAATAATTTAAGATTTTTAATGCTTCAATATTTTTCAATTTTAAAAAATAAACTGGCTGATATACACTCTCATTATTGCAAACACAGTGAACAACTATACCTAAAACCACCTAAAATAGGGAAGCTGAACACCAGCCGTAAGGACTTTGTCTCACGTTTGTTCACAGGCCCAGTGTGGCCAGGACCAAGGCAAAGCCAGGCTTTTTGCTGTGCCTTACGAATCACCTGCCTGTACCTGGAAAACCTTTCTCTGAGCGGTCTCAAGTCACTGGCCCCACTGCAACTCAACTCAGACTATAAATTCATTTCATCTACGGTTATGGTTAACTCAGAAGGAACAAGGCACACACACACACGCACACACACATAAAGGGACTAACCCTCGGAATAATCATAGAATGAAAGAAAGCATTTTTTTATATTTAGGGCATAAAATCTAAAGAACAGTTAACTTGATATGTTACACAAACTGTGTGTGTGTGATAGAGGCTGGTGCCCAGTGGATGCCCAGTGGGTTAAATGGCTTCTTCCCTAACTGCCTCAGAAATTCAGTACCATTGAATTCCAACTCAGAGTGACCTTATAAGAGAGCAGAACAGCTCTTGTGGACTTCTGAGATGGTAAATCTTTAGGGGAGTAGAAAGCCTCTCTTTTTCCCAAGGAGCAGATGGTGGTTTCCAACTGCTGCACTTGTGGTTAGCAGTACAATGTGTGGCCCACTACACCAGCTAACTGCCTAGGATGACTAGTGTACTCTCTACCTCGATGTCCAGTAGTGCCAAGTTTGACTCAAAGACAACGTATATTTGCCCTTTCACTTGCACTCACTTTGAAACTAGCCGGAGCCCTGGTAACATAGTGGTTAAGCATTGAGGTGTGATCTACAAGGTGCAGAGTTCAAACTGACCAGCCACTCTGTAGGAGAAGGATAGGGTTTTCTACTCTCCCAAAGGGTTACTGTCTCAGAAACTCACAGGGATACTTCTACCCTGTCCTATGTGACCACTATGAATCAGCATTAATTCAATGGCAGTTAGTTTTGTTTTTAAAAAATAATTGAACCAATCCTTTTTGAAGACACCAGACTGTTATTTGATTCTAAGAGATCAGTAAAATGTACTTTCACTTAAAATAATAGAGAGGAAAAAACCACCCAGAAATAAGAAAGAGAACCCCTCAAATGTGGGCAAAGTCCTAGGAACCACATTTTTTAAAAGTCAGATATAAAATTTAAGGAGAATTTAGAGCACAATTAAAATATTTAAGGCAAGACAGTTGCTAACATTGAAGATATGGTAAAGAAAATGTTACACTATAGTTTGTAATATACGTCAAGTACACCAGCAATGAATGGCCTGAATAGGAAATTAAGAATACGATCTCATCTAAAATCCCATCCACAATAGTATCTAAAAGAATAAATAGCTCCAAAGAACTTCAAACAACGAGAAAACAGGTTACACACCAAAAAACTCTCAAGTAATGCTAAAGGAAAATAAAGAAAGTGTAAATAAATGGTAAGACAACCATGTTCATGTGCTGCATGACTTGATATGATTAAAGTGTCAACACCACTTAGAGCAATATGCAGATGTTCTCAAATATAAATGGGGCCAAAATTAATCTTGAAAAAGAAGAACAAGAACATGTAGATTCACACTTGCCAATTTCGAAGCTTAAAGTAGTCAAAGCAGTGTGGTACTGAGGTAAGGTAGTCACAGACACCAATAGAATCAAACTGATAAGGCACGAAAGTACCAACTCCATTCTTCAATGAAGAAAAAATTAATTTCTTGTCCAGAAAGAGAGGAAATAGCATCTACAGTTGAAAGAAGAATTTAGTCTAGAAGAAATAAAAATAATTCAGCAGAGCGGAAATTATTTTTAAAATATATCTTTGACATCTTCAGAGAAATTCAAGAAAAATAATGTAATATAAAAACAACTATATATATCTTTAAATACCATTTTATTGAGGGCTCTTATAGAAATCCATACATCAGTTGTATCAAGCATATTTGTACATATGTTGCCATCATAATTTTCTAAACATGTACATTCTATTTGAGCCCTTAGTATCAGCTCCTCTTTTGATGCCCCCTCCCATCCTCATGATCCCTCGATAAATTATATATTATTTTTAATTTCATATCTGACACCAACCACTGTCTCTCTTCCCCCATGGTTTTTCGTTCCTCCTCTCCCCATCTTCCCCCCCTACCCTCCTGGTATCGCTACTCACATTTCTGCTCCAGAGAGTTTTATGTGTCCTGGATTCCATGCATCCTGAGCTCTTATCTGTACCCGTGTACATGCTCTGGCCTAGCCAGAAGTGAAAGGCAGGATTGGGGTCATGATGTTGGTATGGGGAGGAGGGTAAATAAGCCTCAAGAAATCAGAGGAATATTGTGTGTTTCATCAATGCTATACTTCAATGTGGTTGACTCAACATTTCCTTGTGACCCTTCTGTGATGGGATGTCCCATTGTCTACAGATGGGCTTTGAGTCTCTGTTCCAAACCCCCTTGTTCTCAACAAAATGTTTTTTGTTTGTTTGTTTTGGGTCTTCTGATGCCAGTTACCTGATTCCGTCGACACCTCATGATCACACAGGCTGGTGTGCTTCTTCCTTGTGGGCTTGTTGCTTCTTTGCTAGATGGCCACTTGTTTAACTTCAAGCCATTAAGACTGCAGATGCTATAACTTTTGACAGCCCAGCACCATCAGCTTTCTTCATCACATTTGCTTGTGTACCCATTTTGACTTCAGCTATCTTGTCAGGAGAGTGACCATCACGTAAGGCTAGGTGGCTAGAATCAAGTGTTCTTGCATTCAGGGAGGGCTTTGAGCAGAGGCCCAAAGTTTGTCCACTTCCTCAATGTATTGTCATATAAATATTTGTACCTATGTCAGTGCTTCTATTCTAATGAATTAATATATTTACATAAGTGCAAAAAACTATTTTTAAATGGGCTACTAAGAAATGATAATGAATTTGAAAAAAAAGAAGCAAAAATATTCTGAAATTAAAAAAATATTCCCAACAATACAAAATATGAAGATTTAAGGGATACAACTATTTAGAAAATATACCTAGAAACATCACAGTAAATGCAGCAGTAACAATAGATGTCAGAAATATAGGTACCTATGCCTTTCATCAGTCCTTAGGATCTAGCATAATATCAGGAAAGTAATCACAAAGCGTAAAAAGTTTATCGTATAGGGGAGAAAGGGGAAGAAGGTTGACCTGTAATGAGAGAAAGTTGGCCAACATTTAATAGTCTTGAAACTTACCATGGAGGAAGAAGGGCAAGTCAGAATGTGCATAAAAGATGAAAGGAGATGCACCAATGGTATTTGGGGGAATGTTGTTTCTTTCTGATGCGCAAAACCAGTCCGTTCACTCATAATTTAATGATGCCCCACTTGATAGACTGCCATACTTAAAGACAATTTGAACAATGGATTGCCTGAAAAGCTAATCAATAACTTCAAGTTTCAACACTGCGTTTACTCAAAAGAACACCATTGTACTTTAATGTTAATTACATTCAGGTAAGAAGCTCGTTAATCTATTACAGCTTTGTGTTCCTCAAAATGTCTAAGAAAATGACCTACTCTGTGAAGTCTCTAAAGTAAAAGGAGATGTTACTATACACATTACCTACTAGAAATTAATGTTTCTATTGTAAAGAGTGGCAGTCTCGGAAACCCACAGAGGCCGTTCTACCCTGTCCCATGTGGTTGCTATGAGTTGGAATTGACTCAGTCATGGTGCACTTGGTTTTGAGTATACTAGGACTATAGTGTAACTCTATCAGTGCAGACATGGACAATTTTATGTAGTGACCTATAAAGAACTGATGAGGCTTCGAAACTTCACATTCTTGTGACTCTGAACTTACATTTGAGGAAAATGTCAGCCATCCTATGGGCTTTTTCCCTAGGCAATCTAGCTTTCTACTACTTTAAAGAAGCAGACCATAAATAAGTGACAATGTTGCCTTAAGTTCCTTAAGGATGAACTGCCACATAATCACAAAGTTCTGTTAATAGCTCATCTTCAAAGGTCTATGTTTCTGCTAAGTGCCATCGAGTCAGTGTTGACTCACTACAGTGAAATATTTCCTGATCCTCTTGCACCCTCACAGATATGTTGGAGTCCATCGTTGCAGTCACTGTGTCAATCATCTCATGGAGGGTCCTCCTCTTTTCGCCACCCCTCTACTGTACAAAGCATGACGTCCTTTCCCAAGGATTGGTCTCTCTTAATAGCCTGTCCAAGATGAAGTCGCACCATCCTTGCTACTAAGGAGTATTCTAACTGCTATCTAAATGAATGTAGATTTTACATAAAGGAACCATCACGAAGTGGTTCCAATCGCTAAAATGCTTGACTACAAATCAGAAAGTTGGCAGTTTGAACCCACCCAGAATCGCCTTAAAAGAAAAGCCTGGTGATCCACTTCAAGGTTAGTCACTGAAAATGCTACCACTACCATTCTCCCGACACACGTGGGCCATCATGAGTCAGAATCCCCTTGTGGGCACTAGGCTTGGTTTGGGTTTGGACAATATGAAAAAGAACAACAATTGCCATTATTGAAAGCCCCATTCACTGGTGTAGGGAGCTGTCACGGATGTTTGGTGAAAGGGATATTTCTTTCAGGATAATCTCCAAACCTCTATTCAGGCTTTTTTTTTTTTTTTTTTGGTAGCCTTGGGAAAGCTTTAGTGATACGGAATGTGACAGTAAGGGGGCTGGGTGGGAATGGAAGACAAGGATGATGGTCAAGTAACAAAGAAGCACTATATGAAATGATTTTTTCAAAGGAGAGATCCTGATCCCCTCTAGTTTATACTGCTGCGGGCAAACCCAGCATTGAGCCAGGAGAAGCTCTGGTGCTGGCTGCAATGTCAAAATGCCATGATGAGCTGCACTGTTAGGTTCTGGGAGTTTGATTACTTGGTGAGATGCAGCTGTGGTAGACGGTTTTGTTTTTTTAAAAAAATACTTTTATTGGGGGCTCTTACATATCTTACCATAACCCATACATTCCTCCACCGTGTCAAGGGCATTAGCATAAATGCCGCCATCATCATTTTCAAAGCCTTGTCTCCCGACTTGGGCCCCTGATATCAGCTCCCCATTTCTTCCCCCTTCCTCCCTCGCCCTTCCTCCCTCCCTCAAGACTACAAAGTGATAGAAGTGTAACTGCTGCCCAGAAATGAGGGGACAGAAAAGGGGCTTGAGAAATCACCAGAGACATCAGTGGGAAGATATATATATATACCATATATTTTTCTTTGTGTCAAAGGAAAAAGAAGTCTGAGACTAAATATGGGAATAAAAACATCGCAATGCCTTTTCACCTCGTTTGGTTCATTTCTATTTGCATGCACACATTTAAAAGATACTCCACATGTCACACTCATGGTGAAAGTGCCCTGGACTACCTAAAAACACCCAGCACTGCCTCGGAAGAAGGACAACCAGAATGTTCCTTCAAGGCAAGGGTGGCGGAACTTCTTCTCAGGTACTCTGGACATGTTGGAAAGAAAGACCAGTCCCTGGAGAAGGACCTCGTGCTTGGCACACTAGATGGGCAGCGACAAAGAGGAAGGCTCTCAATGAGACGGACTGACACAGTGGCTACGACTACAGCCATGGGCTCCAACATAAGGATGGCGCAGGGCTGGGCAGGGCTTGGGTTTGTTGAACACAGGGTGGCTATGGGTCGGAACCTACTGGACCGCACCTAACAACAGCAGCAAAGTTAGAGTTTGCCTGCTTCAACGAAACTGAACTTCCTCTCGTTCTATTGCTTGTTGCTTCAGCTGCATTGATTCACAATATGTAACTGTTTCAAAATCTTCTTTCATTTAACAAATAAGTCCATCTCTGGCACTGTCCTAGGGATGAGCTGCGGCACAATCATACAATTTTAGGCCTAGCATATCTTCAACATTCTGTGCTATTACTCGGTGCTATCAAGTCAGCTCTGACTGACAGCTGCACCAAGCAGCTGGCCTGCTTGGTCCTGTGCCATCCTCAGTGCTTGTGATGTTGGAGTCACGGGGTCAGTCTATCTCACCGAAGCTCCTCCTCTCTTTTTTGGCTCTCTATTTCAGCAAGCACGATGCGAGTCTTTTCCTACGGACTAGTCTCTCCTGAGCACACGTCCAAAGTATGTGAGATAAAACAGACAATATAAAAAAGAAAAATATATAATAAGTTCAAGGCATGGGGGAAGAAAAAACAAAGCTATACAGAATGAAGAAAGGACATGTTGGGAATGCACTTTCAAGGAGCAAAGGCAGCCAGCCGAATAAGAAAGAGATAGCAGTCACATGATCAGGCGTCGAAGGAGTGGCCACAGTGGGAAGGGTGGTCATGGTAGAAGGAGATGTTGAAACTTTGCCATGTGCCAGGCACGAGGCCAAGTGCTTTACAAGCACACTGTCATTTACACATCATGACAAGTCTATGAGTCAGTTACTACTATTATATCTATTTTACATCTGGAAAAATTGAGGCTTAGAGCAATTAAGGAACTTGCCTATGGTCACAGTTAATAAGTAATAGAGCTGGGATTAATACCAAGGGGAAAAATAATAACGTAAGGCAACTAACCAACCCCCCAAACCTACATGTATTATTTGCATTAATGCTTCTATAATACATAATACTTTCTATACCCACAAATTAGACACATAGACATGGTGGCCTCGTTTCCTGTGCAAGTCAAGACCAGGATGGTGCTTTCACATGGAGAACAGTTTGGCAATACTTCAAGAAAGGGGAGCACGGAACCTCCTTATGACCATCATCCACACTGGCCTCCAGAGTGCTCCTCACGCCTGCCAGATGTGGCCCTGACTGGGGACTCCGCACTTCTGCCCTCTCTGCCTGAGGCAATTCTACCCTATCCATCAGCAAGAGTTCACCCTCTACTTTATACAAGTCTTTCTCAAATGACTCCAGGCACCATTCCACCCCCCACCCTTGATTCTCTGTGTCCTAAAGCACCCAAACTCACTGCCTTCTCATTTATTCCTGTTCATTGCAACCCTGTGGTTTCTGAGACTGTCAATCTTTAAAGGAGTAGAAAGCCTCATCTCTCTCCCAAGAAGCGGCTGATGGATTTGAACTGCTGCTCTTCTGGTTAGTAGTCCAACACTTAATTTACAGTGCCTTCAGGACTCCTAATAGTACCCAGTGCCTTCCAAAAGGACATCTAGTTAGCTGCGTTCTTTGGTTAGCAAGTCATTCTTTGATGTCTGCCTTCCCTCATAAATGTAAGCCTCACCGGGCTCTTCACTGTTTCCCGAAGTGTCTCAAACAACCTAGGACAGTGACTGGTCCTAAGAAGGGGCCCAGTAACAGCCTGTTGAATAGTTCTGTTTCAGGAGCCAACAGAATCCTCACATGATCCCTTTCACTTCCACCCCACCTAAGAGAACACCCTCAAAAGGGCACACAGGGTTTTATTTTAATTAGCTCAATATACCTTTAACTAAAATATGGTGTGAGTGAAAAATAAAGAAAACACTATACCAGCAATATACCATCCCAGATATGTGATGAGATAATTTAGCTGTCTCATGTCCTTTGTCCCATGCAACCTTTACCATGAGTTCCCTGCCTCCTCTCTTCACTTGGCCTCTACCCATACAGGGCCCTGGAGCCCAGTGCAGAGTCTCATCCCTAAGCTTCTGCTCACAGTGCCGTCTGCCTGTTGCACTGTGGGTATGGGTTCCTGGCCCTTTCGGGTGCAACTCAGCCCTCTTTTTAGATACCCTGAATCCCCAACCTTGAATTAAATAGCTCCCCCTCCATCACACAACTTTTGACATTGGATTATCAATTTTACGGTAACAGTCCCGACCCCTCCAGCCCACTGATGTGTGATTCCTTGAGGTGACGGCTAAGAGCACCAGCACCGTAGCAGAGGGCTTGGCACCTGCCAGAGGCTCCGTAGAACTCTGTGTCAGGCAATGGCTGGGCTAACAAAGGCAACAGAACTGTCATGCAGGAAACACACACATATGGGGGAAGCGTTGTGCTCGGATCTCTTTGTAACCATATGTCACTATTGATTTATTTTCAATGTTATCAGAAAACTCTTTTTATTAATGTTTTGCAGTTTGAAATGAAAGCTAACCTTGGAGCATGCCCTCCGGTTAATTAAGTGCCTGCCTGCTCACCACAGGGCTGGCAGTTCAAACACACCCAGGTGCTCAGTGAGCGTAAGGCCCAGCAATGTGTGTCAGTAAAGGCAAGGAAACTCAATGGGGCAGTTCTACTCTGTCACATCGATCACTTCAGTAGGAGCTGACTTGATGGCACCCAGCACCCGCAGGTCTCAATCATTAGGGGTTCCTTCTTCGCAAAGAAACAGAGCAAACAAGGGCTAAGAAGTTTGTGTCAGTTCAAGTTTTGTTGCTTAAGCCAGGAAAAGATCTTTCAATGGTCCTGCTTAGAATTTGAGTCGAAGCTTCTCTAAAGAGGCAGCTCTCACTGCCATTCCCTTGTGTCCTCCTAGCACCAGCAGGATGGAGACCAGCACTGCTCCTCTGCAAAGCACTGCATCCCCTGGTGACCCGCAGCACACCGCCCACCACATGTTCTGACGCTGGTCATGGGAACTGGAAGCTCCTGGCTTGAAATGTTTTCGAACAATGGAAGGAAATGAAGATCGTAATCTTGGACATGTTCCACTATAGCAACAGTTTTGTTGAAGTGATATAAATGAAGGCTTACAAAGGTGGAGTCTCATAATTGACATTATAAATTCATATTATAGATGTTTTAGGATCGGAATGCTTTTTTTTTTTTTTGGTTCACTGAATTGGTACTTGGATTATTTGGTTTCCATGACACAGTGCCTATTCAATTTCTTTGTTCTGTATATAGTAAAGAAATACTTACATTATCATCTCTCAAAACATATGAGGGGGCACCCTCCCCCCCCCAAACCCCTGGAATTTCCCCACCCCCAAAGCTATGTACTTAAAATCTTTTTTTTTTTTAACAAAACAGCCTTACCACCTTCAAAGTACTCTCCATTACACTCAATACATTTGTTAAATCTGTGATTCCATTCTTAGAAAGTTTTCAAACTCATCTGTTTGGATGGCTGACAGCACCTCCCACACTTTTTCTTCACCTCTTCTACATTGTTAAAAATGCTGCCCTTTTATGTCCCTCTTCATTTGAGGAAACAGACAGAAGTTAAACAGATTGAGGGCAGGTGAGTAAGGTGTGTGGGACAAGAGAGACATGCTATTTGTTGTCTGCTACAAATTGCACCCTGTTCTGCTGTCTTTTCAGAATCTCTAAATAGAAAGCTTGATTAACAGTCTGACCTGGTGGAATGAACTCCAAATGCACCATTCCCCTCACATAAAACAAAACAAATGAGCATTGGTCCTTTTTTGGGTACCCTCTCATATCTCTCTCTCTCTCTGTCTCTCTCCTGTTCCAACATGGTTTAACCAAAATAAATATTGACCAAACCATAACATAAAATTAGTATATGAGAATAAAAGACTACAATCTTAGGTGAGCTTAAATCACTTGCGAAAGTAATTATATCTTATAGCCCATAATTTATAGTTTATAATCATCACAAAGCATCAGAACAGCCACCCATAAATAATTCTTCAACATAGATTTATGTGACATATCCCAAGGTCAAGCCCGCTGTGGAATTTTGGAATAGCAAGTTAAATACCACCCGATAGCTGTCATTAAAAACTCACTACCATCTAGTCAATTCTGACTCATAGCGACTCTGTGTGAGCTGTGATTAATAAACTTAGGTGTGGAAACAAAATTAATAAATTTGGCATGCGCATTCACAATGCAGAAGACTTCCCCTTAAGGAAGACAAAGCCATTATTCCAATTTACCCTTCCCACTTCAAAAGACCGTTAAGGATATTAATAATAATTGAATGAATGGATTCAACTCAAATAGGGACCCATTTAAAAGAGTAAAATTGTTCATGAGTTTCCAAGACCGGAACTCTTTATGGGATCAGGAAGCTTCGTCTTTCTGCCATGTAGCAGCTGCTGGTTTTGAACTGCTGACCTTGTGGTTAGTAGCTCAGTAAGTAACCACTAGACCACCAGGACTCCTCTAGAAAGAAAAGAAGGGCCCAGTCAACAAAGAAAAAAACTAGAGGATTTTTGGATGATGCGAAACACGTGATGAGAACAATGGTGTACAAACCTTCGGTGCTGAGTCACTGCTGGCCCTGACCACAGTGGCGCCTTCTCAAGAGTTGCCTTGCCATGGTCCCAGAAACCTGCAAGCCCATAGGAGCACTACCTGGTGCACATCAGCATGGGAAACAGCAGCCACAGAGAGCCTAACTGATTTTCCGGTCTTCTGTCCAAGAGGACTCTCCCAAATGAGAGGGCTGTTCCTTAGTGGCTTAGATAGGGGATGTGGGGTCCTAACAATGTAGACAGAAGTGGAGGACTCCTGATATATAGCTTCACCATCCGACAATCTCACTCCATTGGCTATAGCCTTTACTAGATATGGGCAGCCCTGTGATACCAGCTGAGACCCATCCACAGGTTAAGTGAGAACTTTTGACTAGACCAGGGACTAGGACCCAGTAATGCTTCGGGCAGCATTTCTCAACCTGTGGGTGGCGACTCCTTTGGGGGCAGAACAACCCTTTCACAGAGGTCACCCAATTCACAACAGTAGCAAAATTACAGTTATGAAGTAGAAATGAAAGCAATTTTATGGTTGGGGGGGTCACCACAAAATGAGAAACTGTATTAAAAGGTCGAGGCATTAGGAAGGTTGAGAACCACTGACCTAGAGGTCAGCCTTTCTTTGCAGTGGACTAGCAAGAAGACCCATGAGAACCTCGACCATCCTTGAAGAGTAGAAGCCCAGGCCATTCCACTGCTGTCCTTCTCCCGTGCCCTTCCATTTCTCTTCAGTTCCCATCATCCGGCTTTGGCGGACTCTGTTAGGATTGAGTTTATGAGCGCAAGAGAGAAGTCGGGAAGAAGCACCTTAAACAGAATGGCAGTTTTTCTTGCACTTACATAAGCCCACTGGTAGACAGAAAGGGTTGGTATGAGAGCTCTACACTTATCAGGGAATATGTTTCTATTTTATTGGTCCACTATCTATATTGTATTACTTCTAATCCACGATCCCAAATGGCTGCTAGAATTCCTGTCATTGTATCCACCTTCCCACTAAGAGGATTTTCCCCTTTGCTATCATGAATTCTCTGAAGAAGCTACATGCATAATCTCGTTTTTTAAATTTAATTATGTTTTTATTAAGGGAGCATTTGACAGGGGATTCCGGCAACACGGCAACACGTGTGACAACCCATTCAGAGCTGTTTGTCAGAACTCAGTGACACTTAGCTATTTTATAAGGACCTGCATTCATGTGGCAAGAACACAATTGGGATTGTATTACTAAAATTGGGAGAACATTAACTGCGGGGAACTAGTAGTTTATGTCACATTGCCTAAACAGATTTCCAAACAAGCAATGAGATGCCGATTTCTTTTCCAAAACAGCGCTATTTTCCAAAGTTATGCTTTTGAGGAGCACCCTTCTTGCTTGGTAAGAAGAGAAAATGCCACATCCATGTTCAGTAAGTTGAGGCTTATTGCTAATAAGCCCCCATGCTGCTCCAAGCCTCATCTTCTGTGACAGATGGGGAAGGGAGCCACGGTGTACAGAGAGCAAGTAATCAGAGGCTAGAAGCTGGTTCAGACTCTAATCCTGAGCCCTGAAGAGGGAGGGGGGTTCCAGTCATTGTTGGTTCTCTTCAGTATGTGAAGCCTCGAAGACTTGGACCTCTGCTTTCGAAACTGGCCACCTCTGGTCCAGACACAGAAAACGTCCACTCAACACCTGTGGGTTCTTCCACCAGGGGTCATGGCTTTCTTGTCACTTTCCGGGACACCTGCCTTTAAGAAAGGCCCACCTTTTGGCCTGTGGACGCCTGTGGAGTTCATCACCACAGACCATTTGGTGGGGGTTGGAGGCCCTTTGGAGCGAGCAAAGGGAAGCAGGGCTTGCCAGTTACCAGCACTAATTGACACCTTCCTTTCAAAAATGAGGGGACAGTGAGGATATCCTCAATATTGGGGTGAACCAGCATCTCAGAATAAGGGGCGCAGAGAGAGAGCCCTCAGTGAGACCTCAAGGTGGTATGTCCCAGAAGCCAGAGGAAGCTACCGTTATAAAAGAGAGAGAGTGATGGAGCAACTAAGGAACCAAAACGAGTAGAAGAAACTAAAAATGTCGCGAGGTAAACACTCACTGGAGACTGTAAGGCACCACAGGAACACTGATGAAAATCAAATTCCTGGTTTAGAAGACCACTCAAGAATACTTTCAGAGAGAACTATTGCACGAGAGACATTCTCTGAGAATAGATGAGACCCACTAATAGCACACCTAGGAGCCCCCATAACTATGGGACTAAGTGAATGAAACAGAAAAAGTTGTAAGCTCGGGAAAAGTCCCCCCTGGCGAGAAAGGGCCTTCCTTCAGAGTGCTAGACAGTTGACGCTGGGTAAAATCTCCACATGGAAACATAGGAGGAACATCCCTCTGAGTGCCTGTGACAAAAGGAGAAGGGAGAGGGAAGAAGAACTTGAAACATTAAGAACTGCGCAGCAATGATTACACAAATGTGAAAAAGGATGATGGTCCCAGAGTTTAAATAAGATAAATTACTATTTAAATGTGAGGATAAAAGGTAACTAATTTAAACGTACATTATACCTCCCACTGCACTCTCTAAAATATTTCTTGGGAGAATAGTTAAGGGGAAAATAGGCAAATAAGTTACACAATGAGGACTAAAAATGAATATAATAAAAATGACAGTTGACCTGAACTATGATTTATAATGCAGCGGTGCAAGTAATTGCCAAGTGAGGAGCAACATGAATTAAAGTAAGAGGGGAGTCAATTGTGGTCTAGTAGCAAAATACCTAACAGACATATAGATTATCGAATGAGAGTCCACGGTATCGATGGTCAGCTTTCGTTCCAACAAGGGTGCCAAGACGGTCATGGGGGAAAGAACAGTCTTTCCAAGTGATGCCTGGAGAAGCAGACAGTTGCAAACACAAAAGAATGAAGCCGAGGCTTAACCAAGACCATATACAATAATTAATTAAGAAAATAGATCAATGACCTAAATATAGCAGTTTTATTTTGGTATTTAAAGAAATTCACGATTTACTACCAACTCTTTTCAATATGGCTTCAGCATGCCCAGTATCCTTCAACTCCTGGTTAGTGACCACATTGCATTCGCAAATGATTTTTATCAAGAGGCGTGCACAGTTACTCTATAGCCTAAGGTCTTAAGGGTTTAAATATGGATTTTAAGGGAAATTAGATTTATACAGAGGTCTTAGATCATACCTTCTTTATTCCATCATCTCCTAAAAAAAGGACTTACTCAGCCATTGTTAACAAATATTTATTGAATTCGTACTACAGGATAAACGTGCTGCAGCACAATAGTTACAGGCTCAGCTAACAGGATAGTTAGCAGTTCGAGCCCAGTCTCTGTGCAGGAGAAAGATATGGCAAAGACTGCGGCCTTGCAAACCCTTTGGGGCAATGCTACTCTGTAGTCCTCTAGGGCCTCACAGTTGATACTGTGAGTCCTTATCAACTTGATAGTCGTGGGTTTTATTTTGGGTTTGGGGACCACATAGTAAATAGAGTTAGAAGGTAGAGGGAAAAGTTTCCTTGCCTTTATGGCTTTTAATATATTAATGAAGGCATATAAACAATGGGGGGAAATTATATCAGTTTGTGACAAACTTAATGGAGAAAAGGGAGGATGGAAGAGAGATAACAAAAACTACTGTCAAAATTGTTCCAAGTTCAATAAATTGTATTTTTTTCCTAAAACTTTGAAGGATGTTTTAGGAGCTAATGCTGAATTCAATGAACTATGTTTAGTGTGATTGTGAACATTTCTTTACTGATTCCTGAAACTGAAAATAGCTTGTTATAAAAATGGACCCTCTACTAATTTGTGGGATGTAATATTAAATATTAAAATAGATCTTTATTTGAAAGTATATCAAAAGAAGAGAACGATTTTTAATACTATGACAAACACCAGATAACACACTTAGTAATTAGACTAGTTAGATATTTGTGAATATCTAACATGTGTTCAAAGTATTACATCTAAAAAGTAATTAAAATTCAATACCATTCCTATCTCTACAAATTAGATAATACTTTAAGATAATTCCACACACAAAAAATCTGTTAAACTTAGATGAGTGTCGAAAGGTGCTGGTGTGCAGACTAATTTGAAAAAGTTGGTATTTATAGGAATTCACTTTACAAAGCCAAAAACTAGGAAGAAAATAAGATCATATTTAACTTCAAGAGCCCCCCATCTAGGCATACAAAATCGCAATTAACACAAGATTATCTTCTACAACACAGTACAAGAGAGTGAAGTACATGTTTCCCAAGCTAAAGGAGCCCTGGTGGGGTAGTGGCTTACACTAAGTTGTAAACCACAAGTTCAGCAGTTTAAAACCACCAGTGATTCCCTGAAAGAAAGATGCCAGACAGGGCAAGATATGATAAAATAATAATTTATAAATTATCAAGGGTGCATGAGGGAGGGGGGAGCGGGAAGGGAGGGGATAAAAAGAGGACTTGATTCAAAGGGCTTAAGTGGAGAGCAAATGCTTTGAAAATAATGAGGGTAAAGAATGTACAGATGTGCTTTATACAATTGATGTATGTATGGATTGTGATAAGAGTTGTATGAGTCCCTAATAAAATGTTTAAAAAAACGAAATAAAACACAAAAAAATAAATAAAAACGAAATTCACTTCCAACAACAAAATAATAATAATAATACGATTTACACATCTTGGAATAATAATTTCTGTATAACAGCAAAATATTTCTAGTTATTTCACAGTAAAATTACTTAATTTTCTGTAACTTGATTAACAACAACAAAAAGAAATTACAGACTAAGAAATTCACAGGGACAGTTCTACTGTGTCATGGGCATTGGCTTGATGGCAGTGAATTCTTTTGTTTTTTGTTTTTTCCTCTGGACTAGCATACTTATTAAGGAGTGTCAGAGGGAAAATGAGAGTATGTACATGGAGTGATTTACTGCTGATTCATAATTACCATAAGCGCAGAGACAGGTATGGTAATAATTTGTTGATGAGTGATGATTCTGGCGCCTCACATTTACGTGGCATCAGGACACTGTATCTGATTCATATCTCCTACGTCTCTGATACAGGTGGAGAGATAACTTCGAAAACTATTTTTAAATGGGGACGCAACAAAATATAGTAAGGACAACTCCAATGCATCCAGTGTAGTTCGAGCTCGCTGACCAGGAAGAAGGACTCTATCCACAAGCCGTAATTTTAGAAAGCGCTTCTTATTTAAGCTCCGCCCCCTTAACAAAAGAATCTGTGGCAAAAAGTAAGAAGAAAAAGTTTAGGCAGCAGCAGCAATATTCCTACTTATGTAAGATCTGTCATTTCTTTAATTATAAAATATACGCTTTCCCATCTGAAAAGAGTGAAATTAGCACACAACAAAATTGAGAAAGTTTCAAATTTTTGTAAGCCTGTTTCCCAATCGGGAGCAATACAATCACCGAAGGAACGGATCACCAGTCTTCAAAGCACTTCCCCACGCGGTGGCCAGAGCCCTGGTTTCCAGCTGCTCTTTTACTGGAACCCTCTTGAGGAAGACCCCTTTTTCCTAACGACATGTTTGCCAGAGAGGGTCATTTTGCCCTGAGTCTCCAATGAAGAGTCCCGACAGACCAGTTCCTGGAGAAGGTGTTGGGGCAGGAGTGAGTCAGGGACAGCGAGGACCCTCGGGGAGGGAGACTGACCCAATGGCTGCAACAATGGGCTGACACATCGGTACAATTGCGAGGATGGTGCGGGACTGGGCAGGGTTTCCTTCTTTTGTGCATACAGGTGTTATAAGCCAGAACTGACTTGCCGGCACCTAACAACAATAACATATTTCATATAGTTAATCTATGACTACAAGTTAGCTCGTGACTAAAAGGTCTTTCTCTTCGAAAGAGTATAAAGCATTCAGGGGACACTGAAATAAAGGTCATAAAATTGATCGAGATAGATCTCTTCATCTTACATTATTCATTAAATGCTTTAGAGTCTGCTTTTTGCCAAGCCCTCTCAGGAGGCCCACAAGGAAGAAAGACTCCATGAGTCCCACCACACGCACAGCTCCACAGCAGCAGCAGAAGTTCTATGGCATTGGCTCTGCTCCTACAAATCGGTGGGAATCAGAAGCAAAGGAGGATCAACCAAGAAGCTGCAATTCATTTTGGCATGTCACCAATAAGTACCGTTTTAAACTTCAAATTCTGAGAACAGAATAGAGCCTTATCTTGAACTTGGATAGGTAGGACTTTAGTCCAATGTTAACTATGTAGGAAAATTAGAAGTTTACTGTTATATTAAGTAATTAGAAAAATCGTAATGCAGTTATTAGACCAAGGAGCTGGAAGAGCCCAGAGTTGCTACACAACAGACTCAATGGACCCTCTGGAAGGAGTCCAAAACGCTCCCAGATTAAAGCCGTCTGGGATGGCACCGGGCCTCATGGTTGCTATTAAATTTCAGACTTCTGGTTCTATAAGTCAAAGAACAGGAAAAGAAATCCAGGACCGTTTCACCAGAGACACATCTTAAAGCTGGGAGGGAGGCAGCAGGGATGATGGAAATAAGGAAGTACAAAGACAGATCCTAATTTAAAGTAAGTTTTAAGTGAGTTCCTGGTGTTTGGATTTAAGACTGCTCATTAGAAAATTATTTGCACTAATGTTTGACATTAGCTGCTAAGAACTGTCTATAAATTATCGTAACTGGATTGAAACCAATAAAATCTTAGAGTATCAATCCATCAATATAGTACTTAGAAAAGGGTGATTTGCAATGAGTGTATAGATAGTTTATAAGCAAGTGAGACTTTTTGAAGTACTTAAGAAGTACTTAACTGTGCTTATAAACAAAGTCCTGCTTAAAGTAATTTGAACACGCTGCTAAAATCTTGTTTGCACTATCAGCTTGCTTAGTGGAACTTTTTTTTTTCTTCCCCAAAGACTCTTACAGCGAATTTTAATAACACTTGCGTCTGGAATAGCTCAAAATCTGACTCAATGAAGTCTGGATTAATACAGTTTTTAAAAATTACCTTAAAACACAAGACCTTGTGCAAGCTGTTAAGTATCGCTAGAATTCAGTGTTCAACTGTACTCCTAAAGTCCAACCCAAACTAAACCAAACTGTCAAGTTGATTTTTTTTTAAAATAAATCATTTTATTGGGGGCTCATACAGTTCTTATCACAATATCTACATACATACATTGTGTCAAGTACATTTGTACATATGGTGCCATCGTCATTCTCAAAAGATTTTCTTTCTACTTGAGCCCTCTGTATCAGCTCATTTTCCCTTCCCTCCCTCCCTCCAGAACCCTTGATAATTTATAGATTATTCTTATTTTTTGCATATCTTACACTGACCAATGTCTCCCTTCATCCACTTTTTTGTTGTCCATCCCCCTGGGAGGGGGTTATATGTACATCACTGTGATCAGTTCCCCCATTCAACCCCCACTGCCTTCCCGTCCTGGTATGCTACTCTCAGTATTGATCCTAAGGGGTTATCTGTCCGGATTCCCCATGTTTCCAGGTCTAGCCAGATTTGTAAGGTAGAATTGGGGTCATGATAGTATGTGTGTGGGGGAAGAATTAAAGAACTAGAGGAAATTTGTATGTTTCATGGTGCTATATTGGACCCTGACTGGCTTGTCTCTTCCTTGTGACCCTTCTGTAAGGGGATGTCCAGGTGCCTACAGATGGGCTGTGAGTCTCCATTCTATATTCTCCCTCATTCACAATGATAGGATTTTTGTTCTTTGATGCCTGATCCTATCAACACCTCATGATCACACAGGCTGGTGTGCTTCTTCCATGTGGGCTTGGTTGCTTCTCAGCTAGATGGCCTCTTGGTTATCTTCAAACCTTTAAGACTCCAGGTGCTATATCTTTTGATAGTCGGGAACCATCAGTTTTCTTCACCACATTTGCTTATGCACCTGCTTGGAATTCAGCAATCATGTCAGGAAGGTGAGCATCATGGAATGCCAGCTTAATAGAACAAAGTGTTCTTGCATTGAGGGAGTACTTGAGGAGAGGCCTAATGTCCAACTGCTATCTTAATAGTAAACCTATAAATATATGTCCATATATTTATTTCCCCATCATAATATATAAATATATCTATATATGTACATGCCTGTATTTAGACCTCTATAAATGCCCTTTTCCTCCTAGCTCTTTCCTCTACTTCCTTTTACATTCCTCTTGTCCAACAATCATGATCAGTCTTCATTTGGGTTTCAGTAATTCTTCTCAGTTACATTGCCCTTGATCAAGCCCTATCAGGCCTCCTACACCCTCCTTGTCATCAATTTTAGATCATTTGTTCTTCCCTTGCCCCTGGGTTTGTTAACCCCCACTTCCTTTCACCCCACTTTCCCCTCTCCCATGTCCCCGAGAACTGTTGGTTCCTTTGTCTTTTCCTCCAGATTATTTATCTCGCCTATCTTATCTAGGTAGACATATAGAGATAATAATATGCAAGACAGACCAAAACAAAGCAACAAGAGAAAACAAAACAACAACAACAAAAACATGACAAGAGAGAGAGAGAGAGAGAGAGAGAGAGAGAGAGAGAGAGAGAGAGAGAGAGAGAGAGAGAGAGAGAAAAGCCTGTAATTAGTTCCAAGTCTGTTTGTTGACCTTTAGGAGTGTTTTCTGGTTGAGTCTGATGGGGTGTCATGCCCTGATGGGATGTCAAGTTGATTCTAACTCATAGCCACTGTATAGGACAGGGTAGTACTGCCCCTGTGGGTTTCTGAGACTTTAACTTCTTTCTATTGTAACTAAAACTTGTAACAAGACTGTAACTACTTCTCAGGAAGAGAAAGTCCCATCATTCTCCCACAGAGTGGCTGATGGTTTCAAACTGCTGATCTTGCAGTTAGGAGCACAACACATAACACTATGCCACCAGGGCTCTGTGAGTAGAAAGTCTCATTTTTCTTCCCCAGAGCAGCTGTTGGCTTCAAACAGCTGACGTTTCAGTTTCCAGCCCAACTTGTAATCCACTAGGCCACCAGGGCTCCTTATAGTTCAAGCTAGGGATAAGAGAATTCTAGTCAGAAGTCACTCCAGAATGGTCATTTAACACTTAGGAAACAAGTGTCCCATCACGAGTTCAAAACAGTCATGGAAAAGTTAAGATAAATTTATGGGGCCCAGAGTGAACAAAGACTAGAATTATATCCCACAGCAACTGGCATTTTGACATATGAAATCCTCTAGCTTAACAGATTTTGGATTTATTATTTATCAAAATTCTTGATCACACAAAGAAAAATCTAGATCCAGTTTATCTTGTATTGCTTCTATCAGGACCCCAAACCACCTTTGGGATCTTCCATTAATCCAATTGAAATCTAACCACTTATAGAAAGTCATGGGGGAAAAAATAAAGGTCGACTTTAAGGAGATGGATTTATACCGTGGCTGCAACAGTGGACTCAAACATAACAATTGTGAGGCTGACACTGAACCAGCAACCCTTCTTTCTGTTGTGCATGGGATTACTGAGTCAGACCCAGCTTGAGAACTCCTCACAACATTTGTCTCCCCTGTTCCTAACCCCAAGGTGCTCAGTTTGTGAGAACACAACAGGGCTCTCTATCAGCTGTCACCAGACCGCTAATGTATGGATATCCAGACTCAGTGGGACTCATAATACTTCTTGCCAATCCCTTTAACTGCATTTGTCTCAATGAGACTGCTTCCCGTTTCTTGAAATACACTTCTTGCTTTGGTTTCTGTATCCTACCATCTCTTATTTCCCTCCGACTTCTCGGGTCACTCCTGAACCAAAGATCGAACCCACTACCATTAAGTAAATTTCTACTCACCGTGACCCTATAATACAGAAGAAAACTCTACCATGATCCGAATTCTACCTTGCAGGGCTGGATAGGGCAGAGGTTGTACACTGGTACATATGAGGGCTGGGGGCACAGGGAATCCAGGGTGGATGATACCTTCAGGACCAAGGGTGTGAGGGGCGATGCTGGGAGAGTGGAGGGTGAGTGGGTTGGAAAGGGGGAACTGATTACAAGGATCCACATGGGACCTCCTCCCTGGGAGAGGGACGGCAGAGAAGGGGGGGAAGGGAGACTCTGGATAGGGCAAGATATGACAAAATAACGATGTATAAATTACCAAGGGCACATGAGGGAGGGGGAGCGGGGAGGGAGGGGAAAAAAAGAGGACCTGATGCAAAGGGTTTAAGTGGAGAGCAAATGCTCTGATAATGATTGGGGCAGGGAATGTATGGATGTGCTTTATACAATTGATGTATGTATATGTATGGATTGTGATAAGAGTTGTATGAGTCCCTAATAAAATGTAAAAAAAGAAAAGAGGAGAAAAAAAAAGAAAATGATTAGGGCAAAGAATGTACAGATGTGCTTTATACAATTGATGTATGTATATGTATGGACTGATAAGAGTTGTATGAGCCCCTAATAAATTGTTTTAAAAAAAACAAACAGAAGAAAACTGCTACTTATGATTTCTGAGACTGAAAATCAGATAGCCTCTTCTTTTTCCTGAGGAGCAACTAGTGGGTTTCAACTGCCATCCTGGAAGTGAGCTGACCAACACATCCCACAGTACCACCAGCACTTCAGTGTTGGCATTTACAAAGCCCCTTTGTGATGTTTATCGAGGAGCCCCCCCTGAACTCCCCATATCTGATGGAGAGTTCATGTGCACAGCTCCCACTGACTGAGCTTTCTTCTTTCCCACTGCCATCTAGGAGAAGCTTAGGAGCCCATGCTAAGGCCCTCCCAATCCTCAATTCCACTCCATCCATCGCTAGGCTGCGAGCAAGCATGGCCAGCTGTAGCTAGAGCAGGTGCCCAGACACACACAGAATCATCCTCAAGAACCAGTGCCATGTTTCTGCTCGCAGAACCGCCTTCCTTAGCAAATGCCATGACAAGAATTTCTATTCCTTCATTGGTAAATATAAAGATAGCTTTTATATATATAAAAGTTGCAATCTGTTTTATTTATGTTCCTATTCTCCATATTAACTAAAACTGAAAACATGCTTTCCCAACGTCATTTCCCAACATCCTCGCTTGCCCACCAGCAATTTTCCATCACTCAGTAATTGAAAAGCTAGAACAGTATTTATGTAACTTCCTCCTCCCCCACGTGAATCAATCATCACAAAATAAGTTCACACAGTTTTAACCAATAACTTAATGAATAAGCATGAAAATTTATAAAGTTTTATAACTACATTTCTCAAAGCAATTAAAGAGTTGTTTCCAGGACACGCTACAAATATTCTCTCTCCAATACACAAGTGTTTTGAGAAATATCCTTAGGGTATATTTTACCTAAGTGAAAAATAACAATCTAGTGTTATATAGTATCCAGTGTCATCAATTTTTCCTGGGGGGGCGAATTTAAGAAGATAAGTTCTATTGAGCGTGCTCCTGATATTCTAATGAACACATTAGAAAATGACAAATCACTCCAAAACACGAATGATTGGAACATGTTTTGATGGGGTGGAGTAATTAATTGTGCAAAACTCTGTGGATGCCTTCAGGTATAAAATACAGGGAAGTAGTTCAGATTCCCCAGTGGTGTAATTATTTCATGAAACCACACCCTTAAGAGCTGTCTTCTTGCTATTTCGTGGGCAATATATAAAGTGTGCTGCTTCCTAGGAAACCGGACCCCAAACTAATAAAATCATTATAATGCTTTCCCTTAGATAATTTTTTTAAATCCTAAATTAAAATTTAAAAATTCCATGGTGACTGAGCCATTCTACATATTCTCAGAAGCAATGGTCAGGGTACTGGCCTCTCTATATCTTTGTCAACATTTGTTATTTTCATGAGCTTCCCTGAATTTAAAAATTATATTTTTTCATAATTAAATCATGCCATTTTCTAGAGGATATTTATTTACAGTAAATTTTCTATATGAAACCTAACATTTAACTTAAATTCTTTTCACTACTTCTACTTTTTTACTTTTTTTCTTTTGCTTTCAAAAATATTATAAAGCTTGGAACTATCTACTCACCATCACCTTGTCTCAAAATTGATTGATTTTTTTTTTAAGGAACGGTCCTCCTTTTGTAATTTCTCAGCTTTTGAAGTTGGAAGTCATCTGTATTTTTCAATAAAAATCTGGTTTTAAAAGCTGAATAGATAACAATATGAAGTGGCCCACTTTGAAAAAAAATAATGGTTCAAATAATGTTATTATTCTCAGATGGCACACGAATTAATTCAGCTATGCCAATAGGCACACTCTTATTTCTTAGACATTTGGTTTCTCCTCATTTCTGGGGCACTTGGTTATAAAAAATTACTTCCAGAGTCATTTATAAATCCATTGTCTCAACTTACAGGATATTTTTAATAAATAAAATATAATACGAGCATATTTTATTATTTTGCTTAATTTCAGAATATTTTAAACTTTATAATTGCTATTCCATCAACAGAAAAAATAGGATTGTCAGAATTAGTAGAGGTGTGGGTAAATATGGCATGTCTTTTCTTTAAAATGTCTTTGCATGAAGTACATACTCTTTCACTCTGAGATCATTAGAACTGGATGGTGTCCACCATCCAAAGCAGGGCCTTAATAGCTGGATTCTGATAGAGTGAAAAAGAAATAGGCAACAGATCATAAAGTTCCTAAAAAAGAAATGTAAATAAGCCCGACCTACTGGACTTGTTGGGTCAGGAAGGCTCCCTAAGTCTACTACCCTGAGATAGTCTTTGAATAGTGAACTACAGCTAACTCCTGTGGTCACTTTTAACTAAATACATAATAGGCATTTCCATGCATTGTAAACAATGTAACCAATATCACTGCAGAATTTATTATTTTGTGTGTGTAAACCCATTTTTAACTTAAAAAATAATTTTATTGGGGGCTCATATAACTCTTATCACAATCCATACATACATCCATGGTGTCAAGCACGTTTGTACATTTGTTGCCATCATCATTCTAAAAACATTTGCTTTCTCCTTGAGCCCTTGGTATCAGTTCCTCATTTTTCTCCTCGCTCCCCACCCCATTCCCTGATGAACCCTTGATAATTTATAAATTATTATTATTTTGTCATGTCTTACACTCTCTGACATCTCCCTTCACCCACTTTTCTGTTGTCTGCAACCCCCCCCCCCCAGGGAGGGGGTTATGTGGATCCCTATAATCAGTTTTCCCTTTCTGCTCCACCTTCCCTCCACCCTCCAGGTATTGCCAATCTCAGCACTGATCCTGAGGGGTTCATCAATCCTGGATTCCTTGTGTTTCCAGTTCCTATCTGCACCAGTGTTCCTCCTCTGGCCTAACCAGATTTGTAAGGTAGAATTTAGATCATGATAGTGAGGAGGAGGAAGCATTAAAGAACTAGAGTAAAGTTGTATGTTTCATCATTGCTACCACGCACCCTAGCTGGTTCGTCTCCTCCCAGCAATCCTTCTGTAAGGGGATGCCCAATTGCCTACAGATGGGCTATGGGTTCCCACTGCACTTTAATCACTAACTATACCACCAGAGCACCTTCATTACCCATTAGGAACATGGCAGATCAAAACCACAATGAGATATCATGTAACTCCTAGGAGGATGGCTATGATTCAGAATAAACAAAAACAGAAAACAATATATATGTTAGCAAGGCTATGGAGAAACCAAAACCACGATCCTGTGCTGGTGTAAGTGTAAAATCACACCGCTGCTATGGAAAAGTTTGGTGGGTCCTCAAAATTTTAAACAAACAAAAAGAAATGGTTACCAGTTCCACTGTAGGTAGATATCCAATAGACTTGAAATCATATACATAAACCGATAGTTGTACATCAATATTATTGCGGCATCAATCACAATAGTCAAAAAGTAGAAACAGCCTAGGTGTCAATCAAGAAAAGGATAAACAAGTTGTGTCATACATACAGTGGAATGCTACTCTGCCATAAAAAGTAATCAAGTCTTGATCTATGACACAACATGGATGAACTTAAAACACGGAATAAAATTAGTCAGCAAAAAGGCAAATATCACTATCACTAATACAAAATACCTAGACCAGCGGTTCTCAATCTGTGAGTCGCCACCCCTTTGGGAGTCGAACGGCTCTTTCACCAGGGTTGCCTAAGTCGGAAAACACATTTTTTCACCTGGCGTGAAGACTGTTACCCATGTTACACCATGCTTCAAGACAAAATTTCATTGATTTGTAATTAGAAATACATATTTCATAATATATAATTACATATTGTTTTGTGATTAATCACTATGCTTTAATTATATTCAATTTGTAACAATGAAAATACATGATGCATATCAGAGATTTACATTATGATTCATAACAGTAGCAAAATTACACTGATGAAGTAGCAGCAAAAATAATTTTATGGTTGAGGATCACTACCACATGAGGAACCATATTAAAGGGTCACAGCATTCGGAAGCTTGAGAACCACTGACCGAGACAGACTAAGGTATAGAGATTTTAAGTTTCACAGAGGCTACTAGGGGCAGGGAAAGGGGGAGATCATTATTTAGAGAGGAAAGAAGTGAAAAAATGTTGAACTAGCAAATGGTGGGTTCTTTATACTTTTACAACAACAAACAGAATGTTAACCATAGAGATGCAAACTGATTGCCACTGAATCCATTTGGACTGAAGGAACAGAGTAGAATTGCCCTGATATTTTCCAAGGCTCTAATTTTTATAAAAGCTGTACGTCTCTTGCAAAGAGCACTTGCTAGGTCGACACTCTCAGCCTTTTAGTTAGTAATCAACCCTTAACTACTGGGTCACCAAAGCTCCTAGCCAATTACATAATTGAGCTAAATGAAATAAACTGAACACTCAAAAGAACAAGATTGTCAGAATGGATGGAAAAAGCAAAAGTCAACTATATTTAATGCATAAAATCCTTTAAATATAGAGAAGTAGGTTGAAAGTAAAAGAACAAAAAATAGTATCATGCAATCGCTAATCAAGAGAAATATTGGTCATCGGTCCCTAACTTAGAACAAAAGCAAAAGCTGAACACATTATAAATCAATGACTCTTCTGAGATCCAGCAGAGAATTCAGGTCACAGGACAAATGGCCACCTCAAAACCTGGGGAGAGAAGTGGCTAAAGAGAATCACAGTTGGAACCAGCTTAGCTGAAGCAGAAGGCCCTGGAGCCACAAACCGGCAGAACACTTAAGCAGTGACTTTGACAAATTGCTAAAATCTCATGTGAACTAGCTCCAGAATGAAAAACTCCTGGGAACTCAGTCCTGAGCGGCCCCCACACTTGCATGAATTTTACCTCTAAGAACTCTATCAAGTTTCGTTGGTGGATACCAGAGGGGAAAAAAATCTGCTCTTATCGAAGGCAAGGGGTAGAGGTAGGATAGAAAGGTGAGCAGAAACTATTTTGAAATAAGTTCAGAGTATTCTGTTCTATAGAACTAAAAGGCATCTTCTTAGGAAATGATCTTATCTTATCTAACAGGTAGGTAAACACTCAATTCTGACCTCATCTAGCTTCTCAACAAGAGGAGAAAAAAAATGGCAAAGAAACTCTTGAGAAAGTCACAGCCCAGGTACTAACGGCCCCTGAAAAACTGTAATTTGTTACAAAGATTATAGTATGCAGAGCCCTTGTGCTGTAGTGGTTACTTGTTAGGCTGTGATCTGCATGGTCGGCAGTTTGACACCATCGGCCTCTCTGCAGGAGAAAGGCGGGGCTTTCTACTCTCATACACATCCACGGTCTCTGAAACCCACAGGGGTCGCTATGAGTCGGCATTGCCGCCATGGCTGTGTGTCCTTTTGTTTGCTCGTTTCCCTTCCCAACATCACACCTGCACATCCCCAAGACTTCAATAGAATGAGAGTGGATAATAACTAAGAGAACACAAAGATACAGATTCTACTAAAGTAGAATCCAAAAGACAACATGGGGAGAAGGGAATAAATTATTTTTTTAAATCCCAAAATACAACAGAGGAAACTGATTCCCAAGGCATCGACAATTACAATAAATACGAAACACAATTCAGTTTCCAGCCACTAATACAATCACACATTGAAAAATTATTACCTTATTTCCTCTCACCTGATGCACATGCCTGGATTTTAACAAAAAATTACAGAGAATACTAAAAGGCAAGAAGAGGCAGTCTGCCAAGAGTTGGTAAAGGCTCGCCAAATTACCAATACCAGCCTCACCAATTACCAATCACCAATCACATGCCTCACCAAAGAGAAGCACTTCGAGCTACCACAGTAGGAGTGACTTCATTAAATGTCTGACCAAATATAGCAGGCTAATTTCTAAGTTAATAATCTTGTGTGGCCTGGGATTGGTGTTATACATATCCAAATGGCCATGGGCCCAAAAAAAAGTTTCATATATATATAGTGAATGAAGGGGGAAGTGCAGAATGGAGACCCCCAAAGCCCATTTGTTGGCCACTGGTGATCCCCGCATAGAGGGGTTTAGGAGAGGAGATGGGTCAGTCAGGGTGCGATGTAGTACCAATGAAGAACACAGCTTTCCCCCAGATCCTGGATGCTTCCTCCCCCCAACTATCACGATCCGAATTCTACCTTGCAGGACTGGATAGGGCAGAGGTTGTACACTGGTGCATATGGGAGCTGGAGGCACAGGGAATCCAGGGTGGACGATACCTTCAGGACCAGGGGTGTGAGGGGCGATACTGGGAGAGTGGAGGGTGAGTGGGTTGGAAAGGGGGAACTGATTACAAGGATCCACATGTGACCTCCTCCCTGGGAGATGGACGGCAGAGAAGTGGGGGAAGGGAGACTCCGGATAGGGCAAGATATGACAAAATAACAATCTATAAATTATCAAGGGCTCATGAGGTAGGGGGGAGCAGGGAGGGAGGGGGAAAAAAAGAGGACCCAATGCAAAGGGCTTAAGGAGAGCTAATGCTTTGAAAATGATTAGGGCAAAGAATGTACAGATGTGCTTTATATAATTGGTGTATGTATATGTATGGACTGTGATAAGAGTTGTATGAGCCCCTAATAAAATGTGAAGAAAAAAAAAAGTTTCCACATCCACAGAGACAGTTCTGTCCTGTCCTACAACATTGTTGTGAACAGGATCCACTTGAAGGCAGTGAGTTATGTAGAGCAGTTCTATTCTGAAACTCACAGGCTCACCATGAATCAGAGTTTACTGGAGGATTGAATGACAATGAGTTTGAGGAATCTTCTCATAAAGGACTGAAAAACGTTAATGAAAAAACATTTTGCCCTTGAGCTCTTTTGTTGTCCAATGAAATATTCTATACAAAAGACATAAGAAAAAAAAAGAGGCAACCTGAAGAGAAAGGAAGTATTAAAACCAGATTCAGGTATAATGCAGATTTTAGAATTATCAAATAAAGACTTGTGTGGGAATCAGCTTCACAGCACCTTATGACAACAATATGCCTAAAATTTAGGAGTCCTTACGGCAAAAACAAACATCACCTGAACAGATAGGATGCAGAAGTACAGATGGAAATTTAAAAAAAAATCAAATAGAAATGATAGAAATAACACATTAATGGAAATGAACAATATTTTTGATGGGTTCAGCATTAAGACTGGCCATGATATAGAATAAACTGAAGCCAAAGAAAGATTCTAAGCTATGTAAAAAAAAAAAACCTTCAAAAACTTAAATGCAAAATTTTAAAGAAAACTGAATATACATGACAAAAGTTATAGATCAAGGGCAAATCAATACAATATGCATGATAATGATCAAAGATAACACACAGAATACTAAAAAGATGGCTTCAGAAATGTAATAAATGAATTAGGCTTAACTTTTAAAAAATACTTTCTCAGTTATACCATTTTAAATTTGGAGGGCAAGGAGAATGCTTCTGATTTTTTAAAAAAATTCTTTTTAAAGAAGTGGAGGTCTGCCTTAACTATGTAATTATAATTACATAGTTATTATAGATATTATAATCTGAGATGCTGTAATAAGTCATTAGAAAATATTACAATGAATGCAAATATATGTATTTTTTAACTTAAATAGCTGGAGAGACGATGGGAAAACGCTTAATAAAGTCAAAATTCAATGGGAAAATCAATAATATTTAATATGAGGGAAGAAAGACTAATTATATGAATAACTACAATAAGTCTCAACAGAGAAAGTGGTAAAATCTTCAAGATTTAGAATTATCTGAAATAAGTTTTGTTTAAATTGTATCTAAATATTTGGTTCTCTTGCACAGTCGGTGAAATGTTTGTTTAAAAATGTAAAGCCTGATACTCAATAGGGTGTTGACTACTAAACATATTGGTGGGGGACAGAGAAGACCTTTGCTTTGGTTTTTTTTCAAATGCCTTTTTCCTTTAGATGGCTGTAGCTGCCCTCTTCCCAGCACGCCCTACGAAGACACGCTAGTTCAAGCTTCCCCTGTCCCCCAGCTATCTTCAATGATTTGGCTTTAATCAGGTGCAGAGCAGGAACTCAACATCCTGTCGCCTTACTCTGATTAGTAGGAGTCAAATTCTACAAATTGGCAGGTTTCTGCTTCTAGTGATTCTATTTGATGAATCATTTACTTTTAAGAATTGGAAAAGGGCCATTAGTGAAGCAGCAGTCTAGTTTGTTGCTATTTTCAGCTTTGTTTATAACCTGTCACTCCAAAGAGCCAAATGTTGATCCTCTTCATCAATGAAACCCAACATCTAGAAATACTACAGAAAGGGGTGGGTAGCACCCTAAGGTCTGAAATGGAAAACAGCAGGGATCCACAGCTGAAATGTTGGTGATCATGATTGAAGATCCTGAAGATCTGGAATTAGCAGGCTAAGTGACCTGAGAGCATAATAGTTCAATAAGAGTGATGGAAAACTGTGCTGGACACATTAAGTACCATAAAAAGTAAAATCTAGCATCTTTTCCCCCCAACTATTAAGAGACATGCGATGGCTAAAAGACTCAGTCTCCCAAATCAAGATTCAGCTACTAGAAACAGTGAATATAGACTTGATACAAAGGGAAGAACATGCAATAATTAATGGAAATAAATATTTATGGCCCTCTCTCTAAATCCAGTCTTCACATCAATTCCTAAAACTCTTTTCTAGACGTAAGTATTGACGTTATCAGGATCTTGGAGGAGCAGGAAGTGAGCCCCCACACCCATCCCAACGTCTGGGGAGACAGCTCTCCATCAGCCTGCACTCACGAGCTGCAGCCAGGCTCCAAGGGCCTGCGAACACACACCCCACTTAGCTGGACTGTGGCAAGAAGCCAGCCTTCCTGGCTGCATCGTCTTGACACCGAGGTTGTGAAATGGCAGTGTGTCATTATGATTTGGCCACAGTCTCTTTCTCAGCATTGTTAAATTGCTAGCACAGCAGACCCAGCGTCAAATAGCCTCTGTGTAATTCCTTTAAGCCAAAGGATGACTCTCCTGATGAGAAACGCTGGACATGATGATGAGGGAATGCTTTTCATGGAAATCTGACCTTCATTTCTCTTTTATGAGCTGACAGACTCCCAAAGGTATGGAAAGATGGAACAGACAACATCTAAGCTCTACTCAACCCAGGAACAAGCAATGCCAAGAAGAATGGGAACAGGGTCTAAAGAAACCCACATGGAACTTAATGGGCTCTGAAGAAAACCTGAAAATAAATAGAGCAGGCTGGATCTGCAGGGCAACTCTCAAGGTACGAAATAAAATTGGATGGTCAGAAGGTGCAGGCATAGTAGTAGCTCCTGATCCTGAAATAGCAGCTATGTCCTTAAACCAAGGATTACTTTTGTGTCATTTCTGTGGTATTCTTTTGTTTGTGAGATTCAAAGGAAATGTTCTTTTTAAAGGCTGGTTAGTTTAATGATACTACACAATACTTAAAATCAATTTCAATAATTTTTAACCTATAAAATTTTAAAGGAGGGAAAACCACAAAGGAAAAAGGCTACTGGGTATAACGACGATTGAATAATTCAGATTACAAAATGAAATTAACAACCATGCAGAAACATTATAAACCTGAACTTCTTAGATGTACCAATATGCGTTACTAGGAACACCATAACATAGGTGCTCAACAATTTTAGATGAAAGTATGTATATTTAAATTTCGCTTTATTTCAGCATTTAGTTATCACTCAAATAATAGGTAACTTAATTTTATATGTGAATAATTTGGAAATTAGACAAATGGTGTCGCTTAAAAATCATTTTGAAGCCTTCGGACACAAAGTGATCACTGAAATTCTACACAGCTAGTGGAACAGTGGGTTGAAGTCGGGCTGTTAACCACAAGGTCGGCAGTTAGAAACCAACAGTTGCTCCTCGGGCGAGAGGTGAGGCTATCTACTCCTGGAAAGATTTACTATCTGGGAAACTCACAGGGTAGTTCTACCCTGTCCTATAGAGTCTCTATGAGTTGGTGTAAACTCAACGGCAGTGAGTTTAGTTTGGGTTCGTCTTTTCATCTGAGGAATGACAGAACTATCCGGGTGCTTAATAGATTTTTAAAAAGAACTATTAATAAATAATCTCTACAATTCATTATTTTCTTAAATACAAAGATCCTAGGCGTACTTATCAATCAATGTCAACCAATATTGAACCAAGTCCTAGAATGTAGGTGTATGATTGTTAAACCGAGTTCCCTAGAGGTTTTTAAGTCATTTTTCATAGTTGTCTTAAATTTTATCTCAAACAATATTTAAAACTATACTCAAATTCATACTAACATTAAAAATAGTAGTAACTAAAATGGAAGTGTACACCACTAAATTTAACTAATTTTTTATTTAGACTTAGAATAAAGCTTATCCCATCATTACATACGCTTGAACCTTTAAAAATGTGTCATTAATTATATATATGAGAGAGCAGCCCTTCTACTCTTCCACATAATACCTATTTGTTGGGTAAACAAACTTCCTCATGCTATATTTATTGAGAATATAAACTTAAAAATTGGTTTGAAACTGGTGAAGCCTAGGTCCCACTGGCAGAAGCCAAAACGAAACTCCGCCCGTGAATCCCTCATACAATCAGTGAGGGCGAAGAGCCTCAAGACGATGAATTGACCTAGTTGCTACAACAATTGGCTCAAACAGAACCACAATGAAAGGAATGGCAGCATCCAGCTGTGTTTCTGTCTCTGTCCATGGGACCACCATGAGGTGCACCGGGCTTGATGACACCTAACAGCAGTAAGGTAACCCAGGTTACAGAGGAATCCTACAGAAAGCCGAGGCACAGCACATGGACTCTGCAGGCCAATAACTCAAACCAGAAAATCTGAAAAACTCTTAGAGTAACGACATTTCAAATATCCAAGGAGAGGGAAGAAACCCACAAGGCAAGGCAAGGGCAGATTAGAATAAAATCACTACACGGAAATTTCATATGGTTACTAGAATAAAACCAAAGCCAACAATGAACAGGCTGAATAGCAAGCATGAAACAGGGAACTGAATGATGTTCCGAACGGAAAATCACCCAAAATACAGCACACAAACACACAGGGGCATAAACTTCAAAGTGTTAAAAGTTAAATATAGATGACAGGAAATGGTAAAGATGTGAAAGAGAGGCTGGGAGGCTCAAAATATGCTTAACAGAAGTTCCATAGGGGGAAAGAAAAGAAATTAAATATGGGTGAGGCAATTGTCATAGGGATAATGACTGAGAATTTTCCAAAATCACAAAAAAATCCCCACACAAATCCTCAGATTAAAGGAAGACACTGAGCTCCACCCTAGAGTAATCCATGCCCAGATATATTGTAATGAAAATTACTGCCAATTTAGAATTTTGTAGCTATCTGAAACTACCATTCACGAGTAAAACAAAGACCATTTAGATAAAATAATGTCATCTCAGACAAAGGTAAAGAGTCGCAACTCAAATGCCTTCATCGCAAGTACTGTACCACCAAGGAAGCTACTTTAACAAGAAGAAAATTAAACTAAGAAATAAGTAGCTGAGTGGAAGAAGTAATGGTGAACAAAGGAACTGGTAAACATATGGATGAATCTAAATGACTACAAATTGTATTAAAATAAGAAAAATAATGATAATGTTTACTTTAAAGGATATGCAAACAGGTATTATTACACTCCTGGTAAAATGTTTACTGGAACAAAGGAGACAGCAGATCAGATTGACATGGCTCTGAATGGACAGGAAGATCTATTCTATCTATTCATAAAAGTTACAGGGTAAAATTAAGCAAGTAAGCAAAAAGAATACAAACAAGAAAGTTTAACTTCAGAACCAATATTTATTGATAAATAAGTAAATAAATTAAACCAAACTAACCCAAGACAGGGAAGAGGAGAGAAGACAAAGAGCAAAAGGGGAAATGGACAAACTCAATATAGGTAGCTCTCTGTCATAAATAACAATTCACCTCAATACATCCAATTCCTTACAAAGTGAGAGACAATAATTTGATGCCAACAAAAGTATCTTGTTATTGCTTATAAATATATATTGAAATATATGCATAAATTAAAAAATAAATACAGCTGGCAAAATATAAGTGGAAAAAGAAAACCCAGGCAACTACTTACAGAAGGAAAGCTGGTGCAGCGATATTAATGCTTTCCTGCGGTACCTTCCAGAATCGGCAAGAATAAATAGTACACTTCTCAAAGCATCTACCACAATGATATGATAGTCATAAGAAGAAATAAATAAAATTATGGGGATATATTTTATTTTTATTTATTTAATCATTTTATTGGGGGCTCATACAATTGCTATCACAATCCAGACATACACCCATTGATATATTTTAATACTTTAGCTGTCAATGAAGCCATTTAGAAATGGACTAAAATAAATTAGCTTAATGGAAGAAGTAAGAAACAGGATAGAATAAACCAATGACAGTAGAAAACTTAAAGGTGTATTATGTTTTGATTTTAAAAGAAATCTAATGTTTTCCATTTGTACTTACATGCTGCTAAGTCTCGGAAAGACAATGTAGAAAATAAGACTATATAAAAAGGTCTTTTTAAATCTGATGATGCTGTGTGCTACATAAATATATCTAATAAATGCCTATTAAATAAGTGGTCAAGGAAAACTGGCCCTTGTTTTCAAGAGCCATAATAGGAACATAGAGCCAAGTGAAAGTAAGCCCTTACATAAATAAGTGCACCTAATATGCATGCTATTGCAAGTGAGTGAGTTTGTGTACCCATACACACATGCGCACACACACACACACACACACACAAACAAATTTTCTTTCTTTTGGTATCAGGAAAGAATTTAAATCAAGTATTACATAACTTCTTTTCTACTATTTGTGTCTTAACGTTTGGGTGTCTAAGTGAGTAAATGAGTGAAGGAGTGAATGAGTGAATGAGCATGCCCCTCCACGTAGCCAGCTGGCATGTGAAGACACTCTCTGGCAATTTAATGCATTCTTAAAGCTGAAGTCAGTACTTGGAAAAAACTGTTTAAGAAAAAAAAAGGGGGGGGGGCGATAGATTCATTTTTAATCCTAAGAGACCAACATAGAAAATGATGTTTGGTGGAATGAATAATCAACTCTCTAAATCAGATGATTTCACCAGCCACATATGTTAAATTATGTCGACTCCTTTACTTTATTACATCTTTTAAAAATTTTGTCTTTGGACTGCTACATGGTCCTCTTCGCCCTTGACACAATCGAACATTTTGAACTGATAGAGGCTAAGCTTACTTACCACATTTTGCTCAAATGCTCACGTTTTAAAGTTATGTGTTTGAGTGTAAAATGTTTAACCTCAGAAAAGTCACTTAAATGCAATAGCACGCTTTAGCTGCCCATCAACAAGAATGCTCAAAAGGCAGAGGGAGGTCAAAGGGCCACCACCTGGTCCTGAGCCACAAACCCCCTGAGGTTTCTGGCCATGTGGCTCTCTCTTTATCTCCTGGGTGTGGAAAACCTCCCCACTTCTCTCACTTCCAACTCAAAGGCTGCAGTGCTGTTTCCCAAGCACACACCTCCACTGTCCATTCCCTGGGCTCCATTTGGTCTTTCAGTGATCCCTGATATCACCTTCCAAGCCCTAAGACAAATATCCTCAGTATGCATTAGGGGCTTAACGAAGTGGAAAATAAGGATGATAAGCACTTTTCCAAATACAAAGTCTTCCGAAGAGACCTTTGCAAGTTACACATGTAACATAAAAGGAAGGTTTAATACCTAGATCGTTTTTCTTGACAAATGAGAATATGCTCTCCAAAGCTTCCAGCTTCCTGAGTCTTCTTTTAAATGTTCTTTTCTTCTACATCACCAACAAGGGGTGCACACTTGTGAATCCCCATTGTGTCCTTGGTATGATGTTACACAGAAATAAGGAAAGGGTAAATGATTTCTTCTTATGAAGTATATGGAGCAAATCAGAAGTAACATAATAAACCCAAGGAAGAACAGGGAAATAAAATGCAAAGAGAGCTCAGAAATGATGGGATGTATGCTAGCATGGATATAAACAAAAAAAATACGGTAAAATGAAAGGAAAAATCAGACGCTATAGAATAAACATAAGAATTTAGTTCAATTGGCTTCAGGAAAAAGATAATCCTTTTCAGCATTTTCAGAATGGAGGACATTTCATATCAAATGCAGAAATAGCATTTACAGAAAGAGGGTGTAGGGAGACCAAGTTAAGGTATCGTGAGTCACTCAAACCCCCAAACTCAGTGCTGTTGGGTACATGCCAACTCACGGCAACCCCCTACATAGAGAACTCCCTCAGTGGGTTTATGAGACTGTCACTTTTTATGGAAGTAGAAAGCCTCATCTTTCTCTCGGGAAGATGAAGGTGGTTACGAACTACTGACCTTGAAGAAGCAGCCAATCTCATAACCACTACACCACCAGGATTGCTTTGCAAGTAAAAGTGAGCTCAAATGTGGAGAAATTAGCAAATAGAAAGCTCTGAAAACCAAACTTCAATTCTTTTCCTTTGATTTCTTTTATTCTCAGAAGAAACCTGAAGCGATTTTTTTCCCTCAAGAATACAGAGTTGGAAAAAATGATCGCTACTTGGATACATAAGATAAGAAGAAATAATGGTGTTTGCTGTCAGGTCAATTCTGACTCACGGCAACGTCCTGAATGCTGAATAAAATGCTTCCTAGGGTTTTCAAGCTTGTGATATTTCAGAAGCAATTTGCGAAGGCCTTGCCTTTCCATGGGCCTGTGGTTGGGCTAGAACCGCCAGACTTCTAGCTACCAGTTGAGTACAAAACCATCTGTGCCACCCAAGGACTTCACCAGAAATGGAGGGGTTATTTTTACAAGAAAAATAACAAGTATATTCAGGAGAAAAGTGTTGGAGTCTGGAGTAGGAGCCATGGTCATCATACCGGCAAGCACAATAGGTGCCTTGCTAGTAAGAAACAGAAACAGAATTTACTGATCTCTAAACACGACAAATGAAAGGGGAAAAAAGATTCTTCCAGAAGCAAATGTGTGGAAACAAGAAGACAGCAGAATTCATGGTAGTTATTGAAAAATAGAGTCAAGGGCATGCCATGACCATGTAACATAAAAAAAATCATGGCCGCTAAATAAATTCTGAGTCCCAGCTACTCTGTAGTCCACAGTAAGAAGTCAGAGATTTGTTTCATAAAGTTTATGAAGACAATGATTTTTTACTTAGATTTATAAATGAAAAGTTCAAATTTCAGGAAATTATCTGCATAATCTAGACACAGATTTATTTGAACACACTCATCAGATTGCCTTTCTGTAGTAAAATATAACGTGTAACTTTAGTACCGCTGCAATATCCTTTACCTATATATATTTACTCTTCAAAAAATTCTAGTGTCTATTGAGTTCTTGGAATAAAGTTTTTGCTTTGAACTTTTAAGATTTAAGGGAAAATAATCAATCCTTGGCAAAAGGACACACTTAAAGATAGCTGATATAAAAGGGTATAACTTCAGTTTAACATGTACAACAATAACTTAGATATTTTGATACATTTTACATTAGTTCTGTAGTTCAGCTTCTTTTACTACTGATCCTAAACTGGAAAAAGTATACATTTTTTCAAGAAAGCAGTCTCCTTTCATTTAATATAATGTGGTTTTCAAGAATATGACATGGATATTCAAGGGGTTCAAAGAGTTCGCGGGAAAACACAGTTAAAAGCTCATGGAATTTTTCTAAGGATTGTCTGCCTTCGTCTCACAAACCTTTACAAGAAGAGGGCTACAACAACTTGACAACTTGGTTGAAGTTAAATGTGGTTCATGTTTCTCCAAGTGTGACAAGGTACACATATTTAAAACCCTAAATCATTTACCCTCTGCAATTATCTCACCTACCAGAACTTCAAAATCAATTTTACTGGACTTTCATTTGTGCTTTATAATAGGAAAATATGACACATTTCCAAAATTAATTAACCAAAACAAAAATTCCTAGGACACCCCATGTAATTCTGAGTGGATGAAACAATACATCTTGGCTGTTCAGGACAAAAGGTCATTTGGAAGGGATGTGCCTTGAAGGGTTACAAAGGCCTAGTCTTCAGCCTGTAATAAAAAAGGAAGCACATCTCAGTAACGGAAGGATGCCCACTTTAAATAAGGAAATGGGCTTGCAGGATGCACACACGCTGCTTTCTATTAATGATAAGCACGGTCTACAAAAAGAGCCCCAGACGGTTTCAACTTTCATGTGGAGGCTCTGTAGAGAATACCCAACGTAAACACAACGGCAAGTAATGTGTCCACTCACCATTTTATTAGATGATTTATGTGTGCATAATAGAGCCTAGTAAATACTGATGACTGTATTCCAGTTGAGAGCTATAATTACTGGTGTGATGATTGTATGACAGGATGAACGCCAATAATGTTTTGGGAGAGAAGCACACTATAGGGGTTTATGAGGCTCATTATACAAGATAGATGGCTTGGCTGTGGGATTTCTTTTTTCTTTCTACAATATGGGGGGGGGGGAGGTGGCCTTCAAAAAGTCTGTAGAAAAACTGGATTTAAAAATACTAGAATTTTCCCACGAACTTTTGAAGCCTCCTCGTACACAGCAAAACCCAATGGTGATCCAGTTTCTAGACAATATGATCAGTGACATTGTTCATACTTTGATAACATTCTTGTGATTATGACATAGTTGTTTCCTTTCCATTGATTTAAACTCCTTGTCCACCAAAATAACTGTTGCCCCTAAGGTCTAAAAAAGGGGAATTTTAAAGTAACATAATCCTCAAGAATGAAAATCATTACTCTGAGTTAAATAATTGTTACTTAGGAGATGTGGGATTTCCTTCTTTCGTTCTTTTTAACCAAGGTAACAAAATTTTAACAGCGTTGTAAAACTTACAAATCTCACATATATATTTTATTATTGTAGATAAATAAGAAAATAATTTTGTTCATTTCCTTAACAAATTCCTTTCACTAAAAGGTAAATCCAATGAATATCATAAGAGATAGCAACCTAAATTTAGTTTTGACTTCTATAATATCTCTATCACACATGCACACACTCTAATTATTTGTCAATCACCTAAAAAATACATTATCTTCATTTAACGACTCAGCCTATGACTGACTGTCCCATTTGTCGACTAGCCCTGCCCTGTTGATTCCAATGCCTTATGTACAACAGAATGAACATGCCTGGGCCTGAGCCAATCTTCGAATCATTGCTCAGACCATTGTTGCAGACACTGTATGACTCTATCTCACTGAGAGACTTCCTCATTTCTCCCAGCCCTCCTGAAAATGTATGCAAAGTAAATGAGCCAGCGTCTTACCATCGTCTCTTTTAAGGAGCATTCTGGCTTTTTCCAACACAGATTTCCCTATTCTTTGGGAAGACCACAGTCTACTTAATAGTCTTGGCTAATAGCATATTCAAAAGAATCCATTCTTCTTCAGTCTTCGTTATTTGTTTTGCAGCTTTTGCTAAAGTCATTGAAAACACATGGTTGGGGTCAGCTGCACCATAGTCCTAAAAATGAAATCTTTGCTTTACAACTCTTTAAAGAGGCCTTTTGCGGCAGATTTTGTCCAGTGCGATACAGTTTGATTTCTTGCACACATGGCCATTGAGGATGGCTATAAACAAAATGAAGTGACAACTGCATAATTTTCTCTCATTATCATGATGTTACTTATTGGTCCTATGGCAAGGATTTTTGTTCTCTTGTGTTGAGGTGTAATCCATTCGGAAGGAGCAGTCTTTGATCTTCATCAGTAAGTACTTCAAGTCCTCTTCACTTTCAACAAGCAAGATAGTCCCATCTGTAACACTGAAGACTGCTGATGAGTCTTCTTCCGATCTTGATGTCACCTTCTTCTTCACATAGTCCAGCTTCTTTGAGAATTTGCTCAGCAAACACATTGAATAAAGGTAACGGACATCTTTCCTGATTTTAAACTATGCAATGGCCTCTTGGTGGATGTATGAACATATTTAAGTGTTCTGAAATTCCCGTTCTTCAGAACGTACCTATAGTTTGCAATGGCCACACAGTCAAATGTCTCTCTGGTAGACACACCCAGGTCAATGTCTTCCTTCTTTCAACCATGACCCCTCTGATGTCAGCATTGACACCCCTTATTCCACATCATCTTCTGCATCTGGCTTGAAGTTCTAGTGGCTCCCTGTCAGTGTGCTTGCTGCAATCATCTTTCAATTATTTTTGGCAAAACTTCATTTGCCATCTGATATTAATGATATTGCTCGATACCTTCTGCCTTCTATTGGATGACCTTGCTTCCGAATGGGCCTGAAAATGCAGCAATTCTCTGACTTCTTTAATATTCCTTCTCACCACCTATTGATAATACATGGGCTGTTACTTTTAACACTTTCATAAGGTGGCACAAAATAGCGGATAAATGTGGTACCTGGCAAAAATCTACTACAAATATCCAGAGTGTTGATAATGTCAAGATTAGAGTCTTCTCCTACAGTGTAGCTCAATTTCTTTCTCCTTACCACTTAGCTGCAGAAACTTAAAAAGCTTTAAAACAAATGCTCCTTCAACAAGCCTTGGACCAAGCATTACTTCTATAATGAGCTACTATAAATGTTTTCTAGTGGGAACTAGACCCTGTATACTGTCTGATCATAAGCTAGATTCATTAAACACACTAAGCTTGGGGGTCCATGAGTCAGAAAAGAAAAATTCATCTTTAATAAATTTATCTAGTCTCAAAATCATAGTATTTTTTAAAAATCTCCAAAAAGCTACTGCAGGTAAACTGTTTTTGTTTTGTTTTTAACTGAAGTCTTGTGTCATTTTAAATTCCACATTGGGTTGTGGACGAGGGAGAGTGGAGGACTATTTTCTTAGCTTCCAACCTCTCGAAGAGGCAAACCTCTCTTATCAAAGAGATGGCCTGCGTTTCCTCTAACTGTTGAAATACATACTCCGCCTGTGCATTCTGAAGGAAAGTGCAGGGAGGCTGAAAGATTCCGGGGAGAAGGAGTCCTACAGAAAGTCCTGCCAACTCCATGCAGCCCCCCAACAACCTCTATCCTGCTGCAGGAACCCTCTGTCACCATTAGGGATTGTCCGCCTCGTTCACAAGGTGCTAGGCTTTTCCTCTGGACCTTGGATAAAGGTAAGCTCAAGACAGACCAAGAATAAGCATCCTCTTAAACTGTGTGTGGGGAGGTGCGGTTGGAGAGCAGAGAAAAAAGCAATTAAGACCAACTTTCATCGGCACTGCTTGCAGAGCACCTGAGGGCTATGTTGGTGCTGTTCCAGCATTTGAGACTTTGCAGGGATGAGATAGGAGAGGATGCACAGCTTCAAAGGTTGCCACCGGTTTACTTTACCTAGACCCTGCTCACTGTATAACACACTGGAAGACAGGTTCCAATCTAACGTTCGCAAGGATTTACGGTGAGCGGAGTTCGCCCAGCAGACCTGACCACAGTAAATCCCAGAGGCTCTAATTATACTCTGGGGGTCCATGGCATGTGTGCAGGGAGGAATTTCTAAGACTCGCTGTAACAGCTCCCTGGGAACTATTACTTTCTGCTGAAGAAAGTAATAGAACTTGTTACAAAGTAGTACGCTTGCCAAAATACGTATTGGCTCCAAAGAAGGCCGTGTGTTGTAGACAAACATAGTTAAACTGTTGTAAAGTGGTGCACGAAACATGTTCTTGGGGTCAAAGCAATGGATCGTCCACTTTTAACTAAAACATCTGCATCAACCTTATGACAGAACACCAAACAATAACAAGGAGTTTTGCTGTATCCTTAATTACACACAAAATCAATTTATTACTAGGTGAATTTCGCACACGTAAAAATTGTCCTATTATTTCCTGCACTAGGGCCACAGAAGCATGGGGGCATGCATGCAACAGACCATCAGTGCAGCAGCCAGGTATGGGTTGCGGCACCATTGCGCCAAACTGGCGGGCATGAACACTCAATCACCTGTTCAATTGCCGGGCTCTGTGAAGGTTATTCTGGGGTGGGCCCAAGACGAGGCATTCCTGGGAGATGCTGAGCAGCGATGCACTACAGAATTCACTTCCCTTTTGTTTACCTAATCTCAACAGACAGCTTCTCAACAACATCACAGATTGACCCAGAGCAGCTCAATTCCTCAAAAGAAGGTGGAAATTCATTAATTCAACAAACTTACGGACCACCTGTATGCTTCAAGTATTCCAGGCACCGAGGAGATAGTAGTGAAACAGAGAGGAAAGAAAAATTAACAACAAGTCTTCTCCCAGGTTAATTTTCTAATAGGAGGGGGCAGGCCCCAACAAGAAGAACAAGTACAATGCACGGACGAGTGACAAGTGCTTAGCAAAAATAAAGCAGACGCGAAAGGTTTTGTGCAGAGACAGCAGGTTTGTGTGTGTGTAGTGTGGACAGAATGGGCTCACTGGTCACAGGGTAACCTGGAGAAGGTGCAGAAGACAACAGTGAGGTTTTTTGGAGAGAGAGACTGAAGCAGGGGTGTAGGCCAGTAACACTGAGAGAAGAATATCCCTGGGGTGCTAAACTGGCTTAGACTAGGGCCAGAACGGAGAAGCAGAGTGGATGAAGCAGAAATGAATGGGACATCTTTACCAAGTAAACCTAAATATTCTTCATGCTATCTTCTACTTTTTGAATGCTAAAAATGATGTTATGCCTCTATAAAATATTGGATACATGGTGGCAAATAGATTTAAGAAGACAATACTTTAGTAAAATACTTTGTGGGGGAAAAATCATAACTTTTATGACTGACTAGCTTCTTTTAAACTTTTACAAACAAATTATTATTGCTAAAACAAGCACATAGAGAGACCCGGAAAAGAAAAGCATGGATGCAAGGGTCTCTCAGCAGCCAAAAGGTGGACGAAAATTCCAGCAAAGATCCCGTCACTCACCCTTCATCTGTGACTTTGCTGCCTCCAGTTCACCATCTTGAAGACGTCCTGCAAATTGTCTTCCTAGCAGTGCTGATAGGTTTGTGTTGAAGACGTACATCTACTCTCACATTCTCTGTGGTCAATGTCAAGCATTTGAAAGGAAACTGGCCAAGGATCCCCTGGGCGACAGTAAATCTAATTTACCTTTCATCTTCCAATACTGATCCACACAGCTGGAAATTTCAGTGCAGAAACTATTACCTTCACTACAAAGTCCATAGAATTCCAGGGTAGGTAATCTGTACGTTAATCTCACTCTTGTAACCATCTTATTTTATTATCCATACTTCCCATTATTTCATTTCTTCCTCATGTCAAGTATCCTTTGGTAGTTTGTATTTGTAAGGCGCTCAGGTGGTGTATGAGATGGGCTGCTAACTTCAAGGACGGCAGTTTGAAACCACCAGCTGCTCTGAGGGAGAAAGAAGGGGCTTTCTACTCCCATAAAGAGTGACAGTTTCTGAAACGTATAGGGGCAATTCTACCCTGTTCTATAGGGTCACTAAAAGTTGGCACTCACTCGATGGCAGTGACTGAGTGAGTGAATAGTTTGTATTTATTTTAGCCATCCTAAATCATCTTCAGCCATTTTCAAAACAAGAGCTGTGTTCATGTAATATTTCCCAGTTGCCTATTACATGGTAGATATTATTTTAGCTGTTGGGGTAGGTCAGGGAACAAAGCAGACCAAGACCCTACCCTCAGATAGCTTACAAATGTAAATGAAATTATATATAAGCAAAGAAGAAACAGGAAACCTGGATACATTGCGGGCGACTAAACCAACAATACATTTAACAGTAGTATTGTAAAACTGCAATTCATATCCAGGTGAAATGTCTGCTGCACAATGACAGTACAAGACAGTTGGAAAATTTGGAATAAAACCCATGATAACAGGCTTAATAGGCATCTTCTTCCCAGTTTGCTATACAATTCACTGAATTATTTTAAGGAGACAGTACAAGGGGGAAAAAAACTCAACAGCAACTTGGAGTGTAGAAAACTGTTTAAACTCATAAAATATGAAAATAAAACTCATGTTACATAAGGCTAAGATGAGTTGCATATATTTATTCAAATAAAAATTATACGAAGTTACCCAACATTGAAGTAAATTATCATGCAGGGGAAAAAAAGTACGGCTTTTGAAATTCAAGTAGCTTCCATTCTGGCATTATTTTAAGTTGATATTTTCATCATTTGCCATTTCAACATGCCCACGTGAGCAATTAAATAATTGAACAGTCACTCGATCAATGATTCAAAGAATCAGTTACTCATTAATCAATGCATACACATTGTTGAAGACACAGAAGTCCAATTATGCAGCTAGTAGTAAAACATGTAGATGAGAAGTTCCCGGAGCACCATGTGATAACTGTGCTTAAATCAATAACTTTGAGCAGGAGTTCTCTCAGTAATCAATCCTGTTATTTAATAGGGGGCTGTGATTCTTCAATGATTTGGTTTGCAAGTACAGGGAAACTTTACAGACTTTCTGGAAAAGATGTGTATTGAAACTGATCAAACCCCAACCCAAAATCACTGCCATTGAGTCAACGCAACTCCTGTAGGACAGGGTAGATCTAGTTTCAGAGACGGCCCTGTCTTTCTCCTGACCAACAGCTGGCAGTTTCAAACTGCTGACCCTGCAGTTAGCAGTCAACATAATCACTCTGCCACCAGGGCCACTATAAAACTGGTCAAGCATGAAACAAATCCTATATTTATAATCACTGAAGCAAATCTCTTTTCTGAAACCCTTTGTAGAATAGCCCCTAAGGAGAGTTTAGAAATGTTTGATTTATATAAAGAAGATTCTTTCTTTTTTTTTTTTTAGAAGATTCTTTCTTAAAGGATCCATCCTTTCAGGAGAGAAGTGGGTTCCTGGAAATGAATCTATTAAGGGCGGGTAACCTCTGGTACTACCTGTGATTTTACCTGTGATGAGCTGGTGCCCAGTGCCTCAGTTTCTAAAGAGAGGCAGACCGTAGTGGGTCTTAAACCAGGTGGTGGCCAAGAGCCGGCAGTTATATCTTGCCTCTGGAGGCTTAGTCAGCATCAGGACCCCAGGTGGGCCAGCTCTCAGGAACTCACAAGATAAGGCTTAATTGCTTTCTACACCTCACAGCCAAAGCGTAAATATTTTAAGTTTTGCAGTATATCTACTACACGTGTGTGTGTTCTCTCTCGCAACGATTTCAAATTATAACTACCCCTCTCAAAAGACTCCATATTTTATTACAAAAATAATATGAAATGTCTCCATAAGCTAATCCATAGAAAAATAAGGTAATTAAGTTTGCCCAGGACTTGCAGGTGAGAAGGGTTTTGCTAATTCAAAAAATGGGGACTGGCTGTTAGTGGGGTTTCTTTTGAGGGTAATGAGAATGTTCTAAAATTGCCTGTGATGATGACTGCAAAACTCTAAATATACTGAAAACCACTAATTGTGTGAACATTTTAAATGAGGGACACGCATGGTATAGGAACAATGTCTCAATAAAGTTGCTACCAAAAATGTAGCAATCATTCTGATCTCAAGGTTGCACTTGGCTGGCCAAGTGCACCAACCCCTGTTCCTCAGTAGCTATACTCAAATATGACCTGGGGGAAGAGGAGTCCCCCAAAATGCTCCACACTTCAAAGGGATCTGTAAGATCAAACTTGTTATGCTAAAATACTAAAACATTATTTATCTTTTTCCTTGTCATCCTCTCCCATGTAGGCAATGGAGTTTTCCAGAAGCTACATGATATCAAAATAGGCCAAATACAGATAGGAGATAGGAGAATCCTGCTATCTTCTATTAGGATAGATATTTTTAAAAGGTAAACATAAATGCAAATCAATTTCATTCATGGCTACATTGTGTTTGGGTTTTTCTTTTGGAAAATGCCATTGCTTTTCATAAGACAAAAGTATTTGTATCACCATGTAATGGGTTTATTTTTTAATGAATTAATACATAACTACGCTTATAGTTTTTTTCATTTCTCTAACATGGCAAATATCTATAGATATTACTGACAGCAACAGGGGCCCTCATTATTTTTTTTAAAGAAATCTTAAAACATTTGAAAACTGCTGTCCTAACAGCTGGAGATAGATCTACCAAAATACTTTTGCCTTCAAATTTGTGGTGATGATAAATTAATTGGAAGATGAAACAGCTAAGAAATCAAATTCTGTGAACTGCAAATTATATGAATTTTGGATTGGGTCCAACATTTAAAAAAAAATACTGTTGTTAGTTGCCATTCTGCATTAAGGCAACACCCCGTGTGCAGGGTAGAACTGTCCCATAGGATTCCCAGGGGTTAGATAGCCAGTCATGTCTTCTGAGGAGCCAACCTTGGGGCTAAAAGTTGAGCACTTAACCACTTTTAAATATTATTCTCCATTACTACACCACTCAGTTTAAAAATGAAATTCATTCACTTTGAGTATCATTATAAGCTAAACATTTAAAATGCTAAGCAAGGGCTAGAACTGATCTCTCACGAAAGTCTTCTAACTCCCTGTCTACATGGACTGGCCATTTACTTAGTGCAGCAGTTCCCCGTCCACACAGGAGAGATGAGATAATTCACCCATTATCTGAAAGAAACAACCAGGCATCTATCTAAATGTCCTGGCGTATATGTGCTGTTGGGAAGGAGGCGATGGGCTTATGAAAAACACATATTTGCCAGCTTCTGCGACACGCAGAAATGCTTTTCTATGCAATTCTGGGACATGATGAATTAAAAAGCTTTGTAACCACAGCTACATGGTCAAATTCTGTGTCCTGCTGAAGCTCAAAGCTCAACCCTCCTTCAAGGCCAAGCCAACCTTTTGCAACAATATTTTCCCTGATCTCCCAAGGGACCAGGAGACCGGGTTCTGGTGAGTGAAGTATAACTGATGCATTGGTGTATGTGACTTTTGAAAATATCCCTAGTATGATGGCTGCTTCCACCAGGAGGGACACGCTGTCCTTTGTATTCCTTCCAGCCTGAAATGGAGACATAATGTCTAAGGTGAAGCAGTCATCTTGAGACCATGAGATGAGAAGTCTTGGCTAAGCACAGACAGCCCTCCCTGGTTTACAAACAAAGCACCCCTTTAGCCACTGTACAGTCTCAGCTAGTTTCAGGCTGTCCACTGTGAAGAGCAAGTGTTATTGGGAAACATTAATCAGCGAAGGGGCCAAATGTGTCCTCCCCTTAAGTGTCAAGCTTTCTCTCCTTGGTGCTTTCAAATGCCTTTTTTGACCTGCTTGGGTGCCATTCTCCATGTATCCCAAAGTTCAAAGCTCATCCATCCTTCAACGTCAAGCCAAACTCTGAGTCACCTCCTCCACAAATGCCTTCCCTTATTTTACAAGGAATCACCCACCACTCTTCTCAAATATAATTTCACACTTTCTATTTTACATTGTATTCAATTTCACTAAACTACTTAATTCCTGAAACCCAGCCCCCTCATCCCCACCCCCTCATTCCATCATAATTACCACTTGCATGGAGGAAAAGTGCCTATTTTTATCAAGAAAGTAAAAAAATCAATATGCATATTCAATGTCCTTAGGAGGAACAGCACAGAGTGATCAGGTAAAAGAGTGTTCAGACATTGGCTCTCCGGGAGTAATCAGTCTGGTCTGGTGCAGTGTCTCAGCCTGCATTTTACTGTGCTGGTAAAAGTTACACACAGTTCTCTTCTTCCATCTAACTTTAATTTAATATAAGTATTTGTGTGACTAATGAAAATCAACTCAAACCTTTACTCCCTTGTAAAGTCAATGAAGGAAATCAGAGAGAGTTAATTAAATGGTGAAATAAAGTCCATTTAAGAAGGATTTATGACCCCTCTGTGTAAAGTATTTAAGATAACAAGGTGTTGATAAATTAAGTCTTGTCTGGATAAATATATAAGTGGATCAGTGTAACGGATTATGGAGCTATCTTTCATGAAAGCACATTTTCAAGAGTAAACTAGTTTGTTTATTCTTTAATATTTATGTTCACTGGAAACAAAATCATTGTTTTTCAATGTCTTGCTGTTGCTTATTATGTCAGTTGGCTCTAGTATAATAAATCCAAGCTATGTCCCACATAGGAGTGCGTTTTGGGGTCCCTTAGTCAGCCCCTCCCTTATTCTAGGGCTTTCTGTACTCAGCATATAGACATTCTTGGTATTATACATTATGGAATCTGCCTATTCCAAATAAACTGAATTCCAGACGAAATGCCAAAAAAAAACCCAAGTTAAACAATAGATTCATATAACAATAGGTACATATGTGCCGATTAATGATAATTCTCTTTCTATAAATGGCAAGCAATAAATATAGGATACTGAGGGAAAGCGGCTCTCCCCATGCAGGGTAGCTTGCCCAAATAAGCCACAAACAAGGTGATGAAAACATACTATTCAAAGACTTTAGAATGCTTAGCACGGTCATTGCTCTCAAACTCATATGATAAGTTTGTTCTCTCAGATTAACATGACCACAGAATGCTTCCTGCCATTTCTTTTTTTTTTTTTTGAGGGGGGGTTGCAAAAAAAATCCACTTTCAAAAGTAATATGTTAAACATTCACCTCAATTTCTGCTCCATCTGGAACTCGTTCCTGGAGGCAGAAAGATACGGAGATAAATGTGACCTGGACTCATGAACTCAAAGGAGAGGATCCTCAGCAACACTAGAAGTACTAGTCACATTCCTCTACAGGCGTCCCTGTGCTAGTCCGGGTGCTTTAGAGAAACAAATGCACAGAAACTCATGTATAAGAGAGAGTTTTCGATAAAGGTTAAGTGCGCATCAAGAAACCATCCCAACCCAGTGTTTCCTGAGCCCACAAGTTCAACATTAACCCATATGTCCGACACCCATCCACAAAGTCCTCCTCCATCTCACAAAGCACACACTATGATGCCAACTGCAGGGGGAAAGCAGTCAGTGAATGTGTAAGCAGGGGTTTCCACAGGGCTGCTCTAGCACCCAGGGCTACATTGGGTTAGGTCCATGTGGCTTCTCCTTGGGGATGTCTTGTAGGAAGTGAGCCTTGCCACCTGAAGCAGGGAACTGGCTAAGGCAGCTGCACCCTGGTCTGACCATCAGAGAACAAGAGACCTGAGAACTAGAAAAGTGAGGCTCACTGAGCCATTTATCCCTCTGCCCTTCAATTAACCCCACATGTGTTTATCTGTCTGCTTGGCACAATAAACTAACTCAGTCCCCACTTAGGGATGAAACTCGTTCCCACCAGCAAACCCGGCAGTCCCCCATCCATTGATTGTGCCACTTGGACTTAAGCCCTCCCTTATTGGGCATGGCAGAATTACAGATCTATTCTAGAGCACATATTTTTGGATTAAAAGAAAAGAAGGTGGGAAAGAGATACAAATGGCCCCAAAGAGAAACCGAGGCTAATATTCTACTCGTTGGAATCAGTCTTCAAATGAAAAAACCTGCTCCTTGTCCACAATACTTGTCCATCACTAGTCAGCACAGGGATCTGCTTCCCCAGCCCCTCGTGGATGGAGGTGGCCACAAACCAGGCTCTACTTATGGCTGAAGAAAGTCTCACGGCCAGGACTGAGTTTGCCTGGGCCAAGACGCATGGCCCAGCGCTCATGACGCAGCAAGAAAAGACAACCTCTGTGACACCTCCGATTCCTACAACACTTTTGTATCGCCTTTTGTTTTTGACTCTCCATGCCCCAAGGGGGATATAACAAAGGGTGTCTGGGTTTCAGGGACAGGAGAAGTGGGTTGCTTTGGGACTTGCTTCTGCTGCTCCCTAGTGTTTACAAACACTAAAGCTGGTCTCCCCTTGCCACTCCTAACAGTTGGCAACATGAGCGTGACTTGTGGTGCTGCCTGAAATGAAAACATGGACGTAGTGGGACGGGATGTGCACAAGCGGGCTTAGGCAAGAGAGAGAAGGGGAAATGGTGACAAGGAAGGTTCCCAGAGGAAGCACAAGAGGGGTTTACAAAGAGAAACGTTTTTTACTGCTCTTTGACCATAATACGGCTATAGTTTACCAGCCTCGGTGAGTCATATTTTAAAAGTTAACCTTGAACCTCAAAATAATGGGGGCGGGTAATCTAGCTCTCCAAAGAAGCCCTTATAAATTAAAGCCTGAAGCTGGCAGGGCCCCCTCCTTGCAGCTCTGCCCTCCCAGCACCCCGCCAGAGAAACCTCAGCACAATGCAGGGCTTGTAGGGGCCGCTGCATCAGCTGGGAGGTGCATGGCGGGCATCGGGAAGAGCAGCTGTTTGCTGACAGACTGGGGCAGGGAAGCTAGAGCTAAGTGAAATGGTGAACCCACATCCCTTCCCCACAGATAAAGTGCTTTGATAAGCCAGCTACCCTGGCAAAAGCCAGTCGAACAGCCAGAGCGGCTGCCTCTCCCTCTCAGGAATGAATGGGGGCTTGTTTGGTGGATATGCTGATGCTATTAGAACCTTAGCATTCACTCCAGCCCAGCCTCCCCTCAGCTCCCAGATCTCCACCTTCTTCCAGGTCACAGCAGCGCCAATTCTTTGATACGTCAAAGCAATATCCTGCTCATAAGGGACAAAACGAATATATTTAAAAGGGGAACGAAAGCCTGACCAGCAATACCTGTGCCTATAACTTTTTTCCCTGTAAGGTATTCTTCACCCTTCAAACTCCTCCAAGAAATAGCGCACTAAAAGAAAACATTCCCACCGATCGATGCTCATCTGGAACAGTAACTGGCAAGTAACATGTGGACATAAATTTTTCTTCAGCTTTTATGAACAAAATGAAATTTGAAGTACGGGGGGTGGGGGTGGGGGAATATGATTAATTTGGAGTTTCAATTACTAAGCACCTCTGGATACAAAGTTGCTAATGAAGTACAGATGGCCAGCGAGCCTTCACTGCACACAACCCTTGGAGAATGCATGCCCTCAGAAACATAGCCTTCATTGAGAGTGTGCTCGGGAGGGCTTGGAGTCCATTACAATGCTTTCTCTGACTCAGAACAGCTCCGTCAGACCTGAGTAAGAGGGCGCACCGAACCCCATTTAATGATCCCTATATAGAGGAAGGGTAGAAATAAGCCGGGTGGCTTTTCAGGACATGGCTGCCGAGTCCCATGGAGGGGGTTAAAGAAGCAATCTTAAGAAACAGACCCCCACAGGTTCCACTGTAAAATACTCCGCTGTGCTCACGTCGCCACTGTCATTAATATCAAGACCTGCGCATAGAAGGCACGGAGCTGAAGTCCTCCTTGAGTTAGAATCATTCTATAAGCACGGCTTTAATGATACGATCAGTGAGTAGAGAGGGATTACCTTCCAGGGCACATATTTGGAAAGAGTTCCAATTATCTCTTTGATTTATTGCTCTCAGAAAAGATGGTCCCTTATGCCAAATGCATTTATATTATCATCTTTATATTCACTGGCATATATTCTCAGGAGTGATATACATTTACATACAAAATAAAATACATCGTGTGCTTGGGAGAGCTGCCGAAGAGACGAACAGGAGGAGCCCAGGGTGGAGAAGGCAACGTGACCTGCCTTCTGCAGTGGAAGGTTGGCAGATGTGTAAAAGGCTCCTGCACCACGTACCAAAATAAACATGGGAAGCGCTTGGGCAGCAGAGGGCTCCTTTTCTTACCTTAGAAGGATTGAGCCCACACTGACCCATTCAATATCCGCTAGCACACAAATGTGTGAGCTTTCTTTAGTTTATTTGGAGGTACATTTAGGATATGTTAAAAAAAAAAAAAGAAGAAGAAAGTAAAGTGATTATCTCTTCAGTAAGGTTCATCTCTTACGGCAGTTACTGAAGTCAACCATAATTCTATCTTATTACAAAGTGATCAACCAATTGAAAGACTTGGGAAAACAATAGCAACAATCTCTGTCTCCATAAATCATGTACGGCAGGGTCTCTTACAAGGTCATGCGAATTTGGGAATCAGATTTTCGATGTCTGCACACACACACACAAACTATTGGAATTGATAAAGTGACCATGTTGAATCTATAGATTGCTTTGGATATTATTGTCATTTTAACAAGACCAAGTCTTCCCATCTAAGAACACAGGATGTCTTTCCACTTATTTAGATCTCCTCTAATTTCATTCAGTTTTCAGTGTACAAGCCTGTTACCTTCTTGGTGAAAACTAATCCTAAGTATTTTATCCCTTTAGATGCTATTCTAAATGAAATCAGGTTCTTAATTTTCACCTTATTTTAATTATCTTAATAGTTGGCTTATTTTATACTAAGGATGTTGACCAATGCTGATCCTCCATCCTCTTCATGACAGGATCATCCTTCTCCTGCACATCCTAAGTAAATGTATCCCTCTGGCTCATTTTGTTCAACAGACTAAGAACCGAGGGGGAATTTGATCTAAGATGCCATGAGTGATGTGTAGTGCTGCCATCTCTACCTGTTCCCACAACAGTCAATGTTCCAAATGGTAAACGCTTCACCAGCCTGATTCCAGATGTGCTGGCTGGAGAACAAGAAATAAATCCTCTCGTGTTGTTAGTTCCCCGACTGAGGGTGACCCCAAGCACTAGGGGATGGGGCCACTGTGATCCACGGGGTTTACATGGGGTTGTTTTCCAAAGCATATTGTCAGGCCTTTCTTCTTAGTTTGCTTTGTTGAGAAGCTCTGCTGAAACCTTCCTGGCCTCCTAGCAGATGAAAGCCACTGGCTGCACAGCAAGTGTACTGGCTAGGAATTGAAGCAGGTCTCCTGCATGGGAGGGAAGAACTCTACCCCTGAGGTAGTACCGTCGCCTCAACTGCCCTCCTTTTATAGGGTCATACTATTTGTGGGGGGTTGCTTGTCACTACAAACTAGCACAGACACAAAATCATCTGCACGGACAATTATTAAAGTAATTCTAAAGTGTGATTTGAAAGTGTGATTTGAAAGATGCCCACTTTGAAATTTGAGTAACTTGCCAAATAAAAAATACCTATGTGAAAACTAGAAAAATTAATTCTATATATTAAAATTATTAATGATTCTGAATTATAATGTTTTTTCAGATTTAGAAAGTTATGTGGAAAGGAGTATCTGAACGTGGGCAATAGAAATACTAGCTACATTCCCCTTTGTTGTTGGTAGACATTAGGAAAGTATTCTCATTGTTGTTAGGTGATGTTGGGTTTATTCCAACTCAAAAGGACCCTCGGCACAATTGAGAAAAACACTGCCTGGTGGTGCGCCGTCCTCACATCAGCACAAGGTTCATTCCTAACATCCCATTATGATCTGAAATCGTCTCTTAAATGAGCTAAGCTTAGCATAGTACTTAGCACAGAGTTCATGCTGAGTGAATGACTTTTGTTGTTGCTGTTTTCCTTCCAATTGAACTGATCTTGAAAATGTATCAAGCTAGAATGGGAGCTTCTGAAAAACGAAGGCTTTCTAATTATCGCAAGTCCTCTGTAGGAGATGAGACAAAAATCAGATAAACAGATGCTTACGAGAAGGTCTTCTCCTGCAAGCATCAAAGAGAAGTTGTAGAAAGTTCAGTAAAAAGAAATGTAAGAGGATGCAAACGTGCCAGTTGCCTGCGGAGTAAAAAGCCACAAGTTACAGTAACAGCATCTGTGACATTTTATCTTCGGCATTTAATTAAGGTATTTTTCCTCGGACACATTTACACAGCCATTGTGACACTGGGGCCATTTTGAGTGGGCTTAAAGAAAATAAACCATGACCTTTACATTTGTAAAACATTACTCGGTAACATGCACTCCACACTGTTCTGACCAGGCCTGGACCTCACCCTCCACCTGGGTCTGCAAAGAGGTGAGGACCAGGGAAAAATGAGGGTTAACAAGGTGTGTGCTGAACACATTATACTAGATGTATTTTTAAACTTCAATTTTACATCTTAGTGTGACTGAAAATATACAGATTTGAACACTACTGGAAATGCTTCAGATCAGATGGGTATGGAAAGGGTGCTACAATTAGAGGTGCAGCGAGACATGAACAAGAAAAATAAAGACCATCTTGTTTTTTAAAAAAGGGGAGAAAAGGTGTGTGTACAAAAGCCAAGGCGATAATGTCACCCATGAATGGGACCATTTCTTCCACTAAAACCCATGGAAATGCTAGTGAGTACATTGCAGGGATTAGGCTCATTGTGGGGATAATGCCCTACCCAAGGAAGGTGATTTAGAAGGAATCCCACTAGACATTTTAGTAACACAGCCTGACTAGATTTAATTTTTTTCCTGAAGTGGATCATGTGAGACACAGTTTGAAATGATGACAAAGTATCATTCTGAAAGAGCTACTGCAAGGCTAATCAAAATGTTGCCTTCTCAAATGGCATACATGCTTCCATTGCGACAGTCCAATCGATACTACTTAGCAATCACCATCTTGAAGAGAAAGCAGCCAAACATTAAAGGCACTGATCCATTAAAGCAGCTTCAGGGGCTTAAGCAATGGACTGCTAAACACAAGAGTAGAAGTTCAAATCCACCAGGTGCTCTGACAGAGAAAAATAAGGCTGTCCACTCCTGTAAAGATTTATGGCATCTGAAACCCTAAGGAGCCATTCTCTGTCCTAGAAAGTTGCTGGTAACTGCGTTTGGTTTTTTGATTGCTAAAATACTCAATGTAAAATAATCATTGGAAATTACCCCCAAATGATAAAAAAAAAAATTACTCTCAGCCCTTCTTACTCTGAACGTCTACTAACCGAGCCATCCACCCAGTCTACTGCACTGCTCGCCACGGCACACTCCCAGCAACCACATCCAGCTCTCCCTACCTGCTGATCTGAACATGTGCGCCCCTCCCAACCCACTGCCCCCGGCCACAGTCAGTCTTACAAAAACCACGCTGCTTCCATGGGGTCTATGGTATCGTTAGTTGCCCTGGACTTGATTTTCGACTCATCTTGACCCGGGGTGATGGAATAACACTGCCTTCTTGGGTTTCCATTAGGTTTTTAGTGGTTAATTCCTTGGTAGTAGACAGCCTATTCATTCTTCATCGGCTGTTTTCAGTCGGGAAGCTTTGCTGAAACGCGTGCACTTTGTGCGACCCTCCTGGCATTTGAAAACACCAGTGACATAGCAACGTGCACATGACACAACCTTGCTTACTGAAAGTGAGTAACTTAAAGCACTTGCTGATGAAAAATCACAGCCTTCAGAAGAGATTATAACCCAATGTGAAAAAACAAAATAAAACAACAACCCTACAACTGGGCCACCATGATAAACGGATGAATGATTGAGGTTGTCAAGGTTACAATCCAATATCAATCTTGACAGAAGTAGCAGTCAAGAGATCAAACTACACACCATCCTACATTGGATAAATATGTTGCACAATAGCTCTTGAAAGTATTGCAAAGTGAAGATGTTACTCTTTGGGGACTAAGGTGTGCCTGCCCCAAGCCATGGAATTTTCCATCACTTCATATGCATGTGAAAGTCGGACATCGAATAAGGAAGATGAGAAAAGAATCGCTGCATTTGAATGATGGTGCCAGCCAGTGAAGAAGTGCCTTTGAAAGTGCCACGGACTGCCAAAGACCGAACCAATCCGCCTGGGGAGAAGGACAGCTGCAATGTTCCTTAAGGTAAGGGTAGCAGGACTGTCTCATGTACTTCGGACATGCTGTGAGGAGAGACCAGTCCCTGGAAAAGGACAGCATGCTTGGTAATGTAGCGGGACAGCGAAAAACCGGAAGACTCTTAGCATGATGGATTTACAAAATGGCTGCAACAATGAGTGAAAACAGAACAAAAATTGTGAGGATGACACGAGCCTGATTGATGCTTCGCTCCCTTGTACACAGGGTTGCTATGAGTTGGAACAGGCTTGATGACACCTGACAATGACGATACCCAATTTCTTAGGCTGTTATCTGTATGAAAGTGGGTCACCAAGTGTTTCTCCCATTCCCTATAGCCTGCAGCATAAAGGTTACCCAGGAAATGTATTACAAAGCAGATGCATAGGATGCATAAACTGAGATTCAATGGCAAAAGTATGGCTTAGCACCTAGGAGCGCAAATGCTTACTACGACCCAAGAAGACACCAATGCTGTGGGTCTTCAGGACTACTTTAAGAAGTGATGGCAATGAGATGAAGTTCCAGTCCCTTGTGATATGATGAGTCTTTTGCTGGTCTTTCTATAGCCCTTCTACTTAAACAGATGTGCATCCCTACATAGGAGAGGCCACCTAACTCATTTCTATATCCTCAATCCTGCATAAGGCAATGGGTATTTTTTAAGTGGCAGTACCTGGGCCAGGAGGCCGGTCCAGAGCTCTGCTCATGGGGAGCAGTGGTCCATCAGCTGTCTCCTGGCATCAAAAGCCAGCTTTCTCATGAAGCTTTCCAGAGCTGCATCTAGACTTCTGTGACATACAGGGACCCTGCACATCTCTGCTAATTCAATCAATCTTACAAAATACTACTGACTATACCTCATAAAATCTATACAGTCCTGTAATCTGGAAAAGTGAAGGGGGCAAGGGGAATGCAACGGCAAAGAACTACGAGCTGCAGACAGGACCGGTGGAGTGGCACCGAACCACCAGCTTACAGCTGCCCTGTCCAAAATCACTGCCGCAGGAAGCAAAGGGGCACCTGAATGTGGCTGATGCCACGTGTTAAAACGGTCATTTGACATTCTGGACAAAATGAAATGTAATAGAAACACTGTAACTATTATCTCTTGTTTATACTTGTTTTGATGAGATTACTAGATTTAAAAAAATGTTACACTATACATGTTATTCACATTGTTATTTCTTTTTTTACAGTGAAAATTTGCACCTTCTTCTAATTTTATGATTTTTAATAACTTGGAGTTAATGTATATATCATATCATTCTATAGTTCAGTCACATCAAGCAGTATTGTTCCATTCTACCACAATTGGTTTCCAAACATTCTTTTTCTTCCTGGACTCCTTGATATCGTCTCCATTTTACCACCCCACTCTCCGATACCCTTATTCTACTTGCTCTCCCTATAGATTCATCAATTCTGGGTTTCATATACCAAAAACCATATAACACCTCTGAGCTCAACCCTAATGGAAACAAACAAAAAGCCAAAACAAATCAAAACAAAAATATAGGAAACATTTAAAACTACATCAGGTTCAACGTACCGCAGAGGGAAGATCAACTGACAATGTTTTAACTTTTCAAGTCATCAGAGTTTGTTTATGAGATTTGGAGATGTGTTTATGAAGTTACAAAGGAGAAGAAATCTGTTTTAGTTATTGTCAAATAAAATAATTGTTATTGTCAAAGAAAATACTAGCAAGGGCACTTTTAATGGGAATACTCCTAGTACTTCCTGGTTATATATCTCAGTGGATGGTTTCAGAGAACTTTCTTACAAGTTGAAGATTAATACCTTTAACGGTATAATTTTGTATGTTTTTCATGCTTTTGCTAGCTACAAAATTAAATTAGGGACCAGTCGACCTTTTTCTGTGCTCTCCCAATATTAAATGGCATAGAAACTACTCATTCATTAAAGGCTTATAAAACCATGTAAAACAAGATCATTTCAGGGCACATTTAAAAAATTCCTACTACTTGTATGGATGGTAGACTATTTAGGATTTTCTTGAATCAATTTAATAATTTCTATTTTCCAAGAAAAATATATTCTTTCCATATGTTCTATCATAGTGCATATATTTCTTATACTTAAAAAATATTTTAAAATTTCATTTCTAAATTAGATGTTTGTTCTTTTCTCCTATTGTCCTTGTTTAGCACTACAAATCCATAACCATATTTTAGATTCATTAACTCGTTATTTTATAAATAATTGCTAAATGCTTTTATATTTAATTCTTTTCTCCTACATCTTTGTGGACACTTATTAGCTTTTCCTGATCTTCAAGTATTGAATCCTGTCTTCATTTATTATTGCTCCTTCTTGTTTAATGATACAATTTTCAGCTTGATTTTTAATTGTAATATGTTGTCAAGGTTTAAATGGCTTCCGTTTCTCTGTTCCATCCTGAGGTTTCCATTTCTGTTTCATCCCAAAATTAAAAACACATGTTTTTTTTTCATATTACACACTTTCTTTTAAAAATTATGTTCACCAAAAAAACTGCTCAAAGGAATTTGGTTTGTACAGTTTGTACTGTTTTCAAATGCTTATTATGCTAATAGATTTCTGAAATTTTGTAAATATTTTGTTTGTTTAGTAATTTTTATTTTGGTTTTCATATAGAATAATTGATCATAATGGAAATAAAAAATATAATCGCAACTAAAAGATTATACATTTATAATGTGTTGACTTACTTACCTAGACAAAGACTTCCTTTACACTGCTTCTGGAATTTGCAAATTATTTTTATACAGAAGCTAACTTATCTTTTGAATCTCTTATGTTTATATTGTTTAAATAAAGGTGCACCAATCTGTTCATTTCCTAACATATTTTTCTTACTTGTTGGGAAAAGGCAATAAAGAAATCTAAGCTGTGATTACATTACTAAGAGTATCAAAGAAATCCATCACAATTTCTTACATTAAGTGGTAGTTTTAGGAATTAGTTTCACACTAATTCTAATATTCATATATATACTCATGCACAAGTGTGGCACACACACACATGCTCTTACAATTATAGGAATTACTAGAAATCCTGATCATATTGAGGACAAATTTCACTTTTTAGTTATGTTTGGATTAATTCCAGATACTAAAAAATCAGAAGCTGTCCAAATATATACCAAACCAATACCCAATTCACACCCTAGATTACAGTCTTCTTGTAACTGACATTTGATACAATCCATTAGAACACAAATCTGGCAACTCTCTTTATACTGTCTTGTATAGTTCAAGTTACATTAAAGTTTAGCACAACACACAGTATTCTTATGAACTTGACTAACCAATCTAACTCTACAAAACAATGACCTGGAAGAGAAGGTGAAATTGCTTGATGACTGGGATTACAGAGGGATCTTAGGCTTTGTAAAGTAAACCCTAAGTGGAGTACCTCCAAAATAGCCTGTTGCTTGATATAATTAAAAAACAAAACTAAATCATATTCAAATCAGTCACATAGCATTTAAAAATAAAATGCCACACAGTAAGGTTAGTCATTGGGGTCATTGATAGTTCAGTGGTAGAATTCTTGCCTTCCACGCAGGAGACCTGGGTTTGATTCCTGGCCAATGTATCTCATATGCAACCACCACCACTGTGACTAACAGCAATAACATTGCATGGTTTAAAAACAAGCAAAGAATGGCCATTCTTCAGTTTTACATTTTCCTACTTGTTTTTTTCTGATGGTCAACATCCTAAGAACAAATTCAATCTACGAAGATTGTGTTAGACCAGGTTGACTAGAGAAACAAATCCAGAGACTTTCATATATGAGGCTTTATATCAGAGATTAATTATATATTAAGAACACATCCCAGTCCAGTCTACAATCAAGTCCACGAGTCCCATATTAGCCTGTAGGTCAATACTAGTGCACAAATCTGCCTTCAGATTCATGCAGCACACGCAATGATACAAAATGCAGGAAGATCACAGGCCAATGGATGCAAAGTCTTATGGATCCAGTGGTGGTGGAAGCATCTACAGGACTCTCGCAGGTCTCAACATGGTGGCTTGCCAGTCAGAAGGTAAAGCAGAGAGAGCATATGAGGCCCACCTCCAGGAAGAAAGAGAGGGGCTAACTTCCAGCGAGCCATTTATCTCCATCAACCTCCAAACAAACTGTGACCTGATTGACAGGCTAAACTCTACCCACATGTTTTTGCAGGAGCCAGGTTAGCACAAAAAACCTAACTATCACAAAGGTCAAGTATCTACTCTGGTTAAGCAGCTTATGTCCTGTATAAAAAAGCTTTCCCTACCTCGAAGTTGAGAAAATGTCCCACTATATAATTTTCTAGAAGATTGATTGTTTTGCCTTTCACATTCAGCTCTATAATCCACCTGGAATTGATTTTTATATATGGCATAAATTGCTGTGGAAATCTATTGTTCTCAAATGGCCAGCCAACTGACCCACCACCACAGAACGCCATGATACGCGGTCTCACTGGCCCACATATCTACTCTCAAGCCAATGCCTCACATTAACTGACTTTAAATCTAACTGTCTAGTAGAGCAATTCTTCCCACTATGCTTATGTTCTTCTCCCAAGAGTGTCTTAGCTGGTCTTGTCCCTTTGTATGTTCATATAAATTTTAGCTTACCAATTAATACAGACACATAAATCTGTTAAGATTGCTTATAACTCTACATAGGAATGCCCTAGTAGCGTCGTGGTCACATGCTGGGCTGCGATCCACATGCTCAACAGTTCAAAACCACCAACAGTTCCTCAGGAGAAAGACCAGGCTTTCCACTCCTATAAACAGTTACAGTCTTGAAAACCCCATGGTGGGGGATGCTATGAATCAGCATTGACTCGGTGGCAGTGAGTGAGTCCATATATGAATTAAAGAAGTATTTAAATTTTAATGACATTGAATCTTTTCATCTGTGGCCAGGGTATCCTTTTATTTAGTTAGAAAGTCTGTAATTTCTTTTTTACTAATATTCTTTTTCTGTTGAGCAGTTGCATGGTTTTCATGCTATTGCAAATTACACCTTTTCAGATTGTTTTTTCATTTGTTGCTGTTACATAGAAATACAACAGCTTTTGTATACTGTCTAGATATTTTAGCAGGTTATTTGATTTTTGTGTTGCTATTGCTGACAATATACACAGCAGACCATACCCCAATTCAATTTCAACAGGTATACTTCAGTGTCATTGATTACTTTCTTCAAGTGGTGGAACCCTTCTTGCCTTCTGTTTCCAAATTGTTTCTCCTCCATTAATATAAACTTATTGTCCTTTAAGTTCTTTCATTTTTATTTAGAGATGCTTTGGCAAGTGAACCTCAAAAAATCCTCAAAAGGGTACAGTGCTAGTGGCAGACATTCTTCCCTACCGTAATGTGTTCCATTGAGGAGCCCGTGTGGGGCCTTGATTAAAGTACCAGGTTGCTGACTGAAAGGCCGAGGTTCAAATTCACATGAGAAAGAGGACATTCGGCTTCCTGAAAGACTGCATGCAGTGCCTTAGAAACCCTATGGGAGAATTCTACTCTGTCCGATAGTATGAACATGAGTAAAGATTGACTTGGTAGTAATGGATTGTGGTATCGTCTTTGGTTTAAAGAAATCTCCAGGGATATATTTGTTTAAGAGTTACAGATGATCTCAGGGCAAGAGTTTCAGGTGCCCATGGTGAACATTTGACCAAGAGCAGCTGCTGATGGGATTAGTTCCTTGGTTTGGAGTTTTGAGGTCATTGCTTAAGGAAGCATCATGGTTCATTGGCCTATTGTCATGTTGAGCGTTTCTGTTCTCCCTCCAAGTTCATTGCACTTCCTGGGGTCTCAAACGTTTGCAAGCAGCCGTCCGAGGTGCAATAACTAGTCTCCAGTCTCCTACATTGACTTTTATCCAGTTATATTTCTAAGCTCACTTGTAAGTTCTACCAATTTATCTATAAACACTTTGATTTTCCTCCACACACAGTCATAGTCATGTACAAATAACAGGTACATAACAGATATGCTCTCCTTCCCATGTCTTGCATTTTGCTTTGCTTACTTATTTACCTTATTGCCCTGGGAAGGTCCTAAGTGGCACCAATATAATCGCAGGGGTCCTTTTAAGGAAATGAGGGAGCAGGAAAACCAGAGATGGGAATAGGATAACAGAAGCAGAGGTCTCTAAGGTCTGAGGTCATGGTTAAGGACTGTGGGCAGGAGCTGGATAATGGAAAAAACAAGGCACAGATCTCTTCCTACTTATAGATTTGTCTCTAGACTTCAGAATCGGTGGGCAGGGCATGATACTTCACCAGATCCAATTGGAAAACATTCAGAAGGGTCAGCAGACAGGCTTGGATCCCCTCTCCCCTCCCCCACCCATATAGGATAGACAGGATAACTAATCCCAAGGAGAAAAACAAAGGGCCAAAGGCTCTCGATGGCCATGGGAGGGGAGGAGATGAAAGAAAGGGAGGTGGAGCCAATAAACACAGGGAGAAGGGAACAATAAAAATCTAAAATCAATGTTGAGGAGGGCATAGAATGCCTGATGGGGTTTGATCAAGTGCTGTGGAGGTGGTGACTGGAGTTAGAATACATAAAGGAGAAACAGCGTAGAAAGTGCAGAAAGTTGCTCAGCCTTCCCGAGCGGGTCTGAGAAGGGGCACATCATCTCTCTGTACAATGGCTCCAGGCACACCGGTGAGACACAAAGGCTACAAGAACCAGTGGCTCTGTCAGCTTCCACACTCCTCTGTGTGCACCAGCCCCTGGCCAAAGCCTGGTACCTCCCTCATTAGCGCAATTCATAACCATATAAGGATACATTTTAGAATAAGGAAGTAAGCATGGTAACATATGATTGGCTTATGCGCCCTCTTTAAACTGTGGAAAGACAACAACAAAATAGATCTGCACCATCAGAGTCTTGTCTCCAGTGTCTGTGTGCACACACGTTGGTTGGTGACTCCATCTCCTTCACTCCCCTGAGGGCTGGACCCCTGTTCCCACAAAGTGCAATGTAGCCGAGAGAAAGTACTGAGAGTAGAATGCAGGTCAAACATGATAGTGGGACAGGATGAAAGCAAAAAGAAATACAGAGGAAAGAACTAGGAGACCAAAGATATAGAGAGAGGTATAAATATAGGTAAGCACATATGTAACTATATTAATATATAATGATAGAGATATAAGTGTATGTACATATATTTAAATGTTAAGTAGTAAGGTAGCAGACGGGCATTGGGTCTCCACTCAAGTACTCTCTTAATGCAAGAACACTTGGTTCTAATAACCTGGCATTTTGTGATGCTCACCTTCCTGACAAGATCACTGAAGTCAAAATGGGTGCATAAGCAAATGTGGTGAAGAAAGCTGATGGTACCCTGCTATTAAAAGATATAGTGTCTGGGGTCTTAAAGGCTTGACGTTAAACAAGTGGCCATCTAGCAGAGAAGCAAAAAAGCCCATAAGGAAGAAGCACACCAGCCTGTGTGGTGATCAGGAGGTGTTGACTGGATCGGAGATTAGCCATTAGAAGACCCAAAACAAACAAATATACTGAAGCAAATGATGAGGGTCAGAGTGGAGAGCCAAAGCCCATCTGTAGACAACTGGACATTCCTTCACAGAAGGGTCACAGAAAAGAATGAGACAGGCAGAGTGCAGCACAGCACTGACGGAACGCATAACCTTCTTCTAGTTCTTTAGTGTTTCCTCTGCCCTGCCCCCTCACTCTCATGACCCCACTTCTACCTTACAAATCTGGCTAGACTAGAGCCTGTACACTGCTACAGATAAGAGCCCTTGATATACAGGATCCAGATCAGATAAACCCCTCAGGATCAGTAATGGGAGTAGCATTACCATGAGGGTAGGGGGAAGGTGGAGGGAGAATGGGAAGAAATGGGGAACTGACTATCCTAATTGACGTATAAACAACCTCCCCCATCCTGCAGGGGGACGAACAACAGAAACGTGGGTGAAGGGAGACAGAGGACAGTGTAAAATATGAAAATAACAATAATTTATAATTAATCAAGGGTGCATGAGTTTGGGAGGGTCGGGGAGGGACGGAGGGAGAGAAAAGAGAGGAGCTGATACCAAAGGCTCAAGCAGAGGGAAAATGTTTTGAAAATGATGATGCCAACATATGTACAAATGTGTCTGATACAACTGATGTACGGATTGTAACAAGAGTTGTAAGAGCACCCCCTCGCAATGATTCGTTAATAATAATAATAATAAAAAGATAAAAAAGAAAGGTAAAAAACCAATTATTTGAACAATCTAAGTTTACATAGATATGTGATTTGGGAAGTGGCTGCATGTTGGGCTGCTAACCACAAGGGCAGCAGTTCGAACTTACCAGCTGCTCCTCAGGACAGGAGGCTTTCTTTTCCCAACAAGAGTTAGTCTTGGGAACTCACAGGGGCAGTTCTACCCTGTCCCACAGGGTTGCTAAGAGTACGCAGCAAGTCTACGGCAGTGAGTTTTTTGGGGGTTTGGGAGTATCTCTTCGGAGGGGCTTTGCTGGCGTAGCTGTTAGGTGCGCCACTGAGAACTAAAGCTCAGCCGATGAAACCTATCAGCACCTCCAAGGGAGAAAGATGAGGCTTCCATAAGATTCCAGCCTTGGAAAGCACATGGGCCCGTCTATTCTGTCCTATAGTGTAGCTCTGAATTGGAATCAACTCAATGACGAAGGGTTTGGTTTGGCCAGGATCTTTTTATTTATCAGCCAAAAAAAAGCCTGTCTGTGTATTAAAGAAAATAATCTCAAATGTATGCATATTTACTGTAGAATGTGCTCATTTCTGAATTCATAATAATTCATACTGAGGAAAGACACTCAAGTGCCAAGAGAGCACTTCCATGCTTACAGAAAAGGAAGGGAGAATTTCCCATTCTAGCACCCACTCCAGCACACTAGAAACCCGTTGTTCTCTCAACACAAAAGGCGATCTCTACAATGTCTTTTCCCCAAGAAACAATTGCCACTCTTAAAAGTAAACAGTCCCAAAGTGTCCTGTTGTAGCTATGGCTGGACAAGAAAGTTGATATTTTTTAACTATCTACAGGGAGATGACCCTTGGGGTGGGGGAGGGAAGAACTCTAGATTCAGTTCCTTTTTTAAAAAATTAACTTCAGCCATGTACCACGTGGAGGCAGCAAAAAATACAATGGAAAACTGTATTATACTTACAAGATTGTAAGTTACTGGCTTGAAGAACGGAAAGATAGAATTCAGGGCAACCACAGCTTCTGGAAACCAGCTTGGCAGGAGGGCGGAGTTCCAGTAAGAAGAAGGGTGGAGAAGAGCAGGTACACTTTCTGTGATAAACTCTACCTGTCTAGGGCCAGGGTTAGCTGACCTATAAGCTGAGTCGCTGCCCAAATGACAGAGTTTACCGTTTGAGTCATCCTGGTTACTAGTCTGTAAAAGCAGTTAAAAAAATTAACCATGTTCAGCGCAAAGATATTGAAAAACAACACCAGAAGACCCATTCTAAATCGATAAGGCAATCAATCAACAGAGGCTCAGCCCCAGATGTTCAAATTAGCAAACAAAAAGTTTCAAGCAGCACTGCCACTTTGGACAAGGATATACAGGAAAATAAGCTCAGGATGAAGGACAAGAAACGTCACAGAGAAAGAGAACCATTAAAACTAAAAGATGAGAGAATCCTAGAACTAAATAATAATAGCTCTGAAAGAAAATGGCGTTGTTAAGAAGCAATGTGCTTAGCAGAAGGGTGATGATAGAGGCCAAAACCAGATTTGAAGGAAAAGAAATACAAATTATGGAATCTGTAAGAAGGGAACGAATACCGAACAAAAATTAAAGGACTCTAAGGACTTGTAGAACAATATGAAAACATTCCTGTAATTAGACCCTCAGACAGACAGGAAAGAACAAGTGAGGCATAAAATATATATATTTCCCCAATAGGGTGAAAGATAAATTTACAGTTTCTGAAAGTTCTGCAAATCTCAAGTAGAATAAATAAAAGAAAACCACACACCTGGCACATTAGTTAAACTACTAAAAGCCAATGATAAAATGAAAAAGATCTAATTTTCACTAGGTTCATTTACTGTATCCTATGTCACAACCTTCCCAGACACTGTCATGTCTTGGTATGATGACTCGAATCTTTGTGCCGCCCAGAATCTTGCCTTTAACAATGCTAAGTTACTGTCTCATTTTCTCAATCTTCTTTTCCCACCACTTCATAGTAGGCATGTTAGGAGGTAGGATTAAGTTGTTGATGAGAATGTTAACTTAGAGTTCCCTCACTTCACATTGTGCTAATATTTTCTTGCCAGGTGACTTGACAAAAACTAACCAACTAGGAAGAAAAACTAGATTTGTATATTAAACATTTAGGCCCTCAGTATAGCATAGTGGCATATAGGCTGGGCTTCCAAGCGAACAAAGCTTTGAATCTTAAAACTGTAACATTGTACCTACCTCCAAATCATCATCAGAAAAAAATACCTCCAATTATCATTGTTATGGAAAAAGGTACATAAGTAGTACCATCATTAACATATAGTAAATATCCAGTAAATATTTGCAAGTATAATAGTCACAAATGTTCAATTTAAAGCCAAGACCAAGGCATTGTGCTTTCATTCTTTAATGATTGCACCCAACTCATTTAAGTTTTATAAAACAGATGAATTGGCACTATCACTGATGATAAGTTGTAGCCTACTGTTATGGACCACAAAGAACGAGAGCTCCAAGAGCACCAGGACCGCCTGCAGGGGGGTGACCTCTCGACAGACATGCAACAAGTATGCTTTAGAGTCAGTGGCGTGTATTCACTTGTTTAAAGCTCACAAAGTCATATAAGAGAGAAATGATTATCCTTACTTTTCAGAGGAAGAAGCTCAGGTTTACAAAATGAGTAACCTCCCATACAGTCACAAAGTTGGTAACTGGTGACGATGGCTTAAAACATTGGTTGGTATAGAGCAAAAACTCTGGTTTCATTTTTTTTTCTTGGACTCTGCCATGTTATGAACTTTAAATGTACAACAATATCACAGGGCTCAAAGCAGCACAGGCAGCATGTATGTCTGTAACTGGTAAAGACAAGGCCATTCCATGTTGTAGGAGGACACAATCACCACATGATTCCACACAAGATGGGTGATGCTCAGAAATAGCTCCAGATGTATTCGATCAGAACTTCCAGCATTGGAATACAAAGATCTCTCCTTAAAAACACAAACCGGTGGCACCATGGGTTAAGAATTGGGCTGCCGACCTAAGGTGGGTCATCCAGTCTTGTCAGCCACTCTGCAAGAAAAAGGAGGCTTTCTGCGCCCGCCGAGACTGACAGCCTCAACAATACCAAGGAGCAGCTCGTCTCTCCCATACAGGGTTGCTGTGAGCTACAATTGACTTGATGGGTTTTTGTTGTTTTGTGGGTCTCATGGAAGTCTCTGGGTGGAACAAGCAGTTGCCCCACTTAACTGCTAACCCCAAAGTTGGACGTTTCAGTCTACCTGCTAGTGCCTGCTAGCCACTGAAAACCCTATGGAGAACTATCTACTCTAGATAGTGACAAAGGAAGGCAGACAAAGTCTTAGAAGAAATGAAACCAAACTACTCCTTAGCAGCCACAATGGTGACACTTTGATTTGCTTACTTTGGACATGTCCATCAGGAAAGACCAATCATTGGAAAAGGATATCCTGTTTGGCGAAGTTGAGGGTCAGCGAAAACAAAGGAAACCCTCAATTAGATGGATGGGCCAAATAACCACAAGAATGGACTCCAACATCTTTCAAACACACCAATGATCATGAAGATGGCCTAAGCTTGTTCTGTTGTATATAAGGTCACGGTGAATTGAAGATGTTCTGATAGCAGTGAACAATGATGGCAAAATAAAAGGTACCAGAACGGGAAAGTTTAGAAAAAGATTTCATGGCATCCTATATTATGTATCAGCATGTTAATAGGTCAGTATCAAACTAGAGTGACATTGTTCAATAGAACTTTCTGTGATGATGTAAGTATTCTTCATTGCTGTTTAATGGCCAAACATGGGTATTTAACATTAATGATGGTCATTGGGGTATGCATCATGGAGATCTATCTTCAACCTCATCCTAGTCAATTTTTATAATACTGCCTTCAATCAAACATGTCAGTAAAAAAAAGATAGAGGTTAAGAGGTGAAAGGAGAAATCATGTTACATAAACATAGAAAAATCAAAGAGCTGGTATCAAACACATTTAATAAAAAATGAATACCAATGTCAACAACATAAAACAACAAATCAATAAAACCAAAGGACTCAGGCGTACAGCATGATAATGGTATGGAATCACGGTCACAGGAGCAGAGCAAAGAAAACAAAACAGACTTTAATTGACTGAAGCTCAACATAGCAACAGTGTGAAACTGACTGCCCAAAGAAGCTCATGTCATCATAATGTTTTGTAGAGATAAAGGCAGTTTGCAAATGAAGGAAGCTGGCTGTCCCACCCCACCCAAGATAAAGTCTGCACCTGGTCAATGGCTTAAGTAAGGAGCCACACCAAAGGTACAACTGGAGCACACGCCAAGAAAGGAACCAGGATAGCTTTGGCTCAAATGCACATGAGGAAAGCATTGCAGGAAGGCTGGAAGGATACAACTTGAAGGAATTGTGGTGGAGTGAAATGCCTTACTATGGTTTTTTGAGCCAAGTCTCTGTAACGCACACCAAATGATTTGGTGTAACTATGCGAAAGGACATATATAACACTAAAAGAGAGCCCAATTTTCATCACCATCCCCACCGCAGGTAAAAGGATGAACCATCTTTGAAGCATCAGTAGAGAGGGGAGAAACCCAGAGGACCGTGGAGGACCTGTCTGAAGTAGTAGAGGGCACTGAGACCAGATGCATCAGAGACTATGGATGGAGACTCAGTTCCGAGGAGCAGTGCCAAGATGATGGTGTAACCGCTCCTTAACTGACTGAGACTATAGAACTGTGAGACAGAGACAGGTAGGCTGGCTTTTTAGGCCATCGTGTCAAAAGTCAAGGGGCTGTAAGAATAAGACCTGAATGGAGATTTAGCTACCAATAGCTGAGAGGCTGTGAACTGAAGAGAAACTTGGCTGCTGGCTGTGGAGACCAATGACTGTATCCTTAATGTTTGCTGTTTCTGACTTGTAATAACCTATTAACACATTGCGGACGGATCCTGAGTTTACTCGTGTTTCGCGCACCTTCTGTTATGAACGGATCACAAGACAACTCGTGAAGCACCATGAGTCTGTGTTCATTTCAAGCAATGGAAAAAAGAAATTTCCTGCCACAGCCTGTAGAGCTTGCGCTGCCCATGGAAAAAGAAGTGAAACCAGGTATACTTTAAAATTTTGTAAGGTACCGCTTCACAGAGAAAAATGTTACACAAAGTACTATACATTTAAAAAGTACTAGGAACCTTTGTTTATATATAATCCTATGCTAGCTACAATATATGAAATAATTGTAACTGTTTAGGATAAGGTCTCCACAACTAATCAAACCAAAGGGCTAGGAGATGATTTTTGCGCAGTGCTATCAGGGAGAATATGTGCACACTGTCTTTGTTTCTCAATGTAGTTGTAGAGTACAGTAACAATAGTACACTGTATTACAAAGGAACATATCAACAAATGAACACTGGGGAACAAAGAATGTATTTTCTGTTTGATACACTATATTTATTTTTACTGTTTTTCAAAGTAATATGGATTATGTTGATAATATTTACAAGAAATTTATAATTTCATGATTATAGTTCATAAAAGTAATAATGTTCCACATACATTACAAAATATTGTTTCATAATGTGAGACAATATTTTATATTCAAAACCTGAAAATTATAAATAAATATGATAAAAAGTGGATGAGATATAAACCCTTTTATGGTTAAATGCAAAAAAAAATCCTAACAGCCGAAAAAATATCCAGCCACTTGGGTAAGTTGGTAAAAAATATCTGGTCTTTAATGTGTTAAATTGCCTAATAAACTCCCTGAATTGTGAGTATTATCTGTGAGTTCTGTGTGGTCATTGCAATGAATTATAGAAACAAGCACAGATGTAAAGTGGCATGGGAATAGGTAAAGAAAGATGGGCCATGTCAGAATAGGTTGGTGTCAGACTAGGTAAAGAAAGATGGCCCATGGAGGCTTGTCTGACTCCTGCCTATGACAGTGGGGAAGCCAGAGGTCAGATAGATCTACCTCCATACTACTTAGCAAATGAACAAAAATCAATGGTACTGAGGGAAGAAGTTCTCTAGTTCTAGTGAAAGAATTAGCCAAAAAAAGTTTCCAGGAAGTTATAGAATACCAAATGAAATGCTTCAACAAGCTGATACAGCACTGAGAGCAATCACTCATCTGTGCCATGAAATTCAGAAGATAGCTACTTGACCAACTAACTGAAAGAGATTCATATATGTACCCATTCCAGAGAACGGCGACCAAACAGAATGCTCAAATCATAGAACAATCTCATTGATATCACATGTAAGTTAATTTTTGCTTCAGATCATCCAACACCAGTTGTAGCAATCCATTGACAGGGAGGTTCAGACAAGATTCAAAAGATGATGTGGAATAAGGGATATCATTGCTGACGTCAGGTGGACCTTGGCTGAAAAAAAAAGAAGACAAGCAAGATATTTACTTGTATTTCATTTATTTAGAAGCCTGGGGATTTCAGAACACTTCATTGTGCCCATGTGGAACCTGTGCATTGATCAAGAAGCAGTTATGTGAACCAAAGGAGCGAATATTGCATGGTTTCAAATCAAGAAAAAGTGTGCCTGGGCTATATCCTCTCACCAAACTTATTCAAACTGCATGCTGAATAAATAATCAGAGAAGCTGGCTGACACGAGGAAGCAATAGGATTGGAGGAAGGTGTATTAACATCCTTCTATAGGATGATGACACAAGCTTGCTTGAAGCACTTGCTGATGAAGATCATGGTATTTACAATCACTTCATATACATGTGAAAGTTGGGAACTGATTAAGAAAGACTGAAGAAAAATAGACTCGTTTGAACAATGATGATTGTAAAGAATACTGGGGGCGGGGGGAGAAGAAGAATACTGAAAGGACCATGGAGTGCCAAAAGAACAAAAGTTCTACCTTGGAAGAAGTACAATGAGAATGCTCCTTAGAGGCATGGTGACACATAGTCTCGTGCACATTGGACGTATTGTAGAGAAGGGCCCGTCCCTGGAGAAGGGCACCGTGCTTGGGAAAGCAAAAAAGAGGAAGGCCCTCCACAAGACAGACTCCAACAGTGGACTCAAACAGGAGAACAATTGGGAAGATGGCGCTGTGAGCCAGGTCAGAAAAGACTCAACAGCACTCAACACCAAGAACATGCTGGTTGTTATAGCGATGTTAGATCATACGATCATTATCATATCCTCAAATATCTGGAAAGAGTCAAGTGAAACAATATTTTATTTTTCCTTGTTCCCAAGTTAAACATACAAGGAAAACAGATTTATAATGAGAATGGTGGGGGAAAGAGTTATCTGGGAGTAGAAAGGAATATCTTGAGGTGTATTAAGTTCCATATGGTCAGAGATACCCCCAAATTATCTTTAACCACCATTAGTTAGTGTTATTGCAAAATAATTCAGATAAGAAGAGGGGTATGTGGAAAACTAAACTCAAGATTGATGTTTATAGAGAGATAGGGTAAAGATTAATAAATGTAAAAGAGAGGAATCTACTAAGCTGCTTACCCAAAGGGAAGGATTCTAACCTACCAGCCACTGGTAGGTAGCAGTTTGCTTCTAAACAGATTTACTGCCTTGGAAACCCTATGGGGCAATTTCCTTCTGCCTGACAGGATCATCATGCTTTGAAATTGTCAGCATAGGTTAACTGTATAAATCAAAGGTGAAACTGGGACGCAAATCTAGGCCTGTCAACCCTTAGTCCATCGTTCTATGCACTAAGAGAGCAACGTACACATATTACAAAGGTTCCTGTATGTTTTAATGCTGCTGCCTCTCAGCTCAGTTGATAGTGACACTCGCCAAACTTGTGCAACTGCTGCATGTTTCAGAGTAAAGCCAGTAGCCATATTTGAAAATATATAATCATTTTCTGCTCATTTGAGACAGATTGAAAATGTGACTATGAGAATAAGAAATAGTGTCACATATTTAGTGGTTTAATTTATAGTATTCATTATCCATTCTTAAATGATGTTCTAGAAAATTACTCATTTCCTTAGCAAGACTTAAAAATGTACTTCTGCATAAGCCTTATGAAGACCAGTTTACATGGCATTCCTGAGTATTTTCATAGACATAGCATAAATAATTTGAATAGAGCAGCACCTAGAGTCATCGACTTGAAAACATTTTTAGATAGTAATAACTACGAAGTTTTTATTTTAATGAAAATAGGCTGCCCAGTTTTAAGTATTGGTGCTAACAGTCTGGCTTTTGGATTGTTTAAGTTCATAAAATAAGCTTTATAATTGAAATGATAAAATAATGCAACCACATTTTCAAAGTGAAAGAACAGGGGATAGGCCCCTCCTGGTATTTCCCTAGACGGCACTCTCATTTTCTCAACATTTCTCTCTACTAACCCATTGAAGTGACCTTTGTGACAGCAAGGCAGTCATATTACATTTGAAAAAATGAAGCCCAGTAGCGGAAGCAAATAGGCTAAGGTACACAACTACCTTGCCACAGCGAGCGTGGGAACTTCTGCTTCCTGGCTCTCAGAGCCTCATTCTCCCACCCCGCCATCCCTCAGACTTTCCATCCCAGACGCTTCTCCTCTTTGATCCTGTGGGACTTTAGACAGTAATACACCTTCACAATGGCTGTTTTTCTCTCCCAAATATCCAGAAAGACGCACAGCTTCAATATTTATATTTTGATTTCAGGTTCTTGATAAACACAAGTGAAAAGTTAGCAGCAAAACAAAATCATGTTGCTCAGTTCTGGGATTCCATTAAAAAGGTTCTTCATTAGGTGGCCCAAAGAGTTAAGTGCTCCTAAGATAAATAGAAGATGATAGATAGATAGATAGATAGATAGATAGATAGATAGATTAAAATAAGAAGAGTTAATAGATCCTGATTTAACTAAAAGGTTGGTGGTTTGAAACCACCAAGAAGTATCTCAGGAAACAAAGGCCTAGTTATTAAAAAAAACAGCACATCGGCCTCGGAAAACTGTATGGAGTGCAGTTTACTCTGCACATCCCTAGTCACCAGGAGTCAGACTTACCTCAAAGCCAACTGGCTTGCTCTTTTTCAGCTTGGGACTCTGGGTCCTCACTGTTCTAGGCTCCAGCTTTGGATCTACCTTCCAGTGTTACAGGAAGCCGAGGAGCCCTGGTGATGCGGAAGCTAAAGCTACTAAGCCAAAGGTTGCTGGTATGAAGCCAACTGCTCGATGGGAGAGAGATGTGGTAGTTTGCTTCTGTCAAAAGTTACAGCTCCGGAAACCTTATGGGGCAGTTCTACTCTACCCAATAGAGTCATTATTGAGTCGGAACCTGCTCAACAGCAAGGGGCTACAGTAAACAAGGGAAGACAAAAAGCTCTGCTTCATGGAGTTTATACTTTAATCAAAGGAAATGACAATAAATGCCATAAATAAGTAAATATATAGGAAGTGGCGAGTGCTGTGAAGACAAATAAAAGCAGAGAAAGTGACCTCTGAGATGACCCCAAGGAAGTGAGAAGTCATGCAGGGAGCTAGACAGTGCAGCGTGCCTGGCCCGTCCAAGGTCAGTGAGAGAGCCTGTGTGAAGGAAACCCAGTGACAGAAGTGGACAGTGGCAGGAAAGGAAGCTGGCGTGAGATCCTGCAGGTTATCCGAGGCTGGGCCAAAGTCTTTTCTGCCCACCACCCCTCACCTCTGTGTGGAAAAGCCATCAAATGAAAGATGATTATGGTGCTTTGGAAATACAGGATATCATTTTCTGTAGTCTGGTAGGTTTACCAAAAAATAGCTATCTTAAATGCAATGTTACCATGACTATGGAAAAAAATGGCATTGTATATTGACCAGTAGTAGAGATCTTAAGTGGTTAGCTAGTGCATTATTGAAAACTATCTCTGTTAGGATGCTCAGTACAGAGAAAACAGTCTCAAACACAACAGAAAACAAAATGATAGAGGGAGAAATGGATGCTGATTTAAATCTGACTTCTTCGGTCGTCATTCTTTATCTTCACAATATATTAAAAGATCTCAGTGTTTTCATAGCTATGAATTTTGACTTTAAAAACTGGAATTCTAAACCACTGCAAGGTAGTTGGCTTGGGCTATTTCCCAGTGCTAAGACTTTTGCAGTTCAATAAAATTGAAAACTATATGTTCATCATTGACTCAATATTTTCCTGACCACAATCATGCCTAGATCTGCACACGAAACCAGAGAAGGCAAAGGGCCAGCAATCCTCCTCGCAGCTGGCTCTGGGGCAATTTCCCCGACTGCATTCCTATAGCCAGGGGGAAGTGCCTGATGAACCAGAGAAGGAGGCCTTTGCCACAGGCACTGAAGGCGCAGGAGCCCAAGAGGGGCACACGGAGGCCTGGCCTGTAACTGAAAACAGTCCTCCCCTGGTTCATTTTTCGCCCTTTCCCGCCAACAAACGTACTCTATGTATTTGGAAATCTGATAGAACTTTCTTTACATGCAGGTCCAGTTTGGGGAGAAAATGTAAGTATGTTGGATACTGTTGACATTGTTGGTCTGGCCACTGCTATTGATGACAGAAAGTAGGCAGAAATGTTCACAGATTTAGGATCACTGAGAATGACAAGAACGGTGATGGCTCTACTCTCCCACTCTGCACTACAAGAAGTGAGTGAGTGCATACACTTTAGTCAAAACTAGGGGGCTCATAAAATTTTAAGCCAAATAATACTTTTCTTCCTTTATTCAAGAAGCAAATATTCAGTTCCAAAATTAATCATTGTTTTTGTTACTGATCCAAATTGCCAAGTTTATAATTCCATGGCATTGGTTTATCTTTAGAATAAATAAAACCTATATGGTGAGATAGTAAATCATAAATAGAAAGGATCAACTGGCAACCAATAGGCTAAAGATTTTTAGAAAAATTCTCAGTACCAGCTCTGGGATGTGGAGCAAAGTATTCAATTCTTCAGAGCCTTAGCTCATTTACTTAAAAAAACACGAGTATTAACCACTTCTTCTGACTTGAGAGGGTTAGGGATGTCACACATAAAACATCTAGCGCTCAATAAATCGTAGCTATTATTACTACTACCAGTTTGCTTTAGAATCTGTTTTTGGTCAGATTCTATACACAATGTGTCTGCTCTGATGAGCCATGGACACAAGCCCAGACCAAAGCTTCATGGGTGCAAGTATTCTGTCTACTTGACTCATTGCTATCTTCCCCATGCATAGCCCAGTGTCTGGAATATAAACAGCACTGAATAAATATTTTGTTTGATTGCAAGGAAGAAAAGATAGACCACTATCGCTTTATAGTATTTCAACAGTTGGGATGGACCAAAATCTTCTGCACCATTTCCTGCCCTAACAGTGCTAAGTAAAAAGATGGTCATCAATTTCTTAAGCAGACCAGTTACCTAAAGTGACAGATTTCTTTCAATTTGCAAATACATACACGTTAAGATACTCCACGCTTGAGAATTTAAAGGCCCAAGGAATTGAGAAGCACACATATTCACAAGCATAAACACAATGTGTGTTCTGTAATGGGAAATGAGGTGAAAGTCAATAAAACCCAAACATAATAAATACCAAGGACAGCACTCATAAGAAACAAAATAAATACGAATATTAAAAGTGTTTAAGAAACATGCTAACATTGTAGTGGGGTAGGGGTACCTTTAAAGGCCTGTACATCCCCAACTCAAATCACAAAGGCAAGGGCATGATGGGTGTCAGAACAGGCAAGGCAAACCAGTTCAGAGGGAACAAACACTTGTGAGGCCTGCCATGTCAGTAGCCCTAAATAATGTCCCATCTGTCTGAGTGTCAAACTATGTGGTCCACTCCCCTATCAAGACAAACGTCACTTTTATTGCATACATGTCAAATGTACTGAGAGAACACGCTGGGAGAAGCTGTTTCAAAGCCGACGTACTCTGGTCAGTTTCAAAGAGCAGCAATAAATAGTGCTGGGTGATGCCCTGGTGGTGTAGTCGTTGAAGCAGTGAGCTGCTCACCGGCAGGTCTGTAGTTTGAAGCCAGCAGCTGCTCTCAGGGAGAGCGGAGTGGCAGTCGGCTTCAGTGAAGATTTACAGCTTTGTAAGCCCTCTGGGGCAGTTCTGCTGCATAGGGTCGCTGAGTCAGAATGGACTCTATGGCAGTGGGTCTGATGTTTGGGTTTGGAATGGCCCTAATGTTTCTGGTCAAAAGCAGACATGAATTAATGGGTGTTGCAAGCATAGCGACAAGCTCTAGTGATGGACAGGCTGGATTACTGAGACGGTACCTGCAGAGTTGTTCTGAGTTCATGGGGGAAGAGGATCCAAAGCAGCCCAATGCTGATGTCTATGAGATGGAGGTCAGGCATTCCTCTGCTTTCCAACCCTTTGGACTAGCATTGGTCTTCAAGTAGTTTTAAAGGAGAAATTTTCATCTATGTTCCTCCAGTATAAAGACGATGAATGAGTATAAATTTTAAAAAGGTAAGAATTCTCTAAAAATAAGAATTATTTAACAATGTTAAAGTCTGCCTGAAAAGTAGAAGGCTCTTATCTAAAAATATTCTCTCATATTGCTTATGAAAATTAATCCACCCCAAAATTATCAAATGCCCACCATGTATAGGTCATAGGATTGTAATAATGTTTGGGATAAAAATGCATCCAGTCAATGTACAAGAAACAAGAATCTTATATTTTTACAGAAATAACTTATGAACAGATAATAAAAACAAAACATGTGAAGGAGTATGAACAAAGCAATGATAGCAGTATGAATAAAAAGATAAAGGCACTGATATATTAGGATACAGTTTGAACTACATTAATGAAATCATGCTGAGTCCTTTCAAGTTACTCAATTTCTAAAGAAGAAAGATCATTCTTCAAGTCAAATGCCATTAGCATATCAACAGCTAATTCTTCCCAGGTTACCATCTCATACATCTTCAAAAGAAGCATATAGTTTAGAAAATGAACCCACAAGTTAGTTTTCGCTTAACAATTCAATCGAGATTTTAAATGCTATAAAACAAAGAGATTCTATAAAGAATGAGGAAAGCAAAAAAAAAAGCATTATGACATATCGACAGCACGCCAAACATCTTAGTTTACTTCAGCTCTATTTGCATTTGCACATATGCCATGATCATGACCCATCCTGTTCTTGTGCCATTTAGTAGAGAAAACTCACGTACATAACACTAAATGCCTTATCCAAGTGTACGCATGGAGGAAAGAGGGGAGTCAGTATTTGCATCAAGGCATTCACTTGAGAACCTTATTCTGAACCCCTGCTCTCTCCTCACCTCTTGGTAACAAGAGCTTAATCAGGGAGCTTCTGGTAGTTGGGCTCAGCCAAGCTGTCTAGCCATTATCAAAATATGACTGTACCTAAGAAAGTTGATATGGAACCAATTGCATTACACCATTCCTGGAGGCACAGTGAAGACTATTTGTGTTTCTTCATATCCCATTAGTTCACCATTCGTCAAATAGTTACTCACTACCAAGTCACAACTGATCATGGGGCTGACACAGGGTTGGGCAGTGTTTTGCTCCACGGTGCAAGAGGTGGCCATGACCGGGGAGCTACCATATGCTTACATCAGTCATTGTGCTGTGTTCTTGTTCTCCCAAGTAGTCAGGCTGTACAGCTGTAGGCAAGCTCCTTTTTTGATCATCTATGAGGCCTGGCAGCCCTGGTGGCATATATGGATTACACTCTGGGTTGCTAACTCCATGGGAGAAAGACTGGGCTTTCTACTCTCATAATGAGTTACAATCTCAGAAACTCACAGGAGCCACTCTGAGTCACCATCAGTTTGATGGCAGTGAGTTTACTATGAAGCCTAAGGACCCTTTTACAGAACAATAATTTTTAAAGTATAAAATAAAATACTCGAAAAATCCAAAGGAAGAAAGTTTTAGCTGAAATCCCAGTATCAAAATATTATGAAAAGTAAATTTATGATATAGTAATACATGTGTTTCTTTACTAATGACCTAGAAATTTGGTGGAGGAAGTGGCAAGGGCTGAGGCCAGAAGGGCAATAAAATATATGAACTAAAAATACTTCTTTATGTATGTTTACAGACACACTAATACTAAAAACCTGTTAAAGGAGATTAGTCAGGGAAGAAATGATCACATGACAAACGTTACCTGAACTCCAAATCCATTTCTCAGTGCATCACAGTTATCTAATCCCGAAGCTCCACTCCGTCTGGTTTCTGTTGGCTGTATCAGCATCCCCGCCCCGCCCAGGACTTACTTTCCCCTTGGTTCTTCGTCTGCGTACCTAACTTCATCTCTTCTTGACTTTTCCACTTTGCTTTCTGTCCTTTTTCCCTAGTTCTTCATCTAATTTGTGAACACAATATAGCCCACAGAACCCAGGCCCCGGCTGTAGAAAGGATTCCCCGAGGTCCCAAATAACTCACAAAAGCTCACCAAGCAGATTCCAGCAGCGCTGTTTTCAATGGCTTGGTCCATCCACCACCCATATATGCACAGAAGTTCTTAAGATTTTCCTAACCAGACTTTACCCAAACCTAGAAATAATCGGTGAACTGGGTGAGACACGTCAGGTCTAAATGAAACACTCCATGAAGGCTGCCCCTGAAGCCATCTTCTCTAATAGATGATACATTTAAGAGCAAGACATGTGTACAGTCCACGTGGTTGCCTTGTACACAGCCAGAAGTCGATAAATATTGACTGGATGAAGGAACAATGGAAGACAAGGACTGGCTCTGCAACAAAGAGCAAGCTTTCTATCTTCCTCAACTATTCCAGCGATCCCTTAAAATGCTGCAACAAACAATGGCATTAAAGAAAAAATAATCCCCTAATAATAACTAAATTCTAGAAGCTCCTAAGTTTTCACATTCTCAAGCTCCAGACCTCCATGGAGTTACCAACACTGTCTTATTTGAAATTTAAAATTAAGCAAAATGTCAAGTGGGGAACACTGAAACCCCGCTCAGAGCTGGCCATGTCTCAGCCTGCCAATAGCATGCTTTGGAGTGTTCACGCAGTCCTGGGCAGTTCACCACACGGTGAGGTCTCATTTGCTTCATCTCTCCAATAGGAAAGTGCACCATCAGTATCTCAAAGAAAAAAAAAAGAATGGTAGCTAGAATGAACTGGATGGCAGTAACAACAGAGCCTTTGGTGAATTTGAAGATCCACTATGCACGGACATTTTCAAGATACCAGTCATTGGGTCCCTGCTGGAGCAGAAATCTGGGAGGGTATGTGTGGTGGTGGTGGTGTGTGTATGTCTGTGTGGTTTAATGTGTGCAGTGTGTATGCGTGTGTGTTATGTGGTGTGTGTGTGGCAGGTAGTGTATATGAGTGAGTGTGCGTGTATATAGTGTGGCTATGTGTGTGTTGTGTATGATGTGGGTGGACATGGCCATGGGTGTATTTTAGACATTCAGCTTTGCCTTTCTACAATAAGAACAAGTCAACATTAGTGTATTAAAAATAACTTACTTTGCTTCTATAATTTAGATCCCCTAAAATGTTTAAACATTTAAAAGGAAAAATAATAGAGAAAATAATTTCTCCCACAACTGTCAACACCTGAAATCTTCAAGGGTTAGCCAGCGCTGCTCTTTATGAACCATTTGGAGAAAAGAAAGATCCACAGAGGTTTAGGATATCTGACATCAGGTTACTTAATTATTTTCCTTCTTTTTAATCGAAGTGATCAAACTTGGAAATATCGTTGCTCTAACATAAGCAGAATTTCCAGTGTTCTCTAAGACATTCGGCTCCTGGGCTGTAAATTTTGGTTTCACAGCAGCAGGGAGTGGATTGTGGGAGTTCTGGTTTTATTTGTGAGCGACCACTTTCTGCAAATTGAAGTTTAAGAAAAGATACTGGAAGTCATCCAAAAGCAATCTTCTTTCAATGTCATCATTTTAGGACAACCAGCAGATCCTTCACACCACATGGAACAAAGTTCATAAATGCCAAGAGCAACAGGCTTCACTCTTGCAAGCTCATTCCATAAGGGCCCAGCAGAGGCAAACAGAATGACGGACCTGTAAGTGGCTGGAAGAACAACATTTCCACTTTGTGATTCACTGTGCTCTGATCTGAACCCTATCTTCCCATTCCAAATACCATTCCTGTGTTTGGAGTCGTCCTAGCTGGTGAAATCACAGACACATCTGTGAATTTCAACCCCGCTAAATTAGATGAGCGTGTGACCTTTCTCTGTCTCGGGTTCAGATATTCTGTATTAATACACTGTTTTCTTTTTGCATATATTCTTTTTATCCATCTGAGGCTCAATGACCCTTCCCTCAAAATATCAACTAACAGTTTTGTTTTCAACATTGGAATGTTTAGATTAGACAGTGAGTGCACAGGGAAAATTAATATAGCTCCCACCTGCAGCAACTCATTTTAATTTATGCACATGCCACTTCTGGCTGAATTCACAAGAGCGCCTCCGAAATGGCCCTGGGCTTGCGGGGAGGCATCCTTTCGAAGCATATCTAGTTACTCTTTGTCACTGGGGCATCCTGGACAGGCAGGACATCAAGTCTCCGGAATATGGAGTTGCCTGGGAAAGGGACAGAGTTAGTATTCAAGAAATGGTATTCTGTCTAAAGGCTGCCCTTTAACTGGTGCTTGGCAAATTATACTTCCAGATTCTAATAGAATAAATATGCTAACCTTTGATAAATAAATCAACTTAGAGATAATGATAGTGGAGACACTGAAGTCACCCTCCCCTAAGTAATTCTTAATAGTCATTTAAAAATATCTTGGACAAGATATACCTTTTGATCCTTATTTTGCCATTTTTGGAATCCCAACCTCGAACGCGCTCCCAGAATTGTGCATCACAATGGGACAACGTTGTTTGCTTATCACACAATTCATTTTATGATTTTTTTCTCCCCTTCAATGTGGGTAAAGACCCATGGTAAAATGAAGATGAGCTCTTGGAAGATCAAGTTGAATTAGAACAATATTTCTGTCATGCCATAGCATAGCTTACGTAAGTTAATATGCAATCAATACAATACTTCTGATAATTCAGTTGCTCTGAGCCGACAGCATGGCATTCATTCTGGTTGCACTGCATCTTCATAGAAGCCTCACCTTTCTATAAAATTCAGATAAACCCCTACTTCATACGGCTGCTGTTTAGATGCATATGGCAGTCCCACAACTATTTCAATATTGTCTTAAGGATAGGTTTATAATGCGGGTTAGTAAACACTGGATGTCAGGTTCTCAATGAGAAAAATTTCTGGGGTGGGGGGAAAGGAGAATAGTAAAATTAGGACTTCTGTACAGGGAGGGGGGATTTTTCAGGATGGAGAAACATTCCCTGGCAACAACAAAAAAGGCTATATCATGACACATAAATATCCTGCATATCTGCTAGGGCTCAGTTCCAGTGTTTGGCCAAATGCCTTTTTCTATGTGGCGTCTTAGCATGGCTGATAGGGTCCTTCTAGATTGCTACACAGAGCCACAGTGGGACTAAGCACTGCCCCCTGGAGCACTTCTTGTGGGCACCTTCCTGCTCTGGGCTTTCATAGTCCATGAACCCTCCCATATACTGAATTATAATGCAATTCTACAAGTTGCCTCTGATCTTGGTAGACTTCCAAGGCTAAAAATGTAAGCACGTACCCTTGACTTTAAGACTAGCCACCACGCCTGCTGGTATAGGCCAGGCTCTACATGACATGATATATACTCATGCTTCTGAATTCCTAACAGTATAGGTTTGAATTAAGGCCTTCTCTGTTTATGGGGGGCAGGGAATATAGATAGATAGATAAATAGATAGATAGATAGATAGATAGATAGATAGATAGATAGATAGATAGATAGATAGATAGACAAAGTAGGTTAGACTCCTGTTTGCATATGTTCTAACAAAGGCTTTTGAAATCCAGAACTGATGTGCACTTTCCTGAGGTCTTCACTAACCACGAAAGGGGATCCACAACATTGGGCACTCAGACATCCTATTCCCTGAAAGGAGTTTAACTCCAGGGGCACACGAGAACAGCATGGTGTGCCTCCCCCCACTGCTACCCATTCCAGTAGCCACAACAGAGAACCGGTTAACTGGTCTAACATGATGGAAAATGATTCCTCCTGGATTTTCTATCTATGGGAAAACATGACATTGATAGATATGGGTCAATTCAGTGGATCCATGTAGGGAACATAAAATAGAAACTGTGTTGTGCATGATAGGGACGAATGCTTCCAAAACTTTTTGCTTTCAACGTGTGCATACATGTTTACGGGCAAGCTTCATGAAATATATTTCTCACTGTTACAGTCGAAACCGTTTGAAACTATGGATCTAACTCCAAATCCCTATTTGAAAGATATTAAATTGAGGCCCAAAGAAATTATGAGGTTGCCTCATGATTACACAACTTCTCACTGACAAGGAGTCAACCTAATTGGCCTTCAAAACAAGGTGACTTTTTGAAAACAAAAAACAAAAAAACCACACACACCATTTTCTGTAAGTCCTCAAAAATATAAAAGTTCCATTAAAACATCACTTACCTAAATCACATCAGGAAAATATTGACAACTTTTTCTGTCACTGAGTGAACAGACATAAGTAAACTTAAGTAATATCTCCACATCACTTGATAAACTGGATGCTGAGGATAAAATGAGATACTGAGGTTTTTAAATCACTACCAGATCAGATATAATTAACATTAAAAGACTAGCACAGCATTAGCCACTTAATAAATGTGAATACCTTCTGCAATCACATCTCCTTTACTCTACCATCCACAAAGCTGGAGCCTATGTGGAGCCCAGATCACCCAAGACAATAGAAACTCCCATAATATCTAAGCCTACACATGACCCCACAGTCATATGTAGCTGTCTCCAGGCAGTTCTAAGAAAACACACAAGCCATAGCAAGACCCTGGCACATTCTAATACGGAGGTTCTCAACCTGTGGGTCACGACTCTTTTGGGGGGTCAGTCAACCCTTTCACAGGGGTTGCCTACGACCATCAGGAAACGCAAATTTCTGATGGTCTTAGGAACCAAGACACTGCTCCTCTATCCATCTCCCAGAGGGTCTGCCCACATGCAGATAACACCCACATACGAGTACCCGGCGTGAAGACAATTATCCATGCTACACCATGCTTCAAGACAAAATTTCATTGATTTGCAATTAGAAATACATATTTCACAGTATATAATTACATATTTTATGATTAATCACTGTGCTTTAATTATGTTCAATTTGTAACAATGAAAGTTCATCTTGCATATCAGATATTTACATTATGATTCATAACAGTAGAAAAATTATAGTCATAAAGTAGCAAAGAAAATAATTTTATGGTTGGGGGGTCACCACACCATAAGGAACTGTATTAAAGGGTTGCAGCATTAGGAAGGTTGAGACCCACTATTCTAATAGGTAATTGAATTAAGTGAAATGGGCAGAAGAATAAATCCAAAGAAACTATTTAGGAAATAAAAATAAAATCACTTCAAAGTATTAGCCATGACTCTCTTATGACACTTTGAAGATTGGTGTAAACACCATCTAGACTGGTAGGAGCTCAAAGTCCGGCCTGTGCCCCCTGAAAGTTAATTTTCTCTTGATTTTATAGAAAGGGCTCAGATTTCTCGTGTCTTCAAGCCATTTCGAGTAGTCATATCTAAAAACCAAACTCTCTGCCATCAAGTCAATGCTGACTCACAGCTACCCCTGGGGGGTTCCAAGATGTTAACTGTGTAGGGGAGTATAGAGCCATGTACGGGAGTGTGTACAACGCCATAGGGATCGCAGCCCAAGGCGACATTCTGCAGTTTACTGGGTCAGCCCATCTCCAATTAACCTTAAAATGACAATATCTTTATTATTTGCTGTTGGTTACTAACAGATGCACACAAAAGGTCTATTTTTATCCCAAACACCCCTGTTAATTAATTGGACTGTAAGTGATACAGCATTATGCATCCACAAAAATCATTTAAACTTAAATATAAGGAAGCAGCTAATGCTGAAATAAATGACCATCAAATCTAATCAATCATGTTGGTCAAAATGATATGTCTTAAGGACCATTCTGGGTAGAGAAAACCAAATTAACAAATGCTTATCAGCTGCCTTCTACTAGAAAGTACTCTGATAGACTCTATATTTCAGGCTGATGCAGATTTTCCTGGGAAAGTTGTAGGTCAGGTTATAAATACAGTCTTGGCCCTGTAATCTGTGCCCCTTATTTAGTGTATGTAATTCTGAGCACCTATAGCTATAGTGCAGACTCTAGTGTGAATGGTGTGGAGGAATCTTCGTTCTAGGTGTGGGAGGTTTGAGAGAGTGAGGGATTTTCTGAATTCTGCAGACCATAAGAAAGCAGGGAACAGAGGCAGCCCCATAAACACACCCTTTTGAATCAAGCGGTTGAGCGCACATTTGAGAAGCTGCTTATTTGTTCAAGTGGCAGATGGAGATCCAATTTTCCAATCTCCCAAATCACTCCCAGATCCCAGATTAGTCAATTACCCTTCATTTCACAGTAAGTAGCTATAATAAAATAATCCAAATAAAATTCTCAAATTGAACTTTCCAGAAGTGAAAGGGTAGGTTTACATACCATGTGGGCGAGTTAAATAGAGAGGGCCCTCCCATCACCAGAGCCTTTCTCTACACCTTTCATGTGAAAGAACCGGCCATGCAATTAGTCCGCCAAAAACACAACCCAATCCAGCAGTCAGTAAAGCACTTACTGATGCGATCATTTCCAAAGGCAGAACACAAGGAGCTTAGGAAAATGCCCTGAGCACAGTGATCTTTAGAAAGTTTGCTCTTCTGCAACTAGGTTTCCTCAATGTCATGGTGTCCCTGAAATTACAAATGTAGCTTCTCTTCCTTGAAAGAGCCTAAGAAGGATTATTTTTCTGAATTCTTTTGCATGGCTTAGAAATCTTGATGATAAGCTCAAGTCCATGCCAGTGTCAGCCCCCACCCGCTCCCCCTTCCTATCCAGCTATCTGTCCACATATTGGGCCATGCTTATTGTCCTTTCTCTCTCACTTTTCCCCTCAATCATCCACAGCTTTTTAATCTAGCATGCCAATAAAGTTTATTTCCCTAGTACATTAAGTAAATAATCTTGACATCATTTTCAACTTGAATGAAAAATGTCACCTTTCTAGTAACTGCCTATCAATTTTTTGCTATATTTTGAGCAATCACATGCTCTTAACTTCTGACTTTTGTTCCTCACACATCAGTCTCATCAGAAGGTATTAAATCTCTCGTGACAAGATGGATAATTTTTAAATCAGACCCTCATTTAATACCAGGACCCTTCCCTCACCATCAACTCTCTGAACCTCATTTTTCACTTAATATGTATATTAAATGAAATTAATTAATATAATGTGTATATACATTTAGTATAGAATGTGGCACACAGTAAGGGGGTCAATGGTGATGATGGGATGTCTTTTACTTTGTTTGACCTACTCACACAAAGGTCTTCCTTTATAGTCAGACAGGCATTCTTCCAAAGACCAGCTTTCCTTTCTTCTGGAAATGACTTAGGAAAAATCTCTATTAACGAAGACTCTCAAACAATCTCTGTAGTAGCATTTATCCACAGTTCTGCATCTTAAGGCAATAGCTCTTTCTGTACGAGCACCGACCTTCCTCTCTGCTGGCAGAACCTGGGAAACTTTCAATAAAGTCCCCTTTGCTCTTTGCATCCCCCTCTTAAAAGCAACCAACGAGCACGAGCACTGGTAGCGCAGTGGTTAAGTGCTTGACTGACAACCAAGAGGTCGGTGGTTTCAACCCAGCAGCTGCTCTGTGGAAGAAAGATCTGGCAATCCATTTCAGTAAACACAACAACCTTAGAAACCCTATGGGCCCATTTCTGCTCTGTCCTACTTGCTCACACGAAGTTGGCATGGACTGGAGAGCAACGAATGGTGACAATATTTCTTTTGCTCTAAGAACAATTGCTAGAAGAACTTGGGTGGGTCAACAGAAAATCACGATGCATGGGATCTTGGGTTCTTACTGCTCTAATACACTACTGACTTGAGAGCCAGGCCTTTTGAGACACCCTGGCAAAGCAGTGTGTCCATGTACGTCAGGAGGCATTCATCAATCAAGAGAAAACAGCAAGCTGCTGCTTTCCCCCAAGTCGCTGTTTGCAGCTACGTTGGAGACTCAGGAACGTCTTCTAGTACAGGGGAGGGCTACGTTGGAGACTCAGAAATGTCTCCTAGTTCAGGGGAGGGCTACTTCCCAGCCTAGGTTTCTTTCGAATTGGCATAATAGACATTTTAAAGAAAGTTGTTGATAGATTTTACTTTGCCTGCGCACATCAGTTCAATGTGTTTTATTTCCCTTCTGGGCCCTGGGCTGGCAGAGATTAACACAATGAAGAGAGGTGGTGGTGTGCATGCCCAGCCCCTTTATGGTCAAGATTATGAAAGGAGGGCTTTGACAAAGAAGGTTCAGGCCGACTCTAATAGTGTTCCTTTAGTACATTATTGTTGCCATGTGTTTGCTGCTGTCTGGAGCAATAAAGAAAATTCTGAAATATTTGTCTGTATCCTTCAAAGACTCAAGAATTTCCATAAGAGAAATCACTCGGAAAATCATAATATTGCTCCAAATAAAATATTAACATAAAAAAACTTGTTGAAATGTTGAGCTGAAATACTAAAGAATTATTACCACAGATGTAATTTATAAGGATCTGAGTTCCTTAGCCTCATGAGGGCTTTTCCATTTCAACTGGAGGCATAGATTTGATATTGTTCTTCAGACACACAGTTACTGCCTTCCACAGGGAATTGGTTTGGGGATCCTGGGAAGTTCTCACAGGACAGATTAGAATTACATGGAAAAAGCATTATGTGGTTTGCTCCTGAGTAAAACGCATTTAGTGAACCAATAACCAGTCTTTATCATCCTATTTAAAGAAGTTAAGATTATTTCTGTTTTGGAGATGTAAAGTACAAGTGTTTTTCCCCTTTCTCCAGTTATCCTAATTGTAGATTTATTTCTTCAAACTGAAGGACTTGGCCTTCAACTGTAACAAGTTGACAGTATTAACTATCTACCGGAGAGGAAGTTAACCCAATATTAGTAAAATAAATAATCTTTTGGAATTCATGAACTCTGTCTAAACTCAATCTTATCAGAAGTCTTGTTACAAAAATCTCCAACAGATGAGACTGAATTCACATTTAGACTTATCAGCTCATTTATATTTTCCCAATATAAGAACAAATATATGCGTTTACCCTCAGCACCTGAAAACAGGCATCAATAAAAGCTAAGCTCCATGAACTAACTACTGACTGAACCGTAGCATGTAACCACACATGACTCTCCAGCAGACATGACAGTCCATACATGACACTCTCGCCTACAGAAATGAAAATTCATTTTGTGTCTTTAATTATCCTTGAGACTAACACAGTGTGCTAATTTATTCTTAAATGTTACCATCATCAAAGTTTTTTTAAAAAAAATTTTAGATGGAGGGAAGTCTCTATTATCAAGGTAGATTATCTACATTACTGAATTATTATACTCACAAATTCTTATTGGCATTACTCTGTATACTCTGTTAAAATATTCTGTTTACATTTACAGGGTCTTTGTTTCCATTACCCAGCAAGAGCTGAAAGAGGAGCTGTGGAACTAAACAATTAATTGAACAGACTTCTACTTTGTCTGCAAAGAAATATAATGTCTTCAGATACTGCAGTGGAGGGAGGGAAGATACTTTGAAAGGTTCAAATAAAAAGAAGACAGTAATATCACAGTGTGATATGGAATGTTGATTTTAGACATGAGAATGTGAATGGTGAAAAAGATTGTGTCTTGCCAAGGGCTCAAGGTTAAATTAGTGATAGTGGTAGCGATCAGAAATAAAGTAGTCAAGAGCAGTGTGTGTGTGATATGTTAAGTGTTTAATGAATATTTCTGGAACCGAACTATGTGGCTTATTGCAAAAATAAAAATAGCTAGAAGTTAGTTTGCCTGTATGATGTTATTATAGAACCCTGCTTTGTCTTTATCATGGATTGCTATGAAGATAAAAGGAAATAGTACATGTAAAACTGCTCTGCAAACTATAAAGTGCAAGGTCAATATAGGGCGCCTCCAACCAGCTTCGAACCAACGCATTCTTCCAGTCTCAACATACTTCAGTGAAAGCTTTACAGTTTTAGCTGTTGAATGGATTCCTGCTCGGAGGGATCCCATGTGACAGAGGAGAACCACCCCATCAGGGTTGCTTGGCTGGAATGCTCATGGAAGCAGTTCACCGGGCCTTTCTTCTGCTGGGTGGGTTGGAACTACCAGACTTTCCATCAGCAGCCAGTGCTTAGCTGTCATACCACCAGTGTTTAAATCTTCCAGTTGTATAAAATGAGCTGTCCTTTCCTTTACATTTCTGTGGGGGGTTGTTTGTTTTGTAAGACCGAAAGTTACTACCTATGGTTTTACTTAAAATGAAGGATATTATTATTACTGGTTTAGGAAATGACATCTATACAAATCTAGTCATTTTTGATCACTAACTTGATTCTAGATACGGGGAAGAGAAAAACTAGGCCATGCGTCATTTTCTGTTGGCTTGTGTTGGCATTGCTCTGTCCTTCAGCCCACTTCCAAGAGGGCTGGAAGGGAGAAGATAGTTCAGGTATGCAGCTCTTGGGCATGAGTGGGGTATGATGGAATGGGGAAGCCAGAGGAAAACCCACAGTATGAGGGGCCTTCAAAATGTTTGTGGAAAAATAGAATTAAAAAATAATGAAGATTTCCCACAAGCTCTTTGAAGCCCCCCGGTATAACAACACGCACATCAAAGCAGACCCTACACCTGCACCCTCGATGGAGGCGGGTCAGGTTAAAGCAAAGAGCTTGCATAGTTGTCTGTTTTCTCCTGATCATACATTCATTTATTGAAAATTTACAGGGCACCTATTATATATAAAATACTATATGAAGAGCCAGTGATAATATTACAGCAAAAGACCTCTCAGTCTTCAAATAGTTTGGATATTATAATTATATTATGATGTTTATAGCATGAAAATCTAGTATTAAAATGGTTTATATAAATAAATGATTGAGAGCCATTTATTTCTTCAGCCTTTAATACCATAGCTCTGCCTTCATAAAGTTAAGGAAGGATAGAAGTTGTGGCAAGATCATTGAAAAAACTCAAATAATATGCTTACGGCATTTGCATGGCAGGATTGTGAGAAAAGACAGAATTAGATCAAACCTGAGTTAGTATTGAACTTGGTAAGAAAAAATGCAATTAACGTCAAGCAGAAGGATATTCCAACAGCCAGTGTGTGAGCTGAAGCAAAAGAACTCCACTGGATCCGTGGCAACGGGACGAGGCCTGGCGTTTCGAGAGTTCACAAACAGGAAGGATTTTTAGCGAACTGAAATCTAAGCTGCTACAAAACTGAAGAAGGAAACACAGAGATTTTAAGAGAAAAACAAGGAAAAAGGTAAAGGAAAACAGCACATGAAACAGAAGTACCCAAATTACTAAATTTGAATCCTGGTTTTTGGTCTACCCGGGTCATTCCAATTCGAAGTACCATGTGGTTCAAAGCCAACTTGTGCTTATACCTTCTTAGCAATTTCCCTCTGCCCTAGCTCTGCTTAGTAGTAAAACAACTTTCTCTTGGAATCCCCTAGGGTGGAAGGAGGGTGTCTATCTAATTCAACCTAACCCTAAGGATGTTGCCCTTGACGGTCCCAGGGTAATGTAGGGCATGATCCCTATTAGAGCCCCCATCTGGGCCGTTCGTGACCTTTGGTTACAGTTTGGTAGAGTAGACAGCGAAACAGAGGCAGATTCTCAGTGGCATGGATTCATGCTCTGGCTGTAACAATTGTGACCACGGTGTAGGACTGGACTGTGTTTCTGTCTGTTGTACGTAGTCACTATGCGTTGGCATCTGCTTGATGAAACATAACAACAGCATGTAAGGCTTTCCTTCAACATTTCAGTTTGCCAAATGGATGAATACCTCAGGCTTAAAGCATCACAAATGCCTACCTTACCTCGCCAACTTTCTTTGGACTATTGATTGACCTGATAATTCATTATTACCTTATTGGTGCTTCAATAATGTTAAGGAAATTTTAGACAATTTTATCCTGAATATTTATTTGTTTCTGATGGAAGATTTGATGTAAATAATATAGCCTACACAAAATAACAATCTATAAATTATCAAGGGCTCGTGAGGGAGGGGAAGCAGGGAGGGAGGGGAAAAAATAAAGAGGACCTGATGCAAAGGGCTTAAGTGGAGAGCAAATGCTTTGAAAATGATTAGGGCAAAGAATGTACAGATGTGCTTTATACAATTGATGTATGTATATGTATGGATTGTGATAAGAGTTGTATGAGCCCCTAATAAAATGTAAAAAAGAAAAAAATAATAATCTAGCCTACAATATTCCTGGTTTGGAATAAAATAATGAATGCAATTCTCCATTTGGATATTGGAGGCAACTTAAAGGAAATATCTGGTCCCAAATATGCTAGCAATAGTTTTAAATTATTTATGTTATATGAATTTATTATTTATTTACTATGTAAATTTCCACACAATGAAAAACATAAGACATCAAAAATTAAGATTAGCCACATGAAGTTGTTATGAATCAAAAATCGACTCCCCAGCTCACAAGAACAACAATAACCAAATAAACCTAAATTATTTTATGAGGCCAACAACAAAAGGACACATAGAAAATGCTCCGAACAGTGTATACAATTCTTGGTACCAGTAAATCTCTTAAATTTCCAAAATAACATTTAATCTGAATAAGTAAAAATAGGCTCTTAAACTTTTAAATTGATAAAATAACCATCTGCTATTTCTGTCTTGAGTTTCAATCCCAGGTTAAAACCAAAACAACCAAAGGAAAAATCTCGTTTCTCAATCTTAATTACAGTTGTATGAAAGCAAGAGTTATAGAATAGTACTTTGATTTATCCTGATATCAGTTCAAATTAAAAAGTGTGTTTTAAAATACCAGAAGTCTTTCAGCATTTATAATGGCACAGTCATGGGAACAGCCCACTCCCCAAATACCCAAAGTAGAATACAACTTTATAGTATCAAACAAGGACTAACTGAAGTTTCAAGGTCTCATCATTTATTAGTTGAAACGACTGACCTAACCAACCGAAGAGGAAAAATGACACTATGTTCATTATGTGATTTAAGTATAAAATACTGCCATGATAAATATTTGCAAAGTCCAAGCTCAAAAAGCATGTACAATATCAGTATTCATCCCCTTAGGTTATATAATGTAGATTGCCTCTAGGGAGAGTTTTGTTTTATTTCCTTTTCATTCTATATTCCATTTTTGAATTGCCAACTAAACTGCTTATTGGTTTATAATATGGAAGACTTCATAATGCTTAGCTGGAATGTGCTCTGAAATATCCTAGCCATAGAGTGCTGGGATAGATGTGAAACTGGTTCATATCAAAAGGAAATCTAAAATACCATTAGCTGAATAATACATAAGCTCCTGTAAGTAATGAGTTCAACTAAACAAAACACATTAAAATGTTTTCAAGGAGAACAAAGTTCTTGCATTCTCTACTGCTAGGTATTAAAATTCTATCTAATTCTTTTTTGACCCACTGGTTGACTCAAACTATCAGCTTGCCTCCTTAAGGTTTCGGAGGCTTTGCAAATCTTTATGGATACTATACTATATAGTAAATACTATAAATGTATTTATAATGGGTTATAAGTACACACTAAGTAATATGTCAAGGAATAGTCAGACACAAATAGAAGGAGCTGAGCAGAGGATGGCTTGATATGGGCAACACAACAGGCTTTCCGCTCTCCCAAATTTTGTTCGAGTGAATAAAGACAATGATAGCCGTATTCCTCCCTAAAGCAGCCAGATCATACCGAGAGTAAGGTGTGCACTCCTGAGCATTCTACTTTAAGAAGGAATAACGACAAATGGAACGTGCTTGGCAAATAAGAATCAGGACCTGCGCAGGCTGTTGAATCTATGTAAGAGGGAAAACACCAACAGGAAGCAGGGTTATATGGCCCGGAGAAGGGAAGTTCAGGGCAGGACCGGCAATATAAGGCGCGAGAAGTATAAAGAAGAGCTTTTCAAATGTGTGTCAGGTATACGAGTGACAAGAGTTGGATTTGTCTTGCATGAGTTCCTATTGGGGAACCACACTCACAGAGGAAAAATAGGCTGTAAAATGAGCCACAGAGAGTTTCAACACTGTAATCTGCATAAAATAGATGACGATGGCAAGTGGTTAGTAACTGTTAACCTTATTAAGTCCCCAAGCTCCCAACAGTTACCCTTCAGCTGAATGTTAGCCTCTCTTTTTGGCCATTCAGCAAAATATGTCAAAATTCACGTAACGCAAATGTAGCCTGTTTCTGCAATTTTCCCAACTGTCTACCCTTCGCCCAAACCTTTTTTCCATCTTCACAATTAATCATTCTCTCAACCCGGCACTCTTCTTATGTGTACGCTACAAAGTAGAGTAAAATAAGGCTGTTTAATCGCCTTTGTATTCCTGTCATCTGTTCAGTATGGGCAGCATACCACCTGGAGTAGTTACAGATTCTGTCACATAGTAGGGAAATCAGTAGATGTGTTTTAAAATTCAGATGACACAAAAACATCAGAAGCAGAATCACACTAGATCACTTTGTATGAGACTGAGATTCTGTAGTTCTATAAAATTGAGAGACATGCTTAAGGCCTCTGTCTGATGCCCCTACCAGTGAACAAAGTGGCTGGGGGGATGCTATAGATGTACCCGTAAGCTAAAATAGATCTAGAGTCCAATGCATTCCTCCCCAGTAAAAACAAAAAGCTCCCTCACAAACGCCATAGGTCTAGGCTGGGCATTCTAGACTTGCACTGGGTTAGGAAAAGAACACGAACTGAATGGCAGCATAAATGACATTCTAAATAAAGTTGAATGCTGCCTAGAGCAGCAAAGATATTAGATGTTTGTGTCAGGATTTTGAAGAAATATCTATATTAAGCCAATAGTGATCAGAATACACCTATTTACAAAGCCAAAAAATATTTGTTATCCTCTTTTCCATATTGTATTTCGAATCTGTTCATTAAGATATGCCAGAACTATAAAAGTAAGGCAGAGCAGGAAACCTATAGTCTAACCACTCAGTTAAATATTTCCAGTGTGACTAGGGCTTCCAGATGTAATGAAAGCATTTAGTCCAAACACAGTTAGCCTGTGCTATTCTTGTGGAGCGCTTAGACATCTCTACTTTAAAGAAAAATAAGGCTGGAAGATCATGAGACATACCTTCATATTTAAAAAACACAGTGAATACACACATAAATTAACAGATCAAAGAACTTTGTGTATTATGCATTTTATGAGAAAAAATGGGTGTTATCTTAAGTAACACCCAAGACATTTCATATAGTGAGCATAGATTCAACCTAATCCCCTAACAAATCATAGTACTGAAGGACTCTAATAATATCTGTGACAGATAGCTGGAGAGAGGATCCAAATTAATATGTAAACCCACAAGACAACATCTTAATTATAATGATCAAAATGAATATAAAGTAATCGTTGCATTGCAAGATTCCTCAAATCAAAAGATCTGTGTAAGCTTATGCAGCTAACAAAATGTTGGTCATTGCAAAAATATTTTATAAAAATTTAATTTCAAGAAAAGAAACACATCTGAATGCATGCTATGATTCAGGTAGGTAAAAAATGTATTTGAATAAAGACTAGAAAGGAAAAAAACAAGGGATAGATTCCACTGTTCAAGATTTAGCTAGTAATTCTTGGTCCAGTTTTCCAAATTTGCTCTAATGTTAGTATGTTATTGCATACTTTAAAAACACAATTTCAATGAAAAGGTTTTAAAAGGCTTGCTATTTAGAAAACCGGTGCTTAAGATTTAGAAGTAGATTATTTCTCAAGGAATAACCCTGTGATGATTCTCTACAATCTCGAAGCCGCAGTGAAGTTCTTCATGATATTCTTGTAGACAGGATGATGAAATGCAGGACCCCATGAGAAAACAGCGAGGCTCTAAACGGGCTAAGCGACCACTCCCCAAAGGAACTAAAGACCAAAGTCAATATGCCTCCACAGGGAGGCTCTACTGGATGCAGCACAGTTCCCCTGAAGTCTGTTCTCTCAGCACCCCTGTCAGTGAGGTGACGGATGCTTGGAAAACATGCTGAGCAAAGGAGGAGATGATAATGCTGGAAGAGATTAAACTATATTGGAGGCAGGGTAACAGAATAAGCCTATTATTTGTTTAATCTCTACAGAATGAAAAAAAACTGATGAAATTTATAACATAATGACTTCAGAGTTGACTTTAAGCTGAAACTAACCTCCCAGTTAGCTTAAAGTTAAAACCAAAGTTCTCCTGAAATTATGGCAAAAAGAAAGGCATTTTCATTGCCACTCAGCAGCATGCTGACTACACTAGACCTGGGACCCCAGGAGTGCCCATACCCTCCGAGCCTCACACTGCACGCGGCTGAGCACCCAGAGAAAGGGGAGCAGCTTTAGGGGTATGGTCAAGCTTGAAAGTAGAGGCATAGAAAGGAGGGGGACTACAAGTAGTGTAATTCTCTGTGCAGAAGTTATCATCAGTGGCATAAAGACGGAGAGTAAGCAGATTTAGGTTCAATAGAGAAAGCTAGTCCAGATACAGCAAGGTCTGCTTGTCATAGCCAGCAAGTTCATTCTGGGAGGTGGCACCTGAGTGAAGTTTTACAGACTGTCAGGGGAGCGAGGGTAAAGATGCTGGCATGACAGAAGAGATGGGAATGGACTAAGATCTCTTCTTTTAATAGGACTCAATGATTAATGGAGCCAATTAATATACAGTATGGGAACCATAACCATAAAACAGTAAAAATAACAAAGAATCCTGTATATAATTTTTTCATTGAGAATCAGACAAGCGGACATGCCTTCTAGTACTTTGGGTGGCACAGCCCCTCCCAGCACAGAGAAGGCGAAGCTAGCTTGACAGCATAGTGCTAAATGTCCTGCAAAGAGTTATCTCCAAAATCAGGAAACACACAACCAGGTACCCCTCCATCAAGGGCACAGACACCATCATGTGGTCGTTATCCTTTCAGACACAGCTTCAAGCCTGACCACCGCATTCATACAGGTATCACGATCTTGACTGTGAATGCACCGTCCTTTAGCATTAAAGCAGAACTTCAGATCTAAACAAAGGGGCTAAAATACAAAATGGAGCACAAATCTGGTATTGATCTAAGCAGATATTGTTCCCGGGGAATGTCTACATTTCCAAATAGCCTTTCAAAGTAACCAATTATTTTGCTTACCTTTCATTGGTGGTATATATTTTTAAAACAAACAAACAAAAAAGGTCGCCATCAAGGCAGTTCTGACACATGGCAAAGAGCAAGATAAAGTAGTACACTACAGCTCAGTCCATTTAAATGACATTTTGACCTTTTCAGCAAGTGTAAAATAAGAACATCTAAGAGGTAGATGGCATCATATGAAATTTAACCTGAAAAATGTGTCCTTTCCTGGTGATACATTTCAAGGCACCTTGAAATCAGTAATATCTTAGATTTGATGAAGCAGCATGAGGGATTTTTGTTGTGTTTTTTTCAAATAAAACTCTATATGCGTGAACAAACATGGAGATAAATGTTTGGTCCCACTCCATACTTCATTTTAATCTTATCTATCATAAACAGAATCTTAGCATTGTAAAGATCAAAGATAACATGGTGGTCATTGGGTCTAACTCAGGATATGAATCCTTTCAAATTCTGACCTCGACGGTTAAAAAGAAAAACAAAACTTTGTCGGTAGATCCTTCTATGATGCAGGCTGGGCCTGATCTGGTTTCCAAAATTGTCTGTATTTTTGGTTTGGTTTCTGTTCATTCACAGTGCAATATATCTCAGAGGTGTTAGGTCAATGAGGACACCCTCTGGAAGCTGTGTTAGAAGCTTTTTCGTTTTTCAGAACATGACACTCAGGATTAAGGAACCTATAGGGACGGCGAGGACCCTAAGGGGTCCGGGGAAGGGGGTACAGTGGTGGTGGTGAGGTAAAATGGAGAGGATGTCAAGGAGCCCACGTAGAAAACGAATCGTTGGAAAAAGATTGTGGTAGCAATTGTAGAATTCTACCTGACACGATTGAAATATGGAATGCTATGTTCTAGGCATTAAATCCCAACTAGAAAAAACAAAGGAAAGAAAACACCCAACATACTGCATGCATGACGCCATTTAAAGAAGCTGAAAGATCCTCAGAAATTGTGGAACCTACTACAGTAATTATACCATAGTGCAAAAGAGGCCTTCTTCCACACGTCACATATGAAGGGGTTTCAAAAAGCTCATGGGAAATTAGAATTAAATGATCGAGATTTCCCAAGAGCCTTTGGAAACCTGCTTGCTTAGCACTCCTTCAAACACACATGAGTTTGACTTCAAGAATTTTAGTTTTACGCTCCGTAAGAGACACCATAAGGATAAGAGTGAAATGGCAAACTGCAAGAAAATATTTAGTAACATAAAACGGGTGAAAGAAACAGATTCCTAAAAATCAGCAATAAAAGAACTGAATGAAAAAAAATACACAAATGCATTTCATAAAAAGAAACACCAGAAAGAGTTGTGACATCGCATAACTCTCTTCTCCTTTAGAGAGTGAAAAGTTATATTTAAGTTCTCAATAAAGTGACACTGAGTTTATTGAAAAGAACCTTAAGAAGAGTTACTTTATAAATATTCATCTGATAGTTCTAAACGATGTCCCTGGACCATCGTGCCTGGTGGAGGGACAGGAATTTTATATTTACTGATGTAGTACGAGCCACTACATCAACGGTCTGCCATTTTCAGAGCAGCTGGGTAAGCTATCACTAAGTCAAGGGCAATTCAAAACTCATTTATAACTCGTTTGCTTGAAAAAAATATTTTAATCAGTCCGCTAGCTGTGAATTTTACATATTACCTGATAATCCTCAGACTAATGAAATTTGAAACAGTAATTCTAACTAGCTTGGAAGCAGTAAAAATATACTTAACTTGTGCCAAACAGACAGCTTCCCAATTCAAACAGTTTACTGTTACCTTATTACAGTCCTGATGCAGTTATAATGAACACAGACCAAAAAAAGCCAACAACAAAATCTAGCCTATTAAAAGATCAAGGAGGAGAACCATCTAGAATCACACATTTCAGTTGTATGTGTGTGTATGCAACAGACACAGCTACACACATATGTCCACCTACCCCCCAAACACACACACACACACACACACATCTAGAGAGACCCCTTAATGTAATGAGTGCAAATGTATATTTAAAAATGCCCATGTACTTACAAGCCAAAGGGTAAGATGGGCTTTCTTTCTTTCTTTTTTAAGGCAGATGTGTGTACACATTGATACACAATGTGAATCCATTTGGGTGTCATCTCTCTGAGAACCACAACAGGCCATACTGAGAGCTATGCAAAAGACCGAGGGGGGAATGCCATTGGAGAGGAAAAGAAAAAATCAACTACCCAAGTTTGCAAGTTCCACATAATACAGGAACAAAAGAATTACAAGAATTCCTAAAAGTCCGAAAGGGGCTTTTACAGATTATTGGATTTTTAGAATCTGGAAATTTTGTGTTTTTCTATTTGATTATTGTATATAATTATTTACACAAACCCCCATGAAGTAATGTCTGCACTATTGTTCTTGAGCGAGAGTAAAACAGCTGGTTCCAGTCAAAGTCCTTTAATAACTCTGTTCACATACTCCCAAGTTCCCAGCTATCTGCTGATGGGGAGGACTGAGTGGGGGATCGCTCGGGGGAGGAGAAATGCAACAGGGAGAGAAGAAGGTTGCTGCTTAAATCAAAACTAAGACAGGTAAAGCAGTGAGGGGTGAAACCGAATGTAAATTATGTTTGGCTTTACATATAAAAATTTTAATGTTTTATTAGTAATAAATCTACCCTCTTCTCCCTTAAACTGCTGTCACAACATGTATTAGTGGCCTCTGACAAATGCTTGAAATCTTTACCATCATTATTACACAGGAAAGGCTTTGAAAGAATTTCAGCAATCCATCCATGTCATTCTTTGACAAAGCAAGTGAGAGGCAATGAGTAGGAAGATTTCTCTCTGAATGGTCAGAAAACCTTAACTCCAGCCCACAGACCCAAGGGAAGGAACTAAACTTGAGGGGGATTTAGTGTCTAATGTGTAAAGTGAAGGAGTTAAAAAAGAGCCTACACTTACAAGAAGACAGTCACCAGTGTAAATAATTAAGTTAATAACAAAAGAAATGTCAACTCAATAAATTGCTGCCACTAATTTCACTATACGATCAATTTGGGGGCAGTTTATAAATTTCGTACTGTACCTTTTAAAAAGATTAAATAAGCTATCAGAAACATGAGCTACACCAAGTAAACTAAATAACTTTTAACTTACATTAAAAGGCAAATCTAAGCTAGGATGATATTCATAGAAAAATCACACATAAGTTATTTTAATATAATTGTCTTCCAATAATGAAAATGTAACATAACTGAATTTTCTAAAACCTTTATTATAGATCATGAAGGATAATAAAACTAATATGAGAATTTACAAAAAATTTTTAATTTTATTTAGAAAGAAAATTTTAAAACACCACAATAATTTCAAAGAAGGAAAGGAGAAAAATGTTTTACTTGATTATTTGAACTACACTTACAGCAATCCCTACAAAAATTTTCCAAATGTCCACAAGACATATGAGCAAACTTATAAAAAGCTCAGAGTAAATACTTTAGGAGTGACTGACTTAATTGGGCTTGAAAAAAGACTGATACTCTTAAAAAACCAACGTAAGAATAATTTTACCACATAGAAGCCTAAAAGGCTGCTAAATTAGAAAAGAACACTAGAAGCCTTAAAATTAATTGAATCTATGCTAGATATAATATTGGAATCTTTTGTATGAGAATATAAAATGCAATCGCAATGATAGAAGAAAACAAAACATGTTTTCATTAGTATATCATATTTTTTCTGTTTTATACACTCTAAGAAGAAAGAGCACTTCCTTACTCACATAATAAATAGTTCAACAACAATAACAAAAATAAACATCTTAGAATTCAGAACTTTGAACCACTATGTATCAGCCAAATGATTCCTTTGGGCTGTTCTGTTACATTTTAATGCTATCTCTCGGAGATACCTTTACAAGCCTGTTGCATAAAACCATCATTTACATGCCACCAGCGCCTTTTCATTCCAGCCTCTGGTTTAGCACACATTTAGTGGAGCAGCGGTTAAGGGAAAGTTGTATTTTAATGAGAATTATTAACAAGATTTAGCAGCTTATTTTCCATAATCACAGCCCTCTTATTCAATATCTGCACAAGGATTAAAATAAGCATGTTTCTTTATTTGTTTGCTTTTCCCTGGTGAGCAAATCTGGAACACACCAGGTTGTACACCACATGTCTATAAATTCCAGAAATAAAGCCTTAACTACTAAAGCTAATGCAGAAACACATTAATACTGGGACCAAAATGTGTATGTCTCAGAATGAGTAGGTAGTATTTAGAAAACCATTATTTACCTTAGTCACTCAAATTTCCATATTATATAAAATATTCACATACTAGCCTTCTATAGATTCCAAAGTCACATGGAAGAGTGTGAACATCTGCCTACAGAACACTCAATATTAACCTGCTCTCTTTGACAAAACAGAGCATAATGCTTTTTCCATCCCAGAGTTTCCATAATTCCATGTTAATTTTTTAAAAAGGCATGCCCTACCTTAACAAAGACTTGCAAATATTTCTTGAGAAAATTTATATACTAAAATCTATCAGTTCTCCCCAAAGAAGTAACTTTTGAAAGTGATGGCTTGAACTTTTCATTGTTACCTTTCGGTAACACATGTTTATACTAGACAAGACATATAGTTTATATTGATAGGCATAATACCACTACAAAAATAAATCTGAAGACTGTTGAATTCTAGGGGTGAAAGAGAGCTTAACAAGCATATAGCCTAACTCTTCCCAATTTCCCAAGGGCTGACCCATTTTACAGATGAGGAAACTGAGATTCAGCAATGGCCCAGTTTCCATATAGAAGTTTTCCTTGACACAATCATAAAAATTCTGATTAAGTTTTCCTTTGGTTTCCTATTATAAAGAAAGAATAACCTGTGCTACTCTATAAAAGTTTTTACATTTTAGAAAGATATAAATCCAAGAGCCTTCAATCATAGTATTTATATAAAATCAAAATTGGGTTAAATATATATATCAAATTAACATGTTGCCTTAACTTTCTCCTTAAGTTTTGGATTATTAATTATAAATTCATTAGCGATAAACAACTTATGAATTGTTAGAAGCCAGTCATTTTTATGGGCTCAGGCATAGGAACAATTGTGAGGCTGGGGCAGGACCATGTCGTGTCTCGTTCTGTTGTGCTTGGGGGCCCCAGGGGGAAAAGCCAACCAGATGGCACCAACCAACAACACCAAAGGCAGCAACCACGTTTAGATATGCTTTCCGAATATTGCGACAATCAATATTGCCATCTCAGAAGGCTGTTTTGTTAAAATACATGTATATGCAATGAACTCTTTTGCTCAATTTTATGAAACTTTCAAGTGTCAAAAGAAGTAATAATCATGGAGCTCAAATAAAGTGCCCATTATTCAGCATGGGGTTTGCAATATGACAACAAACATGCCTTAGGTCTGAATGAGAGGAATACAGAAGGAGGACTGTGAATAAAAAGTAAATGGCAATAACACATTCTATATGACCAAGAAATCAAGATACCACGGATGGCATCAGATCACAGAGAGAATACAAAACAAAAATAATCTCAGCACAACGTGAGATGGAACACCACACAAAACGGCATTGTGCCAAAAGCTGGAATTAAGATGGTTCCTGTGAGAAAAATGAAATGTTTTTCAAAGTAAATGCAAGTAGTAAATCTCTGAAGTTAATTGTTATTGTTTTTTCATATGCAGAAATGTCCTTCTTATCCAGAGAACTTCTGGCATGAAGGTTCCAACTGTATTGTTGGTAGCGTTTTCTGTTAGAAGGCAGGAAATAGGTAAGATGAGTCAAAATTCTTTGTCAAGTTCTATTTTATTACGAAAGAAGATAAAAATTAGTGTAAAATCTTTCTAATAAAAAATTCGTGAGCGCATGGGCTGATGCTATCGAAAGCTCGTAATAAAAAGAGGGCTAGTATTCCGTATCAAAGTTGCACTGCAGAGGGCTAACAGAGGAACTGATCAGACGTCGTTTGTGCTACACTATAAAAATAGAGTTTTACTGGATTGAAATTAAAAATGTCTGATCTGATACCTATATAACAAAGATGTTTATGTTGGCAGCTAAAATATATCTTTTTCTCAAAGCGTCTTTGATATTTGGCAAGATAGAGAACGGTTTCGAAAAGAAAATTTAGCGAAGTTTGTCGATGAAGACCAGAGAAAAGTGACCAGCTAGTATTTTTATTATCTCCTGTTTGAGATGATTTTGCAGATGAGTGCCTGGACCCTGCACCAACAGAGGTGTCCCATGGAGTCATCATCACATCATGTGTTCAGCATGGTAACCAGTGTCCTCGGGAAGAAATAGGAGGAAGGAAGGAGCAGTCAGAAAGCGAGCAAAAGCTACTGATAAACAAGAATCTTCCTTGAAACAAAAGAGTACATCGGATCGGTGTGTATTCTACAGCCAAAGTATACAAATTATCAATGAAAGTGCTCGGTATTAAAAATAAAGGTTCAATCTATTTAAAAATTTAAGAAGACACTTTTTGCAAGGATCATGTTAGAGCCCAGGATGGACTCTATACTTGTATTAAAATCATTTTTTCACCAATGATTAATACTTCATGAAAACAACAGACACGAGAAAATGGGTTTTGGGAGCACAGTCTCAGTAATCTAGTAATTGAAAAAGCTGTTCAGTGCTAATTTTAACAGATAAAAGAAGGCCATCTTGGAGAATAATAAGAAAGAAAAGCTAAGAATTATAAACACAAATGTTGTGGTAGTGTAATTTCAAACAAAGAATGGACTCTATTTTACTGATCAACTGGAATGTTATGTACCGAATTCACCTAAGTTACCGGAGTTGAGAAAAATAATGTAAGCATGATGAGTACTACGTAAGCTATTATTACATTATAGAGGACTAATTCAAATAGCTATGATGTTGTAATTCAGTTATTTTACAGCTATAAAAGTAGCACAAATTAAAATTAGTTATAAGCTGCCAATAAATTGTTGACAGACTTCTTTAGCTCACAAAAGTGCATCAAAATTATTTATAAAATGCAGTCTCTTAAAATTTCCATCTAAAAAGTCAGAGAGGAAAAACTAGAAATTTTTATTACTCGGATGTTATATTATTAGTGCAAAATATTCCTTGAATTATATCGAGAAAAATGCATATACTAATTCCAAGAAAATCAATATATTAACAAAAAGTTAAAACAATGTCCTTCTATTAGTAAGCAACACAAATCACTTCGGTTTGCCTACTTTAGACATGATTCTTTTAAACCGAGCAGTTGAAGGAAGCAGTGCTGCAATAAAGCTCTTTTTATGAAATCTGAAGCAGTGAAAAGACCACATAAATAATCCACACGATAATATCCCACCGACCTTAAAGAGAAAGCACATGGCCTAAGTCTAATGACTGCCAAAGAGAGGGGAAAGTGGAAAGGGGGAAAAAAAAGAGCAGTCACTTACAAAACACAGTATGTTCTTGCTAAATGTGGTTTGTTTTCAAACAGCTATGCTAATCGAAAATCCTCTATATAAATGCGTTTGATATTCAGTAATGATGTATAAATTTATTTATGATTGTGTCTAAATAGAACATCCTATACTTGGATTTTAAGAACTGCCTGGTGATGACTATTCATTTTACAAAATTCCATTTAATTAATTTAATTTAAAGTCCAACAGAACTATTAAAAAAATTAATTACATGTTTATATATCTAATTTGCCTCATTTCTCTTTATTCATACAGCCCATAGCACTAATAAAATGGAAGTAGCCTGTACCTCTCTGTCCATGACCAACTGAAGTGAACACAATAAATTATTTCAACCAGCAAAACAAAATATACAATATTTTTTTTGCTCCTGTACAACAGAGTCCTAACCGTTTAGTCACGAATAAGTGACAATCAGCAGCCAGAATATGTTTTATGCTTCATTAAAATAACATTGAGGCCCATTCCAGTACACAGCCGGTGATGCTGGAAACCACCTCACACCCATGCAAACCACACTCCCTTCTAAAGCCTCAGCTGGTGAAAACAGCTAAAGAGTGAATGGCAGTGTACTCTCAAGTAAGCCTTTATTAAGTATGAGAAATAAATTATATTAAGTGTTATTTTTTGAACCCAGAAATGAGGGAACCGGTTGTTAAGATATCGAATTTACTAAGAAAATAATTATGTGAGAAATAGGTTGCTGTCACAAGAGAGACTTGCCAGATACCGTGCTTCGGCACGCTGTTATACACACCGTTGGAATCAATTTTGTGACACAGACGATTTTGTGACGCCAGAGAGCATGAAAGTAGATCGGGAAAAAAATAAGAAGGCATGGGAAATGTTTTCCCAAACCATACTGCCGTGACGTTAGTGGTATTAAGAAACCCTTGTTACGTTGATAGGTGGTTGTAAGACAGCCATGGGATGCAATGGCTTAGGCCATGTCGCAAATTGCTCCTTTGTAACTCTCCTCCATAGTTCAAGTTTCTAGAAAATATGAGTTTACTTCCACAAGATCCCCTTTGCTGTGATTTTGCCAAATTCAGCTCTGAAACTTAAAAATCACCTTGGAAGTTTCTGAGAAGCCACAGAGTCCGCAGAAGCAGACACATATTAAGTATTCATTAAAAGGCTGACTATCATTTTTTACAGGGATTGTGTCATTACTTAGGAATGCTAATTAAGACGGAAAACGACTGGTTAATTGCGAGCGCATTCTGAAGGAACATATTTGTACTTGTGTATTTAAGAGCAAACCCAGTGTGGGGACTGGGACATAATAGACTGCAGTTCTATTTTCTAAAATGCTGACATTTGAGTAAAGGTTCCCATGGAATGTTTGGCTGGTTCGTGGACTGACATTTCCTCTTGGTAACTTGCTTAACTGGGAAGGAGACATGCAGGCCAAACTGCAGTGCCTGTAGGCGACCATACATTACTTGCTGTTGCAACTGTGTGCCTGCTGTACTTCTCCCTTTCCCCACCGCCCAGCCTGTCAATGGCTCTTTATTTTGGCATGCATATTATCTTAGTTGATTTCAATCATCTTGCATTGAGTGAACGACATACCTTAAAAGATTACGTTTTCCCACCTGTGATTTGTCCAGAAATTCAGTGTGTGTAAGTTCCCATAGCCTTCTTCGTGCTCCCACACTCCTGTGTTATCAAGAGTAGCTTTCTTTCCTACTTTATGTTTCACGATAGGACACAGCAAGCTACACTGATAAAAGTCAGTTTGTACTGTCACTTATCTTTGATTATAACGAAGCTGGACTTCCATTGTCTGCAACACTTTGCTGCCATCTATGTGCATAAAAGAGCACAACACTCTTCCAGGCTTCAGAAACTGGTCCAAAAACAATCACATCCCTAATCCGGCCAGATGAAGAGAAACTTCAGTAATCACTGGCTTTCCCACCATCACCCAGAAGCTTACCAGGAAGTTCTCTTTATTCTCTGGGAAGCAAAACGGAAAGAGTCCTTGCAAAGTGCATTATTGAGTAAAATATTTACTTAACATGAGCCCAAACCATTTTTCTCCACTATTGCCACTGGTAAATTTCGGTTCACGAAAGAACTAATCAGGGCCATCCCTCGACTTCATGACACCCGGTGCGGTAATCCAGTAGCATGATCATTGAGGATCTTTAAAAACAGAACTAACGATTGCCATCTAGTCAATTCCGACTCATAGGGGCCCTGCAGCACAGAGGAGGACGGTCCCCTGTGAGCTTCTGAGGCCACAAATCTTTACAGAGGCCGACAGCTTCATTTCTGTCCCCTGGAGAGGCTGGTCATTGTATGTGTCACCAGGCCTCCACAGGATCTTCAGTCCAGTTTATATCATTTTTAACTATAAAATAATATGCAATGATTATAACTGCTTAAATGTAATATTAGTAATTATATTAATAAAATGTAAATGTAATATTATTCGAGCACATGACTACTAACAACAAAATTGGCCGTAAAATACTTCTTCCTCAAACTCAATATTATCAATAACTGAGCAGAAGCATTTCCTTGGCTTTTTTTTCTCCTCCTTTTCCTTTATGACTTCTTCGTTCTCAAAAAACGAATTGATACAGGCCCACACACACTAAGTGCCACAATATTGTAGCTAAACCACCAAAAGATCTGACAGAGTCAGCAACTATAAAAGCAAGGGGAGCAACAAAAGACAGTCTGTTTAAAGCGCATGCGGAAAAAGCTATCTGATCGCACTGCCATTACCATTGGGGAATCATGTCAGGTTCAAAACGTAATTAGCATAGCAGTTTGTCCTATAGCTATATTGATATATGTAAGGTGGGCTTACAAAAATGTTTGTGTTATGATAGCTAATTACGGGAATGTTTCTATTTAAAAATAAAATGATTCTGCTGCAACATTGAGCAAAAGAGGTCATAGACAATCATCTTGGTGCCCGCTTTGTGAGAGGGTCCCCCTGGCCATCCACCCTTCTGAACTCTCCTAGAAATGCCACTGTAACTAACGGGGGTATCTTAAGAGAGTGGGTTATGAATGTAAAATGAAAGACAACAAGAAAACTTTTAAAAAGTTTTTTAAAACTGCTTAAGTACATTTATTTAAAAACAAGACAAACAAATAGGCATATTTGCCAAACTGCAAACCACATGTCTAAAGAAATGTTATGATCACTAAACCCAAAGTGATTTTCATAATATTCAATATAAAACAAATGCAAAGCAAATAGATGGAACATGATTTGCTGAGGTTACTTAAACAATCAGTAATTGACATATTGGGGTCTAATCTGCAAGCAGTCCCTGTGAAACACTGAAATGGTGCCTTTGGCTCAGAGCTGAGGAAATACATCAGAATATGCTGGAGAGCCTCACCTCTAAGCTTCCCTGTTCCCAACTACCCGTGCTGCTTCGGAGCTGACGGGACACTTGTCAGTACCCAAAACAACACTGCAATGTGTGTCCACAGGAGAACCAAAGGAATAAATAAAAACGGTGCTTCGTACACTGTCAAATCACAATCTACAGAGAAACTGATACTATCATCAGGATTAATGATAAATGTTAATATTCCTCAAGAATGTTCTTTAATAGTTAACTTTTTCAAGACCACGAATTTCTAAAAGGCTTTTTATTGGTAAAATAATAACTTTTTAAAAATTGACACCAACAATATGTGTGGAGTGGAATGGAGACTTCGTGAGGAAATGCTGTGACTTTGATATATCAAATAAAATGAAAAGTTCAAACTGGCTGCCTCTTCTCAATGTTTACAATTTCTGGAAAAACTTTCATAGCCACATAAATCAAGATAATAACTTAAAATTCAATATTTCCTAAGGAATTCTTGGTCAAAATTATTCTAATGACCAACTTGGTAAAGTTTAACATGACAAACCAAGCCATTATGTACAGTTTATTTGTGAATAATGTCAATTAAAATTCATTGCAAATAATTTTAATCACTATCCCAAACAATGTAGCCATATGTCATCACTTTTTGAGTAATATAATTAATGATACTTAATGATCTTTGATGCCATTTTTCAAAAATTGAAATCTATAAAACTACAGTGAGTTTTTAATAATTTATTTCCTCCTGGCACATATAAACTACTCAATGAATGACTACCAAAAAATTCATTGAAAAGATCTTTATATTAAATATCTTTGAAATTAAACAATGTTCCATTGTTTCTTACTATGTCCAACTCTACAGATTCAACTTGAACAAAGCAAATTTTATAAAATCTATGTGTATTAAGAAAATAAAGTAGGAATTATAGAATGCATTTTGATATCAGCTATAGTAAATATTTTAAAAGAGAAGTTAAGTTCTATTTATAAAACACAACTTTAAGGGGAGAGTAACTACTCGTTTTGGTATTCAACCAAGTATTATTTATTTCTACATCTTGACTTAGATAATTTATATATTAATCTACTAGGAAACCCATTAAAATAATTTTCATCATTGAAAATCCAAAACAAAAAGTTTTATTTCACAATACTTTCGCTGATCCAGTATCTTTTATCATATGTATAAGAACATCTATTGACTGATATTAAGATAAGCACATACAGTTACCTATGTGTATCAATTTAACTTGGCATACATAAAATAATTGTTGTAATGCTATAATAAAATTTAGAATTGTGTTCAGGTAAACACATGGCCACTCAGTGGTGCAGAATCCAACAAACATACCTTTGTGTGGTCCACTAATTATACGCAAAACTCCAAACATTATTAGCTGTTATCAAAATTACAATACCACCAAGATCCAATAAAACAGAACAATCTGTTTGAAGAGGGCGAGGAGAACTTTCATAGAGTGTTCGCTCTCATATAAATTCTTAATGGACTATAAAGGTGTTTTTTAAGTGGTTTTAGATTTGAATTCAATTGCTTAAATACATTATAGTTTTCCAAGGAGGACTTGAGCCAGATGACACGCACTGACCCCCCCAATTGTGTGCTCTCTCACGATTTAAAATGCTAACCTTCCTACCAAGAACCAGGGGACCCAAGGAGCCACTGTTGATATCAATGGAAGGTATGCATTGGAGACAAACATTCCATTATCAAATGAAAATGTTTTCACCTTGCAAAGTTTCCTGTAACTAACTGAAGTGGCTACGAACTTTGTTAAATACCATAGGCTCGTGCCCACACAGGTGAACGAAAACAGGATGAATTGGAAAGAAAAAGGGTCTTGAAAAACAAAAATAAACAAGCAAAAGTACAGCTAGAGCTGAGTGCAAGCATTTGGATCATCAGAGTCAATCTAGGCACAAAGAGTAAAGGCACTCAGTGTTTGTTCAACATACCTACTCAGTTCACCCGACAAGGGATCGAAATTTTACAGAAACAGACACAGGGCAACATACATGGATACCCTCGGTCTAAACGCCAGCATACTTTACCTCACGGTCTCAAAGTCACAGGACATTCTGCCCGTGTTGCATTTTCATTACTGATAATCTACTCATAGAGGGATTCTATGTTGCTCTGAACACATGTAAGACTTTTACATGCAAAGATGGTGGAATGATTTTGAAAAGGATAGCAGTTTAGGGAAACCATCAATGTCACTAAAGTATAGGTGTAGAAATTGACAAAGGGAAAAGACCAACATTGGACAATACTTGAATTAATCTTAACGATACAGAAGATATAAAAACCCATATTTTTTTCTCTAAGTACAGGATCATCAGTTTTTCTGGCTGATACTTTTTATATATTAATTTATCTTCTAAGTCCCAATATGGAGTCAAAACTAGTATACATGAATTTAAAACAGATTTTTTAAAGCAGAAAATAGGTAGCTACTTCAGTTGGCTTTAAAATTTTTATATTAAAAATATGACATCAAAAGGGACAAAATGTGCATTCCAATCATCAAGCTATCAAGCTACCAATCTTTGCGATTCCATGAATAACAAATTATATTAGCCCCAATAGCTATAGTGAAAATTTATTATATATTAGCACAATATTTAAACTTTAACAGAAAAAGCTGCAGAAAGTCAGTCCCAATTTCTGGTAAACTGTCATGTATCAGAGTAAAATCTAGCTCTATGGGGTTTTCAATTGACAATTTTCAAAAATAGGATGTCAGGACCTCTGCCACAGTGTAGAGAGATTTAATATGAAAATTTTATATTAAATTATCCTCACCAAAACAGTCTGATTGCTCAGTCCTGTGAGTTTCTATTTTCCCTATGTGTAAATTGTACTCTAGGATCACTCCTGTGCTAAAATTATACCTTGCATTGCTGTACTTCAGGATCTTCCTGCCTCTAAACCATTATTTATCAGAAATTAGCTATAATAGTTTCCTTCCAGCAAAGGAAAAAAAAATTTTTAACTCACGCTTATTGCGCCCAAACGGTTTCATTGTAGGAAATGGCAGAAAAGACAAGAGGGGTAAAACTGCAAATATCAGTCTTGGTATTGTGGTGCCCACATATTTCAACAGCACTTTTCCTACCCAGTTCTTCTCCACTTCACACTACAAGAAGAGCAGAGAGTGGAGTCCAAGAGCAAGCTTCTGGTTGACACAGCGGCTCTGCCACTGGCCCATTCAAGCATCAGAGTTCTGGCTCTGAGTGAAATATGTCTCAGGCGGGCTCTGCACCAGGATCTTCCCATCTCAGGATTCTATGGCTCCATTTAATAAATAACAAACTATCCAAAGCATCATTCCCCACTTGGTAATATGCCACAGCAAGTTAACATTTAAGTGGCAGGAACTTGAAGCATTTGAAAGAGAAAACATTCTTGCATACTATTCCCAAGAGTACCTAGCCCTTCCCTCCACCACCCCCCCCAGCCCCACCCCCCAGGCAGACAGTGGGGACTCTCCTTGTCCCCGCTGGGTAAGCAGACTTGCTTTACAAAAACCAGAGCAGAAATTATGCTGTGGGGTGGGGGGACAGTGACTGGTCCCCACTCCGCTGCCCCTCGGCCAGAGCCTCTCTCCTCATCAGGCTGGCCATCTCTCAGCAGCCCCCTAGGAGGGGTCCCTTTAAGTGAGGTGGCCAAAAGGCCTCATTGGGAAGCAGGCATGTATATAAAGGTGTGGAGCAGTTAGTGGTAGAGACAGGGGTTTCCGGGAAAAGAGTGCTATAGGGGAGCAAATACCTAGGGGGCGGCTGGCATAGGGTACTGGCAGAAGGGTGCCCAGAGGTGTGTGCTTGCTCTACAGAGTGAGAAAGAGAGCCTCCTGACCCAAGGTGGCCCAGCTGGGCCGGGCTGGGCTGGATTTGAATCAGGGAAAACCCCAAGGCCACACTTAAGAGATTCTGGATTAGGGTCCGCAGATGGAAACGGGCCTTCCTTTCTGCCCCCAGGCCCCAGTATATTCATCTCCAGTCACAGGGTCAGAAGCTGTAGCACCCCTGGCTTCCTGCTATCTCCCCATCACACCCTCAGGACACAGGGTTTGGTGAAAGGCACAAGCAGGGCAGGTAACACAGTCACAGTGCTCACATGACTGGGCATAACTGTTTAGAGTCTCCCTTTAATAATCGTTATGATATTTATAATATTTTTGCATCAGGATCCATCTTCTTCCCTCCAACCCCACCCCCCACCCACCCTGCTCTCTTCCCCTTCCACCCATCTGTCACTTTGTTGTACTGTGGTAGCTTGTATGCTGCCATGACGCTGGACGCTATACCATCATTATTGCTATTACTAGCAGGTTGTTCACCCCAGTGTACTGATTTCAGCCCAATTTTCAAAGTAAGACAAACTATGAAGAAAGGCCTGGCTACTTCCTTCCAAACATTAGTCAATGAAAACCCTTTGGATTGCCACCAAATATTGTTTGAGACAGTTCTGGAAGATGAGGCTCCCAGGCTAGAAGGCACCCCAAACAGACAAGGACCACAACAATGAACGCTAGCAAAGCTATGATCCTGAAGATGACACGGGACTGGGCAATGCTTTGTTCCTGTACCGAGCTTGCATTGGGTCGAGACTGGCTTAATGGCAACTAAAACAGGCGTCACTAACCTCCCTGTCATGCTCTCCACCGTAAAATAAATACAAAGAGGTAAGAACACAGAAGAACAGGGCCCTTCTGCTGATTTGCTCTGGGGCTATAATAGGCCATCCCCTACCCTTGCTATAACGACACAGGAAAGAGTCACATTTGAGTAATGCTGGTTTTTCCAAAACAAGGTTAGTCCGGCACTGGCCAGATGTTCAACCTCAGGCACCTAGGCTTCACCACCATGGAGCAATTCTGCCAAAGCGTTTAGTCGCCCACCCCTTCTCCCCTGTTGGAGCAGCCCCATGAGGTTTCAGCTTCCTGGAGATGAACATAAGGAGCTGGCTCTGGCACTATAAATTTCAACCCTTAGGACCAGAGAGCAAAAGCACTGAAAAATATTTAACTCAAGGAACTAAAGTGCTCAGGACCTTTGCCAGGACAACTAGTTTAATTCTAAACCCTATTTTTATTCTAAGCTCCTTTCCTGGGCTGGCTTTTCTGTCTCACCTCTCCCCAATTCTAGATTGCTACCCATTCACTAGACTAGTGACTGGCCTCACGAGTAGCTTCATCTTGACAAACTTGAACTCTACTTTAAGAACTGTCTAGACTCGCACCCTTTGTCTCTTCTGTGCACCATCTGGCAACTAGCTCCCACCACAAATGTGAAAGGCAATCCCAACCCACACTGTGCTCATGCCTCAGTTTACCTCCCAGCCACTGAACCTGCTATAGCACAGAATTAGCTACCACGAAACAAAATTAAACAAATAACTTAAAAAGCCATTCCAAGAGAGTAACAAGCATAACCAAATAGTGTGAAACAGAGTGGGCAGTCTAGGATTATTCAATTGGCATAAGAGAGAACATAGAGAATGACATAATAATACCGGTTTCCTAAGCTCAGAGGTTATTGAGACTCCATCTCAAAACTGAAACGAGATTAAGTGACTCGCTATCTCCTAAAAACCTAGAAAGGGAAAAAAAGAAATTTAGAAGTGTGTGTGTGTGTGTGTGTGAGAGAGAGAGAGAGAGAGAGAGAGAGAGAGAGAGAGAGAAGCCCTGGTGGTGTAGTGGCTACACATTGGGCTGCTAACCTCAAGGTGAGCAGTTTGAAATCACCAGCTGCTCCATGAGAAAAAGACAAGGCTTTCTACTGCCATAATGATTTAAGAGTTCTCCCAAACCCACAGGGATGTTCTACCCTGACCTATAGGGTTTCTAGGAGTTAGAATCAACTCCATAGCCGCAAATTTGGAGTGTGCATGGGTGGTGGTGGTGATTGAGGGCAGGGGTGTACCTCAAGCAAAGATTATCTTACGTAACTCTAGTTAAGACTATCTTTGTCATGCATGACCTTTAAAAAATACTACAGCATCTATAGCTCCTGTCCTAGGAACCCTAGTGATATAATGTGTAGTTGGCTATGGATTGGGTTACTACCTACCAGGTTGGTAGTTCAAACCTATGGGGCAAAGATGAGGTGTTCTGCCCAATAGAGATTTACAGCCTTAGAAAGCCTAGGAAGCAGGACCACTCTGCCCTTTGGGTTTCCATGAGTCAGAAGCAGGGTGAAAGCAGTAGGTTTTGGGGTTTGGTCCTCGACTAGCCAGCAGACAGACGGCTTTGAGCAGGTGACTTCATTTGTAAATAGAAGAATTCACATTAAAGTATTTCTAAAGTTCCTTCCAGCTCTCACATTCCAGGATTGCATAATTTTCATCTCTGCAAAAAAATCCAAGGCAATTCAAACATGATGTTATTAGACGAAAGGGAGTAATATTGGACTAGATTCAGCACACGGAGATCTTTCCAACACTATGACTCCATGAGCGGTGTAAGATTATCAATGCTACAAGAAATGGTTTAATCCAAGACCACGGCAGTTATGTATGTTGAACAGATAAGAAATTTAAGATAGAAATTATTGAGACATTATTTACAAAACCATATAAAGAGAAGGAAAAAAATAGCGTAGGGGAGGAGCAGGTTCCTAAACATTTTCTCCATTAAAACCGGCAGGACTTCATATTGGATAATTTGTTTCTACTTGGATGATGTCACCATGCTAGATTTAACTGCTCTTAATAACTAGTACATTTCAGTCATCTCTCACTTTCTCCCACATAGGATACAATCACCCTTTCAATGACCTACTTCATGAGTCATTTTTTTCCCTCTTCATGATTCAGAACAGCGTCTTCAGACAGTGTTTCCCAGACTTTTGTGGGTTTATTCCAATGACCAATTTCATCTCCATTGGTTTCCTACAGGAAACCAGACCAACTTCCTATTATTTTATTTTCCTTACTTTCAGCATTCCATAGCCCACATCACATTAACTGGAAGTGAGAGTGAGAGAAGACTTCACACTGCACAGAGCGAAGCCAACACAAACAATGCCCAATAACAGTCTGGACGTCGCAATGACAAACTAAATGCATACCGTGCTAATATTAGAACAAAGAGTGCCACACCAAATCATCGTAAGGAGAAATGGACTTGGATCAGACTTGCTGCAAGCACTACCCTGTCAGAAAGTACCGTAATTTCAGTAAAACCAATCTGCTGTTTATGAAAACAAACTAGATTAATATAGAAAGCACTTATAATGAACAAAATATGTCTTTTCCATCTGGATACCCTGATAACCTGCTGGGGAAGGGGTAGCCCACTGACCCCCAATTCACTGAGTCATGGAGCGATCGTGGGACAGTGTTAACCCAGCAGGCTAGCAGGAGAGCAGTCTGCTGTTATCCAGCCCCTCCTACCCCTCTTTCTCCATTACTCAAGATCAATGTGCCCTTAGGTCAGAAAGAACAGCACGAAACCTCGGCTGTAGAGGACATTCTCACAGCGCCTTGCAGTCATGCTATTTCTGTGAAGCACCGAAGAGTGCCCGTACATTTATTTTCTCAGACTACAGACTGCTCAGAATTGGAAGGGCTCTGATATAAACACACCACATACGCAATTCTCCTTGGATTATTTCCCTTATCATCATTCTTCTCTGCGGGTATTGTTTAAGGTTTTACAAGTTCACGGGGTCATTAGCAGGCAGGGTGCGGGATGATTTTTTTTTTTTTAAGCAAAACCGAAAGTCCATACACTGCAGAAAAAGGTGCATGAAGAAAGCATTGAAGGCAGTGGATCACCCACGGATCAGCCAGGAAGCCAGCAGCATGAAAGCAGTGGCTCTCAGCGAGTGGTACCCAGACCAGCAGCAGCATCACCTAAGCGCATCTCAGAGATGCAGGTGCTCAACCCCTTCCCCAGATCCGATGAGTCGGACATTGAACAGGTAGTGACGATGTAAGCTTTAGGTAGTATATTTCCACTCTTCCCTCTACCACAGAATTTCTAGAAAATTCACTTGATTTAGATTCCCTATTAACCACTAAAGTTCGAAGCACCTTGAACTCTGGCTACTTCCCTTTACCCTATTGCTGAAATGCTTCTTTTAAAAGTAACAAATAACCTCTAACAGAACTACCCAAGCTTTTTCCTGGACCCATCCCCACCCCCCAGAAGCCTCCAGCACTGCTGACATCCTCCCCCTGCTAGAAATGGCCTAAAGTCTTGAGGCCCTTGATACAATTTCAACCACTCATGACCAGCTTTCCAATGATGAAGGACTGCTTGTCCTCCTCCCATCCTCTAAGGGCAGGTCTGCCTTTCTCTGTCTGCCACCGTGTCCTTTCAGATACATCCAGGGCTGCACGTGCATCTCTCTGAGCGGGATTTCTTCCAAGCTTTCCTGAAAGAGCACTCTCATGCGTGACATAATGAAAATGGTGGACTTGTGTCTGAATCAGATGAATCAGATGTCATTTTGCCCTAACTTCCTGTTTCTGCTTTTATGCTTGAATATAAGCCGAGTTTTTCAGCACATTTTTCATGCAGTTTTTGTGGTGTAACATTAGGTGCCACTGCTGATATTCGTGTCGGCTTATACCCGAGTATATATGGTATGTGGCCTATGACCACACTTTTGACCAAGATCACTTGTTTTGCAATGCTCTCAGATGGTCTACCAGTACACTACAGGAAACAGAAAGAACCAGCTCTAGAACACAGAAACTCTGGCTAAAATGGAGACCGAGAAGCAATCTTTATAAATGACTCTTAAGAGACCGTGTTGAATGTCACCCAATCAAACGCGCCCTCATACTCTCCCCAATTCTGTACAAAGTTCTGTAAAACTGAACACAAAAGATGCATTCTAATGCTCCCTCTTGGCAACACCATTTAAAACTTTCATTTTGGTAGCTGCCACTTTGTAGAATTTCAAATATTGATAAAACTCTTCTTTAATGTTATAGGAATTTTCTCCTGTGTCAGAAGCAAGACTAAAGCAACCAGCCTAAGACTTGGAAGGCTTTCTTTCTCCAGCTCCACGAGGAGACTTGGAGGCCATCTGGTGAGTCCTCGCAGATCTTGAGCTCTGTCTTGTAAAGTTGCAGCTCAGTTCTATTGCTTTTAGATTTTGCTTTCTGCCTTTTTTGTGTGTGTGTGCATGGCCTGATTTCTGCTGAATATACACATCTACAGATGTCTCTACTGGATCTCCTGCTCCATGCCCAAGGCCTCAGTGTCATGTTTCTATTTAGAATTCTGGCATGCCATGACCAAAATTGTTGGTCTCACTGGTGGCCACTTTGGGATTCTTTTTTGAATTGTTTGAATTAACTATTTGAATTCATTTGAATGAACAGTTATCTGCTTTTATTTCTAAGCTTCATTCGCAATCGTGACTGGCCAATATAGAAATAGAATCCACCTCATCTCCTACATCTGCTTCACAAACTTAAGTGAACAGAGGACATACCAATAAACACCTGAATGAAGCAGAGTCCTAGAACCTGGGGATGGAGATCCCGGGTTTACTGTGATACAATTCAGAGAAGGAAATTAAGGAGAAATTGATGGAACACCGTAGTAGAATCTGAACAGAGGGAAAGAAAATCAAGCATCAAGTTGAAGAGAAACAAAGCTAAAAGGAGAATTTCTTCCAATATTTGTATTGCTTACAATAAAAAGTAAATTCAGCTGATTTTAGCAGATTATTGAGACTTTAAAATGTAATCCTGTCTGCCAGTAGTACAACCAAAACTAAAAATTAATATGAAAATTGACATTTCATATCGACATTTTACTGACTTACATCATCTAGCATCTTAACAAAACACTTTGTGCAGAAAGTGATTTGAAATGGCAAAATCACATCCAAGAGGACTGCAGGATCAAGTGGAAATAAATTAATACTGCTATTAGAATATTAGCACTAAGATGCTATGTATTGTTTCATAACAGAGAACACAATTTCTAAAAGCTTATTAAAATTATTTTCAGGATGCACTAATACCCAAACTAACATTGATGTGTAAGCGGAGACCAATGGTCATGCTATCTAATTAAAAAGCGACAGACAGAGTGGACACTCCATGATCGTCAAAATGGCTTACTTTGACGTGGCTCTGGGCACCTAGGTTGTAGACCTCGGTGGGCTTCACTTCATTGATGATCTTCACAAGGCAGGTGCTGTCAGTGAGGTCACCGTAGTGCAACTTCATGTCTTTAAAATGCAGAAAAGTAACATGAGATAGAGGAAAACAGCATAAATCCTACTGATAAAGCATCTACACAGAAATGGACATTTGGAAAGTCTGGAAGCCAAGATCACATCTGAAATGTTATATTTGGTGGTGTAGGAGCGTACATGTCTGTAAAGGATTTGTAGTGATGAGTTCTGATAACTTTTTATTATAAAATCACAAAACCATATGCTAGTTATGCTTTTAAAGGACTTTAAAAAATTCATAGAGAAGAAGAATTGAAATGAACATTTTACCATGAACTTCCACATAACTAATATATAATACGGTTCCCAGGTGATTGCAAAATGGGTTCATGAGAATGAGCTTAAGAATTCAAACAAACGAAACCTGATAACAAAGCGTGTACCCCTGGGGGGGGGGAAAATCTAACACAGTGATAACAGTGATGATAGCTCAGTCTATCTAGTAATATTAAGTGCTTTATGAATATCAAGACTTGAAGTCTCCTAGGAAATGCCCCATGGAAGTCACATAATTCATTACAGGACAACTAATCTACTGCAACCCATCCATCTTTCTTCAGTAGAATTATTGAGTGGACTCAAACCATCAACCTGTGAGCTATCAGCCAAGCAATTAACCATTATTCTACCTGGGTTTCTTAAACTGTTCAGCTGCATAAAGGAAACTTTAATAACAAAAATAACAAACAACTACAAATACTGCCAATGGTTTTACAAGCAATTTGAATGTACTTTTGATGGCCATTTGTTTTTCGACCTATCGTCACAAATTACTTTTGAAATTAATTAAATATGCAAGTATTGCTTGATATGATGGAATGAAGTTATAAAGCCATGGACTACTCTACCAGCATGAGGAAACAGGGTTCAAAGCATTTCTTCTCTTGGATTATTAGAATCACCTAACCACCATCCTAAAACCAGCCCACACTAAATGATGCTAGGGCCAAGGGGCACCAAGAAATGGATGAGTTTCAAGTCTGTAGATAACTATCAATGCAGGTAATTCATGAGTAAATAACTGAATTGACAGGATCTGAAGGGAAAAATAAAACGACACCTAACTAAGTCTTTGTAATGTAGCACAAAATTATATAATAGGATTCGAGAGGTGGGACAAAAGACTTACTTCCTTCAGTATGAGCCTGGGGATTCTTATAAAGATGTTCAATTCGGCCTGTATTGAATGAACTGGATCGCCGGACAATTCCATGCACCTATGGTTCATGGTGTGTAAAGAGAAAAGTACATTGTAAGTGTGTGATGAAGATTAGTTCTGCTAATGTTTAGCCTTACGGAAAAAATACAAAAAACATATCCTTCTTTTATTGAGGAAAACATTATTTTCAGATGAAAAGAAATTGTCCCATGGTTTAATTCCCAACATCTCCAATCACCGCTGGTCTACCACCAGAACTCTCCATCTTCGACCATACTGTGTTGACTGGCAAGGGCAACAAAGTCATTCGAAAATGATGTGATCTCAGAATGAATGCTGACCTCATAGGTACATGGATGTCTCCTTTTCCAACCACATACCCTGAGAGCCCTACTGTTGACAAAAAGATCTCTTCAGTTTGAAACTGAAGACAGACCCGTGGGGCTGTGTCAGTCACGACGACTTGCTGCCAGCATCACGTGCAGCATGAGCCATGGCCACTGGTGCCAACACATCTTTTCCAGGGTCCCCCAAACTACTGCCTCTCAAATCTATTCTAGATATGAGGTAGCATGTGGAAAAGCTAGAAAGCTAAATAGCACAGGGTAGGGATAAGGTTCATGTACTATCGGATGTCAGGCATTCAGAAAATTCAAGTGAAGAGGAGTTTTCCTTTTTCTTTTAAATGTTCACCTTTGGCCTACCCGTGCTAAGGGAGAGAGAAAAGGTAGCTGAAACAAGAATGGGACCTGTCTGACACTGAAGAAAAGACTGCTTGTGTCTGATACATAAGCGAAATTGTTCCAGACCCAATCCTACTTCCTCCTGGTGTAAGGACTGCCAAGGTTCATAGCGGCCCTGTCATCAGATGTACAAGTTCCTGTTCCACGGCCGGTAGTTTGCAGCCTTCACTTGCTTTAGAATGTTCCTTCTAATGTTCAGTGGATTCATCTGTAGCTGAATACCCTCTTATATTTTAACTAAATAATTTTCCATATATTTCAACCTAAACTTAACTCTTGGCCTGACTCAAATATTCCGAATGCAAGGGGGAAATTATAAGCATGCAAGGCGTTCTTTTAAACAGAAATAAATGTCATCATCAATTCATATGGCAAATAGGAGAAATTACTTTATGCAAAGGATACAACACACTCACATTTAAACTATAATTAATAATTCTGTTAGGTAAGTTGCTCGAGACAAAGTGAAAAACATTTGTTGACACAGTCTTCCTAAAGGATTAAGCTGAAAAAAATCTGGTAAATAAGAAAATATTTTAATAAGGGATCATCGCTAATTTAACACGTTAGGAATCAAACACAAAATTTAGAAACATTGCATAGAGTTTGGCTATAGATATGTATTAATTGAGAAACATGGAAAATAACATTCAGAATAAATAAGCCTAAATAAGCTTATACTTTATTCTATTTCATGATCTCTAATTTTCCAAGTTGCTAATTAATGTAATTGTAAATATGAACTACTTTGTAAGTTTAATAACTTCTGTTTTATAAAAAGTAAGTCGATATGCATATTTATGTGTAGCAAGAATTAGTATTTACCACAAAATTTATTTCTGAAATATAGATTTCACAAATAAAAGTAGATTACTAGTTCATTGGATAGAAAAATGGCTACATTAAAAAAATCGAGGTTTTTTAACTTAAGTGATAAAAATAGTAACAATTGGAACCATGCTGTCCTCTCTTGACTACCGTATTCCAGATAACTCAAATATTCCAACAACCCAAACATAGAGAAATGCCTATGCAAATATATTGCACATAAACACAGAAGGTTCTGGTAGAATTACTAAATTATCTCGATGGATTCAGTATAAAAATCAAATACTGTAAAGTTAGAACAAATATGACACAAGATTTCATTGTCATACTGATAACTAAAAGCCTTAGAAGCAAACGTTTTCATTGATGTTGTACTTTAATTCAAAAAATAAAAAAATATGCTTTAATTTCCCTTACTCCCAATATTTGGTATGTGTATACAAGGAAAAGAAAAAACCTGCCAAATGCTTAATCCATGACAGCAAGTATTATTCTAAGAACTAATGAAAGGCGGGTCTGTCTGTCTGAGACAGGTAAAATATAAACTTTTAGACAAGCCAAAATGCATGCAAACTGGATAATCTAGTTAAGAATTTGAGATTAACAGCTTTCTCTTTACAGAAAAAGAAGGATGTGGGGTTTTTAAAATTTGTTTTTATAAAGAACTTTGGAAAGGTATGAGAAATTACAAATCTGACTTAATAGAAACGCAATCAAAATATTTATCAAATAAAACAGAATCCTGAAGTATTGAGGTCTTAATATATACAAGTGTGTGTTTTGACAAACAAATGTCATGTTTCATTAGCTAGGGGATAAGAAAGAAAGTTCTCCAATGTCAAAACAGCATTGTTTGCCTGTGAAAGCAAGAGTTAGATTAGGCTTGAACAGGGAAATGCTTTATTCCAAAAGAATGGAAAATTACCACCATTGGATTTCAATTCTCCAGTGTCTACAATCTTAGAAGCAAGAGTGTCCGTCACCATTGGTGGAAAACATTGCTTCTTTGAGTGATTTCAATAGCTAACACTAACATGGCAGTGTCCACATGCCAGGTGGGCACAGACGAATGGATGTACACCAAAATGAAACTCCCTGCCATCCAGTAAATGTCCGCTCATAGTGACCCTATAGGGCAGAGCAGAACTGCCCCTGTGTTTCTGACACTCTCACTCGATGGGAGCAGAAAGCCTCCTCTTTCTCCTGGGGAGCAGCTGGTGGTTTCAAACTGCTGACCATGCACTTAGCAGTCCAACATGTAATCACCACACCACCAGGGTTCCAATATAAATACCCTTTACGTTCAGGTCAAAAAGCATTGCGGAAAAAACCCTAATAGAAATCTTTATTGAGCAAAAACTATCAAAATATGAAGCTACTGTTTCTTTGGATACCTTCCATCTCGGTCTATACACTTCTGAGGATGGTGTTTCCCTCGCTCTAACCGTCTCCTGAAGAATGTTGTGCTCTTGAACTTACCCACAGCAAAACGACAGTCTGGCCATCCATCTGGGATGCCACGTGTGTCCTGTTTAACAGTTAAACTAAGTTTGGGGATCAAAAAGATGTCTGAAGGGGCAAGAACAAGGATGTGGGGTGGATGGGGTAAGGTTCCCCCCAATGAAATTCCCCAAGAACAGCCCTTGCTATCCTGGAAGAATGATCAGGTGCATTGTCTTAATGGGGAAACAAAAGCAAACAAATCAAAACACCCTCCTTGAACTGTCCTGGCCTGTTTCTCACCAACACAGCTTTCAATTTTCTAAAAACGTCTTTCTAATACGCCCCTGTGGGTGTCCTGTGTCCTTTGTGAAAAACCTTTCAGGATGACTCCTCTGAAATCCTCAGAAACAGTTGCTGTAACATGCTGAGAATTAAACAGGTCCAGAATACAATTAAATTACTCCAGCAGATCATCTTGAGAAGCCGCTGTTTTGAGAGGACCTTTTTTTGGTTTTATTGGCATGTAATTCATACATCATACAATAGCTCAATTATTTCAAGAAGATTTATACAATCATCACCACAATCCGTTTGGGAACATTTTCTTCATTTGTGTACTCATCTTTATTGTTCTCATCCCTCCCCCCACCCCAACACCCCTGGCATATCCTCAAGGTAACATTTATCCAGTTAATATCTCTATATATTTACCTACCCTGGATTCCAGATACAGAAAAACATTTTTAAAAATAATTTTATTGGGGGCTCGTACAACTCTTATCACAATCCATACATCAATTGAATCAGGCATGTTTGTACATATGTTGCCCTCATTCTTTTCTAGATATTTACTTTTCTATTGAGCCCTTGGTGTTAGCTTTCCCCCCTCCACCACCCTTATAACCCCCCGATGGATTATACATTGTTATTATTTTCATCTTTCACACCGACCGCTGTCTCCCTTCCCCCATGTTTTCTGTGGTTCTTCCCAATGTAGAGGGCCGTATGGTTATGGGTTGATCATCGCAATCGGTTCATCCTTTCTCCCTTCCTCTCGCCCTCTTCCCCCTTTCCTTCTGGTATCACTATTCCCACTCCTGTTCCTGGAATCTGTGTGTTGTGAGCGCCCATCCCTTTCTATACCTGTGTATATGTTCCGGTCTAGTCTGACTGGGGTCAGCACTGGGGTCATGGTAGTGGTGGGTGAGGAAGCCTCAAGAACCAGAGGAGTATAGTGTGTTTCATTGATGCTTTACTGCAGCCTGGTGACTCATCCCCTCCCTGTGGCCCCTTGTTCCACGGTCTACAGATGGGCTTTGGATCTCCGCTCCAACCCCCTCATTCTCAACAGCATGTTTTTGTTCATTATGTGCCTGCTGATGCCCATTACCATGATCGCACTGGCAGTGTGCTTCTTCCATGTGGACTTGTTGCTTCACTGCTGAATGGTGGCTTGTGTAACCTAAGCCTTTAAGACCCGAGACGCTATATCTTTTAATAGATGGGCACCATCCGCCCTCTTCAGCACATTTGCTTATGCATCTGTTTTGCCTTCAGCAATTGTATCAGGAGGGTGAACATCTCAGAATGCCGATTGGTTGGGACAAAGTGTTCTTGTATTGAGGGAGGGTGTGAGCAGAGGCCCAAAGCCCATCCCCTACCTCAGTGTATTGCTGTATAAATATATGTACATGGGTCAATACCTCTATTTTTGTGGATTAATGTATTTACATGTGTACACTGCTATGTTTATACTTCTATCCATTGCTTTGCTTCCTTGGTCCTTCCTCTGTTTCCTTTTACCTTTCTTCCTGCCCCACTGTCACTTTCCCCTTATTTTTGTCTCTTGGTACCTCCTCTTAGCTAGTTTGCTGTTATTCTGACACCGTCCCCCTCGCCTTGGATCCCTACCTCCTCCTTGTTATTGACTCCAACACCCCAGTTGTTCCCCTGCCCATGGTGCAGCCTGCTCACCGCCCCCTTCCCCCAACAACAATAATAAAATAGTTAAAACCCTCACTCAAAAAGAAAGCCGAAAATATTGAAAACCAGAACAAACTTAAATGGGCCAGAAGGAACATCAAAAGATAGGGTGCTAAATTTTACCATAACTGCATGTGCAACAATCCACTCTCCAATGCATTTTGCTTATTATTAGCAAGGTTCTTCACACCCCTAGTCCATGGTCAGAGGGACGCCCCAGAGATTTAATCCATTCACTTTAAAAACAAATTTACACTGAAACAGCTTTAAAATGGGACAAAGGGAAGATCAAATGATAAGATCTTACATTGTGACCTAACTACATCTGCCATAATCAACTTTACAATGCTCTCTGTCTGGGAACAGGGTTATTCCCAACCCTCAAGTATGAGCAGAGGGAATTCAGTGGGGGCTCAATCCACATGTGGAGCCTGCAACTGGATTTTGGCCTTCTGCTGTCATAGCAAACCAGGTAGTCACAATCTAAACTCTGATGCCATTCCCTCCTTTAGATGTAGACTGCATTATTTACAATCCTTGGATGACACAGGCCTGTGTGCTGCTTCCATGTGGACTTAGTTGATGCCTCATTTAGATGGCTGCTTGTTTGAAAACAAACCTTTAGGATCCCAGACACCATTCTTTCTGATAGCCGGGTACCATCTAGTTTCTTCACTATACTTTTCGATAGCACCCATACCTTCAGTGATCTGTTCATAAAGTTGAACATCAAGTAGGGCTATGCCAATCTTATATTGGAATTAAAATTAAGTGCAAGCCGAAAATCAATTCATGCCTCTATGGTTTATATATGCATGTGCCTCTGGTTCACTTTGAGATGTCATTGTCATTTTCTGTTGGAGAAGATTATCAACCATCCCTCTGGGGCATTACTTCCACTGCCAACAAGTCAATGCTGAATCATAGTGACCCTACAGAAGCAGGGTGAGTCTCCCAGCTTACAAATCTTCACAGGAGTAGAAAGCCTCATCCTTCCCCTTGGAGCTGGCTGGTGATTTCAAACTGCTGACCCATGGTTAATAGCCCAAAGTGTAAACACTGCACATTGATAATGCTACTAGTTTTAGCCAATGGCACAGAATTTAAAACACTGTTGAGAAAATGAAATTACATGAGTACAGGCTAGCTAGAAACCACAATACCTGATTTTTTGACTTGTACAGCTTAAACTCATAAGTGACACTAGTTTCAAACAAGGATTGGTGAGAGAACAAATCTTCCAGTCATATTGCCTCCCAGCAGCAGAGCCACCAGGGTCAGATTAGCGCAAGTCATAATGAAGCAGGGAGGGCATTACAAGAGCGAGTGCATGGTAAGCACCCTCAAGGGAAGAAACCCAAACTAAAAAGTCTAACAACTGCCAGTTTGATACCCTCGGAATAGCAGTGCTCTGCCGTTGCTCTAGGGAGGTTCCGTGTTAAGTCCAAGGCTATAGGTGAGTGTGAGGTAAAGCCTAGTTCACTTGTTGGGTGTCTTTATCAAGTCCTGGTGTGGCCTATGCAAGATGTTGTGCTCCTCAAAATAATAGAGTCTAAAGCCCCAGTAGTCTACTGCACAAGGACTGGGTCTACTGCGCAAGGGCTACATAAAAACTAGGTCTAAAGTGTCCAATTAGGAACCTCGTACCAAGTATATTCTCCCCTTGGCATCCACATAAGTATTGTTAAGGGTTGGTGTCCTATTTGGAAGTTGATCCCGTCTTCCTACCAACAAGAGATGTAATTGTCTTCTCTGAGACATGCATACCCCCTCCTCCCATCTTAACTTGAATTTCCAGGAAGGTTTCCTTATAATGCTGGTGGCAGTGCCTGCTGAATTGGAATGACCTTGGCACAATTTCGTATGGCAGTGACTGAATAATCTTCTCTCCTGAGAGCTTGAAAAACTAGCCCTAGCTAGGATGACATCTCCCCTGTCAAAGTGCTTTTTAGGATGTGCATTTAGAGAGCGGGATGTGTGTTTCATGGGCCATTTTGAAGGTAATCCAAGGAGACAAAAATAAGTCTGCTACTGAGAGAGCTTGTCTGCTGCCATCCACAGATCATATATATTTAAACATGAACTGGAACCACAGGAACAATACATTTTTTACTTACTCTTGTATATATTAAACCATACAATCCACACTATTATCCACCCTACAGGGGCAGATTATAATTCCCTTAGTATTCCCTGTCTACTTATAGGACACTGGCCACAGAGTCTACAACTAGGAAGTAGCAGTATTTATTGTAAACTGGCTCAGCCCTGGTGAGACCAAGTCTAGTTTCAGAACTAAAGCTTTTAAAAGCTTTATCGTTTTAAATGAAAACATCAGCACTTCTGAGATATCCAATAGGCCAGAAAGCAGTATTATCTAAAACCTTCAAAGATTCTCCCAGACCAAGAAAGGAAATATAATAACTTCACATTCTAAAAAACCATCTCTCAGAGATAGCAATCTGATGATTCTTATATGCCATTTCTTTTCCATTTTCCTATACTCACAAAAGGAAGTCGTTGTCCTTTCCTGGAAGAAATGGTCATAATTTGTCTGCTCATTATTTCAAATTCTCATATGCTGTGATATGCTTACAACCAAGTTGTTTAATGCAGATTACATAAAACCAAAAATCCAAAGCCATTTCCACTGAGCTGGTTACACCTTGGGGCAGACCTCATTTCCAAAGCTGTAAACTTTATAAAGGCAAACTGCCGAATCTTTCTCCCAGGTAGCAATTGATGGGTGTGTGGAGATTTAAGCACCAACCTTGCGGTCAGCAGCCAAATGCTTAACCCACTGTTTCACCAATGCTCCTTGTAAAAACATATCTCTTTCAGAAGTTCAAGGGAAATGCCATTTTCTTTTAATTCCACTTTCCATGAACTTTTTGAAGTTCCCTGGTGTGTATGATATGTATGTCTTACTAGCTCGCTTTCCCCGAGAAGCCTAAGCCATCCCGTGCGCCTCTTTCTTTTCTGAAAGAACATTTCTCTCCCCATCAAGTTTACCCACGGCACTTTTAACTCATCTTCATAGTGTTTATTTTGCCAGCCTTGTTTTTGAGCTAATTAAACTCCTTAAGCAAGTATAAAGATGAAATTCAAAATAAATAACTGCTTATAGAATCCAGGCCCACCAAGCTAAGATGTCTTAAGTAAGACACCTTAGTCATCAGCCACTTGGTCTTCTTGGAACCGTTTGCTGCTGTCCATCAACACCTGGGAACTTACTCGAAAGACCAAGTCTCCGGTATTAGTCAAGATTTATCCATCTACAGGCTTGCCTTCGCCTGGACGTTAGGGGATTCTGATGTACACCAAAGGCTGAGAAACACTGAGTGAGAACAGGTTTCTATGTATTTGAAGCTTCCCCTTCTCAGGCAACTTACAGGCAAGCAACTTACTGGACCTGTCCTTTGACGCATGGTTTATGCGGCCACGACAATCCTGGAAGCTTGCCAATGCAGCCTCTTTTAAGAATCAATCTCACATTTACTTTGATCTGAGCACAAACAGATGATGTCGGTGCTACCATTTCCCTCTCCATAGCTTATTCTCAAACTATATCAACGGACGGGAGCCTACCCAAGTTGAATGTATACAGATAAACCCTTTATCCCTCACACCAGCTCGACAGTGCGCACATGTCCTCGATACCACGATGAGGCACTGCTGTTGCTCTGCTTTGTTTGGGCACTGCAGTGTCAGCCTGCATCGTTTATCATGTCTCTTTCCTTCTCTGCATTCATGAATCTCATGCCTACGCCAGATTCACTCACTCCATTATCTGTGAGTGGCCAAGCAGGCCTTCTGGTTTTCTCTATCAAAATTAAATGTGTCTCATCATGTCAAATGCCAATGGAATGGAAACACTAGCATTTTATGAGATAGCCTTGGCTTTCATTCCATCTAGTTCTCAACCCCTCTTCTAGAAAAGCACAGTTCTGCATGCCTCCGGAAGTCAGGTATTCCCTTAATAAGACATCTGAATGAAGCTCTGTCTCTCTGTCCACAAGCTTCCCAGCTTTTTCAGAAAATATTAACAACACCCTTGTGCTCTTATTTCTTCTTCAGGAAGAATAATTAATGTCTACCACACTCAGGCTAATACAAGACCCTGTTTGTGTGATACCACATTCTCACAGAAAAGCCCCCTCTCTACCAGGCGGTCTCAGCTGTACCCTCTCTTCCTCTCAATACTGGAAAGGCACAAAATTGCCTTCCGCATCTCTCACCTGAGCCCGCCTTTTCTACCTTGGAATGTGAAGTTAAAACCCACTAGTGCAAACATCACTTCAACAGATTACGTGTAGCTTCAGAAATGTCATTAGCTCCTACACAGACTTCAACCCATTCACAGCCACATCAAACTCTTTTCTAGCTAAACTATACTCAGTCAGTCCCAAACATTTGAAACTAGTAAATATTATTTCTCTCTGCCAAACATTTCCTTTTATATTTAGTAAAGCATTAAGTTAATCTAGCCTGAATGTGTGTGTGTTTGTGAATCTTCATCTAAACCAATTCCAGTGTAGTACAGATGGTGTACTCTAAAACATGTCTGCTCTACAGGGTACGTTTTTATCATTCAGGCTTTACAGGCATTTGTGTATGTGAACTCAGGTGTGTGTAACATTCACAATTACATTTGTAATTATGTCTTCATATTTTTGCAACAAGTAGCTTGACAAAAAGGTATACCAACAAAGATAATGATGTCAACAAACTTAGATGTGTGATTGGTGATACACTACAGAGCTATCAACAAGAAAATTGAATTACCACATGCAAAGGAAGAAAGAAAAGAAGAGAGACAGGGAGGGAGGGAGAAGATACATGCCACACACTACATGCAAAAGCAAATTCAAAATGGATTAAGGACCTTAAAGAGACATGAAATTTAAGACTATAAAATGTTAGAAGAAACTGCAGGAGGAATGCTATAAGACCCAGCTTTCAACAATTGATTTTATAACTTGATAGCAAAAGTTCAATTAGCCAAAGTCAAAATAAACAATAGGACAGGTTTTTAAGTTTAAAATTTTTTTTTATTAAAGTTTCAGAAACTAGGGGACAGGTCTACTCTGCCCTAAAGATTGCTGTGTTAGTCTGGGAACTTTAGAGAAACAAATCCACAGAAACTCATGTATAAGAGAGAGTTTTATATAAAGGGTAACTGTATATCAAGAAAACATCCCAACCCAGTGCTGCCTAAGCCCACGAGTCCAACATTAATCCATATGTCCAACACCAATCCACAAAGCCCTCCTCCATCTCACAAAACACACACTATGATGCCGACTGCAGGATGAAAGGCAAGTCAGTGAATTGTAAACATCTCAGCACTGGCAGGGGTCTCCACACGGCTGCTCCAGCACCCAGGGCTGCATCGGGGCAGGTCCATGTGGCTTCTCCTCAGAGATGTCTGGCAGGAAGTGAATCTTGCCAGTTGAAGCAGGGAACTGGCTAAGGCAGCTGCACCCTGGTCCGACCATCAGAAAGCAAGACACCCGAGAACTCGAAAGGCGAGGCTCACCAAGCCATTTATCCCTCCACCCTTCAATTAACCCCACATGTGTTTATCAGCCAGGTTAGCACAATAAACTAACTACCTCAATTGCTATGAGGTGAAAGCAACCAGTGGCACTGGGTATGTCCAAGAACAGGTTTCAGAGTTTCTTCTGATATCCAGCTTGGGCTTTTCTTTCTTTCCTCTAATTTAAATAACTTTTTGCTTTCTTCTTGTCTGATGTTCTTGATGCTAACCTACTACTCATCCGGTCTCAGTCACAAGTATTCAATGGGTTAAATCTGTTCTTGAGATGGTAGATGTTTGGCTATCATGGATTTATTTCAGTTTCTTGAGCTCCAACATATACTTGCAAAAGAGCAATTGATGGCTTTGACCTTGCTTTGGCTGATATTGAGTTTCTCCATTGTCTCCTTCCACAGAAGCAGTTGATTTGATTCCTATGTATCCCATCTGGCTGGGGTTCACATGTAAAATCATTTTTATTGTTGAAAACAGGTATTTGCAATGAAGAAGTGGCTTATCTTGCAAAATTCTATCTTGCAATTTCCAGTTTTATTTCTATCACCAAGGCCGTATTTTCCAACTATTGATTCTTCCTCTTTGTTCCCAACTTTCAAATTCCAATCTCCAGGAATAATCAATGAATATCAATTGCATGTCTAATCAATTTCAAATAGTACAAATTCATAGAATCCTTCAATTTCTTCATCATTGTCTGTAATGGTTGGCTTGTGAATATGGACAACGGTTGTACAATCTTGTCTCCTTTACAGGTATATAGGTATACAGATGTTGTCCTATAACATATAGCATTGTGCTTTTTCAGATCGACCTTGAAATGTTCTTTCTGATGATGATTGCAAGGCCACTCCTCTTGAATTTCATATTTATGGGATGGAAATGTAAAAAGGTATTAAGCTATTAGAAAACAGTGCGGGGACTCCTCCAAGTACAAGTGACCGAGCATTGCACTCGAGGTCTGCCCCTGCAGGATCTGACGACGGAGACGGATGCCCCAGTGTGCACCACAGCACTGCACACAGGAGCTAAGGAATGGAAATAAAGTAAGTGCCCACTAATGGGCAGGTAGATATGTGTACACATACATATACTGAGTTACTCTCCAGGATGAGAGACGAAGACTTGGCATATACTACAGTACGCATGGAGACATCATGCTGAGTGAAGTAAGTCAATTATAAAAGAGCCGATATGAAATGGCAAGAATTGGCAAATGTACAAAGACCAAAGTTGCTTAGCAGTTATCAGAAGTGGGAGGGGAGAGGGAACCATTGCTTATGAAGTGCTATGTTTTGGTTAGAGTGATAGAAAAATTACAATAAGGATAGTGTTGTGCAGCCAATTATTGTACTTGCTGTTAGTAAGTTATGCACCTGCCAAAAGTTGAATTGGCAAACGTTGTGTGACACATATATGATATGTGCCATATAATACATATTACTAGAATATATATTTTATAAACAAGGATAATAATAATAAAGTAGTTTCTGTGTCTCCCTATGTACCAAATACCTCAGGGGATTTAGTTCCTTGGTTTTGAGGTGGAGCATCAAGGTTACAAAAGATATTCCAGTAAATTGGCATAAACATATGTTTTATGCTTCTATCTCTGGGTTCACTGCATAGTGCCTGGGGTCTTAAAAGCTCACAAGTGGCCAACCAAGGCTAACCAAAAAGGGTCTCTACTTAGTTGCAGCAAGAGAGGAAAAGGGAGAGCTAGATATAGAATGTGGGCCTAATTGCCTCCATGAACAACTGCTTCCTTTGCCATGGGACCAGGAGAACTAGTTGGTACCCAGCTACTTTAACTTAACATTTTAATCCATTTCCAGGGGTAAAATGCAGAACAGGATTTCAAATTCCCAGGAACTCTATACTTTCTGGAGCCACAAAGGATGAAAGAACCCCCAGCACTACTGCCCTGAGATCACCTTTAAGCCTTAAACCAAAAATACGCCCATAAGTTTTCTTAAAACCAAATATACTTAATTTAGCTTAACTAGTTGGAAAAAAAACAAGTCTGCCTTAAGCCTTATGCTGTTTTAAGAACTATCTATTTGTGATCAAATTTGCAAGACGAACTGGAAAGATTAAATAGGAAACTTAGGGGGTAGTGAGTTGATGTTAATGGAGAAGAAAAAACTCAGAAAAGGAGGGTAAGAATGGATTCACACATTGAAAAATATAATCAATGTCACTGAATTGCATGTGTAAAAAGTGTTTAATTGGTGGATAATCTGTTGTCTGTATTCTCAACAACAATAATTAAAAAAAAAACATAAGGCTGGATGGGGCAATGGACTGTGTAGTCGTCAGGGATTATGGCAGCTAGACACTCCTGCCTAGGGGTGGCATCAAAGCTGTCAATCAAGCTGTCGACTGATAATACCTCCTTGCTGTCATAAGCCTTTTGGTCTAATAATGTGAGACAATGGGAATGGCCATTGCTCTGCCACTTTGACTTCCTCCTGCCTCTGACACTGAGTGCTAATGTCACCCTGCCAGATTTCTACCGACTTTGAATCCATGTGACTGCACCCACCAGCCTGGGGTCTCTCTACTTTCTGGTTCACCAATCTGTGTCCCCGGCATGTAGCTACGTGGGTCGGATGAGGGACTTCTGGACTTGAGTTGGCCTGAGCCAGGTTTTTCTTCTCTTGATGTAAAGTTGCTTCTTGATATAAAGTTTTCCTGAACAGAGATGAGTGTCTCTGGATTTGTTTCTCTAGAGAGCCTGGCCTAACACAGGCTGCTCACTGCAGGTTCGGTGGCTCAAAACCACCAGCCACTCCCTGGGAGAAAGACGAGGTTGCCTGTAAAAATTTACAGCCCTGGAAACCCTAGATTGGGTGGCTGGCTAGGAGTTGGAATCCCCTCGACAGCAGTGGGTTTGGGCCTATTTGAAAGTAAAAGGTTTCAAGTTTTCACGCGCGCTTGTCATGGATCGGCTAAGTTTTTATTGCTCTGCATTCTTTCCAAATTAAGTGACTTAACCGTGAGTGGGACGCTTCGAAATAGCACGTGCCATCTTTAAATGAACTCTCCGCACTGTAGAGCTTCAGCTTACACAGGGTGTTCTGCTATCTGGGCCGGCGGGAAGCGTGCACAGCAAGCCCGCCCCTGGAGACCACGGGAAGTCACCAGAGCTCACCAGGAGATAACCAGCACAATGAGCTGGCAGGATGACAGGCCGCCCGGTACATTCTTCCCCTGACTCTGATTTGTTATCGGAGTTCAGTGGAAAACACACACTGAGGACGGCAGCAGAGGAAGTGTGAGGCTGCTGCGCTCTGTGATGCTGGCAGCCAGGGCCTGCTCGCTGAGTCACTCACTCACCTCATAGCCTTTCTCCAACAGGAACTCAGCCAAGTATGAACCATCCTGGGGGAGAGGGGGGGGAGAGAGAGAGAATAATGTCAGACCGATCATAGCTAACACAGAGGTGGCAGCGACTGAGCACTTTGAGAACAGCATTTAAGGGCCTGAAATGATAACATGATGCTGACAAGCACTGCTTGGTGTTCGCGGGTCACAAGGCAGTTTCGTCAACATTATCACCTTGAAGCTCTCCAGCAGGCCAGCAAAGTGCTATCATTACAATCTTCACACGCTGGAAAGCTGAACTCCAGAGGGGCGCTGAGGCTACAGCATCAGGCCGCCTTGGGTTTCAGTTGCCCATTACTACATGTGACACAGCGTCCATAGGAGCTGCAAAGAGTTAAGCACTCGGCCACCAAAAGCAAGGTTAAGTCCACTCAGAGGCACATTAGAAGAAAGACCGAGTGATTGACTTCTGAAAACTCAGCCATCCGAAATGCTAGGGAGCCCAGTTCTGCTCAAACACACAAGGGGGTTAAGTCCGCAGCAATGGGAAAGTATGGGATCTACTCACAGCCAGGGTGGGAGGGCAGAAGAACTTTGTACCACCTTCACCTACAATGACATCATACTGACCTGAGGTTTGTAAAAAGCAATAGCCAGGAAAGGATGACATGAGAACCAAGGGGCTCGGGGACAGAGGGGTATGCAAAGAAGGCAGAGGACTCATTGAGAAAGACAAATGGGAGCTGTAGAGTGCTGGAAGATGAAAGCTGGATAGGCCTCCCCATAGGCTTCTAACCCAAGAATGTTGACTCAATTCCAAACTTGCAGGTCATCAATTCTAACCTACTCAGTGGCATCACAGAAGAAAGGCCTGGAAAATGGCCTACATAAAAATTACAGCCAACAAAGCCCTATGGAGTACAGTTCTACTCTATAATCTAGGATCACAATGAGTGGGCATCCATGTGTTGAACAAGCTTGATTGTTTCATGCAGAGTAGGGGAGGTGGCCGTGGTAAGAACAGAGTCATCATCACTGACTAGGGTGCACACGCATACTCTTTACAGACATGGAAAAGGGGTATTTTTTTAATGGAAGGCAATTTGGGGGGATTAATTTTAATTTGCACAGCTAATGCCTCCATTGAGTAGCTGACTAAATACGGAGATTCTCTGGTTTTAAAATAAACCTTTGAAAGTCTCTGGGTAGGGGTCCCTCCTTAAACTGAAATATTCCATGTGCCCTCTCTGAGGAAAAGGAAGTGTGAAGAATCAACCAACGAAACGATAGGATAAAGGTCAAAAGCTGAGCACTCACTGTTCTAGGGGTGCCAACCTGTCAGCAAAATAGCTCAGTAGGCACTTCACCAAAAAGCCCGTGGTACCACAGATACCCATTGGGTAGCCAACAGAAAGGTTGGCCTTTCCATTCCACCAGCTGCTTCATGAAGAAGTGATCGTCTGCTTCCATAAAGATTACAGCCATAGAATCCCTGCAGGGTGGATCCACTCTGTCTGACAGGGTCATCATGAGTTGACACTGACCGCAAACAGCTGGTTTCAGCATCTCATAACCCATCCTGCATTGCTCTTCTGTTCTCGGGCTGGGCAGGGGCCCGCCATCCCACCCAGACGGCAACGTAACATTGAGAGGTTCCAACTACGGAGATGTGTATCCTCAAAAGGAATCGGAGATGTCTAAGCTTTCTTCCGTTTCTTCAGGCCGCAACGCTGAAAACAAATATCCCTATTGAACTGCCTAAGTTGCTTCCAGATATTCCCAGAATAAAGAAAAAAGAAGCAAGCCTCATTATACTATCACGACTTGGCCTGAAAAGCTAGAAGCTGGAACTGGAGATGCCCTATGGGTCCTGAAAATGACCCGCTGCCAAGTGTGTGCTCACGACATGGATGTAATTGCCATGCATCAACCCCAGCAGAGTGACAAGGTAAGGTATGCAAGGGACACATTTTGTGGTCCATTAAAACTTCCAGCAGATTTTCTTCTGCCTTCTGGACATCAATATTCTGGTTTGTAGACCCGTGTGGAGAAGAACAGGAAAAGCGTGTGTGCGCCTTTCCCTCGCAGTCTTGGGCTACACACACAGTCGCATGGTTTTTACATACTCGAGGCGTAAACTAAATCAAGTAATGACAAGCCAGGCCGGCCCACACTACCATCGGAAATGTTAGCACAAGCGGTGGTCCTATAAATTAAAGGGATAAGAAAAGAGCTCACAGATAAATCATCTGCAATAATAGCAATAACTATCATTATTCTTTCACAGGAGGTAGAAGCCCTTGGAAATGCATGGCTTCCTGCTGGATTATTTCCTTTTAAAAAGCACTCTTCAGTTTTGAAAATTCTCTTGGACTCGGGAGTCAGGAATGCTTTGTGTTCTAGTTGCACCAAGTGTGTGTTTTTACTTTAAAGGCAAAGGTGAAAGTTTAGAGATGGGGGCGGGGTAGTGTGTGGAGGGAGACTGATTATTTAGAAAGTTGATGTGAAACAGGCCTGCCCAGGACTGAACCCTGTCAATAAGGTCTTGTTCTTCTCACCCAGGCCCTTCTCAAACTTTCCAACCACGCTGGAACATTCGGAACAAGCAGGGCACTCACTTCCTCCGCACTTCCCTGCCAGGCCTAGGGAGTGATAGCCAGGCCTCACAATGAGTGGGAAATTGGGCCACGCTGTCTCCTGGTTTCTGGCTTTCACTGGTCCTTTCCCTGGGCCCCCAAGGTGACTCCAGGGAGAGATACAGTATCTGCAACAGGCGAGCTTTTGCCAAGACTCATGGCTGCTGTTTCCACCTCCCCTTCAGGAACAGTGGCTGCTAGAGAGGACGTTAAGCAGGCCAAGGACTAAAATGCCATGGCAACGGGGGGCTGTGGCTAATGCTCAACTCTGGCGCCCCACGCTCCAGAAAGGATGGGCCCAGTGGTCCGAGTGTCCAACTCCCCTGCTGTGGACATATTCGTCTGGTATGCATTTCAGCGTGGTTTCCAATCCTCGCTACAGAGAATGTCTTCACCGGAGAGACACGCACTAGAGGCGTTTCTCACTCCCTCCTGATAGGATATGCACCTATTGCATCGCAGGGCCGCACGGGAAGTTGGCAGCCCGGCTTTAACGTTTTGAGCACACCCAGAAATCCTTTTCTGGGAGGCAAGCAGTCACATGCCAAGCCAGGACCAGAATCCAAGTCTCTCGAGATTTTGAACGAGAATATCACCTCCTTCTCCTCAAACTCGCCCTCTCCCCCGCCGGGGACCTCACAAAACAGGTCAACCTAACAAAATATAAAGGAGCATTAAGGGCTTGCTTTTACACCAAATTGATGGAGTCACTTTCCATAAACGGCCATTCTGTGAATCTTACAGCGCTTCCAGTTTTAATCAAGTGACCCAAACCCAGAGAAGCCATGTAATTTTAGAAGACTCCAGAGCTCAGAGGAGGGAGAAAGGACACAGGGCCCAAGGTTTCCCACGTCTTTGCTTCCCCCTGTGGCCCAAAGGACCAGGTTGGCGTTTGCCTGACACTTCCAGACCTGATGCTTGGCAGGTTCTGGTCTTCAAAGGAAAGGAGGATGAGGAACTGTTCCAGACAGAGACATCTCAAAATGAAGCGTGATTTCAGAAATTAATAAAATTGTACAACTTATGATATAAGAATTATGTCTAACTCCTTATCTATGAAAAGCTGGTGAAGACACGGAAAGTTCCTTCTTCTTCCAGATGGCCACAGAAGGCTGACAGAGCAGCACTGATCAGTGCACGGGTCCACCTTTGAGGGCAAACACATCTGTGAGTCAGCCCACTTGGTGTAGAGCAGAGAGATAAGTATCTCCTTTCCCCCTCCCAGTTTGGACTGGTATTCCAGACCATGAGGAAGTTCAACCCTTAGACGCAATGGGAGACCTGCTTCTCTGAGCTGCATGATAAGCTTATAGTCGATTACTGCTTGAGCACCTCTTGGCCACAACTTAGAACAGGATAAGTAGTGTCTGGCTAAAGAAATCACGCCACTGGTAAAATGAATGCCTTTGTTTCGATCATCTCAAGCATTGGGAAACAGACTGCACCTTCGGTCAGAAGAGAAAGACCGAGCTCTTTCAAACTATTCAAACTACACTGCCTTCCAAACTATTAACTCGATCCTAATGACTCTAAAGCCCAGCGTGTTTCAGCTAATCACAGCTACAATACAAACTCCTCTTCACCTCCAATATAAACACCTGAGTGATTAGCACAGGCTCAGTGCGAAGCCAGAATGAAAGCTCCTAAGGAATCGGTTACAGGGGCGTGAAGGCTGTTTGCCACACAAACCACGGATAGACTGTCAGGCCTACCGAATTCAAAAGACCGGTGAGTTAATCCATCCAACTCTCTCATTCTACTCATGGGGGACATTGAGCCTCAAAGCAGTTAGCATGCAAGTCACCAGTTAGACAGCTTCAGAATCTGCACACACACGAAATATCAGGCCTCCGCAGTTTACACTAAAAACTCTTGAGAAAAATGTCTAAAATAAAGTTCTTTGTGTTAGCTGCTGTTGAGCCAGTCCCCAACCCTGAGACACACAAAGGGTCATCATGAGATGAAACTGAAGCCAAAGCAGTGGTGGTTTTTGTTGTAATAAATCATTTACAAAAAATAATATAATGAAAAGCAGTTACAAAGTAAAGTATTATAATGAAATGTGCAAAAATCTAAATTTGGAAAACCAGAAAGAATATCCTCCGTGTACATCAGCTGAATGAACTGAGGGGGGAACAATCAAGCCTCAAGTTACAATATTAAAAGATTCTATGGGCAAACATTGAACAATGCAGGTAGCATCGAAAGAAGAGGGAAGGCATACACAGAATCACCGCAGCAAGGAGAACGTCCACAATCAACCATTTCAAGAGGTCACACATGATCAAGATGTGATGGTACTGAAGGAAGAAGTCCAACCTGAACTAAAGACATTAGCAAAAAACCAGGCTCCAGGAATTGATGGGATATCAATTGCAATACTTCAATTAGCTGATGAAGCACTGGACACACTCATTCTGCTATGCCAAGATATTTGGAAGACCTGGCTAAGTGACTGGAAGAGATTCACATTTGTACCCACTCCAAAGAAAGGTGACCTAACAGAATGCTCAAATTATACAACAGTATCACAGGTACATAAATATTACTGATGATCATTCAACAATGGTTAGAGAGTACATTGACAGGGAGCTGCCAGAAATTCAAGACACATCAGAAGAGGAAGTAGAACAAGGGATCTCACTGCTGATGTCAGAAGGATCTTGGCATTTTGTCTTGTATTTTATTGACTATGCAAATGGATTCAACTGTGTGGATCATAGCAAACTATGAAGCACATTGGGAGAATGGGAATACCTGAACCCTTGATTGTATTCATGCAGAACCTGTACATGGAACAGTAGTTGTGTGAACAAAACATGGTTCAAAATCTGTAAAGGTGTGTGACACAATTGTATCCTCTCACCATGCTTATTCAATCTGTATGCTGAGTAAATAATGAGAGAGGCTGGACTACATAAAGAAGCATCAGGATTGGAGAAAGGCTTATTAACATATGAAGATGAGCGACGCAGATGACACCACTGTGCTTATTGACAGTGAGGAGGACTCAAACCACTCGCTGATGAAAATCAAGGATTGCAGCCTTCATAAAAATTAGAACACTCATATATAATTGATCAAGGATTCTCGAGGATGGGAGGGCGGGAGAGGGAGGGAGGGAGGGGAAAAAAGAGTTGCTGATTCCAGGGGCTCAAGTAGAAAGAAAATGTTTTGGCGATGTTGATGGCAACGTATGCACAAATGTGCTTAAAACAATTGAATGGTGGATTGTTATTGGATTTGTAAGATTCCCCCACAATAAAATGATTTTTTAAAAAGAATGGCAGCCTACAGTATGGATTACAGTCGATGTAAAGAAGACCCAAATCCCCACAACTGGACCAAAGGGTAACAACAGGATATTGGTGAAAAGACTGAAGTTATCAAAGATTTCATCTGGCTTGGTTCCACAATCAATATTCATTAAAGGAGCAGTCAAAAATCATATGTTGCAGTGTATTGGTTAAATCTGCTACACAAGACTTCTTTAAAATGTTGAACAGTAAGGGTGTCTCTTCATGGATTAAAGTGCTCCTGGCCCAAGCCACAGTATTTTCAATCACTTTATGAGCATGAAAGTTGAACATGTGATCCGGAAGACTAGTCTCTGGAAAAAGAACATCATGCTTGGCAAAGCAGAAGGACAGCAAAAAAGAGGAAGACTCTCAAAGAGATGGATTGACACAGTGGCTAAAACAATGAGATCAAGCATAACCACAGCTGTAAAGATGATGCAGGACTGGGCAGTATTTTGTTCTATTGTACATAGGATCACTATGAATCAGAACTGAGGGCAAAGAACAACCACAATTTGCTGTAGTAATATAATTAATCACTCCATAACAACAGGCCTAGAAACAATTTAATGTGAAATTTGGCATCTATAGAATTGATTAACAATAGAAAGTGGCTTGGATGAGTAATTATCAACACCCACTTGGACCATAGGTGCTATGGAATAGAGCAGCACAGGAAGGAAATAAGTGATTAGTCCATGCCCTATTGCTCCGAGCAGTATCTGGGCAGGCCAGGCATTTCCTGGCCTGGATAGGATTATGCTTCAACACTGGCTCAAGCCTGTGGATTTCACAAGCATCAGCAAACCCACACGTGGACAGGATGCGCATAATAAGCAGGTAACCTAGATGGCTAATCACACACTCTGCTATCAGGAACACCAGTAGACACATGAATCTTGGACTGAAAATGGCAGGGCTTTGTGGGTAAAAAAGAATGCAATGAGGTCCTAACACAGTTAACCTACTCTTCACTGGTTGGCACGGTGCCCTAGCGAAATAAATCACCACTCTGGAGCATAAAATCAAGGTGAGAAAAACAGAGGAAATACAAGATGCATATCCCTGTCAAAATCCTTTTAAATGCCAGTTCAGTGTTGCTGTGAATACCTCCTTTCAAGTCAACTACAAAAACATACTGGCTGGAAGTTTTTAGAACTCAGTGCTCCAAATACACTGGTAAAAACGTGTACAGATTTGTAGGGAAGTTAATAAGAACTTATTGGTAAATGCCATGCTTAAATAATAATCTCTTTGTTGTATGTGGATAAACAGCTAGATGTGTCATAACAGAAGTATATTCCCTGGTTTTTTAAATATTGAGAGCAGTCTTTTCTTTCTTATTCATTATTTGTACTTTTAATCTTCATATTATTATTATATGCTTACCATTTTATTTCAGTACTTTAGAGTTTCTATTTGGCTTCCCAGTTTGTGAGGCACAGAAGAAGTAGACACAGAGATAATAACTGGTGCAAGGGTTTCTAGGGGATGTAGGGGTGGGGGTGGAAGATGGGGGTGGTGGTGAGGGAGTTTCAGAGGGAAACAATTAAGGCGGGATGGAGCACTAAAACTGATTGTGATTTCACAACTCATTTTAAAGGCGTTTTAACCATGGGGGGACGTGCTCTAAAATTGATTGTGGTCATGGTTGTACAATTCTTCTTGATATGATTTAACTATTGAATTATATGATATGTGGATTAGGTGCCAATAAAAATGTCCCCCAAAAGAAAGCAAAACATTGGTAAGATCAGGCAAATCTACACAAATGAGAAAACAAAAATCTTTCAGATCCAGCCCCCCGAAAAAGCTAGATGTGTATAAAAATAAAAATTATGCAAAATTTGGAAATGGAATTCCTCTTCGTTTCCTTCTCCTTTCTCACTCTTTCTCAAAGTGAATTACAATTACATACAATTAAAGGCTAGTTCTTTGCAAAGAACACACTTACATAGTTCTAATCGTTCAAATGATTTATAGAGGAAATGATTTTTTGCAGGTACTCAAACTAGAACAGAGCTATACTTTGTCCCCTGTTCAAGGTAGTGCTTAATGAAAAACTTTAAGTTTGGAAGGGAAAAAAAAACTTTGTACTGAATAAAGAATTATGAAATTTTAGTATTTACCTGATTTATTAAGGTTTCCTCATGTATTTCTTTCTATAATTTGTGTCCTGGCTAAAGCAGGAAGAGAAAACAAATGTCCTTTGTTTATGGCCTTATAAAGGTCATAAGAACAGCATGGATACACATATATTAATGACTGTGTCTTTCCCATTTTACTGCACACTCACTTAACAGGCTGCTACTCAAACTTCACTGTTGGTTACAAGCACAGTTTAACTCTACAAATAGTCTTGCTCTTTTTAACCCACTTTCTTTCATGGACATAATGAATTCCCATAATCTAATTTAGGCCGTTCTCAGGACCCATGGGCACCATGGGAGAAACGTCACTATCCACTCCAGCAAGGCAGCTCAATGTGCTTTGCCAGCAGGGCACTCGCACCACATTGGAAACATCATAAATCGCTGGGGAAAGAGAAAAATCACCAACTGTGATTGGAGAACCACAGGACCACTGAAAGACATGAAATACAAGCATGTGTATACAAGTGTAAATGCAGAAACTTTTACATATTCACCAGAAAGTTGCCTATCAGGAAACTAAATGAGCTATATAAAGCTGAGAGTCTACAAGACAATTAAAGAATGGAATGCTACCAGTCACCCACATGACACAGCCCCCAGCATGGCCAAAGAATCCTGGTTTCACAGGCTGAGGCTTCTGGGGAGGTAGGTTCAACTCACAGAACCTAATGTTGCAGGCCAGTAAATCCCGCATCTTTGCATATTTATTAAGTTGGGGTCTATTGCACATTGGGGTTCTGCCACCCAAAGAAGGTTATTTTTCACGTAAAGAATTAGGCCTCCCCACTCTTACCTACAAAATATTCTAGCTCTCAGTAGTGTGAGATCTTGAAAATGTTTTCTATCAGTCCTGCTAATTAGGTTACATGATAAATAGCATCGCCCCCCCCCACAAAAAAAAGATAAAAACTCAAAAGGAAGACATCAATTTGCTACCCCAAAGACAGGTGGTTCAAAACCACCAGTTGCTCCAAGGATTACTCCAGTTGCTACCGTGAGGACCGGCAGTCTCAGAAACCCAAGGGCGAGTCACGATGCATGGGAGTCAGGTCGGTGGCAGTGGCTAGTACTGACCTCCATAACACACTACTTCACGGCAGGGGAGGTTGGTTAGCCTGGGCCATGTCTGGCTGAACTCATTCCAGAAACAAAGAAGGAAAAGATGGGGTAAAAGGACCTGCTGGGAGGATACATGGGTTACATTCCTAAATATTTACAGGATTGATGTTTTGTTTGTTTGATGCTGGTCTTTTTATGCTTTTTATCACCAACAGCAGCGATGGCTTCACTCTTAATCAAACGACACTTACTTGGTTGTTTAAATCTCCACCTAGCTGGACTGATAGAAAATGTTTTCTTCTCACACTTCTGAAGTCCGGAGTTTTGTAGCGGGTGGAAGGAAGGAGGCGGAGTTAGTCAAGGGAATGTAACTGCCCGCAGAAGAGGAGCGCAGTCTCATAGCACCGAACTCTCAACTCCTCACGTGTCAAGGCATGAGGTGAGGGCGGAGATGAGCATTACCTCAGAAGAAGGAACAATAGCGCTGCGGTGGCCTTCCCTCTAAACTCTAACCTTGCCATTTGTGTAATGTCACAGCATCTCAGTGATTAACCACTGCTCCCGCTTCCCAAAGCAGACTGGGACTGTAATGCATCACTCCATGGTCGGCTCATTGCCAGCCAGCACTTCAAACCCACCAGTCACTTGGCTGGAGAAAGATGAGGCTGTCTGCTTGCATGAAGATTTACAACCTCAGAAATCCAAGGGGCAGTTCTACCTTGCCCTATAGGCAAAAATAAATGAGAGAGAGAGAGAGATCCGATAGGTTTGCTAGATCTCAGAATTAAATGGAGTTATATTTCCTAGGTGTTCTCTCTCCTAATTAATATGCATGACTTATTTGGGATATTTGACTGCATTCTGCAGATTAAAATCCACACATATCTCCCACTCACTGCCATGGGGTCAATTTCACCCAATGGCCACCTTTCAGGGTAGAGGAAAACTGTCCATTTGAGATTGCAAGACATCTTTCTCCAGAGGAGCCACTGGCGATTCCAACCCCTGCCCCGTAGATACTAGCGCAGTGTGGTGCCCACTAGGCCACCAGGGATCCTATTTTACAGATTAGGGGCAAATAATAGAAACATTCAGATTTTTCTCTTTCACCTCACAGAATACTAGGTTTACACTTTAAATAAACTATTGCTTCTGTATGTCAAGACCAATGCGGTGGCACCTTATAACAACAGCATAACAGCTTCCTTTCTGAAACAGCCCAAGTAGGATAAGGTATATGGTTCAGTGTTCCGCTGCTATAGGGAAGCTCGACGGGCGAACCCACTCGTCCTGCTGTGGGAGAAAACGCCTGGTGACCCCAAGACAACCACTGAAGCATCCCCAGAGAGCAGTGCTACTCAGGCCTTTCGGGAGCATCACTCTGGCTCAGGATAGACTCGGCAGTAACCAACCACCGCCATCACCACAATCTGTTTGACCACACAGATCAGCATGGCAATCTTGCATAGATGCAAAGAGTGTATTGTCTTTTCCATTGAAGTGATAGCAATAGTCCTTTATGGTTTGTCAGTTATTCTAAAACATTGCTTTCTTGTTTATGTCTTCCAACTGCCTGGTAAGGTAATGAATATAATCTCCCAACATCTGGATTAGAAAATTGAAGCTCAGTAGACTTAAATTCCTTATTCAAAATCGTACGCTAATTACCGACTTAGGCACCCTATGAAACCAATCTCTCTTATCCTAAACCAGTGTTATTTGCACTTTATTTCTCCTTCCATCAAGACAAAAATGTTTCCATTAAAATAAAATGCCATAGCAGTTTGTTTTTAAAGAGAAACACTTTGAATTAGTGAATGTTTGTAAAAAATCTTATATAAAGATTTGTCCAAGAGAATTTTCTAAATATCAGCACCAATTTTCTTTCCAATGCTTCACTATTTAAAACCACTCCCTCAAATATAGGGAATAAAAGATTATGAATTTTGTGCACATGACTATTAAAGAGGATGGAAGAATTTCCCTAAGATTTAAAAATATATCCATATCTGTACCTATGCCTTCCATGCTAGAAGCAGACTGCAAGGAAATCAACAATCAATAAATATTTGTTTTATGCCTAACATCACAATGCAATGTGACTTGGTAAGTAAAAGTACAGAGGACATATCTCATATCCTTACAGAGTTTATAATCAAGTAGGAGGGCAAGACACGATTATCTTCATCTAGGTGGACCCAAGCTGCCCACCTTTCCATTAACACCTGAGCATCACTGAGTAAATTCTGGACAATAGAAATATAGTGAGCTATGAATTTAATATTTGCAATTAGCCAAATTAAGGATTATAAAAGTAAACACAAGAAAGCTATTTTAATAATGCATGTATTTAATTCAATATATCTAGAATGTTACATCAATATGTCAGTGAAAAATTATTTAAAAGGTTTTTACAATTGCTTTAAATATTAGTAGTCAAGATATAACTTTTTACACTTAAATGAATTATATTTTCATCAGAGAAACTTGATCTGATTAAAATTTATATTTGACAAAGTAGATTCATATACCAAGATTGTGCCAAATATCCTTAGAAATTTTCCACTAACTGAACCAAGTACCCCAAAACCATCATTGTCCTGTAATGTTCATATATCAAAACTCTTAAATCAAACACATTGCTACTGAGTCACTTCCAACTCAAAGCAACCCTATAGGACAGAGTGGAAGCACAACAGTGGGTTTCCAAGACTGTAACTCTACTGTACTTCATCTCTCTTTCTCGAGGAATAGCTGGTGGCTTCAAATAACGGACTTGATGAGTAACAGCCTAATACAAATACACTACACGACATACATGTGATACATATGACCAATTCTTCTTTCTTGAAGAATTGACTTGGATTTCGAAGGAAAAATACATTGGTATCAGAACTACATCTGTTTAAGTAAACTCACTAACTCTAAGTTTAGTACATATTATGAACATCAAATTCAAAGGAATATTTGTGCAAATTAAAAAGCAGCTCTATCAATAATTTTTAAAAAAAGGTCTTAAAATTTGGCCTGTAGTTTTGGAAGCTAGTTTACATGCTGCTGTCTGCAACTAAAACCTTCTGCATATTGAGTCAAGTTAGAGGGAAAAAATGTGAAAAGCCACTTTTAGTTTATATTATGAAAATTTTCAATTTCAACCTACCTCATATGGCCTCATACCTGCCTAGCTGGGTCACAAATTTTAATTTTACTTTCTTGGAAGCCTCAAAATTAGATGACACAAAATCAGTATGATATGAGTGAGTAGGCATAAATTTCACTGCCATTTTTTCTTTTCAAATAGTGAATATTTACGTACCAAAGATTTAGCAAACATTTAAAAATAAAGGAAAATTTTACATTCCTGTAGAATACAAAAATCTTTGTAATTATTTTCCATGACTCCACAAAATCACTAAATGTCATATACAACTAAATGTCTAGTCCCACAAAAAAGTGATCATTCATAAAATTGCAAGTATGAACAAAACAATTTTAACAACTCTATATATGATATTCTGTTAGAATGAGGCAATATGAGAAACACCATTTTCTTGTTATTAAAATGGCAGTAAGTGGGGATTTTTGACCTAGCTGAAGGAGTGGTTCAGGAGAGAAAGATTGACAGTCTGTTTTGATAAAGAGCTAAAGGGTTTGAAACCCTAACAGGGCAGTTCTACCTGTCTTATAGGACTCCTGTGAGTCAGAACCCGACGGGGTAGCCATGGTCTGAGCTCTAACTTGAGTATCATCTCTCATGACAAATTAATTTTTTAATCCATCTGAAATTCTACTTTGACAGATGTAAAACATTCAAAAATAATGATGCCAGAAATATATTTTTGGCCACACAATTTATTTTCCTTGTAAATGTTAAGTGCTTTGAAACAAGGAATAGCTACAGTATTAACTGAGCAATGGCTCTTATGTTGCACAACCTTATTAAAGAAAAGTATATCGAGTTTTTCAAATTTCAAATCAACTGATCTTTTACATTATGAGAAAGGCCTTGTATTCTATTGGGAATTGATAAGTTAAAAATCGTTAGCTTTTTAACTTGATTTTGTCTCTTCTCATAATGTTATAATAATACTTTTTCTAACTGATATAAAATATTTACTGCCTCTCCAGCTAATAAAACAAAATGTTTATATTCGTATGCAACAGCCCAAATCATTATAGAAGTGGCCAAAGTTACAAGCACACCTTCAGCTAAAAGTTAAAATTGTGCTGGACATTTCATTTTGATTTCAGGTGATTAATCTCAGCAATTCTTTTTGACCACTGAAAGGAAACTATACATGTCTTGAAACGGTATTTTAAATATTTTTTAACCAATAAGCAGGTTTTGTTTTGTTTTATTCTTTGAAGTAAATTGCAAGTAACATACACCATCTTTGTGCCTTCAGTGGTCTGAAAACAGTACTAGTTTCTGCTTGATTTTGTGCCTTTGTTGTAACTTAAAAATGTTTTCAGATCTGTTTATTTAACTGGAAAATACATTTGAATGTATTTTATTAAAAGTTTAAAATTAATGGGCAATTAAGACTAACATAGGTACCCATGGCTGTGGTGCTATCTGCAAACGAATCTCCAAATAAACACATTATAACTTTATATTGAACAGTAGATTGTAAACCTTTGAAGTAAGCCGCTTGAGAAAAGTGAGTGGTGGCATTTCTGAATTAAATTTTAGAAGTGCGGCACACACTGAGCACTAATGCTACATTGTACATGATTTGTCCGTTCATTTGAAAGGGAGTCCTACCAAAAAAGTTATGCCTAATAAAAATAGGTTTACACTGTTTACTTTTCCTAAATTTCGTTACATTGACCACAGTTCAGTTGCTAAGCAGTCAGATGGCATGTAGCTGACAGTTTTTAAAAATCATTTTATTGGGGGCTCGTACAATTCTTATCACAGTCCATACATACATCCATTGTGTCAAGCACATACGTACATTTGTTGCCATCATCTTTCCCCAAACATTTGCCTTCTACTTAATATCAGCTGCTAATTTTCCCCCTCCCTCCCCACTTCCCCTATCTCATGAACCCTTCATAATTCATAATTATTATTGTGTCATATGTTACGCTGTCCAATGTCTCCTGCCGCCCTCTTCTCTGCTGTCCATCCCCCAGGGAGGAGGCTATACGTAGATTCTTATAATCAGTTCCCCCTTTCTACCCCATATTCTCTCCACCCTCCAGGCATCACCACTCTCACCACTGGTCCTGAAGGAGTCATCTGTCCTAGATTTCCTGTGTTGCCATCTGTACCTATGTACATCCTCTGGTCTAGCCATATTTGTAAGGTAGAATTGGGATCATGATAGTAAGGGGGAGGAAGCATTTAAGAACTAGAGGAAAGTTATATGTTTCATTGTTGCTACCCTGCACCCTGACTGGCACATCTCCTCCCCACAACCCTTCAGTAAGAGGGAGTACAGTTGGCCACCAATGGGCTTTGAGTCTCCACTCTGCACTCACCCACATTTACAATGATATGATTTTTTGTTCCTTGATGCTTGATATCTGATCCCTTTGACAGTTTGTGGTCGCAGAGGCTGGTATGTTTCTTCCATGTGGGCTTTATTGCTTCTAAACTAGATGGCCACTTGTTTATCTTCAAGCCTTTAAGACCCCAGATGCTATATCTTTTGATAGCCGGGCACCATCAGCTTTCTAAACCACATTTGCTTATGCACATGTGGGTACCCATTGATATGATTTTTGGTTCTTTGATGTCTGATAACTGGTCCCTTTTGCATTTTGTGGTGTTGACCAACCCAGGGACAGGGGAGCAATAAGTGATCCAAAATCAGTATCAAGGAGGGTGTGAGAGGCTTGGTAAGGATTCAGCAAGGGCAAGGTAACCGAGAGAAATTACTGAAACCCAAATGAAGGCTGAACATGATAGTGGAACAAGAGGAAAGTAAAAGGAAATAGAGGAAAGAACTAGGTGACAAAGGGTATTTATAGAGGTCTAAAGACTGGAATGTACATTTGTAAATATATTTATATAAGAGTGTGGGGAAACAGATCTATGTACATATATTTATAGGTTTAGTATTAAGGCAGCAAATTGACATTGGGCCTCCACTCAAGCACTTACTCAATGCAAGAACACATAGTTCTATTAAATTGGCATTCCGGGATACACACCTTCCCGACACAATTGCTGAAGAAAAATGCGTGCATAAGTAAATGTGGTGAAGAAAGCTGACAGTGCCCAGCTATCAAAAGATATAGAGTCTGGAGTATTAAACGCTTGAAGATAAATAAGCAGCCATCTAGCTGAGAAGCATCAAAGCCCACATGGAAGAAGCACACCAGCCTTTCTGACCACAAGGTGCAGAAGGGACCAGTAACTAACATTTTAGACAGCATGGTGATAAGTCATGTTCTAAGTCATTCACTGTTATTCACATGTATAAAATTCTCCCAGTAACATCTTTACCTGTTTACAACAACTTCTTAAATGGTTTCTCAAACTGTTTAAATGTGCTTATCCCCATATTACAGGTAGACAATGGAACTAACAAAAGCACGACTCAACTTCACAGAGACTATTACCTGGGGAATCTGGATCACTCTCTATTCCACACTGCCCCAAAGCTCAACAAAGCCAGAGTTTAATGAAACATGGCACTGGAGATGCTTAGGGAACATGGAAGCAATGAACAAAATATGTCTAAAAACTATAAACCAAAGAACGCTTCATTTAAAGAAGAGAGCCAGGAGTGGTAAGAGAAGAAGACATCATGGAAGAAAGGAGGAAAAGCGCGAGGAAGACAGTCAAAGATCAAAGAACACAGCCTGGAGAAAGAAGGAGGGAATGTGAGGAAAGCGAGCAGGTGTTGCTTGCCATAAAAGATGATCAGAGGCGTAGAGAGTGTGGTAGGCTAACAATGGCCCTCAAAGATGTCTCAATGTCCTAGTCCCGGGAATCTGTTTCTGCGATTTAAAAAAAAATACCTGAGTAAATTTCCATTCACAATGATACACTAGCAAAGAGTTCTAGTGTTCCCAAGACCGTAGCTCTTTACAGGAGCAGAAAGCCTCGTCATTCTCCCAAGGATGGGCTTGTGGTTTTGAACTGTTGATCATGAATGTCACAGTATATTAATTCAAGTATTTTTTCAGTTATGATTAAGTAAGGGGTTTGAGATGGAACCATTTTCATAGACTGTGTGAACACTAAATCCAACCAAAATATCCTATCGAGAGAGGCAGACAGAAGGAGGGAAGGTGATATGGCCACGGAATTAGAGATGGGAGGGATGCGGTCACAAACCAAGGGATGCTGGAAGAGGCAAGGAGGGAATCCTCTCCGAAGGTCTCCAAAAGGAGCAGAGCTCCGCTGACAGTGATGCTGATGTCAGACCTCCAGAACTGTGAGAGAATACATTTCTGCTATGTTAAGCCAACAATCTATGGTACTTTGTTACATCAACTACAAGAAAAATAATCCTGTTACTCTAGCACTTCTGAAAACCTTCTCCAGGCAAACAAACCTGTGAACCAAGAAGAAGGGGTCGTAGTAAGCAGTGCTTCCCAATTTGTGCTATGATGGAATCCCATCCGCCCCTTGAGTGGGAGGGCTGGTAGTAAAAGCCAATACCTGTCAACATCTGGTAAATCTAGTACTCCTCTAATGCAGTTTGGGAAATCATGACCTAAGCCAAATTCTGGAAGTCATGGAATGCAGACAAATAAATCTGAATTTTATTCAAATAATACTGCAGAGCCCTTGAAAGTTTTTGAGAAATGACAAAGAAGTCATTCATTTTGGGTGAGGAAATTGAGAATTAGACAGGATTGCAGGAGCAGGATTCACTGCTTCAGAAATATCATATTTAAACAGCTGAATCTCTCTCCCAGTCACCAGCACAGCCAAGTTCATTGCCTGTGGCCTTGATGGAACCACTCTCTCCAGAAAGTGCTTCATGCTTTGGGAGGCACACGTGAACTCAAGTGGCTTTGAGGTGGAAAACCTAGCAGTGATAGGAAAGAATGAAAGAGGTGTGGTTCTTAGAGACCAGTACCCACAGAGGAAACAAAACAACCACAGAGAAAACCAAGGAAAACAAACAACAAACCAGCAGCTGCCCTGGAAAGCAACAGGACAGGGGATTGGGGGTTTGTTTGTTGCTCAGCACAAACTCCCCTAAGGATACCTGCTGTTGGAACTGTCTTGTGAAAGTGGATTTTCTTGCCTAGACTGAGTGACCAGTTGAAAAATGGCCAGAGGGAAAAATCCACTAAGGTAGTAAAGTTCCCAGAAAACCTGGAAGCTTCCTTCTGAGGCTTAACATTCCATGTTGCACACTGGCCACAGACCTGTTAGTCATACCCTCATGCATAGTCAGAATAATAACTGGATATTGTATTATTATTATTATTCTAACTAGAGGTGGAGTTTGATATGCTTCCTAACCTGTTTAACACAGACTGGTTGCCAGTATATGTGCTCTACAGGTGGATGTGCACCAGCTGCATGTAAGCATAGACCTGCGGTTGAAGGCCAGTGCTGAACAGTCAGGGAATAGAAGGAAATTAGCCTACTGCAAAACTGTTTATCTGAGTTCACAGTAGGTGAACTTGACTAGGAAGATGCAGGATGAAAAGGACGAATGATTGGGTGGGCTGGAGACCATTTCCGCATAACGGACATCTGGCCACTGTTAGAAGCTATACGGTGGCTTCCAACAGCCAGTAAACTATTACACTATTACACCACCATTTCTGCCAAGCACCTTTCTGCAAATACTAATGAAAACCCACCCCCACCCCATCCCCCCAAAATTCGCTAACTCACAGCAACCTAGACTAATTACTCAGTGGGAATACCGTTTGATTCTGGTTGCACTCATCTCTGCCTCGCTCTCCCCTACCTCCCAGCCTCCTTCCCCTAAGCTTATAGCATAACTGCGAGTCCTACTGGTTTCAGGCTAATAATATCCATTTGGCAACAACTGTCTAGTAATGGGTTAATGTCCAACAATGGGCCCTTGTGTTTTCTTATGAGGTGGAGGTAAATCATGGAACTGGAACAAAGGACTTATTATATTCACTTTACTGCACATTTACTTACAAGCCAGTTGCCATTTATATTTTCATCCATAAGTCTAAAGAGAAAGGAGAGTGTAATAAGTCTATGTGCATATTTGAAAGGGTTATTTAAAAAAAGAAAAAGAAAGAAAGAAAACACCAACATCGGGCTGATTTAAAAAAAAAAAAAGCTTAGAAAAGTGGCAAGTGAAAAGTCACAAGAGAGTCATGGGGAAAGTCTGAAGGGCAGTATTTCTACTCTTTGCACCTCTAGTTAAACATCAGGAGCCTCAGTGTTCCAGAGGGCCCATGTACCTGAGGAGCTCGCCGCACCCCCACCAGTCTCCTTGAGCTCCAAGATTTGTTGGTCCCTTCAACCTAATAGCACACTGCTCTAATTTCCTAGATTCTCCTTGCTTGCTGTCCTTCACACACTCATTTACCTGATTCTAATAATTCTTCATTTCAATTTAACCTCCGTGCCACAGAAAATCCTTCCCTGATTCAACCCACTAAGTCTAAGAATCCCTGGTACCAACCCTCAAAGCACATGGACCTTTTCCTCAGTGCCTCCTACCACCTTGTGTGCAGGAGTATCTGCCCTCCCCAGAAAACAGTAGGAGCTATGAGGGCAGGCTAAGACGCCATTCCTCACCATAACCTAGCACATTACCTGATCGTGGTTGGCATGTAGCTCATATGTGCTTGACCAATTAAGACTCAACATCCTAGGATTTCATTCTAATCTCATCACAGATATGCCAACAATTGGATGATGTTTGAAATTATAGATAAAAATACATCTTTTAATCGGTTTGGCCTCCTTGTTTTAAAACATGAAATACAAACCTAGTCTCTCATGTGACAGTTGACAAGGCACTATGGATTGTCTCTGCCACACCACTGTCCCTCAAGCATGTCACACACTCAGATGGGGACACCCACCTGAACACCTCAGTGCTGAAGGCGCTCTCCTGGTGCTGCTAACAACAAGGACAGTGCGTTGCTCAGACACACCAGGTGTTTCACAGGGAAACGATGAAGTCATCTGTCCACATAAAGATTTGTGATCTTGAAAACCCTATACAGGGTGGAATGTGGGTTTGAGTTTGAGTTTGATAATAGGCTAGAAACAATAAGTGCCAGAGTACAAATGTGCATGAAATAATGATGGTAATAATATCCTCTAGTCAAAGCTAACATTAATTGAGCATTTACTATGTGGCAGGGGTTATTGTAAGTATATTACATACAATTTAATCTTCACATCAATCCACTGAGAAAACTGATGGCAGAGAAGCTTATAGTCCTCTGGGAGGGGGCAGGGTGCAGACAGCAGAGGGTGGTGGTGGTTAAGAGGTAATCAAAGAAGTAATACCAAAGGCAAGACCTAGCCCAACCTTGGAAGATTTTTGTGAACTAAAACAGGTACACAAAAATGACCCATACATACAAATGTCTTTGGGGAATTTCAATTCACTAAGTATTTTTTTAATCTAAATGTTTCCAGTAGAAATGAGATACCTATAAAGAATTATAGATGAATCAGAATCTTATCAACACTTTAAGTTAAAATACAAGAGAATATGCCTTCAAAATTGAAAGTATTTTAAACAAAGATGCATATGAGAAATGATTCATCAAGGGTGAGGGTATAGCCCCATTTTTAGGCCTGCAATAACTTCAGAATTTACCTTTAAAAGTAATTTCTGGAAAAAAATCACCAAAAATTATATGTCAGCAAAATGTGAGGTAATTTTTTTAAATGATATGAAATGTAATAGAGACACTACCATGAAAAAAAACCTAATTGAAAGGAAGGCCACATGATGACTATATAGAATGCCTAGAAAATATTTCATCCAAGTTAAAGCAGAAAACCTGTGGTACCCAAAGTGGATATGCCAAGATGATGATGGAAGAGATCAGTGGTTTGGCAAAGACAGCATTGCTCCCTTCAATGAGAAAAAAAGAAAAGAAAGCAGAAACTCATAAAGAAAGAAAGAAAACTGTAAAGAAAATCAAATCTTATGTAAACTATATGGAAAAATGTAAATATACGGAATATTTTACACAGTTGATGATTTTATGACAATCCTGCCAACCCAGAGGATAAGAAACTTTCTTCTCTGAGTGACAGGGATTATGATACTGATCTCCTGTTATCCTTTCTACAGTGAATAAAGTTGCCATAGTCATTAAACATGTTGTTTATTACCTTTTGCAGTCAGCAGACAAACACTGAAGCATAATGGTCTTTAAAGAACGAAACATATAGAAAGAAAAGAGGTCAAAGGTACATACTACACATGATTCACACAAATGAGAATTGACAGTTTCAACCTAAGGTTGATAGATACTGTCAGTTCTCATTTATGCGATACATGCATAGGGCTGTGATTCACATGGTTGGCAGTTCAAACCCACCAGCTGCTCCTCAGAAGGAAGACTTGGGTTTCTACTCCCACAAACAGTTACACTCTTGGAAATTCACAGGGGGCCGCTATGAGTCAGCATTGACTTGATTGCAGTGTGGTTGGTTTGGGTTGGATCTAATTTTGAAAAAACATCAAGGAGAAGTTAAGTCTATTACTTACAGTAACAAAAATAGTATTTTTGAAAATATAGCAATATTAAATAGGGAAGGTGGGAGTTAGTGAAAATGAGAGAAATTCACATCATGTTTTGACTATAACAATATAATTGATAAAAAAGATGGAGGTATGTGTATATTAGAGGTATAAAGAAAAATTATCAAAAGCAAAAAATTGAAAAGCAGCTATATCTAGTAAGAGATCTAGGGTGGGGCAGGACCCTATTATTTTTGCTTATAAGCACTACTGCACAGTTGATTTTCTTTTAATTGGATGTATGGATTACTTTTGGAGAAAGATGGGGCTTTCTACTCCCATAAAGATTTACAGTCTCAGAAACTCACAGTGTCCATTCTGCCCTGTCCTACAGGGTCACTATGAGATGAGATGGGCTCAGGGTAATGAGTGAGTTACTGACTGACTGAATTAGTGAGTGATGGGTTACTTTTAAAAGTATACTACTAAAATAGATATTCAACTACATATAATATTAGCAATGTAGTTAAATGAATACAAAGACTAAATGATGCCTAAAATTGTTTAAGTATATATCACTGAAAGACAATGGGGGGAGAAAAATCGGGATGGCAAGTGCACCAAGGGGCGGAACTCAGGAAGATCAGTCAAGCAAAAGCTTCAGAAATCTGAAAGAAGTAAAAAAAAAAAAAAAAGAAAAGAACATTTTCCAGTAAAGAGGGCATTTTTTGTTTTTACCTACCCAATGCCTCTTTCCCATCTGGTAATAAAATCCCCCTCCTCCTGGTTCAGCAGAGACCAGCTCCACTCCTGCCCTCATCCTATCCGCACCATGAATTGACCAAGCCCTCACCACAGGCCCTACTAGCCAGTGTAGAGAGAGGTACATGACCTCTCCAGGGCCACCAGAAGCCTCCCTTGAACTTCTCTGCTGAAGGTAAAAGGAAAGGTCTCTTTTTCACAGATGTCACTAAACCTGACCTTCCTGGTCTTGTTTGGGATCACAGGGAAAAAACATGCCAGAAACATGAATGAAACAGAAGGCAAAGTACATAGTAGCAAAACTAGGTGGAGGGGTAGAGGTGGAAAGTGAGAGGACGAAAGTGGAGACAACCGATGCTTTTATTTTAAAGCAGGGCCATGCCTAAAGCAAGATCTATGGGCCTTGATCTTCCCAGACAGAGAGTTAGGATTTTTTTTTCTTTTGGCTGAGACTACACAGAAAAAGTCCAGACCAAACAAAATCTACTGGATTTGGTTATTGGGAACGGTTAGCCTCTTCTTCAGGGTAGTTTAGAACTGAAAGACAATACAATGTATTCACAAGCAAAAGAGTAGAGACCAAAGTAGAGACAGTGACATCTAAAATGATGGCTAGAGAAAAGGAAGCAATAATGAAGCAATAATATAATAAGAGATAACAGAGTGAACGGAGGATATTCAATAAGATTAATGCACACTTTGCATTAGTTAGTTGTGAGTTCAAATCCTGGCTAATGTACCTAAGTGAGACCTTAGACTAGATATTTGACCTCTTCATGAATAGGCAGTTCAGCAATAGACTACTAACCCAAAGGTTGATGATTCGTGCCTTGAAAGACAAACATGGAGATGGAGGTCTCTATAGTCACAGCCTTAGAAATCTTAAGAAGCAGCTGTGCATACATGGGCTCTACCAGGAGTCAAAATCGACTCAACGGCAACAACACAAACATCCTGAAAAATTAGAATAATGATAATTTGCTAATGAGACATTTTTGAGAACCTAAGAATAGCATAAAAAATGTAATAACGGTGAAAAAGGGTGAAGAAGACCTAAACAAGTAGTAGTAGGAGAGACACTAAATTGATAGGCTAGGGAAAGTAAGACACACAAAGAAGTTGTCGTGCTAATTAAAACTATCTGTTCAAGGCCATCCTCGTCAAAATGCCAAAGGGGATTTGTATGGAATTTGACAAGACAATTCTCAAAATATTATGAAAGACCAATGAGTGAAAGAATAGCAGTGGGACTCTGGAAAAAGACAAAAGTGGGGGAACGTGTCCTAACTAAAGGTTAATTGTGCACCCAGAGAGTGTTCTTAGACTCAAGATCTCACAAAGAGAAGAACACACAGATTCATACATATATAGAAATCTCATATATCACAAAGATAGCAAAGCAAAGATGGACTTATTCCGCAAATTAGGATGGGAAACTGCTTATATCTAGATGGAAAAAATAAAACTGAATTTTCTACTTCATACCATAATAAAAAATTCTAAATCAAATGAAATAGATAACAATTCAAATGTAAAAAGACATTTAAAAAAGGATTTCTTAAAAGACACATAAAAAGCTCTCCTCCTAGCAAAGAAAAGGATTCACTCTTTGAAAATAAGGCACGTTAAAAGGAACAATATGGTTGTCAAGATAGCAAGGGTGATAACACAATGTGAAGGTAAACATCCATAACTAATCAGAATTCTGGAATATATATAAAAAATAGAATATACAAAGTATGAATCTAGGAAAAACGGAAGTCATCACAAGTTGAAAGGAAGCCATGAAAACCAATATCCTAGACCTTCTCCAAAACCCACCCTCACTGTCCTCAAGTCGGTTCTGATTCATAATAACCCTTCCGGACAGCGAGGAGCAGCCCCGCTGAGTTTTCAATGTTAAATCTTTTCAGGAAGGCAACCCCATCTTTCTCCTTCAAGGCAGCTGGAGGGTTCAAACTGCTGACTCTGTGGCTAGCTCGGAGCAGAGCCCACTACACCACGCGGGCTCCTTGACCAGCTGAAATGCAACTGGTATTAGCCATTTCCCATCGGTCATATGATTTAGCATGCATGGACGGACCAACCAAAGAAGATTAATCTCACATTCATCATTATAAACAGCATTTTAAAATACAGACTAAAATATAAAGGTGTCAGTGATAGGTTAATATTCAAACCCAAATACCATATATACTTGTGTATATAAGCTGAGTTTTACAGCACAAAAAAATGTGCTGAAAAACTGGGGTTTGGCTTATACACGGGTCAGTGGTACCCCAGCGACGTGTAACGTCTCGCTGGTGATTGCTGCTCCTCTGCTGTTCATTCAAAGCCCCGCTGACACTGCGGGGCTTTGAATGTTTCTTTACTCACATTTAACCAATCAGAGCCGTCCTATGACGTGGACGGCTCAGATTCCCAGAAGCACCCATAGTGATTCACTTATGCTGGCAGCTGAACTGGTAAGGATGTGTCTGTGGCTGCTCCGTCTCTCCCCTCTGGTCTCTGTGGTAATTCACATCCTGCATTTCCCACCCTAGGCTTATACTCGAGTCAATCAGTTTTTCAGGTAAAATTTAGGCGCCTCGGCTTATACTCGGGTCGGCTTATATTCGAGTATATATGGTATATTAGTGTCAATATGAAATTAACCTTTAAGGCCTAAATCAAGGCAGCAGAGGGGTCAATGTGTAAACAATGATAACAACAAAAAGAAAAGACGTGAATATACGAGGCAGCCGTCACAAAGCATCTAACTGGGAAGAAAGAGCATATTGAAAGTGAAGAGGACTTGAAATAGTTAGTGATGAAGACCGAAGGCTACAGCTTTCACTATGGCATACACTTCAGCTTAAAATGAAGAACACGAAAATCCACATCAACTGACCAAGAAGCAACATCATGATAAAGGAGGGAAAGATAGAAGTTATCAAGGATTTTATTTTATTTAGATCCACAAGCAATGTCCATGGAAGAAGAAGTCAGGAAATCAAATAAAGTATCGGGCAAATCTCCTGCAAAAGATCTCTTCAAAGCGTTAATAAGTAAAGATGTCACTTTGAAAGCTTAGGTGTGCCTGAGCCTGGCCAGGTTATTTCTGTTTTCATATAGAAGTTGTAAAATGAAAACCCAAGAATTGACATATTTGAATTGTGATGGTTACAAAAAATACTGAATATACCATGAACCTCCAGAAGAACAGACAAATCCATCTAGAAGTACAGAGAGACAAGAGGGGTGAGACCATCTCACATGCTTTGGCCAAGTCACTAGGAGGGGCCTGCCCCAGGAGATGGTCATCGTACTTGGTTAACAGGAGGTTCAGCACGAAAGAAGAAAACCCTCAACGAGATTAACTGGCACCGTAGCTGCAACAATGGGCTCAAATATGGGAACAATTGTTTGGATGGAAGGAGACCAGGCAGTGCTTCATTCTATTGTACACTGTATCACTGTATCATTTGGACAAGAACCAGCGCAACAGCACCTAACAACCATCATATGCACTGAAAGGAACACTTCATATTAAGAAAGTGTCAATATCCAAAGCCATACATGATTTAATGTAATCCCGATCTAGATTCCATCATCATCCATCAAAGAGATGGGAAACTAATTACAAACTTTACACAGAGAGGAAAAAGACCCCAGGTAAGCAAACCTCAAGTAATGAAGAAGAAAATTAGGAAGCAATCACACTGCCCAATCTTTTTTTAAAAATAAATCATTTTATTGGGGGCTCTTACAACTCTTATAACAACCCATACATCAATGTATCAAGCACATTTGTACATATGTTGCCATCATCATTTTCAAAACATTTGCTATCTAGTTGAACCCGTGGTATCAGCTCCTCATTTTTACCACCCTCCCCTACCCCTAATGAACCCTTGATAAATTATAAATGATTATTATTTTCATACCTTACACTATCTGCTATCTCCATTCACGCATGTTTCTGTTGTTTGTCCCCCTGGTTGGGGTGGGGGTTGTTATACGTGGATCACTGTGATCGGTTTCCCATTTCTCCCCCTTCTCCCCGCACTCATGCAATCACTACTCCCATTGTTGTTGTTTCTGGGGGAATTTATCTGTCCTGAATTCTGTGTGTCAAGATCTCTGTAGTAGTATACATGCTCTGATCTGGCCAGGTTTGTTAGGTAGAGCTGGGGTCATGATATTCGTGGTGGGGGGGGGTAGGCGGGATGGGGACAAAGCATTAAAGAACTAGAAGAATGTGTGCTTTACTGGTGCTATACTGCACTCTGTCTGACTCATCCCTTCCTTGTTAGGGGATGTTCAATTGTCTACAGATAGGCTTTGGGTCTTCACACTGACCCCACTTATTCGCATTGGTGTGATTGCTTTGGGTCTTCTGATGTCTGACACCCAATCCTGTCATCATCTCATGACCACATAGACTGGCGTGCTTCTTCCAAGTGGGTTTTGTTGCTTTCCTGGTAGATGGCCGCTTGTTTAACTTCAAGTCTTTAAGACCCCAGACACTATAGCTTTTAATAGCCAAGCATCATCAGTTATCTTCACTGCATTTGCTTATGCATTCATTTTGTCTTCAGCAATTGTGTCAGGAAGGTGTGTGTCACAGAATGCCAGGTTGTTAGAACCAACTGTTCTTGCATTGAGGGAGTACTTGAGTAGCGGTTCAATGTCCATCTGCTTCCTAATACTTAACATATATCCCTATCAGTATATATTAATATATGCACATATATACATGTCTATACTTATACCTCTATTAATGTCTTATGACTCCTAGTTTTTCCTTTCACTTTTATCCTATCCCATTATCATATTAGACTTTTATTCGGCCCTCAGTAAGTCCTGTCAGCTACATTGCCTGTGATCGAACCCCACCACACACGGCCCAGTCTTAAAGCCTAGTATATAGTTGCAGTAATCAGAATAGCCTGACATTGGTACAATGACAGACACATAGACCAATGAAGCAGGATTGAATACACAGAAGTAAATCTATCTACTTAAAAACAAGTGAGCTTTGATAAAGAATCAAAACTCATTAAATGGGAAAAATATAGTCCCTTTTACAAATGGCTGGCAAAATTCAACATCCATTTGCAGAAAATGAAACAGAAACCATATGAAAGGATTTCAAAAAGTTTGTGGAAAATGGAATTAAAAGATAATGGATTTTTTCCACAATGATTTTATTTCCCCCTAATCTATCTCACCATATAACAAAACTAACTCAAGATGGCTCAAAGAACCTCACTGCAAAATCAAAAAAATAACCAAAAGATAACCAAAGACAAAATAGGGACAAACTTTTCTTAAAATGTATAAACAGAAGACAAACTAGATGACAGGGACCTCCTAAAAACTAAACATCTCTGTGCATCATAGGATTTCCCTGAAAGAGTTAAAAAGATAGCCTGTAGACTTGGGGGAACTTTTTGGCAACAACACATCAAACAAGGGCTTAATTTGTAAAATTTATAGAAAGCTTCAACATATCAACAATAACAAAACAAACATTTTTTAAATAACAAAAGGCACTCAATAGAAACATCACCAAAGAAGACAAAGATGGCCAAAAGAATGCATGAAGAAATGCTCAAAATCAAATCAATGAGATAATATCTCACTCCATTATCAAAAGCAGGGCTCAAAAAACAGAAAACAACACATGTTGGCAATGGTGGGGAAACTAGTAGCTTCATACACTGATAATGGATCAACCACTATGGAGAATGGTATGTGCTTCCTTTAAAAAAAATGTAAACTGAAATACCATATGATCCAGCAACCCTACTACTAGTTACATAGCCTAAAACTATGAGGGCGTGACATGAACAGAAACATGTACAACCCATGTTCAAGTCAGCATTACTCACAAGAGCAAAAGGATAGAAGCAACCTAATTGACCGTAAATGAATAAATGGATAAACAAATATGGTACACACTCACACAATGGAATAACACCCTGTGTTAAAGAATGGATGGTGAGCCTGTAAAACACCTCATAACATGGATGAACATGGAGGACATTATGCTGCATGAAATTAGTCAGCCGCAAAAGGACAAACATTGTATGAGACTGCTACTCTAAAAGTACCTAGAATAGATCTGCACATAGAGAGAAAAAATTCTTTCAAGGTTACCAGGGGTAGGAAGGCAAATCATTAACTAGAGATAATCAAATATCAACTTGGGTGAGGGGAAAGGCAATATAAATAAGGGGTTGAGTAGGTCAGCACAAAATAATCAAGGCTAAGGAAGACACTGAGAGGAACAAGGAATTTAAAGGCAGTAAAGGTAAATACTATCACACACACATTCCTACAATAATGGTAGCAACAATATTCTATGAATGGACTCATAGGCATTCAAGCTGAAAAGGAATGGGAGGGTAAATTGAACTATATCTATAATTACCTACAAGTTTGATGAAGTACATTTCCACACATAAGTGCTGTAAAGATCTTTGAATAGAGGGGCATATAGGGGCAAAGTTATGAAAACTTTTTAGCCATTCCAAAATACCTTGAGGGAATGAGTTACTGGGCCTGGGGGTTCAGGTCCATAGTCTCAGATGACTTCAAGGTCAATTGTTCACAAAGACAACGTTCTACAATATACTTCAGTGAGTAGCAGCAGAGGTCATAAAAACCTATGAAGGACCATGTAAGGTACAAAGAGGAATAAAGAAAATGAAAGATATTGCAAATAATTAGTCCAAAACAGTTACGGCCCCAATGCCCATCACCCTGAGGCCAGAAGATCTAGATGATACCCGGCAACCAAAGCTGCACATTACAATAGGAGGTCCTGAATAGAATGGGAGAAAATGTGGGACAAAACTCAAAATCATAAACAAAAACAAAACCCGAGTTTACCAGTCTGACACAAACTGGTGAAACGTGGGAGACTATGGCCCTTAGATACCCTTAAAGCCTGGAAGTACACACAACTCTCAGTCAATTGATAGACCAATCAGGTGAAATAACACCAAGGTAGTAAGCACTCATTAGAACAATCAAGTAGAAGAGCTCAAAGGGGTAGCATTTCTCAGTCCAGGGATAACATTCAGAAGGCAGGAAGGAAAAAGAAAGAACAAACAGATACAGCAAACACAGGGCAGTAGGAAGAATGCTAATACATTGTGGGGCTCACAATCAATGTCACAAACAAAATGTCCCATAGATTGTAGGGACAGATTATTTTCCCTGTTAACTTTCACACTAAACGAAGAAGAAGAAAGAAGAAGAAGAAGAAGAAGAAGAAGAAGAAGAAGAAGAAGAAGAAGAAGAAGAAGAAGAAGAAGAAGAAGAAGAAGAAGAAGAAGAAGAAGGAGAAGAAGAAGTTGTTATCATTTGGGCTGAAACCTGTCTGCAGCCTTACAGTAGTCATTAAGATTTTCCCCAACTTTCAATCCTAAAAAAACTCAAGTCTACATGAAAGTTGATGGAATGGTATAATGAGCACCGATTAATTCTTCTCCTAGATCCACCGATTAATAGCTTTCCACACTGTTTTCTTTCCTCCATCTTATACACATATACATACTGTTGTGAACTAGAGACCCGCTTGAAAGTAAGTCACAGACATAACAATAGCTTGTCCTTGGTGATACTTCTTGAGGATGCATTTTCTAAGAATACGGAAATCCTCCTCCCGAACCTCAGCACCATTAGCACTCTCCATATTCAAATCCACCTTGGCCTTTCCCCACATTTCTCATCAGTTTTGACTTTGTAAAACCAATGCCCGATTGTAGTCCAGCTGTGCTTTAGGAGGATGTTGTGAATAGGAGGGAGTGAAGCCATAAGGGCAGCAGGCAAACCGGAGAGAGAAAAACCAAAAAGTTACTTCCATATTTATACAGAGTTCCCAGACAAGGGTGTTGAGAGTGGATGTGTAAAACCAAAAACCCACTGCACCAGTAGGGCCCCTGAAAGCTACATAAAGGATGCAGCAAAGTTAAGAAACACACACACAAAAAAACAAACCAAAAAAAATGAAATAGGTTTTGGAGTTCTGATTTATTTTTTTTTTCCTCCACTGCTAAATGCAAGGTTAACAGTTCAAAACCAGCAGCCTCTCCATATAAGAAAGATGAGGTTTTCTACTCCCATAAAGATATACCGTCTCAGAAATCCATAAGGGCAGTTCTACCCTGCCCTCCAGGTTCACTACGAGTCAGAATCGGCCTGATGGCAGTCCTCAGAGTACCCCAGACTATCCAGTGCTGTTTGCACAGAAAGAGGTAAAAGAGGTTCTTTCTAAATAGAGTCTATGTCCAGGAACAGAGTTAACAGTGAGGTAGAATTTGCCAAGGAAGCCCTTCCCAAAGAGAAATTTTGAGCCAAACCTTTGAGGATGTAAAGGAGCTTAATTAGCAGGGAAAAAAAAGGGGGGGGGAATACTCTTCATAAAGGGAACAGTATGTCCAGAGGCACAAAGATTCAAAAGAGCACGGATGGATGACACTGGTAGATAATCATGGCAGACCACCAAATGAAATTGAAGACCATGGGGAAATACAAAATAGAAGCCCTAGTTTGCCTTATTTTTGCTCAATTCATTCTCAAATGTCTATTTTTCCTTTGATATGCAGAAACAAAGACAGTGTTTGGGAAGGAAGGGTTAAACCAGACTATTCAGAAAACATTTTGGTTTTGATGAAACAAACAAACAAAAATGTTACCAATTGGCCAACATGTGAAAGCGATGCTCTGAAATGAATCTTGAAGAAAATCAAAATGGTCGTCTTTTGCCCTCTGATACAGCAGACTCTGCCAAGTTTTGAAAACCAGGGTAACCCCCAACCCACCCCCACTCAATTATACCCAGAGTCCTTATTTCAAAAACATATGTCATTGGTTACTATTCCTGAAGAGACAGGACTTGCTTCCAAAAGTTTGTGGGGAAAATCCTATTGTCTCTTAATTCTTCTTTTCCACAAACTTTTAAAAGTCCCCTCCTACAAGAGATTCTGAGTTAAAGGTTTCCCGTGAGTTGGTCCACAAGTTGGTAGTTTTCCAAGAAGGATGGGGGTTGTGAATCAACATAGGATTGCCATAATTTCGAAACTCCAGCACATCTCTAGTCCAGTATCAAGACCCCAACACTACACTCTACATTACTGTTGAGTCTTATTTAACAAGTTATCCTTTCTCCCCACATACACATCCTCACCATGTGTCCATTGGCAATAGCCGCATGGTCATACTTCCCAAACAGATTCATTTCTTAATGAAATGTTTAAAAAATAGATGAAATTGCAAATACAGAACTTCCCCCAAGATTTTATTTCTATAAATATATAACAGAGAGAGAGACACCCAATAATTTTCCATAAGCTTGGTAAAAGTATTAAATTTACAGCAATTCCCCAGTGAATACTAGATAATTCAGCAACTTAGAAACTAAAAAGTAGTTACATGGTATGCATAATGAAATAAATGTGTTGCTGACAAGTTGTCTTAACAAAATATTTATTTATGGACTCACACTTGAGATGTTAGGAGTATCGCCCATTTACAAGAATCCCGTGTAAAGCGCTCTAGAAAGGTTGTTGCATACTGGACATTCTCAAGTGTGGCACCGCACCACAGAACTAGGCTCCTTCCTTGTTCAGTCCAGTGTTTGGAAACACATTTTTCCTATTCCTGGAAGCACTTTCACATTTTTGTCAGATGTTGAGTGAGCAACAGAGTAAATAATGTTTCAAAAGCATTTTTAGTGCAGTAAAACCCTAAGTTCCTTGCTAGAGGAACTGATCCAAAATAAATTAAATGCCTATGTGACTAAGCCGAGTGTGGTAAATTCTGATTTGTAGTGTGAAGCCCTCCAGTTAGATCGATTCAGGGACTGGACGGGCACTTTTAAGTCTTAAGTACGGCCACAAAATATAAATTTGATACGTGAAGGTGTTTGGGGGTCTCTGGGATGGTATTCACATCTGACACACGAACGGTGAGACTCTCAGGGCCTCTTGTCACACCTGCTGTGCTGGATCAGTATTGTCAATGGGGTGCAGTTTAGCTGTGCTGAATGAAAAGCCCACATCCGAGAACATCCAGGGGAGAACCATTCACGAGTGTGTAGAAATGCAGGCAAAACAGTGAGAAAGCACACGTCTACACAAGGCCAGAACAGAAAGTACAGGTGTACACAATGCCAGAACATGGGCGCTTCCACACCTCGGATCAACCCTTAGTATACGGGGTACACTAAGCCATCAACACACTGTTATGGATCATGGGAATGTAGACTTGGAGATCAATCTAATCAAATCATTTCATCCAATGAGGAAACAGGAGGCCCTGACACGGCGGAATATGGGGGAGGGTGGGGAGTGGATGAGGGGACTCGGGACCTCTTCCTCTGCCCAAAGTTGCCTCATACAGACAGCTGCATCGCAGAAGGTTATGAGAATAACCTTCTAATAATTAACTAACAGAGAAAAAAATAATTATTTTCTTCTTATTAGGAAAAAATCCCCGAAGAGTCCGTGTTCTGAGTTGAAGAGCTAAGCAGTTCGGTTGACTTCATTAAAATGACTGCAGAGAAAACAAACTGGGCTATCATTTAACCAACCAAACTGTCTGGTAACACTGGATAATTTACATGTTTCTTTCTGTTTGGAGACCTAACAGGCCAACAATTTAACACCACAAAACACCAATGAACAGGCACAGACAATAAACGTGCACACAAGGATTACGTAAGGTGCAGATCGCGGAGCAGCGTTTTGAGCCACCTGAACTTCATTGGGTTTTAAAAGGAGCCGTGCTGCAGTCAGCCCAACCTCAGCAATAACATTGCTGAATAGATTCCCACGCCGGTTCTCTTGACTTCAACCTCTTTAAGGCTCTTCCTCCGACTCAAGGAAACAGAAGTACTATTTAAAAGCGCATTTACAAAGGAGCCTTTAAAAAGCGTCAGAATAAATGACTTTGAAGTGTTTTTCACAAACACGCCTCCGGCTTTCACTCCTTTTCCTATTTGCTGTTCCACAGGACCCGACTGCGACTACATTTAACTGGCTTTACAAGCTGTGGGGAGATGGAGTACACACGGCACAGCCCAACCAGAGTTGTTGGCAGTAACTACATCCCAAGGCTTTTGGTTTGGAAGTTTTCTCTTTCTGTCTCTTCTACTTCTTCTGGCTCTCTTTTAAGCTGGTGGTTGCTGTTTTAAAATGATCTTATAGCTGAGGAACGACAGGCCGTATGTCGATGACTCCCTGCCTCAGTTTGCTAAGGAGACTGAGTCCGGGCATTTACGTCTGATTATTAACAAAGAACTCATGGTCAACAATGGTAAAGTTTATTTTTTATTAGTTCTACAAAAGCATGCTTTTATTCCACCTATTAAATATTCTTAGAGAACCTGGACAGACATGGTATTTTTGCTAGTGCGTTTCAATGTTTTGTAGATTACTTGTCAGATAGTTTTCATCTAGTGACTGGATGGTGAAGACGAACAGTGATGACAACTAAAGCAACAACTTCTAATTCAAGTGAAACAAATTATTACATTTCTTGGGTGGGAATTTCTTGCTCTAAAGTCTACTCCCAATACCAAAAAGCTTGGTCCCTGGAGTTCTAGGGATACAGAATTCCCTATTCAGTGTGGCCTTCTAATACATCCTATGGTCTATGGAAAAACTGCTTCCTTCTTTGGGCTTCAGTTTTCTTATCAGTACAACTAATTAAGTCTTTAATTCTAAGATGATCTCTGAATTTATTTCCACTGACAAGCAATCATTTCAGACCAAGTATCCATAATAACGGAGGAGCACCCATTAGACGGGATGTTTCTGAAACTTTGTACAGAATGCCTATAGACACATATCTATACTGAGCTCTGCCACTCAGTAAATTCTGGTTACCGAGCATTGCTGTTACCAACACCTCATTCTTTAATTATTATGTGATACTTAATATGTTATCACTTTTCATTCCACACAAAAATTATACAGGTCAACGTTAAAGTTCACCATCTCTAACATGTTCTAAAAATTTGGATTTTTAGGTGTGAATGTATTCAAGATTGCTTTTACACCAGCAAATTTTCCTTAGAGATGCCCAAGTCACCAGTGCTACATAGCACATACTGAGATACAGTATTTGTATGTATTTGCCCACAAATATAACTAAAGTTAAAAACAAAGATAACTAAAGTTAACTTACAAATATTGAATTTTATTTTTATTTGAGATTCCAAAGCCAAGCATAACTTGTAAGAACAACTTTCAAGTAAATAGGAATAAATTGGAGTGAATTCTCAGTAAGTCAAATTTAAAAAAATCAAAATTTACAGTAAATAGGTGAGATAGCCTCTCACAAGCTCTCAGCCAAGTTCCCACACATAGGACATGTTTCTCTCGCAGGTGCTGGCTTATACACATTTTGTTTCCTTAGAATTTGTCTGTTTATTTAATAATGGTGTTTCTGGTGCCTTTACTAAACAGAAAATTAAAGAATGCTTTTCTAAAAAGTCTGTTTATAATGAAAATTAAAGAAAACAAAGACGCTTGATTGATCAACATGGGAAGAATTTAAAAGAGTATAAATTGGTTATAGATACTATTCAATGCAATTGGATGAAAGAGAAAGAAAAGACAAAATTATGATTTTGTAAATGATGCAATCACATAGTTAAAATGTTATTCCACTAACAGTGTTCCCAGGTTTCACATGTTTTCTGCACGGGGAAGCCAGGATCTCCGAAGACAGGAAGTGAAATCATAATTACCTGAGAGTACAAAGAGGGAGGGTGAGGAAAACGGGTGTACCAATGGGTATAAGAAGGAAAAAAATGATCCAAAGTTGATTGTGGTAATGACTGCATAACCGTTCTTCATGTGATTGAACTACTGAATTGTATGATGTGTAATTATATAGAGCTCAATTAAACTAATTTTAAAAAGAACTGTTTGAACAAATGCCTGTATTGGAAATAGATGAAAAAAAATGTGTTGGTTAAATTGCTGTCCTAAAATCAAGAGTATTCCAAATAATATCATGTAAGGAAATTATAGCAGGGGAAGAATATGCCATTTATAATAGCCACCAAATACGGATACCTAAAATAAACAAAAAGTTAATAGGAGTCATCCATATTTTATAATAAATAATAAATAATAGATGTTAAGTTCTTCCAAGATCCATAACAGAGACTATTCTAGAATACTGAAAGACAGTGCCTGCATTTGAACTAGAAGATGCAACACTATGAAGACTTCCACTGTAATATCAGTTACCTTAAATTTGATTCCATGTTTGTGTCTGTGGCTTCAATACTGATGTAGCAAACTGCAGGACAGAGGAAGCTGCCCTTGAGGGCTTCTAGGCTGTAATCTTTGCAGGAACAGATCACCAGGCCTTTGTCCCCACAGAACAGCTGGTGGGTTCAAACCCCCAACCTTTTCGTTCTCAGTCCAGTGTTTAACCACTGTGCCACCAAGGTTTCTTGATTCAATGCTAGGTCACAGGTACATAAAGAGTATGTTTGTTAAAGTCAAGGAAACATTAAAGAATCACCTGGAAATCCTCAGAAAATGAATAGGACAATGGACCCCTGTTAGAGATTGAAATGATGTGTGGTGAAAATATCTTAATTAAAACAGGGACACATAAAGGATGCAATCAACACTGTAAATACAGCCGCGAACACTCTTCCAGCGTAGTGTAAGGCATAAGAAGCATTTTCAACCAGTGGGGAGGCATGCACATTGGTATCATAAAAGTATCTGCCAAAAAGCATGAGCAAATGCAGTTACAATGCTAGGGCAAGACGTGTGTAAAAGCAGCACACAAACTCCTCAAGAGATAATGAAGAAAACATTGATAATATGACTGACTACAGGAAAATTTAGTTTTCCTATGAGCCAAAAAATAGCAAATAATTTTTAAAAGCAAACTACAAAGTAGAAGAAAAATACGTCTATAGTAGGATAAAAGGAACATTGATACAAGAATAAGGAAAACAAATAGTCTAGTATTTTAAAAAACATAGCTGACAAAAGACAGTTAACAGAAAACTTAATGGACAATAATTATATCTTAAGGATAATCACACCATTCAAAATGAAATAAATTTAAATCAAAAGTCATATCATGCTTCAACCTGCCTACTTGACAAAAGCTAAGAAGTTCAATAAACCTTACTGCAACAAGTAGTTCCTATAAGTTATTGATGTACTAACAATTTTAGAAATGATCTTGAAAGTTCTTATGGCCTTTGATTCAACAATTCCTCTGCTAGAAATTTTACCCTAAGGGATGTACCAAAATATGTATGGCAAGTTAGATACCTATTTGTGAATAGAATGTTTATTCCAACAAGAGGCTGAATTGTATGTAGACTACAACACTTATGTAAATTTTAAAAGTATACTGGTATGTTTATAAAAATACATATTTTCATCAAGGACGCATTGAAAACTGTATTTGGATGGAGGGGAAAATAGTGCACTGAGATATGGATGTGATGACAGACATTTCCCATACAGTTTGATTTTAGATTTTTCTGTATAATATTTTTATATATAAAAAAACACGACAACGTACATTAATGCTATCTAGATATTTTTATATTTAAACATTCTCTGTTTGTCCCAATGATGATTACAACCCCAAGTCACAATTAATTTTCTGGAAAAGTTAAGATTTCGATATTTCATGATAGATTTTAGACAGAAACGTAAAATAAGCCATGAGGCCTTGTTTCTGAGTGAGTGACAAAGTCCATGTTTTTCTAGATTTAAGAAAAAAATGTTTTTGAACACATAAAACTGTCTTACTTAGAAAAAAAGTTTACCTCTATTTTACAAATTCTATTCAATATCAAAATGGCATGTTAAATATCTCTACCGTTCTGATGGTTGTTAATAATTCTCATTAACAAATATACAAAGATAATGTTGGAAAAGCATTCTTAGGCTCAAAATTAAATTAAGATACTGGGAAGTGGTTAAGGATCTATAATTTCAATTCTGGCACATAAAATAGGAAAGTCAGCGACCACAAACATTCACTAAATCTTTTCCAACTAAAATTCCATAAAAGATATTTTCCACCTAAACTTTGGCCGTTCACTTCCAGACAGCCATTGTCTGGTGCCACCCAGAACTTGCTCTCTTAATCCATTCTAAGGCTTCTAGTTGTAATTATAACATAAAAATAAACTGAGGCAAAATTATATGAATGGCCAAGGTACAAGAAAGTCAGATTTTGGCAAACTTTATCAGAAAGGACTGTGTTCAATTTTATGTGCATAATGGGGAGTTCAGTAAAAGCTTCTTACTGAGGTGATGCAAGTTTAGACCAAACCAGGTCATTCCAAGAAAATAATAGTTAGTTGAGCCAGAGGAAATTAATGATATTTCAGAGTTTATCTGCATTTTGTAACCAATTGCATAAGTTTTCATATCAAATTTTACAATTCATAATACCTTACTTTTGAAATTCCTTACCCAAACCAAGGTGGGGATCTTCTGCAAAGGACATTCCATCCATCATACTAGCACAAGTATCCAATAAATGGTGACAAATGTGACAAAACAAAAACTAACTTATTTAAAAGAGGAACCATATGCCAAACATGATACAATTTACATGACCTGATAGCATAAAATGTTTTTTCTCATCAATTAAAATGTTATCTATAAATAAGTTTATCTTTACTATTGTCCACTAATAATATGTTACAGACAAAATAAAAAAAGGCTGGGAAGCCACAGAAAGGACGATGATTCCCACTCCACTCCTCATTTGATAATCACTAAGGGAAATTAAAACTTGGAAAGTTTCCAAAACTAAAGTAAATTCCACTGCCTGGCTTTAAAGTCACTAAAATCCAAGTGAGTGTCCTTTGCAGCTGAACCTTGGTACCACATTCCCCAAATTAATCTTGAACCTCTCTCCTGAGTGGTTCCTACTTTTAGAAGGAAGTATTTCAGTTCCTTAACACGAATATATGACAGCTCAAGACTTTAACCTAATGCATCGACTGACAGGAGAAGATTAGTGTGTCCCAAGCAGCAGATAGTAAGAAGGTAACTGTAACTCTTTTTTGCTCTCAAACCCAGGCACTGCATTCATAGGCATCTCCCCTTAATGGAGCCCTTTGGAAGAGCATATCCTGAAGAAAAATGAAGTGCAAAAGACTATTCATAATGCCAACTTCCTCAAAGCAACGGCTCCATTAAGTCTCTTTCTCTTTCTTGCAGGAGGCTAAGAATCAGTATTTCTGCTAAATGGCATTTTAATCAGGTTGTGAAGATTTTATAAACTGGATTGAAAAATATGAATGAGAAAAAATGACAAATACAAAAGCTACTAAACTTTGAAAAGCTATCTTAAACTAACCACCTTCACAGAATTAAATCCACCTATAAAGCATAAGCCAACCACAAAAGAAAAGTTATATTATTTATTATTATTTTTGGAATGTACCACACATGGGCATTATAATTATATTCTTCCATTTTTGTATTTTTAGAATGACTCAAGAAAGGCAGGATATTTACAATTCATTGCCAAATTATCAGAAAAATCCAACAGATCATATAGTTTTCTTTCCTTTCATTGATACCAACTTCTCAGTTAACTAAGACATTGCCATTGCATTGACGCTGGCTCAAAGCAACACTATAGGACAGAGTACAACTGCTCCATGGTTTCTGAGACTGTAGATCTTTAAGGAGCAGATATCCTCACTTTTCACTTGAGAAGCGGCTGGCGGTTTCAAACTGCTGACTTTACAGTTACCAGCCTAATGGGTAACCCACTATGCCACCAAGGGTCTTTAATGTGATGGTATTGGTAGGTCCTGTCAAGTGGGTTCCAACTTGATAGGGACCCAGTGCACAACATCCTGAAGCACTGCTCCATCCTTCACCATCCTCACAATTGTTCTTATGTTTGAGCCCATTTGGGAGGATGTCTTTTTTCTTCAATGTAGTACTTTAAAAAATGCTTCCCATGGATCTGTAAGTTGTACGTCATAATTTCAAGGCAAAAACTGTATGAGAGAAAAAACTAGAGGCAGAACATTTTCAACCACTTAAAAAATTATTTCTATGCTGGTTCAATAATCTATTTAAATGTCTGTTACTACAAATTTGGAAAACAGCTCATATGGCCCTAGCCCCACCCCCCTGAAAGATACTTTTTTAATTTTTTTCCATTAAGAACATCTAATGATGACCTCTAAACTCTAGAAGGGAACAAGCTCTTCTAAAGACACCAGCAGTCCACAGAATGACTCGATAAATAGTGGATATAATAAATGAGTAAACAAAGAAGAATTATGCATTCAAACAAATACAGACTTTCACTCCAAACTAAAATATTTTGTTTTAAAAATATTCTTATCTTTGATTACTATTAACCCAAGATTGTATTGCTATTTCATAATATGACCAAAGAGAAAAATACTTATGTTTTCTTAAAGTCAAATAAGGAACAATGACTATGATTTTAAAATATCATTCTTAAAAAGAGATAAACATAACTGGGGGTAAATATTATTTTGTCTCTGCAAAGGGCTTTACAAGTCTACTCTGAAGACGCTCCGATTTTCTTTGTACCCAACAAACATCACCCCAAAGTTGTTCAATGCCCCATTAAAATGATAAGAAAGTAAAAAAAAAGTCCTTGGCCTTTTTAAATGAGGCAGCTAATGACTATGGTTTTCTCTGCAAATGCTGTTCAACGTGAAAAACAGAACATAAACTATCACATAATTGCGCTTATTCCAGAAAAACAGTGACACAGAACAACTAATTCAATTTTTTTCTCAAACTATGAATGTAGAAACTTTTATTCCTTCCTATGTGGGGGAATTTCACTCTTGAAGAAAGTATCGGGATGCACTAAAAACGTTTTGCTCCAGCAATGTAGTGAGTCAGCCTGTCTTTGCAGACACGTCGGTGTGTTCTAGAGCAGTACTCCTCCAACTTTAATGTGCCTGCAAATTACTTTGGGTTCTGTTAAAATGGAAATTCTCAACCTGGGCATCTGCTCAAGGGCCTTCTGACCTGGGACCACACTCTGGGAATCATAGTTTAGAGACCTCCATTAAGAGAGTCTCTCAACTGCTCAGGTCCATCAAATTCTGTGTTCTTTTAAGGCTTTGGTAACTAAGAAAACTAATTGTGGAGGCGGAGTGTTGTTGGCCATTAGCCTCAGATCCATTGTAAGTGAGCCAAGAATCAATAACCAGGTGGGAAGAGTTAAGAGTATGGCCCACTGACCAGTGCTGTTTGAACTGGCAGTCTGAATAAAAAGATTGTCCAGGCCATGGCCAATCCCAAGACCCATGTGCTGCCTCTCTGAGATCAGGGAAGCCAATGCACCTCTTGTCACATGAGTAAACATGTTTTCTGCCAAAAGGAAATCTACAGACAGAGGAGAGACGTGCCAAAGAAATTACAGCTTCGGTAATTAGGAAACCTCAAGCCACTAGGAATCTTGCATCAGTTGGGAACATTTGCAAAAAGTATTTCACCATTAGCCTGTTTCGTGAAAGCGAACCACGGGGAAAAAATAGGAACTTTTAAATTCCTTTATTACCCAAGACAATTATGTGTTTCAGCCTCACTAACGTTGGCACTGCTCAGCAGGCTTCCTTTGTTCCGCCTGGGTAAAATGAGAAGCAGAACAAACATTGTCTATTTTAGGCGTTCCCTGTGTATCTAAGGGAGACGTCTCATTTTAGAAATGGGCACTAGAACCTGTCTGCCTAGATGTAGTTCTGATTCACTATTGTCTCTCAGGTGGTAGCTGAAACAAACAAATCTCAGGCCCCACAGCCACATCAAAACCCTTCGTCCCGTGAAAGCACTATTCTTTCATGTTCAAGTCCCACAGGGGCCTCTTCCTCACCTTGCTGGCACCAGCTTTTATGCTCCCTTCAGAGTACCAGGAAGGTGTTGGAGAAATACCTACCCCAAAGTTGATTCCTTCGAGGGAAATTCTTTAATTTATGGTCAGAAAACACTCACTAGACCAGAGTGAGATTATAATGCAAATGTTACGCTTAAATCAGTAGCACCATAAATTTTGTTTTACCAAAAACATGAAAATAAAATGTGAAGAAACATTTTCCATCTACTTCAAATGGATACCATTGGGATGTCCATCACTTACATAATCTGCTATGGCTTCAAAGAGCCTTGGCATCCCCAGCCATGGTAAAAGTCGCGGATCACAGTGGTTCGCTCTTGGGTGAGAGCCTTCACTGGACATCTGCGGTCCATTTGATAGTCACCATCTAACATGACTGGCCCAACTTCCTTTCACAGCTAAGGAAAAAGGGGAACAAGCAGGCACAGGGTCTTTGTGAAATCCCTTCTGGATATTCCCCTCAACCTTCATTCGAACCAGTACGCCCAGACGCTGTCACTCTTCTCCACCAGGCAAGAACCGAGCCTCCTGCACACAGTGTGACCATCCCCATTAACTGCTGACTACCAGAGGCTGTGTGGCAATCCTTCAGCTGTTTGGGAGGAAAAGAGCTGCTTATACCCAAAATCTTTGGAGTAAAGTATATTGTTTTTAAGAAATAATTGAAAATAAGATTAGGGGAGAGGATTGAAAAATGTGTACTCTAAGCAAATATTACCAAATACACTTAATTGGCCATATTTTCAAAACAGGTTTCATATTTCCTCTATTTTTTTAGAATGTTGACATTTTATTAAAGACAACCAAAGCCTCTCTATTATTTGGTGAAATTAAACCACGCCAAATGTGGGGGTAGAGATAACATTTAGATTTTTTTAAAGTAATTTTTTTACAGCAGCATAAATCAGACATTTAAAATGTGGCTTCATTGTCATGTTTTACTAGCACCATTCCAAGGAATGTGTTGAAAAGGGAAATCAACAAAAATTTTTTGTGATTACAAATACCATTAGAGTTTTACAAATGCTTTTAGAGTCAATAACAACAAATTACTTAGACTTACAGTCTAAAAAGTAATATTTTTAAATTTTAAAATATAAACATAAATCCTCCATATTTTCCAAAAGATGTTCACTATATACAAAAGTTTTTATCTTTATAAATTATACCTTCTGCCAGAAAAATTTGGAACTGGTGAGAGAGTGAATATGGGATGGTGGTCCTAAAGCAAAAGGATGAAATCATTGCAGGTGATGATGATGGAAGCAGATTCCAGGCTCTATGCTAGATACATAATACAGTTTATCACATTTCATCTCCAAACAGCCTAGTGGGTGAGGACTATGAGGACTCCATTTTATATGCGGAAAAAGTCTGGTAGTGAGAAGCAGGACTCAACCAAGATCTGATATCACATTCCAGCTCTATTCTTTAAAGAACCCCCCCTCCCAAATTATAGAGGAATGTCTCTGCGTTGACATTACTGCCATGTAAATCTACAAATATTCTGATATATCACTGTTTAAATCCAATTTACTAAACTAACACAGAATAAAACTAGTCCAATGAGTAAGATGAGGAAATGGAATGGGTGGCCAATTGGATCCTTTGCCAAGAGGCCAGGAGGCCAAAAGAACTGGAAGGGGTCCAGCTACACTTACTGAATGTTTTAATCAAAGACTCTATAGAAGAGTCCTGATCAAAGTGGGGAAGTGAGGAACACAATTTCAAATTCTCAAGAGATCCAGACTTTCTGGATGGACAGAGGCTGAATGCATGCCTAAATCTTTAAACGTTAAACCTACAATGTCCTCTGAAGTCTTCTTAAAGTCAAATAATAGTTCAGTTTAACTAAATCTTTAAACATTAAAACCGACAATGTCCTCTGAAGTCTTAAAGTCAAATAATAGTTCAGCTTAACTGATAAGGAATCATTGAGTTACGCTCGTTAAGAACGAACATTATGGGACCACATTGATCACAGGGACCCCAAGAGTTAGATAGGAAGTTTAGGGAGCAGAGAATGTATGTGAATGAGGGAAGAAGAATCAGAAAAGCAGGATGAGAATGTTGTACAACATGAAGAAGTAATCAATGTCACTGAATTTGATATGTAGAAATTGCTGAATCGGTGACTATTTTGTGCATGTTTTCAATGCCAAAAAAATAATAAATTATTTTTTGAATCCTAATAAATACCGCTTCCTTGAATATATGCGCCTAGTCATTCCTACAACCTGTATAAACAAGCAAAAGATTCGTTGAAGCTCTTTAAAATAAACTTTGTCAAAAATATGTTGAGGGTCATTTAAAGTATAATTAACCTTTAAGGCTACATATATGCACATTTCATTGGTGCCCTAGAATAAACTGTTTAAATGACAATAAGTGTCAACAATTATAATAGGTATGACCTGAGTAACCATGGTGCCCTGCACACTTCCAGCTCTGGGACCAGATTTATGAATTTCGCAGCAGGTAGAATAGTATCCCTAAAACAAGCAAAATCATTGTCACTGATCTGCTCTGCTTATAGTGACCAGGTAGGACAGAGTAGAACTGCCTGGATGGATTTCCAAGGCTCTGACTCTTTCTAGGAGTAGAAAGCCTCATCTATTTCCCATAGAGCAGCTGGTGGTTTCTAACTGCTGAGCTTGTGGTTAGCAACCCAATGTAAAACCCACGAAGCTACCCAGATTCCAAGCTTCAAAGGGTTTCTTTGTATCCAATGGGGTACACTTGGGGATCTGGAAATGTATTTTCAATAACCTCATAACGCCATTCTGTGAAGCTCCGACCCAAGAGTAGCTGGGGAGTCCCCAGCTCCCCAGAGAACCCCCTGGGCAACATCCCAAGAATAGGACAAAGGCCTGGGCCCAGCAAGCAGGAGAGATGAAGGAACTCCAGGAGAAACCAAAGGGCTCCCATTTCCAAACTGTCCCTGAAACACACAGACGAGCTAAGTGTTTGGTTTCAAAGGGCTTCCGGCTGTGCCTCCAGTTGCTAAAAGTCAGAAGAAAAAGACGTTCCCAAGTAGTCATTAATGCGAGGGAGTCGCTGTCAAACTTGAAAGCCAGATTTGCCACAGATAAGCTACCATACAGTTAATTCGCTCGGGGAAGCAGAGAGCTGGCATGGTATACGTGTTTTACACTGCAGTATGTTCACCAAGAAAAATAATGTTCTGCCAAGGAACAGCTTAATGACACAGGAAATTTCTATGCCTGATAAGGTCACTGGTAGAGACAAAAGTGGCCCCAGTGCCACACCAGGATATATATTCTAACGCCTGTTTTAAAAAGAAAAAGCAGCCCATTTTCCAAGGACTGGAAAGAAGGCCTAGGCCCCAGTCCGGGTTCTGTCTCCAGCTCCATGACCTTGAAATTCTGAATAAGTCACAGAGCGTTGAGCCAGCCTGTGTGTGAGAGAAAGAGAACTGATTTGACCAGTCTGAGATTCTCAAATGTTCTCCCATGGAATATGAACCAGTGTCTCACACTGTGGCTTTGTGCCGCCAAAATAAAAAAATAGATATCTATTCGCTAAATTCTTTCCCATAATTTTCTGTCCTGTACCTCTGGGGCTTAACAGTACTGTGAGTGAGCAGAAACTGATTTCTAACAGAAAAAGAAAAGATCTTTTGATTGTTTTATCCACAATCTCAAGGTTGTAATTTTAAACGTTATACCTACATCAGTCATACTTAAGGTTGGTAAACTTATTCCAGGTTTAAATGATAGAATCTAATATATCAGGTTTTCAGAAGGGACCACTCAATACACCCATCTTCCTAGTGCTTGGCCACATGATTCATGTCACATGAACAGATTTGAGACGAAGAGAGGCAGCAGGCCTGCTAGTGTAGTGGTTACACATTGAATTGCTAATCTCAAGGTCAGACCTTTGCAAACATCAGCTGCTCCATGGAAGGAAGATGAACCTTTCTATTCCTGTAAAGATTTTTTATTTATTTTATTTTATTGGGGCTCTTACAGCTCTTATTACAATTCATACATAGATCCATTGTGTCAAATACATCTGTACATTTGGTGCCATCAACATTTTCAAAACTTTTTCTTTCTACTTGAGTCCTTGGTATCAGCTCCTCTTTTTTTCCCTTCCTTCCCCCATGTCCCATTGATAATTAATAAACTATTCTTTTTATTTTTCCTGTCTTACTCTTCACCTACTTTTCTGCTGTCCCTCCCCCTGGAAGGGGGCCATACATCAATTATTGTGATCTGATCCTCCTTGACCCCCACCTTCCCTTACCCTTCACCTTCCCTTACCCTCCTAGTATCGCTGCTCCCTTTATTGGTCCTGAATGGTTTATTTGTCCTGGATTCCCTATGTTGTGAGCTCTTATCTGTACCAGTGTACATGTTCTGGTCGAGGCAGATTTGTAAGACAGAAGTGCAATCATGATAGTGGTGGGGGATCAAAACATTAAAGAACCAGAGGAAGGTTGTGTGTTTCATTGGTGCTATACTGCACCCTGACTGGCTCATCTCTTCTTTGTGGCCCTTCTGACAAGGGGTTCCAATTGACTACTGATGGGCTTTGGGTCTCCACTTTACCCTGCCCCCCATTCCCATTGATATAATTCTTGTTTTGTTTTGTGTCTTTGATATCTGCTACTTGATCCCATTGACACCTCATGACCATACAGCCTGGTGTGGTTCTTCCATGTGGGCTTTGGTGCTTCTCAGCTAGATGGCCACTTGTTTATCTTCAAGCCCTAAGACCCAAGATGCTATATCTTTTGATAGCCAGGTGCCATCAGCTTTCTTCACACATTTGCTTATGCACCAATTTTGTCTTCAGCAATCATGTCAGGGCAGGTGAGCATCACAGAGTGATGCTCTAGCCTCCAAGGAGAATGAGTCCCCTCCTTGGTCTCCAAGTTTGGGCCACACTAGCTCCCACTACATACTCAATATGCTGGTACCAGTGCCGCCCTCCTCTTCCCTCTTTGCCCCAGTAGCACCCTGACAGCATCTAAAAACAGGCTTTATAAACATTCCTGAAAGTTTGGTGTTGCCTCCAGCACTGTGAGGAGAGAGGGAGCAAACACACGAGAAAGTAAAGGGGGTGTCCAATCAAAACTGCAGACACACATGATTTGGAGGTGAAGTTTATAAGAGCAAATGATAGTGAGTGTGCAGTCCAGGTCCGGGATAGGGAAAACTTTGAGACAGAAGAGCCAATCCTGTCCCTCACAACAATTTAAAAATTATTCGAGAGTCATAAATTCATGTTGACAAACAGATGAAATAACTGTTACCCAAATATCAGCCTTTAGAAATTTTATAGATTGAAACTATAATCATTTGTTTTCACCTTCAACTTTTCTCTAGAGACACATGCATGTACCGAAAGAGTCGCATGTGGCTCTTGCGGCAGTTTGCCAACCCCTGGTCTAGATAAGAGGAAAAAATGATTCTCACAAAGAAAGGGGTCTCGAAAATCTGCCTCCAAGACAGGGAAGGGCATGAAATTATGTCAGATGCCTGGTATCTCATGTGCATAAATATCACGTGGAACAGATTTGCAAGTCTACCCATGTTATGTGGGGTTCTCAAGCTAGCCCCAAGTCCTAGGAAAGGCAAACCTATTCACCTCACAACCTGCATTCCTAAGGGAAATATCCTGTGTAATTATGAGCCATGCTTAAAAAATGGCCAAATAGGCTTGGTGACCGAATATGTAAGAGAATGTCATATCATGTAACAAACACATACCAGAAATCACAGATAATGGAACACTGTCCAAGGGACTTTAAAATAAACATTTAAAAGTTAATAGAAAACATCAATTTCAAAATGCAACAACAAGAAAATATAATAAAAACAGGCAGCTTGGGAAAATAGAAATTCCAGAAATGAAAACATGTAAGTATTAATGTTGATAACTCAAGGATGGATTGAATAGTAAACTTGACAAAGGTTTAAAAAGGGAATTAGTAAATTGGAAGGAAGCACACAAAATGACTCATAGTGAGAGAGAAAGACAGAAAACATGAGAGACAAGTCCAGAAATATGGATAACAGATTGTGCAAATCCAACAAGTATTCACTAAGATTATAAGAAAGGGAAGAAGTGAATATTAAAACAGACACAAACAAAACATTAATCAGAACAAAAGACCATCCTCAGCCTAGATACACCATCCAAGTAACAAGTAGAAGAAAGAAGTCGTTCCAGTCTACACAAACCTTCCTAGAAGTCTACAAAGAAAGAAATTCTTGGGGAAAGAGAGTCCCTATAGCTCCCAGCGACTACCAGTTGAAATGATAACAATATAATAACTAGCCACCCATTCTGGGCTGCCATCTGTGCCAGGCACCAACCTAAGGAAACATTGCAGCTATAATCACCACCTTTATTTTAAACTTTCCTAACAGGGCAGAACAGTGGTTCTCAACCTTCTTAATACTGTGACCCTATCATACAGTTCCTCATGGTACGGTGACCCCCAACCATAAGATTATTTTCGTTGCTACTGCATAACTGTAATCTTGCTACTGTTATGAATCATCATGTAAATATCTGATATGCAAGATGTATGTTCATTGTTACAAATTGAATATAATTAAAGCATAGTGATTAATCACAAAAATAATGTCATTATATATTGTGAAATATTTCTAAATTACAAAGAAATGAAATTTTGTCTTGAAGCATGGTGTAGCATGGGTAACAGTCTTCCCGCCGGGTACTCATATGTGGGCATATCTGCATGTGGGCAGACCCGCCTGGAGATGAATAGAGGAGCAGTGTCTTGGTTCCTAAGACCATCGGAAATACACGTTTTCCCAATGGTCTTAAGTGACCCCTGTGAAAGGGTCTGTTGACCCCCAAAGGGGTCGTGACCCACAAGTTGAGAGCTGCTGGTCTAGACTATCAGTAATATTCTCATTTGATAGAGAAACAGATTCAGAGCAATAAGTGAAGTATTTAAGGTCACATATTCGAAACTCAATTTCAAATCCATCCCTAAATCCTTGAACCTTATTATATTAAAAAACCCCTACCACAAACAGCTGTTATTATTTTATGTGTAACATGAAGATGAAAAGATTTTGGAGGACAAAGATCTGAAGAGCCATTTTCATAGGTCACAGGGTCAGTCAGGAGCAGCATTCGGTCAGTAGCAACCTAGAGCTCTCTTATTCCAGAAGCAGCGCTTTTTTTGCTGTGATCCTTCATCTATCAATCAGTGGACTCTTCAGTTTTTCACTTGTAAGGACAAGTGCTGGCTGCTCTCCCAGATGCTTCAGTCCCCTGCCATGTGGCCAGCCTCTCACTGCCCCAAGATAAAACCCCATCACTGTGGTTGTTGAAGTTAGGTGGCAACAAGTTGATGCCCAGACACAGCAGAACAAAACACTGCCTAGTCCTGTGCCATCTTTACACTTGTTATGTTTGAGCCCGCTGTTGCTGTCACTGTGACAGTCCAGTGTGTTGTGGGGTTCCCTCTTTTTCACTGCCCTTCCCACTTTATCAAACATAATGTCCTTTTCCAAGCACTGGCCTCTCCGGATAACATGTCCAAAATACATGAGATGAAGTCTCGCCATCCTTACCTCTAAGGAGCATTCTGGCTGTACTCTATCCAAGATAGATGTTTGGTCTTCTGGCAGTCTATGGAATGTTCAATATTCTTCACCAGCACCATAATTCACGTGCACGGATTCTTCTTCCAGCTCCCTTCCCATTCCTTACCACCTCACTCTGTTGTTCACAGTCCCAACCCCAGGCAGCTGAAGTAGGCTATGGAAAAACCCACTGTAGACTGCTGCCCCAAATTAAGATGATCCGATCCCAACTGTCCTATCAGAATGATCCAGCAATCCTATACAACTTTCAGGCTGCTTTTTCTCCAGAGCATATTTCAAACAGTACCTGCATTCATTTGGTGAACCCACCAGTGACTTCCTAGAGGGCTACTCCAGCGGACAACTTCTCAGCATTGTTTCCTTTCTTCAATACATTCTATCTGTTCTAACCCCTGGATACTTATCACATCTGTTTTCTTTTTCTTTCCCCTATACTGCCTCATCTGGCTCCTGATAATCTCTAAGGTAAGCTTTCCCACTTTCCTTGGCGGTCTTGGCACCTGTAGTGCCTGCCATTCCTCATCCCAGTTCATTTTCCACAATGTCACCAGAAGGATCTTTTAAAAGTCAAATCTGAGCAGTATCGAATAATCAAATCTTACACTTCCCCTGTATATCGAAAGAAACCCTTCAACCTATAGAAAGACATTCAAGGTCCCACCTAGCTCTTGCGACTGCCTCCAAGACATATGTTCTTTTGCATCTTTGTAAGCATTCTCAACTTAGAATACCTGCACTCAACTAGTCTGTCTGGAGAGACAGCCTGAGCAGTGCGCTTCTGTGCAGCTCACCCTGGCTCCCTCGGAGACTTGGATACCCTATCCTTGCTGCTCCCAGCACAGAATAAATACGTCACAAAATACAAACACTTCCATTCCTCCAAGTGTCTGTTTCAGTTGATTAGTTCCTGCTTTTTCCTCAGTGCTTTTAATACCTAGTTCAATTGCGGGACTTACCCTGCAGGCAGGCAATCAGTACTTACAGAGCAGCAGAATGCTTGGATGGCTGGAGAGGCTGCACTGGAGTCTTTATGAAATCCATTGCCTGAGAGTAAAGTCCGACTAGCCGTGACTTTCCATACGGAACAGAATGGGGTGCCGTTGGAGTTTCCAGAAAGAAGCTCTGGTGTCACAGTGGTGACACATTAGATCGCTAACCATAAGACCAGCAGCCACTTAAAACCACCAGCTGCTCCGTGGGAGAAAGATAGGGCTTTCTACTCCCATAAAGGGTTAGAGTCTCGGCAACCCATGGGGCGGTTCTGCCCTGGCCTGTTGGATGCCTAGGAGTTTGGATTGACTTGGTGGTAGTGAGTAATTTCCAAGGTTGTAAATCTTCATGAAAGCAAACTGCCACAGCTTTGCCAATGGAAGGACTGATAGGTTAGACTGGGTGACCTTTCAGTTAGCAACCAAACATTTAACTGCCCCAGGGGTGGCCACTGGACTGCTTCTAAAGTGTTTCTAAAGTGATCGTAGATAGCACTTGAGCTACAAAGTAGCAGATTGCTATTTCATGGCTTTCATTACATTCATTTGCATTAAGTAGGCACAAATCTTTCTAGGATGCCTTTCCCCTCGCTCCCACCCTTTGAATTTTCCTCTTAGAAATGCTCGAGTTCTAACCCATTCCATTCCAATCAGTTCAATTCCTCTCCTTAACCACCCCATGCTCTGCACACCTGCGAGGCTAAAAGAAGGAGTCACTTTAAAGGTTACCATTTACCCTAATCGTACCCGAGACCTACACTACCTTCTGACATCACAATTCACTTATGCCATTTCAAGGAGAAGAGATTGGGTACCAAGGCCCATCATTTCATCGCAGCCAGTCACCTGTTGGTCTAGGTAATGAAGAGTACGTGTTGAACAACGCGTGCTATGCACTTGTACAAACCAGAGAGAGGATTATTCTGTAGAAAAAGTCCTAACGATGATTTCATTGCAGAACTTCCAAATTTAGATTTCTACTATGTCTTTTCTCTGCGGTACTTACTGAAGTTGAAATAATCCACTGCATTCTTCAAATACCAGTCAGAACACATCTACTACATATTTTTAAAGGCGTCCAAAAATGAGGGTAATGTAGATGCCAAATAAGGACTCTGTTTCTAAGTATAAATGTAATATGATCACTGTAGGCAAGGTCAAAAATTATTCAAAGGAAATCTACTTTTGAATTTTGAGGGAGGAAAAAAGTACCCTCGTTTTCTTTCATTTCTAAGCAATTCTAGTTAACAAAAGAACAACAATTGTACTTGATATTTATAATTTTATTTGGACATCTATTGACAAGATGCAATGCACAGAAAGAAGCCTCAATCACGGGAATTCTGAAAAGTCCTAAGTCGTAGAAACTAACATTTGAAAAAGATACTAAGATTTGGAAAGAATTTGTGGATTTTACTATAGATTCCGGAATCCATTTTCTATATTAAAAAAACAAAACAAAAAACACTCACTTTCCAAATTCTAGAGTAACCTAAACATATGCTGCATTAAGTTTACCTGACATACTCAGGGGTAAGTTCGGAACTACAAAGCCTGTTTTTGAAATGGGCTGTGCTCTACTGAAATCTTTTATAATAGTCAATAAGCATGCTGTTGAGTTTAAGGAACGAAAATCTTTTTTAGCAGTCAGTAAGCATCCTTTATTTTGAAGAAGGGTATACTGTTACCATCTTTTCCTTGGCTGTTTGCTTTCTAAACATCCTTGAAACAAATTGGGGGGAAAAAAACCTCACTGCCATCAATTTGATTATGATTCATAGTGACCCCATAGGACAAGATAGAATCGCCCTTGTGGGTTTCTGAGACTAATTCTTTATGGGGTAGAAAGTCTCATCTTTCACCCATGAAGCTGCTAGTGATTTTGAATTGCTGACCTTGAAGTTGTCAAGGATATTGTCTTGCTGGGATTCACAATCAATGTTCATGCAAGTCGCAGTCCAGAGATCAAAGGACTCCTTGCATTGAGTAATTTTGCAGCACAAGACCTCTTTAAAATGCTGACAAACAAGGATGTCACTTTGCAAATGAAGGTGCACCTGACCCACACCATGGTCTTTTCAGTTGCCTCATATGCATGTGAAAGATGGACTATGGATCAAGCAGATCCAAGAAGGATTGATGTGTCTGAATTATGGTGTTGGAGAAGAATATTGAAAGTACCATAGATGGCTGAAAGAACAAACAAGTCTGTCTCCGAAGTACAGGAAGAATGGTCCTTAGGGGTAAGGATGGCAGGACATCATCTCACATACTTTGGATGTGCTGTCAGGAGAGATCAGTACCTCGAAAAGGACACGGTGCTGGGTCAAGTGGAGGAGCAACAATAAAGAGGAAGGCCCTCGGCAGGATGGATTGACACAGTGATTGCAACCAGGCGCTCACACATCAGAGCAACAGCAAGGATGGCGCAGAGCCGGGCAGTGTTTTGCTCTGTTGTGTAGAGGGTCACTATGAGTCAGAACTGACCTAATGGCAGCTAACAACAACTGTTGAGTCACTTTTTAGTGACCCCACATGGCACGGGAGAACTGTTCCTGATGGTTTCTGAGGATATAAATCTTTACAGAAACAGACTCCATCTGTCTCCCAGGGAACCACTAGTGGAATCAAACCACCAACCTTTCAGTTAGCAGCTCTATCACTGCGCCACTCGGGCTCCTAATCTTTAAAAAGCTCAAAATAACCAAAATGTGGTTCCTCGCTAACTTCAAGGTCAACAGTCCAAAAGTACCCGCCACTCCTTAGGAGAAAGAGGAGGCTTTCGACTCATAAAGAGTTGTAGTCTGGGAAACCCACAGGTAGCTCTATCCTGTCCAACAGGGCTGCTGTGCGCTGGAGTTGACTCTAGCAGTGAGTTGGAATTGAGAGACTTCATAGTACTGAATCACAGTATTATTGAACTCAGTGAGGAGATTCTTTTCCAGAGGCATGTCACTGTGGCTTTGATGAAGATGTTTCCATGTGAAGAATGTTAAGTAAAAGAGACATAGCCCCAGTACACAGCAGCTGTTCCCAAGGGAATCGGTGCAGATAGAAAAAAAAGATAACAGCATTACCACCCTCCAGCTCTGCGAGAAAATGGAAACAGCAGTTGCATAATTTCATCCCGTGGATGGCCCCACTCAAATTCGACTTTCCCATTCCATTTATTCTCTAATTATCCAAGCCTCTGGGAACAAAGCTCCTTAGAAATAAACCTGCTTTGGTTGTACCATTCATACAAAGTCAGACACATCACCGCTCTCAAATCGTCATAAAGTAACCAAGAACAATCTCTTTAATAGCAATAATTACTTTGAGATTAATGCTTATATAGTACTTTACATGTGATCCAAGCACTTTAGACATATTAAATTATTAATCCACATACAAGTTCTAAGAGCTGGTAGTGTTATTATCATCTCATTTTGAACAACAAGTAAAACCCGGTGCCATCGATTTGGCTCTGCCCGTGCTGACCCTGTGTGTGTCAGAGTGAAATTGCGCTCTGTGGGGTTTTCAGTGGCTGCTGCTGAGAAGTAGGTCTCCATGCCCGTCTTCCAAGGTAGCTCTGATGCCTACAGAGTGCATTAGTCCAGTGAAAAAATTGGCACACTACATTTAAAAAATACACTTAACTGCCGAAGTAAGTAAAAAATCCTTAAATCCTCATTTAGATTTTAAAATGAAGTGAAATTCAAGACGATAGACCCACTTGATCACACTTAACACTGAGAAAGATAAAGTACAACAACAGCATCATTTCTTGACAAAAGCTGATTAAATTGAAGGTTAACAGCAGGTAAGTTAACTAAATACTTCCAGCCTGTGACCTCCAAAACAAAAAACCAGACTCACTGATGCGACTCACAGCGAACCTATAGAGCAGGCTAGAACCAGCCCTACGATGGGTTTCCGAGACCAGAGTAGAAAGCCTTGTTTTTCTTCCAAGGAGTGGCTGGTGGTTTCAAACTGCTGACCTTGAGGTGAAGAAGCAGAGAGTAACCACCACAGCACCAGGACTGGCAACTGGAGAACTGCTATGGGGCAGGAAGTGAACCAGGAAAGGAAGAAAGGGATCTGGCAAAACGTGTTTTCAGTACAGGCAGAGGAGCCAGACGTTATGCAAAGTCAGGGAAATTTCCAAAAACTCAGGAAAAGAAAAGAGGAATAATTTCTAGATCAAGGAATGAGTTAGGAACTGTACCATGTTACATCCTTACTAGTGAACAGCAAACCCGGCTGGGTTTGAAATCACCAGAGATGCCAAGTGATTCCAACACAGCCAAAGTAACGCCTGAGCAATGCACCATGGGCAAAACGGGCGGGGGGGAGGGGGGGGAGTAGAAAATGGAATGATGTTCATTGTCAAGGCTTAAGGGAAGGATTTTAATGTTATTAGGATACTGTTATGCAGTAATTCAGAAGTCACTTAAGATATTGGGGGGCAGGGAGACTTTAAAAAGTTTATGGTAAGAATATATTATCACTTAAGTCCATCTTTCCATTAATTATTGGAATCCCCCTCGTATTTATGTGATTACTGTCAAGGGCTGGATCTAGCCCTTAAATACCAACAGTAGCAAACCATAAAGCCTGGCATAAATCTAGTTATTCAACTTAGCTGATCCCCTAAAGAAAGTCAGAGACTTTGCTCAAAGGTCTCCCATAAGCTCATGAGGACAGGCTGTGGCACAGGGGAATCTGCCATGACCCCCTTCAGCGAAGTCAACAGAAACAACCCTCCTGCTAGCTACCTGCCCTTAACAAGTTAAGTATGCTAAGAGTCCGCATGTCCTTGTTCTGTGGCCTCCAGAGCTAGCTGCCTTCAAGCGATTGCTCTAATACACACTGAAGACCATTGTCTAGGTGTGGTCACTTGTTAAAAAATAACTCATTCTATCCAGCAAGGGCTGAAAACCCCACAACCAAATACCTGGTTTTTCTAATCATCATTGGACTTTTTCGAATCATGAACTGAATAAGCAGGTTGGTAGTAGACAGCTGAATCTCTCCATGTGCTGACATTCTAGACCACATGAATACCCCAAGAAGCTGCATTTGGATGCATGCCCCTTTCCACACATAAGTATAGTGCATGCACCTACATTCATGTATAGAACATTGTATGTGTGCAAACGGTGATACTCTCAACAGAAACAGAAGCCTCTCTTTACATACTAGAGTTGTTCTTTGATTAAACACAGTAAACAATTTTAAGCAAACATTTTAAAGATAATAAAATGCCCTCAATGATTACTACTTTCATACTTGATAAGAATCTGCTTGCTTTATAGACTTTGCAATGGCAATATTTAAGACAAGCTCAAGTTCATGAAATAAATGTATGAGTAACTTCATTTCATTGGATATTTTTTGTGTTGGGGCAAGAGGGAAGTGGGCTGAAGGCTGAATAAAGAAAACAGGAACATTTTTATTTCAGTGAAGAGGCACTGGATTTTGTTATCACTACCCTGCTCATCTCACATGGGGATCTCTGCCCCAGTGTCACTGTGTCAGGTTGAGGAGCGGCCTCTACCCTCTTGCTAGTCAGCCTCAGTTCCAGTGTATTGGTGTGGGAGATGCAGTCACTAAGATTAGACATATGACATGCTTGGGAAAGAAGCTTCATTCTTTAAACCCGACAAGCATTCATAGTTCCCTGCATTCAATTTACCTGTGCCCACATTCGTCACTCTCATCCAAGTAGACCTGACTCTCATCCAAGCCTGGCTCTCATCCAAGTACATCTCAGCTACTCCTTGGATAAGGACCAAGTTCTTATACACTAAGGAAAATTGGAGACACATAAGAATATCATACACTGTTCCACTGTGAAAACAATTCTCTCCTGAGAGATACTATGTGCTCGGTGCTTGACAGTCATTATTTCACGGACTGCACTCCACAATTTTAGACAGATACCATTCCTCAGACAAGAACACTGAGATCTCAAATGAAGTTAAGTGACCTTTGCCTAAGATGACATATGCGCCAAAAAAAAAACAATATAGATTCAAAGCTGGTCATGACTTGTACACCGCCTTTCAAAATAACAGATAACATTCACTGGCATGTCCATTAAAAGGAGGTGAGCAATAGGAAAATGTCAAACTGAAACTGTTTTATACAAAAATATCTTCATTTAAAGGGGTTTTCAGATACTCATTTAAATCATTTTATTAGGGGCTCATATAACTCTTATCACAATCCATGCATACATCAATTCTGTAAAGCACATCTGTACATTCATGGTCCTCATATTCTCAAAACATTTGCTCTCCACTTAAGCCCCTGGCATCAGGTCCTCATTTTTTCCCCTCCCTCCTCAACCCTTGATAATTTATAAATTATTATCTTGTCATATCTTGCCCTGTCTGATGTCTCCCTTCACCCACTTTTCTGTTGTCCATCCCCCCAGAGAGGAGGTCACATATAGATCCTTGTTATCGGTTCCTCCTTTCCAACCCACCCTCTTTCTACCCTCCCAGTATCACCCCACACACCACTGGTCCTGAAGGGATCATCCGCCCTGGATTCCCTGTGTTTCCCGTTCCTATCTGTAACAGTGTACATCCTCTCACCTAGCCAGACTTGCAAGGAAGAATTTGGATCATGATAGTGGCAGGGGGAAGGGGGGGAGAATTTAGGAACTAGAGGAAAGTTGTGTTTTTCATCATTGCTACCATTGCACCCTGACTGGCTCGTCTCCTCCCGAGACCTCTCTGCAAGAGGATGTCCAGTGGCCTTCAAGAGGATGTCTGGTGGCCTACAAAATGGGCTTTGGGTTTCCTCTTCACACTCTCCCCACCCACCCCCCGTCATTCACAATGATATGATTTTTTGTTCTGATGATGCCTGATACCTGATACCTTCAACACCTCGTGATTGTACAGGCTGGTGTGCTTCTTCCATGTGGGCTTTGTTGCATCTGAGCTAGATGGCCACTTGTTTTACCTTCAAGCCTTTAAGACCCAAGATGCTATATCTTTTGATAGTCGGGCACCATCAGCTTTCTTTGCCATACTTTCTTATGCACCCATTTGCCTTCAGCGATTGTATAATGGAGGTGAGCACACAATGATATGATTTTTTTGTTCTCTGATGTCTGATAACTGATCCCTTCGGCACCTCTTGATCTATGTGCATATATTTCTAGGTTCAGTATTAAGGTAGCAGAGGGACATTGGGCCTCCACGCACTATCCCCTCAATGCAAGAATACGTTCTTCTATTTAATTGGCATTCTATGATGCTCACCTTCCTGACACAACCACTCAAGACAGAGCGGGTGGATTTACATTTACAAAAAGAGAAGAAAACCATGGATTTAAATCAGCGCTCACTATTGAATCACTATTCAATTATTGGCTATAAAACACTGCTCACAAGTAATTTTCTCAGGAAAATAAAGTCTCCAGGCTCACTAAGGAGCTTTCAGCTTATGATCAAGACAACTGGCACTCTTATCCATGACAAATCAGTTGGCTACACTCAGGTCTCATCGCTCTAAACGCTGACATTTTGCTGTGTCCTGGGATGCAAAACACCATGTCGGGGGAGTTGGGAGGAGCTAACTGCAGGGCATCATGGATATACAAAGGACCCTCCATAAAAGACAACTAACATGGATATGATGATTTTACCTGAACATTCAGAAATTTCTCTTCAGGCACAAAGTCCACCAAAGCTGAAAGTTATCAATAGCCTAATAGAAATAATTTTAGTTTTCAATGTAATGCCTTGTTTCTAAAACCAAAGACAATAGAATGCTGCTTATAAAAATAACCAGCCACTCATCTGCCACTTTGTCAGACTAGGGAGGCAGGGGAAGGGGAGAATGGTGTGTTTCTGTGAGACAGGAAGCTATATTTCAGATACCAGCAGACTCATCTAGGATGGACAGGCTTCTGTAGAGCTACTGTATTACAGAGAAAGACCTGGCAATCTCTTTCTAAAAATATTGGCCATTGAAACAGAAATACCAGTGGAACACTGACTGATTTAGTCATGGGAGTTGAACCTCACAGAACGGAAGGCACTCAAAATGTGTCCAGGGAAGAGCTGCCCCCTCAAATAAGAGTCAACCTTAATGGCCAGTATACAGCAAAGCTCTTGAAACTTTCATTTGCTGATGCAGCACAATTAAAAATGATAAGAAACAGCTGAAACTCTCTGTTAAGAATCAGAAAGTAAAATGTGTAAAATATGATGCTAGGAAAACACATAAATGAAATGTATAAAGATTAATATCCTAGGCCTTATTGAGTTGAAGTAGCTATTGCTTTATTTTCATTGTTGCTTCATTGTGCGCGGTCTTGTGTCAGCGCATATTGTTGCTGCATGTCTATCTGGATGGGATAGGTGGGATAAACAAGCCAGAAGAGAGAACAATGGGATGACAGTTGGGGGGGAGGGGTAAAGGGGGGGGGGAAGAAGTGGGTGTTAACAAAACCAGGGACAAGGGAACAACAAGTGACCAAAAATCAATAACTAGGAAGGTATAAGAGGTCTAGCAGGGCTGGATTAAAGACAATGTAACCGAGAGGAATTCCTGAAACCCAAATAAAGGCTGAACATGATAGTGGGACAGGAGGAAGGTAAAAAGAAATGGAGGAAAGAACTAGGAGGCAAATGGCATTTATAGATATCTAAATCAGGCATCCTCAAACTATGGCCCGCAGGCTGAGCAGGCCACATGTGGCCCACCAAGGACATTTATCCGGCCCACCAAGTGTTTTTGCCCCATTTGTTTTTTCACTTCAAAATAAGATATGTGCAGTGTGCATAAGAATTTGTTTATAGTTTTTTTTAAAACACTACAGTCCAGCCTTCCAACAGGTCTGAGGGACAGTGAACTGGCCCGTTTAAAAAGTTTGAGGACCCCTGATCTAAATACAGGTATGTACATATGTAAATATATATATGTATATATCAAGGGGGAAATAGATCTATGCACATATATTTATAGGTTTAGTATTAAGGAAGCAGATGGACATTGGGCCCCTACTCAAGTACTCCCTCAACACAAGAACACTTTGCTCTAATAATCTGGCACTCTGAGATGCTCACCTTCCTGACATGACACGATTGCTGAAGACAAAGCAGGTACTTAAGCAAATGTGTGAAGAAAGTTGATGGTGCCTGGCTATCAAAAGATATAGCCTCTGGGGTCTTAAAGGACTGAAGATAAACAAGCGTCCATCTAGCTCAGAAACAACAAAGCCCATGTGGAAAAAGCACACCAGCCTGTGTGATCATGAGGTGTTGCAGGGATCAGGCATCACAGAACAAAAAATCATATAATAGCAAATGAGGGGGAGTGCAGAGTGGGGACCCAAAGCTCATCTGCAGGCAACTGGGCAACCCCTTACAGAAGGGTTGTGGGGAGGAGACGAGCCAGTGAGGGTGCAGTGTAGCAACAATGAAACATACAATTTTCCTCTAGTTCTTAAATGTTCGTTCCCCATCCACCCCGCTCCACTTTCATGACACCAATTCTACCTTAAAAATTCAGCTAGACCAGAGGATGTACACTGGTACAGAAAGGAACCGGAAACACAGGAAATTCAGGACAGATGAATCCCTCATGACCAGTGGTGAGAATGGTGATGCTGGAAGGGTGGAGAGAAGATGGGGGAGAAAGGGGAAGCCAATTACTGGGATCTACATATGGTCTCCTCCCCGGGGACGGACGGCGGAGAAGTGGGTGAGGGGGGATGTTGGACAGTGTAAGATATGACAAAATAATGATAATTTATAAATTATTGTGGGGTCATGAGGGAGAGGGGAGTGGGGAGGGAGAGGAAAAATGAGGAGCTGATACCAAGGGCTCAAGTAGAAAGCAAATGTTTTGAGAATAATGAGGGAAACAAAGGTATAAATGGGATTGACACAATGGATGTATGTGTGAATTGTGATGAGTTGTATGAGCCCCCATTAAAATGATTTAATAATAAAAGAAAAAAATTAGACTAATATTGGCCATTTTGAATCAATCAGATAGTCTACTGTCCCAGAAATGAAAAATTGGAGAGGAATATTGCCATGTACATCCTCAAAGAGAATAGTTCAAGGTCTATCTGGAAATGCAATACAGTTAGTGACAGGATTACTATAACCTGTATTTAAATTTAGGCATCAACCACTAAGGTCAAAGATAAAGAAATTTAAGGTTTTTTAACAACTTCTGTGGTATGACATTGATCAAATACGGAATCAAGATGTATTCTTAATCATGAGTGATTGTGATGGTTGGAAACAAAGAAAGATCAGTACTTGAAAAATATGGCCTTGGTGATAGTGATGGTACCAGAGACTTGATGATAGAGTTTTGCAAGACAACAACTTATTCAGAGGGAATAAATTTTTTTAACAACATAAACCCCAACAATACACAATAATCAAATTCAGTACATCTGTGGAAAGACATTGGAGAAGTTCAACATCCTCAGGCAAAACAAATGTTAAACAAGTCACCAACTGCTCATAAGCAAGCTCAAGTTGAAGCTGATGAACATTAAAACAAGTCCCAACCCACCCACTACCAACAAGTAGACTTCGTCATAATGACCCTATCAAAGGCTGCAGAGTTTTACAGAGCAGATAGCTTCATGTTTCTCCCAGTGAGGAGCTGGTGTGTTTGAACTGTCAACCTCGAGGTTAGAAGTTCAACACTCAACCAATAGCGCCATCAAGGCTCTGTAAAACAACCTACAGGAGCCAAATGACCCTGAGTATTTCTGATATGAATTTAGAGACCATCTCAAGAATAGCTTTGACATACTCAACACTAATGACCAAAGACTAGATGAGTTGTTGGATGACATCAAGGACATTATGCCTGAAGAAAGCAAAAGATCATTACAGAGACAGAAAAGGAGGGATGAACATGCATGTCAAATTTGACTCTGAAACTTGCTCTTAAATATAGAGTAGCTAAAATAAACAGAGAAACACTATAAAAGAGCTGAACAAAAGATATCACAAGGCAACTTGAAAGACAAAGTAAAGTATTATCCTGAGGTAGAAATGCGCTCAGCATATCACAAGCTGATTGAACTGAAAAAAAATATGCAGGCTTCAAATTCATGCCTCAAGTTATAATATTATGGGGGGAAACTACTGAGCAACACAGAAGGCACTGAAAGAAGATGGAAGGAATACACAAAGTCACTGTAACAAAAGTAATTTGTCAAAAAAGAATCATTTCAAGAGAGAGCATATGATGAAACATTGATGGTATTGAGAGAGAACAGTCTAAGCACCACCACAGGCACTGGTGAAGCACAGGCTCCCAAAAGTCATGAAATGCCCATTGAGATGTGCCAATAAACATTAACAAGATGTTTAACAAACAACAAACATTAACCCTGAAATTGCTAATTCTTGTCTGGTAAGAAATTTAGAAAACAGCTAACTGGCCCACTGGTTGGAAGAGATCCAGATTTGTACCTTTTCCTAAGAAAGAGGATGCAACAGATGGTGGGAAATATCAAGTATTATCAATGACATCACATGCGAGTAAAATTTTGTGGGTAATTTCTTGTAGCAGTACATCAACATAGAACTGCCAGACACTGAAGCCAGATTCAGAAGAGAAGTCGGACCAAGGGATATCATTGTTTATGTCAGATAGATCTTGCCTAAAAGCAGAAAGTGCCAGAAAGATGCTGTTTTAAGTCCAGATGGACTAGAGAAAAAAATTCATAGACACTCATATGTGTATAAGAAAGAGTTTTATATACTAGAGCAATTGAATATTGAGAAAACATCCCAGCCCAGTCCAGATCAAGTCCATAAGTCCGATATTAGCCCATATGTCTGATACCAATCTTAAAAGTCTACAGACTCACGGAACACAAAACTCACTATATACCTCTTCAGACTCATGAAACACATGCAATGATGCCGAATGCAGGAAGATCGCAGGCCAGGGGGTAGGAAGTTTTGTGGATCCAGGGGCATTATAAGCATCTCAGTCAGCACTATCAAGGGTCTCCACATGGCTCATTCAGCTTCAGGGCTCTTGTGAAGCTCCACGTGTCCTGTCCGCAGGAATGTCTAGCAGGGAGTCAGTGTGTGTCCTAACTCCAGTGAGCTATTTATTTTCTTAGTGTCTCCAGATGAGGTCATCAAATGGTGACCTGATTGACAGGCTAAACTCCACCTCTTCACTTTTAAGTCTCAAATTTACTACAGATTATGTAACTACCACAGATGCTTGCCTGTATTTTACTGACCATGCAAAACCATTCAACAGTATGAATCAGAGCGAATAATGGATAACATTGTGAAGAACAGAAAATGAAAAACACTTAATTATGACCATGTGATACATGTACATAAACCAAGAGGCAGCTGTTCAAGTAGAACAAGGAGATACTGTGTAGTTTAAAATCACAAAACTTGTGCACCATTGTTTCTTCCTCTCACCACACTTATTCAATCTGTACACAAGTAAATAATCTAAGAAGCTGGACTATTTGAAGAAGAATGTGGCATCAGGATTAGTAGAAGGCTCACTAATAAATTGTGATATGCAAGTAATACAACCTTGCATACAAAAGCGCAGAAGACTTGAAGTATTTACTTATGATGATCAAGCACTACAACTTTAGTCTGAATTACACTTCAACATAGAAAATAAATATCCTCCAATTGTACCAATAAGCAAAATCATTATCACAATAAAAGATTGAAGTTGTCAAGGATTTCACTTTAATTGTATCCACAACCAATGCCTAAAGAACCAGCATTCAAGAAATCAAATGAAGGATATATTGCATTGGGCAAATCTGCTCCAAAAGCAAAGCTGTCACTTTGAGGATCAAAGTGCTCCTGACATAAGCCATAGAATTTTCAGTCACCTCATATGTATATGAGAGCTAGATAATAAATAAAGAAGACCAAAACGATCAATTTCATTGAATTATGATGTTGGCAAAGAATATTAAATATACCATGGACTGCAAGAAGAATGAACAAATGTGTCTTAGAAGTACTGTCAATATGTTCCTTAGATTCAAGTCACACTTTGTCCCTTGGACTTTGAATATGTTATCAGAAAGGACTAGTCTCTAGAGAAGGATATCATGTTTGGTAAAGTAGATGGTCAGTGGAAGAGAGGAAGAATCTCATTGAGATGGACTGATATAGTGGCTGTAACAATGAGCTGAAAAATAGCAACATGTTTGAAGATTGAACTGGGAATTATTCCACTGTGTCACCCATAGGGTTAATATGAGTCAGAGCGATGACCATAACAACATAAAAATAGTATCAAGAAATTCCTTTAAACTTTCCGGGTTCCTCCTCTAAAACATCAACAACTACTTGGTAAGTCATACAATCCATCTCTCCTCGGTTGCAAAAAAAAAAAGCACGATTTTTCTTTAATTGAATTCATTGCTGAGATAGGAAAAATGGTAAGAAATTTAAGTACAGAAGACAGCACTGAAGCTACAGCTCAGGGAGAAGGGACACGTCTGATCGGAGCACATGGAGCAAATGAAGAGGGAAGGAAAGAGTGGAATACATCCTGGCCCACCAAGCCCAAGGATGATATTCCTGCTCAGAGTAGCGAATGCACAGAGAGGACCATAGGGCCTCACCACAAGACATGACGTCCCTCAATGAACCATATGGCTATGAGGGACAATACTGGAGGCACAGTGCAGGAATTGTGCCTGATCTGACCCTACTACACTGGGGCGAAATGCTAAGAGTGTGCAACAGAACAGCAAGGCAATGAAGTCCCCGAGGAACACCAAAAATAAACTTTGGAGCCAGAGCATGGCACCCATCAGACTGGACCAGAGAACACGCCTAAAGGTCACCAAACAGACCTAGAACTATTTATAGGCTATTCTTTTTTTTAATTTTTTTTGGTCATTGGTTTTCTTGTAGCTTGTTTTTTTTCTTTTTATTGTTTTGTTTTGCTCTGCCTTATTTTTGTGCTTATTATTGTCTCTACATGTCTATCTAGATAAGATAGGCAGTATAAACAATCCAGATGAGAAAACAACAAGACTGATGGTTCTTGGGGGACCTGGGAGAGGGGAGGCAGGAGAGGAAGTGGTGTTAACAAACCCAGGGTCAAGGGAACAAGTGATCCAAAATCAATGGTGAGGAAGACATAGGTTGCCTGGTAGGACTTAATTAAGGGCAATGTAACTGAGAGGAACTACTGAAACCCAAATGAAGGCTGAACATGATAGTGGGACAAGAGGAGAGTAAAAGGAAATAGAGGAAAGAACTAGGAGGCAAGGGCATTTATAGAGGTCTAAATACAGGCATAGACATATGTAAATCTACTTATATATAACAATAGGGAAAAAGATCTATGTACATATAGTTATATATTAAGTATCAAGGTAGCAGATGGACATTGGGCCTACTCAAATATTCCCTCAACTTTTGTTCTAATAATCCAGCATTCCAGGATGCTCACTTTCCTGATACGATCTCTAAAGACAAAATGTGTGCATAAGCAAATGTGGTGAAGAAAGCTGATGGTGCCTGGCTATCAAAAGATATAGCATCTGGGGTCTTAAAGGCATGAAGACAAATAAGCAGCCATCTAGCTGAGAAGCAACAAAGTCCACATGGAAGAAGCACACCAGCCTGTATGATCATGAAGTGTTGATGGAATCAAGTATCAGGCACCAAAGAATCAGAACAAAAAATCATATCAATGTGAATGAGGGGGAGTTCAGAGTGGAGACCCAAAGCCCATCTGTAGACAGTTGGACCTCCCCTGTAGGTGAGGCTTGGGAGTCACCACTATTGATTGTAAAATGGCTCCTCCAAAGATAAGTTTATCCTGTGGTTTCAGTTGTCCATTTGACATCTCTCCTTGGGATGGTCTTCCCAAACCTCAAATCTGACGCAGGTAAAATAAAGAACCTTTCCTCCTGCCCATCTTCCCCTTCTTTGTCCCATCCCTAGGATGTTACTACTTCTGCTTTTAGCTAGATTCATTTCTTTGGATTATTTCTGCTGCCTTTGTTTTGTTTTGTTTTGTTTCTTATACCCATCGTTACTACGTGCTCTCCCTCTGCCATCTTTATAACTTTTTCTCCTCCTTGCCAGTGGAGTGCTCCTGCAGCCTGTAGTGGACTTTACTGGATTCAGTCTTAAGAAGTTAATCTCAGTTATATGAGAAAGATGGGCCTGAGTAAAGGTGCTAACCTTATCTTTGGAGGAGTCATTTTCCAATCAATAATGGTGACTCCGAAGCCCCACCTAAAGAAATTGTGACTAAGTAGGTGTGGGGTGGTGGTGTTTCTGACCCTCAGACAAGAATAAGAGCCACTGTGCCATGGCACGCTACTCATTTGGCAATTCATGATCTCCCTGTCTTTATAATGCTAAATATATTTCCAGAATATATTCCCCTTGATGGTATTTACAGAATGTGAAACTAGTATACCTCTTGGGAGGACTGGCAGCACACTCGCACATCTGAAAATAATTATTGCTTCGTCTCTGTTCTACTGGTTATGGAGAATAGATCTGATAATCTACTATACAACAGTTGCATGGGTTAGGTCTAAATGTGCCAAGGATACAACATCAAGATCAACATCAAGGATACAACATCAAGATCAATTTCACTGAAATATTTTTATCAAGATAGCACATGACTCCAGGAATCCGAGGTTGATGACAGTGAACAGCAATCAGTTCTCTCTCTTTTTATTTTTTAATGATGGAACTCAGTGAGATTACAGGTTAGCTTATATAATCACATATAAATATTTTATAGACTTCAGTAACTCCAGTATGTATTTTAAAAGATTTATTTCTCATTCTAAGTCTTCCTAACAGTCAGTCCTTTTACATGTTCCACCTCAGGTTCAAGACAGATGTATGGCATCAAGTTCAGGAACTCAGCCAACTGAACATATTCAACCTGCATCTTTCAATGAAAGTATAAAATACTACTTGGAAAACCGCTATAGAAGAAAAAAAAAAGAAGTCCAAGTTTAGTTTAGAAACCTGCATTTGGAAACCAAATGGCATACACATACACACACACACACATTCTTATTACATATAGATATACAATTATATATACACATATACAAATATATACATGTATAATGCAATTTACATTAGAGTAACTAACCCCAATTACTTAAAGACTTATGTTTTCTCTCTTTAATAAGTAGATAGTAAAAGGCAACATTTTACAGCAGTCGCTACTTCATACAATGCATTATGCTGGTCTTTACACACACAAAAATTTCACCTAACTTTTGTGTGCTATCCTATTATGTAAGGAATATCACCCTTTCATCCACAGTTGAGGAGATGGAGGCTTCCTTGGGTTAGGCCTTTGCTCCAGGTCTCACTTCCAGGAAAGGCCGAGCTGGAGTTCAGTCCTTGGGCCTCCTGATGGCAGTGTGTGCTGGGCTATTGTTTGAAGGGCCTCCAAAGGCCACGAAAAGTCATAGAGGTGGAAGGAGAACAGCCGACCTTCAAAATGATTCCGACGTGGGTTTTCTGGATTCACCTATGGCAGCGGTTCTCAACCAGTGGGCCGCAACTCTTTTGGGGGTTGAACGACCCTTTCCCAGGGGTCACCTAAGACATCCTGCATATCAGATATTTACATTATGATTCATAACAATAGTAAAATTACAGTGATGAAGTAGGAATGAAAATAATTTTATGATTGGGAGTCACCACAACATAAGGAACTGTATTAAAGGGCTGCGGCATCAGGAAGGTTGAGAACCACTGACCTATGGCCATATCATCAGTGGGGCGTATTTGAGCTCTCTCAGGGAAAGAGCTGTGTTACCCACTTTCTACTCTTCAGCTCCTAGAACCTTGCCTGCCAAGAGGGGTCTCAGCAGGAGTGTTGGGTGAAAATGACCAAGGGATTTGCTGGATTCAAACTGTTTCTAATAATCCATAGATATATCAGCCTGAAGGAGAGTTGCAGAAATTGGTGAGCGCATTCTGGCTGTCACAAACAGAGGCCAGGAATGCCAGGTCCTGCGATGCCCAGGGTACTCCCAATGGTCAAAGATTGTCCTGTACCCTCTCAATACTTCCCACCTCCTGCTTTCACGTGGAGAAAAAGCCCGTTATAATTACTGAGCACAGAAACAAACTCGGTTTGTACAGAAGCACAACGGGGGTGCCAATCTAAGAAAGACTGTACTATTTAATTACAAATTTGAACATTTCAAAAACTGTCACCATCAACAGTGAAGCCTGTCATGATAAGTCGCCTCACCACATGCTTGTCACAGTCCGCATTTGTTGCCACCACATCCAGGATCCCCCAGTCGAGGTGTCTATGTCATTAAACATCCTATTGACTCTATAGCAATACATTGAAATTGTTTCTTATACATGACTTCCCTCTTATTTTCTTTTACTGTAGTAAAATTACGATATGGATTTTAAAACAGAATGTGTGCAGTTAAGATATGTCATCCTGGAATTTCATTCTAAGATTGTAAAAAGTGGCAAATGCACATGAAAAGGCCACATGGATTCTGAAACACTAGAAGTTTAGTGAAAGTGCTGTAGAAAAAGGATGGGTTATGTCTCTCAACTTAGCATGCTAAAATCAAGTTAGGGTGTCGTCATGCCTTGAGAAACTCTTCATTTCAGCTTGGTCAGTGGCTGGAATGCATGTACCTGAGGCGAAGGAAAGATGGAGATTCATTTGTATTTTATAGCTAGGTGATCTACATGACATCAAAGCTTAATTTTTAAGTTCAAAGTAATTTCTGAAGAAGCACCTGAAATGAGATGAAAATTAAGATTTTAAAAAAGAGGAAATGGTAGTTCATAATGCAAACATCTTTGAAATCCCTTGTTGTAACATGGATGGATCTTAAAAACAATATGCTGAGTAAAGGAAATCAATCACAATAGGACCAATGCTACAGAATCTCACTCACATGAGAGAGGAAAGTATAGCGCCCCAAGTTAATTAGTAGTTACCAAGGATGGCGGTGTAGGATATGGGGGGGCGGGGGGGAGGCGTTGTTGGGGAAATATCGAGTCTATATTTAGGATGATCAAGACAATTTGACGATTACTATTGGGGATGGTTGTACATGATTAGTGTAATTGGTATCACTGAATTGCACACATGAAAAACACTGAATGAGCAAAATGTGCTCTCTCTATACTTGTTAGCAAAAGAAATTATAAATTACATAAGAACTACAAATAAAGAAAGTAAAATATATTTCACCACTTTTAAAAGTCAACTTCCCCACAGGGTGTCCCCATAGGGTGTATGTCTGTTTAAATCTAATAGTTGAACATTAAGCATTTGTTGAACATTTTCTATTACTTTTACTTCCATACTTCATCAATCAGCATGTTTCACATCTCTAATTCATTTAGCATAGTGAAAAGCATTTTATTTTTATAGGATCTACAAATACAAAGATAGGTAGGATTTAAAAGTGCTGTACACACACATTCATAGCACTGTGCATTGGAATCAACGCAACAGCATACAACAACAATACACATACTCAAGTTTTTGCTTTGCTTTGTTTTCCTAATTATGGGGAGGGGACCATATACATACAGCTTCCCCTGTGGAGCTCAAGCTATTCTTTTTAACCACATGTATTCCCTTGCCATAATTAATACCTTAACAAAGATCTATTGTTTAAGATACTTGGTTACCACACAGCTCACCATATTAAGAAGGGAAAATTCATATAATCAATAAAACATATATCAAGACTTTCCAAGACAGTAGCACAGTCTCTGGCCAAACACAGCCAAGCAAAGTTCAGTAAATGCTATTCTATTAGTAACAAGCACTCATTAAAAGTTTTTGGAATTACCAGCCTTTATTTCATAAAAAAGAAAATATATATTCCATAATATCACTATAGATCTTGGTTTCTTTTCTGAGGTAATAAACTTATATGGGATTAACAATCATAAATAAAATCATGAAATTCTAAAATAGCTTTTAAAAAACTTACTGTATTAGTCTTCAGCAAAAGCTTAAAGTAAAACACTACTTAAGAATTAGTACAAAGGAAAAAACACTATTTTTCAATATCACCTTCTTTCCCCTTTTCTAAATATGTAGCGGAAAAATATAAAAAGGAAACAAAAACTAAATATACATGAAATTAGATAATAGCTTTGTGAATAAGTGGTTTATGCCCTAAACACACGCGAGGGGTGGGGGGTTGGGGAATCTAATCCAAGGAAATCTGTGACTAAAAATCAAAAGTATGAAAACCAAATTTAAAATACTAGTACTTTGCTGGGGGGAAATGTACTTTTCTCCAGGGTGGATTTTCTTTAAACACTTTTGCACATATTCTCAAATAAATGTTTGTCATTTTAGCCTTTCCCATGTTAATTGGAAGCTATAAAGGAATTACCTTCTCATTGAATATAGCAAGCTTCTTAATCCTTCCTTTCAAATATAAACAGAAAACCAAACTCACTGCCATGGAGTCAATGCTGACTCATAGCAACCTCCTATGGGTTTCCAAGACTGAAACTGCTTATGGGAATCGAAAACCCAGTCTTTCTCCCAGAAAGCTGCTATTGGTTTTGAACTGTTGACCATGCAGATCACAGCCCAATGCCTAACCACTATACCACCAGGGCTCCTTGGAAATATAAAAGTTCATCAAAATTATATGTTCCTTTATTAAGTATTGTGTGTCTCCTCTTTAGTTTGCACACTTGATCTTAGCCAAAAGGCTGAGAAGCAGTCCTCTTTAGTTTCTAAAGAATTATAGGTACAAAAGTAGGACAATATATTCTAGGCTGGCAGCTTACAGTTAGAGGATAGCAAATAATTAATTATTAAATTTATTTGTAACTGCGGAGAGTATATATCAAAATTCACCACATGCCTGTCAGTCTGCCCTACTATGGTGGCTGTCATGTGGCTGTGATACTGGTAAAGTACAATTTCTTAATATGACTATTTTATCCATGTCTCTGGGTAATTGGGGGAAACTACGTAAATGGGGCATGCACAGCACTAATAGAGAGAGTGACTCAGTTTCCACTCCTCTGGCTATAAGAATGAGCCATCTGAGAAGCAGAAGCAGAGAGAGAAATCCACGAGCACTGTGTTAGTCTGGGTTGCCTAGAGAAACAAATTCATAGATACTCATATGGGTATAGAAAGAGCTTTATATACAAGAGCAATTGAATATTGAGAAATATCACAGTCCAGTCCAGATCAAGTCCATAAATCCAATATTAGTCCATATGTCCAATACCAATCTACAAATTCCTCTTCTGACTTACGAAACACATGGAATGATGCCGAATGCAGGAAGAGCACAGGCTAGTTGGTGGAAAGTCTTGTGGATCCAGTGGCGAAAGAAGCATCTCAGCACTGGCAGAGGTCTCTATATGGCTCCTCCAGCTCCCAGGGCTCTGGCTGCATCAGCGTAGCTCCATCAGACTCATCATCAGAAATGTCTCGCAGGGAGTAAGTGTGTCCCACCTCCAGCGATCTATTTATCTCCTTAGGGCCTCCAAATGAGGTCATCAAGCTGTTACCTGATTGCCAGGCTAAACTCCACCCCTTCACTCTTAAGTCTCACATTGACAACAGATAATGTAACTGCCACAGGCATCAAGGAAGAAGGTGACCAGTGGAACATATTGGAGATCTCTGTCTAAAGTGGCAGATGCTGCAACCAGAGACAACAAAGGCTGTGGCACAGAGACCCTGGGCAGAGCAAAGGAGCCGGGCCACAACCAGAGGCAAAGGCAAGAAACCCATGAAACAAAACAGAGCAGCAGCACCAAGACTATAAACTGTGAGGCAGAGCAGCAGGCTGGCATCCTGGCCCACAGAAGCACAGGTCAAGGGATCATGTGGCTGCTGGTTGAGGAGAGGCACTACTAGGGACAAAAGCCTATCTATACCCTTACTGCTTTCTGATCCTGGCTGGTGGTAACCTGCTAATTTCCCTAAAACCCCTCGTAACAGTGAGTGTTCTCTGAGTTCTGTTTGGCTGTTGCAACAAATTATTAAACCCAGCAAAAATGTAAAGTATTGTAGGGAAGCAATTGATGTCGAGAGGGTAAAGAAGGATGTGGGGCGAGGAGGGAGGGGGGTGAAGGTAGGTCCGACTTCTGCTTCACGGAAACAGACCTTGGGCTAGTGAGAAGTTGGATTCTCCTCTCCTGTGTAGCCAGTAGAGGCGAGCTATGGCCTGTGCCGCATTTTTGTACGATGCCACTAGTATTTCAGATACTAGCAGGGTCATTTATAATAGGTAGATTTCAACAGGACGTCCAGACTAAGACAGACTAGAAAGTAGGACTGGGACATCTACTTTTGAAAACAAAAAAGTTGCCGGTAAGGGTCTTTCAGAAAGCAACAAAACAGTGTTTGATATAGGACAAGAACATGAGGACTTCAGGTTACACGTCACTAAAAATATGTCTGGAAAAGAGCTGCCTCCTCAATGCAGAGTGGACTTGGACAAAATGGGTGGAGTAAAGTTTTGAGAACTTTCTTTTGCTGGTGTCACAAGATACAAAGTGAAAGAAATAGCTGCAAACACCTATGAATCATTAAAAGGTGGAATGTACAAAGGGTAGGAAAACTGGAAGGTGTACACAATGATGTCCTAGGCATGAGTGAACTGCATGGGCTGATAGTGGCCATTTTGAATCAGACAATCATATGGTTTAGTATGATGGGAATGATAAACTGAAAAAGGACAGCATCACATTCTTCCTCAAAAAGACCAATTCAAGACCTATCTTGAGGTACAGCAATGTCAGTGATAATATCCATATTCTTACAAGCAGTTAATATGACTATTATTCAAATTTACACACCAACCACTTAGACCAGGTCACATAAAACTCATTGACATCGAGCTGACTCTGATTCATAGCAACCCTACAGAGCAGACTAGAACTGCTCCCTGTGGATTTCCAAGGTTGTTAATCTTCAAAAGTATAGAAAGCCTCCTCTTTCTCCCACTAAGTGGATGGTGGGTTCAAATAGCTGACCTTGGTGTTAGCAGTCCAGCACATACCCCACTGTATGACCGGGGTTCCTTATTAGTGCCAGAGGTGAAGAAATGGAAGGTTCTCACCAACCTCGGCCATCTGAAACTGATCAAACATGCAAGAAATATGTATTCATAATGACGAATAATTCATATATGAAAGGAGAAACAAAGAAAGAGTAGTCATTAGAAAGTATGGCCATGGTGATAGAAGAGACACCATTAATTATAAGGTAGAATTTTGCAAAGCCAATAACTAATTCATTGGAAATACCATTTCCAACAATGCAAACGTAACTATGTATCTGGACCTGGCTAGCTGTAACACACAGGAATTAGATCACGTAAAACTGTGGAAAGAGACAATAGAAAAGTCCAATATGATCAGTTAGAAGAAGGCCACAGGCCAAGTGCAGCAGAGACCACCAATTGCTTATATGCAAGTACAAGTTAAAGCTGAAGAAAATCAACAAAAATCCACAAGAGCCTGAGTTAAATACCGTTTATACTCGTGTATTTTTTGTGCTGAAAAACTGGGGTTCAGCTTATACACAGGTCAGTGGCATGAATGGATGTCATCTGGTCAAGCCTGACTAACAAAAGGGGAAAAACCCATGAAGCCTGACATAGAGTGAATAGCAAAGTGGGTTCGAGATGCATGGGAAGACATTCCAGAAGACATGGTGCGACGTGCCTTCCAGAAATGTAGTATTAGTCATGCTATGGATGGCAGTGAAGACTGCATTTTGTATGAAAATGACAGCAGTGATGGTGATGACGGCGATCTCAGTGAGGACAGCGTCTATGATGACCTCACACCAGCTGAAGCTCTGCATTTGGGATACGGATGATGATGAGGAATCCAGTTTTGAAGGATTTTAACTCTTTACATTTTAGCTTGGTTGTTGATTGAGCTCAGGGAATAGTACTATTAAGGTTTTATTGTTGATACTTTATTGTTTTTGTTGAACCTATTATTTTCTACTTACTGTGCTGGTTTGCTAATGTTAAATGACTTGTCCTTTTATGTAAGTTTTTATTTAAAATAAATATTTAAATACATTACCCCACTGATGTCTCAATTTTTAGTAATTTTATTTTCATTTGTTTTGATTATTGAAACTCACCAATAGCTCCTGCATTTTCCACCCTAGGCTTACACTCGAGTTGATCAGTTTTTCTGGTTTCCCAAGTAATAAATAGGTACCTCGGCTTACACTCGGGTTGGCTTATATTCGAGTATATACGATATATCTCATCTCATCTGAATTTGGAGGCCATGTCAAGAATAGATTTCACCCAAGCATCGCTAATGATCACAGACTGAATGAGTTCTAGGATATCAAGACCTTCACACATGAAAAAATAAAAAAGATATTAAAAACACGAGAGAAAGAAAAGACCAAAATGGATGTCAGAAAAGATTATGAGACTGTCTCTTCAATGTAGTAGCTACAGCAAATATGATATGGGAAAAACAGTTGGATAATTCAAAGGGCCCTTGAGAAGAGAAAATAAAGTTCCTATTATTAAAAATGCACAAAGAACTGGGATTAGAAAACGAAAAGTAAAAAACATTCTCAGCATTTCTCAAGCAGAACGAACTTAAAAAAAAAATCAAGGTTGCAACATTGAACAGTAGGCATGCCTGTGACTTATTTCTCCCCTGCCTTGTCCCGAGCAGGTGAAGAAAGACAGGGAGCATCCCCCCCCCCCCAAAAAAAAGAGAGAGAGAGAGAAGGAACACACAGGCTCACTGTAACAAAAATAGTCAACATTCAACCATTTCAGGAGGTAGCATATAACTAAGAACTGATGGTATGGATAGAAGGCATGCAAGGCCTTGAAGAAAATCCAGCCTCCATAAGTTCATGCGCGCCGATTGAGATGGTCCAACGACCAGATGCAACATTGAAAGTGCTCATATGCTCCAATCAACAAGAAAAGATCCATCTCTGAATCCATTTTTCAAAATAGGTAATTTAACAGAATGTGTAAATTATCAAACATTATGCCATCCATATCACACTTAAGTAAAATTTTGCTGAAGGAAATACAAAAAATGCTAGCAGCAATCAATCTCCGGGGAGCTTCCAGAAAAATCAAGCCAGATTCAGAAGAGGGCTTGGAAGTCAGATGGATCTTGGCTGAATGTACAGAATACCAGGACTATATGTATCTGTGTCTTATTAACTATACAAAGACATTTGACTCTGCAGCTCATAATAAATTATGGATATCACTGGGAAGAATGGGAATTCCAGAACACTGAATTGTACTCATGCAGAACCTGTACATAGATCAAGAGGCAGTAATGTAACAAAACAGGGGGATTTGGTTGGTTTAAAATCACAAAATGGATGTGCCAGGGGTGTGAGTATACTTTCATCATTCCTATTCGATCTGTGTACTCAGCAAGCAATCTGAGAAGCTGGACTGTATGAAGAAGAATACAGTATCAGGACTGGAGGAAGACTCATCCACAACCTGTGTGCCAGGAAGGCTAGTTAACGTGGCTTACTAAAAGTGAAGAGGTCTGGAAGTACTTTCTAATGAAGATCAAAGATTACTGTCTTCAGTATGAATTACATCTCATCATAAATTAAAATCCTCACAACTGGACCGGTAAATAACATAATAATAAACACAGAAAATATTGAAACTGTCAAGTATTTTACCTTCCTTGGATCCACAATCAATGCTCATTGATGCCGTAATTAAGAGATCAAATGACATGAGCTATTGCATTGGGCAAAACTGCTTTCAAGTGTTAAAAAGCAGAGAGGTCAATTTGAGCATTCAGATGCACCTGCATCTCAGTCACCTCAGATGCATGCTAAAGTTGGACAATGAATAAAAAGATTAGAGAAGAATTGATACTTCCGAATTATGGTTTTGGAAATGAATGTTAAATAAACTATGGACTTCCATAGTTTTGTTTTTTTTTAAGAATAGCCAGAATTCTACTTCAAAGCAAAGACAGTGAGACTTCAGTTTATGTACTTGGACATGTTATTCAGAAAGACCAGTCTCTGGAGACAGACATTGTGTTTGGTAAGTTACAGGAGTGGCAAAAAAGACCTACAATAAGATGATACCATGGTGGCAACAATGGGCTCAAACAAAGCAATGTCTGAGGATTGGGAAGGACAGCACATCTTCTTTGTTCAGTTGTACATAGGAGCCCTGGTGACACAGTGGTTCATGATGAACCACAAATCACAAGGTCAGATCTTCGAACCCACCAGCTGCTCTGAGGGAACAAGATGAGGCTTTCCACTCCCATAAAGAGTTACCCAAAGGGGCAGTTCTACCCTGTCCTGTAGGGTCCCTATGAGTTGGAATCAACTGGATGACAGTGAGTTTGCTTCTGTTTTCTGGTTGTACATAGGCCACAATGAGTTCAAACTAACACAACAGCACCTAGCAACAACATATACATCAAAATAAACAAATGATTATCTCATTCTAAGTGACATTTGGCAGTACTTAATTCAAGCCAAAAGAGAAAAAGATCAAGAAGTTCTGAACCAAATAGAATATGTCTGATACATATTAGTCAATGACACAATCAAACCAGTCTATCCTGCCTTATTTAGCATTATAAGACATTACAGGGAAAAGATTAATTCTAACAATGGTTTGTATTAGATAATCTCTTTGAATTAAGAAACATAAATGCAATTATAAAGGACTAAAGTATTTAGATGCTGTAAGTGTGAGCCCCCTGGTGGTTTGTTTCCTTCACTGCACTGATGAACACCTGCTGTGCACACACCTTGGGTTGGATTCTAAGTTGTGTTTTACTTTTGATGCCAAGACCGAGCCGAATTTACACTTAGCAAAAGTTATTCACAGTGCAGGGGACAGGCACACACCACTGAGAAGCACTTTGGCGGGGGGGGGGGGGAATCCCTGTTGTTTAGTATGGAATTCTGTTACACAGTCTTAGCTATCCTCTGTAACTGTGTTTATGACTTTTCAACAGAGTTTGAGTCCTACATTGAGTGTTGAGTCCAAAAAAAATCTAGAGAAACTGTAGACCATACAGCAGGCTTGCCTGTGGTTTATTTACCTCTTGTCTTGTTCTGGGCAGTTGAGGACGGAGCAAATTTAACTTCTAACAGAACACCACACTCCAACTGTCAAAAAGGTGGTAACAGGTACACAAAGACATCGGTTAAAAAACGCAGAAAAAGGTTAAACAAGAGGGGAACTCTGTCAACAAGAGGGGAAACCGTCAGTGCCAATCTGTATAACTTTCTGTTTGACATCCAATCACGCTGCACCAAAAACATTCCCACAAGGAATCTTAAGGTGTGAACAGTTTTAGAAAAGCAAAAGAGTGTCTTTCCAAAACCAAACCCCCAACTAACTCACTGCCACTGAGTCCGTGCTAACTCCTATAGACAAGTAGCACTGCCCTGTGAGTTTCTGAGACTGCGTCCCTTCTTTTGCTCATGAAGCAGCTGCGCACAAACGCAATGCCCCCTAGTCTCCTACACATGTCCAAAGCATACCTGTCTTAAAACTCAATGAAAGACATAAGAGCTAGCTTGCATTAATTAGACAATAGCACAATTCTAATGATAATGAATATATGAGATATGATTATAGGAAACTTGATGCTAAATGAAGACTTGCTACACACACACAAAAGCAAGCCAATGTGATAACTTAAGTCTGGATTTTCTACATTAAGCAGGCCAAGGAGGTAAATGTCTGTGCCCAGCAGCAGTTCCACACCCTTCTAAAAGAGGGAACTTCCTTGCCTTGTGTTTTAGTAATCTCCTCAATGAAGAACCAATAAAACTCAGCATGAAAGCAATGCTATTAGCAAACTCACACATACATTATAATTACCACACCCCATTACTTATTTTATTGGAAAGTGTGCTAGGCAGCAATGCCAAAGGTTTTTCTCCACCCTCGCATCAAATTGTTCCATTATCCTGACTCAGCCAAGTGATTTGGGGGCTATACAATTCTCCTGTGGAAAACAGGGAATGACAGCAAAGCCCTCATCAGATGCTGGATGGCTGATGGCGCTAGTCACCTAACAGAGAGGCAGGACAGAGCCTAAGGGCTGCCTTCCCAGAGGAAGTTTTAGGAAGAGACTACTCTGCTGGAGGCTTGGAGATTTGGGTGCCAATGGTTCCTCCCACTCCTTGTGTGGTCTGAGTTAGTTGCTAAACCTGCCCATGTCAATGGCCAGGTCTATAAAAATGACTGTTTCCTGTAAGACTGCCTGGCCCAGAAGTTTGTCTTCGCTGAGAAGCAGCACAAAGAGAAATCACTAGATCTCAGTCTTGGGAGCAAACCAGAAACGGAGGCTCAGGTTGGGCATTTTCCTCAGCACAAATAATAAAGTCTTACACATCCTTGAAGTGCTCTAGTAAGATCATTTGCCTCTCACTCCCAAAAATAGTCATTCTAGGCGCTCCCATGACCCAAACTGCAGCAGGAGCAGCATGGCAGGAGAGCTACAGCAGGGTAGGGAGGACCAGGCACATCCCGACTCCTCCCTCTCATTTTCAGTCTTGAAACAACACAGGTACTGCAATTTAGAGTGAGAGGCTTGGGTTCAAATCTCTGCTCTGTCATTCACCATTGGGAAAGAGAGGCAGTACAAACTGACTTCTCTCATCAGTCCTATGTTCATCTATAAACTGAAAAACTATGCACAAGATAACACAGCCTCCTCATTGCTGGCCCATGGCAGACAGGTATGATGGTTCACAGAATTCACTGAGTTAAACAGCCACTGGAAGCCAGCTAAGCCCAAGCAAGTAGCAATAGAAAAATGCAGCACAAGCAGCAGAAGAGCTAAAGGCTTAAATTTTTCTGTAACATGATAAAAAAAAACCTCTCAATATATATGTATAGGGTAGGTAAAAAAGATTTGCTACAAAATTCTAGATGTCTTTATTAAAGAGATATATCAAAGCATGAAGCTATTGTGTCTCCATCTAGGTTTATATATTTCCCGAAGGTCATGTTTTCATCTCTACCCTCCTGAAGAACTCTGTGCACTTCAACTTACAGCACATCTAAATGGGGTTTTGAGTTTTTGGAACAAAAGGAAGATCATAGTTGTAGGGGAAGGTTCCCAACAATATGAACAGGTGCATTGCCATGATGATGGGGTACTTTTCTGGATATTTTCTTATCAATGCAGTTTTCAATTTTCTTACAAATCTCTTCCTAATAAATCCCTCTGATCATCTTGTGTCCTTCAAGAAAATCTAGCAAGATAAACCCTTTGGGAGCCCCCAATAGTCACCATCACCTTCTGAGCTGATCTCTCCCTGCTTTGAATTTCCCTGTCCCAGCAGATCTCCTCAGAAGCCACTGTTGTGATTAGATGTTTTTTTTAAGACACCGAGACAAATGTATTACTGAGAGAACTTGTCTGCAGCCCCCCACGGGTGGTGGAGGCATAGTGAAACATATTTTCTTTGGAATCCACCTGTGACTAGAAGGTCCAAAGTTATATCAATTTTCAATCGTGTTCCAGAGATTGCTGGATTCGTAACATTAAAAAAAATGAGGAAATTCAGCAATAAAGAAGAGCTTTTTTAAAAAGTTGAAATAAGAACTGAATGAGGAAGAGTTTACATTAACTGGTGTCAGATATTTTCCAAAATCAGACCATGAATGATGGCTCCTGTGAAATGGAAAGGTGATTAAACTGTTGTAACTTCTTATCATAGCAGGCTCTCATCAAGTTCAAGAAAAAGTGAAGCATATTCACTCCGCGCTGCCTGGAAGATGCAGGACCATTCTCAAGCGCACCAGGACACTAGTTAGGGAGAGGTCACCTGCTCCTGAAAGAACCCTGCTGATTAGAACAGGAAGAAACAAACAAGGGAGCATTTATGAAGCCAGTAAATCAGGCTTGGGAATGGCTGTGAGGACATGGACACGAAGGTTTTGCCATTGCAGTCTAGGCAGCAGTTCTCAACCTGTCTGTCGCAACCCCTTTTGGGGTCAAACGGCCCTTTCACAGGGATTTCCCAATTCATAACAGTAGCAAAATTACAGTTATGAAGTAGCAATGAAAATAATTTTATGGTTGGGGAGTCACCACAACATGAGGAACTGTATTAAAGGGTCGCGGCATTAGCAAGGTTGAGAATCACTGGCCTAGACAGAGCAGTCTCTGCCCTCACAGAGCATCATAGCTGATCTCTAACACTCACTGATTTTTCTTTCCTACAAGCTTGGAAAACACAATTTCCTATGTCATATAGAAACCTCACCACCCAATATGGCTCATTTCTCATGGTCAGAATAATGAAAAGTTCCCTTTTGCTTCGTGGTTTTTTAACGTTGATGTGTGCAATACATGGTGGTGTTTATTCAATGCTTGAGATCTCATTTCCCAAACTCACTAAAAATATCTAACGCTGTGAATGGTAACAAAAATTAAATAGTCCACCAGAATCTCTCTCTTATGTATTAACAGCCTCACCCACTGCTGCTGAGTCGATTCTGTCTGAGTGGCTTTACAGACTGAGGCTCAGTGGCTCACAGCATTTCCAGGGCCATAAAGCTCTATGAGGCTGACCACCACATTTTCCTCCCAATGACTAGCTGATGGATTTGAACTGCCAGACATTCTGTTTGCAGACAAATACTTTAACCACTGCACCACCAGGGATCCTAGACCTTAGCAATAGGAAGTCCAGAAAAATTAATTCCCTGACACAACTCACAGAACCTCGGAGACTTTCATACCATCATTCCACACCACTGTCTTTCCATTTCAACTGGAATACAATGTCAACATTTCCACTTGTATGATACAGGCCACAAAATCCAACCCATACTTGCTTCCTGCCCTCTTACAGTTCCATTCCTGTCCGCTTTGCCCCTGTATCTCCCCCACTGGAGGCTCTTTCCCCTGATGACTCTATCCACTTAGACCTTTTTGTTTCCTAAAACACCACCTACTTAGGGCCTTGACATTTTTTTCTGGCTTTTTGAACACCTCCTCCAGGCTGCTAGGGCTTGCCCGCCATGTTGAGGCCCTACAATACCTCCTCAAAAGGAGCCCTGGGGGGTGTGGTGACTTACTGGTTGGGCTGCTACTTGCAAAGTCAGCAGTTCAAAACTACCAGAAGCTGCGCGTCCGGCTCCCTGAATGTGTTAGTGCCTCCGAAACCCCAGAGGGTAGTTCTCCTGTATCCTATAGGCTCGCTCTCAGTCGGAATCTGCTCTGCGGCAGTGAACTGAGTATGCCTCCTCAGAGGGCCTACTTATCACACAGTAGGATGGAGTCGCGCAGGCTCAGGACCCCTGGATCCCAAGTCATTGTAGCACTTGTTGAAATGATCTTGAATTACAGGCATGCCTCAGCTTATTGTGTTTGTTTGCTCTGTTGCACTTCACAGATGCAATTTTTTTTTTCAAGTTGTGGGTTTGTGGCAGCCCGGCCTCAAACAGATCCATCGGCACCATTGTTTTTCCCATCAATTTCATTCCTGTCTTCCTTGAGTTCACATTCAGTCATTCACGATACTTCATACTTGATCACAATGCAATTGATCACACATGAACAGACCAGAGTAAAGTGTAACTATACATTTTATATGTAGAGAGCAAATGAGTGGCTAGCTTTATTATGGTATTTGGTCTGGAACCAAACTCCACTATCTGCAAGGCACATCAGTCCCCCATTCAAGTATATGCTCCTATTGAGTAGGACTCTTACCTGCTTACTAACCACTTGTCAGCAGTGTTCTAACATACTACTACATATATGGCAGATATAAGAAACAGCTGTCAAACATGAATAAATGAAAAGCCTGGGCAGTAAAAATTTTCAAAAGGTAAACATTTCAAATGGCACAAAAAATGTTATTATTGCCCATAGCTGATGAGAAACACAGTTGTCGTTGCTAGAGTTAGGCACCAATCATGTCAGTTTAGACATATAGTGATTCTATACACAACAGAACAGAACACTGCCTGTCCTATGCCATCCCTACAAGCGTCATCACATCAAGGTCCATTGCTGCAGTTACTGTGTCAGTCTGTCTCAGTGAGGGTCTTCATCTTTTTTTCTGACCCTCTTCTTATACGATTGTATTTTACACATGAACTGAGGGAAACCTTAAGCAAAGTACAAACACCTCTAAAACACAGCCTTCCTCTCTCAAACAAATATTTATTGCACGCCTACTATGTATCAGCTGTTACTCTCAATAGTACGGATTCTACTAGTAAACACGTCTGATATGATGAAGCTCGTACTCCAGGGAATGGAGACAGACAATAAAGGAATACGCATGCCAGGGGTGGAAAGAGCTACAGGAAAGGATAAAGCGGAGGGAGGGAACAGGAAGTAGAAGGTTGCTATAGAAATAGCCTTCAAAAAACGACCACAGGAGAGGAGGTCAGTTCGGCAGACGTGTTGGAAGACAGAGAGCAAATCACCTGGCTGAGAAAAGAATGGTCCACATAGAAGAAACAGCAAGGGTAAAGGCCCTAAGATATATAAAAGTAAAAATATATACCTTCAAGGCTTGCTGGGATCTAACAACTAAAGGACTGAAAGGGTCCAAAATCTTACAGAACTCACCTGCTCAAAAATAACTAACAGGCCCAGCATGTGCTCTATGCCTACAGAAACTATTTCTTTTGACAGTCCAAAATAAGCAACCTGATCACCAGCTGTCCACATTTATTACTGTGTGCTATTTGGATATTCTTTACCCCATCTTCATAAATGTCAAACCTTGATTAAGTCTCTAACTTCCTTGTTCTTGCTATATAAACCCCTGACTGTTTCCTGTGGGTGGTTCTACGAGCCACTTTAGGTTTGGGTTGCTGCCCAGTTCATGAATCATTGTGTATTCAAATAAAATCACTCAATTTTTGTTAAAGACTCGAATCCTTTTTTTAACAGCTAGGCAAGCACTTCAGGCATTCAAAGAATAGGAATAGAGGCAGACCTGTCCGACAGAGGAAAAGTACACCTAGTCCTCATGTATCAACATGGTTAGGTTCCACAGAGCAGGTAATTACGCGGAAATTGGTATTAAGTTAAAATGGAGGGTAACTACATCAGATTACAAAATGGAAGATGTCTACACCCTTATATAACCGCTGAATTACATGACCAGTTACATAACGCCAAACGACTGACAATCGTGTTTCAGCCAAGTGGACGTAAAACCTTAACCTTCACAGTCACCGTTACTCTCACCCAGCTCAACATTCATTTACTGCCAGATACACATATTAATGCAAAAAGTAATCAAATAGTAGACTTTTTGGCTATTGTCGTAAATGCAAAATATCAGATAACGAGACAGTGAATGCATGAGGAGTGGGTGTAGTAGAAAATGACATCAAAGGAGGAGCAATAACCATCTCCTGAAGGGCTTGAAAGCAAAAATCCAATTCTGCTTGAAAAATGCTCCTACCAGACAGAGAAGAACTTCCCCACAGGATTTCTGAGGCTGCGATATGTATGGATTAAAGCTGTTAAAGATTTCATTTTACTTGGATGCAAATCAAACGGTGTATCGCATTGGGCAAATCTGCTGCACAAGCAAAAATATCACTTTGAGGACTAAGCAGCGTTTGACCCAAACTATGCTTATTTTCAATCTATGCTTTTTTTCAATGAATAAAAGACTGGAGAAGAACTGATACCTATGAATTATGGTGTTGGACGAGAATATTAAAAGTATGGTGGGCTACCAGAGAACAAACAAATCTAACTTGGGTCAAGTACAGCCAAAATACTCCTTAGAAATAAAGATGGCAAGACTCCATCTCGGGTACTTTGGATATGTTATCAGAAGAGACCAGTTCCTGGAAAAAGACACCGTGCTTGGGAAAGTAGAAGGCTAATGAAAAAGGAGACTGTTGGCCAGATGGATTGACACAGGGGCTGCGACCGTGAACTCAAACAGAGAAACAATTGTGAGGCTGGCATTCAAACAAACTAAAAAACGAACTGCCATCGAGCCAATTCCAAATCAAAGCAATCCTATAAGGCAAGCTAGAACCAACTGCTCCTTTGGGGTTCCAAAACGGAATCTTTTTATGGAAGTAGAAGGTCTCATCTTTCTCCCGTGGACTAGCTGGTGATTGTGAACGTGTGGTGAGCAGCCCAGTGTTCCACCCACTGCGCCACCGGGGCTCCCAGTGGGAATGGCACAGGCAATGTTCCATCCTGTTGGACACATCGGGGCTATGAGTCAGAGCTAGCGCAACAGCACCTAACAATAATAACCTTTACGGAAGCCACGTCTTTGCCTCTCAGAGTGGCTAATGACGTCAAACTATCAAGATTCTAGTTAGCAGCTGAGTGCTTAACCACTGCACCACTGCAGTTCCTTTGAAGGCCTTCGTAGGCCAGCCAGGACATCGGCTTCTTCTGAGGATAAAATGGGAGCCAGAACAGACCATCGGCTCAGAGACTAGAGATTCAACCAAGGTATAGAACAGAGTGCCAAGAAGGAACCACTGAACTTAGAAGGTGCCAGGTGTGCTGTGGTTTACCTCAACGGGATGTCTAGCTATCAAGCCTAAGACCCTCTTACTCTAATAAGGATGAAGTGTGACCATGGTCCTAGACCGTAGTGAAGAGTGACTGGCACAGAAGAGGAAACAAGGAAGGTCCCCCAGAACATATGCACAGTCCCTGAGGAAGTAATTGCTGGCTTTTACACTTGACAGGTTCTGCAGAAAATCAGCGTAAGTCAAGTAACACAAGCACCTGGCTGGGGGATGTGAACCCCACTTTTCCAGCAGTCTTTGCTGTATTTTCCTTTGAAAGGCTTCTTGGTGTGTCTTGAATGGTTCATACTTGATAAGTTTATAGGAATGTGTGTTATTGAAAGCCTGTTAATCAAGTTGCCAACATACATTACTTCCCCTCCTTTTTGAAGGCTTGTCCAATTAATAAAAGGCTGATGCTTATGTAGCTGAAGTTATTTGAGGCCACTAGGGGGTTAGGGGAGCTACATTTATTGATTCAAATGTAGTCTTTTCTGTCACTTTGAGAACATTTATTCAATTTTGAAATGAAAAATGATGGTAAAATTAGGAAAGAATATGTAAGAAAAAGAAATCTATGAAAAACAATTCTACAATTTAAAAATAATACCCCGCCTCCCCTGTCAGACTCTGCCGCCAGCTGTTGTTGAAACATGCAGGCTTCTGCACTGTTAGTAGCCGAGAGGGCTGTATTAGCAGGAAACCAGGGCATTTATGATTGAGTTCCTGTTATTGACTTGTTCTTAGACAAACTGCCAAGTTTCCCAAGACATAGTACAGTAGGCCCACTGTGGAAGCCGTACGGATACTGTTTTGACATTTAGCCTGCAATTTTTGTTTTATGTGTCAAAACTTTTTCAAATGACTTTTAAAAAGTCCCCGTAATGTGTTCTATAATGATCTGGAGACCATGGTTGCTTCTAAAATGAATCTTTTGTATTTTAAAATAGTTTCTAACTAGTAGAGCAAAAAATACAAACCACTGATGTTAGTCACCATGATTGTGCCACTTGGCTTTCTTCAGAGATAGGTGCCTTTTCCTAGGATAACTGGCAGCTGCACTAGTAACACGGAATGTTGGGGCAGAGGGAAGGAAAACATCTTCACAACAGATCAAACAAATGAAATGTTCTATTAGAGAAATTAATGTAATTTTCAAAACCCTTTACCCTGCACACACATATACATATACATATACATACAACACACATATCTCCCAAACAGAGAAATTTAAATCTTCAATAAACGGGTTCACTATGGCACCAGGGTTCTGAAGATAATGTAGCAATTGGAAAAATGCAGAAAAATAATATATGTTGGCAACTTGATTGTAAACACACATTCTATAAGGCTTTCTATAAACACACATTCTTATAAAGTTATCAAGTATGAGCCATTCAAGAGAAGGCGCTTGGTTTTTTGAGGCTAAAAAAGCATGCAAATTTTCATAATTTGTACAATTCATATTCCTAAAGAACTTTCTTCTGGGTAGCTATAAAATTAGACCCTTTCATAGGTTTGTGCCTTTGTATAATTTTCTCTAGGAGTTATGCACACATCTCATATTAAATCCCTATCCCTGGCCCTTGGAGCTGTGGACTGAACTATAAAGAAAGTAATGTCCTTGGGTGTCTTTATGCTTGCCTTTCTGTAAGCGAAGGTCATCTCGGTAGCATAAAGATTTTTGAGAATTATATCAATTTGTATCACTTTCTTTAGGAACCCTGGTGGTATCGTGCTTGCATATTAGGCTGTGATCTTCAAGCTCAGCAGTTTGAAACCACCAGTCGCTCTGAGGAAGAAAGATTGGGTTTTCTACTCCCGTAAAGAGCTACCGTCAAAAAAGCCTTACCATAGTGAATTAAGGGGGAAGTGCAGAGTGGAGACCCAAGGCCCATTCGTCGGCTGCTGGAGATCCCCTCACAGAGGGGTCTAGGGGAGGAGATGAGTCAGTCAGGGTGCGATGTAGCACCCATGAAGAATACAGCTTTCCTCCAGTTCCTAAATGCTTCCTCCCCGCAAACTACCATGACCGGAATTCTACCTTGCAAGTCTGGCTAGAGCAGAGGATGTACACTGGTGCAGATAGGAGCTGGGGGCACAGGGAATCCAGGGCAGATGATACCTTCAGGACCAGGGGTGTGAGGGACAATACTGGGAGGGTAGAGGGTGAGTGGGTTGGAAAGAGGGAACTGATTACAAGGATCTACATGTGACCTCCTCCCTGGGGGACGGACAACAGAAAAGGGGGTGAAGAGAGACATCTGACAGGGCAAGATATGACAAAATAATAATTTATAAATTATCAAGGGCTCATGAGGGAGGGAGGAGTGGGGAGGGGAGGGAAAAAAGAGGACTTGATGCAAAGGGCTTAAGTGGAGAGCAAATGCTTTGAAAATGATGAGGGCAAAGAATGTACAGATGTGCTTTATACAATTGGTGTATGGATTGTGATAAGAGTTGTATGAGTCCCTAATAAAATGTTTTTTAAAAAAAGAGTTACCGTCTTGGAAACTCACAGGGGTGATTCTACCCTATGCTATAGGATCCCTGTGAGTTGACATTGGCTAAATGACCGTGAATTTTGGTTTGTTTTATGTCTATTGTGCAGGGCCTGTTTCTTAGTTCAGAAATAAATAAAGAGTAAAGCAGAATCCAAGTTACCATTTTCATCATCTTTACTTAAACAGCCTACTGAAGGCTGGCCAAGCTTAGGCGCTTTGTTAATCTGAATAATGAAAGATTGAATACACATTAGAACAATTCTCAAACTTTTGCCTGCATCAGTCACTCACTGAAACACGGACGATGACATCTTTCCCCCACCCACCAGTGTTGCTGATCCCAGGGGTATGGGGGAGGGCTATCAAATCTCCTAACAAATTAATGCCAGTGCTTTTGATCGGGAGCAAATACTTTGAAATCACTGTTTTAAAATACTTTGGGGGATAATTTTTTCAGGAACTGTGCCATCAATATTTATTAATCTGAGGATTTCTTTATTCACAATCCAAAATTTGCACCACTAGGAGCAATGGAGGGCAGATAAGTGCATTGGTGAACTATGAAAATCTGTACTCCCAGAGTCTAGTCAGTGATCGCATTCACAGTCAAGTGACTAAGATTGGAAAGGACCAAGAAAACATGAGTTTACCCAATAAGGATGAGTCCAGACGCGTATACATTAAAACCAACATCTGTCACCTAGCAGTCTAGTGGGACACAGCCAGGGTTAGTATGGCTGCTGATTATTAGCACAGTAATAGGGCTGTAAGAAATGCCCACCTCTCTGAATTCTATTCTCAGTTTTGCCTCATCAGAATTACTGGTGCAGCTCCAGTCATCACTTCCACCTACCAGGTGACAAGAAAGAAGAAAGTGAAGGCAAAAGGGGCACCTGCCCCAACTCCTTTTTAAGTAGCCTCCCAGAAGTGCCAACAGACACATCCAGTCATGTTCCTTAGATATAATTCAATCACATACTCACAAGAAGTGTAGAGACAGCTAGATAATGTCATCTTTTCGCTAAGCATGGAGCTACTGATCCCAAATAATACAGGCTTCTGGGCATACGGAAGAGAAAAATGGTTAAAAAAAAAAAAAAGCTAACTGGTTGTCACAAAGAGCAATACACACTAAACTTGAAATAAATTCAGAATTATAATCAAACTAACAATGAATGAGCATATTACAACTAACTGCCCACTAACTTGAATCTATTACTCATATAACAGTTTGTTCCCAGCATTTAGCAGATGTTCACTAGATATTTGTCGAAGGAATGAATACTACCTATTAAGTACAATTTGTATAGGACCATAATATAAAAATAAAAGCTGTCTTCATATTGGATCCCTCTTTCCCTGTGGAGATGGTAGGCCTTGCCACTTGAAGGCTCTCCTGGGAAGACAACAATATTAACACTGCCACAATCAATTTTCTTAAAGACTGGAGGGAGTTACACAAGTAAATTCCTCTGGATGGGAAAACATTTTTGAATATTTCTCTAAAAGAAGAAATGTGGAACCAGGAAATGAGACATACATATGTTTGCCAATTCGGTATCTTTTTCCAGGCATGTAAAAAGGCTTCAGATTATTTGAGCAGGGAGTTGGGACTGGGAGGCTTGTTTGATATGGTTAAGGTGGACAAATATTCTCCCTTCCAGATTAGAAAGAACTCATTCATCAAAAAAAGCATGGCCTCTTCTGTTTCCAGCCGATGACTGAGGTCAGCTTATCAGCACTAGATTTTATTCACAGAAATGGTGTCAAAGAAAGAATAAGGAGTCACTTACAAAGCATTATTAATTAGAAACAAGACTAAAAACATAATTTACCATCCTGATTCCTATGCATTCATGCTGTAGTCCCATGCGAACTAGCTGCATGGGATGCAAACATCATTTTCCCACAGCTTTACAAGGCCCCAAAGAGATATGGTACTGGTTGCAGTCCAGCTATATCAAATGCTCCCATGGAACTATCTATGTAACTAGTAAAAAAAATTCTCCATATGGGTAAGGCAGTCCAAAGAATGAAAGACTTCACGGCCACTGAAATACTCAACTGGAAGTTAAAAAATTTTTTTTTAAAGAAATAGCATGTCCTCCTACATGGGTCACAATTCTGAGGTCCTGGACAGAGTAGGAGAAAACTGGAGAGCAAAACTCAAAGCCATAAAAAAAATTGTTTTTTTAATCAGGCTTGCTGGTTTGATAAGAACTAGTGAGGCCCCTGAGACGGTCCTTAGACATCTTTCCAGGCCTAGAACTGAACTCACCCCAGGTGGTACAACTTTTGGTCACAAAACTTAGATCAGTAAGGGAAACAATAACACTAGGGGAGTATGCACTAGAGAAAACAGCCCACCACCTGAGCTCAGAAGGCAGGAAAGGAGGAAAGAGCATGGTAAAGACAGGGAGGCAGTAGGAAGAGTGCTGGTACGTTGTGAGGATTAGAACAAAGTGTACATAAATAGCTGAATGAAAAACCAATCTGCACTAAAAACTTTCATTCAAATCATAATTGTAAAATTAACAGGGTCAAGATGAAGTAAAATTTGAGAACCTTTAATTGTGAAAAGACTTTTTACTATTTTCTTTATGTTTTTGTTAAATATCCATTGATAACTGAATTCTAAGGTATGTACAGTGGACTCCATTAATTCTTCCCAATCTCAGAATGTACTATATATCCATAGTGCTCAAAACAGTCTGGTACTGGTCAAGCAATAGAAACATTGAACAATGAAATAAACTTGAGAATCCAGACACAATTCCATCTACCTTTGGCCAACTGACCTTAGACAAATGGCTGAAATCCATTCAATGGATAGTCTCTTTAACAAATGGCACAAGCAAAACTGGACTACCATTTGCAGAAAAAAAAAATGGGATCCATACCTCACATCATATATGAAAATGAGCTTTTTGTGGATCAAAGACTTAAATGTAAAAGCTAAAAGTATAAAAATCATGGAAGAAAAATAAGACCAAACTTAGGGGCCTAATTTATGGCATAAACAATCTATTAAACAACTGAAAATTCACAAACAGAAGATAAACTAAAAAAATGGAACCTCCTAAAATTATACAGTTATGAACTTAAAAGACTTCTCTAAAAAAATAACAAGAGGACCTACAGATAGAAAACAAAAATGTGTTAATGACATATCTGACAATACTTTAAATCTAAAATTATAAGAAAAAATCAATATTTCATCAACAAAAAGACAAGCAATTCAATTTAAAAATGGACAAATGATATAAACAAACACTTTACCAAAGAAATATACAGGCAGCAATCAAATACCTAGATGTTCATAAGTGTTAACTAAGAAATGCAAATGCAAATCTAAATAACCATGAGTTATCAACTCAGCCAAGCAGTAATAGCAATAATTTTTTTAATTAATTTTTTTTAAATCCCTGAAAACAGCAAATGGTAAAAAGTGTATGTGTGGGGAACTCTCGCACACCGCCAGAAAAACGGTAAAATGACGTGACTACTACTGTGAAATGGAATCGCACTTCCTAAAGTTGGAACTGGAGATAGCATGTGATCCAGAAACCCCACTACTAGGTATATGTCCTACAGAAGTAGGAGCCATGACACAATGTGCACACCCATGTTCTTCAAAGCATCGTTCACAATAGCAAAAAGATAGCCATAACATAAGTGACCGTCAAGATGAATGGATAAAGGAACTATAGTACATCACACAGTGGAATACAATGTTAAAGAGTGATGATGGCGATGTGACATACCACAGAACACGGGTGAAGCTGGAGAGCACTATGTTGAGTGAAACACTCAATCACAGACAGACAAGGACTATATGAAAACCGAGAAAAGTTCGTGCACAAAAAGAAACATTGTGGGTGGTTACCAGGGCTAGCTAAGAGGAGAGAGGGGCAGAGAGAGTCACTAACTAGATTGCATACATGTCTGAGGGTAAGTCAAACTCAGGATTGATGAACCCATAGAGAAACAAGTCGAATAAGGGGTACGGTGGGGGAGAGGGCAAGAGGTGCTGATATCAAGGAGTTCAAGAAAGAAGAAAATGTTTGAAACTGTTTGTAGTAGCAACACTGATTGACGTGATTGAACTATGGAATGATATGATGTCTGGATGAGCTCCTAATGAAATGGTTTGGGGGGGGACGCATTGCTAAAAAGCAACAGAAATGTGGATGAAACAAATCTGAAGCTATTGTTTCTCAACATATTCTTTAGGTAGGTCTACACACTTCTGAAGGCAGCGCTTCCACCTCTCGCGCTTCCGGAAAAAAAAAAAGAAGAAAGATTCCGTGCTCTTTGATTTATACTACATCAAAACAGCGGTTGACATCCTGAGTTTAGGGAACAAAGAGAAGTCTGAAAGGGTAAGATCTGGGCTACTGGGTGGGTGGGATACAGTTTCCCAGGGAAATTCTCATTGCTAACCTTGGAGAAGGAACAAGCGCATTGTGATAGAAAGAAATTTATCAGTACAATTTTCCTGGCCTTTTTCTCAACAATTAAGTTTCCAATTTTCTTAAAAGTTATTCTGAATAATCCCCTTGATCGCCTTGTTTCCTTCAGGAAAGTTCCAAGAAAGAGTAGTCATAATCTTCTGACCTGGCTTCTCTGTCTTGAATCTCACTGGCCCGGTAGAACCCCTCACAAGCCGTTGTTTTCATTGGACCCTGTTCTTGAAGGCACACTAGTCCACCTAAGACAAGGTTAGTAGGAGAGAATTTGTTTGCAGCTATCCATTGATCAAAGAGACATGCTTAAACACATAAACCCATCCATGTTAGGAAGTGAAACCCTGGTAGCAAAACGTTTGTATTTCCTCTCCCATTAACTTGGGTAAAGGTAGAGGCAATGCACCGTAAGGGAGAGAGCAGTACAGTATGACCAAGGAAAAGGAAGACCCTGGGGGGTAACCACGAGTAAAAGGCAGTAACAATAAGTATGACTCTCTATATAATCCTAAAATAATACTATTAACAAATAATGTATCAGTGGATAGGCAGGTAAACATGTAAGTGGTAATAGGTAGGGGTATGTGATGTAGTGAGATATACAGGTTTAGTAGAGGATATTTCTACATAACAATTTATATGTGCTGCAAGTATATTCAGGGGTGTGTGTGTCTGTTGTATTACAGCACACAGGGGACAAACAATAAAACTCAGGCATAAGCAAACATCTTGAGAGACTGAGCCCCTGGGTGTGAGCCCCTCGTGGATTGCCAGTCTTTGGGAGTATAATATTGTCCATAAAAACAATGTTCTGCATCCTACTTTGGTGAGTAGCAACTACAATCTTAAAAATCTTGTGAGTGGCCTTATAAGGTTCAACTATTGGTCGCTTGTTGTCTAGAGCCAAGAAGAGTAAAGGAAAGCAAAGGCTCAAGGAAATAATTCATCCAAAGGACTAATGGCACACAAGCTACACCCCTACCAGTCCAAGACGAGAAGAATACTAGAGCGCCCCACTACCACGACCAGCCAACCACTTTGATCAGGTGCAATAAAAGGTCCCAGATAGAGTGGGAGAAAAATGCAGAGCAAAATTCAAAAAAAAAATTTTTTTTAGCCAGACTTTCTGGACTGATAGAGATTGATAGATCCGTTGAGATGAGGCTCTTAGCCACTCTTAAATCTTGAAGGGGACCCATTCTCAGAGATTGCCTTCCAACCAAATAACAGAAAGGTCTATGAAGTAAACAGCATCCCTGAAAAATATCCGTTTCAGAATCCTCAACCAGACAAGACCAAAAAGTCAACGTTTTCCCAAAAACAAAGGTCGGGAGTTGGCTCCAACGTATAGCAACCAAATGAAACACTGCCCAGTCCTCTGCCGTCTTCATAACTGTTTTTCTGTTTGGCTCTATTGTAGCTACTATGTCCATTCATCCCCCGAGGGTCTTCCTCCTTTTTGCTGACCTTTACTTTACCAAACAGGGTATCCTTCTGCAGGGACTGGTCTCTTCTAATAACACGTTCAAGGTCCATGAGACACAGTCTCTTCTAAGGAGAATCCTAGTGTCCTTCCTCCAAAACAGATTTGTTTGTTCTGGCAGTCCGTGGTACTTCCCATAGCCTATGCAAACACTATCATTGGAACGCATCAATTCTTCCTCATTCATTGTCCAGCTTTTACATGCATATGATTAAAATGTGATGGCTTGTATCAGGTACACCTCACTTTTCAAAGTGACATCTTGGCTAGCTGACACCTAAAATAGGTCTTGTGTAGCAGATTGGTCCATAAAATCCTCCAGTTGTGAGGATTTTCATATTCTGAACGTTGAGTTATATAATCTAAACTGAAGGCTGTCATCTGTGATCTTCTTCAAGTGTTGGTTCTCAGCAAGCAAGGGGTGACATCGGCATAGTGTAAGTTGTCAATGAGGCATCCTCCAGTCCTTATGCCATGCCATGCGGTTCACTTTCAAGGAGGGACAGGAAAGATGAGCATATGGAAATGAGGAGACCAGGGAATAAATGAGAAGAGTGTTGTTACAATGAGGGGATTCCGACAGATGTCCCGAAAGAAAATATGTATAAATTGTTGTATGGGAAACTAATGTGCTCTGTAAATTTTAACTCAAACCACAACAAAATGTTCAAAAAGAGTACACCCATGTTCACTGCAGAACTTTTCACAGTAATCAGAATATAAAACCGACTAATTTGTCCATCGATAAATGAATGGATCGACTGTGACATATACACGCAATAGAATGTTATACAATAATAAAAGGAAATAAAGCTCGGAAGCAAGCCACAACATGGACAAAGCTTGTAAACATCATGCTGAGCAAATCAAATTACTATCAAAAGGACAAATACTGTGTGCTCTCACTTAAACCAAGCCAAAAGCCAAACTCATTGCCATCGAGCCAATGCCAACTCACAGCGACATTCTAGGACAGGTTAGAAGTACCCTGAAAATTTCAGAGACTGACACTGCTTACGGGAGTAGAATGTCCCGCCGCTTACCCCAGTCCATGGGTGGTTTCAAACTGCAGACCTTGGGGAACGCAGTCCAATTCCTAACCACTGTGCCACAGGGGCTCCCTCTTACTTATACAGGGGGCTTCAAAAGTTCATGGAAAATGGAATTAAAAGATAATAGAATTTTGCCAAACTTTTTGAAGGTCCATCATATAACAAATAAAACACAAGTGGGCTTCAAAAAATGGGTGGGAAAATTCCATTCTTTTTTAATTTCATGTTTTCATGATCTTTTTGAAGCCCTTTTTATAGAGAATCTGGATATTATCCACGGTTATGACGGGAATTCAGTTTAGCAGGCTTTGAACTTCTGTTCATGGTGGGGAAATATTATGGAAAAGGAGAGCAACGGTGGAGGCACAACATGAGAAAGATAATCAATGTTACTCAGCTATACATATGAATGCTATGCATATGAATGATTTTGTATCGATTTGTGTCTATTATCACAACATTATAAAATAAAGTTAAAAATGTTTTAAACCTATAAAACAACCTTCTTGGGAGAAGTAGCGCCAGAGTGCTCCTTAGAGGCAAGGATGGTTAAACTTCATCTAACATACTTTGGACAGGTTGTCAGGAGAGACCAGTCCCTGGAGAAGGACATCGTGCATCGTAAGTGGAGGGGCAGCCAAAAAGAGGAAGGCCCTCAAGGAAATGGATTGACACCGTGGTTGCAACAATGGGCTCAAGCACAGCAACAATTGTGAGACGGCGCAGGACCAGGCAGTGTTTTGTTCTGTTGTGCATAGAGCCGCTATGGGTCAGAAGCAACTCAATGGCATCTAACAGAAACAACACGAAAGAACCATTTAACATCTCCAAATCTTCATCATTGTTTATGGATATATGGCTAACTGAGATTGAGGCAATCCAGCTCTGAAACAGCCCAACTGGGGACAGCTACTGGCACATGTGTGAATCTGATATGCCATCCTGTCCCAAGGAACACAGATACTTTCCTCAATGAAATCTCAGGCTCAAGCTCGGAAATCCTGACTTCACTTCAAGACCAGTGTTCTGGGTTTCTATTGCCTTGAGTTTTCAATGGGTGGGTAATAGTAGTGCAGGACCAGGAATAAGTTTCCACTCAAACTCACTGCCATTGAGCCAATGCTGACTCATGGGGACCTGTGGATCAGAATAGACCTGTCCTGTGGGTTTTAAAAACGAAACCTTAAAGGGAGTAACAACCTACTACTCTTCTCCCTGGAGCAGCTGATGGTTTCAAATTGCTGACCTTGCGGTTAGCGGCCCAAGGCACATCCACTACACTGTCACCGGGCTCCCAGTGCTGTGTAAAAATAACAAGAACTAGAGATGTGCAGCAGTCACAGACTCGCCAATGCCCACACTGCTTATAAAATGCACTCCTCACCTGATAACCTAAAATTGATGTTAAATTGATTTTTTTGTTGCTGTTGCTGTTTTATTTTCTTTTGTTGTCATGTTCCACTTTGCTTTGTTTTTGTGCTTATTGCTGTCTCTGCATGTCTATATAGATAAGATAAGCGGGATAAACAGACTGAAGGTTCCAGGGGTACATGGGAGAGGAGGAGGTGGGGGAAAGGGAAGGGGGGATAACAAATCCAGAGACAAGGGAACAACAAACGATCCAAAAATGATGACAAGAAGGGCATAGGATGCCTGGTAGGGCTTGAACAAGGGCAATGTAGCAGAGGGGAATTACCAAGACCCTAATGAAGGCCAAACATGATAGTGGGACAAGAGGAAAGTAAAAGGAAATAGAGGAAATAACTAGGAGGCAAAGGGCATCTATAGAGGTCTAAATACAGGCATGCACAAATGTAAATTCATTTATATATAATGAGAGGGGAATCGATCTATGTACATACAGTTATATATTAAGTATTAAGGCACCAGATGGACATTGGGCCTCCACTCAAATACTCCCTCAATGTAAGAACACTTTGTTCTACTAACCCAGCACTATGTGATGCTCACCTTCCCTGACATGATTGCTGAAGATAAAATGGGTGCATAAGCAAATGTGGTGATGAAAGCTGATGGTGCTCAGTTATCAAAAGATATAGTGTCTGGGGTCTTAAAGGCTTGAAGATAAACAATCAGCCATCTAGCTGAGAAGCAACAAAGCCCACATGGAAAAGCACACCAGCCCATGTGATCATGAGGTGCTGATGGCATCAGGCATCAAAAACCCGAAACAAAACCAAAAAAATCCTATCAATGTGAATGAGAGGAAAGGCAGAGTAGAGACCCAAAGGCCATCTGTAGTTAATTGGACATCCCCTTTCAGAAGGGTCACAAGGAATAGAGAAGCCAGTCAGGGTGCAGTATAGTACTGACAAAACACACAACTTTCCTCTAGTTCTTTAATGCTTCTCCCCTCCCCCACTATCAAGACCCCATTCTAACCTTATAAATCTAGCTAGACCAGAACAGATAAGTACAGATAAGAGGTCACAACACAGGGAATCCAGGAGCGATAAACACCTAAGGACCAATAATGAGATAATGAGAGTATCAGTACTAGGAGGGTAAGGGAAGCGGTTGGGGAGGGGTAAGGAGGAGCCAATCACAATGATTGACATATAACCCCCTCCCAGGGGAGGGACAACAGAAAAGTGGGTGAAGGGAGACAATGGTAGGCGTAAGACATTAAAAATAATAATTTATAAGTTATGAAGGCTTAATAAGGAAGGGAGGTGGGGTGGGATGGGGAAATAAGAGGCGCTGAAAGCAAGGGCTCAAGTAGAAAGAAAATGTTTTGAAAATTGACACAATGGCTATAGGTATGGACTGTGATAAAAGCTGTAAGAGCACTCAATAAAATGATTTGGTTTTTTTAGTGCTTGAACTATTTGAATTATGGAATGTTGTGGCATCTGTAAGAGCTCCCAATAAAATGATGAAAAAAATTTTAAGACCTTTATTTTAAATGATGGCAAGTAGTTATAGTGGGGGGGGGCAGATCTTTTATTTCCCTTTGTTTCAAATATCCTTCAATGACAAAATAAAAACACTACATAAACCCAGATTTAATTTATATTTGGGGAAAGGGTGGATTTTTTTCTAGTAAAGAAAATCTGCAAATCTCTAGGACATAGAACAAAATGTCCCTTTCCAAATATAGCGTTTTACGTTTCCTTAATTCTGTGGCGTGTTTTCCAAAAGCAAGATTCGCGGTTTGAAACCCACCAGAAGCAGAGAAAGATGAGGCTTTCTACTCCTGTAAAGAGTGTGAGTCAGTTCCAACTCACAGAGACCCCATAGGGCAGGGCTGACCAGCCCCTGCGGGTTTCTGAGACTAATCTTTATAGGAATAAAAAGTCACGTCTTTCTCCCTTGGAGAAGCCGGTGGTTTCAAACTGCTGACCTTGCGGTTGGCAGCCCAATGCGTAACCTACTATGCTACCAGGGCTCCAAAATGCTCAACAGACTTTAGCTAGCAGTAAACAAAATTATAGTGGTTATAGTCTGTAAGCTACCAAGTATCTATGAAGGGGCTTCAAAAAGTGTAGAGTAGCTTTTCATTATCATTAATTCCATCTTTCCACAAACTTTTTGAAAGCCCTTCTTCTTTTCTAACAAAATCACCCATATGTGTATCAACCTCCACCCCAGTAGGGCTCAGTCCAGAATCTTGAGCAATGAAAATCAGTCTTGAACTGTCTAGTCCACTCGCCCATGGCTAGGTTACGGATGGGCCTAAGTGCACACAGAGCAGTAAGAGGTGAAAGGATGCCTGACAGAGGCACTTGAGGATGGCTTCTTCATTCCGAGGAGCAAGAGGAAGTCAAAAGGGAAACAGAGGAGGCTGATCTTCTAAACACACCATGCCGGATACCACATCTGGAAATGCTGGCCATCATTTGCCACCAATTACATCACAGGTAGTTTATTTGTTATGAACTACTTAACAACAATGGGGGTGGGAGGGACCAGTTACACTGAGCCACCCTGGGTGTCAGAAGAGAGGGGCGCCAGAGGGTTTCCAAGGCTGTCTTGTCACCAGGTCTTTCTCGCAAGACAGCTCTGTGAGTGAACTTGAACCTCCAACCTTTTGGCTAAGCACAGAGGACTACCTGGAACACCTTTTTTCATTTGGTTTCTTATTGATTATTAGGAGCCCATGTGGAGCGGTAGGTTAAACGCTAGGCTGCTAAATACAAGGTTTGCGGTTCAAACTCACCAGCTACTCCGTAGGAGAAGGATGAGGCTGCGTGTAAATCTTTCTGACAGATTGACAGCCTCAGAAACCCTCCAGAGCAAGTCTCCTCTCTGTGCTCTAGGGTCACAATAAGTCTGGAAGGCAGTGAATTTGCTTGTGATTACTTCCCTCTGCCATGATCCAGGAGAGGAACAAAAGAAAGGTTCTCTTTGGCATGTATATGTAATGCCCCCTACATGAATCAGCTCCTACATACACTCCTCAGCAGAACATACATGGCACTCACAACATTTTGGTTGAAAACGTAATTAAGACAATCTCATTCCACAGCAAGGCTAGGTAACAAAATCTCAATTTTTTTTCAAACAACATCAGATTGTTTTAAATGCATGTAATATCATCTTCAATTACCCCCTTTCCTGCTGTTGTTGTCAGCATTTTAAACTTTTAGGCAAGGCAAATTCAATCATCTGTCCCACACATGTTTTAGTCAGGGCTTAAGTCAAAGGGTGATAAAGTAAACTGCAATAATTACTTCAGCGAGATCACGCCTGTGAAAACTATCAGCGGGGATCATTTTAAAACATATAATGGACATGTAGGCAGAAAACCACAATCTCTACCTAAAACTGCTGTGAGTCAGAATTGATGTGATAGCAATGGTTTGGGGTTCTTGTTTTTTTCTTATGTTTTATTGTCTTGTTTTTGTTTCTTTTTTGTGTCTGTTTGTTTTTAATCTCTAATATCAAAGTCACTGAGGGGCACAAACAGTGATCACTTGACCACTAGCTGAAAGGTGGATTGTTGGAACCCACCCAGAGGCTTCTTGGAAGACAGGCCTGCCCCCTGCATCCAAAGATGACAGCTTTGAGATCTAAATGGGGCAGTTGCACTCAACAGACATGGGGTCACCGTGAATCAGACCAGACGCAACCTCCACTTACACTCACAATCCCTAATATCAAACACACGATTAAATGAAAAGGAGCATTTATAAAACAAGCATTAATGAAACGGAGGCCAGAAAATTCCCATAGAATTCAAAGCTCCCATAAAACATTTATTTCATTTGAAGTAAAATAAGACCACCAAGTTTTCAACTTATAATCTTTGTAGGTAAGCTAATATGGAAACTAAAACTAAGTCCTTTTGTAAGTGATAGTATATCATCACTGCCATGTAACTTTTCTATCAGTTCTCCCATTTTAATTACCTAAAATTTACCTAAAACTGTCAACAATTGGTAATAATTTTGACAATTCAACTAAGTAGATAGAGAAGTATTATGTGAGAAATTTTAATGTTTTGATGCCTGCTTTTTTTACATTTAGAATCTGTATTACATTTATCTGTAATGAAATTGGCAAAAGGGGACACTAGATGTGACATTTTTCGATAATGAAAAGTTATAGCACTTCAGACACAACTTTTTGAAACATCTGGTTCAATTGTAAAATAGCAATACCTCAATTTCTTAAAGGACTATGATGTTATTTTCTGTTTGCAAAAGTTAGGTTCAAGAAAGTTAAGTAGGAAACATATAAACATGTTGACACTTTGGAATTCTCGGAGTATAGATAAAACAGTTTCGGGTGTTCCTTGGCCTTTGGGCAAACATCAGTGTAAAACAAGGTCAGCCAAAGCACTTGCAGGATAGTCATTTTTAAGGATTTTGACTGAGGAAAAAAATGAAAATGCAACGGACAAAAATGTCAAGAACACGGTAACAATTTGAGATAACAATGCAAGTTACAGAACACACCTTAGACACCGAACACTCCATGTACACTGAAACAGTGTCTCCTCCTAAAATTGTATAGTCCAACCCCAGGTCTGGCAAAGAAATAAAACCTTAATTAGAGACTATACCCACTAGAGAAAAACACTGGTGGTGTCCTTTGGGTTATAGTGCCCTGCTTCCTCATTCTCCATCCATTTATGCGCCTTTTCAGTGATAACCAAAGGTATGCTAACTTTCTAACTAAATTAGAAATACTGAATTTATTACTTGAGACTAAACTTAATTTCATCCTATACTTCTGCAGCTCAATACAGATTTTGATTACAAGGTCACAAGAGTAAGTTGTCACATTCTTTCTTTTTTAAAAAAAATGCATTTTTTTTCCTGAATAGTTAGAATTTAAAGATCTTCTTTTAAAAAAATAACGCATTCTGTTTGCTCCTGTCATTTTTAAACTTTCCTTCCTTAAGGTTGCTCCCTCTCCAGCTAACTTGAGAACCTCAAAGACAGGGAACTCAAAATGACCCCTGCTGAACAATTTTTATTTCCAAAAGTTTGGAACTCAATAAAGGGAACAGGGCTCTCCCTGTACACCTCTGATCACAGTATTAGAAACCACAAAGTCTTAATCAAAAGCAAAGCTCATCATAAGGGGTATCACTCACAAAAGTGCTTCAGAAAGACTTGGCCCAAGAGAGCTTTAAAAGACTTCTCAGGAGGGAGTCCTTTCAGTGGTCAGTCAGTGAGCACAGGAGAAGCCCTGAAGCTCTAAATTCTGATGTCAGCTGCTCATGAATACATCATTTACCAACACACCCTGGAGCCTTAGGGCTGTGCAGCTCCTTGAGCTTCAATTGTCTCCCTTTGTATAACAAAAACAACAATGGTCTTGACAAAGCAATTGTAGGAACTAAATGGTATATTTGATGTGAAATCACTTTGAAGAAGAGCAAACAAGAAATTAATTTTGTCATAAGGGTACCAAAAGACAGTTGTATACCACGGGACAGGGAGTGGTGAACACTGATAGGGGCACTTAAAAAAAAACAACACAAAACTCACTGCCACTGAGTCAATTCTCACTCATAATGACCCCATCGGGCAGAGTAGAACTATTCTGGTGGGTTTCTAAGAGCAAAACTCTGTACAGGAGTAGAGAGCCTCCTCAGTTTCCTGCAGAGCAGCTGGTAGTTTTGAATTGCTGTGCAACCTCTTCTCAACAGAGCAAAGAAGCCCTGCTTTCTCTCTGGGACACCTCACTTATTGCTCGGGACCCTCTCCCTGGCTTGCCTCGATGTGACCTCTCATTCTTGAGACATGAGTGTCACCCTATTTCCTGACCTAATTTCACCCACATCCACAGCTTTATGGATGAGAAGCATCTTCCCAATGGATATCTAAACTTCAGATTAGGAACTGACCATTACCCACAACCATGTGAGTCATTTCCTGAATGCTTCAGGAGTGCTGTGAGGTGTGGCAGTCAACAAAAGGACCCTGAGACATGAGGGAACATGTGAGAGGGAATAAGCTGGGCTCAGTATTTACCACTGCCCTCACAAGAGTCCTGGTGGTGCAGTGGGCTAGGCATGCACGGTAAGTTCAGCTGTCTCAGCCCACCAGTTAGCTGCTCCTCGGGAGACAGATGAAGCTGTCTGGTCCAGTCAAGATTTACAGTCTTGGCAACTGTATCCGGTGGTTCTATTCTGCCTGGTAGGGCCGATAGGAATCAGCATCCACTTGATGGCAGTGGCTTTGCTATTTTGTTTTGATCTTGACATGCATGGCACAGGCATCCACAAGCGTGCCCGTGTCCCACTCTATATGCTCAAAGCTCTAGGACCAGACCACAGTGGAAGACAGGAATGGATAGAGCTGTCACTCCTGCCCTGGAAGCTGTGCATAAGCTGCTTAGCAGTGGGAATGCCAGCTTCTTTGAAGCCAGCATGTGATACATATGGTCTCTTTCTGCTAGTAATCTGCTGTAAGCCTTCTAAACTTCTGTCTTTACCTCCCATCTGACTCTTGGCCTCCTCGTCCTCTCCCCTTCTGCTATCCACCCCAACCCCACTTGGGGAGGTAGATGACTTTTATGTCAACTTGAATGTTTATAAAAATGTCGGTGTGCAAATCCAACCTGTCAATCAGGTGACAGCCTGATGATGTCTCTTCGAGGGTGGAGCCTTTTCATAAGCGGGGAATCTGGGAACCTCCCCTCTCTCTCTGCTCCTTCACCTACCCGCTTGGTGGGATTCTGCTGCCCAACCTGGGAGCTTTGGCACCCTGTTATGTTCCCACTGACCTTGGATCCATGTAATTCTGCACCCACTAGCCTCTGATCTTCCTGATTCACTTGTCTGCATCATCATCCCGCAGCTACGTGAGTCTAAAGAGGGATTTATGGACTAGTCTCGGACTTACACACCTGAGTTGCAGTGGGCTGGGATATGTCCTTGACATGTAATGACTTCTTCTACAGCTCATTCTTACACATAGCTGAGTTACACTGGATTTGTTTCTCAAGACAAGCTGGCAGAACCCACCCACCATATAAAAAAATCTCCTTCCCTCTGTTTTCTTATCTCTCTGGGACTTTATCTCTCCTTATCTCAATGACTACTACCTCATGAACCGTATGTGTGCTAGCCTACATAGATTTGTAATAATATTCGCATTTATTAGGTGATAATTTATATTTGAGATTTATTGTTTCATTTTAAAGGAGATATATATATATATAACTTCGTTACCTTACTTTTGAACTAAGCCTTTTACTAGACAGAGACATGAGAATGGTCTTCCAATCAGAGAAAGGATACAAAAATTTTACCAACAGCTTATAAAGTGATGATACACTTGTGAGGATTAAAAACATATGATTCTAGCGCACATAGGACCTACACAGCTACACAGCAGCACTCAGTCTGAGGGAGCAACTGTTATTACTCCTTGTAGTGTTTACATTATTCATCATGAGTAAAATAGTTCTCTGTTAATAATCAAATTTTCACAGCATTTTAATACCCATAAGGTTAGCTCTACCACTCTTATAACTATACTCTGAGGCCATACTCTCAGCCCTAGAATGGAAATTAGCACTTTTTTACCCATCTCAGAATACAAGACATTAATGTCATCTTAAGATTTATCCTTCCCGGGGGATACATACCTCAATATACTGAAATATGTACATTGTAATTATGAGAGTTTTTTTTTAATTTATAATATATGTATATTTTTCAGCAGTTCAAACCCACCAGTCATTCCACAGGGGAAAAAGATGAGGCAGTAAACTCCCGTAAAGATTCAGAGCAGTGGTTCTCAACCTTCCTAATGCCGCGATCCTTTCACCTCATGTGGTGGTGACTCAACTATCGGAAATATGTGTTTTCGGATGGTCTTAGGCGACCCCTGTGAAAGGGTCATTCAACCCCCAAAGGGGTCTCCACTCACAGGTTGAGAACCGCTGATTTAGAGTCTTGGAAACCCAAAGGGGCAGCTCTACTCAATCCTATAGGGTCATTGTGGGTCAGAATCAACTCAATTGTAGTAGGTAGGAATAGTTTTAAATACCTTCAAATAATAAATATCATAGCATTTATTACAAGTTTGTCTTATGTCAGCAACCCCGTGATTAAATGTTAATTGCCCTCATTCTAGAAGTGAAGAAACAGAGGATCGTAGACAGGAAGTGAACTCAAAGTCACAAATCCTACCAAGAGCCTCTATCCTTTGTATCACACCAGGCTGCTCTACTCATTCTGCACAACATTATTAGTCACACTTCTCCCATTACTCTATCACAAGAGGTGTGAGAATAGCCACCTTCTTTAAGAGAACATGAAACTCACTGAACTCTCCTCTATAGTAGATCCACCCACACAGGGACCCAAGCTCCACTTGGGAATGTATCTCAGGGGATAAACAAGACTTTAAAATGCTCCTGACTCCAAACCACCACAGGGCTGGTCTTGTCTGAGCTCAGAAGTCATCTGATATATGTGTCTGTCCTCTCTCCTTTATAAAGTTGAAATTCATATTAATTCTCTTAGCAGTAAACCCTGATGGCATACTGGATTGTGTGCTGGACTGTAGATGGCAAATCCAGCAGTTCAAAGCCACCAGCCACTCCATAGGAGAAAGCTGAGGCTGTCTGCTCCTTTAAGGATTTAGTCTCAAAAACCCAAGGGGGCAATTGTATCTGCCTCACAGGTTAGGTTCTCTATGAATCAAAATAGACTCGGTGGCAATAGATTAGGTCTGGGTAGGGACACTGTGCCTGAGCAATCCATAGGTTCATTTTCTTCAAAGATCATAAACTGTGTTTGCAGTCGCATTCCCCTCTGTGTGATGGTGGCATTAAAGCTTGAAGATGACACTGTGGCCTTCCACCCTAGGTTCCTTGGCTCTCCTCTGGCCTGCACTTTAGAATTCCTGTGATCAGTTTTACAGTCACAACTGACACCTCCACTGGGCTCCGATTGCATTTTTATCTTGCTTTATGGAAACATGTTCCTCCGAATACAATATTACATTATTTAAAATTATTTCACAAAGGATTTCTAATGCCAAAATGACCTTAGAGAATTGTACAAAATGAGCAAAAGAAATAATTAGAAACGTGTGTTCTCAATATAAGTGCCGCCGTTAGCTGCTGTTGAGTCGGTGCCAACTCACGGCAATCCCGGCTACAGCAGAAGGGACCGTGGCCAGCCTTGCACTGTCTTCACAATGGTTGGCTGCTTGAGTCTATTGTTGCAGCCACTGTGTATTTTGAGTGCCTTCCAACTTGCAGGATTCACCTTCCAGCCCTACAACAGACAATACTCCGTTGTGATTCGTGGGGGTTTTCAGGAGCTGATTTTGGAAGTAGACCTCCAGGCCTTCCTTTCCAGTCTGTCTTGGTCAGAAAACGCCACTGAAACCAGCCACTGGTAACTGAGATACAAGCCACCATTGACAAACGGACCACAGGTGATAGATAGTCTCATTATAGTAATACCAAACAAAACTGAAGGGGGTGGGGGGTGGGGGAGAAAATGAGATCTTTGAAGATGTGCCAGGCAGCACAGAGGATAAAAAACCCAGCCATCCTGCAGCCCCTGCCGAAAGGGCAGCAGGGAACTCTGGGTGCCCCTCTCGAAGGCAGCAGGTGGTTCCAAAGAGAACAGGAGAGCTGCAGGGCCACGAAGGATAGGGCTTTCTCAAATCAGAAAGAAAAAACTATCCAACAGTTTCTCCTAAGTGACTGTCCAAGACTGTCCAGCGTGCCTGCATGGAGTTGATTTACAGGAAGCATCTAATGTGAATGTGCTCAGGTTTGCTACGTGACAGTGTTGGCACTGCCCTGGAATCACGACATTAGAACTGTGAGGTTCTCCAGAGATGGCAGGTCGGCACTGCCCGAAAGGATCATGCTCTGAGTGTGAGTCTTGGCACTCTTGGGGTTTGCTCTGACTTTCTTGTTAATCTGACCACACATCTCACTTCCCCTTGAGTACAGAATCTCTCTCTGGTGATTACAAACTCTTTCCCTGTGATGTGATCACTGATTCCTCAATTTCAAAATACTCCCTAACTTCTGTTTTCCTGGCAACAGAGGCTCCCATTCATACTGCTTCCCTCAGACCTTGGGCCATTCATCTACCACAGGGCTGTTGGCCCCACCAGGTGCGTCAGCAGTGAAAATGTAAATGTGAACACAACAAAGGCTTGGGCGGTATCTCTGGTCTGTTCAAGAAGACAGACAGGTAACGAGTACTCACAGTATAAGGGTACAGCATTGCTAGTAAATTGGGAACAAGAAGACAAAATGCTTGATTACATGGCAAGATCAAGAAAGGCTCTCTGCAGCAATCCTATGAGAGCTGAGCGATTGACAGGCAGCAGTGCCAGGAGCCAGTGGGTCCCACAGGGTGCTTGGGGATTACCTAAGCAGAGATGAGAACATGGGCTCCAATTTGAAAATGGGTAAAGGGCATGAAGAAACATATCACCAATGCAGACATTCAAGCAGTCAGCAAACACAGGGAAAGATGCTTATGATCGTTAGCCATTAGACAGATGTAAATGAAAACGACAATGAGATACCCTCTCCACCCAGCAAAAGCAGCACTAATTAAAAAGAAAAGCCAAGCAATAATAGCAACAACAAAAAACAAAACGCACAAAACCACAAATGCTAGTAATGAAATTGGAATCCTTATTCATTGCTGGTGGGATTGAAACACTTATTCACAGCTGGAGAAAAGAAAGGGGGTGCCAACAAAGCTAGGGACAAGAGAAGAACAAGTGATCTAAAATTGGTGGCAAGGAGGGCACAGGATGCCGGGTGGGGCTTGATCAAGTGCAATGTAGCCAAGAGGAATTACTGAAACCTAAATGAAAGTCAAATACGACAGTGGTACAAGAGGAAAGTAAAAGGAAATAGAGGAAAGAACTAAGAGGCAAAGGCATTTATAGAGGTCTAAATACAGGCATATGTAAATATCTTTATATATAACGATAGAGAAATAGATCTATGTGCATATGTTATATGGTAAGTATTAAGGTAGCAGACGGACATTGGGCTCCACTCAAGTACTTCCTCAATGCAAGAACACTTTGTTCTAATAACCCGGCATCTTGTGATGCTCACCTTCCCAACACAATCACTGAAGACAAATGGGTGCATAAGCAAATGTGGTGAAGAAAGCTGATGGTGCCGGCTATCAAAAGATATAGCGTTTGGGGTCTTAAAGGCCTGAAGGTGAACAAGCAGCCATCTAGCCGAGATGCAACAAAGCCCACATGGAAGAAGCACAACCTGTGTGATCATGAGTTGTGGATGGGATCAGGTATCACGCATCAAAGACCCAGAACAAAAAATCATATTGATGTGAATGAGGGGGAGTGCAGAGTGGAGACCCAAAGCCCATCTGAGGGCAATTGGACATCCCCTTACAGAAGGGTTATGGGGAGGAGAGGAGCCAGTCAGGGTACAGTATAGCACCGATGAAACATACAACTTTCCTCTGGTTCTTTAATGCTTCCTCCTCCTCACTATCATGCCCCAATTCTACCTTACAAATCCGGCTAGACCAGAGGATGTACACTGGTACAGACAAGAGTTTGGAAGACAGGGAATCCAGACAGATAAACCCCTTAGGACCAATAATGAGAGTAGCAATACCAGGAGGATAAGGGGAAGGTGAGGGGAGATCACAATGATGGACATATAACCCCCTCCCAGGGGGACAAACAACAGAAAAGTGGATGAAGGGAGACAGTGATCAGTATAAGACATGAAAAAAATAATAATTTATAAATTATCAAGGGTTCATGAAGGAGGGAGGGAAGAGGAGGGAATTGAGCTGATACCAAAGGCTCAAGTAAAAAGAACATGTTTTGAAAATGATGATGGCAGCATAGGTACAAATGTACTTGACACGATAGAGTATGTGTGGACTGTGATAAGAGCTGTAAGAGCTATTAAGATTCACCTCTGAGTAACTATTAATCTTCATTTTTCTGATGAGTATGGGGAGCATCCTGATTTGGCTTTTAAGATTCACCTCTGAGTGACTATGAAGAGGGTTAATTATGATTGCCATTCTGCTGGGTAGAAAGTCAGCCATCTCAGAAAAGAAAGGGGGAAACTCACTATCTCATAAGACAAAAGTCAGGAGTAGAGCATGTCCTTTGGATCCTGAGATTGCTGCACATTGAGCCTCCTTAGTCCAGGAGACTGTTTTGACATCAGATGAGTGGCAGAGGACCACCGGCAGCAGCAGAACCAGGTGCCAGAGCATGGAATGAGTGGAGGACTCCCCAGTCCACAGAGGAAGGAAAGCTCAGTGCTTTATGGGTAGGAGACTGGTCTGTGGAGTGGGGTGTCTCTGAGCACTTAACTGGGGGGACCCGAGTTTTTTTGAGCCCTGGAACTGGAAGTGAGTTCCTTTGAGTTGAGGGTTATAGCAGAATGGTATGCCCTTGAGCATTTATTGGCAGTGCCCAAAGAACTTTGCGACATTGCCTAAGCAGGGCAGAGGCCAGGCAAAAAGACTGAGGGTCAGAGAGAGGTCTGCCTATGGGCACAGCAAAAAAGACCCTGCCCTGACTGAACAACGGTAACCTGTTAACTTCTCTAATAAACTCCATAATTGTGAGTCTTGTCTGTTGGTTCTGGTGGCCACTGCAATGAATTATAAAACCTAGGCACAGAATTTAAAGAACTCTGGGGAAGATAGTTGTTGTCAGAGTTAACACGGAATGGAGAGTGAAGGCATGCCTGACCTCTGACTCATGGGAACCTGCCTCGGAAGCCAGAGAAGGGCAGATGTGGCCATTTCTTCAATATAATAAGTTAGGTAGCTGACAAAGTTACAAATACTTCTTAGACACAGTCAAACACCTCACAAGGTTTTTTGGGGTTTGAAGGCCTGGAATCAGAATCTTGTGGGAAAACTCACTGAACTAGCATAATATAGATAATAAAGTGTAAGCTCCATATCCCAAAGTGGTATTATCTAGGTTCTTACAATATTGTAAGCAGTTTTCTAAGACTAAGTCACCCACACCTCACTGACTGATCTGGCTAGGTTCCAAAGATCATTTTTGTTATGCAAAAATTGCCATTATGGGAAAATGATGCATGATCACATGAGATCACAAAATGGATGCTGACAAGATCATTTCATAACTTCCAAATTACATCATTCTACAACTGCAAACCACTTGGAATCATGGCTCAGCTAAGTTCACATATGACCTTAACCATCATGGACAGCATTAGTCTTAACACCACAGCATGGAACATTTCCAGATGTACTTTGTTAATGCACAAAACAGTCAGACTGTGAATTTTTTCTATTATCCTAAAAGTAAAATGTTGTATTAAGCAATAGTAGAGATGGCTTGCTTCAGCAGCACATATACTGAAACTGGAATGACACAGAGAAGATTAGCATGGCCCCTGTACAAGGATACATGCAAATTCATGAAGCATTCCATATTTTCCAAACCATAATTTTCCATGAAGATTTACCCCAGAAAGACAACAAACTAATTCACCAAGAAAAAAAAAGATAACAGAGAAGTGAGAATTAGGTGTATTAATAACTACTGATTCAGGGGGCGGGGAAAAGAGAAAGGGAAAAAGATCCAGAAAAATCAAAGACCAAAGCACTTTAGAGGATGAACAGTCTATCCAAACCACCACAGCTTCACCCAACTCTGAGACCAGAACTAGATGGTGCCTGGCAATCACCAACAACCATGCTAATCAGAGCTATCTAAAGCCTAAGAGAATGGAAGAATAATGTGAAACAGAACTCAAATTCTTTAAAATTCCACACTTCCTGGACCAGTTGAGCTTAGAAGGTACCCCAAGACTATCGCCTTGACATACTCTTTAAACCTTAAGCTACAATTATCCCTTACGGCCACCTTTTAGCTAAATTAAAGATTGGCTCCCAAGTATGACTCAGGAATAAAAAGCTCATGGTTAAAATCTTCCATATGAGGCCAAATTATTTTTAAAAAATTAATTAAGGTTAGCAGGCAGGAAAACTCAAGGACTAGAAACAGTACAATAAGAACAGAATGACTATAAGAATCCCCATTAAAATTATTTTTTAATTAAAAAAAGAACAGAATGAAAGAATGATGTCACATTGTGAAAAAATATAAACAATCACTACTGAATAATTTGTGTAGAAATTGTTCAAAGGAACCCTAATGAGATGTAGGGTTTTCAATTAATGTTATTACTTAATATGACTCTTTGGACTATAATCCCAAACTCTGATAGTGTAGTATTGACATGTTGGGCTGCTAACCACAAGATCAGTTCAAAACCACCAGCCAATCCTCAGGAGAAAGATGAGGCTTATAATCCCATTAAGAGTTTTAGTCTTAGAAACTTACAGGGGCAGTTCTACTCTGTCCTATGGGGTTATTAAGAGTCAGAATTGACTCAGTGGCAGTAAGGATGGGGTTTTTCTTGGAGCTATTATCCTTTTTGTGATGTATTATAAAGTCTAGCTTCTCGACTGGTGGTTATAAACCTATTCTGGAGAAAGTTCTCTGTTAAGCTAATACACAGGATATATTTTAAGGTGGGATAGATGTTGAGTCAAATCACAATCCTTTGTCCACCAGAGGGGTAAGGTAGTAGCATAGTGGTTATGCATTGGGCTGCTAACCACAAGGTCAGCAGTTCAAAAACACCACTGCTCGAAGGGAGTCTGATAAGGCTCTCTACTCCCATAAACTGTACTGTCTCGGAAACTCACAGGGACGGTCTACTATGTCCTATAGGGTCAGAACTGATTTAATGACAATGAGAGAGAGAGAAGGTCCACAGAAGACAAAAACCACATCTCCACCAAAGCCATTCTTTTTGTGACTTCCCTTCCTGACAGTTTGCAGAAATGCAAAAACACCTGCTTGGACTTTCAGATAGTTTTGCTTCTGGCTTTGGACGCTGCATCTGGCTTACCTCTGCCTGACCTCCAGCTCTTGGGACTTGAGTTGAGACCCGACCTCATTTCACCAACTTCCGCAGCCTTGAGGCTGAGAAGAATCCTCCAAACGGATGTCTGAACTTTGAATTTGGGAGTTAGCAGGACCCACCACCACAAGCCATTTCCTTAAAGCTTCCTGAGTTCTGTGAGGCAGTACCGAGAACTGAAGATGCAATGTACTGAGAGGAGGAGTGCTGGTTGGTATCGGGGACACTGGAGTTGCACTTTCCAAAAATCCGGCAATTGGGATATGTTAATCCTCCACCTCCCGAGGACTAATCTTGAATAAATTTCTATAAAAGCAATTATTCTCACACCTAATTTTCTGTGCACACTTTTACCTTAAACATGATAAAATATTATTTTTAAAAAGAGCAAGAGCGCCTGGGTACAGTTGAGAAAAGATATGCTGCGTTCCAAACATGGTAATTGGCACCAAAACATTGGGTTACGAGGAAGCAAACAAAGGAGCTAAGGTGCCTCAGGCTGGAAAGTGCTAGAACACAGTGGGTTGGGTCCAGGAAAGTGTTCGGACCTTCTTCAGAGTGCAAGAGCAAGCCTCTTCAGAGGGTTTTAAGGAGGAACATATCGTTCAGATCTTCCTTTCAGTCTCACCTTGCTGACAGCTAATGGATAGAAAAGGCTGAGTCACAAAGACTATGCAGGAGGGGCTTACCGTAGCTGGCAGGGCCAGGCAACTGACTGACTGACTGACTGACAGTGGGAAAACAGAGGAGAGTACTAATGCTATGCTAACTTGTAAATCAATTGCCGCCAAGTGGACTAAGACTGCTGCAATCCCATGTGTTAACAATGGTTGGTTTGTGGGAAGTACATCACTAAGCCTTTGTTCCGCGGTACCTCTGGATGGACTTGAGTCTCCAGATCTGGGGTTAATCGTTCAGGGGTTAACCATTTGGATATCCATTCAGGGGTATCTGCACCAACAAGGACTCCCTAAATGCTATCAGTGGGGTAAAATCAAGAGGACCTGCAATAAGGACACGAAGAGCGACTCCAAGATTTCAGATGCCCAAAGGGACTATAGTCTGGCTTTGAATTTGGGTGGGAAAAACAAAGAAATGTGCCTGACAAATTTGAGAGGTCAAATTCATCGTCAGACATACAGAATAAGAAGTGCCCATAAAATACCTACATGGAAATCCTGAAGCTGAGATGAAGCTGTGCCTAACCTATCAATATGGGCACAATAATGGGACAATGAGGAAAAGGTGGAAGGAAAACTAGCAAAGGGTGAAGGGAGACGAAAACTGCACGTACCACTGACAACAGGTGCCAAGCAAGCAAGTAAGATAAGGACATAAGTTATGCTGGTTGAACATTTTACCAGGCACGGTGAATCTGTTTTTGTATTCAGGTCTCATGGGAAGAGTAACCGGTAATAGTGAGGGGAAGAGGCACAACAGTGCACCTGGTGACAAAAGGAGCTCTGCAAGGGGACCCCAAGACTGGGGAATAATTAAACATAGAGGGCACTTTTCTGGGAGCCTTTTTGGAGCCCTAGAACTGCCTGTCCCTACTACCAGATGCTGAACGATTCTAATTCGGCTTTCATCATAGGAATCTGGAGAGCAGACTGCTGTCAGAGGGGATCCGTGCCTCTGGGCAGTAAACTCAGATAATATGATATTGTCTGGAGGGTTGTGATGTTGGAAATCCTGGAAATGTGCCGAGAGACGGAAACCATTTTTAATTTGCAACCTAACTACTTCTCTACTAGAAAAACAAACAAACAAAAACCTAATGATGCTACTTTGGGGGGAAATAGGTTTGTTAAGTAGCTAGAGGCAAAAACTCGGGGTTGTCCCTCTAGTCTACATGCTAAGGCCCACCTTCCCCTTTACAGGAAATTGGAAGCCGATAAAGGCTAGAGGGCATGCACAAATTTAGGCCTTTGAGACAGGAAGCCAGTACACCTGGGAGGACCCCAATCTAGGCCAGGTGTGCTTAATTCAGCCAATGGGGTCAACCAGTACCTTCAACCCCGACTCCCAGGGGAGGATCCTGATAAGTCAGAATCAGGAGCCCACCTGGCTCTTTTCCAGCTGTTCCTCAGCAGAACTGCGGTTTCTCTGGACTCAGGTCTCCATATGTGGGTGTGAAGTGCCCTGAGGGTGCCCGTGTTCTCAAACGTAGAACCTGAAACTTCTTCTATCCTTTATAAAACTCATTTGGATCACAAACCAGGATTCAGTGTGACTTCTTCCTCAGAAGAAGCCAATCAGAGAAACCTAACAGGTTCCTTTGGTAATGAGTATATACCAAAGAGGTGTTCACTGTGTGACATCTTCCAGGCCATCACAAAATGTGTGGAGAAATTCCATTGTCTTTTCATTTAATTTGTCCATGAATTTTCCAAGGCCTCCTCATTTAAAAGTGAAAAGGAGTCCTGGTGGCAAATGATTAAGCACACAGTTAAGAGCTGAAAGGTGCTTGGTTCAAAGCCCCCAGCTGCTCCACAGGAGGAAGCTGTCACAGCTTGCTTCCATAAAGAAAACCCTATGGGGCAGTTCTACTCTGCCCTAGCTGGGGTCACGGTAAGTCAGAATCAACTCAGCAGCAATGTGTTCGGTTGGTTTGGGTTTTATATTTACAGGAGCAAGAAGGACCAGCGGTTAAACATATTTCCTATTCTGCAATGTGTCTCAGAATGACTGCTGATTTCAAAAGAATGCTTCAGTAGGCAGTGCACTTGCAGAGGGCCACCAAGCACCTCTATAAGCGCATGCTTATTTGGACATGCAGAAAAGACTGTGCTGCGTATTTTTGTCAAATGACAGCATGTCTTCAGGAAAAGAACACTGGGCCAGGTAGATTCATGTGCAGCACAGTTAATTTAAGCCAGAAATAGAATGAGTACTTATTACTCCCACGGCACTGTGTAATTAGCATGCAGTATCTCTTTCCATCCTTATCTTACCAGGCTCGTGTTTGTTGTTAGGTGCCTTTGAGGTGGTCCTCACTCGCAGCAACACCAAGTGCAACAAAATGAAACACTGCCGATCCTGTGCCGTCTTCACAATCGCTCTTACGTGTGAACCCATGGTTGCAGCCACTCGGCCGACCCATCTTGCCAAAGGTCTCCCTCGTTTTCATTGCCCTCTGCTTCACCAAGCACGATGTCCTCCAGGGAATGATGTCTTCTGAGAACATGGCCAAAGGGTATGAAACAAAGTCTCACAACTCTTTACCTCTAAGGGCCAGTCTGGCTGTATTTCTTCCAAGACAGCTTTCTTTGTTCTTTTGGCAGTCCGAGGTATTTTCAATATGCTTCTCTAGCACCACAACATAAATGCATTGATTCTTCTTCAGTCTTCTTGGGTCAATGTCCCACTTTCACCTACATGTGAGGCAACTGAAAATACCATGGTCAGCTACTGGGTAGATAAGGTTATTAACCCCCAAATTGCAAATGGAAAAAAATGGCACACAAAGAGACACAGAGACACAGAACTAAAACTTGGCTACAAAGAGACATGAATAAAGAGGTATGTCTGCACAATTTCAGAGACTGGCAGAAGTGAGCAATAATCTGATTAGGGGCAGTGGTACAGAGTCCACCACCCTCCTGGCACTTACTTTTCTAGGCCTTTCCCTAGTCTCTCTCTCTAGTAAGTAAAGGGCAGCTGTATGCAGGAGCTGATTGTCTGGCCCTGCACTGTTCTAGGCAAACAATGAGTCATTTGCAACCTTTATATTTCCCAGCTTGCATCCGGATGTAATGTTTGCTACAGACTAATACTAATGACCAATATCACAGTGAAAAAGGAAGTAGCATGCACCTGTCAGCACATGGTAAGCTAGGGATCAAAGGAAATGACTACCAAGTCCTACCACGTAGTACAATAAGAAACTCTTTCCAGCAGGTAATGAGAGGAGTGGGTTCAGAAAAGGCCATTTTCCATAGGGATGATGACATGTATACCCCATTAGCACAGTGGGTTACATGTTGGGCTCTTACCAAGGTCATCAGTTCAAACCCATCAGGCACTCTTCAGGAGACAAACGAGACTCTCTGTTCCCATAAAGACTTACAGCCTCAGAAACCCCCAGTCAGTGTTCTCCTTTGTCCCATAGGGTCACTATGAATCGGAATCAACTTGATGGCAGTATTTTAGCCAAAGTCCTACTAAATTCTTGCTTCTATCATGTACACTGTAAACTACTTTTAAAAGCTAATGAAATTTATAAATGACTTTATCCTAGAAATATATTTATATCCCTTTTAACATGTATATTTAGAGAGAAGAAAAACTTAAGACTATAAATGGTAGGTGATTTGCACTGTTTAAAGAACTAAGTGGTGATTTCAGGTTTTTCTGGGTTCAATCCTAAGCATAGTGGGCTACCCATTAGAGCTGCAAAAGGCAAGGTCGGTAGTTCAAAGTCAGCAGCTGCTCTGTGGGAGAAACATGAAGCTATCTGCAACTGAAAGATTTGAAAGTCTTAGAAACCCATTTGGGGAGTTCTACTCTGTTGCTATAAGTAGTGAGTTGGTTTTGGTTTATGGTCCCCTATCAAGGAAAACTTCCAAGAGCACCAGTTTGGCTTCCAATCATTAGCCTAATCAAATAAAAGAATTCCTTTTAAAACACTCTTCTTTCCAGAAACTAAACTCAAAGTCCTCATAATACACAGTCTGACAACAGTACAAACTTTTGAATATGTTTAGATATATTAAAAGCCATATGTTCAAACATCAATAAAGATTAAAAGACATATCAATGGGAAGAAAACACCTATGCTCCTGTTTTGCCTTGTGGTGCAAACCTTTGTTCCTTTTAGTAGGGACTTTCATGGAAAGAGATACATAATTTTTTGAGCCCTCTATGCACGGGGCTTAAAAAAAAAAAAAAAGGAAAGAAAACACCAAGTAAGCTAAGATCATTTGAGCCAAACTCACAAAACTAAAGCAGGCATACATAAATAGACAGATAGATGGATAGATAGATAGATAGATAGATAGATAGATAGATAGATAGATAGATAAAGACACAGTAGTGCAAAGGGTTCAGTGTTCAACTATGGGCCTAACAGTAGGCGGTTTGATCCCACTTCAGGGCACTTCAGAAGACAGGCCTGGGGAGAAGCCTCCAGAGGGCTAAGGCCTTGAAAACCCAATGGAGCCATTGTACTGTGGGCTCATCATGAGTCAGAAGCAAGTCAACAGCAACAACAACATAGTCCACAAAAACGATGAAAGAAAAATAAAAAGAAGCAACTCAATACTTTCTGAACTCCCCCCATTTCTCCTTTCCCAGGTTGACACCCCAAAGTGAAAAGCAAAACTCTCTGCAAAAGCCATTATATATTATCACACCCCTTCAAAGCAACTCCCCCAAATCTTCCCACCACCACTGAGAAACTCACCCAATAAATTTAAGTCTCTTTCTTTTTTCACCCTGGATTGATCAACCTCCCAAAACCAGTTGGGTGACTGAGCCAACACCATAAAGAGGTGACCAAAAAAAAGAGTTCCTGTTCAAAACTACAAGATCTGTCACCACCCAGAAGCTCCCAAAACGGCTTCAGTTTCCAGTTCCCAGCTGAAGATGAAACAGCATAGCAGTGATTTGCATATCCCTTCCACACACACTGATGCCTGGACAGCTGCAGGCACAGAGCTCTTTGGACTAACGGGCGCTCCCACCTTGATTCATTTTCACTGGCCTTCTTTGTGAGCTACCGAAACTGCCTTGGGCCTGCCTAACATGCCAAAGGAAATGACAAAAAAATGAAATCTCAAACTATTAATTAACTAATGTCTACCAAGCCCCATTTATTGGGCTCAATATTGAAAGGACATCAGGAAGATCAAGTATCATACAGCCCAATAATGCAGATTCTCCCAGACAGCCATAGTTTCAAATATTCAGTCCCATTGTGGATTTATAAATTGGGGACTGTTCTTTATTCTAAGCACATGCCTTTCTTTACATATCAAGGTGCTAAATGTCTTTTTCTTTTTTTTTTTAATGAAGTGACTATGGTTGTCAGTAGTAATTTGCTATTCCTAAAGAAAACCAGAGAATCGGTATGTATGAATTACAGTGGTGGTGACAAATATTGAAAGTATCATGGACTGCCAAAAGAACAAACAAATCTGTCTTGGAGGAAGTACAGCTAAACTGCTGTGAGAATGGCTAAGGGATCAACTACTAGCAAAAAGGTATGTGGTTTGAGCCCATTCCAGAAGCGCCCAGGAAGACGGGCCTGGCGATCTGCCTCCAAAAGGTTACAATCTCGAAAACTCTCTGAAGCAGCTATACGATGAGCCCACGGAGGGAAACCCGTGTGCAACAGTTAGACTGTGCACACGGGGTCACTAAGAGGCGGAACCAACTCAACGGCAACAAATACAACAAAAACATAGATCATCTGGGTCCTTGAGTGGTACAAATGTGTAAGCAATTGCCTACCAACCATAAAGTTGGATGTTCAGCTGCTGTGAATATTGCTGCTATGAATCTTCGTGTACAAATTTTGTTTGAAACGTCTTCAGTTCTCTTGGCCATGGAGCAAGAAAAGCTGAAGGTTTCTGGACAAGAGGCTGACCTATGGGTGCCAGAGGAGTGGTCTGCCCTTTGAGTATTTCCTGGCAGCCCCACAAAAGTTTTGTAACATCCCCTGAGCAGGGCAGGGGCTGAGAGCCAAAAAGAGGCCTACCTATGGACAGAACAGATACTGTACCCTGAGCATTTCTCACTTGAGCTGTATTGTAACCTGTTAACGTCCCTAATGAACTCCATAACCATGAGGATTGTCTATGGGTTCTGTGTGGCCACGGCAATGAACTATAAAAGATAGATTAAAAGAAAAACAGTGCTGTGGGATACAGCAGATTTGAATAGACCTTTCATTATCGATACCCATAAGAGATATGGAAATTGAAACCACAAGGAGATACCATTTTACTCCTGCTATCCACTCGTCACTCTTCAGGACCAAGGTTTTCAACTCCAGTCAAGAGTTACACTCTTGGAAACCCACGGGACAGTTCTAATCTGTCCTACAGGGTGGCTATGAGTCAGAATTGACTCTATGGCAGTGAATTTGTTTGTTTCAAGACTATGGCTATGAGTCAGAACTGACTCAATGGCAGTGGTTTAGGATGGCTAAGATTAAAAATAGAAAATAACAAAAGTTTGTAAGAGTGTGGGATTATTGGAATTTTACCCTTTGCTGATAGGAATGAAAATTGGAAGAACTGTTGTGGAAAATAGTATGGCAGTTCCTCAAAAAGCTAAAAATAAACATCATATGACTCAGGAATTCCATATATATATATTCCATATGTGGAATATATATATATGGAATTCCTGAGTCACATATATATGTATGTATATATATCCAAGAGGCTAGAAGCAGAGACTTGTACACCAATGTTCATTGCAGCACTATTTACAATAGCCAATACCTAAATGTCAACAAAGTGAATGGAGAAACAAAAATTATGTATGTTTACATATATATAATGGCATTCTACTCACGCAGTAGGAGTAATGAAGTTTTGATGCATACTACAATTTGGGTAGCATTTGACATTATGCTGAGCAAAATAGCCCAATCATAAAAGGACAAATATTGAATAGCTTCACTACATAAAAAGATAAGCAATGGCAAAGGTATAGAGATCAAAGTTTATTAGCAGCTAGCAGGGGCAAAAAGAAAAGGAAAAGTAGGGTTAGCAGTGATAGAAAGATCACATGAAATAAGGGTAGGAAGCACAGCTGGTTATTATAATTGCTGGTCATAAGTTGTGCACCTCTAAAAAGTTGCATACCTGCAAAAGTTGTGTGACATATTTACAAAATGAGGGAAAAGTTCTGCTGAGACTACTATGTACATAAACACTATGGATCTGGTTCTTTGGGTTTTAAGTTTAGGATCAAGTTTCATGGGCCTAATAACATTTTAGTACTTCTGTTTTATCTCCTAGTTCATTGCACACAGGCACCCAAAGCAGAATATTTGGTCTCTATTCACCTGGAGCAAGAGAAGAAAGAAAGTCAGGAATCAGAGGATATGAAATGTGCAGCTAATTGCATCCACGAATAACTATCTCTCCTTTACCATAAAACAAAGGCGCCCTTTGCTGGCATAATGGTTACTCATGGAGCTGCTAAGTGCAAGCTCAGCAGTTCAAAACCACCAGCTCCTCCGGGGAGAAAGATGGGGCTATGTACTCCCGTAAAGAATTACAGTCTTAGAAACACTCAAGGAGCAGTTCTCAATGCTATTGACTCAATGGCAGTGAGTTGCCATAAAACTAAACTGGATAATATACTGGCTACCATTATTGAACATTTTGATCAAAGAATTCACAGATGAATCATGGTCAACGGCGCAAAATGTCAAAAACAATTTTGAATTTCAGGAGCCATGGAATCTGGGTAAATCCCTGGTAACTATTGTTCTGAGATGATCTTTAAATCATAAATGAAAAATATCCCCTTAAGGTATCTTATGAGCATAATGCTCCTCTAATTATTATCTATATGGCCTCAAACTGACAACTCAAAAGATTAGATAAGAACCCTAGGGAGAAGCAATTGTATGCTAATGAAGGAAGGTGAACTCAGGGGGAAAAGAGGGAAGAATGATTGTATAACTAAAAGAATATAATCTGTATCCCTCATTGTATCCAGGTAAGAAAGCACTGCTAAAATGTCATAGCAACCTTTATTAAACAAAAATATTAAAATGTGAAGCTATTGTTCTCAACAGAGCATCTAGGTCTATACACGTCTAAAGGCAATGTTTCCATCTCTCTAATCCTTCCCTGAAGAATTCCTTCCTCTTTACACCAGATAGGAACGCAATTTTGGTATCTTTGAAGGATTAAAATTATGTTTTTTTAATATGTCCTTCATGTTATGGGTGAGAGGCCCTGGTGGTGCAGGGGTTACACACTGGGATCCAATCCTCATGGTTGGCAGTTCGAAATCGCCAGCAACTCTGTGGGAGAAAGGCTGGATTTCCTACATCTGTCAACAGTTTTTCTCTCAAAAACCCACATCAGGGGCCACTGTGAGTCAGCATTGACTCAATGGCAGTGAGTTTGCCTGAGTTTGAGTTTATGCTATGGGAATTAAAAAAAAAAAGTGCCAAGGGGCAAGAGCAGAGCTGTAGCACCATGAATTGAGTCAGGTTTCCAAATAGAAATTTCATAGGACAGTCCTTACTACTCTCAAAAATTGGGCAGGTGTCACAATGGGAAAAATTATTTGGTGTAACTTCCCTGGCCTTTTTCTCACCAATGCAGTTTTCAATTTCCTTGAAATTTTTCATAATAAGCCCCCATGACTATATTGGTTCCTTCTTAAAAATCTATCAAGATTACCCCTTTGGAGGTCCTAAAATCAGTCACCATAACCTTCTGAGCTGACTTTTCTACCTTGAAATGAACTTGCCCATCAGAAGCCTCAAAAGGAACTGGATTGATTGGACTGCTTCTTTTATCTCCTGTTTGTTTCCCCCTTGAAGGCACCATAAAAAAACTCAGACAAATGTATTACTGAGAGAAGTTGTCAGCTGCCATCTCCCAATTGCAGAGGCATGTGCAAACGTGTTTTGTTTGAAATAAACCCATGCGAGTATGAGCTGGAACCTAGTAGCAATACTTTGACTCATCCTTGTACATGTAGATAGTGAGAATCGTACGCTCTGCCAACAAAATAAACAGTATTTAGGAAGGAAAATGAACTGAGGGAAATCAAATATCATCCAACCTCAATTCTATATGACTTAATTCAACATAATTAAGGACCAAAATAATACCTTGAACTTTTTAAAATTTCAATCATTAAATTTACATAAATAATTGGATTATTATTTGTGGTAAGTCACATGATTTGGCAAGCAAACTGCTTACTGGCTTAACCAAAGATTAAGTGCACCACTGTAAGAATCTACCTGATAATCAGCTATCTTAGATAATCTTCCAAGTAGGTTTCACTCACTCATTTTCATGTGTACTAAGTGAGTATGCACACGGTTCATGGAACTGACCACCATCTATCTGGTTAGTCTGGAAATGCTTTATCTTCAGCGATCATGTCTGGAAGATGTGCATCATGGAATGCCAATTTACTAGAACAAAGTGTTCTTTCATTGAGGAAGTACTTGAGTAGAGGCCCAATATCCATCTGCTGCCTTAATACTAAACCTATAAATATATGCATGTATATCTATTTCCCCATCATCATATATAAATATATTTATATATGTATATACCTCTATAAATGCCTTTTGCCTCCTAGTTCTTTCCTCTATCATTCAAGACAAATGTGTGCATAAGCAAATGTGGTGAAGAAAGCTGATGGTGCCTGGCTATCAAGAGATATAGCATCTTAGGACTTAAAAGCTTGAAGGTAAATAAGCGGCCATCTAGCTCAGAAGCAACAGAGGCCACATGGAAGAAGCACACCAGCCTGTGTGATCATGAGGTGTCGAAGGGATCAGGTATCAGGAATCAAAGAACAAAAAATCATACTACTGTAAATGAGGGGGAGTGCAGATTGAGGACCCAAAGCCCATCTGTAGGTAATGGGACATTCCCTTTCAGAAGTGTCGCAGGGAGGAGACCACCAGTCAGAGTGCAGTGTAGCAACGATGAAACATACAACTTTCCTCTAATTCTAAAATACTTCCTTCCTCCTACCCCCGCACTATCATGATCCCAATTCTACCTTACAAATCCAGCTAGACCAGAAGATGTACAATGGTACAGATAAGAACCAGAAACACAGGGGATCCAGGATGGATGATCCCTTCAGGACCAGTGGTAAGAGTGACGATGCCTGGAGGGTGGAGGGAAGGTGGGGTAAAACAGGGGGAACAGATTATAAAGATCTATATATAACCTCCTCCCTGGGGGATGGACAATAGAAAAGTGAGTGAATGGAGGGAGACATCAGACAGTAATAATAATTTATAAATTATTGAGGGTTCATGAGGGAGGGGGAGCACGGAGGGAGGGGTAAAAATGAGGAGCTGGTACCAAAGGCTAAGTGGAGAGAAAATGCTTGGAAAAGGATGAGGGGAACAAATGTACAAATGTGCTTGACACAATGGATGTATGTACGGATTGTGATGAGTTGTATGCACCCCCAATAAAATGATTTTCTTTTTAAAAAACCAACAACTGTTTAGCTTAACTAGCAAACAATATCTGCCTTCCGCATTGTGTCCTTTAAAAATACTATCTACATGGAATCAAGCAGCTTAAAAGATCAGCTAGGAAACTCAGGGGACAGTGTGAGCTTAGGTTTCAAGAGAAGGAACAACTCAAGGAAAGAAAGATGAAAATGGTTACTTAACTCAAAGAATGTAATCACGGCTGAAGGATTCTACACGTAGAAGGGGGAAAAGAGGAGCTGATACCCAGGGCTCAAGCAGAAAGCAAATGTTTTGAGAATGATGATGGCGACAAATGTACAAATGTGCTTGACACAATCGAGGGATCTATGGATTGTGAAAAGAGTTGTACGAGCCCCCAATAAAATGATTATACACACACACACACACACACACACACAATTTTTCAAAGGTTAAAAAAATAATTTCAGGTGGTATACCCACCAAGTTAGATAAACTCGAAACCAAGCCCATTGCTATCAAGTCGAGCTCAACTCATAGTGAACTTCTCAGTTCACACAATTTTAAATTCATGAAAAGTAAGTTCATTGATTTTTTAAATTCTCCTACTGATCTTATTTTAAAGTGGCATTAAATTACTGCACTGTTAAACATAAATATTTGTGGAACATTTAAAATTAACATAATTAATTGTAATGTAGTTCTTTGGGCTAAGACCCAGCCTGATGATACCAGTAATTGTTTCAGGTTGCAGCTGAAGAGACACATCAGGAAAAATTAAGTCTATACAGCTAACATGTTAAAACCCTCACTACTGATCCTCGGTCCAGGGCTCAACTAATTAATTATCTGCTATAACGGTAGAAAAACCTTGCTAGCACATAATAAATAATCTGATCCAAACAGGAAAGTAATCGAGCCATTTTTCTCATCTCTAGGGATGCCAAACCTTTCATTCCACAAGCACAAATCAGAGTAATGAAGATGTACAGTAAATATCCACAGCTCACAATGCTCTATGAGGAGAGAATACCAATTCCCAAACTCTGCAACATACTTGCTATTTATAAGGATCATCAGACACCAACTTTCTCCTGATATTGATTTCAAATCATATGGAAACTTCTGCCACTAAATAATAGGTTCCCCGTGCAAATCAAAGACAAATAATAATGTCCTTAACTTCTTTCCTTACATTCAATAAATAGATTATTATTTTCTTAAGAATATGAAGGGGAGGTACCATTCTTCTAATGAAGTAAAGAATGAACTCACCCCATCTGGCAGTAAAGTCACTTGCCTAATATCAGTGCCACACACAGATCCTTCTTAGTTATTTTGCAGTGAACAGCAACTCCTGGCGACTTTATATATCACAGAACAAAACATCGTAGTCCTGACTATCTTCATGGTCACTGATGTTTCCAATTCCATTGTGGCAGCTATTGTGGATTGCCTTCCAACCTTGGGGGTTCATCTTCCAGCACTATAGTGAAATATCTGTTGTAATCCACAAAGTTTTCATTGCCTAAATTTCAGAAGTGGATGACCAGGCCTTTCTTCCTTTGTCTTCAAAGGTTTGGAAATGAGCCACCAAAAAACAAACCCATAGCTCTCAAGTTGATTCTGACTCATAGTGACCCTATAGAACAAAGTAGAACTGCCACCCCCCACTTTGGGTTTCTAGAAGTAAATCTTTATGGAAGCAAATTAAATAACCAAAAGGGCAATGGTTCTAAGTCACCAAGCACTCCAGAGGAGAAAACTGAGGCATTCTGCTTCCATAAAGATTTGCAGCCTTGAAAACCCTATGAAGCACTTCCACTCTTTCTTATATAGGCTCTCTATGAATCAGAATTGCCTCTATGACAGGCAAGGTGGTATGACCTACGTATTTGGGCCTAAATTGTACAATACTAATTTTTTACATACATGTACTGTCTTTTCTTTTTTTCTTCTTCTTCTTTTACATTTTATTAGGGGCTCATACAACTCTTATCAAAATCCACACATATACATTCATCAATTGTATAAAGCACATCCGTACATTCTGTGCCCTAATCACTCTCAAAGCATTTGCTCTCCACTTAAGCCCTCTGTATCAGGTCCTCTTTTTTGTACTGTCTTTTCATGTATGTTTCTTAAGCCCCTCAGAGACTGAGATCCTAGTAGACAGAGAATAGTTTCTTACAAATCTCTATATCCCCAGTAGTACCTCAAACAATAGCCTGACATATGGTAAATGATCAAAAAATACCTCTTGTGCCCACAGAAAGAAGATAGCATGGTAGGAAGCCTAGAAGGTAAAGCTCTGTTGGAAGTAGCAGGCTCAAAATGAGATTTCTATCTTAAGCAGTTTCACAATCCAAGAGATTAAAATACGTATTACCTGTAGAGTCAACAGGAATGGCATAAATGTAAATATAAGGAATGTTCCAGGAACTGCATTTGACAGGGATAGTCTGAGAACATAAAGGCTATTAAACAAGTTTAAAAAAATGAAAATTGTGAAGGCCATTCAGCATAAAATGATTTGAAAGAGATACAAGACTCTAGTTTTCAAAGCACAAAAGAACATTTCCATGGGTGTAGTAAGACAAGGATCACTAGACAATGGAAGTAAACTTTGGTGATGGCCATGGACCTAAAGCAGCAATGCAAAGCCTGAAAATGTGACTTAATAGGGAAAGGTCTTTGGGAAATGATTAATAACTACGATGTCAAGAATTGACAGGAAACCCCAAAGGGCAAACACTGTGTGACCAAACTTATGTGAAATAAACAAATATATGGAAGCCAGAGATTAGTAATGGGTACCAGAGGTTGAAGAAAGGGAAGTATTTTTGTTTCGAGGCACTGCGTTGATATTAATGGTGGTGGAATAGTTTGAAAAGGGTAGTACTAATGGGGATACAACATGAAATATGCAATCACTGTCACTGGAGCTAAAACTGTGGAAGTTGTGTGGGCAGATGTTTCAGGGCGTATATTTTTACAAGTGATTAAAAGATGTTTTTTTTAATTACACACACGTGGAAGGGAGAATGCTAGAATAAGGCGCCTATTAAGAGAAATAATCCTTTACATTCCAGTTCACTTAAGGATTATTCCATGTACCAGAGTCAGACAGAGATTAGCTGTACAACCTTGAGACGCACCGCCAACAGGGCCCTACAGTTGTAGATAATCACTCTCATTTAAGAGTCTGTCATGCCACTACGGCCGTAACACTTCAACAGTGGTTTCTACCCCCATCTTCTTGAATCTGAAGTCTCTTCTTGCCACTGCTGTTGAGTAAATCAACTCATAGCTACCCTTTCTAGGATGCCGGAGACGATAAACCTTTGCAGGAGCAGCGAGCCTCATTGTCCCCTATGGAGCCATTCCTGGTTTGGAACAGCCAAACTTAGCTGTGGAATATGACATGACAAAACTGTGACAACCTCAATGACTGGCCCAAATTAGCATGATGTGAACACTATGGCTAAACCCCAATTTCTTTAATCTAATATATCTAATATAGTTTGGACCACATGGGTTCTGATTTTTTAAGATAGTCCTTATCTTGGAAGTTTGTCCCAACATCCTTCAAGAACCAGTACTTGTCGGGCCCTAAGAGGTGACTTTTATTTAGGAGTGGGTGGGGGAAGAGGAGCTGATACCAAGGGCTCAAGTAGAAAGAAAATGTTTTGAAAAAGATGATGGCAACATATGTACAAATGTGCTTGACACAATGGATGGATGTATGGATTGTGATAAGAGCTGCAGGAGCCCCGGATGATTTTTAAAAACAAACAAAAAATAGTTGCCTTAACTATATACAACAGTTCTTTTCTTTCGTTAATTTTTCATCATAGTTAAGACCATATTTTCCTAAATTAAAACCAATTAACCTAGTATCTCTATGTCCACAACATATTAGTATTTTCTTGTGAGACAGAATAATATAATGGTTGAGAAAGCAAGACTTCAGAGCCAGGTGGGTTTGAATTCAAATTGAACATTTCCTTGTTGTAAGGAAATTAAACTGTTTTCATTTTCTACATCTGTAAAGTGGGATTGATAAAAAGCACTCCCTTAAAAATTACTGTGAAATTAAAGGAGGTAGTATTGGTCAAGTTACTGGCATATAATAAGCAATATAGTATATCATCATGGTCTCTATTGCAGAGTAGGGACACTTCGTATTGGCCACCAACAGTTGCACATCTTTACGCAAAATTGTCATCACCAGTGATTCTCAATCTGAGGGGACTTCAACATTTGTGGAAATGTTCCATTCTTTTAATTCCATTTATCCATGAACTTCTTGAAGCCTACTTCACAGCTTACTAAGACAAAATGCCCTGGCCCTACTTGTGGCCACACATGTAAGAGATGCCTATCAAAACTAGCCAAGGTGAGCCTGGGCCAGAGAGCTCCAGCAGCTCCTCCTGATGAACTCACTCCAGTATTTCATGGAATCCTTACCTCATGTTTGGGCAAATCCATAATACTTCAACACATATGAAAATGAATCTCAGAAATGCATGTGATTTAAAAAGAGTTTTGTGAGTTGATGTGTTGTTGTTATTGTTTGGTTTTTAACAGTTCCTTATCTGTGACTCCATAGCACTACTTTCTTTTATTTTCTCCTGTCCATCTGGAAATCTGGTGGAGGAAGAAGAAGCAAGCCAGCAAAGCATGGGCAGGTAAGCAGAACTCAGCACTCGGATACATCAAGATGCTTCCATACACATTCACAAGCAACTGTGTCCTGCCCCCTGCTCCAATACTCAGAGCTACATAGCACAAACTTCCAAGTGTACCTACATCAACTTGGGAAAAAACGCACACTCGTCAGCTGTCAGCAGGTGAGAGAGGGTAGCCTTGCATGGGTGTGAGGACCACACTGTGCAGAAAGCATGCTCATACATTCAAGAGAAATTCCAGAAGCACTCGGCAAACTCCAAAAGCAACATGCTCCCCACAAACCACCTTTCCTTTTCCATCTCTCTGGTAACAGACACCTTCCGGGATGTGCAGTGGACTGTTCCTGAAGGCAAGGGGAACAAGAAGCACGTGTGCCGGGCGGTAGACCTCAGGCACGGAATCTGCGCGCGGGTCCTGCCCTCACTCACCTGGCCCGTGATGCCAGTGATGAGTGCCACCTTCCTGGACCTGACCGTTTCGCCATCCCCGGATCCCCGGGCGCTGGGGCAGCCGCCACACGCGTGTGCCATGTCCTCTCAGGTGTGCAGCGGTGAGGAGGATCGCCTAGCTGAGGCAGAGAGCTCGGCAAGAGTAAGGAATCGGAGCCCCGTGGAGTAGCTGAGAGTCGAGCTGCCTGGGGAGGGAGGAAGGAGAGGAGGAGGAGAAGGGGCGGGATCAAGAGAAACAGGAGCCGGAGGCTGAGGGGCGGGCGCCCAGCGGCCCCGCGGCCTCCGCTAGCCCAGCCCCGCGGACCGCCAGAAACTGACAGGCAGGCGGAGGGCGGGGCCGAGGCAGTGGGCGGAGCAAAGAGTGGCGGCGGGGCTGCGGCAGAGCGCGCCGCGTCATCACGTCATCCGCGTCGCTCCAGCGGCGCCAGCGGCAGGCCCCGCCCCGGCAAGCACTCCCGACGTCCCCGCCCCTCTCCTGTCAACGGCGCGTTAGGGGCGGGGCCTAAACCTTCCTGCGCTCCGCTTCCCTGGCTCGGTCGGCGGCCTCAGGGAGGCAAGAAAGGAGCCGAATAAGATGGGAGCACGTCACGTCTCACCCTCAGTGAAACCCCCTGGTCTTGTCCGCCCTCTCGAATCTCCCAGAAATCTTCAAGAACTCCTCGAGGATGCTGGGAGGAGCTATGAGCTGACCTTTCCCATAGGAAAAAGACAACACTTCCCAATCTAGGATCACAAGACCTCTGTTCTCGACCTTTGAAAAAAATAGCTAGCAAATGTTGGCGTGCCTTTTGAGGAGCCTCATTTGACATCACATTGCAAAGGTAGAAAATGTGGGGAAAGATTGACTTTATCTCTAGCATGACCTCGCTCTTCTTGCATTGCCCTGAGACTGCGCTACTAGCACTAGATTCCAAATAACCCTAGTCAAAGTATTCTAGTTCGAAGGACTGCCAGTGCAAAAGAAAAAAGTCTCTGGCCAGCATAAGAAAAGGAAAAGGCTGCCCATGTTAATTAACCTGGACATTGCATGTTTCAAAAAGTCATTCATATGCAAGGTGGAGACTTCCCAGAGTACTGAATTTGGCTTCTATTTGGCAGCTGCTGATTGGACAGGAAGAGGAACCAAAGTGATTGGGGCCCAGAAAGAATAGCAAAAGTTAAAAAAAAGAACAGCAAGTGTTTGTACCTAAGCAGTTGGCTGGAAACCAGGAAGGAGACAGGAATTTCCTTAGCCTACTGTGCTGCTTTACTGATCTATGCATTTCCTCTTCCCAATAGCTTTAGAACATTAATTTAAACGAAAACTGAGTGACTGTGAGAATGCCTAACATATGCACATGATATATGGGACTCCTTACAGACATTGAATTCCCTAATCAGTAAAATTCATAAATTAAAATAAAAATCACCTTCCCACCAAGATCCTCGGGAATTCTTAGCTTTATAAATAGACTCATCTTTGGTTTCCTACATAGCCTATTCCCTTTCTTTTCTGCATGAAAAAATAACTGAATACAAAGTTATTCCAGCTGCCAGTAGGAGACTTCCTCTGGATGAGGAAAGAAGAGTGCCTGGAACACAGAAGAGGAGTGCTTTCATTTAGAACAGGAGTTGGGAACAACCAGCCTGCCATTACTGTCGCACACTTCACCAAAGAAAAGCAGTGCCAGCCATTATAGGTGAGTTGACTTAATGTTTGACCAAATATACTAGGCTAATATTTGATTTTGGTGTGCATCAGGGTTGTTTCTACTCACCATAATTATTTAATCTGTGTGCTGATCAAATATTCAGAGAAATTAGATTATATGAAGAATATAGCATTAGGATTGAAGGAAGGCCTGATCACAGCCTGCAATATGCACACCTTGCTTGCTGAAAATGAAGAAGACTTGAAGCACTTGCTGATGAGGATCAAGGACTGCAGCCTTCAGTATGGATTACAACTCAATGTAGGTAACAACCTCATGATACATGGAGAAAAGATTGAGATTGTCAAGGATTTCATTTTTGTTTGGATCCACAATCAGTGTTCGTGGAAACAACAGTCAAAATATAAAATTACACATTGAATTAAGTAAATCTGCAAAAGATCTCTTATAGTGTTGAAAAGCAAGGAGGTTAATTTGAGGGCGAAGATGCAACTGGCCAAAGCTGTAGTATTTTCAATGGCCTCATGTACACGTGAAAGTTGGACATTGAATAAGGAAGACAGAACAAAAATCAATGCATTTGAACTATGGTGTTGGCGAAGAAGATTTTAAAGTACCATGGACTGCCAAAGAAACAAACAGCTAGCTATCTTGGAAAGAGTACAGCCAGAATGTTCCCTAAAGGCAAGGGGATAGGAAGGCTGTCTCACATACCTTTGATATGTGATCAGGAAAGACCAGGCTGTGGAGAAGGACATCATTCTTGGTAAAGTGGAGGGGCAGCAAAAAAAAAGGTGGTCCTCAAGGAGATGGATTGACACAGTGGCTACAAGAATAACCTCAAACGAGAACAATTATGGCACAGGACTCGGGCAGTATCTCATTCTTTTGTTCATAGGGTTGCTATTGGTCAGAACTGACTTCATGACACATACCAACAATTTTCTGTGGCCCATGAATTATACATATGTCCTTTGGCAGATGAAGGTCCCCCACCCCTGAATTAGAGGAACCTCCTATAAGCAAGAAATGTCTTTGAAATCTACGGTATTATCTCTAAAACTTGTTTTGTGTTAACATAAGTATTGGAGCTAAACCAAACCAATACAAACCAGAGATGGCACAGACAAAACCTGCAGAAAAATAGAGCCAGTTGATTACGTGATAGGCTATTAACCTGAACACTGGCTATGTTAGTCAGGATTGACTAGTGATACAAATTCATAGACACTCATGTGTACAAGACAGAGCTTTATAAAGAAGCAATTATGCATCAATAAAACATCCCAGTCCAAATTAATTCCATGAGTTCAATATTAGCCCATAAATCTGATAGTCACCCATGAGTTCCTCTTGAGACTCATGCAACACATGCAATGATGCCAAATGCAGGAAGATCACAGTCCCGCGGGTGGAAAGTCTTGCGGGTCCATGGCAGTAGAAGCATCTCAATGCTGGCAGGAGTCTCCACCTGGCAAATCCAGCTCTAGGACTCTAGTGTAGCTCCAAGTGTCTTGTCAGCAGGAATATCTCAAAGGGAGTGAGTCTGCATCTGGCCTCCAGTGAGCTAATTATCTCCATTTTCGCCTCCCAAATGATGTCACCAAGCTGCAACATAATTGACAGACTAGACTCCACTCCTTTTCAAGTTGACAGGAGATTATGTAACTGCCACACTGGCAGTTCAAAACCTCCAGTCACTTTGCAGGAGAGTGATGTAGCAGACTGCTTCTGTAAACATTTCAGCCTTAAAACCCTACGAGGCAGTTCTATTCTGAACTCTCCAGACTGTGACTCAGAATCAAACTGACAGTAACAGGTTTTGGGTGGTGGTTTAGTGTTTCTAGACCTATTATGAACTCTTAAGACTTTGTCGGCCCTAGTATGAAGTATGATAATAGAAGAAACCATAGAATAAGTAGTACTGTTACGGTCTGTAAACAAATATTTCCCAAATGTCTAGAGAATTGCTAACTAAGAGATATAGTAGGTGGTTGAAAAATGAAGGCGATTTCTCTAGGACGCTTCCTTGAAGAAAGGCAGTAGGGCAACTAAAGGAGAAAAGGAGTGTCTTTGTTCGGTTGGGTTCTCAAGAGAAGCAAAACCATTGTAGCACACACACACACATATATGTTTATCTTAAGGAATGACTCACACAGTTTTAGACACTGGCAAGTTCCAAGTCTGGGACAATATAGCTCCAGGCTTCTCACTCATTTATCTGCCAAACAACAAAAAACTCACTGCCATCTAGTCAATCCTGACTCACGGCAATCCTCTAAGACAGCGGTTCTCAAAACCTGTGAGTTGCGACCCGTATGGGAGTGGAATGACCCTTTCACAGGGGTCGCCCTATTCATAACAATAGCAAAATTATAGTTATGAAGTAGCAACAAAAATAATTTTATGGTTGGGGGTCAGCACAACATAAGGAACTGTTGTAAAAGGGTTGCGGTATTAGGAAGGTTGAGAACCACCGCTCTAACCACTGGTGGAACTGCCCCTGTGGGTTTCTGAGACCTTAATTCCCAGTAGGAGTAAAAACCTTATCTTAGTCCTATAGAGTGACTGCTGGTTTGAAACTGCTAGCCTCGTGGTTTGCAGCCCAACTCATAACCACTATGCCGCCAGGGCTCCTCCATGTATCTGAAGAGGCTATTGAATTCAAGAGCATCCAGCTTTGCATTCGTTCAGTAATTAATTGTCATCAAGTCTTTCACTTTAAGATTTTATTATCAGTTAACTTTGGCCATATGGTTTTGATACGTAGAGATAAGCTTTTGCTTTGCTGCTTGTTAAAACACTTGACCAAAATATTCTAACAAGAAAATAGACACTAATGCATTTATGAAAAGGCCGTGAGGACTTCCAGTAAAGGATGTAACCTTAAATAGATGTCCTGCAGAGCCCTCTTCGACAAAGCTGTGGAAAAGACAGATACAGAGGAAAAACCTAGAGAACTGAATCTCAGGAATGAAAAATAAAGGGACCAAACACTGACAGAAAAGTTGAGGGTGAAAAACACAGAAAGACCAAGAGAAGCAGCAAAATATCACCTGGACAATCATGAGTCAGGCAGCCCCTGCCACAGCATGGAACAACCCAATCATGAAATTAATGGGCCAGCCTGAGTTCTCTATACGAGCCAGGTTGATGGGGGAACACCCAGGATACAATTAAATCCACTGAGAGGTTAGTTGTACCCCTCCCTCCACATCTTAAGGGAAGGTATGTGTGCTAAGAAGATGAGTGAAAGCTGCTGCACAATACAGGAAGAGAATTAAAGGAGGCTGAATCATACCAAGTTTCCCACAGGGCCCTGAGACCAGGAGGTGACACAGGTCACAGGTTTGAGCTCAGACATGTACAGGCAAAGGCTGTGATTTACCACTTGGCCCCAGCTCCAGTATACAGTTCCAGCAACGGTTCCAACGCATGGCAGTAGCCTAACGCTAAAGTTGTTGCATGGATGGAGGACATTTAAAAATATAAAAATTCAACCACTTCTTGCTTTTTCCCCTTCTTGCAGGTTTTTTCTTCCCTCTTTCTGGCTATTGCTTGATAAACAGAACACAAGCACAAAGACACAGAACCACCTGTGTTAGTATGGGTACATTAGAGAAACAAATCCACAGAAACTCATATATAAGAGAGAGAATTTTAGATAAAGGGTAAGTGCACATCAATAAAACATCCTAACCCAATGCTGCCCGAGCCCACAAGTCCAACATTAGTCCACTTGTCCAACACCAATTCCACAAAGTCCTCCTCCATCTCACAAAACACACGCAATGATGCTGACTGCAGGAGGAAAACCGAGTCAGTGAATGTGTAAACATCTCAGCGCTAGCAGGGGTCTCCACACAGGTGCTCCAGCACCCAGGGCTGCATCAGGGTTGGTCATGTGGCTTCTCCACAGAAATGTCTTGCAGAAAGTAAGCTTTGTCAGCTGAAGCAGAGAACTGGCTAAGGCGGCTGCACCCTGGTCCTACCATCAGAAAGCAAGAGACCTGAGAACTAGAAAGGCAAGGCTCATTGAGCCATTTATTTCTCCACCTTCAATTAACCCCACATGTGTTTATTGGCCAGGTTGGCACAATAAACTTTAACTATCTCACCATCCCTGTTGCCACACACACACACACACACACACACACACACACACACACACACACACAAAGTGACATCATCCTTAACTCACCCTATTTTTACTTGAGAGGTCACCAACTCCTAAGGCTGCAGTCCTGTTGTGTACTCCCTGGGTGAGCTGTTGACAAGCACTCACTGGTGACAGAGAAAAAGACAGCAGTGTACGTCTTTGTGCTTTTGCTTTGGTTTGATTAGTTTGTTATTATTCCTGTCCCACTCCACTTCATGGAATCAATTGTCCCTACACTACCCAGCCATCCCCATGACTTCAACAGCTACAAACTACTGGGCAAGGGCTACTACCAATTCCATTGTTACCTTTTCAACAAATACAATATAACACAATATCTCAGAGACAACACTCAATTTCTGTTCATATGAAGAATCAAGCACTCTTCTGAGGAAGAAAAGATATTGGAACTATCAGAAAATAAATAAAGAAGAATGATTCTCAGGTACATTCCATGGAACAAGAGAGGTGAAGAAATAAGAAAAACAGAAAAAATTCTAAAACTCAGGAAAACACTACAAGAGCAGTCTGAAAATGAAAAATCAGAAATCATATAAAAACATAGAAATCAGAATACTAATACTAAGACATTGGAATTACATAACAGTATGAAAGAGTAAAAGGCAGTAGAATTGAAGCAATAGAAGACTGAATTTGTGAACTTAAAGACAAATCTCTCAATACCAATCTGTAAGCTCAATAAGAATTACCATATATACTCATGTATAAGCCGAGTTTTTTATGTTGTACAAGTCTCCCTTGGCTTATACTCAAGTGTCGTTCCCATTTACTTATTCCCTGGGGCAGTGTGGGTGTGCTCTGGTCTCCCCCACTCATCTGTGGGTGCCTGTATCCTCTGTGTGTGGTCCAATAACTGCTGATATCACCACTCCTTTTCTCCAGCATGCCGGAAACTTCTGTGTTGTCTGTGCTGTACTGGGCAGGAACCTGCCCACTTCTGTGCACTGGTACCTGGGGCGCACCACATCCTTGTCAGATTAATGTCGGATGCAGTTGCTTTTCTTTTCCTGTTCTTCTCCAGGGCTGTGACCAATGACATAGCCATTACAGTCTTACCCGTGCTTGGTCACGCCCCCTTGTTGAGCTTTGCTGAATACAAGTACTGGTATATCTCTGGTCTTGGATATACAGTACATTTATTTACAGCATTTAGTCTGCTATATTTTATTTTTTATTTTTAACCACTATCTGGACTCAGTGTTGACTAAGCTTGCATAGAGCAGCCTGCGTTAGGGCTCATAATAAACACGCAGCTTTATGTGTGTACTATGTTACTGCATGTGTTGTGTTAGCACTTCCCATACATATTCAGTAATTCTGCATATGCATTAATGCAGCACATGTGGTAACACAGTGTGTACACAATGCAACGTGTATATTATGAGCCCTAACACAGGCTGCTCTGTGCAAACAGTCATGTCATCACATTCTGGAATATCATCAGCCTGCATTAGGCCTCAAACTATACAAGCTGCTTTGTGTAAATGCAGTAAGGCAGCATATGTAGTAATGCAGTGCATGCAGTAACACAGTGTGTATAGTATGAGCCCTAATATAGGCTACTGTTTGCAAACTTAGTCATCTCATCACATTCTGGAATATTATCATGTGATCCAGCATGTTTTGGGTCTCATGGTGTCTTTTAAGTGAGAGTCTTTTGGAGGGTATCTGTTTTCCATGGTGACGTCTAACTGTCTTGCTGAATTCTATTGCCAATTGATTTTACTTGTTTATATGTATACCAGTAGTTCCTGGACACCACCATTTTTACTGTAAATTGACCTCCTTTAAGAACTATGTTTAGGGCTTATTTTTGGAGGAGGGATTACGGTATATGTTTTTCAAAGTCTTTTTTTAAAAATCCTGTTAGAAATGGATCCTAATACTTCTAATCCTGGATCAAAACAAAAATGCAGGTCATACAAAGCTGGTTTCAAACTTTAGGTTTTGTCAAGAGCAGAAGAAAGCAATAACAGTATTGAAAGTAGGGAATTTTGTGCTGGTGACAAACAAGTGAGGGAGTGGCAGAAAATGAAAGCTGACATGGGAGGTTCCAAAGGCAGAAAAAAACTTGAAGTGGTTTAATGACTTTATATGGGGCTCTAGAGACTGAATTGCATAAATGAGTTATAGAGCATCGTTAAAATGGTTACTGTGTAAAAATGCATGGGAATTCATTTACATGCCCTTCAAATGGCTACAAACAACAAATTAAAAACACCAGGCATTGAAAATTTTGTTGCACCAGAGGATGGTGTACCTCTTCATAAATAGGTTTGCCCTATGTTTGCGGCAAAGAAAGATTTCACAGAAGTTGCCAAAAGACCTTGATGAAAAAGTGATGTCATTCCATTCATTCATCATAAAACAAAGAAGGAACCATAACTATGACCTGGGAGAAATTGGGAATATGGATAAAACACCTATGACCTTTGATCTTCCAAGCAACAGAACTGGGACAAGTTTTGGAAACAATACTACTATTTTACTCAACACCACAGGAAATGAAAAATAACATTTCACAGTCATTCTGTCATGTTTGGCTAATAAAACTAAGCTGTGACCTGTCATTATTTTTAAAACAAAGACGTTGCCTAAAAAGGTCAAATTACAGGGTGTGCATATATTAAAGACTGGATGAATGACAATGGAGCAAAAAATGGCTGGAAGAAATTTGGAATGTATGACCAGGAGCAGCCTTAAAAAAAAAAAAAGAAAACATTGCTAGTTTGGGACCTGTTCAGAGGCCACACACCTGATGACATAAAAAAAAAATTGGCAAAGTCTTCTCAACTTAGGTACTTTGGCCATTGTTCCAGGTGGGCTTACATCTGTATTGCAGCCCCAAGATGGGTTTAAATAAACCTTTGAAAGACTGTGTGTGAAAGATATGGCATGAATGGATGTCATCTGGTCAAGCCTGACTGACAAAAGTTGGAAATCTGATGAAGCCCAACAGAATTGATAGCAAAGTGGGTTCGTGATGTATGGGAAGAGATTCCAGAAGACATGGTGCAACGCGCCTTCAAAAAAGGTAGCATCAGTAATGCTGTGGATTGGCAGTGAAGATAGCGCTTTGTATGAGAACAACAGCAGTGATGGTGATGACTGCAGACTCAGTGATCATGACAATGTCTATGCTGATAACCTCACATCAACTAAAGCTGAAGCTCTGTTTGTACATGCAAATGAAGAGGAGGAATCCAGTTTTGAAGGCTCTGAACTCTTGTTCGAATTTTAGCTTGGTTGCTGATTGAGCTAAGGTTTTTGTACTTTTAAGGTTATTGTTAATACCATAATTGTTTTTGTTGACCCTCTTTTCCACTTACAGAGCTAATTTACCATTTTTATTGGAAATAAATTCAAAAACGTTTAACCTACGGATGCTTTAATTAATGTAATTTTATTGGTATCTATTTTTATTCTGAAATTTACCAGTAGCTGCTGCATTTCCCACGTTGGCTTATACTCAAGTCGATACATTTCCCCAGTTTTTTGTGGTAAAATTAGATGCCTTGGTGTATATTCAGGTCAAATATATACAGTATGTGGGATACTATCAAGAGGAATAACTTATGCCTGATTGAGGTTTAAGATAAGGAAAAGAACTAAGGGGGATGGGTGGGTGGAAACTACAGAGATATAGTTCAAGAATTGCTGGAAGAAAACTCCATAACGTAAAAGGAGAAAATAACCATTAAAAAGGGAAAAAAAAGCTGAAAGAACCCAAACAAGATCTCCAAAAGAAAACCACCATGACGTATCATAGTTAACTTTTCCAGTTGCAAGGATAAGGAGAGAATCCTGAGAGCAGCTTTGGGAAAAAGAAAAGTTACCTGTAAGAGGGAATCAATACGAATACATTCAGTTTTTTCACCAGAAACCTTGAAAGCAAAAAAGCAATGAGAGGACATATATATAATTCTGAAAGAAAAATTACTACCAACCAAGAATCTAAAATCCAGCAAAATTATCCCTCAAAGATGAGGGAGAAGAGCATTCCAGATAAGGTGAAATGAAGGAATATGGACAAATAATACTTAAATTACAAAAGTTACTAAGGGAGGATCTTTGGACAAAGAATCAACACCAGCAGTCATTGACCTAAGATCAAGATACAAGATACCACCACCCAGAAATCAAAGCAGTATTGAAAGTAAAACAAATTTACATGAGTGAACATAGGGAGCCAGTGATATCAATCTGCAGTGAAGACAATTATGAAGTAATAGAGGGACTACTGTAGATGCAAAACATTCTAACGGAGAGGAAATCCAGTAGCTTTGCAACACCACTACAAGAAATCAAGATAACTACAAAGTAAAAGAATATTCCATGTTCATGGATAGGAAGATTAATATGGGGAACTATGTTAAACTACCTAAAGCAATTCTTATGTATAATGCATTCTTGACAGAATGGAAAAAACTAATTACCAAATTTATGTGTGGAGGAAAGAAACCCAGATAAGCAAAGCATTATTTAAGAACAAAGTAGGAGGCCTCTCACTTCCTCATCTCAAAATCTACTACACACCATGGTGGTCAAAACAGCCTGCTATTGGTACAATGATAGCTACATAGACCAATGAAACAGAATAGAGAACCCAGAAATAAATACATCCATTTAGAGGAAACTGTTTTTTGACAAAAGGTTTAAATACATTAGATGAGGAAAAGATAGTCTCTTCAGCAAATAGTGGTCACAAAATTGAATTTTTGTTTTTTTTAAAAAATGAATCAGGACTCATACCTCACTCATAATCTAAATATGGATTTAAACCCTAAATATAAACCCCAAAAATTATTTATCAATGAAAAATAAGGACAATATTAATGGCCCCAATACATGGCACAAACATACTATCAAACATAATGAAAAACAAATGGTAAAATAAGAAATAGATGACAGACCTCATAAAAATAAGACATTTACATGCATCAAAAGACTTCAACAAAAGAAGAAAAAGCGACTGGGCATTTGGGGCCCGGGGGCAATGATGTATTGAATAAGAGACTAATATCTAAAACTATTGGAAAGTGGAATAGCTAAACAAGAAAAAGAAAAGTGATCTAATTAAAATGGACAGGGGGAATAGACAGTTCACCAAAGGAAATAGTCAGGCAGTCAATAAACTTATCAAGAATTATGCCAGATCACTCACCATTGCAACCCTTGTCATGGTTGCAAGATGAAAGCTACATAAATACTTATCAGTGGAAGAATAGATAAACCTTTTGGTACATACCCACAAGCGAATACTAAAGAATAGCTCCAGCTCCAGAATGATGAAATTGTGAAACACTTCATGACACAGATGGATTTGGAGGACCATATGCTGAGTGAAAGACTCTATCCTGAATGACCCTAATCAGTCATGAAAGGGCAAATATTGTATGAGACCACTATTGTAAAAGAAAAACACAAGAGAAATATTTTCATACCAAAAGAAATAGACTTTGATGGTTACCAGGGCTGGGAGAAAAAGGGAAGCAATAGGCTAAAGAGGGTAGACAGGAATTAAATTGTATGGATGGAAAGATCATATTTTACAAGAAAGAGAAAAGAAAAATGGAGGGAAGGGCTGAAACAGGGCAAACTACTGGATGTTTGAAAGTTGTTTAAATTGTCTTATACAAAAGGATTATCTAAAAAGTAAAGCCCACCTAATTCACAATAAATAGTGAAAAACAAACCCAAGGACTGATAGTTTGAATATGAATCCTACAGACATAATAAAAAGTTGCAGAACGCAATCTGGAGTTGGCATGCAGACCCTACCATGATGCACCAAACCATGAGGACAGTGTCGCCACATGGAAGGACACATGAAAAGAGAGAGCTAGAGGGCTGGCCCAAACCAGAGCCAAAGTGACCCCCTCCCTGGAAGTGGGTGTGGCAGAGAGCAGAACTGAACCTACAGGTTGGGGAGAGGGGCCAGCATGCCACACCCACATGGAGACAGACCATGAGGGAGTAAGAGAAAGAGAGCCCAAATGGACCCCATGCTGGCACACAAGACTCTGAGGATGACATCCCTGCGGGGAGCTAATTGGACACAGAGGGGACTGAGCAACTGACAACAGCACATGTCTCGCTGTCCCCTTACTGGAGCAGACTGCGACAGAGGACATTTCTGGGGTCACATCCCCAAAATGGGATGAATCAAGAAGGGAGTATACTGGATAAACAATCTAGTGGAGAAAACAACAGGACAGATGGTCCGCGGGGGGTGGGGAGGGGGGGTGGCGGGGGACATGGGGAAGGGGTTGAGGAGGAAAGGAAGTTGTGTTAACAATCCCAGGGACAAGAGAACAACAGTAATCCAAAATTGGTGGTGAGGAGGGTGTAAGAGGCCTGGTAGGGCTTCATCAAAGGTAATGTAACTGAGAGGAAATACTGAAACCCAAATGAACGCAGAGCATGATAGTGGGACAAGAGGAAAGTAAAAGGAATTAGAGGAAAGAACTAAGAGGCAAAGGGATATTTATAGAGATCTAAATACAGGCATGTACATATGTAAATATACTGATTTATGATGATGGGGAAATAGGTTTATGTGCATATATTTATAGGTTTAGTATTAAGGTGGCAGAAGGACATTGAGGCTGCACTCAAGTACTCCCTCAATGCAAGAACACTTTTTTCTGTTAAACTGGCATTCTATGATACTCACTTTCCCGACACAATTGCTGAAGAAAGACAAATGGGTGCATAAGCAAATGTGGTGAAGAAAGTTGATGTTGCCCGGCTATCAAAAGAGATAGTGTCTGGGGGCTTAAAGGCTTGAAGGTGAACAAGCGGCCATCTAGCTCAGAAGCAACAAAGCCCACATGGAAGAAGCACACCAGCCTGTGCGATCACGAGGTGTCAAAGGGATCAGGTGTAAGGCATCAACAAAAAAAAAAATCTTACCATAGTGAATGAAGGGGGGAGTGCAGAGTGGAGACACAAGGCCCATTCATCGGCCGCTGGAAATCCCCTCACAGAGGGGTCTAGAGGAGGAGATGAGTCAGTCAGGATGTGATATAGCACCGATGAAGAATATAGCTTTCCCCCAGTTCCTAAATGCTTCCTCCCCCCAACTACCATGATCCAAATTCTACCTTGCAAATCTGGATAGAGCAGAGGTTGTACACTGGTGCAGATAGGAGCTGGAGGCACAGGGAATCCAGGGTGGATGAAACCTTCAGGACCAGGGGTGTGAGGGGCGATACTGGGAGAGTAGAGGGTGAGGGGGTTGGAAAGGGGGAACCGATTACAAGGATCTACATGTGACCTCCTCCCTGGGGGACGGACAACAGAATAGGGGGTGAAGGGAGACGCCGGATAGGGAAATATATGACAAAATAATAATTTATAAATTATCAAGGGCTCATGAGGGAGGGGGGAGCGAGGAGGGAGGGGGGAAAAGAGGACCTGATGCAAAGGGCTTAAGTGGAGAGCAAATGCTTTGAAAATGATTAGGGAAAAGAATGTACAGACGTGCTTTATACAATTGATGTATGTATATGTATGGATTGTGATAGAGTTGTATGAGCCCCTAATAAAATGTTTTATAAATAAATAAATAAAATGAAGCTCCAAAAAAAAAGAAAACAAAACAAAAGCTCATGAGTGGCCAACTAAGGTGAGCTACACGTCTCCCCCAATCCAGAGGGAGGAAGAATGATGAAAATCAAAGATATATGAAAGCAATTAGCCCAATGGACTAGTGGACCACGTGAACATCAATGACCCTGGACCCAGAAGAACTACATAGTGCCCGACTACCAATACCAACTGCTCTGAAGGGGATCACATTAGCGGATTACATTAGCGGATCACATTAGCGGATCCTGGAGAAAAATGTGAAACAAAACTCAAATTCTTAAAAGAGACCAGGTTTATTGGTTAGACAGAGACTTGTGGAACCCTATGGCTTTGGCTCTTAAGTCACTCTTCAGATCTGGAACTGAACTCACTCACCCCCATGGCTTAATTTTCAGCCAGGCAAAAGGCTACAGAGCTACAAGGGAAACAGTAACACTAGTGAGGTATAAACACCTTAGAATAATCAATCATTTGAGATCAAAAGAGCAGCATTTACCTAATGAAAAACTTCAGAAGGGTAAGGATAGAAAAAGGAATGGAGAAAGAAAACAAAGGTTAGAACTTGGATAAATCACATTATACTGAGGGGACTGCAGTCAATGAGATAAAACACAATGTGCATGAATTGTTGGCTGTAAAAACTGATGACCGGCTCTGTAAACCTTCATTCAATTCACAATAAAATGTTTTAAGGAAAAAAAATGTGGTGAAGAAAACTGGTGGTGCCAGGCTATCAAAAGATACAGCATCTGGGGTCTTAAAGGATTGAAGCTAAACAAGTGGCCATCTAGCTGAGAAGCAACAAAGCCCACCTGGAAGAAGCACACCAGCCTATGTGATCATGAGGTGTCAAGGGATCAGTTATCAGGCATTAAGGAACAATGTGGGCAACTGGACAACCCCTTAGAGAAATGTCGCAAGAAGGAGATGAGCCAGTCAGTGTAGCAATGATGAAACACAACTTTCTTCTAGTTATTAAATGCTATCATGATCCCAATTCTACCTTGCAAGTCCAGGTAGACCAGAGGATGTACACTTGTACAGATAGGAACTGGAAACACAGGGAATCCAGGATGGATGTTCCCTTCAGGGCCAGTGGTGAGAGTGGTGATACTGGGAGGGTGTAGGGAAGGTGAGGTAGAAAGGGGAACCGATTACAAAGGGGAACCGATTACAAAGGGGAACCATTTTCTCTGGGGGACAGACAATAGAAAAGTGGGTAAAGGGAGACATTGGACAGTGTAAGACATAACAAAATAATAATCATTTATACATCATCAAGGGTTCATGAGGGAAAGGAGCCCGGGGAGGGAGGACAAAAATGAGGAGCTGATACCAAGGACTCAAGTAGAAAGCAAACGTTTTGAGGATGATGATGGCAACAAATGTACAAATGTGCTTGATACAATGGATGGATTGTAATAAGAGTTATATGAGCCCCCAATAAAATGATTGTTTTTTAATTTGCAGAAATCTCCTATTGAAGGTAATGAGGTCACAAACTCCATCATCTCAAATAGTAAGGGACATAAACTAAACTGAATTAATCAAACTGTTACCATCAATTTTATGTACAAATATTGCTGGTAATTTGAAGCTATGAATGTAATAAACCATTTTTCTCCTAAATTTTACCTGTTGATTTTGACTGATTCTTGATGTGCTCTTAAATATGAAATAAAGAACTGAGACCACAATATATTTTTTAAAAACACATTATTGTTGTTACATACTTTCAAATCAGCTAGGTTTATAGTGACCCTAACAGAATGAAACACTGCCCAATTTTGTACCATCCACAACAATCATGCCTGTGATTAGCTAGTTGTTTCAGCCATTGTATCCATTCATATAGTTGTAGTTCTTTCGCTCTTTCACTCACCCTCTGCTTTACCCAGTATGATGTCCTTTAGGAATTGAACCCTCTTGAGGACATGTCCAAAGTACATAACAGAAGTTTTGTCATCTTTGCTTCTAAGGAGTAATCTGGCTCTCTTCTTCCAACATTCATTTGTTCTTTTTTCTGATAGTCTATTGGATATTTAATTAAAAAGAAAAACTTAAGAGACCGCCCCCAAAAATCTCTAACATGTTTTAAGGTGCTTTCAAATTATTTCAGATTCATAGGGACCTTATGCACAACAGAACAAAGTACTGCCTCGTTCTGCACCATCCTCACCATTGTTGTTATATTTGAACTCATTGTTGCAGCCCACTGTCATCCACCTAGTTGAAAGCTTTCCTCTTTTTTCTCACCCTTTACATTTTTATGTAACACTATCTCTTGTGATAGGCCCTCATCTCATAGGTCTGGATATATCAGAAATAATAGGCAATCATGCCCAGGGCTTGCTTTGCTGTATAGTTAGTGTATGCATGTGTATGTTTGAGGACTGGCTTTATTAAATAACCAATTGACAGTATATCAAAATGGCACTCAGTTCCTGGAACTTGGATATGAATCTAGATGATATGACAGAGGAGTTATTTATGAAACCACGCAAAGTTATTAAACTAATTTGTCCAGGGTCGAAAGCATTTTTGACTTTAACAAGGTCCCTATGAATCAACATCAACACAATGGTTGTGGCGGTTACATAATCTGTCAACTTGCAGTGGCGTGGAGTCTAGCCTGTCAATCAGGTCACAGCTTGATGACCTCATTTGGAGGCGCTAAGGAGATAAATAGCAGACTGGCAGCTATATACACACAGACACTTATTTGTCTTTCTACTGACAAGCCACATAGAGACCCCTGATGGACCCAGAGCCCTGGAGCTGGAGAAGCCTCATGGAGATCCAGGCCAGCACTGAGATGCTGCCACTGGATCCAGAAGACTTTCCACCCACTGGCCTGTGACCCTCCTGCATTCAGCATCATTGCATGTATTGCATGCGTCTGAAGAGGAAATAATAGACTAGTTTTGAACATATAGGCTAATATCAGACTTATGGACTTGATCTGGACTGGGCTGGGATGTTTTCTTAATGTACAATTACTCTTTTATATAAATCTCTTTCTTATACCCATATGAGTGTCTTGGATTTGTTTCTCTAGTCAACCCTGACTAACACAATGGCAGTCTTTGGTTTTTGAATTATTCTCCACAATTGGCTCCCTTAATGAACCATGCTTCTCAGTATTCATGCCCCAATGTCCCCACCCCTTGATTCTCTGCTGATTCTGTAACCGGCTTTTGACTGTAAGAATAACACCCTGCATGACTTCTTAGCCTGGAAGCCTGGCTGTTTCCACTTGATGTTCTTGAAATGTTTCCTCTTGGAGCCACCTGCCCTGTAATAAATCAAACCAGTCAGGTGCCACCACATTGTGAGGAAACCCAAGCCAGATTGCTGAACATAACTTGCTCACCATTCTTATGCCTTATCACCTAGATTGTCATCCAGGAAAGGGAGAATACCATTATCACTAACCTACCGGTAAGTATATTTCATTTGGCTGGCAGAGGAGGCTTAATGGCAAGACTATCTTACCCATCATATCTCACTGGATAAAGTGGTATCATATCCTTTCTGATTAGCCATACTCATTGCCATTGAGTTGATTCCAACTCATTGCGATCTTATAGAGCATAGACCTGTCCTATAGTGTTTCTTCCAAAGCTATAAAACCTTTACAAAAGCAGATGGTCACACCTCTCTCCTGTGGAATAGCTCATAGATTCAAACCCCAGCCTTTCAGTTGGCAATTGATCACTTCACCAATTCACAAGTTCCCTGGACACTTCTTAATACTCTGTGAGCTGAAAAAACAGAGTATCTTTCTACATGGTCATTTGCTGCTTCTGCTGTTACAGCTACCTTGCCAGGACCACAGTTGATCTGATTTGCCACAACCCAACTGTTTCTGCTGCTTATTGTTGACGGAAGTATTTGTCCCTACCAGTGCTTAGTATCCGTTGATTAAGTCACCAAAGCAGCAGCTTGCTTTCTTAGATCTCACTGTTTACCTGGAGAATTGGGGACAAATTACCCCAAAGGTACATTTAAGGATTATTTCGTGCCACCCTTCGCTGTCAAATCAAAAGGGAGTCCTCACTATTTTTTGGGACACATTCCAGAACAGAGTCCAGAAACTTCATCCCTCTCCTATCTTAGGGTGATTTCTTTAGACATTCTTTCCAGAACCTGAAGGGAACCTCCTCAGATGGGAAAGAGAGATCACTTAAAATTGTACTAGGACCAATCATTTACTCTTTCTCCTAGGAGGTATAGAAATTCCCAAATGAATAGGATTCGTGGGGTTTTCCTGAAAATCCTAGCATTTCTCTGTTAGCCATGCAGGTTTGGCTGCCAGCCAAGACCTTTACTGGTCATATAAGCACTAGAGGGAAGATTGGAAGCCAATACTGGTTGAAGTGGACTCAGCCTAGAGGAACTTGAAATTTATGACAACATCTTGAACATGTTAAACATGTTACTACAAAATGGTAAGGTTTCCCTGGCACTAGATTGCTTAGAATAAAAAATGAGACCAATATCTTAGCCTTGAAGCAATTTTGACATATTATAAGGGATCATACTAGTAGCCAGGAACTGGAAAGTTTCCATAGGCAGTCAATGGTATTTTATTACCTCATCCAATTTAAAGAATAATGCATTGCTTCTACTGTTTTATGTTATTAGACATTCACTTTTTCTTGAACCAGGCTTTAAGAAATATTGTAAAGAGGGGAGCTGGCACCCAAATGTTCTTACATTTTGACTGAAAACCAGAGCCAACTGCTAAGAAGACTTAAAAATTCCCATACTTTACTCAGTTAGGTTTGATGAAACCTAGATAGTTAGGATTAATGAAAACAAAACAAAACAAAATGTTGTATACTTTAAGAGACATTTCTAATTAGACAAGTACAGCAATGATACCAACTCTCAGCTCCCAGGTTTGGTTTGGTTTTTGGATGAGAAAATGATATATCCAGGGTAGAAAATGTTCCCAATCAAGCCACGTGAATGAATAGTTCTAGCTTGAAACTATTGGTCCAACTAAAAAACCTGAACATTTTTTAAAAAGGGGGAAATAAAGGAGCTGGAGAAAAAATAACCTTGGCTCACACTCTTTAGAGGGTACAGAATTCACACTTGTAATCCTTATTTCCCTGAAGATGGAGACTCACCTCATAAAAAATTATGAGTAGTTATATAGAAGATAAATAAATATATTTTGCTCTTTTGAACAAGTATTTCTCTTGTGAAAAACATTGTCCAAAAAAATGCAAGATGGGGTAATTTCCTTCAGAGCAGGGTGTTCTCTGACACTGAGGTTGTAAATATTAGGACATGTCTTTACATTTCAGAGCTATCTCATTCTCACCCAATTCTGTTTCTGCTATTCATTCAAAGAAAAGGGATTCATACAATTTGCTTTTATTCTAAAGAGAACCTTTATACTAAAACCACCTGTCTTGGTTGTGCCATCTCCAGTAGCATGGGATTTGATTCAACACCCAGCACTCCGTCCTATTTACTTGCAGAACTGGAACATAGCTGGAGGGAAAATAAAAAGGACCCGGTCTCCCACTTTCCCGATGTATTTGTCCTCTTGCTCCACTTACCCTCTCTCAATGACATATGTACACAATATCCACTTTGTTGGATTCTTAGCCTTGATTAGGAGCTGTAAAAATGGCATCAGGGTAGCATCTGACCTCCACTGACTTCACAAGGGCGAAGAAAAATCAAATTCAACATCAGCCATTGCATATGCCAGTGATGTAGAAGTTACACATGCTTCCCCTCTCCAGCTTTCTTTACCAATTCTGTTACCACCTGTTGTTCTCACGGCACGCTTTGCTGCTTTTCTGGGTTCTTGAATTCATAGCACCAATACTCATGATGAAGGGGTTTATTAGGGAGGTTAACGGTTTACGATTCAGAATTACAAATGCGCAGAATACAGTTCTCTAGTCAGGACAGTTTTTTCTCAGCCATGCCTGCAGGTGTTCCTTTCTCTGTTCCATGACTTCTCAACCACCCAGCATCTGCCCTCTTCCTGGCCTGGGGAAGTATTACAAAGCTCTTATAGCTCTTGTCTTCTCAGTCCTGTGGCCCCTTAGTCTCTGCCTTGCTTGGGCAAATATAAATCTGCTAATAAATGCCCATTGTGCCAGTAAGTCTCGCCCAAAGTCCTGTGGAACTGTAGTTCCATGAATTAACAAATTTAACGCCCCTCGTCCCATTCAGTTAAATTCCTGGAGACAATCCACCCAGCCCGCCAGCCTTCCACCAGAAGGCACTCACCTTTCGCACACTTGTCTGCTGGAAGTCCATTGCCCTGTCTCAAGCTCTGATTCTGCTGCCTCTGCTTCCATCACTTCTCTGAGGCTGCTCTGCTGCTTCTGGTATCACAGATGTCTGTGCCTTGGGGTGTCTCAGCACAGGGGAATCAGAACCCAATGTATGCATGCCACTCCAGCATCTTATTTGTTGATAGTAATGTGATTCTCCACTTCTGCCCCTTAGATGGAAAACTGACCAACCCTCTTGTTAGATAGGGTTTCATGCACAGTATATGCATGGTCCCAACCCCAAAGTTCCAAGAATCTTATTTACATTACCTATAAGCTATACAGCCCCCCTAATGAGACATACACAGCCTCCATTTGCATAGGTCTAGGCAGTCATTTAGTGGGGGTTACAGACGGTAGCCAGAAGAGTCATACCAAGTAATTCACTGCACAAAAAGAGCCCTGACTCTAGAAGTTGAGCCTTGCCTGAACTGTGGTCCCAGACTGGGTCTAAAGTGGGATATACAAAATGCTGTAGGCAATTCAGGTAGAAAAGGTCTTACCACAGGAAACTGTATATTTAAAAAAATGTTCTAAGAAAAGAGTTTGCCTCTTTACTATAAAGCTAAACATGCAATTACCATACTAGCACCAATTGCACTATTGAGCAAAATTAAAGCTTGCATTCACACGAAGACTTACTTGTGACTGTTTATAGTGGCTTCGTTTGTAACAGCCTAAAACTGGAAATAGCCCAGATATTCTTCAACTAAATGGTTAAACAAGCTATAATAAATCTGTAACATGAAATACTACTTAGCAATAAAAAGTGAAAGAAGAAGACTGATACACAGCAACATGGATGAATCTCTAGTGAATTAAGCTGACTGAAAAAATACTTTCCCCCCCCAAAAAAAATACTTTCCCCAAATATGACAATCGGTATGATTTCAACTACAACTGATATATATCTGTTAGTTTGCTGTACTACAGTGACTTGCCTGCTGCTGTCATGCTGTCAGCTATGGCACCAGTATTTTAAATATCAGAAGGTTCACCCACGGTGATGGGTTTAATGCAACGTCCAGACTAAACTAGCCAAGAAGGACCTGGCCATCTGCTTTTGAAAACAAAATACAATTATCAAGTGAAACTCTTGTGGATAGCAGCAGAGTATTGTCTGGTATAGTACAGGAAGATGATCTCCTCACATTAGAAGGCACCCAACGAATGACTGAGGGAGGAGTTGCCGCCACAGAGTAGAATTGACCTGAATGTCAGAAATGGTTTAAAGCTCTCAGGACCTTCATATGTGGATGAGGCACAATTCAAAATGAGACGAAACAGCTGTAAACATCCAATTGCAATGAGACGATAGACTGTACAATGTCTGAATTAAGGAACAATTGAAGTCATCACAAATTATGTAGCTTGCTTGAAGATAAATATTCTAAGCAGGAGTGAGCAGAAATAGACTGGTATGAGCCATTGGCATATGTATTATGCTGTGAATGAGATATTGAAGACAATGTCATATGCATTGAGAAAAAAAATATTCAGGATTTATCCTGAAGCTGGCATTAACAGCTAATATCCATCACCTATAAGGAAGACCAGTTAATTATAGCACAATGAAACAAAATAATAATAATGGGTATAAGAAACAAAGAAAATGTTTTAAAATTGGTTGTAGTGATGATTGTACAACTCTTCTTAATATATTTAAACCCTTAACATATGGTATGTAAATTACACCAATAAAACTGTTTTTTTTTTATCATTTTAAAAGAAAAATGTTTGCAGTTGCCCCCGAAGCAGCACCGGCAAAATAAAACAGCATTGCTACCTCAAGATTTTTTTTTTTTTAAATCATCTTACCAGGGACTCGTGCAACTCTTATCACAATCCATACATACATCCGTTGTGTCAAGCACATTTGTACATATGTTGCCATCATCATTCTCAAAACATTTTCTATCTACTTGAGCCCTGGGTATCAGCTCCTCATTTTCCCTTCCCTCTTCCACCCTCCCTCCTTCATGAACCCTTGATCATTTATAAATCATTATTATTTTTTCATGTCTTACCCTGATGGAGGTCTCCCTTCACCCACTTTTCTGTTGTCCATCCACCTGGGAGAGAGTTATATGTAGATCATTGTGATCAGTTTCCCCATTCTCCTCCCACATTCCTCTTCCCCTCCTGATATCACTACTCTCATTATTGGTCCTGAGGAGTTTATCTGTCCTGGATTCCCTGTGTTATCTGTACTTCTGTACATGCTCAGGTCTAGCCGGATTTGTAAGATAGAATTAGGGGCATCATAGGAGGGAAGGAAGCATTAAAGAACTAGAGGAAATTTGTATGTTTAATTGGTGCTATACTGCACCCTGATTGGCTCATCTCTTCCTTGTGACCCTTCTGTAAGGGGAGGCCCAATTGTCTACAGATGGGCTCTGGGTTACCCCTCTGCACTCCCCCTCATTCAAATTGACATGATTTTTTGTTTTGCATCTTTGATGCCTGATACCTTATGATTACCCAGGCTGGTGTGTGCTTCTTCCATGTGGCCTTTGTTTCTTCCATGCTAGATGACTGCTTGTTTATCTTTAAGCCTTTAAGACACCAGATGCTATATCTTTTGATAGCCAGGTACCATAAGCTTTCTTCACCACATTTGCTTATGCACCCATTTTTCCTTCAGCGAGTGAGCATCATGGAACACCAGGTTATTAGAGTAAAGTGTTTTTGCCTTGTGGGAGTACTCAAGTAGAGACCCAATGTCCCTCTGCTACCTTAATACTTAACATATAAATATATGTACATAGATCCATTTCCCTATCGTTGCATATAAATATATTTACATATATGCATGCCAGTATTTAGAACTCTATAAATGCTATTTACCTCCTAGTTTTTTCCTCCATTTCCTTTTTAAAAAATATTTTTTGGCAGTTCTTACATATATCATAATATTCCATCAATCATATACAACAGTATTGTACAATTTCTATCACAGTCGGTTATAAAACATTTTCTTTCTTTTTTTTACATAGATGGCATATAATATTAAAAAATACATTAAACAATGTATTATTTAAGGTTAAGTATAATATGAGGGGATTTTTTTAAGTGTAGAAAAAAATGAATTAAAATATAATGGCATCTTCCCACTCTCCCCACTTGTTTTTTTTTAATTAGGGAGACATACACCACCCATCTTGATCCATACATACATCAATTGTGAAAAGCACATTTGTACGTTCGTTGTCCTCATCATTCTCAAAACTTTTGCTCTCCACCCAACCCCCTGGAATCAGGTCCTCATTTTTTCCCCTCCCTCCCCACTCCCCCCTCCTTCATGAACCCCTGATAATTTATACATTTTTATTTTGTCATATCTGGCTCTATCCCACGTCTCCCTTCTCCCACTTTTCCGTTGTATGTCCCCCAGGGAGGAGGTCAAATGCAGGTCCTTGAAGTAGGTTCCCCCTTTCCAACCCACCCTCCCTAGGCCTTCCCAGTATCGCCACTCACTCCACCGGTCCTGAGGGGATCATCCACCCTGGCTTCCCTGTGTTTCCAGTTCTCATCTGTACCAGTGTACCTCCTCTGGTCTAGTCAGGCTTGCAAGGTAGGATTCAGATCATGATAGTGGGAGGAGGTGGGTGGGAAGAAAGCATTTAGGAACTAGAGGAAAGTTGGATTTTTGATCATTGCTATATTGCACCCTGTCTTGTCTCCTCCCCAAGACCCTTCTGTAAGGGGATGTTCAGTGGCCTACAAATGAGTTTTGGGTCTCCACTCTGCACTCCCCCGCTTGTTCACTATGGTAAGATTTTTGTTCTGATGATGCCTTATACCTGATCCCTTGACACCTTGTGATCGCATGGGCTGGTGTGCTTCTTCCATTTGGGCTTTGTTGCTTCTGAGCTAGATGGCCGCTTGTTTACCTTCAAGCCTTTAAGACCCCAGACATTATCTCTTTTGATAGCCGGGCACCATCAGCTTTCATCACCACATTTGCTTATGCACCCTTTTGTCTTCAGCGATCATATCAGAGAGGTGAGCACAAAATGATACAATTTTTTTTTCTTTGATGCCTGATAACTGATCGCTTCAGCACCTCGTGGCCACACAGACTGGTGTGCTTCTTCCATGTGGGCTTTATTGCTTCTGTGCCAGATGGCCACTTGTTTACCTTCAAGCCTTTAAGACCCCAGATGCTATCTCTTTTGATAGCTGGGTATCATCATCTTTCTTCACCACATTTAGTTGTTCACCCACTCCTGTATTTCCTTTTACTTTCCTATTGTCCCACTATCATGTTTGTCCTTTGTTAGGGATTCAGTAATTCTTCTCGGTTACATTGCCCTGGATCAAGCTCTACCAGGCATCCTATGCCTTCCTCGCCATCAATTTTAGATCACTTGTTGCTCTCTTGTCCCTAGGTTTGTTAACTCCCCCTTCTGTTCCCCTGCCTTCCCCTTTCCCATGCTCCCTGGAACTGCCCCATTGTTTTCTCCTCCAGATTATTTATTCCTCCTATTTTATTTAACTAGACGTGCAGAGACAGTAGTAAGCACAAAAACATGACAGAACAAAACCAAACAACAAAAAGCCCACTGACCAAAAAAAACCTATAAATAGTTTCAGGTCTGTTTGTTGACCTTTAGGAGTATTTGCCAGTCCAGTCTGATGGGGTGCCATGCCCTGGCCCCAAAGTCTATTTTTGGCATTTCTCCCCGCTCCCCCAGGACTTCATTGCTTTGCTCCCCTTGCTGTTCTGTTACATGCCCTTAAGATTTCGTCCTGGTTTGGTGAAGTCAGATCAGGCACAACTTTCCACACTGTACCTCCAGTGTTGTCTCTCATAGTGCTATGGGTCAGTGAGGGATGTCATGTCTTGTGGTGGGGCCTGCCCTAGGGTCCTCTCTGCGCATTGGCTGCTCTCAGCAGGAATATTGTCCTCAGGGCTTAGTGGGCCAGGATGTGTTCCACTCTCTCTCCTCCCCTCCTCATTTGCTCCTGTGAACACTGATTAGATGTGCCCCTCTCCCTGAGCTGCAGCGTCAGTGCTGTGCTCTGAAGCGAACTCTTCTGGTGGTAGGGGGGGGAGTGTGTCTATTTAGGTGGGAATTGGGGCCAGCCCCGCAGATCTCTCAATTGTTTCCCTGCTTCATGTTGGTATGTTGCATTCCTGTCTTGGCACACCGGGTTAAAGTCTGGTCCCTCTCTCCCTCTCCTGTGGAGATATAAACAACATTCTCCCCTTGGGTGGGTTAGTACTCTGTTCCCCCACTACCCATGTCTTTCCACGCTCTTTTTTTCCTTTTTTTAAGTTGCCTTCCATATGTATCCCTGGATTGAGTCTGCCCCTGCCACAGTTCTCCAGGAATGTATGTATACAGCAGGTTTTTCCTCTGTCCCTTTTTCATTTTTAAGCTTACTCCACAGACTCATGTTGTACTTGTCCTTTTATGCTTGGCTTACTTCGCTTTAGCATAATTTCCCATATGGTGAATGTGCTTCATGCGTTCATCACTGCTTTTTATGGATGTATAGTACTCCATAGCATGTATATATCACAGTTTATTTTTTAATTAAATACTTTTATTGGGGGCTCTTACATCTCTTATCACAATCCATATAATCATTCATTGTGTCAAGCGCATTTGCACATATGCTGCCATCATCATTTTCAAAGCATTCTCTGCCCACTTGAGCCCCTGATATCAGCTCCCCATTTCTTCCCCCTCCTTGCCCCCTGCCCTCCCTCATGAGCCCTTGATAAGTTATAGATTATTATTTTCATATCTTACATCATCTTCCATCCCCCTCACCCACTTTTCTGTTGTTCATCCCCCTAGGAGGAGGTTATATATTGATCCTTGTGATTGATTTCCCCTTTCTCCCCTCATGCTTCCCTAATCCTCTTAGTATCTCTACTCTCCTTGTTGGCCCTGAGGGGTTTATCTATCCTGGATTCCCTGTGTTGCAGGCTCTTATCTGTAGCTGTGTGCATGTTCTGGTCTAATCTGATTTGTAAGGGACAAAACAACCGCAAGAAATCCAAAACAAAAGACAAAACAACCACAAGAAAGCCACTGACAAAAATGGAAAAGCCTATAAATAGTTCAAGGTCTGTTTGTTGGCCTTTACGAGTGTTTTCCAGTCGAGTCTGATGGGGTGCCACACTCTTATCTCTAAAGTCTATTTTTGGTATTCGCTGGGGAATTTATTACTTTGCTCCCCTTGCTGTTCTGTTGCATGCCCTTAGTGTTTCACGCCAGTGTGATGGGATTAGATTGTGTACAATTCCCACACTATGTCTCCAGTGTTGTCCCCTGCAGCACTATGGCTTAGGGAGGGATGTCGGTCTTGTGCTGGGGCCAGCCCTATGGTCCTCTCTGGGCATTGTCTGCTCTGAGCAGGAATATCATCCTCAGGGGTTGATGGGCCAGGATGTGCTCCCCTCCGTCTTCATCCCTTTTTCATTTCTCCTGTATGCTCTAATCAGACATGCCCCTTCTCCAAGCTTTTGCCCCAGTGCTGTCCTCTGAAGAGCATTTTTCTGGGGGGATGGGGGAGTGTCCACATAGTTGGGATTAGGCCAGGCCCTGCAGACTTCTCTATTGTTTCCCTGGTACATGCCCGCATGTTGTATTCACATTTTGGAACTTTGGGTTAAAGCCTGGCCTCTCTTCCTCTCCTGTGGAGATATAAATAACCTCCCCTTGGGTGGGTTAGTGCCCTACTCCCCACCTACTTATGTCTTTTTCTCTCTCTCTCTTTCTTTCCCCCTCCTATTTGGTTGGCTGCTGTACATATCCCTGGATTGGTTTTGGCCCCTGCCATAGTAGCTGCACCTCACCCCAGGAATGTGTGTATGTAGTAGCTTTTCCCCTATTCCCCATTTTTTTTGAAGCTTGCCTCAGTGGACTCATGTTGTACTTGTCCATTTGGGCTTGGCTTACTTCACTTAGCATGATTTCCTCCAGTTCTTTCCATGTAGAAATGTGCTTCAAGCATTCATCACTTCTTTTTAAGGATGTGTAGTACTCCATTCTATGCATGTACCACAGTTTTTGATCCATTCTCCTATTGATGGAAATTTGGGTTGTTTCCAACTCCTTGCAATTGTGAACTGTGCCGCAATGAACACTGGAGCACAGATGTCTGGCTGTGGGTTTTTTTCTTGCCTTTTCTGGGAATATGCCCACTAAGGGGATTGCTGGGTCATATGGTAGCTCAATTTCCATCTGTTTTAGATATCACCAAATCTATTTCCATAATGGCTGTACACACCTATAGTTCCACTAGCAGTGGATGAGAGTTCTTATATCACCACAACCCCTCCAACACTGTTACTTTCTGATTTTTTCAATCGTGCTATCCTTGAGGGTGTTAGGTGGTATCTCATAGTTGTTTTAATTTGAATTTCTCTTATGGCTAATGATGGGAAATATTTTCTCATACGTTTATTGGACATTCAAATTTATACCCTTGTCAAACTTTTGTTCAAGTCTGTAGCCCTCCTTCTCAATGGGCAATTAGCTTGTTTTCTTATTGTAAGCGAGCACAGTATTATAGATTTTTAGTAATAAGGCTTTTGTCTGATGCATCATTGCTAACGATGTTTCCCAGTCCATGGGCTCTTTTACTCTCTTGGTGAATTCTTTCAATGCACACAGGCGTTTTATTTTCAGTATATCCCACTTGTCAATTAGTGACTCATCTGTATTTGTGTCCTTACTTATTTCTCATAGCCTATGTATTCCCTGCACCACACTTCTCAAATTTGTCCCAATTCCCTCATTAAAGGCCCTAATATTTTGGGGTTTTACCTCAAGATCTGTTATTCATCTTGAGTTTATTCTTGTGCTTGGAGTGAGGTTAGGGCCTTGCTTCATTTTTCTGCAGGTAGATATCCATTTTTTCCAGCACCACTTATTGAAGAGGGCATCTGCTTCCCATTTGATATTTTTTAGGGCACTTATTAAAGGACAGTTGTCTGTATGCTAATGATTTTATTTCTGGGTTTTCAGTTCTTTTCCATTGGTCTGTCATTATGCCAAGACCACACTGTTTTGACCACCGTGGCATTATAATAGGTGCTATCGTGCCTTAAAGCAAGCCCTCCCACTCTGTCCTCTTCTTGAGTAGTTCTCTGCTGATTCTGGGCGTCTTCCCTTTCCATATGAAGTTGGTAGTCAGTTTTTCTGAGTCTTTGAACAAAGATGATGGTATTTGTATTGGGATAGCATTAAATTTATATAGTGCTTTGGGCAGAACTGACATCTTTTCTATACTCAGTCTTCTGTTGCACATACATGCAGTATGCTTCCATTTGTTGAGATCACTCTTGGTTTCTTGTAATAGTGTTCTGTAGTTTTCCTAATACAAATCTTTTGGGTTTTTTCAGTCAGGTATGTCCCTAGATATTTCCATTTCTACTTGTATATTGTTAAGGGTACTAACTTTTTTTTATCTCTTCCATGGTCTTCTCTGATCTGTACAGCAGTCTGATAAACTTCTGTTTGTTGATCTTTTATTCTGTCATTGTGCCATATTCCTCTATTGCTTCCTGTACTACCCTTGTGGAGCTTTGGGAATTTTCCATACATAAAATCATATCATCTGCAAATAATGATAGTTTCATCTCTTCCTTTCCCAGGTGAATACCTTTAACGTCGTTTCTTTGCCTTATGCTTTTAGCTAGGATCTCCAGTGCGATGTTAAATAAGAGTGGGGAGAAAGCTCATCCTGTCTGGTCCCCTTTTTCAGGGGATTGCTTTAGTCTTTTTTCCATTGACTATCATGTTGGCTGTTGATTTTTCATATGTAGCTTGTATTATATTGAAGAATTTTCCTTCCATTCCTATCTTCTTGAGTGTCTTTGACAGGAATTGGTATTGGATGTTGCTGAACGCCTTTCTGCATCTATCTATATTATCATGTGGTTCTCATAATTTTTCATGTCAATGTGGCGAATAATACTAAGTCTTTGGTATGTTGAACTATCCGTGCATCCCACTTGGTCATGGAGAATTATTAATTTTATATAATTTTGTATTCTATTGGCCAGTATTTTGTTAAGATTTTTTGCATCAATGTTCATTAGGGATATTAGTCTGTAATTCTCAATTCTTGTGGGATCCCTGCCTAGTTTAGGTTTCAGAGTCATACTAGCTTCACAGAAAGAGTTCGGGAGCTTGCCATCTTTTTCTATGTCCTGAAAGTTTGTGTAGGATTGGTGTCAGTTCTTCCCTGAGTGCTTGGTAGAATTCTTCTGTGAATCCATCTGGTCTGGGAGATTTTTTTTTTGTAATCCCCTGATAACCTTGTCTGTTTCCTCTACTGCTATGGATCTGTTGAGATTCTTGATGTCCATCTGGGATAGTTTAGGGATTGTTTTCCAAAGTACTTGTCCATGTCTTCCAAGCTGTTGAATTCATTGGAGTACAGTCCTTTGTAGTACTGTGTAACTATTCTTTTTATTTTATTAGGGTTTATTGTACTGTCCCCTATTTCATCCTTGCTATTAAAATTTCCCCTCCTTTCTTTGGTTAAGTGGTCTGTCAATTCTCTTAATCCTTTCAAAGAGCCAACTTTTGTCTGCATTAATTTTGTTCATAGTTTTCTTGTTTTTCCTCTCGTGAAACTCAGCTCTGATTTTTATTATTTCTTTTCTTTTGCTATTATTAGGATCGTCCTGTTGACTCCAGTCTAATTGCTGAAAGTATTGTGTGAGTATATCAATCATAAATCTCTCTTCCTTTTTCATCTGTGCATGTATTCCTATCAAACTTCCTCCGATAACTGCCTTTGCTGTGTCCCAAAGGTTTTGGTGCCTTGTATTCTCATTCTTGTTAGTTTCTAGAAACTTCCTGATTTCATCTCTGATCTGGGTTATAGTACCCACTCCTTTTGCAATAGAGTTATTTACCTTCAAATTGTTTGCCCTTGTTTTCTTAATCGTCCTTTTGTTGACTTCCAGACTTATGGCATAATGGTCAGAGAGAGAAGTCTGTACGATCTCTATGTGCTTGAATTTACACAGATTCAACTGTGTCTCAGCATGTGGTCTATATTCAAGCATTTGCCATGTAGACTTGAAAAGAATGTGGATTTTTGTGCATTTGGGTGGGGAGCTCTGAAAATATCTATCGGGTCAAGTAATCTAATTAGAATGTTTAGATCTGTAGCCTACTTGCTAATCTCCTTTCCCTGTGATATATCTTTCTCAGAATGGTGAACTAAAGACCCCTACTATAATTGTTGAGCCTGCAATTTCTTTTTACATCTTTTGGAGTGTTTGATTGACTAATTTCACAGGTGTCTCATAGGTAGTATATATAATTAGTATGTTCACAGGTTCTTGGTCTGCTGCTCCCTTGAGCATTATACAGTGCCCATCCTTTGACTTCCATCTTGAGATCAACTTTGTCTGAGATTAGGATTTTAACCGCTGCTTTTTTTGATTTGCCATTTGCTTGGTACACTTTTCTCCAGCTTTTGATTATCAGTTTGTTTATTTATTTATTTATAGCAATCTTGAGATGTGTTTCTTGTAGGCAGCTGATAGATGGGTTGTGTTTTCTAACCCAGCCTGCTAGCCTCTGCCTTTTCATGATTGAGTTCAGCCCACTGATATTCAGAGTTATTACATCCATCTGTGGCCTCTGTGATGTCATCTTATACTTTTTGTGTTGGGTGTTTTCCTACCTTTTCTTGTCGGTATGTTGTACATGTGTGTGTCTGTATGTTTCATTCTTGCCTTCTTTCCACCTTTGAACCATTGCGATCTTGGGGGCCATTTTATCTATGTTGCTCTCTGGGTGGGGTTGTTTTATGTGGCGGTTTCTTATTTGTGCTCAGTGAGTGCTGTTCTTTTGCCCATAATGTGTTGGAAAGGATCTTTTGTCGGGCTGGGTTTCTTTTAATATATACTTTGAGTTTTTCATTGTCTTGGAAGACTCTTCCTTCTCCATCTATTTTGATAGATTATTTGACTGGATAGCATCTTCTTGGGTTTATGTTATTTTCCATCAATTTTTGGAATATGTTACTCTACTCTTTCCTCTTCTTCATAGTGTATGCTGATAGGTCTGAGCATAGTCTTATTTGTGTACCTTTATAGATGACTGCTCGTTTTCCCCTAGCCACTCTCATAATTTTCTCCTTTTCCCCAAAGTTGGATAATTTAACTATTATTTGCCTTGGGACTTCTTCTTGGAATTCAGTCTAGCTGTTGTTCCTTCAGTCTCGTGAATGGTTGCCTGATTTTCATTCATTAAGCTCAGGACAATTTCCTCTAAGAATTCCCTCTCTATTCTTGCCATTGAATTCTTTGTGTCTTGTTCATGTAGTCCAATTATTCTAATGTTGTTCGTCTTCATAGTATCAGACATGGCTTTCAAGTTTTCTTCAGCTTTTCTGATTATCTTATTTGACTGCCTTTCCTGTTTGTTGAAATCTGCCTTGTTATTCTCTAGGTCACTAGTGCAAATCTTTGCCTCCTTGAGTCTCTTGGAAAAATCTGTGAATTTGCTAATGACTTTTGTTATCTCATCCCTTAGGTCTTTTATTTTCCTTTGGTGTGGGGCCTTTAGCTCCTCTATCATTTCATCATTTTTTTCTGTATTGTTTTCATCATTTCCTGTATGACTCGAAGCAGCATTCCTAAGATTTCTTTTTTTTGGAAGATCAATGTCTGCTTCTTCTATGCATCTCATTAAGTTCAGAACTTCTTCTGACATTGCCTTTTTTTCCTCCTGTCTTTCATTGAGGTTGTAGGGGCTGATTGATGTTTGCATTGTGTTATCTTAGAGGAGCCTGGCACCATTTTCCAGAGACTTATAGAGCACTGGGATATTTCTTTGGGGCCTCATAGGAGTGCTTCTTCAAACTGCCTACTGCTAATTGCATTGTGGAGTCATGCTACCATTTTATCCTCCCATGGTTTCATTCTTTCCCTAGCCGACCAGTATTCTGTTATTTGGAGGCAAGTTTGATGGTCCTCTCAGGGGACGCTGGCTAGGTGGTTGTAGACCTGCGAGGATGGCCCTGCACTGGATGATTTCACAGAAATCCATGGTGGTGTGGTCCACAGTGGCTTGGGGTGCTTCCGAGGGTATGTGGGAGTACCCCCTGCAATGGTAGTGCCTCAGAGAGCAGGTGGTGTGTCTACTTTTGTGTAGAGCACTACAGCTGGTGGGCGGAATTGTCCTAGTCAGCTAGATTGCTGCGTGGAACATTGGTGAATGGTGGCAAACATACCTTAGGCTGGTTGAGGCTCTACAGAAGGCGGTAGGAAGTTCCCTAGGCCACTTGGGACCATGGAAGACAGGTAGGGTTTCCCCTAGCTATGTGGAGAGCCGTGGATTATAGACAGAGGTTTACCCCATCAATTGGAGGTCCCCAAAGGGCGGGTGGGATTTCCACCAGCCGTTTGAAGGACCCTGGAGTTCCTCTTTGGCAGAAGGCAGGTGGGATTTCCCAGCCACATGTTAAGCTGCAGAGGGCGGGAACTCCCTCACTTTGGTGGAGGGGGGCATAATTGCCCTGGGTAAAGGAGAGTGACCTGGAGGCTGGCAGTGACATGTGAGAGGAAAGAGAAGAGAAAGAAAAGAAAAAATAAACACTGAGCCAGTTGAGACTGTTTGGGGAAAGAAAGAAGAGAGAGAAACTAATGTAAAGATATAGCTGAGCCCTGGTCACCTGACAATGGGGCTTGCGAGGTTTAAACTCTGCCCAGGAGTGGCCGCAATCTGTGGTTGTGCTGTAGTAAAGCTCTTGTGCTAGCCAACAGAGCCTGCCTCTGGCCGAGACTATAGCGGAGCTAGGGTTAAGCTCCAACCAGCCTCCACAGTGGTATGCCAAAAGCCCACAGCTCCTCAAAACCTAGTGGATCTCTGTCTACTTTTCTTTATGATGCTCCTGCTGTGACTGGGCAGCTTGTAATTTCCCTCTCAGTTGCTATCACATGCTGGTCTTCTGCAGAATCCCTCTGGTATCTAACTTACGATTTTTAAGCGGTAGAACATCTCCAATGAGGATAAGAAAACAAGTAACTGTCAAGAAGTATATGCAAGCCACCTAAAAACTTCCATACAAAGAAAAGTCTCTGTGTCTCTTTACTGGTATTGGGGATTCAGAGCCTCATTGATGAGACTGCTATATTGTTTTGATTCTGATTATTAATCACAAACTAACTACTACTCTTTCTGGTATCTGTAGCCCAAGAAAGTAAGCACTATATACAGGTAACATTTGTCATTAGGAAAGGGAAAACATAAAGATTAAAAAAAGTTTTTTTAGGAATTCATATGGGGAGACATTAGACGTGAATTAAAGTTTTATTTGGGCTTAAGCATGAGTACAGGAGAATTTCAACATTTGTATATGTTGAAATTCTTCATATTACTTGCCAAGAAAGCACATAAACAATGCTGGTAACTAGATGAGAGAGAGTGAAAGCCACCATATTGTCTCTGGCCAGGAGCTACCGTACAGCCCCTCCTTGGAAACCATGGAGGGAATTTACTCTACATTCTTTGGGAATGCTTGGCCTAGGAGACACATGTCTCACTCACCGAAAGTGGAAAGTGCCACAGCTAGAATAGAAAAGTGACGGTGGATATTCCATCTGCCTTGAGAAGGTAGGACCATCCTTGACAGGTGTCTTTCTCTTCAGGAAGTCAAGCATGGAAAAAAGTGCTCAGCACCTAGATACTGCAAGGAAGGAGGGAGGGCTCTGTTCTCTACTTTTAAGCAGTGGCCTAACGATGCTGACCAGATTAATTGCACCTACTCCTTTGGAATAGAGTGACTACGGAGTGGAGGTACAAGTCAGAGGTTCCTGTAAATATTTCCCAAAGCAAGACAAGGGAAGTGGAAAAAGGCTGGGCCCAAAGTTCAGTTTTCCCCATGGACACAGACAGAAATATGGGACAGGAGTTTTACCTATGAAGGAACACTATCATAATTTAAAAATAAATAAATAAATTCACTTCCATTGAGTCAGTTCTGACACTTAGTGACCCTACAGGACAGGCTAGAACTGCCCTTGTGGGTTTCCAAGAATATAATTCTTTATGGGAATAGGAATTCTTGTCTTTCTCCCTTGGAACTGGCTGGTGGTTTTGAACTGCTCATCTTGAGGTTAGAAGTTCAATAAGTAACCACCACGGTTAACCCACATGGAGAAGCATATAAGCCTGTGTAATCCACGGATAGTAAATAATAAAACCCCAGATCAGAAGAGGGAAATGTATTAGATCCTAAAAATTATAAGCACTTGGTTTGTATAATGCTATGGAAGACAGTGAAACCCCAGAACCCATTTGCAGAGACCCCGTGGGAATAAGGCTCCATTGAATTATTTCAGATCACTGACCCAGGATGTGAAAAAGCCCTGTACTCAAATAGAATGCACTGGAAAATAAATTAATGCAAATATACATTGATTAAAAGTTAGCTTTTTATCATTGGTTTTCCCTTTAAAGTCATTCTTAATCTTGTTCTATATTTTATTACTTTTGGCTTTCTTTTGGATTGAAGCTTTGCCATGTTTTATTGTGTTATTTTTGTTAGAATTTATGCATGATTTTCTTTATATGAAATTCAGGATAGGCAAATCTATAGAGTCAGAAAGTAGATTAAGTTTCTTAGGGTTGTGACAGGGAGAGTTATGGGGGAAGAGGGGCACTAATTATAATGAATATGAAAATGAAGGAAATGTTCTACAATTGGTTGTGGTGATGACTGCACAACATTTTAATAGAGTCAATAATTGGATTACATGGTACATGAATTATATGTCAATAAAACTTTTTTAAAAAAGAAAAACAAGTGAAGAATAAAAAAAATATTCCATGTAGATTGTGTCACTTACTGGTTATATAACTTGGGATAGTTCCTTGCCCATAATTGCCTCACAATTAAGCAGGTTACCTCCCTCCCTATTTTCTGAGCATTTACTATGTGCCAGAAACTCTGCTAGTGCTGGAGATAAGACATAGCTCAGACTCTCAAGGTGTCAAGATCTTAGAGTGCCACTCTTTTCTGTGATGTCGCAGAAGTGGTAGACTACTTCACCATGAAACTGAACATCTTCTTCCCAGCCATTGGCTGCCCAAAACCCATTGAAGTGGATGATCAACACAAACTTCACACCTTTTAGGAGAAGTTAATGGCTACAGAAGTTGCTGCTGAAGCTCTAGGTGATGAATGGAAGACCTATGTTGTACGGGTCGGTTGTTGGAATGAATCCGTTTTTTCTATGAAGCAAGGTGTCCTGATCCACAGCTGTGTCCTTGTGTCCCTCTGCTGCAGAATAAAGGGCACAACTGTTGCAGACCATGGAGAAGTGGGGAGAGGAAGTGAAAATCTGTCGGAGCTGCATTGTGGATGCAAATCTGAGTGTTCTCAACTTGGTTAATATAAAAAATAAATAGGAGAAAAATATCACAGGACTGACTGATATAACTGTGCCTCCTCACCTGGGGCCCAAAAGAGTGACCAGAATCCTTAAACTCTTCAATCTCTCTAAAGAAGATGTCTGCCAGCACGTTGTGAGAAAGGCCCTGAGCAAAGAAGACAACAAACCCAGGACCAAAGCATCCAAGATGCAGCATAAGTGCCAGCACATTGCCCTGAAGAAACAGCGCACCAAGAAAAACAAGGAGGAGGCTGCCAGATCTGCCAAGCTTTGGGCCAAGAGAATGACGGAGGCCAAAGAAAAACATCAGGAATAGATCGCCAAGATGCAAGGCTGTCCTCTCTGAGAGCTTCTACCTCTAAGTCCGAGTCAAGTCAAAAATAAAATAGATTTCTAAGAAAAACATCTTATGGTGCCAGGAGAAGCTGTTGCTTGCATTTCCTTCTAATACTGAAATCTGTGATCATTCAAAAGTATGGCAGAGCTCCTAATTGAGCCAGTTTTTCTTTTCAGTTATTTTTAACATGAATTTAAGCCAGCCAAGTCAACATGGAATCAAACCTTACTATTGTCTGCTGATGTCCTTGTCTAAGAGTGCTACTGAAAATTTCCCTTTATGATATAGCTGAGTAATTTAACTGGAGCATGAAAGTGTGTGCATTGAAGCAACAAGATTTAAAATAACCATTAATAGCATTAATTAAATAGCATTAATTAAAAATAATCTGACTTAAAATACATTAAACGTATATTTAAAATATGTTTTTATTTTACAAGTGTTTTTGGTTAAATGTGTCATCTAAAAATGGTGATTGCAACTTGTAAAAAGCTGCTGCTAACAGCCTTTTAAGAGACTCCTGACGAAAAGTTCACATAAAGGGCTAATTCTCAGAGTGGAAAAGGTAGTGAGAATAAGTAAAAGGAAAAAGTTATAAACATGTGCCCACAATAGCATGCATTCCACTTGACTACTATGCTGGGAATTCCATTTATATATTCAACATTTATATGGACTTCTTCAGAATCCAGCACCAGCTTTTGATAGTATTTAGGAAAATAAGCATGAAGTGGCAAAATGGAAAGGGAGAATTCAAAGGGAATGGAAACTCCTGGTCAGTTAAAAAATTTCACACCTTCCTAACTGCATTTCTCTGACTTGGGATTCAAAGCTCTAAGGCATGTAAACACTAGAAATTAGTGTTTCCTGAAACGGCCTTCTTGGGTTATGCTAAATCAAAACAGAGTTCTTAATTTGCCCCGTTTGGAAAGTAGAATGCCTCAGAAGTTTCCAGCTCCTCAAAACCAGGACTGTGGATTTCACCTCTCTGGACACACCCCTAACCCATTACAAAGATATTCAATAAAGGCTTACTGAATTGAATTTTAATGAGAAACAGAAGAAGCTGCCTTCTAAGGGTTGTTCTGTTTTATGGGGGTAGCTTAAAAATTAATCTATTTAGATAATGACATTCCTGGTCAGGAATGCTTTTCTTCCCTTTTCTTCACTCTGCATTATTGGAAGCCTCTTTCGGCTTACTGTATTTGGCATTCCTTCTAGCATCACTAAAATTACTGTAACAATCATTTAAAAAAACAACCACATTAGTTGTTAAGTCATTTTGTCAAAAGAAAAGGATTTTGTAGTATGTGGACTCCTCAAGTCTAATAAAGGTCTTTCAGAAGCATGATAAATATTTTCTTTTTGCTGGTGACTAAGACAAAAGGGAGCTAGAATTGAATTCGGATTGAGCATTTTATTTATCTAAGTTGCATTCAGCAAATGTTTATGAGTGCCTTCTCCATGCCAACCACTGTGATAATTAGTTCTTAATGCTGATTGCACTGCTGGAGTGAGCTATTAAACGAAGCAATATAATCATCAGAAGCCTTGGAACATCAGAAGTGAGACAACTACATCCTGGAAGGTTTCCAATAGGAAATGGAACCAGGCAAAAATCAGGTGCCATCTCCTTCTCTAAGTACCGGTGTTATAAAAAAAATATCAAGTTTATGAAACCTCAGGGTATTCTTACTTCTTGTTATTGTGTTGGGCTGGACTCAAAGTGACTATGTACAACAGAATGTAACACTGCTCAGCCCTGCACTAACCTTACATTGATGTGTGAGCTCATTGTTTCGGCCACTCTATCAGTCCATCTCCTCGAGGGTCTTCCTCTTTTCACTGACCAAAAGATTATATAGAGATATATATGTGTATCTCCCTGGTTGATGTTCTCTTCTATGGACTGGCCTCTCCAAATAACATATCCTAAGTAGGCAAAGATTAGTCTTGCCATCCTCATCTCTAAAGGAGGATACTGGTATACTTCTTCCAAGACAGATTTGTTTGTTCTGGCAATCCATGATATAGTCCATAGTCTTTCCCAGCACCATAGTTCAAATGCATCCATTCTTCTTTGGTCTTCCTTATTCCTCGCTCAGGTTTCAGATACATTTGAGGTGATTGGAAATACTAAACTTGGATCAGGCATGCTTTAGTCCTCAAAATGACATTTTTGCTCTTTAAAACTTTAAGATGATCTTGTGCACCAAATTAGCCCAACACATAATTTGATTTCCTGAATGATGCTCCCATGAGTGTTTCTTGAGGATTCCAGTAAAATGAAATCTTTGACAACTTCAAACTCTTTTTCATTCATCATGTACTCTTGTGAGAATTTTTTTTACTTTGATTCATAATCTATACTGAAGTCTAGTCTTTGATCTTCATCAGTAAGTGCCTCAAATCCTCTTCGCTTTCAGCAAGGATGGTTGTGATCTGCATACTGATTGTTAATTAGTCTTCTAATCCTGACAGCTCATTCTTCACATGGACCAGCTTCTCGAGTTATTTGCTTAGCATTCACAGTGAATGAGTCTGGAGTCTGGTGAAGGGATGTAATCCTGACATAATGCTTGTTGTTATTTAAAACACACACACCATTCCCTTGTTCTTTTTAGGTGGCTCCATCTCGATTCACCTAAATGTTCCACATGAGCACAATGAAGTATGCCAGAATCCCCCTTCTTCATAATGCTATCCATTGTTTGGTATTATCCACACAGTCTCATGCATTGGCACAGACAATAAAACACATTTTCCCTGACATTCTCTTCTTCCACAAGGACTTTCTGAAATCTGCAATGACAATTCTTCTTCCATGCTATCTTCTGAATCATGCTTGACTTTTTGGCAGCTCCCTATGGATGCACTACTGAAGCTATTTTTAATTATTTTCAAAACTTTATTTGTGATAATCTTATTGTTTAATAACTTACTCATTCTATTCAGTCACCTTTCTTTGGAACAGGCACAAATATGGATCTTTTCTAGTCAGTCAAGCAGGTAGCTCTCTCCCACATTTCTTGGCATGGATGAGTGATCATCAGCTTGTGGAAACTTTCCATTGATATTATTTCAATTCCTGGAGATGTGTTTTTCTATAGTGCGTTAGTCCAGGTAGAGTAGAGAAACAAATCCATGGACACGTATATGTGTATAAGAAAGAGCTTTATATAGAAGAGCAATTGAATATAATTGAGAAAACATCCCAGCCCAGTCCAGATCAAGTCCGTAAGTCCAATATTAGCCCATATGTCTGATACCAACTTATAAAGTTCTTTGCAGACTCAGGAAACACATGCAATGACACTGAATTCAGGAAGATCACAGGCCAGTGGGTGGGAAGTCTTGTGGATCCAGTGGTGTTCTAAGCATCTCAACGCTGGCAGGGGGCTCCACGTGGCTTCTCTTAACTCCCAGGGCTCTGGCTGCATCAGGATAGGTCCATGTGGCTTCTCCTCAGGATGTGAGCTGAGAGAGAGTGTCTCTAGCCTCCAAAGAGGAAATATAGAAATCCCCGGGATCCTCAGGGAAGGCCATGCCCACACAGAGGCCTCATTGGTTATACAATGATTAACAGGCTAGACTCCACCCCTTCACTCATAATCCTCTCAAGTTGACAAGAGATTATATAACTACAGTGACTTTAGTATAGCTTGGAATTTTTCTTTCAGTACCACCAGTACTTGATCATGTGTTACATGGTTAAATGTTGACCCGGTCTTTTTGGTACATTGATTCTGTATCCCTTCAATCTTCTTTTGATACTTCCTGCATTAGTCAATATTTTGCTAATAGAATTCATCAATGTCACAACTCAAGGCTTGGGTTTTTTCTTCAATTCTTTCAGCTCAGGTGTGCTGAGTGCGTGCTTCCTTTTGGCTTTCTAACTCCAGGTCTTTGAACATTTCATTATAATACTCTGTCTTTGAAATTTTCTGTTCATCTCTGCTTCATCACTTCTTCCTTTTGCTTTAGCTACTGTAAGTTCAAGAGCAAGTTTCAGAGTCTCTGCTGACATCCTCTTTGGTCTTCTCTCTCTTTTCTGTCTTTTTAGTAACCCTTTGCTTTCTTCATGCATGATGTTCTTGATGCCATCCAGCAACTCGTGAGCTCTTTGGTAATGTCTGATATGTCAAGTCTGTTCTTAATATAGTCTCTAAATTAAGGAGGGGTATACTGTAGGTACCATTTTGGCTCTTGTGGACTTGTTTTTATTTTCTCCATCTTCAGCTTCTGGATTAGCTGATGTCAAAAGACAGTTTAAGTTGATAGGGCAAAAGCAAGACATTTTTCAATCTAATCTTTCCGGAAGAAAATTAAGGAAGTGAACTATGCATTAGTGAAGAATAAAAATAATACAGCATGGTTTAGTAAATCAATAATTAGCTAAAATTCCACAATTACATTGAATTTAATAGTGAAATTCATTTTCCCAAACTCCTTGAAAATGAATAAGATACAAAACTAAGCCAGTTGGATCTCTCTATAGAGTAACAATGAAAGTCTAGTCTGTTCAAGAGACATTGCTGAAGTCCATGGCTTCTTTAAGGATTTCTTCTTCTTATTATTATTAAATCATATTATTGGGAGCTCTTACAGCTCTTATAACATTCCATGCATCACTTATATCAAGGATATTTGTATATATGTTGCCATCATCATTTCCAAAATATTTTCTACTTGATCTCTTAGTATACGCTCTTCTTTTTTCCCCAACCTCCCCTCCCATCCTTGTGAATCCCTGAGCAATTATATATTGTTACTATTATTTCGTATCTTACACTGTCCATTGTCTCCCTTCACCCACCTTTCTGTTATTCTTTCTTTTCAGGGGGATATATATCCAACCTTGTGATGGGTTCCTCCTTTCTCCCCCTTGCCCAACCACAGCCATGCTCCTACCCTGATAATATATTCCCACGACTGTTCCTGAAGGGTTTATCTGTCCTGAATTCCATGTGTTGAGAGTTCTTATCTGTACCAATGCATGTTCTCCGGTCTAGCCAAGTTCGTAAGGTAGAACTGGGACATGGTAGTGGGGGAGGAAGTATTCAGGAACTAGAAGAATTATGCGTGATTCATTGGTGCTTTACTACACCTTGGTTGAATCGTCCCTTCCTTATAATCCTTCTATGGGGAGATATCCAACTGTCTATAGATGAGCTTTGGGTCTCCACTCCAGGCCCCCTCATTTGCATCGATATAGTTGTTTGTTTTGAACCTTTTGATACTTGACACCTGATCCCTGATACCTCATGATCACACAAGCTGGTGTGCTTCTACCATGTGGGCTTATTTGCTTCCCTGCTAGATAGCTTCTTGTTTAAATTCAAGCCCTTAAGACCTCAGATGCTATATCTTTTGACAGCCAGGCACCATCTTCTCTTTTCACCACATTTGCTTATGCACCCATTTTGCCTTCAGCAATCGTGTCGGGAAGGTGAGTATCAAGAGTGCCAGGTTATTAGAACAAATTGTTCTTGTGTTAAGTTAGGTCTTGAGTAGAGGCCCAAAGTCCATCTTCTATCTTAATACTTAGTATATAAATATTGGCCTCTAACCCTTTATTTATAAATTAATATATTTACATGTATACATGCCTATAACTATACCTCTAAAAATAGCAGGACTGGTGGTTCCAGGGGGTCATAGGAGAGAAGGGGGCAGGGAGGGGGAGTGGGGAGCCAACAAACTCAGGGATAAGAGATCAACTAGAGATCTAATATTGATGGCAAGGAGGGTATTCAATCTGTAGATTCTCCTAGAGGTCCCTTATGATCACCAGAGTGAGTATGGATCATTATCAGAAATAGTATAGAACAATATTTCACAGCTATCTCACCTGAGGCTCTAGGAAGTAGGGCATTTACAGACCACTTCATGTCTATCTTTATTGGGGAAGGAGCCTAGATTGTACAGTGGTTAGACTGCTTAGCTGTGAACCAAATGGTCAGCCCTTGAGACCCACTAGAACTTCATGGAGCCTTGGAAATCCTATGGGGGAGTTGGAATCAACTCCATAGCAGTGGGTTTGGTTTTCTGGGATCCTTCTACCCTCAGATTATACGTGGAATATTTCTTCAGGAAAGTTCTAAGGCAAAAAATGAAGATGCTGATAGCTAGAATGTCTGGAGCATACTATCCCAAGGGATACTGGCAGGGATCCAACATTATGAGCTACAAATACTATTTATTTCTGTCATTCTTGAGATTAGTATCAACCACATTTGAAGACAACTGCTTCAGGCTTTCAGAATTCACTTAAAATTTTTATAATGTAAAGCAAGAATTGTCAGGTTTACCTTTTAAATAGCACACTTATTTGGTTATAGAAAGAATTCAAGATCAAAAGCACAGAAACCAACAACTTAGAATGTTGCTTCAGTGGCCAGAGTTAGAAAATAAACAAAATAATTAAGAAATTAATATGTTAGATAATAATTAGTACTATCAAGAAAAATAAAGACAGGATAGAGTGTTACCAAATGTTGAGGTGGGAAGTTTACCATTTTAATGTGCATGACCAGAGAAAGTATCTCTGAGAAAATAGTTCAACAAAAGTTTAAAAGTGATGAAATAGTGAACTGTAAAGGCCTTGAATGGAGTGTACTAGGTTTCTGCAGAGAAGAAATAACAAGCCAGAATGGCAGGAATCCTGTGTGCTGGGAAGGGATGAGGGGATATGAGGATTACTATACTTGGCAGCAGCCTCCAAGATGGTCTCAAAGATCCACACTGCCTGCATTCCCTTTTGTGTCTAATTCCCTTCCTTTGGGAGTGGGTTGGGCTTCTTAACTCACTTCTAAACAAGAAAATGTGGCTAAAGTAATGGGATTTTTTTTTCTTTTCTTCATTAATTTTTTTTTTTTTTAGCCCTTGAGAACTGAAATTTATTTTCTCACAGTTCTGGAAGCTAGATATCCAAGTCAGGGCATTGGTTCTATGGGAAGTCCTTCTTTATCTCTTACAGCTGCTGATAATCCTTAGTGTTCCTGCGTATGCTGATGCAGCTGCCTCAGTTTTCACATGGTGTCTTTGCATGTGTGGCTCAGTGTTGTTCTGCTCATCCATAAGACCCCATCCGAAAGGATTAGGTTTAGGATTCACCTTACCATAACAAAATAGAAGATTCCTTCCAAAATAGAGCCATAAGTTTAGGTTCATCAGGACTGTTACATATATATACATAAGTTTATATATATATATAACTTTCTAGTGTGAATAAGGTGAATGTTTACAGAGGAGATCATAGTCTTGCATTCAGCATCTAGTGTACATTCTGATTCAACTCATTCAAAACATAATGAGATGTTAACTCAGACACTTAGGCTGCCTTCTTGAAAAAACACACATTTTCTCTTTCCTGGGTCTCTTCCACCACAGGAAGCAAACCGTTATACTGTGAGAAGCCTTATGTAAAGGCTTATATGGCCACTGAGGAAAATTTTTCAATCCAACAGCCAAAGAAGAGCTGGAGCCAATGGCCAGTACAGAAGCCTAACCAGAGTGCAGTAGAAATGGGCACTTTTAGCTCAACCAACAGTTGAGTTGACTACATCCCCATTCAACATCTTGACTACAGAGGACTCAGTTAACCTGCTCCTGGATGCCTGAGATAAGAAATGCATTTTGTTTTGTGCTTCCAGGTTATGTGGTAATTGGTCATAATGCCATAGATAGGGATAAAGACATGCAGGACATTGTAGCCCATCCACTGACTTTACTTGTTACTCTAAGTGACAAGAGAGGTACTGGAAGGTTTAATCAAAGAATAAGTGTTCTACATGATGGATATAAAGGATCACTCTGGCAACTGTGCTAAGAATAGATTAGAGGAAAACAAATAGGTGGCAGGAAGAACAGTTAAAGTGTATTTCAATGATTGGGGTAAGATATAATATTGGCTTGAACCAAGATGTTAGCAATGGAAGTGGTGAGATGTGATTAAACGTTGGGTGTTTTTCAAATGTAGAGTAATATGAATGTGCTAAAGTGTTATGCAGAAAAGTAGGAGAGAGAGAGAAATCATATGATTTTTGGCTGAGCAGTTGAAAAAATGCCATTGTTATTAATTGAGATGGTGAGGATTGTGGGAGGGAGGGGGTTCGATGGAGGATAGGAGTAGAAATGAAACCAGGACATTTATGAATATATATATGTGTGAATAGATATATAGATAGATAGGTTTATACAGCAAAAAGAATGGAATGTCTAATTAGTACACACAGTAATACAGAGCATGCTACCATGAAATGTGTCTGACTCTTTCATTTTACTCTCTCTTCTATCTCTCATATTATCCATGACTTTACTATAATCTTTACTTATTATTGTTGCACAATTACCCCTACCAGACCTGTGATGATTTGTTAGGGGCTGCCTCCTCTGACATATGGTGCTCATCACGTGGGAGGAGGGCGTAGTAAGAAAAGAACTCTTGAGTTATATCCCACATAACAATTATATGCTCATTGGACAGAGGTGAATTTGGAAAATACAGTTCCTCATGTTGTGGTGACTCCCCAATCATAAAATTATTTTCGATGCTACTCCATAAGTGTAATTTTGCTACTGTTATGAATTGGGCAACCCCTGTGAAAGGGTCGTTCAACCCCCAAAGGGGTCACGACCCACAGGTTGAGAATCGCTGTTCTACAGTGTACCAAGGTAGGTCAGGAATCTCAAGTTGGTCTAATCTAGGCCATCTGGCAGCCCATGCTTCAGTAAACCAACCAAATAAGCTATTAGATCCTCTTTTAACCTCTCTTGCTGAGTCACTGAAAGAAGAATCTCTGCTTAGGGGTTCCATATAAAGGAACCGAGACAAGTCTAAGGTTACATTCCTTGAACCAGTATCTTACACCCTTAGTAACAATTCTAATGGATATTTCCCAGGCTTATGTTTGTCCGTATTAGAAAACCCGAGTAGATCTTTCTGAGGAAAGCATACTTCTTCCTGAGTCATCATCTGCACCTCACCTTTAGGAACTTTCTGGGACTTAATTCTAGTTACAGGTCTAGTGGAAATAAAGGGCAGTGGGGGTGTTTCCTGGGTGTTCACAGCAGTATCTTGTAAGGCATCTCCCCCAGATGCAGCCCCAAGTGGCATTTGAGCATGCAGAGTTTGGTTAGTCTGTTCAAGTGTGATTTGTTTTACTGTTAGTGAATTAATCTCCTCAGGTGGGAGGGGTGGATCTATTGACTGGATCAATAGACTCTAGGGGCTCAATATTCTCCTCTCTGGATCATCAGCCCATATGTTCCCATCCCATCTGTCAGGGTACCCCTCTTCCCCCCAACTAATGGCCTTACTATATTTTTAATTTTATATTTTAAAAATCATTTTATTGGGGCTCTTATAGCTCTTAAAACAATCCATACATTAGTTGTTTCAAGCACACTTGTACATAGGTTGCCATGATCATTTTCTAAACATGTTCTTTCTGTTTGAATCCTTGGTGTTAGCTCCTCTTTTTTTCCCTCCTTCCCCACCCTCCTACCTTCATGACTTATTGATAAACTATACATTATTATATTTTCATATCTTACATGGACTGCTATCTCCTTTCACCCATGTTTCTGTTTTCTTCCACTTTGGGGGGGGGAGGTGCTATACATTGATCGTTGCCATCAGTTCCCCCTTTTCTCCCCCAACCTCCCCCTTACCCTATTGGTATCGCCACTCCCATTTCTGTTCCTGAGGGACTTATCTGTCCTTGATTATGTGAGCTGAGAGCTCTGGTCTATACCAGTATACATCCTCTGATCTAGCCAGATTCATAGAGTAGAGCTGTGGTCATGATATTTGGGGGAAGCCTCAAGGAACTAGAGGAATATTGTGTGTTTCAATGGTGCTATACTGCACCCTGGCTGACTCATCCCTTCCTTGTGATCCTTCTGTGAGAGGATGTCCAATTGTCTACAGATGGGTTTTGGGTCTCCACTCCGATTTTCCTTGTTCTCAACAATATGATTATTTGTTTTGGGTCTTCTGATGCCTCTTACTTGATCCCGTCAACACCTCATGATCACACATACTGGGATGCTTCTTCCAAATGGGCTTGTTACTTTGTTAGATGGCTGCTGGTTTAACTTCAAGCCATTAAGACCCCAGACGCTATGTCTTTTGATAGCTGGAATACCCTTATCAGACACTGTTTTAAACATACAATTCAGTCGATGCTGTAATTCAGATACGCATATGATGAGACTCTGAATTTGCTAGAGGAGAGCAGGATCTCCTTTGCAGTACATGCAGAAGCTTTTAGGTTTTGTATTCAGCAGTTGAGATGTCTGAGATCATCTCTTTGCTTGGTCACATTTTCTGTTGTAAGGAGGATGAGCCAGCTAGTTTCCCTATACTTCTCATCCAGACAAAACTTCTGGAAAACATCAAACACACAATAACCCAGAGCCTCTTCTCTCATCAGCATTTCATCTATCAGTGGTGATATTGTGGATATTTACTTTGCCACTTCACATCTTGGATCAACACCTCTGTCTCTAGTAGTCATGCAGATTTATCCACAATTTTAGGGGTAAAGGCAGAATTCTCAGTACTTTTAGGCCTAATAAGGCTGGAGAACCAATTCAGAAAACCCATATTTATGATCTCACTTCTGGTACCAATTGTGTTATGTCTTAGGCAGGGTTTTCTAGAGAAACAAAACCAGGATACTTATGAATATATATATATATATATATACCTTTAGAAGAAATATACTGCTAATTTGTCCACACAACAATACAGAGGGCTCAGTTAAACTTTTTTGTGGAACAGTTAATATACTGAAATTCCTTCAACTCACACTGGCTGTGTGATCCAAGGTCAAGGAAACAGACATTGGAGTCTGTCCTCAGGCAAGACAGGCAGAGTAAGCTTGCAGGCAGTGGATTGTAGGGTGGGACAACAGCAGTCAGTAGAGTGGGAGCTTGGGGAAGCAGGCCCTGATGGGATCCCAAACTTGAGAGATGCGTGGAGACATGCTCCACATGCCTGCAGCATGGTGAAGCAGGTCTTGAAGGACCCTAAAGCTCTAACAACAGGACCCACAGGTTGACTCAGTTCACAGGTAGTGCAGCACAGGGTTGAGAAGAACTAGCCCAAGCAGCAGCACACTGGTCCAATCATCAGTGAGGAAGAGAGACAGGATGCCTGCAAAGGAAAGTATTTATCTCGATCGCCCTCTAATCAAGCTATGACCTGATTAAACTCCACCCACATGTTCCTATGGAGGCCTAGTTGGCACAATAAACCTATCACAAGTGTGGTGAGGTATATTCTATGTGAGATGCCTCTTACCGGTAGGAATCTGAATAGAGATGTTGATTAGACAGTAGGACACTTTAGTCTAGAAGTCAGGGGAAAGGTATTGGCCATAAATATAAAATGAGAGCAGTCAGTCCACATACAGATGAAATACAAAGCTATAAGACGAGTTGAGCTGCAATGAGAACAAGTCAAGATAAGAAAGCAAAGTCGTCTGGAGACTGAGACCCAAGGTTCTATAGCATTAATAAGTTGCTGTTGTTGTTAAGTGTTATTGAGTCAGTTCTAACCCATGAAGAAGAGAATTAAACACTATCCAGTCCTTTGTGAGCCTCATAATCATTCATTTGCTTAAACACATTATTTTAGCCATTGGGTCAATCCATAGCCTTAAAGGTCTTCCTCTTTTTCACTGCTCCCCAAATCCCCACTTTATCGAGAGGTTACAGAGATGAGGAAAAATGGGCAATAAGAAAAACAAGGGTATTATGGTGTACCGGAAGCCAATAAAGGAATTGTTTTAAGGAAGAGTGAATGATTAACCATGTCCACTGCTGATGATATTAAACTTGAGAATTCACCTTAGTGAAAAGAAGGTGATTAATGATTTGGGCGCAAGCAGTTTTAGTGGAGCAGTGCTTTGGATGAATTAAAGATAAAACTATGGGTAGGATTAGTTGAGGAGTTTTTCAATAAAGGAGAGAAATGGAACAAAGACTAGAAAGGTGATTGTTATTAAGTGATGTTGAGCCAACCGCCACTCATGGTCACCCTATACACAAAGGAGTGAAACACCATTATGTTAGACAGGGTTCTCTAGAGAAACAAAACCAGACTGCTAATAATTATATATATATACACACAGATAGATAAATATATAACATAATAAATAAACAGTTAATTAAATCATTAAGCAGTACAAATGACTCAGTGTAACTCACTCCCCTGAGATAGCTGTGAGACTCTGGCAGTCCTTCAAGTCTTGAGGGCCACCAGGTAGTCCTCTGTAGAGCAATTCAGGCTATCCAGGCACAGGCTGCAAACAGCAAGGCAGGTCACCAACCGTCAGCCAGATGACAGGGTCTGACAATCTCCAGCTCAAGAGATGTAAATTCCAATGGTGTGGCGAAGCAGGTCTTAAAGGAACCTCAAATTACAGTGACACAGTCCACAGATTAGGTGTCCCACAGGTAGTGTAGCTTGCAAATTGAAGCAAAGAACAAGCAAGGAAGCTGCACAAAGAGCAAGAGAAGAAAAACGAGATTCGCCGAGCCATTTATCTCTCCGCCCTTCAATTAATCCCACATGAGTTTATTGGCCAGGTTGGCACAATAAACTAACTACCTGAACCATCTCGCCCCATCCCTATGATAACGCGAGATTGAGTTTTTATTACTAATCAGGTCTCAACAGAGTTTTCAGACTAAGCCAGATTAGGAAAATAAGGCTAGTGTTCTACTTCCAGAAGCAGCCAATAAAAACTCCTGAGTTATCCTCACAATTGTTAAATTTTCATAAAGTATACATGCTACTCTGTGATTTTTTAAAAACTTTTTATTGTGAATTGGGTGAAAGTTTATGCACCAGATCAGTTTTCCATTCAAAAATATACACATTTTGTTTCATCTCCTTGATTGCAATCCCTACTATGTAGCATCACTTATGCCAATTTTCTCTCTCTTTCTTGTTTCTATTCCTCTGTCTCTTCTAATCCCCCTGAACTGCTGTTTGACTGAAAATTGAGCCATGAGAGTGTGTTTATTTCCAGACTTGAAGGCCGACTAGGTCCCTTGTCTCAGAGATTCCACCAGTCACTATCCAACCATGAAGATTTGTCTTCTTATTAATACTGTTTTGTGTCATTTTTCTCCTGCTCTATCTAGGAACTTCTAACACGATCCATCTCAGAGCAATTGATAGTAGTAGCCAGACAACATCTAGTTCTTTTGTAGACATTTCAAATCCTTGCGGCAAATTCTCTGCTGTGTCTTATATCTCAATTTCAACACCTGCCTCTGGCTTCATTTCCAAACTTGATAATTATTTCTCAAGAATCTAATCATATTTATTCCCAACATGATGAATTTTTTTTTTTACTGTGAATTAGGTAGGGGGGTTATGTTTCAGACCACCATCTCTGCATTCACTAGTCAAACCATTCTTCCCTATGTTAAGGATAGCTCTTATGTGCTTGTCTGCTAACTGCAACGTCAGGAGTTTTGATCTCACCAGCCTGTCTTCAGTCCCCTAAAGATTTGCAGCATTAGAAACCCGGAAGGGCAGTTGTACCCTGTTTCATAGAGTTGCAATGAGTCAAAGTTGACTCAATAGCAGTGAGTATGGAACTGGAGAGGGCAGTCTTACACTTTATGCTACGAAGTGTGGAGAAACACCAAGCTCATATTTCAGTGGATCCCTGTCTGATCCTTTCTGTACCCCACTCCCGGCCACCAAGCAAATTGGTAAAAAGCACAGGCAGGGAGTCTGGGCTTGAGATAAAGAATGAAAAACCTTAGGGCACAGAAGCAGCTCCCAGCTTGCATATCTAGCAATTCACTTTCACTAGCTGTCTCCTTTACTCCAGCCCCTCGTCAGCACCCAAGTCTCTCAGACAGGAACCTGACCCCTGAATAGGCTATATTCTTCCCCACTAGGTAGGTGGCAGATATCGCCCTGATTCCTCCACACCTACTTGGTCACCCCCATCATTCAAAAAGAGTGAAGCTCTTTAAGATAACTACACAGGACATCCCTAGATATCTGCTAGCTGTCCCTGAACTCGAGCCCCTGGTCAGTTTCCCAAGACTCTTACATAAGCTACATGCCCTCTGATTGGTCATTACTTTATTCCACCCTCCTAGGCCACCTCCTTCACCCATCTCCACTTGGTCATCCCACCCTCTGAAAAGAGCAAACCCCATCCCCTCTGACTTGATTCACCATAGGCCTATTCTCTCAAGATAATTAACTTAAATCACAAGAGTACAAGACTCACAGCCATACTAGACATCAAAACCACGCCCCCAGTCTTAATCTCAAATCAACTTGACACCCTACAATACCATAAGGTTGTAAATCTTCATACTACCAGACATTGCCCCCCAGATTGCTTAAAAGACTTCTGCTCCACACATTCCTCACCACCACCCCTCTCCGCCCAGGGCAAATTGTGGGACTCAGCTCCTCTTCTTGTTGGTATTGTTGTTCCTCTGTGTTCTATCACTCTTTGTTGTTGTTGTTGTTCTATCACTGTTACACCCTCTCCCTCTTTAACACAAAACTGTGCACTAGTCTTAAAATGCATCCTCAATCAGGACTTCCTCGTTTGTAGCTATACATAAGGATAGAGGGGAAAAACTACATTACTTTAAATATGTTTATAGTTCCTTAACACACCATCAAATCAGAAATTATGACTCACAACAGAGACAAAGTTCCTGGGCAAAGCTTAGGGCCCAAACAAGCATATATTATGAGATCTTCTGCATCTCACTCTAGGATTATTTTTCCTATTATTATTTTTAAAACGTTAAAATTCTGGGTTTCTGAGACTGTACATAAGAGTAGAAAGCCAAGTTTTTCTCCCTTGGAACTTCTGGCGGTTTTGAACTGCCAATCATGCAGATCACAGCCCAATGCATAACCACTACACCACCAGGGCTCCTCTAGCAAAACAAAAACAAATATATTAGGGAGAGAACATGTCTGCAGCAGAGAACAGTTTTAATACATTTTTGGGGGGACTAAACTTGTGCATGTACTAATTAAAATCCTAGTACAGTGCTTTCCAACCTGTAGGTCACGACCCCTTTGGGGGTCAAGCGACCCTTTCACAGGGGTCACCCGATTCATAACAATAGCAAAATTACAGAGATGAAGTAACAAGTGAAATAATTTTATGGTTGGGGGTCACCACAACATGAGGAACTGTATTAAAAGGCTGTGGCATTAGGAAGGTTGAAACCCACTGCCCTAGTACAATGCTTTTCAACTTACTCTGGAATAGGACACGTAGGGTTGATATCTGCAGTGGCTCTCCAGAGAAGAATAAGACATTAAATTTGAATGTTGATATTAAAGAGAGCAGGCATACAGGAGCTCACTCCCCCACCCCCACCCCAGTGGAACTGCACTGACAAAGCGCAGCTTTTGTAGTTTGCATTTTCCCCCGCTAGGTGGACATTGAGCAACTTGCTCTGAGTTAGTGCACCCAGTGGCTTCACCTGGGAAAGTTTCCTCTGGTCACAGTGATTTTTTATAAAAGCAGTTTCACTTGAACCTTGGGTTATGTGGTGGCTGAATTAAGAGAACATCCTGTGGCTATGAAACTTTGTTTCCTGCTCAGGAAAAATGCCACAGAAACTGTTGTGATGTAGAATACTGACTACAATGACAGCACTATGGAAAAAACTCAGGTGTATGAGTGGTTTTCTTGTTTCAAAAAAGGTGAAATATTGACTGATGACAACAAACCTTGTTCTGGATGTCTGTCAACTTCTCGAATGGAGGAAAATGCCGAATTGTGGTACATTTGGAGTTTGTTCCACCAGGTCAGACTGTTAGTCAAGCTTTATTTACAAGTTCTGAAAAGACTGTGTAACAGTGTGCAACAAAAAGGCCTGATTTGTGGCAGATGGAGTCTGCTTTTGCCACCATGACAGTGCACCTGCTCCCAGCATGCCTCTCTTACTCACCTGACCTCACTCTGTACAACTTCTTTTTGTTTCTGTGAATGAAGCGGAATATGAAAGGATAGTGATTAGATGATTAGAAAACATAGAAGAGGTGAAGAAAAAATGAGGGAGGTGCTGTCAGTCATCCAAATAGATGAGTTTGAAAGATGTTTCCAAGAATGGAATTGCAGTTTTGACAAATATATTAAGTGTAATGGAAGGTACTTTGAAGGTGATAAGTTTGTTTAGCAAAATTTTTTTAGTACATAGCTTTGAAAAGAAAATCCGTTTTTTTTTGGGGGGGGTTACCCCTCGAACTGTTGTGAGAATGTTCTCAAGAGAACTGTGCTAGAAACAAGATCCTTGTTTAATTGACCACAGATTTTACATAACTGCATGTATTTCTGTTTTCCTGTCAGTTCCTGTAAAGCCAATGATTTTATTTACTCATCCAGGGTAGCATAATATACAAGCCACACGTGTTTATAAGAAGACATTTACCCTCCCTCCCCATTCCCCCCTTCCCCATGAACCCTTGATAATGTATAAAATATTATTTTATCATATCTTACACTGTCCAATGTCTCCCTTCACCCACTTCACTGCTGTCCAACCCCCAGGGAGGAGGTTATATGTACATCCTTATAATCTGAGGGGGAAAATGAGGAAGTGATACCAAGGGCTCAAGTAAAAAGCAAATATTTTGAAAATGATGAGGTAAGCAAATGTACAAATATGCTTGGCACAATGGATGCATGTGTGGATTGTGATAAGAGTTGTATAAGCTCCTAATAAAATGATTTAATTATTTTTAAAAAAAGAATAAAAACCAGAACAAATTTTAAATTAAAAAAAGAAAACTTTTAGCACAACATTGGAGTGAATTGTGGAACAGACCACTGTGTAAGACAGGAAGAGAGTAAGCGGCAGAGAGCCACTTAGATGACTTGGAAATTCCTCAGCTATATTAAGGATGGCACGAGGTTACGAATGGAAATGGAAAGATTGTACGACTCCTCTTGCTATGGTTGAACTATTGAATTGTATGATATGTGGATGAAGAACCAATAAAACAGGTTTTTTGTTTTTATTTTAAATGAAAACAGAAAGATGAGTTGGAGAGAGACTTTTGGAGCAACTTGCTGATGTAATTTGTAAGTCTCACCCTCTCTCCAAGTGGAAATGTTCAGGAATGAGAATGTCTTAAGTATTCTTCCAAAGCCCAGGGAAAGAGACACTGATATGGTGTTCCTCTGATAATCGATTTCTTTCCTTATGTGAGATGCAGAGAAATAGCTCCTCCCTCCTGTCCAAAAAATGTAAACAAAGGTGATGTATCGAGCTACTGCTCTATGGATCATTCAATAAAGAAGAAACTCCAACTGCACTGGGGTGGGCCTACACACCATGCGTTGGTCTGTGGGAGGGAGGGAACTTTGGGCAAGAATGAGTTGGTGAAACTCCTTTGGGTTCTCCCGAGGATGTAGAAGGAGCTCTGGTGGTGTAGTGGTTGGTCATCGATCCACAAGGTCTGCAGTCTGAAACCACCAGCCACTCCATGAAAGAAACATGGGGCTTTCCACTCCCACAAACAGTAACAGTCTCAGAACCTCACAGGAGCAATTCAACCTTGTCCTACAGGGTTGATAGTGAGTTGCTGTTGTTGTTGTTTGGGAGGCTGTGCAGAAAGACAAAGGCACTGAGCCAAACACCTGGAAGTGAGGCAAGATATTAATTGTGAGAAAGATAATGTGTCATCCCAAAAGGTGACTACAGAGGGGGACAACAGCTTTAAACACTTGCTAGGTCCAGGCAAGCCACACAACAATGACAAAACCACAGAAGCAGATATTGCTGCCCAGCCATTTTCCTCCCTTTGTTTGTTTCCTTTCTCTAACCAGGAGGGGCCAGAAGCCATAGGTTACAAGATGATGGAGGCAGGGTAGAAGCCAAGGTGAAGAAGCAAAGGCGAAATGGACTTCCTCTTGCCTTTCTCAAGTGTAGACCTTCCCACCTCTTCAAGGGTCAGTCTGCTGCCAGTGGGAAAAGAGGAGTAAGCTTCTCATGCTAAAGCTGTGCCTAGAGACAGGAAATTGTAAGGCCTGTATGAAAATGAATATTATTATGTATGACAAAAATTAAGGGACCCTGGTTCATCGCATGGACAATCCTGCAATAACAATAATCTATGAGATAGGCACTTACACTAAGCAAGGGTGTTGGAGGGGGTGAAGGGAAATGAATGGGATAACATCCAAATGTACCACTAGGCTTGACAGAGGATGATAATAATATTACTACCTTTGCATTTATATGTGCTGTAAACATATCCATGTATACAACACAGTATACAGGGTATATGAGAACTTCTTCACCAGAACCAACCAAACACCTTGAAGGAATTAGTCAATGGGCCTGGGGGGGTTCAGGATCATTGTCTTAAGGGGGCTTCAAGGTCAATTGTAACAATACAGTCCACAAAGAAAATGTTCTACCTCCTACATTGGTAGCAATGAGTGGGGTCTTAAATGATTATAAGTGGCCATCTAATGTGCAGTTATTGGTTTCTGCCTATCAGGAGCAAAGACATGAGAAAACTGAGGCTGCATGCAAACAATTAGTCTATTGGACTAATGACCCACACTAACCTCAGTCTCCAAACCCTGAGACCAGGATAACTAGATGGTGCTCTTCAACCCCCTACCAATTGCCCTGAAAGAGATTCCTAGAGAGGTCCTGGATAGAGTGACCAAATAACGTGGAACATTAGAAACATCATCAAAAAGACAAAGCTCCCTGGCTGAGTAGAGACTGGTGGAACCCCTGAGACAATGATTCAAACCTGGAACTGAACTCATGACCACGGTTCAACTTTCTGCGAAACAATAGACAAGCTCTAGAAGGGGAGAAATGACACTAAGAAGGCAGAACTCACTCCTTAGAACAATCAACCAATTGTAATCAAAAGGGAAACTCTTGCCCAGAGACAAGGTTCAGAAGGCAGGAATGGGTAGGAAAGAAGAATACTGGAAACAGATAAAGTGCAGTTGCAATCAGGTCATGAGGCTACATGTGTACACGTTGTTCAATCTAAAATTGACCTGCTCTGTGAAATTTTACCAGATTCGCAATAAAAAGCTGAAAAATAGGTCAAATTGAGGGAAATGGGTATCTTTCCCTAGCTTCAAACAGATACACTTTTGGAAATCCACCAAAACTGAATGAGAAAGAATGTCAAAGTCAAGAAACAATAAACATGTCAAAATGCCAGTGATGTTAGAATTTGGAGATAAAATGAAGACCCCTTTCTACTCCCCTGAGTGGGTGTGTGTATACATTTACATGAGGAGACTTTTAGAAATTCATGGAAAAATGGAATGAAAAGATAATATATTTTTTCTATTATTTTTGAACCCCCCCTGATCTGTATATTGCATTTAGTCTAGAACAGTGGTTCTTATCATTTGGGTGGGGCAGTGGGGAGTGGTGGTTATGGACTCATTTGAAGTTTGGAGGCTCATGTATCCATTTGAAAGGAGACCTGGTGGAGCAGCGGTAAGTGCTGGACTTTAACATAAAAGGCAGCATCAGCTGCTTCCATAAAGACATACAACATTTGAAATCCTATTGGGTAGTTTTACTCTGATCCGTAGGTTTGATGGGAGTCAGGAGCGACTTGATAACAGTGGGTTTGGTTGTTTGTCTGTTTCTTGGGGGGTTGGCTCTTTTGCACTTAATTACTGTGGGAGTCCAGCGTGTGTTTTCTGGACTACTGGGAAATATGCATATGCTCATATAGCTTCTTGATTTGAATTTGAGGAGTTGCCATTTTGCAGCTCAGACAAATCAATTTAAGGGCAGATGTTGTGGTAGGCGCAATAAGGACCACAAAACGAAGTCTGTACTCTCATAACTGAATCCCATGGCTATGTTATGTCACATGTTAAGGAGGAATGAAGGTTACAGCTAGAATTGTTTGATAATCATCTAATCTTCAAATGAACAGTTGTCCTGGGTTATGCAATGGGCTCCGTGTAATCACACTCACCATTTTATTTTTCTTTTAATGACAAGTATAAGATGCAAAGAACATGTCATGTTGGTTTTCCTAACACCTGTACAGATACTCTTTCGTCCTCCCCATTTTATCAGTTTAGGTAGAGCTGTATTACTTTCCATAAGTGCCATGAAGTGGCCAAAGAAAAAGGGTTGGCTGTACCAGTGACATTTGGTTGTTAGATAGAAACTTGGCTGACCTACATGCGTCCAGTCCTTCCATTGCCGACAGGCCCCAACACTAATGTTTGAAATAGAAATGTGTGGTTTATCTTCGGGTTATGTAATTGTAAAGGTTTGCTAGTAATTTTTGCTTCAGAAACCTCCACCCATATCATCCTGGTTCTTTTCCAGATGTTCAAGTAGCCTATCCCACAGTCTTTCCTTGAGCAGCCTGAGGTAGTAGGATTTACATGAACTTTATTGCTTTTTTTCCCCGCTAGGCAGCTAGTGAGTTGTTCTTCCCACTAACGGGGTAAAGCCCCAGCTTTGAGAACCTGTAGCCTGTGGAGCAACGCACCCCACCCCTCTACTCTGTAGTGTACACGTAGCATACTTTGCCAGGAGTGGTAAAAAACTAATACCCCTTAGTCTCCTCTTTGACTAGGAGCTGTTTCTCTGATGCCGCTGGTCTCAGGAGGGAGAGGCAATGGCACAAAGTCTGCTTGTGTATTTGTCACAAGCAAACCAGGTGCCCAAGTCTCTGCATACAGAACCATTCATCCAGTAGTGATGGATGCACATTAGCATTACCTGGGGAGTTTTAACAAAATACCAGTGCCCGTTCTGAACTCCAAAAGATGGAGTCAGAAAAAAATCTCTGGTGGGGGAGTCTGGGCACTGGTGGATTTTAAAGAACTCTCCAGGCACGCCTAATAGGCAGCAAAGGTTGTGATCTACAGCTCGAAGTTCTACACTAGAAACTAGAAAAGGAGCTGTTAATTAAACAATGCAAGAAGTGGTTTAGAAATATCTAACAATTAATATTCAGGTCAGTGACATAAGATTATACTTTAGACTCTGAATCATTTATTTTCAAAGGATTCCTTTCTTGCTCAAAGACTCAAAGTCTTGCTTGGTTCCTAAGTCTCATAAGATTCCTTGGGCTATTTTTGCACACATACCTCAGCATATGAAGTGGCTTCAAAAAATTCATGGGAAAATTCCATTTTCTTTCAATTCTGTTAACTTGCTTCTTTGCATTCTTGCACCAAAATGTACTTTCGGTATTGTGTGGGTACCTATTGCTCCCTCCTGAGCTGATTATTCTGGAGTCCTGCTAGGGTACTAGGCTATGCATTGAACTGCCAACTGAGAGATCAGTGGTTTGAAACCACCAGCCATCTCATGTGAAGATTTACAGTTTCATAAACCCACGGACATAGTTCTAACTCTGTTCCAGTCAAATCAGTGAGGGAAGTGAGTTTGTTTAAGTGGTGACTCTACGGAGGCTTGATATAAAATTCTTTCAGACTTTCCATATGCTGAAAACCTTTCATAAAACGTTAGAGAAAATTAGAACCTGACATATAGATGAAGCCAGCAATATTTTAGAATTTGAATGGATAGGACCTGTCACAATTGAATGTAGATAATGAAAACACAGAAAAGTAGATATTACTAAACTTAGTGATCAGGAGACACGAGAATGAATACACTACTCTTTATTATTGTGCTCTGGCTAGGTGCTTTCGAGTTGGTTTTGACTCATAGTCACCTTACGAAGAACGGGATGAAACACTGCTTAATCCTGGGGGACCCTCACAAATGCCGCCGAGTTTCAGTCTGTTGCTGCAGTCCCTGTGTCAATCATCTGGTTGAAGGCCTTATTTTTCAGTGACTGTCTACTTTGCTAATTATGATGTCTTTTCCCAGGGAATAATCCCTTCTAATAACCTATCCAAAGTAAATGAGATGAAGTCTCATATACTCTCTCTTTTGCTAGAATAATCCTTAGATGTGAGGAAGATGAAATACATATTATTAGGAAACATTAATCCTCAACATGTGCCTGTTTTGTGGTAAGGGCTTTCCATAATTTGTTTCTGATCCTCATAAAAACTCTGTAAGGAAAATAATATTTTACCAATTTTACACGTGAGAAAGCAAACACCCAAGAAGGAAGATGGTATTTTGAGGTGGTACTATTTGTCAGGAAGTTATCCTTGGTATAAAGGATAAGGCTAGAGATACGGATTTGGTGATCTTATAGACTCAGTGATTTTTAGAAACAATCTAAACAGAGACATCTGGAAAGAGATATGCATTCTAAAATATAGGCAAATGAGGCTTGAAGAAGAGGCAATGGAAAGAGGAGAGAACATGACTGAATTCCCACAGTTGAAATGGGAGACAAAACAGAGTAGAGAAATTTACATGGGCCCCAGTCTGTCCTGGTATCCAGCTTGGTGTGAGACTAAATTTGGGCAGGACTAGAAGCACCAGTTTGATAAATTCATCCTAGCATCTGTGAGATTGAGCCAGTCGACTAGAAGCACCAGTTTGATAAATTCATCCTAGCATCTGTGAGATTGAGCCAGTCTTCCTACTCGCTCCTGATCCAGTGATCACTGGTACCAGTGTACAATCCAAACCTGTGACTGTTTACCTTGGAACTAGGTCTTCCCTTTATTCTTCTGCTTGTTTGGGGGTGCCCTAGCCTCAGTTCCTAATAGTTTGGATTTGAAGTGGACATGCATGAATCTTTACTAAAAAAACTTGAGATACTTATATATTGGCCCTTAACTCATGATTGTAGACACCGAAAGGCGAAAACTGCCTGTGACTATTGCCAGGGTAGTTGCAATTTTTGGTAATTAGTTTATGGTGCAATCCTGTTGCTTTTTGATGCTAAAAACTGTAATGCCATTTTTTACCATTCAACTGGCCTTACTCTGATTACTCCTCCACCTTCTTGCCACAGCAATATTCTTTGTATCTATCTATCTATCTATATCTATCTGTAACTTTTTTAACATTTTATTAGGGGCTCATACAACTCTTATCACAATCCATACATATACATGCATCAATTGTATAAAGCACATCCGTACATTCTTTGCCCTCATCATTTTCAAAGCATTTGTTCTCCACTTAAGCCCTTTGCATCAGGTCCTCTTTTTTTCCCCCCTCCCTCCCCGCTCCCCGCTCCCTCATGAGCCCTTGATAATTTATAGATTGTTATTTTGTCACATCTTGTCCTATCCAGAGTCTCCCTTCCCCCCCTTTTCTGCCGTCCATCTCCCGGGGAGGAGGTCATATGTCTGTCACTTCTTTTTGATTTCGCTTTCATTCTCAAATGTCTTGACACAGAAAGTTGGAAGTAGCATGGAGTCAGAATGTCACATTGTTAAAGGCTGAGTAAAGAGCTTAGCAGGCTCAGCTGATACCGAGGAAATATTTTAAACAAAAACCAAACAGTGTCAAGAGTTGATCTCAATCATATAGGACAGAGTAGAATGGTCCTTTGGGTAAATCTTTTTGATCTTGTAAATCTTTGGGGAGCAGCAAGACTCATCTTTGTCCTGTGGGATAGTCGGTGCTTTTGAACAGCTGAACTTAACAGTCAGCAGGCCAACTATGCCAGCAGGGCTCCTACATAAAGCAACAGGACTGATTGGGGGTAGACTGGGTACTGGTTGTTTTGAAAGCTTTTAAAAACTGGTTAGAGGCAAGTTCTGTCTCTGCCTTCCCTGCTTCACCTCCCTATTTTCTTTGGACATTGATCACCAACTATTGGGCAGCCAGGTCAGATGGGTAAGATGAGAGGTCAACTGACCATGTGACTTGGTGGAGGTAACTGGGTGGAGTTTGAACATATATCTATTTGGGCCATCATAAGAGTGTAGGACCTCTAAGACTGCCCAAGTGTGAGGCAGCGTGGAAGGCACTGTATAACACAACTTAAAATACTCCTATGATAACGCAAATGGTAATAATGATAATTCTTTTTAACAATAAGAAGATGAATAGTCACAATATTAACTATCTGAGAAGGGCCTGAGTGTTGGGAGTCTTTCAACATCATGGAACCAGACAGTTTGTTTTCAAATACTTTTGAGATTGATTTATCCTATTCCTGAGGTTTTAACCCATATGTAGCAAGAGATGTTAGCTATAGCACAGCTCCCTGTCCCCTCTGCTTACCTTATAAGAAACCTAGGGTTATCTATTTGTCCAAGTCTACTTTAGTTAATAAATTAAGAGAGGCTTGTTGTGCTCTGATGGGTTGTGTGGTTGTATTTGCAATACTTGTAGATGCTATGCCTACCCACGATACAAAAATAACTACCTCCATCAAGTCTCCATTGGACTGTTTCTCAGAATGGAAGCAAGGATTTAGAGGCACTGATGGTCAATGAGGGAGATCAGGAGTCACTTTGATATTATCTTTATAGCAGCTGGCCCATGCACAAAGGGGTGATCCCCAGGATGAGGTGTCTCAAAATGTGCCCAAGAGGAACACAAACAGTGGCTTCATGAGGTTCTTTAGGAGCACAGAGATGACAGTGTACCATGTTCCTGATTAAGAAAAAAAATTCCAGGTCCCATTTCCAAAGGAGAACATATAAGGAATACCAGTGCTAGGATGAAAACTTTTGACCGAGATGTTGATTCTGGATCCTAGTCGTTGGGTAAGGGTTGGTGGACTCACCTTTCATTCTATGTATTAATGAATGCCTGACATCATGAACGTAGCTAAGGGTCTGCCCACCTAATGATCATCCTGGTAGTAGTCAGGCACGGGGAATAAAAAGAGCTATTAACTTGCAGAGTTGTGTTAGTGATAAGACTGATACAAGAAGGAAAGGCACATGAAGCAGGGAGAACTTTGCATAACATTTCAGAAGCCCAAGAAGTTGTTGTGGGATAGCAGTTACATTTTAACCAAACTGGTTATTGAAGTACAAATAAGGTCCTCTGACCCCTACGTGGGTAGTTGGTGAATTTACACGTTCTTTATGCTTCCCTTGACTGACAGTCCTTCCATGGTGTGAACTAGCAAAGATAATACCTAAAGTAGCCTCGTGGATAGATGAGGTGCTGGTTAAAGGAGAGACTCTGAGTGATCATATGTTTGATATTTTCCAGGAGTTTTGTATGGATGACAAGTATAGGGAAGCTGGTTGGCTGGTCCTTCTTACAATGGAATGTGTGATTAAGGAGAGGGATGGTCTCAGAGTCTCAGAAGCGCACCTCAGGTGCAGACTGATGGATTTGAAAGCTTCCATCTGTGCTACAAAGGAGAACCTTCTCTCCTCTAGTAATAGAGCTGACATTGCTGAGAACCAGGTCTAGAGTCTCATTATATGAGTGACTTAATTACAACGGCAGATGAATTGCAGATCTAGAGCAGTGTCTGATACCAAAGTGAGGGCATTGATTGGGAAAATTTCAGACCCTGAAACATGGAATGGGAACATATGGGCTGATGATCCAGAAGAGGATATTGAGCCCTTAGAAACAATTGACCCACCCCAGTCAATAGCTCCACCCCTCCCAGCTGAAAGTATTAATTTACAATCCACACCTAAGCAGATTAGCCGAACTATTCAAGTTGATATGCCAGGTGGGGCTGTATCGGTAGCATTGCCTGAGGGAGATGCCTTAAAAGGTATTGCTGAGAGCACTCAGGAAACACCCTCACCACCCATTATTTCTGCTAGACCTGTAACCAAAATTAAGTCTCAGAAAGCTCCTACAGGTGAGGTTGAGATGATTACCCAAGAAGAAGAAGTGCATTATACTCACAAAGACCTGTCCGAGTTTTCAAATACGTACAAGCAGAAGCCTGGGGAATATCCCTGGGAATGGTTACTAAGGGTGTGGGATACTGATGCATGAAATGTAATATTAGACTGGTCTGAGGTTCTGGATATGGGACCCCTAAGCACAGATTCTTCTTTCAATGTCTCTGTGAGAGCGGCTAAGAGAGGATCTAATTCTTTATTTGGTTGGTCCAATGACAGAGGACTACCTGGCAGCCCTCAAGACTTGAAGGACTGCCAGTGTCTCACAACTCTCTCACAGGAGTGAGTTGCACTGAGCCATTCGTACTGCTTTATAATTTAACTGTTCATTTCTTGTGTTATATATCTATCTTTATATATATATATATATATATAAATTATTAGCAATCTGGTTTTGTCTCTCTAGAGAACCCTGTCTAACACACCTTGGTAACCACAGTTTGACTGAGTTGGATCACTGTATTACATATTCACTATAATGTACTAGAGCAATTTATCTGTTTTAGAGCATTTTAATCTTCCCTGTAGCAGTTCTAATGGTGCTGGAGCCACCAAATGGTGATAGTTATGAATAATTACCTCCTTAATATCTTAAGAAATAGGAAGTATGTGCTAAAGGGAGAGCACTAGAAGAAAGCATACAATCAAGCAATCATATTGATAAGAATAGCTAACTATGTCTAAAAGTTCAAGTGATTGTTGACATCACTCCAGTGGAGAATAAGAGTCCCCCAGTCTATGGGAGTCAAATCCAATGTTCACAGTAGTTTTGCTGAGTCTGGTTTTTGACACCAGGTGGCAGGCTTTTCTTGACCCCAGTGGGATGGCTCCAGGTCCAGCCCATGATGGCTGTGGGGTGACAAGAAGCACTCAAAGGATCCAACCCACTATTCCTGTAGTGTTTTCTTTTTGTTGTTGTTGTTAGGATTTTATAGGACTCAATCACCAGGTTGAATGGAATGTAGTGGGGCCGCCGACGCAGGACAGTCTTGGAACAAGGTATGTCTATGGAGAGAACACTTACCCAGTAGACAGAGACTGCAAATGTTCTGCTACATATGGATATGACATGCCTTCTTCATGTAAGGAGCCTGCTACAGGTCCTGGAGTTACTCTATCAGGGTTTGTTAATAATGGGTGAAAAAAAAATCACAAACATAACCTCTAAAGGGTTGACGTTTAGCTTTGTTCTAGGGAATTCCAAGAGAGGAACAGAGCCAGGGGAAAGACAAACCTAGTTTTGTTTCCTTACAATGATGTATGTCTCTCAAATGGCTGGTGTGCTTTTGCACCCAAGTGAGGTCATCCTGCTGAATGTAAGCTCCGCCAAATACCCAAAACAGTGACCAGCAATGATTGACTTTGACAATGAAGTGGGGGTCTGTTGTTGCTGCCATTGACTTAGGCAAGTAAGATCTAGGGGTGAATTAATCTCTAAGTCTAAATTATTTCTGAGGCCATTCTAGCATGGGAAAGTTTCAGCCCAGCTAATAAAATAGTCAACAAAAGAAGTCATTTCCAGGTGTTTTATGATATCAGCGAAATCTGCTTGCCAGTCTTTTTTAGGAGGTGTCCTTTTTCATCGAATGCTTAGAAGGGCAATCTTACTATTTAGGAGATTGTTCTGGGCACCAATGATGCACTGTTTTTTTGCTGTTTCTAATCCCAGTATAGATTCTTTGTGCAGTAATGTGTCATTTAGCCCAGAATCTCATTCATAGTGAGTGGATTGATTTGTTTCTCAGAGGACTGGAATTAGCAGAGCTTCAGGTAGAAAAAGTTTTTCCTTCTGGTTTATAGCTGTTTTTATTTGGTCTTGCTTGCAATCTCTCTCTCTCTCTCTCTCTCTCTCTCTCTCTCTCTCTCTCTCTCTCTCTCTCTCTCTCTCTCTCCCTCTCCCTCTTAGAAAGAAACCTGCCCCTCAGGAAGCAGTGACAACTGAAGGTCCAGGGATGCTACTTCTGGATGTCTGATTCTGGTTTCTGCAGACAGTGCTATTCCCACCCCCCCTTTTTTTTTAACCTTGGCAGTACTTTACAGGTAATACTTGCAGCAGTTGGAGAATGTGTTGCTATGTCTAATCTCTGGTTCGAAGTATGTAGATGTGGGAAATGCTGACTGCATACTTTGAGTCTACGGATATATTAACTGTTTTTTTCTCTTGCCAGCTGTAAACTCTGAATCATGGCTATGAGTCCCGTTTTCTGAGCTGACGTTCTGAGGAGGAGGGCTCTGGTTTTCAGGACTGTAGCCATGGTAACGACAACATGTGTCACCAATACCCATGCCAATCCTCTCTGTTCTCCACTCCAGGAGCACTTCGGCATAGTGGGTTACGTGCTGGGCTGATAACAGGGTCAGCTGCTCCATAAGAGAAAGATGAGACTTTATACTGTAATAAAAAATTACAATCTCAGAAAGCTACCTCTTAGGGCAGCTCTACTCTGTCCTGTATATTCACTATGAGTCTGAATCAATTCAGTGGCAGTGAGTTTGTTTGTCTCATGAGTTCTCTGTTCTCAATTAAAGTACGTCCATCCTTCTAGAGCTTCAGGTTGGTATCATTGAGAGATGGGCATTGTGGGTCAGTGTGGAATCATGGACAGACCTTGAATAAGGCAAGATAGGTAGCAGACTAGCGCAGTTCAGGCAGGTGGCATTCTGGAGGTGAGCTATTATGTTGTCTAGCAAAAACTTCCAAGTATTTTGTCCTTCTTTGCGTGGAAAGTCAATTTCTGCTCCTTTCCATCAGAAAAGTTATAACTATATGAGGAAGTGAGACCAAATCAGTCTGCCCAGTGTGAACTTTCCTGTTTCTTCTTTTAATAGGACAATCTTCCTTGTTTTGCCCCAATGGTCACCGCAGTTAGAGGACCGAAGCCGGGAGTGGTGTTGAGTCAAGGTGTCATGTGAACGTTCCCCAAACACGGCACAGTTAGTAGCACCATGTCAATGAAAGCTTTTCTCTCTGAGCGACTGGAAATAAGGGCGTAATGATCAGGTCTAATGCCTCCTCAGTTAGAGTCTGCCATCAGAGATAAACGTTCATACATTATAGCCTCCCCTTGGCAAAATGTTCCCATGTATTTTTGCCTCTGAGATATGGAAATATTTGGGGGTAGGGGGAGACGCAATTGACCTCTGAAGACAGATCTGGGAAGAGGGAAAGTTGCATGAATGTACATCTACTGTAGTCTTTCCGGATGAATAGCTAAGGACCCATCAGTGAAACCCGGAAAGAGGCGACATAAAAAGGCAGGGCTTTAAAAACAATGCCACTATAAATAAGCCCTACAACAGGAAAGGGCTGAGTAATACATGGCTCCTTCTGTCTCAGCCCAAAGCCACAAGCAGTTTGGTCATACTTCCCGAGAATGGACCAAGGCATCTAAACATATCTAGCATAAACTGTTTATAAGGAATACATTGGCATGCCAGGTCTAAAGGAATATAGAAAACGTTAATCTTTGAAGTGCAGAGCAGAAAACCATTGAGTTTAACAGTGATCCTGACCTAGAATGGTGTAAGGTTTTGGCACCACAGACTGTATAGAATGACCACCTCACTAATTACTCTTATACCTTGTGTTATTCTGGGTATGTTAGAGAAACAAATCCACAGAGACTCATATGTATGAGTGTTTCACATAAATGGTAAGTGCACATAAAGAAAACATCCCAACCCAGTGCTGCCCAAGCCCACAAGCCCAACATTAACCCGTATGTCCAACACCAATTCACAAAGTCCTCCTCCATATCACAAAATACACGCAATGATGTTGACTGCAGGAGGAAAGACGAATCAGTGAGCGTGTAGGCATCTCAGCACTGGCAGGGTCTCCACATGGCTGCTCCAGCACCCAGGACTGCGTTGGGGTAGGTCCATGCAGCTTCTCCTCTGGGATGTCTTGCAGGAAGTGAACCTTGCCAGCTGAAGCAGGGAACTGGCTAAGGCAGCTACACCCTGGTCCGACCATCAGAAAGCAAGAGACCTGAGAACTAGAAAGGTAAGAATCACCGAGCCATTTATCTCTCTGCTCTTTAATTAACCCTACATGTATTAATTGGCCAGGTTGGCACAATAAACTTTAACTATCGCAGACCTTAAACCAGCCTATAGGTCCCATCTTTTTTCCCTAACTGGTAGACTGAGGAAGCTGATTTTAATATATCTTCTATGCAGCTTTATGGCCCATTCCAAACTTTCATTATTCATCATTAAGTTGTCTTCTTTTAAAACTATCTGTCCTGCAGGATTCTTTGGGTCTTAGTGCTTCCACAGTTCGTCTCTCAGATGTTCACAAAAGGCAGCTGGGTTCTCCAGAAGCCCTTGGTCCATGGTTGTTAGTTTGCTATCCATAATTGGCTTCTGTTGAGAATCTTTCATTCCTTAGAAAGACAAGAGTCTAGCCATAAGATGGTATCATAATTTAGACTACCATTTCAGGCCAAATTCCCCAAACTGTCTAATTTAAACTGAGGCCAAGCTATGTTGCAAAAGATGATCCACCTGTTTCTTTCTCGGGTCTGAGGAACAGAGGTGTTCCAGTTTTTAGGAATGCCTCCCAGAGGTGGATCCAAGATACTGTGTTCCGGGTCCCCATCTGAGAGAGAGCCGAGGTGATCATGGTGGAGTCTTACATCTATACCATGTAAATAAACCTGTTTGGGAGGACGTGGTAGTGGAGCAGTTACATGCTGGGCTGTGTTCCGTATGAGCAGCTCTTGGAAACCCCCCAGCATCTCTGAGGGAGAATTACTGGGCTCTCTACTTCCTTAAACCAGTACAGTCTCAGAAACCTACAGGTGGTTGCTATGAGTCAGAATGGACTTGATGGCAGTAAGTTTGGTTTGGTGGCTGGTTCTCTCCTCCAAACCTGGGCTTCTAGAATTAACTGGTCTTTACTGGATAGCCCCGCCCCCGCCCCCCCCCCACTTCTAGGAAACATGCCTAACTTCCAGGAAACATGTTGAGTTCCCCCTAACAGGAACTAAAAGCCTTCACTCAGATCTATGAAATTTCCTGGAGATATGGGAAGCAGTGAAGGGAGATGGCAAGGTGACTACTGGGATTTACAAAAGTACTCACCTAATAAGGATGATCATTTGAGGGTTGGAAAATTCTGGTGACACCTAAAGTAAACTACACCTGGACTCTATTTGTCCCAAAGTTTGTAGGGCAAAGCGGCCTGAGACGTAATCCTTTATTTCCTGTAAAATTGCTTCTGGCTACTGCTACTAAGTCAATTCTGGTTATCCCAACACTATAGGTCAAGAAAGTCCTGCAAATTCTCATGAGGGCAGAAAGCCATGGAGTAGCTGGTGATACCGAACTGCTGACCGCACAGTTCATAGTCCAAAGAATAACCTACATTAAAAGAAAGGCACCCCAATGGATACAAGTACGCGAGTGTCCTTTCTCCTAACAAAGCACAACACATTTATTGCAGATAGAGCTGACAAAGACCTGGAGAAAGAGAGGTTGTGGCAGTTACATAATCTGTCAATTTGAGGAAGGGGTGGGGTCTGGCCTATCAACCAGGTCACAACTTGATGACCTCATTTGAAGGGTGAGGTGAGACACAGACTCTCTCTGTTGACAAGCCACATGGAGACATACTGATGGAGCTAGAACCCTGGAGCTGAATGAGCCATATGGAGACCCATGCCAGTACTGAGATCCATTCACAACCACGGATCTATAAGACTTTCCACCCGCTGGCCTGTGATCTTCTTGCATTCAGCATTATTGCATGGCTGCATGAGTCTACAAAGGACTCTATTGACTAGTTTTGGCCATATGGGCTAATAGTGGACTTAAGGACCTAATCTGGGTTGGGCTGTGATGTTTTCTCAATACTTGACTGCTCATATAGCAACCTCTCTCTTATACACCTATGCGTGTCTATGAATTTGCTGCTTTAGTCTATCTAGACTCACACACTTTGGAAAAGAAGTCCAAAGGGTCCTTCGAAACCCCAACCAAACTCACTGTTCTAGAGTCAATGCCAATGCATAGCAACCCTTTAGGGCAGAGTAGTGCTGCCCTTGTGTGTTTGGGGAAACTATCCACAGGAGGGAGAAAGTTCATTTTTCTCTCACAAAGCAGCTGGTAGTGTTAAACTGCTGACCTTGCAGGTTGCAGCCCAACAGTCACTAATCACTATGCCACCAAGGATATCAAAGGGCCCTACGGCTAGTCTGAAAGGCCCACAGACTCTAGAGCTGAACCTTACATTCTGCCAATGCTGGACCTCCCTCCATAGATGGACTTTCTGGCAGTGTATATTCTCCTTCCAGGTATTTGCATCCCAGCTCTGTATACTTCAGGCTCTGCCCTTGTCTCAGACCCCAAACCCTAGTTTCTTCAGTCATTTAGGGGCAGCGTGAATCTCTTTCTCCATGCAGCCTTTTCAGGCTCTCTGGTCTCCTTCCATTGATCAGGAAGTGTCTTTTATGTCCTTCACTTTCCTTTGTACTGGAGAAGTATGCAGGGGTACCCCCCAAAATGGAAAAAAGCTCTACTGGGTGAAGCTTTCATAATACTCATTTGCCCCACTAGCTGAACATGGAGCAACACACTCTGAGTTTGTGCACCCAGTGGCGTCACCTGGGAAGGTTCTCTCTGGTCACAGTGAATTTTTTCATAAAAGCAATTTTGCTCAAAGCACATTGTGTTAATCTGGGTACATTAGAGAAAAAAACTCAAAGAAACTCATATGTATAAGAGAGAGTTTTATATAAAGGGTGAGTGTGCATCAAGAAAACATCCCAACCCAGTGCTTCCCAAGCCCACAAGTCCAACATTAGCCCATGTGTCCGACACCAATCTACAAAGTCTTCCTCCATCTCACAAAACACAGGCAATGATGGCAAAGGGAGGAAGAAAGACGAGTCAGTGAATGTTTAAGCACCTCAGTGCTAGCAGGGGTCTTCATGTGGCTGCTCCAGCACCCAGGACTGCATCAGGGTAGGTCCATGCAGCTTTCCTCTGGGATGTCTTGTAGGAAGTGAACCTTGTCAGCTAAAGCAGGGAACTGGCTAAGGCAGCTGCCCCTTGATCCGGTCATCAGAAAGCAAAAGACCCGAGGACTAGAAAGGCGAGGCTCACTGAGCCATTTATCTCTCCACCCTTCAATTAACCCCATGTGTTTTTCGGCCAGGTTGGCACAATAAACTTTAACTCACCCATTTTTTTATGAAGACGAATTTAAGGGAACAGTGTGCAGCTGTGAAATTTTGTTTCCTGCTTGGGAAAAATTCTGCAGAAACTGTTATGATGTTGCATATAGCTTAAAAGGACAGCAGGGCTATGGGAAAAACCTCAAATGTATGAGTGGTTTTCTTGTTTTAAAAAAAGGTGAAATGTTGACTGATGACAAACCTCTTTCTGGACATCTTTCAACCTCTAAAATGGATGATTATGTCGAAAAAATTCATGCACTTGTACTGGAAGACTAGTGATGGACCATTGAGGAAAGGGGGAAATTATTTGGACTGTCTTGGAGTTCAGTTCAGGGAATTTTAATGGAAGATTTGGGAATGAGAAGGGTCACTGTGAAATGTGTGCTTCACTGAGAAATTTGTCCTTCAGGTTCTGACTGACCAGGTAAAAAGAGTGTTTGTGGGGGGAGGTCAGACGCTCACAGCCATCCTCCCAGTTGCCAGACTGCAGTAGGCCCCACACCCTGCTGTTAAAGACAATGGACGCCTGCAGACATGTATTTGGTTCCAGTAGGTGGGGTGTACACCCTACTGATAATGGTTCCTATGGAGATCTAGGGAATAGGTCAAAGTTAAGCGGCCATCCTAAACCTAGGATCTGCCCATCTTGTCACATGTATAACCCCAAACCCTCCCCTTCCTATTGCGTGTATATCCCTAGACCACCACCCTCTCAATTACTGTATCACCCATAGGACAGCTCCTTCCAGTGACGTATGTCCTCACCTGTAATTAGGGGGCTTGCACGTCCCCAGAGAATATACAAGGACTGGGCTAGCATTAAATCTCTCTCTCCACATGGACCATCATGCGGGGCAGAGGTGAGCATGCTACTATGAATCATGACTGACTCCATTTATTTCAATACTTCTCTTATATCTCTCATGTTCTCTATAACTTTACTATGATCTTATTATCGCTGTACAATGGCGCCTACTGGACCCGTAATGATGCGTTAGGGACTGGCTTCCCCTGACAAGTGTTGAGTGGAAACAGGCTGTGCTTTGAAAGAACATCTCTGATGCAACGCCGACATTTCCCCCAAGGTTGATACTGGTGCTGAGACATGATGCTATTCTTAGGATCCCAAAAAGAAACATCAAGCCAACGGCAGACACCGTCATCATCTTGCCCCTCAAAAGCTCATCAAGTAAAATCAAAGACCGAGACCATGCTCATGTGTGTGGTTTTTGCTGAGAGGCCTGGTGCACTTGGAGTTCATTCCACCGAGTCAGACTGATCTCCAAGCTTTTCTTTTTCCTGCCACAAATCAGACGTTTTTGGTCGTTCAGTGAACGCGGTCTTTTCAGAACCTCTAAATAGAAAGCTTGATTGCGTCAAGTGTGCAACACAACAAAAAGGGCTGGCTTGGGCCAGGCAGAGGACTGGTTTTACCACCACCATGTATCTTAGTGGGCCAGTTTTTGGCAAAAAAGCAGCATGCCTCTTGCCCCATGCACCGCACTTTGCTTACCTGATCTCGCGCCACGTGACTTTTTGTTTACACAAATGAAGAGGGACACGAAAGGACAGCAATTTGAAGATGTAGAAGAGGTGAAGAAGAAAAAACAAATGAGGAAGGATGAGTCATAGATTTGAAGAATGTATTAAGTGTAATGGAGAGTACTTTGAAAGTGATGAGGTTTGGTTAAAAAAAAATTACACAATTCCAGTTTTGGATACCCCTTTTCCTGTGTCTCCACCTCTCCCTTGTGTTACATTTCTGCCAAATCAAATATGCCTTCCTCAGCCTCTACCTTGTATTCCCATGTATGCCCCAGGGGACAATGAGTCCTTTTCATGCTCTGGAGGGGGAGTCCCCTTTTCTTCCCTTCCTCCCGCTTCTTCCCTTTGTAGAAGTCATGGCTGGTAATGGTCATAGCACTTGAGGAACAAGGTAGTGGAGCTTCTCAGCCCCCAGTTTGTTAGTGCTTCATAACCTTAGGGACCCACGAGGTTGGTTAGACAGAATGGAACATTCTCCATGGCACTGCTGAACCTGGAAGTGAATGGGTGTGAGGTGGGCCCCACCACTCTCCATTAATCAACTCCATTGTCCTGGATTGATATCACAGTTTAAACTGTGGTGTCCTGCCAAGGCTGGGGACATTCACAGAAATGCACAAAAAAGGCGCACAAACTGATTTCTTTGATTTCCACATTTTATTAATATCGTTTTAAATTATTGGGGATTTAGCTCTGTGTGAGTTCTGGCTGTTTCTGTCGTCGTTTCTGACTTGGCATCTGCCAACATCTGCAGGGCCTGGCCATCCTCTTTCTCCTCCACATTGTTGGACTTCGAGGCCACTGCTTTCCAAGTTGGATCAAGCTTGGGAGCCGCAGGAGACCTGAGGAACTTGATGTTCCAGATCCAGTTAGCGGGTGGTGTTAGCGGCCTTTGGGGGCCGTGGGTCTGTGACCTTCTGAGAACTAGAGCCGATTACCCTGCGGCGTCTGATCGCTTTCCGCCTGACAAGTGGGCGGCTGGAGGATGCGGGCTTCAGGCCTCTCAAATAGGACAGGAAGTCCTTCCAGCAGATGGCTGGTCTCCGTCTTTCCCTCCGCATCCTCCTCTCTCTCTCCCTCCGCAGCTCCCACTGGCGCCTCTCTTGCTGCCTCCGTTCCTTGGTCCTCCTTTGTCTCACCTGGGGGTCCCTCCCAGGTGTCGCGCTGGACCCGGAGTCCACATGGCTGCCCCATGACTCACTAGACGCAGGCTTGCTGGGGAGGGGTGTGGGCGGAGGCGCGGGAGGTGGACTTTCTGGAGCAGGCTTCTCGGGCCGGTTGGGGTGGGCGTAGAGGCTGGCCACTCTGCGGGCCACTTCCAACATGCTGGGGGTCGTGGGGAGGCCCTGGACAGCTTCTCCTGAGGATGCCCGAGCGGGGGTGGCTGTACCCGTTTCAAGACTGGCGCCACACCCACGGTCCCCTGGGGGGAAAATTACCTTTATTAATTGCTCCCAAAGGTGGAAATCGTTCGGATCAGTGGGGCAGAGCTGAAGGTAGCAGGAGCGGCCGGTGGCAAACTGCAAGCAGAGCTGCTGCTTCTCCCGACTGTGGACGGAGACCCTCACAAACTTCAAGGGCACGAGCCGGGTGAGCTCTAAGGCTTTGGGAGCCTTTCGGCCTTTTCCCTTGGGGGCCCCGGGGGGTCCTGAGGCTGGCCGGGCCAGCAGCAGCACGTCGGGCAGGGGCAAGAGAGGGCTGGTGCAGGCGATGGCCATGGTCACTATTTCTAGGTGGCGATGTATATCTATAGTGTGGCCTTCGCTGGTGACCGGCATGAAGTCACCTTCAAACAGGACAGCACCCTTCAAGCAGTCATATTCTCCCTGCCGCAGCTGCCGCTGAAGTTTCCCCACGCGGGTGCGAAGCAGGGTCTTGGTCAACGTGTTCCAGGCTGGGAAATTCGGCAACCGGGTGTTGGTGTCCATGCCGGTGACCTTGTGGAGGTGCAGCGGCTGTGGATCGCGTATCTGGGTCTTCAGAACTTGCGGTGATGGTGAGTCCTGCATGGGTTCTTCAACCCTACCCCCCACCCCGGATGGGGTGAGGGTCAGGGCGTGGATGGGGGCTCGGGGAAGGCTATAAGGGGTAAGGGAAAGGGGAAGAAGAAGAAAACTATCGCTATGAAATCGGTGCAGTAAACTGCGGGAGAGGTTTTGCTCTTTAGGGATCTGTAATACAGTCCACACAAGAGAATCGCAAACCTCAGCCCCAACCCCCTCGGGCAGCCCCTTTTCTACTCTGCTGCCTTTGTGACTTGTTACTGATGTCATATGACCCTTTGTCCTTTGTCCCTAGTCTCCCCTCAGGCAGGGCTATCCTCCTCCCCTCAAACACTCCTTGGTGCCCAGAGAGGGGCCAATAGAAGTTTTGAAATAGGAATATTTTGTTGGTATAATGTGGTCTGATTTGTTTTCCAAATTCAAAGGATTCAGGCATACAGGAATATAAATTGATGGAATAACTTGAAACATTCGTACTCAGAGTTCACTTTTATTGAACAACATGGAATTGTCAGTCTTGGTGCTTAGCCCCTCCCTTTGATAAAATCTCAGTATACTTGGATAATAAAAGCCTCTAGTTCGAATACAAGAAATGCCGTTGATACATTGCTATTCTTCATGCCCATTATAGTAGAATTCCATTGAGTTTGACACTGTTTTCACTGTCTTTTCTTTCAGGTAAAGGAGCTGAGGTGGAATCATTGGGCCATTGTCTTGGGAAGCACCAATATTAACGATTGACCATATTGCCTGACTCAGTCATGTTAGCGATCCTCAGCATCTCCCAGAACACACTTTTTCATCCTGGTATGAGTTTGTTCCAGAGAGCCGTGTTGTTTACTTGTTTATTTATCCAATAGGGAAGCTGTTGTGTTCTGAACACAGAAGGCTCTGCAATAGACAGACAACACTCTCAAGGTTTTACCTCAGGTTGAAAAAAGTTCTAGTCACTTCACAGGGAAATAGAGCTTACAGAACACAAACCAGAGGACATGGGAGAACGTGAATCAGAGTATACTGGTGCAGCACATTATAGATTACCATGAAGAGACACTAGTGGCAGGAGGGGTTAAGTGTTGGGTTTTTCACTAGGAAGTCAAACCTACCATTTGCTTGGCAGGTGAGAGACGTGGCTGCCTGATGCTGTAAAGATAGACAACCTCAGAACACTACAGGGCAGTTCGACTCTGTCCTATAGGGCTGCTAGGCATCAGAATAGGACATGGTGGCAATGGGTTTGGCTTTGTATTTTAGATTTGGGTTTCCTAGGTCTTACTCAATGCTCAAGGGGAGGCAGTAAGATAAGATGAAAAATATGTAGCTTTTGACTCTTATTAGAAAGTGAAATAATTCATCCAGTAACGTTGTCCTAGGCTAGCAAAAACTCTTTAATATATTTTACTGTGAGTGGTTGTCAGGCCAGAACTTAGGGAAAGACAAGAGGCAGGGTGAAGGCAGTAGGGGTTGGGGGCAGGGTTTCCCTGATGCACCACTATGACATCATCACCCAGCAGGAGGCAGCTCAGGGGGAAGACTGTCACACTGCGAGGTTGACTGGTTTACTTGGTGGAAGGAAGCCCTGATCAAGTTTCTCCTCTTGGATTTCATGTTGGCCCTTCTCCTTCAGACATGGAACAAGATGAACTCAACAATTTGACAGTAAATATATATCCATCCCTTGAAAAATGAATTAATAAAATATTAAAACATAATAAGCATGACTACAGAAGGTAAATATGTATCATGCATTTGGTAAAAGAACTAAGACTTATACTAACCCTAAAAGGTGCGTGTCTGAGATCGTTTGCTTGCCCCGATTCCTAACACCTGCCTGCCTCTCTCATCCATGGCAGCTTACACATTGCCTTGAGTTTCCTATGATTGGTGGCATCAGTGCCCATATCCAGGAGCCCTGGTGTCCCAGTGGTTTAGTGCACATCTGCTAACCAAAAGGCTGGAGGGTCGAACCCACCAACCTCTCCTCAGAAGAAAGATGTGGCGCTCGGTCTCCGTAAGGATTCGCCATGTTAGAAACACTATTGGCAGTTCTACCCTGTCCTAGAGGGTCACAACAGGTGTGAGTCCACTAGAAGGCAAGGACAACCCGACTTCCACGGAGTGGATCCTGACTCACAGTGATCCTCTGGGACAGAGTAGACCTGCTCCTTGGGATTTCTAAGACTCTACACCTTCCTGGGTACAGACTTCTTAGCTTGCCCCTGCAGAGCAGTGGTAGGTTGATTTTTATAAGCCCGCTCTACCAGAGGGTCAATTGAGAGGACGACTTTTCCTCCACTCTTTCTCCACAAAGACAAAGGAAAGAGATGATCTGAAAGAGGCGGTGCATAGCACCAACATCAGCTGACCTCTACAGAGCAGGAACACAGCCTCCATGTGCGACGAAAGCCGCAAAATGAGCTCACCTGAGTCACAGGTGATGAACTTAAAGGAACCATCCACGCAAGCGCACGAGGAGGGAGAAGACTGTTGGGTGGGATGAATCTAGCATGTAAGGAAGGAGTAGCTCTCACAACGCTGGTACCAGATTCATCAATGTTCATTTCTGACTTGTGAGATTTATGTGTGGGCCTAAGCAAAGAGCAAAGGAGCCTGGTTCTATTCCTGAAAGAGCCCTGGTGGTCGCAGGAGGTGAGGTGCTTGACTACTAACCAAAAAGTCAGTGGTTCAAATCCACCAGCTCCTCCGTAGGAAAAAGCCGTGGCCTTGTGCTTCTGTAACTGTTACAGCCTCGAGATGCTATGGCGCAGTGCTGCTCTGTGACATGGGGTCACCAGGAGTCGGAATCAATGTAATGGTGGCAGATTTAAGAACACATGTGCCCAGAAAATTAGGTAGAATAAGCTTCCTTGACTTACCATACAAATCCTAACAATTTTATTCTCCCCCTGTCCCAGTCCCACCTAATTCTTTTCTCATATTTGAAATACGTCTTTGCAACAAAACACACATTTGGACTTTATAGCATGTGATCCAAGTGAATGATACCTTGAAATTCCCAGGCACAATGAAAGGAATCAAAGTTGGTGTCTCATTGTTGTTAATACTTATTTATTCATTTATTAAACTCATTATAGTTTTGATTAAATACATTTTTAATCAAAGTTCTAAGGTGGACAACTATTTAGTACATGGGATTTTATTAGCTAAGAAGAGTTCACCTAAAGGATAAACCTCAGTCTGTGGTTTGTCAACAAGAAATGGAACACGTAGGTGCCTTTATTTTAAATCCAAGGATTTCACCTCATGGCACTCCAAAGAACCAAGAATGACCCTTTGAGAGTACTTAATTGCCACCCCAAAATGTGGAGCGAATAGTAGAGGACCCATAAAGATCAATAACCATTCAGTTCGAAAACAGAAATCAGCATGACACTTAGGTGGTTTACTGCCTCTTGGTCCCAACATTTATTATATTGACAGATTGAGAGGACTAGGATCAATAAGTAATGTTTTCTTACAGAACATTGTGATGATTATTTGAGAATGGGATACACACATGAGAAGTTAACCAGTTGGACAAGAGCCAGTCCTTCAGCAGTGAGTGTGTCGTCTCAGAGTGACAAGTGCTGCGGGCCAGATGGTTTTACATGTCTAAGTGACAACATCAATGCCACCAACAGCTAACAATGCCAAAGCCAGAGCATCCCCTTGCTGCACACACGTCTCCACTGACCCGTGGTTTGTACCACAAGAAAGGAAAATGACTTTTATTTTTGGCTTCTTAGGTGTACAAACACCTCCTATCCTAGAGAATCCTGACCCTTTGGATTTTGGTTTGTCTTTCTTCTTTCTCCCTGTCATATGATTACAAGTGTACAGCAGAGGACTGACGGGAGTCCTGTCTAGTGCCCGTAGGAGCTAAAGAACATAAAGTCGATGTGTATTGGCACAAAGGCACGTTGTGGGCCTGCAGAAGAATTCTGTTCTCCTGGGACTGACAAGCCCACCTAGCCCCTGATCACTTGGTAAGTCACTGTAGCAATGGGGGCAGCCCCCCAAATGCTCAGACACCAGATCTGAGAGGTGTCTTATAAAAGTCATACCAAGGTTGTGCAGAACAAATACACACCCACAAACACAATGCTTGGTGTAGGGTGGCGAAATTTCTTAATATGTCTCTACTATGTAAGTCTCTGTAACTGCCACCAAATGACTGGGTGAGACGATGCAAACAGAACATGTGTCATTAATAGAGGTGATTGGTTAGTTCTCATTTTCACCTCTGGCTGTGAGGATGGCCCATCTTTGAAGAATAGAGTGAAACTCCAAGATTCTGGAAGAGCACATTCAAGATCTCTGAAGTGGCTGAGGCCACCAACCAGATGCATCACAGACTATGACAACCCAGAGGCTCAAAGAAGCAGGGAAGACAGTGGGCTGCCTTCTCTTCTGGCCTGAGACCATGGCACAGAGCTACAGGAAGGCTGGCTTCCTGTCCCATGGAGCCAAAAGCCAGGGACCAGGTGACTTAGAGTCTAAAACCCAGAGAAGGAGACTTGGCTGCTGACTTAGGAGCCAAATGACTAAATCCTTACCATTTGCTAATCTTGTGATTATCCCGGTGACCCGATAACATCCCTGATTCAAAAAACAAAATCCCCCAAACCAGTGAAACTCAGTGGTGCTGAGTTATTTCCAACTCATAGTGACCCTCTAGGACAGAACTCTATCTGTGAGTTTCCAAGACCGTAATGATTTATGGGAGTAGAAAGTTCTTTCTCTGGTGGTTTTTGAACTGCTGATCTTGCAGTTAGCATCTTAATGTGTAACCTCCAAACCACCAGGGCTCCCAACTTCCTTAATAAGCTCCCTTAGTTGTGCGGACTCTCTGTGATTTCCACGTACCTATTGTTACAAATTTGCACTCAGCATAGACATAGAGTGGCATGGAAAAAATGGTTGGTGTCAGAGTAGGGGCTTAAGTGGAGAGCAAATGCCTTGAGAATGATTGGGGCAGGGAATGTATGGATGTGCTTTATACAATTGATGTATGTATATGTATGGATTGTGGTAAGAGTTGTTGGAGTCCCTAATAAAATGTAAAAGAAGAAAAGAGAAAAAAATGATTAGGGCAAAGACTGTACAGATGTGCTTTATACAATTGATGTATGTATATGTATGAACTGTGAAAAGAATTGTATCAGCCCCAATAAATTGTTAAAAAAAAAAAAAAAAGAAAGGATGGACTGAGATTTGTCTGACTCCTGCCTTTAAAAAAATCATTAGTTAATTTATATTTTAGTCCTTTTATTTGGAGATCTTACAGTTGTAACAATTCATAATTCAATTAGCTCAAGCATAATTGCACAATTGTTGTGGCCATCAATTTCAAAACTTTTTTTTCTTCTTGAGCTCGTTGATATCAGCTGCCCTTTATCCCCTCCCTCCCCTGCCCTACCCTTAAGGGACTCTTATTGGTATGTAGCATGTTATTTTCCCCGTATTACACCAGGCAATATATCTGTTCACCTACAATTCCATTATTCATTCCCCTTCAGGGGAGTATACAGTCATCATTACTATTAACTCATCCTTTCTCCCTCCCCACCCCTTTTCCTATTCCCTTAGGGAGTCATTACTCCCATTACTGTTTCTGAATGGTTATCTATCTTGGGTCAAATGATCTTAATTATACATATGAACATACTCATGTCTAACCAGATGAATGAGGTACAACAAGAACCATAACAGTGTTGGGAGGACATATTAAAGAACTAGAGGATAGTTATGTGTTTCATCAGTGCTATACTTCACCCTGGACATAACTTCCATTCCATGTTGCTTGTCAGGGACTATAGAATTAAGGTGGGTTTGGGGTTTCCACTTCGCCCATGCTCCTTCATGTGACTTTGATTGCCTGTGTTTTGAACTTCTGATACCTATCCCTATCATCACCCATGGTCACACAGGCTGGAGTGTTTCTTCTATGTGGGCTTTGTTGCTTCCCTGTTAGACGGCTACTTGTTTAACTTCAAGCTATATTTTCCCCTCTCTCTTGACAATAGGGAAGTCAGAAGGGGTCAGATAATCCAACCCTCCTTTGCTGTCCATTGCAATTCGTGTCAGAAGTGGGATTCCTTGCCAGGATCCCAGGCTTATGGGGGTTTGTAAGAGAGAAATCCAAAAAGCATGAGAAGTGAAAAATTTGAATACTGCATTGTTTTCTTTGGTTATTCTTACCTGAAATGGCTGAAAGTAATGTAATAGATCTTATATTGCCTCTGGTTATAATCTAGGCTAGTTTAACTAAATCTACACTATTTAGACAAAATGGCCGATAGAAGACAAGAACTTGTTGTTTACACACTGCCAGAGGTATAATTCATGTGCAATTGAATGGGGTAGTCTAGATTAATTCATTTTTAGTCTTAAAAAGGGTTGTGTATAGAATGATATGGTTAGATGACTGTTCTAGGATTATATTGCTCCCTCCCTCAGACCTGGTGTAATGGACATAATGTAAAATAAATGAACATTGGAAATTATAGTGAGAGATAGCTTATAAACCCACACTTCAGCCTTTAAAATGGGATGTGGTTAAAAGGGAGTCAGAAATTGCCAGAAAGGACAGGTTCTTATTTTAAATTAAAGGGATTAGAAAAGTCCCACCGAGATGCTTGAGGGTCTGTACATTTGCTTTTGAAAAGTCATATATCTACAACTATTGGGAGGCTGAAGGGGGTGGGGGTTGCTTATTTGACTTTTCATTATTTAATTTTTATTATTTTTTATATTAACATTAAATTCTTAAAATTGATTATTGATTGGGAGTTAAGACTTTTGAGCAAGCACTTTGCCTTTGGAAAAATCTACCCTGGGAACCTAAGCTGGAAAAGTATGCCAACACAGAAGGCCCCTTTTTAGGACTCAAAAGCTAAAGGGAGCCCGTGAGCAGACTGCTATGCACAGTGAATAACCACTTGGTGAGTGAAAGTGGGGAAAAACACAGCAGAGACAGAATGAGCCTGGCCACTGGTCTACAGGGATTAGAGGAGGTGTGAGAATGGGTTTGTTGGTGTTAAATTTAAAGAGTTGTGTGACTACTGAGCCTGTGGTTCGGCTTTCCTCCTTCAGTCGGCATCATAGTGTGTGCTTTGTGAGCTGGAGGAGGACTTTGTGGATTGGTGTCGGACATATGGGCTAACGTTGGACTTGTGGGCTTGGGCAGCACTGGGTTGGGATGTTTTCTTGATGTGCACTTACCCTTTATATAAACCTCTCTTTCTACATGAGTTTCTGTGGATTTTATTCTCTAAAGTACCCAGAAGAACACAGTATCTGAAAGATAAGTGAAATTAATCTTTTATGTATGAAGCAGATGTGATTATCACAGACTAAAAGTAGTCTGTGGGGAGTGAAATTACTTTCTACCCATGTCTCTATAACTCCCACCAAATGATTGGATTGGGACTATGCAAATCAGTTTTGTTACCACCCCTGCTTATAAGGATGATCCATCTTTTGATGCAGAGGGAAGAGAGAAAGCCCACAGACCTTGGAAGATCCCATTCCAGTTCTCTTGTCTGAAGGAGCAGAGGCCTCTGAAACCAGATGCAGCACAGACTGTGGCCAAGAGACTCAGAGGAGCATCTCCAAGACTATGGGCTACCTTCTCTCCATCTGGCCATAGACCACGGAGCTGCAGATAACTCCACAGGAAGGCTGGCTTCCTGGCCCTTGGAGACAAAGGCCACGGGACCACATGGCTGCGAGACTGAGAACCAGAGAGTGCTGGCCAAGGGCACCAATGATTTTGTCCTTATTGTTTCCTGGTCCTGACTCATGGTAACCTCTTAACTTCCCTAATAAACGGACTTCACCTGTGAGTAGTGTCTGTGATTTCCGTGTGGGTGTTGCAACAAATTATTGACCCCAGCACAGGTGTAGAGTGGCTTCATAAGAAGAGTTGGTGTTAGAATAGGTAAAAATGATGGACCACAGAGACCTGTCTGGACCATGCCTCACGGCCATAGGGAAGCTCGAGGAACTCAGATTTGTCAACCCTCCATTGTCAGTCCTTGCACCTTGTTTTGAAACAAATACCTTGCACACCGTAATTCCTGTACTGAAACAAACACAAACAAACAAAAACCAGCACTGATGTCAAATCAATTCCAACTCAGCAACACTGTAGTACAGGGCAGAACTGGCTCTGTCTTTTCTGAGATTATAAATCTCTATGGGATCAGGAAGTATCATTTTTCTCCCCTGGTTCAAACTGCTGTAAACTCTTAAACTATCAGGGATTCTTCATTTCTTTTACTCAGGTCTCAAGTTCACTGCCACCTCAAGTTCACTAGCTGCCCCTCTCATTCCATTTCCCTAACCAGTAATGGTGGCAGCAGACCCTTGTTTGAACCAAATAGCGGGGCTCCTGCTTTTTGTGGAATATGAATGAAAAGTGAGCAGAAACTTAACCAGGCTGCTCCCACAGTGCTTCAGAAAATGGCCGGTATGGAAAAGCATGAAGTCTAGAGTTGAAGCAAAATTGCACTTGCCCTACTTCAAAGTCAACTTGAGGGCCCAGCAGAGAGGCCCTCCTGACTTGAAGGGTCTCTGCTGCTGGGAGTCCAGAGGGGCACAGGAAATCAGATCTCCAACACCTCAGGGCTTGCCGTCTTAAGGGAGGATTCAGTGAGGATGCTCTAGTTGACCCCAGCCCATGGCTGCTTAGTTCCACAAGATCCCTTCTTGTATTTCTTGGGAAAGTACCTACTCTCATGTTCCTGAGTTCACCCATTTTGAACCCTTATAGTACACATGGCCCACTGGAGATTGAGCATGTCAAATATTTTGTCTTGTCCTTGAGCTTATCCACTTGGGCCCTCCATTTGGCTTTAACATTCCCCAGCAAAATGAGCATTAGGAATGGCACCCAAGAGTTAGTGACAAGGAGGTGACTGGGTGGCCCTATGGCATTTCATCCCCAGACCCGCCTTTCACACATCCAGTCACCTTCACTGGACTAACTAACACTGTTGTGGTCTCCTTATTCTGTAACGGGCACTTCTGCTTCCATCTACAGCAGGCCCGTCTCGGGAACCCACTCTCCAGTCTTGTTTGTTTGGTTTGAAATCCCTTTCTGATCTTCCTAAGTGGTTAGGAGTGTGCCAGGGTAGGCGAGGAGAGGAATAAGGCTAGAAGGCACACACGTTTTGCAAGCATTCTCGCTTCTCCCCCTTCTTTCTGCACTCGGCAGCTACAGTGTTACTCCTTTTCTATAGCTGCTTTTTCCTTTCATCTTCTTCAGGGGTCCTTTAAAACTCCCAAAGCTCATGCTTAATACCCAGGCAACTATGTTGCCACTGAGGCGATCCAAATTCATGGCAACCCCGTGTGTTATAGAGAAGACCTGCTACATAGGGTTTTATATGCTGTAAATTGTAGCGAAGCAGATCACCAGGAAGTTCCTGCAGCTCTCCTGGGTGGATTTGATCCATCAACTTTTAGTTTGTTTGCACAGAAATCATTTGTCCCATCCAGGGAGCACCTCACACAAATCCAATCTAACACTCGCACTGCCATTATGTCAAATTAATCTAACTCACGAACGCCAAGTATGAGGCTTCTGAAACTATAAATCATTATAGACACTGACAGCCTCAACTTTATCCCCTGGAAGGGCTGGTGGGATTGAACACTGACATTGCCATTAGCAGCCAAGTTATCTACATCACCTGCGTGCCTTCATCAAGTCAAAATCGCTGCCATGGAGATGATTTCAATTCTTAGCATCTACAGCATTGTTATACAATCAATTCAGTGAAGTTGAGCAATGTCTCCGTAAGAGAAGGCAAAAAAAATTCCACTTATTTCAACTGCAGTGACCTTTACTGCCAGTGAAAATCGGCAAATCAGAGACCTCAGAATTAACTTGGAAAAAATTAGATTCTAGGCATTCCTTGAAAAAGCCCTCTGCACACGCATGTACATTTGAGGAAATGTAATGAAAAAATAGTTAATTAGAAATAAAATTACACTGTCACTATTAAAAACCAGAGTTTTGATCTATTTTAAAAGCACATCTAGATTTGGAACTAAGTATGATAATAATGACGATATTGCTTGTAATCATTTTGAGTCGGAAAGAAATACTGTTTGTAAATGTGTTCTTTTCTTCCATGTGAGGAATGAAGTCAGAACCTCAGGACATCAGGGAATCTGTTCTTGGATTCAGTTCTTCTGCTTGTGATCTAAAGACAAAATCACCTCTGTCTTTACCTGCTGAGTCAGAGCATGTAGCACTCAAATTTGGGTGAAGCCCGTGCAACTTCTGGGGAAGAGAAACTCAAGCCTCCCCCGAACCCAAACAGAAGTATTTTCCCATGGCTACAGTGACACATTGGTCATGAGCTATAGGCCTTCATTGTCTCATGGAAGCTGCCAACCCCCTTTGATTAATGGTGGGGCCACAGTGCTCCACCCTGAGAGCGAGGAGATGACAAGGAAACTGGAGGCACTCTGCAGAACTAACTGCGTTAGTCTGGGTACTTTAGAGAAACAAATCCACAGAAACTCATGTATAAGAGAGTTTTGATAGACGGGTACCATCAGCTTTCTTCACCACATTTGCTTATGCACACATTTGTCTTCAGCGATCGTGTTGGGAAGGTGTGCATCATGGAATGCCAATTTAATAGAACAACGTGTTCTTGCATTGAGTAAATACTTGAGTGGAGGTCCAATGGCCATCTGCTGCCTTAATACTAAGCCTATAAATCTATGCATGTAGATCTATTTCCCCACCATCCTATATAAATATATTTACATGTGTACATGCCTGTATTTAGACCTCTATAAATACCCTTTGTCACCTAGTTCTTTCCTCTATTTCCTTTTGCTTTACTCTTGTCCCACTAGCATTTTCAGCCTTCATTTGGGTTTCAGTAATTTCTCTCAGTTACATTGCCCTTGTGGAATCCCTACCAGGCCTCTCACACCCTCCTTGCCACTAATTTTGGATAACTTATTGCTCCCCTGTCCTGGGTTGGTCAGCACCACCTCCTAACCCCCACCTCGCCTTCTCTCATGTCCTCCCAGAACCATTGGTCCCATTGTTTTCTCCTCCAGACTGCCATCCAGTCTATCTTTCTAGATAGATCTGTAGAGATAGTAACATGCACCAAAAAAAACAAGGCATAGCAAGACAGGCCACGAATGAGAACACAGCGATGACAACAAAAAAGAAAACCAATTACCCATAAAAGAATAAATTAATTAAAAGAAAAAAATTTGAAAGAAAGGGAAACCTGTAAATAGACCAAGGTCTGATTTTTGAACTCTAGGTGTATCCTCCAGTCAAGTCTGATGGGGCGCCATGCTCTGGCCCCAGAGTCTATCCTTTGTACTCCATTGGGAGCTCCTTGTTCTGATCCCCCCATTGCTTTGCCACGTCTGGGGTCTTAAAGGCTTGCAGATAAACAAGCGGGCATCTAGCTCAGAAGGATCAAAGCCCACATGGAAGAAGCACACCAGTCTGTGTGACCACGAGGTGTAGAAGGGACCGGGTATCAGACATCAAAGAAAAAAAACACATATCAGTGGGTGACCACCTTTCCAATATGATCACTGAAGACAAACGTGTGCATAAGCAAATGTGGTGAAGAAAGCTGATGGTGCCCGGCTATCAAAAGATATAGATAGCATCTGGGGTCTTAAAGGCTTGAAGAAAAACAAGCAGCCATCTAGCTCAGATGCAACAAAGCCCGCATGGAAGAAGCATACCAGCCTGGGTGACAACAAGGTGTCAACAGGATCAGGTATCAGGTATCAAAGAACAAAAAATCATATTGTAAATGAGGGTGAGTGCAGAGTGGAGACTCCAAAGTCCAGCGGTAGGCAACTGGACACCCCCTTACTGAAGGGTTGGGGGGAGGAGATGAGCCAGTTAGGGTGCAGGGTAGCAATGATGAAACATATAGCTTTCCTCTAGTTCTTAAATGCTTCCTTCCCCCAACTACTATCATGATCCCAATTCTACCTTACAAATCTGGCTAGACCAGAGGATGTACAGATAGCAAATGGAAACACAGGGAATCCAGGACAGATGACCCCTTCAGGACCAGTTGTGAGAGTGGTGATGCCTGGAGGGTGGAGGGAATGTGGGCTGGAAAGGGGTAAGCAATTACAAGAATCTATGTATAACCTCCTCCCTGGGAGATGGACAACAGAGAAGTGGGTGAAGGGAGACGCCGGACAGTGTAAGATATGAGAAAATAATAATTTATGAATTATGAAGGGTTCATGTGGGGGAAGGAGGGGGAAAATGGGCTGATATTAAGGGTACAAGTAGAAGGCAAATGTTTTGAGAATGATGATGGCAATAAATGTACAAATGTACTTGAAACAATGGATGTATATATGGATTGTGATAAGAATTGTACGAGCCCCCAATAAAATGATTTTTAAATTTTTTTTAAAAAGAGAGTTTTATATAAAGGTTAAGTGCACATCAAGAAAACATCCCAACCCAGTGCTGCCCAAACCCACAAGTCCAACATTCACCCATATGACCAACACTAATCCACAAAGTCCTCCTCCATCTCACAAAACACACATTATGATGCTGACTTCAGGGGGAAAGCCAAGTCAATGAATGTGTAAGCATCTCAGTGCTGTCAGGGGTCTCCACACGGCGGCTCTAGCACCCAGGGCTGCATCGGGGTAGGTTCATGTTGCTTCTTCTCAGGGAAGTCTTGCAGTAAGTGAGCCTTCAAGCTGAAGCAGGGAACTGGCTAAGGCAACTGCACCCTGGTCCTACCATCACAAAGCAAGAGACCCAAGAACTACAAAGGCGAGGCTCACCGAGCCATTTATCCCTCCGCCCTTCAATTAACCCCACCTGTGTTTTCTGGCCAGGTTGGCACAATAAACTAACTACCTCACTAACCATTCACTGGTATTCTTCAAACAGACATCTTTAGCTCTTGTGGATGCAGAGACAGACTGAGCTTTGATTAATGGCAATATTCACAATTTTCAGAGGCCATTTAATACTATTGGTAGATCCGAGGGCACCTTGTGAAATGGCTACTTGACCCGTCATGCCCAGAATAGAACATGTACATCTCCCCATTACTTGAGTATATTTTGGCAGGGGAATTACTTGGGAATATTTACTTGGGAACATGACTCTTATCACACGGGTGAAGTTCACCTGCAGTTTCAAGTGTTTAAATCCATTGTCCAGGGATGCACCAAGAGGACCCCTATCCACTGCTCCCACCTTGCCACATGGTGAATATCAAGCAATACCATTTGCGCAGAGACATAAGGAAATCAAAGCCACCATAGGCAAACTTTGGAACCACCACCCCAACCCCTAGGCCATTCAACAGCACGTGGGAAAACCAGACAAGTCACCATAGCATATGACCATAGACTATCAAGAGCTCAATAAGGTACTAGCTCACCTACACATGGTTTTGCCTAACATTGTCTCCCTATTAAAGTGTATAAGGGAAATTTGGGGGACCTATCATTTTGTACTTTTGCATAAAACTTAATGCATTCATCCTCATCCAAAAATTCCCTGATAGTCAAAGAGAGTGTGTTCTTTCAGTGGCATGATGAACATTCAGCTTTCATTGGCATGTTCAGGAGTATTTGCACAGCCCATCTGTGTGCTGTGGTCTAGCAGCACATGATCTAGAAAGGTGAAAAGTTGTGGCATAAATGAACTCAAAAGGATGGGCTTGTCAAACTATAGGAACCTGAATTACTTTTCAAGTTTTTGAATTTTATGTGGTGTGTAAGATAAGGTGGTCCCTGAAACTGTGATTGATAAGGTCAAAGCCTAACCTTAAGCCATTAAACAAACTACATGACTTCCTGGGTACATTAGGGTATTGGAGGCCCTTTATTCCCCATTATGCCCAAACTTTATGCCCCCTGTACTGGCTAGTAAGAAAAAAGTGAAATAGAATTGTTCGATGCTGCCCAAGTGTAGCAAATACTGGCCTTAGGGACTAAAACCACAGGGAGAGCGTGTGAATTGGATGCCCCATATTCTTCTGGTTTTCTGTTACAGCTATGGAAGGGTACAGAAAGCAGGGAAAGCCTGATGGAAAATTAATTCTCTGCTGCATACAATAGGCTGCAACTGATGGAAGACTTTACCAAAGGAGCCCTGGTGGCCCTTGATCCCATACAAGCTTGGATCAAGGACTTCAACAAACAACAGGGCTGGCACAGAGCAGCACACTAATAAAATAGCATGCATACTAAAGTAGCAAAGAAGCATCCTGTCAGCTACTACCCTGAGTGCTAAGAAGCATCAGATCTTTGGGCTGCAACATACATCACTTAGGCAGAAGACAACCCATGAAACACAGAGTCACTATGCAGGAAATCCAGCTGTGAGAGGCAACGGGCCCATACTAGTGGAGTCACCCACATGGCTCAGTCTAGGGCAACCTTCTCTGCTGTACCACAGTGGCTATACAGGTGGTATGTAGATTGACAGTGGGAAGTGTCTGAGCAGCCAGTAGGAGGCGCTACAAACCTCCTGGATGGTCTTGATACAAGAATGCATCCCTATAATCCTGCTCATAGACAGCTGGTTGGTATACAAAGGCCTCACATTATGCTTAGCACAATGGATGAAACAGGACTGGTTTGAGGGTCAGCAGATTCTGTGAAGAGCAGATTCTTGGGAAAATGCGGGTGATTAGACCAGCTATCCCGCATCAAGCTGAATCTGAAATGAGGTGTGCGGATAAAAGGAAAAGAAAGAGACATGTACAAAACATGGGATTGGGAGGACAACAGTCTGATGGACTGAAGTACAGGAGTATATTCAAAGCTTGGTTTTTATACTGTTCTTACAAGGGAATGGTTACAAAACAAACATCAAAGAACTTAAAAACATTCCTAAACTCTTATCTATGCAAATGTTACTTAACTAGTCACACTTTTTTAACAGTTGAATAATAAAAGCACTATGTTCTAAGACAAGCACACGGATATGCAAGATTCAAAAGAATCTTAAAGAGGTCTTAAATAACTGAGTTACCTCTCAATGTTTTTAGCTGCAAGGTCATAAATAGCAGTTATTTTTGCAATGCTTTTGTCTGCAAAGATGCAGAGGCACAGGAGACTAATTGGTCACCCATCAAAGAACACCTTGATCAGCCTATGGCCTCCTATAGAAAAACAGCTGTTCCTGGGTTAGGTTCTGGTCAACTCCTATAATCCTTCCAGCCACAATTCCCTATATGGTGCGTTATAAGCTTGAACTCTATGCCTATGGTTTTAACCCCAATTTGAAGTGTGTGATGGTTATGTGCTTTCATGCCAACTTAATAAATAGGTTACAGGGGTAGAGGTCATCAAGTAACAGCCTGATTGATGCCTCCTTGTGGGTGTAGTCTTCTTATGAGAATTCTGGGAGTTTTCCTCTCTTCCTCCCTGGAGGCAGGACACACTCTCTCTGCTACACTTTCCCATTGACAAGCCACATAGAGCCACGTGGATGGCTGCCGGAGTCCTGGACACCTTGTGCCTTGCTTTGAAACCTTGTCAGATACTGAAGGTCTAAAGAATGGAAGCAGAACATTGCCAGAGATGGTGCCAGGGGATGGAACCCTCAGCTCCAAGGGCACTCTAATTGTGAAGGAGGAGGAGCTAATATCTTGGGGTGCAGGCAGTCCAGGTGACGTGAGCTGGGGGAAGGCCTGTGGGAGTGGAGGCTTTGGCTGCTGGAGCATGACTCAAGGAAGGAGAAACCGCTGCAAACATCTGCTAATGATCAGAATTTGGAATGTGTGTGAAAAATGAAATGGAACACATAAAGATAGATAGCTTAGGCACTTATAAGTTGAAATGAACTGGTATTGGTCATTTTGAATCAGAAAATCATATAGTTTACTGCACTAGGAATGACACATTCAAGTGGAGTGGCACTGCATTCATTGGGCATTTAAATGTCTATTTTGAAATACAACATTGCCTGTGATAGGTTTTTATAAGTCTGAATTCAAGGAAATCCAATCACTATAACTATTATTCCGATTTAGGCACCAACCACAAAAGCTAGTGATGAAAGAGAAGTTAAAAAATTCTACCAATAACATCAGTCTGAAATCGATCAAATAAGCAATTAAGATGTATTGATAATTATCGGCGATTGGAATGAAAAAGTTGGAAACAAAGAGGAAGGAACAGTAGTTGGAAAATATGGTCCTGGTGATAGAAATGATAGCATTTTGAAACACCAATAGCATTCATTGCAGATACACTTTTTCAAAGTCACAAAAAGACACAAAAAAAATCACACTTGGATTTTTCCGGATAGAATACACAGAAATCAAACTGACTACATGTGTAGGAAGAGATGATGGTGAAGTTCAATATCAGTTGTTAAAGCCAAGCCGGGGCTGATTGTGGAACAGATAAGCCAATGCTCATATGTAAATTCAGGTTGAAGCTGAAGATAACACATGTCCACAAGAGCCAAAATACGGCCACGAGTCTATCCCACCTGAATTTTTTTATATTAAAAGATCATTTTATTGGGGGCTCTTGCAACTCTTACAACAATTCATACATCATTGTATCAAGTATATATATGTAGCCATCATTCTTTTCTAGACATTTACTTTTTACTGAGCCCTTGGAATCAGTTCCTCTCCCCAACCCTGCCCACAACATGACCCCCTTGATAAATTATTATTATTTTCATATCTTACACTAACTACTGTTTCCCTTCCCCCACGTTTTTGTTGTTGGTCTCCTGGAGGTGGGGTGTGGTTTTGTGTCGATCATTGGGATCGGTTTCCCCTTCCTCCCCTCCTCTCCTCACCTTTTCCTTACCTTTCTGGCATCACTATTCCCATTCCTGTTCCTGGATTCCACGTGTCATGAGCTCTTGTGTACATGGTCTGGTCTAGTCCGAAGTGAGAGGCAGTGTTGGGGCCATGATCGTGAGGGGCGAGGAAGCCTCAAGGAACCAGAGTGTTGTGTGCTTCATTGGTGTTCTACTGCACACTGATTGACTCATCCCTTCCCTGTTACACTGAGGTAGTGGATGGACTTCAGGCCTCTGCTCATACTCTCCTTCAATACAAGAACACTGTTCTAACAAACACATTCTGTGATGCTCACCCTCCCAACACAATTGCGGAAGACAAAATGGGTGCATAATAAAATGTGGTGAAGAAAGCAAATGGTGCCAGGCTATTAAAAGATCTAGTGTCTGGGGTCTTAAATGATTGAAGTTAAACAAGTGGCCATCTAGCAGAGAAGCAACAAGTGCATATGGAAGAAGCACACCAGCCGGTGCATCATGAGGTGTCATTGAGACCAGGTAACAGACATCAGAAGACTCATAACAACAACAACAAAAACATATTGTTGAGAATGAGGTGGATCAGAGCAGAGACCTAAAGCCCATCTGTAGACCATGCCACCTGAATTTTGAGAACATCTCAAGAACAGATTTAACTCATTGGACACTAATGACAGAAGCTCTGATAAGCTATGGGAGGACATCAAAACCTCATTTACGATGAAGGAAAGGATCATTAAAAGACAGGAAATAAAGAAAAGATCAAAGTGAATGTTAGAAGAGATACTGAAACTTGCTCTTAATCATGGAGGAGCTAAGGCAAATGGAAGAAATGAAGTCAAAGTGCTGAATAGAACATTTCAAAGGGCAGTTCAAGAGGACAAAGTAAAATATTACCATGAAAGGTTCAAAGATCTAAAGTTAGAAAACCAAAAAGAACATTTTCAGCACATCTTAAACCAAAAGAACTCAAGAAAGAAAGAAAAAAATTCAAGCATCGAGCTGCAATATTAAATGATTCTTTGGGGGAATAAAGATTCTATGGACAAAATGTTGAATGATGCAAGTAGCATAAAAAAAGATGGAAAGAATATCAAGAGTCACTGTACCAAAGATAGTGGGCTGCAATTCAACCATTTCAGGAGGTGGCATGTGAGCAAGAGCCAATGGTGCTGAAGTAAGACATTCAAACTGCACTGGAAACATTAGCTAAAAACAAGGCTCCAGGAATTGATGGAAATTTGGAAGACAGCTACTTGGCTAACTGAATGGAAGAGATCCTTACTTGTACCCATTCTAAAGAAAGATGATCCAACAGAATGCTCACATTATAGAACAATACTGTGGATGTCATATGCAAGTAAAATTTTGCTGAAGACCATTCCATAACAGTTGTAGCAGTACATTGACAGGGTCTGCTGGAAGTTCAGCCTGGATTCAGAAGAAGACCTGGAACAAGAAATATTACTGCTGATGTTGGATGGATCTCAGTTCAAAGCAGAAAACACCAGGAATATATTTAATTATGTTTTATTGACTATGCAAAGGCATTCATTCAACTCTGTGGATCATAACAAACGGAATAGCCTTGAGAAAAATTGGAGTTCTAGAACGTTCCATTGTACTCACTCAGAACTTACACATGGACCGAGAGGCAGTTGTACAAACAAAACAAGGGGATACTGAGTGGTTTAAATTAAGGAAAGGCTTGTGTCAGGGTTGTATCCTTTGACCACATTTGTTCAATCTGGACGGTGAGCAATTCATCAGAATTCCTGGATTATAGGAAGAAGAATGTGACACCGGATTGGAGGAAGGTTTTATTAACAGACTGCAATATGTAGATGATACAAACTTACTTGCTGGAAATTGAAGCACTTGTTCATGAAGATCAAGGATTCTCGTCAGATTGCAATCATCAGTATGGCTTCAATTCAGTGTAAAAAAGACCAAAATCCTCACAACTGGACCAATAGGTAACATCATGATGAGCATAGAAAAGGTTGAAGCTGTCAAGGATTTCATCTTGTTTGGATCCACAATCAGTGTTCATGGAAGCAGCCGTCAAGAAATCCAAAGGACATATTGCATTGCGTAAATCTGCTGCACAAGACCTCTTTAAAGTGTTGAAAAACAAGGATGTCACTCTGAGGACTAAGATACGCCTGACTCAAGCCATGATATTTTCAATTGCCTTATAGGCGTGTGAAAATTGAACATGGTATAAGGAAGACTGAATGTTCCTTAGAGGCAAGGATGGTGTGACTTTGTTTCATGTACCTTGGACATGCTGTCAGGAGAGACTGGTCCATGGATAGGTAGAGGGTCAGGGAGAAAGAGGAAGGCTCTCAACAAGATGGAATGGCACCCTGGCTCCAGCAATGGGCTCAAGGGTAAGAACAATGGTGAGGATGTCACAGAACCAGGGCAGTGTTTTCTCCTGCTGTACATAGGACAACGAAAGGGGTAGCATACTGTTCAAAACACACACTACAAGGATCCAAGTTGGAACTCCCGTTAAATAAACTGGACTTTCCCTTAAACACACTAGAAGAAGTCTAATGCTGAAAAGGTCCGTGTGGAAAGAAGCAGATTATGGATATGCCTGAGGAGTTCATTAGATGATGGTTCAAAATTCATGCCTTGCGGTTGCCCAATAAATGGCAACTCGAGACTACTACATATGTGCTATTTCCATATCCTCTTTGACATTTTGTGACATGCATAGCCAGTTCAGCCTTTGTGAATGAGCATTATTAAAAGCTTTCCCTATCTCCGGCCCTTATTGTTAGCATAAATAATCTCCAGTCACTTCAATTGTTAACCTCTACAAATCAACAATGCATGTGTTCTGTACTAACAATAAATGTCCTAAACAGTTTTTCTGGATAGTGCTTTAAATTCTATACCATTGAATAAGTTAATGGTAATATCAGTATCACTACCATGTGCCCCATGGAGATCGTTTATAATGTCCATCACCATAATAATAGTGATTGATGTCTTTAAAGTGAACCAGGTACATATATAAACCCTAGGCATATGAATAGAGTTTGAGCTCACACTCAATCTTAATCCTCAATCTTAATCCTCAATCTTAATCCTAACCTAAGAATAATTAGTTCTTCTAACATGGCCCTGCTCAGTACCTACTCCCATGAAGTGGTCACTGAGGATATGGGTGCTATAGCAAAGTGTAATGAGGATACCAGATGCTGCCTGGCTATCAGAGAGAATAATGTCTGGGTTCTTAAAGGCTTTCCTTCAAACAAGCAGCCATCTAATTGAGGCGACAGCTAAGTCCTCATGGAAGAAGCACACCAGCATGTGGGATCCATGACTTGTAAGTATTAAAATCCAAGACCAGAGATGGGAGCACTATTAGAGTTTAAATTCTGAGCTCTTCGTTTGCAGAAGATTATGGATGACAGTGAAAGCCCCAAGCCCATTTAAAAGGTCCCTCCTGGAGATTAAGCCTCTAGTAAATCCCTCCGACTGTGCACCAGAGATGAGAGAGGCTTTGCTATCAGACACAATACATTGTAGGGTGGATTGCTTTAGTTGTAGGAAGGCCAAAAGGTGACATGTTGTCATTGATCTTCCCCTACATCCAATGGATAATTGCTCCAGTTTTTAATATTATCTACTTTGTTTTCAATGGAAGCTTTTCTATGTTTTAATTTGTCGTTGTTGTTGGGCCATTTGCTTGTATTCTATATTGATTTTGTATGTTTATCTGCGTATGAGTCCCAGATTAGTTAAACCTACAGAGACAACAACTGGACATGGCAGGGAAGGCTGGCAAAAAGGGGTGGGGGAAGAAATGAATACAAGGAAGGAATGCCCTGTTGATTTGGGTGATGGTTGCACCACTCTTATGAGTGTAATTGAACTATTGAAATATATGACAGGTGAACTGTATATCGGTGAAACTGCTAAAATTAACAAACTAATTTAAAAATACAAAGAAAGGGCAACTTTAAATGATAGGAAAGCTTTGTGGTGTTTCTACATGACCATATCTGAACCCTTTCCTGTCTTTAAAGTGGTCTTCAAAGTACTCTCATGGTTCCTGGCTTTGGAGTAAGCAGAGCAGGTAATACTTATAAATCACTGTCTGGAGCTCTTCTAACCTATCTGGAGGGTATTGGAGGACTAATCCAAGTTGCTCATCTTTCTCTTGTCCGTCAGAGCCCACAAAGGTGAAAATCTACAGGTTTTACCCGAACACCTCAACAATAGTTTGCAGCCTGGGTTTACAGGTGTGAACGGGACATATAATTAACACCCAAAGGCTGGAGGAAGAAACTGGGACGATGATTTCTTTCTAGAAATAAGGAATTCAAAACCACCGGGATATAAACAAGACTTAGGAAACGGCATGCACAGAACAGGACTGTGCTCAAAAAGTTATCTAAGAAGGCCCCGCACGTTCACCTCAGGCTGATCTCCAGGTTCAAACAAGCCCGAGTTAATTAAGTGTTGAAGGAGAGTCCTGGAACTGAGTCAGTTTGAAAAGACTGAAATTTTTGTTTTGTTTTCTTTTCCTTTAATAACTGACAACTGACTAACTCACTGACATGCAACCAAATCTGACTGTTAGCCACCCTGTAGGACAGAAGAAAACTGTCCCTTTGGGTTTCTGAGACTGTAACTCTCTTTTAAAAGTACTTTTATTGGTATATGTATCACATATCATACAACTCAATCTTTCAATCATATTAAGAAGATTGTGCAATCATCACCACAATCAATTACAGGACATTTTCTTCTCATTCGCATTGTTAGGCCCCCATATCCCCCATCCTCCTCTGCCATGACCATAGGCAATTATCAATCCAGTTACTGTCTCTATCGCTCTACCTATCTTGGATTTCATACACAGAAAATCATACAAAACGCAAACAGGAAACAAACAAGCAAAACCAATGACCATGACTAGACAAAACATAGAAAAGAAATCAGAAAATATTAAAAAACAACAACTTTAAAATAGGTCAAAAGGGAAATAGAATATTACATTTTAACCTAACTACATCTGTCATAATCTTACAATGCTCTCTATGTGATGGCAAGGTTATTTGTAGCCTTCAACTAGAGTCAGAGAGTATCCATTGGGGGCTATGATGCTGAAAGCTGTGCCAGAAATTTTAAAATCCCATCTGGCTCAGCCATAGAGGATAGATTTCCAGGGACCTTCCAGAGTAAGACAGATTAGGAAGGCTTAGTGATCAGCTTCTGAAAACCAGTCGTCCCAAACACTGTGGATAACAGTAGATATTGTTCAATGTAATTCTGTGTAAACGCAAAATTAAGAATTTCGTGGAAAGTCCTGAGTGTTTTGCATTGATAAGACATCCAAAGTCACAGAGTGAAGACGACTGTTCCACGTAGCAATGAAGAAGAGAACATTCTTGATTAATTGAGGCAGGAATCAAAAGTGAATAAAATCATGACTGAGTAGGAAGATAATCTAGGGAGTCAAGCTCAATCCAGATTAAGTCCATAAGTCTGATATTACATCATACTCCTGATACTAGTCCGTAAATCTCTCTTCAGACTAATGCAGTCACATGCACTGATGGGTAATGCAGGAAGGTCACAGGTCAGTGGGTGAAAAGTCTTGGGGACCCAGTGCCAGTGGAAGCATCTGCAGGGAGCTTGTAGGTCTCGTGGGGCTCAATGTGTCTCGTCAACAGGAAGGTGAGCCAGAAAGAGAGAGGAAATTCCTAGAATCCTCATGAGAAGGCCATGGGAACTCCTGTATTTCCTCCTTGGAGGCTGGAGACACCTGCCTCTCTCTACTCACTCCCTGCAAGACATCCCTGAGGAGAAACTGCATGGACCTCTCCTGATGCAGCCCTGGGTACTGGAGGAGCCATATGGAGACCCCTGCCAGTGCTGAGATGCTTACAATGCCACTGGATCCAAAGACTTTTTACTCACTGGCCTGCGATCGTCCCGCACTCAGCATCATTGCATGTGTTTTGTGAGTCTTAAGAGGACTTTATAGATTGGTATCAGACATATGGATTAATTGCAGACTTATGGGCTTGGCCTGGACTGGGTTGGGATGCTTTCTTAATGTACAATTATCCTTTATATAAAACTCTCTCTTATACACAGATGAGTTTCTGTGGATTTGTTTCTCTAGTCTACCCTGACTAACACAATTACCTTAAGATAAATTCCTAATTCTTTAGTAGGACATAAAGACTCTTCTGGAGATCTCTATTTTATGAAAAATAGTGTCATTTCTCTTCCTTCATTCTCATTCTCTAAATTCTAACCCTACTGAAAGATTTGCCACTGTCTACAGGTTATTTTTAAACGTTTTTCCTTACTTGTTTGTGTTTGTACTATTTTCACTGTCTTGAATGTTTTTCTCTTGCCCTCCCTCCCTCATTTCAGTTAATCTGTAGGAAATTTTTGGATTATGTGCCTTTTATGGGCTCAAATTGACCATACTACTAACATTTGTGAGTATTTACTTGTCAATCTCTCCTCTCTAGATCTTCAACCCCAGGAGGGAAAGTTTTTTACTTTCTGTATTTCCAGGGCCCTGCATCCTACCTCAAGACTGGCACAAAGTAGGTGGGGAAAGTGAGGGCCATCTTTGACGACCCCTGGCTACACAAGGGAGAAGTTGACACCACCTCCTTGCCAGCCCAAGGTCTATTGCCATGAGGTGGAGGTGAGACCTGACTCCGTCCTCCATCCTTCATCACCTATTCTGACACCATCCATTTCGCCCACAACATGCTATTTTTCTATTGGCTTTGATGGACACACAGGGGTTACAATGGCTATACAGAACTCACAAGTCACACTCACAATTGAGGAGATTTATTAGGAAAGTTAACAGGTTACCACAAGTTAGGATCAGTAAACAGTAAGATAGTCATTGGTCTATCTATCAACACCTCTACTCAGGTAACAGCCAAATCTCTCTCCGATCTTCGATCTCTCAGGCACATGGTCCCCTGGCCTCTGCCTCCATGAACCAAGGAAGCAGCTTGCTGCTCTGTCTCACCATCTTATGGTCTTGGTGTCCTTCCTTTGTTCTGTAGCATGATCTCCTTGCCCCAGTCTCTGGTCTTGGTCTGGCTCCTTTGCTCTGCCTCATGGTCTCCATGCCACAGCCTCTAGTGCTTCTGGTCTCAGTCTCTGTCAGTTCAGAGATTTCAAATGTACCTCACTGGTGGTGGTTCTTCTTGATGGTCCCAGGATTACTCTTCGTTTCTTCTTCTGAGATAGCTCTCTCATAGGGAGGTGTGGTTTTTGTCTTTCAGCAGGTCATGCCCCAAAGTAAACAAAGGGTGGTTCATCCCCTGGAGTAAGGTGGAGAGTGACAATACAGTTCACCTTAGTCCTGTACCTACAAACTCCCTCCAAAGTGGGATTATCATCAAAGGCACAGAGGCTAGAATTTACAATACAGCACAAAAGTGATTGTGGCCAGAAGGACCATACTAATGAACTACATCTCAGTAGGTACTCATTAAACATGAAATAAATAAATGTATTCGATGTACACCAGTATCATTTTATTTATTCTTCCACAGCAAATTTAAGGACTAGTTTGGGGTGACTCTTCAGAACATAAGTATAGGAGAAAATGGAGGGGGGGAGTTTTCACACCAGATTAAAACTTTCAGAGAGCTTTTAAGCCAACTGGTTGGGCCTGAACAAGTTGTTTTAATACCTCATTTTTGGGGGTCCAATTTCCCCTTCACTCCAATACCAAATTTATGTCTTTATAAATAGAATCACATTATAGGTTGAAGTGTTAAGATGGACTTAATCACATCTTAGAAGTCTACAAATTTTCATTTTCAAGGAAACAAATATATTTTATTAAATATCCCTCAAGAAGTACAACAGGATATATGAATTCTCCACATATTGGCATAATGCTCCATTCCTTATAAGCGTCCATGTATTACTCTTCAGAAATTTAGATTAAAAACTTTTAACAGGTGGCTAGCACATCTTTGCTGAGAATAATGAGGTGTGTATCACCATAAGGGATTCAAATGTGCTTTATTTCATTCTCTACTATTCCTTACCGTCTACTCATCATCTAGTTGGTGATATTGGAGAATCACTTCTGGATCAAGGACCATATTATCCACAATAATCTAATTATTGGTCTGCTTCTGGAAATTTTGGCATGTTTGACTAGGGAGAGAGCTCTTAGAAATCCCCTACAGACTGTTTGAAGTATTTTATCCTCAACTCTGTCAATACTTTAAAAAATGATCTTCCTTGGTTACTATTCCTAATGCAGATGAGACAGAATATTGTCCAGGGACTTTTATCTAGCTATCTATCTATTTATTTATGTTTCTGCTCTTTTTAAAAAAACATTTTATTAGGGGCTCATACAACTCTTATCACAATCCATACCTATACATACATCAATTGCATAAAGCACATCTGTACATTCTTTGCCCTAATCATTTTCTTTTTTTTTCTCTTTTCTTTTTTACATTTTATTACTCATACAACTCTTACCACAATCCATACCTATACATACATCAATTGTATAAAGCACATCCGCACCAGGGACTTTTATTTAAATGCTGCTTTCAGTCTTACCAGTTAAATAAATTTATTGAGTGTCGTTGAACCAGAAACCTTTGGAAAGGTCTTATTACGAAATAGGCTTCAGTGTTGAGTAAGCCTTTTCTAGATACAAGAAAAGCAAAGGTGACTAGAATCCAAGGGAAAAGACTCATCAGAAGTATACATACAAGTATTGTGTCTGTTTTATTTTTGTCCCAAGATACTACCACTGAAATATCCTTCCTAACATCTATATAAAAATTCCATGTAACTTTGGCTTTGGAAATTTTCATTCTAATATTCCAAGTCCATCGTTAATGTTGTTAAGGTTTTGTAAGAGTTCTTATACCAGTTTTAAATCAGTTTTATGAGCTAAGTCTTGCCATTTTCCACACCAGAAGTCACTTTATTTGAATACCAGGGTGTGTTTTTGCTAGTACACTGGCAAAGACTGTTGAGGGGGAAAAACTCAGATTGGATTTTATTGCTACAGAAAATATTAGCCATAAGATGGAAATGTGAGAAACCTCCCACTTCGCAAGAGGAAGCCAGCATATCGAGCCTCTAGGCACTGTTAAAATTAGTGATATGTTCTTAGAACTTTAAAAAAGATAATAAAACCTCACTGAAATTAGAACATAGGGATTTTTCTAAGTAGTTATTCTAAATACATACAAGATGCCCATTTTGATTCCAGAAAAAGGAAATGGCTCTGACAAAGCTAGGTATAATGAGGCTTTCACAGAGAAGAGGAGGGAGGAATATAGAAGGTCAGCCATTGGCTAATCTTAACATGAGCAGCTGAACTCTGCCATCTTTCTTTCATTAAGATCAGCGGGTATCTTATCTTGGGTATCTTAAAGAGTTCACATACGTTTTTTTAAAACATTTTATTAGGGACTCATACAACTCTTATCACAATCCATACATATACATACATCCATTGTATAAAGCACATCTGTACATTCTTTGCCCTCATCATTTTCACATACCTTTTTTAGCCATTACATGGTAGTATTTTATTATCCAAAATTATTCTTTTGAAAAATCTATTTCACCTCCAGCATAGTTGTTTTGTCTTTTAAAATCATTTTATTAGGGTCTCTTACAGCTCTCAAAACATGTCATACATCAATTGTGTCATGCATATTTGTACATATGTTGCCATCATCATTTCCAAAGCATTTTCTTTCTACTTGAGCCCTTGGTATATGCTGATCCTTTCCCCCTCCCTCCCCCACCCTCTCACCCTCATAAATCCTTGATCAATTCTATATTATTATTATTTTGCATCTCATTGTCCGTTGTCTCACTTCATCCACATTTCTGTTATCTGTTCCCTTCGGGAAGGAGGGCTATATATCCAGCCTTGTGATGGGTTCCCCCTTTCTTCCCCTTATCCCTTCCTGACCACCCCCTACCCTCATGACATCGCTACTCCCACTACTGTTCCTGAGGGGTTCATCTGTCCTGAATTCCATGTGCCAAGAGTTTTTATCTGTACTAATGTGTGTTCTTTAGTCTAGCTGGATTTATAAGGTAGAACTAGGTCATGATAGTGGGGGGGAGGAAGCATTCAGGAACTAGAGAAATGATGTGTGCTTCGTCAGTGCTATACTGTACCTTGGTTGAATCGTTCCTTTCTAATACCCCTCCTGTGGGAACATATCTAATTGTTTACAGATGGACTGTGGGTCTCCACTCCAACCCCCTCATTAACTTCAATATAGCTGTTCGATCTGAATCTTTTGATACCTGAAATCTGACCACATCAATACCTCATGCTCACAGAGGCTGGTGTGCTTTCTCCATGGGGGCTTATTTGCTTTCCTGCTAGATGGCTGCTTGTTTAACTTCAAGTCTTTAAGACCCTAGATGCTATATCTTTTGATATCCATACACTATCCACTTTTTTCACCACATTTGCTTATGGAAACAAGAGATCTGAAATTGATGACGAGGAGGACGTATACTGCCTGGTGGGGTTTGATCAAGTGCAATGTAACTGAAAGCAATTACTGAGAGCTGAATGGAAGATAAGAATGATAGTGGGATAGGAGGAAGGTGAAAGGAAATAGTGGAAAGAACTAGGAGGCAAAAGCTGTTTACAGAGGTATAGCTATAGGCATGTGTATATGTAAATATATTAATTTATAATGTAAGGGATAGAGGGCAAAGTATATATATTTATATGTTAAGTGTTAAGATAGGAAATGGACTTTGGGACTTTACTCAAGACCACCCTCAACATAAAAACACTTTGTTCTAACAACCCAGTGCTATTTGATATTCACCTTCCCAACAAGATTGCTAAAGACAAAACTGGTACATAAGCAAATGTGGTGAAGTTGGCATATCTTAAATGGGACTCACAATGTAGGCTCTGCTCATCCCCTCCACCATGTATTTTGAGATTCAAATTTAAGAAGTCTGGCTTCAAACAGGAAAGGAAAGATGTGTGACTTTAGGTGAAAGAAATTCTGCTGATTGATTAAGTTTAGTCAGGGATTTCTTTAAAGTAAATGTTTGTTTTCATGGGTGAGAAAACTCCCAAATCAAAACAAAGTGGGTGACAACAATTTCTTTTTTTTTTAACTCTACCAAATACACTTAGCTGATTACTCTCTTAAAAAGGGAGATATATGCTATTCATCTTTGACTTCTCTCTATTGGCTAACATGTGGATGACATTCATGGCTACAGCTCTAAAACCCAGTGTGAATCCGGAAGAGAGAGCATTGTGCAGAAGATGCTGCAGCAACAGGAAGCAGGAATATAGTTTTTTAGTGATCATAGAATTCTTCTCAGTCCAGGGCTACATGATACAAAGTAAACTTCAAGCTGTTCAAGTCAGATGTCTCTTCTTTTAAAGAAAACCATCAAGGAACTATTGTAGAAAAAATATATGTAAAACTTACCGTCTGCTAGCAATTAATTTTGCATTACAGTGTTGGTAAAAATTACTCAAATTCCATGAACCGCCAGGAGAACAAACAAATCTATCTTGGAGGAAGTACAGCCAGAATGTTCCTTAGAAGCAAATATTTCAAGACTTATCCTCATGTACTTTTCCTTGGAAAAGGACATCGTGCTTAGTAAAGCGGAAGAGCAACAAAAGAGAGGAAGCCCCCCAATGAGATGGTGAGAGTAGTGGCTGGCGCCATGGGCTGAAGCACAACAATTCTGAGGGCGCTGCAGGCCAGGCATTGGGGTGTTTTGTCCTGTTGGATGCCACCACTGTGAGTTGAACTGACCTCAGGACACCTAACAAAAACCAGAACTAAAGCAAAGCCTTCAACTCAATGATATAGAAAGACAAGGTTTCACAAAATACAAAGCTACATGCATATCGAAACACGAGGCTGCGGAACGTGTCCGAATCGCAGAAAGAGAGAGAGAGCACACAGTTTGTATTCGTGAGACAAGCAACAGGACGGTGCTTCTCAGGCACAGACAGGGAAGAGCGAAGCATGACAAACAGTTAGCAGGGCTTTTTGAACTATAATCTTAACATTTTTAACATCAATTTCATACTGAACTTGATGCCCTCCTGAGGTTTGTTTACCAAGACAGTCTAGGAAGGATAGTTAAGTAAAGGTTAAGCGAGAAACAGGGAAGCCCCAGACCAGTGGGTGCAAACCTCCATGGATTCAAGGTCAGAGGAAATATGGCAGGGGGCTGACAGTTCTGAAGGCTGGGCAGCCTACCTGGGGCCACCTCTGGAGGCAGACACAGTCCAGCAAGGATGAAAGCAAAGGGCCAGAGAAAGAGGGGATGGGTCCCCAGTGACTCTCTTGTAAGAAGACCACACCTCCCTGGGGTATCATCAGCCCCTCACCTGATTGTCTTCTACCCCTACATTTTCATTCAAATTAAAGTTGACATAAAACCTAACTACTGTGTCAAAATAGCTTTCTATGGTTGGGTTGCTTCATTTGGGACCCAAATAAGGTCCATACATTGCATTTAATTATTCCGTGTCTTTAAGTTGTTTTTTTTAAACCTTAGGTTCTCACACTTCCTCCTCCTCCTCTTCTTCCTCTTCCTCTTCTCCCTGTAAAATGTATTTGCTGAAGAAAAGGGGATTTTTATTCTGTAGAAATTCTAATACTCTGATTTGGGCTGCTTATATTATGTCCGTTGGTATTGTTTAATATGTTCTCTTCTAACATACTTGCTGAGAATAAACTACAATATGTACTTCCGATTTGGCCATCACAGAGAGTGGACAAGAACACACCAGAGCGTAGCTTCAGGTGCTTTAGACAACAGTGGATTGGGGATAGAAAGTGCCTGGCTTTCATTAAGAGTGCGAGGACTACAGATAGAGGTTCTAAGATGGAGAGGACCAGGAGTGAGAAACTGTTTCAAATTCCAAATCTTAGATGGGGGAACTCTAGAGATTATTTCTCCCATGTTTTCTCTGACATGTCTATTTAGTTAAAAGCTTGACTAAACTCTGATATTAAGCTCTGCAGCACTTGGGTGCATAAACTGTCATTTTATTTATTTTCCAAATGAAATTAAAACTATATTTGTTCTGCTGAATGCCCCATTGGCAAGAAATTACATTTATTTTTTATGTGGGTTATTTGATTCCTCCTCAGTTTGTGTGTGTGTGTGTGAGAGAGAGAGACGGGCTTGGTATGTACAGCAAGCATGAGGAAATGCCTCTGATTCTTAGTCCACTGTTGCTACTGCCAAGATGCTATTTCTTGAGCAAACGTTTTCTATTGGAGTGCCAGCAATTCTATTGCTCAGAGCAGGCCTCATCCCCAGCTTTTGGCCCAGCAACACCTGTAAAGTAGCTCTCAGGAATTCAATCCTTGGCTCCAGAACCAGTCTCATAAGAAATCCTAGCATCTCTGATGATACTTTGGGATATAGAGCTTTCATCTTCATTCTCAGAAGCTTTTTGCTACATTACAAACAGCATGATCTGCTGTTGAAATTCGGGCTGTTTTGCTTATTCGTACAAACCAATGAATTCCTTCGTAGAACACCCTAGCATTTTTTCTTCCACTAGCCTACCTTGTGCTTCTTGTACTACCCTAGCTGGGTCGCCCACCCCGCTCCTGCTTCTCCTCCAATTTCAAGACACAAAACCTAGCTTGCGCGTCTAAAGGAAATAGGGGAAATAGTTCTCATAATTTTCCATTATGAGACTACGGGGGGAAAAAGGTCATAGCTTATTTTTATAATACATTTAAAGATAACGACTATTTGAATTTTAAGAATTGGAAATACAGTTATTATCTTTGCTGATTACAAATGGAATGCACATCCACGATAAAAATTCAAACCATTTAATAATACAGATCTGTCTTCTGACACCAAAGGAGGAGAAAAGATAAAAGATGGTGACAGTGAATGCAGTTATTTGAACCACCCTCTTTCAGAAAACAGCAAGATTTTGGAAAAATGTAAGCTATGCTTCCTTCAAATCATGGAAAAATCTCCAAGAGAAAAGGAATTGGCCACTCGAAATCAAAAGGAGAGTGGACACCTAGAGAGGTCAGCAGGGCACAGATGCCTCTTCTTAAAAATTGTACTTTTGGTGAATTTTTACAAAGAAAATTGTAAAATAATGTGTATGGAAATTGTTAATAATGTGTATGGAAAGTGTTGAATAAACACTTGCTTTGTTGTGTAAACTTTCACCAAAAGTACAATGAAAAAAAAAACCCAAAACAAATAAGAACAGTTGTCAAACGGTTCAAATATTTTAAGGAAGGTCAGGCTGACCTTAACAAGGAACCAGGCATAGGAAGACTATCAACCTCAATGAATGAAGAAACTGCCTGGCAGCCAGAGACTACAGGAAGGAGACTGTAGAGTTATCACTGATGTAATGACTATGGAAGTTGATATTTCACATGATTTGACAATTTCAAGATTAAATGGACATCTTGGTCTCAGCAAGCTTTTGTCTTGGTGAGTGCCGAAAGTATTTCCTGAACATCACTTAGCTCAGAGCTAATCTTTTCATCAATCTATTAAGGAAGATTGAAACTAATGAAATGATTTTAAGAACAAAGAGTAATTAGGGATGGGATTTACCAAAACAATCAAAAGAGCAAGGTCCAATTAAAACAATAACTTCACCCACATGGAAGAAGCACACCAGCCTGTGTGATGACGAGGTGCTGAAGGGATCAGGTATCAGGAATCAAGGAACAAAAAAATCATATCTTTGTGAATGAGGGAGAATGGAGATTGGGGACCCAAAGCCCATCTGTAAGCAACTGGACACCCCCTTAAGGAAGGGTCATGGGGAGGAGATGAGCCAGTCAGGGTGTGATGTAGCAATGATGAAACATACAACTTTCCTCTAGTTCCTAAATGCTTCCCCCACCCACACTATCATGATTCAAATTCTGCCTTACAAATCTCGTTAGACCAGAGGATGTACACTGGCACATATAGGAACTGGAAACACAAGGCAATCCGGGACAGATGATCCCTTCAGGACCAGTGGTGAGAGTGGTGATACTAGGAGGGTGGAGTAGAAAGGGGCAGTCAATTAAAAGGATCTACATACGACCTCCTCCCTGGGGGACAGACAACACAAAAGTGGGTGAAGGGAGATGTTGGAAAGTGTAAGATATGAGAAAATAATAATGATTTATAAATTATTAAAGGTTCATGAGGGAGGGAGAACAGGGAGGGAGAGGAAAACTGAGGAGCTGATATCAAGGGCTCAGGTAGAAAGCAAATGTTTTGAGAATGATGATGACAACAAATGTACAAATGTGCTTGACACAATGGATGTATGTATGGATTGTAATAAGAGTTGTACAAGCCCCTAATAAAATTATTTAAAAAAAACAAACAAATCAATAACTTCAATCAGGATTTGCTGGGGCAGTTAAATTCATGGAAGGGAAGCCACGGATATTTTGGAGTGAGGGTTGGATGCCAATGGGTTTATTTTTACAGATTCTCCTCACATGATATGGGACCATCACAAAGTCTTAAGAAGAAGCTATATTTTAAAAAATAGAAAATTGCAGTGCAGAGGATTTCCACCCCTCACCCCTGCCCCCATCACAACAATGTACTTCTTCATTAAGGGCTGCAAGCGTTGTTCTATGCGAATTTTGTTGGAAACCTTACTCATTCTACCCTGAAATGAGGAAGACATGGCTTTCTACACTAATAAAGAGGTACAGTCTCAGAAACCCAAAGAGGCAGTTCTACCCTGTCCTATAGGCTCGCTGAGAGTCAGGATCCACTTGATGGCAGTGAATTTGGTACAGCCCACAGCCTGATCATTCCCCTTAAATCTTTGGTCTCCCAATGCAAGGAACATTCAAAAAGGAATGCAATTTGAATACCTTGAGGATCCCCAAACTGCTGTTTTGACATGATACGAATTGAGGAGCATAGAATTTTTCAGGGTTGTTGTTTTTTGTGGTTAGGTGCCAATCAGTTGGTTCCGACCCATAGCGATTCTATGCACCACAGAAGGCAGCATCACGGGCCTATGCCATCCTCACAATTTTTCCTATGCCTGAGCTGATTGTTGCAGGCACTACGTAAATGTGTGTCCTGGAGGGCCTTCCTCGTTTGTCTTGCCCCTCCACGTTACCAAGTATGATGTCCTTCTCCAGGAAAGGCTTAGAGAGATGGAAATGTTGGCTGCTTTGTTCTTCAATATTGTTTTGGTAATTCACGGTCTTTTAAGTTCCATATAATTTTAGTGAATAGATTTTTCATATCACTGAGTCAAGTTTAACTAGGGATAATTTTGCTTCTCTCTTTCCATTTTGTACCTCATTTCTTGCCTTGTGCTCTGCACAGGATTCCCAGGACATTATCAAACAAAATTGGTAAAAATGATCAATCTTGTCTCATGCCAGTTTTTAAGGGGAAGCCCTCAGTCGTTCTCCACTGAGAATAATATTGGTGTTGGTTTATAGTTCTACTGAGTTTCTCTTTTATTTCTATTTAACTGAGAGTTTTTAATCAAGAAAAAAACATTTGAATTATGTCAAATGCATTTCTGAATTGGTTGAAATGTTCATCTGATTCATTTCCTTTGTTTATTTATGTGGTGGATTACATTGTCAGATTGTCTAGCATTGAAACACCCTTGTACAAGGGGATACCCCCCACCAAAAAAAACCCCAGAATTTCTTTTTTTTAATGCATACTATATCATTTTATTTCTTTTTTAAATTTTTAAACATTTTATTAGACATGGATCTGCAACAAAAGAAATTTTCAGAATGCTTCTTGGAGTAACACAGGAGTTGAGGAAAGCAACAACGCAGAAAAAGGACACAGTGATAGAGGAGATGAAGTCCATGATAGAGGAGATGAAGTCTACAATAGAGGGATAAGATCCATGCATCAAAGGGAAATACAGGAGCTAACAGATGAGATAACAGAAGATAACACAAGATCACAGATTTTACAATTAGACTTCAGGAGGCAAAAAATGGTATCAGACAACCAGGCAGAATTCAACAAACAAGAAAGATAGTCAAATAAAACAATAAAAAAAGTGGAAGAAAACCTGACACCAATGACAGGTGCTATGAAGAGGCACAATATTTGAATAATTGGTCTACCGGAGCAGGACACAGTGAAGAAGTTGACAGCTAAATTAGCAAAGGAATTTCTGGGAGCAAAATGTCCCACCTTAATGAATGAGAATCAGTCACTCATACAGGAAGAAGAGTGAACATCAATTAGACTAAACTCCAGGAAGAACTCACCAAGGCATATACTAGTAAAATTATCCAACATGGAGGAAAATATTAAGAGGAGCAAGACAAAGGTAGATGGTCACATACAAGGATGTTCAAGTAAGGGTAAGCTCAGACCTATCAGTAGAAACCATGAAGAGGAGAGAGTGGAGTAACACCTTCCAAATGCTGAAAGATATAAACGCCTACCCTAGAATCCTCTACCCTTCCGAATTATTAAGATAGAAGGAGAGGACTTCTGGGAATATGGCAACGGAGTGACACATACCAAAAGGACTCTGAGGAATTCAGCCCAGGAGAGTTGCTTAGAGGAAAATTCAATGCTGCTGGAACACAGGAGGAGCATCATAAAGATAAGTAGGCACAGACCCATGGGGTTTTGAGGGGCTTGGGACATTTGGCTTACCTCAGTGGAAGTGAGCTGGGGTTTGACCTTGGTCCCACCACTGTCTTTGCTGGAGTCAGGACCATTAGGAGCCCGTAGGTGGGGCTTGGTATCAACACAGCCACAGTTTGCCCCTACCTGCCTCGGGGCAGGGATTGGACCCTTGAAGCATCACTGGCAGGGATGTGGGTTCAGCTACATTGCTGCTTTTGTTTTCATCTCTGATCTCTGTCCCCCTAAAGTGCTGGAGGTCTGTGCAGTGGCTTTTTCTCAGCACAGTCACAGCTTGCCACCACCTCCTTGGCCAGGAACTAAACCCTGGCAGCTCCACGAGCAGGCATTGGGACTCAGCTACATTGTTTGTTTGTTTTTTCCCTTTCTTCTCTATATCCCCCCAGAGTTTAAGTGGTTTTACTTTTTACTTTTTTTCTCCTGTCTTTTTCATGTTCTCTCACACTCCACTTCTGACCTCCAGGTCACTCCCCTTAGCCTAGGGAATTTACGCCTGCACCACACCGAACAAGGTGAACTCCACCCTGTGTAGCTAGCTCCAGGCTGGAAAGCCATGATTTCCTTCCAGGGGATACTCTGCCCAACTTCTCACCAGGGATTTCCTGCCTGTGTACGTGGGGGCATAAGGCAGCTTGGTCAAAACTTGTCAGCATTCCAAGCTGTTGCAGGAAACTCTGGCCAACCTTCACAACACCAAAGCAGGCAACCCACCAGTCTTCTGGGGCACTCCCCTGAGATGGAAGCCACAAGAGGATAAAGTGGTAGGTTAATTCCATAGTGAAATTAGCTGTAGGCAGTTCGAAGAAGCATTCCTACAATTGTCCCAGAGAGAGCCAGTGCTCTTCGACTCTCTGGAAAATGGCATCTGGTTCCTCTAAAACAATGCAACACAAATAGGCATCAGCCCCAATGACCTCACGAAAAAACAGGGGAGACAAAAGGCAATGGCAGAAGCTGTCCGTAATATAACAACATGCATAGAAGAAGCAGACATTGAGCTGACACACAAAGAAATTTTCAGAAAGCTAGTAGAGCCATACAGGATAAGAGGGAAACAATACAGAAAAAGGATAAAATGAGAGAGGAGATGAAGGCCATGCACCAAAGGGAAATACAGGAGCTAGGGGAAGAGATAACAAAACCAGTAGCAGAAACACAGACCTTGAAAATTGACTGGAGGAAGCAGAGAACCGCATCAGTGACTTGGAGGATAGCCAAGCAGAATTTAACAAACGTCAACAGCAATCTAATAAGATCATCAGAGAAGCTGAGGAAAACCTAAGAGCTATGTCTGATCCTATGAAGCAGAGCAACATTAGAATTATTGGCTTACCAGAGGAAGACACAACAACGAAGTCATCTGCAACAATAGTGAGAGAATTCTTGGAGGAAAACTTCCCCAGCTTAATGAATGAAAACCAGGCAACTATTCAGGACGCTGAAAGAACACAAGCTAGACTGAATCCCAAGAAGTTACTAAGGCACATAATAATCAAACTATCCTACTTTGAGGAAAAGGAGAAAATCATGAGAGCAACTAGGGAAAAACAAGCAATCACATATAAAGGTTCCCAAATGAGAATATGCTCAGATCTATCAGCAGAAACTGAAGAAGAGGAGAGAGTGGGGTAACATATTCCAAAAACTGAAGGAAAACAACGCAATCCCAAGAATACTCTACCCAGACAAATTATTGATCAAGATAGATGGAGAAGTAAGAGTCTTCCCAGGCAAGGAAAAACTCAAAGATCACGTTAGGAAAAAACCCAGCCCTGCAAAAGATCCTTGCCGACCCACTATAGACAGAAGAACACACTCACCAAGCATAAACAAGAGACCACCACATAGAACAAACTCACCCAGAGGGCAACAAAGAGAAAACGGACCCCAAGATAGCATTGGCTTAAGGATGGAAAGAATTCAAGAATGATGCACACACACACACATGTACAACAGGCTAATGATAAAGGAAAGTAGGAAAACACCAACACAAAAGGCATAATATGACATCACAGAGTCCACAGATGGAGATAATAACCCTGAATATCAATGGCCTGAACTCAGGCATTAAAAGACTGAGACTAGCAGACTGGCTTAGAGAACACGACCCATCAATCTGCTGCCTACAGGAGACACATCTCAAGGCTACAGACAAAAATAGGCTGAGAATCAAAGGCTGGAGAAAGGCATACCAGACAAACAACAATTCAAAAAAAGCAGGGGTTGCAATCCTAATCTTGGATAAAATTGACTTCAAAATGCAAACCATAAAAAGAGATAAGAAGGGACACTATATAAAGCTCAAGGGAATAGTAGACAAAGAACCACTAAGCATTGTAAACATCTATTTTCTGAATGAGAGACCCACTGAATAGGTCAACCAAACACTCCAAAAGATTAAAAAAGAAATCACAGCCTCAACAATTTTAGTGGGTGACGTCAACACACCTCTCTCTGAGAAAGATAGATCACAGGGAAAGAAACTCATCAAGGAGGTTATAGATCTAAACACTACAATCAGACAATTTTACCTGATAGATATTTACAGCGCTTTTCATCCAAATACAAATAAATCCACTTTCTCCTCAAGCCCACATGGCACATATTTGAAGACAGACCACATGCTGGGGCGTAAGGCGAATCTACATAAAGTTAAGCACATTGATATCATACAGACCCTTCTCTCTGACCACTGGGCCATAGGCCTGGAAATCGACAAAATGAAGATGAAGAAAACAAGAGCAAACAATTGGAGGATAGATAACACTCTATTGCAAAAGGAGTGCGTACTGGAACAGATCAGAGATGAAATTAGGAAAAGAAACGAATGAGAATGAGCACATGACATGCCAAAACGTATGGGACACAGCACAGGCAGTCATCAGAGGAAATTTCATAGCAATACATGCACACCTGAGAAAGGAAGAGAGACTCATGATTGATATGCTGGCACAAAATTTACAACTAGAGCAGAGTCAGCAGGACAATCCTACTAATAGCAAAAGAAAAGTAATTATAAATAGCAGGGCTGAGGTTCAGGAGAGGGAAAATAAGAAAACTATGGAAAAATTAATGCTGCTAAAAGTTGGTTCTTTGAAAGGTTAAACAGAATCGACAGACTGCTGGCAAACCTAACCAAAGAAAGGAGGCAACAAATTTCAATAGCAATAATAAGGGATGAAAGAGCGGACATTACAACAGACCCTAATGAAATCAAAAGGATAATTACACAGAACTATGAAGGGTTGTACTCTAATGAATTCAACAATTTGGAAGACATGGACAAATTCTTGGAAAAACAATCCCTCCTTAGACGATCCTCGATGGATATCAAGATTTTCAACAGACCCATAACAATAGAAGAAATAGAGGTTATCAAGGGATTAAAAAAAAAAATCCCCTGAACCAGATGACTTCCCTGGAGAATTCTACCAAGCATTTAGGGAAGAACTAACACCAATCCTACACAAAATCTTCCAGAACATAGAAAAAGACAGCCAACTCCTGAAATCCTTCTATGAAGTTAGTAAAACTCTGATACCCAAACCAGGCAAAGATCCCACAAGCATCGAGAACTACAGACCAATATCCCTAATGAGCTTCGATGCAAAAATCCTGAACAAAACACTAGCCAACAGAATATGAAAGTATATAAATAAAATAAATCACCACGACTAAGGGATTCATACCAGGGATGCAGGGATGGTTCAACATACGAAAGACCATTAGTATTATTCACCACACTGATATGAAAAACTATAAGAACCACATGATAATATCGATAGATGCAGAAAAAGCATTCGGCAACATCCAACACCAATTCCTGTTTAAGATACTTGAGAAGATAGGGATGGAAGGAAAATTCCTCAAGACAATAAAAGCTATATATGAAAAACCAACAGTCAACGTGGTAGTCAATGGAGAAAAGGCTAACACATACCACTGAAAAAGGTGACCAGACAAGGATGCCCCTTGTCCCCACTCTGATTTAATATCATGCTGGAGGTTTTACCTAACAGCATAAGGTAAAGAAGAGACATCAAAGGTATTCATCTGGGGAAGAAAGAGGTGAAACTTACATTATTTGCAGATGATATGATTTTATATATGGAAAATCCCAAAAGCTCCACACGGGGAGTACTGGAAATAATAGAGGAGTTTGGCAGAGTGGCAGGATACACGATCAACAAACAGAAGTCCATCGGACTGTTATACACATCGGATAAGACCACAGAAGATGAGATCAAAAGGTGGCACCCTTTACAATATCCAAACAAATTGAAATATCTAGGGATATACCTGACTAAAAGAACAAAAGATCTATACGGGGGAAACTATAGAGGACTATTACAAGAAACCAAGAGTGACCTCAACAAATGGAAGAATATCCTATGCTCGTGGAGAGGAAGACTCAATATAGTCAAGATTTCAGTTCTACTAAAGGCACTATATAAGTTTAATGCAATCCTGATACAATTACCCTCATCTTTCTTCAAAGAAATGGAAAAACTGATTACCAACTTCATATGAAGAGCCCAGAATTAGCAGAGAACTCCTCAAGAAGAAGGACACAGTATGGGGGGGTGCTTGCATTACCTGACTTTAGCACATACTATGCAGCCAAAGTTGTCAAAACCACATGGCGTTTGTACAATGACAGATACTCAACTTAATGGAGAGAAACTGAAAACCCAGAAATAAAATAATCAGCATACAGATGACAGATCTTTGATAAGGGCCCCAAAAATTTCAAATTGAAAGCAGGTGCCCTCTTTAACAGTGGTGCTGGAAAAAAAGGATATTTACTTGCAGAAAACCCATGCACAAGAATAAACTCAAGGTGGATCACAGACCTTGAAGTTAAATCCCAAACGATTAGGTCCATCAATGAGGGAATTGGGACTAACTTGAGGACTTTGGCACAGGGAATACATAGTTATCAGAAATAGGGAAGGACACAAACACAGAGGAGGCACAAATGGACAAATGGATATACTAAAGATAAAACACCTGTGTACAACGAAAGAATTCACCAAGAGAATACACAGACTGGGAAAACATCTTTAGCAATCACACATCAGACAAAGGCCTTATTACTAAAATTTATAATACTCTGCTAGCTTCCAAAAAGAAAAAAACTAATTGCCCATTTGAGAGGTGGGCAAAGGACCTGAACAGAAGTGTCACAGGGGCAGAAATCTGAATGGACAATAAACATATGAGAAAATGTTCCTGACCTTTAGTCATAAGAGAAATGCAAATTAAAACAACACTGAGGTACCATCTAACACCCTCAAAGGTAGCCCAATTAAAAAAAATCAGAAAGTAACAAGTGTTGGAGGAGCTGTGATAGGAACTCTCATCCACTGCTGGTGGACTTGTAAGTATGTACGACCACTATGGAAATCGATCTGGCGATATCTAAAACAGATGGAAATCGTGTTACCATTTGACCCAACAATCCCCCTACTGGGCATATACCCAGAAGAGGCAAGAAAGAAACTATGGCCAGACATCTGTGCTCTAATGTTCATTGTGGCACAGTTCACAATTGCAAGGAGTTGGAAACAACTCAAATTACCATCAACCGGCGATTGGTTTAAAAAGCTGGGGTATATACATACAATGGAGTACTATGCATCTCTAAAAAGCAGTGATGAATGTATGAAGCACATCGCTGCATGGGAAGAAATGGAGGAAATCACGCTAAGTGAAGTAAGTCAAGAGCAACAGGACAAGTACAACATGAGTCCGCTGAGGTAAGCTTAAAGAAAATGCAAAAGGGCCATAGGGAAAAAAGCTACTGTATACAAACATTCCTGGGGTGAGGACCAGGTAGTGTGGCAGGGGCCAGATCAAATCCAGGGACACACATGGTAGACAACTAAAAAGGAGTTGGGGAAAGGAAAAAGAAAATAATAAAAAAGAAATGGGTAGTGGGGCACAGGGCACTAACCCACCCAAGGGGCAGGTATTATTTACATCTCCACAGGGAAAGAGGGACAGACTTTAACCCAGTGCCTTAAGATGTGAATGCAACATGCCGGCATGGAGTAGGGAACCAGTGGAGAGGTCTGAGGGGCCGAACCGAATCCCAAACACTACGTGGACACCTGTCCCTCTCCCCAAAATAATTTATTTCAAAGGACAGCATTGAATCTGCAGCTCTGGGAGAAGGACATATCTGATTAGAGCCCAAGGGAGCAGATGAAGGGGGAGGAGGAGAGCATGGAGCACATCCTGGCCCACCAGCCCATGAGGACGATGTTCCCAATTAGAGCAGCCTCTCCACAGAGAGGAACATATGGCCGGCCCCACTATGAGACATGATGTCCCTCACTGACCCATAGCCCAACAGGGGAAAACATCGGAGACACAGTGTGGGATTGCACCCGATCTGATCCCGCCACACTGAGGCAAACAGTAAGGGGGTGTTCTGTTGCAGTAAGGGGGTGCAACAGAACACCAAGGGAATGGAGAGGCGAGGTCCCCAGGGAATGCCGAAGGTGGACTTTGGGGCCAGGAAGTGGTGCTCCAACAGACTGGACTGGAAAACACTCCTAACGGCCAACAGTCCTTGAGCTAACTACAAGCTTTTCTTTCTTGTTGTGTTTTTTTTTTGGTCATTGGTTTGTTGTTGTTTTGTTGTTTATTGTTGCTTGGTTTTGCTCTGTCTTGTTTGTGTGCATGTTATCATCTCCACAGGTCTATCTAAATAAGATAGCCTGGATGAACAATCTGGAGGAGAAAACAATGGGAGCAACAATTCCAGGGGGACATGGGAGAGGGGGACGTGGGGGAAAGGTAGTGGTGTTAACAAACCCAGGGACAAGGGAACAAGTGATCCAAGTATTTGGTGAGGAGGGTGTGGGAGGCCTAGTAGGGTATGATCAAGGGTAATGTAACCAAGAGGAATTGCTGAAACCCAGGTGGGGACTGAGCATGTCAGTGGGACAGGAGGAAAGTCAAAGGAAATAGAGGAAAGAGCATGGAGGCAAGGGGCATTTATAGAGGCCTAGATAAAGGCATACACATATGCAAATGTATTTATATATCAGGATGGGGAAATAGATCTATGTGCATATATTTATAGGTTTAGTATTAAGGTAGCAGGAGGACATTGGGCCTCCACGCAAGTACTCTCTCAATGCAAGAATACTTTCTTCTATTAAATTGGCCTTCCCCACACAACCACTGAAGACAAAGTGGGTGAAGAAGCAAATGTGTTGAAGAAAGCTGATGGTTCCCGGTTTTCAAAAGATATAGCATCTGGGGTCTTAAAAGCTTGAAGGTAAGCAAGCGGCCATCTAGCTCAGAAGTAACAAAGCCCTCCTGGAAGTAGCACACCAGCCTGTGTGATCATGACATGCCGAAGGGATCAGTTATCAGGCATCAAAGAACAAAAAATCATATCATTGTATGCTCACCTCCCTGATATGATCGCTGAAGACAAATGGGTGCATAAGCAAATGTGGTGAAGAAAGCTGATGGTGCCCGGCTATCAAAAGATATATTGTCTGGGGTCTTAAAGGCTTGAAGGTAAACTAGCGGCCATCTAGCTCAGAAACAACAAAGCCCACATGGAAGAACACCAGCCTGTGCAATCACAGGGTGTCAAAGGGATCAGGTATCAGGAATCATCAGAACAAAAAATCTTATCATAGTGAATGAGGTGGAGCATGCCAAGTGGAGACCCAAAGACCATTTTTTAGGCCATTGGACATTCCCTTACAGAAGGGTCTTGGAGAGGAGATGAGCCATTCAGGGTGCAATGTAGCAACGATGAAACATACAACTTTCCTCTAGTTCCTAAATGCTTCCTCCCCGCTACCCAGCTATCATGATCCCAATTCTACCTTGCAAGTCTGGCTAGACCAGGCGATGTACACTGGTACATATAGGAACTGGAAACAGGGAATTCAGGGCGGATGATCCCTTCAGGACCAGTGGTGTGAGTAGCGATACTGAGAGGGTAGGTTGGAAAGGGGGAACCGATTACAAGGCTCTTCATGTGACCTCCTCCCTGGGGGACAGACAACAGAAAAGTGGGTGAAGGTTGATGTCAGACAGGGAAAGATATGACAAAATAATAATTTATAAATTATCAAGGGTTCATGAGGGAGCAGGCAGCGGGGAGGGGGGGAATGAGGAGCTGATGCCAGGGGTTAGGTCGAGAGCAAATGTTTTGAGAATGATGAGGGTAATGAATGTACAAATGTGCTTTACACAATTGATGTATGCATGGCTTGTGATAAGAGTTGTATGATCCCCTAATAAAATGGGCCATGGAGTTGACTTTGAACCGGTGCAAGTGTAATTTCACCTACATCATGCTTTATAATATTGGCCTTTTTTTGATGCTCTGGGAGCACCCTGGTTAAATTCCTGCTCACTTTCATTCATATTTCGCAAAAACTCAGGAGCCTCACAATTTGGTTAAATGCAGACGTTTCTGAGCTTCTGGTGGGTGGGTCCTTCAACTCTCCTGCCACTATCACTGGTCAGGGCAATGAAAGAGAGGGGCAGTTAGTGATGTTGCGCATTGGCAAGGTGGCAGTGAACTTGAGACCAGAGTACAGGAATGAAAAATCCCTGATAATTTAGGGGTTTACAGCAGTTCGAACCACCACTAATTGCAGGGGAGAAGGATGATACTTTCTGATCCTGTAGAGATTTATAATCTCAGAGAAGACAGAGCCAGTTCTGCCCTGTACTACAGTGTTGCTGAATCAGAATTGAGTTGATGGCAGTGCGTTTGTTTGTTTGTGTTTGTTTCAGTACAGGAATTATGGTGTGCAATGGATCTGTTTCAAAATGAAGTGCAAGGACTGACAATGGAGGGTTGACATATAGGACTTGTTCTAGCTTCCCTATGGCCGTGAGGCATGGGCCAGACAGGTCTCTGTGGTCCATCTTTTTTACCTATTTTAACACCAACTCTTCTTCTGAAGCCACTCTACACCTGTGCTGGAGTCAATAATTTGCTGCAACACCCACACGGAAATCACAGACACTACTCACAGGTGAAGTCCGTTTATTAGGGAAGTTAAGGGGTTACCATGAGTCAGGACCAGAAAACAATAAGGACAAAGTCATTGGTGTCCTTGGCCAGCACTCTCTGGTTCTCAGTCTCGCAGCCATGTGGTCCCGTGGCCTTTGTCTCCAAGGGCCAGGAAGCCAACCTTCCTGTGGAGTTATCCGCAGCTCCGTGGTCTATGGCCAGATGGAGAGAAGGTAGCCCATAGTCTTGGAGATGCTCCTCTGAGTCTCTTGGCCACAGTCTGTGCTGCATCTGGTTTCAGAGGCCTCTGCTCCTTCAGACAGAGAACTGGAATGGGATCTTCCAAGGTCTGTGGGCTTTCTCTCTTCCCTCTGCATCAAAAGATGGATCATCCTGATAAGCAGTGATAGTAATGAAAACTGAACAATACCTTCAGGAGAAAAATGGCCAAAGGGGATCCTTACTCATTTTACTTATCTTAAGGCTAAGCAAACCCATAAAAAACTTGTAAGGCAACAACTCCATGCTCCTTTCCCCCCAAATTTTCAATATCCAATTTCTAAATTGCTCACTCTAATAACCAGTACTCTGAGGAGATGTGTAAGTTCTTTGATCTAAACAGTCTTCATTCCAGTTGAAATGTTGAGCATCTGCAATCAGAAGCAAGGTAAAGTCCATCAGAATGCAGCAATGTACACCAGTTCACAGGGTCAACATATGAGGTCATATTTGGGCAGGTCCAATGAGCATCAGAGACATAATATGGCCCCTTCATATATCTTCATCAGCCCTAGCCTCCTGTGGCTAGGTCATGCTCATCGGCTCAGTAGCCACATAACACTTTTTAGGACCAACAAGCCCATTCTCACATCTCTCTAGTTTTTGAGCAACAGTGACCAGACTCATCCTGTCTCTCCATTGCTGGGTTTCCTCCACTTTCACTCAATAAGTGAAAAGAAGTAGACACACTGCCATATCAGTCTACTCAGTGACTCCCTTTAGCTGTCAGTCCTAAAAAGGGGCCTCATGATTGGCATAGACTTTTCTAGCTTAGGTTTCCAGGCTAAATTTTCCAAATGCAAAAGGCTTTCTCAGAAACTCTAACTCCCAATCAATAATACATTTCGAAAAATTTTAAGTTAATATCAAAAGAGTAATAATAAAGTCAAATAACTAACTTTCACGCCTTCAGTCTCCTAACAGCTGTAATGTACAGACCCTCAAGAATCTGGGTGGGACTTTTCTAAGCTCTTTTACTTAACTTTTGCTTAAAACAAAGGGAAATTTCTAAGTCCCTTTTTACTACATTCCATTTTAAAGGTTGAAGTGTGGATTTATAAACTCTCTCTAACCGTAATTTCCAATATTCATTTCTTTCACATTATATCCATAATACCAGGTATGAGGGAGGGATCAATATAATCCTAGAACAGTTATCTAAACATATCATTCACAACACAATCTTTTTAAAACTCAAAATGAATTATTTCTTATCTAGACCATCCCATTCAAAGGAACGTGGATTATACCTCTGGCAGTGTGTAAACAAGTTTTGGCTTTGTATCAGCCATTTTGTCTAAATAGTGCAGATTTAGTTGAAATAGTCTAGATAAATAGCCAGGGGCAATTTAAGATCTATTACATTACTTTTAGCCATTTCACAAAACAATAACGAAAGACAATAATGCAGTATTCAAATTTTTCACTTCTCATGCTTTTGGGTTTTCTCGCTTACAAACCCCCATGAGCCTGGGACCCTGGCAAGGAATCCCAATTCTAACGCTAATTGCAATGGACAGCAAAGGAGGGTTGGCTTACCTGTTTTTGTCTGACTTCCTAATTGTCAAGAGGCAGTGGTCTGACAAGCCTCTGTGGTCTATCCTTTATGACCTATGCTGACACCAACCATTCTTCACATGTCACTCTACACCTATGCTGGGTTCAAATTTGTAGCAATGACCACATGGAACTCACAGCCAGGGGATTTATTAAGGAAGTTAGGAGCCCTGTTGGTGTAGTGGTTACACATTGGGACACTAACTTCAAGGTCAGAAATTCAAAACCCACCAGGTGCTCCATGAGAAAAAGCAGGGCTTTCTACTCCTCTAAAGTATTCCAGTCTTGGAAACTGACAGAAAAAGTCCTAGCCCATTCTATAGGGTCTCTATGGGTTGGAATTAACTCTATCTGTGCTTTCCCTGCTTATTTTATTTTTTAATTGGAGTAATTAAAATGTGTCAAGATTAGCAAACAGTAAGGATTTAGTCATTTGGCTCCTCAGCCAGCAGCCAAGTCTTGCTCTCTGGATTTTAGTCTCTAAGTCACTTGGTCCCTGGCTTTTGGCTTCATTGGACAGGAAGCCAGCCCTCCTGTAGCTCTGTGCCATAGTCTCAGGCCAGAAGAGAAGGCAGCCCACCGTCTTCCCTGCTTCTTTGAGCCTCTGGGTTGTCACAGTCTGTGATGCATCTGGTTGGTGGCCTCAACCACTTCAGAGATCTTGAATGTGCTCTTCTAGAATCTTGGGGTTTCTCTCTATTCTTCAAAGATGGCTCATCCTAACAGCAGGGGTGAAAATGAGAGCTAACTAATCACCTCTGTTAATGTTACATATGTTATTTGCATCGTCTCACCCAGTCATTTGGTGGGAGTTACAGAGACTTACATAGTAGAGACATATTAAGAAATTTCACCACCCCACACCAAGCATTGTGTTTGTGGATGTGTATTTGTTCTGCACAACCTTGGTATGACTTTTATAGGACACCTCTCAGATCTGGTGTCTGAGCATTTGGGGGGCTGCCCCCAATGCTACAGTGACTTACCAAGTGATCAGGGGCTAGGTGGGCTTGTCAGTCCCAGGAGAACAGAATTCTTCTGCAGGCCCACAACGTGCCTTTGTGCCAATACACATCGACTTTATGTTCTTTAGCTCCTACGGGCACTAGACAGGACACCTGTCAGTCCTCTGCTGCACACTTTGCAATCATATGACAGGGAGAAACAGGAAAGAAAAACAACTTCCAAAGGGTCAGGATTCTCTAGGTTAGGAGGTGTTTGTAAACCTGAGAAGCCAAAAACTGTCATTTTCCTTTCTTGTGGTACAAAACACGGGTCAGTGGAGACGTGTGTGCAGCAAGGGGATGCTCTGGCTTTGGCATTGTTAGCTGTTGGTGGCATTGATGTTGTCACTTAGACATGTAAAACCATCTGGCCCGCAGCACTTGTCACTCTGAGACGACACACTCACTGCTGAAGGACTGGCTCCTGTCCAACTGGTTAACTTCTCATGTGTGTATCCCATTCTCAAATAATCATCACAATGTTCTGTAAGAAAACATTACTTATTGATCCTAGTCCTCTCAATCTGTCAATTTAATAAATGTTGGAACCAAGAGGCAGTAAACCACCTAAGTGTCATGCTGATTTCTGTTTTCGAACTGAATGGTTATTGATCTTTATGGGTCCTCCACTATTTGCTCCACATTTTGGGGGCAGCAATTAAGTACTCTCAAAGGGTCATTCTTGGTTCTTTGGAGTGCCATGAGGTGAAATCCTTGGTTTTAAAATAAAGGCACCTAAGTGCTCCATTTCTTGTTGACAAACCACTGACTGAGGCTTATCCTTTAGGTGAACTGTTCTTAGCCAATAAAATCCCATGTACCAAATAGTTGTCCACCTTAGAACTTTGATTAAATGTATTTAATCAAAACTATAATGAGTTTAATAAATGAATAAATAAGTATTAACAATGAAACACCAACTTTGATTCCTTTCATTGTGCCTGGGAATTTCAAGGTATCATTCACTTGGATCACATGCTATAAAGTCCAAATGTGTGTTTTGTTGCGAAGACGTATTTCAAATATGAGAAAAGAATTAGGTGGGACTGGGACGTGGGGAGAATAAAATTGTTAGGATTTGTATGGTAAGTCAAGGAAGGTTATTCTACCTAATTTTCTGGGCACATGTGTCCTTAAATCTGCCACCATTACATTGATTCCGACTCCTGGTGACCCCATGTCACAGAGCAGCACTGCGCCATAGCATCTCGAGGCTGTAACAGTTACAGAAGCACAAGGCCACGGCTTTTTCCTACGGAGGAGCTGGTGGATTTGAACCACTGACTTTTTGGTTAGTAGTCAAGCACCTCGCCTCCTGTGACCACCAGGGCTCTTTCAGGAATAGAACCAGGCTCCTTTGCTCTTTGCTTAGGCCCACACATAAATCTCACAAGTCAGAAATGAACATTGATGACTCTGGTACCAGCATTGTGAGAGCTACTCCTTCCTTACATGCTAGATTCATCCCACCCAACAGTCTTCTCCCTCCTCGTGCGCTTGCGTGGATGGTTCCTTTAAGTTCATCACCTGTGACTCAGGTGAGCTCATTTTGCGGCTTTCGTCGCACATGGAGGCTGTGTTCCTGCTCTGTAGAGGTCAGCTGATGTTGGTGCTATGCACCGCCTCTTTCAGATCATCTCTTTCCTTTGTCTTTGTGGAGAAAGAGTGGAGGAAAAGTCATCCTGTCGATTGACCCTCTGGTAGAGCGGGCTTATAAAAATCAACCCACTGCTGCTCTGTAGGCGCAAGCTGAGACGTCAGCACCCAGGAAGGTGTAGTGTCTTAAAAACCCCAAGGAGCAGGTCTACTCTGTCCCAGAGGGTCACTGTGAGTCAGGATCCACTCCGTGGAAGTTGGATTGTCCTTGCCTTCTAGTGGACTCACACCTGTTGTGACCCTCTAGGACAGGGTAGAACTGCCAACAGTGTTTCTAACAGGGTGAATCCTTATGGAGACTGAGTGCCACATCTTTCTTCTGAGGAGAGGTTGGTGGGTTCGACCCTCCAGCCTTTTGGTTAGCAGATGTGCACTAAACCACTGGGACACCAGGGCTCCTGGATATGGGCACTGATGCCACCAATCATAGGAAACTCAAGGCAATGTGTAAGCTGCCATGGATGAGAGAGGCAGGCAGGTGTTAGGAATCGGGGCAAGCAAGCTGGATCTCAGACACGCACCTTTTAGGGTTAGTATAAGTCTTAGTTCTTTTACCAAATGCATGATACATATTTACCTTCTGTAGTCATGCTTATTATGTTTTAATATTTTAATAATTCATTTTCAAGAGATGGATATATATTTACTGTCAAATTGTTGAGTTCATCTTGTTCCATTTCTGAAGGAGAAGGGCCAACATGAAATCTAAGAGGAGAAACTTGATCAGGGCTTCCTTCCACCAAGTAAACCAGTCAACCTCGCAGTGTGACAGTCTTCCCCCTGAGCTGCCTCCTGCTGGGTGATGATGTCATAGTGGTGCATCAGGGAAACCCTGCCCCCAACCCCTACTGCCTTCACCCTGCCTCTTGTCTTTCCCCAAGTTCTGGCCTGACAACCACTCATAGTAAAACAGCTTTAAATAGTTTGGTCTTGCCCTGCCCAGGACTGGGTTACTTGATGAATTATTTCACTTTCTAATAAGAAGTCAAATGCTATATATTTTTCATCTTAATGTCTCCCTTTGGGCTTTGAATAAGACCTTGGAAACTCAAACATAAAAAACAAAGCCAAAGCCACTGCCGTCAAGTCCAATTCCATGACTAGCAGCCCTGTAGGACAGAGTCGAACTGCCCTGTAGCATTCTGAGTTTGCCAACCTTTACAGCAGCAGGCAGCCACGTCTCTCCCCCTCAAAGCAAATGGTGGGTTTGACTCCTTAGTGAACAGCCTAATGCTGCCCCTAGTGTCTCTTCATGCTAACTTGTAACGTGCTGTACCCATATACAATGATTCATGTTCTTCATGCTCCTCTCTTCTTGTCCCATGTCCTCTGTGTTCTGTAAGCTTGTTTTTTTTGAGAAGTGACTAGAACTTTTTTCAACCTGAGGTAAAACCTCAAAGGAGGTCATTGCAGCACCTTCTGTGTTGAGAATATGGCAGCTTTCCTATTGGATAAATAAACAAACAAAGTTGCTCTGGCGAACAAATTCATACCAGGATGAAAAAGAGTGTTCTGGGCACATGCTGATGATCGCCAGCATGAGTGAGTCAGGCAACATGCTCAATCATTTACCTGCACTGTCTCCTTCAATCCTCGTTTAGTATGCCATGAGCCCTGCCTGGTGCACACCGTAACATGCCAAAAGGTTATCAAAACTCCCTGCCATCCAGTCTGTGCTGACACATAGCGAACACATAGGACAGTGTGTGTTTCTGACTGTACTTTTTTTTACAGGAGTAGAAAGCTTCGGCTTTCTACCAGTGAGTGGCCGGTGGTTTTGAACTGCTGACACTGAGGTTAGCAGTCCAATGCATAACCACTAAGCCACTGGGACTCCAACTGAAAGGTTAATGTTCCGAATTCCTTTTTCAGTTGGCAATCTACTGACAAAACCAAACCTACTGATGTCAAGTTCATTCTGACTCACAAAAGATCAGAGATATTTTGATCCCCATAGAGCGCAGGTCTGCTCTCTGTGCATACAGGGTCACCTGACTTGGAATCTACCTGCTGGTGACTGGTTTCTTTTCTTTTGACTTTACAGCTGTTGCTGTCTATCCACATTTTACAGAGGAAGTGAAGCCTTCACTAAGTCCATTAAGGGCTCCAGGTGCTCTTTCTAAGGTGGAAGCCTCCTCTATGTCTTGGGGAGTCTTAGGATGGATTGACACAGTGGCTGCAACAAGGGGCTCACACAGAGCAATTGTGAGGATGGCGCAGGCCCTGCCAGCATTTCATTGTGATGCACACATGGTCTCTATGAGGAGGAGCAGACTCCATCAGCAGGCCTTTTGATCACCGAGACTCAGAGCAGACGTGTGTTTGAAACAGGTAGACCCTCTCTCCACGTTATATGTCTAAGACTCATTTCTAGGAGGAGTTTGGAACTCAATTCTTTTGTGGCGAGCTCTGTGAGGAAGGCAATGAGTCAGAAGAGAGTGGGGAGCAAGTAAAGGCCTCCCAAGTCATTTCTGTCGAGTAGGGAGGGTAGTATGGGAGGCTGTTTGGTAGGTTTCTCCCAGTTAAGCCTATACTTCCTCTTTCTCCTCATCTCACTGAAGGGAAAATACGTGGGTGGTAGACACAGGCTTTAGTGTTCATGTATCCTAGAGGAAGGGCATTGAGGCAGCCACCTGACTATTGGCTCCCAAATTCAACTCAGCTACTGATGAAAATGGGTGTCTGGGTTCTTCATAAGATAACAAACAAACACACACACACACACACACACACACCATTCCTTCCCACAAAGCACCAGGTTGGTCATCTCAACAGTACTTGAATCAGTACACGTTGAAAGTTTCTGACTGGTTCAAGCCTTCTCTGAGAAGCAAAGGACTTGTAGCAGTTGAATTAAGACTGAGAGTCTGCTGACTTGGCACAAATGGTTGAATGCTAAGTTTCTAGCTGAAAGGCTGGGAGTTCAAGTTGACCCAAAGACACTTCAGAAGAAAGATCTGGCAATCGACTTTCAAACGATCATTAGATTCTGTCAACCCTGTGAGCATGTACAGGTGCCTTGGAGGCATAGTAGTTACTTGCTGGCGTGTTAACCAGGTTGGCAGTTTGAAACCACCAGCAACTCTGAGGGCGATAGACGGGGCTTTCCCCTTGCTTAGAAAACTCACCGGAGCAGTAGAGCCTGCCCTGTATGGTCTCTCTGAGCCAGCACTGCCTCCATGGCAGTGAGTTTGTTTTTTTTTTTTTTGGTTTCTGAGCCATGTGTCAGAGTCAGCTGGAAGGGCACTGGTATAGTGCTGGGCTCAGATTCAAATACTGTCTCCACTATCTATTAGTTCTCTGACTATAGGCAAGCTATACCATCTTGGTGTCTCTCTTTTATTAATGCTTTTTAAACTTTGTACTATGACTTGTGTGAAGGTTTACAAGGTAAAGCTGTTTTTCATTCAACAATCCATATCCTTCCTGTCTCGTCATGGAGTGCATACACTACATTATAGCATCATTGATTCCACTGCCCCGTTTCCCATTTCCATCCCCCCTTCTCTGCTAACCATTCCTGCCTGCTGAGCTTTATCTTTGGACAAATGTTGCCCATTTGATCTCAAATGGCTTGATTATCCCAAGGACTATGTATCTCCATATTGTTATTGTTTGTCTTTTAGTTAGGTACCTATCTACCACTGGGCCGAAAATTGAGCCAGAGGTGAGTTCTGTGCCAGGTCCAAATGGTGACTCAGGGCTATAGTCTTGTGATTTCCACCCATCTCTATTGGATTGGCACAAGTCTGGTATTTTTATGGTTTTGAGTTTTGCTATACACACCCCCCCCACACACACACTCTATCCAAGCTTTCTGTTAGTGATCCCTGTCAGAGTGGTGAGTAAGGGCAGGTGGGCACCATCTCGTTCTAGTCTCAGGGTGGTGGAGGCTGTTGTTCTCATGGTCCATTACTCTGCTGTTCCCAGGGATCTCTGTTTTCTGTACCAGGCTTTGCTTTGGGTGAGATAGACCCTTAGATGGCTGTTCACAAGCTTTTGGGGGTTCTGTCATGACTCACCAAGGCTGGACTCAGAAGACTGCTCTTGTGGACTTTCTTCTGCCAATTGATAGTGGTGCTCCCCAAGACTCTGGTCCTGAGGCCCCAGGTCCAGTGACTCTACCCCAGTTTATTTACCTGTAAAGTGAAGACAGTACCAACAGCGTCATACTCAATGGAACCATACAGTAATGGATGTGAAGAACAGCATGGTGTCTTGAAGCAGTTTCTTGTATTCTTATTAAAGGGCTTTATTGTCCATGTTTATGGAAATTTTGTCAAAGGGGTTTAGCACTTAGACTGATAATTCTACGCTGTTCAATAAAAGTAAACTATCTTTATACCAATTTATTTCTCAAAGTTCTTGGTTATTTCTTCTTGAGTGCCAGGATTTCTTGCTGCGTTGTTTTCAAGTCTTTGTTAAGAATCTTTGATCAGAATCTGTTATTTAATACACCAGAATCTGTTATTTAATGCCAAAATCTACACTTAATACCAGAAAGAAATATGGTAGTGAATGTGATAGTTACATAATCAGATGTCAGTTTGAGGATTCGAAGGGAAGGGGTGGAGTCGAGCCTGTCAATGAGGCTGCAGTTTGATGACCTCATTTGGAGGTGCTAAGGAAACTGGAAGCAGGACACAGGCTCAGTCCCTGTGAGACATTCTTGTTGACATGCCACAGGGAGATGGGCTGATGGCAGCCAGGGCCTCGGAGCTGGAGAAGCCACGTGGTGACCCCTGCCAGCATTGAGATGCTTACGTTGCCACTGGATCCACAAGACTTTCCATCCATTGGCCTGCATTCGGCATCATTGCATGTGATTTGTGAGTCTGAAAAGAACTTTATAGATTGGTATCAGACATGGGCTAATGCCGGACTTATAGAATTGATCTGGACTGGGCTGGGCTGGTTTCTCAATATTCAATTGCTTTTATATATAAAGCTCTTTCTTACACACTTATGAGTGTCTATGAATTTGTGTCTCTAGTCTATCCAGACTGACACAATAAATATGATAGTTTTTGAATTTCTCAAAATTAAAAAAAAATTCCATAATTTCATCTTCCAGATTTGGGAAATTTTCTATGATTATCTTCTGTACTTTGTTTCCTCTCTTCTCTTTCTGGAATTCCTGTCTATTATGTGTATATTATTTCTCTTCATGTTGTCCCTCAGAGCCCGTTTGCCATGTTCATTCCCCCCACTTGTTCTTCAAACAGTAGAGCCTCTGTTTTCTAGTTCACTGATTCTTCTTTCCATGGTTTCCATTCTACTTTTGTATTCATCTAAGAAGCTTTTAATTTTTGTTATTTTATTATCAAGCTTTGAAATTTCTACTTTATTTAAAGTTTCTATCTTCTTACTAAATTCCTTGTTTTAATCTTCTATTTTTTCTGAATTCTCCTAAAATTGTTCCCATGTTTTCCTTTGTCTTATCGAGAAAACCTTATACTAGTTTTTGGATGTCTTTGTAGACAATTTCATAGCAATAAAGTGCCTGAAATATTAGGTTTGTCTTTCATTGGGGTGAGTAAATAGAAAATATCCACTGTCCTGACGATTCAAAAACTTCCATACCATTCACAATTTTCCACCAAAGTTTCTTTCTGTCTTTATGTTTATTTGTGCTTAGTGACGCAAATGTGTTCGGAGAGACTACTTCCCTGCTGGTACTGCTGGCTGAGGCTCCAAACTGGAAAGAACCTACTGATGACTTTCCTTGATCCCTGCGGACCTGGAGACACCGGATGACTGGATGACACTGGAGTACCTCTGGTTTGGGGCATTCCAGTCATGTCTGTGACTACCTGAGGCTGTTGCTGAGGTTGCTGCTGTCCCCTGGCCACACGCACCCCTGGCACCAGGATGTTCATCCCGGTATTGGTCTCCAAAGTGGCAGCAGCCTTGAAGGAAGAATTGACAAATGGCCTTAGACGTGGTTAGCTTGTAGAGCTATCTTCCCTAAGCACCTGAGACAAATGAAGTGCTGAACAACCGAAGGTGCACAACCCCGCTTCTGTGACTTAAATTATTAATTCTTTCATCTAAGTGAGGCATGCAATTATTTGTCTTTTAGTGGCTGACTTATCTCACTCAGCATAATGTTTTTGAGTCATCTATGTGGAAGCATGCCCCAGGATTTTTTCTTCTTTTGTTTTGTTCTTGTGACAGATGTTGCAATATGTGTTACTGTGAATGATTCTACAATGAACTACAATGAACATCAGTGTACATATATCCGTTAATGTCATTACTTCTAGGTCTCTGCAAGGAGCCATGGTGATTTGTTGGCTACACTTTATACAACTAGACTCAAGGTTGGCAGTTCAAACTCACAAGCCACTCCAGGGAGAATGACGAGGCGATGTGCTCCTGTATAGACTTATAGCGTGGGGAACCCTGTAAAGAAACCATATGAGTTGAAATTAACAGGATGGCAGTGAGTGAGTGTGACTGAATCACTGATGGACCCTGGAGAAACTATTGGATAAATGTTGGACGGGTCGTCCCCTATTGGATTTCCGAGATTGTAACCCTTTACAGAGGTAGAAAGCTTGTCTTTCTCCCGAAAAGCTGCTGCTGTTTTCAAGCTGCAGATCACAGCCCACTGTTTAACCACTACGTCCCACTCCTATTTCTGCTTGGTTTTTAGTTTCGCTAACCCTGAGGTCAATTCAAAACCACCAGCCACTCTAAAGGAGAAAGACAGGGCTGCCTGTTCCTGTAGGGATGTACAGTCTCGGAAAGCCCATGTAGGGTCGCTATGAGTCAAAACTGACGAGCTGTCAGTAGTCACTTTCATTTAACTGTTAAATTTAAATTCATTTAATTGTTCGTGAAAATCTGAAGCTACTCAGTATAACAAATATTGACAATTAAAAAGAAAAATTCATTCAAGTGATGTACCAGGACTTATGTTTATAAATGAATCTGTGATCATTTTTTAAAAATCTTCTTGGTGTGATTCAGTCTGAATGTCAGCAACTGTTTCATTTAGGAAGCAGATGAGAAAATAAGGATAGGTTAAATAAAATATGATAAAAAATACAATTAAAGAGAAGCTTGTCAGAAGACCTTGACTTGAATTCCTATAATACATGAATAAACAAACCTTACAGGGGCCTTCGCTATTTTCATGCTTCTAACTCCAAACAAACTTGGTTGTTTTTTTTTTCAGACTCATGTCCTGTGTTTTGTTTATAGGAAAATTCCCATGTATCTCTGCAACTCTGTCCTGGGCTAGGTAAACAGTGGTGCTTTTCTAACTATGAAGTAGATAAGATGTATCACCATTGGTTTAGGAAGACTTGGAAATGAACGCCCGCCGTCTCTTTCATGCTGGTCCTAGAGCCAAAGGAAATAGATGGAGCGTCAGGCTTCACAAAGGGAGTTCACAGTACTGTCTCCGATAGGATGAAACATAACTTTGAAAGGTTCAAGATACAGATAAGATTAATTCCTTTGTATTTCTTGGGAATGACTCTTGTAACAACGAAAAGTTCTGCCAGGTTTCCCCATTCCGGTGTACAGCAATGCCACCACCTACTGGCCCAATGGAGCAAGGCTACTTGTGAGAGCATCTTTTTTTTTTTTTTTAACAGAAAGGACAATAAAAATAAACCACCTGGCAGGATGGAAGAAGTCCTGGTGGCACAGTGGTTAAATCAAAACCGTTGGGCACCCCAGCTTCTCTATGGGAGAAAGATGTGGCAGTCTACTTCTGACCAGATTTACAGCCGTAGAAACCCCCACGAGCAGTTCTACTCTGCCTGATTCTGTTGGTAGGAGTCAGAATCAACTCAATCACAGTGGGTTTGCTTTGGGTTTCGCTGGGAGGATGAGGCAATGGTTTGTCATTCTAAAATTCAGTCTTTTCCCCTTCCTTTCTATCATTACATGCGTCTTTTGGTGTGACTTTTATTACTTATTATTTATGAATCTGTTTATTTGTTCATCACACTCAATTGCACATGATTTCCAATAGAGCTCTGAATATTATGAATCTTTGAGATGCTCATAATTACTTTTGGAAATAACCCTGGTCCCCACTTTCTTATCACTCTATTTAAAAATTATATCTATAAAATTCAAACTCACTGCCATTGAGTCATTTCCGACCCATAGTGACCCTGTATGGCCCAGTAGAACCTCCCCTGTGGGTTTGCAAGAGTGTAACTCCTTATGGGAGTAGAAATCTCAGTGTGCAACCCACTGTGTGCTGGGGATCCTTTAAATATGCACATTGTTGTTTCTGTTGTTATTACTCGTTTCTGATTCATAATGACCTTTATGTACACCAGAGCAAAGTACTTCCCGGTGCTGTGTCATCCCCACTATTGTTCTTGTGTTTGAGCCCATTCTTGAAGTCGCTGTGTCAATCTTGTCGAGGAACTTCCTCCATTTCACTGCCCCTCTGCTTTACCAAGCATGCTGCCCCTCTCCAGAGACAGGTCTCTGCTGACAATGTGTCCAAAGTGCGTGAGGGGAAGTCTTTCCATCCTTGCCTCTAAAGATCATTCTGTCCACACTTCTTCCAAGATAGACTTGTTTGTTCTTTTGGAATGGCACTTTGAATATTCTTTGTCAGTCTCATAATGTAAATGCACTGACTCATCTTTGGGTCTTCTTCAGTCAATATCCAATGCTCACAAACATATGATGCCATTGAAAATGCTACAGCTTGAGTCAGGCACACCTTAGTTAGTCCTCAAGGTAATCTCCTTGATTTTTTTTAACACTTTAGAGAGGTCTTGTGCAACAGATTTACCCAACACAATGCATACTTTGATTTCTTGACTACTGCTTCTACGGGCATTCATTTTTTTCCTCCATTTATTATGATGTTACCTATTGATCCAGGTGTGACGATTTGGGCTTTCTTTACATTAAATTGTAATCCACACGAAAGGCTGCAATCCTTGATTTTCATCAGTCAACACTTCAACTCCTCCTCGTTTTCAGCAAGCAAGATTGTGTCATCTGAGTATCATAGGTTGCTAAACCCTCCTCCAACCCTCATGCCGCATTCTTCTTCATACAAGCCAGCTTCTCTGATGACTTACTCACCACACAGATTCAAGAAATGTGTTGAGAGGATACAACCCTGACACACACCTTTCTTGATTGTAAAACATGCAATGTTCCCTTGTTCTAGTCACAAAACTGCCTCTCCCTGATCCACACGCAGGTTCCACGTGGGCCCAATGAAGTGTTATGGAATTCCCATTTTCTCTAGGCTCTCCATAGTTTGTTATGATCCACACAGTCAAATGCCTTTGCATAGTCAATGGAACACATGCAAACATCTTTCCAGTATTCTCTGCTTTTAGCCAAGATCCTTCTGACATCAGCAATGACAATCTTTGTTCCACATCCTCTTCTGAATCTGGCCTGAATCTCTGGCAGCTCCCTGTCTGTGTACTGCTGCAACCATTGTTGGATGATCTTCAGCAAAATTTTACTTGCATGTGATATTATTGATATTGTTTTATAATTTGAGCATTCTGTTGGGACACCTTTCTTTGGAATGCATGTATATACGGATATCTTCCAGTCAGATGGTCAAGTAACTGCTTTCTAATTTTCATGGCATAAAGAAGTGGGTCCTTCCAGTACTGTTGAAACATTTCAGTTGGTACTTTGTCAATTCCTGGCACCTCGTTTTTGGATAATGCAGCTTGGTGTTCTATCTTCAGTATCCTTGGTTCTTGCCCAGATGCTACCTCCTGAAATGGTGGAATGTCGACTACTTTTTGTTACAGAGTCTGTGCATATTTTCCCTATCTTCTTTTGATGTTTCCTACATCATTCAATAGTTTCCATATAGAACCTTCAATCTTGCATTTTGAGGCTTGATTCCCCCCCTTTAGTTCTTTCAGTTTAACCTCCCTGATTGTCTAATTATGTCAGTAATTTTGTACCCAAATTCTTCATTGTGAAGTGAAAAAATGTCATAATCAGGGAAAATCTGTATTCTAACATGACGGTGCCAAAAAAATGGAGTTGCAATTAATTTATTGGTGGCCCAATACCATTTCCACAGGGGTTTCCCCACCACTCCCTGAAGTATTATTAGCCCAGAAATTTCCAAATGTCATCTTTGGTCACTGGTTCCCACTTTGTGCTTCTTGAAAAAATTATGAATCAGAGTAGTGGATTGTTGCTCTTTGTACCAGTTTGTCTCCGTAACAATTTTTTCAATGACATCATCGGTCAGAAATAATTGTAGGTATGCCAAAGGGTTGTTGTGATCAACGTCTACTTTCATACCAAGTGCTCCAGTAAACGGGAATCTTGGGGGAGCTGCCTGATCCGTACCGCAGACAATAGAGCACCAAGTTTGCACATCACTGAGCTCAGGTGCTGAATCGTCACTGTCATCACTTATCTGATCAGTGTCAGTGTTGGATGATGAATTTCCCCATGAGCCTCTATGGCTCAATTCTGCGAGTAATTCTAAGTCACTGTCGCTGTCATTTATCTGGTCTAAAACTCCTTTTGTGCTAAAGTGACACTTTTTTGATGCCATGGACAAAAATTTCCAGGCAAAAAATTTTCCAAATGACAGAAAAAGGACAGGCAGGGCACTGCAGACTGACTTAGGGACAGATCTGAAGTGATTTGCTTTGATACAATGTAATCCTCATAGGTTACTCTCTCTCTCTCTCTCTCTCTCTCTCTCTCTCTCTCTTTCTCTCTTTCCAGCCCAGTGCTGCCCCTGTGCAGTGACACTGCGCAGAGAAGACCACTGGACCAGTGAGCAGTTAAGAGACTTCTCTGCAGTGTAATTCCGAGTGTGGCTTGTGGTTACTGCTTCTGACAGTTAACATTGACCCTGAGCCACACTCGGGATGACCGCCAGGGAGATCAAGATATACCGAGTTTGTGCTTCCTTTGTGTCTCTAACTCCGGGTCTTTGCATATTTCAGTATTCTATATTTGACTTTGTCTTCCCAAGCTACCCTTGAACATTTTTTTCCGGCTCTTGATATGATCCTTTCTTCCATTTGCCTGAGCTACTCTACCATAAAGAGTAAATTTCAGAGTCTCCTCTGACATCCTGTGCAGTGGTCTTTTTAATGACCTTTTGCTTTTTTCATGAATGGTGGTCTTGCTGTGATCCTACAACTCCTTGGGTCTTCTGTCATTAGCTCAATGCAGAAAATCTGTTTGCACTTGCTTCCTAACATAAAGATTGTTGGTGGTGAACCCACACAGTGGTGCTGTGGAATAAAGGCCTGGTGATCTACCTGCATAAAGGTTACAACCAAGAAAACCCCATGGAAGAGTTTTATTCTGGAAGCACATGGTATTGCCAAGACTTGAAATTGACTTGATGACAGCAGCTAGTTATAGATTGAGACCAGCAGCTAGTTATAGATTTAGAACTGTTTTAATAATGGAAGTTGTGGTAGATAACTAAAAGTATGTCTGTGCAAATTTTGGTTCTTATCCATAGGGTTACACAACTTATTTTCAGTAATCTGTCTCTTCGGACTCTAAGCAAGTTTCAGAATTCTTGGAGAAGAGCCCAGGGTTTCTTACTTAGTGGTTAAAATTTAGATGCAGTACTTGGCATGTATTCTTCTTTACCCATTAGTTATAACTACAATTCAATAAAATTATGGCATCTTAGAATTCTTGTTTTGATTTTTAGTTTGCTCATTTTTATTTACGTGTAATATTTCATCAGATGAATCTTTATTTATTCAATATCCTTTTGATGGGAAGTCAGATTGGTGCAGCTTGTATACGATGTGTAAAGCATCCCCAGCATTCTTATAGTCTCTTTGTGGTCATAGATGCTAATTATTCTGAGGTGTATACCTAAGGTGAGAAATTTATTTGAAGCTATCTGTTCAGAAAGATGCATATTTATTTACATTTTTATTAGAAATGTATTAGTTTCCATGATTCCATATCCTACCCAAGACTTGATATTACCAGCGTGTTCACTTATATAATCACTCTATTAGGTGTATGTTAGGTGCCGTTGAGTCAATCCAAACTCACAGTGCCTGCATGTACAATAAAATGAAACACTGTCCCGTTCTGTGCATTCCTCACAATTGTTGTTATGGGTGGTTTTTCTTGGTGGGAACGGAGTGCATCTTAGAATTTTTGAACTGAGAGATATCATAGTAATTATTCAATCCAATCCTCTCTTGTTGGGTAAGTGGAGGTCTGAATGGCTAAATAAGTTGACTAAGTATCAAAATATGTTACTGAGTCAGGACCAGGATATAAGTTTAATCCTTTCACGACTGAATTGGGATGATACCATGTGCGGTCAGTAATGGACAGCATGCTAAAATCAAAGAAAAATATTTTGAGGTAATATTAAGTTTGATACAATTGTGTAGGACACATATGTTCCAAGTGAATTCTGATGAGAGAATTGGTGGTGTGAGACCTGTTTCTAGAAATTCATGTATTTATAAAGCACTGTGTACTACATCTGGGACAGTAGCTTCTCAAGAAACCAGAGAATCTGATAATATAGATGGGTTACATATGTTCGATATTTCACCAAAGCATTAAGTAAGTAGTTAGCAATTGATATATATTTTATCATTGAATAAGTGTACTTATATGATACTAAAATATTTTGACTATTGTTCATGTATTAATTGCTCCTGTCATATTAAAAAACATGTTTAAGTCTTTATATTTTTAAGGAGCCTGGTGATGTAGTGGTTATGCATTGGGCTGCTCACTTCAAGGTGAGCTGTTTGAAACCACCAGTGACTCTTTTGGGGAAAAGCAGTGCTTTACACTCCCGTAAAAAGTGACAGTCACAGAAATTCACAATGGCAGTTCTATCCTGTCCTATAGGGTCCCTATGAGTTGGAATTGACGGAAGGCAATGGAGAGAAATATTTGTGCACTCTCAGTGTTATTGTGTGTTGATGAAGAATTGAATATAAAAAGTGAAAAAATCAGTAGAGACCCTGTGATCTCAAGATTAGGATTTTACATTGGAAAACTGAGTTAATTAGACCCTAACATTCTAGTAGATCTGCTCCAGGATAGGGAGAATGTACAGCTGCTGATTCATTAGAAAGAGGAATTAGATGATAGGAAAAGAGTATACACAGAGTCACGCCTTAATATCATCCTTTATAGCAGTTATCCCAAACCTGGTCAATCATGGGTTGTTCATTGATGCATTATGTATTTGCAATGGTTATTGGAGGCCACTATTGCAAAACCTCGTGCAAAAAATGTCTAAAGAGGAAAAGGCGAGACTGAATAAAAGGTACTGTTGGTTCTTTTCCTCATTCTTATTTTGCTGCTTATGGTTATTTTTAATTCTCATTTTGAGCAGATTAGACTCTGAATTTCCTTGTATTTTTCTTCTTCGCAGGGCCATGGCTGAGGCCCAAGCTCAGAAGCCACAGGGCTATCTCCTGTTTGAAATTTATTTGGTTGTTGTTGAGAATATACACAGAAAGCACACACCAATTCAGTAGCTTATACATGTACCACTTAGTGACATTGATCAACTTTTCTAGCTGTACAGCCATTCTCACATAAGCTAATGTTTTATTAATGAGGACTTCTGAATCACCTATTTGCCTCTAGAGAAAATTTGGAAAAAGCTGGCCTGCTGTATTTTATATAAAATTAATGTGGGTTAGCTAATGTATTTTTACCTCAATTTAAAAATCCCACACAGTGAGTCTTTGTTTACTCCTTCTCAAACATATGCTTTAATAATAAAGTCTGCTTCTTTATGCTTCAAGGCAGCAACTGTAATTTAGGGCACTGTCCATAGATAAGCAGTTTCCCTTGTTTATCTAGGGTCTTTGCTGTAACTCACTTTGCTTTTTTTTTGTCTGACATGTGGATGCTCACCATGTAGATTTAATATGAAAAGTATCAAGGGAATGAAATCACATAGCATGAAGATGCCGCTAAGATCAGTTACAGACCCTACAAAATAAACTAAAATACTGCATTCTTGTTTTGTTTCCCTTTGATCCCCAAGTTATACCACCATATTTTATTAATAAGTTAAAAAGGAATGGTCAAAAGTTAGCCCATGTGCATCATGGTGGCTCTTGAGAATGCTAAATAGGGTACTTGCAGAATTAATATTTGTTAAGAAATAGCAACTGAGGGCAAGGATGGGAATGTGGGCGTTGAGCGTGTAATTTCATTTCAGCCACATATGCTGTCTTTTTCACCAGACGTGGACCCTGAGTTACAACCAGACTTCTTTTATCTGGACTGTGATGTAGAGCAGAGCGTCTGTGAGCATCTACCATTTTGTGTCTTGCTCCTGTCCTTCCTGACTCTGCCACACTGCAATGCTGTACCTCAGCATGTGTCCCCCCACCCACCCCCCACATGTCTTGTATGAGGTTCTTAGCACTTTGTAAGTTTTTGTATTGGATACTGCTGTAAGAACTCTACTTTTCCATTACCCACCCCTCCAAAAAAATTCCACACTTAAATTTATATGTTTTTTTGTTCATAAAAGGGATTCAGTCCTTGTCTTAGTTTTTAGTGTGGCTATGGCCGTGACTTTGGCAAATGGAACTTAATTTTCTCACAGTTTAGGAAGCTAGGAGTCTGATTTCAGGGCATTAGCTCTAGGGGAAGATGCTTTTGAAGTGCTGGGGGAAACTCCACGTCTCTCTTTTTCTCTTGTGCTGCCTTTCCAGTGTGTTGGTGACCTTGATGATTTTTGATGGCATCTTGCACTTGACTTCCTTGGATTTAGTGCTATATTTTTGAGGGGGATATGGCCCCCCTCAATCAGACCTGGATTCTCTGGCAAGAGAAATCTGATTTCTGTGCCTGTGTGCAGTGAATCAAGGATCACTATTTACAGAGCTGGACGAGTGGTAACATTGGACTCATGGTATTTATCTCTAGTCTTGGTTAGAACCCTGTGCCTTCGTGACTAATTCAGAACATTTGTGGGAAAATTCCAGTATCTTTTTATTCCATTTTTTCCATGCACTTTTGGCAGTCCCTCTGTGGTAGTTACAAAATCTGGTGTCAATTTGAGAATCAAGTGTGAAGGGGTGGAGTCTACCCTGTCAATCAGGATATAGCCAATGAGGTATCTGTGTAGGCATGTCCTTTTCCTTTGGATTCTGGGAACTTCTGTATTTCCTCCGTGGAGGCTGGAGACACACACACTCTCTCTGCTCACTACCTGTGAGACATCCCTGTGGAGAAGACACATGGAGAAACGCTGATGGAGTCAGACCTCTGGAACCGGAGAAGACACATAGAGACCCCTGTCAGTACTGAGATGCTTACAACACCACTGGATCCATAAGGCTTTCCACCCACTGGCCTGTGATCTTCCTGCATTCGGCATCATTGCATGTGTTTTTTGAGTCTGAAGAGGACTTTATAGATTGTTATCGGACATATGTGCTAATATCGGATTTATAGACTTGATCTGGACTGGGCTGGGATGTTTTCTCAATATTCAATTACTCTTGTATATAAAGCTCTTTCTTATAAATATATGAGTGTGTCTATGAATTTGTTTTTCTGGTTTACACAGACTAACACACTGATATAGTTAGTTTATTGTGCCAACCTGGCTGATAAACACATGTGGGGTTAATTGAAGGGTGGAAGGATGAATGGCTCAGTGAGCCTCACCTTTCTAGTTCTCGGTTCTCTTTCTTTATGATGGTCGGACCAGGATCCAGTTGCCTTAGCCAGTTGCCTGCTTCAGCTGGCAAGGCTCACTTCCTGTAAGACATCCCCAAGGAGAAGCCACATGGACTTACCCTGATGCAGCCCTGGGTGCTAGAGCACCTGTGTAGGGACCTCTGACAGCACTGAGATGCTTACACGTTCACTTATTCAGCTTTCCTCCTGCAGTCGGCATCACAGTGTGTTTTGTGAGATGGAGGAGGACTTTGTGAATTGGTGTCGGACATATGGGCTAATGTTGGACTTGTGGGCTCGGGCAGCACTGGGTTGGGATGTTTTCTTGATGTGCACTTAACCTTTATATTAAACTCTCTCTTATACACGAGTTTCTGTGGATTTGTTTCTCTAACGTACCCAGACTAAATACACACACCCTTTGTACATTCTCTTGAAACTTTTATTCACATTATAGGTAGGCTTTAGACATATTTGATAGCAATGGGGACACCTAGCTAGTGAGCCTAAAGCTGTTGGGACTGTGTTTGCAGGGCATGTGACTCTGAACCAAGTTGTCTTAGTTCTCCCTGGATCTCTGAGCTGTAAGAACATGACTGCGCTTCAGGGACAAGCCCCCACAAGCTTGTGCCTGGTCACAACCTAACAGTATCTACATATTCCTCTCTAGGAGAATGCAGGTTTCATGAGGGCCAACTGTCACACTGATTGCTCTGCCCCCAGGACTTTGAATTCTGCCTGGAACTCCATAAGTGTTGCATAAACCAACAGGTATTGGATAGAAAGGGTAGTGGGCGCTGTTAATGCCAACCACATGCTCCCCTTAACCATTACTCCAGCCCTTCACAGCACCGTGCCCGGTTATCTCACAGCGAGAAGTGGCTGCAGAAGAGCAGTGGTTACCAATGTGACTGGAGGAACAGAGCAGGTGTTACACTTAAGACGTTCTGTAAGAAGAGGTGCGGTAGGGGTGCTGTGTGTTCGGTTATTTATTACTTGTCATCTCTAAAAGATACCATATGGAGTTAATACTTTCAGATGCCTAAAGCATAAGGTTGTGACCAAGACGAGATAAGGGATATGCGTCCAATGTTCCCATTAGCCTAGCTTTGGAAATAGTGGTCATGGAACCAGCCCACTTTATGGCCTTCAGAAGGGAAACCACTCGAAGAGAAATGACTCCAGTGTTGGCCAAGGGGTAAGGAGGACGGGGCTTGCTAACGGCAGTGCCAACTCTCCCAGCCCTCTGGGAAACGATCCGTTCCTGTGTGAAATGGAGCACGCACCTGTCCCATGACCCAGTCATCCCGTCTGTGAGGTTGGGCCACGTGCAGCTTTCGCAATGGTTGGCACTGGCCCGGAGTCAAGACCACAGGATGCGTTCCTGCATTGTCTGGAAAGGAGGCTTCCAGCTTGCCAGGTATTTCAAAGTTTATTAGGGCCTGTTTGTAGGATGGAAAAAGCAGTCATACGCTCATGCGAGTCCTCGGTCTAGAGGTGCCTGAAGCTCTGAGCACTCTAGGAAGAATGGCGCTGAAAGATGCTGCAAGAAGGGTGAATGGCAGGGTGATGAGGGATAGCCCTGGGAAGTGGATGCTGGGAACGTGTGCATGCCTTTAATGTAGCAGGAGAGAGAAAACCTGCAGAGACCCCTCTTGAAGGACTCTGCTTGCAGCTCCGATCAGCAAGGCGAATGCAGGCCAGGGCCCACCTTCTTGGTTGTGTGAGTTGTGAGAGTAAGAATCAGCACTAGCACTGGGAGCAGCAAGCAGAGACTCTGTCCCTACTTGAAAGTAATACCATGGGGAGAAGCTTCTAGGATCCTTAGATGTTTCAGGAGAGGACAAGAAAGTGCAAGTTGGTGATTCTAGAATTCTTGCCAATCTGCGAGTGGAGGCTTGAGATGATTTTGCTGTAATCTGGAAAGCCAAGTCAATAAGTCTGTACTTGCACCAAGTCTTGTGGAGCAGATCATACATGTTGCACAGATCATACATGTTGCGCTTATTTAAATATCTATTTTTCCTTATTGGATTGTGATTCTTCAAAAGCAAGACCCAACTACTATGGGCCAGATTCTGCTCTGGGTCCCCCATGACATGGCACAGAAGCTGGTCCACAGTGTGTCAGAATACAAATCAGTTGAAGGAACAAAGGGATGCAACCAAGTCTTCAGGGGAGGCTGTGGTGATCAGAGACAGTTGGAGGGCAGGAAATGGACTGAGCCCCTCGAGGGAAATTCCCCTAGTCCTTCCAAATTTCCCCTCTTCTCTTACCTTCAACAGCAGGGTTTACAAAAAGCAATGCACCTCTTTCAGATATTTGTGTTTCTAGGTCTAGTCCATGGACGATCCCTCATACCCTTTCCTACACATTCTCTTCCTCCCAACAGGAGGCCGCTGAGGCCTTGGCCAGCGGTAGAGCCGGCACATGGAGGAATGGGTCCCTGAATGACCGCAGGGAGCAGAGTCCACACAGTCACCCACTGTCCACTTTGGAATGCATTTTGAGGGTTAAAAAACAAAATGAAATGAAGCAAGACAAAAGACCTTCATTTGTTTAAGTCATTGGGATTTAGGGGTTAATTCAAAATTAGCAATAGTTAAATACTTCCTTAAAATAAGATATATTTATTTTAACCGTAACCTTAAAAAAACCAAACCACTGCCACTGAGTTGATTCTGACCCTTTGTTTCAGACAAAATTGAACTGCTCCATTTAAATGGTTTGTAATGCTGTAAATCTTTGACTGAACCATACGCCCACGTCTTTCTCCACAGACTGTCTGGTGTGCTTAAGCCATTGACTTCCAGCTAGCCGTTCCATGCTCAATAATGTGCCACCAACATCATGCTTAGTGGGAAGATACAAAGTTTTCTCAATAAAGTTAAGCAAGTTAAGTCGGTCCACAAGTGTCATTTTTTAGCACTGTTCTGGTGTTACTAGCTAATGCAATTAGATAGGAGAAACAAATTATGGATTTTAGCTATGTAGATATAAGACTATGAAGTAACACCAGAAAGTATTATGGGAGTTACTAGCTCATGATTACATCTTAATACCTTTAAAGATTTAGTATTGATTAAGAAGACATAAAATTGATTAAGAAAAAATGGGTCACGGTAAATGGTTCCCTTTACTAGAGAAGCATACATCTAAAAAAACCTGAATCCACCTTTCAAATGTTAGCATCATATAAATTTCAAATACAACAGAGCTTATAATGTATAACATTTTGAGTTTTAATTCTATGATTTCTTTATATATATGCATATATTATATATACTATATATAAATACATGCACACATACTATATACAAATATACACATATATTATACACACTATATAAATATATGCACACATATAATATATACATAATTAAGAAAGCATCTAATTTACAATAATAATCATGAACTGGAACAGGTCTTTCTAGTTATATTATAAACCTCAGAACTTGTAAAACAAATATTTTTAAACATAAATTCAAATGTGTTTTCAAAGTCCTGAATGTTCAAATAGTAAAGGACAAAGTAGGAACACACTTAGAAATGATTTCATAAGCTAAGTGTTAATTTTATAATATCTAAATTATTAATCATAAATCAATAGGAAAAAATTCAACAGCACAATGGAAAAAGGATATGAATATGCCGGTCTCAGAAAAGCAAATACAAATAAATGACTTTCATTTTATAAAATGTTTTATAATGGGACACTTCAAATTCAAACTGAAGTAGACAGATGTGTATAATAGTGACAGATAAAAATTATTTAACTCACTTTTAAAAAAAGAAAACATCCTAAAACAGGAATTTCATACACTGATGATAGGAATGTAAATGACTTACAATCTTTATGAAGTGCCGTTCATTTCTAGTCAGCAAAAGTAAACTCTTTGAGTTCTATTCAGCTAAAGTAAACACTTTGGTTTAGCAATTTCCCTTCAAAGTTTTATTATATGCTTGCATATGTACCAAATGACAGATCTATAAGGTTGTTAATTGCAATAGTCAGTGCTTTGAAAGAATTTAAATGTCGATATGATGCAGCTTTGAAAACACATGACGCTCGGCCTCCAGGATCTCTTGAGACGCGAGTCTACAAGGTGCAGAAGCATGTACATTACAGTGTAATCTCCAGTTTGTGCAACAAAGTGACAGAAGGAAAAGACAGGTCACAGCCAGTGCTGGAGCGCCTCACTGGAAGGAAACTGGGTGACTAACCCAAACCCAAACTCCCTGCCATGGCACTGGCTCTGATTCACAGCAATCTCCAGGGGTAGAATTGCTCTTCAGGGTTTCAAGACTAAATATGTGAGTAGGTAATCGTATCTGTCTCCCAGGGAGCTGCTGGTGGTTTGAACCACCAACCTTGGGGTTAGCAGTCCAGTAATTAATTAGTCCATTGTGTCACAAAAGCTGAGTAACTAGGGGATAAAAATGGAGTCCCTGGGTGACACAGATGGTTGAGTGCTCAACCCTTAACCCCAAAGCTGCTGGTTTGAAACTACCAAGAGGCGCCTCAGAATTAAGGCTTTATGATCTACTACTGAAAGTAGCTCTACTTTACACACTTGAGTTGGAATTAACTCAGTGGCAATTAACAACAGGTGATTTAAAAAGGAAGCAGAGAAATTCAATTTTCCTGTATATGTTTTTGGTATCATTTGTAAGTACGCTTATTCAAGTGCAAAATTAAACTAAAATTTAAAAAATAAGTCTAGAAATCACTCTACTTTATATCATTTCTGTTGTAACAAAGCATAATACTCAATACTGTCAGTTAATAGATGCAACATGATTACTTTTTCCTTGGGAAATAAAAAGGAAGAATCTTTCATTTGAAAAATCATAACTTTTTTGAGTTAAAAAATTATTTGCTAGTGATCTCTGATCTTTGTTTACAATTATAAAGGGTCATTATTTTGCAGAGAAAAATGTACATGAACTAAGAAGAAAAATAAAAATGAGAGGAACATGGTTGACTTGTGATCTGCGAATAGCTGGTAGAATGTATTATGTATTGGTACATATACACACATTCTCTCTGTGTGTCTCCCTGCCGTTGTTTTTCCCTTTCTCTCCCCCTCTTACACACACACACACACACACACACACACACCCCGTGCTCTCCACCCCACCCCATTATTCACTCACTTGAGAAGTTGGTCCTCTTCCCACATGGAATGAAACAACATATTAATGCATACAAAAACAAACACTACTAGAATATTCAGTTTCCAAATGAATCTCAAAGTCCCTCAGCTGAGTTTTGGCACTTGAGAGGAGGCTCTGTCTGATGAACCACCATGTGTTATGAGCTGCATTTGATTTTATAGCTTTCCAAAAAGCTGTCCAAGTGCTCCCACCTCCCCCACATGGTGGAATTGCCCACATCTCAGCGTGTTTCCCTCACCAGTTGACCGACGCTTGAAGGCAGGCACTGGGTGCAAAGAGGTCCCTTGTTGGAGACGGGCACTGCCCAGGATGCATCTCCTAGCTGTGCTTCTTGCCTTGTTCTGTGGTTGAGGGCCTGAATCACTGCTCATTACCCTTCTCAAGTCTCTCCTACAAGTCACTGTGACACCAGTCAAGATGCCTCTGGGAGTGAGTGCAGACACAGCAAGAACTGAGTGCGTTCTGAAATTTACAGAACATTCCTACATTGGTAACGCTGCCTAGCGTAATCTGGAGAAGTAGCAACCCTACAACATTTAGGAAAGAACACTTGGCATAGAAAACTAAGTTGAGAACCACAGATGATGCTGATGATCTTTAGCACGTGCGCTACCTATTTTACCGAGCCGTGGTCATATACAAGGCTCGGTTCCTCAATAAGAAAGCCAAGAACTAGGCCCTCTTGAATCGGAGAATCTAGTGACTACAAGATGCGGATTCTGTGTGAAATGTTACACTACCCTTTCGAGAGGATGCAGTTTCATGCCACTCATGCCATGCCAGGACCGTGGCAATCACTGCCGGGCCTACCAGAGAATCCACTCCCGACAGTTTTTTTCTGTGAGCCATCCTGGGTATTGCTCTGGGCAGAAAGGATGATGTTTGTCCAAGATCTTATGCTTCCCTGGGGTAGCTTGGAAGGCCCAGTGCCCTCTGGAGGACCATCCACTCCAGAAGCCATTGTTGTAACTGAAGGGCAGGTCAGCTCCTCCCTCTGCTCGGTCCTATGCCACTCTTGCCGGTATTTGTCCTGGGTGTAGTTCAAGGAAACTTTCTGTATACATTCTTTGCCTCGGCATCTGCTTCTCTGGTCAGGTGGCCCAGGACAAGGCCATGTATCTGTATAAAAACTACTGCCACTGAGTCAATGCTGACTCATAGTGACCCTGTCGGACAAAGCAGCACTGCTCCGTCGGGTTCTTCAGGCTGTAAAGCAAACAGATTGCCAAGTCGTTCTCCCGTGCTGTGGCTGATAAGTTTGAACCATGGACCTTTCGCTTAACCTCTGGGGACTGCAACTGCTTTACCACGACACTTCAGAATACTGCCTGCAAATATGGTTTCATTTCATCACTCACTTAACACCTGTTGAGTACAATGTGAAATCATAGGTCACTATTATTAAGTGACTATTATTGGAACAAAGGTGTCATTTTCAGGACACCTGCACTTGACGTTCGGGACACTTGCACCTAATCCAAGCCATAGTTTTAAAACTTGCCTCACCTGCATGTGAAAGCTGAGCAATGAATAAGGAAGACCAGAAAAGAATCAATGCATTTGAATTACGGCATTGGCACAGAATATTAACTCTGTCAGGGGCTGCCTGAGTTAAAAAAAAGACACTTTGTTCTTTGTGTCAGTCTGGGTACTTCAGAGAAACAAATCCACAGAAACTCATGTTTAAGAGAGAGTTTAATACAAAGGTTAAGTGCACATCAAGAAAACATCCCAACTCAGTGCTGCCCAAACCCACAAGTCCAACATTAACCCATATGTCCAACACCAATTCAAAAGTCCTCTTCCATTTCACAAAACACACACTATGACGCCGACAGCAGGAGGGAAGCCGAATCAGTGAATGTGTAAGCATCTCAGCTCTGGCAGGGGTCTCCACACGGCTGCTCCAGCCCCAAGGCTGCATCAGGGTAGGTCCATGTGGCTTCTCCTTGGAGATTTCTCCCATAAAGTGAGCCTTGAAGTGAAGCAGGGAACTGGCTAAGGCAATTGCACCCTGGTCCGGCTGTCACAAAGTAAGAGACCCAAGAACTCGAAATGTGTGGCTCACTGAGTCATGGCTGGTAAAATAGACTTTAAATACTCATTGCCATTCAGTCAATGCTGACTCATAATGACTTCCCTGTGGGTTTCTGAGACTCTAACTGTTTACAGGAGTGGAAAGCCGAGTCTCCCGAGGAGAAAGGTTTGAACTGCCAACCAGGCAGATTGCAGCCCAACATGTAACCACTGTACCACCAAGACTCCTGGTCAAGTAGAGGGTCAGCCAAAAGAAGACACAAGGAAAAGGCAGACCTTCAAGGAAATGGATTGACACAGTGGCTACAACAACGGGGTCACACAATGATTTATGAGAATGTGTGCGGGACCGGGCAGTGTTTCATTCTGCTGTCCCCAGGGACACTGAGTCGGGACTGATTTGATGGCATCTAACAACAGAAACACACTAAAGAAAACTATTCACATTTTTATTTCTGTCTGTAACATGTTTATATATTTTGCAAATGACATAAAACCTACAACCCCCTGGATAACCCCTTTAGCAAAGCTTTATCCAGCCCATATAACTCCAATACTATCTCTCCCTTATTCCAATATTTGAGCAACCGACCATAAATGACATTGACAGCTCCGGCTTCACATCCTCCCGGCAACATCTTTCAGAAGAAGAAGGCAAGTCTCTTCTACCCCTTCCCTCCAAAGAAAAATACTTTTGCTTTTTTCCCCTTAATTCCCGGTGAGGCTGCAATCTCGGTAGCTAGGGCACAATTCATTCAGAAGAGGCCTGCCACCAGAGCTTGCGAGTGCATGGCTGGCAGTCAGTCCACGGAAGAAAAGTGTGTGTTTGGATACTGGATGGGAGGGAGGGACAAGAGAGATATGTTTGAGCTACTGATTAGAGGGCAAGGTTTGGGTGGAGTTAATCAAGTGCATCCTGAATGTTTTCTTTACATAATCAATGACTTACTGCCAGAAGAGGTGAAAGCTTACAAGAACCCAAATTACCTAATTAAATTCAGTGACGTCTAAAAGGGATAATACATCATGTCTAAGAGTGGTTTATTTCAGATATTCAGAGTGGTTGAGCAGTAGAAAATCAATATAACTCTTTGAGTCAGACCCTCCACTACATTTATGAGAGAAACTCCTAGCAAACTAGGAGTAGAAAGAACTTATTCTACTCTGTTAAAGAATATTTACCCCCAAAACCATCATGATACACATTATACTCAATCATGATATATGAACAATTTTGGTATGATATCAGCCAAAATGATGCCTACCTTCTTTCAAACAGTTTATTGTGAATTGGATGAAGGTTTACACAACAGAAGGTTTACACCAACATCCTCAATTTTCCCCATATCACTGATTGAAATCCCAACAATGTACCCGCATGTATTGGACTTCCTCATCATGTTTCCTTTTCCTCTTCCTTCTCTCCTAACCATTCTGCCCTTTGTCCTTGAGTACCGGCTGCCCTGTTGAGGTCGTTAGCTGATTGTGCCAACCTGGCCAATAAACACATGTGGGGTTAATTGAAGGGCGAAGAGATAAATGGCTTGGTGAGCCTCCCCTTTCTTTTCTCTTGCCCTTTGATCTTGCTTGTTCTGTACCTCAGTTTGCAAGCTACACTACCTCTGGGACATCTATCTAACCCATTGACGGTGTCGCTGTAATTTGAGTTCCTTCAAGACCTGCTTTGCCACACCATTGGAATTTACATCTCCTGAGCTGGGGACTGTTGGACTCTGTCATCTGACTGTTAGTGACCTGCCTTGCTGTTTGCTGTCTGTGCCTGGTTAGCCTGAATTGCTCTACAGAGGACTACCTGGCGGCCCTCAAGACGTGAAGGACTGCTAATGTCTCACAACTGTCTCATGGGAGTGAGTTGCACTGAGCCATTTGTACTGCTTTATAATTTAATTAACTGTTATTTCTTATATAAGGTATAGATCTCTCTCTCTCTCTCTGTGTGTGTGTGTGTGTGTGTGTGTGTGTGTATTTAGCATTCTGGTTTTGTTTCTCTAGAGAACCCTGTCTAACACATTTTGGTACCAGGAGTGCTTCTAGAGAAATAAAATCATAAATATGGGCTTCTTACATTGGCTCTCCAGCCTGATTAGTCTTAGCAGCACTAATAATGCTACTTCTACACCCAAAAGCATGGAAAAGTCTGCTACTCTTCCTAATCCATGGTGTGAAATAGAAAAGCTAATATCTACAGTATCAACACCAATAGATGAGGGGCTGGTTAAAGGACAGGTTCTGAGTGATATCTTTGATATTTTACAGGAGTTTTGTCAGGATGACAAGTATAGGGAAGCTGGTTGGTTGGTCCTTCTTACAATGGAATGTGTGATTAAGGAGAATCCACCCAAGGGGAGGGTATTGTTTATATCTCCACAGGGAAAGTGGGACCAGACTTCAACCCAGTGTCGCAAGGTGTGAATGAAATATCCCGGCGTGGAGTAGGGAACCAGTGGAGAGGTCTGGGAGGCTGGCCCCAGCACCAAAAATTAAGTGGATGCCTGCCCCTCCCCCGAAAAGAATTTGTTCCAAAGGACGACATTGACTCTGCAGCTCCGGGAGATGGACATATCTGATCAGAGCACACGGGAGCAGATGAAGGGGCAGGAGGAGAGAGTGGAACACAGCCTGGCCCACAAGGCCGTGAGGATGATGTTCCTGAGTAGAGCAGCCAGTCCACAGAGAGAACAACATGCTGGCCCCACTATGAGAAATGATGCCAATCAGTGACTAAGGGCGATACAGGGGACAGCACCGGAGACACAGTGTGGGAATTGCATCTGACCTGATCCCACCACACCGAGGCAAATCACTGGGGGGAGTGCAGCGGAACAGCAAGGGAATGGAGTGGCAAGGTCCCCAGGGAATGCTGAAAGTGGACTTTAGGGCCAGGGCGTGATGCCCCAACAGACTGGACTGGAAAACGCTCCTAAGGGCCAGCAAACAATCCCTGAACTAACTACAAAAAAAAAAAAAAAAAAAGGAGAGGGATGGTCTCAGCTTCAGAAGCACGCCTCAGGTTTGAAAACTTCCATCTGTGCTACAAAGGAGAGGCTTCTCTCCTCTAGTAACAGAGCTGACATTGCTGAGAACCAGGTCCGGAGTCTCATGCAAGTGACTGAATTACAACATTGGCTGAATTGCAGATTTAGAGCAGTGTCTGATACCAAAGTGAGGGCATTGATAGGAAAAAGTTGGGACCCTGAAACATGGGATGGGAACATATGGACTGATGATCCAGAAGAGGAGGATATTTAACACCTAGAAACATTTGATCCACCCCTCCCAGCTGGAGTATTAATCCACTGTCAATAAAACAAGCCACACCTGAGCAGATAAGCCAACCTGTTCAAGTTGATATTCCAGGTGGGGCTGCATCTCTAGCATTGCATGAGGGAGATGCCTCGCAAGTTATGGCTGAGAGCACCTGGGAAACACCCTGACCACTCACTATTTCCGCCGGACCTGTAACTAAAATCAAATCTCAGAAAGCTCCTACAGGTGAGGTTGAGATGATTGAATTTTCAAATAGGTACAAGAAGAAGCCTGGGGAATATCCCTGGGAATGGTTACTAAGGGTGAGGGATACTGGTGCACAAAATGTAATATTAGACCGGTCTGAGTTTCTGGATACGGGATCCCTAAGCACAGACTCTTCTTTCAATGTATCTGTGAGTGAGGCTAAGAGAGGATCTAATTCTTTATTTGGTTGGTTCTCTGAAGCATGGACTGCCAGATGGCCTAGATTAGACCAAGTTGAAGTACCTGACCTGCGTTGGTGCACTGTAGAAGAAGGATCCAAAAGCTTAGGCAAATTGGTCTGTTGGAATGGATCTGTCAGGATATTCCCATAGACCCCCAATAAGGAGTGTCCTGAGATTATGCCCTTTACCACAACTACAAAGAACAAGTTTGTGAAGTGGGCCCCAGCATCTCTTAAGACTCCTGTAATTGCTATTTTATGTGCTCCAGAAATAACAGTGGGCACTGCCCTAAGCAAACTCGGACATTTGTCCACAATGGGGCTGATTGGTCCCCATGGTGCTAGAGGGCAGGTGTCAGCACTGAATCAACAGAGACAGGGTGGGTGTGGTTATAATAGACAACAAGGTTTCCGTAGTAATCAAAACAACCTGTCTCGTGTGGAATTATGGCATTTACTACTTAGCCACATTGTCCCAATAGATGGGAAACCTACTAAACCCTGTCTAACACCTGTTGATCTGAAATTGTTTATTATTCTAAGGGGTTCTTACCTCCCAGTGTTATTGCTACCTTTCTAGACTGTCTATTATTCAGCTGAAAATTGAGCCCCAGGGGTGTGTTCATTTCTAGGTCTGAAGGGGGAGGGGTTACAGTCTCAGGAATGTTAGTGATCTCTATCTGGTCAATAAGCATGGTATTTTTAAATGATTTTAAATGTCACTCCACATTTTTCTCCCGCTCTATTTTGGACCTTCTAATGTGTTCCCATTCAGAACCAGGCACTATCTAGTTCGGGTTTCAAGGTCCTGAATCCATGATAGTCACATTGTTCATTATTCCACTGGACCAGTCTTCTTTGCTTTCCTTCACTCTTCTGTCATCTGGAATGGGAGAGACTAATAATTGCACTTTTACCTGACTATGAACTTTCAGGATTCCAGTCACTACTCCCCTAAATTGGATGTCACCTGTGCGCTCCACTACATTCATAGATATATTTTCAGCAGAAGTAAATGTTGTTCTTAGGTGCCCTTTGCTTAGTTCTGATTCATAGTGACTTGTATTCATTCATGCGATAGAATGAAACACTGCCTGGTCCTGTCCTATTCTTATAATTGTTGTTAATGTTAAGTTTGAGCCCACAGTTGTAACCACTGTGTCAGTCTATCTCACTGAAGGTCTGCCCCTTTTTACTGACTTTCTCCTACACCAAGCATGATGTCCTGATAACATGTCCAAAGTGCATGAGACAAAGCTTTGCCATCCTCACATCTAAAGAGTTTTCTGACTGTACTTTCTCCAAGATAGATTTGTTTGTTCTCTCAAGAGGCCACAGTATTTTCAATAGACACTAGTTAAATGCATCAATTCTCCTTTAATCTTTTTATTCATTGTCCAGTTTTCTTTATTTAAAAAATACTTTTATTGGGTGCTCTTACATCTCTTATCACAATCCATACATTCATCCAGTGTGTCAAGAACATTTGCACATATGCTGCCAGCATCATTTTCAAAGCATTCTCTTCCCCCTTGAGCCCCTGATATCAGCTCCTCATTTCTTCCTCCTCTCTCCCCTGTCCGCCTTTCCTCACGAACCCTTGATAAGTTATATATTATTGTTTTCATATTTTACATCATCCTCTGTCACCCTTCCCCACTTTTCTGTTGTTTGTCCCCCTGGGAGGGGGTTCTAAGTTGATCCTTGAGATCAATTTCCCCTTTCTCCGCTCACCCTCTCCTACTCTTCCTGGTATCTCTACTCTCATTATTGGCCCTCAGGGGTTAATCTAGCCTGGATTCCCTGTGTTGTGGGCTCTCATGGTCCAGCTTTCATATGCATATGATGTGATTCAAAATAGCATGGCTCAGATCAAGCACTCTTTAGTCAAGGTGGCATCCTTGTTCTTCACCACTTTAAGGAGGTTTTGTGAAGTGGACGTGACAACCACTGCACGTCAGAAACCCTGTCTTAAAGAGGTTTTGTGCAGCAGTTGAGCTCCGTCTCTTGATCGCTGCTTCCATGAGAATTTACTGTGGATCCAAGCAAGATGAAATCCTTGAAAACATCAATCTTTTTTTTCTGTCTACTGGTTCAGTTGTGAGAGTTTTGGTTTCCTTTAAATTGAGCTATAATCCATACGGAAGGCTGCACTCCATCTTAGCAAGTGTTTCATACAAAATTCTATTTGCATGTAATGTTAATGGTAATTGCTCAATCATTTCTACATTCTGCTGGAACATTGGTCTTTGAAATAGGCACAAACATGGATCTCTTCCAGTTGGGTGACCAGGTAATTGTCTTCCCAAATTCTTGGCAAAGACACATGAGTGCTTCCAGGACTCCATTACCTTGCCAAAACATGCCAGTTAGTATTCTGTAGCTTTAGTTTTTAGAACTGTCTTCAGTGTCTTTTGACTTCTTCCTTCAGTATCATCGGTTCTTGATCATGTGCTACCTCTTGAAATGGTTGAATGTTGACCAGTTCTTCTTGTGACAGTGACTGTGTAGTCTTTCTATCATTTGATGCTTCCTGGATCATTTCATATTTTGCCCAGAGAATCCTTCAAACTTGAGACTTGAAATTTCTTCAGTTCTTTCAATTTGAGGTATACTGAGTATTCTCTTCCTTTATGGCTTTTTAACCCCCAAGTTTACACATTTAATTACAATACTTTATTTTGTCTTCTAGAAATGCCTTTTGAAAAAAATTCAGGTCTCTTTAATCATTTTTTCCCTTTTTCTTTTGCTTCTCTGGATTCAAAAGCAAGTTCCAAATATTTTATGACAGCCACCTTTATCTTTTCTATTTTTGTCTTTTTAATGCTCATCTGCTTTCTTCACATATGATGGTCTTGATGTCATCCACGGCTCCCTGAGTCTTCTGTCATTAGTGTTCAATGTGTTACGTATGTTCAAGTGGGATATCCTCAAGGTTGAATTTAGAATATCTTGGCTTTGTTTTAATTTTCTTCAAGTTCCACCCAAATTTACATACTGGTACTTGATAGTCTATTCCACAATTCCTTTTGGATTTGCCATTCCCGACATGGTAAATCATATGATTCTCTCATTCAAAATGACCAACACCAGGCCATTTCAGCTCAAGAAGGCCATGAGTATTCCACGTTAGACAACTTCTAATTTTCTGAGATCTAAACGCCGCACATTCCACATTCTAATTTTGAATGCATGCTTGCCACCGTTTCCTTCTAGTTCGAGTCATGCCTCAAGTGACGGTCCCCCCAGTGCTACCCTGTCACTGCGGCACACTCTCCTTTGAGGAGACACTTCTTCAGTCGTATTTTGAGTGCTTTCCAGTCAGAGGAACTCAACTTCTGGTTCTATACGTGATACCATTCTGCTGCTGTCGGTAAGGTTTGTAGTATCTTAGTCCTCAGAGGGGGACAGCCTCTTTCTTCTTCACAGTCTGTTCTTCGTTTGGAAGTACCACCCAAACCTTTTCACCTGGGGTGACCCTGCTGCTATTTCAAGTATTGGTGCCATAGCCTTTAGCAGCAAAACAACTTGGAAATCACCCCAGTATGGCAAACTGACAACCAAGGGGTGGACACACATATTATAGGAGTTTAAAGAATGCCTCATTTCGCAAGCCAGTCACAAAAGACAAATACTGTATGATCCCACTTCCATGGAGGATCGAAAACAGGAACTGTGTAAATTTCAGAACTTAACTAGTGGTTACCCAGGGTAGGAGAGAGGTTGAGGGGGATGAGGGGGATCCTTGCTTTGAGGACACTGTTCATGTCACTGCGCTCACTGCCATCTCATCAATTCTGACTCATGGAACCCCTGGTGGTGTAGATTAGTGGGGCTGCTAACTGAAATGTCAGCAGCTTGAAGTCACCAGCCACTCATGGGACAAAGTGAGGCTCTCTGCTCACATATGATTTATACCTTCAGGAATCCACTGCAGTACCTCTATTTTGTCCTATAGGGTCACCATGTGCTTGTTAGGAGTGACAAAAATATGGAAAAAGTGCTGATGGTTGAACGACATGATGAATGCAATCGATGTCACTGAATTGTATGTATAAAAATAGTGCAATGGCAAATATTTATTATATGTGTTCTTACCACAAAACACAGGCAGCAAATAATTTCAAGTTCACGAATGCAACTTAGTTACACTCTCTTAGCTCAATTAGATCCAGAGGACCTCCAATGGGCGTGCAAAAATGGAAAGAGCATCTTATTCTATGCAAGTTGTTTCCAAGAAATTATCTTCACAGTGATTTCTTTTTCCACCAACCTTGTTTTATGGTTGTACAAACCCATAGCAAATCAAGCACAATCTCTGCAAATTGTATCTGAAAGGGCTGGACTGGCCTTCAGAACCTGACTTCTCTGAAAAGGCACCTCTCTAAACGAGGTCTGCGTGACAGGGGCTCCTTGCCATTTAGCAGTTCCCAGCTGGCAGGCTCTCCCCTGTGGAGGGACTCAGACGTCCTGAGACTGTGGAGGTTGGGGGCTAAAGAGCTTGGTTTCCATCTCTGACCCGGTAAAGTTTTCCCTCCTCAGACACCTCAGGCATGTCATTTTAGATATTTAGGCCTCAGTATCCACATCTGAAAATGAATTGTTTGCACCAGATAATCCCTAAAGCCCCTCCTTTTTCTTCTTCCAAAGCCCCTTCTTGCTGTGAATAAATCTAGTGAATGAACTTTTTATGAAAGACTCTATTGAGCGTATTTGAAATGTCCACTGGATATGGAAGTTGGGAGTTTATTTATACAGCATTTTATGGGGGAAATTAGCACAACTGCAAAAACCATTGCATCGCGTGCAAGTGTCTCTATGCCACTTAACTGTCCAGTAATAATAAAAATTTGATTTGCTTCACCTCCAGGAAAATTGGGGTAGAGTGTGACATTGGGGCAATGCCTAACAGATTAAATCACTTCTATCTGAAAGATGATTATACCAGAAATATCTTTGCATGAGTGTTGTGTTATTCTTATTAAACATACGAGCCTGAAACTGATGAAAAAGTGGGCACGGGAGGGCGGAATCAAGGAATCAATGCACAAAGCTAGCTTTGAACCTGCAAAGGTGGGCCAGCCAGTGTGCTACAGGTGAGAAAGTGTTAGAGAGATGTTTCTTCTGTGACGAGTCATGAATTCATCCTGAGATAGCTCACACAATTGTGCAAGGTGAAAAGTCACCCACTATGTGAATCAGGTGTCAAGCTAGAGACTTTTTCTCATGTGGTCCGACCACAACCAAATCAATGAGTACACTCAATCATCACCCCAAATCAACAGATTAAGTGATTGGTTGCTGGCTGATACCCCAAGACTTGGAAGTCAGGGGATGAAGAGTTGGATTTCGTGAATGAGCTTTGTCAGACTGTCGATAGATCTTGGATGAAGACCACATGCTCAAGGAAACTACCTTTACATAAAAGCACAAGATGGAGGAGAATGACACAATACTGAGAAGGCTAGCCTAGCCACGCTGATACATAACATTAATCAACATAATACCATTCCTTTCTCCTGTAGTTCTTCCTTCTTCATATCAAGGCAACAAAGATGACAGATTATAAAGAACTAAGAAAAATGAAGGTACACTATTTGTTTGACATTAGCCCACATAGTCATATAACGTAAAACAGAAAAATCAATTGGCAAGCTTTAGTTGATCTATATGCTTTATGATTCTCCAAAGTGATCCAATATGGTGGATAGGTATCTTCTCCCTATGTTGTCCATAAGTTGAAAGTCTTGGCCTGGTTTATAACCACAAGGGGTGTCATATACACACATGGCATACATACATTATTGTGGTTTTTTTCATTGTTAATTGGTTGAAGGTTCAACAATTCATATGTAATTTGTTTAATCACTTATACTTCTCCCTTATGTTTCCTATTTCCATTCTTCCTTTCCTAACTCTTTTGAACATTGTCCTTAGGATTAAGTGCTGCCATTTTGGTCTCAAACAGTTGATTATTTTAACATGAGGTGGGGGTTAGTTTCAGACTGAAAGGGACTAAGAGACACAATCTCAGGAGACCCACTACTAAGCAGGTCTTTTACAAATAATTCTGCGTTTTGTTTCACATTTTCTCTCTCACTCTAGAGCCTTCTAATGGGATACCTTTTAGAGCAGTTGGTAGTTGTAGCTAGGTACTAATCGAACCTTTGCGTCTAAAGATCCTAGAGATTGAGGCTTGCCTGGCCCATGAGACCACTGGATGAATTGTTCCCATATATCTTTGCCTTTGAAAAAAATTTACTTTTCTTTGCTGTGGATAGAAAGAGAACAATAGCTACATGTTAGATGGATTCTAATAAGCGTCAGAGACCCTAGGTGCTGGAAGATTGTCTTTGTCAACTATACTATACAAATTGACCTTGATATTTCCCAAGACCATGGTTCTGAGCCATTGCCCTAGCAATTTATTCCTTCGATGTTTGGTTATATGTAAGATGTTTCCGCAATTTTTCCCATGAATACATCTGTAGCAAATGAAAATACACATATACAAATATCTCATCAAAACTATATATGTATGTATAATTATAGGTGCATTTCCAATTAGTTTCCCACACGTGTGCAACCTGCATGTGTATCTCTCTAAGCGCCTACCAATAGATCACTGTTACTGTGAAATTACGCACAGAACAGCACTTACCTCGGTGGCCTTTAACCCTTGCATTCCTTTCAGCGTCTTCGTCTTCCCCTTATTTCCATTATGTTTTGCTGACCTCTTGCCTCATTGTATATTGCTTTTCCCTTTACCCAAGTTAATATGTGTCTACCCTCCAGTCAGTAATTTTACCTTCCCTTCCCCTCCCATTCCTGATAACCATCAAAGAATATTTCTTTTAGTGTAAAAATCTTTTATGGACTTAACAATAATGGTCTCATACAAATGTTGGCCTTTTATGATGGATTCACTGCTATTAGTACTCTGGCGAGTGTAGGAACCATCGTTTTTGTTTTGTTTTTCACTTGCTTTTCCATTGATGGACATTGAGGTTGTTTTCATCCTTCATCTATTGTGAAGAGTACTGTGATGAACATGGGGTGCGTATGTCTGTTTCTTAAATCCAACAAACCATAACTTTATTAATGACAGAAACAGTACAAAGTTCAAACCAAACTGCAGTGACTCTTTTGAAATGCCAAAAAAAAAAAGGTATTTGTTTTCAAATGGTTACATCGTTAATTCCATAGCAGCATTTAAAATGTGGTTACTGTTGGTCCTCAGAACTGGCCTGCCTTTGCTCTTGATGGGTTTGCTCGTGACATAACCAAGTCTATGTCCTTGACTTCCACACCTGCTTCCTCAACCTCTTCCTCATCACTCTCCTCTTGTCCAGTTGGAATTTGTGTGTTTCCTTGAATGTTCACGACTGCTTCACCTTGAACTTCGAACTGCTCAGCAGCTGCTAGCTGTGCTTGCAGAGGTAAATCTTGATCTTGGCTTCCCCCCAAAACTTCTGTAGGTATCTGAAGTGGGACTCTTGTAGACCTCTGGCTTTGTGCTGACAAAGAGGATATTCTTAGATTTCTGGATACTGATTCTGATAACCCCTGTGACTTGCCAAAGACCCAGTTTGGACATAGCCTTGCATGCCTTCTTTCCACTCTGACTCTGCTTTGCTTTACTGATGGGTTCCTCATCGAGTTCAGCTGCCCCCACCAGCTGGTTTTGTTGTGAGGGTGCCCGCATGGAGTCCAGTTCCTCGAGCTCTGGTACTGATTCATCACTGTCAGATTCTGTTCCAGATCCACCCTCAGCCTGGGGTTGTGGCAACTCCTCTGTGGCATGGATGGTTTCTGTGGCACCACCGGGCATATTGTTCAGGGCACGTGGAACCAAGATGGCGACAGGAAGAGCTGCCTATGTTCATTTTTTTGTCGCATTTTTTTATTTTACTAGGATATCCCTCAAGTAGAGAGATTATGGAGGTACGTGGCACTTCTATTTTGTACTTCTCAAAGGAGGCGTTACTCATTTTCCACAGTGGCTTCTCCATTTTATAGCCCTGGCAGTGCAGGAAGGCTCCAGTCTCTTCACACCGTCACCAGCATTTGTTGAACTCTGTTTTGTTGAAACATTACACTTTGTTTGGGATAATATGATGGTTAAATTTATGTGTGACCTTGGCTAGGTCAGAATTCCCTGTGGTTTGGCAAACATTCTACAATCATCCTGTAGTTCGTCATCTGCTATGTGCAGCCAATCAGTAGAAAGGGGAGTTTCCCTGGAGTTGTGGCCTTTATCCAACATATACACTTCAAAAAGTTTGTGGAAAACTGGAATTAAAAGATAACAGAATTTTTCCATGCTCTTGTAGACACCCACTCAATGTTCTGGCAAAGTTCACTCTTTCTCAATCCTGCATCTGACTCACATTCTATTCTCTGACCACTCTTCTTGGGATGGGAACTGGTTGCTTGCCTTTATGGGTCATTTCTACAAAACTACTCTCTCTCTCTCGGTGTATCTATATATTCCCGCTATCTATCTATCTATACATACATATTTCAATGGTTTTGCTTCTCTGGAAAACCTAGCGCAAGACATTCGGTAGCAATATTGTTCTAGACACAAATCATGGATGTGTTAGTCTCATGTCTGATAGTTCTAGAGACAGGAGTCTGCTTCCAGTAGTAAATGGGGTACTACTGCTTTTTGGTGTAAGGTAGCAATAGAAATGTGCAAGATAGCACAACCCCCAGAAAAAACATCGGGAGAAGCAAGACTCTGGATAATTATATTGTTGGTATTTTCCTACAGTTCATTAGAATGACAAATATAAGGAAGCTTGTTGGTTGGTCCATTTTCACTAGATAAATAGTTTTGTGGTTTTTTTTAATGGGGGGTGGGGAGGGGATAGGGTGGAAATGAGCTTAAAGCATCAGGGACACAACTCAAGTGCTGCATACAAGACGTGAAAATGTGGCCTGAAAGAAATCTTGACTCCTTGGAGTAAGAGTGAAAATGCCAAAAACTAGACCCAGAGTATTATCATGAGGGTGCCCGAATTCCAATTCCAATTGAATCTTTAACTTCAAATGATGCTGACAGTTAAAGTGAAGGCATCCACTAGGAAGAAATGGGATCTTAAACCTTGAGAAGGGGGCCTATGGGCAGATAATCAGAAAGCTTGGTGACATTGAGCCCCTAAATTCTGCTGAATCACTCCTGCGATTAAAACCAACCCTCTTCCTCTAACCTGAACAGATTACTCCACCATTGTCTGCTACACCACCCTCCCGAGTCAAACAATTATCCCTTCCACCCTTAGCTGATAAGATTCGCCTGGCTATGCCTGAAGACTCTTTGTTTGAGATCTTACCTGCAGTGGTACTTGGGATGCTGCCCAGGGAGAATATCAGACCTTGCTGAATAACTTCAGGGCCCACCCCACTACTCATTTTTGCTTCTAGTTCCAGGGAGCTCCAAGAGGCGAAGTAGAAAATGTGAATCCAGGGGGAGGTCTACAAGACTAAAAACTTGCTTGGTTTTTCTAATATATTCAATCAGAAATCTGAGGACAATGTGTGAGGATGGTTATTAAGTGTGTTGGAATATGTTGCAATGAATATGTTTCAAGTACAAAGTTTATTGATATGGTGCCACTAACCACAGGTCCTTTATTCAATGTTTCCACTCGAGATTAGAAAGGGGTTTAATCGCTTATTTGGTTGGTTCACTATACTAAGTGATCTTTATGCAATTAGGTTGAACAGCAGACCTGTTTTGATATAGAAGCCATCCAAAGGATTAATAAAAGTGGTATGCTGGTATCGATGTATCAGATTGGACACACAAAACTACCCATGGAGTGCATTGATTTTTCTTCAGTCTTCCTTATTCAATGTCCAACTTTCACCTGCATATGAGGTGAGACTGAAAGTCACCATGGTGCAACCTAGTCCTCAAAGTCACATACTTGCTTTTCATCACCTGAAAGAGGTCTTGTGCCACATATTTACTCAATGCAGTGCACCTTTTGATTGCTGCTTCCATGACCACTGATTGAGGATCCAAGCAAGATGGAATCATTGATGATTTAAATCTTTTCTCTGTAGTTCATGCTGCTACCTACTGACCCAGTGCTGAGGACTCTGGTCGTCTTTACACTGAGTTGTAGTCTATGCGGAAGGCTGCCATCCATGGCCTTCATCAGCAAGTGCTGAAGTGCTCCTCACTTTGGTCAGGCAAGGTTGTGTCAGCTGCATATCGCAGGTTCTTGATAGACTGTTCCTCCCAGCCTAATGCCTCATTCCTCCTCTTCTTATCTCGGGTTATTTGGTCACAAGGAGGATTGCGAGGCTTCAATTGTCAAACTATTGATATTCCTTGAACAGTCAAGTTGACATCATATCCAACATATATGTGTTTGTGTGGTGTGAGTTGATGCTGACTCAAAGTACCCCTATAACGCTGCCCCAAGACTAACTGTTTATGGAAATAGAAAGCCCCATCTTTTTCTCTGTGGAGAGGCTAGTGGTTTCAAACTGCTGACCTTTTGGCTTGCTGCCCAACCAGGCTGTGTGTGTGTGCACATGTATTTGTATGTGTATATATTAGGCATATATGTATATATGTGTGTGTGTGTGTACATAACCACTATATGTAAAAAGATATACATATATATCTTTGTAATACCAGATTCCATTATGTTATAAAATAGACACTATAAATTGTATATTTATAGAGTATTTTCAGTTGTATGAATATGAATTTTATAATATTAGGCTCAAGTATGACTTTATAGTTGTCTCTATTGAGAGATTATGTAGTATTTAAGTAATGTTGAGGTGCCAATTTGACAATGAGTAGACTGGTGGTTAAGGTGATGTGTTCGTTTGACTAGGCCTTGATTCTCAGTGGTTTTGCGGTATTATGCAGTTATTGATCATTGTGCAGTTAATAGACAGTAGTTGAGAGGGGAGTTTCTTTGGGGTGTGGCCTGAGTCCAATGCACATCAATGTTCTGGCAATATTCTCTTCCTCTGGATCCATAATCTTACTTGTTATTCTCTGACCTCCTGTTTTTGAGGTGTGAGTCAGCAACCTGTTCTGACCTTCTGATGTGTGAGGGTCATTATCCCCGGCCACCACAGGAGCCCAGGGGCGCTTCTAGTAGTCAGCCTTCACACTGCACAGACCAGTTCTTTGAAATGCATTTGTAGATATACACTTACTGCGTTTGCTCTTGTAGAGAATGCTACACCTTATAGGCGGGTAACAATCTCTAGGGTTCATTATTGCAGCTCTTATTCCTGGTTATACACACAACACGGTGGTACGGGGACAATTGGCATGTGTGGGAAAATGAAGGAATGGGATAAGGGCTAGAAAATGCCAATATGTGCGGCTAGTATGAATGAATCTCAGTGTAATGAATGGGAAATTGCTCTCAAAATAAGGAATTTTCCAAATGGCTATTTCCATATTCTAAGATTTGAGATCTTTTATAATGCTCAAAGTCTTATATTATGATATGTGTCCCCCCAAAATGTGTCAATTTAGCTAGACCTTGATTTTCAGTAGTATGTAATTATCTTCCATTTTGTGAGCTGATGTCATTATTTTATGTACCATAAATCCTTGACTCTATGATGTTAAATGAGGCAGGATTAGAACTCCTTCTGAGTCATTATGTACTCAGAGTGACCAAGTAGGAGCAGCCGGTGGTTAGCAGCCCAATGCATAACCCACACCGTCAGGGCTCCTAAAACTCACTGTCTTTGAGTTGATTCCCACACATAGCAGGCCTTGCAGAGCAGAGTAGCATAGCTCCTTTCATTTCTAAGACTTTAAATCTTTACAGAAGTAGATCGCCTCATCTTTTCCCATTGGGGTTACTGGTGGGTTCAACCCTCTGACCCTGTGGTTTGAAGTTCAGTGCACAGCCTACTGCGGTACCAGGGCTCTGAGGCAGGATTAAGGGCAGTTATCTAAATGAGCCAGGATGCAGTCTATGAGATTAGGTAGTCAGTCTCTATTGGGATGTAAAAGAGATTAAGTAATGAGCAGGTAAAACGAACCTGATGCTGTCTAGGAAAGGAAGCCCAGAGCAAACTATCCTTTGGCTTCAGGTACCCCTTATCGAGAACCTCCAGGACCCAGGAGGGTTGACAGTAAGACACATGGAAATACCCACGGGTCACTGAGCCCACCAACTTTCCTCCACAGATGGTAGGAAGAACAAAGCTTTCTCTTGGCACTGGCAATCTGGATTCAGACTATACACTGCATGAATAAATGCCTGTTTGCTAAAGCTATCCATGTATGGTATTTCTGATAGCAGCATGAGCTAACTAAGATGGTTTATTTCTGATACCTATTTTAGATAATGCTTTGCTTGGTTTTAACTTTAAAACAAAGCAAAATAAAACCACCACCACCCCTCTATCCATTTTAGAAAGATGTTCTCCTATACTGGGAGCCAAGCTTGTTTGGGGTCTGTAGTATTCAGTGAAGGAGATATGCTTTAAAGCACAGCTGAGAAGGTCTTTCTTTTCAATACCAACTTCTATTCCAGCCATCTCACTAAAGAATTAAGAAGCCCAAGTTAAACAAAAACAAAAACAAGACTTTCTCAAGAATGGTCTAATGAACCGTTCACTGAAATGCACCTCGTGATCCCGCCTCCATTCTTGCTCTCCCTGTGATTGGGCAGTATATATAAAGAATTACCATAGTAATTATACTTTATGAGCATGAGTCACTGTTCTGTTTTGAAAGGAGTGCTGCCCTCTGCCCATCTCTTTTAGTACATTTCCATTTGGTGTGGTTTGGCTGCCGAGGGCTGGGTGGCAGCAAGTTACTTGAAAACATTTCACAAGAAGCCAGATTCCCCAGCCCTGGCATACCTGTGGACCACATATGCAGCTATAATTGCAAACAGCTGCCCCCCCCCCCATGTAACAGTAAGAGAGGTCATTTAAACACATTTTAAAATTAGCATGTCCCGGGGGCAATCAGTTCACTTGTTTATTAAAAAAATGTTCACCACCAAAAGTGTCCTGAAACCTATACCCCAATGAACATCTCAAAGAAGCCTCGTTTAAGGCTAGCCCTACGGTCAACCTCATTACTTAATTAATCATGATAGTCATTATCATAGCACACTAACAATAGCTGGGATGAGCTGAAGAAATGCCAGTGACAACGTGGTCAGGACTCAGCTGCTAATGGGAAGCACCCCGCCCACTGCTCCGCAGGAGAAAACATCTGGTGATTTGCTCTTGTAAAGATTGTAGCCCGAGAAACCCTATGGAGCAGTTCTACTCTGTCTTATGGGGTCGTTATGCGTGGGAATTAATTGAACAGCACGCAACAAAAGCAATCATAGTGCTGGAGCCCTTAATACGTGTGTGGTACTAGTCTACACATCCTACATGAATTAACATAATGAATTCTTACATCAATACTAGGAAGCCTGGTCTGTTCCTTTTCACAGAGGAGAAAGCAGAGACCACATCCCAAGCTTTCGGAACGATGCTCCAAAATGAAAAGCCAAGCTCACTGCCATCGAGTCAATTCCGACTCGGTGGCCCTTAAGACAGGCTCGAACTGCTTCTGCGGGGTTCTGAGGCGCGGCCACTCTTTCTGGGAGCAGAAAGTCTCTTTTGTCTCCAGCAGAGTGACTGGTGGACCTAGTGGTTAGCAACCCCAAACCCACTACACCACCAGGGCTCCTTCGCTGGAGGCTTTAGGGCTCTTTCGTAGGATGGCTTTATGGTTTGCAAACATCTCTGGCTATTTGGCTGAGGACCCAGTTCTGTTTTGTGTCACAAGGCATTCTGTCAGACTAGACTTTCTCAGTAAGAATGTTTCTCAATTAGTGTTGAAAGGTGTTCTGAATATAAAATGAAAGGAAGGAAGAGGCGAGAAGAAATGAAGGGAGGAAGTGAGGAAGAAATGAAGGGAGGAAGTGAGGAAGAAATGAAGGGAGGAAGTGAGGAAGAAATGAAGGGAGGAAGTGAGGAAGAAATGAAGGGAGGAAGTGAGGAAGAAATGAAGGGAGGAAGTGAGGAAGAAATGAAGGGAGGAAGTGAGGAAGAAATGAAGGGAGGAAGTGAGGAAGAAATGAAGGGAGGAAGTGAGGAAGAAATGAAGGGAGGAAGTGAGGAAGAAATGAAGGGAGGAAGGGAGGAAGAAATGAAGGGAGGAAGTGAGGAAGAAATGAAGGGAGGAAGTGAGGAAGAAATGAAGGGAGGAAGTGAGGAAGAAATGAAGGGAGGAAGGGAGGAAGAAATGAAGGGAGGATGGTGGATGGAAGAAAAGAAGGAAACAGACAGTATCACAGTTCATCTCAGATCTCTGAGTCCTATGTTCTTTTCCCACACTTGACTTCAAAGCCATTATTTCCAGAGTGAAGTGGTGCTAATCCGACTAATATATTAGAATTGTTCTGTTGTGTTTTATACAATGTCTTCATATGTGAAGGCCTCTTAAAATTCAAATAATGCTAGAGGCATCTTACTGCCATTAAAATAACAAATACCTTAAATATTTTCTTTCATAACATGAAATATATGAGATAGCTCTATAAGAGTTCATGCTCCATTCTTCCAAAAAGTTAATGTGGCAAAATACATGCAATGTTAAAATGTCCATTGTGTGTGTGTAGGGGTACAATTGATTGACATTAATCACATTCATCATATTGTAGTACCATCACCACTACTATATTAAAAGAAGTTTCCCCTGCTCTACCCCATGGAAAAAACTTGGTACCCTTTCAGTAATAACTCTCCCCCACCCAGTCTCTGTAAACCACTAGTAAAACTTTGTCTTTATGCATTTGTCTATCCTAAATCATGTAAGTAGTATCCTACAACGTTTGTTGTACTGAGCATAATATTTTCAAGGTTCACATAAGTGCTAGTGTATATCAGAACTTCATTTCTCTTCATGGATAAAGAATATTGCATTGTTTGACTATGTGCATTTTGCTTATCCATTTACCTGTCGATGGACACTTGGATTGTGTCCACCTTTTGGCTATTGTGAATAATGCTGCAATGAACATTAATGTACAAGTACATGCTTGAATTCCTCTTTTTAAAAATTTTTGGTCTATATCTAGGAGTGAATTTCTGGGTCATATGATAACCTGTGTATGGATCACAAGGCTGTTGTGTGAACAGAACAAGGGAATATTGCATGGTTTAAAATCTGGAAAACTATGTCATGGTTGTATCCCTTGACCATACTTATTCAATTTGTATGCTGAGCAAATAATCAGATAAGCCGGATTATTTGAAGAAGAATTTGGTATAAGGATTGGAGGGATGTTTTATCAACTGGTGATATGCAGATGGCACAAGCTTACTTGCTGAAAATGAGGAGGAATCCGCCTTTGCTGGTGAAGATCATGGATTACAGCCTTCAGTATGGATTACAACTCAGTGTAAAAAAACAAAAATCAAAATCTCACAACTGAACCAATAGGCAACACCCTGATGAATGGAGAAAAGAATGATGTCAATTATTTAATCTTGCCAAGATTCATCATGAGTGCTCATGGAAGAAGCCATCGAGAGCTTAAAAGACATATTGCATTGGGTAAGTCTGCTGCACAAGACTCTTTAACGTGTTGAAAAGCCAGGTGGTTACTTTGAGGGCTAAGGTGTACCTAACCCAAGCTATGGGAGTTTTGGTGACCTCATATGCATGTATGTTGGACACTGAATAAGGAATTGACTAAAGAATTGATGCATTTGAATTGCGACGGTGAAGAACATTCAAAGTACCATAGATTGGCAAAATAAATAAATCTGACTTGAAAAAAGTACAACCAAAATGCTCCTTGGCAGCAGGTACAGTGAGACTTATCTCACACATTGGATTTGGTAACAGGAGAAAAGGAAGGACCTCATGCTTGGTAACTCAGCGGGCAATGAAGAAAGGGAAGACTCTTGACGAGGATTGGCCCAGCAGCCGGAACAATGGTTCACACAGAACAGCTACAAGGCTAGCACAGTACTAGGCTGTATTTTATTCTGTTGTCCATAGGACCACTCGGAGTCAGAACTGAATGGATGGCTCTGAACAACACACCAACATGGAGATTCTACGTTTAACTCTTTTTTCCACCAGGAATGTGCAAAGGTTCTGATTTCTACACATCCTTTCAAATACATTATTATTATTAATTGGGAATTAATAAACATATATCATTCCATAGTTCAATCAGGTCCAGCATAATTGTATATTTGCTACCACCATCAGTTTCCAAACATTTCTTATATACATGGACTCCTTTACATTATCTCCCCTTCCTCCACCCTGACTGTATCCTCTTCCCCCCAAATCCCTTATTCTACTTGCTATCTCTATAGGTTCATCAATACTGGGTTTCATATAGCATTAAATGAAAAAAAAAAACTATAGCACAACTTCAAGAGGGTGACCCCCAATGACCTAACTCCTCTGAGATACCCCTAAGGTTTACCAACAAACACCAAACTAAACAGTACAATAAAAAATGCGTAAAATTTTTGAAACCAAATCAGGTCCAGCCTGCATCATAATGGAGATCTGCTGACAAAATTTTAAAAGTTCAAGTCAAATGCATGCCTTTGATCTTCTATAATCAACTCTAATGCACTCTGTTTAGTAACCACTTCTCTCCTATCCCTCAACTGTGGGTCTAAGGAGTTCACCAGAGGCTTATTTCCTATGTAGATTCCACAAATGTATCTTAGGCTTCCACTGTCATCCGTAGCCTTCTGCAAACTCAATTCTCACACTTTGGGTGGTTCTGATATCAATCCCTCCTTCGACTTCAGATTATATACTTCACAGTCCTTCGGTGACTCATGATGGTGTGCTTCTTCCATATGGACTTAGTAGACATCTCACTTAGATGGCTGCTTGTTTGGAGACCCAGAGGGTATTTTATCTAATAGCCAGGCACCATCTAATTTCTTCTACAAATTTTGCTATTGCACCCATGTCCTCTGTCTTCCCTTCCTGAGGGCAGGCATCAAGCAGGGAGGGCCATGATGTAAGAAATACTAGTCTTTAAATTGGAGTTAGGATTTGGTGTAATCCCAAACCCCATTCCTGGATCCATGTTTTCTTTAATAAAAACCTATTTTTACTTGGGTGTTAACACAAATATCATGGCATGGCATCATTCAATCCCATCAAGCAGAATTATACCATCACTTCCATTGTCAGTTTCCATACATGCTATTTGTTCCTGGTTTCCTGGACATTATCTCCCTTCTACCACCTCCGGTCCCCTCCACCTTCCCGCCCCTTAAATTCTTGTTCTCCTTGCTATCCCTACAACTGGAGTCAATTTGATTTCTGTATATTCCATCTGAGGAAGGCAATGTGTTGGGGATGGTATTTGCTATGAACAAGTCGTTGGTCTTACAAAATTCTTTCATCGGATCATCAGGCCCTTTCCTTTACCAACTCCATATTTTCCAACTACTTCCTCCTTTTTGTTTCCAACTTTGGCATTCCTGTCACCAAAGTGCATTAATGCATCTTGATTGAAAGTTTGATCAAATTTTGACTGAAGTCATTGTTAGAATTCAATTTCTCCAGCACTAGTTATTTTGTGTGTGATTGGTGCATACATTTGAACAATAGTTGTATTGATTGGCTTTCTTTGAAGGAGGATAGCTATGTGATCAAAGATAGCATTATACTTCATGATGGATTTAGCAAGATCATTTCTGACTATGAATGCCATGCTATTCCTCTTGATTGTGTTATTTTCAACATAGTAAATCATATGAATTTGATTCAAAATGGCCAACCCCACTCTATTCCAGCTCACTCATGCCTAGGATATCAATCTTCATGCTTTCCATTTCATTTATGACCACTTCCAATATTCCTAAATTCATGCTCCACACAGTCCAAGTTCAAATCATTCGATTTTTACAGCTGTTTCTCTTTACCTTGAGTCACGCCCCATCAGCAACTGAAGACCCTGAAGCCTTCAGTCCCACAGGCTTTCTGGGACTCAAGTCACCATTGTTGACCCCCTTCAAGAAGTCATCTCTTCATCACATTTGATGTGCCCTTGGACTTGAGAACCATCTGCCAGCAGTCTCTGACAAGGTTCTATTTTCTCTGTTTAGGTTTTCAGTATCTGAAAATGCCTCAAAGCTATGCACAAGGTTTCCCGTGACTTCTTCTGAAGTAGGGAGCTGAGTCCTTCCTTGTCTGTTCTTAGTCTGGAAGCTTCAGTGAAACCTGTCTAATTTGGGAGACCCTGCTGGCATTTGAAATACCAATGACATAGCTTTTAGCGTCGCAGCAACACACAAACCACCACACTACGACAAAATGACGGGCAAGTGGTGGACAGACATACAAATATACATCAAATAGTTATAACAATGCTAACATATCATTGAAGAAATTATTTGGTTAAAATAAGTTGATGAGAACGATGATGGTCAAGAAAACAAAGGCTAAGTATAGATAGGGACTTTTATTAATTTTGTCATGCGTCCTTTGAGATAGTGATCTCATTTGACAAATGACCTATCATGAAGTTATTGATGATGAGAATGACCTAGGATAGAACCTGTCATATATGAAAACATCAAGGGGAAATCAACTGACACTGTGTGTGTGTGTATGAGACATACAGCCTTTCCTACGACATTCAGTTTGTCAAACACCAGGAACAGAAATTGAGCACAATGGGTACAGGGCTTCTGCTGGAGGCTTGTTGGTCAAAATTACTTTAAACACATGCTGTGATTTGGCTTGGTCCTTCATTTTGAGGTAACTGCAGGAGATCTCTATTGGATTTTCTGCTTCAGCACTTGTGTTTAGACTAGAATTTGGGAAAACATAGAAGCATCAAGAGGTCATGGGACTTTATTGTGAAAGGTCAAGGGGAGGCTGGGACAGGGCCAAGGTAAGAATTTGACATGCCTCCTGTAGAACTCCCTATAGCAAAGCAAGAAACTGCTCACCAAGTCATTATGAATTGTGGAGGGAAGTGGATTGATGTAAACGAGCTGTTCTTTTTAACAAAAGCAACATTTCACTATGTTTTTTGTGAATGTTTTCAGGGCAGTTTCAGTTCCTATTCAACAATTTCAATACAAGTTCAGTGATGTTGGTTACAGTCTACACAATGTGTAAAGATCCTCATTATTTCCATTCTCATTGTTTCATCTCCATTTATCTAGTTTCCCTTCCCCTTTACATTGTCCTCTTTGTTGTTAAGGTAATTGGTGGACCATTTGCTCTCATATAGGTGATTTTTTAACAGCATAGTAGTTATGGGTGACATTCATAATTTTTTTAACCAATTTCTTCAGCTTCAAGGTGACCTTTGAGGTTAGTTTCAGTTCACAGCGGCTAGAGAATCTCTCAGGGCAGCAGTCTCAGGGAGCCGTCCAGTCTCAACAAGACCTGAAAATCTGTTTCTTTTTCTTTAAAGAACTTTGAGATTCTGTTCCATTCTTTTCTTCCTTATTTCAGGCTCTGCGTATTGTGTTCCCGTTTACAACGGCACCATCTCGTTCTGATAGCAGAACAGAGTAGATGGTAGTTCACGGACACTCTGCTCTGTAGACTATGTTCTCCGTTGAGTCTTTGGTTTCTTTTTATTTTGATCCAAGTGAGGAGAGACCAATAGTGGTAACTCAGATGGCTTTAAAGACTCCAGACGCAGACTAGAATGGACCGTGAAATCTGCAGAAGGTAACATCTGTATAAGGCAGAAAGTTCTCCGAGAAGGACAACTCCAGGATTTTCCACTAAGAAGAGCAGTAAAAGAGGAATAAGATGGTGCCCCATCCAATTTGTGAGACCCAGAAAAACAGGCAGTCTTGCTGCGTTTTGGTTCTCACAGGTTTCAAGGTAGAACATCGCTTTATGGACGATATTTTGCCAACCGACCAAGATGTTCCCTGAGAGTATGGTTCTAACCCTTCACACCAACAAATCCAGTCTTACAGGGTGTTTGGTTATACCTAAGAAGTATTTATAATTGTATATATATATATATATATATATATATATACATACACACACATCTATGTCAGTGGTTCTCAACCTTCCTAGTGCCACGATCCTTTCATATAGCTCCTCATGTTGTAGTGACCCCCCCAACCATAAAATCATTTTCATTACTACTTCATAACTGTAATTTTGCTACTATTATGAATTGGGTGACCCCTGTGAGTCGTTTGACCCCCAAAGGGGTCACGACCCACAGGTTGAGAACCACTGATTTATGTGCATAAAGTCAGAGATGCATTCACACATACATACACATATATGCCTATATACATGCACACATGGGGGCTTCAAAATTTGTGGAAAAGTGAAATTTATTTAGTTATTTTTGCTGTTGCTTCAAAATTACATATACCATCACATTTGTCAATAGGTCCTTTTTCTTATGTATGTTTTAATGATATTGTGTGACTTCATCAAACGGTGCACATTTCATCTTTGTTTCCTTTCTTGTCACCCGAACTAGCAAGGGCCTGCTGTCTAGGGACCCTGCCCCGCATCCCTGGTAACCACTAGTGAACATTCATTTCTATAGAATAACTTGTTAGTGCCATTTAGTAAAAGTGAGATCCTGTTTATTTTTATGTGATTTACTTATTTCATTCAACACAATGTCCTCTAGATTCATCTATGTTCTCTGATGTTTTGCATGCAAACTAGCTTTGAATGGTATGGTTATAAAAGTGGCATTGATCTGTGGTAGGAATGGATATTGATATTTTCCACTTCTGCCAGATATGAAAAATTTGTATTTAAAATTTACATTTTAACTCGCTTATTCTCTTGATTATTTTTCTTGCTCCATTTCCTTAAAAAAAAGAGAAGAAAGATAAGTAAGTGATTGTTACTAGTGGCCACATGTGTAAACTCCGGAGAACATTTCAATTAGAAACATGAATTAGAACACTTCAATTCGAGAAGGTTGGAAAACCTTTGTCCCAACATGCTAGCTGTAGAGAGTTGTGCTAGACACTTAACCTGGAAATTTCCGTGTCTTTAGCTATGCAATGATCTAGACCTTGTCTTTCTCACAGGTTGTGAAGATCAAATAATTATTCATTAGTTCGATACCCTGATTTTAAAAAAATGGTTTAAAGCTGTATAAGGCAACACCTAGCAACTCTAACTTAGAGTTATAGAAGTGTGGGAAGCTTTATTGCCAATCTACAATGAAAGGTCAGATTTCTAACAAGACTGGAGTTTAATCACTAGGGCCTTGACTGCTGGAAAGGCAGGACAATTGACAATTGTCCTACGTAAGCAAAGTGGAGGTTCTCCCGGAGTGCAGCAACTTAGAGTAGAAGGCTCTGTATTTCAGGGCCAGCGTAACTCCAGCATTTAACCCTGAGGAAGAAACTCCTGGGTCCATTCTGACTCCTAATGACTCTATAAAGCACAGCAGAGCTGCCCCATAAGGTTCCTAAGGTTGTAATGGAAACATGACCACATCTTTTTCCTCTAAAGTATGGCTGGTGGATTTGAACCACCAACTTCTTGGTTAGCAGCCAAGGACTTGCATTACTGTATCACCAGAGCTCTGCCCAGAGCCACCAAGACAATGATGATAATAATAAAAACAGAAACAATTCTCCTGGTTCTCATCACAGTGGCTGTTTATCAATGAATTGGTTTATAAGTATTTGTTTGATCATCACACTGTAGATCCCTGAAGGCAGGGTCCTGACTTCTCCTGCTTTCTTCGGGTTCTCCAGGACCTCACTCTACCTGACATGCAGCCAAAAGACCCAAATTCACTCCCGTCAAATTGATGCTGATTCACAGTGACCCTAGAGCACAGGGTGGAACGGCTCCCTGCGAGTTTCGGAGACTGACCCTTAGCAGGAGTAGAAAGTTTCATCTTTCTCTCACTTGGCCTGCAGGAGCCCCTCAGAAATGCTCCTCGAATGAGGAATAGAGTGACGGCCTTTCTTCTGCTTCTTCCCTAGCTGTGCTGGGCCACAGAACAAAGCAGACAGAGTGGGAAAAACCGGTGCCTGTGAAAGGGTGGGAGGGAATCCAGGAGAGGGCTCGGGTAAGAAGCAGCAACTTCTGCACTTCGCACATTCTTTTCCTGGCTGGTGGAGTGCCCTTCCTGAACCCCTGGTAAGGTACACATGTTCTGGTCATGCTCTGCTGAACAGGAATAAGAGTATCTTGTTCCCCTCTCCAAGTAGAGAGCAGTGTGAATGGCTTTCCCAGTTGCTTCAGTCAGTGGAAAATCTGAGCAGTTTAACACCCAGCCTGTGAGCTTCCCGCTCAGGCAAAGCAGATAGGTAAAGTCCAGACTTTGTCTACATGGCAAAACCCATGGAGCTATAGACATTATCTGTCTGTCTGTCTGTCGGTCTATCTATCTATCTATCTATCTATCTATCTATCTATCTATCTATCTATCTATCTCATCTATCATCATGTATCATTGGTATTTATGAAAGATTGAGCCATGTTAAGGAATCTGTTAGGGGTCAGAAACAGCTGATGAGTCAATGACTTCTAACACACACTTACAGGCACATTCCATAAAGTGGTGACTGGAGTGCCCAGATACACTATTAATGTATGATATACGCATTGTCTTTGATGTGAAAAATAATATGAGGTGTAAAGAATGTCAGTTTGGGGGTTCATAACATGACCATTTTGAGTAAATATTTCCATGGCGACAATAGAAAGTCCATATAGGAGTTTTGCTTTGTTTTGTTTCCAGGTTCCAAAGAAGACTCATTTTATTACAGAAAATCTACAAAGCTCCTGTAAGAAAATGTTCTGCTCTCCTCAGGGGAATAGACAGACCACTGAACAACGTCCTCCCTTCCTTCCATGGGGCTTGGCATGTCAGTGAAGCATTGAGGTCCTGATGGGTCAGGAATGTTGTGCAATTCAGCAACAGACATCCCATTTTCAGCCATTTTTCTTCCTTTCTGACACAATCCTTTAGCTTACCCCCTTCTTTGCGGCCTTGACCAATTCTTTGGAGGTGAGGGGGCACTTTTCAACATTTCCTGGTGCCCGCTTATTTCAATGATCAACCACTTTAGACAGCAGGAGGGTAAGCCATTCCTGGGACAGTCCAGGAGTCCCCTGCTGCTGTCCAGGGCTCTCCAAACTGAAACTCCGAGAAAGCTTACTCTGCTCGGACGTCCGCCCCTGGAACGCAATGAGGGCCCAGCTGTGGCAGCCCAGAGCTCCGGTATGCAATCCCAGTTCTTCCCCCGGGTCTCACAACCATCTGGGGAAGTTCAAAGTGAAGTGCTGGGGGCCATCACACAGCAGAGGAGGTGGCAGAACCTAGTTTTGGGAGCCCAGCTTTGTAACTGCTCTCTTGGATGGGGCTTCTGCCGCCAGTGGCCTCGCCAGCCGTTCAAAATGTGGTGTTTCCGGCAGTCATTGGCAGGGTTGCTGCAGCTGCAACCCTGGAGTGGGAAGTCTATAAATTTTGGGTAGAAAAAAATTTCCACACATTGAAGCAAACTGCGATATTAATTTATTCTGAATTTGGAATGCATTCGGAGGACACTCTTTGCCGTTACCAAAACCAAGATAAATTTTTCACTGAGGAAGATAATGGAATTGGGTGAATAAGATGATGCTTGTCTAATTATTGCTAATATTTTCCAAATGTACATTTTATCTTTAGACAGTTCTTAATCTGACAGCCAGCTCCTTGCTAAAGTCACAGACGGCCTGCTCTTCTTTCATTATTTCTTTCAGACGTGCAACTACTCATGGTTTCAAGGAGTACACTCTGTGAAATTACCCAGGCACAAAGGATCCAACAGCCACAGTCTTGCATCGGCACAGAATATTGCGTTATACTAAAATGAGAAGTCTGGGACGCCTTTACTTGCTCATTTAAAAAAAGAGGGCTGTGTTGAATATCATAATGCGAATAGGAGGCATTCTTGGATCGTATGGCTTTAGAAATGCCTTGGTGCGGGCACATGTTGATGGCCAGCCAACGAAGATGGAGTGAAGTCCAGGACATGAGCCAGCACTGGGCCAGTGCAGACCAAACTAGTCACCCTCATTTCATACCAGGCTACCTCTTCCTAAACCCGTGCCACTGCCCCATCCTCATATTGTAACATGCGGTCAATTTATTAGGGCCTGGCTTCCCAATTTTCTTGCCCCTGCCCCCAAAATATCCCAATTACTTGCCTTTCCTGAATAGTCTGGGTGCAGTTAACTGAGACTGCATATAAACCCATCTCTCTGGCATCCTACTCAGCCACCTATATCACTATATCATATCATTATATCATTATATCGGACATTCTATCATCTCATTAATAGATGGACACGTCAACAAATCAGGTACTAGTAGTCAAGGCAGCCTGGTCTAGGAAGTGACTGGCTGGACCCCAGTAGGACTTGCGGTTGGCACAGTTTGTAAGGTTGCTCTGTTCCAGGAATGAAGGGGATGAGGACCGTGAAGCCCGGAGATATGGGTTTCGCCAAATGATATGATACATGATCCATCATGCTGCTCTGCAGAAGGGCGTGAAGCGAAGTGGGAAAGGGATATAGAGCAGTCTTTGGTTCAGAAGGCACTGGCCTCCAAAATCCTGGCGAGCTCTGTGCTCACGTCTGAAGCCCACATGCGTGTGGCACATGTTTCCATTTCTGTGTCCATATCAGGAATGTAGGATTGAAAGCAAAACTGCTTACGAATTACCGTGGAGATTGTATGGCAGAAGTACTTGCTACGCTGTGACATTTTGTGAGCGGAAACGAGAAAAAAATAGATAAATATAAAACTTAGAGAAATAGAATCTTTAACTTCTCTGGCCCCAAAGCAGGATTTCTTTTCTTACCAATTGGGTTGCTATTATTTTCTTTTCAGTTTGACAATTAGCCTTGTCCACTCCTGGGTACAGAGGTTTCTGTTGGAAGTTATCATTAAAGGGGCGCAGGGATATCTCATTGCGCCTTTCACTACCTTGGCGTCGGGTTACCCCAGAAGCAAAGTAAGCCCACATTTACTTGTTTGCTTAGTAATCTGCAGTGAACCGCTTCACAGTTTTCATGACATCAAGAGACTGCTGGTAGGTATGGCTTGCATCTCTCTCCCAACTGCACAGCACCTTCCTGTAGGACCAAAGCCTATTTTCACAAGTGCCCAGTAAGCAAGTAAGCATGGCTTAATTGTGCTCATTCACTAATCTGTATGAAGACTTTCACTTGCTTTCACCACATCAAAGCGGTGAAATGATTCTTTATAGATTAGTAAGTAAGCACATAGATGACCTGTGCTTACCTTGTTTCTTGAGTAATTGACTACCCTGCCTCAAAGATCAGGAAACAAAAGATCTTCCATTTATGGTTGCCTTTTATTTCTGCCCCAGACCTACCTAGCACCTGGGACCCAGTCAGCGTCTGATTAGCTGAATGTGTAGAATAGCAATTAAACTATGGGCATAATGCACATTACAGTAAAAATCTTATAAAATTAGACTCATGCTTAATGTAACAGCTGGGGAATAGTGCCTACAGGGAAGAATTTGTCTTAGATGCATTAAGATTTACTATTGGTTAAAAACCCTATAAAATGCAAAGAAAATTGACCATGTATGTCTATAAAACCACACATATTTCTAAAATTTGTGTATTTTATTGGTTTAACAACTGACAGTGATACCTGTCTATAAACAACTGAGGTAATCTTTATTAGCTGCACAGAATAGTAAAACATTGCCCAGGAAACAGAAAAACAAGGTTAAATAATAACCTAGCTTGGGGAATTATTTCACAAATTAAAGTTCACTTCTGTCAAGAGGGTAATATTTTCTAATGGTTTTCTGAAAAATTTGCCATTTGTGCTACATTTCTTTTTTATTTTTTTAAATTAAAAACCTTTATTGGGGGCTCTTACATCTCTTATCACAATCCATACATTCATCCATTGTGTCAAGCACATTTGTACATATGCCGCCATCATCGTTTTCTTTCTACTTGAGCCCTTGGTATCAGCTCTGCATTTTTCCCCTCTCCCTCCCCCACACTCCCTTCCACATGAACCCTTGATAAGTTATAGACTATTTTTATATCGTACATTGTCTTATATCACCCTTCACTTTTCTGTTCATCCCCCTGGGAAGGGCTTATTGATTGATTCTTGTGATTAATTCCCACTTTCTCCCTGAACCTTCCTCTTATCCTCCTGGTATCTCTATTCTCCTTGTTGGTCCCGAGGGGTTTACCTATCCTAGATTCTGTGTGTTGCGGACTCTTATCTGTAGCAGTGTGTAAGTTCTGGTCTAATCCAATTTGTAAGGTAGAATTAACGTCATGACAGTTGGGGGAGAGGGAGAAGCATTAAAGAACTAGAGGAAATTTGTATGGTTCATCAGTGCTATACTGTACCCTGACTGGCTCATCTCTTCCTTGTGACCCGTCTGTGAGGGAATGTCCAAATGTCTACAGATGGGCTTTGGGTCCCCACTCCTTGTCCTGCCCCCCCCCCAGCCCCTATTCACATTGGTATGATCTTGTTCTGGGTCTTAGATGCCTAATACCTTATCTCATGATCACACAGGCTGGTGTACTTCTTCCATGTGGGCTTTGTTACTTCTCAGCTAGATAACCACGTGCTTCTCTTCAAGCCCTTAAGACCTCAGATGCTCTGTCTTTTGATAGCCGGGCACCATCAGCTTTCTTCACCACATTTGCTTATGCGCCCATTTGTCTTCAGTGATCATGTTGGGAAAGTGAGCATCACAGAATGCTGGATTATTAGAACAAAGTGTTCTTGTGTCGGGGGAGTCCTTGAGTCGAGGTCCAATGTCCATCTGCTACCTTTATTCTTAACATGTAGCTATAGATACATAGATCTATTTCCATCTCATATTAATATATTTACATATGTACATGCCTGTATTTAGACTTCTATAAATATCTTTTGCCTCCTGGTTATTTTCTTTATTTCCTTTTACTTTCCTCTTGTTCCACCATCATGTTTGGCCTTCATTTGGGTTTAATAATTCCTTGCTGCTACATTGCCCTTGATTAAGCCCCCCTAGGTATCCTATGCCCTTCACTGCATTGATTTTAGTTCATTTGTTGTCCCCTTGTGCCTGGGTTGGTTTTCCCCCTTCCTTTCTCCCAGCTCCCCTTCTCCCATGTCCCCCTAGCACTGTCGGTTCCCTTTTTTCATCTCCAACTTGTTTATCCTACCTATCTTATCTAGATAGACACGCAGAGACATGAGTAAGGGCAAAAAACCTGGCAAAGTCAAACAAAGCAACAAAGGAAGACAAAACAAAACAACCCAATAACAACAAAAACAAAATAACAAAAAGAAAGGTAATAACAATAAAAGGAAAACCTATAAATAGTTCCAGGTCTGTTTTTTGACCTTTAAGAGTGTTTTTCTGTCGAGCCTGATGGGGTGCCACATTCTGTCTCCAAAGTCTATGTTTTTGGTATTCCTTGGGTATTTTATCACTTTGCTTCCCTTGCTGCTCTGTTGCATGCCCTAGTGTTTCATCCCAGTGTGATGGGGTCAGATTGGGCACAAGTCCCGCACTACAGTGTTGTCCCCTGTAGCGCTATGGTTCAGTGAGGGAAGTCTTGTCTTGTGGTGGGGCCGGCCCTATGATCTTCTCGGTGCATTGGCTGCTCTGAGCAGGAATATCATCCTCAGGGCTTGGAGGGGGGGCTATGATGTGTTCCCCTCACTCTCCTTCCCTCTTCGTTTCTCCTGTGTGTTCTATTCAGACACACCCCTCTCCGCAAGCTGTAGCTTCAGTGCTGTCCTCTGAAGTGCATTATTCTGAGAGAGAGGGTGTCCACATAGTTGGGATTGTGGCCAGCCCCACAGACCTCTCTATTGTTTTCCTGGTACATGCCAGTATGTTGTATTCATGTCTTAGCACACTGGGTTGAAGCCTGGTCTCTCTCTCCCTCTCCTGTGGAAATATAAACAATACCCTCCCCCTGGGTGGTTAGTATACCCTGCTCCCCTTCTTTTTCTTCCCTCCTCTTATTTAGTTGGCTGACGTATGTATCCCTGGATTGGGTTTGGCCCCTGACGTAGTACCTGGACCTCACCTGAGGGATGTATGTATATAGTAGCTTTTCCCCTGTGCCCCATGTTTTAAGCTTACCTCAGTGGACTCATGTTGTACTTGTCCTTTTGCGCTTGGCTTGCTTCGCTTAACATGATTTCCTCCAGTTCTTCCCAGGTGGCAATGTGCTTCATGCGTTCATCACTGCTTTTCAGTGATGTGTAGTACTCCATTGTATGTATATACCACAGCTTTTTAATCCACTCGTCAGTTGATGGGAATTTGGGTTGTTTCCACTTCCTTGCAATTGTGAACTGCGCTGTGATGAACATTGGAGCACAGATGTCTGGTCATGGTTTGTTTCTTGCCTCTTCTGGGTATATGCCCAGCCCAGTAGATGGATTGCTAGGTCATATGGTAGCTCAATTTTCATCTGTTTTAGATATAACCAAATCTATTTCCATAGTGGCTGTACATACTTACAGGTGCACCAGCAGTGGATGGATGAAGAGTTCCTATCTCATCACAGCCCCTCAGACACGTGTTGCTTTCTGGTTTTTTGAATTGGGCTATATTTGAGGGTGGTAAGTGGTATCTCATCTCATTTTAATTTGCATTTATTATGGCTAATGATCAGGAACATTTTCTCATATGTTTATTGGCCATTTGGATTTCTGCCCTTGTGAAACTTTTGTTCAGGTCTTTGGCACACATCCTTAGTGGGCAATTAGATTTTTTTCTTGCAAAGTAATGTAGATTTTAGTATAAGGCCTTTGTCTGATGTGTCATTACTAAAGATGTTTTCCCAGTCTGTGGGCTCTATTATTACTCTCTCGGTGAATTCTTTCAATGTACACAGGTGTTTTATCTTCAGTAGATCCCCCTTGTCAATTTGTGCCTCCTCTGTGTTTGTGTCCTTCCCTATTTCTGATAGCCTATGTATTTCCTGCACCAAGGTTAGGTTTGCCCCAATCCCCTCATTGATGGCCTTAATAATTTGGGGTTTTACCTTGAGGTCTGTGATCCACCTTGAGTTTATTCTTGTGCATGGAGTGAGGTAAGGGTCTTGCTTCATTTTTCTGCAGGTAGATATCCAATTTTTTCCCTAGCACCACTTATTGAAGAGGGCCTCTGCTTCCCATTTGATATTCTTGGGGCCCTTATCAAAGATCAGCTGTGTGTATGCTGATGCTTCTTTTCTGAGTCTTCAGCTCTTTTCCATTGGTCTGAGTATCTGTCATTGTACCAGTGCCACACTGTTTTGACCACTGTGGCTGCATAATAGGTGCTAAAGTCAGGTAAAGCAATCCCTCCACTTTGTCCTTCTTCTTGAGGAGTCCTCTTGCATTACATTTCTGTTGAGTAATAGAAGCAAGTAATTCTGTGCATCAGAGTTGATTACATACTTGAACATCAATTTCCTTAGGAAGGTTTTTATCCCAGTTAGTTCAAGAAGTCATAACTGGCATTCCAATAAGAGGAACGAAGAGTTTAATAACATGATAATAAATTAGAAGTGAATAATACAAGTCCTAGTTAATTTTATTTCCTAGGTAACTCTGATTTATTTAATTTCAAAGGAATGCTGTACTGTAGGATTTTTTTTAATTGAAGAAGTTTTCAACAGAAAGACAAAGGCAAAAATGAAATGAGATGGAAAGATACTCATATAGATGATTGGAGTTAAGGAAATTTTTCTTTCCTGAAATATTCAGAACAATAGATAGAGAAGTAACAGTGTTTTCCACTAGGTTTTAAAACGTTTATGGAAATATAGAAGTAAAGATAGTGGAATTTTCCCATGAACACTTTGAAGCTCCTTCATAACTCCATACATATATGCATACACATGCATATGTGTTGTACATAGGGTTGCTATTGATTGCAACCCCTAATTAATATGTGTGTTTTCATAACAAGTTTCCTGCCCTCCTCTTTTCCCCCCGCCAATGCAATTTTCAATTTTGTTTAAAAATCTTCACAACCAGCTCCTGGGGTTCTCCCATGTCCTCGGGGAAAATCGGTCATAATCACCCATTCAGCGTTCCGAAGAAAAGTCAGCATAACTTTTTGAGCTGGCCTCGAGTTTTCTTAGAAGCCATAGTTCTGACTGGACCGATTTTTGAAGGTGTCCTAATGATATTAAGGCCAGTATATGACTGAGAGAATTTGTCTGAAGCCATCTAATGAGCACAAATACACACCTGCGTTTTGTTTGGAATCAACCCATACATGTGTGAAGTGGAACTCTAGTGGAAATACTTTTTGACATCCCACACACAAACATATCAAGAGCATATTTGGAAAACCAAACACGTATTTGCATAAAGTGAAAAATATAAATAAAACCCCACACAGACCCACAGGTATTCTCCTACTAAGCAGATGCAGATGAAAGCGTGGCTCCTGAATGAATATGACCATAGGGGCTTTGAACCAGAATGTATAGCACTTCTTTTTAAAAAGTGAAAATCTTTCATACCTGCTGTACATTGACATATTGTTAGAAGTATGCCTCATTGATGACACCCACCCAAAAGCATATTAGCTATTTTATAGTTGGAGAGTTGGCGTTTTCACTGTAAAGAAGAAAAGCAACATGTTACAAATCAAGAGAGATGTTTGCAAAATTAAAATGGAAAGCTTATTTGTTATACTAAGGCGCTCCGGTGGCACTGTCCGCGAAGCTAACTAACTTCAGGCGGTGCAAACCCATCAGCTCTCTGCAGGAGAGAGATGAGGCTATGTGTCTCAGAAACCCTAGGTAAGGCGGTTGTGAGCTGGCATTGCTAGAGGCAGAATCCATTTGATAGCAGGGGGGATGTGGCTGACGGGGTGGCCTCACAGCAATGGTTGTGAGGATGTTGAGGATGTCACAGGACCGGATAGAGTGTCATCTGTACATAAGACCAAAATGGCCTCTGTGACTTTCCGAGCTCTTAACAGTTTACAGGAGTAGAAAGCACAACCTTTCTCCCGCGGAGCAGCGCTGGTGTTTTAGAATTTCAGGCCTCTCAGATTGCAGCATTCGGCGTCACCACTAAGCCAGCAGGGCTCCTCATCTGTACATAGGTTTCACTATCAGTTGGAATCAATATGAAGGCATCAAACCATAATGCTATTTTCCTTCTGAAAGCTTAGTTTTTCTTTAGTTTTATTTTTCTAGTCCTTGTATGTTTCCCCCCTTTTCCTTCACACAACTTATGCCAGACAATATTCTCTTTAATATCCTTTCATTGAAGGTGGTGAGATGCACTCCTGCCTTAGCTGATCTGAAATACAGGACAGAGCTAAAAGTTTTCCTTAAACTCTTTGCATTTTGGAAATTAAAGAGAAAAAATATTACAGTCTTCTTTTCCTATTATTTAGAATACATTAGTTTTTTTATTATTGAGGTCTCTCAGCAATAAGGGATAGAAGATTAAAGAAATGAGATACTCTTTTTAAAATCTATTTTCCATAGACCTGCCTTATATGACAGACTGTGTCTCCGGAGCCTCACAACCTTTCACACCCTTGGGCTATGGACATGGTGACTATTTCTTGACAGAAAGATGGATTTCAAGGAAGTCCTTGCTTTACCTCCCCCCACTAGGCTTCTGAACCTTGCCTGTTCTCAAGTGACAAGGTCTTTGAGTGCCTGAACTTGAGGAAGACCAAGGGAAAGTAGACACAATATTTTTATTTTAGCAGTGGGACCTTGACATGAATTATAGAGTGTCTCATAAAAAATTCTGGTGCCTGGTTTTATAATCATCCTTAAAGAAATGTAGTCTTTTTATGAGCTTGTGACCCAAAATGATAGGGCAATACTGATGCTGGTAACTCATAGTTGCTTCAGTTGCAACCATTTTGCGGAAAGAGAAGGAAACAGACCACTCGACACCGAGGGAAATTGAATTGTGGCGAAGTGAAGTTACTTGATAGGGTTCTTCTATGCATGTGCTTGGTCGCTTTCACCAAGCGACTGGGTGGGAAAATGCAAATAAGGTGTAGAAGATTCTGAACTTGGACATCGGTCAGTTTTGCCATTCTGTGGGGTGAAAGAGTGAGTCATCTCAGAAGTAGGGGAAGAAGGAATCCCACAGCCTGCAAGAAAAAAGAGACCATGAGATAGCGCAGAGGATCAGTGCCAAGCCTTTGAGATTGAGCAAGGGGTAGGCTTCTGGCCCACTGAATGAGGCAGAGGTCAAGGGACTGTGTGACCGTGAGGCCAGAGGCCAAAGTGACATGACATTCCTATCAGCATAACTGAGAAGAGATGCTAAGACAAGGGAGCTGTGTCTTTAGCATTTTGTAATCAGAAGTTCTGTGTGGCCATTGCCATAAATGTATCAAGCCCAGCAGAGAAGTGTTATGTAAATGGAAGGCATTATCTATCATCGATCTCCTGAGAGTGGGCTCAATTGGGGCCTCCGCAAAACAAGCCCATGTTCTAATCCTTGGAACCTGTGAATATCCTAACATTTGGAATAAGGGTCTTTGCAGATGTGATGAAGGAGCTCTAGGACCGTCTGAGCGGACCTAAAATCCAGTGGCAAGCGCCCTTAGAAGAGGCACATGGAGGGAGGAAGCCCAGAGAAGGAGGCTTGTGAAAATGAAGGAAGAGACTGGGGAGATGTGATCACAAACAGGGACACGTTGGATGACCACGGAAGAGGCGTGGACGAGTTCTCCCCTAAGTGCCTGCAGCCCTGCTGGCATCTCCATTTCAGGGGTTGCACCTGAAGAACTATGAGAGACTGCATTTCTTTTGTCTGAAGTCACTATTTTTATGGTGATTTGTTATGGCAGTCACAAGAAACTAAAACTAGCTGTCTGTGGGTGTAGCTATCATCCACCTGAATAGCTCCAGGGCTCATCCTCTCAATGGGGGATATGGAGGGGCTGCAGGCCTGACCTGAAAGTTATGATGATGATGATTATTTCAAGATTAGGAAACAAGAAGTCAGAAGGAACCAAATCAGGACTGTAAAACGGGTACTTAATGATTGCCTATCAAAACGCTCCAAAAACTTGCCCTTGTTTGCTGAGAGAAATAAGCAGGAGTGGAGAAGCACTTTCTACAGAAGCTTTTGTGGGTATTTTCCTGCTAAAACTTTGGTTAACTTTCTCGCAACAGTCTCATAATAAGCAGACGGCATCATTCTTTGAATCTCCAGAAAGCCAACAAAGAAAATGCTTTGAACATCGCCCCCAAATGGTTGCCATGATCCTTGCTGCTGACTGCTCTGCTTTTTCTCTGACTGGACTTCATCTTTTGGTAACCATTGCTCTCATTGGGCTTTGTCTTCAGGATAGAGCTCCTAAAAACAGGTTTTATTTCCTGTTACAATCCTTCTAAGAAATGCTTCAGGATCTTAATCCCATTTATTTAATATTTCCATTGAAAGCCCCGTTCTTGTCCGCACCTGGGTAGGTGGGACAGTTTGGGTACTCATTGAAGGGAAACGTAGTTCAACTTTATTTTTCATTCAGAATTGTGTAAGCAGAATTAGTTGAGATGTCTCTGATGCTGGCCCTTGTTTCTGCTGTTAATTGTTGACCCTCTTTAATTAGGGTATGGAAGACATTATTTTTTTCTAGCGTATTGATCTGGGTCACCTGCTATTACAGGCCTTCATCTTCAACATTGTTTGGCTCCATTTACTTTAAGTTTTCTCCTTCTTAAAATAAGTGATCCATTTGTAAACTGATGATTTATTTGGGGGCATTGTCCCTATGAGCTTCTCTTAAAGCATCTAAGATTTCATCATTCTTTCATCCAGCTTCACTACAAATTTGTCTTTGCTTTTAGTGAAATTCATATTGCATAAGGCTTCTTTTCAAACTAGTACTTAATCATCCTAGGGGCCTCAAATTAAATCCTGTTCAGTCATATTATAACCAAATAGTACAAGTTTGTTTTGTTGCAAAATTTGGGAGATCCATTTATAGGTTTTTCATAGTAAACATTTTCTGCGAATTTTTGAGAACTCTTTTCATATTTGAGTGTCTTTACCTTGAAGAGAACCTTCTACCTTTTCTAAGAAATCTTTATAGCTATTTTTTTTTAAAACCACATCACCTCACCTAATGGTAAACTAATTGGTTTGTCACTTTGGCCTTAATGTCTGTTAGAACTCGTGCATTTTTCTTGTGTGCAGTCTTAATTCCCTTGCCCCACCCATTTTACTTATATTTAATGAGTCATATGATGACTGAATGATTGTATCAATATTACCGATTTAATGGTCAGGGAAGGGTGTGAAGGAAAGAATATCAAGAGGTGAATATGACAAGGATGCTTAACAAATATGGAAACAAGTAAAGAAATTTAGGTAAACTAGGTATAAATGATTTTATTCTTGATATTCTTTATGTTTGGTTTGGAAATGAAAAATTCCAAGGCTACTTGCTTTTCACTGTTGTAGATATTCAATTATCCTTGGACAAAGCCAGCTATCCCAAATATTGAATAATTGCCATGAATAAAGGCAGAAGGATCAAAGTGAATTATTTTTGTGTTTTTACACACCACACCTAGCTTTGTGCTAGGCAGACATGCCTCTTGTGGTAGGAGCATTTAGCCAGGTGATTATTTGTTGCTCTGGTGGATCCTGCTAGCTGACTACTATCAACTGGAAAGTGTCCCCTGACTTCCTCCAGTGATCTGAATAATCTGCTCTTTCTCCTTGTGCAGTGTGCAGCCACATGAATGTGGTGCAATAGAGAAAACTTCACTGCCTACAGATGCTCTGGGAGCATAAACTAATTTTACAGATAATTAAACCCATAAAACCCCCTCAGTTTTTCTTTGATGTTGGGAGTATTGCAAATAAACAAGCTCCTTTTGCCAAAATTGTATTGCAATTGCTTGTTTCTTTTTTTTTTCACCTTTTATTTTTATTTTTTTCCCTTTTTTTTAAAACATTTTATTAGGGGCTCATACAACTCTTATCACAATCCATACATATACATACATCAATTGTATAAAGCACATCTGTACATTCTTTGCCCTAATCATTTTCTTTTTTATTTCCTTTTCTTTTTTTACATTTTATTAGGGGCTCATACAGCTCTTATCATGATCCAGACATATACATATATCAATTGTATAAAGCACATCCGCTCATTCCCTGCCCCAATCATTCTCAAAGCGTTTGCTCTCCACTTAAACCCTTTGCATCAGGTCCTCTTTTTTTCCCCCTCCTTCCCCGCTCCCCCCTCCCTCATGTGCCCTTGGTAATTTATACATTGTTATTTTGTCATATCTTGCCCCATCCTGAGTCTCCCTTCCCCCACTTCTCTGCCGTCCATCTCCCAGGGAGGAGGTCACATGTGGATCTTTGTAATCAGTTCCCCCTTTCCAACCCACTCACCCTCAACTCTCCCAGCATCTCCCCTCACACCCTTGGTCCTGAAGGTATCATCTACCCTGGATTCCCTGTGCCTCCAGCCCCCCTATGCACCAGTGTACAACCTCTGCCCTATCCAGTCCTGCAAGGTAGAATTTGGATCATGGTAGTTGTGGGGAGGAAGCATCCAGGATCTGGGAGAAAGCTGTGTTCTTCATTGGTACTACCTCGCACCCTGACTGACCCATCTCCTCTCCTAAACCCCTCTATGAGGGAATCTCCAGTGGCTGATACTTGGACCTTGGGTCTCCACTCTGCACTTCCCCCTTCATTCAATATGGTATATATATATATATATATATATATATATATATATATATATATATATATATATATATATTTTTTTTTTTCATGATGCCTTATACCTGGTCCCTTTGGCACCTCGTGATCACACTGGCTGGTGTGCTTCTTCCATGTGAGCTTTTTTGCTTCTGAGCTAGATAGCCGCTTGTTCACCTTCAAGCCTTTAAGACCCCAGACACTATCTCTTTTGATAGCCATTTCTATGTTTCTGGTCAGATGTCAAAAGAAATGTACTTCTACCTATACATGGGCCCAAGAGTCTTGCTTGTTCTCTATATAGCCCAATATAATTCTGCCAAAGGTCCAAGTTGAAAACGTGATGATCAGTCAGATGGTATGCCCTACCTTCTTTTCATGTCGAGGAGGTGCTGCTGCTTCACGGGACAATGACCCGGCAGAGAGTAATGCAAGGTATGCTATCCGGACTAGGAAGGATCAGTCTGGGCTTCAACCACAGTTCAGTGGGTGCTAGAACATCTAAGCTAAGCCTCTGCCAATGACTGTTAGTAAGAATCAGAATGTTTATTTGTAGCAAATATGTTGCTTAAAACAGTAGCAACAAAAATCCATAAATACTCAATACATATTCCTTTTGCACATTAGCAAGAAAGATGGCGAGAAAATTCTGCATATCTTTCTTTAGCAATCTGCTACTTCCAGAATTCCTGTTCCTCTTCATTTTTAATTGTCTCTTTCTGGACGAGCACAAATGCCTAAGGACTCTTGTGAAAATCACTCTCCACAGGTTTCAATAGACTAGTAGTGATTTCTTTGTAGTACCCCTGGATAGTTCTGTCTTGGAGAGCTTTGAAAGCCTCTAATTTTTCCAGAAAACTCAAGAAGGCAAATTCAAATCATGGAGAACAAAGGGACAACATTACAGATTTGGCGGCAGGAAAAGAAATGGTGTGTAGCTAGGTATAAGCTGCCTGATTTGGCTCTGGAAGATATTGGCTGATAGAGTGATTGCTTTGGCCAAGAGCAAATTAATACCCAAGACTTGAGGATTGCTTTTCCAACCCCAGTTGGATGAGTCTTCTGGGGAAAGAAGTCACAAATTGTAAATTCAGTTCACGTCCTTAACTGCACCCACTCCATAATATTGAGGATATCACTCTGTCTGGTTAATTCCAGACCAGGCTCTATGAGCAGATGGGGAATTTGAATTTTCAAATTAAAAAAAAAGTATAAGTGAGTGTGAATTTTATGCAGTTACCTTTATGCTCCGTCTTATGGAAAATGTTCTAAATCCCAATACATTAGGAAGCAAGAATCGTAAAAGAATGACTCGCCTAGAGGATTATAACCACCTGTAGATCAATTGGACTTACCACTGCACAACTCTCATCTCTTGGTATTGGAAGTGGTTACAGTTGGTAGTACTGCCATGGCAGTGCCCCTACGTCAGAATGCTGGCAAACATGTAGGTGTGGAGCTGAAACGCAGATCATGGTTTCCAAGTTTACTAGTTGTGTGTGATAATGTCTTGAGACCCACATGCTCTATCATGCTTCAGCTTCCAAAGAGTAGTCACATAGTAGGAAGTTCCTAGTAAAGGAAACTTGCAAAGACACTGCCACTCCCTTCCCTGTTTAGCATCCTCGCAGACAAGCTGTCCTAGAGCCTGACTTCCGATCTGGGTTTGCTCACCCTTCAACAACTGGAGACCATGCATGCCTTACTTTCTCTTTCTGAGACTTGGTCTTTGCTTTCTTCTTTTTCTCTTGTTTACCAGAAGGTGTAAGACTTGTTTATCAAGACATCATTTTTCCTCCATGTACTTTGACCTGATTTGGAAAGTAGCAAGTAACTTACTCGGGCTGCTGGAACGAGCACTAAAACAGATGTGGAGGCGGTTGGGATTTCTGGAAGACACGCCACTCCGTTTCTCTAATGAGACACTTGATGCATGACGTAGGAACGTGTGGCAGGAAGCCACAGGCTCTATATGGCAGCTTGCTCACTCGTGTAATTGACCTAATATTTCCTTTCTTGTCCAGATGGCCAGTAGTCCACTTTCTGCCTGCTAATCATCCTGTCTGCTGCCTTTGATTGTGTTGGCGATGGATAATTCAGTGGCTGTGGGCAGACGCTCCCTGTGACAGCGCCTCCACAGAGTCCTGAGGTTTGTCAGGTGGCCAAGTCCAAGTCTGTGTCACTTTGTTTTAGAAAAGAAAAAACGTCATTGAAGATGTGTTACTTTTATTTTTGACTTCTTAAATGATTAAGGTCAGAGTGCATGGAGTTGCGTCAGGGTTGTTATGGCTCTTGGCTTTCCTTGTGACATTTAAAATTGTTGCCAATCATTGTTCACCGTCACTGTTTGTTGTACAAATAATGATCCTGGAGTCTTTGCTTTATCTTCCATGTCTTGGTTCATTAGCTAGAGCATACTGTGACTCCCGAGGGAACAGAACGACCATGTTTACTTCTTTGCTTGGGAAATCAAGTAACACTGAATGGCTCTTCGTTTAATTAACAGTTATTTATTGAGCACCTAAGCGTGTCAAACACTGTGCGAGCACTGAGAGTAGAGGGGGAACAAAACACAGTCCTTACATTCAAACAGTTTGCATGCTCGTAGGAGGCAGGCAAATTAAAAAATTGTTATGCTAGCATCGGTAATTAGGAAAGGTGAATATTGGGTGTCATAAAAGGCATTCTGGGAGTTGGAGAAAACTTTCAAGGGGTAGCAATGACTTATCTGAGAGGAAGGGTGGCTAGTTGGAAATATGCAGCAGGAAAGAAACTCTAGAAATGAGACTCACAGAGTAGAGTAGTGAGTCCTCAAAGTTCTTGTACCCTGAGGAGCCTGGGAGCCATTGGGACCACCTGGGTTTGCTGGAAGGATTAAATTGCCCAGGGCTGGATGAGAACCTGCCTGGGAAGGGTCTCAGAGGTCAGGATTTGGCAGAACACAACTAACTATGGGAACATCATAATAAACTATGAATAATCAGGTTGAGAAGAATGGGAATTCCAGAACACTTTTCTGCAGTCATGTAGAACATGCACATGGTTAGAGAGTTAGTTGTCAATACAGGACAAGGGGCTACGGGATGGTTTAAAATCAGGTTTAAAATATTTGTTAAATCTGTAAATGGAGCAACTAATCTGAGAAGTAAGACTGTATGAAGAACAGGCATTAGGATGGGAGGAAGACTCATGAACAAGTTATGAGATGCAAATGACTCAACTTGATGGCTGCAAGCAGAGAAGACTTGAAACATTTACTAAGGAAGATCAAAGGCTACAGCTTTTAGTATGGGTCACAACACAATGTCAAGAAAACCCCAATCCTGTCACCACTGAACTAATAGACAACAACATGATGGATGGAGGGAAAAAATGAAGTTTTTAAGTATGACATAATGAAGTATGTCTCTTTACCTGGATCCATCATCAATGCTCATGGAAACAGCAATAAAAAACACAAACAAACAAACAAACAATGTAGGACAATGGCAAATCTGATAGAAAAGACCTTTATAATGTATGAAAGAGTAAAAGGTGTCACTTTGTGGACGAGAGTGCATCTGACTCAAGCCATGGTATTTTCAATTATCTTGCTAAAATTGAACAATGAAGAATCGGTATCTTTTAATTATGGCGTTGGATCTGAGAAGAATTGGTATGCTTTTATTCAGGTATTGATGAAGAATTATGAATAATACCATGGGCTTCCCCAGGAACAAAAGAATGAACAAAAGTACAGCCAGGATGCCCCCTAACCATGAAGATAGCGAGACTTTATCTCACATACTTTTTAAGCGAGTTACCAAAGGGCATGAGAACCTGGAAAAGGACATCATGTCTGGTAAAGTAGATGACCAGCAAAAGAAGGAGAAAGACCCTCGGTGAGATGGAGTGACCCTGTGACTGAAACAAAGAGCTCAAACATAGCAACAGTTGTGAGGGAGGTGCAGGACCAGGCCTTGTGATCAGCTGAAATGTACCCGAGAGGAATTACTGAGAGGTGAATGATGGGTAAACATAATAGTGGGGTAAGAGGAAAGAATAAGAAAGTAATAATTATATATAGGTATAAATATAGATATGTATCTATGTTAATGTATAAAGATAGGGGTATCTGTCTCTCTACCCAAACCCACCTGTACGATAGTGTGGACAGTCCCTCACAGAAGGGCCATGCGGAAGGGAATAAATACAGGGAGCAGTCTAGCATCAATGAAACACATAAATATCCTCTAGTTCTATAATGTTGCCTCCCCTTACTATTGCAGTCTTAGTTTCACCTCATGAATCTTGTGGTGCCCATGTATGTTCATTTGTGTAATTAAGGTCATTCAATGCATGAAATCCAAGGTAGCTAAACCCGACAGAAATAGTAAATGAGAGTAATGATTTTCTGAGGGTACAGGAAGGGGAAGCAGAGGGGGATTGATAGCAATAATGACACTATAACCCACTCAAGGGGAATGAATAACAGAATTGTAGGTGAACGGATACATTGGATGGTGTAAGATATGGCAATATATAATATAATAAAATAAGGGTTCCTGTGGGGAAGGTAGGGGGAAAGGTTAAAGGGGAGCTGATAGCAAAGAATTCAAGAAGAAACAAAATGGCAGCGATTGTACAATTATGCTTGATCTAATTGAATTATGGATTGTCATATCTGTAAGAACTCCCAATAAAATGATTTTAAAAATACAAAATATATATATATACATCCTAAGAAAACTTATATAGAATTTCTATGAATCAGAATAGACAAGATGGCAGTAGATTTGGTTTTGGAATATTAATTTTATAAAGAGGAAAATTTATTAAAAATCATTTTATGGACATATACTAATGCACACATATATAGTGAATACTGTTTCAGATTCTGCTTAGGACCCCAAGGAAAAATAAGACTGTCTATGTGAGTTTAAGAAAGGATAGTACATATTGTTGTTAATAAACACAATCAGTGATTCCAGGGTGTGCAAATACAGGTACTATTGCCTGGAACTGAAAGCAGGGGAAGTCAGAGAGATAGGGGTTGAGAAACTAGAGATGTCCACAGCAAGACATTTGACAGGAGATCAGTGGGAGAGGCTCTGAGTAAGTTTTATCCATTCCTAGCACAGTGGTGCTCAGAGGATGAGGAGAAGGTCAGACTAATTTACATGGGCTGGAATGGACCTGATTCATCAGCTAGAAGAGATAGAGGCATGATGCGATGAACCTCAGAGAGCTGTTGGATAGGAAAACGCTTGGAAACAATGAGGAAGGTGCTTCCAGCACCATCATTAGCATCATTAGGCTGTTCTCTAGGGGAGTGTGCCAAGACTGGTGCTCCCAGCACAGGGACAACCGTCCACTTTGCAACCGACTGAGCCCTTCTTTGAAGCGCATTAGTGCCCATGCTGCTCCAGTTGTTGGACATCTTCACCACCATGTTTTCTTACGCTTGGCTTTGAAGCGCTGCCTTGACATGCATGGAAGGTCTCTGTGGCTGGAAACAAGGCTGTTGGCAGGGATCTTTACTCATGTCTGCTTGTTTTTGCCAGGCTGTTAGGTCACATGAGGCTAGGTGTGCTCGAGGCCTGCCACATGGTACTGGGTGTACACGCAGGGCTGGCAACAGGCCACAGAAATTCCCAAGGAAGCCAGTGCAAGGGGGCTCAAAGGCAGTAATTAAGCACATAAACCTGTAACACTTTTCTATGTTTCTTGATACACAACTAAGGCTAAAAACAGGAGAATCCAGTTTCATTGAGAAACATTTGTTTTTTTACTCCGTTTCTTATAAAATTATGCTTGACCTGTCTGAAACCTCTGGCAACCCCTCATGTGCTCACAAGCTGTTCTATGAAATAGCATGAAAAAAGTCCCTGCTAAGATTTTTCACTTGTTGAAGAAAAAAAAAAGAGTTGTCCCTTCATGAAACACAGTTGAGAACCTACCTTCTGGTGACTCCTAAATTTTATATCTCTAGACTAGACATCATTATCTTTGTGATCCCCAAAGTGGTGTGTTGGTAAATGTCTAGCAACCAGTGCTCGAAAGGAAAAGTAAAGGCAGCCTGATTTATAATATTTGCCAATTACCATGGTGTAAATATTCTCACCATGCCCAATACAGCTTTTATGGGGCTGTTGACTATGACATCAGTGAATGCAAAATTGGAAAGAAATGTACACCGTAAGCTCCCATGAACCAGGGTGACCCAATCCCAAGAGATTCCTGGATGCGGCCTTGTTAGTCCAGTGCACCATTTATGTGTTTATGTGGAGGACAAATAACTGTCTCAAAATGAGGAAGTGAAAAATTGAACTTGTTTACAAAAGTGATCTTTCAACTCCTCCCTCAACCTTCTCCTCTTTCAAAGTTTTATTTTTCTTACTGAGTGAATGGTAGCACCACACAACCACGAGGTTATCCCTTTCCCTTGTTCACCATTACAGCCAAACCTTCAACTAGTGATTGTTGATTTAACCTTCCAAATATTAACAATCAGTCCATTTCTCTCTCTTCAATTTCTACCACCCTCTACTACACTGTCATTATTTTCAATATTTTGTTGTCAGTGTTATTGCTGAGAATCGACCCAGCAGAAAACACACTAATTTAACAATTTTTACACATATAAGTTATGTGATTAAACAACTGATTAAATTCTTCCAGTGGTGCCACCATCCATCCTGCCCCACCTTTTCCATGTTGTGGGTAGGGTCACTTTGCGTTGGAGCCTACTGTATGGCACCAACTTAACATTACGGCAACTCACAGTCCCCTAGTTTCCTATGTAACTTTTTGGTCAACTTAATTCCATATAGATAACTTTTGAACGAGCATAATACTCAAATTGGCCTTTTTTACTTGGTAAGTGAAATATTATTTGGTTTTCAGAAGACTCAGAAATATTTTGGTTTAAAGTTTAATGATTTTCTTAGGGTTGTAGCTTCTGGGGTCCATCTAGCCTCCATGGCTACAGAATGACTAGATTCCTTGATAATTTGAAATTCTGTTCTACATTCCCCCCTTTCGATCAGCATTTTTGGTAATGCCAGTCAGGCTCCATCCAGTTCTTGTCTCATGCCAAAGAGGCAATTGTTCATGGAAGCAATTAGTCCGCTCATTTCATTTTCTCTTCCTTGTCCTGACTCACCTTCTTTTGTTTTTTCCAAGTGAATAAAAACAAGTTGTTGTACCTTGATAAGCCATTACTTTTATTTGCCTGGATTGTTACAAAAGGCTCCTAAGAAGTTTACCTGTATCTACTCTTGCACACACACTGAACACAATTTCGTAATGGCAGTGAGAGTACTGTTTGAGAAAATGCAAATCGGATCATGTTGCTTCCTAACTTAAAACACTTTAATGGCCCCCTGTGGCTCCTAGGATAAAAATAAAAATCTCTGCAACAGTCTTAAAGAACATCATCTAGTCAATTAGTCATTCTTTCTCTTGTTCTAAATTGACTTTTTTATGTTTAATGAATTTCTAAATTAAATTGTTATATTTTTAATTTCTGGAAGCTCTACCAAGTTCTCTCAAAAAATGTATTTGGTCATTTTCAAAATTCCAAGATAATAAAATATTCCTGAAAAATCTAAATATGTCTTTTATACTGTTTAAAATCTTTACATGACCTAGTATATATTTTAGACGAGATAATGAAAAGATTCTACACAAACAGGAAATTTAAACAGTTCATGAATAAATTAAATTAAAAGATAAAAATTAAAAATAGACCTTATTTCTTAACTTAAGATCCACTGATGTTGACATTTTTGTAAGTGATGCTAGTGATCGTGTCCATCCCTAAAGAACCTAGGAGCCTGAGCATTGAAGTGTGCTGATGCAGTCTTTTTTAACATGACCAACCTAAGGAAAATAGGTGTCCTTTAAAGATTGTTTAAGATTAGCCAACAGGAGACAAATGAGAACTTTAAGGTGGATCCCTCTTGATTTTCTGTGGAACTGCTTTAAAAAGTGCTCTTGTTTGATGTGAGGGCGAAGTAGGAGCATTGTCAGCGTGGAGGACCATCTGGTGAATAGCTTTCTCAAAACATTCTTTCAAAAAATGCCATAGTTTTATTGGCATATAATTCACCATCATGGAATTCACTTGTTGTTGTTAGACGTCACCCAGGCAGTTCTCACTCATAGCAACCATCTGTACAACTGGAGGCAACACTGCCCGGTCCAGGACAGTCCTCACAATTGTTGCTGTGCTTAAGCCCATTGTTGCAGCCACGGTGTCAATCCAGCTCCTTGAAGGCCTTCCTCTTTTTCACTCCCCTCTACTTTACCAAGCATGATGTCCTGTTCCAGGGACTGGTCTCTCCTGACATGTCCAAAGTGTGTAAGACCAAATCTTGCCATCCTTGTCTCGAAGGAGCACTGTTTGTCCGTTAAGCAGTCCATGGGACTTTCAACGCTCTTCTCCAGCACCACAATTCAAATGCATCAATTCTTCAGTCTTCCTTCTCCAATGTCCCACTTTTACATGCATATGAGGCCATTGAAAATACCACGGCTTTGGTCAGGCACACCTCAGTCCTCAAATAACATCCTTGCTTTTTAATCTTCAAAGGAGGTCTTGTGCAGCAGATTTACAGGGGTCTTTTGATCTATTGACTGCTGCTTCCATGAGCACTGATGGTAGAGCCAAGCAGGACAAAATCCTTGACAACTCCAACTTTTTCTTCATTTATAAAGAATGATTTTACCTATTGGTCAAGGTGTCTGGATTTTTATATTCTTTACATTAAGTTGTAATCCATGCTGAAGGCCACAATACTTGATCATCATCAGCAAGTGCATCAAATCTTCCTCACTTTCAAAAAGCAAGGTTGTGTCACCTGCAGATGGCAAGTTGTTAATAAGCTGTGTTGGTCTGGGTAGAGTAGTGAAACAAATTCATAGACAGTCATATGTATATAAGAAAGAGGTTTATATGTAAGATCAATTAAATATTGAGAATATGTCCCAACCCAGATCAAGTCCAAAAATTCAGTATTAGTCCAAATTCAATATTAGTCCATTTACACAGTCCGCATTAACATAATGAAGTGTTTTGGAATTCCCTTTCTCCTCTAGGCATTCCACAGTTTTTTATGATCCACACAGTCTAATATTTTATATGGTCAATAAAACACAAGTAAATGTCTTCCTGATATTCTCTGATTTGAGCCAAGATCCATCTGACATCTGCAATGACTTCACTTGTTCCATGCCCTCTTCTGAATCCGGTTTGGACCTCTCACAGCTCCCTGTCAATGTACTGCTGCCCTTGTTCAGCAAGATTTTACTTGCATGATAAATATAGAACAATATCAGTGATACTGTTCTATAACTTGCCAATTCTGTTGGCACTTGGACAGGATTGTGAGAGCCATACCAATGAAGATGTCTCTGATATTGGCTATGGTTTCTGCTGTTAACTAGGGAACAAGCAAGACAATTTGTTTTTAGCAAATTGATGTGGATGGTCTCCTACTGCAGGCTTCACCTTCAACACCAGCCTGTCCCTTCTTAAAAGCAGTTATTAATTTGTAAACTGATTTCTTTTATGCTTCGTCCTTATGAATGTTTCAGAAAGCATTAATGATTCATCATTCTTTCACCCAAGCTTCTCCATAAAGTTGATGTTCACTTTTGCTTCAATTCTAGCAGAATTCGTTTTACTCTGATAAGGATTCTTTTCAAGCAGTTGTTTATCCTTATTACTACCTCAAATGAGATCCTGTTCAGACATGTTAGAACAAGTTAATATACGTTTATTTTGATGCAAAAACTTAGTGCAATCCCTGCATAATTTGTCAGAATATGCATTTTCCTTGAGCTTCTCGAAGAGCATGTATAAATGAGTTGACGTGGAGCTGTGTGAGAACTGAGGTCAGTAGGCATTCTCCTATTACGGACAGCTGTAGTCATGCCCCCCAGAAGACAGTGTGCATCTGAAGACTGGCGAGGCAGGGGTATTAACAATATTTTGGCCTGGTGTGGGGCAACTCTGATGGACAATATTGCCTACATTGTCCTCTGCTGAGTTGGGCAAGATTTTTGTCAGAGCTATATTGCCGTCCAATGTTTACTTCTGCTTCATTTTGCTTCCTTTCTTCCCTCTCACTGATAACACGTAGCTTGAACTCCCACTTCTAGCCTGGGGGCTGTTTCTCCTGAGAGGTTCATCTGCAATGTGTGTGCGTGTGTGCGCGCGCGCACTTTGCTACTTCTTATTAAACCACGTTTTTTTCTCTTAATGTTTCTTGAAACTTTATCTGTCGGAATTCTTCGAGACTTGAACTGAGATTGGGCTCCTTCTGAGACTATATGAAATGTCTTTTACCAGTTGCCTGGGGCACAGCCAACTTGGGACTGGTTTGCGTTACATTGTCTATTTGTGTTTGTGTGTATGTTTGTGTGTCTTCTTGCAAACCATATATATTGTATGTATTGGCTGCAAACCCAAGTGGGTGGGACTAGTAGTTCTGCATTCTTGGGGTAAAGAAGTTTCCTGACTCTCCCTTTCCACGCTGGGCTTGTTTTCCATTTATGCTCATATGAAGTCTGTGACCTTATAGGCTGCACCTCTGTGTGGTAGTCTCCTCACCTTGGGTGGGCTGAACTTAATTTCCTGTTTCTCATGCCACGGAGTCACTCTCAAATGGAAACTAAAGGTTCTGAGAGTTCATACATAGTTTGAGGATGAAAGCTGGTTTGGATCTTGCTTACTTTCCATGATTCCCAGGCTCAATGCCTTACTTTGAAAGTGGAAGCTCATGATTCATTCCAATTTCAAAGTAAGATAGACACTTCACTTTATTGCCAGCATGCTGATTCACTGAAATGTTATTTTCTTTTGTTTTAATAGTTAGCCTGATTTCCTTTAGTTTCATTTTCTGAAGTGAGAGCGGAGTCATTTAGGATTTCTAGCCCACAACACAGACAAAAATATGTAAATGTCTTATATAAATGTCTAGAATTATTTTCAGGTTGACATTGCCTACCAGGGTGTGTGTAAGGTCATTAAAATCAAACCCACTGCCACCCAGCTGATTCTGACTCAGTGACCCTATAGGACCGAGAAGAACTGCCGCTTTGGGTTTCGGAGACTGTAAATCTTTGCAGGAGCAGAAAACCCCATCTTTATCCTTTGGTGTGGTTCGTGGATTCCAATTGTGACCTTGTGGTTAGCAACCTTTTACTAAGCCCTGTGCCATCAGGATTTCCCCCCAAAATTATGTGTAAGAAGTGGCTAACCAAAAGAAACAGGGAACTGCTTATCACAGGTATGAAGAATGTCACTAGAGAACATACAAATGTGCCCAAGAAAAAGTCAATTTTGCCTGTCCACCAAGATCAGAGTGCATTAATGGACTGTCGAGGACAATACCTATTAAATGTTGTTAGGTGATCTCCAGTTGATTCTGACTCATGGCACCCCTTTGCACAACAGCATGAAAGACTGCCCCATCCTGCGTTACTCTAACAATGGCTACATTTGAGCCAATTGTTGCAGCCACTCTGGTAATACATGTAATAAAAGATCTTCAGCTTTTTGCTGACCCTCTACTTTACCATGCATGATGTCCTTTTCTAGGGACTGATCTCTCTGAGAACATGTCCTAAGTAGGAGGGGCAAAGGCTCTCCATCTTTATGTCTTAAGAGCATTCTGGCTGTACTTCATCTAAGACAGAGTGGTTTGTTCTTCTGGAAGATGATGGTACTTTCAATATTCTTTACCAATATTATAATTCAAATGTACCAGTTCTCCCCCATGCATCCTTGTTAATTGTCCAGATTGCATATCCATAGGAGCTGATTGAAAATGTCATGGCTTGATTAATCCTTAAAGTGATATCTTTGCTCTTTAACACATTTAAGGGGCCTTTTGAAACCCATTGTCCAATGCAATACATAGTTTGATTTGACTACTGCTTCCATTAATGTTCATTGTAGGTCCAAGTAAAATGAAAAATTTGATAACTTCAACCTTGTCTCTATTTATAATGATGGTTTTTTTTTTAGATGCGAGGATATTTGATCTTTATCAGTTAAGCGCTTTACTGTTAGCAAACAAGGTTGTCTCATCTGCACATTGCAGATAGTTTATGAGCCTTCCTTCAACCTAAATGCCTTATTCTTCTCTATGTAGTTCAATTTCTTGGATTATTAGTTCAGTGTACAGATTGAACAATTATGCTGCAATGATAAAATCCTGTTGTCCATCTTTAAACCATTTAATATTCCCTGTTCCACTTGAATGATTGTCTCACGGACTGTGTACAGAGTCTGCATGAGCAAGAATGTTTTAGAATTCTCATTTTTCCCATTTATTCATAATTATTTATGGCCCACCCAGTTGAGTACCCTTGCGTGGTCAATACAACCTAAGTAAATATCTTTCTTGTGTTCTCTGCTTTCACCCAAGATCTGTCTGACGTCACCGTTAATATTCCTTGTTCCATGTCCTCTTCTAAACTTGGATTGAATTTTTGGCCACTCCTGCCAATGTACTGCTGACACTTAAAAATTATCTTCAGCATCATTTTACTTGTATTTGATATTAATGATATTATTCAACAATTTCCACATTCTGTTGGGATGTCTTTCTTTGGAATAGACACAAATATGAGTCCATTTCAGGTAGTTTTTTTCCCAAATTTCATGGCATAGATCAGGGAGTGCTTCCAGTGCTTCATCAGTTTGTTGAAAATGTTCAATTGGTGTGCCTTCCATTTCTGGAGTCTTGTTTTGGCCATCGCCTTCTGTGCAACTTGGACTTCTTCCTTCAATACCACCCTTTCTTGATCTTATATTTCCTGACATGACTAAAGGTTGGCCAATTACTTTGGGTAGAGTGACTGAATATTCCTTCCATCTTCTTTTGGGGCTTCTCACATCATCCAATATTTTGCTCATCGAATAACTTAATATTGAAACCCAAGGCTTGACTTTTTCTTGAGTTCTGTTGGCTTGAGAAATGTTGAACATGTTCTTTCCTTTTGGCTTTCTAAGTCCATATCAAATATACCTTTTCTAATCTTTGCTTTTCCTCTTCCTTCTACTTCATACCCTAAAAGGGCCAGAGGCAGATTCAGGAGGAGCATTAAACATAATGAGATCCCTCCCGCTCTAGGATGGTAGGACAAAGCTAGAAGAGGAGAGAACATTTAGCTTGAAATAAGGTTCAGATTTTTTATTTTATTACAATAAAAGAAAGAAACAAGCCAATTACTAAAAAAGCACTATTCTTGCCCATCCTTACAACTAAATGTGGACAGATAAGTAAGGTAGTCTGCTCGTGGTTTTATCTAGGCAAAACTAAAAAGAAGCTCCATAGAAGAGATTGGAATGAGGATATAGGAAGGAAGATAGGTAATTGAGGAGTGATAGGGGTTAAGTTTTTTATTTTAAGTACATTTATTTCTTGTTGGAAATGAACCTATACAGAAACATATATTGAAGAAGGAGCAGGGATCGCTATGAAAGGGAACCACCTAAAGGTGCTGAGGAACTGGGACCTTAGATCGTGTACAGGTTTAATGTTAGACTAAAAGGATTGCCTGTTTCATTTGAACTCGAACGAGGGAGAAAGAACTGACTGACAGGTTGACTTATCCGGATGTATGGCTTAAATCTGAGTGCTTTCTGACCTGATGATTCCTTTTCTTTCTGAAGTGGAAGAGAGTAGCCAAGTGACATCGTAGGGAGTGAGAAGAAAGTCAAGACATGAAAATAGCTGTTGTGGAGGCTGCAAGATCCACAAGGACTAATAGAGGGATGAACAAGAGCTACTCTTGGCTCAGTTAGCTTGAAAATAAATACTTATAATAATAGAACTCATCTGTACAGTTGCGTGGCTTTCTCCAGCAGTGCAATTAGTATAGATAATAGGGCAAGAAAGAGTAGCTGTATGGGGCTTGCACAAAATAGACAGCTTTTTATAGAGTGTGTAATTCTTAGTCCTTTCCTTGGTATCTTTCTCCTCATTTCTCCTCGCCTTTCACAACTTCACAATTTTGCGATTCATTATTTCTGATCTGTGTTTCTCAATGGCATTTGGGTCCTGCCACTTCGTGCAGCATGGCTCTCAGACTTCATCTTGAAGAGTGTGTGTGTGTGTGTGTGTGTGTGTGTGTGTAATCTGTGGAATGGGTTGTCTGAACGTGACAAACTGTTTCCGTAAGTAGTTATTCCCATTTATTTCACTCTTAGAGAGGAGTCTTTGTCCTACTCTAGACGTCCTTTAGGACAAGAGCAGAACTGCCCCACGGGGTTCCCAAGGCTGTAATCTTTATGGACACACAGCTGCCACATTTTCTCCCAGGGAGGAGCTTAGGGGTTTCAATTTCTGACTTTTTAGTTAACAGATGAAAATGTTACCTATTGTAACATGAGGACTTCTTAAAAAAATCAGTAGTCTTAAAATAGAGGAATCATCTCCTTAGAGTGTTTTATATACTTTACAGGTTCAAGAAAATAAAGAGATCAATGTGCTACTGATTATGCTATAGAGATGGTTTGTCAAAATTTAGTGTACACCAGAATTACAGACTGCTGGACCCAATTCTTAGACTTCCTTATTCAACTGGTATGGGATAGGGCCAGGGAATGCACATTTCTCACATATTTCCCGTGTGATACTGACACAGCTTGTCTGGGGACTATACTTTGAGAATCATTGTGTTGAAATAATAAGATAGGTTATAAAATCTCACAACAAAATAAAAAGAAAAAGTGCTGAAATAATAAGATAGCGAATGAAACCACGCAACAAAAAATTTAAAATGCGCTCAAATTCAGGTTTACAAGGAGTCTTATCAAAAGGCGGCTACTTTTTAGGTTCCTCTGTATCTTTGAAATTATTCTACTCAGTTATGTTCATACTGCACTTCACTCACTCACTCACTCACTCACTCACTCACTCACTCACTCACTCACTCGCTCACTCACTCACTGCCAGCGAGTCAATGCTGATCCACAGCGACACTCCATGACAAGGTAGAACTTCCCCTGGGAGTCTCTGAGACTGTAACTCTTTATGAGAATAGAAAACTCCATCTTTCTCCTGAGGAGCAGCAGATGGTTTTGAACTACTGATCTTATAGTTAGCAGCCCAATGGGTAACCACTACACCACCGATGCTTCCTTCGTCTCTGTACTTGCATGATTAAATCTAAGTGCACAGAAAAGGATGATGGAAGCAAGAGCGCTGAGAGCCCTAAAGATAACGAATGGTGGCATCAGAATGGACCTCTTTCAGCATCCTACCACAGACATAGACAGAGAATGGCTAAGGAGTTGTTGCTGGCATCTCTGTGTCAATGTTATATATGTTTATGGCTGATGAGAAAGAAAAGGTCTAATGGTTCAATGACTCAAATCAACCAAAAAATTTGGGTTTAGTGGAACCAGACCAAGCCTTACTTATAAGAGCTTGAAAATATATTTACACTGGATGTGTAACAGACAGTATATCTTAAACCAGAGCCATTTCAATATTGATAGTAACATGATTATGGCCGCTGAAGATCAAAATGTGTCAAGTTGTCCAAAATTATTGATCTAGAGGTATTCTGAAAGAAGTAATAGATACAATACAAGTATAACAAGGGGGATGGCTATAATAGCCTTTCTAAACCATACTTTTGCTGTCAAAAACTATCTGCAATCTCAGCTAGTCTAAGAAAGTGATCCTGGCTTTCTATGCAAAATGAGTTAAATTTTTACTCTAGGAAGAAATTACAGTCTAAATCAGAATTAAAATAGAGAGGTAAAGTGATATCTATGTAATTAAATCTTAGAGCAACTAGTTTGAATTTAACGCATGGATCAGTTTTTTTTAATGAACTGTAAAAATGTGTCCCCTTTTGAAGTGTTTAAAGCCATTAAAAGGCCTATACCTATTAAATGTTTAGGTCTGATTAATATGTTTAAAAATACTTATTTTATGTACTCCTAAATTGTGAATTATGCGAGGGTTTACATTTCAGATAATCCATTTCACATTAAAAACCCACACTACTTATCAAATCCCCAATAGCTTACCATGCCCCATCATCTCCCTTTGATTTCCCTCCCCACTCCTGTGGACTGTCTCCCCTGCACACAAGCTAACACCTGTCTACTTTCTAACTTATTGCTTCATCTTCACTCCTCTGCCCCCTGCCACCAAATTGATAACCATCGAAGTCTGTTTCCTTTGGTATGAAAGCTTTTATTTCATACGGCATTTGTCCTTCCGTGATGGGTTGATTCCACTCAGCATCATGTTCTCCAGGCCATCCCCTACCATGCGGTGCCTCACATTTTCATCGTTATCATTCCATTATGTGCATGTACCAATGTTGCTTTGTCACTCTACTGATGGGCATGTAGGCTGTTCCCATCTTCTTGCTATTGCAAACGGTACTGCTGTGAATTTGCATAGGCCACATGGAATTCCTATTACCAGTTGTTTTAGGTAATGTCACAGCAGTTGCACCTTTTATCAGTCCCACCAGCAGTAGGCGAGGGTTCTAATCTTTCTACACCATTTCTGTTTCCAGCATTTGTTCTTTCCCGTTGTTATTTTTGTTGTTGTTGAACTTTGTTGTCAATGCCAATACATAGTAGGATCTTTTTGTTTTGACTTATATCTCTCGAATGGCTAGGGATCACAAGCATTTATTCATATGTTTGTCGGATGCCTGAACTATCTGCTCGTGTCCTCTGACCATTTTAAAATTGAGTTATTCACCTTTTGATTGCTGAGACATTGATGTTTCTTATAGATTTTAGAAATTAATCCCTTGCTAGATATATCATTGCCAAAATTGTCCTCCATGTCTCTGGGTCCTCTTTTTTCCCTTTTGATGAGGTTATTTTTTATGCAGCTAAATACTTTATTTTGTCTTCTGCTGTGTTTGTTCTTCATTGTGTTTATGCCATGTAATAGGGCCCTTAAGTTTGTCCCTAGTTTTTCACTAATGAGCTTTGTGGTTCTAAGGTTTTTGTTTAGGTCTTTAATCTCTCTGTCGTTCATTTTGTATATAGGGTGAAGGACACTTCATCCTTCTGCATGTCATCATTAATTATTGAAGAATCGATCTCTTCCCAATTTAATGGTTTTCAGCGCTTTGTTGAAGACCAGTTGTCTGTAGGTGAATGGATTTATTTATGGGGTTTCTATCCTGTCCCATTGTTCCATGTATCTATCATTGTTCCAGTGCCAGGCAGTTTTGACTACTGCGTCTGTATAATAGGTTTTGAAGTCAGGAAGTGAGAGGCCTTCTACTGCATTTTTCTTAAGAAGTTCTTTGCTCAGCAATAGGTCTCTTTCCTCTTCACATAAAGTAAAATATTTATTTTTATTTCTTTAAAAGAAGTTGAGATCTGGATCCAGTATAGTATTCATAGATTGCTTTAGGCAATATTGGTATTTTCAAAATATTCAACTTTCCTATCATGAGTATGGAACATTCCGTCATTTGTGTAAGCTTCTTGGTTTCTCGTAGTGGTATTTTGTAGGGTTCTTTGTACAAGTCTTTCGTTTCTCTGGTTAGATTTATTTTTACATATTTCATCTTTTGCGTGGCTATTATAACTAGTATTATAGGCTATAGTATACTAGACTACAGTGATTTCTTTATTTCATTTTTCAGAAATGTATTCAGGAATCTGACTGATTTTTGTATACTAATCTTGTACCTTTGCACATTGCCAAATTTTCTGATTATTCCCAAATTTCTTACTGAGTCTTTGGAGTCTTCTACATATAAAGTCTTATCATCTTCAAATAGAATTTTACCTCTTCTTTCCTAATTTCAATACATTTGATACCTTTTTATTTTCTAATCATTCTGGCTAAGATTACCATTATAATGCTGAATAAGATTATTGATAAAGGGTATACTTTCTGGTTTCCATGTGCAAAAGGAATGCCTTTATTTCCTCCCTCCTGGCTTTGCATGTATGACTTTTATTGTGCTGAGAAATTTCCTTTTTGTTTCTATATTGTGGAGTGTTTTTATCAAGAGTGTTTATTTTTAATCAGAAAGAGGTGTTGGATTTTATCAAATGTCTTTTCTGCATCAATTGATATGATTGCATAGTTAATTTCATTTGTTTTATTCATAGAGCTGATGACATTGATTGTTTTTATAATGTTGAACCATTCTTGCATCCCTGGCATGAATCTCAGTTGATCATGATGTATTATGATTTTGGATAAATTGTTGAATTCTGTTGATTTTGTTGAGAATTTTGCATCTAAGTTCATAAGGGATGCTGACTTTTCATTTTCTCTTCTGGTGATGACTTGGACTGTTTGTCTAGTAGGCTTATGCTTGTTTCATAAAACTAGTTGAGTTTGCTGTCCTATTTTATATTCTGGAATACTTAGAGTAGAATTGGTGTCTACTCTTCTTTGAATACTTGAAAGAATTCTCCAGTGAGGCTGTCTGGCTGGACTTCATTTTTGAGAGCTTTTAATGATTTAAACTATTTATTCTTTATTCAGTTATAGGTCTGTTGGGTAGTGTGTATCAACTTAGACCAGCAGTTCTCTGTGGGTCACGACCCCTCTGAGGGTTGAACGACCCTTTCACAGGAGTCGCCTAACACCATTGGAAAACATATTTCTGATGGTCTTAGGAACTGAGACACCTCTCCTCTATCCATCTCCAGGCAGGTCCACCCACATGCAAACACACCCACATACGAGTACCCAGCGTGAAGACTGTTACCCATGCTACATGGCAAAATTTCATTGATTTGTAATTAGAAATAAATATTTCACAATACACAATCACATATTGCTTCTGTGATTAATCACTATGCTTTACTTGTGTTCAATTTGTAACAATGACAATACATCCTGCATATCAGAGATTTACATTAAAATTCATCACAGTCGCAAAATGACAGTTATGAAGTAGCAATGAAAATGATGTTATGGTTGGAGGGGGGTCACCACAACATGAGGAACTGTATGAAAGGGTCACAGCATTAGGAAGGCTGGGAACCACTGATCTAGACAGTACATTTCTAGGATTCTTTTTCATCTCATCTAAGTGTTCAAATTCATTGGACTAGAATGTCATACTACTGTGTTATTATTTTTAAATGTCACTTGGTTCTGTTGTGCTGTCACCTCCTTCATTTCTTATTCTTGGGATTTGCTTCTTATCTTTCTTTTCCTTGGTTTCATTTGCCAGGGGTTTGTCAGTTTTGCTCATGCTTTCAAAGAATCAATGTCTTATCTTAATGATTTTTTCCCTATTGATTTTCTGTTTAGTTGTTCCTACTCTAATCTTTATGTTTCTTTTCTTCTGGTGAGTTGAAGGTTTATTTTGCTTCTCTTATTCTAATTGTTTGAGATGAAAGGCATTGATTTTGATTCTGTTCTCTTATTAATTGTCCTTTGAGTACTGCTTTTAGTCAGCTCAGTTTGGTACACTGTATGTATTTTTGTTCTCCTTTGTTTCAGGGAATAAAAAACATGTCATTCCTTGTTTCTTCAATTATTAAGTAGTTTCCATGTCTTTGATTTTTTGGAGGGGGATGCTCTTCTTATTGTTCATTTTTAATCTTATAGCATTGTGGTCTGAGAAAATGGTTTGTGATATCCCAGTGTTTTCAAATTTATTAAGGCTTCTTTGTGCTACAACATATGGTCTATTCTAGAGATTATTCCATGTGCATTTGAAAAGAATATATATGACTGTGTTGTTGGATGGAATGTTCTGCATATGTCTAGGAGGTTAAATTTCTTTCCTAATGGTATGTCCTTCCACAAGAGTTTTGTGGTTTCCTATTATTATTGTTGTATTGTCTATTTATTTCTTCAACTCCAAAAAGTTTGACACAGGGTATTTTTCTGGTTCTTGGAGGCTTCCACCCCCCACCCCCCCAATATCATGACCTCAGTCCTGCCTTTCAGTACTGGCTAGACTGGAGCATGTGCACTGGTACAGATAAGAGCTCATGGCACACAGAATCCAGGTTAGATAAACCCCTTAGGAACAGATTTGGGAGTGACAATACCAGGAGGGTAGGAAGAAGGTGGGTGGAGGAGGGGGTAGGTGGAATCGATGGCAATGATAGAGGCGTAATGTGGCTTAAGGGAGACAGAGGTTGGTGTAAGGCATGAAAACAATAATAATTTATAAGTTATCAAGGGGCCATGAGGGTGAGAGGAAGGGAGGGAGGGAAAAAAGAGGAGCTGATACCAAGGGCTCTAATAGAAAATAAAAACAAAAAAGTGGTTTTAGAAAGGAGATGGTAAAGTCTTTTTCTCTTTCAGTGTAACTGAGAATTTTTTTTCAGAAAAGTAACATTTTTTTTATCTTAATGCTCATCTAAATTCCTTCTTGCATACCAGAGTATAAAACTGCTGACAGTTTTATAATTATTTTAAATTTTATTTTAATTTCTCTTATAGTTGATTAAAATTTTTAAGTATTTTTAAATTAGAAATTTTCTTTCACCTTCACAAATCATTTTTATTGGTAATATTTTTTGGTTTATTATCTCTTTTTAAAAATTAAAATATCATTTTATTGGGGGCTTTTACAGCTCATATAAATTTCCATACATCAATTATATCAAGCATATTTTTACATATGTTGTCATGATTATTTTCTAAACATTTACTTCCTATTTGTGCCCTTGGCACCAGCTCCTCATTTTTTCCTCCTTTTCCCCCTCCCACTCTCGTGATCCTTGATAAATTATAAATTATTGTTATTTTTATATCTTACACTAACCACTGTCTCCCTTCTCCCACGGTTTCTGTTGTTCGTTCCCCTTGGAGGTGGTATGTAGTTATGTGTGATCACTGTGATCGGTTCTGCCTTCCTTCCTCAATGGCCAATCTCCCCCCTACCCTCTTGGTATTGCTATTCCGATTTCTGTTTCTGGATTCCATGTGTTGTAAGTTCTTATCTGTACCTGAGTACATGCTCTGGTCTAGCCTGCAGTGAAAGGCAGGATGTCCTTGGGGTCATGATAGCGGGGAGTGAGGAAGCCTCAAGGAGCCAGAGGACTATTGTGTGTTTCATTGGTGCTATACTGTGCCCTGGTTGACTCATCCCTTACTTGTGACCCTTCTGTGAGGGAATGCCCCATTGTCTACAGATGGGTTTTGTGTCTCTGCTCTGACTACACTCACTCTCAACAATATGTTTTGTGTTTGTTTGTTTGTTTGTTTTGGTTCTTCTGGTGCCTACTACTCAATCCCATTGACACCTTGTGATTACACAGGCTGGCACGCTTCCTCCATGTGGACCTCTGAGCTAGATGGCTGCTTGTTTAACATCAAGCCTTTAAAACCCCCAATGCTGTATCTTTTGATAGCCAGGCACCATCAGCTTTCTTTACCACATTTACTTATGCACCCATTTGTCTTCAGCGATTGTGCTGTGAGGGTGATCATCACAGAATGCCAGGCTGTTAGAACAAAGTGTTCTTGCATTGAGGCAGGGCTTAAACAGAGGCCCGATGTTCATCCACTATCTTAGTGTATTGACATATAATGTGTGTTGTTTTTTTAAAAATCTTTTTATTGGGGCTCATAAAGCTCTTATCACAATCTGTACATACACCAATTGAGCAAAGCACCCTTATACATTCGTTGCACTCGTCATTCTCATAATGCACCTTCCACTTGGGTTCCTGGAATCAGCTCAGTTTCCCTTTTCCCCCCTCCCCCTCCCTCTCCACTCCCCCCCTGGTCCCTTGATAGTTTATAAATAATTATTATATCTTATCTTACACTCCCCAGCGTCTCCCCTCACCCACCTCCCCATTGCCCATCTCCCAGAGAGGAGGTTACACATAGATCTCCAAGATCGGTTCTCCCTTTCTACACCCCCTTTCCTCCTGGTGTCACCACTTCCACCGCTGGTGTTGAGGGGTTCGTCTGTCCTAGATTCCCTGTGTTTCCAGATCCCTACTGCACCGCTGTACATCCTCTGGTATAACCAGGTCCGCAAGGTAGAATTGGGGTCATGATAATTGGGAGGGGAGGAAGCGTTCAGGAACTAGAGGAAGGTTTTGAGTTTCATTGTTGCTACACTGAACCCTGATGGACTCATCTCCTCCCAACTACCCCTTTGGAAGGGATGTCCAGCTGTCTACAGATGGGCATTTAGTCCCCATCATGTATTCCCCCTCATTCACGGTTATGTGATTCTCACCACCACCCCACCTTTGTTGTTTGAGACCTGGTCTCCTCTGCCCTTCATGATCACCTATGTTGGTGTGCTGCTTCCGTGTGGGCTTTGTTGCTTCTGGGCTAGATGGCCGCTTATTTGCTTTCAAGCCTTTAAGTCCTCAGACGCTATATCTCTCAGTAGCCGGGCACCATCAGCCTTCTTCACCACACTTGCTTATGCACACTTTCGTCTTCAGCGATTATGTGAGGAAGGTGGTCACACAATGATTGTTTTTATTCCTTGGTGTCTGCTACATGGTCCATTCAACACCTTGTATTCGCTTAGGCCATGTGCTTCTTCTCTGTGGGCTTTGTTGCTTCTGAGCTAGATGGCCACTTGTTTGCCTTCAAGCCTTTAAGACCCCAGACGCTATATCTTTTTGATAGCCGGGCACCATCAGCTTTCTTCACCACGCTTGCTTACCCACACGTCTGTCTTCAGTGATCATGTCGGGAAGGTGGGTATCCTGCAATGACCATTTAGCAGGGCAAAGTGCTATTGTATTGGGGGATTATGCATGAGGAGGCCCAATGTCCATCTGCTACCCTACTATTGAACCTATAAATATATGCACATAAGTCTATTGCCCCATAATCATAAATATATTTACATATGTACATGTCTGTATTTAGGTTTCTCTGTATGCACTTTGCCTCCTACTCCTTTCCTCTATTTCCTTTCACTTTCCTCCCATCCCACCACCATGTTTACCCTTCATTCTGGTTTCAGTAATTTCTCTCAGTTACCTTGCTCTTGGTCACTCCCTACCAGTCCTCCCCTCCCCTCCTCCTTTGGTTTTGAACCACTCGCTGTTCCCTTGTCCCTGTGTAACTGAGAATTTTTTACTCTGCTTTTTAAATTGTATGAACAGTGGCTCAGTTCTATAAATGACATTATTTTCTTCACAGAGAGAACTTAAGATAGGTTAAGAAACTTTAAGGAAATAAAAATATTTTAATACCTTCAAAAATAGGAAATAAATGTTTATACAATGATGATGGCAACTTAGCCACCAATATGCTTGATACAACTCATGTATGGAATTCTATAAGAGCTGTATGAGCCTCCAATAAAAAGATTTTTAAAAGAGTCTGAATAATGCATTTTAGGATCTTTTGTTTCGGTATATGTATGTTTATTATGGTTATGTTCTCTGTTGTCACTTTGTAATCTAATCCTCTTCTTTATCTTTCATGATGATTTTTGCCTTGGCATCTATTTTACAGAGATTAATATTGCTGCTTCTACTTTTTTCTGATTGCCATTAGTTTGATCTATATAGATATTTCCATCCTTTAATTTTCAGTCTGTTTGTGGTTTTGTGTCTAAGGTGTATTTCTTTAAGCCTATTGATTGGTCCTCTTTTCTTATCCAGTTCTGAAACTCTCTATTTCTTGATTGATCCATTTAATTAGTTTACTTTCACTTTGAGTTTGTTCCTGTTATTTTGCTGCGTGAGTGTGTTGTGTATATGTGTGCTTTATGTGATGTTATTGGATTTTTTTGTTCCTTATACATTTTTGTGCTGAGTTCTCATTGTGGATTTTCTTGTCCTTTTTTCTTTTGCTATTATTTTAATTTTTACTATATTTTTGTGAATTTCTTCTTTTTTATTTTGATCAGGCTTTTCATTAGAGGTTATTTTGTTATTTTCTTACCAGAATAACGACAATATGTTTACTAGTGCAAATGATTTGTTTTTCCATTAGAATATTTCCTGGTTACATTTCCCCCCCTCTGTTTTAATTGTATTTTTCTTCATTGCAGATTGATGACTCTGGTTCCCTATTTTCAATCTTGTGAGTTTGTTTTTATTTTTAATACTGCTTTAAGTGGATCATTTCTCCCAAGGACACAGTCATTTTTGTAAAGCTTACCTAGCTTTTACAAATTCCTTTAATTTCTCATTGTCTATAAATACACTTATTTCTCTCTCATATTTGAAGGGTGATTATACTGGATATAAAATTTGGGGTGAGCATTTTTTTTTCTTTCATGGTTTTATATATGTTATTCCCTTGTCTTCTTGCCTGCAAGGTTTCTGCTGAAAACTCTAAGCCTATTTTTATTGTTCTCCTTTGTAAAAAAGGAGAAATAATACATTAATTTTTTTCTGAGATGTTCTCAAGAGTCTCTCCTTGTCTTTGATATTGAACATTTTGATACAATATGTTGTGATGGTTTTTTGGGGAGGGATATCTATCCTGCTTGGGATTCTTTCAGCTTCTTGAATAGTTATGTTCCCTTATTTTATGCTGTTAGGGCAGTTTTTGTCTAGGATTTTTTGTACTATTTTCTCTGTAGGTATTTCTGTTTCTTCCTGTTCTGAAATCCCAATAAGGCATATATTGTTCCTCTTGGTCGTGTTCCCACATAATCTTTAAACTGTCTTCAAGCATCTTGGCATTATAAACTTGGCATCTTGGCGTTATAAACTTGCCAGTTGCACAATCAACTAATTTCATTAATAGAAAAAAAGGGTATCATGACTGAGTGCAGAGTACAGTATGACCTCTGTTGAAGCAGAGAGTCCTTCATCTATTGACGTATTTTTGTTTGAATGATTAATCTGTATATGCTTCCCACATAAGTCAATGTTTAAGGTTACAAGTTGTGGGGTTTTATATTTGTTTTTTAATAAGGGCATGTGATTTTCCATCCATAAAAACAAGCAAAGGTCACCATCTCTATAATCACATGAAGGCATTTGACCTAGAAAATACACCCTTCTTATGTACAAATTATGATGCCTATAGGTATTGGTGAAGAATACCGAAAGTTCCATGGACTGCCAAATTACAGACAGATCTATCTTGGAAGATTAACAGCCAGAATGCTCCTTAAAGGCACGGATGGGGTGACTACATCCCATGTACTGTGGACATATTAACAGGAAGGGCCAATCGCTAGAGGATATCATGCTTGGTAAAATGGAGGGTCAGCCAAGAAGATGAATCCCTCAATGGGAAGGATTGGCCCAATGACTGCAACACTAAGCTCACAAATGATTGTGGGATGACTCCCTACCAGGAGGTGTTCCACTCTGTGGTTTGAGCTGATGTCATGATGAGCTGGACAGTGCCAAGCAACAACTACAAGGACAGGAACCATGCTCAACCCAAAAGGAGTGACTTGAATCTTTCCGCTACGTTTTTGTTCAATTATCCAGAAGTGGCTCCAACTTTAGTCACAGGATGAAGTTTATAAAAAGGAATTTGTGTGTTCAAGAAGGGAACAGAACTCTCCATGAGATTACAGTATGAAAAAAGAAAAGGGAAAAATGTTCTAAGGGTTTTTATTGTCAATAATTACTTTTAAAATTTTTATGGAGTTGCCTATCTTATCAACCATTATCAAACTACTGAATCACAGAAGACGGACAATGATTGGCGAGCAAGCATGGAAAGTGCTAGTTCATAGTTTGGTCAGAAAACCAACAGGGAGATGATAAATTTTCTTATGTGTTATATTTTCTTCTTTCTCATTGTCCTCTCTTCCTTCTTGCCTTTCTCTTTTGCCCACTTTCCTTTTCAGCTGTGGAAGATTGATGACTTTTCAGTGCCTACAGATGATGTTTTCATAGGCACTAATGAGGTCCCAGCAGTTTTTAACAATAACAGGACATTACTGCTCCTAAGATATATGATGTGTTTTCCCTCATCTTTCTCTCTTGAATGAAATCCTTAGAATTATGTTAACCCCCAATTCCCTTTCCTTTTTACAATGATAAATGGTCTGGTTATTTAACAGGGTGAAGCTCTTTGCTAGAATTCTTCCTCATTTGAATAAAATCTTAAAAAGAAAAACATTTGTGTGCTTTGTGGTAGAGTACCTGAGCACAGGCAAAACATTTATTTACAGGCTTTAGAAATTCACTCTAAGGTCACATCTGCTAGCTATTTGTCATGATAATTATTTTTGCGACATTTCCTGATTCTCCTGAGAGCCAGTCATGGAAGACGTCGCTGTACCCCTTTAGTTCCTGGACTCTGCCGTATTCTACCTGGTCCTCATGGCAGGCCTACCTTTGTCAAGGACCAACTTTCTTCTCTGAACTGTTTCAAACTTCTGAGCCTCCTTTAGTTGCCTCCGTGGAGCTAGGAACATGGACATTCTTTAGGAGGAGAAATATTGCAATGAGCAGCAAGTGCCTCCGCATTGCATGACTTAACAAGGCACTCTCGGAACTTATTCTTCTGTGGTGACAGGATGGCAGCCAACTAGAGGTGTTTTTTTCTCCTTAAAGGTCAGGCAGATTAAATTTAAGCAACAAAGAAAGGAGCCAAGCTGAGTCCAATGATTTAACACACAGGGATTTAAATAAAATTAGGCATTTTCCTTTGAGTAATAACAAGCTGTGGGAAATGCAGGTTGGCCAGAAGGGACCTTATGAAGGAAAGCTCAACATGGTCCTGTATTAGTCGTGTTCTATTTCGGTTCTGGGCTAGGTTTGGGTCTGTGGCTTTCACGCTGCCCTGAAATTAGCATGTTATAAATGGATGAGTGGAAGGAAGGGTCTGGGATCCAGCAAAGAACCCAGCTTGAAAAATCATTCTGGGAAAGGCTCTGAATCATTTGTTCCAGGTACAGAAAGTCACCATGCCTTGAGGAACAGACTGCCAGCAAAGGACCTCAGACAACACCTTCCAATTTGCTGTCCAATAGTCACAGCTTCTCTTTTATCCCCTGATTTCATCCGTTGCCTTGTCACTTCACTACTCATGTCCAGGAGAACTAGATTTCTGCTAATGGGCTTTCTGTAGTGACTGTACAGAGACAGCTTTAAGATTCTTCCCGTATATATACCTTTGGGAGAGAAGCCATGGAGGCAATGAACATGGTCTGTGATAACCCGGATTTTCCATCCTCTCTTTTCTGACCACTGCCTTTGCTCTTCACGGGCACAGGTATGTGTGCATATGCATGCACATGTGCCCACACAATAACTGCAATGGGTGTGAACCAGAGCATACTTCCCATGCGGGGCATTGGGCCATGTGCATCTGATGGTGGTCCTGTTACCCTGGCCATTGTCCATGTACTTTCTGGAGCATGACAGGAGCTGACTCCCTGAAGGACAAACCAATATGTGGCTCATCCCACTCTTAGCAAGGGACCATGCCGAGGGTGCTGCTTATAGCTTGGGTTCCCGGGTGCCTCATTTCATGTACATGTTGTTCCTGTACTTTCTCCAAATAAGCACTCTATTAAAAAAACAAAAGAGGATCAACTGGAAAACTTTATAAATAGTCCAAACAGTGGAAACAGGAAGTGGAATAAAAATGATGTGGGTATTCACAGAATGTATGCTGTCATTTTTCCTCCATAAATACATACTATTTAGTTCAAGTGGAGGCTGTGCCTAGAGCAGGATTAAAAGCTCACAGTGGCTTTGATGACTTCCCAGATGGTCCAGAGCAGCTCGCTGGTGGTGTGTGGAGTGCCTGGGAACAGGTGGGGGACTGTCACACCAATTTGGACACATCCTTCAAAAGTAGGTTTAGTTTCTACTGTGGAAGTGGAAAACAGTGCCTTGTTGGAAAGATCCGGTGACTTATTTAGTAGTGGAAATACTCATCAGCGTCCATCATATCCATTGTATCAATTCCAAATTCCAGTAAGAAAGTCCCTTAACCATACATAATATCTTCTTTTTAGCATTGCTCCAAATCAAACCAAACCAGACCAGACCAAACCAAATCAAACTCAACTTTCATCAAGCCTATTGAACAGAATAGAACTTCCCTTGTGTTGAGTCTTTAATTCTTTTTATTTTATTTTAACTAATAAATTTATTTTTGACAGCTCCACCAACACACAATTCACATATCATATATCCCTCTAGTTCAATAACATTCCTAAGAATTGTACAAACATCATCACTATCAATTCCAGGATATTTCTTCTTCCTTGAACTCATTAACTGTTCATTTCCTGTCTACTTCCCCTGCCATATCCCTTTAAAACTATTAATCCAGTTGTTTTTGCTATACATTTACCTAACCTAGGTTTCATATATAAAAAAACCTACAAAATCATAACAAAACACAAATGGTCCAAGAGCAATGAAAAAGTGAAACAGAAAATCTTCAATCAAAACCAATATTAAGGAGTTTAAATGACAAGGTATCACAGTTAATCTAACTACAACCACAGTAATTGGCTGTACAACTTACTCTATCTCATAACAAGACCATTCCCATCCCTAGTCCACAGTCAGAAGTGATTCACCTGAGGCTTAATCTCCACAGGAGAGCCCGAGAATGGGCTTTCCCGGTCATTCTAGCCTTCTGAAGACTGGGTGTTTAGGCTTTAACACCATGTCCTCCTCCAGGTTTGCTTACTAATTATAATTCTTGGATTACATAGGCTGCTGTGCTTCTTCAGTGTGGATTTAACTGACATCTCTTTTAGATGGCTGCTTATTTTAAGGACCCCTTGTAGCATAGTGGTTATACATTGGGCTGTTACCTGAAAGATTTGCAGTTCTAAGCCACTAGCTGCTCTTCCAGAGTAGAATGTGGTTTTCTACTTCCATGAACAAGTATCATCTTGGCATCTCACAAGGGAAGTTCTACCCTGTCCTTTGGGTCACTATGAGGCAGCATTCACTTGGTAGTGCATTTGGTTTTTGATTTTTTGGTTAAATCTCCAGACACTAGTCTTTCTGATAGCTGGGCACCTTCGGCTTTCCTTTCCACTCTTTGCTATAGTACCCACATCTGCAGTGATAAGTCTACGGAGGCAGTTATTGAACAAGGCCATGTCATGAGAACTAATTGTTCTTAGATTGGGGCTATCATTAATGCAATCTCAAAATCCATTCTCATATCGATGGTTTATTTATGTCTCTGGTTTGTTTTTAAGACATTATTATTATTATGTTAAAGGACATTATAAATTGTCCCCACGGGGCATATGGTAGTTCTTAATTATATTACCATTAATTTAGCTGATGGCATAGAATTTAAAAGGCTGTTGAGGAAAAGAAGGTATATGTGTATAGGATGGATTTTTAATCAAAATATACGGATCTTTGATTTGCATAGATTACCAATTTAGGTGAGAGGACACTATGTACACAAACAATGAGGGCTGATGTTAGGGCAAAGCTTTCCAAGTGGTTCATTCGTAAAGGAAGAACTGCACTGAGCTTGTCTTACAAAGGCAAAGAGTGTATTGAATTGGCATATGTGGTAGTTTTGAGTATTTATTGGGTATCCTCAAGGCATGAATTTTGAACCAAAGTCCAATGACTCCCTTGTCCATAGCTTTGCAGTAGTCGTCTTCTGTTTCTTCTCATAGCAGGGCATTTCCGTTTTACACCTATGAGATGCTTTCAGTTCCTTTAATCTGTTACCAGTGTGTTTAAATTAAAATCCAGTTCACTTAGGCGGAGTTCCAAATTAAATCCTTCTGGTGTGGCCTATGAATAATAATGTGCACATTGGAAGGACAGAGCCTAAAATGTTTGTTTTCTATAGAACGTAGCCTGGGCACCAAGGGCTAAAAGGAAAAGGGACATGATACTAAATTGACTCTCCCCCATGGTGATCAATATACTTAATATTGAGCACTTTTCCCAATGGCAAGGCTGCCAGCTCAGTTTCCCCACCAGCAAGTCTGTAACTCTTTACTGTGGTAGAAAATCTCATCTTCCTCCCTCTGAGCCGCGAGTGGTATTGATCTGATTTTTATGTTGGCAGTTCATTATAAAACCACTCAACCATCGGGGCTTCTTCGTCATTTCCATATCACTCTAGTAGTTCATTTTTGCTATTGCTCTTGAGAATGTTCAAAGAAGAACATATGCCAGTTCAACAATTTCTATACGTCCAACCCAAGGAGATTTATCCCCCTTTCCTAGTCATGTAACCATTCTCAGTCTTTTTTCTGAGCCGTGCTTCCCTCCCTAACATCAACTCACTGTCCCCTAAGTCTCTTATCTAATCTTTTGCGTTGTCTTTGTCAGATTCTCCTTAACAGAGTACAGTGCTAAAGGCAGGCACTCTTTACTAGTTACTCTAAAATATTACTTAGTTTTAAGAAGCCTTCGGGGGATATTTTTGGAGTGATTGACATCTATATAATTCTTACGACATGCCAGGGACCAGTATACATGCAATACAAAGATCAACTGTTTTAACCCTCATATCAACCCTAAACCAGTTTGTTGTTGAGTCAATTCCAATTCATGGTGACCTCATTTGTCAGAATAGAACTGTGATCCATAAGTTTTTCAGTGGCTGGCCTTCCCACTCAGATCACCAGGTGTGATAGTCACATAATCTGTTGGCAATTAGAGACTTAAGAGTGAAGGGGTGGAGTTCATCCTGTCAATCAGGGCTTGCTGGAGGCAGGGCACACACACAATCCCTGGGAGACATTCCTGTTAACAAGTCACATGGAGACAGGCTGATGGCAGCCAGAGCCTTGGAGCTGAAGGAGCCACATGGAGATCCCTGCCAGTGCTGAGATGCTTTACTACCACTGGATCCGCAAGACTGTCCACCCAGTGGCCTGTGATCTTCCTGTATTCGGCATTATTGCATGGTTTTGTGAGTCTAAAGAGAAATTTATGGAATAGTATTAGATGTATGGACTAATATTTGGCTTATGGACTTGATCTGGACTGGGCTGCAATGTTTCCTTAGTAGTCAATTGCTCTTGTATATAAAGATCTTTCTTTTTTAAAAATCATTTTATTGGGTACTCTGACAACTCTTCCCATGATACATACATACATTGTGTCAAGCACATTTGTACATATGTTGCCATCATTATTTTCAAAATATTTTCTTTCTACTTGAGCTCTTGGTATCAGCTCATTTCCCCTCTTCCCCCACCCTTCCTTCCTCATGAACCCTTGATAATTTATAAATTATTATTTTTTTATGTCTTACACCAACCACTGTCTCCCTTTACCCGTTTTTCTGTTGTCTGTCTCCTCTGGGAGGGGGTGCTCTGTAGATCATTGTGATCAGTTACCCCTTTCTCGCCCATCTTCCCATTCTCCTCCTAGTATTACTACTCTCATTATTGGTCGGGAGGGTTTTATCTATCCTGGATTCCCTGTGTTGAGAGCTCTTATCTGTACCAGTGTACATGCTCTATTCTAGCTGGACTTAGAAGGCAGAATTGGGTTCCTGAGAGTGGAGGGTGGAGGGAGGGGGAGGGAAGGAAACATTGAAGAACTAGAGAAAAGTTGTATGTTTTGTCGACACTATACTGCACCCTGATTGGCTCGTTTCTTTCTTGTGGCCCTTCTGTAAGGGGATGTCCACTCTTTCTCATACATATATGAGTGTTTCTCTACTTCACCCAGAATGGCACACCAGGTCTTTCTCTTGAAGCACCTCTAGGTAACCTCAATCTCCAACCTGTAAGCTACCTGCTGAGCATTTTAACCATTTGTACCATGCATGGTCTTCAACAATCCTAAGAGCTAGGCACTATTATTATCACTAAAGGGTCCTGGTGGCACTGAGGGCTAAGTGTTGGACTGTTAAAGGAATGATTGGGTGCCCCTCTGAGGGAGGAAGATGCTGCTACTGCTCTTGTAAAACTGGCATTGCACCCAAAACTCAGTGAGCTGGGATTGACTTGATGGCAGTGGATTTTTGTTGTTATAGTGTTCTTACCTACACTGTACAGAGAAGGAGCCCTGGTGACACTGTCAAGTAAGCATTGAACTCTTAATCTCATCATTAAGCCATCCAAGCCCACCAACTGCTTTTTGGGAGGATGCTTGTGCTATTTGCTCCTATAAAGAGTTACAGTCTTGGACACCCTGGGTAGGTTTGCCATGAGTTGTAATCACCTCCCGGGCAATGATTTCACATTCTATAGATGGGGAAAGTAAAGGGGCGGGGAATTCATAGCTTTCGTGAGAGCACATAACTTAGAAAGAGGAAGCTGAATTGCCTGCTGAGGTGGCTCCAGAACCCACGCCCTCGCTCGTCTAGCTTTCTTGTAGATAAATCAGGACTGCAGAGCACAGCTTTCTAGTCACCCTGGTGGAACACATACAAGAGAAGAACGTGCACATGATTTTATGGGATTGTTACGCAATAAAGCATACATTAGTAGAGTTCTGTATGATAAGGATGCACACTATCACAGATGCTATATTGGAAGGGGAGACCCCCAAGAAATCACCATTTAAACAAACGATGTCATTTGGCAAAAATCAGGGATGATATCATCTATCTTATCTGTTATATGCTTCTTGATATTTAGCTCCTGTCATGTCAGCTGATAAGCCACGTACAAACGGAAGCACGGCCCAGCCTCACACTATCTTCAGGAGGGTGTGTGTGCTTTATTTGGGTGTTGTGACTACTGGGGATTTTGAGTGCTGTCCAGCCTGAGGAGGCTTATCTTGCAGCACTCTTGGACACTTTTCTGGTGGTCCATAGAGTACTCAAGGACTGAGGTTAGGCAACGATCACCTGGTCTCTCTGCTTAGTCTATATTAATCTGTAAGCTGTGCAGTGAAAGGGTCATGTCGGACAGAGCATCAACTCTGTTCTTCTATATCGACTACTACCCATTTTCTTTTATATTGTCTTGATGAGAGCTTTGAGCCCTTCTCCAGAGGCTGGTGTAGCAGATGAAACCCGTTCTTCAATCACTCCCCATATCAGCTCCTCACACTACTGGGCCGCTGTGCAATATCTGAATTTCCTGAGGACCTCTCGGTTTCCAGAGTAAATAAGAAATGCCCAATTCCCAAGCTGTCCCTTTAAACCTAACTTATCTCACCCTGCTTACCATTCATAAGCCCTCTCCTCCAATACGAGCTAGTTACCCAGGTCACAATGTACCACCCTGTGTGGTCCTGCATCATGGCATGTAAAAAATGCCTGTATAAAATTGTACAAGTTATGCGGTATGTCAAGGATTTACAGTATCACAGATGCTATATCAGAAGGGGAGGGCGCTGGGGAATGCCCATTTAAACAAACTAAGATCTATCGTAAAAAGCAGGTGACTGAGACTTGTGAGTATGATAACATGCTTGCTTTGCATGGCCTCTCTAATGCCTCTTTCCACGTCACCTCTACCTTGCTACCTAATGATGCTGTTGGACCACTGATCTAGAAACCTCTGCAGCTTTCGTTAACTGACCATCTTAGCTCTGTTCCAAAGCACCTTTCTCCTGACAACTCTGAAGGCCAGGGACAAATATAGCAGCAGAACTGGCTTGCAGCTTGAGCTTCAGCCCTTGATTTCAGCCCACTGTTACTAATTTCAGATTTTTGGCTTCCAGAACTAATTTCTGATTTTTCAGCCACCATGTTTGGGTTAATTTATTACAGCAGTCAAAGCAAATCAGTGCAGTATGGTGTACTTTTATTGATCCTACAGGAAATTGAGGAAAGAGTGATGACTCATGAAGTGAAGCAATGAATAGGTGTTTTGAAGAATCCCTTTTCTATTCCAAAGAGTATGGAAATACCAATGAGGAAGAAGTAAATAACATGACAGAAATGTAAAGAAGTGACATTGTGAAGAATCAATGCATTTTAAGGTTTTGCGAGATCTTAGAGAATGCCTGAATGGTGACAATGGCTGACTCATTCACTACTAAATGAAAGATTAGAAGTTCAAGTGCACCAAGAGACACCTCAGGTGAAAGACTTTGTAGTTACTTCCAGAGGATTAGCTGATGCTTAACCCACTGTGCCACCAGGAGTTCTAAATTTACAAACAGCTCTCTAAGACTGTAGAAGTTGCCCATGGATTTTTACAGTGTCGAAGAACAAAGAAGTTAATTTGAGCCAATAGAAGACATGAAACAACAAAAATAAATCAATAAGGTTACTGTAAGAGCAATTATATCCGAAGCAATTATTAGTAGGTAAAATGTATACAATCAATATTGTCATTTACTATAGCCATGTTTTACAAATACACCATTACCTATATTGTGTTTCCACCTTGATTTCTTTAAGAACACAGAGATTTATCTTTTCAGATGCATAAAGACAGTTTTTATAGAAAACCAATCCCAAAGCAAGCAAATTCTTATCTCTAGTAAGTAATCAATTCAGTCCAATTTATTCAGAAGTTTCTTACTGAATGTACTCCATCCCTGAAATCTCCTATTCTTGGGTAAATCAGTATGGTTGGTAGATTGGTTATCTATTGTCACACAATGATATGACTACACATTTAATAGCTTAACACAACACACATTAATTATCTCAGTTGTTGTGAATCAGGAGGCTGTGCACAAGCTAAACAGGGGCCTTCACTTTTGGGTTCCAAGATGCTGCCATCAACGTGCTTGCTAGAGCCTCTGATGTTCAACTGGGGAGAGATTTGTGTTCAAGCACAATCTCTTTGTGTTTCTTGGTAGGATTCACTTCCTTGTGGGCTGTTGATTTGAGCCCTCATTTTCAAGCTTTCTCTTGATGGAAAGATGCTTTGATGCTGGATGTCTCATATCAGCTTTTTATCTATGAAAGCCAGCAAGGGAGAGTATCAGCAGATGTTAGAAGCTGTCGAGCCAGTTATAACTCATAGTGACCTTGTAAACAACAGAAAAAAACAACACTGCTTGGTCCTGTGTCATCTTCACAATTGTTCCTATGTTTGAGCCCATCGATGCAGCCACTGTATCAATCTATCTTGTCTAAGGACTTCCTCTTTTTCACTGTCCCACTACTTTACCAAGCATGGTATCCTTTCTCAAGGACATGGCAACATGCCCTCTCCTGACAACATGTCCAAAGCATGTGAGATGAAATCTTGCCCTCCTTGCCTCTCAGGAGCATTACAGCTATCTATCCATCCTCCAAGACAGATCTGATCAACAGAAAGAGTCATAATAATGCAATTGTGGAATGGCATGACATCAGTGTTTCCATATTTTATTGGTTAGAAGTATGTTACAGGTCCAATCTACACTCCAGGCAAGGATGTAAATCCATACAAGGGTATAAATAACAGGAGGTGGTATCTTAGAATTTGTCCACTACAATTCATATACCTACCTTAATGCTGAATAGCAGGACTATTCCATGGGAAAATCTGTTACTTATAATAGAGAACAGAATAAAACTGATTCAACCTGACTAATTGGCTAATAATCTTAACTCCATAGGGAGTAAATTCGGCTTTCTTATACACACAATATGTGCAGTAACTAAGTACTTTTAACTTCAAATTACTTGTTTATAACTCCCATTTAATTAAAGCTAATATCCTTATTACGGTGAGGTCTATCTTTGAAATGTCATCCTTTTTCAAACAAATAATTTATGCTGTTTCCACCAATATGACCGCTGTACAGCAGAATAGAACTGTGTTTGATGGGGGTTGTGATGGTTGCTTTATTTAGAGCGTATCACGCCAGGCCTCCTTTTAGACCATCTCTACCACTAAAATCCTCAACATCTTGTCTAGCAGATGAGTGGGCTAACTACATGTACCATCCATAGAGGACATCACTAATAGAAACATCCTCAAATCCTTCTCTAACAATCTGAAAAAGAAGTGCCAGTCTTTACCGATGACTCTGGAAATGTTGGCAAAAAGAGGGCTGATATTTCATAACCTGTAGCTGAATACCTATGCATTGCAGCTGTGACACAAATGCCACAAGTGGATGGCCTTCATAAGCAGAAACTTATTCTCACGTGATTTGGGGAGTTTGAAGTTTATTCAAGGTACCAAGTCTGCAGGGGGGGGGGGAGGGGGAAGTTCCTTTCAATGTTAGCTTTGAAGGAAGATTTTTGTTTCCATTGAATCTTTCTGAGCTTGGCATTCCTTGGAGATGTCCATGTCTTGGTATTATTTATTCCTGAGTCTAGGAGGTTCTCAGAGGAAGGACTTCAGTTTCAATGGACATACTCTGCTCCTATATCTTCTTTCTTGGTGGTACGGTTTCCTCTGATCTCATCTCCCGTGTTTAATCTTTTTTATATCTCAAAAGAGATAGACTCCAAATACAGTCTAATCCTGTAGATTGTATCCTGCCTCATTAGCATAACTATTTCTTTTCTCTTTTTTTGAGGGTATATAATGATTTAATATTTGTGTGATGAGATATATATATTTTAAAATTTTATTAGGGGCTCATACAATTCTTATCACAATCCATACATATACATACATCAATTGTATAAAGCACATCCATACATTCCCTGCCCCAATCATTCTCAAAGCATTTGCTCTCCACTTAAGCCCTTTGCATCAGGTCCTCTTTTTTTCCCCCCTCCCTTCCCGCTCCCCCCTCCCTCATGTGCCCTTGGTAATTTATACATCATTATTTTGTCATATATTGCCCTATCCAGAGTCTCTCTCCCCCCCCTTTCTCTGCTGTCCCTCTCCCAGGGAGGAGGTCACATGAGGATCCTTGTAATCGGTTCCCCCTTTCCAACCCACTCACCCTCCACTCTCCCAGCATCACCCCTCACACCCTTGGTCCTGAAGGTATCATCCACCCTGGATTCCCTGTGCCTCCAGCCCTCATATGTACCAGTGTACAGCCTCTGTCCTATCCAGCCCTGCAAGGTAGAATTCGGATCATGGTAGTTGGGGGGAGGAAGCATCCAGGATCTGGGGGAAAGCTGTGTTCTTCATCGGTACTACCTCGCACCCTGATTGACCCATCTCCTCTCCTAAACCCCTCTATGAGGGGATCTCCATTGGCCGACACTTGGGCCTTGGGTCTCCACTCTGCACTTCCCGCTTCATTCAATATGGTATGTATATAAATATATATATATACACATATATACATACATACACACACACACATATATACATATACACACATATCTTTTTTTTTTTTTGCATGATGCCTTGTACCTGGTCCCTTTGGCACCTCGTGATCGCACTGACTGGTGTGCTTCTTCCATGTGGGCTTTTTTGCTTCTGAGCTAGATGGCCGCTTGTTCACCTTCAAGCCTTTAAGACCCCAGACACTATCTCTTTTGATAGCCGGGCACCATCAGCTTTCTTCACCACATTTGCTTATGCACCCATTTGTCTTCAGTGATCCTATCATGGAGGTGTGCAGCCAATGATATGATTTTTTGTTCTTTGATGCCTGATAACTGATCCCTTCGGGACCACTCGATCACACAGGCTGGTGAGCATAACTATTTCTATTCTTGCCTCACTATCATCTGATTTAACTCACTGCTTGATTAATTCCGACTCATGACAACCCTAAAGAAGAAAGTAGAACTGTCCCTGTGGTTTCTGAGAGTGTAACACACACACACACACACACACACACACACACATATGCATATGTGTGTGTATATATATATATTCATTAAGATAGAATTGGAGCCCCTGGTGGTACAGTGGCTACAAGTTGGGCTGTGATCTGCAGAGATGGCAGTTTGAAACCACCAGTAGCTCCGAGCTAGAAATATGGGGCATTCTAGTCCAGATAACAGTTACAGTCTCTGAAACCAACAGGGGGTTTTCATGGGCCAGCAATGAGTGATGGCAGTGAGTTTGGTATTGAGATATAATTAAAATATTAGACAGTTCAATAATTCTATCATATTAAGAAAGTTTGTGCATTTATCGCCACAGTCAACTTTGGAACATTTATTCCTTCTAGTACCTATTGGTGTCAAATGTACCCACTTCCCTCCTTCCTCACCTCCCTTTCTGTGCCCCCAGGTAATGATGAATCCTGTCTTCGTCTTGACTTCCTTATACAGAAAAACAAACAAAACAAAGACAAAAAAATCCAGCAACAATGACCAAATGAAAGAGGCAAACCTCAATAGAAAAGAAATCAGAAAATATTTTAAAAACAAAATAAATTAAAAATGGGCCTAAAGGGAGACAATAACTCTTCACAGGAGTAGAAAGCTGTGTTTGTTTGGCAAAGGGGTTTGTGGTTTTGAACTGCTGACTTTGTGGTTAGAAACCCAGTGGGTAACCCACTACACAACCAGGGATCCCATTAACTTCACAGAAGATGAGATTTACAGCAGATCACAAAGTAGAGGATAACCACGCAGTACTGGGAATCATAACCTAGCAAGGCTGACATATATTTTGAGGGGCACAATTCAGTTCATGACAACCCTCACAACTGTTTATCCAAATTATCAATGTCATGCCAGTTGCCTCCAATCTACCTATTGATAGTCTCTCAAGCAGCCTCTGCCCCAAACTTGTGACCTGAGCTGATTTTCTAGTCAGCTTCCCCCTTTCTCTTTGATTTTACTTTCCTTTCTGGATCTATTCTCTTCCTTATGTGTGGCTCTGGTCTCTTTTATTAGGTCAATTTAACCTCTCAGGGTTTTTTCAATTCTTTTTTTCCCTACTTTTTTCGTCTTCTGTTTTTGTTAACCCTATTATATCAATTAAGGAGTCCTGGTGGTGTGGTGAATTATGGGTTGGGATGTTAACTGCAAAGTCAGCAGATCAAAACTACCAGTTGCTTCTCAGGAGAAAGATGAGGCTTTCTGTTCCTTTAAAGATATACAGCCTTGATTTATAGAGGTCTAAATACAGGCATGTACATATGTAAATGTATTCGTATATAACAATAGGGAAATAGATCTATGTACATATATATATGTTAAGTTTTATGGTAGCAGATAGACCCTGGGCTTCTACTTAAGTAATCCCTCAATGCACGAATACTTTCTTCTATTAAATTGGCATTCCATGATGCTCACCTTCCCGACACAATCACTGAAGACAAAGCAGGTGCATAAGCAAATGTGGTGAAGAAGGTTGATAGTGCTCGACTATCAAAAGATATAGCATCTGGTGTCTTGAAAGGCTTGAAGATAAACCAGCCACCATCTAGCTGAGAAGCAACAAAACCCACATTGAAGAAGCATACCAGCCTGTATGATCATGAGGTGTCTATGGGATCATGTATCAGGCATCAAAGAACAAAAAATTCATAACATTGTGAGTGAGGGGGACTACAGAACGGAGACTGGAAGCCCATCAATAGACAATTTGGCATCCCCTTACAGAAGAATCACAAGGAGAGACGAGCCAGGGTGCACTATAGCATCGATGAAACATACAACTTTCCTCTAGTTCTTTAATGCTTCCTTCTCCACTACCATCACCATCATGACCCAAATTCTACCTTACAAATCCAGCTAGACAAGAGCATGTACACTGGTACAGATAAGAGCTCACAACACAGGGAGTCCAGGACAGCTAAACCCCTCAAGACCAATGATGGGAGTAAAAATATCAGGAGGGCAAGGTGAAGGAGTGGGGAGAAAGGGGGGAACCAATCACAATGATCTACATATAAACACACACACACACACACACACACACACACACACACACACGGGGATGAACAACAGAAAAGTGGGTGAAGGGAGACAGTGGATGATGTAAGATATAGAAATAATAATTTATAATTTATCAAGGGTTCATGAGAGAGGGAAGGTGGGAGAGGGAGGGATAAAATGAGATGATACCAAATGCCCAGTAGAAAGAAAACATTTTGAAAATGATGATGGCAACATATGTACAAATGTGCTTGATACAATGCATGTGTATATGGACATGGATTGTGATAAGAGCTGTAAGAGCCCCCAATAAAATGATATAAAAAATAAAAAAGAATACACAGCCTTGGAATCCTACAGGGTAAGTTCTCCTTTGTCTTAAAAAGTCACTAAGAGTTGGAATCAACTTGATGGCAATGAGGTGGTTTTTTATTACATCACTTAGTATAATTTAGATCAAGGAGCCCATCACAGAAACACAGAATCTTCTGTAAGGTTAGGAGAAGGACAAACTACAATATACAAATATTTTTGTTGTTTTTTGGTTTGGCTTTTGGCTCCTTCAAAGATGAGGTTTTCTATGCCTGTAAAGCATTATACTCTCAGAAACCCACACTGGATAATTCTACCCTGTCTTATAGGGTAGCCATGAATCAGAACCAACTCCATAGCAGGGAATGAGTGTTTTACTTTTACTTTTCATCCAAAAGCTATTGAGAGCAATCCTGTCACTGAAGCAAGTTGTGGAATTTTTTTTTCCTAGCATGTTTTTAATCTGGAACAACTGTAGTAGGGCAACTTTAGTATGATTCATGCATAGTTATAGTTAAAAGTAGGTTGAAACTTATTAAAATATGGTTATACATATAATTTTAAAGTGTATCTTGGAAGAGACTATCCTGTGGAAGCAAAGCCCTTGGTAGCTCCTGGCCTGAGAGGTGTTATTTTGGGGCCTTGAGGTCTGGCCCTTGAAACCTCAACACAGCCCTCCTCTGAACTCCCCTGGCACCACTCCCAAGACAGGACCAGAGTCCCTTTGTGAGTTGCTCGACCAAGGTTGTTAGCACATTCTCCAGAATGTGATTGTTTAGTCCGTCTGTATTGATTGAAACTATAATTGTCCAAGGGAAGAGAATCAGAAATGGAGAATTAAATGTTAATGTGTTAGTTTAAATCAGTGGTTCTCAAATATGTTGCACTTGAAACTCTTTTTACTTTTAAAAGCTATTGAGAGAATTTGTTTCAAAGGATGGCATTGATTCTGCAGCTCTGGGAGAGGGACATATCTGATCAGAGCACACAGGAGCAGATGAAGGGGAAGGAGGAGAGAGTGGAACACAGCCTGGCCCACGAGGCCGTGAGGATGATGTTCCTGAGTAGAGCAGTCAGTCCACAGAGAGAACAACATGGCTGACCCCACTATGAGACATGATGCCCCTCAGTGACCAAGGGCGATACAGTGGACAGCACCGGAGACACAGTGTGGGAATTGTACCTGACCTGATCCCACCACACCGAGGCAAAGCACTGGGGGAGTGCAGAGGAACAGCAAGGGAATGGAGTGGCAAGGTCCCCAGGGAATGCTGAAAGTGGACTTTGGGGCCAGGGCGTGGTGCCCCAACAGACTGGACTGGAAAACGCTCCTAAGGGCCAGCAAGCGATCCTTGAACTAACTACAAGCTTTTCTTTCTTGGAAAAAAAAAAAAGCTATTGAGAATGTCTAAGAGTTCATCTTTATGGGGGTCATCTCTATTCATAAGACATTAAAACTGAGAAAAACATTTAAACTAATTTATACAAAGATAACGCTAACAAACCTGTTATGTTAATGTAGTAGCAGATTTTTATGAAAAATGACTACAGTTTTCATAAACAAAGTGAGAAGAGTAGCATTGTTCCATATTTTTGCTAAGTTCTTTAAAGCACGGTAGAATAGATGGCAGCTGAATTCTCATACCTGCTTTGCATTTAATCTGTTTTGTTATATGTTGGTTTGGTTGAAGTGCATGAAAAAAAATCTGGTCTCCCAAATATGGAGAAAAATTTAATAACCTTTCAGAAAATTAAAAATATTATCCCTTGACTCTGTAAAAATTCAACAAGGGATAACTTTTTAATTCTAGTTGTAATGTACAATCTGCAACTCTATCAATTAACTTCTCACACTGTTAAGAGTAAATTCAATTGGTGTGTTTTGAACAAATCGGTGTGTTTGTGCCATCAATCCAAATATCATCAGCACAGTGAAAATAGCAGGTCATGTCTTAGTATTATACAAAACTAGACTTAACCAGGGAGCCCTGGTGGCATGGTGCTTACACAGAGGGTTTGCAGTTCGAAACCACCAGTTACCTCCTTGGGAGAAAGAAGAGGCTTTCTATTTTCATAAAGAGTTACACTGTCTCAGAAACTCACAGGGACGGCTCTCCCTGTCTTGCAAGGCTGCTATGAGTCCGTGTCGGGTTTGGCGTCAACTGGAAGGGAGTGAGTTATTTTGAGATTTGACTGTGCTGACGTTGTTGCTAGCTTCCATCAAGTTGTTTCGACTCACAGTGACAATACAATGAAACAGTTCTCAGTCCTGTGCCATTTCTATAACTTGCATCCCTGCTATTCTTCCTGCAAGGCACGTGTGTGCGTTCTTCTTGCAGTCCATGGAGCCTTCAATAATCTTTGTCCACATCGCAGTTCAAAGACATCAGGTCTGCTTTGGTCCTCTTTATTTGTTGTGTGTCCTTTGTGTATGTATGAACTCAAACTCAAACACTGCCATGGAGTCAATTTTGGCTCATATCAACCCTGTAGGACAGCGTAGAACTGTCTCTGTGGGTTTCTGAGAGTCATTTTTTAAAATAAATCATTTTATTGGGAGAGTCTTATAGCTCTTATATCAATCCTTACATCAATTGTAGAAAACATAGTTGTACATATGCTGCCATCATCATTTTTTTTTTTACTGAAGTAGAATGTCTCATCTTTCTCCACCGAGATAACTGGTAATTTTGAACTGTTGACCTCACTGTTAAAAGTCCAATGAGTAAGCACTAGCCAGCGGTTACAGGATACACATATTAGGCCATTGAAAATAACCTGGCTTAGTTTGGGAGCACCTTAGTGCTCAAAAAGTCATCTTTGCTTTAACTATTTTAAAAATTAGTCTTCTACAGAAGAGTTGCCCAGTGTAACATTCCATTTTATTTATTTACTGCTGCTTCCTTGAGAGTTGATTGTGGAGCCAAGTAAAATGAGATTCTTGACAACTTCAAACTTTTCTCCATTAATTGAGATTTTGTTCATTGACTTATGTTGACCATGCAGAACCCAGAAATCTTGGAGGAAAAGCATTTAGTATTTCCCAGGTTAGTGTGAAATCAGCTCTATTTATTTTATTTTGTTTTTGAGAGGCAACCCTACAAGTAAAATAAGGTCAGCACAGAAAATGATGTGGAACAAAGAAACCAGGAACCCTGCAAAAATCATGTAGCCAAATGACAGAAGTAAATTCATCCTAGCAATTACACTGAATGTAAATGGGAATGTAATCAGGAGACAGAGGACCAGAATGGATAAGAAATAAAATCCGAAGCTGACACATAACATTAACACATAACATGACACGTAACACAGGCAACTCCGAAAAAGGCCTTGAGATCTACTTCCAAAGAAAATCTCAGCCATTACTAACTCTTTGAAATGCAGTTCTGTTCTGAAATGCAAGGAATTCTGTTCATTGGGACCAACTTAATAACAACTTGTTTTTGTTTTTGCATTGTTTTACAATTGAGAAGACCTGTGCTCAGAATAGGATCCCTGGTGGTGTAGTGGTTACAATTTGGGCGGCTATCCTTAAGGTCTGCAGTTTCAAACCACCAGAAAAAAAAAAAGAAAAAATCCTAAATATGCTGTTTACCCGAACACACATTATACACAAAGACAAAACTAGAGTCAGAATCAAAGGATGAAAAGAATTCAGGAGTGGCAATATTAATTTCTGATCAAATAAATTTTAAGCAAAAACCAGCATGACAGACACAGAAGAATATCATATAATGATTAAAGGGACAATTAAGCAAGAGGATATAGCCATAAGCAATATCTATGTATCCAGTAAGAGAGCATGGGAATACATCCATCAAACTTAAACAGAAACAAGGAGAGAGAAAACAATTTCACAGTGATTGCAGGGAGTCAAACAACTAGAAAGAAACACAACAAATAGAGAGTAAAATGAGACAACACAGTCAACTAACTGAGCATCCGAGATACATCTGAGAGACCTTAAAAAATCTGTGGAAAAAATGGAATCTAAGAATAATGGACTTTTTCTCCACAAGCTTTCAGAAGCACTTTCACGTAGAAAATCGTACCTAACACAACACAACATGCCTTCTTTTCCAGAACAAATGGAGCATTCTCTAGAACAGACCATAAGATAGCCCACAAAGCAAGCTTCAACAAACTTCAAAATTATCAAACCACTACATAGCATAGTCTTAGATAACAACCCCATGAAATTAGAAATTAATAACAGGAGACCAAGTAAAACAAATCAAATACATGGAAATTGGTTCATACCCCTCTTGAAAACTCCTGGGTAATAAACAGACAAATACGAATCCTACATCAATCAATCATGAAAACACAACCTACCCAAACCATTGGATAACTACCAAAGTGGGGCTCGGAGGGTTCTTAGCAATAAATGCACACGTCAAAGCAGAGAGACCTCAAGCAGCACCTTAATCCCTTATCACCAGCCATTGGGAAAGGAGCAGAGAAATAAGCTTACTGTCCTAGAAGGAAATCATAAAAATTAATGAAGGATAAAGGAAAACAGAATAATAGAATCAAGAGGACTAAGGTGTTTCCTTGAAAGGATTAGTGAGGTTGACAAACCAGGGACAATTCTAACAAAGGATAAGAAAAAGTGCAAATAACACAAAGAGGAAATGTACTGGGCACTGCCCTCACTAAAGCAACTGAAATCAAAAAGGGAAACAGAATGCTAGGGAGCACCAGCTGCCCTACTGGGTAAGCACTGAGCTGTGTGTGTTAAACCACCCAGCTACGCAGTCGGGGAAAGCTGAGGCTATCCGGTTCCTTAAAGATTCATGGTCGTGAAAGCCCTAAGGAGGCTGTACAGCATTGCTATGAGAGAGATTTGACTCAATGACTGTGTTTTTGTTTTAATGAAGTTTATTCCAACATGTTGAAATCCTAAAATAAACCAACAAATTCCTAGAAACACGCTGCCTACCTAATCTAACATATACTGAGGTAGAAACTTCAAACAGGCTCCGAAGAAAAGACGAATATAAACGGGCCATTACAAGACTCCCATTGAACACACAAAAAGTCCTGGCCCAGATTACTTCACTGGCAGGTTCTGCAAAACATTCACAAAAAGCTGACATCAAACTACTCAAAGAATTCCAGAATATAGACAAGGGTACAATATTTCTGAATTCATTTTCTGAAAGGAGCATAGCCTTGACACCTAATCAGGTAAAGGCATCATTCAAGAAGACAATTATGGACCGATGCCCCTCATAAACATAGCTGCCAAGATTCTCAACAAATTTCTGGCCAAGAATGCAACCAATAATTAAGAGATAATATATCATGAAGTGTATTCATACCACGCACATAAAGATGGTATTATTAGAAAAATAATTAATGCAGTCATCACATAAGTAAACCACAAATAGGACCACATGATCATATTAACCAATGAAGAAAAAAGCATTTGAAAAAATCCAACACTTACTTCTGATAAATATGTTCAACAAAATAAAAATAGAAGAGAAATTTCCATAATTAAGGACATGCATGCAAAATCATTGGTGAACATGAGTCTCCATAGGAAAAGACTGAATCATTCCTTTTGGGAATAGGAAACGCACAACGATGTCCTTTATCAACATTCCTATATAATATTGTTCTGGAAATCTTTGCTATAGCAGTAAGACAAGAAAAAATCAAAGACATTTAATTTGGCAAAGAAGAATGAAAATTTTCTCTATCTGTAGCTGATATGACTATACAATAAAAATTCCCAAAGTTTTCAGCAACAAAATTAGTAGAATTAGTTGAAATATTAAGTAAAGTGGCAGGGTAACTGATCAACAGACAAATGTCAGTTATATCCCTTTACAAAGAGAACTCTGAAAAGGAAATTAAGAAAACAATACTATTTACTATATTTACTAAAAAGGAACAAATACTTGGGAATAAATCTCATCAGAGTAACAAAATATCTATGCACCCAGACACATACACAATCCCGACAAAACATTACCACAGGAAACCCAAAGAGACTTACGCAAATGGAAGAATATACCGTGCTTTGTGCTTATGGATAAGAAGATTGACTTTGTGAAAATCTCAGTGTAAGTGAAAGTAATATACAGATATAAAGCAATCTCAATCCAGAATCCAATATCATTCATTTAGAAAATGGAAAACCTAATCATAAATTGTATACAGAGAAGAAAGATACACTGTAAAGCAAAACATTATTAAAGAGAATAAAGTTGGCTTAACATATGAACAATTGTGAGGATGGCACAGGACCAGGCAATGTTTCATTCTGTAGAACTTAGGTTTTCTCTGAGTTAGAACTGACTTGACTATAGCTAACACCAACAGGCGATCTCAGACTTTCTAATGTCAAAATCTACTACACAACCACAGTGTCAAAACAGTCTGGCACTTGTACAATGGAAGGCACATAGACAAATGGAACAGAACTTGAGAACCCAGAAATAAATCCTCCCATCCATTGGTAGCTAAATAAATCCTCCCATCCATTCGTAGTTAATCTTTGACAAAGGGTTGAAACTCATTAAGTGGGGACAAGATAATGATTTTAACGTTTTTCTATTCTAGAATCATATCAGGTACAAATAGAGAAAGTTTTGATTCTTCTTTAACAAATGATGCTGCAAAGCCAGATATCTATTTGCAGAAAAAATTAAGCAGAACACATATCTCCCACTGTATATAGAAATAAGCCCATGATGGATCCAAACATAAATGTAAACCAGAAAGCTATCAAGAACATCACAGAAAACCCAGGGACAAACGTACAGATTCCTAATACATAGCATAAAAACTCTAACAACTATAACTAAAAACATCCACGCAGCAGAAGACGCACCAGATAGCCGTGGTCTCCTGAATTCTAGATACTTATGAACATCAAAAGATTTCATCTAGAGATTAAAAGAATTCACAGATTGGGAAATTTTTTTGGCAATGACAGCGTACACGGGAATAAGCTAAAACGTATAGAAAATGTTAACACCTCAGCAAGATCAATAACCCCATTAAAAATGGGCATCGGGCATGAATAAGCCCTTGGCCAAAGAAGAAATTCAGGTAGCCAACAAAAAGACAAAGAAATGTTCCTGATCAGTAGTCATTTGGAAAATGCAAATCAAATCAATGAGATCGTCGTGTCACCCCTACATTAATATTAAAAGTTTTAAAAACAAACCAAAAGCTACAACTCCGAAACGATAAACTATGGCCAGGGTGTTGAGAGACTGACACTCTCAACACTACTGGTGGTATTATGAACTCATGGTGGAAAACAGGAAGGCACTTCTTAAAGAGTTGGAAATAGAAACTTGTGATCCAGTGATTCCACTATTAGGAACACCTAAACAAAAACTAAACTCACCGCCATCGAGTTGATGAGAACTCACAGCGAACGTACAAGACAGGTGAGAGCTTACCTTGTGGCTTTCTGAGATTGTAATTGTTTACAGGAATAGAAAGCCTCAAATTTCTCCCATGGAGCAGCTGGTCATTTCAAACTGCTAACCTTGTGGTTGGCAGCGCAGTGCACAACCACTATGTTTCTAGGGCTCCTAGATAAATCACAGCCATGACACAATAGATATGTACACCCATATTTATTGCCAGCACTGATCACAGCAACCCAAAGAGAGCTACATAAACTGTACGACATACACACAATGGAATACTACTCATCGTTAAAATAATAAAGCTGAATCTGTGAAATGGCTTATGTCATAGAGAAAGCTCAAAGCAATATGCCCAGTCAAATTAGTTAGTCACAAAAGGACAACTATTGCCTGAGACTAGTATTTTATTTTATTACTATTTTTAAATCATTTTATTGGGGGATCATACAACTCTTATCACTATCCATACATACATCTATTGTGTCAAGCATATTTGTACATTTGCTGTCATCATCATTCCTAAAACATTTTCTTTCTACTTTGGCCCTTGGTATCAGTGCCTCATTCCACTCCCCCTTCTCCCCCACACTCTCTCCCTCATGAACCCTTGATAAGTTATAAATTATTATTATTGTTTCATGTCTTATACTGTCTGATGTCTCCCTCCACCCACTTTTTTGTTGTTCTTCTCCCAGAGAGGGGGTTATATGTAAATTATTGTGATCAGTTCCCCCCCTTTCTCCCCCACCTTCCCCTTTCCCTCCTGGTATCTCTACTCTCATTGTTGGTCCTGAGGGCTTTATCTTTCCTGGATTCCCTGTGTTTCCAGCTCTGATCTGTACCAGTGTACATGCTCTGGTCTAGCCGGATTTGTAAGGTAGAATTAGGGTTATGATAGTGGAAGGGAGGAAGCATTAAAAAACTAGAGGAAAGTTGTATGTTTCATTGTTGCTATACTGCACCATGACTGCCCACAACCCTTTTGTAAGGGGATATCTAATTGCCCACAGATGGGCTTTGGGTTTCCACTCTGCACTCCCCCTCATTCACAATGATATGATTTTTGTTCTCTGATGCCTGATACCTGATCCTATCAACACCTCATGATCACACAGGCTGGTGTGCTTCTTCCATGTGGGCTTTGTTGCTTCTCAGCTAGATGGCCACTTGTTTACCTTCAAGCCTTTAAGACCACATTTTGTATATCTTGATAGCTAGGCACCATCAACCTTCGTCACCACATTTACTTATGCACCTGCTTTGTCTTCAGTGATCATTTCGGGAAGGTGAGCATCATGGAATGCCAGTTTAATAGAAAAAAAGTGTTCTTGCATTGAGGGAGTACTTGAGTAGAGGCCAAAATGACCATCTGTTACCTTCATACTAAACCTATAAATATATGCACATAGGTCTATTTCTCTATTGTCATATATAAATATATTTACATATGTACAAGCCTGTATTTAGACCTCTGTAAATGCCCTTTGCCTCCTAGTTCCTTCCTCTATTTCCTTTCACCTTCCTCTTGTCCCACTATCATGTTCATACTTCATTTGGGTTTCAGTAATTCCTCTCGGCCACATTGCCCTTGCTCAAGCCCTTCCAGGCCTCTTACACCCTCCTTGCCATCAATTTTAGATCACTTGTTCTTCCCTTGTCCCGGGGGTTGTTAACATCCACTTTCTTTCCTCCGCCTCCCCCTCTCCCATACCACCCTCCGGAACCGTTGGCCCTGTTTTTTTTTTCTTCTCCAGATTGTTTATCCCACCTAGTTATCTAGATAGACCTGCAGAGATAACAATGAGCACAAAAAACAAGACAGAGCAAGACAAAGCAACACATGAAAACAAAACAACAAAAACCAACAATAGCGAAAAGAAAAGCCTGTAGATAGTTCAAGGTCTGTTTGTGGACCTTTAGGAGTGTTTTCCAGCTCAGTCTGATGGTGTGCCATGCCCAGGCCACACAATCTATTTTTGGTATTCCCTGGGAACTTTGTTGCTCTGTTCCCCTTGCTGTTCTGTTGCACACCCCTTAGTCTTTCACCTCAGTGTGGTGGTTCAGATACGGCGCAATTCCCACACTGTCTCCAGTGTTGTCCCCAGTAGCGCTATGTGTGGGTCAGTGAGGAATGTCGTGTCTCATAGTGGGGCCAGCCCCATGGTCTTCTCTCTGCTTTGACTCCTCTGAGCGGGAATATTGTCCTCAGGGTATCGTGGGCCAGGATGTGTTCCACTCGAGACTAATATTTTAAAAGTCAAGAAAATGTTTTCACACAAAAAGAAATATCTGGTAGTTACCAAGGGTAAGAAGGAAAAAGGAGTGAAATTACTACCTAGAGGGTCACCTATTCACTCACTGCCACTGAGTCGATGCTGACTCACAGTGACCTTCTGTCCTCTGTCTGGAAGATAGACATCGACAAACTTGGGTAAAGAAAGGGATGTCAATGTCAATCGGAACAAAGCAAATGTTCTACACCCTACTTTGGTGAGTAGTGATTGGTGTCTTAACAGTGACCCTCTAAGCTACAACTATTGGCCTCTCCCCATCTTGGCGAAGAAAAGTGAAAAATATTTGGAAAGTGCACTGAAGCAATTAGTCCAAAAGACTCATTGGCCATGTGAACATTGGCCTCCACAACTCTGACACCAGAAGAATTAGTTGGTGCCCAGCGATCACAACTCAGTAAGTCCTGGAGAGAGGGGAAGGAAAATGTGGAACAACATTCAAAATTATAAAACAGACCAGGTCAAATAAAGAATGCTGCAACGCCTGAGACTACGGCCCCTAGGTACTCGTCAAGTTTGGAAATGAGCTCACAAAATTGAAAATGACTCAGTTTTCAGGCAAACAATACACCGATCTACAGGGTGAATCATAACATTAAGGAGGTATGCACGGTACCATTAGAAATCCAAAGGGCAGCATTTGCTATAGAAAAGGCTCATTTACTAGGAAGGACTGGGCTAGAAGGAGAACTGCAAATAGGTAACACAGAAACTTACTGTTACAACATGGGAATGACAATCAATGGGATGAAACAAAATCTGTATGAATTGCGGAATATTGATTTGCTGTGGAAACCTTCACTCAATTCACAATAACAGCGAGATGAGGTGGAAAATACATCCCCGGGAGAGAGTGTTTTCTGACGCACATGGAAGTGGCAGGAGTTGGAATCGACTCCTCAGCTACCAATGATGTCAGGACGATTAGAGAAAATGTGAAGTCAGAGGCGCCTGGCCCATGCCAAGGTGTTTCCAATTGCCTCCTAATGCATGTGAAAGTTGGACATTGAATCAAGCAGACCAAAGAAGAATCCATGCGTTTGCACTGCGGAGCTGAAGAATATTGACACTGCCTGCCATGGTCTGCTAACAGGAGGTACCGAGCTCTTAGGAAGGGGTGTGGCCTGAGTGCTACTGGAGGCAAAGGCGGTGAGACTTTGTCTCAGATATTTCAGACGTGTGGTCAGGAGAGACTAGTCCTTGGGGAAAGACATGATGTGGAGTAAAGTAGAGGGGCAGTGAAGGCGAGGCAGGCCCTCAGGGAGATGGATTTCCACCGGGGCTGCAGCAATGGGCTCAAGAATAGGAACAAGTGTGAGGATGGCGCAGGACTGGGCAGTGTGTCCTTCTGCTGTGCATAATGTCGCTCTCGGTCATGAAACCAACTATATGGCACCTAACCACAACTTACCAAAAACCAATCAAAAATGCATTCTCATTTCCCAGAGTGAAAAGTGCAAATGAAACAGCAGTTAGATAGGAATCTTAAGGACCCAATCTAATGCCATAAGCTACATCCTGTCTAGTCAACATACATCTCTAATTCTACATCACTGACATTATATTGAGGATTTACAACCCATAGTGTAATAATGTTTGATCACAATATGGAGGATACTTGTATATTACCAAGCATTTTTGTCTAACAAAGGAAAAATATAATTTGGGGGAACAAAATCGATTTTATCACACTTTCATAGACAGAAATGCCTTGCTTACTTAACATCAGTGACATTGTTGACTCTTTTCCCTTCTGCTTATCCAGTCACTGTTTAGTTGGTCTCTCCTCCTCCTTCCCCGTTCTTTCTGTCTCTTTGCTCTGTTTTTGCAGATTCTGTCTGCGTGTTCAGGCCACCTCTCTGCACGGATCCATGGAAAGTTCTGGTCTTATATCATCTGTATGATTAGCAATACCAGCTGAAAGATTTCTTTCCATATTTCTCCCTCAAAATTTCCTAGTAGGATCTCTTGTCTGCCTTTGGTCATGATTTCAGCCCTGAGTGAAACACTGAGGGTGGGGATATGGAATTCTCTGACGGTTTAGGCTTGTGTCCTGGGCCCACCTCAAGAGTGGGGCCTTGAGCAAACTATCCATTAGTCAGAAGAGTAGGGTGAATCTTAGGGAGGGTGGGTCCACACAGGAAAACTGAGGCGCTATTACCAGAAGAAGAGGGAATGAGTGTTGGCCAGACAAAAATAACATGTGTCCATTACAAGCCCTCTGTGTGGAGGAGTGAGTGAAACCACAGGCTCAGGGCAGCACCATAAGTTGGCAACAAAGATGTGATTCTCTTTCACAGCCCTTATTTCTTGACTGTGGTTTAGTCTTCTGATTGACCCCATCTGTCAGCTTATCTCTCCTGTCAGCCTCACACTTCCTAGTTGGGGGGGTGGGTGCGGAGCAGGTCATTGTCAGGAGAAAGGCAATCAGAGAACAGGAGACTTTGCCATGTATTTTCAATTTATTCTCTGTCTTTACCTGCCATGCCCTGCCCTGCCCTGGGCTCACGGGAATGAGAAAAGATGATGTAACCAGCCAGTGCCTGCCAGTCTGCGTGAGTCAACTTCCAGTCATGCACAACGATGCGATGCTGCTGGGGGTCAGGTTTCCAGGACCTGCATCTTCTGCATCATTCTTTTTCCACATCAGGTCTGGCACATGACTGCCCCATCTTACCCCTGCCCTTACCCCTTATATTGCTCAAACTCTACATTTGATGGGATGCTTGGATAAAAGAAACATCTGCTGTCTCAAACTCAAGCCAAAAGAGCGCTGGAGTGGGATCCTGAGACCTGGGTTTTTTAGCGGCATGTACTGGTACAACATGTGTGTTGTGATTGTGAGTGGCAGAATAGCATCCCTATTGGTAGTGTTAGCTCTGAAACCAAATTAATGTGTGTACTCATGTCTTCTTTGACCCTCCTCAGGCTTTGGGCTATCGTCAGTAGAATGAGAAACTCGGACATCATTTGAGTTCACAAACGTTCTGTGACTTTTAGTTATTTAATTTAGGGAGGAAATTTTAACACACACACACACACACACACACTTGTATTCTGTAGTCAATTTGATACAAATCACCATAAACCATTTAAAGTATCCAGTAATTTCCTGATGAGGATATGCAAGGCCGTGGTTCTGTCTCCTATCGATTCATTATGTGCTGTCCCCTAAAATCAAAATCAACTTCATATAGAGCTGCTGAGAGTTTGATGCAGTCTTAACACGCACCACACCTACACTCAGCAGACCATTGTTTCCTTGTTAGAAGACACAGAGCTGGGAGTCCCCAATAATAGCTCGGTTGTTTAACGTCTACTTACTGGATTAGCAAAGTTAACAAATGATATCTTATTCCTGGCTCCTTCAGCTGAAATGTAATACTTTCAAAGGCATATAAACTGTCCCCACTCTGTGACCTTCCTCCTTTCACAGAATGAACATATTTGCTTCTCTCAACCTAGGCCTGTTCCCCTCCCTGCAGAATAAACCAAAACATCTGGAGATACTGTGGGGTCTCTTTTAAGAAGATTACACATTCGTTCCTGCTTTCCCTTTTCTGTGAGATGAATCCTGACAACTCAAAATTAGAAGCTGGTGTGATGGCTACATGCGAGAGCGAGTCCAAGTGTCCCAAACCATGTCTTTGTCCCTATTTCTTTCCTTGAAGCATACTGCACGGCAGGTTAGCCCCAGAAGAAGCTGGCCTCGTCCCCTCCGGATTCTAACAAAGCAAAAAGACCACCTGGAATAATATTGAGCATTTCTGACCTGCTCTCTTTTCTCATGCCTCAGCCCGAAAACAGGGCTGATGGGGAAGATGACACTGTGTTTCTACCTCAACTCTGGATCCATATGGAGACCAGCAGGGTTATACTCTGGAGAAAGTAGAAGCTTCTTGGGGACCTTGAAGACAACTAACACTGACTTCACTGCACCTTCCATGATTAGGGGTTTTAGAAAAGCTAGTGTGTGTCACCTCTAATCATTCATATCATTTTCAATTCATACTGACTTCCTCTCTTTGCTTGGTTGTTTACTATGTGACAACGCAAAACCACTGCCATTGAGTTGACTCCAGCTTCCAGATACCCTATAGGGCATACAAAAAGTATTCCTTAGGGTTTGCCAGACTGTAAATCTTTATGGGAGCAGAGAGCCTTGCCTTTCTCTGGCAAAGAGGCTGATGGGTTTGAATTGCTGACCTTGCTGTTAGCACCCCACCATCCTGCTACCTGACAAGCGGGAGAACATTCCCATGTGGAGGTGAAAGTGCAGAGGCCTTTGTAGGACCCCTATAAAGAGGAGATGGATGAGTTCCCAGGTTGCCTGAAAAAGAAACATCTTAAATCTCTCCTTCCAGCTCTTCTCTGGAAACTGTGAACTGGCTTCTTGAAGGCCAACTTTCACAGACAGTGGATGATAAAGAAAAAGAAGATGGATCGAATTGTCCCGTGAGTGCTGATGGGGACCAAGCATTGCTATGTCCAGTTGGGGCTTGGGGCTGGAAAACGAGAGCCATAGGAAATGGTTTGGATGATGTATTTTGGGAAAGGACCTAGTATTTTCTCTTGGGAAAGACATATGGTGAAGTCTCTCTCTCTCTCTCTCTCTCTCTCTCTCTCTCTCTCTCTCTCTCTCTCTCTCTCTCTCTCTCTCTTTCTCTCTCTCTCTGTGTGTGTGTTTAGAAGGAAACAGGAAGTACAGAGCTGGAGGATGGGGTAATAAAGAAAGAAGTGGGAAGACACTAATAACCGAGGTGCAGAAAGGGCGAAAGATCCTTCCTTGTCTGCTTTGGCAGATTTTGCTACAGGTGGAATGTGAAATATGACCTGTTTATACAGTTCATATTTCCATCTACTAAGAAAAACAGAGAAAGCTGGGCACTGAGCTCTGACTGGGCTCCCTTCTTCTGAGCTCCAAACCACTTCTTTAAAATGGACCTTTAGATCTCACAGGAAGCTATTTTCCACTAGATCTAGCAGTGCTGGGGCAGAACATGTGCCACCAGCTGAGAAAACAAACCCGAGAAAGAGAAAGTATATTCAGGTTAGCAGGCCTGAGGCAAGAGCTCCTTTCTCCCTCCCCCCTACTCCCCTGGGCTTGGTCCGACTCGGCGGGGGTGGTGTTAGGTGGAGATGGCATGGGCTGCCCAACGTCACCTAGGACAGAAAGAGATTTACAGTCCTCTTCCTGATTTTTATGTAATCAAAATTCGAAACTTGCATTCTGAGTCATAGTGCCCTAAAAACGAGCGGCACAAAAATGAGGCAGCAAAAAAAAAAGCACCATAAAACAGGAAACAAAAGGGGAAAGAGGAGGCGAGGCCACCTTTGGTTCTATTGGTCCTCATTTGCAGGCCGGTTATTCGAGGTCACGCTTCTATCACCCTCTGGTCACGGAGGCCCCATGAAAATGGGATGTGGCCCAGGAGCCAGGACAGCCACCAGGACTTGCTGAGCTACAGTGCAGGTAGAGAGTGAAATAGTAAATAGGTCTGTCACCAAGTTGACTCTATTGCGTGGAAATCTGTTTATTTTAAGAAATAATTAGGTTGTGTGTTTTGATTTGTTTTACACTCCTCCAGAGAAAGAATCCATGTCTGTGTGTAAGCTCCTGATATTCAGACTTCTTCTTTCAAGTAACCTGTGATTTAAGCTAAATCTAATATTCCAGGACTTGCCGAATCCTGTTTTTGGAGCAAAAAATAGTTCTGCTCCTTTTTCCGTACTCATACCTGAACTGTGATTTATCAGCCAAATTCAGGTGGAAGAAATCAGATGCTTATAAAAAGATTCCAACACATGTATAATCTTTAAGGGGAAAGGTCTAGATGTTTCATTAAACATTTATCACTCTTTCAGTGGGGGAGAAACTTTATTTTCCTCTCTTGGGGAATTGCCCAGAAGCAATAAAATGTTGTTTTATATCTTAGTTTACATCTCATGGAATGAAGCAAAATAAATACAAACTTTAAAAATATGGTCCCGGACCATATATTTTAAAAAGTGTTGTCACCACGGACTAATGCAGCTCAAATGTGTTTCTTTCATGGTTCACTGCATGGGATCCATAGATTACCCTTAATGTGGATCTTGTTTATCTGTTCATTATATGATTTCTGCTATAGAGTTTCTTTAGTAAAAATGAATGGTAAGGCACTCCTATGTGTTATGTTAAGAAATAAAATAATTACCAAATCATCGGAATGAATTCCTGCCCACGTGTCTCCTTACATTTTTCTTCAGTGGTTTTTCTTTTTCTTTAAGTTTTCCTTGTTCTTTGAACTTGTACTATACACGTTTTCTCTGTGCAGAATACATTTTATTTTAAGTGCTTATGTCTTAGATTGGGTTCTCGCTCTTTCTTTTAAAAATCATTTTATTGGGGGCTCTTACAGTTCTTATCACAATACTTCCATCCACCCATGGTGTCAAGCACATTTGTACATATGTTGCTATTAACATTATCAAAACATTTTCTTTCTACTTGAGCCCTTATATCAGCTCATTTCCCCCTTTCTCCCCCTCCCTCATGAACCCTTGATAAGTTATAAATTATTATTTTTCCTATGTCTTACACTGACCACTGTCTCCCTTCACCCACTTTTCTGTTGATCATTCCCTTGGGAGGGGGTTATATGTTGATCATTGTGATCGGGTATCACACCCCCAGCCCCCGCCACCTTCTCCCTACCCTCCTGGAATCACTATTTTCATTATTGGTCCCGAGGGGTTTATCTCTCTTGGATTCTCTGTGTTGTGAGCTCTTATCTCTACCAGTGTACATGCTCTGGTCTATAGGCTGAGTTCTCTAAAGAAGCAAAATCAGTGATGCTCATATATCTCTATATAGATAGAGACATAGCAATTTATATCAAGGAAATGGCTCACACAATTGAAGAAGTGAACAAGTCCTGACAGGTTCTACATTGGTGGGTCAGATGTTAAGCTGGAGGCTTCTTCTGCAAATGTGGGTTAATTCAAGTTCAGTGTGGTATTTACATCATCTCGCGTAAACTTGAGGATATTAAGAGTAAAGGGGTTGAGTCTAGCCTGTCAGTAAGGTCACAGACTGGTGATATCTCCTTGCAGGCATGACTTTCTCATGAGTATCCTGGAAACTTCCTCTCTTTCTCCCTGGAGGAGGGCCACACACTCTCTGCTTCACATTCCTGATGACAAGCCCCATGGAGCCACGCTGATAGCAGCCAGAGCCCTGGAGCTAGAGGAGCCATGTGGAGTCCAATGGCAGTGCTGAGATGCTTCCAATGCCACTGGATCCACAAGACTTTCCACTCACCAGCCTCTGATGTTCCTGCATTCAGCATCATTGCCTGTGTTGCATAAGTCTAAAGACGAATTTATGGAATAGTATTGGACATACAGGCTAATATCAGGACTTTTGGACTTGATCTGGACTGGGATGTTTTCTCAATGTACAATTGATCTTTGATATAAAGCTATCTCTTATACACACATGATTGTCTCTAGATTTCTTTCTCTGAAGCAATCAACACAGTCAGGCATGTGGCTAGAGAGAGGAGAATGAATCCATGACAGCAGGTCAGATTGCAGGCCACTGGCAACTCCCAGGACCAGCAGGCAATATGGCAGGTCATTGGCTCAAGTCCAAAGAACTGGAGATCAGTGAGCTAGATTCAGGGTCCAGACCAAGCAAAAACAAACAAACAAGCTTTTTCGTGGTGGCCACTTAGTTAGGAAGGAGGCTATCCCTCTGAGAAAACTTCCTTTAAATTGCATCAGAGCTGTCCCTAAGAAGGGGGGTTATATTCTATCCTAAACTTACAGCTGATTGGATACTCATGGCAGATCTCATTATGGAACTAATTGCATTGTGTTAGGGCATATCATGGGGGATTACTAGGTCTTGGCTGCCAAAATATTGAGAAATACTAGTCCAAGATTCTCATCTTTTATATACTGAGATTACTGTGAATGACAGCTTCCGAATAATACAGCCTCATAAGACAGTAGAGGGAGATGTGGGTGAGAATATAAGCAAAATAAGTTTGGTCATGAGTTAATCATTTCTAAAGCTGGATAATGGGTACATGAAGGTTTATTATATTATTCACTTTGTTTTAGCATATGGTTGAGATTTGGTATTTAAAATCTTTTCCTCAATTCTCTCTAGGATTCCCTTTTCTCTTTTATTAGACCCAGGTTTGTTGATCAATCATTTTTGTCCTCTAGATCCCAGATGTTTATTCTGGAAAGGACACCATTTTGCCCAGTCCACTATCTTTGACAACGGGAGTTCTGGAGCTCTTTCTAAAGATATCTCAGCATCATAAGAAAATATTTGTTACATTTGTGTGTTGGGTGTTATTATTCTAGCCTTTGTCAAGGCTAGTGTAACAGAGGTGAGCCCTGCCAAGATTACAGGCTAAAATAAACAAGAATGTTCTTTGTATCGCAAAAGCTTCCTCTTTTTAGGGACCAACATTTTCTCCTTTTAATCCTTTCCCCCTTTCTTTCTCCCGTCACTATTTATTGTCCTCCCCCCCCCCCTCCATCACTTCCCTTCCCTTGTCTTCTTGTTTACGTCTTTCTTTCTTTTTGCATATTTCCTCTCCGTACCAACTCAATATACTTTCCTATATCTTGTTTGATGAAGCTGTTCTAATGCTACTTTTCAAATTCAAACTCTTCTATACTCTTCAAACTTTTTTAGGACATCTATCTGGACTGCTCTGAAACATCTACTTATCTAGGACATTTAGACAAGTGTCTAGACATAGCCATTGTTTGACATTGTGCAGAGGAATCCCAAGGGAGAATACTTGAACTCTGTCCACAAATGGAGATTAGACATGTTCAGGCGAAGCTAAGGGGATGTGTTAGAGGACGGTGTTACTAACTAAAGCCAAAATCCAGAGCTGTGAAGTACACCTTCCCATTCCAGCTACTCTGTCCACTTTCCCCGGACCTTTAAAATCGATGAAGCTACTCTCTTGACCTAAGGCTAAGATGGACAACAAGTACAATACTTAATAGCCCATGATTTCAAATTACTTCAATAGGCTTCTGCAATAGCAATAATCTATGAGTGGATGCATAGGCAGAAACAAAGTGGAACAGGTATGAGGAGACTAGACCTATACCCACTAATGTATGTAGAATTGACAGAGTATATTTCTATAATGCATTTACCTATGCTATAAAAGAAAAGATAGGGGAAAATGGGGGGGGCTTTTAATAGGCAAGAATTAAAAATCAGAGCCAATAAGAGAAAATATAATATGAATAGCTTTATAATCTTGTATTTGATTGAAAGTGATCAATCAGTGATCAGCACCGTGGTAAAGATCTGACATTACACATAAGCAAAAGGCTTAGATTTCTGAAATTTTATTATTGGAAAAATGAGCTCACTTTTAACTGCATTAAAGACTTACAGTATCTACATTGAGGGATGTAATCATCTCCTATGATTATATATCTTTTTAAAATCTACATGAATAGATTGACAGTATCGTCCCATATCACCATCTTCAACATTTGCGAAAATCCTGGGGCAAGTGAGTGATGTGCTCAAGACTGTAAATATGATGCATTGTAAGAAATAATTTCTAAAAAATGGTGTTGTTCTTCTCAAGAGATATAGGAAGTAAATGGAAACTTCTCCCAGGAGCAGAATGCAAGTGAGTTGGCAAAAATGGTAGGACGAATGCGATGAAATGGAGTAAGCTTCTTCGTCCTGGTCTCCTGTTGTGATAGAACCTGGAGAGAACGCAAAGAGCAGTTATTTGTGTGCTCTGAAAAGTAAATCGTTGGAGCTGGCCTGGGGAGGACCAGGATTCAAAGAACCACTGATTGGCAGCTAGTTTCTGATTGTTTCTCTTCCAGTTTTCTTATACTTGGTCTTGAATATGTACAGCAGAATGGAGTAATGGACCGCCCAGTTTCCTAGCTGAAGGACAAAAAGATCAGCTCCAGGACGCGGGAAAGTACTTGTGCGTGTACAAAGAAGGAATAGTTTGAGAAAGCACTCCCATAAAAAGTTGCTTCTGAAATCCTGGGATCACCCTGCGTTACCTGTACATGAAATCTATTCTAATCCATTAATAAAGGAAATTAAGAACTAAAATAACAGCTATATCGCCATGTCTCACATTAGTCCCGGAGTAGCAAAATACGACAATAATACTGCAAAGTTACTGAAAATAGAACAAACATTGAAACCAGAGACGATGGGCTGAAAATTAAATCCTGGAGCTAACCAGACTGATTGCGTAAAACAAAACTGGTCACATTTCTAACGGGCTTGCACGGTATTCAGAGTATCCAGAAGACTATAAAAATTTGCTTGACCTACGCAGAATTAGAAGCATTTCCGCTTGTATGGAAAACGGCAATCAACAGACACTCACGAGATGACACAGATGTTGGAATTATAGGATAAATACATTAAAGAAAATATTATAAAATATTTCCACAAATGGTCAGGAACACACCCAAAACAAATAGAAAGAAAGAAGTGAAAATGGCAATAGCCAAAAAATAAAAAGCTTTCTGCATAGGCTTATTATTTGTGTTTAAATATAACTTATTTAATTATGGATTTATATAATTTAACTTTTTATGAGATCTTTTTGTAACAATAGGTTTTCAAATTTCCAAAATGTTACCAGCTCTTGCATATTGGCACAGGGCACACTACTACAAAATGAACGCTCTGTTGAACAACCTGTCTGAGTAAAATCCTCGGCATTGTGGGTTTCTTTGAGAAGTCACCCAATTAGAGATGAATATGTATTTCTAAACATAATTAAGTTGTGATTCAGGGAATTTAAGATGGAAAATTCTAATGCTTGTGAATTGGGGAAATTAGTATGGAAAATGGTAAAGCTAGCAAACAATTGAACCCAAAATGACCTGAAAGTTTCGACAAGATTTAAATCTCACTCTGGCTCTGTGGTTGCCTGTACTTTTACATTTCCTTTCATTATAGACCGTTCATCTCTTCTGCTGTCTTTGTTCTCGTTCTGAACCCACGTCTCCTGGCACAAAGCAAGCCCTTACTAATTTGTTTTTTCCTTCAGACGGTAGCATGTTTAAAATCTGGACTGACTTGTACAAATTTTGGAAAGGCTGTCATGTTCTTTTTCAGTTACCTGAAAAGGGCTTCTCTCCTTGCTTTTCCCCAGACTCCTTACCATACTTAGACTCTCAAAATTGTCTCTCACAACATCCATAGTCTTTGCAGCTATTAAATCATAAGAAAGATGAAGACTATCTTGTAAACTTGGCAGGAGAAACCTTCACAGTAATGTTAAACATACGTTCCCTTTCTGGTAGTTAGATGCATATGATTTGCTCTCAAAGCTTCATCGTGACCTTCCTCCCACCATTTAATTGCTAGGCCCTCTACCCAAGTTAACAAGGGTGGGAACAGCCAAGTCGTTATAGATCATGTGATTTCCCCTCCTCATCCTCACGCGGACAATAGATCACAGATACACTATCACCGGTGTCCCTGAAGCTCATTTGGGAAACACTATTTTTTATGACTTTAGTCTATGCTTAGGTCCATGAAACCATCCCCGGAGTGCAGGGATCTGACTCAATAGCAAATTTCTCTTAATTTATACACAGCTGTTTTACCTGTGCTGACAATTTTCCCGAGGAGAAATGTTGCCCCTTGCGGAGGTAGAGCCTCTTTCAATTTTGCCAGCATTCCGAAATAAATGGTGTGCTAGCTCAAAGTCACTTTTCAGTGAACCGTGCACTTGCCAAAGCTGCAAGAACTCCCACTACATCACGGATGCTAGAATGAACTTTTCAAGCAAGGGGTGCCTGAGGTTTAAAGCTGACTGGAGAGGGAGGGGGAAATAATTGGGGAAGACTGGTTAAAAAAAAAAAAAAAAAAACCCCAAACTAAAAACATGCCTACCCATGATTGGGAACAAATATGTTAACGGAAAATGTTTAACATACTTAAATTCACAGTTAAAGTTGACTTACAAAAGTCACTTTCTCTGCCTCCCTTCATGGGCACTTTGAAGCCGTCAAATTGGGGTTTAAGGCAGATTTATTGTCACGTGTATGGATGGCTGAAGTTTGCATACTGCAAACTTATGCAAAGGAATGGAAGTTGTCTGTAGACGCCAAGTCTGCAATCCAGTTGTCAACCATCAACAGCATCACTCAACAATACAATTCTTAAATGTTTTCTGCATATAGTGCTATATTTTCTTTCTTTGGATAGTAGGTGTTCCCAATGTGTGCATTTTATTGGACTACATCTTTAATTTGTGGTTTTATTAAATGAATAAACTCAAGGCAAGTGTTATTCATTTGTATATCTCCGGCCCTTGACTTAGAGCTTATTGAGCAAATAAATCAGTACATAAATTAGTGCAATATCTTGAGGGAGTGCTTGGGGTAAATAACAAATGGGTGAAGTGATGTTTATGGTTACGTGTAGGCCTGAAGAAAGCGGGGGGTGGGGGTGGATGGGGGTACGGGAGGGCAGGGAGTCAGCTCAGAATCAAGGTTTTCCCTTTTCCCCTCTCAAATCTCAAAGATGATTTTGGACTTATTTTAACTTAGACCTCTTTTCTTTTGTCTCTCATCCAAGAAAAGTAGAACAAGTCTCTTTCCTGCTGGGAATTAGGCGCTGTTGTCATTCTCCAAAGAGTCCTAGTGGCCCAGTGGCCAAGCAAGGTACTCAGCTGTTAACCACAAGGTCTGCAGTTTGAATCTATCAGTCCCTCCGCAGGAGAAATTCATGGCTCTCTGCTTCTCAGAAGACTTACAACTGGGGGAGCCCTACAGGCTAGTCCTGATCTGTCCTGTCGGGTTGCTATCAGCCAACTTGGACTCAACAGCAATGGGATGGATGGTTTTTCTCTACATTTTAAAATATTCAAAATCAACAGGGGTGATATTAATTAATATGCACAAAGGAAAGGAAATGGATTCTCAAGGGGTGTCAATTTGTTGTCATGTGTCAAGTGCCTATCTTCAAATACAACACAAGTCCACACACAGCGCATCTGTGCTGTTGCACCTTCCTGAGGGACTGCCGCAGGGAGAGTCTAGTGGGGCCTTAGCAGGACCATGATGCAAAATAGGGTGAGAAACTCTGTTGTCAATGGCTTCATTTTGGGTAACATGCTATTTGTAATACAAATGGTAATTTCAAAATCCACATACTCACTCAGCCATAGGGAGACCATCTCGGTTGAGCAGGGCAGGGGGTTGTAAGCCTAGCAATGAATTCTAATCATCTGCCTATTGTGGGCAAAATATAAATATTTGATTGCAGCTAGCTCCAGTGGTGTGGATAATTTATTAATATATATCATATCTCTGCTCAGATTGTTATATTAACTCATATGAACAACGTTGACTCCATTACAATGAATAGCATTGACATCATCTTTTAAAGAAGGGGGTGACAAGGAAAAAGGAGACCCTCAAAAGAAGGAGTGGGCTCTCACAGAGAGAACGATGTGAGGACGGCGCAGGACGGGGTGCTGTTTGTTCAGTTGTAGATACGGTTTGCTGTGAGCAGGATTTGACTTGTTGGAACCTAATATCAACCACAACAATCTTTGAAAAAAGAGTTACATGTTCCAGCCCATTGATTTAAAGCCATATTGGACTGAAATAAGAATTGATACTTAATTTGTGATCTGTGAAAACTGAGGTTACTTTTCTATGTCATTATATTATTAAAATAGCCTGTTAAAATATGTTATCAAAACTGTTAGGAAAGCTTTTGGCTATTAATATTGTTGAGCCAAGAGTTGAAGAAAAGCATCTTTTTCATGTTTAGGGAATTAGATCCCCTTTTAATTTGTGATATCAGCATTTGTCCAAAGGCAGTTGAGTTTTTCAAAGAGGATTATCCAGGCAAGGCTGAAAAAAAAAAAAAAAAGAAAGAAAGCAAATTTTATTTAAAACAAAACCTGAATCTGAGCTGTATGTTTAAAACAAAGAAACTAACACTTTCCAAGGTAAATGAAAAGAGTTTATCTTATTTTTTCTTAGAAAGGGGAGGTTTGAAACTAATTCATTTGTGATTTCAAAGTCATGAAGGAATTGGTGAAATGATGATAGATACAGTGTATATTTTATAGTAGCATAGAATTTAAAAATAGGGGCTTATATGATATTATTTCATTCAAAGCATAATAAATATTGGGAATGGGGTCACTGGAGTTGATGATTTAAACAAATACTGTAGTTCACGAGGTATCTAACATTCTCAGGGAAAGGTTGAAAAACAGCATAAATATGCTTGATGTTTTAAACATACTCCTCCTTGAAGATTAACATGAAGATAAACCAAGTAAAGACGAGCTTTGCATTTTTCTTTTGGGTCAAAGGAAGTCACTGAGATATAATTTCATGTCCTACTTTGAAAACTGGGACCTTAGGTATCATCATTATTTAGGAATTGTTTTTGATGGATTATACTGGAAAGAAAAGCTTCTGTCAGCCTCAGACCATTTAATTCCTCGGGAAAGTGATGTGGCCATTTCTCCTGCCTCCTAGAAATTCCACATGAGACTGAGGTTGAAGATGCTGGGCCCAATGGTCAGGACTAATCAAGTTCACCTTACAGAGAGGTGGAGTAAAAACAAGGTAGACTGTTACCTGACTGGATCACACAGTGAACTTCCTTGAGAAGGCACTTTGATTTTCTTCATTCAAAGGGATCCTGGAAGAAAAGATTCCATACAGAGATTGGGGAGGGGGTGGGGGGAAGGGAATGGGATGGACCAAACTTTAAAACTTTAGATTCTTCAACATTATCCAAGAGCCACTTCAGAGGGGCAGATTTTGGTTCAAATCCTTAAATTTTCCCCAGTTGCTGTACATGTCATATAAGAATTGTTGTGTGTTTTTTTCTTTCTCCCCACCCCACCCACCTCCAGATAATGAGGGTGGGTGGTGGTCGGGAGATTGGAGGGATCTCACAAATTGCTGGCTTTCTTTTAGATTGGATTCATTGTCAATAGAAAGGTCTTGACATTTCCTGCAGAAACAAATGGAAATATTTGCTATTGAGCTCTGGAGCAGAGCTCGATAGAATTGCCAATGGTTGATGTACAACTTTCTTCTTCGTTTTTTTTTAAAACCAGGCTAGTCTTCTGAGGTAGCATTGAATGGACTCTAACCTCCAACCTTTGAGTTACCAGCCAATCACATAAATTGTTTGCACCACCCAGGAATTAGCATAAAGTAGTAACATTGTAGTAGAATCATTGGCATTTCCACTTAAGTACTCCTTCAATGCAAGAATACTTTCTTTAATAAATTGGCATTCTATGATGCTCACCTTCCCGACACAACTGCTGAAGACAAAGCACAAAGCGGGTGAATAAGAAAATGTGGTGAAGAAAGCTGATGGTGCCCGGCTATCAAAAGATATAGCATCTGGTGTCTTAAAAGCTTGAGGGTAAACAAACATCTATCTAGCTCAGAAGCAACAAAGCCCACATGGAAGAGCACACCAGTCTGTGTGATCATGAGGTGCTGAAGGGATCAGTTATCAGGCATCAAAGAACAAAAAATCATATCATCGGGTGCACACTTCCATGATAGATTGCTGAAGACAAATAGGTGCATAAGCAAATGTTGCGAAGAAAACTGGTGGTGCCCGGTTATCAAAAGGTATAGTGTCTGGGGTCTTAAAGGCTTGAAGCCATCTAGCTCAGAAGCAACAAAGCCCACATGGAAGAAGCACACCAGCCTGTGCAATCACAAGGTGTTGAAGGGATCAGGTATAAGGCATCATCAGAACAAAAAAAATCTTACCATAGTGAATGGAGGGTGGGAGTGCAGAGTGGAGACCCAAAGCCCATTTGTTCACCAGTGGAGATCCCCTTCCAGAGGGGTCTAGGGGAGGAGATGAGCCAGCCAAGGTGTGATGTAGCAATGATGAAAAAATACAACTTTCCTCTAGTTCCTAAATACTTCCTACCCCGCTCCCCCACCCACCACTATCATGATCTGAATTCTACCTTGCAAGTCTGGCTAGACCAGAGGATGTACACTGACACAGATAGGAACTGGAAACACAGGAAATCCAGGGTGGATGATCCCTTCAGGACCAGTGGTGTGAGTGGCGATACTGGGAGGGTAGAGGGAGAGGGGGTTGGAAAGAGAGAACTGATTACAAGGATCTACATGTGACCTCCTCCGTGGGAGATGGAAAACAAAAAAGTGGGTGAAGGTAGATGTCGGACAGGGCAAGATATGACAAAATAATAACATAAATTATCAAGGGCTCGTGAGGGAATGGGGAGCAGGGAGGGAGGGTAAAAATGAGGACCTGATGCCAGGGGCTTAACTGGAGAGCAAATGTTTTGAGAAAAATGAGGGCAATGAATGTACAGATGTGCTTTACACAATTGATGTATGTATGGGTTGTGATAAGAGTTATATGAGCCTCTAATAAAATGATTAAAAAAAGAATTTACTCATGAAAAAAAAAAAAAGAATCATTGGCATTTAGGAGTCCAGTAGTCATATCACCTGGGGCAGTTGCTATCCGTTGGGTTGCTAATTCAGAACGTCAGCCCTTTGAAGCCACCCTCTGATCCTGGGGAGACTGCTGGGACGTTATACTCCCTTAAAGGGTTACAGTCTCATGGGTGAAGGACGACGTTGGACAGTGTAAGATAAAACAAAATAATAATTTATAAATTATCAAGGGTTCCTGAGGAAGGTGGGAGCGGGGAGGGAGGGGGGAAAATGAGGAGCTGATGCCAGGGGCTTAGGTGGAGAGCAAATGTTTTGAGAATGATGAAGACAATGAATGTACAAATGTGCTTTACACAATTGATGTATGTATGGATTGTGATAAGATTTATATGAGCCCCTAATAAAGTTATTTATATATTTTTAAAAAGGTTACAGTCTCTGAAATTCCGTCTCAGAAATTCCACCCTGTCCTGTAGGGTTGCTATGAGTCAGAATAGACACAAAGGCAATGAGTTTGGTTGTTGTTGTTTACAAGTAGTGATTATATACCAGAGTTCAACTGAAACTGAAGAACAAAGCCAGAAATAAGACTGCTATGTCAACATAATTTAGTTGTTTGTTCCAGGTAAACTTTGCTCAGGAAAGAGAAGACTATGTTTGAATCGCACCTCAATTTCACCATTGGCCTCAGGGAAGGGAATCTCTAGAATCAATTTATCAGGGAAAAGAATCTGATCACTTCTGCCAATATTTGCTTATTAAACAACAGCTCATTTACCAAGATGCACTTTAAAACCCTCAAGTCACTACATCCACCCGTCCTAGACTGTAGTTCCCACATTTGTTCATTCCTAATTAGTTCCTCGCCTTCAAAATCCTGCCGTAACCACTGGAGCCCAGACCCCAAGTCCTATAAATACTCCACTCCGGACTCCCTCTGAGATGCTAAGAATCTGGCATGGTGGTGTGCTCCCTTACTGCAATGAACTCAAATAAACCAAATTTTGCTTTATTGGCAGTTAATTAACGGTTGCAATTTCGCAAGGTTCAACAATCATTATTCAGGGGGGTTTGATCTAATCAGTTTAGGCCTCATTTGTGTGGGTAATAGCAGCAGCAAGAGGCTTGGCTCTGCTCTGTCTGTGCCTGACTTCCTATCCGGTATGAAGCTGGGTTTCTAGGGAGTCGTGATTCCCAGCAATTTAGGGAGTGTAATGCCTTTCAGATTGCATGTTGATTGCTTCCCATTGTACTGGAAGTGTAAGGAGCCCCCTAGAATGCCTGACTTCCTCGGCTACTGGGAAGACTGATTCTTTATTGCTTCTAATGTAGGAATCCAATTCGATAAGTGTTCCATAACACCTGTTTACTTGTTTAGGGGGAAGGAAGCAGCTGGAGATAGATATTCTGCTCGGGTCAAAATGGAAGCAAAACTAATGAGCAACAGATGTCAAATCAAGCCTTGAACAAGGCAAGGCTGGTGGCTCTGCCTCCCAGGTGTAAACCTGGCTCCACAAAAGATTGGCTGAGACTCTGCGACTCCTTCAGTGTGATTTGGACAGAGTCCTTCTTACTCCGTCAGCCTAGCCTCAGGAGTACATTATTCCCTGAGCGGAGCTTTCCATTAAACAGACTTTAAAATCAGCTAAATCATCTCTATTTGGTTTTGGCAGAAGCATGTACATGAAGATAGAGAAGTGGAAAGCCTGTCTTCTAGTTTCTACAGTGAGGTTTTTGGATGGTGCACATGGGCAACACACTCAACTGGTAATTCAAAGGTTGGAGATTTGAGACCCACCCAGAGGGTCCTCAGAATGAAGATCCTGGCAATCTACTTCTGAAACAATGAGCCATTAAAAACCCTAAGCACATTTACACACACACACACACACACACACACGCGCGCGTGCGCGCGCAATCTTTAGGAGTTCTAGTTGATTTGACAACAACTAGCTTATGTTCTTCAAAAGCAGTAAGAAGTCATGTTTTAAAATGCCTGCCCATTGATTTTCCTTTATATTTTTATAGCAACAGAGACAAATGGTTTTAAATTTGAAGTTCGGGAGAGATATCAGACAGTGGTTCTCAATTTATGCCATCAAGGTCTAGGGCAGTGGTTCTCAAACTTTCTAACACAGTTCTTCGTGTTGTGGTGACCACTCCCCAACCATAAAATTATTTTCGTTGCTTCTTCATCACTGTAATTTTGCTACAGTTATGAATGAGGTGATCCTGTGAGTCATTTGATCCCCAAAGGAATCATGACCCACAGGTTGAGAACCACTGGTCTAGAGTTTAGGGTTCCAGATGTCGCAAATAAAATGACATCATTTAAATTTTGAATAAACAATGGACATTGATTTTATAAATATATGGATGTCCCAGCTGGTGCCTGGACCACGTTGATGTTGTCAGAGGCATTTCTTCCGCCCCGTGGTGATCCACCCTCTCTCGAACAGGACAAAGAGCCATTCTCACAGCCGATGTGCGGCCGGAGCGCAATGTGGCAGCCACTGTGTCCGTCTCTCTCCGAGGGTTCCCTCATTTTCTGAGTACCCTCCACTTCACTGAGCATGATGGCCTTTTCTAGCCATCACCCCCCTGATTACATGTCCTGATTACTTGAGTCTCACTGCCCTTGCTGGTAAGGACCATTCGGACTGCATTTTTCCACTGATATACTTTTTAATATTTTTTCTGACAGTCCATGGCCTATTTAATATTCTTTACCAACACCATAATCCAAAGGCATCAATCAGTCCTCGCACTTCCTTATTCATTGTCCCACTTTAGCATGCATACGAGGCAAAGGGAAATACCATGGCCCGGCGCACCTTCATTCTCGGGACGCCATCTTTGCCTGGTGCCACTTTAAAGAGATCTTTTTGCAGGAGAGTCAAGTGTACTATGTCGTTTGATTTCTTGACTGCTGCTTCCACGGGTAGTGGTTGCAAAGGCAATTAAAGTGAACTCCCAGACAGTTTCTTCGCTCCACCCCCTGCTCCAATTTATCAGAATGTTGCTGATCTGTCCGTTTGTGGGGAATTGGGTCTTCTTTATGTTGAGATGTAATGCACAGTGAAGCTTGTAGACTTTAAACTTTACCAGCCAGTGCTTCAAATCCCTCTCACTTTCAGCAACCAAGGCGTGCCGTCTGCATAACCCAGGCCGCTCATGGTTCTTCCTCCAAACCTCATGCCGCATGCTTCAGGTAGGCCAGCTTCTCAGACGAGTCGCTCAGCTCACAGGTTGAGTGAGGACGGTGAGACGCTCCCGTCATAACACACACGTTCCCTAATTTTATGCAACGTCGTGTCCCCTTATTCCCTTGGAGCCACTACTTCTTGGTCTGGGTGCAAATTCTGTACGAACATCATTAAGTGTCCTGGGATTCCCGTTCTTTGCACTTTTATGCAGAATTGGTTGTGATCCACAGAACCAAAGGTCTTGACCAAAGGCAGTAAAATTCAGGTAAACATCTTTTGCTGCTTTCACTAAGACCTCTCTGTCATCAACGTTATTTGTTGCTAATCTGAAATTCAAATTTAACTGTGCACCCTGTGTTTTATCTGGCAAGCCGCCTAGAGATTCGTAAAAGTGTGCGTGAACCAAAAGGCAGCAGCTTTAAACCTTTGTAGTGCTGGAGTCTTTCGAACACACTACGTATGCTGATGCTTATTAAGTTGATTTATTAAGTTACCTGTCTGATGCAAAGCAGTATAATATTGGTGAGAACCTAGGGGGCAGCAGTGGTGGGGGTGGGTCTTGTCACACGGAAAAAAAACGTTTACTCTGGGAAAGAAAAAGGCAAATATGTGATTGGTCCTTTGGAGTTTAGGCTTCAGGGAAAGGGGTACAGAAATGCCTAGCAGAGATCTTAAGTGTAGTGGTTGAAAATAATATTCAGCTGTCACAACTTATTTTACAAAGTGTCGTTCTGTAATTCTTTCCAGGTTCAACCTCTGTGAAACTCCGAGAATGTATTCGATGACACCAGACTGATTGTGGCCAAATGTTAATCTTACTGTTCACTGTACTTTATGACTGTTATGTTATCTTTATGCTGCTGAACAATGAAGTGTAACAACACTCCTAATATACAGTAGTCAAGTCATTGAAACCTATGTTCATCTTGAAAGTAGTTTTCAGTACCTTTCATCCTGCTCTTAAATCCATTCATTTATCTAAGTATCAAATAGCCAAGAGCTCTACATTCACACTCCGAGCAGGGGGGGGGGGCACTTAACTTCTGGGGAAACACGTTGAGGTAGTTATTGCTTTCACTATCGTACATCATGTTCCTATTACTATGGAAAGAGCTCTTTTCCCTCCGGAGAGGGTAATGTCCCGAGACCTAGCATGTAGAAGTACAGCAAATGACAACAGCGCCCTCCACTGTTTGCTAAGTAAAAAACGTGTGCTTTGGTGATGTTGGGCTGGATGACAAATCCAGCTAGAGGTTGCTCTAAGCAGGGACAGGCTCCTTTGCTGTTGGAAGCACAGGTGTTAGGATCTTGGAACATAAGTAAGTGATTGGAATTGTGCCATTTATTTGAAAAATAGCAAAAATGATGAAAGAAGTGTCCATTGACTCCGGATTATAATTAAGAACGAAACATTAAATCATCTAAAATGAGTCTTTCATTATGATGTCATCGTAAAGAATGTAAAGCCTTTTAGCATGATTATATTTTCCCCTCTCCTTTACGTTGGAATAGATTCTGACAGACGAAAATGAGAGTCAGATGCCGTTCCTTAGAGAATCCTTTTCACCAGCCTGCAAGGAAGCTAGAGGTGTGTGCTAACTCTGGAGCTCAAGGCTCTGTGAGTCTTAACATGCTTTGTGGCCAGGGACAGACCCAGCATCTTAGTGTCCGATGTTCATAGGGATAACCCACCTGCATGCTGGGACAACGCTCTGACAGTAATGCCTATTTAGCTGATGTGACACTTTGGCCAATGGTTCATTTTAGTCTGGAATTCTTGTCTCACCTCGGAATGTCGTGGGCTCACATGTGGGAGGACCTTGAAATAGCATTTTGTTCATTTTTCACTTGACAAGTCCAAGGAGACTTGCTTAAAGTTACAGTACCTAGTAGCTCTGGTCCATTCCCCCTCCCGGCCCCCACTCTCCAACTAGAATCTAGGTTTCAATCCTGGTGCTTTCAATAAACTTGTTACAGAATGGTCATTTGAAAAGACATAGTATTCTTAAGGATGGGGAGTGTGGGGGGGTGGTGTATAATACTGAGTCTCTTATATGTAACTAGCTTTATATTCAACTAGCATCGGCGCTGGAGCCTGGGTGGCATCCGTAGTTTTGGATTGGTTTCAAACCCAGAGGTTAGCGGTTCAAACTTACCCAATGACTCCTTGGAGCAGAGGCCTGGGGATCTGCCTCTGTGAAGATTATAGCTGAGAAAGCCAAGGGAACAGTTCTACTTTGTAACAGGAAGGTCATGGTGAGCAGGGACCTACATGATAGTAGCTAGCAATACATTTAGTTTATTTTTGAACTCTTCAGTTTGGGTGACAAGAATAATTTAAACAATATTACATAAAGGGCCAATTGTTCTGGAGGAATTTGGGAGTCTACTAAGTTACCTGCCTTAAACGACCCCAACACCTCATTCTATTTATTGCTTTTAGAGTCTGTTTTATTCATGGAAAGGTATGAAGTCACACCCCACACAGGTGAATGGTTAGTTTTGGTCTGTTGGTGAATTATTCTTCCATAACACTGGTATGCCCAGAGCTGAGGGTCAACCATTACACCCAAGGTGGATTTGGAACAAATTTAAAGTTCTTTATTGACTCAAATACATACTGCTAACTCAAGTTAACTTTGTGGACAGTTAGTATATTTAGCAGAGTGGAAAAATATTTTAATATACTTAAATAATAAATGAGATAATAGTATATCAGGCACCTCACTTTCTTTCATAGATCAAATAACTCTGCTAAGCTTAATTCTTTTAAGACTAGATTTATAAAATAAAAGGACCATATGAAATGAAAAACAAGAATTGAGTGGACTCTCACAAGGTTAAAAAACCTTAAAACAGCTTCCTAATTTGGACAGTTTAGTCAACTATGTTAAGGAAATGTCATTAAATATTGCTAAAGGAACTTATTGACGGTACATGGTAGTTTGTCAGGATCCCTGGTGATGCAGGTGGTGAAGCACCGGACAGCCAACGGCAAGGTTGTCAGTTCAAGTTCACCAGCTGATCTGCTGGATAAGAAAGAAGCCCTCTGCTCTTGGGAAGACTGAACGTCACCGGGATCCTAAGGAACAATTCTCCTGGGTCCTGTCAAGTGGTCATGGGGTCAAATTGACTGGGTAGCTGTGGGTTTGGCTTGAGTTCTTGATAGCCTGTCCTAGAAATCTGGCCTAACAGTCTAGGTCGAAATTAGTTTCAAAACGACTCTTCGTTACCCACACTGTTGAATTTAGTTTGTCATCGCAATTACTGTGAAATCCCTGGGTGATGCAAATGGTTAATGTGCTTGCCTGCTAAATTGGACAACTTGAGATTCCGATGTGTTCCGACATACCCCACAAGGAAAGTCAGAGGACCCCTTTGTGAAAAATCAGTCTTTGTACACCTGCGGAGCACGGTTCGGCTCTGACCCACGGAGTTGCTGGGAATTAACTCAATAGCAAATGGAAAAGAAATTACTGTGAAAGGTAGCTGAGGGGCTATTTTCTCGGTCATTTTCTCACAGTTGCTGTCTGAGCTTCTTCTGTGACCAACTTCCATAAAGTTCACCTAGCAGTTCGAGCTAGACTCCTGCCAAAAGCAGGTGCTAGAATTGCAAAGGAATATAATAGGAAACACAGGCTCAGAAACAATTGGAGTCTATAAAAGCAAAATCCACAGTGGCCAAACGCACCCTGCGAGTGAAAAGTTATCAGGGTTTCATTGTGTAAACCCCAAGTGGGCAGAGAGCAAGACACCTAGGCAGCGACTAAGCTCTGAGGCTTGAGACGTCTGCCACGTTCCAGCTGACAAGCTAGTTAGTGTCTTGGCGGCATGCCCACTCAAGACCAGCAAAATCAGGGGAGATGTGGTCAATTTAAAGAGTGAAGACGCGCTGAAGCAAATTCATTTTATGGTGGTTTTATTATTAGGCAGTACAAAAATCTCTAGCATGTATTCATTTACGAAAAAGAAAACAATACATGTGGACTCAATCGTAGTTTACATTTCAGCATCCTCCAACCCTCAAAACTCGCTGCCATCTAATTGACGCTGACTTTCAGTGACCCTACACGGCAGGGCAGGCCTGCCCCGGTGCGTTTCTGAGACTGGAACTCTTTCTCAGCGTAGAAAGCCCTGTTTTTCTCCGGCAGGGAGCCTGGTGGTTTTGAATGGTGGTTTGCAGCCCAGTGAGTAACCACGGCGCCACCAGGGACATGAATTAGAGTTCGACAAAGTCTCTGAGATGCGTGTGAATATCGTGGGGAAAGCGTTATTCCAGGATGAAAAATATAAAGGCGTCACAGAAATCAATACTGAAAATCCACTACTGTTTAGTTTCTCTACATAGCAGTGGCTCTCAACCTGTGGGTCACGACCCCTTTGGGGATCAAACAACCCCTACACAGGGGTTGTCCGATTCATACCAGTAGCTAAATTATAGTTATGAAGTAGTAATGAAAATAATTTTATGGTTGGGGGTCACCACAACATGAGGAACTGTATGACAGGGTCACGGCATTAGGAAGGCCGAGAACCACTGCGATATCGGAATGTTCATCAAGAGAGGCACATGCAACATATATATGATAGTTTATGGTCTTGGGCCCTGACTCATTGGTCAGTTTGTCATGTTGTGGTGGTGTGTGTGTTGTTATGATGCTAGAAATGAAGCCCCATGCATTTCCAGTACCAGCAGGGTCACCCATAGCGGACAGATTTCAGCAGAGTTTCCAGACTGAGGCAGGCTAGGAAGACCAATTCAGTGATCTACTGAAAGTGGCCAGTGAAAATCCTATGAATATAACCCTGCGTGGTGCTAAAAGTTGAACCCAATAGGTTGGAAGGCACTCAAGCTAAGTAGACAATGGCCACAACAATGGAGTAGGATGACTAACAATAGTGAAGATGCTGCAGGATTGGGTAATGTTGAATCAGTGCTGACTCAAAGGCAACTAACAAGAGCAACATGTCCTTAGGAGAGGGGTGGAGCAGTGACGGGAAGAGCTTTTCTCCCTTACATATTAGAAGGTAGAAAGATAAGGGGACACCTGATTGAAAATCTTTCCTTGTTGGCAGGATGGAGATTGGGCCCATTCAGGCTCACACTGTTAGTGCCTGCTGCTCTCTTAGGGAGGGCAAGTCCCATGCACCTTGATGGTGATGAGAGACCATATTTAGGACTGGTGTCAGGGCAATCACATGGGCGCTGGTGGCTTTGTTCCCCACAGTAGCCACCATGTTGGGAAATATTAGCATAGACTTGGGTGATGACCCTCAACTTTTTAAAAGCAGGATTTGGTTCCTTGTTCCCTACACCATTTCCTTGCTGTTCTTTACAGTAAAGTTATACATGGCTGTACAATTGGTCAGTAAAGGTGTGCTTATGTTGTGGAGGGGGGCATTGGGGGCTTGAATGTGCCTGCACCCAGAGCTAGGCCTGTTAAATTGAATTTTCTCAGAGAAGCCCCTTCTTTCCTGAGGGCATATAAAGTACCCCATGGTGAATTAATCATTTCCCATCCTCAGAGGCTACTTTTCAAAGTAAATATTCCAATCATCTCTTCACTCCTGGGCAAAGTCCTAAGCCCTGTTAGCTGCCTGGGCTTCCAGCCACACATGTGTCGGCTGCCCACATTCCGGAGCACAAACACCATGCCTGCAATCACGGGGACATATTGCCTTTAAGGCTTCATCTCTGAACTTCTTCATGAAAGATAAGACAGAGTGGAATGTTTCAAATTAAGTCCAAGTGTGGGAACCTCATCCTGCGACAAAATGACAGCGCCTCAAAGCTGGGTCATTGCAAAGGAGGTCATGCCGTCTTCCCAGCTGAGTTTGAGGTTGAACTTGGCATTCTGGAGACAGGAGTCAAATTTCATTAATAGGGTCAAGGCCACTCAACTCTTGGATTGACTTCTCAGTCTAGTTTAGGCCCACACCTGCTGGCAGTGCTCTCTGTAAGACAGATCCAGCTCAGCAGGACCCGAGTACAATGAAGATGAATTCACTCCCTAGGACCATGCTAGCAATACTGCTCCAAGGTTTTGAGCTCCCTTATCGTCCTGTCTTCTTTTTTAAAACTTTGATGGCAAAATTTGCACAAGCCAAAGAACCTGTCCAGGTACCTATCACATCGACTCAACAATGGCCCTTCTTGTTTTATTTTCATTCCTGCCCACTCTCTCCTGTGAAGGACTGTACAGAACCCAAACCTCAGGCTTTATCTATTTTAATGCATAAACTATTATACACAAAGTTCTCAGAACTTACATCTAAAAGAAAAAGACTCATATAAATCCAGGATCAGCAGACAACAAGATCCATGGTCATTTCTTATTATCTCACCACATCCAGTCATGACTCATATCTCCAATGGTCTCCATAATGGAACTGATAGACAGGTAGACAGACAGACAGATAGCTGATATAAGTAGAAAATGATTCAGGGTGACCTATGTACAATAGAACGAAGCATGTCCCAGTCGTGCGTGCTTCTTATGATCACCAGCGCATTGAGTCCCTAGTTGTGGCTATTGTGCCCATGCGTCTCACCAAGGGTCTGCCTTGTTCTCACTGGCTCTCTTCGTCAACAAACATGACATGCTTTAGGGCAGCAGTTCTCAACCTGTGGTTCGTGAACCCTTTAGGGGTTGAATGACCCTTTCACAGGGGTCGCTCGATTCAGAACAGTAGCAAAATTATAGTTATGAAGTGAAGTATCAACGAAAATAATTTTGTGGTTGTGGGGGTCCCCACAACATGAGGAACTGTATTAAAGGGTCGCGGCATTAGGAAGGTTGAGAACCGCTGGCCTAGGGAATGTTCCTTCCTGATGACATGTGGAAAGCAAGTGAGTTTGATCCTATTGGGACACATAGGAGGTTTCCGCTGGCTAATTTTTAGAAGTAGGTTACCAGACTTTTCTTCCTAGTCTGTAAACTCTACGGAAACCGATCCACCATGGGTAACTCTGCTTGTATTTGAAGTTCTGGCATCAGAGCTTCCAGCTTCATAGCAACATGAAAGCTACCAGAGTAAGCTAGTAGCCATGTGGGTCCCGCCTCCAGTGAGCTATTTATCTCCCTAGTACATCCAACTGAGGTCATCAAGCTGCAACCTGATTGACAGGCTAAGTTCACCTCTTCACTCTTAAGTCTCAAATTGACAGCAGATTATGTAACTACCACACTTCTATAGCATTTCCTAGAATCTCATTTGTATTCATTGCACTACAGTGGTTCATTCTGTTTCTCTGTAAATTGGTAGTTGAATTGGCCAGTTTTTATTAAGTAGAAAGATGGCTGACAACTCAAACACCCAAGTGGAGAGCTCTGGGCTTTCAGTGTGCTGAGTCTGGGAGAGCAGCATTGCATGGGGGGTGTCTGGAGGTGGCCTCTCATCTTAGGAAAGGCCCTGTGGTGGATGCTCAGGAAGTGTTGGAGGATGCTGCTTTTCAGAGGGCTTGGGGGTATGGGATGCTGTAGCTGGGATGTTTACTTTATACCCGTTGGAAATTTGATACTGAGAATATAGCTATACATTTTTTGGGGGGGAAATTTAATGAAGAAAATTAAAAGCAGTGAATTCAACATCTCAGGGTATAGTAACTACATGGGTTCGAGTCAAGGGTGTGTCACCACAATAATACTGAGCGGAATTAGGAAGAGGAGAGGGTCACAGACCTGCTCCATTCACCTCCATCTGTTCCTCCAGCTAGATACCAGACATTCTGTGGCCCTTGAGCACTCTCCTCTACTTTTGTCGGATATGGAGGCATATCATTTCTGGAAGATATATAAAAATCTCTATGGAGCTGTTGCAGGAGAAAGCTGGGGCTTTCCATTCCTGTCAAACTATTTGGGAGGGGCAGAATAAGGGTTCATAGGGGGTAGGGTGGGGGAGGGAGGGGCTAAAGGGGAGCTGATATCAAGGAGATCAAGAAGAAAGAAAATATTTTGAAACTGGTGGTACAATGATTGAATTTTTACATGATTGAATTATGGAATTTTATGATGTCTGTAAAAACTCCCATTAAAATACTTAAAAAATAAAGGAAAATACAGACAAAAAAGAGAAAGAGTTACAGTCTCATAAACTCAAGGGATCAGTTATACCCCATTCTATAGGGTTGCTTTGAGTCAGCATCAACTCGATGGAAGTGAGTGAGTGAGTGAATGCGTGCTGGTGCTGTCACGTAAATGTTGGGCTATAAACTACAAGATAGGTAGTTCTAACCCACCAGCTTCTTTGAGTGAGAAAGACGAGGCTGTTTGTTCCCATAAAAATTTATAAAGTTGTGGAAACCTTATATTGGGTTTCTACGAGTTTGAACCCACTCAATGGCAGTGGGATGTAATTATAAGTTAGGAGCCGGGCAGACAGAGATGAAGAGAGATGAAAAGCTACCAGTTCTGTTGTACCACAGCCCCAAATCCTTTAAAAATAAATAACCCTTGAAATGAGCAGACTTTACTGTCCTCCTCGGGCTCAGAGCCAAGCTCCTTGATGGAGAGACTGAGCAAGATGCCACCAGCCTCCTCTGCAGATGGCTCAGGCTTGCTTTCCTGTTTCTTTTCTTCAAGTGAACTAATTAGACAAGCATCGCTGTGCTTTGAGAAGACATGAGTGAGGAATGGAGTGTAGCTTAAGTACTCCTCCCACAGCTTTCTTTTGGGAAAGCTTTTCCCTTTAGGAAAACCTAAGACGTGAGAAATAAATGTTGCCTTCTGACTTAGTGTCTATGCTTCATCTGATGAACTTGAAATGCCCTCTTCTTTTCTAGGACTTTAGGGGGAAAGTCTTCTTAAAAACTCATCAGGACCACCACACCACATCCCACCTCCTGGTTGTTGAGGGCTGACTACAAGTAGTACTTACCTTTAAGGTACTCGGATCGGATTTCAGCACTCTACCTCAGCTCTCCAGGTAAGTGACTTGCTGTTTCTGGAAGCTGATGTGGCATCAGGAATGATATACTGCAGAAAGACCCAAGATGCTCTTAGAAAGCCCTTGATTTCTATTTTCCCAGGCAAAGTTTCTTCAAATGCAAGATCCCATACCATTCTGTTGAGATCTAGCAATGGTGAAGGTTGTGTTTCCATCTAATTGGACCATCACTTTTAGTAGTTTGCTAGGTGTGATATAGTTTGGCAACTGTGTAATGATAGAGTCATTCCTATTTTGTGATCTGATGTAATGCAGTGACCTCCATGATATCTCTTATGAGCAATCACAATCAATTGAAAGGGACTTTCCCGGAGGGTGTGGCCAGAATTATACTAACATTTTGGCAAAGTTCTCTAGGTTTGTTTTTTTTTTTTGCTGTCTCTGAATTTTGTTTCTAGCTCACCATCATTTGCCTCTGGTTCTTGGTACTTGAGCCAGTGGCCTTCCATTTTGCTTGTTGATGTTGGAATGTCTGAGCCCACAGCCTATGAGCTAGCAGCAGCCATCTCAACTGCTGACCTTGGGTTCATCAGCCCCAACTGCTGTGTGAGTCAGGGGAAACCTCCAGCCTGATGTGTGAGTCATGGACTTGAGATGTATCAGTTTCTACAGTGGGGCGACCCATTTCCTTGAGTTGCATTTCCCTATGCAGATACATATATGCCCTGACGGCGTAGTGGTTACACACTGGGCTGCAGTGTGAAAGGTCAGCAGTTCAAAATCACCAGGTGCTTTGTGAAAAGACAGGGTTCTCTACTTCCAGTAACAGTTACAGTCTCAGAACCTCACAGGGAGCAGTACTACCCTGCGGTGTCCTAGGGGGTCAGGATGTGTCGGCATCAATGCCATGGCAATGAGTTTGGTTTGGTTTTATGTGCACATGTAAGCCTCACTGGTTCTATTTCTCCAGAGAACCCAGCCTCAGGCAGATCTTAACCCCACAGTCGGGTAAACATGCATGCCCTTGCACATTTGGCCAATATCCATCCACGATGGAGCTATTCTGCCAGTTGTGGTGGGTGGCAGGCTGCCCAATGGGAGAATTTGGGTTTCTTTATGGACTTAATTAGCAGGCTTTGTTGCCATGTGTTCAATTTTCAAATCAGGAAAATGCAGCGTAGTGTCACAGTTTTAGCTGAAGAGTATACCCTCAAGCCCAAACCCCACTGTCCCTGAGTCAGTTCTGACTCATTGTGACCCTATAGGACAGGAGAAAACGCCCCCAGTGGGTTTCTGGGACTGCAACTCTTTATGGAAGTAGAAAGCCTCATTTTTCTCCCAGGAAACAGCTGGTGGTTTTGAACTGCTAACCTTGTGGTTAGGCAGCCCACCTTTATAACCCACTACTGTATAATGTTTCAAATGCAATATTTTTTAAATGTTTTATTAGGGGCTCATACAACTCTTACCACAATCCATACATACATCAATTGTGTAAAGCACATCTATACATTCATTGCCCTCATAATTTTAAACACAAACAAAATTTGCATATGTATATTGGTTGCCCCACACCTCTCCTCCTGAACTCTGAATAAATTGCAGAGGTGAAGATCAACTACATTTAATATTAACTCTTTATTCACTGAATAGTTCTTCGTCACTGTGATGGTTTTTGTATAATCAAGGTCGCATTTGGTCTCCATTATTTTCCTTATCTTTTAGATTCAATACATTCCCTTACATTTAGTGACATCCATTTTGTTTGTTTATTTTTTATATATTTTTAAGTATTTTAATGGGAGCTTGACATCCATTTTGTTTTGTTTGTTGACATCCATTTTGTTTGTTTAACCAGTTGCCTTCTAAGATTCTTGGGTTAAATTCCTGTTTCTAGGCCCTGGACTCTTCCACATTGCCCAAACCACTGAAGTTTTTGAGTTATGACTTCCAGACCTTGAGAATGTTCAGGTCCTGAGGTCCTTGACATAAGTTGCAACTGGACACTCCTTCTTTCTTTATCTCCTTAGCTGCCACTAAAATTTTATTTATTCATGAAAATGAAGGAATTACAAAACAAAACTTAACAAACTAATAGAAAATTAGAGGCGAGGCATATGGTAATATATTTTTGGTTCTTCGAAGAGCATTGTTTTTCCCTAAGGCTATAAACAAAAGTTGTTGATTTGTATAGATGAGCGTTGCTCTGTTGGAATGTAGTTTTTTATTTTAATTTTTTATTTGAAACTCCTTAGGTTAATTTAACTCAAGGCACAAGTACAGAGGAATAACAATTAGGTCAATGAAACAGTTAAAATGAGTGACTACCGGTTTAAAAATGACTAAAACATATTAAGGACTATCTTATTCATTCAAATTAAGATTGATTGGTTATGTTGTCTTGACCCAGGACCAATTTACCAAAGTGGAGTTTCATTCAGCCTCGTGTAATTCACCAGTTCAAGCTGTGGTGATAGATGCCCACTCTACATATTTTATTTTGACATAGCATGGTTCATCTGAGTACAGATGCCTGATAGTGAGTGTATATAGTAGACCTAGCCAAAGAAAGTTGCTCAGTATCCCAGAATTCACTTTTGTGGAGAGAAAAGTTAGTGGGTGTGGGGGTAGAAAATAAGATAAAGGAAAAGGAGGAGAATAAATAGGAGCATGGGGTGGGGTGGGGGGGGAGGAGAAGGGAGAGAAGAAGAAAGAAAAGAGGAAGAAAGAGAATCTTTGGCAGAAATTGTTCATTGCAGGCGATTTTCATTAAAGCGGTGCTTGGATCAATTCTGGAAAGCTTGATAAATCCCTGATAAGATGCCCAGATGTTCTAATGAACTTTCGTGAGGCTTTTGTAATTTCAAGTGCCCAAGGGCACCAAACAGGGAAGTTCCCAGCATCTGATACTGATTCTACAAGAAGCCCCCTCCTCACCTCTGGATATTGAACCCTGTGGGAGAGCCTGCAAATTGGATCAGCCTACAGAAACCATAGACAAGCCTGGAAGTAATATTCCTGTTCATTTTCCACAAACAGTGTTGAGAAAGGAAAGATTCTTGAGTTTCTCTCTGCCTGGCAGTGATGGGTGTATAGTCAGAGTCTATGTTGCCTCCTAAATCCTACACATTTTTTACTTCTTCTCTTTGAAGAGCAGAGGAATGGGAAGATTCACTAAAAACTGTCTATCCACAATTAGATGGTTGATGTCCCCAGCTCTGTGGATTTAGGCATGAGTGAAGTCAGACCTCTGTCTCTGAGAAGGGCCTGGGCAATGTAACCGAGAGGAATTACTGAAAATCAAATGAAGGCTGAACATGATAGTGCGACAGGAGGAAAGTAAAAGGAAATAGAGGAAAGAACTAGGAGACAAAGGACATTTATAGAGGTCTAAATACAGGCATGTACATAGGTAAATGCATTTATATATGAGGATGGGGAAATAGATCTATGTGCATATACTTATAGGTTTAGTACTAAGGTGGCAGATGGACATTGGGCCGCTACTCAAGTACTCCCTCAGTGCAAGAACACTTTGTTCTATTAAACTCGCAATCTATGATGCTCACCTTCCTGACATGATTGCTGAAGACAAAGCTGGTGTATAACAAAATGAGGTGAAGAAAGCTGATGGTGCCCGGATATAAAAAAATATAGCATCTGGGGTCTTAAAGACTTGAAGATAAACAAGCAGCCATCTAGCTCAGAACAACAAAGCCCACATGGAAGAAGCACGCCAGTCTGTGTGATCATGAGGTGTCGAAGGGATCAGGTATCAGGCATCAAAGAACAAAAAAAATCATATCATTGTGAATGAGGGGGAGTGTGGAATAGAGACACAGAGCCCATCTGTAGGCAACTAGACATCCCCTTACAGAAGGGTCATGGGCAGGAGACGAGGCAGTCAGGGTGCAGTATAGCACCGATGAAACATACAACTTTCCTCTAGTTCTTTAATGCTTCCTCTCCACCCACTATCCTCCCCCTCCCCCAATGGCTAGACCACAGCATGTACACAGGTACAGATCAGAGCTGGGAACACAGGGAATCCAAGACAGATAAATCCCTTAGGACCAATAATAACAGTAGGAGGAAAAGGGAAAGGTGAGGGGGACAAAGGGGGAGCTGATCACAATGATCTACATATAACTACCCCTTGGGGGACAGACAACAGAAAAGTAGGTAAAGGGAGATATTAGTCAGTGTAAGACATGAAAAAATAATAATAATAATTTGCAAATTATGAAGGGTTTGTGAGGGAGGGGGAAATGAGGAGCTGATACCAAGGGCTCAAGTAGAAAGCAAATGTTTTGAGAATGATGATGGCGACAAATGTACAAATGAGCTCGACACCATGGATGTATGTATGGATTGTGATAAGAGTTGTGCGAGCCCCCAATAAAATGCAAAAAAAAAATGTAGTGGGAGACACATAGAAGTTCGTAAAGACTACATCTGTCACCAGCACAAGGAGGACATGACCTTTCCTGGCTTTCTAAAAGCCTTCTCCCAAAGTTCCTATCTTTAGGTTTGATATTTTCTAGCACCTGAAATTTTGTTCTGCTAGCTTATAAGAATAATGTCCACCAGGTCACCTTGACTCATTTCACTGAGAAAGGCTTGCTATTAGTTGTTTGGTTCTTGAATATTTCTAAAATTCACAATAGGAATAAAGAACTAAGCCTTCAAAACTGAGCTAGATAATAGTTATCAGAGCTGCAAAGTGATTTTTTTAATCTAGTTCTCATTTGGAAACAAGTTCAAAGTTGACAACCCCAAAACTTCTGTTATCCAATTCAATGAGCAGCATGTTTTATCAATGAATTTATAGAGCTTTTATTTCAAATGGAGGTATGTTCTTTTTAAAAAAAATAAGTTAGCTTTCACTTAATGTTAACTATAAAAATATGGATTAACATCAGGATCAGCTGGTCGATTCGGCTGCTTTTCATAGTACATTGTAGTTGCATTTTTATTGCAATAATTGGCCATTCTCACTGCCATCAAGGTGATTATAAATCAAGAGGCAAATGGCAAAAGATGCTTAGTTGTAAGATGACAAATGATTTTTATTTCAAAAGCTAGAACTAGTTGATTGGTAATACTAACCTAAAGTCCAGAACTGAGAAGGATTTTGAGTTATGTTGGAGTTGAATTATTGATGTCTGCTACGGATATGGAAATTGGGAGGGATGACGTGTCTTATAATTGTCAACTTTCCTTTCTTAAAAATTGATCAACTAATTATGTTTTGGTGAGTACCTACATAGCAACAATAAACGTTTCCACTTTAACATCCCTCACATGTCCTTCATGTTGTGAAACCATCACCACCATACACATCCAAATTGTTCACACTCTCCACAGAAACCTCTTTTACTCCCTCTCTGCCACTACTGTTAATCACCAATAAACCTAGGTAGCTAATTCACCTTTTGTTATCATTGAATTACACAAATTCCCCTGTGTGCACTAGTTGAAGGTCTTGGAGTAGAATCCAAATCTTAGCCTGAGATGAAAAAACCTTAAACGACAGTCAAACAAATGAGTCTGCAATCAGATGAACATGCGTAATAAAGTGGGTTCTGAGTAGCAAGGGCACCCTGTGGGCTTTTGAGGGGTGTCACGAGTAATTTATAATCTACTGGAAACCCTTTATTGGAGATGGATGGGATGCGGGACAGCAGGACCTGACCTGGAACACAGAGAAGGAGAGCGAGGGATGCAGCCTGGCATAGGGGAAGAGGAAAAGTAATCGTTGCATAAGTAGTTGACCATTAGTCACACTTGATCCCAACCCTGGCTTATCTTTAACACCAGTCTAGCTCAAGACAAACAATATGAAGGAGAGGAAAATATTTTGGAATCATTTGGAAATATTTAGATCACAGCTCAAGTGAGAAAGGCAGCAATCAAGTATGAGACCAACTTGCTGGTCAAGGTTGTGTGTCACCTTGGCTAGGTCACAATTCTCAATGGTTTGGCAGATATTTGTAATTGTCTTCATTCTATTAGCTGTTGAGCAGGCAAACTGGTGAAAGCAGAGTCTCCTTGAGAGTGTAGTGTGCATCCAGTGACCAATTTTCTAGCAACGTTTGCCTTTTCTCAATCCTTCACCCAATTGGCTGTTCTCTAATTCCTGAGACATGAGACAGCACCCCGCTGACTGCCATGCAGATTTGGGAATTCACTGGTTTAGCGTCCGTCGGCCCTGCAACCATGTGAGTCAGAAGCCTGATAACTGACCTATGGATTTTGGATTGTCTAGCCTCCATAACAGCATGAACTTCCTTGAACTAGAACTCTTTAGATGTCTATATATACATAAACACACGTGCACATATATGTATCTATAGGCTTTAAAACGTTTGTGGATTAATGGAATTTTCCGTGCACTTTTTGAAAAGCATATGTGTATGCGTGCATATTTTTCCTCCTCTATAGAGAATCCAGCCTAACATACTTCCTGCCTGAGCAAAGGTCTCTAGCTTCTCTCAACCTTGTTCAAAAGGAATTTTGTTACACTTTCCTGGTCAAGATTTAGGAAATGTTGTCTTCCAGAAGTTATTTACCTTGTACTAAGTTCAAACCAGGTAGCTTGAAACTTTAGGAATTTCAGCATCTGAATTGAACAAAATTTGGGGAAGGAATAAAAATTCCACACAGGGGGAACTTTGGTGTAGAAGAGAAAAGAGCCAAACAATGGCATTGGATTCTAACGGCACAAAAGGTGGAGCGGTGTGAGAAAAGCAAAGTAAACATTAATAAGCTGACATTAGAATGTACCTGATCAAACTGATATTTCTGCATTCTAAAATGAAATTTCTATAATAAACGATTCCCAATATTCTTGCCAACTTTGGTCCAAGGGCAGGCGTTCAGGTGTCAAGGGCTCCTGTGTCCTTTACAGGAACTTTCTCACTCCTCCCTCTGTCTTCTGCCCTCTCGTGTATTCTTATATCTGAGTTTGTGATGCTCTTGCTCTGGGCCTACTCCTCCCAATCCTGCTTATCTCTCAAGCTTGGATCAAATTATCTCTCTTGTATGGCACCTTGCCTTGTCATCTCACTAGATTTAGTTCTTGGTTCAGTTTTTAGATGGCGATCACATTTGCCTGGGATATATATTTGCTATGCTCCCTGAGCCCTGGTGGCATAGTGGGCTACACCTTGGACTGCCAAACAGAAGGTCGCCAGTCAAACTCACCAGCTGCTCTCAGAGGGAGGATGAGGCTGTCTGCTCCTATCAAGACTTACAGCCGCAGAAACAGTTCTACGCTGTCCTCTGGGCGCTCTGTGAGTTGGAATCAACCTGGAGGCTGTGGGTTTAGTCTGCCGCTGTGCAGTGGTTAAGAACATGGCTGCTCACCGAAAGCTTGGTGGTTAGAACACAGCATCGGCTCTGTGGGAGAAAGTTGTTGTCTGTGCTTGTAAAGATGGACAACTATGGAAACTTTGTAGGGGCCATTCTACTCTCTCCCACGATCCGGTAAGTCAAGGGCAACCGATTTGGTCTGGCCCCTTTTATCATAGTTATTGGCTATGTGCCAATGATGCCAGGGACAGGCTTGCCTGAGCATGCTCCTGCGGTTATTGTTGGGGTGCCTGGATGGTAATCTCTGTGGTGCTAGTAAATCTGGCATTTTCCCTGAAAGAAGGACTACCTTAAGCTTTGCAGTTATCTTGCAGGATCCCCAAAATCTCCAGTCGGGGCAGCCTGTGCTCTGTAACAGGTATTTAATTCTATAAATACCCAGCACCCCAAGCCCAGATTATTTGCATCATGTAGCCTGCTTCTTCCATCATGGTCAAGACTGTGTTGGCATGGTTGTGCTGTGAGTAGGGGGCTTCCTTGTGGCTAGCCCTGACTGGAACGCAGACAGACCTGTGCTGCAGGTCCCCGGGGTCTGCTTCTGGCAAGTCTATCTGTGGGTATCAGGAGTTCTGGGGATCCATGCCTCTCTTCTTGCTGACCCTCAGCCAAATAAGGTTTGTCCTCAAGGCTTTTCTTTGCCTTGTGTTGTGTAGCTTTTGGGATTTCTTTTGAATCTCGGGGCATGGCAGGTGGCGTCTCAGATGTGGTCTTGATGATCATAAGGAGGTCCATCTTGAATGGCAATGTTTTAATGGAATCAACGACTATGTAGCTGGATGGCAAGTTAGAGCTCCTTTTACATAGTGAGCAATCTGAGAAGAGAGGTGAAAGTTCTGCTTACGGTAACAGGGTTGTGCATACTAACAACCTTGGAACAATGAATTGACGAATAGATGAATTAAAGATTCTTAGGTAGAAATTCTCAAAATGAGTGCCATCATGGAGTTCTAGGCCAGTCCCTTTCCCCCTACTTGCACGTACACAAAGACACTCAGAACTTCCAAGGTTCATTTGTATCATGAAAGTACAGTGTTCCAGTCTACAGCCGGAGCATCTCAAGTTTTCGTCATCTGTCTGCAAAGTTGGCTGCTTTTCCTGAGTTCTTTCCTTTGGCTTCCATGAGGATCTCCACTCTAATTTTGCCCCACTGTGTGATGCATTTTCTTTCTACATCTTGAATTTTCTTTCTACATCTGCTTCATTCAGACTCTTTTCTTTCGTTAAGTTTGCACATAACCATCATAGGTAATAGCTTCTATGAATGGTCAAGGTCTATCGAGCTCAAAAAATGTCAGATTTGCAAGGCAATGAAAACTTCCTTGATAATGCACAAAATGTAATAAAAATAATGAGCAAAATCTGATATTGAGGTAAGAAATGTTTTATATAAAATGTTTCTGCTGATTATGCAAATCTCTGCTCTTGTGAAGACACAACCCCAAATAGATTAAAATACATAAAAATATTGTCACAAAGTTTTCTTTCCAATAGCTCGAGATTCTACTCTATAAAAGCAGTTGTGAAGAAACTTAGGTTTCTAATTGGAAACCATCAAGAACTCTGTGCAGGTATACATTCTTGAGCTTTACTTGGCCCTCCAAGGATGAGTCTAAATCATCTGGTGACAATGGTAGGTCTACTGAGGAACAGGGCTCTGTCACTCCAGAATGGCACTATGTACTTGCTCAGCAGGTTGTGTAATCTTTCATATCCTTATTTATTTATTTGTAGGCAAAAAGTAGAAAGAGAGGGAAATGAGAAGATGACAACTGATATGGGAATCCCCTAGGTATAATTTAATTTTTACAATATCTCTATGAAGTGTTTATTATAATGTCCAATTGCATATTTGAGAACTGAGACTCAGAGCGACAATCTTACACAGGCAGCCCATGGAGCCTGAGTCCACGTCTATTGCTCCCACACTGTACTTGTTCTCACATGGGGAGTCTGCGATCTCTGCCTCCACCTAATACCACGTGGCTTGCTCTGCCTGCTTTGGGAAGTTTTCTGGCAAGGAGGCAGAAACTGGTTGGAGTCATGCTAGAAGGTCAACTCTCATTCTGGCTGTCACATTTTCTCTCCATCTTCCTGGGTTCACTAAAGCTACAGGGTAGTGTGCATTGGATAGACAAAACTCAATTGGGTCCTGACACTTGGTTCCACCAGGCTCAGACAAATTTAATTGGTTTTTAGAAAGTCCCCCCGCCCCTTCACCTTGGTTTTCCATGCAGTCTCAAACTTGTGGCTCCCCGCTGTTTCAAAGGCTCGAGTACCCCAGCAATGATGTGATGGCTATATTATGGTGCGGCTGTACTCTCCAAGAGCAAATGCACTTCCATAGCAATGTGCCTTCTTCTTTGGCTTAGAAAATCTGTCACTATATTTAGATCATCAATGCTAGTGATGTGAATTATATGCAATTTACCTCAAGGAAGGAATTCTGGTGGCATATTAGTTAAACACTGACTTGCTAACAAAAGCTCATGGTTCAAACTCATCAACTGCCCCGTAGGAGAAAGATGTAGCAGACTCTTCTGTAAAGATTATGGCTTCAGAAATCCTATTGGACAATTTCACTCTGTCCTATAGGGTTGTTATGAATTAGAAGTGATTGATGGCAGCAGGTTTGGTCTTAGTTTTTTTTTTATAGTTTTAAAATTCTAACACTTTGCTCTTAGGGATGAGGTATGCTGAAAAGATTATTGAGTTGACCTATGTTCATACTTTGAAATGTATATTTTTTTATTGGAAAGATTCCTTCTTTTTTTTTAGCAACTGTTGTTTTTTCCTTTTAACTTACTACTGTGAATTGGATAATCAAACAGTTCATCAGTTTTATATTTAACATTTCACCCACATTTTATTTCATCTTGTTCTTTGCAACCCATCAAAGTACTTAGTCTGCTTTTTTTTGTGTTTCCCGCTTCCATTCTTTTTCTTTCTTAAACCTTTTGACCTTGGATCTTTTTATCTCAAGTGCTTCCCTTTCCATCTCAAATGTCTGAGGATTCTGAGATGTGAGTACCTCTCTGAGTTTATTGTGCTCTCATTGCCTGTTTAATGTTAAGCTGAAAATTGATCCAGGAGGTGAGTTCAGTTCCAGACCTGACTAAGGGGGATAGTCTAGATGGTTCTACCATCTTTATCCGAGGGGCAAGCCTGATCACTTTGTATGATTTTGAGTTTTGTTTCACACTTTTCTTTTACTCTATCTAGTTAGTAATAACCACAAACCATCTAATTCTTTTTCAGGGTTATGAAAACCTGAGATGATCTATTTCTTGAGTTGCAACAGAAAGATACCATCATTATTAAATGCCATTTTGTTTAGAATAGTTTTTGGTTTGGGTGAGTATAAAATAAAATAAAATAAAATGTCCTTATGTATTTATGTATACACACACAACATAAAGAACCTAGAATGAGCCTTTAGGAGTATATTATCAGTTAATTCATTGATAACTACATAAAATTTCCTATTACAAAGAAAAGATATTCTCTAATGCAGATGAAATAATATACTATTATCAAAAGTTATTTTCTGATGCAAGAGCAGAAAGCTTTATTTGTTCAAAGAAACCAGTGCTGTTGATACAATAGCAACAAAAAACAACAAAATAACCTCAAAACTCCCCTAATACTGCTTCTAAACAAACATATCAGACTTGATTTCCATTAAAATGTAGATCTTCATACTACTACTAACAACAACAACAAAAAACCAAGACCCCAATTTCATATATGACTCACTGCCATCGAATGGATGTTGACTCATAGTGACCCTATAGGACAAAGTAGAACTGCTCCTGAGGGTTTGGGATCAGAAAGTCTCTTTTTTCTCCCAAGGAGAAGCTGCTGGTTTTGAACTGCTGACCTTTTGATTAGTTGCCTGATGTTTAACCTCCATACCACCAGGGCTTCTTTATTGCCAAAGGCCTTGATCCTAAATGAATAACTGGTGTCACATATAGCAGTGGACATTAATGTTTCTCATGAAATGGAAAGTTTCAGATGAGGCAGACCTGGTGCTGGCAAAAGAGGCAATCATGAAATGCCCGCCAATTGTAACTGCATTTTATAAAGAGAGACTAATTTGGCATTCATTTCCAGAAGATGAAGCTCAATAATTATTGCATTGCTTTTTTACATATTTGTATATATTGATATATAACATATGCTGAGTTGCACAAAAAGATAGCTCAGAAGGCTGTCTCTGGGCACTTAATTTGGGAAGCTGGATTTGCTGACCCACAGAGCTTGAGCTGAATGCCTTGCGTTGAGCCTTATGACTGAAGGACAGGTCCTTTGGGCATTTATTAATATCCCTGAAAGAACTATGTAATGTTTCCTGACTGAACATTTCTCACCTGCATTGCAACCTGTTAACTTGCTTAATAAACTCCTCAATCATGAATACATGAAGAGAGATATAATGTGTTCTGACATACACAATATTCTTGACTTTTCCAATAATCTACTTTTCCTTTAGGTTCTATAATTCATTGCAATAGCTACAGAAGAGGCCGAGACAGTCAGTATTCATGATTAAGAGGTATCAAAGAGTTCATAGAAAAATCTAATTAAGCAATCATTGAATTTTCCCTGAACTTTTTAAGTGCCCTGGTACATATCTAAGTGACCCTAGGTGGCACAGCATTTAAGCATGAACAGAATGGTTGGCAGTTTGATCCACCAAGAAGCTCTTCAAAAGAAAGGCCATGGTCCTTGAAAGGCCTATGAATGCTATTCTACTCTGCACACCTTGGGTCACCAAGAATCAGAATTGACTCAGCAGCAACTGACTTCGTTTTCTTTTCCCACATATGTATAAGTATCTATAGAAGCCTTGATGTCTCAATGGTTAAAGCACACTTGCTCACCAAAACATTGATGATTTGAACCTACCATTTGCTGCTTGAGAGTAAGATGTGACTGTGCTGTCAGCGTCTAGAAAGATTTATACATATGTAAACTCTATGGTAAGGTTCTACTCTCTACTAGAGATTGGTTATGAGTCATAATCAACACAATGGTAATATAGATATAGATACAGATATAGATGTATAGACATATATGAATACATTGAACCCCTGGGTGGTGACAATATGCCCCCCTGATGCCCCCCAAATTGGAGGTAAAATATAAGTCCACCCCCTTGCCAAAATACTTCTGAAAACATTCGCCATATGGTCACTGTGTACCAGCAGCCACTGCACTACAGAGGTCCTCGCATGCCCATGCCAATGGATGCTGCTGGTCCGACAGTCATCCTTCTTGCAGGGACTTAACTTTGATCTTGGTCACACTAGTCACAATACACCCAGGTCTTTAAAATTTTTATTTATTCATGTTTTTTATTATTCTTCCCTTTTTCGCTCGTGTCTCTTCTTATTTCTCTTTTCTTCTCCTTTTTGTTTTATGGTTTCCAATTTCGCTCTCCTACACTGCTTGACTGTGTCAACTACCCAACACAATCCAGCCTCCTTTTCACCACTAACAGGGCTAGCATGATGTTGCAGAGATAGTAGTTCAATACTGGTACACAGATATGCATACACACACACACACACACACAAACAACAATAAAAATAATAAAGATCAAGTGAATAATACCCAGGTTCAGAGAAAGAAGAAAAAGCTCTGGAACTACCAGAAAAGAATTCAGGGTTGACTCATCCCTTCCTTATGACCCTTCTGTGAGGAGATGTCCTATTGTCTACAGATGAGCTTTGGGTCTCTACACTGATGACCCTCAGTCTCAACAAAATGTTTTCTTTTGGTTGTTGTTGGTTGGGGTCTTCTAGTGCCTGTTATCTGATCCTGTCGATACCTCATGATCACACAGACTGATGTGCTTCTTCCATGTAGGCGTGTTACTTCTCTGCTACATGGTCACTCATTTAACATCAAGCCTTTATGACCCCAGACACTATATCTTTTGGTAGCCAGGCACCATCAGCTTTCTTCACCACATTTTCTTGTGCACTCATTTTGTCTTCAGTGATTGTGCAGGGAGGGTGAACATCACACAATGCCAGGTTGTTAAAACAAAGCGTTCTTACACTGAGGGAGGGCTAGAGCAGAGGCCCAAAGTCTGTCCACTTCCTCAATGTATTGCCATATAAATATATGTACATATGCCAATACCCCTATTTTCATGAATTAATATATTTACATGAGAGCATACCTATGTTTATACCTCTATCCATATCTTTGCTTCCCAGGTCTTTCCTCTGTTTCCTTTTATCTTTCTCCTGCCCCACCATCACTCTCACCCTTCTTCTGCCTCTTAGTAATTTCTCTCAGCTAAATCACTGTTGTTCCAGTAGCACAGGGATCTCTACATCTTCCTCATTATTACTTCTAATTCTCTATTTGTTCCCCTGTTTATGGCATTGTTTGCTCACTACTCCTTGTCCCCAACTTCTCCCCCCAAGTCCCTTCAGAAAGGTCAGTCTCATTGCTTTCTCCTTGGCCTTGCTTCCCATGCCTATCTTATCTAGGTAGGCAAAATAACAATAACAGAGACAAAACAAAAACAATAGATTGAATAAAAAATAAGGGGAAAACCTAGCACAAACAAACAAACAAACCAAATAAAGCATACATAATTCCAGGTCTGTCCACTGACCTTTGACTATCTCCCTACTGGTCCTGGGGATTCCAGGAATGGCCCCTTCTAGCCTAAAGCATATGAATTTCTACAATGGTTGCCCATGTTTACAAACCCATCAGCAGGGCAGTTTCAATTCTTCACACTCTCTCTAGAATGTATTGTCCACGGAAGGTGATCTTTTATTGCTGTCTTGACTTGCTTCGCATCATGAGCATTTTTTTTTCATGTGTCTGCTCATCATTTCAGTGTTGTTTTTGGTGAAATATTTGTCCATATATTTTGCCTTCTTTTTAATTGTATTTTTTTTCTTTTTGAGATGTTGAAGAATTCTATAATTTTTGGAAAATCAGTCCCTTATTCATTGTGTTGTTGCTAAAGATTTTTCCCCAATATATGAGCTTTCAGATGCTCTCTTTTGACAGTGTTTTGATGTGCGTGTCTATTTTTAGTAGGCCTCATTTATCTATTTTGTTTTCTACTGTGTGTTCTTCCTTTATTATATGTGGTAGTATGTCTATACCTTGAAGGATGGTACTTAAGTCTGTCCTTTTTTCCCTCTGATGATCCTTATACTTTGAAATTTATATTTAGGTCTTTGATCCATCTTGAGTTCATTTTTGTACTTGGTACCCTGTGAACTATGAGTCCTGTTTCTTTGTTTTTTTAAGGCTACTCACTTTTGAATATTTTATTTTCGTAAGTTGTTTTTTTTCTTTTTTAAAAAAAATCCTTTTATTGGGGGCTCATACAATTCTTATCACAATCCATACATACATCCATTGTATCAAGCATATATGTACATTTGTTGCCATCATCATTCTCAAAACATTTGCCTTCTACTTGAGCCCTTAATATCGGCTGCTCATTTCCCCCCTCTCCTTACTGCCCCCACCCTCATGAACCCTTCATAATTCATAAATTATTTTGTCAAATGTTCCACTATCTGACGTCTTCCGCTGCCCTCTTCTCTGCTGTCCATCCCCCAGGGAGGAGGCTATACGTAGATTCTTGTAGTCAGTTCCCCCTTTTTACCCTGTATTCCCTCCACCCTCCAGGCATCGCCACTCTCACCACTATTCCTGAAGGAGTCATCTGCCCTGGATTCCCTGTGTTTCCAGTTGCTATCTGTACCAATGTACATTCTCTGGTCTAGCCAGATTTGTATGGGAGAATTGGGATAATGATAGTGGGTGGGGGGAGGAAGCATTTAAGAACTAGAGGAAAGTTATATGTTTCATCGTTGCTACCCTGCACCCTGATTGGCTCATCTCCTCCCAACAACCCTTCAGTAAAGGGGTGCCCAGGTACCTACCAACGGGCTTTGAGTCTCCACTCTGCACTCACCCACATTTACAATGATATGATTTTTTTGTTGCTTAATACCTGATCCCTTTGATAGCTCATGGTCACATAGGCTGGTGTGCTTCTTCCATTGGGCTTTGTTGCTTCTGAGCTAGATGGATGCTTGTTTGTCTTCAAGCCTTTAAGACTCCAGATGCTATATCTTTTGATAGCCAGGCACCTTCAGCTTTCTTCATCACATTTGCTTATGCCCACGTTTGTCTTCAATGATCATATAATTCAGCAAGGGCAATGTAACCAAGAGAAATTACTGAAACCCAAATAAAGGCTGAGCATGATACTGGGACAAGAGGAAAATAAAAGGAAATAGAGGAAAGAACTAGGCGACAAAGGGTATTTATAGAGGTCTAAAGATTGGAATGTACATATGCAAATATATTTATATAAGAGTGTGGGGAAACAAATCTATATGCATATATTTATAGGTTTAGTATTAAGGAAACAGTTGGACATTGGGCCTCCAATCAAGCACTTACTCAATGCAAGAACATGTTGCTCTATTTAATTGGCATTCCAGAATGCATACCTTCCCAACACGATTGCTGAAGAAAAATATGTGCATAAGCAAATGTGGTGAAGAAAGCTGATGGTGCCCAGCTATCAGAAGATATAGTGTCTGGGGTCTTAAAGGCTTAAAGATAAACAAGCGGCCATCTAGATGAGAAGCATCAAAGCCCACATGGAAGAAGCACACCAGCCTGTGTGACCACGAGGTGTAGAAAGGACCAGTTACCAGACATCAAAAGAGTCCTCTTTCATTCTTTTGCAGACAGATGCAATTTTTTCAGCCCAATTTATTTCAGAGGCTGTCTGTTTCCCATTTTTATCTTTGTTGAGGATCAGTTGCCTGTAGGTAGATGGATTTATTTCAGCATTTTTGATTATGTTCCATTGGTCTATGCACTGATCATTGTACCAGTACGAGGCTTTTTGGATGACTGTGGCTGTGTAATAGGTGTTGAAGCCGGACAGTGTGGGGTCTCTTTGTTCTTCTTAAGAATTTTTGCTTGTCCTAGGTATTGTCCCTCTGCATATGGATTTAGCAGTTAGTTGTTCCATTTATGGAATTAAGTTATATTTGTAGAATGCTTTGGGAAGTATTGATATTTTCACAATAGTAAGTCTTCCTATCCACAAACATAGGATGCTCTTCCATTGTGTAGGTCTTCTTTAGTTGCTTGTTGTTGTAATGCAGTTATCCAAATTATAACTTTTTCTTTAAAGAAATGGAAAAACCAAGGACTAACTTCATAGAACCATGATAAGCAAAGATATTCTTAAGAAGAAGAACTAAATAGGTGGATTCTTCTTTTCAAACATCAAAGCCTATTACATAAGTCATAGTAGTTAAAATAGCTTGGTACTGGCACAACGGTAGATATGTAGACCTATGGAACATAACAGAACATCCAGATAGGAATCCATTCACTTACACAGTACTGATATCTGAGAAAAGGATGAAAAAAATAAACGTGGAAGAGATATTCTCTTTTACAATTGTTGTAAAAATTGGATTTCCATTTGCAGCAAAATGAATAGGATACATACCTTACCCCATATAACAAATGGAACTCAAAATGGATTAAAGGTCTAAAGGTAAACCCTAGAACTATAAACACCAGTAGTGAAAAACTAGGGATAAGTTTTGTAAGTGCCTTGATACATGGTATAAACATTATCAAACCTGTCCTTCCACTCAGAAGAATTTATTTTAAAAGATGGCATTGAATCTGAAGCTCCGGGGGAGGGATATATCTGATTGGAGCACACAGGTGCTGATGAAGGAGGAGGAGGAGAAAGTGGAGCACATCCTGGCCCACCAGGCCTTGAGGACGATGGCCCCAATTAGAGCAGCTAGTCAACAGAGAGGACCACTTGGCTAGCCCCACTGTGAGACATGACTCCCCTCATTGACCCATAGCTCCACAGAGGACAACACTGGAGACACAGTGTGGGAATTGCACCCGATGTGATTCCCCCCACACAGAGGCAAACACTGAGGTGTGGCGGGAGGGGGGGGGGCAGCAGAACAGCAAGGGTATGGAGCGGTAAGGTCCCCAAGGAATGCTGAAGGTGGACTTTGGGGCCAGGACTTGGTGTCCTAACAGACTGGACTGGAAAAAACTCCTAATGGGCAACAAATGATCCTTGAACTAACTACAAGCTTTTCTTTCTTATGTTTTGTGCCATCGGTTTGTTATTGTTGTTTTGTTGTATATTGTTGCTTTGTTTTCCTCTGTCTTATTTTTGTGCATGTTATTATCTCCACAGGTCTGTCTAAATAAGATAGGCTGGATGAACAATCTGGAGGAGAAAACAACCAGACCGGCAGTTCTGGGGGAGATTGGGAGAGGGGGAGGTGGGGGAAAGGAAGTGGTGTTAACAAACCCAGGGACAAGGGAACAACAAGTGATCCAAATGGGTGGTGAGGAGCGTGTGGGGGGCCTGGTAAGGCATTATCAAGGGTAATGTAACAAAGAGGAATTGCTGAAACCCTGGTGGGGACTGAGCATAATAGTGGGACAGGAGGAAAGTCAAGGGAAATAGAGGAAAGAGCTGGGAGGCAAAGGGCATTTATAGTGGTCTATATTTATAGTGGTGTATATATGAAAATATATATATGAGGATGGGGAAATAGATCAATGTGCATATATTTATAGGTTTAATATTAAGGTAGCAGAAGGACATTGGACCTCCACTCAAGTACTCTCTTAATGCAAGAATACTTTCTTCTATTAAATTGGCATTCTATGATGCTCACCTTCCCGACACAACAGCTGAAGACAAAGCGGGTGCATAAGCAAATGTGGCAAAGAAAGCTGATGGTGCCCGGCTATCAAAAGATATAGCATCTGGGGTCTTAAAGGTTTAAAGGTAAACAAGCGGCCATCTAAGTCAGAAGCAGCAAAGCCTGTATGGAAGAAGCACACCAGCCTGTGTGATCACGAGGTGCCGAAGGGATCAGTTATCAGGTATCATCAGAACAAAAAATCTTATCATTGTGAATGAGGATGAGAGTGCAGAGTGGAGACCAAAAGCCCATTGGTAGGCCACTGGAGATCCCCTTGCAGAGGGGTCTCGGGGAGGAGACGAGCCAGACAGGGTGTGATGTAGCAACGATGAAACATACAACTTTCCTCTAGTCCCTAAGTCCGTACCCACCCCCACACCCCCTACACTATCATGATTCCAATTCTACCTTGCAAGTTTGGCTAGACCAGAGGATGGACACTGATACAGATAGGAACCGGAAACACAGGGAATCCAGGGCGGATGATCCCTTTAGGGCTAGTGGTGTGATTTGCGATACTGGGAACATAGAGGGAAGGTGGGTTGGAAAGGGAGACCTGATTACAAGTATCTTCATGTGACCTCCTCTCTGGGGGATGAACAACAGAAAAGTGGTTGAAGGGAGACATTGGATAGGGCAAGATATGACAAAATAATAATTTATGAATTACCAAGGTTTCATGAGGGAAGGGTGAGCAGGGAGGGAGTGGGGGAAACGAGGACCTGATACCAGGGGCTTAAGTGGAGAGCAAATGGTTTGAGAATGATGAGGGCAATGAATGTACAAATGTGCTTTACACAATTGATATATGTATGGATTGTGGTAAGAGTTGTACCAGCCCCTAATAAAAGGATTTTTTAAAAATGATGAAAAGCAAACATATGAAGATAAAATTGATGATTTTATTACCTCCTAAAAATAAAACACTTATGTGCATAAAAAGGACCTTTATCAAAAAAAGTAAATAGAGAACCAAGAGACAGGGGAAACGGTTTGGCAATGATATATCTTCCAAGGGCTTATTTTCTAAACTCCATAGAAAATGTCAACATCTCAATGATCAGATGACAAATAATTGGATTAAAAATTGAGTAGAGGACATGAACAGACAGATCCCCCAAGAAGACATCCAGGCATCCAACAAATGGATGAAGAAATGCTTATTTTTTAAAAGGCATTTGAGAGATGTGAATCAAAAGAACGATGAAATACCACCTTACAGCAGCATTGAAAGCAAAGGTATAAAGAAAACAGATAACAGAAATTGCTGAAGAAGCTGAGTAGGGATAGACACTCTCCTACACTGCAGGCGGGACTGTAAAAAGATGAAACTGCTGCGGTGTGACTTCGAGCGAAGGGGACTAGAAATTCCATGTGACCAGCAATCCTTTGCTGATCGGATACACTAATGGAGTAAGAGCGACCACAAAAACAACCAAGCATATTCACGCTAAAATTCATTGCAGCCTTGTTTACAAAAGCAAGAAAATAACCTAAGTACCTGTCAGGCAAAGAGTGGATAAAGAAACTTTGGTACATACCCACGTTGGAATGCAATGCATTGTCAAAGAGCAATGATAAAACTGTGAAGCACCCCATGGTGTGGGTGGATGCAGAGAACATGATGCTGAGGGAAACTCGTCACTCACAAAAGGACAATCGTTGCAGGAGAGCACTGTTAGAAAGGGGGAGCCAAAAATGAAACATAGACTTTCATACCCAAAGAAACGCACTTTGGATGTTTCCAAACATACCTGTGGAGGTAGAGAGCAGCACAGGGAAGATCCGGCAATTGTCTCGACGGTTGGCTGGTCTGAATTGGGGTGAAGGGGCACACAGTAATCCACAAAATGGAGAAGATAAATTAGTGGAGCGGGTAGGCATGGTTTCAACTGTTGAATACAGAAGGGGTGGTCTAAAAGTGAACCACCACCTAATTCACGCTAGAAAGGAAAATATTAAAAAGCAAAGATGTCACTTTGAGAACTGAGCTGTACTTGATCCTAGCCACGGCATTTTCATCACTTCATATTCATGGAAAAGCCAGACAATGGATCGGGAAGATTGGAAAAGAATCGATAATTCTGGATTGTGATGTTGAGAAAGAATATGGAATAATCTATGAACTGCTATAAGAATGGACAAATCTATTAGCAAGAATTACAGCCAGGGTATTTCTTAGATGTGCTATTTCTGCTCAACTTTGGGCATGTACTCAGGCGAGACCAGGCACTGGAGGACATCCTGCTTGGGGAAGCAGAGGGCCAGCACCAAAGGAGGTCCCTGACTAAGATGGAGTGACACGACTGGACCACTGGGCTTAGACATAGCGGCCATCGTGAGGAGAGCTCGGGGCTGGGCAGCTTTTCACTCTGTTGTACACAGATTTGCTAAGAATGAGTCAACTTGACAGAACTTAACAACAGCCTTCTAAGTCTGTTTTATAATAGTCTTTTATTTAGAGTTCACTTTTTACTTGCTAAATGTCCTGTTTTCTAGGCATTTGCTCTACATTTTATTTAGCCAAGACTCTTTGCCAAGAAGTCTCTGTTGCCTGCATTGCTATTTGAGACTGTGCTTACTGTAAGATTAGTTTCTACAATCCCTCCCCCTCGTGCTCCCCCTCTTCACCTGCTGCCTCTAAAAAAAATCCAGCTAATTGAGGGGTGAATTGGGTCACAGAAGCTTATTATTGGGAGTGATGGAATACAGAAGGATTTATGGGCTGGATTTTTTTTTTTCTTCTCCAAGAATTACAAGCTAAACCCAAATTATAGCAAGAATTCTTCAGGTTCAATAATTAAAAGCAAAAGGTAGGCCCTGTGGGGGGAAATATAGTGTGGTCTGGAAGGGATCTTTCCAATTGAAGCCGACTGTAGACGTTCCACATATTATGGATACAAATTAGCTGTATTTGATCACTGAATCTGATTTTCCCTAATTGTCCTCCTTTCTGTGGCCTCCACATGCACTTTGTTTAGAGCAGACACAGTTTCGGGGCTCTGTGCTGGCGTCCAGGCTGCAGCAGCAGGGGCAGGCTCCAGAGCACCGCGACAGGGAGGGGCCCTTTGTTTTCCCTCAGGAGATCTGTGAGTTCTCTCACAGCCCTGGAAGTCTTATACATTCCTACCAAAGACACGCTACAAGCCAACACATTTTGTTATGTGAAATGCTTTGCTTGTTTCTTGCAATGATTGATGGGAACCTGAGAAGAATTTGAAATCTGAGCAGGGAAGCAACCAAGAATTAGGACCTCATCTAAAACTTAAGCAAGCGTTCCAGACCACTGTAGTTGAGCAATTGGGTTGGAAATTTCCTGAGAAGTCGCTTTCCCACAAGATTTCTGAGTCTTCCTAATTCTGAATGGATGAGAAATATGGCAAGAATGTACTATTTCCTCTAGTTTCTTTTGTCTCCTGTTCTGGTTTGGGGTAAAGTGGGAAACTGAGGGATACAAGCAAAAGAGTAAACAAATAGTCCTTGAGGGAACCATTTCAGAGGTTTGGGACATACTGGGTTGAATTGCAGGGAGTGTGCTCTTAACTTTCTTTTCAGTTCCCAGGGCCCTGCCTGCTGTCAATGTGGCACTTATTGCTACCACGAAAGGCTTGGCAAGCTCTCCCCTCGGGGGGCCTAGAGTCAAATCTGGCTTGGTTGGGTCCAAAGGGGAAAGGAAGCTGGTGGTCGCAACCCAGTCTCTTGGGAGTCTTTGTCCATGGAACACTTAAACAGATTCAGATGCTCACACTTATAACAACCCACGTGCCCATACACTTCCACCTTCACAAACACGCTCATTCATTCTCTCCTGCATTTGCACAAATACGCATATCCCAGTCACATCCACTCACACATTCTCACACACTCACCCATGCACATAAATAAACACTCATAAAATTGCCTCACACACACCCCCACATTCACATGCACTGATATTTATAAATACTCACACATACACACACATTCTCTCTCTCTTACACACACATGCAACCTACACCATTCAGCTAAATTGGCTGGCATCCCTGGGAAAGTCACAAAGCAGAGATGGAAGCAGAACTGTGTGTGGGAGGCGGGCAGGACCCTGGCCTTCATCATGACTGCCTTCAGCCCAGCACTCAATGAGCACTTGGTTTCAGCTTCCCTTGGCCCACTCCCCCATCACACAGAGCCCAGACATTGGCACTATCAGCGCTATGAGGTGAGGGAGCTGAGCACACAGAGCCTCACCCACACAGTGGGGAGCAAGGGGAGCAATAATTGTGTCTGGAACTCTGTGTGTGGGCTGTGTGGTATGTGCTTGTGTTTGGTGTGTGCAACTGTGTGTTCTATATGTAATGTATGGTGTGTGCACATGTGTGTGTTGTATAAGTATATGAATGTGGTGTTTGAATGTGTGGAGGTGTCAGGTGTGTAATTATGTTGTGTTTGAGGCCTGTAAAGTTTTTGAGGTGTGTATATGCGCATATGTATGTAAATACATGCACAAGTGTGTGGGGCTTGTATATATGAATGTTATATGTGAGCATGTGCATGCATGTATGTGGCGTATAAGTGTGGTATGCATGATACATGTATTATGTGATGTGTACATAGGTGGTATGCATGGGTTAGATGGTGTATATGTAGATGTGTAGTGTGTGAGTGTGGTGTGTATAGTGTGTGTGGTATTTGGTGTATGTGTATCTGGTTCATATATGTGAGTTTTTATGGTAGATGTGTGGTGGCATGTGTAAGTATGTGTGTGTGTAAGAAAAATTACAGTGATCCTCAGTGATTATTAACGTCAAGATGAAACACAAAGAACTGTTGCTATCTCTCTGACCAACTAAGAAAGGTGCGTAAACTTACCTAGAAGACAAATCAGGGGGGAAAATGACAAATCAGATTTCCTCCCAGGCTACTCCCAGGAAAATAGATTTCATTTCCTGTCTACTGGCCACATGGCGCCGTGCCTAATGCTAGCATGGACAGTCCTCAGTACCTCAAGCCTTAAGGGTCTTCCCAGCATCTGGACTTAGACCTGGCTCCTATTCTGCTCTGTGCTGAATGCCGATGCCAGCCTTCCGACGGGAAGCAGTCTTGGTGCAGTGGGTCCCTCGAGGTGACTCCTGGACACACAGGTCACTTCAAACTGTCCTTATATAAGAAGCTGTCAAACGAAGGGAGTAGAGGGTACGTTATAGCAGTTTAGTCTGTTTGTCTCTCCAAATTAAAGGACCCTGGGTTATATAAATGGTTTGCGCTCGGCTACTAATTGAAAGGTTGGCAGTTTGAATCCCCCCCCCCCCCCCCAGTGATGCCATAAGCAAAGGTCTAGTGAGCAGGCAAGAACACCCTATGGAGTCGTTCTACCCTGTAACACACGGCCACCCTGAGCCAGAATCAACCCACTGCAATGAGTTTGGTTTTTGAAATTCAATTGTAGATCCAAGGACATGATTCCCCTCCCCCCATCCCCCACTCCGGTCATAGAGCACTGCTGCGTGTCACAAGCTTTACTAACTGGTTTTTGAGGCAGATCCTGTGAATTGTATGTATCTTAAACTTCTTACTGTGATTTAGGTGAAAGTCTACAGAGCATAGCATGTGTGCTTATTCAACAATTTAAACACATTTTGTTTCAACTAATCCATTTCAGTGTACTATCGCCTCTCCTGCTACATCTCAATTTCCTGTTTCCATTCCTTCTTCCTTCCTAAGCCTCTGAACTCTGGCCTTGGGTAAATGCCACCCTTTTTTATCTTAAATGGTTGATTATTATAACATGGGGGCGGGTCCAGTTCCCATGGGTGAGTTCAGCCATTGAGGTAGTTAGTTTATTGTGCCAATCTGGCTGACAAACACATGTGGGGTTAATTGAAGGGCAGATGGATAAATGGCTCGGTGAGCTTCGCCTTTCTAGTTCTCGGGTCTCTTGCTTTCTGTTGGTCGGACCAGGGTGTTAGCTGCCTTAGCTAGTTCCTTGCTTTAGCTGACAAGGCTCACTTCCTGCAAGACATCCCCAAGGAGAAGCCACATGGATCTACCCTTGTGCAGCCCTGGGTGCTGGAGCAGCTATGTGGAGACCCCTGCCAGTGCTGAGCTGTTTACACACTCACTGACTCATCTTTCCTCCTGCAGTGGGCATCATTGCATCTGTTTTATAAGATGGAGGAGGGCTTTGTGCATTGGTGTTGGACATACGGGTTAATGGGTTAATGTTAGATTTGTGGGCTTGGGCAGCACTGGGTTGGGATGTTTTCTTGATGCGCACTTAACTTTCATATAAAACTCTCTTTTATACATGAGTTTCTGTGGATTTGTTTCTCTAAAGTACCCAGACTTACACAGCCATATATGCAATACACTGATGGTAGTTAACAGTCATAATCTCAAGGGTTCCGCCAGTCTCTCTCTGACCAGTAAGACTAGTCTTTTATGATTTTGAGTTACAGTCCACAATTTCTCTCACTCTCTGCAGGACCTTCTAATGCAAACGAGGGCGTAGTGGTAGCTGGACACTTGATCAAAGGAGTCAATAAATGGTGGTCAGGCATGACCCAGTCCTTCTAGTCTCAGAGTTGTGAAGATCGATGTTTACATGTTCAATGAGTGTCTAAATTTCCATCATTCTTCTAATGAGAGGCATGTTGTTGTCCACTTTAGAAGAGAGCCCTGAAGACTGAGTCTGGCTGGAAAGAGGAAACAGGGATTGCTAAAACTGACAGAGAATGCTCCAATGATTTATTCACCTTTACTTATTAAAGTCAGAGATTCTATTAAGCTCACACAGCTTGCCAAAACTTTCCATCTATTTATGCAAAGAATGTGTTTAAAATTATCCCTAGTTTAGAGTGAGTTAAAAAAATTATCCCTAGTTTAATAATATTTTGCTTCAAGGTGATAGTATTTTAAAACAACAAAAAAAAACTGTAGTAGCTACCACTATACCTTCAATTGTCCAGTGTCTAGAAACAAAAATCAGTATAGATTAGGGTAAGTAAAATGGTATTGGTACAAAATCATAGAAACCTTTAGTCCACACTTTGGAAGGCAGTTTTTCCATTTCTCTCCTGAGGGCTTTGTGGTTATGCGTTGGGCTGCTAACCACAAGGTCAGCAGTTCGAAACTACCAGTGGCTGCTCAAGGAAAGATGAGGCTTTCTATTCCTGTAAAGAGTTATAGTCTTAAAAACCCACAGGGACAGTTCTTTCTTGTTCTATATGGCCACTATGCGTCAGCATCAACTCAGTGGCAGTGGGTTTGAATTTGAGTTTTGAGAACCTTCCCCCAAATTGGGATACACGCTGTATTTATTTGGAATGTTCTTTCAGTGTTTGGAACAGAGGGAAGTCTGAAGAGGCAAGATCAAGTCTATAGGGTGGATGGTGTAAGGTTTCCTAACAAAATTCTTAGAGGACAGCCCTTGCTACCTTTGATGAATGAGCAGGTGTAGTGTCCTCTTGGACAAAATTTCTCAATGCAAAGTTTTCTGGATGTTTTATCACCAATATGTTTTCAATAAAAAGGGGGAAGAAATCTTCTTTCTAATAAGCCCCTGTGATCATTCTGGGTTCTCTCAGAAAATGCATCAATATTACCCATCTGGACCTCTGAGAAGCACTTGGCTTAACTTTCTGAGTGGATTTCTGTGCTGTGAGTTTAACTGGCACAACAGGTACTCTTGAAAGTCACTGTTTTTTGTTTTGTTTGTTTTTAATTATTTTATTTTAAAAATATTTTGTATTACCATATACTGTACACATCGTACACTTCATAAATCATGGATCAATTAAGAAGAGTTTTGCAATTATTACCACAATTTTAGAACATTTTCTTCTTGTACTTAAGGTTGTTAGCCTCCGTCCTCCCCTGCCATTCCCATTCACTGTCTTTATAGATTTACCTCTCCTGAATTTCATATATGGAAAACCATACAAAACACAAACAACACAACAATGACTAGACAAAACATAGACATACCTCGATTGAAAAGAAACTAGAAAATATTTAGAACTGAAACAACTTTAAAATGGGTCAAAAGGGAGATCAAATGATAAGGTATTACAATTTATCCCAACTACATCTGCCATAATCAATGATACAATGCCCTCTGTCTGATAGAAAGGCTTCACCTGAGGCTTAATGTATGTTTATTGAACATTTTTCTTTAAGGTACCCAAGCCAAAGTATATGACTGAGAGAAGTTGTCTGCAGCCACCCACTGATCACAGTGACATGTTTACCTACATTTTGTTTGGAATAAACTGCATGCATGACACGGACTCCTAGGGATATTTTTTATTTACCCTTTATGTGTATACAATGTATATGTATTATACATATATGTATTATATTGTGCTTGAGTGTTTGGGGATAGATAGATAGATAGATAGATAGATAGATAGATAGATAGATAGATATAGATCCAACACTTTATTAGTTCCATTATTTTAGGTGGTTGTCACTTAATTAGTCCTTGCTTATCTCATTTGAGGTATCATACTGTTTCATAAGACATTTAAAACATTTATAGTTCCTAGCAATTTTAAGCTTCATCTTGGGCAAATACTGCCATTTTGATCTCACATTGTTGACTATTCTAAGTTGTGAATACCGCTCCAATATTATTGGTGAATGGAAAACTGATAATTCTGTGTAAACTTTCACCCAGTTCTCTCTCTCTCTCTCTCTCTCTTTCTCTCTCTCTCTCTCTCTCTCTCTCTCTCTCTCTCTCTCTCTCTCTCTCTCACACACACACACACACACACACACACACTAGCATGTAGATTTAGTTCCTATGCCCCAACAAAATCTGTCTTAATTAGTTCCAAATCTAGTTGTTTTCCTGCCACATACTCATGTCTGGACCTGTTAAATGATACTCAGTGAGTTCACAGAACAGCATGTATAAATAAAGGATACATGTATGCCATAGGGGTGCATTTTGGTCTAGGCTTGAAGAGTGATGAAGGCTCATGGTCTTGAGGGTCCACCAGTCTCTAACTGACCAGTAACTCGGTGTTTTTTCCAAAATGATTTTTAAGTTTTCACATTTTTCTCAAACTCAATTGAGCATCCTTTATTGTGATGCCATCCAGAGCAACGGTAGCAGGGCACCATCTAGAATGGCTGGTATCACAGTTATGGATGCTGAAGCTCCACAGTCCATTAGTCCTTTTGATGAAGTGTTTCCACCTGTCTTCAGTTTTCTTCTCTCTCCTTTGCTCTGGATAGGAAAAGACCAATAGTTGCAGCTTGGATGGCCATTCATAAGTTTTCAAGGCTACAGTCACTGTTCACCAAAGTACAATGTGCAACGTTGTCTTTGTAGACTGTGTTAAGCCAATGTAGCTGATGTCCCCCCAGGCACTCATTTGCCCAAAATATTTGGTTATGGCTAAAAAGGTTTCACAGTGTTGCTCCCTGTATGTGGTATTATATTAATATCTTTTCTGCACATATATAAATACATATGCAGAAATATACTCCACCAAACCTATCTGTATTCCTATGAGAGATGATTGCATTATATCTGTAGATCACTTAAGGACATATGGGCATTTTCAGAATGTCAAATCTTCCTATCCATGAGCATGATATAGTCTTCCATTTATGTAGGTCTCTTGATTTCTTGTAGTGGTGTTTTGTAATTTTCTTGTATAGATCTTTCATCCCTTTTGTTAATTTATTCCTAAATACTTCATTTTGGGGATACTATTATTTATAATATTGTTTTCATAACTTGCCTTTTTAGAGTTATTTTTGTTATTGTTGAGAAATTTGAATGGTTTTTATGTTTATCTTGTACCCTGTCATTGTGCTGATTCCTTGTATTAATTCCAGTAGCTTCCTGGGTGAGTCGGGATTTTCTAAGTATAAAATCATATCATATTTGCATTTTATTTCCCTTTCTTTCCTTATTGCTCTATCTATGACTTCCAATCCAATAATGAGTAGGAGTGATGACAAAGCGAATCCTCGCCCAGGTCCCAGCTACAAGGGAAATGCTTTTTTCTCTCTCCGTTGAGAACAAAGTTGGTGGTTGGTTTTGTTATATATTCTCAATTATGTTGCAGAATTTCCCTTCTATGCCTATTGTGCTGAGTGTGTTCATCAGGTACATGTGTTAGATTTTTGTCAAATTTCTTTTCTGTATTGATCGATATAAACATGTGGTTCCTTCCCTTTGTTTTATTTATATCCTGGGTTACATTGATTATTTTTCTAATGTTGAACCATCTTTATTTTCCTATATGAATATGTTGTTGGATTCTTTTGGCTAGTACTTTGTTGAGAATTTTTGTGTCTACAAACGGCATTTTTTTCTAGACATGTTCTCCTCAATGTTTATGACTAGTTTGCTATACTATAAAACCTTAGTTATATAGCAGACATTGTCATCTGAGTCTCCTTCCCAGATTTTATACCTCCTCACTTATGACTAAGAGCCCTCTGTCTCATTTGAAGGTCAAGAACTTCTCCTCTGGTTGCAACTCAGTGTCAGTCCAATTCAGGACTCGTTACATACAACTGGGCTGTTTCCATGAGCATGAAGATTATGCTCCTGGACATGTATGTACGGCCAATATTCATACTTAATCTGAATGTCTTCAGGGGAAAACTGTGTAGGAGGTTAGACCTGAAAATAAATCACTGATAGCCTTCTTATTTAGGAGGCAGTTAGAAACAACTAGCCACTCCGTGGGAGAAAGAAGGGACTTTTTATTCCTGTAAAGAGTTACAATTTTAGAAACTGACAGGGGCAGGTTTGTTGTTGTTGTTTTAAAAATCATTTTATTAGGGCCTCATACAAATCTTATCACAATCCATCCGTCCAGTGTGTCAAGCACATTTGTACATTTGTTGCCATCATCATTCTTAAAACCTTTTCTTTCTACTTGAGCCCTTGGTATCAGCTCCTCAGTTCTTATGAGTTGGCATCAACTTGATGGCAGTGAGTTTAGTTTTGTCTTGGAGCCTTATTATCTATACTCTATATCAAAACAATAGACACAAAACTCTAGTGAGAGAACTATGTATCGCAAATGGGTAGTTATAGCTTGTATCATTTCTTACTCTAGCAATGTTTCAGGACTTCCTTCTCTATGAATTCCAATAAGACGTCTGTGCCTTGTTTTGTCTTATGTGTCATAGTTGGAGACCTTTTCCTTCTGGAACTGGCTGCTGGGGAGGAAATGCTTGACCTTGCTTCCTCTGCTCAACAAGTTGGGTGGTCATTTCTTAGCATCTACTGCACAGCCCACAGCTATGCGCTCTCATATCCCCTCAGGGCAATTGCTGATTCATAAGTAGGACAAGTTTGAGATCCTTGTGTGTGAACTTTGTTCTGCTACTTTGATCATGAAAATCTACATTAGTATTTAATTGTGGGCTTCACCAACATTTCTCTTCCCAAGCCTGTTTCTTCTTTTTCTATTTGTTCAGAGTGATGCTGACAGGAAGAGATACAGATGAGTAACAGCAAACATTTCCGGAGTCCAGAACCTGATTTTTATTTGCACACCAATATGAGTTGTTTGAGTTTTCACCAGTCGGACTAGGGCCCTAGGGAAAAAAATATTTTCACCAAAACTTTAAAATGTTTTGTTGGCTCAGAGTTCCAGTAAGAGAAGTTCAATGTGTCATAGGTACTTAGGAAACAATGGGAAACATAATTATTAAGAGTGAAAATTAGTATAATCACTAGGGAAAAACTATTTCATAAAGCTGAACATCAGCACTTATATGTCAGCTAAGAGTCAGAACTTATGTATCAAAACTGAGGACAGAGTATCTATCAAGTATCTCTCTCTCTATGTATATATTCATATGTATGTTTGTATATATAATCCAAAAACCACCCCTGAGTTCCCTATCATTGAGTCAGCTCTGACTCATAGGAAAGCGTAGAGCTGCCTCTTTTGGTTTGTAAGGCTGCAAATTTTTATAGGAGCAGAAAGCCTCATTTCTACCCCATAAAACCACTGGTAAGGTTGAATAAGTGACCTGTGGCTAGCAGTTCAACACATAACTTATTGCATCAACAGGGCTCCCATATGGGTATATATATGTTTGTGTGCATATGTATTAATGTATCTATACAAAGGACACATATATTCGCAGAGGTAAACATTATTGATATATAGTATATATCAGGTGTATATACTATATAATATATATATATATAGTGTCTATATCATATTCAAACCTATATCTAAAGTGCATACAACCTGTACAATAAAAGACATATGCTCACATGGCCATGAAAGCACTCTTTTTAATAATCCCCAATTGGAAACTGGAGCCATGGTAGTACAGTGGTTAAATGCTTGGCTGTTAGCCAAAATGTTGGCCACTAAAACACACTAGTCACTCTGCAAGAGAAAGGGGCAACAGCTTGCTGTCACAGAGATTTAATCTAGGGACCCTGTGGGTCAGTTCTCATGTGTCCCATGGAGCTGCTATGCATTGGAATCCACTTGGGGACAATAGCTTTGGTTTGGAGTTTAAATGGGAAAAAACTCACATGTTCTTTTTTGTTGTTATTTTATTGTGTGATATAGATTATTGTTTGAGAGGATACTATGTATCCGCATCCAAGAAAATATGGTCACTACATCTATTATATAATCCCAAGTACATGGACAGGATCCCCTGCCAGAAGAATCCACTTCAGAGGACAGCACTGAAGTGACAACTCAGGGAGAGGGAAATGTCTGATAGGAGTGCACAGGAGCAAATGTAGGGGGAGGAAGAGAGGGTGGAGCACATCCTGGCCCACCAAGTCTTGAGGACGATATTCCTTCTCAGAGCAGCCAAAGCACAGAGAGGACCTTAGGGCCGGCCCCACTATGAGACATGATGACCCTCACTGACCCATAGTGCTATGATGACATCACTAGAGACACAGTGTGGGAATTGCACTCCATCTGAGCCCACCACACTGAGGCAAAACACTAAGAGTGTGCAACAGAGCAGCAAGGGGAACAGAGTAAGGAAGTCCCGAGGGAATACCAAAAGTAGACTTTCAGCCAGGGCATGGCACCCCATCAGACTTGACCGGAAAACACTCCTAACAGTCAACAAACAGACCTTGAACTATTTACAGGCTTTTCTTTTTGTTGTTGTTTGTTTACCTCTGTCATTTTTGTGTGTGCTTAGTATTATATCTGCAGGTCTGTCTAGATAAGATAGGTGGGATAAACAATCTGGAGGAGAAAACAATGGGACCAATGGTTCTGATGGGACATGGGAGAGGGAGAGGCGGGGAAAAGGAAGTGGGTATTAAGAATCCCAGAGACAAGGGACGAACAAGTGATCTAAAATTAATGGTGAGGAGGGTGTAGGAGGTCTGTTAGGACTTGATGGAGGGCAATGTAGCTGAGAGGAATTACTGAAACCAAAATGAAGGCTGAATATGATAGTGGGACAAGAGGAAAGTAAAATAAAATAGAGGAAGGAACTAGGAGTTAAAGGCATTTATAGAGGACTAAATTTAGGCATGTACATATGTAGATATATTTCTATATGATGATGGGGAAATAGACCTATGTGAATATATTTATAGGTCTAGTATTAAGGTAGCAGAGGGACATTGGACCTCTACTCAAGTACTCTTTCAATGCAAGAACACTTTGCTCTATTAAATTGACATTCCATGATGCTCACCTTCCTGAAATGATCGCTGAAGACAAAGCAGATGCATAAGCAAATGTGGTGAAGAAAGCTGATGGTGCCTGTCTATCAAAAGATATAGCATCTGGGGTATTAAGTCCTTAAGATAAACAAGTGGCCATATAGCTGGGAAGCAAAAAAGCCTACATGGAAGAAGCACAACAGTCTGTGTGATCACAAGGTGTCAATAGGATCAGATACCAGGCATAAAGGAACAAAATATCATATCATTTAGAATGAAGGGGGATGCAGAGTGGAGACACAAAGCCCATCTGTAGACAATTGTACCTCCCTTACAGAAGGGCTGTGGGGAGGAGACAGTCAGTCAGGGTGAAGTATAGCACTAATAAAACATATAACTTTCCTCTAGTTCTTTAATGCTTCCCGAACCCCAATATCATGATCCAAATTTCACCTTACAAATCCAGCTAGACCAGAGCATGTACACTGGTCCAGATCAGAGCTGGAAACACAGGGAATCCAGGACAGATAAAGCCCTCAGGACCAACAATGAGAGTAGAGATACCAAGAGAGTAAGGGTAAGGTGGGGTAGAAAGGGAACCGTTCACAATGACCTACATATAACCCCCTCCATGGGGGATGGACAACAGAAAAGTGGGTGAAGGGAGACATCAGTCAGTGTAAGACATGAAATAATAATAATAATTTAAAAGTATCAAGGATTCATAAGGGAAGGGGGGTGGGGGAGGGAGGGGGAAATGTGGAGCTGATACCAAGGGCTCAAGTAGAAAGCAAAGGTTTTGAGAAAGATGATGGCAACAAATGTACAAATGTGCTTGACACAATGGATATATGGATGGATTATGATAAGAGTTGCATGATACCCCCCCAAAAATTATTTAAATAAAATGTATGCACCAACCACTACAGGTAATGATCAAGAAAATGAAGGATTTTACTAATGTCATTCTAAAAATGAAGACATGCCTATGGGAGTCAAAATAGGACCTTAAGTATATTTCACCTGAATTTTGAGAACAATCAAGATGCACCGATAATTATTGGAGATTGGAATGCAAAAGTTGGAAACAAAGAGGAACAGTAGTTGGAAAATATGGCCTTAGTCATGAAAATGAAACTGGAGGTCACATGATAGAATTTTACAAGAACAATAAATTCTAAATTGCAAATCTTTTCCTCCACAACCAAAAGGTGAATGTACACATGAACTTCTCCAGTTGGAACATACAGAAATCAAATGGACTACATTTGTGGGGGAGAGACAATGGAGGAGTTCAATGTCAACATCTAACATGAGGCCAGCGGTCGACCGTGGTTAAGACCATCAATTGCTCAGGTTGAAAGCAAAGATAATGAAATCAAATCCATGAGAGCCAAAATATGACCTTGAATATATCTTCCTTGAATTTTGAGAACATTTAAAGGACAGATTAGATATATTGAACACTAATGACAGATGATCTGATGAACTGCAGAATGACATAAAAAATATCATACACGAAGAAGCAAAAAGTCGAAGGGGCGGGCTTCTCTTGCAGGCAAGCTCTCCTGCTCTGGAGGATTCACCCGCAATTGATCAGGTACAGATTGGGAAACCATGATCAGGTGGGCACAATTTATGGCTACAGCTAACAAGAGATCCTTGGCGGCGGCACCATGGCAGGATATGAAGAAGGGACCCAATGACGGAGGAAGTCAAAGCCAAACCAAGGGGAAATCATTCGAAGCCCATGGACTGTCACTTAAAAATGACACACTCCAAACAAAACACAAAGAGAACTTAAATGAAGATGTGAGTGGGTTCATGGAATATCTAAGGCAGAGCTCACAGGTGGCACACAATGGGGAGAGGGGAGCAGCTGTCAGTGTGGAAATTAGGGGAGATATTGCACTTGCTCTAAAGAAAGACAGTTGGAGGGAAGGAAGACGATTAAAAAGGCAAAGAGCAAAGACAAATGCAATGGTCTGTTTCCATTGTAGACAACCTGGACGTGGGGTTGCAGACTGTCCAGCTTCCCTTGCCACTCAGGATACAGGCACTAGAATATGTTACCATTGTGGGTCCACAGAGCACGAAATAACTAAGCGCAAAGCTAAAGTGGACATAGCTCTTGGTGAATTTCCTTGAGCAAAATGTTCCATGTGTGGGGTGATGGGGCACCTGTTCAGATCTTGTCTTGAGAGCCCCAGAGGTATCTATGCTGATGAAGGATGGCAAATGAACATAATAGGAGTGATGGCATCCACCTGTGTAGAAAACCAGTGAGGCGACAAATCGCAACCTCTCCTGTTGGCAGTGATGTGGGACCAAATAAAATACGAGAGCGCCTGGCAACATTCAAAGGCCTATATCGAGTGGTCACGGTTGGTCGTTGGGAAAAGGGAATGAGTGCAGCCCATGAAGACATTTTGGATGCTCCCAAGATACAGGCACCCAAAACCAAGTTGCCCAAAGTTGTTCATTTCTGAACATGTCTGCTTCACCAGAGGGAGGTGGACTTCCCCAGAGGCCTGTGTGGTCTGGTCATGGCCAAGTCTCGTGTCCTGAGTTTGGTCAGCCAAGGAGGACCTTCTTCCACTGTTTGGAAAACACCCCTGGAAAAATAGTCTTAGATGTTTACATGAGCTTCTCCCAAACACAATGAACACACAGAACCTTGGGATAACTAAGCTGTTTCGTACCTGATTTTAACAATCCCCTTTTCTTGAAAACAATCATGCATCAATGCAAACCAGCTGGAAACAAAAGGTCTATTTGCCTTTGAAGATCAACTGTTCTCACACTGTTTTCTTCCAAATAGAAATCTTAGTTTATTATTACAATAAAAATGTATTTATTTATTTAAAATCATTCTATTGGGGGTTTGTATAATTCTTATCACAATCCATACATCCATCCATTGTGTCAAGCACATTTGTACATTTGTTGCCATCATTATTCTCAAAACATTTGCTTTCTACTCGAGCCCTTATTATCAGCTCCTCACTTTTCCCCCTCCTTCCCCACTCCCCCCTCCCTCAAGAACCCATCATAATTCATAAATTATTATTATTTTGTCATATCTTATACTGTCTGATGTCTCCCTTCACCCACTTTTCTGTTGTCCATCACCCAGGGAGGAGGTTATATGTAGATTCTTGTAATCGGTTCTCCCTTTCTACCCCACCTTCCCTCCACCCTCCAGGTATTGCCATTCTCACCACTGGTCCTGAAGAATCATCTTTCCTGGATTCCCTGTGTTTCCAGTTGCTATCTGTATGTACATCCTCTGGTATATCCAGATTTGTAAGGTAGAATTGGGATAATGATAGTGGGGGGAGGAAGCATTTAAGAACTAGAGGAAAGTTATATGTTTCTTTGTTGCTACCCTGCACCCTGACTGGCTCATCTCCTCCCCACAGCCCTTCAGTAAGGGGGTGTCCAGTTGCCTACAGATGGGCTGTGAGTCTCCACTCTGCACTCGTCCCTTTTACAATGATATGATTTTTTATTCTTTGATGCTTGATAACGGATTCATTCGACAGCTTGTGGTCACACAGGCTGGTGTGCTTCTTCCATGTGGGCTTTGTTGCTTCTCAGCTAGATGGCCGCTTGTTTACCTTCAAGCCTTTAAGACCCCAGACACTATATATTTTGAAAGGTGGGCACCATCAGCTTTCTTCACCACATTTGCTTATACACACATTTGTCTTCAATGATCATATCGTAAAGGTGGGAACCCACTGATATGATTTTTTTTTCTTTGATGTCTGATACCTGGTACCTTCTACACCTCGTGGTCACACAGGCTGGTGTGCTTCTTCCATGTGGGCTTTGATGCTTCTGAGCTAGATGGCTGCTTGTTTATCTGCAAGCCTTTAAGACCCCAGATGCTATATCTTTTGATAGCCGGACACCATCAGCTTTGTGCAACACATTTGCTTATGTGCACATTTGTCTTCAGCGATCGTGTCAGGAAGGTGTGCATCATGGAATGCCAATTTAATAGACCAACGTGTTTTTACATTGAGTAAGTACTTGAGTGGAGAGTCAATGTCCATCTGCTGCCTTAATACTAACCCTATAAATATATGCACGTAGATCTATTTCCCCACCGTTCTATATAAATATATTTACATATGTACATGCCTGTATTTAGACCTCCATAAATACCCTTTGTCTCCTAGTTCTTTCCTCTGTTAATGGAAGTGTATTTAAAATGGCCACAAAATTGCTATATTTTTACAATATGGAATAAAGTCATTTACTTGTCAATAGACAGTAAATATAATAGACAGTCTCTGGAGAAGTATCTTATGTTGGATAGAACTGGGCCATATTTAGTGCTACTGTACAGAGGGTCACTGAGTCAAAATCAACTCGATAGCATTTAACAACCAACAAAAGAAGATTACAGTTTACAGAGCAGGGATCAGTTTTATATTCAGCAATTTTTAAACATTTTGTTTCAACTCAGTCATTTCAGTCCCCTTGATGAACCAGCATGTCACCTGCTTCGTCCTAGTGTTCCCTGTTTCCAATCCTCCTTCTGTCCTAACACTCCGTCTTTGGGTAAGTACTGCCCTTTTGATCTTAAATGTGTGATTATGCTAACATGTGAAGAGTTTAGTTCTAGATTTGAGGGATGACTAAGGGCTGTAGTCTTTGGAATCCCACTAGTCTCTAGTTGACCAATAAGCCTGGTCTCTTTTACAGTTTTTGACAACTCAAAGTTTCTTGAGTAGACTAGGTTGATACAATACCTTATATTCCCAAAGTAAAATACTACAGCATAATGAGAATGGATTCTGACAAAAACAGAGGTGACTATTACAAACATAATGCAAAGCAAAGGAAGTTAGATACGAAAAGGAGCATATTACATATTTTTAATTACATAAAGGTAAAAACACGGTGCTAAAAGTGATGGAATCACTGTCATTCGAGGTGGGGTGCCTGACTCATAAAGGGGCTTAGAAGAATGCTCATAAAGTTCTACTCCGTAGGTGGCTTCAGTTTGGTAAGCTGTTCAATTATTTTGTGTGTGTGTATATTCAACAGCCCATCTGTCGGACCCCATATATACCTAACCTCCAGCCAGCCCTCCATTCAGGAGGAGCCAGTATTCAGTAGAGGCCAATGAAGAACAATGAGCAAGACCTCCAAAGACCTTGACAAGGATGTCCTAGATGTCCAAGGGGGCCCCTCAGAGTTATGGAATCCCAAGCACAACACCTGCTCTGCATGAGAAAGGTGAAGCGGCTCTCTGCTCCCTTATAGAATTATAATCTTGGGAACTATGCAGGATGTTTATGAGTCAACATCGACTGGAAGGCAGTAGGTCTTTTTATTTCTCTAGATCATTGACACCATTGAGCGGTACACACATCTGTCCTTCCCTGTGACTATACACATCCTGCTGCTCTTCAGGACAATCTAGATCCATTCTCTGCTTAACCATAGTTCCATCACATAGCAGCCTACTTCTCCAGAGAAGTAGATGGAACATTCATGTATAATAGAGGAGGGTTTAATTTAATATTTGCAAAACTGATGTCTAGAGTATCGGTAAATGGCAGGGGAGCACCACAGTTAGGACTGTCAATACTCCTAAGCCTGAAGGATGAGGGGAGCCAGTGGTCACAGGAGCCTGGCAACGGAGAGTTCTAGGAGAGGGCCACCTTGAGAGGAGTGGTAACCTCTGTTCAAGGGACATAGCCAATCAGTTGCAACTCCTTTAGCAGGGAGCTGGTAAAACAAGCACTCCTTCTCCATTGCCAAACCCACTGCAAGTCACAGCATGAGGATGCCTACTGAGGATGTCCATGAACTCAGATGCCCCAAGCCCATGGTAGTAGGGAAGGTGAGGTCTGGCATGACCGTGAGTGTGCTGCTATTGGACCACAGCTAGCCACGGGGACATTACAGGCCTCTGCGTTCCTGCTTTAGAAGACCACAGCCCTGATTGGAGAACAGAATGGGTTTGTGTTTGCCTAAAGAGTATTTCATTGGCTGTAAATACCATCTTAGAAATGTTTTGAGCTGGAGCTGAGGGGTGGGTGACGAACCTGATCCTGGAACAGAAAACCCAACCATCTCAAATTCAGCAACCCATGGCAGGACTCCAGTCCTGCCATCTTCCTTAATTTCTACATGCTGCCTTCTCTCAGATGTGACATTATCGGTGCCAAAGCCCCAAAGTCACAGGGCACATTCAAAGACTTCTTTCTTTTCTTTGCCTTTAATTTATCTTATACGTAATAACATAGAAGCGACAGGGAGGACATTTCTATGATAATGATTTATGTACGTTTAAAACAATTATGTCATTGGGGAATAATGGATATTCTGAAAGGTGCCCACATAAGCAAATAGCTCAGTGAGCACTGTGGACACTGTTGTCCAGACATCAAAGCTGATGTGCTCACTCAATGAATAGCCAGTGGGCTAATAAGGGAGGGTAGGACAGCTATCCTCAAGGGATGGCCACAAATCAGACCAGGCTTCTTATTTTGGTGGAGTGGGAAGATGATAGATCTTCCTGAGGAGAAGAATAATCACCAAAAATTCTTGCCTGGCATTCTGCAAAGGAAAGAAAAGCAAGCTAGATAAGAGGCGTGGAATGAATTGCAGATTCTACAGGAAGTGTTGGGCTTCATTTTACAGGAACAATGGCATGTCAGTCATTTATACACAACTTTTGCTCATCGGGAAGAGGGATGAATCATTGACAGTGTCATGAATAAACGTAGCTGATTTTAAGGTACAGAAATGTTAGCATTTGAAATTACTTCACTGCAAAAATGAAGAAGTGTTTACAGAAACTAATTGAGGTCTGTAGTCTAATAATCTACTTCACGAAAATGTCCAGCCCCATTTTTGCAATGTTATGATCTGAAATTTGGTAGAATGAGTGTGAAGAAACGTAATCGAATGCAGATTGTCTCCGCATCGAATTCCCTGTCACAGTAGACCGTGGACTTAGTGATACTGACCAGACTTTACAAGTGTTGCATTCTTCTGGCCCATTAATAATATTTAGGGGGTGGAGTAACCACGATGAAGTTATGGTGGGGAGTCTCTCAGTAATGAGCCTTCAGGTTTGGGGGATTATCCTACTTTCTGGTTATGCTTTCCATATAGGATTACCTAATTGGTCAGCAAATGTATAATGGTTTGCATGCAACAATTACACAATCTAACTTCTTAGTGGCCACTCACTTTCTGGAAACCAGATTCATCCAAAACCTTAAAATTCAGATAAATATTCCTCCAAGTTATTATAGCATTCCAGTTGTCATCTGGCTTGTAATGATTGGGTTTCAGCCTTCAGTGATGACCCAAGCACGGCATAAATCTAACCCTGATCCTCCATGTCAGCACATGCATTCAAGCCCATAAACCAGCCCCCTCCTCACCTGTCTGTTTCTAGACACACTGAGTAACCACCAACATAAACCTGCCTCACTGACCCATGTAATCACCATGCAGACTTTTTTATGGTTGCTTTTCCCCAAGCCAGATGAAAATGATTTAAACTACAAGAATTCCTTTGATTCGACCTATTAATAACCACATTACTTTTTGATGGGGAAGGGAAGGTGATTGAGAGAGCTAGCCTAGTGGGCAAGTGGGAGAGATGCCTGCCTGTTGACCTCCTAGTGTAGAGTGTCTGAGGTCAAGGCCTCAGGGTTCATTCTTCTTTAATCCAGGACATGTGTCCCAGGGAAGCATCAGCAGTCATCCCTCCTCAGTCCATGGTGGGTCCCAGGACTCCAGTGTCCTCCTGGCTGGGGTCTCCCACGTGATGGCTATGCTGCTGTCTCTCATGTGAAAGAATGTCCAACATTTCAGCTATTCCAAGCAGCATCCTTGTTGTCTCGTTTCAGGGGACTGCTTCACACCACAGTGATTGCTAGCTGTTAACTGCATACCGTGGGCTGTTTGTCTTGGCCACTACCCCTGTTTTGCTAACTGGAGGGAAACAGGAGAAGGCAACCTCCCCCACACACCCTCTAAGGGGCTGCTTACCATCCCTCTGCTAGTGAGAACAGCAGTCAAAGGCTCCTGAAAAGGCCAGAGTTGCATGAATGCCCTTCATCTTTTTCTCTTTCCCTCTCTATGCCATCTGGAAAATGCTGAAGGGACGATTTTACTTATAATATATTGGACAAACTTTGGATCAACACAATTAAGAAAAGTTGGTAAGGTTGAGGGACCAGGGAAGGCATGGGGTCAGTTTGCCTGATTCTGGCCACCCTACTTACTTTCCTGAGGAAGTTTGCACTCTGCTCCTGGAACGATGCACAGACTAGGAAACACTGGATAGGTTTCCTATGAATGGGAATCAACTCGGTGAACAGGGTTTGGGTTGGGTTTTGGACACTTCGTATAATTCCCGGTATGAAGAGGGTCTGTCTGCACAGCAGTGGGCTTCCTACTCATGTATTTGATGTGTTCAATCCCCCCACCTACAAGTCACAGGGTTAGAAGCATTAGTCAAGATACTTTGACATCCTGAGACTCTTCAAACTGGGCTTCGGCGATCGGCTACTGAAGAATAGACCACTAGGCTGCAGACCATATAGCTCTAGCACAGAATTTTTACTGAATTTGGCTATAAAATAGAAACCAGATTGAGAGTTTTAAAGACAAGCTGTAGACTTAGTTCAGAGTGGGGAGACCCACTGGTTAAATGTTAGGCAGGATTCTCTCAATATTGTCTTCTAAAATGGCCTCCGTCCAAGACTGACCAAGAAGCACTGTTTACTCAAGGCTCATTCGCTGGCTAAGAAGCCAAGGTTCTTCATAAGCTGTAGCTGGAGGGTCCACATGTGAGTACACATCCATTTAAAACTCCTCCAGGATAAAGGCAGAGCTGATGGATACCTTCAACTAAATTTTAACACACCAACACAACAACACCCCCCCCCACACACACACACACAAACAACAAAAAAAACAGTTGTCACTGAGGCTACCTGGTGACTCCAAACTGGTGAAAGCAGATCTCTGCTCCACAGAGTTTCTCCAGCAACTGTTTCCTGCAAACAGATCCCTAAGCCTTCTGTCTGTCTTGGTTGCCTCTGGTGTGAGTTGAAAGTTCAGCCTTTGTTTAGCAGTTGAAAGTGTCAGCCATTTGCCCCACCCAGTGACTCCTTGGATGGACCATTGACAGACCCCACTTCTTTCATCTCTATTGGGTCCGGAAGGGTCAGATAAGAGCTGGCTTTGACTGTGGACAAAGAAGGAATCAGTCTGCCTAGCGTGATAATGAGGATAAGATCTGAGTGGAAAAGGAAGAGGGAGAAGAAAACTACAGCTTTGGGCTGAGTGTCTGGACAGCACTTGCATGCTGAAAGGGTTAAAGCTGTCAATCCCAAGAGTTCTCTCCAGGTGAGGGAAGGTCAGTTTGGTCTATGAGTAGTAGCTGGACATGTCTGTCTGAGACAGCGCCCAAAGGTAGGATTCTTGGTTGGAAAGTGCACAAAATCTGATAGGGAAGTTATCTCCAATGAAGAAAGTCGTCAATTTGATTCCTGCACATCCCATCTGTAAGGAGCACATGTGTAGTTGCTGTTTATGAAATAAGGTATTGGCAATCCTCTTGCAAATTTCTGCCATGTAACCGTGCTATCATTTCTGCCACCAGGCAGTCATTTCCAGTCCCAGGCCCTTCCTGCTTTCCAACATTTGCATTACAATCACTAGTAATTATTCACGCATCTTGATTGCATGTTGATCCCTTTTAGACTGCAGAAGAGGATAAAATTCTTCAATTTCTCCATCTTTGGTATCAGTGTTTGGTGTGTAAGTTTGAATGATAGTTGCATGAGCTGATCTTCTTTGTAGGAATTTGGGTAGTATCACAGACAGTTTGACTTCAGGATCATTCTGGAATGCTCCATTTGAAGATGCAGGCAGACAGAACACGGCCTCTCCAGCTGGTTCTTTCTACCAGAGGAAGTCATAAGGTTGTCCACTTCAACATGACCAGCAGCAGTCCAAGTCAGCTCGCTGCTGGCAGATATCGACTTTCATGTGTTCCATTTCATTTTTATGTCTTCTGATTTTCCTAGATTCATACTTTGTACATTCTGTGTTCTAATAATTAATGGATGTTTGCAGTTATTTTTTCTCATTTTGAGTCATGCTCTACTACAAAGGAAAATCCTGAAAACAGACTCCATGCATGCTGTTAACCTTGACTCCACATCGAAGAGGCAGTTCTTCCTTAAGCATATTTTGAGTACTCTCTAACCTAAGGGATTTCTCTTTTGACACTGTGTCAGATATGGTTGGCTATTATTCATAATATTTTTGCTGGAAAACATTTTAAAAGTATAACTTTATGTCCTTCTTTCTAGCCTGTGTTAATCTGAGCGCTCCAGGAAACTTGTCTACTCGGGTACCTTCTGGCTTTGTGACACACCAGTGACATATCTTCCAGCATCATAGAAACACTCAAGCCGCTACAGTATGACAAAGTGAGAGGTGAACTGTTAACCTCACCGGATAGAATACAAAGCCATCAGATTGATTGCATTCATGTAAAGGAAGGATGGAGAAGTTCAATGTGATTGGTCAAAACAAGGCTAAGGGATACCTGTGGAACGGGAGGTTAATTGCTCATATGAAATTTCAGTTTGAAGCTGAAGAAAATTGAAATCAGTCCACATGAGCCAAAGAATAAACTTGAATATGCGCCACTTGAATTTAGAGACCATCCCAAGAATAGATTTGACACATTGAACAGTAATGATCTGAGACCAGATAAGTGTGGGATGATATCAAGGAGGCCATTCATAAAGAAGGAAAACTATTATTAAAAATACAGGAAAGGTGGAGACCAAAATAGATGTCAGAAGAGCCTCTGAAATTTGTTCTGTAATGTAGAGTGTCTAAAGCAAATGAAAGAAATGAAGTAAATGAAACAAACAAAATTTCAAAGGACAGCTTGAGAAAACAAGTAACGTATAATAAAATATGCAGATTGTGGAGTAGAAAACCAAAAGTGAAGAACATGTTCGATATTTATGAAACTGAAAGAACTAATGACAAAATTCCAGTCTTAAATTGAAACATTGAAGGATTCGATGGGCAAACTGTTCAATGACACAGGAAGCATCAAAGTTGGAAGGAATACAGTTACTGTACCAAAAATAATCAGCTGATGCTAACTGATTCAGGAAGTGAATTATGATTAAGAAGTAACAGTTTGAAGGATAACGTCTAAGTTGCACTGAAGGTCTTGGCAAACAAGTTTACAGGAATTGACTGTACACACATTCAGATGTTTCCACAGACACAATACTGGACATACTCCTATGTCTTTGCCAAAATCTTTGGTGGCCAGTTACCTGGTCGACTGACTAGAAGAGCTTCATAGATGGGCCCATTCCAAAGAAATCTTATCAAATAGAATGAAGTCTATTATTGAATAGTAAAATTAATTTCACAAGCAAGTATGATCTCACTAAAGATAATTTTTAAAAAGTTTCAGTAGTACATCAGAAGAGAACTGTCAGACACTCAAGGAGAAATAATAAGCTCTAGAACAAGAGACTTCATTGCTGATGTCAGATGACTCTTGGATGAAAGCGGAGACTACCAGAAAGAGGTTTACCTACATTTTATTAACTAAATCAAGGCATTTGATGGTGTGGATATTGCACTATGGATAACATTACGGAGGGTAGGGAGTGTACAACACTTACTTTTTCTCATGTGGAACCTGTACATAGCTCAAGACGTGCTCATTGAGACCCAACAAAGGGATACAGTGAAGTTTCATATCAAGAAAGGTATAAGTTTGAACACAAGATTTATTGCAAGATTTTATCTTTTACTCAATATATATGCTGAACGAATAATCTGAAAAAATGGGATATGAAGAAAATGGTATCAGGATTGGAGGAAGATCATTAACAATGTTAAATATGCAGATGAGACAAAAGTAAAGAAGACTTAAACTATTTACTGATGAAGATCAAAACCTCTGATTCAAGTACAAATTACATTTAACATAAAATTACCCCAAATCCTCACAACTAGACCACTAAGCCACACCCTAATAAATGGAGAAAAAAATGAATGGTCTCATTTTTATTCAGACCACATCCACGTCCATGTCAAGAAATAGAACAACTTATTGCACTGGGCAAAACTGCTGCACAAGACCTCTTTACAGTGTGGAAAACAAAGATATCTCTTTGAGGACTAAAATTTACCCGACCCGAGCCATGGTGTTTCTATTCACATTGAATGCATGTGAAATTTGAACAATGTATAAAGAAGACCATAGAAGAATTGATACCTTTGATTTGTAGTGTTGATGTAGGATATTGAATAGAAATTTAGATAAAAATAATTGTTCCCGTTCTTAAGGGCACTATTTATTCAAAAAATGTGTTTAAATGTGTCTCTGTGATTAATGGTTGGCTTCAGACAAGTTCTCTCAGTAATAGACTTCTCTTACTCTCACTAGGGTACCTTCAAATACAACACAAAACACTTTTTGTGCCATGGGGAAAATTTTTTGAGATGAGGGGTAATGTAAAATTTTAACAAAATGCAAGTGGAAATCTAAAGTCATTGAAGCCTTGCAACAAGTTTACAGGAATGGTGGCCCACACAGAACCACTCGTCTTAGATGGACCACTTGTATTAAGGAAGGTTGGGAAGATCTCAAAGATGTGCCAAGAGAGGGCAGCGCATCAACCTCAGTGAATGAAGCAACAGTGACTGAAGTTCAGGAAATGCTTGAAGAATACATGGGATTGACACCGAGGCAATAGCTAATGTGGTCGCAATCACATCATTCAGCATCTTCAAGTTTCAAGCAAATTCAAATATCTTGGCCATAGCAAGCTTTGGCTTAATAAAAAAAGCTGATCTTTCTATCAGTCTTTAAGTAAGATTGGAGCTAATGAAGATGATTTTATGGAATGAATCATAGCAATCCAGACAGCAAGGTCCAATTTTCCAGGTGGAGCAACAGAAACAGTTCAATTCAAAGAAAAGAGACAGTTACTGGATTTTGTTTGGTTTTGTTTTGTCTTGGGATGTGTGTGTGTCGGGGGGCATTCCAACAGGATAATTTTGAAAGAAGCTCTCAAAATTCACAAGACATGAATGAGGACTGTTGTGGTTAAATGATTTTATGTCAATTTGAAGGTGCATACAGGTGTAAGGGTGATATCCAACCTGTCACACCTCATGGTGCCTCTTTGTGGGTGTGGCCTTCTCATAAGGAGGGCCCGGAAATTTCCCCTTTATCTTGGCCTTCACCTTCCTGCTTGCTGGCCACCCTGAGAGCAGCTGGAGCCCTGCCCTATTTGCACCGATCTTGGATCCACCTGACTGCAATCACAAGCCTGTGATCTTCCTGCATTTGCATCATTGCATGGGACTGCGTGAGTCTGAAGAGGACTTACAGACTAGTATCAGATGTATGGACTTGAGTTGGACTGGGCTGGGATGTTTTCCTGATATACAATTACTTGTTGGTATAAAGCTCTTTCTTACACTTATGTGAGTGTCACTGGATTTGTTTCTCCAGTCAACCTGGCCTAATGCCTGGCTTATTATGAAGAAGCTTTAAGAAAACAAGATGGGTAATAAAATGTCCATGAACATTGTATTGAAAACATGTTTTCCCATTAGTACAATGCATCTATTTATTTTGTTCAGGGTAGCAAGGGGTGCCTTAAGAGAACATGTTTGAACATGTGTGAACCCCACAGCCCTGATCGTACCCTTCAGACTTATTTTGTTCTCCCAAACTCCCAAACATTGAAAAGAAGCACAATTTGCATCTCTTGAGTATGCCTAAACTGCCATGTTGATATGGTGTAAATCTTCGGAGTCCAGAATTATTCAGGGAGGGTGGTAGAGAGAAACACCATTTTCAGAATTACCTAGACAGAGATGGAGGATATGTTGAGAAACAATAGCTTCACATAGTGATACTTTTTTCGGATAAATATTTCTGTGATTGTGTAACAATACATCTGACTTGCCCTCCTACACCATGAACTTCAGAAAAGTGTTGGAAGAAGTATAGGCAGAATGACCCTTAGAAGTAGGGATAGTGAGGCTTTGCTCACCAACCATGGACATGTAATCAGGAGGGGCCAGTCTCTGGCGAAAGACATCACCCCAAGTAATGTGGAAGGTCAGTGTAAAAGATGAAGGGTCTCAATGAAAAGGATGGTCACAATGGCTGCAGCAATGGGTTCAAATAGCAATAGCCTTGAGGATGGTGCAAGATGGGTAGGATTTTGTTCTGTCATCCTTGGGGTGGCTCGGAGGTTGAGCCAACTCCATGCACTAACATCAAGAGCATGTCATACAGGGTCTTAACAAGTGATCATTGCAAGGTAAAATGATGATGGCAACAGATGTACAAATGTGCTTGACACCGTTGATGGTTGGATGGATTGTGATAAGAGCTGGATGAGCCCTCAATAAAATGACTGGGGGAAAAAGGTAAGGAAAGCGCTGTTTTGAAAACCTTGTGTTAATTTTTTAAAGTAATTTTGTAAAAAGTATGTCACACAAAAGTGAAAACCACATATTCCCACATGTATAACCCACCTGTAGTCACTTTCTGGCAGATTTTCAGGCTTCTCCCACTGCAGGACGCAAACCATGGTGGCATAGTGCCTTAAGCCTTGGGCATTAACACAAAGTTGGCTGTTCAAACCCACCAGCTGTTCTGCAGGATAAATATGAAGCTCTCTGCTCCCATAAAGATTTACAGCCTCAGACACCCACAGGGGCAGTTCTACCCTGTCTTATAGAGTCTCGATAAGTCGGAATCCATGGCATTGAGTTGTTTTTTGTTTTATTGAACCTCAGGAGTGCCCCCTGTGGGAGATACATTGCCTCATGTTCTCCCCCACCGGTTGTCTTGAGGGTATATCTCACTGGTTTGTGTTTTCTGCTGTGTTAGGGGACAGTGTGCAACAAGATGCCCCACCCCCAACCCCGGACAATGTGAGGTACAAGCCAGTGAGATCTTTATGGCCCACGATCTTGGAGGTGTGTTGACCTGTGGGAAACCCCAGTGATCACTAGCCTCAGTGATTCATTGGTCAATGGGAAGCATATTTCTTACTTCAGAGCTGTAGGATAAACAAATGCCACAATACCTAGGTAAAATGTATGCACTTAAAACTCGCATTTTTGCATTAGACTGATTCTCTGTTTAGACAGATCAGAAAGTGCTTTACCAGAAGATCAGTTAGTTCTTTTTTCTGTCACAAACCCCCAAAATCTCTTACAATCTAGAGGCAAACACTGCACTTGTCTCTGGGACATATTTCATTGAAGCACAGACATTCAATTATGGGATGTCTATATCTTTCATCAAATAGAGAAATCAAATGTTTATCCATTTGATGGAAGTGTATAATGGTCTCTTTTCAAAGAGCTAACTTTGGGTTTGTGGGTTCTGTTTGTAATTTCATTTATTTCTGCTGATCTTTGTTATTTCATTTATTATGATACCTTGGGGCTTGGTTTACTCTTCCTAGTTTCTCGGTTTATAATGGTAGGGTGTTGGTTTGAGATCTATTTTTATCATACAAATATTTATAGTTTCCCTCTGATTACTATCTTTGCTGCATCCCATATGTGCTTGTGACAACATCTTACTTGGAGACATGAGAAGACGGGGCAATTTGGGGGCATGGACATGCCTCCCGGGCTCTGGGAGTACACTACATGGAACAGAACACACCTTGGGAAGCAAAGCAAGGCTGAAAGTCATAGACCCTCATGGTACTCAGCCCGGCTGCATCCCTGACGTATCTACACATCCAATTAATGCTCCTCACATTGTTTGAATGATCACATAGACTACTCTGTCAATTTTCCAGCACAGTAATTGCTCTGGTCACTATTTTACTTCTAATATTATCCCCCACCTCTCTCCTTCTCTGTCTGACTCGTTTTCATAGACACCAACCCTAAATATTCTTGAACTCATTGCTTTGGGCACATTCCAGCCAAAGCTATAAATAAAATTCTACTTGACATTGTAAATGGTTTGAGTGGCACTCTCAAGCACTGTCCCCAAACAGGACTGATGCACCAAATCAGAGAGCAGAGCAATGACCTGGAAATGCAGCTGAGGGACTGGAGGAATATGTTCACCTCGTTCTAAGCGCAGGAACGCGGGGAGTGCTGCTTTGATGAACAGGGACAGAAATGTAATATTCACAGTCCCTATTGGAGGGCGGTAGCGTTGGAAGTAGTGGGAGGGTGCAGCCGCTGACCCAAGGAGCATGGGAAATGAGGCCATTTGGAGTCTGAGTTGCCTTGAGAAAATTCCGAGTGTTCAGAGGGTCGTTTTCTACCAACAGAGCTGTCTTTCAATAAGGAGATGCACTGCGCATGGCAATAAAAATGATACACAACGTTTACAGTGGTGTTTTCTAAGTGCTTTGCCTACGTTAACTCACTTAATGCTACCAGCAGCATAAGAAATAGGTACCTTATTGCTCCCAGTTTACATTTGAGGACGATAAGGTTCACAGATGAAATGACTGGTCTGTTTGCCCAACTAGTTAGTTCAAACTCTAAGAGTGGCCAAATCGAACTCAGTGCCTACATGTTTCCAGGCTGTGTGCTAGGAATGGTTGGAAAACAGTGACAGAGGACAAGCATCTCCCGTGGCTGTTCTTAGGTGCCAAGTGGGTTCCGACTAATAGCAACCTTATGGACAACAGAATGAAACACACACGAAGACTGCATCTCATGACACACAGGAAATGCAAATAACAGGTCCACGGGTTCATTTCCATGTTGTATGTGGCTGCTTTTGACCTACACCATCAGAGACGAACAGGGTGGGCAAGATTATATGGTCCACAAGACCGAAAATGTGTACTATTTGACTCTTTACCGAAAACATTGTCTAAAACCTGCTCTAAACCAATGCTTTAAAGTTTTTAGTGTACACCAGAATTCCCTGGAGAACTTGTTAAAACTCAGATTGTTGCGCCCCTCATCCCCCACACAACCTCCCCACCAGCATTTCAGCCAGGAAGACCTGGGGCAGAGCCTGAGACTGCATTTGTAAACATTTTCTAGGTACTGCGGGTACGGCTGGCCCACTGACCATTCGGGAACCACTTTTCTAAAGCACCCGGCGGCGTTGTCTGCTGTTCTGGGATCCCGGATGGCATGGTGAGGAAGGCTATAAACCTGGGCCACAGTAGCTACTGGCAGGCATATCCATCTGTCTCCCCTGGGATGGCATGTTTATCCGAGATGGCAAATCGGACCTATCTTCCAAGCGAACCCTTGCACTTGTTAGATGCAATTGCGCAAAGCCTGTGGTTAAGGGATGTACGGGAAAGACACTCACGCCATGCTACCGCACGCCTCTCTTTTTTGTTGTTGGGTGTCATTGGGTCAGCTCCAACTTGGAGTGACGTTTTGGCTAATAAAGAACTATGACCTGGTGCAATCCAATTATCTGTATTCATCATTACAATCACTGTGTCACTTCACCTCATTGAGGTCTCTCTCTCTTCATTGACCCTCTTCTTTCATTAGTCTGATGCATGTCTCCATTGATACGTCTTCCTCATGACATGCCCGAGTAAGTGAGCTGAAATATCGCCATCCTGGTATTTAAAGGGCATTCTGGCTACCCTTCCTATAAGACAGATCTGCTTATTCTCTGATGGTCAATCTTCAGTATTCTCCAACTTCATAACTGGAATAGGTCAATGATTGTTCATTCTTCCTTATTCACTGTCCAGCTTTCACATGTATATGAGTATGAGGGGATTAAAGATACCATCGTGTGGGTCGCACCTTAGTGTTCAAAAGGACGTCTTTGTAACACTTCAAAGACTTTCTGTTCACGTCAGATTTGCCCAATGCAATAATGCCTTGGACATCTTGAGCGCTGTGTCTGCATGGGCTGGCTGCTTGAGGAAGAATGAAATCTTAGGCAATTTCAATTTCTTCATAATGTATCATGCTATTGTCTATTGCTCCAGTTGTAAGGCATTTAGTTTTCTTTATGTTAAGATGTTCTTCCTACTGAAGACCATAGTCTTGACCTTCATTAGTGAGGTAGTTAGTTTATTGTGCTAACCTTGCCAATAAACACATGTGGGGTTAATTGAAGGGAGGAGGGATAAATGGCTCAGTGGCCTCGCTTTTCTAGTTCTGGGGTCTCTTGCTTTCTGATGGTCGGACCAGGGTGCAGCTGCCTTAGCAGTTCCCTGCTTCAGCTGGCAAGGCTGACTTTCTGCAAGACATCCCTGAGGAGAAGCCACATGGACCTACTCTGATGCAGCTCTGGGTGCTGGAGCAGCCACGTGGAGAACCCTGCCAGCGCTGAGATGATTACACATTCACTGACTCAGCTTTCCTCCTGCAGTCGGCGTCACTGCGTGTGTTTTGGGAGATGGAGGAGGACTTTGTGGATTGGTGTTGGACATATGGGTTAATGTTGGACTTGTGGCCTTGGGGAGCACTGGGTTGGGATGTTTTCTTGATGTGCACTTAACCTTTATATAAAACTCTCTCTTCTACATGAGTTTCTGTGGATTTGTTCCTCTAAAGTACCCAAACTAACACAATAAGGGCCTCGAGTCATCTTTCAGAGAGCACATTTATGTCATCTGCGTATTTTGGTTGTTGAGGAGTCTTCTTCCAATTCTGATATATCTAATTCAACTTCATAAGCCTTACTTTTACAGACTATTTTTTCAGCATGCAGATTGAGTAAATTAGTATAAATTCTAGAAGAATCTGTGACCAACATCTTTGCTGCCACTAGGCATGCTATGTCACTCTCCTCCCTATTTTGTCACTGGTGGGCCAGGCACTGATTCAGCACACTGTTGTTAAGGCCACAACACCCTCTTCTGCGTGTTTCCTCATTGCTTTGCAATGAATGCTCATTGTTGTAAAGAAGTTAGGCATTCTCACCATCCGTTGAGATCTTGAAGAATCAGTTTGACGGACCAGAACTTCTGGGAAATGGCCTATTCCCCAGGGGTTCAGAGTTCAGGCCCATAGTTGCAGTTGGACTTCCTCAGGAAGCAGACCCTGAGGCAGAGATTAGTGTGCAGGAAGTTTATTGGGGTCCCCTCTAAAGATCCACACCTTTGATGGAAGGGAAGGAAGTGGGGTTTGTAGCGGGAGCAGTCGGATTGTGATAGAGATACTGCAGAAGCTTCAGCTATCCCTTGGAAACTGTGAAGCTATGATGAGTCTTCAGAGTTGTTCCAGGTGGAGGGACAGACTGGGTGTGTATGTGCCCGCTGGCGTGCTGGCTCAGTTCAGGGTGCACCTTGAGCCACAAAATCCATCTATGACCGCCTCCCTGGAGACTTCCTCTCTGGAGACTTCCTCACAGGACGTAATGTGGGAACAGGGTCCTGGGCAGAGAACAGCCTGAAGCGAGACTAAATTTGTGTTCTCAAAGTGCCCATTTTTCTCAAGTAAAGTCCTCCATGGAAAATCCCCTTGGGATCAGTGGGGTTGTCCTGGGGGTTGTAGAGGGGAGAGAAACGCTGAGACAGCTCCATACTGTTCTCTCTGAGGGGCGCTGGCGATCCGTGGAGGGGATGTGCTGAACATTTTTGTGACCGGAAGGTTTGCATGGCAACGCTGACCGGCCCCACTCCTTGCTACCGTGGAGAATGCAAAGGAAATCCCCGTTTTCAGTTCTTTACCTATGAACTGGAGCGTGTTACAGCTACGCCTGGGCTTGTTGCCTTCCTGACAAGGACTTCTTTGTGAAGGGAAAGAGCTTATCTTTAAGGATTGTAATGTTGGGCCCCCGATACAATACTTTGGGAGGCAACTAATACTCAGGAAGGTGTCTGTCCTTTTCTGAGACCCTTATGGCCTGGACCATGTACTTGTTTGTTCTGTCCAATGGTGCCAGACCAAGCCTCAACAGCGCCATCATGTGGCAGTGGGAACAATGGCAGGGATGACTTGCCTGTTTTCTCTACAGCAGCCATTGGGAGAAGACAAAGAAAAGGCTCTTTCTTGGCCCAGTCCCAGTAAATTGTCCGGGTTCTTGGACATTCTGGGGAAGTGGGTATTTGAAGAGAGTAACACTAGAATTTTATATTTTCATTTGTGTCCCTAGGTGATAGTATTAAAGATATTTGACTTGGCTTGTTTTTCTGCAACTTCTTTCCATCTAAATAGTTTTGAAATATCGAGATGATCATCAAGCAGTTGGTTTTCCTTCCTGGTTTCTAGAGCATTACTATGAAAACAATGTCTCAATAAGCACCGACTTCATTGATTCCACACCCAGATCTATAATGGATTTTTCATTTAGTCATAAAGTTAATGACATATGAATGATGATTTTTGTATTCTCACATTCATATCTCTTTCCATTGATTTTATTATAGAGATGTTCCTTTTATGAAATATTAGTGTTGTAGGTGATTTACTTAAATACATTTATAACTTGGCAAACAAAGGAATGAAACCCAACATTAGCCTCTCAAAATATTTCTAAATGTTACTTATCTTTGAAATATAAGGAGTATGATATTCTATTGATCAGATGACCCCTCTATTGGCAATGTAACCCAAACAAAACTTGTGAAACACTTTATTCTTTGCACAACATCTCAGCATGTATTATTTTTAAAGCATTCCATTAAAAGAGTATAACCTAATAGTAAAACTTAATTTTCCCACTGCTGTTGCTGTGGACTGTCTTGCTGTGTTAACTTCTCCTTTACCCTGATAAAATCTAGGACTTTTTGCTAATCTACAGTACAAAACAAACACCTTCTCTGGTCATATCTAGTCACCAACCCGTTAAATTAGAACGTTTTCAAGGTCTTTATATATATAACAAAAAAATACTAACTCTGAACCTCTGGGTTTGAGGAAAGAGAATTCAACAGTGCTCTAAAAACGTTGCCAGAAGAAACAGTTTTCTTCTGCTTTGTTTTCTTCAATGCTGTACCATCCCCTGGAGATAGTGTTCAGCGTTACCAAGAGTCGACCTCCCCTTTGCAGGGTGAGCCTCTGGTCTGGGGAGATGCACACATTTGCTCCTATGTTATTTTCAGCAATCCTGTTTCAGTCTAGGTTGCTCCTTTTAAGAGTTCTGTGGTGGTACGAATGCTTTCATTTTTCCTTTCTTCCTTAAAGTTTCTGGGTCATTTCCAAGGTCACAGAGTAAAGTTCCACTAAATCTTCTTGTCTCCACAATTCACAGAGTCACAGGGCCCTTGCATTCTAGAGCACGAATAGACCTTAGAAAATCTAAACTAATTCCTTCGTTTTACAGATGACTAAAATGGAATCCTCTGTGTTTATGGGGCATGACGATAGCCGCCAAAGAATCTCTTCTCAAGAAACTACAAAAGACGCCTTCATAACACGTATATTGGCACAGGGCCAGTTTCAGAGCAGCTTGGCGCTTATAGAATTTGGGATAATCTTTACCAAGAAAATACATAGTCATAAAAGCAAAATTAAGTATGAAACGTTTATCTCTTAGAAAACAAAGACAATTGTAATGAGTCACACAGGCCACCAGTCTGAAAGATAACCACAAACGGCACCACATCCAGGAAAATAGTCACTTTATTAACGGACTGTCCAATCCACCTCTGTAACCTTTTCCCTGACATTTGTGGCTGCGTACTCTTTGGGGGTCTTTCATTTAAGCAATGTTCTCATTTCATGTCTATGGAGATACTAGTGAGAAATCAGTCTTTCCTCCAACACAGTTGATGAAAATGAAAAAAAGAAAGAAATCTCTTCCAGTTTCGCATCTCGTTAGTGATAGTGTTATGCAAATTTCAGTACTGCCCTCAAGTTTGGGAGAACAGCCATCAAGCTGTAAGATTTGGAAAAACCTTTTCCTCGACTAGCTTCTGATTCCATGGCTCTCAGAGTGTCTTTCCTCTTGTCCCCCCACATGACCAGATCAGTGCTGGAGGACGCATTGAGACTCTCAAATGTCCTCTGGCGGACACGTCGCCTTGAAGTCACCATGCTGGTGAGTCAGCAAAATGGGCTTTATCCACGCCAGCATCACAGGAGGGTGGTTAGCACTAGCTTCCTTTCTGGATGGAGGTGATGATGAGCCACACGAATACAGCCCTTAAAGCCAAACTTAGTATAGCCTATCTCCCACTGGCACGGATGTGGGGCCCTGAAGTGCTGCCACCAGGCATAGGATCCACCAGGAACTTTCTGCCTAATATGCACACTCACATGCACACACAGTCACTCACACGCCGCACTCCCATTCACACACATGCACATCCTCATATATGCTGGCATTCACACACACAGTCACACACACTCGTTTATGAAAGGGCTTCACAAAGCTCACAAACACATGAAATGAAAATGTAATGGGGTTTTTCCATGACATTTTGATAATCTCCTCATGTATTCATACACATACACTCACATTCACACACTCTGATATGCATACACACACACACACACACCTACCCTGGCAGGCCTGGATTCCACACCTGCTCTCTAGGCCCAGGAGATTGCTCATGGTATGGCTTGCCAGTCAGCTTTATCCTCATGAAGAGCAATGTCTCCGAGGAGAAAAAGGTCCAAATGCCGTGTTCGGTTCTCTCTTCTGCATCCTGGGCCATGACTTCTTCACAACTGTGCTGAAGGTCCAAATAATTTCTATGAACTGTTTGAGTTACAGTATTTGGTATATATTGAAAAACAAAAAACAAAATCATTTCCTAGAAAACAGGACAACATTGACAGAAATAGCAGTTGAAGATACAGCTCCAAAGAGTCTCCAGACATTGAAATTAGAAATTGTAATCGAAGTAATGAAAAAAAAAACACATTTAACTATTGTTTACTATGGCCAAGGATGTAAAAGATATTGTTACAAATTTTGCCAGACACTGACATGAACGTTTATAGAATCTGTTAAAAAAAAACCAAAAGCAAATTATAAAACTAAAAAATCTGATACCAAAATGTAAGGACTCAATGGGTAGATATAATAGTAAATTTTGCACATCTGAAGTGAGATTTAGTTAAGTTAGAGCAAAATAGTCAGAATAAAACATAGTACACTAAAGGAAGGAAAAGCCTAGAAGAGAGTAAAAGAGGATGCAGTCATAAGATTTAGCATCAGCAAAATGAATATTAAAGGTGACATGGTTTCAAGCAACTAAAAGTGAGCAGAACATCTGAAACATAATTTAAACATCATAAGATCTGAAAAATGACATTGATTATTTACTTTGTGACACAACCCTAAAACACCTTTTCCCTCCATATTTTGAATGCACCCTTTTTTCTCATGTCTTCATAAGGCAAGAATATTATGCAGCACCATTTTCCATAAAAAGAATGGACTTTCTCTTCTCATGTTGATATTTAGTTTAGTGTTTAGGTTTAGAAAAATGTGGTTTGCTTTGTACCTTGTTATTACATTATATACATTTGAAGATTGTTGAAAACCTTTATCTGAACTGTAAGATTTCAGGGCATTTCTGTTTTTTGTACATAGTAATAAACAGAATTACTCATTGAATTAATGAGACACATTAATTAGTTTTGTTAATGATGTATTAGAGCAATCTGTCATAGATTTTATGCTATTTTTCTTGCTGTGAATATTTTGTCTCAAATCAAAAGACATTTGAATAGATTTATAGTATGCCCATATGATTTTGCATCTTCATTTATTAGACTTCAATAAAGTTAATAAATAGCAAATCCATTATTTCTATTCAAAATTTACTTTAAAATATGTATATTACATGCTTTAAACTTTTGTTGTTGCTAACATTCAGTGATCTGTATCAGAATAACTTCTACTGATTCAGTTACATATCCTTTTCATTTTTGTCCACATTCCATTAATGTAGAATGATTTCAGAATGACTCGGTTATTAAATAAATTTACGTTTGATAAAGAAAGGTACCTGTCCAATACAGTCAAGTCAAGGCTTGGCAATCTCGCGTCTGTTTTCAAAAATGTTTGAAAACACCCCTTTAAAGCAAAAGCATTTTATATATCATGCTCATTAAAAATGTATAGTGAACTTTTATTTTGACAAGATGCTCATGACCTGTGCATACACTTTTATCTAACTGTGGTTGTAGGGGTTTTCCTCTGACAAACTTCTGGATCCATAATGTTAAAACGTGTCTCTCCTGTAAGTAGGTGTACATGGGAATTTAGGAAAAGCTGTTTCAAACCAGTTGGGGCAAGGATGTCTCATTCAGGTAATGGTGTTAGGAAATGAATGATCATCATAAATAATCGCTTCTAAAGGGAAATAAGATTTATAACTCATATCTGTTATAAAAATAATTTTCAGATAGATAATGATATAACTATAAAATTTGAATCTACTGTAAGACTAAAACGAGTCATTTATTGCTTGGTACATAGCAGATACTGTTCTGAGTTTGGGCATTATTCATAATATGTAAAAAAAGAAAAGGGGAAAAAAGTCAAATGTCTACCAATTGTTTTTAAAAGCTCTGGAAGATTCATTTTATGGAATATGCTTCGAGTGAAAAATGCAAGTTGTGTCATGATGCACAAGGTCGGCAGTTTGAAACCACCAGCCCGAGGCTCTACTGGAAACAAGCCATGTTTTCTACTCCAATATGTAGGGCCAATATGAATCAAAATTATTATTTTATCCTTTCATATTGAGGATATGTGATTTGGGGCATATCACTGGGAAAATGTTTCAAGAATTGAGTAACTTCATTTTAACAAATTCTTCATGTACTCTCTACTTGTTTAGGTGAACAGGTTTGTTTGCATTTAAAGGTATAAAACCAATTTTATAATTGGCATACAATTTAGAAATGTATGAAACATGCAGTATTTTAACAAAATGGTAATGTTTTATTTCTTTCTCATTCTAACAAGGAGCTTTCATTCATGGATACATAAATCAAATGAAAATTACATATACACGCATATTGATACGATCTTTGAAATGGTGTCTTTTGTCACATAAATATTTTCCCAGATTACTTCTGACTTTCATCGTCATTAAATTATTTTAGAACTCTGTACATTAAAGAAGTTGCATGGTAATACAATTTTTTTTACTGTGGAATTGTGAAGGTGAAGATTTGATTATTTATTTCCCTGTGAGTAGTCACCAATTTTGCCCCTGTAGTTGATTCTTATTATTCGTCGTCGGTCTACTCTATAAGAGCCTCAGTTGCCCAGTGGGCTATGTCTGAAACCGCTAAACACCAAATCAGCAGTTCATCCTACCCGCTGATGTGCTCGAGAAAGATGTGGCTTTCTGCTTCTGTAAAGATTTACAGGCTTGGAAACCCACAGGGGCAGATCTGCTCTGTCCACAGGATTGCTCTAAGTTGGAATCCATACAATGGCAATTAAGTTTGATATTTTTTTTTTAACCATCGATCCTTGGAAAATATAAGGTCCCCTCAAGCCCATGGTCACAATATTTCCATTGCCTGATTAATGCATAGCCTTGTTCCATGTGTATTTCAGGGTAAAGGCACCTTGTTTAATGTATACGTGTATCATTGACTCATTGACCTCCTGCCCACAACACTTGCTCTAACTCATGCATGAAGAAAGCGTCTTTAACCAAGTGTCCCTTCTTTATAAAGCACATTTCAGCCTTCTTTCCATTTGGAGGACTCTATCATGACACTTTAGGAGCAAAACCACCAACACAAATGGCAACAAATGTGGCACTAAGCACACTAGCAAACAGACATTATTTTCACCATGAATGTTGAAATGACAGCAGACCGTGTAAGATCTGAAAATAATAATAATTTGTGGTTTATCCAGGGTTCACGAGGGTGGGAAGGTGGGGAGAGAGGTAAAAAAGGAGGAGCTGATACCAAGGGCTCAAGTAGAAAGAAAATGTTTTGAAAATGATGATGGCAACATATATGTACAAATGCGCTTGACACAATGGATGTATGGATTGTTACAAGAGCTGTAAGAGCCCCCAATAAAATGATTTATAAAAAACAATAAAACAAAACAACCCCCCAAAAAAACAAACAAATTCACAACACCCAGCGTTCAACAATAGGGATTCATATACACTGAGGGATGAAGAAACAAAACTGCAATCAGAGATGTTTTGGAGGATTTTTGCTACAAAGAAAAGCTGTCTAATCCATTGAATTACGAAGTATGCTTCATTCTGCACGGAATCAGATACTAAGAATGCAGTGGATATGGACAGAGATAAGTGAACCTTCTGGTTTCCAAGTTTGTATAGTTAAATAGCCATTGTGTTTAGTTTTGTTTCTTCAAGTAAGGGAATGCTCTGGGATATATAAAGAGAACTAAGGTTTCCCTTATCTGTAAGAAATTTACTATGTAGCATAGAAAAAATTTACATATATAATTACTATAAATTATGATTTAGTAGATACCACAATTGAAGCAATAAAATTTTGCCAAAGGGAAAAAAAGTTGAAATGAAGAAAAGTGTCATTTCATTTAACCTCAACTGGTAACATGTGACAGGTGACTCAAATTTTTGCCTCTCTGAGCATATATATACATGCAAACAATTAAAAAATCATTTTGAGTATTAACTTTTGTGGTTTAAATAAATTTAATTGAGTAGATGACTTCCCAAATACAGAAACTGTGAAAAATGAAGAATGTCTGAATTTCTTTTGTTTTGGGTTGTTGTGGTTTTTTTCTTTTAAAAATCATTTTATAGGGGGCTCGTACAACTCTTATCACAAGCCATACATGCATCCATTGTGTCAAGCACATTTGTATATTTGTTGCCATCATCTTTCTCAAAACATTTTCTTTCTACTTAAGCCCTTGGAATCAGCACCTAATTTTTCACCTCCCTCCTGCCTCCCTCTCCCTCATGAACCCATGATAACTTATACATTATTATTATTTTGTCATGTCTTACACTCTCCGATGTCTCCCTTCACCCACTTTTCTGTTGTCCATCACCCAGGGAGGGGGTTATATGTAGATCCTGTGATTGCTTCTCCCTTTCTACCTCACCTTCCCTTTACCCTCCTGGTATCACTACTCTCATAATTGGTCCTGAGGGATTTACCTGTCCTGGATTCCCTGTGTTTTCAGTTCTCACCTGTACCAGTGTATATCCTCTAGTCTAACCAGATTTGTAAGGTCGAATTTGGATCATGATAGCGAGGAGAAGGAAGGATTCAAGAACTAGAGGAAAGTTGTATGTTTCATCGTTGCTACAATGCACCTGACTGGCTTGACTCCTCCCCACGACCCTTCTGTAAAAGGATGTTCAGTTGCCTACAGATGAGCTTTAGGTCTCCACTCCTCACTCCCCCTCATTTACAATGATATGATTTTTTATTCTTTGATGCCTGGTACCTGATCTCTTTGACACCTTATGATCACACAGGCTGCTGTGCTTCTTCCATGTGGGCTTTGTTGATTCTCAGCTACATGACTGCTTTTTTACCTTCAAGCCTTTAAGACCCCAGATGTTATATCTTTTGATAGCTGGGCACCATCAATTTTCTTCACCACATTTGCTTATGCACCTGCTTTATCTTCAGTGATCATGTCGGGAAGGTGAACATCATGGAATGCCAGTTTAATAGAACAAAGTGTTCTTGCATTAAGAGAGTACTTGAGTGAAGCCCCAATGTCCATCTGCTACCTTAATACTAAACCTATAAATATATGCACATAGATCTATTTCCCCATCGTCATATATAAATATATTTACATATGTACATGCCTGTGTTTAGTCCTTTATAAGTGCTCTTTGCCTCCTAGTTCTTTCCTCTATTTCCTTTTTCTTTCCTCTTGTCCCACTATCATGTGGAGCTTTATTTTGGGTTTCAGTAATTCCTCCCTGTTACATTGCCCTTGATCAAGCTCTACCAGGCCTCCTACACCCTCCTCGTCAATTCATGTGAACATTTTTATTTGCTTGTGTGTCTGTTTATGCGTCTTGAATTCTATTTTGAATGGACGATAAGTAACATCTAGTTGGTTCTCTCATTGGCTAATGATGTAAATGAAATCCATGCATGATGTTCATTTTATATGTGAGAGCCATGAATGTACAAATGTGCTTTACACAATTGATGTCTGTATGGATTGTGATAAGAGTTGTATGTGCCCCTAGTAAAAATGATTTAAAAAAATAAAGTACAGACAGAAAGTGAGAATCCCTGTGATCCAGGGATTAAGTATTCAGTGCAAACCAAAAGATGGTGATTTGAACCCACCATGGGAGAAAGATCTCTGCACTGGACACTTCATGGTGCCCTTCTGCTCTGTCCTATGGGCTCGAATCAACTTGGCAGTATGGGCTTTACATATATGCTGATGTTGCCAAGAGCAGGTCATTATGTGAAAATCGGTGTTATATAAAACTGAAAGATGATGATATTCAATTACAAGTAGAAGATGACTACATTGTTAATAGCTGCCAAAGTGCATCATTATATAGCTGCCAGACCACCAAGAATCATGCCCAGCCAATTGATATGTGATCTCAACTGTCAAATGCAGAGCTCCTTTTGCCTAGCACCTTGGCGTTTATCATTATCAGATACGTATTGCCAATGTGCAAGTTAGTCAGATAGTAGGTTTTTACTATTGTTGTAAGTGCAAAATACTGGATAACAAGGTAGTTGATACTTGAGTTATATATATATATTCCAACTCACTGCTATTGAGTTAAGGCTGACTCATAGTGACACGCCCCCCTCGGTTTCTGAAACTTTAACTGTTTATGGTAGTAGAAAGCCCAGTCTTTCTCTTGTGAAGCTGCTGTTGGTTTTGAACTGCCAACCATGTCATCGCAGCCCAATTACACCACCAGAGCTCCTCATGGCAGACCATTTTGGCTTGTATAAATTCTACTTTGGGAATTTATTGAGATTTTATATTTTCCTAATAAGTGGACAGTAACATGGTATTTCCCTCTGAAATCCAGGGCAAAAAACATGTGTTCCTCCAAACATTCTTACATCCTTATTAAACAACTGCAAACAACTCTGAAGGACTTCACAGATGAAAACCAAGGTTTCTAAGATGCACCCAAGGGTGGTGCATTCAAGTGGCACTGCACAAGGAAGTCTTTGGCCAACAGCTCTGCCGGGAGCCCTTCAGTCGTGCCCGCCATAACTGTTTGGGGCTGACTGCACATCGAATGACTCCTTAAGCATCAGTCAGCAGATACATCCATTATCTTCTTGAATCACTGTCTAAGGTCCCTTGAACTCAATTCCCCACAAGTAATGACCTTGATATTCTATTTCTAAGCGATTATTCTTATCAGGAATTGTTCAGATGCAGTTGATTTTTTACTATGGGATTTTGGAAGGGGTGGGTGGCATATATAGATATCTACCTTTTATGCTTCCTTTGTCTTTTGAGTGAAACCCCCTTCCTACTAGTCAGCTCATCCTTTCTGCCAATCCTAACCACTCTGAACAAGAGTAATGGAGCACTCCAAAGAGTGCTTCATTCTTTCTGAGGTTAAAAAATTATATCCACATAGTAAGCAGAAACATTTTCACAGTGGGAATAAGTCATCTCCACAGCTAGACAGACAAAGAAAAACCCCAGCCAGCCAGCCATTCAGATTCTCCCAGGAGGTGGAGAGCACTTCAATATCATGTGCCCAGGCAACACCATGGTGTATTAGACAAAGGGCCCTCCTGATTGGACATGACGGGGCATGAGGTGGAGAGGAAGACGTGACTGGCATTAGCTCCTTTTCAGGGAGTAGGCTTTACTGTGGAGTGGGGTGCATGCAAGAGGCCCTCTTGCACTTGGTAGAAAATATTTTTACTGCATAAAGGTGTGTGTCTAGTGAGATAAGGGCACATCAAAGTGGGAGAGAAGATAGCCTGAAGGGGAACCTGGGGTGACTATAGAAAAGATTTCTCTGGGGCTTAGGTAGAGCCCAACTACTAGAAAGCTCTCATGCTTTCCCCCTGGACTGGGAGCATAGAGGGGGTATAAGTGTCTGTATTTGTTATTGTGATTTATGGCTTCACAACACACTAATCTGGTCTCACTGCATGTCAGTTGACTTCATCTCACAGGGCTGCAATTCAAGTCTCTCTGTGAGCTCAATGCCCAGCCCCTTCACGTTTCCCCAAATTCTGAATCGTTTCATCTGCTTCCCACCAAGTACCGGAGACTTGCAGGTGTTACATGAAATGACTGTATAGGCACCAAGTTCAGGTGGAGAGTGTTGATTAGAATCTGGTTGGCTAAAACTTGCATTGGCAGTTCCTTTCTTAACTCCCTCGTGCCAATGGAAAACAAGCTCATTGCCAAATCCCATTCAGTAAGAGAGCACTAATGAACTTGCAGCAATCATACCACTTATGTCAGAACTGTTCGTTGGAGCCAAGTCTTGTTAGCTTTGATTTCTAGCCAGTTTTCTCACACACACACACACACACACACACACACACACACACACACACACACACACTTGGCAACATCTTTACTTCCTTGGTCCCCACCTAGTCCTTAAACTACCTTTTTTTCAACCATCTAGAAACCTTAGACCTAGAAGAGGCCAAGGTCTCCATATACCCTTAGCCTTCTGATAACAGAGAAGCAGATACTACTGTTCAAAACAAAGCTACAATTTGTGTGAAGTTTTAAGGACAGAATGCTTCAATACGTAGAGCCTGACACACCTAAATAGAAAGGTTGTCTGCTTGCAACTCTGGGAAATGGTAAACTGGTGAATGTTTAACAACCAGTCCTGGGGTGTAAATAGTCCTTCCATGACTGATTTCAAGCTACCAAAATAGAGACCTCTCTCTCTCTCTCTAGAGAGAGCTGGGAAAAGAAGCATATTATTGTTTCTCAGAGTTGGAGCTCTGCTGTGCCTCTAAGTATTACCCAACAAAACAGAAGAGTCACAGAATCTATGAAAAAATTGGATCCAATATGTGTCAGAGAAGAGAGGATCTAGAAGTGATTTTCACACCCAGGTTCCCTAAAAATTATTTTCAGCAAAGTCAAATGATTGCTTGGTAACATCAGATGCATACCAAAATGATGAGTCAGGAAATGTTTATGAACTCTCTTGTTGAGCAGCACACATAAATAAAAGATCAAATAAAGGGGCCAACATATGCCTTATGTGTATGTGTGTGTGTATCATTCACGTCAGAACTTTTTGTAGGAGCCAATTTTTGTTTCTATATATATAGATATATAGCAGGTTTCAGTGTATAAACTGATATATATCATATAATAGTAAAGTGCCTTTGTGAATCTTTAGAATTTGGAAATGACATCATGGTTATCTAGTCTATTTGTTTTAATGCTAGCAGACTCATACCTTATTCCCGACTCTATTGAGATATAATGTAACACTGAATGGTGTATACTAAATGGTACACTGAACATAGAGAATTTTATCCATTTTCTGTGGGTATACACTTGTGAGCACATTGGTGCCCTGGTAGTGCAGTGGGTTATGCATTGGACTACTAACCACAAGGTTGGTCATTCAAATCCACCCATTTACTCCATGGGAGAAACATGAGGCTGTTGGTTCCCGTAAACAGTTACAGTCTCATAAACTCAAACGTGCAGTTCGACTCTGCCCGCTGGGTTCAGTATGATTCAAAATTGACTCATGGGCATTCAGTTTGGTTTCGGTTTTTGGTAAACATATCACAGAATCATCTTCTTTAAAAATAAAGTATTCTGAAGCAGCTCATGAAAAAATTCATAGGCAATATAACCCACATACAAATATATTTTTGAAATTAGCACCATGATCTAATTATCATATATATTTTCATTAGTAAATGGTCAAGTAACATAGTGAAGAAATCAGATGGACATATTTATATAAATTCATTGCTGTAGTTGGGGCTGAAAGACAACGAGGAGCTTTGCAATCTATGAGATGATTTTTTTCCAACCTGAACAAATATTGTTACACTTCTAAACAATCAAGGAAGAACAGTCCCCAGATTCTTGTGGTAGCTGTACATTAAACCCATGCACACATACCTACTATATAGGGTGGAATTAAGACCCGACACATATAATGTTATAAATTGGCTTCTCACCTACTTGACAATGAGCAGGGGAATCTTGCCTAAAGGTAAAGAGTTCATTTGGGACATGAGCCTAGTCATTGAGTGGCATCCAACTGCCCTGTTAACCACCCCTTAAGTGTTCAACTTCTTTAACTATTATTGCGACACTTCCCAGATGGGCCTGCTGTTCCTGATGAGAGTTCAGATACAACCTTAGGGATATTTGTCAGGAACATTCCCTTTGTTCTAGGTGTATTAGTGTAGCTGATTTGGGCCATAAACAACACGAAGCCATACACATAACACAAGCGCTCCAATTGTCTTAATCAAATAATTTCTTAACTCACACATCAGCAGCATCCTAGGTGTCACTTGCCTGGTTTGTCAGCCTCTGGATAGCTGGGGTTGGGGGTTGGAGGTGGTGGTGGGGGCAGCTACAGAATGCAGGGGGCTCATTTAGAGACAACACCTGAAGGAGATGGTCCTTTGGAAGGTTTCCATCTTAGGGGGAAGGAGTCCATCATGGCTGGTGAAGAAATAATGCCCTCGTAGGAGAAGTGGCTACCTAGATACAATTGGAATTCTCTAAGGAAGGAAATGAGTGCAGAGGTGAGACTCCCAACTAACATCTATACATTTTTATGCTTTCATAATGTCAACAAAGGAGGGGAGTGGCATGGAGAAGCAAGTATGGGTCAGATGGCCTGACCTTTGACACCTCTCCCACCCTGCCTGCATTGCCAGTCCCAATGCCCCTGACTCCATCCTCTCCCCTTTATCATCCTCTTCCTTTACATTGCTATTGTTGTCACTTGCCAAAACACAGCTTTGACTTGTGGTGTGACCTTGTGTATGACAGAAGAAAACATTGCCCAGTCCTGTGGCATCTTCGGGATCATGGGTATTCTTGAGCCCACTGTTGCAGCTGTTGGGTCCATCTATTTCAGTAAGGGCTTCCTTATTTTCTTATTTTTCTTGACTGACCTACTTTCCCAAAACATAATGTCATTTTCTAGCTGTGATCTTTTTTGAGGATATGCCCAACATAAACAAGTTGAATACTCACCATTCTTGATGCTGAGAACAATCCTGATTGTATGCCTGGCGTTGATCTCTTCCCTCTCCCTATAAAACTTAATAGGATTCCTATTGGGAAAGGATTGGGGGAACTGTGGCTTTTAAAACTGACTTTTAGATTCCTGTCTTGGAAAGGATTGATTTTGTATAGGGCTATCTAAGTGGACTTGTTCATTTACAAATTTGAGGTCATGGGCAATAAGGGTGGAAAACGACGATGAGATGAGATAGTGAATTTGATTTTTATTAGAAAAGAACGGGGGGATTCTGCATAAAGGACAAGAACAACAGGTGAAGCGAAAGGAAAGGAGATGTTGAAAGAGCATCCTATGCTCTGTTGGGAGAATAGAGACAATGGGGGGAAGACCAGCCAATGAGAAGTCACTGGAGCCGATCTAGAACAGGTATGTCTACTTTCCATCTTCAGTCATCTGCTGTGCTGTGACATGGGCATCCCACCACCCTCTTCCTTAGCCATGAGGAAAGGCTCCTTCTATCCACAGATTTAAGTGTGTGGCGTGTGCTAAAGTCAAGAACAAGGGCCTGTGGCCAGTGTTTGGATTGATCTCAGGAGGAGTGAGGGAAGCAGTCATAGGAGGTGAGCTGTAAGACCACAAGATCAACAGGAACAGGAAATTGGAAGGAGAGGGAGCTCTGGGATGTTACCCCAGGCAGTTGGCAGGAATTTTGGGTTGGGCACTGGACTCCTCACAGGATGTGGGAAGGAGGCTTTGCCAATTCTACTTGAATCCTGAAGGACTCGTGACCCCAGCTGACTCCTATGTTGCACAAGCTCTACCCTTCACACTTTGGGACCAAAATTGGTACAAGGCGCAAAGAAACTCAGAATCTCGATGAACCACAGTTTAGTGTCACTGTGGAGGCAAAAACAAGTATGTGATAAACAATTGGAACTTTGTTCACATTCACTCTGTATTTACCTGGCTTCTAAGAGTTACGATGCTAGAACCTATGCCAGGTACAAAGAATCTAAAGATGAGTGTGTTCTCCTCATCTGTTTGATTAGGGAGTCTCACCTTGGACCACCTACCCTCCTGTGTTAGTCCGGGTAGACTGGAGACACAAATTCATGGACACTCATAAGTGTATAAGAAAGAGCTTTATATATAAGAGCAATTGAATATTGAGAAAACATCCCAGCCCAGTCCAGATCAAATCCCTAAGTCCAATATTAGCCCATATATCTGATACCAATCTATACATTCCTCTTCAGACTCACAAAACACATGCAATGACACTGAATGCAGGAAGATCCCAGGCCAGTGGGTGGAAAGTCTTGTGGTTCTAGTGGCAGTGGAAGCATCTCCGTGCTGGCGTGGGTCTCTACATGGCTCCTCCAGCTCCAGGGCTCTGGCTGCGTCAGCATAGCTCCATCAAGTTCGTCGTCATCAGTGATGTCTTGCAGGGAATATGTGTGTGTCTCACCTCCAGCGAGCAATTTATCTCTATGGCACCTCTAAATGAGGTCATCGAGTTGCAACCTGATTGACAGGCTAGACTCCACCCCTTTCGCAAGTTGACACCAGATTATGTAACTACCACACCTACACATCTCTAAATGGTACAGTTCCTCCGTATGCTTTTCTCACAAGCAGTCAGTCGTTTTGTCATGCAGTAACTGGTAGGGCTGACCCAGTCTTAAGAGTCTGGAAGCGTATCTAAAAGACGAGAGGTGTGGTCTGAAATCCAAAGGATGGGTTGGTGTTCACCAGGTAAGGAAAGGTTGTTGTGTAAACTGGCTTGATGAGTAACAATCATTCATCAAATCTGCCCAGCAACTCTGCAACTCTGCCACTCTGCCTGGCCCTATCTCTGCTATAACCTTAGATTAGAGTTGAGCTATCCCAGAAGATGATCCACATGAAATGAATACCAGAGAGTTACACTTTACACTCTTTGTAGAAACTCCTGGGCACAGGAGTGAGTGCGCACGCAAAAGAACATGACCTTCGTTTCCTCTGTCTCAGGGGTAGGAAATGTGACCATATACTGTGGGTGTGAACCTTAGCCCATCTCCCTCCTTTTACAATGAATGAGGATCTGGTGGGGACATGAAAAGAAGGTGACTTTATCATTACAAGTGTGGGACAGTTAAACTGCTTGTGAAAGAGTAGGTTAAGTCGTGACCCAAGTTCTAGAGAATTGGGGATCCCAACTGTGCCTGAAGTCTGGCTCTGTTCATCTGAGCTTCGCAGCCACCAGGCATCTTGGGACAAGCAGCTGTTGCTGCTTCTTGTAGCAGCCACCTGTATTCGTTTCTTGGGTTGTTGCAATAATGTACCACACACTGCGTGGCTTCTACGAAGAGCAATTTATTGCCTCACAGTTCTGGAATCCGGGAGTGCAAATCAGGGGGTTGGCAGTGTTGATTCCTTCTGAGGTCTCTGAGGGATAACGCTCCCCGCCTGTCTCCCAGCTCCTGCTGGCAATCTGTGCTGGTCCTTGGCTTCTCGACACATTTTCCCACTCTCCGCTCCCCTTACAAATGACCGTATTCCTTTCTGGGTCTCTTCTCTCTTCCATACGGACACCAATCAGACTGGATAAGGACCCACCCTACTCCAGTATGATCACCAACCTCTTCAAGGACCCTGTTCCCAAAAAAAGGACAGGAGTTGGAATGTAGCATACACTTGGGGCGGGGGTGGGGGCACACCATTCAGATCACAGCACCATCCAATACCATCCCTTTCACAGAGGATTGTGATAATGAGATAATTTGATGCAGATGAAGCCCTTTAAGAAAGTGGTTACACATACTACGTGCTCCGTAATTGCAGTTGTTACTGTTTTCACCAAGGAAAGGGGTAGTCAGATGTCTTTATAAATTCTCTTCTCACAGATGCGCAGAGGAGTTAGTACATTAAGCATCTGCCTTATGCCCTGGATTTAAAAAAAATTCCATTCTCTTTATCCTACTAATCCTCTATCACTGTGCATAGAATCTATGTGCCAGGTGGTTTCTTTTGCAAGAAGATGAAACAAGGCTTGCCAGAAAAACTCAAAGCATCCGTGTGAAAGTGCAGACTGATAAAGTCTTCAGGGCACTTGTAAATAAATGCATGTGGCAAGCACCGAAGGAGCCCTGGTGATGTATTGTGTTAGGCATTTGGGCTGCTAACCAGAAAGTCAGCAGTTCGACTCCCCCAGTTGCCCCACGGGGAAAGATGAGGCTGTCTTCTTCTATAAAGAGCCTGGGAAACTCTGTCTTATAATGTCACTATGAGTCTGAATCAGCTCATCGCCAGTGGGAGAGAGAGAGATAGAGAGAGAGAGAAGTACTGAGGGAGCCCTGGTATCAATGTTGGGTGAGCATTGGACTGCTAATCGCTAGTTGGGACGTTCAAACCCAGCAGCCTCTTCAGGGGAGAAAGATGAGGTTCTCTGCTCTAGAAACGATCCACAGTTTCTGAAGCCTCCATGGGATCACTGTGAGTGAGCCTCTCCGGCATAGGGGATTGGAAAAGCAAACATCGAGGTAAGAGATGGAGATTTGGGTTGTAGTCCCAGTCCTTCAGCATCCCCACCTCTAAAATTGGTGTAATTTACTCGGTTCCTGTTACTAGTGCAATTCAGAAGGGAACGTGTCAACCAAAGGGCTTCTAAAAGGATAATCTCTTATGTACGTAGGAATGAGAGCTGCACTCTCTTCCCATTGGTGTGGTTTTGTTAGCAAGCTATCATTTCTTCAAGAATTGCCAGGCCACTCTGAAGATTGTATTTCAGAGGGTGTGGAAATCATTTCTATGTGATCATTGAGCATTGGGGGTTGAAAAGTAGTTTATAAATATAATATACTGTTGTTGTCCACCGTGGTTGACAGTCTAAAACGGCCAAAAGCTGAAAGCAAGACTGCAGGTCCTGGGTGTGCTATAAAGATTTCTGGAGCAGAGAGGAAAATAAAACCATGACCTTACAGTACTGTAATTTTCTTTCCCAGTGGCCCCCAAGACAACTCCTGTTAGGGTGATTGAAAGGAACACTTAAAGAAGCATCACGTAGGTCTTGTTTCTCCATAAAATGTCCCTGGTGCCAAGTTAGCTGTATGTCTTTCAGACTAGCCTCTTTGAATGACTCTGTCATTAGGAAAGAATTTATTGGCTTTACATTTAATATGAACTAATAACTTCTAGAGGATTTTTGAGCAGCAAATAATATGTTTAAGCAGCCTCCTGAGAAATTTGGTGACGTGCACATCCTAAAGCACCTGAGAGCAACCTGTCTGACATTACAAGAGTACAGTACCTATTACGTGACTTGGTTAGTTGTGTTGTATGTCAAACCCTAACACTGTGGGCAGAAGAGATGTAGCATTCCGGGGACTGGAGCCAACGAGATCGAACAGAATGTGTATAAATCATTGATTTAAACAGATCTGGTTGATAAACCTTCACTCCATTCCCAATAAAAAGAAAGAAAGATAAATGAGCGCTTGGTGACTGAAAGATCACATTCTAAAAGAATTCCAATCCTGAGTGCTTTGAACAACAAAACAAAACAAAACAAAAAAACCAAGCCAAAAAACACTAAAGTATTTCCTCCCTGTACTGGTATACTTCTCCTGGGATGAGTAATGCTCATTCAGAGTGTCCTACAAAGAAAGCTCTGTGTGTAGGAAGAAAGTAAACCAGGTGGACTTGAACCGCCAACCTTATGGTTAGTAGCTTGGTGTGTTAGGCATCTGTAACCCCCACGGACTTCGGGAAGAAGATAGAGATACACTGATGGGAGAGATTGCCTTTCTTTTGTTCTTTTAAAGCCTTTTCATTGTGATTTGAGTGAGAGTTTACATAGCAAATTGGTTTTCCATTAAAAAATCCACACACATTTTAAGACCCTGATGGCGTTTTCCATAACGTGAGATCATTCCTCTCACTTCCTCGCTGGGTGCCATACATCCATTTCTCCTTCTTTCTTACCCATTGTTGCCTGGTGAACTTTATCCATCGGAAATGCTGTCCCTTGGATCTCTGATGGTGATTCTTCTACAGAATATGAACCTCCCTGATGGCATTATTCACTCTGGCTAAACGTTGTGCCGTGGGTGAGTTTAGTTCCCAGTATGGAGGGAGACTAAGGGCCACCAGTCGGGTGGGGCGGGGAGGGGGGGGGGAAGCGGGGCACCTGTCTCCATCAGACCAGTGAACCTGGTCTTTTAAAGGATTTTGAGTCTTGTTTCACACTTTTCTCCCACTTTATCCAGAGCCCTTTATGGTACCAGCGGAATGTAATCGAGTGCCATCTATTTCCTCAGCCTCGGTCTCAGATGCTGAGGTCCACGTGGTTCGCTGGGTCTCAGATGCTGAGGTCCACGTGGTTCGCTGGGTCTCAGATGCTGAGGTCCATGTGGTTCAGGAATCCTTTGGACTGAGTTTTTTGCACGTGTCTTTGACTTCTTCACTCTTATTTGCTCCAGATGGAGAGAAATAAGTAGCTGCGCCTTAGAGAAGGAATCCAAGCTTTTCAAATCTAGAATTTTTTCCCTTTAACCTGTTATTGTGAATTAGGTGGAGGTGAACAAAGAGGAGCATCAAGTTTACAAGAAATAATTCTTACACATTTTGTTTCAACTCATCCATGACAATATCCTCAATGTATTGGCGCCCATTCTGCTTTCCCCCTGTATGAACACTCTGAATTTTGACATTGAGAAAATGCTGTTCTTTTGATCTCATATGGTCGACCTTCTTTTAATGACAGGGTGCCCTCTATCACGGGTTCAGGTCCATACGTGAAGGGTGACTAAAGGCCATAGTCTTGGGTGTCCCTCCTGCCTTTTTCCAAGCAGCAAACCTGGTCTCCTTTATGACTTTGAGACTTGTTCCACATTTTCTTCCCCTTTACCCAGGACCTTTCAATGAGAACCTTTTCGGAGCAGTTGCTCGTGGTAGCTGGGCACTCCAAAAGTTCTAGTGTCAGGATTCGGAAACTAGTTTTTATGTTCATTAGGCTCAGTGAACAAATTGTTCCCATATGTCTTTTGGCTTTCATCGGTCTTCTTTCTTCAGATGGGGAGAGTTATTTGCAGAACATTTTCTTTGTGAACTATGTTATGTTAATTGACCTTGATGTCCCACGAGGCCCAGTGACTAATTCCTTCAAGGTGTTTAGTTACAGTTAAGATGTTTATGCTACTTTTCTCCCTGCTCGCTGAACTACAGATATGGATAGATGAGGGGGTACCCCCTCAAAACCAAAAAGGCTCCAAAGGGCAGAACTTTCATACTACACATTTTTCCCACAAGGTAAGCATCCAGTAACTCCCTCTGAGTTAGTGCACCCAGTGGCATCACTTAGGAAGGTTCTCTCTGGTCACAGTGATTTTTTTTCATAAAAGCCGTTTCATTTGAACCTCGGTTTTGTTTTTTTTTGTGTATGTGTGTGATGGCAATTTAAGAGAACAGCGTATGGCTGTGAAATTTTGTTTCCTGCTTGGAAAATATCCCACAGAAACTGTTGTGATGTTGAACACAGCTTACAATGATAGCACTATGGGAAAAACTCGAGTGTACAGGTGGTTTTCTCATTTCAAAAAGGTGAAATGTCATTTGCTGACAAACTTCATTCTGGATATTTGTCAACTTCCTGAACAGATGAAAATGTCGATTCAAAGTGCATTTGAAGTTTATTCCAACAGGTCAGAGTGTTAATTAAGCTTTCTATTTAGAGGTTCTGAAAATATTGCCTAACTGTGTGTGACAAAATGGCCTGCTTTGTGGCAGATGGAGGACTGATGACAATCTACCTGACAATGCACCTGTTCATGTAGCCATCTCAGTGCACCAGTTTTTGGCAAAAAACACCATGCCTCTCTTGCCCCATGCACCTAACTCACCTGACCTCCCTCCATGCAACTTCTTTTTGTTTCCATGAATGGAAAGGGACATGAAAGGACAGAAATTTGACAAAGTAGAAGAAGTGAAGTAAACATTGAAGGAAGTATGTTAGCCATCCAAACAGATGAGCTTGAAAAATGTTTCCAAGAATGGAATCACAGATTTGACAAGTGCATTAAGTGTAATGGAGAGCACTTGGAAGATGATAAAGTTGTTCTGTTAAAAATTTAAATACATAGCTTTGAAAAAATAAAGGTTTTTACACACTCCCTTGTTTTTATAGAACATACAAATATATATGTAGAAATATGATCTTCCGACCCTACATGTTCAAACCGTCCCCATACTTTCACATCTGCCTACATAGCCACTTGAAGTTTAACATTTATTAATACTAATAATGCAGAGTGGTGTATGCAATAGTGCTTTGCTTTATGATATATAACCCTTCTACACCTTTTCATGTCTTCTCTTCCCTTGGTAATATAGTGCTAGTCACCCTTAACCTTAATTTCCCTCCTTGCCCCTCCTATCCCATCCTTGGAAACCTTCAAAGAATGGTTGTTTTTCTGTATACGCCTTTTCTTGACTCATACAGTATTTGCCCTATTGTGATTGACTGATTTTACTTACCATCATGTCTTTGGGGTTCACCCATATTAAAAGGAGTTTTGTAGATTTTTTGTTATTTTAGAATGTTGCATAGTGTCCCACTGCGTAGACGTGCCGGGATTTTGTTGTTATCAGATGCTATGCAGGCAGCTCCAATTCACAGCGACCGTGTGCCCAACAGAACGAAACACTCTCTGGTCCTGCACCGTCCTCACAATTGTTGCTTGGTGTGAGTTGATTGTTGCAGCGAATGTGTTGATCTGTATCAATCAGGAGCTCGCTCTTTTTTAAATCGACCCTCTAATTTCTAAGCATGAAGTTCTTTTTCCCAGGAACTGACTTCTGCTGATGACATGCCCAAAGTACCTGCACTACCCTGGCTTCTAAGGAGCATTCTCTATGTATCATAGTTTGTTTATGCAAACACTTATTAATGAATGTATGTTTCCATCTCTTTGCTACTGTGAATAATGCAATGAATATGGATATGCACATGTATATGTTTATATCTTCACCCTGTTTCTGTATATCTAGTAGGTGAATTGCTGGATCATGTAGTACTTCTATTTTAAACATTTTAAAGAAGTGTCGAATAGTTTTCTGTCATCCTTGTACCATTTTACAGCCCCGCCAGTAACGGGTGGATCATCCAATACCTCTAACCCCCTTCTCCAGCATTTACTATTTTCTGTCTTGTTAAATTTTGCTATTAATCCAGGAGTGAGGTAACACTTTCTATTGCTTTGATTTGCAAACATCTAATTGTTAATGGCATCTATGTGTCTATTGACCTCTTAAATGTCGTCTCAGGTGAAGTGTATATTCTTGTCCTCTGTCCATTTTTCATTGAAATGTTTGTATTTTTTGTTGTTGAGGTATTGATGTTTTCTATACATTTGAGAGACTAGTCCATTGTTTACTATGTTGTTGAAAATATTTTTATTAATCTATATGCTCCCTTTTTGCTTTATTGACAAAGTATTTTGAAGTACATGTGTGTTTAATTTTTAGATGATGTGTTTAATTTTTAGATGATGTCAACTGTGTAGTTTATTGTTTTTAAGAGTTTTATTGACATGTATTTTGTGTACCATACAATACATTGAAAGGGGTTGTGCAGTCATCAAAACATTCCATTTTAGAACATTTCTTCAATTGAAAAAAATATTTTTAATCATTTTATAGACCAGACAAGCACATTGCTACAAGAAGAGCCCACAACACAGGGAATCCAGGATAGATCAACCCCTCAGGGCCAACAATGAGAGTAAAGGTACCAGGAGGATTAGGGGAGGGTGGGGGGAGAAAGGGAGAATGGATCACAAGGATCAACTTAGAACCTTCTCCCAGGGGGATGAATAATGGAAAAGTGGGTGAGAGGCGACGGAGGATGATGTAAGGTATAAAAATAATCATCTGTAACTTATCAAGGGTTCATGAGGGAGGGTGGGGGGAGAGGGAGGAGGAAGAAATGGAGAGCTGATATCAAGGCCGCAAGTGGGAAGAGAATGCTTTGAAAATGATGATGGCAGCATACGTGCAAATGTACTTGACACGCTGGATGAATGTATGGATTGTGATAAGAGATGTAAGAGCCCCCAATAAAAGTAAGAAGAAGAAAAAAAGAAATTCACTGCTCACCATTATGGGAGTGTCTATTAATTTAGGGTGAGCATGGGACCATGCCATTTGGCAGAAACTATTTGGTCATGGACCTCTCTTCCCTAAGTTAAAAAAAAAAAAGACTGACCCCCCAGCTGAGGTGAGGTCTCCTCTGAACAAATCATTTTGAAGATGTACAAATAATGGAGTGTAAAATGGGTCATAATCCTTAGACAAACACACCAACTCATTATTTGGGAAACTGTATTAAATGATCAAATGACATGCAAAAGATGCCTACTTTTGTCTTGATATTTGTCCTTTCAGGATACAATATGCCTTTTCCCTTTTGTAATTGACTAGCTCCCCTCAGCATGACGTTGTCCAGGTCCAACCATGCTGCGAGGCATTTCCTCAGTGTTTTCCAAAGAGAGTGCTCCATTGTGGTAAGGACCAGTTTTATTTTTTTGCGAGTCATTCTTCCACTGATGGGCCTTTGGTCTGTTTCCAGCTTCTTGCTATTGTGCACAGTGCTGCCGTGAACATGGGATTGCATACATGTTTGGGTTATGTCTCTCACTGAGCAGAGGTATTGCTGTATGGCACGGGGTTTCACTCCTGCTTCTTTGAGCTAGTGCCATGTGGCTTTCTACAACATGGGTACATGTTTTCAGGCCCACTGGCAGGGGATAAGAGTTCCAATCTCTCCTCATTCTCTCCAGAATTTATTTTCCCCAGAAAAGTTAATAGGTTTATTTGTAATTTTGATGAAGCTGAGCTGCTGAAATGTGTTCTCTGACATTTTGACTTGCATTACTGCTTTATGCCCCAACATTTGTATTAAAAAGTCACACACAAATGGAAAAACTGCCAATGCCTGATTTCTGTCCCATTCCCTTTTTTTTTTTTCCATTCACAATCGCATACTTAGGTACCTTTTGATTCCATGGGGTGCGGGGAAGGGGGAGATATATCGTTCAGAACTACCAATAACAGGAAGAAGAGAATTGTATTTTAAGAATGAAGTGTTGCCCATCATAGTACATTCCTAAGCATGTTCTCTACGTATGTAGCATATTGGCTGGATGTCTTTTGGCATAATTGCTATGTGTTTCTCATGGAACGCCCACAGGTTGGTGTCTTCCAAAAGGCTTCCCATGGCCCCTGCAAAGCACCCATATCTGTGCTCTGGAAGTGCAGCGCTGTTTTAAAGTTCTGAACAAATCTGAAGTTCGATGGACTCCTAAAAACGTCTAATTGCATGACGTGCCACAGTGCCGGGCCTGTAATGATGAGGTTTCTTCACCCTCCAATAGAGGGCGCATTCTCACGAGGACCTTGTAGCCACCTGGTTCCGGAGTGCTTTCCCAGGGTTGATTTTGCTCAGGAAGTCAGCTTTGTATGAGCCACCATGGAAAACAGGTCTTCACGTAGCTCCCTTCGTCTGCTGTTCCTCGTTGTTCCTTTGATTTGCCTCTCCTGGATGGCTGGTGATTGTGAGCATTTTTTCAGGTGTGTGATAGACATTTGGATAACATATTGGGTGAACTTTCTATCTAGCCTTTTGTTCACACTTTAATTGGATTATTTGTTGTTGTTTTTCTTACTGAGGTACCCCCGTATTCTCTAGATTTTGGAGAGTGGTCTCATGTCCACCATCTCATTGCAAATGATGTCTTTCCAGTCCATGGGGTCTCTTTACTCTTGTGATAGTCTTTCGATGCGCAGAAGTGTCCTATTTTTAATATACTCTGGTCATCTACTTTGTCTTCTCCCATGTGTGCTTCCTTCGTTATATTTGACGGTATGTGTACACCCTGCAATAGGGCCCTTAAGTTTGCCCATGTTTTCTCAACGATGATCTTTATAGCTCAAAAGTTTACATTTAGGTCTTTGATACATCTTGAGTTCATTTTTGTACATGGGTGTGATATAGAATCTATATTATCTTCTGTTGAATGGAGATCCGATTTGGCCAGCACCGTGCAGTGAAGAGAATGTCTCTTTCCCAGTTAATGCTGGTTTGTTTTGGGTTTTTTTTTTTTGCCTATAAATGGATGTAGTTTATAGTCTGCTGTTTATTTAATTTTGCTTATCTTTGATAGTCTATTTATGTCATGAACTAGGGTTCCTCTTAGTGCCACTGTTTTTCATTATAGTTTTAATTTTTACATTTAATTTTACATTTAGATCTTTGAAATAGTATTTATAGATGATGTGAGGTAGGTTTTCTTTTCATTTTTCTTAAAATTGATTTTCAGTTTAGCCAGCACCATTATTAAAGGGATTGTGGGGCACAGGTGTGCAACTGCTAGAATCAGCAGAGTCAAAGGTAAAACAGGCTGTATGAAAGCCAGGGTTTGAGGGAGGCCTAGGTTTCGGTTTCAGTTTCAGGTTTCTGGTCACTGATGCAACACATCACCTGATCCGACCTAACCAATGGAACACGTCCTCTGACATCGCCTGATCTGACCTAACCAATGGGACACATTGCCTGATGACGCCTTAGCCAATAGAGTTTGAGTGAGAGCCCAGTGACCGACCAATCAGGAAAGCACGCGCGAATCTACTCACCAATCACCGTTGGACAATGCTGGCGCCAGAAGTTTTCTCCAATAAGTTTAAAGAACAGCAACCCTGGACTGCCGCCTTGTCCCTGGGCCTATAAAATCCCGGGGAACAAAGCGCTCGGGGCTGATTCCCTTTGGACACTGGGTCCTCGCTGTGCCGGGCAGCGGAGGGAGGAAGCCCTAGCTCAAGCTAGCTAATAACCTCCTTTTGCCGCTTTTGCGTCTCAACTGGTTGTGATTATTCCGTGAGCCGTGAGCCCAAGGTAAGCTCGCCTTCCTTCCCCGAATCTAACAGAATGACTTCTTTCCTATTTAATGGGTCTTGGGCCCGTGTTTAAGATCAGTTGTCTGCTGGTGAATGGGTTTATTTCCATCTGCTCATTCTGTCCCTTGGTCTATGGGTGCGTTATAACAATGGTGGGCCGCTTCGACTACTGTGGCGATAGAGTAGGTTCTGAAATCGGGGAGCCTGAGAACTCCTCCTTTGTGCTCCTTTTACAGCAGTGCTTTGTTTATCCAGGATCGGGAGATCTTACCTTTCAAAGGTGAAGAAGACCACTCTACTTCAAATCACAACTTTTTACAATGAGAGGAGGCAGGGGCACTTCCCTTGGGATCTGAAAGTGTGTGTTGTTTAACATTTTTTCCTCATAATAAAATATGTTGAGTTCTATTTCAATGATGGGATGATAAACCACAGTCTAACACCATTAATGCCACATCTCTTATTTTTATCAATCAACAAAGAGAACTTTGAGAATAGCAGGTAATAGTGTCAATGCAATGCATGGAGAATGCATTCAGAGGAATGCTGTTCTGGGTCACGTTTTCATAGAGATGGTTGTGAAAGGGTTTTGTGCCAGCATGGTACCCATAAGAAGGCATGAGTGGAGTTTAACCTGTCAATCAGGTCCCTTTGTGACTATGACCAAGATAATTGGCTCTCTGGAGGCTGGCCCCTCTCTCTCTCCCTGGTGGTCCTGGTGGTTGGACCAGTGTACTGCCTGATCCAGCTGCTCTGCCATCCGTGGGCCATGAAGTGCTCTGCTCCCCCTGGCCAGGGCCACCTGTGGACTGCAGTAGACAACTGAGTTACTGGGCATTGCTGGCCCACACCCTGCCATGCCTGCTGCCTATGGGCTGAATCTGCCCATCTTGCCACCACTCCAAATGCTCTGACCTCCAGCCCTCCACTTCCTATTGCTACAGCGTGAGGCTCAGCTATGACCTGCCTCGTCATGCTGTGTGTGTTAGTCTGGGTAAACTCGGGAAACAAATCCACAGAAACTCATATGTATATAAGAGAGAGTTTTATATAAAGGGTAAGTGTACATTAAGAAAGCATCCCAACTCAGTGCTGTCTGAGCCCATAAGTCCATATGTCTGACACCAATCTACAAAGTCCTCCTCCATCTCACAAAACATACGCAATGACACCAATTGCAGGAGGAAAGCCAAATAAGTGAGCGTGTAAGCATCTCAGCACTGACAGGGGTTTCCACATGGCTGCTCCAGCACCCAGGGCTGCATCGGAGTAGGTCCATGTGCCTTCTCCTTGAGGATGTCGTGCAGGAAGTTAGTTTTGCCAGCTGAAGCAGGAACTGGCTAAGGCAGCTGCACCCTGGTCCCATCATCACCAAGCAAGAGACCCTAGAACTCGAAAGGTGAGGCTCACTGAGCCATTTATCTCTCCGCCTTTCTATCAGTCCCACGTGTTTATCAGCCAGGTTGGCACCATAAACCTTAACAATCTCACTGTGCTGCCAGCTTCTCCACCTCCCCACTTCATCTTCCCACTGTCTGGTTCCTTGACCCTGGGCTAGTGGCCGTGTGAGTCAGAAAGACCTTCAGTATATGAACTGACCCAAGAAAGTGAGTTGGACTGACCTCTCTGTACTGCTGTGTGGACTAATTTGAGGTTAAATTGGTTTTTTTGTTTATATAAACGTTATATATGTATATAGATATATAAGTGTCCTGGTTTTGCTTCTCAAGAGAACCCTGCCTAATACAGAGGTCAGCCACCAAAGCAGGCTGTTTATAGTCCTGGCAGGAAGGAGTCAAGTGCAGGCTTGCAGGCTGGCCGGATTGTCCGTGTGTCTGTCTTTCCTGCAGTAAACAATGTGCAGGAGCACAACTCAGCAAGCCTAGCGGTGCTGGCGACTTCCCTTAATGCTCTGTTTGCTGATTCATCTATCCGCCCCTCTCGGGAGTACAGGAATATATGTGAACCAACACGTTTATGGTTCACCAGCTGACACTTAGAAAAGAAGATCATCTAAAACTTTGGCTGTTGCCAAATTGTCCCACAGAAATTGTCTTTCAGCAAGGGAAAAGCTTTTGTCACTCCTAGCATGGTGAGTCCCCAACCCCCCCCCCCCAACATAAAACAAACAAACTCCAAAAAACAAGCAGGAGCGTTCTTACAAGAATAATCAATCCACCCACTACGGTAGTGGTTCTCAACCTTCCTAATGCCATGGCCCTTTAATACAGTTCCTCATGTGATGGTGAGCCTGCAACTGTAAAATTATTTTCGTTGCTATTTCATCACTGTAATTTTGCTACTGTGTGAATTGGGTGACCCCTGTGAAAGGGTCGTTAGACCCCCAAAAGGGTTGCAACCCACAGGTTGAGAATCGCTGCATTGGGGCATACCAATTTACAGCTGGTCGAAGCTGGCATACCAATTACAGCTGGTAACATTGTGGAGCGGGGTCTTCATGGATGGGACTTCTCTTTCCTGTTACCTGGAAATTGCGTTCGGAGGAAAAACATAGCTTCCCAGTGAGGTACAGGAAGCAAGTGACTCAGTGAGTCAGGGTGTCATTTGAGGAGGAAAATACCAGCCTCTCTGACTCAGTCTATCTCCCTGCTGTCAGCCTGGGCTTCACGAAGGCAGCTCCTAGCAACACCAACACCACACACACACACACACACACACACACACACACACACACGAAACTGCAGCATAGGTGTGCCACATTGCTAAGGAGGAGTATGTGCAGCAAGAGTGGACTCTTTTCTGGAGGGTTAAAAAACATCCCAATTGAACATAGCTCTAATGTTTCATGTTTTTTATGATCTAACATTGCCTTAGGAGCCTTTTGGACTTGGTGAACTCCCCGAGGGCATTGAGAGGCAGTATGTGTAGAAATCGTGGTTAGCAGTCACAAAGCATACACCAGCAGTGCCCACAAGGGCTGTGTGCCGTCTCCAGCCGGCAGCATTATGAAACCCAGTGCTTCGAGCGGGGACAGCTCGGAGGAGAGGTAGGCTAGAAGGAGAAAGAAAGGGCACCAACATGAATGGAAAATCTGCTCAATGCCAGGCACTTTGCCACGAGCCTACCCCAGATTCCTAAGGTGTTGTGAGGTGAATTTACGCAAGTGTGGCACAGAGACTGAATCGCTTTTTCAAGCTTCAGTGTCTCTGTAAGTGCGTATCTTCTCCACCCACAGAACACATCCTCGCATTGTCTTTGAGGGGCAACCCAGCTCCTGGCTGTCCTGGCAGTTTTTGTTTTACCGGCTAGAGCAGGAAATACTAGGTATAGAAACATTTTAGCTAAATCATTTCCATAAAAATAGTCCTTAAGAAAAATACAGGAAATTTTTCTTTGGGAAGTTTTAGCAATCGTGTTATACATTCCTATAGTGATAAGATGGTGAGAGTTTATAGAGATGCATAAATATTGTACCGCCTGGTGGGTCAGGTCTTTCTTAACATGCCCCTTTGAATAGGTGGGGAAACTGAGGTTCCACGACATTAGAAGACTTCCCTAGAAATATAAATGAAGACAGAGAAAGAAGAAAGATGCGTGGCTGAGTTCTTTTGGGAGGAACCCAGCCCCATTGTGGGGTTGTCCTTAGGAGCTCTGGAGTAGGTCCCCGCCATCGCGAACCCATGCACAGCAGATGGACACACCGCCGGATCCTGTGCCATCCATCCTCACCAGCATGCCTGTGCTTCCGCCCATTGCTGCAGCCACTGTGGCCATCCTTGCTGTGGGGGGCCTTCCTCTTGTTCATTGCCCCTCCACTTTACCAAGTATAATGGCCTTCTCCGGGGAATGGGCTCTCCTGACATGTCCAAAGTATGACAGGCAATGTCTTGCCATTCTTGCCTCTAAGGGGCCGCCTGGCTGTCCTTCTTCCAAGACAGATTTGTTTGGTTGTCTTTGGCAGTCCATGGTGCTTTCAGGGTGCTTCACCAACACCGACCAGCCTTTGAGTAGATTAGGGTAATATATTGTGAAATTATGATTACTGAAAAAGATAGAATTATTTTGAAAAACTTTTTAAAAGTTACCTTTCTTTAAAAGATGTAATATCTGACAAACAGATTTCAAAATGTCTAATTCTTTCCCAAATGAAGTCTAGATGAGTCCCCGTCCTTTAAATCAGTTTCAAAGGTTAGCTACATAGCACAATGGAAGGTGCTGACTATGCGGGATGGGAGACTGGTTCAGTGAATGCTAGATGTGATAGGCAAGAAGAGTCTAGAGAGCTATTGCTCTTCTGGTAAAGCGAAATCACTAGATGTCAGACCCTCCAGCCCAGGACTGCATTTCTCTCCACAGTTCTCTCGTGTTCATCCCCTGCTCGGCACTGTGAGAGATTAGAGAAGTTTCCCGAAGGAGTGCCGTGCAAGGGCTTGGGGAATTGATTTAGAGATAAATGGTGTAGAGATCAGATTGCATGTCTCACAGGACCAAAGAGCCCTAATTGCTCCAATCAGGAACCAAGAAAACAATTTCAATGTGCGAAACCTGAGTGAGTAGATTTCCCAGAAAATTTTCAACTGGAAGCTAATGGACCACGGGGCATTATGATGAAGTGTCAGAGGGGAGCTGGAGCAGAGAGAAGGCGGGAGGAAACCGTACTAGAGTGATTACCGACTGAGGTCTCCAGGTGTTTTTACACAGGTTGATCTCAGTTTGTATTGGTAAATTAGGAGATTGCCAGCCAATGCCAGTAATGCCCCCGTTTAACTTGGTTCAGGTATCTGAGCCCTAAGCCTGTATCCTCCTGCCTACCTACCTGGCATTTCCTATGGGATGCCGCACAGGCGCTCACATGTGCAAGTGATCCCAGGAGTTTTTTGCGTCCCTCTCTCTTCTTCTTCACACAGGAAGAGGTGGGACTCTCTGCATCCACCAAGCTAAATGTGCTCCTTCTCCATCACAGTTCCTGGCCCTAGCTACTGGGATCTGCCTGTGGGCTCACAGGGTTGACCTGCAGCATCGGCTGTAGCATCGGCTGGCCATGTCAGTTCACCCAGAGTGACCTTGTCTGAAAGGAAGCCTAGTTCTATTATGTCTCTGCTTCAAACATCAATGACTTTACCCTAGCATATAGTATGTTGTCCTCTCCAAGATCTTAGCAAGTCCCCACCCAGTTCTCCAGATGCGTCTCACCCCATGCTTCTTCCCCTTGCTTTCTAGAGAGAAAGTCCCCCAGGAGGTCTTCATACTCAGCAGGGTGAGTTGAATCTAGACTCGCCCTCAACCTAAGGGTCCCTTCTAGGTTGTTCTCTCTGCATGGGTAGCTATTTCCCTCTAGCTTTGCCTAATTAACTTCTACCCCTCTTATCCCTCAGACACTAACTCTGGCTTCTGCTTCCTCGGGAACCCTTCCCTGACCTTCCTGAATGTCTCTCCTTTGAAGTCCTTGTTACAATGGCAGCTTGACAAGGATCAGTGTGACTGTTTGTCTAATGACTGTCTGTGCTCCCTGGTCTGCAAGCGCCTCGAGGGGGAAGTGTTTGGTTTTGTGCTCTATTGTCTTGGAGTAAAAGATTAAACAGTAAGTGAAATTCTGAGTAGGAAATGGCTAATGGCCCATGGGTGGACACCACACCAAGGGAAAGTCTGCCTGTTCGTCTGTGAACGTTTCGAAGGTGCTGCTGTCACCTGTTGATGTTTGCTCTGATTTGGACAAGATTGGAACTAGGAAGATGGCGGTGTGAAGAACGTTCTTGGAAATACAAACCTGAAAGACTCTTGTGGGAAAGTTGCACTGGTCACTAGATCTGTCGTGTCCTTAATTCCATTTGATAATGTAGAAATTATTTTGAAAGCATTTAGCTAAGCTGCAGAATTCCCAACTGTCATCATTTTAAGGAGACTATACATAGGAATGACGCTGCCTATGGCTATGTCCTATTTGGGGCACCCACTCAACCCCTCTCCCACTTTTCTATCCCCGAAAGATCTCTGCACATTTCAACCTTACTTCAGAGCTGTCTGAAAAGAAAGAAAAGGACAAATAAAGTTGTCTGAGACATTGCATTCTCACTAACGTAGGGAGTACCAGGCTAGCGGAGTTCATTGAGCAATACCAGCTCTGGACTGTCTTGAAGTTTAAGGTGGCCCCACTCCATGGCACCATGTCTCCAAAGGGGGACCCCCTGTCCGACTTCCCACCCCTGCTTTCTTTATACTGTTCTTCACCAAGGGGTTTCGTCTAGCAAGTCTGATATTTGATGAAGAAACTTAGTTAATTAAGCCAATCAGCAGCAGGCAAGCCTACAGTTTTCACAGCTGGTTAACGATGAACATCAAACTCCACCTAGCGGCATTTATCAAGCGGACGTCTGAGTTTTGAATACAGCTCCTCGATTTGTGAATATCTCCAGTCACCCCCTCTCTACATTCTTAAGTCACACACAGTGATGAGTGATGAGATGGCAGTGCTGGGGAGTTGGGCGATAGTGTCAATCAACTGCCTCAGCTCTGAGGAAGGACCTGTCCTCTTGAACTTACTAATTTCAGAACATAATTCAATCACAACCTGGGGTTCATCTCTGTGTCTTCTTCCCAGAAAAGCATGCGGAACGCCTGCGAGTTTCCCAATGGCAGTTTCTACAAGTTCTAAAAAGACATCTATGACCTGGAAGCAACCGTGGTAATCGGAACGCAGCCTGTTGCTCTCTACTACCAACCAGCTTGCTACCACGTAGGGTATAAAAAGCCACGGAGAAGCAGTGCTGCCTCCCACTGAATGTCCACCACAGACACGTGGCCATGAAGATGTGGGTGTTAGACTCCAGAAGCTTGTTTGTGCAGTCGTCCTGCCACACACACGCAGTATGCAGAAACTTGATGCCGGCTTTCAGCAGCGGGAGCAGAAGTTTCAACAATTTTCCTATGAATCAAGAAGATCATTCTGAATTAGCAGTTTCATTAGATAGTCAATTTGGGCAATTCAGACCCCGAGGGGTGTCGTAGGTCTGATTGGCTTTGGCTGTCTAGCGCTAGGTTCCAAGTCACTAGACAATGCTAATGGAGAAAACGGGAACGCCTGTTCTTGTGAGCATGGCTTCATTCTGGGCAAGCATTTAAATGCAACCTTGCACAAATGTGCCTTTCCTGTGATTGAAGAAATGGCAACAGTGTTACCTTTCAGTCTTGAAAACCAGATGGAGATGGGACCCTTAAGAGCTTTGGAAACCCCCTGATGGTAAATGTCACCTAACATGTGTAATTGACAAAAAGACCCTTGGTTAAATTCTCGTCTTTCTAGAACTTGTCAGAAGCATCCGGTTTTCATGCCAAAAGCTTGCAGATGAAGGCCAATCTGCAAGACAAAACGATGAGGGGTGGAGGAGAGGGATCATCCAGCTGTATGTAGCACAGTGTGTAGGGGACACATGCTGGAGAGACCAGGGCAGCTGGCTATGACAACTACTCAGTAGGAGGGACACTCAAACTTGACATCCCTCTCCCCTGCAACACACACACCACCACCACCACCACCACCACCACCACCACCACCACCACCACCACCACCACCCACCACCACCACCACCACCCACCACCACCACCACCCACCACCACCACCACCACCCACCACCACCACCACTCACCACCACCACCACCACCACCACCACACCACCACCACCACCACCACCACCACACCACCACCACCACCACCACCACCACCACCACCACCACCACCACCCACCACCACCCCCCCCCCACCACCACCACCACCACCACCACCACCACCACCAGACGTCCTTTTCTTGAGCAATGAAACAGGATGCTCAAAGTGTTTTTCTACCTCAAGTCCTTTTTCTTTGGGGCAGTGACAAACCATCACCCATGACAGTAATGAAGGCGCACATGTCTATGTTAGCAAAGCCATGAGTCTCCTGCCGGGAAGCCGTGGACTGAGCACATGCCACACCGCAACCCGATGATGTCGCCCTCCTGCCATCTCTTTGGCAGGCTCAGCTCCAAGGAGGAAGCTGGGGGAGAGTGGAGGTGCTGGATGTGACTTTGTATCAATTTAGGATTTACTTGTAGTTCTGATCACCTAGGAAGGAATTGTAATTGGACTACAGAAACATTTTGATTGCCGATTCTCCTTATGTATGGAATCTTTATTCCTTATCATTATAAACAAGAGAAACCAGTTGCTGTCAGTCCCACATGTGCAGAATGGTACTATGTGCCAAAAGGCTATTGCTGTTTTCCTTTCTTATATACGGTCGCTATGAGTCGGCATTAACTCGATGACAAGACGTTTATGTGAATTAGGAGCCCTGGCAAAGTAGGGTTTAAGCATTGGGCTGCTAACCCCAAGGTCAGTAGTTCAAAACTACCAGCTGCTCCTCAGGAGAAAGATGGGCTTTCTACTCTAGCGTAGCTACGAGTAGAAATCTATTTAATGGCAATGTGTGTGTGTGTGTGTGTGAGAGAGAGAGAGAGAGAGAGGGAGAGAGAGAGAGAGAGAGAGAGAGAGAGAGAGAGAGAGAGAGAGAGAGAGAGAGAGAGACAGAGAGAGAACTGGGTAAATTGGGTGAAGGTTTACAGAGCAAATGATTTTTCCATTTAATTATTTATACACATTTTTCCCCTGTGGAATTTTGAATGGCTTATTGTTTGGAAGTAGCTACCAGGTATTTCTTCTGGGGTGCCTCCATATGAACTTAAAACTATGAATTTTTTTTCTTTCTTTCAAATGGGACCTTAAACTGTTAGTGCCACCTAGGAATTCTGTAAACACGAAAGGAAAAATGTATTAATGTTCAAGTATTACACCTTCTCCCACACCCCCAAAGAGTCTGGAATTCTGCATACCCTGCTCCACTTCTGCACCCTAATTCAGTGGAGGTAACTCCTGCAAAGAGTACAGAGCCCAGGGAGCACTGGCTGGGGAAAGGGTACCTGGTGGGGGAGGGGGGGCAAGCAAGCCTAGCCTAAACTGCTTTGAAAAAGGTTTATTTTCTTTCTTTCTTTCTTTCTTTCTTTCTTTCTTTCTTTCTTTCTTTCTTTCTTTCTTTCCTCCCTCCCTCCCTCCCTCCCTCCCTCCCTCCCTTCTTCCTTCCTTCCAAATGTTTGTTGCTGGGTAGGAGAGGTTTTAGGGAGAGGTGACATTTAATTGAGATATTGAGAGAAAGATAAGGGAAAGATTTTCCTGGAGCCTTTATGAGCTTCCATATTGTTATTGTTTTTAATGAAAAAACCCTATTTTGCATCTTTAAGAGTCCTGGTGATGCTGTCGGTTAAGCATTGGGCTGTTAACCAGAAGGCCGGCAGTTCAAACCCACTAGCTGCTCCTTAGGAGAAAGATGAGGCTGTCTGCTGTCATAAAGACTGACAGTCATGGAAGTCTTACATAGGCTTCTATGAATAAGAATTGCTTTGATGGCAGTGGGTTTCAGCTTTGTTTGTTTTTTAATTATTTTGTTTTCAAATAGTTTTTTTTCATAAAAGATCATTTTATTGGGGGCTCTTACAGCTCTTATAACAATCCATACATCAATTGTATCAAGCATAGTTATACATATGTTGCCATCATTCTTTTCTAGACATTTACTTTCTATTGAGCCCTTGGTACCAACTCCTTTTTTCCTTAAATCACCCCACCCATGACCCCCTAATAAATGATAAATTGTTATTATTTTCATATCTTACACTGACTGCTATCTCCCTTCCCCCATGGTTTCTATTGTTTGTCCCCCTAGAGGGGTGGTGGTGGTGTGGTTACGTGTCCATCATCATGACTGGTTCCCCCTTTCTCCCCTCCTCTGCCCACCTTCCTTCTACTCTTCTCGTACCGCTACTCCCTTTCCTGTTCCTAGGTTCCGAGATTTTAACTCTCTTTTAAATTTCTTTCCAAGTCACCTTGTGGTTGTCAGACAGTGTTTCTTTTTAGTTAGCAACTTTTCCAGAATGGGCAGCAAGGTGCCTGCTTCATCTGGGTGACAGATGTCGCTGAAGCTCAGCGTCCGTGGTCAGATTATGCAAAAAGCCTGAGATGTCTGTGTTGTGTGGAACCATGCATCTCGCAGTGGGGCAGCTGTGTTGGCTTTGGACATCTGAGCCTGCCAGGGCCCTGTCCTGTGAGTCACCAGGATCAATGCTGGCACAATTCCTGGAGCCTTGAAGCCATGAACCTAAATCTCCTCCTCTTCACTTGCGCCTGCTTTAAACATGTGCGCTCCTGGAGATTACCTGGTTTGTGTTACACCTTGGGTGTAATCATGGGAGGGCAAGACTTTAAAGCTGAAAATACCATTAAAAGAAATTTTTTTTTGTAAAGCACCACTCTTAAGACATTATTTTAAAAAACGACAAAATCATCACCTCCAAGCGCAATAGTCAGTGTTTCTCTTGTACTTTTCCATCTGTGACATAGCACTTTTCCCCAGCAATTTGAAAACTCCTTTCATAGCAGAAAACACAGTCAGCCATGAAAGCAAAACTCTCTTTCTCGCTCGTGATTAAATGTGACTTACAGATGTATAAACGAACCGTCGACTCACATAGCATTAATTGCTGAATCGGGGTTAAGCTTGGCTCTGAAAGATGTTTACAATATTTTTAAAGTTTTGTAATAAGCACGTGTCCAGTGAGGTTCCCCATGTGGCAGAGCTAGAGGTGCAGCCTGACGTTGCTCCCAGCAGCATCCCTGCCCCGCCAACCTCGCATGGGACCTGTAGATTTTAGCGCCTTGCTATAATACAGCTTCCAACGATATGTAAATGAGTGGTGATGGTTTGTCATGGAGACTCAGAAAGGACTTCAGCTAGAGCAGCGGTTCTCATTCTCTGGGTTGCGACCCCTTTGGTGGTGGGGGGGGGGGGTTTCAAGCAACCCCTTCACAGGGGTCGCCCAATTCATAACAGTGGCAAACTTACAGTGATGAAATAGCGATGAAAATAATTTTATAGTTGTGGGGTGAACACACCATGAGGAACTGTATTCAAGGGTCGTGGCGTGAGGAAGGTTGAGAACCACTGAACTACAGTGTCCTGCATCCCAACGCGAATTTAATCAGCCATTTGAAAAACTTTGTTACATACTCCCCGGGCAGGAAGCCACTGGTTTCTGGGAGCATACAAAGGTATGCAGTCAGTTTCTGGGGCGGGAGGGGAGCAATTGGTTAAGGAAGTGTTCAGCTGCTAACCCACAGGTGGGAGGTTCAAGTCCACCCAGATACACCTTGCAAGAAAGTCTTGGTGATTTAATTCTGAAGAACTAGGCAGTGAAACCCCTGTAGAACACAGTTCTCGGTGGCACACGGGAGGCGCTGCGTTGGAGGTGATTGATTGTGACTGGACTGGTTAGGGACATGGCAGTTCTTTACCTACTCTGGGAACTTCCACACAGGAATCGATTCTTTTCTGAGGATCATATTTAAACATGGTTTAAGCACCTGAGGCTGGAAAGTAGCAGCTACTCATACAGAATCACTCTGACCTGGCTTACTGTATCACAGTGACCATCTCCCACCAATCCTGGTAGTTACTGCCAACCCTCTGCCATGGGGGGCTTGGGCGGCAGTGGCCATAGGCAGAGCCACCCTCTGGGAACTGAGAAGGCGGTTAGAAGTTGGGGTAAAGATGCCCTGGTGTCCTCAGATAGCCTCACACACACCATTAGCATAAACCTCTGTTTGCTGTCAGCAGTCGTTCCTTGCATCCTCTACAATCCCTCCTGGGCTGCTGTGCCATGCTCTTTCCAGAAAACCTCTCTTCATTTCAGACCTGTCTTTCCAGGTCCCGTTTTGTGTTGTAAACACAATCCATTATAAAAATGCTGAGGAGGGGAATGGAGAAACCAAGAAGAGACGTAACACTGATTTGCTTTTAACCCCCAACCGTGCCTGCCCTTCGTGGTCCTAGTCATTTGTTTAGGCCGTGTGACCTTCTCTCTCACCTCCGTCCTACCTAATGTTTTCAAAACAATATATCCATTGTTCGATGCAGCTTGATTCCGAAAAATTTACTCTGAGAACTGAATATCGGCCGAATATCGGCCACGCGTTTGTCTGGATGAAACAAAATGCTGAACATGTTAAAATGATAGGGATTTATTTGACTTGGTAATGAGAAAGTAGGGTATCACTGGAGCAGGACTAGTATGGCCACCAGCAACATCACCAGACAGCCACGCGCCATCTGCCTTCCTGTTCTGCCATCCTAGCACATGAGGAGTTACCAAAAAAAGGGGGGAGAAGGGGGAATTTTTTTCAAAGATATGTATTTACATTTTTTAAGAACACCCTTATAACCTTCAAAGTGTTCTCCATTACGCTTAATACATTTGTCAAATCTGTGATTCCGTTCTTGGAAACGTTTGCCAACTCATCTGTTTGGATGGCTGACAGCATCTCCTTTGTTTTGTTTTTCCCGTCACCTGTTCTACATTGTCAAATTGCTGTCCTTTCATGCTCCTTTTCATTCTCAGAAACAAAAAGAAGTCACACGGAGTGAGGTCAGGTGAGTCAGGTGTGTGGGGCAAGAGAGGCATGCTGTTTTTTGCTGAAAACTGGCACCCTGAGATGGCTGCGTGAGCAGGTGCATTGTCGTGGTGGCAAAACCAGTCCCCTGTCTGCCACAAATCAGGCCTTTTTTGTTGCCCAATCTTTTCAGAACCTCTAAGTAGAAAGCTAAATTAACAGTCTGACCTGGTAGAATGAACTCCAATTGCACCAGGAGTGGACATTTTCGTCTGTTTGGGAAGTTGACAAATATCCAGAACAAGATTTGTCATCAATCTACATTTCACCTTGTTTGAAACGAGAAAACCACTCATACACTTGAGTTTTCCCTATAGCGCTTGTCCTTGTAAGCTGTGTTCAACATCACAACTGTTTCTGTGGCTTTTTTCCGTAGCAGGAAACACAAGTTCACAGCCAGATGCCATTCTCTTTAATCGGCCCTCTCACACACAAAATAACGAGGTTTAAGCGAAACTGCTTTTATGAAAAAAAAATTCACTGGGACCGGAGAGACACTTCCCAGGCAACACCACTGGGTGCACTAACTCAGAACGATTTGCTCAATGCTCACCTAGGAGGAAAAATGCGTACCGCGAAAGCTCCGCCCAGAAGACCGTTTGTGGGGTACCTCCTTTTAGGTAGCATCTGCAGGGTTGAAATATGGTTGCTGCACCATCAGGCTTTACATTCCAGGGAGGAAGAAAGGAGGTGAGGGGAATAAAGGGGACAAAATGCTGAAAAGAGTAGGCTTACTGAAGCCTTTCTTCTTTTAAAAGCTTCCTGCAGTACTTTTCCCGAGACAGCCGCTTGTATCTCCTGGTCCAAACTGCCTCACACGGCCACCTTTCATGCACAGAGTCTCTGGCTTCTGTGTTAGAACACAGGGACTTGGATGGCTTTTGAATGGCTTTGTGAGGAATTTGAACAGCGTTTAAAATAATCAAGAGGAAACGCATAGCCTTGCTCCCTGAAGGTGGACATTAGGAGAATTTAAATTAAAAGTCAAGGTTACCTATGCCCGGCAGGGGTGACCATATTTCCAAGTTTCTCTGAAACAGTCTCATCTTATGCCAATTTACTGCCTTTCACTTTCCCCACAGCATGTTATTATGAGAAATTCCATGTTATGAGGGAAAAGTTGAAAGAATGTTATGAAAATGCTTGTTTATCCACTCCCTAGAGTCTAACATAAACTACGCATGTCTGACCACACATTTCTCCATTCATCAATCCATCTTATTTGTTAAATAAAATTCAGAGTAAATTATAGATATGACACTTCCTTAGAATCACCTCATTACCGGAGTTCTATATTTGTTTATATTTTTCTTTTGTGGCAAAATGAACATGAAATGCACAAATCTGAAAATTACACTTAGACAAATACATAACCTAAGTCTTCTTTGAGGTATCTGATCAAACATAACCAAACCCCCAAAACTAAACACACACACCTCCATCAAATTGATGCTGACTCATAGTGACCCTATAGAACAGGGTAGAACTCTCCCCTGTGGGTTTCTGAGACTGTAACTCTTTACAAAAATGGAAAGCCTCCTCTTTCTCCCCAGGAGCACCGAGTGGTTTCAAACTGCTGACCTTAAAGTTAGCAGCCCCATACGTAACCACTAAGGCACCAGGGCTCATTTTCAAATGTTTCCTCCTCCCAGTTATACCTCTTCCTTCCACCCAGACAACCACTGTCCTGATTTTACTTTCAATCTAGATTATTTTACCTCTTCTAGAACTTCATATAAATGGAATAATACCATAAATACTCTTCTTGGAAAATCGTCTTTCAGGTAGCAGAGGTTTTTGAGGATCAGTCATATTGGTATCTGTATTTGTGTCATCGCAAAAACGGATCACAACAGAATCGAAATCACCAATTTTCAAGAACACTTTTGAAAAAGGGTTGGGGTTAGGAGGAACCTTTATGGAAAGAAAAGACCTATCAAACGGCCTAAGAAATGAGAGGTGCCTCCGTGGTAAAGAACGTAACCTCCGGAAGGAAAGAAATGTTGGGTTCTTTGCTTTCTAAAAAGGAATGTGGGTTTGGGAACTTCTAAATGGTGCATTTTAAATTTAATGTCTCTGTAAGAGATATAAATTAGCAGCAGCAAAATATTATGGCCCTTTGACTACTTCGGCCTGTGAATTGTGAATTGCAGTTTGTTTAGCCATTTGGTGGGCTTTCCCCCTACTAGAAAGAGCTGTTAAATATTTTATGGTATCTACATGTACTTGCAACGATGGCAAGTTCCTGTCCCCCGACACATTTTTGTCTGAGTGAGAAAGGGAAGGACTGAGAATGCACATAAAAATAGTCCCAGTTAACAGAAGTTTAAATGAATTAAAAAAATAAAGAGCACACATGTTTGCATTTAGACATGGTCTATGGCCAATTTTTTCATGAAGACGGCCTTATTACTTTTACTCTAAGCAGTCGTCTAAATGTTAACCATTTGACAAGGGAAATTTCCTTGCCTTCTCTCCTTTCCCTACAGTATATATTAAACTAATTGCTTTATTTTAACAAGGGGGACACTGTTTCCCCCAACCATCCTCCTGACCCCCAGCTTGAACTGCAACTCCAAAAATCTTTGCTGAGAGATAATTGCGGTACCAATATGATTTAATGTACTTTGGCTCTCGCACATCCAGTCTTCTTTGTCTCTAGCAACGTTTTTAACTCTCAAAGGTCAGATTCCCATCCTATATAATTCCTGGAAAGATGCATTACACTGAAAGTTGGCTCCGAGATTCCTTATCATTTATAATTTTCATAAGACTCTCAAAGTCACACAACTATCTAGGGTTTCAGGGATGAACTCTTTGCCATTACTCACAAACGGAAAGTCTCTGAAGAGTAATATGAAGAACGCCAATAGGATTGAACCTGTCCCAGCGAAGTTTTAAATAAAACTCCTCCAGCCCTTCATTTCAGATCCACCTTTACAAAACCCTAGTTCTTGACCTTCTCCACAATTTCTCATGATTAAAGTGAATGCTCACAAAAAAATTGGTGCTGAAACAGGGGCTTGACCTCCGTGACGTGGGGATGAGTCAAGAGACGGATCCATTCACTGAGCTCACTGCCCATCCTCCAGGACTCAGCCCCCTTTCTGTTCCTGAGAACGTCTCCTGATAGGCCCGCTCCTCTGCTCCATCATGGTCTTTGGGTTCTTAACCAGCCGTGCATCCTCTCTGATTAGGATAGCTTAGATGCTAACAGTTTTCTTCACATTTTTATTTTTTGTAGGCTGCCTTGTCTCCTCAGTTTTGTTGGGAGGCTTGAACACAGGGACCGTGTCCCATTCTTTATTGTTCTATCCTTTTCTGTTTATATTTGTTACAATGTAGTTTATGGGCTTAGGTATTTGTGTGTGTGTGTCTCAAGGACTTACAAGTCACGGAGAATTGGGGGGATAAAACAAATCACCAAGTTTACCAAATTCACTCTATAATTTTCATATTAAGAGAAATTTCGAATGTGGTGTCAGCTACAACTGGCTTCGGTGGTTTCAATCGCTTGCCTATTAGCAACAGAACCAGGGTTAATATGCACATGAATTCTCTCCTCCTCTGACGTATCCTCATATCATTCATTCTTTGGGAAATTGGTTACAAAATTAGCTGAAGGTTTACCTGAAGAATATTAAAGAGAATAATAGCACAGATAATCGAGCTTCAAATTCCTACATCACTGAGTTCCATACTGAACAAGTCATTTCTCTGCAGTTCAGCTCCCTTATCTTCATAATATAATTATGAAAATTAAATGTATCGATACTTGTAAGGCATGTGGAAAATAGTACAAAAGCCAAAAATCAAACCAAACTCACTGCCATTGGGTCAATTCTGATTCATAGAGACCCTACAGGGCAGAGGAGAATTGCCCCTTTGGGTGTCTGAGACTGCATCTATAAAAGCAGAAAGCCTCATTTTTGCTCATCAGTGCTGCTCGTGGGGTTAGAACTGCCAGCCTTACAGTCAGCAACCTAATGTATGATCCACTATACCTCCAGGGCACCTATACTACATAAAGATTTATTAAAGTGCAACTCAGGTCTTCTATGAACAGGCACGAGGGAACATTCATATTCTTCATATTTTATGGGTGGATCTGAGTGGAAATAAAGAGCATTTAAGAGAAGACCGTATGTCTGTATGGGGCTTGTCTGATGGTGTGATTTTCAGAACTGCATGCCTTTCCAAATTCACTCCCCTTGACTCATGGAAGCTTGACATTCCAGAGTGCCTTTGATGTCAACCAGGCAAGGACTTTGTTCTCCATTAAAATACCTGAGGAGAAAGAACACATGACATCTTTCCAAGTATTTCTGCCCCCTCTAATCCTTCCTGAGAGGGGATTGCAGTGGGGAGATTTGAAAAAGGAAATCTACCTGCGCCTGATTTGTGGAGACAAAGGAGAAAAGGCTGAGTTTAGGAGCCTTGCCTAGGTTTGGCCATCCTGTCCCCAGGGAGAAGAACTCCGGTAGCACATAGGCAAGGTGTCCATCGTTCTCCCGTGAGCTTCGTGAGCTAGCTCATCGACTTGGGTGTTCCTAGGTTACTTAACTTTAAATTCCACTCCTCCAGCTTCCCATCCATAATGATGGAGGCAGTAATCTGCCCTCAGTAGGTCTAGGAATCACTGTGCTCAGTAACTGGCATGTTTTCAAGTGTCTCTCCACAATGTAAGCCCTCAGTAAGTGGCTCATGTTATTGTTAATTGGAAGGTTTCTAAATAAGCTCCATTTCAACATTGTTCTTGGAATCTCAGAAGGCATATGGCGTTTAAAGAAACTTTAAAATACTGGGTTTTTTACTTCAGGATCTAGAGTTCTGAGCAGAATTTCTTTCGTAGGAAAAAACTCACTAAATCATTCACAGCAGATATTTTCAAAGAAGAAAGGTCACCATGCCCAATGTGTTGAGTGTTTTAGGTAGTTATCTAGCTCACAGAATCGTCTAAATTCTCCTCATTCTCAGTAATTGTGTTCTATAACGTTGCTTCAAGTACAGAATACTTGTCTGTTGATCCATTCTAAGAGAAATGCAGGGTAAGATTCCCTGTCTCGAGCTTTTTGGTTTCACCACAATGCTATTGGCTAATCCACTTTTTAAAAAAGTCACTCACCATTCATGGAACCAGAAATTCAACCACTTCCCCATAGCTTCACCACACACTACAGAGATTACTTTGGCACTCTCTGGAGTGAGCTAATATATGAATCAGGCATTTCCTCTTCCTTATTCTGGATGGGACCTTATTGTTGATTCATTGCTAGTGAGCTCCCGACTTACAGAACTCCAGGAAGCTTATCGAACACGTGCATTTTCTCCTAAGGCCCGCCACAGCCTTCCTGTACTTACGAACAGTTGAAAGCATGAGAGCATGGTCTTGCTGGGGTCTGGGATTCTGCAAAGTGAGCTCACCAACAGGAAGCACAAACTGTGTCTTTAAAAACCCACACCAATACACAGGCTACCGAAAGAACGTTTGCTTTAGAGCAACCGAACTAAACGAAGAAACAGAATGTGCGTGTTGGGTGGGTGGGACTCACAATCTCAGCACTCTGTGCATGTCCGTGAATGACTGTGAACGGGGCCAGTTTTGATGTGGGTGTTATGAATAAACTCCAGTGAATAGGTGAGTTCATGAAAACCGACTGTGAATATTTGAGGATTGACTGTATTTACATTCGTTCTAATTGCAAAATTAGACAATTACGATTCTCTGAGGCTCAGATGCTAGGGAATTGGAAACACTGGACGCATTCTTCTATCCAGTGTTTTTCAACATTCAAATATGACAAACGAGGAGGGGGTGGAACAAACTGGGAATGTATAAATATGAAACTTTCAAAATGACTGACTTTTTTTTTTACTTAATCCTTACTATTTAAAGGAGAATCTTGCTCTCTGGGGATAGGCTTAAGCAAATAACTCCAATGTTAACTCTTGAAATATGTTAGGTTGTCAGTGCTTTGTATAGTATATCTCCAAACAACCTCAGGGCATTAAAGACTGAGTACTTTGTTTCTGGAGCTCTGGGTCCAGGTGGTGCCACCACCACTTGCTAGCTACTAAGTTAGCTCTTTGGGTCTCAGTTGTCCTGTCTGTAAAGTGGGCCTAAAATTACCTACTTCAAAGAATGATGGTGAGGCTTAAAAGACTGGAACCTTTACATTTTTTAAAATACTATATAATAGTTTTCCCCGTTGACCCACAATTTTCACCCTTTAGGCAAGGATGGCATCTGAACAAGGCTCCTTTGTTATTTCAAGAGACACTGTCACCACCTTTGTATCAATTTTTGCACTGTGGTAGATTGTGTGTTGCTTTGATGCTGGGAGTTATGGCAGTAAGGTTTCCAGGAGCAGCTAGGTTAGCCGTGGCAGCTAGGTTTCAGTGCAAGATCCAGACTAAGACAGAGGGAACAATATTATCTGGCAATCTACTTCCAAAGAGCAGCCAACAAACACCCTAGGGATGACAGCAGGATCTGGTCCGAACTCGCGCTGGGAGGTGATCCCTCTGTGTTGGACTCAAGCATGCTAGTAGTGATCATGAGAGTAGTTCAGGACCAGTCGCCGTTAGGTTATGTTGCCCACGCGGTTGCCACGAGCCAGGGCAGACCCACCAGCACCTAACAACAAGAGCAGCGTCGTGGACGCTGACGAGTACCGGCCACGTTCCATCACAAGGTATTTGTCATGGTACCAGGGACCCAGCTCAATGTCAGGTCACCAAAGGCAGGCGCTGGGATTTGGGTCCTGCGAAGCTCAAATACAAGACTGGACACTGAAGCGTTCCTCCCGATCTCTTCTGGGGGAAGCTGAGAGGGAATGTGAGGAGCTGGCAGTCAGTCCCGCTCCCCGTCCTGCGACTCTTTTCTGTGTGTCAAATACTCGTTTTCTTCTGCTGCTTCCGCCCCTCCTTTCCAGAGCCCACCAAGGGAAGGCTCTTTTCTAACCCCCACCTGCCACGGCTGTGCAGCGAGGACAGAGCAAGGCGACAGCATGGAAGAAAGTGGAAGGAAAAAAGATACTGCCTGCCAGGGCCAAACAAGCTCATAAAACAATTAGTTTGTCAGAACGGTTAGTCCATGTCAAGTAAGTCAATGGCATGGCCTCCTTGCTCCTGTCAAGGAGCAACATTTCATTTCATTATTGGAATTTGGGGAGAGGAAATGAATTTCCTGTATCCGGCCTGCCACATGAGGCTATTTTTCCTGATGTGTTATTTTTATAAGATGTTCCCTTGTAGCTTGCTCTCTGGGGTATGCTGTTTACTGGGGCCTATTGTTCTCTGCCGACTTTGATCGTTTATTTTAGCTTCTTAGGTCAGATTGCAGCAAGTGCTTCAGGAGGTGGTTTTAGCAAAAGTCCTCGAGGATGCACCATGGCCTTCCCACCAGTTCTTTGTATGATTCTTTCCATCTTTGAATAATTTTCAACCGAACTTTGTTCACCATTTCCCTGAGTGTAGCTGATGGAACCACGGTGGCTATGCGGTTCTAGATGTGTCGTGTTCATTTCTGAACGAGTAGTTCGATCATGCTCAGACATTAAATTAACACCCCCCCCCCCCCCGATCCACTGCCAGCGAGGTGATTCTGCTCGGCAGGGATCCTGTAGCGGCTTTTCAAGGCTATAACTTTCACAGGAACACATAGGCTCTGGGTGTTGAACCACTGACCCTGCCGTTGGCAGTCCAAAGCTTACCCAACTACGTCACCAGGTTTCCCCAATGGTCAGATAAGGTAGCTCTAAAGTGCCTAACAATTCAGGTTGTAACTGAACAGGTAGTGGGCCTCATCTGGCCTATGGACTATGGTTTTCTGACTCCTGTGTTTTCTAGAGTGTAAATTCTTTGGTCTAAATTAGAACCTTGGCCAATGACAGAAATTTAATAAACACATATACTTGTTTAATAAATGGGTGGGCATGATTCTTGGAATGTAATAATGTGAGTAGATATAAGTTCCTCATCCTCCATACAAGAATAGTTTTTAAAAAGCAAGTAGAATCTTATCTTCAGTCGTATAAGAAATTTAAAATGAGGACAAGAACAGAGAAGGAAGTGAAAACTGATGGTAATTGGGAAATTTTGACTGAGTTTCTAAACAGCCCATGGTGAGTCAAGTCTCGTGCTATAGACAACCAGGACTTTGGACTCTGTCCTTTGCCACACATTACATTTTTCATAGTCTACAACAGAAGACTCTCATTAGGAAATCCTACTAAGCGAACTGGCCTCCACCCTTAAATCACCTGCCGCAGATATAAAGATGGAAACACTCTTTTGGATTTAAGGCTGAAATGCCCTATTGGGAGAAGAAATCGATTACTGCTATCTCAAAGTGTATAGATTTGGATGTCATTGGACTTTACTTCAGATATCTTGTTTTGAGGGGGCCCAGTAAATGGCAACTTAAGACTATCATGGATTTGCTGTTTTCATGCTCTCGTTGCATTTTTTAATATCAGGTCATAGTCTAGAAGACATGGCCCTGCCTTTGTGGATGAGCGTTCTTGAAAGCCTTGCCCTATCTCCAACCTGCATTGTTTGCCTAGAGTGCCCAGTCACTCGAGTTTTTGATCAATACAGGTCAGCCACCCATGTAGTTTGATCTAAAAGGCTGTACTACATGTGTGCGCCTTCCTTTTCTAAACAGAATTTGGAATTGTATACCTGGGGCTCACGTGGCTGTTGCTAGGTGCCATTGAGTCTGTTGCAACTCTTAGTAACCCTATCTACAACAATGAAACCCTGCAGGGCCGGTGCCATCCTGGCAATTGTTCCTATGTTTGAACCCACCGGTGAAGCCACTCTATCAACCCATCTTGGTCTTTCTGGTTTTTGCTGCCCACTTACTTTACCAAGCACCATATCCTTCTCCAGGGACTGGTCTCTCCCGACAACATCTCCAAAGGAAGTGAGATCAAGTCTCGCCATCCTTTCCCCTAAGGACCATTCTGGCTGTATTCTTCCCAGACATATTTGTTTGTTCTTTTGGCAGTCCATATGCCCCATGGGGATGATTTATAATGTTCCCCAATGAAAGGTTAATGATGTATCTAAAGAGGACCAGAAAAAATATATATGCCATAGATACATAGATGTATTTTGAGCTGGCACTTAATCAAAACTTTAATAGAAGAACAATTTGTTCTTATGAAAGGGTTTCACTTGATATCTACCCTCATGAAGAGATCACTGAAGATATGGGTAAAGATAAGAGAACGCTGAAGATAGTAGGAAAACACGGTGAAGAAGTCAGATGGTGTCCAGCTATCAGGAAGAATAATGTCTGGGGTCTTAATGGCTTGTCTCAAAACAGGCAGCTGTCTAGGTGAGGTGACAACTAAGTTCAGATGCAAGCAGCCATAACCACAAACCAATGATGAAAAGACCCTGTAAGTCTTTACTCACGGTTAATTCATGAAAATATAAATAGACTACATGCTCCAAGCAAAAGGGAGAGAGTAGCTTGTTGTTGTCATATGCTGTGGAGTGGCTGACTCATAGGGATTACACACATACACACACACACACACACACACACACACTTCCCTGTCCTGCAGCGTCCTCAATATTGTTCCTGTGCTTAAGCCCATGGTTGATCCATCTTCTCAAGGGTCTTGCTCTCCTTTGCTGCCCCTCTGCCAAACTTGATGTACTTCTCCAGGGATGGTCTCGCCTGAAAACATGTCCAAAGAATGTAAGAAGTCTCACCATCCTTGTCTGTGAGGAGCACTCAGGCCACACTTCTTCCAGCACAGATTGGTTTGTCCTTTTAACAGCCTATGGTGCTCTCAATATGTTCCTCCAGCACCACAATTCACATGTGTGAACTCATCTGCAATCTTCTTTATTCAATGTTCAACCTTCACGTGCATATGAGGCAATTGAAAATACCATGGTTTGGGTCAGCTCCAGCTTATCTTTCAAGTAACATCCTTGATTTTCAATCATCTAAAGAGATCTTATGCACCTTATGACCTAAGGTGACATATATCTCTTGACTGCTGCTTCCAAGACTATCGATTGTGGATCGCAGACAAGATGCTTGACAACCTCAACCTTTTCTCCATTTATCATGCTATCCACTGATAACAACTGATAGGTGTGAGGATATTTGTTTTCTTCACATGGAGTTGTAAGTCAGATTGAAGGCTGCAATCCTCAATCTTCATCAGCAAGTGCTTCACGTCCTCATCATTTTCAGCAAGTAAAGTTGTATCACCTGCATATTGCAGGTTGTTAATAAGTCTTCCTTCAATCCTGAAACCACGTTCTTCTTCATATAACCCAGCTTCTCAGATGATTTGCTCGGCATATAGATGGAATAAGTGTGGTAGAGGATATTACCCTGATGTACACTTTAAACCATGTATGTTACATTTTCACAATTGCCTCTTGATCCATGTACAAGGTCCACATGAGCACAGTGTAGTGTTCTAGAATTCCCATTCTTCTCAGTCATAGTTGGGCAGGATCCACTCCGTGGAATGCCTCGGTATAGTCAATGAAATACAAGTAAGCATCTTTCTGGTGTTCTTTTCTTTCAGCCAAGACCCATCTGACATCAGCAATGATGTCCCTTGTTCCACATCCTCTTCTGATCTGGCCTGATTCTCTGGCAGCTCCTTGTCAATGTACTTCGGCAACATTGTTGGATGAATTTTAGCAAAATTTGGCTTGAGTGTGATCTCAATGATATTGCTCTGTAGTTTGAGCATTTGGGGGGTCATATTTATTTGGAATGTGCACAAATAGAAATCTCTTCCAGTCAGTTGGCCAAGTAGTTATCTTCCAAGTTTCCTGGCACAGAATAGTGAGTGCTTCCAGTACTTCATCAGCTTGTTGAAACATTTCAATCGGTATTCCATCAATTCCTGGAGTCTTGTTTTTTGGCTAATGCTTTCAGTGCAGCTTGAACTTGTTCCTTCAGCAACATTAGTTCTTGCTCATATGCTTCCTCCTGAAATGGTGGACTGTTGACTAATTCTTATTGGTACAGTGGCTCTGTGTGTGCCTTCCACCTTCTTTTGATGCTTCCTGCATCGGTCAACCTTTATAATCTTTTAGGATCACAACTTAAGGTTTGAATTTTTTCTTGATTTCTTTCAGTTTAAGTTAGGCTGAGTGTGTTCTTCCCTTTTGTTTGTCTATTTCTAGGTCTTTGTATATTTCATCATAATATTTGGCTTTATCTTATGAAGCTGCCCCTTGAAATTTTCTATTTAGCTCCTTGATATCATCCTTCCTTCCCTTTGCTTTAGCTGCTCTACAATTAAGAGCCAGTTTCAGAGGCTCTTCTCACATCCCCTTTGATCTGTTCTTTCTTTCCGGTCTTTTTAATGACCTTTTGCTTTCTTCATGAACGATGGTCTTGACAACCTCCCACAGCTGCTCGGGTCTTCTTTCATTAGTGTCCAAGGCAGCAAATCTGCTCTTGAAATACAGGCAGGATAGACTCAAGGTCCTGTTTTGGCTCTTTTGGACTTTTAATGTTCTTCTGCTTTATCCTGAAGTTACATATGAGCAATAGATGGTCTGTTCCACAGTCAGCCCTAGGCTTGATTGTAGCTGCTGATTCTGAGCTTCTCTATTTTCTCTGCCTACACATGTAGCCAATTTGATCTCTGTGAATTCCATCTGAAGAAGTCCATATTTTCCAAACACTGTTCTTTGTTTCCAACTTTTGCATTCCAATCACCAATAATTATCAATACATCTTGTTTGCATGTTTCATCAATTTCTAACTGAAGTAGTTGGTCAAATTCTTAAATTTCTTTACTGCTAAATTATTCAGTTGGTACATAAATCTGAATAATAGTTGTATTGACTGGGCTTTCTTGGAGGTGGATAGATATAATCCTATCACAGACAGTATTGTACTCCATGATTTATTTTGCAGTTTTGACAGTGAACGCCATGCTGTTCCTCTTAATTGTGTTAGTCCCAGCATAGTAAATGCTATGATTCAAAATTGATAAACACCAGTCCACTTCAGCACAATGAATGCCTACTAAATTGATCTTTGTGTGTTTCATTTCATTTTTGGTCAACTCCAATTTCCCAAGATTCATACTGTGCAGTTTCCAAGTTTTGATCATTATCAGTTTTGCAGCTGTTTCCCCTTACCTTGAGTCATGCCCCATCAGTAGATGAAGATCCCAAAGACGGTAATCCCACAGTCATGTCACCTGTTCAACCCCACTCTGAGAAAGCAGCCCCTTCTCCGTCAAAGTTTGAATGCCCTCCAACCCAGGGGCCCATCTTCCGTCACTGTCTCCACGAACGCTCTACTTCAAGTCATTGGGGCGTCAGGATCTTACACTGTTTCAAGTTATGACAGACAAACAGTAGCAGGCAATGGCCTGCTGACCTGCTGGATAAAGAATAGCATTCAACAATATGCTGTCTGCAAGCAGCACCTGCTGGATCCAAATGCACTAGGACACAACGACATTGAAAGTGAGCGGACAGGGACAACACCCCTTCAAATAGTAACCCAAAGAGAGCTGGGGTCGTGTTTTTAATATAAGACAACAGAGATGTTAAGTCAAAATGTGTTATAAGAGCCCCATAAGGTTGTTACAAAATATATCAGTTGTCAATTCATCAAAAGTAAACCAATTATAAATATACTTTCACTTAACATTTGAGTCCAAAGTATAATACTACATAAAGCAGATACCAACAAGATTGAAGGAAGCTACAGGTAGCTATAGTAATGATTGGAAATGTCACTACCTGACTTTTATAATATATGGAGCATCTCACAGGAACATTACATAGAAATATGGAAATCGAACAACACTAAGACTCAATAGCATTATGAACCAACTATAACTAACAAACTTATATCCAACACTCCATCCAATAACAGCACAGGATACCTTCTTCTCCAGGACACACAAATAGTTCTTCAAAGTAGATTACCTATTAGGGCACAAAGCAATTCTCAATACATTTTAAAAGATAAAAATCATGCAAAACATTTTCTCCAATCATAGTAGCATGAGATAAACTATTGATAGAAAGACAACCAGGAAATGCACAAGCATAGTACATTAACGACACACTATAAAGCAGCTCATAAACCATGGAAAACACGTTGCCATGGGAGGATCTCTGAGGAATCAAGGAAAGCCAGAGTCTAAAGGTAAGATAAGATGAGAAAGAAATTAACATGCCTAACACTCAGATTTAAACATAGGACTCCAGACCTGTGAGAAAATTAATGTATGTCCCTTAAAGCTATACATTTTGGTATTTATGTTACAGCAGCATAAACTTTCTACACTGACTTTGGCAGAAACAGAGACTCCAAAAACTCATAACAAGTGAAGAGACTGGATCAGTAATAAAAAATTTCCCAGGAAAGACAAATCTTGGACTGTATGACTATACTGGGGAATCCTACCACAGATTGAAAAGAGCGAGACTTTGATCATTCTTAAAATTTTTCTGAAATAATAGATGAGAAGGAAATACTTCCTAACTGATTCTTTGAGCTATCATTATTTTGATATCTCAGACAACATAAACACAAGAATATTATAGAATTATAGCTATCATGAATATATGAGGGTTATTTTTTAAAAATATTACTAAGAGGATTCCTGTTCATACAGGTATGGCTTGATTCTAAATGAAACATATTTAAACATGTCTCTGTAGTGATTGTGTAGCTGCAGGCCTGTTGTAAGTAATATACTTGCCTTTGTCTTGTCGGATACCTTGAAGGAAAAAAGACCCAATCAAAACAATGCCATCTGCCTTTAAGATTCCAGATGTTTATCTTTTGATAGCTGGGCACCATCAGCTTTCTCCACCACATTTGGTTATGCACACATTTGTCTTCAGTGATCATATCAGGAAGGTGGGCACACAATGATATGATATTTTGTTCCTTTATGCCTGATATCTGATCCCTTCAACACGTCCTGATCACACAGGCTGATGTGCTTCTTCCATGTGGGCTTTGTTGCTTCTCAGCTAGATGATGGATAGAAGTGACCATCTAGCTCAGAAGCAACAAAGCCCATATGGAAGAAGCACATCAGCCTGTGTGATCATAAGGTGTCGATAGGATGAGGTATCAGGCATCAAGGAACAAAAAATCATATCATTGTGAATGAGGGGGAGTAAAGATTGAGGACCAGACCCAAAGTCCGTAGGCAACTGGACATCTCCTTACAGAAGGGTCGCAAGGAAGAGACGAACCAGTCAGGGTGCAGCGTAGAAAAGATGAAACATACAACTTTCCTTTATTTCTTAAATTCTTCCCCACCCCCACTATCATAATCCCAATTCTTCCTTACAAATCTGGCTAGACCAGAGGATGTACACTGGTACAGATAGGAACTGGAAACACAGGGAATCCAGGACAGATGATCCCTTCAGGACCAGTGGAGAGAGTGATGATATTGAGAAGGTAGAGGGAAGGTGGGGTGGAAAAGGGGAACTGATTACAAGGATCTACATATAACCTCCTCTCTGGAGGACGGACAACAGAAAAAGAGGTGAAGGGAGACATCAGACACTGTGAGATATGACAAGATAATAATTTATAAATTATCAAGGGTTCATGAGGAAGGGGGAAATGGGGAGGGAGAAGGAAAATGAGGAACTGATACCAGGGGCTCAAGTAAATAGCAAATGTTTTGAGAATGATGATGGCAACAAATGTACAAATGTGCTTGACACAATGGATGCATATATGAATTGTGATATGAGTTGTATGAGCCCCCCAATAAAATGATTTTTTTAAATGACATCTGTGGGGATCTTTTGGGTCACTTAAATTCAAGGCAGAAAGATCAGCCCAGAAGGGAATGATGGTTGTTTTTTGGAATCCCAAAGGGGTAATAATGACAGATATTAGGAAAAAGTGTTAAGGAAATTGAAAACTGTATTAATGAGGAAAAGGTCAGGAAAGTTATGTCGAGATATTAATAGCATCATAACAATGCACCTGCTAAGTTTTTGAGGGCAAAACAAACTGTCCTATAAGAAGTTTGTTTGGAAAAACCTTCCCAATGTCTCTTGGAGCCTTGTCCTTGTTCATTCAGACTTCTTTTTGTTCTCCAAACCCAAAGAATATTTAAAGATAATTCAATTTGGGTCCCCTGAGAATTTTAAACCTATAGTTCTTTGGGGAAGGGTTGGAGAGAGAGCCACCAGCCTTAGAAGTGCATAAGCCTATATGGAATATGTGTTATGAAGGAATTGCTTCACGTTTTGATTTTAAAAAAACAATGTTGCTATGATTTTATAGGAATGTGTTTATACTTACTCTCACATATGCAATTATCATCAACAAAATATTACAAAGCATATCACATGGACTATACACCATGGTCAAGTGGGGCTTGTTCCAGGAATTCTAGTGATTGAACATTCATAAAATAATTCCTGTAATAAGCCAAACAAATAGAAAACTGGAGAAGAGCCATAGGATCCACTCAACCAAAGTCAGAAAAGAAGCAATACCCTTCATTTAAAAAAAAACAAAAACAAAAAAACAACTCAACAAGATAGACTGGAAGGAAATTTTCTCAATATGTTAAAGGGCATTTGTGAAAAATCACAATTAGCTCCTCACTCAATGAGTCAAGGTAGCATAAATAACTAAGTATTTAGCTGGTAACAAAGATTGGCAGTGTGAACCCGCTCGGTAGCTCCTTGTTGGTGGGGGTGGTGGTGGAGGCAGACACACACGCCTGGCAATCTGCTTCTGAAAATATCTAAGCCAAGAAAACTCACTTGGACATTTGTACCCTGACACATGAGATTACTATTACTTGGGATTAACCCAATGGCGATGAACATCAACATAACTCCATAGGCGATCAAAAATGGCAGAGCTTGACCCTGATGATTAGAACAAGATGAAGGTGCCGCTCTCAATACTCCTCTCCAACGTTGCATAGGAAGTTTGAGCCAGAACAACTAGGCGTGAGAAAGAAATGAAAAACTTCCAAGCAATGAAAGAAAAAATAAAATATTTTTTCACAGATGGCATGATCTTACATTGAGAACTTCAAAGAATACAACAAAAAACTATTAGGGGTCATAAATGAACACAGCAAGATGGCAGGACATAAGATCTACATGAAAAAAATATAGATCACGTTTTCATAAATTGGCAAAACACATTCTGAAAAGGAATTTAAGGAAACAATTCCATTTTCAATAGCATCACAAAGAAGCCTGAGCAATAACTTTAACCAAGGATATGAAAGACCTACACATAGAAAATTATAATATTCTGCTGAAAGAAATTAAAGAAACTATAAATAAATCAAAGAATATCCCATGCTCACGAACCAAAAAACTTACTATTATCCAGGTGTCAATACTACTCTTCCACGAGGATGGCTGTCCTGATTGGAAATTATCCTGCACTGAAGAACGAGATTTGTGCTCCCAATGTTACGGGAGCTGTCCAGACCGCTTGCGTTCTTCCGAATCTACAGCTTGTTTGGGTTTCTTTCAAGTTGAACCTGGTCCTGAATTACAGCCTTCTGCTACTACAACTGTGAGTCTGGTGTGTGAGTTCTGTGTGGCCATTGAAGTCAAAAATACCCTGGGGGAGGAGAAGCTGGTTTCAGAAATGGTGAAAAACTGGAAAGTGGAAGTAAGTCTGACTTCCACCTCACAGGTACCAGCTTTAAGCTAATTCTGATTCTTGGGCAATTAATTGTACTGCCTTACCATTGTTTTCAGGAGTGGCCTTTGTTGCAGTGGCTCCTGAGTCGTGGAAGTCTGAGCTTTTGGAAGAGAAAGGGTAAATGGACATGAGAGGAGAAACTTTTGAGTCTTGGATGGATGTCTTGGTTGCATCTATCTTTAAAAAAAAATGCTAGAGATGTTATGGTGTGGTACTGGATAGGAAAGCCACATCTGGAAAGACTTAGGGTAAAACCTGGAAAGTTAAATAAGATGATTGATAGGGGCCAGGGCCTTCTGGTTTGACTGAGCCAGAAATTCAAGGCCATGTGTTCACTAATGGGTAAAATCATCTGAGGGTGAAAAAGAGAGGGTGAAACTGGAATGTTTAAAAAAAAGCTATGTTTATCTAAATATCCTGTGAATATTTGACTGAAGAAATGTTTCTCCTGGTTGTAAAACGATCTTGAACGTAATAGAAATGAATATTGGTTATTGTAAAACAAAGCAAACGTAAAAGCACAGAGGGGGGTGCTTTGTCCTTCAAGTGAGACTTGAATATACTAGCAGGATAAATAGTACATGGGGCTCGTGTCAAAACCTGAGGAGTTACGAGAGAGGCGTTGGAGAGGCAGCTATGTTGGGCGCTGGTTGTTGAGAGTACCACATGACTGAAGGTTTGGTTCAAAGAAAAGCCATCCGGCGATCAGTAAAACAATGTCCACGTGGGGCATAAACTCATTGCCGTCCAGGCAATTCTGACTCATGACCACCCTATAGGGAAGCGTAGAGCTTCCCCTCGGGGTTTCTGAGGATGTAATGCTTTACAGGAGTAGAAAACCTCTTCCGTGGTTTCGGACTGCTGACCTTGCGGTAAGCAGCCCAGTGTAACGTCTACACCCTATGGAATCTGAGGGATGTATTGGAATAGGACATGCCAGTGACCAAGAGAAGAGCTCCCATTTCGGGACTGAAGGTAATGGGATCCAGCGAGGAGCTTAGTATGCTTGCTTATGGTGACCACCTGAGTCCAGAGATTAAATAAGCAGAGTGTAAACAGAAATTCAAATGGCTATCCAACACATGAAAAGGTTCACAGTCTTAACCATGAGAAAGATTCAAAGTCAAACCACAAAGGGAAGCCATTGTACTCCCACTAAGCAACAACTAAAACCACCAAAACAATTAAAAATAAATAAATAAAAGCACATGCCTAGTTTCATTGTTACATTTTTAAGTTTCATATATAATTTGATTATTGGATTATATGATTTCTGAAAATGTTCTCCCACTTCGTAGATTTACTTTTTTGGTAAGCAGCTTTGATATAAAAGCGTTTTTAATTTTTATGAAGTATGATTCATTTTTTGCCGTGTCTGCATCTGTTATTACATTAGATGACCCACTGCAAAATGCTAAGTCTGACCACATTGTCCCTGCTTGCTCTTTTAAGAATTTTATGTTTCAATTTGCACATTTAGATCCTTAATCCATTTAGAATTTTTTGTTTGTGTGTATGGTGTGAGGCATGGTTCCTGATTCATTTATTTGCATGTGCAAAGTCAACATATCAACACTATTTACTGAAGAGACTCCTTTCTCCATCAAGTGAACTTTGCACCCCTGTTAAAAATCAGTTCACCATAGATGTGTGGGTTTCTTTCTGTATTCTCCATTCTACTCCATTGGTCTTCATACTGTTGCTATATTAGTACCAAGTTTGTTTGCTTGTTTTTTGCTACCGTAAATATATAGCATATTTAAAAACCTGCTGTGTGAGTCCTATTTTGTTCTGCTCTTTCAACATTGTTTTAGTTACTTGGGGCCTCTTGTTATTCCATAAACTTGAAGATTAGTTATTCTAAAGAAGAAGGTTGTTGGAAATTTGATTAGGATTGCATTGACTAGGAATGGAGTTTTTATGTTAGGTAGAATTCCAAGAAAAAGCTTACTGGGAAGGTAATATTTTTAGCAAAGATTTGAAAGAGAGCTTTGGGTCAAGAACAATTCAGGCAAAGAGAACAGCAGGTGCAAGAATCACGAGACAGAAAGATGTCTGCTGTACCTGAGGAGCAGAGAAGGGGTCAGAAGGATAAACAGAGGAGAATTCATGATAGGAAGTCATAGGAGGTATGGCTGGAATTTGATAGGGATGGTCCAGCTGGAGACAAAACCACACCGAGTATCTGAGCAGTAACAATTAGTAAATAGTAAAAGAGGAGTATATTGATGAGTAGCGAGAAGTCTAAAGGATTCAGGGAAAGCAGAGCTAGGGAAGCCACTACTTCCAGAGGAGAGACAGATCACCCAAGGAAGACACAAGCACTTGGATGACTACCCTTCCACAAGCTGCTCCTTCTGGAGGCTGTGGCCACGTTCACCAGCCAATGGAAACTCCCAGATGAGCTACAGGTGGAGCAGAAGCTACCCTGGATTGCTGGCAAAGCTCTGTGGAAGTGGACTCCCCAACTCCTGCACCGCACTGGAAGCTAAACTGTAAGAGAGACACACAGCCTCATCATGAGCATGAAGCAGAGCCCCCTTCCTCCTGCTGGTGTCCCCGTGCCACTTCCTAACCTTACCTAACACTGCGCCAGGAGAAACTTTCCTCTCCCAGCATCACCAGGTGGGGTTGCTAAGAATGATGTAGTAGCTGATAGACTCTAAGTGATTGGTGGCCCAAGAGTGAGGAGGCGATGCTTTTACAGGGCTTTAGACCTTTCTAAGAACATTGACTTTGAGTGAGATGGGAAGTAACTTGTGGGTCATGAATAGAGGACTGATGTAGTATCCTGGGGTGGTACGTGTGTGCCCTTCTGTCTCTGGGGTTGAAATTCTTTCCAAATGGTTGATGGGACCTCAATTTGCTAAAATATTGGTATCCATAATTTATTCTATAGTAAGACCATCCTGGTTCATTCCAACTCAGCACCCCTCACCCCCCAGGTCAGAGTGGAACTACACCAGAGGGTTTCCCAGGCTATCGCGTTCATGGAAGTAGACTGCTGTCCCGTCCTCCTGTGCAATGCGCGCGTTTGAGCTGCTGAGCTTTCAGTCAGTCCTGTGGAAGAATGCAACCCAAGCAGATTAGGTCGGACAGTCTTCATCCCACACGCTTATCGCTGCTTGTTGTTTTGAGGCAACATATCCACTGGCATGATCCCACTCATATTTTAGCAGGATGGTTCTGGTTGCTGTGTTGAGCGCAAAGAGGGCGTGGTTAGGAAATTACTACCATAAGATTGCAATTAGATACCCAGCCTGTTCAGGCATTTATGTAATATCTCTTCTCATTGAGAACGTGGTAGCTTACCAAATAAACAAGCCACACTCACTGCCATGGAGACAATGCTGACTCCTATTGGTCCTCGAGGGCAGGGCAGAAAGGCCCCTTCTGGTTTCTGAGGCCAGACCTGTTTACTCGAGTAGAAAGACCCCTGGTAGCTTAACCCACTACCAACTCTATGTCTAAATAAAGATGAAAAAATTAAAGAACCTTAAAAAAACAAATCTCAATGAAATGCATTTTCTGGTTGGTTATTGTAATTATATAGCAATATAAACTTAAATCAACCCAAGCCAGATACCCTGAGTTTGAATTTTCTTTTTTAGGTGGGGGTCAGTGTCAAAATTATTCCTTATTGCCTCTGTTTAAAATGTGTGTTTTTATTAATTCACATCGATTACAAAGAAATAATAAGAGGCATGCAGCAAAACAAAACAAAACAAAAACCCAGCCTTCCTAGTTTCCCCACATGCAGCTTTGTAGGCTTTTAAAATAAACAAAAGATGCTTGATCTCTCCCTTTATTTTGTACACAAGAGGAGTATGCTATATGATGTTTAAGTCTTGATTGTTCCATATAATTATCTAGATTGCCTCCTCAATGTTTTTAATGACTGTATTGCCCTGCTTTACTAATGGGAATTTGAGCTCTTTCCAACCCTTTGTCGTGGCAAACAACGCTGCATTCATCACCCTGGCTATGCCATTTTGCACATGTGCAAGTCTATCCGCAGACCTGCCTCCACGGCTGAAACCTCTACAGAAGCCACGTATCACAGGTCTCGCCCACGAAACAGTTGTGTTCAAATTACCAACCTCTGTTAGCAACCACGCACTTAACACCTGCACCACCCCATCCCCTCACATCTGTAGAACAGCGTTGAAGGGCATCACTGGTTTAACAAGCAATACATATAACCCACTGCCATCGAGTCAATTCTGCCTTATAATCACTCTCTGTGGGATTTGGAGTCGGAAATTCTTCCTGGGCACGGATAGCCTCCTCTTTTCCCCCTGGGAGCAGCTGGTGGCTTGGAAAGTCCGTTCTGGCAATGAGCAGTTCAGCACTTCCTTTATGGCCCTACAAGCTTGTGATTTTGACCACTATTGTCAAATGGACCTGCCCTGGGACTGCTACAATTGACATTCCCACTAGCAGCATTTGAGCGTGCTTGTTTTCCCACACTCTCACAATGGAAAGTCAGTATTAACAACGTTGGGACTGCTGCCAACTTGATAGGACAAATGATCTCGCAGTATAATTTCATTTCTCTTATGATAAGTGTAGCAAGCTTCTTTTCATATGTTTCAGAGATAATTATTCTGTGAGCTATCATGCCCTTTGCATCTTGCTCTACTGGGTTGTTTGCTTTGGCGCTTCGTTTCTAACCCCACTCAGTAATGTTAAATGTATAAATTATTTGGGGTCTAGCAATCTGTTTGCATTTCCAATGTTATTAGACTTACAGTAAGACTGCCATTTTAATGCCAATAAGGTATCTTATTATACCACAAAATCGTCTTTGTTCAGTGACTGGAATTAGAAATTTTCAAAGTGTGTGTGTGTGTGTGTGTGTGTGTGCGTTTAATGGTGTCCTTCTTACAGTCTCTTGAGGCCATAAAAGCTCACTCCAAAAAGGGAAACCTAACTCTGACCAAGTCTCTGGAATACAGCTCTTCTGAATCCTCAGATTCTCCTAAGCGTCTCTCACACGAAAGGGGATAGAATTTCTAATGATTTTAAGCCCACGTGTTGAATGCTGTCCAGTCTAAATCATTAATATCAACCCAGATTTCTATGTTTGCTATTTGAGTGAATTATATTTACATTTACAGTGAATTATATTTACATTAAGCTTCATCTTTTTATAAAATTAATCATAATTTTTTCATCATAATTTTTAAAAGCATACCGCAAAATAGGATGTCCAATCCTCTCATGTTACACTTGAGATAGATCTGGAATATACAGAAAGTCTTCTTTGCCTAGTCCTCAGCTACTCCAAAATTTAGTGGCTTTTATAAAGGATTCTCTCATGCAGTAGAAATTCTATTTGTTTAAAAGCAGATAGGCTTTAATTTTCTCGTGTGTAAATGGAAGCTTTTTGATTTGCTGGCCTCTAAAATCCCCAGAGATGGAACCATCTGTAAGTTTGTGAGGGGGCTGGAAGGTGGGGGATGATGGATTCCTTTACTTTCCCCAAGGAAAGGGCTGCCCTGCTTTGGGGCAAAGTTAATATTTCTGCGTAGCTTTGTTATATTCTATTTCCTAAAGTAATAATTGTCTGGGTTCCAATTACATTCCTAGAATAATGAGCCTATTACAGTAAATGAACATTTTCAAGTGCAACCGAATAGCCATCTATTGAGAGCTCCTGCTCCTAAAAATGTCCCCACTGGTGGCAGGATGGAACCCCCTTGTTGGTGACGCGGCAATCTGCGGATGTGAGAAAGCAAGAAGGATAGGAAGGTGGCTCTTGGCCTTCTCAGTGCCCCTGGGTCATCTGGGATGAGCGGGTGCCCAGGGAAGGTGCCCTTCCTGTAAATGTCGAGAAAGACTCCTAACTCTTAATTGCCACTATGCCCACCTTAGCCTGAGCCCTGAAGCCCTTTGTTGTAGATCTCCTCTCTTCTTTGTATAAAAGAAATTGTAGTCAGTGCCTGGCTTTATTAATGAGAGCAAGTGGCCTAGTGGGTCATGAGCTGAGTTTCTAACCACAGGTCAGCAGTCCGAAGCCACAAGACAGTCCTCAAGAAAAAGACAAGGCTATCTGCTTGCTCAAATGAAGCAATTAGGTTGATGGTCTTGTAAACCCCAAAACAGCAATTCTATTTTGTCCAATAGGCTCACTTTGAGTCAGAATCGACTAGAGGGCAGTGAGTTTTACCTGACTCTCTTAAAGTTGAGCTACCACAGGGGGGGATGGGCGGTGGTGGCAGAAGGTGAAAGAGGAAGCTATAGAAATAGATATTTTTAAAAAAACTGTTGAAACAGTTTTCGGCAAACTATTTTCTATGTAAAAACAATACTATTTAATCGCATGGTATTTTTGTATGACACTCACCTAGGCAACATGGTGAGCAAATGTCAGCTGCCCCTGTTGCAAAGGTAAGCGACTCTGTCTGGGACTCTCAGAGCAACAAGTCCTGTCCTGGAGACTAGTTGCTGTCGAGTTGAGCCTCATGGTGACTTGCAATGTGTTGGAGGAGAATTCAGAGGGTTTACAGTGGTCGAGTTCTTCAGAGGAAATCACCAGGCTTCTCTCCCAAAGTGCCTCTGAGGGGAACCAAACCTCCAAGTCTCTGGTTAGTAGCTAAGTGCATTAACCATTTGCATCAACCAGAAATCCTCTGCCCTGGAGCAATCCTCTGAAAAGGATCCAAAGGAAGAACTGAGACACAGGGTGGAATAGGAGCGCCTCTTCATCTGTCAGTATCTGTGCACGTTTCCTCACCAGTCAATTGGTAACTTTCCTCTGACTTTACTGAAGATGGGTCAAGCTCAACCCTAACTGCAAGTGTTGTCCTTGATGCTCCATGGCACAGGGTTGACAGAGCACATGAATATGGCCTTAGGAAGTATTGCTTTGCTGGGTGTGTTCTTTTCTATTTCAATAAGTAAAGAGGTTGCATTCACATGGAGGAGATTACTACGCCATTTATTTATAATGCTATCACAGGACTGCATGAACATTCCCTCCTTGTGTTAGTCCAAAGGACTATAAGCCAAGTGGTCACCCTGCAAAACATCATAGTCATTCTTTCCAGTGCATATGTTGATTAGAGAAGACAAGCAAGATCTGGCTACAGAAATGGAGGTCTCCATAATAAGATGCCAATACTTCTGTAAGGAAGGGAATAGCCGTACAAAGATTCAAGAAGCTGACATGCAAGTTACTTTTATGGGTCTAGTGGCCAAGGGATGGTCAGATTCCAGATAAATAACAGAAAAATGTTGCATCCAGGCACACATTTCTCCAGGTATGGCTTCCTTTCTGTGTTAGAAGCAATGTCATGGCTCTACCTGCTGAGCTACAGCACTCCTCACCCAAGAAGGATGTGCTCTCTCTCACCTCAAAGTGAGGAAGATAAAGTTCCACCAGTCACTGTACCTATTGCCGTTAAGTTATCATTAAATAGTCTCCAACCCCTGCCAGCAGAAATATGAGTATAGGCATGTGTATGTGAATAAGGTAAGTCAAAGAAGTTGCTACAAAATCATAGAAGTGTTATTAAACTAAAATGTCAAAATGTGAAGTTATACTGTTTCCATCTAGGTTTATACAATTCTAAATGGCATTTCCATCTCTCTAACCCTTCCCGGAAGAATATGTACTCTTCGATTCACACCACATCAGAAGACATTTCAGCCCCCTCAAGGGACACAAGTTGTGTGTAAGTTTTCAATGTCCTTTGAGTTTTATGAACAAAAGGAAGTCTCAAGGGGCAAGATCAGGGGTGTAGGGTGGATGGGGTAAAGTTTCCCAAAGACATTCTCATAGGACAGCCTGACGACTCTTGAAGCAGGTGCCTTGTCATGATGTAAAAAAGTTCTTCAGTGGAATCTTCTGGGCTTTTATTCAGTTTGAATACAAATGGAAGGCTAATGCAGTTTTCAATTAAAAACAAACAAACCAAAAACAAAACCTTCTTCCTAAAATAGCCCTCCATCATCACCATGTGTCCTTGAAGAAAACTATCAAGATGGTGCCCTGGAATCTTCCAAATGGTCACCATGAACTTCCGAGCTGCCTTCTCTGCCTTGAATGTAACTGGCCCAGCACATTTCCTGATGGAGCCACTGTTTTGATGGGAGCTTTTACTGAAAGACACTCGAATGAGAGTGAGGTAACTCAATTACTGAACAAACTTGTCTGTAGCTATCCGCTGATCGTAGAGGCACATTTAACCATGTTTTTTTTAATAAACCCATGCACATATCAACTGGACCCCTAGTGGAAATGCATTTGTACTGACTTATGACTATGAAGCCAAATGTCTAGCTGCTACCATCCCCTTGTCTGTGACTGATGAAGCTATAGTTAATGTATACTGAAAATATATTTGTCGGTATGTAATGCACATGTCATATAAATTCACCCATTGGAACTGTATAATTCATTAGTTCTTAATATATTCACGAAGCTGTATAATCATCACTATAGTCTAAGTGTAGAACATTTTAATCACCCATTAGCATCCCCCCCCAGTTCCTAGCAATCACTAACTTGCTCTTTGTCTCTCTAGAGTAGCCTATTATTAGTAGTTCATATTTCATATAAAGGAAATATAAGGTTTGAGGTCATGGTTTTTAAGATTCTTGGTCATATATATGTATATACATAAGCTTAATAACTGTCATAGTGGTTGGTAATAATTATACTTATTCCAGAGAGTTATTGTGAGAGTTCAATGAGTTAATATGTGTACACTTCTCAAATTAATGCCTATCAGAGATGGTACCAATGAATTATCAATAACCATGATGGTTTTATTGGTATAAAAATACTTATAGAAATAAACAACATTAAAACATCTAATGTTATGTTCTCCCATGTTCAGCGCAGCACAGTTAGTAAGAATCCCCATGAGTAAAAGAAAGGGTAAAGGCTGTCTGATGCATGCACACGATGGGATACTAGGCATCCCTAAACAGGGCTGAAACCACAGAGCACCTCCTGACATGGACGGACTTGGAAACCAGTATGCTAAGCAAAGCTAGTCAGTTGCCAAAGGGCAAATCTTGTATGAGGCCACTCCTCCAAGCATAAGTAAAACAAAGGAAGACGTGTGTTCTGGGTCATGCAATCTTCTAATCCGGTCTCCCAGACAGCAACGTGAGATGCCTGTCTAATGCTCACAATCCACCTAGCATCCCTTACTTGTAATCTAGGAAACACTTTTTCAGAAAAGGCCTCATCTCGGCTGGGGTCAGTTTTTCATGTTAGGGCTGGGAGAGGAGAAGACGAATCAGTTCTTGTCATCACTCAAAATCAGACGCTCCTATAAACACGTTCAATGAATTTCCTTAATGCAAATAAAAGCCCAGAAGTGGGAAGGGGTGTTTTTCTCAAAGAAGGTAATTTCATTTGTTATTGTGTGAGCCAGGAGGGGACACCTGTCACTGGGAAAAATACTTAAAATTTTATGTGCAGACCTAGCAATGGGAGAAAGTGCCCTGTATTCTGGTTCTAAGCTGGTACTTTGACCAAGTTTCTACTCAACCTGTGGTGAACCAGGCTGAGTGCTAGAGACAACCAGGACTTCGGGATTTGTCCTTTTGAGGTACACATCTTTCATAGGCCTTAACAGAAGATTCTGATTTGGAAATCCTAAGTGAACGGAGCTTTTCCCTGAACACACTTGACACTTGTAGCAGATTAAAGGAACTGAAAAATCCCTTGGGGGGGGGGGTAAGACTGAAACGCCCTAGTGAGAGAAGATTCCGTTGCCTACGATCCCAAAGTTATACATTTGAAAGTCGTTAGAGTTGGATTGAGATCTCTTGTGTTGAAGGTGACTAATAAATGGTGATTTAAGTCTACCATAATATTTGCTTTTCATATTCTTTGCTTTTTTACTTTAAACTCTATGTTTTGCATAAATAGTGTCCAGTCACTTGCATTTTTAATCTATGCACGTCAACAATCCATGTGTTTTAGTCTAAAAGCTGTCCTCTGCACGTGTACTTACTCTGTCTCTATAGTTTTTAATTCAATACCATTGCATAAATTAATGATACTATTAATAGAATTACCATTTTCCCCATGGGGGTGATGTATAATATTATCTAATAAAATGTTAATGATGTCTTTAAAGTGGACCACGGACTTATATAACCCATAGATATATAAATGTACTTTGAACGTGACTTGAACCTGAACAACTCTTATGACTTCACCCTGTGTATGACTTGCCCTCATGAAGAGATCACTGAAGATATGTGTGTTCTGGCAAAATGTGGTGAAGGAATCAGATGGTGGCCAACTATCAGAAAGAGTAACATTTGTCCTGAAACAAGCAGCCATCTAAGTAAGGTGTCTGCTAAGCCTACATTGAAGAAGCGCACCAGTCTTTGTGATCCAAAGATTTTAAATAGTAAAATCTAAGATCAGAGCTTAAATCCTGAGAACCTGGTTTGAAGAAAGCCCTGGACAACAGTGAGAGCCCCCAATTCATCACAGAACCTCCTTATGAATTAATCCTCCAGTGAATCCCTTTTGACAGCTGATCAAGTATGTAAATATCCTTACTATCAGAGTGCATTGAGAAATGAATTAATGCAAATATGGTAGGTTAAAATTTAACACTTTATGATTTATTCTCTCTTTTGACCCCTTTTTAATTTGTTCTACTTTTTAAAACATTTTTCCACTTTCCTTTTGATTGAGATTTTTCCATTTTATTTTGTTACTGTTCTTGCTTTTTGCTTGTTTTGAGTTTGTTTTATATGATTTCTGTGTATGAAATTCAGGACAGGTAAGTCTACAAAGACAGTGACTGGATTAATAGTTTCTTAGGATTATGGCAGGACATGTTGGGGAGAAATGGGAAGCTAATGATAGTGGAACAAGAAAGAATAAAATATTCTCAAATTGATTTTGGCGATGATAGCGCCACTCTTAAATATGATGAAGCCATTGAATTGTATGATATACGAATTGTATGTCAATAACTGTTTAAAATATTTCAAGATTGATTGTGGTGGTGATTGCACAACTTTTTCATATGTTTAAACCACTGAATTGCTATGGTATATATATGAATTATATATTAAAATATTTAAATTTAAATTTCACTGTAAAGATACATTTTAAGAAAAAAGATAACCAATAATTAATTAAATTATAATTTAAAAAATCATTTGAGATCAAGGGGCAGCATTTTCCCAGAATCAAAGTTCAGAAAGGCTAAGAGAGATGGAAGAGTGGAGGCAAAAAACACAGGAAGGATGCAGGATGAGATTGTAGAGAATGGGGTGACGCCAAATGTGTACAAGTTGTCGAGTGTAAATCCTATGGTGTGCACTGAACAACCTCATTCAGGTTACAATAAAAGGTTTTAAAATAGCAAATACATTTTTAAAGTCTTAGGTTCTTATGTTACTGAAAAATCAGAAAATCTTTTATTAAGCCAGATAGTCCTCCAAGGCCAAGGTAACAATTACTAATGCATGATGTGATTGAGATATTTTCCTAGCGTCTCAAGTTTCACTGTGTATTGTACAGTATAATAGGAGGTCAACAGGCAGAGATTCTACCCATTGTGCTTTTATGAATACGGAGGAAAACACTCCAGGTTATTGTAGTCTCAGATTTCATCTTGAAACTCAGGTCCCCCAAATGTGGTCTATCTATCAGAACTAAAATACATATTATCTTTGTATTTTTCCTGTTTTATTTTTTCTGCCCAGATTCATTTGCTGCTGTCCAAAGCTTCAGGATATTCGTATGTGAGGGTTGCGGTTCATGTGCAATCATGTAACTCTCACTGTCTATCCCCCACGCGCTCTCACTCTCCTGGGTGAATTTAGCTCTCTCTCACTATATATATATATTTTTCTAACCACCCTTTTGCTGCTCTGCTCTCAGAGTAATAATTTTATTTATTTTTCTAAAACCATTTTTGGGAGCACTTACAGATATCATACCATTCCATAGTTTAATCACATCAAGCAGTATTGTACAATTGCTACTACAATTAATTTCAAAATATGTTCTTTCTTCTTGAACACCTTGATATCAGATCCCCTGAACCCCCTCCCCCATTGTACCCACCTCAGGAACCCGTATTTTACTTGTTGTCTCTAAAGGTTCATCAATCCTGGGTTCCATTTACCAAAAATATAGAAAATACGCACAACAATTCAAGAGGGCTACCCATAATGGCAAACGACATCAGAGATAAACCCCAATATGAAAAACTAAAACACACAAAGTATTGAAAACCAGATCGGCCCAAAGTGTATCCGAGGGGGATCAGATGTCAAGGTGCTAACTGTCCAAGTCGGGTTTGTCATTTTGCTCTCTTAAAGTCATCTCTCCAATACCCTGTTGGTAAGCAGGTTATTCCCATCCCTCAATTGTGGATCGAGGGAAATCACTGGAGGTCAGTTCCTGTGTAGATCTTACCATTGTATCTTGAGCTTCCGCTGTCATCCGTGTCTTCTGAAAATCAGAATTTTACAATTAAACTCTGATACCTTCCCCCACTTTGGCTTTGGATCATATAATTTTTAGTCCTTGGGTCATGGATGTTGGTGGGCTTCTTCCCTGTGGACATAATTGACATCTCACTTAAATGGCTGCTTGTTTGGAAACAAACCTTTAAGACCCCGGACACTATTCTATCTCATAGCTGGGCACCATCTAATTTTTTCACCACACTTTGCTACAGCACCCATATCATCTATTTCCTTCATGAGAACTAGTATGGAACAAGGTCATGTTATAAGAACGAACTAATTGTCCTTAAATTGGAACTACAATTTAGTTCGAGACCAAAATCCATTTCTACATATATGGTTTTTTAAAAAAATCTGCCTTTAAGAGAGAAATTATTTTACCGTGACTTTCTACATAGCTCTCTTTAGTACATGATCCTTCAGTAGACCTTGAGATAAAGGCCCCAATCCTTTACAAGACCCTCAAGGTCCCTACCTGCTTCCCCAGGTTTGTCTTATATCTCTCCTTGTCTGCCTGTGTGACTGGGACGCTCCAGCCTTCTGTCTGACCATTTAAAGCTGTTTGTCTCTACCCCCCGCCCCCCCCCCGCCCTCATACATGCCTACTCTGCTAGCTTGAGCTTCTGGTCCCTGCACAACTCGTTTGCTCATTTATATCCAGCCTTCAACTTACCTCACACCACTCTTACTTGAAAGAAGCTCTATTGCAAAATTCAACAATCTGCACAATTATAATTACTATATGTAATACATTGTGAAATTATGATTGCATTTGTTTTCTGTATTGACCTACACTGTTTACCAGAATATTCTGCATTGGTAGGAAGGTCTTATAATCTATTACTGCCTATTATGGTTACCACTACTGATATGTGACCACTGAGTACTTGAAATGCTGCTAGTGCCACATTTGATTGTTATTAATTTAAATAATCCTAGAGTAACACATGGCTGGAAGCTGCTGTGTTGGAGAACACAGCCCTAGACACTCAACTTTACAAGAGCAGTGTCAAGTTTCTGTTGTATACTGCTATGTCTGGTGTACCACTTCCAACATTGGCATTTGCCCATATGCAAATGAATAACTCTTCTGAATTTGGCCAAGGAGGTTATGCTTTTAATGCCATATGCAAAGAATATTGATCTCATAAATAACATATAAAGGCAAGCTTTGTTTTATTACCTCTAACTTTATTGGGCTGACTGTGTCTTTATAACTTGTAGAGTTTGGGTAGCCCTGTGTCGCGCAAGTCTATGGATGCCCTTTTGCTAACAGTGTGTGTTTGTTTTGTGTCTCTGTCACGTTTTGGTAGTTCTCACTCTATGTCATACTTTTTCCTGCCATTTCACATGCGACAGACTGGAGTGTGGAGATAACCTTTATACCCACAGGGAAACCAAAAAATTCAAGTGGCTTGTTTCCCGTGATATTCACTCTATTGTGATAGTTTGGAACCGTCCTCTCAGTCGCCCTAGTACTCAGTATGACAATGTCTTCGATTAGTCTTCTGGACACTCGCACGCTCTTAGTAGGGACAGGTGGACCACTAACGAGTAAATTTCCATGGTATCCTATACCATGTACTACCTGATTTTAACTCGCTACCTTCCCTTGGAAGAAATGAGCTCTTTTAAGTTAAGGAGCTCAACAGAAAATTTTGAAGAGCAGCTTGAGAAGACAAAGTAAAATGTAAGGAAATGCAAGAACACGTAGAGTTATGAAACCCAAAAGGAAGGAGACAGTCTATACCTTAACTGGGACAAGCGCAAGAAAGCTCCAGCCTTGAGTTGCAACACTTGAAATGTTGTGGGAAAATTATTGACAGATGCAGGAAGCTTAGAATACACAGTAACAGTTCCAAAAAGAACTAGCCCACGTTCAGTCATTGGAAGAGGTAGCATATGACCAAGACCCAATGGTGCTGAAGGGATAAGCTCAAGCTGCACTGAAGGCCTTAGTCAAAAGCAAGGCTCCAGGAGTAATGGGGCACCAGGAGAATGGTTTCAATGTGCTGATGAAGCACTTCCTCGTCTATTCCAGAATACTTGGAAGATAGCTATTTGATCACCTGCCTGGAAGAGACCTTCTACCTATTCTGCAGAAAGGTGATCAAAAAAAAAAAAGCTCAAATTATAGAGAAATATCACTGATATCCCGTGCAAGTAAAATTTTGCTGAAAATCATCCAACAATGGTGGCAGCAGTACATTGACAAGGTGCTGCCAGAGGTTCAGACCAGCTCAGAAGAGGACGTGGACCAAGGGATATCATCACTGCTGTCACATGGATCTTGGTTCAAAGCGGGGAATATCAGAAAGATGTTTCCTTGTGTTTTATTAACTCTGCCAAGGCATTCCACTGAATGGATCATACAAACGATGGATAACCTTGACAAGGTGCTCGTGTGGAACTTGTCTGTGGATCAAGAGGCAGTTGTGTGAAAAGAACAAGGGACTGCTGGATCATTTAAAATCAGGAAGAGTGTGCATCAGGGCTGTATCCTCTCATCAGACTTCTTCAGTTTGTATGCTGAGAAAATCATCAAAGAAACTGGGTTATAGGGAGAAGAATGTGGCATCTGAATCAGAGGAAGGCTTATGACCAGAAGTTCTAGCCTCAGTGCCGGCCATCAGTCATTGTTTGGTGCTCCTTTAAACATTCTATTGATGTTGTCGAGAGGGGCAGAATGGACACGACTGTGATCAGGTGTGATTCGTCTTTTTATTCTTATTGCTTCTTTTTTAAGACTGCCTCAAATAGGGTGTCAATAACTGAACTGATTTAAGGCCATGTCATTTCTTCCTATTAGGGTAGAGGTTTCGTAAGAAACATTTTTATTATTTAGCACATCATGGAAATTTAGATTTACTAAATACTTCATAACCACAATCATTATTTTATTACTTGTTTTATTCCTTTGGGTTTCCTGCCCACGGTACACAATGCGAGTGTGACAGATCTTGGCCTTAGGAGTACCCAGCCTCAGTAATCTCTCGTCATCTGGCCCAGTGCAATTATTTGAGTACTTGTGATGCTGGCTGAGTTGGGGAAGTGGATGTAAGTGAAGCCGACAAGGTAGAAATGAGCACAGAGACATCTGGAGAGGATCAGTGCCAGGACACCCATCTAGCCAATCTCCAGCTGACCTCCTCCCTCCTCTGTCACCGCTCATTCCAACCAACAGCTGATGGCTCCTAGGACCATTCTCATGGCTGTGCTGGAGGCTGTTCCTGCCCAACCTTCATCCCCTGCAGGTGGGCAGCACCAAAGCATACTTATTAGTCTTTCCCCAAGAACTGTGGCAAAGTTTGAGTCTGGTCTTTATTTCCCCTGAAAATGCTCCAGCGTGTACATTTTAAAATATTCTTTTAAAACCTTTTTAAAAACACTTTGAATTGTCTACGCAAGCTCACATACTAGCCTTCTGGCCTGGCCCTAGCCTTTTAATTAAACAAGAAATAGAAAGAATATGATACCCCTCGGTCCAGGTGACATTCTGTTTAGGGTCAAGATAAACAAACACTTCCTTAGGTTTAGAAAGTAGATTTTATTAATGAAAAATATAAGCTTTTCGAGATCATGCTAAAAGATGGCTCACTGAACCACATTTTAAATATGAGAGACACCCAATCATCTTACAATCTCTGTATTGTAAAACTTTATGTCTCAACTAGATTTAGTTTTCCATCACCCCAACTCTTGGCTAGAAGTCCACATTTTCTTAATAATAACTATTCTTACTTGGCTGGTCATGTTCAGTTTAGCAAAAACAGAGATACTGCTGACCTTTGCTCCAGTTTCCATTCTATGAGGTCATTTCTGGTGGTGTCTTAGATTTCCTTCATCGTGCTGCGGGTGTCAGTAACTTTGTGTCCTATATTTATAAGACATTTCTTATTTGGCTATCTATTTTAGCAGGCCCATCAAACTTTCTAAATCAACTCCCTAACTCTGGAATCCAAGCTGTGGACTAAAGAAATAGGCCGTCATGTTCTTGCATTCACAAAGGAGAGGACTGTGGTATATTATGAACACGTGTTAAGGTGCTTTGCCATGCTTTTTTTTTTTTTAATTGGAGGTAGAAACAGGCCTTGTTCACAAAGAGCTGGTGTTTTCAGTGGAGAGAAAGAATACAATCTTTCCTTCTTCTCTCAGATGCCTACCCCAATTATGTCTTTCTCGGAATTGCACAAGGATTAAACGGATTAGCAAGAGAGGATGTGAAACGAAAGTTCCAGGATTGGTACGGTCTTCCGCTGAGGGCATCACGGAAGACAACTCCAGGACCGATGAACAGAAAAGTGATGTGGATCGTCTGTGTCATGCTGACCTTCCTTTTGTTGATTCCCACCGTCCTCCAGGCCCACACTGAAGCTTCATTCATATGGACATCGCCTCACTTTGGACCTGGGACTGAAACACCTTTCCTTCTCCTGCATGTGGCTGGGATAAATCCTTCTAGTACTTCCCGTCCTCGTTTAAGTGCCACTCCCAGCAAGAGCTAACCTGTAGGCTGGTGTTCTGCAGACTTTTAAACCTTTGAGAGCTTAGGAAAAGGGTGTTGGCTGTTGCTGTCTCCCACTGTGATATGATAAAGGACATTGATTCTGAATCCCTGAGTCAATTATTAGACCTCAAGAAATGCTGAGAAATGCAAGTAGGAGGGAAAATCCTGGACTCTTTTTCGTGTTGTTAGGGACAAATACTTTCATGCACCGCAGGGGAAGCCATTGTTTTAATTTGTGAGGTTGTATTCAAGTTTTGCCAAAAGGCTTGATACGAGAGTACTTGAGCAGCATGTCACTAGTAGAGTGATATGTACGACGGCGGAGTCTAGCAGAAGAGCCAAACACCGTTGTCCTAGCTCCCTACATAATAACACTTGCTCTTCAGCTGAGTTTTGAAAATTGAACTATTTCACTTCTACCAAATTGGTGATGTAAAAGAGATGCATTTATATATGTGTGCATGCACATGCACACATCGACTGCTGTCAAGTCAACTCCCATTCATGGCAGCCTCGTGTGTGTCAGAGTAGAATTGGGTTCTGTAGGGTTTTCAGTGGCCAATTTTTCCAAAAATAGATGGGCAGGTCTTTCTTCTGAGGAACCGCTGGGTGAACATGAACCTCCAACCCTCTCTGGTTAGTAGTCAAGTACGTCAATTGTTTGCCGCACCCAGGCCTTCTCCAATATAATAAGCCACAATTATCTATAATGGCCACATAGGGCAGTCGAATGGGAAAGATTGCGGTCTTAATAGAAGATGGGACCATTCCAAAGTTCCTAGCATAATGTTTGACACACAGAGCATACCTAATAAATACCTTTTGCATTTTTCAAAGTGAAGTCATTTGTCCTTGTTCAGGATGTTTTGCAGTCGCTCCAGAATGAGAGGTATTGATACCTTTGAGAAAGGTTTAGCAGGTCACAGCTTCCAAAAGGGAAGAAGTCCCAGTTTGGGGCTCCAGGTCTTGGCTTCCACGCCCACAGAGGCAAGTTGTTGAGGCTAAAATGCCTAGAAATGTGTTTGGCAGGACAGCCAATCAATAAGTACTCTCAGGGTTACTGAGTGGGGCATTGATCTTTTCAAATGCCTTCACTCACCTCCCGTGGGAAATTAAGTCTGCGTGGTGTGGTTTCCCACCTCCCTGTGGGGCTAGCTCCAGTCGTAAAGCAGACTCTGGTCTGAGAGAAATCACAGGCAGGGACTGGATTGCTTTCTCAAGAGCTGTTGCTAGAGGCCATCACGCTGGGACTCACCGCAGTGACCCTGTGCACACAGAATGACACACTGCCCAGGCCTGCGCCCTGCTCACAAGCACTCTATAAAGGAAAGCCAAACTCTGGGAAAGAAATAAATTCTTATTTCCATATTTTCTTTTCATCTCTTGTTCCGATGCACCCATGCACTTAAGAAATTGGAACCATTGCTTTCCTGATTTTATATTTTACTCTTCACTTAACAGTGATTGCACCATAAAGCATTTTTCAATAGTAGAGACCATTCTTAGAACGATGGCGTACAAATGCCACAGCAAAGTGCAGCAAACAAATAAACATGGGAGGGCGTGTGTCTATTTATGTTCTGCCTCTTATTTCTTTGGGGTATATGCCCAGCAGAGGTATTGTTGGGTCATACGGTATTTCTATTCTCAGGTTTTTCAAGTATCAACATATCACTTTCCACAATGGTGTATATATTTCAAGCCCACTCACATTATATAAGAGTTCCAATTTCTCCACAACCTCTCCAGGAGATGTTATTCTCCGGTTTTTGTTTCGTTTTGTTTTGAATTATCATCACGGATATAAGATGATATCTCATTCTTGTTTCGGTTTCCATCTCCTGGATGGCTAATGATTATGAGCTTTTCGTCAGGTGTTTGTTAGCCATGGGAGTGTCATCCTTGTCAATTATCTATTGGTGTTCTTTGCCCACCTTTTCATTGGATTATTTGGGATTTTTTTTCTTATTGAGATTTTCTTATTAAGAATTCTATAGAATTCAATAAGAATTCTATAGATTTCAGTAATTAGGCTCCTGTACATTATGTCATTGCTAAAGAGGTTTTTTTTCCCCAGTAAGTGAGTTTGTTTTACTCTTTTGATGAAGTCTTTTGATGTGCATAAGTGTTTTATTTTTAATAGATCCCTGTCATCAACTTTGTCTTTCATTGTGTGTGCTTCCTGTATTGTAGTTGGCAGTCCATGTTGCCTGGCAACAGGGCTTCCCAATCACATTTAAGGGATTTGAGTAGCTTAGTCAGCAGACAGAGAGCTGTAAAGTTTATTATGGCAGACATAGTTAGGTCAAAATGTAGTATCTTATCATCGGATCTCTCTTTTGAGCCATTTTAAAGCTGTTTCAGTGTTTACAAAATAAGTGAAGGGGAAATACATTTGTAATAAGCCTCCGGTGAAGCCCCTCTGACCATGGACCAGTGATATGAATAGTGTTGCTAACATGCAGAATGCTTTGGGAAATGGATTGTTGCAGACGCGGTTAAGTGAAAATTTAGCTGATCATTTGATTTCCCTAATAGTTCATTTAAGCTTGTTCTAGTTTTTAATATTTTCTGCTGTCTTTTTTTTTTATTTTAACAATTTATTGGGGCTGATACAATTCTTTTCACAGTTCATACATATACATACATCAATTGTATAAAGCACATCTGTACAGTCTTTGCCCTAATCATTTTTTTCTCTTTTCTTCTTTTACATTTTATTAGGGACTCAAACAACTCTTACCACAATCCATACATATACATACATCAATTGTATAAAGCACATCCATACATTCCCTGCCCCAATCATTCTAAAGGCATTTGCTCTCCACTTAAGCCCCTTGCATCAGGTCCTCTTTTTTTCCCCCCTCCCTCCCCATTCCCCCCTCCCTCATATGCCCTTGGTAATTTATACATCGTTATTTTGTCATATCTTGCCCTATCCGGAGTCTCCCTTCCCCCCTTCTCTGCTGTCCCTCTCCCAGGGAAGAGGTCACATGTGGATCCTTGTAATCAGTTCCCCCTTTCCAACCCACTCACCCTCCACTCTCCCAGCATCGTCCCTCACACCCTTGGTCTTGAAGGTATCATCCACCCTGGATTCCCTGTACCTCCAACCCTCATATGTACCAGTGTACAGCCTCTGTCCTATCCAGCCCTGCAAGGTAAAATTCGGATCATGGTAGTTGGGGGGAGGAAGCATCCAGGATCTGGGGGAAAGCTGTGTTCTTCATCGATACTACCTCACACCCTAATTAACCCATCTCCTCTCCTAAACCCCTCTATGAGGGGATCTCCATTGGCTGACACTTGGGCCTTGGGTCTCCACTCTGCACTTCCCCCTTCATTTAATATAATATATATGTATATACATATATACACATACATATATACATATACACATATATACACATACATACACACACTTATATCTTTTTTTTTTTGCATGATGCCTTATACCTGGTCCCTTGGGCACCTCGTGATCGCACTGGCCGGTGTGCTTCTTCCATGTGGGCTTATTTGCTTCTGAGCTAGATGGCCGCTTGTTCACCTTCAAGCCTTTAAGACCCCAGTCACTATCTCTTTTGATAGCCGGGCACCATCAGCTTTCTTCACCACATTTGCTTATGCACCCATTTGTCTTCAGCGATCCTGTCATGGAGGTGTGCAGTCAATGATATGATTTTTTGTTCTTTGATGCCTGGTAACTGATCCCTTTGGGACCACTCGATCACACAGGCTGGTGTGTTCTTCCATGTGGACTTTGTTGCTTCTGAGCTAGATGGCCGCTTGTTTATCTTCAAGCCTTTAAGACCCCAGTCACTATCTCTTTTGATAGCCAGGCACCATCAGCTTTCTTCACCACATTTACTTGTTCACCCACTTTGGCTCCATCTGCTATCTTTTTGAGTGAGGTCTTTTATCTGTTTTACTATTATTCTTGCTAGTTTTTGTTTGTTTGTTGTTTATTGTTTTTAAATGTTTTTCTGTATATGAAATCCAGGATAGATAACTCCTTAGAGACAGTGATAGAACCAATGGCTCCTTAGGAGTATGGTTGGGGAGGTTGCAGGGAAGTGGGGCACTAATGGGAACAAGAACGAAGAAAAGGCTTTAAAACTCATTACAGTGACGATTGCACGACTCTTCTTGATGTGACTGAAGTACTGAATTGTACGATATGAGAATTATATGCCAATTAAACTGTTGAAAAATACATACAAAAATCTATCTGGACTATTTGTTGTTATTTTAACAATACTCCTTGTATACGAATCTTGTACACATTTCTGATTATTTTAGGGGGTATATTCCTGTAAAGTGAAAAGATTCTCCAAAGAATAGCAGCTCATTTGCAACTTCCAGTGAAACGAGGGGGAAAAGAGTGATCCGATACCTTTGAAGGGCATAATCTACACGATGTCTTGACAGACCCTGTCTTCCAGCCTGTATAACACCTGTCCCTATAGAATGGAATCATGGGTAGTACAATTAGTTAATGTGAACAGCTGCTTATTGAATGGTTGGAGGTTCGAGTCCACTCACATGCTCCCCAGAACAAAGTGTCAGCCATCAACCTCCACAAACTCAGCCACTGAAAACTACCGAGCACAATTCTACTCTGACAACAGGCAATCACTGAGTCAAAACGGACTCAAAGGCAACTGTGAAAAGACAGATGGTTTCTTCAATATGTATGCCAAATAGACGCAAACCAGAAAGAAATCTATGTTATTCCCTGAAAGAGAATGTATTATAAGTTTTCGGCAATGGTTGTCATCTAATTCCATACATCCGTGAAGAACTTGGGTTAATATTAAGCCTATTAAAGTTTACAAAATGTGCTTTTTCTCACAATAGCTTTTGGTTGGGTTTATTTGAGGTTCGGTGTTAGAATGAGTCCTTACTTAAATGAGAATCGCTATTATTAAAAACAGTTCTATGGTATCCAGGAGTCTAGAGCAAAAGCTTAGCTTGGACAAGTGTAGGAAAAGCATCCGCCCTTTCTGAAGTGAAGTGACTTCAATCCCATCTGTAATAATCACGTTATGTGCACAAGTATGCACAGGTGGTTCTTGTCATTTGTGGTACTGAATGCTCGAAACAGTTGCCGCAAACACTGAATTATTGATTCCTAAATACTTACTCCAGGGGAAGTACAGTATCAGGCTTCTAACACACCATGCTGACGGCATTTCCATCAAACAAGCAATCCCTGTCCTTATTTTATGAGGGTTTCTGGTTAGAGAGAACTTATTTAATAGGTTCCATTGATTTGCTAACTTTGACCTTACAGCCAACAACACAATGACTTATGCTTGAGTAAAGCTTACCTATCACACCTGGTTTCTCCATGAGGCACAGCAAAACCTTCAGGCTCTTGGGATTAGTAGACAGGACTTCAGCCTATTTAAACAAAAAGCACCAAAATATGCAAAATAGGCCTCAAGATGTGCAGGTAGTGCAGGGGCTACACCCTCTGCGGGCAGCCCCCACGCGATCAGTCGGCCCCACCCTCGGGGAGAGATGCGACTGTCTGGTTCCATAAAGATCGGCCCCACCCTCGGGGAGAGATGCGACTGTCTGGTTCCATAAAGATCGAAAGTCTCAAAACCCCCTGGAGCAGTTACACTGTATCCTGTGGAGTCACTGTGAGTTGCAATCAATTTGATAGCAGTGGATTTGTCTGTAGATGTGGGTTTGGTTCGGTTTAAACAGATGATGAAAAAGGACTTTTTGTTGTTGTTTATTTTGGCAGTATGCTTGCTAAGACAAGAAGGTAGAGTGAACCAAGGATGAGAATGCACACTTTGGGTAATCCATTTTTTTTAACCTCTGCGGATGTCTGTGAATGGCTACGGGAACACTCACTGCAAGTGTTGGTTTGGGAGTGACAAATAAATCTTAGCAAGTAGCTAAATCTGCAAATATTGAATCCATGAATCACTTGGAGTAATTTTCAATTATAGAACATTCCAACCAATCTCTCTTTTGACAGTCTGATTAGCAGGCATGGCAGAGATTGTCACTTTTTTGCTGGTGAAATGAATGAGGCCTTCAGGTGAAATAAGTGGTCCAAGGTTACCGCACTGACTGCTTAGTGGAAGGCATTCCTCCCGCCTCCGCTCAGTTGCCCAAGGATCATTTATGAACGCGTGGTAACTCTTGGATCAATCTCTGCTTCACTTCTTTTGCTTCAAAGTAAAGTTTTCATTGTAGGTATTGCTATATCCATGAATTTTCAAATGTCTGACATAGCCAAAAAGACAACTAAGAAAAGATTATATTAAATTTAACTCGCTAAATGTGCAAGGAACTCTAAATCGTCTTACTTAAATTCAGAAACATAGCAATGTCAGTTTTCTCCATTTTAGATTACATTCCAGGACAAGAATAGTAACATGCGTAATTATTTGGTAAAACCTGTGCAGGGCAATGCATAAAAGCCTATCATTAAAATGAATGGTTCCCTTTGAAATTGGTAGCAAATTGTACACCTCCTATGGGTATACCTTTGAAATCTATAGCCCCAAATGAGATGTGCAAACACAAATAATAACAACAGGTAGCTGTTTCTGTTTTGTTGTTGTTGTTAGGAGCCTTCTAGTCGGTTCTGATTCATCGTGAGCCTACATGCAGCAGGAAGAACCCCCTCTTCCCCCGTGCCAGCCTCACAAACATTCTTATGTGTGAGCCCCGTTTTGCAGCCACTGTGTCAATCCATCTCCTCAAGGGCTTTCTCCTTGTCTGCTGGAACCCCATTTTACTGAGCAAGATGTCCTTCAGCAGGGACTGGTCTTTCCTGATAACAAGTCCAAAGCATGTAAGAAAAACATATCTCCATCGTTGCCTCTGAGGAGAACGCCAGCCGTACCTCTTCCAAAATGGATAGATTGTTCTTTTGACACTCCGTGGTCTTTTCATTATTGTTCACCAGTACCATAGTTCAAATGCATCATTTTTCCCTTCGGTCTTCCTTATTCAAGGATCAATTTTCACATGCACATAAAGTGATTGAAAAGACCACCTCGCTTGAGGCAGGTGCACACTAGTCTGAAAAATAACATCCTTGCTTTTCACCATCAAGGGGCTCTTGTGCGGCTGATTTACCTGATGAAATGCATATGTCTTGATCTTTTGACTGTTGCCTCCGTAAATGTTAATTGTGGATCCAAGCAAGATGAAACCCTTGACAACATCAATATTTTTTCCATTTTTTTTCACAATGATGCCTTTAGGCCCATTTGTGAGGATTTTGGTCTCCTTTACATTGAGTTGTAATCCATGACGAAGGCTACAATCCTTGATCTCCACCAGCAAGTGCTTTAAGTCCTCTCCTCTTTCAGTAAGGAAGATGACACCGGTGGGGTAGTGGTTATACAATGAGCTGCCAGCCATGAGGTTGGCAGTTTGAAACCACCAGCTACCCCGAGGAAGATGAGGCATTCTGTTCCTAAAGAGGGTGACCATCTCTGAAGCCCTCGGAGGCCCTTTTGCTCTGTACCATGGTTGCCAGGAGTTAGAATTGACTCAATGACCATGAGTTTGGTTTAGGCTTTTGTACCTCTCTAAAATCCAGCAACTTTCCTATGATTCCCCATGTAGGGCCAGATGACAGACGATAAGTGGATGAAAAATTTACATTTAAAATCAAAGTTAACTCACAATTTCTTTTGAGTCAATCAACTCGAAGCTCAAGTTTCCTTTCAGCATCGTTCCTGGCCATTGCCATCTTTCTCCGGAACCCACTTGTATTTCTTGGCAACCTTCCTTCATGGAATCAAAACAGCTCCGGAATTACAAGGAATCTCATTCTCACACATCCACAGCCCAAAGCAAAGACCCCTTGCATCCCATGTGATTGGCTTCTTAACATCATCTTTCAAAGACATTCCATAGTCCTCCACAGATGGCCTCAGGTTCAAAGAAAAGTTTCAAAACAATCAGGCTATCCTGGAGGGATCAATTGCTAGTGGGTGCTGATTCTCTCTACCCTTAATTGAAGAAAACTGTTGCCCTTCATATGTGCCCACCTGAAGTCACCATTCATTGGAATAGATTCTAATGGCAATCTGTTTATTCTCTTTTGTTGTCATTAGTCCTAGAAGGATGCAGCACATGGCAGGCTTCCTTAGATGTCAGTCCCTACTTGTCATCTCAGCTAACCACTTTAGCGGTTATGTACAGTCGCACTCAGCAGTCTAGGACATCTCTCATAAGATCAAATCTGCATTGTAAGAGATTGTGGTAATTATTTCTTTTAGAAGAATTAATACCAGACTAGTCCCAAGGAGTTGAAGATTAAAGTCCCAAGGACTTGTTCCAAATGTCCAAGTCTTCCAAGATGCTATTCTGTTCCATTTCCCCACCATTCCACCCTTGAGTATATTCCCTCACCTTCCCGGTTCCGCAATTTGCTGCATCTTCCTGCAGAAACGCACGAACCTTTGAAGACGTTTCTCATTTGGTGGTGGGTGCTGTTCAGTCCCACATCTAAGGGTCAGGCAGATATATATATATATCCTTGGATAGGAATTATCTGTATCTATAGATCAATATATAGATATCTGTATCTATAGATCTATACAGGGTGTGAATAAAGCCATACCCTTTGTTTCCTTTATCGGATTTAAAAAATTTATTAATTTTGACTTTCTTTAGATTCATGGCTTATTTGATTGAACCTCAATTATTCTGTGAAATGAGTGTAAAATATTTCCCCTTTGTGCTTCACATGATCTTGAGTACTGACTATGTTAATATACTTGGAAACGCTTTGTAATGTTAATATCTGACACAGATGAAACATACGTCCTCTCTTATCTGTGTCATCATCTGCCTATCTAGATTGTAAGTTCCTTGGAGGCGGTGGCATCCTTGCATCATTGCAATGGTCTGTACATGATGCATGCTCATGAAATATCCATGAGCTAAGGATGAGTTGGCCAAGGAACAGCTCAGCCAACTGCACTCAGATGATAGGGAAGTAAAATTGACCTTATGAAAAAAGTCTCAAGAGTGGAAATATTTTTGAATGTTGATGAAAACACTGTACTAGAGGGATTCAAAACCAAAACTAGGGATCTTTGTTTAATGTGATGTGTGTTAGGATTATACAGTTTTATTAGCTAGAAAGATTACAACTTTAGCAAGGAAAAGAAAACTTGATTAAGAGCAGTTGAATCTTTGCTTCGCTTTTGTCTTAGAGAAGTAACTCTTTACCCCCACAGAGACATTATGATGATATCGAGTTATCCTTAAAGCCAAGCGCATGCGCGTGCGCGCACACACACATACACAGGACTTACGGTCATTGATGTGCATATGAGCGGGATCATAGGTTCATGGAAAACGATGATGACAAACTAAGATTTTAAAGTTAAAAAGGATAGAACTGCAAATATCTCCTTATTGTTTTCTGGACGTTCAAATCTACCAATGTCTCAAAGTGGGCATTTTTCTTCTCATCATTGGCGTATTAAGGACGCCAAATTTGCATTCAGAAAATTTAAAGGTGCAGTAAGAAAAATGTGAAATAAGTAGGAACCGGAGAAAAAAGACACTGGTGTTTTGTGTGTTGGAAGACGACTGGCTATGGTTGTGGGAGTGAAAAGGTAAAGGGGAGATCAGAAAGCAAACTTTCTAGATTCCCGCTCTGAAATCCGTATGTATAAACAAAAATGTTCATGATCATTAGCCATCCAGGAGATGCAAATCTAAACAACACTGAGATATCACCGTACACACACAAGGACAGCTCGATTAAAAACAAAACCAGAAAACAAATGCTGAAGAGGATGCAGGGAGATTAGAACTCTTATACATGACTTGTAGGCTTGTAAACATGTCCAACTACTGTGGAACGCGATGTGGGGCTGCCGAATACAACTGGGATAGAAATACCCTATGACCAGCAATACCTTTCCCGGGTCTACATCCCAAAGAAGTAAGAACCACATGCCCTCCCCTGGACATCGCGGCACAGTTTGAAGTAGCAAGAAGCGTGAAACAGCCCAAACACCTAACAGAAGCAGAATGAAGTCCAATAGTCTGTATGTTGGGGCAGTGGGTAGGGGATGCGGTGGCATATCTATCTCAAGTCTATTGCTGGGTAAACCAGGAGCAGCAACCTGTCTTTGAGAAAAACAGTTAACATTACTTATATAAGCCCTCAATAGGAGGATGCACCCAATTTGATGTTCCTAATCAGGTACTTTTGACTCAGTTTCTATCCAGCCCTTGGACCCAGGCTTCTTGCTAAAGGCAACCAAGACTTTGTACTTTTGAGATGCACAACATCCTTCATAGGGTGCCCCAGAAGGATCCAATTTGGGAACTCCATTAAGCAAATCATTATGTGCCTCAAACACACCTGTAGCAAATTAAGGAACTGAAATCCTCTGGTGGGCTTAAGGCTGAAATGCCTATGGATTGGGGAGTCATTGGACTTTGGTTTAAATCTCTTGCTTTGAGAGTACCACATAAATAACAACTTAAGACTACCATCTATTGGCTATTTTCATATTCTTTGCTTTTTATGACATGCTTTAGTCCAGCAGGCACAGTTCTGAATGAGTGCTATTGAATATTTTGCCCTATCACCAACCCTCGTGGCTTGAGTAAACAGTGTTCAAGCATTTACGTTTTCAATCTGTACAAGTCAGCAATCCATAAATTTTAGTCTAAAAAACCTGCCCTACACGTGTATACTTTGCTTTTCTCAACAGTATTCTATACCACTGAATAAATTAATGATACTATCAGAAGAATTATCATATGTTCCACGAGGATGCTGTCACTAAAGTGGACCAGCGACATATATAAACCATAGATATATGAATAGAGTTTGAGCTTGCACTTAATCAAAGCACTAATCTAAAAACACTTGTGATGTGACCCTACTCAGTACTTGTCCTCATGAAGTGATCACTGATGATACGTGTGCTATCGCAAGATATGGTGAAGAAATCAGATGATGGCCAGCTATGAGAAAGAATAGTGGTTGGGGTCTTGCAACCTTGTTTTAAAACAAGTAGTCATCGAAGTGAGATGTCAGCTAAGTCCACACTGAAGAAGTAGAAGTAGACCAGCTTGGATTGTATAATAAGGATTGTATCATAATAATAATATTCAAGACAGGAAGAAATGGTATTAGATATTAAGTTCTAAGCACCCAGGTTGCTGAAAGCCATGGATGACAGTGAAAACCCAAATACAGAATCCCCCCCCCCCCCCCCGTGAGTTACGCCTCCAGTGAATCACCTTTGACCTTTGACCGGGAGTGCGAATCCTCTTGCTACCCAACCGAGTGTATTGGAAAATGGATTGATGAAGTATACTTTGGTTAAATTTTATCACCTTATCATTTGTTTTCCCTTTTGACCCACTTTAATTTTGTTCTAGTTTTTATTGTTTTCTGATTTCTTTTACTTGAGGTTTTACTGTGTTTTAATTTGTTGTGGTGGTTGTTTTTAATGTTCACCTTTTATGAAATCCGGAATAGGTTAACCTATGGAGACCGTAACTGGATTAATAGTTTATCGGTGTTATGGTAGTGGAGGCTGGGGGGAAATGGGAACCTAATAATAATAAGGACAAGAATGAGGAAATTCTTCTAAAATAGTTGGTTTCAATGACTGCACAACTCCTTTAACTATGTTTAAACCATTGAATTATAGGATATGGAATTATATGTCAATGAAACTGTTAACGTTTTAAAAGAAACCAATATGTGTAAACACGCCTGCAGCCTTTCATTTTCCCTAGGCTTCCTATCCTTGTCTGTTAACAAAGGAGCCCTAGTGGCAGAGAGGATTACGCCGGGTCTGCTGAGTGAAAGGTCAGCAGTTTGAACCCACCAGCTGCTCCACAGGAGACAGATGGGACTTCCTGTCCCTCTGAAGGCTGACGGTCTGGGAAACCCACAGGGGCATTCCTACCAGGCCCTCCAAAGTCATTACGAGTCAGAATTGACTTCGTGGCTGTGAATTTGCTTTAGTTTGTTTATCTTTCACGAAGACACACTCCATGGCGTATTATTCAGAACGGGGCCAGGCTACTCGAGAGCCCTTTATTAAATTACCTTTGCGGTGTTATGCAGCAGAATCTTCAAAATAGAGCTCTTGAACAGATTCCATGCCATGTGAAGGACACTGCCCAGATGCAGCGCGCGGTGAGTGCGTCCCGGTAGGGTGATGAAAGCGCCGATGATGTGTATAAATTGCCGGTCTTTCCTCTAACTCAACACGTTTGGCAGCTTTTCTCTTGGAAAGCGGAGCTTTTCCTCTCAATGGACACAGAATACATTCTGACAGATGTTACCTCTCCAAACAACACCCGAAGCATAAGCCTCAAAATAATTTAAGATACAATATGGCTTCGTGCGGGATCGACAGGCATCTTCGTTGACCATGCACAGCCTCGGACGAGTCCCCTGTGCTCTGGGAGGCAGCGTCGTCCTGCGCTGCTGCAGCGTGACTCACAACACCTGTCTTAATGGTGGCTCCATTGGGGCTACTCAAAGGCTATTTAGGGAAGAACACAAGAACCCCAGTTGCGGCTTGCATTTACAAGCAAAAAAAGGACCCATGACAGTGAGGTTTTAAACTAAGACTCCATGGGGGTCACTTCTAGTAGGGAGATGTTGAATCAAGGAACAAGGCTCTCTGGATTGAGTTCAATTTACTCTGTGACCAACCAGGCCACCTTCGCAGGGGGCCGACTCACAGGCCTCACATCACTCACTGCCTCTTTGAGTAGATTCCAATGCATAGCCACCCTACGGGACAGGAGAGAATTATCCTGGTGGGTCTGTGAAACTGTAACTTTTCATTTATTTTTAAAATTATTTGGGGACTCATATAGCTCTTATCGCAATACATACATGCATGCATTGTGTCAAGCACATTTGTATATTTGTTGTCATCATCATTTTCAAAGCATCTTTCTCTCTACTTGAGCCCTCATTTTTTCCCTCCCTCCCTCGTGAACCCTTGATAATTTGTAAGTTATTATTTTTGTTATGTTTCACACTGAACAATGACATCCTTCACCCACTTTTCTGTTGTCCGTCTCTCTGGGAGGGGGTTATATGTAGATCATTATGGAGTTTCCCTCTCCCCCGACCTTCCCCTGCCTCTCATGGTATCCCTACTCTCAATATGGGCCCTGAGGGATTTATCTGTCCTGGATTTCCTGTGTTTCCAGCTCTTTACTGTACCCATGTTCATACTCTGGTCTAGCCAGATTTGTAAGGTAGAATTGGGGGTCATGATGGTGGGGAGAGGAAGCATTAAAGAACTAGAGGAAAGTTGTATGTTTCATCATTGCTATACTGCTCCCTGACTGGCTGGTCTCTTCCTTTTGACCCATCTGTAAGGAAATGTCCAATTGTCTACAGATGGGCTTTGAGTCTCCACTCCAAACTCCCCCTCATTCACATCAATATGATTTTTTTTTCTGGGTATTTGATGCCTGATACTTGATCTCATCAATACCTCATGATCACACAGGCTGGTGTTCATCTTCCATGTGGGCTTTGTTGCTTCTCAGATAGATGGCCGCTTGTTTATCTTCAAGCCTTTAAGACCCAAGATTCTATGTCTTTTGATAGCCAGGCACCATCAGCTTTCTTCACCACATTTGCTTATGCACCCATTTTGTCTTCAGTGATCAAATCAGGGAAGATGAACATCATGGAATACCAGGTTATTAAAACAAAGTGTTCTTGCATTGAGGAAGTACTTGAGTAAAGGCCCAATGTCCATCTGCTACCTTGCTACTTAACATATAAATATATGTACATAAATCTATTTCCTTATTGTTATATCTAAGTATATTTACATATGCACATGCCTGTATTTAGGTCTCTATAAATGTCCTTTGTCACCTATATCTCTCCTCTATTTCCTTTTATTTTCCACTTGTTCCACCATCATGTTCGGTCTTCATTCGGATTTCAGTAATTCCTCTCGGTTACATTGCCCTTGGTCAAGCCCTACCAGGCATCCTACACCGTCATAAAAAGCCTCATTTTTCTCCTGTGAAATGGCTGACGATTCGGAAATGCTAGCCTTGGGGTTGAAACCCAACTTGTAGCCACTATGCCACCTAGGCTCCTATGATCCCAGTGGGGTGCCCGAACTGCTGGGCATTGTTGGTGTCCAGGCAGTGTCTGCCACTTGCTTATGTTCTCCCTGCAAGCACAGAAGGACTGGAAACCAAGTCTGAGAGTCCTCAGTAGTCTGCAGCCTCCCTCTGTATCCACCCCTGCACGGTCACAAATCTTTTCTTAGGAAACAGACGTTAGTACCACTTTTCTGCCCTCATGATAACAGACACCTGCCCCTCACCCCAGTCACCAGAGGGACGGGACTATATAAGAACAGGCAGAACAGAGATAAAATGCCAGTATTTCAGCAGACAATGTCGCCTCTTCATTACTGATCTCTTAGCAGTTAATGTTCTAGTTTGGGTTATGTGAGTGTGTGTGTGTGTGTGTGTGTGTGTGTGTGCCTGCCTGTGTGTTCACATGTGTATTTGAGTACGTGTGTTTATATTTATGTGTGTGTACATGCAGGCCTCCATGTGTTCAATGAATGTGCATGTAGCATGCAGCTGCATGCACACATGTATGTGTATACATGCACAATGTGTGTGTGGGTCTGGATGTGTGTCTGCTTCTCAACACATGTGCTCTCAAGTCTAGGAGTTTCTGCTGCCTTTTAGTTTGAATGTGTCTAGATTTCTCCTCCTTGGAAGATAGGTCCGAAGAGGGTCGGCTTCTGAAGGATCGCAGTCTTGAAAACCCTATGGTGTAGTTTTAGTCTAAACCCATTGGGGTCTCCATGAGATGAAATCTACTTGATGGTAACTAACAACATCCACAAAAAATAGAAAATCTTTCTCCCATATTAGCATCATGGGCTCCATCTGCCCTGAGTGTGCTTTTTAGCAGGCATGTTGTCTTTCAGAATGTAACAGCCACCACAACTGGATCGCTAACCTTCTGGAGACAAGAAAATTTGGCCAGAAAGCATGGTCATGCTAGCGTGCTACTGGCTGCTGTAGATTTAGTGGGACTTTGCAGACAAGAGTTAGGTTTCTATAGTCTGCTCCATCTTGGGCAGGTGTCTACCCTGAAATTCAGAGCCCTGGTGGTGTAGGGCTACTAACTGCAAGGTCAGCAACTCAAACCTACCACCACTTCTTGGTACAAAGATGGAGCTTTCTGCTTCTGCAAAGATGTACAGCCTCAGATTTACAGAGATTTCTGCTGTGCTGAGTCAAAATCAGCTCAATGTCAATGAGTTTGGAGAGTTTGCTCTGATCTTAGGCATTCTGTTTTCTTGAAGCCTTGATTACTTTTGTGGTACACAGGAATCATAAAGATTGCTGGGGGCATTGAGAGAAATAATATTTGTAAAGTGTCTAGCACAATACCTGGCATGTAATAAGCACTCAATTAGTGTTGAAAGCCTTAAACCCTTTAATAGACATTTACTTCACAGCTCCCCTGCTCCCATCCCGCCCTGACCCAAAGGAGACTGCCCTGAATGTGTCCCCTTTCACCCCTCACCTCCTCTCCTACCCTCACTGGGCAGTATGTGTCTCTAAAGATCTTAAACTCTCTGGGGGAGAGACTGAGAGAGAAGATTATCCCCATTCTAAAAAGACCCTTGCATAGATACCAGCTTCTGGGATCTGCCTATGGGCCGCTGCCCTGTAAATACCTGTCTATCTAATGATATGGATGCCCGTCAGACCCCACACTCTGCTTGGGTGGAAGATACCATGTTTCAGTGACCATTTCTCCCCATGCGGCACATGGGAGAGAGGACAAAAGTCCCTCTCCAAATGCCAGCTGTCCCACCCACAAATGAATGTCTGCTCATCGGGGCTCTGCACCATCCTCACACAAATAGTGCTGGTCTGGCACATGCTGCGAAGTCTTGGGGTGTCATCCTGCAGTGGCTGCAGCTATGGGAATAGTGGAAGGCCAGTTGCTGCTCATTGTCATCAAGATGGCTCTGATTCATGGGGAGTACATGTAAAGTGGGAGGAGATGCTGCTTTGTCCTGTGCCATCTTCAAGATCATTGTTCACGTCCATTCCTCTGGCCATTGCATTTGGAGGGCCTTCCAACCCCAGGGGCTTGTCTTTTAGCATGCCATTGGACAGGGTTCTGTTGGGGCCCCTAAGATGTTTGTTTGCTGATTTTTAGAAATAGATCACAAACCCTTTAGAAATAGATCACAAACCCTAGTTGGTCTTAGGTTGGAAACCCTGCTGAAACCTGTCCACTATGGGTGACTTTGCTGATATTTGAAATACCAGTGGCAAAGCTTCCAGGCGTACAGCAACACATCAACCCACAAGAGGAGAAATTGACAGACAGTTGGTAAGTATCTCAATGAGAGGGATATTACTCCATAATCCGTGCTACTAACGAGAAATGCAAACCACATGCCCTGTGGGCTTTCTCAGGTTTTGCTTTCGGGGCAGTAGAACCTCTGCTCTGTCACTTGCGTGCCTTGTTAGGGACCTTCTGGGTCTCCAGTGGGATGTGCCGAAATTTAGAAATTAGGGTACAGAAAGACTTGTTATGGTGATTTCTTGTATGGTTGGGATCCCCCCCAAACACTCAGATTCAGAAAACACAATCAACAGATCCCTCTTCTTCGTTCAGGGGAGATCTGAAAGAAGCAGCTAGGCCTCGCTGTTTACCAGGCCCCCTTCAAATTAGCGATTGAGAAGTAATGCTGAAAATATGTACATGCTCATCTCCCTCATTGTTCATAAAAAGCAGAGCCCAGCAGGTTTCCTGAGAGTGCCCCAGCTTTTCCAGAGGCCGTCCTGGAAGGGGTGAGAGCAAAGGAGGTCAGCCCGCCCTGCCCTCTCTCAGGAATCTCTGCGCTTGCCTGAACCTTCCAGTGTGTGGGTGGTAGATATGTCAGCTGACAGTGGAAGTGGAAGCGTGAAGGGGCCACCCAAGCCTGCAGGCTTCAGATCCCCGTGCTGGCCGGCACCTGCTGCTGCTGCAGAAACAAATCCCCCAGTGCAGGGTACCGGAGAGGCCGGCCTCTGGAGCCAGGAAGGAGGAGTGCAGGGTGAACGGGTCACCTAAACAGTCTCAGATGACCAGTTTACGATGGTACGATGTCCCTAGGCTGGGGGTGGAGCCGTCACTGGGCCGACTCCAGATCTGGAGAGCATTAATATGCACCCTGGGGGTCAGGGCCAGCAGCTCTGGCCTTGCTCTGGTGGTCCCGCCAGAGAGGACCTCCAACTGCTCACTGTTGTCTTAGGCCCGAGAAGCCCATCTGGTTTTCATTCAGGTGGCCTCAGGCTGGCCTTGGGGGTGAGGCGAGCGAGCGCGGACTCAAATGGAATTTCTCACAGATTGCACATCGACAGCGTCCTGGCCTCGCACACAAAACCTGCTCTGTGGGCAGCCCTGGCCCGCTGGGTCATAGAGTGAGAGGACAGATGGGTGGCCTCTCGATGTACTACCCCCACCCACGTTTCCTGCCAAACAGAAGTAGTAAGGACAGGGATGTGGGGTCCCTATAGGGCAGACACCGCCCTGAAACCAGCCTCAGATCTGGTGGTGTTTTTCTTGTTGGTTAATTGCCTTCCAGTCAGTTCTGACTCAGGGCAACTCCATGGATGTCAGAGTGGGGTGGCTCCGTCAAGTTTTCAAGGAAGTATAAAGGGCAGGCAGTAATGCCAAGGCACCTCTGCGTGGGTTTGAACTGCCAACCTTTGGGCTACACCACCCAGTCTTCCTGAGATCAGGCAGTTCTGAGCATGTATGGTATGTTCTGTTTCCAAGGTGAGCGTCAAAGGAGAAGAAAATTGTGTATTTAATGCAGAGCGGGCTGGGGTGTCTAATTCGGAGCCATGACAATGAAAATCTCCCCTGGAGGCTGCTGGGTCCAAAAGTGAGGCTGCAGGCTTCTGATAAGAAATGTGTAGACCAAAACCTAAGAGAAAAAAAAAGTTTAGAAAATGATGATGGCCACAGATGTACAAATATGCCTGATACAATTGATGTATGGAATGGTATAAGAGCTGTGAAAAGCCCCAATAAAGTGACTTAAAAAGAAATAATATAAAGAAATGGTTAGACCGTTGTCCCTTGTTTCAGAAGTCAAATTGTGAAAACATCCTTCCTGCCAAGTCAAACGAAGAGCCAATTCCTTGACCAGAATATATGATCAAACCCACCCACCTACTTATTAAGGGCATCCTGGGTAAATTTACCATCAGCTACTTAAATGTCTTTATGAAGAACTAAATAAATTGCACATGTTAAGCTTTGAAAGCAAAGATTTACAAGCTATGTCCTATCGGCAAAATCCAACCTAATTTTACAAATGAAGTTTTCTTGCCATACACAATGATGTCCATTTTACCTGTTGATCGCGGCTGTGTTAAGACAGGGAATACAGAGCCCAAAACATTTTCTACCTAGGCCTTTCCAGAAAACGTTTGCCAACCCCTCCGCTTAAATGTTGAGAGGTGGTTTTCCTTTGGTGGAAGCCAGATGTTCCATGCTCTAACGGATGAGGTGGGGAGCAACCAGAGGCAGCAGCACCTGAGAAGGCACATGAAAGCAGTGTGTGTGTGTGTGTGTGTGTGTGTGTGTGTGTTTAAAATCAGACCTTCCGCCATCTGAATTACTATTGACTGTCAGTTAGGTCAGTCCATTTTCTGACATTAACGCAGACTCTAAGCCATTGTTGTTCCTTTTTCACAACGTGGGGTTCTACCTGATGGGGGAGGGGAATCTGTGGACATCTCTAGTTCTCACTCCATGCGTGAGTGATTGCCCAGGATTGGAAGAGGTCCCGAGCATCTCTGTCTTACCCTTTTAGAATGCGTCTCTATTCTGCTCTCTGAGTCACGATGGCTTTTCTGTCTCAAACCAAGCTTTGGCCGTCAGTCTCCTTGGGACTTTCCACTCTCTGCCGCTCCGTGCCGTGTCTTAGCCTGTAGAATTGGGAAGCTTTGTAAGAAATAACCCTAATAAAATGTTTAAAAAAAAAAAGAAAAGAGGAGAAAAAAATAGAAAATGATTAGGGCAAAGAATATACAGATGTGCTTTATACAATTGATGTGTGTATATGTGTGTATATGTATGGATTGTGATAAGAGTTGTATGAGCCCCTAATAAAATGTTAAAAAAAAAAAAAAAGAAAGAACCCAAGTCCTTGCTCTTTCCCAGAGAGCACAAAGCAGGCAGCACTGCACAGAAAGTAGGGGCTGGGGCTGAACGAAGGAGCCGTTAAAATGTCTCTAGTGGATATTTCATGAATTATTCTTACCCCCAAATCAAAATCAAGCCTGATTAGCTATTCAGAAAAATAGAAATCCATCTCAAAAGTCAGCCACACTAGATAACATCTAGAGAATGCCCAAGACAAGGAACAAATCTTGGAATTGCTCCGTTTTCAAGGGGACACTGGTCCCCTTTTGAAGCTTCAACCATTGGCATCTTGGGCGGGTGCCAGGGGGTCATCAAGGGCCTGTAAAGATTTCCGTGTGCAAAAAGAGCAGCTTGAAATGACCCCATCTCCACAGGAAAAACAGATCTGAACAAGGGTCAGCCATTTGAAGTTCTGAAAGGAAGTGTGGAAAGCAAGCATCTGATGCTGCATGAATACGGAGCTCTGTGACTTGGCTCGAGTCTGTCCGCTCGCAGACAAGTCCAGCGCGGTCCTGGGCTCCCCCTGTGCACCTCGGACCACACAGAACAAAGACGGGCAACGCCATGAACTACTGCCTGGGCTCAGGAAGAGCTCTCCGGGGTACGGTTTAAAGGCGCAAGTTAATGGCCTCACTACAAAAGAGTCCCAGGGGTCCCTGAAGTTTGACCCCCAAACATGAACTCTACCTGAACTGATTCTACCCCCCAGCCCCCACCTTTTTTTGGGGGGGTTGTTTAAAAACATTTAATCAACTCCACTCCCAGGACATTTGATTTCTGTGCACTCCTGCACTTCTGGGCTTCATGTGGGGAAAGAAGTGCCAAACCACCCTTGGAAAGGCTGCCCCGGAGGCGTTTGCAGCCGCCTGAAAGCAGCAGGTAACGGAAATCTTATGAGACAGCTTGTTCTCCAGAGAGCTTCCTGTCCAGTTCTGCTGACCCAAGCATTCCTCCAGTTTGGCTAAGTCCTGGCTTAGTGACTATCCTCGTAGGCACAGATTCTTAGTTCAAATTGCAATTAAAGTGCCTGGAAGTCCTGTTCCCTGCTTTTCCAGAAAGACCCAGTTTGTTGGCCCATCATCGCACAAATGCTTTCTGGACCCCCTCAACCTTTTCTCTCTTCCCTTCCAGGAACAAGAGTAGATAAGCCTGGCCACGCTTGGTTATGATTGGGTTGATCACCTGGATGCTTTCCATTCAAGTCAGTGAGCAGCATTGAGCGTCAACTGTCATCTCCTCACTGTGCTTGGCGTCAGGGAGAGCCAGCCTGGGGTCCCTGCTTTCCAAGGGCACACAGACGGAGAAGGCAGGCAAGCTTTCCCAGGACGCTGTAAGGAAAAGCAGTTGCTCAGGTTCAGTCGTGTGTGCAGGAGTTAGTAATTGAGAATTGTTAAAATGATGCATTATAAGGTTTCTTTGCTTCTCAAAGTACCTGTTGTTCTACGTCTGTTTTGTTTCAACAGGCTGCATGTGCCGGCTTGGAGGGAATGGGTAACAGGCAACATCTTTCAAAGCTGAGCTCGTTCAGTAGCTTCGTCGTAGTCTCTGGGTCAGTGTGTTCAGAGCGATCCTGAGATTTTTATCTGGTTTCCACAAGAAATGGTGGATATTGGCTGCCCTTGACAACCTTGTGTGTTGGATGGGGCAGGATTCACATTTAACATATGTTAAAACAGACCTCAGGATGGGGGTCTCCTCAGCCCCAACTGAGAGCACAGTTGAATCCCTTTGTGAGATAGCTTTGTACTTCTGACTTGTGTGGGTCAAATGCAAATATTGAAATGTAAAAAAAAAAAAAATCCTCCGGCAAAGTTTAGAGAGACATAATACGTTAGATATTAATGCCCATCAACACCATCCATGCTGCATTTTACAAGAGACGCTGCTCTGTTTAGAAATTTTATTCCCCAAATTAATGAAAACAGAACACAATCTCCCATAGCCTTACAAAGCGATTTGAATGTGAGCGGTGGCCTAGTCAGCATGGACAGGCAGGGATTAGTCTCAAACTCCAGATTGACCGAACAAGAAATGAGAATTTCTGGTCCAAGCTGTAATCTCCACCCAGGGTAGTGTGCCTGTCAGGAAGTGGGGGGTCCTGACTCACTTCAGAAAACTGAAGGCTCGTCCGGGTTATTCTGACGGCTGGTCACCAGCAGCTTCTGGTGGTGATGTACAAGACACGTTCATCATCCGAGGGCTCCAAAGAGAGAGTGAGGGACCACAGGAAGAGTGCTATAAAACTGTCTGGGCATTTGGGGTATTATTATTATTATTATTAAATTAACATTCTACTAAAGTGGAACATGTTACTATTTAGATTTCTGTCTGCCTGGCAACTTCGGCTTCATAAATCTTGCAGGAGGAAATTGGCCCTCTGGAATTGCCTGTTGGATATAGCATTTCTTTAGCATCAAGAAAATGACCACACATTTTTCAATTGTTTCCCTTGCAAATAATTTTTAAGCAGCCTTACAAAAATGTTTTCCTTGCTTGCTCCCCAGTGAATGACAAGCGCCCCTGGGGTTGCCAGCTGGCCTCTTCTCCTGCGATTCCAGCAGACATGAGCTGGGATTTGTGAAGTGATTGTTGGGAAACCGCTTCTCCCTGCAGTATGCTCCAGCCTGCTCATCCTTTGAAAATGAGCACACCCCTCCCCCGCCTCCTCCAACCTTTAAAAAAAATTAACGAATTCCTTAAAGCAAAGACACTCGTCTTCCAACTACCTTGTCATGTTTTCTAATTGGGGGACATGGAAAATTAATAAAGAAACAAGTGTCAAAGAACATTTTCAGTTCCCATTTGAACACAAATTAATTGCTGTTGTCACCACCGACAGTGTATTAGGGATTACATTTTCCAGTGTCTTTGCCTGGGCCTAAAAGTGGGTCTAGAGCCTCTCGCCCCAGGCCTGGAGTGGTAGGAAAAGTGAAGCCGCAGTAGCATAAACTCTTGCGCGCACACTCATCTTATTTAAAGAATGATGTGTTTTAGTATCGGTTTGTGGTTCTAAAATGAGATGCTTTTCGGCTTCAATTACATTGTGGTGGGTCAAACATTACAAGATAAGCCTCAAGTAGGAGCATGGCCTTACTGAAAACGAAACCATGTGTTTGAGTTTCCAACTACAGTAGCCACTCGCTGACACTGAACTAGCAGGGCTGCTCCAACAGGGTTTGGGACTTGCTGCAAACACAGATTATGAAGAAGCAGAAATTTGGTCTTGGTATTGCCCCAACTCTTTCACACTCCCCCCCCCCTTTTTTTTGTTTTTGATTTTCCATTAAATGAAAGCCATTTCTCCATTACCCTGCTCCTACCTTTAGGTCACTCTGTGTTCCAGTCCACGATGAGTAATCAAGCCGTGGAGAGACTATTGGGTGGGAGTTCTTCGATTCAGTCATGCATCTAACACATATGTGGGTACTTTTTAGGTGTGGGTCTCTGTGCTTAGGCATTAAGGATGCACTGGTAAGCAAAACAGCCATGGTCCCTTTTATCTCACTGTGTAGTGTGGGCACAGACTATCAATCAAATAATTGCAAGAATAAGTTTGCAATTAAAACTACAATAAGTACCACATTATGAAGTAGGAATGCAAGGTATTATCAAAACATAGAATGGGGGTGGTGGTGGTGGTGGTGATGGTAATTAACATTAGCTGAAATGCAGGACGTGCGTAAAGGTGAGGGACCTGGGGAAAACTTGGCAACACTTGAAGCAAGATCCAACAAAGAGCAACTAGACTAGCTGAAGTGAGGGAGAAAGAATGGTCCTACAAAAGTAGGTTAGCAACCATCCTAGTTTTCCCTGAACTGGGGAAGTTTCCAGAATCTGAGACTTTTGTTGCTAAAGCCAAGAAAGTGCCAGGCAAACCTATTGTCCCTCTGTAAAGGGACAGTATGTGCAAAGGGGTTATCACAGAATGAAGCAAGGAGCATTGAAGGAAGTGAGGAAGGTGAAGATTGTTGGAAACAGTGGGCGGAAGGCCCCTGAGAGACAATCCAACGGGAGAGACCAATGAAGGCCCCCACAAGCTGCAGTCTCTCTTAAAAGTCACACTAAATCCTTGATCCCAAGAGCAAGCAAATGTGTTTTTAACAAATAAACAACATAATCACGTTTAGCTTCCACAAACTGTTCACCCTAGCTATAATGTGGTGACCATTACCACAGAGAGTTGAGAAATCTTGCCTCAAGTGAAGTAAGCTGTGGGTCTTCATCACTGGGGTACTGCCAAGTGTGTAAGGACTGGTTTTGTGGGGTGGGAGGTGGGGCAACAAGAACCTCTGATTCATAATGCGTCCCGATTTCCATGACACAAAGCTCCCACTGTGGTCAAATTCATGCTAAGGACATGACGTCACTGGACATGGAGTTGGAAAGCTTCTGTGGTGGGCTCTTGGCCCCGTGATTTACCAATGAAGCTTGGGTAAATCCTGCCCTTCCTTTATCTTGGATTCTCTTCTGCAGCACACGGGGATTGCTCCAGCAGAGCCTTACTCAAATGACCAACACATTGCCCCTTTTCTCGGACACCTGAGGAGACCAGACAAAGAGGATTAGGAAACCCTTCCATCTGATACTAAAGAGTGATTGATCTAGCCAGTCTGGCTGTAAAGTCTTTAGAGTCCTAATGACAGGTGAGAAACAGAGCAGTGATGTAGATGGAAAAACCACATCAGTGTTGCAAGAACCTTTATGAAAACCATTGCCACCTTTCCATCACCTTTGGTGAGGCATGGCAGTTTCCTGAGAGCTGAATTCCAAGACCAATGTGGTACCCTGATATTACTTAGTATGGCTTCTGCTCTCCTACCTAATAGATTGACTATATTTGGAATTCCAACCAAGGTACTTTTCAACCAAGCGAAAGATCTAAACCCCAGACCTATAAGACAGTATGTGTGTGTGTACATGGCTGGGTTGCATGCTAGATCCTTGCAGAGAAGAGGGATTTGTATTTTTCATCCTTCCTCTCCATAACCCTAGGAAGTTTTGCATCTCGTTACTGCCTCTATGTATTTATCCTGGATTTCATATAAAGAAAATCATACAACTCCAACCCCCATCAACAATAACAAAATAAAACACAGAAAAACTTCGATCCAAAAGCAAACAATCATGAATAAAAACTAGAACAAATTAAAAACGGGTCAAAAGGGAAAACAAACAATAAGATATAAAAATGTAACCTAAATATATCTGCATTGAGTAACATGCCAAGACAGTCTTTCTGAAGGGAAGGCTCGTCACGTCCTTGGTCAATGGTCTGGGGAAATTCAATGAAAACGTAATTCCCACGGGGAATCGGCAAATGGGATTTGGGCTTTCACTGTCATTCCATAACCTTCTGCAAAGGAAGTACTCAGAAATAGAGCTCTAATGCAATTCCCTCCTCTGATACTGGCTTTTATTATTTACAACTCTTGGATCACACAGGCTGGTGTGCTTCTGTGAAGGGTTGGCTGGCACCTCAGGTTGTTTTAAGAAGAGCTCTTAAGATCCCAGACATTTTCTTTAGGACATTCCTGCAGTATCTGATTTCTTTAGCATTCATTGCTATAGAACCCAAATCTTCAGTGATCTCTTCATTGAAGGTAAGCATCAAGCATGCTGCATCGTATGAATGGATTCTTTTTAGGTTAGGGCTTATGGTTAAAGCATTTCTGACTTTCTGACACCCTAGTGCCTCAGGCTCATCGTGCTTTTTCTTGTTCCAATCCTAAAGCCAACCATTTCTTCAAGGAACCCTGGCTCATTTCACTGTTAAATGGTATTAGAAACCAAAATCTAGGCCTTGGGTGTGCTCATTGTACTACCGTATCATTGTTCCTAGGCACTCTCACCTACTCACCCACTCTCTGAAACTATGTATGTATCCACCTGTGTATCTATCTAGCTAACTCTCTGTAACTATGAAGATAAGTAAAAAATAACATGCCAAATCATAGAAACTTTTATTACAATGAAAACATCAAAATGTGAAGCTATCATTTCTCTCCATCAATATTTATACATAGCCTTCATCTAGATTTATATACTTCTGAAGATAAGGTTTTCATCTTTCTAACCTTGCCCATAAATAATGCTGTGCTCTTCCATTTGCACCACATTAAAATGGCAATGCTGGCATCCTTGAGGGACAAAAATATTATGTTCCTTTTCCATATTCTTTGTGTTTGGGTACAAAAAGTCTCTGGAAGGGGCAATATCAGAGCTGCGAGGTAAATAGGATAAAGTTTCCCAGTGAAATTCTTGTCAAAATCCCTTACTACCTTTGACAAATAAGCACATGCATTGTCATAATGGAGAAAATGTTCTTGAACAGTGTGCTAGTCTGGGTACTTTAGAGAAACGAATCCACAGAAACCCGTGTATAAGACAGAGTTTTATATAAAGGGTAAGTGTGCATCAAGAAAACATCCCAACCCAGTGCTGTCCAAGCCCACAAGGTCAACATTAACCCATACGTCCGACACCAATCCACAAAGTCCTTCATCTCACAAACAGATGCAATGATGCCGACTGCAGGAGGAAATCTGAGTACTGAACATGGATTATAATAAAAGTTGTATGAGCCCCTAATAAAATGATTAAAAACAAAAACATATTAGCGCTGGCAGGGGTCTCCACATGGCTGCTCCAGCACCCAGGGCTGCAACGGGGTAGGTCCATGTGGCTTCTTCTCAGGGATGTCTTTCAGGAAGTGAGCCTTGCCAGCTGAAGCAGGGAACTGGCTAAGGCAGCTGCACCCTGTTCAACTGTCAGAAAGCAAGAGACCTGAGAACTAGAAAGACGAGGCTCACCGAGCCATTTATCCCTCCTCCCTTCAATTAACCCCACATGTGTTTATCGGCCAGGTTGGCACAATAAACTAATTACCTCAAACAGCTTTCCAGGCCTTTATTTAATCATCAATACAGCTTCAATAGTCTTAAAACTTCTTTATAATAAGCCTTCAAGATCGTGCTATGATCTCTGAGAAAACCCATCAAGTCTACCCCATAGGAATCCTCCCAGTCACCTTAACCTGAGCTGACCTCTCTGCTTTGAACTTACCTGACCCAGCAGATCCTCTCAGAAGCCACTGTGAGAGGGAGGGTCATGCCTGGAACTTGATGAGGAATGAGAGACAGATAGGAAGGCATACAGAAGTAAAACTCACAGAAAGATGAGACTTTCAACTCCCCGAAAGAGTTACGGTCTCAGAAACCCACAGGGGCAGTTCCATTCTGCCCTCTAGGGTCACTGTGAGTCAGAATTGACGCCATGGCAGTGAAGAGGGGGAGTCTTGAAATAGAATAAAGTCTCTCCATTTTGTTTTGTGTTAGCTGTAAATATATTTGAGTTTCTATGGTTTTACTATACATTTTAGAATAAACTCATCTATATCTATCAAATTATCTCTCTGGGTAGGAATTACTTAAACCTGTGTGTTTGTTTTCAGTCTCTGCCCTTAAAATGACGAGGTATTGAGGTGCGTACTGCAATGTGAATTGGTTCTCTGTTCTCTTAACAGTTTTAATGGTTAGAGGTCTAGAATCCATTTCATCGTGCTGTGAAATAAGGATGTTGGCAAGGTTGGTTCCCCTGAAGGTTATAGATGGAGAGTCTACCTGCTTCCATGAATATATATTTCAGTTTCGCGTGGCTCCCTGCATTCCTTGTCCTGTGGCCTACCTCCTCCATCTTCAAAGTGGCCACTCCATTGCCATATCTACTACTTTGTATTCTGTATCAAATCTTCTTGACTTTCATCTAATAATTACATTTGTATTTAAAAGACCCACCCAATCATTCAGGGTAGTGTTCCAATCTTAAATTGCCAAATTTAATCACATCTGGAAAATGTCTTTTGCTATATAAGGTAATATTCCAGGTCTCCAAGAATTAAGTCCAGGAGACTTTTAGGAGCCCTGGTGGTGCAGTGGTTACATGTTGGGCTGCTAACGCAAGATCAGCAGTTCAAAACTACCAGCAGCTCAGTGGAAGAGATAGGGCTTTCTTCTCTCATAAAGTTACAGTCTCAGAAACCCTGAGGCAGTTCTACTCTGTCCTATAGGGGGCCTCCATGAGTTGAAATCTATTCAATGGAAATGACTGTTTTTCTTCTGAGAACATTGTTCAGCTTACTACATCTGTATATCAATAGAGGATAACATCTTTACTGTTATATGATCCATTGAAAAACACAGTGTGTCTCTCCATTTATTTAGATCCTCTCATTTCTTTTATTGTTTTGCAGTTTTCAGCATGTGCATTCTGTATATTTTTTGTTATGTTTACATCTAATTATTTCTTGTTTTTAATAAGTGATTGTTAATGATACTGTTGTGTGTGGTCCACATGTTCATTGCTTAGTATACAGATATACAATAGATTGTGTATCCTGATCTTTCAGTCTGCAATCTTACTGAACATGCTTATTAGTTTCACTGGTGTCACCACGGGTGTGGACACAATGGGCGACATTGTTGGAGGGAATGACACCAAAATGTCTGTCCTATGGCATTAGTGTGCAGTTTTTCAGCAGAAACCTATTTTTTTGTCCGTATCTAGTTTTGGGAATGAAAACATTTACTTTTTTTAAACCCAGCTTAAATCTATCAATACCCCCACAGGGCTAAAATGCTATCCTGATTTACTTTTTGAACCTTCCAGTATATTCCAGTCAGAGATATGATTATTATCCAACTGCAATAATGCTTCGAATCATACAGTCACTGCAAACAAGCATTGTCTTGTTATTGCTGCTGCTTTTTCTGTAGTTACAGTTTTTTTCAATATTATAGCACTTTGGCTATAATATATTCTAATTAGTATTTTTGAACCTATATCAATTGCTTTTTAGAGAATGAAGTAGTAAAAGGAAAAAAAGAGAAAATTTTATAAAGGCTTCTACACAGTTATTAATTGTGTAATTCACCATGGTAGATTCAATAAAACAATTTCATTTTAGTATTTTTTATTGTGAGAAATATTAAATTTAAGAAATTGTAATTATGTTTATCACATATTATTCTATGATTAAAATTGATCATAGGATTTACTAAAGATTCTGATTTTGATCATTTGTGTTCTGTCACTTAGTGTTGGTAAGAATTTTTCCATTTTATTGGCCTTTCCAAAGAATCAATATTTTATTTCATTGATTGAATTTTATTTGTTCATGTTCTATTTTCATTGTGTGCTTTTTTAATTACTTATTTTTTTCTACTTGTTTTGTCTTTCTAGGGATCCAATCACTTGCTTTATATCATAGGGTATCATCACATTGCATCACAGGCCTCATTACATAACAATCATATCATTACATCACTGCTGAAACAAAAAATCATGGTTCAGTTGACTCTTTCTGGAAAGTCACCATTTAATCTATGACACTCACAATCTTCAAAGAATATTTATTTCAGTGTATAAACCATTTCTTGATGTTTTATAGGAGTAGTCTCATATAATATTTGTCCTTCTTGATAGACCAATATCACTTTGCACAATGTCTTCTATGTCACAAAGTATTTCACAGATTCATCATTATACTTTAATATTACAGATAATTCTATTGTGTATATGTAACATTGTCCATTTATTCATTGATGGGCATGAAGATTGCTTTCCTCTTTTTGCTCTTGTGGAAAATCCTTCAATGAACAGGGGTGTGCATATATCTGTTCATGTCACAATTATTATTTCTGTAGAACATATACCTAGTAGTGAGATTGCTGGATAATATCACATTTTGATTTCTATCTTTTTGAAGAAGCCATCATAGAGTTTTCCATTGTGCTTTCACTATTTTACGCTCCCACCAACCAGGAATGAGGATTACAGGCTCTCCAAAACCTTGCCAGTATTTCTTGTATTGGGTTTTTTTAAAATTTGGGATGATATTGCATTGTTCTTTTGATTAATATCTCACTAATAATGGCTATTGGCCATCAGCACTTCCTCGTGTGTTTGTGGGCTACTTGAATGTCTTCTTGGATGAAGTGTCTGTTCATGTCCATTGGTAACATCTTAATTGGATTTTTGTCCTTATTTTGTTGAGATGAAGTTTTCCACAAATTTTAAAGATAAATCCCTTGATCAAAATGCTTCTACCAATTTTTTCCCAGTGTACAGGTTCTCTTTTGAACATTTTTGTGGAAGTCTTTTGATATGCTTAAATTTTTAATTCTTCTGAGGTCTCAGTCATCTTCTATGTCTTCTACTGCCAGTATGTTTAGAACTAGAGTTGATAGCATATCAACTTTTAGGGACCCAGGTTTGTCCCTATTTTTTATTAATGATCTTCATAGTTTCATATTTTACGTATATGTAGTTGATCTATCTTGAGTTAGTTTGGGGATGTGGTGAGAGATAGGTATCATGTTTCATTTTTCTACAAATGAATATCCAGTTTCGCCAGCTTGCCCATATAGTGTGTTTTGGTCCTTTGTCAAAGGTCAGCTGATTATAGGTAGATGGGCTCTCAATGTTGCTCCATAGTCGTATGCGTCAGTCATTGTAACAATTACCAGGCTGTTTTGACTCCTGTGGCTTTATAGGAGGCTTCGAAACTGGGAAATGTGAGGCCTTCAGTGTGTTCTTCTACCTTAGTACTGACTGCTTTGCCTGCCTTGGGTTTCTGTATTATCTGTATATAGTTGGTGACTCGTTTTTTCAGTTCTTTAAACAATAATGATGGAATCTGGATCAGGGTTTCATTATGTCAATCAATTGATATTTCTACAATGTAAAGTCTTCCTATCCCGAAGTACAGTATATTCTTCTGCTTATGTAGGTCTCTTTTGGTTTCTTGTAGTAGTGTTTTATAGTTTACTTTGTATAGGTATTTTGCTTCTCTGGTTATTTTTATTGCTGGTTATATTTATTCCTAAGCATTTCATATTTTGGGTGGTTATTATAAATGGCATTTTCCCCTGGTTTCCTTTTCAAAGTTTTCTTTGCTTTTGCACAGGAATCTAATTGTTTTTTTGTCTGTTGATTTTGCACCCTGACACTCTACTGAATTCTTCTATAAACTGCAGTAGTTTTTGTTGAGCTTCTGGGAACTTCTATGTATAAGAGTATATATCATCTTCAAATAGAAATAGTTTACTGTACTTCTCTACCAATTTGGATGCCTTCTATTTTCCTTTCTTGCCTCTTATCTCTATGACTTGTAGTACAATATTGAATGGTAGTGGTGACAGAGTATCATTATCTAGTTTGCAGGTGGAATGTTTTCAGTCTCTCTATTGAGAATAATGTAGATTTGGGGCGGGCGGTTATTTGGGGTATATGTCTTTAATTATGTTGGGAAACTTTTTCTTATTCCTATTATATTGTGCATTTGTAGCAGGAATGATGTTCATTTTTTTCCCCCAAATGTTTCCCCTGATGGTGTAGTGGTTACACAATGGGCTATGAACCTCATGGTTGGCAGTTTGAAATCACTGGGAGTTCAAAGGAAGAAAAATGGGACTTTCTACTCCTGTAAACAGTTATAATCGCAGAAACCCACCAGGGTTCGCTATGAGTCAGCATTGACTCAATGGTAGTGACGTGTTGTTTATTTGGTTGGTTGGTTGGTTGGTTGGCTGGTTAGTAGGTTTTGGTTTTCCTTGAATTGATTGATATGATCATGTGGTTCTTTTCCTTTGTTTGATTTATGTGGTGGATGACATCGATTGCTTTGCTATTGTTGAGCCAACCGTGTATAGCTGGTAGGAATCCCACTTGGTCATGATGCATTCTTTTCTTGATATGTTATTGGATCCTATTGACTAGGATTTTGCTGGGAATTTTGTATCTATGTTTATAAGGACTATCAATCTATAATTTTTCTACTGATGCCTTCATATTTTATAAGTTTTCATGGTCTGATTATTAATGGATTTTGACTTTTACCCCATCAAGTAATGAAAATTGATAGTTTTACTCCATCAGCAGCATGAAGATTAACTCCATTGTGAGGGGCAGCTTGTATTGCCTTGATTCACGTTCTATAATTTATCGCTCTGATATCTAAGATCTATTGCAATTGCTACACAAAAATTCAGACAAAATTCATAATTAATTGGCTAATTAAGGAAGTTACCAAATTTTAATACCAGTGGGAAGTACTCAGGGCAGTGGTTTACTGAGACATGCTTCAAAGTTACTAATAAATGCCCAAAGGGACATTCCACTCTGCTGTAAGACTCAACCTGAAGGCACTCTGCTTAAGCTCCATGGGTCAACAGACCCTACTCCTTAGAGAGGCACCCCATTCCAGTGAGCCTTAGCCTAAAGATACTCAGCTCCTCTCCTGTGGAAGAGGAGTCCAGCTTCTCCAATTAAGTGCCCAGAGACACCCTACTCTGCCAGCCAGCCTCCTGCACAAACGCATTCCACTGACCTTGCTCCTTGTTTGGGGAAGTTCATCATTCTGTTTCATGCTCTAGCTCCTGTTGCTGCTGCTGCTCCTGGGATGGTAACGCTGTCATCAGGATCCAAGAGGTTCCTAGTGCAGGGATTCCAACGGATTCTCTCCACTCATGGCTCTTGCTGGTAATGCAATCCCTCCTCCTGCTTCTCAGAGGACTCATTTCATACACAGCAGGATTCCACGCCAATGACTCTTATTTGTGATTGCTCACAGGTGAGCCCTTTCACTTTCTTCCCTGGCCTTTTTACAAGATCCGTGCAGGTCAAGATAATTTGGTGGGAATTAGAGACTTTATCTACAAAAGCCACAATAAATAATTCACTGCCCCTGCACAGCCCTGCCCTGGTCATATTTTGAGTGCCTTGCAACCAGAGAAGCTCTTGTTCTGGTACTAGCACTGGCACTGCTCTACTGTGATTAATAAGGTGTTCTGTCGTCACCCCTTGAGAAGTTGACAGTGTATTCCTTCTGCTAGCCTGTTCTTGATCTAGAAGCTGCACTGACACCTACCTAGTCACCATGGGTGACCTGCTGATATCTGAAATACCAGTGACATCGTTTTCATCATCAAGCAACATGCATGCCACCTCAGGATGACAAAGTGGCAGATGCTTAAAGCTTCAAGTTGCCACATTGAAGGATGCTATGCACAAAATATCGAATAACTCAGGAAGCATCAAAAGAAAATGGAAGGATATACAAAGTCACTGTACTGAAAACAACTGGCTAATATCTAATCAACGTCACTGTACCAAAAGAACCGGTCAACCATTTCAAGAGGTCACGTACGATCAAGAGCTTGGCCTCATGTAGTTTGGAGGAAAGACAGTCCCTGGTAAAGTGGAAGATCGTTGAAGAAGACACAGACCCTTACTGAGCTAGATTGACACAGTGACTGCAACAAGGGGCTCAAGTATAACGACAATCGTGAGGCTGATGCAGGACCACACAGCGATTGAGTCTGTTGTCTATGGAGTCCCGATGAATTGGGATTGACTCAGTGGTAGCCAACGCTAACTGTGGTGTCTTTGTCTGGCCTTGAGATCACAGAATGTGTTTGGTAGTATTCTGTCCTTCTGTGGACTCTGAAGGGACTTGAGCAGGTTGGTGTCAGCTTTTCTCTAGGTTACATAGACTGTACCAACGAAGTCATCATCCACACCAGGGCTTTTTATCTGCTGGGACTTTTTATACCTTACTCATAATTTCAAACACCTAATCTGCTAATTTGTATCTTTTAATTGGTATATTAATACCGTTTATACAATGTTTGATTTTTTACATAGTAGGACATAAGTCTGTCATTTTATTTCTGTTTTCTTTCATGCTCTCTGCTTCTCATTTTTATGTCTTCTTTCTTCTGATCTCCTGCATAATACTTAAACCTTTTTTGGAATTCTAATTTTTTTAGTGTATCTTTTTATATAACTTACTTAGTGATTGCTCTAAGTACCAGGAGAAAGACAGAATTTCTACTCCCGTAATGAGTTACAGTCTTGGAAACTCACAGGGGCAGTTCTACCCTGTCCTGTGAGTCAGCCTGAACTAGATGGCAAGGAGTTTTTAGTTTCTTCTAAGTATTTAATTATATATATATATATATGTATATGTGTATATATATATATACATGCATACATACCATAGTCTGCTGGTACTGGCGTTATATCAGTTCTAGTCAAATATTTCCCTTTAACCTCTCCCATTATAATAATCTTAAATATTTCTTTTAACTATATTTAGAATAGCATCAATCAGCAAACAAAAATTTAGAGAACTCAAGAGGAGAAAAAAATGTACTCTATTTAATAATACCCCCACCCCCATCATTTTTTTTCCTTAATGCTTTATGGGATTTAAATATTACACCATTAGAGAACTTCCTTTAGCTATTATCTTAGGGTAGGTGTGCTAAGGAGCCCTGGTGTAGTGGGTTAGGGGTTGGGCTGCTAACTGCAAGTTTTGCAGTTCAAAACCACTAGTTGCTCTGCAGGAGAGAAAATGAGACTTTCCACTCTTGTAAAGAAAGGGAGAACTGATTACAAGGATTTACATGTGACCTCCTCCCTGGGGGGTGAAGGGAGATGCCGGATAGGGCCAGATATTACTACATAATAATCTATAAATTATCGAGGGCTCATGAGGGAGGGGGGAGCGGGGAGGGAGGGGAAAAAAGAGGACTCGATGCAAAGGGCTTAAGTGGAGAGCAAATGCTTTGAGAGTGATTAGGGCAAAGAATGTACAGATGTGCTTTATACAATTGATGTATGGATTGTGATAAGAGTTGGATGAGCCCCTAATAAAATGTAAACAAAAAGAGTTATAGTCTTGGAAACCCACACGGGCAGCTGTGCTCTGCTCTCACTATGAGTCAGCATCGATTCTCTGGCATTGAATTTGGTTTTGGAAATCGGTGCTAACACCAAAATTCTCTTTAGCTTTCTTCACCCGAGAATGTCTTCATTTGCTCTTGACTCTTGAAGGATATTTTTACTAGATAAATGATTCTGGGTTGGCAATACTTTTATTTCAGTTTTTGAAAAAAATGATGAGTCCCCTCTCTTGAGTTCCAAAGTTTCTAAGGAGAAATCTAACAATTGAGTTTTTATTCATTATAGGTAAGATGTCATTTCTCTCTTGCTACTTTCTTTGTCTCCTCCCTTCCCCCCAGAGTTGTTCTTTGATGTTTCTTAGTGTGGATTTTTTGGGGGGAAGTGGGGGGCATCTCATTTGGGATTAGCTCAGCTTCTTGAATTTGTAGATCTCAAGTCTTTTGCCAATTTTGGGAAAGATTTAGTCATTATTTCTTCAAGCACCATCTCAGTCCTGCCTTTTTTTGTTTGTTTTTCCTTCCAGACTGTGCTAACTTTGTTCTAGTTCCATCGCTCTCTAAGTTTCTCTTCTTCTTTGTCGGTTTCCATCTGTCTTCCCTTTGGGTCATTCTTTCAGATTGTTCCGATTTGGGACTTGTTCTCTTCAGGGTCAGGAGGCATGATGGCACAGTAACGAAGAGCTTGACTGGGAACCACGAAGTCAGTCCACCCAGCAGAAACTCATGGGACAAAGTATCTGACAATCAGCTCTTATGAAGGTTATAACCTAAGACCCCGTATTGGGAGGTTTTACGTTGTCCTAATGGGTTGCTGTGATACAGAATCCATTTGATGACACACAACAGTAACATCTTCAAGTTCACTAATCCCCCCATTTGTTCTCCATTCTTCTATGTTGCTACAGTTGTTTTATCTCAGTTATTCTATGTTTCAATTCTAAAATGTTTGGTTTATTTTCACCTTTGTACTTCCTGTTATTTTAGATTCCACCCCCTAAAGTCTTCTATTTTTTTATTCATTTAAAATGTGCTTGTACAAGCATATTTATGGTGGCAGGTTTAAATTTTTCATCAGATAATTCTAACATCCTCATCAGCTCAGTGTTGGTATCTACTGATTGTGTTTTTATTTTTTCATTCAGCTTGAAATTTTCCTTGTCCTTCCAATCAGTAATGACTTTTTTTTTATTGGACTTGACATTTGGGTACTATCATGAAACTGCATCTTATTTAAACCTTCTTTTTTTTAGGTTTCTCTCACAACACTCTGAGAGATGACACCACTCCACTAACTGGAGGTAGAAGTTCAAGTTTCCATATGTTCCACTGGTACAATGGGAATAGGTGGGAGGAGATTCATTACCCCACTCAATACACCCTCTCTTAAGACACACATAGACTCAGGGTACTAGCTTTTCAGTTGTCCTCTGATATTGCCCCATTAGGAGATTAGGGTTCATTATAAACTGGCTATCTTGGCCTGTGCTGATGAAATGGTGATGGGGATGGGACCAACATTTTTTTCTGTAGTGTTTGACTATCTTGTATTTTCTCTCTTACTAAAATACCCTTTTCTGGACTTTCAGCGAAAAAGAGAATGCTTTCATTGTGCATCTTCTTTCTGTGTTTATGGAAGCATTAGTGTTGCTGCCTTCCGAGTTTGGGATATATGAGACCAGAGGAAAACCAAGGGACTTACCACGGTTGCCTTCCTGGGTCTGAATGGTTCCAGCTTGTGTGTTTTCTTCTATCTGTGCTTCAATGTCTTCTTTTATTTGTTTTGTATACGATGTCTAGGATATTTAGTTGTATTTAGAGGATGGAATAGAAAAACTATATCATCCCCCTTCTCAGAGCAGAAGTCTTACTGAATTATTTTTATCCTATTATTTATTTTCTGATAGAAATATTTATGTTTATTGGGACAAATTCAGAAATTTTGGAGAACTGAAAAAAATATCCTTCCAGAGATAGCCACTGTTAGCATTTTGTTTTATTGACTTCCATCTTTTAAGCATTCACATATAAGTAATAGGTAATTTTTAAAAAGATGACCCCTCTAAATTCATTTGAAAATAATTTCATAATAACTTTTATTTCAATTGTCTTATTAAAATAGCATTTAATAACTATGAAATATTTTGATATGGTTATATTTAACCATTGTCATATGATTGTGGGCATTCAATTATTTCTACTTTTCTGTTGTTCTTGATAATGTGATAAAAATATGTTGCTGGCTTATCTTTCGTACACTTTACAGTATTTCCCTCAGCTAGATGCTTACAAAGTTGAAAGATACATGGCACTTTAAATTTCTTTACATGCAGTGTCAACCTGTTTTCCAAAAAAGTCCAATCCCTTTCCACTCTCCCCACAATGTGTAAGAGCCCTTTCACCATGGGCGTCTTCATCAGAAGCAAATCCCACAGAGACTAGACTTTGCATTTATGGAATAATATCATTTGGAAACTGGAAAAAAACATTAGAAGTCACCTAATACCTACATTTACTTTTAGAGGTGAAAGAAAAACAACTTGAGAATTGCACATAGAGATAAATGAGCAGGGAGGTTTGTGTGAACGAACAACCTCTTTCTAGCCAGAACCACGGCATCTGCCTTGGACAGCTGTGGCATCAACAAACTGAAATTTGGCGTTCTGCCTGAAATCATGCTACGTCTTGAATTTCGGAAAATAGAAATGCTGTTTGTAAATAGTCTGGCAGAGAAAGGTGGCAGCAGTGGAGGAAGGCAAATGAACCCCTTTTCTCACCAAGAAGCCTGAGGTTCCCTTTGCCCCTGGGTGGGACAAGTGGTCAATGTGTTTTGTTACTGACTGAGAGGAGAAATCAAGCTAATGAAAGCCCTTTGGAGCAGGGCTCTATTGTGATACATACAGGGTTGGATGCATTGGAATCAAAAAACAACTGTCACATTTGATTATCAGCTTCCCTTCCTGATTCCTTTGAAAAGAATCTAAATAGGTGATTCAAACACAAAACCATTACCATTGACTTGACTCCAACTCACAGGGATCCAATCTACTGCTCCTGTGGGTTTGCAAAGGGGCTGGTCTTTCCAAACTGCTGCCTTCCTTTCAGTGAGCAGCGCAGGGAACCCACAGGGCCTCCAGGGCTCCCAGCCGGCAAGTAGAGCATGGTAAAGGAATTTCAGAGACCTGGGTCAAAATCTTCCTGTTTCTACTGGAACACATTTTTCAAAACTTTCTCAGCTTCTAAGTTTTGTCTGTAAAACCAGAGGGCTGAATAGGATGGTCTCTGAAGTGTCTTCCAGCTTTCGTGTTCTATAAGATTACTGTGCTTCTTTTAAAAAAATCATTTTATTTGGGGGGTCGTACAACTCATCACAGTCCATACATCCATTGTATCAAGAACATTTGTACATTTGTTGCCATCATCATTCTCAAAACATTTGCTTTCTACTGGAACCCTTGGTATCAGCTCCTCATTTATCCCCTTCCTTCCTGCCCCCACTCCCTGATGAACCCTTGATAAATTATAAATTATTATTTTTTGTCATGTCTTATACTGTCCGAAGTGTCCCTTCACCCACTTTTCTTTTGCCCATCCCCCAGGGAGGGGGTTATAAGTAGATCCTTGTGATTGGTTCCCCCTTTCTACCCCACCTCCCCCTTATCCTCCTCATATTGCTACTCTCATTATTGGTCCTGAGGGATTTATCTGTCCTGGATTCTCTGTGTTTTCCGTTCTCATCTGTACTTATCTGCTCTAGCCAGATTTGTAAGGTAGAATTGGGAGCATGCTAGTGGGGAGGGGGCGGAGGGGGCGAGCATTAAAGAACTAGAGGAAAACTGTATGTTTCATCAGTGCTATACTGCACCCTGACTGGTTTCTCTCCTCCTGGCCACCCTTCTATAAGGGGATGTACAGTTGCCTACAGATGGGCTTTGGGTCTCCACTCCACACTCCCCCTCATTCACAATGATATGATTTTTTGTTCTTTGATGCCTGATATCTGATCTCTTTGACACCTCGTGATCACACAGACTGGTGTGCTTCTTCCATGTGGGCTTTATTGCTTCTCAGCTAGATGGCCACTTATTTATCGTCAAGCCTTTAAGACCCCAGACATTATATCTTTTGATAGATGGGGAACAGAACAGCAATGGGAACAGAGCAAGGAAGTCCCAAGTGAATACCAAAAATAGACTTTGGGACCAGGGCATGGCACCTCATCAGATTCAATGGGAAAACACTCCTAAAAGTCAACAAAGAGACCTTGAACTAGATACAGACTTTTTTTTTTTGCCATTGTTTTTTGTTGTTGTTTTCTTTTCTTTTGTTGCTATGTTTTTCTCTGTCTTGTGCATATTATTATCTCTGCAGGTCTATCTAGATAAGATAGGCGGGATAAACAATCTGGAGGAGAAAACAACAGGACCCACGGTCCCAAGGGGACATGGGAGAGGGGGAGGCAGGGGAAAGTAAGTGGATGTTAACAAACCCAGGGACAAGGGAACTACCAGTGATCCAAAATTGGGGCCAAGGAGAGTGAAGGAGGTCTGGTAGGGCTTGATCAAGAACACCGTAACCGAGAGGAATTACTCAAACCCAAATGAAGACTGAGCATGATAGTGGGACAAGAGGAAAGTAAAAGGAAATAGAGGAAAGAGCTAGGAGGCAAAGAGCATTTATAGAGGTCTAAATAAAGGCATGTATATATGTAAACATATTTATATAGGATGATAGGGAAAGAGATCTATGTGCATATATTTATAGGTTCAGTCTGAAGGTAGCAGATGGACATTGGGCCTCTACCCAAGTACTCCCTCAGTGGAAGAGCCCTTTGTTCTATGAAACTGACACTCATGATGCTCACTGTGGTTCCAATGACACTGTCCTGCCCTGGCCAACCAGGGAAGCCCAATGATAATGTAAGGAGCCACTGATACCTGGCGTACCTTTATGAGGACCTCACCCCACAGTTTATAGGGCTGTATGTTTTTAGCCTTCTCTTCAACTCCAGCTTACTCCCATGAAAATTCATCCGTGCTTTTCTCCCCTGCTTTCGGAAGAGGAGCCCCCAGCATTGACTATGCAAGGGAAGAAAGAGAGAGGAAGAGGCAGAGAATGAGGGAAGATTGGATCCTTAATGGCAGTGCACTTGGCTTGACTCAGGCGGCTATCTGCACAGCAGAACAGAACACCACCCAGGGCTGTGCCACCCCAATGAGGGGGACAGTTCAGATCATTGTAATCCATCGAGTTTTCAGGGGCTGGTGTTTGGAAGTAGAAGAGTTTATTTATGGTGTCTCAGGCTCTGAGCTCAGAGTGAGTGCGCTCAGCTCCCCACAGGCCTGGGGGTTGGCTGGCCTTTGCCATCCCTGGGCTCTCGGGATGGATGACGTGTCCCTGATGGGGCCCATATTGTCAGTCAGTGTGTTCACAGCTCCCACAGTCACAGACCCAAGTTTTCAGAGTGACTGCAGTGGCCCTGACAGGACCCACATTTCCAGTCAGCGGTCAGGGCACACATGATTATCTGTTAGTGGAAGCCGTCACAAATACTTCTGCCTAGATTTTGGCTGCCTACCCGTGGGGAGTGCATCATCACAGCCCAGCCTGAAGCTGGAGTGGCCCTGGCAGACAGTGTCTGTGGGAAGCCAGCTTCCTGGAGCCTGGGATCAGCCAACAGCAGGAGACACATTCAGGCATTACAAAAACTACATGGAGGCAGGACTGTTGTGGGCTGGGATTGTGGCAGGGCCTGGATGGCTCTGGAAAAATGGGATAGCCAGATTTAACAGGGGAAAAAAAGGCTATGGGGTGGGAATGGATTTTTTTTTTTTTTGGAAATAAGGGGAAAATATAACACATTTATGTCTTTGACCTCTCTCTGGACCACAGCAGAACTCCACTTGACTGGCTTCTCCTCCCAATCCTATCAGTGGAAACCACATTTCTAGGCCTCCATACCAGGACCCCAGGAAAGATCTCCGATTTTCCCTGTCTTTGTCTTTGTCTCTAACGTGTCCCTAACTCTGACTCATGATCCCAGCTCATCAAAGCGGACAAAATGAACAGTACCTTTATTTTATTTTTAAATTTTAATGGGGCATTAATGTATACATCATATCATTCCACAGTTCAATCATGTCGAGCAGTATTGCACAATTAGTACTGCAATCAGTTTCCAAAATTTTCCTTCCTGGACTCCTTGACATCGTTTCCTCTGGACTACCACATCCCCCAGTGTCTCCCCCTGCCCATCCCCACCCCACCTAAACAAAACCCTTATTCTACTTGCTGTCCCTATAGTTCATCATTCCTAGGTTTCATATACCAAAACCAGAAAAACATATAACACAGAATCAGGAGGGTGAGTCCGAAGTATGTAACACATCTGAGATAAACCCTAATATGAGCAACAGAAATGTACAGAAAATGTTGAGATCAGGTCCAGCGTGCATCAGAAGGGAGGTCACCTGACAACGTTTTAACTGTTCAAGTCAGATTTGTCCCTTTGATCTGCTGTACTCAGCTCTCCAATGCCCCCTATTTAGTAACACCTTCCTCCCATCCCTCTATTCTGGAGAGAGGGAGATCACCAGAGGCTTATTTCCTATGCAGCGGCCACAAATGAATCTTGAGCTCCCACTGCCAGCGGTAGCCTTCTGCGATCTGGATTCTCACCATTGAGGCTCTGACACTATTCCCTCCTTCAGCTCATATGATTTGCAGTCCTCTGGTCACTGATGTTGGAGTGCTTCTTCCATAGACTTAGTTGACCTCTCACTTAGATGGCTGCTTGTTTGGAGACAACCCTTGAAGACCCCTGACACTATTTTATCTGATAGCCGGGCTCTATCTAATTTTTCACCACATTTATCTTCTGTGTTCCCTGCCGGAGGGTGAGTATCCAGCAGGGTCATGTTGTAAGAACTAATTATTCTTAAGTTGGAGGTAGGATTTAGTGCGAGCCCAGAACCTATTCCTGGATCTGTGTTGTTGTTTTTGATCTGCCTTTGGCTCTCTTTCCAAACCTCCCTGTTAACTTATGATAGAGAGTCTTATTGATCATCTCCCTGGGGCTTTACATGTTGTCTTTGATTAGCTCTTGGTATGAATTTTTAAAAGCCCTGTTGAGAGAGGGGTATTGGGCCCATGTAGGCAGAATTATTCACTTGTACTAATCAATCTTTTCATGGCTGGGTGTGATTTATGGGAGTTCATTGTCAGGGAAAATTTACACTAATGATCACGGGGAATGTCAGTTCCAGGTGTGCCGGAATAATACATATCTCAATGCAGTGCTTGGGGCATTAATGAGGCAACACCACTCTTGTCCACCTGCCAACAGGTCAACAGTCTTGGTACAGCTGTTTACCACTTCCTCAGGCACCAAGTCTTTTCTGGCTTAAGCCCTCTGGTTACAAGAGTGCCTAAGGTTGAGAGGCCAGTTCACCCAGTGGCGTTTCTGCATTAGTTCTCACTGATTCAGCCTCTGGAGCATGCCATGTGCCTGGAAGATCCAGGATTCAGTGTCCCAGCACCCCACCTGACTCCCCAGGATGCATCCCATGTGGCTGATACCTTTAAAGAAAAGGAATTTCAAAAAGGCAATAGAAACCTCAACTACAAGAACCCTGGTGGTGTAGTGGTTACGAGTTGACCTGCAACCTACATGGTCGGCGGTTCACAACCACTAGCAGCTCAGAAACAGAAAGACAGGGCTTTCTACTTCTATAAATCGTAACAGTCTTGGAAACCGAAGGGGCTCTCCAAAGCCCACCTCTAACATGGCATCCTACCAAATGCCTGCTCATGCTACACACCCCCAAGTCTTAGGTTACCTTCTGTCCCCAACACCCCTACCCGCACCTGACCTTCCCTTGCATATACGAGTATTATTGCTCTTCGCATGGACTCCCACTTCCTCACTAACCTTCTGACGCGCCCGCTGTCCTGTTTCCTTTGGATTCTCCTGTCTTTCAAAGACCAGCTCATCAGTGAGTCTCCCTCACGCTTGTCTACTCTGAGTTCCTCCTGTGTGTGGAGCCAGAACACTGCAGGGACGTGGTTCTGAACTCAGACCCCAGAGCCAGGTGTTAACAAGAAGTAGAAATTGTGCAATGAAAGCTACATGTCTTAACATTTGGGGCCTCCACTGTATTAGCTGTACAATAATAATACTGATAATAGTACCTTAGGCATGTATAAGATATTAGAAAAAATTACATGAGCCATTCAATGTGCTTAGTCCACTCCCCCCCCCCCCCCAAAAAAAACCAACCAAATTCCTTGCTATCTAGTTGATTCTGACTCGTATTGGCCCTGGAAATCAGAGGAGAGCTGTTCTTTTTGGGTTTCTGATACTGTAAATATTTACTGGTGGGTTTAAACTGCTAGCTTTAAAGACAGCAACCCAATAAGTATCCAGTTATGCATACGACCACCAGGGCTCCTGGTGCTTAGTCCAAACCCAAACCAAATGCACTGCCATCGAGTCAATTCTGACTCATAGCAACCTTGACTCAGTACGGGGTGGAATTGGCCCTTTGGGTTTCCTAAACTCTAATTCTTTATGGGAATAGAAAGCTTCATCTTTCTCCTGCTGAGCGGCTGGTGGTTTGGAACTGCTGACCTTGTGGTTAGCAGGCCAACTTGTAACCCACTATGCCACCAGGGCTCCTGTGTGCTTACTCCAGTGCCTAGAAATTAACTATCCTTCTACATTGCTTCCTCTTGTTGCTGTTCTTTCCCCCTCGTCGCAGCTCTTCCCTGCTTGTTTATTTTGGTATGGCAATCTTATCTACCCACTAAATTTCAAAGTCTTGAATGATATCTTCCTATTGAATGTGCCCTGGTTGGCACCTGCCCACTAACACCCCCCACCCCACTCCGCCCCCCACACAACACTTTGGTAATGCTGGACAGATTCTGGGAACCAATAAATATTTGAAGATTGATTAATTCCTCATCTGTGCTTTTACTGTGTCAGAAAGAGGAAGAAACAAGGCCTTTGTTATCAGCAACAAAAAAATCTGATGCACGAAGGCATTCGTGTTAGGAAAGTTTTTCACTGCCATCAAGTTGATTCTGACTCAGAGAGACTGTAGATGAGAAAGTAAAAATGTCCCTGTGGGTGTTCAAGACTGTCACTTTCTACGAGAGTGGAAAGCCTCCTCTCGCTTGCACACATCAGCTCGAGTTTTCCAGCTTCAGCCCAACCTTACCCAACTCTGCCACCAAGAGAGAGAGGACAGCCACTCAGAAGAGGTGGTAAATACAGCTTCCAAGAAGGGACAGCTATCTAATAAAATAGCCCCACAAAGAAGGATATCATCACGTGGTCTTTGAGGATTCATAAAATACATGGAAAACCAAAAGGAAGAGAGATGACATCATTTGGATTCAGAGATCGGGAATATATGACAGAGAAACAAGAAAGCAAAGAGATTGGCAGGAACATAGCACCATTACATAATTTATTTCATCTGAACAAGGAACAAAACACCTAGAAAATGCTTCTATTTCTAAATCATTATTATATACAAAATAGTTTCTCACCAAACAAAGCTCAACTGAAAAGCAACATTAAAGGAGAAATCGGTAAAAATATATTAAGGGCGGGGAAGATGAATCAATATAATAAAAGTTTATTTTATTATGTTGTGCCTTAAAGACAAGCAAAAGCAGCCCTCAAATCCTTACTGTATATCTCCCAGCCTGAGATTTACTAAGCATTCCTGAATATCCTATTTTTTTTTTATAATCAAGCCCAAGGGTATTGATATTATCTCTTCTGATATACTCATTTCTTCTCTATTTGTTTTCATATCTCTAAAATGCACCATTGTATAGAATCTGGGCATGGGTACAAAGATTATCCCACAAGTAATTTAACAACATGCTCTAGCCCCTTCCAGTGAGTGGCTGATTAGGACCACAATGTAATATAAAAAGCAAACAAACGAGAAAATTGTGTTTTGGTTATGAAAAACAGGGTTTGGGCTTTGAGCAGAGATACAGGAGAAAAGGATCCTTTCAGTGAGAGTTCCCTCCACTAGAATCCAAAATGGATAAGCAAGTAAATCAGCCAAAATGCAGAATGGTGGACTGATTCCTCAGCCACCATATCTTAGAGGAGTTTGTCTTTTGGCTAACGTCTGTATTTGGGTTTCAATACTGATTGGTATTGGGGCAAGATCACCCACTGTCATTGAGCGGATTCCAGCTGACGGCGACCCTATAGGACAGAGTAGAGTGGCTCCTTGAAGTTTCTGTAGATATTTACAGGAACAGATAATCACATCTTTTTCCCACAGAGCAGCTTTGGATCACAAGCTGTATGGTTAGCAGCCCAGTGCTTAGGCCAGATTGCCACCAGGGCTCCTTCAGAGGAGAATGGACATGCGTGGTCGGAGCCAGGTTGACCCAATTAACGGGAGTGGTGGGTGGGTCGGGGTGGGAATGTCCCTGGGTGGACCACTTGGTCTGGCACAGCTTTTACATGACGCAGGCAACCAAATGATGTTTGCTAACAAGATTCTGAGAACCCAATTCCTGGAAGAGCCTCCGTGTGCAAAAATAGAACTCTGAGGAAGAAATGTGTTGAGTCTCACATTGGAGAGAAGGGAAAGGGTTGTCATTGCAGGCTCCAAAGAGAGCCTGGCGGCCCAGTGGAATGGGCTGAGCTGCTAACGGAAAGCTCAGTGCATGGATACCACCGTGGGAGAAAGAAGCGGCAGTCAACTTCCAGAACAATCACTGCAAGGACCACCCGATGGAGCAGTTCCACTCAACAAAGGTGCGTCCCAATCAGCTTGCAATGGGTTTGGTGTTGGTTTTTCAGACTCCTTCTATAGCCAACACTAAAAGTTTCTAAAATTCTACTCTTTGGTATACCTGCAGATCTTATAGAGTTCTTATATTGGCATGGTGTGGGGCTTAAAATAAAACAGCTTTTCCATGTCCCGTTGAAATAAGCCCAGAAATTAAATAGCAGAGTCGTAGCCATCTTGGGAGGACCAGTGTATGACTTTGATGGCGGTCACTCCCTCCATCTTGCTTCAAGTGAGCTCTGGAATCACAACGCCGCATTTACAATCCACCGGGCCAAAGCCACGGTCATGGCATCGATCCGGACTCATAGTGGCCCTGTGTAGGGATTCTGAGGCTGTCTGTCTTCTCTGGAGAAAGTAGCCTCATCTTTGTTCCCCAGCATAGCTGGTACATTTGAACCATTGGCCTTGTGGTTAGCAGTCTGATGTGTTTACTCAACAGCATCGCCAGTGCTCCTCAATTCCACCCAAGGAAAATGTTGAGTTGGCAAATCTGCATTTTAAAAAGCCTAACAGGATGAAACAAAAAGGCATCCCCACCCCACCACAGCACAATTATCTCCTCTACTCCCAAGCATGTCGCCAATGAACTGACTACATGATGCTTCTAAAGTGACAATCTCTTGGTCACCCTTGGTGACCGTAACATTGTACTTTTCCCTGTGTCTGAGGAAAGCACATGCTTGATAGCTGGCCAGACCTTTGCTGCTAAGGCCTAGTCACACGCTGCCAATGCTGGAGCTGACAAGGGTGTCTGAGAATGTGGAAGAATGTGTCTTTACTGGCACAGGATTGGCCTCTGTCAGGTTTTGGGAGTTTCTGCCAGACGCTAGTCTTCAAATGAACCAAAACTGGGGGATAATTGTTGATGTGCCTTTATGCTCAGGCAAGGTTAAATGTCGTTCCTGGTCATACTCCTTCCAGCTCAAGAGCATCCTTGATCCTAAAATCTTTTTTTTTAATTGTTTTATTGGGGGCTCATACAACTCTTATCACAATCCATAGACATCAATTGTGTAAAGCACATTTGTACACTCATTGCCCTCATCATTCTCAAAACATCAATTCTCTACCCACGCCCCTGGCAGCAGCTCCTCATTTGATCCTAAAATCTTAAAGAAACACAATTTTTAAAGTTGGTTAAAATTTCCCCCTTGACTTTTATTTATTTTGTTGCTGTTCAGAATAGACACAAGAAAACATACGCTAAGTCAACAAGTTTTACACGTACAGTTGTGGGACACTGATGATGTCCTTGCACTTGTAGGTCACTGTCATCCTTTTCTGAGTCATTCCTCTTTCAATAATATAAAACTCATCGCTCCCTAAGTTGCCGATGTAATATTTCGGGTCACAGCTGTCAATTTGATCCTATCTTGATGGTCTTTAAAGGAGCATAATGCTCAAGGTTGACCTGTTTTACTAGTTAAGCAGAACGATGGCTTCGTTTTAAGGTGATTTCAGGGCATGCTTTTGGTTTAAAGTTTAAGTTGCATCTTGGGGCAGTAGTTTCAGGGCCTCATCCAACCTCCATGTTTACTTTTGTTTTATGGACCATGCAAAAGACTTTGATTTCGTGGATCACACAAAGCTATGGATAACCTTGTGAAGAGTGGGGATTCCGGAACACTTACTTGCACGTGGGGTGATCCTTTAGAGAGAGCAAGAGGCAGTTGTTCAAACAGAACAAAAGGTGCTGAGTAGTGTAACAACAAGGAATGTGTGTATGTCAGGATTGTATCCTTTCGCCATAATTATCCAATCTGTATGCTGAGCAAATAACCTTCTATGTGAAGAACACTGAGTCCGGAGTAGAGGAAGATCCAGTAACAACCGATGATGTGCTAATGGTGCAGCTTGGTTTGCTGCAAGCAGAGGACTTAAAGCACTTACTGAAGAAGAACAAAGACTGTAGTTGGGATTGCACCTCAACACAACGAAGACAAAAATCCTTACATCTGAACCAATAAGCAACACATTACAATAACATAGTTTAGAGTAAAAGGTGGTATTCCATAATGTGGTATACATCATAAGTCATAGTACTATTATTGTTAGTTGGCATAGAGGTGTTTCTGATTCATAGTGATCTTCTGTACAAAGAGATACACGTTGGTCGATCCTGCCTCACCCTCACAACTGCTATTACTGTTTGAGCCCACTGTTGCTGTGCCAAGCCATCTCGTTCAGGGTCTTCCTTGGGATGACCTCTGCTTTACCATAACCCAAATGCATCAATTTTTCTATAGACTCCTTTATTCATTGTCAAACTTTCACATCTGTAGAAGGTGACTGGAACTACCCTGGCTTGAATCAAGCAAGCGTTAGTCCTTAAAGTGACATCTTTGTTCTTGAAAACTTTGAAGCGGTCTTGTGCAGCACATTTGTAAAATCAAAATGTTCTTTGATTTCTTCCTGCTGCTTCCAAGAGCGCTGATTGTGAATCCAAGCATAGCAAATTCCTTGACAGCTCCCATCTTTTCTCTAGTTATCGTGATGCTGTCTGGTGGTAGAGTTGTGAGGGTTTTTGTTTTCTTTACTTTTAATTATTATCCATACTGAAGGCCGCTGTATTTGATCTTCATCCACACGTGCTTCCAGCCCTCTGCTTTCTGCAATCAAGGGTTTTCCATCAGCATATTGCAGGTTATGTTAATAAGCCTTCCTCCAATTCATCTTCATGTAACCGAGTTTCTAAGATTGTTTGCTCAGCATGCAGATCGAATAGGCAATAAAAGGCAAGCAAGCATCTTTCTGTTGGTCTCTGTTTTCAGTCAAGATTCAGCTGACATCTGCAATGACACCCTTCAGTCTATATCCTCTTTTGAACCTGGCTTGAATTTCTGGCAGCCCCTTAGTGATATATGGTTGCAACCTGATTTGAATTATTTTCAGCAAATTTACTTGTATGTGATAGTAATGATATTGCTTACTGATTTCCATATTTGATTGGGTCACCTTTTTGGGGAATAGGCACAAATACAGATCTCTCTCAGTTGTTTGGCCAGGTAACTGTGGTTTAAATTTCTAGGCAGTCTACTGAGTGCTTTGAGAGCTTCATCAGCTTACTGAAACATTTCAATTGCTACTTTGTCAGTCTGGAGCTGTGCTTTTTCCTAATGCCGCTGGTGCAGGTTTGACATCTTCTTTCCATACCATGAGTTCTTGATCATCTGATAACTCTGAAATGGTACAATGCTGACGTATTTTGGTACGGTGACTTTGTGTATTACTTCCAATGTTTTGCCCATAACCCAAACCCAAACTCACTGCCATCAGTTTGATTTTGACTCACAGTAACTTTATAGGACAACAGAGAACTTCCCCTTTGAGTTTATGAGACTAATAGAATCGGTCAGGATTGAAACTCAAGGCTCGAGTCCTGTGATGGCCATTCTGCTATATTTGGCTTTTGCTTAGGGTGTATCTCAGAGTTGACCGTGATTGCACAGCTCACGTAGGGGGCAAATCAACCCTGGATGGAGGGAATGCTCTAGGCTGCATGTGGTGGTGATTATCCAATTCCCCCTTGATATGTGTGATTGACTGAACTCCTCAAGTCTATGATATGTAAACTATGTGTCAATAAAACTGCTGAAAGAAACAAACTCAAGGCTTGAATGTTTTTCTTTGGTTCTTTCAACTTGAGAAATGCTAAGCATATGCTTATTCTGTGCCTTTCAAACTCTACACCTGTGCACTTTTCATTACCATACTGTTCTCTGTTTTCTCAAACTTCCCTTTGAAAATTTCTGTTCGGTTCTTTTATATCATCATTTCTTCCATTTGCATTACCTTTCCATATCAAGAGCAATTCCCAAAGTCTATTTTTCTTTTTAAATTTTAATTGTTTTATTAGGGGCTCATACAACTCTTATCACAATCCATGCATACATCAATTGTGTGAAGCACATTTGTACATTCATTGCTCTCATCATTCTCAAAACATCCACTCTCTACCCAGGCCCCTGGCATTAGCAACTCAGTTTTTCCCCTCCCTCCCCACCCCCACTTCCTCATGAACCCTTGATAATTTACAAAGTATTATTTTGTCATATTTGCACTGTCCCGACATCTCCCTTCACCCACTCTTCTGTTGTCCATTACCCAGGGAGGAGGTTATATGTAGATCCTTACAATTGATTCCCCCTTCCCAATCCACCCTCCTTCCACCTTCCAAATATCTCTACGCACACCACTGGTCCTGAAGAGATCATCCGCCCTGGATTGCCTGTATTTCCAGTTCCTATCTGTACCAGTGTACATCCTCTGGTCTAGCCAGATTTGCAAGGTAGAATTGGAATCATGATAGTGGGTTAGGATGAAGCATTTAGGAACTAGAAGAAAGTTGTATGTTTTATCATTGCTACATTGCACCCTGACTGGCTCATCTCCTCCCCAAGACCCTTCTGTAAGGGGATGTCCAGTGGCCTACAAATGGGCTTTGGGTCTCCACTTCGCACTTCCCCCCCCCCCACCCGCCATTCACAATGATATGATTTTTTGTTCTGATGATGCCTGATACCTAATCCCTTCGACACCTCATGCTCACATAGGCTGGTGTACTTCTTCAATGTGGGCTTTGTTGCTTCTGAGCTAGATGGTCGCTTGTTTACCTTCAAGCCTTTAAGACCCCGGACACTATATCTTTTGATAGTTAGGCACCATCAGCTTTCTTCACCACATTTGCTTATGCACCTGCTTTGTTTTCAGTGATTATATTGGGAAGGGGAGCATTATCGAATGCCAATTTAACAGTACAAATTATTCTTGCAATGAGGGAATACTTGAGTGGAGGTCCAATGCCATCTGCTACCTTAATACTAAACCTATAAATATATGCACATAGATCTATTTCCCCATCCTCATATATAAATATACTTACATATGTACATGCCTTTATTTAGACCTCTATAAATGCCCTTTGCCTCCATGCTCTTTCCTCTGTTTCCTCTGCAAAGTATTTTTAATACCCATTTTTGTTTGTTTCTTTCCAGTCTTTTTACTAATCTTTTGCTTTCTTTATGAATTATATTCTTCATGTTATCCTGCAACTAGTGTGTCAATTTTATTCTTGACATCGTCTTTGAATTCAGATGGGATATACCATATATATTCGGATATAAGCCGACCCGAGTATAAACCAAGGTCCCTAATCATTACCTGGAAAACCAGAAAAACTCATTGACTCGAGTATAAGCCTAGGGTGGAAAATGCAGAAGCTATTGGTGAGTTTCAATAATCAAAACCAATGAAAATAAAATTACTAAAAGTTGAGACATCAGTGGGGTAATATATTTAAATATTTATTTTAAATAAAAACCATAAAAGGACAAGTCATTTAACATTACTAAACCAGCACAGTAAGTGGAAAATAGGTTCAACAAAAACAATAAGGTGTCAACAATGATATCTTAAGAGTATTATTCCCTGAGCTCAATCAACAACCAAGCTAAAATGGAAAGAGTTCAAATCCTTCAAAACTGGATTCCTCATCATCATCCGTATCCTAATGCAGAGCTTCAGCTGGTATGAGGTCATCATAGACGCTGTCCTCACTGAGATCGCCATCATCACCATCACTGCTGTCATTTTCATACAAAGTGCAGTCTTCACTGCTATCCATAGCATGACTAATACTACATTTCTGGAAGGCACGTCGCACCATGTCTTCTGGAATGTCTTCCCATGCATCTCAAACCCACTTTGCTATTAACTCTATGTCAGGCTTCATGAGATTTCCTCCTTTTGTTAGTCGAGCTTGACCAGATGACATCCATTCATGCCACATCCTTCGCACACAGTCTTTAAAAAGGCTTATTCAAAGATAAATCCAGAGGCTTCAGTAGAGATGTAAGCCCACCTGGAATAACGACTAAAGTAAGTTTACTAGATTTTGCCTTTTTTTTTTTTTTTTTGTCATCCGATAGGTGGGGTCTGAACATATCCCAAACAAGTACCAATGACTTTTTCTTTAAGGCTGCTCCTGGTCATCAGTTCCAAATTTCTTCCAGCCATTTTTTTGTTCCATCTTCATCCATCCAGCTTTTAACATGTGCATGCACAGTAATTCTTGGTGGAAAATTGGTCTTTTTAGGCAAGAACTTTCTTTTAAAAATAATGACAGGACGCAGCATAGTTCCATTAGCCAAACATGATAGAATAACTGTAAAGAGGTTTTTTTTTGTTTGTTTGTTTTTTTCCATTTCCTATGGTTTTTTTCTCCTAAACTTGCCACAGTTCTGTTGCTTGGAAGATCAAAAGTCATGGCAGTTTCATCCATATTCCCAATATATGCCAGGTCATAATTATAAATCCTTCTTTGTTTTATAATAAATGACTGGAATGAAATAATATTTTTCTTCAAGGTCTTGTGGCAATTTCTGGGAAATCTTTGTTCTTTGTCTCAAATGTAGTAGGCCAAACCTATTCATGAAGCGGGTACACCATCCTGTTGACACAGCAAATTTTTCAATACCTGGTGCTTTATATTTGTCATCCTTAGCCATTTGTAGAGCACGTATGCGGATTCCCATGTGTGTTATGTAGTAACCATTTTGACCACACTCCATAACCCATTTATGCAATTCACTCTCTAGAGCCCCATTAAAAGACGTTAAACCATGATGAGCATTTTTAGCTTTTGGAATCTGTTCCAAGTCAGTCTTCATTTTCCGCCACTCCCTCACTTGCTCTTTGTCAACACAGAATTCCCTACTTGCAATACTGTTATTGCTCTCTTCTGCTCTTGACACAACCTTCATTTTGAAACCAGCCTCATATGACCGGCATTTTTGTTTTGGTTCAAGAGTATCCATTTCTAATAGGATAAAAAAACAAGACTTTGAAAAAGAACTTTCATGGTAGTCCATTTGGGCGGGGGATGCAGGATGTGAATTAACACAGAGACCAGAGGGGAGAGACAGAGCACAGCCAATCACTATGGGTGCTTCTGCGAATTGGAGCTGTTCACATCATAGGATGCCTCTGATTGGTTAAATGTGAGTAAACAAACATTCAAAGTCCTGCATTGTCAGTGGGGCTTTGAATGAACAGTGGAGAAATGGCAATCACCCGCGAGATAATGGGCGCTCGTCCCGTTACCTTGGGTGGCCTCAGCAAGATGCTACACCTTGCTGGGGTACCACTGCCCCATATATAAGTAATACAGGAGTATATATGGTACTCGAGATTATATCTTGACTCTCATGTGCTTGTTTTAAATTTCTTAAACTTCATCCTAAACTTGCATATGAGAAATTGGTGATCTATTCCACAATCCATCTGCAATTGTTTTGGCTGGTGATACTGAGCTTCCATCATCTCTGTTCACAAATGTAGTCGATTTGATTCCTATGTATTTCTGTTATATATCATCGAGTTAGTTCCAACTTATAGCCACTCCATTCATAACAGAGCAAATACTGCCCAGTCCTGAATCATCCTCACAGTGATTGTTATTGTTAAGACTATTGTAGCCACTATGTCAATCATTCTCAAGGGTCTTCCTCTTTACCAAGCATGTCTTTCTACTTTACCAAGCATGAGTTCCTTCTCCAGAGAATGGTCTCTTCTGATATCATGTCTAAAGTATTTGAGAGAAATATCATCATTCTTGCTTCTAAGGATTATTCTAGCTGTACTTCTTCCAAAACAGACCTATTTTTCTTTTCACAGTCCCCTGATACTCTAAAGGTTCTTTATCAGAACCATAATGCAAATGCATAGATTCTTCTTTGGTCTTCCTTTTTTTTTTTAGGGTTGAAGGTTTTTAAAATTTATTATTAAAAATCATTTTTATTGGGGACTCTTAAAACTCTTTTTTTCAATCCATATATCCATTGTATCAGGCATGTTTGTACATATGTTGCCTTCATTCTTTTCTGGACATTTACTTTCTATTGAGCCCTTGGTATCAGCTCCTATTTTTTTCTCTTCCTTCCCCACACCTATACCCTATTGATAGATTATAAATTATTACTTTTCATATCTCACACTGACCGCTGTTTGCTTTCTCTCATGTCTTCTGTTGCTCTTCCCTTTGGAGAAGGGTGTATGGTTATGTGTCGATCATTTAGATTGGTTCCCCCTTTCTCCCTTCCTGCCCCCCCCTCTCCCTACCCTTCTCGTATCGCTATTCCCAGCTCCTGTTCCTGGGTTTCGTGTGTTGTGAGCCCCCATCTCTTATCTATACCTGTGGTCTTTCTTATTCAATACACAACCTTCACATGCATATGAGGCAACTGAAAATACCAAGGTGTAAGTCCGGAGAATCTTAATCCACAAAATGACATCTTTGCTCTTAAACACTTCAAAGGGTCTTGTGATACAGGTTTACTCAATGCAGTACATCTTTTGTTCTTTTGACTGCTGCTCCCATAAGCACAGAGTGTGGATCCAAGGAAGATGAAATCCTTGGCAACTCCAATCTGTCCTCCACTTATGGTGATGTTACCTATTGGTCAAGTTATGAGGATTTGGGTTTTCTTTACATTGAGTTGTAATCCATACTGAAGATTGCAATCCTTTATTTTTATTAGCAAGTGCTTCAAGTCCTCCTCACTTTCAGCATGCAAGGTTGTAGCATCTGCACATTTCAGATTGTTAATAAGCCTATCCCCAATCTTGATACCATATTCTTCTTCATATAATCAAGTTGATCTGATTATTTGTTCAGCATATAAGTTAAGTAACTATGGTGAGTGCATACAACCCTGACATAAGTTTTTCCTGATTTTAAACCATGCAGTAGTCCCATTTGAACAACTGCCTCTTGAACTATGTACAGGTTCCGCAGGAGCACAATGAAGGGTTCTGAAAATCCCGTTCTTCTCAATGCTATCCGTAGTTTGTTATCCACACAGCCGAATGCCCTTGAGCAGTCAATGAAGCACAAGTAAACAGATGCCTGTTATTCTGTACTTTCAAGCAAGATCTATATTGCATAAGCAATGATATCCCTTGTTCCACATCCTCTTCTTAATCCACCTTGCATTTCTGGCAGTTCCTTGTTGGAAAGCCCTTGACAAGAAGGATTGGCGCAGTGGCTGAAACAATGGGCGTGGACATAAGAATAATAGTGAGGGTGGCAATATTTCATTCTGCTGTAATTAGGATCACTATAAGTTGGAACTGACTTTCTGATATCTAACAACAACATGAGCACAGCAAATCATATAATTGTCTGATTTAAAATAGCCATCATCAGTCTGTTTCAGTTCACTAATGCCTAGGATATCAATTTTTATGTTTTCAATTTCATATTTTAAGTCTTCCAATTTACCAATTTGTAAAGTCTGTATTCTAATTATCGATAGATATTTAGAGCAATGGCTTCTCATTTTGAGTCATATCACATTATCATGTGAAGACCCTTAAGCCTTTACTCAATGTACATTATGAAGGTCAATTCTACATTGATAAACAGCTCTCCCCAGTCGTGTTTTGGGTGCCTTTGAACCTTAAGGACTCATCTTCTGACATTATTCTTGACAATGCTCTGCTGCTGTTCATAAGATTTGAAGTGACTAAACACTCAAAAGTGGACAGCCTACCTCTTCTTCCTTTTCTATCTTAGTTAGTCTGGAAGCTCCACTGAGCCCTATTCACCATGGGTGACCATGTTGGTATCTGAAATACTGGTAATTTAGCTTCCAGCATTACAGCAACACACTAGCTACCACAGTACAACAGACAGATGAGTAGTATACGTGGTCTATAAACATACCCAATATTCATTCCCACAGTCCTTCAATTCAGAATTGGAGTAGACATACTTGATGATTTGTACAACTCCCACATTGATTTATTGGCCTATGGAATAAGAGTTCTCTTATAATGATCAAAGCCAAAGTGACCCCTCTAAAACACCCCCTCCCTCAGCCAAGAGAGTCAATCATCCACACAATATGGTGTTGTGAGTTAGGCATTGGGTTGCTCCAGAATCTACATTGATTAAAATTACAAAACCAGAAGTGTCTTGGCTGTCCCCACTTTCTGAGTGAAAAAAACTATTTCATATGTTATAAATTTACCCAGCATCACCCAATAATTATTACACACTTGCTATTCTCAAAGAATGGTGCTTGGGAGACATCAGTAAACAAGTCTGATCAGGTTTTGGACTGGCAACATGTTTTGGAGGAAATCTTGTCTAAATATTGAAGATTTCAATACAGTGACAGGGGAGCATGTAATCAAATAAGAGCCCTCCTAGTGCAGGCCTTATTTCTCAGCTCAGGTCTCACTTCCATGAAGCCGACTGGCTCAAGTTCAAGTTTTCATGCAATTGCATTCCAGCCCAGCCGCGGATACAAGTATTAGACAATTAATTACATATTTTTTTAACTGCGCTGCTTGGAAATGTTAGATTGAAGAAGTAGGTTTCTATGCGCGTTTATAATAAGAGACCCAGATACTTCTGAGTGGAGAGAGCAAGGAGCAAGTTTCCTAGGAACCTATGAGAATACTGCCTCTCAGCTTGATTCTTTATTGCCCCATGCACTGTAAGCCTGAAAACTGTTAAAGAGCCATTTCTTATTGATGGTCACTCTCCCAATAAGAGAAAGCAGGAGACAGGTGTGTGGCTTCCTCCAAATGATGAGGTGGATCAGAGGTGGAGCTTATCAGTAGCAGTGTAAGCTTTGATATTGAGATGATGCTGAACCAGCTACAGAAGAGCTTCCCAACTAATAGAGACTAGGAAAAAGGTCTAGAGACCATATTCTGAAAATCAATTAATTTTATGAGTATCAAAAAATTCTGTCAGGAAAGTATAAAGAGAACTCACAGACAAGGGAAATTTTTATTTTTAAAAGATATATTGGGCAAAAGACTGGTCTTCAAAAGGTATAAAAACAGCAAAACAATGAAAAGACCAGTAATTTAATTTAAAAATCCCTTTTAAAAATATGGGCAGAAGTTATCAACAGAAACCTCACCATAGAAGAACTCAGGAGTCCAACAAACACATGAAGAAAGGTTTGTGACCATGGGCTATTAGAGAGTTGAAAATCAAAACAACAAAGGGATATGGTCTTCACCAAGCATTAAGTTCAAACCCCCCCCCAAAAAAAACAACAGAGGTTGGTAAGGGTATGGAAAGCCTGGAACCCACATATACTGCTGTTGAATTGTAAAATGGTATAATCATTTTACCATGAAAACAGCTTAGAATTTCCTTAGAAATCTGGAAATAGAAACACCCTAAGCTCCAGCAATAGAGCAAACTTTCTGAAGGTATACGAGGCACCTTTAGAAAATTCCTGGAAAATTCCATTATCTTGTAATTCCATGTTCTTTAATGAACTTTTTGAATCCCTTTTATGTATCCTAGGTAAATACAAGCTGTAACACAAATCGATATATACACATCTGTTTATCACAGCAGTATTCACAATAGCAAAAGGATGAGAGCAACCTAAAAATCCACCAACGCATGAATGGATAAACATGCTACAGTACATACACATTATGGAATACTATGCAGTCTTGCAGAATAATGATGAATCTGTGAAACACGTATGAACCTGAGGGATAGCGTGCTGAAAAAAATTAGTCAGTCACAAGAGGACAAATATTGCATGAGACCACTATTCTAACGTGTGAAGAAAATGCTTTCATACAAAGGAAATATTCTTTGGTGGTTATGAGAAGGAGAAAGGCAAGGGAGGTTAAACACCGTCACTAACTTGACAGTGAAGGGGAAGGTAATACACGATAAGCAAGATAGGATCAAGACAAAGAAATGCTGGGAGGAGTACAAGAGCTCAGCTCAACAGAAGTAAACGCTCCTACATACACAGCACCACAATAGCTTTAAAAACATTAATATATAGGTTTATATGTACACATCTAAGCTGAACAGGTGTGAGAAAGAGAATGGTATCATCCCCATGAATATATATAGATTTTTCAGAAGACGTTTCTCCATATGTATTCACATTTGCTGCAAATAAATCCAGAGGGTAAATTTATGAAAGCTTCGTAGCCATAACTAAAACTTTGATGTATTGTTTTTAATGTTGTTACACAGCGGACTAGAATTTTTACATCTTTTTTGATGTGTGTGTTTATTTCCACAAATTGCCCTGATTTCTCATTAGAGATATCCCTGCTTCACATTTGTAGATCACATTTCTTTTCCCAAACTGCCTTCAATACTCTTTATGTTTGCTTTTCAAATGTTTGATTATGATATAGCTTGGTTATTTTATTTTGGGGTTTATTCTCTTTGTGGTGTGTTGAAATTTTTGAAATCCTATCTTGTCATTGTTCGTGATATTAGGAACGTTTTCTTCCACAAACTCTTTGAAAAGAGGAGGACTTCCTGGAAGATGGCAACTGAGTACACATACCAGAGGGACTCCACAGACATCAGTGTAGGAGAATTGCTATGAGAGAAATTCCACACTGCTGGGTTTCAGGAGGAGCATATTTATCTAAGTAGACACAGACCCACAATTGAAGAGCTGGGTGCTTTTGGCTTACCACAGTAGAGGCCAGCTAGAGTTTTCCCTTAGCCCCACCACTGTCTTGGCCAGAGCCAGGATAATTTGGAGCCGGCTCAGGGCTTTATCTCAATGCAACCACAGCATTCCACCACCTCAGGACAGGGATTAAACCCCTCCAGCCCCACACTCAGGGATTGGAACTCAGCTATATTGCTGCTTTAATTTCCCTCTCTCCTCTCTATCCCTCCACAGTCTCGGTCGGCTTATTTTTTTTTCTTTTTCTCTTCCTTTTTCTCTCACATGCCACTGACCAACTCCAGACCACTCCCCTCATCCTACGGCATTTATGCTTGCTCTCCACCCAGCTGGTAGAGCTCCACCCTATGCAGTTTAACCCAAGACTGGGGAAAACCCAACCACCTCCACAAGGGGATATCCTGCACAACTTCTTCCAGGAGAAATCCCACCCACCATCATCCCAGGGAAATTTCATCCATCCACCATCTGCAGTGCTTAACACATGGCTGGTATATCCCACCCCACCTTCTCTGGGGGAAATCCTGCCTGCATGGCTGAGGGAGCTCCTACCTGTCCTCTGTGGTCCCACGTGAATGAGGGAACGTCCACCCACCTGCTGTAGAGTCTCACAGAGCCTAAGGCAGCTCGGCCAACCCTTGCCAATGTTCCACGCTACTGAGGTAACCTCTGCCCAACCTCCACAACCATCTACCTGACCAGGACAATTCTGCCCACAATTTGAAGTGCTCTACACCAAAGCGGGCAACCCACCAGCCTTCTGTGGCACTCCCTTTTCAGTGGGAACCCCCACACCTTCTATGGCACCCCAAGCAGACATGGGGCACACCATCATGGCTTCTTGTAGGATCATCCAGTACAGCACCATCCTCATGGGTCCACAACAACCCAACCAGCGTCCTCTGAGAGCACCATCCAACTTGCCCTCCAAATAACAGAATACTGGTTGACTAGGGAAAGCATGAAGCCACAGGAGGATAAAGTGGTAGGCCAACTACATAGTGAAATTAACTGCGGGCAGTTAGAAGGAGCATTCTTACGAGTCTCCCAGAGGGAGCCTGTGCTTTTTGACTCCCTGGAAAATGGCACCTAGCTGCTCTAAAACAATTCAACGCAAACTGCAATCAGCCCCAACAACCGCAATGAAAAAGTAGGAGAAACAAAAGACAATGACAGAAGATGTCCTGAACCTAATGACGTACATAGAAGAAGCAGACATTGATCTGCCACAGAAAGAAAATTTCAGAATGATGCTTGGAGAAATACAGGGTATTAGGGAAAAAATACAGAAAAATGATGAAATGATACACCAAAGCGAAATACAAGAGCATAGGGATGAGATAACAAATACCAGAAGCAGACTCACGGACTTCACTACTGGAGGAGGCAGAGAACTGCACAAGTGACCTAGAGGACAGCCAAGTAGACTTTAACAAAGGTAACAAAAATCTAATAAGATCCGCAGAGAAGCTAAAGAAAACCTAAGAACTATGTTTGATGCTATGAAGAGGAAAAACATCAGAATAAGTGGATTACTGGAAGAAGATATGACAAAGAAGTCATCTGCAACAATAGTGACAGAATTCTTAGAGGAAAACTTCCCCAGATTAATGAATGAAAACCAGGCAACCATTCAGGAAGCTGAAAGAACACCAGCTAGACTGAATCGCAAGAAGAAGTCACCAAGACACATAATAGTTAAACTATCCAACTTTGAGGAAAAGGAGAAAATCATGAGAGCAGCTAGGGAAAAACAAGCAATCACATATAAAGGTTCCCAAATAAGAATATGATCAGACTTATCAATGGACACTATGATGAAGAGGAGAGAGTGGAGTCTGATATCCAAAAAGTGAAGGAAAATAATGCAAACCCAAGAATGTTCTACCCAGCCAAATTGTCTGTCTAGATAGGCAGAGAAACAAGAGTCTTCCCAGGCAAGGAAAAACTCAAAGAATACGTTAGAAGAAACCCAAGCCTACAAAAGATCCTTTCTGGTCCAGTATGGACAGAAGAACAGCACTCACCAAGTATAAATAAGCAATCACCACATAGAGCAATCCCACCCAGAGAGCAACAAAGAGAAAACAGCCCCCAAGATACCATTGGCTTAAGGGTAGAAAGAAGTCAAGAATGAAACACAAACACACACGCATACAACACACTAATAAGAAAAGGAGGTAGGACAACACCCAACACAAAAGTTACAAAATGATATCACAGAGATCACAAACAGTGATAATAACCCTGAATATCCATGGACTGAACTCAGGCATTAAAAAATTGAGGCTAGCAGACTGGCTTAGAAAACAACCCATCAATCTGCTGCCTACAGGAGACATCTCAAGACTACAGACAAAATTAGGCTGAGAATCAAAGGCTGGAAAAAGGCATACCAAGCAAATAGCAATTCAGTGAAACAGGGGTTGCGATCCTAATCTCAGATAAAATTGACCTCAAAATGCAAACCATAAAAAGAGATAAGGAGGGGCATTATATAATGCTCAAGGGAATGGTAGACAAAGAACCACTAAGCATTTTAAATATATATATTCCCCAAATAAGAGACCCACTGAATAATGTCAATCAAACGTTCCAAAGATGAACAAAGAAACCACAGCCTCAACAATTATAGTAGGTGATTTGAATACACCACTCTCAGAGGAAGAGATCACAGGGAAAGAAACTCAACAAGGAGGCTAGAGATCTAAACACTACAATTATACAATTTGACCTGATAGATATTTACACAACTTTTCATTGAAATACAAAACAATTCACATTCTTTTCAAGCCCAATTGGCACATATCAAACACATACTGGGGCATAAGGTGAATCTGCATAAATTTAAGTACATTGATATCATACAGACCTTTCTTTCTGACAATGTGCCATAAAGCTAGAAATCAACAAATGGAAGATGAAGAAAACAAGAGCAAACTATTGGAGGATGAATAACTCTATTGCAAAGGAGTGTGTACTGGCCCAGATCAGAGATGAAATTAGGAAATTTATAGAAGCCAACGAGAATGATAACACGATATACCAAAACTAATGGGACACAGTAAAGGCAGTTATCAGAGGAAGTTTCATAGCAATACATGCACACATGAAAAAGGAAGAGAGACTTATGATTGATATGCTGACACAAAATGTACAATAACTAGAGCAGAGTCAACAGGACAGTCCTATGAATAGCAAAAGAAACGAAATAATAAATGTCAGGGCTGAGATTCAGGAGAGGGAAAATAAGAAAACTATGAAAAACATTAATGCTGCTAAAAGTTGGTTCTTTGAAAGGAGAAACAGAATCAACAGACCGCCAGAGAGAACAAATTTCAATAGCAGGAATGAGGGATGAAAGAGGGGACATTACAACAGACCCTAATGAAATCAAAAGGATAATTACACAGTACTACAAAGGACTGTGCTCCAATTGATTCAACAACTTGGAAGACATGGACAAATTCTTGGAAAAACAATTCCTCCCTAGATTATCCCTGATAGACATCAAGAATCTCAACAGGCCCATAACAATAAAAGAAATGGACAAGTTTATCAAGGGATTACCAACCAAAAAAAATCCCCCAGATCAGATGGCTTCACAGGAGAATTCTACCAAGCATTCACGGAAGAACTAACACCAAATCTACAAAAACTCTTCTAGAAGATTTTAAAAGGCAGCAAACTTCCAGACTCCTTCTTTGAAGTTAGTATAACTCTGGTACTGAAACCAGGCAGGGATCCCACAAGAATCGAGAACTACAGACGAATATCCTTAATGAATATTGATGCAAAAATCCTTAACAAACTACTGGCCAATAGAATACAAAAATATATCAAACATATAATTCACCATGACAAAGTGGGGGTTGCAGGGATGGCTCAACATATGACAAACCATAAGTATCATTCACCACATTAATATGAAAAACTATAAGAACCACATGATAATGCAGAAAAAGTATTCAACAACATCAAACACAAATTCCTGTTTAAGATACTTAAGAAGGGAGGAGTATAATAAAAATTCCTCAAGATAATACAAGCTGTATATGAAAAACCAACAGACAATGCGGTAGTCAATGGGAAAAAAAAAAGATGAACCCAATCCCACTGAAAAAGGGGCCCAGATGTGGATGTCCTTTGTCCCTACTCTTATTTAACATCGTATTGGATGTCCTAGTTAACAACATAAAGCAAAGAAAAGGCATCAAAGGTATTCGCCTGGTGAAGGAAGAGGTGAAATGATCATATTTGCAGATGATATGGAAAATCCCAAAAGCTTCACAAGGGGAGTACTGGAAACAATAGAGGAATATGGCAGAGTGGCAGGATACAAGATCAACAAACAGACGTCTATCAGACTGCTATATACATTGGATAAGACCACAGAAGAGGAGATCCAAAAAGTGGTACCCTTCACAATAGCCAAGCACAAATAGAAATATCTAGGGATATACCTGACTGAAAGAACAAAAGATTTATATGAGGAAAATTACAGAGCACTATTACAAAAAGCCAAGTGTGACCTCAACAAATAGAAGAATATCCCATGCTCCTGAATTGGAACACTCAATGTACTAAATACGTCAGTTCTGTCCAAGGCACTATATAAATTTAATGCAATCCCAATATAATTACCCTCATCTTTCTTAAAAAAATGGAAAAACTGATTGACAACTTCATATGGAGAGGGAAGAAGCCCAGAATTAGCAGCGAACTCTTCAAGAAGAGGGCACAGTGGGAGGGCTTGCTCTACATGACTTTAGCACATATTATACAGCCACAGCAGTCAAAACCTCATGGTATTTGTATTACGACAGATACGCAGACCAATGGAAAAGAACTGAAAACCAAGAAATAAAATTATCAGCATACAGGTAACTGATCTTTGATAAGGACCCCAAAAATATCAAATGGGAAGCAGATGACTCCTTAAACAAGTGGTGCTGGAAAAAAATGGATGCCTACCTGCAGAAAAATGAAGCAAAGCCCTTATCTTACTCCATGCACAAGAATAAGCTCAAGGTGGATCACAGACTTCGAGGTAAAACCCCAAGCTATTAGAGCCATTAATGAGGGAATTGGGACCAACCTGAGAACTTTGGTGCAAGGAATACATAGGCTATCAAAAATAGGGAAAGACACAAATACAGAGGAGGCACAAATTGACAAGTAGGATATACTGAAGATAAAACACCTGTGGACATCAAAAGAATTCACTAAGAAAGCCCATGGACTGGGAAAACATCTTTAACAATGACACATCAGACAAGAGAGCCCATGGACTGGGAAAACATCTTCAGCAATGATAAATCAGACAAAGGCCTTAATACTAAAATCTACAATACGCTGCTAGCTTCCAAAAAAGAAAAAAAAAACCAATTGCCCACTGACGAGGTGGGCAAAGGACCTGAACAGAAGTGTCACAAGGGCAAAAATCAGAATGACCAATAAACATATGAGAAAATGTTCCCAATCATTAGCCATAAGAGAAATGCAAATTAAAACAACTGTGAGAAACACCTAACACTCTCAAAGATAGCCCAATTCAAAAAATCAGAAAGCAACAAGTGTTGGAGGGGCTGTGATGAGACAGGAACTCTCATCCACTGCTGGTGGACCTGTAGTTATATACAACCACTATGGAAAATGATCTGGCAATATCTAAAACGGATGGACATTGAGCTACCATGCGACCCAGCACCCCCCCCCCTTACTGGGCATATACCCAGAAAAGGCAAGAAACAAACCACAGACAAACATTTGTGCCCCAATACTCATCGTGGCACAGTTCACAATTGCAAGGAGTTGGAAACCACCCAAATTTCTATCAACAGATGAATGGATTTTAAAAAATGTTGTACATACATACAAAGGAGTACTATGTATCACTAAAAAGTAGTTATGAATGCATGAAGCACATTGCCATATGGGAAGAACTGGAGGAAATGATGCTAAGTGAAGTAAGTCAAGCACAAAAGGACAAGTACAACATGAGTCCGCTGAGGTAAGCTTTAAAAAAATGCAAAAGGAGCATAGAGAAAAAACTGCTGTATACAAACACAGGTAGTATGGCAGGGACCAGATCAAATCCAGGGATACATATGGTAGTCAACCAAAAAGGAGGGGGGAAAACAAAAAGAAATAGGTAGCGGGGGAACAGGGCACTACCCCACCCAAGGTGAGGGTATTGTCTATATTTCCACGAGGAAAGAGGGACCACACTTCAACCCAGTGCTCCAAGGTGTGAATGCAACATACTGGCCTGAAGGAGGAAACCAGTAGAAAGGCCTGAGGGGCCAGGCCCCAATCCTAAGAATGTGGACAGCTGCCCCTCCCCCCAGAAGAATTTACTACAGAGGACAGCACTGAAGCTACAGCTCAGGGAGAGAGACATGTTTGATCAGAGCACACAGGAGCAAATGAAGGGGGTAAAACAGAGAGTGGAACACATCCTGGGCCACCAAGCCTTGAGGACGATATCCCTGCTCAGAGCAACCAATGTACAGAGAAGACCATATGGCCAACCCCACTATGAGACACCGTATCCTTCACTGACCCATAGTGTTACAAGGGACAACAGTGGAGACACAGTGTGGAAATTGCGCCCAATCTGACCCCACCACAGTGAGGCAAAATAGTAAAGGTGTGAAACAGAACAGCAAGGGGAGCAGAGCAAGGAAGTCCAGAGGGAAGACCAAAAATAAACTTTCAGGCCAGGGCATGGCACCCCATAAGAGTTGTAAAGCTCAACAGAGAGACCTTGAACTATTTACAGGCTTTTCTTTTTTTGTCATTGGTTGTTGTTGTTTTGTTTCTTTTGTTGGTTTATTTTTTGTGCATATTATTATATCTGCAAGTCTGTCTAGATAAGATAAGTCAGATAAACAACCTGGAGGAGAAAACAATGGGATCGATAGTTCCGGGGGAACATGGAATGGGGGGAGGTGAGGGAAAGCAAGTGGGTGTCAACAAACCCAGGGACAAGGGAATAACAAGTGATCCAAAATCAGTGGTGAGGAGGATGTAAGAGGCCTAGTAGGACTTGATCAAGGGCAGTGTAACCAAGAGGAATTACTGAAAACTAAATGGAGCCTGAACATGACAGTGGGGCAAGAGGATAGTAAAAGAAAACAGAGGAAAGAAGTAGGAGGCAAGGGCATTTATAGAGGTCTAAATACAGGTATGTACATATGTAAATATATTTATATATGATAGGGAAAGAGATCTATGTGCATATATTTATAGGTTCAGTATTAAGGTAGCAGATGGACATTGGGCCTCCACTCAAGTACTCCCTCAGTGGAAGAGCCCTTTGTTCTATTAAACTGACATTCCATGATGCTCACCTTCCTAAAATGATCACTGAAGACAAAGCGGGTGCATAAGCAAGTGTGGTGAAGAAAACTGATTGTGCCCAGTTATCAAAAGATATAGCATTCTGGGTCTTAAAGTCTTGAGGATAAACAAGTTGTCATCTAACTGGGAAGCAACAAAGCCCACATGGAAGCAGCATACCAGCCTCTGTGATCACAAGATGTCAATGGGATCAAGTATCAGGCATCAAAGAACAAAAAATCATATCATTATGAATGAGGCGGGGAATGCGGAGTGAAGACCCAAAGCCCATCTGCAGGCAACTGTACATCCCCTCACAGAAGGGTCGCAGGGAGGAAACAAGCCAATCCGGGTGCAGTGTAGCAATGATGAAAATACAATTACCTCTAGTTCTTAAATGCCCGCCCCCCACTATCATGATCCTAATTCTACTTTACAAATCTTGCTAGACCAGAGGATGTACACTGGTACAGATAGGAACTGGAAACATAGGGAATCCAGGACAGATGAACCCCTCAGGTCCAGTAGTGAAAGTGGTGATACTAGCAGGGTGGAATGAAGGTGGGGTTGAAAGGGAGAACTGATTATAAGGATCAACATATAACCCTCTCCCTGGGGGATTGACAACAAAAGAGTGGGTGAAGGGAGATGTCGGAGATGACAAAATAATAATAATTTATAAATTATCAAGGGAAGGATGGAGAGGGAGGGAAGGGAAAAATGAGGAGCTGATACCAAGGGCTCAAGTAGAAAGAAAATGTTTTGAGAATGGTGATGGGTACAGATGTGCTTGAGACAATGGATGTACGTATAGATTGTGATAAGAGTTGTATGAACCACCAATAAAATAATTGGGGGGAAAAGGTGGGCAAAAGACATGAATAACAATGGATTATACTTGAATGGCTAACAGAAGCATGAAGATATGCTCGCAATCACATTCCAGGATATGTAAATCAAAACAATGATGTGATAGCACCTTATATCCACAATGATATTCCAGTTGAAAACACAGAGAGATTGAAACTCTTATACACTGGTACATATGCAGAAACCTTATGGAAAGCAGTATTGTTGTTGATGTTGGGTGCCATGGAGTCAGTTCTGACCCATGGTTACCTTATGCAGGAAAGAACTAAACACTGCCCAGCCTTGTGCCATCCATCCTCACTATTGTTCCTATGCTTGAGTCCATCATTGCAGCCATGTCAGTCCATCTCCTTCATTTCTCCTCTACTTTACCCAACATGATGTTCTTCTCCAGGGACTGGTCTCTCCTGACAACATGTCCAAAGTATGTCAAACAGTTTCCCCATCCTTGCCTCTAAGGAGCACTCTTGCTTTCCCTCTTCCAAGATAGATCTATTTGTCCTTTTAGTAGTCCATGATACTTTCAATATCCGTCCCCAGAATAACAAATCAAATGCATTGATTTTTCATTGTTTGTTTGTTTTTATACAATGCCTAACTTTCACATGTGTATGAGGAAATTGAAAAATACCATGGCTTGGATCAGGCCCACCTTAGTTATCAAAATAACATGCTTGCTTTTCAATATTCGAAAGCGGGTTTGAGCAGCAGATTTACCCAATTTTGCTCTCTTGGCTGCTGCTTCATCATAAGCATTGATCATAGACCCCAGCAAGACAAACTGTTGGACAACTTCAATCTTTTCTCCATTTATCATGATGTTACCTATTGGTACAGTTGGGAGGAATTCTGTCTTCTTTTTATTGAGTTGTAATCCATACTAAAGCTGCAGCCCTTGATCTTTAACAGCGAGTGCTTTAAGTCATCTTTGCTTTCAGCAAGCAAGTTGTGTCATCTGCGTATCATAGGTGGTTAATAATAATAATGGGTTTTTAATCGGGATGCCACATTCTTCTTCATATAAGCCAGCTTCTCTCGTTATTTGCTCAGCATTCAGATTGAATTAAGTATGATGAGAGGATACATCTTGATACACAACATTCCTGATTTTAAACCATGCAGTATTCCCTTGTCTGTTTGCACAACAGTCTCTTGATCCATGAACAACTTCCACATGAGTATAATAAAGAGTTCTGGAATTTCCGTTATTCTTAAGGTTTGTTATGATCCACACAGTTGAATTGCTTGGTATAGTCAATTACATGAAAACAAACATCTTTCTGGTATTCACTACTTTCAGCTAAGTTCTATGTGACATCAGCAATGACATCCCTGTTCCATGTCCACTTCTCAAGCTACCCTGAACCTCTGGCAGCTCCCTATTAATGTACTGCTGCAACCATTGTTGGGTGATCTTCAGCAACATTTTACTACAATGTGATATCAGTGATATTGTTCTATAGTTTGAGCATTCTGTTGGGTCATCTTTGTTTGGAATAGATACAAATATGGATCTCTTCCAGTCAGTTGGTCAAATAGGTGTCTTCCAAATTTCCATGCATAGAGGAGTGCTTGTTTCAAGTATCTCATCAGCAATATGGTGATACTGAAAATAACTGGGAATAGAAACACCATATAACCAAGCACTACCTTTTCTGGACATATCCCCCAAAGAAGTAAGAAAATAGGAACAGATACATGTTCGCCCATGTTCATTGCAGCACAGTTCATAGTAGAACAAAGCTGGAAACAACCCAAATGCCCATCAGCAGAATAGATCAAGAAATACTGGTACATACACACAACGGAATACTGTGCATCCCTAAAACACAGTGATGAAGCCATGAAACGCCTCATGAAATGGGTGGACCTGAAAACCATTGCTGAATGAAGTTAGTCAATCACAAAAGGACAAATATTGTAGGAGTCCATTACTATAAGTATAAACACTAAGACGAAGGCAGCCTTCTCCTCTCAGGTCACGTAGTGTCTAATCTGATCTCCCAAGCAATGAAGCAGAGTCTGCCTAGTGGCAAGAACCCCCTTTATATTTATAGCTTTAAAACTACTTTGGCAGACACCTCACCTCAGCTGGGTGAGATCTTTTCAAGATATGAGGAAAGAAGAGAAGACCATTCAGTTGCTGCCAATCAATATTGTGCTAAGGTCACTCAAATCAACAGACACTCCTACAAGAATGATAAGCAAACCTTACTTGAAATTCAAGTCAAGATCCGTGCGGGGAGGCATATGTGTCTAAGAGTAGATGATTATATCTCTGTTCATTGGTAAACCCAGTGGATCAATCTCTCAATGGGGGCGGAGGTGGGGTGGAGAATACATAACAATACTTTGATAGAATTCAAGGGGAGAATACACCAGTACTAGGTTCCTAATTCAGCACTTTTGACCTAGTTTCTATCCAGCGCTTGATGACCCAGGCCATGTGCTATAGACTACTGGGATTTTAGAATCTGTCCTTTACAGGTGCACAAGATCCTTCATAGGCCACACCAGAAGAATTTGATGTAGAAACACCATTAAGCCAACTGGGCTTTATTTCAAAATCACCTCAATCACAATTAAGGCACTAGCATACTACCTTGGACTTAAGGCTGAAATGACTTAGTGTGAGAAGAAGCAGATGACTGCCATCTCGAGGTTATGGAATTGGTAGTTGTTAGACTTTGGTTTGAATCTATTGCTATAGGGTGTCTGATGATTGATGGCCTGGGATTACTTTACTATTTTAATGCTCTCCTAGATTTCTTATGACATGTATGAATCTGGTAGGCATAGTTATGCCTTTGTGAATGCGTGTCATTGAAAGTTTTGTACTAGTTGCCCATTTTTATAATGAATTATTCACCTCTGGTTGAGGTGTTGAACTTTTCTATAGATTTTAGAGATTAATTCCTTATCTGATATATCATAGCCAATCCCGCCCCCACCACCCACACACCCAGTCTGTGGATTCTTTTTACTCTTTTGAAGCACATAATTGTCTTAATTTGGGAGGCCTCAAAAATTTACTTTGTCTTCTGCTGTGTATATTTTTCATTACATTTGATTATGTCATATTTTCATTATATTTTATAATGTATTTGTGCCATATATTAGGTATGTTTGTGCATATTTTCCCTTGATGGTATTTGTATTTCTGGGATTTGCATTTAGGTCTTAAATCTATCTCTTGAGTTCATTTTTATATGTGAAGTAAGATATGAATCCTGTTTCATTCATCTGCAAATGGAAATGAAATTTTGTCAGCATCATTTATTGAACAGCCTATCTCTTCCCTATTTAGTTATTTCCACCCTTTGTCAAAAGTCATCTGGATGGATGGACTTATTTCTGAATTCCCTATTATGTTCCATTGGTCTGTATACATATCATTGTACCAGGTCAGGTTATTTTTATCTGTTGTGGCTGTGTAGTTGGTTTTGAGGTTGGAAAGTGAGAGGCTTCCTACTTTGTTCTTCTTCTTAATGTTTTGTTTATCCTTGTTCTCTTTCCTCTCCATATGAATTTCATGATACGTATTTTTCATTTCTTCGAAGAATGATGCTGAGATCTGGATCAGAATTGCATCACTTTTGTAGATTGATTTCGATAGCATTGGCATGTTCACAATGTTAAATCTTTCTATCCTGGAGCATCATTTTGGTAAAGTAGAGGAGCAGCGAAAAAGAGGAAGGCCCTCAAGGAGGTGGACTGACACACTGCCTGCAATGGTGAGCTTGAACTTTTGAAGAGCTTTGGTGGCACAGTAGTTACCAATTAGGCTGATGGTTGCAAGGTCAGATGGTGCTTTCTACTCTTCTAAAGAGTTGTAGTCTCAGAAACTCACAAAGCTAGTTCTCCCTGTCCTATAGGGGTGCTTCAACGAGTCAGCATAGACTTGACAATCAATGCTTTCTTTGTTGGTATACAGGAATCTGATTGAGGTATACATGTTCATCTTATACCATGCCACATCGCCAAATCTTTCAATTTTTTCTTGAGTTTTTCAAGTATTCTATGTATAAGATAATATCATCTGCAAATAGAGCTTTAATTCTTCTTTGTCAGTTTGGATGCCTTTGATTTCTTTTTGTTGTCTTGAGCTCTGGATAAGATTTCCGGCAAGATGTTGAATAACAGTAGTGATAAAGGATATATTATCTGGTTCCCATTTGTAATGAGAATTCTTTCAGTTTCTCCCCATTGAGCAAGATATTGGTTGTTGGTATTGCGTATGTAGCATTGTGTTGAGAAATTTCTCTTCTAATCCTTCTTTGTTAAGTGCTTTCATCAGAGAAGATGTTGGATTTTGTCAAATGCCTTTTCTGCACTGATTGAAATGATTATGTAGTTATGTTCTTTGGTGTTATTTACATGGTGAATTACAAGATTGTTTTTCTGATGTTGAGCTATCCTTGCATACATGACATGAATTCCACTTAATCATGATGCATTGCTTACAAAAATATTGTTTGATTTTATTAGCTAGAATTTTTGTTGAGAATCTTTGTATCTATGGTCATAAGAGATATTGGTCAATCATTTTGAATTCTAGAAATATATTTGCCCGGTTTGACATCAGGATGTGGTAGTCTGGGTACTTTAGAGAAACAAATCCACAGAAACTCATATGTATAAGAAAGAGCTTTATATAAGGTTAAATGCACATCATGAAAACATCCCAACCCAGTGCTACCTAAGCTCACAAGTCCAACATTAACCTTTATGTCTGACACCAATCCACAAAGTCCTCCTCCATCTCACAGAATACACACATCGATGCCGACTGCAGGAGGAAAGCCGAGTCAGTAAATGTATAAGCATCTCAGAGCTGCAGGGGGTCTCCACACAGCTGCTCCAGCACCCAGGGCTGCAATGGGGTAGGTCCATGTGGCTTCTTCTCAGGGATGTCTTGCAGGAAGTGAGCCTTGCCAGCTGCAGCAGGGAACTGGCTAAGGCAGCTGCACCCTGGTCCGACCATCAGAAAGCAAGAGACACAAGAACTAGAAAGGCGAGGCTCACCAAGCCTTTTTCCCTCTTCCCTTTAATTAGCCCCACCTGTGTTTATTGGCCAGGTTGGCACAATAAACTAACTACCTCACACATTATGCTTGCTTCACACAATGAGTTCAGGTGGTTTCTGTCCTTTTCTGTATTTTGGAATAGTTGAACTAGAATTGGTGCTACACCTTCTCTCAATGGTCAGATTCCCCATTTGGTCTTATATTTATTTGTGTGGGAAGTTTTTTTAATGACTTGGTTTATTTCTTTTTTTGTGGATTTTTGAGATTTCCTATGTCTGAGGTAGACATGTGTTAACTTAGGCAGATAGTGAATATCTACGAATTGGTTAATTTCTTCTAGGTTTTCAATTTTGTTGAGGTATAGGTTTTCATATTATTGTGTTATGATCTTTTGATTGTATTTCGTGAATATGTCACCGACTTGTGTTATATTCATAATATTTGTATCTCCTTTTTCATTGTGAAATTTGCCAGGGGGTTGTTAATTTTGTTTAGCCTTTCAAAAAATCAACTTTCTTAATGTTAGCTATGTTTAGAGTATATGCTCTTTATCAAATTCAGGAAGTTCCTAATTACATGAGATTTTTAACTTGGAATGGATGTAGAATTGTGTCGAATGCCTTCTTTGGTATTTATTATCTTTTCTTTTGTAGTTTATTAATATTTAGCATTCAACTGACTTGTTTTTATATTAACCCCCTTTGCATGTATGAAATAAAAAAGAATCTGGTCATGAAAATAACAGCAATTTCTTGTCTTTTTTACTCTTTCTATTCATTTCTGTTTTCTGATGTATTTATTTCTATTTTAATGTTCATTAAAGTTCTTTCTCTTTTTTGTTTCCCCTCCACTTCACCAGACACAATGCCTTTCTCCAGACTGATCTTTCTTGACAGCATGTCCAAAGTATATGAGATGAAGTCTCCCCATCATTGCCACTAGGGGCCATTCTAGACAGATTTCTTCCAAGATTGATTAGTGTGCCCTTTGAGAAGTCCATGGTAATTTCAATATTCTTCTCCAGCACTACAATTCAAATGAATCAATTTTTCTTTAATCATCCTTATTCAATATCCAGCTTTCACATGCATATGAGGCATTTGAAAATACCATGGCTTTCAGGCATAACTTAGTTCTCAAAGAGAGATCCTTGCTTTTCAGTATTCAAAAGAAGCCTTGTGAAGCAGATTTACCTCAGACAATGAGTTGTTTAATGTCTTGACTGCTTCTCCGTGAACAGTGATTGTGAATCCAAGCAAGGTGAGATCTTTGACAGCTTCAGTCTTTCTCCCTTTAATATGATAGTACTTGTTAGTCCAAATGTGAGAATTTTAGATTTCCTTATAATGAGTCCTAATCTATATTGAAAGCTGAATTTCTTGATCTTCATCAGCAAGTGCTTCAAGGCCTCCCCCCTTTCAGCAAGCAAGATTGTGTCATCTGCATATCATGGGATGTTAATAAGCCTTCCTTCGATCCTAATGTAACATTTTCCTTCATATAATCCAACTACTCTGATTATTTGCTCAGGATACAGATCAAATAAATATGATGAGAGGACATACCTTAATGCACATTTTAGAGGATTTAAACCCTGTAGAGTTTCCTTCTTTTGTTTGTGAACAAGGTCTCTCGACCCATGCACAAATTCCACATGAGCGCAATGAGTCCCATTCTTGAGACTCTCCATAGTTTGTGATGATACACATAGTCGAATGCCTTTGGATAGTAAATGAAACACAAGTAAACATCTTTCTGGTATTCTCCGCTTTGAGCCAAGATCCATTTGATGTCTGCAATATCTCTTGTTCCATGTCTTCTTCTTAATCCAGCCTGAACATTCAACATCTCCCTGTTAACACTCTTGTGACCATTGTTGAATAATCTTCAGCAAAATGTTGCTTGCATATGATAGTAATGATATCATTCTATAATTTGAGCATTCTATTGGATCATCTTTCTTTGGAATGGGTAGAAATACGGATCTCTTCCAGGCAATTGGCCAAGCAACTGTCTTCCAATTTCCTGGCAGAGATGAGCAAGTGCTTCAGGATTTTTATCAGCTCATTGCAACAATTCAATGGCATTCTATCAGTTCCTGGATATTTGTTTGTTTTTTTAACCACATTTTCGATTGCATATACTTGTAATTTTCTTCACCTTCAACCTGAATTTCTATATGAGCAATTGATTATATGTTCCACAGTCAGCCTCTTGCTTAGCTTTAGTTGCTTATACGGAGGCTTTACATTGCCTCTTCCCACAGGTATAGTCATTTTGATTTCTGTAGAGTCCATCTGGAGACGTCCATGTGTATAGCCCCCCCCCCTTTAAGATCATTCGGGGGGGGGAGGCTCTTACAGCTCTTACAACATTCCATACATCAATTTTATCAAGCATATTTGTACATATGTTGCCATCATTATTTCCTAAATATTTGCTTTCTAATTGAGTCCTTTGTATCAGCTCCTCTTTTTACCCTTCCCTAGTCCCTTTTTATGTTGTTTGGAAAAGGAATAAATCATTGGCCTGACGATGTGATCTCCATCTTCGTTTCTATGACCAAGACCATATCTTCCAACTACCATTCCTTTCTCTTTGTTTCCAACTTTTGCATTCTAATGACCAATAATTATCAATGCATCTTGATTATATGTTTAATTATATGTTTGATCACTTGGTAGACAATTGATCAATATCTACCATTGGTAGAATTCTTCAATTTTAACATCACTAGCTTTAGTGGTTGGTACACAGATTTGAGTAATAGTTATATTGAATGGATTTCCTTGAAGTAATAGTTGTGTGGATTGACATTATCCTACTATAGACAGCATTCTACTTCAGGATGGACCTTGAAATGTCCTTTTGATTATGAGTGCTATGACCCTTTTCTTGATTGTGTCATTCTGGTATGGTAGAGCATATAATTTTCTGATAAAATCATCTAAACCAGTCTATTTCAGCTCAGTATCAATTTTTATGCATTCCATTTTATTTTTAATGACTTCCTAGATTCATACTTTGTACATTGCAAGTCTCGGGTGTTACATGTTATTTGTAGCTGTTCTCATTTTGAGTGTTGCCCCATCAGCAAATGAAAGTCCTGAAGACTTTCCTCCCACAGGCTGTCCTCCATCCAGGTCAGTTTTGTTGACTCTACTTTGAGAAGGCAGCTCTACCTTAGGCTTATTTTGAGAGCCTTTTGACTGGAGTGGTTCATCTTATGGCACTATCTCTGACAATTTTCTACTTCTGTTCATTAGGTTTTTAGTAACTGATAATTTTTTGATGCCTCAGTGGTTAACTCCTCTGTAGTGGACAGCCTCCCCTTCTTCAAATTCTATTCTTAATCTGAAAGATCTGATGAAAACTGTTCACTTTGGGTAACTCTGCTGATATTTGAAACACCAATGACATAACTTCCAGAATCAGAGCAGTCTACAAGCCATCCCAAGAGGATAAATTGGCAGATACATGCTGAAGCCAGAATCTTCTCCAAACCTGATTTTCAAGCCCAGGACCAAGTGGTAGGTCAAAGCCTCCACCATTGCCCAGCCCAAATGCAAATTTGTAAGCCTGTATCCCCTTTGAGTGCCATTGGGAACCCAATAGGATTTAGTCTCCCTTCATTAGCCATGCCTTGCCATGTGACAGTACAGTCACATCTGCTCCTCTTCCAGAGTGCATTCACAGCTCTGGCGATGTGGCAGAAAGGGACCAATTATTCTCCTCATGGACTGAATTGGATCCTCATATTCCTCAATTCACCTGACCAGTATAGGGAGTAAGGGGTTGGGCCCCCTTGGTTGGGTACTCCAGATATTGTTCTGTATTATTGATGAGGTTGCTCGGCTCATGGTTGGTCAGTTAATAATTTGCTGTTTTTCTGGATCCCTTTGGGCTCATAAATTTTTTTCTTTTCTTAGACATTCATGGCTTCAAGTTCTTTTGTATCTTTTTTGCCCCCATGTCTTTGTTGAAGATAGTCCATGTAGTATGGGGTTTAAGGTGCCATGTTTACTGAGAGTCATTACACAAGAATTTTACTAAAATATATATATATTCCAAATGAATTAAAATGATACATTGTTAAAAATTAAACTTTAAAAGCAAGTGAGATAAATATTTACATAATTTTTGCACTTGAAAGGCCTTTTGCAAGAATGGCACCAGTGACAGGAATTGTGAAATAAATCATCAATAAAGCTAATTGCATGCAATAAGTTACAGAAGCAAATTACATGCCACCTAATGAAGCGGAAAGTTTGCCATCTATAGTCTAAGGTGCCAGGATCATTTATTTATAAAGAGCTTTTGAAAGTCAGTATATAAAAGGCAGATTTTTAGGTCATGTAAAAATTGCACGGTGGCAGCATCTGACCTCCTCTAACTTCACAAGAGGGAGAGAAAATCACCATCAGCCCACGGTGATGCCTATGAAGCATGCTTACATATATTTCCTCTCTCCATCCTTTTTTTAAACTCAATTCTAACACCTGCCCTCTCACTCACAGTATTTTACTTGTGTGCATTAGATGCTCTTTTACAATGCTCACAGAGCCCATAGACAATAGTCAGGAGCTGGAGTTTATTAGGGAAGTATATTAGTCTGGGTACTTTAGGGAAACAAATTCACAGGAACTCATATGTATAAGCGAGAGTTTTATATAAAGTGTAAGTGCACATCAAGAAAACATCCCAACCCAGTGCTGCCCAAGGCCACAAGTCCAACATTAACTCATTAACCCTATGTCCAACACCAATCCACAAACTCCTCACTACCTCAATCCACCCCTTGCCAACTTGGCACGTGTACATAATTCTTTAGCCTCACAATTGCAATGAAGTAACACCTACACCTTAATCCTATGATATTGTGAATATGTTCCCCCCACCTATGCAAGTTTATAAGCCCAAACCATTTCATGCCTTTATCCCCCCAATTTGAGTATCCAATTTATATACTGCTCACTTACATCAACCCAGTTCTTTGAGAAGGTAGTTAGTTTATTGTGCCAACCTGGATGATAAACACATGTGGGGTTAATTGAAGGGCAGAGGGATAAATGGCTCAGTGAGCCTCACCTTTCTAGTTCTCCAGTCTCTTGCTTTCTGATGGTCGGACCTGGGTGCAGCTGCCTCAGCCAATTCCCTGATTCGGCTGGCAAGACATCCCTGAGGAGAAGCCACATGGACCTACCCCGATGTAGCCCTGGGTGCTGGAACGCCTGTGTGGAGACCCCTGCCAGCGCTGAGATGCTTACACATTCATTGACTTAACTTTCCTCCTGCAGTTGGCATTATTGTGTCTGTTTTGTGAGATGGAGGAGGACGTTGTTGATTGGTGTTTGACATATGAGTTTATGAGTTAATGTTGGACTTGTGGCTTTGAGCAGCACAGCGTTGGGGTATTTTCTTGATATGCACTTACCCTTTATATAAAACTCGCTCTTATACATGAGTTTCTGTGGATTTGTTTCACTAAAGTACCCAGACTCACATAGGAAGTAACAGGTTGTAATTCAGGATCAGGAATGACTCACTATATAGGTCTTTGGTCAGGAGAGCCTCTCTTTCCACTGAGTAGCCTCGTGGGTTTTTTGGGTTTCTTGGGTTTCTTGGATTTCTTGAGTCTTGTGGGCCTACTTTGCTTCTATTCTTCCTGTGTCAAGTGCTAAAAATTCTTGAGCTCTTCCATTAAGTAGCAGAGGTACCTGCTCCCTGAGAAAACCCCCTGCCCCAAGGCACTCAGCTTTCCTGCTCTGCAGAGTAGAAAGGTCCCTGTGGCACTCCTGTTGGTCACCTGTTGGTTTCTGCCTCTTCTACGATCGATTGTTTTTCTGCTGCTACTTCTCACCATCTTCTGTTCTCTCTCTCTCTCTCTCTCTCTCTCTCGCTCGCTCGCTCGCTCGCTCTCTCTCTCTCTCTCTCTCTCTCTCTCTCTCTCTCTCTCTCTCTCTCTCTCTCTCTCTCTCTCTCTCGCTCTCGCTCTCGCTCTCTCTCTCTCCCTCAGTCTCCTGAGTCTAGGTACCTAATACAGGGATCCCAGGTCCAAATGGCATGCTCTACTTCTGTCCATTCTTCTTAGTGGTGATGCAGGGCTCTGTGATGGCCTCTGGAATGGCTCATTTTAAAGTTAACAGAATGACAAAACAAAGCAATCCCCTTGCGGGGGTGCCATACACCTTTTTGTGAACCTGTCCCACAAGGGAATACTGGATCTTATTTGTATTATTAACAAACTATGCAATTGTTTTGGTGGGCTAGTAGCCCATCACTTGCATATGCTCACTAGTCAACGGTAGGGAGTTACAATTCTGACAAGAAAAGGCATCTAAAAGTGATATGTTACACCAGAGGTCACAATTGCACTTCTTGAAATTCATCCTAGGAAAAAAAGCATAGGAAGTGTTTTTGGAGTACTTGTTCCTCTAACTCTCCATGGAGTTGATCCAGGAATCTACCTTACAAGAGAGTCATGCAATCTGGGAAAACCTTGGACTGGCTGTCATCAGGGAGAGCAACATGAAGTGCATGGAGAATTCCCGGTGGAAGGGGACTCTGAGGACCCAAAGGACACAAGGACAGAGTCAGAGTCTAAAAATGTAAGGTTCTCAGTTTGGGGGAACCTAATAAAAATCGCAACTTTCAAGAGAGTGGCGTGAATGGTTGTGAAAATAACCCTATTGAGGAATGCAAAACTCTAAGTCTTGATGATGCCCATGTTAGCAACATCCTTTTCATTTTAAAATTCAGGAAGATAAAGCTGAGAAAGGTTAGGTTAGTTACTCAGATTGTATTCGCGTAAAAGAAGCAAAGGGGATTGAAGGAAAATCCACTGTCTTCAAATCTGCTCTGACAGTCTGTATTCTTTCTTGGAATCTCCACCAAATGTCACTGCTTCCCATTTTTTAATGCAACGATGGTAAAAGGAGGTATTTTTGTGGAAAGCATGTGTGTGTGAAAACTTGGAAACCGCATTTGGTAAAGGCGGGCTTTCTTTGAGAAGCTTTCCTCGGACTCTGTGCCTCTGGACTGTGTCTGTTGACTGTTTCCCTAAATGTACCCAAGAGATTGGGTCTAAAGGGGGAGCTCCGTGTGCCCAGGGTCAGGTTTCACAGTGCAATTTTGGAGTTTGGTTCCATGTCTATGTTTTCCTTACTAAATTATAAGCCCTGCCACTTAGTTGTGAAAGGAAGCTAGTAATACGTGATTTAGGGGTGCAGAGGCCTTCCTAACTCTTCAGAAATTAGATTTCTTTGTTTGTTTTCATGGGGAATTGGAGAATTAGGGTTTGAGAACAACCTGCGCCTCAGCAGAGGCCTGTGAACCAACATTTATCAGGATGGAGTTACCTGATCCAGTTGATCTGAGCCCCCTTTTTAAAGATTAGAAAGATATATTTTCATACTGCGTTGTAAAGATCACAAACGTGGAGGCTATGTTTTCCTTCCGTAGGCGTTCGCTTCCTCCCTCACTATTCCATCTGACCTTTGAAGGGACAAGAGTCATGTGAAATCACAGTAACCATGGACATACTATGGCTCCTCCTTCTAGTCCTAAGAGAGGCAACCCCTTTCTATGTAGGTGCAGATCGTAAATTTTTAGGCTCTCTAACCCAGATGGTCTCTGCCACAGCTGCTCAACTGTACCATAGATGGTACACAAACCAGTGTGCAGAGCCATGCGCCAATAAAGCTTTATTTACAAAATCAGGTTGTGGGCATCTCTTATCAGAACACTCAAATTTCTCGCCTGCTTTCAACTTACTCTATCTTTTTACTGGCTTTTTCCATAGTTTCGTGTAATATCTGTAATATGTTTGTTGTCAGTTACCACTAACTTTACTCCAACTCATCCAGACCTTATGTTTAACAAAAGAAATAGTTCACCATTCTATGCCATCGCCAATTTTGTTGGCAAACTAGCAAGCATTTCCAGTGACCGGTGTTATATTAGCTTGTTGAAACATTTCACTTGGCATTTCATCACTTCCTGGAGCCTTGGCTTTTCTCCAGTGCCTTCATTGCATGTTGGTATGTTTGAGTCCATTATTGACAATAGTGTGCAAGTTCATCTAATTGAGGGTTTGCCTTAGTTCACTGACCCTCTACTTCACCAAATATAATGACCTCCTCTATAGGTTGTCTTTTCCAGGTGACATGTCAAAAATAAACAAGATGGAATATCTTCATCCTTCATACTTAGAACTGTCTCATTGTATTTCTTTAAGACTACTTTGTTAGTTCTTCTGAAAGGCTACAGTATATTTAATAGATATTAAATAGGCTTCACCAACCCTGTCATTTGAATGAGTCAACATTTTTCTTTCTTCCATTTTCACTGTTCGGCTTTATTATGTATCATGCATGTGACCTAATTGGGGGAAAAATTGTTTGGGTCAGCCACATCTTAGTGCTCAAAGTTAACAAAGTATTTTTGAGAACTTTAAAGAGCATTTTAACAGTACAATTCCCTAATCTATGAACAACTAAAATGGAGAACATTTGCTTTTAACTATTTTTAAATATCAGAAAATTAGTACAACTATAAAAGAAAAACTCGGGGAACCCCTAAGGCAAAGGGACCTAAGCATCCCTCCCATTAAAGTTATCAAGTTTGTCAAGAAGAGGGGTTTCTTCCTCTCCATCTTCTATCTCCGGACGATCATCCCCGCCAACCATAGCTGAGTAGTTTGCGTATTGAGTAGTGGAAGAAACCCATAGGGCAGTGTGAACTGTGCTATCCCATGAAGCAATACTAAAATATAGATGCTAGCGCAGTATAGATAGATCTTAAAACCTTGGTATTGTGTGGGGAAAAGGAATGTAGAAATGCATTTTAAGAGAGGGCTTCAATTCACGGGAAAGAATCCATTATTTTTCAGTCCATTTCCCATGAACTTTTGGAAACCCTTTTGCATATCATCATGTGCCTTGTGTGAGTTAAAACACATAACCACATAAGACAAGTCAATATATTTAATAAAAAGAATACATAACAATTTAGGGATATACTTGAAGGGCCTGAGATTAGAAGTGGAAGGAGTAGGAAGGAAATTAGAGATAGAAATAAATAAATAAATAAAGCCAGAGCAAAGTCGTGAAAAATACAGTTGAATACACCTCTGCTGGAGATCCCCAAAATGAACACTGCAAACAAACAATTATTTAATAAAGCAAGTAGATTCCCTGTACTAGACAGCACGTGGTGGTCTTTCAGTGTCAGCGCTGAGTTTCAGAGGGGGAGTATTGCGTTGAGAAATGGAGGCAGGAGAGATAGAAGCAGATGAAAGAATCCTTTTCTAGCGGGGGGTGGGGTGGGGGCGGAAAGCAAAAGGAATAGTACTCTGGAACAATACTGGGTGCTCTTATGTTTACATAAGCATATTCCTTTAAGATGGTTGGCTCCTCTGGGATAAGGCTGAAGTCTTCTGGTCTTAATCTAAAAATTCTCTGCAGCACTCTGCAAAGTATGGGGTCCTTCAGAATCCCCCAAATACTTAAGGGGGGACAGAAATGATAGCCGCGTACAAGGTTCTTAAGGGACTGTCATTTCTGACATCCAGTCTGCAATTTTTAATCAGCGGCTGGCAAGGCTGCCTGTGATCTCCACGGGGGAGAAAGCATCCAGCCCCTGCCTCCCGGGCAGGGTTTTCCATCAACAGTGCGGTACTGACTTCCCAAGGCTTAAGCCACTGCTCATGTTTGGAGACAGCATATACATCTTTCCATTCCCTGCTTCCCACCCGCCTACCCTTAGGTAATGAATATCATACTCGGAAAAGAAATGAATGACGGCCTTCTCCCCCAGGAATCAAGGGCCAAGAAAGCGCTGCTGGGCCCTTTCTCTTGCCTCCAACTGCACACCTTGGCCCCCTGCGGCTGCATCTTGAGGATGCTACAGCTGGCTGGATTCGCCAGGGTTCCATTCAGGGAGCTGATTGGTAGGGTGAAACTATGCAACGTCTGAAAGAGGGATTCGTTTATTTCGTTCCTCTCCTGACTGACCTTGGGCCTTGATGTATCTCAAGACCAGAAGGTTCCTCTCGGGAAAGGCAGGCTAAGTCTTTCAGCAAGTCCTTGGTGACCCCTGCCATCAAAAGCAGCACCTACGCTGACCGCACAGGAGCGCTTCTGCACGCAAGGAAGTCGGGGGTGGGGGGGTCAGGGGCGGAGGGGTGAGCGGGAAGAGAGGCCCAGGCCAGCTGGGGAACTCGTCATGGGCATGTCCACAGAGCCCAGGCCAAGCGATAGGGACCGGATCGATTCCTCGTGCCACCACAGGACGCTCGTTGGGGCGCTTGTCAATGGACTGCTGTCAGGGAGTCCCGCGTGGTGGTGGCCTCTGCCCACTGGCTGACCTCCTCCCGACCCCAGGAATGAAGGAACAGTGAGGTTGTGTGCTCTGGCGCAGCCGGGCCTTCCTGTGACCCGCGTGAAACCTCGCAGCCCCTTTCCCACAGCCCTGCAGTCGAGCTTGCTGGAGTTCTTGGTTTATTTTTTCAGGTGAGCAAACTCTGTATCAAATACTGGTTTCTCAGTTGCTTTTAATTAGGCTTCTGGATTCCACGCTTTCATCTCAGTGAAATCTGCGTCACTTTTCTTTCAGCTATTTTTGGTTCTAAAGCCATGGGTTTGCTTTCATAGAGCTAATTGAAGGCACACAGGAAAGGAGAAGTAGGCTAATCCCAATCATTTGAGATTTCTTATGGTTATGATAAACCTCACATTCTTTAGCAGCAGAAAGCCATTTTTCTAAAGGTCCACGATGCTTCCCTGAGGTGATGGGTGTCCACTCGTTAGGCCTCCAAGTTCAATGTCAGGACACTTCTTTGGACTCCAGAGAGAATATAGCAGAGCAGGTGAGATGTCTTCATGTGACCACATAGTCCCTGCATCATTTCCTTTTGCTGGTGGCCAATCGGCTCTCTTCAGGTCTGGCCACGAAAGTCACCGGGAGCATAGCCATTGAGGGATGTGTTTACAAAGCTCTGGGTAAAGGTTCCACCAGACACACCACCCTACTAACCCTGAAGAACAGAGCTTGATGCCCACATGCTGTGAAATGTCAGCCAACATCCAGGGGCTTGCTTAATTCCAGAAGGGCAGTGCATTTTTCAGTAAAATGTTATTAAAACCTGCACGACTCCAATTCTTTTTTGCCATGGGACTAAAGAATATTATGATCCAAGAAGTATTTATAGTTTCTTGGTTTGGCCAGAGCTGTTTAGTAAGCAAGCTTTAATTTTTGTCAGAACAGTAAAATTTGGTTTAGATTGAGCAAATATTTAAATGTATCACTGTTCTTCTATTCTTATAATTAATGGGTAGTATTAATTCCATAGTATTCATAACATAAAGCTTCTGACAAGGGGGCAGATCCAATTACTCATTAACATAGACTAAAAATCACATTTACATTTTGTATATTGACGATGATGGAATGTTTTTCTCCAGGTCCGTACCAAGAGACAGAACAACTACTTACAATTTTTCAAATAATGTACTTAAGAAAATCCAAGACCAAGTCAATTGAGACTAAATCTAAATTCTAGATTAAAGTAGCCCCTATTATGAGGGGCCATTGAATCAGTTCTGATTCTTACCATCTCCATGAAACGACCCAATCCTGTGTCATTCTCACAATTAGTGTTACTTTTGCGCCCATTGTTGTAGCCACTGTGCAGATCCATCCCTTGTTGGTCTTGCTCTTTTTTTGCTCACCTTCCACTTTATCAAGCATGATGTCCCTTTGCAGGGATTATTCTATCCTGATCACGTGCCCAAAACCCACGAGACCAATATCACTATTACTCAGATTTATGTACCAATCACTAAAACTAGTAATGAAGAAACTGAAGAATTCTAGCAATGTCGATGGTATGAAATGAATCAAATGTGTGATCAAGATGCATTGACAAGCATTGACTATTTGATTGCAAAATAGAATATAGGGCCTGGGTCATAGCAACAAAGCTGGAGATTTCAGGATAGAATTTTGCAAGACCATTGCAAATATCCTTTTCCAAAATGTAAATGGTGGCTGTACACTCACTGTGCATGTTGCCATATGGATACACAGAAATAAAATTGACCCTGTCTGTGAGAAGAGACAATGGAGAAATTCAAATCAGCTGCCAAAACGAAGCCAGGGGTTGACTGTGGAACAGACCCTCGATTGCTCACATGTAAGTTTAGGCTGAAGGGGAAGAATATTAAAACAAGTCCTTGAGAGCCAAAATACAATTGTGAGTATGTCCCACCTAAATTTGGAGAACAGCTCGAGAACAGATTTGATGAGTTTAACAAAGTAACTCTTAAAACTAACTAACGAAGCAGCAGAGTCCCTCCCATCAGGTCAGTTCGGACTCGGAGTGGCTCTAAAGAACAGGGTAGAATGGCCTCGGTGAATTTTCGAGGCTGTAAATCTTTACAGGAGCAGAAAGCCTCAGCTTTCTCTCTTTGAGTAGCTGATGGGGTCTAACAGCTGACCTTTTGGTTAAGAGCCCAATTTTTAAGTCACTACACCACCAGGGCCCTCAAGTAAATTCGTAGGAGGCAACAAATGGTGTGGTGTAGGGGGTGGGGGGGGGGCGAGGGAGATGGGGGATTTAACCCTATAATGCCTGAATGTTTAATTTCAGGGAAAAAAATTTTTTTCTTGAATGCCACTATTTAAGCATTTTGCTGCTAAAATGCGTGACCAGCAGTATGCCTTTGTACTAGTTAAGTGTGAAGATTTCTTCGCACTTCGTCATTGGCTCCAAAAGCTTTATAATTTCGGTACCATATATGTTTTAATTAAATGTTGCAAAAATGTCGTGCTTGGCATTATTGGGATAATTCATATCACAAAGAGATAATATACTTAACTCGTAAATAGCTCCAAGTTACTAAGAAAAAGACAAACTAAGTGTGAAAGAGAAAGAAAAATTCACAGAAATTTAAATAGCTTAGAAGATATTCAAGATTTCTCGTGTACAATGAGAAAAATGGAAATTAAACTGCGTCGAGATTTTATTTGCCAATTCTCTTATTATTTTTTACAAAAAGGGATTAAGTTTCATAGCTAGGAATCCCCATGAATTCAGTACTCCAAGGGGGGATTGGTCTAATCCCCATCTTGCCATTTTCCAATCATTTCCAATACATCTTAGAAGCCCACAGGGGCAGCTCCACCTTTTTGTATAGGATCAATGATGCTATACAGTGATGTTTTTCTTTCCTTTTAGTCCTGCATCACATAGGTTAATGTGTTTCCTAAAGCCCCCGATGGTGCCCCTGGGGCATCGCTGGGACAGCCCGGGGTGCTACACATGCAGACATCTACATTTTATTCTGCATTAGGAGCTGCAGTAACAAAGAAACCTCGCTGCCATCGAGTTGATAGTGACCCAAAAGGACAGGGTAGAACTGCCCCTGGTGCTTCCTAATTCTGAAACTTTTTACTGGAGTAGAAGCCTTGTCTTTCTCCCAGGCTAGAATAGAATAAAAGCTTCTAGTTGCCAAGGGACACGGAATATTCTTTTTTTGTGTGCAAAGGGGGTAGTTAAGCCAAATCAATTTGAAACCTCTGGGCTAAGTCATCCCACTGAGGCTCGTTGAGATCAGTCTACTAGATGAGTCTTTTCTGCTCTGACCAGGCCTCCTTTGTCAGCACAAATACTTAACGTGGCCTGGAAGTCCCACACCGAGCCAGCCCACTTATGCAAAGCATTGCTCTGCAGAAATCAAATGCAAAAACAACCAAATGACAACATTTTTGTTATAGATAGGACCATAAAAATGTTAAAAATAGATAATTAGCCACCAAAATGCTATGCACCGTTGACTTCAGTAACTCATAGTTTTCTTACTCCGCTTTAGAGACTGTCACTCCACATAAACCGGACCTGGATTATGTTTCTATTTGTTAAAGCATTGAAACTGAAGAAGTTATTGTGATAACAATAGAAACATGCTGCTAAATCATGCAACTAAGACACACAAAATGTCTGATCAATTCAGAAACAATCAGATTTTGAAGTGAGATGAATTATTAACTGATTTATTTTAAAATAAATTTAATATTTATAGATGTTTCATATTTATGGGAAATATGGAAGATGGTACAGAATAATTTCATGTACTCCACATCTATTTTCCCTATTATTAACACCTTTTACTAGGATGGTGCATTTCCCAATTAGAGAGGCAGTATTGATACTTTTTATTAGCTAAACTCCATAGTTTATTAATGAGGTATTTTAAACACATGTAGGCTTAATTGAAAGGTGGAAGGATAAATGGCTCAGTGAACTTCACCTTTCTAGTTCTCATGGTTCCTTGCTTTCTGATGCTTGGACCAGGGTGCAGCTGCCTTAGCCAGTTCCCTGCTTCAGCTGGCAGAGCTCACTTCCTGCGAGACGTCCTCAAGGAGAAGCCACATTGACCTACCCCGATGCAGCCCTGGGTGCTGGAGCAGCCACGTGGAGACCCCTGCCAGCGCTGAGAGGCTTACACATTTACTGATTCAGCTTTCCCCCTGCAGTTGGTGTTATTGCATGTGTTTTGTGAGATGGAGGAGGATTTTGTGGATTGGTATTGGACATATGGGTTAATGTTGGACTTGTGGGTTTGGGCAGCACTGGGTTGGGATATTTTCTTGATATGCATGTACCCTTTATATAAAACTCTGTCTTATACATGAGTTTCTGTGGAGTTGTTTCTCTAGAGTACCCAGACTAACACAATTAACATGTTTTTAATTTCTACATAATGTCTCAGAATCCCATCCAAGATACCACATTACATTTACTAGTCCTGTCTTAGCTGTGACAGTTCCTCAGACTTTTTATGATTTATGACCTTGACAATTGTGAGGAATACTGACCAGGTACATTATAGAATTTCCATCCACTGAGATCAGTCTAATGTTTTCTCATGAGTATACGTTAAAAAACAAAGCAAAACTTGCTGTGATGAGTTAACCCTGACTCATGGTGACGCTGTAGACAGAGCAGAACTGCCCGCTGTGAGTTTCCTAAGCTGTAAATCTTTATGGAAGTAGAAAGCCTTATCTTTCTACCATGGTGTGACTAGGAGGTTCAAGCTATTGACCCTGAAGTTAACAGCCCAACGTGTAACCTGGTAGGCAACTAGAGCTTCTGTGATTAGACTGGGGTCTTGAATTTTAGAGAATGGATCCCTGCTGCCTCAAAAAGCAAGAACGTGTTTGCTAACCAAAAAGTTGGTGGTTCAAACCCACCAAGCCACTCCTTGGAAGACCGACCAGGGGATTTCCTTCCACAAGGATTAAAGCCTATGAAGCAGGCTACCTGGGGTTGGTATTAGGAAGAATGGATTCAATGGGGCACCTAACAATAACAACAGTGGAATCTGGAGAGGGAGGTCATAGGCCAGTGGTTCTCCACCTTCCTAATGCCGCGGCCCTTTAATACAGTTCCTCATATTGTGGTGACCTCCCAACTCTAAAATTACTTTCATTGCTACTTCATAACTGTAATTTTGCTACTGTTATGAATCATAATGTAAATATCTGATATGTAGGATGTATTTTCATTGTTACAAATTAAACATAATTAAAGCCTAGTGATTAATCACAATAAAATATGTAATTATATATTGTGAAATATTTATGTGTTTTCCGATGGTTTTCGGTGACCCCTGTGAAAGGATTTTTCAACCCCCAAAGGGGTAGAGACCCATAGGGTGAGAACCGCTGCCATAGACGCTAAGTGCATTCTCACCACATCAAGTGAAGGAGGCGTGCTAGCAATAAGTTTCAATCACTAGTGATGTTGGCCTTGATCACCTGACGGCAATAACTTGTTACATCTCTCCACTGGACAGTGACTCGATTTTTCCCTCTCTATGTACTCTTTAAAAGGAACATCACTGTAGGTACCCCATCTTTCACTCCTCTCCAGTATGATCCTCACTCATGCTCCTTCCCCTCCCCCTATCTCCATCAGACAGAGGAACTTGATGAATCGAATTCCTATTGTGAATTCTTATTGTAGGTTTTCAGAATACCAGCAGGAAGCCTCTCTCACTAAGCTGGATGTGGGTCCAGTCACCCTCAGTCCAGAGTGACATTGGCCACTCTCAGTGTTGTCATACCTACTTTCCTGGTGGGAGAGCCTCACTTCTGCTGGTACTCTGCAAATGTTCCCTTGCTCTCCACCTGCCTCACTTGGGCAGGCCTGCCCACCATGAGGCAGGCAAGTCATGCTCCCATACCCTAGTCACCACTCTGTCTCTGAGATGTGAATACTAAAAATAATGTCTAAAACAAAGCGTATAGAGCAGATTATCTGCTTTCTCTTCCTTTCTAAATCATGGAAGCACATTTTCAGTTTTAATGAGAATTTCATAAATTTTCCTGGTTTCCTTTTAATTGTCCTGATAAGGAGAGACAATTTCCTTTTCCACTTACTGTGTCAAGACAATAATTATTGGTTAAGAATAAGAAAACATTGGTACAGTTGGGATCTTGAAACACAGGGAATCTAGGACAGATGAACCCCTCAGGACCAATGGTGAGAGTGGCGATACTGGGAGGGAAGGGGGTAGAAAGGGGAAACCGATCTGGGAGATCTACATATAACCTCCTCTCTGGGGAGATGGGCAACAGGAAAGTGGGTGAAGGGAGATGCTGGGAAGTGTATGAAAGATAAAATAATAATTTATAAATTATTAAGGATTCATGAGGGAGGGGGGAGCAGCGAGGGAGGGGGAGGGGAAAACGGAAAATGAGCTGATTCCAGGAACCCAAGCGGAAGGCGAATTTTGAGAATGGTGAGGGCAATGAGTGTATAAGGGTACTTTACGCAATTGATGTGTGTATGGATTGTGATAAGAGTTGTATAAGCCTCGATAAAATTATTTTTTAAAAAGAGCAAGAAAACAAAAATGCACACATGTATAACAACAGCTTTCTACTTGTGGATCACAACAAATTCTGAATGGCCTTGAGAAAAAGGGGAGTTGCGTGCCCCTTCCTGATTCTCATATGGATCTGGTATAAAGGTCAAGAGGCAGTTGTGCTTAAAACCAGGAAAGGTGTGTCAGGGTTGTATCCTCTTACCATACTTAGACGGTATGCTGAGCTTATTAGGCTTATTAACAAGTTGCAATATGCGGAAGACAGACTTTGTTCGCGGAAAGGGAGGAGTTGATTAAGATCAGATTGCAGTCTTCAATGTGGATTTCCACTTAATATAAAGAAAACAAAAATCTTCACAACTGGACCAAAGGGAAACATCATGGTAAATGGAGGAAAGTTGGAAATTGTCAAGGATTCCCACTTGCTTGGATATATAATCAATCCATGCTCATACAAACAGTAGTCACGGAGTCAAAGCATTGCATTGGGTAAATCTGCCAACAAAGAACTGTTTAAAGTATTGAAAATCAAGAATGTTACTTTGAAAATTAGGGTGCACCTGACTTAAGCCATGGTATTTTCAATCGCTTCATATGCATGTGAAAGTTGGATACTGACTAAGGAAGACTGAAGAACTGATGCATTTGAATTACGGTGCTGACGAATAATATTTCAAGTTATATTTTCACCCAAGTACACCTGCCAAACCTGTTTTGCAATGCTCTCTCCCTGGTAGCAAGGCTGTTTGCATCCCTGGATTGTGTTCAGAACTGATTCACTGGAGACTTAATCCATGTGGGGCCCCGCAAATGGATTTGGAGCTGCCAAATGGATTTGGTCTGCATAACCTACTGCAAACCATGTATTCAGAATTTAAGCTCTGGCACCATTCCCTTCTTCAGATTTGGAGTTTATTATTTACAATCTTTGAAACACACAGGCTGGCGTGCTTCTTCCATTTGGACTTAGTCAATGCCTCACTTAGATGGCTGCTTGTTTGAAGATAAGCCTTTAAGACCCCAGATACTATTCTTTCTGATAGTCAGGTACCGTCTGGTTTCTTCATTATAATAGATAGATGATAAATAGATGGTAGATAGATAGATAGATAGATAGATATCCTCAAAAAGGCCAGATTTTTTCAAAGCTTTGTATCTACAGTGTTTTTTTTTAAATCATTATATTGGGGGCTCATACAATTCTTATCACAATCCATGCATGCATCTTTTATGTCAAGCACATATGTACATTTGTTGCCATCATCATTCTCAAAACATTTGCCTTCTACTTGAGCCCTTAATATCGGCTGCTCATTTTACCCTTCCCTTCCCATTCCCCCCAACCTCATGAACCCTTCATCATTCATAAGTTATTATTATCTTGTCATATGTTACACTGGCCTTTTCCCCACTCTATTCTCTGCTGTCCATCCCCCAGGGAGGAGGCTATGTGTAGATTCTTGTAAGCAGTTCCCCCGTTCTACTCCACATTCCCTAAACCCTCCAGGCATCGCCACTCTCACCACTGGTCCTGAAGGAGTCATCTCTCCTGGATTCCCTGTGTTTCCAGTTGCTATCTGTACCAGTGTACATCCTCTGGTCTAGCCAGATTTGTAAGGTAAAATTGGGATCATGATAGATATCCCCCAAAATGCCAGATTTTTTTTCAAAGCTATGTATCTACAGTTTTTTGTTTGTTTTTTTACAAAACAACCTTATCACCTTTAAAGCACTCTCCATCACCTTCAAAGTACTCTCCATTACACTTAATACATTTGTCAAATCTGTGATTTCATTCTTGGAAACATTTTTAAAATTTAGCTGTTTGGCTGACAACACCTCCAACATTTTTAAATTTTTCTTTTGAATTAAGATCATTTTATTGGGGGCTCTTACAACTCTTATAGCAATCCATACATCAATTGTATCAAGCATATTTGTATATGTGTTGTCACCATCATTTTCTAAACATTTACTTTATATTTGAGCCCTTGCTATCGGTTCCTCCGTTTTCCCTCCTTCCCCCAGCCTTCCACTCTTGTGAGCCTTTGATAAGTTACAAATTATTATTATTTTAATATATTTCAATGACCTCTGTCTCCCTTCACTCATGTTTCTGCTTTTCATTCCCCTGGTCCAGGAGAGTGTGTGATGCATTGATCATTGTAATTGATTCCCCCTTCCTCCTTTTCCCTCTCCCCACTACCTCTTGGTATCACTATTCCCATTTCTGTTCCTGAGGAGATTATTTGACCGGAATTCTGGGTGTCATGAACTCTTATATATATATTCATAAGTTTCTTGGTTTTGTTTCTCTAGAGGACCCTGCCTAACACACCATATAAATATATGTACATAGGACAATACCTCTATTTTTATGTACACACCTATGTTTATACTTCTATCCATAACTTTATTTCCTAGATCTTTCCCGTTTCCTTTTACCTTCCTCCTGCCCTACCATCTTGCTCGCCCTTCTTCTGCCTCTTAGTAGTTCCTCTCAGCTAGATTGCTGTTACTCCAACACCTGCAGAATCTCTACGTCATCCTCATTGATTTTAATTCCCTAGTTGTTCCCCTGTTTATGATATTGTTTACTCACCACTCCCTCCCTGTGCCTCCCTCTCTGCCCCTCCCCCGACCCAAGTCTCTCCAGAACTGTCAATTTGTTGCTTTCTCCTCGGGCTTGCTTCCCATGCCTCTCTTATATAGACAAAACAAAAACAAAACAAAAGTTCCAAGAAAAAGAGAAAAAAATGAAATAAGCAAAAAACCAAAAACAGCATAAATAATTCCAGGTCTGTCCACTTCCTTTTATGACTATCTCCCCACTGGTCCTGGGAGTTTGGGAAACTGCCCCTCCTAGCCTGAAGCCTTATGGGCTCTGTGGCTTGGCTTTGCTCCCATTGTTGATCTCTTATGTTCACTTCTTTGTTCATCCTACTTTGGGGGGGTCAGACCAGACTCATTCCCCGTCATGTGTTTCCAGTCTTGTCCTCTGTCACAGTATGCTCCAGCGAGGGGACATCATGCCTTGAGCTATTGTCAGCCCTACATTCCTCTCTGTGTCTTAGCAACTCCCATGCAGGACACTGTCCTTGGTGTGCCAGTATGGGGTCTCTCCCTCACTCTCTCTTTTTCCTTCTTTGTTTGCTTCCATCTGGATGCAGCAGGGTCTCCCCAACCTGTAGATTTAGTGTTGTCCTCTGTAGCACATACTTGTAGGGAGGGGGTCAGCTTGGCTCTGATTGGGGCCAGCCCTGTAGATTTCTCTGTTCATACGTTGCTCCATGTGGTTACGTTGCCCTCAAGGTTTGATGCGCAGTGGTGGGGTCTGTACTCTCACTCCCATTTCTGTGGAGACATCAATAATACCCTTCCCCTGGGTGGATTAGTGCCCTGTTCCCCCAATGCCATCATCTCCCTCATTTTCTCCCCTTTTCTTCTTCCCCTCTTATTCCCACCTTTCCCCCTTCTTTGTTTTGGGCTGACATGTATACCCTTGGGTTTGCTCTGTCCCCTGCCCGATTGTCTATATAACTCATTTTTTCTTCACCTCTTCTATGTGGTCAAATGGCTGTCCTTTCATGTCCTTCTTCATTTTCAGAAACAAAAAGAAGTCACATAGATCGAGGTCAGGTGAGTAAGGCACATGGGGAAGAGAGGCATGCTGGTTTTTGCCAAAAAACTGGTGCACTGGGGTGGATGTATGAGCAGGTACATTGTCGTGGTGGCAAACCAGTCCCCAACTGCCAGAAATCAGGCCTTTTAGGTCCCACACTGTTATGCAATCTTTTCAGGACCTCTAACTAGAAATCTTCACAGTATAACCTGGTAGAATGAACTCCAAATGTACTATCCCCCTCACATAAAACAAAATGAGTATCATCTTTATCTTTGATTTCATGTGATGAACTATTTGGGGGCGAGGGGACAATGGTGCATTCCACTGGCTTGATTAATGTTTACTTTCAAGGTCATAAGGATAGCACCATGTCTCATCACCAGTAATCATTTTGGAAAAATTGTCTGAATCGCTTCAGAGCTGTTCTTTCAAAGCATGATATGTTTCCACTCAACACTCTGTCCTGGTCAATCAGAACCCAAGGCACAAATTTCACAGCGACCCTTCTTATTCCCACGTCATCTGTTACAATTCAGTGAATGGAGCTCCTAGATAGTCCCAATAACTTCCCCATCTCTTCAGTGGCTCTTCGTTGGTCTTCGAGCACAAGTGCATGAATTTTGTGCACATTTTCGTCATTTGGGGAAGTTGACAGAATGAGGTTTGTCATCAATCAACATTTTACCTTTTTAAAAATGAGAAAGTCTCTTGGACACTTGGGTTTTTCCCACAGTGCTGTCCGTGTAAGCTATGTTCAACATCACAACAGTTTCTGTGGCATTTTTCCTGAGCAGGAAACAAAATTTCATAGCCCAACTCTGGTCTCTAAAATTGGCCATCACAAAAAATGAAGTTTGAGGGAAACTGCTTTTATGAAAAAATTCACTGTGACCAGAGAGAACCTTCCCAGGCAACCCCACTGGGTGCAACAACTCAGAGTGAGTTGCTTGATGCCTACCAAGCAAGAAAAATGTACACTAAGAAAGCTCGCCCAATGGAGCCTTTTCCTGTTTTGTTTTTGTGGGGGAGGGGGGTCCCTCTTGTGCACGCGCATGTGTGTGTGTATTTATTTATATAAAACTCACTTCAAGTCAATCCTGACTCATAGTGACCTCCTGTGGGTTTTCAAGACTGTAACTATTTATGGGACTAGAAAGCCCAGGTTTTCTCATGTGCAGCTGCTGGTAGTATCAAACCATCAACGATGCAGATCACAGTCCAACTCATAACCACACCACCACCAGGGCTCCTACAATTTTATAGCATTCAGTGATCTCTTCAGTGGTTGTTCTTAGATTGGGGTTAGAATTAAGTGCAATCTCTGAATACATCCAAGTATCGATGGCTGAGATAATTAGTTTATTGTGCCAACCTGGGTAATAGACACATGTGGGATTAATTGAAGGGTGGAGAGATAAATGGCTCAACGAGCCTCACCTTTCTTGTCTCTTGCTCTTGGATCATCGGACCAGTGTGCGGCTGCCTTGCTTGTTCTGTGCCTCAACTTGCAAGTTACACTACCTGTGGGACACTGTGTCGCTGTAACTTGAGATTCCTTTAAGGCCTGCTTCGCCACACCATTGGAATTTACATCTCTTGAGCTGGGGACTGTCGGACCCTGTCATCTGACTGACCCGCCTTGCTATTTGCTTCCTGTGCCTGGATAGCCTGAATTGCTCTACAGAGGACTACCTGGCGGCCCTCAAGACTTGAAGGACTGCCAGTGTCTCACAACTATCTCATGGGAGTGAGTTGCACTGAGTCATTTGTACTGCTTTATGATTTAATTAACTGATTATTTCTTATGGTATACATCTACCTATCTGTACAAATCTATATAAAATTTTCAGCATTCTGGGTTTGTCTCTCTGGAGAAGCCTATCTAACACAGTGACTTATATAAGTGTTAGGTTCGCTTTGGGGTCATCGTTTTTGTTTTATGATAGAGAACATTATAAATTATCCCCCTGGAGTATAAGGTCATTCTACTACTAAGGTCATTATTTTGTGAATGTTGCAGAATTTCAAACACTATGAAAGAAGGAATTTATACACATATATGCTAGCTTTTCAGATTGAAATATATGAATTATTGACTTGTACCAGTTAAACACAAGTGACTTAGGCACTATTTACATGAACAATGGGAGTTAGTGATAGAGCAAAACTTTCAATAATGTTCATCATAGAGGCAGAACCATGTCTCCCAGACTACTAAATGTCATAAGAAATCAAAGATATCTTGCTTTGAAGGTGCCCAATGAATGGTCTCAGGCCACCATTCATTGGGCACCTTCAAAGCAAGATATCTAAACCAAAGTGTAATGGCCACAAATTCACTAACCTTAGGACAGCAGTTATCTGCTTCTACTCACACTAGGGTGTTTCAGTCATAAGTCCAAAAGAATATGTCAGTTCCTGAAATCTGCTACAGGTGAGTTTGTGGTAAAGCCAAATTTGTGTAGTGATGTTTCCACATTGAGTCCTTCTGGTGTGGCCTCTGAAGAACGCTATGCCCCTCAAAAGGACAGTCTAAACTCCCAGTAATCTGTACCACACACAGCCTGGGTCACCAAGGCTGACTAGAAACTAGGTCAAAAGTGGATTATTTGTTGTTGTTGTTGTTTTCCCCATTGAGATGTTGCTGAGTTCTCTTTGCTGGTAAATAGGAATCTAATTTATTGCTTCTTGCTCTTCTTGCATTCTGCTACTTTCCCACGTCCCTCTATTGCTCCCAATCGTCTTCTTGTGGAGTCATCAGAGTCCTGTCTACATAAAATCATGTCATTCGCAAATAGTGAGTTTCCTAATTCTTTCTGTTATGGATGTATTCAGGTTTTCTACATCTGTCTAGGTTAATTTGAGTAGCTGGTGTATTTCTGTGCATTTTTCCATGTGTTCATTGAGGTTATATGTTCCTGGCATATTGTCCCTTTAATCGTTATGTAGCATCCAGTCTCATTGTCTCAGTATGTTATTCCCTGTGAAGTCGATTTCATCAGAGATTAAGACTAGCACTCCTGCCCTTTGTGTTTGCTTGCCATGAACTTGGTAGCTTATTTTTTATTCTGAGTTTAAGGGTACTCTTGTAGACCCAAATCGATGGGTCTGGTTTTCACTTATCACTCTTTGGGAGTGCCGGTTGATTTGGGGAGACCTTCGAACAATGTTGCATGGCAGAAATGGAACGGTCTTCTTTTCTCCCATCTTGAGAAACTGACTCCGCTGACATGAGGTCTCCTCCATCAGAGTAGTGCCGAAGATGTACATATACCCCCCAAAAGGTAATATAGTATTATTATTTTGATTTGCATCCCCCAGGGGGCTAGTGATCATGAGCATTTCCTCATGTGTTTGTTAGCTATTTGAGAACCGACTCAGTTTTCTAACCCTGTCTGCTATTTTCTGCCTTTTTATTGATGCATTTAATCATTGACAGTCATTAGCTTTATTGATATATGCAGGCTTGTTGCCACCATTTTGCTGTGTTTTTATTTGGTCTCTCTCTCTCTCTCTCTCTCACACACACACACACACACACACACACACACACACACACACACCCCTCCCCACTTTTTAGTGGTTTTATTGGTGTCTTTGTTTTTCCTCTATTTCTGTGATGTTTTGAGCTCTCATTTCATTGTATTGTTTTCTGGGTGGCATTGTGCTCTGTGTTGCTCTCAGATTTATTTGCTGTTGTTGATTCTCTGCCCATAGTGAGTAGTTAATATTTTTTTCTGTAATGCTGATCTTCTTTAAAAAATAAATTCCTTCCATTTTTTCCTTGTTTGGAAAATACCTCTATTTCTCCCTATTGTTTGAGGAATAATTTCCCTTGATATAGGATTGCGGATTCCAGTTTTTGTTTCAGAATTTTATATATGTAACTCCATTATCTTCTCATCTGCATAGTTTCTTATGGGAAATCTGAACTTATCCTTATTGCTTTTCCTTTGTAGGTGGCTCTTCTTTCCGTAGCTGCCCTCGGGATTCACTACTTTTCCTTGAAACTGGAGAGTTTTGTGATGATTTCCTTTGGGATTTGCACTCATTAAGCCTCTCTCGGCTTCTTGAATAGTTGTTTCTCTTCTTTGTGATGTTGGGGAAATGTCCTTCCATGATTTCTTGTACTATTTTCTCTGTAGATTCTTTTTGTTTCTTCTTGTTTTGTGATCCCAATGACATACAGGCTGTTTCTCTTAAAAATGCCCCCTATCTTTCACAGACTTTCTTCTGATTTCTTTGCTTTTTGGTTGATTGTTCCTCCTGTCAGTTGTAGACAGAGTGATTGTCTTTGAGCTCATTGATCCAATTTTCTTTTTCTTCCATTCTATTTCTTCAACAGCTCTTTTACTATGTTGCTTAATTCTGATATCTCATTGTTCATCTTCTGGGATTCCTTTTGGTTTAAAGATTTTAGTTTTTCAGTTTCCTCTGTTGTTATCATGAGTGCCCCTCACATCTCTATAAAAGGATCTTAACATAATTCTGAATTCAGTGCCTGCTGGCTTTAGGAGCCATTTTCAGAGTGTCCCATTGGGGTTTAGTGGTTTCAAGCTATTTGCGTTTGTTTGTCTTGAACTTGGGGGTTACTGTGTTTGACTCCTGTTACCTGGCAGAGAGTGTGTAATCTGTTGAGTGTGTAGGGGTAGTTGGCTCGGTCGATTGACATGGGAGAGAGGTCCAATAGGATCCAGAAAACATTTGGTGGTGAAATGGAGAAAGGGAGAGAGGGATTAGTAAGTGGAGAAAATAGGGCAGAAGAAGAGACTAAAGTAAAAGTAACGATAGTAATAATAATAAATAGCCATATTGATATCCCAACAGATTTGTAAAAATAGTGGAGACAGGTATTTTAAGAAAGGTAATATGAATTAATAGATTTCTCAAGGAAAAAGAGATGTTGGGTGGGTCAGGAGAAAAAATGGAAGTAAATATTCAGACCAGAAGAAGAGGCTTTATGCAGGTATGTATTTATAAGAAGACGTACTATTAAGGAGAATAGAGAGAAAAATGCAAAAGGAGAAAAGGGAAAGAAGATGAAAATGACAAGGTGAAAAGGAAGGGCAAAATGTGTGTATGGGTAGAGAAAAGGAGAAACAAAAGAGACAACAGAGCCAAAAGGCTGGCGGTCAGCTTGGGAGAGGATGCTGGAGTTCTGTTGCCATGGCAGCATGAATGTGGGAGTGTCTGTGCATTCAGAGGGGGTGGATGAAAAGTCTTTGACTAGGTGAGCGTGCCCAAATCTACAGGCCTGTCTGTTTTTGCCTGGCAGGAATACCTATTCTCGGGAGGTGGTGTTGCAAAGAAAGAGGGAATGGGAAAGAAATAAAATAAAACAACACACGTATTATAATAGGACAAAGTACAAAAACCAAGAAAACAAAACCATCTTGTGAGTTGGGATTTCTGCTCCTTTCATCATTATTTTGTGTACACAGATGCTTCTTGGTGGAGGGGGGGGGAGAATATATAGGTGGTGTAGATGGCACCAGAGAAGAAAATAGAAAAAAAGAAAGGAAAATAAATGTCAAAAAATGTAGCTTGGGTACTGAGAATGTCTTTACCAAGCTGCCCATGAGGTCTGCTATCTGTAATGGGCCCCCAGAGGCCAGAAAGGTGATAGGTTTGGCTGGTTGGGTTGCCTCAGGGGTTGGGAAAAATTGGATATGTTAGTGAGGAGCCATCCATTAGTGGTAAAGGGGAGTCTGTCAGCAAGTATTGCTGCCCTCCCACTTTAAGAAACTTGGGTCTACTTAGCTTCTAAGTGGATTTTATCCCTGCCAGGAAGAGTAGGATATCCATCCTCACAGAATATCCCTAATAGTTACTGAGGGGATCTTCCCATGCTTGTTATTTGGTAGCTATATTTCTCCTCAGAGGTTTAGATCATATAGTCTTTCAATGAATATTGAGCATATACCACTGGGGCACACGAGTTTCTTGTTGCTTCTATAACAAATTGCCATCAGGGGTGGTTTAAACCAATGCAAATATCAAGTGTTACATTATAGCTCAGGAAGCCAGAAGTCTGAAAGGCTCTTACTCGATTAAAATCAAAGTGTTGGCGTGATTTTGTTTTTTCCAAAGGATCTAGTGAATTGTTGTCTTGACTTTTCCAGGTCATAGAAATGTCCACACTCCTTAGTTCACTGGCTACTCCCTCCATCTTCAAAGCCAATAACAGCGGGCTAAGCCCTTCCCATGTGCCATTATTGATTCCTGCTTCCTTCCTTTTTTCCTAAGGAGAACCCTTCTGATTTACATTGTACCAGAGGTATAATTCAGAATAATCTCTCCATCTTAAGATCCAGAGTTTAATCACATTTGTGAAGTTCTTTTTTCCAAATAAATTTGCGTGAACATTTGTGGGTGGCAGGGAGGCCACTATTAAGCTATCCCTGATTCTAGTAGATAATTAATGATCCAGGATTTAATGAATTTTCTTGTGATCCCATTTATACCTGAGAAATGTTAGGAATAGACACAAAATGATTGCAGAGGCACCTGGAAGGACTGGTGTTGCCGAGCATTGCCAGATCATAATATATTATAATTTTGAGAAACAGGCTTTTTCAAGGAAGGTCCTTGAGTGGCAAAAATATTTTGGTCTCTTGTGCCAACCTAAAGGTTGGCTGTTCAAACCCACCCAGCGTTAATACAGCCATTAAGGCCTGGTGCTCTGATTGCATAATTATTACAGCCAAGAAAATGTTATGGCTTTCCTCTATAACACACGAGTCAGGATTGGTTTGATGGCAACTAACAACAAGTTTTTCACAAAATATTTAGGGCTCTTTTCTAAAAACACCACCCTACATTGGATAAGAGTTTCTAAAAACACCACCCTACATTGGATAAGAAAGAGCGAGGGAGAAAGGGAGAAAGGGAAGCAAATGGGATGGGAGGAAGAAAGGAGGAAGGAAAGAAGAAATCAGAGTTGGCAAAAAGTGCATATTATGCCATTCTAGCTACTCAGACATTTTATTTTATTTATTAGATTTTTTGATACTTATGTTCTTGACACATTAATTCTAAAGATGTGTTTTTAGGAATATTTTGAGATTATAACTAAAATTCTTCCTCTGGAGAAAGAATTGGGCTTTCTTGCTCTATTCCTATTAATTAATTAAATTCACTGTCACAGTCAAACATTCTACATGGGAATAATTAAAGCCAACTCTAAACTCTTGGTTCTATTGTTGCAAATGAACCCCTCCATTTGAGTGTAGATCCTACCTCCTCTACGATGAACAGCGTTTCATAAACCCCTTCAGAAAGTTCTTCTCCCTTTGGTTTGTGGTGCAAATGCATTTAGACACCAGACCTTTGGTGTTTCAGAGTCTCCATAAGGATATTTCATAGGCTAGTGGGTAATGATGCCTAGAACCTAAAGGGACTTAGAAAAATAAAATTTTAAAAGCAAAAGTCCATAAACCTTGCTGAACCTTATAATTACTCATACAGTCCCTCTGCTGCTATTTAAAATCTCCTTGAAGCCAGAATCATTTAGTTCTATTTGTCTATACTTCATGTAGGTCCCTATTGGGCAATTAATATAATATTTGGACAACCAGAAAATAAAATAAAAGAGCCCTCTTGCTGGAGAAAAAAAATGGTGGCACATGATTGATTCTTCACAAACCAGTTTTTGAAACTAAGCACCGTTTCCATTGGTAGCTAGTATACCTAGGTAGACTCCTCACCTTCCACAGGTGAGAGACCACTGTTTGATTAGCAGACAATGCATTTTGTGTATTGCTACCACCCAATGGTCTGTGGAGGTTTCTCTATTTCTATGATATGTCTAGGTATTTCTATCATATTGAACAGGTTTTATCGGTGCTTCCAGACTAAGACAAACTAGGAATAAAGGCCTGCTAATCTGCTCCTAATGGCAGCCAATGTAAACCCTAAACAATCCAGTGGTCCAATCCACGCCCAACCATGCAGATGGCACAGCACTGGGCAGCATTGCATCCCATTGGGTCCGAGGCAAGCTCAGCAACAGCCAATAATAGAAAACACGTTGGTGGCAGCAGATGACTTTATCCTAATCATTTCCTGCTGAGTTAGGGGAACTGAGTGGTGGTGGGTCATAAACAAAGAAAACAGGAGCGCTAAATTAAGACAGCAACTGATTCTCAAGGGTGTTTAGTATGCATCACATTTGGTCAAATGGTCATTCGGTTTAAAAACTAGAAGGGATTTTCAAGAGCATCTCTCCCTTTGTATTTTTCTCCGACTAAAATAACCAAGCCCAGAAAGATGAAATGACACACCGGCGAGTAAAAACTGCACAACTAGGGTCCTTGGGGCAGCTCAGTGGATAAGGAAGGTCTCCGTGGTTCAATGTTGTGGTTGAACAACGGTTTTTCCACATTTGGAAGTGATGGCAGAACACGTCTAAAGAGCGTCATGCTGGCTTAACTTTGGCAATTATGCTCAAAGAGCCTGAGTTAAACTGTGCGTGGACACGGTTGGCCTTGAGGCATTCTAAATGGAATCAGCATGCAAAGAAAGTGAGTCTGCTAGAGGGCTTTCTCATGCTTTGTTCTTTCCAGCCCTTAAACGTCATTGCGAATTTGTGCCACAGAAATGCAGGAGATGGGGAGAGCTGGAGTAAGTTGACCTACACATATATGGAAACATATAACACCAAGACAAGACATGAAAATAGAACCCCAGACTAAATTGATACGTTAAATATTGCCAAGACTGAGAAAATGTCTCAGCTCTGCTCCTTTTTGGTTCTAGAGTGCATCACACACACAGAGTGAGTGAGTGAGAGAGAGAGAAGCAAGCAACAAACTCGTTACCTTGCGTTGATTCTGATTTACAATGATCCTATCAGACAGAGTAGAACTGTCCCTGTGGGCTTACAAGACTGTAAATTTGGCGACATTGCCATTCTGTTCAAAAACTAGAAGGGATTATAAAGACCACGGAAAGCCTTACCTTTCTCCCTTGAAGCAACTGATTGTGTCAAAGTTGATTTGAGAGTCGAATTTTACTCAAAGTAAAAGTATCTAATCTTTTTTAATTGGCTACAGCAAGGTGACTCACGTTTTCAGCTTATCAGATTGCACCACTTGATAAGAAGGCACCAAGAGAGTTCCTACCCTTAAATCTCAACAGGCCACATCCTCAAGATGCTTGCCAATGGTCTGAAGGAACTTTAAAGGATTCCCACACACACAATATACAAGAGGAAAGTTAATCAACATGTTTAGAAAATTCTGTCACTAGAATATCATAGAAAAATCTCCTTCTTTTTGAAAATTAGCCAGTAAGATGATTTAAATTCATAATAATTCTGACTTTATCGTCTCATTAAAAAACGGCTACTTCTTGTAAGACAAATCAATCATTCGCTAACATTATTTACTAATAAATCTTTGAATACTGTGACAAACGTCCCATGTCTAAAAGTCATAGAGAAGTGAGCACTTCCTGGCGTCCTCAAGACTGGTGAGTTTTAATTCTTCACACAAGCAGGAGATCATCTTCTTGGTGAAGCTGCTTTGGACTCATAGACCAAGCGCATTGTTTCTCTCTAGGGTTCTGCTGCCTCTCAGTGGTTCATCTAGGGAGGGAGCCTACCTGTTCACTTGCCTACATGCCCCGAGATGCTGGGGATCTTTCTGTAGTCTGTAGAGGGTATACATATGGTACATCCTGCTTTGGGCCAGGATGCTTGCCTCTATCTCAAATTCTTTCTTCTTTGTTGTTGCTGGTAGGTGCCATTGATTAAGTTCCAACCCATAACAACCTTATGAAATACAGAACCAAAATGTCCCTACACTTGCTCCATCCTCACAACTGTCCCTATTTTTGAGCCCATTGTTGCAGCCACGGTGTTGAACCATCTCCGTGAGGGCCTGCAACTCCTTTGTTGTCCCTCTACCAAATCACGATGTCCTTCTCCAGAGAATGGTTTCTCCTGACAACATGTCTAAAGACTGTAAATGAAGTCTCATTATCCTTGTTGCTAAGGAGCACGCTGGCCATACTTCTTCCAAGATAGAATGGTTTACACTTTTAGTAGTCCGTGGTCATTCAAACCCATCACTTCATCTTCAGTCTTCCTTACTGAATTCCAACTTTCATAAGCATCATAATATGAGGCAATTAAAATACCCTGACTTGGCCCAGGTCTACCTTCGTCCTCAGGTAACATCTTTGCACTTTAGTACTCTAAACAAGTCTTCTGCAGCAGATAGACCCAATGTGATGCATCTTTTGACTGCTGCTTCCATGAATTGATCATGGATCCAAGCAAGACATCATCCTTGACAGCATCAATCTTTTCTCCATTTGTCAGTTGGTCCAGTTGTGAAGATTTGGGTCTTCTTTACATTGAGTTGTAATGCAAACTGAAGGCTGCGATCCTTGATCTTCACCAGCAAGTACTTGAAGTCTTCCTCCCTCTCAGCAAGCAGGGTTGTGCCACCTGCAACTCACAGGTTGTAAATAAGTCTTCCTCCAATTCTGATGCCACACTCTTCTTCGTGGAATCTGGTTTCTCTGGTGATTTGCTCAGTATACAGGTTGAATACGTGTGGTGAAAGGATATAACCAAGTGGCACACCTTTTTTTTTTCTTCAATCATATAGTATTCCCTTATTCTATTCACACAACTGCTTCTTGATCCACACACAAGTTCTTTTTTTTTTCACACACAAGTTCTGCATGAGCACAATGCAGTATCCTGGAACTGCCATTTTTCTCAAGGTTATCCCTAGTTTGTTGTGATAAACATAGTTGAATGCCTTGGCATTGTCAGTAAAATACACGTCAACAATCTTTTGGGTAGTTTCTGCTTTCCGCCAACATCCATCTGTTATCAGCCATTATATCCCTTGTTCTGCATGCTCTTTTGAATCTGACTTGAATCACTGGCAGCTCCCTTTCAATGTCCTGCTGCAACCATTGTTAGATGATCTTGAACAACATTTTACTTGATTGCTATATCAATTATATGGTTCTATAATTTAAACATTCTGTTGGGTCACCTTTCTATGGAATGGGTCCAAATATGGATCTCTCCCAAGCAGCTGGCTTCCAAATTTCATGGCATAAAGGAGTAAGTACTTCCAATGCTTCATCGGCTTGCTGAAACATTTCAATTGGTATTCCATCAATTCCAAGAGTCTTATTTTTGACTGATGCTTTTAGTGCAACTTGAACTTCTTTCTTCCTTAAACACAATCGGTTCTTGCTTGTGTGCTACCTTCTGTGAAGTGGAATGTTGACTGGTTTTTGAATACAGGTGACTCTGTGTGTTCTTTCCAGCTTCTTGTGATGCCTCCTACATCATTCAATATTTTGCCCATAGAATCTTTCAAGATTGCAACTTGGGGCTTGAATATTTTTTCTTGAGTTCTTTCAATTTCAGATATGCTGTGTTCTTTTTTGCTTTCTTACTCTAGGTATTTGCACCTTTCAATATAAAAGTTGACTCTGTATTCTTGAGCTGTCCTTTGAAACTACCTGCTCAACTCTTTGACTCCTTTCTTCCATTTGCTTTAGCTACTCTATAATTAAGAAAAGTTTCAGAATCTCTTCTGAAATCTGCTATGATTTGTTCTTTCTTACCTATCTTTCTAATGACCTTTTGCTTTCTTCATGGATGATGTTCTTATGCCCCCCCACAGTTCAGCGGGTCTTCTAGTGTTAGTGTTCAATGCATCAAATCTGTTCTTGAGATATTCTTGAAATTCAGATGGGATCGACTCATTGCCTCTTATGGACTTGTTTTCATTTTTTTCAGCTTTAATCGGAACTTATCACTGAGCAATGATGGTCTGTTCCACAGTCAGCCTCTGGCCTGGTTTTAGCTGCTGATATTGGGCTTCTCCAGCATCTCTTCCCACAATTTGATATCTGTGTATTCCATCTGGAGCAACCCAGGTATATAGTTGCCATTTATGTGTTAAAAAAAAAGGTATTTGCTATGAACAGGATTTACAAATTTCTTTCATTCCATCTCCAGCTTCATATCTATCATCAAGACCATATTTTCCAACTACTGTTCCTTCTTCCTTGTTTGCAACTGTGGCATTCCAGTTGCCAATAATTATCAATGAATCTTGGTTGCATGTTTGATCAATTTCAGAATGAAGATGTTCATAGAATTCTTCAATTTTTTTCATCACTAACTTTTGTAATTGGTGTATAAATTTGAATAATATTTGGATTTCCTTGAAGGTAGATAGAGGTAATCATATCACAGGCAGCACTGTATTTCAAAATTGATTTTGAAATGTCCCTTTCTAATGAGGAATGCAATGCCATTCCTCTTAATTGTTATTCCCAGTTTAGTAAACCATATGATTTTCTAATTCAATATGGCCTTTACCAGTCTATTTCAGCTCACTAGTGCCTAGGATATTGGTCATTATGTGCTTCATTTCATTTTAGACGACTTCCATTTTCCATTGACTCATATTTTTTAATGGCTTCCATTTTTCCTTGATTCATATTTTGCTGAAACCTGTTTACTTTGGGCGATTCTGCTGGTATTTGAAATACCAGTGATATAGCTTCCTCAGAACAACACGTAAGCCACGATAGTACAACAAACTGACAGACGAGTGGTGGGAAAGGCCACAGAAAGGAACTCATTCAACCACATGATCCTTATTGTGGATGATATTCACCAACTTTGTCCAAGATAAACTCCCCAGGAATCAAGCCTTTCAGTATACCCAAGCCATCAGGGAGCTAGGAGAACTTTATTTAATAAGTTAAATAAATAAAGTTAATGCCCCAAAAGTAAATCACAAATTTGGTACTATTCATGCTTTTCTTTCCTTTCATATTGCTTCTATTAGAAAGATGTGTACCTGATAAAGCGCTAATCAAAAAATGTTGCTTAACTATGACATATATGTTAGGAATATGAGGGAATCTCTCCCAGATGGTATTAATATCTAACTAGTAAGGATTTTTCCACTACAGCACAGTTACTCAAATTCTGAAAATCATCTCTAAGGATGGTTTGAGGGGCTAATAACAGGAAAGGATACAATCAACCAGAAACAATCTTAAAAAAAAGAGGCGTTACAATTATTAGCAATGTTGACAGTCTTGGCTCAGGTTCAAAGCAATCAAGAGCTGAGAAAGAATTAGCCTTCCTAATCCTTGTTAAAGGGAGCTCTAGCTATAGCTGTAAGGTCAGCAGTTTGAAACCACCAGCCCCTCCCAGGGAAAATAACAACATCAGGTCTTTCTACTCCTGTAAAGAGTCAGACTCTTGAAAACTTCCAGGGGCAGTTCAGTCCTGTCCTATGGGGCTCAAGGACAGTGTCTGTGGAGTCCTTGCTCTTGAAGACATGGCTGTTTGGGCTCCAGGGATCTCCCTTAGGAAAATGCAAATGCATGTTATCCAGGTGGGTGGTTTAAGCACAGGACTGGAAGAGTCAAGAACTGGACACATTTAAAGGAAAAATGCTAAGATGGCTTCCAAGATTTCTGTGCCTACACCTTTAATCCAGTTATTCATTCAAACATTAGTGTTACTGTACAGGGGTTTTGCAGATGTAAGTAAGGTCCCAAATTGAAGGGAGATTATCTGGGTGAATATGACATATTCCATGAACTCTTTAAGAGATCAGAGATGGGGGCAGTCAAAGATTTGTAGCAAGAGGAGTCAGTACCTCATGACTGATTGAAGGTGGAGGGGCGGGGCCACATTACAAGAAATATCGAAGATTTGAGAGGACCACCTGGCTATTAGCAAGGAAATGGGGGCCTTTATCTTACAACTACAAGGACTTGAACTCTGCCAACAGTAAGGATGAGCTTGGAAGTAAGTGTTTTTCCCCTCTCCTAGCCCTCAGACCAGAACCCAGCCAGATGACATCTTAACTTCAGCCTTGTGATTCTTTCAGCAAAGAACCTGGTCATGCTTACCTCACTTCTGATCTCCGGAAACTGTGAGGACATAAATCTGTGCACCAGTAAAAGCACCAAATCAGCACAATAGAAAACAACGTCATTGTTGTTGCTGTTGTTGTTGTCGTTGTTAGGTGCCATGGAGTTGGTTCCAACCCACAGCAACTCTATGGCCAACAGAACGAAATATTGCCCGGTCTGGAGCCATCCTCCCTGTATCCTCAAATAACTTGTAGCATTCTGTATTTTTTCCCTCCTAATTTGTTTATTTTCATTTACTATCTCTAACACTCAAAGAAAAACTCCAACCCAAACAAAACTGCCACGGAGTCAATGCTGACTCAGAACGACACTCTGTGGGTTTCCACAGAGCTGCTGGTGGTATCGAACTGCCAACCATGGGCATCACAGTCCAATGAGTAACCACTACACCACCAGAACTCCAGTAAAAGGAAAACTCTATATGTAAAAATAATTGTATCTGTGGGATCCTAGTGCTCCCGTGGTTAAAGCACTCCAATGCTCACCAGGAAGTCTACTACTGGAAGTATTTACAAACCACCCTTTGGGGCAGTTCCATCCAAGAAACTGGCTGTGTTAAGTTGATGGCAACCTAAAGTTCTTAGTCTAGAGGAAGAACAAAGCAAAACAGCTGTTGACTGCATAAAATGTAAGCAGGCCTTGTATATAAAGCTCTTTCCTATAAACATATGAGTGTCCATGAATTTGATTCTCTAGTTTACCCAGACTAACACATTATGGTACCCTGGGATGGGGTACTAGAGAAACAACTCATAAAGACAGACGAGTGGGTGTTTGTTCGCCCGCTCACTATTGGTAGTTTTTCTTCTTTGGTTAGTCAGGGGTCAGACATGGCTATGCAGTTTACTACGTTGTTTTCTGGAAAGAATATGAGAAGTTAAAGTTTTAATTATTTTGTTTGGTTGTAGTCTTTGGTTATTCCTGTGTGAAATGGGAAAAAATGAATATTGTTAATGTACATTGTGAGATCAGGGGTAGAAATTGCCTCTTGAGTTTCTCAGAAACCATGCTGCTTAGGGGAAATGTCTGACAGAAGGTCAAAATGGCTGACAGAAAGCCTGACTCCAGTTTGATGCTGCTGTCAGAGGCCTAATTGCATATTTTGTATCAGTAGAATAGTTTAGATAAGGATTTAGATAAGCTTAATAAGGATTGAACTTGACTGTTTTACGAATTGGGTTTAGCATATGATTCTACTTTGTTTATACTGTTATCTTCTGTTTTTCATTGTTGATATAAATGATTATTTTAAATATGAAAATGGAGAGCTTGTTAGCACACTTGCCTTGGCCATTAACACTTGATCTTTAAATGGGTTTAGGACACACCTGCAAAGAAGGCTCTGAAAAGATAAGCCCCACCCAGTGCTTTGGAGTACTCAGGATGTTGGTATTTGAAGAGTTTTGCCTAGGGGACTGTTGACAGATTAAGGAAAAAATGAACTCTTTGGGTGTTTGAAGTTTGAACTAGTGGTTTTTTGTCAGAAGCTGGAAAAAAATCTGGAAGAAAAAAACATGAAGAAAACTTATTTCTAGGACTGATCTATTAAAGAGGGCCTGTGGTAGCCTGAAATGCTTGCTAGGTGACCACCTAGATCCACTTGTTGAGTGGAAGTGGGAAAAAAGTAGCAATAGAGAGATGGGTTGAGTCTGTCCACTGACACCCATGGACCTGGTTTACAGGAACTAGAGAAGACGAGTGAGTTGACTTGTCTGAATTCATGACCTAGCACAAGGGGGCTAGGCTTGTTAAGAATTTGTGATGAGTCTATGGTCTACAGGTGAGGTGACCAAGAGGCACCCTAGTGAGACTAAGTGAGGCAGCCCACATCGAGTTGACCAGAACCCTACCAGATGAAGAGAAGATTTTTCAGCCTATGAACTGGTACGTATTGCTGCAGACTTCATGGATGCTCTGTCCTGATTTGACTTTGCTTATGGATGTGGACTTCACAAGGTTCCAACTGGAATGAAGATTCTTCACATCAAAGGATATGATTGTCTCCTCGGAGGGCTGGGTGGATGTAAGTGAGCAGTATAGGAATTGGATACCCACAATGGGGAGGATAAATGCATGAAGTGGTTGGCTTACAAAGTTTTATAGGTGCTGAAATATAATCATAGGATTAAGGTATAGGTGTTACTTAAGTGCAATTGTTAGGCATGGGATATTTTTGTTTAGTTTGCTTGTAGATTTTAAATGAGGGTGGCACATTTTTTAATTGTATGCATTTTTTATCCTATTAGGAACAGATATGATTTTATTATTGTTTGTTTGAAAATTATATATAGCTAAAGAGTTATGCAAAAGTGTCAAATTGACAAGGGGTGGCCCGTGGTAGTTATATAATGTGTTGTCAATATGAGGATTAAGAGTGAAGGGGTGGAATTTAACCTGTCTATCAGATAGAAGCTTGATGACCTCATTTGGAGATAATAAGGAGAGAAATAGCTCATGGGAGGCGGGACACACACTCACTTCCTGAAAGACTATCTCTTGACAAGACACATAAGGCTTTGCTCATGGCAGAAAGAGCCCTGGATCTGTAGAAGCCACATGGAGACCCACACCAGAGCTGAGATGCTTCCACCATCACTGGATCCACAAGACTATCTACCCACTGGCCTGTGATCTTCCTGTATTTAGCATCATTGCATGTGTTTTGTGAGTCTGAAGACGAATTTATAGATTGTTATCGGATATGTTGGCTAATATCAGACTTAATGGACATCTGGACTGGTTTGGGATATTTTCTCAATATTCAATTGCTCTTGTATATAAAGTTCTTTCCTATCGTATGAGTGTCTATGAATTTGTTTCTCTAGTCTACCCAGACTTACACAAGGTAATTCCCAAGAAGTTAGCTAGATCTCTGCCACCATACTCAGGCTCAACTTCTCTAAGTCACGGAGAGAGGGCTAGAACTAGAGTGAGCAGCATGGAACACTCACCGTTAGGTGCCAAAAGATTCCAGGAATGAGATGAAAGACATCTTAATCTAACTTTTTTTTCCAAAAATAAAAATCAAAATTAATGGGTTGGGAGGGATGACCAGGATGAACAAAATAGCAAGCTTTCAATGCCTAAATTAGCCTTTAAAATCTAGCTCAGTGGCCCTCTGGATCCCCATCTCCCCTGTTTAACTCACTCTCAGACATGACAGACTCATTCTGTCCTCTACTAAAAGTGACTACTCCTCCTGCGGCTGTTTGCTGCCAGTGTTTGTCATGTATTTCAGGGCACTCCCTAGAGTCAGCCAGTGTAGACTGGTGATGAAGTCTGGGCGGTGGACCCTGCCTGCGACTTGATGCTTGTCTTCCCTGCTGGACATTTCTGGGAATTCAGAGGTGGTGGATGGTGTAGATTACAGCTGAGAGATCAGCTCAGATCATGCAAATAAATGAGAGGAATGAGGAATCAGCATGGAACCTATTTCCTCAGCTCCCAGCACAGCTCACCTCACTGTTTCCAGAGCTTGTACTGGCACGACTTCAAAATAAGTTCTTTCTGAGCTGCAGCAGAAAGTGCTCTCAGGGATGAGAAAATGACTGTGCGATTGGGGATATGCATAGCCCTGTCTTTCAAAAGTTTGCCTCTCTTTTGAACCCTCTGCTCATCACAGGGCTGGGTGGAGAGTTTCCCCCCATGCGCCAACACCCCCAGCAGCCTGTGATGAATCGAGTGTCCCCAGACCTCACATCACAGAGTGTCACCGTGATGGTGGTAGGGGCACAAGTCCCCCTATAAGCCTGGTCGGTGGCGGTGGGGCGGGTGGAAGGGGGATGGCTGGACTCCCCTTTCTAATTTCAATCTGATGTTGGAGAGTGACTTGACCCTTGCTGATTTGGGGGTGTGAGGTCCATGGGCAAAGAGAGAAAGATGCCAGGAACATTAGCAATTGTGTGGTGGCGGTGTTATTGGAAGTGAAGGATAAAGCCCCTCATGTTAGTAGTCAGCACAAGTTTACAGAAGACTCCGTGAAGGAACCCTGGTGGCATAGCGGGCTACACACTGAGCTGTCAACCATAAGGTCAGTGGTTCAAAACCACCAGCTCCTCCACCTCAAAACCCTACATGTGTTCTCTGTTGAGGAAAGAGAATCCAGGAGCCAAGTGGCTATAAAAGGTAATAGGGACTTTGTTATTAGAAATAGAGGAAGAACGGGTGTCCCATGTCTGAGTGCTCTGAAGATGTCTCCAACTCCTGGAGTGAACTACAGGTCCCTCTTTTGAGACCCTGGGGGTTGAGGGAGAACAGTTCCCCTAGTCCTTCGACCTTAATTTCTCTAGTCCTCTGACCAACCCATTAATTCAAGCCCCCACTAGCTTTTCTTAGGACTTTGGTACTGACATGCTAACTTGTCCCAAATGCCCTCCACACAAACTCATATACCCTACACCCACTCAGCTCATTAACATAATAGCAATAACTCTTTCCCAGATGGGCTTAGAACCACAGGCATACAACTTAGAATTTATGACATATTTCAGTGAAACTCAGTTCAATCCATAATATTCTGTCCTATACTCCACACAAAATTCATTCTTTGGCCACATGCAAAACACATCCCCTGTCCTTCATATCCTTATGAAAGTCAAATCAACTCCAAGTCCAAAGTTTTATCTTCTGAATCATCTACACCATGTGAAATATGGGTGGCACTTTAGGCATATCCCATATTCTGGCAAAATCCCTCTCCATCTATAGACCTATGAAATTCAGACTACAAGGTATGTGTTTCTGAAGTACAATGGGTAGAACAGGCACGTGATAAACATTTTCATTCCAGAAAGGAGATATTGGATGGAAAGAGCAGATAACAGGTACCTAGCAAGTCTACAACCCAGCAGAACAAATTACATTAGCTCTTAATACGTGAAAATGTTCTCTGAGACCAGCTGGACAATGGTCCTGCCCTCTAGCCTCTCCCTGTTGGCCTGGCCCTCTGACTTCTCGTAGAGATCCCTCAGTGTTGAGCTTTACTTCTGCCTTTCCTGGCTCCTGAGATGGCAATTCCGCTCCCTCCGTTTAAGACAATCCCATTCTCCAACTCCAGTTTTTGTTGTGACCCAATCCCTTCAACCCTGTAGACCTGTTCTTCTGCCCCTTGGGCATGGCCACTCTGTGCCTTCTTCATTGGAAGGTGGCCGCCACGCCTGACATACTTTCATGACAGCCTCACACTCCAGAGCAGAGTTGGCAATGACCCAACTCTTTGAAACTTGGCAGTCTGTTGCCCACCCTTTGAAACTAAGAAGGCCCTGCTTCCCATGCTCTTCCTGGCACTTCTGCTGACCGCCAAGCTGCTTGAGGGACAGCAGGTGGAGCTCCTTTGGCCTATTTCGTGCCTGGAGCATCTCTCTCTCTCTCTCTCTCTCTCTCTCTCTCTCTCTCTCTCTCTCTCTCTCTCTCTCTCTCTCTCTCTGTGTGTGTGTGTGTGTGTGTGTGTGTGAAAGAAAGAGCTTTATATCAAAGAGCAATTTTACATTATGAAAACATCTCAGCCCCATCCAGATCAAGTCCATAAGTCTGACATTACCCCATTTATGTCGATACTAGTCCATAAAGTCCTGTTCAGACTAACGCAGCCGTGCAATAAAGCCAAATGCCGTAAGAGCACAGGCCAGGGAGTGGAATGTCTTGTGGATCCAGTGGTGGAAGCATCTCCAAGCTGGCATGGGTCTCCAAGTGGCTCCTCCAGCTTCAGAGCTTTGCCTCCATCTGCTTGGCTTCCTGTGTCTTGGCACCAGGAATGTGTAGCAGAGTCGACTTGTATCTGGCCTCCATAGACTAGTGACTGCTTCCAGTTCTTCACAAGCTTTTAAAAAACACTTCAGTTGATATTCTGTGATTTCCCGGAGTCTTGGTTTTTTGCTAATGCTTTTAGTGCAGATTGGACTTCTTCCTTCAATACCATCAGTTCTTGGTTGTATGCTGCCTCTTGAAATGGCTGGCCAGTTCTTTTTGCTACCGTGGCTTGATGCTTCTGAACTTAGTTTTTCCAGTTATTTCTATATTTTAATCTTTTTAATTCAAGAGGCAGAGGCAGAACCCTCCTTTTGTTCTTTCCATCTTCCCTTCAGTCTAAACTGCCCTCCGGACCCTACACTCTAAACGTGAGACTCTAAACCAGGGCTCCTCAAGCTTTTAAAATGGAGGCCAGTTCACTGTCCCTCAGCCCCATTGGAGGACTAGACTATAATTTTAAAAACACTATGAACAAATTCCTATGTACACTGCACATATCTTATTTTGAAGTAACAAAACAAATGGAGCAAAAGCACCGGCGGGCCGGATAAATGTCCTTGGTGAGCCGCATATGGCCCATGGGCCATAGTTTGAGGACGCCTGAGTCTAAACTGATGGGTTTTCTGCCGTGGTAGTTGCCCAGACCCGTGGATTGCAGGCTTAGTCTCTTCATTGTGTAACCGTATCTTTGGGAAAGTTCTAGGACACATGCCCTTTGTTTGTGCAATAGAATTGTCCAAATATTTTTAAGATTTTGTTTTCATTTGGCACAGTTCATTTTTTAAATCTCTCTATTTCTTTCTCATTTTACTGCAAGTGACAAGGAGAAACCACATGCCCTTGTTGAGAAGATCCTGTTTAGAGAGCTGCTAGCTAAATATTCAAATCTGTTGTTTGTAAGATCTACCTTTCCCCGAGAGGGGCTCTGGTAGCTTGAGTTGCAGACCACTAGCTTCTCTGTGGGAGGGAGATGAGGCTTTCTACTCCTGTAAAGAGTTGCTGTCTTGGAAACCGACAAGAACAGTTAGACTCTGCTGCAGGATCCCTGGAAGCTGGAACCAACTCAATGGCAAGGGGTTACCTTCCACCAAACATATGAACATGATGCAGACAAGTTCTTTGGCACTGTATCAGAAGCATCACCCTTCCTCTATTGTCCAATTACATGGTCATCATTTTTCTTAAAACCTTACCAGACGCACATTTAATTTTTCTAGCAACATCCAATTGCTGGCCCACGTGTTCTCTATGATAGCAAAGGCTTTCTCTAGAGCTCTCCGCAATTCTTTCTGAGCCTTTACCAGATTTGCCGTCGATATGAATGAATCCATCCACACTCTTGTAAGTCATCTAGGTTTTTAGTAGTAGGCGCGTTATCATGTTTCCAGCCTCTTGCCATCACCGCTTCCACATTGTAGGCATTTGTTCGATCCGTGTCCCTCCTTCTTAGCACCACATGCGGCCGTCCTTAGCTAGCGCTCGCTGCTCAAAGAGCAATACCACCAATGGGCTGCTGCCTTCCTCCTAGCGGCGGCCGTTAGGGGTCGGGATTCAGAGTGCTGGTGGCTAGAGAAGACTCTTTCTGTGTCAGATCTGGAGGAAGGTCCTTTTCGCTTTCTGCTTCTGCTCCTGGGAAATTTTCACGTGGTTTGGTATTTCCCCTCGCTCTGCTTCTTTTGCTTGCTTATTCAGTCTCTTTTATGTCTCAAAAGAGATGGACATCAAATACATCCTACACTCATTTTTATCTCATTTACACAACAATGACAACTCATTCTCAAATGGGATGATAAACATAAACATCGGGGTTAGGATTTGCGATGCATAGTTTGGGGAGGCAACATTCAACCCATAATGATTGCTCTCTGGATTGTGCTGATGAGGAAACAAGTACACAGAGAATGCAGACCTGTCTTCAGAGCCAGTGATGACTATAGCTGAATCCAAGTTCAATGTTGCAGAGGGCACCACTCCTGGTCTTCTCATGGGTCACAGGCCCCTGTGGCACAACTGGGGACAACACGTGTGTATGTATGTAGGCATGTGTATATGACTGTGGGTCAAAGACGGGGCAGCCTATGCAGCAAGGAGTCCAAATGTCCCGATTCATAGGTCTTTATTACCCTTTGTCTCAGTCTGCACTCAGCCCAGGAAAGGTAAACACGGAGGAATTTAGAGGGGCTAAGGGTTTCTGTGGTCAGAATCAACTAGATGGCAAGGAGAAGGGATTTGTCCAAGTAATGGGGGCATAAACCTGACGCTTCAGACTCCAAGTCTTCACATAAGGAGAGAGCAATGGTCACAGGGCCACCCAAGGTCCATCTCATGTAGCTGGTTGAAGGAGGAACCTGACATTCTCTGGGTCTCTGAGCCCAAGTTCCTTTCCTGTTCCTGAAGGTAGTGTGCTTCCTCCCTGATCTTTCTGATTGGAAAAGGGGAGCAAATGAAGTTGTAAAACTAGCCTTCACTGACGATGTGGTAATTACCTGCTCCCACACTCGGTGAGGTAAAACTCACACTCAGAGCCAGCCAGTCGGCTGCGGAGGTGCTTTGGCACCCTCGCCCCTGCCCCCGCAAATTCTAAAAATGCTGACTTACGTACCCATGAAGATGATGATGCCTGGCTCTTTAGCTTAATGAGAAGCAACAAGAATGAATCTCAGCTCCCAGAGAAGAATAAATGATATGCACATTTGATTATCATAGAACATCTCTGAGATGATCTTCGTTATGTTTACCCCACAGACTATTTCTATTCCTGATTGTAAACTGCCAAAAAAAATTTTGACACATACACACACAGGAGATGGGAAAGGGAAATGCTTCAGACTACACAGGTGTGTTCCTATTCTGTCCTTTTTAGCAGGGACGTTGGTAAAATACAATGCAAAAAGGCAGCGGCATGAAAAGCCAGCCTCCAAACCTGCGTGTGATCTAATTTTGTCGTGACTCTTGCTGCGGTGTGATATGTCTTTGCTGTATCCTGAGCCTGTGATGAGATTTTTTTTCTCCCGTTAGGTTTTTCTGCTCTTTTGAAGTTAGGAAATGTCAGTGGTTTCTTTCAAACATCTTTGGGCAAGACTTTTTTTTTCTCTTTTCAGTCAGAGCAGGAAAAGGCCATTCAGCTTATCTCGTTCACTTCCTGAAGTCCAAACAACCGCTCAGAAAACCTCGTTACACCCGATCCATTCTGCTTGGTTCTCAGCACTTGGGAAAGGCAATCTCAGAACCCTTTCGACTTCACAGAAACCCTTGAAACGGCTTTGAAAAGCCTACAGAGACTTGGAGGAACGAACTTGGAAATTTTTTAACCAAAATTGGTGCGGTTGTTTCCCTCCGAAGGAAATGATTCAGAAAAAAGAATCCTTTCTTTCCTCAGAGAATTCTACCCAATTGGTTGTCAGGCTCCCACGGGAACTGATGGCTGATATTTTTCAAAATCCTGTACATCCGTCCATTAGAGGATGCCTGGCCGCTCTTGATTTTAGGAGCTCCCCTCATCCTGAGAAACTAGCTTGGAGATTTGCATGTGGTAGAAATGAAGTGTTTTGAATGAATCTACTTGCCCTCATCAAGTAATATATATTTAAGACTCATTTACAAATCATTAGGTTCTAAACACACACACACACACACCCCACTAAGAGTTCCCATTCAAAATCCAGCTCTCATATGCCACAAAGATTTAGAACTCCCTGCCTCAAGGACAGTTGCAGTTTTGCAGTTGGAGGTGTTGATACTACCTGTCACTAAATTTCCAAACATAGCCCCATCTCTTGGTCACGTGCCCCCTCACTCCCCCTCCTTTCTTTTCAAGACTCTTCATTTTCATGTGATAACCAGAAATGTCAGCAAACATATCGCTCAGGACTGGACAACAGCTAACACACACGCCCAACTTTCCCACTTGACAGAACAAAACACATTAAAATGGACCTGACGTGGTTGTGGACATATCACAAACATGGTGGGTTTGTGAGAGTGAGCTCTTAAACCCGCTGGTATGATGAGCGCAATTAACTCCAAATGGGCATGTCTCTGAATGACAGCGGTGACTCCAAGCAGGCTACAAGACTGGCCTGTGTTATGGCCTTGCCACCAGGGCTCTGTTCACTGCTGTCGCTCAGACAGTAAACGCAGTCATCCATCACCGTGGCTGAGCAGGCAGGAGCCCTGAGCCAACACTCCTCAGGGGAGCAGGCTGGGTGCAGGCCATGGAATGAGCCAACCTAGAGGGTGAGTCTTTTCTTTTTCAGTCCCATTATCAAGCCACGAGATTTGCGGTCATATTTCATTGTCAGGGTTAAAAATAAAGTCCTGAATAAAGTCTCCAAAAACCATGGCACCCAATTTTTCCCCCTCAGAACAGGATTGTTTGCTATTTTTGAACTATGTCCAGTGGCATCTTATTTATCTTGCATCTCTGATAAAGAGGAGACTGTTTGTGAGTGAATCATCAAGATAACATTTGCTTATCCAGTTGGGTTGCTTTCCCCCACCCCCACCCTGAAATAAATATATGACCTCCTTTTTGGAGAATTGAGTCCTTTTCATGTACATGGGCCTTTTCTCGATGGTTCGGTCTCATGATTGTATTGCCATCCGTGTGCTGTGTTGCAATACGACGCACAGGACAAGTGAAGTGTTGATGCTGTTGGCCCTGCCTATTAGATAACCCCAGCTGCTAGTGTGTCTGTGGTCCAGAGATAGCTTTTTCATTACTGTTGCTACTGTTGTTTTGCTTCATCTCCCCACACCAGGCGGTAGGCAATCATCTTCCTCTGCTCTAAGGCTCCTTGCCAACGATACCTTCTCTTTTCTTTTTTTTTCCCCCTTGCCATCCCAACCTCCCCCCACCCCCCCCATACCTTCTCTTTTCTAATTGACTACTATCAGTGTCAATAACTCAATTTGCTAAGACTCTATTCAACTATGAGTCTAAAGTCCACCAATATCCTCAGCTCACGGACTTCAGGATATGTTTTCTGATCCTTTGAAATTTCTTTTTTCTTGTTGGCTTTCTTATCTTGAGTTGTAGTGGCTGGCATATACCTGATGTATAAATATGGGAAGAGTCTTATTGTTTTGTATCCTGGTTGCCTGAAGCTCTCCCTTCACAGCCAAAGGAAAATGAAATACTAACATCTGGTGACCCGGTCCCTGCAGCGAACCCAAAAGAGAAAATTAAGTTAAGCAAAACCATTCAGGAACACTCCCCTTTAGAGTCCTAGTATTTCCTGTCACAGAAGCCAGGGTTTGGGTGTGTTTCCCCATCTTTGCTCTTTTGTAAAAGGTTTACTCCTCGATGTATGTACCCACACAAGACAAACCTTGGTTTGTCATTTAAAGCAATTGGGAGGAAGGCACTTGGAGGAGGAACTGAAGCAGGTGGCTAGATACGCTCCCAATACCTCCTCTCTCTTTTGTGTGCCACGATCTTAGCCGGATGGACAAGTATTTGCTCCCACTCTATCTGCGACTAGCACTTGATTTGGATGTTTTGTGTCAGTCAGCGGGTCTTGGCTGGGTTCTAGCTTGACCCAGTGGCCTCTTGACGTTGTCTGGAGACACTTGGAGTGTCCCAGCGGGGGAAGGCCACGGCTGTTGCTCAGCATTGCACAATTCACAGGACAGCACCCGCCGCAAAGAAGTGTAAGGCCACAATATCAGCAGTGGAAAGAGGTGCCACCCTCAATGAAGTGACGGGAAATCAGACGTGAGCGCAGTGGGGAAGGATGGAGTTGAAAGTGCTCTGTTACTAAGGAGACCATCACAAGCGGTAGTGGGCTGCTCACGGCTGAAAGCAGTTCCTAACGGTGGGTTTTAGCTTAACTGTTGCCTGTTTATTTATCTATTTTTAGGAACATTGCTTATTGAGGTTGACGAAATGTGAGTCATCCTGGAAAGAAGCTGAGGCCCCGGGGGTGAGGGGACCTGCATACTCTGAGAGGTTGCACCAACATCTAAGAGGAGGGGGCAGAGGTGGCCTCTTGCCACAAGGGATCCGATGCCAGTCTGCGCTTTCAAGAATGGGATTCTCAGAATTAATATTTACAAGTACGAAAGCTTAATCAAAACTCACTATATTCCTTTTGTGATCCACTAGTGTTCACAACTCTAAATCTAAATTGCTTTCAGGGAAACATTTAAAGGTTGGTTTTTAAGAGAAAAAAATGGAGAAACCTAAATATCCAATATGAACGGCGTCCATAAATGAGATGTAGCATATTCTCAAACATGACCAACAGACGTCATGATAAAGGAAACCCAAAAGAAGACGGAGGTTGTCAAGTAATTCACTTTACTTGTATCCACAATCAACACTCATTGGAAGCAGCAGGCAAGAAATGACACATTGCCCTAGAAAATCTGCTACTTTAAGACCTCTCTTAAAGTGTTAAAGGGCAAGGATGTCACTTTGAGGATTAATATAAGCCTGACCTGAGCGAGGATACTGTCAATCACCGTATATGCCGCCTAAAACTCGCCAATGAATACAGAAGACTCGTTTGAATCTTGGTAGGCTGCCAGAAGAATCAACGCATCTGTGTTGGGGAAGTACAACCAGAAGGTTCATTTGAATGGAGACTGAAGAGACTTTACTTCCTGTGCTTGGGACACATTATCAGGAGAGACCAGAAAGCCCCTAAAGTACTATCCATTTTTGCATAGAAAAGTCTCATAACCTTATGAATCTATGATAATGTTTACTTCCAGTTCCACCACTGACTGAAATCGTGTTTCTACATTGCTGGAACTATTATCCAAAACTATGCTGATGTATTTGAGAAAGAACCAAGACATTATTTTATAAGATGATTATTGGGCTACACAACTGTACCTAGCTTGTTCTTCTTGGGGCTTTAGAATGTCCCTACCTTTGACATTGGAATATGGTCTTTCAAAATCCCTCCTGACCCATGGGGAGCCTCTTTTTTCCTTGGCAGCAGCCTGAGGAAGCACGTGGCTGGTTGTCGTTGCTACGAGATGGAGCAGCCTAAGCACCTGCTCTCTGCTGCTAAGAGCTCTGCATGGAAACAAGAAGAAGCCTTATTCTGAGTGAAGTGACTAGTACCCGGGCTTTGTTTGTTTCCACAGCTAATGGCTGTATTACAGCCTCTATTTTTTTTTATTAATACAGCCCCCTAGAAGCATATCTTTCACTATTTAATAAGCTGACCTCCTGGACATCAGTATTTACAGATTCTGCTGTCAGAATTATTCATTAATTACTCTGACCCAGTCAGTTCCCCATGGAATTTTAAAAATTATTCATAGGCATGCATTAAAATCCATTTATGGTCCCTTCCAATGGGATTTCACAAATATCACTTTATAGCCAGATAGTTTACTTCTCTCATCTGACTCAGAAAAGCATACTGTAATTAAAATACTTTTTTCTTGCACAATTATAAAAACAAAGCTGTTTTCATGGCTTGCTCTGGGTGTCGAACGTTGGGTTAGGCCACCCAATGTTGCCTCCTGACTGGTACAGGTTGTTTATTTGCATGTATCTTGAAATGAAGGCCAGGGGATACAGGCTGCTAGAGTGGGGTGTTTGTGTGTGTGTGTGTGTGTGTGTGTGTGTGTGTGTGTTACGAGGGATCACACCATGCTGGGGTCTGACTGGTTCCTGAGCAGGAAATGCTTGTGTGTGTGTGTGTGTGTGTGTGTGTGTGTGTGTGTGTGTATATGTGTTATGAGGGATCACACCATGCTGGGGTCTGACTGGTTCCTGAGCAGGAAATGCTCTTTTTCTACAGACCCTCTGGGTCAGAACCTGGAGCTGTGAGTGAAGGAAGCAGTGAGGGTTAATGACGCAGCCCCACACTCTGAAACTCAAGTGATCAGTGTTCGAATCCTGTGCTTCCGCACAGCCCAGTTTCTTTGTGCATTTGAAGAAAAATGGACTAATGATATCACCTTGTGACATTCAGAGTCTTAATGAGAGGATACAGGAAACTTCCTTATCAGAGAACCGGGCAAGGCGTGAACCAGATAGAGCAGTGGGTGTGCTGACCCAGCAGGAAATAGACCAAGGCCCTTGTCCTATAGTCTAAGGCTGAATGAGGAAAGGCAATGTGTCTGTGGTCTGCTCAACCACTTCCTTGGGGGCCAGTCCTGTTTCCTCGAGCAGAAATGATAGCCTTGACCATTTTAGAAGTGTCCATGGGGATTCAGGGGTCCTTTTGGGAAAAGCCTGGGGGACTCTTCCTGGAGGAAAGGGAATTAGAGCCTGGGCCTTGGCAAACACAGAACAGACACAGGGTCAGCGGAGTTGGAGAGGGTGCCAAGGTGGAGGCAGATAGGACATAATCCCAGGAAAATAGAAAACCAAACACTACATGCTTGGCCTCAATCCAGAATGCCATGACTAATTTTCAAGGCCTTGCTGGGGCATTGACAAGCATGTCTCAACGTTAATGTGGAAGCAAGATGTCCCGGAGAGTATTCATGGCTATCCCTGCAGTATGGTTTGGGGGTGATTTTTTCATTACTTATTTTATTCAAATAATAAAATTATCTTTAGTGAGATTAAAAAAAAAAAGAAAGGGGAAGCAGCCAAGGTGCTGAGTGAGTGACCTTCTTTCTTTCTTTTTTTTTTTTTAACATTTTATTAGGGGCTCATATAACTCTTATCACAATCCATACATATACATACCTCAATTGTATAAAGCACATCTGTACATTCTTTGCCCTAATAATTTTCAAAGCATTTGCTCTCCACTTAAGCCCTTTGCATCAGGGAGTGACCTTATTTCAAATCCTGATCCCACCTTGACAAACTTGACCTTGACTGAGTCTCATGGTTACTAAGGACCCGAGATTCCACATACACAGAAGGGAAAACTTAAAGTAGGTCACATATGATATGCAAACCATCTAAAACTGTGCTCACTGAGCAGTAAAGATGTTTAACTCTTCCTCCCCCCGCCCCCACATTTCAAAATACCTTGTTAGGGAGAAACTCCTTTTTCACGAATGTATGGTGCTAACTTCAGTGGAGAGTTGACAATCCGACTTAATCATAATTTTCTCCCCGGGCAAGACAGAAACAGGGAATGTCCTATCACCTGCTCCAATGCCTGTGAAGCCCTGGCAGTGGGTAGAGGGCTGACGCTAGTGATGGGGTCACAGTGAGAGACAAAACATTGGCAGAAGAGAGTGTTGGGATCTAACCATTTCATCCTTAGCTAGCACATCCAACTGAGAAGAAGATCTTAAAGAAGGCAGATGAGTGGAAAGTAACTGAGCAGACACTACCACCCAGGAATCCTTTCACCGCATGCACCCACTCCACGGAAGGCACCCAATGAAGTCCCCAGCAGGACAAGAATTGTTCTCTATCAACCCCCACTCAAATTCGGTGTCTTCGAGCTTTTTCATAGATCACAGTGTGTGAGACAAAAATAGACTGATACACTCCTTTCTGACAGCCCCCTCTAGTAGGGACAACAGCAGGTGGGCACCACAATGTGACCAGAAGCCAGGGATTGTTGTGGGGACTACATTGTGGCCCACACAGTGGTTCCCTTGGCTGACGGAGTCATCTCACTATCTTTATTTTCTCCTCTGCTTCCCTCTACCTTTCTGTTCTTGATGATCCATCTTCCTCTAAGAGTTGGCAGGCTAGTGAGAGACCAATCCCCACGGCCTCCTTCTTTGTCTTTCCGTGTCAAGTGGGAATGTCTCCTGAGGGTCGATAATCCCCACTCAGATCATTTGTATCTTTCCTGGCAAATCCCTGAAGGTGCTCTCCTACGCCCACCTCAGCCCTCCATTGACTGGGCCTCATAAGAGATTACTTGACTGCTTTGGAAGCCCCAGCTGCCCTGGCTCCCCAGATCCCCCATCACAGCCTTTGGCTTCTTGTTTCAATCCTAGGCTCACCGCTTACCAATGCAGTGAAGCATCATTGCTTTATAGTGATGACAGCTAAGCTTGTGAACTTCCTGAGGGCTGAAAGTTTTGTAGCAGAGAAATTGGTCTGTATAAAGCAGGGCTATGATCTTGGTTTTTTGTTGTTTTTATAAGAATAAACTACTTGGCTTTAAGCAATGGGTCTCAGTGGTATCCTTTCCATGAAGAGAAGCATTTTTCATATCTGCAACTTGTCCTTTCTTGAACCACAAGTGCTCATGAGCATGGCCCTTTGTTCAAGTGGCTGTTGGAGAAAGACAAGCCCTGTGGCCCTCCTCCAAGCTGCCTTCCAGCAGGCATGAGCTCAAATCAACTCCTGAGCAGGTGGTTGAGCATTTCTCCGCTCAGCCATCTGGGTCATGCTTTCCCATCCTTTTCTTGCAGACAGAGAGTGAGCCACCGGGTACGGGGTAAGATGGGAGAAGCCCTTGGTCCAGTTTCTAGAAAACAGCCTTAGCCTGATCCCCATGGTCACTTTTGGAGATGAAGGAGAGACACAGACAGTACCTGACTCTGAGGGCATTCTTCCACTCACTTGGCCCAGAATGGAAAGGTTAGACCCTTGAGAGGTTCTGTGGGGCAAAGGTTAGATCCTTCAGTGAGTCTGTAGACCCGAGTTTTCCATAAAAATGGTCTCCAAGAAGCACTTGTATTGGTCTTATTGGCCATGTATCCTTGAACAACTAGCCTTCAATGTCTTCATCTTTTAAAGGGTCATCATGGGACCTACTTGGACAGAGGGTGGTGAGCACGCTTCTGCCTTAGCTAGCTAGCGCTGCTAGGATGGAGATACCACAACTGGGTGACTGTACCCAAGAGAAATGCATTTTTCTAACAGTGTAGGAGGCTGGAAGTACCAGATGTGCCGTCATTTCTGCTCCTGAATGGCACATCGCGTGACTTGATCTCTCTCTTCCCTTATTTCTGGTTGTTTTTTTTTTTTGCTTGTTTACTCTCTCTTATTTCTCAGAAGAGACTGGCTTAAAATATATCACACACTAATCCCATCGCATTAATATAACAAAGACAACCCATGCCCAAATTGGATTAGACACAGATATAAAAGTTAGGAGTTACAATACATATTTTTGGAGAACACAGTCCGATCCATAACATCCTACCCACTTCCTTTCCCCAGGCACCTCCCCCACACAAAATGCATGCCTTTGCCACATGAAAAACACATTCACCCTATCGTATCCAGACAAAAGTCTAAAACTAATTTCAAGTGTAAAATCTTACCATCTGAAACATTTAAATCAAATATAGGTGAGATGTTAGACTTATTCCAACCACAGACAAAATTCCTCTTCATCTGGGAACCTCTGAGCTTGTTTACAAGTTACCCATTTCTCAAGTGCAATGGCGGAACTGTTAAGTGACAGGTAGACATTCCCGTGACAAATGCAAAGTATTGGCTAGAAAGAAGGCACCAAGTAAATCTAAAACTCACAGAACAAATCTGCCCTCTCCTTGCCACCAATCCCATTCCGACACGTGGAGACGCTGTAAGACAGAGAACTGCTTCTCTGGGGTGCGGATGGGGAGGGAAGTTACAAGACTCTAACTGCTTCTGGAAGTAGAAAGCCCACAGAGCATCCAATGGTTTTGAACTCCTGATAGTGTGGTTAGCAGCCCAATGCACAGCCCACTGCCACCAGGGCTCTGTATAGCAGCTCTTAGCACGTGGAAATAATCCTTTGCTCTCTAAGATCCTCTAGGCCAGTGGTTCTCAACCTGTGGGTGGCGACCCCTTTGGGGGTCAAACGACCCTTTCACATGGGTCGCCCGATTCATAACCATAGCAAAATGACAGTTATGAAGTAGCAACACAAATAATTTTATGGTTGGGGGCGTCACCACAACACGAGGAACTTAGTAAAGGGTGGTGGCATTAGGAAGGTTGAGAACCTCTGCTCTAGGCAATAGCCCTGCCTTCCAGACTCTAGGTCCCAGCCACGCTCTCTGGATTCCTCATGGAGCCCCTGGTCAGCTCGACCTTGTGGGCCCACTGGAAGAACAACTCTGCCCCCTCTCCTATTTTCCTATACCACCTAGTGGCAAGCGCAGCCCCTCCAACCTGCAGCCTCTGTCCTTTCGCCCTTTAGGCATGGCAGCCCTGCCTTTAGCTGACGCCCGTCCTCCTTGTCAAATTGAATGGCAGGCCCACATTCCAAAACGGGTTCGACGAAGGTCTGCCTCTTTGAGACCCAGGAGGCCATGGCTCTACCTTTGCTCTTCCAGAGGCTTCAGCCCCACCCGGTAAGGCAGTGGCAGCTCTGCCTCCTGTGTTCCTCTCCATAGCATTGCGCATCCCTGAAGAGCTTCAGGATGATTTCTTCTTTTCTTGGGGGACAACAGATGTCACTCTTTTGGCTTGTTTCCTGCCCATAGAATTCCAAGAGGCTGAGAGAATTCTCTTTCATTCTTTCTCTCTCCCCTCCCCAGTCTAAGTGGATGAGTCTCTGCTCTAGTACTTGGCTATAACGGTACATCAGTCACAGACTTAATCTCTTTAGCAAAAGACTATGAAGTCACATAATGTAGAAAAAGTCTAGGACACATGCCCTGAGTTTGTGCAACAGAAGATCCAAATCTTTCAAAGTTTTGTTTTCAATTTTGTACGGTTCATTTTCCTGGAAGTGGGAAGGAGAAGCCACACGGGCTTTTAAAATTCTTCTGTAGAAATGTCCTAGTTAAATATCCTGGTTCATTACTTTGAAGTCTCCCTTCTACCAAACATAGTTCAGACAGTTCTTTGCCACTGCATAAAAAGCATTGCCCTTCCTCCACTGTCCAATCACATGTTCATCATTTGCTCTTACGACTCCTGGAAGCTTACCAGAAGCATATGTAAGGAGCATATGTCTGGAAAATGTCTGTTGCTGGCTCCGAATGGACAAGACACTTTATCTACAGCAATCCTCTCTTCTTTCTGAACCCTCGCCAGAACTGTCTTTGACAGTCACGGTTCTACTAACAGGTTCTTCAAAACACGCTAAGTGTTTTACTATCAGGCAACTTAAATCTTGTCTAGCCCCCAACCATTCATTATCTAACTCCAAGACCACTTCCACATCGCAGGTGTCGGTTAGAGCAGTACCCCACTCTCAGTACCAAATCCTGCCTTAGTTATCTAGACCTACTGTAACAGAAGCACCACAAGTGGGTGCTGTAACAAACAGAAAGATATTTCCTCATAGTGTTGGAGGCTAGAGTTCTGAATTCAGGGTGCTGGCTCCAGGGGATGGCTTCTTGGCTAGCTATGGAAGAAAGTACTTGTCCTTTTGAGCTTCTGCTCCTGGGTGCTCTTCAAGTGACTTGGCACCACTCACCCCATCTCTGCCTCTTTTGCTTGTTTGTTTAATCTCTTTGATGTCTCAAAAGAGATTGACCCCAGGCACATGATACACAAATCGTATCTAGCTAACATAACAAAGAAGCCATTTCCAAATAGTTCTATCACCATGGGCATACATGTTAGAATTCACAACACAGTGTGAGGGAAGATGCAATGCAGCTCATGCAGCTGGTAAATTAGGCTCTAGGCAGCATGTCTGTTGAGTGATAAGGACTACAGAGCCCAGGTTATAGAGTAAAACCAGTGTAGCTCCAGCCGTGTGCAGGATGGCATGCGGTGATACAGTCTGGCTCCATTTTTCCTGGTTTGTGACATAGGAATCTTCTCTCTCTCTCTCTCTCTCTCTCTCTCTCTCTCTCTCTCTCTCTCTCTCTCTCTCTCTCTCTCTCTTCCCCTCTATTCTCCTTTTGACTTCAAAAACAATGGAGTCGTATCAAGTCTCTCGATTCGTTGTTGTCAGACTGCCAGACCACTCTCTGGTTTCCACACGTCAGTGATGTTGTGTTTTTGTTTTTCCTTTTCTTAAAGAGGTCTAATGTATAGGCTTCACCTTCCAGACTGCTCTATCTAGAGCCAGGTATCCTGCCCTCCCTCCCTCAGTCTGAGCCGCTGTGGCTCATGCATTTCCACTCCCTAAACTGGGTGAACCTGCCTTACTCCCCAAGGACTACGTGCAGGGAATTCAGACAGGCACAGCTCTGTGCACAGGGCAAGCCTCTTCCTGGAACAGCAAGACTGAATTGGGAACCTTTTCACTGCCAATGTCTAAAGTTTCGCCTCTAATTCTAAGGGGACACTTCCATGCAAGGCCACGGCCAGTGTCTCCCCTCCTGCTCACCTTTGTCGCCACATTTCCCCTCTCTTGGAATGACCGCCCCATGGCCCATACAGCCCTGTCTCCACAGGGGCTCTCCTCTGCGTGGTCCAGACCTGTTGGACGTGACAGGCCACCTCCGCTGGGCGAGCTGCTGTCCTTGCACGTTAATGCTCCTGCGAGCTTCCTCTGAAGCAGCTGGGAGGTGGGGAATAGCCCGGGAAACCGTGCTTTATAAATCAAAGAATAACAATTAGGCGTACTATAAGCATTTCACTCTGAATAGTTTGGCATCCGTGCTGGCCCCGGGCAGCAGCGCCTAACACCTAGGCTGCCCTAGTGAATGGCAACACTCCCCTCTAGTGGTAGCTTCAGGGAACCCTCGGGCAGTACAGGCAGCTGCGGGGTTTCCACGCAGGTGGGTCTGTCTATGGCCTTTGAGTCAATTCCATCTGCTGCGGAGTCCATGCACGGCAGAGGGGAACTGTGCTCCAGAGGCAGTCCAAGGTCTTATATGTTGGAAGTAGACCGCGAAGGCACCTCAAACCACCTCTATGTGGATCTGAACCTTTGACCTTCCTTGAGCAGCTCAGCATGTTGGCCAGTGGCACCACCCACGGACTCTTGGAATTCCAGAGAAACCATGATTGAGCAAGGAAATGAAGTTCCCAGGAAGCATTCTGGCCAAGAGGCATTGGAGGAAAATTCCATTTTTAAAGTTTTAAACACCACCACCATTTTTAAAAAATTAATTATTTAGTTAGTTATTTTGGGTTCTCGGTAGGGACCCAAATGTCTGTATAATTCAGAGCTCACAAAAGAAACCAGCATTTTATAAATCTGGTTTTCACATTGAAATATTTAAACCATCGACTTATCAAACTGCTTGGGATGCTTCCCAAAATGAAAAGCCGTGTGGGCCTCAGTCGCATTACGATAAAACTGCCGTAATCATGCAGGAGGTTTCACTGTGTCATTATGGGCCCGGGTGACCTTGTCGGTAACACAGACTGTCGGTTCTCAGGGCACCAGAGACTGTTTGCCCCGGGGCCTGGGAGAAAGAACGTCTGGGAGTTTGATGGGCAGTCCAGCCTGGTGTCTCCCAATAAGAGGACATTTCACTCCAGTTAAACCACTTGCTGAACATATCTCTAATCTTATCTCTAATCTAATCTCATATCTCACCCTTGGGAGAATTACAGTGATGTGCGGAGTCCAAGAAGTCAGTGTTTAGGTGTTTCCCTTTCTCTGTCCAGGTCACGTTGAACTCACCATTCTCTATCGTGCCCCCATTCTAATACACTCACTCACTGCCAACGAGTCATCGCTGCTGCCTCATAGTGACCCACTGTGCATTTCCAAGACTGTAACTGTTTACAGGAGTAGAAATCCCAGTCTTTCTCCCACCGAGCGGCTGATAGTTTCGAACTGCTGACCACGTGGATTGCAGCCTAACGTGAAACCGCTACCCCACCAGGGCTGTTAATTCTAACACATTGCTGTGAGGTCAAGGCTCCTGAGATAGATAGTTAGGACTTGTTTGAACTTCTTTCAAGGGACCAGCTGTATGAAAGGAATTTTCAACAAAGTAGAAAAATATACACACCTTCCTATGTTGATTCAAAGTAGCAAATGTTCTGAACCTAATCCTTCAAATATACCCCTAAACAAATGGACATAGACTTCAAGGGAACATAGATATGACCTGGGCTCACCTTTTATTTTGAGGACTGTACTACTTCCTTGGTGGTGTGGTGGACTGCTTTGGGCTGCTAACCCAAGATCTGTAGTTTGAAACCCCCAACCCCCTCCACAAGGGAAAGATGAGGCTTTCTACTCCCATTAAGAGCTACAGTCTTAGAAACAAGAAGGCATTGACTTGATGGCAGTGAGGGGATTTTTGTTTGCTTGTTTGTTTGTTTTCTTGTTTTTTTTTTACAACTTAGTAAGAAGTCCTGGTGGCTGAGTAGCTTAAATATTAGGTTGATAACTTCAAGGTTTGTAGTTCAAGCCCGCTCACCACTCTGTGTACTCAGAATGAGGCTGTCTGCTCCCATAAAAATGTACAGTGTCAGAAACCCAAAGGAACAGTTGAACTCCTCAAGTATCTGAAGAAAGTGATGTTTTGAAATGAAACTCTAAGAATCATAGTTAGAAATGTAAATCTTTAACAAAAATAGGAATACGCGAAGGTCAGAGCTGTACTGTGGTTAACTGACCTCTGCTTCCACCTCTGCTTCTGGTGAATGCTGACCAAAGGACATTCCATGTGAAGAGGAAGCCATCAGTCATCATTACTGGGTGAGGGTGGCCTAGGAAACTGACATCCTTCCAATTATGTGAAGCGGGGTCCTTCCTTGTGGGAGCTCATCCTCCTCAGGTTGGAAAGCTGCCTGCGAACTTAAAAGAAGTTCAATATCACATGATTTCTGCGTGTAGTATCTCTTTACCATGGTCACATTCAATAAGAAAGTACGTTAGCCGAGGCTTGTGACTGCCCAGTGTTCAGTACCCTACTTTCCTGGGATCTTCATTTCCATACACATCTTTTTTGTGTGTGCATTTTTTTAACATTTTATTAGGGACTCATACAACTCTTATCACAATCCATACATATACATACATCAATTGTGTAAAGCACATCTGTACATTCTTAGCCCTAATCATTTTCAAAGCATTTGCTCTCCACTTAAGCCCTTTGCATCGAGTCCTCTTTTTCCCCTCCCTCTCTGTTACCCCCTCCCTCATGAGCCCCTGATAATCCATAAATTATCATTTTGTCATATCTTGCCCTATCCGACGTCTCCCTTCACCCCCTTCTCTGTTGTCCATCCCTCAGGGAGGAGGTCACATGTAGATCCCTGTAATTGGTTCCCCCTTTCCAACCTACTCACCCTCCACCCTCCCATTATCACCCCTCACACCCCTGGTTCTGAAAGTATCGTCCACCCTGGATTCCCTGTGCCTCCAGCTCCCATATGCACCAGTGTACAACCTCTGCTCTATCCAGACTTGCAAGGTAGAATTCGGATCATGGTAGTGGGGGAGGTAGGGGGCATTTCGGAACTGGAGGAAAGCGGTACTCTTCATCAGTGCTACGTCGCACCCTGACTAACTCATCTCCTCTAGACCTCTTTGTGAGGCGATCTCCAGTGGCCGACAAATCTTTCTACAGTTCGTCCTGCCTTGCAGCTCTCATCCCGTAAAGTGCACTGGGAGTGGGTTAGAGGGCAGACACCCACGACTTTGGGGAGCCTTGCACCCCATGTGACTGGTGCCTAGGTGGCATCCAAAGGAGGAGCGGCAGCCACACTGACCACATAGCCACTGCGCACATCTCAGACACCCTCTAAAGCCTAGCCTCCAAGTCTGGGAGCGCCTGGGTCTGGTGGCCACCTGGTCGGTCCATGCAAGCAGCTGTGGTTTCCAAGGAGTCTGGGAAGTGGGAATAACCCCAGATTGTATGGGAACAGGGCTCTAACAGGCAAGAACAATCAAGTGGTAAGTTCTGTGGCTTTTGCCAGGCATGAGAATGAGTTGAGATGGGAAATCCTCTAAATATAGCCTGTTTATAGTCAGTTCCACCACCGCCTGTCAGCTTATTGTATGCCAGTGACTTGTGTGTTGTTTTGATGCTGGGAGCTATGTGCCTGCTATTTCAAACACCAGCAAGGTCGCCCATGGGAGACAGGTTTCGTTGGAGCTTCAAGATAGACTAGGAAGAAGGACCTGGCCACCTACTTCTGAAAAAAATTAATAAAAAGGAGCAGTGAAAACCTCATGTACAGCAGTGGTACATTGCCTGACCTAGAGGAGAAAGAAGAATCTTATGGTTGGAAAGCACCAGAATGCAACTGGGAAGAGCTGCCTTCTTGTAGCTTACCAAGCCCACTGCCAGTGAGTCAGTGCAGACTCAGAAACATTGTGTAGAGGTGCGGAGGCTGTAAGTCTTCATGGGAACTGATAGCCTGATCTTTCTCCTGAGCAGTAACTGGCGGATTAGGAGCCCAGTGCTTACCCAACAGCGCTACCAGGGCTCAGGGTAGAAACCACGTAATGAGATGGATGTAGGAAGACTTTCAGAACCTTCATTTGCTGCTGTGGCACAGCTCAAAATAAGAAGAGCTTTAAGCATGCATTAGTAATTAGAAGGTGGTTACATGATGTGTTGTCAATTTGAGACTAGTATGAGTGAAGGGGTGGAGTTTAGTCTGTCAACCAGGTCCCAGCTTGATGACCTCATTTGGAGGTGCTAAGGAGATAAATAGCTCACTGGAGGCAGGACACACGCTCACTCCTTGCAAGACATTACTGAGGAAGAGCCTGCTGGAGGTACGCTGCTGCAGCCAGAATCCTGGAGCTGGAGGAGCCATGTAGAGACCCCTGCCAGTGCTGAGAAGCTTTGACCACCACTGAATGCATCAGAGTTTCCACACACTGACCTGCGATCATCCTGAATTCAGCATCATTGCATGGCTGCATGAGTCTAAAGAAGAATTTATGGACTAGTATTGACATATGGGGTAATTATGGACTTGGATCTGGACTGGGCTGGGCTATTTTCTTAATGTACACTTATTCTTGTTTATAAAGCTCTTTCTTATACATATATGAGTCTCCCAATATTTGTTTCTCTAGTCTACCTGAACTAACACAATGTCCAAGAATGAATCTAAGGTATAGATTGTTAAAAGTGCTGTTAGAGCCCCCAATAAAATGATTTTATATTTTAAAAAAGGATGAATCTAAGAAAATTTGAAATTGCCAAAAAGGAAATGAAGTGCTCCAAGATCAAGATCCTAGGCATTACTGAGCAGAAGTGAGCTGATATTGTCCATTTTTAATAGAACATGCATATGTTCTACTCTGCTGGGAATAAAGAGTTCAAGAAGAATGGAGGCATGTTCCTTGTCCTAGAGAAAAGTTCAAGATCTATGTGGAAGAACAGTCCTGTAATGAGAGAATACTACCCATATACCTACAACCAGGTACTATAATTATTACCCAAATCTATAAAATAACCACCAGTGCCAAAGATGAAGAAATTAAAGATTTTACTAACTTCTGTAGTCTGAAATGGATCAAAAGGGTAATTAAGATGCATTGATAATTACTAATGATTGGAATCCTAACATTGGAAACAATAGAAATGATTAATAGCTGTAAAATATGGTCTTGACAATTGAAATGACCCTGGAAATTACAAGTTAGTATTTTGCAAGACCCATCATTTATTCATTGGAATGCTTTCCCAGATGGAATACATAGGAATCAAATCAGCTTCATCTGTTTGAGACCATAGAGAAGCTCAATAGTGTCAAGCAGAGGCTACCTGCAAAACATACTCTTAATTGCTCATGTGTAAGTTCAAGTTGAAGCTAAAGATAATTAAAAGTCCAGGAGAGCCAACAGTTGACCTGGTATCTATTCCACCTGTATTTAGAGACCATTTCAAGAATAGGTTTGCACTTTGAACATGAGCGACCAAAGACCTGACAAGTTGTGAGATAACATCCAAGGCCACCATACATAAAGAAAACAAAAGTCATTAAAAAGACAGGAATGTGGCGAGTCGGGGTGGGGGGAGGGCAAGAGATTAAAATGGATGTCAAGTAGACTCAGAAACAGCCCCTAAATGTAGAGTAGCTAAAGCAAATGGAAGAAATATGGACATAAAAGAAGTGAAAGATTTCAAGGGGTGGCTTAGGGAGACGACACATTGTAATAAAATGTGGAAAGACCTGGAGTTAGAAAGCAAAAAGGGAAGAACACATGCAGTGTTTCCCAAGTTGAAAGAACTGAAGAAGAAAAATACCCAAGCCTCAAGTTTCAGTCTTGAAGGATTCTGTGGAGAAAACACTGAATAATGTAGAAAACATCAAAGGGAGATGGAAGGAATACAGAGTCACTGTGCCAAAAATGTTCCACCGTTTCAGGAGATTCTCTGTGGCCTCAAACAAATGCTACTGAACGAAATCCAAGCTACGCTGAAAGCAATGGCAAAACTCAACGCTCCGGGAATTGTCAGATTACCAATGGAGATGGTGCAACAAATGGAGGCAATACTGGAAATGCTCACTTATCTGTGCCAAGAAATGTGGAAAGCAGACAGCTGATTGATTGACTGCATGAGGTCCAGGAGAGACTCCAGGGGAAACTGATACTAAGCTGAGGGGTGGTCCACAACACACAACCCGTTGCCCTCTTTCTCATCTTTGAACTCTCTTCACGAGGTTCTAAAACCGGTTCATTCTGCTTTCTCCCTTGTTCTTTCTCCTCGCACTGTGGTTTCCAACCTTGGTGACCTGTGAGAATCGCTTGGGGAGGTTTTTAAAAGCTCAGGGCCCAGGTTGTACCTTGATCAATTGGATCAGAATCCGTGGCACTGGCCTGGCAGTAGGGTTTGTCAAGGCTGCCTGGCTGATTCTGAAGTGGGTGCTTACGAAGAGTTCCAAGGCCAACTGGAAGACCAAGCTGGTGACAAATGTAACAGACCAAAGATTCTGGGACTGCTGCTAGTGAGGAGTCCTCAGAGAAAGCCTTAATTCCTTAGGCAGTTCCAAAATCGAACAAAGCACAAAATGAATAAATCCATGAAAATTAAAACTGATATTAGAATCTTGTGAACCCCTTTGTCATCCATATGCTTTCCTCTAAACTTAGCACCTTCTATCTTTCTTCCTCATGCCTCATTTAAATTTTTTTTGGAATGTAGGATTTTAATTAATTCATATTATTGAAAACCAAAGTTATACTTTTTCTTAGGACATTCACACTTGATTCCCTTCTTGTCTCACTTTCAATACACCACCCATGCACACCCATATACGGGTGCACACACCTGTGTGCTCACAGACATAACAATGCATGCACACCTGCATGAACACAGAAAACACATGCACGCGTATGCACACTCATCTGCATGCCCAAGCACACACACACATAAAAACAGAAGACCCCTATCCACACTCATCAGAATCCTGTGGATCTTCATCTTCCTTCAAATTCTTGACCTAGAGGGTTACTTTCTTTTTTTCCTTCTTAAAGCAATCTACTAACTTTTCTTTTTAATTTTAATATTTATATTCCCGTTAATTCTGAAAACTATGTCTTTTATTACATATTCAAATAAATTGGAGGTTCCATGATCTCAAAGTACACAGAAATTATTCACATTCTCCTATATATTTATTGAACAGTAATGAAGGGATACTTATTAACATACCATTATTTAAGACTTTCACATACTAGGACTCCCCCAACTTTTAGAAGCATCTTCCCCTCACTCTAAACCAGTTGATCGATTTGATATTTGGGTGGTATGTACATATAAAAAAGACATATTTGTAAAACTGATCACAAGATTAAATAGCATCCAGTGTCCTTTTGATACAATTCCATTTTCAGAGGCAAAGTAATTCAAAGGGAGGCAAATAAGCTGGCTTCTTTAAGAAATAAACTAGCCAAACCTCAAGAAATACCAAAGTTGCCAAAGATTATTTTCATAAGTCTCTTCCTACTATTTTAACATAAAAGTATGCACTAAGGTTGTATGTAAGTTAAAATACATTTCATCTAGACTGTGGGCTTTTATGGTTTGGGAATGCTATACAGGTAAGTAAAGGATGCTTGTCCTTCAATAACATATCCATGTAACTTACTAGAGAGTGTGTTAGTCTGGGTTGACTAGAAAAACAAATTCAGGGAGACTCATATGTGTATAAGAAAGAGATTTAGATACAAGAGAAATTGAATATTGGGAAAACATCCCAGCCCAGTCCCTATCAAGTCCATAAATCCAATATTAGCCCATATGTCTGATATCAATCTATAAAGTCCTCTTCAGACTCACAAAACACATGCAATAATGCCAAATGCAGGAAGATCACAGGATAGTGGCTGAAAAGTCTTTTAGATCCAGTGGCAATAGAAGCATCTCAGCATTGACAGGGCTCTCCACGTGGCTCCTCCAGGTCCCAGGGTATGGGGTCTATCAGCATAATGTTATGTGTCTTGTCAGTAGAGCATCTCTCAGGGAGTGTGCTGAGAAAGAGAGACTCTCTCTCACCTCCAACGAGGAAATACAGGTATTCCCAGAATCCTCAGAGAAAGTCCATGCCCACACAGAGTCCTCATTGACTATGACCTGATTGATAGACTAGACTCCACCCCTTCAATCTTAATCCTATCAAGGCACAAATTGACACCAGATTATATAACTATCACAGAGAGGAAGAACAGACTATATAAAAGTCTTAGTGGGTCAGGATGTTAGCCTGGGCTTTAAATTGTTGTATCTAATCATTTATTATCATTACAATCAAGCATATCCCAGGGAATGTTGGTGCACTTTAACATACCAGGTGACTAATAACAGCACATTGCTAGAGAGGTATTCATCATGGCTGGCCTTTAGCAATGAATGGATGTAGCTTTAGTGCACCTTCTCCAAAAATGCCTTGCAGCACCTAAGGCACTCTTGGTACACAATCTCAAAGTCAGAGTCATCCCCATAATAGGGATCTTCTATAATAAGCTACTTTGTAGATCATAGCTTCCAAGTAGTTCAACTTTAGCTCTGTAGTTTTGAATGTGATTACTTTTTCTAGTCAAAACTCTCAGATTGATTTCACCTCTACATAGTATATAACAGCGGTTCTCAATCTGTGGGTTATGACCCCTTTGAGGGTCGAACAACCCTTTCACAGAGGTCACCTGATTCATAACAGTAGTAAAATTACAGTGATGAAATAGTAACAAAAATAATCTTATGGTTGGCCAGGGGTCACACCACATGAGGAACTGTATTAAAGGGTTGCGGCATTAGGGAGGTTGAGAGCTACTAGTATATAATCAAGTATTGTAAAATATTCTTGGATAATTTGGGGAGCAATGTGATTCATAGAAATACCATGTTTCTACATATGATTTTGCTCTCAATAATCAGGAAGGTTTCCTACTTTATATGTGCATGTCGAGGCACCACTTATCTAAAAAGTGTTGATCAATTTTCTGAATACTGCTTCTATAGGTGATGGACAAATATCGCCAAAAGTACAGGTTTGGGGACCTACTTTACCATCTTCTCATGCACTTTGAGGACAAAGTGGGCCAGAACCACCAGCCGAAACTTCCCAAACTTTTCTATTTCTTGGAGCTCCTCTTTCTTTAAGGTATAATTCTCTTCTGTACTTTTTCTAAATCTACCAGTTCTGTTCATTGTAGACAATTTTATTTTTGAAAACACAGGACCATGTATAAGGTCTAGAAACAATAAGCATAAGAAAAACCGAGGGTCAGGGTATACATTCGGTTCTTTTCTCCCCAAACCTGGAGTCCTCATTCCTTTTTCTAGATTGGCTCTTCGCTCACCTCTGGTCTCTACTCCTGACGTCCATAGTCTGGACCAGCAGCTCAAAAGGTCTTTCATTTCTCCCTGAAGGTAAAACTCACACCTAAGCCCATCCCATCCTTTCCACAACACTCCTCCTAAAGTTCCCATAGGAAGCCCATTTAACTAAGGTCCCCTTTTAGCAGCTCTGCTGACAGGTGTGTTTTCCCAGTTTAACAAGGTTTTAAACCTGAAGTCAAACACAAGCGTTAAACAGGAAGAGAGAGCATTTCTGGCATCGACTAGTAGGGAGAGGAGAATTGAGTGATGCAGGGTCATTCCTACATGCCCCCCAGGCTATGGGAGGACAAACTGGAGGGCTTCCTTTCTGCAAACCCCAAATGAGCCAAGTTTGTTGAAGGGAGCACTTTACCATAGCATAACTTTCAGCACTTACTAATTAGGTATGTGACAATGCCATTTGTTAAACCTGGTAGAAATTATTAGAGGCTCAACAGGCTAAAAGGACAAAGCACTTGGAAAGGTTGGGTAGCTGATTAGTAATGTCAAAATATGACCCAGGCTGCCATAAATTAAGATTATTAATATATCTGAAAGACCTTTTATGAGTAGCTGTTCCAAGTAATTGAGATCACATGACCCATAGGAAGCCTTAACGCTAGAACCAAATCTGCCAGTCGTACCCTTAGGTCGGCCATCAAGCCACTACTCAGCTCAGGACTTTATCTATAAACTAGAAGTCATAACACTTACCTAAGGGTTAGTAAAATCCTCAAACCAAACTGACTGCCAATGAGTAGAATCAGATTCACAGTGACCCTGGAGGACAGAGTAGAACAGTTCAATAGAGTTTCTGAGTCTGTAAATCTTTTTGTTGAGAGTCTTATCTTTCTCCTGCAGAAAGAGAGGTGGGTTCAAACCACCAACCTTGCAGTTGGCAATCTAATGCTTACCAGATGGTGCCATTATGGAACTCTAGAAAACAAAAGACAGGAGAGGAGTCAAAATAGTGTCCAGGGAGAATCACCCACCTGGTGCTCCTGCTTGTTAATCTAAAAAATTAAGAGGTAAGCAGGCCAATTCTTGGAAGCTGGGTGCTAAAACTAGATTCAATGTACTAGGGTCTCGTTCAGATCTCCCCCTGTGATTTTCTCCTACGAAGTGATTCAAGAACTCGCTGGAATGCTCTAAGTTCCCTGCATCTGCCTGCAGGCTCCACTAACCCCTCCCCAGAAACAGCGGGATGGTGTCTGCCACCCAAGATATAAGACACTCAGTGAGCAGTAATTTCCCCAGGCTGCTATCTAAACGTGGTCATAATCCCAGGCTTGCAGAGAACCTCTGAGAACTAGCCACAAGACCTCACACTGGAGTTCCTTCTCTGTTCTCTGCCCTGCACCTGCAGTCTAGGGATGTGCAACTCCCTTCCTCAACCAGGAGCAGAGTGACTGTATTGGCCATCCCCTTTCCATCTCTCTCCAGCTCCATGCCTGCCAGCATATGAAATGATATATAATTAGACAATACTTTTCAGCAATTGAGAAGCCACAGGATATTTACCTGTGACATAATGCAGTTACCCAGAGCACAACAGGCAGTGCTGGCAAGACAGAGCCAGGAGTGACCCAGGACAGCAGCCTGGGGCAAATTCAGATCCATTAAGCTCCAAACCCACTCCTCTAAGCTGGTTTCCCCTTCCTTGGGGGATAGCACACATAGCTCCACTACCAGGACACCCCACAAGCCCATTCTAAAAAGGGGAAAAACGTATTTAAAAAAAAAACAACACTTTCAGTTCCAGACTGTGGTCCTTGCGTAACTTTGAATGGAAGCATAGCATTAACATAACAAGATAGCAAAAACTCTAATCTCCAGAGCACAGTCTAGAATTTTAACATAACACAACAGGAGAAGCCAACAGGTTATGAGAGCCACTGCCCAATTTTGGACTACCAATTTTGGACTTCACTGAGAGTCTTTAAACGACTGCAAATTGTGGACAGACAGTCCAGACCAAGCCTGTTCCCATGCTACAGTCCTGCCCAAACAGGCCATTGGCCTACAGTTGCCTGCCTCAGCACAAACTCCAAGGCCCCCCCACCACCACTGGCCACTTAGTCATTGCAGCACCCTGTGTCTATAGCAGTCCAACCCACCACCATAGTAAGCCACGGGTAGTCCTTGAAAACACTCTTATCAGTCACACAGAGAAAAAACTCAGGGCCTTTGGTCTCTCAGAAACATGGTGCCCAGTTCTTCCAAAATGACATGCAATCAGCAACAAACAAGAAATACAAAATGCAAACTCAGAGTAAGTTGTAAACCTAAAGACATTCATAGAAGAATCAGATGTTGATCTGCCACAAAAAAGAAATCTTCAGAATGCTGCTTGGAGTAATACATGATATGAGGGAAGCAATGCAGAATAAGGATGCAATGATAGAGAAGATGAAGTCCACAAGGGAGAGTATGAAGTCCACACATCAAAGATAAATACAAGAACTAATGGATGAGGTAAAACACAAGATCATGGACCTCACCAATAGACTAGAAGAGGCCTAGAATCATACAAGCAATCAGACAGACTTCAACAAACAGGAAAGACAGTCAACAAGATAATCAAAGAAGTGGAAGAAAATCTGAGATCAATGACAGATACTATGAAGAGGAACAATATTGGAATAATTGGTCTACCAGAACAAGACACAATCAAGAATTCAACAGCTAAATTAGCGAGGGAATATCTGAAAGCAAACTTCCCCATATTAATGAATGAGAATCAGACACTCATACAGGAAGCAGAGAGGACACCAGTTAGACTAAACCCTAGGAAGAACTCATCAAGGCATATAATAGTTAAATTATCCAACTTGGCAGTCAAAGAAAAATTTAAGAACACTAAGAGATAAAAGGCGATCACACACAATGATGCTCAGGTAAGAATGTGCTCATTCCTATCAGCAGATACCGTGAAGTAGAGGAGAAAATGGAGTAACATCTTCTGAATGCTGAGGGTGGGGATATCATCTACCCTAAAATCCTCTACCCTGCCAAACTAACTATTAAGATAGACAATGAGGTAAGAGTCTTCCAGGACAAGGAAACACTCAAAGGATACTCCATAAAACACCCAACCCTGCAGAAAATACTTAGACTCACTATGGTCAGAAGAACAACATCCACCAAGCGCAAGCTGGAGACTGCCATATAGTGCAACTCCACCCAGAAGTCAATGTGCCAAAAACAATTACCAAGATAACATTTCCTCAGAGGGGAAAGAAGGCAAGAATGAAACCCCAAACGCAAACACGGCACACTGACATGAAGAGAGGAAGACACCCAACGCAAAAGGTAAGAGATGACATCCATGAATTCACAGATGGCATTAATAACTCTGAATGTCAACAGCCTCAACTCATCCATTAAAAGACAAAGGATATCAGACTGGCTCAGAAAACACAATCTATTTCCATCAATCTGTTGCTTGCAAGAGACACAGCTTAAGCTCACAGACAAAAAGAGACTAAAAATAAAAAGCTGGCAGAAAATCTACCAGAAAAATGGCAACTTAAACAAAAGCAGGTGTTTCCATCCTAATTTCCGACAAAATTGACCTCAAGTTGCAAACCATAACCACAGGAAAGTATGGGCACTATATAATGCTCAAAGGATCAGTAGACCAGTAGCTAGTGAGCATAATAAATACATATGTGCCTTTTGAGAGACCCACGGAATTCATCAAACTATTCAATGGATGAAAAAAGAAATCACAGACTCTACAATCATAGTAAGTGACTTTAATACACCACAATTAGAGAAAGATAGATCACTGGGAAAGAAGGTCAGCAAGGAGGCTCCAGAGCTCCAGAGCAACTGGGCCTGACAGCTGTAAATAGAGTAAATTCAAACACATAGAGATTACTCAGATGTCCGTCCCTATTGGAAACACCATGCCATAAAGCTGGAGATCATCAAAAAGATGACCAGAAAAACAAGGGCAAACAATTGGAGGATGAACAATGATCGTCTGCCACACGAATGGTTAGTGGCCCAAATTAGAGAGGAAATTAGGAAATTTCTAGAAACTAATGAGAGTGAGAATACAATATACCAAAACCTATGGGATACAGCAAAAAACAGTTATCAGAGGAAGACTGATGACAATAAATGCATATATGAAAAATAAAGACTTTTGATTGATACATTATCAGAAAACCTGCAGCAACTAGAACAGAGTCAACAGAACAACCCCTCCAATAGCAAAAGAAATAATAAGAATCAGGATGGAGTTAAAATGAGTGGGAAGACAAAATAATATTGAAAAAAAATCAATGCAACAAAAAGCTGGTTCTTTGAAAGAATCAACAGACTGCTGGCAAGCCTAACCAAGGAAAGGAAGGAGCAAACATCAATTACCAGAGCAAGGGATGAAACAGGAGAAATCACAACAGACCCCAATGAGATTAAAAGCATAATCACAAAGTACTATGACAGTCTGTATTCTAATGAATTCAGTAACATGAAGACAAGGACAAATACTTGGAAAAACAATCCCTCCCTAGATTATCCCAGGTAGAGGTCAAGAACGTCAAAAGACCCATATCAAAAGAAGAAATCGATATGGTTATCAAGAAACTACCAACAAATAAAGCTTCTGGACCAGACAGTTTCACAGGAAATTCTATCAAGCAATCAGGAAGACTTGACATCAATCTTCCACAAATTATTCCTGATCATATGAAAAATGATGGGAACTCCCAAACTCATTCTATGAAGCCATGATAACTTTGATACGCAAACAGGGAAAGGATCCCACAGGAATAGAGAACTTCAGACCAATATCTCTAATGAACACAAATGCAAAAGTCCTTAACAAAATATTGGCCAATAGAATACAAAAGTATATAAGCCATATCATCCATCATGATCAGATGGGATTCATTCCAGGAATCCAGGGATGGTTCAACATCTGAAAGTCCATCAACATTATTGGCCACACTGATAAGAAAAAGAGATAAGAATCACCTGATAATATCTATAGATGCAGGGAAAGCTTTAGACATCATCCAACACCCATTCCTAATTAAGACACTCAAGAAGATAGGAATGGAAAGAAAATTCATCAAGTTAATACAAGCTGCCTACAAAAAGCCAACAGCCAACATCATAGTCAATTGAGAAAAACTTAAAACAATCCCACTGAAAAAGGGTGCGGGGAGAGGGAGATGATGGCACTGAAGGAGCAGGGCACTAACCCACCCAGGGGGAGAGTATTGGTTATGTCTCTCAGAATAGGGCATGCACATGCACACGCATCATGGCGCATCAAGCTTTGAGGGCAAGGTTACCACATGGAGCAACTTAAGAACAAAGTGGGCTACAGGCCTGGCCCTAGTAAGAGTCAAAATGACCCCCTCCCTACCAGTATGTGGTACAGAGGACAACACTAAATTTACATGTTGGGGAGAAGGGCTGGCATGACACACATACACACGGAAGCAAAACCAAGAAGGGACAACAGAAAGTAAGGGTCTAGACCAATGGTTCTCAACCTGTGGGTTACGACCCCTTTGGGGGTCGAACTACCCTTTCACAGGGGCCACCCAATTCATAACAGTAGCAAATTAGTTATGAAGTAGCAACAAAAATAATTTTATGGTTGGGGGTCCCCACAACATGAGGAACTGTATGAAAGGGTCGCAGCATTAGGAAGGTTGAGAACCACTGGTCTAGACCCTGTGTCAGCACACCAAGCCCTGAGGATGACATCCCTGCATGGAGCTGCTAAGGCACAGAGAGGACTGTAGGGCCGAGAACAGCTCGAGACATGATGTCCTCTTGCAGGAGCATATCGTGACAGAGGACAGCATTGGGGACATATGGTGGGGAATTAGTCTAGTCGGAACCCTGAACTCACAGCGTGGCAAACCAAGAAGGGAACATAGACACATCAGCAATGGGAGCAAAGCAAAACCACAAAGCCCCTGAGGTGTCCCCAAGGAGCTCCCAAAATAGACTTCAGGCTAGGAGGGGCAGTTCCTGGAATCCCTCAGGACCAATTGGGAGTAGTCATAAGAGATTAGCAGACAGACCTGGAATTATGTATGCTTTCAGGGTTTTTTTTTTGCCAGTTATTATTTTTTTTCTCTTTTTATTTGATCTCTTGTTTTCTTGTTGTTTTTTCTCTGTTTTTATTGGTTTGTCTACCTATATAGGATAGTCATAGGAAGCAAGCTCAAGGAGAAAGTAATGGGACCAACAGTTCGGGAGGGACTTGGGGGAGGAGAGAGTGGGGAAGGGAGTGGTGAGCAAACAACACCACAGACAGGGAGACAACTAGGGAATTAAAATCAACAATGAGGAGGATGTAAAGATTGTGGGGGGTTGGGAGCAATCTAGCTGAGAGGACTTACTAAGAGGTAGAAGAAGGTCGAGCATGGGGTGGGGCAGGAGACTATGGATAGAGTTATAAATATAGGTGTGTACATATATAAATACATAAATTCATAAAAATAGTGGTATTGGCATATGTACATATACTATATGGCAATACATTGAGGTAATGGACCCTCTGCTAAGCTCTGCCTCAATCTAAGAACAATTTGTTCTAATAATCTGGCATTCTGTGATGCTCCCCCTTCCAGCAAGATAGCTGAAGACAAAATGGTGCACAAGCAAATATAGTGAAGAAAGCTGATGGTGCCTGGCTATCAAAAGATATAGCATCGGTGTCTTTAAAGGCTTGAAGTTAAACAAGCAGCCATCTAGCAAAGAAGCAACAAAACCACATGGAAGAAGCATACCAGCCTTTTCAAGTACAGGATGTTGATGGAATTGGGAAATAGGTATCAGAAGACCCCAAACAAACAAACGATCCCCCCAAAAATTGTTGAGAATGAGAGGGTTTGGAGCAGAGACCCAAAACTCATCTGTACACAATGAGACATCCCTTAAAAAATATGGTCACAAGGAAGAGATGAGTCAACCAGGGTGCAGTATACCAAGGACACGCACAATATTCCTCTGGTTCCTTGAGGCTTCCTCACCGCCACTCTTATGACCCCAGTCCTGCATTTCACTTCGGGCTAGACCAGAACATGTACACTGATCCAGATAAGAGCTCAGGACACGCAAAATCCAGGTCAGATAAACCCCTCAGGAATGGAAATGGAAGTAACCATACCAGGAGAGTAGGGGGAAGATGGGGAGACAGGGGGAGGAAGGGAAAACCAATCCAAATAACACCCCCCCAGGGGGATGAACAACAGAAACTGGAGGGGAAGGGAGACAGTGGATGGTGCAAAATATGAAAATAATAATACTTTATCATTAATCAAGAGGTTAGGCGGGTGGGAGAGAGGGGTAGGAGGGAAAAAAGAGGAGCGGATACCAAGAGCTGAAATAGAAATTAAATGTTCAGAAAATAATGATGGCAACATATGTTCAAATATGCGTGATACAATTGATGTATGGGTTGTTATAAGAGCTGTAAGAGCCCCTAAGAAAATGCCCAAATTACCTTAAATTATTTTTAATGAAAAATAAAGTAAAAGTATAATGGAATTTTTCCATTAAAAAAAAAAAAAGACAAACACACTGATATCAAGCCCTTTCCAATCCATAGTCCCCCTTTGTGGCCTGCTTCAGCATTACCTCTGTTTTCCACGGTACTGTGGTTTATTGGGGCCCTGGTGTGGTAGTGGTCATGTGTTGAGCTGCAAACCTCAAGGTCTGAAGTTCCAAACCCCCAGTGGATCCTGGAGAGAAAGATGAAGTTTCTGCTCCGGTAAAGACAGAGTTACAGTCTTAGAAACTCACAGGGGAAGTTCAACCCAGTCTTCTAAGATTGTTATGAGTCAGCATCAACTCAGTGGCAGTGAGCTTTGTTTCAAGTTCTGGTGGTTTCTTTTGCTGTCTGGGCTGCCGGCAGAGAGATTGCCTGACCCTACAGAAGCTTTGGGAGAAATGGCGAAGGCTGGATGGAAAGGCAGGCAGGTCATGGGAAAGAGTCCTGGAGAAGGCCTCGGTACAACATGAGAAAGTGCGGTGGAAAAACAATTTGCAGGAAGGAACTCCACCCCGAATGCATTAAAATCAATACAAGGCAATCACCACCAGCCCCCCACCCCCATGCCGAAACAACCAGGGGGAGTTGACTCCAATGGTCATTGACTGACATTTCCTTCCACTTCACTGAGCAGTGAGCCATGTACTGAAAGGCTCTAACTGGTCCTTTTGGCCAACGGGTCGTTTTGTTATTATGTAGGCTGAACTGCAAGTGCGTTGGGAAGGTGCCTGTTTAGAGAGAGCTGCTTTGAAAGCAGAGCATGAGACGTGCATCTGGATGCTGGGTGTTTATTTGGAAAGTGATCCCAAGAGGCAGCATTCAGGATAAAGAGAGGAAGATAAAAGTCAGACTAGATTGTGTCACTGGACCGCCCATGGTAGAAGGCCATTGAGCTCCACTCCACAGAGAATGGAGGAAGGAGCCACAAAGAGGCATTTCCTAGGGCCTTCACTGTCCATTGGCTAGCAGTTTATCCAGCCTGGGATGTTTTCTCCACAACTGCTCACATCAAGTCCTAGACTAAATAGCTTTCTATGCCTTCAAAGGGGAGTCTTGGTGGCATAGCGGTTACATGTTGGGCTGCGATTTGCAAAGTTGACAGTTTCAATCCACCAGCCACTCCAAGGCAAGGCTTTCTACTCCCATAAAGAATTATAGTTTGGAAAAGGAACAGGGGCAGTTCTACCCTGTCCAATTGGGTAGCTACAAGTCACCATCGACTGGATGGCATTGAGTTTTGGCTTAGGAGAAAGTCTGGAAGCTGAGAAGCTGCCATACCAGACGGGCCTGCACTGAGTGTGCAGGGACTGTGTGGTGCACAGACTGAAATTGCAGGGTCGGGACCCGGTGTCAGGTTCCAACCAGCCGGAGCAGTCCCTCTGACCTGAGAGACCACAGCCCCATCACCTTTTCAGAGGACAAGGGAAGAGTGAGTGCTTGGCTCTGTGAGATTATTTGGGTGTCCCTCGGTGCCCTTCAGAGACGTCTGATTGGTATTTGACATGGGGGACTCAGGTTCCACTTCTGATCAAATGCAGCCACCAAATGCGGTCTGTCAGTGAAGCCTTTTGTGTTGCTACAAGGCTGAACTGGCTTCAGCGATGCTGCCAGGCTAAAACACACTGGGAATAAAAGCCTGGCAATCTACGCCCGTAAATCAGTGAAAACCCTATGGCTCATACCAGTCTAACCAGCATGTTTTTTCATTGTGCATGGGAGTTTGCTATGAGTCGGGGAAAATTCAATGATGATAACACCAATAGTAACCACAATGGAGGAAGGATGAGGACCATGGGGCCATATCATTGGCCCTCTGACTCTGTGATCTGGAACTATCTGGGTCCTGGTGATGTGGTGATTACACCTTGGGCGGCCAACCACAGGTCAGCCATTTGAAACCAGCAGCTGCTCTGTGGGAGAAAAAAATGAGGCTTTCTACTATGGAGTTAAAGTCTCAGAAACCCACAAGGGCACTTCAACTCTCTCCTGCAGGGTCACTATGTTTTTTGGTTTTGTTTTTAGTTTGCCTCTGGAAGGATAAAAGCTACTAGATTCCAACTGTATACTTCTCCTGACAGCACACACCACCGCCGGAAAAGGTGGGTGTCAGTCATTTTACTTTAATGGTATCTAATTCCCCAAGACAGGCCAGGGGCACACTTCCTGCCCTATGCCTCACACCTGCAAGGAAAAGTTCCAGACTTTGATGGAAGAAAGCAGGATACATTGGGGATAATCTGATACCCAAGCCTTATTCCTAGGGTAGGTGTGCATAAAACACATCTGTGTAGCAAGAGCTCCAGGTGATGGCCTCATGGACAATCCACACTTTTCACTTATTTTTTACTTTTATACTTTTTCTCTGGAAACAGAATGATCAGCTGATCTCTGCCACGTTTGAAACATCAGCTGAATGTGCCGAGCTTGTCTAGGGAGGTTAGCCAAACCTGGAGCTTTGAGGACATGTCTAACCCTCAGACAAGCTCACAAGCTGGATGGAAATTTGGGAACTTCACAAACACGTGCAAATTAGACAACACACTTCTAAATAAACAATGAGTTATTTAAAGATAACAAATGACAAATGAGATTAGGAAATAATTGCAATGGAAGAAAACGCAAGCATATGGACTGCAGCTAACGCAATCCTCATAGGTAGATTTACGCCTGGCAACGCCTGTCTGAGAAAAGGGTGGTGTCACCATCCTGAGAGTAATTTGGGGTCACATCTGTTCAAGTGTACAACCACATCTCAAGGACATGTTGGAATTTGGGGGGAATACTTTTGTGACTGTGCTCTCTAATTTTTCAAACATCTCCAGTAAGAGCAGTTCCTTGCATTTAAAGTTAAGTTTGAACTTAACTGGTATTTAAAGAAATGGTACTGACTTCTTAAAAAAAAACCAAAAACCCTGAGGAGGAAATTCCAAACATGCCTGGAAAAAAGGGGAATTGGGATGGTAGGTAGACAAGAAATAGTTAAGGAATTTGACCCTCTAGGTCCAGTTCATGTGGATTACATGGCTTAATTTTATTTTAATTTGATTTTCCCCATTGTCATGACCATATACAAAGGGTATACATATATAAATGTGCACATATAAATGTGATATACTATTTTACCATTATACAAATGTGATATACTAGTTAAAGTCAGATGGTCCGCCTTGGGTCCTGCTCTGTTCACCTCTTTTCTGCCTGTTTATTGGACTGCAGTGATTTGTGTGTTCCCATATTGCTATAAGCTATGTGATCCGTATGTCAGAAACCAGCAGGGTTACCCATTGTGGATAGGTTTAAGGGATCATCCAGACTATGACAGACTGGAAAGAAGATCTGATCATCTACTTCAAAGAGAAACTGGGCAGTAAAAACCTTATGTCTAGCAATAGAGCATTGTTTGATATCGTATGTGTCATAGCTTCATAGGGCTGCTGTAACAGAAATACCACACGTGGGTGACTTTAACAAGCAGGGTTTATTATCTCACAGTTTAGGAGGATAGAAGTCCAAATTTAGGGAGTTGGTTGTAGAAGACGTTCTCTCTATTTTGACTCTAGAGGAAGGTCTTTGCCTTCTTTCAACACCTATGACCCAGCCAAGTGGACCCATTTTTTAGGGAAAACAACTGGATCCATGACAGCACTAGAAGATAAGCCCATTAGTTTGGAAGGAACTCTAAAATAAGACTGGGGAAGAACTGCCTCCTCCAAGTGGAGTTGTTCTTAATGACACAAGGGGGTAAAGCTTTAGAAACCTCTGTTAGCTGATATGGCATGATTCGAAATTAGAAGAAATAGGTGCAAACATCCATAATAATCAAAGCATAAAATTATGAAGTATAAATCAAGGAAAATTGGAAGTTGCTAAAAATTAAATAAAATACTTAAAGAGAATATCCTAGGCATTAAAAAAAGCCCTGCTATTATCAAGTTAATTTAGACACATCGCAACTTTAGCTAGGATTTACAAAGTTGTAAATCTTTATAGGAGCATCTCATCTTTCTCACATGGACCTTGAACCACTCACCTTGTGGTTAGCAACCCACAGTGCTACCAAAGCTCTTTCTTCTGGGTATTAGTGAACTGAAATAGACAGATATTGGCCATTTATAATCTGACAATCATAATCTAAATGACAAACGGAACATTTCAAGGTATTTCCTGAAAAACAATGCTTTCAGTGATAGAATAGAATGCCTATGGATACAAGGAAGACCAAGTAATACACTCTTCAACTACATCTAAAGGTTCTGAAAGAGCCATTTGTACATTAAGGATACCTGACAGTGCATTGGATTAAACATTGGTGGCTAACCGCAAAGCTGGAAGTTCACAATCACCAGCAATTCCTAGAGAGAAAGGTAAGACTGCCTGGCTCCATAAAGATTTAGAGCCTTGATATACACTAAAGAGTTCAATTCTGCCCTATACGGTCTCTATGCACCAGAAACAACGTAATGGTGATGGGTATAGAGAGTAGTAAACATCAAGGCCAAAAATGAAGAAATTGAAGATTTTACCAAATTTTAAAATTTAAAATTGATCTAGTATGCAATAGAGATGCATTGGTAATTAATAGCTTTGGGGTTGGGGAAATTGGAAACAAAAAAGAAGAATCAATGGTTGGAAAATGTGGCCTTAGTGACAGAAATGAAACAGAGCTCATGTGATAGAATTTTGCAAAACCAATGACTTATTGATTAGAAAAAACATTTTATTCAACAGTATGAATGACAACTATATTTATGTACCTCACCAAATGAAACACACAGGAATAAAATAGACTACTTCTGTGGAAACAGATGATAACAAAGCTCGATATCAGTCAGAACACAGCCAGAGGCTGATTACAGAGCAGACTATTAATTGCTCACATACAAATTCAAGTTGAAGCTGAAGAAAACGTCTAAGTTCATAAGAGACTAATTAGGACCTATAGTATATCTCACCTAAATTTATAAACCATCTTAAGAAAAGATACGATAGATCTAACAGCAATGATTGAAGACCAGACAAATTGTGGTAAAACATCAAGGACATTATACATGAAGAAAGCAAGACCTACATTTAAAAGACATTTTTTAAAGGACCAAAAATCATATCATAAGAGACTGAAACTTTCCCTTAAATGTAGTGTAGCAAAAAGAATAAAAGAAATAATGATGCGAAAGAGCTGAGCTGAATATTTCAAAGGACATATGTAGATAAGTATTATAATGAAATATATGAAGACATGGAATTATAAAACTAAAAGAAATAAATATGTTTAGCAATTCCCTAAGTGAGATAACTGACAAAAATATTCCAGCCTTAAGTTGCACTATTGAAGGATTCTAGGGACAAAGATTTGAGTAATGTAGGAATCATCAGGAAATGGAAAGAATACAGTCACTCTACCAAAAATAATTGGTTAATGTTCAACCATCTCAGGAAGTAGTATATGATCAAGTATCTATGGCATTAGATGAAGAAATCCAAGCTTCCATGAAGTCATTGGCAAAAAAAAAAAAAAAAGAGGAATCCAGAAATTGAGGCATATCAGTAGAGATGTTTCCACAATTGGATGTACTACTGCAAATGCTCATTCATCTGTATCAAGAAATTTGGAAGACATTCCTGGCCAACCAACTAGAAGAGACTCATATTTGTGTCTATTCTAAAGAAAATGGGTCCAACAGAAGGCAGATATTATCATTATCAATAATATCACAGACAAGTCACAGCACATGGTCACAATAAAAGCAATTATCATCCCATTTGGTCTTTTATATCTTATGGATAACACCCTAATGCTGTGACATGTACCTTAATTAAACAACATTTGAGGTTTTAAAGAAAGCTTGGCATGTTAGCCAACTTTGTAAGGTACACCAAGAGCTTTTGAGTAAGGGCGGGAAAATGTGAAAACTAATGTGTAAAGACAGAAGGACCAGAAATCTAGGATTTGGCTTCAGAGAAATTAGCAAAAGGCGAGCTTGGTAGAGTAGCAGAATAGCAAAAAGCATGGAAACTCTGGACAGCTATGAGCTACTATACATCAGACAAGCTGCTAAGTTAATCGTGGAGTGATAAGGTCTGAGACAAATAGGAAGGTTTTCAGTGACACAGTTTTAACCTACCTACTTTTAAAAGCAGAACATAACGTTGTCCTTTGAAACCTTAGGAGAGCTTCATAACTTTTTAAATAAAAAGTTCCATTTTATTAAACATATGGGTAGGTTTGAAATTACTCAGAATATTGAAATTAATTTGAAAATAATTAAACTTTATAAAAACCTCAGGTGTTCTTCCAAGTCCAGCGCAGCATTACTATGATATAAAAATTACAGAGGTAATTTACAGTGAACAGGTGTGAGGAATAATTGAGGGGGAAAGAGTTCACACATTAATTAGCACAATTGTAAATATCCTTTTTGGATGATTTTCTCTCACCTTGATGTATTTTTAATCATATGTATAAGAAAATATGCAAGGGTGAGTCAAAAGTATTGCTATAAAAGCATAAAAGCCTTTACTAAACAAAAAGATTAAAACGTGAAGTTATTGTTTCTCTATACATCCTCCATCTAGGTGTATGTCCTTCTGAAAGCAATGTTTCTATCTCTCTAACCTATCCTAGAAGAATTCTCTTGGATTTAGACATCAAAATGGAAGTTTGGGCACCCTTGGGGGACACAAATCGTGTTCCTTGTCTTTGCTTTTGTGGAACAAAAAGAAGTCTGGAGGGGCAAAATCAAGGCTGTGGGGTAGCTGGAGTGTGTTGGACAGGGTTCTCTAGAGAAACAAACCCAGGATATTCATGGTTTTATATCTATCTATCTATAGCTAGCTAGCTAGATACAACATAAGAAATAAACAGTTAATTAGGTCACAGAGCAGTACAAATGGCTCAGTGCAACTCAATTCCATGAGACTTAATACACTGGCAGTCCTTCAACTCACGAGGGCTGCTGGGTGCAAGTCAAGGAAGCAGACAGCTGAGTCTTCTGTAGAGCAATACAAGCAATCCAACAGCAGGGCAGGTCACCAACTGTCAGCCAGATGACAGGGTCCGACAGTCCCCAGCTCAAGTGATACATACACCAACAGTTAGAGAAGCAGGTCTTGAAGGAAGCTCAAACTATAGCAACACAGTCTGTGGGTTGGTATCCCACAAGTAGTGTAGCTCACAAGTTGAGACAGAGAACAAGCTAAGGTAGCCACACACTGGTTCAATCATCAGAGAGCAAGAGACAGAAAGAGGATGCTCACCGAGCCATTTATCTCCCTGCCCTTCAATTAAACTGCAACCTTATTAACTCCACATGTGTTTATTGTCTAGGTTGGCACAATAAATCTACCTATCACAGTGGAGTAAGGGTTCCCAAATAAATACTCACAGGATAGACCTTGCTACCATAGAAGAATGAGCAGATGTACTGTTTTGATGGGAGAAAAAATCATAAGTGCAAATTTCCTAGCAAAATTCCTCACCAATACAATTTTCAATTTTCTTAAAGCTCCTTCCAAATAAGTCCTGGTTATCATCGTGTGTCCTTTGAGAAAATCTATCATATTCAAAAACAGACACCATAACCTTCTGAGCTGACCTCTCTGCCTTCAATTTAACTGGCCCAGCAGATCCCTTGGAAGCCACTGTTTTGATTGGACAGTGTTTGTTTTTGTTTTGTTTTTGTCTGCAACCTTTCACTGATTACAGAGACATGTTTAAACACATTTTCCCATGCATGTATGAACTAGAAACTTAGTAGCAGTATTTTTCAACTTACCTTCATATTTTAAAATTAAAAGTACATATGAAAAACAAAATTTTAGTTATTTATAATATTCAGTAATTTTGCCATTAATCAGTGATGAGACACAGAAGGAAAATAAGAAGTGTTGAAAAACAAAAGGCTTAAATACATATAAAACATAAATTATTTCCATATCTAAAATAAATATATATATGGAAGACATGCCTGGCCAACCAACTAGAAATATTCTTGAAAGTGAATTTAGTAAGTCATAACATTGTTAAAACACTCTTATGACAAATCCAGTAAAAAACACGGACTCAAGAATTCAATGTGGTCCCTGGCCTGTACTGGCCGCTCCCTGGGTCCCAGCGATCTGAGCATCCGCCCCGCGCCTGCCTGCCAAGACTCCAACAGAACCCACCAAAACGCCATCGCAAATGGAACATGCCATGGAAACGATGGTGTTCACATTTCACAGATTTGCTGGGAACACATGCTACAGAACAAAAGGGCTGACCTGAGAGTGCTCGTGGATTTCTTGAAAACCAAAAAGCCCCTCTGGCCGTGGACAACATAAAGACTCGGATCAGTGTGGAGATGGCAAAGTGGGCTTTGGAGTTTTTCACTAATCACCAGGCTTACCATCTCCTGCAATGACTATTTTGTAGTACACCTAAGGCAGGAGGGAAAGAAGTAGAAGTTGGCAGAATTGAAGAATCAATCCCACCCAGACAAGAGTGATCCCAAAGAACTGCTCAAGGAATCTGTCTCATAGCTTCTCCCCTGGATGCGTAGTTCATGGGCAGACTGGGACCCTTTAGAATCCAGGGTACAAATAAAAGCCAAGTCCCATGTGCTAAGAAAGGAAGTCAATTCAGTGCCAGACGAGCTTTAGATTTGTATATTGTGTTCTCTTACCCACAATATATTCCTTTTTTATGACCTTACCTTGGGGTGGGATGTGGGGAAAGAATTCAGAATGTCTTTGTTGAGACTTGAGGAAAAGAAGGACTTAACCAAAAACAAGAACCAAAAGCCTGGGAGTAGCCATGGGATTTACAGTGTGGAGGGTAGGGTGTTTACCAAAGCGTTATAGAAAAACATGACAATTGCTACAAGAGACATCCCATAAAGAGTTTCCTCTGCATTGGGAAGGGATGGGATTTGAGACTTGATCAGGTAAGATTAGTAAAATATATTTCAGAGAAGAGGATATGTAAAGTTTCAGAATTTTTGAGCAAACTTATGGTATTGGCACTGTCCGAAGTTGTAGAATCTTGTCATAAAAATAGACAATCAAAAAACCTGAAAGGTAGAAGTAGTTCTGGAAGGAATCCATAGACAGAGGCTGGGAAGCCTTTGACAACGTTCTGAAGAGTGTTTCATTAAATCCGAATGGTCTTTGAGGAGGCTGAGAGTGAAAGCTTATTGTTAGCTGTGAGTTAGCTCCAATTCATGGCAACCTAATGTACAAAAGAGTAAACATTGCCAAATCTTGTATTGTGCCCACAATTGTCCCATGTTCTGGTCTTTCTTTGCAGTTACTGTGACAGTTCATCTCACCAATGGTTTTTCTTACCTTTGCTGACCCTCCACTTAACAAGATGTTTCCCTCCAGTGATTCATCCCTCTTGATGATTTAGCCAAAGCAATCCACTCAGGTAATCCATAGGGTTGTTGTGATACAGAGAGTCTTGGGTGTCTAATTTTGGGAGTAGTTAACTGTACTGTTCTTCCTCATCTCTCATCTGGAAGCTCCACTGAAACCTGCCCGCCATGGCTACTGGTATTTGAAATCCTAGTACCATACCTTCCAGGATCTCCAGAACAATATGCAAGCCACCACAGGATGACAAACTAACAGAGAACTGTTGTTGTTGTTGTTGTTGTTGTTGTTAGGTGTCATTCAGTCGGTTCCGATCCATAGAGACCTGTGCACAGCAGAACAAACACTGCACAGTCCTGCATCCTCCTCATCATGGTTCCTATGCCTGAGCGCACTGTTGCGGCTGCCATGTCAATCCATCTCACTGAGGCCCTTCTCCCCCTCCCCACCAAACACACAAATACACACATTTTACCAAGCCTAATGTCCACTTCCAGGGACTTGTCTCTCCTAACATGTCCAAAGTAAGTAGGACAAAGTCTTGCCATCTAAGGAGGACTCTGGCTTTACTTCTTCCAAGACAGGTTTGTTTGCCCTTTTAGCAGTCCATGGTACTTTGAATATTCTTCTCCAGCGCCACAATTCAAATGCAGCCATGCTTCTTTGGGCTTCCTTATTCAATGTGCAACTTGCACATGCCTATGAGGCCGTGGAAAATACCATGGCTGAGTCAGGCACACCTTTAGTTCTCAAAGCAACAGCGGCTCTGTGGGAGAAAGATGAGGCTTTCAGTGTCCATGAAGAGTTCATTTCAGAAGACCACAGAGACCGTTTCTACCCCGTCACAAGGGCGCACTCTGCGTAGGCATCAGTCAACGGCAGTGAGTCTGGCTGGATGTTTATTTTGGGCGCTACTATATATAGAGCATTGTAGTGACAGATGGGAGTGGCCATAGAGTTCAGTGAAGCAGCGTGTTAGACTCGGTTTTCCAAAGAAACAGAACTAGTGACACTAACTACGTATAAGAAAGAGCTTTATGTCAAGAAGGAAATTGATATCAAGGACGCAGGCCAGCCCGACTCAAGCCCATGGGCGAGATGCTAGCTGGAGGCTCCTCCAGACCCACACAGCTGCAGGCCAACGAAGCGGGAAGGTGAAGCAGGAAGCTGGAGGTCCCAGGCCAGTGGGCAAAGGGTCATGTCGATTCAAAGTTGGCAGGGATGTGGGCTGCTGGTCTCAGACTCGGGACACACGATCCAATCAAGCAGAACGGAGAATGCCAAGAGAGAGACAAATCCCCCACAGGGTCTCTTATAAATTGGTCACACCGCTAAGGAGACACTATTAACCTGCGACCTGGTCGATAGGTTGGACCCCACCCATATCCTCTTATAGACGCTCCAAGTTGACAGAAAAACTAACCATCACAAGAAGTAAGATGACCTCTCTCCTGCTTCGCATCTCTTGGGAACACACCCCACTGGACAGCTAGGACTAAGCATTCTGTTTTAATGGTCCTGTGATGACTTATAAGCCCTAGCTTTAGTTGTAATGGCAAGGATTTAGGGATCCAGACCTAACTGTTGGCTTTGGGAGACAACAAGCCTTTGGGGCAGAAAAAGAAGAGGAAGGTAAACCATGGCTGTTTCCAGGGGCTCATGTTGTTCTCACCCAGACAAAGGAGAAGCTCGATGTAGACGCTGAGATAGCTTTCTCAGTAAGCATCGCATGAGGCGGTGTGGTCACGAGGCCTTCTACGATGATTTTATGTGAAATTTAGAATGGAATACACTGGTGTAGGAGTTCATTTACATTTGAAGTACTGGATTCAGGAATAAATTGTTATGAAACAAAGTTAGCTTAGTGACTCCTACCACCAAAGCGGTCAAGACTATATACAAGGGTAAGTATAAAATACAGTGCTAGTAGGGCTCCATCCAGAAGTCTACAGGTTCGTTCCAGACAAAATCTGTTTAAACAAGTCTGAAATTGGTAGATAGCTGCAGAGGAGTTATTTCTGTAATATACTTGTTTTAGTCTTGTTGGGGTGCCCTCAAAATTAGGGGGGAAAGCATTTTTTTGCCACGGGGGCGGGATGATCTAGAGGTCAGGGCTAACAATGAACTTTTAACAAATCTTCCCAAACCATTGAAGCTTTGCAACATAGTTATGGGAATGCTGTGTCACATAGAACCGCAGTTTTCAGATGGCTCAAAAAAGATCAGGAAGGCTCCAAGATGAGCAAGACAATGGTGAGCTAAGAAGGTCATGCCACCTACTTTTGGGGACTTCAAAGGGCTATCTTGATAGACTTTCTCCAAGGACACGTGACAATCACAGGGGCTTTTTAGGAAGTTGTTTGTTTTGAGTTGAAAACTACATTTGTGAGAAAAAGCACAGCAAAGTTGTGCTGAGCAATTTTTTCCCATCACAATGTGCCTTTTCACCCTTCAAGGCTGGCATAGGTTGCCCTTTAAGAATCCTTACCCCAAACTCCCCGAAACCCTGACCTTGCCCCCTTCTAGACTTCAATTTATTCACAAAACTTGAAGAACATTGAAAAGCATCATGATCTGAATCCCTAGCGGATACCCAAACTGCCATTTTGACCGAGTGGAAATTGAACAGTGCGGAATTCTTCGGGAGAAGGCTAAAGAAATAAAAACATCACCTTCAGAAGTGTACAGAACTAAATGGGGGATATGTGCAGCAACAATGGCATTTTGTTTTATATTTTTGTTTAATAAGATATTCTATTATTTTTGTAGCAATACTATTTTATTTACCCTGTTCTCCAGGAGTTGATGGCATTTAAAGGTAGTATACGAAGGCTGGGTTTTACAAGCTCTCCTGTTCTTATGTTTGCTCAATACAAGGAGAGTTTAAAATTTAGATAGGTGGATAGATAGATACATACAGACATGCATGCACACATATATAGATGGGTAGCTACTATTGAGTCAACTCCAAACCCTTGGCAATCTGTTATTGTTTAGCTTATTCAAACGTCAACTAACTTTTATTCCTGAATATTTTATAATAAACCACCATGAACTAGAAGGAAAAAACCTTTGCCCAGTTCTGCATGGTCCTCACAATCACCAGCATGTTGGATTCTGTCTTGGGACTATCATGCTAACTAATCTCCTTCACCCTTCTTGGCCCTCTTTTTCTCTACACCAATGTACTCCTCCAGTTACTACCTTCAACACGCTTAAAACCCCCACTGCACAAAGCAAGTCAATTCACACACTCATATACAAGTAGCTACAGAATTTCAAGTTACTTAATTAGGATGATTATGCTAAAATAATCACAGGTCTCCTTTGGATCCAGTCTGAGAACCCTTGTCCCAAACCTCGAACAAGTAGCCCGTGTTACTTGTAGCCACTGACTTTCTAAAGACTATTTGGCAACACATGCCAATATTCACTATATGAAAGAAAATCAGCAAGGCCTATAATGCTTACATCTGTAAACCACTGAAGTATTCAAGAAAGGTCCAGTCTGATCCTTTAGACCTGGCATACCCCACCTTACCAAGTAGTAGCATGTGTCTCAAAGTTTCTGCAAAACAAGGTGGGGTGACTATTGATTCCCTGTGAATTTCCCAGGATATATCAGGAATTATGGCCAGTTCCCTCTGTGAATTTCTCACGATTCCACTCAACACACGGACATGAAAAGTTAGACGGAGACCACACAGATCGTGCTTGCCAACACTGAAGCGTAGTGTACGACTTCTCTGGGTTTCTGTGCAAACATTGAGATGCACTGTCACTACCCTCACCAATAGGTACGCACCTAGGTTAGGTGAACACATAAGCTCCCAAATGTATTTGATCTACTTCCCTCTTTGCAGAAAAATAAATTATTCAGTGCTCCCTGACAATGGAAGCCTTTTGTGCTACAGCTCATAAACCCGAATCAAGTGTAAATATCTGCATTTGAACCCCGTGAATTGTTCCAGTACCTCCCTTACAGGTGGTGTCAGCTACTTTGGTAAACAATGGGTTAACAGAACCAGTTCCATGACCAATCACCTGCAGTAAAGCACACCAAAGCATTCGCCAACAGAAGTGACCTGAACAAGATTCTCCTTAACCATACGGCACAAACATTGAACACAAGTGAAAACTTATTTTTCTCAAACTGACCACGGAAATACAAAGTCCTTGTATATTAAGTTTACAGTATAAAACCCCAAACCAACATTCTGGTGTAGAGGAAATTCAGGCTCATTTATCAAGGATGTTAAGGATTAGGGTGGCTCATTGGTTTCCCAAGGTCAAATAAAATTCCTAGCAGGAAATTGATCTCCTGAGATTCTAATCTACTGTGGAAAGAATTCCAAAATGGCCACATTAATTTTCCAGACTGTTCTTAATGAGTCTGCTTCGAAGATAGGTGTAAGCAAGTGGCTGAGCTATAGTGTTTTTTAAATATCAGACAAGAAACCCCCTAAGGCAAGAGTGGGGAACATATAACCCACAGGACATATTAGGTCTGTGAAATCAGTACCAGCTAACATCACACACCTCGCCAAAGAGGAGCACTGCCAGCCATCACAACAGGGTGAATTCATGAAATGTTTTTGCCAGTATCGCTGGGGGGTGGTATCATAAATCCAAAGGCCCCCTTGGCAAAAAAAGTGTCCCCACCCCTCCCATGAAGGAAACTCGCCAATGCCCCCAGATACGGATTTCCCAATTTCAGAGAAGGTGTGAGTGTGTTCAAAGTTTAGGGTTCTTGGGCTTAATTAGATCCGGATGGTACCACCATGGAATTTGGACGTGTATTGCTTAAACCACTTGTGCCTAAGTGTTAGAGGCATTTTCTTGAGACCAGTAGGCAGCCTGAGCGTTGGGTGCTTCCTCGCTCTAAACTCTTCCTCGCTCTAAACTCTCTAAACGGTTTTTCAAAGATGGCAACCGCCTGAGTGGATTTTACTGGTCATTCTGGATTGTTTGTTTTTGAGTCTTACAGGACTCCAGATGCCATGATCTCAAGTAATTCTAGGACACTAATTTTACCTAGAAAGAACTTTGCATTGCTGACACCACTTAAGATAAACAGAACCAGTGGGACACAGCAAGATATTTAACAAACCTCTTGCCAGTGAAGGCAAAATAAGGCCCTTGCAAGATACAGTTGAGGGATGGAGAGATGGCAAAAAACAAACAAACAAAACCAACCTTGAGGCCAGAGTCCAGCACATGCAATTTCTCTTTAAATATATAGTATACATAAATCTGCAGATGATACAATATTCCTATAGGTGCTAAAACGCAATCTTCAGATTCATGCGAGAGCTACATCTTAGAATCTATTTTTGTTTCTTCTACATTCAACTACTATTTTCTCCAGATCTTTTAAGAGACTATCAAAGTCATTTCTCCCTACTTCTGGAGATAGCAATTAGTTGCAAACAGACAGAAGTGTTTAGTTATCATACAAAAAAAAATTTTAAAGATACACACACAGCAAGACTTCATAAGGGTCTCAGAGAACTACTCCAAAACACGGGCCTCAAAATCCAAGAGTTCTTGCATCACAAGTTCCCCAGAGTCCCTGGAAACAAAAACTCATTTTTCTGAAGACTTGGCTGATCCTCAACCCCTGGGGGTTCCACTGGGAAACATGATTTGGTTATCACATTCTCAGCACCATTTTTGTGCGTGCAAGGGGGGAAAGATTCAGATATATTCTAGGAACTCATTGCCATTGAGTCGATATTGATGCATCGTGACGCGGGGGACTGAGCAGAGTGGCCCCTGGGGGTCTGAGGTTGTGAATCTTTACAGGAACAGAAAGCCTCCTCTTTCTCTCACAGAGCCCTTGCTGTGTTTGAACTGAGGTTACCAGCCAAACTCCTAAACCACTACACTGCAGAGATGCCTTCTGATTGAGCCCTGCACAAGACAAATACAAAATAATGACAAATTATCTTTCATGAGAGAAATCACCAGCATCATGTCAATGGATTTCCACTTACTCACAGCCCAAACCCAAGCACTAGACTGGCAGCCTTCAAGTCGATTCTGACTCGTGGCAACTCTGGACAGAGTCGAATGGCTCCTATGGGTTTCTGAGGCTGTAAATCTTCATGGGATTAGACAATCTCATTTCTCCCACAAATCACAGCCCAGTTTTTATAATTATGATCGAGAACAAAAGAAATCATCACAAGATTATGATTGGTGGTAGGTACGATGCATCATTAATGCAGTCAGGACAAACACGACTGGTATACATACACAGTTGCAGATTGGCAAATCTTAGAGGATTAATTCTTGGGCTTAGACTACAGGATAGGACTCATCACTATGCAACACAGAGTCAGTCACGAGGATCCCAACGTTTAGCGTAAGCTAGAAGGAGACCGACTGGTATAGTGCTGGTGTTGGGCTGCTAGCCACAAGTCAGCACCAGGTCTCCCTCTGAAGGAGAAAGATGAGACTTCCAGTCCTGTAACATCTTGAAAACTCAGAAGTGATACTCTGTCCTATAGAGTTGCTATAAATTGGAAATAATTTAATGACAGTTTGTCTTTGTTCATTTTTATGGGTGTGGAATTGAGAGTTTTAATCTACTTTCAAACATACCTTGAGGGCAAAGCTACATGGCCTTAGGTTCACCTAAGACTTGTCTAAACATTGACCCATTCTGGTGTAATGATAAAAAGACACAAATGACAACTGGCTCCTACTTTAGCATGAATCCTTCCAAAGTACTTTAGAACTTAAGCTCTAAAACAATGCCCACTGATCTCTCAGACTTACCATAAAAGAGAGTGCTTATATTGTATTGGCCAAGTCTACTTCATTGAATAATTTAGTTTATTAACCAAAGGGTAAATTAAGTCCATGTTTATTTCTCAATATGATACATATTGATGACTGTTATACATATTTATAAGGCACAGAGATACAACCAAATGAAATTATGTTCAGAAACAAAAATATCTAGCATATATAGTCAGCACATTATGAATCCATTTTTATTTCTGTTCTATATTGGTAAACCTCACCAAAAGGATACATTGACAAGTAGTTGACCACAAAACATCAAATGTTTACTTGTATATAAGATGGTTCTGCTCTGCTGAATAGGTGATAGTGGAAAAATTGAATTGTGGAAGTTAAAACTACCCATTGAAGACTACACACACACACACACACACACACAAATATATGTTACTAAAATGGAACATCATTGAGAACAAATTTGGGAAAACAGTACCTAATCCAGGAACTCAACATCTACTGTATATTGAATCATATCACCCTAAAATATGTGTTGTAAATCCTTACCTCTATGCCTGTGGTTGCAATCTCCTTTGGGGAATGGATTGTCTTTGTTATCTTAACAAAACAAGATTAGTGAAGAGTGTTCTTGAGTGAAACTTCTTTGAGATGCAAAAATAATTAAGTAAGCAAGCAGAGGTGAGGAGAGACACACACCACGTCACATGAAGATCAGCCAGGAACAGAAACTCAAAGTGACACGGGCTTTCCCCTAAAGCTGGCACCCTAAAATCAGACTTCTAGCATGCTAGATTGTGGAATGTCTGTTAAAGCAACACAACATAACTAAGACAGGATCTAATAATACAGCATCAAGTTTAAGAAAAGAAGAAAATTCCTTTTGGAATCATTAATTCTACCCAGAAAAGACTTTTGGAGAGAGTTGTGATATTTAAGGTGAATTTTATTTCTAAGTAAGAAAAATGAGAAAGAAGTATTAAAATATATAGCAAAAGGAAAGTGGGTGCATCTTAAGTGGTGAAATATGAGCCTCAGTTATGCTGAATCGAATGCTTGTATTGCTACTTTCGATGGTGGTTGGTTGAGTGCTAGGGAAATGATAGCTGAGCTGGGTATAACAACCATGCCCAGTGAAGCACCCTGCCTTTTCCTCTCAGTTATGTTCTCACAAATGAGTTTTCCAACTGAAGTTCCTTATATTGACTTTTGTTATTTTTATTAGCTGTCATCAAGTCAGTTCTGACTCACAGAAATCCATTCAGGAAAGAGCGAAACACTGTCTAGTCCTGCACTATTCTCACAAAGGTGCTCTGTAGCCCTTCCTAATGAGCAGTGTTTATTCACTGAGCAATGTTTATACACTGACACCCTTGTCTAATTCAGGAGCAGAGGTAGACGAAACAGGAGGGAAAAAAAGGGAACTAAATAAGGAGTTAAACCTTCACTCTAAAACAACAAAAAATGCTAATAATAACTTCTATAAAATGAATGAAAATGAAAGTATTTATATATCTTTCAAAGAATTCACACCAAAGTATGCCATGATGATGGCAGCATGTCTACTTTTAAAAAGGAGAAAAAATTAATATCAAGTCATACAAAAATCAAATGCAAATAAGCGCTTCCCCATTTCAACGTAGAAATCTTTCAACCTCTTCACCAAGTTAGTTGAGTCTGATTCAAAGTCCTTTGGGCACATTATGTAACAAATTGGGGCATGCGCTCTAGTTCCCCCCTTGTTCGTTAGCCACGGCTGTTGTGTAAATCTTGGGTCTTGGTAGCTTCATTACCACAGGGGTGGTCATGTTTTTTCCTTCATGCTGTGTGAGGTCTATTTCTCTCCAGACAGCGGGTAGTGCTACATCAGTGCTTTATTTTCCTCCGTTCTCTAAAGAAAGAACTGGCTTGTGTTGGGGGTGGGGGGGTGGCGCACAGCCATAAAGTACAATGTGGGGATGAAAACACCATCAAGAGGATGGAGGAGAAATACAACTTCTTCAGCCCTAACGACTTCTTGGAAAAGTGGATCACAATCTTCCCAGTCCAGCCAGGTTCACTTCTCTAGGTCCATGCTCCCATCTGGTCTGGTTCCTCTGCTCTGTGCAGTCCATTCCCAGGGGAGCAGCAGCATGGGAATGTCAGACTCTCTGGCGCAGACGTACATGAGTGGAAGGGAGGGAACAAAAGGAGCGCCAGACTGACACGCTCACATTTCACTCTTACTGAGATGGGACAAGGCAAAATACCTCCAGCTTGGGTATAAAAGGCACCCCGCTAGCATGAGGAGGCGCCCATCCAAATATGGAAATCCAACTACAAAGTTAAACAAGATTCATTTTCAAAGTAGAGCTTCCTTTCTAAACCTTAAAAAAAAATTTACACACACACACACACACCCCTGCCTAACCACTAGGTCATTGGTACATAATTTTGGCAAGGCAAGTATTCCTTTGTTGGGCTTCGGCTATCTATTAAGTGGAGTTTGGGGGTAATTGCTTACCAATGAGAGTCAGAATGGAAGCCGGACACCAACCACTCATCTTACAGAGACCTTCTGATGTTCTAGTAGATAATTCATGCCACGGGACAAAAATGCCCTTCCATGTGGGCCTTAAAAAGCAGACCCTTGTGTCTTATTTAGCACTTGAATGAAGGCCAGTGCTCTGCGGTATAATGGAGTATTAATGCATGCACTGACTTGTGTTTTTCCAGACTCGATGAATAGCATCAGCTAAAGATAGCACAGTAATATAACATTTCAGTCATGGCCTTTTTTTTTTTAAGGAAACTAAATTAAACATTTTAAGCATAGTCACATAACAGGAACAGGAGAAACCAAACTTGGATAAATGCATATGCCAACGGAAAGGAGAAGTGCACCATAATCTAAGAGCAATGGCTAGAAAGAAGCCAGTTTCATGCCTAGCATGACCACAAAATTGGCATGTGGCCTTATCCAAATTACACATTTTCTCTCTCTCTATTTCCCTTTATCTTAGGCATGAGACTATGGGCGTTGAGTTATTCATGGGTATGCTATAAGGATTCACTGAGGGGATATGAGGAATCATTTTAAAAAGCCAATTCAAATTAAATCTGTCCCCGCTAACACAACACCCAAGTCATCTTTGATACCTTTGAGTGCTCTCATGACAATGGTAGGGCAGAATGATGTATTGGTACAGATAAAGGTATTATTAGAGCTGTTCTTCACCAGAGAGTCTTGGCAACCAACGATGGGAAATAAGCTTGAAAAGCTACACAGTGCTCAGGTTGGACATGCAATGGGGGTTCGGTGTGACTTTTCCTGGTCTCCTCTTTGCAAAGAAATGAGCCACAGGTTTTGCTTTTTAAAGACCCTGTGTCTTCTGCCCAAGCATGGGCCATGTATAGTAGAGAACATTTCCTTTATTGGATACCGCTCATGAAATAACACGTGACCTCAGGGAATAAGAAGATTCTGACCGGAAATTGTTCTCCTGCCCAAAAAGTGAACAAAGCAGTCTGCTGATTTTCAGCTCTAAATTCTGGTTTTTAAAAGAATTTTGTTTAGTGCTGAATTCAATCACCACTAAGTCATATAAGGCTATGCATAGGTGGGAAGACTGAGGTGGGAGATTGAGAGCTATTTCCCAAATTGCACCAACCCCTGGAAGCCAGGCTCCTCCTTCCTTTACTGTTAGGATTTGAGGGAAAATTTCAGAGGTTGTAATTTTAAAGATCAACAATCAGTAGACACTTATTGCATCACCTCTAAATCCGAGGGTGTCTCATGTGGATGGATGGATGAGAAGAAACCAGGAAGTGAATTCCGAAAATGTGTTTTACTCATTTGAAAGCAGAATTGGCTACTTTCAAGAAATGACTGTGCTTTGGGGGAGAATTCAGAGTGAATGGAAGACATAGGGTCAGATGGCTTTTACTTCAAAATTCAAAGCGGTCGTATGTCTCTAAAATAAAATTATCGGTCCGTTGAACTCATCTGCTTTCAGACCAAATGAAAAGAATCAGGTTAGAGAAATGACGCTTTTAAGGGCGTGGCAGACTTAGGATTTTTTTTGGGGGGAGGGCATATAAATAGCTCTTTAAAGCATAGTTTAATTACTAGCTGCTATTTTCTCCCTAATGCATCCTCAGATTTCAAAAGTTCAAATGAAATCTTATGTATGTGTTCACCTTCCATGTAGAAGACCCAGATTCCAGGCCAAGACACTTCGTGGGCAGCCGCCACGGCCAGGCAGGTTTCAACAGAGCTTCCAAACTAAGACAGACTAGAAAAGAAAGGCCCAGAAATTTACTTGGAAAGTCAGCCAGTGAAAATCCAATGAAGGACAAAGGTTCAATCCCATTGTGCACTGGGGTTGCTCTGAGCTGGAACCCATTGGACATCAGTCAACACCGACCCCATGATTTCCTTAGTGATCTGAGAAATAGGCATCATATAATCCCCCATTCAGTAATGAAGACCAAAGAAGGAAATTTAAAAAAAAAATCAAAGCTAAAAGAGGCAGGCAGACATCTCCCAAAGGGTGACCTTCCAAAGGGGAGATGGGGTGGAAGGCATGGGATGCAGGCACGGTGTTTGCACTTCCTGGGTCTCTCCGGGGGTCCCTTAGGTGCTCTGCTGTTCAAGAAGCCGGTGGTTCCACTGGCTAAGGCCCCTGCCAGTCATCTCAGGGGTCAAGGCAAGAGAACTGCTGATTTTTTTCCAAAATCTTCTCCCGGCAACAGCAGCAGCAGCAGCCACAGCAGTTTTCCTGCAAAGCAAACAAAATATGAATCTTGTTAATTCAGCAGGGCTTTTAAAATTGTAATTAGCTGGTTATGCCCCTTAGGGAAACCACAGATGATTTTTTACAACATATATGTGTGTGGGAGAAAGAAAAAAAAAAAAAGAAACCTCTTGAAGTACTCCACTGCTTACCAAATTTTTTTCTTTTTATTTTTTTAAGTTTATGTGAGATATTTTAGTGCTATTTGCAATATTTCAGGACAAGGCTCCTTTGTTTCATCTGAGGTACAACCAGGCCCTGGAGCTGTGGCCGCCCATTCATTTTGTCGTCAGTGCAAATCACCGTGTGAATATTTCCATTTGCTTTTATAACCACATCTGACCTGGGTCGGTCAGACCACTTGCTCCCCTAGATTATTCCTATGGGTCTGAAGAAGTATCCTAAATTTACATCTCAGAGTCTGGCAAAAGATGCGATAGAAATGAGAAATGAATTGCCATTCGGTTGATTTTTGAAATGTTTCCTCAACACATCAAAAAACCTCTAGCAAATTGGAGGAGATTTATGTGCCTCAATTTACATTGTGAACGGTGCTTTATTCCTACAGCCTGGAAGTCTTTCCATTTCCACAGGAATACTCTTCAACCACCAGATTTTAAAAATCAATATTGTCTCAAATTTGGTTTTACTCATAAGATATCTTGCCAAAAATCTTACCCTGCAAGGGAAGGAGGAAATATTGTAGTAAAGGATTTTTCTTTAACTGTCTTAAATGAGGTTGCCCCGCAGTTTGTTTTAATCTTTAAAAGGAAGGAAGAATGAAGGGCAGAATGGAGGGGAGGAAGAATGGTGGGAAGGGGGAGAGAAGAGAGGACAGAGGAAGGGGAAGGGAGGGGGAAGGGCAAGGAAAAGAACCGAAAAGCAAGAAAGGAAGAAGGAAGAAATAAGCCAAGAAGCATCCTCCCAACCACCTGGACCTGAAAGAATTCTTCCTGGCCTTTGATTGATTGCTGCTGTTAGGTGGCACTGAGTCAGTTCTGACCCATAGCGACCCACTGTACAACAGAACGAGAGAGTGCCCAGTCCAGTGGCAACCGCACTCCTGTTCCTCTATTTGCGCCCATAAATTCCTGTGACCAAATATGATTAAGGAGCCCAGGAAAGGCAAGCCGAGATGAACTCCATTGAGCAAAGGGTGTCATCAACAGTTCAAGCAGAGGTTTTGATCTGGGTTGGTGTGGCCATCCAACTTTGATTACCTTCTTTATGTAGATGTCACCTCCTGGGGCGACATTGTCATGAACCACAGTGGATTCAAAGAGAAAGAGCTCTGCCCATCCTACACGCATCTCATAGTGCTTCCCCCCAAGAGCACAGTGGTTTTGAACACAACCTTCTCTGCCACCCCATGAACTCATTCCCACCAGGGCTCTAAGTGACCATCCTTACAGGCCCTCAGGTTATGGGGTGACTGGGACAGGGAGCTTCAAAGAGGCTTCTGGGTAAGTGGGTGGGCTAGGAGGAGAGGAGAAACAGCCATAGTCTGGCAGCCGCCATAGCTTACATGGGAGGCGGGCCTGTGTACTTGCCTTCTCAAGGTTATCGCAAGGAACCAGACTTTCGACTCTTTCCAAAACTTTAATGTCTCATTTTTGACAAAGAAAAATGGTCTTTGTAGATAGAAAGCATAAGCCTTCATTACGACCTTTCTTAGACTTCTAAATAAGTGCCAAGACTCCTCAGTAAGCGACTGACAAGGACCAAATGCCTTCCTAACACTGTTGTGCTTTCTAGGACAATTGATTGATTTATCTGAACCATCTTATTCTAAAGAATACTCAAGGCAGCTTATAAAATATACGAGAGAGCCTCTAAAAGTTTGTGGGAAAATTCCATGATCTTTGCCTTTCATGTTTTCCATGAACTTTTTGAATATCAGTAAAGTCCATGAACAGATCAACACAATGAGAGATGAATCAGATAAAAGGAGAAATGAAGCCCTGATACATACGACAACATGGACGAACCTTCAAAAGATCATGCTGAGTACAATAAGCTAGGCACAGAAGCACAAGTGTTGCATGATCCCACTGTCTGAAAGCATAAAACCCAAGAACACTTGGTGTGTGGAAGGGTGCAGTGTACAGCTGAGGCCCTAACATAAGTGCAGCCTGGGCTTGCTGACCATTAAACTAGCAATGCGACTATGCTCACACAGCTCCAGGGAAGCCCAGAGAGTGGCAACTTGCCCTTAAGAAGAATGTGGTAGCAAGGATGAAACACAACTTTCCTCTAGTTCTTAAATGCTTCCTCCCCACCACCCACCCCACTTTCATGATCCCAATTCTACCTTACAAATCCGGCTAGCCCAGAGAATGTACACTAGTACAGATAGGAACCGGAAACACAGGAAATCCAGGACAGATGGTCCCTTCAGGACCAGTGGTGTGAGTGTTGATACAGGAGGGTGGAGGGGAGGTAGGGTAGAAAGTGGGTGGTGGGGGAGGTAAGAGGTTTGGAGGTATCTTCCCTGAGGGTGATCAGTTACCAGACTGCAGGGGGCCCCACTCCCTGTTGTTGAGGACAATGGATAGGCCTGCAGTCATCTATTTGGTTCCAGGAGGTGGGGTTTACACCCTACTGCTAATGGTTCCTATGGAGATCCAGAGAACAGGTCAAAGTTAAGCTGCCATCCTAATTCTAGAATCCGCCCATCTTGTCACATATATATCCCCAATCCCTCCTCTTCCTATTGCGTGTATGTCCCTAGACCACCCACTCTCATTGCTGTGTAACCTATAGTGCAACCCCTTCCTGTGACGTGTCTTTGCCTGTAATTAGTGGGCTTGGACGCCCCCAAAAGGTATATAGGCCTGGGTTAGCAATAGAGACCTCTCTCTTTCTCTCTCTCTCTGCTCCTCCTCTCCTCTCCCATCCTTGCTCCCTTGTTCCCTTGCCCTCCTTCCCTTCCCCCTCTTTCCATATGAACCATCAGCCGGGGCTGAGGTCAGCATGCTACTATGAAATGTGTCTGACTTCATTATTGCAATATCTCCTTTATCTCTCATGCTTTTGATGATTCTAATATATATATATATATCGTACAATTGTGCTAACTGAACCCATGTTAGTGGTGGGGGCTGGCAGCCCCCAACTCAAACCACAGGGGGAACTGACTATAAGGATCTACATATAACCTTCTCCCTGGGGGATGAACAACAGAAAAATGGGTGAAGGAAGATGTTGGACAGTATGACATGACAAAATAATAAGAATTATTAAGGGTTCATGAGTGAGGGGGTGGTGGGGAGGGAGGGGAAAAATGAGGAGCTGATATCAAGGGCTCAAGTAGAAAACAAATATGAGAATGATGATGGCAACAAATGTACAAATGTGTTTGACACGATGTATGTATGTATGTATAGATTGTGATAAGAGTTGTACGATCCCACAATAAAATGATTTTTTAAAAGAAGGATGTGGTTGAAATGTAAATTAACTAGTATGCAGAAAATTGCTCTCACAAAGAACTTACAGGGGCAAGTCCTTATTGTATTGATCCACTGCAGTAAGAGGTATCTAACTTTAGCTAGCCAATAAGAATACTTTTTATTGTTAGCTCATTAAAGTTTAATATTTCCGTCCTATGTGGCCTCAGACTAGTAGAGCATCACAGTGAGAACCTTTACGTCTTGTATTTCAATTCATGAATTATTGTCTCCCATAACACAGACCAACAACAAAAAATTTGTTTTGTTGGTGTCTTCCTTTTAGGTCTACTCCTGGGATTATTTGGGGTGTTGATTCAAAAATTGCATTGACTAGACATCAGCTCTAGTTTCTTAGACATGGTGCACCACTCTATTTTCATCTATTAACTTATACTAATTTTTTAAAAATTTATCATTCTAGTTTTAAATATGAGAAGAACGCAGACCCACAAATTACAAGACCAATATTTGCAGTAATATTTGAAATATTATAAGGTATTAAGGGACTTCCATGGACCCATGATGGCTAGTTGGTTATGCATTGGCTGCCAAGCATAAGGTCAGTAGTTCAAACCCACTAGTCATTCTGCAGCCTTTAAAAGATCTAAGGATCTGGAAGACCAAAGGGGAAGTTCTCTGTCTTGTAGGGTCTCTATGAATTAGAGTCAATTAGATGTCCACGGGTTTTTCTTTATGGCAAGGGAGACTGCGCAATATATACAGAGACCAGCAACTGGATACTACAAAGCCAGAACACAGCTTGAAAAGACTGGAAAATTAAAATGAAAACTGGAAAGGAACATTGAAAAGGTATGAGAGCAACTTAGAGTGTCTAAAATGTAAGAATTCATAGACATGTTCATAAATATTTTGAAGATCTAAATTTTTCTTCTTCAAATTATGCAGTAAGCATTTCTGAACACATTTCAATATGTAGAAGTCAGTAGATGCTGTTATTCTTGCCAGGTGCCATCAAGTCATCTTGGACCCATAGTGACCCTGTGCCCAACAGAATGAAACACTGCATGGTCCTGCACCATCTTCACAATTGCGCCTATGCCTGAGACCAGTGATGCGGCCACTGTGTCGATGCGTCTCCTGGGCGGCCTTCCTCTTTCCAGCCACCCCTCCACTTTATCAAACATGAAGTCCTTCTCCAGGTATTGGTCTCTTCAGACAATATGTTCAAAACATGTAAGACAAAGCCTTGTCATCCTTGGATCTAAGGAGCACTCTAGACAGATCAGGTTGTCCTTCCAGCAGCCATGGCACTTTCCATATTCTTCTCCAGCACCACCGTTCAGAGGCGCCTATTCTTCTACAGCCTTCCTTTTCAGTGCCCACCTTTCACACGCATGTAATGGAATGCAGAGTGCCATGGCTTGGGGCAGGCACACCTCAGTCCTCAAAGTAACAACCTTGCTTTTCAGTATTCTGAAGAGGTCTGTGCGGCAGATTAACCTCATGCAACTTGTCCTTTGACTGCTGCTTCCATGAACATTAATTGTGAATCCATGTAAGACAAAATCCTTGACAACGTCAACCTGTTCTCCGTTTATCGTGATGGCACCTCTCGTTCAATGGTAGACTGCCGAGGCGGATTCTCTCCGGTGCGGTGACTCTGTACTCTTTCCACCTTGTCTTGATGCTTCCTGCATCATTCAATATTTTGCCTCCAGAATCTTTCAGATTTTCAACTTTAGGCTTGAGCTTTTTCTGGAGTTCTTTCCATGTCAGATGTGCTGAGCATGCTCTTCCCTTGTGGTTTTCTAATTCTAGGTTCTTGCACATTTCCTAGTAATATCTGGCTTTGTCTTCCCGAGCTGCCCTGGAAATGTTCTATTCAGCTCCTTGACTTCATCCTTTCTTCCCTTTGCTTTAGAGAAAGTTTTGAGTCTCTCCTCACATCCACGTTGATCTTTTCTTTCATTCTCTCTTTCTTGTCTTTTTAATGACCGTCTACTTTCTTCGGGAATGATATGCCCCCGCAGCTCACGAGGTCCTCTTTCCTTAGTATCTTGAGATGGTCTCAAAATTCAGGTATTATTGACTCACGGTCTGTGTTGGCACTAATGGACTTGTTTCCTTTTTCTCCAGCTTTATCCTGGACTTACATAAGAGCAAATGACAGTCTGTTCAGAGTTGCCCAGGAGTCTGGTCTTAATTGCAGATATTGAGCTTCCCCATCATGTCTTCCCACAGATGGAGTCAATTTGATTCTGTGTATTCCATCTTGGGAAGTCCATGTGTGTACTTATCTTTTGTGTTGTTACAAAAAAGTATTTCCTATGAACAAGTCATTGTTTTTCAAAATACTATTATGTTTCATTTCTATCACCAAGTCCATCTTTCCCAACTACGGTTCCTTCCTCTTTGTTTCCCACTTTTGCATTCCAATCTCCAATAATCATCAATGCATCTTCATTGCATGTTTCATCAATTTATAGTTCATACTAAATGTTTCAGTGGTAAGGTTAATTCCAAGCTTCTTTATAAGAAAAATTCTAACTTTTCTTTTAAGAGTTTCTGTGCACAGGTAGAGAAGTTCTACCACCTTATTACAAGACTGGAACATTTAATTTCAATAAAGGAGTTTGAACTCTGACAGACCCATTTTTGGGTTTCTGAACATTTGAATATCTATTTATTGTACCAGACTCACGGCGTCTGTTGATTATGACTCATAGTGACCTTGGGACTTGTACTCTGGGTCTCTGAGGCTGTAAATCTTTATGGGAACAACAAGTCTCCTCTTTCTATTGCAGAGTGGCTGTGAGCAGCTGACCTTGTGGTTGGCAGTCAGGCACGTACCCCACTCTGCCATCAGGGCTCCTGATTGATTGCACTGTAACTCTTATGTCTGGCCCCTTTTTAAGATAGCAAATTGGAACTGACTGCTGTTCAGTTCCTAATGAAGGTGAAGTGATACTTGGGGGGAAATCCAAGTTCACATAATTTTCACTGCAAAAATATATCTTTGAATCAAAGGATACCGTGTGAGGTATAATTTTACCTAAGTATTTAGTATAACACAAATGACTTTGAATAGAACCAGTGTGTACTTCCTCTATCTCAGACTAGCTAACAGGAAAATATTCTGATTTTTAATGAGTAAGCAGAGTGAAGGGTGGTGTGTGACATATTTTCTATATCTCAAAAACTAGACCTGACGGGGAAACTGGTGCCATTTTTGAAATCAGTAGGTCAAATGTTCCCAGAAACAAATCTAACATTTGAAGCGCCAAAATTTAACAGTTGGAGTTTTTATGCTCATTGACATCACTTATACCAAACACCTAGCTTAAGAAATGTACAAAGACCAGAGTAAATTAGTGGTTTCCAGGGGCTCTAGGGAAGAGAGAATAGGATTCTTTTTGCTGAAGAGGTACTGAACTTCTGCCTTTTATTTGAAAATAGATCATGGCAATGGGTGCACTACATGGTAAAAGTAAATAATGTCACTTTGACAGTGACAAAGAAGGCACTTTTTGAGAAAATACATACAGTAAATATGTATATATAAATATGCATCAGATGTTTAATAATAAAACTATCATTTTATAAAGAATAAATATAATCAAGCTAATGAGCAAAAAACTAAGGCCAGAGTAAATGCAAATCCAAATAAAAGATTAGGACCAATGGGGAGTAAGATTGTAGGCATCCACTCCACTATCAGTCAAGGAACAGACAGGCCTATAGAATGAACAGCACCATCGGGGCGGTGTGCATTTCTTAGAACAGTCAACCATCAGAGATCAAGAGGGCAGTGTTTGCTCAGAGATGAAGCCCAGAGGCAGGATGGGATATGAAAGGAGGATATCAATAACAACATGGGGAGAAAGTAGGAAGAGTGGTATTACATTGTAAGAATTGCGATCATTTCATAAATAAAGATGTGTATGCATTGCTGAATGGAAAGCCAATTTGCTCTAATACCTTTCATCCAAATCACAATAAAAAGTTACACAGGGAATCCAGGACAGATGATCCTTTCAGTATCAGTGCTGAGAGTGGCGATACCGGGAGGGTGGACGGAGGGAGGGGTGGAAAGGGGGAGCCAATTACAAGGATCCACATATAACCTCCTCCCTGGGGGATGGACAACAGAAAAGTGGGTGAAGGGAGATGCCGGACAGTGTAAGATATGACAAAATAATAATAATTTACAAATTACCAAGGGTTCATGAGGGAGGGAGGGATAGAAGGGAGGGGGAAATGAGGAGCTGATATCAATGGCTCAAGTAGAAAGCAAAAGTTTTGCAAGTGATGATGGCAGCACTTGTATAAATGTTCTTGACACAATGGATGGACGTATGGATTGTGATAAGAATTGTACGAGCCCTCAATAAAATGATTTAAAATAAAAGTTAAAGCAAAAACTAAGAATGCAGGTACAGAATCTTAAGCCCTACAGGGTTCATAAAAGTGAGTGCAGAAATGGCCGTCGGCCTTCCTTCCGAAATGGAAGCAGGCCCCCCGCTGGAGGACGGGAATGCTGGGTTTCTGCAATTCTGTGCAGTCAGTGCGCTGCTGTTTCCTGTGCTTCTCTGTTGGAGCCAGCAAGAAAATGCCTTCTACATGTATAAAGCCACCTCTGCATATTCTCATGACACTTTGAACAGAATAAAAGAGCGCATCTATCTAGGTCAGTATGAAGTGTTGTTCACTGGGATCAGAAAGTGACCAAGAGCAGGCCACTCCAAAAAACAACTTGAGCTTTAGATTCAAAGACATGGAACGGAATCACACTTCTCCATGTATGCGCTTGGGTGATTAGTCTCTGAGACTCTATTTTCCTGACTACTTAAAAGAGAGCATTGTTTCCTCTGAGCCCAGAAAACTGTTGAGAGGACTAAATGAGATCGTTTGTGTACAGTTACCAGGGACCTACTGATAAGAGCTAAGGTTTCCCAAGTGCTTACTATGTGCCAGGCCTTAGCCTCAGGGCTTTGCTTGCTTGGCTCACATGATCTCATTGGAACTGCATGATCAACTTAAGAACTACTGTTATTATTTTCCCAATACATAAATCAGACACCTGAAGTTTTTCAGCCGGGAGCTGGCAAAGCTGGGGTACACATCGTTTCTCAGCCTGTGGAGCTCACACCTTAGCCAAAGCACTGTGCGGCTCCCCACATCATTTGTGCAATGCATACTAAGATTTTCCTTGTTCTTCTCATGGAATTTTGCCTAAACACCTGTTTGTTTGTTTGTTTGTTTGCCAAAAAAAAGACCAACCTTTCCAATAGGATCCTTCTGTAGACTATTTGGTCCCATGATTCTGCTGGGTACCGGGGAAGCAAGTCTTCTTGTTCAGCTTCTAGGAAAAGCAGAAAACATTTGATGAACGATTAGAACTTTGTCATTACCTCCTAACATACACGAGAGCACTTGGAGAGTAACTAGCTTTGCACGCAACAGACAGTGTTGCTCCAGAGTAGCTCTGGAGGCCTACGCAGTGAACAAGTTCCCACTGACTTGGATCCTGACCATGTTCAGAGTCAAGTTCAACCTCCTCTCAGCCTCTCTTATCTTCCTGCTACCACTACTCTTTCCTTCACTTAGGGAAGGGGCCAAACCGCTCAGCACCTACTTATACTGCTTTTTCACACATGTGTGTTTTGTTAACACTCATTTCCACGAACATTTATGGCCTCCCAAATACAAGAGTCAGGCCTGCCACTGGGCTGCAGTGAAGAGATGAAAGAGTCTGAGTTCTTCCAGAAGCCTTTAAATCTCGGAGATAAAAGTTGAGTGTCACATAAAACGTAAGTGTCAAATGCGATTTAAGAAGACAGGGAAAGGATTTCCAGTTTGAGGACCGAGGACAGATGCCTTCAAGAGCTGGCCTTTAAAGTAGGCCTTGGACAATTACCACGACGGGAGCTGATCTGGCGGCAGTATGGAGCTAAGACTGGGAATCTGAGACTGAGCCATATTGCAACAGGCCTGACTGCTTGGTGTCTTTGGCTGGGTGTGAACAATGGGCAATGATGGAAAAATCTATTAATCAGGGAGTACTGTGATAGCTAGCGTTTTAACTAGAGAAATAATGCCTTGATGGATTCAGGAATAAATGGAGGCTGAATATCAACCAGAAAACTCACAGCTCACTGCTATGGAGCCTGTTCCAGCTTCTGGTGACCCTGTACCCAGGGCAGAAGAGTGCCCGAGGGACTTTGAGACTACATCCTTACTAGAGTAGAAAGCCTCAGCTTCCTCTTACAGCATGGCAGCTGGTTTCAAACCACTGGCCTTGAAGTTAGCAGCTCAATGCATAACCCACCATGCTACCAGAGCTCAAATAGCAACTCGTTGCAGAAGAGCTGAGCTAAGGCAGTAGTGTGCAGCATGGGAAGAAAGGAAGCGCATTAGTTCTAGAAGAAAAGAAATCACATCATATATATTCTTGTTCCTTCCTCTGTGGCAAAACATTTATTAAGTCTGGAGTAGCTGTTTACTGCTTTCCAGTAGCTTTTGCCCTGGTGGCATAGTCGGCTACATACTGAGCTGCTAACCACAAGGTCAGCGGTGTGAACCTGCCAGCCTCACTGAGGGAGAAAAATGAGACTGTCTACTTCGGGAAATGTTTTAAGCCTTGGAAACATAAAAAGGTAGTTATACCCTATCCTACAGGGTGAATGAGTCAGAATCAACTTGACGGCAATGAGTGAAGAGACTTTGTAACTTTGAGGTTTCTTGCTCCCACTGCAGGTTCAAGGATGTTTTTAATGAAACAGAGGTTGTGGGTAGATGGTTTGGGGAGAGAAAAAGGCTGAGAACCACAACATGTCATCTTGAACAAAATACAGAATACAGCTTGGAGCCTTAATTTCTAAGGAGGAAAATCCTTCTTACATTTAGTGACTGATATCAGTGTGCAGAGTAGTTAAAAGATAACATGTGCATTTCAGCATAAATCCATTAAAAGATAAAAATAAAGAGGAATGGTAATGTTGGCTATGATTGAGTTGACCCTCACTACATGGAAAGTCATACAAAATAGCAGGAAATCCTGCAAGAGACTTTAAAAAATATGAATTAGGTTTAAACACTAAATGGCCTTGAATAAAAGTTAAAGTTAAAATGTTGAAGATTTTATGTAATGTATCCAAACCAAGATTGTTCCAAAAGGAAATCTTCTAATATATGAATAATGCCGATCAGGAATACCAGAAATGCAAGGTACAAGATCAGCTTTGGATACATCACTTAGACAGCCTTTGCCCAGCCGTCAATGAGCAGACAAGGTACTGTGAGTCTCTGCTCTAAGCTCTAGGTAATCCTGTCTACCTGAGCTACAAGTTGGCTTTGGCATTGGGCAAGTTCTTAACTCCTCAGCCCTGGCTCAGCCATCTGTGTAATGGGACAATAACAGTGCCTATTTCTTGGGAATGCTAGAAGGATGTAATGTGTTACATTACGTGGAACACCGTCTGGCCTATCCCCAAACACCGGAGCCCTTGCCATCAAGTAGTTTCTGATGCACAGAAGCCCTGTAGAGCAGAATAGAACCGTGTCATAGGGTTGCCGAGACTGTATTCTGTACAAAAACACCGAGCTACATCTTTCTCCCACAGAGAGGCTGGGGCTTTGAACCACTGACCTTTCAGTTAACAGCCAAGTGCTTACCCACAACTTTAATGATAACTAATTATATTTACAAAATAGAACTTTAAAAAGAAGAGGAAACTCATTCCAATTCTCGAACCGTTTGTTCACCTTGGTTACTGGTAATCAAATAGAATATGTGAAAAGGTAATTTTTGTTATTGTACGGTTTTTAACATATTTTAAACCTAAGAATATGTAATGTCATTAATTATCTGCTGTGGTTTCTATATTGTCTTACTATGTCAAGGTGTATTTGGACACAAATAAGCTTGGATAAAAATACATTGGTGGAAAAATGGGCTCAGAATAGGTTGGTAACTCTAATAAGCAGTTTATGTAGTCTGGATGAGGTACCAGCTAGGTAATAAGTCTATTTTTACTTGACATCGGTACCAATTATCACAGAAGGTATATTCAGCGCTCAAATAAAACTTAGTTCTGTTGCTAAATTTAGAGTTAAGGTTAATTTCAATAAAAACGATGTGGAAAAAATGAGTCCCTGAGCATAGTCATTCAGAGGTTTGTTGGTCAGTGAAAAAAGTCCCACTCCTAAACATGGGAGGGTGGGGACCAAAGGTGGAAGAAATCAGAGTCTGAACACTCACTGTGCCTGGGGCATGAAGACAAGGCCCACAGCAGACCTGCCCCCAAGGAGGCCTGAGGAAAGGCAGGGTGCACCAATTGCTGCTTCACCTTCCCATGGATCCTGCACACTCAATCATCCTACATATTGAATAACGCAACTTAAGTGCTTTCTATCTGTTTCTGTGTTGTTAATATCAGCTACAATTATTTGGCTAGAGCCACACAGAGAAGCCTGATAGGAAACCAGTAATTTGGGTGAGAAATGTCCTAGCAAACGAGGAACAAAGGGAGGGAGAGGATTGGTGCAGAACTGAGAGCTAAATGAAGCTTGAGGTAGTAGAGGTGGTGAGAGAGTCAGGGAGCAAAGAAAGTGCCCTGAGTCTCATGTCGGCCCCCAAGGACATTGCTCTCTGGGCAAGGATTAGGGAGAGGGGCAGTCGGGGAGAAGAGTTTGGTTTAGGACTGAGAAGATCCAGGTGAAAACAGCTTTTGCAGTTGGATATGTGGACTGAAGCTTAGGAAGGAAATCTATGCCAAAGAGACAGATGAGGGAGTCAGAATATAAATGGCAATTCGAGTAACGGGAGTAGTCAGAGATTTAATTGTTTGAAGTGATTCCAGAATATGGACTTAATAATTTGCAACGAATACTTCAGGGATATATATTTTTTCAGCCTTCAGTATGACTTTCCTTCTTTTTAACTCACATAAGTAACTGAAACAAGTTGACTTAGAGGTAAAATTAGAGCCCAGAGCCAACTAAATCAGATAAGCATAGAGTACATAATTCTGAATTCCATTTTAAGCAAGCCCAAGTACATTAGCATATACTCTTGAAAACTTTATATGCTGATGTTCCTAGGCTGAGTGTGCACCCCAGCGATGGAACTCATTTTGTAATGGATACAGTGATTGAATCATAACTTGAATCAACATGTATGCTATAAATAATACCTTATCGAATAGCATAATTCGCATGTTTAATACAAAATAATCTAAAGGGCGTTTTTAAGAAATTCAACCTTAGCACGAGGTTTGAGGGATGTGAGAAAAGGAACTGGGGGGAACTTCTAAGACGTCTAAGACTTGAAACCAACTGGACACAGAAGAGGCAGAACAGCAAGCCGTGGTCACCTGTGCTCCCAGTCTAGAGTGCAGCTTGTGGTCGGATAACCAAGGGTGCTTCAGAGCTTCGCTGGCGCTGATCCTCCAGCTAAAGGAAGAATCAGAAGGTGGTGAGTGGAAGGCACCAAATGAGTCCTCTGCCTTTGGGAGGCTACATAGATGAACATCAAGTTCTACTTTCTTTGCCCTGGCTGTGATCAGTGATTGTGAGAGCATCACATCCAAAATGTCTAGTTAATTATGTGCATCGCTTTCACAGATAAGGAACCATTCTTGGTGTAACTGCTAAGCTTCATAAATTAAGCTTCTAGTCATTAGCCACAGACACAAAATGTTCAACGGTTGCAAAATTAGTTTGTATACTACGATTTCTGAATGATGCATGTTCATCATTGTAGAATCATGAATTTTTGAATAGCTGCATAAATCCCTAAATCGATACTGGCTATAACTATTAAAAGAGAGTCCATTGTTCAGATGCCTATAGGAAGAAATCATATCCTTTTGGTGGTAATAAAAGCAGCTCTCGTGACACTGTATGTTCGGAATCGGCATTTCAAAGCTACCAGCAAGCCCAGAGGAGAAAGAAGAGGCTGTCTGCACCTCTAAAGACGTGCAGTCTCAGAAACTCTTGATGGGGTTGCTAGATGGCAGAATCCACTTGACGTTAGTAGGTTGTTTTTGTTGATGCTAACAAAAGTTTCCATGGGAAAAAGCATTTTAACAATATAAGCCATGATAATAAAGTTTATATTGCATTCTAGTTCTAAATTTCCTCACCTTATGTGGCATGGTGGCATGTGCCACATTGAGCCAGATAGCCTTAAAAATAGCAGCGAGTGAAACAAAGTGACAGCAGCTCTGAAAACATGTCAAAAATACAACTACAAGTATTGCCTGCACTTCTGTTTCAAAGATTGTTTCCTCCAACACCAGCTATTTAAGATAAGCGCTGAAGAGGAGGCACTCTTTTCCTTGAGTCAAGTCGTCTTCTGGGAGAAGGGAGACAACCTGGTGCCAACATCGCCCTTAGTGAGACCCTCGATGGGCAGAGGTGAAACACACAAACAACAAACCTCTGATCCTCAGCCAATCTCAGTTCATGGGACATTTTACTTAGTAACGTGCACTTTCAATACTGCACCCCCAGCATCTGAGATACAGCAATGGAGGTAATTTCACTGAGAAATATTATTTTCCACTAATATGTCACATGGAACCCTGATGGCATGGTGGTCACCTGTTGGGATGTTAATCACTAGGTCAGCAGTTTGAAACCACCATCTACTCCTCTGAAGCAAGATGGGGTTTTCTACTCCCATACCGTATTACAGTCTAGGAAACTCACAGATACAGTTCTACCCTGTCCCATAGGGGTCCTATGAATTAGCATCGACTCAATGACTCAATAAGAGTTTGGTCTTTGTTTTGTTTTTGTGGTTCCTCATATCAAAGGCTGCTAACCACAAGGCTTGCTTTAAATCCATTGGCCCCTCCCAGGGAGAAAGATGAAGCTCTCTGCTCTGCGGAGATTGATAGTCTTGGAAATCCAATACGGAGTCGCTGAGTGTAACTCAACTTGATGACAGTAGGCTTGGTGTCATGTCAAACTTTTGAGATTTGACGTTTTAAAGGTTGATGGGAAATGTGTGTGGGTCATTCAACTGTTCATTAAAATATCAGGTTTATTTTTAGAACCCACAAACGTATTTCATGATGGTGATATTTGATTCTGGTCCTTGAATCATCTAAACACCAATTCGCAGACTGGATGAGGTAGCATATCACAGTGTGCATTGGATGCTCTTGGGGAAACTGAGGGCAGCCTCAGCCTGGAAGGACTGAGCGGGGCCTGGGTCCGCTCTGAGCTAGCTGACACTATTGTGAGGTGCTCACACTTAGAGTTCACAACCAAGCACCACACGAGGATTTGAAGGGTTCCGTCACAGGACGTGTACAAGGTTCTCATATGTATGGATTTCTCATCTTCCAAGGATATCATAAGGTTGGCATGTCTGTCCATCTGGTCACTGACTGGGCTACCCCAATGGAGACCCTACAGAACACAGTAGAACTTCCCCGTGGGGTGGCCAAAGCTGTAAACTTTAGAGAAGCAGGTTGGCACATTCTCTGGCGGAATGGCTGGGGGCCATCAGCATTTCAATCATACCAATTTCATTTGATTTCTTAACTGCTTCTTCCATGAGCATTGATTGTGGATCTAAGCAAGATGAACTTCTTGACAACATCAATTTTCTCTCCAGTGACTGTGATGTCTATTGGTCCAATTGGAAGGATTTTTGTTTACAAGCTATTGAGTTCTAGTCCACACTGAAGACTGCAATCCTCGATCTTCGTCAACAAGTACTACAATACCCTTACTCCTACCGCAGCTCTGATCTTACGTAAGAGGGGTTCCCTGGGGTATGGCCTGCATCACCTTTTACCTTGTGAAAGATCACGGAAAGAGGCACAAGCAGAGAAGGGGGACCTGGCTATCACCAAGAAAGGAGAGCGGAGAGTGGAGCTCAGCCTTTGGACCCAATTTCCTTATGCTGGGGACCTTCTAGACCTGAGTGAGCTGTGAATATCTTCAAGGAACGCTTGCCACAGATGCCGAAAGACAAGGACCGTCCTCCGAAACCGCAAACGAGCAGCGGAAAGTCTTTTCCTGGTGCTGGTGTGCTGGGTTCAGACTCCTAGCCTCCTAATCTGTGAGAGGCATATGCCTGCTTGTTACAGCCATCTGCTGGCGGTCGTTCGGTGAGAACAGCACTAGAGAAGGGAGACAATTGCGCAGACCATATACACAGGTGATTCAAAAAGTTCGTCGAAAAGTTCCATTGCACTCCCCTCCCCCCTGACCTTTTGGAAATCCCCTCTTCTGTGCTTTTTTAGGGGAAAAAGTAGCCATGGAAATAATTTCAATTTAGAGGTGAGTAAATTGAGATCAAGAGATGCCTGGCGTGCTGGACCTCACGGCCAAAGACAAAGGGAGAGCGGTTTCTTGGTAGTGCCACTCAAGCATAATGGCCAAAGTGGTCCAGGAAAGTGGGAGAAGGGGCATTCCATTCAGCACATGCGTTCTGATCATCAGAGGCTCCCTGGCCTGACTGTAACCACCCTCGTTGCTGACTGCTTCCTGGTGGTCCTGCTTCTCCCCAGGTGCAGACTGAGCCTGGTTTACCTTTTCTCCTTAATCAGGAGCTTGGAGATGAACTCCCGGGCCTCCTCCGAGACATCCTGGAACTCTTCCTCCTCCAGGTCCCATGTACAGGCCAGGATGTTGCTCAGTGTCTCTGCATCGTTATCGCCCAGGAAAGGGGACAGGCCACTAAGTCTAGAAGGCAGATAGGTCAGGTGAGTGTTTTAGACAATCCTTACCCTGTGAAGAAGCCAGACTGCTTTTCTGGTTCTTTCATTTAAAAGCCAGAGAAAGAAAAAACACTTAATAAGTAAGCATGCTTTTATAATAAATTATTGAAATCAAGACAATGCATACTCCCCTAACCCAGCCTCCCCATCAAACTTCTTTGTGGTGATGGGAGAAGCACTCCAGAAGTGCAGCACACACAACTGGTCAGCGCCCACAGAAGAGCAAAGGTCAGATGGACATGAAGCTGTCTTACAGCATGTAGGCGATGACTCCGATGCTCCACATGTCTGTAGGGAAGGAGACAAAATCATAGTTGACAACTTCAGGGGCAAGGAACTCCGGGGTGCCAAAGTTCACCCTCAGCTTCTCTCTGGGCTTATATCTGAAATTTCAGAGAAAAAGGAGGAATACAAAATAAGTTTAAAACCTTGAGCCTTGAAAAGATATAGTCTATAAGAAAATTTAACTTTGCTAGATAGTAAACTTAAAATATGGAGATGTTCAAGGAAGTTACATATTTAAAGGAGCAGAGCAAAAACTGAGAGAGAAGTTTTCCAAGGGCTTTAAGAGTGATAATTCACTGTACAACCAAAACAATCAGAAACAGTTGTGGGGAAAGCGGAAAACAAATAATTAGAACATCGGAATTATAGAAAATATCAAAAGGAAGCAGATACAGTCACTAGCGTGGAGCAGGCTGGAGTAAGCCTACATTGAGGAACAAACAAAGGCTGCAGTAGCTTCCCACATCCGTCTCAGATGCTCATTAACACCCAAATCCCCAAAAACTCTTTATTCCCTCAAGAAGCACATGTAAGTCAGAAGCTTTTGCATTCTTTTTGTATAGCATTAATTTTTTAATGAATCTCTGTACAGGTGAAACGAATACAAAAGCCTAAGACAAACTCAAAAATTCCAACTTAATGAATGACTCCTTGTTGACTCAATTTTACTATCTAAGGTTTGCACTCTTATATTTTTTTCCTGCATACCCTGGAGGAAGTTTTCAACTCTCAACTCCCAACTTTCCCAATGTAAAACTAAATGAAATATAGATGCGGGCCTAGAACCAAGGGGTGTAGAAAATTTCTCATTGAGAAGAAAGAGCAACCATCCACCTTAACTCCAAATTCATATGCCGGTGTCCAAGGAAACATACCTTCTGGCCAATCCAAAATCAATAATTTTTATTTGTTTAGCATCTCGATTCACACACAGGATATTCTCAGGCTGCAAGAGAAAGAGACACATTAGCAATGAAAACAGCCATCATTCACTCAAATTGTCCCGGGACCACAACTAAAAATACAAGGATGCTCAGAAAAACATCAGGCCTTTCACACAGCAGCCAGCGTGGCTGTGTGAGTATTTTCTCCTTTCATTATGTGGTGGAGGAGGTTGTGGAGTCCCTGCCAACCTTCGGCTACCCTGCCTGTCCCTCTCGCTGGGTCTGCAGGCCCCATGTGAGAGGGAAGACGGAAAGGAAGCTGGGCGGCGCTCTCCAGGTGGACTGGTGGACGCCGTCCCTACTTGACATCTGCCTCCTAGAATTATTCATGTGAGTTTCCCTTCATGGACAGGTATTTTTTCCTGATATTGATGGGTTCTGAGAAAACCCTCTGACTCGTTTCAACAGCCACTCTGAATAGTCAACACCGTTGTGAATGTTCCTGCCACTTAGATTTTCCCTTTGGGCTATGGAAAGTCCTATGGAAAAGAGAGCCTTTCCTCCCATCTCATTCTTCATTCTGCACCCCTCCAGAACTCTGCTTATGCTTGGCCTCGGTGCCTCAAACCTTTGACTGAATGTCCCTTGGAGCTGGACTCTGGGAAGACTCAATTCTGCTGGTCTTTAGAGTGAGGAGAGAGAACTAGAGATGGCAGCCCATTACCTACCCATCTCAGGGGAAAAAGCTATTGGACTTAAAGTCAAAGTCATCCATAGAAGAGAAAGAAAGCTTTCACACAGAAGTCTTGAAATTCCAATTTTGAGCTGGACGCCTTAGCCATGCCCTCAGTCCCCGGAATTCCATTTCCTCGCCCTTTCAGAATGCCGCTCTCGTCCTGTCTCGTTGGGAAGGAGGGTAAAGTGAGATCAGAAATTCAGAGGTCCCTGTGCAATGACTCAGGGTCTGTTCATCAACCATCTGAGCATAGTTTGTCAGCCTGTGTCTATAATATCTCTGAAGAAGAGTTACTTTTAGAGAAGCGGGAGCTGTATAAGAAACATGGTTCCGTGCTTAACTAACTGATCGATCATGTATAAAAACATTCAATTACCAAAGAACACAATGGCATTAAAAAAAAGACCAAGAAAAAGATTTGTTTGGAAAATGTAAAGAAGTAGAATTGAGGTATTTCAAAGGTTTTTTTTTTCTAATTTTGAAATTAAATCATGTTTATTAAATAACATTTTCAAAGGACAGCAAAATACACAGATGAACATTAGAAAATCACAGGCATGGTTATGTTTGGTCCTTTTTCTTCCAAGGAGGCCATGAGGGATACAAATGATTAAGGCACTCTGATGATAACTGAAAGGCTGTCAGTTCAAATCCACCCACAGGCCCTCAAAGGAATGCCCATCAGTCTATTTCTGAAAAGCCAGCCCCAGACAACTCTCTGGAGCACAGTGCTACGCTGGCACCCAGGGGTCACCTTGAGAATTGACTCCACAGCAACCAGTTCTGTTTCTGGCTTTCCAGATCTTTCTTCTATACTATTTTCTCCTGTTTCCCACCCACATGGAGCGAATGGGAGAGAGAGAGACAGTATGTGAACCAAACCAGTAAGGACACTTGAGTAAAAGAAGAGAGGTCTGTAGAAACCCAATTAAAGGCTTTCACGAAATTATTTAGCTATATTAGTCCCTGGTGACTTGCAATATACTGTGGGTTTTCTTTAAGAATGATTTATCTCACTGCCATGCTGTGCAAACAGGGAAATGAAGTGTGATGGAGCCACACAGAAGTGGTATTTGGACAGCCTCAATACTAGACATGATCAGGGTGATTGGAACTGGAGTAATGGAGACTACACACAACTCAATTCCAAGGACAACATAGAGAAAGGGGGTACAGGGAAGTGTACTCACTAAGAGAAGATGGCACGAAGTTCAGCTTCCTTGTGTCCCACATTCTCAGTGTGTTAGCCCAACCTCACCCCATATCTTCTAGATCAGTGGTTCTCAAGCTGTGGGTCACAACTCCTTTCAGAATTTGCCCAATTCATAACAGTAGCAAAATTACAGTTATGAAATATCAATAAAAATATTTTTCTTGTTAGGGGGTGTACCACAACATGAGGAACTGTATGAAAGGGTCCCGGCATAAAGAAAGTTGAAAGTCACTGTTCTAGATACTTGAGCATTTCATCTGCCAATGTCCAGTTGTCCTGCATTCCCATTCTGCCACAGGATTCTACCCAGTGCTCCATAAATCCCTAAAGCCCAGAGCCTCCCCAAAATGTCAGGAGAATAATGGGGATTCTTGATGATCTGGAATACCTGGCTGTTGATGTTATTGTCGTTAGGTGGTATCAAGTGACTTTGACTTGTTGCAGCTCTGTGTAACAGGGATAACTTCTCCCATTGGGCTTCCTAGGTTGTAATCCTTTTAGGAAGAGATCCCCGTGTTATTCCCTCAGAGCCTCTGGTCAATTAGAACCATCAACTTTTTGATTCACCACAAACCTCAGGATTTCTATTGTCATGGTTGTGGTTTTACACGGTCAGGGAAGTCATCGACCAACTAGATTCCCTTAACACAGGCACGTTTTAAGAGATCTGTAAGAGTCTTTACAGAGAAGGACTACAAATGCTAAAGGTGACAGAAGTTGGGAGTGATGAAATGAGGATGAGGGTCCAGATGTAGGTCTGTCGCAGGTGAGACTACCATTGTCCTGAGGTGGTACATAATGCCTGATGGCTCGCTGAGCAATGGGAGGAAAGGACTGAGACTCACGCCCCACCTTCAGGTCCAAATGGAGGATATACATCTGGTGCATGTGCCTTATCCCCTCACAGATCTGCTTGACGAACAGGATGCTGTCCAGCTCAGTCAGATTGTGGTTTTCATCGGTGATTCGGTCGAATAGCTCCCCTCCGTCCACACTGTAGAAGGGAGGGATGGAAAGGCCTTAGTAGGTGCCTCAATAACTACATGCCTTTCTTATCACAGCATAGTACGGAAGCTTCTTGTCCAAAAGACGCATGCGTGCTGCTCTCTTTCTACTTTCTTTACTGCTTTGCTAGAGGCTTCCAATATTGAAGTTTTTATCTATCTTCAGTTCCCAAATGGGACATCGTAATGCCCCTCTCGTCACGTGGCTGTCACATTTGAGGGGGCCACATCCACCAAGCTCTAATGTAGGCGGAAGATAAAGAGAACTGTAAGAACACAGCGAAAGGAAATGTCAAAAACACTGAAAGCTAGCCAGGATCTCAACCCTGTTCCAGTGATAAAGTGCTTATCAGGAGCCAAGGCTAATTTTTTAACCCAAATTTCTTATTCTCACTGCCACTGAGTTAATGCTGACTCATAATGACCCTGTAGAACAGGGCATCGCTGCCCCTGTGCATTTTCCAGATTGTAAATCTTCACAGGAGTAGAAAGCCTCTTCTTTCTGCCCCAGAGAGGCTGATGGTTTCGAACTGCTGACTTTGCGGTTAGCAACCAAACTCGTAACCCAGGATGCCACCAGCTATCTTATTATACAATGATAAGCATAGTTGCAAATGGAAAAAAATAAACAGTAGTGCAACATTGATCAGTCTTAATTATAACTTCATTTTTTATAACGGAACAACCAGTTATACATTTTAGAAGATAAAAATAGTTGGCTTAAAATGGAAAGGTCTAAGTCCTAATTATCAGTATTTACTCTAAACTTTACATTATAGTGATTAGGTTGATAGTGAAAGTCAGTTCAGAAATCACTCTCCTCCAAATAATTGATAGTAATATTTAAGGTTAATTTTTGAGAGTATAACTCAGATACAAAGCTAAATCTGTTTTTCCATGCTGCCCTTAATAAACAAAATTACAAATGATGATGCATATGTGTAAATAATTTCCTTACTGAATTTGGTGAGAGTGTCTAAGTTGCCTACATCAAAATCATAATCCAGTTTTAGAAACCACTTTGTCAGGGGCAGCCTCACTTCATCATCAGTTCCCCCATGATGTGGAAAAAGAGAAAAGACCAACTAGTTCCTACCATCTACTGTTATTCTATAGTCACCCCCAAATTAAGGGGCACTTCTACAAAAATGATTAGTGGACCTTACTGGAAACCCAAGTCAAGAGGTGGCTGGGTGGAAGATATACTTGTCCCAAAGAAGGCAGCTAAGCTTTGGTGGTTAGGTAATCTGGGAAGAGAAGCCTGCCACTGGAGAAAATGCTCCCCATTAGGTACGTAGACCACCAATGGGAAAATACGCTATAGACAACCAGGATTTTAGACTGTGTACATTTAGGTGCACACCAGAACGGTTCGATTTAGCACTCCCACTAAGTGAACTGGACTTTGCCTTCAACACACCAGTAGCACGATAAAAGAACTGAACTGCTCCCATGGGCGTAATGTTGAAACACCCTCGTGTGAGAAGAAGCAGATGACGACTGTACCAAGGCTATGAATGGGGAAATCGGTGGACGTTGGTTCAAATGTCATGCCTGGAGGATCAACAATAGATGACAACTCAAGACTATCATATATGTGCTATTTCCATACTCTGTCTTGTTATGACATGGTTTCATTACTGAACGATTTTTCCTATCTCTAACCCTAATTGTTTGTGTAAATAGTGTCCATCGCCTAAATTGTTAATCTATACAAATCAGCAAGCCATGTATTTTGGTTTATAATATAGTCCTATACATGTATACTTATAGAATTTTAAACATCCCATCCCACCAGTTAATTAATGGTAATACCAAGAGAACTATCATTTGACCCATGGGGATAATTTATTACGTCCTCCAACAATGTAATAATCATGCTTTAAAGTGAACCAGAGACATATATAAACTCTAGATATATGAATGGATTTTGAGCTCACACTTAATCGTAGCCCTAATCTAAGAATAATTAGTTCTTATGGCATGGCCTTGCTCAATATCTGCCCCATGAAGCGATCCCTGAAGATACAGATACCCTAGCAAACTGTGGTGAAGAAAGCAGATGGTGCCCCGCTTCCAGAAAGAATGGCATCGGAGGGGGGGAGGGGGTCTTAAAGACTTGTCTTAACACGAACAGCCAACTAAGTGATGCATCAGCTATGTCCACATGGAAGAAGCACACCAGCTTATGTGATCCAAGAATTTTAAGTAAAGTTTAGAGCCTAAATTTTGAACACCCAGTTTACAGGATACTATAAGCTCAAAGACCATTTTGGGGTCTCTTATGCAGCTGAATCTGCAAACAAAGCCCCCCTGGAATATGGGAACAACATTGTTGTCAGCCAGAGTAGCCTCTAGGGAAGCTTACTGCAGGTGTAGTTAAGTTAAAAAGGGACACCTTGTCAGTCCACCTCCCTCTTGAGTCAACGTCTGTTTCAGTTTTTAATGTTTTCTACTCTGTTCTGGATTGAAGCTTTTCTCTGTTTCATTCTGTCATTGCTGTGGGACCATTTGTCGTGTGTCGTTTTGATTTTTGTACGTTTTTCTGTATATGAAATCCAGGTTAGGTAAACATGTAGAGACAACTGGATGACTAGTTTCAAAGGGACGTGGCAGGGGAAGTGGGTGGAAAATTAAGAGCTAACAAGTACAGGGAAGAAGAAATATCCTGGGATTGACAGTGGTGATGGTTACACAATTCTTATGAATGTGATTGGAATAGTGACATTTATGACATGTGAAATGTGTGTTGGTGCAACTGTTAAAAATAAACTCATTTAAAAAACCCAACAACCTTGGGATACTAAGGGGCCTTTCCTAATATAGGGTTATAGTAAAGCAAGACTATGGAAACATTTTAAAAAGTTAAAAAAAAAAACAATGATTCATCAAACTCATGTCTAGCCACTCCTCAGATAGAGCAGAACCTCCATGAGTGAGGGCCTTGGCAATGGGCTGAGTTTGGCAGGGGACGGGAAGAGAGGGCGCACAGGGAAGGTAAGAAGGTTCACATACTACTCCATGACCAAGACCATATCGTTCTTAGTCTCGAAGGCGTCATATAGCTGAATGAGGTTCACATGGTCCAGCTGGTTCATGATGCTGATTTCATTCTTCACTTCATCCTGTGAAGAGGGAAAGAGTTTTCAGTCCAGCGAAGCATGGATGAGAAAGGGGGAGCCCACGGTCCTCACCTTATCCTTAGTGACTCTGGTCTTAATGATTTTAGCTGCCAGTTTCAGACCCGTGACTTTCTCTTCACACTTGTGAACTTGGCCAAAGCGCCCCCTGGAAGGAGAAGGAAGGGTGCAAAGCATGAGATGTGGCCCATGCCTTGGCTTTGGGATGCTACGGTTCTAAGTTCTTACCGCATTGCTGCCACAGGCATTTTTCTTTGGGGTACAAATGAGCAACTCCAAATTTTAGGAAGTGCATCCACTGTACTTAATAAACTTCTCAAAGAAGCGTTTTACCAAGTGTGGTCTATAAGCATCTTGCATCAGAAATACCTGGGACTTATTAAGATGACCTATTTCTGGGCCCTAATCCTAACCTACTAAAGCAGGATCCCAGGGTCAAGGCCCAGAAGCTGTATTTTTTCCCCAAATTTCTCTTGTGATTCATGTGCATCCCGAAACCTAAGATAGCATAATCTTCTGAATACGTATGAATGAAATAAGTGCAGCTTTGCACGCATGTGAACCAGTTAAGAAAAAGTTGCCACCGAGTTGATTCTGACTCTTGGCAAACCCTTGTGCATCAGAGTAGAACTGGTCTCTACTCCACAGGTGTTCCAGTGGTGGTCTTCTTTGGGAGTAGGTCACTAGGACTTTCCTCTAAAAAACCCCTCTGTGAACTAATATCTCCAACCTTTCAATTAACAGCCATGCATGTTAATTTCTGTATACCGCCCAAGTACTCCCAAACACATGAACTAGTACATAAAACTGTTGCTGGCAATGCATGAAAATAAGAGGTTCAACAAAATTGCACAAACCCCATCACCGCCATAGATTCAAGGTCAACCTATAGCAACACTATAGCATCTAGGTAAATATCATTAAAAACTCACAGTCACTTTATATATTTGTAAAATCACACAGTTACCTCTGAGGTTTTTGATGAGATAGTTTAGATCTGAGTCTAGACAAACTTGTCAGAGAGATTATGATCTCATACAGAAATGCCCTCAGAGCTGGGTGGCCCCAGATGGGACAGCAGTTTGTTGCACCATGCCTGGATTCACCATGAGTTAAGGGCAGCCTCAATGGAAACTAACAGCAAAAACAGCGAGCTGTTTACTGAGCTCATCATGACTTCCAGTTGTGAAAGCAGCTCAGACCAAGAGGTTGCTGCTCCCATGTGCAGTACAACCTGCCTTGTTCCATAGACCACAGGAAGATCAAAGGGACACCCATTGACAGAAAGGTGTTCACAAGAAACCTTTGATAAGCCTTGACCGGAAGAACAACATAAACCCCAGAGATTGCTACCAAGTCATATCCTAGTCAGCAAATGACTGGTGGCCTCATGGTTTAGCATTCACCTGCTAACTGTAAGGTCTGTGGTTCAAGTCCACCAGCCACTCCTTGGGAGAGGGATATGGCAGCCAGCGTTTGGACAGGAGACAGCCTACAAAATCCTTTAGAGTAGTTCTTTGGTGTCCTTTCGAGTTGACTGACTAGGCATGAGTCAAAATCGAATAGGAATCCACTCAGCAGCAGTGAGATGTGTTGTTTGGGGAAGAGTCATAGGATTGCCACTGAAATCCTTGAAGACCCAAACACACTGTCCAAGTCATGCTTAGAACTCATTTCTCCCATGATCGCCTGGGGAGTGCCTCTGATCAGCAGCTGAGGACAAACACGTCCAGTGGTGCCACATGAGGAAGGCAAGAGAACCAAGAAATGGCAAGAGCAGAAAGGGACTTTGTCCATATCAGCTGTGCCCTAATCACCAGTTACAGAATCGTGTGCTTCCTGCAGTGGGTATGCATATTTTCTTTGCACTGGTAATTAAAATTGTAACATGTCTTTCTGTTGTCCTTTTCCTATTTTACCTGACAATGCCAACTGTATACGTTGAGTTTTAGGTGATGAGGTATTATAAGCTATTGTCTCTGAAGTAGAGGAGGAAAGGACAGTCTCAGAAATATATTCATATCCTCATGAATTTTGATTTACTTTCCATATCGAAAGTAATTGATTGACATATCAGTGTGTGCCCACCTTACCGATATGATTGCTGAAGACAAAGCAGGTGCATAAGCAAATGTGGTGAAGAAATACTGATGGTGCCTGGCTATCAAAAGATATAGCGCCAGGGGTCTTAAAAACTTGACGAAAGTAATTGATTGAAATGGGTAATAGTATGTCCTACTGTAACAATATAAATAGGAAAGGAGGAACAGTAATACAACTATATACATGTGCCTCACAAAGTACAGAGTATTCATTCATTTCCACATTGTGTTTCTTGGTGAATAAGCCAAGACACTAGGCAACTTCTAAATCTTCTGGTGACTCAAAGAGTTTCTCTCATTTTCAGACATTACCACATGGGAAGGAAATCAGATAATAAATTTGGAATTCAGCCACTGTCACCACATCAATTTTACTGGCATCTGTTACCATTTTATGAAGTTGCTTTAAAAAAAACCCAAACTCTTAAATATTTATAACAGCTCTGGTCCTCAAGTCAAGACTGGCAAATATTTAAGATGTTCTTAGAATCTGTCTCTTCAATAGTCTCCTTCGTGTTGAGATGTAGAGTTACTTACCCTCCCAAAATCTCTGTCCTGCTCACAGAGTAAGAACTGCTGACAGCTGCTTGCTTGATTGTTACAATGCGATGATCGAATGGGGCAGGAGGAGCAGGCATATCCTCTGGAAGATGAGAGGGAGACGGGGTTGTCCATTAAGTAAACAGCCCTCTTTATGGTGTCTACCCATGGGCCCCATAACAGATTGGTTCATGTAGTTGTGAGATGCAATGGGTCATATGCTCTATTTATAGTCATTCAGAAACACATGTTCTCCTTGAATGTTACTATGGGTGATTCATGAAGATACCACCTAACATCTTTGAGGAAGAATATGAGAACTACTGAAGGATCCCATCTTCAGGGTTATTTCTAGGAATGTCAAAATAGTTGGACATCTCCAACCCTAATATAGTTCAAACAGATCACACTTCTAAACTCGAGACCACTTCCATTTAAATGTGATTAAATGTTTGATTCTTAAAAAAAACAACACTACCTGCATAGCCTATTTTCATTCAAGTGAAGAGAAAACTAGGAAAAAATTTAAAATGTCTTCACATCATTAAATTTTTTAATTATATATTACCTTCTGAAAGACTTTAGGCTTTCAGACAGATTTAGCTCACAGAGATGAATTTTTCCTGGCTGGAAATCAAACGCCCAGTAAAACTGGGTAAGGGTGTACTCTGTAGCTATGAAATGCACTCACACACACACACACACACACACACACACACACAGACTCCACCTCCCGTCTGAAGCATGAACCCTTGTCTACATCAGCACCACTTCCCAAATGTGCAATTACTAGACAGCATTTCTCCCAGGCTTCTCCCTAGTTTCCCATGACTGGCGCGGTGAAAGTGGTTGCCACGAATCTGCTCTCCCACGTTTGTTCATTTGTAAGCTTGCAGACATGTATACAGAAGCCCTGGTGGCCTGATGGCTAGCTGTTGGGCTGCTAACTGCAAGGTCAGCAGTTCAAAACCATCAGACACTCTTTGGAAGAAAGATGGGATATTTTTTCCCATGAAGTTATGGTGGTCTCAAAATACACTGGGGCACTTCTACCCTGTCCTGTCGGGTTATGAGTCTGCATGACTCAACAGCAGTGAGTGTACATAGTATCAAGGAGGGCGTGGAGGTAGAAACTTCGCTTTCAGAAATTCACTTGATCCCACACATATTTCTTGAGTATTTATTTTGTGCAAGGCGTTGTCAGGCATTAATATTTGCAAAAATCCGATCACTAGGCTCTGGATCCAGACTTTCCGAGTTGACAGAGACACCCGACTCTCACACCATAAGTAAGCTGAACAAAAAAGACAGTGGTCAAGACAGAGTTCTCTGGCGGCACTCATCTCATCAGATGAAAAAAAACTCTTTTGAAGAGTGTTTGAATGCTGAGCCCAAATGTCACCAATGCGAGGCTGGCTTCTGGCTGTGAGGTGAAGTGGCTATTGGCTGGAAGGTTTAAGAAGCTACACAAGGCGGCAACAAATGCCACAATCCAAAGTATCACTAGTGGAACACAACTGCACCGAGTAACACTCTCAGCAAAGGTGACTGTCCGTATGATTATCCATAATTGAGTATCCATAATTTGTGTGTAGTGCTTAAGCAGACATGGATTGGTTGTATGTATTTGAAATCCCTGTAGTTAGTTATAACAACAGCAATGTTTTCAGGAGCCCTGCTTACATGTATCAATATATCAATACGGTTAAATCCCTTTGCTATCTTTTATCACCTTCTAAGCAGCTCTGGTGGTGTCGTGGGTTACAAATTAAGCTGCTAACCAAGAGTTCATTGGTTCTAACCCACCGATCTCGCCACAGTTGAAAGATGAGACTGTCTACTCTTGTGTTTGATGTCTCAGAATCTCCAAAGGGCACTTCTACTCTCAGCTAGAGGGTCACTGTGAGTCAGAGATGATGTAACGGCCATGGATTTGGTTTTAAGTGATGTGTTCTTGTCAGAGCTGTCATTATTGACCAACTACAAAGACGATTGGAATTGTGTGATTTTGTCTACTGCATTACAAGCGTGTGCTGTTTGTGTTGCTGCCAATGTTTGATAGTTGCAAATTCTGTCAATTTCTAGTGTTTTCGCTGAACTGTTATGGTAATTAGGACTGTGAACCCAGATGAATATATATATATTTTTGCAAATGAACAAGTGATTCAGGTAAACGATAGAAACTGTGAAAGCTCATTTACCAATAATGTTGAAATTCAATGAAGAAAGATTTTAAAGCACAATTTTGTTGTTAGAGTCCTATCATCCAAGAACAATTGCATTTAAGCAATTTAAAAATATAGATCATATGAGGGGGGTTGAAAAATGTTCATGAAAAATTCGTTATCTTTAATTCCATTTTTCGTGAACTTTTTGAAGCCACTCATGTCATTCTATAATTAAAATGCATAATAAACATGAATAGTGCTTCGGTGTGGTTTAGTACGGGAGGGGGCCATGAGGGTGGAAGAGAGGACACCATGAGGTACGACACTGGCAGACACAAATCTAGCACCACTGCTCCAAGCCTTGCTCCCTGGAGATCTGAATTCCAGGTTTCGCCTGGTGCACTTCCCTGGGCCTCCCGTTTCCTCTGTCTCTAAACGCATCCTGTGTGCACCTGGCACATCTGCTCTCTGTACAGTGTCCTTGATGAGGCGCTCCCCCGGCATCCGACCCGTGCAGCAGCCCACACGCCCGTCTCTACCCCATTCTGGAAAATCGGTACTTATTGTGGAATGTCCAGGGAGTTGAGAGGCCTCAGTGACAAAATTGGAAAACAGAATTCAGCTGCAGCTCTCAAAGTGTCAAGGAGTAAGATTTCAGATGCCAGTATTCCTAGAACTAGCACTTGCTTCGAATGACTTTTTTGTGAATGGGTGTGAATTTCCTGCAAGAGCAGAATGGGGCAACCTTTAAGGACCACATGACACCAGGGTGTACCCCTTGACTCTAGGGAGGTGTGACAGTTGGAGGCGACGGACATCAAGAGAGAATCTGCCAAGTACTTCATTGAAAACCTTTACAGAAGCAGTCGTTTTATAATAAAATGTAAATTTTGTCACTTCAATTTATATAGCAGAAAGAAATGATGAGATTGAAGCAAAGCAAAAGAAGCAATAATAACTCTGAAAATTAACACCAAAGATGGTACATATGTATTGGTGAAAGAATATACCAAATTTCAGTTTTCAGGAGCTCCTGCCTTTACTAAGCACATATATATAGGGGTAGGCTTTGTTTTAGTAATCATCATTATTTATAGTGAAGGAGTTAGACTTATCTAAGATTAGGTTTCAATATAGTAGCTCAAAATAAAGTAAGAATTACATCTTAAATTCCTAAAATTTTTCAAAGGTGTTTGTATGCTATTTATTTCATATAGATGGTATGGATCTCAGAACCTAGAGTGGGCTATTGAATTGTCTCAATTTATTATGTATAAAACTTGCCAATTCAGGAAGAGAGTCATTCTATAATCGACCTCTTGCAGTATAACAGTAAGTTAACAATTATTGCGACTACGATCCCAGTTCATACCTGCATGGATTTATTTACAAACAAAACACGTTTGAACATATCTGTCATCCATGGATGGCTGCAAACAAGTTCTCTCAGTAATACTTTCGTCTCAGCCTCACGGGGTGCCTTCAAAGTAAAAGTCCACTCAAAGTGATGGCTTCGAGAGTTTGGTCTGCTAGACCAGTTAAAGTTACAGCAGAGAGGTCAGTTCAGAATATTATACTGACCATTCTTAGGGACTCCCAATGGGGTAATCTTAGTAGCTCTCCTTGAAAGACACAGGACCATCAAAAGGGCTTATAAGGAAGAGGTCTTAAGAAAAATCGGAAAATGGCCTGGAAAAGTTGCACCAGCCATTTTATTTCCCATCACAACATGGCACCTGCTTGTTCTTCAAGGGTAGTGAGGTCTGTCCTAAGAGGATTTCATTGGGAAACCTTACTCCATCCTCCCTACACCCCTAATCTTGCCCAGTCGGTCTTTTTTGCCTTCCCTAAACTCAAAGGCCATTGAAAAGGAACAAGATCTGAGTCTCTCTGGGATGTCCAGCCTGCTGTATTGACATGGTCTAAACAGAAGAGTAAAGAATTCTTCGGGCAAGAGTTAGAGAGATGGAAACACCTCTCTGTATAGACAAAGATGGATGATATGTGGAGAAATGAAATAGCTTCACAGTTTGAAGTTTCTATGACTTTGTAGTAATTCAGTCTAACCCTCCTATTTCTAGAGAAATGGCCAATTAATCATGCTTGTATAATGGACTGGGTACACTTTTTAAGACATAGATATTTTACAGATAAATTTTATTTCTATTTAATTATTGATTTAAAGAATTCTGTGCTCTATATTTTTTAAAATAAACTTTTCATTTGATCTTTTAAAAAGACTGATTCATGAAGTACATTAATAATAATTGTCTTTGTCCACTCATTTCAAGAAGAATGAGATATAATAAGATACCTCGTATTGGTGGGAAGAGATATCAGAAATTCAAAAACAAACAACCAAATCTATGTTAAGGGGCATGGATATAGTGGAGACCCAAAATCCACCTGTGAGATAATTGGACAGTCCCTCTCAGTAGGGTCACAGGAAAGGGGAAAAAAATTCAGGGTGCAGTAAAGCGCTGAAGAATTATGCTCTAGTTCTTTAATATTTCCTCCCCTTAGTATTATGGTTTTAATTTGTTTTTACCTCATTAATCATGTTAGCTTTGCATATATTCATTTGTATATTTAAGATCATTCGGTAGATGAAAGCCAAGATAGATAACCCTTGAGAAATAGTAACAGGAGTAATGGTTCCCTGGCGGTATGGGAATTGGGGGCAGGGATAGGGAACTGACAGCATTGATGACTGTATAACCCCACTCGTTGGGATCAGGCAACAGAACTGTATGTGAATGGATATATTGGATCATGTAAGACATGGCAAAAAAAACTTATAGGAAAAAAATAAGGATTCATGAGGGTTAGAATGGGGGAGAGACGGGATAAAGGGGAGCTGATATCAAGGAGTTCAAGAAGAAAGAAAATGTTTGAAACTGATTCTGGTAGCAATTATGCAATACTGCTTGATGTGATTGAACTAAAGCTTGTATGATATCTGTAAGAGCTCCCAATAAAATGATTAATTTTTTTAAGTAAGACCCCTCAAAATGTCATAGACAAGAAGAAAAATGTAATGACAAGAAAATATGGCCAAGAAACACTATAGATGTTGGGCTGCTGGGCTCTCATTGTTGAAAACTCTAAGCCTTTGAAATGGCCATTGATAGGGCGTTCCATTGTCAAAGACGAAGGTGCAGTGGACGTGTTATGTTGTAAGCCCTACCTTGAAACACAGACTGCTTACCTTGAAACCAGTTTCATCAACACAATGCTTGCTGTTTGCATGCTTGTCCAGAAGAGCTTCCTTGTTCTCCTTTTTTCTTGGTGTCTTTTCTACTAGCAGCCTCCTTAGAATGAAGCCGATTTTCCTCTCCTTTACACACTGGGCTTTCACGTCTATGCACAGGGACTTCCTCCTCATTCCCCACACTACCATGCTCTTAACTCCTCAGTCTCTCTGTACATGAGATGGCACATCTATCTATATTCTCCCTTGGTTCTGTGGGATTTCATGGAGCAAAATCATCTCTCACCCTGACATCCCTATAGGAAATGTGGCAAGAAATCGCTGAACCAGTGAAACTTTTATCTTCTCTACATTGTTCTTGCTGGGCTTATGAATCTTTTCTTTCACAGAGAAGAGCTGGCTTTTCTGAGCTTATCTCTCGAGAAGACACCCCAACACAACAAAATATTTTAATGTAGACATACGCGATCGGTGGAATTTTGGCTGCATACAATGGTATGTCTATTCAAGTTTATCGTTATCTGTAGGCAGAAGCTTTCAAAGAGCCAAATAGAAGCAAATATGCTGGGTTGGCTGACATTTGAGTTCCTGTCTTTTTTGTAGCTAGTTGGACCCAGAGAAAGTCAAGATATTCACCCTGCACCTCCCCAACATCGAGCTTTATGGATGTGTAACTTCCTCTGAACAAGAACCACAATAGCAAAAAGGACTTCCTTAACAGAACTCTCCTTAAATAAATAATTAGTCTTTAAGAGAGGTTACCTTTGAGGGCTGAGGTCCTTTTGCTTGTGGCAGGTGTTGTTTCCTTGAGGCCTGAGTGGGACCACACCTTCTCTTTAGCCTAGGGGCATACAATGAGCAACAGGTTACCCAGCCCAGCAGGTTTCCCCACCTCACATCTACTGGCAACAGAGGGGTCTGGCACTGCGGAACTTGTAGGGTCCTAGCATGGCTTCTCTTTATCTGATATATGCCAGGAGCAACAATCAGCAGTGTCTCCAGACCTTCCCGAAAGGTCAAACTGTGCCCCCATTCACCAGAACCACTCTGTTAGTTGATTCAAACACAAAATGATAGTAATTTACAAAGAGAGAGCGTCTGCATTTATGAACCTCTGCATTGACGATAGTATTTAGAAGCAAAATGTATTCACTGCTTCCAAAGAAATTTTGTTCAATTTTGTCATGGTGGAAGAAAGTTCATCAGATGAATGGATGAAAGGCGATTGGCAACTTGTGTGCTATCCTTTATCTGTGCTTGGAGTGCCTGGATATGGCTTACATACGAATCAAATAAGAAGAGAGGACATCTGTTAATGGGCTCTGTCAGCCAGAAAGGCAGGAGACTGAGCTTTCAGACATGGCGCTCTCCCATTGCTTAGAAACATATAGTCGCTTTCCTAAGTAGATAAACATTCTGCTCAAAATACTGGCTACTCTGAATTAGTTTAGCAAACGCTTTTAAAATACTAGATAAAAGGCAAACAGCCCAATCCTTCCTCCACAAATTACTTCAAATCCTAAAGTTATGTACTATAAGTAAGTAAAATTATATGCGTGATCAAATAATCATTAACTGCCCCCCCCCTCCACCAACTCCCTTTTAGACAGAAAAAAAAAATTTTTTTTTGCCCTAGGGAGATTTGAGGCATGTAAGTCAATCTAAGTGCCGAGAAGAGCCATCAAGACAAATTGACAGTGTACTTTTCACAAATGCTCAGAGCATTTCCATTTTTCAGATGGGACTTTGACACAGAAATATGTTTGGCAAGTCTGTGGGAAAATCAAGAACAGAGATTAGAGACTTGGATGGTGTAATTTCCCTTCTTATAAGTGGAGTGATGGCCTCCTTGTAGTTCTCCTTCTGAAGAAAATGTGCTTCCACTCTTCAGGTGAAGCCCAAACCCTTCACACAGTTGGACCAACCCAAGTAAACTTCGTTCTGGTCTTCTCTGCTTTCAGCCAAGACCCACCTGATCCAGCAAGATCCAGCCAAGAGATCCTTTACTCCATTTCCTTTTCTGAATCTAGTTTGGATTTCTAGCAGTTCCCTGTTTCTGTACTGCTTTAAGTATTTAAAAATGTTTTCAGCAAAATTCTGTGTGTGATATTGATGATACTGTTCAATACGTTTTTCATTCTTTGGAATTGATGCAAATATGGATCTCTTCCAATTGGTTGGCCAGGCAACTAGCTGTTCCCCAACATGCTTAGCCTAGAAGAGTAAATGCCTGCAAAACCGTATCTTTTTGTGGAAACACTTCAATTGATATTCCATCTATTGTAGGAACCGTATTTCTTGGCGTTGCCTTCAATGCAGCTTGGACTTCTTCTTTCAGTGCCTTTAAGGACAAAGTTACATCTGGCCCATACCATGTTACTTTCAGTTACTTCAGATGTACACAAAGGCTTACATGAAGAAGAATGTGCATCAGGAATGGAGGAAGACTTACTAGTGACCTGTGATATGCAAATGATACAACTTTGCTTGTGGAAAGTGAGGAGGAATTGAAGCACTTGCTGATGAAGATCAAGGATTACAACCTTCAATAAGGATTGCAACTCATTGTAAAGAAGAACAAAATAAAAATTAAACCAAATTAAAAAAACAAATAAAAAAAGAACCAAATTAAAAAAGACGAAGAACCAAATATTCACAACTAGAACAATAGGTAATGAGGTAATTGAAGGGCAGAGGGATAGATGGCACAGTGAGCCTCGCCCATCTAGTTCTCGGGTCTCTTGCTTTCGGATGGTTGGATCGGGGTGCAGCTGCCTTATCCAATTCCCTGCTTCAGCTGGCAAGGCTCACTTTCTGCAAGACACCCCCAAAGAGAAGCCACATGGACCTTCCCTGAGTCAGCCCTGGGTTCTGGAGTAGCTGAGATGCTTACATAGTCACTGATTCAGCTTTCCTCCTGCAGTTGGCATCATAGTGTCTGTTTTGTGAGATGGAGGAGGACTTTATGGATTAGTGTCAGTCATATGGGCTAATGTTGGACTTGTGGGCTAGGCAGCATTGACTGGGTTGGGATGTTTTCTTGATGTGCACTTAACCTTTACATAAAACTCTCTCTTACACATGAGTTTCTGTGAACTTGTTTGTCTAATGTACTCAGACTAATACAGGTAACATCTTGATAAATGGAGAAAAGTTTGCAGTTATCAAGGATTTTGTCTTCCTTGGATCTCTAATCAATGTTCCTGGAAGCAGCAGTCATGAGATCAAATGATGAGTTGCATTACTTAAAACTGCTGCACAGACCTCTTTGGAGTATTGACAAGCAAAGATGTCACTTTGAGGACTAAGGTGTGCCCGAGCCAAGCCATGGTAGTTTCCATTGCCTCATATGCACGTGAAAGTTGGACATTGAATAAGGAAGACTGTGGAAGAATAGATGGATTTGAATTGTGGTACTGGAGAAGAATATTGAAAGTACCATGGACTGCCAAAAGAACAAATTGACCAAATCTTGGAAGAAGTTCAACCAGAGTGCTCCTTAGAGGCAAGGATGGTGAGACTTCATCTCACGTACTTTGGACACAGTGTCAGGAGAGACAAATCCCTGGAGAAGGCCGTCATGTTTGGTAAAGCAGAGCAGCAACAAACAAGAGGAAGGCCCTCAGAGAGATGGGTGGCGCCATGGCTGCAACCATGGGCTCAAGCACAGGAACCATGGTGACAAGGGCGCAGGACAGGGCAGTGGTTTGTTCAGTGGTGCATAAGGTCACTATGGGTCAGAACTGTCTTGATGGCACCTAAAAACAACAACAAAAACTGCAAAGACTGAACAATGAATAAGTATGACAAATTAAGAATTGATGCATTTGAGTTATGATGTTGGCAATGAATGGTTGACTGACAGAAGAATGAACAAATCTATCTTGGAAGAAGTACAACTCGAATGCTCCTTGACAAGGCTTAACCTCAATTACTTTGGCGTATTCTTGTCCAATTGAATGTCTCATTACCTAACAGGTCTGATCCCTGGAGAGAGGGTCCATGCTGGGGAAAGTAAAGGAAGACCGCAACCACATAGACTCGGAGGCTGAAACAATGAGCTCAGACATTGCGGTCATTATGAGGACGCCGCAGTCCCTTTTGTTCTATTTAAAATTGCTGAGAGTTGGAGCCGACCCAATGGTAGCTAACAACAACAAGGGACAAGCGGCATTCCTGAGTGATGCACGTAATGAACGTGCTTGGCCAATAGAGGAGATATTGGGAGAAGGTGTTTGGGAAGAAAGTCTACTTTTGAAAACTCAGGAATTGAAGACCCTGTGAAGCACAGTTCTATTCTGACCCGCGTGGGATTACTGTGAGTAGGAAATCAACTCCAGGCCAATGGATTCATTTTTCTTGTTGGTTTATTTACTGGACACAAAGACCGATTCACCACAGAATCCAGACATTTAGCGTACAGGCTACCACATAGGAGGAGACGGAGGAGGAGGAGGAAGAGGACAAGAGTGAGGATGGTAATGATGGCAGCTAACTCGTGTAAGTAAGCATCGACTGTTTATTGGACCCTGTTCTGAGGACATTGCATTATTATCTCAGTTGCTCCTCATGGAATCCTGTTGATGTAAAAGCTATTAACCCATTTTATAATTGAAGTGACGGAGCTTTGCAGCTCTGGGATTCTAAGGCCATTGTTGACGTCAGTCTGTGCGCCTAGTCATCCATCCCTTCTTACAACCTTCTACTGGATTGAAGGAGTTCAGCCAAGTTACACTGTTAACATTTATTGAGTATTTACTCTACCGTCAGCACCCCCAGGAAATAAGAAAACAGATTAGGAGAGGACAGAAAACAAAAGGGCAGAAGATGCGTGAAGCAGAATGAAGAAATAGATACTTGTTGATCTGAAGATTCTAATTAACATGAGGGCGTAGGAGGAAGAAGGAAATATTGTCGGCCCGATTTTGAAAGCATAGATTGAAATTGGTTCAAACAAAGATTAAAAACACAGCACTTTATGAAGTGTTGTGTTGAAGATATTATATAACTGTCTTTCATTGCTTTCCTTTTGAAGTGAAAACTCCTGGTGGGTAGGAATTGTGCCCCTAGGTTTATTTGGTATGGCATGAACACAGCTTAAAAGCATATGTGACCTAATAACGAGAATGGGCGTGCATTGTCAAGGTCAGTCAACCAAAATATTTGGTTGTAAGAATCCTTGGAGTGCTGAGGGAGAGCATCGTTCAAGGCCACCGGGGTATCCAGCAGAGAAATTCCCACACGCTGTGAAGGCGGTCTTGGACTAGGGCAGTCCAACTGCACCAGCAAGAAGGCTGTCAATCCTGGGGGATATTAGAAACCAGCTTTCAAATGCAGCTGGTCTTCCTTTTTGCTCCTTGCCAATTCTATCGCATATGTTTTATCACTTCAAGAGTGCGAGAAGGCATTTATTCATTGCCCCAGGCCAGCACATCTTTTTGTTTTCCTATAGAATACTGACCTCTAGAGGAGCCTTGAACTGGGGAGTTAGGCCTGAAGCTAAGGCTGTATGTCTCCTTTTCTGTTCCCTGAGAGCAACTAGAGAAACTTCCAAATGAAGTGTGTGTACAGCAACTAGAGGAACTTCCAAATGAAGTGTGTGTACCGTGTCGTCCCCAGGTGTGTGTAAAGTTGCTAAAATAGAAAACAAACTCCCCTGCAGTTTGGCGAAGTCCAAAATAGAAGCATCTTTTCTGTGCAGCAGAGCAACCAGATGGCCCTGAAAGGATTCCCATCACCGAGGTTAGAAAACATGCGGCAGCTGAATGGAAGGCTGAGCAAAACGAAGAGGCTCATTCAAGTCAGTCACTTACAAAACACTTCCTATTTGTATACCACTGCCTTTTGTAGCTGTTTCACCGTTTCTTTAGAGAGAATATACTATGTGTTTCTTCCTGGTGTAATAAATAATGCATCCGTGGATTTGGGTGGCACAAGGAAGAAAGGGAGCTTGACCCAGAGCCCCCACTATGGAAAACACACATCTGGCTTCTTTGGACAACTTTCTTGAGTGATGTCCCAGTGGGTTGTATGCCCCAGGGAGTGGCCAAGGCAGCTGAAGGTGCAGCAGGAAGGTGTTAATGATAAAATATCATTAGCTTATAAGACAGACCAAAAAAAAAGATATACAAGTGCATGGAATGAAATGGAAATAAGATTAGTAATAGAACTAGCATATGCGCCATGGGGATGATTAACAATTCTCCAATATTCACTTAGATGTTTCAAATGTCAACTAGGGACATGTATAAACCATGGGTATTTGAATGGAGTTTGAGTTTGCACTTAATTATAACCCTAATCTGAGAACAATTAGTTCTCTGGCCTAGCCTTGTTCAATTCTTGCCCTCATGAAGAGGTCATTGAAGATATGGGTGCTATAGCAAAGGGTAGTGAAGAAAGCAGATGGTGCCTGGCTATCAGAAAGAATAGCATCTGGGGTATTAAAAGCTTGTCTTTAAACAACCAGCCATCAAAATGTAGTGTCAGTTAAATCCACATAGAGGAAGTACCCCAGCCTGTATAATCCAGGATTGTAAATAATAAAATCCAAATCCGGAGGAGGGAACAGTATTAGAGTTTAAATTCTGAGAACCCACTTTGCATGTTTAGCTATGGATGGCAGTGAAAGCCCCAAACCACGTGCAGCGCCCCCAGTGTGGATTAAGCCTCTGCAGTATCCCCTGTGACTAGGGACCGATGAGAGGAATGGCCTTGTTATCAGAGTACATTGTAAGATGGATTACTGCAGCTGTAGATAGGTTAAAATATGTCATTTGATCTCCCTTTTCATCCCATGTATATTTGTTTCAGTTTTTAATATTTTCTGCTTTCTTTTTTAGTTGAGCTTTCGCTTGTTATTACAGTATTGAGGTGTTCTGATATTATTGTTAGGTTGTTTTAATTTTGTGTCTTTTTCTGTATAGGAAATCCAGGGTAGGCAGAAATCTAAAGAAACAGCGATTGGATTAATCATTGCCTAGGAGCATGACAAGTGAGGTTAATAGGTACTCCGGGAGCTAACAACAGTGACTACCAGGAAGAAGAAATGTCCTAAGATTGATGGTGATGATGATTAAACAATGCTTTTGAATATGATGGAACCATTTAAATGTCTGATATGTAAATTCTATGTCCATAAAGCTTTTTTATATATCTGTCATAAATGGCCCTGCTATAAAAGATTAGCGGTTCTAGCCCACCAGCTGTCCCATGGGAGAAAGATGAGGCTGTCTGCACCCACAGAGAGGCACAGCCTTAGGACCTCAGCACCCTATTTGGAGTCTCTATGTGTTGGAAGCAAAGCCCTGGGGGTGTGGTACTCATGCATTTGACTGCTAACTGTGAGGTTAGCTGTTCAAAACCACCAGCAGCTCAGCTGAAAAAAAGATGACTCCTTCCACTCTTATCAAGAGTTACAGTCTTGGAAACTCGCAGAGACAGTTCTCCCTTACCTTATAAGGTTGCCACAAGTCAGAATTGACTCCAGAGCAGTGAGGGTTTTTTCAGTGAGATGTGTTGCCATCAACTTGATGATAGTGAGCGTGTGGGTCTGAGCATTATATTCAGAAGGTCCCCAGTTGTCACAAATAGTTTCTGCTCAACTTACTAGTTGGCTGTTCCAAGCCAGGTAGTGGCTCCTAGAGGAAAGGTCTGCTCCCGTACAGATGACAGCCAAGAACACCTTAGGGAGCTCCACTCAGGCGGCTGCCAGGGGTCAGGCTGAATCAATAGCAACATAGTGTGGTCTTACAATAGGCGGGCACTGCACATTTTTCATGGAGAAGCGGAATCAAAAGATCGTGGAGTTTTTCCATGACTTTTTGAAGCTGCTTTGTATTTTTAAATATGATTTATAAAAATAAATATACCTGTACTGGTTGTCAGTGTGTAAAATGTATAAATAACAAATAAGTTAAGGGTATGTTTTTTGCTTTTGTCTTTAATAATTTTATTGGGGGCTCATACAACTCTTATCACAATCCACATATCCATCCATGTGTCAAGCACATTTATGCATATGTTACTATCACCATTTTCAAAGCATTTTTTTTCTACTTGAGCCCTTGGTATCAGCTCCTCATTTCCTCCCCCCTTCCCTCCCTCATGAACCCTTCATAATTTATCAATAATTATTGTTTCCATGTCTTACACTAACCCGTTATCTCCCTTCACCCACTTTTCTGTTGTTCATCCCCCTGGGGGGGGAGGGGACAGGGTGTTATACATCGATCATTGTGATCAGTTCCCCCTCTCTCCCCACACCTTCCCTCTACCCTCCTGGTATCACTACTCTCATTATTGGTGCTGAGGGGAGTTATTTGTGTTCGTTTTTTTTTTTTAATTTTGAAGTCAAAACATTTATTGAAGAGTTGTAAAATGTACCAAAAGTCAAACAGAAAGCAAGGGGAAATCTCCAAATTTAATAGGCAGTACATTCCCACAGAATAGAGCCTTGGTGGTATGGTGGCTACACGTTTGACTGTGATCCAGATGGTCAGCAGTTCAAAACCACCAGCTACTCCGAGGGAGAAAGACAGGGCTTTCCACTCCCCTACACAGCCACAGTCTCAGAAACCCACAGGGGGTCGCCATGAGTCAGCATTGGCTGCATGACAGTAAAATCTAAGTTTTGGGAGACCATTCTTCTAGATAGCACTGTGTCTGAGACCCGGGTTTTCTGAAATATGTGTTTGGAGTAGCAGGGTCAAAGGAAAGTACACAAGCCAATTCATTAGAACTGTCAGCTCTGTCCTGTCGGGGTGGATGTAAGTTGGGATCAACTGCACAGCAGTGAGTGTGGCATGGGTTTGGGTGTCCTGTTGTGAGGTTACAATTTTAAAAATTGCTGTAGCAACGCTAACTCCAAACAGCAGGGCTGTGGAGATCCAGTTAGTTAAGTGATGCACCGATATGGGAGCCACGGCCATAGTTCTCATTGAAGGGAAATGACAGAGGGGCTGGGAAAAGTTGCCCAAGTGAGTGCGTTTCCTTCTAAGTTTTGTTGTTTTTTTAACCACCTTATGGAAGCAGACCACCCTCTCTCCCGCTGAGCAGCCGCTGGGTGCAAGCTGCCAACTTTTCCATTCTTGGCTGAGGGTTTGAACCACTGTATTACCAGGGCCGCTGGGAGACACAAAATAGACTCTGTCTATGTTGCAGTTCCTTGTCGTGGAATTTGGTTCAGACTGACAGTGACCGTGTAAAAAGACTGAAGCGTTACCAGTCTGACTTCACAGTCAGTGGCATACTCAAGTCCATTCTTGTGGACACAATTGAGTGTCTTCTAACCTTGGGGGATCGGGGGGAGGTGTCTTCTAGACAATTTTCTGCAGTGATTCATAGGATTTTAATTGACTAATTTTTCAAAAGGAGATTTCCAGGTCTTTCTTCCTAGTCTGTCTGAGTCTTAACACTCCACTGAAAGCTGTCTACCCTGGGACACTGCTGTTTGTTGTTGTTGTTGTTGTTTTTAATATTGGTGGCATAGCTTCCAGCATGATAGCAGCATGCATGCCACCAGAGTATGACAAACTGAAATACAGGTGACAAAATTATTTCTGTACCTTGCATAAAATACTTTTCATATCACTGATTAAGGATGCAATGATGAATACTCTTCAGCAATTTCAACCACATTTTTAGAAACCAAATTCTTCGGAGCAAAAACAAAATTCGAACTGTCAGTCATGACTTCGTTAAACTTCGATTTGGCTTCTCATCAAACACTCACAATCACCCAGTTGATTCTGACTCATAGCTGCCCTATGTAGGTTTTCCAAGACTATATATCCTTATAATATCCTTATAGGAACAGACTGTCTCAACTGTCTCCTGAGGAGCTACTGGTGGATTTGAACCACTAACCTTGCCCTTTGCAGTCCACAGTCATTCACAGAGCCATCAGGGATCCTTCAGGCTCCTCACAGAGGAGAGAGAGAAAAATCCTAAAAGAGTACAAAGAAAGCACTTTTCCGAAGAAATATTAAAATTGTATTTCCTTGCTTGTACATAAAAGGGAATTTCAGAAATCATTTGTAAAGTAAATATGTGTTTCCTCATACTCAGCACACACTCAAACTCCTTATGCATGAAGTGAGAAAACACCCGAGACCTAGCCAATAGAAGACATTCTTACAAAGCAGGGTCTGTTTTTGTGGTCTACGGGGACTGACCTGGCGTAAAGCAGGACAGGATCTGGCCAGTCGGCTCAGGAAAGGAAAGCATTACCCTTGACCTCAGAACTCAGTAAGGGGATCCTCCCCAGGCTGCTGATGGCATGAGTGTGATCACACAGTCACCTGAGAAAATAACGCTGCCAGGAAAATTAAGGCCTTTGGTGCATCCACAATGACATGAACAGTGCTTCATTCAGAAACCACATAAGCAGGGCTCTTTAAGGCTACGGATCAAGAAAGGTCCTGAAATGAAACACGCAGCTTCAGGAAAGTCTCCCTGGGCCAGCTGTCAGATAAAGGCGCATGGATAATTTTAATTCGATTCAAATATAATATGCAGTGAGCAGCACTATTTGAAAAATTCTGCTACCACATTTAACAGCCTTCTCTCATAAGAAAAGGCTGGAGAGAGCATGTTGTTGATGTCGTCAGGGGCCATCTCGTTGGTTCCGACTTACAGCGACCCTCTGTCCAACTGAACAGAGCACTGCCCAGTCCCACACCATCCTCACAATTGTGCTGATGTTTGACCCATTGTTGCAGCCTCTGTGTCAGACCATCTTGTCTAGGGCCTTCCTCTTTGGGGCTGTCCCTGTACTTTACCAAACATGATATCCTTCTCCAGGAACTGATCTCCCCTAAGAGCCTGCCCAAAGCGTGAGAGTCGACGTCTTGCCATTCTTGCATTGAAAGGAACATTCCGGCTCTATTTCTTCTAAGACAGATTTGTTTGGCCTTTTAGCAGCCCACGGAACTGGTCATATTCTCCCTCCAGCACCATAATTCAAATGCACCAATTCTTTCATCACTCAACGTCCAACTCACAATATGCAGATAAGCCAATTGAAAAATGTCATGACTTAGTCCTCAAGGTGTCTTCCTTCCCGTTCAACACTTTAAAGAGGTCTTGTGCAGCAGATTTACCCAAAACTGACCGTAAGGTTGATCCTGTGTGACAAGACCAAGAGTTGGATGACAGCAGAGGACAGAGGTGTCTTGAAACGAACGGCCGGGTGATCTACTTCCAAAAAGAGCTGGCTGTAAAAATCCTACCCCCAAACACCTTGCGCCGTGTGCCCGACATGGGCTTTCCCCCTTTCTTTTACCCAGCTGGTCTCTATCAACGTGAAGGAACCCAAATAAAATTCACTTGGAAAAAAATTCTAACTTTTCAACTAAATATTTCGTCACATTGATTCTTCAGTAATACAGATTTTATCAGTCCTTTCCCATGTCACCCCCCTTATACTAAGGTGACCAGACGTCCTGCTTTTGGCGGGACAGTCCCCATTTTTAACCATTTGTCCTGAGTCCTGCGGCAGTTCAAAAACGTCCCAATTTTCGGAAAGCATGCATAACAAGCTAGGGTATACGGTTTTCGGCTGCCGTTTGGCTGTTTTGCCAGGACATGAGTTTTATCAATGGTGTCCCGCTTTACCAATGTTAAAATCTGGTCAACTTACTTATACCCACTGGATGACCTTAACTAAAATGCCTTTTAAACGATTCAAAATGTGTATTTCCTCTCCATTGCCACTGTGCCAGTCTTCCCTGAAGAGAAAATACTAGAACTTCTGACTTGTAATTGTTCTTTTAACACACTTGGCTGAGCGAGGTCCTGCCGGCTGGTCCCTACCTTCCTCGCCAGCCTTGGCCCACCAACTCTGCTGCCCTGAGAGGACTGCTCAGCCCTGACTCCTGCTAACACGGATACCACTGAAACACTTTTGGAAAATACAGGTGCCAAAGATTCCAAATAAACTAACCTGGAGAGGGGCCTAACAGCCTGGTGGGACGATCAGGTAAACATTGGGCTACTAACCACAAGGTCGTTGGGTCAAAACCACCAGCCTCTCCACAAGAGGAAGATGAGACTGCCTCCTCCCATACGGATTTGCAATCTCAAAAATCCCAGACAGGGTCCCCAAGAGTTGGAATTCTCTTGTTGGCAGTGGGTTTGGGGTGCGGAGAGGGGCCTGGACAAAGGTGGTTTCCTCACACTGCCTCAGCGAGGCAACCGCACCATGAGGTCTGTAGCCTCGGCCCCCTCAGCCATGGTCACTTCGGCCTTTTCTCAAGCCTCCAGGCCACCCAGGCTCCCGAAGCCACAGGACCACAGGACGGGAGAGAGAGTAATCACAACAGAGACCAGGTGTTTTCCCACACCCTGCCTCTTCCCATTCTTCAGCAACATTGCTGACCCAGATTACAAAACCGCTGCCGCCGCCGCCTCCCCACGATTCCAGGGGCGCGTGTGGAGAAGGGAGTTTAAGGAAAACCATTTTAGTGACCACAAAAGCCGATGGGGCCCTCCCGGGGTGTAAGCCAATGAAAGAATAACATCCACAATCACGTCACATGGTCTCCAGCCTGAAACCGTCCTGACTTGCTTCCTGGCCAACATCTAATAGTAGAAAACCCCAAACCACACTCACTCCCGTGAGTCAGTGCTGACTCACAGCGACCCCCTGTGGGTTTCCAAGACTGTACCTGTTACAGGAGTAGAAACCCCAGGCTTCTCCCCAGGAGCTGCCGATGGTCTTGAACTGCCAACCAGAAGGATCCCAGCCCACCTCATAACCATTACACCACTAGGGCTCCTGAAGAGTGGAAAGTGGATTCAAAACCAAACCAAATGCCTCACTGTCACAGAGTAGGGCAGAGTAGAACTAGAAATCACAGCAAGTTTTTGCCTCCCTTGGGGTTCTGTAACCAGAAAAGCACCGGAGCACTTGAAAACCCACTTTTTACAGTGAGGTGCAGAGATGTTGCGTCAACTTACGCGTACGTGTGTACGGGTGCGTGCACACAGGTTCTTCCACGCCAAGTGCAGGTATAAATAGAACTGTAGCTCCTTGACGGCCACTTGATTAAAGTGAGTCTTACTTAGTAAAATTCCTCTTTCATGCTTCCCAAGTCTAAGCCTTGGAATGCGCTCACATGAAGTTTACAGTGTTTTTTCATCACCTCGTAAAACTCTTTGATGTCTTCCCGCCGCAGACAGTTTTATAAGCATTCATCTCACATAGTGTTCTTGGTCTGCTTTTTAATTTTTATTTTAGGTTCGCTTTTATCACTCCATCTTCTGGTCCAAGCATAAGCCACTGAGCTGCATGTAGCTCATCCTGCCCTGGCCAGCAAAGAGGAGGGGGGGCTGGAAGGGGCGATCGAATCGCAGAGGCGCTGTGTGGTCCCATGCGCTCTGAGGAGACTTGGGAGAGCCAAGCCCTAGACTCACCGGTTTTCTCTCTGATCTTGGACAACATGTTTAACCCCCTACTAGTTTGCTTTTTCACATCTTTCCCTGGACAGGAAATGCTGCAAGCACATTCAAAGCAAAGTAGCTGTTTAAAAGTTAGCTCTCAAGAGCCATGAGCGACTGCAAAAGGTCTTTAAAAGTCTCAGAACTTGGAATAAACAATACAAACCCCCGTAGAGATTTTTAAAAGGATCCATTATTTATATCCTCAAACATTTAGTTGTCAAGCCCCTTCTACTTGAGGTGAACCCATGGGCCTGCAGCATTAATATCCCTGGAGAGCCTGCGAGACATGCAGTCTCAGTCCCTCCCTCCCCCCAGCCACCCCATGAGAGTCTCCAAGATAACCAATTCCAGGCGAGTCCGGTGCACACGGTGTTCAAGAAGCATGGGCCTGGACAGCACCTGTGACGCCTTGGTGTGAAGAAACATTTCACAGTGATACTTGTCACTGCATCGTGCAGCTACTTAAATCTTGTCTCCGTCCACCAAGGACCTAAGGAACTAACAGAGAAAAGAGCCAGCAGAGGGCAGGAGCCTCCAGGTCCTGGGACTTAGTCCTTCCAGGTGTTTTTATTCTATCATAAACATGGATATGTTACAGCGATGAAAATACATTTGCAGGAAAATGATGTGCAAACCCATGCATGGTCATGAGTATTGTCTCTTTTGCCTTCTCATTCCTGTTCATCTTGCTTGTTTGTCTGTGAATTCACTCTAATGTCCTCTAGCTAACATTCTCTAGTGGTCTGTACATTTTACACATTAACACTAGATATACCTAACCATTCAAATTAGGGAGGATGTACATACCGTACTGAGCTGTTCATGTTGTTGCCTTATTGTCATTTGTTTTATTATGTACATGCAGGAAATACTTGGATAGTACCATAATACCATAGCAATTGTTAAAATATGGAAATACTTCCATGCTAGTTTGTACATAGCAGATATTCTCCAAGTGCCCCCTCTTAACTATGGTACTGCCCATGCTGGAAACCCAGCTCAGTCTCAGATCCTTCATAAATTCCAACAACTAGACAGTGAGCCTCTGACACTGTAAGTAGCCTGCATTCAGATAGGGGCATGATTGTGTCATTAAACAGAGCATGAATACAATATAACTCATCTGACCAGGCAGTAGGCTCCTAGGCATGTCATTTTCAATGTTTAATTTAAAGGTTTTTGATTATGTATATCTTAACTCTACAAATGTTAATTGCCAGTGGGAAATTGGAGAGTGTGCTTGGACGGTCAATATGAAAGCAGTGAATATGAGTAAAGAGGTAAGGGAACTAGTAACGGCAACATGTTTCGCCTACTTTAGACCTTGACATTGTGATTCTGAAATTTATACAGCTCTGTTTAACAACTGTCATTCATAGCTCTGGATTGGAGTTCAAGAACATTTTTTCACAAGCTCTAGACGTGATTCTTTTTCTTGTTTTTTAAAAATCGTTTTATTGGGGACTCTTACAGCTCTTACAGCAGTCCATACATACATCATTGTGTCAAGCACATTTGTACATATGTTGCCATCATCATTTTTGAAACATTTCCTTTCTACTTGAGCCCTTGGTATCAGCTCATTTCCCTCTTCCCCCACCCTCCCTCATGAACCCTTGATAATTTATAACTATTTTTTCATGTCTTACACTGACCGCTGTCTCCCTTTACCCACCTTTCTGTTGTCTGTCCCCCTGGGAAGGTGTTCTATTTAGATCTTTGTGATCAGTTCTCCCTTCTCCCCCAATCTTCCCCTACCCTCCTGGTATTGCTACTCTCATTATTGATCCTGACAGGGCTATCTGTCCTGGATTCCCTGTGTTTTGAGCTCTTATCTGTAGCAGTGTACATGCTCTGGTCCAGACAGATTTGTAAAGTAAAATTGGGGTCATGGTAGTTGGGGGTTGGGAGAGCCTTAAAGAAGTAGAGGAAAGTTATGTGATTCAAGGTGCTATACTGCACCCTGACTGGCTCATTTCTTCCTTGTGACCCTTCAATAAGAGGATATCCAATTGTCTACAGATAGACTTTGGGTCTCCACTCTGCACTCCCCCTGGTTCACATTGATATGATTTTTGTACTGGGTCTTTGGTGCCTGATACCTGATCCCATCAACACCTCATGATCACACGGGCTGGTGTGCATCTTCCATGTGAGCTTTGTTGCTTCTCAGCTAGATAGCCACTTGTTTATCTTCAAGCCTTTAAGACTCAGCATGCTATATCTTTTGATAGCCTGGCACTCTTCACCACATTTGCTTATGCACTTGTTTTGTTTGCAGCAATCATGTCGGAAATGTGAGTATCACAGAATGCTGGGTTATTAGAATAAAGTGTTCTTGCATTGAAGGAGTACTTTAGTAGAGGCCCAATGTCCACCTGCTACCTTAATACTTAACATATAAATATGTGTACATAGATCTATTTCCCTATCATTATATATAAATGTTTTTACATATGTGCATATCTGTATTTAGACCTCTGTAAATGTTTTTGCTTCCAAGTTCTTTCCTCTATTTCCTTTTACTTTCCTCTTGTCTCACTATCATGTTTGGCTTTCATTTGGGTTTCAGTAATTCCTCTCAGCTACATTGCCCTTGATCAAGCCCCATCAGGCATCCTACATCCTCCTCGCCATTGATTTTAGATCACTTGTTGTTCCCTTGTCCCTGGGCTTGTTGGCACCCCGTACCTTTCCCCCACCTCCTCCTCTCCCATGTCCCCTCGAACCATCACTCTCATTGATTTCTTCTCCAGATTGTTTATTCTGCCTTTCTTATCTAGATAGACATGCAGCAACAATAATAAGCACAAAATCAAGACAAAGCAAAACAAAAACTAACGACAAAACAAAAAAAACCCCACCTATAAATAGTTCCAGGTCTGTTTGATGACCGTTAGAAGTATTTTCCAGTTGAGTCTGATGGGGTGCCATACCCTGGCTGCAGAGTCTATTTTTGGTATTCCCTGAGGACTTCATTGCTGTGCTCCCCTTGCTGCTCTATTGCACGCCCTTAGTGTTTCACCCCTTGTTGTCCCCTGTAGCACTATGGGTCAGTAAGAGATGTTGTGTCTTGTGGTTGGACAGGCCCTATGCTCCTCTTTGTGCATTGGCTGCTCTGAGCAGGAATATCGTCCTTGGGTCTTGATGGGCCAGGATGTGTTCCACTCCCTCTCCTTCCCTCTTCGTTTGCTCCTGTGTGCTTTGATCAGACATGCCCTTCCCTCTCCCTGAGCTGTAACTTCAGTGCTGTCCTCAAGTGCATTCTTCTGGGGGGTGGGGGGATTGTCCATGTAGTTGGGAATTGGGGCCAGCCAGAAGTAAGTCTTATATAAATGGCTCAGTGTGGGATATAAAAAGGCTTTTCCCCAGCTTGTCTCCCCAAATATATGTCCCCAAAATATAGGCTTGCAACACATAGTAAATAACTGTAGCACACTTGGAAGCCAGCTGGTTAGACATTACCTCCCTGAAGGCATCAGCCATCCAGAGTAATCCACTACTGTCTGGTCCACCATAGGTGGGGCTCACACCCTACTGATAAGGATAGTGATTGTTTCCCTGGAGAGCTAAGAACAAGTCAAGCCAGAAGCCCAAGGATGATCAAGCTTAGGCTGCCATCATGAATCTAGGATCCGCCCATCTGGTCACATATGTACCCCTAATCTCCTAGGGCATGTACACCCCTAGATCATTTCCCTCCTATTGCTCTATTGCCTATGGTATGACCCCTTCCTGTGACGTATATGGTTACCTGTAATCAAGGGGCTTGCATGCCACCCAAGTGTATGTATATATATAGATATATACCATATATACCTTATATATATATACCACATATATATACACCACACACACACATATATATAAGCCTTGCTTTGAAATAAACCTCCGCACTCCTCCTCCCACTCTCTGTGATGACCTGACTGCTGAGATCATGGCCGTCCAGGAGGTGAGCATGCTACCATAAAATGTGTCTGACTCCTTTGTTTTACTCTCTCTCCTATCTGTCTTATTCTCTATGACTTTACTAAAATCTTTATATATTATCACCATACAGTTGTGCCTATGAACCCATGATATTGTCAGGGGCTTATTTACCCTGACAGTTCAGGGACCATTCTTCAAGAAATTTCTGGAATTCCTATTCATTGTACAAAACATCTGTCAACTTGCTGTTCTATGATTGTTTGCATGTTGTTATGATGCTAGAAACAATGCTAATTTCTAATGCCAACAGGGTCACCAGGGGTGTGCAGACCTCAGTGGATTTCCCAGACCAAGACCAAATAGTTAGAGAGACCTGGCAAGCTACTTCTAAAAAATCAGCCAATGGAAGTCCTTCGGACTTAACCACTGTCTAAAGAAGATGAACACTCCATCCACCCCCCTAGGTTGGAAGGTACTCAGCATACACTGGGACCTCAATAATGGACTGCAGCTCAACAGCAGTTCTGAAGATGGCCATGTCTTGTTCTTGGTACCATAACTCAAGCCAACCCAATGGCAATTAACCACAACTCTAGGTCAAGTTTAAGAAGGTTTCCCTTTTTGAACTCTTCCTTGAAACACCTTCTTCCCATATCCATATATCACTCTGCATTTTTGTTGATTGTGTACCTACCATTAATTTATCATGCCATGCCAGGATTACTGGTATACTAGAATTATTTGTCTGGGTGGGGTGACTGACCTAAACAGACATGTAGGTGTCTCCAGTGCCAAACTTGGTGTTTGGTGTATGGCAGACAAATATGGTTGATTAAATAATATGTAGGAGAAAAACTGATGCAGGTTGTATTACCTGAGCATCTCAACCATCTATAACACTTTCTTCTTAAGGAATGCCAGAACAGACCTTTTGATAACCTCCAGACCAGGCTTTGACATTCAGCTCATAGATTCTTATTTATTCACCAGTTCCATGGTCATGTAGCACAATGACTGGACCCATGCTGCTAAGAAAATTATTTATCACTTTCTCAAATTCTATAGACTGTCAGTTATTTGTGTCACCAGTAACATCCAGAATGCCATTGACAGTGCATTCTCAAAATAATTGACCATTTGGTGACCTTCTCAACACATGGTTTAGACCTAATGAAAATCTGAGTTACCTTACATATTTATTTGCTTAATATTTCAAAGTTACCACTTAAATTTCTACACTGACTGCAATTTACTTAACATGATTTAGCATATTAGATAATAGAACACTTTATGAAAATGTTTTATGATAGAAAATGGGAAAAGGCTGAAGATGGCTCTTGTTGCTGTCATATGTTACTTAATTACGGTGATGGAACATAATTTTGCCAGAAGGCAAAAGCTTTCAAGAAAGGGTTCTTCCTTTTGAAATGACTGGTTCAACTTCTTTGTACACCCCCTGCCCCAACACTAAAAGAGGTGTTAAATAAACACCTTTGCATTTTACCCCAGAAACATGACCCTATATAATATTCCTAAAGGCATTTTTGTAGCCAGCTTAGCAACCATCACAATAATGACTTGAATGTCCCTTCTATAGAATGCCCCTTCTATAATTCCACCTTATCTGTAAGAAAGCTTGGCCTAGATTTAGAAGCTTCTGGTGTGCCTGAAAGAGAAGTTTCTATGGTGTTTTCCCAGAGAATCCTTAAATAAGAATAGAAGTAAATTCTAGAGAGAAATGATGGGCTTGTTTGCTTGGTTGCGTGTTCATTTGTCTGTTTCTTTAGCAAGTTGAATTCTTCTCGTTTCCAAGCAGACAAGGACTTAAAGGCCCTGAGTAGTCTCTGCACTGAATTATGCACTATCAACCGGGAAGGGGCTTGACTGCAACTTTGTCAATAAAGTCTCCAGTTTCCCTCCTTCCACAAAGGGGAAGAAAAGTGACAGTGACAGCCCAAGGGCTCTTCTCATTTTGAAGCGTTGCTTCCCCTAGTGATTTGTAAGACACCCCACCCCCACCCCTGCCAGTTTTATTTCACATTCATGGTTTCTAAGGAACTCGGTTAGCCTAGTGGGTTACAAGTCTACTCCGTCCTCAGGGCCACGAGGAGTCAGAGTCAAGTCGAGTGGCGGTGAGTGAGAGATCAGCCGTGGGAGCTCCAGTCCGCCTGTTTTCACAGGGAACTTTATCAGCTGATTTGAATCAGGAATGACACACCCTCCGTCTCGGAGGTTTCCATGCACAAGAGCCGAAATCAAAATAAATGAAAGCAGATTGTGTGCGTGTGTGTGTGGGTATGTGAAAGAGAGAGAGAAAGAGTAATCTATTTATTTCCCATCATGGCTGAACACAAACAAATCATCTTAAATTTAAGTTAACAAGTTCAGATGAGCTCTTAGAAAGAAAAAAATGGTAAAAGAAGAAGTTTGTCTCTTAATCCAACCAATTTTACACAAAATTCTGTTGGATTCCCAACCAGTTCAACAATGTTCTCAAGGTTCAAAAGACAAGGAAAACAAAACTCCTCAAATCATAAAAAAAATTGACTTTGAAAAGGCCTCAAAAACATGTAGCACCATCAGCTCAACTGGGATGAGAAAATGAGATCATACACATTTGCCCTAATAGAACAATATTAGGAATAGAATATTAGAATAGAATGTTTAAAATGTTTCAGCTAAAAGGGATGCCCATTGATCAGACTGGTGATTTTATCCCCAACCCAATTACTATTTTTTTAATGTTATAAGGCATGGTTAAGTACAATTTCTTTGTCTCTATTTTCTTTCATGAGAACACCCCCCACTCATCTCAACATATCTTTCAAACGTATACTCTGCATTTGTTATTATGCATGATGTTGAGAAGAAGTCAGCATGTGTACATTAGCTTCTGTTATGTATTAGTAAAGTATAAATATGGGATCCCCGGATAGCACAAACATTAAATTGCTTGCCTGTTAACCTCAAGGTAGAAGGATTGGGTCCACCCAGAGCTGCCACAGAAAATTCAGCTATTATCCCCTGCTGAGTATCTACCTTAAAGAAGTAAAAGTCATACACTAACAGACATATGCACACCCATGTTCATTGCAGCACTGTTCACAAGGGAAGACGGAAACGACCTAAGTGCTGACCAGTAGAAGAATGGATGAAGAAATGTTGGTAGATGCACACAATGGAATACTACAATGAAGAAACTATGAAGCACCTCATGACCCGGATGGACCTGGAGAACATTATGCTAAATGAAATTAGCCATTCGCAAAAGCACATATATTATATGAGACCACTGACATAAAGGGGTTGGGGTGGATAAAAACAAGATTAAAAACTCAAATACCACAGAGAAAGACTGAGGGTTGCCAAGGGGATGTGGGGCAAAGAGCTAGATTGTTGATGGGTGTTGATTAGGATGAAATGGAGGATGGTAGTCCATGGGGTATTGGAGTGGATTTGATGGGGGTTGGAGTACTAGACATATGATTACTAGTTTGGATGATTGAATACACTCTTTATTATCTGAAATGTAAACCCCTACCTAAGTTACCATTGTCAAAAGTTGGAGTGAATGAATGGCAAGTGGTTTGGTTTGGGGAGGTTCTTGCTATAAGCATAATCATTAATCTTCAGTTTGAGGCCAGGTTGTTGTACTGAGAGGTACACTCAAACTCTCGTTGTCATTAAGTCAACACTGACTCATAGCAAGCCTCTGCGGGTTTCTGAGTCGGTAACTGTAGGAATAGAAAGCCCAGTCTTTCTTCCATGAGGATTGCATCCCAACTGGGAACCACTACGTCACCAGGCTCCACAGATGAGTTGATTTAACTCTAATGTGATCATTCTGTAGGAGAAAAGCAAGCTCTCAAAAAAAGACAACTAATGAACAAAATGAAGAGAATTATACTTGAATTATTACCTGCAGAAAGTATCTAAAAAGAACATTTAACCTAAAGATAGACAAAGCATGAGAACTGCTTCCCGTGTCTCTGGAGAGCCCAGTGGGCGGATTGCAAGGGAGGGGTGGGGAGGAGCACTGTGCTGCTCAAGACTGTCCTGTCCATCAGAGCAAAGGGCAAGTTGACTTATTCTTCTACTTCCATGGACACCGAGAGGCAGACAATTAATCTGGCTCTTCTTGCCATCATTTCTTACGTGAGATATTATAATTCTGGACTCTATGCCTGTGTCTGTAATCCCATTTTGGAGGGAATTCTCTACTATACTGATGGATGGGATTAAAGTGGGATTAAGGAGCCCTAGTGGCGGAGTGGGATATGCATTGGGTTGCTAAGGTAAGGTCAGCAGTTCAAAACCACCAGCCTCTCCATGGGAGGAAGATGAGCCCTTCTACTCCAATAAAAAGTTCTTGTCTTGGAATCCCACAGGGGCAGTTCTATCCTGTCCTATAGGGTCACTATGAATTGTAATTTACTCATAGCAGTAAGTTTGGCTTTGGGGATTTTACTAGACTATGCGAATCAAGTCACATACCCTAGTTTCCTTGGAAGTATGGTCTGCTAAAAGACAAAAACCACACCTCCACCCAAGCCATCTCTCTGTGACTAAAAGCCACCTTGGACCCAGAGAGAAAGCCTAGGACCATGAGAAGTGGAGTACAATTGAGATCTCTGTCTCAAGAGGTGGAGGCTGAGACCAGAGGCACCAGAGGCTGTGACACACAGAGTATGTGGCAGAGCAAAAGAGCCAGGCCAAGCCCAGAGGCCAACACAAGGAAACCATGAGACAGAACACAGGAGCACTGGCAAGACCACGGGACTGAGAGGCAGAGAGACCGGCATTCCTGGCCCCTGGAGGCAGAGGGCAAAGGATTGTGTGGCTGAGAAGCTGTGGATCAGGAGAGTCTTGGCTACTAGCGGAGAAATGTTGCTGTGGACCAATGACTATATCCTTACCGTTTACTGCTCCGGACTTGTGGTAACCAGTTAACTGTCCTAATAGACCAGTCATCGTTGTGAGATTGCCTGTGAATTTTGTGTGGCCCTTGCAATGAATTACAGAACCCAGCATAGTAGTAGATTGCTGTTGGCATCCGAGCATGTCAAGATGGAGGGAGGCATGTCGAACCCCTGTCTCTTGGTAGTAGGAAAGCCAGAGAAGGTCAGATATGGCCAGCATCCTCCTGATGTTTGCTAGAGAGCGGCTCCTCAACCACACCCAGCACACAAAAACCAAACCTACTGCCAAACCAAATCAATGCAGACTCATAGCTACCCCATAGGGCAAGGTAGAATTGCCCCCTGTGAGTTTCCAAGACTGTAACTCTTAAGGCAGTGGCTCCCAACCTTCCTAATGCCGTGACCCTTTAATAGAGTTCCTCATGTGTGATCCCCAACCATAAAATGATTTTCGATGCTACTTCATAACTGTAATTTGGCTACTGTTATAAATCGTGATGTAAATACCTGATATGCAGGTTGTATTTTCATTGCTACAAATTGAACGTAATCGAACAAAGCATAGTGATTAATCACAATACAATATGTAATTATGTATTGTGAAATACTTATGTGTTTTCCAGTGGTCTTAGGCGACCCCTGTGAAAGGGTCATTCAACCTCCAAAGGGGTCGTGACCCACAGGTTGAGAACCCATACCTTAAAGTGAGTAGAAACCCCCATATTTTTCCTGATAAGCAGCTGGTGGTTTCAAACGGCTGACCTTGCTGTTAGGAGCCCGACTTGTAACCACTACACCACCAGCGCTCCTGCCCTCAGAACAGCAATAAACAAATACATACCCCTGATTATCAGGGCACACTTAGTCTCTACAGGTGAAATACTCCTTCACAGATGGAAGTTCAGTCTTGGGCATTCCACAAACAGAATGAAAGTCTGTTTTCAGTTAGGAAGCGTATATAAAACTATGCCATCTGTGTTTACCATGTGCAGCTGCGCCACCCTCAAATGTTTAATGAACTTTCCCTTCTTTGAGTGTGCTAACTTCCACAGCATGGGAACAGTCTTAAACTGAAAGTCAGGAGCAAACTGGCTGGATAAAACACCACCGACCAGTAGATGCTTGCCCTCCCTCTGTAAACGGCACGACTCTGTGTACGTCATACTCATGGGCCAAGTTATTTCATCAATGTTTTAAAAATAAACTTAATGATGAAATTGGAAACTGCTTAAAAATAGTAATTTTCCCCACTATTCTGGTCATATCTCATTATTTTCATATATTAAAATGTAGGCAGTCATCTAACTATACTTGAATTTCACATTTAATGAAATCAACTCAATTTGGCATTAATAGTCACTATAAAATTTCTCATTTTGATTTAATTCAGCTATATAGAAACATTTATTTCAAACCTATTCTGTCATTGGCAGAGCACATTTATACATGTACAGAACTTGCTGTGGCAATGTTACTCGGGTAGGAAAATGCAAAGTTCTTCACATGCTATTACTTTGCTGTTGTTCATGTTATATTCAACCTACAAAATTATTCATATTGACACCAACTTTTTCTATCTCACAGAGAAGGTACACTATTTAAAGATAAGTTCAGTCTCCAGGTAAATGTTACAAAAGAATTAAGTGTAGTGTATGGGTTCTACCTTTAGTCTGTATCTCCTGAGAATTTTCTTTAAAAGTTGTGACAATAAGTGAGTAATATCAAGGGTTAAATACAGATTTTCTTTTGAATTTTAAAGTTAATTAAACACATGAGAATTGAAACTTCCAATGAAATCCATATCCTATGAAATCCATCAATATTAAAATCTGTATTTTCAAGTTATTAATAGCTATGACTACATATGTAATATATAGCAATATGAATATATATTTTAGTGAAATAGCATACAATTCATATGCATTTCATCTGCATCCATATTTTTATTAAACTATTGCTCCAGACAGAAATCCATCCATGGTTAATAGGGCTCCAGATATTTTCTTTCAAAACCATCTTATTGGAAGCTAATACAGATATAATATCATGCCATAGTTCAAAACATCAAGCAGTATTATACAATTGCTCCCACAATCAGTTTCAAAGCATTCTCTTCCATCTTGAACTCCTTGATATCAGCCTCCCTTTACCTGCCCACCCCCCATTGGGTAGGAATAAACTGGTTTCCAAACAGAGTGCAGGGGAGAGGTGACTGTACGAGATCAAAATGATAAGCCTGACCTGAACAGATAAAACCGTGCCAGTTGATTCCTCCCTCTGATACATGTTGGGCCTGGTCTGTACTTCAACACTTTCTGTATTTTTTGGTCTTTTTGTTTGTTCATATTGGGGTTTACTTCGATATGTTTTGTCAGTGGGAGTGCCACTTGATTTTTTTATATGTATTTTGTCATTGGGGGTAGCCCTCTTGAATTTTTACTGTATGTCTTTCTAAGAGTTTTTTGGGGGGGAATAAGAAACCCAGGGTTGATGAACCTATAGGCACAGACTTAGGGGTTCAGCTGTTCAACTTAGGCTCAAGGAGGGAGCTTCAGGCAGACTCAGTTCTCACAAACAGAGCTAGAGCTTGGAATGGGAACTGACAGGCCTTAGTCCTAATTCACAGACTTTGGGTGAATCGGGACTCCCGTGTAGGAATTCAGGCTGAGGAATCCCATTATGAGAAGCTGGGATGCGATCGGGGTGACCCGCTCCTTTGAGCTCTGAGTCATGGCTGGAGATACAGAAAGAGGCTGTCTCCACATGGAAACAATCCATCTCCTAATGACCCTAATAGACAAAAGTCCCTAACACGGAAGCTCCACTGTGTAAAGAGACACCAAGGCTGCTGCATACGTGGGTTCTGTGTCCCACTGGGCCTGGGGAAGAGAAGGCACAAAACCACCTTGGAATTTAGGTGGACCATTTTAAAAAGTCATTCCGGAAACATCGTTGTTGATAGAAATTTCCAAGCTATCTCCGAGTTGAGCTAAAGAAGACAACACTAGCGAAAAACAAACAAACAAAGACAGTCAGGTTCTGAGAACTTTGTTTTAAGGCTTCTGAAAGACACAGTGATGGTTTATCAAGCTAAGTGGAATTAGCCGAGTCAAGTTCCTCACAGTTCTGTGGCGTGGGTAAGAAAGCCCAGCTTAGTTGTGCCAATGCTTGAAGGGACAGACGGTTGCCCTGGACCTTACCACACCAAGATGTAATGGGAAAGGGGCTAGGCATGTGGTACTCTGCCGCCATTCAGCAGAGTGCCTTGCCTCAAGCTATAGAATTCTCAAAGAGGACAGGTATGCAAACGTACAGAACCCCTGGATGTCAATATCTAGGCCAAAGCCAGGATGCTTGTTTTTCGGTCCCAGTCTAGCTAACCAACCGTGCACCCTTGAGTAAACATTTAATATCTCCGAGATTATTTTTTTCTCCATCATATGGTATACTTTCAATGTGCTCCAAAGCATATTGCTAGCTTCTTATGCAGTGACTATGAGCCAAATTAACTTAATGGTAGTGGGTAACATAGAGACCTAGGTGAAAGGGTTCTAGGAAATAGCAAGCAACATAAACACTACTCTGATTTATCTTTCATTGATAAATTGATAAATCAATTGATAAATCAAGCATTGTCTTTTTCTTTTTTTATTCTAATAAATCATTTTATTGGGGGCTCTTACAACTCATATAAAAATCCATGCATCAACTGTATCAAGCACATTTGTTCATATGTTGCCATCATTTCTAAAACACTTTCTACTTGAGCCCTTGGTATCAGCTCCTGTCTTTTTCCCTCCCTTCCCCACCCTCCCACCCTCATGAACCCTTGATAATTTATGAATTAGTTTTATTTTCATATTTTACACTGTCTGCTGTCTCTCTTCACCCATGTTTTTGTTGTTCGTCCCCCTGGGGTGGGGGGGTTGTTGTATGTCAATCAATGTGATCAGTTCCCACTTTCTCCTCCTCCTTTACCCCTACCCTCATGATATCGCTACTCTCATTATGGGTCCTGAGGGGTTTACCTATCCTGGATTCTATGTGTCGAGAGCGCTTATCTGTAGCGGTGCACATGCTCTGGTCTAGCGGGATATGTAAGAACTGGGGTCATGACAGTGAGGGGGAGGAAGGATAAAAGAACTAGAGGAATTTGTGTGAGAACAAGTGTTTTCAAGCGTTTGTGGCAAACAGAGCCATGCACTTAATCCTTTCTCTAACTGCCAAGGAGGAGGAGAGTTCTCCATGACAGGGAATTTGTGTTTTAAAGGGAGTGGGGAGAGGGGAGGGCAGGGGGCAGGGATTTGTCAATGCCACTGAAAGATGAGGGAATCCGTGCCTGACCCTGAAGTTTAGAAGAGCGCTTCTTCTTTTACATCACAGATATGGCAAAGCCCCCACTGGTGTTATGTCAAAGGGTACAGACATGACTTAATCGTGGAGGGCGGGGGGAGTTAATGGAAGGGAGATCACGGAGTACTCACCTGGCTGGTGGTGTCTGTTTCCTACCCTGCCCTTCTAAAGGCCGAATAGTTAGACCCAGGCCCAGGTTGCTAAGGGTGCCCGGCTATCACTGAGCAGAGAATCTGCTTTCTCTTCAGAATAATAGAAAATTCACAGCCAATAATGACCAAAGTCAGGCTGGGTGAAACATGTGTTGTAGTGAGTTGGGCATCTGGGAGAGGCTGCACGTGAGATGCAGAGAGCTTGAATCAAAACTGGGGCTCCCTCCTGGAAAGGGGGAATTCTACCACTGAGCTACAGGTGGAAAGCACTGAAAGCTAATTCCATCTGCTTTTGCTGTTTGGGAAGGTTCTGGGGAGACAGTTATCTGATCTAGACCCCTGTCGGCAGAGAAAAGTGTGATATTAAGATCCTACAAGCAGCAGAGTTCTGTGCAGAAGAGATTCTATCTAAAAAGTGAAAGAGAGTAGAGCCCTAAAGAATCAACAAGTTTCATTTCCCCCTGTCACCAAGTCCATTCTAACTCATGGCAAACCTATGTTGGATTTGCAAGACTGCACACCTTCCCAGGAATGAGCCTCCTCTCTTGCCACTGCGCTTGCCCCAGCAACGCCAGGGCTCTGTACAGTTCATCAAAACTTCACCAATCATCTGTTTGGGGATTTTAATTCTCTATGAATTAAAAATAATTTTGATTCAGCCTGTATGTCCCAGCAAGGAGCAGAATGTGTTAATACGTGACCACACCTGGAGAAAACCCTTTCAGTACATGCATATGCACTATTCTATGCATAACATCTTCTGAAGAAATCACAAGAAACCATTTAAAATGTTGACTATGGTAAAAAAAAAATTTGAGTTGGGATCATAGAGGAATCTCTTTTCATACTGTAGCTTTCTGTAGTTTTACTTTACTGCTGTATTTGAATAAGTGTGTGTGTGTATATTTAAATGTGTGTGTGTGACCTTACTGCACAAGGTGTGTTGCAAAACAAGGATGTTGCTTTGAGGACTTAGGTGCACCTGACCCAACCCATGGTATTTTCAGTCACCTCATATGCATGAAAATGTTGGACATTAAATAAGGAAGACTGAAGAAGAATCAATGCATTTGGATTATTGTACTGATAACGAATATTGGAAGTACCTAAGGTGCCACTGACCCAACCCATAGTATTTTCAATGCACTCATATGCATGTGAATGTTGGACACTGAAAATGGAAGACTGAAGATGAATTTGAATGATTGTGCTGATGAAGACTATGTAAAGAGCCATGGACTGCCCAAAGAACAAGCAGATCGATCTTGGAAGATGTGCAGCCAGCGGGCTCTTTAAAGCAACGGTGGTGAGACTTCATTTCAAGTGCTTTGAATGTATTATCAGGAAACACCAGGCCCTGAAAAGAAGACACAATGCTTGGGAAAGTAGAAGGTGAGTGAAAAAGATGAAGCCTCTCAGTGAAATGGATTGATATATGGCTGCAACAAAGAACTCAAACTTAACAACAATTGTGATCATGGAGCGGAACTGAGCAGAATTTTATTCTGTTGTACAAAGGGTTGCTATGATTTAGAACCAGCTGAATGGCACCTAACAACAATATTACACACATTCCCAGCTTCAGTACAGATTATACCTCAACAGAAATAAGACAGAAATCTTTACAACTGGACGAAAAAGCAACATCGTGATAAATCAACGTCAAGAATTCACAATCATTACCCATGCAAGCAGTAATCAAGAAATCAAGCGAAGTATTGCACTGTGCCAATCTGCTGAAAGAAATCACTTTAGAATGTTAAAAGGCAAATTTGGCATTTTTGAAGACTAAGAACTCAAGCCAGGGTAATTTTACTTACCTCAGAGTTCTACCAAAGCTGGACAATGAACAAGAAAGACTGAAGACAGATGGATGCATTTTAATTATTGTGTGGGCAAAGAATATTAAATGATGTGGGCAAAGAATATTAAATGAATTCACCAACGACTACACAAAAAGAAAGCACAAATCTATCTTGGAAGTATTGCCAGAATGATCCTTAGAAGCAAGAATAGTAAGATTTCCTCTCATATACTCTTGACACATTATCAGGAGGACCCAGATCCCAGAGAATGACATCATGCTTGGTAAAGCGGAAGGCCAGTGATCAAGAGGAAGCCCCCTAATGAGATGCAATGAAGCTGTGGCTGTAACAATGAACTCAATCATAACAATGACTGTGAGCAGAGCATAGGACCAAGCAGAGTTGGAATTCACTGGATGGCACTTAACACAACATCTCGTGTGTATACAACATATATATGCACATACATACATGGATAAGTCAAAAATTATCAAAATCCAAATCAAACAAAAATATAAAAATGTGAAGCAATTATTTATTGACATATCTTCCATATAGGTCTGTGGCTTCCATCACTCCACCTTCCTCAAATAACTGCCCTCTTCCACTGGCACCACCTCTAAACAGCAGCTTTGGCATTCTCAAGGGATCCAAATCTTGTTTTAAATATTCTTTTAAGTCTTAGGAACCCGAGGGAGTGTGAAGTGGACCGACTGGGGTTGTCTGGTGGATGAGGTCAGCATTCTCTGTGAATTTTTTCTCCCGGGATTACCTTTCCTGCCCTAGGAGAATGAGCAGCTGTTCATGATGGGAAAGGGGGGGTGGGGGTGAGTCCTCAGCAGAACTTTCCCAGTCTGTTGCTCAACAGTCTAATTTTCAATTAAAAACAAATCAACAGACTTCTTTCCAATCATCCCCTAGAATTATCCTGTGTACTGTGGAGGAAAAAAGAAGTCTATCGAGATGACCATTTGGAAACCAAAATCGTTACCATAATCTCCTCGGCTGACCTTTCAGCTTTGAATTTAATTCATCCTGCGACCCTCTCAGAAGCTACTCTGTTGATTGGACACTTTTAAAAATAATGAAACTAAGAGAATTATATTCCTAAACTTCACTGTAGCCAGCTGCTGATTTCATATACATGATTAAACTCATTTGGTTTGGAATAAACCCATGTATGCAGGAAGTGAATCTAGTAGCAATAATTTGTGATACACACACACATCCATTCATTCAAGATAAAAGGGTAGATATGCTCAAAAGAATGAGATCGGATTTGAGAATTTTTTATAATTTGGTAGGGGAAACTGATAAAAACGCTATTAACCATCATTAGCATGTATGCATTGTAATTGGTTACGAGTTTGAGCTCTGAGCAGATTACTAGACTTGAAATCCGTACTTGGCCATTTCTTAGCTCGGGGAAAGCTATTTAACCCTCTGGACCTATTTTTCATCTGTAAAATGAAGATAATCATAGTTTCTACCTCAGAGAGTTTTCCTAAGTGTTAAGTAAGCTGATATACGTAAGGCACTTGGCACCGAGCCTGACACATGGTGAGTGACCAGCGTCTAATATTATTGCGGTAAAGACAAGAAGTGGGTCTGACATCGCTCTCCTATCACCACGGGTGCCCTGAGGCTGCAGAAAATCGGATGTGTGTCAGGAGCACCAGCAACCATCTTGGGACCCTGAAGGAAAGACCAGAGAACTTCAAAGACATTTGCTATAAACCAACATCTCTGGGCTTCTTCTTTGTGAGGCTTTGCTTCTGTCCAGGCCGAGGTTTCAAGGCATCGAGGTGGAGATGCTATCTGAGTGAGGTCTTCAAGCCTAAGCAGATTTTTTTTTTCCAGGTGACGAGGAGGAGAGGACATTTCGGGAAGAGGCAACCACATGCAAATAGTCATGGCAGGTGACTACACAGATAATTTCCTGAACTTCTGGACTTTGCTTCTAGGGAAAGCTCAAGGAAATGAAAGAGAAAGAACAACTGTGTTCATTGTGAAAGTCCAGAGAGTCTGACCTCTCATTATGGCCTTTCAGACTCACTTATTAAATTTCTTTTTTTATGATTTTCTTGGTAGAAGGTCACACCTGATCAAACAACTGTAAATGAGCTGGTATAAATACTGAAAGTTTCAGAGTATAAAGCATGCACAGACATACACACCCATGCGCGCACACGCACACACACACCCCTTCATTCATTCAAGATAAAAGGCTAGACCTCCAGAGTCCAGACATGCAGCCACAGATGGCCTCACATGTCAGCAACCCAAGCCAATCGCACCGGACCCTGGATGCGTGGCACTGGACAGTAGCTTTGTGGGATTCGATGGCAAAGACTCAGCACATCCTCCTTCCTCAGGGGCCTTCATGTCCCCAAAGTCAAGTTGAGATTTTACCCTTGAGCTTCTCAACTCAGATTCCCACTGACTCGGCATCTTTGTATTGAGCCTCTACATGAAGGCATTTCTGCGAACATTCTTTCAACTAATCCTCACTACAACCCCTAGGTAGACATCACTACTTGCCTCTTACAGGAGAAAAGCTGCGCTTTAGAGAAGTCAGCAGTCCCTACATTTCTGGCCAATAGATCAGGATTGAAGCTCACGTTGGCTAAGTCGACATTCAGTGCATGTCTCACGGCTACACGCTGCCTCCGCTGAGAAATGACCCAAACACTGTTCCCTAAGATGTCACCTGACCAGATCACAGAAGGTTGAGGATGTAAGAAATCTTGACTATCCAGCCCTGTGGTCTGTCGCCCCAAACTGTGGGCCCCGAGAGATCAGTGGTTGTGTGTCCACACCCAGCACCGTCTGTAGGATGATTCCAGCATGGATTACTAGTTGCCTACCCAGTCTCCGTTCTCGTCTTCGTCCTTTCTGATAAACGCCTATTCACGTACCCTACTGAAAAAAATACTTTTCAGTTCCTTTTGCAAGTAGTCACGTCATCACCAGGCACCAAAGGATTGCAAATCATACAACCCGAAGGCAAAGGACGGTGTAGTACCAGAGCCTACATTGTGGGAATCCAGTTTGCAGAAGACTATGGATGACGGGGGGAGCCCAAGATACATTTGTGGAATCTTCATAGGACATAAGCCTCCGGGGATCTCTCTTAATCCCTAATAGAGGGATGGGAGGAAATGGTGACTAAACAGAGTGCATTGGAGAGATGGGTATAGAAAATCAAAGGGACAAACCAGACTTGGACGGTTAAAACCTTGTTAGTTGATGCCCCTCTGATCCACACTGGACCTGATCAGGTTTTCAACATTTTCTGTTTGTTTGTTCCTATTGGGTTTTATCTCAGATGTGTTATGTCGATGGGAATCACCCTCTTGAATTTGTGTTATATGTTTTTCTGGTTTTCAGCATCTGAAACCCAAGATAGATGAACCTATGGAGACAGCAAGTAGCATAAGGGTTTCTGGGATGCGGGGGTGCAGTTGGGGTTGGGGGGGTACAGTGATCAAAGGAATGTCAAGGAATCCAGGAAAGAAAGGAATGTTTGGAAACTGATTGTGGTAGCAATTGTACAACACTGCTTGATGTGATTGAACTAAGGAATGATACCTGTATTAATTCCTAATTAAAAATTAAAATAGTTTAAAAAGAAATACATGCATAAAAGGATTAAAGTTTGCAAAGAAAACGTTTTGTCATTCTATCACCATTCCTTTCCCATGCTTGCAGGGACAGTAGGTGTGCCCGTAGGCCTGGCACTCATTTTGAGGCCATGAGAGAAAGGACCAGAGAACTTCAGAGACTTAAGATATAAGACAAAGACTTTGGTTATAAGCTTTCTTTGGCGAGGATCTAAATTTATATATTTTACCCTACAAGGTTTAGGGCTTTGTTTCTAGAAGCCAGATACATTGACTAATATCAGTATGTACTGAATGCATGGCTATTTCCTAAATGTTGGTTTAAATTCATGTCATTAGTAACGTTCAAACTCATTGAAAAGAATTACTGAACAAAAATAGCTATCGGTCATTTATCTTCTCAACCACCAATTACCAGGAGTCCAGCTTCGATTTTAAAGGAGTTTGTGGATATTTCTTCTTTGACATTAATAAAGGCTACTCACTTTGGAAAACATTAGGGATCATGAATCTCACTCGATTCTGAAGGTGACTTTCTATGTCCAGTTACCTGGACTCTCGCAACATGGTCATCTTTCCGCTATCCCACTGACATCGCTTTGGACAGTCAAACCATTCCAACAAGGAGAGAGCCAAAAGGAGAATCCAAGGAGCTTTTGTTTGTTTGTTCAAACAAACTCACTGCCATCGAGTCGATGCCAACTCATAGTGACCGAATAGGGCCCAGTTGGACTGTCCCAGTGAGTTTCTAAGACTGTAACTCTTAATGATTAGAGCCACTGGTGGTTTCAAATTGCTGGCCTTGCGGATCTCAGCCCCAGTGGAATCACTACATTACCAAGACCCTTCCCACTATATGACCAGGGCTCTCAGAAAGCCAGCTCTCTACATAAAAGCCCTCTGTAGGACGGGCTCCAGTCTAAAGTCTGGATTGGTTGATATACATTCAACTCAATAGCACCTAACAACCGCGATCTTGAGTTACATCCACCTACACAAGGGCTGAAACCCTCCGATCAGTTCCACACATGAAGCTCGCACATGGAATAGAGTCTATCAGAGAGAGAAGGAGGGATGGAGAAAGGGTAGGAATGAAGAGCAGGAAAGGGAAAGTTTCCAATGGGGAGTATAAGAAAGAAACAACCAATATTTTGTTCAGTCAGTTAGAAGCCTGGGGCACAATGGCCCCAGGTTTTATAATCGTCCCTGAAATAGTGTTGGAAAGAGGGCCACCACTGCATGGGTAAAATTGGGAATTTAAAGCAATTAAATATAGTCATTTCCCACCCAGCTACAGAATTGACCTTGCCAAATAATTTAGTATTAACTGGCTGTGAAAATCCATGGCATTTTATAGCCCTTGAATTTCTTGCTGCAGGTAAAGATTTTTAATTAGAAATGACACGTGATGTTTCCCAGACTGTCTTTCTGCTCATTTTATTAGCTAACCTCTCTGCCTTTCCAAGTTCAGGTAGATGAGAAGACACCAGTTTGTGAAAAAGCAAATAACAGAGACTGTGGAGTTTGTTTAAAAAGAAATACAATGTGTGTTTTTTTCTAATCTTGTTAATTCAACAATCCAGATTTATAGCTGATGAACAACTCAATGTATGTTTTATCAGATTCACATTAATAAAAGTCACATGTAATCAGAAACGCTTCTTTCTGCATATAAACCCTAATAATACCCTTGAATTTTTTTCTCTCTTACCCATGATAGCAACCAACCTGTAACCTGGCTTACTCTCGTACCTTTTAATCCTCTCCCTTTCAAATGGCACAAAAACAAATTTAATCAAGTTCATTACTAATAATTATAAATTAGGATTGTTTGACCAAATATGTTTTATTTATAACTACTATATCATTGCTCCAGTATTTAAAGAAAACATGTTCTTTTGTCTTGAATAAAGTATAAATAATGGCTGATATGTGTGTATATACCTATTTGATTATATATTTCTATATACTGACTATAAGTTTGCACATATATATCAGTGGTGTCCCTCTAGTTAAAGTCTCCCCTCCTCACAATATCCTTGACTATCTAGTCTAATCTTCTCCTTGCTATTTATTTAAACCCCAACAACAAAGAGATTTATCAAGCTGACCACAAACACACAGTGTCAAACAAAACACTAGAAAGAAGACAGAAGGAACAGAATTTTGTAAGCAGGCAGGAAGACAGCTAAATTGAAATCTACTGGGAGACTCATGACGGCTGAATCTTACAACGATAGAGAAGAAAATGGAGAAACCACTTGGATGCATAGAAAACCCACAAGGTCACCTGGAAAGTTCCAGAAAATCTTGATGTCTATGGCCCATTCCCAGAGATTATTATTTAATTAGCTTGACACAGGGCATGGACTTTGGAATTTCTTAAGATTTCCCAGATGATTCCAATGTACTGACAAGTTCAGGAATGAGTAACATGAAAAACAGAGACAAGACACATCAAAGGAAATGGAGATTATGTATGAAAAAGAAAACTTTTTTTTAAAAAACCTAGCAGTATCCTCAGGGAGATTTTTTAAAAGTATTATATGTAATAAAAACCAATTTGTAAATAAGGAGCACTGGTATAATGACAAAGAGCTCTTTTTAATTAAGACTGTGACAACAGAAAGGAAAACCTTTTTATAAAAAAGGCTTTCATGAAAAAGTAAAAGATCAAAGTAGAATAAACAGGTATGGAGAAGAAAAACCAGGCCAAAAAAAGATGAGAAATTTAGAAGCCTGGGCTAGGTGAGCTAATGTTCAGATAATAAGAATTCAGACGCAAGAAAATAAAACTGTCCAAGAAAGTTTCCCATACTGAAAGGCTGGCAGACCTCAGAAAATTTCCAATACAATGGATAAAACCGTCCATAGAAGGCCTTTCATTGTGACATTTCAAAGCATCAGATATAAACAGAAGGTCTCACATTGAAGCTCCTAAAGAGAAAAAACATTAGCTACACACAAAGGACCAGAAATCTAAACTCCTGAATTCTCCCTAGCTGCAGAAAAGCAATGCCTTCAAAGTTTTGAAAATAAATCAATCCCAACATAAAATTATATACCCAGAAAAACTATTAACCAAGTTCACATGTGAAATAAAAATATTTCCAGATATGTAAAGTCTCAAATATAGCACCTCCCTCCGTCATTGCTCAGTAAACCACTAGAAGATGCATTCCATCTCTCACCAAAAGGGTAAAACAATAGAAAAACACAGCTATCCAACCAAGGAGGGACACAGAGTCTCTAATGACTTATGGTGAGTGGCAACCCTTGTGTACCGGCTAGGCTTCAGAAGGAAACTGCTGTAGAATAGAATGGACTCCAAATTATTCAGTCTCTGAATACATTTCTTCAAGAAAACAAAACTGACGAGATACCTCATACAACTGTGGGTGTGTAGAGAAGATTTAGACCATTGAGATCCATTGGTGTTGAACTCGTGGTAAGTATATTTTAAAATAGCTACATTTAAAAAAACCACTGCCATCAAGTAGATTCTGACTCAGCAATTCTTTGGAATAGAGTAGAATGCGCAGGTGAGTTTCTGAGACTATAAATCTTTTTTTTAATCATTTTATTGGGGGCTCATACAATTCTTATCACAATCCATACATATATCCATTGTGTCCAGCACATTGTATATTTGTTGCCATCATCATTCTCAAAACATTTGCTTTCTACTTGAGCCCTTGGTATCAGCTCCTAATTTTCCCCCTCCTTCCCTATAACCCTCCCTTAGGAACCCTTGATAATTTATAAATTATTATTATCTTGTCATGTCTTACACTGTCCAACATGTTCCTTCACTCTCTTTTCTGTTGTCCGTCCCCCAGGAGGAAGTTATATGTAGATCCTTGTAATTGGTTCCCCCTTTCTACCCCCACCCTCCTGGTATCACCATTCTCACCATGGGAGAAGAAAGCCTTGTCTTTCTTCCTTGGGGCAACACATAGTTTTGAACTGCTGACCTTCTGATTAGCAAGCCAGCGCATAGCTCACTACATCATCAGAGTTCCATTTAAAAACTCAAGTGACCAGTAACTCCAAGGCAAAGAAATAGCTGAGCAAGAAATTAGTATTCACAAAGTACTCTGCACGATTCTCAGCTACGAAGAGCATTTTGAAACCCACAATATATAACACTGAATTCTTATTTAAATGTCAAATTTATATTTAACCAAATATTATCATGTAAGTATGTTGAGAAGATAGGAAACGGTGTGTGTGTGTGTGTGTGTGTGTGTGTGTGTGTGTGTGTGTGTTGGAGATGAGAGATGAAAAAGACCTAATCCTCATATTTCACTTTATAGAAATTAATACAAAAATATAAATATAAAATTTAAAAGAAGGCATGTGTGTCATTTAGACATATGGAGGTAAATTTTAGAAACAGCTGAAACAAATGAAAATATTTACCACTAACAAGAAAAAATGTGGGTAGGAGGGGCAGAAATTGCTGCTTCCCATCACAACATTTGTAGAATTATAAGACTCTTAATTTGTATAAATGTACAACCTACTTTGGCGCAAGGAATACATAGGCTATTGGAAATAGGATGGACACACAGAGAAGGCACAAATTGACAACTGGGATATACTGCAGATAAACATCTGAGTACCTTGAAAGAATTCACCAAGTGAGTAATAAGAGAGCCCACAGACTGGGGAAAACACCTTTAGAATGACACGTCAGTCAAAGGCCTCTGCTAACTTACAATAAGGAAAAGTCTAATTGTCCACTGAGGAGGTGGGCAAAGGGCCTGAACAGAAGTTTCACAAGAGCAGAAAGCTGAATGGCCAATAGACATATGAGAAAATCTTCCCAATCAGGGTCACAAGGAAGAGACGAGCCCGTCAGGGTGCGTATAGCACCATGAAACATACAACTTTCCTCTAGTTCTTTAATGCTTCCTCTCCCTACCCCCACCACCTACTATCATGACCCCAATTCTACCTTACAAATCTGGCTAGATCAGAGCATGTACACTGGTACAGATAAGAGCTTGTAACACAGGGAATCCAGGACAGATAAACTCCTCAGGACCAATAATGAGAATAGCCATACAAGAAGAGTAAGGGGAATGTGGGAGGAGAAAGGGGGAACTGATCACAATGATCTACATATAACCCCCTCCCAGGGATAAGGACAACAGAAAAGTGGGTAAAGGGAGACATGGGTCAGTGAAAGACATGAAAAAAATAATAAAAACTTACAAATTATCAAGGATTCATGAGGGAGGGAGCCTACGGGAGGGGGGAAATGAGCACATACCAAGGGCGCAAGTAGAAAGAAAATGATGATTGCAACATATGTTCAAATGTGCTTGACACAATGGATATATGTATTGATTGTGGTAAGAGCTGTAAGAGCCTTCAATAAAATAATTTTTAAATTATACAACATATCTGAAAAAATATAAAGGTTTTTGTGCAAAAATATTTTTCCATCTAATATAAAAATGTTTCATTATGAGTGGGCTAATTTTTTAAATCATTTTATTGGGGGCTTGTACAACTCTTATCACAATCCATACATACTTGTGTCAAGCACATTTGTACATTTGTTGCCATCATCATTCTCAAAATATTTGCTTTCTGCTTGAGCCCTTCGTATCAGCTCCTCGTTTCTCCTTCCCTTCCTACATGTCCCTCCCTCACAAACCCTTGATAATTTATAAATGATTGTTATATTGTCATGTCTTACACTGTCCGATATCTCCCTTTATACAATTTTCTGTTGTCAGTTCCCCAGGGCGGAGGTTATATGTAGATCGTTGTGATCGGTTCCCCCTTTCTCCCTCACCTTCCTTTTCCCCTCCTGGTATTGCTACTCTCATTATTGGTCCTGACGGGTGTATCTGTCCTGGATTCCCTATGTTTCCAGTTCTTATCTGTACCTATGTGCATCCTTTTGTCTAGACAGATTTGTAAGGTAGAACTGGGATGAAGATGATGGAGGGGAGGGTGCAATAAAGAACTTGAGGAAAGTTGTATGTTTCATCAGTGCCATACTGCACCCTTACTGGCTCTTCTCCTTCCCGAGACCCTACTATAAGGGGATGTCCAGTTGCCTACAGATGGGTTTTGGTTCTCAACTCTGTACTCCCCCTCATTCACAATTATATGAGTTTTTGTTCTTTTTTAAAAATCATTTTATTTGGGGCTCCTACAACTCTTATCACAATCCATACATATATCAATTTTGTAAAGCACATTTGTACATTCATTACCCTCACCATGTTCAAAACATTTGCTCTCCACTTAAGCCCATGGAATCAGCTCCTCATTTTCCCATCTCCCTCATGAACCCTTGATAATTTATAAATTATTATTTTGTCGTATTTTACACTGTCCAACATATCCCTTCACCCACTTTTCTGTTGCCTGTCCCCCAGGGAGGAGGTTATATGTAGATTCCTGTAATTTGTTCCCCCTTTCCACCCCACTCTCCCTCTACCCTCCTGGTATCACCACTCTCATCACTAGTCCTGAAGGGATTATCCACCCTGGATTCCCTGTGTTTCCAGTTCCTATCTGTACCAGTGTGTATCCTCTAGTCTAGCCAGATTTGAAAGGCAGAATTGGGATCATGATAGTGGGGGTGGTGGGAGAAGCATTTAGGAACTAGAGGAAAGTTGTATGTTTCATCATTGCTACACTGCACCCTGACTGGCTTGTCTCCTCCCTGCAACCCTTATGTAAGGGGATGTCCAGTTGCCTACAGATGGACTTTGGGTCCCCACTTCACACTCTCCCTCATTCACAATGATATGATTTTTTGTACTTTGATGCCTAATACCTGATCCCTTTGACACCTTGTGATCACACAGGCTGGTGTGCTTCTTCCATGTGGTCTTTGTTGCTTCTCAGCTAGATGGCCGCTTGTTTACCTTCAAGTCTTTTAGACCCCAGACACTATATCTTTTGATAGCCGGGCTCCATCAGCTTTCTTCACCATATTTGCTTATGCACCCACTTTGTCTTCAGTGATTGTGTCAGGAAGGTGAACATCATGGAATGCCAATTTAATATAACAAAGTATTCTTACATTTGAGTGGAGGCCCAATGTCTATTTGCTACCTTAATACTAAACCTATAAATATATGCACATAGATCTATTTCCCTAGTCTCATATATAAATATATTTACATATGTACATGCCTGTATTTAGACCTCTATAAATGCCCTTTGCCTCCTAGTTCTTTCCTCTATTTCCTTTTACTTTCTTCTTGACCCACTATCATGTTCAGCCTTCACTTAGGTTTCAGTAATTCCTCTTGGTTACATTGCCCTTGATCAAGCCCTACCAGGCCTCCTACGCCCTCTTTGCCAATGATTTTGAATCACTTGTTGTTCCCCTGCCGTGTCTCCCCCCAACCATTGGTTCATTGTTTTCTCCTCCTGATTGTTTATCCCGCATATCTTATCTAGATATACCTGGAGAGATAATAATATGCACGCAAAAATGAGACAGAGCAAGACTAAGCAACAAAAGAAAGCAAAACAACAAAAACAAAACCAATGACCAAGAAAAGAAAAGCCTTTAAATAATTCAAGGACTGTTTGTTGATTTTCAGGAGTGTTTTCTGGTGGAATCTGATGGGGTGCCACACCCTGGCCCCAAAGTCTATTTTTGGTGTTCCCTCAGGACTACCTTGCTCTGCTCCCCTTGCTGTTTTGTTGCACGCCCTCAGTGTTTTGCCTCAGTGTGGTGGGGTCAGATTGGATGCAATTCCCACACTGTGTCACCAGTGTTGTCTCCTGTAGGGCTACGGGTCAGTGAGGGATGTCGTGTCTCATAGTGGGGCCCGCCCTATGGTCCTCTCTGTGCATTGGCTGCTCTAAACAGGGATATCGTCCTCAAGGCTTGGTGCTCCACTCTATCTTCCTCTTCCTTCATTTGCTTCTGTGTGCTCTGATCAGTCATGTCCCTCTCCCTGAACTGTAGCTTCACTGTTGTCCTCTGAAGTAAATTCTTCTGTGGGGGGAGGAGGGGACTGTCTACATAGTTGAGATTGGGGATGGCCCATCAGACCTCTCTATTGGTTCCCTGCTTCATGCTGGTATGTTGCATTCACATCTTTGAACACCGGGTTGAAATCCGGTCCCTCGTTGTAGAGATATAAACAATACCCTCCCCATGGGTGGGTTAGTGCCCTGTTCCTCCGCTAGAGTGGGCTAATTTTTGTATGACAATTTGAAAGTCTATTTTATCACCTTAATAATTTAAGGGGCAGCAGAAAAGAGGAGGACCGTCAAGGAGATACAGTGACAACAATGGTGGCCAACAATGAGCTCAAGCATAGGAACAACTGTGAGGATGATACAGGTCCTGGCAGTGGTTCATCCAGTTGCACATAGGGTCGCTATGAGTTCAGAATCTACTGATGGCACTTATCAACAACAACTAATGTTTCAGCTTCTTTTCAAATAAAAGTTCTATATGAGCTCTGACCATCATTATGTTGATTCAGTAAAGTTTTTTTTAAATCGTTTTATTTGGGGCTCATACAATTCTTATCACAATCCATACATATATCAATTTTGTGAAGCACATTTATACGTTCATTGCCCTCATCATTCTCAACCTAAGCCCCTAGCATCAGCTCGTTTTTCCCCTCCCTCTCTGTTCCCCCTCCCTCATGAGCCCTTGATAATTTATAAATTATTATTTTGTTATATCTTGCACTGTCTGACGTCTCCCTTCACCTACTTTTCTGTTGTCCATCCCCCAGGGAGGAGGTTATATGTAGATCATTGTAATCTGTTCCCCCTTTCCAACTCACCCTCCCTCCATCCTCCTAGTATTGTCACTCACACTACTGATCCTGGAGGGATCATCTGCCCTGGATTCCCTGTGTTTCCATTTCTTATCTGTACCAGTGTACATCCTCTGGTCTAGCCAGATTTTTAAGGTAGAATTGGGATTATGATAGTAGGTGGGGGTAGCATTTAAGAACTAGAGGAAAGTTGTGTGTTTCATCATTGCAACCCTGCACCATGACTGGCTCATCTCCTCCCCGAGACCTTTCTGTAAGGGGATGTCCAGTGGCCTACAAATGGGCTTTGGGTTTCTACTCTGCACTCCCTCCCCCCTCATTCACAATGATATGAGTTTTTTTTTTTTCTGATGATGCCTAATACCTTAAGACAAATGGGTGCATAAGTAAATGTGGCGAAGAAAGCTGTGGTGTCTGACTATCAAAAGATATAGCATCTGGGGTCTTAAAGGCTTGAAGGTAAATCAGCGACCATATAACTCAGAAGCAACAAAGTCCACATGGAAGAAGCACACCAGCCTGTGTGATCATGAGGTGTTGAAGGGATCAGTACGTTTTTAAAGGTATGCTTTCTGTTTCCATCCCCATAGAGAAGTGGTTCTCAACCTGTCGGTCACCACCTCTTTGGGCGTCAAATGACCCTTTCACAGGGGTCACCCGATTTTTAACAGTAGCAAAATTACAGCTATGAAGTAGCAATGAAAATAATTTTATGCTTGGGGTCACCACAAAACATGAGGAATTTTATTAAAAGGTCACGGCATTAGAAAAGTTGAAAACCATTTGCTATAGAGTATCAGGTAGGATTAAAAACCAAACAAACACTAACTCTCATTAAGTAGGGTGACCTCCCTCTTACAAAGCTATCTTGAAGCCTTGTCCTATCAAGTGCCCAGTCTCTCCATTCATTCTATAGTTTGGAATCAGATTTTCCAGGTCCAGCAAAACCAAAACCAAACATCACATTCTGCCACTGAGTCAATACTGACTCGTGGTAACCCTATAGGATATGGTGGAATTGCCCCTATGAGTTTCAGAGATGAACTGTTTGTGGGGTAAAAAGCCTTGTCTTCCTCCCATGGAGCAGCTGGTGGTTTTGAATTCGGACCTTGGGGATCGCAGCCAATTTGTAACAACTACATCTACAGGGACCCTTGGTCCTGCAAGGTCAAAAGGCCAAAGACCCTCATAGATAATTGTTTGGGCTTTCAGCATTCCAAAGGAGAGAAAGCGCTCATTGAAGTAGGTGGACTCTGTGTACATCTAGCTCTTGGGCAACTTGACCATCTTTTACACTGTTCTTTTATTTGTTTCTGACCATCTTCACACTGGCTATCTTGGTTCCTCCTTTTCAGGATGACTCTGATTTCCCTTAGCCAAGAGCAGCATTCTTCTCTCCACCCCACGCATTCTACAGCTAAGCAATTCACATAAAGAGCTTTCCAGAGACTGATTCGTCACCATTCCCAAGAACGCATGACACTGTAAGTCAGAATCCACTCGATGACAACCGGTTAACAGGTTCCTGACCTTCCTGTTCCCAAGGATCCAGCAGAGGACTTTTCTTAGGGTGTGATTTGAAATTATTCTCTGCCTTTTTGTTGAAGTCATGTCTAATGGAAGCCACCATTGGGCAAAATGAAAACGTTTTAGAGCTCTAGGGATTGTGATGAAATTAGTGGGACACATATGTCCCGAGGAGTCTATGGTACTGGGGTTGGTGAAGTTTCTTTGGATTCAGTTATACAGCCCCCTTCCAAGTGGAAAAATGCATTAACTGTAGGACAGCAGTTCCCCACTAAATCACAGAGATGGAAAATATAGGTGGGCACTATATGTCCCATGGGGCATGAAAAGCCTAAAGAAAATCAGCAAACATCAGAGAGTGTTTTCAGATTTATAGGAGTTTTGAAAGGACTGCTCTGGCTTAGATCCAGGTGGGAGAAACCAGAATTTAGAGATACTTGATTACCCTGAGCTGATGAAATATGTAGTATTGCTCATTAAGCCCCAAAATTGTTTTGAGACTTTGTAATTGCAGAATTGCAAAAAAGTAAAATAGTTCAGGTTACAGACAGCTGTAATAAAAAGCAGAGAAAGTATATTAAGTTAGAGGAAGGAAGGAGCTATGAGCATACAAACCCAAAGCCATTTCATCAGGAAATGATTTTAAGTGTTTAAAGACTGTAGGTGAGTAGCTTGCTCAAGACCAGATTTCAGTGCTATGTCAACTTAAGTAAATTCCATTCTAATGCTCTCTCCTCTCAGACATTGAAAAAAGTGGAGACAAAAACCATGTCCAGAGCCACTAGATCATTCCATGATATGTGAAAGCAGAGTAAAAAGTGGGATTGGTTCAAAAATCTCCAAACCTAGCTAATCCCCAAATCGTTAGCTTTGATTTCTATATAGTTAATCACATGATAATCCAATCTAAGATAAACCTATTTGTAAATAGTTTACAATTTGGGAGACGTCGGACAGGGCAAGATATGACAAAATAATTATTTATAAATGATCAAGGGCTCATGGGGCGGGAGGAGCGGGGAGGGAGGGGGGAAAAAAGAGGACCTGATGCAGAGGGCTTAAGTGGAGAGCAAGTGCTTTGAAAATGATGAGGGAAAAGAATGTACAGATGTGCTTTATACAATTGATGTATGCATGGATTGTGATAAGAGTTGTATGATTCCCTAATAAAATGTTTTAAAAGAAGATGAGAAAAGGTAAAAAAATAATAGTTTACAATTTATACAGCAAAAAGATCTGTTTCATTCTATGCAATCCTTTGACATTCTAAACCTGGTTAGACCCTCTTGACATAGGGAAAGTGTTTCCAGTTGTATTTCAAATAGTGATGTGAGAGGTCCCATTTCTAGGTGTGTACGTGCAGAAAGAACCAGATAGACCTTGAAGGACATGCAGAATTTTTTGCATCTGGTCTTGTGGTCAATCAGCAAGAATCTTAAAGAACAGACAGACACCATGAACTAGATCAGCTATTTTGAGCCACTGCTCAACCTCAAATATAAATAAAGTTCTGCTATTCTTAGAACCTGACTAAAAGGAAGGAGCCAGACATTGGAAAACCCCACTGGCTTTCAGTGTGAATGCTGGAATTGGGAGCTGGGGGAGACATGTCCAGAAAAAAAGGCTGGATGGAGCCAGGCACCAAGGCTCCCCCTTTCCTGCAGCATCCCCATGGGCACAGCCCAGCTCAAGTGGGGGATCAGGAGGTGCCCAAAGGACAGCCACTCTGACAGAATAGGATAGGTCACTGATCAGAAATTTTAGAATGCCCTCAAATCACTCAGGGTTGGACTGAAATGTAAGGGTCAGAGATTGATTAAGTTGGGGTAAGGCTCAGAAATGAAAAAAAATTGGTTCACATATTACTATCATTTATCTTTATTGAGGGTTTATGATAGTCGTGGCACTGCCCCAATTGAACCTCAGGAGGTTTTATTTGTACTAAACTTTCCTCCACTGAAGTACAGCAAGATGAGGCAATCAGGCTGAGGTCACTTGGGTAGGAAGTAGCAGAGCTGACACCTCTATTTTTAAATAACTGGTAAAACCTGTAGTAATCATGGACCACCGTTAGAAAAACGCAGTTCTTCACTGAATAGTGAAAAGTGGGTCCCGACTTCCAAAGCTGTATGTTTTGTTTCTTCATATTCATTTTAAGATGATTGTTCAGATGTGAGACGTACCCAAATCAAGCAAAAGCATCACCAGTCAGCCTGCACTCAACGCTCTAGAGGGAGCAGAGCCTCATCATCCCCCCTCCCGAAAATGTTCTGAAATTGATTATGGGGGTGACTGCACAACTCTTCTTAATATGACTCATCAATTCAATTGTATGATAGATGATGTATATGACGATAAAATGATTTTTAACATGATGTTTAAAAAACATAATTTACTGCTTATGTGAAATTTGGGTTTTGCGACTATACTTGATCTGGAAGCTCTGGATGCCGCTTGGTGCAGCGATCCAGGCACCCCCAAGGGGCAGTCCTCTCCAGTCTCCCGGCATCTTCTCGAAGCTGCACACAAGTCTCTAAGGACTCTGAACCTCGAGGAGGAGAGGATCGAGTCCCCAGCAGGCCAATTGCCGAGTGATTCGCCTAAATCGAGGGAGGAGGTTGGAGGTGAACGTGTGGCCATCAACTTCAGAAAAGTCAGTCCTTGGCAACATGTGGGTTCTCTGTGAGCCCATTCATGGCAGCTGGGACTGGAGGAGCCAAAACCAAACTGAACTCTACTGTTACATGGATGTGGACGCGGAGCGACCCTCAGGACACAGCAGAGCCGCCCACAGGCATTCTGAGATTTGTAATCTCAGAAGCCAACTGCCATCTCTATCTCCAATGGAACAGCTAGTGGGTTAGTAGCTGAGCAGTTAACCACTGCCGCACCAGAAAGAACTGAGACAGTTTTATTTGTTTCCAGAAGGCGGGCCCAAAGGCCAGAGGCCTGGTGGTGTAGTGGTTTCACTGTGGGCTGCTAACAGCAAGGTATGCAGTTCAAAACCACCAGCCAGGCCTTGTGAGAAAGACAGCACTTGCTATTCCCATAAAGAGTTATTCCCGGTCTCCGAAACTCACAGGGGGCAATTCCACCCTTTCTTACGGGATCCCTGTGAGTCCACATCTACAGAGTGGCAGTGAGTGAGAGACTCCTGGGGCATCCCCAACATTCACATGCCAAGGGCCATGAAGGGCAAAAGATTGTTCTAGAACTTCTCTCGGGCAAGGGCTTGTGTGCTTCTTGTTTTGTTTTCATTTGCAAAACCATGAAGGATCACCAACGCACCCTTTTCCTCCATCCAGATAGAAAAGGGCTTCACATGGTATTTCCGTCCCCCCTCCAACCCACACACACACACTGGACACCCTCTCCACTACCATCCCAGATGCCCCATTTGGGCTCTTGCTCAAAAAACACCAGCAGTTCAGAGGAGCTGGCAAAGGCCGAAGCTCTGAGACAAACTCCGGCAGGCGATGCCCGTGTGGTTAGAGAGTCCCCTCTGTGTGGTTGGCCCCATGTTTAGTGTCCCCTGTCAGCCCAAGAAGGACCATCTTTTTCTTCTCTCCAAAGCACTGTGTGTCAGCTGGCCACGCTGCAGGGCACAGAGGGCCACCTCCTGGAAGTCCCCAGGCTCTGTTTATTGCAGAAGAACTCTATCAGCAGGGAGCAAGCCGCCCTCCCAAGGCAGCTCCCCAGCAAAGAGCAGAAAGAACGCAGAGGCAGGCATGGGCCGCAAAATCCAAATGCTCCGTGGAATATGGGACCCCCAACAGCCACCAGGGTAGGCCCCTATGTGGTGAGAGGCTCTGGTATCCATTGGCAACACTTGCTTACTCAGCACTTTCCCATTGAAGTCCTCTGAATCCCTGTCTCCAGAGGAAAGAGCGCAAACAGGGAAGTGCAGGAGTCTCTTGCTGCTAATGAAATACTAGAGAGTCCGGGACAGCGCTGCCCTGTCTTCCTCCATACACAGGACACACTTACCGCTACAACCCCACATACCCTGCGTCTGTTTCTTTCTTTTAACTTCTTTGCAATAGGGAGGAGGAAGGGGGGGGGGAACATTTATACATCTTAAAAAAATATGAAGTGAAAAATTATCCATTAGCACAGCAGAAACCCATTTCCAGGAAACAGGTTTTAAAAGCAAATTCCTGCCGTCCTGAGGTTAAAACCAGAAGGTGTCAGGACTTTGAAAATGAAATATGAAAGAGCCACTGTGTCCAGGTGCAGTAGAGGCTGTGGTTCATTTCATCTGGGGAGCGAGACTGGGTACAGCCCCTGGTTAAGCTCCAAAAATACCCAGGCAGTTCGCATCCTGCATTAAAATTTATAAACCACGAAAGACCTTTTCTTACAGAAAAGTTAATTCAGGCTGGAGAGCTCAAATTTTTTTTTTCCTTAAAGGATAGTCATCTGAAGTGGTTATATGGAAAATGAGAGGTAAGTAGTGCTTTTCACTCCCCTAAAAAGGGACTAAAAATATAGCAGCGGTAATTTCAGAAGGAGGGGAAATGGCACCCACCAAATATAATTTCATTCCTGAGAAGTCCCAGGAAGTTGCCCTGAAGCTGCCAGGATGAACAGTTAGGCTGACCAAACAGCGGGAAGAATATCAGCAGGAAACCTGGCAGTCTGCGTCCCACACCAGGTCAGTGGGACGGGTTGGCCCGCCCCTGCCCTTGAACTTCGATTCCAACGCTCTTCCCATCTTTGCGCTACTTTGCCCCATTCATTCATTCATTCGCTCGAAATCAGGGAAACTGGTGACCGCCGCATCAATTCTGACGCCTGGCTACCCCGTGCGGTCAAAGGAGCACTGTTTCCGCCGGGTTTTCTTTGGCCGGTTTTTCTGAAGCAGATGACCAGGCCTTTATGCTGGGGCACCTCCAAATCCACTCGAAGGACCAGCCTTTGGCGGAATAGCTGGTTCCTTGCTGTTTGCGCACACGCGCGCGCGCACACGGACTCCTTCACTCGCTGAACACTCACTGCCCTCCAGTGGACTCCAACTTGATTTAGTGCTTCTTGGTGGTGCCGTCAGGTAGGTGCTGGGCTGCTCCTGGTCGTGTTGGTGGTTCCGAGCCCACCATGCACTCCGTGGGAGAAATGCTTCCATACAACCGGCAGCCTGAGCAGCCCTCGGTCAGGTCGCTGTGAGTTGGAGTCCACTCAGTGGCAGTGAATTTCGGTTTGGGTTTGGCATGCTGCCTGGATTTTATTTCTGCTTGCTCTCTTTTGTCCCCCACCAAAAGCTAATGTTAGCGCCCTGACCCTCGTACCTCTGAAGGTGACCTTATGTGGAAAGTGGGTCTTTGAAAGGGGTATCAGTTCACATGAAGTCATGCCGGGGGATACTAAAACGCAAACCAATTGCCACTGAGGCGATTCCTGTTCGTGGCGACCCTAAATCAGGTTTTTCCGAGATCTTAATCCAGCCCGTGGAGGGTCCTCACAAACGAGGAGACACAGGGGTGCACACCCCTGGGAAGACTGCCGAGGGAGGACAGAGGCAGAACCTGGAGTGGTCCGCCTACAAACAGCACACTAAGGACTGCCAGGAACCGCTGGGAACCCGCAAAGCAAAGCCCTGCTGACACCCTGAATTTAGACTTCCAGCAGCTGGGACCATGAGATAACGCAGCTCTGTTGCTTGTGCCTTTGTCACAACAGCCCTAGGACAGGAGCCCAGAGCACACAGAAAGAGGACACTCTGCACTGTCGCACCCACAGCCCGCTGCCATGCTGGCAGATGGTGAGCGCGGGGCTCTTGCTGTGACTCCCACCATGCCCACGCTTGAGCGTGCCTGCCTTGCTTTCTCCTTGCTCTTTCATCAGCCATCCCAACTCCAACTACACTCGGAGCTTCTGGTGCAGCGGGCGCACTACTACACGTAATCGTTCCAGCTACCATTTTATTGAGTGCTTACGTTGTACCCGGTGGCCCACTTTCAAAGAAAAGGGGAGGCCATCTGCCCCTACAAAGAGCAAGTCTGCCCTGTACTTTACAGCTACTGTGAGTTAGAATAGGCTTGATGGCCATGGGTAGGATTGGGTTATAGAGTACCAGGCACACTGGGATTCACTCTGTACACAATATCCATTTATTCTGCCCAACAGCAGGTAAGTCACCCCATCTTTCAAATGCCTGCTTGCAAACGGAAGGGCCTTTTACAGCTGGAACGCCATTTATAGTAATGATGGGTGGCGGGTCCAGTTTCTTTCGTCTCCCATGTAGATGTTGGGGGCTTTCGGGCTTGCAGGAAGCACTGAAGAAGCCCTTCAGGAGCACCCGGAGCAGACAGTGCAGTTCCTTGTAGTCACAGTCATGCTCATGGTTGCAGCCACAGACCTGTCTGAGTGGCCCTAGCTGGTTTGGGCATGAGTTCCTGGCCACCTCAGCAGTGACTCTGTAACACCGGATTGCCAGGGCCTCCTGGGGGGCCCTGAACTAGTGAAGCAGAAGGTCTTGAAGAGGTACTGGGATCAACGTTTTCCAAATCTTCCTCCAGTGCTATAAAACTTAAGGGTCTTCACAGGAAAAGTCAAGGGGAGCAGCCGGTGCTTTTGACCTTTCCCAAAGTGGTCTCCCTCCACCTGGCCAGGCCTGTTTCTCCCAAACATCCTTTCTCTCGCAGCCTTCCTTGATCCTCTGTCCCCATCTGCCCTCTTCATCTATTTGTGGATGTGCTAAGAGGGAATACGACTGGGGTTGGATTGCATTCCATTTCTCAAGTGCATTAGAAAGCTTATTTATAACAGACAGAGAGAGGCCTTTCCACCTGATTTCACATAGGGCGAACCATCCCCATTGCAGTACTTCTGCAAACCTTTGTATTTTTTTTGTTTGTTTTTTTACCTTTGTATTATATCCTTCTTTTTAACTTGTTTGTAATCTATTGGTTTGATCAGATAAGGTCATCTGCTACCATAGAGATGGACAGCCTCAGAAACCCCACAGAGGGGGGCTCTGAGTCAGAAGCGATTCAGTGGTGCTAGTGTTCCTATATAGCATGTATCTACATGTGAAAGTTCCACGTGTGTGCTTGTTAGGGACTGTTGGCCCAATTCCTATGGACCCACGCACAAGATAGAACATGTGATTCATGGGGTTTTCGTTGGCTGATTTTCAGATCACCAGACCTTTCTTTCTAGTCTATCTTAGTCTGGAAGTTCCCTAAAACCTGTTCAGCATCAGAGTCCATGCTAACCTCCACGAATGGATGAGTGGTGACTCACATGAAATGTATTGACTGGGAATAGAACCCAGGTCTCCCACATGAACAATAATAATTCTACCACATCTCTGCATCTACTACATAGTGCACATAATGTAGGAGGCCTCAGCTGATTAAGGTGTTTATTGATGGGTGACCAATTAGTCCCCTGTGCCTCTGTGTCTTTGCAGACAAAAACATTGCAAAATATCTCAGTTATTTATGACCTTGCAGCTAAAAACATTGAGAAATAACTCAGTTAATTACAACCTTTAAGATTCTTTTGAATCTTGCATATCCATGTGCTGGTCTTAGAACATAGTACTTTTGTTATTCAAATGTTAAGAAAGTGTGACTAGTTAAGTAACATTTGCATAGATAAGAGTTTAGGAATGTTTTTTAAGTTCTTTGATGTTAGTTTTGTAACCATTCCCTTGTAAGAAGAGTATAAAAACCAAGCTTTAAATATACTGGAGACTTCAGTCCATCAGACTGTTGTCCTCCCAATCCCATGCTTTGTACATGTCTCTTTCTTTTCCTTTCATCCGCACACCGCATTTCAGATGCAGCTTGATGCAGGGGAGCTGATCTAATTGCCCACAACATAGTACACATCATATTACATATTATAGCTATACCTGTATATCTTACCCATATTGCCAAAGTGCCAAAAACCAGGTGTTATATCTCATGCCAAACTTTACAAGAAGCCAGCCTTGTGTCAGAAAAAGGGTCCTGAGTCTGCTGGCTACGAGAAAAGCAAACTTTGGATCAGACAGAACATTTCTTATTTGGGACTTGGCAGAACTGATGCAAAAATTCAAAAGCTATAATCAATGTGGAACTCTGTAGATCAAATAAGAGTTTCTGCAATTTTCACGGATTTAGAAGATGCTCTTGGGGATCATGACAGCCAGCAACAGCAGGAGCAGAAGACTCGACAATATGAGATAGCCATCATGGAATACTTGCTCAGTGCAAAGAACTATCGAAGAGACGCATAGGAGTATCAACCTTATTCTCCAGATAGGGAAACTGAGGCATGTAGAGGTTGGATGTTTGCCCAAAGTTCGATGGTCAATAATAAGTGGAGGAACTGAGATTTGAACCCTGGTGATGGAAACTTGGTCCAACCAGGGGGATATACACTCTGCCCTTTGAGACAAAATGTGGGGCAATGATGATGTCTTCTCTTTTACACTTATGCTTCAACGGCCCAGCTTTCATTTCCTGACTTGCACATAGGGAAATATTGAGTGATGACGAGTCGATAGACACAGACTCTGGTCCTGCATCCTTAATACCATTTTATCCTATTCAGATGACACCCCTCCAGGAAATGGCAATGAAAAAGTGAACATGAACTAGGTTTTTAGAGTCAAGGTAAGGAATGGTGAGATGAAAAAAATTCTCGGCTGTAATTGAAACAAAACCATTTCTTAAAAGACTAATTTCAACCATCCAAAGGAATGATGGCTAGTCAGTCCAGGAAGAGGCCAAATATTTCATATTTTAGATAGACACACAGACAGACCATTTTAGCCTAGCAAAGCCAACACCATATCATTCTTCTCAGTTACCAAGTCGCATCTCCTCCTAGAAGCCCATTTGGTTATGCAGAGGGAGAGTGCCCTGCAGCCTAGGAGAATACTAAGCTCACCTTTCGAGGGACCCCTAATGTGAGGGGGCAAAAAATCCCCAGTTGTGGGAATCTGAGGGGCCTGGGCTCTTGTGCGCCCACCAAGGAGGGTTTGAGAAACTCTGCCGGGCAACAGGGGCTCCCATTCCTGAGAGCAAAGTACTGGTACATCACCTCACCTGCTGACAGGCAAGGCCACATGAGTGGCAAAACCTAGATAGACCCACAGCCTGGGACACCAGTGATCCTTCCACTCAACCTTGTAACTCGGAGCCAAACTCCTAACTCCCAAAAACCCCTCTGTGGGTTCCGTGGGTGGGCCTGCAGGCATCCAATGCTGGCTAGGCAGCAGTTCCCTGTGTCAGGAGGCTATAGAGCATGGCAGGTCAGCCAGACTCAGCACGGACTGGCTTTCATAGACCACCAACATGTTGGCCCATTGGCCTGAGGACTTCCCACCATGCAAATCTCCTGTGAGCATCTCCTCACACCCTACTCCTCACCTTCCTCAGAGAGGATGAGACAGGGACCCCCCTCCCCCACCAAGACCTCCAAGGTGCACTCACCCATGGGCTGCACCGGCTCTACTGCATTGTCCGCACTCTGACTGCCTAGGAAATCTAACCGAAAGCCCTATTATTAGACAGATTTATGTTATCAAGGAAAATAAGCTCTTAAAATGCTCAGAGAAGGACTCTTTTGGCCTGGTTCCCATGGAACAACCCGAGAGAGTGCTGGGAAAAAGGCATGACTATGCGCACATACACATATAATGATATACATTGTGGAATATATGGAATACGTAAATGTATGAGGGAGCTTTAAGAGTTTGTGAAAAAAAATCATTCTCTTGTCATTTCCATTTTCCACAAATGTTTTGAAGCATACATATATCTTCAAAAATCAAACCTGTTGCCATCCAGTAAATTCTAACTTACCGGGACTCGACAATGAAAGCACAAAATGAGAAGCAAAATAGGAATCGAGGAAATTCGAAAGCCATCAAATTGAAATGAATGCATACAGGTCATTAGGCTAGGCATTAGCCAGCTGAGATGGATTGGTCTTGACCATTTTTAATTAGACAGTCTTATGGTTTACTCTGCTGGAGGTGACAAAGTCAAGAGGAATAGCATTGCATATATCCTCAAAAAGAACACTTCAAGATCTATTTTAAAGAGTAGTGCTACACCAGGGCCCACCAAGCTCAGAGGACCATAGCCCTGCTCAGAGCAGCCAATGCACAGAGAGGTCCACGTGGCCGGCCCCACTGCGAGATGGGACATACTGCACAGACCCATGGCCATACATGGGACAGCACTGGAGACACAGTGTGGGGATGTATGACTGAGCTGACCCCACCACACTGACGCAAAACACTGGGGTGTGCAATAGAGCAGCAGGGGAAGCAGAGCAAGGAGATCCCGAGGAAGTATCAAGGGTGGACTTTGGGGTCAGGGATGGCACTCCATCAGCTTGTCCAGAAAACACTCCTAAAGGTCAACAAACAGACCTTGAACTATTAACAGGCTTTTCTTTCTTTTGTTTTTTCTCTTGTTTTTTTAATTTTGTATGTCAGTGGCTTTTTTGTTTGCTAGTTTGTCTGTGTTGCTGCTGTCCTTGCTGTGTCCTTATGTGACACTTTGTTTGGTGCTGTGGAAGCCATCCGTAATTTTATGCACATGTTATTATCTCTGCAGGTCTATGTAGATAAGATAGTCTGGATAAACAATGTGGAGAAAAAAATAATGGGACCCATGGTCCTGGGGGGACATGGGAGGTGGGGGAAGGGAGGAGGTGTTGGCCAACACAGGGACAAGGGAACAGCAAGTGGTTTAAAACCAGTGGCAAGGAAGGAGTGAGAGGATTGGTAGGGAGGTGACAAGGGCAATATAACGTAGAGAAATTACTGAAACCCGAATGAAGGCTGAACATGGTAGTGGGACAGGAGGAAAGCATAAGGAAATAGAGGAAAGAAGTAGTAGGCAAAGGGCATACATAGAGGCCTAAATACAGGCATGTACCTATGTAAATATACTTATGATTGTGGGGGAAATAGATCTATGTGAATATATTTATAGGTTTAGTAGTAGGGTAGCAGATGGACATTGGGCCTCCACTCATGCACTCCCTCAATACAAGAACACTTTGCTCAACTAAATGGTCATTCCATGATACCCACCTTCCCAACATGATTGCTGAAGACAAACATGTGTTAATGCAAATGTGGTGAAAAAAGCTGATGGTGCCCAGCTATCAAAAGACATAGTGAGACATAGCATCTTGGGTCTTAAAGGCTTGAAGGCAAACACGCAGCCATATAGCGCAGAAGCAACAAAGCCCACAGAGAGGAAGCACACCAGCCTGTGTGAACACGAGGTGTTGAAGGGCTCAGGTAGCAGACACCAAAGAACAAAAACCATCACTGTGTGATCACCTTCCCCATATAAATGCTGAAGACAAAAGTGTGCATAAGTAAGTGTGGTGAAGAAGGCTGATGGTGCCTGGCTACCAAGAGATATAGCATCTGGGATCTTAAAGGCTTGAAGGTAAACAAGCAGCCATCTAGTCCAGAAGCAACAATGCCCACATGGAAGAAGCACATCAGCATGTGTGATCACGAAGGGTCAAGGGGACCAGGTATCAAGCACCAAAGGGGGAAAAAAATCATATCATCATGAATGAGGGGAGTACATGATAGGGACCCAATGCCAATCTGTAGACAACTGGACATCCCTTGCAGAGGGGTAGTGGGGAGGAAATGAGTCACTCAGAGTGCAGTGTAGCAGCGATGAAACTCACAACTTTCCTCTAGTTCGTAAACGCTTCCTCCCCCACCCCACCCCGCTACTATCATGATCCCAATTCTACCTTACAAATCTGGTTAGACCAGAGGATGCACCGCAGTGCAGATAGGAATTGGAAACACAGGGAATAAAGGACAGATGAACCCCTTAGGACCAGTGGTGAGAGTGGCGATACTGGGTGGGAGGAGGGAAGAGAGAACAGAAAGGGGGAACCGATTACAAGGATCTACATATAACCTCTTCCCTGGGGAATGGACAACAGAAAAGTGAATGAAGGGAGATGTCAGACAGTGTAATATATGATAAAATCATAATTTATAAGTTATCAAGAGTTCATGAGGGAGGGGGACCCAGAAGGGAGGGTAGGTGAAGAAAAATGAAGAGCCGGTTGCAGGAGCCCAAGCGGAAAGCGAGTGTATTAAAAAGGATGAGGGCAACGAATGTATAAGTGTGTTTTACACAATTGATGTATGTGTGGATTGTGATAAGAGTTGTATGAACCCCAATAAAATGATGTTTTTTTTTTTCAAAGAGTAGTGCTGACTGTGATGGGCCAGTATTTCTCTGCTCACAAGGAAGTCCAGGCAATACAACTGTTGTGCACATTGATGCACGAACCAGTCAAGGTAGAGACAAAGAAATAAAAGCACTCGACCCACCTCTTCAGGCTAAAACTGATCAAATGCGGTCAAGATGCCGTAATCATTCTTTTTAGCGACTGGAATGCAAAAGCTGACAACTAAGAGGGAGTCACAGGAAGCAGTCGGCAATACGACCTTGGTGATAGAAATAGCGCTGGAGAACCCAGGGTCCAAATGTGTAAGACCAGCAATTAGTTCATTGCAAATACCATTCTTTCAACAACCTACATGTGGACTTCACCAGATGAAAGACATAGAAATCAAATTAACTACATCTCTGGGAAGAGATAGTGAAGGTAAGAATTGCCTTAAAAGAGGAGAACTCACATCGGCTGGGATCACTCCTTCAAGAAGGGGGAAAAGGGAGAAGACCACCCACTGGTTGCTATACAACACTGCGGCAGACTGTGACAATCAACAGGCCACCCCACAGGAATGACAGGAGAACCTGACTGCCAAATCAAGGTAAGGCCAGCACTGCTATTTCTGTCAGTGAGTCTGGTAGGTCAATGGGGAGGAGCACCCTCACATTGAGAAAGGATGTTGAGCAATAATTGCAGGGACCACAAGGGAGAATAAATCCCAGCTTATGTTCCTGGGGAGACACTACAAAGCTGCTTCGATCCAACCCTCGGTGAACCAGGCACGGACTAAGCTCTGTGATTCCTTTAGACGCTGGCTGTACAGGAGACATGGCATTTCCCCCAAGGGCCACACCAGAAGGACTCAATGTGGCACCCTGACTGACAAACTGGACCCTACATCAAAACCGCCTGTACTCTAGGACTTAGGACGGAAAAAGCACAGGGAGAAGGAGAGGAAGCAAAGGGTGCCCACCCTAAGACTATGGAAATAGCCGTCTCTGGACCTTGGGTGGGACCCCTGGCTTAGTGGATGTCCAATTCAAAGGGATCCAGAACCACCACTTAGTTAATCCCTCATTGTTACCCTTTCATTAATGACAGGTTTTAATCTGCTGGCCAAGGGTCTGAACCTTCCCTAACACCCCTTACTGAAGGGTTGTGGGGAGGAGATGAGCCAGTCAGGGTGCAGGGGAGCAACGATGAAACATATAACTTTCCTCTAGTTCTTAAATGCTTCCTCCTTCCCCCTATCATGATCCCAATTCTACCTTACAAATCTGGCTAGACCAGAGGATGTACATTGGTACAGATAGGAACTGGAAACACAGGGAATCCAGGGAAGATGACTCCTTCAGGACCAGTGGTGAGAGTGGCGATGCCTGGAGGGTGAAGAGAATGTGGGGTAGAAAGGAGGAACCGATTACAAGAATCTATGTATCGCCTCCTCCCTGGGTGACAGAGAGCAAAGAAGAGAGCGGGAGAGACATCAAACAGTGTAACATGACAAAATAATAATCATTTATGAATTATGAAGGGTTCATGAGGTAGGGGAGAGTGGGGAGGGAGGGGGGAAATGAGCAGCCAATATTAAGGGCTCAAGTAGAAGGCAAATGTTTTGAGAATAATGATGGCAACAAATGTACAAATGTGCTTGATACAATGGATGGATGTATGGATTGTGATAACAATTGTATGAGCCCCCAATAAAATGATTTTTTTAAAAGAAATCTTTCCCTAGGACCAACTCCCATGCTCAATGTAAACAGAGATCAATTAAATTAATCTGGACAAAGCAACCACTGCAGCTCGTAGTTGAACTATACTTGCATACACTCCTCATATCAACAGTATCTTAGAATCTATGTCACGGGATGTAATATTGGTGTGATCAATAATTATAACCCAGGAGGATGATTGGCAATGTTTTTCTCTTTTGTTTCTTTGGGGTCTTTTCCTGCATTGTATTTGTTTTGTTGTTGTTATTATTCTTGTTGGATTTTGTTTTTGTCATAATATGACTGCAAAGGTAAACCAAAGTCATTCATAACCAGTGGACAAAGCAGATGGCTTCTGTCTGAAAGGCTTGTATTCAAACAAGCAGCCATCTATATGAGGTGACAACAAAGTCTACATCAAAGAAGCATACCAGTCTGTGTGATCCAAAGATGGCAATAACAGAACCGTAAACTTGAATTGTGAACACCCACTTTGTAGAAGGCTGTGGAGCACAGGGGCAACCCAAGTCCCTCTGCAGAGTCCCCAGTCAGATTCTGCCTCTTGACGATCCCTTCTAGCCACAGGCGAGGGACTCAACCAGCGACACCGTCAGACAGAGATCATTGCAAACTTGATGGTCTACTATGATATTTGATGAGTTGGCCTCCCTTTTGACCCAACCTGAATCTTCTCTAGGTTTAAATCTTTCTCACTTATTTTTTCCATGACAGAAATTTCCTCTCTGACTTATTTTAATATTACTGGTAGTCTTTTCTTTCTTACTCTTTATTTTTTTGTTTCATTTTGTTTGTTTGTTTCCATTAGTTTTTCCAGTTTATGAAGCACCAAAAGAGTGGATGCATAGAGACATTAACACCAAAAAGATATTTACTTGTATTTTACTCAGTATGCAAAAGCAGTGGACTGTGTGTATCATAAAAAACTGGATAGCATTTAGAAGAATGGGATTTCCAGATTGCTTCATTGTGCTCCTGTGAAACCTATACGCGAACCAAGAGGCAGCCTTTCAAACAAAACATGAAAATAATGTACGGTTTAAAATCAAGAAAAATGTGCATCATGATTGTATCCTTTCATTTTACTAATTCAATCTGCATGTTGACTAAATAATCCAAGGAGCTGGACTACATGACAAAGAATGCAGCATCAGAATGGAAGGTTTATCAACAGCCTACCTTATAGAGATGAGCCAACCTTGCTGGCTACAGTGAGGAAGAAAGGAAACACTTGCTGATGGAAATTAAGGACTGCGGCCTTCAGGATGGATTGAAACGGAATGCAAAGAAAAAGAAAATCCGCACAGCTCGACCAATACATCACATAATAAACTGAGAAGAGATGGAAATTATCAAGGATTTCAACTTCCATGGATCTACAATCAATGCTCATGGAAGCAGCAGACAAGAGATCAAATAAAGCATTGCACTGGGCAAATCCGCTGCACAAAACCCTTTGAAGTGTTGAAGAGCAAGCATGTCACTCTGGGGAGTAGGCTGGGCATGACCCAAGCTACTGTGTTTTCAATCGCTTCATATGCATGGAGATTGAATCAGGAAGGCTGAAGACCTGATACATGTGAATTACGGTGCTGGTGCAGAATATCGAATAATGGATTGCCAGAAGAACAAACAAATCTTTCTTGGATGAACTCAGGCCAGAATAAGAATGCTCCTTAGAAGAAAGGACGGCAAGACTTCCTCTCACGGCCATGTTCTCAGGAGAGGTCGGTCTCTGGAAAAGGCCATCGTGCTGGGCAAGTGAAAGAGCAGCCACAGAGTGGAAGACCCTTGACGAGCTGGATTGACACCATGGCTGCAACAGTGGGCTCAGGCACGGGAACAATGGGGAGGATGGCGCAGGGCTCAGCGATGCTTCCTTCTGGTGCCCACAGGGTCGCTATGCGTCAAAACCAACGCTACTGCACCTACCGACCAGCCCTAAGGAGACACGTCAGAGTGAAAGTGAACATCCTTCAAGTCCACCACCCGTACAGTGGTCCCAGCTCATAGCAACTCTCTAAGATGGAAGGGAACTGCTCTGAGGATCCCTGAGAAGATGAATCTTTTATGGAAGCAGATTGCCTCCTCTTTCCTACCAAAGTACTGGTGGGTTCAAACCAATAAATGCTCGGTTAGCCCTGTTTTTAACCCACTCTGCCACCCAAGGTTTCTCCATGTTCTCCAGAAAAGGAGAAATCTGGATCTTGAAGCAGAACAGAGATCAGGCCATGGGGCGGAGGGCAGCAGAATGCCCAATGCATTGCAAGAATATAGGTACCATTAATAAGGGAAACATGCTCTTTTATCTACTGATCACTTTCTCTATGTCAAGCCCTATCAAGTGTTTTGTTTGTTTTTTATTTTGACAACAATCCTATGCAGGTAAGTATTCTCAGCCCCAGGAGGAAAGAGCCTGATAGCGGAAGGTTCTCGGTGTTACAGAGGTAGCAAGAGCAGAAACGAAACTGAAGATTGTGTCTGAAACCAGACTATTGCACAATACATATTATACTCTCTCCTTCTTAGGTAAAACATTTTGGTATCAAACCTGCAAAACACATTAAGCCTGACATGATACACAACCTAAATGAAATCATCTTTGGATTGTCCGCCTTCCTGATCGATCTTTAATGAAATGCAAATTCCACTCAACAGTCAAGATTTAATTATGATTAATAAAGTACTAAGAAGGTTGACTCATAGTAACACCATAGGGCAGGGTAGAACTGCCCCCTCTGAGTTTCCCAGACTGTAAATCTTTATGGGAGTAGAAAGCCCCATCTTTCTCCCAAGGTGGTTCTTGAACTGCGGATCATAATCCAATGTGTAACTACTACACCACCAGGGCTCCTGTAATTGGCATCAACTCGGTGACAGTGAGCTTGGCCTTTGGGGTTTAAGAAGGTAGAAATGGACCTTGCAGTTAGCAGTCCAATGCTTACTGGATAGTGTCACCGAGGCTCCCTGACATTATATACTTGAGGAAATCATTCCTATAATAATTCCAGTATATTCTTTCCATATCTCCCCTGTGTCAGTTAACCCTTTAGGGGTTCCAAAGGTGCACTGGTCTCTGGTCTCAATAATTCAAGAATTAACTTCAAGCCCTCTCACTGAACGATGCGCGGCCTCAGTAACCTTTGCAATTTCCTACCACTAGAGGGCGAGGTTACAACGCTATTCCAGGGAAGAAACTACAAACCATCCTGGCAAGAAGCTGAATGTGTCTATCTATAGGAGTTGGGACACACCATCACTACGACCACCACCACCCCACAAAAAAATAATCAAATATGGAATCACGTGACGATAATATAATTCAAATGTAAGCCATCCTTTAAAAGTCCATGAGTGATCATGACTTGTTTTCAAATAATTAACTGTTTAAAAAAAATTAATGTAGTTAAATTCCCTACAAATAAGTTAACTAAATGGCTTTTCCAATATGTGTAATATATGACATAAGGAAATCTATTCAAAAATGGATATTTCAGCATATGGAGCATCACTTTGGCCAAGTCCCTAATCTAAGACTCAGTTTACTTTATCTGTAAAACAAAATAATTGTACCCACGTCATGGCTCCTGTTGGAGGTTTAACTGAGATCATGTGTGGAAAGTCATAGCCCAGTGCTTGGGCTGCAAGACAAACAACCTAACATTTAATGATCATGATTATTGTCCACTATATATAGACTTCAACCTTAGTAAAGTAAAAAAACAAACAAACAAGGGAAACGCCTAATGAGATGGGATTGGCAATTATTAATTGAATAATATGGAATGCAAGCATGAGCTTTTAAATGGCTACAACCTAATTCGATACATCTATGGTCCATCTGTATACTTATCACCCTGTGTCCTTAGGAGAAGGCACCCTGTTGGCACAGGGGGCTTAAGCATTGCGTGGCTAACACCCAGGTCGGCGGTAGTCAAGGCTGACTGCTCCCATGAAGACTTAAAATCCCAGGAATTCTAAGAGGCAGTTCTGTCCTACTGGGTTGCCCTGAGTCAAAATCTCTCATGGCAGTGGGTTTGGTTTGGTTTACGTCCAGTGAAAGCCCTAACCCATAGCAAAAGAATTGTCGTGGGTACCATTGCACCGGATCCAACCCCCAGCAACCCTGTGCACCACAGACAAAACACTGCCCTGTCCTGCACCATCCTCCCCTGTGTTCCTACGCTTGAGCCCATTGTTGGAGCCACTGTGTCCACCCATCTCATTGCGGGCCTTCCGCTTTTTCTCTGCCCCTCTACTTTACTAAGCATGATATCTCCAGGGACTGGCCTCTCCTGACAACATGTCCAAAGTATGTAACACAAAATCCTAACAACCTTGCCTCCAAGGAAACAGAAGTAGAACAGCACACATTTACATCCTCATGAACCACAAACAATAAGGACACAGCCCTGCTGGGACTCCCACGCCACTCCCTTCTGGCCTGCCAACTGCCTGTTGCAGAATTCCAGGCACCTCGGACACCACACTTGCCTTGTCTCAGCGTTCTCACCAGCCACTGGCTGCTCACAGCCCAGTCTGGAAGAAGGAGACTTCAGCACCAACATAGGGTGCAGATCATTGACTGGAGGCCAGTCGCTAAAGAGGGGAGGCAAGTTTGAAGCTCAAAGGCCAACACCAAGACTTCAGATGTTGGGCATCACCATCGAAATTGCCCAGCCCTGTCGGCCTGTGAGGTAGTTAGTTTATTGTGTCAACCTGGTCAATAAACACATGTGGGATTAATTGAAGGGCGGAGAGATAAATGGCTCAGCGAGCCTGGGCTCCCTTGTCTCTTGCTCTTTGATCATTGCACCAGTGTGCAGCTGCCTTGCTTGTTCTGTGCTTCAGTTTGCAAGCTACACTACCTGTGGGACACCTAACCCATGGACTATGTCGCTGTAATTTGAGGTTCCTTCAAAACCTGCTTCACTACACTATTGGAATTCACACCTCTTGAGCTGGGGACTGTCGGACCCTGCCATCTGGCTGACTGTTGGTGACCTGCCTTGCTGTTTGCTGCCTGTGTCCGGATAGCCTGAATTGCAATACAGAGGACTACCCAGTAGCCCTCAAGACTTGAAGGACTGCCAGTGTCTCACAACTGTCTCACGGGGGTGAGTTGCATTGAGTCATTTGTCCTGCTTTATAATTTACTTAACTGTTTATTTCTTATGTTATATAGCTATCTATCTGTATAAATATATAGAAAATTATTAGCATTCTGGTTTTGTTTCTCTAGAGAACCCTGTCTAACACAGCCTGCAGGACTGGAAGATGACAACCACGGGAACTGTGACAGCCCTGCCATTGGCAGCAGATTTGGCTCAGTGCTTCCCCTGCCAATCAGGAGAAGGTTGGCAAACGCAGGTGCAGCTGGCAGCAGGAGCGGTGGGCAGGCCTGGGCTGGGAGCAACGCCTAACCTGAGGGAAGCACATTCTCTCCGTGTCATCAGTCTTGGGCAAGACTCGCCCTCTTTGGTCTAAGAGTGTCAACAGCAAAGAAGGACTTTGACTAGCTGATCTTCAGGGCTTCTGGAGTGTCTCATCTTTGAGCTGCCACATCCATTTCCAATGAAAATGCCACGCCCCGAGCCCCATAGACCCCCCCCCCCCAAACTGGAGAAACACAGGCGAATCCTGGAAACAAAATCAGCACCTATCAGCTTAAGCACGGTCAAAGGATTGCCAATCGGACACTTCCCCTAAAGAAACACCGTGAATGAATCTGAAAGCTTACGAATAACAAGCAGTGGCTATAGCCGGACTGCACTCGCTGCCAGCAAGTCAATGGCGGCTACAGTAACTGTAGGAGCGGGTCGAACTGACCTGCGGGTCTTCTCTTTACGGAGTAGTAAGCCCCTGCCTCCTCCCTCGGAGCTGCCAGTGATTTCAAACTGCCAACCTTGAGGATTGCAGCCCAAGGCGTCACCACTACAGCACCAGGGCTCCTTTAAGAAGAGGATCAGCACACGCTATTTCACACTTTACAAAGCGCCTTTCTACATAGCCATGCTCCATTTACCCCTTCCGATAACATTGTGTGTGTGTGTGTGTGTGTGTGTGTGTGTGTGTGTGTAGATGCTGTCTCACATGAACTGTTTAAGGAGGTTTCGGGGATCCAGAGCGACACCTCCCAAAGTCAGTGGACCTCACGCAGCCTCTGGTCAGCACCTGCATTGGGCTTTGAACCGTTAGCTGCAGAGTCAGTGGTTCAAACCCACCAGCTGCTCTGAGGGGGAAAGACAAGGGCATCTTCTCCCATAAAGATGGATAGCCTTAGAAACGCCAAGGCAGCAGTCTCCCTTTCTTGTCCCCTCCCTACTCCTTCCTCCAGGTAGTGACCAAGGTAAATGGTGTGCCCTACCACCCTTGGCTCAATCTGCTGAGGAAACCTCTGGCGGGAATTCTACAAAACGCAGAAAATGGTGCAGGCACCTCTCCCAGGCGCTGACAGTGTGCCACACCATCAAGTGCCAGTTCTCTATGCCAGAGACTGCCCTCCTCCCTCTTCCCCACTGCGGCACACTTGTTTGGCTCCCTAGTCTCCGTGGTTGTGGTTCCGCGCCAGACAGACAATGAGACATGGGAACAGCAAAGGCCAAATGCTGACAGGTGTCCAGAGGCTGCTTGGTTGCCACCTCATTTGGGGGTCGGGAGGCAAGAGGGAGTTGATGCTTTTCGAGTACAGAATAACAGACCCACGCGTAATTCAAAACATGGTTTGTTCATATGCTGGCAATCCATGCTTTAATTTGTACATATGTGTGCTAGAAAATCTATAGTTAATATATAAAATCTCACGTTTATTTATGAAAAGTACTACATGCATGGGAGTAAAGCAGATCTAGGTATAGAGCTACAGTAGAGGAGATACAGATGTAGCGATATAGCAAAAATCCTCAAAGGCAGACTGTGAAACATGGCTCTGGGGCAAACGTAACTACCAGACACAAGTGGTTTTTGTGACTACGGATAGTCCTTAACGTACAGAATCAAGTTCTAAGAGCTCCCTCCTAACCCTATTCTGATATGCATTACAGCGCCTCTGTTTTAAAAGTCTTTGTTGTTTATTGTTTTTGTTATGAGTATATGTATAAATGTGTCCTTCTTTGTCTTTGGGGGTTGGCACGAGAATAACATTAGCAAGTCATGAACTACCACATTGCATGCTGTTCATTCCACTGAGATTAGAGGGACCAAAGGTAAGAAAGAGATAGAAAGATCGTGGTGTGGTTCTTATTGACACCAATGCACTTGCAGTGTGAGTGTGTGGGTGTGTTTGTTGGAAGGAGAAGGAGAGTGATAGATAGAAGGAAAGATGTTTTAGATAAATGTTTCCGGGACATTGTTCAAGCATCTTTAGGAATTTTGTCATCAAGGATGCTAACCACGTGCTTGCTCAACAACTCAAGACTTGAACGACAATATTTATACCAGAATTTTTACCTATAGATTTTTTTTATCTATTCAAGTTACCTACATACTGCTTCTTCAGTTTTTATACATATTATCATTAATTGTATCTACCTTCAGTATTAAAATTTCATATGGAAAAGTCAGTGCCATCGAGTTGATTCCAACTCATAATGAGGCTAAAGACAGAGCAGAACTGCCACTGTGGGTTTCTGCAACTATAAATTGTCCCTGGAATAGAAAGCCTCATATTTCTCCTGTGGAGTGGCTGGTAGGTTTGAATTCATGGATTTGGGGTTAATAGCCCAGGGCATAATTCACTATCCCACCACCACTGGGCAATGTCAGCAGTTGGACATCCCCAGTCACTCCTTAAAGAGTCACAGTCTCAGAACCCCACAGGGTCAGTTCAACTCTGCCTGAGAGGGTCACTGTGAGTCAGAATTGACCTGATGACACTGAGTTGGCTTTCTGTTTGGGGTTTTTTAAGGGGAAGTCAAGTAGAAACATGTCTAAAGAGTCTCCTGGGGAGGGGAGATAATCATGAAACCCACCTTTGTGGCTCAGTGACTCCATTCATGCTATCTTACATTAGTTTACAAATCATGTTATATTCTAACTGACAAAGAATTAAATGGGTGGAAAGAGTTGTTTTCCCAGACTTAAATGCTCTCTTTTGGAAGGTGCTAAATTCTTAGAATTCCAATTCTTCTTTCAGAGTTTTATCTTCCCAACTAAATTCCATTCCTGTAATAGCCACAGTATCATGTGAGAGGCATTATCAGGGCAACAGTTCAAAGGGAAAGGCAGAGAAGGCCAGGCTCGGTTACTTTCCCAGAGGAGGCGATCGCTATCTGAGGACTGCCTGTGCACTTGACTTCCCCGTCTGGGGAAAGGAAGAGCGGGTTCGGTTTGGGTTCACGAAGTCACCATGAAGTCATACAAGACACAGGAGAACAAAGGGATGCTGGCAGCATGTTTCGCATTAAAAACAAACCTAGATCACCAACTTTAAAATCCAGCACAAATGGCTGGGAGGTTTGCCCTGAAAGTTGATGTGACACTTTGCAATGTCACGCCGTGCCACTATTATCCCACCCCCCCACCCTCATCCCCCACTGTCCCAGGCCAGGATTCCACAGGCATGCATTCCATTTCCTTCAGCGAGCACTGCCCTGTGGGGACCGTTAGGAGAGAGCTGTGGAACACTCCTGTCTTGGATAAAAGTGAGTCCTACTACCTGTACATCCTCCAGAGCAGCAGCCTGGCTGTGGCTTCCCGGAGCCATCACAGAGCGGAGCACGCGCCAGCAAAATGCAGGCACCAGGCACAAACCTCCTACAACCCAGACACCTTTTCTTCCCAGTGAGAAAGCCATCCTCTGGGAGCAGCTGTGTCTGTCACTGGCTCCCAGACTCTTCTGCCTCCTGAGTGAGCCGAAGGATGGGTCCAAGCACCAACACCACTCTGTTCTGAACAGCAGGCGTCACCAAACTGCAGCGAGTCCTTGCACGGTCCTGCAATGCCCACGGCCAGTTACCCGATCAACAAGTCGTCTGCCTCTTTAAAAGGAAAATCGTGATGGCCTGTGGGAGGGAGCTGAGACAGGTGCAGGGCAGAGGAGGTCTCCTAGAGATAATCTGCACCAACGTGAATGCACTTGTCACAGGTTCAAGAACAATTAGCACCGTGGTGGCTGGCAAGTGAGGAGGTGGCTGGGCCACAGGCCAGAACTGTCTCCTGCCCTTGCCTTAAGGAGCAAAGGGATGGGGGTGGGGAAATGCACTTTGAAACATCACAAAGCTTCACCCTCAGCTATGTTATTTTTGAGCTCTCGGTTAGAGCCATTACAGGCACAGCTGAGGGTACAATGTCACAGCAGCTAGTCAGGAAATGCCAACTCCTATTCCATGTGCCCCTGCACCAAAAGTGGAAAGCCAGGCAGCCCACTCTGCCCCACGTATCCGGTTAGCAAATGCTCCGTTTACTTAGCTCTTTGGGATGTTTTGTACCAGGAGATTAAGAATCAGGTTATCTGAGACTCTTAAGGCCATCCTCACCCGGTGGCCCCACTGACTCTTCTGATGAGAATTTAAACCTGGTTTTAAAAACTCATTGTTCCGTGCTAAGGAAGACATTTCAACTACAAATCAAAAAGGTGTAAGGTCAACCAATACTACTTCCCTTGAAAAAGTGCTCTAAGCACTGGTGGTCATCGAGGGTTTGCAAGGTAATCGCCGGCATTCTTGTGTCCTAAAGTCTCTGTGGCCGTGTGTCACTGAGAGAGGCTAGTTGTCTCAAACTGCTTACCTTTCAGTTAGCAGCCTAAGTTAGTTAAAGTTTATTGTGCCAAACTGGCCAATAAACACATGTGGGGTTAATTAAAGGGCGGAGAGATAAATGGCTCAGTGAGCCTCGCCTTTCCAATTCTTGGGTCTCTTGCTCTCTAATGGTCATACCAGGGTGCAGCTACCTTAGCCAGTTCCCTGCTTCATCTGGCAAGGCTGGCTTCCTGCAAGACATCCCCAAGGAGAAGCCAAATGGACCTACCCCTGATGCAGCCTTGAGTGCTGGAGCAGCTGTGTGGAGACCCCTGCCAGCACTGAGATGCTTATATGTTCACTGATTCGGCTTTCCTCCTGCAGTCGCTGTCATTGCATGTCTTTTGTGAAATGAAGGAGTACTTTGTAGATCAGTGTTGGACATATGGGTTAATGTTGGACTTGTTTTCTTGATGTACGCTTACCCTTTGTATAAAACTCTCTTTTATACATTTGAATTTCTGTGGATTTGTTTCTCTAAAGTACCCAGCCCAACTAACACACAGCCCAACACGTACACGCTATACCACCAGACCTCCTATAGCGGGAATAGAAATCCTTGAATGTATAGTCACTATGTCAGAAGTGAGGATGTCATGGAGGAGCCCAAGCTTGCAGACATACAGACTTGAACAGACTTAGACAGCTAGAGGACTGCGTGTGCCCTTTCATCTGGAAGATCTAGCCTAGCACTGGAGCCTAGGGCCAGAGGAAGAAGTGCTGCATTTGCAGTTAGTGTCAAGAGGATATGTGGAGTGTAGTTGGTAGGTATTAGAGAAGGCTCACAGACACGGGGTGACACAGACAACCAATATATCTTGGTAAAATGATATCTGAGAAAAATCCATCATGGACTATTTATATATCTACTAGAAAATGTACAGGAACCCTGCTGATGTAGCTCAAAACCACCAGGCAGTCAGCAGGGAAAAACAGAGGCTTTCCATTCCCTTAAAGGGTGGCAATCTTGGAAGCTCAGAGGGGCAGTCGACCCTCTCCTACAGGGTCACTGTGGGTCAGAATCAATATCACATTGAGTTTTGAGATGGAGAGAACTAATAACTAAAGAAAAACATGAAAAACAATAAGTTATAAATTATCAAGGGTTCATGAAGGAGGGGGGGGGAGGGGGAAAATGAGGAGCTGATACCAAGGGCTCAAGGAGAAAGCAAATGTTTTGAGAATGATGATGGCAACAAATGTACAAATGTGCTTGACACAATGGATGAATGTATGGATTGTGATAAGAGTTGTACGAGCCCCCAATAAAATGATTAAAGAAAAAAAACATGAAGTAGATAGTATAAAAGGTGATTATTTTTTAAAGTTATATTGTGATTCTTTCTTACGTTGACTGTATCATTGTGATATTTACAAAATTTCATGTCAACTTGAAGATATATGAAGGGTTGTATTCAAACTGTCCATCAGGTGGAGCCTAATGGCGCCTCCTTGTGGGCGTGGCCTTTTAAAAGAGGGCCCTGGGAATCCCCACATCTCTACTGCTTTCACCTTCCTGCTGGTAGGTCAGAACACTGTGACGCTTCCACAGTGATTGGATCCACAAGACTTTGCATGACTGGCCTGTGATCTTCCTGCATTGTGCATCATTGCATGTGGCTGTGTGAGTCTAAAGAGGGACTTATGGACTTGATTGGTACTGGGCTGGAAGGTTCAGCATATAGTTACTTCTTGATATAAAGCTCCTTCTTACACATATGAGTGTCACTGGATTTGTTCCTCTAGTCAACCCAGCCTCACACAATCATTAATACTGATGATGCCTATAAGAACAACTTATCATTTATATCTTAATAGTATTTACACCAAAATCATGAAAAGCATCACTCATAGGAACTAGATCTTTGAAATTTTTATTTGATTTCAACTATATATGCCAGGATTTAGTGTACTGTGATGTGATTCACTCACTTAAAATTTTTACAATTCTCTACAATCTAGGTCAGCAGTTCTTAGCCTGCAGGTCGTGACCCCTTTGGGAGTCAAACGACTCTTTCACAGGAGTCACCTGATTCATAACAGTAGAAAAATTACAGTTATGAAGTAGCAACAAAAATAATTTTATGGTTGGGGGGTCACCCCAACATGAGAAACTGTATTAAAGAGTCGTGGCATTAGGGAGGTTGAAAACCACTGAACTAAGTGATTTTGAACACCCATGAAAATATCATAGAAATCTGAAAAGTCATTAGAAAATAGAAAAAGAGGAAAATGTAAAAATAAAAAGTATGAGACATTGAGTAGAAAGAAGACAAGGAAATATATGGTATAACAAAAATCCACAAAACCAAAGTATAGGATAAGGAACAGATGGTTAAAAATAAATTTAATGGAGAAAAATTAAGTGAAAGAAAAACTCAGGAATAGGAAAAGAAAAATAATCTAAGCCTTACCAAAATATTTTAAGAAATGTATGTTACTACATATATATTTCTATTTTAAGTGCTATATTATCTTATGCAATTGTTCTATATTTCTATACAACATATTTTTCACCAACTAACGCAAAATTCTAAATACCCCCCTTCTCCATGGGATAAAGGAGGCTGGAAGTGCTTTTGCGTAAGCATTGGTGGATGGTTCAAACCCATCAGCCACTCCAAGGGGGAAATATTGAGTTATCTGCACCTGTAAAGATTTATAGTCTTGGAAACCCCATATGGGGTTGTTATGAGTTGGTATCTGCTTTATGGTTACAGGTTTCCTTGCGATTAGAGACTAGCTAAAGCCTCTTCTAAAAAGAAACTGTGATGCAAACTTCTAGGACAACAGCTTCTATGTCACCAGAATGCCTGGACTTCAAAGACCATTGTTTTCAGGGCACCACAGGGAATGTCCCTACTATGACTAGCAGTGTTAACCTTCTCACAGAGAGAAGGGATAGAGAGAAAGGAGAATAAGTGGGGGGAACATGGCACGCAGCATTTATTTTACAGTCCCCGGAGAGAAAAGGGTGGCCTTGTGAAGACTGACTGCAGTCCAGGCAGAGGAGGGAGGTGCTAAGCTAGCTCTGTCTGCATACCTTCAGACATTTGAGCTACTAGGATGACTCTCCACTCAGCCAGCCAAGGCATTGGGCTGCTCTTGGCTCCCAATAAAGAGGAGGAAGGTCCTCTGGACCTAGCCCCTACAGACAGAACAGTTAGGAGTCTCCAGCTCTTGGGCCCCTGTAGTAGCCGCGGGGAAAGAAAGAAGGAGAGAGATTTACTGCTGGGCCCTTCGTCATTTCCAAACAGGAAAGTGAATGGAGCATCTACAGCTATGGGTGCTTTCTTCCTCTGCTCGCCCCATAGCACGATGGCCCCAGAGAGCACTTTGGATATTTCTGAGGACGCTCTTTTGGAGTTGATAGAGATCCATAACATTCGCAATCCTTCTTTCCAAAACATCCTAAAGTACTTAACTTCCAAATGATTAGATGTCTAACATTCTGAAGCCGTCTGTTGTCCCCAAAGTAATTCTTTTTAAAACTGCTCATGTTCCAACTTATCATGGTTTCACTCTAAAGCTATTGCCACTTACAAGAATTATATCACAGAATTGAGAGAAGTTACTTAGAAAGTAACCAAATGCACATAAACAATGAAGATTTCAAAGCGACTCAGGAAAAACCTTGATCTTCTGGGTTCTCTTGAGGGCCGGGGGGGGATGAACCCAAACTTCCTTCCAGAACTCCTTCTGCTTTTTATTTGTCTTATAAACAGACCTGGTGCTGAACCCTTTACATCTTGTTTGTGGACTTAATCTTGTTTGTGGGCATTTCTTCTTGGTCTGTACTGAACAGGTATCAATTCATAGGGAACGTGGAAGTCTTAAAACCCTAAGTTTCTAGCTGGCTCCTTCCTTTTCTCAGCATGTTGGAGTGCACCTTATGCACATCCTTTCTGTCCAGATGTTCCATTTCTCTGTCTGTCCCATTGTCGGCACAGCGCTGGGCAGGGAAGGGCCAGAAACAAGTTTGCCTGTGAACAATCACTTGTTCAGATGACTGAAAAGTCGGGCTTTTAGTACTTAGCCAGAATCCAAATTAATAGAGGGTGGATCTGAGCATCTGCATGTTGCTCCTGTTATATGATCTGTGGCTTAAACCAAAAAACAACCCACTGTCATCTAGTCAATCCCAACCCTACACAGAGTTTCTGAGATTGAGCATCTTTACTGGAATATAAGGCTAGTGGGTTCGAACTGCTGGCCTATTGTTACCAGCCCAGCCAGCCAGGGCTCCTTCCCCTGTGGCACACAGACCTTAGTGTAACTGAAAATCTAGTTTCCACTGCAATTAACTTGAGTGCCCCTCACCAAAATGGGTAGTGAGCTTGTGGTGAGGGTGTTAGAAGGGACTCACCAGATTTTTAAATAGTAGGCAGGTATAACATTTCAACAATCCTAAAGACCAGCGTCTTAAAATACCTTCCCAAACCAGTGCCACCAGCTTAAACGCATCAGCAACATTAAAGGGGGCCACTGAAAAGGAGAAGATGACCCGTCGGACCGTCCTCCCCAGCCCCAGGGATTAGAGCCCACTGTAAGTATTAGCATAATTTATGCATCTGGAGAGTCCACGGATAGTGCAGTTAACTCACTTCATGTGAATTTTCTTTAGACATTATTATTTTTAATAAAAGTCACGACATTGTCTTTCTTTCATTTAAGTGGCGGTTGAGTGTTTGTCTTACATAGGGAAATGCTGAATTCCTGGCTATACAGCCTCCACAGAAGGTAAACTAAATGCACAGTAATTAACCTCAAAGTTTGATGATTTTCGACAGTACATAGTCTCCCCTAACTTTTAGAGTAGAGACCTAAGCTACCGTTCTCTATGATTGTTTTTATTTTATTTTATTTTCTCTATGATTCTATTTTAATAGTATCAGAAGCCTCATACAAGAGTAATCAAACGTCCTCGATGCAGGATGCCATTTCAGAAGGCAGCTGAATTTTTGTGTTATTCGTTTCATGATCTTTACTGTTTGATAGTGACTCTCAGAGAATTCTGTTGGAAGCATGTGCCTCCGGGCCTGAGGACTCAAGCTGCAGGCTAGGCCATTCCTGAGCCCAGCTCTAGGGGATGATGGCTCTTTATGCTCACAGGGGTCCAGGCAGAATGCTCTGTTCACTTGTTTTGCTTTGCTTTGTTTTATTTTTATTTCTGAAAAAAAATCCTTAAAGTCTACAAGACAGAGTTGTTCACACCTATAAACCATTCTCCTGTGTATTTATGCTTTTTGTGCTTTAGGTTGGCTTGAGCTCCCTTAATCCATGCTTTATCAGTGAGTTTTGCTTCACCAACTTGCAGCCATCCCATATGAGCAGAGCAGAACTTTCTACAGGGTTTTCCTTCTAGAAGCAGGCCACCAGGTCGTCTTGAGAGGCACCTCTCAACACAAACAGACGAGAATGCCTCACTGCCGTGCAGTTGCTAATGATTGCCGAGACCTCGGTGGGATCACAGAACGGCCCCTGTGGCCTCACAAGGCTGTCAATCGTGATGGAAGCAGAGTGCCTCATCTTTCTCCCAGGACGGATACTGGTTTTGAAATGCTGACTTTGGGGTTCGCAGCCCAATGAGTAGCTCACTGCACCACCAGGGTACCTCTCACTCACTCACTTCCATCTCGTTGATTTTGACTCATAGCGACCCTGTAGGACAGGGTCGGTCCCTTTGGGGTCCTAAGACTTTTAATCTTTATGAGAGTAGGTAGCCTCATCTGTTTTCTAAGGCTTCTCTTAAAAACTAAAACCTCAATGCCATAGAGTGGTGAGGTAGTTAGGGTTTTTTTTTTTAATCGTTTTATTAGGGGCTCATGCAACTCATCACAATCAATACATACATCAATTGTGTAAAGCATATTTGTACATTCATTGCCCTCATCATTCTCAAAATATTTCCTCTCCACCTAAGGCCCTGGCATAAGTTCCTCATTTTTCCCTCCCTTCCTGCTCCCCCTTGATAATTTATAAATTATTGTTTTGTCATACCTTGCCCTGTCTGACGTCTCCCTTCACCCACTTTTCTGTTCTCTGTCCCCCAGGGAGGAGATTATATGTAGATCCTTGTAATCAGTTCCCCCTTTCCACCCCACTCTCCCAGTATTTCCACTCTTACCTCTGGTCCTGAAGGGATTATTCACCCTGGATTCCCTATAGTTCCAGTTTCTATCTGTACCAGGTACATCCTCTAGTCTAGCCAGATTTGTAAGGTAGAATTGGGATCATAATGGAGGGGGGCAGGGTAAGCATTTAGGAACTAGAAGAAAGTTGTATGTTTCATCATTGCTACATCGCACCCTGACTGGCTTGTCTCCTCCTGAGACCCTTCTGTAAGGGGATGTCCAGTGGCCTACAAATGGGCTTTGGGTCTCCACTCGACAGTCCCCACCTCTTTCACAATGATATGATTTTTTTTGTTCTGATAATGCCTGATACCTGCTCCCTTCAGCACCTCATGATCGCACCGGCTGGTGTGCTTCTTCCATGTGGGCTTTGTTGCTTCTGAGCTAGATAGCCACTTGTTTACCTTCAAGCCTTAAGAACTCAGATGCTATATCTTTTGATAGCCAAGCTCCATCAGCTTTCTTTGCCACATTTGCTTATGCACCCATTTGTCTTCAGGGATAGTATCAGGGAAGTGAGCACACAATGATATGATTTTTTTGTTCTTTGATGCCTGATAACTGATCCCTTCAGCACCTCATGGTCATGCAGGCTGGTGTGTTTCTCCCATGTTGTTGTTGTTTTGTTGTATATTGTTGCTTGGCTTTGTTCTGTCTTGTTTTTGTGCATGTTATTATCTCTGCAGGTCTGTCTAAATAAGATAGGCTGGATGAACAATCTGGAGGAGAAAACAATGAGACCGACAGTTCCAGGGGGACATGGGAGAGGGGGAAGTGGGGGGAAAGGTAGTGGTGTTAACAAACCCAGGGACAAGGGAACAACAAGTGATCCAAATCGGTGGTGAGGAGGGTGTAGGAGGCCTGGTACGGTGTGATCAAGGGTAATGTAACCAAGAGGAATTACTGAAACCCAAATGAAAACTGAGCATGATAGTAGGACAAGAGGAAAGTAAAAGGAAAAAGAGGAAAGAGCTAGGAGGCAAATGGCATTTATTGAGGTCTACATAAAGGCATATGCATATGTAAATATATTTATATATGAGGATGGGGAAATAGATCTATGTGCATATATTTATAGGTTTAGTATTAAGGTAGCAGAAGGACATTGGGCCTCTACTCAAGTACTCCCTCAATGCAAAGATACTTTGTTCTATTAAACTGGCATTCTATGATGCTCACGTTCCCGACACAATCGCTGAAGACAAAGCGGGCAAATAAGCAAATGCGAAGAAAGCTGATAGTGCCAGGCTATCAAAAGGCATAGTGTTTGGAGTCATAAAGGCTTGAAGGTAAACAAGCAGCCATCTAGCTCAGAGGTACTTAGTTTATTGTGTCAACCTGGCCAAAAACACATGTGGGGTTAATTGAAGGGCAGAGGGATAAATGGCTTGGTAAGCCTCACCTTTCTAGGTCTTGGGTCCTTTGCTTTGTGATGGTCAGACCAGGGTGCAGCTGCCTTAGCCAGTTCCCTGATTCAGCTGGCAAGGCTCACTTCCTGCAAGACATCCCCAAGGAGAAACCGCATGGACCTTCCCTAATGCAGCCCTGGGTGCTGGAGCAGCCGTGTGGAGACCCCTGCCAGCGCTGAGATGCTTACACGCTCACTGATTCGGCTTTCCTCCTGCAGTTGGCATCATAGTGTGTGTTTTGTAAGATGGAGGAGGACTTTGTGGCTTGGTGTTGGACATATGGGTTAATGTTGGACTTGTGGGCTTGGGCAGCACTGGGTTGGGATGATTTCTTGATATGCACTTACCCTTTATATAAAACTCTCTCTTATACATAGGAATTTCTGTGGATTTGTTTCTCTAATGTACCCAGACTAACACAAGTGGATTCTGACCAACCCTATAGAACAGATTAAAACTGCCCTTTATGGGTTCCTGACACTGTAACTCTTTATGGGATTAGAAAGCCTCATCTTTCTCCCAAGGCATAACCACTCCACCATCAGGGCTCCTAGGATGCCTCCGGGTGGGTTTAAACCTTCTGTCTTTCTACTAGTCATCATGCGCTTAACCATTCACCCCGCCAAGAGCCTCTGCTCCCTTTCTCTGAACTAGGGCTCCACAGGTCCTTGCACTCACTTAACTAGATCCACCCAATCAACATCATTGCTATCTGCTATGGAGTGCACAGAGAGGAATGGGGGCCTGGCCTGCAAGCGAGCTGTCTCTGAAAGGTACAAGAACATTCTCACAATGGGTGATGACAGAATACAAGGCTGGACCAAAATGTTGTGAGGCCCCACAGCAAGGAACTTCATGCATATGGCTGGGTGAGTGGGAATGGACTAAGCCAAAGCCGGGAAGCGAATCGAGGATGAGGATAGCTGACATTTATTGAGTGCCTACTGTGGTGACAGGTGCTAAATGCGTTATTAACACTGTTAAACTAGACATGGCTGCTGCTAGCCCAACCAAAGTTGAAGTTAGTGAGTTAGGCCACTGGACTGCATACATGACGACATGGGTTTCACATGAACTGGTACACGCAGTGGTCCCCTTCTCTGCACACAGCTGCCTGGTCAACAACTCGACCTCACCCAAGGAGTTCATGGACTTGCCAAAATGAGAAGCTCCTTCAGCAGCAAAGTTGTGCCCCTGAGAGCCCCTTCGCTGACTTTCAATCCAGATTCATCACTTTAAGTGATTCTTCTCCTAAGTTTGCATTCCTAAAGTCTGAGTGGGGAAGCACAGTGTGGAGCAGGCTGCGAGTAGTTACGTATCCTCATGCCCTCTTAACAATTTCCAAAGCCTAACGAGACGAACATGGCGACTCACAGCCACCCTGTAAGGACAGGGTTGAGAGTTTCTGTGACACTTTCTGGGAGTAGAAAGCTTTATCTCGCTCCCACAGAGGGGCATTGTTGGTTTCAAACTGCTGACCTCGTGGTTAGCAGCCCAACGTCTAACAACTACGCCACCAGGGCTCCTGCTCAAAAGGACAGTTTTACACAAATAACTTTCAGAAGACCACCATGAAAATGTTCATTTTGAAAAACTTGCCTTAATTTTATACACAAGTGACCACATGGGATCTGAACGATGCTAGTACAAGGCTCCACGAGGTATACGAAAAGACGGTGTTAAACGAGCATTGTTAGGGCTGAACTCCCGCTACATAAGCGCATGGTTACCTCATTCTTTGCAGACCTTGGATCCCGCGCACCGGGATCCTCGTCCAGCAAACAGTGCACCTTCTCAATCTTTGCCATGCACTGAAACAGGGCCGTTTGCCGCAGCCGGGCGCTGCTGCAGCAGGTGCTGATTTCTTCCAGCCGGTTCACCTTGAGCATCCTGGTGGTGAGTCCGATCAGGTCGCTGTCTCGCCTGCGGCCTTCCTTGGCCTCTGTGTTGGGTCTGTAAGCCGTTCCGCGGTCATGACATTGGAGTGTCCCTTTTCCTTGGCTGTTAAGAAGGGGAACAAAGAAAGCACTCATCACTTCCTTACGCCTTCCTTGATATTTTAGCAAGTGACCGATGAGAATTTCAGATGGAGGGAGAATCTAAAATTAGAACGAGAAATAGTCATCTTCATATCCAGTGTGAGATGATGGCGTTCGGAGAGAGAAATAAAAAAGGTGTTGTTCTTCATATTGTCTTACAAAACCAAACAGCAAGAAGCCACCTTAAGTTCCTTCGGTGAGTGTCAGTGTCCTCGTGGCCAACTTAACAATAGAATGGACAATTTATGTGCGTTGGATCAGCCCTGAAGTGGGCCTGGCACCACCTTCCAAGCTCTGTGGGAGTCACCTGCCAAAGTTTAGCGGCTTTAGGGAAGTATGTCCTCCAAATGACTCCATCCCAACGCCCTTCTCTGGTCACACCTTACAACAGTTGGTGTCTATTTTTTTTAAAGAGATCTGTTTGCTTACTGCCTGCTCACCTTGAGAAGGTGCCCAATACCTTCTTTGCATTTGCATGGAAGGTTGTACCTTCAGAGGCCTGTGCTCCCTTGAATGTTTTATGACAAATTAGATGCTGCACATAGAACACGATCGACTGTGATGGCGGAGGAACATGAGTATGTATCGGCACACCATTTGGTCCCACACGGAAAGGGGGACCGAGGGAGAGAGACTAAAATTTGAACTTGGGATTTGTTTCTCACCCCTGAATCCTGAGGCCCCCTGCTGGAGAATGTCTTAAAATTGCTTCTTACAGCTTCTCAACTGCCGAAATCATCTGGGAAGTATCACCAATTTTTTCCCCCTTTCTTTGACTGATATTATGAAAGAATAAGCTTGCATTTCAAAGTATTGAAAACGTAATCCTCTACAAAATTCTGTCTCGAGCCGCCAAAAGAGCACGCATCCAACCAGCCAAAACCTAAAAATTATCAGCTAGAGCTTTCTACACGATAGACCATTATTATCAATCTTTCCAATTATCCTTTAAAATGTATTAAATAGGGAAGGATAAGCACAGCTATTATGAACAAAAATACATTTATAAGAAATGCATGCAAAACACGGATGTAGATAGTATTTAAGTTGAATCGCACAATAACATTAAAAGCTAATATGTTAAAAGAAAACTCTATGTCTGACATACAATGGCAAATATAAGCCCTACCTGACGTGTAGTAGCACTTGTTATGGGAGGTAATTACCGTGCTGAGGAAGACATCATCAATTTGGACCACTCCAGCTGTAGATATTAGCTCCGCAGCTAAAAAGAAATGTTGCCAAATTCAAACTTCCCCGAGAAGGTTCTGGTAAAAGCCTTCACTAGCAGTTAGAATTTAAGTCTTCTGAAAAGAGACAGCCCGCTGTGAAAGGAAGAATCCTCTCTTGCAAATGGCACTTTGAGTCCTTGTTTAAACTACTACGGTCCTTGAGCTCATGTTGCTCAGCTGTTCCTTCTTAGTCAGATGGTGAAGAATATTAATTTTAGACACTGGGCTTTTCAAGGCCAATAGCTCCATTTCAGAGGTCAGGTAAGGAGAGGAGGAGCTAGAGGTATTGGATGAAACAGCACGTTCACCTTTCCTCCTCCAGGCGCGGCGATCCTCTTCCAATGACAAACCTGGATTTGTCTTTGACAATCACAGGACACCCAGCCTCCGGTCCTATCCCTCTCAAGTGAATGATTCAGTGCTAGCGTCTCTTTGTGACAATTATGTATGGGGGATCTTCAAAGTCACCTTTATGTGCCCACTTGTACTTTGAACATTTCCAGTTGGGTTTATGAGAGATCTTCTGAAAGCATGTAGGCAGCTTTGTTTGAATTTCTCGATCCTGAAAGGCCTCTGCTAAGTATTGACAGCTCCAGGGGTAATGGTAGCAGGTACTGGCAGCCAGGTAAGTTTAAAGAACAGGGGTGAATTTTTATCAACTCCTCATAGGACAGGCCATCCTACAACCCCCAAGAGCTCTGCTCTCCCTGAACGCTCCATCACCTACCCTAACCTATACTGAGGTGCTCGTGACCCATTTTCAGGTTCTTATTTTTAATTCAGAGCATTATAATCTATATAAAGTAAAAATATTTTTCCTACTTTAACTCCAAAAAACTAAACTCAAGGTGATGCCTAGTCATCATGACGCTATAGGACAAGATAGAATTGACCTTTCTAGTTTCTGAGGCTGTAACTCTTTACGGAAGTAGAAAACCCTGTCTTTCTCCTGCAGAGCAGCTGGTGGTTTAGAACTGCTGGCCTTGTGGTTAGCAGCCCAACAAGTATCTTCGATGCCACGAAGCCAATTCCCTACTTTAACCAGTATATATAAATAATTACAGAAACTCTTTAAAACCAGAGCTCTTGGTATCACTCTAGGCTTAGAGAAGTTTGTTCTCAAGGAAGAATAACTAAACACAATTATACATAATATATATATGAAGGGGTACACCCCCCAAAAAACCAGAATTTTTTCAAAGCTATGTATTTAATTTTTTTTACAAAACAACCTTATCACCTTGCATATACTCTCCATTATACTTAATATATTTGTGAAATCTGTGATTCCATTCTTGGAGACATTTTTTTAAACTCATCTGTTTGGATGGCTGACCAAATAGTCTCCCTCTTTTTTTTCTTCACCTCTTCTGTGTCATCAAATTGCTGTCCTTTCATGTTCCTCTTCATTTGTGGAAACAAAAAAAAGTCGCATGGAGGAAGTTCAGGTGAGTAAGGTTCATGGGTGTGTTAGTCTGGGTACTTTAGAGAAACAAACCCACAGAAACTCATATGTTTAAGAGAGAGTTTTATATAAAGGGTAAGTGCACATCAAGAAAACATCTCAACCCAGTGCTGCCCAAACCCACAAGTCCAACATTAACCCATTAGCCCATATGCCCAGCACCAGTTCACAAAGTCCTCCTCCATCTCACAAAACAGACACAATGATATCGACTGCAGGAAGAAAACTGAGTCAGTGAATGTATAAGCATCTCAGAGCTGGCAGGGGTCTCCACACTACTATTCCAACACCCAGGGCTGCATCGGGGTAGGTCCATGAGGCTTCTCCTCAGGGATGTCTTGCAGGAAGTGAGCCTTGCCAGCTAAAGCAGGGAACTGGCTAAGGCAGTTACACCCTGGTCCGACCATCACAAAGCAAGAGACCTGAGAACTCGAAAGGCGAGGTTCACTTTGCCATTATCCCTCTGCCCTTCAATTAACCCACATGTGTTTATCTGCCAGGTGGGCACAATAAACTAATTACCTCAGTGAGGCAAGAGAGGCATGCTCTTATTGCCAAAAATTTTTGCACTGAGATGGCTGCATGAGCAGGTGTATTGTAGTGGCAAACCCAGTCCCCATCTGGCTTAAATCAGGCCTTTTTTTGTAGCACAGTTACACAATTTTTTCAGAACCTCTAAATTGAAAGGTTGATTAGCAGTCGACCTGGTGGAATGAACTCCAAATGCACTGAGTTGACATTTTCGTCCATTTGTGAGGTTGGCAGAAATCCAGAACGAGGTTTGTCATCAATTAATATGTCACCTTTATTCACAAGAGAAATTCACTCGTACGCTTGAGTTTTTTCCCATAGCATTGCCCTTGTAAGTTGTGTTCAACATCACAATTTCTACAGCATTTTCCCCAAGCAGGGAACAAAAGTTCACAGCCACATGCTATTCTCTTAAATCAGCTATCACAGAAAACAAGGTTTTAGCAAAATTGCTTTTACAAAAAAATTAATTGTGACCAGAGAGGACTTTCCTAGGCGACACCACTGGGTGTGCTAACTCGGAGCGAGATGCTTGATGCTAACTCCACTCTGCCAAGTGCAATTCCGGGATTTTTTTGGGTACCCTTTCATATCTATATTAAATAAATTATCTGGCAAAAATACTGAACTGATATAAGAACACGAATATTTCTTGGTATAATTATTGTCTTAGGCTGAACTCTTCAAAGACACAAACCAGTGATGCTTTTACATATGTATAAAAGGAGGTACCGCCTCAAAAACAGGAACCGTTCTGCTGGCCAGAGGTAGTATACATTTTTCCTAGAAGGCAAACATTGAAGAAAAAAACAAAAACCGAGGGAGGTACTGTTATTCATCCAAACATGAATTTGAAAAGTATCTCCAAGAATGGAATCACAGATTCAACAGATGTATTAAATGTAACGAAGAATAATTTGAAGGTAGTAAGGTTGTTTTATTTAAGAAAGCTTAAATACATAGCTTTGTAAAAAAATTCCATTTGGGGGGGATACCCCTGTGTGTGTGTGTGTTGAGAGAGAGAGAATCTTATAATTTAATAAATGGCTCTCACAGATGTACACGTGGACAAGTCCAGCTCCAGGCAGGTTCCAAGCCCATGGGTCAGATGTTAGGCTAGGGCATCTCCTGACTTGCACACCTGAGAGGACTGATGAACCCAAGATTATCAGGAAGCTGACAGGCTTGTGACGGAGGCAAAGTAATTCAAGATCAGATGGCAGGGTGCTGACAATTCCCAGTATCAGCAAGCGATATGGCAGACCATTGTACAAATAACTGGGGATCAATGAGTCCGCTACAGGATCTAGACCAAGCAAAAAGCAAACAATCTTTTCCAAAGTTTCCTCTGTCCTATAGGGTCATTATGAGTTGGAATCGACTTGATGGCAGGCGATGTGAGTAAGGGTATTGTATTCCACTCATCTTAGCTCATCATGGAGGCTTACAGCTGATTGACTGTGTTTACATTGTGTTAGGTCAAGCAACGGAAGGTAATGCCAAACCACTGAGAATCCTAGTCCAACCAAGTTGACACAAAACCTAACGATCACAAGAGTCATCAAGCCAGTACTATCTCAGAGCGGCATGGTTCACTCCTACTCCATTTTCACAGTTGTTCGGTTCCGCCCGTTATGCAGCCCCTGTGCCATTCCATCACAGGGAGGGATTTCCTCATTAATGCTGATCTGCTGCCCTGGAGCACACCTGTCCTGCTTTTAGACCACTCACAAACCCCATTGTTCTGCATCATAGTCAGTTCTTTCTGTACATACCTGTGGTGCCGAAGTAAAATTGAAGATGAAACTAAAACCATCTAAATATTATTCAGACAGTGATGACTTAATTTGTTTGAGAAAATATATTTAAGTGGTACTTAATTTGTTTGAAAAATTAAATAATTTTTAAATTCTTGCGCAGGACAAAATTAGCTCTTCCATCTCAAAAGTTTGCCGAACCCTGTTCTCTCTGAACAACTGCTTCTTTGCCGATATACAAGTTCCACGTGTGCATAATACAGTGCTTTGGAAATCCCAGCATTCATAATGTTAGTCAGTAAAACGCTTTTTTTTTTTTTTTTTTTGGCACTGCCTGCTTCTAGCCAAGATCCTGCTAACATCAGCAAGGGCATTCCCTGTTCGACAGCCTCTTCTAAATCTGCCTTGAATTTCTGGCCATTTCCTGTCAATATGCTATGGCAGCCATTTTCCAATAGGCATCAGAAAATTTTACTTACATATGATATTAATGATATTGCTCGATAATTTCTGTTCTTTTGGGAACCTTTCTTTAGAGCAGGTACAAATGTGGATTTCTTTCCATCCGTTGGCCAGGTGTCTGGTCTTCCAAATTTCTTCGCATAGATGAGGGAGTGCTTCCAACTTTGCATCGTTTGCTGAAGCATTTCAATTGGTATTCTGTCAATCATCGCATCCATGTTTTCTGCCAAAGCCTTCAGTGCAGCTTGAAATTCTTCTGTAGTGCCACCGGCTCTTGCAGAGATGCTGCCTCCTGGAATTGTTTGGGGTGCTGTTTCTTCCTTTCATCTTCTTTTAATACGTTTTTTCATAATTTCATTTTCATGTCCCTAGAATCCTTCAATATTGAAATTTGAATCTTGAATTTATTTTTTTTTCAGCTTCAGAAACATGAAGCATTGTCTCCACTTGTGGGTTTCCTTTTTTTTAAAACATTTTATTAGGGGCTCATACAATTCTTATCACAATCCATACATATACATACATCAATTGTATAAAGCACATCTGTACATTCTTTGCCCTCATCATTTTCAAAGCATTTGCTCTCCCCTTAAGCCCTTTGCATCAAGTCCTCTTTTTTTTTTTAAACAATTTATTAGGGGCTGCATCAAGTCCTCTTGTTTCCGCCTCCCTCCCTGCTACCCCCTCTTTCATGAGTCTTTGATAATTTATAAATTAGTATTTTGTCATATCTTGCCCCATCCGGCATCTCCCTTCACCCCCTTTTCTGTTGTCCATCCCCCAGGGAGGAGGTCACATGTAGATCCTTGTAATCGGTTCCCTCTTTCCAACCCACTCACTCTCTACCCTCCCAGTATCGCCCATCACACCCCTAGTCCTGAAGGTATCATCTTCCCTGGATTCCCTGTGCCCCCAGCTCCTATCTGCACCAGTGTACATCCTCTGCTCTATCCAGACTTGCAAGGTAGAATTCGGATCATGGTAGTTGGGCGGGGGGTGGGGGGTGGGGAGAAAGCATTTAGGATCTGGGGGAAAGTTGTATTCTTCATCGGTGCTATGTCACACCCTAACTGACTCATCTCCTCCCCTAGGCCCCTCTGTGAGGGGATCTCCAGTGGCCAACAAATGGGCTTTGGGTCTCCACTCTGCACTTCCCCCTTCATTCACTATGGTAAGATATTTTTTTTCCCTCTGATGATACCTTATACCTGATCCCTTGGAAACCTCGTGATCGCACAGGCTGGTGTGCTTCTTCCATGTGGGCTTTGTTGCTTCTGAGCTAGATGGCCGCTTGTTCACCTTCAAACCTTTAAGACCCCAGACACTATCTCTTTTGATAGCCGATCACCATCAGCTTCCTTCGCCACCCATTTCTTATGTACCCATTTGTCCTCGGTGATCATATCATGGAGGTGTGCACCCAATGATATGATTTTTTGTTCTTTGATGCCTGATAACTGATCCCTTCGGCACCTCGTGATCACACAGGCTGGTGTGTTCTTCCATGTGGGCTTCGTTGCTTCTGAGCTAGATGGCCGCTTGTTTAACTTCAAGTCTTTAAGACCCCAGATGCTACCTCTTTTGATAGCCGGGCACCATCAGCTTTCTTCACCACATTTTCTTGTTCACCCGCTTTGGCTTCAACGGTTCAACGGGAGTGTCATAGAATGCCAATTTAATAGAAGAAAGGATTCATGCATTGAGGGAGTGCTTGGTAGAGGCCCAAGGTCCTTCTGCCACCTTAATACTAAACCTATAAATAGAGACACATAGATCTATTTCCCCATCCTCATATATATTTGCATATGTACATGTCTTTGTCTAGACCTCTATGAATGCCCTTTGCCTTCTAGCTCTTTCCTCTATTTCCCTTGACTTTGCTCCTGCCCCACTACCATGCTCCGTCCCCACCTGGGTTACAGCTATACCTCTTCTTTACGCTACCTTACCCTTGATCATTCCCTACCAGGCCTGCCACTCCCCCCTCACCACCAATGTGGGTTTTCTAACTCTAGGTTTTGCACGTCATTACTTTGTATTCTTGAGCTGCCCTTGGACATTTTGCTCAGTCCTTTGACTTTATCATTTCTTCCTTTTGTATTGTCGTTGTTAAGTGTCGTCAAATCTGTTCCAACTCTTTGTGACTTTGTGTTCAACAGAACAAAACCCTACCCAGTCCTGTGCCGTCCTCACAAGTGTTCTTGTTTGAGGCCATAGTTGCAGATACTGTGTCAGCCATCTCGCCGAGGGCCTTCCTCTTTCACCGCCCCTCTGCTTTACCAAGCATGATGTCCATCTCCAAGGACCAGTCTCTCCTAGCAAAACGTCCAAAGTATATTCCACAACAAGTTTCAGTCTTTCTTCCTGTCTATATTTTAATGACCTTTTGCTTTTGTCATATATGATGTCCTGGATGTCATCCCACAACTCTTCTGGTTTTCAGTCATTAGTGGTCTGTGCATCACATATATTCTATCATGCATTGTCCCGTGTTATTTCTAGCATCGAGATCATTTTTTTTCAGTAACCTCACCTTGTGTTTCCAAAATTTGAATTATAGCAATTATCGTATCTTGACTGCACATTTGTTCAACCTCAGACTTCAGAAGCTCCTAAAAATCTCCAATTTCTTCATTTTTGGCATTAGTGTTAGTGTGTAAATTTGAATAATAGTTATATTAACCGATCTTCCTTATAGGCATATGGATAGTATCCTATCACTGACAGCATTGTATTTTATGATGCAGCTTGAATTATTTTAAATGGTGAATGTGATGTTATTCCTCTTCAATTTGTCAGTCCCAGGGGGATAGTGAGGCTGTGTGTCAACTTGTCTGGCCCATGATTCTCAATGGTTTGATAATTGTGTTCAGCTGGGTTCTCTAGAGAAGCAAAACCAAGGGGACTTTAGGTGTAGATAAATCATTCTACATCAAGAACAGAGTTCACATAGTTGTAGAAGTGGTTGAGCCCAGTCTGATCCAAGTCCATGGTCAGATGTTCAACCGGAGGCTTTTCTTGTCTCCTGGAACAGCCAGATCTGATGAACGAGGAAGTAAGATGACAAAACAGAAAATTTTTTCAGTTAGTGCACACAGGGGCAGATGACTCCAAGGTCAGCAGACCCAAAGGCAGACTCTGATAGTCCCCAGCGTCAGCAGGTGGCTTAGGTCCAAAGAATGGAAGACCAATGAGTCAGAAGCAGAATCCAAGCCAGCAAGTAGAGGCAGAGTCTGGTTCAATAGGAGTAAGTCATGCCCTTGGGGAAAGTTGCTGTCAACCCAGCAGGACTGTGACCTGAGTAAAGAAGCTGCAGTGTCCCTAATCTTCTTAACCCTCATTGGGTCCTCATAGCAGAGAATATCATGGTGTTGTTTACATTATGTTAGCTTACAACATGGGGAAAGCCTAACTTACTAAACTATGGAGAGTTCTTACCCAGCCAAGTTGTCACAAAACCTAACTATCAAGGGGGAACCAATCACAATGATCTACATATAACACCCTCCCAGGGGGACGGACAACAAAAAAAGTGGGTGAAGGGAGACATAGGTCAGGGTAAGACATGGGGCGGGGGAATTACAAATTATCAAGGGTTCATGAGGGAGGGAGGGGGGGAAATGAGTTGATGCCAAGGGCTCAAGTAGAAAGTGTTTTGAAAACAATGGCAACATATGTACAAATGTGCTCGACACAATGGATGTGTGTACGGATTGTGATAAGTGCTGTATGAGCCCCCAATAAAATGATTTTTTTTAAAAACCTAACTATCACAGTAGTTATGATACCACAGCTCTGCTATGAGCAGCCGATCTATAAAAAGGCAGTTTATTCAAGGATATGCCCTGTTTCTAATATATGTGGGTGCCCTGGCAGAAGTCTCCTCCCCTTTTTGCTGGATCGGTATCCTGCATCTAGCTATCATCGTCTGACAAGTTCTTTGGACATAAACCAGTGGCCTGCCATGTCCTAGGAGTCGTTGACTTCTGCATTCTGCGGTCAACAGCCTGCCCTCTAAGCTGCTGACACTTTGGGTTTCCTCACCCTGCAGGTACATGATTTCAAAGATACCTCCAGCCCGATAACTGACCCACAGGAATCTGTTGGCCTCTAAAACCATATGAGCCATTTCGTTGCAATGAAGCTCTATCTGAATGCGTGTGTGTGTCATGGGCTTTGATTAGCTAGAGAGCCCAGTCTAAGACACCCAGCATGTGCTTGTCCAATGAATAATGGCCAATATCAATTCATGCCAGCTCACGAATGCTTTCAAGTGTTCAAGCGTTCATTTTTGACTTCTCATTTTCTATTATTCCTACCTTGCATATTCCATGTTCCAACTGTTACTATCTTTTTGCAGCTGCTGCCTCTTGTTTTGAGTCATGCCATATCAGTAAATGAAGACCTGGAAAGATTTACTCCACCCACATCATTAAAGTTGACTCAGCTTCTCTCAGGGAGGCAGCTCCTCCCCTGTCATCTCTTGAGTTCCAATCTGAGGGCCTCATCTTCTGGCCCTGTGTTAGACCATGTCCTGCTGCCAGCCACTTTCTCAGCTGTAGACCCCCGGGCCCTGCTTCCCCACACCTCTCCAGTGGGGGTGACCCTGCTGGTATTTGAAAGAGCAGTGGCTGACTTCCAGCATCAAGGCAACAAGCAAGCCACTACGGTATTAGAAATTGACAGACAAGTAGGAAGGCATGAAATTACAGAAGCGCAAAGTCCAAGCCATGCTCTTCTTACCAAGTGTTGGCCTGCTTTCTCCAAGAGCATAATGTTCAGACGGAAATGTTCCACAGAGAAAAATGCTGCAGCAGGGGATGCGCTGGTGCCTGGCTAGGAGTCAGTTGAAACCCGTATGAACTTTTGGGAATGTAATTTTTTTTTTCTATGAGAGGCACCGTTGTATTTCTAAGTAGAAAAGGAACTGGGCTATTATGTAATGATGTATAATAAGTTGTAGGTTTCCTTCTATATGTTCAAAATGTTGACATACTTTGATGGGAAAGGACCACACAGCAGCTGGTAAACGGATGAAAGGTACCATAAGTGCCCCTTCAGGAAATAATGTTCAATGTCAGTGAAGCCTGGGAGGGTCTAGGGCAGGCATCCTCAAACCATGGCCCACGGGCCACATGCGGCCCGCTGAGGACATTTATCTGGCCCGTCGGCTGTTTTTGCCCCATTTGGTTTTTTTTACTTCAAAATAAGATATGTGCAGTGTGCATAGGAATTTGTTCATAGTTTAAAAAAAAACTAGTTCGACCCCCCAACGGGTCTGAGGGACAGTGAACTGGCCCCCTGTTTTAAAAGTGTAAGGACCCCTGGTAGGGTGAAGGGTACCGTCTAACACTTCTGGTTGGAGTGCACACTGCTCTAATCTCTATGGAAAGTCATTTGGCCATTTCCTTTGACCTCCTAATTCCACTTCTGAGGATTTTTCAAAATAGAAGAAATAGTTATACACAAGAACGTACTTTCTAATATACCCATCATGTTGGTCTCCTGAAAACATTGAAATAGAAACAAAGTGCAGCTGTTGGTTGTTCCCGTGCGGAGGAATAAATATGTTTCCATGTGACACCTGCAGACTGCGTCATGGAATGAGGCAAAGGCAGAGTTACAGTTAGCGGGGAAAGGACACATTATATACAGCCTATGCAGTCGGATCCTAACTTTGACTAAAAGTAATATGCAGCATCAATATATATATACACATGTGTACATACATATATATGAAGAATAATGCAGATGCATATTTTGAAAGAAACCAAATCAAAACCTTAAACCCACTGCTGTTAACCCAGCTCGGTCTCGGGTGGCCAGTGTGGTCCAGAGCAGACTATTGCTTAGGGCATCTGGGCTGGAATCTTTAGGAAAGCGATCACCACACAGGCCTTTCTACATGGTGCTGTTGGGGAGAGGCCAGCCACCAACTTTAGGTTGATAGCTGAGTGCACACTGTGGGACCAGGGGCATCAGCAGACACACAGACTGCTAAGAAAATAGATCAAGCTTGCTACACTCCATCTTAACAATGTTTTTGATAAGATAAGGATGGGCACTACTGTTGTGGTTTTCTAGAATTTCCAATTTTCCTAAACTAACTATATGTTGACTTTGAATTATTAAGATAAATGTCTATGCACAATAATAAAGATATTAGCCAAATGAGGCAAGCATGGGCACGGGAGACGCCTGAGCAAGTCTAAATTTAAGATTGACCGGCTTTTCTCATCTGTTGAATGAAGACAGGAACATTTACCTTACCGGACTGCTGAGCAGTGAAAATGAGATAAAAGTGGCTTGATGATAGGCAGTCTTTATTGCAATCATTGGTTATACTGTTTTTAGGGCTACCAAATCTCATAAAAGTTAAAGATTATCAGCTAAAGATGTAGTCTACATTTTAAAGGAGGGAAACACCTCCATGGTGTTTCCATTTTCCAAGATACAGTCTGAAGTCATTTACTGCTGCTGAAGCTTAGGCTCTTGCCAGTCCAGAGCTGCGGAAGGGGGCATTGAATGGGGCATGGAGATCTAGAAGGGACCAGAACTGGAACTGCAGCTTAAGATATAATCATCAGCTCCCATGAAGCCGCCACAAGTCAAGAAATCAAATATTGCCTGCACCATTTGTCTTCCCACATGAATAAACCACTCTCCTGAACACCTGAAGAGAATTTCTTCATAGATTTGACACACCATGTACCTTCGAAGTATATACTTCTGTTTGGAAAATTTTGGATTTGTGTGTAAATATATTCATACTCTTGTATTATTTGTGTTTTGCGGGTGTGTTTCATTTTGGTTTGTCTGATCCAGCATACTATTGTGTGTATTGTATTGAGAGCTGTCTTCATTTTCATTGTTATGCAATAATATCCCATTGTATAAATATTACAGTGTATTCATACAATCTACTATTGATGAGCACTTGGGTTGTTTTCCGTGTGGGCCTATAATAAACATAGTTGTTATAAACATTTCTTTACATGCATAAAAATCATTCGGACCTGTATGCCAATATGTATTCACACCCACAGTGCAAGAATGTTCCTGCTACTCTGTATCTTTGAGAACATTTTAATATTTTGCTTATTTACTCAATGTGCAATACCACTATCATTTTTTATTTAAGTTCACTTTCTACCATTACTAAAAGATTGATGACTTTTTATCATATATTGGTTATTTGGTCTTTGTCTTTTATAAAGTGAAATTCTTCACTCAGTTTTTAAATGGAATTTTCTATCATGCTCATGATTTCCATGCAACAGTTTTATATATATATATATATATATATATATATATATATATATATATATATATATATATATATATATATATATACACATACACTCTAAACACTGTGTTCCCCAATATGTTGTTGATATTTTCCTCCTCTCTGCAGTATGGATTTTCACTCTTTTTCTTCATGCTGTCTTATGATAAATAGAAGCCCTTAATTGGTATGACAAATTTCAGACTGGGCTTTCTACTCCTGTGGACAGTAGTCTTGGGAACCCTCGGGGGGTCACTGTAGGTCATCATTGACTCGATGGCAGTGAGTTTCATTTCGAGATTTAAATTTTTATGTAGGGACACATATTAATTGGTTTCCCTTTATGGCCAGTGCCTTTTTGTGTCCTGAATAATAAACCCTGCCCTGTCCTCAGATCATAAATTCTCCTATGCCATTTTCTAAAGTCTTTATATTTAGGAGAAAGTTTTATTCATTATAAAGAAGGTCTAATTTTTTAAAGACATTGTCCCAGTATCATTCATTTATTGAAAAGTCTACTCTTTTTCCTTTTTTTTTTAAACCAATTTCAATGCTATATGTGAAGCATCCATATGAGTCTCTGGTCTGTCCTTTCCTAATGGCGGCTTGTCTGTCTGCATTGACACACATACACACATAAACAACTTACTGCCATCAGGTCAATTCTGATTCATCAACTCCAAACTCACTGCCATGGAAAATTCTGAGTCGTAATGTTCCTGGTGATGTCTGAGACTATGAATCTTGACAGGAGTAGAAAGCCTCATCTTTCTCCCAGGACACAGGGGTGGGTTTGAACTGCTGACCTTTCATTCTGCAGCCACTGTGTAACTCATGATGCCACCAGGGTTCCTTTCTGACTCATAGGGACCCTATAGATAGGGTTTCTGAGGCTGCAAATCATGGAGGGATCAATCAAAGATGGCCTCTCTTTCTCCCAGGGAATGGCTGCTGGGTTTGAACAACCAAACTTGAGAATTAGGAGTAGAATGTTTACCAAACAGGACCACCACACTGTCACAGTCTCTATACTATCTCTATCCCTAAGATTTTCACTGGCCCTAAGGTTTTTCTGACAGGGACATCTGGGTCCTTCTTTGCTGTCTGTTCTTAGTCTGGAAGTGCTGCTGAAACCTGTTCACTTTGGGTGAACCTGCTGGCATTTGAGATAGCCAGTGACATAGCTTCCAGCAAAAACACATAAACCGCCACGGCAGGGCAAACTGTCTAAGCAAGCCCTGGTGGCACTGTTTGGCTGCAAACCACAAGCTCGTCTGTTCAAACTCACCAATTGTTGGCCCAGAGAAAGATGAGGCTAACCGTTCTCCTAAAGACTGACCTTCTCAGAAACCCAAAGTAGGGTCACTATGAGTCAGAATCCATCTGATGGCCGTGGGCTTGGTTTGGGGGTGGGGTTTTACACTGTGTCTAAGTCTTTATAAGTGAGTCTAGTAGAACAAGCCCTCTACCGATTCTTCTTGAATAGTTTCTTAGTTATTCTTTGTGTTTGTTGTAAAAATTGCAATCAATTTATCCAAACTACACACAGATACATTTTATATAAACAGAATTTACACAGTTATGCTACTGTGCATTCTAATCTGTAACTATGTCACATTGCTCCATTTATTTAGAGTTTGGGGTGATTTTTTTGTTGCTTTATTTCAATAAAGCTTTTTTTTTCTCTATGGGGTTCTTTCACATCTTTTATTAAATTTCTTCTTCCTCCCTGCCATTGAGTCATTTCAACTCATAGCAACCCTAAAGGAAAGAGGAGAAATGTCCCCTATCAGTTTCCTAGACTGTGACTGCGCCCCAAACCAACCACACTCCCTGCCATGAAGCCAGTTCCAGCTCATAGGGCTGCTACAGACGGGGGAGGACAGTGACTAGACGGTAACTGTTTCTTTAGAAACCTCTTCTGGTGGTTTCTAACTGCTCTCCTGCGCATAGCAGCACAACCCTAATCTACTAGTCCACCAGGTGCCTTTGGATTCATCCTTAGCTATTTCATATTGTTGAGACTCTTTAAATGTTTAGTTTATAAATTTCACTTTCTGTGTGTTCTTGTTTAGAAAAACAATATTACAATGCCTAAATTGATTGTGTATACATAAAATGTATCAAACTACTGTCAGTTGGGATCATTTATTTGTAGACTTTAAAATTTTTTCTTTGTGCACAATCACTTAATTTACACACACACATAGGCACACACAATAGCTCTACCTTCCTTTCTAAGCTCAATCCTTTTCTTTTCCTTATTTTACAGGGATTCTCATACAGCATTGATAGAAATGTGCTAATAGGTATCCTAGTCTTGATTTTGATTTCAAATTACAGTTTTTAATATTTCACCATCAATATTAATGTTTGCACTGATTTTGTATGGATAACCAGTATTACATTTAATAAGCCCCCTTTTATTTCTAGCTTGCTAAATTCTAAAATAAATGGTTGTTAAATTTTATCAAATAGTTTCATATTTTGCATCTTTTGAGATTTATATAAAAATGTTTCTTAACCTATTGATGTGGTGAATTATATTACTGATTTTTCTAATGTAAAATCAGTGTTGAATTTATAGACAAACTCAGCTTGGTTATTGTTTATTACCCTTCTGTATTAAAAACTCTCGTGGTGTAGTGGTTATGCAATGGGCACCAACTGCAAGGTTGGCAGTTTGAAACCACCAGCTTCTCCACATGAGAGAGATGAAGGTTTCCAGTCCCATAAAGAGTTACAGTCTTGGGAACCCACCGTGTCCTCTAGGGTCACTCTAAGTTGGCATTGACTTTGGGCAGTGAGTCTGCTTTTGGTTTTCATATATTATCAGATGAAGCTTGCTAATATTCTATTTTTAGGATTTTTGCACAATGTATATTGAGTGAGAATGATCAACCCTTTAAAAAAAATCTGTTAGGTTAACAGTTTATTTTCTTTTATCTTGTATACAGTGAAGGCCACACATTTTGTTAGGCAGATAGGCAGGGATGGGATGTCCATTGACACCTGCTCAAGAGAGCCAAGCAGAACAAAGGCCTAGGTTTTCCTCCCCCGCCCGGCGGTGGGTGTGGGTGGGCATTAAACCTGGATCAGCCCACCTGGGCCAGGTGATTGCAATTCAGCAAATGGGGTCCACCTGGGGTCATTCACCACACCTCCCCCTGGAATCCTTGAAAAGGCAGGAACCCAGAGGGAGAGAGATCCTTTTTTGGGAGGAAAACTTGGGAGAGAGATCTTTGCGTGACGCCGAGCAGTCTCTGCCAGGCTGCATGGTCAAAGGAATCCTATGGGTGCCGCATAAAACCTGAAGCTTCTTTTAACTCATTAAATTCACTTGGATCAAGAGTTAGGCTTCGGTGTGAATTCTTTCTTGTGTGGAGCCAAGGACCAAGGTGTAACTCTAGCCCAGAGAGAGAGAGATCTTACAATTTCTCTATAAATGCTGCTAGACTCATGTTTACAAACTATTCATTTTTAAAGCATATTATTGTGCTTTGGGTGAACATTCACACAGCGCATTGGATTCCCATTGAACGATTTATATACACACTGTTCCCTGACGTTGACTGTGGTCCATACAATGTGTCAGCACTCTTCCCTATTTCTATCCCTCCTTCTCCCTTTTCATCCCCCCATTTTCTATGCCCTCCTGGCATAACCTGTGGGCAAATGTTGTTGATTTGGTCTCATATAGTTGATTGTTCTAAAGAACACTATCCTCCAGAACATATTAGCCTATAAAATAATTTATAGGCCAATATGTTATTTAGATGATGGGAGAACTCTGGGCCTCATTTCCAGATGAAAGGGATATTTTAGGATGATATTTTGAGTCTGAGTAATATTCCACTATAGTATTCCACATCTTGTTCCACTCATCTGTTGATGGGCACACATGTCATTTCAGGCTTTTTGTTATTGCGAATAATGCTGCAATGGCCACAGATATGCAAATGTGTACAAGAGCAATATTACAATTCCTACATTGATTGTACATACAGAAAATTCATGTCACTGCTCTTAGTTCTTTAGGCTAAATGCCTAATAGTAAGATGGCTGGACCATTTCTACTTCTGACTTTTCCAGAAAGCACAATACGTTTTCCCTAGTGGTGATGTGAGTGGGTGTAGAAGAGCCCCATCCTCCCCACCACCTTGGACAGCATGTGTTGCTTTCTGCTTTGTTGTTTCATCAGTGCCACATGGGCTGGGGTGAGTTGGTATCTCATTGTAGTTTAATTGGCGTCTCTCTAATGGCTAATGATCACAAGCACCTTTGTTAACAACCTAAATGTGGAGTACAAAAGACTTTTCTCCAGCTTTGCTTCCCCCAAAGATATGCCAAACCTTAGAGGCTGTTTGCCAGCACATCATGGGAGGTCAGATGCTTAGAGATATCTTCTCTGAAGGCATTCAGCCACTGTCTGGTCCCATCACAGGTGGAGCCCTCTCCCTGCTGTTAAGGACAATGGGTGACTGCTCCCTGAAGCAGCTTTCACTTGGGTCCCCTGTAGGTGGGGTACACACTCTACTGATAATGGTTTCAATCAGAGCCAGAGAACAGGTCAAACCTGCTCAGTGACATCCAAAGTTAGGCTGCCATCCTGAATCTAGGATCCACCCATCTTGTCACCTGTATACCCCCAATCCCTTCTGTTCCTATTGCGTGTACACACCTAGATCGTCCCCCTCTCATTACTGTATTACCTATTGTGCAACCGCTTCCTGTGATGTATGTCTTTACCTGTAATTAGTGGGCTTGCACGCCCCCCCAAAGATATATAAGCCTTGGCTAGTAATAAAGCTCTCCACTCTCCCCATCCTCTCTCCCCCACCCCGTCCTCACACCCCTGTCCCTTTTCCCTTTGTCCTCCTTCCCCTCCCCTTCTCTCCAGCCCCCTTGTCTCCCATCTCCACCTGGACCACCAAGTGGGGCTGAGGTGAGCATGCTACTATGTGTCTGACTCCATTATTTCAATATCTCTTCTATCCCTCCTTATTCTCTATGACTTTACTATAATCTATATATACATATTTTAACGGCACAATTGCGCCTATCGAATCCACGATTACTTGTGGGGGCTGGCCTTCAGAAGTTTCTGTTTAAATTATTTGTCCATTTTTATTGGATTATTTATCTCTCTGAGGTGTTGACAATTTCTATAAATCATAGAAATTAGATGCTTGTAAGATGTGTTTGTCCGGCTGGAGCCAAAGTGGGTGAACAAGTAAATGTGGTAAAGAAAGCTGATGGTGCCCGGCTATCAAAAGAGCTAGTGACTGGGGTCTTAAAGGCTTGAAGATAAACAAGCGGCCATCTAGCTCAGAAGCAACAAAGTCCACATGGAAGAACACACCAGCCTGTGTGATTGAGTGGTCCCAAAGGGATCAGTTACCAGGCATCAAAGAACAAAAAATCATATCATTGACTGCACACCTCCATGATAGGATCGCTGAAGACAAATGGGTGCATAAGCAAATGTGGTGAAGAAAGCTGATGGTGCCCGGCTATCAAAAGAGATAGTGACTGGGGTCTTAAAGGCTTGAAGGTGAACAAGCGGCCATCTAGCTCAGAAGCAAATAAGCCCACATGGAAGAAGCACACCGGCCAATGCGATCACGAGGTGCCAAGGGACCAGGTATAAGGCATCATGCAAAAAAAAAAAAAGATATAAGTGTGTGTATGTATGTGTATATATGTGTATATGTATATATGTATATGTGTATATATACCATATTAAATGAAGGGGGAAGTGCAGAGTGGAGACCCAAGGCCCAAGTGTCGGCCAATGGAGATCCCCTCATAGAGGGGTTTAGGAGAGGAGATGGGTTAATTAGGGTGTGAGGTAGTATCGATGAAGAACACAGCTTTCCCCCAGATCCTGGATGCTTCCTCCCCCCAACTACCATGATCCGAATTCTACCTTGCAGGGCTGGATAGGGCAGAGGCTGTACACTGGTACATATGAGGGCTGGAGGTACAGGGAATCCAGGGTGGAGGATACCTTCAGGACCAAGGGTGTGAGGGGCGATGCTGGGAGAGTGGAGGGTGAGTGGGTTGGAAGGGGGGAACTGATTACAAGGATCCACATGTGACCTCTTCCCTGGGAGAGGGACAGCAGAGAAGGGGGGAAGGGAGACTCCGGATAGGGCAAGATATGACAAAATAACGAGGTATAAATTACCAAGGGCACATGAGGGAGGGGGGAAAGGGGAGGGAGGGGAAAAAAAAAAGAGGACCTGATGCAAGGGGCTTAAGTGGAGAGCAAATGCTTTGAGAATGATTGGGGCAGGGAATGTATGGATGTGCTTTATACAATTGATGTATGTATATGTATGGACGGTGATAAGAGTTGTATGGGTCCCTAATAAAATGTAAAAAAAGAAAAGAGGAGAAAAAAATGATTAGGGCAGGGACTGTACAGATGTGCTTTATACAATTGATGTATGTATATGTATGAATTGTGATAAGAATTGTATGAGCCCCAATAAATTGTTTAAAAAAATAAAATTAAATTTAAAAAAGATGTGTTTGTCAAATTTTAGGTTTTTGTTAGTTCTGTTTCCACTCTTTTGATAAATATAAATATTTATTTTTTTAGGATACTCTGTTTTCTGGTTTATCTTCTGTTGTTTGTGTGTTTTAGTATATTTGTCAGACTATCTCTGTCATATATTAGGACCTCTAGCTTTGTTTCTGCTACTTTCCAAGAACTCGATCCATTTTGAGTTGGTTTTGTATATGGTGTGAGGTGTGGATCCTGTTTCATTTTTCTACAAATAGATATTCAAGTTTGCCAGAAGAATTTGTACAAGAGATTACCTACGTGCTGTTGAAGAAACTTTGATCCTTTGTAGGGGATAAATTACTCCCACCTGCATGGATTTACTTCTGGGTTCTCAATTTTGCTTTACTGGTCTTTGGTTTGTCCGTATATCAGTACCACACTGTTTTGACTTCTATTTCTGTATACTAAGTTTTGAGTTTAGAAAATGTTAAGTCATTTACTTTGTTTTTCTTCTTCAACATATCTTTTGCTTTTTAGAGTGTGGGAGGTTATTTTTTTTTCATTTAATTAAGGAATACTGTTTGGATTTAAATTCAGGATTGCATTATATCTATAGGTTGTTTTGTGTAATATTGACATTTTCACAATGCTAAGTCCTCCATTCCATGAGTAGTGTATGCTTTTTCATTTCTCGAAGCCTCTTTTGGGTTCATGCTGTGTTTTTTATAGTTTTATTGTATAAGTCTTTTATATTCCTGGTTAGATTGGCTACCAGGTATTTTATCCTTTAGGGGGATATTGTAAATGGTTTTAATTTCTTGGTTTCCTTTTTAGAGTTTTCCTTTTCTGTATAGAAGAATTCTTGTTAGGCGAGGTTTATTATAGAAACAAATATAGGGATACTCATATATGTACAGGAGAAAGCTTTAGATAAAGAAGTAATTGTATATCAAGAAAACATCCCAGCCCAGTCCAGCTCAAGTCCATAAATCCAACACTAGTCAAAAAAAACCAAAACCCTTCTTAAGACTCACGTAGCCACACACAATCAGCAGAATGCAGGACAATCACAAATCAGTGGGTGCAGAGTTGTGTGGATCCAATGGTGATGTCTCTAGCCTCTCTCCCACTGATTTGACAGGAGGAAGGTGAATCAGAGAGAAAATGGCGCACCTCCAGGGAGCCATTCATCTCAGTGACACCCCAAATGAGTTCATACACCTGCAACCTGATTGACAGGCTAGAATCCACCCCCACACTCAAGTTGACACGAAATTATGTAACGACCACAATTCTACTAATTTTTGTATGTTGATCTCATACCTTCTCACTTTAATGAGACCTTCTATTAAGTTTAATAGCTTTCTTATTATGTCTCTGGGATCCTCCATATTACGTATGAAACTATGCCATCTGTGAATAAACACATCTCGTTTTACTTCTGTCTTACCTATTTGGAGATCTTTATTTCCCTTTCTTGCTTTATTGCTTTGGCTAGAATTTTCAGTACTATGCTGAATAAGAAATATGATCATGAACATCCTTGTCTCATTCCCAAGGGGAATAGTCCAGTCACTTTCCATTGAAAATAATGTTGCCTGTTGGTTTTGTGTGTGTGTGTGTGTGTATCCTCAATTATGTTGAAGAATTTCTCTTCTATTACTATTTTGCTGAGAGTTTTATCAAGAAAGGGTGCTAGATTTGATCAAACATCTTTTCTACATTAATTGAAATGATGATACAGTTCTTTTCATTTGTTTTATTTATGTGAGCAATTGTGTTGATGACTTTTCTAATGTTGAACCATTTTTGTACAAATCCCACCTAATTATGATTTTTTAAAATATCTGTTGACTTATTTACCTATAATTTTGATGAGAATTTCTGTATCTGTGTTCATAACTGACAACAATCTATACCTTGATTTTTTCCTTGTCTTTCTTTACAACTTTTTCCTGATATTGGGGTCAGGGTTATGCTGTCTTCATAGAATACCTTTTCTTTGTTCTGGAAGAATTTGAGTAGAATTAGGGTCAGCTCTTTTCTAAATGTGTAATACAACTGTCCCCTAAAGCCAGCTGGGCCAGGGCTATTTGTGTGGGATGTTTTTGCTTTGTTGATTTTTTCATGTTTCAGTCTCCTGCTATTAGTCTATTTAGAAGGTCTACCTCTTGTGTTACTCTAGGTAGATCTTGTACTTTTAGAAATGTGTCCATTTCTTTTAGGTTTTCAAATTTGTTAGAACATAATTTTTATAACATTCTGTAATAATCCTCTTTACCTTGGCTAGTTCTGTTAAAATGCACCCATTTTTATTTCTTATCTGTATCTTCTCTTTTTCCCCATTGCCAGTTTGACCACTGGTTTATCAATGTTATTGTCAAAGAATCTATCAAACAGTTCACTTTTAGATTTGTCAATCTTCCTTTTAAAAATATTTCACGTCATTTATTTCTACTCTAATTGTTATTTCCTTTCTTCTTAGGTCTATGTACTTCTTTCACTATTTGGTCAAGTTGTCAGCCTAAGTTATAGATTGGGATCTTTATTTTATTTTGCTGTGTTTGCTTATTGCTATAAAATTTCCTCTGAACATTGCCCTTGCTGTGTCCCAGAGGTTTAGGCGTGTTGTGTTTAATTTTAATTTGCTTCTAAAGGCTTTTAATTTAACTTTATTTAAATTAGGTGTTAAATTTGTATTGCTTTCTTACACTTTGGACTTACTGTCTTTGGAGTTTTACAGGATTAAAATCAGAGAAGATGCTTTTGTTTTTGTTTTTGTTTTTGTTTTTCGCGCCCCCAGAGAAGATGCTTTGTATTGTATCCATGATTTTGTATCTCAAACTTGTTTTGCGACCTAAAGTGTTGTCTAGGCTAGAGAATTATCTGTGTTTGTTGGAGAAGAATAAATCTTGCACTGCTGTTGGGTGATGTATTATTCTGTATATGTCTGCAAGTTACTGTCAGCCGACTGTGCTATTTAGACCTTCTGCATCTTTATGAGTTTCTTTCTAGTTGTCTGTACATTCACCAGTGGTATGTTAACATCTTCTAATATTATATAACTATTTTTTCCGATCCTATTAGAATGTGTTTATATATTTTGGAGTACTGTCATTGGATGCACAAATATTTATCCTTGTCATATCTTCCTAATGGGTTTATCTTTTGATCATGATACAATGTCCTTCTTTGTCTCCAATAATGGACTTTGAAGTGTCTTTTGTCTGAAATGAATATTGTTACTCATGTTTTATTTTGATATTATTTGATATGTGTTTCCCCTCACCTTCAATTTTTAATGTTTGTTATATCTTTGTATCTAACATGTGTCTCTTGTAGGTAACATATTAATGGGTCATTTTAAAAATTCATACTTCCATTCTATGTCTTTAATCCATTTATAGTCACTGTAATTTTTTTAAAAAATCATTCTATTGGGGCTCGTACAACTCTTATCACATCCATGCATGCATCCGTTGTGTCAAGCACATTTGTACATTTGTTGCCATCCTCATTCTCAAAACATTTGCTTTCTACTTGAGCTCTTGGTATCAGCTAATTTTTCCCTCCCTCTCCCACCCTTCCTCCTTCACAAAACCTTGATAATTTATAGATAATTATTTTTTTATGTCTTACACTGTCCAATGTCTCCCTTTACCCACTTTTCTGATGTTCATCCCCCTGGGAGGGGGTTATATGTAGATCCGTGTGATTGGTTCCCCCTTTCACCCCCACTTTCTACTTACTGTCCTGGTATCGCTACTCTCATTATCTGTCCTGATTTCCTGTTTCCAGCTCTTACCTGTACCAGTGTACATCCTCTAGTCTAGCCGGATTTGTAAGGTAGAGTTGGGACCATGCTAGTAGGGGGTGGGGAGCATTAAAGAACTAGAGGAAAGTTATGTTTCATTGGTGCCATACTGCACCCTGACTGGCTCATCTCCTCCCCATTACCCTTCTGTAAGGGATGTTCAGTTGCCAACAGATGGGTTTTGGGTCTCCACTTTCCACTCCCCCTAATTCACAATGATATGATTTTTTGTTCTCTGATACCTGATACCTGATCCATCAATACCTAGTGATCACACAGGCTGGTGTGCTTCTTCTATGTGGGCTTTGTTGCTTCTCAACTAGATGACCGCTTGTTTATCTTCAAGCCTTTAAGACCCCAGATGCTATATCTTTTGATAGCCAGGCACATTCAGCTTTCTTCACCACATTTGCTTATGCACACATTTGTCTTCAGCAATCATGTCAGGAAGGTGAACATCATGGAATGCTAGTTTAAAAGAACAAAGTGTTCTTGCATTGAGGGAGTACTTGAGTTGAGGCTTGATGTCCATCTACTACCTTAATGCTCGACCTATAAATATATACATATAGAACTATTTCCCCACCATCATATATATATTTACATATGTACATGCCTGTACTTAGACCTCTATAAATGACTTTTGCCTCATAATTCTTTCCTCTTATTTCCTTTTATTTTTCTCTTGTCCCACTATCATGTTCAGCCTTCATTTGGGTTTCAGTAATTCCTCTCGCTTACATTGCCCTTGATCAAGCCCCACCAGGCCTCCTACACCTTCCTCGCCTTAGACTTTGGATCACTTGCTATTCCCTTGTTCCTGGGTTTGTTAACACCCACTTCCTTTCCCTCTCCCATGTCCCCTCAGAACTGTCAGTCTGCTGTTTTCTTCTCCAGATTGTTTATCCCACCTATCTTATCTAAATTGACCTGCATAAATAATAATATGCACAAAAAAACAAGACAGAGCATAGCAAAGCAACAAAAGAAAACAAAACAACAAAAAAAAGACCAAAAAAGAACAGCTGGTAAATAGTTTAAGGTCTGTTTGTTGACCTTTGGGAGTGTTTTCTGGTTGAATCTGATGGGGTGCCACACCCAAAGTCTATTTTTGGTATTCCCTGGGGACTTCATTGCTCAGTTCCCCTTGTTGCTCTTTTGCACACCCTTAGCCTCACTGTGATTACTGAAACATATGGATGCACTGTTATTTTGTTCTAAAAGTTTATATGGAAAACTAAGTTATTGTCAGCTGATAAAATTTGTCAGTAGGGAAAGGCAAATAACACTACTTCCCTACCTGTGATCACTCCTGTTTTTCCAATGACTCAAGTAGAAAATGTTTTGGAAATGATGATGTCAATATATGTACAAATATGCTTGATATAATTAATGTATGGAATGTTATGAGAGCTGTAAGATCCCCCGGTAAAATGATTTTTTTAAACAAAGAAATGTGACAGATTCCTGAGAAAGTATATTGAGGAAATCAGCAAAAGCAAGAAACTCCGGAGCAGGAATGAGAAGAGAAAACCATGGAAACGAAATTTTTAGGACAGCGACTCCGGCAAGCCCAGCTATGCATCAAGGCAGAAATAACTAGACGCAAACCACCCATGCGTTTGGAGGATGGATTTGCGTTAGTGAGGATGCAAGATGATGCCAGGAGGTTTGGTTTTATTAGGAGACAACAGCTAGGGCCTACACCCTGCAGTCAGCAAGATGAGACGCTAGTTCTGTTCATGTGCGGGTCAACTTGAGTCATACATTGAATATATTCTCACCCTCTGACTCTGCAAAAGGGCGAGAGAGGAGATAATGCCACAACTCAAAGCAAACTACCAATGTTTCCTGTTAAAACTAATTGAGCAATACAATTTTAACACCACCCCCCCAAAAGTAAGCCAGCTTTATAGTAACCTAATTTCCTCTTTGTTATACCATTTACTAGTATTTATGCCGATTCCAGAAGGAAGTTTAATTCGGTTAAAAATCACTGCCATCAAGTTAATTCTAACTCATATCAGACCCATAAGGCAGAGTAAATCTACCCAAGTGGGTTTCTAAAACTTTTTATTTTTTATTAAATAATATTTTTATTGACATATCTTACTCATTCCAATATATCCCTTCTCTTCCCATACACTTATGTTGTTCAATCCCACCACATGGGGCTATACAATCACCAGTGCTAGCAATTCTCCTCTATCCATTGCCGGTACCATCATGAACCCTTACAGTGTTTCTGAGAGGTCATTTATCTTGCCTATCATGTACCGAGTGATCTTTCATGAACAAATGAACATGCACAAGTCTAACATGGCCAGTGATGTAGATCACGTATGGACCCCAATAACAACAGGAGAAAATCTTAAGGAAATAGAGGATAGTTATGTGCTTCTCAGTGCCACATTCTCTTCCGTACTGAGCGGCCCACCTGAGGGACTGTCCCCGTCTTGCTGGTGGACTTTGGGTCTCCACTACATCCAGTCCCTTACATATCAATTTGGATGCGTGTTTTTTTAACTTGTGATACATCTTCCCACTGACACCTCATAATCACACAGGCTGGTGTGTTTTTTTCCATGTGGGCTTTGTTGCTTCGCTGCGTGATGGCTGTTTGTTTAACTCCAAGCCTTTAACACCTCAGAAGCTTTAGCTTTGGGTAGCCAGGCACCATCAGCTCTCTTCACCACATTTGCTTATGCACCCATTTTGTCTTCAGTGATCTTTTCAGGAAGGTGGGTATCATACAGAGCCATATTATTAGGACAAACCATTCTTGTATAAAAACTAACTCTTAATGGGAGCAGAAAGCCTCATCTTTCTCCTGTAGAGCAGCTGGTGGTTTTTGAATTGCTGGCCTTGTGGTTAGCAGCCCAACGTGTAACCAAAAGCAAAATTAGAGAAGTGCCTTTTAAAAGAGTCTTTATTACTGGGGTCAATTGATTTATTTCCCTAGAGAAGCTCTGGTGGCACAGTGCTTTAGCACGTTGGCTGCTATCCGAAAGATTAGTTAGTTGAGGCCATCTGTTGTTCTGCAGAAAAAGGTGGCAATCTGCTCCCATATAGACAGAGAGCTTCGAAAACCAAGGGGAGCTCTTCCGTTTCTCCAAGTCAGCATCAGCTAGAGAGCAATCTGTTTCTTGAATTTCTTTCCCTACCAACACCATCTAGTGGAGAAAACCTTGAATTTCAGACAGAATGAGGAGGGATTCTGGTGCCAGTCACACTAACTACTTTTACACTGCTTGCTGTTGTTCCATGTCATTAACTTGGTTCTGAACTCTGCCAGGTCCCGGGCCACTCGCAAAATTAGTGTCACGTTGAAGGCCCTTGTTGCAGTCACTATTCACTGACTTCTCCCAACAGAACTGAGGTAAGCATTACTACTCCTCTTTTAAGATTGGGAACTAAATATAAGCGTCAGCAGTGGTCAACTCAAAATCAAATTCTTGAAGCTCAATTCTAGTTCCATTTCTCCACTGCAGCATGTCTTGGGCTGGGTTCCCTAGAGTGGCAAAACCAGTGGAGTGTACATATGCATATATACATATAGAGAAGTGGTGAAACTAGGCTATTTGCATATAAACAGAAATCAAAGAATTTGTATAAACCAGAGCAATAGTACAAGAAATACTAGAGAGTTCTTCGAGAACAACCTGAGATTAGCACAAGTGACACCACTGAGACATCAACCAAGAACAGATGAGATAAGAGTTCATGACACATGGAACTCAGGAACAGGAATGGGAGTAGTCATACCAGGAGGATAGGGGGGCAAGTGGGGAGAGAAGGGGTGGAAGGGGGAACCAATTGCCATGACTGACACATAACCACCACCACCTCAGGGGAATGAGAACAATGGAAACTGTGGGGGAAGGGAGACAGCAGTCAGTGTAAGATATGAAAATAATAATTTATAATTTATCAAGGAGTCATGAGGATGGAAGGGAAAGGGAGGGGGGAAAGAGCTGATATCAAGGGCTCAACTAGAAAGCAAATGTTTAGAAAATAATGATGACAACATATGTACAAATATGCTTGAAACAATTGATGTAAGGAATGTTATAAGAGCTGTAAAAGCGCCCAATAAAATGATCTTTTAATTAAAACAACAAAAAAAGTCAACCTAGATATGAAACTTAAAACTCGCTGTCATCAAGACAATGCTGATTCAAAGTGACCCCCTCTGGTGTCCAAGACCATAGCTGTTTATGGGAGTAGAAAGCCCAGTCTTTCTCCCAAGCTGCTGCTGATTTTGAACTGCCAACCATATGGACCACAGCCCAACTCATACCACTATACCACCAGGGCTTCATATACAAGTATCCAATATAAAAAATACAAGACTGAAAATCAACCAGAGACATCAATTTGTAATGAAGACAATCATGAAGTAAAAAAGGAAACAGTGTGGTTATAGAATTTCCAAATGTTGAGAAATTCAAATAGATTTCAAGATCTTGTGGGAAGGGGAAAGCAGCATACAATGAGAGGGGTTGGACAATGGAAGCTGAGAGAGATGTGAGGAGTGCAAACATTAAAGGCAACAGGTAAATATTACTGTCTAGAGCCGTGGTTCTCACCTTCCTAACGCCACGCCCTTTTAATACAGTTCCTCATGCTGTGGTGACCCCAATCATAATGAATCAGACGAACCCTGTGAAAGGGTCATTTGGCCCCCCAAAGAGGTTGTGACATACAGGTTGAGAACTGTTGATCTAGACAATCCTGCAATAATGGTGATCTACAAGTGGAGAGACACTTAGGTTGTGCGGGTGTTGGAGGGACAGTGTATGAGGGAGGGCCCCCCAAAATTAGAGTTTCTTTTTTCAAAGTCATGTATGTAAGTTTGTTATCATTTTTTACAAAGGGAGTACTTGAGACCCAATGTCCATCTACAACCCTAATTCTTAACATACAGATATAAGTTCATAGATCTATTCCCTTCTTGTTATATATTAATATGTTTACATATGTACATACCTGTATTTAGACCTCACTAAATATCCTTTGCCTCCGGTCCTTTCCTCTATTTCCTTCCACTTTCCTCTTGTCCCACCATCATGTTCGGCCTTCACTCGGGTTTAGTAGTTCCTGGCTGCTATATTGCCCTTGATTAAGCCCTACTAAAGGCTTACTTTTAAAAATCATTCAAGAAACTTGTTTTCATTATTTTAAAATGTATGTGTGAAGAGTAATCCCATGTCTATTTATAAATGTTTGAAATTTACATATTTTCATATTTAGTAGCCTTTTTCTTTAAAAAACTTTTGAGGGAAACCCTATACCCTTTTTTCCTTAAAAAAAAGGTACTTGTTGAACTATATTTAATAAAAACCCTTTGATAGTTACCCACAGGGATATATAAAGTTAAAGACCCACCATTTTTTAAATACAATTTCAAACTATATGGTGGTTAAAAATGGATGGTTTACTCTTTTTTTAAAAAACTTTATATTAGTCATTTTTTAGTCTAATATTTTTAGTTTAAAAAAACTCAGCTCTTGAAACATTGGGTTTCTCTCTTCTTAAAACTGCTAGATTGAAACTCGTACCTATACTAACTAAAAGTGTACCTCCTGAACTCCTTCTTTCATCTCATTCTTCTTTGGGGGTCATTCTTCATAGTTAACTGATATGAAAACCCTCAAAACACCGGTAAACATTTCTTTTGAATAACTTGCAACCTGATTCTCTCGCATCTATTCAATAGAATTCCATTTTTGTCAATTCTCAGAATAACCTTCATCCTTCCCCAGTTCATTTTCCGCCTCCTGCATAAAAATGTATTTTAATCAAATCTTCTGAAACAGGGGCTTCCAGAAAATAAATACTGCTAGTTCTTTGTTTCCATTAGATTTTTTTTTTTCCGATATGAGGTGGAGTTTTCGTGGTCACTTTTTGTCGGTTGCATAACATCATTTCGCTGCCATGGGAACATATGTTTTACTTTACCTAAAACTCTAAATGAATCAAGTATTTCTAATATTTTGCTATTATCTAATAGATTAAAAGGGCAGAAAAACAAAATCAAAAGCCACAATAACCTCATTTGCAATTCTTTGACCACTACTAAGGGGGTGTTCTTTTCGCGTGCTTAGTAATTCCTTGCTTTTTTCCCCCCTTTTTTCTCTTGCTTCTTCATTCAGTTTCCATTAAAGCGTTTCTTCCCATTTCAGATATCCTGCTACAGGAATCCACTCTGAAAGTGTGAACGTGTGAAGCCACCCTCCAACGGCGAGCGAGGTCAACACATCTTAACAGACTTTTCTTCGGCTATGGGGGGGTTGGTGTTCGAAAGACCGGAGGGACTTCAGCCCTAGCACTTCGACGGACCACACTGCGAGTGTAACCTCATTCCTCACTTGCAGCTGCCCGGCAAGCCCCGGCCCTGCACAAAGGAAGCACCGAAACCGGAAGTGGGCGGACACGGAGCGGAAGAGGACGTGCACGCTCCGGAAGTGGACCTTTCGGCGGGCGGCCCCGGCCGGCTGCCGCGGACTACACTTCCCAGAGGGCCGCTCGCGGCGCCTCCGGCGGGGGCCGAGGGCGGGCCGACGCGGCAGCTCCGGACGTGCGGCATGAGACGCGCCCTCCCCCGGCCCGCGCGCGTCCTGCCACCTCCCCGAGGGTCGCGCGGCGCGGGGCCTACGCGGCGGGGTTCGTGAGGCCTGCGCGTGAGCAGGGGCTGCCGCGGCCGCGATGGAGGTGAGCAGGCCGGAGGACGACCCCTTCCTGTCGCAGCTGCACCAGGTGCAGTGCCCCGTGTGTCAGCAGATGATGCCTGCCGCGCACATCAACTCGCACCTGGACCGTTGCCTGCTGCTGCACCCCGCCGGGCACGCGGAGCCCGCGGCCGGGCCGCACGGGGCCGGGGACCCGGCCAAGGGCCCGTCGCCGCCGCGCTCCAAGAGGCGGCGTCTGTCGGAGAGCTCCGCGCTGAAGCAGCCCGCCACCCCGACGGCGGCCGAGAGCAGCGAGGGCGAGGGCGAGGAGGGCGACGACGGCGGCGAGACCGAGAGCCGCGAGAGCTACGACGCGCCGCCCACGCCCAGCGGCGCCCGCCTCATCCCCGACTTCCCCGTGGCCCGGGCCAGCAGCCCGGCGAGGAAGGGGTCCGGCAAGAGGCCGGCGGCCGCGGCCGCCGCGGCGGGGAGCGCCTCTCCCCGGAGCTGGGACGAGGCGGAGGCGCAGGAGGAGGAGGAGGCGGTGGGGGACGGCGACGCGGACGGCGAGGGCGAGGACGAGCAGGGCCCCTGGGATCCCGACGCCGTCGACGCCGCTGCCTTCGGGGGCAACGGCGCGGGGCGGCCGCACCCCCGGGCCCTGGCCGCCGAGGAGATCCGGCAGATGCTGGAGGGCAAGCCGCTGGCTGATAAGATGCGCCCCGAAGCGCTGCCGGACTACGTCGGGCAAAGCAGGGCTGTGGGCCAGGAGACCCTCCTGCGGTCCCTCCTGGAGACCAACGAGATCCCCTCCCTCATCCTTTGGGGGCCGCCCGGCTGTGGCAAGGTGAGTGCCGCCTGGGCAGAAGGGTCCCCGGCTCGACATCTTACCGGTCCTCCCCTGGACAGCGAGGGGATGCATCCAACAGCCGAAGGGGGGTGGCTTCGTAAAAGGTGACCTGTTCACTCCCAGAGAGTCTACTGGACTCTCCCCTGGATAGGAAGGCTTAAGGCTGCTGGGGCAATGCTTGGCCCACAGGTGGGCAGTCCCACCCTTCCTTAAGCACTCAGTGCCCTCCAGTCGTTCCTGGTTCATAGGGACCCTGGAGGACAGAGTAGAATGGCCCCTGTGGGTTTCCCAGACTGTCAGTCTTTAGCACCCTCCTCCCGCCCAGCAGAGGCTGGTGGGTGTCAACCTCTGCCTTACCCAACCCACTGTGCCACCCGAGCGCCTTGAGGCTTAAGATAAATGTCCACAAATTCGCATTTCTAAAGCAAGAATATGTGGACTCTTAGTTTTGACTCATCTTTATGTTCCACTGCCCCACACCCGGACATTTAGTGACCCCCGTTTTCAAGGACACACATCCTACAAAAATGGCAAAGGAACATTTGTATATTTTGTATCTATAGGTTCTGCTTTAAATAAAGTACTTTTAAAAAACCATTTCAATGCAGTGTTTCTTCCTCTTCCTTTGGCCATTGGCCTATTTTAAAAGACTGATTTATTTATCCTTGAGAATATATTTACTTAATCGGACTACAAAGAAGCTCTCTTCCCTCTGAAGTCAATGTCAGCTGCTATTCCAATACCTCCTCTCAAAATGCTTTGTGCTTTGGGGGTGGGGGGAGATCGATGTATTTTGTGCATAGTATAGTTAGAAATTTGCACATTAATCAGGATTTATTCCTATCATTAATCTTCCCTTTCTCTGAATTTCCTTCTTTACTACTGTATCGCCTTCATTTCTGACAAGGATGCCTGGTGGCCTACTGCTTACTAGTTGGCTGTGATCCACAGGAGCCACTCCTGGAGAGAAAGACAGGGCTTATTCCTCCCATAGAGAATTGCAGTCTCAGAAATTCACAGGGCAGTTCTACCCTACCCAATAGGGTCGCTGAGTCAACATCCACTTAATGGCGATGAGCCCAAACTGAGCTGACAATGGTAATGATATTTACAGCGACATGTGCAATGCATTCTTTGGCTCTCATTTGTTTCCTGGTAAATATAATATGAGCAAAGTGCTGTTAATTCATCTTATTCATTGGTAGACATTCAGAATGGGCTTGCTCATCTTAAATGTTGGATAGCTGTCACTGGTCTTTTAACTTAGAGGGGCATTTATTATGTGGGTGGGGTAGGGCGGGGCTACACCAGTGAGCGTCCAGTTTTGATTCTGTGCAGGGCAGTTGGTTTTCTTCAAGCAGTAATGTTTTCTCAGGTTTGAGAGGGAGAATTTTCACTTTAATGAGAGACATCATAGCTGTCATTCAGATTGCTAAATCAAGACAGCTGTTCTTTTTATTGGAATTCCAAAGATCTTAAAAGTCCTAAGAAAAGGAATCAAAGGGGTTACATACAAAAGAGAAAAGAGTCCTAATTAATTTAAGACTTAGTTCCTTTCCTGGTTTTTGCCCTTGATTTTCAAAAGCATGTGGTGGTATTTCAGACTGCTAAGCATTTTTCAGATTTCAGGTTGTTGCTTAAATAATGCTGTTCTCCCTGTGATGTTACTGATGGGTGCTTCTTTCTCTGTGTCAGATCAGTTCCCTAAGCTCTATTTGTTGTCTGTCCTAGACTACTCTGGCCCACATCATCGCAACCAACAGCAAGAAGCATAGCATAAGGTTTGTGACATTGTCTGCAACAAATGCCAAGACCAATGATGTGCGAGACGTCATAAAGCAAGCTCAAAATGAAAAGAGCTTTTTCAAAAGGAAAACTATCCTTTTTATTGATGAGATTCATCGGTTTAACAAGTCTCAGCAGGTATATGAGTTTTCTTCTACCTTTGGCCATGGTGAACATCAACTAAATGTATAATCACTTTGAAAATTGTTAATCCCTGTCCACATGCTCGATGCTCTCATCATCATTAACTTTGCAAAAAACAGACTTGTCACAGTGCTTTGAGCATGTTTTTCGTATGTGTGTGTTCATTGCATATATATATATATATATATCTTATTTCCCACCCCCTCTATTTGATTAGTGCAGTGGTTGATATTTAGGCTGCGTTCCAGTTTTGTTAAGTGTGGTCGAGTGTATGTCAGCTCATGGAACTGGCCCATGTGCTTTCTTAGGTTATGAACCTATCAGAGCAGACTGCCAGGCTTTTTCTATTGAGGACACCCATTGGTGGGTGGCACCTCCAGTTTTGGGGTTCGCAGCCAAGCACGTAACCATTGTACTACCAGAGCTCCACCTATTTTAAAGGAAACTTCTTATTTATAGCGCCAAGTGATTTTAACTTAATTTTAACATTGTTATTTGAATATGTTCTTTTTTCTCCCTTATAAAAATGTTATTTTTTATTTGAAAAACTAGTATGTTTTCTGTAGTTCTAGGCTCTTATGGTGAATGTTACACGAGCCAGTAATTCCTATTTATTTATTTGGCTTTATGAATTGATAAAGCCAACTGCTGTCAAGCCCGTTACCCATACACAGTGGCCCTCTGTAGGGTTTGAGAGCCTCTGCCATCTTTATGGGAGCAGACAGCCTTGTCTTTCTCCCATAGAACTTCAGTTGCCTGCCCTGCAGTTGTCAGTCCGACACTTACCGAACAGTTCACAGGGTTCCTTAAATAAAAATAGACATAATTTGTTCAAGCAAAGCCCCTCTTGCATCCTTCCTAAGTAGACATTGAAATATTTTCCAGCTATACTTTTACCTATGATATTTATATTTTTTGTTGCGATTTTATAATCGTATAGAAATATTTCACAAAATCCCAATAAGCTTTTTTCCTTCTCTGAATTGCTTTGGACAAATAGACCCTTTATCATTCTGACTGGAAGTTTGCACTGTGGATTTTATATTGGGCCACTGACTCATTCCCCTTAAGACAGCATCATAATTGTAGGTTTGCCCGAATAACAGTGATTAAGTAGTTTGTAGTAGAAAGTGATTTTAGAAATGGGGATTCATGTTCTTGTATTTTCCTCACAATCTTCTGGCCTGCTTTATTTCAGTTATGTGCCAGTTCAGCCTTGGGATGGAAGACCATTCCCTATGAAAGAAATCAGTTTTGTTGAAACTAAATTCAAACTCCCTTCAGCACTGTTAGCTTCCCAGCCGGTGTCCCAACTGAAACGCTCTGACAGATGCCTGGCCTTAAACAAAAGCAAGGTCTGCTCTCCAAATGTCACACTCATATTCCAAGAGTACAAGCCTGTATGTGCTTCCTCAACTGGAAAGAGAAAAATTAGGAAAAGGAAGAAGTTGAGAGGCAACTTACATAGAGTTCTGTAGGTGGTTACTAACTGGAATCAATTTCTTCTGTTTTCCTCCCATGGTCAGGACACTTTTCTTCCTCACGTGGAATGTGGGACGATTACTCTGATTGGGGCCACCACAGAAAATCCTTCCTTCCAGGTCAACGCTGCTCTTCTGAGCCGCTGCCGGGTGATTGTTCTTGAGAAACTTCCAGTAGAGGCAATGGTGACTATTTTAATTCGAGCGATCAACTCCCTGGGAATCCATGTCCTAGACTCTAGCCGGCCCACTGACCCTCTCAGCCACAGCAGCAACAGCGCTTCTGAGTAAGTCGATGATTGTGCAGTGTCGTGAGGGGCGCGCTGCCCAGGGAGTGTCCTGGCCAGCAGCCAGGAAAAGCTGAATAAGGAGAGGGTGGGGACGGGGAGGAGAAAACGTTGATCTCTCCGTAATGAAAATTAAAAGGCAAGTGCCAAAGTGTACCAACAGGCACAGGGGTACAAACATTCCTCTTAACTTAAAGAAGCAGTTTTATAGTTTGGGCCTGGAATGAATGTGCCTATACTTCTTTGATCTGTAGTCGTGCTGTGCCTGATATCTTGGTTCCCAAATGGTTGCTTTTGTACTTAGGGATTTGGTTCTTGGCAAGCTTTTGGGATTTGGATTCCGATTCCCATTTACTTTTTTCTTATTGCTTACTGCTTTTTAAAAAGTTAATTAGAAATGAGTGTATATATTAACACAAAAAGTTGTAAACCTTGGTAGGGTGATTTTTCCACTAAAAGTCCAAGTGACTTCCACGAAAGTCGTGTTCGTTGAAAATGACTTATTGGACGCCCTCCCTCTCCTCTTGGTAATCTATTGGGAGATCCTGGATAAAATCAGTTTAGTAATACACAAATTATATCTAACCAGTTCAGTTATTTGGGTCAAAGTTTGAATCAAAGAAGTTTCTTTGATCTCCTTGAAATGTGTTCTTCGGATGTTACTTATCTGTGTTGCCTGAAATAAGGCAGTGGAACATAAGCTGGTGCGAGGAGAGACTAGTGCCCCTCCTCCTCACCCTGCCTGCTCCACAGCTGCCCGTGCCTGCCAGGCGGTGAAGGCCTGGAGACACTTTTCTGTGGGGATTAAAGTACACAGCATAGTTTTAGGCTCGGGGTTTAGGTTTCACCATTTTCCCTATGCATCTGACCTCGCCCATTTGCTCCTGTCGCACATGTAAGGAAGAATTTGCTGTGCCTGCTGAGAGCTTTGAAACATTTGGCCAAAGATGCGCAGGCAGAATGAAGTAGCCTCGTTTTAGAATAGATACGGGATTGGCGTCTTCAGAGTTGTGATCAAAAGTGCAAAACAGGACATTTTTGTTTTGTGCTGATTTGGGGCTGATGTTTCAGAGCCCCTTATCTGTCGGGGGCTTACCACAGTCTGGAGGCTGCAACTGCTAGCCCTAATGTCCAGTGTAGCTTTTCTGTAAACAAAAGCTGCGCTACAGAAGGCATCTAACCAAGTAATTGAGAAGAAAAACACTCCCACGACTGACCTTTTGTTGTATTTCCGTATGACTTCTGTGTGCCCCTGATCCTGTTTTTATACTTAATTAGGGTAAATTATAATTATTTTATACAGCGCAGTGTTTCCGATCCCCTCAGGCTTTCTCCTTTCTCGAACCACTGCAGGACGCCAGTGTACGGCTCTGGGTTTGGAGTGAGCAAGGGCCTGTAGACCATGGAGCTGGTCCTCTTCATAAAGGGGCATCTGCTGGTGACGTGTGTGCACGTTAACCTTTGAGCGAGTCAGGGGGAACACTCAAGGTTTCTTTTAGCTACTGAGACTGAAAGCTTGATGCGAAGAGCTAGTGATTTGTAAACGCTAAAGATCGCATTTCAATCCAATGTAACTTCCCGTCGCCAACAGATCAGTATTGAGTCCTCTCTCTCTAACATGGTTTATAAAAACAAGCTCACTGGTACTGAGTCGGCATCGACTCACAGTGGCCCTGGAGGGCAAGGTAGAGCTGCCCCTTTGAGTTTCCTAGACTGCAACTGCTTCCGGGACGAGAAAGCCCTGTCTTTCTCCCCCAGAATGACTGGTGATTTCCAGCTCAAGCTGGAATGAACAAGTGACAGAGAAGAGCATCTCCTCCCCAACTTAGGGAGCTACCTGTCTGCCAACGAACGCCCTCACTTGCATTGTTGTTACTGGAAAGGGAAGGGCCAGTGACCGAGGGCAGAAAGATGAGCTCCTGAGGGTCAAGACTACAGAAAGCCACAGCAGTGAAGGCGAGGTGGCATGAGTCTGACTTGGCATTTGTCCACTGGGGGTGTCAGAACCCTGGTAGTGGAGTGATTGATGCTGACAGACTGCAGCCTTCAGCAGGAGGAGGAGCGGCTGCAGGGGAGGAGGGGGTAACAAGTCTAGATTGAAGCTTAAGGCTCTCTTTGTGAAGAGGAAGATAGAGGTAAGCTGGTTCCCTGTTGAAGTACCTGTGCCGTAGCGCTTTGGCTTGTTTCAGTGACAGCTGTTCTCAGTGTGTTTTGCACTGCAGACATTCTAACCATGTTTTAGCCAGAGCCATATGTTCTGTGTGCTGGTTAGTGTGGAGACCAACATCAAGTCCAGGTGGTATGTTCTGAGACGAGCTTGAGCTGTAGAATTGAGAAGGTAAGACAAGAGTGTCATCTTACGACATGTCCTGCTTTAAGGAATTGTCATGTCCCTGGTCGTAGGACACTTGCGTATGAAAATACATCCTTGAAGAATCAGTTCTTTGTGGGCCAGACCAGATGCAGCACCTAAGATGGTGGAGCAGAGAGGAATAAGAAGCCAGTCTTACCCTAGTACTGTCTCTTCAGGCAGAGTGCCAAGTCACTGTTAGATACCGTTCACGCAGTATCTAACGAGCTGTGTTGATGCCCTGGGCATCTGTCTGCGGTGCTGAGACCTCACTTGCCACTGGGGATTTTTTCTGATCATTATGAGCATGATAATATATTTTCTTTCTATCCCCCCTCCCCCGGGTTTTCCTGCCTCTCAAAATAGTCTTTAAAAAGAGAGATAGTACAACACAATAGAATGTACAGACTTGAATGAGTAGTATGTATAAAGTGGATTTGAATAATTTTCTTTAAAAGTTACATTAATAGAATTAGTTGCCTTTGAGTTGGACGCATGGTGGCCCCAGGGCGTCAGAGTAGAACTATATTTCATAAGGTTTCAATAGTCATTTTTCTGAAGTAGAATGTCAGGCCTTTCTTCTGAGGTGCCCATGAGTGAAGTAGAATCTCCTACCTTGTGATTCGCTGACAAGCACAGTAACGGTTACATTTGTACCACCCAAGGGCTCTACATTGGTATAGATTGTAGGTTCCTGAGTTTATTTAACCTACCGCCTCCTTTTTTTTAAAAGTGGGGGGTGGAATTACTCAGTGCTCAAAAGGCAATTAAAAACTTTTGTACTAAAAACAAACCTTTTGTACTATAGGTCATAACCTCGGATAAAGTGTAAGCATTGCTTTTGCAGCCCCCCCCCCCCGATTGTCCCAGCACCCCCCAAGGGGCAGTATGATTAAAATGACATCAAAGCACTGACAGGCAGAAACATCGATCTTGTGTAGCTTGTACTGGTGTCCTTGGGCGTCCGTAACAAAATACCATAAACCTTGGGGCTTAAGACAACAGGAACATGTTCTTTCACAGTTTGGGAGGTCAAAAGTCCAAAGCCACAGTGTCACCAGGGCCATGATCCTGCCCAAGGCTCTAAGGAGAATCCTTCATGACATCTTCCAGATTCTGGTGATGTTACGGTCCCATCACGTCGATCTCAGCCTCCATTCTCACATGGCCGTGCACGCGCGCGCGCGCGCGTGTGTGTGTATGTGTTTTCCCCTTTCTATCTCTTCTAATCAGCCTTGCCATTCAATTTAGTCCCCCTCCTGCCCCGCTTAATCTAGGATCCTCTCATCTCAAGATCCTTGATTTATAGGCCCTCAAAGATGATGTTTCCAGATAAGGTCACACTCAACAGTATCACGGTTAGGAGAGGACTTGGGTGTATTTTTCTGAGGTCACTGATTATAGGACTCTATCAGTGAAAAGGTAGTGTAATAAGGAAACCCATGAACCACTGTGGAAGCAAACGGGGAGGTGGCATCACCTGTGGACAGCATGTCCCCTGCTTGTGGAGGAAGTAAGTTGTGTTTATGTGCTCCTTTCACTGGTTATAATGGGGCAGCAGGGTTTGGGGCTCCACTTTGGAAGATTTACCTTTCTGGAGACTGTGCTGTAAAATTGTTCTTCCCTTTAATCATGAGAATATCTAGCAGTTAGTGAGTACTCAGGAATACTCACTGAGCCCTGGTGGTGCAGAGGGTTAAGTGTTGATGGTTTGAAACGCACTAGCCACTCGGAGGGGGAAAGGTGAGGCCGTCTGCTCTCGTAAACATACTCTGTCTAAGAAACTGCCTGCAGAGCAGTGCTCTCTGTTGTACAGGGTGGTTACGAGTCAATGGCAGTAGGGTTTTTTGGTTGTTGTTTTGTTTCTATAGCATGGTGAAGTATTTTGTCTCCTTTTATAGATGGGAAAACAAAGGCCCCCAAACCTAAGTCAACTGACCACGATCACCAAGCTTGAAAGTGATGAAGTCTAACTACTAAGCTACGTCAGTTGCTAGAAGGGGTTCAGACACCAAGTTAAAATTAGGGTAAATGCTACCAGTAAGTTTTAACATTCTATTTATGAGTTCTTTGTATGAAGATCACGCTGTGCTAATTTGTACAAGAATAGAGACAAAGATTCCAATCTGTAATTTATCAATAGTGCCACTTGCCCAGGGCTGCCCATCATGCCTTTGTGGGATCCATCTGAAAATGTATGTGTGCAGGGTCTGCCCCTGGAAAGTGCCCAGTCAGTACAGCTGTGGAAAGACATGTATGTCTCCGTGACAGGAAAGTTCTCTGCCATCTGAGTCATATCCATGGCTGAGACCCATGTATAACAGTTCTTACCCTATTGCAGGATGGGTAATGTTCCTTCTCCTTCGTGAAAGAGATTCCCAGAATGCTGCCTTGTAATGGAGGGAGGGAGACTTTAACTGAACCATATCTGTTCTTTTGTTCTGCCATTTTTAACTCCCAGCCAAATCTCATATCCTCCTCCCTGCAAAAACAAAACAAACAAACAAACAAAACAACAGAAAACAAAGTGCCTGTGCAGAAAAAACCAGGCCCAAGAGAAGAGGGAGTTGTCTAGACCGTTCCATCTCTTGTCTTCCTCTGTGAGGATCAAATCACTGTTCTTTATCTCTAGACTGTATTCGCTGGGAATGTGATCTTTTCCATTGCATTTATTCTAATCCGTTTTTTTCTCTTATTTTAGAAAGATTTATTACATTAAAGCAACATAATTGATTGTCTCTGGCCTGTTTCCCTGTGCTACGCTGTTTTGTGTTACTGAGTTGATTCAAACCCCTAGCAACCCTGTCTGCCCTGCCCCATAGTGTTTCCAAGACTGAAATCTTCTAACTGCAAGTTAGGTGCTGGCTTGCTAACTGCAAGGTCCGTGGTTCAAACCCACCAGCTGCTCCTCAGGAGAAAGATGAGGCAGTCTGTGCCCAGAAAGATGTACAGTTTCAGACACCCTCTGTAGCCTCACTCTGGGTTGGGAATAGATGGCAGTGGGTTTAGAATCTTTAGACCAGTGGTTCTCAACCTTCCCAGTGCCGCGACCCTTTAGTACAGTTCCTCATGTTGTGGTTACCCCCCCCCCCCAACCTTAACATTACTTTTTGCTGCTACTTCATAACTGTCATTTTGCTACTGTTATGAATCTGGCGACCCCTGTGAAAGGGTCCTTTGACCCCCCAGGATGAGAGCCGCTGTGTTAGAGGAGCAGATCTCCAGGTGTTTGCACTCACCGAGTGGCTTGTAGGTGCAAATCACTGACCTGTCAGCAGCTCAGTGCTCAATCATGGTGCCACCCGGGCTCTTTTAATGGTGCTACATTTCAAGGTAGAATTTTGCCTGATTCTAATCCACCTTTGAGGGCTTATTTCCAAATGGGAAATATTGTATGTGTTCCACTTAAAATGTAATGCCTACATTGAAAATAATGCCAGACTCTAGGATTACTCTTGCAAGATATTTTTGTGCAATAGTTACTCTTTATTGAGAAATTTACAAATATCAAAATGTCAGTAGCCCTGATTTCATCATCACCATCCCTTATTTCATCATTCTTGGCATAAATAGCCGCATCCCCCTCCCTCATCTGTCTCCCTACGTAGCTCATATGACATATACAAGGGGCTCAGAGGGCTTCTAACAGTCCGTGAGAGAAGTCCAGTATCTTTTTGTTCCATTTTTCCATGAGCTTTGTGATGCCCTCTCCCAGACCGTATGCGGTGCTAAGTGTATTTCCTGAGGAAGGAACTTGGCGTGGCTGCTCTTGCTGCTGGAGGTGTGTGCTGCCTCATGAAGGACACGCAGTTAGTGAAAACAGATACTGATGTAGAGCTTTCATAAAAGCAAAGTGGCATAAAATGAACCTTCACAAGGCAGGGAATCACTGTACTTGAAGAACGTTATTGACAGATTCATTTGTGCTTAAAAATATTCCTTCGTTTTGGCCAGGGTGAAATTCACAATGTAGTTCTTCACCAAAGAGAGGCAGGAGGATTGAGCATGGAGTCTTGGTGCAAAGCACTGCTCAGTTGGTTGTGTTGTGGCAGCAGTCAAATGCTTTGTCCTTTGGTTAGCAGTTCAAAACCTGAGAGAACAGCCCTGCCTCTCAGCCGTTTAACACACGCCTATTTTAAAACTGATTCAAAGCCTGCTTTTTAGAAATCCGCGAATATTGTGCTTTTCTTATCATGAATATGGCCCCTTCTCTGATTTTGCATGAGGACTGATGGAATTGGGGGTAGTGTACTGGTACCTACTGTAGGAGTAGTGCAGGTACTAGAGTATATAAGACCACCAAGGAAGTGATATGGACAGAGAATCTCACTTCACCAGCCCAACGCCTGTCGCTCTGAGGCCGAGCTTAGGCATTTCCTCCACCCTCCCACCTTCCCTCCCTCCTTTTATCATAGCCTGACAACAACCATTCCTCCGCGAGGACTGACTGCTCTGCTGAGTGTCCGAGTCAGTTGCAGTGGCCTTACAGAAGTCACGGACAATACTTATGGTTCAGCTGGTTGGTTAGGGAAATTAACAGGTTACCACGAGTCAGGATCATGTAACATGAAGCATCACTTCTCAGCAGCCAGCAGCCAAGTCTCTGTGGTCCTCGGCCTCTCAACCATGTGATCTCTTGGCCTCGGCCTCCATGGCTTCCATGGGCTGGTTATCCCACCCATCGCTCTGCCTGACAGCCTCATGGTCTCAGTGCTGCTCCTTCTGTCTCTTGGTCTCCTGGCCTCGGCCTCTAGTCCTTGCTTGGCTCCTTTGCTCTGTCCCATGTTCTCTGTGCCTCAGGTCTCAGCCTCTGCCACTTCACAGGTTTCAAATGTGTTCCCCTCGTGGCTCGTGTTGCCTATAGATTTCTCTCAGTGCCTGCTCTGAGGTGGTTCTCTCATACAGCGGTGTGGATTTTGTCTTTCAGCAGACCATATCCTCATGGAAATAAAGAGTGGTGACTTGGTCCACACCAAGTAAGGCGGAGATTCAATTACCCGCCACGTTAATCCTATAACAGAGAACTCCCTCCACAATGAGATTATAGCTACAGGCATAGAGGCTAGAATTTTAAAGACGTCACAAAAGAGATTATGACTGTTAATGCCATATTAGTTGCCTACATCTCAATCACCCATTTGTTTCACTGTCTCAATAGCACTACATGCCTCTAAATAAGGTCTCTGGGAAAATCCATACAAAGAGGTCTATACCAACACAAGGACACTGAGGTAGTACAGATGACTTCCTCTGACCTTTTTGTATTTTTAAAATGTGGTATGTGTGTGTTTAATGCTGAGTTCTGAGTCACTCGCTTGTTTTCCGGAAATAAAAGAAAGTATTGAATCGTTCAGCAGGTACTTGGCACTGTATCCATTTTAAAAAATATTAGCTGGAAAGCGGTTGGTTGCATGGGTGTTGCTATCTCTAGATGGTGGAGATACAAATGTGTTTTACTTTTTTCTTCATCAAGCTCAAGCCATCGAGTCAATACCGACTCATAGTGACCCTATAAGAGAGGGAAAGCTGTCCTTGTGAGTCTCTGAGACCAGAACTCTGTACAGAAGTAGAAAGCTCCGTCCATCCATCTGCTCCCACAGAGTGGCTGGGGATTACAAACTTCTGGACCTTTGGATTACAGCCCAGCATGTAATCACTAAGCCACCAGGCCCCTTCCTTCCTTATACTTCCCATATAATATTGTTTGGTTTTTAATAAAGAGTTCCCCCTGAGATTGTGGGACAGTTGTATTATTTTGCATACCTATTATGTCCCAGGTACTGGGTATACAAGAATGACCACATCGTGCTTCCTGTCCCTCTCCACAGATAGTGTGCTTCCTCTTCAGTCATGTTGTGGGCCCAAACTTGCTTCTCTGACTTTGGTTCCCACATGATACAGTTTCTTTAGTGTATGTTCTGCTGTTTTCCAGAAAGTGTGCTAAGCAATGCCTGACTGAGAAATGGCTCAGTGTCTGTTTTGACTATCTGGTTGGGTCTGCGGAGACTAAGCACCCTCAGAAAGGGAGCCATGTATGTGCATGACCTGGGGCCCATGCAGTGAGCACAGTCGATGAGGGAGTCACTCATTGTGAAGTAAAGTAATTGGAAATCTTGGCTTTGTGTAAATAAAGGAAAGGTGTGAATCAGTGTTTAAAATGTTAGAACTGGACCTTCTAGGAGTGAGATATAAACTAGGATTATCCTAGGCCCTCACCAAGGAAAGTAGTGTGGGTTTACAATCTGGAATTCTGTTTTGATTTCGGGCCCAAGCTGGGACTCTTCTTGATGACCCAACACCTCCCCACCCCCCCACCCCCGCTTCAGCCAATTTGATGCCTGTATAGAGTTTTCTAAGTAGCTGATGGGAGAGATCTGATTGACTTATTTAATTACTATCAATATTTTCAGCTGAAGGTTGGCAATGACATGAGTGAGCTTTCAAAAACTTTTTAATTTTTTGGCTTCCCAAATGTGAAGCTAGCAGCTTAGCTTAGAATTAATAAGACCTGTCTAAATCAATAATTGCATTAAATATCTTAACTTCTCTCAGAATAGAAACTTCATCTCATGTACTGTGGACGTGTTATTAGGAAAGGTCAGTCCCTGGAAAAGGACATCGTGCATAATAAAGTGATGAGTTGGATTGACACAGTGGCTCCAGCAGAGGACTCAACACATACGGATTGTGAGGGTGGCCCAGGACTGTTCTGTTCGGCGTGTACAGTGGCCCTGTGAGTGGGTCCAGCTTGACAGCCCCTAGCTAACCAAGAAATAGAAAATTGCCTTGATTACGTCTTGAAAGCCCGTCATAGTCAAGGCTTCCTTGTGAAGGTCCAGATTTAGAAATGTGGTGGTAGAATCTTAGTGCTGACGTTCTGAGCGAGAGGGGGTAACAGCCATGATCTCACAGCTGATTTTGGCTCTGTTAGCCTTCTGGTGGATTCCAAGGCAAATGACCTCGCTGTTCTTTTTGGTACCATCTAATGATTAATGTTCACCATGAAGCAATCTGCCGTTCCAGAGTCCTGCTGCCAGGTCCCACTGCTCTGCCCAAAGTAATTGAGACTCTTGCAGAGTTAAACCTCGGGGTCTGTAGCACCATTGAGAGCTAGCACGATGATGCTCTCTCTTCCCATGTTTCCACATGATAAAAGCAGACCTACTAGAACTAGTGGAGCCCGAAAGCATTCTGTTTTCTGCACATTATGATGAGATCAATGGTAGCATTTTTAATGAAAGTTTTCACTAGAAGCTGCAGTTGTCTGTTTCGTAAGGTAGAATCAGAGAGATTGTATGTTAACTGGAACTTTCCAAAACTGTCTCCTTCACATATAAGGTGAAATACCCTTGTAGTTGATAAGGTCAGGTCATTCTTGGTCTTGATAATGCATAAGTCCATTAACAGCGTGACTTAAGAATGCAGAGCAATGACCTGAAATGACCGTACTAACGAGGAGGAGTCCGTCAGAAGCGTCACCGAATCAAGAGTGTGCGGCATGTGTGACAGTAATCACGACTGGTTGTGTTACAGGCCCTCGGTGCTCATAGAAGATAAAGCTGTGGACACGCTGGCATATCTCAGCGACGGGGATGCCAGAGCTGGACTCAATGGGCTGCAGCTGGCAGTTCTGGCCAGGCTAAGCTCCCGGAAGATGTTTTGTAAGAAAAGCGGGCAAACCTATGCTCCTAGTAGAATTGTAATCACGGAAAACGATGTGAAGGAGGGGCTCCAGCGATCCCACATTTTATATGACCGCGCAGGTAAGACACCGAAAAGTGAAAAAGGCTGAAGCCCTGAGCCCCCTCTGGGATTCTCACTTAGGTAGCAGAAGTAAAGCCATATGGTGGCAGGTCCTAGAGCTGACTTCCTGACCCTTCTTTTAACTAGGAGCTTCACTGCCGAGGACTGAGAGCCGTTGGAAGGTTTGACACTGCCGGCTTTGCAGCTGATCTCTTAAGGGACCCATATACTCTGGCGGCTCCTTGTAGAACACAAGCATCTTTGGAGTCTGTGTGGTTGGTTAGCAGTGAATAATTCTTTGGGGCATTTACAATGGCAGTAAATAAGAAAGAGAACTGTCTCATAAGTAAATTATTTTTATTCATTGTTGATTGACAGTTAAGCTCCTAGAATCTAACTTACAATTCAGTTTTCATTTTGTCGTAGCATTATAAAACCGGTCTGTGCTTATCTAGTGACATAAAACTGCGTGCACAAAGACCAAATGTGATAGCAGCTCTTTACTCGCTCTGGGACCTGGCAGGATTAAATGTCACAAGCACAATACATTTTGTCTTCTTATGAAAGAGGCGGGTGATGAAGTTGGCACCATGTAGACTATGTTGGACCACTGGTGCTTGTGCATCATGTGGTTCTGGGGAAAGTGCTGTGAGTCGCAGCTTCAACAGCCTTGCCAGCAAAGGAAGCAGATAGTGCACATTCCAGCGTGTCACGTAGGCTGAGTCATGGCCACGGTATGCCCAGAGTGCTTCTAACCGATTAGAGAAGAGGGTAAAGGGCTTACACATGACCTTTGTCTGGGAAAGGCTTCATGAGGGATTACTGTGTGGCCTTTGGAAAGTGACTGGCACGTTTTGTGCAGGACTGAGTGAGCATATTTGGTGGAAGATCCTGAGGTGCGTGACTGGGGATTACCTCTGACATCTTAATGGGAATGTGCTCCTTGTTGGGTCTCAGGACAGGTCTTGGGGTCCTTATCCTAGTACAACCCGAAGAGCCCAGGCAGCCGCTCTGCCTGTGTTCTCAAATGTCAGGTGTGCTTGACAAATTTGGAACTAAAACATTCCAGATATAGAGCCCTACTTTTCAAACGTAAACAAGAGTTGGAGATTAGAAGATACTACAGAGGCAAAACCGCTGCTGTATGTTAGATCCTCTACTGCTTCTGGGTCTTTCTCCCTTCTCGGCGGCATCCCCCGCTGGATGCTCTTCCTTCTCATGGCACCATCTGGAGCTCTTACTCCGCATGTTATCAGATTCAGTGAAAATACAACATCAGCTAACCCTTCCACCATTGAGTACTCTGTGTCAGCTTTCCACTTTCAAAATGACCGTCCTAACCAGACCAAACCACCGAGTCAATTCTGACTAGCAGTGACCCTGTAAGACAGCACAGAACTGCCTCACAAGGTTTCCGGGGCTGCACATTGTGATGGAAGCAGACTGCCCCATCTTTCTCCCACCAACAGCTGGTGGGCTCAAGCTACTAGCATATCAGTTAGCAGCTGAGTACTTAACCCTGGCGCCACTTCAAAAACACCCAACTCAATGGCGTTGAGATGATCCCATCCCTTAGCGACCCGATAGGACAGAGTCGGGCTGCCCGTGAGGGGTTCCAGACCGTAATGAATTCTTTACGGAAATCGAAAGCCTCGTCTTTTTCCTCCAGAGCCATCTTTAGTTGGTGGCCTTGCGGCCAGCAGCCCAACACAGCACCCTCTCCCATTGCATCACCAGGCTCCCGTGGCGTCACTACACCTGAGAGGCAGCTATTCTCTTTAGCCTTATTTTGGAGCTGGGAACCCATCCTTAAGTTCACCAAGCAGGTGATACACTGACCCTCCTACCCCCGTCTGATTGATTCCAGGAACTGTGCACTCCTGCCTCTGTGCCAGGCTGCCATCTCTGATGGGCCTTTATGAGCACTCCTCCCCCCACAGGACACTGGACAGGTCCAGTCCTGGGGTTTCTCCCCGGAGCCTCCCATCCCATTCCAGAGAGCAAAAGCATCATAGGGTTTTCCTCTCCAGCTGTGTTACCGTAGGAAGTGCTGGAGTCATGGCAGCTGTTGGGACCACAGGCCTTAAGAGCCCTGCACTCTGCCGTGTGTGGTCACGCATCACAGAGCACGGCCAGCCACAGCGCTTCCCAGACCCTCATCCATCCAGCCCCAAAGATCCATAAATAGGGATGGTAGAAAATCACCCTGGGAATCTGTAAGGTATTACCCTCAGACCTGGCTTTCACTGGTGAATCAAAGACCCTTGCCCCCAGGATTTTTATTTCTTTTCGTTTCATCTGGTAGTCCATACCTGTCAGCCACAGCAGATAGTAACTTGCCCCCTGTCACATAGCTAATGGTGTTGGAGTTCAGACCCGACTGCCAGACTGCAGAGTGCCTGCCTGTACCCACTGGACCAGAATGCCTTTACTAAGCCCTCAGCGGAGCGATGAGAAGGGAGTGGCCTGTGTCCCTCTCCTAGTTTAATTCTGGCAAAGTGGACCCGGGGTAGTGGTTTTATTTCCCTGCTTCCATATACATGGGCGCCAAGTATCCCCTGGAATGGGGCAACTCTCAGCAGGGGTCCTTCCTTTCTAGTTCTGCAAAGCCCAGGCTCATCTTCCGAGAGAAGGGCAGCACCGAATTTGCTTCCCGGCTGGTTGAATGGCACCTGGGCCCTGAAACGTGAGGAGCTTATCCGGGACACTTGCCAGCCATTCTCCCTGGTGGTGGGATTTGACGGGGGAAGCAGCGGGCCAGGGAACAAGTCAGCATGGCCATGTATCTTTGGGGATGAACTCGAGTACTTAACCGCAGTTCTCTGAAATCCGAGCTGCTCAGGCCTCTGCAGCAGCCCCGTTGGCCTTGTCCTGTGGCAGGGCAGTGCTGGGCAAATACTCTCCTTCATTCTGAGACTAGTGCCAACCAAACAGTGAGCTCAGCTGCCAGCCTGTGAAAGTAGGACCCACATACTGTGGGCGCAGGTCCTAGTGTTATTGAATGCATTGCTTGATCATGAGCACTGTCTCAGAAGACTGTGTAGCTATACTTACCTGCTGGTAGATAGGTGTATTTTCCCCTAAACCATTTTACAGATCGATTTACATGTGACTCTAGGTCCCAGAAAGGGGTGAGCCTAGTGAGAGACAGGTGATTCAAGGCTTCCCAGCTGGGGGAGAGTTGTGAGTCTGTCAGTCGTTTGGGACCCCGCCACATTGGTTTCCCTTACCCAGCACAGGGGAGAGAGAGTTCAAGGACACCGGCTAGAAAGAGCACTGAGGGACAAATGGGCTGCAGCAGCTGCCCTCGCCATTTGTCTCCCTCTCACGGTGGCCACCCCAGGCCTGGTGTCGTTCACTTCTCCCTCATAGGCAGTGGAGGCCCACAGGGGAGTCAGAGTCGGAACCACCTCCCTCCCTTCGCCTCGCCTGCCGTCACCACTGTGGGTTCAGGAGGACCACCTTTATGGACAGGGGAGTCTCTCTCCACCCTTGTCATGGCCGCTTGTCCTCACAGTGCACAATGTCATCATAGTACCCTCAAAGGAAGCGGGCCCAAAGAAGCCCACCAGCCCCAAAGACGACCGTCCGAGGCCAGTGCCCCATACTCGTGTTTCTTTGTCCCCCTTCTCAGCTGTTCAGAACAGCTGTCGCTCCTTACTGTCCTCCAGCCTGCTGATTCCATTTAGTTTAAGGGATTTCTTCCAAGTCAGCCGGTTAAGAAAGCATTGATGTGGTGGTTGTCCTGTGAACTCTGCGGGTCCTCTTCCTGCCCGTCTCTGAGGGTGTTTTTTGTGGGTCCAGGAGAAGAACACTACAACTGTATCTCTGCCCTTCACAAGTCTCTGCGGGGCTCGGACCAGAACGCTGCCCTCTACTGGCTGGCCCGCATGCTTGAAGGAGGAGAGGATCCCCTGTATGTGGCAAGGCGGCTTGTAAGATTTGCTAGCGAGGACATAGGTAAGTAAGTATGTATGATGATAACCTGGTGTCTACGTGTACTGGGATGGGGGAGGAGAACTGCTCTTTGTGTGTGTTTGGTGATGGTGGTGGGGGTGCGGGGAATTTCTTTACACTTGGTAGGACAGGTAGAGAGAAGATAAGACTGAAATATGGACTTCAAATTTTATTTTATGGGGCTGGTGGGGGTGTGTGCATGTGTGAGAGCTTTTTGATGTTTAAGTTCATAAAGCCACCATTGCCTGTTTCCAGTTTGGTGATATTTCACTCAGATGAGTGACTAATTCAGACTCTTGAACTAAAGAAAAATTTAAACGTGCAGTGCACTCAGGTGTTGGGTTTCATCAGGCAGCTCCTGAGGTAGAAGGGGAAATGCTGGACAGTGAGTAAAGACAAAGATCAGAGGACCCTCATTTTGCATTAGTCGTAGTAAATGTTTTGTTCGCAGTGTATTCCTCGTTGTCCGTGTGTTTATGCCCCTGGCTCTTTGTGGGTGTGTTGTACCTTGTCTCTGGTTTTCCTGCTAGCTTGAGAGTGTGTATCCATGGGGAAGCCATTCTTCACAGTACATCCCTTCTCCTAGGCAGTAACCACTCTGTCAATCATCGTTAAGTAGAGTCAGGAGATCAGAGAAAAGCCGGTCCAGTGTGGGACACGGGGTGGTTTGGAATTGTCTCCCCTCTTGAAAGCTCGTGTGTGATGTGACTTAAACTTTCCGTTGTCTCTCTGTGTGTGGCAGGTCTGGCAGACCCGTCTGCGTTGACACAAGCAGTTGCTGCTTACCAAGGCTGTCATTTTATAGGCATGCCCGAATGTGAGGTAAAGTAATGGCTCAGTTCTTGACAGGCGTTCCCTTTCTTCTGTGCTCTCTCCCTTTGTGGGTTCCAGTATGCTGGCCAGCCTCTGCTACTGATGGGTGGGCCACTGAAAAAGCTGCTCTGCTGTGTACACTTGCGTGTTAGAGAGGCGCTGGCCATCAGAAGGGCCATGAATTCCCTTTGCTTTCAGGAGCCCTAAAGGGGGTCCAAAGGAAGGGTTTCAGGGTCTCTGGGAACAGAAGTGTTGAGGAAGCCAAGTGGAAAATCATATTAGCATTTACCTCCCAATAGAGAAGCTTCAATTTACCTGCTTTGTACATTGAGCTTCTTAGCGGGAGAAAATCATGTAATGAAACTTCTACACTTTATAAAAAAGAAAAAGGCCACTCATTTAGTCCAGCCTCTCACTGTGTGTAAACCATTTTTCCCCCCTCTGTTACAGTTATCCACACTAAAGGGAATAGGGGCAGGGAAATGCTAGTAAAGAATGATGGGAAACAAGAATTAGCTAAAGGTACCATCAAGGATACTATAAGGAGAAGCTTCTGGCACCTTCCTAATGAAATGCTCCCTTCCTGTGTTCCAGGTGCTTCTGGCCCAGTGCGTGGTCTACTTTGCCAGAGCCCCCAAGTCCGTTGAGGTATACAGCGCCTACAACAACGTCAAAGCCTGCTTGCGGAACCACCCGGGCCCTCTGCCCCCCGTCCCGCTGCACCTGAGGAATGCCCCGACCAGGCTGATGAAGGATCTGGGATATGGCAAAGGCTACAAGTACAACCCCATGTACAGCGAGCCTGTGGATCAGGAGTACCTGCCTGAAGAATTGCGAGGGGCCGACTTCTTTAAGCAGAGGCGATGCTGACTCCTCGGGCTTGCTCCGGGGAAGGGTGTGTCTTGGCAGGCCAGGAAGAAAGAGGAGCAGATTGTGAAGACGGCTGCCTGGGGGTTAGAGCAGACCGACAACGTGTGTCTGGATTGTAAGAGTTCTTTTGGTGGCGGCACAGTTCACTTACATGTGTAGCTTTGGGATCGTGCTCATTTGCACTCTGTGCACTGGTTATGCTTGTGAAAATATCTGGCAACTTTGTGCAATTCATGTTATAAGGAATTATCTATTTTGTCATAGTATTTAAATCATAACGTCACTTCAGAATTTCAGTTCTGTAGAATTTTTGTTTAAAAATGTATATTCTGGGTAGTTTTAATTGGTAAAAAAAATGATAATTGTGATTTAATACCGCATAGTGTTTTGGGTATTTTTTTTATATGCAAAGGTCTTATGAGCCAATAAAACTATTTCAAAGTACTCTTCAGTTCTTTAACTTTTTTCCCCCCACTTGAGATCTTAGATGCTGATATCGGTCACTGTTAAACATTGGTAGCTAAATACTATGAAAGAATAAGCATTATAGATGAGAAGATGGGAAAGCTTAGTGAGTGGTCAGTATGTCTTTTTCAAAGTCAACTTCCATCGTATTAGCCATACATTCATAGTTTTAAGAGGCTTATAAAGGAGTATAGTAGTGCTCTACTCAGGCTTCCCACCTTCCTCCAGCGATTTCTTACAGCGTCATATTGGTAAATAACAGAGTCCTACTATACTTGGAAGGAGCCCTGGTGGCACTGTGGGTTAGATATCGGCTACTCATGACAAACTCAGCTGCTCCACCCAGCGGTTCCTCAGGACAATGGGGAGGGAAGGGGCTGTTCCCTTCATCTCCTTGAAAACACTTTATCCAGTCACTGAGTCAGAATTGACTTGATGGCAGTAGGCTTGATTTTACTTTTGAAGTTTCCTAAAGTTAGACTCCTACTTAAAATTTGTTTAGCCCTATTGTTAATTATTTTTCTAATTCTTCAGTAGCCCTCTTGTACAAATTTCTTTAAGTACCAACCCCTCCATTAACCTGTCAATTCTATGTGTCCCCGACAGTGCCCTTCCTTGGGCACTGCCATTTCAGTCCATCTACAATGCTGCGCAGTCGGCGTCCTAAACCTTATTTCCTGCTTGCTTGGAAGCCTCCTCCCTCTTAGAACTCAGTACAGCTATTGGCCTCTGACAAACTTGTATTTTTTTAAAAATCATTTTATTGGGGGCTCATTCAGCTCATGTCACAATCCATCCATCCATTGTGTCAAGCACATGTGTACATTTGTTGCCATCATCATTCTCAAAACATTTGTTTTCTACTTGAGCCCTTGGTATCAGCTCCTCATTTCCGCCCCCCTCCCTCCCTCCCTCCCTCCCTCCCTCTTAAACCCTTGATAAATAAACTTGTATTTTTCTAATCCTAGTTTCCATAATTGTTGCTCTAAGAGAATTCTTCAACTTAACTTTTGCCATTATAATTTAAATTTCTAAGAACACAGTTTTATGCTCAATATACCTTTTATTTTTATAATAGCATATGTATATAGTATTTTCAGGGAGACAGTTGGACTGCTAACTGCAAGCTTTACAATTCAACGTCACCAGCTGTTAGTCTGGGTAGACTAGAGAAACAAAGCCAAGGAAACTCGTATGTGTTTAAGAGATTCATATAAAGAGTAATACATGAAGAAAACAGCCCAGTCCAGATCAAGTCCATAAACCCGATATTAGCCCATATGTCCAATATCAATCTGTAATCCCTCTTCAGACTCATAAAACACATGTAATGATGCCGAATGCAGGGAGATCACAGGACAGTGGGTGGAAGGTCTTGTGGATCCAGTGGTGGTGTACGCATCTCAGCGCTGGCAGGGGTCTCCACGTGGCTTCTCCAGCTCCAGAGCTCTGGCTCCATCAGCCTCCATGTGTCTTATCCGCAGGGGTGTCTTGCATGGAGTCAGCATGTCCTGACTCCAGTGAGTATATCTCTCTAGTGCCTCCAAATGAGGTCATCAAGCTGCAACACGATTGACAGGCTAAACTCCACCCCAAGTCTCAAATTGACAACAGGTTATGTAACTGTCACACCAGCCAATCCTAAGGAGAAAATTAAGTCTGTGTTCCCACGTTAGAGTCTCAGAAACCATGTGAAGGATCACTGATTCAGAATGGCCTCAAAGACAGTGAGGTGGCTTGGTGGGAGAGATGGATGCATTTATTTGGTGTCTGTATATTTTAGCTCCCAAGACATTTTTAGTTTTCTAATTTTCTCCCTACATGTGTGCTGTTGAGATTATTATTCCAACTCATGGTGGCCCTTTAGGTAAAGTAGAACTGCTCCATAGGGTTTCTAAGACTGTAACCTTCACAGAAACAAACTCATGTTTTTCTCCTGTAGAATAGGTGGTGGATTTGAACATCTGACCTCAGCAGCTGAGCACTTAACCAACCATTGGCCCACGAGAACTCCTCCCTTCTGTACATGCCAAACCAAACCCATGGCTGTCCAGTCAATCCCAATTCACAGCAATTCTATAGGACAGCAGAATGGCCCCATAGGATTTCCAATGGAAGCCGGCTGGCATGTTTCCCTCGTATATGGTCTTCCAATCTTTTGGTTTCCATCTTTCATATTAGTTAAGCTTTTTTGGGGGGGGGGGTTGTTTGTTTGTTTGTATATCCAGTAGCCCTTGGTAATATGCTTATGTTTGGCATATCTGAGCAGCATTTTAAATGTGCAGAGCAGGTGGGTGGACTTACTGTCTTTGATCCTTGCTAAACCATTTGCTGGGGTTACTGTTAGTCATGGACTTCTGAGCTGTCTGTTTTTGAATGGCCATTTGGGGCTGCATAGGGCCCAGAGACATTGTTCTCCCAAGTAGAGAAAGGTCTGGTTGCTTGCATTCTGGGAGCCAAGCTGAGTAAGAAGCCATCTGCCATATATCCCTCAGTATGCGTACCCCTCATCAGAGTGCAAAAGCTTCTGCTATTTCTGGAACGTTCTAGGTAAAAGCTCCTGTTTACCCTTCTCACGCTGATGTGAGGGCAGGAGTATCTCCTTAAGTAACTTACTGCTGTGCTCCTGAGTTAATGTCCACTCATTTCCTCTTGTTCAGCACCTGCTGATCCTTCAAAGTTTTGCCATCATCTCCTCCCTCCCTCTCATAGTAGGAGGTCCGTGTCTTCCTAAATTTCCTCTCATTGTGGCAGGGAGTTGGGAAGAAGTGAAGTTAAATGTGAGTTCAACACAGCATTTTTACTAATATTTTAGGGGTTTATATCTCCCATTTTTTCTTGATTTTGGTTCTTTTAAAATAAGTGGGTGGATTCACTTTCAGATGAGAAGTGTGCTCTTGATAGAATCTGGAGTGGGTGCGTGAGAGGGAGAATTAACTAAAATGATCCTTGCTCTCACCTAGTTCCAGAGAAGCGATGGTGGCCAAGACACGGGCAGTTTGCCAGCAATGCAAACTAACAAATGATCAGAGAGCAGTTGTCTTACTAGACATTTTGCCTACATATCATAGAGTACAAAAAGACCTGGTCCCCGTTACCATCACTTTCAATGTGCTGGGTACAAATTATGTTTCCTGCGATGTAGTAGGGGTGGGAGCTAGGTCACCCAGTGTCTGTCATAGTGGGGTCAGATTTGAAAGTTGGGGGATGCTTCCTTGGTTTCAACAAACCATAAACATGACAGCAAGGTCTTGCCTGAATGTCGACAGCAGTGAGAGGGAGCACATAGGTTGACAAGCATGGACAGGAGAGCGTTGCTACCTGATGTCTTTGGAAAGGCGTCGGCTCCTTTGCCTGTTCACAGTGGAACTTAACCACCTGGATAGGGAGTTTCCAACGCCTGCCACTTAACTATTAAGTATTCACTGATTATGGGAACAAAAAAGCAATACAATTGCTAGAATGCTCCCATTCCGTATGGGCTAAGTCTGTTGTTGTTTTGTTTGCCTTCATCTGGACACACTTCTAAATTTCACTATAATAATACAACTATGATCATTGTTCCACTTGTAGCAATAAGGGTAACTGTTACCAATCTTTTCCAGATGCAAATCTCCATATCGGACAATGTTATCAATTCCAAGTGAAGAATTTGGATTTTAATTTAAAAACCATGAGTATCTATGGTATTGAAGTCTTGTGTCAACCTGCCTGGACCACAATTCAGTGGTTTGGCAGTTACGGCTTAGTAGTTCCCAATGCTAAGATCTCCTAAAGGATGTGATCTCTTTCCAATATAAGTAAACCCTGTAGAAAGGCTTCAATGTAAGTGGCCCCAGTAGAAAGGCTGGGTCTGGATCCTACATCTGACTCATTGCCCTCTGGTTCTTTGGCCTTGAGCCAATGGCCTGATGTATTGCCTGCCGAACCTGGGCAGCAGCCCACCATCTCGATTATTCACCTTATATTCATTTGCTTCTACAGCCAGATGACTGCCTTCTACCTGTCCGTCTAGCCTTAACTGTAATCCTAACCCTACCCCTACCCCAAAAACATAGTCATAGCCATACACAGAGACCTAGTGGAGCCCCTAGCCCTAACCATAGCCATAGCCCTAGTGTTAGCCCTTGCCCTTACCTTCAGCCTAACCTTAACTCTAACCCAAACCCTACACCTAACCCAACACTAACCCTAAGCTAACACTAACCCTAGCCCTAGCACTAATCCTAGTCCTAACCCTTGTATTCCTCCTCATCCTTGCCCTCCCCCTCATCCTAACCCTAACCCTAACCCCTGACCTAGCCTTGTCCCCTATCCTTAGACCTAGACCTAGACTTAGACCTATTCCTCACCCTCAACCTGGCCCTGACTCTGACCATGGCCATCTCCCTTACCCTCCCCTTGACCTGAACCCTAATCCTAGTGCTAACCCTAAATCCTCCCCCTCACCATCACCCATACCCTCTCCATTGCCCAAGCCCTAGCCCCAGCTTCAGTACTAGCCCTAACCCTAACCCTAGCCCTAGCCCTCCCCTCGCTTCTCCCTTGCCCTACTCCTAACTCTAACATTAACTCTAACTCAAACCATAGCCCTTGCCCTCACCTTAACCTTCACCACACCATAATCCTAACCCTAACCCTAGCGATAACTAGCCCTAAGCCTAACCCCAGACCAATCCTAAGAGACAGAGAGAGAGAGAGAGAGAGAGAGAGAGAGAGAGAGAGCCCTGACTCAGTTACTACTGAGTCAATACTGACTCGTAACAAACCTGTAAGACAGTGCAACTGCCCTGAGACTGGAACTCCCATGTGTCAGAGGAGCTGACAGTTTTCCACTGCTAACATCCCACTTAGCAGCAAAGATGCAACCACTATGCTGCCACCAGGATTACTTCCCTTCGCTCTCCCTCCCCTTCTCTCTCTCTCCCTCCTCTTCCCCTGCCCCCACTCTCTCCACAGAGCCCTGGTGATGCTGTCAGACACACCTTGGACTACTGACTGCAAGGTTGGCAGTTCAAGCCCACCAGTGACTGTATGGGAGAAAAATAGGCTATCTGCTCCCCTAAAGATTTACAGTCTCAGATGTACTATACAGGATCCCTTCCTGTGTGTTGGAGTCTACTTAGTGCAGAAGACTTATATAATATATAGTTAGGTCTCACTGGTTTGGCTTCTCTAGGCAACCCAGTCCAAGATGGTAACAGTTACTTTAAATGAAGACTTATATAATATATAGTTAGGTCTCACTGGTTTGGCTTCTCTAGGCAACCCAGTCCAAGATGGTAACAGTTACTTTAAATGACTTGGCGTCTGTGCCGTGACTGCGCTTGGAAAGCCCTGTGGTGCTCATATTCCAGAGAGCTAGACCTCAGAGGCATTTTTAACTTAGGAGGGGACCAGGCAGAAGTAAGTACTTTAATAAGATTAACAAGTATTCCTAGACATAATTTATGTAAACAATTTTAAAATTAAATATTCGAAAGCACTTCAAAACCTTCCCATTGTTGTAACACCTTTTTTTTTTAAATCCCATTGATACTGATAATAAAGGATCATACCTGGGAGCAGCAGAGCCAACTCATCAACTCCAGGTTAGAGGTGAAAAATAGTTTATTACAAGGTGACACCAGGAAATATTCCACCAGAAGCACAGGCTATTATCCTAAGGGAATCCCATTTGAAATCAGGATACATAGAGGCGATATATTTTTTCACTTTGGAACTCACAAACAGATGTTTTCCATTAACTTAGGTTTCAGGATAATCACAGGAAGCAATAGTTGACATTGAACAAGAAGATAGAGCAATACGGTTCTTCTAAGGCTTAGTCTCAAGGCGTCTCTGTTGACTAACCTGATAGTAAGAATTAGCCTTTGGTCACTTACAGGCAGACAAATCAGAGAAGATTCTCAGGATTATTTGGCCCTGCCTGATGACATCTGCACGTTTACCTCTGAGCCCCGTACTCCCAGCTGTGGGTTTGTTACTGAGTGACTGCAACCCTATCGGCAGGGCAGAACTGCCCCAGTGAGTTTCTGAGACTGTAACTCTGCCTTTCTCCATCAGAGCAGCTGGTGGCTTTGAAGTGGTGACCTTGTGGTTTACAGCCCAACGTGTAACCACAACACCACTAGGGTTCCTCCTGGATAATACATCTCTAAATGCAAAAGATTCTATAGAGACCGAGGTGAGAAACAATCACAGGAGTGAATCTAGGCTATGCATCTTCCCCATTTTGAAACCTGCATAATCATTCCATATCTTTCCAAAACATCAAGAGTCATTTGGATGATATAATACATAAAATGTTTTGGCCTTTCTTTGTCTGCGGGCTTGGCCCAATTCTTGACTACTGGCATCTTAGTGGTGAGATGGGCTAAAGTGATGGTTTCTTTGTGGACCTGGAAAGCTGGGTCTTGGACATGGACTAGAAAGACAGCAGTAGGGACATGTATGTAACTTTACTAAGAAGGTACCCTTGTTGACCTTGAGTCAAATCCCTGCTGGTACAGTGGGGTATGCTTTGGGCTGCTAAACACGAGGCCCCAGTTCGAACCTACCAGCCACGCCGTGGGAAGAAGATGAGGTTTTGTACTCCCATGAAGAATTACAGACTCAGAAACCTAGGGATGTCTTACCCTGTCCTTTAAGGTCACCATGAGTGGGAACTGACTCAATGGCAGTGAGCTTTTTAGTGGGTTAAGGAGATGCAGGTTATTATGAAAAACTTCAGTTTGTAAAACTAGTTCTCTGGCAGTGTAACACAAATTAAGGGCTTCTGAGGAAGATTTATAGCTAGCTGCCTAATAAATAGACAAGAGGCCCCGGTGGTGTAGTGGCTATACATTGGACTGCTAACCAACAAGGTCAGCCGTTCGAAACCACAAGCTGCTCCATGGGAGAAAGATGAGGTTTTCTACTCCTGTAGACAGTTACAGTCTCAGAAACCCTCAAGATCAGGTCTACCCTTTCCTGTAAGGTTGCCATGAGTTGGCATTGACCCGATGACAGTGAGTTATAGAGCCAGGTTTGCCATGGCCCCACAACGCAAACAATGACCCAGGGGAGCTTAATATGTGTAAGTGACTCTAACATTAAAACTGTAGTGCATTTGATTGTTGGCGCTCAAATTTCAGCAATACCACTGACGTTTGGGAAAAGAAACACATTGTCCCAACTAGTCTTTGCTGAAAGCAAGGTGAAAGACAATATTGAGAGAATCATCCTAGTATTCACTTAAATATATGCTTAAGGGCTTGGGAAGGTTGAAGAGTCTAGCCACTGCGGCTGGGTTGCCTTTGGTCTTGGGATCTCAGCTGCAAACTGGCATACGCTGCTCGATTCTGGCATGACAGATCCAAGGTGTCACCCCTTGAGCGTCATAGCTGGCCTGACTGAATTGCAAACTCTTGGTCGGTCTGGAGAAGCACCTGGTCTGGTTGAAAACGTGTAACGACTCTAAATGGGAATGTATCTCATTCATGCTGCATTGTGTCATTTGCACAGAACTAAGGTTAAAGACCGCAAATAGTCACAAGTCTGTTTCTTAACTGGGTAGAAGACAGCTGGGGCAGACACTGAGCAAATGTAGTCCTTCATGCATTAGCTTAGTACAAAAGAGTTTGACTTTGGTTTCTCCCTGGGACTCTCAATATTGCTAAAGACATAGCATCAGCCCAGGGCAAACCCAGACCCTTGACACCGCCTTTTAAAAGTTTGCTTCCGTCTCTCCTTTTCCCCTTGGTTGTGGTCTCTATACAGAAACTTCTGGAACAAGCCTTGTCAGAACACGAGTGTTATCATTTCAACCAGAGCGGCCAAACTTAGGAATGATTTCTTTCAAGAGGACACGATCAACATCCCGTGCCCTCTCAATTCTAAATGGAAGTGCCTTAGTCCCTTCGGCAAAGAATCAATAAACGAACACGTGTCAACAATCCACAGCCCCCAGCGAGCAGGGCTTCTCTGTCAGGGTGTGCTGACGAGTGCAGGTAGAAATGAGGACCCCTCTGGAGAAAATGGGACACCGGTGCCAGGGACTTGGCCTGGCACCGCTTCTTGCACCAGTAGCCTGGTTTTGGAACCAGCTCTGAACCGGGGTGGGTGGGCACTGCTGTGCTCAGTGGGTGCTCACTCTCAGATGCCAGCAGGTCCTACTCAGCTCCAACAATTGCATGTGTGAACAAAGCATGCATCCCTGCTGGGCCAGGAGCTGCTCTGCGCTGCTGCTGCTGCTGCTGCTGCTGCAGTAACAGCTGTCATCGCCAACCTCTGCCACCTCAGTCTGCTGTTGGGGACAAGAGCAGGCTCAGGCAGTTCAGGCTGCGCTCTGCAGGCTTAGGGGTGGGCCCCCAAGGGGATGGCTAGTCTGCCAGAAGGGAACCACAAGCTCCTTTGGGTTTTAGCATGGTCACCACAGCACGCAAAGCAGATAATCACAGTTATCAGTAAATCTCTCAGCTTTTGCAATTATGCTAGCACCCCTGGACATAGAGTCCAAGTTCTTAGAAAAGTAGGCGGCGGTGTGTCTCCAGGGCACGACAGCCTGAGTGAGTATCCTCTTGGTCTCCTAGGATTTTCTCTCTTTAACCTAGAAATCATACTTTGGGAGTCCCAGGACAAGGCTCACCATTAGCTCCTGTCAACTTTCTATAGCACTTGCTGGCCATCCAGGGGCCCATGCCAAAGAGTCTCAGACAGCTCCTTGGGTAACTAAATAGAGGGTCCAAGCCAATACTCCAAAATCAGGATTCAAGTTTCACGGAATTCCACCATCTTGAAGCTGTTTGAGGTCTCTGGGAAAGCAAGCTGGCATATGGCCTCAGCATTCCAGCAGACGCTCAGGCGGCCCGCGAGTTAGTGAAAAGCCTATGCATGGAACTTCAGTTTGTCTGACATGCTGCCTCCTGAGTGAGCCCATAGTTGCACCCGCCATGCTAGTCCATCTTGTTGAGGGTCTTCCTCGTTTGCAACTGCGCCGCGACTTTGCCAAGCACCATGCCCTTCTCCAGGGACTGCCCTCTCCTGGGAGTGTGTGAACCAGAAGCCAGGGACTGATTCACTGTCTATAAGAAAAGCCTACGGGATTTCTTCTCACTGTTTCTTTCACCGGGGTGCTGGCAGGAGGAAGAGGGGTTATTTTATCCCTCTCTCCACCCCCGTCTTCTTTCTCTCACACTATTCCTTAAAGCTCACTTCCCTTGTTTCCTGAACTTTCCAGCGTCTTGCTCGCTCCCTTCCATTCCTTCCAAGTCCTTCCTTACAAAAGGCACAGCGATTCCTTTGCAGCCTAGGTCAGTCTCTCTCTCTCTCTCCCCTAGCTCCCACCTTTCCACCTCTATTCTTTCTCACAGCCCAAGGGAGCGTGCTGGCCAGAAGGGCAACGGGTTTCTCTGTGTCTGAGTACGTCTTTGTTTTCCTGGTTACTTCTTGAACCTATTGCTGTACATTTTGTGCACCATCTCAACCAACAGCCTCCCTAGCCGCCCTCCTACTGCTCCAAACACTTATGCTGGGGGCCCCCTGGCTTATGAAAAAGAAAATGCTCCTTTGGACATAGGAGAGCCCAAACCCTGGAGAAGGACATCGTGCTTGGTAAAGTGGAGGGGCAGCAGAAAAGAGGAAAGCCCTCCATGAGATGGATGGACGCAGTGGCGGCAACAATGGCTCAAGTATAGGAACAATCGTGAGGATGGCCCAGGCCCGGCAGTGTTTTATTGTTATGCATAGGGTCACTATGGATTGGGATCACCTGGATGACACCTAACAACGGCTACAACAACAGGGAAGCATTCTGTTCTGCTTCCAGATCAAGGGAACCCTGAGATTTTAGTCAGCCAAGAAAAACATATTTTCCTGCAAGGTTTCTTTGACTGTGCTGAAGTTTATGTGTTGAGGCCCTCCCTGCTTAACTTCATAAAGAATAGATTCCCAGTAGGCAATTAAACGTTGATATTGGGGTCCTAACTGGACTCTCAAGCTGGTACATCTTCGGTCCGTCACTCCATTTTCATTCCACGTTCCCTTTGCCTTGTCTCTGGCTGTCCACAGGGCCATCTGTCTTTCTTTGGAGACCCCGGGTGGAATGAGGGGTAGCTCGGTCGTAGCCAAGCATCAACTCGTGAGACTGGCAGGTTCCGCTTCCAGTGGTAGGAGTCAGAGGCCCGGAAAGGCTCGCGTCCCCTCATCGTGTGTGGCAACCCTTCACTCAGCTGTGCTCCTCACCAGGCGGGGCTTTCCCAGCCTGTGGCCCAGCACCAGCAGGGCCGGCAGGGCGCTTGAAAAGCAAAAGTTGACGCTGGCATCGACCGTACAGTCCACTACGCAGCTCCCATTGTGCGGATCGGGAGCCTGCTGGCCAAGCTGGTCCTGGGAGGTACACGTTGGTGGAGGCAGCGTGGGCATCCCGCAGACAGGGAGAGCAGGAGGACTGGCTTTGACTGCCCTGGGTGGGTGTGAGAGTAAGACCAGTCTGATTCCCCTCCAGGACCCCTGACTGGGTCTGTCTCCTTTGTCTTCCACAACATCTGGTGGGGTGGGAGGAGCTGACAGTTCCTCTCAGCAAACTTAGAGGAAATTAATACCACCTCAAGGGGCTCTTGATTAGTTTCAGAAAGAGCATTTAAAGTTAAAAGGGAAGTCGAGCAATAGTCTTTTGTGTCTGTCTGCTCCTAGAGGCATGAAATATTTCACGTGTTTTTTTCCCATCCCATTTGGTAGTTCCACAGAATGAATCAAGTTGCAAAATAATATTATGATTACAAGACCTTTATTCCAGCTGACACATACCACCTGATAATACTGTGGTCACACCTTAAAATTAAAAACTTACTTTTAAGTCTAATTTTTCTAACTCAAAGGGTCTCTAAGAAAAATAGATGCGGTTTTCCAAAGCCCTGTAGAACTTCCTGCCGGCACACTCCTCCAGTTTCCCACTTGCCTTTCCCTCATTAAGACTTTTCTGGCCTCTCCCAGATTCAGGGGTCTCTGGGATTTGACACACCTGTAGCTCTTACAGGGGGTGTACCATTCCCCTGCTGACAGCTTCCCATTTCTCTTTATGCCATGGACTGTCCTGCTCTTCCCTGACAACAGCTTACCAATTGTTCTCATGTGACTTCTCTTTCTCCTGTGGGACTAGCCACTGTAGAATTCTTCCCCATCTCAGGACTTCCTGAATACATGCAAAGAGACTTCCAGAAAATGGGAGGGGTGCACCGCCTCTCATCATCTCCTTAGGGAGATGTAACCAGAGCTCCTACAACAAGACCCACGTTGGGTGTCAACTTTGTGCTTTTAATAAGAGCGCATACCCTGGAGTAGCAGATCTGAATTGGTTAGCTTATTGTGCCAACCTGGCTGATAAACACATGTGGGATTAATTGAAGGGCGGAGGGATAAATGGCTTGGTGAGTCTCGCAGTTCTACTTCTCGGGTCTCTTGCTTTGTGATGGTCTCATCAGGTGCAGCTGCCTTAGCAGTTCCCTGCTTCAGCTGGCAAGGCTCATTTCCTGCAAATCATCCCCGAGGAGAAGTCACGTGGACCAACCCCGATGCAGCCCTGGGTGCTGGAGCAGCTGAGTGGAGACCCCTGCCAGTGCTGAGAGGCTTACACGTTTCCTGACTCGGCTTTCCTCCTACAGTCGGCATCATTGTGTGTGTTTTGTGAGATGGAGGAGGACTTTGTGGATTGGTGTTGGACATATGAGTTAATGTTGGACTTGTGGGCTTGGGCAGCACTGGGTTGGGATGTTTCCTTGATGCGCACTTAACCTTTACATAAAACTCTCTCTTATACATGAGTTTCTGTGGATTTGTTTCTCTAAAGTACCCAGACTAACACAAGATCCAATTCACTAAGTCCAGTTCGAAGGGAAAGAGAAGTTAATTAGGAGATTCCAAGAGCCGCATAGCCTGTCCTAGGAGAATCTCATTTGAAATCAGAATACAGAGAGGCTATACACTGTGTACTTTGGAATTCACATTTGGGGGTGGGGTCACATGCAGATGTTTTGCATTAACTCAGGTTTATGAATAATCACAGTGAACAATAGGTGGCCCTTATTGAGGACCTCAATAAGGTTCTTTTTAAGTCTTCGTCTCAAGATGTCTCTGTTGACTAAAAGCAGGGATTGATTGATCACTAACAGGCAAATCAGAGAAGACTATGTGGCCCTCGAAAATAACATCTGCATCCAATCTGTTGGCCTCTGAGCCATATAGTGAGTAACAAAAATTCTATAAAGACTGGCGTGCTGAAGCAGGAAGACGAATGTAGAGACCACTACCCTTGGAGCTGTGGGTCACAGAGGCCCCCCAACCCGGTGTGCCAAGCCCTTGGTGACAGACAGACGGATGGACTGGCTGTCCCTTTCTGCAATCCAAAAACATGGAATTGGCAACAGCCAACAAGAAGAACAAGAAACATAAAGTACCTTCAGTCACAACTAAAAGATCTTAAACATCCAAACTAAAGTGAAGAATGTATCACAGAAACAGCAGTATAATCAAGCTGTAAGGAAAACAGAGATGCTCCCACAACTGTAGAGCTAAGAAAAATATAATGAAGAATACTCTAGAGTAAATAAAGTAAAACAAAACAACATTGTGAGCACAAAATAAAAATAAACAAAGCCTAGCATTGCGGACTTTACCACCTTCCAGGAGCTGGTGACTCATTTGACTCATCCAAAGTCACTGTCAATGGCACTTTAGGTCTGGAACCAAAAATCCCTTGTTGGAAACAATGGGAACTGGGTGTGTGGGCTGGAGGCAAGACACCATTTGTCTTGAAGTCTCAAAAAATTATAAAGACATGATTGAGAAATGAATCAGAGATATGCCTATTTGCAAAGCATTTTGTTGGCCAGGAGAAAGCAGAGATTGAATTGCAAGCCATGTTACACTCATCTTTGTTGACTGGCAAAGATAAAAAACTAAAAGGATTATTTACACAACCCTGGAACATGGCACCAATTTTCCTCCCTCAGGAGGCCTGGTGGCGAGGTGGTCAAGCACTTGACTTAGAACCACCCAAGAGAGTTGTTTTTCAAACTTCCCAGTTCCAGGGACAGGAGAATAGCAAGGGTGTGAACACTGATGGTGAGATGGGTGTCCCAGTCCCTGTGGTGTGGGATCAATTGAAATGTATCAAACAGGAATTACTGAGAGATAAACAATGGGTAAACGTGATGGTGGGGCAGGAGGAAAGAAAAGAAAAGAACAAAGTCAAAATTATACATATGTTCAAATATAGATCGGTATATATGTAAATATATAAATGTATAAAGATAGATGTTTTTGTCTGTGTATATATATGTAAATATGACTTGGAAGCAGATGGACTTTGGGCCTCTACTTAAATTTCACCTCAGTACAAGAGCAGCTTGTTCTAATAATGTGGCACTGTGTGATACTCACCTCCCAACATGAATGCTGATGACCAAATAGGTGCATGAGCAAATGTGGTGAAGAAATCTGATGGTGCTCGGCTATTGAAAGATAGTGTCTGGGGTCTTAAAGGCTTGAAATTAAACAAGCGGTCATCTAGCAGGGAAGCAACAAAGCCTACATGGAAGAGGCACACCAGCCTGTGTAATCATGAGGTAGCAACAAGAATAGGTATCAGTGAGCAATAAAATTGACACGAGAGAGGGTGGACAAAGTGGAGACCCAAGATTCACCTGTAAGATAATTGGACAGTCCTTCACAGAAGGGCCACATGGAAAGGATGCTATTTCTAGGGTGTGGTATAGCACTGATTAAATACATAGCTATCCTCTAGGTCTTTAATATTTTCTCCCCTTACTACACAGACTTTGTTTTATCTCATTAATCTTGTTAGACCTGAATAGACATGCTTGTATAATTAAGATCATTCGATGCACGAAAGCCAAGAGGGAGAACCCTTCAGAAACAGTAATGGGAATAATGATTCCCTGAAGGTATGGGAAAGGGGTGGGGCAGAGGGGGAACTGACAGTAATAATGACTGTATAAACCCACGCGAGGGAAACGAACAACAACTGCAGGTGAAAGGATACACTGACTGGATAATCTCAAATAGGGCAAATAATAATATATAATATAATAATAGGTTTCTGGGGGTTATGGTATGAAGGAAAGCTGATATCAAGCAATTCAAGAAGATGATGTTTTGAAATTGATGGTGACAGCAATTGTATAATTATGCTTGATCTAATTGAAATGTGAATTATTAGAATATCTGTAAGAGCTCCCAATAAAATGATTAATAATAATAATAAAACTTTAAAAAATTACTGAGGTGAGAAACAGGACAACCATGGTGTGAACGAGGCCCCCTGGAAACAGAGTGACTCTAGGATATAATATTAAAATGTGGAGCAAAACGGAGAAGCATTTCTCTGTTCTTCTCAGTTCTGTCAGGTGAATGCTGGAGGTCAGAGCCCACGCAACAGTCAGCCCCCTCTCCCGTTAGGCCCCAAGGAAACATTTCAGAACATTTAATCCAGCCACACTGTTGACCAAATTGTGGGGGAAACTGAAGTGACTGTTAGCCCAGCTCACCACCAGGGGAGGCCGTTGGGCTTGGGCCTGAGGAGGCCAGGAAGGCCTGGGAGAGCAGGACCAGCGCCAGGGACTCTGAGCAGAACCGAAAGGACACAGCAGCCATGGCAGTTGCAAAAAGAGCGACAGGGAGGTGGAGATGGGCCCTCTGCTCCTCTGCTGGGCCACTCATTTGCAGAGCCGTCCACAAGCTTCCCCGGAGGGTTAGAAAGCAAGTCAGAGGAGGACTGCAGGCGAGCGGGTCTGAAGAAAGAAATGAGCAGATCGCGTGTGAACAAAAGTGTGAACTCAGAGGAAATGACCAGAGGGGAGCTTCAGCGCCGCACCCTGGTGTGGATGCAGACTGGGTTAGTGTGGGAGCTGCAGTCCCCTCAAAAGCTCCACAGAGGGTGCAGCCCCCGGTGCAGTCCTTTCTGACAAAGTGGGTGCTGGGACTCGCCTGGCCAGCCCAGGGAGGGGCAGTCTCTCCCCGCCAGGGGCTTGCCTGGGCCTGCCTTTGATGGAAATGAAGTGCTAGGTTTTTAAATAAAACAAAGGTGTACCCTTTTCTAATCTGCAATCATGTTCACATCCCCATCGCAGACCTTTTCCTGCTTCCATAGCCCTGCCTGCCACTGCAGTGACTTGCTCGGCTGCCAGTCCTGATTGGGTGACAATTTCCTATGTTTTCCGGGCTCTCTCATACACGCAGGGGACTGGGAACCCTTCTGACACCACGGTGGCCTCGTGGTATTGGCTTCTCTCATCCCGATGCTTTGTTTTCATCTCTGTGCCATTGAAAACTCAATAAAAGGAAGAAGGAAAAACAAAACTTAATAAAAGGACATCTTTAAATTATATCTAATGTGGAGTCTCTTTTTCCTCAGGACAGAAGAATCAAAATTCTTTCTGTTAGTTGTCCACCTTGAAAACCAGAGAAGGGAACCTGAAAAATGGGTTTTTCAGATAGTTTAGGGAAGTGGCCAGATGTTAACAAATGAACAAACATTAGCGGCTTCTGGACTGTCATGAAAAATGCCCATTCTTGGTAGCAGCTTACAAGTAGATGTAATATCAACTGCACAAATATTATCAGAATAAAAAGTATTGAAACATTAAAAAAAATTGTCCAAAAATGGAGATAAACAATGGCCCCTAAACAGGAAGTATCTTAAGATAATGTATATAAACGTTTCTATTTTGTGCTTGGCATATAAAATGTGCCAAATATGTTTATTAAATGAGTACAATTTACCAATAAATTAATTTTCATGAGATTTTTCGGTCGAACTGAAACGCAGATAGATCAGGGATAAAGGGGTTTGTCTCACCCGGATGCCTGCACTAGCAGAAATCGGCTGGCGGGGCCACAATAAAGGGCTCGCAGGGAAATCAGGTACCCTTTAGACATCTATGGGAAAACACCCAGGTACCAGCCCCGTGACACCACACCAGTGCACCTGAACTCCGTCAAAAAGGTCCACCTGTCCCCTCAACCATGCCCCCTCAAGTAATGTAGGAAGGGGGAAAAAGGCAGAGTCCGGAGCCCCTTAGGCCTCTTGGTGCTCTTGGGACTTCCAGCTCTTGGTTCCGCAAGCTTGGTTTCCGTGTAAACCCGTGGGTGTCTGCACTCCCTGAAGTGGCCGTCTTCAGTGGCGAACTCCTGCATGCTTTCCAGGGACAGCGTGTACTATCTGAGACTGGATTGCCTGAAACCTTTCTTTCATAAAAGTTACTTGGCTGACAAGGGTGTGTCTGCTGCGCGGATCCTTTCAGCGTTGAGAAGCAAGAAAGGAGGTAAACCACCCCAGAAACCTAACATAATCGAGCCAAACAAAACCAAAGGCCATCGCGCTGATTCCAACTCATAGCAATCCCCTAGGAGAGTGGAACTTCCCCTCTGGTTTTCCAAGACTGTAAATCTTTATGGGAACAAAAGCCTCATCCTTCTTCCTTGGAAAAGTTGACGGGTTTAAACTACTGAACTTGTGGTTTGCAGCACCTAGATTCTTGGGCTCCGGGCTAGGAGTTGTTATCAACTCCAAGGCAGTGAATGTGGTTTGGGTTTTGGCTTGAACTAGAAGGCTGGCCATGTGTTCTTGCCCACCGGGAGTCAGGCTGGATAGGACTGAGTACCTCCCAAGATGTTTCCTAGTCTAGGTGGCAAACTCAAGCCAACTTTGAGAGCCAGCATTTCTTATTAGCTTCACAGATTAATAATAAATAAAATAGCATTCTTCTGATTCCAAAAATAATACACACTGCAAAATAAGAAAGATAATGTAAGGAATAATAATAGTAATAAACGTCAACTTTGCTGCTATTTCCTCTCAGTGATTACCACAATTAACATTCTAGCAGCCACCCTTTGGGCATATCACTAATTTGTGTGTGTGTGTGTGTGCACTGAAATTGGAAACATACATACAGGCAATCATCAGTTTCATAGCTTTCTTTTCCCTCACCTTCTGGGTTTTCCATACCATGAATTTGCGTCTTCTTCTGTAATTTGTGGAAGATCCAGGGCTAGAGGTGGGGAGAGACTCACAGCCTGTGTGCTCCGCTTGTCATTCACATGATGAGCTTGTCATTCACATCGATAATGCTCTGGTTTTATCTACCTCCAGATGGGTCCGAAGGGACGCTGTGTGATTGAAGGGGAGAAATTAAGAGGCACATTAAGGTTTGGGGGTGCTTACTCCTCCATGGCATCAGGAACCAGGTCTGAGTGGCAGAAAGAGACTGGCTGTATTACAGCAATTTACATAGTCTCAGGGTATGCAAGTCTCCCTAATTACAGGTAACCACATATGTAACAAAGTGGGCAGTGTGCCTGAGTTCATTGGGGAGTAACCTAAACCTTTATTAGGGGATGGTAAGGAGTGAGTGTCCCCTGAGCAGGGAGAGCAATAGCAACATATCTACTCCTACAGATAAAGCTTCCGGTCAGATAGCAGGCAGCCATGTGCTTGTAGGCAGTCATGTGCTTGTAGGAGCTAACTTCAAGGGAGCACTACTATGGGAGACTATAGTGGAGATGATTTTCCTTATGAGAATGGGACTGGGACTCATCTCTAGCCCACAAATGAGAAGGCCTCCCTCCACTCAGAATTCTGGCCTCCCAGGCTTCTTAATTATGAGAATAAAGAATTTGTCCGCATACACCCCCTTCCCGTTCCTCAGTTTCCCACAAAGGTAGCTACAATGAAAAAGATGAGAGGCAGAATTTGTTTAATGGACCTCATTACATCAGCAGATCTACCCACTTCCTTCCATGTGCCTTGCCATCGTCCTCAGTTCTTCCACCTTCATCATACCTGGATTTTTACACACCCCTTCTTTAAAAAACCACCGAATATTAAGTTGATTTCAACCTATAGTGACCCTACAGGACAGAATAGAAATGCCTCTGTAGGTTTCCAAGACTATAAATATTTATGGGAGCTGACAGCCTTGTCATTCTCCCATGGAATGGCTAGTGGCTTTGAACTGCTAACCTTGAGTTAGGAGCCCAATGTGTAGCCCCCCATGCTACCAATGTTCCTCACCTATAATGTTCTTATTGCCCTACAATCCAGTCTCCACACTCCAACCAGTCAGGAAGAACACAGGTCTGAGGATATGCTCTCAACCTGCAGATGAAATTTCATGGATCCCTGGGCAGGAACTTTCACTCAGACAACAACCTGCATGACCTGCTCCCTACCTCCCTTCCAGCGCCCTTCACGTCACTGCCACCAGGTGGCAGCTTTCTGTCCGCTATGCATGGTAACCGCCTCAACCCAGGAGCCTGTCTGCTGGGATTCGAATTCCATCGCTGCCATTTCTCCACCTCTGAACTTAGCCAAGGTGACGTCTTTGTTTTTCACTTTTCTCCTCTGTAAAATAGACCGAAATATGATTTGCTCGCAGTGGGGATTTCAAATATGTAAGGGAAGGCACATGGTAATGCCTTTCATATAGTTAATGCTCCTAGAGAGTACGTTGTCACCATTACTCATTCTGATCTTTGTGGAAACGTTGCTTTCAAGGGAAGCTTTCTTTTACCCACCCCCACCCCCCTCAGGCTAAGCCAGATGCCCCTTCCGCGAGCTCTCTCCACTTATATGACCTTAGAGCATTCACCAGAAGGAGCGGGGGTGGGGGGAGGGAGGATGGTGCAGGGAACCAGGTGGCCATTGACTAATCATTGGTCTATCCATGAGGATGGTCCAGCCAGGGAGATCAGGGGCTGACCTGTGTCAGGAGACTTGTTCAGGGTCCTGCTGCCCAGTAGGCACTCATAGATTAATGAGTGAATGAGTCGGGTTAGTTAAAAAATGGAAAGCACAGCCAAGTCTGTTCCTCCGTGTTCTAGGAGAGGGAAAAGACCACAAAAGTCTAACAAATTTTAAAGTGAACCTCCTTATTAATCCTTAAACAGGACAAAGATAAGACAAAGACAAACCGTCGAGATGAGGAAGACTGCCAGCATGAGCCCTTCATGGTGTCCAAAGGATTCCTGGTCATGCAGCAAATCATAACCTACTACTATTGAATCTCATGAAGCCCTGGTAGTGTTTTGGGCAACTCGCTGTACTGTGAAACAGAAGGTCAGTGGTTTGAACTGACCGGCCACCTCACAAGTGGAAGAAGAGGCTCTCTCCTCCTGGAAAGATGTAAAGTCTTGGAAATCCAAAGGGACAGTCCTCTTCTGTCCTATAGGGCCCCTCTGATTCAGAATTGCCTAGATGACAGTGAGGGGTGTTTGCTCTTAATATCAAATCTATTAAAACCCATAGTGGTGGGATTCGTGTAATTTAACAATCAGTTCACGGCCCTAATGACCATTTTAAGTATAAACAAACACCCAAAGGTGGTTTATTATTTCATACAACTAATACTTAAATAAGAACAACAAAAGATGCACACACAACTAGATTATAAGTGCTAAAATATTAATGAAAATATTAAATAATACTTGACGCAAAACAACAAACATGCTTTTTAAGCTCTTTCCATATTGTTTCTTGATTGGTGTCCTCACTTGCAATAGTGTTCGCTTTTATCTGAGCATCATCGGCTGTGTGGTTTATCCTTCACCAGCTTTACGCTGTAGGAGCAGGATCCCACGCCTTCAGAGGAAGGCCAAGTAGACACACAGTAGTCTTTGTGTTGAATATATTGCCAACAGGGGACTTCTCTGCTCTAAACATACCGTGTTCACCTGGGGAAAGTCCCTTTCTGCTTCTACTGAAGTTACAGAAAATATTCAGACAATATTTTTAGCTTTTTGAACACTTTTAGGAAGTGCCCCATTCATTCATAACACCTAGGGGGAATTTGGTACGTAGCACAAAGCTGAAATGCATGAAAGCAGGTCACCCTCTGGTTGTTTGGACTTTTTCTCCTTCACATTCCATATTTGTTTACTGAAGCATCAAAGCCAAGGGAATAAAAATGTAGTGTTTCATCAGAAGTGTAACGGATTTTATGAAACGAATAAATAAATATTAGAAGCATAGTAGTTCCATCTAATGTTTCATACCTGTGGAAGGAACGCCCATTACTGCAGGCCCTTAGAATACCGCTGCTGCACAGATGAACACATGAAAAAAAGAGCGAGGAGTTTAAATGTATGATTTCCACATTGGGCACTCCTGATTACAGGTGCCATGTGTAGCAACCAGTTCACCAAACTCAACAAACCAGTTAGCTATCAGTTATGCTGAACTGGTGGGAACCGGCGGAAACAAACCACCGAGTCAGCCTAACTCCAACAGCTTGCCGTATGTAGTTACTTGAGTCCATGCCTCTTGCCTTGTTTTGTATTGTGATGTTTTAAGAGCATTATGCTGGCGTTGGTCATCATAAAATAGAAGCCAACGAAGAAAAAGCTCAGGCAGAGTTTGTATAAGTCCATTAAGGAAGATGACTGACAGGGGGCCAGGGGCTACTGACTCAACCCAACCCGAGACCCCAAGTCATATGACTGCATGCGCCCAGCGCCTGTAGAGTCAGACCTTTTCACAAGACAGACCCAGAATTGCTGAGAGAATATGAAACTTGACATTTAAAGAAAAGGCTTTGAGAAGAAAAATATAGAAAATAAAGACAATATTGGCTTTTAAATTTTGAGCAAGCTGTTTGCCATTGGACGCAAAGGAGCAGGACTGCGGAAGCAGATGCCCTCGGATGCTCACTGGCGACCCCTGGAGTCCACTTAGTGAGTAGACAAGGAGGAAGTGCCGCGGTGAAGAGGCAGCTGACTTCAGACATGTTCTTTTGGCATCTTTACCCAAGGAGGCTAGGGAGGAGAGAGAAAGAAAAATGGGATGGAAAATTGTATGTTGAAGTTTTTATAACTTTATGCCCAAATAAGGCTTCACAGGAACCTGTGAAATTATGGTGAAAAGGGGATCTAAGCCTTCAATGCTAGATTATCCAGGAGAAGAGGAGGCAGAAGAACAGGGCATTTGGTGAGGTTGTTTCATGCTCTTCTTTATGCCCAGTCTAGGACCACTGAAAACCCTCCACCAGCCATAGAAGGCGCCTCTGTGTGGGCCTTCCCTCTCGGCCACACACTTCCAGACCAGGGGAGTGGGAGGTTCGGCCGGGGCTCTCCAATACAGCCTGAAGATGTCGGAGGAGAGCCGTCACATACGCATGTAAATTCTGATTGGCAGGAGTCTATGATGTACAATGGGAAACCAAACCCCTTTTTGAATCACCATGTAGATTCAGCCTCCACAGAATTCCTTCTGATGATTGACCTGCAATGTAGCTTTACCGTCAGGTAGAATGAGTTGGCTGCTGTCTCGCCTTGAGGAATTTGCCTGGGAGGATTCTTGGTGGAAACTGGAGTGCTAGTTGGCACGGTTCTCCAGCATGACTCATCCAATATGTTCAGAGAGCCTCACAAACCACTGAACTTTCCTGACTCTCAGTAGTGTGTGCACCCTAATCATGGCCCCTTTCTGCCTTCTGTAATCCCGCCTACCACCGGATGAACTGGTCGGCCGCCAGTCGTGATTTTGTAACAATGTACTCAGTTTACATGTCTTATTGAAGTAATCTGGCTGTGAACGCTTTGCACAGCGGTATGGCCTCACGCTGACTGTCTCCCTCATGCAAATGATTCGTTTTTGTCTTTGTCCTGTTTCAGACTTGATACACGAGCTCCCTTTTCGGTATATTAATGCTTGTAAAGTCAGTGCTTGTTTGTTTTGTTTTTTTAAACCTTTCCATGATGCTTGAATGAGTAGAGTGAACTTTTAATTCATCATGCTTTCAGTGGCAAGCCATCAAACATGTTGGGACAGCCTCTGGGCTCTTGAACTGTTGGCCTCCCTGAGCTTCTGTCCTTATGTCTTCCAGGAGAGTGCATTGCAATGATCTCTACAAAGTCGTGCAGTTTAAACATCCGGCACTGCTATGTGTTGAAGCCCATTAAGACTCAGCCTTGAAACGGCTGAGAAGTCTCATGACCTAGGTGTTTGCTGATTTCTTCTGTGACTTTACGCTTTGAACAGACGGTCAAGGACAGGAAAGCAAGCAAGGTCTGGGAAAAACAGGTTGTTTAATTTTCTCAAGGATGACTGGCTTGGCAGAAAATAGAGTTGCTATGTGTATCAAATGTGCTTGCTTAACAATGAGATCATGAACCCCGGGTTGTTTCCGCATGGATATAAGGGGTGTGTAGAATAAACTTAGGTGCTTCAGTTCATCAGATTGTTGCCCTCCCAATACTTTCTGTCTCTCTTTTTTCCTTAATCCTCGCTCTCCCTTTCAGGACTGTTCGACTGATCGGCTGGCTCGACAGCTATGAATATCAATCACTAAAGCCCTTTTAAGCTAACTCCTCATTTTGCTAGTGAGTCATTAAATTCAAATGTCACTGAAACTCCTTCTGACCCCAGTTTTCTCCACAATAAAGCAGGCAGGCATCATAATGGCAACAGAATCCCTTGCATTGTTGTTATCCAAATCTACTTTTTGTTTGGAAATTTCCTATGTGAAGCAAGATAAAATAGATGAAAGTAGTTCATGAACCAGGAAGTGCTGTATAAAAGGAAGGGAACATTATTATTATAATTTCTTAGCTGCTTATATAGGATATAGAAGAAAACTTGGTGGCACGGTGGGTTAAGTATTAGACTGCCAACTGAACATCTGGGCCTTGGAACCCAGCAGCCACTCCATAGGAAACAAACGAAGCAGTTGGCGTCTCTCAAGATGTACGGCCTCGGAAACCCCCAGGTTCAGTTCCACTCTGTCCCATAGTGTCGATTTCCATAGAAACAGACTCATCAGCAGTGTTTTTTTCCTTTGGTTTTGGAAACCATGGGGAACAGATTTGGTGGTGCCGTGGTTTTAAGCACTTAGCTTCGCCCAAAGGATTTCAGGGTTGTGTATATAAAAAATAAGATCTACCTCTGTTGCCTTTATAAAGTTCAGCTACCCAATGTCTTCCCCTGCCTCCTGAGCTCGCTCTCTCTCTCTTATTGCAGTGCCACTTGCTTCACACAAGTTAACACATGTTCATTCCCTGGCTGGTGATGTGCCTTCCTTCTACACTAATCCCTGGTAACCATCAAAGAATGTTTCTTTTGGGATGGACATCTTTTCTTGACTTTTTGAAATAGTGATCTCATACAATTCTTGTCCTTTTGGATTGCCTTGTGTCATGTGTGAGAGCCTCACCAGCAGAGCCCTCCTCCCCGCCTTCCCAGGGAAGACCAGTTATCAAGTTGGTTTATTTTGATCATCATCAAGCACAGACACTCGATCCGCACTTTTCCTGCCATATTTGACTCTGAGACCACGAAGGGAAAGATTGTCTTTGGCCATAAGGCTTAGACATGTGTTTTCCACTATATAAAGAAAGCCAGTACAAGGAAATAAAGGTGCCATGGGTGGGGGGTGGGGCACTAGTCAAGGAAAGAGAGAGCCGAGTGGTGCTCGAGTTCTCAGCTATAGATGTTTGGGAAGCTGGCAGCACCTCTGTTGTTTCCATGGTAGCTTGCAACTTCCCTTCATTCTTTTACCCCCGCTGGTTAATCTAGTTTCAACTGGCTTTTCAGTAGCAGGATGAAGGGCTCTGACAAAACAATAGGGATAACTGGGGTGGGAGCTAAGTGGAAATTTCCAAAGAGTTGCCACATTAGTAAATGCACGAATCAGAACCCGTCGGAGCTCTGCTCATCTTGGCAATGCAGGGAAGGTAGAGGCAAAGGAAGGGCGTGGGGCAGCTCTCACACGCTTCCCTAGCCATTGGGAGACCTTTATTTCTTGGTACCTTGGGAATTCTGAGTTGCTTTGAAAAAAGAAAAAACAACTCCAAATTTATCTTGAAATGGGGAATAACTGGAGGGTCTTCGTCTTCAATGACTGTAAAAATTTAATGGGGACATCTTTGAGAGTCCAATCAAAGGTAGCCCTTGAATTGGCTGCTGTCCCCTTTCAGGTCTGTCCTTCTTCACTCTGTATTCTCCTGAATGCCGCTGCCATCACCCGCTGGTCCCACAGTCACTCACCTAGAGTTGGGCAGGGAAAGCAGTGGGATCATGAGCTGTGGGTCGAAACCTATTTCCAAGTCCTGGCTCATTGTATCTACACGCTGAGCCTCAGCGTCTCATTCGTAAAAACAAGACAGTAATACCAACTTGTGGCCTAGTGGTTACAAGTTGGGCTGCTAGCCACGTGGTCAGTAGTTCAAAAGCGCCAGCCGCTCCACAGGAACACAGACTTTCTTCTCTTGTAAAGAATTACTGCCTCAGAAACTCCCAGAAGCAGTTCGACCCTGTCCTAAAGGGTCGCTATGAGTCAGCATCAACTTGATGGCAGTGAGTTTTTGTTTGGTAGGGTTACAGAAGGAGCCTTGGGGGTGCAATGAGCTAATCTCAAGGTCAATGGTTCGAAATCATCAGCCACTCTGCAAAAGAAAGATGGGGCTTTCTACCCCAGCAAGCAGTTACAGTCTCAGAAACCCACAAGGGCAGTTCTATCCTGTCTTATAGGGTCACTCTAAGTTAGAATTAATTTGATGGGAGGGAGTTGTAGTTTGGTAGGGCTAGAGAAGATTCAAAGTAATAAATGTAAAAGACCTAGCATATAGAAATCATTCTCTTAAAGATTTGGAAAGTTCTCTATGGAGTGACCTTTTCTAATGAATGAAATGTTTTTCTCTCTGACTCCAGGTATTTTCAGAGGTGGCTGAGGTTGCTTCGCTGTGTTGGCCCCTGTCTAGCTGTGACCTTTTATTTTTCTCTCTATATCCTATAAAACCAGGTGTGTCAAACACTCATTCTATGGTTCATTTCTCTTGATCTTACTTCTCGTTTTGCTGAAACATGCATAAATAAAGGGAACTGGTTGATAATCTCCATTGTGACCCGAAGTTTACATTAATCAGTGCTGTGTCATGCAGCATCATAGGACTAGAAAGGAATTTCTGAATCATCTAATCCAATTCTTACCATAATCAAGTATCACCTACTACCCGTGTGACAGAGACTTGACCATAATGGAAAAATAAAAGATCAACATCATAATTATTTTGATACATGTTTTTTCTACCCAAACCTTTTCAACTAAATAAGCACATATCACTTTCCACACGAATCATTTTGATAATACATTTGCCTGCAAACAAACAAAAAAATCTTATTTACCAAAAAAAAGCAGATTATACCTATGGAGAATTTAACTTTAGACCTTACTTCTTTCAGTGAACATGTGATCAACTTACCAAAGTGACTCCATGAGTTTAATTGAACTATCCTGGCATTTAGTCTAGTACTTTCTGAGTTTTTAGGAATTCACTGAAGAAAGATATACACAGGTTTCCTTTGAATCTAATGTAGAAGAATAAACTAGGAGGGCACATACATCTTGAGTTTAAAACATATTTTATAGCGTTGGTTGCCAAAACACCTGGTACTGGTATAGTAAGATGCATAGGCCAGTGGAATCTAATTGAGAGTCCAGAAATGAACCCACACATCTATGGTCAACTGATGGTTTGACAAGGTGATAAATCCATTCTTTGAAGAGAGAAGAGTTTCTTCAACAAATCATATTGGGAAAATTGAATTTCTGCATGCAGGAAAAATGAAACAGGACCCGTGTCTCACACCACACACACACATACACACACACACACATGCTCACACAAGCTCACACACACACGCTCACACACACATGCTCACACACGCTCACAAACACACGCTCACACACACGCTCACACACACACACACACACACTCACACACACACGCTCACACACACACGCTCACACACACACGCTCACACACACATGCTCACACACACGCGCTCACACACACGCTCACACACACGCGCTCACACACACGCGCTCACACACGCTCACACACACATGCTCACACTCACACACACATGCTCACACACACGCTCACACACAGATGCTCACACACACATGCTCACACACACACATGCTCACACACACACGCTCACACACACATGCTCACACATGCTCACACACACACACACACACGCTCACACACACACATGATAGACTTAAATGTGAAAACTAAAACCACAAAATTCTCAAAAGAAAATGCAAGGGAAAACTGTTGGGTCTAGCTTTTTACAAACTATTGCTAATAAACGCATCAATAGGAAAAGATAACTAAATAAATTAGACTTCATAAAATTTAAAATTTTGTTCGCCAAAAGATTTTACAAAAAAGGCAAAAATCTACTGACCAATATATTTCCAGAAGCCAAATAACTGGTAAAGATCTAAAATCAACCTCATAAAGACACATACCCATCAAAAAATAAGCAAAAAAAATGGATAGATATTTCACCAAAGATGTTTAAATGGCCATTAAATATATGAAAAGATGCTTAACATCATTAGCCTTCACAGAGATGGTAATCAAAACCTCAGTATGAAACGGTTTCATTACCACTAGGATGGTTAAATGACCAATAAATATATGAAAAGATGCTTAACATCACTAGCCTTCACAGAGATACTAATCAAAACCTCAGTAAGATACTATAAGGCAAAGAAAAGACATCAAAAGTATTTGCCTGGGAAAAGAAGAGGTGAAACTATTGCTATTTACAGGTGATACGGTTTTACATATGGAAAATCCCAAAAGCTCCACAAGGGGAGTACTGGAGGGAATCGAGGAAGACAGCAGAGTGGCAGGATACAAGAGCAATAAACAGACGTCTATTGGGCTGCTATACACATGGGACCAGACCACAGCAGAGGGGATAAAAAAGGTATTACTCTTCACAATAGCCAAGCACAAATTGAAATATCTAGGGGTATACTTGACTAAAAACAATCAAAAGATTTGTTTGAGGAAAACTACAGAACATTATTACAAGAAATCAAGAGTGACTTCAACAAATGGAAGAATATCCCATGCTTGTGGATCAGAAGACTCATTATAGTAAAGATGTCTGTTCTGCCCAAAGCCCTATACAAGTGTAATGCTATCCCAATATGAATACCATCATCTTTCTCCAAAGAATTGGAAAAACTGATTACCAACTTTATATGGAGATGGAAGAAGCCCAGCATAAGTAGAGAACTCCTCAAGAAGAAAGACAGAGGGAGAGGGCTTGCTTTACCTGACTTTAGCACCTATTACTCACCCACAGTGGTCAAAACAGCATGGTATTGGTACAAAGACAGATATTCAGACCAATGGAAAAGAACTGAAAATGCAGAAATAAAATCATCAGCATACAGACAACTGAGTTTTGATAAGGGCCCAAAGAATATCAAATGGGAAGCAGATGCTCTTGTCAACAAATGGTGCTGATAAAAATGGTTATCTACCTGCGGAAAAACGAAGCAAGACCCTTACCTCACTCCATACACAACAATAAACTCAAAGTGGATCACAGACCTTGAGGTAAAACCCCAAACTGTTAGTGTCATCAATGAGGAAATTGTGACAAACCCGAGAACTTTGGCGCAGGGAATACATAGGCTATCAGAAATAGGGAAGGACACAAACACAGAGGAGGCACAAATTGACAAATGGGATATACTGAAGATAAAACACTTGTGTACATCCAAAGAATTCACCAAGAGAGTAATAAGAGAGTCCACAGACTGGGAAAACATCTTTAGCAATGACATATCAGACAAAGGCCTTATTACTAAAATCTATAATACTCTGCTAGCTTCCAAAAAGAAAAAAACCTAATTGCCCACTGAGGAAGTGGGCAAAGGACCTGAACAGAAGTTTCACAGGGGCAGAAATCCTAATGACCAATAAGCATGAAAAAATGTTCCTAATCATTAGCCATAAGAGAAATGCAAATTTAAAATGACTATGAGATACCACCTAACACCCTCAAAGATAGCCCAATTAAAAAAATCAGAAAGCAACAAGTGTTGGAGGGGCTGTGGGGAGATAGGAACTCTCATCCACTGCTGGTGGACCTGCAGATATGTACAGCCACCATGGAAATTGATTTGGCGATATCTAAAAAGATGGAAATTGAGCGGCCATACAACCCAGCAATCACCCTACTGGGCATATACCCAGAAGAGGCAAGAAACAAACCACGGCCAGACATCTGTGCTCCAATCTTCATTGCAGCACTGTTCACAATGCAAGGAGTTGGAAACAATGCTCATTTCCATCAACGGATGAATAGATTAAAAAACTTTGGTACATACATACAATGGAGTACTACACATCCTTCAAAAACAGTGATGAACACACAAAGCACATCACTGCATGGGAAGAACTGGAGGAAATTATACTGAGTGAAGTAAGCCAAGCACAAAAGGACAAGTACAACATGAATCCGTTGAGGTGAGCTTTAAAAGGCAAAAGGGTCACAGGGAAAATGCTACTGTATACAAACATTCCTGGGATGAGGTCCAGGTACTATGGCAGGGGCCAGACCAATCCAGGGGTACATATGGCAGCCAACTAAAAAGGAGAGGGAAAGAAAGAAAGAGAGAGAGAGAGAGAGAGAGAGAGAGAGAGAGAGAGAGAGAGAGAGAGAGAGAATGAAAGAATGAGAAAGAAAGAAGACACGGGTAGTGGGAGAACAGGGCACTAACCCATCCAAGGCGAGGGTTTTGTTTATATCTCCACAGGAGAGGGAGTGCACCAAGACATGAATGCAACATACAGACAAACCGGCATGAAGCAGGAAACCAATAGAGAGGTCTGCGGGCCAACCCCAATCTCCGCCACATGCCGCCCTGCGCTGCCCCCCCCCCCAGCCCCCCGCCAAGAATTCATTTCAGAGGACAGACAGCATTGAAGCTACAGCTCAGGGAGAGGGACACATCTGATCAGAGCACACAGGAGCAAACAAAGAGGCAAGGAGAGAGGAGACTGGAGCATATCCTGGCCCACCAAGCCGCGTGGACAATATTCCTGCTCAAAGCAACCCATGCACAGAGAGGACCATAGGGCCAGCCTCACCATGAGGCATGACAGCCCTCACTGACCCATAGCTCTAGGGCAGACAACACCGGAGACCCAGTGCAGGAATTGTGCCTGATCGGACCCCATTACACCAGGTGAAATGCTAAGCTCGTGCAACAGAGCAGCAAGGGGAGCAAAGCAATGAAGTGCCCGGGGAATACCAAAAATAGACTTTGGTGCCAGGACATGGCACCCCATCAGACTCGACCAGAAAACACTAGTAAAGGTCAACAACTGGAACTATTTACAGGCTTTTCTTCTCTCTTTTTTTGGTCATTGTTTTTTGTTGTTGTTTTGTGTGATTTTTGTTTTGTTTTGCTCTGTTTTGTTTTCATGCTTATTATTGTCTCTGCATGTCTATCTCAATAAGATAGGTGGGTATGTTAGACCAGGTTCGCTAGAGAAACAAAATCAGGACACTAATGATTTTATATATATTTAGATAGATAGATAACAAGAAATAAGCAGTTAATTCATCTATATAGCAGTACAAATGGCTCAGTGCAACTCACTTCCATGAGACAGCTAATACACTAGCAGTCCTTCAAGTCTTGAGGACCGCTAGGTAGTCCTCTGTAGAGTAATTCAGGCTATCCAGCCATAGACAACAAACAGCATGGCAGGTCACCAACAGTCAGCCAGATGACAGGGTCTGACAGTCTCTGATAGCATGACGAAGCAGGTCTTGAAGGAACCTCAAACTATAGTGACACAGTTCATGGGTTAGGTGTCCCATAGGTAGTGTAGCTAGCAAATTGAGGCAGAGAACAAGCAAGACAACCGTATACTGGTCCAGTCATTGAAGAGCAAGAGACAAGAAAGGTGAGGCTCACCAAGCCATTTATCTCTCTGCCCTTCAATTAACCCCACATGTGTTCATTGGTCATGTTGGCACAATAAACCTACCTATCACAGTGGGATAAACAGTCTTGAGAAAACAATGGTTCCGATGGTTCCAAGGGGGACTTGGGAGTGGGGAAGGCAATTGAAAGGAAGTGGATGTTAACAAACCCAGGGACAAGGGAACAAGTGACCAAAAATCGATGGTGAGGAAGGTGCGGGAGGTCTGACAGGGCTGAATCAATGACAATGTAGCCGAGAAGAAATCCTGAAACCCAAATGAAAGATTAACATGATAGTGGGACAAAAGGAAAGTAAAAAGAAATAGAGGAAAGAACTAGGAGGCAAGGGGCATTTATAGAGGTCTAAATACAGGCATATACATATGTAAATATATGTATACATATACATATTTATGTTTATATATAAGGATAGGGAAATAGGTCTATGTACATATATTTATATGTTAAGTATTAAGGTAGCAGAGAGACATTGGGCCTCTACTCAAGTACTCCTTCAACACAAGAACATTTTGTTCTAATAACCTGTAATTACATGATGCTCACCTTCCCGACACTATTGCTGAAGACAAAATGGGTGCATAAGCAAATGTGGTGGAGAAAGCTGATGGTGCTCAGCTATCAAAAGATATAGCATCTGAGGTCTTAAAGGCTTGAAAATAAAACAAGCAGCCATTTATCTGACAGACAACAAAGCCCACATGGAAGAAGCACACCAACATGTGTGATCATGAGGTGTCGATGGGATCAGGTATCAGGCATCAAAACCCCAGAACAAAAAATTATATCAATGTGAATGAAGGGGAGTGCAGAGTGGAGATCCAAAACACATCTCTAGACAATTGGATATCCCCTTAAACTGGCACTCCATGATGCTCACCTTCCCAACACGATCGTGCATAAGTAAATGTGAAGAAAGCTGATGAAACCTGGCTATCCAAAGAGATAGCGTCTGGGGTCTTAAAGACTTGAAGGTAAACAAGCGGCCATCTAGCTGAGAAGCAACAAATCCCTCATGGAAGAACACACCAGCCTGTGTGATCACGAGGTGTAGAGGGATCAGGTATTAGGCATCAAAGAATAAAAATCATATCATTGTGAATGAGGGGGAGTGCAGAGTTGGGACCCAAAGCCCATCTGTAGGCAACTGGACATCCCTTTACAGAAGGGTTGCAGGAAGGAGACAGAAGGAGACAGAAGGGTTGCAGGAAGGATGCAGTGTAGCAACGATGAAACATACAATATTCCTATAGTTCCTAAATGATTCTTTCCCCCTGCCACCCCCCCCCCCCAATATCATGATCCCAATTCTACCTTGCATTTCTGGCTAGACCAGAGGATGCACACTGTTACAGATAGGAAATGGAAACACAGGGAATCCAGAACAGATGATCCCTTCAGGACCAGTGGTGAGAGTGGCAATACCCGGAGGGTGGAGGGAGGGTAGAGTAGAAAGGGGGAACCGATTACAAGGATCTACAAATAACCCCCTCCCTGGTTGGTGGACAACAGAAAAGTGGGTGAAGGGACACGTTGGACAGTGTGAGATATGACAAAATAATAATAATTTATAAATTATCAAGGGTTCATGAAGGAGGGGGCGGGGAGGGAGGGGGGAAACGAGGAGCTGATACCAAGGGCTCAAGCAGAAAGCAAATGTTTTGAGAATAATGATGGCAACAAATGTACAAATGTGCTTGACACAATGGATGGATGGATGGATTGTGGTAAGAGCTGTACGAGCCCCCAATAAAATGATTTAAAACAATTTTTTTTAAAAAAGGAAACCAAGCTGATTCCAGGAACCCAAGTGGAAGGCAAATTTTGAGAATGACAAGGGCAACGAATGTATAAGGGTGCTTTGCTCAATTGATGTATGTATGGATTGTGATAAGACTTGTATAAGCCCCAATAAAAAGATTTATTAATAAAAAAATAAAAGAAAGAAAGATGCTATTCACGGCACAATTGGTCTTTGTTTTCAGGAAAGAGAGTACGGTAAAAGAAGGGTAAATGGAATGTGTGACTAATTGTCTTCACAAACAATTACCTCCTTTGACATGAGGCCAGAAGTGGGTGGTGTCTGGCTACCATTGCTGAATATTTTGTTCCAAGATTCTATAGAATAATTCTGTTCAGAAAGAGGAAAATGTACAACAGAATCTCAAATTCTCATGACCTCTAGACTTTCTGGAGCTATAGCTGGATGAACCTCTGACTATTACCCAGACATCTGGACTTCAATTTCCATTAAAGTTCACAGTTACCATATATGGTGTTTTTTTTTAAATTTCTCACTCAAATTTTGAGTAATTATCAATATATTTTGATTATAGATTTGATCAATTTTACCTTTAGAAACTGGGAGAAATCTTTAATTTTTCACCTTTGGCTTTAGTGGTTGTTGTGTAAATCTCAATAATAGTCTTATTGAAGAGTCCTTGTAGGCATATGGGTAGTATGTTTACTGACAGCATTTTACTTCGGGACACATCTTTTAATGGTCTTTTCAATGCTGAAGAGAGTCCATTTCTTATCAGCATACCATTCCTGGCATTGTAGAACATATGAATGTCCAATTCACAATTGCCAATATCAGCCCACCACTGTTCACTAATGTCCAGGATATCAATCTTTATACGTTCCATTTTATTTTTGATGACTTCCAATTTTCCTACATTAGTATTTGTACATTAATTGTTCCAATTAGTAATGTATGTTTGCAGCTGTTTCCTCTCTCTCTCTCTCTTTGCTGTTGAGCCACATCAGCAAATTAAGTCCCCAAAAGTTTGCTTAATGGACGTCATTCAGGTCAATGCTACTTTGAGAAGGAGCTTCTTTCCCAGTGATTCTCTGAGTGCCTTCCAAGCTGAGGGGCGCATCGTCTGGCACTATCTCTGACCAGCTTCTGCTGTTATTCATAAGGCTAATCCCTAAGGAGTGGACCACCTCTCCTTTTTCGTCTGTCTTTGCCTGGAAGCTCCACTGAAACCTGTGACCCCAGTGATGTTTGAAACACTGGCAGCATCGCTTCCGGCATCACAGCAACTCACAACCACACAGCTATACGACAAACTGATAGAAAAGTAGTGGGAACGTTATTTGGAGTTCATTAATTATATCATAAATATTAGGAAACGTTTCTAGATATCTTTCCATTGCGGGTCTCTAATTTAAATATCTGTGGTGAGAGACCATTTTGTATGACTTTTGTCAATTTACATTTATTGAGATTTTTGTGGAACAAAGATGTATCTTTTGCTGTTGTATGATGTTCTCTATAAATATCAGTCATGTCAATCTCCTCAATAATGTTGTTCCTGATTTTCAGTCTGTTTGTTTTCTCAATATTTGATGGGGAAATATCATTATCTTGACGAAGAATGAGATTGTCTAGTGTTTCTTTCAGTTCTATCATCATTCCTTACAGTATTTTTACGGGTGTGGGAAATGTTTCAGTGGAGGAAAATCTGGTCTCTAACTAGTGGTGTGGCTCCTCAGAGTGGGAGTGCTGGTGAGGAAGGAGGAGGACTACATAAATCTGTCCTTCACTGGTAACTAAAGTCTATTACTCCTCTAGTAAACATTTGTATTTCCAAGAGGCTTAAATTCTTTAGGTAAGAGGTGTAGGTTGGTGTGGAATTTCAGACATTAGAGAGAAGCAAGATCACTGGGAACAGCAGAGTTTGAATCCTCGAGGTACACTGTAGATCACCAATATTTTGCTTTGGCGTAGATGAGCCTGGTTTCGGGTACAATAAATGCTCAGTGTCCCTTAAATATAAATAGTTCTCTCTCAAATAACATTCTCTATTTTTTCATCTACTGAGCCCAATAATCCATTGATATGGCCATACAGAATTCACAGACAATGCTAACGATGATAGGGTTTATTAAGAAAGCCAACAGGTTGCAGTGCAAGTAAAGATACGGATGTTCATTGAGGACGTGTTACAACAAAGTTCTTACAGGACTGCGGATGAATGACCTAAGGGCATGCCACTCTGTTATTAAGCTTCAGCCTAAAGGCATTCAGCTCAAGCTCTATGGGTCACCCAACCCAGTTAAGTGTCCAGAGGTACTCCATTTCAGTGGGCCTCAGCCCTAAGGCACTCAGCTCCAGGTCTGTGGGTCAGCAAGCCCAGCTCCCCCATTAACTGTTTAGAGACACCCTACTCAACAAGCCAGACTCTTGCTCAAAGGCATTCAGCTTTACTTGCTCTGTGGCCTGGGAAGTCCACCATCCCGTTCGTGCTCTGGCTCCTGGTTATGCCGCTGCTGCTTCTCTGTCACTCATCAGATGTCAAAGTTGTCTTTAGAATCAAGGAGGTCCACTGTGCAGGGTCACTCCTGCTTCTTGCCGGTGGTAAAATCTCACCCTCCTGATTCTCAGAGGGCTCATTTTATACCCAGCAGGATGGTCATCACAATGTAGTCTGTTAGCAATTACTCACAGGTGAATCTTATCAATGCCTTCTCCGTCTTCTTATTTAGACTCAGGCAGGAAAGGGTCACCTGGGGAGAGTGACAGACTTTGGATAGAAAGTCTCTTTCTAAAATGCTCTCACATTAAAAAAATATTTTTAATCATTTAAAAATATTTGAACATTTTTACCACTAGTAAAAAGAAACATGCCTTGTTGCTTTGTGCTGAAAATTCAAAGGGTACCTTCCTCTTTTAACTCTTCAGATAAATCCATTTCTGAACAAATTACCTACAGCACACAAGACAGAATTCTGTAATTTTACCTACTGCTTACTCCCACTATAACTGCAAGTTTTACCATGGGTCTCGGAGGTGGAATTGTTAAAAAATCAACAGGATTTTTCCCCCATAATGTTTCAAACTCAGACCAAACCAGAGACTGCAACAACAGCAGGGAAAGCTCTTATCTTATAAGTATGCTTGATGAGTTTATTACTTTACTTCTCCTGACTGGTAATCTAAGAATGTAGTGGACTATTTTCTGCAGGAGAAGGGAATAGAATAAGGATAGATTTGCTGAAGTTATAAAAACAATGATAAGAGGCGATGTGAAATAAAAAAGAAATTGTTGCCAGGCAACATGCTTTGCTGTCAAAGAGATGGAACTGCCTTCGATAACGGTCCATGAAGGATGTTCAATAAACCCCGTAAGTCTCTGAGCTAGAAAGTGTCTTTGAAGTGAATGGCTCAAGGGCACTACTATCTCAAAGAACCAAAGCAACCAGCTCTCCCCTTCCAGAGGTGGGGACTATGTACTTCCTGTAGGTAGAGGCCCCACGTGCCCTTCCTTCTTCAGCAGTGGTCTTCTTAGTACTGGAACATTTTGTGGCTTTTGCTTCTTAAGGTTTGCACCCCAGTTATAGGTAGTGTTTTCACTCAGCACAATGAATCGAAGTCGTCACCTGATGCATCCAAAATGTGCCAGCTATTTTATTTTGCGAGCTTGGCACAGTTTTGCTGGCTTGATCACCAACATTTGGCCAGTGAATCCCATTCATAAACAGGACCAGGAATAGTTGGAAAGACTGAAGGATGTTAGAAGTTGAAGAAACTTTATACTCCTTGAGTTTGTCCTACCATATAGAACCTGACCTTGAGTTTGTCCTGCCAAATAGAATCTAATCTTGATAGTTCTAGTCCTCTGCAGCTAACTTCTTCCTGCCATTTTCTTGTATTAAAGTCCCCTTGAGGGCAAAGACTGTCTGCTGAGCTCATTCCTGGACCCCAGTAAACTGCCAAGTTCCCGGCACAGAGTAATAGTAAAATACATGAACCTAATCAATGACCTTCCACTCAAGTAGTCATTCTCAGTCAACCATACCAGATAGAAATGGCCTTTTACACATTAGAGAGTACATATAGCCCTTCCTCCAATTATCATGAGTATATACTACAGTGACTAAGAGCGTGGATTCTGGATCCTGCCTTCTTGTCGCTGGGCAACTCACTTGCTATCTCTGAGTTTGTTATGCCTAACTCATCAGATTGATAAGAGTTAAGTTTCTATAACTCACTGCCAGTGAGTAGATGCTGACTTACAGTGACCCTATAGGACAGGGTAGAACTTCTCTTGTGAGTTTCCAAGACGGTCACTCTTTCTGGGAGCAGACATTCCCATCCTTCTTCCACAGAGTGGCTGGTGGTTTCAAACAGCTGGGCTTGCAGTTAGCAGATGAACATGAAACCACCGCAGCAACACACTATACAAGTGTGAGGTCTTATTCTCCGTGTACAGCTTCATTTGTAGCAATGTCACCACTGATGACAGCCAGACACAGTCTCTCTGGGTTTACAGATTAGAACCTGGAAGGGTTTTGTTCAAAACGGATCCAAAGCCAGGTTGCAGTTCCAGGCGAAGTGGGTGGTAGTGATATGACCGTAATCTTTCATTTGGGGGGGGGGAGTTTTAATGTTACACATGTAATCCACTTCACTGTTGAGTTGATGATTCTTACTAAGCAATTGGTTGGCTTTTCATCTCTGGACTTTTCCAAGCCAATGCTGATTAGCTATATGCTTGCAACGCCCTAGCAAAGAAGATCTATCTAGAGTTTTATTCCTTGCAGGATCAAAACTGTGGCCAAACTGCTCAGGAAGAGAACACTTTCCTGCGTAACTGGTGACAGGATTGCTCAAACGTAGAAAGATTTCCTAACATGAAGGAGAAAAGAGCAGGCGAGGGAAAGACAAATAGGGTAAAGTCTTTACTAACATACATACACTTAAATGCCAGACACAGTCCCAATCTTAAAGAATGTCAGTTGTTCCACAAAGTATGTTGGTAATTCAAAATTGATTTACCATGGGCTCTACACAAACGTGCACACAAAATGTAGCATGAAAACACGACAACGAAGACATTACATTAGCAGCACTCTTCGGTGGTATTTAGAGGGTCAAGGAGGAGATTCCTGGCAGGGATTCAAGGGTGGAAGGGGTCACGAGTGTGCTGAGAGAATTCTATTTCTTTTTTTTTTAATTTTAACAATTTATTAGGGGCTCATACAATTCTTATCACAGTTCATACATATACATACATCAATTGTATAACGCACATCTGTACAGTCTTTGCCCTAATCATTTTTTCTCCTCTTTTCTTTTTTTTACATTTTATTAGGGACTCATACAACTCTTATCACCATCCATACATATACATACATCAATTGTATAAAGCACATCCATACATTCCCTGCCCCAATCATTCTCAAGGCATTTGCTCTCCACTTAAGCCCCTTGCATCAGGTCCTCTTTTTTTTTCCCTCTCCCTCCCCTTGCCCCCCTCCCTCATGTGCCCTTGGTAATTTATACCTCGTTATTTTGTCATATCTTGCCCTATCCGGAGTCTCCCTTCCCCCCTTCTCTGCTGTCCCTCTCCCAGGGAAGAGGTCACATGTGGATCCTTGTAATCAGTTCCCCCTTTCCAACCCACTCACCCTCCACTCTCCCAGCATCGTCCCTCACACCCTTGGTCCTGAAGGTATCCTCCACCCTGGATTCCCTGTACCTCCAGCCCTCATATGTACCAGTGTACAGCCTCTGTCCTATCCAGCCCTGCAAGGTAAAATTCGGATCATGGTAGTTGGGGGGAGGAAGCATCCAGGATCTGGGGGAAAGCTGTGTTCTTCATCGGTACTACCTCGCACCCTAATTAACCCATCTCCTCTCCTAAACGCCTCTATGAGGGGATCTCCATTGGCCGACACTTGGGCCTTGGGTCTCCACTCTGCACTTCCCCCTTCATTTAATATGGTATATATATACATATACATATACACATATATACACATACATACACACACTTATATCATTGTGTTTGTTTTTTTTTTGCATGATGCCTTATACCTGGTCCCTTGGCACCTCGTGATCGCACTGGCCGGTGTGCTTCTTCCATGTGGGCTTTTTTGCTTCTGAGCTAGATGGCCGCTTGTTCACCTTCAAGCCTTTAAGACCCCAGACACTATCTCTTTTGATAGCCGGGCACCATCAGCTTTCTTCACCACATTTACTTATGCACTCATTTGTCTTCAGCGATCCTATCATGGAGGTGTGCAGTCAATGATATGATTTTTTGTTCTTTGATGCCTGGTAACTGATCCCTTTGGGACCACTCGATCACACAGGCTGGTGTGTTCTTCCATGTGGACTTTGTTGCTTCTGAGCTAGATGGCCACTTGTTTATCTTCAAGCCTTTAAGACCCCAGTCACTATCTCTTTTGATAGCCGGGCACCATCAGCTTTCTTCACCACATTTACTTGTTCGCCCACTTTGGCTCCAGCCGTTGTGTCGGGAGAGTGAGCATCATAGAGTTCCAATTTAATAAAAGAAGGTATTCATGCATTGAGGGAGTGTTTGAGTAGAGGCCAAAGGTCCTTCTGCCACCTTAATACTTGACCTATAAATATAGACACATAGATATATTTCCCCATCCTCCTATATATATTTGCATGTACATGTCTTTGTCTAGACCTCCATGAATGCCCTTTGACTCCTAGCTCTTTCCTCCATCTCCCTTGACCTTCCTCCTGCCCTACTACCATGCTTCATCGCCACCTGGGCTAGAGTATACCTCTTCTCTAAGCAACCTTACCCTTGATCATTTCCCACCAGGCCTGCCACTCCCCCTTCTTTACCATTTGGGGTCCCATGTTTTTTCCTTGTCCCTGGGTTTGTTAACACCACTTCCTTACCCCCTACCCCCCCACCCCAAGTCCCCCCGGAACTGTCGGTCCCGTTGTTTTTCCTCCAGATAGTTCATCCGAGAATTCTATTTCTTGATCTAGGTGCTGAATATATGGGTGTACTCATTTTAAAAACAGCTTCAAGCTGTACTATACAATATTATTGAAAGTATTATAAAAAATACGAGATAATTCATAAAAAATGTTATTTATCAAAATATAAGCAATGCTTTAGGGATTTCATAAATTCTATAAAGGCAATCCTTAGTTAGAAACACCAATGGCATCTTACCATAGTGAATGAAGGGGACATTCAGAGTGGAGACCCAAAGCCCATTTGTCGGCCACTGGAGATCCCCTTGCAGAGGGGTCTAGGGGAGGAGATGAGTCAGTCAGGGTGCGATGTAGCACCAATGAAGAATACAGCTTTCCTCCAGTTCCTAAATGCTTCCTCCCCACCAACTATCATGATCCAAATTCTACCTTGCAAGTGTGGATAGATCAGAGGATGTACACCGGTGCAGATAGTAGCTGGAGGCACAGGGAATCCAGGGTGGATGATACCTTCAGGACCAGGAGTGTGAGGGGCGATACTGGGAGGGTAGAGGGTGAGTGGGTTGGAAAGAGGGAACCGATTACAAGGATCTATATGTGACCTCCTCCCTGGGGGAAGGACAACAGAAAAGTGGGTGAAGGGAGACGCCGGACAGGGCAAGATATGACAAAATAATAATTTATAAATTATCAAGGGCTCATAAGGGAGGAGGAAGTGGGGGGGGGGAGAAAAAGAGGACCTGATGCAAAGGACTTAAGTGGAGAGCAAATGCTTTGAAAATGATGAGGGCAAAGAATGTACAGATGTGCTTTACACAATTGATGTGTGTATGGACTGTGATAAGAGTTGTATGAATCCCTAATAAAATGTTAAAAAAATATATATGAATGAATAATCAGATAAATGTCTATGTTTACTAGTAAGCATAGATTCTAAAATATTGATGATATAAATCAGAATCAACTTCATGGAAGTGTGTGACCAATGTGGTGTGGTGATTATTATTAAACATTGATTGTCAATAAAAAAAAACACCAATGGCTGCCATGATAACCCCCTCCACCCCGCCCCCTGTACATGATAAGAGATCTACAGCAAGCTGAATGGCAAGCATGGTGAGTCATCTGGTTCCAGCATTAACGGACTCAGCAGGCAAAATGACCACTTCTCCTTTTTGCCCTGCAAAATTCTCTTCCCTGCTGTGCTCTGTGCCTCAGGTCTTATAGAAGCACGAGATAGGCATCTTCCAAGGTATTCACTTTGTCTTGTTACCTTTTCATCTCCAGCAACTAGAGCAACAGAGGCCCGCACTGAGAGCTCATTATATGGTGAGTGGAACGGGAACCACGCCAGTGTGTGCTGGCAGGGAACGTCTTGTGCACTTCCCTAATGCTCCCTTCCAAGATCACCAAAACTGCATACTAAAACAAAGTGTTAGTCCTCAATTGGCTTGGCCAATCAGCACTTTCTGGAGCACATTTTACATTTCTCTCCACCTTGAAGTACTCTGCCCCATGAGTCCTCTAGCTCACCTTCTCGTTTTTCTCTCTTGTTGTTGGGCTAATTCTCTTTGATTTCATCGTTAGTTTTCTTTCACAGGCTAAGCTTGAATGTTGGGGTGTCTTGGGGCTCACTGCCTGGCCTTCTTTCTTCACATTCTCTACGCTCTCATCTGGGCCATCTCATCCACGCTCTACACAACCCAAATCAACTTCTTTCTAGAGCTACAGATCCACAGGCCATCTCTTTCTTGGGCGCCTCACTCAAAAATGGCGCTCCACCATGCCACTTTGAATGTGTGCCACTCACTCTCCACAGCCACGGCAATAACCCCGTCTCCCACTCAGTCTCGTCAGAAGGCTCACTGTTCCTTTTCGGAGTCTCCTGCTCCAGAGATTCAGCCTATAATTTATCCTGTTTTGGTTACCATTCATCTGCACCCAAATTTTTTTAAATTCAGGTTTGTTGTGACTTTATGTTGCTGCCATGACTGAGCCCATTTGAACCAGCTCTAGGCTCAGGTGTCTCAGAGGGAATTGACCCTCTAAACTTTTAATTAATATCGGAGTAAGTTTACCTTGTACACCATTTAGGAACTACAGCAATGTACCTCGCTCTCATCCAATCCATTTAGATTTATGGTGATCCCATAGAACTGCCCCTATAGGTTTGCAGGGCTAGAGAGGCTCATCTTTCTCCTATAGAGAGGCTGGTGGTTTCAAACTACTGATCTTTTGGTTAGCAGCCCAGAGTGTAATGCACCATGCTACCAAAGGTCCTATATGCAGTACACCTAGGGCTAAGTATATTCAGAAGAGGGAGTATACGTCAGAATATACATGAGGGGACTTCCAAAATTCCATTACCTTTAATTCCATTCTTCCATGAACTTTTTGAAGCTCTTCCTAAACTGGTAAAGCTAACCACCCAGAATACCAGTTTACGAAATAATGTAGAAGGCTTGGCTTCCCAGAATGCCTAGAAGACAACCCCTTACTGATCTTAAGGCATCAATTCTCAACTTGGTCCCATTGCTAACCAATGGGGTCAGTCAAACAAATTGGTTATTGGGACTGTTCTGTGAACCAGACACAAGCTTCTTAGAAGCTTAGAAGCCAAGATCTTGTTTGGTTCAGTGTGCTCTCCTTGTGGCTTATAGCAGAGCTTAGCACATACCACATAATGACAAGCATTGATAGAGCAAGGGAATGAATTTAAAAGCAGAACAGAGAGAATTTATTTGTTCAGTCTTATGCTGATTTTTGTGGTTTAGTAGGAACTTATCTTTGATGTGGAGGACTTCACTTATTCTAAATTAACAATATTTCTGGATAGCTTAACTAAAAAGCCCATAAACATGGGAAAATATTGATATGCTTAAAGTCAGTTCTACAACTATAGCAAATAATGTAGGGCGTGGTCACATGACAAAGTATGGCAAGAAGTTAATGAGCTTAAAAAGCACATAAATCTTTACATTTTAATATAAATATGCAATGTTTATTCAGTTGTAGAGTAGAAATATCTATTTTGCCTTGATAGAAAATAGCTACATTTACCTGCAAATGGGGGAAAGAAATGTTACCTGGTATCCTAAATATTTTAATTTTCTACATCAAACTTTGCAGTAGGACACCATGCATATTCATTCTTTTAAAAGAGACCTTTGAAACTATTGTGTAATGAGTAATATCATTTGGGAGTACTATACTCCTTTCAAAATCATCTGTGTGAAAACCACATCACACCAGCATTCCTAGTGAATTTCAAAAACTCAGGCAATAAGAAGTGCTGGAGAGGCTGGCATCCCCAGACCCTGCTAGTGGGACTGCAAAGCTATATAATCACTATGGAAAGTCTTATGGCTCTTCCTTAGACAATTGGGAATAGAAATACCGTGTGACTTGAATCCTTTTACTAGGTATAAATCCTAGAGAAGTGAGGGCCACAACACAACAGATATGTGCAGCACTGCTCACAGTAGCAAGAAGATGAAAACAACTTTAACTGAAGTGGAAGCATGCATAAATAAACTTTAGTGCATATCCACAATGGACTACGACGCATCACTAAAGAATCGCAATGAAACTGTGGAATACCTCGTGGCACGGATAGATTCGGAGGACTTTGGGTTGACTGAAGTTAGTCAATCACAAAAGGATGAAGCCACAGTTATTGCATGAAACCACTGCTATAAAAGAAAAAAATCAAGATAAAGCTTTTTCATAGCAAAAGAATGAGACCGATGGTTGTCAGTGGTAGAAGGGAAAGGGGGGACGGGAAGCAATAGACCAGAGGGTGTATAGTGTTAATGAGAATGAAGATGATATTCTACAGGAGAGAAAAGAGCAAAAAGGCGGGTACAGAGCAAGCTATTGGGAGGTTTGATAAGTTGCTTGCATTGTTGAATACAGAAATGATGCTCTGACATGTAAACCTCCACCTAATTCACAATAAAAGGTTTTAACAAATCATCTATTAACTCCAGCCCCAACCCAAGAACAGTTACTTCTGATAACATGGCCCTGCTTGAACTGATCACTGAAGAGCAGGGCGCTACAGCAAAGTGTGGGGAAGAGAGCCAATGGGGTCCGCCTATCAATCGGAATAGTGTCTGGGGTCTTAAAGGCTTGTATTCAAACAAGCGGCCATCTAATCGAGGACTCAACTAAGTCCACACGGAGGAAGCACACCAGGTTGTGGAATCCAACTGAATTTACGTTTGATGAAGGTAAAAGTATCAGAGCTAAAATTGTGAACATTTGTAGAAGGCTTTGGAGAACAGTGGGAGCCCAAAGCCCATCTGCAGCGTCTGGTCAGATTAAGCCACTGGCAGATTCCCTCTAGTGACAGGCCAAGGGTCTCAAACATAGATCATTGTATCCTGATTATGCTGGATGAAGCGTGATACTTGCTCAGCTGACCCCCCTCTGGCCCAACATGAGTTTGTTGTCAGTGCAAGGATCTCCCGCTTGTTCTAGGACAAAAATTTCTTCCCTGGCTCTTTAAATATTGAAGGTGATCTTTTCTTTCTTACGCCTTGTTTGTATTTTCATCTTTCTATTACTATTGTTGTATCCGTACCATCTTATTTCATTTTTGTCTCAACTGTTTCTGTTGGATTCACCAGTTTGTGAAGCACAGAAGGGGTAGATAGAAAGAGATAACAGCTGGTGCAAGGGCTAGTAGGGGATGTAGGGGGCGGGGTCACGGGGAGGAGATGGGAAGTTTGAGGAGATTTGGGGAAAGCGGAAGTGGGAGGGAGGCCTAGAACTAAATGTGATTACACAACTCACTTTAAAGACGATTGAATCCTGGGCCAGTGGGGAGAAAGTACAATTCTTCTTGATGTGATTGAACCATTAAATTGGACATTACGTGGATTATGTGCCAATAAAACTAGTTAAAAAGTATAGGAGACCTGCCAATATTTACTTCAAAGCAAAGATGTAACGACAAAGGGGAAGGCCCACAGGAAGACCGGAAAGGGGGCAACCCGAACGGAAAGACTGTGAAATATGTTACCACTGTTACTGAACACATTGGGTAAAAACTGTTAAGTGGGAAGCGAATTTGTTGTGTATGTAAATTCCCACTGAAAACACCCCCCTGAAATTAAAGTTAGCTTTAAAAATTATTGTGCCATGATAAAAACACTTACCATTTTAATTTACTTATTTTTCTGCAGAGACAAAACATGTCGTGCACAGAATGAGCCGTGTTTACACCTGATGTTAGCACCTGATGTTTACACCTGATGTTACACCTGATGTTACACCGGATGTTAGCACAGCTCCAGATGTTGGTCCACAGCATCCATTTGTGTTTGCTCTTTGACTTGTTGACCGGCTTCTTTTTCCATTCTCTCTCCCGTGTATTAGAAAAGTACGTATGTTCCACAAGACCTATAAGCTGTCACACTACAAACTAGCCTTTGAGAATTCACGCCCACACTCCCCGCACTTGATCCATCTACACCTGAAAGTAGACGGAAGTGGCAGCAGCTATTGAGCCGATTTCCAGATCAGAAAGTTTAGGGTTGTTGGTTTTTTTTTTAACTTTTCAATTCTGCCATTTTAAATATAGAAAATAATATGAGCCCTAAACATTTAGTTGAAGGTTTTATACTTTATAGTCTGAATATATTTATGAATCATCAACCTCTCCAACAATGACACATAATGGATCCTGAGCAGCTTTAACAGAGGAAGAATTTTGCCCTCCAGTATATTTCTTGTCTTCAGTCATCCGTGGCAGTTCTTGGCAGGGACATTGGAGAAGAATTTGTGGCCTGAAAAATGTTAACTTAGCAGTTCTACTGAAGGTTTCTATTTCCAAGCAATTCTAAGTTATTTTTTGGCTTTTCAAGAGTGTGTTTATTTAAGGTAGTCCAATGACTGATACTTTAATTTTAATGAGCTAGGCTTCCCTGCTGAGAATAACGCCACGATACTAATAGTAGAGCCCAAGAATCTCTTAGAACGAGATTCTGTGGTGAAACTCAGGGAGCCGGCTCAGGATGAATAAAGAAACTTTCTGAATTACGCAAAGAGAAAGCTCAAACGCCATCTCTGCGCTGGGTCTGAGCAGGTTGTTTTTTCTCATGTATGGCATGAGAACAATACCAACCACTTGAAGGACAGACACGCTGCACCCAAGAACGAGCCAGTGCTGCTCTCATTAGGGTCGATGAGTTTCTCTCTCTGTCTTTGGCTCCCAGAGCAGTTAGGGCAGGTGAAAAGCTGAGCTCACAGTCGTAGGTCTTTCCCTGAGTAAGGAAACATTGAGGATGGCACCAGCGTGGCAGTGATGTGGCTACAGCAACAGACCAATGTAGAAATCCTATGCTACACCAGGCCTTCTCGATGCCATCCTTCCCTTGGTTTTGTACCCATGGACTATATTCCCCTTTGTCCCTTCCTCGGATGACTTTGTTTGGGGCCTTTAGTTTTCTTTTTAAAACATTTTATTAGGGATTCATACAACGCTTATCACAATCCATACCTACATCAATTGTATAAAGCACATCTGTACATTCTTTTGCCCTCATCATTTTCAAAGCATCTGCTCTCCACTTAAGCCCCTGGCATCAGGTCCTCTTTTTTTCCCCTCCCTCCCCGCTCACCCCTCCCCCATGAGCCCTTGATAATTTATAAATTATTATTTTGTCATATCTTGCCCTGTCCGACGTCTCCCTTCACCCCCTTTTCTGTTGTCCGTCCCCCAGGGGGGAGGTCACATGTGGATCCTTGTAATCGGTTCCCCCTTTCCAACCCACTCACCCTCCACTCTCCCAGCATCGCCCCTCACACTCCTGGTCCTGAAGGGATCATCCACCCTGGATTCCCTGTGCCTCCAGCTCCTTTCTGCACCAGTGTACATCGGGGGCCTTTAGTTTTCTATGATTTCCTTTGCGTCTGCTAAGGCGAGTTTGTGTATATGAAAACTCTGATGTCTGAAGCCGGTGCTCTAAAATGGCGACTTTCCAAAACTTCCTGCCCACTGTGGATGCTTTTGTTTACTTTGTAGCTTTGTCGTTAACAAGGTGGGAAACGCTCTAGAACTGGAATCTTCTCGCTGAAGAAATTCTCCCAGACCACTCTGGGTAGTGCCTTCTTTGGGGAGTGGTCCCACATAAACCATTCCCAGGCTTCTTGCATTCTCTTAAAGATGTAGTTCCTGAGTTCTCAAATTGCATTTTGTCAAAATGAGCTTCAAAACGCACCCACGTGTCTAGGAGTCAATCTAACAAAAGATGGGTGTGAAACAGCGTGTGCAGGTGTCCTGTTATGAAACTGCTCCTCGGGTTGGTGAAGATTTCTATACTACTTTCTATTGCTTTGGAAATATTTGGTGTGCACAGTTAAGTGTACAGTCCATCTGGCAATTTTTTTTTGCATAGGTATCAACTATCCAAGAGCTTACTGAAAAACTCCTTTTGCCCCTACTCTGAAGTACCACATTTGTCATAAAATGATGACCAGGTAATTTATTATCCACATTGACTTTCATCCGTAAAGGAGACATTGTAAGCGCACTGGGGTGATAAAAATGAACAGGCCAGTTAGGAAAATTGGGTTACTGGCACTACCAGCCATAAATTAGGACTCATATACTATTTATATCATATACCATTCATATCATATACATTCATATCATATACCATTCATGTCGTATACATTTATATCATATACCATTCATATCGTATACATTCATGTCGTATACCATTCATATCATATACCATTCATGTCATATACCATTCATGTCATAAACCATTCATATCATATACCATTCATATCATATACCATTCTTCTTTCTGACCATCTAAGCACCAAAACCACGCATTTAGGTAGCTTTAGAACAAGTCTTAATAAAGTACATCTTCTTATTTGGTTCTTCTTCAAATGTCTTGGATATTCCTGGCCATTTGCATTGTTATAGTCATTGTAGAACCATTGTTCATGTTTCACAAAACAAACCAAAAAACTGTTGGGATTTTTATTAGGATCGCTTTGGTGCTGTAAATCAATTACCATGTTTACACTGTTGAGGCACAGACCTAGTCTGCATCTCCATTATTTAGATCTTGTTTTCTCAAAATAATTTTTATTATCTATGTTTTCTATATTTTTTATATTATGTCTTCTGTATGAAGTTCTAAACAAATTTTCTTGGATTTATTCCTAGGTATTTGAACATTTTTAAATGTGTTAAAGTGGCATTAATAAAGTGTAAATGTTGATGTTACCTAGAAATGTGTTAGCTTTTAAATTTAACTTGTAAATAGCAAATTAACAGATTTCTAAATCTTAAAATTTAGATTTTCCTACAAAAATGACCATCTAAAAATACTACGAGGTTTGTCCTTGTGAGTATTATATATCTATTTATCTTCTAGAATAATAAATCTTAGGCTTCATTAAGTTATTGACTAATTGGTGACAGTATATATCTTTGTTTTTTTCTCAAATTCTGCTTTACCTGCTTTGTTTTTGTTATTTCATTTCAAGGGCATGGTATAGGATGCATTAAAATTCAGAGTTGACGTATTTTCCTACTGAGTTGAGTCTTTTATCATGACGTATTTGTCTCTATAATCAGAAAATCTACTTAGTACTAATATAGCTACAACTATTTTTGTGGAGTGAGGGCATTATTGTTTTTCTTTCAAACCAGAAATGCAAATTCTTAGAAGGGTGTCCAATGAAAATGACCCAGTTCAGAGTCTCTAAATTTTTAAGCTTTCAATATACTTCCTGTAGACACCATATGTTGTTGTTGAGTGCCTTCGCATTGGTTTTGACACACAGTGACCCATGTTCAACAGAACAAACCACACTCACACTTACTCAAGCCCATTGTTGCAACCACAGCGTTAATCCATCTCTTCAAGGACCTTCCTCTTTTTCACTGCCCCCACCTGTCAGTCAGCCGGTTGGACTGTGGTGGTTGGTGCATTGACGTGATGCTGATCTTTAAAATATCAGCAGGGTCCCCCCATGGAAACAGGTGTCAGCAGAGCTTATAGACGAAGACCAGACTGTGGAGAAGGACTAGGACCAGGATGTCCACGTCTGAAGAATTGCCCACTGAAAACCTTATGAGTAGCAGTGGAACTTTGTCAGACACTGAAATCCTTATGAACAGAGAGGCAGGACATTGGCAGAGATCGTGCCAGGAGATGAGCCTCTCAGGTCAGAAGGCTCTCCAAACAGGATTGAGGAAGAGCTGCCTTCTCAAAGTAGAATTGCCCAGAATGACATGAAGGGAGTGAAGCCAGCCTTCGGGGACTTTATTTGCTGATGGGTCACAGCTAAAACTGAGAAGAAGCAGCTTCGCACATCTATCAATAATTGAAACTTGGGACACGCAAAGTATGAAGCTCAGATAATCAGAAGCAATCCTGATTCTGAATCATAACCAATTACTACTCCGCATTGCCTGCTGGTGTAATGTTGGGTCTGCCTTATGGTTAGCGCCTGCAGATAAATGGGAGCAGGGTCTTGGTTTTGACTTTGCTTCCACCAACAGGTGAAGCTAGAGGTGCTCAGACACCACCCGGGTGACAAATTTGCAGTCTCTTGTGCTCTTTTTTTTTGCATTGTCCATCCTGGTTTCTTTCTGGAATCTATTATGGGTCGTTTCTTCTGGCCTTAGAATTTATACATCATCTTTTTAGGTATTTTCCAATTTGATGTTAAATCATAGCTCTGGAGCTGTTAGTTTGTTGCTTAGAGTTCTAGAATTTCTATTTCATTTTCAGTATGAGGCGTTAAGGACCCGTCCACAGGAGTAGCTTGACAAAGACCTGAAAGCCATCGCATTGCACAAGCCTATCCCATTGTCAGGACAGCATCATACAACACACGCCAAGAGCCTCTATCAGGCCACACTAAGTGGAGCTGTCTTAACAGTGACTCTTTGCACCCACTTGTTTGGCTGTCTCCCCTCTGTTTTCGTCTTGAGCTCTCTTGACTTCTGCTGTCATAAAACACCAACTTCTGGCTACACTTGATCCCACACAAACTCTACACACAGGCAGAAGATAGGAAAAGAGAAGAGTGATTGGACGCTTTGACCCAGGTGGCCCTTTAATTCACTAGTTTAGAAAACAGAGGATAGAACAAGGCAAGCAAAGACTGCTTCAAAACAAACACGAGGGTGCAGATTAATGGCAATGGAACAGAGAGGTGGAAGTTGTGAGAGTGCTGAGAATGGTCACACATGATGAAGAATGCCATCAATTTCACTGAATGGAAACCTCAACTGCCCTGCAAACCTGCTCCCTAAACAAAATACAATATTATTTAAACGTCACGAAATATCATTTACTATTTCACCAAAGAGACAACAACATATTACTTAAAAACAAAAAGGGACCTAGTAGATTACTCATTCTATAAAGAGACCCAGCTGTCTTCGTAGCCCAGGTCCTTGATCAGGCGCCCCTTCTACACTCCAATGGAATGCCTATGTAGGGCTGTCATCCACAGCCGGTGTGTATCAATCAGTTTCAAAAGCCCAACCCATAAAATAAATCATCGTACTTTTGGGCTCTCCGATAGCTGTCAGGAAAGAGTTGGATCCATTCCTTTTTATTGATTTATTTGAATTCATTGTATTTTCATATAAAATCAATCACTAGAGTTTTGCCACATAAGAGAGGCGAATAGATTCCAATGTTCAGTGAAAGGGTTAAGCATAGAAAGGAAATTCAAGATTTGTTTCTGAAGAGTGAACCGTTACCATTGAAAACATAGACAAGGGCTGTGTCGCGCAGTGGAGAGTGCATTGGGTTTCCAAGAAGAAAGACAAGAAAACTCCAGGCCAGACCCCGTTTCTCCATGGTCTCTACGGAGAAGAGAAACGGCCGAGAAACAGCACGCTCTTTGAGGTATTGTGTCGGATAAAGAAAAGGAATGGGTGGTCGGCCTCGAAAGTTTCCTCTGGCAACAACATGCAGAAAGTGGCAATGCCTGCCGTGGCGGCCGCTGCCTCGGTGCCCTCCTCGTTTATTTCCACGAAGGACTTATGGATAATTTTGGATATATAAAGATCTTTGACTCCTGACATGCCAGACAGATCAGCCTTATTACTGCTAAAGAGATCCTGCAAACCCAGCTGGGCTAGGTAGGAGTTGAGGTTGTAGTTCTCTTCTAACTTGAACTTGGGCAAGCTGACATTGACTTCAACACGACTCAGGTTCTCAGGACTGGTCCACTCATTCAGTTTTTCCAAAGTCAATTGTTCCTCAATCTGGAATAAGAATGAAGACAAACTGGAGGTGAATTACATCTTACATAATATTATCAAGTATAAAGCATTATTGGGACTAGTATTTACATGAGTAAATACAAAATATCAGTTGCCTAAATTGTTTCCTTCATGTTTTGTGCCAAATCTGATTCTTTGGGGTGGATCTAATTAACTTCTGGTAATGGGTAATATTATTGATAACAGTTGAGTCCCAAGTCATCAAAGGCCCTGTGGACATCAACAATTCCTGGGTCATTGTGGATTTTCTACTTGGCAAAGTGGTGCCAGGGGAACTTTTAAAGTCTTCCTTATTCTGAAGTCCTTTGGCGTTATGGTAACCTGTAAACCTCGGTGGAGCTGAGGAAGTCAGCTGTAAGGACTTTAGTCCCAAATGAAAATTTTAGAGACAGAGATGATGAGCTAGATCTAGATGCTTATCCAAAAGGGGGACAATAAGAGTGTCCTCCTCATAGCGTTGTTGGGAGCATGTAATAAATCAACAGAGGGGAAGGCGGTATACAATAAGAGAGTCGTCAGCAAAGACAAAGGAAAAACTGAGAGGAAGTACAAGAGTCAAAGGCAACACAGGAAAGCACAATTACACCCACAATCCTGCAGTAACAATAATCTCCGAATTGATACATGCATATAGACACAAAGTAAACAGGTGTGGGATGCAGAATGGGGCAATTACCCAGGGACCCATGAATCTATTCTAGTTCTGACAGGATATTTCTACACATGTAGTATTTATCTATGTGGCAATTCTATCCATGAAGATAATACAGTACACAGGGTCACAGCCATGAAAACATCCGGGTCATAAGCGAGCACCTTGAGGCAGTAAGTTGCTGGACCTGGAACTCAGGACTATAGTTTGGGGAAGCACAAAGGTCAACTGACATAGCAAAGTCCACAGAGATATTTTTACATCGTATTTTGGTGAATGGTACCTGGAGTCTTAAAAATCTGTGAATGACTAATTAAGGTGAAACTATTGGACTTTCCCCATCCAGAGCAAAGAAGAGTGAAAGAAAACCTCATGAAAACAAGCAGCCCAGTGAACCACGTGATCCTCAGCTTCCATGATGCAGAGACCAGAAGAGCTAGTTGGTGCTCAGCTAACACTGCCAACTAGGAAAAGCTCCCCAAAGGATCCCCTGAGAAGGTCCTAGATAGAGTGTAAGAAACTTATGCAATAAAACCCCAAATCAATAAGGAGTCCTTGTCTACTGTTTGAATAGAGACGAGTGGAACTCCCAAACACCTTTTGGATCTAGAAGTAAACTCCCCTTGTGGCTCAATTTTCAGCCAAACAACCAACAGATTTGTGAGCGGGGAAATAACAGGAAGGAGGTGTTCACATCTCCAAATAATCAACCAGTTGAGATCAAAAGGGCAGCGTTTTCCCAAGGACAAATTGCAGAAGGATTAGAAAAGGAGGAATGAAAATGGGAAACACAGGGGCAAAGTGGGATAAATGAGGCTTCATTGTAGGAATTACAATCAATACCATGAACTAAAATGTGTCTGCATTGTCAAATGGAAACCTTATTTGCTCTGTAAAACTTCACCCAATTCACAATGGAAAGGGGAATTAAGTAAACTGGCACCTGTAAAGTGCTTGGAGTACCGAGTGATACTTAAATGTAAGCTATTATTATAACTGCTATTATTGTCAACATAGAATAAAATCATCATTCTTCTCAATGGGGACAACTCTTATCATGAGGCGAGAGATGTTCCCTTCACGATCAGAGACAATACAAACACAGAAATATAATGGAAAGAAGCAATAAAAATAAAATGGAAGGAAAAAAATATATCATGTACAAATTTTAATACATGCTCTACAAATGCAAGTGACTAATAATTAGATCCTTTCCTAATAGCAAGTATGGTTGGATAAAAACATATCACAGGCCGCGGACAATACAGAAAAGTGGCAGTCTTCACAGTTTGACCCATTTCTAGCCCTGGCAAGAGATGTCATCGATTTTGATCACATAATGGAAAGCGCATGTAAAGTTCATATTAGGAACAGGCTTAACTGTCAAGCTACCATGACACATGAGACCTTTTATCACGAAGCTTTGGAAATTTAACTCATGGCCTATATGGAGTGTAGCAAGGATGCATAATAAATCACAGAACTTTGTCGTACCGTGATGTAATATGTAACATTGTATATTATCATGTATGTTTTGGGTTACTGTTTCCTTTTTGTTTGCACCCCTCAGGGAAACAATGCTTCAGAGTTGATGCCAGAGCTACGTCCTGTAAGCAGCTGGTACTTGATGCTGCCTGGAACATGGATCTCTCCATGCTTGCCACCATGCAGTTCTATAGCATTTGCTACACATCTTTCTTGAAACCCTAAACTTAGGGCTTTGCAGTAGTAACTGTAGATGGGCTAACTTCGAAGGAATCACAAAGAACTGGCAAGAAATCATGGAACAGCATCAGTTAACACTGATCAAGCACTCCCCAGTGGTAAATACAGGAGCAATTAGTATATCAGAAGGCAACATGATCCATGAAGTCCAGGAATACATTACCTTCCTCAGGCCTGTGGAGTCATCCTCAATGTCATCCGGCAGCAGGATGACCATGCTGAGGTCGTTACCTTCGTAAGGCAATTCTAGCACACGACACTTTAGTTCCTGGATGTAGCCAAATGGGTATTTGTTCTTCTGATGCATCATTTCCACTTTTTTGGTGTCTTTCTGAACAAGGGAAAAGGCACAGCACTCCAATTAACCATGTTTTTTAGAGCAAGAAACAGTCCTTGAGAATCACTTTGCCTTACCTTATTTATTCTGAATGTGGCATCCGTTGTGGCTTCTTCCATGAATTTGTTCTTCCAGTTGCCTTTGAAATAGATGGCATTCACCAACACCAGCTTAGTCATGCTGCCAACTACCCCCGCAGCCAATAATTCTGGGATTTTCCCTGGAAAGATAAAGCAATATTACATTTGAAAAATTCACATGTTGGAATTCCAAACTTGAACCCACCTTGTTCTGTCATTAAAATGCAATTCAAACATCTATCTTTTGTCTTAATTGTCCCCGAACATGGGATTCAGTTAGGAATCTTGACACATGTGTCATCAATAAGTCAACTTGTGAGGCACACTGGTGCGTTGCACATCCATCCCTTGTGAAAAACAACACTTAAAAACAAATCTGTACTAGAGCTTCAAGTAGGGCAAGGGTCCCTTTCTAGTCGTGTGGTCCATGATGGGTCTTGTTTATTGAATGGTGTTTGTTTTTCAAGTTAAAAAGGAATAAAAAAGTTTTCAATAACAAGTGAATCGCCTCTTCAAATCTGCTAAGTTGGCTCTCACAGAAACTCAGAAACTCACAGCCACTGAATCTATTCTGACTTGTCATTCCCTTGTATAGTGCCTCTCACAGTAAAAATGGTAACAAATGTACAAAAGTTACAACACTGAACAAGGGCTCTGCCCATGGATCTGGTGCAGTTCCTCTTATGGGAGCCAAGCAGTCTGTAAGTGCCCTGACCCATAAAAAAATGATGCTGGAAGAGAGACTGACTAAATTGGTAAATTGAGCCAGAAGAAGTCATTCCCCACCCTAAATACTTCCTTTATTTGGCAAGATGTTGTCAAATAATAAAGTTTGTGATTACTGCTTCAGACTTCTTTTCATATAGATATTAAATACATTTGGCTAGAGTTGGATTTTTTAACACTTCTCCCTTTTGTTTTATAAATAATATTAGCTTATGGTTTCAAAATGTCACTTGGCAGAACTTGGCGGGGAAAGAGCTATTTTATTTACATTGGAGTGAAATAGTCACTTTGGTAAACTTCTAATATGTGGAAGCTTTCTAGGAAAGAAGGTAGGACAGAGTTCTCATACACATCCTGCTTTAGGGCAGAGAGCAGGTCTGGGTAGGATGGGTAGGGAGGGTGGATAAAAGAGAGTGAGGAAATGCAGGTGGGAATGATGCAAAGATGCTGCACAAACAGCTCTCTCCTTCCCTTACCTTCGGTCTGGTCTTTGACCCACTTATTTATCTCCTCCCTGGCTGTCTCAGAGGCATGCTGGAAATCCACACTGGCCAAGTCGGCCCCGTACATTTTCTGAGTTGACGTCAAGAACTCCTGCACACAGACAGTGAACGAGAGAAAGAGAGAGAGAGAGAGAGAGAGAGAGAGAGAGAGAGAGAGAGAGAGAGAGAGAGAAATAGCTGCACATCATACTGAAATGGCTTTCTAAAGTCCTTCGGGGTGACAGAAATCTTCGTAAAATGCTAACTGCCAGCAACATTTTACCTTTATGCTTCTGTAGGCTTGGTGGCATTCTTTTCATAAAGACCTCCGAGTAAGGTATTCATAAATGAGCAAATACTGCCTGTATTTCAATGTGGTTAAAGTGAATCCAGGGCCCATTGTCCCGTTGCCGGGACTGTGGCATATATCCACCGATCACCTAGCAGGAATCTCCTCTGCACCCTGCTTTCCTCCTGCCCCCCCTTGCCTGCAGGTTCTCCTCTCAGATCACCATCAGCCCCAAATGATAGAGAAATGGAATGCTTTTAAATGCCTCTAAGCCGACTCTGCTCCTGCGATGAAGCTAAACAACCCACACTCTCGATTGGGTGTAAGAGTGCGCCACCGGAAGTACTCACGGGAAGGAAGTGATAGCTTTTCTCGCCGTATAACCTGTTAGCAGTTTTCAGAATGTAGGCGGCACCACGCTTGTTGATGTCCGCATTCAGACTCTGGAACCTGGAATGGAGCTCCTTCACCGCATCAAAGTGGAATGTCTAAAGGAACGAAAGCATGCTTTGGAGGACCACTGATTTTGAAATAACAATGGGGATTAGTGGTGTTTGGAAAGCCAGGCGTTTTTGTTATTAATAATGATGATTCCTACAGTTGTTATGAATTTTTCATTAGGGAACAAAGAATATAAACTATATGTAACTTTGTGAGACATGTTTCTGTTTCGACATCACCTTTTGTTGAAATTATATTCTGCAAATATGACGGGCTAATAAGAGATGTAAAAAGAGTAATTATGTCTCACAAAGCTATGGATACATGCTTTTAAAGAAAAACACAAGTGGATGTCCATGTTCATATTACATATCCTATGTATTTTTTTGAGTCTCAGGAATAAGTAATAAAAATGATTAGCAATGCAGGAATACAAAACTACTATACACACTGAGCTTTTTTAATGGCTTATAAGTAACTCACTTATTTTAATATTACAGCTTAAAATTTAGATTTCTGGCAAAAGTTTAATTTCCCATAAGTATCAACTATACATAAAGAGATCTTTTATGATTTTACTATGGCTGAGCTACTCCTTACTTTTAAGACACGATGAGCAAAACTACAGCTGAACAGAGTCCATGTCATTCACTGAGAGATGAACTGTTTGCATAGCTTTATGATCAGCCCAGCAGTATTTAATCTGTCTGAACAGGTCCTTCCAAGGGCCACACCACTAGCTTCTCCACCATAGTGTGTATACTATGTCACATCACTCTTGGGATGAGAAAATTTGTTATAATATCCTATCAGAACCAATATATTAAAAAATTATTTTCAGGACAGCATGTTCAATCCTGCTGAAAGGCAATGTTATGTCACAGGTATTATTTATGAGTAACATTGTATCACACGCAAAGCAGAAGCCAGAAAGCTAAGGAGCTGTTGGAGCTACCAGAAGGCGGTGAAGAGGTCACCCAGGAGACAGGTTTTGCCTTGCTGACCTTGGACAGCTGTGCGGCCGTGTTGCCCTGGGCCCCCAGGAGGATCATGGCCATTGCTGAGGAAATGCTGTAGGGGGAGAAGAAGATGTTGCCGGTCGAATTTTTCTCAGTCAGGCTTTGGAACAGGTCCAAAGCGAAGTTGGTGTTGGTGGCGCTCAGCTGCTCCATGGTCACGGACTAGGGTAAAGAACAGAGGCCTGAGTTGCCACTCTGGCGTTGGGTCTTCGGTTCATCCTGTCTCCATGGCCCCAAGCTCCCCGGAAACATGCATTTTCTCCCCTTTCACTCAGCGGGGCAAGAACCCCATCTTTCCCGCACACCCATGCTGCCGCAGGTACCCAGGCTAGACCTAGGTGTCTACAGGGCTCCGCCCCTGTCCCAGCTCCTTGGGCTCTTGCGCACTTCAGTCGGGTCACAAGCATCCTGCTGACCCCTTGGTTTGGGGCCGTGATATATTTGGGTAATGTATACATTGTCCAGGAGCCCTGATGGCCTAGTGGTCACGCCCTGCGAACGGTTAAGTCGCCTGTTTGAAGCCCCAGCTGCTGGGAGGAGCTTTCGACTCCTGCAGAGAGCTCCGGCCTAACCACGGAGGGCGGCTCTGCTCTATCGCCCTTTGGCAGTGAGTCAGCGTGGTTATTCCTTGTCCCAAAGTAATCGGAGATAAGAAGGTATTCGTTCGGAAACAGGTGTCTACTATACCGAACAGGAAATCCTGGCAAATAAATCTAATTATCCTCCTGGTTGGGAGCTGTTCGTGAACCCTTAGCGGTGCAGGATTTATTAAATAAGTAAAACAGACAAAGCCACCACAGCATCGAATAAATTCTGACTTTTACGGAGCCTAGAGAAGCGGGCAGGGAGCCTCAACTTACCCCCGTGGAGCAGCTGGTGGGTTCAAACCGCCACCCTTGCCATTGGCAGCCCAGTGCCCAACCCAGCATGCCACCGCAGCCTCAGAGTGCCGCCTGGATCCCATAGTGCTAGAGTGGCGACTAACTGGCCCCGGCCTCTCACGCACCGGTGGGTGCTCTGAGCTGCGGGTGGCTGAGACAGCGGCGAGGGGCCAGAACGGGGCGCGGGCTGGGGGGCGAAGCGCGCTGGCAGCGGGCACTGGGTTCCCCTCCCCCCACCCGCTCCTTAGCGGGCAAGTGGCCCAGGCTGGGCCGCGGGGAGGAGGGTGCTCCTGCGCGAAAGCAAACAGCCAGGCCTCCAGTTTCGGTTTGTGCCTCTCTCGGGACGCCAGCCCTGGCACCCCTCCTGCCACCCCGCCGGCTCCGCTGACGCTCGCAGTCAGGTGCCCGGCCCCTCCCGGCGCGCTGGCCCCCGGCCCGGCTTTACCTGCGGGAGGACTCTCGAGGCTGGGTGAGGACCGAAGGAAGTAGGGGAGCCTTATAGCGCTCGGCGCAGCGGGGTGGGGCCGCCCAGGGCGTGTCTGGCCCGAAGGCTTTCTCCACAGTGTTGACGCAGCGCCGTGGCTGGGATCCTTCCCGACAGCCAGGCTTCCAGGGAACTCTGCCTCCCACTCAACTGCCCGCAAACATCTGACAGTTCCCGTCTTACTAAAGGACCAAATGACCCAAGAGGTCGAGGTGTGTCTCCTCTGAGAGGACGCGCTCTTCTCCTCTGCATCCGGCCTGGATTCCCAACTCTGCTTTGGGTGGAAGCAAATTTGGGGCGGCTTATTGTGCCCTAGAGGGTCCTCCGGAGGCCGAATAGACTCGGCGGCTGTGAGTTTGTTTTGCGTGGCACGGGGAAGACAACAGGTTTCAAAAAACATCCTGGGCACATACCCATGTATACCTGACTTTGGGGTACCAAAGTGCTCTCAGCCGGATCTCCCTTCACAGGTAAAGAGACCGCCCCCATGCTAAGCAGGCCAGCTTACCCGGCCCAGAGCATGGATAACTCCTGCTGTGTGCAAAAGGCCATTCTTAGCCATGATACTAAAATTTAGACTAACCACTTTCTCCCTGTAATGCCAAAATGATTACTGTTGAACGATAAAGCCAATAATGTTGCGAGGGATGTTTTTTTTTTCTTTTCAAACGTTTGGGTATGTGATTTTATCAAAATATATAATATTTAAAAGGGTGAAATAATTGTGGATTCATGAAATGTCTCACCTCTTTCTGGCAAACCTCATCATGTAAGGAGGACAGAGATTATCCATGGGTTTATTAGCATGGATCAGAGTGCAAATGGATTCGTAGACTTTAATGAGTCCGAGAACTTGTGTATGATTAAAGGGGGCAAGGAAGATCACTGTCGTGTTGATAAAAATACTCTCCACAGTTAAAACAAACAAATAAGAGTTTAACAACGGAGACCCATAACCAAAGGAAGTATGGGCGCTAAAGCTCCAGGAGGAGCGGGATGGGGCCTCCCCAGGGCGTGTCTGCCCACCCCCCCCACCCCCCAAGACTTTCTCCCTGACGACTTCCTGGTTGTTGGCGCTGAGGGCTGTGGCTGCGATCCTAAGATTTAGACTAACCACTTTTAGTTCCTGGAATAAAGAAAACAACCTTCATGGAAAGACAGTCATAGTAGGTTGAAGTGGTTTGATCATTCCAAAGCGCCTAGAAGTCCAGGCTCGGGGCTTTGTTCTTTGGTCACCTTTTGCATTCCATCACCCAGAGCTAAGCAGCCATCTCATTGGCCTCCACTAAGAGGCCTCGGAAACCCTGTGCAGGCTGCTGTAAGTTGGAATTGACTTGATGGCACTGAGGTTGTTTGGCTCTAAGAGGCCTATGGGAAAAAGCAAGGGTGAAAGGCAGTCCTAGGTGCTTGTTAAATAAAAACGAGTAAGTACCTAGTAAGCCAAGATGTTGTTGTCAGGTGCCATTGAGTTAGTTGTGATTCAGCGATCCTGTGTACAACAGAACGAAACTGCCCAGTCCCACACTATCCTCACAATGCTCGAGCCCATTGCACAGCCACTGAGTCAGTCCATTGTGTCTATGCCAACTCATAGCACCCCTATAGGACAGGGTAGAATTGCCTCTGTGAGTTTCAAAGGCTGTTACGCTTTATAGGAGTAAATCCTGACAATTGTTCCTGTACTTGAGCCCATTGCTGCAGCCACAGCTTCATACCATTGTCCTGAAGACCTTCTTCTTTTCGATGTGCCTCAACCTTACCAAGCATGCTGTTCTTGTCCAGGGACTAGTCTCTCCTGACAACATGTCCATAGTATGTACGCGGAAGTCTCATCATCCATTCTCTAAGGAGCACTGTGGCCATACTTCTTCCAAGAGAGATTGGTTTGTCCTTTTAGCAGTCCATGTTACTTTCAATATTCTTCTCCAGCACCACAAGTCAAATGCATCCATTTTTCTTTGGTCTTCTTTATTCATTGTTCAATGTTCACAGGCATATGAGGCCATTGAAAATACCATGGTTTGGGTAAGACATCTTAGTCCTCCAAGTGACATACTTGCTTTTGAATACTCTAAAGAGGTTTTGCACAGTAGATTTGCCCAATGCAAGAGCTCATTTGATCTCTTGACTGCTGCTGCCTTGAGCAGTGATTGGTTTCCCAAGAATGACAAAATCCTTGACAACTTCAACCCATTAATCATGATGTTTCCCATTGGTCCACTTGTGAGGATTTGGGTCTTATTTACATTGAGTCATAATACAAACTGGAGGCTGCAATCCTTAATCTTCACCAGCAAATGCTTCAAGTTCTCCTCACTTTAAAAGGCAAGCAAGGCTGTGTCATCTGTGTATCACAGGTTATTAATAAGTATATTTCTCAGCAAATAATCAGAATGAACAAGTATAGTGAGAGGATACAACCCTGCTGCATACCTGTCCTGATTTTAAACTTGCGGTATTCTCTTGTTCCATTTTCACAACTGCCTCTTGATCCATGTACAAGTTCCCCATAAGCACAATGAAATGTTCTAGAATGTTCATTATTTTCAAGATGATTGTGGTAGTTACATAATCTGCTGTCCATTTGGGATTTGAGGGGATTAAGAGTGAACGGGTGGAGTCTATCTGTCAATCAGTCCTAGCCAATGTGACCTCTGTGTGGGCATGGCCTCCTGAGAATTCTGGGAACTCCTTATTTCCTCCTTGGAGGTGGAAGACAATTTCTCTGCCCACTCCCTTTGAAACTCTCTAAGACTCAAGACTCATTCCCTGAGAGACACTCTACTGACAAGACACATGGCACTATGTTGATAGAACCCATGCCCTGAGAACTGAAGGAGCCACATGGAGACCCTGCCAGTGCTGAGATGCTTCCACCACTACTGGATACAAAAGACTTAGCACCCACTGGCTTGTGATCTTCCTGCACTTGGCATCATTACATTTGTTCCGTGAGTCTGAAGAGGACTTTATAGATTGGTATTAGACATATGGGCTAATATCAGATTTATGGACTTGATCTGGATTGGGCTGGGATGCTTTCTTAATATGCATTTACTCTTTGATATAAAGCTCTCATATATATATGAGTGTCCTGGATTTCTTTCTTTAGTCAACCTGGACTAACACAGTTATCCATAGTTTGTTATGATACATACAGTCAATGCCTTGGCATAGTCAATAAAGCACAAGTAAACATCTTTTTGGTAATCTCTGCTTCCAGTCAAGATCCATCTGCAATGATATTCCTTGTTCCACATCCTCTTCTGAATCCCCAGCAGCTCCCTATCAATGTATAGTTGCAACCAGTGTTGGATAATCTTCAGGAAAAGTTTACTTGCATGTGATAGCAATGCTATTGTTCTATAATTTGAGCATTCTGTTGGGTCACCTTTCTTTGGAATGGGTACAAATATGGATCTCTTCTAGTTAGTTGGTTAGGTAGCTGTGTTCCGAAATAAGGGCTTCTAGAGCCTCTCCAGCCTGTTGAAATATTTCAGTTGGTATTACATAATTTCCTGGAGACTTCCTTTGGCTAATGCTTTCAGTGCAGCTTTCAGTGAATTGCATCCTTCCGCATCATTGGTCCTGGCTCATATGCTACCTCTTGAAAGGATGGGATGTCTATTAGTTCTGTTTGGTACAGTCACCCTGTATGTTCTTTGGATGCTTCCTGCATCATTCAATATTTTTCCCACAGAATCTCTCAATATTGCAACTTGAGGCTTAAACTTTTTCTTGAGTTCGTTCAGTTTAAGATATGCCGGTTGAATGTCTTCCCTTTTGGTTTTCTAAGTCTAGGTCTTTTCACATTTCATGATAATATTTAGCTTTGTCTTCTCAAGCTGTCCTTTGAAGTTTTCTACTTACCTCTTTGACTTCGTCATTTCTTACATTGACTCTGGCTATTCTACAATTAAGAGCAAGTTTCAGACTCTCTTCTGACATTCACTTTGGTTGTTTTTCTTTCGCTTTGATTTGCTCTGACTTTCTAATGATTCTTTGCTTTGTTCTTGAATGATGTTCTTGATGTCCCCCCACAGTCACAGGGTCTTCTGTCATTAGTGCTCAATGTAGAGACTCTGTTCTTGCCATGTTCTCGAAATTCAGCTGGGATAGACTCAAGGTCATTGTTGGCGTTAGTGGACTTTTTTGAATTTTCTTCAGCTTCATACATCACTAGAAGAAATGATGTATACATGCAATCTCAAGTGTGCCCTTTTCAAATAATATATGTCGGCAGAGGACATTCTACACAGGCCTCACCAGTGCACCAGTCTTCATTCCAAAAGTTTTCTCTTCTCTTCACATAGACGTTCTCCTCTGCCACCAGGGGACCTTCACACTCATTTTCCCCCAATATGGGGAGCTACTGCTGGTGGAGGGGCTACGGGAGCGCTTCTGAGAAGATGATCTCTTCATCTTCTGCCTCTGGGCAGAGTATACAGAGAGTGGCAATCAATATCCCTCCCCACCTAGGACATTCTCATGCCATGATATAACCAGTTCCTGTCAAGTCAAGTCAAACCCAGATGTGTCAGAGTGCAATGGTGTTTGGAAGTACTTTCAGCAGTGGATTTTTTTCTTGGAAATAAATCACTAGGTCTTTCTTCTGAGGAACTTCTGGGTAGACTCCAACATCCAACCTCTTGAATAGTCGAGTGTGTTAACCATTTGTACCACCCAAAGACTCTCATCAGAATCAAACTCAGTGCCATCAAGTTAGTCTGACTCACAGCAACACTATAGCCCAGATGAGAACTGCCCTTGTGTTTCTGAGGCTCTAAATCTTTTTTTTTTTATCATTTTATTGGGGGCTCTGTTAGTCTGGGTACTTTAGAAAAACAAATACACAGAAACTCATATGTATAACAGAGAGTTTTATATAAATGTTAAGTGCGCATCAAGAAAACATCCCAACCTAGTGCTGCCCAAGTCCACAAGTCCAACATGAACCCATATGTCTGACACCAATCCACAAAGTCCTCCTCCATCTCATAAAACAGACGCAATGATGCTGACTGCAGGAGGAAAGCTGAGTCACTGAACGTATAAACATTCCAGTGCTGCCAGGGGTCTCCACATGGCTGCTCCAGCACCCAGGGCTGCATTGGGGTAGGTCCATGTGTTTCTCCTCAGGGATGTCTTGCAGGAAGTTAGCCTTGGCAGCTGAAGCAGGGAACTGGCTAAGGCAGCTGCACCCTGGTCTGACCATCAGAAAGCAACAGACCAGAGAACTAGATAGGCAAGGCTCCCTGAGCCATTTGTTCCTACACCCTTCAATTAACCCCACATGTGTTTATTGGCCAGGCTGACACAATAAACTAACTACCTCAGGGACTCATACAATTCTTATCACAATCCACACAAATATCCCTTGTGTCAAGCACATTTGTACACTTCTTGCCATCATAATTCTCAAAATATTTGCTTTCTACTTGAGCCCTTAATATCAGCTCCTCATTTCCCCCCTTTCCTTCCCATTCTCCCTCCCTCATGAACCCTTGATAATTTATAAATTATTATTTTGCTATATCTTGCCCTGTCTGACGTCTCCCTTCACCCACTTTTTTGTTGTCCATCCCCCAGGGAGGAGGTCACATGTAGATCCTTATAATTGGTTCCCCCTTTCCAACCCACCCTCCCTCTGCATTCTCAGTATCGCCACTCAAACCACTGGTCCTGAAGGGATCATCTGCCCTGGATTCCCTGTGTTCTGGTTCCTATCTGTACCAGTGTACATCCTTTGGTCTAACCAGACTTGTCAGGTAGAATTGGGATCATGACAGTGGGGGTGAGGAGGGGGAGGGAGAAGCATTTAGAAACTAGAGGAAAGTTGAATTTTTCATCATTGCTACATCACACCATCTGGCTCGTCTCCTCCCCTAGACCCCTCTGCAAGGGGATCTCCAGGGGCCGTGATCACACCTCATGATCACACAGGCTGGTGTGCTTCTTCCATGTGTCTACCCCACCTTTCCTCCACCCTCCAGGTATCCCCACTCTCACCACTGGTCCTGAAGGGGTCATCTATCCTGGATTCCCTGTGTTTCCAGTTCCTATCTGTACCAATGTACATCCTCTGGTTTGCCAGATTTGTAAGGTAGAATTGGGATCATGATAGCGGAGGAGGGAAGCATTTAAGAACTACAGGAAAGTTGTATGTCTCATCATTGCTACCCTGCACCCTGACTGACTCGTATCCTCCCCACAACCCTTCTATAAGGGGGTGTCCAGTTGCCTACAGATGGGCTTTAGGTCTTCACTCTGCACTCACCCTCATTTTCAATGATAGAGACAAGGGAGTAATAAGTGATCCAAAATTAATGGCAAGGAGGGTGTGAGAGGCCTGGTAGGGATTCATCAAGGGCAATGTAACCAAGAGAAATTACTGAAACCAAAATGAAGGCTGAGCATGATAGTGGGACAAGAGGAAAGTAAAAGGAAATAGAGGAAAGAACTAGGAGACAAAGGAAATTTATACAGGTCTAAATACAGGCATGTACATATGTAAATATATTTATATAGGATGGTGGGGAAATAGATCTATATGCATATATTGATAGACTTTGTATTAAGGCAGCAGATGGACATTGGACCTCCACTCAAATATTTACTCAATGCAAGAACACTTTGTTGTATTAAATTGGCATTACATGATGCACACCTTCCTGACACAATCGCTGAAGATAAATGTGTGCATAAGCAAATGTGGTGAAGAAAGCTCTTGGTGCCCAGCTATCAAATAGCATTTGGGGTCTTAAGGCTTGCAGGTAAACAAGTATCCATCTAGCTCAGCAGCATCAAAGCCCATGGGAAGAAGCAAACCAGCCTGTGTGACCACGGGGTATAGAAGGGACCAGGTATCAGACATCAAAGAAGAAAAAATCATATCAGTGGGTGCACACCTTCTCGATATGATCACTGAAGACAAAAGTGTGCATAAGCAAATGTGGTGAAGAAAGCTGATGGTGCCTGGCTATCAAAAAATATAGCATCTGGGGTCTTAAAGGCTTGAAGGTAAACAAGCAGCCATCTAGCTCAGAAGTAACACAGCCTACATGGAAGAAGCACACCAGCCTGCGGAACAACAAGGTGTTGAAGGGGTCAGGTGTCAGGCTCTAAATCTTAATGAAAGCAGAAAGTTTTATCTTTCTCCTGTCATTCTGTGATAGTAAAGAGAGAGATCATTCTCCTAAGTGGTTATCTTCATTATTCTCTATTATGAACATTCAAAATCCCAGCTAAAATCTTGAGGGGTTTTTTTTCTGTCTTCCTTAGTAATTTTGAATTACTGCATGTGTTTTCTGGGTTGATGAAAGAAACAAATGCATAGAGAATAAAAAAATGTTTATATACAGGAGCAATTGAGTATTGAGAAAACATCCCAGCCCAATCCAGAGAAAGTCCATAAGTCTGGTATTAGTCCATATGTCTGATACAATCTGTAAAGTACTCTTCAGAATCATAAAACATATGCAATAACACCGAATGCAGGAAGAACACAGGCCAGTGGTTGGGAAGTCTTCTGGATCCAGTGGCATTGTAATCATCTCAGCACTGGCAAGTGTTTCTATGTAGCTTCTCTGGCTCCAGAGGTCTGGTTGCATCAGGGTAGGTCCATGTGGCTTCTCCAGCTCCTGGGCGTAGCGCCATGTGTCTTGTCAGTAGAGAATCTCTCAGGGAGTGAGTCTTGTAAGTAGAGTCTCCAAGGGAGTGGGCAGAGAGTGTGAAGTGTCTGCTGCCTTCAAGGAGGAAAAACAGGAGTTCCCAGAGTTCTCAGGAGAAGGCCATGCCCACACAGAGGCCTTATTGTTTACATCTTGATTAACAGGCCAGACTCCACCCCTTGACTTGTAATCCTTTCAAATTGACACCAGATTATGTAACTACCACACTGTAATTTCCTGTTCTGTTTTAATAAAATTGAAGCTTGGTGGAATTATAATTTTCACAATATTAGTCTATAAATATATGTGATTCTAATAAAAAATTATTTTTACTTTTTATTAAATAAAATAAATTGATCATAAACAACAGAATAGTTAACAAGAACTTCATCAATTGGGAACATTTAAACTGTAAACATCATAGAGGAAAGAATTAGGAGGCAAAGGACATTTACAGAGGTTTAAATATAGGCATATACATATGTAAATATATTTATATGTAACGAGAGGATATATTAAGAATGAAGGTAGTAGATGGACATTGGGTCTCCACTGAAGTACTCCCTCAACACAAGAACACTTTGTTCTAATAATCCAACATACTGTGATGTTCACCTTCATGACAAGATCACTGAAGACAAAGTGGGTACATAAGCAAACGTGGTGAAGAAAGTGGATGGTGCCCGACTATCAAAAGATATAGTGTCTGGGGTCTTAAAGGCTTAAAGATAAACAAGCGCCCATCTAGCTGAGAAGCAACAAAGCCCACATGGAAGAAGCACACCAGCCCATGTGATCATGAGGTGTCAATGGGATCAGGTATCAAGCATCAAAGACCCAGAACAAAATCATACCAATGTGAATGGGAAGGGAGGCCATGGAGTAGAGACCCAATGTCCATCTGTAGACAATTGAATATCCCTTACAGAAGGGTAACAAGGAAGATATGAGCCAGTCAGGGTGCAGTATAGCACCGATGACGCATACAAATTTCCTCTAGTTCTCTAGTTTCCCCAGTATCATCGCATGAATTCTACAAGTCATACTAGACCAGAACATGTACACTGCTACAGATAAGAGCCTGCAACATAGGGAATCCAGGATAGATAAAACCCTCAGGACTAACAATGAGAATAGAGGTACCAGGAGGAAAAGGGGAAGGTGCAGGGAGAACGGGGGAATTGATCACCAGGATCCACATAGAACCCCTCCCAGTGGAATGAGCAACATAAAATTGGGTGAAGGGTGACAGAGGATGAAGTAAGATAGGAAAATAATAATCTAGAATTTATCAAGGGTTAATGAGGGAGGGAAGGCAGGTGAGGGAGGGGGTAAAATAAGGAGCTGATATCAAGGGCTCAAGTAGAAAGAAAATGTTTTGAGAATGATGATGGCAACAAATGTACAAATGTGCTTGACACAAAGGATGAATGTATGCATTGTGATGAGAAGTAAGAGCGCCCCAGTAAAAGTATTTAATAAAAAAATTAAATAAAGACTATAAAAGTCAGGTCTGTATGTTAAGAGTGTCATTATCATAATTAAAAGAGAGATAAGAAAGTAACTTGATATTTAGCTGTACAATTTGTTAAGCTTGTTTAAAAAAACTATTTATAACATCTTCAAACCACCTGAAAAAGCATCTATCATTAATCTTTCCTATAAAAAAGGAGATGATATGGCAATGAATACATTTGGATTCTGGACTGCGATTGTCAGTGATAAGATTATCCTGGGGAGGCTTAAATGTTTGGATCTCAGAAAAAAACTAAAAAAGAAAAGGAAACACTCAAGGTTCTTATTTATTCTAATTTAGATCAAACAGTGTTAAAATTTCAGCCTTGTAATATAACTTCCTCCTCCAGAGGGCCAACTTCCCTTGCTCCAAATAGAGATTTCTAGCAACTCTGTGGAGAAACCCACCAACTGTCACTTGTACATGATGAGAACACTCATGGAATTCTCCTTCGGTCCAATGTGGTTCCCCTTAGACTCCGAGACTATCGAAAGTTTGCATAAATGGAGTTTTCTTTTACAACTATACAGGTAAACATTCTGTCAGGTTCTCAACACTAACTCAAAAGAAAAGACACACACACACACCTATAAATGTAGACTCTGAGGTCCTCAAATGTCAAGCCAGAAGTGGCTTTAGAGGTCATCTAGTTGTCTGTTTCACAGGTGAGAGCAAGAATGGCAAAGTGACTCAGCTTTCCACGTTGACAGTCAGGTGGGGACTTTTAGCTCTCAGTCAAAGGCTCTCTTTCCTTGTCTTACGGAGTGTCAAATTGTCAAGTTCGGGTTTATACTTGTATTGCTTAGGAACCCTTGTGACAGAGTGGTTGAAGTCTAAATATAGTCAAGGCCACACAGCAACAGATATGTGGGAGCCTCTGACTTATCACACAGAGTCATTGTCAGCTGATAAAATGTGTCAGTAGGGAAAGGCAAATAACACTATTTCCCTACCCGTGATCACTTCTGTTTTTCAGTGTCTTCATAAGGACAGCTATGGGCTCTGTCTAGAGAAAGAGTAATAAAGAATTTTGTTTTGAGGTGCTTTCAGATGAGTGACAAAAGGAGAGGAAGGGTTACTATAATCCACAACCATGCCATCTGAGACGGGTAAGGTTGGTTGAATATCATCTTGGCTGCCTTGTGATGCTCTGAGTTGGCAATTACGAGGTAGTCATTCCCTGTTTTAATGTGATCACTTCCATGATCAGATCTGTTATGAGCAGCTACTAGGTGAAAAGGGAGTTTCCTCAGTGATACAGACTACTTCTAAAATATACCGATATTATAGTAAAGCTCTGGCTTTTTGCTCTCTCTACCTACATCCAGCATCAAACTCTCATGATCCAATCTCCAATTCTTGGGACTTGAGCCAGTGGTCTGCCATACTGCCTACGGTCTTGGGATTTATTAGCTTTTGCAGTCTGTGAGCCAGTAACCTGAGGTCTTACCTGTCAATCTTGGATCCATCACCCCGATAGCTTCATCAGTCAGGAGAAGCCTCCAGCCTGATGCCTGACCCACAGATTTTGGACTGGCCAGCCTCTGCAACCACGTGAGCTATTTTCTTTCTTTCTTCTTTTTTTAATAAATATAAATCTCTCCTTCATAACGTAAGATATCATCTTAATCAAAACACCTTTGAAGCAGTGAAAAAGATGAGAACTAAAATATGAGCACAAAGGAGATAAGATCAAACATGGCCACATAGTCAGAGCCACTCAATCTCTCCCAAGAAAAACTTGGAAAGTGGCAGAAAACTTATGACCGCCTGAATTCCCACCTTCCCCCGAAAAACACAAACACTTGTCAACTACATTTAGCGCCTCACGAGGAGGAATTAACACAAAGAATCAGGAAGGGTGAGGGGCAGGTGTGGAGCTATGGATTCTGAGTTGTCCCACAGGATGCCTGGGGTCTTGGTCACCTCACCCCTGCTCTTTCCGGACCTCTGGGAGGAGGAGAAGACCAGGGACCATCCCAGGAGGGAGATTACAGCAATAGTTGTCATACTTTAAGTGACTGGAGGAAAAGCTTCAGGAAACAGAAACAGCGGTATGTACAATGGGGAATATAGGAACTCAGGAATGCTCTAAATGACTAGTCTGACAAAATCAATGAAAAGCTCGAAATAATTCAACAACTCTCAAGAGAAATGCAAAAGGCAAAAAGTAGGAAGCACTGTGAAAGAACAAACCAGTAGGATTGAAACAATGGAAACAAGAAGCAGTGATAGTGAAGATCTTTCTCTCAAGACCAAAACATAAGAAGATTGAGTTATAAAATTGACTTTAAAAGCTGAGGGGAAAAATACCCGAGATTTATGGGACACTGTAAAATGGAACAACATATACTTGATAAATGTGCCAGAACAGAAAGAAGAAATATCAGCTACAAAGAAAATAGTTGTTGAAGTGATAAGGGAGAATTTCCCTACCACACTGACAGAACATAAAATAGCTATTCATGAAGCTCGGAGAACTCCAAACAGAATTGATCCCCCAAAGAGATTACTATGCCACTTTATAATAAAACTTTCATATTGAAGAAGAAGAAACAATTCTGAGAGGAGCATGGAAAAAACAAAACCAAAAAACCCCACAACTTTCCTGTAGCACACATCCACTAACAAAAGTGAATGAATTTTAAATTCTCTTCAGGAGGGCATCAGTAAATGAATAAATCTGTAGTTATTGTTCTATCAAGGTCGCCTATAGTAAACAAGTAGGGTTATACAGTTACCTTTGCTATCAGCTACCTCCCCACTCCACGCCCATCCCCCTCACTCTCCCCCCATATCCTCAGGGAATCGCTCATTACTCCTGTTGCTGTTTCTGAAGGGTCATCCATTCTGGCACTCCTGCATCGGACGATCTTAATTATGCACATGAACATCTGTAGGTCTACCAGTATCAATGAGGTGAAACACAAGCCTATGCTTTATGACTTTGACGCTTACTGATGCCTCTACTACTGAAAATCTTTCAAAGCTTAACTTTTTTCCTATTACTCCCTCTCTGCCTCATAAAGAGGAATCAGTATGACTTAAAGGAAGTGAGGTCTTTGGTTTATTGATGATCTCTCACCAACAATCGAATACAAATAAAATGGCTGCTGTGTAAGCCGAGGTCTTATTTTTGTGTTCATGTAAAAAGGAGATAAAATCCAGCCCAAACCTATCAGATTTAGTTCAACCAAGTTGATCAAATCTCCCACCATTGTGTGTCCCTAGTATGTTTTGAGTTAACAGAGGTAAATCTAAATATAGAAGAAATGCTACTTGACAAGGGGAAAAAACCGTTTCTGAAGCACAGAATTCAAAATAAGCAGGGTGGGGTGAGAGGACACTAACTGGGCCGGAGGAATAAGAGAAAAATGTGTGATCCGAAATGATCTGGTTGTATTTTGATGTTGCCAATATCGCAAAGCAACAATCCATATGGTGCTTCCTGATACAAATGCAAATGCAATCTCTCTCCTGGGGATATAGCCTAAAAAAATAAAGAACACAACACACAAATCGAGCTGATTCCAGGAACCCAAGTGGAAGGCGAATTTTGAGAATGACGAAGGCAACGAATGTATAAGGGTGCTTTGCTCAATTGATGTATGGATTGTGATAAGAGTTGTATGAGCCCCAATAAAAAGATTTATTAATTAAAAAAAGAAAATGATGATGGCAACATATGTACAAATGTGCTTGATACAAGTGATATATGGATTGTTATAAGAGCTATAAGAACCCCCAATAAATATGATTTATTAAAAAAAGAACACAACACAAAACGACATATGCACGCCTATATTTATTTATTGCAGAAATTTCCATAATGACAAAAACATGGAAACAACCACAAGTTCTGATTACAGAGGAATGGATAAATGAACCCTGGTACATAGCTACAATGGAATATTATCCATCAACAACAACAACAAACACTGCAAGACATGGACAAAACCAGAGGGCATTATGCTTAGCAAAGCTAATTAGTCTTATAAAAGAATAATATTTAATGACACCATTATTATAAGGAAAAACAAAGAAAAGCAAAAATGTTTTTGGCCCACAAGATAAGACTGAAGACTACGAGGAGACCATGAGCAGGGACAGGGGAGGTATAGGAAATTAGAGATTGGAGGGAGGGAGGATGGGACAGAAGAAAAGAGCACTACACTTATGGGGCATTTAACAGGACTTTATTACTGATTTCATCTGTAGAGAGGACAGTGCAGCTACATAGAATATGCTTCTTTAAAAACAAATTAAATAACACATTCATTAAAAAACCAACATCTTTAAAAGAGAGTGAAGGCTCTCTCCTAGCTTTAAAATCCCTCCAGATTCCTTACCCCTCAGAGCTAAATATTGGTCAGAACGAGTGAAAAAGGAGGACAAGTAAAACTGAAATGGACTTGGAGACTTTTGTAATGTACAGGTTCATTTCAAACATGAGAAATAGATGAGTGTGTCTGATTGAACTAACCCCTGTAGTGACATGTAATAATACGAGACACTGCATTGGAAAGAGCCACGCATAAAATCACAGTCAGCAGCTTTAAGATTGTTGTTGATGTTCTAATAATGTGGCACTGTATGATACCTTCCCAACATGAATGCTGAGGACAAAATGGGTGCATAAGCAAATGTGGCGAAGACAGCTGATGGTGCCTGGCTATCAAAAGATATAGCACCTGGGGTCTTAAAGGCTTGAAGTCAAAAAAGTGGCCATTGAGCAGGGAAGTAACAAAGCCCACATGGAAGCAGCACACCAGCCTGTGTGATCATTAGGTGTCAATGGGAATAGGTACCAGAAGGTCAAAAACAAGCAATCAAGTTGATGTGAAGGAGCATGGACAAAGTGGAGACCCAACACCTGTAAGACAATTGGATAGGTCCTCACAGAGGGGCTTGTGGGGTGGTGGTGTTGAAGAATTCAGTCGGCAGTACAGCATTGATGAAACATATAACTATCCTCTGGTTCTTTAATGGTTCCTCCCCTTACTATTAAGGCTTGTGTTTCACCTCATTGATACTGTTAGACCTACAGATGTTCATGTGTATAATTAAGATCATTCGATTCAGGAATGTCAGAATGGATGACCCTTCAGAAACAGCAACAGGAGTAATGAGCGATTCCCTGAGGATATGGGGCAATAGAGTAGGGGATGGGAGTGGGGTGGGGAGGTAGCTGATGTAAGATCCAGCTATATATATTTATAGAACAGGTATATATATATTTATAAATTATATTTATATATAAATAAGTTTATATTTATATGTGTTATATTTATATTTATAGAACAGCTATATATATTTATAGAACAGGATAATAATATATAACAATAACAACAAGGGTTCCTGTGGGAAGGATGGGGGAGGGGACAAAAGGGAGATGATATCAAAGAATTCAAGATGAAAGAAAAGGTTTTGAAACTGATTGTAGTAGCAACTGTACAATTATGCTTGATCTATTAGAATTATGGAATGTATGACATTTGTAAGAGCTCCCCAAAAAATAATGAATGAAAAAAAAGATTGTTGTTGTTGAATCAACTCTGACTTATGGCAACTCCATACAGAAAATAACACAACGTTACCTGGCCCTTTAAGATTGTCCGTCTGTCCAAGCCTGTTGTAGCCACTGTGTTTTTTGAGTTCTTTCCAACCTAGGGGCTCATCTATGTATACCACCTCAGACAATACTCGGCTGTTATCCACAGCCTACTACTCATTGGCTAATTTTCAGAAGTTGTTTACCAGGTTTATCATTTGAGTCTGTCTTAGACTCCACTGGAGCTGAGGAAAAACAAAGAAAAATAAAAGGGAGCTCCCTCCACTCCGAGAGCTCACTGGAACTTGTTCACCAGAGGCGACCCTGCTGATGTTTGAATAGCTTGGGGCATAGCGGCCAGCATGTCACCATAGAAGTATAAACTGACAGTCATGTTGTGGTGCAGTGAACTGTGAACACAGCCCTTCTAGTCCGAGTCTTTGTGACCCCACACAGTGATTGCTATGACTATGTAAATAAGCTGCATGAAACCTGCGATTGTTGGAATTATGTGTCACCTTAGTCTGTCATAATTCCCAGTAGTATGTGGTTGTCTTCTGTTTTGTGATATGATCCTCAGTTTTGTGATGTGTTGTGAATCCCAGTCTCTATGCCTGCTTTATGGTTGCATTTGGGAGTGCATTGTCCATTATGTTACTGAGGCAGGATTAGTGTAGGATATATGAGGGTGCTTCAAAAAGTTCATGGAAAATGGAATTAGAAAATAATAAGTTCTGATTAATTGTTTCAAAAACTTTTTGCAGCTTCCTCATATCTTACGAACCCCTGTTGGCATAGTGGGTTACCCATTGGGCTGCTAACCACAAGGTTAGAAGTTCAAAACCACCAGCCACTCTCCAGGATAAAGATGAGGTTTTCTACTCCTGTAGGGAATCACAATCTCAGAAACCCAGAGGAGCAGTTCGGCCCTGTCCCTGTAGGGTCTCTGTGAGTCAGAATTGACCCTGTGGCAGTGAGTTTGGTTTTAAGTCTTATCTTACTAGAAGGTATGATTCAAGCCACTACCCTTGCTCCACTAACACCCTTAAAAATGTTATTCAAATCTCTAGCCTTAAATATTACTGAAATCATACCTGGCTTGAGCCACACCTTTTAGCTTTCAGGAAATGAAAAGAGAGAGAAGCTGGCAGAGAGGTTAGCAGGTGAACTTGGCGGTGGGGCAGGGGGGGAGGGGAAAGAAAGGGGGAGGGGGTTCTTCACAACTATCAAGAAATTAGACCCAGGAGTACAACACATTCTTTGCACCTGGAATCGCTATGCTGGGAATGCCCTCAATGCAGGAGACACAAAAAGAGATCTGTAACAGCAGAGTCACTGAGAAGCAGCAGCGACAGCCACAGGAAACCATGACAGCAGACCCAGAAGATGGGTAGGAGACTGACTGTTGATGGTCAGGTGGGTTTTCCACACCACAGAGTAAGAACGCTGAGTGCGCAGGAGGCCTCCTGGAAAAGTAGAGTGCCTCCAGGCACCTCATGGAGAGACAGTTACTGACCCTCGGAGCTAGTGCTGGTCACTCAGTGGTCACTTGGGTCACTTAGGGAGGGACACTTATCGGTGGAGTGGGGGAACTTGTTGGCAGAGCTAAGAGTTTTATAACTCTTACCCAAGCGGGAGAGAGGCCTGGCCAATGGTCAGATAGAGGCCAGCGTGTGAACAAGGCTTGGAAAAAGCTTTCTTGAAGAACTATAAGGGTGTATTCCCCCCAAGAAGAACCTGGAATTTTTTTTCAAAGATATGGATTTAAATTTTTTTTTACAAAACAACCTTATTACCTTCAAAGTATTCTCCATTACTTGTAATACATTTGTCAAACTTGCTATTCCATTCTTGGAAACATTTCTAAAAACATCTGTTTGGATGGCTTACAGCACCTCCCTCGTCTTTTCTTCACTTTTTCTATGTCATCAAATTGCTGTCCTTTCACCTCCCTCTTCATTTGCAGAAACAAAAAGAAGTTGCATGGAGTGGGGTCAGATAAGTCAGGCGTGTGGGGGCAAGAGAGGCATGCTGGTTTGGGGCATACTGAGCTGGCTGCATGAGCATTGTAGTGTTGGAAAAATTAGTCCCTTGTCTGCACATATCAGGGTTTTTTGTCAAACACTGTTACACAATCTTTTCAGAACCTCTATGTAGAAAACTTGATTAACAGTCTGACCTGGTGGTACAAACTCCAAATGCACTGTCCCGCTCACATTAAAAAACAAATGAGCATTGTATTGATCTTTGATTTCACTTGACAACCTTTTTGGGGCGAGGTACAATGGCATCTTCCACTGGCCTGAATGATGTTCGCTTTTGGAGTCATAAGAATAGCACCATGTCTTGTCACCTCTAAGGATTTTGGGGGGAAAAGCCTGGGTCGCTTGAGAGATGTTCTTTCAAAGCACAGCATGTTTCCACTCGATGCTCTTTTTCCTGGTCAGTCAGAACCCAAGACACAAACTTCACAGCAACCCTTCTCATTCTCAAGTCTTCCATCAAAATTCACTGAACGGAACTCCAAGAGAGTCCAGATAACTTCCCCAGCTCTTCAATGGTCCTTCATCAGTCTTTGATCACAAACGCATGAAGAGGTTTGTCATCAATCAACATTTGAAATGAGATAACCACTCGTACACTTGAGTGTTTCCCATAGCACTGTCCTTATAAGCTGTGTTCAACATCACAAGTTTCTGCAGCATTTTTCCTGCACAGGAAACAAAATTTAACATCTGCACACTGTTCTCTTAAATCAGCCATCCCCCAAAATGAGGTTTGTACAAAACTGCTTTTATGAAAAAAATTCACTGTGACCAGAGAGAACCTTCCCAGGTGATGCCACTTGGTGCACTAACTGAGAGCAAGTTGCTCAGTATTTGCCTAGTGGAAAAATGTGTACTATGAAAGCTCTGCCCAATGGAAATCTTTTCTAATTTATGGGGGGGGGATACCCCCTCATATATCCTAGTCATTTTTATCCCAATTTATAAGTTTTTGCTTCTCCAATGGACCCCATGACTGTGAGTGTGGTCCGTGAGTTCCATGTGGCCATTACAATGACTTACTGAACAAAGGAGAGAGGTAGACGTGCTGTGGGAGGGATGGTTGGTGTCAGAATTGGTCAGAATATTGGAATGTGGAGATGTGTCTCAAGGCCCCTTAAAAGGGATGAGCCTTGAGCTGTTGATCTTATCCTCCTCTTCTTCCTTGTGAAGTTAGAGGAAGTCACCCACATCTCCCAAGTCATTTTTACACATCATCCTCAAATAAGTGCACATTTATTTATTTGCTTACAATCAATATGCCTTTTACTTTTGTCTTCCTTAGTGCACTTGCTAGAACTAATATCATTTTGTTTTTAGCTGATAGGTAGTTTAAATCTTATTCTTCTTTTTTCAAATATGCCGCTTTTAATAAAAGTTGTGTACAAGATATTTCACTCTTGCATCTTCTCAAGTGATTCTTCCTTGTATTTGCCCTTTTCCTTTCCAACTTGGTGAGATTTGGCTTTCCGCTCCAGGATATTTTTGCGGTCTTTGTCCAGTTTTAACCTCGTAATCACCACCTTGCTGGGGTGAATGACCACATGGACAGTGGTGCCGTTAGCTTTATCTCGCTGCACCCGCTCAATGTAGATGACGTTGCGGATAGGCATGGACCGAACATTGTATTTCTGTCTAAGTTCCTTGGAAAGCGGGGAAGACATAATCTTCCTGCGAACGTGGGAAGGGGCACTGAAATGCCTTTTCCGGTTTTGGCTCCGGTCCGAAGTCTCAAAGGGATTGAACTTCATTTTGGACACTACTCCTTCAGCAATGGCCCCAAAAGCAAACTTATTCTTTTTTTTTTTTTTAATAAGTTATTTTATTGAGGGAGATAGGTTACTCCATGTTAGCTGGTTGTAGACGGCGAGGGTCACATGTTAGAAGAGCGTTGGCAGGGGGCAGACCACTATGACTAAAGGCCCCACTTGACACCCACAAAGTCCTGGGCTCCCCCCTTCTTCAAGTTCAAAAGGAGGTCACACTTCGCAGTCACAGGATCGTGGAGACCAAATAAAACAGATTCTCAACCAAGAGTCTTGAGGTCTTCGCTCAGTCAAGGCTTCAGGAGAAAATGTACTTCATTTCGCAGACTCCTCTGGAGGATTCAAGTCTCTTTCGCATCAAATCACCATGCTCCCTGCTCCTGGCCCTCTTTTCTGCATACTCATGTTTCAGGCATTTCCTCATCTCCCGATTGAGATCATTGCAATGCCCCCAAAATTTCAGAACGCCGTGCTGTCACAAAGAAGGTGGTTTGGGGAAAACCATGAATATCACTTGCTTATCTTTACTAAGTTCCAAGATCGCTTACTAAGATGTTCCCAAATCCCCTTCCATTAATGGAGAAAGCAATCCACATTGCGCTGAACTCTTACATTTCTGTGGCATTACTTTAGCAAGTTAATCAAGGCGCTGCATTCTTCAGTGTGCAGGTATGGAGACAAGTCAGGATGCATCTCTAGAAGATGAAGGGTCACAGCAGAGCAACTCGCTCGCTGTCACCCCCGGAGGCCTGGAGCGGTGTGTCCCTTGGAAGCACGCAAAGGAGAGGCCTGCGAGGCCAAAGCTGGGCCGCCTGGGCGGGCGGTGACTTCTCGGGACACCCTCAACAGACCGGTCCGCAAATCTTATTCTTAAAATAAGCTTTGTACTTTAGAATTGTTTTGAATAACAGAAAAGTTGTGAAGATAGTAGTTTGTTAACATCTTACAGTAATTTGGCACATTTGCTACAATTAATGAACCAATATTGATATTAGCTGAAGTACACATTTTATTCATATTTCCTTAGTTTTGTTTACTGTTTGTTTTCTGTTGCATGATTTCATCTAAGATACCCCATGACATTTAGCTGTCATGCTTCCTTGGCCTGATTTTCGCTGGGGCAATTTCTCAAATGTAAATGGCTTTTTTTTCCTTTTGTAACTGGCATTTTATTGGTTGTTTTCAGATCAGTACAGAAACATTATGAACAATTTGTATACAATTTTTAAAATAATTTTATTGGGGGCTTGTATAATTCTTATCACAATCCATACATCCACCCATTATGTCAAACACATTTGCACATTTGTTGCCATCATGATTTTCAAAACATTTTCTTTCTACTTGAGCCCTTGGTATCAGCTCCTCATTTTTACCCCTCCCTCATGAACCCATGATAATTTATAAATTTTTTTTTTCATGTCTTGCACTGGCCAAGGATGTCTCCTGTCACCCACTTTTCTGTTGCCCATATTCCTGAGAGAGGGTTATATGTAGATCCTTGTGATCAGTTCCCTTTTCCTCCCCCATCTTCCCCTTACCCTCCTGGTATTGCTACTCTCAATATTGGTCCTGACGGGGTTATCTGTCCTGGAATCCTTGTGTTTCCAGCTCTTATCTGTACCCATATACATGCTCTGGTCTAGCCAGATTTGTAAGGTAGAATTGGGGTCACAATAGTGGGGGTGAGGAAACATTAAAGAGCTAGAGGAAAGTTGTATGTCTCATTGGTGCTATACTGCACCCTGACTGGCTCGTCTTCTCCCCACAACTCTTCTTTAAGGTCATGTCCAATTCTCTACAGATGGGCTTTGGGTCTCCACTCCACACGCCCCCTCATTAACAGTGATATGATTTTTTTGTTCTGGGTCTTTGATGCCTGCTACCTGATCCTATCAACACCTCATGATCACACAGGCTGGTGTGCTTCTTCCATGTGGACTTTGTTGCTTCTCAGCTAGATGGTCACTTGTTTATTTTCAAGTCTTTAAGACCCCAGACGCTATACCTTTTGATAGCTGGGCACCATCAGCTTTCTTCACCACATTTGCTTATGTACCCGCTTTGTATTTGGTGATCATGTCGAGAAAGTGAGCATCACAGAATGCCAGGTTATTAGAAAAAAGAGCTTATAGAAACCCAATGTCCATCTGCTACCTCAAAACTAAACCTATAAATATATGCACATAGATCTATTTCCCCATCATTATACATAAATATATTTACATATGTACATGCTTTAATTTAGGCCTCTATAAATGCCCTTTGCTTCCTAGTTATTTCTATCATGTTCTGCCTTCATTTGGGTTTCAATAATTCCTCTTGGTTACATTGCCCTTGATCAAGCCCTACCAGACCTCCTACATGCACCTCACCATTGATTTTAGATCATGTGTTGTTTCCTTGTCCTCTCTCCCACCTCCCCCTCTCCCATGCCCACCCCCAACTGTTGATCCCATTGTTTTTTCCTCAGGATTCTTTACCCCGCCTATTTTATCTAGATAGACATTCAGAGACAATAATAAGCCTGAAAATAAGACAGAGCAAAACAATTTAAAAAAGAAAAAAAAACAGGGCAAAACATGTAAAGCCTAGGTTCTAGGTCTGTTTGTTGACCTTTCTGAGTGTTTTCTGTTTGCTGATTGTTAAGAGTGTTTTCCTGTCTGATGGGGTGCCACGCCCTGACCCCCACTCCCTACTCCCCCCACCCCCGCAGCAGATTTTTGGTGTTCCTTGGGGACTTCATGGCTGCGCTCCCCTGGCTGCTCTGTTGCACACCCTTGGTGGTTCACCCTGTTGTGGTGAGGTCAGACTGCGCTGGACTCGCCTCCTGTTTTCGTTTCTCCACTTTCGGCAGGTAATCTTTAGTTTCTTAGTTAGCGATTTCAGCCTGTTTCCCTTTTGCTCCTCTTTTCCCTTTTGTTTGTACTTTCTTTTGTCCGATGATTTATGCTTTCCTGGTGCCTGTTTTGGCTTCCTCTCCACTTTTGCAGGCGCAGCTTTTGCCGACAACCTCGTGATCTCCTCTTGGGCTCCTCCTTCAGGGCCCCGTGGTCCAGCAGACCTTCCTTTTGTGTATCTTGGCTGTGGGGAGGGAGCTTGCAGGAGAGCTTTCTTAAAGCTGAATTGCCTGGCGCAGCCGCTTCTCTGCCAGCTGCCCAAGCCTGCTGTGTCTGCACCTTAGCGTGAGCCCAGAACCTGTGGGACAGCCCCCACCCCTTTCCTTGTCTCTTGGGTTTCTGGACCTGGGAATGGGTGACAGAGCATCACCCCACCCCCACCCCAGCCCTGCCAAGCCGCTCCCACCTCTCCCCACAGTTTGTTTAAAGTGGAGCTGCAAAGTGGGGTCTGCGCCCTGATTGGGGAACACCCAGCCAGCCCTTGTTTTGTGTGACCGTGACAGTCTTAAGGAGTCCTGATCAATATAGGATATCCTCCCCACTTTTTTCCTGATAGTTTCCTCATAGTTAGCCTGCGGTTGTGGGCTGTAGAGAGGAAAACCACAGAAGTAAAGTATGTACCTTTGAGTCATGTCAAAGGCACACTCTAGTCACATAGCTTAATGTTGAAGCCATTTGTCTTACTGGTGACTCATTGGTGGACGTGCTGTTTGTCGAGTTCCCCCACGCCAACAGGAGAAAGCGGTCTCCCGCAACTTGCCATCCATTTACGGAATTGTACGGTTACTAACATCGCTGTCAGTCTAGACAGTTATTTCATAGATGGTGGGTTGCAGGATGGGCTCCTTCATACTGGTATCTGACCAACAAGTTCTCCAGCGAAACCCCTATCAACTTTCCACAGATTATTCCCCACGCTCTCCGTCCAGTCCGTCCGCAGCTCTTAGTACCCTGGGGAGTGATTGTATTGTTATGTTGTACATAGACATCAAGTTGGTTCTAACCCGCACTGACCCCATATGCAACAGAACGAGACGCTGCCCATCCTGGGTCAGCCTCACAGTCCTTGCTATGGTTGAGTCGATGGGTGCAGTCAATGTGTCGATCCATCTTCTGGAGAATCTTGCTCTTTTGGCCGACTTCGCCGTGCATAATGTTTTTCTTCAGGGACTAGACCATCCTGGTAAGCGGTCCAAAGTAAACGAGGCAAAGTCTTGCCATTGTCCCTTGCTTATCCTTAAAGCTAATGTTAGGGAACACGGGAAGTTTGTCAGGCGTGTCAACATGTATTTGGAGGAATTTCCAAAGAATTCCTGAAATATTCTGTTCACTGATGAAAGTGAATCAGAGCCAAAAACACAAAAACAGAAAAGAAAGAAACTGAATGATATCCTTACTCTACAGAGATGAAAGGATTCCCCTCACTGGGTACAATTCCTTTTGCCATGTCTATTTAAACTTTGTAGTCTCTGGTATTTGTGTGAGTGTCCTTGAGCCTATTTTACACAAAGCTCTGGTGGAAGATTCTGTGCCTTGGGAAGTGCAACTGATAACCAAACCCAAGCAGAAGTTTTGAGCGACCACTTCCCTTTTGGCAATGCCCTGCAGCTGAAAATACTGCGGGCCAGTAAATACCAAAGCTTTCCCAGAAGTCTTGGCAGCATAGTGGTTGCTTGTTGAGCTGTTAACTTCAAGGGCAGCAGTTCAGAACTGCCAGTGGCCCTGAGGAGGAAAGAGGCAGCTTTTTGCTTCTACAAAGAGTTACAGTCTGGGAAACCAAACCCACAAGGGCAATTCTACCCTCCCCTGTAGGTTTGCTGTAGTCCAGAAACAGCTTGGTGGCAGTTATTGGGTTCCCAGGAGAGGCACCTCTCACCATGTGAAGGAATTACTATTAAGGCGGCTATTTTCTCCTACATCCAGTCCCCATCATCACTCTCTCTTTTCCTTCTCCTGCCAACATGGTTAAAATGTGTTTTCAAGATTTTTTAAGGGACTGAACAATGATGTGGGTCCCTCTGGGATCTCCAAGGAGCAGAGGAGAGGATGCTGTCATTGGGGAGATGAACAGTGATTTAAAGTGGTCGTGGTGGTCTTGGACCTGGAGTGCTTGGACCTGGACAAAGGGACATCCAGGGAAGAGGAGAGACATTGTTCAGGTGAAAGTTTGGGGATAAAGTTTATGAATAGCCATTTGCTCCTACATCTCTAGCACTTAATTTTTTTGTTGTTGTTTTAAAGTAAACTCACAGAGCAAAACTTTCACTAATGCTCATTTGCAAAGCAGAACGATGCCTGCCGTACTAAAGCATGACATTAAAAAGCCAAGAGAGTATGAAAATAATAAGTATATGTCCTAAGTTGTCATTTATTGGGGGAGACTTTAAATCTTTATTGATTAGACAGGCTCATCTCTCCCCCTTGGAGCTGCTGGTGAGTTGGAACTGTTGGCCGTATTGTTAGCAGTTCAGGGCATAGCCCCACTATGCTACTAGGACGCCCACAGTTCTAGGATAGGTATTTTTAAAACCCTGAATTGATATTCTAAACTCTGCTCCAATTTCCAGTGTAGCCCACAGCATCCTAAAGGTGTTGCAACATGAGGTGAAGTACAGGTATCACCAAGATCGAAGTTCTCAGCTCCTTTTCTGTTGTTTTGTGTTTTTTAAATGACCATTATTTAGGAGTTTTGTTGCTCCCTGGCTGAGGTCAACTGCGCACACATGTGGAGTGAGCTCATGACAGACAGAAGGTGGCAGGAAGGAATTTCTCATGGAGAAGAAAACCTTCCACAGAACATCTTTATTGTGCTCGAAGAAGAAAAATGGTGCTCTGTATTGAACGAGTGCTGGGCTTCCACATTCCACCACTGCTACCAATGCAGCCACCCTGGCTGCCTCCATGCCCTCCTCGTTGACTTCTACAAAGCATCAGCGCACCAACTTGGTACACAGGGACCGGTTTCTCTTAGATGACATTCCATAAAAGTCAGTCTTGGCTTTGTCAAAAGCATTGGTAATTTCCAAACTGACAGTCACAGACTCCAAAGTGTAGTTTTCTTCCAACTTCAATGTGGACGGTGAGACTTCCTCATCTTTAATATCCCTAACGCCTGGGTTTGTCCAGGTACTGAAGTGGTCATATGTGACAGTGTTTTCCCTACAGGAGAAAAGCGACCAGAACCCTAGGATCCCAATATTATCTGGCCACCCAGGCTTACCCACCATCCCCCAACTGGCCAGGTTGGTGGCTTCAAAACTCCTTTGTTCATGACAGGACTCCACGAGGTTGATAAAGCACTTGTCACAGCCAGTGCGTAGGTATTCTAGTTTAGTCAAAAATGAGAAAATGTCGGGTACTGTAGCATGTTTGAAATTTTTATATTTCCGAAAAGGTGGCTTTAAACATAGGCAACATAATTAATATATCTTCAAGTTAACTATCTGATTCAACGAAATCCCCCCCTTTTAAAAAAATGTTTTATTAGGGGCTCATACAACTTTTATCACAATCCATACATATACATACATTAATTGTATAAAGCACATCTGTACATTCTTTACCCTAATCATTTTCTTTTCTTTTTTTTTCTTTCCCTTTTCTTTTTTTACATTTTATTAGGGACTCATACAACTCTTATCACAATCCATACATATACTGATGCAAAGGGCTTAAGTCGAAATCCCCTTTTACCACTTCAGGTCCAAGGTAATTATTTTTAGAAAGGCGTATTGATATATAATTCACATACCTTACACTTCTATACTTGTGTTGTTGTTTTAAAAAGTTGCACATCATCATTATCAGGTGTAGTGCGCCCTCCCCAGTCTTGCATTCATTATTTGCTCCCTGTGGTGGTTATGTATTCTAGTGTCAATTTGGGACTTGAGAGGATTAAGAATGAAGGGGTGGAGTCTAGTCTGTCCATTGACTCATAGCCATTGAGGCTCTGTGTGGGCATGGCCTTCTCCTGAGAATTCTGGGAACTCTTGTATTTGCTCATTGGAGGCAGGAGACACTTTCTCCTCATTCCCTTAGAGACGCTCTATTGACAAGACACAAGACTGACTTCCTGCAAAACATCCCTGAGGAGAAGCCACATGGACCTACCGTGATGCAGCCCTGGGTGCTGGAGAAAGAACGTGGACACCCTGACAGTGCTGAGATGCTTACAATGCCACCAGATCCAAAGACTTGCTACCTACTGGCCTATGATCGTGCTGCATTCGGTGTCATTGCTTGTGTTTTGTGAGTTTGAAGAGGACTTTATAGATTGGTGGTGGACATATGGGCTAATATTGGACTAATGAGCTTGGCCTGGCCCGGGTTGGGATGCTTTCTTAATTTACAATTACCCTTTATATACAACTCTGTCTTATACACATATGAGTCTCCCTGGATTTGTTTCTCTAGTCTACCCAGACTAGCAAATTCCCCTCATCACCCCTATCCCTGATAAATCAGTGCATCCGTTATTGTCTCTATGCATTCACTCCTTCTGTGCTTCTTAAACTGGGGAGCATAACAGAAACAATTTTAAAAACCCAAAATGAAAAATAAGATAAAAATTAAGAGCAGAAAGAAAAGACTACCAGCAATATTAAGACAAGCCACAGAGGAAATTTGTCATGAAACAAGCAAGAAATACTTGAGCCCACAACAAATTCAGGTTGGGTCAAGAAGGAGGTCAACTGACCAGGTATCATATACCATGGTTCGACCCACCATAGTCAGGTTTACAATTATCGCTGTCTGATCGTCAAGCTGTTGAGTCCCTCAGCTGTGGTCAAATGGGATCTGCCAGAGACTTATCTGAAGATGGATTGGGGCTCCCCTGTTCTCCAAAGCCCTCTGCAAATTGGGAGTTCACAATTTAAGCTGATACTTTTCCCTTCATCATATTTGGATTTTGTTATTGTCATCTTTGAATCCGACAAGTTGCTGTGCTTCTGTGTAGACCTAGTTGACGCCTCGCTTTGATGCTTGTTTGAGTACAAGCTTTTAAGGCCCCAGACACTATTCCAATTGATGACCAGGTATTGATCTGCTTTCTTCACCACTGTGCTGCAGCACACTTATCTTCAGTGATCTCTTCATAAAAGTGAGTATTGAGACAGAAACACATTATCAATCATTCCCCTGAGGTGTAAGGCAATTGCACTGATAACATCAATAATTTATCCAATGGCATAGAATTTAAGGGATTGTTGATATGAGGAATTTATGCTGGTATAGCTAGTGCAGTCCAACTGTGAGCTGCTATCCATGAGTAATTACTTTGTACAGATTGCATTCTTGAATGATTGAACTCTGTTAACATTGAGCATGCGGGTTGGTGCTAGGGGAAATTTTCTTGTAATGTTCTTTACAAGCAGATTGCCTCTCAGATGGATACCTGTCTTATTAACGCAAGGGGAACATTATTTAGCATTGGGATACTAAATATAAGGTGCTCCTTGGTCCCCTTTATTGGGGTCCCACCCAAGTTTCAATGATGACAATACCCACAGTCTTGGGGTGCCCATCATTTGCTTTCTCGTCCATCAGGAAATTTCAGCCCAAAGTCCAAGAGCTACAAGTGGTCTTGAGGTAGGGCCCCGTTCACTCAGTGGGGCTTCCCGATCGAGTCCTTCTGGTGTGACCTTTGGGAGATGCCATGTTCCCCATAAGGCCAGTGTCTAAGGTTCATTGTACTTAGTCCATTTTGTGGTTCGCCAAGGGTTGATTAGAAACGTATTGTGTTAGTTACATAATCCGGTATCAATTTAAGGATTAAGAGTATAGGGGTGGAGTCTAGCCTGTCAAGCAGGATATAGCCAATGAGTCCTCTGTGTGAGCATAGCCTTCTCCTGAGGATTCTGGGAACTCCTGTGTGTTTCCTCCTTGGAGGCAGGAGACACTCTCTCTCTCAGCTCACTCCCTGTGAGACATTCCTGTGAAGAGGACACATGGAGAGAGGCTGATGGAGCCAGACCTCTGAAGTCTGAGAAGCCCCATGGAGACCCCTGCCAGTGCCGAGATGCTTACATCGCCACTGGATCCACAAGACTTCCCATGCACTGGTTTGTGATCTTCCTGCATTTGGAATTATTGCATGTGTTTCGTGAGTCTGAAGAGGACTTTATAGATTGGTATTGGACATATGGGCTAATATCAGACTTACGGACTTGATCTGTACTGGGCTGGGATGTTTTCATAATATTCAACTGCTCTTGTACATAAAGCTCTTTCTTATACACATCTGAGTGTCTCTTTGAATTTGTTTCTCTAGCCAACCAGGACTAACCCACTTATTCAAAAGTCTCTCCCAGGGACATAAAAACTGGTTTCTCTACAGTTATTGTTTAGCATCCCTTCCCAACATGAGGTGGCTCCTCCCCATTTAGCCCCCATACCCACCAACAGAAATATAAATGCCACCTTTGAAATGTGGACGCAATTCTTCTCTGGTCTTAACTTGATTTTCCAGTAAGGGTCTCCTCTCATTCCTGTGGAGCATCTGTTGATTTGTGGCAACGGTGCCTCAGTATTGCATGGCATCAAGTGAATGATCTTCTCCCTTGGTGAAAGGGAATTCTTTCATTCACCAAATATTATCCAAATGCTTTCTATCAAATTTACATAGTTTCATTCACAGGACATGAGTTAAAGGACTCAGCTTCTCAGTGTATCGGTCTTGGTGACTCCATATTGTATCTGACTAGGACATCATTTCAACAGTCTAACTTTGAAGCCCTTTCTGAGGCCCAAGACAAGTGGGGCCCAAAACATGAGTTCTGCTGCTTGGTGTTTCCAGCCTGGACCCTGGACCAAGACCCCCAAGTGTTCTACTACCAGCTCCTGCTGGTCGCCTGTGTCTGGAAGAGTGGCATTTAGCAACTGTAAGCCACAACTCTTTATGGGTACAGAAAAAAGAGGGAGTGGAAAAAAGAGGAAGGCCCTCAACGAGATAGATTGACACCTGGCTGCAAGCATACGCTCAGGCATAGGAACAATTGTGAGGATGGTGCAGGTGCTGTGCAGTGTTTCGTTCTGTTGTGCATGGGGTCACTGTGGGTTGGAACCAACAGGATGACATCTAGCAACAACAAACCACAGCTCAAAATAGAATTCAACTTCAAAATCATTCTACCCCTGGTTTTCCTGAATCTAACGATGTTTTGTTTTTACTAAAAGCGAGTTGTTGCTGAGCTTATTGGCAGAGAATTGAACTCACCTCTTTGATCAGTTCAGCAGGTTTGCATTTGACACTGAGTAAATTTAAAGTGCCAAGAGGCTGTATTCTTGGTATAATTTCTTCTCTCATCTCAAGACAAAAGTGAAACTCAGTCCAAAGCTTGGTGTTGAAATGGCTTAAGTAATCTGTGAAAATGCCCCCCCCTGGATTTTCAGAAAAAGAGCAACCAGCCTTTTTGGAGAATTAAGCCCAGAATACCCTTCCATAAAAGGAAGGTGTCAGGGGTCTTACTTTCCATTAACATTCCTGTTCTTCTTAAGGGAGCTTAACTGTTGTGAATGAGACTTGAGGTTGGGTGTCTTTGAACTCTGTCTACCAGCCTGTGAGGCACAATGAGAAATGCCCATTGGAGCACTAGGTCTGGGCTAACCTTTGTCAGATGCTCTCTATAGCCAGAGGAAAACACATGGGAGGAGGTAGAAGGTAGAGCCCTAGTTTACTGAATAAGCTACCAATCCACCTCTGGGGATCAGAGCATTGGGAACGAACTGCAGGCTCTGCATTGTGGGAGGGGAAGTGAAAAAGAGAAACCAAGAAGCCCTGGTGCCACAGTGGTTTCAAGTTGGGCTATGATCTGCAAGGTCAACAATTTGAAATGCCCAGCCACCTGTAAGAGAAAGACAAGGCTTCCTATTGCCCTAAAGCAGTGGTTCTCAACCTTCCTAAGACCTTGACCCATGTAATACAGTTCTTCATGTTGTGGTGACCCCACACCCATAAAATTATTTTTGTTGTCACTTCATAATGCTAATTTTGCTACTGTTATGAATCGGGTGACCCCTGTGAAAGGGTCGTTCAACCCCCCAAAGGTTAAGAACTGCTGCCCTAAAGAGTTACAGGCTCAAAAACTCACAGGGATTGTTCTACTCTGTCCAACATGGTCACTATGAGTCAGAATCGACTCAATAGCAATGCTGGAGAAGAGGATTGGACAAGAAATGTGAGTGGGCCCACTGGCGAGGAGCCGAAGCTAGGGCTGGGAGTACCACGAGCACTGAAAAGCGAGGGAAGATGATGAACCAGCGGCCAACTAGCTGAAAAGCAACAAATTCCACATAGAAGCAGCCCACTAGCCTGTGGGATCATGACGTGTCAATGGGATCAGGTATCAAAGAACAAAAAAATCTTAACTTTGTGAATGACGGGGAGTGCAGAGTGGAGACCCAAAGCCCATCTGTAGGCAACTGGACATCCCCTTCCAGAAGGGTCATGGGGGAGGAGACAAGCCAGTCAGGAATCAGTGTAGGAACAATGAAAAATACAACTTTCTTTTAGTTCTTAAATGCCTCCCCCCACCTCCCCCACTCCCACCCCCATCATGATCCCAATTGTACCGTACTGTGGGAAACAGAAAGATTTCTCCCAAGTAGTTTCCCCCAAATATATGTTAGACTTAGGACACTGCTTACAACTAATGGCAAATGATTGTCAAGTTATTGCCCTGAAGACTCCAGCCAACCAGAGCAAGCAAGCACCATTGTTTCTCCCATAATAGGTAGGGCTCACTCCCTGCTGTTAGGGACAGTGGATTGCTTCCCCTGAAAGCTTAGGCTAAATAAAGTCTCCAGCTCTAGGGAAATCAAGGTTAGGTGGTCATCATGAATCTAGGGCCCGCCCATCTCATCACAGGTGTACCCCCAATGCCACCCCTTCCTATTACATGAAGATCATCCCCCCATTACTGTAGTACCTATAGCACAACCCCCTCCTGTGACGTAGGTCTTACCTGTAATTAGGGGGTTTGCTTGTTCCCAAAAGATATATAAGCCTTGGTTAGTAATAAATCGCTCGCTCTACTGTTCTCTCTCCTGCCTTATACCACCAAGAGGAGCTGAGGTGAGCATGCTACCATGAGATGTGTCTGACTCCGTTATTTCAATCTCTCTTCTATCTCTCCTTATTCTCTATGATTTTATTATAATCTCTCTCTATATATGTATTTTCCTATACAATTGCACCTACTGAACTTGTGATGATTTGTTAGGGGTGGGCTCCCCTGACACCTTACAAATCCGGCTAGATCAGAGGATGTACACTGGTACAGATAGGAACTGGAAACACAGGGAATCCAGGACGGATGATACCTTCAGGACCAGTGGTAAAAGTGGCAATACCAGGAGGGTGGAGGGAAGGTGGGGTAGAAAGGGGGGATGGATCACAAGGATCTACATATAACCCCCTCCCTGAGGAATGGACAACAGAAAGTGGGCAAAGGGAGACAGTGGACATGACAAAATAACAATAATTTATAAATTATCAAGGGTTTGTTAGATCTCTCTGGAGATAGAGTTGTACCTCAGTCCTTGGCTCAAACGTGAGAAAGAATTCACGCCAAAGCCTGGTTCATGATCCAAGTGAGTTTTATGAGAGTTAGAAGAAGTTTCAGGTTTACACGGCACCCATAGGACTCCTCCCGACCATGCAGCCTGGCAGAAGCTGCTCAGCATCACGCAGACAAAAGCATGTGTCTCGACTCTGGGCTCCTGCCTTTTCAAGGATTCCACGGGGAGGCGTGGTGGACGACCCCTGATTGACCCCATTGGCTGCATTGAATTCACCTGGCCCAGGTGGGCCAATCCAGGTGGCCTAGGTGGGCCAATCCAGGTTTAGCGCCCACCATGCCCACCGGTGGGAAACCTGAACCTCTGAGCATGTGCAGTGCGCCACTCCTTGTTCCCGTGCTTGGCTCTCTGGGCATGCTTTAATGGACATTTTTTTAGCCCTGCGCTAGCCTGCCTAACAGGTTCATGAGGGAGGAGGGGCAGGAAGGGAGTAAGGAAAGGGGTAAAAATGAGGAGCGGATACCAAGAGCTCAAGCAGAATGAAAATGTTTTGAGAATGATGATGGCGACAAATGTACAAATTTGCTTGCCACAATGGATTGTGGGTGGTGCTCTGATCTGTAACCTGGTTTCGTCACTCTCCCCACCTAGGCCATCTTCCCAAGGCAAAGCTGCGTGAGTGAGAAGCCCAGGTGAAGCTCTTCCCACATCATGTGGGCAAAGAGGCTGACTTGCAGCCAGATGGTGTCATGAGACAGCCCACTTACTGGAAATGCTCCTACAAATGGGAAAGCACCTGTGCTATCTACTGACGGTCAGGCCAGCCCTAGTTGCTGTTGCATTGGCTTCAACTTGGGCAACCCCATGTGTGTCAGAGTAGAATTAGATGCTGTTAGTCTGGGTACTCTAGAGAAACATATCCACAGAAACTCACATATGTATGAGAGAGTTTTATATAAAGGGTAAGTGTACATTCAGAAAGCATTCCAACCCAGTGCTGTCCAAGCTCATAAGTCCAACATTAGCCCATATGTCCAACACCAATCCACAAAGTCCTCCTCAATCTTACAAAACACACACAGTGATGCTGACTGCAGGAGGAAGGCTGAGTCAGTGAGCATGTAAGCATCTCAGTGCTGGCAGGAATCTCCACACGGCTTCTCCAGCTCCCAGAGCTGCATCGGGGTAGGTCCATGTGGCTTCTCCTCAGGGATGTCTTGCAGGAAGTGAGCCTTGCCAGCTGAAGCAGGGAACTGGCTAAGGGGGCTGCACCCTGGTCCGACCAACAGAAAGCAAGAAACCCAAGAAATAGAAATGCGAGGCTCACCAAGCCATTTATCGCTCTTCCCTTCAATTAATCCCACATGTGTTTATCGGCCAGGTTGGCACAATAAAGTTTAATGATCTCAATCCACCCCTTGCCAACTTGGCACCTGTGCACAATTCTTTAGCCTAACAATTGCAGTTAAGTGACACCTTCACCTTAATCCTATGAATATATTCACCCCATGTATGAAAGTTTGTAAGTCAATCATTCCATGCCTTTATCCCCCTGATTTTGGGTATCCAATTTCTATACTGCCCACTTACATCAGCCCAGTGCTCTGCGGAAGCAATCATATTTTTCAACACGAAGAATCTTCATTGAAGTTCAAAACCTGTGAAGTCTGCATTTATAAACAAAGTCAAATAAGGACAGGTCATCCATAAAGTCAGCAAAAATATACACCAGTTCACAGGCTCAAAAATCTCTTCATCTAGTCGGGTCCTGGTCAACTCATTGTGGGTTGCCTCACTCAGTCTCCTCAGGGTGCCCATTGGTCACCTTGCCTTTAGACCATGGGCGCTCACTAATACTCAACAAACCTAGCCCTCTCGTTCTAGGTCCTGAGCTTTAGACCGGTTAATCTGCTCTCATCTTCTCCTCTTTTTTTGGCACAAGAAACCTTAACTATCTCGGACTCCAACCTCCAACCTCAAAATCAGCGGCAAGTGTACTACTGTTTCCATCACTTCAGGACAATAGTAAAAGCAACAGCAAGCTCCTAAGGGGTTTTCTACATTACCCTCCTTCTTGAGCTGAACTAGATCTGTTTTGAGTAACTTTTTTGTACTACCCAGGGTCATGGACAAAGGTATAAGATGATAAAATATAAAACTTATCATTAAAAAAAAAAAGAGGACCTGATGCAAAGGACTTAAGTGGAGAGCAAATGCTTTGAAAATGATTAGGGCAAAGAATGTACGGATGTGCTTTATACAATTGATGCATGTATATGTATGGATTGTGATAAGAGTTGTATGAGCCCCTAATAAAATGTTTAAAAAAACGTATCATTTTAGGTAAAAGAGGATGGAGTAATTATTGATTAATCAACCAAAAATATTTTTGTGTCAAGCCCTCTGTTTTTAGTTGAGGGGCTGCTTCAGTGGGCAAGGCAGACACAGAAACTGCCTCAGAGCTCCAAGATAATGATGTTGGGGATGGAGCACACTTGGACAGGGAGCCCGATCTTACAGGGAATAGTGTGACTTTCTTCTGAAATTGTTCTACATTGAGGCACGCAGTAACAAATACAAGCATGCAGCTATAAGTCATGTTTCTGCTTTGTTGGATAAAGTGGAAACTGCTAAGTGTTAAATTCCTGAAGCGAGAGAAAATATTACTGCTAGGAGGGAGGATATTCCAAACCCAAATCAAAGCCACTGCCTTCCAGTCTAGTCCAACTCCTTCCTAACAACCCCATCAAGGGTTTCTGAGAGTGTAAATCATCGTGACAGCATACAGCCTCATCTTTCTCCTGCAGAGCACCTGCTGGGTTTGAACACAGGTCTTGCAGTTAGCTCACTTACAGCACCACCAGCACAGAACATCCCCCTTGAGTTAAGGCAAGGAAGGCCTATAGCTACTCAGGCCATCAAGTAAATTTAGACGCATAGTGACCTTACAGGACAGGATGGAATTGCTCCCTAGCTTTTCCAAGATTGTCTATCCTCATGGGAGCAGTCCGTTTCATATTTCCTGACCTGTGGTTAGCGGCCAGTACTGGACCTACCATGTCACCAGAGCTAGCGCATAGCTAAAACTCAGGAAACACATTCACGGCCATCAAGTCAGTTTGCTTTTGTTTAGCCCTCCAGGAAAGTATAGTACTCCGATGAGCGTACACAATAGTTGTTTGAATTGAGTGTAAGCTCAGTTTCAAGGGCCCCCACCTCTATCTATCTCTTCTTCGTCTCTTCTCTCTTTGCAGCTGTTCCATGCATAGGTTCCTAAGCTTCTCTCTGTACAGCTCTGCTTCTGTTGTTGCACTGGCTTCAACTGCCCTCTCAGAGTTTCAGCATACCAGCCTTTCCTCGAGGTTTGGAGCTCAACCTCCATTTCCCTCCTTTGGCTTGTATCCCTTACATCAAGCACCTACCCATTAACCCCAGTTCTAATCCTTACCATGGGATTTCACACAAGTTACTAAGCCGTTTTCTTATATTAGAACATCATAATTCAGTGTGTTCATACAGTGCCTCTAGCTACATAGAAAACACGCTTAAGATAGCGGTATATCTGGTCTTTAGAAAAACTCCAGACCACAACAAGGCAAGAACCACTGCTTTCACTTTATAGCGAAGAATTAAAGACAAAAGTTCAGTAGTTTGTCTAAAATGCTCTGGCGAATGCTAGAACTAGGGTTAAAGTTTAGGTGTTTGAGGTAAGAGATGCTCTATCTTGTGTCTATCTTGACACAATGGATGGATGGATTGATTGATGGATGGATGGATGGATGGATGGATGGATGGATGGATGGATGGATGGGTGGATGGATGGATGGTGATAAGAGGTGTATGGGCCAACAATAAAATGATTTTAACAATCATTTATTGGGGGCTCTTACAACAATCCATAGATCAATTGTATCAACAACATTTGTAAATATGTTGCCATCATCATTTTAAAAACCTTTTCTCTGTACTTGAGCCCTTGGTATCGGCTCCTCCTTTTTCCTACCCCCTTCCCCACCCCACTCTGATGAACCCCCGATAAGTTATAAATTAGCATTGTTTTCATATCTTACACCATCTGCCATCTTCCTGCACCCTCGTTTCTGCTGTCTGTCCCTGGGGGGTGATGGTGGTTATATGACAATCCTTTTGATCGCTTCCCCCAAGTGAGATCTTGTATTAAGTGTACTTGCTTTTCTTTCATAGCAGATTGCAAATTCCTTGGACAGTTGGGCCATGTTTAACTATCTCCCTATTTTACACAGTTCCTAGCACACAGGAGGTACCCAACACCTTTAATAACAGTCATAACATTGTTGTTCAGTCCATTCCCACTCACCACTATCCTCAAGCAGGGTGACAATCCCCTCCCTCTCAGCTTTCAAAGTCTGTAAGCTGTACGGAAGCCCACTGCCACATCATTTGCCCATGGAGTGCCCGTTGGGTTTAAACGGAAGACCTTTCCAGCAGCAGAATGGCACCACAGGGCTTCCTCTCTAGCATTATTCTCAGTCAACGCAGATAGCAACAGGGCGGGACTGCAGAGCTGCACAGTTCTAGGGGATGACGTTGTGGTCATGCTCAATGTGAATGATGTCCCCTGGAGGAATGCTGCCCCATATGTGTCCCGGTCACCGGACAAGAGCCTAACATCTTAGAATCTGAGTCCGTTTGAGTGACTGGGGTAAGTTTCCCACAACTTACCCCGACCATTCAAAAATTAAATGTGAGTTCCTGGAGGCCACAGAGTGCAATAGTCATCCCACGGTATAATTCTTGTCTCTTCCAAGCCAGTGCCCTTCACAGGTAGCCACCTCTCCACTGTCCATGGAGCTTGCGTGGCACTGTGCTGCCAAACAGGTTTCATTGGAGCTTCCAGACTAAGACAGATGCTTCCAAACCAGGAAGAAAGACAGAGCGTTTACTTCCAAGTCAGCCCATCAAAACCCTCTGAATTACAGGTGCCCACTTCCCAACCAATTGTGGGGATGGAAAAAAAAAAATGAGCTGCATTTCATTTGTTGTACAGGGGATTGACGACAAGAACTGGAAATAGCCTTCAACTTTTCAAGCATCTCTACCCTCCCAAAGAGGATGCTAAGAAGGATGTGTTTCAGACGTGGATGTGTATAATGGCGTGAGGGCTCTCCGTGCTTAAACCCAAGTCATCGCTAGGAAGCAGGACCACCATGGTCAGCTCCCTACACATAGGTAGATCCAGGACCAGTGTGTGAGCCTCGCTGATGTATGATATGTGTGTATCCATAGGTCATCTGCACTTAGAATCCAAAGGGAGAACATGTGGCTGAAGCCAGATGACTGAAATCAGATTATTAAAAGAGGAAGGCAACCAGGTTTTAACGTATTAAAACTATTAACTTGACTTCACATACTAACATGATGCAGATAACAAGTTTGAGAGGATTGAGAGCATCTCTCAGCGGGGTGCTGAGTGTTTTACTAAGAGTGAGTGTTAGCTGGAGTGACCAGAGAAACAAAACCAGAAACACTAACGTATGTGTAAAAGAGAACTTTATATCAAGAAGGAATTATGCATCAGTAAAACATCCCAACCTAGTCCAAACCAAGTTCATAAGTTTAATATTAGCCCATAAGTTCAATATTATCCCATAAATTCCTCTTCAGACTCATGCAGTACATGCAGGGACACTGAATGCAGGAAGATCACAGTGTGGTGGGTGGAAAGTCCTGTGGGTCCAGTGGTGATGGAAGCATCTCCAGGGCTCTGACTGCCATCAGCATGGCCCCATGTGGCTTGTTTACATGAAGATGAAGCCGACAGAGTATGTGGCCCTGCTCCAGGAGAAAAGGAATTCTCATGAGAATGTCAGACTGACCAGGAGCCACAATCAGGCCAAGACATGATTGGCAGGCTAAACTCCACCCCTTCATTTTATTTATCAAATTGACATGAAATTGTGTAACTACCACATCTGCAATTCCATTCTTGGAAGCATGTTTCAAACTCATCTGTTTGGATGGCTGACAGCATCTCCCTCGTTTTGTCCTTCACCTCTTCTATGTTGTCAACTTACTGTCTTTTCACATCCTCCCTCTTCATTCACAGAAACAAAAAAAGTCACACAGAGCAAGGTCAAATGAGGAAGTTGCATGGGGAAAGAGAAGCATACTGTATCTTGCCCCAAACTTGCACACTGAGGTGACTGCATGAGCAGGTGCATTATCGTGGTGGCAAAATCAGTCCCCTGTCTGCCACAAATCAGGCCTTTTTTGGGTCACAAACGGTTACACAATCTTTTCAGAATCTCTAAATAGAAAGCTTGATTAGTAGTCTGACCCGGTGAAACCAATTCCACATGCACTACCCCCCTCACATTTGAAAAACAAATTAGTAGGATGAAAAGCTGCTGCCTCCAACAAGAAGAGTCAGGCAGAAATTTGGGGGTAGTGAGTGTCAGGGAGTAGATGACAACTTCCAAATTCAGAGTCCCACCGCGTACCAAGCGCTGTAGCACGGACTTCAGCGACATCAGCTGACCTGATCTTATAGCACATGGAAAGGGCCTGCGATGGGAGGCCCATTGGGTGAGCTCCACACGCGGCTCCCCAGACTCCCACATGGGAGGCAGGACTGAGTGCCTGAATGGATACACAAACCTCACAGTGACAACTAAGCTCAAAGCTTTTCCTCACCATGGCTATTTCCATCTTTTTGTTCCAAGTGTCTGGGAAACGTTCCCAGGCAACTTCCCTGTGTGTTTGTCTCACTAGATGAACCTGGATGAGAGCTTCACTCTCACAGCAGTTCTCAGCCTCCCTAATGCCGCGACCCTTTCAAATCGTTCCTCATGGTGTGGTGAAGCCCAACCAGAACAGTATTTTCGTTGCTACTTCATCACTGTCATTTTGCTACTGATATGAATTGGGCGACCCCTTTGAAAGGGTCATTTGACCCCCAAAGGGGTGACGACCCACAGGTTGATGACCATTGCCCCAACACGTAACACAGAGCTCATAGCATTTGACAGATCACTGATCATTTCTATAATTCTTTTTGTGGATTCCCAACAAATTAGTTGCATTTCGAGTCTTTAAATCTAACATTGGATAGGAGGCCTGCTTCTGCTGACGTGCTGCTCTTCTGCCTGGAGGTCTCAGTGGCCTCTGCAAAGGAGAGCCCTCCTGCTTTGGCCTGGTAAGTTCCTCGCAGGATCTTTTAAAGACCTTGGAGAGAGACTAGTATTACAACAATCCTTCTCATTCCTAACAAGTTGCGTTAGACAGGGTTCTATAGAGAAACAAAACCAGGACACATGATGATAGATAGATAGATAGATAGATAGATAGATAGATAGATAGATACAACACAAAGGAATATGACAGCTACTTAGTCCACACAGCAGTACAAAAGACTGTTCAAGTCACTTCCATGGAACAGTTAATATACTGGAAGTCCTTCAACTCACAAGGGCTGCTGGGCCCAAGGTCAAGGAAGCAGACTGCTGAGTCTTCTGTAGAGCAATACAGGCAGTCCAGCCACAGGCAGCAAACAGCAGGGCAGGTCACCAACAGTCAGGCAGACAATAGGATCTGACAGTCCCAAGCTCCAGTGATGTATACACCAGCAGTGTGGCAAAGCAGGTCTCAAAGGAACCTCAAGCTCTCGCAGCAGGATCTATCTGTTGGGTGCCCCATGGGTAGTGTTGCTCACAAGGTGAGGCAGAGGACTAGCAACTGCCCACGGATCTGATCACCAGAGAGCAAGAGAGAGACAGGCAGGGCTTGCTAAGCCATTTATCTCTGCCCTCCTAATCAAACTGTGGCTTATTAATCCCACATGTGCTTATTGACCAGGTTGGCACAATAATCCTACCCGTCACACTCATCAACAGGTTTTTCTGAGAAGTAAAAAAATCTTAAAAGTTCTGCTGATGAACTAGGTGGTCAGCTTCAGATCCACATGCTGAGATCTCACGGAAAGGACTATTTGTGAAGCTGATACAGAGCAACAAGAGTGACAACTGGCCACAACAACCAGAGAAAGGGGCCACCCATTGTCATGATTAGTCCTGAAACAATTTGCACATTTGTTCAATTGGATTTTAAGGTTCTGAAGATGGTATTCTATTGCATACCATCGTTCCCAACCCAACACCTATGAGCACAGAGCTCATATCATTTAAATGGCAACTAATCATTTCTTGCATTCTTTCTAGGACTTCTCAAGAAATTAGTTTCATTTAGAATCTTTAATCCTGCTCCACATCCTACCAGCTGGTTGTCTGCACTATGACGAGGTGCATACTGCTATGACGCTGCAAGCTATTCTGCAGGCATTTAAACTCAAGCACGGTCACCAAATTAGACACTTCTCAGCAAAACTTTCAAACAAAGACATATTAGAAGAAAAGTCCAGCTAGCTGCTTCTGCAAATTAGGCAGTGGAGTCCCATGATCACAGCAGAATGTTGTCTGCTAAAATGCTGAAAGATGAGCTCCCTATGGTTAGAAGACCTCAAAACAAACAAACAAACAAAACCAAAAGAACTACTGCCATCAACTCACAGTGACCCTGAAGGACAGAGTAAGGTTTCTAAGAGTGTAAATCTTCATGGCAACAGATAGTCTCCTCTTTCTCCCACTGAGCAGCTAGTGCATTTGAACCACTAACCTTGCACTTAGCAACTCAACCCAACTCACAGAAGCACTAGGGCTCCACCTTACACACAGTGCCACCAACGCTCCTTCAAAGTACTGGCACATACTAACAATTATGAAAATGAAACAAGATTGGGTGACATTTTTGTTGGGTCGCCATGAGTCAGTGTGAAATCAGCAGAAACTAACAACTCCTGCTCATTGATCACTTTGCTAAACTTAACGGTAATTTTGGCCTCCTTCGGGATGACTTAGAGGAAATCAGGAAATCATGTCTTCTCGCCAAAGAGATTGTTGGCTTACTGAGCAAGTCCTCTGTTCCTGGTTTGCTAATCTCAGAAGTGAATGGAAAGCCTGATGAATGTCTTCACCTCTCGTTAAAGAAAACATCTGTCAAAACAAAACAAATCAGAGTCAGTGTTGCCTTGCAGTTTCTCAAAAGATAGCAGGTGTTTACTAAGTAAAATGGGAAAAGCGCTCAGCTCCCTATGCCTTTGTCTATCTTTATAGAGTGATAGGTTGGCTTTGTCTGGAAGGCTTGCACAGTAGAGGAAAGGTCGTGTGAACAAATTGGAAAATGACTGAGAAGCGATGTTAATATTTAGTAGGTTGAAAATTGATATCTCCAGAGTCATCTACAATAATCAGAAGTGACCTTTGGAATGATAATCCCATGCACACATGAATGCCTCAGGAACAAGCTACCATCCAGTTATACTGACATAACATTGAGTTCATCTTTGTGGTTACTTCGTGAAAGAACAGAGAGCACTTGGCAGTTCCCTTGCTCTTGTCCTGCAGGCTGACTTGCTCCTTGAGACAGCATTACAGAGAGACTATTGTGTTAGAATTCTCCTGTGTGCCTTTACAGCCACACCTTTGTCCAGTAAGATTGGATCCACTAATAGCTTTCTATTTTGAACAAACAAATATATTTGCAATTTTTACAAACAACAGCATTCTTTCACTTTAAAATTTTGTTTTCTCATTTTTGCTTAAAATAAGTCCCAAATGAATTAATAAAAAATTGAAATCATGTAAGCTCTAAAGAAAAATGTAGTTGAAAATTTTAGTGTCAATTAGTCTCTCGATGGGGAATTCAGATAGCTTACATGTTTCTCTGCGAGATTTCTAATCGTCACAAAGCAGGTTTACTGCCAGCTGTCAAATACAAGATCTATTTTGTCAAGTGAAACGTGAAATTGTCCTTCCTCCAACATGACAGGGATTGTTGTAAAAGGATGCTAGAGCTCCCTTATTCTTCGGCCGCTGGAGGGCGCATCTCTCAGCTCTTGCTCCTCAAGCCTGATAAGCTCATCTAGAGCCCTTGGAAACCGAAAGAAACCCACACCAAGGGCCATTGAGTTGATGCTGACTCATAGTGATCCTATTGGACGGGGTAGAACTGCCCACCGTGCGTTTCCAAGACTACATACAAGTCGTCATGGAAGTAGACGTCAGAGCAGCTGGTGGATTTGAATGGCTGAGTTTGTGGTTAACAGAACAATGTGCAACCTCTATGCCACAGAGCTCCTTCCATTGGAGCCAGAGGCCTATATAAACCATAGATATATGAATTGATTTTGGAGTCCCACTTAGCTCCAGTCTAAGAAAATTAGTTCTCATGACATGGCCTCTTTGATGTTCATTCTCATGGAAAGATCACTGAAGTTATAGCGCAGCTAAGAAACTAGATTGGGCCCAGCTATCAGGAAAAATAACATCTGGGGTTTTATTTTGTTTTTTTATCTGGGTTTTAAAGGTTTGTCTTCTAACAAGAAATCATCTAAGTGAGACAGCGACTAAGTCTACCTGGAAGAAGCACACCAGCCTGTGTGACCCAAGGATTATAAATAATAGAATCCCAATCTGAAGGAGAGCGTGGAATCAGAGTTTAAATTGTGAACACCTGGTTTGCAGAAGGTCGTGGATGACAGGGGAAGCCCAAATCAGTTTTACAGGCTACACAAGTAGTTTAACTCTCCAGGGAATTCCCTCTGATCCCAGTGGGGGAATGTGAATAACCTTGTTATCAGGGAGCATTATAAAGTTGACTATGGCAGATGGAGTTAGGTTAAATGCCATATCTTATCATTTGATCTCCTTCTTGACCCATTTTTAATTTGTTCTACTTTTAAATAATCTCTGTTTTCTTTTCTATTGACATTTTTCTTTGTTTTACTTTGTTATGGTTGTTAGTTTTCACCTTTACATGTCTTTCTGTATATAAAATCCAAGGTAGGTAAATCTATAGACACTGTATCTGAATTAATGGTCTCTTAGGGTTATGTCAGGAGAGTTTGGGGGGAAATGGGAAGCTAATAACAATTAATACAAGAAAGAAGAAAATGTTCTCAAATGTACTGTGGTAATAATTCCACAACTCAATATGATTGAACTATTAAATGATATTATTTGTGAATTATATTCCCATTAAACTTACAAATAACTCAGTTCTTTGAAAGGACTAACAAAATAGACAGCCACTGGCAAACTTAATGAAGGAAAAGAAAGAGAAGATGCAAATATCTAGAATTAGATATATAAAGGGCAACATCATAACAGGTCTAAGTGAAATAAAAAGAATAATAACACAGTACTATGAAAGACTGTACTGCAACAAGCTTGATAATCTAGAAGAAATGGACAAACATCTAGAAATACATCAATTGCCCAAATTAGAGTAGACTTATGTAGAAAACCTCAACAGGCCCAAAACAATAGAAGAAACAGATAAGTCCATCGAGAAATTTCCAAACCAGAAAGAAGGACCAAATGGCTTCAAAGGGGAATTCCACCAAATATTCAGTTAAGAGATGTTACCAATTCTAAAGAGACTATTCTGGAATGTAGAAAATCAAAGTCCTAAACTCGATCTATGAAGTGAGCAAAACACTGATACCACAATTAGACAAAGACTCCATAAAGACAGAAAACTAGGGAGGGAGGGGGGAAAAAAAGAGGACCTGATGCAAAGGGCTTAAGTGGAGAACAAATGCTTTGAAAATGATAAGGGCAAAGAATGTACAGATGTACTTTACACAATTGATGTATGTATGGATTGTGATAAGAGTTGTATGAGTCCCTAATAAAATGTTAAAAAAAAAAAGACAGGAAACTAAAGACCACGATCCTTCATGAGCACAAATATAATAATTCTCAAAAATAATTCTTGCCAATAAAATTCAACAACATATTAATAAAAAATAATTCACCATGATCAAGTAGGATTAGTGACAAGTGGGATTGATACAAGGATAATTCAATATTAGAAAACAATAAATATAATCTACTACGTAAACATGACAAAGAATAAGAACCACATAATCATATCAATGGAAGCATAAAAGGCATTTGACAATATCCAACATCCATTTCTGAAAGATCAACAAACAGGCCTGGAACTATTTATTGGCTTTTCTTTTTTGTTATTGTTTTGGTTTTTGTTGTCTTGTTTTGTGTTTATTATTGTTTTTGCTTGTCTAGCTAGGTAAGTTAAGTGGGATAAACAATCTGGAAAGGAAAACAATGGAACCAAAGGTTCTGAGGGGACATGGAAGAGGGGGAGGTAAGGGAAAGAAAGGGATAAGGGAACAGCAAATGATCTAAAATTGATAGTGTGGAGGGCGTACGATGCCTGTGGAGGCTTGCTCAAGTGCAATGTAGCTACATTAATGAAAGCTGAATGAAGGCCGAACATGATAGTGGGAAAAGAGGAAAGTAAAAGGAAACAGAAGAAAGACCTAGGAGCAAAAGACATTTATAGAGGTCTAAATACAGGTGTGTTTATATATGAATATATTTATATATACTGATAGAGAAATAGATCTATGTACATATATTTATATGTTAAATATTAATGTAGCAGACAGATATTGGGCCTCTACTCAAGTACTCCCCCAATGCAAAAACACTTTGTTCTAATGACCCAACATTTTGTGATGCTCACCTTCCTGACACAATCATTGAAGGCAAAATGGGTGCATAAGAAAATGTGAAAAAAGCTGAGGGTTCTTGGCTATCAAAAGATATAGCATCTGGGGTCTTAAAGACTTGACGATGAACAAGCAGCCATCTAGTTGACAAACAACAAAACCCACATGGAAGAAGCACACCAGCCTGTGTGATCATCAGGGATCAGGGATCAGGCATCAAAGATCCAGAACAAAAAATTAAATCAATGTGAATGAGGGGGAGGGCGGAGTGGAGACGCAACGATCATCTGTAGACTATTGGACATCCCCTCACAGAAGGGTCACAAGGAAAAGATGAGCCAGTCAGGGTGCAATGAAACATACAACTTTCCTCTGGTTCTTTAATACTTCTTCACCAACACTATCATGACCCCAATTCTACCTTACAAATCTGGCTAGACCAGAGGATGTACACTGGTATAGATAAGAGCCCGAAACACAGGGAATCCAGGACAGATAAACCCCTCAGGATCAATATTGAGACTAGCCATACCAGGAGGGTACAAGGAAGGTGGGGGGAGAAAGGGAATCAATAACAAAGATTGACTTACAACCCCCAGGGGGATGAACAACAGAAAAGTGGGTGAAGGGAGACATCCGACAGTCTAAGACATGACAAAATAATAATAATTTATGAATTTTCAAGGGTTCATGAGGGAGGGGAAGGGAGAAAGGGGGGATGAGGAGGTGATACTAAGGGCTCAAGTAGAAAGAAAATGTTTTGAAAATGATGATGGAAACATGTTCAAATGTGCTTGACACAATGTATGTATGTATGTATGTATGTATGTATGTATGTACTGTGATAAGAGCTGTAAGAGCCCCCAATAAAATGATTTTTAAAAACCAGGAATGGCAGAGAAATTCATCAACATAATAAAGGTTATTGTGTTAGAATGGGTTGACTAGAGAAACAAATCCAGTGACATTCACATATGTATAAGAGAGAGAACTTTATATCAAGAACTAATTATACACCAGGAAAACCCAGCCCAGTCCAACTCAAATCCATAAGTCTGATGTTAGTCCACAATTTCCTCTTCAGACTCATGCAGCCACATGCAATGATGTAAAATGCAATAAGATCACAGGCTGGTGGGTTTTGGGATCCAATGGTGGCGAACACATCTCTAGGGTTCTGGCTGCCATTAGTGTCAGTCAGCAGGAAGGTGAAGGGGGGGGGGGTTTCCCAAGACCCTCGTATGAGAAGGCCATGTCCACAAGGAGGTCTCATCAGGCTATGACCTGACTGACGAGCTAGACTCCACCCCTGCAAGTTGACATGAAATTATGTAACTACCACAGCCATATTTGAAAAACAACATCCAATATCACACTGAATGAATAGAATCTGAAAACAATTTCTCCTGAGAACTAAAACTGGGATAAAACCCTACCACCACTCTTATTCAACATCGTTCTAGAAGTGTTAGCCAGAACCATTAGACAACAAAGAGACATCAAGGAGCTATAATCTGGTAAAGAATGAAACTCTCACTATTTGCAGATGATAAGATTGTATATGCAGAAAATCTCAAAGGCTCCACAAAAAGATTTTTGGAAACAGTTGAGGCATTTGGTAAAGTAGCAGATACTACATTAATAAGCAGAAATATATTGGATTCCTGTATACTAGCAAAGAGCTCTAAAAAAGATAACAAGGAAACAATACCATTTATAACAGCCATACAAAAGGTGAAATACTTAAGATTAACCTAAGCAAAAAGCCAAAAGCCCTATACAAAGAAAAGTAGAGATCACTAATATAAGAAACCAAGAGACCTACACAAATGTAAGATTTGTGTTCATGGATAAGAACACTTAATATTGTGCAGATGTCAACATTACTTAAAGCACCCCATGAAAACAATGCAATTCCAGTTCAAATCCCAATAATCATGTTGGGTAGAGAGGAGATGTTCCTGCCGTACAGCCTTGTTCCACGGTCAACTCCAATCAACGGACACTCCTGTAAGTATGCTGAGTGAACCTCAATGGAAGTTCAAGTCTAGAGGTGGAGTTGGGCATGTCTGTCTTCAAAAAAAAAAAAAAAAACTCCACCAAACTTGCTACCATTGATTCAATGTGGATTCATAGTGACCCTTGTGGATTTCTGAGACTGTAACTGTTTATCGGAGTAGAACGTCCAGTCTTTTTCCCACAGAGCTGCTGGTGGTTTCAAACTGCCAACCATGTGGATTGCAGCCCATCATGTAACCATTACAGCACCGAAGGAAGGATTTCACTTCTGTTGGTGAGTCAACCAGGAGGGACGGCTTATCATTGGGGAAAAGGCTTAACATTATTTATATAGACCCGCAAGGAGGAAATACCCCTGGTATTAAGTTCCTAATCAGACACTTTTGATCAAATTTCTATCCAGTCCTTGGTGACCCAGGCTGTGTGCTTTAAACTTTGTCTTTTTGTGGTGCATAGCATAATGTCCTCCATAGGCCACACCAGAAGGATCCAATTCAGAAACACCACTAAGAGAAACAGATTAAAGGAAATGAAATATCCCCTTGGACTTAAACCTGAAACACTCTAGTGTAAGAAAAAACAGATGGCTACTATCCCAAGGTTATGGATTTATAAGTCATTGGACTTTAAGTAAATCTCTTGTTTGGAAGGTGCCCAATAAATGGCAACTTAAATAAAAACAAACCTCACTGCCATCAAGATGATGCCAACTCATAGTGACCCTACAATACAATGTAGAACACCCTGGGAGTTTCCAAGGGCTTAAATTCTGAGCACCCAGTTTGTAGAAGGCTATGTGTGTTAGGCAGGGTTAACTAGAGAAACTAATCCAAAGACAATCATATGTGTGTAAAAGAGAGCTTTACATCAAAAAGCAATTGTATGTTAAGAAATCATCCCAGCCCGGTCCAAATCAAGTCCATAATTCCGATATTAGCCCATATTTCTGATACTAGTCCATAAATTCCTCTTTAGACTCACGCAGCATATGCAGGAAGATCACAGTCCTGTGCGCGCAAAGTCTTGTGGATCCAGTGGCAGTAGAAGCATCTCAAAGCTAGCTCATGTCTCTACATGGCTCCTCCACAGGAAGATGAAGCAGAGAGTGTGTCTTTCACAGGGCTCTGCTAGTCTCTGTGTGGCTTGTCAATAGGAACACAAAGGCAGAGAGAGTGTGGCCCACCTCCAGGGAGAAAGAGAGGAAGTTCCCAGAATCCTCACGAGAAGACCATGCCCACAAGGAGGCATAAAATCAGGCTGTGACCTGATGGACAGGTTAGACTACTCTAAACCTATTTGTCACGTTAACCTTAAATTATGTAACTACCACACTATGCATGACAAAGAAATCCCAAAATTCATTTGCAAGATTCCCACATGGATTAAACTTGTCACTGCCCTTATGACCATTACCTGGCAACCACACAGAGTACATTGGAAAGTGGATTCATGCAGATTTAGTAAGGGAAAACCATTAATATCTTATCTTTGATCTCTCTTTCAATTCATTTTAAATGATCATTTTCTGTTTTCTTTTGGATTGAATTTTTCTCTGTTGTATTTTGTTATTGTTGTTGGGTGATTTTATTATTTTGTATGTTTTTCTTTACATGAAATCCAGGATGGGTAAACCTACAGATGCAATAACGGGATTGGTAGTGTTTTTAGGGCTATGGCAGGGGTCCCTGGGGAGAAATGGAGAACTAATACTAATGAGTCCAAGTCTAAAGGAAATGTTCCACACGGATTGTGGTGATGATTGCACAACTCCTTTCCATAAGTTTTAATTGTATGTTATGTGATTGTATGTCAATACAACTGTTAACACTTAAAATAAATAAAGTCTTTCTATGTTTAATTCCAAAGAAAAAAACAAGAAAAACGATACATTTGACTGCTAAAATATGAGGGACATTATTTGCTTAATAAAAATATCAGGCATGGGACACATCCGGAATCCTTATATCTATATATAGATAGATAGATATCAGAGGTAATAAATTTTCTATGAAATAAAATCTATTCAAAATGAATATATAAATACAAAAAGTAGGCTAATAATAAAAATAGGGTAATTCTAAAGGAAAAATATGAATGACTACTGAACTAAAATGAAAATGCTATGACTTTTAATTTCCATCCCATCAAATGGTCAAAGTGATCCTTGGTGCAATATTATAATTAGATTAGATGTCCATTTTAGATGATTGATACGGTGTGGGACATTTACATGACAGAACGGTAGATTGCTGTTAGGTGCCACTGAGCTTGCTCTGACTCGCAGTGACTCTATGTACCATAGAAACTGCCCGGTCCTGTACTATCCTCACAATCACTCTTATGTATGAGCCCATTGTTGCAGCCACTGTGCCATTCCACTTGCTGATGGTCTTCCTCTTTTTGCTGACCTTCCACTTTACTGAGCATGATGTCCTTTTTCAGGGACTTGTCACTCCCAGTAACAGACCCAAAATATGGGTGATGAAGTCTCATCCTCCTTGCTTCTAAGGACCATTGTGCCTGTACTACTTCTGAGACAGATTTGTTTGTTCTTTAGAAGTTTACAGTACTTTCAATATTCTGTGCCAACATCATAATTGAAACAGATCGATTCTTTTGAAGTCTTCCTTATTTATAGTGAAACGTCTACAATGAATAAGGAAGACCACAGAAAAAAATAGGCAGTCATTATAATGAGATAAAATACATTTATGAATATATAATTAGGTCCATATCATATTTTGTTACATGAAATGCACATTGGCAGGACATATCTAGCTGATTAGCAGCTGAAAGCATAAAGTTCTAGAGCCCTTTTTATTTTGGGCATCTTTTCTTAATCCTGTTTTAGGGGAAATTAGCTAAAATTAATATCAACAGCAATTTTGCTTGTGAGAAAGTGTATATGGCAATGACTAATCTCTTCAATAAAAAAATTCCCCTGAAAATAAAGCTGGGGATGGATGCCCAGAGAACCCTCCTGGGTTAAAAGGCTTTTAAGAGGCACAACAATCAAATGAATTGTATGATGCTCACCTTCCTGACAAGATCGCTGAAGACAAAGCGGTGCAGAAGCAAATGTGGTGAAGAAAGCTGATGGTGGCCAGCTATCAAAAGCTATAGTGTCTGGGGTCTTAAAGTCTCGTAATAAAACAAGGAGCCATGTAGCAGAAAAGCAACAAAGCCCACATGGAAGAAGCACAAGAGCCTGTGGGATCATGAGGTGTTGACAGGAAGAGGTATCAGAATTTCAAAACATGCAACCAACTTGATGTGAAGGGGCATGGATGCCACAGAGACCTAAGATTCACCTGCAAGGTCATGGAACTGTCCCTCTCAGTTGGGCCACTTGGAAAAGATGACAAATCCAGGGTATGGTATGGCACTGATGAACCACATAATTATCTGCTAGGCTTTAATATTTCCTCTCCTCACTATCAAGGTTATTATTTGTTTTATCTCATTAATCATATAAAATTTGAATCTGTTCTTTTGTATATTTAAGATTGTTTGGAATATAAAAGTCAAGATAGAGAGCTCTGAAGAAATAGTACCAAGCATAATGGTTTCCTGAGGGTACAGGAAGAGAGGAAGGGAGGTGGCCGGGGTGAGGAGGGTTGGAAAGCTGAAACCATTGATGGGTGTATAACTCTACTCCATGGGACTAAACAAAAGCAATGTGTGCAAATGGATAGATTGGATTGTGTAAGATACGTCAATAAAACTATTATTAAAAATAAATGTGTTTCCCGATTCTTGAACAGAATCCTCTTTGAAGAAATAGGTGTAAAAAATCACTCCCTGAATAGAGAAAAGAACCAGGAGGCAAATGGCATTTATAGAGGTCTAAATACAGGCATGTGCATATGTAAATATATTTATATGAAAGGATGGGGAAATAGATCTATGAGCATATATTTATAGGTTTAATTTTAAGGTAGCAGATGGATATTGACCTCTATCAAGTACTCCCTCAACACTTTGTTCTTTTAAACTGGCATTCCATGATGCTCACCTTCCAGACACGATTGCTGAAGACAAAGCAAGTGCATAAGCAAATATGGTGAAGACAGCTGATGTTGCCTGACTAGCAAAAGCTATAGCATCTGGGGTCTTAAAGGCTTGAAGATAAACAAGTGGCCATCTAGCAGAAAAGCAACAAAGCCCACATGGAAGAAGCACACCAACCTATGTGATTATGTGGTGTTGATAGGAACAGGTATCAGGCATCAAAGAACAAACAATCATATCATTGTGAATGAGAGGGAGTGTGGATTGGAGACCCAAATCCCATATGTAGGCAACTGCGCATCCCCTTACAGAAGTGTCTCTGGGAGGAGATGAGGCAGACAGAGTGCAGTGTGGCACCGATGAAACATACAACTTTCCTCTAGTTCTTTAATGTTTCCTACCCCCGCCCCCCAACAATTCTACCTTACAAATCTGGCTGGACCAAAGGATGTACACTGGTACAGATAAGACTTGGAAACACAGGGAATCAGGACAGATAAACACCTCAGTAATGAGGTAGTGATACCAGGAGGGGAAGGAGAAAGTGGGGGAGAAAGCAGGAACCGATCAGAATGATCTACATATAACACCCTCCCTGGGGGGTGGACCACAGAAAAGTGGGTGAAGGGTGACATCAGACAGTCTAAGACATGAAAAAATAATAATAATTTATAAATTATCAAGGGTTCGTGAGGGAGGATAGGTAGGGGAGGGAGGGGAAAAGTGAGGAGCTGATAGCAAAGGCTCAAGTAGAAAGAAAATGTTTTGAGAATGATGATGGCAACAAATGTACAAATGTGCTTGAACACAGTGGATGGATGCATGGATTGTGATAAGAGTGTATGAGTCACCAATAAAATTATTTTAAAAAATGGTTTCCTGATCCAGATTTCAACATTTATTACTATAATGAAAACTAATCACTAATTTTATATGAAAAATAAAGAGGCCCCAAATAGCCAACGCAATATTGAAGAAATGAATAAAATAGAAAACCTCTCACTTTATGATTTCAAAACACACTATATAACAATAGTGATCATATAGGGGGCTGTTCATGTGGGTTATTCATGTGAAGGTGTTCATGCGAGTAACTCACGTGAGGAGGTTCTTATGGAGGGTACTGTAGAGCAAATGGTAGCCTGGTTAAAATTAAAAAGTTTTTATTGAGAAGTAAGGCAGTTGCAAACTGGGCATCATGTACTCTAGAGCAGAGGTTCTCAACCTTCCCAATGGACCCATTTGTGCAATTCCTCGTGTTGTGGTGATCCCCAACCATTGGGTGCACACCTCCATGATAAGATTGGTGAGGACAAACGGGTGCATAAGCAAATGTGGCGAAGAAAGCTGATGGTGCCCAGCTATCAAAAGAGATAATGTCTGGGGTCTTAAAGGCTTGAAGGTAAACAAGCGGCCATCTAGTTCAGAAGCAACAAAGTCCACATGGAAGAAGCACACCAGCCTGTGTCCAAGGGATCAGGTATAAGGCATCATCATCAAAAAGAATCTTACCATAGTGAATGAAGGGGGAAGTGCAGAGCGGAGACCCAAGGCCCATTTGTAGGCCACTGGAGATCCCCTTGCAGAGGGGTCTAGGGGAGGAGATGAGTCAGTCAGGGTGCAATGTAGCACCGATGAAGAATACAGTTTTCCTCCAGTTCCTAAATGCTTCCTCCCCCGCAACTATCCATGATCCGAATTCTACCTTGCAGTTCTGGATAGAGCAGAGGATGTACACCTGTACAGATAGGAGCTGGAGGCACAGGGAATCCAGGGTGGATGATCCCTTCAGGACCAGGGATGTGAGGGGCGATACTGGGAGGGTAAAGGGTGAGTGGGTTGGAAAGAGGGAACTGTTTACAAGGATCTACATGTGACCTCCTCCCTGGGGGATGGACAACAGAAAAGAGGGTGAAGGGAGATGCCGGACAAGGAAAGATATGACAAAATAATAATTTATAAATTATAAAGGGCTCATGAAGGAGGGGGAGCGGGGAGGGAGGGGAAAAAAGAGAACCTGATGCAAAAGGCTTAAGTGGAGAGCAAATGTTTTGAAAATGATGAGGGCAAAGAATGTACAGATGTGCTTTACACAATTGATGTATGTATGGATTGTGACAAGAGTTGTATGAGTCCCTAATAAAATGTTTTAAAAAATTATTTTCGTTGCTACTTCATAAGAGGAAGAAGAACCGCCATTAGCATTAGCTGATTCCTGAGACCTGGATGTCAGACATTCCTCCACCAACCGACGTTTAGCCCATCCAGACACTAGTCCCACCCACACTGCCCTCTGTGATGGCCAAGTTGCACTCACAGACAATGCTTGCCATTATGAAGTTCACTGGGGGAAACCAGAGGTCACGATTCAGGATCAGAAACAACTCAGGAAAGAGTGCGTCCACCAGGACAGTGTCCTCCGCGGCGGCGTACAGAGGCATGCCTCTCGGTCCTGCTTGTGACAGCGTTATTTTGGTTCTGCCAACCAACGCCCGCCAGAAAGGCTACACTGCCACTCTGCCATCTCTCTCTCTCTCTCTCTCTCTCTCTCTCTCTCTCTCTCTCTCTCTCTCTCTCTCTCTCTCTCTCTCTCTCTCTCTCTCTCTCTCTCTCTCTCTCCACCGGTGAGCCCATGGCAACATCTCCTACTGGTCTCTCTGCTCTGCGGTCCCTTCTCTGCCACTACATCTGCGCTGCTGCTTTCTTCCAGCCACCCTCTGTGGCCACAGCTCTGGAGCTCCTGCATAGAAGAGGCTCTCCTTCCCCGGGAGTCCATTCCTGGGTTCTGGCTCTCTCCAGCGTACTGCCATCGAGGCACCCCTGACTCATGACAACTTTATAGGACAGGTAGAACTGCCCCTGCGGGTTTCCCAGACTCAACTCTTTAGGGGAGTGGAAAGCCTCGTCTTGCTCCCGTGGAGCAGCTGGCGGTTTCGAACTTCCCTCCCTGTGGTCAGGCAGCCCCACTCGTTACCGGGACGCCCCCAGAGCCCTATGAAAAGAAGTGAAGGAGTCACGGAAGTGGACTCTATGCTGCTGGTACACTGGAGGGCGCAGACCTGCTTGGGCTTTCTCCTGGAAGCCCCAAGCGACTGGGGCCTCTCCTTGGCATCCCTCAAAGGCTAGGGGACTGCTGGGCCCGGGGTCCCAGCGCCTAGCGCTGAGGAAGGCAACCACAGATTTGGGCTCCTCCTGGTGGGGTCCTTCCTTGCTCCCTCTCCCGGGATGGGATCCCAAGCCCGCGGGGCTCTGGGCGCAGCTGTCCGGTGGCGCTGGGCTTCGGCCTGCAGGAGGCGGAGTCCAGCCGCTGCTTGGCTTCCTGTCCCGGCCCTGGCCCTGCCCTTGGTCGCACAAACACCCCCTCCCTTGCATCCCCTGGCTAGTTCAGCTTTGGGCGCCCCAGGATACCAGGAAGCGTCCCCCCCAGGAGCCGCACCGTCCCACCCCAGCCCCAAGAGAGAATCAGGAATCAGCCACTTGGCCCAACTTCAGGTACTTTCCCACGCAGAGCCCCACAGCACATCCACCAGGCTCCGGAAGGTCAAGGGCCTGGCACACCAGGCGCCTGCCAGCATTCCTCTGCACCCGTCCCTCCCCCAGCAGCCTCCCAGCCTTATTCGTGTTTAAAGAAAAGAGGGACAAAAGGTTGGCCGAGTGTTTCCATGACTGGAACAGCACGGTGTATGCATGCGTGGGGACAGGGGCGGGGCGGGGAGGGAGAGGGGGACCCTTCTCCATGGGGCCGCTGCTGCGGGGGCTCTCAGAGGCAGATGGGAAAAGGAGACAGGCTGCTGTGGGAAAACATTGACTTCCTAGCCCCACAGCCGTGGAATGTGGAATCACCGCCTGGCTGCCTTCTCCTGATTAGAGGAATTTTAAATACATGACTTCCCCTCCCTGAGTTTCACTTTCCCGTTTCTAAAATACCGTTATTGTTGCTGCTGCCCCATGCACGACTCATGGCAAGCCCACGCGTCGGAGTCCAGTTTCCCGCAGGAGGCAGGTCACCAGGCCTGTGTGCCAAGGTGCCTCTGCGAGGTTGGAACCACTGCCTAGTCCGCTGTACAATGCCAACCTCCCACCCATACAAGAAAGGCTAGGCAGTGCCTAGCCTGGCCTCTGGCACAGAGCAGGATTCACCAAGCACGGTTTCCCCCTTCCCGCCAGGCCTGCTTCCTCCACTCCACAGCACCGTTCCTCTCTGCCCCACTGCCGGGGCCTTCTCCGCAGCCAGCCCCAGGGTCTACCTCTCCCAGGGCCAGGTGTCACAGGCTCGCTCCTGCATCTTTGCCTGGCAAAACCCTGGTGCCGAACACTTTTAAATAAAAGAGGAGTCTACTGAGACGGTAAGCGAGTCAAACCGGGAAGCAGTAAATTGTGCAGGGTAAAATTAGCCACTCCACTGGGGCAGAGGAACAGGAGCTTCCATAGGCAAACCGCAGGCAGCTGCCGTACAGCTACCCCGCTCTCTGCCAGGGGAGGCCGGCGATCAGGAAGCTGAGGTGGGCTTTGTGGAAAGTGGGGCTCTGTCTTGGATAACTCATTACAGGTATGTGGCTGGCAAGGATTCATTCAGGTTTTTCTGAGAATTGCTATCCCCAACTGCTCCTGGATGCAGCTGTTTCCTGGAAGGTCTGGGGAGGAAAGAAAATGCTAACAGACCATACTTTGAAATGTACCCAGATGAATCAATCTTGGTCTCTGATCTGAGTCCAAGGCAAAGAGAAAGGACCACAAAGCCGTAGAATCCTGCAGTCTTTGGACAGCTGGGGGAGGGGAAAACTTTGCCTCTGGTGTCCAGGTCACTGTCACAGGCTGGAACTTGAACTCTCGCCAGGCCTTAGCCACAGGACTCAAACAGCTTCAGCTCCAGAGGTGGAGGGTCCAGAAGTGGCATACACCCTAATGACATCACAGGGAAAGGGTGTGCTTCCTGCAGTTACAATGCCCTTCAGGCCTGGCCTGTGCTGGTCCAGTACGTTCCACTTTCACTGGTCTGCAGTCACAGCTGTGTGTCTTTCCACTCTGATGCCACCATCAAACCAAACTCTCATGAGGGGCCACGTGTCAGTAATGGAAGAGAGTCTCATGTTCACTTTCCTAAGTCAGTAAGAAGCTTTACCAACCCTAAGCCAAGGCTTTATAGATGAAGCCTGCTGAAAGGTACTTTGGGTCCCACTGAAAAAGGATTTAACGTCATGCTACGTTGAAGGTAAACTCATCAAACAATTTTTGACTCACAGGATTAAACTCTGAAATCTGGTTGGGCTGCTTTGGGTTCGTTGAGCCACCAGAACATTTCTCCTCGGTCATCTGCCAGCGTCTGTGAACCCAGAGGCATGAAGCAGGCTCACCTATAGAGTCTGTCTGTCTGTCTTTAACCTGTGCTCATGTAGGAGGGTTCATATGGGGTGGTGTTCATGTGAAGGTATTCATGGGAGTTATTCACGTGAGGAGGTCTCATGGAGGGTACTGTAGAGCAAAATGGTAGTCTGGTTGAAATGAAACTTTCAAAGTTTATATTGAGAAGTAAGGCGAATTGCAAACTTGGAATCATGTAATCCAGAGCAGTGGGTCTCAACCTTCCTAATGGCATGGCCCTTTCATACAGTTCCTCATGTTGTGGTGACCCCAACCATACAATTATTTTCATTGCTACTTCATAACTGTCATTTTGCTACTGTTATGAATCGGACCACCCCTGTGAAAGAGTCCTTCGGACTCCCCAAAGGGGTCGTGACCCACAGGTTGAGAACCACTGGTCTAGAGGCCACTGAACTAAGTGATCCGGAAAAACGATAGCTCAGGGACTCTTATAAGAAAATAGAAAGAACCCCAGCAAAAAGTTTGTGACTTGGTTGATGTCTATAATAGTTACAAAAGTGGGTGATGGTGCATCTGATTGATAGGAGGTTATATATATTTCTCGTTTGTTTTTTTAAGTTACAAAGGAATCATGAAATTGGGTATCCCTGGTCTTAAAACAAGAATGGAATCTCCTGCATGAATGCAGAGAGGACATGTGTAATCCTAAAGTTTATTTTGCTTAAGTATTTGTGCTGAGAATTGTTTTCGACCCAACTTTCTAAGAAGCACACAAAGCTCTTAAGAAAGCAAAATTACCACTCCATAATAGAGAAGATTATCAATCATCCTCCTGAGGCATAAGGTAATTCTATTGATAGTGTCATCAATTTAGCCAATGCAATAGAATTTAAAACACTGTTGTGAAAAGAAATGTATACACCGTTAGGCCAGCCTCACACTGAGATACATGAATTGTTGACTTTCACAGAGTAGGCTCTCAGGTGACTGGACATTATTCACACTAACAATGGTGGCTGGTGATAGGGCAAAACTCTGAATAACACTCATTCCCAAAGACTGAAACATGCCTAAGACTAATACATGTCATAATAAAGCATGGAGGGCATTTAGATAGTAAATAGATGGCAGTCCTAGGTCACCGTTCATTGGGCACCCTCAAAGCACAAGATCTCAAACATAGTTCTATAACCTTGGGACAGCGTGATCTGCTTCTTCTCACACTAGGGTGTCTCAGCCATAAGTCTAAAGGAGAATGCCAGCTCCTTCAGTCTGCCACAGGAGAGTCTGAGGTAAGACTGACCTCACTGAATAGGATTTCCACAGCAAATCCTGGTGTGACCTGTACCTTATCATTTGACTTCCCTTTTGAAAGTTATTTCGGTTTTTCATATTTTCTGCGTTCCTTTCGATTGAGGTTTTCCTTTTGTCTAGTGATTGCCGTTGGTTTGTTTTTCTGCTTGCTTCCTGTTTGTGTTTTGTGTGATTTTCTGTATCCAGGATAAGTAGATCTGTCGAGAGAGTGACTGGATCGATAATCATCTCGGGGCATGCCAGGGAGCGGGGTGGGAGCCAACAACAATGAGCATGAGAAGAGAATGTTCGGAAATTGATAGTAGTGACGATTGCACAGATCTCCTTCATAAGATTGAACAATTAAATTGTGTGCCATGTGAAGCATATGCAAGTAAGACTATTGCTTATGCACAAAATTATGAGCATAGTACTTTCTGAGATTCTTTACCAAGTGATTTTCTTAGGGTCCAGTGGAAAGTTACAAGAATGGCAAGCTGCACCTGATGCAAAGGCTACCTTGGATGTAAAATGGGGTTTGAATTTCACCTCAGCATAACTACCATCTCCTGTTAAGTTAATTAAGTTAATTGGGGGTGCTCTTACTCGAGAGTGTTCCTGGGTGTCTTAGGTTGGTCTCTCAAAAAGCAAAATGAGTGAAAAAGATATATGTATCTATACAGAGGTTTGTATTGAGGAAATGACTCACCTGGTTTTCTAAAACCAAACTCACTGCCATCAAGTCATTGCTGACTCATAGGATTGCTATGCGCAAAACCATGACACCACCAGGTCTGCTATCATATAGTTTTATGATAGGTGGGTAAATTCCAGGTCTCTGAGTCAGATGTCAGGCTAGAGACTACTCCTGACTCACGTAATTTCCAGGGGTAGGGAATACACGATTCAAAGGTCATATGGCAAGCTTCTGGCTACAGAGGCAATGGTCAACAAATAAGATGACAGGCTGCTTCTGACTCCCAGGATCAAGAAGCAGTGCACTGGACCACTCAAAGACCAGAGACTAGATGATGAACCAGAGGCAGGACCCTAACCCAGCAAGACTCAAGCAAGCTTTTTCACAGAATACGCTTCTATTGAAAGCAGGTCACAGCCCCGAGGACATTTCGTCCTAGGGGATTACTAAGTTTTTACTGCCAAACCACTAGGAATCCTGGCCCAGCCAAGTTAGCATAAAAACCTAACTAACACACTGGGGATGTTGATGGCAAGTGTTGATGTGGAGATGTGGATGGAGGGGTGTTCGGGTTGGGTGGTCATTAGTGCAGGGAGTGGACACCGCCCAGCAATAGCTCTCAAGGAGAAATCTCTTGGTGAGTCTCCTCCCAGAAGCTTCTCTCTGTTTCCTCCGCTGAGAGGATGGAGATGGGACTCCTTGTCCTAGAGAAGAACCACTGTCCCTCTCAGCAGCACTTGTGGGGTTCTGTATCAATAGAACCTGGGCAGCAAGGCTAACAAAGGACCGGGAACCTTGAGTGGCCTTCAGATGCCAGGTGATACAAGGCCTAACCACTCTGCTGACCTGTCACCATGGAGCTGGTTTAGACTCTGAACCTACTCCTGCCTGTTCAGAGCAATGGGTCAACGTTTCATTAGCACCACCATCATGAACACCACTTTCAATACCTAAATCATATGGGACGTTCCCTCTCGCCAAGCGTCTCGGTGAGTTTCTGACTGTTCTTTCGCCTAGAAAGGCTGATGACTCCATTTTGTCAGCCCTGTTTTGCTATATCGGTTTGTTAATTCTTTAACCTCTACGTGGAGTGTTCCTTAGAGGCAAGGATGGCGAGACTTCCTCTTACATCCTGCAGGAGAAACTGGCCACTAGCGCAGGACATCAGACCTGGTAAAGTCCATGGCGGGGGAAAGCGCAGGCCCTCCACACGGTGGCTGCAACCACGGGCTCGGGCTTCAGAACAGCTGTGAGGATGGCATAGGATCCTGCAGTCTTGTGTTCTGTTTTCACAGGCTCGTTATAGGCCAGAACCAACTTGATGGCACATAGCAGCATACTGGAGACCTGGTGACATCGTAGTAAATCACACGTTGGGGTGCTAACCTCAAGATCAGCGGTTCAAAGCCACCAGAAGTTCCTTGGGAGAAAGATGAGGCTTTGTACTCCCAGGAGGATTTGCAGTCTCAGAAACCCATAGGGGCAGTTGACCCCTGTCCTTCAGGATTGTTATGGGTTGGAATCAACTCGACGGAGTTCAGTGAGTTTTGAGTTCGTCGGTTTTTGAGGCAAAACTGAAACAAAGATTTCACCCCTAACATCCTGTTGATGACTCTATTGAGAGAAAAAAAAAAAAAAGAAAGTGGATTCTCTTTCTCTTTCAGTGAAAGATTCAAAAGCTGAAATCTTTTCCCAGTCTTGGGCCAGCTACAAAATCCAATCGGTACTTGGCTGGTATCATTTGTTTTTTGTTTTTCTCCCACAGAAAGGTCTCCCTTTCCTCCCTAGATGTTTAGAGTATTAAAAATCAGATTTGGAAGCTTCAGGAATGTGTGCAGAAGTAAAGTAAGAGACCACTGTGGTTCCTGAGTCAAAGAGAGCCACTCCTAATAGTTTGGTGAGTTGCTTTCCCGTTTTTGAAAATATTTCTGTCGATTTGAAAAAAAAAAAAGTGCCGAGCTCTGCTTCTCAGTAGAGAAAAAGACCAGCAGTAAGGCTGTCTTGCGGGACGGAAAGGACAGGGCGTGAGGTAGGAGTCAGAGGAGTATGCACAGTAGTGACTTTCTCATCATCTCACTGATCTTGCTACCAGCAGATGAGGCCTGGGATTGCTGCCCCTGTTCCAGCCAAAGACACCGACCAGGCTGATTCGAGAAGTCCTCGATTTATTTCTCTAAGAAAACAGTGGCGGGCTACCTCCAAAACTGCTTCAAAGAGTCAATGAAAATCCAGCGAGTTATAGACTCTGAACTTGGTGGCAAATTTGAAGGCATGCATCACAGATTTGTTACAGCGACTAAAGATCTTCCAGCAATGGGACAAAGGAGGCCTGGTTTATAGAGAACAGAAACAGCCTTAGGCCTGTCACTCCCTGAGGTCTCAGAATCCATTGCTTATCTAAGTGACTTTGCCTGATCTGAAGATTCTATTTGCCCCAACGTGCTGATCAAGTTTAAAAGGAATTTATATTTACCGCGTGGGTGGGGGTGGGCTGCTACATGTTGAGTGCTAGCAAATTAAGTCTTGACAGACTAGCTCCTAAACGATAGCACCTTTCCAGTATTGCATGAACAACAGGGTAGAGCGCCCTCTACCACCCCGACACTTGCCTACCGCCATGACAAGAAATGGATAATGTTTCCCGAGCTCCTCCCAGTGACATAAGAGAAGTCATCAGCCTTGAAAAACAATAGAGAGCCAGGTCATGTTGCCACCAGAAATGGGTCACAATGATTCCTAAAAAAAATGTATGCAGTTGAGCTGTGCAGAAAGTCTGTGGCAAGGAAAAACAATAGATGAACTTGGGACTCATTTGTAAGGCCTCCCTTCCTGTATAAAAATCTTTCCTCCCCTTTCAGGCTTTGGAGCACTTGCTAACTTGACCCCAGCCTCAACTTTTGCCAATGCAACACTAACGACTTTGGGGGGTGGGGGGGATGTCTTAAGGAGGGCTGAAAACTGTTTGTTTCCCACTTCTACATCAGTCTTCTATGGATTGGTTTGCCATTGCCAAGCCAATGACCTGATGAACTCCACCTTCAGGTAACTCAGTGACAACATTCGCGAGGGCCTCTGGGTACCTGGCATAGTGCAATGCAGGGCCGCCTGCAGGGGTGGGTGGGAAAGCAGGCGATGTGTGCTCTCAAGGCAGCCCGAGCTTGGCTTCCTGTTTTCTTGACACTTAAGCAGCAGGCCCTATGTGGTCACTTTATCCTGAGCATCCTGAGTCCTGGCGCCACGAGAGGCCATTACTCTAGAAAATCCCTGCCTGAGGCAGATGGTTGGGCAGCTCATTTTCATTCAGTTTAGTAAATATGTTAGCTTCCAAAGAATTAAGCATACAGGAGAAAAATATAACACTGCCATGTGTGAGTGAGAGTTTAAAATTAGCTCAATTCATCTCCAGTTCGAGCCGTCGTGTGCTTCCTCTTCTGAGTGCCACTACCTGGAGGCACATACTAAGGGCATAGCATGCCAGACTGCCAGGCCTGCCCAAGGTTTCAGAGACTGGCATCATCCTTGGGAATCTCCAGGGCACTTTTACTTTTGACATAGTGGTCCCAAATTTTGGGGATTCCCACTACCTTTTGTCAGTCTGCCATCATGGTGGATTGTGTGATGCTGGAAATTTTATCACTGGCATTTCAAATACCAACAGGGGCACCCACAGTGAAAAGATTTCAGCAGAGCTTCCAGACTAAGAGCAGATTATGAAGAAGAAACAGCCTGTCGACCTCTGAAGAATCAGCCACTACAAACCATATAGATAACACTGAAACACTGTCGGACACTGAAAACTTCACAAACAGAAAGAGAACACTGTCAGAGCTTGTGCCAGGAGACACTCTCACTATGACTGTGGAAGAGCTGCCTTGCCAGGGTAGCGCTGACCCTCGGGACATATGGAGGAAAGCCTGTGGGAATAAAGCCTGGGTACCTGCATTTGTGGATGGGACATGACTCAAAATGAGAAAACACAGCTGCAAATATCAACCAATAAGCAGAACTTGGAATGCACGAAGTATGAATCTAGGAAAATTTCAAGTTGTGAACTGCAATGGACTAGTATTGGCCATTCTGAGCCTGAAAATGTTCTGGTTTCATAAGCCAGGACCGAGAGATTCAAGAGGAATGGCATCGCATTTATCGTCAAAAGGGACATTTTCAATTATAGTACAGTTTATGATAGGATTATATTGAGCCACATAGAAGGCAACCCAATCAATACAGCTATTAATCAAATTTATAAAGCAACCACTAAAACTAGTGATGTAGACATAGAAGGATGCTATAACGCCTACAGTCTGAAATTTATCAAACATGCGATCAAGATGCATTGATAATTATCGACAATTGGAATGCAAACGTTGAAAACAAAGAGTAAAAAAACAGGAGTTGGAAAATGGTGTTGGAAATAGAAATAAAGCTGGACATCACATACAAGGCCAATCATTTCTTCATCACAAATAAGTTTTTCAACAACATAAACGGTGACTCTAAACATGGACTTCTCCAGCTGGAGCAACGGGCTTTACACAGAAACTAAATCAACTACATCTGTGGAGAGGGATGATGGAGAAGCTCAATAGCAGCAGCTGAAACCCAGCCAGGGCCAACTGTAGAACAGACCACCAATTACACTTATTTAAGTTCAGGTCGAAGCTGCGAGCCAAAATACAACCTTGACTATATCCCACCTGAATTTAGAAATCATTTCAAGAACAGAGTTGACATGGAACACGAATGACAGAAGACATGAGGATGAGGGTGAGATATGAAGATAACATCAGGAACATCACACATGAATATAGTAGTTCAGCACTATGTCAACTAGATGCTCCTGGCTAGGGGGTGAAGCCAGACCCGTCAATCAAGTTATAGCCTGATAACATCTCCTTGAGGCCTCGTCTTTTTGTATGAGAGAAAGATGAACAGAGATGGTCTCTGTCTCTGCCACTCCTCTTCCCTGCTGGCTGAATCACTACCTGTTTGACGGTTACTGGATTTGTTTTTCTCGACAACCCAGGCTAACGCAATGATGACAGCAAGATTTCATTAGAAAGATAGGAAAGATGAGACTCTGAAACTTGCTTTTACTTGTGGAGTAGCTCAGTCAAATGGACGAATGAAATGATGACATCAAAAAGCTGAACAGAAAATTTCCAACAGACTGGAGAAGAAAAAGTCAGATATTATCAATGAAATGTGTACCAACCTAGTGTTAGAAAAACAAAGAGGAGGAATACGCTGAGCATGCCTTAAAGTAAAAAAAAAAAATCAAGCCTCAAGTTGCAATGTTGAAAGATTCCATGGGGAAAATATTGAAGGATGCAGGAAGCATCATAAGAAGATGGAAAAAAACGCACTGGAAGCACTCACTCCTCTCTGCCAGGAAATGTGTACGACAGCTACTTGGCCAACTGACTGGAAGAGATCCAGATTTGTACTCATTCCAAAGAAAGGTGACCCAATTGGATGTGCAACTCTCCAACAACATCATTAATATCACATGCAAGTGAAATTTTGTCTTCCAACAATGGTTGCAGCAGATTGACAGGGAGCCGCCCGAGGTTCAGACAGGAGTCAACAGAGGAATGGAACAAGGCATATCATTGCTGCTGTGAAACGGATCTCGGCTGGAAGCAGGGAATACCGGAAAGACGTTTCCTTGTGTTTTAGTCACCATACAGAAGCCTTAGGCCGTGTGAATTACAACCGACTGTGAAAACCTTGATTGTGCTCATGTGGACGCTGTACATAGACCCAGAGTGAGTGTGGAAACTAAGCGAAGGAGGCCTGCCTGGTCTACACTGAACTTTGTGTGCTGTTTACATGAACAGAACGTGAAGAATTATGGACACAATGTAGGTAAATTAATGAAGGTTTTACTTCTACAGATACTGCCCCAAACTTGCTCTAGAAATGACTCTGTTAGAAGTGAAACGTATGTCTTTTCAAACTTTTCCCTGTGGATTCTCATAGATAATTGTGCACGTATACAGAGAGCCTCTTTACATTAATGAGACTAAACTATACACGCTGTATTTTATGTTACATTTCTCACTTAATTTGATGTCAGGATCATCTGCCCTAACGAAATAAAGAACTATGGCAGTTTTTAAAAAGTGTTACATAGTATCCCACAATATAAATGAGTTAAAATCTTCCATTAAAGAAAAATAAAAAGAGGACGGGGGGGGGAAGAGTGGGGATTGATTATACTTCATTTTCTCAATTCCTCCTTCCTCGTTTGTTATTACCACATCGTCCTGCAGAGCAGAGAAAACCCTGGCACATTTATGAGTGTGTACGTGGAGCAGACACCCAAGAGCAAGGCTGCACAACACCAAAAGAGGCCCTGCTCCCACGCTTGGGAGTTCTCCCTCAGGGGGACGCGAACCTGCCGCCGAAGAGGAGGCTGTTGGTTTTGTTGTGTCTGATGAAGAAAAGGAAAGGGTGGTCAGCACAGAATCGAGGCTTGTCCACAAAGCAGCACCCCATCACCATCACGCCTGATGCAGCTGCGGCCTCCGTGCCCTCCTCAGTCACCTCCACGAAGGTCTTATGAACAAACTTGGACAGAAACAGATCTGTTCTCGCCGACATGGCAGAAAAATCAGCCTTTCCCTGATGAAAGACATCAACCACCCCTAACGTCTGGAGCACGGAATCCATGTCATAATTTTCTTCCAGCCTGAACCTTGGAAGGAGGACTTCCACTTCAGTGCTGCTCCCGCACTCTGGCTTGGTCCAAGCTGCAAAGTTTTCAAAAGTGAGCTCCTTTTCCACCTGCAAGTCAAAAATAAGACGTTGAAGTTCCTCCTTCAGGACACAGCTGCACACATGCGCGTGCGCGCACACACATGCACACGCTTGCACACGCACAGTATCTTATTGAAGAAGGTGCCTGTTGTTCAACAGGACCTGGCACCTCTGTGCCAGGAAGGGCACCTGACCAGGCATCTGCACTGTACATCATGTGTTCTACATACATGACTCCATGCGGAGCAGAGGAGACACCCAGCAGGCAAGTTCTCCAAGATCGATGATAGATAGTTTATCCAGAAGACTATATTTTGTTTTGTTTTCAAACAATGGTTACATTTGATAAAGGAGCCCGGATGGTGTCGTGGTTCCCCACTGGACTGCGAACTGCAAGGTGAGCAGTGTGAAGCCACCAGCAGCTCGGCGGGTGAAAACAGGACTTTCTGTCTCCAGAGTCCCCATCCTACAAACTCACAGGGACAGTTCTACTTGGTCCTATTTGCTGTCAAGGAGCCAGGATGACCCAGTGGCAGTCGATTTGACTTTGCTATTTTGAAAACAAACCAATCTGGCTGAAGTTAGAAGGAATCTGGTCAGGGAGAAGAGTCTGCCTGGTTTCTGGTGAAAAGCCACAGTTAGAAAGCAGCACGAATGGATGAGAACACATGGGCTGTGGATGCACCCACACCCATTCCATGCTTCTTAAAACATCACTGCCTTTCATCAGGCTCCTGAGTCTGGAATCTGCTGGGTGTGAGGTCTCCCCACACAGTCTCGTGATTCACGCTGAAATAAAAAAGGGGGCTTCCATGGCTGTGTCCTGCTTGTCCCTGGTTAACCCAAAGGATAAGATGGTTCCTTCAGTATCTCAGGTCCTGAATAGCAACAGGGAATCTTAGGTTCCCAAACTGTTAAGCTAATGACAATGACTGTGATGTTCACAATGGATAATATCTCTAGAGGGCTAACTGTGTCCTAAAATGTGCTGAGCTTGCTCTTTGGTGAATCACCGTCCAATAATGTGGACATTGTCAATACCTCCATTTTAGGGATAAGCAAACAGTGAGATAGTATGATCTTTCGGCAAAATCACACAGAAAACAATAGAATATGTTGGGTTTGGGTAAAAGTGTGAGCCCAAAGCCCATGCATCTGAGCACAGTGCTTCATTGCTGGCTCTGGACCCACATTACCAACTCCAAAGGGAAGTACCAAAGATGGAAGGTACGCTCAGGTTCCATCCTAGTAAGGCAAGTAAGAAAGGTGTCATTGGATAAGAAGCCCATGTACCAACTGCACAGTCTCACCGTACTCAGGTCCACATCGTCATCAGGGAGCAGAATGACCATGCTCAGCTCTTTCCCTACATAGGGCATCTCCAGGATCTGGGCCTGCACGTCTTTGATGTAGGTGATTTTAAATGTGCCTTCTTGAAACATCATCTGTACTGGTCTTTGCTCCCTCTGGTGGGAATGAGCACATGAATGTGGTATAAGAATAGATGATCAGAAGAGGCAGCATCAATTCCTGAAAGAGTTACAGCTGACCGGGGAATGTTTATCCGCATCCATGGCAGAAACAGCATGCATGCTCTAATTATTGTTATTAGTTGCTGTCAGGTCGATCTTAACTCGTGGCAGCCCTGTACATACTGGGGTTGGACCACTGTGACACAGAGGGTTTTAATGGATGGATTTGGGGAGTTGATCTCCAGGCCTTCCTTCCTGGTCTTAATCTGGACGCTCCTCTGAACCCTCTCTAGTATGGCGTGAACATGCACACCTCCCTGACAGAGGGGTGGTGGTTTCACATGGGGTGCACTGCCCGAGACTAGAACCAGGTCCCCCTGCGGGAAAGGCAAGAATTCTACCACTGAGCCACCACTGCCTCCCCATGCTCTAACCGTAAAGGTCGGCCCACTCCTTCTTGTCATCATTAAAGTGGATGGATTAGATGCAGACACACCATCGGTTTGGGCAAGATGTGTTAGTGAGCAAAACCATCTTAGACCCTGTGCCTTCACCAGAGAAGGAGGTCAGATTTCTGTTGGTTTCTTTCCTCACTTAAAGCATACCCAGTAAATGTATCTATGCAAGTAATGTGATAAATATCAATTAAGTAGTAATATTCGTAGGCTGGCCCCAGCACCATAAATTAAGTGGATTCCTGCCCCTCCCCCAAAAAGAACTTGTTCCAAAGGACGACATTGACTCTGCAGCTCTGGGAGATGGACATATCTGATCAGAGCACACGGGAGCAGACGAAGAGGCAGGAGGAGAGAGTGGAGCACAGCCTGGCCCACCAGGCCGTGATGATGATGTGCCTGAGTAGAGCAGCCAGTCCACAGAGAGAACAACATGGCTGGCCCTACTATGAGACATGATGCCCCTCAGTGACTAAGGGCGATACAGGGGACAGCACCGGAGACACAGTGTGGGAATTGCACCTGACCTGATCCCACCACACCGAGGCAAATCACTGGGGGAGTGCAGCGGAACAACAAGGGAATGGAGTGGCAAGGTCCCCAGGGAATGCTGAAAGTGGACTTTGGGGCCAGGGCGTGGTGCCCCAACAGACTGGACTGGAAAACGCTCCTAAGGGCCAGCAAACGATCCCTGAACTAACTACAAGCTTTTCTCTTGTGAACTGTTTTGTTCTGTTCTTTGTCAGTGGTTTGTTTTTGTTGTTTTGTTGTCTGGTTGTATACTGTTGCTTTGTTTTCCTCTGTCTAGTTTTCGTGCATGTTAGTGACTCCACAGGTCTGTCTGAATAGGACAGGCTGGATGAACTATCTGGAGGAAAAACAACGGGACCGACAGTTCTGGGGGGACTTGGGGTGGGGGGGCTGGGGGGATAAGGAAGTGGTGTTAACAAACTCAGGGACTAGGGAAAAACATGGGACCCCAAATGGTAGAGAAGGGGGAGTGGCAGGCATGGTGGGAAATGATCAAGGGTAAGGTTGCTTAGAGAAGAGGTATACTCCAGCCCAGGTGGCGATGAAGCATGGTAGTAGGGCAGGAGGAAAGTCAAGGGAGATGGAGGAAAGAGCTAGGAGTCAAAGGGCATTCATGGAGGTCTAGACAAAGACATGTACATGCAAATATATATAGGAGGATGGGGAAATAGATCTATGTGTCTATATTTATAGGTCAAGTATTAAGGTGGCGGAAGGACCTTGGGCCTCTACTCAAACACTCCCTCAATGCATGAATACCTTCTTTTATTAAATTGGAACTCTATGATGCTCACTCTCCCGACACAACGGCTGGAGCCAAAGTGGGTGAACAAGTAAATGTGGTGAAGAAAGCTGATGGTGCCCGGTTATCAAAAGAGATAGTGTCTGGGGTCTTAAAGGCTTGAAGGTGAACAAGCGGCCATCAAGCTCAGAAGCAAAAAAGCCCACATGGAAGAAGCACACCGGCCAGTGCGATCACGAGGTGCCAAGGGACCAAGTATAAGGCATCATGCAAAAAAAAAAAAAAAACAACAACTATATAAGTGTGTGTATGTATGTGTATATATGTGTATATGTATATGTATATATATACCATATTAAATGAAGGGGGAAGTGCAGAGTGGAGACCCAAGGCCCAAGTGTCAGCCAATGGAGATCCCCTCATAGAGGCGTTTAGGAGAGGAGATGGGTTAATTAGGGTGCGAGGTAGTACCGATGAAGAACACAGCTTTCCCCCAGATCCTGGATGCTTCCTCCCCCCAACTACCATGATCCGAATTCTACCTTGCAGGGCTGGATAGGACAGAGGCTGTACACTGGTGCATATGAGGGTTGGAGGTACAGGGAATCCAGGGTGGATGATACCTTCAGGACCAAGGGTGTGAGGGACGATGCTGGGAGAGTGGAGGGTGAGTGGGTTGGAAAGGGGGAACTGATTACAAGGATCCACATGTGACCTCTTCCCTGGGAGAGGGACAGCAGAGAAGGGGGGAAGGGAGACTCCGGATAGGGCAAGATATGACAAAATAACGAGGTATAAATTACCAAGGGCACATGACGGAGGGGGGAAAGGGGAGGGAGGGGGAAAAAAAGAGGACCTGATGCAAGGGGCTTAAGTGGAGAGCAAATGCCTTGAGAATGATTGGGGCAGGGAATGTATGGATGTGCTTTATACAATTGATGTATGTATATGTATGGATGGTGATAAGAGTTGTATGAGTCCCTAATAAAATGTAAAAAAAGAAAAGAGGAGAAAAAAATGATTAGGGCAAAGACTGTACAGATGTGCTTTATACAATTGATGTATGTATATGTATGAACTGTGATAAGAATTGTATGAGCCCCTAATAAATTGTTAAAATTTAAAAAAAAGAGTTGTATGTTCCCCTAATAAAATGATTTTTTAAAATTAAAAAAAAGTAGTAATATTCGTATTTAATTAGGGATAATGTCTTCATAGTCATCATTGCTGATGAAAGTGGGATGAAGCTGACAGATAGCACACACTACGAGAAGGGCACAGGATCGGGGAGCTGTCTGGCAGTCAGTGCACAGAGCCACATATTTTTTCATGCATTTAAATCCAATTATTGCAATCCTGATACCTGAATCCAATGAAAGAATAAAGATAATATATATGAATGCACAAGTTAATTTAAATGTTGCATTTATTAAATAATTTAGAATATCTATTATGAAAGAAAAAACACTTTCTAAAAACAATGCTAGAAGACTTAGCTTTCTGTACCGAGGGTGATTTTGTAACTACAGGAAGCCCTGGTAGCATAGTGGTATGTGTGTGGCTGCTAACCGAAAGGTCAGCAGTTCAAAACCACCAGCTACTCCTTAAGAGAAAGATGAGGTTTTCTACTCCCGTAAACTTACAGCCTCAGAAACCCACAGAGCACAGTTTGACCCTGTCCTATTGGGGTGCTGTGGGATAGCATTGGCTTGATGGCAGCGAGAGAGGGTTGGCTGTTTACAAATTTGTATATCTCATATTTATTTATATAAATATTATATCTTAATATGCTCATTGGAGCTGGTTTTTTTTGGCAAGCAACTCTAATACCTGCCTCAAATAAAGTTATACTTCATTGTCAAAACCAAGGTTTTTGTCACTCGCTTTGAATATTAGAAAGCTATAAATACTGAATTAATTATGATAAAGTACTAACAATGAATTAAAGTCATACTTAATAAAGTTTTTTAAATAACTGGTTATAGAATTATGTTTCCACATACTTTCCCTTCTCCTCCCAAGCCCCATCAGAAACACAGATATGATATTATCTTAAAACCTTATTTTTGTTTTCTTCCTAACCAACCTGGGATTAAAGGAAAATCTTAAATTTCCAGAACTAGGTGGCAGCAATAAAAGGATGGGAAATCACCATGAGGAACAGTAATCAAATGCAAAAAAAAAAAAAAAAAAAGATAGCAAATTCTTTTAATTACTTTAGTTCAAATTCTACTGAGTTTGAAAATTCGTTCAGAAATACCTTAAGTATATTTTCTCTAGCAAGGTATTTATACTTTCACAATGCTGATTTTTCCATTCCATCCCTTCTTTGCAGTGGTAAGATTCTGAAAGCCTCCCTACCTGGTTTATTTTAAAAGGCATTGTCCTCGTGTGAGCTTCATTAAATTCTTCATCCCACCTTCCTTTGAAGTAGATAGCGTTAATGAGAACCAGGCTGGTTTGTGGCCCAACAGAGTTTCTTGGCAACAAGTCTTGAATTTTACCTTTCAAGAAAAGTAAATGGAGTGGATGTTTAGGAAAGCATGGTCAATAAACTGTGGTGAGACAAACTGGTACACGCTTGATGCATGGCCCCAAGCCAAACATTCTTTTTGCAGGTTTTCCGAGTTGGGTTTCTTCGGTAAAGAAAGAAAAAAATAACACACAAGTGGTCTTCATTATGATCGATACTAGGGCAACATTCACAGAGGTGTTGACGGGGAACCTTTCAGAGCAGAAGAAAGACTGCAAGAGATGGAGACAAAGGAAGGCAAGCAGAAAACAGGAAGGGAACCAACAGGGCATTAGCTATCTCCTGTGGTTAAAGAGGACAATTAACCCAATTCTTTTGCATTGTTTATTTCCTTTATTACGTTTTTGTAATGTCCGCTTAGGCTCTCACCAACCCTCAGGCAGAGGGGCACCCACCTGGTCTGAAGGCCTGAGCCCTGGCCTTGGATGCATGCTGCAGGTAGACAGGTGTGGACACTTCCCCAAGGGGACCCCATGGGAGAAGGCCCAAGCTGCCCTATGTAGGAGAGGGGAAGGGAAAGGGAAGAAGTCAGAATAATCCAATTCTTTTGGATGGCATCTAATCTAATAGCCTGAACACACAAGGGCACGTCACAATGGCCAACAGGGAACCAGATAGCAATGGGCTGGAGAGGCATCAGAGGGTCTTCCGGTAGCCTTGAGAAATTACATCACCATCTGAATCACTAAACAAAGCCCAGGAATGCCTGGGCAAAGTGAAGGGGCACAAATGAAAGATGCGCCCTTCTTCTTCTGGGTATTAACTTGCACCTTCCCAGTCAACTAAGAGAAGCTCTGAAAAATCACTCCCTCAAGAGGACCCAAGTGGTAACTTTTCCAGTGCCTCCTGTGAGAAGAAATGAGAAATAATTGGTAAGTCTTTAAGCAAAGACTCCCTCTTGTTGTCTTCACTGTCTCATTTCTTAGCAGAAATAGGAACCTTTCTACTGGTACTCAGGATTGTTGGCACAGAGGAGCCTCCATAGGTCTACCATCAGGCCATCACAGACCATCTTCAGAGCACATCACTCTGAAATAAATACAAGTGAGTCAGACCTGATCTCAACTGGGGGGTTATTTTCAGTGTATGGAATTAATTAGCTTTGTAATTAGAAGGTTTTGTAATTGAATCAGAAGGTTTGTAAGTGGCCTATACACAAACAAAAACACAGAGCCAAGTGAGTCTTTCTTTTTTTTTTTTTTCAGTTGTCTTCTCAGAATTGGTTCTTCTAAATTTTTTGCTTTCAAGCTGTGGCAGCTACATATTCTTTTGTCAACTTGAGCAAAGGGTGGAGTCTAGCCTGTCAATGAGGTCATAGCCAATGAGGCATCTGTGTGAGCGTGGACTTCTCCTGAGGATTCTGGGAACTCTTGTCTTCCTCCCGGGAGGCGGATACATACTCTCTGCTGGGAGACATTTTTCCTCCCGGGAGGTGGATAGATATTCTCTTCTATGAGACATTCCTATGGACAAGCCACATGGTGCTATGCTGATGGAACCAGAGCCCTGGAGCTGGACAAGCCACGTGGAAACCCATGCCAATGCTGAGATGCTTCCACTGCCATTGGATCCACAAGACTTCCCACCCACTGGCCTGTGATATTCCTGCATTCGGCATCGTTGCAAGTGTTGTGTGAGTCTGGAGGACTTTATAGATTGGTCTGGGACATATGGGCTAATATCAGACTTATGGACTTGATCTGGGATGTTTTCTTAATCTATAATTACTCTTTGATATCAAGCTTTTTCATATACACATGAGTGTCTCTGGATTTGTTTCTCTAGACAACCCTGACTAACACACAAGCTAATTCTGACTCAGAGTGACCCCTTGTGCTGCAGAGCGAAGCTGCACACCATAGGATTGTCAAGGTGGTGACATCTCAGAGGAGATCACCTGGGCTTTCTTCCAAGCCAACTCTGAGGGGCTTCAAATCATTAGCCTCAAGCGCTTAACTGTTGGAGCCACTCCAAGACTCCAGTTGGTCTAGAACAGTGTTTCTCAGCCTTCCTAATGCCATGACTCTATAATACAGTTCCTCATGTTGTGGTGACCCCAACCACAACCACAAAATTATTTTCTTTTATACTTCATAACTGTAATTTTGCTACTGTTATGAATCAGGCAAAGGGTCATTCGACCCCCAAGGGGGTGTTGACCCACAGGTTGAGAGCTGCTGGTCTAGAAGTAGAGGTTCATCAGTCTAATTTGGACATTGAATAAGGAAGGCTGAAGGAAAATCAATACATTTGAATTATGGCGATGGTAAAGAATATTGAAAGTACCATGGGATGCAAAAAAAAAAACCCACCCCAAAGCAAACAGATCTATCTTGAAGAAGTACAGCCAGAATGCTCCTTAGAGACAAAGATGGCAAGACTTAAGCTCACTTACTTTGGACCTGTTGTCAGGAGAGAGCAGTCCCTGAAGGAAGAGATCATGTTTAGTAAAGTAGCAGGGAGGTTGGAAAGAGGAAGACCTCCGATAAGACGGACTGCATCAGTGGGCTCGACCATAAGAACGGTCATCAGGACGGTGCAAGACGGGACGGGGGTCCCTCCTGTTGTACACAACCGCAACAGTGGCCCTTGACGTTAATCAAGTCTAGTCAAAGGGAGAGGCTGTGGAATAAAGTACAGAAGAAAGCGAAGGGCTGATATTTACATAGAAATTAGCAAGGCAGACTCCGGCGCTTAGAACACCAAGACGACAGGGTGACCTGGCAGTCGGAGCACCACAGCCAAGCAAAACGCATTTTCTGCGTAAGCTGTTTAATACGGTCTATCGGTAAGTTTCTTTTGAGATTTGAACCAGTTCCCCTGGTCCTGAGAGAATGGACAAAATGAAGCCTCTGTTGATAAATCTTCTAGGATCCAGTCTGAGCCTACAAAGTTCAAACATACCAGCAAGGGCAGCCAGCCAACATCATCCAAGGGAAACCGGAGGACAAAGAGGAAGAGACCTAGGAAAGAAAGTGTACTGCTGACCTTCAGTCTTTTTTGAGACCCAAGAGTTGATGTGCTTCCTGGACTTCTCTGCAGCTTTAGCAAAGGAAAGCAGCTCCAGCTTCGCCTGGTAGAACTCAAGGCAGGATTCCTGGAAGGTCTTTGAAGAGAAAAGCGTTGAATGAGGCTGCATTGCTGAAGAAAACAGAACGCCAACAAGTTCCCCCAAGTTCCTTTACAGTCACTGCCTTTTTTTTTTTTAATGTTTTCTTTCTCCTTCTTCCATGGAATTTTATTCCTATTTAAATTATTTTAATCTTGATATATATTATAATCATTTTACTGGGAGTAGTCAGTACTTTTTGTTAAAAAGAGCTAGCATACCTGTTAAAAGTGGTCATGTTTTTGTCTACTGGATGTTAAAATATCAACACGTCTAGAAATGTGACGTACTGAGCCATGAATAACCCAAGATAAATAAGTGAATTATATAGAGGTACTTTCTAAGATTTTAAATCATTCAAAGTGTAACTATAGAATTATGATGTATCATTATTATTGACATAAAAATGGTTTAAAAAATTTTAATAATCATTTTTAAAAAGGGCTCAACTTGTCTTGGATCTTTCTCCTGGATTTCATTACCACCAGGTATTTGAATGCAACTTTTGCGGTTCTCCTGATTAAACTTACTGAGAGGATGTCACAAGTCTCTTCTCCAAAGAGCCCGTTGGCGATTCTGAGCCAGTACTGAGTGCCGGGCTTGTTCATTTCAGTGAGAAGCAACTGGAACCCTTGGTGAAGATCTTTCTCTGCATTTAAAGAAAGTGCCTATTGGGGAAAAAAATTCATTTAAAATCATTAGTATGTCCCTTTTCTTTCCAAGAAAGAAAATTGCCAGCAATTTTTTTCTTAAATACTCCATAAAAGGTTTCTTCAAAGGGAATATTGTTTTTGCTTTAATTGAAGATTTAAAACAGACTGCAGAAGCATACTGTGTCAGACAGGCAGAGAGGAGAGCAAACAAACAGCAAGCAAGGGGGTAAATATTTTTTTCGACCTGAACAGATATTTCTTGTTTAAAGATGAGTCATAGGGGGAAATGGAAGTACGGGGAGTTCAGGGGTCGAGTGCTCATGTGCCTGCCATGTGGGAGACCTGGGTTTGGTTTCTAGCTGAGGTACCCCACGCCTAGCCTCCATTAGTTAATGGAGGTTTGTGTGTTGCTAACAAGTTTCCGTAGAGTTTCAAGACTAAGATAAAGTGGGAAGAAAGACTTGACACTCCACTACTCCAAACTGACCCACAGAGCACAACAGCCTGACGTGGGCAACAAGAGGTCTCCATGAGCCAGGGACTGACTGAAAGGCAAATAATGACAACAATCAGGCGAATAAATGAAAGAGGGGCCCTTATGAAATCCTTCTGCCTAAAGAAAACATAGAAGTGCCCTAAACAACCAGGAGAGAACTTAGCCTCCAAAATTTACCAGGAAAAGAAACAGGGAACAACAACCCAAAAAAGGAAGCAAAGCATTGAAGATACAGCCCTTCCTTTTTCCTTCCTTCATTTCTGTTCCTTCTACTTCCCTTCATCTCTCTCACCATCTTTCCTCCTTTCCCTCCCTTTTTGAAATACTAAGTGAGGAAATATATGCATTAAAGATACAAAGAGAAATGGGCAGGAGCCCATACTTGTTGGGAAAATCTTTCAGACATCACTTTCTGTTCCTGTCCTTTAAGCAGCAAAAGGCAATAAGGATCTAAAAGGAGCAACATGATTCTTATTACTAAACCATAGTGACTAAAATTGTACCCCAAGGAAAGAATATCTAATTAAAAATACTACCTCAAGATTTCAATATAGTAAGCCATACAAAAAAATCTTATTATAGCCTGAAATATACAAATACTATACAGGTCATAGTGTGACCTCAGAGTAGGAAAATGAAACAGAACAAAAAAAACCTGACTGCCAGCAGGTTGGTTGTGACTCACAGAGACCTCGGTGGGTAAAACATAACTACTCCTGTGGGTTTTTGAGGCCTGAGACTGTCGAACTTTACGGGAACAGGGTCTTGTCTTTCTCTGATAAAGCCCTTGATCGTGTATGTCAAGCAGGAGAGAACTTTCCTCAGTCTAGTCACATAGAAATTTATCACATCAAAAATAAAATACCACGAATGTGGAAATGTCCCTCCTACATAACTGATGAAATGACTTTTCTTTAAAAAAAAAAAAAGGTCTGAGAAAAATTCTTCTAAATAATTATTTAAAATATTCTCTTAACTAACTATATGACATACCATTTAGGAAACAGTCAAAATAAGAACAAAACGTATCAAACCAATGGGTTTGGCCAAATAAAGGTGAAATCACTGCATTCTTCTTCTTTTTATTGTCATTCAGGAGAAGGTCTGCAGAGCAAATCATCAGTTTCACATTCAACAATTCATACATATTTTATTTGAGCTCATCCTCCATTTCAATTCCTTCAATGTCCCATCGCTTATCCCACTTTCTCCTGGTGTTTCCTAATGCTATTCCTTCTCCTTTTTTAATTCTCTGTCCTTGAGTAGTGCTGCCCTTTTGATCTTAAATGGTTAATTATTTAACACCAGGTGAGTTCAGTTCCAAATTTAAAGGGTGACTAGATTCTATAGTCTTGGAGTTTCCCACCAGTTGCTATTTGACCAACTCTGGTCTCTTATGATTTTGAGCTCTGTTCCACTTTCACGACCACCCGTGCTTTACCTCCCACACCCAACAATCTTATCCAAGACCTTTCAAGGTGAGCCTTTCCAGAACAGTTGCTAGTGGTAGTTGGGCAACATCTACTTCTGATCGTAGGGGGGTGGAGACGGATGTGTGTCTGGTTCATTAGTCCATTGGATCATTTCCATATGTTCATCAATTTTCATCATTCGTCTTTCAGCCAGGGAGAAACCAATATTTGTACCTGAGATGACTACTCACAAGCTTTTAAGATCCCAGTTGCTACTCAATAAAGTAGGATGTGTTTGTGAACCCTTTTGTGCCAATTGACATTTTTATCTCTTTAAACCATTTCCTCAGGATGTTTGGTTTTGACTAAGAAGCTGTCATAGCTTCATCTCCTGTATACACTACCACTTTCAAGGATATATTTGCAGCAAAGGTAAATACACATACAACAATAACCGCCATCCAACCTAGATATATTTATAGGTACACTCCCACATTGGTTCAGCCTGCCTATATATCAAAGCATCTATTAGACTGTTACTCTTTCAGGATTATATATGTAACTCTTTTGTCTTTAACTCTTATAAGCCTTTCTGTGTCTTCCTCTGCTTCCATCCTTTCTTCCTACCTCCCTCTTAATATGCATTGTCTTCCCATTCACCCAAGTTAGCACTCATCTATTCTTTAGCCCATGACTCCCCCTCCTCCACTGGTAGTCATCAAAGAACATCTTAGTGAGAGAACCTTTTTTCACTTTTTATAACAGCAAGCCCTTACAATGTCTGTCCTTTTGCGATTGACTAATTTCACTCAATGTAACTTCGTCCAGATCCATCCATGTTATGGGGTGTATCACAGATTCATCGTTATTCTGTAATATTGCATAGTATCCCATTTTGTGTATGTTCCGAATTTTATCCTTTCTTCCAGTGATGGACATTTCAGTTGTTCCCATCTTTTTGGTAATAGGATCCGTGCTGTGATGCACTTGGGTGGGACTATATCTACCTACTCTCGTCACAGCTCTCATGTCTCTAGAAGATATACCAAGGACAAGGGTTGCTGAGTCAAGTGTATTTCTAGTCCCAACTTCTTGAGGAGGTACCCATGTAGCTTTCCATGGGGGTTGCACCATTTGACAGTGCCACCAACAATGGATGAAGGTTCCAGTCTCTCCACACCTTCAGCAGGTATTTGTTGTTTCCTATTTTTCTGATCTTTGCTATTAATGCTGGGGTGAGGTGACATGGCATTGTTGTGCTGATTTCCATATCGTTAATGGCTCATGATCACAGGCATTTCTTCACAGGTTTGCTGGTCCTTTGATCATCTGGTCTTCTGCCCACTTTTCTTCTGCCCACTTTTACACTGGGTTATTGATTCCCTGGTTGAGGTATTGATGCGACCAATACATTTTAAGGATCATTCCCTTGTCTAATATGTCTGCGGATTCTGGGTTTACTCATTGGGTGAGTTATCTGTGTCTTAGGAATCTATTTTGTCTTCTGCTCTGTGCTTTTAATTGTGTTTGATAGTGTATTTAGGTCAGGTATGAGGACCTCCAAGTTTGTCCTGATTTTTTCAGTGATGATCTTTATAGTTCTAGGTTTTATATTCAGGCATCTGATCCATCTTGTGTTTGTTTTTTAATATAGTATGTTTCATTCTTCTGTAAATGGATATCCAGTTTTGCCAGCACCATTTTAAAAGAAACTATTTCTTCCTCATTTAATGTATTTTAGTCCTTTGCCAGAGATAAGCTTCCTGTAAGTGGGCGGATTTACTTCTGGGTTCTCAATGCTGTTCCACTGGCCTATGTATCTAACCCTGTTTCTGTACTGGGCAGTTTTAACTACTGTGGCTGTGTAAGCAGGTTTTGAGGTTAAGACGTGAATGGCCCCAACTTTGTCCGTCTTTAGTAGTGATTTGCCAATCTGGGTCTCTTTCCTTTCCATATTAAGTTAGTAATTAGTCTTTTCCTCTCTTTGAAAGATGATATTAGAATCTGGATTGAGATTGCATATCATTATAAGATCACTTTGAATATTATTGGCATTTTCACAGTCTTAAGTCTTACTATCCATGAGCATGATATATTCTGGCATTTATGTAAGTCTCTCTTTGTTTCTTGTACTAGGGTTTTGTAGTTTTCTTTGCATGCGCCTTTTGTTTTTCTGGTTAGATTTGTTCCTAAGATTTCACCATTCAGGTAAATGATATCCTTTTTCTGATTTCCTTTTCAGAGGTTTTTTTTCTTAGTATAAAGGAATCGAACTAATTTTTTTATGTTGCCCTTATACCTTGCCATTCCAGTCCTTTATTCGCTGTCTCTTGACTGGTGCATTTAATTCATTTAATGATAGTGTATGACCATATTGCACTCGCGTTGCTGAGTGCTTTTTGGGGGGGTGCTATTGGCTACCGGTGATTTTATCAATTTTAAAAACTATTCAAGAAATCTGTTATTCTCACACAATACTCACTTTCTATAGCATGACACAGGATAGAATGCTACCAAATTCATCTTATAAAGCTCAGACATAAGAAAACCTGTCAAGCAGGGGAAAAGACTGAAAGCAAATCAGTTCCCTTAAGCCATGTACACCATCGCTACGAAGAGCTCCGACATCCTGAGAGCCTGCTATACGAAGAGCAGTATACAGATTTTCTCACTGCAGTGAAAGGCTGTTTGAAGAAGCAAAGAAACAGCTTGGTCACTAAAACAAAATTTAAAACAGAGATGGGGGAAAGCACTAGAAGACATGCTTCCACATTATCAAAAGTGGATGATTATCTCTGGACTGGATTTGTAGCAATATTTTTTTCTTCCCTTCTACCTTCAATTTTAACATTTTTATAAAGGGATTTTACCACTTATATAATGAAGGAAAGACAAATACATTTTTAAAGCTTCGCTTCGTGTGATTAATCGTAGCATGTCGCTAGCTGATTGGCTGCCCTGTTATTATTAGTTAAACAGAAGACACATGGGACTCAAGTGTCACACCTCACAGTGACAATACTGGGGCCATCAATGAAACTCCTTATAGAGGCTTATGAAAGAGATCTGGTGGTGGTGTGGGTTAAGGGTTGGGGTGCTAACCACAGGTTGGCAGTTCAAACTCACCAGCTACTGTGTAGCAGAAAGACGAGGTCTTTGGTTAGGATTGCAAGGAGGTAAAATTGATTAAGTGGCAGAGGGTTTGGTTTTGGTTGGGGGTATCAAGCAATAATTATAACTACAAAGTCTTTTTTCCCAAAAGAGAAAGATCTACATAGCTTAAGTTGAAAACAATGATAACATCATTTTCTAAACAAGGATAAAGCATGAGTACAAAGTTTTGATAGTGTTCTCCTGGCTTTGAGGGAACTTTTCCTGGAATATCTTGTTAAGCTGTCTTCCTTTCCCTCCTCGCCTCCCCCCCAAATCTATAATGAACACCCCACATTCTCACATGCCACAGTATCTGAGTCCCCAAGCCCCCCACATCAACACTTCTGGACAAATGGTTACAGAGCTGGATGATACGACAGAAAACAAAGAAAATCAGCCAAACCAGCTCTTTTCCTGCAACAATCACTTGTACCTGGGCTATCTGGGCAGCTGTGTCTCCTTTTGTCCCCAGGAAGACCATGGCCAGAGCCGAAGAAATGCTCAAGGGCGAAAAGAACACATTGCCTGAAGCGTTTTCTTGACATAGTAGTTTTAACAGACGGATGGCAAACGTGCCGTGTGCATCGCTGAGTGTCTCCATGCTGTAGTTCTGGAATGAGAGAAGAAAGAAAACATCATTCCAAACACCTCTCCAGCATTGGGGACCACATACTTGATGAGTTTGAAGCTGTGCTCTTTTCCTCTGCCCTCCTTTAGTTCATAAATACTTCAGCTGGAGGAAAATCCATTTAATGTTGCTCTCCACCCATACAATATATCCAGAGTTCAAGCTAATTAGTTAAGTGTGCAGTGGCAACAGAGCAAATGGGCTTGAGATCATCAGCAGAACTATCTTGAGGATACACTAATGCATTTATAGATACACACAGCATCCTGAAAAGGAAAGTTGCAGGGCGCAAGGAACTCTCCTTTCTCCTAAGAGGCCAGTTCCTCCCACCTCATGAGGAAGGAGTGGGTGGAGAGGGGGTGGGTGGGCGTGAGAAGGGGAACCAGAGTGACTAATTTCTTGGTTCTCAAGCCTGGACTTGGAAATTCTATGCTTACTCCTAGCATCGATGAAGCATGCTTTCCGTGTTTTCAGTTGCCCACCAGCCTGTGACCTTCACATTTATCAGCTAAATAAAAAAAAGGACAGCTGCCGCAGTGGCAGGTGGAGATGTGCTCCAGCCAGCAAAGCTGGTTAGTGGGCCCTGGGGACTAGCTGAGCAGAGCGCAGCTGCTTTTCCATGAACAGAGCTTCTTCCCAGCATCAGCCCAGCCCACGGCCTCCACTCTCCCCACCACTACTTTGAGCTGTAATTTTCTTGGAAGATGGGAAGAGACACTGAGGCAACTGAGTGGGGTTTTGTTTTGTGCTTCGGTTCTGTTGCTAACTCAGACAGGGATTTGAGAGTTTGAGCAATGCAGTCTCCACAAACACCACCAGCCTAGTCTGTGCAAGGGAGAAAGAAAAACAATTCATGGAAAGCCAGAGTGTGGAGCGGAGGAAACATGGAGAAAGTGCCCAGGGAAGAGCAGCCAGAGAGGAAGAAGAAAAGCCAGTGAGACCAGAAGACTTGAGAAAAGTAAAACTCCATATCCGGTGAAAGTGCCCACAGCCCTTTTCTTTGGGATTGGGGCCTTTGGTGAGCCTGAAGCTCCCCTCAGGACCTGGGGAGGGTGTGCTCCCAACTCAGTCTCTCTTCTTCACCCTCCTCTGCAACATCAAGCACAACACCTGCATTCCACCCCTAAGTATCTCTGGAATCTGTCTGCTTTCCCGGTCTTCTCTGCAGCCCAGGCTTGGCAGCTCTTCCTAAGGTCCTCAGCTGGGTTTCTGAAAATGAAAGTCTGGTACTCTCACCCACCTGCCCACATTCCCAAGGTCTTTGGGCTACTGCTCAGACCCCAAGTCTGTGTCCAAAGCGCATCAGACTATGTTCCCCCTGCCCCAGCCTGGCTCCAGAGTCTCCATCCGTTCCCTCAAATGCTCTACCCAATTTAAAGTGTCCTAACCAACCCCATTCCGGAGGCTGGTCCCTCATGAGACTAGTCTGTCCATCCTTAAAAGCAAGGAGCCTGCTGGAGGTACTTCCTCCAAGCAGATGTTTGTTCTTCTGGCAGCCGGGAGACTTGCAGTTCACCGAAGTGCATCAATGCTTCTCTGTTGTCCAGTTATTAGGGTACAGTAATTTAAATGACGGTTTCCCAGATGTTTGGGCAGAACAATTTCAGTGTTTGCCAGGGGCGTTATTTTCTGCTATTTTCCTAAACACCCTCTGCCCGCATCCCATCCCATCCCATCCCACCCCATCCCGAGATGGTAACTTGAGACTCACCTGAGCCCTAGAGCGCCGCTACGTCTCCTGGACAGCCCTTCGAGCCACCACCGAAATCGAAATGCGGTTCTAGGCGGGGGACAGGAACCGAAAGAGCCGGGAGTCCCAGTCCCGCCCAGCAGGCTCCGGTCAGGCGGCCCCCTCCCTGCCCCTCCCCTCCGCCCTGGTGGGCGGGGCAAGACCCTGCTGCTCCAGAGCCGAGCTGAAGACCCGCGCAGCCCCTCCACCTCCCGCGCCCTGGGGTCCAGCGGGGGTGCATCTGGTGGTCCCCCAGCTAGGTTCTCCTAGAGCTGCAGCGAGGGTGCGCGGAAGCCTGAGCCTTTCTGCCTCCAGAAAGGCGAGGCTGGGTAGTAGCTCGGGGTTCGGGGATACTTTAGGGGTGTGTGTGTGTGTGTGTGTGTGTGTGTGTGTGTGTGTGTGTGTGTAGACAAGGGCAGTGGGAGACTTTTGGGAACAGCCTTGTCTTCAGTGCAAGTCAGAGACACCCCTTTCTATTTGAGCCCTTGGTATCAGCTCCTCTTTTTACCCTTCCTCCCCACCTCGTGATCCCTTGATAAGTTAAAAATTATTATTTTCATATCTTACACCGACGACTGTCTCCTTTCCCCCGTGGTTTCTGTTGTTCGTCCCCCACTTATTAATTATACAAACCTGTGGTAGGCTGTGTAGCAAAAACTATATCCAGTTGCTGGGGTTTCAGGAACCCCCCAACTAAGAAATGTGCATGTGCTCTTAATCATGTGGAACCTGGGAGCGATTCAGTAGTTGGTTCCAGGTTCCTTTTGCTGAAGTATCTCCAATAACTTATACATAAATAATTTTCTGACTGAAGAATGTCAGTTTCTGGAAATGTCAGGTTCTATGAAAACAGCTAGACAGGTTCCAGCAAATCTGGAAGGTTTGTTTGGGGCCGTCTGACCTAAAATTGGGATTACAGGGGAAAACAATTACTTTTAATCAGGAGGATTTCAAAGGGATATACTATTTTCCACTAAAACTAATGATACAGGGCTAGGATATTTCCAAGAGGCACTGGGCATAAATATCACGTGTGTGGCTGTGGAGGAATGGACTTTTTTATGCTGTTACTTTTGTTGGTTCTTTGGAAAAACAGGTGAGAGATTTTCCCACTAAACTATGAGAGATTAACCACCTAACATTTGCCCTAAAATTCCACTTTTGTTGAAGTTAATTGACATTTCTTGGGCAATCTGTAAATAACCTGTGGTTTGATATTTTTTGGTCTGGTCTTGAGCTGCAGCCTCCGGAGTCCCAAAGGCACCAGATGTCAGGTAAGCGTTGGACTGCCAACTCCAAGGTCAGCAGTTCAAACCTTCCAGCTGCTCTTGGGAGGCAGATGAGGCCATTTGCTCTTGTAAAGATCTAAAACATTGGAAACCCCATATGGGGTCACTATTAGTGGGAACTGACTAGATTGGGGGCAAGGGTGTGGGACCTCTGCAGCCTGCCTTGTGATTGGTAAGTACCTTGTAGGGATTGGTCCATAGACTATGCAAATTAGATGGCTTTAGTTTCCTATGCAAATGAACGGTCAATTTGTGGTGTGGGGTAGTTACATAATCATGTCAACTTGATATATAGAATAAAAGGGTGGAGTCTAGCTTGTCAATCATGTTATAGCCTGATGGTACCTCCTGTGGGTGTGATCTTCTCATAAGGAGGGTCCAGGGAACCTCCGCCCACCCCCTTCCCTGTTTCACCTTCCTTTTGACCAGCCTCTTCCTGTCACTCTGATGGCAGCCAGAGCTCTGGAAATGCGTCCACCACCACTGGATCTACAAAACTTTGTATCCAATACAAGGTTTTATACCCACCGGCCTGTGATCTTCCTGGATTCTGCATCATTGAATGTAGCTGTGTGAGTCTAAAGAGGGATTTATAGACTAGTATTGGACTTGTGGACTTGATCTAGACTGGGCTAGGATGTTTGAGTGCTGTATAATTCTTGATACAAAGCTCTCTCTTACACATCATATATGAGTATCCCTGGATTTGTTTCTCTAGTTAACCTAGTCTAACACATGACCCCTTTGGGGAGGGTTTATATCTTGAACTTGATAAGGTGACATATAGCTAGCTAGCTAATTAGTTTACATTTGTAGGAAGAGAAGCAGAAAGAAAAAATAGAATCAGAGAAAGGGGCACCAAAGAACCTCCTAAAAGACCTGTAACATAGGTCAAGGGCTATAGGACTGAAGATATACTGACCTACACTAGTCAATGTTAGAAATTGAAAAGAAAAAAGAGGGCAAGAGAAGGCAAAGGGAAGCTGATAGTTATCCTCTAAATTAAACTACTGACCTGCTTTTTAAAAGGTTGATTTTCAGGAAAGTAACTTTGGTTCTGACCTTGCTAGATCCATTCATTTTGGGCTTGCATAGTCAGACCTGTCCGCATCCTAAAGGTCACTTCGACATATCCCCTAATGAACATGCTAAGGATGCCATATTTTGAACATGGAACATATGAACCCCAAACCATCCCCAAATACATACATATGAGGTTTCTGAAGATGTTTTTAAAATATGTAGAACTTCCCTTATTGTCCACTTACGAAAAGAAAATACTCCAATTATTCAAAGAGACAGATTTCCTGGCTCCTTGCTCAGCACTTTGCTAAAAAGCTTCTTTCTCTTTCTCAAATACTGGTTCATTAACAAAGACAGCAAGAGGCCCTGTGTTGGTCTGGGTAGACTAGAGAAACAAATTCATAGAGACACTCATATATATAAGAAAAAGCTTTATATACATGAGCAATTGACTATTGAGAAAACGTCCCTGCCCAGTCCAGATCAAGTCCATAAGTCCAATATTAGCCCATATGTCCGATACCAATCTATAAAGTCCTCTTCAGAGTCAGGAAACACATGCAATGACACCAAATGCAGGAAGATCACAGACCAGTGGGTGGAAAACCTTGTGGATCCAGTGGCGGGGAAGCATCTTAGTGCTAGCAGGGGTCTCTACATGGTTCCTCTAGCTCCGAGGATAAGCGTAGCTCCATTTGTCTTGTCCGCAGGAATGTCTCACAGGGAGTGAGTGTGTGCCCCGCCTCCAATGAGCTGTTTATCTCCTTAGCGCCTCCAAATGAGGTCATCAAACTACGACCTGATTGACAGGCTACCACCTTCACTCTTAAGTCTCAAATTGACAACAGATTATATAACTACCACAGCCCCAAAGGGGCCCAGTGGCAGAGCTTTGGGCAACAGATGTCAGGGTAATGAGGAACCTTTTCCTAGGGAGGTTGAGAGGAGGGCTTTATGGTCTAGAAGTGCTGAGAGTGCTGTCATCTTCTGAAGAAGGGAGACTCTGCCTCTGCTTCTGATCCTGTCTGTGTCCTGTTGTTTCCTTCAGAAGCCAATTGACTGTTTGTGTATTGTGAGTTCTGTGTGGTCAATGCAACAGATTCTCACAGCTGGTCCAATAAACCACGTCATGGTAAATGGAGAAATGAATGACGTTGTCAAGAATTTTATTTTACTTGGGTCCATAATCAACACTCATGCAGACAGAAGTCAAGAAATCAAATGACATGATTGCATTGGGCAGATCTGTTGAGCAAGACCTATTTAAAGTGTTCAGGAAGCAGCGATGTCACTTTGAGGACTAAGGTGTGCCTGCCTGGCCCAAGCCGTGGTGTTTTCAGTCACCTCGTATGCATGTGAAAGCTGGACAATGACTAAGGAAGACCAGAGGAGAACTGGCACGTTTGACTCATGGTGCTGACCAAAATATTGCAAGTACCATCAATTATCAGAAGAACAAACTTATCTTGGACACGGATAGCCAGCATATTCCTTAGAAATGGGGATGATGAGACGTCTCATTCACGTTGGGAATGTTATCAGGAGGATGGGGCAGGTCTGGGGACGGATTCATTCTTTTGCACATAGGGTGTTATGAGTCAGAGTCAACACAAAGGCACCAAACACCAAGAACAAAGTTTACACAATAACAACAGGATCTGCTTTGTAAGGTTTGGTCACTACACGTCCCCGGGTGGCATAACTAGCTACAAGCAGAGGTTGGAGGTGTAAGTTCATCCAGAGAAACACCTCAGAAGAAAGGCGGGAATTCTAAAGCACCAGTCAAGCAACACCTTAGGGAGCCCAGATTGACTGAGCCGTGCACGGGGTCATCATGAGTTAGGGCTGGGGGACAACTCAACAGCAATGGGTTTATCATTCAATAACATGTTTGCGCTTCTCCGCCCATCTCTTTCTTCCAGTCTCTTTGCTATTAAAATGGAGAATTGTGTAGAACACGAAAGAACAAGGTGTACACACCCCATAAGTCTACAACCTACTTTTTATTTATTGTGTTATCTTTTTTATAACCCTCTGTATGTAGTATGTATATTTTTAGCTCAAAAGCTTTAAAGTCACGCAAGAAAAGTATGTTCCATTTGGGGGAAGTTAGAGAATAAGAAAACCAAAAATTGTTGGAAGCTCATTTTGTCTACCAGTTAGTTTCCCAGTAATCTGGTTTAGCAGGTTTAAAACAACTTCATTAAGCTCAGGAGCATGTTTTGTGTCTTTCAGAGCACAGGGAGGAGACAGGGAGCTAGAATGAGGGGACAATTATTTCAAGTGGGACAGCACCACTGTTGAACATTTTCTTTTATGTTTCTCCCTGTTATTTTTTGAATGGACCATGTTAATCTTTTTTTTCCCTTTAAGTGAAGATCATGCTCAAAATATAGAGTAGGTCAAACCAGCACATATTCTTTGAGATTCAACCAAGAAAATACAATAGTGAGATTATTTGTACAACGGTGCTCTCCACATATTAGATCTTATATTATAGAACAAGGGATTGAAATCCTCAACTGACCTGATATCAAAAGCCTCTCTAGGGCCTTCTGTTGCTCAGCTTCTCCCTGCTGGCAGCAGATGTTGGAAGATTGATGTGTGCACTGTGGGAAACCCTCACAGCATAACTGAGTCCACTCAACCTCCCCTTATACTTGGACACACTGTAGGGAAAGGGGGCTGGGGATCAGGGAGAAGTAGTCAAACATCTTAGCTGTGGGCCCATCATTTGCTCTTTGGGTGGCACTACCATAGATTCCCCAGTTGGGAAAGAAAGAAACGGGACACGACAAAGACACACACGAAAATTGCATTTGATTGTGCCTAGGCATGGGTGCTTTGGAATTCAGGTGGTGCGTGTGTGTGTGTGTGTGTGTGTGTGTGTGTGTGTGTAATCATTTTGCCTAACCCACATAGAAGAAAACTACAATATCTTACTATGGTGCTATGGACTGCTTTAGATGACCTTTCTTGCCTGAGTCCTGTATCACCCACCAAATGACTTGGTGGGATTATACAAACAAGGTGCTTAGGCCCCCCAAGAGGATTGGATAGCGTGGTAATGATGAAAACAGGTCCATGGCACATTGGGGGGATGCAAGTGAGATGTAGAGCACCCTAACAAGGAGACTAGTTAGATTTTCCATGCTGCTGGCTTAACATGAGCCACGCCAGAGGCAGAAAGCAGGGGGGCGGGGCGAGGAGTGGGGAGTGTTAGGCTTGGTTGTCTAGAGAAGCAAGCCAGTGACATTCATTTATGTACCAGAAAGAACTTCATATCAAAAAGCAACTTTGGTATGAAGAAGCCAGCCCAGCCTAGTCCCACTCAACTCCATCGATCCAATACTCATGGATCCCTCTTCAGACTCACTGCAGACCACTGTAGCTGTAGGCCAATGACACAGAAAGGTAAATCAGGGAGCAGTGAGTTCACAGGCCAGGACGGGCAAAGACTCATGGACTCAAGGTCACTGGAAACATGGTAAGGCACCAACAGCCCTCAGGGTTGGGCAGCCTACATGGACCCACTGTGGAGGCAGGCTACAGAGTCCCAGCAAGCAGGAAGGTAAGAAAGAATTATCATCGCTGTCTTGCTCTTATCTAAAAGGTCACAGCCCCGTGGAGATATGTATCATCAAGCTACCATCTGATTGACAAGTTTGACTCCACCAGGAGTGTCCAGTTGACCTAATCCCTAACCATCTCAGGAGATCTCAGGGCCTCCCGACACTGGAAGTCTCAGGGTCCTCCCTACCCATCTCAGGGACTCACAGGGACTGGAGCTCATTCTTTGGACCCATAGTCTCTGTGCTGAGAACTTCCCAAACCCAGGAGAGAGAAACTACTTGTAATGCTGGAGAGGGTACAGGCCAATCAGAAGCAGTGGGAGAGAAATAGTGGCAACAGAACCGGGAGACCAGCATGAGCTAGTGCAGTGGGTTCCCTGGCTGCCCTTGGTGCTGACCCCTACAGTAAGGGAGATAAGCATCTTTGGGCAGGAGGTTTTCTGGGGAAATGAGGGGCCACAGACTTTTGTTGGCAGAACCCAAGGACTATAGGACTTGCCAGGGCAGGGCAAACGCTGAGGCAAGGGGCTGAGGGTCAGAGAGACCTGCCTACAGGTCCTGACTGAAGAGGTTCCCCCTGAGTCATTTCTGATTCTGGACTGCAACCCATAACTTTGAGTATGGTCTGTTGGTGGTCATTGCAATGAACACTCCAGTGCAGCAGAGCGGAAGTACGGAGTGCTGTGGGCGGAATAGCTAGTGTAGTGTAAGCTTGATAACAAAGATTGGAGGGTGGTGGTATCTCTGATGCCCACCACATAGGAATCAGCTTTGGGTTGCTCCTGCTGTCGACAAGGATTCCCTTTCATTGACCCTGGGAAGTTAAACAGGAAGGTCAGATGTCCCTGGATCACAACTTTAAAATACCCATTCATCTCAATTTTGCACATCTGCCCATAATTCCTTGCAATCATCTACATCTCAATTCTCCCATATTCTCTTTATCACATGTCCTCACTGCCATGCCTTTCCAAAATCCAGGCGCTGGTCACACACCAGTTGGTGGTCAGTACCCCTGTTAGTCATGCAGGGACTGCACAAGATAACAGAATGGCTCTTTTCCCCCATTGGTCTTGAGGCTCAAATTTCAACATTAAGACATTTAAGAGGATTAAAACAAAACAAAACAAAGAAAACCTAAACTCACTACCATCTATTTGATTTTGACTCATAGCTACCCTATAGGGCAGAGTGGAATTGCCCCTGTGGGTTCCCGAGACTGTAACTGTCTATGGAAGTAGAAAGCGCTATCTTTTTCTTTAGATGCAGTTGGTTTCAAACTGCTGACCTTACCGATCACAGCCCAATGCATAACCACTACACCACCAGGGCTCCCTTTGAGAGGGTTAGAACATTCAATAAATGGATCTTCCCAATAAATCCAAAGTAATTAATTTCATTATAATGCAAAATAATACCCATAGGGAAACAGTGTCACAATTAGACAGTGCCATTGAAGCACTACAATATGGAAACACTTTGAATTTCTATTCATTAAAATGATTTGGCATTAAATTGGTTTTCCTACTCTGGAGGAGAAAACAATGGGAACAACGGTTCGGGGGAACACAAGACAGAGGGAAGCAGGGGAAAGGAAGGGGGATACCAACAAACCCAGGGACAAGGGAACAACAAATGATCTAAAGTCAATGGTGCAGAGTGCGTAGGATGCCTGGTGGGGTTTGATTAAGGGCAGTGTAGCTGAGAGGAATTACTGAAACCTGAATGAAGGTCGACTATGATAGTGGGACAAGAGGAAAGTAAAAGTAAATAGAAGAAAGCACTAGGAGTTAAACACAGTTATGGAGGTCTAAATACAGGCATGTACATATATTTATATAATAATAGGGAAATAGATCTATGTACATATATTTATATATTAAGCATTAAGGTAGCAGACGGACATTGGGCCTCAACTTAAGTACTCCCTCAATGCAAAAACTCTTTGTTCTAATAACCTGACATTCTGTGATGCTCACCTTCCTGACACGATCGCTGAAGACAAAATGGTTATTCTGAGGCCCCTAGCTAACTGTGCTGAGGACGGGCCGTGGGCTTGGGTTGTTCAAACAGAACAAAAGATGCCCTGTGGCTCATAATTGGGAAAGTATGTGGCAGAACTGTATCCTTTCACCTTATTCGACTGAACAAATCACCCATGGGGTCAAACTATACAGTACTAAGAAGAGCACAACCTTAGGGTGGAAAAAGGATGCTTGGGAAAGAAGAGGCTTGTCCAGTATGGATCATCAGCAGTATGGATCATCAGCAGCAGTATGGATCATCAGCAGTATGGATCATCAGCAGCAGTATGGATCATCAGCAGTATGGATCATCAGCAGCAGTATGGATCATCAGCAGTATGGATCATCAGCAGTATGGATCATCAGCACTATGGATCATCATCAGCAGTATTGATCATCATCAGCAGTATGGATCATCAGTACTATGGATCATCATCAGCAGTATTGATCATCATCAGCAGTATGGATCATCAGCAGTATGGATCATCAGCAGTATGGATCATCATCAGCAGTATGGATCATCAGCAGTATGGATCATCAGCAGTATGGATCATCAGCACTATGGATCATCATCAGCAGTATTGATCATCATCAGCAGTATGGATCATCAGCAGTATGGATCATCAGCAGTATGGATCATCATCAGCAGTATGGATCATCAGCAGTATGGATCATCAGCAGTATGGATCATCAGCAGTATGGATCATCATCAGCAGTATTGATCATCATCAGCAGTATTGATCATCATCAGCAGTATGGATCATCAGTACTATGGATCATCATCAGCAGTATTGATCATCATCAGCAGTATGGATCATCAGCAGTATGGATCATCAGCAGTATGGATCATCATCAGCAGTATGGATCATCAGCAGTATGGATCATCATCAGCAGTATGGATCATCAGCAGTATGGATCATCAGCAGTATGGATCATCAGCAGTATGGATCATCAGCAGCAGTATGGATCATCAGCAGTATGGATCATCATCAGCAGTATGGATCATCAGCAGTATGGATCATCAGCAGTATGGATCATCAGCAGTATGGATCATCAGCAGCAGTATGGATCATCAGCAGTATGGATCATCAGCAGTATGGATCATCATCAGCAGTATGGATCATCATCAGCAGTATGGATCATCAGCAGTATGGATCATCAGCAGTATGGATCATCAGCAGTATGGATCATCAGCAGTATGGATCATCAGCAGTATGGATTGGCAATGTGGCTGCAACAATGGTCTTAAAAATAAGAACACTTGGGAAGAATGCGCAGGACTGGACATTGTTTCATCCTGTTGTACATGAGTCAGAACCAGCTCAAAGGCATGTAATATCAACAGAAATGAACAGCTTACAATAAGCAGATGATCCAATTTTTCATGTCAATAGTGAGCATGACTTGCAACACTCATTGGCAGAGGTAAAATATTATAATCTTCAGTATGGATTACACCTGCGCATGAAGAAAATGAAATTCTTTACAATTGGACCAAAAAAAAAAAGACATCATGATAGTTGGAGGGAAATTTTTAAAAGTTGTCAACTCTCTTATTCTACTTGGTCCCATAATCAATGTCAATGGACACATCAGTCAATAAGAAAAAAATTACATTGGTCAAATCTGCTGCAAAATATCTCTTTAGGGTTTTAAAAAGCAAAGATGTTACCCGGATGGCTAAGGGGAATCTGACCCAATCATCTTTTCAATCACCTCAGATGCATGTACAAGTCGGACACAGTGACAAGGAAGATAGAAGAACGGATGTGTTCAAGCTGATGGTGGTGAGCAATGCCAAATACACTGTGTACTGCCAGAAGAACGACGGAACCATTCTGAGAAGAATGTCTCTAGAATGTTCCTTAGAAGAGCGGATTGTGAGCCGCTGGCACATTGACTTCAGATTTCTCCCTCAGGGAGATTAACCACTAGCAAAGGACATCATGTTTGATCAGTGCAAAACGAGGGAAGCCTTGGATAAGATGAGGAGACACAATCACTACAATAATGACCTCACGTGTGCCAGTGATCATGAAGATAGTGCTTGATCCGTGTGTCATGTGCGCTGGGCCAGAGGTATAGACATTTGGAGAATGACTCAGCAATGAAAGTGTGACTGGCCCAAGTTCGAATCCAGAATGCTAAGAGCAGGGCCCCAGAGGGGCCCAAATCTCACCTGCACCCAGTGCTGCTCTGGCCTTGCCATGTGGCCTTGGTGGGCAGCCTGATGGGACAGTTAGTGCTACATGACAATTGGGTGTTTATTGGTGTTTCTGTGTATGTTTGTTTTTTTATGTGTGTCTGCGAGTAGTTTCAAAATTAAGTTCCTAAAGCCAGTGGTTTCCATACTGTTTTGATTGCATACCCATTAATACTTTATTAATTTATACATGCTAATGTATTAAATAATGGTATATTATGCACCCTGAAAAATATTTAAATACATAGAGAGGTGAGGAACAGTCTTTGTATTAAAAACGCACAACTTTTTGTGATTATAAAAACTATTCAAAATTTTAATGAAAGACCTCTAACTCTAATAATGTTCATCTATCCAGGGATACTTGTAACTCCACAAACTTTAAAGGTATGCAATAGCAAGATAGCAAAAGAAATTTACAAAGACTAATGATTTGATCTCAACTCAAGTGAACTTGGGTCAAGCTGTCTACCTTTTATGCAGTCAACTACTTCTGGGAAAACTCAAATTTATCCTTTGTATTAAGAATGTCCATCAAGGTCCTTCTCAGATGAATATGAACTGGTCCTGAACTAGACGGGGTTGCCAAAGAACATAGTAATCAACTTTAACACAGCATAATAGGTGCCCACATCTATAGTAACAGTTTTTAATGGAAACATTATGTTAGGAATTGCTTTCAATACTTTAGCCTGCAACTGGAATTTTCCAACAGCGCACCCACCCATAGGATATATTCTGCAAAGAAGATGACCTTGAAATTACCTAGGAATTTGTTCTGTTAAAATACTTGTCATCAGAGCAAAGTAAAAGAAAATAGAGGAAAGAACCAGGAGGCAAAGGACGCTTATAGAGGTCTAAATACAGGCATGTACATATGTAAATATATTTATACATAACGAGAGGGGAATAGATCTATGTACTCATATCTATATGTTAAGAATTAAGGTAGCAGATGGACATTGGGCCTCAACTCAAGTACTCCTTCAACACAAGAACACTTTGTTCTAATAATCCAGCATTCTGTGATGCTCACTTTCCTAACATGATCGCTGAAGACAAAATGGGTACATAAGCAAATGTGGTGAAGAAAGCTGATAGTGCCTGGATAGAAAAAGATATAGCATCTGGGGTCTTAAAGACTTGAAGATAAACAAGTGGCTATCTAGCTCAGAAGCAATAAAGCCCATATGGAAGAAGCACACCAGCCTATGTGATCATGAGGTGTCGATGGAATCAGGTATCAGACATCTAAGACCTAGACAATTTCATACCCAATGTGAATGGGGTGGGGGGACATGGAGTGGAGACCCAAAGCCCATCTGTAGACAATTGAACATCCCCTCAAGAAGGGTCACAAGGAAGAGATGAGCCAGTCAGGGTACAGTATAGCACCGATGACACATACAACTTTCCTCTAGTTCTTTAATGCTCCCCCCCCCCCACCATCATGACCTCAATTCTACCTTACAAATTGGATTAGACCAGAGCATGCACACTGCTACAGATAAGAGCCTGCAACACAGGGAATCCACGATAGATAAACCCCACAGAGCCAACCATAAGAATAGAGATACCAGGAGGATAAGGGGAAGATGAGGGGAAAAAGGGGGAGTCAATCAAAAGGATCAACATATCACCCCCTCCCAGAGGGATGAACAACAGAGAAGTAGGTGAAGGGCAACAGAAGGCAATGTAAGATATGAAAATAATAATCTATAACATATCAATAATAATCTATAACTTTATGGGCGAGGGTGGGTTGGGGAGAGAGAGGGGAAAATGAAGAACCGATATCAAGGGCTCAAGTAGAAAGAAAATGTTTTGAAAATGATGGCAGCATATGTACAAATGTGCTTGACACAGTGGATGAATTTATGGATTGTGATAAGAGTTGTAAGAGCCCCCTGATAAAAGTATTTTTTAAAAAACTTGTCAGGAAGTGGGGAAATGAGGAGCTGATGCCAGGGGCTTAAGTGGAGAGCAAATGTTTTGAGAATGATGAGGGCAATGAATGTACAAATATGCTTTACACAATTGATGTATGTATGGACTGTGATAAGAGTTGGAAGAGCCCCTAATAATACGATTAAAAAATACTTGTCCTTGTTCCCTCACTGTCCCATAGCACTATGGGGGACAGCATTGGAAACATTGTGTGGAGAGTGTGACCCATCTGCCCCATACACAGTGGGATGAAACGCAAAGGGAGTGCAAGTGGGCAGCAAGGGGAGCAAACTAACCAAGTCCTCAAGGAATCCTGAAAATAGACTTGATGGACAGGGCTTGGAAACTGAAAATAGACTTGTGGGACAGGGCTTGGCACCTCATTAGACCTGATCGGAAAACATACATACGGTTCAGCAGATAGACCTGGAACTATCTATTGTTTCTTTTTGTTGTTGTTGTTCGTTTCTTTTTGTTTCTCCCTATGTTTATCTATGGAAGATAGGTGGGATGAACAATCCTGAGGAGAAAACAATGAGACCAGTGGTTCCTATGGGGACATGGGAGAGGAGGGGCAGGGAGGGGGAGTGGGGAGCCAACAAACTCAGAGATAAGAGAACAACAAGAGATCTAAAATTGATGGTGAGGAGGGTGTATAACGCCAGGTGGGGTTTGATCAAGAGCAATGTATTTGAGAGGAAATACTGAGGGCCGAATGGAGGGTGAGCATGAGAGTGGGATAGGAGGAAGGTGAAAGGAAATAGAGGCAAGAAATAGGAGGAAAAAGCTATTTATAGAGATAGCTATAGGCATGCATATATGTGAATATATTAATTTATAAGGAAAGGGATAGAGGCCAATGTACATATATGTATGATAAGTATTAAGATAGCAGACAGACTTTGGGCCTCTACTCAAGGCCTCCCTTAACACGAGAATACTTTGTTCTGATAACCTGACACTCTTTGATATTCACCTTCCCAACACGATCACCGAAGACAAATTGGATGCATAAGCAAATGTGGTGAAGAGAGCATATGGTGCCCGGCTATCAAAAGATATAGCATCTGGGGTCTTAAAGGTTTGAAGTTAAACAAGCAGCCATCTAGCAGGGAAGCAAATAAGCCCACAAGGAAGAAATACACCAGCCTGTGGGATCACAAGATGTCGATGGGATCAGGTATCAGGCATCAAAAGATCCAAAATGAACAATTATATCAACATGAATGAGGGGGATTAGAATGGAGACAATTGGATCTGTAGACAATTGGCTATCACCTCACAGAAGGTTATAAGGAAGGGATGATTACACCAAGGTGTAGTATAGCTCCAACAAATCACACATCATTCCTCTAGCTCCTGAATGCTTCCTCCCCTCCACTACCATGGCCCAGCTCTACCTTACAAATCTGGCTAGACTAGAGCAAACACACATTAATATAGATAAGAGCTGTCAACACATGGAATTCAGGACAGATAAACCCCTCAGGAACAGTAGTGGGAGTAGCGATATCATGAGATAAAGGGATGGTCTAGAAGGGGAAAGGGGGAGAAAAGAGGAACCCATCACAAGGTGGGCTATATAGATCCCCCTCAACCCACCCCCAACCGCCAAAGGGGACAAATAATAGAAATGTGGGTGAAGGGAGAAAACAGATAGTTTAAGACATGAAATAACAGTAGCAATATACAATTGATCAAGGATTCATAAGGGTGGGAGGGTTGGGGAGGGTGGAAAAAGAGGAACTTATACCAAGGACTCAAGTAAAAAATATTTTGGAAAAGATGATGGCAACATATGTACAAATATGCTTGATAGAATTGATATATGGAATGTTATAAGAGCTGTAAGAGTCCCCAATAAAATGATTTATAAATCATATATATATATATATTTGTCATCAAGGCAAAGTGCCTAAGAATAAAATTCACTCTTTAATTTAGTAACAAACCTTGATCATATCCAACAAACATCTTTGATGAATTCTTCAATGTCCCTTGCTTTTGTTGTAATTCCACACCATACTCCTTTTGTAATGTTTAGGGGTTATGTCAACCATATACTCCTGGCTATCACGGTGCAGCCGCTGACACCTCCTTAGGGATGTGGCCTTTTGCATAAGAGTTGGCCCTTTGCTTCCTGCTGGAGCTGGACCCTGCATCTGGTTTGTCATTTTTTCTATTGTGTCACCTACCAATCCCAGGAACCAGCAGTAGACTACCAAAGGTAGATTCATCCAGTGGACCTTTGATTCCTTTACTTCCGCATCCATTCTCTGTGCTTAAGCCATGCCCACCCCCAGACCCCAATCCTTCCCTTCTTCATCATGCTTCCTGTTTGGCGGCTTCTTTGAATCAGGAGGAACCTGACTTGAACCAGACTAGACTAGACTTACTGACTTCATAACTGTGTAACCCATTTCTTGACAAAAGTCTCTTTCTATATACAACACATACAAGTATCACTGGGCTTGCTACTCTAGAGAACCCAGCCTAACACACCTTTTAGCATCCATTGAGGGATGTGAACAGTCTTGTGATCAGAGAGCACTGTAAAGCCAATTATGGCAGACAAGGTTAGATACAGATGTAGAATAATGTAATCTGATCTCCCCTTTGCCCCATTGTAAAGCTGTTTCAGGTTTTGTTTTTTAAAAGCGAAAGGGAAATACATGTCGATGAATCCCCTGGGACCAGGGAGCAGGGATGTGAAGAGCCTTGTTATCATGCAGAGTGCATTGGAACATGGTTTACTGCAGATGCAGTTAGGTTAAACTTTAGCATCCTAGTATTTGCTCTCCCTTGTTAGGCGCTTAAATTCGTTCTAGTGTTTCATATTTTCTGCCTTCTTTTCACTTGAGATTTTTACTTGTTTTACTTTATTATTTGTGTTAGTTTTTGTTTTGTTTTGAGTGTTTTTCTGTCTATGAAAAACAGAATAGGTAAATCTATAGAGACAGTGTTTGGATTAATGTTTCCACAGGGCACAGCAAGGGAAGTTGGAAGCGAATAGGGAGCTAAAAAAATAAAAATGATGAGTACAAGAATGAAGAAAATGTTCTAAACTTGATTGTGTAATGATTATACAACTCCTGTTGATGTAGTGGAACTACTGAGTTATGTGACATGTGAATTATATGCCAATAAAAATGCTGGGAGGAAAAATCCATTCACTGTTAGGTCCAAATACGCACCCTTCCAGTGTCTGGGGCATGTTTTCTTTTCTCTGATTTTTTACAACTTACGATACAGGAAGATCCAAAAACATCATGAAAAAATTTCATTATCTTCTACAATATTTTTAAGCCTCCTTGTATACCTCCAGGTTTAGTTTTTTATTGTTGTTCATATTCTGGCATAGTCAGATATTCTATTTTAAGACAAACTGCTTTCTTTTCCCCCTCAAAAAAACAAACTTTGAACTACAAGTGATCCAAAATCAGTGGCAAGGAGGGTGTAAGAGGCCTGGTAGGGGTTAATCAAGGGCAATGTAACCAAGAGGAATTACTGAAATGCAAATGAAGGCTGAACATGATAATAGGACAGGAGGAAAGTGGGAGGAATTAGAGGAAAGAAGTAGGAGGCAAAGGGCATTTATAGAGGTCTAAATGCAGACATGTACATATGTAAATATATTTATATATGAGGATAGGGAAATAGATCTATGTGCATATATTTATGTTTAGTATTAAGGTAGCAGATGGACATTGGGCCTCTGCTCAAGTACTCCCTCAATGCAAGAACACTTTGTTCTATTAAACTGACATCCCATGATGCTCACCTACCCGACATGATTGCTGAAGACAAATGTGTGCATAAGCCAAATGTGGTGAAGAAAGCTGATGGTGTCTGGCTATCAAAAGATATAGCATCTGTGGTCTTAAAGGCTTGAGGGTAAACAAGCAGCCATCTAGCTGAGAAGCAAAAAAGTCCACATGGAAGAAACACATCAGCCTGTGTGATCACGAGGTGTTGAAGGGATCAGTTATCAGGCATCAAAGAACAAAAAATTATATCATTGTGAATGAGAAGGGGTACGGATTGGGGACACAAAGCCCATCTGTAAGCAACTGGAAATCACCTTACAGAAGTGTTGTGGGAAGGAGATGAGCTAGTCAGGGTGCAGTGTAGTAATGAGGAAACACACAACTTTACTCTAGTTCTTAAATGCCTCCTCCCCCCTTCCCAACTATCGTGATCCCAATTCTAACTTACAAATTTGGCTAGACTAGAGGGTGTACACTGGTAGAGATAGGAACTGGAAACACAGGGAATCCAGGACAGATGATCCCTTCGGGACCAGTGTTGAGAGTGGCAAGACTGGGGGGGGGGGTGGAGGGAGGGGGGGGTAAAAAGGGGGAACCAATTACAAGGATCTACATGTGACCTCCTCCCTGGGGGATGGACAACAGAAAAATGGGTGAAGGGAGATGTCAGACAGGGCAAGATATGACAAAATAATAATAATTTATAAATTATCAAGGGTTCACGTGGAAGGGGGAACAAGGATGGAGGGGGAAAATGAGGAGCTGATTCCAAGGGCCCAAGTGGAAAGCAAATGTTTTGAGAATGGTGATGGCAACAAATGTACAAGTGTGCTTGACACAATGGATGGATGTATAGACTGTGATAAGAGTCGTACGAGCCCCCAATAAAATGATTAAAAAAAATACAAACCTCTGTTTTATTTTTCTATTTTAACTTTCCTTGACTATCTACAACTTACTTTAGCCATCTCTGACTTTCCAAATCTATCCAATTATTTATCTTTTTTTAATTTTGGTTCTATGCTTTTTCTTTGGTTAAAATAAATAATCATCCTCCTCTTCATTATAGAATTTTAGTTTTACTCTCAAAATCACCTTTTCTTTAGCTGAAGTGCATTCTGTAATATCGAATTCATTTGGAATCTTTTTTTTTGCTTTTAAGATTTTGTTGGAAAACAAAACCCTCTTTTAAAATGAGTTCATTTCATCAAGTCTCTAAAACTCAACATTTCTCAGAGGTCAGAGCCACAGTATAAGCCAAAATCAAGAAGCAGTTTTGTTTTGTTTCCCTCAGAAGAGGAAAAGGAACTGAAGTCTTAAGAATGCTCTATGAAAAACATCAGCCATTGCCTTTGACTTCGTGTTAAAAAAGCAGCTTACTTGCAACAAGCTCTTAAACGACGTGAAACAGAACTATGTTGTGCTTTAATCTCAGCTTATAAAATACCCTACAATATAAGTGTATAGGGAACCTAGTTTCTTAAACCGTGTACATCCAAAGAGTCACGGAAGCTCCTAGTGCGTTTTCTCCCCTCATTTTCTTTCCTGGGTGCAATGTACAGTCTTGTCAACTAGTATTATAATTTGAAGAACCACACTCGAAGGGCACTTCCCACCCCCCCCCTAACAAATATTGTGGCTAGGCAATGTTGCACATGAATTTCATTTTAGACTTTTTCATAGAGTCCCCAAGCAAGGCCAATTATTTGGGATGCGTCTTAAAGGTTGCCATCTGTAACAGAGCGTTGACCCTGATCCATTTTCCCTGCGTAGAACACCTCGATGGCCAAGCAAATAGGACCTCATAAATCATCACAACTTGGTCTTGGCTCTGAAGCCTCACACGCTGCTTGTGGTTGATCCAGGCCTCTTTCAGTGCCTCCCAAACTACCTGCAAAAAAGTAATAAATCTCTGACCCCCTCTGGCTTCACTATTGCTATGAGGCAGAGACCTGACCTACCCCCACCCGCCATCTTCCACTCTACTTCTATACTGGGTTAGATAACGCATGGCAATGCCACACGGGACTTATAGACAAAACTCACAATGACAGGGCTTCCTGGAGAAGTTCATAGGTTACCACAAGTCAGAATCTACAAATGCTAACGATAGAGCCACGGGTCCACGATAGTGGCTCTCCTCTGTCTCGGCCTGGCCCCTTTGCTCTGTCCCATGGTCTCTATGCCACAGCCTCTACCACTTGAAAGAGAGATCTAGAAGGTGCTCTACTGCTGAGGGTTCTAAGATTCCTCTCTGTGCTTCTAAGTTGACTCATCTGCAGAAGAATGGCTTTGAGGGCGGTATTTATCTGCCCGCAAACCTACCCCAAGGAAACAAAAGGTGTTGGCTTGGTTCACACCTTCTGGAGACTGCTTACTCAAAAAGTACTGGTTTCAAGTCCCTGCTGACTCACAGCCACCCTAAAGGGCAGGGTCGAATTCCCTTGGTAAGTTTCCGAGACTGTGGATTTCTCTATGTAAAAAAATCCCGTGTTTTTCCGTTGGAGAGGCTGGTGGTTTCAATCTGCTGACCTTGCTGAGCGTAGAGAAACTCATAACCACTATGCCACTGGGGATCTTTAAGCCTGATAATTCCTTAATCCTACTTTAACTGAGTCCAGGAGCCCTTGGTGTAGTGGCTTATGCACTGGACTGCAACCACTGAAACCAGCAGCTGCTCTGTGGGAGAAAGATGAAGCTTTCTGCTCCCCTCGAGCGAGGCTCTCGGCAATGCACAGGGCAGTTCTGCGCTGTCAATGGCGCTCCACGAGTCCACATTGACTTGAGTTTGCTTGTTTGTTTGTTTGTTTTTGAGTCCTGTTCATTAGCCTAGCAGAGAGTTCCCTCCAAAATGAGATTTAAGGGCAGACAGAGGCTAGAAGGGATTCTGGCCCTATTAGTTGGCTATCTCTCACTACCTGTGGGTGTCTATTCTTGGCACAAATGAAGCAGATATGAGAGGATTTACAATCTGCTCACCTTCCTGAGGGCCAGCCTTTTGCTTGTTTGTTTCCTTCAAACACATTGCCCTTGAGACCGCAGGTGCCCGGTTTCGTGGCAGGAGGTGATTCCTCCCCTGGAGAAACCATCCCAATTGTGTGCTAGGAGAAGCTGAAGACTCCTGATCTGGGCACTGAGTGGATCTGAGCAAGGCTACCATCAGCACAGCCCTGTCTGGATCATCAAAAATTGTTACCTCAATGTGTGGTCCTGCCTGAGGGTGCGGAGCAAGGCTAATCCAGCCACACTGAATGAGGAAATCGAAAAGAGTTTTCTACACTAATGTATGCCTAAGCAGAAAACTGACAGAGCATCAGCACCCCCTAAATATCTGCTTCCAAGGTCCTTACTGCTGGGCCGGTAAAAGCTGAAGCCAGAGTAACACTTGGTAAAAGAGTCCCCAAAGTCTTTCTTGTTGGATCAGCCCTGGCAAAGGCTGGCAAAAACACTGGGTAAATACCAAGTATCCCCATGTGTGAAAAAGGGATAGATATTTTCATACAGGAATCGCAGGTTCATGTATGTTGTAGCTGTAGGTTTTCTGCACAAGGTCAACACAGTTTATAAAGTTCACAGCCCAAATATTTTTCTAGGCTTCATTATGGTATCAGCAAAATCTCTCGACTCTCCATTATTTCTCAAAAAGCTACAGTTAATTCTCTTTTCTCACTGGGAATAATAACCTTGAGAAGCTTTTTTTGTTTTGTTTTTGGGTAGAAAACTGTGGATTTTTCTATAGAACAACTGACCCAAATTTCCTCTCTATTTGATTCTCCCACCGCTTCTTTTTGGCCAAATGATTACTTAAAAATCTCTGAATATTATTTGGCCCTTCTTTAGAGTTTGTAAATCATTTGTATAAGATCTACTTCTGCCTTTCCGCCTCCTCCCCGCAAACAATGTAGTAGTGCATGGCACCAGCACAATAAGCTTGCTCTGAGTTGGCATCGACTTGATGGCCATGTTGTTGTTTTAGAGAGCCAACACAACCCTAATTCAAATGCTGTTGTTGTTTGGTACCATTGAGTTGATTCCAACCCATAGTGACCATACGCACAGCAGAATGAAACAATGCCTGGTCCTACACCAGCCTCACAATTGTTTCTATGCTAAATCCCATTGTTGCAGACACTGTATCAAGTCATCTCATTGAGGGACTTCCTCTGTTTTGCTGCCCTTCCACTTTACCAAGCACGATATCCTTCTCCAAAGACTGATCTCTCCAAATAATATGTCCAAAGTATGCAAGACAAAATCTTGCATCCTTGTCCCTGAGAAGCATTCTGTCTGTACTTCTTCCACAGATTACGGCTTTTCTGCTTTCAAAAAACAAAGCAGTACCAGAGTTCAATGGTGCAGAATGGAAATGGCACCTTGCCTTTCTGACAGACGTAACAGAGCTACTCAACAGCTTCAATGTTCAACTTCAAGGAAGGGGGAGCTCATCTGTGATAGGCAATCCCACGTGAAAGCATTTGAAGTAAGATTAGGCCTCCTCATTGATCAAGTGAAGGAGGAACATTTCTGCCATCACCCACAACTCAAAATCTGTTAGCGGAAAAACCATCGGTTGCAATCCCAAACAAAACATGTGTGGACTCACTGGAAAAGTTGCAAAAGGAGTTCCAATTTAGATTTAATGAGCTTCAGCTCCATGAACAGGACATACTGCTTTTCCGGAACCCATTTTCTATTGACATTGAAAATGTGGATGCAATTTACTAAATGGAACTGGCTGAACTGCAGAATTGTGACTCTCTGAAAGACGCATTCAAGTCAAGCAGCCTTCCTCATTTCTATGCATCTCCCCTCTCTGAGACATATCCTAATCTCAGCAACCATGCACTCAAATGGGAACCATCTTTGGCAGTACTTAGTCTGTGAACAAACTTTTTCCAGAATGAAACATCTGAACTCCCCAACCAGATCTAGACTGACGCATACTTGCATCGCTTGTTAGGACTAGCGGTGACAAATAAGGAACCTGACATTGACCGTCTCATTAGCAAAAAGCAGGCCCATAGCTCCCATTGAAATACTGCTAAGTTTGTTGATTTAACTTTACTTGTTCTTCATTTTAAATATTGTATTTGTTCCCGTTTTGTTTGTTTTTTACTTCAAAATAAGATATGTGCAGTTTGCATAGGAATTTGTTCATATTTGGTTTTTTTTAACTATAGTCCGGCCCTCCAACAGGTCTGAGGGACAGTGAACTGACCCCTGTTTAAAAAGTTTGAGGACCCCTGAACTGGACTAACACAATATCCAACTTTCACATGCATGTGAGATGATTGAAAATACCATGGCTTACACCAAGCAACAATATACAGCAAAACAACAAGAACAACAACATACCAATGACAAAAAAAAAAAAAAAAACAAGAAAGAAAAGCTTGTAATTAGTTCAAGGATTGTTTGTTGGTCTTTAGGAGTGTTTTCCTGTCCAGGCTATTGGGGCATCACGCCCTGGCCCTAAGTCCACCTTCAGCATCTCCTGGGGACCTCGCCACTCCATTCCCTTGCTGTTCTGTTGCACCCCCTTAGATTTTTGCCTCAGTGTGGTGGAATCAGATTGGGTGCAATTCCCACCTGTGTCTCCGGTGTTGTCCCCTGTAGGGCTCTGGGTCAGTGAGGGGCTTCATGTCTCATAGTGGGGCCAGTCCTATGATCCTCTCTGTAGACTGGCTGCTCTAATTGGCAACATCGTCCTCATAGCCTGGTGGGCCAGGATGTGCTCCATTCTCTCCTCCTGTCCCTTCATCTGCTCCTGTGTGCTCTGATCGGATATGTCTCTCTCCCAGAGCTGTAGATTCAATGCCGTCCTTTGAAATAAATTCGTCTGGGGGAGGGGCAGGTGTCCACTTAGTAGTTGGTATTGGAGCTGGCCCACCAGACCTCGCCACTGGCTCTCTACTCCACACTGGCATGCTGTTTTGTTGTATATTGTTGCTTGGTTTTGCTCTGTCTTGTTTTTGCGCATGTTATTATCTCCGCAGGTCTGTCTAAATAAGATAGGCTGGAGAAGAAAACAACAACAGGACCAACAGTTCCGGGGGGTGGGGTGGGTACATGGTAGAGGGGGGAGGTGGGGGAAAAGGTAGTGGTGTTAACAAACCCAGGGACAAGGGAACAATAAGTAATGCAAATCGGTGGTGAGGAGGGTGTGGGAGGCCTGCTAGGGCATGATTAAGGGTAATGTAAGCAGGAAGTAGAGCTGAAACCCTGGTGGGGACTGAGCATGATAGTGGGACAGGAGGAAAGTCAAAGGAAATAGAGGAAAGAGCTGGGAGGCAAAGGGCATTTATCTAGATAAAGGCATGTACATATGCAAATATATTTATATATGAGGATGGGGAAATAGATCTATGTGCACATATTCATAAGTTTAGTATTAAGGTAGCAGAAGGACATTGGGCCTCCATTCAAGTACTCCCTCAATGCAAGAATACTTTCTTCTATTAAATTGGCATTCTATGTGGGTTGGAAAGGGGGAACTGATTACAAGGATCCACATGTGACCTCTTCCCTGGGAGAGGGACAGCAGAGAAGGGGGGAAGGGAGACTCCGGATAGGGCAAGATATGACAAAACAACGATGTATAAATTACCAAGGGCATATGAGGGAGGGGGGAATGGGGAGGGAGGAGGGGAAAAAAAAGAGGACCTGATGCAAGGGGCTTAAGTGGAGAGCAAATGCCTTGAGAATGATTGGGGCAGGGAATGTATGGATGTGCTTTATACAATTGATGTATGTATATGTATGGATTGTGGTAAGAGTTGTATGAGTCCCTAATAAAATGTAAAAGAAGAAAAGAGAAAAAAATGATTAGGGCAAAGACTGTACAGATGTGCTTTATACAATTGATGTATGTATATATATGAACTGTGAAAAGAATGGTATGAGCCCCAATAAATTGTTAAAATTAAAAAAAAAATAAATAAAAAGTCTTTGAAACTCAAAAAATAAATAAATAAATAAATAGATTGGCATTCTATGATGCTCACCTTCCCGACACACTGCTGAAGACAAAGCAGGGGAATAAGCAAATGTGGTGAAGAAGGCTGATGGTGCCCAGCTATCAAAAGATATAGTGTCTGGGGTCTTAAAGGCTTGAAGGTAAACAAGTGACCATCTAGCTCAGAAGCAACAAAGCCAACATGGAAGAAGCACACCAGCCTGTGTGATCATGAGGTGTCAAAGGGATCAGATATCAGGCATCATCAGAACAAAAAAATCTTACTATAGCGAATGGGGTTTGGGGGGAGTGCAGAGTGGAGACCCGAAGCCCATTTGTAGGTCACTGGACAACCCCTTACAGAAGGGTCTCTGGGAGGAAATGAGTCAATCAGGGTACGATGTAGCAATGATGAAAAATACAACTTTCCTCTAGTTCCTAAATGCTTCCTCCCCCGCTCCACTATCATGATTCCAATTTTACCTTGCAAGTCTGGCTAGACCAGAGAATGTACAGTGGTACAGATAGGAACTGGAAACATAGGGAATCCAGGATGGATGATTCCCTCAGGATCAGTGATGCAAGTGGCGATACTGGGAATGTAGAGGGAGGATGTGTTGGAAAGGGGGAACCGATTACAAGGATCTACATGTGACCTCCTCCCTGTGGGATGGACAACAGAAAAGTGGGTGAAGGGAGACATTGGACAGGGAAAGATATGAAAAAATAATAATTTATAAATTATCAAGGGTTCATGAGGGAGAGGGGAGAGGGGAGGGAGGGGGAGAATGAGGAGCTGATGCCAGGGACCTAAGTGGAGAGCACATGTTTTGAGAATGATGAGGGCAATAAATGTACAAATGTGCTTTATACAATTGATGTATGTATGCATTGTGATAAGAGTTGAATGAGCCACTAATAAAATGATTAAAAGAAAGAAAATACCATGGCTTGAGTCAGGCACACCTTATTCCTCAACATAACATCCTTACTTTTCGAAACTCAAAATAAGTCTTGTGCAGCAGATTTACCTAATGCAACTAGTCTTTGGATCTCTTGACTTCGGTTTCAATGAACACCAAATATGGATCCAAGCAAGATTAAATATTTGGCAACTTCAACCTTTTCTCCATTTGTCATATTACTTACCTATTGGTCCAGTTGTGAGGATTTTGGTCTCCTAGACATTGGGTTGTAATCCTTACTGAAAGTTGCAGTCCTTGATTCTTATCAAGTGCTTCAAGGTCTCCTTGCTTTCAGCAAGCAAGGTTGTGTCATCTGCATATTGCAGGCTGACAATAAGGTTTCCTCCAATCCTAATTCCACATTCTTCTTCATGTAAACCAGCTCCTCATTATTTGCTCAGCATACAGACTGAATAAGTACGGTGTGAGGATGCAACCCTGTCACATACCTTTCCTGATTTTAAACCATGCAGTCTTTCCTTGTTCTGTTTCTACAACGGCCTGTTGATTGATGCACAAGTGTCTCAGGAACACAGTGAAGTGTTCTGGAATTCCCATTCTTCCCAAAGTTATCCATAGTTTGTTATGATCCACACAGTCAAATGTCTTGGCATAGTCAATAAAATACGAGTAAGCCTCGTTCTGATACTCTCTGCTCGGAGCCAAGCTCTATCTGATGTCACCAATGATATCCTTTGTTTCAAGTCCTCTTTTAAATCTGGGCTAGACCTCTGGAAGCCCCGCTGCCAAGGGACTGCTGCAACCATTGTTGGGTGATTTTCAGCAAAGTTTTACTTGCATGTAGAATCAATAGTATTGTTCTATAGTGGGAGCGTTCTGTTGGGTCACAATATTGATCTCTTGGAGTCAATTGGCCAAGCAGCTGTCTTCCGGATTTCCCACCAGAGATGCGTGAGTGCTCCCAGCACTTCAAATAGAGTAGACAGAACACAAAGCTGTGACCCTCAAGTCAGTTCCGATGCCGAGGGCCCCTAGCGGTCAGAGTAGGACTGCGCCAGGGGGGTTCCGTTGCTGTTATCCATAGGGAAGCAGGCTGCCGCCTCTTCCTCGCACAGATTGCCTGATGTGTTTGAACCACTGAGCTTTTGGTTAGCAGCCGAGGACCCAACGACTATGCCACACGGATAGAGAACCCAGCTAGAAACGGTCATCTAGAAACTCCAAAGCATGCCTACATTCACATGGTTGGTACATTAACGTGTACCAAAATGAAAGTGCACAATAACACATAAATAGCGTGAAGCGCCTGTTAGCTCAGAAATGTGCCGTTGAACCTCAATTTGAAAAGCATTCCATTAATTAATTCATCAGGTTGTGCCTCGGGAAACGTAGGAGAAAAGCAAATGCGTTTGGATATTGTGTCACCTCTATCCATTCCCCAAATCTACAGCCACGCTCTTCATCAATTCCAAGGTGTTACTTGTCAAGTATTAAGTGACGAAGGGTCAGGAAGCAATTAGGGAGGTCTGCCTCCTGGGGGTCTCTGGGTGGGGCAACCAGTTGACTTGCTCAACTGCCAACTGAAAGGTTGGAGATTAAAGTGTACTCCAAGGTGCCCCATAAGAAAAGCTTATCAGTCAATTTCAGAGAACTCTGATCCTGAAAACCCTGTGGGACACTGGCATATACACAAGGTCACCTGGAGCGATCAACTCCATGGCCACTGGTTTAACTGGTCCGTCATCTCAATAATCCATTCTTTTCTGGGGCGCTTTGTGTATTGCAGAAAGAAAAGTTAAATAGGCGCTATAACCCCCAACATGCTCGTGGGATGTGATCTATTAATAGAGTAACCCTCTGCTCTGGTTTTCCTGGACCAGACCTCGCTGACACCTGCTGTCCTGGCGTCCCGTCTGGTTCAGCATGTGCCAGGTTTTAAAATTGTTCATGAAGTATTTTGTTAAGCATTGAATTCCGCTTAGGCGGGTTCAGTTGACCTTTACTTTGCACTTGGAGTGTCTGCCACTTTTCTGATTACGCGTGAGGTCCATGTGCAGCCATATCATTCCTGGTCCACTCGGGAAAGATCCATTACTTGATCATGAAAAAAATTAAAGGAAGAAGGGGGTAAAACAAGATGCTAGGGATGCCAAGGGCAAAGAGCAGTGGCTGCCTCTAGGCTGACTGACAGAGAGTGGGCAGAGAAAGCACTAGGAACTAAATAAGGTTGGTGCATTTACCCACAGACGCCTTTGAAGAGGGTGTAGCTACAAGCAGGATATGCAGTCTGCTTTCAGCAAAGTTATGCATGGAGGGCTGAGTTGGGCCTGGTCTCCAGTAGTTGATTGCTGGCTGTCTTTGCTGAAGCGTGGAACAGACTGCAGCTTGTCAGAGAGGGTTACCCCAGCTTGTGATTGCAGTCATAGAAGATAGTTAGAGAAGGTCCGCACAGGATGTTGGGTCCTAGAGCCAGGCTTGCATTTCTATCATCTCTTTGTGTCCACCGTGCGCCCTCTATTGGCATACCCTGGCATGGGCTCAACAGTAGTAATGTTCACTAGGTCTAGGTCCCTAATTGAAAGCTCACCCTTGAATGGTGAGTTACCGCTGAGATGCAATAAACTGATAACAAATCCACAAAGCAACCAGTGGTTCTGCCTCTTTCCTGGCTGCTATAGTTTATTGTGCCAGCCTGGCCGATAAACACAAGTAGGATTAACTGAAGGGCAGTGGGATAAATGGCTCAGTGAGCCTCACCTTGGTTGTTCTGTGCCTCAGTTTAAAGGGGTACACTACCTGTGGGATGCCTAGCCTGTGGACTGTGTCGCTGTAAGTTGAGGCCCCTTTAAGCCCACATGATTGGAATGTTCATCTCTGGAGCAGGGGACTGACAGTTGATGACAGTTGGGGACCTGCCTTGCTGTTTGCTGCCTGGGTATATATAGCCCAGCTCTCGCTACAGGAGGGGTCTGGCAACTGGCAGCTCTCAAAACTTGAAGGACTGCTAGTGTCTCACTGCTTTATAATTTAACTGTTAATTTCTTGTATTATCTATCTGTATATTATTTAACGATTTATTTCTTGAATTATATATCTATCTTTATAAATATATTTATATATAATTGCTAGCAATCTGGTTTGTCTCTCTAGAGAACCCTGTCCAATACACTGGCCCTTTTGAGATAGCCTTGTGCTCTCTCTCCTTTGCCGACCCTCTCAAAGACAGCATGCAGTGACATCTGCTCGCTCACCCCGGCTCGGTGCTGGTGGGAGAAGTATTGGCTGCTGCTTCCCCTGGCAGTCACAAGGTTGTCCCATGGCTCTTAGCACCTGTCATTTGGGAGGGTTAGTTGGATATATGGAAATCAACAGTTTGGCATATGGAAATCAACAGTTTGGTGTATGGAAACTATGTACAGGAAAATAGAGGTTACCCAGTCCAGTTACAGGTACTATATTGGAGTCCACTCTCTCTAGATCCAGTGGTTTTTGTCAACCATCCTCTAATGAAATCTGCTACCACATCTTTATTGTCAGTTATACTTTCTTTGTTTTGCCATAACCCCTCCTAGGAAACAGTGAGTCAAAGACAAAACAGGATTTTTATTTCTCAATAAATGAAGTATATATTGTGGGCACGGTCTTTTTTTTTAAAGTCATTTAATTGGGGCTTGTACAATTCTTATCACAAGCCATACATACATCCATTGTGCCAAGCACATTTGTTCTTTCATTGCCATCATCATTCTCAAAACATTTTTTTACTTGAGTCCTTGGTATCAGCTCCTCATTTCCCTCCTCCCCCCCTCACCCTCTTCCTTCACGAATCCTTGATAATTTAGAAATTATTATTATTTCATGTCTTACTCTGTCCAATGTCTCCCTTATCCCACTTTTCTGTTGTCGGTCCTCCAGGGAGGGGCTTATATGAAGATCATTATGATTGGTTCACCCTTTCTCCCCCAAGTACCCCTTACCCCCCCTGGTATTGCTACTCCCATTATTGGTCCTGAGGGGTTTATCTGTCCTGGATTCCTTGTGTTTCCAGCTCCTATCTATACCAGTGTACAACCTCTGGTCTAGCCGGATTTGTAAGGTAGAATTGGGATCATGATAGTGTGGGGGAGGAAGCATTAAAGGGCTAGAAGAAAGTTGTATGTTTCATCAGTGCTATACTGTACCCTGACTCCTCCCCGAGACCCTTCTGTAAGGAGATGTCCAATTGACTAGATGAGCTTTGGATCTCCACTCTGCACCACCACCACCCCCTCGTTCACAGTGATATGATTTTTTTATTCTTTGATACCTGATCCTCTTGACACCTTGCGATCACACAGGCTGGTGTGCTCCTTCCATGTGGGCTTTGTTGTTTCTCAGCTAGATGATCGCTTGTTTATCTTCAAGCCTTTAAGTCCCCAGATGCTATATCCTTTTTATAGCCAGGCACATTTGCTTATGCACCTGCTTTGTCTACAGCGATTATGTCAGGAAGGTGAGCATCATGGAGTACCAGTTTAATACAACAAAGTGTTCTTGCATTGAGAGAGTACTTGAGTAGAGGCCTAATGTCCATCTGCTACCTTAATACTAAACCTATAAATATATGCACATAGATCTATTTCCCCATCCTCATATATAAATATATTTATATATGCACATGCCTGTATTTAGACCTCTATAAATGCCCCTTGTCTCCTATTTCTTTCCTTTATTTCTTTTTACTATTATGTGGACAAAAATCAGAAGATGTTAATGAAGAAATAGCAATGTCTCTTTCAAAAGTACAAAATGAAAACTGACATTGGAAGAATGACATCAAATCCAACTGAAAGAAAGAGGGTCATAATAGAATACTATAAAAATTGTACTCCCCCAAATTGAAAACCAAAAAGCTTTCCAGACCCAGCTAAATTATCATAGAGGAAGAATATTTAAGCAGACAGGAAACAAAAGAAGAGATTGCAGATGTCACCCAAAATTTTCCAACCTGAAAAAAAAAAAGAAAGCCCCATGCTGAGAGACCATCTCCAGGGATCTGATTCCAAGTGCTTTCCTGCAGGAAATCCCCAAGTGTGTTTCCTAACAGGAGAGCATAGCCGGAGAACTGAGGGTTTCTGGTCCAGCCCTGCCTGCAGGGCAGTGCCAGCTGTCTTTGCAGAGAACTGAGGTTTCCACCAACCCATTCCCCACCTTTAATATTCTGGAACAACTCAGTGCGCTGGAAGGAATAGAAGCTTAGGTGTCCCCATGCCTGACAACAGGTCTGACTCTGTCCCCGTGCCAGCTGCAAGAGCCTGCTCAAGTTACTTAACCTCCTGGGTCTCGGATTCCTTCTTTGTTTGTTTCTCACTGAAAACAAAATCCAAACCCACTGAGATGGAATCAAGCCCAACTCATAGGCACGCCCTCCTTTTTTTTTATTTTAACAGAGTACAACCGCTCCTTAGGATTTCTGAGGCTTTAAATCTTTACAGGAGCAGAGAGACTAATCTTTCTCCCTGGAGTGGCTTCGAACCATCTACCTTGCAGTTAGCAGGCTAACATTTAAGCCACGGCACCCTCAGGGTTCTGGTTGCTGCTGAGAAGTAAGTCAAAGCATCATTGTAAAGCACCCATCACAAAGCAGGTGCTTAGTCAACAGGCATGAATGAGATTGGGGGAAATGGATTCCTAACCGCTCCAGTACCAGATGCCATTATGTTGTCCCAGACTCATGGAGACCTCGATGTGTTAGAAGAGGACTGCGCTTCCCGGAGTTTTCAGAGTCCACGACCAGGGCTTCTCTTGAGAGGAAACCTGGTGCCACACACTGGGAAGAGCTCTGGGTGCCATTTCACCAAAGAGAGGAGAGCATCTTTTGCCCCGTACTCAGATTTAACAACAGACTGAGAAGTAACTCTTCAAAGACAAGTTCACAGGCAGCTGCAGTGAGGAACCTGGGAGGTTCAGAAGAGCCTTCTGGGCAGGTTGTATAACAGCTTGTCCTGTGCCCAGTGTTTTTACAGGATGACCATGACGAAGCGTCCTGGCGGTGTAGTGGTTATGCAGTGGGCTGCGATCCACAAGGTTTGCATCTTGAAACCACCAGTCACTGCAAGGGACAAAGAGGCCTTTGGCTCCCATCAACAGGTGCAGTCTGGGAAATCCACAGGGGCAGGTCCCGCCTGCTCAATAGGGTCCTTATGAGTTGGCGTGGACTTGATGGCAGTGAGATCATCATAACCAAGAGCCCTGGTGGCATGGTGCCCTGGGCTGCTCTGTGGCATAAAGATGAGGCTCTCTCTTCTCATAAGCAATTAGTCTCAGAAACTCACCGGGGAAGGCCTCTAGCCTATCCTAATGGGCCACTATGAGTCAGGATCTACTTGATAGCAGAAGGGTTGGGTTTGGGGTTTTTTTAATAGTCATAACAGGAGGGACTGCTGATGTTCATGTTCATAACATCTGTGCTGATGTAGTCTAAAGTCCATATCCCAGGTAAAGTTCTTTTTAAAAATCCTACAGCTTGGTTAGTCTCTTCCCCTTGCACAGGCAACCAGCCCCTACGCTGCATTTCCCTGAACTCCATTTATGATGGCTTGCCTCCCTCCCCCGCCCCTGGGGAGTGACACCCTACTACTGTGGAAGCAACCTGTCCGGATGACTCCCCCACCCTGAATCCTCTGAGTCTCCCTTTCTTCAGATGAAACAAAGAAAAGGGATCGTGCTATGCAAAGGTGGGAGGACAATGAGTGTGTCTAAACCCCCAGTTCCTCTGACTGCCCTTCTCTCTTTTTGGTCCACTGCCGTGACCACACTTCCTTCTGCTCCTGGGTGCCCCTCTCTGCACGAGCAGGGTGTGGGCCTGGGGTGCAGGGCAAGTGGAGCAGGGAGATAGGAGTCGGGTTAAGAGAGAAGGTCTAGGTTCCTTCTGAGAGCCACTGGGCCAGTGGAGCAGGCTGCCTCGCTGCCCCCAGCAAACAGCACAGCTTCTCCTAGTCAGTCGCATGCATCATTGGTTCTCAAGTCGCCAAACACAGTTATCGCGTGTGACCAAATAGCACCTGCAACCACAGTGAAGTATCTGCCACCCTTTGCCAGTCCTTGAAGTCAGAGAAGGTCACCCGATGTTGACTCATGACATGGCCTAGCATTAAATCTCTGTGGATGGGGCATGCCCAGCCCCCTGGAAGTGACCTGACGTTTCCAGGGCAGGGGGAAGTGCTGTGCATGTGACTGGGCATGTGTGCCACAGACCATGTGAAAACAAACCACAATCAAAGCAAACACGCAAATGAAAGGGGCCTGGGTTTTCACCGCCTGCAGGCAGGACCGCTCTCGCACCCACACTGGGTTTTGAAGCGCTGGCATGGAGTTTGGGATCAGGGCTCCCCGCTGTGCCTTCCTGAGACCTGCTTCTCCCCTGGATTTCAATTCCAGATCCTGCACTGAAAGCACGCAGGCTCTTAAAGCGAATGGTCCTCTGCTGAGCATACGTTGAATATACACTCAGTTTGAGTGGACGCTACTGAATAGAAAAGAGGGGAGGGTAGCATGGATCTCCTTGTACAGGGGGAGCACAACAATGCACCTGGGCTGGGCCCCGGCACCTGGCAGAAAGGAATACACAGGCAGTCCCTGGGAAAGCTGGAATGCCGTGTGTGGGAATGAGGGCAGTGCGGAGAAGACGTCATTCCGAACAGAATCTTCTGCCGAGTCGTTAAGGCTACCAGAGCCAACTTGGCTACCAACCCTCGGAAAATTCCATCTGAGAACCTAGAAAAACACTCAACATGTAAACACACACACAAGTGCTGAAGCAAGGATGTCAACAGCAGGCTCTTTAATTCTGAATTGTCAACACTGTGGCAATCAGGTCACCTCGGGCCTCGGGCCCATTGTGAAGTTTGAGAGGAAGGGCAGGAGGGGAGGAGCAAGGAGAAGGGCTACCACCAATACCTGCTCTTCCTTATGGGGAGCAGACCCGGCCGCAGAACAGAATCTCTTTGGTCTTGGTATGGTGGATGAAGAAGAGGAAGGGGCGGTCGGCGCAGAACCGGGGGGTGATCCGTATGCAGCGCATCATCATGATGGCCGCCGTGGCGGCGGCTGCCTCCGTGCCTTCCTCGTTGACCTCCACAAAAGCCTTGTGCACGACCTTGGACAGATACAGGCTCTTCTTGGACGATATTCCAGAGAAATCCGCCTTGCCCTGGTCAAAGGCATCCGTCATGCCCAGACTGCAAAGGACGTCCTCCATGTCATAACTCTCCTCCAGCTTGAATCTCGGAAGGAAGACTTCCACCTCCTCCTCATCCAGCATGTCTGGCCTTGTCCACTCCATGAATTTCTCATAGGTGAGTTCTTTCTCCAACTGGAAGGAAAGGGGAGACGAGTTTAACATCTACAACGGTGCTGTCCAGGGGGGTTTCCCGCTATGCGCTACAGTCCTGCCGTCTAACACAGTGGCCATGAGTCACAGGGGGCTACTGAACACCAAGAAGGTTGGTGGTGCCAGGGAAGACTAGAATTTATTTTTTTCTTTTTTTTTTAATGCTTCTGTCCCCCCTCCCCCAGCCCTAGAATTTTTTTTATATGACTTCATTTCAATAAGTTTTGTTCAGCCATCTGTGACTATGGCTACTATATTGGTCAGCCAACATAGAAGAGAGCACGACAATGCTCGTCCATTCAACTAAAGATGAGCTTACATTTCTCCCCTGACTTCTTGAACCCAGACTATCAATCTCTTCTTTAAGAGCCACACTTAAATCAGGCACAGGCCAGGCTCCACTGGTGAGAGGAAGGGCCGTCTGCTCTGTTTGAGGTGCTACTTTCTCAAAGACAGAAAAAGGTAGGCATGTCAGGCTTGCCCGTTTCTTCCCTCTGCCTCCTTACAACGAGTTCAACCATGGTATGTGGATTTAACTCCCCAAATCTCTCCCAACTCTGCCCCTTCCTGTTTCGCGGCCACTGCCTTCACGCAGAACCCTGTCACTCCTTACTTGGAATGCCACAGCAGCTCCTGCCTGACCCATCATCGCCTTTTACCCTCCTGTTGATTCATCCGTCTCTTGGTTCGCCATCACTGATTCTCTACCTGATAATCCTTGGGGTGAGGTCTAGGGCTCAGCAGCCTGAGCCTCACCAGGTTGCTTCAGAATCTACATCTTTTACAAGGTTCCCATATGATTCCTATTAGAGAAGTTCTGCAGGTGAGGTTGAGATGAAGACCCTGGTAGCATAGTGGGTTACGACTTAGGCTGCTAACCACAAGGTCAGCAGTTCAAAAGCACTAGCCACTCCTTGGGAGAAAGACGAGGCTTCTGCTCTCGTAAAGATTTACAGCCTAAACCTAGAAACCCGCGGAGGCAGTTCTACCTATAAAGTCACCATGACTCGGAATTGAGTCGATCCCAATGAGTTTGGTTTAGTCTGTGCTTTATTAAGTAAATGAATTATACACACCTCTGGCCACCCTCCTCATTAGGCACTGTCACCATTCCCTATAGGGGGAAGTGGCTAAGGGCGGGAGTAGGGGGTTGGAAATCACCCTCTGCACCTGTAAAGTGAAACATTGAACTCTGACCTGGCCTAGCGCCAACCTAAAGTGTATGCAGGGAGGGAGGTGCTGGGTGTGACCAGAGAGAGGAAAGGCACATGGTCAAGTACGCCAGGGAAACATAGTTTCAGGCAGCATTTGAAAGTGTCTTTCCCTGCAAGGTTTGCTAAAACCTTTAATACAAGAAAATGTACCTCTGAATTTCCCAGAAGAAAATAGGGGGCCTGTGTCCATAAACTTATTCCACCAGCGACACTGTGTTTAAGGAGCGTCCTGAGAATCTTTAGGAAACGTGGCCCCAGCCCTCATGGCCTCTGAGGCAAGTTCACCCTGACTCCAGACTGATCCTTCAGCTTCTTCTCCACACAGACTGCCCCATGAGCACACCCTGCACACACTCACTTCCCACGGTGCCCTCCCTGCTGAGCCCCACCTGCCAAGGGCAGTTCAAAGGCCGGCACGCTCCTCTGGGCAGCCACTTTGTCTGCACCTGCACAGCTGCACTTGGCACCCACCTGCGCTCTAATGACTGCTTTACAACCCTGACCTCTGCAGACTGCTCAGAGCCTCCTGATCTCGAGAACAGCGCCATCTTTAAAACCCGCTTTAATGTTTTAAAGTAATCGGTGCTTATTGTGAGTGGTATAGAAAGAAACAATGAAAACATTTTCCACCTCAACCCCACTCCCTAAAGCTAAGAATGTTTGGTTTTTTGGGGGGGGAGGGGTACAATATCTTTCTAGGCTTTTTTGTTTAGCACTTACATACAGCCCCTTGGTGTCCCCTCAATTGTTTCATCAAGGAATGGCAGGAGGTCTAGTGGTTAGGAGTGGGGACCCAGTCTACTGGTTTGATAAGATGTTGAGCCAATTATTTAACTACTCTGGACCTGGGTTTCCTCATCCCTAAAATGGGATACTAAACCATTCCTACCTTGCAAGTTGTGTTACAAGTAAATCAGGAAATATAAAATATTAGAAAAATACCTCCATGAAATAACCAGTAAGTACTGACTATTATTTTTTTGCTGCAATTATTCCAGTGGGTTCTGCTGGGCTGCTAACCACAAGGTCTGCGGTTTGAAACCACCAGCTCTTCTCCAGGAGAAAGAGAAAACTTTCTACTCCCATTAAGATTTATAGTCTCAGAGCCCTACAGGGGCAGTTGTGCCCTGTCGTACGGGATCACTAAGAGTGGGAATCAACTCAGTGGCAGCGAGTTTGGGTTTTTTGGTTTATGTCTGGGAAATCTCTCCATTTCCATAGTGCACAGCTCTCCTGAGTCTTAGTACTGTATGAGAAGTATTCACAGCAGGGATATATCATAAGTTATTTCCCATTTGCACAGAGATAAAAGTTGTTGTCAGCACCTCTGCCACTGTACATAGCTTCGTGCACCTGTGCAAACCTGCACCACCACTAGGTGGAGCTGCTATGCCAAAGGGGATGCATACTCACTTTTTTTTTTTTCTTAGAAAGTCCTCAATGGCACTCTCAAAAAAGCTACAGCAGTTTAGACTTAGGTCACATATAATGGAAGCCTTTCTCTCCTCACCCTCATTAATAATGAATATTACCATCCTCATAACTTAATAACTTAGAAAGTGAAAAATGGTTTTGGATCTTTTCACTTATACGACTTTGTGGACAATTATATTTTCATATGGGTAATGGCTACTAAGCATGTTTTTCTATTTACTCTTTTTACTTATTTATTTGTAAAAGCTCTTTGCATATGTATGGGTATTTACTTACCTCCTGTCTATGTCTGGTTTTAGATACACTGTGCAGATAAGGAGCGTTTATGCTCCTAACAGTCTCTGTTCAACTGGAACCTCCTTTCAAACCCTTTCTCTACCCCGTGATTTGTTCCATTAAGAGAAAAGGCTTTTCCACATGGCAAGCTTCATTCACTGGGCCACAGTGTGCTACCATTCTCTGACCGGGCCAGGAAGAGCCACCTCCTGTGCACAGAATTCCTTCCCTAACACCGCGCTGATTTACCCCAAGGCAGTAAAACACAACCGAAATAGTCTATCTTCAAACTGGGGCTGGCTTAAATATCTTTAAAGTAGTATCAATGTCTCTTCATATCATGATTTTTTCTTTTACAGAGTGACTAGATTTTTTTACAGAGTGAATGAGATGATGCTCAATCAGAAATGAGTATCACGTTAGAATCAGGCTGGAAAGCCTTTTCCCAAGATGATCTACTTATGTCTCTTCTGGTGCTCCCACACCCCAGTATTTCACTCCCTAAACTTCCAAGTTCTGGAAAGGAACTAAAAGCGCCCGCAAGCTTGCTTGAACCAAACGTCATGGGCTGGGGAGCGAGGAGCGAGGCTACGGAAGAAATCTCAAAGCCACTCTCTCGGCCGATGTCACCGCCAGGGACCGTCCGTTGCGCAATTACCGTGCTCAACTCGGTGTCTTCATCGGGAAGCATGAGGATCATATTCAGCTCCTTCTTGACATAGGGAAGCACTAGGATCTTGGTGAATATTTCTCCTATGTAGGTCATTTTAAATGTAGATTTCTTGAACATCATTTGCACAAGCTTCTCCTCCTTCTGTAAAGGAAATGGATGAGCCAGACCTTGAAATATGACCCGCTGACACATAGCAGGCTCCTAACAGACATGGCCCTTCTTTTCCTACCTTGGCTTCCAGAGCCTCAGGCCAGCCCACTCCTACCCCACCTTGTCTTCTTTACCTCCAAGTCCTGGGGGCCCAGGGCTCAATGCTTACATTTATTTTCTCTCGAGTTAAAACACTGACACCTCTAACCCAACTTCTTTCCTGCTCTCCGGCGGTCACTGCCTCCTGGACTCCACCGTGGACAGGGAGGAGAACTCTCCAGCAAACGCAGTGCTCCACGGAGAGAGAGCCATTCGCCAGGGGAGACCAGGCCAGTATAATTCCCACCAGCTCGAGAGAAGACATGAAGTTTGCCTAGAAGACCTACTTCGGGGTGAGGACACACTGGACTGTTCCATTCAGTGTACTTGCGTGTGTGAAAAACCCTCTATAATTAAAGTTAAATTTTTTTTAAGGGTGGGGGGAGAAACTGGATTTGATGAGACTAATAAAGCAAAGAGTGTCTTCAAAGCTGGGAGAATCTAAACTCTGTCTATCCTACGCATGTCCTGTGTACATCTGCGATTAAACAGGATGCTGTGCTTCTGCGCTCTTTATTTAAATAGAAGACTAGAGATGATGAATCTGCTCAGCATTGATTGATCACTAGTTATGTGGTACAACGTGTACGTCACTAGTCTCTGGCCTCACCCGGTACTCTGCAGGGTGGGGCTGTGATGGTTGAGCAGAGGGGTGGGGGAACCCGACCCTGAGAGAGAGGTCAAGGCAGACTCTCAGAGAAAGGAAGGCGAGCACAGAGACGGATGGGAAATGGCAGAAACAATGAGGTGGGACTAGATGCAAAGGGCCTCACCTGCCAGACTCGGGAGCTTGAACTCTGAGCTCAATTTGGGAAGGAAACCAAGTACTATGTCAAGTCTGTGAACACAATCAGATTTGTGATGCAGAGACAGATGATGGGGGAGGGTGTGTTTGTGAGACCTTTGATGGGAAACACGACAAAGGAGAAAGGAGAAAAGCCCAGACTTGTCAGAGAAGTCAGCTGACAAAGGGACAGGGAAAGTTCACCTTCTGGCAGGTTCTACACACTAAACATATGCGGGGGCTTTCCCAAGCATCGCCTGTGTTACTGCGGAATACTCACCTTGTTGATTTTAAAAGGTCTTTCCTTGGTGTGCTCTTTGTTAAACTGATGGTTCCAGGTTCCTTTGAAGTAGATGGCATTGACGAGAACCAGGTTAGTCATGGGATCAATTTTCCCCGGAGACAGCAACTCTGTAATTTTATCTGAAAGGTAAAATTCAAGAGCCAGTTAGCTAGAAGAGTTGCCGGGTGCCTGTATCAGCACCACGCCCACAGGCGTCAAGTACCCAGATGAAAGGGTTTAAGGCTCCCAAATGTAACCAGATAAAGGGATGTCTGCCTTAGAACAGAGCCTTGGGGGCACCGGGCGCTAAGCTTTGGGCTCCTAACTGAAAGGTCAGTAGTTTGAACCCACTGGCTTTTTTGAGGAAGAAAGATGAGGTTGTTTACGTCTATAAAGATTTATACCCCTGGCATGAGTCAGACCAAACCTCAACGATGCACACGACATCAAAAAAATTAAAAAGGAATAAAAAGATGCAGCGCTGAAAGACATCTGTGCTGAAAGACATCTCCCACCCCGTCATATGCCTTTAAGGCCCACAGAGGGAGGAGAGGAAAAACAGATGGCAATGGGGGAGCAGGGCACTAATCCACCCATGGGGAGGGTATTGTTTATGTGTCCACAGAAAAGGGAGAAAGAGAGTGGACTTCATTCTGGTGTCTCCATCCTGGAGGGTGATGCTCCTGCTCCGAGCAGCTGGCTAACCAAGAGGGCTGAGGTCCCCTCCCTACATGACAGAGCTACAGAGGGTAGCGCTGTGGGCAGCGCTAAGGACACAGACCGGGGTGCATGGTCGGTCAAACTACGGGGGAGTCCAACAGACCAGCAATGGGAACAAAGCCATGAACCCCCTGAGGAACACAGATTAGAAACCTCAGCCTGGGGCAGTGCTGTGGGACGGGGGGGGGGGGCGCACTAGACCACTCCATCCCTGATGGCAGGAAGAGAAATGGGGACTTATAGGACGCTCCCCTTAGGCCCATGCATGCTGAGGACCTACAGAGTGTGCGTGCTGCTGGGTCAGCGGGTCCTGGGATCCTGAACCCAGAAAGAAATGGGGACGGGACTGACGGGTATAACAAGTCCTTCCCCCTGTCTAACAGAGAGATACTCATCTACTCTGGGACAGGATAAGAACCAGACCTGGGACTATTTACTTATTTTTATCTTTTCTTTTTTGTTTCATTTTGCATATCTATCTATCTATCTATCTATGACAGGCAACAAGCCCTGACAGATAAACAAGCCCAAGGAGACAGTGACAGGACCCATGGTAGAGGGGAGAGGGAGGGAGGGTAATTGCAGGGGAGAAGGGGGAGAAAGGGGAGCAGTGAGCCAACCACGACAGGGACAGAGGAAAAGCGAGGGCACCAAAACAAACAGTGAGGAGGGTGCAGGGCTCCTGTTCATGTCTGAGCGATCGAAATGTATCCAAGAGGAACTATGGACAGGTGAATGACAGGTATCATGCTGGTGGGACAGGATGAAAGGAAAAGAGAAAGGTAGAAGAAAGTAGAATTGATACATATGTATAGGGATAAACAGATATGCATACATGCAAATATATAAAGATAGGTGTATTTGTCCAATATATACATATATGTAAATACAACAAGGAAGCAGATGGACTTTGGGACCCTACTCAAATCTTACCTCAGTACAAAAACAGCCTGTTCTATTAATCTGTCACTGTATGATACTTACCTTCCTGACACGATCACGGAAGACAAAATAGGTACATAAGCAAATGTCCAGCTATTAAAAGATATTGCATCCGGGGTCTTAAAAAAGGTTTGAAGTCAAACAAATGGCCATCTAGCAGGGAAGCAACAATACCCACATGGAAGAAGCATACCAGCCTGTGTGATCATGAGGTGTCCACAGGAATAAGTTAAACAAACAAACAAACAAACAAATCCAAGCAATCAAATAGAAGTGAAGGAGCATGGAGAGAGTGGAGGCCCAAAACCCACCTGAAAGATAATTGGTCAGTCTCTCACAGAAGGACCACATGGAAGGGATGCTTAGTCCAGGATGCCATATAACACTGATAAAACACACAACTATCTTCTAGTTCTTTAATATTCCCCCCTCCTCACTCTAAAGGTTCTTGTCTTATCTCATTAACCTAGTTAGACATGAGTATGCGCATGTGCATAACTAAGATCTATTGATGCATGAAAGCCAAGATAGACAACCCATCAGAAGCAGTAATGGGAGTAATGATTCCCGGAGGGTACAGGAAGAGAGTGGGGGGGCGGGGAAGAGGGAGCTGATAGCAATGATGACTGTATAATCCCACTCAAGGGACACGAATAACTGAGTTGCAGGTGAATGGATATATTGGATGGTGTAAGACATGGACAATAACAACAACAACAACAATTTATAGTATACATAACAAAATAGTAAGGACTCCTGGGCGCCGGGTAGGGGAGGGAGGGGATAGAGGAGAGCTGATATCAAGGAGATCAAGAAGAATGAAAATGTTTTGAAACTGATGGTGGCAGCAATTGTATAATCAGCTAGGACCTAATTGAGTTACAAATTGTTACAGTATCTGCAAGAGCTCCCAATAAAATGATTTTAAAAGAGAGGATTTATGCCCTCAGAAACCTCACTCTGCTGACCTTGTGTAACCTACCATACCACTAGTACTCCTTAAACCAAACTACAAGACTGGAAATAGAGAACAACAGATGTCAATTAGTAACAAAACCAATTAAAAAAGAAATAGAGGGAATAGTATAGTAAGTAACACCACATCCAAATGTAAGTAGATTTCAAGACAGGGAGACTTTTAAACTTCGGAAGAAATTAATAAATTACACAAAATAAATAAAACCCATCAAAATAAAAGAGGAGAATAATGAAGATCTAGTAAACACTAAAACAATAGTGAAGAAAATGAAGAAAACCGACAAACACAAGTGAACTCGGCACAGAAATTATGTGGAAAAAAATCAACTACACCGTGCGTGCGCGCACACACACACACACACACACACACACACACCACATAGCAAAATGGCAGCAATAAATTCATGCCTACTGATAACTACATGGAATGTAAATGGACTAAAGGCACCAATCAAAAGATAGGGAGCAGCAGCAGATAGATAAAGAAAACAAGACCCATCCACATGCATAAAAGCCACATATCTCAGACACAAAGAAAGAAATAGACTAAAACTCCAAGAGCTGGGGGGAAATTAAAAATCCAACTAATAGCAATAAAGAAACAGCAGGAGAGGTAATATTAATTTCTGATAAAATACACTTCCAGGCAAGATTTCTGTTCCATAAAGTTACCCACTTGGTATTGTGGGAAAACAAAACAAAGCAAAAGAAAACTCTGCAATGGACTGATTCAGACACAAGGTTACACCATTTGGTAGTTAGATTTTAAATCAATTTTGAAGCTGTATGAGATCCAGCCTATCAATCAGGTCACAGCCTGATGATTTCTCCTTGGGAGTGGGACTTTTTAAAATGAAACAGTAGAAAACTCCCTACCTCTCTGCTCTTGTGTTCTCCTCTCCCTGCTTTCTGGGACTCTGTATCTGCCTCCATGAGTGGCCCCAAGTGGGTCACTGACCCGGGAGCCAACCTCCGAGCTGTCAGCAGACTCCCATGTTTCCACGACACTGCACCCACCGGCCTGTGACCTCCCTGCTCCTACTTTACATTTCTGAGCCGTTAACCTGAAGCTATGTGAGTCTGAAGAGGGTTCCAATTAACACTGGACTCATTGACTTGAGGTGGACGCTGCTGGAACATCTTCTTGATATAAAATTATTTCTTGATATAAAGTTCTCTCTTATATGAATATGAGTGTCACTGGTTTTGTTTCTCTAGAAAACCCAGCCTAACCCACTTCATGTCTTAGAGTGGAGCTGTACTCCCCTGGGTTTTCTTGGCTTCGCTCTTCAGTGGAAAGATTGCCAGGCCTTTCTTGCATGGCACCGCCGGCTAGGCTGAAACCTCAATTCTTTGGTAGTCAAGTGCAAACCATTTGTGTCAACCAAGGATCTTGGGTTACAGCAGTCGTAGGTAATTAAGACACTAATACCAACTAAAAACCCAAAATACACATTGAAAGTGCACATTATACTGGAAGGGGTGTCCCAAACATCGATAGACATCAGGTACTTTTGTGAAAACCGGGAAAAGGTACAGAAAATATCATCCATTGACATTTCAGAAAACATCATACATTGGCAATATTTCAGGTGCAGATTTATTGTTATTTAGAGTGAAAAGAGGGCATTCTGGTTTGCATTTGACAATCTCAGGAAGGGTGGACAATAAGGCTGAGTAAGATACAAGTGAAGTAGGGTAACAAAATATTTTCACCTTCTGTCTTCTTGGCTACCCAGGTGTTGATATGTTTCCTGGCCTCCTCCGTAGCGTGAGCAAAGTCCAGCTCTTGCATTTCTGCTTGGTAGAATTTGTGGCAGGAATCTTTGAAAGACTAGAACAGAACAGAACCACGGCAAAGTTACAAACACAATACGAAGTTTGCTTCCCCAGAGCAACACATCAAATCAGCAATCATTTGAAGGGCCGTGCTTCACACCCTTGGGCTGATAAAGACAGGGAGATGCCCTGACAAACTGCCGCCACCATTGTTGAGGGAGGCTTCCCACAGCTGGGCCACCGCCCCCTCTCAGTCTCACAACAAGGCCACTGTTCCAAAAATTATATAGAACAATAGCCGCCTGCACCACAGCTTTCTCTGACTATAGGAATGATCTAGATTCTCCCTGCCCAATAAGGTGCCACATGTGGCTGTTGAGCACTTGGCATGTGGCTGGTGGGACTGAAGGTCTTCACACTCAAACCTAATTAATAACACTGATATTCAAATAGCCACAGGTGGCTGATGACTACCATGCTGGATGACACAGTTATGGAATGTGATCAACTCTCAAAAAATTCAATCTTCATTTTTTAATCTATGTGATGCAATGATAAGAATGAAGATAATTATGTGTTAACAGTGCATTATGGAAGAGTTTTCCAATGTTTTTATTTGGAACAACTGACAGCCAGAACTTTAATTGCTCTTTTTAGAATTTAAAAAATATAGGAATTTGCATTACTCTATAAGCAAATAAGAAGTGTACTGGGTTACGTGGTGGGCCACTAATCACAAGGTCATTAGTTCAAACCCACAAGTCACTCCATGGAAGAAATATGAGGCTGCCTGCCCCGGTAAAGCTTTACAGCCTCAGAAAACTCAGGGGCAGTTCTGCTCTCTACTGTAGGCGGCCATGAATCAAATCAACTTGATGGCCATGGGCACTTGAGAAGCAATATGACACAGTAGTTTCCCAGCTCGCTTTTGCAAAAGTATCGCAACCCAAGTGACTGGTTGTTTGTTACTCATTTATGGAAACGTCTAACATGTGCGTAACTGTGAACTCTGTAGAGAAAGGACTTTGAGCTATGACACATGCCCTTTCGGAACACCCCTAAATATGTCTATGGCACCTGGATATTTGCTGTGGTCAGGGAGGCCCCCATGCCCCAGAGCAGCAATGGAAGAGGGGCAGGCCATGTCAGTGAGGAATTGAAAGTCTTTGTGGGCTCAGACAAGGAGTCCTTAGGTCTTGAGGATCTCAGAGTATATGTTGATTTTCTACCCCTGGTTCTTCTCAACCCATTTCTACAGCCTCATGCAATGGCTTCCTGTCAATACAGCTTTCTGCTGCTTTTTTCCCAGGCGGCGGCCAAAGGTAGTGGAGGAACTGTTCCTGGTGCGTGGCACCTGAGGCCACCTCCTGCGCTGCCTGTGGCCAGTGCGGCCAAGTAGGTGCTGCTGACATGGAAGGTGTGCTGGGAGGGCTTCACATTTCTGGCAAGTTCTACAGACAGAACCAAGCTGAACTGGCCTTCCTCCACAAGTGCTAGGATACCAGCTACCTTCCATGCTGGATGACTCAGTTCTGGGCTCTTCCAGGGTGGCTAGAACTGCCTGGAACTTCCAGCCCACCTTGTGGGCACGTAGGAACCACCGCCTGCATTTTCTTGTCAGTAGTGGGAAGGGAGGGATGCAGGATCCTGATAAACGCCTTGAGACTACCCAGGGTGGCCAACAAATCTAGGCCTTTCTTGTGAGGCAGCATGACTTGCAGAATCTGCCGAAATCTGTGGCTGAGGACCTGGAAGTGATAGGGATGAGATGGTGTCCAAGCCCTTGTGGAGGAAGACCGAGTCCTTCAGCTTGGTTCTGTCTGTAGAACTTGCCAGAAATGCGAAGCCCTCACAGCACACCTTCCATGTCAGCAACACCTACTTGGCCGCACTGGCCACAGGAAGCGCAGGAGGTGGCTTCAGGTGCCATGTACCAGGACCTGTTCGTCCACTGCCTTTGGCTGCTGCCTGGGGAAAAAGCAGTGATTTAAAAAGAAAAATAGAGTCATTTTATCAAGCAAATAAAGAAAAAAAGAAAGAAAAACTTTCATATATGAAAAAACAGTCTAAATAATCAACTGTGCAGAAACTTATGTAAACTGCACACGGCACCAAACAAACAAAAATAATGCCTCTATTAACATGTGAAAAAGCAGAAACTAGAAACATCCTTCTCGGGAATTCTTACTTTGGCTGATGCATCTCAAGCTTCCCCGTGCTCCAGGGCCATTTCTTTGATAGGAACTCAGGTAGGCATCGCAACATTTGCGCCGCCTTTGTTACCAGGCCCATTTTACAGAGGAGCCCACGGAGCAGTGTGGACTCAGACCACCTGTGCGACGTCAGAGCACACGCCTGCGCTCCGTCCTCCCGCATCTCACCACCTTTATTTCCTTTGTGACAAACACAAGCATCACCTACCGAGAGGAAGTCACAGGTCTTTTCTCCAAAGAGCCCGTTGGCTGTTCTGAGCAAGTACTGAGTGCCGGGCTTGTTCACTTCGGTGAGAAGCAACTGGAACCCTTGGTGGACATCTCCACCGCCACCTGGGCTTTTAGTTAAAGAAAGTGCCTGGAATCAAAACAGAAGAAGAACACATCGGCAACATCCCCTGACTTTGAGAAACGGGTACAGCGCTGACCCCAGCACTGGGGACTTTATACATCCTCCCTGTTGCCACCAAGGCAATGTGACTCACAACGATCCTGTAGGACAGTGTACAATGGCCCCACAAGACTCCCAAGGCTGCAGTCTTTAGGGAAGCAAACTGCCACAGCTTTCTCTCTTAGAGTGGGAGGTAGGTTCAAACCACCAACTTTCTGGTTAGCCGTCCAGTGCGGTAGCCAGTGCACCATCGGGGCTCCTGTACAGACTCTCCCTTACAGGATAAACCCACTAACATTAGCAAGCATCTTGAAACCATCTTGTCTCCTTGCCCACAGCGCTTCCAAGGTCTCCTATAATATCACCTTCAGGAAACCGAATCCTCTAGGTATTGTTAAGGATGGATTTGCATGTCCTTCCTCAAGGCCTCGCAGGTATGCCCATGGCCTACATAGGGTGTCAGCCTCTCTCCCACTAGACAAGGAGGTGAAGGACAATGTCCCAGTGCACTCTACCCAGCATCACAATACACACCCCATCCCACATCAGAGTTATGAATGCGGGTTGTCTCATGACAAAAGTTATATACGGAACGGACTGGACATTAGTATACTGAAAACCCACAAAGATTTTACAGTAGCTGCACCAATCTGGAACAAAGGGAGAAAGGTCAAAGCAGGAGGTGCCAGGCTCCCCATTTCTAGAGAAGGAAGCACCCGAGAGAGCTGCTCAGCAGTAATCTGGGTCATTTCTTAAAGAAACAGAAAATTCAGAGAATGAAGCCAAGAATCGAGCCCTAGTGACAGTGTGACATTGGCTACTAAGCTCGAGGTTAGTGGTATAGTCTCAGAAACCATAAGGAGCAGCTCTACTCTGTCCTGTACAGCTACTAGAAGCTGGAATCGACTTGATAGTACGGTGTTTTTAAGCAAAAAACACAGAAGGTAACTCCAAGGACCAAGGTAGGTCATGGCATAGGAATGGCTCACAGGAAAAGTCCGTCTGCCCTCAGAGCAGAGGGAACTGGCATCATGGACCTGGCTTGGTTTGAGAACTGCTAATGGCTCAGTGTCTTCCATGTGCCTCCCATAGTCCACCACTTTTCTGAATGGGTCTACTGTAGCTAGCCCATCTCACCAGTCCATATTGGGGTGGGGTAGGTAGGGTAGATAGCTTATTATTTGATCATTTCATGACTCAAACTGAAATCTGTGATTATACGGCTGGGTGATGAAATCACCCACTATGCTTAAGAGAGAGCTCAGCACTCTGCCCCCACCCAAGGGGAGGCACTCAAGCATAGGTAACATGCCTTCTCCCCCATACTGTTGAGATGAGCTGAGTTATTCAGTTCAGAGTGATGTGGTAGTTACATAATCTGGTGTCAATTTGAGCATTAAGAGGGTAGGGGTGGAGTCTAGCCTGTCAATCAGGATATAGCCATGAGGCCTCTGTGTGGCCATGGCCTTCTCTTGAGGGAACTCCTGTATTTCCTCCTTGGAGGCAGACGACACACTCTCTCTCTACTCACTCCCTGAGAGGCATGCTTGCTGACAAGACACATGAAGCTACCCTAGTGCCCTGAGCTGGAAGAACCATGTGGAGACCTGTACCAGCACTGGGTCCACAAGACTTCCCACCCACTGGCCTGTGATCTTCCTGCTTTTGGTGTCCTTGCATGTGTTTAATGAGTCTGAAGAGGATTTTGTTGATTGCTATTGGACATATGGGCTAATACTGGACTTATAGACTTGATCTGGACTGGACTGTTTTCTCAATAGTCAATTGTTCTTGTATATAAAGCTCTTTCTTATACACATATGAGTCTCTATGGATTTGTTTCTGTAGTCTACCCAGACTAACACAGTGATGGTTTAAGCCTCTGAATGGTCAAAGAGCAGCTCATCTGACAAAGTAAGGCTATTTATTGTTGCTTTGAAGTGGTTTTAGTTACCTGGCTCATCTGCATGGCGGTGTTTCCCTTGGCTCCCATCCAGACCATGGCCAGGGCAGAGGAGATGCTCATGGGTGAGAAAAACACATTTCTGGAGTTGTTCTCACCCAGCTTTTGCAAGAGGTTCAAGGCAAAGGTGCTGTTTGCTTCTGATATCGTGTCCATAATGGTAAACCTAAAATAATGGAGATACAAACAACAGAGCGTAAACATAGTCTTCCGCATCTAAGCATGCCACTCTATTTGTTTACTAAGAGCTGTGGTGGACATTTCAGTTCACTGAGCAAAGTGGTAAACACACAATTCTATGGGCCCTCAAGTTACATAGTGTGCCTTTAATATTAGTTGAAAAAAATTGAGTAGCGGTGTTTATAGTAGGATTCTATATTTGTTTAAAAAAAGAGCATGGGACAGAATAAAGCTGGAGGACTTCTATCTGACTACTTGTTTGTGCACATAGAGAAAGTGTGGACAGAAACACATGCAAGTATCCTCTTCAGTTACTTCTCGGGAGTGGAGTTAGAAAAGATGTTATTTGCTTACATGTCTATATTGTCTGGTTAGTTGTGGCTTCTATATACTATTCTGTCATTTGAAATTAATTCAATATGACCACTTCCATGACAAAATCACACAGAAAAGGACCTTCCTCTAAGGAGAGCCTGAAGCACTAAAAGATAAATCCATCCACATGAAAAGATGTATGAAAGCTTAAAAACAAGCAACCTGACCCTCAATTCTGCATTCTAAAAGCTTCTGCGTGTGTCAGTGCCCAATCACAGGCCCTGTCTCAGGCCCCCCCGCCACCCACAGGTGAGACCTTGCGCCTTTCTGAAACTCAGCAAGTGGCTCAGCCATGCACCATGCATCTACTGCGATCCCCTTGTGCCAGTCAGCATGTGCAGCCTACCTCACTCTCCCATGGCAGCCTCAGCCATCAGGACCAGAAACCCAATGTCTCAAGAACCAGACAGGTTTTCTGCCAGGCTCGCAGCTAGGCCATCGGGGACAGGGTGTGGTGGCAGTGTCTCACTCGGGTGGGAATCAGAGTCATAAAATGCTAAAGCAGAACAGGTTTTCAAAGATGCCTGCTATAAACTGCCCGTTTTACAAATGGGAACCGGGAGCTCACAGAAGCAAAGAGATCTATCCAGGCTAAGGGGTAGAAGACTGAACTCTGGCCAATACTCTGCCTTTCAAGTACAGCTCAGGAAGAGCTGGAATGTGAGTGGCAGGACAAGAGGCCTCCTATCAGCCCAGTTAGCAGAGTCTACAAGTGCAGCAGAGCAGGCCAGGTGGCAAGGTGAGCTCTGTGCGGAGCAGAGCGCTTGCTCTGACAGATTTTATCACTATGCACCCAGGTAATACTTCCTGACTTGGTGCCTCTCACCAGTGACTCACTCAAAAGCACACAGGGAGCAAAGAGCAAAGCACACAGGAAGCGGACAATGATGTTTTGGCAAAGGTGAAGAAAGGGAAAGGCAAGGGAATCGTTATGCCCCAAAGGGACCCGATGCACACCAAACAAAGCAATGCCCAGCCCTGGGCCATCCTCACAATCATTTCCCATGTTTAAGCCCGCCGTGGCAGCTATCACGCCAATCCATCTTGTCGAAGGTTGTACTAGTCTGGGTAGTTTAAAGAAGCAAATCCACAGAAACGCATGTATGAGAGCAAGTTTTATATAAAGGTTAAGTGCACATCAAGAAAACATCCCAACCCAGTGCTGCCCAAGCTCACAAGTTCCAACATTAACCCATATGCCTGATACCAATCCAAAAAGTCCTCCTCCATCTCACAAAACAGACACAATGACACCGAATGCAGGAGGAAAGCTGTAGCAGTGAGCCTGTAAGCATCTCAGCGCTGGCAGGGGTCTCCACACGGCTGCTCCAGCACCTAGGGTTGCATCGGGGTAGGTCCATGTGGCTTCTCTTCAGGAATATCTTGCAGGATGTGAGCCTTGCCAGCTGAAGCAGGGACCTGGCTAAGGCAGCTGCACCCTGGTCCGACCAACAGAAAGTGAGAGACCCAAGAACTCAAAAGGCGATGCGCACAGAGCCATTTAGCCCTCCACTCTTCAATTAACCCCACATGTTTACCAGCCAGGTGGGCACAATAAACTAACTACCTCAAAGGTCTGCCTCGTTTTTGCTGGCCCACTACTTCTCCAAGTGCGATCTCCTTTTCCAGGGGTCGTGATAGTGGTTTCAAGTTGGGCTGCAATCCGCATGGTTGGCAGTTCGAAACCACCAGCAGTTCTGAGGGAGAAAGACTTGGCTTTCTACTCCCATAAACAGTTACAGCCTCAGAAACTCACAAGAAGCTGCTAACAGCATTGACTCAATGGCAGCGGGTAAGTCTCTCCTGATAACATGACCAAAGTATGGAAGACAAAGTCTTGTCATCCTTGATTCTTAGGAGTATTATTCTAAGACTTATTTGTTGGTTCTTTGGTAGACCACGGTATTTTCAATATTCATCACCAGCACATAATTCAAATGCATCATTTCTCTTTGGCCTTCCTTATTCACTGACCACCTTTCACATGCATAGACGACAATTGAAAATACCATGACTGGGTCGGGCACACCTTAGTCAAAGTAATATCCTTGCTTTTCAATACTCTGAAAAGGTCTTAAGCACTAGATTTCCCCGATGCGATGGGTCTTTTGATTTCTTGCCTGCTGCTTCCATGAGTGTTGATTGTGGATGCAAGCAAGATAAAGTCCTTGACAACATCAATCTCTTCTCTACTGATCATGAGGTTCCCTATCGGCGCAGCTGTGAGAAATTTGGTTTTCTTGACAACAGGTTGTACTGCACACTGAAGGCTGTGAGCCTTGATCTTCATCAGCAAGTGCTTCAGGGCCTCCTCACTTTCAGCAAGCAAGGCTGTGCCATCTGCATGTGGCATGTTGTTCGTAAGCCTTCCTTCAGTCCCGGTGCCATGTTCTCTCCGTACAGTCCAGCTTCTCTGGTTTGCTCAGCACACAGATATAGTTGGGCATCAGGCATTTCTGGTCCGCTGATACTTCCCATATTGATTACTGAGTTTTATGAATGTGCAATAAAACATACACCCAGGCAATCTCTGGGTTACAAATGAGAACTATTTCTCATGTGTCTTTAAGGAAGGAAGTCAGAACAAGTGCCTACGGTCCTTATTTAGTGCAGGACTGCTAACCACAAGGTTTGCGGATCAAACCCACCAGAAAGATGAGGTAGTCTGCTCTGGTTATCACACAGTCTCAGAAAGCCCAAGGCGCAGTTCTATTCTAGTCCATAGGGTCACCATGAGTTGGAATCAATTCAATGGCATTGGGTGGTTTTCTAGTTCAGGAAAAAGCTCTAAGCTCCCAAATTTATTTGGCCCACCACTCCCTTTTCAGAAAAAAAAAAATTACTCAGCACCTCCTTGACAAGTAAAAACTTTTGTACTATAGCCCACAACTCAGGATAAAATGTAGGTATCTGTTTTTGCAGGGTCTCATTCTGCATTTAACCCAAAGTGGGCTGACCCTTTTGGGAAGTACTGCTGGTAGCCTTTTCAATGATGTAAGGCTCCAGGTGCAACCAGTGAGGGCGATTGTGATGAAGCATTTGGTGTGAGAAGGGGCTGGTTCAAGGAGCGCTGGTTGCTGTGAGTCTGACCAACTATTGTGACAGTCTTGAGCTGCTCACAGCGCAGTCAGGGGGTTGAACCCACCAGCTGCTTCTCGGGAGAAAGTTGCATTTGTATGTGCCCATAAAGATGTAAACTTTTGTTAGGAGTCTGAATCAACTCCATGGCAGTGAGTTTGGTTTTGGAGTGGCTGGTTCAATCATTGCAAAGTACATTAAAGCTTAAATTCTGAGCACATGGTTTGCAGAAGTGAGAGGTTACAATCAGGACCCTACATCCATTTGAGTCTTGACATAAAGTCAGCTTTCATTGAGTATATTTTCTGACCATTCACCTGGAAATGTTAAAAAGAAAAACTTGGCCCTCAAGCAGTGTATGAAACAGGATTACTCCAACTAGTCTAACCTGCTCTGGGAGGGGCAGAGTGGCCCTCGGGTGTACTTGGAAAGGAAACTGAAGTACCAGAATTGCACTGTGATGAGTCAACCCCAGCCAAAGCCATCCCAGGGCCCCAGAGCCAATCCTGTAAGCATCCCTAATTGGCAACAGTGTCCACGTCCCAGCCATGGTTTCTCCCCCACTTGTGGAATCCTGCTGGCAACTGTATGGATTGATCTGTTGCTGGCAACTGTATGGATTGATCTGTTGCCAATCGTGGTCTTATAACAATCTTCCCGCCCAAGTTCTATATAATGAGTCACATGGTTGCGACTCTTTTGGCCACTATTAAGATCTCATGACGATTTGATCCCGATGATTTGGTTTGGTCTTCCTTGTCTTTGTCTATTTAAAACTTCGTAGAGGATTTTCAACAGTTCACACCCTCACGCCAATCCCCAGGAGAGAGACGCAGCCGTCTGCTCCCGTACAGATTCACAGTCTGGACACCCCTATTAAAGGGTCACCAGGAGTCACAAACAACCCCACGTGCCTGGGTCTTTTATTTTAATTTTTTGATAAAACATTTATTTGAATTTGGGGCCTCTTTTCCCCTAGAACAAAGTTGAGGGTAAATCTACATAACATTACAGAAGAGCCCAGGAGCTGCCTACATGACTAACATTCTTCCAACAGAAACTAAAGAAACTTGTGAATTAAGAGAAAGACATGGCTCCCCTTAGCAAGAAACACAGTGCTGCTTGTGTCTGCCACACACAAGGAGCTGAAGATCCCCACCACACCAGGCTTTCTCCGCTAGCGCCAGGGATGCCGCCTCGGACTGGGCCCACAGACTGAACGGTGCACACAGAGAACAGAGCTCTGGGGGTCTGGGTTATTACCACTAACGTTGATCAAGGAAAGGTCCTCTACCCGCCAACCCCCACCCCAAGTGTATCATAGCAATTGCACGGTTTTTTTCCCCATCAACTCTTGAAGGAATACTAACTCAAATAAAATGTCCATCTTAAGAATTGCCATTACTGAGTGGAGACCCAAAGCCCATCTGTAGATAATTGGCCATTCCCTTACAGAAGGGTCACAAGGAAGAGACGAGTCAGTCAGGGTGCAGTATAGCACTGATGAAACATACAACTTTCTTCTAGTTCTTTAATGCTTCTTCTCTCCCACCCCCCTAGTATCACGACCCCAACTCTACCTTACAAATCACGAGATCCCAATTCTACCTTACAAATGTGGCTAGATCAGAGCATGTACACTGGTAAGATAAGAGCTGGAAACAGGGAATCTAGGACAGATAAACTCCTCAGGACCAATACTGAGAGTAGAGATACCATGAGGGGAAGGGGAAGGGGAAGGTGGGGTGGGGGTGGGGGCAGGAGCCGGGAGAAAGGGGGAACCAATCACAGTGATTGACATATAACCCCCTCTCAGGGGTCTGGACAACAGAAAAGTGGGTGAAGGGGGCCACTGGTCAATGTAAGACATGAAAAGAAAAATTTATGAATTGTCAAGGGTTCAATTGTCAATGAGGAAGGGAGGGTATGTGGAAGGGGGAGGGAATGAGCTGATACCAAGGGCTCAAGTAGAAAGAAAATGTTTTGAAATGATGACGGCAACATAGCCGTATGTACAAATGTGCTCGACACAATGGATGTGATAAGAGCTGCAAGAACCCTCAAAAACGATTTCAAAAAAAGAAGAAAGAAAGCAATGCTGCTAATAAAGCATTCCGTCTCTGGCCACTGACCTGTGAAGGAGCCTTAAAAATCAAGGTGTTCGGCATAAGGAGGCGCCTTCACCAAAATGCAGGCTGAACTCCATTTGTGTTGTTCTGAGCAAACTATTCATTCTCCACAAACTCTCAAAGTCGGCTAGCCTGCCAGAATGCTTCAGGGCGTCCCTTCCCTCTCTCACAGACTCCAGAAGAGTTCTTATTGTCCCCCAGAAGAGTACTCATTCAGGCTTGGCCCCATATATCCATAGATGAACAAAACGATTCATGCAAACTTCACAATAGAGCAAAGCAGTGCTTAAGGAATCTCAGATTTGTCCAGTTATGGTGAAGCATGGGTTTGTAAATGATAACCAATAAGAACTTCACCTTGTAAGTTTCTGAAAAATTCCTCTCACAAAATGCTGCTTGCTGGTTCTAGTCCTTCAACAAGACTCTTGGCTTTAATTTTAACAGAGACTCCGATTTACAAAAAGACCAATCTTTCTTTAACAGTGTCAGTCTTGTTTTTAAAATACGGAAGTGAAAAAACAAAGCAGTCCATTCAAAGAACAGGCCCATGTCAGGAAGGAGAGAGGGCTTTGTAAGCCTGGCTCTGGGACCATGAACACTTTTGCTTTCTGGTAGCATGAAAGGGAATGAGTGCACCAGAGGCTCTGTCTGTCTGTGCGTCCATCTCTAGTGCTTCCTCATGGTTAGTATGCCAAAGGAAGCGCAAAACCCAGGTAACTGCTCAAGGCCGCAAGACAGCCTCCGATAGCATGCCATTTCCCAGCTGAAAATGACTACTGGTAGCCATTAAAGGTCAAATGATATCCGTGCTTTACGTAAAAATTGCTAAATAATAAAGAAATCATAATCAACTATGCCCTTGTAGATTGATCCATGATACGCAGCGATAGCAGGAACTACGTTAATCGTTAAATGACTGAAGTGCCCATTCCTAAGGAAGGTTCTTAAATCAACTAGGAAGTGATACCTCCCTACTATAACAAAGATTATCTTGTAAAACTTAACATCAACAGATGTCCTCAATACTTGATAAAACCCAGTCAGTGCTGGTGAGTCAATTCTGACTCATAAGGAATCTCTTCGGGGTTGTAAAACTTGAAGGACAGACTATGCGTCTTTCTCCCATGGAGCCAGTCCCCAGAAGGAACAAGATAAGAAACTGAGATATCTCCCTGCTTATGAAACTTTGTTCTAATTGTTCTGGTCCTCTTATTCATACTCCATCTCTTGCCAATCCAGCTCCCTCCAACTATATATTTTTAATGTCCAGGGATCTTTTTTGCTCTTTGTTCCTTCTTCCGAGCCTGTTCTAATTCCTCTGGGAACACCACGTATAATTTGATCGTGGTGTCTGCTGCTCCTGCATTGTCTCTCGCTCTCTGGATCTGGTTGTCACTGGGGCCTGAGTTACCTTCTTTGATTACCTCCTTTCTTTTCTTTTCTTTCTTTTTTATAAACTCCCTTTCATAGGCAGGCTTTCCACAAATGTCTGGCAATCCTTAGAGCTCAGTTCCTACCCAACGATAAGAAATTCTATCTGCAAAGGCAGGCCATATTAGCTGGGGCTTCACTGAAATGTGATCCAAGGAGTAGTTCTACTGTTGCGGAACCAGTAACTGGGAGCTCGGGTGGCACTGTGGTTAGGCACTGGGGTGAGAACCAAAAGACCAACAGTTGGCAAGCACTCCCCATTCTGAAGGACAAAGAGGAGACTCAACTTTCCCCAAGAGCAGTGCTAGCTGCCCTCACTCACTGCATTCAAGCCCAAGTTGACTCCTAAGAGCAACCCTAGAGGGCAAAGCAGGACTGCCCTGTGGGCTTCCAAGGCTGTAACTCTTTACCAGAGAGGCCCATCTTGCTCCCTCGCCGCGGTTAATGGTTTCAAACTCCGGACTGTGTGGGTCACAGCCCAATGCGCAACCACTACACCACCTCCTAGAGTCAATGGCAGTGAGTTTGGGTGTTTCGGTTGTCATTGTTTTGGTTTGGTTTTAAGGAGCAAATGGAGGAGCCCTCAGGTCTGATGCTGGCCTCCGAGAGCAGGCAGGGCGGGGCTCAAGGGACTCTCAATCCAGAATTCTTACTTTTAAGAAGGATGCCCCCACCCCACCCCCAGGGGCCAACACTGTCTGATGTGGGTCGCTCAGTTCTTAGCGTCGGTTCCTCTAGGGGTGAAAGACGATGCCACTGGGTGGCCAATAGGCACGAAGGGTGATATTTCTGGGAGCTAGGATGGAAGATGGCAACTGAGGTCAAACAACTCTGTACAGTTTACCAAGACTCAGTTGTCCCTGCCCGGGCCGCCTCTGCTGTTCAGCCTGCACTTCTCCCTCCCTGCCCAGAGAGGGAGCCTGTCAGCTCCGCCCAGGGTGTTTCCCTCCATAGGCACTGAGTGAATCTTGCTTCAGGCAGCTAATTTCTGTCCTTACACATCAGCTGAAATCTCTTGTCCACCGTTTACCTTCTCTCTTGATCTTTGTTCTTGCCTTGTAATGCTTTCAAAAGCCCCTGAGTGTCATATTATCAGGGTTTTCAGAGAAAAACGATAAACACACAATGGTCATGACTTCCCAAGCGATTTTTATGTACACAATAAGCTAATTTAATTTTCAGTTATTTCCATCATTTAATACCCGAGTCCTCTTTAAAATGTAAAGTATATAGGTAAGTACTGAATACCACTAATTAATATTCTACTTGTTTGTCCTGAAATGTGCATTGAAAACAATCTGCCACTATTGTATAAAGCATTTTCCATGGCCACTTTGCAATAATAAATCCTCCATAGTCATCATTAAAAGATTACAGTGATATTAATCCTGAAAAGAAAACAAACTCAAATTTTAAACAGCTTATTATTTACGAAGATTTTTCCAAATGCTAGAGAAAATTATAAGCAATCGAATGTAGCTTTTATACTTTATATATATTTTCTATTCAGCTTATATTTTCCATGCAATGAGTATATCTGTAATAAAGAAACATTTTCCAGGAGATTATCCGGCAAGTTCAATGCTCAAATTGTCTTCCCAAGTACCTCCTTCTTTCACTTCTTTCTCTAACGGAAAGGTATTTTATACAAGATAGGTTCCTGCTTTGTCACTACTTGTATTTTTCAGGGCGCATGCGCACACGTGTGTGTGTGTGTGTGTGTGTGTGTGTGTTGTGTAGTGTAACTTCTCTGCGTAGCAAAGGCCTAAATAGGTGATTCCATCTACTTCATAGGTTCAGTTTGAGGTTCAAATATGAGCATACCTCGCTCACAGTGGGCATTCAATAAATGGTACATAGAATAGTATATTGTTTTCCGTCTCTTGATGTCTAGGCCTAATCCCAGATCCAGCAAGGTTGGAAATGTAAAGTCTTCCTTCTCTGTGGTACATACATTGGATGTACTATACAACATACATTGGATGTACTATAGACTGCCCTTAATATGTGTAGGAAGGAATCCACTGTTTAATCTCACTATTCTGTTACTGCTCAGTGTTACAAGGAACTTTCATTAAAATGCCCTGGACTGGAACTGCTTTTATTTAAACCTAAATACGTAGGTGGCTAACTATGACTAGGGAGCAGACCTGCCCAGGCATGAAGTCATAATAGATGGAGTTGCCCGGAAGCGCAGAACACTGCTCCATCCCCTGCGTACACTGTGCGCAGCTGTAATCCCTGCTAGTGGCTACATTTAGCCCGAACGACTAGACACGCCCAGGCCTTTCATACAGAGGTTATCCAGCCCTTCCTTTCAGTCCGACCAGAATCCCGGGGCCCCCGGCCATTTTCCTGTGATGCCACACCCAGAGGGTCTACAAACACAAGTGCCACCACCTGACCAGCGGGTGAATATTCCCGACAGAGTCTGAGGACGACCGGTCCCCACTTCCAGACCTCAACTGAGTTTCTTTTCTGTGGGAGGAGAAACAGAAACGGTCCCTTGGTGTCTAGTCCACAAAGTGGAACTAGGATGTGCCCCCTGTGCGTTAGCCTTCCAGACACCAACTCTTGTCCAAAAAAAAAAAAAAAAAAAACCCACAGAGGCAGCACGATCTGAAGCGGCCCTCGGGCCTTACAGGGGCTCCGCGTCTCGGGGGGGGGGGAGCCCCGCGTCTGGCCCAGCCGCCTGGGGCACCTACCCGCCGGCCTCTCCCTGGGGGCCCCACGGCCGTTCCCCGCAGCCGCGAGAGCCGGAACGCTGGGGACGCGGCCGGGGCCACCTGGGCACGGCCAGGCCGGCCAGCAGCCGGGCAGGCTCCGCGCGATCCCCCCTGCGCGCCGCCGCTGCCCGGAGCGTGCGTCCCGGGTCCGCCACCGCGCGCGCGCGCGCGCGCTCCCTGGGCAGCGCCCAGTGCTCGCTGCGTACCCGGGCCGGGAGCGGAGCGGAGCCCGAGCCGCGCACCCCAGGGGCCACCCCGCCCCGCTGGGCGCCGCTCCTCGGGCCCCGAACGCAGAAGGGCGCGCGGGGCTGGGGGGAGGGGGCGGGATGACGGAGCGTTTTCCCGGGGAGGCTCTTCCCTCCTCCCTGGCGACGGGGAGAGCGGGGACCCGGGCGAGACACCTACCCCACTAGTTGCGCGCCGGCCGGGCGAGGCGGAGCGGGCCCGGAGCAGCAGGAAGTCGGTGTGCGCGGCGCCCTACTCCCAGTAGGGCGATCGGGCGGGCGGGGCGGGCGGGGCGGGGTGGGGACCGGACCCGGCCGCTCCCAGTCCCGGACAACCGACTCCTCCGCCGCCGCCTGGAGAGAGGCTCGCCGAGGGGCGAGCAGGCTCGGCACCCGGACTTGGACCCTCACCGGGCTCCGGGCCGTCCCCACAGGGATCGAGACCTGAGATCTGCTCTGGGCCGCGGAGCAAAGACGTAGTTTTCCAGCGGAGCGTCTCTAGACCCTGGGCGTTTTCAGTCCATTGTGGCGGCAGCTAGAACCTGGATCCATGGCCTCGCCTCCGGAACTAGAAAAGTGGCCGCTGCTGGCACTTGGTCTAATGGTATCCAGTTGGTGCAGAACACGTAGTAAAGACGGACAGAGCCTGCAAGATTCTAGTGTTTGCAAAGAGCCCCGTACTCTCGGGCCAGCATAGATCACGGTCCTGACAGATTGCAACGATGCATTTGAACACCCGTGTGCCCCGTTCTGCATCCATGGAATACAGGACTAGAGTCGTCGATCATTAGAGGTGGGGAAAGACGATCGAGATTGTTAGCGAGCGAGACCCTCACCCAGACCACTCACTGAAACAGAGATGGAAACAGTAAAGCTTTATTCAGACAGATTCGAAACTGGGCCCTCACCAGAAACTGAGGCAGGCTCAGTCTGTAAGGCGAGAGCCCCTAACAGCTTCAAAGGGAAGTTATTATACATCCTTGTGGGGCGTCTTGCCAAGCAAGGGGAGGGGGAAGGCAAGTTCTTTTGTGAAACTGGCAAAGCATTCTCAGAAAGTGAAACAGAACAGTTTTTAAGTCTAACAAAGTAAGTTCTACATTTAAGGTCAGTTTGTCCCCAGTGGTCTGCCAAACGATACTGTAGGTAGGCTAGGCTGCTTCTTGGAGCGTAAACATCCTGGGCTGGGCTACACCTGTTTCAGGCTCCAATTTTAAAATTTTCCATTTCTGACCAGGGGGTGACGTGCCTGTTACTGTTACAGGGCGCCCATTCCTGACCGGGCAGGGGGGTGAGCTGCCTGTTATTGTTACAGGGCACAGTGTCACACATATTAAAAATGAGATCGATTTGTAAGCCTCCAACTTCCCCACTGACTCCTGTGCCCTTTCCTTATAACAGGGTTCTCCCCACACCCCCGCAGTGATACTTGAACGGTATAATTGTCTGTGGCGGTGGGCAGTCCCATGGATTGCAGGCTCTCTCGCATCATCTCTTGCTTCTCCCCTCTGTATGCCAGGAGCACAGCTTCCCCCGAGCTGTGACTGTTTTGACGTTATTTTATTTTGGAGTAGTGAAAAATAAATGCCCAGAGATGGCTCACTCCCGCCGGTTCTCTCCAATTCACCCCATTTTGTCTTTTTTGGGGGGGGGAAAGCACCATGGATATACTTCTTATCATAGGGGCACCAGTCTATCTATCTGCATATCCGTCTTTCATCGATCTATCTCCAGTGCTATAAATTCCTGCTATGGCTCTTCCAGAAATAGTCTTTGGAAGTCTCATCAAACGACTGGATAGGACCATACAAATGTGAGGGGTTGTGACCCCCCCAAGAAGATTGCATAGCTTGCTAATAATGTAAATAAATATTTGTCATCCAGTTTACCCTCCTACCAGGCCTACGTAGAGCCATCTGAGAGGTAGGAAGGTGGGGTGGGATCTCGGTACCATCAAGAAAGCAAGACTGAGAGTGTGTGCTTTTTGGACCTAGAGAAGGAGGTTCGGCATGCAGGAACAGTGAGACCAAAAACAAACAAACAAACAAACAAAAACTGGCAGAGAAGCAGCAGATGCAGCAGTAGAGAGAGCTGTGGGCATCCAGCCCAGAGAGCAAGAAAGCTGCGTGCCCTGACAGGAGGTTTGCTTGAAGAGGGAGGGAGGTGCCTCGTGGGCATTTGCCTAGAGGGCTAGGTTCTTTAACCTGCAGAACTAGAGCTGAGGACTTTGGGGTTGAGGCTACTGGTGGAGTCGAGTGGCCTTGGGGCATTTGTGGACAGAGCTAAAAGAGCTTTAAAAGACAAGATGGGTGTAAGGTGAACCAGAGGCACATATGAACCACAGGCATGTATGAATGGAGTTTGGACTTGCACTTTATCCTAGCTCCAATCGAAGAACAATTCTTATGACATGGCCCTGCTTGATACTTGTTCTCATGACGAGATCAACGAATATATGTGTGCCACAGCAAAATGTGAAGAATCTAGATGTTGCCGGGCTATCCGAAATAGCGTCTGGACTCTTAAAGGCTTGTTTTCAAACAAACAGCCACTGAAGTGAGGCATCCACTAGGTCCCCATGGAAGAAGCACACCAGCCTGTATGATCCAAAGATTGTAAATAATATAGTCAAATCCATAGGAGGGAATACTGTCAGAATTTAAATGGTGAACATCTGGCTTGCAGAAGGCTGTGCACAACAGTGGCCGCTCAATCAATGTCCATTGGCAGGGTCCACACATAGATTAAGCCTCTGGTGAATGCCCTCTGATCATAATCAAGGAATGTGAATAACCTAGCTATCAGACAGAGTGCATTATAAGGCTGATTATGGTCGATATAGTTAGGTTAAGATGTAATATCTTATTGGATCTCTATTTGACCCATTTAAGGTTATTTCAGCTTAAAAACAAGTGTGAATTAAGCATCAGGTGAATCTCCTGTGACCACAGACCAGGGATGTGCATGTCTTGCTGGCATGCAGAGGACATTGGAACGTGGATTAGTACAGATACAGTCTAACTTTGGTCCCATTTTTTAGCTCTGTCATTTTTTTCTTTTTAAAATCATTTTATTGGGGGCTCGCACAACTCTTATTGCAACCCGTACATATATCCATTGTGTCAAGCACATTTGTACATTTGTCAACATCACCACTCTCAAAACATTTGCTTTCTACTTGAGCCCTTGGTATCAGCTCCTCATTTTTGCCCTCCCTCCCCACTCCCTCTCCCTCACGAATGCTTGATAATTTATAAATTATTATTATTTTGTCATGTCTTATACTGGCCGCCATCTCCCTTCACCTACATTTCTGTTGTCTGTCCCCCAAGGAGGGGATTATATGTAGATCCTTGTGATCGGTTATCATTGTGATCGGTTCCCCCTTTCTACCCCACCTTCCCCTTCCCCTCCTGGTATCGCTACTCTCATTATTGGTCCTGAAGGGGTTATCTGTCCTGATTCGCTATATTTCCAGTTCTTATCTATACCATTGTACATCCTCTGGTCTAGCCAGATTTGTAAGGTAGAATTGAGGTCATGATACTGGTGGGGAAGAAGCATTAAAGAACTAGAGGAAAGTTGTGTGCTTCATCAGTGCTATACTGTACCCTGACTGGCTGGTCTCCTCCCTGTGACCCTTCTGTAAGGGGATGTCCAGTTGCCTACAGATGGGCTGTGGGTCTCCACTTTGCATTCCCCCTCATTCACAATGATATGAGCACCTCGTGATCACACAGGCTGATGTGTTTCTTCCGTGTGGGCTTTGTTGCTTCTCCACTAGATGGCCACTTGTTTATCTTCAAGCCTTTAAGACCCCAGATGCTATATCTTTTCATAGCTTGGCATCATCAGCTTTCTTCACCACATTTGCTTATGCACTGGCTTTGTCTTCAGTGATCCTGTTGGGAAGATGGACATCATGGAATGCCAGTTTAATAGAACAAAGTATACTTGCATTGAGGGAGTACTTGAGTAGAGGCCCAATGTCCATCTGCTATCTTAATACTAAATCTATAAATATATGCACATAGATCTATTTCCCCATAATCCTGTATAATTTACATATGTGCATGCCTGTATTTAGATCTCTATAAATGCCCTTTGCCTCCTACTTCTTTTCTCCATTCCTTTGGACCCATTTAAAAATTGTTCTAGTTACAATGTTTTCTTTCTTTTTTTTTAAAGTTTAAAAAAAAATTTGGGATTTAATACATATATCATATTTTTCCATGTTTCAATCACATAAAACAGAATTGCACAATTGCTACCACGGTTTACAAACCTTCTTTTTCTACATGGAAACCTTGACATCATCTCCCTTTTAACCCCCACTCCCCCACCACTACTGTACCCCCCCGCCCCTGAAACTTTGGATTATATGATTCGCATTCCTTCGGTGACTGATGATGGTGTGCTTTGTCATGTGGATTTAGTTCACGTCTCATTTAGATGGCTGATTCTTTGGAGACAAGCCTGTTAGATGCCAGATTGTGGGATACAGAAGGATTTCTCCCAAGCTGTCTCCCCCAAATATATGCCAGACAGCTGCTTGGGAATGACTATACTTGGAGGTCATCAGAAGTAGGTCAGGGGTTATTCTCCCTGAGAGCTATCAGCCATCTAGAGCAAGTAGTCACCACTGTATATCCCACAACAAATAGGGCCCACTCCCTTCTGATAAGGATAGTAGTTGTCTATTTCCTTGTAGGAGACCCCTGAGAGGTCAAACCCGTCCAAGGATGATCAAGGTTAGGTAGCCATCTTGAATCTAGGGTCCGCCCATCTTGTCACATGTATAACCCCAATCCCTCCCCTTCCTATTGCGTGTATGTCCCTAGACCACCCCTTCTGATTACTGTATTACCTGTAGTACAGCCCCTTCCTGTAACGTATGTCCTCACCTATAATTAGGGGGCTTGCATGTCCCCAGAGAATATAAAAGGGGCCGGCGCTACCATTAAACTCTCTCTCCCTCCACATGGACCATCATGCGGGGCAGAGGTGAGCATGCTACTATGAATCGTGTCTGACTCCTATTTATTTCAATACTTCTATCTCTCATGCTCTCAGTAACTCTACTATGATCTCTACTTATTATTGCTGTACAATTGCACCTACCGTACCCGTAATGATGTGTTAGGGGCTGGCTTCCCCTGACACCAGATGCCATTTTTTCTGAAAGCAGGGAACCATCTAAATTCTTCGCCACATTTTGCTCCAGCACCCGCATCTTCTGTGTTCCATTCCTGAGGGCAAGTATCAAGCAGGGTCACGATATGAAAACTAAATGTTCTCAATTAAGTTAGAGCTAGGATTTAGTTAGAACCCCAAACCCATTCCTAGATCTATGCTTTTTTTTTGACTTGCTGTAATTTGGAAATTGATACATATGTCATATCATTCCATAGTTCAATCATGTCAAACAGAACTCTACAATTGCTTCTATAATCAGTCCCCAAACCTACTTTTCCTTCCTGAACTTCTTCACATCATCTCCTTTGTATCTCCCGCACCGCTCTATAACAGCCACCCCCGAAACCCTTGTTATATTTTCTTTCTCCGTAGGCTCAACTTCCCTGGGTTTCATTGACCAAAAAACAGAGAACCAAATCACACAACTTCACGAGGCTGATCCCCAATGGTGATGCACCTCTGGGATACATCCCAATATGAACAAGCATAAGAAAAATATCACAGAATGCCCATCACCGGATTGCCAAAATAATGCATATCTTAAAACTACATACAGGGCACGTTAATGTTGCAAGACCTTGCCTGTCTGCCAACCAACAGTACATCGCTCCTGGCACAGCTGTCATCTGCTAACTCAGACACCGTGTATTTCTGACTGAAGTCCTCAGGTTACAAGTGTGTCTGAAGGAGAGTCCAGTTCACCCAGTGGAGTTCCTGTATCGGGTCTTGCTGCTCTAACCTCTGGAGAATGCTGTGTGACCTGAAGATTAAGGATTTAGTGTCCCAGTGTTCCACAGCACCTGGCCTGGGCTCCTGGTTTAATTTTGCCCACCTGCTACACGCCCCCTAAAGACACTCCCCACCTAATGTTTCCAAAAGTATCCTCAGTCTCTACTCCCCCCATTGGGAGGTCATCCCTCACTCCCCTCCCACCAACAGACATGCACCTATGTTCCCCCAAAGTGACTTTCCCTCTCCCCTCTCCTGTGCTGCCCCCACCATCAGTAAGCCTCATCCCTCTGAAAGCACCGCCTCCCTCTCCTGGGACCTCACTTCAGATCCACATGGCAACCACTCAGCGGACCAGACTGCATCCCCTCCCTCCCTCCCCAAGGGTTTGATCCTAGCTGTCTTGAGGCACCCCTGGGCCAAGGGACCTACACTATACTTCCCTAGAGTGGATGATGTGTGGTTCATTGGCACTGGTCTGGCTCTTTAGCAGGCTGTGTGGTCCTGTCAGAAGACTGGAGACCCTACAAGCTTGATCCTGTGCCCGACTACCACAGTGTTCTCATACATAGTAGATTCATACAGTAGTTATTCCTGTGGGCTTCACTACCGTCACTAGCATAATGTCTTCCAGATCCCTCCAACACTTGAGGTGTTTCGTGGTTTCATCACTGATGTTCAGGGATGTGTAACTTAGGCTCTTTCCAGCTTCTTGCTATTGTGAACTGTGCTGCAATGCACATCAGGGAGCAAACATCTGTCCATGATCTGTTTCTTATTTCTTTTGGGTATATGCCCAGTAATGGTATTGCTGGGTCATATGGTAGTTCAATTGCCATTTGTTTTAGGGTTAGCCACATTGCCTTCCACAGTGGCTGTACGTATTTACAAGTCCACCAACAGTAAACAAGAGTTCCTATTTCACCACCCCCTCTCCAACATTTGTTTTCTCAGGTTTTTTTTTAATTGGGCTACAGTTATGGGCATTAGATGGTATCTTATGGTTGTTTTGCCTTACATTTCCTTAATAGCTAATAACCAGGGGCATTTCCTAATGTCTTTATTAGCCATTCAGGTGTCATCCTTTGTGAGTCATCTGTTCAGATCCTTTGCCTGCCTTCTTAGAGTATTTTTCTGGTAAGCTTGTAAAATTCTGTAGATTTTAGTAATTAGTCCTTTGTTACATCATTACAAAATCCCAGTCTGTGGACCCTCTTCTTACTTTTAATGAAGTTTTTCAATGAACACAAGTGTTTTATTTTTAATATGTTTCACTCATCTATTTTATCTTCTGTGGAGTGCGTTTCCTTTGTTATTTATGATAGACCATGTACTCCCTGCAGTAGGGATCCAAGCTTTATCCCTATTATCTCATCAATAATCCTGATAGCTTTAGGTTTTACATTTAGGTCTCTGATCCACCTTGAGTTTGTTTTTGTGTATGGAGTAAGATATAGGTCTTGTTTCATTCTTCTGCAAGTGGATAGTCAGCTTTTCCAACACCATGTATTGAACAGGGCATCTGCTTCCCATTTAATGTTGTTGGGGCCTTCATCAAAAATCAGTTGTCTGTATACAGATATTTTTATTTCTAGGTTTTCTGTCCTGATGCATTGGTTCAAGTATCTATCATTATACCAGTGCCAGGCTGCTTTACAACTGTGGCTGTATAGTAGGTTTACTGAAGTCAGGTAGTGCAAGACCGCCTACTTTGTTCTTGAAGAGTTCTTTGACTATCCTGGGCTTCTTCCCTTTCCATATGAAGCTGATAATCAGTTTTTCCATTTCTTTGAAGAATGAGGCTAGAACTTAGATAGGGGTTGCTTTGAATTTGTAGATTGCTTTAGGTAGTTTTGACATTTTCTTTTTTCTTTTTTAACAATTTATTGGGGCTCATACAATTCTTATCACAGTTCATACATATACATACATCAATTGTATAAAGCACTTCTGTACAGTCTTTGCCCTAATCATTTTTTTCTCCTCTTTTCTTTTTTTACATTTTATTAGGGACTCATACAACTTTTATCACCATCCATACATATACATACATCAATTGTATAAAGCACATCCATACATTCCCTGCCCCAATCATTCTCAAGGCATTTGCTCTCCACTTAAGCCCCTCGCATCAGGTCCTCTTTTTTTTCCCCTCCCTCCCCTTTCCCCCCTCCCTCATGTGCCCTTGGTAATTTATACATTGTTATTTTGTCATATCTTGCCCTATCCGGAATCTCCCTTCCCCCCTTCTCTGCTGTCCCTCTCCCAGGGAAGAGGAATGGGTCTTCTGATCCACGAACCTGAAATATGCTTGGATATGTGTAGATCCCTCTGGGTTTCTTATACTAATGTTCTGTAGCTTTCTTTGTACAGGCCTTGTGTTTTTTTATAAGGTTTATTCCTAGGTATTTAATCTTTTGCATGGCTATTGTGAACAGTACTGATTCCTTGATACTTTTTTCTGTATTCCCATCACTGGTATACAGGAATCCAATTGATTTCTGCTTGTTAATCGTGTATCCTGCTACTCTACAAAACTCTTCTATTGTTTCCAACAATCATATTGTGGACCTCTTAGGATTGTCAGTACATAAAATCATAACATCTGTAAATAGTGAAAGTTTCACTTCTTCCTTACCCATTCATACACCCTTGATATCTTGCCATTGACTTGTACTGGCTAGGACTTCCAGCACAAGGTTGACTAGAAGTATGGATAAGGGACATCCTTGGTAGATACTCTTATTCAGTGGAAATGTTTTCAGCTTTCTCAACTGAGTGTAATATTGGCCCATTGGTTTTTTTGTATATGGCTTTTATTGTATTGAGGATTTTCCCTTCTAATCCTATTTTTTTGAGAGTCTTTATTAGGAATGGGTGTTGAATGCTATCAAATGCTTTTTCTGCATTGATTGATATGATCATATGGTTCTTGTCCCCTTTCTTGTTGAAGTGGTGGATTACATTAATTGTTTTTGAGTGTTGAACCATCCTGCATCCTTGGTATGAATCCCACTTGGTCATGATCTATTATTTATGATATGTTGTTGGATTCTATTGGCCAAGATTTTTGTTGAGGATTTTTGCTTCTATGTTCATGAGAGATATCGGTCTTTAGTTCTCTTTCCTTGTGGGGTCTTTGCCTGGTTTTAGTATCAGGGTTATGCTGGCTTCATAGAATGAGCTTGGGAGTTTTCTGTTTCTATGTTCTGGAAGAGTTTGTATAGGATTGATATCAGTTCCTCTCTGAATTCTTGGTAGAATTTTCCCGTGAATCCATCTGGATCAGGGCTTGCTTTAGCTGGGAACTTCTGGATGACCTTATATATTTCTCATTTTGCTATGAGTTTGTTCAAGTTCTTAATGTCAATAAGTGATAATTTGTGGAGAGCATGATTTTCTAGGTATTTGCTTATGTCCCCCACATTGTTGAATTTGTTAGAATACAGTCTTTCATAGTACTTCATAATTAATCATTTTATTTCATTGGGGTCTGTTAGGACTTCCAATATTTCATTCCTAATTGTAGATATTGTCATCTCCTCCTTTTCCTTTGTTAAGTTTGCTAGTGGTTTGTTGATTTTATTGATCCTTTCAAAGAACCAACTTTTTGCTTGCTGATTTTTCCCATTGTTCTTCTGCTTTCCAGTTAATTTATCTCTGCTCTAATTTTTATGATTTCTTTGGCTGTTGGAAGGATTATGCTGTTGACTCTGTTCTAATTGCTGGAGATGCTGGCCCTAATTCTCTCCTCTGTTTTTCATGTGTGCATTTATTGAAATAAAGTGACCTCTTAGAACTGTCTTTGCTGAATCCCATAGGTTTTGGTATATTGTACTGTCATTCTCATTGGTTTCTAGGAATTTCCTAATTTCCCTAATTTGAGTTATTATATTACCCATTGCTTGTTGAGAGGTGTTTTATTGAGCCTCCAAGTGTTTGTCTGTTGTTCTTTCTATTGTTAATTTCCAGCTTCATGGTGCTGTGGTCAGAGGAGGTGGTTTGGATGACTTCCATGTGTTGGAATTTTCTCAAGCTTGCTTGTGCCCTAGCACGTGGTCTATTTTCAAATATGAGCTGTGTGCATTGTAGATGAATGTGCACTTGTATGCTGTTTCTTGGAGAGCTCTGAAAATATCTCGCAGGTTAAGTTGTTCAATTGTGTTGTTCAGCTCTTCAGGTTCTCTATTGAGCGTCTTACCTGTTGATCTATTTGTTTTTTTGAGAGTGGTCTACTGAAATCACCTACTATCATTATTGCTCCCGTGATTTCTCTGTTCTTTGAGGATTTGGTTGACGAATTTCAATATTCTATCTTGGGTGCATATTTGTTTATTATGTTTATGGGTTCTTGGTCAATTGATCCCTTGAACATTATCTAGGGCCCATTCTTATCTATCATTATGTCATGTACCTTGAAGTCTATTTTGTCAGAAATTAATATTGCCACCCTTAGTTTTTGTTTTTAATTGTGCAGGAATACACTATTATAATCACAATAACAAAGGTCTGTACTCTCCCTATATAATACACAGGGTCTCAAAAGGGACTCTGGTAGAGTCAATATACCCCTCATTTACCAGAACCTCAGTTACCTCAACAAACATAACCCCTGGGACCTGTAAGCATCAGTAATACAGTAATCTCAGTAATACAGTCTCCTTAAATTTACCAAGTAAAATTTTATCTCCCATAACGCTCTTCTCCAACTCATTAAAAATCACTACATGTGATAGATAAGGTTTATTGTGCCAACCTGGCCAATGAACACATGTGGGATTAATTGAAGGAGAGATAAATGGCTAGCAAGCCTCGCCTTTCTGGTCTCTTCCTCTCTGATTGTCAAACAAGTTGCGGCCGCCTTAGCTAGTTCTCTGACTCAGCTGGCAAGGCTCACTTCCTATGAGACACCCCTGAAGATAAGCCATATGGACCTACCCTGATGCGGCCCTGCATGCTGGAGAAGCCATGTGGAGATCCTGGCCAGCGCTGAGATGCTTACATGCTCACCAATTCAGCTTTCCTCCTGCATTCGGCATCATTGCATGTGTTTTATGAGTTTGAGGAAGACTTCGTAGACCGATGTCGGACATAGGGGCTAATATTGGACTTATGGGCTTGGACTGAACTGGGTTGGGCTGCTTAATGTGCAATTACCCTTTATACAAAACTCTCTCTTATAAAATATAAGTGTTTATGAATTTTTTTTCTCTAGTCTACCCACACCAGCCCACTATACTTAACGGGAAAGCTTCCTATGATTAATATCACCACTTAAAACATACTCCTGAGCACCTATACCCTAATCCTTCTATTTAATTGTCAATAGCTTGGTATAATTTTTGCCATCCTTTGTGTGTTAGTCCGGTAGACTAGAGAAACAAATCCAGGGAAATTCATATGTGTGTAAGAGAGAGTTTTATATCAAAGATCAATTATATATTGAGAAAGCATCCCAGTGTGTGATGAGCACAGCTGCAGTCTCCATGGGGAAACTGACAGAAAAGCCCTTGGGTGTGTCCCAAAAGACCTGGTTTCATGTCCCAGTCCCCCAACTCAACTTCCTCGCCCATAAATCCGGCTATCATACGGCAAGTTTTTCATGCGAGGAATCCTACATCGGCACCATCTTCCTGGAAGCCTCTCTGCTTTCTTTTCTTGTCTTTTATTAATATAAACCATTTTATTGGGGGTTCTTACAGCTCTTATAACAATCCATACATCAATTATATCAAGCACTTTTGTACATGTTGCCATTATCCTTTTTCAAAACATTTCCTTTCTACTTGAGCCCTTGGTATCAGCTCTTTTTTCCCCTCCCCCGCACCTGCCCACCTCTGTGAACCCCTGATAAATTATAGATTATTATTATTACTTCATTCTTACACAGTCCACTGTCTCCCATCACCCATGTTTTTTCTGTTTGTCCCCCTCAGGTGTGTGTGTGTGTATTATATGTTAATCATTGTGATTGGGTCCTCCTTTCTCCCCCCTTTAATCCCTACTTCCCAGCCTCCCCCCCCCCCCCGCATCATGATATTGATACTCCCATTACTGTTCCTGAGGGGTTTATCTGTCCTTGATTCTATGTGTTGAGTTGTTATCTGTATATGTTCCAATCTAGCCAGATTTGTAAGGTAGACCTGGGGTCTTGATAGTGGGGGGAGGAAGCATTAAAGAACTAGGGGAATTTTGTGTGTTTTGTTGATGCTGTACTGATTCGTCCTTCCTTGTGACCTTTCTGTGAGGGGCTGTCCAATTGTCCACAAATAGGCTTTAGGTCTCCACTCTGACCTCCCTCATTCACATCGGTATGATTGTTATTTGGGGTCTTTTTTGATGCCTGATACCTGATCCTGTTGACACTTCGTGATCACACAGGCTGTTGTGCTTCTTCCATTTGTGCCTTTTTGTTTCCATGTTAGATGGCTACTTATTTAATTTCAAGCCTTCAAGATCCCAGATGCTCTTCCTTCTAATAGCCGGGCACCATCAGCTTTCTTCTCCATTTATGTGCCCATTTTGTCTTCAGTGATTGTGTCAGGAAGATGAGCAACACAGAATGCTGGGTTATTAAAATAAAGTGGTCTTGTGTTCAACAAGGACTTCCATAGAGGCCCAAAGTCTGTTTTATTTATTTTCAATTGAGGTTTCTCTATGTTTTACTTGGTTATTGTAATTTTTTTGGGGGGGGAATATGGTTGTTCATTTGGTTTTTATGTTATTTTTGTAGATGAAACCTAAGATTATTAAATCTATGGATTTAATGGACAGCAATACATTAATGGATTCTTGGGATTATGGCAGGAGAGGTTTGGGGGCTGGGGAATGGGAAGCTAATAGCAATAATTTCAAGACAGGAGAAAATATTCTAAAATTTGTGGTGGTAATGATGGTACAAATCTTGATGTATGTGATTGAACTATTGAGTTGTATTCTTTGTAGATTATATGTCAATAAAACTTTAAAAATAGAGATTTAAAAGAGCTTTCTAACATTTCCCTAGTAGGCCAATAGGAACCCCGATGGCATGGTGGTTCTGAGCTGGGCGGCTCATCGCAAAGTCAGCAGTTCAAAGCCACCAGCCATTCCTCCAGAGAAAAGCTTTCCAACCCCATAAAGAATGACAGTCTCAGAAACCCCCACGTGCAGTTATACCTTATCTGGTAAGGTCACCATGAGTCAGCATTGACTTGATGGCTGTGAGCGAGTAGGCCAAGGAATAGAGAGAGGCATGCTCATGGGCAAAACTGAGAAGATATGGCCCTGTCCAAAAAATAACATCGTGAGTATTTCTGATCCTGAATTGTAGCTATTAACTTCCCAAATAAACCTTGTAATTGTGAAGATTATCTGTGAGTTGCGTTTGGCCACTGCAATAATTTATCATCCTTTGATTCTGTTTTCGATCAACTTTTTGAAGCCACCTCACACAAGTCATTTGTAAAGATTGTTAAATCAGATGTGTCAGTAGGTTCTGAGAGTCAGCATTTGTTTGCTTGCACCCAGGTAATTGACACAGCTCTTCCATACACTCACAGTAGCAAGAACTTGGTGTGACTATAGTGTTGCATCAATGAGTAGGTGGCACGTTGGGTCACATGTTGGGCTGCTAACCGCAAAGTCAGTAGTTTGAAACCACCAGCTGCTCCTTGGGAGAAAGATGAGGCTTTCTACTCTCATAAAGAGTTGTGGTCACAGGGGGAGTTGCTATGAATGGGAATCCACTCAATGGGAGAGAAGGGGAGCCAGGAGGGAGAAGGGAGAGAGAGTGAGCAATACTTATCTCTGGTCCCTAAGAAGCCACACAGATTAGGAGTTTGCTAGTTCCCCCATGGATGACAGTTCTGGTGCTGAACTTCCTACCAGGGAGCCAGTCAGGTTTGTGAGCGACACCAGAGGTAAGCCATTGGGGAATGAAATTCAATTGTTCCCCCAAATGTTTCTTTCTATCTTGTTTGGTGGTGTTCTCTCTCTTCTCTTTGCCCACCCCTGCCCTCCCCTTCTCTATCTTTCTCTTCCTGCAGGTTTTTTATGAGACTGCGAAGGGGAAGAAATCTCCCTCCAGTCTGAGGAAAGGCAGCACACCCGTAGTGTTTGTGAGTCCCACTCCATTCCAAAGAATAAGACACTAAATTACATTGTTTGAGTCCACATGCCTGCGGTCGGAAAATAGGGAGGGTTCGTCTGGGGTCAAATCAGTTGGTTGCTGTCGGCCCTGGCTCCTCTCACCAGGGGAGAGAGTATTCAGCGATGAGTAATTCAGCTGACTCCCCAGGTAACTTCCAGGGAAGACGTCTTATGCAAAAGCAGCACCCTCACTGGCGCATGACGTGGATCCCCTGAGAGAAGATGAGAGATCTTCGCTTTTGCATGTTTCTACTTAAGCAGAAACTTCTCTTCCTCCCAGATTTCTCATTTTCTGTCCACCAGATGCCCTACAAGATTACTAAGGCAACCAGAGGGGCAGTGCCGATTTCTCTGGGATTTTTCAATAAATTGCCAGAAGCTTTTATAACCATTACGTAGGAGGGCTCTGTTAGAAGCTTTTTGCCACGTTTTAGTTCATCTGGGACACTGCCAGGGATTGGATGTGGCTAGCTCAAGACACCTTCTTTTCTATTGTTGTAGCCTTAAAGAAAGTTCACTCTGAGAGGGTTCATACTCTGCAAAAGGTGGAGTTTTACTAAGATTTTGAAAGAATTAGCCTGTAGTTGGTTTGAAAACTGCTTAACACTGATTGCTTTTCTGTAGCTCAGGACATGGTTTTACAGTCATCAGTTACAAAACTCATGATATTAAATCATCAATCATGGAGATCCTGGGGCAGGGAATTCCCAATTAGGGGCTTTCTAAGCCTTTGTGTGTATATCTATATTTAACCCTTTCCACTTAGAGTGAAAGATAGGAATCAAGAAATGTCATTTGTACCTGATTGAATGCTTTGTCCCAATTAGACAAACTGGCTCTGGGAGAGAGGCAGCAGGTGGAAGGAATTAGCTGGGCTGCACCCAGTAATTCCTGCCTGAGGATCCACCAAGGACTACACATGGGATGGTGTTGTAGCCCTCTCTAGATAGAGCTAAGGGGCTCCCAGGAGAACATTCCTAAGTACCCTCAAAAGTTGTAACTGTAAGAGGGTCTCTGTCTCCGGGACCCCAATGCCTGAGGCTCATGGGCATCTCATCCCTGTTGTCATACCTAACAGCAGTGGCAGAATAAATCTGTGCCTGATCACAGCCCTTTGGGATGCCCGCCGAAACCCTGGAAAAGACCAGAGTTGTGTCTAGATAGTCTGAAGTGGAAAAAAATGATTGTATCAACTTGGAGGTTCTGAAACCTGGCCGGTCATTAGCTCTCTGCGTTCAATACCATCTTTCAATTAGATTCGTTGCGTCAAAATGAGGGCAAATGGAGTGAAGTACCATGTGTGCAGGCACCCATGCTCCTCAGGGAGCACAGAACCATTTGCAGAATGTCTTCCCTGAGAGGTCCAGCTAAACCAGCCTGCATGGAGTCCCCTGAGAACATCTCCCTCGGCATGGCCACAGGAGCCTCCCCCCACTATCATGACCCTAGTTCTACCTTACAAATCCGGCTAGATTGGAACATATACACTGGTAGAAATAACTCAACACATAGAATCACATTTGTAATAGATCTGCTTCTGATCTTTAGCTTGGTGGAAACAGGCTACATGAATCCATACGTTCTAGGTTCATTTTCTGAACTGGCTGGTACCTCTTCTGGAGCGCTTATATTTTTATAATCCTAATACCAATTTTTTTTAGCCAGTGCAGATTTAACACCATAGTATGGTTTGTACCTTCTAGCTTCAGCGGTTCTGTGTAAAAATGATTTTTGTGAGTGGACATCAGCCAATTCCTTTCTGAGGTATCAATCAGGCTGCAGCTACTTCCTTAAAGGCATTGAAGAAGACCAGTGTGCTGTTGGATGGTTCATTTTCCCCAGCAGGCAAAGGGATAAAGAATAGGATCAGGAAGAGAGCGGACTCATGCGGCAACACTGCCCCACTGTCAGCAGGAAGTAGCCAGATTGGGGGTTGCCCACTTCTCCAAAGGCATTTGGGTTCCTGATCTCTTCAGTAGGGGAATTACGGGGATAAGAACAAGGACCTCTTCTCTGCCTGCTAAAGGAATGAACAAAGAACTCTATAAAACAGGTTATGAACAGAGGATTCAAAGAACTGGCTTGGCAAACACTTTACCCTTGAATCCAGGCCCTAGGGAAAACCCTAATGCAGGACAGCACTCAGAGATAATCCTGAGACATTCTGAGACATGCTGATGCAGAGCTACAGCCCAGATCAACGTGAAATAAAAACCAATATATGAGACCCAAGGATGAACAGAACAACTGATTGCCAAGTTGCTCGACTTCTGTGTTCGTGAGAAGGACCAACTTCATTTCTTTGAAGTGACTCTATGCTTTAATAAAACCGTGGCTTACTTATTTGCTGCTATGTTTGTAGGGATGTATCAGAATGTGGCTTATCAGAGCAAAGTGTTCTTGTGTTGAGGGAGTACTTGAGTTGAGGCCCAATGTCCATCTGCAACCTTAATCCTACTTAAAAAAAAATTTCCCCTTAATTCTTAACATATAGCTATAAGCACATGATCTATTCCCCTCTCATTATATATAAATATGTTTATATATGTGCCTGCCTGTATCTAGACCTCTATAAATGTCCTTTGCCTCCTGGTTCTTTCCTCTATTTCCTTTCACTTTCCTCTTGTCCCATCATCATGTTCGGCCTTCATTCAGGTCTAGCAATTCCTCACTGCTGCAATGCCCTTGATCAAGCCCCACTGGGCATCTCATGCCCTTCTCCCCATTGATTTTAGTTCACTTGTTGTACCCTTGTCTCTGGGCTTTCCCTCCTCCCCTTTCCTCCCCACTCCCCGCCTCTCCCATATCTCCTAGAACCATTGGTTCTTTTTATCTCTGAATTGTTTATCCGCCTATCTTATCTCAATAGACATGCAGAGACATTAATAAGTGCAAAAAACAGGCAAAGCCGAACAAAACAACAAAGGAAGTCAAAGCAATAACAGCAACTAAAATCCCCCAAAACAAATTGGCCTCTACGAGTGCCTCCTTGTCAAGTCTGACGTGCAAATGTGCGTGACACATGGATGAATGTATAGATTATGATAAGAGATATGAGAGCCCCCAGTAAAAGTATTTAATTAAAAAAAAAAAAGAACATGGATTACCTCTGGAGTTTGAGCTTGTGAGGTCTCCCATGGGTGCTACACTTCCAAGGAAGCCACCAGGAGCTTCAGGAATGTGGGGAATGAGATATTCACAGACGAAACCAACACTGCCACCAAAGTTCACGCCAAAATCAGATGCCCACCAGAGCCCGTCCTCCACCAATGGGAATGTCCCTTTGCTCACGGCTGTCCTAAAAAGGGTCTAGACAACAGGGCAGACTTGGCTCAGAAAAGTCAAAGGAAAGGGACTGACTCTCCCACTCAGGATTGCTGGTGGGACAGTTTTTCCCTGGTAACCAGTGTTTTAGTACCATTGAAAAAGTTACTGCTCTCGTTAAAAAATACAAATACCTACAATATTGTAGCTAAAGCATGAATGAAGAGAACGAAGCTGTAATTAAAGCAAAAGAAGGCGAAATTAAAGGCTTCCACTCAGTTGCTAATAACGTTACAACTAATATTGTCATCAGCATAAAGAATCGCACCATGAGTTACTGCATGGATGGCACCAGCCCTAGAGATGCCCTAGGAGAGTTCCCTTCCTTCTGAACCCAGGTGTAATCCGAGGAGAGGGGGGGAAGATAACAAGGATAAGTAATTGAGTCCCGGGGTTTCATTCAGTGCTTTAGTTTTCTGGAAGGTTTTCAGTACTTTGAACCTAATGCCCACAGAACACCCAATAGCATTGTCTTAGAAGTTGAGTTTTAAGGCATCTAAGCTGTCTGAGTACCAGGTGATGACCGAGATTGGACCCAGCAGGCAAAGGGGAGAGAGTACCACTGTCAGATGGCATAAAGAGAAGAAAGTACTAGGGATCCATGTCCAGTTTTAGAGGGCCGTACATGGTTGCTTCTCAACACTACTTGATAATACCTTGGTGTCTAACACTTGGAAACTTCTCTTCATATATAATGATGTCAACAAGCAGTCCTGACATGAAGTTCAGTAAAGAAGGGCTGATACTAGTTGTGTTAATCGGGGTTGACTAGAGAACCACATTCAAAGACACTCATATGTGTATAAGAAAGAGCTTTATATCAAAGCATAATTGTATATTAAGAAAACATCCCAGCCTAGTCCAGATCAAGTCCATAAGTCGGATATTAGCCCATATGTCCAATACCAGTCTGTAAATTCCTCTTCAGATTCACACAACACATGTAATGACACTGAATGCAAGGAGATCCCAGGCCAGTGAGTGGAAAATCTTGTGAATCCAGTGGCAGTGGAAGCATCTCAGCACTGGTGTGGGTCCCCAGGCGGCTCCTCTAGCTCTAGGGCTCTGGCTCCATCAGCTTGGCTCCATGTGTCTTGTCATCAGGAAGATGAAGCAGAGCGTGTGTGTCCCACCTCCAGGGAGGAAGAAAGGAGTTCCTAGAATCCTCAGGAGAAGACTATGCCTGATTGACAGGCTAGACTCCACCCCTTTGCTCAAGTTGACAGGAAATTATGTAAACTGCCACACCAGTTTAATTGATCTCTGTTGCTAACCCTAACTAAACAGCTGATTGCCAGGCAGTAGTAACATGTGATTCCTTTCCCAAATGTCCTTGGATGGGGATTGGTTTGGTTTCAGTTTTAAACATTTCAGTGCTCCATGTAAGCTAAAAGCAGACAGAGCCTTTTGTGTGTTTATAAAGAAGTCTGGATTTGTAATCAGTGAATTAGAAATAAAGATTTATCAAAGATCTTGGTCATGCTAGTAAATATTTATGGATTTGGGGTTGTTACAAGAAAATGTTTTGCTTTACTGTGTTTTAGTTTTTAAATAGCCGCCTTCAAATGTTGTAAATCATATACCAGCAAAACACATTCAAAAATAGTGTTCCAATGAGTATCTAGCTTTTTAACAAATGGTTCTGACATTTGAGTATAGTACATTAACTCATCTATGACCAGATCAAAGGACAGTGATGCATCATCCAAATCCAAAACACCCATGTGAATAAGTGTACTGATAGTACCCTCTAATGCAGGTGAAGAAAAGCTATTTGTCAGAATACTGGGACTATTTCACTGTGACATTATGCACTTCTATTGTAGTGATGTACTACTTTGTCCATATATAAAAATTTCAGTATTGTATCAGTTGATTGCCTTATAAAACTTGAAGAGCATTTCTACCATGATGTTAATGCTAGAGGTGATTCGTATAGATTTAAGCAAATGTAGTGCCATGAATTACATAATGCACCCCTTCCAGCTATCTTTGTAGCTCCTACTAATGACTAGGTAAGACTATGCAAATGTGATTTGCTTGGACCCACCAAGAGGACTAGGTCATTTTCTGATAATGTAAATAAGGGGCCTAGTACCCTTGTGGGGTGGGGCAATGGAAATAGTGTATGGAACCCCCGCAAGGGAATTAGTCATCCTGTTAGATTTAAAACAAGCCATCCCAGAGACAGAAAAGGTTATCTCATCTCCATCAGGAGAGAAAAACCAGGAGTGGAACCATGTCCATTGGACCTGAGATCCTCTTCTCATTCCAAGAGACAGAACAGTGACACTGGAGTCAGTAAGAAGCAGTGGCAGAGAAACAGAGGCAGCAGGTGCAATAAACAGGGGACAAGGCAGAGTAATGGGCCTTCTATCCCATAAAACAGGAAAACCGAGTGCCTTCAGGCATGACTTGTTGACAGTGTGAGCTGCCTTCAGGTACTTAGTGAAAAAGATTTGCTTACCCACCGACCTAGAGCTGAGCCACTTTGGGGAAGCCTGACTGGCAGTATGCAGTGCCTCTGAGCGCTTACTGGCAGAACTGAAAGAGCTTTGCCAGCCTTGCCCGGCAAGGAGAGGCCAGGGGCTGTGGGGTTTGGATATGCCAGTGGGCAATGCTGAGAGGAGATTGTCTGAATTAAAGAAGTGCATCCTGAGTCATTTCTGATCCTGAATTATAACTTAGTACTTCCTCAATATATCTCATAACTTGAGGGAGGGGGAACGGGGAGGGAGGGGAAAAATGAGGAGCTGATACCAAGGGCTCAAGTAGAAAGAAAATGTTTTGAGAATGATGATGGCAACAAATGTACAAATGTGCACGACATAATGGATGGATGGATTGTGATACGCGTTGTATGAGCACCCAATAAAATGTTTTTTAAAAACCCCAAAACCAAACCAAAAAATCTCATACCTGTGAGTGTTGCCTCTGAATTCTGGGTAGCCATCGAAGTAACCGATTGAACCAAACTGAGAAACAGAGAATGCCATGAGAGGGATGGTTGGTGTCAGAATAAGAAAAAGGCTGTGGGGTGGAGGCATGTCTGATCTTTGCTTCATAGGCATTGGCCAGGGGGTGGCGCTGTCAGTGATGCTGCTGCCCCATTGGGGAGTTAGAAGTCAGGTGATGTCCTCTGAGCCACTGTTCAAGTAGTTAACGCTGCAGTGTTTCCAGGGAACAACAGAAGGTTCCCATGGACAAAGGACATAGAGCAATCGCCAAATCAGCAACGTTACAGCCATGGCAATTTCCTCATCTCGAATGCCCTAGAGCAGCGGTTCTCAACCCTCCTCATGCCGTGACCCTTTCATACAGTCCCTCATTTGGTGGTGACCCCCAACCATAAAGTTATTTTTGTTGCTACTTCATCACTGTCATTTTGCTACTGTTATGAATCAGGAGACCTCTGGGAAAGGGTTGTGTGACTCCCCAGGGGGTCACAACCCACAGGCTGAGAACCACTGCCCTCGTATCTCCTCCGAGAAATGGACGTAGGCACTCTCAGTGATTCGTGCACAAAACCAGCACAAGTCATGGGTCAATTCTGAGGACACAGCCCAGAAGCAGGAGAGGTGTTCAGCATCCCCTGAAAGACGGCTTAGGGAAAGGCTGGGCCCTGCTCAGGATGAAATGCCCCTGAGCTCACGCTAAAGGGCTCAGCCTCCTTCCAAGGTGCTCTGGGCTGGAGCAAGAGACAAACCTGCCTTCGTTTCTCAAATATCTCAGCAGAGCATGGGGGTGGTGGCTTCAAGGGTAGAAAATAGCTTTCTGGGTGGTTGTTCCAGGTTCTCTCCACCCGACAGAGTGGTCAGGAGCCAGTGATGGAGAAGATTCTGCTCCCCCAATGTCTTCTCTTACTTAAACTGGGATGAGAGAGCTAGAATTGGGGTAAATCCATGGTCCTCAAATATAGCTCTAACATTGCTCTTTTCCTGCCTTGCTGGAATTCCTGGACAGATCAAGCATATTGTTCCTTCTTCCTCTCCCACAAAATCACGCCTGAGTAAGTCACGATGATGGTCAAGGACTGAGAAATGCCACCTGCCCGTGCTCTTCTGCTCTGCTTCCTGTTGTTTCCTTTGGATCGCCTTTTATTGACTTTTCAAACCACAAATTACTTCTTCACATTCAGATGCTTAGCATTTTTTAACCTACAGCCCCCACCTCACTGCCTCCGCCTACTCACAGTAAACTCATATTCTTAAAGCCCCTCCCTCACTAGGTAACAAGCCAAAAGACCACATGAAACAAACTAGTTATGAATGTCCCCTAACTTGTTTGAACATCTATTGTGCTCACACTGCACCAGGTCCCTGAGGAGATGAGAGAGAAAATAAAGTAAGCGCCTTCCTTTCTGAGTAGGCCAGATGGATATAATTTTTAAACATCATATTTTCAGTTTATATAGGGAGCCCCGGTGGCATAGAAGTTACATGTTGGGCTGCTAACTACAAAGTCAGTAGTTCAAAACCATCAACTGCTCCTCAGGAGAAAGATGAGGCTTTCAGCTATGAAGAGTTAGAGTCTCAGGAACCCCTGTCTTATTGGGTAGCCATGAGTCAGGATCAACTCAATGGCAACAAGTGTGGTTTTTGTTTACAGAGGACAGTGGCTCTAATGGAACTGTGTTCACTACCCAAACCAAACTCACTGCCTTTGAGAAAATCCTGACTCATAGCAACCGTCTAGGACAGAGCGGAGCTGTCCCTGTGTGTTTGCTAGACTCTGGACCAGCGTAGAAGGCCGGAAGGAGGGAAAAGGGCAGCTGTGGGCACAGGATGATTCACAGCCCTCTCGGTGGAGCTGAATCGTATGGGAGGAGAGATTTTCCAGTTGGAGGGTGGTAAAAGGATATGCTAGACAGCAGAAATGAATGTGCAAAGGTGTGTTTGTGAAAGGCCTTGTAGTGGCCAGAGTGAATGTGCTGGGAGGGTGGGGTAGAGGCTGTGGAAGGGGAGGGGCCCTGAGAAGGTTGAACAGATTTGAATGGGTAGATGAAAGGTGGACTGGAAACTAGTACTTGGGCCCTTCTAAGGAATTTGAAAGGCTTAAGTCCTGGAACTCGAATCATTTAACAACTGGTTGCTGCCCTAATGACTGTTTAAGTCTAGAAAAATGATATACCGACAGGTAGTTTATTATCTCATACTAGTGAATACTTAAATAAGGACAATAGAAGAGGTAGACAAAACTAGGTTATGAGTTCAAAAATATGAATGTAAATATTAAATAATACTTAACAAAAAACCCATACAATCACAATTTAAGAGATTTCCATATTACATCTTGTTTGGCGTGCTCACTTGTAATAGTCTTCACTTTTAGCTGAGCATCGTAGGCTGTGTGGTTTATCCTTAACCATCTTTTCACTGTAGGAGTACGTCCCCATTCCTTTAGAGGTAGGCCCACTAGACCACAGTCCTTCTGTTTGACATTTGAAAAAGGTGACTTCTTTTTCTCTGATCATATGATGTTCATCTTTGGAAAACCCCTTTCCCCTTCTCGGTGATCCTGACAAGATTGTTAGCTCTTTGACCACATTCAGATTGCATCACACACTCATGATATCCTGTGGCTATTTGGGGCATGGCACAAAGCTGAAGCGAGTGACCGCGTGTCACCTTCGTGTGAGTTGGCACTTTTCCCCTTTATGTTACGTCTTTGTTGACTGAAGCAAGAAATTCAAAGGAATAGAAACGTTGTATTTCATCGAAAGTATTAGTGAGTTTTATGAAATGAGGAACTATTACAAGCATAATTCCTTCTATTTTTCTATAGCAGTGGGCAGAATGAACTTTACTGGGAGCCCTTAGAAGGCAATTGCTGTGTGGATGAAAGTTCACACGAGTACGAGCTGTAAATTTGTGGTTTTCACATTGGCCTGGTCACCCACCTTGGACAGAACCCCGAGGACAGATGCCATTCTAACAGCTGGCCGGGGTTTGGGGCGACGGACCTGTGGCTAGCAGCCCGTCTCATAAATAAAATAAATGTTTAAATAAACTCAATTATCTAGTATTTTAATTATCCCATCCGTTCCTGAATCCTCACTTCGAAATGTAAATTTGACAAAATTTGTCAATGTGATGTGGCCCGCGTGAATCTTGCCTGTTGCACCAAATGGCCCGCGTTTTAATTGAGTTTGACCCCCCTGGTTTTGATCCATGCCCCAAATATTCCTGTACTCTTTGATTCACAACACAGCGAAATAGCAGTTTGGGCACCTTCAAGGGATTCAGAGCATGTTCCTTTTAAATGCTGAGTTTGGGGAACAAAAAGAAATTTGAAGGAGCAACATCCGAGCGATAGTGTAGGTGGGGTATGATTCCACAGGGACATTCTTCCAGGATAACCCTTGCTACTCTTGAAGAATGAGCAGGTGCATTGTCATGGTAGAAGAAGATTCCTCAGTGAGTGCAACTTTCCTGGTCTTTTTCAATTCTCTTTAAACTTCTTCCCAATCGCCCCCCGAACCCCCCCGCCCCGTCATGATCTTTTCTATGCCCTTCAAGGAAATATATGACCCTTTGGGGAGTACACCAAAAAGTCACCCTAACCTTCTGAGCGGAGCACATTGAGGAGCTCTTGTTCTGCATCGCACTTCGTGGCTGGAACCAACTGGGGACACAGGCACTGGCTCAGAGGACACCCCATGCGCTCAGACCACTAAGACCTAAACTAGAGCTGGAGGAGGCCAACTGGTGGACAGTCTGTGGTCACCGAGGGGCTGAGCCCGGCCTTTTTCTGCTGCTCATGTTTCAGTGAATTGTTTTAGACCTTACCAACTCCACCATGAATAAACACTAGGTAGAAACAACTAACCAAGAAGCACAGTTTCTTTTTCCTAGGTAGACCCGTAACGTACAGTAGAACCCCAGACCTCGACGCCACTCTGTTCTAGAAGGAGCGCCGAGATGTGATGCAGTCGAGTCCTGAATCCATTATTCCCATAAGAAATAACTGAAAATGGATTAATCCATTCTTGACCACCAAGTTTTTACCCTAACCTTGCATTTTTATACAAAACGTTACACAGACATTTCAAAGTTAAATAACTTCAGCGTTAAATAATATCATTTAAATAAGAAACATAACATTTAGAAAGTTTTTAACAACTACAATATGGCCCATACCTGGAGATTGATGAGGATCTGGATCTGTGGACAGGGGTGTGGAGAGGAGCAATGGAGAAAAAGTCATTGTTTGGAAGGGAAATCCCCTTGCATAAAAATCAACTGGTCGCTGCTTTCCAGGAGTTCCTCCCTCCCCCCTTTTTTTGCCTTTTTTTCACTAAGACTTGGCTGGTTTTCTGTAAAAAACAAACAAATCTGTCTCATGTGGTCTGCTGTTGGCATATCCTTAACTGTTTTCAAAAAGGGTATGCTAAATTATCATCAACAATATTGATAACACAATTAACCAATTTCTTATCATGATGACTCTTTTCTGTAGGCAACTGGACATCCCCTTAAGGAAGGGTCGTCGGGAGGAGACAGCCAGTCCGGGTGCAGTGTAGCAATGATGAAATATACAACTTTCCTCTAGTTCTTAAATGCTTCTCCCCCCACCCCCACTATCATGACCCCAATTCTACCTTACAAATCCGGCTAGACCAGGGGATGTACACTGGTACAGATAGGAACTGGAAACACAGGGAATCCAGGACAGATGAACCCCTCAGGACCAGTGATGAGAGTGGCGATATCGTGAGGGTGGAGGAAAGGTGGGGTGGAAATGGGGAACTGATTACAAGGATCTACATATAACCTCCTCCCTGGGGGACGGACAGTGGAGAAGTGAGTGAAGAGAGACATCAGATGGTGCAAGATATGACAAAATAATAATAATTTATAAATTATCAAGGGTTCATAAGGGAGGAGGTGGCCGGGAGGGAGCTGGAAAAATGAGGAGCAGGTACCAAGGGCTCAAGTAGAAAACGTTTTGAGAATGATGATGGCAACAAATGCACAAATGTGCTTGACACAATGGATGTATGTATGGATTGTGACAAGAGTTGTATGAGCCCCCAATAAAATGATTGAAAAAACACCCAAAACTCTTAGGACACATGTTTTTTTTTATCTAAAAACAATACAAAAAGACACAAAAACTAAGAAAATTATAGCAAAACACTTGGAACACAGCCTCAAAAGGTTTAAACAATGCACACTAACAGCGCCAACTAACGCTGAGTGACCGAAACACAAACTGCTTTTGTTTACCAAAATCATGTGCGTTGAATTTTCTCCACATTTCGTGTAGAAATCCGATTCTATCGAGTACCGATGCAGCCAAGTACCGGGGTTCTGCTGGACTCCGCACCTGGCACCAAGCAAGGTCCGCGTGTGCTTTGAGCAGTCATTCCCGTGTCATTCACTGCCCTGGAGTGGATTCCGGTCACAGTGACCCGCTGGGTCAGGTTGGACCTGCCACATGGGTCCACCTCTGGCACATTGTGCTGTTCACTTTGGGGAGGGGCAGGGCACCGGTTGAAAGTCTGCTCTTGTCTACACCTGTGGAGGCCCCTCAGCCTGAGGGTAGACTCCTGACCCACTATCTCTGATTAAGGCCTATGACACAACACACAGAAAACATCTGTCTTGTTAAGATGGGTGGCTTTGATTTTTTTTAAAGTTGTTTTGGGAAACAAAATCAGGGCTAAGGCTGGCTGTATAATATCACAACTATGTAGGGAAAAAAAGACAAAACACATCTTAACAGTAGCTGCTTTTTGGTAGTATGTTAGAGTGTATTCTCCTTTTTATATGTAAAAGTTTTAAACTAATACACGTATGAATGTGTGTGTGTAAAAAACAACACTTAAGTATTATTTTCAAAATATGCTTGTTTCACTATCATACCACCACCTCCAGGAGGTTCCCCAGGCTCTGCTGGTTCAGAGAATTGGCATCCTCTTCAGATCAAGCATGACAGCGATGAACAGCATCCCCATGTGGCCATGAGGAGGAAGTGCAGGTGTCGACCAAGAGGAAGTTGGACAGCTAGCCAGCCATTCATTGTTCTTACTTTCTAAACCCCTACTTTTTAAAAACGCATTTTTAAATTTTGTGATAATTATAGAATCACAATCAGTTGTTAAGAAATAATTCATAGAGATTCCATATACCGTTTAGTCATTTCCCCCAAGGATAACTTCTTGCAAAATGACGGTAAATTATTGCATCTCAGGTTTTGGCATTATCACAGTCAAGACCCAGCAGCTCCATCCCTGCAAGGATCCCTCATGTTGCTCTTCCATAGCTCCAACCACCCCCCTCTCTCAGGCCACCCCAGTCCAATATAAGTCTTTACATGTTAATGCTTTGGGCTGCTGGTATGACAGTGATCCAGCCACACTCACCGAGCGGTCTGTCTACCATTAATTAACACATCAGAAAAAGCATGTGGAGGAGAGGCCAAGAGCCCTGGATCTCTAAGTTATCCAATGAAAGGGCAGCTGAGTGGGCTGGGCACACCTATAGGGAAAACAGGGCACAGAGCCCATGTACAGCCATCTCCTGTGGCCAACCACAAGCTGATCAGCCACTCCCACAGCACAGGGAAATCGCTGGCACTGGACATTGGAGGAGATGAGCTTCCCACTATGTCGCCACCCTCCCCCCCCCAGGGGAATGGAGGAGTGAATGGCACCCAACCTAGTGCACTCATCAGCTGGTGGTAGTTAGGTTTGTTGTGCCAATCTGGTTCATAGGAACATGTGGGTGGAGGTTAGTCAGGTCGAAGTTTGATTGGAGGGTAAATAGATGAATGGTTCTGCAAGGCCCACCCCTCATCTCTCTTGTTCACTGGTGGTCACACCAGCCTGATGCTGCTTTAGCTAGTTCTCTGCCTAAACCTGTGCACTGCACTACCTGTGGGCCAAGACAAACCCATGGATCATGCCACTAGCGCTTGAGGCTCCTTTGAGACCTGCTTCGCCATGCTGCTGGTACATACATTGCTTGAGCTTCAGGCTGGTGGATCCTGCCACCAGGCTTGAGTTTGAGATCCCATCAGGGCCTGCCTCACTAAGCTCCCAAGCTACTGACTGTCACTGACCCACCCTGTTAACTGCTGCCTGTGGGCAGACTCTTCCTGCCTTGCCTAAGGGAAGCCTACACTGTCTGCTTCCTGAACCTTGGACCTGGCAGCCCACATGAATTGAAGGACTTCCAGTACAGTAACTGTTCCATGAAAGTGAGTTGAATTGAGCCCTCTGTACTGTTGTGTGGACTAATTAGATGTTACATTTCTCTCGTTGTATATACCTATTCATATATATATATATATATATATATATATATTTATAACACAGCCCTCTCTCCACATCCCTTGGCTATAAGTGTGGACTGAAAGAGGGGTGGATCAAGCAGGAACAACACACAGCACAGGAGGGTAACCAAGCAGGGACTGAATCACCCCAGATCCTGCATGACTCCCTGGTGCCCACAAGAGGCTATGGCCCACACAAATGTACAAGCAGAGGCTCTGGCAACTGACTTCATCAGATGCTTCAAACCCTGGGAGTACCTTGAGGCTGAAGCAGTGGTGAGGACTAGTTGGCTCTTTTGATGTTTCCTCCCTCTTCCTCCTTTTGTTTTGATATACACTCAGCTCTGCTCAGGGTCTCTGTGACTCAAAATGCTACACTCCCAAGGAGATACCATGGGACAGAAACTTGATGGCTAGGTCGGGCTCCACCTCTGCCTTCCCCCAGGTATGTTTAGTTGACATAAACTCTAATCACAGATACAGAAGAACTAATCAACAGAATTCATCAGCTTGACCGCTTGGAGACATATATAGAACATTCCGCCCAATAGCAGTGCAAGTACATTCTCTTCCAGGTCATGTGGGACATTCTTCAGAATAGACCATATCCTAGGGCACAGAGGGAGCCTCGGGAAAATGAAAAGATATCACAAGCCATTTACTCATATTGCATTGCTGTAAAATTAAATATCAACAAAAGGAAGATCCGAGGGAGAAGTTAAATAAATGGAAATTTAACAAATCCTTGCTTTAAAACTACTGGGTAATTGAAGAAATAAGGAATTAAATTTTAAAATCCTTGAAACAGAGGAGAATGAAAATAAAACATACCGAAACCTTTGGGACACAATAAAAGCCGTGTCAGAGGACAATTTATAGTAATAAATACATGCACCAAAAAGAAGAAAGAACCCGAGTCAATAATTTCACCCAACATCTTCAACAATCAGAACAAGAGCAGCAAAATAAACCGTCAGCTATCAAAATAAAATGAATTATAAAGATTTGAGTGGAAGCAAATGAGTCAGAAACAGAAAAGCAATAGGAAGAACCACAAGACGGGAAAGTGGTACTCTGGAAAGATGAGCATAATTGACAACCCCCTGGCAATCTTAACAAAGGAACAGGAGGGGGGAAATGCACATATCACAACAAGCAATGACATAGGTAACACCATCACAGAGCCAAATGAAATAGACAAAATATGACAACACAATATTATGAAAGACCATACTCCAGCAAATTTGAAAACCTAAGAGAAATAAATATCTAGAAGCACATTATTTAACTAACACAAATTGATGTGGGAAAGCTCAACAGACTCATAATAAAGAACTATTCAGATCCTTGAAAATCTCCCAACAAAATATATTCTAGGACCAGACAGCATCAACAGGAATTCAGAGAAGACTTGATACCAATTCTATGCAAACTGTTCCAGAAACAGAAAAAGAAAATTCAGCAGACCCCTGAATTCATTCTACAAATGTGCACTACCCTGATACCAAACCAGGCAAAAATATTACCCAAACTACCAAAATTGGAAATCACAGACCAATATCTCTTCTAAGAATAGATGCAAACATTCTCAACAAAATCTTAGCCAATAGAATTCAACAAGATATTTAAAAAATAGTACATTATGACCAAGTGGGATTCATGCCAGGTATGCAAGGAAGCTTTATCATTACAAAAATAACCAATCTTCAATCGTATAAAGGAAAGCAATTACATCATAGTTTCATGCAGTGGATACAGAAATTGATTCAGAAAAGACATTCAACAAAATTACACACCAGTCCTGATAAAAACACTCAACAAAATCGAAGAAAAATTACCCAACATAATAAAGGCCATATATATAAAAGCAACCTCTTGCTCATGGGGAGAAACTTACAACCTTTCTTTCGTGAACAGGAAACAGACCAGGTGCCCTTTGTCATTCTTCTTATTCAGTCCTGTGCTGGAAATCTTAACCATAGCTATTAGCAAACACAAAGAAATCAAAGGCATCCAACTTGGAAAAGAAGAAATAAAACTCTATTTACAGACAGTATCATTCTATACCCAGAAAACCTCAAAGAAGCAACAGGAAAATTGTTGAAAATAATGGAAAGATTTGGCAACACAGTAGGGTGCAAGATCAACATACAAAGATCTTTCAGTTTCCTACATTCAGAAAACTCTAAAAATGAAATAAAAAAATAAAATCAAACAAGATCATTAACAATATCCACCTAATTAAGGACTTAGGAATAAATTCAACCAGAGAAATGAAAGAATTACACACAAAAAATTCCAAACTACAAGAAACCAAAAGGGACTTACCTAAATGGAAGAAGGTTTCATGTTCACAGAAGTGAAAACTTAACATTGTGAACATGTCAACACACCAAAGCAATCTATCAATATAATGCATTTTTTATCCTTAATCCAGCATAGTTCTTTAAAGACATAGAAAATTAATCACCAACCATATGAAAATGAAATGAAAGAGACCCAGGATAAGCTTAACTAAAGAAAAGCAAAGTAAGAGACTTCTCATTTCCCAAATTCTTAATTCTTAATTCCTGTTACATACAGCCACAGCAGTCAAAACAGGCTGCAACCGGTACAACAGGAGATCTGCAGACCAGTGGAACAGGATAGGGAACCCAGAAACAAACCCACCCACTTGCAGACAACTGGGGAAGAGATTGTTTCCTCAACAAATGGTTCTGGCAAAACTGGATTTCCATTTACAGAAAAATAAAACAGGTCCCATACCTCACTCAAAAAAAAAAAAAAAAAACACAACAAAACTCAACATGGATTAAAGCCCTAAGGATCATCAATGCAAAGATAGGGACAAAGATAGGGGGTCCTAAATATATTGTCATAGACAATGGAAAAAGACACACACAGCAGAAGACAGAATAAATGACTGGTTCCTCCTAACAATAAGACATGTACGTGCATCGCAAGACTTCACCAAAAGAGAAGAGGACCCATAGACTGGGGGAAATTATTTGTCAATGATAAATTAGAAGCACTCACATCAAGTCGATTCTGACCCATAGTGACCCTATATGATGGGGTGGAACTGCCTTTGTGAGTTTCTGAGACAGTTAACTCCTTACTGGAGTAGAGAGCCTTGCCTTTCTCCTGCAGAATGGCTGGTGGTTTCGAACTGCTGACCTTGCGATTAGCAGCCCAATGTGTAACCACTACACCACCAGGGCTCCCATGGTGTTTTAGACAGAGACTAATTTCTAAAATCTATGGACATTTTCAAATTTTCAACTGGCAAAAGATAAATAATCGAATTAAAAATTGGGCAGAGGGCATATATAGACAATTCACCAAAGAGGATACTCAGGTAGCTAACAAACACGAAAAAGTTCTATTTGCCATCGAGGCTTGAAAATCAAAGCCACGATGGGTGACATGCCACCTGACTCCAGCCCTGAGAGGAAAGTGAAAACACAACACAAAGTACCAAATGCTAGCCCGAGTGCGGAGCAATTGGAACTCTCACACTGTTGATGGGGCTGCAAAAGAAAGCACTGTGTAAAGCAGTAAGGCACTTCCTCAGCCAGTTGGGACTAGAAATGCCACAGGACCTAGCAATTCCTCTGCTTGATATATGCATCTCCTAAAGAAAGAAGAGAGCACAAACACATACGCGCACACCCATGATCTCACAGCACTGTTCATAATAGCAAGGAGTTGGAAACAACCTGAATGGCCATCAGTGGAAGACGGATGAGTACACTTTGGCCTATCCACACAATGGAATACTACGCACGGATAAGGAGAATGGTGACACACTCACCATATGGATACATTTGGAGGGCAGCGTTATCCTGGGTGAAGTTAGTCAATTACAAAATGACAAGTATTGCTATGAGGCCACTGGCAGGTACACAAATCAAGATAAAGGGTTTCATGACAAAAAAGAAAGATGGATGGTTATCAGAGGTGGGAAGGGACTTGAGAGAAGAGGTAATACAGGGCAGAGAGTAGCTAGGCATTAACCTCATAGAAGAAAAGATAATATCCGACAAGAGAGAAATGAGCGGAAAGGGTGAGGGAGGTGCAGGAGGTTCAAGATTAGGGGTAGGGGGTGTGGGGGGGTTCAGAGGTGTTAGAGTTGTTGAACACAAAAATGATCTGCTATATAAGCCCCCACCTAAATCACAATTAAAATGGTTTTGTAAAAAGAAAGGAAACAGTAACATTGTGCTTGTTGGTGATGATGTTTCAGATGGCTCATACAATTTGACAACCAGTCATGCAATATGAAATTACAAAGTTATGATGGAGTTACACAATTATGTACATGAATGATGTTTTTGGAAATAATGTTTATTCGTATGTTTCAGATATTAAATTATTTGAATTTTTTTAAGACAAGAATGTTCTCTAAGACTGTACATGAGTATGACACTGTGTGTACAAAGATTTGTCTTCAGGTAATTTTTCTCCCAAGTTGCTTTTTTGCTGTTATTCGCCAAAGCCTTCTTGAGACACATACAGTGAAAGAGAGAATGTGAGAGGAATAGGGTAATTTCACTCTCAGATCTCTTCACAATATCATGTGCAAAAACCGATGGCCAGAGCTTTTTCTCTGGAGAAGGTTTTCTCCAAGTTTGTTCCACAGATAGAGAGGTACCGGCTCCCTTAATATATAGCCCATAGTTATCAAATATCGAGACTGTTTTGTAGTTAAATGTAAACTTTACATGCACATTTATGTTGCTATATTTAAACACATTTATACATATTGCCTTATATGATTGAAAATCTTATTATCAACCATTTTTAATAGACTTCATTTAGGATCATCACAACCAGTGTTTTCTCAACTGATGAAAATCATTTGTACCGACCGATTTGTATATCTGATTCATGCAACATAAAATTTATTTCTTAAAACATTCACTTAATTACTATTATATTATGAAAAAACATGGAATGCTGTTACACATTTATTAATTTTTTAAAATCTTTGAAAAATGCATTTGTTAATAATGAGGAGTCTGCTTATATTAAAAATTCCCTGGCCCTTTTCAGCACGATAATTGTAGTTGACATGCTATAAATGACATCTTTTAGTATAAGACTATGAAAAGTAATCTTCATATTAAAATTCATATTGATATAATTTGAGAGAAGTTTTACAATATTTAAAAATTAACTTGTGGAGTGTGTACCAATTACCCAATTTATTGATTGCATTTGTAAAATATTTATATTGACGAACTACTTAAATTCAGTCTTCACAACTAACTGAATATGTATGAACACATTTTTTCTCGCTTCTCATACATTTTTGACATGAGATCCAAAAACAAATACAATCTGCCCAAAACATTTTTCAACATATCCCACGAACTGAAAACCTCATAAAACAACAAGAGAAACTTCATGTTTACCATGGAATTTATGTGAGTTTCTTGAAGAAAAGTGATGTTGAAATGAAAAGCCTCTGGGAAACTGAGCAGTATTTAAGAAGCATAAAACCGATATTTTAAAAATAATCAAGATGTTCCTACCAAAATAAGCAGATTGTGATGATTACCAGGTATCGGGGAGAAGGGACGGGAAAGGAAACAGTAAGCAGACACATAGACAGGTGCTACCTGGATGAAGTGCAGTAATATTCTACAAGAAGGTGTGGGGGGGGACAAAAGAGGGTGTGGGATGAGGGGGGACCAGGGAAGCCATTGGTAGGTTTGATCAATTAGTTAAGTTGTCGAATGATGATGTGTAAAATGAGTTGATACCACGAGCTCAAATCGAAAGAATGCTCTGAAAAGGATGATGGTAACATAAGTACAAATGTGCTTGCTACAATTGATGTATGGATAAGAGCTGCCAAGAGCCCCCAGTAAAATGATTTCTATAATCGCCCAACATCACTCTCGGGAGATTCTCCCAGGTGGTTCGCGTGACATCTCCGGGCTCTGTCTTTCACAAGGGCACCCCATGGACATGGACAGGAGCAGGCGCCCTTGATTGGGCCCCTTGGCTCCAGGCTGTCTGGGACCGGTCTGGCCCGGCGGGGCGGGGCGGGGGGCGGAGCCGGCCTGTGTCATCACCAGCGCCGCCCAACTGCCGGGCTTTTGGGTCCCCGGCCGGCTCGGTGGAGCCCAGATCCCAGGCGATCCTCCCCGCGGCTGCTTCTGCTGGGTGAGTGCTCCCCTCAGTGGGACTGAGAGATTGCAGGGGTCGGTCCCAGGCGCAGGAAGGCACGGGCTCCGTGGTTTCTGCTGCTGGAAACCTGAACCAGTTCGAAATCTTCCTGGGGCTTTTATTGCCCTGGTGGTGGCATAGTGGCTTAAGAGTTGGATTGCTAACCTCCAGGTAAGCAGTTTGAATCCACCAGTTATTAAGGGGGGAAAAAGGGGCCTCTACTAATTAAAAACTTTAGGGGCTCAACAAAACAAAATTTAGGGGCTCAAGGGGCAGTTCTACACTGTCCTGTGGGGGATCCCTACCTTGGGATCCACTTGATGGCAGTAACGGACTCATTTTACGAGTTGGGCACAGTTCCCAGGAATCTGTTCTGACCTTGGATGTCTGGGCCGTGGTGGCCGCAACCTCATCAGTGAGGAGACCAGGCTGTGTCTGAGACTTGCTTGGTAACAGGGTGTCCTGGTCAGACCGGAGAGTTCTCCCTAAACCAGACAAGGGCCACAGTGGTTCAGACCAGGCTTTTTCAAGGGTTTTGTGGCAATCTATAACAGAACAACAACAAAAATTTCAGTTGCTTTGTATTTCATTTGGTTTTAATTTTGGTGGCGATGTGCAGTGTGCACAATGAAGCGCCCAATTTCTGCAGAGATTTTCCAGTGAAATTGATTACCTACTTCACTTGTTACCTGGTCTCACCTCAATCTATTTGGGCACATCACACTCTCTGCCGCTTCAGGTTCTCATCTGTGCTTCAGATTCACTTGCCAAGTAATTCTCTCTAAGTGTTCAGTGCTTGAGGCAAACATTCTTTGCACTAGTTTACTTGTTTCGTTGAATGATGGCTCGTGGATTAGTTTCTGTTCAAGGTGTAAACTTTATTCCAGGGCAATAGAATTTGGGGTTCCCCCAGTGCCAATAGCTCCAGTAGGTCTCACATGCATATAAATGTGAATGTGTGCTCCCTGCTTTCCCTCTGATCAAATCAGGACCCCTCCTTGATCACAATGTTCAGCCATGGTAGCTAGCTGGACACCATCCCTTTCTTCTGGTCTCACACTAGAGAGGAGGCAATTACATCTGCAGTTCATTTCAGTCTCCAAGCCTGCGTTTCCTTTTTCCTTGGAGGTCAATAGAGACCAGCTGCTGTATCCTGGATGGCCTCTTGCACGTTTTTAAGACACTAGAAGCTACGCGTGGAACTAGGACGTAGACAAGGAACGCTGAAAGCAATTTGAGGCTAATGGACTGAACAGACCCAGGACGCCAGAAAACTAATCTGATGGAATGTTTAATCATAAAAAACCAGTATCAACAGAGGTGGCCTTTTAAATCACTGCTTCCCAGAAAGCTGTTGCCCCTGTTCTGCTCGGACCCATCGTAACCACTTGTAACCATCGCTCTCTATATAATTACATGTGGTTGTCATTTTATAGAGGAACTCTGGTGGGACAGTGGGTTAAGCGAGCTGTTGGGCTCCTAACTGAAAGGTCAGCTGTTTGAATCCCCAAGCCGCTCAGCAGGAGAGAAAGAAAGTAGTTGCTTCTTTAAAGCTTACTACCTCAGAAACCCCATGCAGCGGTTCTCCTCTGTTCCATGTTGTTGCTAGGTGCTGTCCGGTTGGTTCTGACTCATAGCAACTCAACAACTAAGCAAACAACCGTATGCACAACAGAGCAAACAATATTGCTCAGTCTGGCATCCCCACAATTGTTCTTATGTTTTAGCCCATTCTTGTAGCCACTGTGTCAGTCCATCTTTCGAGAACCTTCCTCTTTTTCGCTGCCCCTCCACTTTCCAAGTATGATGTCCTTCTCCAAGGACTGGTCTCTCCTGATAACATGTCCAAAGTACATGAGATGAAGTCTTGCCATCCTTGCCTCTATGGGACATTCTGAATATACTTCTTCCAAGATAGATCTAATCTATTTATTCCTTTAGCAGTTCATGATATTTTCAATATTCTTCACCAATACCATGGTTCGAATGCATCATCTTTTTTCATTCTTCCTTATTCATTGCCCAACTTTCACATGCATACGAGGCAATCGAAAGTACTAAGACTTGCATCTGGCACACCTTAGCCCTCAAAGTTACATCCTTGCTTTCCAGTACTGTACAGGAGTTTTGTGGAATAGATTTACCCAGTGCAATGCATCTTTTAATCTCTTGACTTCTGCTTCCGTGAACATTGATTGTGGATCCAAGCAAGATGAAATATTTGACAACTTCAATCTTTTCTCCAGTTCTCATGATGTTTTCTATTGGTCCAGTTGTGAGGATTTTGGTCTTCTTTACATTAAGTTGTAACCCATAGTGATGGCTGAAACCCTTGACCCCTTCATCAAGCATGTGCCTCAAATCCTCACTTTCAGCAAGCAAAATTGGGTCATCTGCATAAGAGGTAGTTAGTAAGCTTTCCTCCAATCCTGATGCCAAATTCTTCTTCACAGAAACCAGCTTCTCTCTGATTATTTGCTCAGCATGCAAACTGAGTAAGTGTGGCGAGAGGACAACCCTGGCACACATCTCTCCTGATATTGAGCCATGCATTATTCCCTTGTTCTGTGTGCACAACAAGCTTCTCAGGAGCACATGAAGAGTTCTGGAATTCCCATTATTCTTAAAGCTCTCCGTCATTTGTTGTGATCTATCCAGTTGAATGCCTTAGCATGGTCAATGAAAGACAAGTAAACAGCTTTTTAGTATTTCTACTTTCTAGTATCTCTACTTTCAGCCAAGATTCATATGACATCAGTAATCATATCCTTTGTTCACGCCCTCGTCTGAATCCAGTGGAACCCTGTCAATGTATTACTGCAAGCATTGTTGGAAGATCTTCAGCAAACTATCACTTGCATATGATATCAACACTGCTCTAGAACTGTGCATTCTGTTGGACCACCTTTCTTTGAAATGGGTACAAATATGAATCTCTCCCAAGCAGTTGACCAAGTAGCTGTCTTCCAAATTTCTGGGCATATATTAGTGAGTGCTTCCAGTGCTCCATCAGTTTGTTGAAACATTTTCATTATCATCCCATCAGTTCCTGGAGCCTTGTTTTTGGCTAATGCTTTCAGTGCAGCTTGAACTTCCTCCTTCAGCATCAATAGTTCTTTCTCATATGATACCTCTAGCTGGTTGTTTGTTTTGTTTTTGCATAGAGAGTCTGTATATTCTTTCTATCTTTTGATGATTCCTTATCATTCAATATTTTGTCCACAGAATCTTTCACAATCACAACTTAATTAATGCTTGAAGTTTGTGTTTAGTTTTTGTAGTTTAATATATTCTGAGCATGTTTTTTTGGTTTTCTGACTCTAGGTCTTTGTACATTTCATTATAATATTTTACTTTGTCTTCTCCAGCTACCCTCTGAAATTTTCTGTGCAGATCTTTGACTTCGTCATTTCTTCCATTTGCCTTAGCTGCTCTATCATCAAGAGCCAGTTTCTCATCTGACATCCACTTTGATCTTTTTTTCTTCCTTGCCTTTAAAAAAAAATTAAAAGATCATTTTATTGGGGGCTCTTACATGACTTATAACAACCCACACATCAATTATATCAAGCATATTTGTACATATGTTGCCATCATTATTCTCTAAACATTTACTTTCTATTGAACCCTTAGTATCAGTCCCTCTCCCCCCCTTACTCTTGTGACCCCTTGATAAATTATAAATTACTATTATTTTCATATCTTACACCGACAGCTGTCTCCTTTCCCCCATGGCATCTGTTGTTTGTCCCCCTGTGGGGGTCGGGGGGTGAATACGTGTTGATCATTGCTATCAGTTGCCTCTTCCACTGCTCTCCCCACATTCCCTCTACCCTCCTGGTGCTGCTGTTCCCATTCCTGTTCCTGGATTCTGTGAGTTGTGAGCTCTTATCTCTTATCTGTACCTATGCACATGCTCCATTCTAGCCCAGAGTGGAAGGCAGGACTGACCTCATGATAGTGGGGGTGAGGAAGCCTCAAGGAACCAGAGGACTATTGTGTGTTTCATCGGTGCTCTACTGCATTGTGGTGGACTCATCCCTTCCCTGTGACCCTTCTGTGAGAGGATTAGCACAGGTCTGAAATCTGTCCACTACCCCAGGGTATTGCCTCATAGATATATGTACATAGGCCAATCCCTCTGTTTTTATGAATTAATGTGTTTACATATGGGCACACCTCTGTTCATACCTCTATCCAGAGCTTTGCTTCCTAGATCGTTCCTCTGTTTCCTTTTACCTTCTTGCTGCCCCACCATCATGCTTGCCCTTCTTCCATCTCTTAGCAATTTCTCTCAGTTAGATTGCTGTTGCTGCAACACCCCCAAGATCTCTACATCCTCCTAGTTATTCCCCTGTCTACAGCATTATTTGCTCACCACTCCTTTCTCCCGCCTCCTAATCCCTCCAAGTCCCTCTGGAACCATCGGTCCAGTTGCTTCCTCCTCAAGTTTGCTTCCCATGTCTATCTTATATAAGTAGGCAAACCAATAATAACAGAGACCAAACAAAAGATTGAATAAAAAGAGAAAACAAAACAAAAGATGATAACTAGCAAACAAACAAAAAAGCAAGCATAATTCCAGGTCTGTCTGCTGACCTTTATGATTATCATCCCACGGGTCCTGGGGGAATTCCAGAAGGTGCCCCTCCTAGTGTGAAGTCTATTTGGGGGTTCCTCAGGGGGCTTTGTGGCTTGGCTTTGCTCCCGTTGCTGATCCGTTATGTTCCCTTCTTGGTTTGCCCTGCTGTGGGGTGTTCAAATTGGACTAACTCTCTGCCATGTGTCCCCAGTATTTCCCTCTGTTTCAGTGTGCTTCACTGGGGGGTGGGGGGGCATGCCTCAAGCTGTTGTCAGCCCTCAAGTCCTCTCTGTGCCTTAGCAGCTACGTGCAGGGACGTCATCCTCCGGGCTTGATGCACCGATATGGGATCTAGACTGTCCCTCTCTTTTCCCTTCTTTGTTTGCTTCCATATGGGTGTGGCAGGCCCGGCCCTTTCTCCAACCTGTAGGTTTACATATTTCTAGGAAGGGGGTCAGTTTGGCTCTGATTGGGCCCAGCCCTGCAGTCCACTCTTTTCAGGCGTTGCTCCACGTGGCTACATTGCCCTCAAGGATTAGTGCGCCATGGTGGCCTCTGCAATTACACTCCCAATGTAGAGGCATAACCAATATTCTCCCCCTGGGTGAGCTAGTGCCTTGTTTTCCCCATGCCATCATCTCCCTTGCGCCCATCCCCTGCCCCCTCCCATTCCGCTTTTTGTCCTTCTCCCATTCTGCTTTCCCCGTCTTTGTATTGGAATAACGTGTACTTCCCGACCCCCATCTGACTGCGTGTACTTCAACCTGTATAGTGTGAGATAAGTGACTCTTCTTGGATACCCACTGTGCTGATTACACTTATCTCAGGGGACACATGTTGTACACATGTTGTGTCCTTTTGTGACTGGCTAACTTCACTTTTCATAGTTTCCTCCAACTCTTCCCACGAATTGATATCCTTTATGTGATTATCAGTGCTTTTTGCAGAGTACCTCATTATGTATATGTGCCAGAGATTTCTTAACTACTCTTCTATTGATGGAAATTGGTTTTTTGTCCAATTCTTTGCAATTGTGAATTGCACCGCAATAAACATTGGAGCGCAGACATGGGGTCATCATTTATTTCTTACCTCTTCTAGGTATATGCCCAGTGGTGGAATAGCTGGGTCATAAAGTAGCTCAATTTCCCTTTGCTTTAAATATTGCTGGGTCACTTTCTACAGCGGTTGTACATACCTACACGGCCACCAGCAGTGGAGGAGAGGTTCCTATATCGCCACATCCCCTCCAACATTGTTGCTCCCTCATTTTATGATTTGGTTTATCTTCAAGGTTGTTAGATGGTATCTCATGGTTGTTTTAATTTGCGCCTTGAGGTCAATTTTGTTGGATATTAGGGTTGCAAACCCTGCTTTTTTAAGGTGCTGTTTGCTTGGTATATTTTCCTCCAGCCTTTTAGTCTTAGTCTCTTTTTGTCTGTGAGCTTAAAATGTGTCTCTCGTAGGCAACAGATTGATGAGCTATGTTTTTTGAGCCAGTGTGCTAGGCTTTGTATTTCAATGGATGAGTTGAGGCCGTTGACATTCAGAGTTATGATCTGTGGAGTCATCTCATACCTTTTGTGCTGTCATCTCATACCTTTTGTGTTGGGTGTTTTCCTATCTCCCTTCATATCAGTGTGCTCTGTTTGTATGGGGAGCTTCATTCTTGTCTTCTTTCCCCTCTGAGGTCATGTTATATTGGTAATTGTATTTGGCACGTTGGCTTCTGGGTGGAGTTGGGCTATATGGTGTTCTGCTGCTTGTGCTTGGTGGATATTTGCCTTCTGACTATAGTGAATCAACAAGAATTTTCTGCAGGGTTGGGTGTCTCATGGCAGTGTTTGAGTTTTTCCTTGTCCTGGAAGACTCTTACCTTACCATCTATCTTAATAGATAGTTTGGCAGGGTAGAGGATTTGGGGGCTGGCATTTTTTCCTTTCAGCTTTTGGCAGGTGTTACTCCACTCTCTCCTTTTCATGTCTTGTTCAAGTAAACAAATTATTCAGATATTGCTCCTTTTCATAACATCTGTCATTGATTTCGGGTTTTCTTTTGCCTCTTTTATTTTCTTCTTTGACTGTCTTTCTCATTTGTTGAAGTCTGTTTGATTGTCCTTGAGATCACTGGTATGATTCTCTGCCTCCTCTAGTCTGTTGGTGATTTCTGTGATCTTTGCTCTTGTATTTCCATTTGGTGCATGGCCTTCATCCCCTCTATTGTGGACTTCATCTCCTCTATCTTTGTGTCCCTATTCTGCGTTGCTTCCCTCATTTCCTGTATTACTCCAAACAGCCTTCTGGAGATTTCTTTTTGTGGCAGATCCACATCTGATTCTTCTGTGAGCATCGTTAGCACCGCGGTTGTATTTTGGGGTTTTTGTTTTCTTCTTAAAAAAAATCATTTTATTAGGGGCACATACAACTCTTATCACAATCCATTCATATACATACATCAATTGTATAAAACACATCTGTACATTCTTTGCCCTAATCATTTTCGAAGCATTTTCTCTTCACTTAAGCCCTGTGCATCAGGTCCTCTTTTTTCCCCTCTCTCCCCACTCCCCCCTCCCTCATGAGCCCTTGATAATTTATAAATTAATATTTTGTCATATCTTTCCCTATCTGGCGTCTCCCTTCACCCCCTTTTCTGTTGTCCGTCCTCCAGGGAGGAGGTCACATGTAGATCCTTGTAATCGGTTTTTGTTTTCTTATTGAGGATATTGCAATATGCATGTTTTATTGAGGATATTTCAATTGCTGTTTGCATGTCATTTTGGAATAACTGGGCACCATGTTTCTGGAAGACCAAGAGGCCCTGAGTTCTTTCTCTGTGTGACTGATAAGAGTGTTTTCGAGTACTACCTATGGCCTACTATGGTGGTGTGTTGGACTGATATGTAGGTAGGGTGCCACAGTGGCTTAGTGGCTGGTGGCAGTAGGGGGCCTCAGAGTCTGAACTGGGGTTGATGACTGTAGGTATACCACTAGGTCAAGTTGGGGCAGGCCTGCGGCATTGGCATGGGTCTTGTCTGGACTGTCAGGCCACAATTTTCAGCCTTTCAAAAACATTCTGTCAAGCCCAAGACTGGTTGGGCCTGATTTTTGTTATGCTAAGAACCCTAGGCTGAGCTCTGGAGATTAGTTTATGGCTACCTTGTTATGTGAATGCAGTGATTCTCAACCATCCTAATGCTGCGACCCTTTAATACTGTTCCTCATGTTGTGGTGACCCCCAACTGTAAAATTATTTTATCGTTGCTACTTCATAACTAATTTTGCTACTGTTGTGAATTGGTGACCCCTGTGAAAGGGTTGTTCGACTCCAGAGGGAGTCAGGACTCACAGGTTGAGAGCCGCTGTTAATTGATGCTAATGGTCAGAGTGCTCCAGGCTTACATTAAAGTTACACAAAGGACCGACTTGACAGCCGTGAGGTGAATTGCCTTTTTGGGGGGGTGGGGTGGAGTGTGATGTGGTGTGTTATCATTTTACACAAGTGAGACCATATAAAATTTGCCCTTTTGTGTGACTTACAAGGAATAAATAACAGCTGCGTTTAGCTTCAATTTTCATTAGAAATATCAATCAAAAAACACACCAAGGAGAAACAATATTTAATAATATATGCTTCCAGCAGAGTGATTTAGGGTGTTTAAAAAATGATGGCTCAATTTATGACCAAAAAATAGACAGGTCTATAAAGGGAACCATAACCCTGATGAGATATACATACCTTAGAGAACCAACCTTTTGAGATCAAAAGGACAAAGTTCTGAGGGTTTGGAAAGGAGGACGGAAATAAGTGGAATAAGTGATGGTGCTTTGAGGGGATTGCAAAGGATGAGTTCAGTCAGAATGTGTATGAGTTGTTGAATGAAAGCTGATGATCTGCTCTGAAATGTTCAACTAAAAGTTAAATATTCACCACCACCATCACCCAAAAATAAGTGAAAAGGAAGGAAAGGGCCCATGGGCTCACAGACAGTGGCGCAGCACTGAGAGAGTCTATTCTGCCCTTCAAGCAACAGGCACGGCCATCACGTGCAGGCAGGCATGTGAAATAAAGTGCACACGTCATAAAACTCACCAATGGCTGATCGGATGAGAAGTGTCAATAAGGCCAGCCATTTTGAGGTGGTAGCTATAGACTAATGTTTCCCAGGGTTGGTGATACTGGTCCCTGGGGCATGGGGGCAGGGGTGGGGGCATGGGGCGGGGAGCACTGGAATGATCCAGGGAGGTTGCAAAAACAAATACCTCCACTTTATCCTGGATTGTGGGCTATCATACAAAGGGTTTTCATTGCCAGGGGGCAATCAATAATTGTTTCCCCTGAAAATTGAGAGTTAGATCAAGTATGTTTGGGAACCTATGATGTAGACCAGGGGTGTCAAACTGGCGACCCGCTGGAGTCGCATGTGGCCCCCAAGGTAATTTTTTGTGGCCTACGATGCTCTGAAATAAAGTGAAAATAGAAAAAAAATTGCTATGAAGGAAATAGCACTTAGGGGAGATCAAGGCAATACCGTGCACACAATTCCATCATTACATTTTATTTCACATCATCGTGGGTCACAAAATATTACCTCGGGGGCTGCATGCAGCCTGCGGGCTGCCAGTTTGACACCCCTGATGTAGACTAATAAACACGTGGCTCTTTCTCCTATGAAGGTGAGTAAGTGCCTTGAACAGAGGAGGGAAACTTGGCCGACTTAGAGAAGGGAGAACAGGGTGAAGGAAGGGCCCTGACAGAGAGTCTGGAGACCTGGGTGCGAGTCTTTTCTCTGCCATTTTGGGCCTCAGTTTCTTGTTCTGTACACTAGAGGAATTGGACTAGACAGGTACCCCCCGATTTGAATGCCTCGTGTGGCCAGGACCATGATGTTGACATGTAAGCTGGCCTGAACAGAAACAGAATGGTGATTACTAGCGGCCTAATGAGAGTACTTGGTCTAAATTAAGATGGCTGTAGGCATATACTTTGAGGTTTCCAGGGGAAGATACTCCCCACGTTTGGAGTGACAATCTTCAGCACCCGGAGACGTCCTGGCAGAAAGCTGCCATGCAGTAGGTAATTTTCTGGCCAGAGAGTGTATTGATTCTTCTCATTCTAGTCCTAGAGTCAACTTCAATCACAGAAATGAAATGAGGGTCTTGGTCTCTCACGTAAAAGAAGTCTGGAGGTTGGAGATCCAGAGTGCTCCTCCCGATTTTAGAAAGCGTTAGCAATCCAGGTGTCCCATCATCCTTAGTCCATGACCTCTTTCCCAGGACAAGCAGTCTACCAGAGCCATGGTCACCGTTTCATAGTTCAAAGAACAAGGTGAGTGTCAGGGCTGGAATCCTATTCCTCCCAGCTGAGTCCGCCTCCGGAAGAGGCCCCACGATGCGATTTCTGTTTACAGCTCATTGGTACCCCCAGCTCAAGGGAAACTGGAGCCAAATCCCTCTGACTTGCAAGTTTCTGCTATCCCCATTGCCCTGGGAAACCATGTCAAACATTTCTGGGTGTCCTCAGTGGGAACCAGGTCTAAACCAGCTCCCTCATTTTCAGGTGAGGAAAAAGACCCCAAACAGAACTGGGACAACTGGAGGCCTGGTAACATCACCTCTTCTCTGTTCACCTGGCAGGTGCCTAGACTCCACACTGCCCTGTGTGTGGTTACCCAAGGGCAGAACTTGGGGAGTGGGAAGAGAGTAGGGGCACCGGGTCTCTTTACCCAGGGCCTTTCTGAGCAGCTTCATTCAAAGAAGTATCTGAGTTCTTTTCAACTGAAAAGTTTGGTTTGGACCCTGGCTTGGTTTTTCCTCAGCAGCCTACATTTCCAGAGACTTCTCTCTTGAGAAGCCTTTTTCTGACATGTTTGCATGACATCTAAGAAGCGACAGTGTGACCTGGAGCCAGCACCTGGATCTCAAGCTCTGCCTGTGCTTGTTTCTCTCCCAGACTGCTGGTCCCTGCCAAGAGAGTGACTCTCTTCGAAAGCTAAGGGCCACCGCACCTTACTGGCCTTGCTGCTCAGAACCAGCAGCAGACCCTCTTTGCAGCCTTCAGAGAAACGTGATCCATCTTTCCAGAGGATGGCAGGTAACTTTTAGCTATGGTGGAGTTAAACTTGTCACAATTAATAAGATACCGAACGCATTGCTTATTATAAAAAACTCCAAATTAACACGGAAATCTTGGGTATACCATGTATCACTATCTGGAATCCCCTAGTTTTGTATTTTTGTTTTGTTTTGTTTTATTCGTCACCCCAACCCCATTTGAATACACATTCCTTGAAAGTGAGCACCAGGCCTGCTTCCCCTGGAATAATTCGCGGGTCATAGTAGGTGCTCAGCTGAATGAACGAGCCCCAGCAATGGTCACAGAAAAATACATGGAGACTATTCCATCATTACTTTTATTTCTGTTCATGATAAGCACACACACACACACACACACACACAATGCTGCATCTTCTTTTTTTTCCACTCAGCAATTGAACATAGGAATCCTTTCTGTCGCAAAGCCTGCGCAAATCCAACTTGTTCCACACACTAGGGTGCAGATTAGGGCTGTCAGCTTGAGTGGGACAATTCTTCGCTGTGGCTGGTGTCCTGCCTATTGTGGGGTGTTGAGCAGCATGTCCCCTGGATGACAAATGTGTCCCCGGTTAAGAAGTGTTGGTATTGAGATTTCATTTTTATCTGTTCTCCTGTTAAACAGTCTGTAGACTTCCTTAGTAGCAAATGAATCCAAAGAGTTAAAGTAAAAATGTTCATCATTAACCTAAGCTATCAAAGTCAACCTTTATACTCACCTGAATGCCCTGACGCTGTTTACTTCCAACATTTTTAAACCAAGACGTTAACGATTTAGCGTTAGAGGCTACCCAGGCAAATTTAAGCTGCCCTGTTGGAAGAAGTACAACCAGAATATGCCGTAGAAGCACACATGGTAAGACTTTGACTTACATACGTTGGACATGTTATCAGGAGACGGCTCCCGGAAAAGGATGTCATGCTTGGTAAAATAGAAGGGCAAGCAAAAAGAGGAAGGCCCTCAGCAAGGTGGATGGACCCAATGCTGTAACAGTGGGCTCGTACGTGAGATCGCTTTGAGCATGACACAGGACTGGGCGGTGTTTTGTTCCATTGAACACAGGACAGCTATGAGTTGGCGCTGAGTTGGTAGCACCTGACAACAGGTGAAATGCATACATGATAGAATGGGGCTTTCTTAAAGGGGGGAAATCTAGTGCAGAGGCTAATAATGTTAATGATACAGCCATACCTGTAAGACCCAAGTCTTCTCTGAGCCCTTTATCAGGAGGCAGCCATCAAAACCTTTGCGGTAGGCCAAAGGCAGAGCTATGGGAAAATAGCGCTGATGGCAGACATTGATCTTGACTCCTGTCCAAATATCTTTTGGATAAGCTTATAATATTAGCTCAAAAGTACAAGTCAAGATGGCTAAGCTTTGATTTAACATATTATGGTAGTGCATGAGAAATTGAATCGTACCTTTCTTGCTTTCACTGATAAAAATTAGCCTACGATGGGCTCAAAGTCAGTGTTCTCCCAGTTTCTTCTCTTTCGACACTTAGCAGAACCAGATCCCACAGTGTATCTTGAGCCGCAGAGGCTCTCAGATACAGGGGTAGTTGTTTAAACTTGCTATGTGATCGCTCACAACTGGCAATGGAAACCACGGTGGTGAATAGAAACTGCTCAGTGGGGTTCCCCTTCAAGTCGCAGCTCCTCCTGCAGATTCCCCACGTGGATGCACTCTTCGTGCTCCCCAGTCCACACAGTGCTCCTCTCCGTGCTCCGTGCTGTTTCTCAGCAGCTCCAGCTCGACCACTACTCACCTAGCTGCCTTGTACCAAGTCTGCTAGCTCAGGTGTTTCAGCCCAGACTGCACCCTGGTTGCTACTCTCTGTCAGTGCTGCCTGCCTGACTGTTCATGTGCCGTGTGTCAGGTGACTGCAGGTGTTGCTGAGGCTTTTCTCTGCTGCATTGCTAAGGCTAAGGGTGGAGGCTCTCCAGAAGTTCTGCTATTGACTTTGGAGCCACCAGCTTGCCAGGAAAGTTTTACACCCACGATGGCTGGTTCCTGGTGGGTGGTTTAGTTGATGGTGGTTCCTGCTGAGGCTGATGGCTGGGTCCAAGGCTTCCCTCCTCTGTGCTCCCAGGAAGGGAGGTGCAAGCTCCTCCACCCATTCACACTGGAAATCATCTGAATCTTCAGATCTGAAGCCATCGTATGTTCGCATAGCTGTAGTCTATGCTGGTGCTGTAGTGGTAAGTATTGGGCTGCTAACTGCAAGGTTGGCAGTTAGAGACTACCAGCTGCTCCATGGAAGAAAGACAAGGCTTTCTATTCCAAGTCCCATTATGTCCCAAAGAATGACAATCTCAGAAACCCACAGGCTCTAGTCTGTCCTAAAGGACCGCTGAGCGTTGGAACCAATGGCAGAGTTTGGTTTTGAGTTTTGGTCATCGGTCCAGATAGGAGGGTGTGGTGACTTCCCTCTCTTATACTCAGATATGTACCTGGACTTGGAGCCTGAGGCCAAGAAGACCCTGTGCCTGCACCTGAGAACTGTGCTCCCATGGCAGTCTGCTGTGTTCTCTGCACAGCTTTCCCAGGGGACTGGGGTCCAGACGTTGACCCTCTCTTCTTTTAGCATGTCTACCTAGATTTTCTTCTAGGATTGCCAGCTCATTTCTCTGACGCTTGGTCTTGGTGCTCATAAATTCTCATTCATGATGTTTCCTTATCACTGGGCTTGCCCGTGGCATGGGGGCTCCAACCTCTGGTGCTGTCCCCTCCCTGTGTTTGCTCCAGCACTCCTCTCCCCACGCCGGACATTCCTACAGTACAATCCGCACCACGCCCCCGCTTCCTGAGCTTCCACGACTCAAGGCTGTGTGGTAACCAGGTGCCTTTCTCCCCCAGGCCTGCAGAGTCATACACAGGCCTTGTCCACCTTGGGACTTCATCCGGAGGAAAGCTGATTACTCAGCCTGTGGCCTCTGTGCTACGCCTGTCTTGGTCTCCCTGCTTGGAGGTGCTGGGCTGGTGGGTAAGGTGGGATGTCCTCCAACCTTGTTTGACCTCTGTCTGCCTCTATTGCTGATATTTCTTCTAGCCTTCTTGTGGCGGGCCGTGAGGATGTAAGTATGGCCCCTGTCTTAAGGATTTAACTGCTTATTCTTTAGTAGACATAATTTGACCAATCTGATTTTTGTGTATTAGAAAGTTTGAGTCATGATGAGGTGGGATACAACTGGATTTTAAAATTTCTCATTATTTTTACATTGTTACCCATTCATAAGATAGGTATTTCTAAGCTTCAGCTTCTGATGGACCAAAATATTGGATTTCCGTCTTACTTCTCATCGAATTTCAACAGAGGAATTGCTCTTAGAGAGAAACATTTTCTTCTCTAGGAAAGAAGGTATTGATTGTCTATGCACACCAAGAGCCCAGGTCTTTCAATGGATCCCTGAAGAAGGTGGCGGAGGAGGAGCTCAGCCGGCAGGGCTGCTCAGTCACTGTGTCTGATTTATATGCCATGAACTTTGAGCCCAGGGCCACAAGGAAAGATATCGATGGTGAGTCATGGGATGCTCAATCTTTCACATTCCTCTTTAAAAAATAAACATGCTTTGAAGAAAGCACATAATTGGATGTGATATAAAAGCCTCCGACCAAGAGTAACCAGTGTGTCTCTTCCCTGCCCCCATCCCTTTGCCCTGCTTTCCTGGCCCATGCTAACCAGTGGTGATACTCCCGTCTCTCTCCTTCCAGAGGCAGGCCCTGCTACACATGAAGTCACGAGTGCGTTCTCCGTTCTGCTGTTCACATAACACTGGTTATATTTTACACATTACTTTCACATTGCCTTCTTTTTTTACTCTTGCAAAGCATACCAATTCCTCACTTATCTATTGTCTTGTGATCTGACATTTCACATTTATTACACTAGTGAAAAATCTACTGCTCAATTAATTTGCAGAGGAGCAACCTGTGTGTGGTAGTAGCAAAGGCAAGGTGAGAATAACACGGGCTGTAGTTGTTAAGGGTATATGTCAACACGGCTGGGCCACGATGCTCAGCCATTTGGCTGTTATGCAATAATGTAGTTTGGCAGTTATGTAATCATGTAGTCATCATCCATTTTGTGAGTTGATGTGGTTATCTTCCTTTTTTGCATAATGCCAATTTTGGTACATCCACCTGCTATTTGGAGCCAAACCATGTTGGTAAGTGAGGAGTGGGTATACTCCATTGCATGGAGATAAACACTGACGTAGCTTTTACTAAAGGCTATTTTAGGTTGTTTTTGATATTTTGGTGTAATGATTAATCATAGCCATATTCCCTTTCTTATTATGCAAGTCTATCTAGAAATAGAATTACTAGTTAAAGAGAATGTGCATTTTCTTCTTCTTCTTCTTTCTTTTTTGGTGTCAAATTGCTTTCCATAAATGCTATACCAGTTTATACTTCTACCAGCAAGTTAAAAAGTGCCTCTTTCCTCACACTGTCAATAACAGTGTGAAGAATTTTTTTTGTAATTGCTTGTCTGACAAACTGAAAAGAAAGAAAGAAAAAAGAGCTCTCTGTGAAGTTATACTTTGCTCTTCTCTCATTATAAGTGAGGTTTAGTGTCTTTATCTAGATTTAAGCATTACTTACATTTTCTTTCCTATCAGTGATCTGTTCCTATCCCTTTGTTCATTTTTGTGTCATCTTATTGGTCTTTTTTTCTTTTCTTTCCTCATTGACTTTTAAAAGCTCTTTCTGTATGAGTGGGTTTCATAAGTTGGTGAGAAAATTATATTTTCTATGAATTCAATTTTCCACAAACTTAAATCTCCCCTCATGTTAAAAAATTAACATTTGGTGTGAGAACTGCAAATTCTTTTCCCCAAAATTTTCTTTTACATTGACACTACTTTTGGTGTTTTGTCGTGTGCGTGTGTGTGTGTGTGCAGTATTTTATTTAGTTGGCTTTGTCAGTATTTTTATTTGATGATCTGTCTTTTATGTCATAAAATATACTGTGATTATAAAAAACACTTATAGTGTCTTCTGCTATGTGACAGGTTTTACTTTTATGCATGTACATATTTTTTTCTATTTCAATTTATTTTGGTGCATAGAGTGAGGTATGGATACAATATATATTCAAGTACCTATTTAATTGCCTCATCACCATGTATAGAATAATCCAGCTATATTTATTGTACTTAATCAGCAAACTTCACTAAATACTAAATTCCTATACACACTTGTTCCTATTTTGTTTTGTCTATATAATTATGAACCAGTACCCCAGGTTTCAATTAGTTTGGCTGTCATTTGATAATTATAGAGCCAGGTCATCATAAAATTGTGGTGTCGCTGTAACCGAAATACCACACATGAATGGTTTAACAAATAGAAATGTATTCTCTCACATTTTAGAAGGCTAGAAGTACAGATTCAGGGCATGTACTCTATGTTGAAAAGTGAGGATGTCATTTTGAGGACTAAGGTACACTTGACTCCAACTATGCATTGTCAGCCATTTGGTATGCATGTGAAAGTTGGACATTGAATAAGGAAGACCTAAGAATCAATGTACTTGAACTTTAGTGCTGGTAAAGAATGTTGGAAGGACCATGCTCTGAAAGAAAACCAAACATATCTTTCTTGGGAACATTGTAGCCAGAATGTGCCTTAAAGGCAAGGAAGGCAAGACTCTGTCTCACAGACTTTGGGTATGGTATCAGGAGAGACCAATCCCTGAAGCAGGGCATCATACTGGGTAAAGTAGAGGGGCATCAAAAAAGAGGAAGACCACCAAAGAAATGGATTGATGTGTTGGCTCAAACGCAACTACAATTATGGGGATGGCACAGGGTTGAGCAATGCTTCATTCTGTTGTACATAGATCTCTATGAGTTAGAACCTAGTCGACCTCACTCGATGGTTTTTGTGAACCTTGTTCTATCTGCATGTTCCTGGCCAACAATGACATCCACTGATAATCTGGAAGCCTGTGTTAATGCGAAACAACTGTGTGTGACTCCCCCAACGTGTGAATTCCAAATTAAAATAGATATTGATATCTATGCACTGCATGCTGTGTGCCTCCTCTCTCATATCATTTTCTAATAAAATTTTCTAACTTGGAGTCAGTGAACTGACTCTCCAGCTCCAGGGCACAAATCCTTATTAGAGATAACAACAGTGAAAGGTTTCTTTTTGGATCTGGAGAGCTGAATGTCATGGATTTAATTTTGTCCGTCATGGAGTTATTCTAACACATAGTGACCCCGTGAACAACTGAGTGAAACACTGCCCAGTCCGGTGCCGTCCTCACGATTGGTATGTTTGTGCTCCTTGTGGCAGTCACAGGCTCAGTCTCTCTTATTGAGGATCTTTGCCTTTTTCACTGACCCTCTGCTTTGACCGAGCATGATGTCCTTTTCCAGGGACTGATCTCTCTGACATGTCCAGCGTATGGGAGACATTCTAAAGAGCACTCAGGCTCTACTTCTTTCACAACATTTGTTTTTTCCTCTGGCAGTCCATGTACTTTCAATAGTTTGTGCCAATACAATTCAAATGTGCCTATTCTTCCTCAGTCTCATTTATTGCCAACTTTCATATGCTTATGAGGCGATTGAAGTGAACTTTTTAGAATGATTCTCAGAGTTATCTTGGGGTTCTTCGGGGAAATACCATATCTGCCTCTGAGTAATGCAAAACCTTATAAAAATTCTAAGAAGACTGAAGTAGGAGTCAGGGGAACATGGCATATTAGGCCAACTACAGTAAGTAAGTTAGTTTATAGAATTTTCACCTCTGGTCACCCAGTGACTCTTGGAGTCCTCCCCTACCCTGACCTTACCCTGGGCCAAGTTCAATATGCTACAAGGATTCTGCCCTTCAGACTAACTGCCACATAGGCAGACCCCACCCTCTGCTGGTTCTTACTGCTCCCTGTGGATTCATTTATTCCCTAGAAGGGTTCACAAAATATGTGGAGACCATTACCTAATTTCACAGAGACCTATTTATTACCATCAGAAAGCAGGGTACAAGTGCAGAGATCAAGCAGGTGAGCATCGGGAGAGGTCTTGCATGAGACTTCTTTTGTCCCCAGGTTGATGCCACTCCTCCCACTCATGATGCTGTCACCAATCCAGGAAGCTAAACTGCTTCTATGTTCAGGGCCCCTGATAACAATGTTGATGCATTATTCTAGCCTCAATGTGCAGTAATAATTAAGTGCTTCGTTGCATATGAATCATAGATTGAACTAATGAAATACAATTGATTGAATTATGCTTTCTTCTCTTCCTAGAAATTATTTGCCAGGTATGATCTTTAGGGCTCCCATTATATTTGCATATGCCTAGCCCTTTCAGGCACCTCGATTGCTCAAGAATCCCAAGGGCAACCCTCAAGAGCCAGAGACTATGGCCAAATTAAGTGTTTGCCCTATAGCTTCCTCCCACCCCCCAGATTATTTTGAAAATGTTGCACATATTTGAGATCTTACATAACTCTTATTAGCTGGTTGTTGTTTCTGTATGTGATGATGATTAATTTCTCTCTCTCTATCTCTGTGTATGTTTATCCAGCCACTTAACTAATGACTTTACTATTTGTAATAGTTTTCAGCTGATTCTGTCTTTCCAGACACACAGTCAAATCACTTACAAATAATTCAATTCAATCTTTTCTACTATTTAACACCTCTCATTTTGTTCCATTGTCCAACTGCATTAACTATATCCCCAGACATAATATTTGGTATTCGTGGGGATTACCAAATCCTTTTATTGTCATAATGACAATACTCATCATTGCTTTTTAATAATTCAATCATTTTCTCTTAAAATACAGCGAAGACTTGGAAAATGAAGAATTCCAGGATCCATTCATTTTAAAGTGGGTAAAATAACGTAAGCACATTGTCAGAATTATTTGAAAATATAGAGGCTGAGAAGGCTCAGTGTGAGCTTCGCACAAGGCAGATTGTGTATCACCAGCAGATTGTGCATCACCAGCAGCGTACAGGAAGGAGGAAGAAGTGCCTGGTTTGGGTATTATTATTTCTGGGTTGTCCTCATAAGACATTGCAATTTGTGAACATCATTAGAGCTGATCCAGATGAGACAAACACAGAGTATCCCAGGTGCTGGCAGTGTCCTAAGGACCAAAGACAATGACCAAGGCTGAGTTCATTTAGCAGGACCAGCAGTAGACTAGTGCCTATGGGGTAGAAGTTCAAGGTGTTCCATGATTTGCTCTGCAGCATCTCACAAAACTAAATAGCCATCAAGTAAATAAATATCTCTTCAAGATGTGGAAGCTGTAATCACTGACATTCAACGATGTGGCTGTAAAGTTCACCTGGGAGGAATGGGTGCTCCTGAACCCTGCTCAGAAGACCCTGTATCAGGATATGATGTTGGAGAACTATCACAACCTGGTTTCCATTGGTTATCTAGTTGTCACCCCAGAAGCTTTCTCTCCATTGGGACAAGGAGAACTGTGTTTGGCATTAGAAACAGAAATCCATAAAGATGATGATCATTTGCTTTAGCACTTGCCATGTGAAAGCTGCATGGACAGAATGGAACAATGCTATAAATTGAATACATTGAAAAGTATCATTTATCAGCACAAAAATAATTTTCCTCCAAAGGAAACTTAGATGTTTGGATTACATGAAAAAATTGTAAAATCAGATTTAATTTTTCTGAAATTAAATCAGAACAGAAGCAACGAAACACAGAAGTCAGTTGTGCTCTAGGAAGCTGAGGAAACTTTCCTCCACATTGAGCAAGAGCAATTTTGTATTGAAATGAAATTCCCTGAGTGTGAACAATCCAGGCTCGTGAAGTCACAATGCATTCAGCATCAGGAATCTGATGAAATGGAGAAACTACACCCAGGTGATAAATGTGGGACAGCCTTCATTGAGGAGTCTTTGCTCTATGAGCACCAGATCATTCATATACTAGAAAAGACCTATGAATGCAGTCACTGTGGGCACAAACTCAATAAAGTGTTCAAACTCAATGAACATTATCAGAACTCTCACGAAGGACAAAAGCTTTATAAATGCTTGAAATGTGGCAAAACTTACCACGGTAAATCATACCTCAAGGGACATCAGGAAACACATGTGGCAGGGATGCCCTGTGTATGCAGTGAATGTGGGAAACGCTTCACCAGGAAGAGTGATCTCACTGCTCATCAACAAACTCATACTGGAGAGAAACCCCATGTATGTGGTGAATGTGGCAAAAATGTCATTCAGAAAATACATCTCAAAACCCACCTACAAACTCATACAGGAGAAAAAAACCCTGTATGTGGTGCATGCGGAACAGCCTTTAACTGGAAGAATGAGCTCACTGCTCATCAGCGAACTCATACTGGAGAGAAACCCCATGGATGTGATGAATGAGGGAAAGCCTTATTAGGAAGACTTCTCTCACTGTTCATCAGCAAACTTATAGTAGGGAGAAACCCTAGTATGTGATGAATGTGGAAAAGCCTTTCTCAGGAAGAATAAGCTCATTGTTCCTCACGAACTCATCCTGGAGAGAGAGAACCCCCAGGTATGTAGTGAAGGTGGCAAAGGCTTCATTCAGAAAGCACATCTCAAAACTCATCCATGAATTTATACTGCAGAAAAACCTTACATGTGGCGAGTGTGGTTAAGCTTCCAGCCAGCAGTGATGCCTTAGGCACATCAGAAATTTCACAAAGGAGAGAATCCCTTTGCACGAATTAAATGTCAACCATCTTAGATGTGGAAGTCAGGTCACGGTGAACATGAGAAAGTTCTCAACAAGAAAACCTTTCATTGGAGTTAGTGTAACAAAGCTTTCAAAACAAAGGAAGAGGTGAGGTGCTTGAGTTTAGCCTGGGACGAGCGTGGGAACAGACAATTGTAACTTGCCATATGGGGACCCGTGTTCTGCACTGCTGTCCCTCTACTGACATGGCCCACGCTTGGGGGGAGAGGACCTTCCCGACTTCCACAGAGAGCATGGGTACCTCATTGCTCTACCAGCTTTCAGTGCCCGAAAGAGCTGAACTTGTGTTTCTGGATCACAGATGTACCAAGCAGTAGAGTGCCCATCCAGATGACAGTTGTGCCTGCCCCATCTGCATGCTCTTTGTTACCCCCAGGAGACAGCACAGAAATACCATAAAATAAGAATAAAGAAAATAGAAGATGTATGGGAACAATTAATCCAGAAGATGAATTGACCACAGCAACCTCAGCCACCACAACCCTGAGGCCAGAAGAACTAGATGGATCACAAGAGGATCCTAAGTCGAGAGGGAGAAGAAAGTGGAACAAAATCTCAAATCATAATATCGATCAGGCTTACTGGTCTGATGGCGACTTGGAATCTGTAGATTGATTTTGGCCTTTAGCGACTGTTCACTCTTGGACCTGTACTCACTCCTCTGACTCAGCTTTCAGCCCAATAATATATCGACTTGGAGGGGAAGAATAACATCCAAGAGTAACATACACTCCCTAGAACAATCAACTGTTCAACGTCAAAGGGACAGCATTTTCTTATGGATCAAAACTCTTCAAAGCAAGAAGGAACAGGAAAGAAGGATGAATAATATAAAACCTCAGGGAGAACGGAAGTGGGAAGAAGGCTGTTAGATCTAGGGGACTGCAATCAATGTATGAATTGTTGAATGGAAAACCAATTTACTCTCGTAAAGTTTTAAATCATAAAAAGTTAAAAAGGAATTATTTGAAAATATAAATGAGCATAGGCTAAATAGTAGAAACTTCTTATCTACACACCAGAACCAAAGAAGCTTGGCTTTTGAGTGTGCAGTATTTTATATATTATTCCGCACATTAGCAAAATTACACATTCATGAGGCGTTTGGAAACACTAATAGATACAGATGTAAACGGATGCCCCAGTTTAGTAGGCCTACTTTATTCTCTTAACTGTGTGTGTGTGTGTGTGTGTGTGTCTTAAACAGAACTTCTCAGTCTATTGAATGATAACACAGCTTTGGACCGAAGCATGCCTTCCCACAGCTTGCGTTGTAAATCCTTACCTCTATGCTTGTGGCTATAATCCTACTTCAAAATTGGTTGTCTTGAGATATTAGTATGTGTATAGGATTAGTATAAAGTGGGTCCTGAGCCAATGTCTTTTGAGATACGAAGAGATTAAATAAGCCAACAGAGGAGATACATGAGGTCATATAGGTGCCAAGATGCATGGAGATCTCCAAGAGATCAAGATGAAAACCCAAAGGGACAGAGATCTTCTTCTAAAGCTGACAGGAAAAAGCCTTCCTCTAGAACTAGCACCTTGCATTCAGACTCCTGATCTATAAACTATGAAAAAATAAATTTATTTTTTATATAGGGGCAGTAGAGTTAGCCTGGTGTTAATCAATATCAGAAATGTATCATGTAGCATGTTCTGAATCTGTAATGCTGAAAACTGAAATATAACAGTCGCCCTTGCCTCCCCTGTTTTCAGTAAAATTCCTTTTAATCTTAGTCAGCAGGTCTGGGTAATTAAGACCACCTGTGCAAGCAAGGTCTTTGTGATCAGCAAGGAGGCCTGCGACCTTAGGGAATAAAGCAACCCCAAGGATGTCTCGCTGTCCCCTGTGAACAGTGCCTCATCAGTCCCCAATCCTGGGTATTGTGCATTGTAACAAACCTGGAGCTTGCTACATAGTTTAGAGTATGTAGTTGCTTGCTTTTTACGGAATTCCTGAAGCAGTCTGGGACGTGAAAACCCTACTGTTTTTTTCTATCAAGCATTTGCAGAAATAAGCAGAATTTCTCGAATCATGCTGGTCTCTGTCTTTGGCTACAGTGTCAGGTATCCCAGACATTACCCACCAGCACCAGTTTTGTTAAAACCATCCATTGGTGGTGTTTCTGTTTGAGCGATACTCGATACTTAAGACACACAGCATTCTATGCATGTGTTTCCCAATGACTTATCTACCAATTCCTAGGTTGATGTATATTTCTGTTGTTTCTAACTTTTAACTTCAAACAAGTATCTTTCATGACTTTGGATTTCCTGCCTTGCTGAAGAAGGCCTCTCAGATCCCTATATAAGCATCCTCTGACATGTCCTGTAATATTAGACATCTTTGCTTTTAAATTTTCTTCTTTCATCTATCTAGCATCTAGAGTCTATTTCAGTCACACTGTTCCTTTTTGCTAGTTGCTCCCATTATGTATGTTGAAAAATGAACCAATTGTAAAATTAAAAGTTGCTTAATTAGCTCCAAAGATTCCCAAATTGGGAAGCACTGAAGTGAACATTCCACATGACACGGCAAAGAGGGAGCATAAGCAAACATCTTTTTCACGCACTAGGCAGACCTGTGTACAGAGTTGGGAAGAGTACTGTGTACATTCAGTAGGTTGACATTCAGCGTGCTCTTGTGAGACTCATTGAAGAAGAACTTTTATTGGTTGGCTATTCAGCCCAAGTCACAGTTTCCTCGGTTCCAGACCTGGTGCCTTCCATTTCCGCAATGTTCTGGCGAACCCCCTTCCGCGCAGTCACAATGGGTCATAATAGACAGTGGCAGTGAGTAAAAGACTAAGTGTACTCCTAAGGAACACGTCTTCAGTCACATACTGATTGCAGAGGCATGTTTAAAATGCTTTGTTACCATGAACGCATGCCTGTGTGAATGGGAACCCACATGCCAATGCTTTGTGGGTTATCTTCATCCATTCATATAAGTAGTTACAGCATTTTCAGCTTTGGTAAGAACCGTGGTATTTGGTGCTGGTGGGTGCTGTAGAGTAGGTTCCAACTCAGCAACCTTAGCACAATGGGACGAAATGCTACAGTACTTCCCTGCCCCGTGCCATCTTCACCGGTGTCACGTGCGAGTCCATTATTACGGCTGTTGTGTCATACCATGTAGTTGCAGGTCTTCTTCTTTTTTGCTGACCCTTTTCCAATCATGATGTCCTTTTCTAGAAGGGCTGGTCTTTCCTGATAACATACCCAAAGTATATGAGATAAACTCTCTCCATCTCGCTGCTAAGGAACATTCTGTCTGTACTTTCAAGACAGTTTTATGTGTTCTTCTGGTAGTCCACTGTGCTTTGCCTCTTCCTTGTCAATAGCATGATTCAACTGCGACAGTTCTTTGGTCTTCCTTGCTCATGGTCCAGCTTTCATTGCATAAGAGGCAATGGAACACACCATGCCTTGGGTTAGGCCCATTTTAGTCCTCAAAGTGCTCTTTGCTGCTCTTCAATATGTTAAAGGAGTCCTGAACAGCAGACTTGCCCAAATGCAATACTTTGTTGGACTTTTGGACCGCTGCTTCCACGAGTGTTGATTGTGGACCCAAGTAAAAGGAAATCGTTGACAATGCCATTTTAATCTTTGTCTATCATGATTTTGTGAAGGTGTTTGTTTTCTTTATATGGAGTTGCAATCCATATTGAAGGCTGCAGTCTCTGGTCATAAGCCAGTACTTTAAGTCCTCCTTGCTTTCGGCAACAAGGTTGTGTCATCTGGAGGGTGTTGATGAGCTTTCCTCCGGTTCTGATGCTGCGTTTCTCTTTATAGATAGCCCAGCTTCTTGGATTATTTGTTCAGCATGAATATTGAATAAGGATAGTGAAAAAATACAACCCTGACACACACCTTTTTTGAGTTTAAACTATGCAGTATCCCCAGGTTCCACGTGAGAACAATGAAGTGTTCTGGAATTCCCATTGTCCTCATTGTGATCCATAGTTGATTTTGATCCACACAGTTGAACGCCTTTGCATCGTCAAAACAAGTAAGCATCTTGCCATTCAGTGCTTGCAGCCAAGAGCCATTCAACATCAGCAATGCCGTTCTTCTTTCACATCCTTTTTAGAATCCAGCTTGACTTTTTGACAGCTCCCTGTTGGTGTACTGCTATAGCCATTTAAAAACTACCTTCAGCAAAATTTTACTTGAATGTTGATATTAATGATATTGTTAGGCCATTTCTATATTTGTCTGGGGCACCTTGCTTTGGAATCAGCACAGATATGACTCTCTTCTATCAGGTCTTTCAAATTTCTTGGTAGAGTGCTTCCAGAGCTTCATCAGCCTGTTCTAACATTTCAATTGGCATTCTGTCAATTCCTGGAGTCTTATTTCCCACTATTACCTTCATTGCAGCTTGGACTTCTTCCTGCAATATCATGGGTTCTTAAGATGGTTGAACATTGACCATTACCAATTGAGTCTTTGAGTCCATGACAACTCATAGTGATCCTATATAGCAGCTGTTCTCAACCCATGGGTCGCGAACCCTTTGGGGATCAAACAACCCTTTCACAGGGGCCACCCAATTCATAATAGTAGCAAAATTATTATTATGAAGCAGAAATAAAAGTAATTTTATGGTTGGGGGGGTCACCACAACATGAGGAACTGTATTAAAGGGCTGCAACATTAGGAAGGTTGAGAACCATTGCTCTATAGGCTTTCAAGACTATAAATAATCACAGGAACAGAAAGACTGTATTGGTCTTGGTAGACTATAGAAACAAGTGCATGGATACTCATATGTGGATATGAAACAGGTTTATATATATGAACATTTTAATATTGAGGAAACATTCCTGCCCAGTCCAGCTCAAGTCCACAAGTCTGATATTAGCCCATATGTCTGAAACCAATCTATGGGATCCTCTTTACACTCATGAAACACATGCAATGGCGCTGAGTGCAGGAAGATCACAAGCTAGTGGGTAGGAAGTCATGTGGATTCAGTGGTGTTGTAAGCATCTCAGCATTGGCAGGGGACTCCAAATGGCTTCTCTAGCTCTCAGGGCTGCGCATCAGGGTAGGTTCATGTGGCTTCTCCTCAGGGATGTCTCATAGGGAGTGAGCCTTGTGAGTAGAGAGTCTCCAAGGGAGTCAGCAGAGAAAGTGTCTCCCACCTTCAAGGAGGAAGTACAGGAGTTCCCAGAACCCTCAGAAGAAGGCCATGCTCACACAGAGGCCTCATTAGTTATATCTGGAATGACAGGCTAGACTCCACCCCTACACTCTTAATCCTTAAATTGACACTAGAGTATATAACTATTACAGACCATCTCTTGTCAATTTTACTTTCACATCACTCTTTAGTCATATATAATTTTCAAACAAACAATAATAAAATCATATTTGTTCCTAATAGGGTAAAATAAAAATGCATACAATTAAAAATATGCCACCCTAATTTAAACATAACATTCTATAAGTGAGCAAAACAAAAATATCCTATGCCTAACAATTGCAGTTAAGTAACACCTACACCTTAATCCTATAATCCTATGAATGTATTCCCCCATGTATGAAAGTTTGTAAGCCAACTACTTCATGCCTTTATTCCCTCAATTTTGGGTAACCAATTTCTACACTGACCACTTACATCAACCCAGTGCTCTGAGGAGACAATTATATCCTTTGATGTGAAGAATCTTCATTCCAGTTGGAACCTTATGAAGTCTGGTGAAAGCAGATCAGGACAGGCCAACCATAAAGTCTGCAGCAATATGTACCAGTTCACAGGCTCAAAATCTTCTCTTCATCTGGTCAGGTTCTGGTCAGCTCAATGTGGGCTGCCTCACTTAGCCCCACCAGGGTGCCCATTGGTCACCTTGCCTTTAGACCATAAACTTGTCACAAATTCTCAACAAGCCTAGCTCCCATGTGCTAGTTCATGAACTTCAGACCAGTAAACCCGCTCTCTTCTTCTCCTCTAATTCCTGTCAACCAAGGGTGTCAGTAGCCAGACTCAACCATCTCTCTCTCTAGTGCTGCTTTTCTCCCACTTCCATTCAACAAGTGGATCCAGGTGGTCACCAAATAAGCACGTCAGGCTGCCACAGGCTCCCTTTAAGGTTCAGTCCTAGAGAGGAGTTTTCTTCATGGTTCCAGATTTTTTTATAGCTTCTGACAAAAACCACTAGTCTAAAATTCAAATATCCAAAGAGTTCTTTGTTTACCTTCAGTCTGTCAACAACAGCCCCTTAGGCAAGACTCTGGAGTTCAACATCCTGAGTACTCCAAAGCACTGGGTGGGGCTTATCTTCTCAGAGACTTCTTTGCAGGTGTGTCCTAAGCCATTTAAACATTCATATTTTAATGGTTCAAGGCAAGTGGGCTTACAAGCTCTCTAATTTTATACTTCCCAATAATCATTTATATCAATGGTAATAAGCAAAAGAAATCAGTATAAACAAAGTAGAATCAGATACTAAACTTAATTCTTAAAGCAGTCCAGTTCAATCCTTATTTGGCTTATCTAAATCCTTAGCTAAGCTGTTATATTTAAACAAAATATGGGATTAGGCCTCTGAGAGCATTGCCAGATGCAGGCATTCTGTCATCCAATTTGACCTTCTGTCAGCACTTTTTCTAACCAGCATGGTCTCTGAGAAACTCTAGGGGTGATCTCTACCGGTTAACTCAAAATATACATTAATTTTTGCCATTTCACAGAGGAATAACCAGACTGAACCCAAACAAAATGATAAAAGCTTTAACTTCCCATGTTCTTTCCAGAAAAATGTATGGGCATACCTGATTTCTTACTAGCCAGAGAAGAAAAACCAATATGAGGTGGAAGCCAAACAACCTTCCACTCTTCATCTTCATGATTTATTCCTCTAGTATCCCACTCCCAAGGTACCATAATGTGTTAGTCTGGTAGACTAGAGAAACAAATCCATGGGCACTCAAGTCCAGATTAAGTCCATAAATATGATATAAGCCCATATGTCTGATACCAATCTATAAAGTTATCTTCAGACTCACGAAACACATGCAATGGCGCTGAGTGCAGGAAGATCACAGGCCAGTGGGTGGGAAGTCTTGTGGATCCAGTGGTGTTGTAAGCATGTCAGCACTGGCAGGGACCTTCATGTGGCTTCTCCAGCTCCCAGAGCTGCACCAGGGTAGGTCCATGTGGCTTCTCCTCAGGGATCTCTTGCAGGGAGTGAGCCTTGTGAGTAGAGAGTCTCCAAGGGAGACAGCAGAGAAAGAAAGTGTCTCCCACCTCCAAGGAGGAAGTACAGGAGTTCCCAGAATCCTCAGGAGAAGGTCATGCTCACATAGAGGCCTCATTGGCTATATTTGGAATGACAGGCTAGACTCCACCCCTAGACTTATATAACTATCACAAAGACTCATCTTTCTCCTGTGGAGCAAACTGGTGGGTTTGAACTGCTGACTTTGCAGTTAGTAGTTCACTACCACTACAGTCTATAATCATTGCAAATATTCACTGCCATTGAGTCAATTCTGACTCATGGCAACTCTACATAACCATTAGAAGTCCTTAAATAAGATCCATCAGTTAATAAAGCAAGACATGGATTATGTAAAGGAACATCTTTAAGATTAGGCCTAAGAACTAATAGCTTTTTAGTCAAACAAGGCAATGTTGGTTTTGTCATCAGTCAAGGTAAGAGAATAGCAATGCCAAGTGTTCTTTTACAGTACAGATGAATGTGTGGAGGGAATAAAATAAGAAGTCGATAACAAGTGAGTCGGCAAACAGAAATACCGATGAAGGCAGAATTTAATAAATGATCCTACTGACGGTGGGAGGAGCAAATTTAACTAATCTCCATCACAATGCCAGTGGTGGTTTCGAGCAGCTTTGACAGCAGCTCTTCCTGCTCTCAAACAAAGAGAATAGTCTCCGGCTACAGTATCTAATTGGAAATGGTCTTATCCAATAGATAGTTTTTTTCAATTTCTGTGTCATTATGTAAGGACTTCGAAGGCATTTGTGTTTCTTACATGAACTAGTAAAAGAGTTGTCCGAGGTAGTAAGTTTAAAGCTAGGGAATGGTTAGAGTCCTCTTAGGTTCATGAAGTATCCTATTTGTTCAGGAGACCATCACAGGATGCTCTGGGCTCTGATTTTTCAGCAAAGCGTGGAGTAGTTCAGCGATGAAATAAAATTTGGAAACCAGTTGCTGCAGCACCTGCAAAGGCTTCAGCAACTCTTTGCTGGGTTTTTAGTTTTTGTATTTGGCAAGGGATGGCTGTAAACTGTTTGAAGTATTTTGCGGGTTTAATTAGATTCTCAGTGAAGTTGGAATATTACTTAATTGAAGTTTGCTTTTAGGAGCTTTTGTGGTGTAGTGGGTCAGGTGTTGGGCTGCTAGTTGCAAGTTCAGCTCCTGTAGTCACTCCTTTGGAGAAACATGAGGTTCTTTGCTCTCATCAAGAGTTACAGCCTCAGAAACCAAAAGGGGGCAGTTCTGTCCTGTCCTGTAGGTTCACTTTGAGTCAGAATCAACTCAATGGCCGTAAGTGCGTTAGACACTTTATGTCTTCTGGCAGCCAAGCAATTAAGCAAATATATAGAGTCTTCTTCTTGACCTGAGGGATTCTTGGGAGAATGCAGTAAATCATACCGAATAAAAAGAAAATTACTTAAAAACAGTAGGTCCTCTCCGTCAGCTTTTAAGACACGGCAGAAATAGCTGGGAGATTCAGCAAAGCAATGAAGCCTAGGATGGTCTAAGTATATTGATGTCAGTCCCAATGGAAGGTAAATAAAGCTCGACTCTCTGGGTGCACCAGGATACGACAGAAAGCACAGAATAGGCCGACTACAGTAAAGACCCTAGTAAAGGGAGGTATTTAAGACAACAAAAGGTGAGTATTTGAAACTTGGCAATTGGAGAAGTATCAGGTGATTGATGATAAACAAATCAGATGATTGAACAAATTTCTAACTTTTGAAAATTAAGCTTCTTAACTGGAAAACTTGGGACATTACATGAGGTAGTGCGAGGTATTATTAGCCTTTCCTAATGAATTTTTCAACTACCGGGCTCACTCTTGAATTGTTTCCTGACATAGAGAATCTTAAGAAATCCCGAAAAGTGATTTTGTAGGGTTAATTTGAATTTTTATTGTTTCCAAATGTGCATCAGATATTCTTCCTAAGTCTGTGGAAGAAGTACATAAGGTTGGTGATACAGAGAATACTAATGTGTTCTCTTTTTCTAAAATGTAAGTCTCCTTACCCGAGGTCAAAGATGTTAAGTCACATAAGATGTCTTTTGGGAAGTCTCCAGAAATTGCATTTCACCCTTTTAATCAAAGATTACAGAGTAGTCTCGCTTAATAAATCTCATCATAAAAGATTCACTGGTGCAGTGAAAGGGAAAGCAGTGGTTTTCAGGGAAGGGTGGTAAGGACACTGGTCTACATTGAGGCACACATCATACAATGTTAAAGGCCCCACAGCCGCAATGAGTTTATTAATCTGAGGACGACAATATGTGGGGCGTCTGGTCCTGATACCAACAGTATTTTTTAAAGAGGTGAAGTCATCCTCATTCATATTCAAGGTGGTTTTTCATTTAAGAGTAAGGCAAAGTGCAGCCCAGTGAGTCCCTCCGAGCTCCAGCAGTCGGCAGTGCTTTGGTGAGTTTTTTGCCTTATTTATCAGTGTATGACAGTGTTTTTCTAGCATGTAGGCATCTCACATGCAGGGCACATTCTAAAAGAGGATGGCATAGGATTATTAGCTGTCAAAGGATGTTGCCACTGTTGGCGCTGCAGGACCATAGTCCAATTTGGTGGTTGAGATTTACTGGTTTGGAGAATGTGAGCCATATTTTGCAGCTATGTTAGTAAGTTAATCAGAAATTTGTCTGTGGGTTCTTTGTAGCCTTTGCAATTCTTCTGCCTTCTCTCTCATTCTAATCTGCCCCCCTTTTTTATTATGTAGGATACTGATGTAGAATATATCCAACATTATTCCAGCCTGATTAATATGGCAGGAAACCCATTTCCAAATGAGATTGTAGCCTCAGGATTAAAGGTTAGGATTTCCATATAACACTGTTCTTCTCTGACAACTCATACATTAAGAATTGTTTGTCAACCCCATAATTCTATGCATCAATTCTTCTTACTTCCTGTTCATTGTCCACCTTTCCCATATGCAATGCCACTGAAAAGATCATTAGAAAAGTCCTTGACCTTCATCAGTAAGTGCTTTATTTTTTTAATAAATCATTTTATTGGGGGCTCTTACAGCTCTTATCATAACCCATACATCAGTTGTTATCAAGCACATTTTTACACATGTTGCCATCATTTCCACAACATTTTCTTTCTACTTGCGCACTTGGTATAAGCTCCTCTTTTTTCCCTCCCTCCACCATCCTCTCACCCTCATGACCCCCTGATAAATTATAAATTATTATTATTTTCACATCTTACACCATCAGCCATCTCCCTTCACCCACATTTCTGTTGTTTTTCTCCCCTGTGGGGGGCGGTGTTGTACATCAATCATTACGATTGCTTCCTTCTCTCCCCTTCTCCACCCACCTTCCCCCTACTTTCATGGTATTGCTACTCTCAATATAGGTCCTGAGGGGTTTATCTGTCCCAGAGTTTGTGTGTTGAGAGCTCTTATCTGTAGCAGTGTACATACTCTAGTCTAGCTGATTTGTAAGGTGAAACTGGGGTCATGATAGTTGGGGGGAGGAAGCATTAAAGAGCTAGAAGAATGTTGTATGTTTGGTTGGTGCTATACTGCACCCTGGCTAGCACGTCCCTTCCTTGTGACCCTTCTTTGAGGGGATGTCCAATTGTCTACAAATGACCTTTAGATCTCCATGCCAACCCCACTCGTTCACATGTTCACATTGATATGATTGTTTGTTCTGGGTCTTCTGATGCTTGATACCTGATCCCGTAGAAACCTTGTGATCACATGGGTTGGTGTGCCTCTTCCATGTGGGCTTTGTTGCTTCCCTGCTAGATGGCTGCTTGTTTAACTTCAAACCTTTAAGACCCCAGATGCAATGTGCTTTAAATAATCTTGACTTTCAATAAGTGAGGTCACCTATATGCACTCACATATACTCAAACCCACTGCGGCAAAAATAAATTCCAATTCATGGCAACCCTTTAGGACAAAGCAGAACCACCCCACAGGCTTTCCAAGGCTGTGGTCTTGAGAGGAGACTCCACACTTTTCTCCCATGGAGCAGCTGGTGGGTTTGAAATATCAACTTTTCAGTTAGTAGTCAAGAGCTTAAACTACCCCTTCTCGTCCTAATTGGATGACTTGCTTAGCACACAGGTGGAATGAGTCCGGGGAAAGGCTGTCACACCTTCCCTGATTTGACACATGCAGAGACCCTCCCTTTGTTCTGTCTTGATAGTGAGTGGGCTCTTAAAAGCTTGTGAAAAACCATCTCAGGTGCAACTAATGGCTTCTCCCCACCCAGAGCAAGGAAGAGTGGCACAAACCAGAGACTACAGTTAATCCAAGGGATGAATGGACCCCACCAACACCAGCCTCCATGGGGCCGTGGCCAGAAGAATGAGGTAGTGCTCAGCTACCACTGCCAATCTCTCTGGAAGGGACCACAATAATAGGGGTGAGGTAACAGGCAGTTTGGATTGATCCAATCAATAAATCATGCCCCACTCCTTTCCCGAAGCTTGTACCCTGGGTGTAGGGACGTGTACAGCCCCTACTTACCAGGTTATTTTGGAAAATATAGAACGACTTCATTGCTTGGGCTATTTTCAGAAACTGCCCTACTGCCATCAGTCCCATTCCAACCTGGGGGACAGAGTGGGGCTGCTCCACAGGGCTTCCGAGGCGGTACGTCTTTACTGAAGTGGAGGGCGTCATTTCCCGCCTTGTAATGCTCTGTCTGGCCTTGCATGAGTGGTCCAAATGAGTCACCCTGGCAACTCGCGACAGAACTCCACAACAGGTTCTATGCCCACCCAGCCACCGACTGAGATGGTGGAATGGGGGCCGACTTTTTTTTGTACATATTTTTTGTGCATATTCCTTCCATCTTCTTTCGATGCTTCCCTGGGTCATTTGATATTGTGTCCATGGAATCCTTCTGAAATTCAGTGGGGCTTGATTTTCTCCCTCCGCTTGAGAAATGATGAGTGTGCTCTTCCACTGTCCATGTCTTAGACATCTCATCGTAACTCTGTGCTTTGTCTGCTAGAGCTTTCCTTTGAGATCTTCTATTTAGTTCTTTTACTCGGTCTTTTTGTCAATGAGTTTAAATGTCTTCCACCATACATTTTGATCTTCTCCCACTCTCCTTTTTTTTTTAAATTACCATTGACTTTCTTTATGCATGACGACCTTTATGTTATTTTACAATTCTTCTGGTTTTCAGTAATTTGTTTTTTAAAAACAATTTATTAGGGGCTCATACAACTCTTATCACAGTCCATACATATACATACATCAATTGTATAAAGCACATCTGTACATTCTTTGCCCTAATCATTTTCTTTTTTTTCTCCTCTTTTCTTTTTTTACATTTTATTAGGGGCTCATACAACTCTTATCACAATCCATACGTATACATACATCAATTGTATAAAGCACATCCATACATTCCCTGCCCCAATCATTCTCAAAGCATTTGCTCTCCACTTAAGCCCCTTGCATCAGGTCCTCTTTTTTTTCCCCCTCCCTCCCCTTTCCCCCCTCCCTCATGTGCCCTTGGTAATTTATACATCATTATTTTGTCATATCTTGCCCTATCCGGAGTCTCCCTTCCCCCCCTTCTCTGCCGGTTTTCAGTTACTTGTATTCAAATCTATTGTTCACATGGTCTCTAAATTTAGGTGGGATGTACTTTGGCAGTTGTGGGCTTGTTTAATTTCCTTCAGCTTCTACTTGAACTTGAATCTAAGCAGTTCAAAATCTGTTCAGCAGTCAACTCATGGTTTTACTTTGATTGATGCTATTGAGCTTCTCTAGTGTCTCTTCCCACAGATATCGTCTATTTAATTCCAATGTTATCTATTTGGCAAGATCTACATATATAGTTATCAATGTGTTGTTTAAAAAATGGTATTTCCAATAAGTCATTGGTCTTCAGATTTCTGTCATGTGATCTGCAGTCTCCTGCACCAAAGCTATATTTTTCAACTGCTGATACTTTGTGTCTAACTTACTAATTCCAATCACCAAAAGTTATCAAATCTATATATAGGTACCATAAAATGTAAGAAACCAAAACCCCGTTGATCACTTTACCGATAAAACACAACCTCTTAGCTATAGCATTCTCATAGGTTTCATGTAAAGACAGAGCTTTATACACAGAAAACACGGAGCGTACTCTTGGAATGACAATCAAATATCTATAGAACACTGAATTGTCAATTATTGATTTGTTGAAAGTCTATTGACCCAGCACTCATCCTGGCTTTTCTGTGACGAAAGAATGGTGTAGTTGCCCAGAGCTTGAACATGGGGCAATCCAACCTCCGAGTCCTCTTTGCCACTTAGGACTCTTGGGGCATGAAAAAGTCACTCCTCCTTCATTGGGCCTTGTTTCTCTCCTTTGTTGTTGGGAATGACCCCTATCCCACTGGTTGTCATAAGGATCACAGAGTCAGGGAGGTGGAGCGTTGAGAGTACTTTCCGTAGCACCCAACAAATGTTCCATGAATAACACCAACCAAACCAATTGCCATCACGTACAATCTGACAAACGGTGTACAAATGAGTCGGAATAAAACTGTCCCCATTGGTTTTTTTACTGATTTTTTTTAATGTAAATCACCAGGGCTTTATTCTCAGGTGTCGCCGGGTGGACCAACAACATCCCAGTTAGTAGCTCAGCTTGTTAGCTGCTGGCATCATCCAGGGACTCCCAGTGAACCTGTTATCAACACAAATCAATGCTTTGTGGATAATTTGGGTTGCCCCTATTAAGGGGCAGATGAAAATAATTTCTCTGTGTTAATTGCTGTCAACCCTGGCCCCTCAATGCTTTTCCTGCCTGTTCCCATTGCGACTGCCAGATTCCCCCCTCATACCTCTCTGGGCTACCAGAGCCCTGCCTCAGGTTTTTCCTGGAATCCCTGTTTCTGCACAGAGCCTGACCTATTTCTCTCACTTAAGACTCATAGGGCTGCCCACTGGTGGCGGGAAAAGTGTCGACTCCTTGGCAGGCTCGCCTCAGCTGCAGCACTCCTGTCATTCAGCTTGATGCCACAGCGCGATCCTTCCTGCGAGCCTGGTGTGTGGACCCCTGCCCACCTTTGTACAGAATACTTCCCATGCCCCAGAAGGCCTAGTCAACTCCTGCCCAGGCTTATGAAGCTCTCTGTGGGCACCTTTTCCCCAAATGAGCCATGCCACCTCCTGGGGAGCACTAGAGGATCACTCTCTCAAACTCACTGCCCAGCAGTCCATTCTCACTCCTACCTACCAGACCCGAGAGGGCAGAGCAGAACTGTCCCTGTGGGTTTCTGAAATGATAACTCTTTTGTTAATCATTTTATTGGGGGCTCATACAACTCTTATCACAATCAACGGTAACTCTCCCCCCCCCATGAGTTTTGTTTCTTTATTATTTTTTATTATTGTTATTTTAAAATCATTTTATTGGGGGCTCATACAGCTCTTATAACACTCCATATTTCAATTGTATCAAGCACACTTGTACATATGTTGCCATCATCATTTCCCAAACATTTTCTTTCCACTTGAGCCCTTGATATCAGCTCCTCATTTTCCCTCCCTCTCCCACCCTCTACCTTCGTGAATCCTTCATCAATTATGTATTATCATTGTTATTTCATATTTTACTCCCTTCACCCACATTTCTATTATTCATCCCCCTGGAGGGGGTATACATCTAACCTTGTGATCAGACCCCCCTCTCTCCCCCACCCCCCTACCCTCATGCTATCACTACTCCCACTACTGTTCCTGAGAGGGTTATCTGTCCTGGATTTCATGTGTCAATAGCTCTTATCTGTACCAATATATGTACTCCTGTCTAGACAGGTTTGTAAGGTAGAACTGGGTCATGATATTGGGGTGGGGGAGGAAGCATTCAAGAACTAGGGAATGTTGTATGCTGAAATGGTAACTCTTTATGGGAGTAGAAAGCCCTGTCGTTTTCCTGCAGAGCAGCTGGTGGTTTCAAACTGCTGACCTTGTGGTTAGCAGCCTGCAGAAGTAGATACCTACCCTGTATCCTGGATTAAGTCTATAGTACAAATGTTTTTTGGTTTTTTTTTTTCACCAGCAGAAGCAGCTTTTATTGATGGGTTAGCTCCACAAACAAATGGAAATCAACTTCGAATTAAGCCCAATCCCTACAGATTCTGACCTTGCTCCGCCTGGGAAGGCGCTCTAAACTGTCTTTTTGGTTTCCAAGGCCCACGTCGTTCCGTCCTCTGTGCAGCTTTATTTCGAAGTCCAGCAGCAGTAAGGTCTTAGTTCTTTGCAGGTGTCCCCTACCACCGCCAGCAGTGCTGCAACTACTCCGCAACAGCTAGGGATGGGGGCGGGGAGCGGGCAAGGGGGCTGAGTAAGAAACGGGACCCACAGGAGACAGAAGACCTCGCCTATCAAAGGCCCCCCTGTCCTGTCTCCGTGACTTGATCCTTCACTGGCTGCACTTCTCTTTATGCTGAATCACGCCCTTCTGAATCAGATCCGGGATTTCCACAGCCAGCCACAGACCCAGCCCCAGAGCCATGAGGTGAGCTAGTCCAAACTTGGGTACGTTCCTGGCCCACAAAGGCTTAAAGTGATCAGTCAGGCATATTTTGCCGCCTCTGTACATCTTTGCAGTCTTTCCATCCAGTTCAGGAATTGCAATTTCTGGAGCAGTAGTTGGATATGTGATAGGAATGTCAAACTCGATGTCAAATTCATATTTCAGAAGGTCATGGATGTACCAGCATTTCCCAAACCACCTCGTTCCTTCTCGGTTGGACTCCAGGCGGAACCAATCATTGTCCGCATTCTTGTTGTTCTCCACATACCGGATGAGGGACTGATACTCCTCTTTGAGGCGCTGCACCCACAACTCACGGTCTCGGGGCCCGGCGCCCGTCTTCAGCACGGGGATCTCGGACACCACGCACCGGGTGGCCTCGTCCGCCATCCAGTACAAATGTTTTTAATTGCCAAGTGGGTGCTGAGTTCTTGTTTGTTTCTGAAAAGGGAGTGGTAAGCCAAATAATTTTGGTCATTTATGCTTCCGGATATCCTTCCACTCCAACACAAAAGAATTGGACTTTCCTTACTCAGGACACCACTGGATTGGTCACCCCCCCAAAAAAACTAGACACAGCTCTGCACCTTCATTGTTGGGTGTGAGGCTTCTCTGGGCACAGCATTACACTAGGTCAGTGAATAAGCATTCTGTACCTTCATCATATGATCATTTACCTAATTCTCCCACGGGATTTTCTTGGAACCCAGGCATATAAGTAAGGACAGCATCTTCCTCTTCTATTCCATAACCCATGTGCCAAAGCCTGCTATGGGCCCAAAGACTGTCTGCTGAGTTACCCTGAGGATCCAGGTAGCATACAACTTTCATGGGGGTTTGCAATGGATGCTCACTGGGGTGAAACAATGTGGCTCCTTCCTCCCCAGGTGCCTTCTCTAACCCTGAGTTCTTCAGCTATGCGGTGGAAGCCTATGAAGCCAGCAAGAAGAAGTCTCTGGCCAGAGATATACTTGATGAGCAGAAAAAGGTTCTGGAAGCTGACCTAGTGATATTTCAGGTTCATGTTCCCTCCGATACATCTACTAAATTAGATCAACACATGTACAGACTCGTTCTAAAGAATTAACGTCCTGCTCCTCAAAGTGGTGTTAACGTTAGGCACATTTGAACACATCTCAATCCTCTATTTGGATAAGGAGCTGCTTGTAGCTGATAGCGCCTCTATACAATTGTGGGCCCTTAAGTACGTAGTGTGGAACAACTGTCCTCTAACCCAGTGGCCCGTGAAATGTCTCTGTCTTACAGATCTGGTTGCGTTCCCTCCCTGTATGTGCAGGGGCTGCCTCAAAGCCCGATTTGTCTACACAGCATTTGTCAAGATAATTCTGGCCAAAGCACCTGCTCCCTGAAGTTCTCTGGTCACCGAGAGGAGCACCACCTGCCCTCTCTTCTCCCTGGCTCCTCACAGGCCCTCTCCCTTGTATTTGTTCACACATTGTCCAGGAAGCTGAAGCCTCAGAGAGGCGAAGCATCCCCGGAACATCCCACTAAACCACAGCTGTGGCTTTCACTTATCCAGATCTCTGGCTGCAGTAACTGAGCAGGTGTGAAGCCTTGTGTGTGATTGTAAGCCGGGGCAAAGCAGACCCATGTGCCTTTGAGGGAGTATTACAGCTAGGAAAAAGAGGGACTTTTTATAAGGGCTCCGGTCACGTGCCCCTGAGCTAGACAGTGAGATAGGCCATGGCGGGGCTCCTGGCCCAGCTGGAGCTCACAACCCTCTCTCCTGGGACTTGGATCTTGACTTCACAGGTCAAGCCCTGCAGTTACTAGATTCATTCAGTCCCAAACCAGCACCTCCCAAGGAGTGGATCTGATTGACCCAGGCTGTCTCTTGCTTCCATCCCTCCTTGAGGGCAAGAAGTGACTGGGAGAGCAAGATACCATTTTGCTGGGACTAGCCTTACTTGTGGATGTGAGGAGTAGGGTCCAGTGGGTCAGGATCCGGAGGCAATGACACATCCTGATGATGAAGGTCACAAGCCCTTCATAAAGGGACCAAGCACACTTGGACAAGAGGGTGGACATACCTCCCCTTCTTGGCCCTGAACGGGCTCTCTCTGAACCCCTCCCTTCAGCTGTCCCTTCCTTTACCAAATGACCTGGAGTGACTGACCTGGTCACAGTACATGGATTTCTTTCATCCTGGTGACGCAGAGGGAGCGGCAGTGCCTTGGCCTAGGTGACCAATGGTCATGCCAGGAGAATGGATTCACTGGTGACCTTTGCTTCTCACGGGCTGATAATCCTAGCAGAACCATTCTTGGGGCCTTTCTGTGTGACCCTGGCCCCAAAGTCTGTCAGCCTCAGTGGATCCATGGAAGCAGGCAACTGCAGTGAGCCCAGGCCTATTCTTTCTACAATACTTTTTCCTTTTCGCCACTCCCCTTCTCTTCTCCTTCTTCATTCCCTTTGTCCCGATCCTTTGCCCACAAAGTCTGCGTTCTCTGTTGACTGTCTCCTTCCAAATAGTAGACCTTTCCTTCATTACCGTGTGCACCATTGTTACCGTGGTCACCCCTCCCAGACCCTTCCTGTGCCGGACCCGGAGCATGCCATGGAAGGCTGTGGGGAGTAGCTATCCGCAGCCCCACTTGTCCGGACAAAGAGGTAAAGCGAGGTCAGGCAACTCACCAACATCCCGCAGCAGCAGTGTGTGGGGCCGGGATTCCGCCAAGGTGTCGGTTGAAAGCACTAGGAACCAGGGCTTCTTCTGGCACCAGATTAGCATCTGTGTGCATCGCCCTTTATCGATGATGCTGTTGAGTAGTGTTAGGACTTGGACTTAACCCAGAGACAACTTCAGGGAGATCTTAGTGTAGCTCATCAGAAGGCAAGGTGTCAAAGTGCACAGATTCTCAGAACCAAACTCCACCTGATTCCCAAATGCCAGTAAGGCCCTTCATGCCCCCACCCCCTCCCCCACCCCCCAGCATGGGCAGAGGCCGTACTCCTTCTTACACTACCGTTTGCCCTCTCTTCTTGATTGGCTCAGCGCCATCATCCACCAGGGCTTCCCACCCCTTTTCTGCATGGTCAGGGAGCAAAGCCAGAGGGCTTTCCCTGGGGATTCCCAGTCACCTCCACTCCATCCATTGTCACTGCACCCACACCAAATAGCCCCTGCCTCACGCTGTCCACCGGCCCAAATGCCAAACCGGGACCAAGCTTTGTTCTGAATGATCAAATAGGATCGAGGCGGGGAGATCTTAACAGTCATAGCTCTTGTTTCTCCCTGTGTCCCACCCCAGTTCCCACTGTACTGGCTCAGTGTGCCAGCCATTATGAAGGGCTGGATGGACCGAGTCCTGTGCCAAGGGTTCGCCTTCGACTTCCCTGGATTCCATGACTCTGGTTTCTTCAAGGTATGTGGTTTGGGGTAGGGACAGATGTGGGGCACGCGCATGCGTGTGTGTGTGTGTGTGTATGTGAGAAAGAACGTATGGGATGCGTGAGAGCGTGCGTGAGCATGATTTTGAGTGTGTGTGTGTGTGTGTTGGGTGGTTCACCAGGTTGTGCTTATACTTGTTTATTGCCACTCTGATTGCACAGTAACGTGTGCAGCGCCTCACACGCCAGGCAGGTATGCGGTCCACATGGTTTCTGAAGGCATGGAGCCTTCGCTCTACTGAGGACCTAGACAGGTCCGTGCCACTTCCATGCACATCCAAGAGGGCACGGGGCCAGGTGCTGGGGCAGGTAGAGGTGTCCTCACAGCAGGTAAGAATGACTCCAGAGTGGGGGGTGTACCCATGATGAAGCACCAAACCCAGGCTATGCTCAATCTTTGCTGTGGGATTCAGGCTTCCCCATGGCTGAACAGGGCAAAGGGAATTCCGCCCTGTAGGGTGGGATCTTCAGGAGCCCTGGGAGCTGCTCATTGACAGGGAGCTGTGGGTTTATTACTGAAAGAAGTTCTTACCAATAAAGAATTGCTTTGAATTTAAAAGGCCTCAGAAACTAAGTGTGGTCTGAATACCCCAAGGCTCCTCTCAGACTGTGCGGCGGTGCGAATGGACCAGGTTCTGCTCACTCCTGGTGGCGGTCTCCCAGGGTGACTGCTTCAGCCAGACCCATGTCACGGATGGCTCCCCTGAAACCTGGTGCCTGTCAGAAGCCTTAACATGTCCATGTTCACAGAATCACTACTGTGCCTCTTGCTGGGTTGTCGTTGTCACCCGAGGCCGCCTGCCAGAGAGATTACATTTGTATCTGTCCCTGGAGGGAAGTGACCACAGATGCTCCCTCCTAGTCACAGTAAAACCCTCTGACCGGGAGCACGGCCCTGCTGCTCTCGAGCGCACACGTTGTCTTCTTCTTGGCAGGGTAAGCGGGCACTCCTCTCGCTAACCACAGGGGGCACTGCTGAGATGTACACCAAGACTGGCACCATTGGAGATTATCGGAACTTCCTCTGGCTTTTGCAGGTAAGTGGAACACACTTGGCTCCTTGGCATGGGACTACCGTACTCTGCTGCCCCAACTCTCCCCTCACTATTCAAGTGGTACTTTGTGTAAGTCCAAACCTTACCATTCGGGCCCCATTTTGTCTAGAAGAATTATGTCCGTGTGAATGAAGACCTGAGCATGAGGGGGGCCTTGGGGAAAGATGAGTCTGTTAGGGGTGGGCGGGTGGGCGTGAGGCTCAGTGCTCCCGCAGGCACATGGGGTGGGGCAGCCTACAGTTCAGATGTTGCTCCTTCAATCTCTGCCATCGTCCAGCACCTAGCGCCCATGTCCTCCTCATCACCACCCACCTCTAAGACTCAGGGACTGAGGGTCCGGCTCACCAACCCCTGGGGCTCTCTTTATTGTCTCTGAAGAGACTGTGGGAAACCATTCACAAAGTTTGTCTGGGGATCAGGGAGTCCTCCTGAGCACCGTCCCTTCTCGAGGACAGAGCCAGAGGTAGAAAAGATGGGTGTCAGCTCCAGGCCAGGGCCTTGTATGCCTTTCCCCAAACTTTGAGGAGACCTGCAGCCCAAGGTGAAGTTGGTCTCCAGGTCCAACTTGCTCAGGACACATTGAATTGTGGGTACTCCTTCCCAGAGCCCACAGCGAGAGGGGTTCATAGTCGGGGACACACAGGGGACAAGTGTCATGTCCCCAGGGAAAGGTGGTCTTTGACAGTGAATTCCGATTAGCACTGCTCGGCTGAGGGAAAGGGTACTGCCTAAACCTCCTTTGCCTTAGGCCATCAGTCAAGTTTCAATTCTTCCAGTTTTACAAATATTTCTACTTTCTCCAGTTTTCAGAAGCACATGCCGTAGAAGAGTGGTCCTCAACCTTCCGAATGCCGCAGCCCTTTCATACAGTTCCTCATGTTGTGCTGACCCCCCACCACCATAAAATTGTTTTCGTGGCTACTTCGTAATAACTGTAAATTTGCTACATTATGAATCAGGTTACCCTGTGAAAGGGTCATTCGACCCCCAAAGGGGTTGCGACCCGCTGCTGTAGAAAAACATGGAAATGGGAACTATCTAAACAGCCAGTCCTCTTAGCCAGTGGGTTTGCTTCTTAGCAGCTCTTTCCTTTCGTTGTGTTTTAGTATGGCGTCTTGCATTTCTGCGGATTTGAAGTCCTGGCCTCACAGATCAGTTATGCTCCTGGATTGGCAACAGAAGAGGAACGAAAGGGGATGGTGGCATCCTGGGCTCAGAGACTGAAGAATATCTGGATGGAAGAGCCCATCAACTGTACACTGCCTTAATACTTAGGGTCCGGACATTTCTGTGCCTTGTGTACAAGATAAGAGCAATATAATACAATACAATGTAATACAGATACAATGTAACGAGTAGATGCTGCTACAATAAAATCAAATGACAGCAAGTCACTGGATATATTTAAAGATGTGCATGAATGGGGATCATTAGGGTTTTGTATCACCAGATCAAATACTTTAATAGCTGATTTTACTGACCTCTATTGCTAGATCAGTATCATTTTGTACAAGGCTTTCTTTTCTTTGCTATCTAATGTCTTTCCATTTCTATATTGTCAGTCCATATGGATAATTTTACTTTCATGTAGTTCTCATGTTATGGAGCTAGGTTTGTTAGTTTTTCGTTTTGTATTTTAAATCAAGATTTTCTTTTTTTTAATAAGAAAATTTACTCGGCTCATAGCCACTCGTTGTATGCTATGCTTGGATTTATCTTCCACATTTCTTGTTCTCACTTGCATGAAGACTAATGTTTTAATTGGATAGTAAATTAACATACATTGAAAATTAGTAAGCAATGATTAAAATGGACATTTTTAATCAGATGGCATCTCATCACTATGCACATGTCTCTGACCTATTCAGCACCAGTGGGCCATTCTCAAAACATCAAAGGCAAAAACATTTTTAATAATGACAACCTGCTTGTGGTACACTTGGGATCATCCAACTTCGGGGTATGGAGACAACTGTTGCTTATAAGTTGTTCTATCACACACAACATTCTCCACTTCTCCAGCTGCCAAGTTCCACAATTCATTGCCGTGACCACACAGCACTGCCAGGCAATCTTCTGATTAAAGGATAGATTGAGGAAGTTAACAGGTAATAATACAAGTGATAAATGCTCAGGGTAGAGTTGCTCAGTCAGGCCACGTGACTAAACTTTGTCAGCGCTGCTAATGAGTGTTCAGAGAGCGTGCCCTGCTGTGAGTCTCAACCTCAAGGTGCTCAGCTCCAGCCCTGTGGGCCAACACACCCAGCTGCTCTATTTAAGTGCTCAAAGGCACGCCACTCCAAAAGCCAGCACCCATCCCCAAAGCATTCAGCTTTACTTGCTTTGTGGGCTGGGAAGATCTGTGCACTCTGTCTCATGCTCTGGCTCATGGTTCTGCCACTGCTGCTTCTCTGCCCCTCCTTTGATGTCACAGTGGGCTTCTTGATCAAGGAGACTCACTGTACAGAGATCTTCAGGTCCAGAGGCTGGGCTCCACTCCCAGCACTTGCTGGTAGTGAGATCCCCCTCATGCTTTGCAGAGGACTCACAAGTCACATTGAATCCTACTACAATCACTCAGAGGTGAATCCTATCAGTATTTACCCTGACCTCATTCAGAGTCATACAAGCAAAGGTTGTTTGGTGGGAGTTATAAGGACTTTGACTAGAAAAGCCATTTTCACTAAGCCCTCAAAATACAGAAGACCTGAACACCCTTGTCCTGATCAATGGAGCTGCCTGCCTACCTTGTGAGGTTCAGTGAAGGGGACTTACAACTGCCTTTTTATTAAGATGCGCCAAAATGCACTGTTTAAGTTATTCGCAACAGAAAGGATGGGTCATTTAAACTCTGTAAAGACATTTTAGCTCAGTCAGAAATGGCCTCAACACTCCCCATAGCCCTCAGGATCTCCTGGGCTGACAAGAGGAGATGGCCTGTCCCTAGTTTGGGAACACAACGGGCTCAAGGAGGCCACATTCTCACCACCCAAACAGCACAATCCACAGACACCTGACCGCTGCCTCCTGAGAGGAGTCAAATGCACATTCTAAATCTACAAAGGAAATCAAATGGCCTGCGCAATGGACACATCTGCGGAGGAATTCTTTAAAAAACAAAGATGTCACTTTGAAGGTTCACGTGATTTTCAATAACTTCAGAGGCAAGTGAAAGCTGGCCAGTGATGGCTAAGGAAGAGCAAAGAAGAGTCGATGACTCTGAATTATGGTGCTGGTGAGGAATATTGACTACCCCATAGAACGCGGGAAGAAGGAGCCCGTGCGTGCCCCTGAGACGTCACCTCACAGACTTTGGTCCTATCTATTATCAGGAGAAGCCAGTGGCTAGAGGAGGCCATAGCGATTGGCTGGCCAAAAAAAAAAAAACACCTTCAGCCAAATGGATTCACATGGTGGCTGCAACAATGGTCTCAACATAGCAACAGTTGTGAGGCTGGGGCAGGAGCAGGTGGCTTAATTCATTCTGTTGTACATAGGGGCAATCTAAGGAAGAAATGACTCAGTCACCTACTAACAAGAAGGAAAGCCCAGCACGCAACCAGGGCTGGGCCACAACACATGAGGGGCACCATGGATGAATCCAGAGGACACACTCCCTCTCTTGCGTTGCTTGAATCAGGTCATTCTAGCCGAAGCAAACGCACTGCCATCGAGGGGATGTTGGCTTATAGCCACCTTATAGGACAGCTTGGTATGGCCCCTGGGGGTTTCCAAGCTGAAACTCTAGACATCAAGGCATAGAGCTTGAGGCAGTTAGACCAAGGAGGTTTGCAAACGGGCCGTAGAAACCGCCAAGGGAGGAAAGAGAGGAAACAGACTATTACTCCCAACACTCTGCTCCCCGCGTCCTGGCTCTGGTCCCGTGGCTTCTATAAATCAAGGATGTCCTTGGCCTTGAGCCTTCTTTTCCCCCTGCTCCTTCCCCTCCCTCTAAGCCTCCCACTGTGGCCTTCTTGTCTAATTAGCGTTTTCCTTGGGGGGGGGGGAAGATAATTGTTGATCCAGGATACCCTTCAGCTATTTCCCTCAATGACAGCATCTTGCAAAACAGTAAATATTGTACCGATAGCTACATCGTCCCAGTCAAGACAGAGAGCTGATTTTCCGCCCGCCCACGCCCACCCAAGACAGCCATTAGTCTGCCAAATGTCTGTCCTGTGGTCATTTCGAGCTGGTTGTGTCCGTGGACTTACACAAATATGCAACCCAGGTCGCTGACTTCCCACCCCCACCGCCACTGATGCTAATATCCTGAAGAGTCGTGAAGGGTGTGCCCTTCCTTGTATTAGTTCCTGCTTGGTTTCCATACCCGTGCATTGCAACCTGGCTACGGCCATACAAGGAGCTCTGGGGCGGTAGCGAGTGGGCTGGACTTGATTAATAAGTGAGGTAGGTTAGTTAGTTAGTTAGTTAGTTAGTTAGTTAGTTAGTTAGTTAGTTAGTTAGTTAGTTATTAGTTAGTTAGTTAGTTAGTGTGAGCGGCCTAACTCGCTATGATGCAATGGTTTCAGTGGGTTACTGACCTTGGGCTAGAAGCAGAGTGGGCACATAGCAGGGGGGCGCCCCCGGCCGCCCGGCGGGGTAGCACAGGGTTGCTAAAGCCTGAAGCTGCACGGAGACTGGCCAGTTTCAGGGAGGGAGGCGTGGCTGGGCAAGGGGCGGGGCGAGGGGCGGGGCATGAGTCCGCTCCTGGCGTGGTCGCGAGGAGGGGCGGAGCAAGCGGCATCGCGAGGCCCAAGGCAGTGCTCAGGCCGGTGGTCTCAGTATGTGTGGCCAGAGTCCATCCAGGTTGTGTTTGCTGGAGTCCCACCACGAGAGTCCCTTCCGCGGGGTGAGTTAGCACCGCACCCACATCAGGGGAGCTGAGTGGGTCCTTGGTGTCCAGTGCCCAAAATGCGGACAACTCTGAAACCTTCTGGTATTGGTTCTCGTTGCCAGTCTTACGTGCTGGGCTGAGTTCCCAGTGCCTAGCACGCGGGGTCCATTTCCTCGGTCCGGGCGGTGGAGGGTAGAGGGGCAACGCCTTGAAGAGGTGCCGGCGTGAGATCTGAGCGTTCTTCCTTACTGTGAGGTAGGCCAGTGTTCTTGGCGAGTCACAAGGATTTTGTGGCAATCGGGAAGAACACCTAATCAAAAACCAGCTCCTTTTCCCCTTAATTTACTTTTGGTGGCGAGACTCAGTGCACTCAACCAAACATGCACCCCACCCGCTCACGATTTCTGCACAGACAGTTCCGTGGATTGCCACCGTGGCTGCAACATTGGGTTCAGGAATAGGAGCAATTGCACAGCGTTGGGTTTGTTGTGCAGAGGGTCGCTGTGGGCCGGAAGGGTCTCCCTGGCCCCTAACAACAGCAACAGTTGGATGGCATTGGTGACATCGCCCTGTGTTACCATTCTCATGGTCGCTGCCCAATTGTTACAGCACAGTTTTTAAAAATCATTTTATTGGGGGCTCATCCAACTCTTAGCACAATCCATACATACATCAAGTGTGTCAAGCACATTTGTACATTCGCTGCCCTCAACACTCTCAAAACATTGGCTCTTCATTTAAGCCCTTGGCATCGGCTCCTCATTTTCCCCTCCCTCCCTGCTCCCCCTCCCTCATGAACCCTAGATAATTTATAAATTATTATTATTTGTCATATCTTACACTGTCCGATGTCTCCCTTCACCCACTTTTCTGTTGTTCATCCCTCAGGGAGGAGGTTATATGTAGATGCTTGTAATGGGTTCCCCCTTTCCATCCCACCCTCCAGATATCACCACTCTCAGAACTGGTCCTGACGGGATCATCTGCCCCGGATTCCCTGTGTCTCCAGTTCCTAGATCCTCTGGCCTAGCCAGATTTATATGGTAGAATTGGGACCATGATGGGGGCGGGAAAGCCTTTAGGAACTAGAGGAAAGTTGTATGTTTCATGGTTGCTACACTGTACCCTGACTGGCTCGTCTCCTCTGCAACCCTTCTGTAATGGGATTTCTAGTTGCCTACAGATGGATCTTGGGTCCCCAATCTGCACTCCCCCTCATTCACAATGATTTGATTTTTTGTTCTTTGATCCCTTCGATCCATACTGAAGTCTGCAATCTTTAATCCTTATCAGCAAGAGCTTCAAGTCCTTCTCACTATCAGCAAACAAGGTGTGTCATCTGCACATCACAGGTTGCTAATAATCCTTCTGCCAATCCTGATGCCACATTCTTCTTCATATCAGCCAGTTTCTCTGATTGTTTTCTTAGCATACAGGTTAAATAAGTATGGTGAGATGAGATGGTATATCCCTGTCGCACACATTTCCTGATTTTAAACCATGCAGCAGTCCCTTGTTCTGTTTACACAACTGCCTCTTGATCCAGGTACAAGTTCTACAGGAGTACAATGAAGTGTCTGGAATTCCCATTTTCCTTAACGTTATCTCTAGTTTATTATGATCCACACATTGGAATGCTTTAGCATAGGCAATGAAACACAGGTAAACATCTTTCTGGTATTCTCTGCTTTGCGCCAAGCTCCATCTGACATCGTACACTTGTTCCACGTCCTTTTCTGAATCCATCCTGAGCCTCTGACAGCTCCCTGTCAATGGTCTACTGCTATTTTTTAAAATAATCTTCAGCAAAATTAATTGCTTGTGATAGCAACTATATTGTATGTTGGCCCACTTTCTTTGGAATGGGCACAAATATGAATCTCTTCTAGTCAGTTGGCCAAAAAACTGTCTTCCCGATTTCTTGGCATAGATTACCGAGTGCTTCCAGGGCTTCTTCGGCTTGTTGAAACATTTCAGTTGGTATTCTATTGATTCCTGGAGCCTTGTTTTGGGCCCATGCTTTCAGTGCAGCTTGAACTTCTTACTTCAGTACTATTGATTTTGGCTCATATACTGCCTCCGGAAGTAGTGGGATGTTGACTAGTTCTTTTTGGTACAATCTGTATACTCTTTCCATCTTCTTTGGACGCTCCCTGCATCATTCAGTGTTTTGCCCATGGAATCTTTCAATATTGCAACTTGAGGCTTGCATTTTTTCTTGAATTCTTTCAGGCTAAGATATGCTAAGAGTGTTCCTCCTTTGAGTTTTCTAATTCCAAGTCTCTGAACATTTCATTATAATATTTGGTTTTATCTTTTCGAGGTTCCCTTTGAAACTTTCTATTGAACTCTTCGACTTCATTTCTTGCATTTGCTTTAGTTACTTTATGATGATGAGCAAGTTTCAGAGACTCTTCTGACATTGGTTCTCTGATTCATAGGTGTCCTTTCCCCCCTACCATTTCAGGAAAATAGGGTATATTCGGTGAATAGGTATATTGGGTGGCTTCTTTTAATCTTTTGAGACTCCAGACCCTACTCATGGACCTACGAGGTAGAAACTATGATGATGACTTTAGGCCCACTGACTAAATAGATAAACAAAGTCATGACTCTAAAGCTTTGAACTAAGAAACTTTGAAAGCAAGACAACTAATGCCATGAAATATTTACCTGTACCTAAGTCATATCAAGCGATGCTATCCCTTTATTTATTTTTAGTCGGCTGTTATACTTTTAGGAATGCTGGTGGCACAATGAGTTAAGCACTGGGCTCCTAACTGGAGTTGGTGGTTTGCTCTCCCCAGCCTCTTCTCAGGAGCACATCGAGGCAGTCTCCTTCTGGAAAGATATGCAATCTCAGAAACCCTACGAAGCAGTTCTACTGCATCCGAAGAATCCTATGGACCAATGTCAATCTGAGAGCATTAGGTTTATTTCGTTTTTGTTGTCATTGTTAAAATTTTATGAAGCACTTTTTTCCCCTGTACATAACTTAGTCAAGTTGTGTAGTTAGTCAACTATGTTAGTCAATTATGTAGCCATTGCCCTTAGTTGCAAATTTTCTCACCACCTGAGACAAAAACTCACTACTTTCCGGAGAGCGACTACCCATTGTGTGCGCTTGTAACCATTGGTCTCTATATGATGACATGCTGTTGTCATTTTCTGAGATCGTGTTTTAGTCCTTTAGTGACTGACTTAGCTAAGTCAAACAAACAACTTCCCACAAGATGGCACACTACCACAGAGGCACGAGAGACCAAAGGAGACAGATACGAATGATCAGTCTGGGACCCTGAGCTTCAGAGGAAAGCAGAGAGAAGTGGACTGAATGCCAAGCAGGAGAAGAAGCTGAAGAACTGAGCTGAACAAGGAGATAAACTGACTGAATGGACCGTGAGCTGGCCTGACCCAGCATGGCCACATGGAATTTTGCAAGCACCTTTTGCTCAGAACAGCATTGTTAGCTCTACTTGCTTAGAACCACCAAAGGGTCTACACTGGTTGCTGGTGACCAGGAATGTGTAACCTTTCTCTTGCTCCCCACGCACTCCTGGTGACCAGAAGGGTGGCTAGCTGCCACCTTAGCCCAGCTGACAACTGATGGCATGCCCTGCACATCCCCTGCCACCCTGAAGTCCGAGGCATGCCTTTGCGGATCAGGTGCCAGTGCGCACTACCCCCATGTCTGGAGGCTCAAGCTCTGCCTCCTCAGACCCACAGAAGATGTCGTGCTGGGTGGGTGGCCTGTTCCAAGCCACCCCTGGGTGGGACAGAAACTTCTCCAGGACAAGGTGTGCTGATCCTAGCCACCCTCTTAGTCATAGAAACTTCTCCCAGTACCAAGTGGCCGGCCTTTAGACTCCTTCCTAATCCCTAAACCCAGCCACCCTGTGGTCCAGGATGAACACTTTCCAAGACTCGTTGCCCTGACCCCAGACACCAGCTATGCTGACAGGATCTCCATCGCTGAGCAGGTTCCTGTTCATTCGACCTCCATGACCTCCTTGGCCAACAGACTGGGTCCCCTGCCTCCAACCAGTATTCTTTCTCCCCACCCCCATTTGATTCTTTCTCTGTTTTCCTTTTATCTATTTCTCCTTGCTGAGTTTCCCCCTTTCCGAGTCTTTTATTTCTCTCCGTTGTTTCTCTTTCTTTAGTCTCTTGGTTCTCTTCCCTGGGTTTAATTTTCCTTTCTTTTTGGTTATGCATTTCCTTTTCTCTTAGTCTTGTTTGCTTCCTTCACCCCGACAGAGTTGATTTTCTTTCTTTTATTTTTAACAATTATTATTTGTTTTGGTTTTCTTTCTCTCTTATTTTTTCTTGTCTCAAGCCGCAGGAGACAGTAACCGTGTCTAGAGTGTCCAACCACATCCACACTTCCTTCGGCCCCACTCACTAGTTGAGGGTTACCATTTGCTCCTGTACCACCAGATCAAGGATGCATCGCAACCAACACCAGCCTAGCTCACCCCACCCCAATGCACGACATCAATAATGAACAGAGCCTTGCACACACACTCCCACCTTCTATCACACCCAGCAGGAGGCAGGTGGGGCATGCCTAAAAAGACACCAGCATAAAATGATCAATTAAATACAAATACAGCACCACCACGATGTTCTGGAGTCAGTAGACAATCCAATTCACACCAAGAAACAAAAACAGGAGCTCAAACAAACGACAAAACATAGAGCCAGAAACTTTCCTGAGGAAGAAGTAGCATTGGAACTAGCTGGTAGGAATTCAAAGGAATATTTAGGTGTTTTCAATGGGTTGAGAGAATGACCAAGAAAGGAGCAGGTGAAGCGAAAGAAAACAGACAAAATGCTGCAAGAATTCAGGAAAACGCTACATGAAACAAAGAAAGGAAGTCACATAGGGCAATAGCTAGGAATCCAGAAGATTAATGCTAATATTTTAGAGATAGATAACATTTAGAGAGCAAAGGACTATAATTAAATCAAGGTAAAATAGAATTAGTGAGATCAAAGACAAGTATCTCCAGACTGATCAGCAGGACCAGGCAGCATTTCTTCTCAAAGACATTTGCCAACAACGTCTTATGCCAATTGATTATGTTCTGCCATGAGATGTGTTGCCGAGCCTTTAAACCCAGAAAACAAATCTTGGAAGGTGATTAGTTTCATTTGGGGAGTATACATGTTTATACAGTCACTGAATATATTTTCCTCTGCCCACATGTTTGTTTGCACGTGTGACTACAGATTCTTCGGCAGGCTCTTGATTTCCTGTGAGGATGGCACAAGACCAGCAGAATTTGTACCAGGTTGCTATGAATTGAAACTGACATAACAGTACCTGAGGAACCCTGATAGCATAGTGCGGACGAGTTCAGCTGAGGTCCACAGTTCAAAATCACCAGCCACTCGGGAGAAAGAGAGAGCTTTCTACTCCCATAAACTGTTACAGGCTCAGAAACTCACAAGGGGAGTTCTACGTGTCCTGTCCAGGTTGCTATGAGTCAGCATTGGCTTAATGCCAGGGAGTTTGGTTTGGAATAAAACGATAGTCCTTCTTTCCATCCTCATTTGTGTACACATCTACACCTACCTGTATACTAGCATTCCTTCACCCATCTACATATTCTTAAATGTTTGTTTTAATTTGATGGTGTTGTGCTCACTACTCCACATTCAGTGCCAGTAACACACACACACACACACACACACACACACAACCTCCCCCAAAACAAGCCTCTATAATCTAAAGTATATTTTCTCCTTCCCCTTGCTTTTCCTGGTAACCACCAACCAATTTCTCTCTCATCTCTATATACACACATATATATGGAGATGGATCAATATTCTTATATATGTAACTTATTTCATTTAGCATATTTCTTCCAAATCCATACATGCTTTAATATATTCTGGCGAATTACCATTGTTCTTTATGGTTGTTCACTATTCCATTGCGTGTGTGCTTCACAGTTTTCTTATTTATTCATCCACTGATAGGCACTTGAGTTTTTCCCATTTATTTGCTATTTTGCATAAAGCAGCAATGAACATACATGTGCATTGGTGCGTTCATGTCATTATTCTTAGATCCTAAGGTTATGTACCAAGGAGTGGGATTGCTGTCATAAAATAGTTCTATTTCTAGTTTTCTTAGAGACTATCACACTGTTTTCCAATGTGAATATACCATTCTACAGTCCCACCAACAATAAATAAAGGTTTCAATCACCTCACATGCTTGCCGACTCTTGTTGCTATCTTTTTTTCTCTCAGTACCATTTTGTTGTTATTGTTGCTAGGTGACATGGAGTTGGCCAACCCATAGTGACCCTATACTCAACAGAATGAAACAATGCACGGTCCTGTGCCATTCTCACAATTGTTCCCAGGCCTGAGCCCATTGATTCAGCCACTGTGTCAGTCCATCTCATTGAGGACATTCCTCTTTTTACTGTCCTTCCATTTGCCAAACATGTCTTTCACCAGGGACTGGTCTCATCTGACACTATGTCCAAAGTATGTAAGATGAAAGCTTGCCATCCTTGCCTCTAAGGAGTTCTCTGGCCTTAATTCTTCCAACACAGACCAGTTTGTCCTTTTAGCAGTCATGGTACTTTCAATATTCTTCTCCAGCACCACCATTCAAATGCATCGATTCTTCTATGGTCTACCTTATTCCATGCCCAACATTCACATGCATATAATGCAGTGGAGAGCATCATGGCTTGGGTCAGGTGTACCTTAGACCTCATAGTAACACTTTCCCTCTTCAATACTAAAGAGGTCTTGTGCAGGAGCTCTTGTCTACCACTTGTCTGTCAGTTTATTGTACTGTGGTGGCTTGTGTGCTGCCATGATGCTGGAAGTCATGTCACTGGTATTTCTAATACCAGCAGGGTCACCCAAAGGGAACAGTTTTTGTGCAGTTTCTGTATGAAGAACAGACAATGAAGAAGGACTTGGCTCCCCACTTCAGAGGAAGAAACTGCTGGAAACCTTATACATAGCTTCGAAGCATTGCCAGTGCCATCTGAGTTGGGATAACATGGTGTCTCATTGTAGTTTTGTTCTACATCTTTCTGACAGGTAATGACCATGACCGTTTTTTTTCATATATTTGCTTCCCATTGGATCATTTTCTTTGGTAAAGATTCTGTCCTTGGCTCATTATGTGATTGGGTTTTCTTGTTGTTGCCATAGTTCCCTACTGATTTTTAACGATCAGACCCTCATTGGAGAAGTCATTTCCAGAGATTTTTGCCCGCCAAGTTGAAACATTGTCTTTTTCTCCATTTTTCCTCTTTTGATGTTTATCATTATTGTCAGAGAAGACGCTTTATATGATTTCAATATTTAATATATGTTGAGAATTGTTTTGTGTCCCAGCTTATCATCTATTCTGGACAGTGATCCAGGTGCAATGGAGAAGAATGTGAATTGCTTTGATGCTGGATGGGGTGAGCTATATATGTTCTTAGATCCAATTGGCTTTTAGTTTTATTTTGGTCCTCAATGTCTTTAATGATCTTTTTAGAAGTTTTGTTTATAATCAAATGTGTTGTGTTGAAATCCCTTACTATTAAAATGAGTGGTCTATTCTTTCATATTAGTCAGTATTTGTTTTAAGCATTTGGGCACATTGCTGTTGAGAGTGTGTATATTTATATTTGTGATGCCTTCTTGCTGAATTGATCCTTTATATTATTATGCAATGTCCTTCTTTAGCACTTGTAATAAATTTCTAGTTAAAGTCTATTGTATTTGCTATCAGTCTACCTTGCTCTTTTTTGCTTACTGGTTGCATGGAGTCTTTTCTCGATCCGTTTACTTTCAGTCTGTTGTCCTTAAAACACAAAGGATGTTTCATGGTTTTTTAAGATTCATACTGCCATATTCTTTTTCATGGCACATTTAGGACAGGTATACAAGTATTTAAGGTATTTAATGTCTACCTCACCTATTTTATTGTCTGTTTTTTTTTAGTGCTCATATCTCTGTGTTTTGACCACTTTTTAAACTTTTAAAAAAAAGTTTACACTTAGCTACTTTCTGGTGATGAGCCTTTTTGCTTTCTTTTCTTCAGAAAAAATGTTTTGTTATTAATGGTTATCACATATATTACATTATACAAATTACAATATCAATAATGTTTAACCTAGGACAGCCATTAATACACAATCTCAACATAATGAGTCTAGTTCTGATATACTCTTCCTACTGCCATTTCTATTTGTTTGTTTCCATTAACATTGGTATATAACCTATATTCCATAAGTACTTGGTGCATATTTCTGATAAGTGTGATATTGTTTATTTCTTTATTTTATCTTTTGATAAATCATTTTATTGGAACATCTACAGCTCTTATAACAAATCAATTGTATCCATCACATTTGTACATATGTTGCTATCATCATTTTCAAAACATTTTTTTCTACTTGAGCCCTTGGTATCAGCTCCTTTTTCCCCCTCCTTCCCTCAAACTCTCACCTTCATGCCCCCTTGATAAATTAAAAATTATTATTATTTTCATATCTTATACTGTTCGCCGTCTCCCTTCACCCACATTTCTGCTGTTTGTCCCCTGAGACGGAGGACGGGGGGTTATCTGTAAATCAATGTGATTGGTTCTCCCTGTCTTCCCCTTGTCCCCTTCCCTCCCTCTATTCTTATGGTATCGATACTCCCATTACTGTTCCTGAGGGGTTTATCTGCCCTGGAATCCACGTGTCGAGAGCTCTTATGTGTACATGCTCCAGTCTAGTCAGATTTGTAAGGTAGAACTGGGGTCATGATAGTGCTGGGGAGGAAGCTTTAAAGAAATAGAGGAATGTTGTGTGTTTCATCGGTGCTTTGCTGCACCCTGGCTGACTCATCCCTTCCTTTTGACTTTCTGAGAGGGGATGTCCAATTGTCCACAGATGGGCTTTGGGTCTCTACTCTGAACCCTCTCATTTGCATGGATATGGCTCTTTGTTTTGATCTTATGATACCTGATCCTGTCAACACTTCGTGATCACACAGGCTGGTGTGCTTCTTCCATGTGGGCTTTGTTGCTTCCCTGCTAGATGTCCACCTGTTTAACTTCAAGCCTTTAAGACTCCAGACACTATATCTTCTCATAGCCGGGCAATATCAGCGTTCTTCACCACATTTGCTTATGCATCTATTTTGACTTCAGTGATTGTATAGTGAAAGTGAGCATCACAGAATGGCAGGTTCTAAGAACAAAGTGTTCTTGTGTTCAGGGAGGACTTGAGGAGAGGCCCAATGTCCATCTGCTACCTTGATGCTTCACATAATAATATATGTACATACACCTATATACCTACAATTATATATTAATATATTTAGATGTCTACATGCCTATATTTATACCTCTATAAATGTCTTTTACTTCCTATTTCTTTCGTTTATTTTCTTTTACTTTCCTCCTGTACCACTATCATGTTCGACCTCGATTCAGCTCTCAGTAATTCCTCTCAGCTACATTTCACTTGAACAAACACTGCCAGGCATTCTACACCCTCCTCAACATCAATTTTAGATCTCTTGTTGTTCCCTTGTGCCTGGGTTTGTTGGCTCCCTCCTCCCTTTCCTCCGCATGTCTGCATCCCCGGACCCCTCAGTCCTGTTGTTTTCTCTTCAAGATTGTTTATCTTGTCTATCTTATATAGATAGACATGAAAAAAATAAGAAATTTTAAAAAGGGAGGAGGCTATAAATAGTTCTAGGTTGGTCTGCTGACCCTTCTGTGTGTTTTCTGATTGAGTCTGTTGAGGTGCCAAGTCCTGCCCTCTGAGTGTGACGTCTGTTTGGGGGATTTCTTGGGGACTTCTTTGCTTTGGTTCTCTTGCTGCTCTGTTGCATCCCCTTTGAGTTTTGCCCTGGGATATTGCTTATTTCTTGCAAACTTGATGTAGGATTTAATTATTGAATTAATTATATGAAAATATCATATCCTTGATCCTTGTAATGGCCTATAAGAATTCCTGGTGGTGCAGGATGTTAGGCATTGGGTTGTTAACTGCAGGGTCAGTGGTGTGACCCACTGTCCACCTGTGGGAGAAAAATGAGGCTGTCTGTTCTTGTAAAGATTTACAGTCTCAGAAAATCTAAGGAGCAGTTCTATTCTGGCGATAAGATGGCTATGAGTCAGAATCAATTCAAAGCAAGTGGGTTTGGATTTTGATTGCCTATACTGTGGCATTTTTAAAAGATCTTGCTCGCTCTCTCTTGCCCATGCCCAGATGTGAGCATTTATTTAATGCTCTTACCTCTACATTTGTAGTACTCCCTTGTTGCACTGGTGTGGTAGGGGCAAATGCCCAGTTTCTGTTTGCTGGCGCATGGCTTGCTATCCCCTGTATGTTTGAATGATAAGCCTACTGGCTAAAGAATTCTTGGTTGGAATTTTTGCTTGATTCTATCTGCTTGATTCTAATTGAGGTTTTTTTCTCTTGCTTTGTCTAATTCTCTTGCTTAATTCTTCAGTTCCAGTAGTTCTCCCTTTCCCCCTTAATGAGTCTCTCATTTTGTTCCCTCACACATTTCCTGATATCCACTAGTTGTTCTGTGTGCATTTTGCTTTCTTTAAACATATTTGGCATTAGAACCGGAAATGAGAAATTCTCTAAATGAGAATTTGCCTCTTCTTCATGTTTAGTTTTTGATTTGTCCCCCATCTCCTGTAATTTTGTTAAAAAATATTAAGACAACAAATGGCTCACTCTGTGTAACTTGAAAGTTTATATACTGTGTGTGTGTATGTGTGTGTGTGTGTAAAATGTCCCGATTGTTCCCAAGTGCCCAGCTCCCAATGGAACGCTTTCTCCATGAGAGAAAGCTGTGGACTGACAGCGCTGGGAATCCCTCAGAGCAGCTTTGCTCAGCCCCACTCTCCGGGTTGCTGGTACCTTATCCTGAGAACCACTAATGGGCATTTTTAACCTTTGGGGGTTGTTTGTTTGTTTTAAAGTGCTGATTCAGACATCCTGGATGCTTGATTTCTGGAATTCAATATCCCTGTGCGGAAGAAGGGTTTAACTGATAAAAGACATTAATGTGAAGGGGGTAGGTGGGTAGTCGGGGGATTGACTTTCTCGTGGCTGACTGTGGAGGACTGTCCATCTTTCCTCCTGTCTCCAAGTAGACAGGGGCCAGCAGTTTCCCTCTGTGTTGCCCACTTCCTGATAGATTCCCCTTGCTCTGCTCCCTTTATCGTTCCTTCTGGTCCTGTGCCCAATTGTCTTGGGTCTCAGCAAGACTGGACAGCACACACCTGCCTCGTCTTCTTGCCTTTGCCCTCTCCCAGTCGTTCAGCCCATGAATGCCTATGATCAATTTGTACCATCTAAAAAAATACACAGGCGACCTCCTCCTCAGTGTGACTTCTTTCGTGTATTCCCTGTGGGGTTGCTATGAATCAGCATCAACTTGATGGCCGTGAGTGAGGAATGTAGGCATTTACCAAGTCTGTCCCCAAATGGCTGCAAGCAGTTCACATACTTGATGTTTATCATGTAGCTTATCCCAGGTCCTACACTCCCCTGGTCCCAACCCACTCATGTCTCCAAACCTCTGCTGCCTTCCAGAGTGCCGAGGTCTCTACGTTCTTGTTTGTCTTCATTGTTCAATGGGTTAGTTTCTGGGAGAGTAAATGGGCTTTATCCGCTCCCTTTGCCATCTTGGTCCAGCACCGGAAGCCTTTTGCTGACATGTTTGAGTGTCATCCAGGAAGCAGAGGTGAGTTCTAAAGCCAGCCTATCTGACCTCATGGCGCCTTCACCTCTGCCTCTGCTGATTTTCTCTTTCAGGTTTGTGGACACCCACAGAAAAACTGGCTACCATGAAAGCTTTGGCGTGCCACGCTGAGTCATCTTCTGCCTGGCATCCTTCTTTTTGCAGCATTCAGAACAAAATCACTTATCTTTCTAGGACACGGAAGGTAACTATTAGCTATGGTGTCATCAACTTTTTAAAATTAGAATTTAATCAGACTCAATTCTATTTAATTTGACCTAATCTGAATATAAGATCCTTGAATATTGTACCATGTCTAATTGGCTCTACCTCCCCCAAACCCAAAATGAAACTCAATGCCATTGAGTCTATGCCAACTCATAGTGATCCTATAGGACAGGGTCAAGCTGTCCGTGTGGGTTTCTGAGTAGAAAGCTCCATCTTTCTCTCTGAGAGTGACGGGTGGGTTCAAATCACTGACCTTGCAGTTAGCAGTTCAATGCATAACCACTATGCCACCAGGGCTCCCTGGGAAATAATAGGTGCTCTAGGCGTAATCATAGTTGGATTTTTTTAATGGAGTCATTCTGCAATGCAGTGAAATACTTAAAATAACTCATATAACCATAATGATCAGAGTTATAAGACTCTTAAAAGCAAAGTTTTTGTAGCCCCCCACCAAGTGTCTCTTTTCCAGATGCATCTGGGTAGCAGCAGCACCTCCTCAGAGATCCTGATAAGATTCATCTGTGACTGATTGTTGAGAGTGTTCCTTGTGATGGTAAATGCATGGAACTCTAACAGAGGGATTTATGTACAAGAGGAATTGAACATTGAGAAAACATCCCAACCCAGTCCAGTCCAAGGCCATAAGTCTGATATTAGCCCATATGTCTGATACCAATCTATAAAGTTCTGTTCAGGCTCATGAAACACATGCAATGAAGCCACATGCAGGACAATCACAAGCAATGGGTAGAAAGTCTTTGGATCCACTGGCATTGTAAGCATCTCAGTGCTGGCAGGGGTCTCTCTGTGGCTTCTCCAGCTTCTGAGGTCTGGTTGCGTCCATGTGACTTGTCTTCTGCAATGTCTCCCAGGGAGTGGCAGAGAGAGAGGTGTCTTCTGCCTCCAAGGAGGAAGTACCAGAATTCTCAGGAGAAGGTCACGCCCACAGAAGTCTCATTGGCTATCTCCAGATTGACAGCATAGACCCCACCCCTACACTCTGAATCCTTAAATTGACACCAGATTAGGTGATACCACAGTCACCATATTGTGCAGCCATAACTTACAGTAGTGTTAATGTTGATATTAGGATATCGGACTAAATTTTGCCATGTAAGAATACTACATCTGATCAGCATTTTAAAGGGTTGGATTGTCACCTGACTGGAAAGATGATGGTAGATAATAATCCTGGAACCCTGATCTTCAGAGGAAAGGACAGAGAACTAGATCAAATATTGACTAGAAGAAGCTGAACAAAAGCATTGAGGTGGCAGGCAAAATGTATGAATTGTCAGCTGAGCTAACATAGCCCAGCCATTCAGGACTTTTTCAGGTAGCATTCGGTCAGAGAGCAACCTGATCATCAGGTCTCTCCAGTGGCTGGTGACCAGAAAGGTGTGACGCATCACTTGTTACCTATACTCTCCTACTGACTCTACCCCAACTCACGTAACAGCTTATGACACCCCCAGTCCCTGCACAGCCCCTGCTCTGCCTGACGTTGGAAGCACGCCCTCATAGATCAGATACTGGGTGCATGCACGCCTCTCTTGGAGGTATGCACTCTCTGCTTCCTTGGAAAAGCAGAATGTGCGGTACCAGAAGGGGCATTATGCTTCCCGTTACCCCAGGATGGGCAAGAGGCCAAATACCTGACTTCAACAGCCCTCTACTGTGGTGGGAACTCATTCTATGACCTGGCATCTTTGTCCCAGCTGCCTTCTTGACCCACAAGAATTCCTTCTGGGATTAGGTTCCCAGACCCAGCTTAATTCAAAACTGAGACTCTGTCCCACACATCACACTCCCGTTTCCTTCTTGTCTAGCAGAAGAGAATGGCTAGTAAGGGGTGCCCTGCCCAAAGGGCACCCCCTCATGCTGCAGGATCACTGCACAGGTGCCTGCCTCATACTAATTTTCTTCTTTCTTTTTCTTTCCTTTTCCTTGTTTTTTTTCTTTCTTTTTTACTTTATTTTCGTAGAAAAAATTTCCTTCAAGCTCTCTTTTCTTTTATCCCCTTCCCTTCTGTTTAAAATTTTATTTACGATTCTCTTTTCTTTTTTCCCATTATACTTTAATTGTTTATCTAATTTTCTTCCCCCTTTCCCTTTTATTTATATTTTTTATTTTTGTTGTTTGCTTAGTCTTTCATGTGCTTTTCTAGTTTATTGATTGATTTTACCATTGTCTCTTTTTATTTTTCCTCCACCTGGTGAAGGACAACTAACCCCACCCTGCCCAGCCACACTTGTACCTCCTGCAGCCTCACCCACATGGAAGGGGCCACCACCCACTCCTAAATTACCTGACAGCCATAGATGGAGGCTAATCATAGACCAACCTGCTCCCAAGGGTGCTATGTGAACAGCAAACACAGAACGAGGTACCTCTTTCTATGCCCTCTCACACTTTTGAACACACCCACATATGATAGCCAGTTAAATATGATCCCACCACAGTGTCTCACTGACAACAGACTACCCCAGTTCAGAAAAAGAAACAAGAGCGTGGCTCAAAGAAAAGGTAAAAACACAGAGCCCGAAATCCTTCTAGAGGAAGAAATTGCATTGGAGCTACCTTTTAAGGAATCCAGAAGCAGGAGCTATCTGAATGAGGGAACGTGACCCCCAGATGGTAAGCATCAGAAGACCTCTTGAGCCAACATAGTCTGTCCTCTCCTCGTCTCTCCAGGGTAAATTGGCAGTATCACTAACCAGAGGTGACCAGATATGGAATGACACGAAGGACACAATCAGTTCTGATCTGCAGGCCTATCTGTGGCCCCTGCCGGTAAGCAGATGTCACAAGAAATGAAACTTGATGTAAGCTTGAACCCTACACTCTTGAGTCTACTGGAATGTAGAAAGTGAAGCATGGTGCCCTTTGAAATGCTCTGCTTAGCAGCATTGAATAGCGCAACCGATAGACTATCTTATAATCATATGTGCTGTTTATATATTCTATTGGTTGATATTGTTTGGATGGAAGCTAAACCAACCTAGGGAACCTGACTTGGGTGTTGTCGGTGGTGACTCACTGAGCCACAAAAATTAATTTTAATTGGTTAGACAATATCCAAGACACTCTTCCGATGGATTAATCTAGAATGAGGTAAGGTCTAGATGTATAATGTTATCATGAAATATTGTTCAAGAAACATCATTAAATGAACAACAATATATTTTAAGCAAGTTATCACACTATGTTTAAAGACCATAATAGCCCTACATATATAGGTGTGATCGTTAGGTTTATTGTGGCAATCTGGCCAATAGGAACATGTGGCATTTATCAGGTTGCAGTTCGGTTGGAGGGCAAGAGATAAATGGCTCTGGAAGGTCAGCCCTCGTCTCTCTTGCTCTCTGGTGATCAGAGTGTGCTGGAGTGTGCTGCTGCTGTAGCTAGTTCTCTGCCTCACCTTGTGAGCTACATTACCTATGGGCCGGGCCAGCCCATGAATCTTGTTGCTAGAGCTTGAGGCTCCTGAGAGACCCGCTTTGCCATGCTGCTGGTGCGTATATTGCTTGAGCTTGAGGCTGGTGGATTCTGTTGCCTTGCATTGCTTGCATTTGATGTCCCATCTGGGCCTGCTTCTCTAAGCTCCCAAGCTACTGATTGTTGGTGACCCACCCTGCTGCTTGTTGCCTGTGGGCAGACTCTGCTTGCCTTACCCCAGGGAGGACTCTGCTGTCTACTTGCTTGAACTTGGACCCAGCAGCCCATGTGAGTTGAAGGACTTCCAGTATATTCACTGTTCCATGATAGTGAGTTGGACTGAACCCTCTGTGCTGCTGTGGACTAATTAGCTGTTGTATTCCTTCTCATGGCATAAATCTATCTATCTATCTATCTATCTATCTATCTATCTATCTATCTATCTATCTATCTATCTATCTACACTCATAAGTGTCCTGGTTTTATTTTTCTAGAGAACCCTGCCTAACACAATAGGGTTATTGTGTATAAATATAATACACAATATATATCCAGGAAACATGTACTGACAAGAAACACATAACCGCTAAGCAATTATTTCTGAGGGTGAGACAAAGACGACTGATTTTCTGCCTTCTGGGGGTCAGTGTGTGAGCTCGCTTGTGTGTGTGCTTGTGATCCATTTGTGAGTGTATATGGTCAGCACATAGGACCTGAGGGCATAGGTTGGGTTTCCCTGATCCCAGACACAAGGAAAGGAGGGTCCTTGTGTACATTTCTGGAGACCTCTCTTTAGGCCTCTGCTGTACAGTCAGCCCCACCAAGGGTAGGGGTCCAGGTACCCTGGGCCATGCCTTCCCATTGCTGTTCCCCCTCCAGCTTTCAAGGGCTAGGAGCTTCGCTACCCAACAGCCCCAGGACCTCTTCTCAGATTGTGCGGCCCAGGTGTACCCCAGCACCTGAGGAGAGAGGGAGAAATGTGGCCGAGCCTTGTCTGGAAAGTGCAGTGTCCTGATGAGCAGCTCCTCTGAGCCAGGACCAAGGTGGGTACAGGAAAGATGGGCAAACACTCCATGCTAAGGCCTTGCAGGCCCCTCTCCACACTTGGAGGAGCTCCGGAGCCCAGGGCAGAACTGGTTTTCATGCCCATGAAGGGATATTCCCAGAAGATATCACATATTAGATCACTGGCACACCTCCCGGGGACCCACAGCTGAGAGAGGGCAGAGATCATAAATGTACCGGCTTTATAGGAAGTCACACAAAGGGGAGGAGTGTGATGTCCCCAGGGGGCCAAATGGCCATCGAAAGGAGAACAGTGATTCCAACTGGTTCTGCTCTGCTGAGGAAAAGGGTACCAGCTAAACCCGGGCTTCCTTCTCTGTAAACCAACTGCTCTATTGCCTACCAGAGGTCAAGCTGGAATTCTTCCAGTTAAAATTACATGATGTAAAAGAAATGGGTCATAGTGAAATATGAAAGCAGAAAATCAATCATCTTAGGTGCACCCTCAGAAATAATTGCTTAACAGTTATATGTATTTCCCGTTAGTCCATATATCCTATATATATATATATTGTGAAATATATATATTCTATTTATACCAAGAACCCTATATATGTAGGGCTATTCTGTTCTTTAGACGTAAGTAGTATGTGTTAAAGATTGTTTAACATGTAGTATTGTTCATTTAATGATGTTTCTTGAAACAATATTTCATGCTGGCACATTACCTATCTAGACCTCTCCCTCATTCTAGACTAATCCATCATAAGAATGTCTTGGACATTGTCTAACCAATCAAAACTGTAATTTTTCATTTCAGCAGTAGCAAAGATTGTAGTGGAATCCCAATTGTAATAATAGACGTTGGAGCTCCTAGTTATTCAAATTGCTCCTCATTGGAAAACCTGTCATCTGTGTAGTTTTAAAGGAGCCCTGGTGGCATACTGGTGATGCACGGGGTAGCTAACGACAAGGTCCACAGTTTGAAACCAGCAGTTGCTCCAGGATGGAAAGGTGGGGGCTTTCCAGTCCTGCCAAAAGTTAAAGTGGCAGGAACTCGCCGGGGCAGCCCCCCTCTGTCCTGTCGGATTGTTGTGGGTGCCAACTCACTGGCAGTGAGTTTGAATTTGCTGAGTTGTAAGTAGTATTGAAGTGCTTCTAACGGGTTTTCATACCGTTTGTCCTGTAGTCATGGAAACAAGTGGTACCTGGTGGGTTCAATTTCTAACCCGCGCCTTTCTCTCTTTGTGGTATCAGCATGGCGTACTGTACCTGTGTGGCTTTAAAATCTTGGCCCCTCAGATCAGTTCTGCTCTCGAGTTAACATCTGAAGAAGAAAGCAAGATTACGGTGGAATCCTGGGGCCAGAGGCTGAAGACCATTTGGACAGAGGAGCCCATCGAGCCGCGTTGTACCTTTAGGATACAGTAACGCTTGGCAGCATGAGAACAGCACAGAGGAGACTCAAAGTGCGTGCCATATGAAGACAGTGTTGTGATAAAAGAAAATCACACCAAAGTTAAAGAGGTGCCTGCATGAGCCAGGCCAAATCTTGCGGTACTCAATTTGTTTTTATCTTGGGCTAACCTATAGCATTATTTACCAGTCTTCCATTTATTTAAAATCTACTGAATGTCTTCCCATTTGTTAGATTTGTTGGGGGCTATTTTACTTGATTTTTAACTCGAGATTTTTCTTCTTTCTTTTAAATAAGGAAGTTTAACCTACCCATAGCTGTTATTTCATGTTGTTTGCACCTTTTTATTTGCGCCATACTGTGAAGTCCTAATTGATCAGCCAATTAACATGTAGTTAACAAGATTATGTAACGGTTGCCGGTGACCATTTCATCCCGGTTTAAGAAGTGATTTAAAATTTTAAACACAATCATATGTAGAGATTGAATACCTAGACACAAGAATATTTTATTTTAATATTTATTAACATTGCCTTTAATTATTTTATAAAATTTGAAGTAACTTACACAATTTAACTTTCATACAGTGGCCTCCTTGATTGTTTTCCTGTATGATATATCAGTATCATATGCTTCATAAATCCATATCCAAAAATATAAATTCCTTCCTTTTTCTGAGAAGCTAAAATTCACAAGGGTAATCAAAGGTAAAAGCAGTCTTTTTGAAACACCTCCCACCATTTATTAGTACCAAATATCTAATTCTTTTCCAGAATATGGAGCTATATTCATGCTAGAAAATTAATTTGTAGTTATAGTATGTGTAGATGCAGATACACTGAAAAGCTGCAATTTTTTAAACAAAATCCACTTTAGGTTCAATTAATTCTGAATTTTTGAACTCAGAATAAACCAGGAGAACCACTGAAGGTGATGCAACAGCTTTATGACCCAATCAAATAATTGCAGAATTAATTCTTATAAAGGCAGTTTTGATTATGCTAATTCAAGTAATGCGGTGGTGGCAGGTTAGGGAAAGGCAACTTTTTGCTTCTATTTTCTTCAAAGACTGTTTCCCTGGACTTAGGGGCCTTGAAAAAAAAACCCAAGAATTATCTTCCAGAGCATTTTTGCCATGGGCACTGTGTTTCTGAATGCTTGTATCCCCAAGAAAGGCTTCCTCGTATCTCTCTGTGGAGAGTGGCTTGCTCTGGTAACATCTGTGTTTCTCCTGGGAAGAGAACAGATGTGGTATGAGGAAAAGGGTTGTCATTTGAGGACGGAGGGGGCTGTCTTTTGTGCTCTAGTAAATTTTTCAAGTACAACTTTGTGCCCTTTCTCCCACGGTCTCCCGGGCTCTGTGCTGGCGCACAGGCCTCCCTGCTCACAGTGGGAGCTTTCCATTCTCTCAGAAGCCTGGCTTGCACTTGAGTCACCGGTGTCGATTGAACATCTTTCTTTGGTTCCCAGGACATGTGCTTCCTGTGTTCCTTTGGCAGGCTCTGTCTTTGGGGCTCTCTGCTCTTCAGATGGTCATCTTGAGACGGGGTCTTGCTTGGGATTTGTGTGGCTCTATTTTGAGGTCGCTGCATGCTTTCCTCATCCGTTCACACCGTGGGGCTCCATTCAGGTCACAGGCTCAACGTTTCTACCTCCCAGGGCGATGCAGGTGGATCTGAATTCCTCATCGCCTCCTGCATTTCCACCTCCGTTCTAAGTGGGAGGAGATCTAGTCTACTTCTCAGACTGTGGGTGTTCGTGCAATATTTTCAAAGATTCAGACTCTGTGAATCAAGAGGTCTGCATTTTATCCAATTTGCTCTTCAACTGATTTCTATCAATGCAGACCTCTTGATTCACAGCCAGGCATTTTTGGCTTGTTTTCGTCCCTCGGAACCTGTTTCTTATTGAATGGAACATTTCTTCCAAAGAATCTTATTATCTAATTTAGCAAAGTGTTCTCTTTTTCCGAACCCTGCCAAACCCTGGTTTCTGCCAGAGCCCTGGAGATGCATCCACCACCACCATGAGATCCACAAGACTTTGCACCCACCAGCCTGCGTGATCTTCCTGCATTCGGCATCATAGCATGTGGCTGCATGAGTCTGAAGAAGGATGAGTATTGGGCTTATGGACTTGAGTTGGACTGTGCTGGGATGTTTTCTTGATAAACATTTACTTCTTGGTATAAGCTCTTTCTTACACTTATATGAGTGCCACTGGATTTGTTTCTCTAGTCAACCCGGCCCAACACAGTCTTCTAACTACAAGGACCCCAGTTCAAACCCACCAGTGGCTCCAAGAAAAACAGGACTTTCTACTCCTGTAACCAATTACAGTCTCAGAAACTCCCATAGGGTTGCTATGAGTTGGCATGTCCTTGATGGCAGTGAGTTTGGCTTTTCACTTTTATTCTGAAAAGTCTGTGGATTTTGTGTCTGAGGCCTTTCTCTCCAGGTTGTCCTCATCTCCACTATGTTGTCATACTCATTTCTTAAAACTTTGTTCAGGGCCATTCTCTTCTTAATTTGTTTTTAGTCTTTTATTTTTAAAAAGAATTCTCTTCAGATTTTTTTGAGACCACCTTCTTCAGACTCATATTCAAGACCACGTTCTTTAGCATCATTTTTTAGGCATCTTCAAATTGTCCCCCATTGTCTGTTTTCTCAAACGTTTTTTAATCTTTAGATTCTTTAAATGCGGTTGTAGTTGCAGCTTATTGAACATTCAGCCAGGATGTGCTGTGGTGCTTACAAAGGTAGATCACGTCTTATAAAAATAACAAGGAGTTTTTTTTCCTTCACTGTTCTAAACATTAAAGATTATTTCCAAACTCAAATTCAAGAAGAAGACAAGGAGAAAACCACTCTACAAATTAGAAGTTATAATTACCAGAGAATGAGGGGTGTGGATGCACAAAGAAATCCAAACGTATTTAGATGACATGGTGGTATGGGCAGAGTCAGAACAAAAACATGATAGAATTTATATTTAGGGTTAGGGGTAAGGAGTTAGGATTAGGGTTAGGCTTAAAATATGTTTAGGCCCAGGGTTTTGTGTAGTGTTATGGGAAGGGGGGTAGTGGTTGAGCTAGGGCTAGGAGTAGTGATAGCTACTAGCAGTAGTGTTATGGTATGAGTTAGGTTTAGGACTAAGGGTTAAGGTGAGGTTTCGTCATTGAAATGAGTGTTGACCCTGCCCTAGTAACTAATGTTAGAATTACAATTAGGGTTGTTTTAGGGTTACTCTGAGCGATTGTGCTAGGGCTAGGCATAGGGCTTGGTACAGCATCAAAACTAGGATCAGAAGTGGGGATGGGTTGTAAGTATAGACCTTGGGTTTTGTATCGTGCCAAACTCATTTAAAATGGTCGTGCTACTTGACTCTGAGAGACTGGTGGCACTCCTCCAATCACTTCACTAATTCACCCGTAGAATACGGAACTGAACTAGTCCAAGAGGGCATCTCCCAACCAAACTATAGAGGAATCCGCTCCTTAAAACAGTCAATGCTAAAAGACTAAAAGGGCAAAGCTTTACAAAAAAGAAATTTTAGAAAACAAGAAGCGGCACAGAAATTAAGCAAATGAAAATGAGGAATTTTTATTAGAAACAGAATACCATATTTCCTAGTATAATTTGTGTAAGGATTATTGAATGGAAAACTAATTTGGCTTGTAAACATTCATCTAAAGCACAACAAAATGTTCTAATATATTTGAACATATATAATATGTTCAATATATACAATATTATAGAAATATATTCAATATATATACAAAATATAAACAATGTATGTATTTAATATATACAATATAATACATTCAATATATGATATTATATGTAACATATAATATATGTATCATATAATATAGATACTGCTATATAAATATATATTGTTATATCAAAATTGATATATTTTAATATTCAATATATATTATATATATTAAGAAAACAGAACCAATCAATTCTACAAAAAACATACAATGAGATCCAAAAAAGTGAGTTTTTTTTAAAGCTAACTATTTAAATTTAAAAAAAAACCTTATCACCTACTTTGTCAAGTCTGTGATTCCATTCATGGAAACATTTTCAAACTCATCTGTTTGGATGGCTGACAGCACCTCCCTTACTTTTTTCTTCACCTCTTCTGTGTCCTCAAATCACTGTCCCTTCATGTCTCTCTGCATTCTGAGAAACAAAAAGAAGTTGCACAGAGTGAAGTCAGGTGGTCAGGTGTGTGGGGTAAGAGAGGCATGCTGGGTTGTTTTGTTTTGTTTGCCAAAAACTGGAGCATTGAGCTGGCTGCACGAGCAGGTGCATTGTCCTGGTGGCAAAACCAGTCCTCCAACTGCCACAAATCAGGCCTTTGTTTTTTCTTTTCTCGAAATTATGCCTTTTTTTTATCACACTCTAGTACACAAGCTTTTCAGAATGTCTAAATAGAAAGTTTGATTAACCGTCTGACCTGGTGGAAAGAACTCCAAATGTGCTATGCCCCTCACATTTAAAAAACAAAAAAAGTAAGAGCATCTTCTTGATCATTGATTTCACTCAATGAGCTTTTTTTGGGTGAGGTGATGATGGTAGCTTCCACTGACGTGGTTGATGTTTGTTTTTAGGGTCGGAAGACTAAAACCATGTGTCATCACCAGTAATGACCTTGGGGAAAAGAAGTCTGGGTTGATTTGGAGCTATTTTTTTTTCAAAGCATGGCATGTTTCTACTCAACACTCTTTTTGCTGGTCAGTCAGAACCCGAGGCACAAATTTCGCAGGGACCCTTCTCATTCCCAAATCTTCTGTTAAAATTTGCTGAACTGAGCTCCAAGATAGTCCATATAACTTCCTCATCTCTTACAATAGTCTGTCATTGATTTTCAAGCACAAATTCATGAATTTTGTCAACATTTTTGTCTGTTTGGGAAATGGATCAACATCTAAAATGAGGTTTGTCATCAATCTACAGTTTTTACCTTTTTTGAAACAAGGAAACAACTTGTACACTTGAGTTTTTCCCATAGTGTTGTCCATGTAAGCTGTGTTCCACCTCGCTACAGGTTCTGTGGCAATTTTCTCAAGCAGGAAACAAAATTTCACAGCCGCACGCTGTTCTCTTAAATTGCCCATCATGAAAAACAAGTTTCAAGCGAAACTGCTTTTACAAAAAAAATGCACTGTGACCAGAGAAGCTTCCCAGGTGACACCACTGGGTGCACTAATTCAGAGGGAGTTGCTCGATGCTCACCTAGCGGGGAAAACACATACTACGAAAGCTCCACCTCACAGAGCCTTTTCCTACTTTTCTCTTTTTTCCTTTTTTTCCTCCTGCCCCACTATTATGTTTACCCATCATTCATCTCTTAATAATCCCTCTCCGATACAATTCGATTCATCAAGCAAGACCAGAAAAGCTATACTTCCACCCTCCTTGCTATCAATTTTAGAACACCCACTCTTCCCCTGTACCTGTCATTATTGGCTCACTGCTTGCCTCCCCCCAACTCCTTTCCTCGGTTATTTAATCTCCTGACTACTGCTTCTATGAACATCGATTGTGGATCCAAGCAAGACAAAATATGTGACAGCTCCAATCTTTTCTCCATTATTATGATATCACCTATTGTTCCAGTTGTGAGAGTTTTGGTCTTCTTTATGTTGAGCTGTAATCACATGAAGGCAGCAATCCTGGATCTTCATCAGCAAGTACTCAATAAGTGTACTCTTTGTAAACATTATAGCCTGGCAACATTATAGCCTGGCAACCTACATGCGACAGTCCTACGTTGTCTTAAAAGGTCACTGTGCATCAGAATCAACTCGACAGCAATCAGTTTGGTATTTTGACATACTAAATGCTTTGAAATTAGAAAGGTTCTAGGGTCTGAGTTCATTCCATACCTTGAAAATGAATTTTCCTACTGTCCACTAGATGGTGTCCAACACACACTCACACACACACCTGCACTAGCTGGAGACACAACTAAGCCTAACCAGAAGCGACATTAACAAAAGATGCCTGCAAACTCTAGCTCACTCTCATTTCACTATTCTTTTGGCTGGTAAAATCCTTGCTCATGATCCAAGCCAGGGTCTTTTTAAATGCTCTCAAAGTGGAAAATGATCAAAGAAAACAAGAAGAACTGATGCATTACAATAGTTGTGTTGGCAATACTTGTGTTGACAAAGAACATTAAATATACCCTGGACTACCATTAGAATGGACAAATTAGCTTATAAAGAAATAGAGTTAGAAAGCTTCTTAAACATAAAGATAGTGAGACTTATGCTAGTGTAACTCAGGCACATCATCAGCAAAGACCAATCCTGGAAAAGAAAATCACGTTCGGTAAAGTGGAGGGCCAGTGGAGCTAAGGAGTCAACACAACAGCAACAACTAAGAAATGAACCATAGCAGTTTATCATCACAGTGACTGGTAAGCAGGGGACCTTTTGTTCTGTTCTGCATGGGTTCACCATGAGTTGGAGCTGACTCGAAGTAGGTAATAACATACTTAGAGAAGAAATCTGACAGCTAGCAGGAGAAGATGTGCCGTGTAGATAATTCTTCTGACTGCATTGTGAGGAATAGAGGAGAACCACAGACCAGGGACAGGGTCTGTCAGGAGGTGACTATGACCACTCAGGCCAGCGGTGATGACAACCTGGGCCAGGATTGGCAGTGGGGAGGGGGAAATGTGGATGGGCTTAGTAGGCAGAAAAGACAGAGTCTGATGGAAGATTGGGTTTAACATTTAAAAATTTTTAATTTCCATTTTTTTAAAATTGGGAGTTAATACATGTATCATTCCATAGTTCAGTCACATCAAGCAATATTGTACAATTGTGGACACACTCAGTTTCCAATCATTATTTTCCTTCATGGACATCCTCTCTTTCACCACTCACCCCATCCCATCCCCCCGACATCTGTATCCCCCCACCCCCCCCAAAACCCTTTTTCTACTAACTGCCCCTTATAGGTTCATCAATCCTTGGGTCCATATACTGAGAAACAGAAAAACATAACACAAATTCAAGAGGATGACCGCCCCCCCCAAAGACATAACACATGTGAGATAAACCCTAATATGTACCAACAAACACCAAAAAAACAAAAAAATGTTGAAAAATAGATCAGGTCCACCATGCCTCAAAGGGCAGGGGAGGTGGGGGGATCAACTGGCAAGGTTTTGACCAATCAAGTCAGGTTTATCTCTTTGATCTTCTGTAGTCATCTCTCTAATGTACACTGTTTAATAACCACTTTCCTTTTGTGTTAGTGCAGGTAGAATAGAGAAACAAATCCAGAGACAAATCATGTGTGTGTACAAGAGAGCTTTTATAGCAAAGAGTAATTTTATATTAAGAAAACATCCCAGCTCAGTCCAGATCAAGTTCATAAGGCTGATATTAGCCCATATGTCCGATGCTAGTCTCTAAATTCCTCTTCAGACTCATGCACCACATGCAATAATGTCAAATGCATGAAAATCATAAGCCTGTGGGTGGAAAATCTTGTGGCTCCAGTGGTGGTAGAAACATCTCTGGCAGCCATCAGTTTGGCTCCATGTGGCTTGTGAAGCAGAGAGAGGATTCCCAGAATCCTCATGGGAGGGCTATGCCCACAAGGAGAGATCAAGCTGTGACCTGATTCATAGGCTAGACTCCAACCCTTAATTCTTATTTATCAAGTTGCCATGGAATTGTGTAACTACTACATCTACCAACCCTCTGTTGCTCACAGAGGGAGATCACCGGACACTTATTTCCTATGTAGATTCCAAAATCTTACCTCGAGCTCCCCTGACATCTATGGCCTTCTGCAAACTGGATTTCCATAATTTAGCCTCTAATACTGTTCCCTCTTGTGACTCAGTAGCATTTGCTACTCCCTCCACAACAAAAGGACAAACCAGAGTTGTATTTCATTCCCGCGAGCAATCATTTATTGAGAAGCTATTGATTCCAGACAAGATGCTAGTCCTTGAGGGGGTTTGGTTGCTGCAGTATGGACTTGAATTCATGATGACTCATGTGTGTCAGAATAGAACTGGGCCCCAGAGGGCTTTCAGCGGCTGATTTTTCTGAAGTAGATTGCCAGGCCCTTTTCCCAGAGGCACCTCTAGGTGGACTAGAACCTCCGACCATTCAGTCAGAGGCTGCATGGGTTGTCTGTTTGTACCGCCCAGGGAATCTAAGCTCTGGAGTTGCCAAAGTGAATAAGACATTCTCTTTGTACCCAAGTACCTCTTTGTACCTCTGTTTGTGGTTGTAGCTTTATTAAGGTCGAGGAGACTTTATTAAGGTCTAGTAGAGAAAAAGTACAGCATACAGTGGTCAAACGGCCAAGGTAGGTATGAATTGAAGCTCGAACAGTCAGAGAAAACTTATGAGCAGCCCCCTCCAGCTCCAAGCTCAGATCAAGTTTCATCTCCTCCCAGGAAACCTCCATGGCAGAACCCCGGGTTCATTCAAAAACCTACCACTATGAGCCAAGGTGCCTATCCCATGACCAAACTCTGAAGGTAGCCTTGGTTCCTAGGGCCTCCCCTGGGTCTGTGAGTGGCTTCAGACAACGATCAAAAGTCTTCATTGTCCATCCTCAGAAACCAGCATCTAGAGCACAGCGGCTCTTTGGAAGTTGTTTGCTGGTTAAATAGGAGGTTCCGTTCAAGCTGTGTCTTTGTGTGTGGAGAGACTTTAGAGGACAACAATAGTGTTGCATGGTGCAGGAATGGGTAGATGTAGTCAGAGGGGAAGGGAAAAATATAGCAAATGCAGGAGGTTCTCAGCTGCTTCTGTGCCCCTCTCATTCACTACTCTCTGGGAGAGTGGCGGCTGGCTGCACTTCTGGTCACTCGGAGTGTGTGCAGACAAGGAAAGATCCCACTTTTCTTGTCTCAAGTTCTGGTGTGCTAGACCAGGGTCTGAAAGGAATCGGCTTACAAAAATTCCATATCGTGGCATTCTATTAGGGGAACCAACAATTCACCCATCTGTCTCCTCTTTAGGGGCTTCTATTCTGCTTCTTCTAGTTACTATTTAATTTAACTCGCTTCTATATCCTTTCCTCCATTTTAAACCCATGACTTTTGGTGACCAGGCCTCAGCCCCCTTCATAATGTCCTTCTCTTCTTAAAAATTACATGTGTGCACAAAGAGATCTCTTCTTAAGAATTACGTGTTTGCCAACGGCTGGAGCCAAAGTGGGTGAACAAGTAAATGTGGTGAAGAAAGCTGATGGTTCCCGGCTATCAAAAGAGATAGTGACTGGGGTCTTAAAGGCTTGAAGATAAACAAGCGGCCATCTAGCTCAGAAGCAACAAAGTCCACATGGAAGAACACACCAGCCTGTGTGATCGAGTGGTCCCAAAGGGATCAGTTACCAGGCATCAAAGAACAAAAAATCATATCATTGACTGCACACCTCCATGATAGGATCGCTGAAGACAAAGGGGTGCATAAGCAAATGTGGTGAAGAAAGCTGATGGTGCCCGGCTATCAAAAGAGATAGTGTCTGGGGTCTTAAAGGCTTGAAGGTGAACAAGCGGCCATCTAGCTCAGAAGCAAAAAAGCCCACATGGAAGAAGCACACCGGCCACTGCGATCACGAGGTGCCAAGGGACCAGGTATAAGGCATCATGCAAAAAAAAAAAAAGATATATGTGTGTGTATGTATGTGTATATGTGTGTATATGTACATATATACCATATTAAATGAAGGGGGAAGTGCAGAGTGGAGACCCAAGGCCCAAGTGTCGGCCAATGGAGATCCCCTCATAGAGGGGTTTAGGAGAGGAGATGGGTTAATTAGGGTGTGAGGTAGTATCGATGAAGAACACAGCTTTCCCCCAGATCCTGGATGCTTCCTCCCCCCAACTACCATGATCCGAATTCTACCTTGCAGGCCTGGATAGGACAGAGGCTGTACACTGGTACATATGAGGGCTGGAGGCACAGGGAATCCAGGGTGATGATACCTTCAGGACCAAGGGTGTGAGGGACGATGCTGGGAGAGTGGAGGGTGAGTGGGTTGGAAAGGGGGAACTGATTACAAGGATCCACATGTGACCTCTTCCCTGGGAGAGGGACAGCAGAGAAGGGGGGAAGGGAGACTCCAGATAGGGCAAGATATGACAAAATAACGAGGTATAAATTACCAAGGGCACATGAGGGAGGGGGGAAAGGGGAGGGAGGGGAAAAAAAAAAGAGGACCTGATGCAAGGGGCTTAAGTGGAGAGCAAATGCCTTGAGAATGAATGGGGCAGGGAATGTATGGATGTGCTTTATACAATTGATGTATGTGTATGTATGGATTGTGATAAGAGTTGTATGAGTCCCTAATAAAATGTAAAAAAAGAAAAGAGGAGAAAAAAATGATTAGGGCAAAGACTGTACAGATGTGCTTTTACAATTGATGTATGTATATGTATGAACTGTGATAAGAATTGTATGAGCCCAATAAATTGTTTAAAAAAAAGAATTACGCATTTGCACAGAGAGATCACCTTGTCCAGAACTGTGCATGTACAGGCTCAAGGGATAAATAAGACCAACCATTGCAGGTGTTCACAGTGACTTTCCAGTTGGCCCTGAAGTTCTAGCAGGTGACTGTTTCACTCCTGGTCTATGCCTTTCAGTGGGAGATGGAAACTTTTCAGAGAACCAGACTCTGGAAAAATGACCTTTCCTTGACTTTTGAAGTTTTTCTGAAAATATGGACCAAAGGAAGAGGAATATCCAGTTGGAGTCATTGATGACAAATGGTAAGATAAGGACAAACTCCAAGGATGGCTTCACTGAAGAGACAAAGCGTTTTAAGATGAAATGAAAATCTTGTCAGAGGAGCCCAGAAACGTTCTAGATTTCAGTAGCGATGAATAAAGCTGTTCATGCAGAATCTTTTTTATTTTATTTGTATTTTTGGGCCTGGGTTATGGGTTTTAAATGGACATTATCTGTATCCACTTCATTAAAATAAACAAAATTATTTGTAAAAATCACACTAATTTTATTGTACAGAAAAAAATAATAAAATGCCTAAAATTGAAAAAAATCGTTTTGTCCAGCTTCATCCCCCTTTTCTACACACAGTTGCAGCAACAGCAGCCCCAGCTTTGGGCAGACCATGGCATGATTGGGAAGGCTTCTTCAAGTATGCCACGGTAGAGGCTCAACTACACGAGTCCACATCCCAGGCTCATGATAGGTCTGGAGGCTCTGTGGGGTAGAGGAGGATAGGACGTGTGGCGTACTTGCTCTTCCCTGGATGCATCGTTAGCATGCATTTCTTTTCCCATCAGCAAGGGTACAGGGGCTTATTACAGGATACACCGGTGGGAAAGTCAAGTACTGACCCCAGGGTTGATCCGCATTGCGAACAGGCCTTGGAATCTTGGTTTTCTAGAGATCGCTAACTAGGCACATTTGGTTCAAAATTGTCTTAGATTATCTCCTCAGTGTCTATATTTTTCCTTTTTTTTTTTTTAAAGACAGACACCAAGAACTCATTACCTGGTTTGAACTGTAGCTGATTTGGGAATGTCCTATGGGCAAAGTGGGCTTTTAAAACAAAACAGCTGACCGAAGGCCAGCCCCCTGGCTTCACCCTGGCAGAAGCTCTGGCCAAATGCATAAGGATGGGATCATCTCAGAGACCCATGGGACTTGAGTGTTTTAAAAATAATTGTGTTTAGCATCTGAATATACTAGGATTATATTACGGTGTTTTTCCTACCTACTGTTATAAGCATAATGTGTGGTATAAATGAATACTGGAAACTATTCTTAGAGAAAGCTTGGAAACCTGCTTCCTTAATTTATAATGATATTTGTTAAAGAGGCAGTTAGGAGTTTCCTACAGGAAACAGGCTTTTGTTTTAAACCATTGGAGACTAAGGGGCTTAGTTTTCCATCTAAGCCCCACCCAGAGCCTTGACCATGAGGACATTTACATTTGAAAACACAACACATTTGTTGAGTAGAAGTGGGGAAAACAAGGAAATGAAGGGATGGGTTGAGTCTGGCTGCCTGCACCAGTCCCTCTCAAGGGACTAGAGAGGAGAAGTGAGGATTGGCTATTGTTAGGTGCCTTCAAGTCAGTTTCCACCCACAGCAACCCTCTGCAGGACAAAATGAAACCCTGCCCAGTCCTACAGCATCTTCACCACTGCTCCTATGCTGGAGCCATTGTCAAACCACTGAGTCCATCCATCTGGTTTCCCAGAGAGAGCTTCTGTTTTCTCTCTGCCCCTCTACCAAGCATGAACTCCTGCTTCAGGGACTGGTTTATCCTGATAACACATCACAAGTACGCGAATCCCCCCCATAGTTGCCTGTAAGGCGCATTCAAGCTGTACTTTCCGAAGACAGATTTGATTGTTCTACTGGCCGTCAATGGCACTCTCATATTCTCTACCAGCGCCATAATTAAAATGCGAGCCAACTTTAGAGACTGAAACAGAATGCAAGTATCAGTTAACAGGTTTTATTGAGAAACACATTTTTCCAAAGGAGAGGGGAGGGTGCAGGAAACAGATTGGGAGTTGTAAGGCGGGAAGCTGTGAGTTGTGGAGAAGCTGGGCTGGAATCAGGAGACAGAGGCAGAGGGTAAGACTCAGAATTAGAGAGAAGGGGCAAGAACATAGGGGCCAGAGAAAGGAAACTAGACCACACGTTAATATACTCTTGGGGCAGTAATTAATCCTCAAGTCTGGAAAGAGACCCCTGCATCCTCTTGATTAGGAAGTTTGAAAGCGGGCGTGGGGGTGGGGTTGGGCACTGATGTTGTAAACTCTGTCAGGCACAGGAATTCTCCAGCAGGCTGGAAGATGGGGGAGGTCAAGAGAATTATGGGAAGGAGGAGCACAACATGGTCGGGTTCCATTGTATGCTCAGTCAAACCCTTTAAATTGCATTGATTTTTCATCAGTCTTTCTTATTTAATGTCCAACTTGAATGTGCATATGAGGCATTTGAAAGTACGGTGGCTTTCAATCTGTTGCCTACAAGAGACACATCTTAATCTCTCAGACAAAATTAGACTAAGAAGACAAGGCTGGAAGATAATGTGCCAGGCAAAGAGCAATTTAAAAAAGCAGGGTTTGCCATCCTAATCTCTGACAAAATTGACCGCAAGGTGTAAACCATAATAAGAGACAAAGATGGGCACTCTATAATGCTCGAATGATCAGTAAACCAGGAACATAACAGATATATACATGCCTAACAAGAAAACTGTAAAATTCATCAAACAGACTACTGTATACACCTGTGTATCAGTCAAGTTTTTCAGCACATTTTAAAGGAAATTTTTGTGGTAAAATTAGATGCCTGAGCTGATATTTGGGTCAGCTTAGACTTGAGTATATACAAAATTCAAAAGATGAAAAAGGAAATCACAGACCCCAACAATAGTAAAAGGATAATCAGAAGGTCCTATGAAAGTCTGTATTCTCATTAGAATTCAACAACATGGAAGACATGGACAAATACTTGGAAAAGAATCCTTCCTTAGATTATCCCAGATAGAGGTGAAGAACCTCAATAGACCCACAGCAAAGGAAGAAATCGATATGGTTATCAAGAAACTACCAATGAAAAATGCTCCTGGGCAAGAAGTCTTCATAGGATAATTCTACCAAGCATTCAAGGAAGAGCTGACACAAATATACCACAAATTACTCCAGAGCATAGAAAAAGATGGCAAACTCCCAAACTCATTTAACAAAGCCAGTATAACTCTAATACCCAAACAGGGCAAGTATCCCACAGGAATACAGAACTACAACTGTAAGGTCTCTCTCTCCTGGCTAGATTTCAGCCTCGGTCCTTGGCTCCACACAAGAAAGAATTCATGCTGAAGCCTGGCTTGTGATCCAAGTGAATTTACTGAGAGTTAAAAGAAGCTTCAGGTTTTACGCAGCACCCATAGGATTCCTGTTGAACATGTGGCCTGGCAGAGACTGCTCGGCGTCACACAAAGATCTCTCTCCCAAGTTTTCCTCCAAAAAAGACCAGACCAACCCAAGACCCCTCTCCCTCTGGTTCCTGCCTTTTCAAGGATTCCAGGGGGAGGCGTGGTGAACGACCCCAGGTCGGTCCCATTGGCTGAATTGCAATCACCTGGCCCAGGTGGGCTGATCCAGAATTAGTGCCCATCTGTGCCCACCAGCGGGAAAATCCAGCTTTGTCCTATGCTGGCTCTCCTGGGCATGCGTCAATGGACTTCCCAATCCCTAGGCTAAGCTACCTAACACAACCAGATATCTCTAATGAACATAGATGCAAAATTCCTTAATAAAGTATTGGCCAATAGAATTTAAAAGTATATAAAATATATCAATCATTATGATCAGATGGTATTTATTTCAGGGATGCAGGGATGGTTTAACATCTGAAAATCCATCAATATTATTTGTCACATTGATAAGGAAGGGGATAAGAATCACATGAGAATATCAATAGACACAGAAAAAGCATTTGACAACATCCAACACCCATTCCTAATTAAGACACACAGAAGACAGGAATGGAAGGAGTGTTCCTCAAGTTGATGCAAGCTATTTACAAAAAAAGCCAATCATACCACGAGTACATCATACTCAATGGAGAAAAGATAAAAACAATCCCACTGAAAAAAAGACCAGACAAGGATGCCCCTTGTCCTCAGTTTATTCAACATCATACTGGAGGTCCTTGCTAAAACATAAGGCAACAGAAAGACTTTAAAGGTATCTGTCTGGGAGGGGAGGAGATCAAACTATCGCTATTTTCAAACGACATGATTCTATACATCGAAACCCCCAAAATCTCCACAATAGGAGTACTGGCAGAGATAGAGGAATACAAAAGAGTGGCTGGATACAAGATCAACAAACAGAAGTCTATTGGTTTGCTACATACAGCAGACAAGACCGTGGAAGAGGAGATCAAGAAGGCAGTACCCTTCACAATAGCTAAGAACAAACAGAAATATCTAGGGATCTATCTAACATAAAAAACAGAAGATTTATACAAGGAAAACTATATATTCCTACTACAGGAAACCAAAAGCAACCTCCACAAATGGAAGAATATCCCATGCTCATGGATCGGAAGACTCAGTATAGGAAGCATGTGAATCTTACCCAAAGCACATATAAGTTTAACACTACCCTGATTAAAATACCAACAACCTTCTTCCAAGAATTGGAAAACTGGCCATCAGTTTCATATGGGGAGAGAAGCCCAGAATTAGCAGAGAACTCCTCAAGAAGAAGGACAGTCGGAGTGCTTGCTTACCTGACTTTACCACCTACTATACAGCCACAGTGGTCAAAACAGCATGGTACTGGACTAATGACAGATACTCAGACCATTGGAAAAGAACAGAAAACCCAGAAATAAAACCATTAGCATATAGATCACAAGGACCCTGTGGTAGTTACAGGATATGTTGTCAACTTGCAAAGGGGTGGAGTCTAGCCCTGTTAATCAGAGGCACTAAGGAGATAAACAGCTCTCTGGAGGTGGGACACACACTCACTCCTGGAGACATTCCTGCTGACAAGACACATGGAGCTATGCTGATGGCAGCCAGAACCTTGGAACTGGAGGAGCCACGTGGAGACCACACCAGTGCTGAGGTGGAAGCATCTGGATCCACAAGACTTTCCATCCACTGGCCTGTGATCTTCCTGCACTTGGTGTCATTGCATGTGTTACATGAGTCTGAAGAGGAATTTACAGACTGTTAACAGATATATGAGCTAATATCAGAACTTATAGACTTGGCTGGGATTTTTAAAAATATATAATTACTCTTTTATATAAAGTTCTTTTTTATACACATATGACTATCTATGAATTTGTTTCTGTAGTCAACCCAGATTAACACAGGCCTCCAAAACATCAAGTGGGAGGTGGATGCCCTCTTTAACAAGTGGTGCTGGAAACAATGGCTATCCACATGTAGAAAAATGAAACAAGACCTCTACCTCACCTCACCCCATGCACAAGAACAAACTCAAGGTGGATCACAGACCTAGAAGTAAAACCCTAAACTATCAAAACCATCAACAAAAGGATTGGGACAAACCCAAGAACCTTAATGCAAGGATTACATAGGTGGATTAATATGAAAGGGTACACACAGATGAAGGTGAATTCAACCAATGGGATATACTTAGGATAAAGCACTCACAGACTGGGAGAGGATGTTTAGCAATGGCACATTGGATAAAGGGCTTTATTATTAAAATCTACAATATATCCCCCAGCCTGCAGAAAGAAAAACAAACAGGTAATCCTCTGAGGAAGTACAAAGGACCTGAACAGAAGTTTCTCTAGGGAGGAGATCCGAATGGCCAATAAATATATGAGAAAATTCTCCCAATCATTAGCCATCAGATAAATGCAAATTAAAACAACCACGAGATACCATCTAACATCCTTGAAGATAGGCCAAATCAGAAAATCAGAGCAACCAATATCGGAGGAGATGTGGTATGATAGGAATACTCCTCCATTGCTGGTGGTCATGTAGATGTGTGCAGCCACTGTGGAAAGGAAAACCATCTGGAGATATTTAAAGCAAATGGAAATTGAGTTACCTCATGACCCAGCAATCTCTCTCCTGGGCATATACCTGGAAGAGGTAAGAAAGAGACCATGACCAGTTATCTGCGCTCTAATGTTTATAGCCACACAATTCACAATTGCAAAGAATTGGAAACAACCTAAGTTCCCATTGATAATTGAGTGAATTAGAAAACTCTGGCTCATGCACACAATGGAGTACTATGCACCACTAAAAAGGACCGATTATCGCATGAAGCACATTGTCTTTTTTTTTTCATCAGCAAAAAAAAAGCTTTAATAGAAAGAGAATATCCACTGCAAAACTTAAAAGAGATTTTCATCGGAGGAAGCTGGTACTGAATCAGTAAGTGAGGACAGCAGGGTGCAGCGGTCATTCAAGGATGCTGCTTTTGCTGTTCTTCTGAAACCACCATGGGCTCTGGCACAGCTGAGGAAGCGCTCCTCCTCCTGAGCCGCAAACGCTGTCCAAGCAACCATGGACATGGACTCAGCGTTTGCGGGAGCAGCCTTTCCGTCCATCTCAAAATTAATACTCTAGATCTGTCAGGAAGGAAGATCGGAGCTGCTGGAAATGAACCCCACATTTGGAGTCATTGTGGGGGGGCTTTTTTCCCCTCTCTTTTAGTCTTTGAGTTAATTCCAATGACAAGAGTCGGGGGTGAAAACTGTCATTTACCAATTCCTTGATTTTTAAAATTAAAGCAGATAAGTAATTATGCAGGAGGGGGGAGAACAATTTTAGAATGTTGTCGTGAAGAATGTCTCCATAAATGGTCATGCTGGTTTAAGACATTGGAAGTTCATGGTGAGTTGCGTGTCTTCCCGTCACATGATGGAAAATCTGCTTCTCAATGTCTAAAAGCAGCGTGCTGGCCCCTATTCGAAAAAGTTCTGGTTTCAGCCATTCATCGCCAAGCTCCTCCTTCATAAGAGAGAGCCATACCAGGGCATCTTTGGCACTGCGGATGCTTCCAGCTGGTTTAAACCCTATCTTGTTTCCAGTTTTCCAGAAGAAATCTCTAATGGCCCGTAGCATTACTATAGCTACTGGAAAGGTGGCATTTACTGTTTCTTTTCCTGTAGAGGTCTTAATAAAATCTGATCCTGCCATCATTGCTATCATGCTGGCTTTGTAGATATTAGTAAGAGATCCAAGTTCTCCTGTTGCCAAGATCGTTTTGAGATGAGCCTCTCCACAGGCCTTGCGAAACTGCCGAATCTCATCGTAAAGGGCTTTCCACTGGCCCGTCAGCACTAGGGTCCTATTAATTACCACATCGATTTCTGTAGCTCCGTCTTCAACAGCTAATCTGATCTCTTCTAGTCGTGGTTGTAAATGAGTCTGTCCAGCTGGGAAGCCAGTGGCCACTGAGGCCACTGGGATGTTACAGCCTGCAGCCTTGAGCGCTTTGATAGCATCACACACTCGGGCAGGATAAACACAAACAGCAGCTGTAGTGATGCCTTTATCATGCATATCTAAAGCTTTTAAGAGATCTTCCCGGATTGGATACTTGGCTTTATAACAGAGCCTTTGAACATTGGAAAATGTGTCATCTCCAGAGAGTGTAGTAAGATCAATAAAGGTAACAGCTTTCAGGAGCCAAGCGACTTCCCACTCCTTCTTTACAGTTCTGCGAGCCTGGATTTGTCCCGCGCGCCTCAGAACCGCTGGTTGATTCACTTGTACTTTGGCAATCCAGCTGAGGTTGAGCTCCGAGCCCCGACTGGGCGCAGACATGGCGCAGGCTGCGGCCCGAGTCCCCGACACGGCGAGACGGCGCCCCGCCTTCCCACCCGCCCGCGACGGCCGCGCGCCACGCCCCTTGGCCGCACATTGTCTTATGAGAAGAATTGGAGGAAATTATGCCAAGCAACATTAGCCAATCACAAAAGGACAAGTACAACAGGTGTCCCCTGAGGTAAGTATAATCAGCACAGTAGGTATAGAAGAAAAGTAACTTATCTCATACTATATGGGTTGAAGTATGGGCAATCAGGAGGGGGACAGACCAAACACAAGGATGTACATATCATTCCAACACAAAGAAGGTAAGACGGGGTTGGGGTAGTGGGGTGGAAAGAGGGAGACAATGGCACTGGGGAAGTAGGGCACCAACCCACCCGGGGGAGAGTATTGTTTATGTCCCCATAGAAATGGGAGTGTGAGTGCAGACTCTACCACAGTGCACCAAACCCCGAGGGCAACGTAACCAAAATGAGCAAATCATGAACAGAGAGGCCTACAGGGTTGGCCCCAATCAGAGCCAAACTGGACTCCCTAGAATTATGTGATACAGAGGACACTAAACCTACAAGTTGGGGAGAGTGGGCAGCCTGCCACACCCATACAGAAGCAAAATAAGAAGGAAAAAGAGAAAGCAAGGGACTAGACCCTATACTGGCACACCATACCCTGAGGATGACATCCCTGTATGTAGTTGCTGAGCCACAGCGAAGACTGATGCCCCCTTGCTGGAGCATACCAAGACAGAGTACAATACTAGGGACACAAGGTGGGGTGTGAATCCAGTTTGACCACCACAAACTGGGGTGAACCAAGAAGGGAACATAACAGATCAGCAATGGGAGCAAAGCCAAACCATAAAACCTGAGGAACCCCCAAAATAGACTTCCAGCTAGGAGGGACAGCTCCCAGAATCCCCTGTGGCCAATGGGGAGATAGTCATAAAGGTCAGTGGACAGACCTGGAATTATGTATGCTTTTTCTTTTTTTTGCCAATTTTTTTCTTTTTATTCATACTATTGTTTTCTTTTTGTTTGTCTCTGTTATTGTTGTCTTGCCTACCTACATAAGATAGGCATGGGAAGCTAGCCGGAGGAGAACGCAACAGGACCAATGGTTCTGGAGGGATTTTCAAGGAGGAGGAGGCAGGGGAAAGGAGCGGTGAGCAAACAATGCCATAGACAGGAAAACAACTAGGGAATTGAAAGCAACAACGCGGAGGACATAGAGATCCTGGTGGTGTTGGAGAAACAGCAATCTAGCTGAGAAGAATTACTAAGAGGCAGAAGGGCAAGCATGATGGTGCGAAAGGAGGAATGTAAAAGGAAACAGAGGAAAGCTTTTAAAAGCAAAGCTATGGATAGAGGTATAAACATAGGTGTGTTTATAGGTAAATATATTATTAAGTCATTAAAAATAGAGGTATTGGCCTATGTACATATGCAAATGGATGGACTTTGGGCCTCTGTTCACTGTCTCAACACAATAATCCTTTGTCTTAACAACCTGGCATTCTGTGATGCTCACCCTCCCAACCCAATCCCCAAAGACAAAATGGGTACATAAGCAAATGTGGTGAGGAAAGCTGAGGGTGCGCGTCTATCAAAAGATATAGACCCTGGCGTTTTAAAGGCTCGAAGTTAAACAAGCAGAGAAGCAACAAGCCCACATGGAAGAAGCACACCAGCCTGGGAAATCATGAGGTGTTGATGGAATGAGGTAGCAGGCACCAGAAGACCCCAAACAAAACAAAAAAAACATCTTATTGAGAATGAAGGGGTTGGAAGAGAGACCAAAAACCCATCTGTAGACAATGGGACATCCCCTCACAGAAGGGTCACAAGGAAGGGATGGGTCATCCAGGGCACAGTACAACCCAGATGAAACACACAGTATTTCTCTGGTCTATGAGGCTTCCTCAACTCCTACTATTGATCATGACCCCTGTCCTGCCTTTCAATTCTGGTTAGACCAGAGCTTACACACTGGTACAGGTAAGAGCTCATGACACACGGAATTCAGGTCAGATGAACACCTCAGGAATAGAAATGGGAGTAGTGGTACCAGGAGGGTAGGGGAAAGGTGGGTGGAGGAGGCAAGAAGGGGGAACCAATTGCCATGATTGGTGTACTCCCCTACCCCCGGGGGGTACAAACAACATAAATGTGGGTGAAGGGAGGGAGTGATTTGTGTAAAATATGAAAATAACAATAATTTATAATTTATCAAAGGGTCATGAGGGTTGGAGGTGACAGGGAGGGAAAAAGGAGGAACTGATACTAATGGCTCAAATAGAAAGTAAATGTTTAGAAAATGATGATGGCAACATATGGACAAAAGTAGTCGACACAATTGATGTATGGAATGTTATGAGTTGTAAGAGGTCCCAATAAAATGATTTTTTTAAAGAAAGTACTATGGTTTGGGGGAGGTGCACCTTAATCTTCAAAGTGAACTTCCTGCTTCTAAACACTTAACAGCGTCTTGGGCATCAGATTTGCCCAATGCAGTGAATCATTTGATTTCTTGACTGCTGCTTTCATGAGCATTGACTATGGACTTAAACAAACTCCTTGACAAACTTCAACTTTTTCTCCATTTATCATGTCACCTCTTAGTCCAGTTGTGAGGATTTTGATCTTCTTCACATTGAGTCGTAATCCATACTGAAGCCTACAATCTTTGATCTTCATCAGCAAGTGCCTCAAGTCCTCCTCATTTTCAGCAAGGATGGTTCTATCATCTGTATATTGCAAGTTGTTCAGAAGCCTCCCTCCAATCCCAATGCTACTCTCTTCTCCATATATCCCAGAGTCTTGGATTATTTTCTCATCATACAGATTGACTAAGTATGGTGAGCGGATACCACCCTGAGAGACACATTTTATGATTTTAAACTAGGCAGTATTCCCTGTTCCTTTCCCATGCCTGCCTCTTGATGCAAGTACAAGTTCCACATGAGCACAATTAAGAGTTCTGGAATTCAAATTCTTCTCATGACTATCCATAGTTTGTTATGAGCCCACAGTTGAATACCCTAGCATAGTCAACAACATGCAAGTAAACTCTCTGCTAGTCTCTACTGTTAGCCCAAATCTTTCAGACATTAGAAATGATATTTCTTGCTCCACATCTTCTTCTGAATCTGGCCTGAACCTCAGACAGCTCCCTGCCAATGTACTGCTGTAATAGTTTTTCGATGATGTTCAGCAAAAATCTTACTTGCATGTGATATCAATGATATTGTTCTATAATTTGAGCATTCGGTTTGTGCTAGTCTGGGTAGACTAGAGAAACAAAAGTCATAGACACCCATACGTGTATAAAAGAGTAATTTATACGTGTATAAAAGAGTAATTGTATATTAAGAAAAATCCCAGCCCAGTCCAGAATAAGTCCATTAACTCCAATATTAGCCATGTCTGATACCAGTTTATAAATTGCTCTTCAGACTCATGGAGCACATGCAATGATGAAGAATGCAGGAAGATCACAGACCAGTGGGTGGAAAGCCTTGTGGATCCAGTAGTGGTGGAAGCATCTAACCACTGGCATGGATATCCATGTGGTTTCTCCAGCTCTAGGGATGTGGCTGCCATCGATGTAGCTCCATGTGACTTGTCAACAGGAATGTCTCACAGGGAGACAAACAGAGTGTGGGTCTGGCCTCCACTATCTCCATAGCGTCTCCCAATGAAGTCATCAAGCTGTGACCTGATTGACAGGCTGGACTCCATCCTTTTATTCTTAATAGTTTCAAATTGACACCAGATTATGCAATACCACAAACCACCCCTACAAACCTCCCCTTGTCAAATTGACACTTTCACACAACTCTTTAGCCATAATAGTTTTCAAACAAACAATAATGAAACCATATCTGGACCTAACAGGATAAAACTAAAATGCATACAATTCATGCCATCCCCATTTAAATATAACATTCTATAAGTGAACAAAACCATGTTCTATGTTGAACAATTGCAGTTAACACCTACAATTGTAGGTAACACCTATACCTTAATCCTCTAATCCTATGAATATATCTCCCCACCTATGAAAGTTTGTAAGCCAGCCACTTCATGCCTTTATCCTCCCCATTTTGGATATCCAATTTCTATACTACCCACTTATATCAACCCAGTTCTCTGAGGAGACAGACATGTTCTTTGATGTGAAGAATCTTCATTCCAGTTGGAACCTTATGAGTCAGCATCAATAAGCAAAGTCAAATCAGGACAGGTCATCCATAAAGTCACTAGCAGTATGTACCAGTTCACAGGCTCAAAAATCTTCTCTTCATCTGATTGGATTCTGATCAACTCAATGTGAGTTGCCTCATTTAGCCTCACCAGGGTGCCCATTGGTTTCCTTGCCTTTATACTATGGGCATTGTCACAAACTCTCAACAACCCTAAGCCCCTTGTGTTAGGTCATGAACTTCAGACCATTGAACCCATTCTCATCTTCTCCTCTAGTTCCTGAACTAGGTCCAAGGGTGTCAGTGGACAGACTCAATCCGTCTCTTTATTGCTGCATTTCTCCCACTTCCACTCAGCAAGTGGATCCAGGTGGTCACTTAGCAAGCATTTCAGCCTGCTCATAGACTCCCTTTAACATTCAATCCTAGAAAGGAGAATTTCTTCATGGTCCCAGATTTTTTTTTCCGGCTTTGGCCACAAATCACTAGTTCAAAATTCAAAAAGTTCCTTTTTTCTTCAGTCTGTCAACATCCTCCTAGGCAAGTCTCTTCACCTTTGAATGTCCTCAGCTCAAGACACTGGGTAGGGCATGTCTTTTCAGGGCCTTCTATGCAGGTGTGTCATATACCCATTCCAAGATTTGAATCAGGCAAGTGGGCTTACAAGCTCTCTATTTTCATACCCTCCAATAACCATTTCTATCAATCATTAAATAACAATAGTCAGAAGAAAACAGTATGAACATAGTAGAGCCAGATCCAAAACTCAATTCTTAAAAGACAGTCAAGTTCGATCCTTATCCATCTGTGTTAGTCAGGGTAAACTAGAGAAACAAATTCATAGACACTCATGGGTATAAGAAAGAGTTTTATATACAAGAGCAACTATACATTAAGGAAATATCACAATCCAATCAAGATCAAGTCCATAAGTCTGATATTAGCCCATATGTCTGATATCAATCTATCAAGTCCTCTTCAGACTCACAAAACACATGCAATGATGCTGAATACAGGAAGATCACAGGCCAGTGGGTGAGAAGTCTTGGGGATCCATTGGTGATATAAGTATCTCAGTGCTGCCAGGGGTCTCCCTGTGGCTTCTCCTGCCTGAGGGCATTAGTGTAGTTTCATGTGTCTTGTCAGTAGAGCATCTTCCAGAGAGTTAACAGAGAGAGAGTGTCTCCCACCTCCAAGGAGGAAGTACAGGAAGTCCCAGAATCCTCAGGGGAAGGCCATGCCCACACAGAGACCTCATTGGCTATAAAATGATTGACAGGCTAGACTCCACCCCTTCACTCCTGATCCTCTCAAATTGACAACAGATTATATAACTACCACCCGTTTTATCTTAATCATTATCTAAATTATTCCATTGATACAAAATATGGCCTCAGGCCTCTGGCTGCATTGCCTCAAGCCAGGGCCAGGTCTTCTGTCAGTCATTTTTTCCTTCTGTCAGCCATTTTCACTAAGCAGCTTTGAGAACTTCAAGGGGCGATTTTTAATTACCTCTGAGCTCAAAATTTACATGAACGACATTCATTTTCACCATATCACACAGGAACAACCAAAGAAAATAATCAAAACTTTAACTTCCCATATTCTTTCCAGAAAACAACCCAATAAACTGCATGGCCATATCTTATTTGCTGTTTTATACATTCAATAGACTCAATAGCGGCACATAATATTTTTTCTTTGGACTCTTTTCCTAGCCCCATGTTTCTCAAACTTCCTCATAGTGACCCTATAAGACATGGCAGAACTGCCCCTGTGGGATTCTGTGGCAACTTTTTTTGTTTTATTAACAAATCATTTTATTGGGGGCTCTTACAGCTCTTATAACAATCTATATATCAATTGTATCAAACACATTTGTATATATGTTTCCATCATCATTTTCAAAACATTTTCTTTCTGCTTGAGCCCTTGATATCAGGTTTTATTTTTCCCTCCCTCCCCCACCTTCCCACCCTCATGGATCCCTGATAAATTACAAATTATTATTTTCATAATTTACACCATCTGCTGTCTCCCTTCACCCCCATTTCTGTTGTTTGTTCCTCACCGTGTGTGTGTGATACCCGATCATTATAGTCAGTTCCTCAATTCTCCCACTTTCCCCCCCCCAACCTTCCTTCTACCCTCATGGTATCGTTACTCCCATTACTGTTCCTGAGGGGTTTATCTGCTCTGGATTATGTATGTTGAGAGCTCTTATCTGTACCAGTGTACATACTCCGGTCCAGCAGGATTTGTAAGGTAGAACTGGGGTCATGATAGTGGGGGGAGGGAGCATTAAAGAACTACAGGAATGTTGTATGTTTGTCGGTGCTATGATGCACCCTGGCTGACCAAACTCTTTAGAAGAGTAGAAAGCCTCGCCTTTCTCCTACCAAGTGGCCGGTGATTTTGTACAGTTGACTTGTGGTTAGCACTCCAGTGTGTAACCACTACACCACCTGCCCCAAATTAAAGAGCTGATAAGGAGCTGAGGTGGTGCAGTGAGTTCAGCAGTAGACTGCTCGCCAGCAGTTGAAGCCCATCAGGGACTCCCCAGGAGAAAGCTGAGGTGGCCTGCTATGTAAAGGTTACAGCCCTGGAGACCCCATGGAGCCATTCTGCTCAACCCTCGAGGGTCGCTGTGAGTCAGGGCTGACCGACAGCAGTGGATTTGAGGTTCGGTTCCCCCAATGTATCATATATCACGCCCATCATGTGCCAGTCAACACGATTCTGTACACTGATTCTTTTTGTTTGAAATCATTTCACCGGGAGCGCTTGCAGACATCATAACATTCCATAGTTCCATCACATCACACAGTATTGTAACATTCTATAGTTCCATCACATCACACAGTACTGTAACATTCCATAGTTCAATCACATCACACAGTATTGTAACATTCCATAGTTCAATTATATCACACAGTACTGTGACATTCCATCGTTCAATCACATCACATAGCACTGTAACATTCCATAGTTCCATCACATCACACAGCACTGTAACATTCCATCATTCAATCACATCACACAGTACTGTAACATTCCATAGTTGCATCACATCACATAGTACTGTGCAATTGCTACCACAATCTGTTTTATAACATTTTCTTTCTTCTTGAACTCCTTAAGATCTGCTCCCCTTTATCCCCTCCCTTCCCCCACCCTACCCCCCAGTACCTCTTACTTATTTTAATCTCAATATCATCCTTTTTATTTATTATTCAAACAATATACATTAAAATAGAGGCCCAACAGAAAACCCTAGGGAAACAATGAGGGTGTGTGAGCTTGTGAAGAATGTCGCCCGGTCACAGAACACTTGTGTTGAAATTGCTGAACAGCAACCTCAACTCTGGTGTAGCCCTTCACAGACAACGCAGTCTTATTTTTAAAATCATAACGGAAATAGCAAACCTGCACAATGACAGAAAGCACTGGTGCCTGCCTGGCCAGGGAGAAGGTAGGGGATCAGGGGCTGAGAGGTAGTTCGGACTATCATGAGGAAATGTTTGGGGGCGAGTGAGAGAGGAGGGTCTTTGCATTGTGCTGATGGCTGCATGGCTCAGAGGGGTGGGCCCGAACTTAGCGAATTGACCAGTATGTGCAGTTGACTGTGTGTCAGTTCGACCCCATTACAGTTGCTAAACAAAGGATCAAATTCTAAAATAAAGATAGCACCGCTGACCGAGTCATACTGACCCCCTACAAAGATCACACCTACCAGTGTTCTGTAGTATGTGAGGATGAACTCCTAGGAACAGAGTGACTGAAGGACAGAGAAGGGGCAACAGAAATGCTCTACTTACCACCCTTCCTAAGCAGACAGGAGCCCTGGTGACACAGTGGGTATGTGTTGGCCTGCCAGCACCAGGTCAGCAGTTGGAAACCAGCAGCCTCTCCGAGGGAGAATTATGAGGCTGCTGGTTCCTGTCAAGAGTTACAGGCTTGAAAACCCACAGGGGCAGTTCTACTGTCCTCATAGCGTCCCCGTGAGGCAATCGTTGGAATTGGTACAGCAAAAGACCAGCGGAGAAGGAAGTCCTCATCGAGACGGGTTGACAGCGGCTACAACAAAGGGCTCACACACAGGAAGGACTGTGAAGAGGGTGCAGGGCAGGGCAGGCCAGGGTTTCTTTCTGTGGTGCAAAGGGGTGCTATGGCTCGGGACCCACTCAAGGACACCTGACCACAACATGAGCCAGAACCAACTCTTTTTCAGTGATTTGAGCCAATGGGCTCAAGGGCCAGTAGGAGGAGTCTTAGCAAGTCCCTCACTTGATCTGAACAACATGATAACTAAATAATAGTAGAGTGTTGTACTTTTAAGTGTATAGGTTTTCATGATGCTTGAGGTTTCAGGGGTTTAGTCTGAAGCTCCCCGATCCTCTGTTGTTTCACCTATAACACGGTGAAGCACTGGAAACAATAAGGAGTCATTTGTGTAATGCTTCACTCCCAAATTGCTTTAGTTCAGACTTCCTTCCTAAACTTAGCGTCAGGAGTAGCTGTGCCCGGGCTCCGCTGGGTCATACTCAAGACACTCAGCTCGCAGTAGAACTGCCCAGGTGAGTTTCCAAAACTCAAATGCTTGAAGGGCATGGGACACCTCATCTCTCTCCATCCGAGCAGGTGGCAGCCCCACCTTCCCCATTTTACCACCAGGGCTCCTCCCAAGCGAGCTATCAGCGGCCTGTTAGAAACCAGCCCTGACTATTGGATCGCACATCCACTGAGCTTGGAAAGGGGTGTCGAGGTTAGGCAGCTGCTATAATTTCAGGATGACGTCACGGGATGCTTTTCACTGTTCTTACATATGTCCATCGCCCGCCCCCAGACCCCCAAATCCCCCATGTTTATGAGCCATTCATTACTTCCCCTCTTCCCTGGGTTGGGTGCCAGGGACACATCCAGGAAAACTCATAAAGTTCTTCATCCTTGGTCTTAATCTGTAAAGCAAGGGTGGAGGGGGAGGGGGCTGAGCCACAGGAGGACTAGAGGGGTCACCAGCAAAGCTGGAGTGGAGCTGTGGTTCTGGGACTTCAGAAGGCTGAACAGCCCAGGCTCCTCAAATGCCTACCCTCAAGACAAGGCTTTGCTGATAATCCCTGACGTCCTTCTGGCTCCTCTCCCTTCCCCTTGCCTCTTCCCCGGGCCCATCTCTCTTCCCCACTCCTCACCCCACCCCTTCCTATTTCTTCTCTTCTCTTGTCTTTGTAAAATGGTAAGAGTAATAGTGATAGAACCTATCTAACTTCAATGCTGGTGTGTGTGTGTGTGCATGCCTATGTACACTGTGCAGATACGCACAAACATAATGTGAATTAAGGTCAGACCAATGCTGATTCCTCTTAGGTGGAAGGCAGACATACCTCCATCATCCAGCCTTTTTACCAATACTGACACCCGCTGTCCTCCCTCTGCTGAGTTTGATAATTTGCTGAAACAGTCGCACAGAATTCATGGACCCTACTTACAGTTCAGTGGTTAATCAAGGAATAAATGATACAATTCAGGGTCAGGATCAATAGGCTGTAACTCAGGATTAGGATCAGGCAGCATGTAGGCAGTCTTCCCTCTTCAGTGCAGACCCCTGAGGACAGGTCACCTCTTGGCTCTGACATCTGCGGCTGTCAGCTCTGCCCCTGGGTCCCCTCTGGGCCTCTTGCTACAGCCCTCAACAACCCATGTTACAACTCTTATAGGAGGTCCCTTGCTTTCCTCTCGGTTGGCTTCTTTCTTCTTTCTTTTGCTTCTCTTCCTGCTTCTTTCTGTCTGAGAACTACAAGCTGGCTGCAGACAACTCATTCTCACTATCAGGACTTGGCCCTTCACAGTGGGGTCAACTCATTCTCACTATCAGGACTTGGCCCTTCACAGTGGGGTCAACTCATTCTCACTATCAGGACTTGGCCCTTCACAGTGGGGTCAACTCATTCTCACTATCAGGACTTGGCCCTTCACAGTGGGGTCAACTCATTCTCACTATCAGGACTTGGCCCTTCACAGTGGGGTCAACTCATTCTCACTATCAGGACTTGGCCCTTCACAGTGGGGTCAACTCATTCTCACTATCAGGACTTGGCCCTTCACAGTGGGGTCAACTCATTCTCACTATCAGGACTTCGCCCTTCACAGTGGGGTCAACTCATTCTCACTATCAGGACTTGGCCCTTCACAGTGGGGTCAACTCATTCTCACTATCAGGACTTCGCCCTTCACAGTGGGGACCAGCAACTGATTAATCCCCTTTTTGTAAACCACAGTTGGTCCATTTGCATAGTAGGCTATGGTTACCTTATTTGAATAGTTCTCAGTCACTTCATTTGCATGGATACACTGAGCAATCTCTGCAAGGTATGTATTAATCACAGAGTAGGCTGCAGCAGTGGACCAGAAAGTATGAAACCAAGAATACAATTTACCCAGGAACAGAAACAACAAACTCTCTCTGGTACAAAACTAAGATAACAATAATTCCTCAGGACTTAGGGGGACATCTCCCACGCTATTTTCCCAAAGAACCAAAGAAAAGGGCCATATACTCCTTTTATGACTCACAGGACATATGTGGGGACATCAAAAAGCTAGTGGAAAACGAAATGAAAACATAATGAAAAATTTCCATGAATAATTTAAACCTTCCTCATATACGACTCACTAACATTTTAGGTCTTGGGGTTCTTATACACATATGAGTGTCCATGAGTTTGTTTCTCTAGTCTACCTGGACTAACACAGGAATCTTCCAACCTACTCGTAGTACCTGCTGCTAGTGACCTAAATACTCGACTCTCACTTGCTCTTGCTTCTGAGGAAACTGAGCTCTGGTGACCAGACATGCCAATGCCATTGATTGGATTTGGCCCAAGGGCCCCTTGGAGCTGCCCTTCCACTTGCTCCATGCGGGAAGAACTGCTGGATCCAGCCCAAACCTGAGATAGGCACCTTACCCTCCATACTCTGCAGACCCTTGCATTGGTGGAGCTCCGTGTTTCAGAATTGATTGGATGGCAGTGAAATGTTGAACACTGATACCAATTACAGATCTGTCTTAGGCAAAATCCTCCAATTCTCACTAGCACTAAATTTATTGTTTCACATTTTCTTCTCTTTCCCTGTCTCTTAACTTTGGAGTGCTTTTATCAATAGTAAGATATACAGTTCAATTAGAGGTTCATCAATGAGGATCTTTCTTCCAGCCACATTGCTTGGAGTTGAATCAAATAACTCTGTTCATGGACATGGACATGAGCCTGTTAGGGCTTGCCGTAGGCTGCCAAACAAACTTGACCGTCACCTCTCTGAACATCCTCCAGTCAGAGAGTGTTTTGAGCAGATTGCTGCACATAATAAAAACACGGTTTAACTAATTTAATAATAAAGATAGCAGATACTGTCCTGTGTAGGAGTCCCTGTTGACCTGAATGCTTAGCATGACTATCAGCTGAAAAAGGAAGCCTGGTAACACAATGGTTAAGCTCTGGGTTACTAATAAAAATGTCAGATGTTCCAACTTACCAACTGCTTTGCGTGAGAAAGATATAGCACTTATTGCTTTCATAGAGACTAATAGCCTTGGAAACACTCTGGTAAAGTTCTAATCTGCCCTATAAAGTTTCTGTGAGTTGCCTTTTAGTACCTGAAACCAAAAGGTATTGTTCTTCAGAAGTCTGTGGCCTGCAGACAGAGCTTGATGCCATCCTGTCCCTCGAAACAATCCCAAAGTCATCTCGAGAACTTTGAATATATGTATATTTCTGATCTATATGCTGCAAAGACACCAGGATTAATCCTGGGGAGACAGAGAGGGGCAGTTACCCTGAACAGTTTGCCTGATGAATTTGGAAAGGCAGCAAAGGGTAGTTTACCCACAGGATAGACATGTCATTAGGAGCAGGTACACACAAGCTTTAAGGAGCTGGGCTTCAGAGTATCTTCTTCAAAATGAGACAGGGAAATTTCCATTTTTGTCCTCCCTGATTCCAGCCTGTTAGATCAATAATAATAATAATAATTTTTAAAAATCCTCATGTCATTAACATAAAATTTGTGTCAATAGTATCTGGAAAAGCAATTATTTGTAAAACAACCAGCTTATCCATGGAAGGAATCAAACTTCTGAATTTTTTATATGTGCTATAGGTCTTGTATTGTTCTTTGGACTTACTTAGACTGATTTAGATGGTGTGTCTGTCCATTTCCAATCTCTCGTTCTTTTCCATAGCTTATGCTAAACAAAAATTGCTTTCCTTCCTGCTAAAATTTTGTGATCATTTTCCCTTAGGACAGTTGGTATTGACTCAAAAAGCAAAGTTGGGACGTTGAACCCAACCAGAGTCGCTGCAGAAGACAGGTTTGGTATACTTGGAAAAGTTCACTGCCTTGAAAGGAACAGTCCTACTGTGCCACACCTGGAGTCGGTCAACTTGATGACAACTGACAACAACAACATGGTCCTGCATACTCAAGTATTCAGGGAAGGCAGATGTCAGGGTGGACATAGTCTCTATCTTTGTTTCTCAGTTAGCCCTCTACTAGTGCTGGCTCGACTTTAAGGCTGATGCAAGGTTGGTCAGCCTTTCCTGAAACAATTACATGGAGTGTGGGCATCTGCTGACATCAGTCAGGTCAACTTCTAGGGGGGAGGTAGTTTACCTTCTCCTGATGTACACAGGTTGCCTGAGAGTAAACAACATGTAACACTGGTCCATAACATTGATGACATTATACTAACTGTACCTAATAAGGAAGACCTATCCATGACTAGACTTATGGATAACAACATCTGAGTGCTAGAGGGTGGAAAAGGTAGGCAACTTTCCCCTCAGTGAAATTTCTAGGGACTCAGAGGCTGGGGCATGTGGAGCTATTCCTACTAAAATGAAGGATACGTTGTTGTTGTTGTTGTTTTGCTTTTTTGCATCTGGCCCATTTCACAACGAAAACAGAGGCATACCACCTGGTGGTTGTTGGATTTGAGAAGCAACACACCCTCATTTGAATGTGATACTCTGGCTTCTTTATCAAGGGATCTGAAAAACTGCTAGATCTGAGTGCGGCCTAGAATATGAGACAGTCTATTTTAGGTTCAGGCTGCTGTGCAAGCCACTCTGTCACTTGGTGAGTCATATGAGCCTGTTTATCCAATAATGACTGACGTGTCAGTAGCCACTAGAGATGCCCCTTGAAGTCTTCAGCCAGTTCCTATTGGTTAATCACAACACAGCCAGATCCTTAGGATTTTGAAGCAACGGTTTACTGTCCTCTACAAATCACTACTCCCTTTTGAGAAATAGCTTTTGGCTTCTTGCTGGGCTTTAGTAAAGAACAACTGCCCTAGGGCACCAAGTCACCACGTGGTGGATGTTGCCTGAGCCACGGATTTATAAAGTTGGATGTGCACAGCTAGCACTTCATCACTAAATGGAAATGATATGTAGAAGATGAGGCTTCAGTAGGACTTGAAGGTACAGATAATATGCATGAAGAAGTATGCTCATAGTCTCCACCCCCATCACAGTACCTTTTTTCCAAGTCTGTATCTATGACCTCATGGGACGTTCATTATGATAAGTTGACTGAGGAAAAACAAATAAACTAGTACTGAGCTTGCAGATGGTTCTGCACAACATACAGGTTCCATTCAAAAGTGGACAGCAGCATTAGCAAAACTGGAAACAAAATAAATGCCCAGCAACAGTCAACAGAAGAATGGATAAACAAACTGTAGTAAATACACACAGTGGAATACTATATAACATTAGAAAATAACAATGGATCTGTGAAATATCTCAGAACATGGAAGAAAGCGGAGGTGTTATGTTGAGTTCAATAAGTCAACAGATATTTGGCAGCAGACATTTCTACATGTATATGTACAATAAGCATATTATTGTATGCAAGAGAGCACAAACGTCATAGGATTGAATCCCTGTCCTTGAGGACTAGGGCCATAGCCTCAGAGATCATCCAGGAAGTTCACCTAACAAGTCCTTAAAGACAACGTCCTACACCCTACACTGGTGCGTTCCCAATTGGAGTCTAAAAACTTGAAAAAGGACACATAAGTAATTTGAAAATGGACATGGTTTCTTCTTATTTGGAGCAAACAAGAATGAACAAAATCAAAGACTCAGGGAAACAATAGTACACATGACTAGTAGACCACATAAACCACAACCTTCAGAAGCCTGAGACCAAAAAAATTAGATGGCACCCAGTTACCACTACTAACCACTCTATTGGAGTCACAATAGTAAGTCTTGCACACAGTGGGAGAAAAATGTAGGAAACAATTCAAGTTCACAAATAAGACCTAAGCTACCAGTTGGGTAGAAACTGGTGAGATTCCAGATGCCCTTGGAAGCCCTTCAAACTGGAGACAGAAGTCACCCCTAGAGATGCATTTGAACTACACTGCTGGAGAAGGATGCTGAAGGTACCGTGGGCTGTTCAAAGACAACTTACCCGTTCTGGAAGAAGTATGGCCAGAGTGCTCCTTAGAAGCCAGCATGGCAAGACTTCATTCTACAAACTGTAGACATGTTGTCAGGAGAGACCAGTCTCTGGAGAAGGACATCATGCTTGGTAAAGTGGAGGGGCAGCAAAAAAGAGGAACACTCTCAAAAAGATCAATTGACACAGTTGCTGCAACCATGAGCTTCAGTATAGGAACATAGGTGAGAACAATGCAGGACAGGGCGGTGTTTCCTTCTGTGACTCACAGGGTCACCATGGGACAGAACTGACTCCATGGCCAACAGCAAACATTTCATCAAATGCTTTGGTGTTGACCATTTTGAGTCAGACAATCATGTGGGTTACTGTGCCAGGAATGAGACAGCCATGAGAAAAGAGTGTTGTATTGATCATCAAAAAGAACATTTCAAGATCTATCATTAACATACAGTGTTGGCTGCAATAAGGTAATATTTATATGTTTAAAAGGAAACCCAGTTAATACAATTATCATTTGTATTTGTTTGCCAGACACTAGAACTAGAGATGAGAAAATTGAGGAATTATATTAGTTTCTTCTGTCTGAAATTGATTAGAGAATACTGGATATTGGAATGCTGATATTGGAAACAAAGAGGAAGGATCAAAAATTGGAAAATATGGCCTAGGTGATAGGAACAGAGCTGGAGACAACAAACCATTTCAAGAAGTTCATATGCTCATGAACCGATGGTATTTCCGGAAGAAGTTCCAGCTAAAATGAAGGTATCAGTGAAAAACACGGCTCCAGGAATCGATAGAATCCCAACATAAATGTTTTAACAAGCCGAAACAGCATTGAAAGCCCTCACTAGTCTATGCCAAGAAGTTTGGAACACAGCTACCCGTCCAACCAAGTGGAATAGATTAATATTTGTGCACATTTCAAAACAAAGTGACCCAGCAGAAATTATTGAACAGGACCATTAATATCACATGCATGTAAAGTTTTACTGACATCATTCAAACATGCTCGCAGCTGTGCATGGATAGGGAACGTTCAGCAATTGAAACCAGAATGAGAAGCGGGCGGAATAAGGGAAATCATTGCTGATGTCAGATGAATCTTGGCCCAAAGCAGAGAGTACCAGAAAGAGAGTCGTTTGTATTTTATTGACGATACAAAGGCATTCGACCATGTGCATCACGACAAACTATCAGTAAGATTGAGAAGAATGGGAATTCCAGAACACTTGATTGTGCTCATGTGAAATCTGTACAGAAATCAGAAGGCAGCCATTAGAACAGATTAAGAGAATACTACATGATGTGAATTAAGGACAGGTGTGCGTAAGAGTTGTATCTATTCACCATACTTATTCAATGTATATGTTGAGTAAAAAATTCAAGAAACAGGACTTCATGAAAAAGAGTAAGGCATTAGGATCAGAGGAAGGCTTATTAGCAACCATATGGCCCCATATGGTGGAAGCCCTGGTGGTGTAGTGGTTACACGCTGGGCTGTGATCTGCAAGGTCAGCAGTTAGAAACCACCAGCTGCTCCGTGGGAGAAAGATGGGGTTTCTACTCCTGTAAGCAATTACAGCTTCAGAAACTCACAGGAGCACTTCTGCCCTGTCCTGTAGGGTAACTATGGGTTGGCATTGACTCAATGACAGTGAGCTTTTTGTTTGATATGCAGATGACATCACCATATTTGATGAAAGTGAGGAGGACTTGAGGCACTTGCTGGTGAAGCTCAAAGGCTGCAGCCTTCAATATGGAATAAAATTTATTGTAGAGAAAACAGAATATCTCATAAATGGACCAACAGACATGATAAATGGAGAAAATTGTTGTCAATTTTTATTTTACTTGTTAAGGATTTTATTTTACTTGGATCTGCAATCCATTCTCATGGATGCAGCAGTTAAGAAATCAAAGGACATATAGCATTGGACAATCTACTGCACAAGACCTTTTTTTTTTTTTTTGCACCCCAGCTTTGGGGTGTGGTGATAATTAGTTTCATTAATATTTTTATTAATCATTTTACTGGGGGGGCTCTTAGAAATCTTATGGCAATCCATCATTCAATTGTACTAAGCACACTTATACATGTGTCGCCATCAACATTTCCAAAACATTTTCTTTCTACTTGAGTCCTTGGTATCAGCTCCTCTTTTTTCCTCTCCCTCCCCCACCCTCATGAATCCTTGACCAAGTATATATTATTTTTGTTATTTCCTGTCTTACACCATCTATTTTTTCACTTCATGTGGTGATAAGCTTTTTAGAAGAATTAATACCAGACTAAGTCCCAAAGAGTTGGAGATTAAAGATGTCTTAAATGTCCAACTCTCTCAAGATGCTCTTCTGCTCCATTTGTTCTCCACTCTCCCTCAAGTATATTCCCTCCCATCCCTGGGTCCTGTGATTGACTGCAACATGCCACAGAGACTTGTGACTCTAAGGAAGTGTCCCACGTGGTGATGGGTGCTATTTAACCCAAAATCCAAAGGTCAGGAAGTAGCAATCCAAATGCCAGATGCCCAAATGTCTGGAAATCATAGCAGGTCTTCTGGCTTCTATCAAAGCTGAGTCGAGAAGTGGGGGGATGGCTTTGATGGAGGCATGGATGGTATCTTTCAGCAGATCTGTGTTAGTCCAGCTTGATTAGAGAAACAAATCCAGAGACATTCATATATGTGTAAGAGAGAGCTTGATATCAAAGAGTAATTGTATATTAAGAAAATATACTAGCCCAGATCAAGTCCATATGTTCTATATTAGCCCATATGTCTGATATTAGTCTATAAATTCTGCTTCAGTCTCATGCAACACATGCAATGACCCTGAATGCAGGAAGATCACAGCCCAGTGGGTAGAAAGTCTTGTGGATCCAGTGGTGGTAGAAGCATCTCAGCGCTGGCATGGGTGAAGCATCTCAGCTCCAGGGCTTTGCCTGCCATCAGTGTAGCTCCTTGTGACTTATCAACAGGAATGTGAATCAGAGAGAACACAAAACCTTTTGAAATTGTGGGAAAGCAATGCATAATGTCACTGTGAGGACTAAGGTGTGCCTGACCCAAGTTATGGTATTTTCAACGCCGCAGATGCATGTTTAGAACTGGAAATGAAGCTCGGAGAAGAATTGATGCATTTGAATTAAGTTGTTGAGGAAGAATACTGAAACCACCATGAACTGCCAGAGCACAAGCATATCTGTCTTGGAGAAAGTACTGCCAGACTACTCCTTCGAGTTGAAGATGGTGAGACTTTATCTCATGTACTTTGGACATGTTGTCAGGGAAGGCTAGTCCCTGGACAAGAACATCATATTTGGCAGCAGCTTGGTGAAGTCGATGGTGAAATAGATCAAGACCCTCAACAAGATGAACTAACACCGTGGCTGTAACAACAGGCTCAAACATAACAACAATTGAGAGGATGGTATAGGCCTAGGTAGTATTTCTTTCTCTTGTACATAGGATAACTAGTCAAAACCGACCAGGTTACACTTAACAACAACAATTGCTAAGGAAATGACCTGGGCTCAAAGTCTGACCTTCTCTCTTTACACAAGGTGGAAAGAGAATCAAACTCAACCCAACCCAAGGCCGATTCCTACAAAGCTGAGATCGAGCAACCTTCCCTCTCCAATGATCTTTAACTTAGATGCCAACTGGCCCTCTCATGGTACTCTACTTTACTGCAGGTTTCCACAATCCATTGCAATGGCCACACAGAGCTCATAGGCCATTAAACTATGGGGGTTGCGATAGTTAAGGTTTTATGTCAACTTGGCTAGGCCAGAACTCTTAGTGGTTTGACAGTTACGACCTAACCTCCCCTTCCCTCCTTTATTGTTACTGCTTAGAGTGTGGCCTCCTTGCAATATTAATAGATGCTGTGGAAAATCTGTTCGTTTGGGTCTGGATCCTGCAGCTGACTTGTTTGTCTTCATGATTTTAGAGTTGAGTCCGCAGCCTGTTGTGCTTCCTGCCAACTCTGGGAGTCATCAGTGGCCTGTCATCTTGCTTGCTGACCTTAATTCATTCACTTCTGCAGCCACAGCCTCTTGTCTTTGTACTGATCTTGGGCTCATCAGCCCAGGACATGAGTCAGAAGGAGCTTGCAGCCCAATAAGTGACCGAAGGCCTTGGAATCGGCCCACTTTTAAAGCTGTGCGAACCATTTTCTTGCTAATATTCCATCTGCGAATATACATATACAAGCTTCACTGCATTTGCTTCTCTACAGAACCCAGCCTAAGATAGAGGTTGCTTAGGGAAGCTAATAGGATCACCAACATTAAGGGGATACTTATTTTGCCCTCGGCACTTCTCCGCCACACTTGCCGGCAGATCGCTCTCCCTCTAGTCTTCAGCCTTCATCACATGGCCCCATTTGCCTCTGCCCAGCCTGGAAAACAAAGCTCCTGTAGAACTGATAAATACCCACAGGACACAGGATTCGGCCAGCCAGGCGCCTCTCTGGGTTGTGGGGGTGGAATACTTTACCCTGTCTCGTGCCCACTGCTACGTTTCTGCTCTGTCTCATGATTTCTATGCTACTCCTCTGCTGCCACTTCAACAGGATCTCCACATGCTTTGCTCTTAGCTCGTGTTTCTTGGTCATGGGGTACTCCATTCTTGCTCCTGAGATGATGGACTTTACACTCACTGGAATGGCAAAACTGACTGATCCCCAAGTTAGAGGTCATTATACTTTATTTGTGTACACCCACCCAGTCACTTGGAAGTTACATAGACCGTAGCTAGAAGAGCCATACTAAGTAATTCCACTTCATTGTAATAGTCTAGATTTTTCCTACTAAGAAGATAATGTTCTGGTCAAACATTCCTTGATCTTATTTTAAATTAAATATTAATGGTTTATTTCTGATTCTAAAGTAACAAATAGTCATTCTCATTGCTTGAGAAAATTCTTTGGAATTTGATCAAATTAATCCATCAAGGCCTAATCACTCTTGGTGAATTCAGGATGTGTAGAACTTCCGAAGGAGCCCTAGTGGAACAGTGAGTCACAAGAAGGGCTGCAAACACACGTTCAGCAGTTCAAACCCCCCAGCTGCTTTGAGAGAGGAAAATAAGGTTTTGTCCTCCTGGAAAGATTCACAACTCGCACTATGAAATCCGGGATAGGTAAATCTATAGACAGTACGTAGTTAATGGTTTCTTAGGGGCATGGCAGGGGAGGTTGGGGATAGGGGAATCAGGAGCTAATACTCAGGAGTACAAGAGAGAAGAGAATGTTCTAAACTTGATTGTGGTGAGGACTGTACAGCGCTTTTTGATATGATTGAGCTATTGAATGATATGAAATGTGGATGATGTATAATAAAACATTTTAAAAGATAGATCATTACAATCTCAGAAACCCACAGAGGTAGTCTACTCTGCCCTAAGCAGTCATTATGAGTCAGAATGGACTTGATGGCAGACAGTTATTGGAGACCTGCTGAACTGAATAAGCAGAACAAAGAGGTAACGTGGTTGTATAATTTAGTCATGATTATGACTGAGATGGTTGGTGTTAAGTTCCAGGTGTTAAGTTCCCCTGAAGACTTACACAAACTGGGTGATCCTATCCTAAAAACAACATCTCCTTTTTAATCTGACTACACAGGCCTGCTCATCTATGGTAGTTATTTAACATAGTGATAATTTCACCAGTTATGAGGCTGTCCAGGAAGCATTTGAACATTTCCTAGGTGTACTTTTCAAAAGAATAGGGTACAAAGTATAATTTACTGAAGTTCACGGGACTTTAATCTGTGACCTGGCCCCATGTGGTTGAGCTCTAGCCCCTTTGTGCGGGTAACTGCGGGCGTAAAACGTCTTGGCTGCCATAACGGCCCTTTACAATAAGTCAGGGAGTATTTATTGACCACTGCCTGGCTGAGGACTAGCAAACTCCACACTATCAGACTGTCTGGGCTTGACAGAAAAAAACCTATCTTTAGTCTGCGTTTATTTACGTAACAGGATCCCCTTTACTTTGTTATTATGAACTATCATTGAGGATCCCATGCACCGGACTGGACCGTGGTGCATCATAGGTTTTAAATGGCTGCTTCTTGGAAGTGGAGCAGCAGGTCTTTCTTCCTTGTCTAAAGGTTCCGCGGACACCTCGTCAGCTCCAGAGAAACACACCAGCCTCCACTGAAAGATGGGCGGTGGCTGCACAGGAGTTGCTTTGTACTGGAACCAAACCCAGGCTTCTCTTAAGGAAAACAAACATTTTACACTACTTCCCTCCCGCCCTCATCTCACACGCATTTGGAAGCATTTGCTTCAGTAAGCTTGTCAGGGATTAGCTCTCTTGTCTACACTGCGGGCACCACCTCGGTTGACATCTGGAGTCACATCCTCTTGGCTCATGTCTATCTCAGGGAAGCTGATGATTGGCCCTGAATTAGGTTACACGGTCCATCTTAAACCAAGCACTGTGGCAGCAGGGGGAAGTAAAATAATTGGCCCAGCTGGGGCCAGCTCCACCTAGAGAGTCTGCTTCTAGGGGAACTACAGCTTCTCCCAGAATTTGGGTTTCATTCTAAGGGAGACTCAAGCACATTATGCAGAACGGAGGCGTATACCCTAAGGACTTGTGGTGACTCTATTCACGTCAGAGGAGAACTGTACTCCATCGAGTTGTCCACAGCTATGACCTCTGGGTGCAGCTTGTGAAGCACAGTCGAATGCTTAGCTGCTCATAACCCCCAGGGACTGTCCTTTTAGATCCACGGGCGCCATTTGCAGCTGGTAACCTCTTGCTGAAGAATCTCAGGAATGGAGCGAAGTCTCTGGATGGTAGCCTTGCATCCTTGGTCATGGACTGTTCTCAGCGTAGATCTCAGGAGGAGTTGGTCGGTGAGCACATTAGCAACACCTCCCGGACTGGTACCGCATTAAATCACCTGTCCATACAGAGAGCAGAAGAAGGGCATGGCATTGCAGAAGGAAAGAGCTTATAGATACCGCCCTCAAACCAACCACTGTTTAGTCCATTCTGATTGAGATCACCCCTGTTTGTGGCAGGAAACAGCCTTAGCTTTCTCCGTTGGAGCAGTTGGCCTTGCGTCTAACAGCACAAAGCCTCACCTACAACACCACCAAGCCTCCTTTGATAGATCCCTTCTCTGGAACATTGTTTCTCCCCTTTTCCTTTGCAATTGTATTAGGACTTTGAGAAGAGGATAGAGACTTTCAAGCTTGCTGGATCGGCTATTTTTACTTTCCCCTGGTTAGCCTTTAGGGCTGCGGAGCATTTTATCTTAATAATAGATGTAATTATCCTAGCCAGAGGCTTGCCTGGGCCTGAAGCCTTCATTTTCAGGGCTGTCTGGCATCTATTATTTTATTTCAACCATCATTGTAATCCTCTCTGAAGCCTCTCTCCAGGGGATCTGGAGCCAAGGCTTCTGAGGCAGAGGAAACGTGCAAGGGATGGGCGTGCGTAATCTGACAAGGGCAGAGTCTTAACAAGAATGATCAACTCCAGCCCTATACAGGGAATTGTGGCTAAGTGATGGGGCTTAACAAGTCAAGAAGTTTCTTTCTTCAAATGTTCTGAAATCCTTCAGGGTAGCACTTGTAGAGGGTGGAAATAGCTGATCCCTCTGACTTATGGAATTTTAAATTCACCCAGAGGCACTTTGGAAGAAAGACCAGTGATCTATTCCAGAAAATTAGACATCAAAAAACACTCTGAAATAGAGTTCTACCTTCACACACATGGGGTTGCCTTGAGTCACATCGACTCACTGGGAATTGAGAAGGCTTGTGAGGTCGTTGCCACTCCACTTTTTGTTAGGTGATGTATCTATTTGGGGGCTGGGTGCATGGGCAGCTTGCAGTGCAGTGCCATGCCACTAGGACCGCATCCATTAAGACCTTGAGCTGGTGGGAATGAAGGGCTATGGGTTTGGAAGGGTTTCCCACTACCCTCCTCACGGCTATCTCTGCCACAGATTTGGTTCACCATGATGACTTGCAGTCAGGAGGCCATCCAAGTGGATTCATGATGAGGGAGGTCCAAACCCTGACCCTGTCCAGCTCTTAAGAAACAATCAAATCAGTCCATTGACTGGTAGAGATTGATGAAGATAATGGGGAAATTTGAAAGCGCAATTCTGAAGGCGGGTAAGCGCAAGTGGCTAGGGAGGGGAGTGAGAAGGAGGCATGGCAACTGGAAATAAGGCTTCACTGGACAGTTGGAGGTCGTGCTCAGAGACCACAAAAAAGGCTGTCAGACATGTAGGTACCAAAGTATGCTTCTTGTGCAATGGACGGGATCCCAAGAATTCATACTAATGAAATAGAAGTTACTCTCTTGTATTCAATTCAGAGCATGTCAATCATATGTAAATTGGGTACATATGAGCATATGACTCTGTCTCCTACATGTCACTAAAACTCCATACTCACTGCCATTGAGTCCAAGCTGACTCATAGCAACCCCTGTGAGTTTCTGAGACTGCAACTGTTTACAGGAGTAGAAATACCAGTCTTTCTACAGAGGAGCTCCTGCTGGTTTCAAACTGCCAACCATGGGGATTGCAGCCCAACTCATAACAACGACACCACCAGGGCTTCTACTGTTCAATTTCACCTGTAGAGGGTCCTAGATACATAGGGAGTTTTTCCTGAAGTAGTGAGTGACTGAGAGGAGTCATTAAGGAGTCATGAGTTTTACTGTGGCCTGCAGGGAGGGCTGTCTTGAATCCTGCAGTCAGTCAGCCACAATTGGGTTGAGTTGATTGGACTGAAATATTATCCCAGACACTTTCATTTTTATCAGTGATTTTAACAGGATTTCATCTTGTTTGGATCCGCAATTAATGTTCATGGAAAGAGAAGTCAAGAAATCAAGTGACAGATTTGCAGTGGGCAAACCCGCAGCACAAGACCTCTTTAAAGTGTTAAAGAGGAAGGGTGTTACTTGGAGAACTAAGCTGAACCTGAGCCAGGCCATGAGATTTTTTATCATCTCAGACACATGTGAAAGTTGGACCGTGAATAAAGATGACTGAAGAAGAATCAATACACTTGATCATGGTGCTGATGATGAACGTTGAAAGCATTGTGGACTGGCAAGATAAACATATCTATCTTGGAAGAAGTACAACCAGAGTACTCCTTAGAAGCAAGGATGGCAAGATTTTAGTACTCTGGGCGTGTTTTCAGGAGAGACAAGTCCCTGGAGAAGGACATCATCCTTAGTAAAATAGAAGGGCAGTGGAAGAGTCAGGCCCTTAAAGAGAGGGACTGACAGTGGCTGCAACAATGGGCTCAAACAACACCAAAATAGTGTGACTCATAACAATTTATGGATAATTTCAAATAATTGGAATTCCAGAAAACTTAGTGGTGCTTTTTCAGAACCTGTAAATAGGCCTTGGGCATTCGTTTGAACAGAACAATGAGTTTCTGCATGGTGTAAAGTCAGGAGAGGTGTGCATACCTTGCTTATTCCATCTTTATGCTGAGCAAATAATCTGAGAAGCCGGACCACTTGAAAAAGAGCAAGGCATCAGGACTGCAGGAAGGTTTATTAACACCCTGCCATATGCAAATTACACAATCTGGCTCGATGAAAATGAGGAGGACTCGAGGCACTTGCCGAAGCTCAAAGCCCATAGCCTTCACTGTGGATTACAATTCTTTGTAAAGGAAACAAAAATTCTCACAACTGCACCAGCAGACACCACCATGATAAATGGAGAACATATTGAAATCGTCAAGGCTTTTATTTTACGTGGCTCCACAGTCAGTCTTCACAGAAGCCACCGTTAAACTATCCAATGACTTCTTGCATTGGGCAAATCAGCTGCAGGAGACCCCTTTGAAGTGCTAAAGAGCAAAGATATTGGTTGGGGGACTAAGGTGCACCTGACCCAAGCTGTGGTGTTTTCAATCACCTTGTATCTGAAAAAATCTGAACAATGAAAGAAGACTGGGGAAGAGGTGATGCATTTGAACTGTGGTATTAGAATCCGTGGAAGTACCATGGATTGCCAGAAAAATGTACAAATCTGCCTTGGAAGAAGTACATCCGCTTCAGAAGGGAGGATTATAAGACTTTGTCTCATGCACTTTGAACATGGTATCAGGAGGGATCGGTCCCTGGAAGAGAAGCTTATGCCTCTTAAAGTGAAGGGTCCGTGAAAACAGAGGAAGATCCGTAAGGAGACGGATGGACACCGCGGCTGCAGTGACGGGTTCAAACACAATAACAATTGTGAGGCTGGCTCAAGTCCAGGCAGTGTTTCACTCTGAAGTCCCTTGAATCACTGAGTTGAAGTGACTCGATGGCATCTCACAAGAGAGCCCTAAGGGGAACCTTGGCGGTATGAGCGCTTAGCTGATGAACATCAAAGGGTCAGTGAGTTTAGACCCAACAGCCGCTCCAGCAGAGAAGGAAGTGGCAGTCTGCTTGTGCTTCGAGATCCCAGTCTTGCACACCCTAGGGTCGGTTCTATACTTTGAGTCAGAATCTTCTGACAGGCACACACCAACAATCCACAATTCTTGATGCAAAAGGTAAGCACGTGACTATCAACTGAACCCACCCAGAGACTCCGCGCTCTGCTTCTGGAAGGTGGAAGCCTTGAAAACCCATGGGACACGGTTCTACTCAGAAATACACGGGGTCTCTGCGAATCAAAATCAACTCGGCAGCAAAGGTTTTTCGATGTATATACAGCATTCGTGCAGGTGCACTGCTGTTTACAGAAAGGTAGGAGGTTCAAGTTCACCTAGAGGCAGCTCAGATAAAAAGCCTGGCCTGGAAAATCCTATAGAGAGTACAGCTCTGTTCACAGTAAGTTTATGTGGATGGCACGGTAACCGGCTTTTAGCGTGATCCACTTGTCAGGCCATGCTGAATAGTGCAACAACCCTTCACGATCCCAGATACATGACCTTCAACTTGCTTGACCCTCTTCTCAGAGCCTGTGTGTGTGTATGATATATATGTGTGTGTGTGTGTGTGTGTGTATTTGTAGAAGTAGAGTATAGTAAGTCTTTCCATCCTTTCTCTACCAGCACTTGAAAGGATGAGAGCTATGAATACATCCCTGGATTTCTGTCAGTCATTAGACACTGGGCAAAGTCACGAGTAGCTGAAATCCTAGACTATTACTATTACTATGTTTCTTTTGTCAACTTCATTTCAGTAAAACACTTTAAAGAAATAATAAAGACACCGATTACAACTTGGAGGTATTTTCAAGGCTCATTCATGCCCACTATCTAACTGTAAAGAGTCATCTTGGTGAAACAAGGATGTCTTTTAATATGTATATTATTGTGAATTAGATGGGTGTTTACCTATCAGACGATCATTTTGCATTCAACAATTTTAACAATCTATTAAATTTCCCAATGGCCTGCCCGCCATTATTTTTTTCTCATCTCCCTACTATTGTGCATTATATTCCCTTCCACTCAGTTACCCCCCGTCTACTCCCTGGTATATTGCTTCCTCTTCTGTCCCTTCCCCTCCCACCGCTGGTAGCCAGCAAAATCTGTTTGTTTTTATCAAATCTTTTATTAATTTTATCAGTGATACCAAAAATATTTTTTCTTTTGTGATTGACTAACTTTCCTCAGTATAACATCCTCCCCATCCACATGTTATGTTATAAGGTGCTTCATGTTTCACCTTTCTTCTTCTTCTTCAGTGATGTGTTGTATTCCATTGTGTGTATGTACCAAAATTGATCCATTCTTCCACTGATAGGCATTCAGGTTGTTTCCATGTTATTACTATTGTGAATAGTGCTGTGATAAACACTGGTGTGCATATATCCGTTTGTGCTATGCTCTCTATTTTCTGTAGGGTATATACCAAGCAGAGCTGTGTTAAGCTGCATTCTCCAGAGAAGCAAACACAGGGACACCTATACATATAATATACATACACATTCATTTACATACATAAAGAGAGAAATTTAACCATAGACTGGCTCACACAGTTGTAGAAACAGGCAAGTCCAGTCTGAATCTCCACAGACTGGTGACTGCAAAGGTGGATGAATCCAAGTTTAGCATGAAAGGTTTGTGATGGGAGAGGTGGATGAATCCAAGGTCTGCAGGTCAGATGGCAGGTCATTGATGGTCCTTGGGATCACCAGGCAATTTGCAAAGCCATTGATTCAACTCCAAAGAACCAAAGATCAATAAGCCAGTTGCAGATCCAGACCCAGTAAAAAGCAAGCAAGCTTTTCCAAAGCACCCACTTACAGGATGGCAGCCACCCCCCTGAGAAAGCGTCCTTTCAATTGTCTCAGGGATATGACTTGAGTACATGGTTGTATTCCATCCTAATTGTACCACAAATAACTGGTTCCTCACAGCAGATACCTTATGGAGTTGATTACACTGAGACAGACTGAGTGTGCAACTACACCGAATATGCTTTTCTTTAAAAACCAAAATAAATATGTAAATAAAATTAAAAATAAAAAAGAGAACGAAGGCTCATAGCCTTAAAAATTCTCCAGATTCCTTACCCTTCAGATCTAAACATTAGTCTAAGTGCCTATAAAGGAGGAAAAGTAAACTTGAAATGGACTTGGATTCTTTAGTAACATACAAGTTCATTTCAAATAAATAAACAGCCACAATAACAACAAAACCTTCTGCTGTTGAGTCAATTACAACTCATAGCATCCTAAAAACAGAAAGAAAGTAAAAAGGAAAAAAATAGGTGTCTGTAGGTGCTTAGTTATATATCTGGATTCACTGCTCTATGTATTTATTATTTTACCAAGACCAATCTGTTTTGATTACCATCATTTGTAATATATTTTTAAATAAGAGAAAAAGAGGCCTCCTACTTTGTTTTTGTTCTTTAGAAGTGATTTTTTAATCCTGGGTTTCTTTCCTTACCATATAAAGATGGTGATTCATTTTCCCATTTCTTTGAATATTTGTTCTGGGACTTGGATTGGCATTGCTTTGATAGCACGATTTTGGTAATATTGCCATTCTCACTATATTAAGTCTTCCTATTCAGGAGCATGGGAGCATTCTTCCATTTATGTAAGTCTCTGGTTTCTTGCAGACATGTTTTATAGTTTTCCTTATATAAGCCCTTTGCTTCTGTAGTTAGATTTACTCCTAAGTGTTTTCTCCTTTGAGTGATTATTGTAAATGGTATATGATATTTTATTATATTATAATAATATTGTAATATGATAAAAATGATTATATACAACAATCCAATTGATTTCTGTATTTTGATTATGCAACTTGATACGTTGCCTAATTTTTCAATTAGGTCCAGCTTTATAAAAAATTGAGTCTTCAGGGCTTTTTATATAAAAATGTATTTTATTTGTAAATAAAGGGAGTTTTCTTCCTTATTTTTTTTCAAAACCATTTTGCCTTTAATGTCTCCCTTGATATTTGATCTATCTGGCTAAGATTAAGAGTGGTGATAAACGCAAACCTGTCTGTTTCCTGTTTGAAGGAGGGATTTCTTTCCAATGAGTGAGATGCTAGGCATTAAGTTTTGCACATATGACTTTATGATGTTGAGGAATTTTCCTATTTTATTAAGTGTTTTTACCAAGGATGGATATTGAATTTTATCGAATACCCTTTCTGCATTGATTGATACAATCATATAGTTCTTTTGTTTATATGGTGAAGTCCATTCATTATTTTTCTAATATTTAGCCATCTTTGAATACCTGATATGAATCACACTTGATCATAATATATTATTTATTAATGTTGCTATGAATTCTGCTGGCTGTAACTTTGTTGAAAAATTTGGCAGCTAGGTTCATAAGGGATAACAGTCTATAATTTTCAATTTTAGTGACATCTTTGCCAGGTTTAAGAATCAAGGTTATACTTGCTTCATAAAATGAGTTTGGTAGTACATTATCCTTTTCTGTATTCTAAAATAGTTCGTGTAGGATTGGTGTTAACTCTTCTCTAAATAATTGGTAGTCTTCTCTAGCAAAACCATCTGGTCCCAGAATTTTTGATATTTGGAGTTTTTAAATGGTCATATCTATCTTTTCTTGTGTCTGTTTAAGGGTTTCTACTTCAATTTGTGCTAATTCAGGTAGGTAACGTGTATCTAAAAATGTGTCCCTTTCTTCTAGGTTTTCAAATTTGCTGGAAGAAATATTTTATAATTTTGTGTAATTGCCTTCTGAATTTGCTAATCCTTCACTTGAGTAGGAATATCTCCACATGCCTCATACCACTGGATACTTAGAAATTTCACTAAGGTGGAAGGCACGCTAATTTTGTCAGGTTAATTTCCCATCATCTAGTACAGAGAGGAGGAGCCCTGATAGCTCCAAGAAATAACACTTTTGCTCCAAGAAATAAGACTTTCTTTCATGGCAAAAGTGGAATCTTTGAGACCTTTTATGCTGTACTTGAGATGTTTCCTTGAAGCCCTGACTCATCTTTCCTATATCCCTTGGTCCATTGTAAATGTTCCCAAGCACCCACTGTCTTCATATTTCTCATCCTGACTAAATTGTAGAAAATATACAACCCATTCCATAAAACCTCACTGCTCACCGACACATCATCTACTTGCTGTTGATGATATTTTGCATGTTAACATTTCCACCTCATGCCAGGGATAAGCAGTGCCCTTTTTTACTAATTGTGGTAGATATTTTAGTATGAATGGAGGCAAAGGGAGAGGTACCAATGCTTTGAGACTATTCACAAGTGAGAACCAATGAAGAAACTCATCCTATCATTTTGCTTCCTTGAACTACTCCTGCTACAAATGTGTTAGAATGCGTTTCCCAGAGGAGCAGAATCAGTGATGCTTATATAGGAGAGATATTTATACGAAGAAAATTGTTTAGACCAGTGGTTCTCAACCTTCCTAATGTCACCACCCTTTAATACAGTTCCTCATGCTGTGCTGAACCCCCAATCATAAACTTATTTTTGTTGCTGCTTCATAACTGTAATTTTGATACTGTTATGCCCAAAGGGTCGAGACCCACAGGTTGAGAACCACTTGTTTAGACAGGTGTACAAGTGGGCAAGTCCTGTGAGTCCTCACAGACGAGTGACTTCAGAGGTGAATGAACTCAAGGTCACCATGTCAGGTTTGTGATTGAGAGGTGAATAGATCCAAGGCTGCCAGGTCAGATGCCAAGTCACAAGGCAGGTTGTTGTTGGCTCCTGGGACCAGCAGGGAATGTGGCAGGCCACTGCCCAAATCCAAACAACCTAAAATTGAGGAGCCAGATGCAGGATCCAGATGCAGCAAAAATCAAGCAAGACTTTTCCACAGCAACCACTTATATAGGAAGTAAGCCACTTCCCCTAGGAAATTTCCTTTCAATTGCATCAGAGTTGGGACTGAAGGAAGGGGGCTATGTTACAATCCAATTTCTTGAAACATTTCAGCTCCTCTCAGCAGGTCCTATTATGGAGCTGATTACATTGTGTTAGATCATAACGTGGGGATTTTCTAGGCCTTAACTGCCAACCACTGAGAATTCTGGCACAGATAAGCCGACAGAATACCTAATTGTTACACACACAATTGCAGGGTCAAATGGTATTTTTATTCCCAATTGTTTGAGGATGCACAATTCCACTTTCCACAGTGGTTATACTGTTTTATAATTCCACCAGCAGAGTCTTGGGTTTGTTTGTTATTTTTTAATCTCTCTATATCCTTTCTAGTATTTGTTATTTTTTTTGAACTTCACTATTAATCATGGGATAAAGTAGTGTCTTATGGTGGCTTTGATTTGCATTTAAGGTGGCTAGTGATTGAGAGCATATCTTCATAGGTTTTGTAGGCTGCCTGAAAGCCTTCTTTAGTAAACTTTCTCTTCATGTCCTCTGCCCATTTTCAATGGAATTATTTATCTTTTTCTTGTTGAGGTGTTGAGGTTTTCTATAGATTCTAGAGATCAGAACCCTGTTCCAATAAGTCATTGTTAAAAAAAAATCTTTTCCCATTCTAAAGGTTCTCTTTTGGTGAACTTTTTTTTAACGTGCATAAATAATATTTGGGAAGTCTCCGTCATCTATTTTATCTTCTGCTGTATGTGTGCTTTGTTATGTTTGATAGTGTGTTTATAACTTGTATGAGGACCTCTACACTTGTCACTCTTTTCTCATCTATGATTTTCATAGTTCAGGAATTTACATTTAGATCTTAAATATATTTTTAGTTTATCAGTGTTCAGAGTGAGGTATGGGTCCTATTCCATTCGTTTGCAAGTGGAAATTCAAATTTTCTAGCACATGTTACTGCACATATTATTTTACCCCATTTAATGTGTTTTGGCATTTGACCAAAAATCAGTAGTCTATAGGTGGATGGCTTTATATTCAGATTCTCGATGCTGTTCCCTTGGTCTATGTAGATCTTGTTGTATCAGTATTACTAATTCAGCCTTCAGCCTTCCATTTCCTCAATTGTACTGCTTTGCTCTTCCAAAATGTTATATAACTCAATGATCGTAATATTAATCTTTTGGGTTTTTATTTGTGTTTTTGTGTGATTTATAATTTTTTCACTAATTTTTGTCATTTGCTCTTCTAACATTTTCCGAGTTCTTCTAATGCTATTTTTGTTTGCAGCCTTCCATAGCTCTCTCTTTTTCTCCATCCACTGAAAATAATTAACAGTCTTCTGAATTATTTTTCCAGCAGTTACAATTTGTTTCTTCCTCTCAGTAGTCAGTCTTCTGGCTCTGTATATTGGTTGTTTGTTTGCATCATTGTGTGTTGTTTATTTGAAGTGAAAATGTCTTTTGTATCTGAGATATCGCATTGTTTTAATATTTATTTCTCTTTGTTGATCAAATGGTAGTGGAGTGACTGGTTGCCCTTGCCCAGCAGGTGTAACTGTTAGAGATGCTTGAGTTGTGTGAGGAAAATTGGTGCCGTCAGGTGGCATGAGAAAGAAATAATAAATAAATAAATATATATATATAAATATATATCACAAGCTGAACAAGTAATGAACGAATGGAAACCAAACATACCCATACGAATATCCAAGTCAGAACCAGCAGCTGCTCTTTCTCTCTCAGTCATCAGTGCGTCTAGTCAGTTCCTCCTACTGTGTGCCCAGTAGGACTGCAGCCCCCCGTGCATGAGGGTGCGGCTGGTGGCTTTTCTCAAAACAGGGAGTTGTGGGGAAATAGAGCTGATTCCACCCCTGTTACATCTTACGGGTTGCCCTTGCTCATTTATCAAACAATAAAAGATGAGAACGGGAAAGGAATCAGCAAACCAACCAAATCCCAACCTGTAGGGGGCCCTGCTCTTTTTGAAGATGCCCCATCCACTGGTTGATTCCTGTAGCTGCCAGGGTGTGTGGGCATTAGGGATAGGTCCCCCATCCTGTAGTTGTTCTGGCAAAACACAGGGCAGGAGGGGTGGTTGGAGGATGAGGAGGCAGAGAAGGAAGAGGAGAAGGAGGAGGAGGGGAACACAAAGGCCAGTCATTCCTCCAGCTTTAGAGCTACTTTTACCCCCAGAACACTTCAGGGATTAGAGACTATGCTGGAACCAGGTGTCATTGTCAAAGCAGGGTGGGAGACTGCATCCTCCACCATTGTCTGTAATCGCAAATGTGTGGTTCTGGATTCCCGCCAGGCTGCAGGGAGCCATGGGGAAGGCAGGGTGACTCAGTCTCCCCTTCATTAGCTTCCCATGCTGTGTGGTGGTCCTTTTTGCTCAGCTGCTCTTTCAGACGGCACTCACCATCCCGAGATGTGGCAGAGGCTTGCAACCACCCTCTGAGTACACTAGGGTGGGGTCTGGTCCCTCCTCCATTCACTTGGCAGGTGTAGGGAGAAAGGGATTCGGACCACCTTTCCCTCAGCTGAATACCAGTCTTCCCTCTGTGCTATGGGAGGAACTCGGGGCTTGTGTTTGGCTAGTGGAGAATTCACTCTCCCTCTCATCTCACCTATCTTACTTTTCTCAGAGATTCGGGGCTCCACGTTTTTCCGCTGCATCTTCTCTCTGCCCACCACCCCCACCCCATGTTTTTGTTGCAGATGGTTGGCACAGCCTATTTCTCTCAGCTACCATTTTTGCCCTCGACTTCAGGACAAGTCTTTATGAGGGAAAGAACCGAGTAGCTTTTGAGCCTCTTTGCCAGGCACCGTGCGGTGCACTTCACACAAGTTCCCTTTTCATCTCCACAGCCTCACACTTGGGTCCCCGGACCACAGGGCACCTGGACACCTCACACCTGGTGTCAGGACGCCAATTTGTCAGAGAAAGCAAATGAGATTCCAAGAGCTAAAATACCCTTGCCTCACCTTAAGTTCTTTAAAAAAAATTTTTTTAAGAAAGAGGTATAAATTAATCAACATAAAATAAAAGTCACTAACCTAAGATAGCCCTGAAGAATCCTGAGCCCCAGTTGTTCTGGAGTTGGGTCACAGCAGAAGGAGCACTTACAAAGGCAGGGAATAAATTATTTAAGCGGACTTTCACTCTATCCTTAAATCTCTTGAAGCATATTTAGGAGGATTCCATATCTAATTCCTAATTGTTCTCGTAACCCTCTTCTTCCTGCTCTGAATCCACTGCCAACTTCTCCCACACCGCATCCTGCTTCATTGCCTCGCCCAACACACCCCAACCTGGCTCGCCTGTTCCCTTCCCATCCTCTCCTCTTGGTTTCTTATCCCTGTCACTTAGACTTGATCATGTCTAGTCTTTAACTTTTTACTGTGAGGTGGGCAAACGTTTACAGAGACAATGAGGGGGCTCTTTTCATTTAACAACCCATCCGCACTGTCTTTTGTGATCCGGATTGCAATCCACACAATAGCACAGCACGCTCTGTCCTTCCTCCCAGCGCTTACCATTTCCTTTGTCCTTTGGCCTTCCCCTTCCTGCTTTCTGAGCCTGACTGGGGTAAATGCTGCCTCTGTGAGCTCACGTTGTGCACTTTCGAAGGGGTGGCTGCTCGCCTCAGTAGGCCTAGTGTGCGCCTGGGAGAGAGCTTTAGAGGAACTCAGTTCCAGGTCAGGCATTACTTTATTTTACAATTATTGAAAGAGGTCCTTTAGACTTAATTTTTTTCACGTGACACTTTGGGGCACATAGCACCAGGGAAATATAAGGGAAACCCATTTGTGGGGGTTAACCAGGCAGTTTCAACCAAACCGGAATTGCCACCAGTCTGGCAGATATTGCAAGACCATTCGGTCCGATGTGCTCAATGTCGATGACCGCCTTTCTTAGGGAATAGACTAATCCCGACTCTGCCGGAAGCCCGTGCAGTTTCTTCCTGATCATAGCTCTGTCTTTTCTACCCTAGAGGTAGTTAATTCTTCTCCTGAGTTTCAACTTGATGGTTCTCTTATTTTCAGACATGTTTGCAAAATCCTTAAGTTGTTGGGTCTTGGTTTTTCATTGCTTGATAATATTCATGTATGCAAGGGTAAATTAAAATATATCTTGCTGTTAAATCATTGCAACCTTCATTAAACAAACACATCAAAATGTGAAAGTACTGTTTTCAACGGATCTTCCATCTAGGCCAGAACACATCTAAGGATGGTATTTCTATTTCTGTAACCTTTCCCGAGAACCCTCGCGGTGCAGTGGTTATGCTTTGGGCTGTGAAGCTCAAAGACACCATGCGGCCTGAGGCTTTTTTTTGTGGGTTTTTTTGGGGGGGGAGGGGTAAACCTTTCCTCAAATAATTCTGTGCTCTTTGATTTACACCACATCAAACTGACAGTTTAGGTATCCTCAAGGGACTCAAATACATCGTGTGGGGTTGTTTTTTTTTTTTTTTTTTTTTGCTTTTAAGTTCTTTGAGTTTGGTAAACAAAAAGAAGTCTGAAGGGGAAAGATCCGTGATAGAGGGTGGATATAGCAGGCAGGAAGATTAGGGATCAGGGTGCTGTCGCCACTGAATGCCTACGTAAATGAAAGTTCCCTGGCCATGCCACAATAAAGGGATTTTAAAGAAATTAGGCACACATTATAAACCTCTGGTGAAGATCGCAGGCTGGGTATGTGCCGACCAAAGTCGCCGAGGCACAAATGAAGGCCACCCAGGCATCGTGACGAAGGGCAACCTGGGCATGTGGGTTAAGGTCACCTGGGCCCGCACAGAAGAAACCAGCAGCACGTAAACCATACATGCGCCTCAACTCAGCCACTAAGAACAGCCAATGCCCTCAATCATGCCACCCTCAAGTGGGGGCAAAAGGGGGTAAAAGAATAGACTGAGAGCAGGTGCCCCCTTTCTGATAGGCTCTCTCTCCCCTCTCAGTCAGAGGGCAGGATCTCTCTCTCTCTGGCTCTCTATCTCTTTCTTTCCAGCTCTCTCTCTTTCAGAAGTCCCCCTCTTTAGGTTCCAGCATCTTCTTTGGGTTCTGCAGCCTCCTCTTTCCAGCCATTTCCCCACGTGGTTTGTTCACATTGCCCTGAAGTGGCCATTTTCTTCGCAGACTCTTGCAGAGTCTCCTGCACGGCCTTGCACGCTTTCCAGAGATGGCATGTACAGTCTGGGATTGTATTGCCCGCATCTTCCCTTTCCCTCCTAAATGCTACTTGGACTTGCCAAAGTGCTTCTGAGAAGCAAGGAGAGGGGGAAATCGTCCCAGAAAGCCAACCGGTGGGGTATGGTTTCCCGATGCCTTCTCATGGGATATCCTGGTTACACTCAAGAATCAGCAGGTTGATGGGCACCATGGACAACGGTTCTTTGGGGCAAATTTCTTGATCTTTTCTCAACAAGGCAGAATTCAACTTTCTTAAAACGTCTTTAAAATAAGCACCCGCAGTTGTTTTATATCCTTTGAGAAACAAACATCTATCAAGATGATTCCCTTGGAATCCAAAAAGAGATGCCACGACCTTCTGGGCTGGTCTCTGTGTTCTGACTTGCACTGACCCGGCAGATCTGCTTGAAAGCCACGATTTGGATATCGGAGCTCTCTCGCTGGGTTGTCTTGGTAAATTATGATTCACTGTGATTAATTTAATAAAAGCATCCCTCATTTGCTTGGATATTTCTTAAAGGTTTAATGAAAAGATAAGCGTTTAGAGTTAGCCTAATCTTCATGGAGAGCGTTTGGCACCTACAGAACTGAATGCTAGCTGAGGCCCAGGTGGACACTTCAAATCGAAAACGCTGCATTACGTGAATGCCTAACTTCACTAGCGATCACATCCATGGTCTCCTCCCACGAGTTTCAGAACTTCAGCAGCCCGTGGTGGATAGTCTTTCATGGAAGTTGATAGTCTTCTTTATCTTGATTCAAATTTGAGGTCTCTCCAATCTTCCTTCAAGCGTTTAATCCATCTGTTAGGTTTCCGGGACAGTTTGCCTCGTTTCTTGCTTCTCAAGGCTGAAAGAATTCACTCAGTGCTAAAAAGTGGCAGAAGCACGTTTGTCATGCAAGTAACCTTTAGGAGGGAAAGGTAGTTCAGGCAGTACAGTCTCTCAAATGGCACACGCCATCTCTGGGAAGCGTGCAGGGCTGCAAGGCGGGGGTGCTCAAACGTTTGCGACCAAAGGCCGTTTGGGAGGAGCCCACAAAACCACGTGGAAAACGGATGGAAAGTGGAGTCACCGAACCAAAAGAGGAGTCTCAGATCCAAGAAAAGGAAGAGCGAAAGAGAGGGCGTGCGAGTGGGAGCCACGCACCCCGGAGAAACCCCGTCCTCCGGCCTGAAAGAGAGCACCTAAAAGAGGGAGTGGCCTGTCCGCAGTCTGTGCGATTTGTCCCCTCCTGCCCCCCCCCCCCCCCCCGGGAGTGGTGGGGGTGTGGTTGAGGGTATTGGCCGTTCTTAGTGGCTGAGTTCAGGAGCATGTGTGAAGTGATGTTGCTGGTGCCGTGTGTGTGTGTGTGTGTGTGTGTGTGTGTGTGTGTGTGTGTGTGTGTGTGAAAGAGAGAGAGAGTGCACCCAGGTTGACCTTCACCAAGTCTAGGTGACCTTGATCTGAGCATCCCAGCTTTGGACCATCCCCATAGGTGTCTAATGTGTGCCTTTTCCTTTCAAACCCCTCTATTGTAGCATGGTCAGCTAGTTTTTGTTTAGCTTAGGCAGTCAGTGGAGAGGACGCCTTTTATTCCTAATTGTCCTCCCTTTCATTCCTCACTGAAAATGGATCTAAATCATGGGGGGGGGGGGGGATACTGTTATAGCTCCCTATGTTATTCTCAAAGATTCGTATTTTAAGTTTTATTATTTTTAAAAATCGTGAGGAAGATGTTGGTTGGTTTAATAAGTTGAAGTGAAGGGACAAAGAATGCTATTTTTTCCTATGTGTTCTAGCTCTGAAGCCACTTTTAGGCCACCCTATCTAATTTGTGTACATATGTGTGGACGTGCATGCATATGTGTGTCCATCTGCCTGCATCTCCCTGTTTCTGTACGCACATTAGTTCTCCTTGCTTTTTCTAGGATTTCTTCTGCCCACTTGTGTGGTTTAGTAGTTAGAAATATTCGTGTCGATAGAGTACTGAAGATGCATCATGGACTGATTCAAGGCATAGGTGAGAGACAAGGCTCTGTGTACCCTCTGCAGCTTCCTGCAGGACACGTGCCTCGTGGTTTCTGACACGGATTCATTTATTCCTCTTGATTAGAGGTTGAAGATAACACACTGATAATTAACCTGGGATTTAGCTGAGCTTAAGATGGTGGCCAGAGCAGGCTCTTTTGTCTCACGGTGCTGGTATTCCACTGGCTACCATCTTATCTATCCTGATCAGGAGACGTCACAGTGTTGATCAGAGCCTATGTTCATCGCCTTGGTCCAGCCATTCTTTTGCCTCTACCACACTGAGGCAGCAGTGAGAGATGATGCTATGAGTGGGATCCGGATTAGAATTATTACTATCCATTGTAAAGCTGGCTTGCCTCATCTGTCTATTCTTCATGGTAGCTACTCAAGTAAGTCTAGTGTCCGTAGGGCAGTAAAAGTGTGTAGCTATGTGATCTATGAATGTCTGAAGACTCTGAAACTTGCTCTTAATCAGAAAGCTAAGGGACATGGAAGACATGATGAAATCAGAGCTGAACAGAAAATGTCAAAGGGCAACTCACGAAGACAACGTAAAATATTACAATGAAATGTGCAAAGACCTAGGATTAGAAAGTTCCAGAGGAAGAATAGGCTTAGCATATCTTAAACAGAAAAAAAAATCCTCAAGGAAAATTTCAGGCCTCAATTCGCAAGATTGAAAGATTCTGGAATTAGTCAACATTCCGCCATTTTAAGAGCATATGAAAAAGAACCCGTGGTATGGCAGTAGGAAGTTCAAACTATCCTGAAAGTATTCGCTAAAACCAGGCTCCAGGAATTGATAGAATACCAATGGAAGTGTTCCAACAAGCTGATAAATCACTGGAGTTCATCCATGCAACATCAAGTTGGTGAACTGATTGGAAGAGACCCATATTTACATTCTTGCCAAAGAAAAACGAGCCAACAGAATGCTTAAATTATAAGATAATACCATACAAGTAAAATTTTGCTGAAGCTCATAAAAAATGGTTGTAGCAGTACAGGAACAGGGAGCTGCTAGAGGTTTGGTCCACATTCAGAAAATGATGTAGAACAAAGGGTATCATTCTTAGATGGAACTTGGCTGAAAGCAGAGAATACCAGAAAAATGTGTACTATTTTTTTAGCTATGCTAAGGCATTTGACTGTATGTATCGTGACAAACTTGAGAAGAATGGGATTACTAGAACACTACACTGTGCTCAAGCCCATGGATTAAGGGATGGTTGTGGAAACAAGGCAAAGACATAGTGCATGGTTTAAAATCAGGAAAGGTGAATCAAGGTTGCATCCTGTCACCATACTAATTCAATCTCTATGCTGCGCAAATCACCAGAGATTAGGAAGGTAGTCAGATCGCTAGCTAGCTAGATAGCTATAGATAGATATATTTTAATCTTGATATATTTATATCAAGAAAATGACTCACACAGTTGTAGTGTGGGCTCATCCAGTTCAAATTCTATGGATTCAGTGCAATCTGGAGGCTTCTCCTGACTTTCTTCAGTAGTAGCTCAAGATCTGCAAGGAGACCACAAATTGATATCAAGCTGTAGAAGTGGATAAACCCAAGGTAAGCAGGTCAAGCCTGGAACTGGAAAGGAAAATGAATCCAACATTGTCAGTCACATGACAGGTCACTAATGGCTTTCTAGGTCATTAGGCTGTTGGCTCAAGTCCAAAGAGCCAGAAGTTGATGGGCCAGATGCAGGATCAAGACTCAGGTAAAAATCAAACAAGGTTTCTACAGCATCCAACAGCATCCTCAAGGATGTAGTAAGTAAGATACATCTTCAAGGAAACTTTTTTCAATTGCGTCAGGGATTTTTATTAGCTGGTGTTTGAAAGTGGATTACCAGATTTTTCTCCTTTGTCTTCCTTAGCCTGGAAATGCCTCTGAAACCTATTCAACATTATAGTAACAGACAAGCCTCCACTGATATAAGGGCGGCAGCTGTGCATGGGGTGCATTGACTGGGATTCAAACCAGGTTTCCTGCTTTGAAGAAAAGAATTCTACTATTGGCACACAGCTATCCCCTTAATACGTATGAGGGGGTACCCAAGAACAGCCAGATTTAAAAAAAATTTTTTTTTAATTTTATTTTTATTTATTTATTTATTTATAACAATTTATTGGGGCTGATACAATTCTTTTCACAGTTCATACATATACATACATCAATTGTATAAAGCACATCTGTACAGTCTTTGCCCTAATAATTTTTTTCTCTTTTCTTCTTTTACATTTTATTAGGGACTCATACAACTCTTACCACAATCCATACATATACATACATCAATTGTATGAAGCACATCCATACATTCCCTGCCCCAATCATTCTCAAGGTATTTGCTCTCCACTTAAGCCCCTTGCATCAGGTCCTCTTTTTTTTCCCCCTCCCTCCCCATTCCCCCCTCCCTCATATGCCCTTGGTAATTTATACATCGTTATTTTGTCATATCTTGCCCTATCCGGAGTCTCCCTTCCCCCCTTCTCTGCTGTCCCTCTCCCAGGGAAGAGGTCACATGTGGATCCTTGTAATCAGTTCCCCGATTTTTTTTTTTTTTTTTTTTACAAAACAACTTTACCACCTTCAAATTACACTCCCTCACACTTAATACATTTTCCAAAACTGCAATTCCATTCTTGGAAACATTTTTGAAACGCATCTGTTTGGATGGCTGACAGCACCTCCCTTGCTTTTTTCTTCACCTCTTCTTAGCCGTCAAATCGTTCTCCCTTCATGTCCCTCTTCATTCGTAGAAACAAAAAGAAATCACACACAGAGAGGTCAAGTGAGTAAGTGCCTGGGACAAGAGAAGCAAGCTGTTTTGTGCTCCAAACTGGTGCACTGAGACAGATGCATGAGCAGGTGCATTGTCGTGGTGGCAAAACCAGTTCCCCGGCTGCCACAAATCAGGCCTTTCTTGTCGTACACTCGTATGCAATCTTTTCAGAACTAAATAGAAAGCTTAATTAACAGTCTGCCCTGGTGGAACTAACTCCAAAATGCACTATCCCCCTTACATAAAAAAAGAGCATTGGGGTTTTGGGGGATACCCCATCATATGTATTTCTAAATAATGTTTTAACTTGAAAACTTTGGAACTTTATTTCAAGAAATCAATTCAACAATTTTTTGTTGGTTTGTTTTGGTGAAAGTCCACATAGCACCTTAGTTTCCAGTTTAACAATTACTACACATTGTTCAGTGACATCGGTCACATTATTTTGAAACATGTCAACATTCTCATGAATTTCATTCTTGATTTTCCTTTCCAGGGTTTCCCTGACCTTTCATCCTTTTACCTTTGCTTTGGATGATTGTTTGGTCTCCAACTGGTGGTTTTTCACAGGTGCACACAGCACTCAGTGGTGATGTTCTATCTTTTAGGAGCCAATCTGCTATTTAACTAAAAGATTATCTCAGGTGATTGGGGTTCAAGGTTTATGGAATATCTCAGGGTGATGGTGTTAGGGGTTCCTCGAATCTCAATCAATCCACAGGTCTAGGCTTTTGAAGAATTTGGGTTCTGTTCCACCTTTTTCTCCAATTCTGTGGGGATCCATCTGCTGTGCCCTAATCAGAACAATTGCTGGAGTATATGTTAGATCTCTCTGGAGATAGAGTTGTACCTCTATCCTTGGCTCCGCGCGAGAAAGAATTCACGCCGAAGCCTGGTTCGTGATCCAAGGGAGTTTTATGAGAGTTAGAAGAAGTTTCAGGTTTACACGGCACCCATAGGACTCCTCCCCACCATGCAGCCTGGCGGAGGCTGCTCAGCATCACGCAGAAAAGTGTGTCTCGACTCTGGGCTCCTGCCTTTTCAAGGATTCCATGGGGAGGCTTGGTGGACGACCCCTGATCGACCCCATTGACTGAATTTAATTCACCTGGCCCAGGTGGGCCCATCCAGGTGACCCAGGTGGGCCAATCCAGGTTTAGCGCCCACCCATTCCTACCAGCGGGGAACCTGAGCCTCTGAGCATGTGCAGTGCGCCACTCCTTGTTCCCGTGCTTGGCTCTCTGGGCATGCGTTAATGGACATCTTTTAGCCCTGCGCTATTCTGCCTAACAGTACCTGTATCACCTAGTTCTTCTGGTCTCAGGAGATGAGGTGGGGATTCATTGAGTTCTATAGACCAGTTTCTTCTCTGAGTTTGGGGTTTCTTGCCTTTTGTTTTGTTCTGGATGAGAGAAAACTGCTCCTTTTCTTTTAAAAAATTGTATTATTTTAAAGGGAGGTGATGATAAACTTGGAAAATCTTTTGAATGTGATAAAGCTGGGTGGGTTTGTGAAAGTCTCTGAAAGAACTTCATGGTTACTAGAGGCTTCCCCACCCCCACACCTATATCTATGCAGTGGAAACCGGAAAACCGACCCATATCAACAAGTATGTGTGAGCAACTGCTGGGGGCTGAGACTTAGGGAAAGGACCATGAACAAGCAGGTGTGAACTTTCCCCCTGGCACTACGTGTCTGGCAAGGAGGAAACTTTCCAGGTGATAGTAAGAACTATCTTTCTACTGAAACGTCCACCACAATGAGGCCAGGGATCCCCAGATGGTGCCTTAAGGTTCAAGAAGAGGACAGTTCACTTCTGGAAGCCCCCTCCCCCCGCAGAGGTTTCCACAGGATCTCTGGGAACACAGAATATTCCGTGTCTGAATGAAGAGACGTAATTCACGTGGCTGAGGGGACAGAGGGGAAGTGTTGGTGCCAGCAGCAGTGGAGTCTCTCACAGCCACCCAAAGCATGGCTGAAAAGCCGTTACAGCCACCCTGCAATCTGCCACCGTGGCCACCCTCTGGCCTCAGTCCATGGACAGGCCCTGGGTGCGTGCTCCGCCTTAGGAGAAAAACAAGCTACAGTCTATTAAAATCCAATCTCTCTGCTGCAAAAAGAGGTAGGCAGTGGGGCGGGGGCTTCAGACCTGGAGGGGCTCACGCTTTAGAGATGTTCCTGTCCCTTTTCCTCGGATCTCCTTTCCTCTGTGACCCATTGGTCTAGCGACTTACATGTTTGCTAACTGCAAGCTCAGCAGTTCAAAACCGCTAGCTCCTCAGAAGGAAAAAGATGAAGTTTTCTATGCCAGTAAACAGTTACAGTATCAGAAACCCACAGGGACAGTTCTACCCTGTCCTATAGGGTTGCTATGAGTCAGAACCAACTCTATGGCAGTGAACTTGGTCTGGCTTTGTGAGACCTCCGTCTACACAGAGTCCCATTTGGGGTCAAAGTGGCCATTTCTATTGCACCTGTGAGGTACAGCTGGAGGTTAGAAGCATCTTCCTAAAGAACCCAGAACAACTGAAGTGCCTAGATAGAACCTCAGAGGGAAACTGCACTTGGCCGTGTAGTTCAACTTTGGGACCGGACTTAAGTTGAAATGCTGGCTCTCCAGATGTGTGACCTGTGGAAAGTTGCTTACTTCTCTGAGTCTCTTGCTTGTTTTCTGTGGAAATCACCATAGTTGTTGTAGTGCCTGCAGGTAGAAACTTTCACAACGCACTGCTATCAAGTCAGTTCCAACTCCTAGTGTTTCTACGTCGATGACTGTATATCTTTATGGGAAGAGCTTGCCTCAACTTTCTTCCGAGAAGCAGCTGAATCCCTGACTTTGGGGTAGCAATACAATGGTTACCTGACAGTGCCTCCAGGGCTCTTTAATAAAGAATATGTTCTTTAGGAAGGAACTCTTCTGTAAGAACCCCCAATACAATTATATATATATATATATATATGTAAACCACCAGCTGCTCCATGGGAGAATGTGGCTGCCTGCTTCCATACGTATGGAAACCCCTGTGGGTCAGTTCTACAGGATCCTACAGGCTCACCATGAGTAGTCATTGACTCAACAGCATTGAGTTTGGCTGGGTTTTTGTATGTTCATGTGATGGACTGATACCACTTAGAACTAAAAAGGAATGAACTGTTGTTGATGTACATATCAACAACAAAAGATGTATATGAACCTCAAAGTAAGCAGGCTGAGTGAAAAGACAGACAAAACATAGCATGTGGTGTATGATTCAATTTATAGGAAATTCTAAAAAATTCAAACTACTCTATGCTGACAAAAAGCAGATCAGTAGTTGCTTAAGGTAGGTGAGTGGGGGATGGGCTGGTTACAGAGAACACAGGTCAAAGAAACATTTGGTGTGATGGATATGTTCACTATTTTAATTCTGGTGACATTTTCATGGACACATACGCTTGTCAAAATCAATCAAATAAAATACTCTATATGCAGTTATTGATTATAGGTCAATGAAACTTCAATAAGGTTATTTACCATTATCTGTCTGTCATTTTGTAATACTCTAGTGGCTTGATGGATGCTATTCCACCACAATTTCAAATACCAGTAGGATCACCTGCAATGGACAGGTTTCTACAGAGCTTCCAGACTAAGATAGATTACAACAGATGTTCTCCACCTGCGCTTTGTGACCACTTTGGGGACCGAATGACCCTTTCACAGGGGTCACCCAATTAATTACAGTTATGAAATAACAACAAAAATAATTTTTTAGTTGGGGGATCACCACAACATGAGGAACCGTATTAAAAGGTCACGGCATCATGAAGGTTGAAGACCACTGGGTTAGAAAGAAAGATCTAGCATTTATTTCACTTCTGGAAAATGAGCCAATAAAATCCTTAGGCATCACAACAGAGCATTATCTGACTGACTTCCTGTGGACACATCATCAGTACTCTTGTCTTTAGGTGTCCTGCGATATGTGCGCAATAACAAGAAACACTACCCAGTCCTGCGCCATTCGCACATCGTGTGTCTGAGCCCACCGTGGCCTCTGTGTCGATCCAGCTCGTCAAAGGTCTTCCTCTTTGTCACTTCCCTTCTAATTTACAAAGGATGGTGTCCTTTTCCAGGCACTGGTCTCTCCTCTAGTTAAATTGACTGCATCTGTGGGAAGAGACGATGGAGAAGCAGCTAAAATCAGGCCAGGGGCCAACTGCAGAACAACCATCAATTGCTCATATGTAATTTCAGGTTGAAAATGAAGAAAATTAAAACATGCATCCTAGGGGGAATCAGCTGACAAAATTTAACTGTTCAGGTCACACTTTTGCCGTTGACATTGTATATTCAACTCACCAATGCACTCTGTTTAGTGAACACTTTCCTCCTATCCCTCAGTTGAGGGTAGAGGGAGTTCACTGGAGCTTTATTTCCTGTTAGTGCCACCAGCGTACCTTGGGCCCCCACTGTCATTCATACCCTTCTGGAAACCAAGTTCTCAGACTTGAGGCTCTGGCACTAATCCCTCCCTTCAACTTCGGATTATATGCTTCACAATCCTTTGGTGACTGGTGATGGTGTACTTCTTCCATGTGGACTTCATTGACATCTCACTTAGATGGTTGCTTGTTTGGAGACAAGCCTTTAAGATCACAGACCCTATTTTATCTGATAACCGGGCACCATCTAATCTCTTCACCACATTTTGCTATAGCACCCATTTCTCCTCTGTCCCCTTCCTGGAGGCAAGAATCAAGCAGAGCCAATATTGATATCACATACAAATAAATTTTGCTGAAGATCATCCAACACCAGTTGTAACAGCACATTGACAGGGAGTTGCTGGCCTTATTGAAAAGAGGATATGGAACAAGGGATATCATTGCTGATGTCAGATGGATCTTGGTTCAAAACAGAGAATACCAGAAAGATGTCCATTGGTATTTTTGACTGTACTAAGGTATTTGACTGTGTACACCATAACAAACTCTGGCTGGCCTTGAGAAGAATGGGAATTCTAGAATGCTTCCTTGTGCTCCTTTTGAACTTGTACATGGATTACAAGAGAGTATGTGCAAGCAGAACAAAAGAAAACTGCATAGTTTAAAATATTTAAAGATTTCAGCAGGGCAATAATATCAGAAGTTCCTCCAGTTGTCATGGCCCCACAACGAACAGTTTTCAAGAGATATTGAAATTCTGCTATGCATCTCTCCCCCTTTTGATCAAGATTCTTCTATAACAATATTTCCCCAAATGGGTGGTGCTGGAACAATTCAGCGTCTCAGCAAACACTTTATCTGGATTATGGATTATAGTACCAAAGAATCTTAAATGTTAGGGAATCACTGAGTAATTTTTTTTCTCTCCTGAAAATGAGCCTGGAGGCAAAAGAAGTTGGAACACCTATCTTCTATAGAATCTTGGATCAAAATATCCAGAACTGGCAGCTGGTACCATTGAATTTTGGTCTCATGGGAAAAGAGACAGTTAGTTATGGAGGGAATTAGCCATATATTCAATTCTTTCCCTTTCCTGATTCTTTCTTCCTTTGTTGCTCCGGAGGAATAGAGACCAACTACTGCATGTTGAATGACTACTTGCAAACGTTTAAGACTCCAGACTCTATGCCCCAAAATAGGGGTAGAACAGAACTACTACATGCAATTTTAAGCCAATTAGCTGGTAGATCCCATGAAATCATGACTCTAATCCTCTAAACCAAGGAACGAAATCTCACGAAGGGATTTGGTTGCACATAAACAGCCTCAGCAATATTCTTTTTCTGTTACTGTGGTAACTATATCTATCACACACGTTTCACCAATTTACCTTTTTATAGGCGTACAATTTATTAGCAGTTATGCAACTTGATCCTTAATAAAATCTCTTGTTCCTGGTAAACACTAATAAAATTTACTCTATATGTATCTGCTCTTGCTTTTTCTGAGGTCATACAATATTTGTTAGTTTATGATTGACTTATTTCACTCAGTGTATCATCTTTAAGTTCCATCTATATTGTAGCACATATCAAGACTGGATTTCTCTTACTGTTTGAGAACTTGTCTAAGTACCACATATTGATTATTAATCCATTTGTTGGTGAGTATTTATAATGTATCCACAATTTCCTTATTTTGCGCACTGAATATTGGCGTACAGGTAGCTATTTGAGGTCTGAGCTGCTGTCTTTGAGGTATACAAGTACAGATAGAGATGGAATTGCTTTGTTGTATGATAGTTCTATTATTGGACCATTTGAGGAGAAAACACATTGCTTTCAACAATGGTCATATAATTTGCGTCCCACCCACAAAAGAGGAGGGTTCTAATTTCCCCACAGTCTCATGAGCATTTTTTTCTTTTCTTTCTTTTTGAATCTTAGTCATCCTAGTGGAAGGGAAAAGATGTGTTGTAGTTTTACTTATAACTGACTGCTAGTTAATGATACTGAATATATTTTCATGTGGCTGTTTGAATGTCTTTTTCGTTAAATATCTATTTTAGTCCATTGCCTTTTTGATTGGTTTATCTACTTTTTTGCTAAGCTGTGCAGTGCTATATATTTTTTTGGTTATTACATTTTTATTGTATATGAGGTTTCCACAGACATTTCACCAGTTGGTAGCTAATTATTTCACTTTTTCATAGTTTTAATACTATGTATTAATTTTTAAAGTTTTATTCACATGTATTTCAGGTGCCACACAATTCAATGGTATGAATATATTAAAAAGAGTCATGCACCATCACCATAATCAATTTTAGAACATTTTCTTCATTTTTGTACTTATTGTCATTAGCTCCCCACCTCCTCTCAATTTCTCTGCCATAACCCTAGGAAGATATTATTATGGTTAGTATCTCTATAGATGCCTCTATCCTGGATTTCATATAAAGAAAATTATACAGCCTTCCCTCCCCAAAGAACAACAATAGCAAAATAGAACACAGAAAACCCCAATTAAAAATACCAGAAAATATTAAAAACCAGAGCAAATTACAAATGGGCTAGAGGGAAAACAAATTTTAATATGTTAAAATTTAACCAAATTATATCTGCATTAATTCACTTTATGATGCACTCTAGGGCAGTGGTTCTCAACCTTCCTAATGCTGTGACCCTTTAATACAGTTCCTCATATTGTGGTGATCCCCCAACCATAACATTATTTTCATTGCTACTTCATAACTGTCATTTTGTTGCTGTTATGAATCGAGCGACACCTGGGAAAGGCTGAGAATGGCTGATCTAGAGCAAGGCCATTCACATCATCCCTGGTCAGTTGTCTGATGGAATTCAATGAAAATTTAACCCGGTGGACTCTGGAAATGGCTTTGGGGCTTTCACTGTCATCCATAGCCTTCTGTAAACCAAGAACTCAGAATATGAGCTTTAAGGAAATTCTCTCCTCCGGTCTTGGATTATATCATTTACAATCTGGGGATCATACAGACTGGAGTGCTACTTCCATGTGGAAGTAGTTAACATCGCCCTTAGATGGCCGTTGTTTTAAGAGATTTTAAGACCCCAGACACTATTCTTTCTGATAGTTGGGAATGACCCTCCCCCCAACTTTGTTATAGCATCCATATCTTTAGGGACCCCATTAGGAGGCTAGGCATCGAGTAGGATTGTATCATAAAAATGGATTATTCTTAGGTTAGGGCTATGGTAAAGTGTTAGCTCAAAAATCCATTCATTATCTAAGGTTTATATGTGTCCCCACTCCATTTTAGTGACAGTATTATCAGCTTTTAGAAAAATAACATAAGTAATCTCCATGGGGCTTTCGTAATTCTATTGATAGTATCATTAAACTGGTCAATGGTATAGAATTTAAAGTTCTATTGATATAACAAAGATATTCATATATGGGAAAGCTTTCTAACCTAAATTTAAGAGAATTTTCACTTATGTATTAAAGAACTTAAGTGACTGAATCCTGCTTAAGAAAATGATGACAGAGCACAGGTTTCAGTAACACTCATTTACTGGGGCAGAAGCTTATCTGTGGATTTCAGACATGTTTGTAAAGGCTAAAGAAAATATGGAAGTGGAAAATATATGGTAGTGTTATGTTGCCTACTACTGGGCAACCTGAGAAAGCAAGAAGAGTTTTAAACCAAAGTCCGATGACTTCAAATTCAGGACCTCGGGTGAGCAGTCTTTTCTTCTCTCACTGGGGTGTTACAGCTTTAAGTCCAAAGGAGTCTATTAGTTCCCTGAACCCACAGCAGGTGTGTTTAAGACTTAGCCCAGTTCGCTTAGTGATTCTCAACCTTCCTCATGTCGTGACCCTTTCATACAGTTCCTCACATTGTGGTGACCCCCAAACCATAAAATGATTTTCGTTTCTACTTCATCACTGTCATTTTGCTACTGTTATGAATCAGGCAACCCCTATGAAAGGGTCGTTCGACCCCCAAAGGGATTGCAACCCACAGGTTGAGAAGCCTTAGTAGGATTTCCAGCCCAGAGCCTTTCTTTGTGGCTGTGGAGTAGGCTGGACACCTCAAGAAGACAAAATCTAAACCCCAGGTTTCCTACAGTGTGGGGCCAAAAGCCTGAAAGAAACTTGGTTAAAAAGGCATGATTAGCCATACAGTACAGCGCAAAGTCTCCCATCTCGGGGGTCCAATGTCAAGCATTTTCTCCAAAGGCAAGCCTCTATTCACTAGCAGAAGTACATTATCTTAGAGATAGACACCTCCCTGCATACCCCTTCCCTCCTCTTGGCCATGAATCTTCACTGTAGTGTATTAAACACCAATGGAGCATGTCTACCCTGTAAGGGTGAGTATAGGGAATTGCTCCTGGCCTGGACTATTTGGTCCTCTTCCACTCCCCCACTAATGAGAAGATGTCCCCAGCTGAGATGAGACCTCCCCTAAAGATGTCTATAACATACAAATAAGGGAGTGATAAATGTGTTTCCAGCATTAGGTAGTCCTACCACTCCATGCCTGGGAGGCCAGATTGAATGACTACATGACCTGAGAACGACTGCCTGTCTTTCTCTTAGTATCTGTCACGATAACAGTGGTCTCATACAATCTTTGTCTTTTTTGTGATTGTGTTCTCCAGTCTGACAGCAGAGATGAGGTTGTGTGATTTCAGCTTTGGTTTTTAGCTATGCATAGTCTTCCATGTGTGTGTGTACCAAGTTTCTTTTATTTTTAAATCATTTTATTGGGGGCTCATAATTCTTATCACAATTCATACATACATCCATTGTGTCAAGCACATATGTACATTTGTTGCCATCATCATTCTCAAAACATTTGCCTTCTACTTGAGCCCTTAATATCGGCTGCTCATTTTCCCCCTCCCTCCCCCCACTCCCACATGAACCCTTCAGCATTCATAAATTATTGTTATTTTGTCATATGTTACACTGTCTGACATCTCCCCCTGCCCTCTTCTCTGCTGTCCATCCTCCAGGGAGGAGGCTATACGTAGATTCTTGTCATTGGTTCCCCCTTTCTACCCCACATTCCCTTCACCCTCCAGGCATCGCCACTCTCACCACTGGTCCTGAAGGAGTCATCTGTTCTGGATTCCCTGTGTTTCCAGTTGCTATGTGTCCCAATGTACATCCTCTGGTCTAGCCAGATTTGTAAGGTAGAATTGGGATCATGATAGTGGGGGTGGTGGGGAGGAAGCATTTAAGAACTAGAGGAAAGTTATATGTTTCATCGTTGCTACACTGCACCCTGACTGGCTCATCTGCTCCCCACAACCCTTCAGTAAAGGGGTGTCCAGTTGGCCACGGATGGGCTTTGAGTTTCCACTCTGCACTCACCTACAATTACAATTATATGATTTTTTGTTTCTTGATGCTTGCTACCTGATCCCTTCAACAGCTCGTGGTCACACAAGCTGGTGTGTTTCTTCCATGTGTGCTTTCTTGCTTCTGAACGAGACGGCCATTTGTTTATCTTTGAGCCTTTAAGACCCCAGATGCTGTATCTTTTGATAGCCAGGCACCATTAGCTTTCTTCACCACATTTGCTCATGCACACGTTTGTCTTCAGTGATCGTATCAGGAAGGTGGGCACCCATTGATATGATTTTTAGTTCTTTGATGTCTGATAGCTGGTCCCTTCTACACCTCGTGGCCAGACAGGCTGGTGTGTTTCTTCCATGGGCTTTGCTGCTTCTGAACTAGATGGCCACTTGTTTACCTTCAAGCCTTTAAGACCCCAGATGCTATATCTTTTGATAGCCGGGCACCGTAAGCTTTCTTCACCACATTTGCTGATGCACACACTTTTCTTCAGCAATTGTGTCAGGAAGGTGTGAATCCTAGAATGCCAATTTAATAGAACAACATGTTCTTGCATTGAGTACATGCTTGAGTGGAGGCCCAATGTCCATCTGCTGCCTTAATACTAAACCTATGAATATATGCACATATATCTGTTTCCCTACACTCTTATATAAATATATTTACATATGTACATTCCAGTCTTTAGACCTCTATAAATACCCTTTGTCACCCAATTCTTTCCTCTATTTCCTTTTACTTTCCTGTTGGCCCACTATCATGTTCAACCCTCATTTGGGTTTCAGTAATTTCTCTCAGTTACCTTGCCCTTGCTGAATCCCTACCAGGCCTCTCACACCTGCCTTGCCACTGATTTTGGATCACTTGTTGCTCCTCTGTCCTTGGGTTGGTCAGCACCACCTCCTTACCCCCTCCTCCCCCTCTCCCGTGTCCCCCTGGAACCATTGGTTCTGTTCTTTTCTCCTCCAGACTATTCATCCAGTCTATCTTATATAGATCTGTAGAGATAATAATATGCACCAAAAATCAAGCCATATTAAGATAGGCGATGAGTGAGAACACAGCAATGACAACAAAAAGGAAACCAATTACCCATAGAAGAATAAATTAATTAAAAGAAACAAATTTTAAAAAGAAAGAAAAACCTGTAAATAGATCAAGGTCTGGTTTTTTTTATCTCTAGATGTGTCCTACAGTCAGGTCCAATGAGGTACCATGCTTTGGCCCCAGAGTCTGTCCTTTGTATTCCCTAGGGGGCTCCCTGCTCTTCTCCCATGTTTGCTCTGCCGCACGCTTTTAATGGTTTGCCTCGGTGTCACAGGGTCAGTCTGGGCCAGTCCAGACACTGAGTCTCCAGTGTTGTCCACCTTAGGGCCCTGGGCCATCAAGGGACAGTGCATCTCATAGTGAGATCAGCATATTGTCCACTCTGTCCATTGACTGTTCAGAGCAGGGATATCATCCTCCAGGCCTGATGGGCCAGGATGTGCTGCACTCTCTCTTCCTCCCGCTTCATTTGCTCCTGTGTGCTCTGACCAGACATGCCCCTCTCCCCTAGCTGCAGCTTCAGTGCTATCCTCTCAAGTAAATTCTTCTGGGGGAAGGGCAGTTGTCCACGTAGCTGGTATGGGGGCCGAGCCCTCAGGCCCCTCCACTGGCTTCCCACTCCTTGCTGGCACACTGCATTTGTCTGGCACTGGCTTTATATCTGGTCCCTCTTTCCCTGTGGAGACACAAACAATGCCCTCCCCTTGGGTGGGTCAGTGCCCTATTCCCCCATCACACACCTTTTATTTATTTCCCCTTTCCTCCCTCCACCCACTTTTTAGTAGGCTACCTTATGTACCCCTGGATTTGGTCTGGCCCCTGCCATACTTCCTGGAGTATTTGTATGCAGTAACTTTTTCTCTGTGCCCCTTTTTGCATTTACCCTTCTGATCTTTCTTTTATATGTAAATATAAACTTACCTCAGTGGACTCATGTTATACTTGTCCTTTTGTGCTTGGCTTACTTCACTTAGCATCATTTCCTCCAGTTCTTCCCATGCGGCGATATGCTTCATGTGTTCATCACTGCTCTTTAGCGATGCATAATACACCGTTGTAGGTATGTACCACAGTTTTTTAATCCATCCGTCTGTGGATGGAAATTTGGGTTGCTTCCAACTCCTTGTGATTGTGAACTGTCTCACAATGAACATTGGAGCACAGATGTGTGACCGTGTTTTGTTTCTTGGCCCTTCTGGGTATATGCCCAGTAGGGGGATTGCTTGGTCGTATGGTAACTCAATTTCCATCTGTTTGAGAAATCACCAAATCGATTTCCATAGTGGCTGTGCATACCTACAGGTCCACCAGCAGTGGATGAGAGTTCCTATCTCACCACAGCCCCTCCAACACTTGTTGCTTTCTGATTTTTTGAATTGGGCTATCTTTGAGGGTGTTAGGTGGTATCTCATAGTTGTTTTGATTTGCATTTCTCTTATGACTAATGATCGGCAACATTTTCTTAAATGTTTATTGGCCATTCGGATTTCAGATTCTGTGAAACTTCTGTTCAGGTCCTTTGCCCACCACCTCTGTGGGCAATTAGTTCTTCTCTTATTGTAAGCTTGCAAAGTATTGTAGCTTTTAGTTAAGGCCTTTGTCTGATATGTCATTGCTAAAGATGTTTTCCCAGTCGGTGGACTCTCTTATCACTCTCTTGGTGAATTCTTTTGACGTACACAGGTGTCTTATCTTCAGTATATCCCATTTGTCTATTTGTGACTCCTCTGTATTTGTATCCTTTCCTGTTTCTGAAAGCCTTTGTATTCCCTGCACCAAGGTTCTCAGGTATGTCCCAATTCCCTCATTGATGGCCCTAATTGTTTGGGGGTTTATCCCAAGGTCTTTGATCCACCTTGAGTTTATTCTTGTGCATGGAGTGAGGTAAGGGTCTTGCTTCATTTTTCTGCAGATAGATACCCATTTTTCTAGCACCATTTATTGAAGATGGCATCTGCTTCCCATTTCATAGTTCGGGGCCCTTATCAAAGATCAGTTGCCTGTACGCTGATGGTTTTATTCTGGGTCTTCAGCTCTTTTCCATCGGTCTGAATATGTCATTATGCCAGTACCACACTGTTTTGACTCCTGTGGCCGTATAGTACATGCTAAAATCAGGTAGCGCAAGCCCTCCCACTTTGTCCTTCTTCTTGAGGAGTTCTCTGATAATTCTAGGCTTCTTCCCCCTCCATATGAAGTTGGTAATCTGTTTTTCCAATTCATTGAAGAAGGATGGTGGTATTTGTATCGGAATACTATTGAATTTATATAGTGCCTTGGGCAGAACTGACATCTTTACTATATTGAGTCTGCCAATTCATGAACATGGGATATTCTTCCATTTGTTGAGGTCACTCTTGATTTCTTGAAGTAGTGTTTTATAACTTTCCTCATACAAATATTTCTTTTTTTAGTCAGGTATATCCCTAGGTATTTCAATTTGTGCTTGGCTATTGTAAAGGGTACTACCTTTTTAATCGACTCTTCTGTGATCTTGTCTGATGGGTAGAGCAGTCCAATAGACTTCTGTTTGCTAATTTTGTATCCTGCCACGCTGCCATATTCTATTGCTTCCAACACTCTGCTTGTGGAGTTTAAGGGATCTTCAATATATAGAATCATATGGTCTGTGAATAATGATAATTTCACCTCTTCCTTCCCCAGCTGAATACCTTTAATATCTTTCCTTTGTCTTATGTTGTTAGCTAGGACCTCCAATATGATGTTAAATAGGAGTGGGGAGAAGGGCATCCTTGTCTGGTCCCCTTTTTCAGTGGAATTGTTTCCATCTTTTCTCCGTTAATCACCACATTAGCTGTTGGTTTTTCATATATGGCTTCTATAATATTGAGGATTTTTCCTTCTATTCCTATCTTCTTAAGTGTCTTAAACAGGAATGCGTGTTTGGATGTTGTCTAATGCTTTTTCTGCATCTATTGTTATTATCGTGTGCTTCTTATCATTTTTCCTGCCAATGTGGTGAATAATGCTGATGGTCTTTGGTACGTTGAACCATCCCTGCATCCCTGGTATGAATCCCACTTGGTCATGGTGGATTATTTTATAAATATGCTTTTGTATTCTATTGGCCAGTATTTTGTTAAGGATTTTTGCGTCAGTGTTCATTAGGGAAATTGGTCTATAGTTCTCGATTCTTGTGGCAATTTTGCCCACTTTAGGTATCAAAGTTATACTAGCTTCATAGAAAGAGTTTGGGAGTTTTCTGTCTTTTTCTACGTAAGGAAGAGTTTGTATAGGATTGGTGTCCGTTCTTCCCTGAATGCTTGGTAGAATTCTCCTGTGAATCCATCTGGCCCAGGGGATTTTTTGTTGTTGTTGGTAATTCCTTGATTATGTTGTCTAGTTCTTCCATTGCTATGGGTCTGTTGAGGTTGTTGACATCCATCTGTGATAGTCTAGGGAGGGATTGTGTTTCCAAATATCTGTCCATATCTTCCAAATTGTTGAATTCTTTAGAATATAGACCTTCCTGGTACTGTGTAATTATCATTTTTATTTCATTAGGGTTTGTTGTAATGTCCCCTGTTTCATCCCTCATCCTTGCAAATGTCGTTTGCTCCTTCCTTTCTTTGATTAGGTTTGCCAGAGGTGTATTAATTCTGTTAATTCTTTCAAAAAAACAACTTTTAGCAGCATTAATTTTTTCCATAGTTTTCTTGTTTTCCCTCTCCTGTATCTCAGCTCTGATTTTTATTCTATCTATCCTCTTGCTATTAGTAGGGTTGTTCTGTTGACTCTGCTCTAATTGGTGTAAGTTTTTTGTCAGCATATCATCCACGAGTCTCTCTTCTTTTTTAATGTGTGCATTTATTGATATCAGCCTTCCTCTGATAAATGCCATTGCTGTATCCCACAGGTTTTGATACATCGTATTTTCATTCTCATTGGTTTCTAGAAACTTCCTGATTTCATCTCTGATCTGGGTCAATACCCACTCCTTTTGCAATAGGAAATTGTTCATCCTCCAATTGTTTGCCCTTATTTTCTTCACTGTCCTTCTGCTAATTTCCAGCTTTATGGTGCAATGATTAGAGAGAGATATTTGTATAACCTCTATGTGCTTGAATTTACTCAAGTTCGACTTGTGTCTCAGCATGTGGTCTATTTTTGAATGTGTGCCATGCGAGCTTGAAAAAAAATGTGAATTTATTGCATGTAGGTGGAAAGCTCTGAAAATATCTATCAAGTCAAGTCATCCAGTTGTGTTATTTAGATCTGTAACATCCTTGTTGAGTTTCTTTCCTAATGATATGTCTCTCTCGGAGAGTGGTGTATTAAGGTCACCAACTATAATTGTTGAGACTGTGATTTCTTTTTTCATCTTTTGGAGTGTTTGATTTATGAATTTCACAGGACTCTTGTTAGGTGCATATATGTTTATTATGCTCACTGGTTCTTGGTCTGTTGTTCCCTTGAGCATTATATAGTGTCCCTGCTTGTCTCTTGTCATGGCCTGTATCTGGAAGTCAGTTTGGTCAGCTAATGAGATCGCTACCACTGCTTTTTTTGCATTACCATTTGGTAGGTATATTTTTCTCCAGCCTTTAATTCTCAACCTGTTTTTGTCTCTAAGCTTGAGATGAGTCTGGAGGCAGCAGATCGATGGGTTGTGTTTCCTGAGCCAGTCTGTTAGCCTCTGCCTTTTAATGCCTGAGTTCAGGCCATTGATATTCAGTGTTATTATATCCATCTGTGGATTCTTTGATATCACCTTGTACCTTTTGTGTTGGATATTTTCCTATCTACCTATCTTACCCACTTGTTTTGTGTGTGTGGTTTATGTTTGCCTTCTTTCCACTATTGAGCTGATGATATCCTAGAGGCTGTTTCCTCTTTGTTGCCCTAGGGGTGCAGTTGTTCTATGTGATAGTCTCTTATTTTCCCTCGGTGAGTGTTGATCTTTGGCCCATACTGGATTGGCATGGATCTTTTGTAGAGCTGGGTTTTCTTTTTATGTATTCTTTGAGGTTGTCTTTGTTTGGAAAGACTTTTACTTCTCCATCTATCTTAAAAGATAACTTGGCTGGGTAAAGTATTCTTGGGTTTGTGTTGTTTCCTTCAATTTTTGGAATATGTTACTCCATTCCCTACTCTTCTTCATTGTTTCCACTGATAGATCTGAACATACTCTTATTGGGGTACCTTTATACGCGACAGTTTGCTTTTCCCTAGCTGCTTTTATGATCTCCTTTTCCTCATAGTTGGATAATTTGAAAAATATGTGTCTTGGTGACTTCTTGGGATTCAGTCTGGCTGGTATTCTTTCAGCCTCTTGAATGGTTGCCTAATATTCATTTATTAAGCTGGGGACGTTTTCCTCTAGGAATTCCCTTGCTATTTTCACTATTGACTTCTTTGTTGTGTCTTGTTCCGCTAGTCCAGTTATTTTAATATTGTTTCTTTTCATAGCATCAGGCATGGCACTCAGGTTTTCTTCAGTTAATTTGATTGTCTTATTTGACTGCTTTTCCCATTTGCTGAGGTTTACTTGGTTATCCTCCAGGTCACTGGTGCGATTCTCTGCCTCCTCAAGCCTATTGGCAAGGTCTGTCAATTAGTCACTAGATTTTGTTATTTCATCCCTTATCTCTTGCATCTCTTTGGTGCATTGCCTTTATATCTTCTATCATTTCATCTTTTTATGCATCACTTCTCTCATATACTTTATTACTTCAAGCATCATTTTGAAATTTTCTTTTTGTGGCAGGTTAATATCTGCTTCTTCCATGCCCATCATTAGGTTCATGGCTTCTTCCGGCATAGTCTTCTGCTTTTTTGTTGAAGCTGTTAGAACTGGTAGCTATTTATGTGTTGTTTTAGAGGAGCCTGGAGCCATCTTCCTGAGTCGAAGAGCCTGGGCTCTCTCTTGGGGGATTCGTATGAGTACTTCTATGAACTACCTGCCGGTAGCTGTACTGAGGAATCAGGCTATCGCTATATCTTCCTGTGGTTTCACTCTTCTCCTAGCCATCCTGTATTCTGTTACTTGGAATGTGTGTTGGATATTCCTCTCATGTGACACTGGTTGGGTTGTTGTGGGCCCATGAAGGCATCGCTTCCCTGGCCTATCTCTAAGTAGGTTTCACAGTTCTAAGAGTACCTTGACTGGCCTGTGGTGGTTTTCTCTGCAACTGTGGTGCTGTGGAGGTATGCGGGTATACCCTTCTTGGTGTAGTGCTCTGTAGCTGGCAGGGGAATTACCGTAGACAGAGAGTTTGCCTTGGAGGTTGGGTGGTTGTTCCAGCAGTAGCATGGAGCCCCACAAGTGGTGATCAGGTGTTGCCCCCAGTCACTTGTAGGACCTCAGGATTTAGGCTGGGGATGCACCCACTTTTTGTAGGGGAGAACCCCTTGCTGCTTGGTGTGTGGAAGAGGACAAGCGTGAATTCCTAGCTGCTTGACAAGCCAATAAATGCGGGTGGGATCTCCCCAGTTGGGCCTTCAGAGTTGCCCTAGGCAGAGAGGAGTGGCCTGGTGGCTGCTAGTGGCTTGTGACAGGACAGAGAGTGAAAAGAGAGGAAAAGAGGGAAATGGAAAGACATAGATTGAGCAATAATTCCAATCAAACTGACACCCACTCACACACACACAACTAAAATGCACAGAGTAAACAAAAGTGAAAACAGTAAAAAAGAAAGAAAAGAAAACAACTAAAAAGGAGAACTAAATCTGCTGAGTCTGTGGTAGGAAATAGAGAAGAGCTAGAAGATGAGAAAAGAAGAAACCATGCAAGGAGAACACAAAGAAAGAGAAGAGAAAAGGAAGGGGGAGTAGAGAGAATTTTATAAATAGTTAAAGAAATAGCTGACCCTGTGCTGTGCTGTGTGTAGCATTGACTCGTCCTGTGTGCAGCACTGTCTTAGGGTCAGGCTGCCCACTGGGAGGACGGGGCTGCCCTAGGGAAAGTGTAGGGGTCTGGGAACCAGCAGTGGCATGTGAACGGAATGAAAGGGAGCACAAGGAATCATAAAAGCAGAGAGGGAGGTGAAGAGAGCAAAGACAGAAAGAGGAAAGAAAGAAAAAGAAAATAAATATATAGTCGGGGGGGAAATCCAACTGTGTCCACTAATATTGGCTGTGATGGTAAAGGGGGGGGGGAGAAAAGGAGGAAATAAAGAATAAAGAGATAGCTGATCCCTGATTGCTTGAAGTGGGGCCAGAGGGGTTTAGACCCTGCCCCACAATGGCAGGTTGGTGTGCCCTTTTAATGCTGGGACCCAGTGGTGCTGGGCAAAATTGCCCTAGTTGACGAGATCACCTTAAAGGTCTGATGGAGGTTTCCTCAGCAGCGCAGCGCGGTGTAGATGTTTGTCCCAGATGTCTTGTGTGGTGTACAGCACTCCCACGGAGGGCAGGCTGGAGTTCCTCCTGCTATTTGGGTTGATTTACCCAAAGTGGAGGGTAGTGACTTGGAAGCCAGTAGTGGCATATGATAGCAGAGAGTGGGGGAGAAGAGGAGAAAGAGGGGGAAAAGAAAAACAAAAGGAAAAAGAAGAAAGAGAGAAAATAAAACCCCAACACAAACCTGAGCTCATGGAGACTGAGCGCAGTGGGAAAGATAGAAGGGGTAGTTAATAAAGAGAGAAGAAACATAGTAGGTAAGGAGATAACTGACTTGATCACCTGTCCGTGAGGCTGGAGGAGTTCCACCTCTTCCTCAAGGTAGCAGGGTGGTGTACCCATTTGATGTGGGGTTCCACAGATACTGTGTGGGATTACTTCAAAGACAAGATCGCACCCATGGCCAGGCGTCAGTTGAGTGCTCCCAAGTTTCTTTATCCATTCTTCTATTGATGGGCTTTTGGTGTTTCTTCCAAATTCTTGCTATTGTGATAAACATGAGATGATATGTTTCTATTTATGTTAGGTTTCTTACTCTTTTAGAGTTTATACCCAGCAGAATGATTTTCTCACCATACAGATAAGTATAGTGAGAGGATACAACCTTGATAAACACCTTTCTTGATTTTAAACCATGCAGTGTTCCCTTATTCAGTTCCCACAAGTGCCTCGTGATCTATGTACAAGTTCCTGCCTGATCACAAGAAAGTGTTCTGGAATTCCCAGTTTTTCTCAGGTCTATCCATAGTTTGCTTTGTTGGCTATGCTCCACAAAGTTGAATGCCTTTTGATAATAAAACATAAGTAAATATTTTTCTGGTATTCCTTGATTTGAACCAGGATCCATCTGACAGCAGTCATGATATCCCTTGTTTCACATCCTCTTTTGAATCAGGCCCAAGCTCTGGCAACTTAATGTACTGCTATAAGCACTGTTGGATAATCTTAAGCAAAATGTTGATTATATGTGATATTACCAATGCTTATTTAATCTGTATGTGGAGCAAATCATCAGAGAAGCTGGGGTATATGTAGAAGAATGTGGCTTCAGGATTGGAGGAAGACTTATTACCAACCTGCTGGAAATGAGGACTTGAAGCATTTGCTGATGAAAATCAAGGATTGCAACCTTCAATATAGATTAAAACTCAATGTAAAGAAGCCCAAACCCTCACAACTGGGACAATAGGTAACAAACAGTATGATAAACAGAGGGGGAAGAAATATTCTTCCCACACTAGGGCATTTCACACTTAAATCCAAAGGAGTATTACAGTTCCTTTAATCTGCACCAGGTGCTTAAGGTAAAGCCCAGTTCATTTAGTGGGTTTCCCAATTGGGTCCTTCTAATGTGACCTATGAAGACTACTGTACACTTCAAAAGGATAAAATCTACAATCCAATGTTAGGGTGAGGAGGTCCCCAACCCTCCGAGGAGTCCTCAGGAGCGATTTTGTGATTATGGAAAATAATAGAGACAGACTGACAGACAGCAGGGCAGAGGGTTCTTCGTCCATATGTCAGGAATAAGAGGGTGGATATTTTCTAATGGAGCTATAGACTGGGGCTTACAGATCTCTTGTAAGGCATACCCATCCTAGTGAACATATTATATAGTCAAGTTGTTACATAATAAGCTGGCACCATAATAAACAGACAATGAGGTGAATCATCATCTTGACCTAGTGCTATTGACCTCAAACACCCTGAGCCCTCCCCAGGGCTTTCTACATTTGATTGTGGGTTGGCTATAGAACTCAATTGTTTTTATCTACAGATAACCTCCAGGCACAGGGACTACCCAGATGTACAAATGATTCATCTGACATGGGAACTCCTTTATGACAGCTCCTTTATGGGCAATTATTGAAGGAACTGTGTCCAGTCATGAGAATGTTTACTGTGGTTTATTTATATCTCATAACCGTGAGAGTCTTCCCTATCAGAGCCAGTTTCCTAGACCCATAATTATGAGCACAGAGAATTCAGCAGCATTACATTTTCATCCAGCCTCTCAGTTTACCACAACCCATGATCATCAAAGGCAGAAAACATATCTGGTCAAAAGGGTCCCTACCAGTAATGTTAAGGATTTTCTCCAAGAGCAGATTACCCTTCCTTTATCCACAAATAGAAGTGAGCTTGCCTTCTTAGAGAGAGTGATATGTCCAGCTCCTTCTGGTCAGGAATTTCCATAGAAATCCACTGAGCACTGTTCTAGGAGTATCTATAAAGTTAGGTGCCCACGAGACGACACTGCTGCAAGAACTATTTGGTCTTCTCTCACCCTTCTGCCCAATGAAAAACTGACTCTTGTTCAGATGAGACATTCTCTGAGCAATTGGTTTTTAAGATGTACAACTAAATATGTGATAAACAGTTTATAAGCATCAGATTATAATACTTGGGAGAAATCATTAAATTGTTACATGATCTGCCTTCCTCCCTAGTCTGCCTAGTCTGGTGTGTTTTGTTTCTGTTGGTGTCTGTTCATTTAAACAGACTAAATTTTTCAGAAGGGCACAGGGCTCAGAGCAAAATGGTTTTCTGATCTCTCTGGATTATCACTCAAATCTAAAATGACATTTAGACACCATTTTTTTGGTCTTGGTCTGTTTTTAAGACCCAATTTGAATCTCAGCAGGAAATCTTATATTGTTATTCCGTTTTGTAAGTCATAGCTCAAATGTCACTAGCATCTCTAGTCATGATTTTTATGAATTTGTTACACTTTCTAAAAGAAGCTTTCATGATATTTTAAACTCATAAGTTAAACCATTTGGGATAAATAAGAAAAGTAGTCTCATATATAGAGGATACTCTTAAAATGCCCACAATTGTCCCACATATGGAATTTATAGAAACATTTAATCTATTTAGTGGCTAATTTCTATACTTGACAACTTTTGGATCAGTTATAATTCACAAGCCTCATCATATTTGAGTTCTAGAAATCTTGATTTAGACCAGTGGGCTCCAAATCAGAATATTAGTCTTTGCTGATAAATCTAATATTGTAATTTTTTTTCTTGTGGAAATTTTGTTCAAATATCTTAGCAGGTGAGCAAAACAAAAGCTTATCTGTAGATGATAAAACTTGAAATGGCTACAGTTAATCAATGCTTTTATACATTGAATATATATATGTACACTCATATAAATACTTTCTTAAAAAATTCCAGAATGAGTACCAGACCAATTACCTAAAATTCATAAGGAAGATCAAAAGAAAACATCTTAAAATACAATGCTTAAACTTTTCAGGTAAAATGTCAAACCTAAGCTATCAGATCTTGTGCCGTTGTTTCTCAGTTGCCTCATTGAGAAATAGATCTATTCACAACCTTTTCTCAACTCTACTTGTACGGGCAAGTGTACTTAATATTATAATTAACATTTACTTGAACTGATCACCATTACAAAGTAACCATCATCTGGGGCTTGAGGTTTGCTCAATTCCTTTAAAAGACAACGGTCCCATGTATACTTTAGTAGAAGTTATTATCAGTTTGCAATATCTTGGATGCACAGGATTATTGACAAATCTTCCGTGTAATAGATGTCCAGCAACAAACATACCTAGGATAGCAACTCTAATAACTAGTTCCCAGAAAACTCTGTCTTGCTTTTGTCCTGAAACTTTGCTGTCATTAACTGAAGAGCACATGACCATACGAGGCGCCTATACCCAATCATATGATCCTGTCTCTATGTTATGCACCCGTTCCTGCTAACTCTCTGTTCTAAGATGCTCCACCTTCCACGTTCCTGGCTATCTTTTAGTCACTCATGATTCTGTGACTGTAGTTCCTACTTCGAATGTATGCCTGCTCACCTCTTTCTTGTCCTTTGGAGTGGCCAACTTCGCTTGGTGAATTTGGACATTTTCCCAGTCAGGAATACCTCTAGACTTTCAATAGATCATTTAATTTTGCTGTTACAGAGTGTGAGTCTTCATCTGAGGACAAAGTCAATTGTCTCTTGACTTCAGTATGAGCTGTTTCAGTATGTCAGCTGCTTCTGTAGGTTACTGGGGATGTTCAATCCAAACCCACTGCTGTCAATTCGATTCAGAGTCAAGGTGAAGTTGTCTGTTAGAGCAGAATCACTCCAAAGAGCTTTCCTGACTGCAAAACAGCTTGTGCTCAAGTACTAAACTGAAGGTTGGCAGTTTCACCCTACCCAGTGGCGCTGCAAATGAAAAGGCCCACCAATGTGCTTCCGTTGAGATGGCAACCAGAAAAACTACAGCACAGTTCTTCTACTCTGTGACACGGGGAGTCACCACGCATCAGACTCAATGAAAGAACAACCACCAGTCACCTTTACAGGAGAAGACTGGCAGACCTTTTTTCCATGGTACCTCTGGGTGGTTTCCATCCACCTACCTTTAGTAATAAAGCACAAATCATTTGCATCATCCAGGCACTGGGATGATAAACTGAAAGAAAAACAAAAATCTGTCGCCATCAAGTCTAGTGTGAGTCCTAATTGCTGGTTAGGACAGAGTAGGACTGCCCCATAGGTTTCCCAGACTGTAATATTTATGGAAGCAAACTGGTATATGTTTCTCCTATGGAATGATTGGTGGGTTCCAACCACTGACTTTGTGTTTTGTTTTGTTATCAGCCAAGCATATGACCACTGTACCACCAAGGTGCCTACTGAGGATCTATTGGAAATAAAGTAAGGTGGTGTCATTCCAGGGGATGCCCCGAAGCACCAGTTAGCAACCATGCCAAGTTAGGCCCCAGGACCTACTACTTTACCCCTACTTCCTTCATATACCTTTCCTGTTGCCACAAAAGTCCTGGTAACCCCAAGGCCATAACTTAGAATGCTTTAAACCAGTGGTTCTCAACCTTCCTAATGTTGCAACCCTTTAATACAGTTTCTCATGTTGTGGTGACTCCCCAACCATAAAATTATTTTCATTGCTACTTCATCACTGTAATTTTGCTACTGTTATATATCGGGAAACCCCTGAGAAAGGGTCATTCGACCCCCCAAAGGGGTCACAACCCACAGGTTGAGAACCACTGCTTTAAACAGAGGCAAATGGGATAATCTCTTTCAGCAATACTTTGATGATCTGGGATGAAAGTACCGGGTTTGACTTTCCCTGAGTTTTGTGGTGCCCTTGAGAGCTGTCCCTGGCCCTGTCTCAACCCACTGCCCCCCATACACATGGGCTGCCCATGTGTATTGAATGGGGTAGGAGGGGGCAGTGAGGCACCTCGGAAACACCCGAGTGGGCACAAAGCAGGAGGAGGAAGGCTGGAAGGAAAAGAGACCAGGGACTTCGTCACAGGCCCTGCTGGGCTCTTCAGTACATCTTGCAATGCTAGAGACAAATTGATTCTGTTATTTCCTTTGATTAAACTTCTGTTTTTCCTCAGCCCACCAGATTCATTTTTTGGTTATTTAATTCAACTGTAATAAAAAATCAATTAAATGCACACTAGAAATGAGACTCTGAAGCAAACAGCAGGCTTGGGAGGACAGGAAGGAGTGGGGTGAAACCCACAGGGCCATGTTGTTGTCATCTGTACCAGTACATAAATGTGGTCACACTTGACTCTGTGTTGTGGGAGGGGAGACACATTCAGCGTACACTAGGGATTTTGTGGGCAGAAAAAGAGGCTTGGGCTAACCTTGCCAAGAGCAAAGCCTGGTCCTTTTCATGAATCACATTTCTCTTTATACCTTTTTTATCTCTTGTGGGTGTCTCTGGTCCTGGTCCTGCAGTGCACATACCGGCACCAATCAAAATAGGCCTCAAGCACGTTCATAGCATTCACATCTTTAGGCCGGCATCACTTTCAGTGAGCACCTCCTAGTTCCTCAAACCACATTTCCATCAGACTTCTGGTTTTTGTCTTTGGAAATCATTTTCATGTCTCGGGCCTTGCCCAACCCACGGAGCTCACCCTAAGAGCTCTTCTCCAGCTCTGACTTCGGAGCTTTTAGTTATTTCCTGACCCGCAAACCTTCCTTCCAGTCAGCTAGGCTTCGGTGGCTTGGGGCCACCCTGCCTGGTTCCAATCTTTGAAGGAGGGATGGTTGCTCCTGCAGGTAACTTACCTTGGATACCGAGTCTGATCCCACAGCTGCGTCCAGATGCACCATGCCTCCAACTCCATTCTGAAATATGCTTTTGGAGGAGTCTGTATCCAGGCACCTGGGGACTTCAGGAGATTCTCTGCCAAACTAGACATTTCCATGAAAGCTGAGCTGATAGGAAATATTTTAAAAGTAATGACCTGCCCAAGCACTAACTAGGCACTGGCTCTAGCACTGGGGCAGGGTCCCAGATGCCCTCGCAAGGTTAGGAGTTTGTCCTTGAATATGGGGACTATGGGAAGGTCCTATACTTCCATGGAAGGGCCAGGGAAGATGAAGGTGATAGTACCTAAGAGGGGCAGCAGATGTTTCCCGATTTGCGTGAAAGCAATCCTACATTTTAACGAGGCCCAGCTATAATTGTGCGCACCAGTTGGCCAGCAGTAGTGACTGGCCCCAGGGGATGAAGATGGGTAAAACGGATATCAATTATAGGACTTCTTTATGAAAACAGCTTCTTTTTTCAGAAGCTCCACTTCAGTCATACCAGCTCAGAGGCTTCCCCATTGTCTAGTCTGTTTGCCGATCTCAAGTCCCTGGTCCGGACCCTATTCATTGTTCCAAGTCTAAGAGGACAGGTAAGGGAGGAGTGAAGAGAAACCACAGTGGCTGAAACCTCAAGCCCAGGAGTCAGATTGTCCTAGATTTGAAAACCGGCTATATTACAAATTGTATGACCTTGAAAAAAGTCAAGTGCATTAAAATAAGCACTTACTTGGTGCTGGTTGTGATAGCTAAGGTTTGCGTCAAGTTGGCTGGGCTAGGATTCTCAGTGATTAGGCAGTTCAGACCCAGTCATTGCCATGATGAGATCTCCCAAAGGGTGTGATTTGCTTCGAATATAAGTGGATCCTGTGGGGATAGCCTTGCTTGCTTTTAGCTCTGCCGGATCTTGCCCTGGTCCATCACATGACTTCCAATTTCTTGGACATGAACCAATGGCCTGCCGTATTACCCGCTGATTCTGGAAGTCATCAACAGAAAGCCATCTTGCTGGCTGACCTTCGATTCATTTGCCTCTGCAGTCAGAAGCATGTCACATAAGCCCACAATCTTGGGGTTATCAGCTCCTCCGTGTACGCGAGTAAGGAGAAGCCTTTCCAGCCTGACATTTGACAGACTTAGAACTTGCCTGCCTTGACAACTGGGTGAGCCCTTTTCTTGACATTGACCTCTTTCTATACACACATAGATAAGCATGGAGGGTTTTGAACTCAACCACATGTACCTCAGATGAAAGTCTTGGCAATCTACTTCTAAAATATTAGCCATCAAAGACCCTCTGAGGCACAGTTTCACTCATTAGCATGAGGCAACATCGAATTAACAGTAACTGATATGTATAATATGATTATAATTAATTTGGCTTATGGCCCACACTGACTGCTTTTCTCTTGCCCACGTGGCTGTGCCATATTCAGCCCCAAGTTCTTCTGGGGATCAAAAAATGAACATGATAAACTGTGTTCTAAGCTCCCTGGGAAGCTTTAATAAGTGACCAAAATGCAAATTGTTGTGAACCATAGAGTTGATTCCAATTCATAATCACCCTATGTGACAGACTAGACCTTCCCCATAGGGTTTTCTAGGCTGTAATAGTTACAGAAGTAGAGCACCAGGTCATTCTCCCTCTGATTGGACAATGGTTTCAAAATGCTGACCTTTTTGGTTAGCAGCTGAGCACTTAATTAATATGTCATGAGGGTTCAGGGTATTACATTCTATAAGCAACCTCTCATCTCTGTTATGTGGTCATCATCATCATCATCATTTTCCAACATGCTCACCAAGCGGCTCAGTGGTTGGCTCCAGCCCAAGTCAAGGGTCTATTGATACAAAGAGGGACTTTTGACCCTCCTTGGCCGTGGCCAGGCCTGCCAGGTAGCAAATGGTCTGAGTGGAACAGCAGGGTTCCCCAAGCCAGGGACCAGAACACTCCCAAGTGAAGACAGGTCTCCTAGTGAGCAGCACAGGCTAGGGAGAGGATATGATAGGAAGGCGGGTACTCTTCACCCAAGAACTGCGATTGATCACGAAAGTAGAGCCAGATGTGCATTGCACTCAACAGGATGGCCCACACTATGGCAGATATGTTTTATTTAAGAGACCTCCAAATGCACAGAAACGATGGATATCCTCAAGAAGAATGGGGATCCCAGAATACTATATTGTTCTCATGCAGAATCTGTACATGGATCAAGAAGCAGTTGTGCAAACAGAACAAGGGCATACTGCATGGTTTAAAATCAGGAAAGGTGTTCATTAGGGTTGTATCCTTTCACCATACTTACTTAGGGTTGTATCCTTTCACCATACTTACTCAATCTATATGCTGAGCAAATCATCAGAGAATCTGGATAATACAAAGAAGAATGTGGCAGCAACATTGGAGGAAGGCTTATTTACAACTTGAGATATAAAGATGACCTTGCCTTACTGGTGCAGTGGTTACACATTGGGCTGCACTCCGAAAGGTCCTCGGTTCAAAACCACAAGCTGCTCTGCTAGTGAAAGAGGGGGTTTTCTGCTTCCATTAACAGTTAGATTCTTGGAAACTCAAAGGGGCAGTTGTACTCTATCTGATAGTGTCACTATGAGTCAGCATTGACTCAATGGCAGTGAGTTTTGTTTTGTTTTGCTTACTGAAAGTGAGGAGGACTTGAAGCACTTGCTGATGATCCAGGATTGCAGCCTGCAGTAAGAATTATAATTCAATGTAAAGAAAACCAAAATCCTTAGGACTAGACCATTAGGTAAATCATGATAAATGGAGAAAAGATTGACATCGTCAAAGATTTCATCTTGCTTGAATCCACAATCAATGGTCATGGAAGCAGCAATCAAGAGCTCAAAGGACTCATTGCATTGGGTAAATCTCCTGAACAGACCCTCTTGAGAGTGAGGGAGAGGAAGGATGTTACTTTGAGGACTAAAGTGCACCATACCCAAACCACAGTATTTTCAGTTGCCCTATATGCATGTGAAAGTTAGACATTGATGAAAGAAAACCAAAGAAGAGTTGATGCATTTGAATGGTGTTGCTGATGGAGAATATGGACAGTACCATGGAATGCCAAAAAGAACAGCAAAGAATCTGTCTTGGAGAAGTACAGCGAGCGTACTCCTTAGAGGCAAGCATGGCATACACTTTGGACATGCGTCAGGAGAAGCCAGTCCCTGGAGAAGGACATCATGCTTGGGAAAGTAGTGAGACAGCAAAAAAGAGGAAGGCTATTGGTAGATAGCTTGAAACAGTGGCTGCATTGATGGATTTAAACATAAGAACAATTGTGAGGACACACAGGACCAGTGGTGTTATACATTGGGTCATTATGAGTTGAAACTGACTAGATGGCACCTACCAACAACAACCTCATCCCCACTTGTGAGCACCTCGGTGGGTGTTAACTAGCCCTCCACAGTTTTCTCCTCTCTGAGTCCTGCCTCTGCCCCACTCTTATTTCCTCTTTCCTTGCTTGCTTTAATTTCCTTTGTGTTTACTTTTTTATGCTTTCTGTATCTGACTTATTTTTTCTTCTGATTTTCTTTTCCCTTTTCTTCTTCATTCTCTTTTATTCTTTTAGTTTGAACTTTACCATTATTTCTTACTTTTTCCCTGCCGCTAATTTTTCTTGCTTTTTCTTTTTTCTCTGCCTTTCTTTGCTTTTCTTTCTTCTTTTTAGTTATTAGATTTGCCTATCTTGATGTTGTTTGCCTGCCTACCTTTATCATTTTTAATTAAAAACGTTTAAAGTATTTACTCTTTTCGTCGTTGCTTGTTTGTGTTTATTTCTTATTTTTATTCTTTCCCTCCCCACCCATTACCACCTGACTAGAGACAGAAACTGTGCCCATGAATAAAAATACAGCATGACTGCACTGTCCCAGAGGCAACAGACACCACCAAATCATGCACACAAAAACAAAGACAAGTGGCCCAAGCAAGCTATGTTGTGATGAGTTCACTAGAGAAGCAAGGCCAAAGATATATATGTATTTATATTTGAATCAATAAAATGGCCCACACAGTTGTAGAAGCTGGAAAGCCCAAGTCTAGGAAAATTGCAAGTCTGGTGGCCAGCTGTTAGCTTGGAGGTTTCTCCTGACTCTCATAGCTGGGGACCTGAAGAGCTCCAGGAGATGACAGGCTTCGGGCTACAGAAGCAAATTAACTAAAGGTCAGCAGTCAGGTTTGTGACTGCAGAGGTGAATGAGTCCAAGGTCAGGAGAAGCCTCCAGCCTAACATTTGACTCACAGATATGAGCCTTGCCCAGATTTGGCACTTGATCACCTCTACAACTCTGTGAACCACTTTTCTTGGTGTAAGAATGTTTCTATATAGATAGATGATAGATTATAGATAGATACATGTACGTCACTGGTTTTGCTTCTTTAGAGAACTCAGCTTAAGGAACCTAGTAATTTGTGAATGTCTTCACAACTTTAAAATAGTCTATCCTATTTTGAAATCCACTTGATTTCCTCTCAACTTGAAATTTCTATAACCACACCACTGCCTTTGTCTTTATTATAAATTATTGTCTCTAGTTTCTGATTTTTCGTCTTGTAGTGTTGTTTTACTTCTATATCTATGCTGACTTCTGGGTGGTATTGTCATGTATGTTCATCTCAAGTATTCGTCTACTACTGTTGATTTTCTGTCCAAAGAATTCCCCTTAGAGTTTCTAGTAAGGTTGTTCTGGTTTTTATAATTTTTTAATTTCTATTTATTTGGAAATATCCTAATTTCATCATAATATTTGAAAGACTATTTTGTGGAATATGTGATTCTTGACTTTCAATGCTTTTTCTTTCAGAAATATATGTAAGTGGACATCAAATCTTCTCAAAATATCTCAGAATATAGAAAAGTATTGGAAACACTCAAATTCATTTTCTAAAGCAAGCATTATGCTGATACCCAAATCAGACAAAGGCATCAAACAAAAAAAGAAAAATATAGGTCAATATCCCTCATGAGCATAAATACAAAAATTGTCAACAAAATCTAAGCCAAAAGAATACAACAATGTACTTTTAAAATAATATATTATGTCCAAGCAAGTTTCAGAATTTGTATACAAGGGTGGTTCAATCAATGTAATACATTACATAAATGAAATATGGAAAATAATCACGTGATTATATCAATTGACCCAGAAAATAATTTGACAAAATCCAACTCATTCTTTTTTTTTTACACAAACAAAAAAGGAGAAACTTTTAATATTGCCAGCAAATATAAAATGAATGTAATATGACAGGACAGCAAGGACTTTATACATTTATATTCGATACCTGACCATATTTTCAGTCACCATAATATCTCTCTCCAGACTTAAAAAAATAGTATGCTGATTTCTATAACAAAGCTTTTCCCCCTATACAAAAATCAAATCATGGCCAACGAGTCACAACAGTGCAACAGGTCAGGGCTAAGAAACCACACTGACCAGGTGCTGAAAATAAACACTAACTAGGAAGCGGAAAGGATAGAGCACTCTGGGGGAGTGCGTGTGGGACTTGCTTTCATTTCTGTGAGATCTTGCCCTATCTCATGAATGCTGTTTACGGAGATCGAGGCACAAGAGCCTTAAAGACCCACCTTCAGATCATGGAGTTGAAGCAAACAAACAAAATGGAGAGTGGAGAATCATAACTATCATTACAAAGAAAAGATCTTCCCCCTATTGCTCAACTGTGCTAATTGGGAGTTCATCAGTCAACATACTCGAGATATGATTTAAAACTTAAGAGCATATGCAAGGGGGTTTCAGAAAGTCTGTGGATAAATGGGATTGAAAGATGATGGGATTTCTGAAGCCCCTTCATGTTCAGCTTATTCAGGCAGAGATGTTTGCATTTTAGCCCAAGTAGGCATATAGATTTTTAATGGAAAGCCAGTATGTGAGAGATTCCTGGCATTAAAACAGACCTTTTGTGTTGGGTAGATTGGTCAAAGCTGATGCCTCTGACAGATAAAAAAAAAAACACTCAATACAATAGGGATAGAAGGAAACTCAATAAAAGTCATGTTTACAAAACAAAGAACCAACATGGCTCTTAACTGAGAGAAATGGAAAACATACTCCTTGCTATTGAGAACCAGAGAAGGATATCCTTTATTACCACTTCCATTTGATATTGGTCTGAAAATAAGATCAATTACTTGAATAGATATGTGCACATCCATGTTCATCACAGCACTGGTCACAATAGCAGAAAGATGGAAACAACATAAATGTTCATCAAGGAAACAATGGATAAATAATCTTTGGTACCTATATGTAATGAAATACTAAGTAACATTTAAAATATCATGATGCGTCTGCAAAACACTTTATAACATGGATGAACCTGGAGGACATTACACTGAATGAAATTGGTCGATCACAAATGGACTAATATTTCAAGAGATTACTATTATAAAAGTCAAGAAAAGGTTCTCACATTAAAAGAAACAGAGTTTGGTGGTTACCAGGGGTGGGAATGAAGAGCAAGGAGAGGAAGTCACTAGCTATAGGGCATCCAGGTGTGAACTTGGGTGAAAGGAAAGACTGTGTACAGTAAGGGGGAGGTTAGAAAAATGAGGACAGCCAGGCAAGACATTGGGAGGTTAGCAAAAGTTTCCAAAAACAGAGGCAAATATGCAATCCCACAGTAGTGGTGATCTACAAATATATATTGGGATAGACATGCAGGCTGAACAGGTGTGGGAGAAAGAGTGGGAGTACACCCAAGAATATTTATAGATTTTGCAGAGGATAGTTGCTTATGGATGTTTATTTTCACGCTGGAGAAAGATGAGGCTTTTTGTTCTCATAGAGATTTCCAATCCCATAGACTCGGTGGGGCAATTATACTCTGTCCTAGGGTCACTATGGGTCAAAATTAATAGTGAGTTTCTACCCAACTTTGTTTCAATTTATTCTATGAGTGTTATAGTAGGTAGATGATTTTATGTCAACTTCAGTTTTTATGAAAGTAGAAGGGTGGAGTCCTGCCTGTCAATCAGGTCAGAGCCTGGCGATGCCTCCTTGGACGCATGACCTTCTTATAAGGTAGAGAACTGGGAACCTCCCTCTCTTTCTGCCCGTCCACCGCCCTGCCTGATGGAATTCTGCTGATGACTCTGAGAGCTGTAGTTTTCATAGACTTGGATCCACATGACTCTGTATCTACCAGCTCGTGATCTTCCTGCTGCACAGTTCACCATTCTATATCACCAGCATGTGACTACATGAGTTTAAAGAAGGGCTTATGGACTAGCATTGGTCTTAGGGACTCGGGATGAACTGGGCTGGGTACCTTCTTGATATGTACTTACTTCTTGATATGAAGCTCTTTCTTATACATAAATGAGGGTCGTTGTACTTATTCCTCTAGATAAGCCGAACTAACAGTGTGACGTAGCAGAGGGGGAGAAGTTATGAGAACTTCTTAGACATAACAAAACTCCTTGAATGTGGGCTTGGGTCTCAGGATAATAATCTTGGGGGATACCAAACTCAATTGGCATAATGTGACTCACAAAAAAGAAGGTGTTCTACTTTGTACTATAGTATGTAGCTTGTAGGCATGCAGTGACTGGATTTTTAATAGCTTGTGAACAGCCATATACAGTTCGCCTATTGTTCTCTCCCCAGGAAGAAAGAGTGATGAAGATTGAAAGACACGTGGAAAGAATGTGCCCGATGGACGATGGACCACACAACAATCTCCATAACATGGCGACCAGGACACCTGGACGGTGTACGGCCACCACCACCATCTGCTCTGAACATGATCATCTTAGAAGGTCTTCAATACAATTGCAGGGAAATATGCCAAAGACCTCAAAACCATAAAAGAGATCCAGCTTACTGGTCATATCAAGACCAATCCACTCCTGTGTTAGAATAATCAACCATTCAAGAGAAAGAGGCAGCATTTACCCAAGGACAAAATTCAGAAGGTTAATAAAGGAGAAGCTATGAAAGCAGGAAGCAGGGAGGAAGTAGGACGTGAGAGAACATTGAGGGGATTGCAATACATTAGTTGAAACAAAAATGTGTATGAACTGTTGAATGTAAAACTGATTATCTTCTCTGTAAACCTTCACTTGATTGCCAGTAAATAATTAGAAACAAACGAACACTTTCAGCAACACGTCAACAGGGAAATGTCAGAAATTTCAGCCAGGTTCAGAAAAAGACCTGGGTCCAGGACAAGGGAGTCATTGTTGATATCGCATGGGCCTGGGCTGAGAGCAGAGGATACCAGAAAGATGTTTATTTGTGTTTTATAGAGTATGCAAATGCATTCAACCGTGTGGATCATAAGAAACCTCGGATAACATTTCAAAGAATGAATAGTCCAGAACACTTAATCGTGTTCATACAAAACCTATACACAGACCAAAAGGCATTCATTCCAAAAGAACAAAAGGATACTGCATGGTTTAACATCAGGTGAGGTGTGCATCCATTTTGGATGAGTATGTGCAAATAGTTTAAGAAGCTGGATTATATGAAGACTATAACATCAGGATTAGATGAATGCTAATTAGAAGCCTGAAATATGTAATGATACACCTAAGAGTGAAGACAATTTGAAGGATTGAAGATCCAAGACCACAGTCTTCAGTATGGATTACAACCCAATGAGAAAATCAAAATCCTCACAACTAGACCAATAGAAAACATCATGATAAATGGAGCAAAGATAGAAATTGTCAATGATGTTATTTTGCTTGGATCCACAATCTGTGCTCATGGAAGCAGCAGTTAAGAAATCAATGTGAATTATGTTGAGCAAAACTGCTGCACTTCCAGGACTCAGGTGTGCCTGCCTCTAGATATGGTACTTTCCATCCCCATATGTGCATGAATACGGAAGATTGGAGAAGAACCGATGCATTTGAGTTGTGCTGTGGGCAAAGAATATTGAAAACCATGGAGATTCAGAAGAATCTGAAAGAGGTGCAATCAAATTGCTCCTCAGAAGTGAGGATATAAAGATTTCATGCCATGTACTTTGACCATGTGATCAGGGTAACCAGACCATTGAAGAATATAATTCATGGCAAAATGTTATTGTTGTTAGGTGTTGTCGAGTCAGTTGTGATTCATAAAACTGACTCTATGTTCTACAGAACAAAACACTGCCATGTCCTGGGCCATCCTCGCAATTTTTATGTCTGAGCCCCTTGTTGTAACCACTGTATCAATCAATCTTATCTAGGGCTCTTCTCTCTTCAATGTTGTTCTACTTTATCAAGCATGATATATTTTTTCCAGGGACTAGTCCCTCCTAATAACATGACCAAAGAACTCAAGATGAAGTCTCACTGTCTTCATATCTAAGGAATATTTAGGCTGTACTTCTTCCAACACAGATTTGTTTGTTTGTTTGTTTGTTTTTGGCAGTCCATGATGTCTCCAGTCTTCTTCACCAACACATAATTAAAATACAGTGATTCTTCTCCAGTCTTCCTTATTCAATGTCCAACTTTCACATGCATAGGAAACAATTGAAAATACTATGAGTTGAGTCAGATACATCTTAGTCCTTAAAGTGACATACTTGCTTTTCAACATTTTAAAGGTGTTTTGTGCACCAGGCCCACACAATGCAATGATTCGTTTGATCCTTGTGGCTTCCATGAACATTGGTTGGGAATGCACGCAAGATGAGATTTTGCTAATGTCAATCTTTTCTCCATTTTTCATGAGGTTATCTATTGCTCCAGTTGTGAGAATTTTTCTCTTCTTTAATTAAGTTGTAATCCCCATGGAAGCTTGCAAGCCTGGATTTTCATCAGCAAGGGCTCATTTTCAGCAGCAAAGTTAGGTCATCTGCATATCACAGGTTGTTAATGAGCGTTCTTCCAAGCCTGGTGCTACGTTCTTCATATAGTCCAGGTCCTCTGTCTGCTTGCTCAGCATACAAGTGAACAAATATGGTGAGAGAATACAACCCTGAAGCCCACTTTTCTTGATTCTAAACAATTCAGTATTCCTTTTTCATAAATCAAGAGAAACATCCTCAAGAGATGAACTAACACAGTGGCTGCAAGCATGGATTCAAACATAACAGCAATCGTGCAGATGTTGCCAGACAGAACAGTGTCATTGTGTTGGACACGGGGTTGATATGAGTTAGAACCCACTAGACAGCACTAATGAAAACAGCAACAACATGTGTAACACTGAGCCAGAGAGAACATCTCGAATCTGATCTCCTTGTCATAATGGAGAGTGAACAATCTGTCAGGGAGCAGAACCCTTGATACTTGCAGCCTGTCTGCGTGTAGAGATGCAGTACTACTGATGACAAGAGAAAGAAGGCTTTGAAATGGGGGAAATGGCACCTCTAAACCTGACAGTTTGCAAAACAATATTCATATTTATGTCCCAGAATGGCTGCCATGTGTGAACAGGGGAGTACATCAATTTATTGATGCCCATGGCCAAGCCCATGCTACTCCCTGTTCCCTGTCTCTATGCTGTGTCCTGGGCAAGGAGGAACATAAGACCCATATGTCCCTCACAGTGGCAACATAAAGAGGTTATATTACATATTTCCATTTGTCAAGCGCAAAGCTTCATTGGGTTGGAAATATTCCCTGGTTCCTGCTTCTGGAAGACAGATCTTGGCTGTAACTAAGCATCTGTGGTATCCGGTTGGGACAAGTGATGTTCTGTGGGCTGGAGGTTTTGAGAAGAAGCAGATTTTTCCCTCTGTTCCAATTAGAAGCATGAGGTTCAGCTTCCTTTGTCTAGGTTATTGGCTGAACCTCTAGCCCTGGGCCGACATCCTGACCATACCAGAGTCTCAGCCCTCTGCCATCACCAAGCTCAGGTAACAGCTGGATCTAAGTGGGGAAGTGGTGGGCATGGCCAATAGCATTTGGTCTCTACATAGAGCCAGTGCTGCCAGTATCAAGGTTTCTGTTTCTGTTTCTTGGCAGAGTTTACTCTATCCACTTTCACAGGGAGACCAGATTTGAAATATGCCCTGTGATAGAACACTACAACAAAGCCACACAGCCCTGGCCATCCTAAACCCATGCGCCGTCGTGGAGTGTGTGAGTCTGGGTACTTTAGAGAAACAAATCCACAGAAACTCACATATAAGACAGAGTTTTATATATAGGGTAAGTGCGCATCATGAAAACATCCCAACCCAGTGCTGCCCAAGCCCACAAGTCCAACATTAACCCATATGTCCAACACCAATCCACAAAGTCCTCCTCCATCTCACAAAACACACACTATGATGCTGACTTCAGGAGGAAAGCCGAGTCAGTGAATATGTAAGCATCTCAGCACTTACAGGAGTCTCCGCACAGCGGCTCCAGAACCCAGGGCTGCATCAGGATAGGTCCATGAGGCTTCTCCTTGGGGACGTCTTGCAGAAAGTGAGCCTTGCCAGCTGAAGCATGGAACTGGCTAAGGCAGCTGCACCCTGGTCTGATGACCATCACAAAGCAAGAGACCCAAGAATTCGAAAGGTGAGGCTCATGAGCCATTTATCCCTCTACCCTCCAATTAACCCCACATGTGTTTATCAGCCAGGTTGGCACAATAAACTTTAACTATATCATGGAGGGAAACATTCTACAGCTGTAGAAACAAAGACCAAGAGCAGCTCACACACACACATTCATTTTTCCCCCAACAGGTTCATATTGAACATATAAAACATCAAAGGGTTCGTATACTTGTCTGCTATCCAAAAGGTGGGAAGTTTGAGTCCAGAAGCAATCAAAACAGACCCTGTGCCTGCGCTCAGGGAGGGAAAGGGGAGATGACAGCAATGATGAGTTTTGTGGTAGGAAGCCATGGTGGTGCAGTAGTTGTGAGCTGGGCTGCAAGGTCGCAAGGTCAACAGTTCGATTTAACCAGCTACTCCTCTGGAGAAAGAGGAGGCTTTCTACTCACATAGTTTCAGTCTCAGGAACTCACAGGGCCAGTTCTACCCTGTCTTGCAGGGTTGCGATGGGTCCGCATCAATGTGATGGCAGGGAGTGTGTTATTTGGGTTTATCAGTGAAACATGCTTTGAAGAAAAATGAAGTGGGGCAAGGGAGAAGCAAGGCGCTTGGAGGCGGCAAATGGTTAGATGCCTGGCTGTGAACTGAAAGAGGGCGGTTCAAATCCACCAGCCAACAACTCTAAGAGAGATAAGGCCCAGGGATGTGCTCCCACAAATACTACTGCCTAGGAGATCCCGTGGGGCAGCCCCACCTTGTCCCATAGGGCCACCCAGAGTTGGAATCAATTCCCCGGCACCCCAGAAGCAGAAGCACCCTCCCCGTTGATTCTCCATCCTTCCCCATTGGCATGGCTTGATAGTCCTCTTCCTTATATTGACCACTCAAGAACTATGGGTGTGGTGCAGTGGAGAAGGCAGGAGATTGGGTTTCTTTAACCACCTCTGTAGGAAAACTTCAAGAGGGAACTAGTTAGGAAATCCCACCTCACTTTGGTGCACAGAGGTACCTGGACTGAAGGTGGGTCCACAGACCTGGAGGTTGTAGAACAGATAAAAAGGAGGTGGAGCAATGGGAGAAGCGTAGTGTTGGGTTCTGGGTTCTTGTTTTTCAACGTTGAAAAAATTCAAGCATCTGAATTACTTTTGAAAAAAAGAAGAAGAAATACTTTTGTAAATCCAAGTAACTTTTATGAGGGAAAAGGGAGTTTCAGGTTTTGCAGCCTCAAAAGGTACATGTCATCTCTGGAAAGCATGCAGGCTGTGTGGTGGGGGCTGTGGGAAAGTTTGCGACTGAAAATGGCCACTCCAGCCTTCAGGGGAGCACAGAAAAACAGGAATGTGAATCCAGAGTGTGGAGCCAAGTGAGAGAGGGCTCAGGGGCACGTGTGTGACTACACCCTCCAACCTGCAAGAGAGTTCCAGAATAAGAGGAGAGCAGCCTGCCCTCAGTCTGGTATGTATCCCCTTCTATTTCTGACCTGTATGCCCAGGTGGATCTCTGGCCTGGGCCTATGTAACCTGGGTCTGTGCATGCCCAGTTATGGATTTTCCCATAGGAGTCTAATTAATGTGCCTGATTTCTTTCCAACACCCATATTATGGCATGGCCACTTATTTTCTTTCTTTTCCTTTAAAAAAATTTTATTGGGGAATCTTATAACAATCCATACATCAAGCATATTTGTATATATTTTGCCATCATCATTTTCAAAATATTTTCTACTTAAACCCTTGGTATAAGCTCCTCTTTTTCCCCTCACTCCCCCACCGTCCCATCCTCATGACCTCTTGATAATTTATAAATTATTGTTGTTTCCATATCTTACACCGTCTGTTCTCTCCCTTCACCCATGTTTCTGTTGTTCATTCCCCTGGGGAGGGGGCTTATATGTTGATCATTGCAATCTTTCCTCCCCCTGTTCCCCACTTTCTCCCTACGCTCATGGTATCACTACTCCTATTACTGTTCCTGAGGGGTTTATCTATCCTGGATTCTGTATCTCAAGATCTGATCTATACCAGTGTACATGCTCTGGACTAGCTGATTTGTAAGGTAGAATTGGGGTCAAGATAGTGGAGTGGGGGGGAAGCATTAAAGAACTAGAGGAATGTTGTGTGTTTCATTGATGCTATACTGCACCCTGACTGACTCATTCCTTCCTTGTGACCCTTCTGTGAGGGGATGTCCCATTGTCTACAGATGGGCTTTGAGTCTCCACTCCATCCCCCCTCTTTCGCATCGATATGGTTGTTTGTTTGGGGGTCTTCTGATGCCTGATATGTGATCCTGTTGACACCCCATGATCACACAGGCCGGTGTGGCCAACTAACTTTTGTTTACATAGACATTCAGTGGAGACAACCTCCCTTTATCCCTACTCTGGCTACCTATCGGTAGGACTGCTTCAGGGGTGCCGCGGTGGGTGCCGTGGTGGTGGCAGCAGTGGGTTCCAGCAGCTCCTGAGAGACCAGGGGCTCTCAATGAACGCATGATTGGACTTTCTCTGTGGATGGTATTCTCAAGGAAACTGTTGAGCAAGGCCCGGCTCTGATAGAAACCTCCAGGGCTTGGAAGGACCGATTCCTCTCATCACAGGCCAGAAGCAGGCCATCACTTTCATTTTAGCTGGCCACTGGAGTGACCCTTCAATCCACAGGAGAACTTGAAAGCCTCTCCTTAGAGACATTCATTAGCCCCAATTAATGCGAGACAGAAACTGGACATCCATAGCAAACTGGGTTCCTACCAGCTTTGGAGTCTGTCCCTCATTTATCTGCAAATTGCCCAGCACATCATGGTGAAGGCTGCTGAGCTTTCTTATCAAAAACACCCAAACAGCTCAGTGTGAAAATTAAAGGTCCCTTTGAGGTTTGTTCATTTTCTTGGCCTGTCATTAAAGACTCTCCTCATATGGGGCCTGCTCTTCTGGAATCTCGCCCCCGCCACACCGTGGTCTAATCCTCTGCACATAGAAACCTTCCTTGGCAGATCAGGTCTCTAATGAGCAGCTTTGGAACTCATTAAAGTGCTCCCGTGGAGTGTGGATGCCAAGGTTTCTCTAGAATGCCCTGCAGGATGTAGAGGGGCTTCTGTGGCATCTGGACTGTCACAGTCGCCCCCCTGTCTCCCCAAAAGAGGACCTTGGATAATTTGGACAACTTGGGGATTGGTGAGTGGGAATAGTGGACAAAGGAAAGAAACAGACCCAGGACATGGTTCCTAAATGAGCACATTTCCATGCTGCAAGCAGCACTGACATTGCCTACCTGGATATTTAAGGTCTCACTCACGAAGCCACAAATAAAGCAAGATTTCTGCTGGAAAAAAATCACAGCCACCCACTGGAAGTAGCCAGGCTCAGGTCTCCTTCCTAGAAGGCAAAGTGTGTCTAAAAGCAAAAAATCCAAGAACTTTAGACCACATCTCTCCTGAAGGGAAGCTTAAGGCTGGCTTGCGGCTTCAGTCTTTCTTCATTTCAGCCCAGGAATGTGGGCATAATACCAATATTCCTCATCCATCTCCAACTGCTGATGTACTTCTCCATCTATTCCACTGCTTCCAGCAAACTCCAGACCAGCAGGAACATGGTCAAAATACCAATACTCCATCTCTACCTCCCCTGGGGGCAGATGGGATCTGCTGAAGTTCTTCTCCATCTGTTTCCCTGCTTCCAGCAAACTCCAGACCATTCTTTGGAGTGAGGTTGAGTACATTTTAATATGGTTTTAAGGGATGGGGGCAAGGATATAGGATAAAAGACAGAAAGGTGAGGTAATTGAACAAAGGGGTGTGTGTGTGTGACAGACATCCTTCTTCCCTAATTCCATTAGCTTTCTGCCACATCCAAATATACACCTAACACAAACACAGAAACACACAGAGCATACAGCAACACACCTAGTAAACACATACACCCATAGAGCGTGCATACCCAATGCGGACAGAGGGAAAGGAAACATCCTGAAAGAAGATAAGGAGAGAGGAGGAGAAAAATGATGGCTACATGTTTGGGAAAATTACTAAAATAAAATCCCGAGGCCCAAGAGCTGAGGATCATCTAACATATAACATTCCAAAAGAGGTCTGCCTTTTAGGATTAGACTTTACTGTAGCTGACATCTCCTCCCCTGGGCTATAGATAAAATATATAGAAGTAGTTGAAATTTCTGTGAGATAAATTTAGAGCTAATTAAACAAGCTTTCTTTGTTCCTTTTATAGCTCAAAATATCCCTGTCTTTGAAAATGGAATGTGTAGCCTCCACTGTTAACTTTTACAAGCATATTAACACTCTGAGCTCTTTGCAGGGTGCTGTGGTTAGCAGACGTAGACACTGCCGAGATTCCTCACTGGGGTCACATTCCAGTAAACTCTCTTTTCTCTTGAACTTTGGATTGTGTTTATGGACCGCTTTGCTCCAGGGGACAAAGTTGGTTTTCCATGAACAGAATGGAATTAGTCTGATGGGCTGTGCCCTCATTTTTTAGAAACCACGTGATGCATTTTCATATGCTCCTGTGTGACTGCGAAATGGTGCGTCCTCAGAAAGTTGGGAATAGAAAAAAATCATATGATCTAGCATGCCCTCTGCTTGGTATATGTCCTGAAGAACAGAGAACCACGAGATGAAATCTGCAGACTCATGTCCATCTAAGCCATATTCACCTGAACACTGTTCACAATAGCAAAAGAGGCGGAACAACCTAACAGAGCCAAAGTGGAAGAATGAGTAAATAATCTTTGGGATATTATACACAATGGAATACTATGGAATACAACGCAACAATAAAGAATGACAGTAAATCTGCAAAATAATCATAAGATGGAGGAATGAAATTCATCAATCATAAAAGGACAAAGATTTCATGAGACCCTTGTTATAAAAAGTCAAATAAAGGTTTTTACACTAAAATAAAGGTACTTTGGGTGGTTATTGGTGTGAAAGGGAGGGAGGAGAAGTCACAGGTGAGAGGGTTGACAGTCATTCACTTGGGTGAAGGGGAAGGCAATATAGCACAAGAGAGAGCTGGTTAAAAAATGTTGGAGGCAGGGCAAGCCACTGGGAAGTTTGCAAGAGTTAAAGACAGCAGGGGAAAAGATGGTTATATGCACAAGCCTGAAATGGTGATCTATTGTTCAAATAGGCAAGCTGAACAGGTGTAGGAGGGAGCGTGGGAGTATACTTACAAATATATATAGATTTGACAGATGATTTTTGTATATTTATCTTGCCTACAAATATACTGATGAATATGGTGGAGTGTACAGGAAGCAAAATTATGAATACTTCTTAGACATAACCAAACTACTTGAGGCAATGAGTCACTAGGCCCGGAGGATCAGAACCATGGTCTCAGGTGGAGGTGCGGTGGAGGCACCATGTCTATTGGCACGGCAAAGTTCACAAAGACGCCATTCGACATCCCACTTGGATCTTAAATGCCAGTGGGCAACAGCCATCTAAGGTGCAACTACGGGTCTCTTCCTGCTCAGAGGAAAGAAGGTATGAAAATGGAAAAACCTGTGTAAACATGTAGCCCCACTGACCAACAGAATTGCAGTCACTAGCATCTCTGCGTAGACAAGCAGAAATAGTGGTATGAATCTCCATATCCCTGACATCGGAAGAACCAAACAGTGGCTGGTCACCACTACCAACTGCTCTGAAAAGGATCACATTCGAAGCTCCTGGATAAAGTGGAAGGAAAATGTGGACCAGACCTGAAAATCATAAATGAGACCAGGTTGACTGGTCAGGAAGAGACAGGTGGCAGCCCCAAGCTTATGGGCCTCCTCAGTCACCCTTCAGGTCTGGAAGTGAACTCACCTCTGTGGTTCAAAAAATCCAACTATTTCAGATCAAAAGGGCGGCATTTATCCAATGACAAAATTCAGAGGGAAAGAAGGAGAGATAGAGAAAACACAGGGAGAAAGCAGAATAAGCATTGATATTGAGGGGATTGCAATGGGTAAATGAAAACACTCATTGTCCCTGAGCTCCATTGCTGCGACCTATTGAATTTCAGTTTTTCCAGGCAGCAGAACATTCCTCACCATTGCTAGTCCTTAGTCCTGTTCTCCAAGGCCGAGGACCTGTGGCCTGACTCACCCTAATGCTAACTCCTTGCTTATCTTATCTGAGACGTTCTCTGAGACATTTCTCCTTTCTCCACCCAGGGGTGGAGACCACTGGGTCTAGAGCCCAGCTCTCTTGGGGGGCATCTTACTTGGATTTTGTCAATTCTTCCTTCTGAGACCTCCTGCCTGATGATGAGAATAGCTGATAATAATAGCTAATAATGATGGCTACCACTGGACACACATAGCTGTTTTTCTTTTCTTTTTTACTTCTTATTGTGGAAAACGTTCAATGCCTACAAAAGCAAATGAATAATAAGGTCCCGCTATGTATCCTTGGAGCCTTGGCAATGCTGTCGGGTAAGCCTGGACCTACTGATCACAAGGTCAGTCAAGCCCTAAGCCACGGAAACCAGGAGACTAGCTGCTCTGATAAAGACTCCGTCTCCTAAACCCGACACAGTCCTGCTATGAGTACAAATGGACTCAATGATGGTAGGTTTGGTTTTTAAACATACATATTCATCATTCATCTTTAACAATGATCAACTCGAGATGGGGCAGTGGGGGTGGGGGGGGCAAAGGGAAAAAAAACAACGATCAACTCATCATCAATCTTCTTTATTTTTTCCATCTACTTTGGTTGTTTATTCATTTCTTTACTAGACTCATTTCTGGTAAATCTTAGAAGTCTTGTTAATTCAGTCACAAGTTTATAAATATTCAGTCACTTGAATTGATGTGATCCAGCCATTGGAATAGACAATTCACAAAGGATGACACTCAAATGGGTAAGAAACACATGCGGAAATGCTCGCGCTCACTAGCCATCGGGGAGATGTGAATCAAAATGATGACGTATCACCTGACCCCACAATGATAGCTCCATAAAAAGAAGAGAGAGCACGAGAGAAAACAACAAATGTTGGAGAGGAAGCATAGAGATGGGAACTCATACGCTGCTGGTGAGCTTGTAAATATGCACAACCATGGTGGAAAGCATTATGACACTACCTGAAACAACTGGGAATAGAAATGCCATGTGATCCAGCAATAATTTGGCTAGGCATATACCCTTTGCTAGTTACGTAATTTCATGTCAACTTGAGAAATTAATGAAGGGGTGGAGTCTAGTCTGTCAATCAGATCACTGTCTGATGATTCCTCCTTATGGGTGTGGCTTTGTCATAAGGATTCTGGGAACTTCCTCTTTCTCTCTGCCTTCACATTCCTGTTGACAAGGCACCTGGGGCCATGCTGAGACCTGCAAGAGCCCTGGAGATGCTTCCACCACCACTGGATCCACAAGACATTGCACCCACTGGCCTGTGATCTTCCTGCATTTTGCATAATTGCATGTGCTGCGTGAGTCTAAAGAGGAGTTTATGGAAATCCATAATTCTACCAACATCTTTAAGGGCAATTGAAGCATATGTATATAAATAAGTGCAGTATCCCGCTCTTCAAGAACCTAGTTTGCCTATAACAGTTATAACCATAAATGGTTGGCTTTAGCAAACAGAAATTTATTCTCTCAGATTAGAGTTATGAATTCATGGTACAGGCTGTAGGGAGGGAAGGCTTTCTGTTTCTGGTGGTCCTGATGTGATCTTCATGTGGCTTATCATCTCTCTTCATCAATATCTACCTCCTAGATTCCTTATTTAACTCCTTTATATCTCAAAAGAGATTAACTCAGGACACAACCTTCACAAATCCTGCCTTATTCACAGCAACAATAACAACGAAAGACAGCCCATGCCTAAATGGAGTGGTAACACATACCCTAGAGACTAGGATTTGAAACATGTATTTGAGGGTAACACAATTCAATCCACAACAGAAGGGAATGGCCTGAACTTCTAGGTATTGACTTAACAAGGATGTAGAATCTTGTGCGAGCAGATATGGCACTTGTGTAATGGAAAGAGCTCTGCTCAAAAGAAGTGAAGGCCATTCCCTTCTGTTGTGGATTGAATTGTGTTACCCTCAAATACATGTTTCAAATCCTAGTATCTAGGCTGTGTGTTATAATTCAAAAGAACTTGTTATGATGGTGGTGATGCACAGTGTGGTAGTTACATAATCTGGTGTCAATTTGAGGATTAAGAGTGTAGGGATGGAGTCTAGCTTGTCAAATAGGATATAGCCAATGAGTTCTCTGTATGGGCATGACCTTCTCCTGAGGATTCTGGGAACTCTTGTATTTCTTCCTGGGAGGCAGAAGACACTCTCTGTCTTTGCTCACTCCCTTGGGGACTCTCTACTGACAAGGCTCACTCGCTGCGAGACATTTCTGAGGAGAAGCCACATGAAGCTACCCTGAGGCAGACAGAGTTTTGGAGCTGAAGGAACCACGTGGAGACCCCTGCTAGCACTGAAATGCCTATAATGCCACTGGATCCACAAAACTTCCAACTCACTGGCCTGTGGTATTCCTGTGTTCAGCATCATTGCATGTGTTTTGTGAGTCTGAAGAGGACTTTATAGATTGGTATCAGATATATGGTATAATATCGGACTTATGGACTTTACATGGACTGGTTTGGGATGTTTTCTCAATATTCAGTTGCTCTTGTATATAAAGCTCTTTCCTGTACACATGTGAGTTGTCTATGAATTTGTTTCTCTAGTCTACCAAGACTAACACACATAGTGACTCCCAACACAGAGTTGAACCACAGGGGGCCCACGGATTGAGAAGTAAGTGTTAGGAGATCAGATGCAGAAGACCGAGTGTCAAGAATTATAGTTGAGAAAGCCACGGCAGTGGGTCAATCTCTGAGGGACCTTTAACAGATGTCCCACGAGAGTCAACTGTCCCCAAGGCTACTTCCCATTCTGATAATTTTCTAGAAGAATACAGAATGCACTAAAAACGGATACATGCATGATTACATTTTATTACAGTGAGAAGATACAAATGAAAATCAGCCAAGAGAAAATACTCACAGGGGAGAATTCAGGGAAGTCCCAAACATGGATAGCTCAGAGTAGAGTCATGGAGGGTGGTGACTTTGCTAAGCAATGATGTATGCCAATGTCCATAGATTATTGCCAGTCAGTCAAGCTCACGTAAGCCTTGGTGTTCAGAGATTTTATTGGTCCTCTGTCACATAAACACAATTGAAAACATAGCTGATCTCAATCTCTCAAGCTAATACTATCAACCACATTGTTAAATTACTTGGTGTGGTCTGCATGTCTATGGACGAGGGGAAGTTCTTTACTGTAGTGCATTCACACTCCAGGATGTTGTTATAAACATGAACAATTTATAGTAGCATGGAAATATTAAGCAAGAAAAATGAAATACAAAATTATACACACAGCTTATTGTTAAAGATATGAATGTGCTTATAAATGACCAGAAGTAAAGACTGATTATGTAATCACAAAGGAGAAACCAACTCTGAAATGGTGAAACTATGTTCCAGTGTTTTTGCGCTGATCTCTGAACTTCATCCACTCAATGTGTCCTTCACTTTGGGTGTTCTGGATTATCTACTGCTGCATAAGAATTACTCCAAATCATAGTTGCTTCAAACAATAACCATTTAATGATAGCTCATGATTTTTTGAATTAGAAATTCAGGAAGGTTCTGAGGTGGGTGATTCTTCTGCTCTGTGTGGCATCAATTAGTGTCACTGGTTGGTGCTTAGCTGGTGGCTGACATAGGTCGGTCTTCTCTGCTTCATTATCAGCTGAAGGACTTGCTTCAAGGTTGGGCTCCAAAAGACTCTACTCCCACTAAATGTGGTCATAGAGTCTCCCCACATGGTCCTTTCATGGTGGTTCAGGTTTCCAAGGAACCGACACAGCAGTTGTACTTCTTCTTAACGACCCAACTAGTGCCAGCTCAACATCATGTGCACCTTAGTCTATTGGGCAAAGAAGTTACAGTCTCGGATGCAAGAAATGACAAAATAGACCCTCCCTCTTTCGTGGGAGACATGTGTAGCCATCTTCAATATATGACACTGGGTTTAGATTAATACAGATGTACAAGATCTTCTCTGGTGAGGATATTCGGAAGTGCTGAAGAACAAAATTTTAATTCCTTAACAAGTAGGCCCCAGGTACAAGACTATAGATAATAAGAATTTTATTACCAGTTACTATGAAGTCAATCCCAACTCATGATGATTTCACGTGTGTCTGAGTAGTACTGTTTGCAATGACTGGATTTTTTTGCACCAGAACTTTCTTCTGAATTGTCTCTCAGTGGACTTGAACTTTCAGGCTTCTGGTTAGGAGCCAAATGTGTTAATATTTTGCAGCACCCAGAAATAAGAATATGATATTGTCACAAGTAATAAAATTTAGAAAGCCTAAGGGATTTTTTTACACCTTATTATAGCTAGGAGGAAAGAGCTTTAAAAAATTATTAAAATAATTATCAAAGACACAAGGAGGGTAGTCCTTTTACCCAGATTTCGTCTTTGTTGTGATCATTGCTATTTTTAACACCTTATTACTTATATCTTCTTAAATTGGAAAAATTGGAGAGTGATAAATGGGTTATAGTTTCCCCAAGCAATATTAATACTGGTTGTCTCTAAGTAATGAAACTTTGGGTAATTTCTCTCATTTTAAAACTTTTCAAAGGGGAACTAAGAACAATGGAACAATGAAAATGTTCTAAAATTGATTGTGGTGATAATTGCACAGCTCTTCTTGCTGTAATTGAACTTTTGAATTGTATGACATGTGGATTATATGCCAATAAAACTGTTAAAATATAATAAATAAAAATTTACAGTATTTTTCAATATTTTCTCCGAATGCAGATTTCTGGTAAGGAGCCTGGCAGATTGAGAAAAGTATTCATCAGGATATGTCTAGTAAGATAGTTCAGTAGAGAGAAATCCTTCCCAGCACCTCAAGCAAGAAGCAGCTCTGTCCCAGGGAAGGAAGCCCCTGGTCACTGTTGGGTGGTGGAGGCTTCTCACAGTTCCAGCCTTCGGAGTGGTGAGTTCCCATTTAGCTGCTGAATGTGACTGGCTTCAACCACAGTTTGCTTGCCCTCCTATCCTCCATCTTCAGCACTTTCCTCTTGCTGGCCTGGTTAACTTCTGAAGTCACTTCCTAATTGCAGTAAATTTTAAATATTGTAGATCTTACTTCCTGAAGCTTCTTTTCCTCCCCCCCCCCCCCACTCCTCTTCCCTCTCTCCTTTCTTTGTGGGGAAGGAAGAAAAGTGGGAGAAGAGAAAAACACAGGACAAAATAGCAACCTAAATGCACAGTCTTTGTTTGTAGGTACCCGGCCACTTTATCTTATGATCCCACTGACCCAGCTCTCACTAGTCTCTTAGATCTTGGAAAGAGAGATACATATTGTGCTGAATTCAGAGTAGAGACTGGGCTGGCTCTGCCAGCAGAAGGAGCCTGGCAGGAGCCAGATGGTGCCCCATCTGGTGATTAGAGAGCCTGTCTGGCTCAGGCCTGTGCAGCCAGATGAAAGGACAAGACCACTGATGCTGGATGAGGAGGCACCTGGGGTGCAGGCATTTTCCTGCTTTTGAACTCCACAGCTGGGCCTCCTCTGCCCCAGGTTCCTGGACCCTGGGAGCTTACCTGGGGCGGTTTGGGCTTGGAGGACAAGCAGAGCACGCTGATGGAGGCAAAACCCTGCTGTGGACTGTTGATGATAGCAATGATGAGTTTCTCTGAGGTGGGTCCTTATTGCTCTTGTTGTTGTTAGGAGCCATTGAGTTGGTTCTGACCCATCGAGACCCCAAACGCAACAGAACAGCAGAAGGACACACTGCCCAGGCCTGCGTCATCCTCACAATTGTTGCTGGGCTTGAGCCCTTTGTGGTAGCCCAAGGTCAGTCCATCTCCTTGAGGGCTTTCCTCTTTTTCCCTGGCCCTCTACGTCACCAAACATGGCACCCTTCGCCCTTAATCAGTCCGTCTAGTTTTGCCATCTTTGCCTCGAAGGAGTACTCTGGGTTACCTGTCACAAGATGCTCTCACATACCCTTGCCTGACCACTTAACAAACAAACTTAAGTAACTCAGTTGGAACGAGGCAATTGCTTGCAGGTGCAGTAGCTTGCAAGCAATAGCTTTGATGTACAATACCTTTCTTTTAAAGATTTTGAGGGCTTCACGGACCATGCCATACCCATGCAGTGCACAGCAGCCTGCTTTTAGGTTTCTCCAGAGCCACTTTCCAGGTGGCTGGGCACTCACACAGGTGTGACGGATGTGCTAGAAGCACTATTGTGGGTAGTGTAATTGAGGAATCACAGCAAAAGAAAAAGTTCTGGGGGCTTGGGACTGAGCAACCTTATCTAGGTCTTTTTAAGAGAACCAATATGGATGTTTAAAAACTTTTTTTTCAAAACCATTTCATTGGGCGCTAATACAGATATCATATCCTTCCACAGTTCAAGCGCATCAAGCAGTGTTGTACAATTACTATCACAGTCAGTTTCAAAACATTCTCATCCTTCTGAACTCACAGATATCAGCTCCCCTCTACTCCCCTCCCCCTCTGTATCCCCCAGGAACCCTTACTCTATTTGTTATCTCTGCAGGTTCATCAATTTTGGGTTTCATATCCTGAAAAACAGGAAAACATGTAACAAAATTTCACCAGGACAATCCTCAATGACAAAATACATCGGAGACAAGCCCCAATATGAAAAACAAAAAGCAAATCAGTGTTCAAAACCAGATCAGGCCCAACACGTATCAGAGAGGTGTCGAATGACAAGGTTTTAACTATTCAAGTCAGGTTTATCATACTGATCTCCTGTAGTCATCTCTCCAATATCTGTTTGGTAACCAGTTTATTCCCCACGCCTCCGTTATGGACAGAGGGAAATCAGCAGCGACTTATTTCCGGTGTAGATGTCATAAACGTATCTTGGGCTTCCACTGTCATCCATAGCTTTCTGCAAACCAGAATCTCACAATTTAGGCTCTGATACTATTCCTTCCTTCATTTTGGGATTATATGATTTGCAATCCTTGGGTCACTGATGTTGGAGTGATTTTTCCATGTGGCGTTAGTTGACATCTCACTTAGGTGGCTGCTTATTTGGAAACAAGCCTGTAAGACCCCAGATGCTATTTTATCTGATAGCCAGGCACCATCTAATTCCTTCACCACACTTTGCTATAGCACTCAAGATGAATTTTAACGTCTTCCTTTCATTGGGGAAATGTTTAAACTGCCGTGGAGCCAATTCCGACGCACAGTGACCCTATAAGACAGAGTAGGACTGATCCATAGGGTTTCCAAAACTACAAATCTTAATTGAGAGGGGTCCCATCTGTGTCCCACAGAGTGGCTGATGGGCTTGAACTGCTGACTTTGGGATTGGCAGCCCAACATGTAATCCACTATGTCACCAGCACACCTTATCTTTTATTGAACACAAGGTCAAATTATGAGAACAGTCTACAAAATATTGTTAAAGTATTTGATGTTTTCAGTACTTGGAAGTGGGGAATCTGTCCTCAATAGGTGCCATTGTTCATTAAAAATTATTTTTCAGCGATTTCTGTAAAGGTAACATGAAAGTTGGATTACAACATCTATATCTTCCATTTACAATACCCTAACCAGTCTTTACTGAAAGAAAAATTATGGGCCCATTTCATTCATGCTTATAGACACAGAAATATTAAATAAAATATCAACATGGTATTAAAAAATAGTACACCACATTTAAGTTGAGTTTATCCTGGGAATTAACCAAATCCAAACTAAACCCATTGATATTAAATTGATTCTGATTCATTGATACTCTATAGGATCTTATAAAACCCACAAAGTTTCCAAGAGTATAATCTTTACAAAGGAGCTCTGGTGGCAAAGTGGTTACATGTTGGGTTGCTAACTGCAGGGTCCTAAGTTCAAAACCACTATCCACTCCATGGAAGAAAGATGGGGTTTTCTACTCCTGTAAAGAGTTACAGTCTTGGAAACTCACGGGCAGCTCACCCCTGTCCTACAGGTTCACTCTGAATCCCCATAGACTTGATGGCAGTAAGTTTTTCTGGAACCTTTCCAAAAGCAGATTAACAAATTTTTCTCCCTTGTAGCAACTGGTGAATTTGAACTATCAACCATTAAGTTAACAGTTGAGCACTGAATCTGCACTATCACTGCACTGCACTACCCGGACTCTTTCCTAGGTACTAGGAATGGCTTAATATCCGAAAAGTACAAATATAACAAAGTAGCATGTTAACTGATCAAAAGAGATCAACTATATTAATTATCTTAATAGATACAAAAATATATTTGAAAAATTTGAACATTGGTCATGCTTAAAACTTCATTCTAAATTAGAAATAAGAGATATATTTATTTGATTAAAAGTATCCGTTAAAAAACCTTAAGCATATAAAAAATATAGGAAATACTTCTTTTAAAATCAAGAATGAGAATGAGATTGGGTTACCCACTAATGAATTGGAGGTATTGGTTACTTTTATAAAACAAGAAAAAGAGATTAGCAGAATAATGATTGGCAATAAATGAGGTAATAAGAGCCACTGCTTGCAGGTGATATGATAGCTACATAGAGAACCCAAGAGACCCAGCATGCAATCATTGACACGCATGTGGACCACGGTTTAACAAAGTTGGTGGATATAAGATTAATAAAACAAAAATCATTTTAACAGTTCTCTAAACCAGCACCAAGCAATTACAATTTAATGATCTTTTATGGTATCATAAAATATCAAGTGTCTAATATGAGTATTCCACCAGCTGCCAGTTGCTTGTACCATGCTGGCTTGCGTGTTGCTATGTAATCCACTATGCCACCAGCACACCTTATCTTTTATTGAACACAAGCTCAAATTATGAGAACAGTCTACAAAATATTGTTAAAGTATTTGATGTTTTCAGTACTTGGAAGTGGGGAATCAGTCCTCAATAGGTGCCATTGTTCATTAAAAATTATTTTTCAGAGATTTCTGTGTAAAGGTAACATGAAAGTTGGATTACAACATCTATATCTTCCATTTGCAATACCCTAACCAGTCTTTATGGAAAGAAAAATTATGGACCCATTTCATTCATGCTTATAGACACAGAAATATTAAATAAAATATCAACATGGTATTAAAAAATAGTATACCACATTTAAGTTGAGTTTATCCTGCACCACTAGTATTTTCAAGCACCAGCAGAGGCATCCATGGTAGATAGGTTTCAGACTAGTCCAGCATAGAAAGAAAGTTCTGGCAAATTACTTCTAAAAATTAGCCAGTGAAAACATGTGGATCCTAACAGAAGATTGTCCAACGGAACTCAAGCATACCAATGATTATGAAGATGACACAGGATTGGGCAATGTTGTGCTCTGGCCAGAGTTGGAGCTAACTAATAACAACAACAATAACACCACCATTCATTAAGTGTTTCCTATGGGTCATCCCTTAAAATATATTATCCTCTATCTAGACTGTAAACTGCAAGAGAGTAAGGTCTCTGTCATGTTCTGGGTTATATTCCTGACGCCTAGGTCAGATACTGATCCCTGGTAGGCAGTGTAGTGAGGCAGGTATAAAAGAAAGAAGCTGAGTACGCTCATATTATCTTCATTATACCACACTGCATCCCACAGTCACCTGTCATACTCTATTCTACTTCCTATATATATTCTATTTCCTGTATCTCTCAGGTCTAAGCTCACAAATACTCTCCATTCTACACACACACACACACACACACACACACACACACACACCCTACTTAGCCTCTTGTCATGTTTAGCCTAGATTGCTGCATGATCATTTACAAGAATTCCTAGTCACCAGTTTCTGTTCTGCCAGAATCTTGAATCTTGCTTCTTCTATGGAGTGGGGAGCAATCTCCCAAAGAGGACACGGAAGCATGCCTTATGGCTAGCTAATACAGTTTACTACTTCATGAAATATCCACATAGAACTTGATATGTAGAAGACCCCAAGTAGGTTATCCAGGTACCTGTTATGAAATACCAAATAATTATTTTACTTTTGTAGTAGTTACCTTATCTGGTGTCAACTTGAGACTATTGAGTGAAGGGGTGAAGTTGAGACTGTCCATCAGGTCTCAGCTTGATGACCTCATTTGGAGGTACAATGGGGATAAATAGCTCACTGGAGGCCAGATACACACACTCCCTTCAAGACATTCCTGCTGACAAGCCACATGGAACTACTCTGATAGAATTAGAGCCCTGGAGCTGGAAGAGCCATGTGGAGACCCAGGCCAACACTGAGATGCTTCCACCACCACTGGATCCACAGACCCACTGGCCTGTGATCTTCCTGCATTCGGCATCAGTGCATGGCTGCATGAGTCTAAAGAGGAATTTATGAACTAGTATCAACATATATGGTAATATCAGACGTATGGACTTGACCTGGACTGGTTTGGGATGTTTTCTGAATGTACAATTACTTTTTGATACAAAGTTCTCTCTTACATACTTATGTGTGTCTATAAATTTGTTTCTCTAGTCAACCCAGGCTAATACAACCATTAACTGATTGCCTACTTTGTACCTGGCATTTTGCTTATACTATTTTATTGAATCTCTCTATCATCAAGATTATATACTCTAATCATACTTATTCAGTCTGTATGCTGAACGAATAATGGGAGAAGACATGAAAGACAATGCAGCATCAAGATTGAAGGAAGGCTTGTTAATAACCCAAAATATGCAGATGACATACATCTCATTGAGATTGCATCTCAATGTAAAGAGCAAAGAAAACCTAAATCCTCACAACTGGACTGATAGGTAACACCATGATAAATGGAAAAAGATTGATTTCGTCAAAGATTTTGTCTTGCTTGGATCCATAATCCATGCTCATGGAAGCAGCAGTCAAGAGATCAAATGATACATTGTGTTAGTTAAATCTGCTGCACAAGACCTTAAAGTGTTGAAAAGCAAGGATGTTACTTTGAGGATTAAGGTGTGCCTGGACCACACCATGATATTTTCAACTGCCTCAGATGCATGTGAAAGTTGGCTATTGAATAAGGAAGATTGAAAAAGAATCAACGCACTTGAATTGTGATACTTTCAAAGAATATTGAAAGTACCAAAAGAACAAAATGATCTGTCTTAGAAGAAGTACAGCCAGAATCTCCTTAGAGACAAGGATGGCCAGACTATTTATCATGAACTTTGGACATGTTGTCAGAAGAGACCAGTCCCTGAAGGACACTATGCTTGGTAAACTAAAAGGGCAGCGCAAATGAGGAAGGCCCTTGGTAAGATCGATTGACATAGTGGCTGCCACAATGAGTTCAACCATAAGAACAATTGTGAAAGTAGCACAGGACTTGGCAGTATTTTGCTCTGTAATACGTAAGGTTGATGTGAATCAGAATCAATTTAGTGGCTTCTAACATAGGAGCCCTGGTGGTATAGTGGTTATACTTTGGGCTGCAATCCACAAGGTCTGCTGTTCAAAACCACCAAGCCTGAGGGAATAAGATGAGACTTTTTACTCCTGTAAAATGTTACAGTCTCAGGAAACCAAAGTGGGGTCATGAATCAGCATCAACTTGATGCAGTGTGTTTGTTTGTTTTTGGTTTAACAACATATCTGGGTTGGCTTTTGGGGGATGTTGTCACTTATATTAATCTCAGTTTATTATCTCCCATGGCTGGTTCTCTGAAGAATTTCCTTTAGTATTTCTTGTAAGGTTGGTCTGATTTCCACAAATTCCCTAACTGTTCTTTATCTGGAAATGTTTTGATTTAATTTTTATCTGCAGATAATGTTGTTGGGTATATAATTCTTGTTTGGCATTCTTTTTTCATTCAGTATGTGTATATACATTCCACCCCATTGCCTTCTTTCCTGCATGGTTTCGTCTGAAAAATAAAAGATACATTTTATTGACTCTCCCTAGTAGGTAACTTTTTCTATTTCCTGAACTGCTTTCAGGATTCTTTCTTTGTTTTGGGTTTTGAAAAGTTTGATTATGATATGTCTTGATGATTTTATTTAGAGGCCCAATCTGTTTGGAGTTTGTTGAGGTTATTGAATGTATATCTTCTCAGCTGTTGTGATAAACCAAACCCCAAATGCACAGCCCTAAAGTCAATGACAGTTCATAGGACTGATAGGACAGGATAGAACTGCCCCTGTAAGTTTCTGAGACTGTAACTCTTTATAGGAGTAGAAAGCCCCATTTTTATTACAGAGAGACTCGTGCTTTCGAACCACTGACCCTAAGGAAAATAGCCCAATGCATAACTACTATGCCACCACAGCTCTCCCATCAAATCTTCAACAAGTTTCTCTGTCCATTCCCACTGTCCTCTTCCTGTCTGAAATTCTAGTCAGACATAAGTTATTCTTGATAGTACCCCACATGATTCTTAGAATTTTTTTTGGTGTATTATTTTGTCTGATTGATTCTCTAGGAGATTAAACAAAACTGAAAACTTACTGGTATCGGGTCTATTCTGACCCACAGTGATGCTATAGCACTGAGGAGAACTGTCTCTGTGAGTTTCCAAGACCATAAATCTTTACAGGAGTAGAGTTATTTTTCTTCTGCGGAGTGGCTGGTGGTTTCAAACTACTGAACTGTGGTTGGAAGCCCAATATGTAATGCACTACGACACCAGGGATCTGCTCTAGTAGATTAGTATTGAGATGTTTATCTTCAATCTTGATAATTCTGTCTTCTATTGATTCATTTGACTCCTTTACCTATCCAAAGCATTGTCTATTTTTACATTCAATGCACTATATATCTATTGCATTATCTAATTCTGAAATCTTAGTATTAATCATCTGGATTTCTATTAGCTCCTTTTGTATGGTTTCTAAAATTTTTATTTATGTTATCACTTTATTCTTATAGTGTTTTGCTGAGTTCCTCAAGAGTTTTGTTTATGTTTTCCTCACTCTCTTAATCTCGTGAAGGTACCTAAATATCATTCTTTTGAATTCATTATTCTATCAATGCAATTTCTTCATTAGGATTTTTTTTCTAGCTCTTTATTTTAGTCACATGTTTGGCCCTTCATATTGTGGAGGGTTTATTGTATTACAATTAAATCAGTTAAAGAGAATTTGGATAAATTGTGGTGATTGAAATTCTTTTTTGTGATCCACATTAAAATTTTGACAGTTGAAAGCAATGTAAGCATTTTGCAATAAACAGCATAAACTTTTAATGTGGATCATACGCCATCCTTCTTTACCTACTCTGGTACCAACTGGTCCTCCCCTAGCACTCTACTTCTATGCTGTGTTCAATAATTTGTTGCAATGGCCACACAGGATGCACATACAATACTCACAGTTATGGGGATTATGAGAGAAGCTAATGGATTACCACAAATCAGAATCAGTAAATTGTAAGGTTACAGTCATTGATCCACAGCAACCCCTCTCTTCAGCTAGCAACCAAGTGTCTCTCTGTGATCACGAGCCACATAGTTCTTTTGCCTCTGCCTCTGTGCACCAGGAAGCCCATCTATCACTTTGTCTCACAGTTTCATAGTCTCGGTGTTACCCCTCTTGTTCTGTCCCATAGTCACCATGCCACAGTCTCCAGTGTCTCTGATCTTGGTCTCCACCACTTCAGCCAGAGATCTGGAATGTACTTCACTGACTGTCCTAGGCTTTCTCTCTGTGTCTAATATGGCCCTTATATAACACAGAGGAATTGCTTTTATGGAGGCATAGGTTTGTGTTTTTGCAGAGTGTTCCCCCAAGGAAACAAAAAATGGCGATTTCAGTCACCTTGTGTAGTGAAAGAGTCCAAGGATCCACCCACCCTAATTCTGTGACAGCGACTGTCCTCTGAAAGGGGATTGTAGCCTCAGGACTAAAGTCCCCAATTATAACACATCACTTTGGAATTATGGACAGACTGAAGGTTTAACTCTCAGCAAGGTGGTAACAAAGTTAGACATGCTAAGGATTGTTTTGTTTTGTTTGTTTTTCTACATGAGTAATACAGTTACCCTGGGATCATGTAATTGAACAGACGTTTTTGAAATCCGGCAAATATGGAATTTCAGAAGAGAGGAGATTCCGATTAAAGAAGGGGATAGGGAGCAGCCAAGAAATGCTGGGTTCACATTGCAAGGAGAAAATAACAAGGTGATGCTGGAGGGCATTGATAGCTTTCATTCTGAACTCCAGATCAGATTAAAAGTCATGAAGAGCAGTCGCAGGGGATCAAGCCAAAACTGACCACCTTCTATGATGAGGAATCCAAGAGTGGCATTTTAGTAGAAATACCAAAGCTGAGAAGACACCTGAAGCTGCAGAGGTTGACTGAGAAGTCAAAGATTGTGTAATGTTAGATGTTTTGACATTCATAGCTGAATAGGACTCTTCAGAATCTCTCCCAGTCTTTTCACTGAGCCTAAAATTATTTATGACAGTCTGTGTGCCTGACTTCATTGAAAAGGAACTTCAAAGTTGAGGCTTTCAAGAATGATTTGCACTCTACCAGTCCTATGATATTATCAATTGAAAGTCAGTTGGTAAAAGTGGTTCATAAATTCAAAGCTTTGAAGTCCAGGAAAGGAAAGTTCTGATTTAATTGAGATGGTCATTAAGTGGTGAACCGCTGTGCTTTTGCTTCAGATCACCCAATGATGTTTGCCGTAGTACATTGACAGGGAGCTGCCAGAAGTTCAGGCCAGATTTAGAAAAGGAGGTGGAACAAAAGTTCTCATTGCTGATGTTAGATGGATCTTGGCTAAAAGCAGAGAATAACTGAAAGATATTTACTTGTGGTTTATTGCCTATGCCAATGCATTCGACTGTGTGGATCACAGCAAACTATGGAGAACCTTGAGAAGAATACGTCCTAGAACACTACATTGTGTTCATGCAAAACTCGTACCTGGACAAAGAGGCAGTTGTGCAAACAGCACAAGACACATTTTCCTGGTTTAAAATCAGGAAAAGTGTGCGACAGGGATGTATCCTTTCACCACACTTACTCAATCTCTGTGCTGAGGAAATCATGGGAGAAACTGGATTATATAAAGAAGAATGCAACATAAAAGATTAGAGGAAGCTTTATTCACACTATTTGACATGCAGATGACACACCCTTGCTTGTTGAAAGTGAGGGGGACTTGAAGCAGGAGCTGATGAAAGTCTAAGATTGCGGCCTTCAGTGTGAATTACAACTCAATGTAAAGAAGACCAAAATCCTCACAAGTGAGCCAATAGGTAAGACTATGATGAATGGGGCAAAGATTGAAGTTGTGAAGGATTTTGTTTTGCTTAGATCCACAATGGATGATCTTGGTCATAGCCAAGAAAAAAACAATGTGCTGTATTAGGTAAATCTGCTGCACAGACTTCTTTAGAGTGCTGAAAAGCAAGGCTGCTACTTTGCAGAAAATGTGCATCTGATCCAAACCCTGGTATTTTCCATTTTCTCCAAACAGTTTTATTGGGATATAATTCACACACATATATTTGTCTACAACTTTTATATTAATTAGGTCATAATTTACTATGCAAACCTATACCATTAATTTATCTCATGTAATGGTAAATATTGATACTAAAATTAACATAATTTTGATGTAGTTCTTGAATGTTTCTACTTCAGATTATTTTGTTCTCTTACTGAATTGTCACTTTATTATTTTTTTCTGAACTGTCACTTTAACTGCATGAAACTATATAAATGCAAAAGCATTTAGACTGTGCCTATATATGGTAATTTAAAGATGCAATTTTATTTTCCTAGTTATTTATGCCACTACTATTACACTTACTTTCCAGTAATATATGAGAATTAAGATTTGCAAACATCAATTATACAAAACATTACTAAGAATTATGCATTCTCTTGTATGGAAAGAGATTTATGGGGAAAGAGTTGACACCTTGAGATAACTTCCAATTGCGTTGCACCAACCCTAGTGACTCCAGGGAGTGGTGGGATTAAAGCTAGAGCAGTCCGACTCCAGATCTGTGAACATTTAAATACCAATTGTCAGGGGAGTCCATTCTGAATCACGGTAACCCCACCTGTGCCAGAGTAGAACTGTGCTCCATTGAGTTTTCAATGGGTTTTCAGAGTTTCTTATGATGTGTCTCTAGGTGAACTTGAACCTCTAGTCTTTGGGTTAACAGTTGAGCACCTTGGTCATTTGCATACTTGGAGATGCTCTTACTGAACTACAACAGTATTTTGCCTCTGGTTTTTGTAGTTATTTTGTTTTAAGTAAGCTTCCAGCAAGATGATATTCTAGGCAGATAGAGAACACAGAGCCTCAACATCAAAGACTTGAGAGACCTACTTAAACAGATGATAATCCTGGAACCCAGAACATTAATGGGAGGGCTAGAAACATGGACTGGGTACAGCCTAGGCATAAGAGCTGAACAAAGCAGTGGGAAAGGAGACAGAAGGGTGTATTGTAGCTAGTCTGATGCAGCACAAATATCACAAACTTGGAAGTAACATTCCAAACAGACTGTGGGCTGGCACACTCATGACAGGCAATGAGAAGGGTTGAATCCTCAATTGTTCCTGACACCCTCCTGGTTACCAGAAGCATGGCTAGCCACCACCCTCACTCACTCACTCCCCACCCCCATTTTAAAAACTCCTCTTCCATTGGAGATCAGCGTCACCTCAAGTCAGAGCCCCATCTTCATGGATCTAGCCCCATCTTCATGGATCTAGCATCATCCCCACATCCATATCTCCTGTAGCCATACCTACTGGCAGAAAAGCATTTCTCATCATCGTGAGTAATTAACAGTCCAAACACCAGCCAAATCAGCCCTCAGTTGTGTTATGCGAACAGAAACCTCACATTTATATTACACCCATCAGGAGATAGGTGATGAGTGACTATGTTTTCACCAACAGGCATTCAATTAAGTAAAGGACAACAACATGACAATGTATCAGAACATCAGACACTCCTGGTTAAAGACAGGGCAAAGTTCAAGAATTGGGTCGCAGCCTGATGACACCTCCTTCGTGTGATAAGCCTTTTTATAGAAGAGACACACTCTGTCTCTCTGCCAGTCTCTGCTTTCCTGCTTGCTGGGACACAGCCTGCCTTCAGGGGTAGGCTCTGAGCTGTGAGCACCTTGCCATGCTTCCACTGACCCTGAATCCATGCCACTCTGCATTCACCAGCCTGGGGTCTCCCTGCTTCCCTGAGTCCCTGATCCCAGCCTGTGATCTCCCTGCTTCTCCAAGTCCCTGACCTGCAGCTACATGAGTCTGAAGAGGGGCTGATGAACAAGCTTCAGACTTATGGACTTGAGTTGGACTGGGTTGGGTGCTTTCTTGATACATAATTACCTCTTGACATAAAGTTCTTTCTTACACATATATGAGCGTCACTGGATTTTTTTCTCAGCCTTGTACATTAACATACATGACACTGTCATCCAGAAGTGAACCCAGATATAGATGTATTCAAAGTAAAACAAATCTACAAAACTAAAAATAGGGAACTAGTGATATCAATTGCTAATGACAATTACAAAGTAAATAGAGGGAATTGTGTGGTTAACAGAACTTTAAAGTGGAGAGGAAGGCAGTAGATTTCAATATAAAACATGTTGTTTTAAACTTGAGAAGAAATTAATAAAGTACAGGGTTGCTTCAAAGAAAATGAATACACCTCATAAAAATGTAAAAAGAGAAAAATCACATTTGGTAAACACAAAAACAATAGTAATTTTTAAAAATTACATGAAGCCCCACACACAAAATAAACTCAGCACAGGAAATTTTTTGTAATAAAGGAAACCACCCCTAAATCCACTGCCATCAAGTTGATTCCGATTTATAAAGACCCCGTAGAACAGAGCAGAACTGCCCATTTTGTTTTCTGTGAGTCTAAATCTTTAGGAGGACAGATAGCCTCGTCTTCCTCTTGAGGAACAACCATTGGGTTTGGACCGCCGACCTTGTGGTTAGCATCCCAGTGAATAACCTACCATGCCACCAAGACTCCTGTGTCAGGCCAGGTTGACTGGAGAAACTAATCCATTGACCCTCACATATGTGTAAGAAGAGTGTTATATAAAAAAAATAATTAAATATTGAGAAGACATTCCAGCCCAGTCTAACTCAAGTCTATTACGCTCATTAGTAGTCCATAAGTCCCTCTTCAGACTCACACAGCCATATGTAATGATGCAGAACGCAGGAAGATCACAGGCCGGTGGGTTCAAAGTCTTGTGGATTCAATGGTGGTGGACACAGCTCCAGGGTTCTGGCAGCCACCAGGGCTAGCTAGCAGGAAGGTGAAGGCATAGAGAAAAGGGGAGGGTCCCAGAGCCCTCCTTATGAGAAGCCCACCCCCACAAGAGGTCAACTTCAGGCTGTGACCTGATTGACAGGCTAAACTCCAGTCCTACACTTTTATATATCTTCAAGTTGACATGAAATTATATAATTACCACAGCTCCTAAGAAACTAGTAGCGCCACTGCCTTAGCCAGTTCCCTGTTTCAGCTGACAAAGCTCACTTCCTGCAAGACATCCCCTAGGAAAAGCCACATGAACCTACCCCAATGCAGCCCTGAGTGCTGGAGCAGCCCTGTGGAGACCCCTGCCAGCACTGAGATGTTTGCACATTCACTGATTTGGCTTTCCTCCTGCAGTCGGGATCACTGTGTGTGCTTTGTGAGATGGAGGAGGACTTTGTGGATTGGTGTTGGACATATGGGCTAATGTTGGACTTGTGGGCTTGGGCAGCACTGGGTTGGGATGCTTTCTTGATGTACACTTACCCTTTATATAAAACTCTCTCTTATGCATATGGGTTTCCGTGGATTTGTTTCTCTTATATACCCAGACTAACACAACCACCAAAAAGCACACAAAAAACAGTAATAAATTCCTATCTATCGATAATTACAGTGAATAAAATGGCATAAATGCACTAGTTAAGAGACAGAATAGCAAAGGTTTTTTTTAAAGGCCCATCAATATGCTGTCTGTAAGAGAAACACCTTAAATAGAAGGACAAAAATGACTGACAATCAACAAATAGAGAAAACATAACAAGCTAATAGGTATAAAAAATGCAAGAGTGACAATATTAATTTTTGATGATATGTAGTTTAAGGCAAAATTGATCACGAGACAAAAAAGGCCTTTTTACAATTATATAATCGATTAATTAATTAAAAGATCGATTGAACAAGAGGACATAACCATAATAAATTTCTGAGGATGCCATAAAAGAGCATCAAAATACATCAATCAAATTCTCACATAAATGAAGAAATGGAGTGTTCTATAATAATAGTAGGAGACTTTATGCACCACTCTCCATGAAGGATAGAACAACTAGAGAGAAATCTAACAAAGCCACACAAGAACTGAACAACACATTCAACCCATTTGACTTCACAGACGTATCCAGAGCACTCCACCCAACAACAGTCCCAAGCACGTGGTTTTGCAGCCCACGTGGAGCATTCTTCAGAAAATACCATATATTAGGACAAAAGAAATCCTCCAGAAAATGTAAAGTATCCCAACTTACAAAATTGCTGCTTCGGCCACCACTTCTGACCTGTCACCATAGTCCACCGATTCCCAGCCCTCATACCCAAAACAAAGAGGGAGCTCTCCAGCCTTGCCGTTTTCATTGTGCAAATAGAAAGGGGATCCTGCAGATGAGCCTGTAGGCACCATGGGAAATGCCTGCAGGGGATGAAGATGGAGAACCCTGAGGAGAGCCACTCGCAGTTCAGAGAAATCCCCTTCACTGTGGACAATTTCGTCAACAAGAGTATCAAGTGTGGGAGCCTTTTCCACGAGACCCTCCACCCGAGGGACAAACAGGGAAAGCTGTTCAAAACCATCTTCCAGGAAAGGGGGATTGTGCTGGGAATCAAGTTAGACCAAGGAGCTTCTCCTTTCAGAGGTTAAAATAAACCTCCCAATTCAAGGGCTGAGTGGCCTCTCTGAACACGGTGCTCAATACACACAGGAGAGAGCTGATTTTGAGAAATCGAATGCTGTGCTGAGGAATGCTTACCAGTGCCCACCCAACCTCTCTATTCACAAGAAACTGACACCCTGGCCTGATATGTCCGTATCTGTCAGCAGAAAGGGTTGGTGAATGTGGGACCAGACATGATTGCTGATGGAGACCATGACCTGGAATACTGCCAGTATGTTAGTGAGAACGTCCCAGCTGCTGCCCCAAGGTTTTTAATGGCCATCATGTTTACACGGAGGGCACGTGATAGGTAAACTCCACCCCTCCACTCATAAGTCTCAAATTGACAACAGATTCTGCAACTACCACAGTATCGGCTCCTCATTGTTTTTCCTCCTTCCCTCCTGAACCCTTGATAATTTATAAATCATGATTATTTTTTCATTTCTAGATCATTGTGATCAGTTCTCCTTTTCTCCCCCACCTTCCCCTTCCCCTCCTGGCATCACTACTCTCATTATTGGTCCTGAGGGGTTTATCTGTCCTGGATTCCCTGTGTTTCCAGCTCTTATCTGTACCAGTGTACATGCTCTGGTCTAGCTGGATTTGTAGAAATTGGGCCATGATAGTGGTGGGGGTGTTTGGGGAGAGGGGAAGCATTAAAGAACTAGAGGAAAGTTGTGTGTTTCACCAGTGGGAAACACTGACTGACTGCACCCCGACTGACTCGGCTTTTCCTGTGACCCTTTTGTAAGGGGATGTCCAATTATCTACAGATGGGCTTCCGGTCTTTACTCTGAACTCTCCCTAATTCACATTGATATGATTTTTTGTTCTTTGATGCCTGATACCTAATCCCATCGACACCTCATGATCACTCAGGCTTGTGTGCTTCTTCCATGTGGGCTTTGCTGCTTCTCAGCTAGATGGCTGCTGTTTATCTTCAAGACTTTAAGGCCCTAGATGCTATATCTTTTGATAGCCGGGCACCATCAGCTTTCTTCACCACATGTGCTTATGCACCCATTTTGTCTTTGGCGATCGTGTTGGGAAGGTATGCATCCCAGAATGCCAGATTATTACAACAAAGTGTTCTTGCATTGAGGGAGCACTTGAGTACATACCCAATGTTGCACACTTACTTCTTGCTAGAAAGCTTTCATATGTGAGTGGATTTGTTTCTCTAGTTAACCCAGCCTAACCCACATTAGAGTCTATAAGGTTTTCATTAGGAAGTAGATTGCCAGGCGTTTATTCCTAGTCTGTTGTGATCAAAAAGCCCTGCTAAAACCTGGCCAGTATCATAGCAACACACACAGCCCACTGTTTTAATCTTATGTCTTCCATTTCATTTTCAACAGCTTCCAATTTTCCTAGATTCATACTTTGTACATTCCATGTACATTTGTTGTTTTGCTTTGCATCTTTCCAATGCTGATGACAACAAGCATTTCTTCATGTTGGTTGACTGCTTGAATGTTTTCTTGTGTAAAGTGCCTGTTAGTGTCCTCTGCCCCTGATTTAATTAGATTATTTGTCTTTGACTTGCTTAGGTACTGAAGTCTGCTTTATCTTTTAGATATTATTCTCTTGTTTGATATATAAATGCCCCCAAATTAAAAAATTTCCAATCTGAGAGTTCTCTTCTCAATCGTTTGGTGAAATTTTTTGACACATAATCCTACTTGTTTATGGCACATTATTTTTTGACATATTGTTATATTCCATTGGACAGAATTTTGTTGTGAATTTTTTGCATCTATATTCATGAGTGATATTGATCCATAATTTTACTTTCTGAGTGATGTCTCTGCATGGTTTTGATATCAGGGTTATGCTCACTTCCTAAAATGAATTTGGGAGTCTTCCATACTTTTGAATACTTTGGAAGAGTTTGAGTAAAATTTTTATCATCTCCTCCCTGCATGTTTGGTAGCATACATTAGTGAGACCACCTGAGCCAGAGTTGTTTTTGTTTGGGGGCATTTTTAATGATCTGATAAATTGGTATCAAACATATGGGCTAATATCGGACTTAAGGGCTTGACCTGGGGCATTTTCTCAGTATTCAATTGCTCTTGCATAAAAAGTTCTTTCTTATACACATATGCGTTGAACTTGTTTCTCTAGTCTATATGGACTAACACAGATACCAAGGACTCGTGTTTTGAAAATGATGATGGCAACATATGTACAAATGTGCTTGACACAATGGATGTATGGATGGGTTGTGATAAGAGCTGTATAAGCCCCCAATAAAATGATAAAAATAAATAAAAGCAAATTTACCCTGGGGGAAAAAAGAATATGTTCTAAAATTGATTGTGGTAATGATTGTACAACTCTTCTTGACATGATTGAACTATTGAATTGTGTTATATGTGGATGATGTGCAAATAAAACTTAAATAAATAATACTCCAAGAAGTAACCGTGTATCAATAAAATATCCCAGTCCAACTCAAGTTCATAAGTTAGATACTAGCACATAAGGCCCTCTTCAGACCCACGCAGTCACATGCAGTGACATGTGAATACAGACAGATTCAGGCCGGTGGGTGCAGAGTTGTGTAGTGGCCGCAACACAGGGCTTGCACAGGTCTCCACGTGGGCTTGTCAACAAGAAGGCAAAGGCAGAGAGAGGGGGGAGGTTCCCAGGACCCTCCTTATGAGAAGGCCACACCCACAAGGAAGCACCATCAGGCTGTGACCTGACGGACAGCTTGACTCCACCCCTACACTTCTATTTATCACGTGAACATGAAATTTTGTAACTAGTGCATTATGGAATATTGTCTGATTCACAGCCAATCATGGCTCTGACACAGGATTAACAGCATTTCATTATTGTACATGAGGTCCCGTGAGTCAGGGGTTGACATGATGGCAGGTAACAAACAATAACCAATTGTGTCAAACAACTTGGATGGTCCTGGGAAATTGCTTGTTTCCTTCCTGGAGTATTCTTGCTGCGGTCTCAGTCTATCCATATCCCGTTCTGTGTGAGGTCTTCTGAAGGGTGTTTTCAGGCGAGGACCATATCTCAGGAAACCCTGCCTGCCCTGTCCCTCAAGCCACCTCCTGTTGGCCACCCAGACACAAAACAAGGAGACACCATTTCCGGTGCCTCGTTAAACGTGGCCGTGTTCCCTGCACCCACAAGTTTAGAGTCGCTATAGGCTAAATGCTCCATTCTTTTTAGAGACGCCTTAGGATAGGATGTCTTCTCTTTCGGTTCTGATCGCTTGCTTAAGTCATTTTTTAAAATTTATCCATTTTCTGCATAAGGAATTGTGTTCTTAACATCCTCAACTGATAATTGTTTTGTTTCTCTGCTTAATGTGCCATTCCGGATATCATTGCCTGTGATCTGCTTCTGCCTATTGCAGTTCCTCTCATTATCCCTGCTCACATTAGTCTCCCTCTGGCCAGAGGGAGCCTCTTTCCCCTGGCTCCCAGGTATTTCTGACATGATTCCCTAATTGCCTTTGATTGCTTCCTCGCTGGCTGCTCTATCAAATTGCTCCTGGATGAATCATTTTCAGGAGCCTCTTCTGCCAGTGTTGATGTGAGAGGCTTGAGTAAGGTCTGTGCTGCAGTTTCTTATAGCCTCCCTTTCCCTGAGGCGGGGGGGGGGGGGAGCTCGGAGGGAGACCTCCTAATATGTCAGGGTTATCAAGGAGAATTGAGGGGAAGGCTACAGGTTACTGTAGGGGTCCAAAATGTCCCCTAGAAAGGTGAGAGTTGGGCCTGGGGGCTCCTAAGGGAGGCAGAGTCTGCCCCAGTGCCCTGCACACAGCCGTAGCAGCTAACTGACTTCTGTGGTGGCGTGGAGTCCAGACGGTCTCTCACTGCCAGCCCCGGACTCTGACTCTGAGAAGGTGTCCCTGTTTCCAGGCTGAGTCTAGGATGCAAAGCAGCCGGCCTGAATCACAGCAGCCCAGAAATGGCCCATGTTCCAGAAAGACTGCTCGGTGTGCTGCGGCTGTTGTTCCTGAGTCTTGTACAGAGCTTGTGCAGGGGCGGCTGATCTTTGTTCCCATCAAAAACCAAACCAAACTCATGGCCATCGAGTCAGTTTGGACTCACAACCAGGTTTTATTTCGTTTAAGAAAAGTCATCAGGCAGTTCTCACAGCTGAGGGCCCTTGTCTGTGCCCACGGATCCTGTTTTGAGACTGATCCTTTGACTTTGGACAGTTTATTGTCTAATACAGAGACGTCTCTGAGTGAGAGAAGAGGTGTCCTTTCTTCAGATGTGTGAAGAGCATGTTCTTTAAAATCCTTCATAAACACCACAGATTATAATTTACCTCAGTGCCCCTGCTCCCCAAGTCCCAATCTGACTCAGCTTCCCTTTCCAGCTGCTCCCCCAACTGTCTCTTCTGTCACGTCCACACTTCGTAGAGCTGCAGTGATGGAACCATTTGCAGGTCTAGACATTCACACATGCGGGTGCATCACTTAAGCTTAGGTTCTTCTCCACATAAAACAATAAAATATAAGAAGTTTAAATATGAGGGCCTCTCTGAGGCTGATAGAACAACTCCACAGTTGTCAGGAGCTGCTATAGTTAATGTTTATTGTGCCAACCTGGCCGATAGACACATGTGGGGTTAATTGAAGGGAGGAGGGATACATGGCTCCGTGAGCCTCGTCTTTCGAGTTCTAGGGTCTCCTGCTTTTGCTATGGTCAGATCAGGATGCAGCTGCCTTAGCCAGTTCCATGCTTCAGCTGGCAAGGCTCACTTCCTGAAACACATCCCTGAGGAGAAGCCACATGGACCTACCCTGATGCATCCCTGGGTGCTAGAGCACCCATGTGGAGACCCCTGCCAGCGCTGAGGTGCTTACATGTTCACTGACTCGGCTTTCCTCCTGCAGTCGGCATCATTGTGTGTGTTTTGTGAGATGGAGGAGGACTTTGTGGGTTGGTGTAGGACATATGGGCTAATGTTGGACTTGTGGGCTTGGGCAGCACAGGGTTGGGATGTTTTCTTGATATACACTTACCCTTTATAGAAAACTCTCTCTTACACATATGGGTTTCTGTGGATTTGTTTCTCTAATGTACCCAGACTAACACAGGAACCCAAGCTCTTTTTAAGTTTCTGTATTAGCGTTCTTAGCAAGTTTGCTTTAAGGTACACAATGGCTGAAATGAGGAGGACTTAAAGCTCTTGGTGATAAATATCAAGAATTATAGTGTCCAGTATGCATTAAGACACAATGTAAAGAAGAGCAAAATCCTCACAACTGGACTATGGGAGTTACATAATTTCATGCCAATTTGTTAAATAGGTCTAGGGGTGGAGTCTAGCCTGTCACTCAGGTCACAATCTGATGGTGCCTCCTTGTGGGCGTGGCCTTCTCAGGAGGATTCTGGGAACTTCCTCTCTTTCTCCCTGGAGATGGGCCACATTCTCTCTTTGTCTTCAAGCTCCTGTTGACAAACCAGGCAGAGACTTTCGGAACTTTGCGAGAACCACGCTCTCTGCTTCACCTTCTTGTTGAGGAGGCACACTGAGGAGCTAGAGGAGCCACGTGGAGACCTGCGCCAGCGCTGAGATGCTCCCACCACCACCAGATCCATAAGACTTTCCACCCACTGGCCGGTAATCTTCATCATTATTGCATGTGCTTTGTGAGTGTGAAGAGGAATTTATAGACTAGTATTGGACATATGGGTTAATATCAGATTTATGGACTTGATCTGGACTGGGTTGGGATTTTTTCTCAATATGCAATTACTTTTTGATTAATTTTTTTATACAAAGCTCTTTCATATATATCTATATCTATATATCTATGTATATATCCCTGGATTTGTTTCTCTAGTTAACCTGGCCTAACACATGGACCAATAGATAACCATGATAAAGAGAGAAAAGGTCGAAGTTGTCAAGGATTTTGTCTTGCTTGAACCCAAAATCAATGCTCAGGGAAGCAGCCAATTGATATTGCTGGTCTTTTTCTCCCCCCACCCCCCGCCCACTTTTAACCTATTATTGCTGTGTTTGGAAGTAAAAGCATCTCTTCCCAAACCACTGGGGATGACATGTGATTTCCCCCTTCACACTTTTGGAGAATGGCATCTCCCAAACGGCATCCCAGTCTGTCTTCGGAGTAGGTTGTGGGCAATCACATAAAGAGCAGTTTATAAATGACAAGGACTTCAAGCTGAAACATAATTCCACTTTGTGAAGGAAATCGTGCTGTTCTGCCGGCTTTTTCATCCAGCAAGGAGCCTCAGACTTGCTCGTGTCAAAGGTCCTGTGCTCCTCCTTACCTCTGACTAGCTCTTCCGGATCCAGTTCTAAGGAGGAGGGTTCTCGGTGTCCCCGGCAACGATGCTTGCGTTCTCTCAACTGAGCCAGCTGGTGCATGTTCTATACAGATGACTTGCTTGGGATGAAAATTTAGGTCATATGCTCAGGAAGTTTCTCCCGGTGGACGGGTGGGGAGAGGGCGGCAGTCTATCAGTCGTTTTCAGATACATCTGTTCAGCACAAATAGTTAATCAAGCAGCTACTAACTGGAAGGTTGGTTATTTTAACTCACGCAGAGGTACCTTGAAAGAGGTTTGGTGATCTACTTCTGAAAGGCCACAGCCATTAATGGCCTTGGGAGTAGTTCTACTCTGAAATACCTGGGGTTGCCATGAGTCAGAATTGACTGATGGCAGCTGCCGGGGTATTACTGCATAAAAATTAAAAAATTCTAATATGCAGCGGCTGAAAGTCAAGGTTCATGGTTTTGTGAATTGACTGGGTTCAGGTGGGCAGTTCTGCTTAGGTCGCTCCTCTGTTCATCAAGGTGGAAGCTCAGCGGGTTGGACATCCAAAGTGGCCTGTCCTCCTCCAAGGTCTCCCTCCAGATGGCCTTGCATCAGGCAGTCTAACGTATGTGCTTCCTTCAGCGTGGTAGCATACCATCTGCAATGTACAAGTACGCATTAGGTCTCCCTGGAGCTGGGATATTGTAGGCATATCATTGTCTAAACCAAGTCCCAAGGAGCATCTGTAGGTCAATGTAAAAATGACTACACAAAGCTCTGAGTACTGAGAGTGTGGTTCATTGGGGCATGGAGGTTAACAGTCTACACAGTGAGCTCTGAGCCGAGTGGAGCAGGGGAGGAGCAGACTGCCTGGGGGTAAACGGAGTTAAAATGAGGTGAGCTGAGCCCTAGAGGCAGAGACAGTAGGTAAGAGTTACAGGGAGACAGGTGAGAATTTTTACAGGGTTCATTCAGCCATGAGACACTTGTTTCATGAAGGACTGAGTACCTCATCGTGGGAAATGTTCAGAGAGAGCTAGGACCACCACTTGCTGAATTGACGGGCTTAAGAATGTGTACGTGTCCTGTCAAAGGAGCCAATTTAAAGCTCTCCTTGGAAACCTTAGAAAAACATTTGTCTCCACAAAAAAAAAAAAAAGACAGGAAAGAGAGAAAAGATCAAAATAAGAATCTGAGATATGAAAAAAAATTATAAATTATCAAGGGTTTGGGAGGGAGGGTGCAGAAGGTAGGGGGGGGGTGAGGAGCTGATACCAGGGGCTCAAGTAGAAAGAAAATATTTTGAGAATGATGATGGCCACAAATGTACAAATGTGCTTGACACCATCGATGGATGTACAGATTGTGATAAGAGTTGTATGAGCCCCCAATAAAATGATTTACACAAAAAGACATCCATTTGTCTCACAAAGATCTAGTCCACATGTCCATTCCAAACCTAGTCCACTTGGAAGTGGGGAGGGAATGCAGTCTTCTGGGTGGAAGACATCTCCATGATCGGATGTTCAGCCTCTGCACTGAGGGCACTCTGTGCTATCATTGGCTGACAGTGGCATTGAGAAGGCAGGACTTCCTGTCCCAGACAGCCCTGAGGTAGACAAACAGGAAGTCCTGACCAGCTGACCCTCCAACAAGCTCTTCACCTCCACACAGCCCTTAGTGGCTCCTAGAAGTAGAGAAGGAGTTGAGGATGGACAAGCACGTAGGACAGTGCAGGGGAGAGATCACCCCACTCAACTTTTTGTCTTTGCAGACTGAGTTATCGTCTAAGATTTTTTTCTGAAGAGCAGGCTCTAGAGCTCAAAACAATAGGTTTAAACCCACGGCTAGAGAGATCTCATTCCTGAGAAACATTAAGTCACCCCAAGCATTCAGTGACCTGCTTTGGTGTGGGCTCAAAAACGGAGGAGACCCAGGGCTAGACTCATGGAAACAGGATGCACAAGCCTTTGGAATTGAGAGGGGGCAGTGGTGGTGAGAAGGGGCAGGCAGCTACCCGCTCCAGGGTGGTGAGGATGGGCCCCAGAGTCAGCTCTGGCACAAAGGCACCGTCTGCATCCTTTGGTCTGAGAGCACAGTCCGGACATACTGGCTCTTCTGTGACCCAGGGGTGACCCCAAGCTTACTAAAGGTGGTACAAGATCAGCACATGAAAGGGCCAGGTCAGGAATGCTAGGATAACCACTCTAGAAGGACATTGAAGGAAAGTAAGGTGCTTGTCCTTGACCTGATCCACACAGGAAAATCTACTGCTTTCCTGACAGCCTCCAGTAGCTTCCTCTGAGTAAGACTTGAAGTTCCAGAGGACTTGGGTTTGTGCAAGGGTGAGGCACCTTAGTAGTGTGACTCAGGCAGGCTGCCCTTATCATTTAAACTCTATGCAAGCATTCTTATAGAAGCAGATCCCCCAACATATGATCCTTTGAGCCTCAACAAAAAACAGAGTGTGATCATTAAGGTGGTCAAGGTTGACTATCGTTAAAAAGACCCAGTGCCTTCCAGAGTGAGAGGCAGAAAAATGTGCTACAGTCAGAGGCAGTTTTCTAGGCCTCCGTTTCCTGCTACAGAACTCCTCCCTGCTTGTATTACTTTTCTACTGCTGCATAACAAATGGCCACAAATTCAGCTTAAGGCAGCACATGATCTGTTTCTGGGGCTCTGGAGTACAAGCGTGGTTTAGCTTAATCTACTGCTCAGGGTCTCACAAAGCTGTAGTCAATGAGTCTGGGTTCTTTCTAGGAGCCCAGGTGGCATAGTGGGTTAATGGGTTGGGCTGCTAACCACAAGGTCATCAGTTCAAATCCACCAGCTGTTCCTTGACAGAAAGGTGTGGCTTCCTGTTCCTGTAAACAGGTACAGTCTTAGGAGCCCACAAGGATAGGTCTGCCCTATATGGTTGCTTATGAGTAGATAGCAACTCGATGGTAGTAAGTTTGAGTTTTTTTTCCTGGAAGTTTGTCTAAAGAAGAACCCATTTTCCTGCTCACTCAGGTTGTGGATCAAACTCATTTATTTGCTAGTCGGGAGGCTATGAATCAGAACCGACTTGATTGAAATGAGTCTGGTCTGGTTTTTGGTTATATAACTAAGGGCCCCGTTTTTTTTTTGTTTGTTTTTTTTGCTAGCTGGAGGTTACCCTCAGGTCCTAGAGACCGTCTGTAATTTCCTGCCAGTGGGCTTCACCACATTGTCCATTAACTTCACTGACCCTGCAAGAAGGTCTCTCAACTTGGAGAGTGAAGGACTGGGGACAGTGTGTGTGTGTGTGGGGGGGGGGGGTCTAGTACCTCAGTCAATGGTTTTCATCTGATTAAATCAGTCCCATCTGCGTTATGCTAACTCAAAACCAACTGATTTGAAATCTTCGTTATATAATGGGGATTCAAGAAGTTTGTGGAAATTTTTCACCATCTTATTCCTTTCTTTCCAGTAACTTCTTAAAGCCCCCTCATACCTGGGGGCATCCGTCTCCTGTATTCTATTGGATTTCGCGTCTACTCGAGGGGAAGAGATTTTACAGGGTAAACCTGTTTGTCCAAGCTAGTAATCTAATACTTAAGTTTCCATTTTACCTTCACACTATTTTTTCCCTCCTAGCTGTCAAAAATGTAGAAATGATTGGCCAAAGACATCCCCCAAAAGGTCCCAATACACTATGTCTGTCTAGGGTCTCAGTCTTTTCCTAATGTCTTGTCCCAGAGATGCGACAGTGATGGATGTTTTAGGAATCCATGCCTGGTTCCTGTAGGGTCTCTATGCGTCAGAATCAACTTCATGTTGGTGCACGTGGTTTGGGTTTTCTGACTGTTTGGTGGTAAAATATCTTGTATGGTGTCTGGAAAGGTCCCTCCTTATGTGACTGCCTACTTTGCTACCAGCGAGAGCTACCTTTTGTGGAGTTGTGCAGTGAGATCTCCCTTCTCCTATTGCCCCTGAGGACAAATGGCCTGAGAACTGCCCACCGTTTGCATAGTTGTATTTCACATGGGTGAGGGATGGCTGGTACCAAGGACATTGTCCGAGTCTCCTTCAGAAAGTCGTAATAATGACACTGATCATTGTTGCTAGGTGTTGTTGAGTTGGCTTCAATTCACAGCGAGCTTAAGCATAAGAGAACAAAATGTTGCTCAGTCCTGCAACGCCTTCACGATTATTGTTGTGGAATCAACTGTTTGAATCACAGTGTCAAACTCCCCCTCACCGAGAGCAGCCCTGACCTTCATGGACCCTACTCTACCACATGGGATGTCCTCCTCTGGAGCTAGGTGTGGCCTGTTCTGGAGATTGGTCTTCCCTGATGTTGTGTACAAAGTAAGTGCGTCAAAGTCCTGTCACCCTCATTTGTTAAGGATACACGTATATGCATATATGGATGTGTATGCAGAACATAAAACCAAACCCAATGTCAGAGAGAAGAAACCGACTCACAGTAACCCTACCGGAGAGAGTAAAATTACCCCAGTGGGTTTCCATGGCTGTACAACTTTACAGAAGCAGACTGGTGCATCTTTCCTCTGAGGTCTTCATGTTAAACCTGTGAATTTGGTACTGCGTTTTTGTCCTCATTTTAAAATGTGGAAACTAAGTCTCTGAAAGTCTAAGCCTTTTGTTCAAAGTCACATGGGCAAGGGGCAGAAGTAGCCTCCCTAGAATGCCTGGCTCTCAAGCCCAAGTGATACGTGGTCGTCAGTACAGAGTGCACACATCCACCTACCACACTCACTGCCTGGCCAAGGCATTCTGAGGCAGCCCCTGGGCAAGAGTAGGGTGAAAGGGGTGGGCAGGGTCAGACCTGAGAGCACAGGATCTGAGGACCTTCTAGGGGGATGGGCTTTGCAGCAGGGCAGGCCCAGCAGCAGCAACAGCACCACCCCCACGCCTTGGCACTCCTAACATAAGAACCAAGTGGTTAAGAGAGAAACAAACCAACCCACGCCCAGGAACTAAATGCTGAGTGAGACCAGTCTGTGGTGCCTGCCAGAATAACAGTGCTTCATGTCCCCGTGTGTCATCACAGGAAACACAAGACCACATAACCGATGTGACAGCAGCCCAACCAAGCTCCAGGGCTTCCTTGTGAGGTGCAGAACTGGGTCAGAAAGGCGGCAGGTGAAGGGCTGTCGGCAGAGCCTCTGGGTCTTTCTGCTTGAGGGTTTTAGATGCCTGACTTAGAAGGAAATCTGTTAGCAGACATTGGGCATTTGCATTACCCTCTTTTACAATTTGAGATGGTAGAGGACTAACAACAATGCCTACCTTCTTGAGTGGTTGGACTTTGTGTTGTTTTTCTTTGGTTTGTTTTCTAATATGATGCTTTCTTAGTTAAGTACTAGTGTAGTGAGTATACAGGCACATGGGCCACAGCTGTGCCCTGGTACTGAATGTCTTTAAGGAAAGCTCTCTCTGCCACTCATTCTTTCTCTCCTTCCCTCCCCAAACTACTTGCCCCTTTCCTCTTCCCTTCCTCCCCTGTTTCACTTTGGACTTCTCCCGTTTCTCCTATTCTCTAGCAAGTCATCAGTTCTGGGACTTCCACTGCTTCCGAAAAGACATCAGTGAATCAGAAATGTCTGGAACCAGTGGAAAATAAGAAATCCATGTGTGGTGACACACGAGTTGATTGGTGGCCGGATGAGTCAGTTCGTTCAATGCACAATATCCTGATTGAACCCCCAGGACATGCAAACAAGCCCTGCTCAGCCTGAAGTATGGGGGTGCGTTGCAGGGAAGCGGGACTGGGAGACAAGGCGACCAAAGTACGAATTTGACTGTGAAAATTCTTATCTGAGGTCAATGTTTCTGCCTAGACCAATTCAGCTTGTGCTCTCTGGAAGGGGTCGAGAGGGAGATTGATTTGCCACTTCCAGAACATCTTCATCATCTGGCCTGCTTAGAGCCCACCCTCACCTCTGATCTTTGGCAATCACCATCATGCTCACCGCTGCCCACCTTTCCTCCGTAAAGAGTACAGGTGAAATGCACTCTCCTAACCAGTTAGTGGGTTCTTATGGATTACACTGTGTCCTCCAGAAAGAAAAAAAAAAGATGTGGCAGGCCTAATCCCCAGTACCTGTAACATGAACTTGTTAGCAAACAGTCTTTGAGATACTATCTGATTTACCTGAAGTCATGCTGGAGGATGGTCTTATAAAAGAAAGCCCCACGTTGAAAGGATCTACAAGGTAAGGTGCTTTACGGAGAGGGGGCGCATCCTGAAGCTAGGAGAGACATGGATCCATTTCTCCCCCGGAGCCTTCAGAAGGAGAAGGGATCCTTACGGTCAGTACCCTGCTTTATGCTTCCAGATGCCAGAACTGTGAGACAGCAAATTTCTGTTCTTTAAAAGTAACACCTTGAAGCAGCCCTAGGAAACAAAGACAGGGGTGGACACATCCCTGAAATCCTGCCCTCTTTCCCACTTCTTTGGTACTTCAGTCCAAGGGAGAGAGAACCCGGAGGAGGAGTTTTCATGTCGGAGAGGATTCAAGTGCTAGAAGATTTTTGTGCGTGTGGCTAAACCCTTTACATATGGAATGTTACATAATTATGAAATCCTATTTTGAAAGATATTAAGGTCATGCTGATTTTAGCTTGTAGGGGTTTTAAAACTTTTTTATTGTGAATTATGTCAAGGTTTGCTGAGAAAATCAGTTTTCCAGTCCACATTTTTTATGTGTGTCATTAATTACAATCCCCAGAAGCTGACCTCACTGTTGGGGAAGTCTTGAGCTGCAAACCACAAGGTGGGAAGTTCAGACTCATCAGCCACTCCTTGGGAGAAAGATGAGGTTGGCTGCTTTTGGAAAGATTCATAGCCTCAGAAACTCTCCATACGGTTGCTATGAGGTGCAATGGACTCAGTGGGGTTTGGGTTCCCTTTAGTTCAGTGGTTCTCAACCTGTGGGTCGTGACCCCTTTGGTGTTCGGACGACCCTTTTACAGGTGTTGCCTAAGACCATCAGAAAACACATAGGAACTGAGACACCACTCCTCTATCCGTCTTCAGGCGGATACCCCCACATGTAGGTACCCTATGTGAAGACTTCAGATGTGAACACTCATGCTATACCATGCTTCAAGACAAAAGTTTATTTATTTGTAATTAGAAATAAATATTTCACAATATATAATTATATTTTGTTTTGTGATTAATCACTATGCTTTGATTAAGTTCAATTTGTAACAATGAAAATACATGCTGCATATCAGATATTTACAAGATGATTCATAACAGTAGCAAAATTACAGTTATGAAGTAGCAATAAAAATGATTTTATGGTTGGGGTCACATAACATGAGGAACTGTATTAAAGGGTCACGGCATTAGGAAACTTGAGAACTACTGCTTTAATTAGTAATTGTAATTTACCCTCCCTACCTTGCCCACCCCTGAAAAAATATTTTTTTAAATGCAAATCTTTATTGACATTTTACAATAATTGTCTCACATAATATTTGTTCTTCTAAGATTGACTTCTTTCACTCAGCATAATGTCCTCCAGGTTCAGCCACATTAGAAGATGCCCCAGGGATTCATCATTATTCTCAACATTAAGTATTATCATTGCATGTATGTACCATAATTTGTCCATTCTTAGATTGATAGGTATTTATGGCTGTTTTCATCTTTTTTGCTATTGATGGACATGTGTGTGCTTATAGCCATGCCATGGCTCTTATTTCTCCAGAGGATTCTTGTCTGCCTTGGACTCTACTCTTCTGTTCCTCTCAGATTCTGCACCCAAGTTCAAAGGTCTATCTACATCGACACCCCCACCACCACCACCCTCAGTCTTGGGAAGGGGGAATACAGTGAAAACTAAGAAGTCAGCAGGGAGATAGAATCTCTGTGGTCAGGGCCTGAACGGGAGGCCACAGGGCAGAAAATATAGGGTACTTTAAGGTAACCCCATTTTTTTCTGTCTGTCCATTTGATTTATTGCTCAATTCTTCAACTATAATTACAAGGAAACTGAAACCTAATTTCCAGCCTTAATTGGTAGAGCTGATTTATAGATTGGTTACAACCTAATAGATGTATTGAGAGCTGAATGGCCCAGGGAGTGATAGACTGAGCAAGGCCAGCCTGCTGGCTTGGGAGACAGAGAGAGAAATAAAAGGCAGAAGCTGAAGGAGAAAGGAGGAGGGGTTAGAGTGGGTGGAGATGGGAGGGAGGGGTGGGGGTGGGGGTGGGAGTGGGGGTGGGGGTGGGGTGGGGGAAATCCAAGGAAAAGGAGAGATGGGCTGGAGCAGGCAGAAAGGAAAAATCAAGTGGTCTTTAGTGATATGCGGAGAAAGTTTTGGGAATCAAGTTACTCTCACAATGTGTAGGAATCTATGTCTGTAACATGGGCACCTACTCACAAGGTGGTGGTGACTACGAAATGAGGTTGTCTATGTCAAAGAGGCAAACATGATATCTGAGAAGGGGGATGTCCTGTGGGGTGTGATCAAAGGAGGAGAGAAAGAGAGACAGAGAAGAGGTGGGACAGAAGAGAGAGCAGAGGGACGTGATAAGAAGGAGGATTCAAGTGCTGCATTACTAACTGACTGAGAAGGGATTGCTGCAGGTCTTCAAGAGCACTCTTTCTTTCATAGTAATATTTTCCAAAGCTTGGAATACCCAGAATAGTTTCCTAAGCTCCCTTGCAGTTAGGTGAAGCTACTCACCTTCTGGCCAGAGGAATATAAGTGGACATTGCATGCCAGGGCTAGGCCATGCTTTCAAAAGGAAGGGGTGTGCTCTCTCTCTTGCCATTGCCAAGGCTGAAGTACCGTATTGAACCATGCAGATAAGGGCAATATCCTGGAGTGGCAGAACATCAAGATGGAAAGAGTCTGGACCCTGAACTCTATGGAAAGCATATGAACATATGATTTAAAACAGTTGCCTTACAAACCCAGGGACAAGGGAACAAGTGATCAAAAATCAATGGCAAGGAAGCCATAGGATGCCTGGTGGGGCTTGATCAAGTGTAATGTAGCTGAGAGGAATTATTGAAACCTGAATGAAGGTCAGACATGATAGTGGGAGAAGAGGATAGTAAAAGGAAATAGAGGAAAGAATTCGGAAGCAAAGGACATTTATAGAGGTCTAAATACAGGTACATATATATGTAAATATATTTTTATATAATGATAGGGAAATAGATTTATGTACATATATTTATAGGTTAAGTCTTATAAGGCAGCAGATGGATATTGGGCCTCTACTCAAGTACTCCCTCAATGCAAGAATACTTTGTTCTAATACCCCAACATTCTGTGATGCTCACCTTCCCAACACAGTCGCTGAAGACAAAATGGGTGCATAAGCAAATGTGGTAAAGAAAGCTGATGGTGCTGGGCTATCAAAAGATAAAGCATCAGGGGTCTTAAAGGCTTGAAGATTAACAAGCAGCCGTCTAGCTGAGAAGCAACAAAGCCCACATGGGAGAAGCACACCAGCCTGGGTGATCATGAGGTGTCAATGGGATTAGGTATTAGGCATCAAAACCCAGAACAAAAAATCATATCGATGTGAATGAAGGGGAGGATGGAGTAGAGACACAAAGCCCATCTGTCCAATTGGCAAATTGGACATCCCCTTACAGAAGAGACACAAGGAAGAGATGACCCAGTCATGGTGTAGTATAGCACCAATGAAGCATACAACTTTCCTCTAGTTCTTTAATGCTTCCCCCCCGCGCACCCCACCACCCTCACTATCATGACCCCAATTCTACCTTACAAATCCGGCTAGACCAGAGCATATATACTGGTACAGGTAAGAACTGGAAACACAAGGAATCCAGGACAGATAAACTTCTCAGGACCAATAATGAGAGTAGCGATACCAGGAGGGTAGGGAGAAGGTAGGGGGAGACAGGGGGAACTGATCACAATGATCGATGTATCACCCCCTCCCAGGGGGGAGAACAACAGAAAAGTGGGTGAAGGGAGACAGCGATTGGTGTGAGACATGAAAAAAATAAATAATTTATAAATTATCAAGGGCTCATGGGGGGTGGGGGAGTTAGGGATGAGCTGATCCCAAGGGCTCAAGTAGAAAGAAAATGTTTTGAAAATGATGATGACAACAAATGTAAAAATGTGCTTGACACATGGATGGATGTATGGATTGTAATAAGAGCTGTAAGAGACCCCAATAAAATGAGTTTTTTTAAGAAGAACAAGACCACAGTAAAATATTATTGGAAACTATGGAGGATAAATTAAAATTATTTTCTTGAACATCTCCAAATTATTTGATATGTTACAGTGAATATATGTTATTTAAAAAAAACCTTTTAACAGCATAAAGAATATGCATGGTTTTATATATTAAAATTTTCTTTTCAAATCATATAACAACTGTTATCACCAATAAAAAAGAAACATTTTAAAAATCATTTTATTGTGGGCTCATACAGCTCTTATCACAATCCATCCATACATCCATTGTGTCAAGCACATTTTTACATTTATTGCCATCACCATTTTCAAAGCATTTTCTTTCTATTTGAGTCCTCGATTTCAGCTCATTTTTCCACCCTCCGTCAAGAACCTTTGATTATTTATAATTTCTTTACATGTCTTACACCGACTGCTGTCTCCATTTACCCACTTTTCTGTTGTCCATTACCCTGGGAGGGGGTTCTCTGTAGATCATTGTGATCAGTTCCCCTTTCTCCCCCCACTTTCCCATCCCCCTCCTGATATTGCTAGTATCATTATTGGTCCTGAGGGGCTTATCTGTCCTGGATTCCCTGTGCTTCCAGCTCTTATATGTACCCATGTACATGCTCTGATCTAGCCGGATTTGTAAGGTAGAATTGTGGTCATGACAGTAGGGTGGGGGGGGAGCAGGAAGCATTACAGAACTAGAGAAAAGTTGTGTGTTTCATGGGTGCTATACTACACCCTGACTGGCTTGTCCCTTCCTTGTGAACCCTCTGTAAGGGGATGCCCAATTGTCTACAGATGGGCTTTGTGTCTCCACTCCATACTCCCCCTCATTCACATTGATATGATTTTTTGTTCTGGGTCTTTGATACCTGGTACCTGATTCTGACACCTCATGATCACGCAGGCTGGTGTGTTTCTTCCATGGGCTTTGTTGCTTCTGAACTAGATGACCACTTGTTTATCTTCAAGACTTTAAGAACCCAGATGCTATATCTTTTGATAGCCGGGCACCATCAACTTTCTTCACCACATTTGCTTATGCACACGTTTGTCTTCAGTGATCATATCAGGAAGGTGGGCAACCACTGATATGATTTTTGTTCTTTAAGGTCTGATAACTGGTCCCTTCTACACCTCGTGGTCAGACAGGCTTGTGTGCTTCTTCCATGTGGGCTTTGATGCTTCTAAGTTAGATGGCTGCTTGTTTACCTTCAAGCCTTTAAGACCCCAAACGCTATATCTTTTGATAGCCAGACACCATCACCTTTCTTCACCACATTTGCTTAGCGCACATTTTTCTTCAGCAATCACGTTGGAAAGGTGTGCATCCTGGAATGTTAAAGGCTTTTCTTAAAACAACCAACTATCTAGTGAGGCATCAGCTAAGGCCACACAGAAGAAGCATACTAGCCTGTGTGATCCAAAGATAATAAGTAATAAAATCCGAAACTAGAGGAGGGAATTGTATTAGAGCTTAAATTTCCCAAGTTTGTAGAAGGCCGTGGATGACAGTGCACACCCCAAATCCATTTTCAGAGGCCCCATGTAGATTCAGCTTCCAGTGAATCCCCTCTGACCGTACGACGATGCGCTCCATATCGTTTTCAATTGCTGATTTTTCAGAAGTAGATCGGCCTTTCTTCAGATATACATCTGGGTGGACACAACCTTGTAACCTTTCAGTTAACAGTTGACTACATTAACTATTGGTGCCACCCAGGGATACCATAACACTTTACTGGACAACAGTTTTAACAAAGAACAAAATAAGTTGAGACTTTAAGTAGTTTTAAAATGTGCATCCAACCTATATTCTAATTCACTGTTCAATCAAATATTTTGTGATGATGAACATGTTCTATATTTGTACTGTTCAACATTGCAGCTACTAGCTGCCATATTGTGATTATTGAATGCTTGAAATGTGGTTAATGCAATTGATAAAATGACTTTTGAATATTATTTAATTTTAATTTATTTAACCTTAATTCTAAGTAGCCGCATGTATCTATGTGAGTCAAGAGAAGCCTCCAGTCTTACATCCAACCACAGACATCAAACTTGCAGTCCTCTACAACTGTGTGACTCATATCCTTGATATAAATTTATACATGTCTATAAATATGTATATATGTTTATAATATATATTTATATATTCATTGTTTTTTTTTTCTCTAGAGAACCCAGGCTAGGACATTCAGTATTGGGAGTGGTACTCCAGAAACAAAATTATAGGGATACATTTTCTAAATGTATTCTTAAGTTCAATAACTCTGCATCCATTCATACTGATAACTCTGCTTCCATGAGTAAGGAGGTTTGCTGTTAATTCATGGAGCGAAGTGGCAATGTTCACATGTAAATGATCACCACTAAGAGATCCAGTGATGATGAGAGGTGAGGATCTCAGTGATCGATACTTTAGGGGACTTTTTTTCAGGATGCGAAGTGCAGGAAGGCAGGTTGGCTGGTCCTACTTACAAGAGAGAAAGTTGTAAAGGGAAGAAATGAGCTCAGGACTTCGAGGTCACAGCTCAAGTGTTGAGAAAAAGACCTCAGAGTTCCCCATTGTGCTCCAAAAGAAAGGCTCACTTCTTGTAACAAGAGAGCTCATATTGCCCAAACCCAAACCCGGAGTTAGAATGGCTGAATTACACCACCAAGCGAACTCCGAAACTCAAACGGTGGTCGATGGTAAAGTCAAGTTGTTGATGGAGAAGTAATCAGATCTGGAAACTTGGGATGGGGATCATGGGCAGATAATCAGGAAGATGGGAACATTGGGTCCTAAATTCTGTTCCATGGCCATATGTCGTTACTACTAACATGCCCCAGGTAGGCTGTGACCGGACCGCACACAGTCCGCCTGCTCCTCTATGAGGATGGCTCTTTTTAAATGACTTCTCCCTGCAGGTATGCATTTCCTGTGAGTGGGATCCTCCTTGCTCTCTTCTTGTGTGGTTCGTGATTTGACCCATGCTTTAACAGTACAGTCTGGAAGTCCATTTGTCCTTAAGACACTGCAAATCTGCTTAATTCAATTTGCTTTTAGTCCAAAGGCTTATGCTGGCTCTCTTATAGTCCCTCTTAATAGCATTCCATATTTTTCTTGGTAACATGTTCTGTAGCTGCAGCCTGACCAGCTTCAGAAAAATCTAAAACAGTTTACATAAGAAGTGGGGCTTGCCAAGATAAAGCTCTAGCTCAAGTATGTACCAAGGAACTCAATGAGACAGTAATCTTCCCCTGGCATTGCTAGAGTTCATTTAAGCATGATTTTCTCAGCTCAAGACCCAAAATTCAGTGTTCTCAATGACCATGTAGGACAAGGAACAGGATGATGTGACAGGGACACATGTGCTCCCAAGCTCATCTTGTCACAGGATGAGTAGCTTCTACCACCCCTTCCTCTCCCTGTAACCTCTTATGAGAATTAAGGTTTGCAATACTTCTGTAAACAACTGGCATCAAATTCTAGGCTTCCTCATCTGATTATTCTTTACTCACTGACAAGATGATAATACTTATCCTATTAAAAAAAGGGGGAAGGGGGCCACAAGGAGAATCACCCTGGCTCCAGTGTGCTCTTCAGTAAGAAGACAGGAGGATGGGTGACCCATGCTTTGCTTTTTGGCTCACTGTTGCTTGATAAGAATTTATTTTCCTTTACCATATTTCTTTGCAAATATTTCACCATTATGGCTAAAAGGAATCAAGGAAAATACCACTTGAGTAAGGTCAAAGGGAAGCCAACTTCCACATAAAAACCAGGGAACGAAACCATCTAATCCAAAGACTTGAAATGATGCTATCTTAATTTACACTCCAACACCACACTCCTGGCCACACAGAACATAGAGGTTAAGCACAGTAATTGCTATGAAATAAATGATTAATTGGAGGCACAGAGATAAGTTCCTCTAACCAAGATCACCCAGAGATGTAGAAGCTGAGGTGTGATTAGAAACCAGGCTGGTTTTCTATGATCCATAAATTCATACTTCACATGAGTCTTTAGCCAATGGGAAACCCATCAGATGATGGGTCCCTAGATGTCAACAGGTGGAGGAAAGTAAAAAGTGTGACTTGAGTCAGTCAAGATCAGTGATTTAGAAGATTAATTATTAAGAAGCCCACTAACTCCAATCTTGAGTCTGTGATCATTACAGTTGTATCTACCTCACATATAGTCCCAAGTTCCTTTGTAGTACCATCTACTTCCTGGGGGCATTTCAATGATGCCTTGGGACTCTCAATCACAAAATGTTACAGGTCTGGACAACCTTAGTATCAAACCACAATAACCTGGTAACATCGACTGATCCCATTACCTAGGTTGGGCTAATCAGAACTCCTTTCCTAGAGAAGCCAAAGTGGTCCCTTTCTGTGCATTCGCTTGGGACGATGTCAGTCTGGGGTTTTCAGAGGTCATCTTCCTCATCACATGGTAGGACCAGGTCTGCAAAACTAAGGCGCACACACAGGGAAGCAACGTTGCATGAGAGAGGAAAAGGCACGGGAGGAGAGGGGAAGGGAAAGAAGTTGAGAGGAACAAGGAGAAAGGACTTTGAGTCCAAATAGTAAGCCATTGGCATCATTTGAGACTGGGGTCCTGCCCAGAGGCATAGCTACAGAAAGCAGCACCTGTGGAAAACACTGGAATTGCACTCCTGCCCAGCCATCGGACAACAGGAAGATAACTTTACCAGAATAGAAGCTCTAAAAGACAAGTCACGCTCAGAAATCTTTTACTTTCATATTATGGCCCTACATAAAATTTACAAAGGCATCCTCCTTGCTTTCACTGATGCAAGTTGGTTTATGATGTGCTCAAAGTGTTGTTTTCTTCTTCTTCAAGTTCTTCTCCTTCTATCATTTATTCTCCTCTGGTGGCATAGTGGGTTAAGCGCTGAGTTGCCCACCTCCAGGTCAGCAGTTCAAAAGATAAGAGTTTTGGCTCCTCTGAAGATTTACCATCTCAGAAACCCAAAGGGACAGTTCGACTCTGTTCCAGGGGGTCACTTTGGGTCAGCACCAATTCCATGGCAGTGAATTTGATTCGTTTTCTCTTTCTATGCTCAACATGGTAAGATCAAACTGTTTTCCTTCACCCATAACAATTGTCTACAGATGGGCTTTGCGTCTCCACTCCAACCCCCCTTGTGTACATCAATATGGTTGCTTGTTTGGGGTCTTGTGATGCCTGGTATCAGATTCTTTTGACACCTCATGGTCACACAGTCTGGTGTGCTTCTTCCATGTGGGCTTTGTTGCTTCTGAGCTAGATGGCTGCTTGTTTCCCTGCAAGGCTTTAAGACCCCAGACGCTATATCTTTTGATAGCCGGTCACCATCAGCTTTCTTCACCACATTTGCTTATGCACCCATTTGTCTTCATTGATTGTGTCAGGAAGGTGTCCATCATAGAATGCCAATTTAATAGAACTAAGTGTTCTTGCATTGAGTGAGTACTTGAGTGGAGGCCCAGTGTCCAGCTACTGCCTTAATACTAAACCTATAAATATAAGTGCATCTTTATGGGAGCAGAAAGCCTCATCTTTCTCCCATTGAGTGGCTCGTGGTTTCGTACTGCTGACTGTGGGGTTAGCAGCCTAACATGTAACCCACTGTACTGTAGAGCAGCAGTTCTCAACCTATGGGTCTGGACCCCTTTGGGGGTCAAATTACCCTTTCACCAGAATCACCCAATTCATAAAAGTAGCAAAATGACAGTTATAAAGTAGCAACAAAAATAATTTTATGGTTGGGGTCACCACAACATGAGGAACTGTATTAAAAGGTCGCGGTATTAGGAGGTTGAGAACCACTGCTCTAGAGGATATACACGATCTCTTTTAAAGAATTTATAAATAAGGCCCACCTAAGGTAATCTCCTCTTGATGAATTTAAGACAACTGATTGGGACTTTGATCACATTTATAGAGTCACTTCACAGAAGCACCTGAATTAGGATTAGTTGAATAACTGGTAGAGTGTGTATACACTATAAAACTAGTGCTGCCTTCCTTCTCTACTCCAATCCTTGAAAGACTATCCCTTGCTTTTGCTGTTGTTGTTAGTTTCTATTGGGCTGTCCCAAGTTATGACAGCCTTATGTCTAACAAAAAGAAATGTTGCTTGGGTGCAGATGAGAGCTGGAAACACAGGGAATCCAGGACAGATAAATACTTCGGGACCAATATCGAGAGTAGCCATACCACCAGGGGGAGGGGGAGGTGGGGGAAGAAAGGGGGAACCGATCACAATGACCTACCTATAACCCCCTCTCAGGGTGGATGGACAATAGACAAGGGGGTAAAGGGAGACATCGGACAGTGCAAGACATGAAAAAATAATAATAATTCATAAATTATCAAGGGTTCATGAGAGAGGGGAGGAGAAACAAAATGAGGAGCTGATACCGAGGACTCAAATAGAAAGAAAATGCTTTGAAAATGATGATGGTGACACATGTACAGATGTGCTTGACACATGGACGGATGTGTGGATTGTGATTCGAGTTGTATGAGCCCCCAATAAAATGATCTTTTTAAAAGAGAGAAATGTTGCCTAGTCTTTCGTTATTGCCATAATTGTTGTACGCTTTAACCTATTGTTTTAGCTGTAGTGTCAATCCGTGTCATTAAGAGAAGTTGATACAACAAAAAGCTATCACACACATAATTACCTTTTGTTTGTTTGGGGGGGGGGGGTTTCTTTGTTCTGTTTTGTTTTGAAAGTTTTTGACTTGGTTAACATTCATTGAGTGACTTAAATGTATGATCTCATTTAATCCTCATCCATGCACAGATGAGATAGGTGTGATTTACAATTTTTCAGATGGCTGCTCAGAGTGGTCAAGACATAGGCATAGAGATTCCAACAAAAATCCATTTTTCTCATTGAAAATACTACAATATCAGTCTTGGCAAAAAAGAGACACCTGTGATTGGCATATGATTTTTGGGGGGTACAGTTCGAAAGCTGAGTTGAAACAAAATTATTTTTTTCAGCTAAAAAAGAGCACCAAGGCTGAGGTATTTATTTACCTGGTGACAGAACAAGGCCAAGAAATAGGTCTTATCGTTCTGATCCAGTCCCTGGCTTGCATGATCTATTTGGCTGATGCAATCAACTGTTGATATGCTATCCTTGTATTTGTTTCTGATTTGGTGGGGGGAGGTGTTAAAAGGGGTATCATTTAAGGTTTTAGTTTTTGCTTGTAGACCAATTCTTCTCTGAAATAGCTATCTTCATCTCTTCTTTAACCATCAACCACAGTCACAATGTCAAGTAGATACAGTATCAACTCCCTGCAAAAGTGATCAAGAAAAGAGAAGACCGAAGAGTTGATGCATTTGAATTATGGTGCTGGCCAAGAATATTTAAAGTACCATGGACTGCCAAAGGAATGAATGAATCTGTCTTGGAAGCAGTACAACCAGAATGCTCTTTAGAAGCAAGGATGTTGAGACTTAGCCTCATAGACTTTGGACATGAATCAGGAGAGATCACTTCCTGGACACGGCCATCATGTAAGAGAGCAGCAAAGAAGAGGAAGACTCTCAACAAGATGGAATGACATGGCGACTCCGGTGATGGCTCAAGCATGACAACGGGGAGTGTGGCACAGGACTGAGCACTGCTTTGTTCTGTGGACATAGGGCCACTATGAGTTGGGACTGACTTGTTGGCACCTAACAACAGCACTTTCACTCGGCATCATGTCCTCCAGGTCTCCGTATCGTGAGCAGTTTTGTATTTGGTATTCTTCAACATTGCTTCGTGTTCCATTGTGTGTATAAACCAACGTATACTAATCCATTCTTTTCATTGACTGGCATTTAGGTTGTTTCCATTATTTGTAAGAATTAAAGGCAATAGAGAAAAATGCTGTCTTATACACAACCTACAATAATAGTCATCGACAAGTAGATGCTTGGATGGGCACATAGACAAACCAGGTGTGGGAGAGGGAATGGGAGTATGCTTTCAAATATAAATAGGTCTAACATAGGATATTTGATTATCTAACCTGTGCTGCAAATATATCTGAATCTAGTTGAGTGTACAGGGAACTAAGTTATGAAAACTCCTTAGACATCACTAAACACCTCGAGGGACTGAGCGATCAGGACCATAGTTTCAGGAGACACCAAGATCAATTGGCAAACATAATTCACCAAGACAATGTTCGACATCCTACTTGGGTGAGTATCAACTGGGATTTTAAAAACTATGAGCAACCATCTAATGTGTAACTATTGGTCTTTCCCCATTCGGAGGCGAGGAGGGTGATGACAGTAGAAAGATAGACGGAAGCAACTAGTCCAATGAGCTCATGGGTCTTGCAGGCTTTAGTCTTCCCCATCGTGAAATCAGATGAAGTAGCGGGGGTCCAGCTACCCTACCAATTGCCTTTGAAAGGATATTAGAAGGTCCTGGATAGTGTGGGAGAAAAACACAAAACAGAACTCATGAATAGAGATCACCATAACTCTAGCTTTTAGTCAGATTTCGGGTCTGGAACTCATACCTGTGTTAGAGTAATCAGTGATTTAAGACCAATAGGACAGCATTTACCTGGCGGAAATTTCAGAGGGTTGAGGAAGGAGGGAAGAAAGAGCCAGTGGGTGAAATTGGGATACATGGTAGTACACTGAGGGCACTACATTGGATGAGTTGAAACAAAGTGTAAAATGAATTATTGAATGTAAAACTTACGGTATGTTCCACAAGCCTTCACCAAATTCAAAATTTTAGTCTTTTTTAAAAAGAGGTACCATCTCAGAAACCCTATATCATAGGGTCATTATCAAAGCTTATTCAATTCTAAGCACTCGGTTTGCAGGAGGCTAAGTTTACAGAAGGAGTCCTGGATCGATTTTGAATCCCCACATAGCAACCATTGGGAATGTAAAACAAGCTTTGCCCTCAGGTAGAGCGTGTTTGAAAGCAGATCTCTGGTGCCTCTGGGCAGCCCAGGGAGAGACAGTCTTGTCTTTGATGGAAGTCAGGGTTCTAGGGCCATAAGGCCTTGAGCCATGCCCCATCCAGGTGGCTGGAAGACTCTAACTGGCCAGAGCGTTTCTATGCCATCATAGTGTCTCTCCTGATTCTATAGTCCTGCTTGAAACTGTGATGAATTGATCTGCTACCAGTCCTGATTCTGCGACAGTGTCCTTTGTGTGCCATGGCCTATGTAAGTAGCTTCGGGATTGTGACTCTTTGAACACCACTATGGTCTCATGCTGATGGTCTCCTCTTCCAGGCGAATTGTCTTTGTTCTGTTTAAGAATTCATTAATGGGGCTCTATGAATTATATTTAAATTTGGGGTCTCTTCCCCACCCCACTCCCCACCCCCAACAGTTGCTATGAGTCAGAATGGACTTAATGGCTGTGGGAGCACAATTCAGGTGCTGTGAGAAAGAATGTGTAAAGAGTATGGGGGATTTCCTAGGTCCTTGGGGAAAATAGAATGTGTATACAAAGATTTGGGAGCCAGAATTTCTGCATTCAAATTCCATCTCTACCACTCATTACGGGGTGATTTTGGACACATTATTTAACATCTCTATATTTCAATTTTCCCATGTGTAAAACGGGATAATCAGTAATACCTACTTCACAGATTTATGGTAATGATTAGCTGAGTTAATATGTGCATAAAACGATGCCTGGGAGTGAGTGCTTGGATACATAAGTGTTTGTTTAAGACAACACAAATCTCCTCCGAGTAGTATGAGGACTAAGTTTCACTTGCCCGGAGCCAGGGCAAATTCAATCACCTCATATGCGTGTGTAAGCTGGACTAATGACCAGCTGGGTAAAATGTATGCATTTGAACTGAGGTGTTGGCAAAGAATAGTGAAAGAATCGTGTCTTTGCAGAAGAATAAACAAATTGACATGTCCTTGGGACGTGTTATCAGGAGAGTCCAGTCCCTGGAGAAGGACATCAAGCTTGGTAAAGTAGAGGGGCAGTGAAGATGAGGAAGACCCTGGGTGGGCTCCAACGTAAGAACAATGGTAAGGCTGGCAAGGGCCCTGGTGGCCTTTTGTTCTGTTGTACACAGGGGCACTATGAGATGGCACCGCCCAACAACAGCATCATAGAAGAAAGTACAGCCAAGAAACTCCTTCAAAGAGAGGATGGCAAGATTGCATCTCACGTACTTTGGACATGCTACCAGGAAGAATGTTTGGTAAAGCAGCGGGCCGGTGAAAAGCAACGCAGACCCTCCACAAGATCCAACAATGGGCTCAAAGATAACAACTGGGAGGGAGGTGCCATGCCAGGCAGAGTTTTGTTCCGCGGTACACAAGGTCGCTATGAGTTAGAGCGGACTCGGTAGCATCTAATAGCAACAACAACAAGCAGTAAGCTCTCGTCATTGCTCAGGTCTCATTCAATATTACCTTTGAAAGATTTCCCCAGATGCCTCCCCTCGTTCTAGCAGGTTACACAGAGATACATGTTTCCGATCGCGCCTTCGGTTTTCCAGGGCTAAAGCGCGTGTTGTTTTCTCTGTAATTTTATCACTGTAATTGTTAGTATCCCCTGGTTGATCTATTCGATCATCACTCTAATTTCTCTATCCCCAGAACCCGAGCCATCATAGGCCGTCAATAAATGTATTATCCGGTTACTGCTTTATTTGATAAAACAGAGACTCAAGCACATGAAAGGCTGTTTGTTATTCAAGGTTATACCAGTAATCACTGGCTGCACGTAGATAGACTAGAGCTTTCCGTCCTGTTAGTTTAGGGGCCCTCTGAGCCATCGAGCCGATTCCAACTCCCTGGACAGTGGAGAATTGCCCCTGTGGGCAATTTCCGAGGCTGTAACTCTATGGAGTAGGAAGTCTCCTCTTTCCCTGGGAGCGACTGGTGGCTTTGACTTTGCAGTTAGCAGGCCAAGAAGTGACCACTACGCCACCAGGGCGCTCATAAAACGGAGTGTGGTCGTTCAATAACGGTGATTGGAGAAAGAGCATTACAGGGAAGGAACATGGTTTGCAGCCTTCCAATATTTAGACCATTTGCTGGTGCCTAGATAATTCCAGAGCCTTGACTGCTTTCTTTCTCCAGAAGTCGAGCCCGTGGCTTTTCTTCGCTTACTTTTCCCGGGGGTGGAGATGAAGACTGCCTTCTTCTTTTAGAAAACCAAATTCAATATGGAGTCTGGCGCCGCAGAAGTGGACCCGAGAAATCCTCTCCCTTCCACCAGCTGCTGCGTTATCAACACCAGACGGCGCTGTTTCTTCGCTGGCTTTTGTACCCAGCACGTGGAGCGGAGCGCATGAAAGGCCCAAGTTTCCCTCCCTGCACAGTTGAAGGAATCGCTGCCCGCATCTCCCTTCCCCAGCACAGTGAGCAACAAGTCCAGCCCTCTGAAACTGCGCGTGTGTGTTGCGGGAGGGGGGCGGGGTGCTGTTCCATTTTAATCAGTGTTGCCAAGGCCCAGCCAGGTGAAGAGCTATGTTTTGGGTGTACAGCACTATTATCGATTCCCCAATTGTTTGTTCCCTGCCGTGCCCTGAATGGAATTCATTTGAATCAGAATGCATTGCAAGCATGCTAGGTATTCAGCATGGCACGGGACCCTTTTGCTCAGCTCCCTAGCCATTACAATTACCTTCCGAATTGAAGGACTCTACCTTGAGGCTTCAGGAGCCCCAGTGGCACCGCTTAGTAAGGGTTGGACTGTGAACTTCAAGGTCAATGGTTCATAGCCACCCCCCAAGGGTAAAAAAGAAAATGTGCTCTTCGAAAGATTCACAGCCTCGGGGGCCGACCATAGAGTCGCTGCGCCTTGGAATCGACTAGATGGCCAGATGGCCCTGAGGGTTTCATTGACCCCAAGGCTGTCCCTAAGGGCAGAAGTGGCGCCAGACGCGCCCCTGGGCCATAGTTCCCGGGTTTGCTTGTCTGAGCTCCGCTCACCTTCCTGGGGGCGGACGAGGTGGGACCCGTCACCCCCGCCACTTGTACCACCCGCTCCCTCTGCGTCCTTCTGGCTACTTTTCTCCCTGCTCGGCTCGTGGATTTTCCATTCCTCGGGAGTGTCGGCGAGAGGGCGGGGACGCGGTGGGCGGGGAGGGGCGTCGGAGCGCTGTCGCCCCAGAGTCACGCCGTCCTCCTGCGCTCCCGCGGGGCGGTGCGAGCAGCGCGGCCGCGGTCGGTGCGCGGGGACTCGGACTGCGGGGCTGTCCGCGAGCCGCGCTGCACCCGCACCCGCAGCAGCAGCCGCCTGGTCGCCCGGGCTCGGCGGGCAGAGCCGAGTGGGCGCCGCCCTCCACCTGCGCGCAGGAGGCAGCTGCGGCCGCAGCCGGAGGGCTTCCCGGGCGCACGGGGCCATGGAGCCAGCACACAAGGAAGCGGAGACTGTGGTGGCGGCGGCGGCGGCGGCCGAGCCTCGGGGGGCGTCTGCGTCCAGTGGGGTGGTGGTGCAGGTCCGCGAGAAGAAGGGACCCCTGCGCGCCGCCATCCCCTGCATGCCTTTCCCGGTGGCCGTCCTCTGCCTCTTTCTCAACACTTTCGTGCCAGGATTGGGTAAGTAGCAGCGGCCGCCACCCCGGGCGCCCTGGGAGAAGGGGTGCCCCCTCTGGCTCCCTGACATCATTCCGAGGCCGGCACCAGATGGTCCGGCCAGAACGCGTGGGAAACTTGGAAAGGAAATTTAGAAACTGCGGATGGCGGCCCCAGGGTTGGCTCCCTTGGCCCTGAACTGTACAGATCCGGGCGCCCCGAAACCTGTCTATGCCGCCCTCCTCCTCTTCTTCCCCTCCCCCCCCCCCCCCCCCCCCCGCTGCCAGGTCGGTGGTTCCGCACGTCCTTTTGGCCCAGGGGCCCAGGGACCGGGACCAGAAGAGTCGGCTAAGCAACCAGACTTTTTTGGCATGGGAAAAGTTGCCCCAGCCGGGGAAAGGCAGAGTGGAAGGAGGGACAAATGGGGTTCAGGAGACACCTCGTAGCCCCGCCTGCGCCTGCCGAGTGTAGCCAGGGTGGGGATGAGAACTTCAACCAGAAATCTCCTTCGCCTTCCCCGCCGCCAGCGCTTCCGCCGGCATCCCTGCTGTGCGCCAGGGCGGTGGGGGTGGTTTTATAAGCTTGGATCCATGTGGCTATGGGTACCCCCAAAACACCCTTCCGTTTCTGAGAAAATGCACAGCGCGCCGATGTCATTTTATGCCTTACGCCGGCTTCTCGATTTTAAAACAAGTCTAGCCCAAGAGTTGAGGGGCTGACGGGTGTCTGGAGAGGAGGAAAGAGTTGTAGTGGCCTCTCCCTTTCTCTAGATCCGCCCCCAAATCTCTGCCCTCATCCCCCCCACCCCCCAGTCAAGGGCTGTGCTTGGCAGCTGGCAAGCCGGCCTGCATTGCTCACCCCTAGCTGGCGACCTCCGGTGACTCCCAGGAGACCCACTGCTGTCCTGGAGCCAGTTGATGGCGAAGGGCTCCGAGGCCCAAGAGCAGAGGTCAGCTGGACGTTGTTTTCCGTTTTATTTTGGTCTTTCTCGCCGTGTAGCTCAGATTCCGGACATCACTTGTGGCCGAGGTGGGTAAAAGAGCCGGCTCTATGGCGGTGGTCACGAAGCTGACACTCACCCACACAAGCAGAATACACCACACAGTTTCCCCTGTTTTTTCTGTCTACTTGTCTTTCTGCCAAGAGACCTTGGTGGTGGAGTTGATTTAGCATCGGATGGCTAACCCGCAGGGTTGGAGGGTCGGACCAGCAGGCCTCCTCTCAGGAGAGGAAAACGAGGCTCTTTGCTCCTAGAGTGCTCCACATTCTCTGGCTGTGAAGAGGGTCTCCTCTACCCTAAGGGATCAAGATGAGTAGGAAGGGCCCAGTGGCAGTGGGTTTATTTGCTTTGGGGTTTGTTTGACATGGGTTTCTTTCTGCCTTGGTGGCTGCTGTGGCCAGAGGGATACCCCTGTCTGAGCAGCACATTGGGTGGCCTCCAGTTGGCCTTTCATTCTTCCCCCTACCTACCCCCCCACCCCCACACATACAATTAGTATCATCAGCAAATGGCATGGGGCCAGATCTCTTGTCCTCTGGCTTCTCAGACAGACCTCTGCACTCCATCCTTCTGTACCTACTCTGGCACCAACTGTTCCCCCCACAGCACTCTACTTCTATTTTGCATCCCATGACTCATTGCAATGACCACACGGTATTGGCTAAATAAATGACATCAGTTATAGAATTACCTTATGTCCCGGGGGGAGGGGGGGCAAGGAGATGATTTATAATGTTGTCTAAAGTAAAATGATAACAATGTCTCTAAAGTGAGCCAGAGACATATGTAAACCATAGATACATGAATGGATTGGGGGGCTCACACTTAATTCCAGCCTCACTCTAAGAACAGTCGGTTCTTATGACATGGGCCTTCTCAACACTCACTGTTGTGAAAGATCACCGAACCCATGGCTGCTATAGAAAAGTGTGGCGAAGAAACCACGCGGTGCCCCACTGTCATAAAGAAGAGTGTCTGTGATTGCTAAAGACTAAAAGGACGCATGAGTTGTTAAGTAATAGGGACCTGGGAGAGGTAACCGTGAAAGAAATGGGGGCTGGAACAATGGTTTCTAACATGTCCTTTTCTTTCCTTAACCTAAAGGGTTTTATCTGCTCTATGTCATTCTCCTTGTTAAGCTTGTGGCTTCGTGTGTGTTGCTTTGGCGTTTATCTATACAGCAAATCCAGGATAGGCAGCAGCAGAACAGAGATAGCAATAGGGCTGACAGCACCTGGGCCACGGGAAGGGAGAGGGAGGGAGGAGAATGGGGAGTCAGTAATGAGGGGTACAAGAAATAGCAAGTGTTCTAAAATTGACTGTGAGCAATTGACTTATATCTGAGGAATTACTGAAATGTGAGTGATGGGTAAACATAAATGTAGGGTCGGAGTGAACATATATATATTTGGGTCTCGACTTGAATCTTGCCATAGTACAAGAACTGTTTGTTCTAATAATTTGGCTTTGTATGATACCTTCCTGACGTGATTGCTGAAGACAAAATGAGTGCATAAGCAAAGGTGATAAAGAAAGCTAATGGTGCCCAACTACCAAAAGATATAGCATCTGGGGTCTTAAAGTTTCATAATTAAACAAGCGGTCATCTAGCAGAGAAGCAATGAAGCCCACATGGAAGAAGCACACCAGCCCATGTGATCATGAGGTGTTGATGGGAAGAGGCATCAGAAGGCAAAAATACACCCTAATTTGATGTGAAGGGGCATGGAGGCAATAGAGACCCAAAATTCACCTGCAAGGTAATTGGACAGTTTCTTTCCAGAGGGCCGCATGGAAAGATGGTAACTCCAAGGTGTGGTATGACACTGTGAGCCACATAAATAACCTCTAGTTCTTTAATATTTCTCACCTTTGCTATTAAGATTTGTATTTGTTTTACTTCATTCATTATGTTAGATTTGCATATGTTCATTTGCATATTTAAGTTTGTTCGGAACATAGAAGGCAAGATAGATAATTTTTCAGAAACAGTAACAGAAGTAACAGTTCCCTAAGGGAAGAGAAGGGGGTGGGGAAGGGGGGTAGGGGAGCTGATAGCATTGATGATTGTATAACTCCACTCAATGGGGTTAAACAACAGAAATGTATGTGAAAGGATATATTGGATTGTGTAAGATATGCCAATAAGACTATTACATATAAAAAAAGAATAGTGCTTAGGGTCTTAAAAGCTTGTCTTCAAACAAAAATCACCACCACTGAGTCCATACTGACTCATGGGAACCCTAGAGGACAGGGTAGTACTGCCCCTGTGAGTTACCGAGACTGTCACTGTTGATGGGAATAGAAAACCCATCTTCCTTCTCAGGAATTGGCTGGTGGTTTCCAACTACTGACCTCGCAGACTGCAGCGACGTAACTCCTATGCCACCAGGGCACCTTTGTGTTCAAACAAGCAGTTGTCTAAATGAAGTATCAACTAACACCACATGAAAGAAGCACACCAGCCTGTGTCATCCACGGACTGTAAATAATAAAATCCACATCCAAAGGAGGGGATGGTATCAGAGTTTAAATCGTGAACACTCAGTTTGCAGAAGCCTATGGATGACCGTAAGAGCCCAAAATGCATTTGCAATGTTCCCCAAAAGATTAAGCTTCTGGTGAATCCCCTCTGAACACAGTCCAGGGATGAGTAACCTTGCTCTCAGAGAGCATTGCGAAGTCAATTGTGGCAGATGTAGTTAGGCTAAGATGGAATACCTGATCATTTGTTCTCTCTCTTGACCCATTTTAAAATTGAGTTAGATTTAATTTTTGAAAATATGAAAGAAAAATTCCATGACACTGATGTCCATTCAGCAGTCAGAAATTCTAGGAGTCAATTTACTGGAGGAAAAACAGATTTCTGTCCATCTCTAGCAGGCTTGAAGATTGTCAGAAGGGAGACACCCGATTGATTCTACAGTGAGGAAACAGAAGCATTTGTGACCAGTGGAAGGATTGAGTTGGTGCTGGGTAGAAGAACTATGCCAGGAGACCCATTACCCACACATACATACATCCCAGGCATCACCTCCAACCAAAATCAAAGCTGATGATGTTCAGTTAATTCTGACTCAAGTTCAAGTACTGCAGAACAGATCTGCTGCATTGAATTTTCTTGGGTGTATTCTCAATGGAAGCAGTTCTCCAAGGAACCACTGGATAATTAGCAGTGGCTATCAAGACACATGTGACCAGACCACCCAGAGACCACTCCTCACCTTACTGGGTTCCTTCCTCACCCTGAGCCTTGCTTTGTAGTGGGTGGCCATAGGCGCTCTTCCCTCTTCTGGCTCCCTGCCCCAGAGCGCAGTCTTTCCCTCTTCTCTGCTTCCTCTTGTTAGATCAGAGTAGTATGGGATTTTTACAAGAAACCTACTTAAGAAATCAGGAGGAAGAGGGAGACAGGCTATAAAATGTCATAAACCAGGCGGACCTCCAGTGTCGACCTCTAAATTGTCATTGACCTCCCGGAATTTTTTTCTCTGTGCTTCCTTGCTGGTGTCCTGCCTCCAGGGAGTATTGTTTACTGGATGCCTGAGCTCCTGTCTACATTGAGTGGGGCAGCCCCGTCCTTGCTGTGCTTTTCTTTGGTGAAACAGAGAGACCTCCCTCTCTAGGGTGCCGGGAGGATAAAGTGTGATGACATTAAGCACAGCGTCTGGCACACTGGAAGTGTTCAGGAATTGGAGAGGGGCAGGAGGTCCATCTTGCTCTTTGTCCTTCTTAGAGATGAGCAGTGGTTTCATCTCTGGGCGGGGGTGCTGTGGCTGGTAGCGGTGATGCTCTTCTGACCTCTGCTTCTGAGTACCTTGTGCTGTTGTGTTCCCGCACCTGTGCTTACTGATGTCCATTCCCATGCCCCCTCAACACGCAGCAGGGTTCTGACTACAAAGCAGACCAGACACGTCTTGCATGTGGTTTTTTTTTTCTTCTTCCCAAGAGTTGTTTGAATGATCCCAGCTCCTGGAAATCCTCCACTTGACCCAAATTAATGACTCCAGATTCACCTGCTCTATCTGATCCAGCAACTCATTGCTGTACTGTAGTCAGTCCTGACTCCTGAGGATCCCATACGTTTTGGAGTTGAACTTTCTGTGACCCATAGGTTGGTCAATGATCTTTTTTGTGGTTGTCTGAATTAGCTGTCCAGTATTTTCTTCAGAAGTGCCTCTTAGCAGTTTGTGCCATACAAGGACCCCAGCTTCTCTGAAACACGGAACAAAAACTGAATATGCATGTCTGGCTCTGCCCTTTAATGAGATGCAGCTTCTTTCCATTCATTCAGAACAGCCAAAGCACCCACACATGGCAGGCACTAAAGATGTGACGATGAATAAATCAGTCAAGATTTTATAGACTGTCGGGGGAGATGGAGCAAGCATTGTTGGAATTCGATAAGTATAGTGACATGGCCGCAGACCAATGTTTTGTAGTCACTGTGAGTTTTTCCTCGAGCCTTCTAAAAAGCTGCCTAAAGGGAGAAGGAGGAGGATCCATCCTGCTCAGAAAACCCACCCCGTGATCCCAACCACTTCGTAGACTCCCACCTTCTGAAAACTGATCTGGCCACGATCCAGAGATTCCCATCTTTGTTCTGGAAAGCGCCTTCCCTCCGAGTCTTCTCATCTGCATATCGTATGAGAGCCCAGGTGTTGGGCTGAATGAAATGTGTTTCTTCTTCCCTGGTGTCTTAGGCATGCATGCAGTGATACTCCTCTATGTACTATGCAGTTAGCACCCGCTCCATAAAAACAGTGGATCCTCTCCTAGAGAGTGGAAGGCACTGGAAGTGATTGGTGAGTACTCAGACATCTCATTGGAACAATTCAAAATAACAGTTGATAGAGTCATTCAGCAAAACCTTCCAACCACGGTGGGTTCTTTCATATTCCAACAAAGGGAATTGATAAGTACATACACAATTCTTCATAAATGTAATAAAAGTTGATTGTTATGTCCCCAAACAGTTGGAGAGTTTGTTTAGTGATCAAGGGTATAATTTTACTTTTAAAATTGCATCCATTTTGATTGATTTGATAAAATGAAAATGCACTGGAGACACAGTGTGGGAATTGTGCCCAATCTGACCCCACCACACTGGGGCGAAACACTGCGGGTGTGCAACAGAGCAGCAAGGGGAGCAAAGTGATGAAATCCCTGGGGAATGCCAAAAATAGACTTTGGGGACAGAGTGTGGCACCCATATCTAATATGCTGCCCGTCCTTTGAGATTCGACTAAACTCTCGATTCCCTAGTAAAAGCACCACGGGCTAACTCACGTCCAGTATCTCTCCTTTCTCTAGGCACGTGGATCAAATTGTTGATTACTCATATCCTACCTTGCAGCATCTTTTGAACTGTTGATTTTTAATTAATATTTTCATAGTTTATTCTTTATCTAAATAGACTGTAAGTCCCTTGATCTCAGGACCTATTTTAAATTTCTCTGACATATTATATACTATCGCATATTGAATAGAATTATGCTTCTGGAATGGACACTAGAGAGCATGTCCAGTACCTTTATTTTATAGGTGAGTCAGGCCTAAGGCTTCAAGTTTACCTCCTCCTCCTATTCATTCTGTCTTAGCAAGTTACTTAAGGTTGTAGTTCAGCAAGATAAGGTATCAAACTGAGAAATAATATATGCGATACAATGGGTTCAACGTAGGGCATCCATGAAAAGAAACTCCAGAATTAAATCGTGTCATAATTTAATTAATTGCCTAGAGGAAAGTGTTCAGTGTTCATTAGAGTTCAAGACTACAGAGCTCCAGGGAAAAAGCCCCTGAGAGTGGCATGAGACAGGTGCCTTCCTCATAAGGAGTATGATTGGGAACCTCCAAGAAATTAAGGATTTGCTAAAAACACACGATGATGAGCTGCAATGAAGATAAAAATCTATACAAAACAAGTAAGATCCAAATTTACAAATTAGATCTAGAAGTCAACAGGTATCAAAAAAGAAAAACAGAGACATTTCAATCAATAACTGGATTGAGAAGGGATTTGGAAGCTATCTGGAACATAGTGTAGAGAGCATGTTTCTTTACCAAATCTTATTGGAGAGGTAATCAGAGACTTTAGGCAAAACAAAAAGCAAACAAGTGAGTCTTCATGGAAGGCTTAGTCCAAATATTAAGCTAATAAAAATGTGAACTGATTTGGAGCAAGTAGTGGGATATAAGAAAGGCTCTTTTAAACACATAGTCTACAGCATTGGCTCAATGGCACATGATATGGGCATTTCTGCTTGGATATGCTGTGAAGAATATTTGCGTTGTCATAGTAATATAAATGATTCTCAGTGGGTTTTAACTTCTGAAACCAACTATAGGCAAAGCATGGAACACTACTTAATTATAGCCTTAAGGGAGAATATCAAAATCTCCACAGTGACAATGTGAAATGTAAAACACAACTTATACAAGTTGGGAGGTAGGAGAGGAGAAATTAAAGTGTGATTGACTAGATTATAATTCCCAATTATTCACTGGCATCCCTGAAAGAGGACTGCACCCCCCCCCCAACATTATGTAACTTGCCGTGCTTCCTGTGGTAGGAAAGGCCTTTGGTGCTCACTGGTCACGTGCCTTGCTTTGATCAGTTGGATGTGAGTAGAAGTGATATGTGCTCTGCTCAAGTTGACACGGACAAGGCACTGGGAGATTGTGCCATTGTTATTTTTTCCCCTCTCTCATGTGTGTCAAATTGGCAAGGCCATGATTCCCAGGGGTTTGGCAGACATTAGGTAGTCCTCCTCCATTTGGTGACCCGGAATGAACAGCCGTTCCTTTCGAAGGAGAGTTTCCTTGGCGACACAGCCCGCATCCCAAACACATGACATTCTAACAAAGCTCTAAGTTCATCTTACAATCCTCTTGAATATGGAAAGTCTTCAGCCTACCTCCTGACCCCACACACATGAGACTTGTTCGCTTCCAAAATTGCTTGAAATGAATTGGCACTAGCCATTCTGAGTCACATGACCAGATGGTTCACTGTGCTATGAACAACTCGTACAAGAGGAATGGAGTCGTTGTCGAAAAGACTGTTTCAAGATCTGCCTTGAGACACACTGCTGTCTGCGAAAGGATACGATCTGTATGCATACTAAGAAATCCAGTCAATACAGCTATCTTTGAATGCTGCACACTAACCCCTAAAGCCAGTGCTGAAGAAGTTGAAGAAGTCCACCAACGTCTTCAGTTTGAAGATGACAAAATGTGCAAGATGCATTAATAATCGCTGATAATTAGAAAGAGAAAGTTAAAAACAAAGAGGAAGCAACAGTCATTGAACATATGACCTTGGTGATAGAAACAATGCTAGAGAACACACGAGAGGATTCTGCAAGACCAACAACTTCTTTACTGCAAATAGCTGTTTTCAAAGCCTTAAATGGAACCTATGTACGTGGACATCACCAAATAGAATATGCAAAATCAAATTGGCTATATTTGTGATGAGACTATGGAGAAGCTCAATATCACCAAAACAAAACCAGGGGCTTATTATGAAACAAATCATCCATTGCTCATAAGCAAGTTTAGTTTGAAGTTGATAAAAATGAAAACAAGTGCACAAGAGCCAAAATACAATCTCAAATATATCCCAAGTGAGTTTAGAGAACATCTCATGAATAGATTTGGCACTTTGAACATTAAGACATGACAAGCCATGGGATGATATGAAGAGCATCATACATGAAGGAAGCCCAAGGTCATTAAAAGACAGGAAAGAAAGAAAATATGAAAGTGGATGGCAGAAGAGACTCTGAAACTTGCTCTTGATCATAGAGTAGATAAAGCGAAAGGGAGAAATGATGAAATAAATGAGTGGGGCAGACATGTTCAAAAGGCAGCTAGAGAAGAAAGAATAGAATAGTATAATAAAATGCACAGACCTGGTGCTAGAAAGCCCCACCCCAAGCTTACCTCAAGCTGAAAGAATTGAAGAAAAATTCAAGCATCAAGTTGTAATATTGAAGGATTCTATGGTCAATACAGGAGACCTGCTGGCTTAGTGGGTTGGGCTACTAACTGCAACATCAGCAGTTCAAACTCACTGGCCACTCCACAGGAGAAGGATGAGACTGCCTGCTTCCATAAAGATTTCAAGTCTTAGAAAACCACAGGGGAAGTTCTTCTTTGTCCTGCAGGATTGCTCTGAGTCAGTGGAAGTGGATTTGTTTTTATAGGAAACATAATGATTAATGCAGGAAACATCAAAAGATAGAAGGAATACACAGAGTAGCCATATCAAAAGAATTGGCCAGTATTCAACCATTTCAAGTGGTAGAATAGGATCAAGAACCGATAGTACTGAAGGGAAAAAGTTCAGGCTGCACTGAAGGCATTTGTGAAAAACAAGGCTCCGGGAATTGACAGAATGCCAACGGAAAGGTTTCAACAAGATAAGGAAATACTGGAAGCATTTATTTATGCCCAGAAATTTGTAAGAGAGGTACTTGGCCAACCAGCTGAAAGAGGTCCATATTTGTGTTCATTCCAAAGAAAGATGATCCAATAGAATGTGGGAATTATTGAACAATATAATTAATATTACAAGCAAGTCACGTTTTGTTGAAGATAATTCAAAAAGCGTTGCAGCAGTCCACTGACGATCAGAAATCCAAGCTGGTTTCAGAGAAGGCACAGAGCCAGGGATGTCATTGCTGTGTCAGAGCTTGGCTCAAAACAGAGAATGCCAGAAAGATGCTTATTTGTGTTTTATTGACTCTTCAAAGGCATCCAGCTGTGTGGATCACAGCAAACTATGGAGATCCTCAAATAGAATGGGAATCCCAGAACACTTCAATGTATTTATGAGGAATCTGTACGTGGAGAAAGAGGCAGCCAATTGAACAAAACAAGGAATACCGCATCATTTAACATCAGGACAAGTGTGTGTCGGGCTGTATCCTCTCATCATGCTTGCTGAAGCTGTATGCTGAACAAATGATCTGAGAAACTGGATTAGATTAAGAAATTGAAGCATCAGGATTGGAGGAAGGCTCATTAACAACTTGTGATATGCAGATGACACAATCGTGCCTCCTGAAAGCAAGAAAGCACTTACTGGTGAAGATCAAAGACTGAAATCTTCAATATGGATTACAAATCAATGTAAAATAAGACAAGGTGGCCACCATAAGGTAGAGAGGACTAACAATTATCGGCAATACTCCCTATTTTCTCATTTTTTCTTGATTCTGCCTTCACTGTGATTTTTCCTCCACCACGCACCTAAACTTCACTAGTTAGGGTTTCTGACTGCTAAGTACAGAGGCTCGTTCTCCAAGTGGCGCAACAACACTGGAAACAGTTGTCCACTCTCTCCTCCTTGAAGCTCATTCCTTGGCTCCAGGAACACCGCCGTTTCCCGATTTCTTTATACCTCACAGCTCTCTCTCTGTTTTCTCTGCTCATCTCAGCGATCTGAAACTTGGGAATGACCAAGGACTTTATCTTCCCCCTCCTGCCTATCCACACTTCCTTGACGCTTTCTCATCCAGCTCCTGGCTTTAAAGTTCATCCTTATGACGATGCTCCCCAAATTAAAATCTCCAGCTCAAACTTCACTCCTGAAAAGTCATCTATATAATTTAATACATCTACTATGGAACCAAAAGTATACTAGACTTTCCTGAACCAGAACCTAACCCCCAATCTTCTTCTCCAAACACCTTTCTCCTTCATCTCAGAAAATTGTACCCCTTTCGATGCTCAAGCTAAACATGGAAACTTATCCTTGACCCGTCTCTTTTTCTCACACCATATGGCCAATCTGTCAGCAAATGCTCGTGGCTGTCCTTGCAGGATCTGACCACTTCTTCCCACTTTGCGGCTACCTCCCTGGTCTAAACTTCCATCATTACCTGAATTATTGCGTTAGCCTCCTCAATGGTCTGCTCATGTTTCATGGTCGTCAATTCTTCCATTCGCTTTAGCCACTCTGTATTCAAGAGCAAGTTTCCGAGTCTTTGCTGACCTCCACTTTGAATTTTTCTTTTTTCCTAACTTTTTAAATTAACATTTGCTTTCATCATGTATGATCTCCTTGATGTTATTCCATAATGCACGTGTTCTTCACTCATTAGTGTTCAGTGGGTCACACCTGTTCTTGAGATGGTCTCTAGACTCAAGTTGCATATACATGAGGTCATGTACCACACTGTATTTAAATTCCCTGCTTATGTGTACCTCCCAAATCATTTATAATCTCAATTTGAAATGTCACATTGTCGTAATGGGGTTAGAAACATCCTTGCGATTTTGTAAGTTGACTGAAAACTGCTCAGTGAGTTCCCCATTAAATACATATTATATTAACAGATATTATATGTTAGGTCACAGGTTGGGGTAGTGACATTTTGATAACTGACAGGGTCAGAGTCAATAAAGTAAACATCATACACATTTTTATGAGACTTATGATGAGCCTAATTTCTATAAGGATTGCATATGATGATACAGAAGAAGTTTGTTCCAGTAATGGTTAGGCAGAGGGTTAGACATAGGAGAGCTGACTTCTGAGTGCCTTCAGTAGCTTCTCATTCACCAAGCATGCATTGTGTTCCTACCATATGCCAGGCTGTGTTCTTAGACTTAGGATAAAGAAAATGCAGGTCTCTCAAGAAACTATTGGTCTAATGTGAGGGTATTCATATCGGTTGCATTGAGTTGATTCAATGCCTACAACTTAACTCCTAATTGGACACTTTTGACCTAAATTCTATCCAACCCTGGATGATCCAGGCCAGGTGCTATAGACAACTGGGACTTTAGACTCTGTTCTTTCAGGCCATACAACGTCCTTCATAGGGCCACACCAGAAGGAGTCGATGTGAAGAACCCACTAAGTGAACTGGGCTTTACCTCAAACTTACCTGTACCCCTGGACTTAAGGCTGAAACTCCCTAGTGTGAGAAAAAGCAGATGACTGCTATCCCAAGGTTATAGAACTGGTGGTCATTGGACTTTGGTTCGGATCTTTTGCCTTGAGGGTGCTCAGTGAATGTCAGCCCAGGGCTACCATATACTTTCTATTTTAATACCTTCTTTAATATTAAATAGCTCTGGTGGAATAATGAATTACCCTTTGAGCTTCTAACTGTAAGGTCAGTAGTTCAAAGCCACCAGCCACTCCACAGGGGAAAGAGGACTTACAGTCTTGGAAATCCACAGGGACAGTTAGTTCTACCCTGTCCTATAGAATCGCTATGAGTTGACATGGACTAGACTCTATGGCAGTGGATTTGGTTTTCTGGTTTGCTTTATTATGAGTGTATCAATCTGGTAGGAATGCTCTGTCATTGTAAAGGAATATTATTGAAAGTTTTGCCCTATCACTAATCTTCATTAATTGTGTAAATGGTGTCATCACTTAAGAGTTTAGTCTGTACAAGTCAACAATGTATGTATTATGGTGCATAGCTAGCCTACACTCATAAATTTTCCTTTCCTCTACAGTATCTTAAATTCTATACCATTGGCTAAATTAATGACACTCTCAATAAAATTTACTTATGCTGCAGGGGGATGATTGATAACTTTCTCCATCATAAAATGCCATTGATGTCTCTAAGGTAAATAAGAGACATATGTTGAAGGAAAGGAAGGGGTATTCCAACAAATCCAGGGACAAGGGAACAACAAGTGATCAAAATCAATGGTGAGGAGGGCATAGGTTGCCTGGTGGGATTTGACTAAGGGCAATATAGCTGAGAGGAATTAGTGAAAACCAAATTAAGGCCAAACATGATAGTGGGACAAGAGGAAAGTAGAAGGAAAGAAGGAAAGAACTAGGAGGCAAAGGACATTTATAGACGCCTAAATACAGGCATGTACATATGTAAATACATTTATATATAATGATAGGGAAATAGATCTATGTACATATATTTATTTGTTAAGTTTTAAGTCAGCAGATAGACATTGGGCCCACTCAAGTACTCTCTCAGCACAAGAACACTTTGTTCTAATAACCCAGCATTCTGTGATGCTCACCTTCCTGACATGATCATTGAAGACGAAATGGGTGCATAAGCAAATGTGGTGAAGAAAGCTGATGGTGCCTGGCTACCAAAAGATATAGCATCTGGGGTCTTAAAGGACTGAAGATAAACAAGCAGTCATCTGTCTGAGAAGCAACAAAGTTCGCATCGAAGGACCACACCAGCCCATGTGATCATGAGATGTTGAAGGGATCAGGGATCAGGCATAAAAGACCCAGAACAAAAAATCATATCTAGGTGAATGAAGGAGAGGGCAGAGTGGAGACCCAAAGCCCATCTGTCCAATTGTCAAATTGGACATCCCCTTGCAGAAGGGTCACAAAGAAGAGACACACACAACTTTCCTCTAGTTCTTTAATGCCTCTCCTCCCAGAGGGGACTTTAGGATACCATTTTCAATGAAGGATAGACCAACTAGAAGTATCTCAATAAACACACAGAAGAAGTAAACAAACACAACCAACCGACTTGATCTCAGAGATTTATACATAACACTCCACACACACACACACACACACACACACACACAAACACACACACAGCCTTAGCACAATACACTTTCTTTTCCAGTGCACGCTGAATATTCTCTGGAATAAACCACGTTAGGCCACAAATCAAGCCTCTCTCTATATTTTTTCAATATATTTTAAAACATCAAGTATGACAAAGCATTTTCTCAGATCAAAAGACTATAAAATAAGAAATCAAAAATAGGAAGATCAAAGGAAAAAGTCAAATACATGGAAATTGAATAACATCCAGCTTTACAATTAATGGATAATAAAATCAATAATAAAAATTTAAATTCCTTGCATCAAATAAGAATGAAAACACAACATACTTAAAACCTTTGGGACACAGCAAAAGCCGTGATCGCAGGGCAACTGGTAGTAATAAATGCATCCAAAAGATGAAAGAACATCATCACCCTCAAACAAACATTTCCAACAATTAGAAAAAGAACAACAAAACAAGCCTACAGCCACCAGAAAAAAAAGGAGTAATAAAGATTAAAAACCTGGTGGCACAGTGGGCATTGAGATGCTAACTCAAGGTCAACAGTTTGAAACCACCAGCTACTGCATAGGAGCGAGATGACGCTTTCTACTCCTGTGAAGAGCTATACTCTCAGAAACATGAGGGGCAGTTCTACCGTGTCTACAGTGTCACGGGGGTGGGGGTGGGGGTCAAGGGCAATGAGTTTGTTTGTTTTGTTGAGAGCAAAAATAAAGAGAAAAACAATAGAAAGAATCAACAAGACATGACAAAGAAGCTTCTTTGATAGATTAATAAAATCGACTGGCAAATTTAATAAAGGAAAAAGAGAATGTAAATAACACAAATAGGAAATAAAATGGGTAATATCACGAGAGAAGGCTGTGGAGGACAGTGGGAGCCCCAAACCCATCTGCAGAGTGTCTAGTCAGACGGAGCTGCTGACAGATCCACTCCAGCCAAAGACAAGAGTCTTGAACAACCTTACTATCAGGCAGAGACCACTGTAATCTTGATTATGCTGGATCAAACTCCATAGTTGGTCAGTTGACTCCCTATAGACAGGACTGAATTTGTACAAGGGGCAAGTTACTCTTACTTATTCCATGACAGAAATGTCCTCCCTGGCTTTTTGACTGTTGTTGGGGGTCTTTTCCTTCTTGTGCAATATTTGTGTTTTGTCTTTGATTTTATGGTTTAGTCGTAACACCTTAGTGCAATTTGTTTTTATTGTTTTCTGTGGGATTTCTCAACTGTGAAGCACAGGAGGAGTGGATGCATAATGACAATAACTGATACAAAGGAGTGTAGGGAATGCAGGGGTTGGGGGTGGGCGACAGAGAGGGAAAGGGGATTTCAGGAGTAAATAGGGTGAAGACAGTAGGCAGGGACAGGGCACTAGAACTGATTGTGATTGCACAACTCACTTTAAAGGCGATTTCTCCATGCGGGGGGGTGGTGCTCTAAGATTGGTGTGGTCATAACTGTACAATGCCCTTGATATGATTGAACGATTGAACTACTGAATTGTATGACATGAAAATTATGTGCTAATTAAACTGTTGGGAGGAGAAAAGAGAACCAACTGAAATCAAAGGGGCAACAACGGATTATGATGAAGAACTGTACTCCAACCAATTTAAAAATCTAGAAAAAAATGTGTAAATGCCTAGAAACACATTGCCTGCCTAAACCCACATGGGCTAAAGTAGCAAAGCTGAACAGACCATAGAAAATGAAGACATTAGCAGGTCATTAAAATATCCTCAAGCCCCAAAACAGTAAAACAAAAACCTCAGCCCAGATGACTTTCATAGTTATTTCTACCAAACATTCAGACAATTCTACTCAAAATATTCCAGAGTATAAAAAAGGATGGGAAAGCATTAATTTTATGAAGTATAAAGTTAATACCAAAAAACAGGCAGAGACATCACTAAATAATAAAATTATAGACCAATATTCCTTAGGAACATAGATGCAAAAATAGCAACAAAATCCTAGCCAATAGAATCCAACAATATTTCAAAAAATTATGCATCAGAACCAAGTGGGTTTCTTATGTGTACAAGAAAGGTTCAACATTGAAAAAACAATTAAAGCAATCTATCACAGAAATAAAACAAAGGGGAAAAAACTAAATGATTTTATCCTTTCATACTGAAACATGCTAAATAAGGAAAATATAGTCTCTTTAACAAATGGTGCTGGCAAGATTATTTTTTTCAGAAACATGAAACAGGGTCTCTCACACCACTTACAAAAATGAACACAAGATAGATCAAAGACCTAAATATAAAACCTAGAATTATAAAGATCATCCATGGAAAATAGAAATAAACTTAGGAATTCTAAAGCGTGATGTCAATACATTATCCAACATAATGAAAAACACATAGGCAGCAGAAGACAAATCATATAACTGGGATCTCTTAAAAAATGACACTTATGTACATCAAAAGATTTTCCCACAGCCTGAGGAGCAATCTGGATTCCACTGCACTAAGGAGGACATTCAGGTAGTCAACGAGCATATGGAAATTATGCTCACAATTATTAGCTCTTTTTTTCCTTAGGGATTGAAAAAAAGTTTATTGGCTTTGTCTCATCAAACCTATGTTACAGGCTTTGGATAGAAAAATAACTTTTTACCAAACCCTCACATTCTTCCCCCCGGGCCCTTTCTTTAAGCAATATCAAAGCACCAGCCAACAGGCTGGAAATGCAACATCAAAAGGTATCAGCCCAATCTCTCAGCCCCTCTCCCTTTTCCTGGGAATGAGGTTTCCATGGATCCTGACCTTTTTTTAAAAAATTAATTAAATAAATTTATTGGGGCCTTGTACAACTCTTATCACAATCCACACATACATGCATTGTGTCAAGCACTTTTGTACATTCATTTCCCTCATCCTTCTCAAAACATTTGCTTCCTACTTGAGCCCTTGGTATCAGCTCCTCATTTTTTCCCTTTTGAGAGATGCAAATCAAAACGAAACTGAGAGATCATCTCACCTCAGCATTCGTAGCAAAGTTCACAAGAACAGATAACAAATGTCGGGGAGGGTGAATAGAGACTGGAACCCTCATACACTGCTAGTCGGGTTGTGAAGAGGTACAACCCCTGCGAAAAGTAGTATGGCGCCTTCTCAAGAAGTTGGGACTATAAATACCCTATAATCTAGCAACTCCATTACTTGGTATATATCTTAGAAAAATAAGATCAGTGGCATGCACACTCGTGTTCATTGCAGCATTACTCACAATAGCACACAGATGGAAACAACCTAAATGCTATTGTTGAAATATTGGATAAAAAATGTTGATTCTTACACTCAGCGAATACTATGAACATTATAAAGTAATGATGAATCTGTGAAACATCTCCGAACATGGATCAACCTGGAGGACATTATGCTGAGTGAGATTTGCTCATCACAAAAGGACAAATATTGTACGGGACCACTATAACAAAGAGTCAGGAAAACATCTCCACACAAAAATACAGTCTGTAATGGCTCCCACGGGAGAGCGGGCAGGAAATTCACTGCTTAGAGAGTAGATAAACAGTCATTTGGATGAAGAGGAAGACAACATACAATACAAGGGAGGTGGGCAAACAATTATGGAAGCAGGGTCAGCTAGTGGGAGGTTTGCAAGCGTTCAAGGCAACAGGCAAACACAGTTATAAACACACTTTCGCAATCGTGGTGCTCGACAAATAGAGGCCTGGATAGACATACTAGCTGAACAGGTGCTAGAGGAAGAGTGGGAGTTTACCCACAAATATATTTAGATTTGCAGAAGGTATAGTAAGTATATATGTATTTACCTTGCTGCAAATATACACATGACTATGGGAGAGCATACAGGGAGCAGTTATGAAAATTTCTTAGACATAACCGAACTCCTTGAGGAAATGAGTTGCCGGGATTTCAGGGGACACCAAGGTCAACTGTCATAACAGAATTCACAAATAAAATCTTCTACATCCTCCTTAGGTGAGTTGTAGCTGGAATCGTAAAAGCTTGTGAGCAGCAACCTAAGGTGTAACTGTTAGTCTCTCTTCGCCCAGATGCCAATCCAAAGATAGATGGAAACTCTTCACCCAATGGTCCATCAGGTCCCTACAAACATCAGTTTCCACAACCCTGAGACTAAAAGAACTAAATGGAGTCCAGCTCCCACTGCCAACTGCTCTGGAAAGGATCCTATTAGAAGCTTCTGGATAGAGGGGGAGAAAAATGTGGACCGAATCTCAAAATCACAAGAGGCCAGACTTAATGGTCACAGAGAGACTCTTGTGACCATCAAGACTGTGGCCTTCAGTCATCCTCCAGGTCTGGAAGTGAACCTCCCCTCATGTCAGACAATCAACGAATTGAGATAAAAAAGACAGTGTTTATCCATGGACAAAGTAAAGATGGTGAGGAAAGAAGAATTGATGTGAACAGAAAACACCTGAAGAACTGGACTAAGTGAGGTACATTGAAGTGATTACAACAGATGAGTTGAAACAAAATATGTATGAATTATTGAATGTAACACTCAAATTTCACCTAAATCACAATTAAAAATTAATTTTACAAAAACTATTCTCTGAGGTGGGGAAAAGGTCACCTTGTTCCCATGATCTCATTCCTGGGGTGCGTCTCAGGGTCGTGGCTGGAGTGGGAAGAGGGGAAGAGACAGGTGGAGGAAGGGAAAGACCAGCATGAAGTTCTACAGTTTCAGGTCTCAAGTAGTTAAGCATATCTGAAACCTGCACTTTTCACTGGGTACCTGGACAGGCCACACACACTGGCCTGCTGAGGGTGAGAGAGGAGAGGAGAAATCCTCTAGTTTTATTTTGTTTCATTTTTAAACACATCAAGTAGAAGGTTTTGTCATTAACCCTGGACCCTAAGTCTGTATGAAGGATTTGTCTCTGAAACTGATTGTACCATTTGGTAATAGCTGTAGGTGGATCAAACTGGTGAATTTGTGTGTGTGTGCATGTATGTGTGTACGTGTGTGTGAGAGAGAGAGAGAGAGAGAGAGAGAGTGACAGATAGAGAGAGAGAGAGAGAGAGAGAGAGAGAGAGAGAGAGAGAGAGAGAGAACACAAACTACAAACCCCAAAGCTGTACAATAGTTGGTTTTGAGCATTTGAAAGTTTTAAGTACAAAAACCACCTTGTCAGTTGGGTCTTTGATTCTTGAGTTCATGCTGCATGGCTTAGTCTTGAAGCATTCAGCCCTAGGACCAAAGGATGTAGTCTGAGGACTAGTGTGTCTTAAATATGAGAACTTCACAATGAGAATTATGTCCTGAATATCACTGGTCCAGTTATCGGTAGATTCTCTCTAAGACATGTGTGTTAGGCGGGGTTCTCGAAAGAAGCAAAAACAGTGATTTTTTAAAATGTACATGTGTATTTATATGTGCATGTATGTGTTTATAGAGAGGGAGAAATTTATATCACATATAAATTTATCATGATAAATTCTTATCATATTTATCTATACACACATATATATGTATATATATGCACACATATATGTATATATATACACATAGAGGGAGAGAGAAAATATATATTAAGAAAGTTACTCATACAATTGTAGAAGTGGGTAAGTCCAGTCTGGTTCAAGTCTGAGAGTAAGATGATAAGCTGGCTGCTGCTTCTGACTCATGTAGCTGTTGGGGCTGATGAATCAAAAAGCAGGTAGACAAGTTGGGAAACAGGAAGACCACAAGCTAGCAGCTGCAGAGCCAGACAAATTCAAGACCAGTAGGTCAGGCTTGTGCCTACAAAACCCATGAATCCAAGGTCATCAGATCAGATGACAGACAGGTCAGATGCCAGGCTGCTGCTGACTCCCAGGGTCAGCAGACAATATGAGGGGCGTTGAGTCAAGTCCAAAGAGTTAGAAGTCCATGAATCCGATAGAGGACCCAGAATAGCAGGAAGCAAACAAGCGTTCCACAGAGTTTGCTCTGGAAGTAAGCCATTCTCTGGGTAAGTAAGCCATCTTTGGGGATGTGAGCTGAGTCAGGGGATTGCACTCCCCCCTTATCTTCTTACGCCTGATTGGCTGTTTACAACCGATCCCATTATGGAGTCAATAAAATTGTTTTAGGTCACATCGTGGGAAATGACTAGGCCTTACCTGCCAAAGAACCTAGAATGCTAGCCCAACAAGCTGACACAAAACCCAACAATTACCATTAAATACGAGGACCTTTCCCCTTCCGGGGAGAATCATGGCAAGGTGACATTTCCTAATCAAAACGTAGGGCACAGGGATTCATTATGCATTTGTTTTATGAAAGGTTTAAAATTGCGTTGAAGAAGTCATTTTTCTTAAAAAGGTTAAGACAAAACGAGGCCAAGCTCCCCTCTAAATCTTGAATGTGTCAGGTCATTGGGTGGAAGAAGCTCAGGGTGGGTTATCATCTTTGTTGATAAAAACCCACATCCTTATTGAGGCTAAGACTAATTTGGTGTTTGAGGAGAATAAAGTTTGTCCTTAAACCTCAAGGAAGCAAACAGTCCAGATTTCCAAGAACCAGGGGGAGGGAGAGTCACATGGGAAGCAGTTCTTGTTCACTGAATTCTGACTCATGACAGCTGGAATTGGAATAGAACAGTCTTCCACAGGGAGAACCCCGTGGAGGGTGCTCATCGGTGGCTTTCCAGAAAGATATTCCCCGGCAAACTTAGAGAGCTAGGAAGTAGACAAGTGGTGACCTAAGACTGGGTGAGGGGTAAGGCTTGGAGTGGAGCTTGGGAGGAGGTTGTGGAGAAACAGGAGCTAGTGACTATAGGCGTGGATGATGACAATATTCCAAAATCGATTGTGATGACGGTTACATAGGTGTCTCTGTGAATATGCTAAAAATGATGAACTATGTACTTTAAAAGGAGTGAATTGTATAACATGTGAATTCAATCTCAATAAAGATGGTTAAGAAAATGAGCATCACCTATGAGGGTAAGATCGTCATCCGGTGCCTCCTGAAAGACACGGCATCACTTTTGGATTTTTTTTTTTCATTTTTGGAATATTGCAGCCAATGACACATAACCTGAATTATGAGGAAACTTTGAGGAACATTCCACAAAATATTAGCTTGTATGAGGGGGCGGCGCTTCAAAGAGTTTATAGAAAAATGGGATTGAAAGAAACTGAAATTTTTCAATAAAATTTTTTAAACTCTAATATTCTTTTTTAAAAAACATTTTATTAAGGGCTCATACAACTCTTATCACAATCCATACACATACATACATCAATTGTATAAAGCACATCTGTACATTCTTTGCCCTCATCATTTTCAAAGCATTTGCTCTCCACTTAAGCCCTTTGCATCAGGTCCTCTTTTACCCCACCCTCCTTCCCCCCCCTCCCTCATTAGCCCTTGATAATTTATAGAATATTATTTTGTCATATCTTTCCCTATCCAGCATCTCCCTTCACCCCCTTCTCTTTTGTCTGTCCCCCAGGGAGGAGGTCACATGTAGATCCTTGTAATCTTGTAATCGGTTCCCCCTTTCTAACCCACTCACCCTCTACCCTCCCAGCATCGCCCCTCACATCCCTGGTCCTGAAGGTATCATCCTCCCTGGATTCCCTGTGCCTCCAGCTCCTATCTGCACCAGTGTACAACCTCTGCTCTATCCAGTCTTGCAAGGTAGAATTCGGATCATGGTATTTGGGGGGGAGGAAGCATGAAAGATTAAAGGAGACATGACAACTCAATACAAAGTGTGATCTTGAATCAAGTACTAATACAGACATTATTGAGACAACTGGCACAATTGGAATATGGACCACAGAGTAGATAAAATAGTATGACAATATTAAGTTCCTAACTGTGATAACTGACTCAATCAACTGGAGGAGACCCATGTTTATGCCCATTTCCAAGGAGAGATGATACAACAGAAGGCTAAAATTATTGAACCATAACATTAGCATCACATGCAAGTAGGGCTCAAGGCAAAAGGATGGGCAGGGGACCAAAAGCTCACATGTCTGGGTGGGCAGAAGACTTGGGTGGCCTGAGGTTTAAATGCTCATGGCTGGATGCTGAAGCTGGTATTTTGTGAGAAGAAGGCAGGCCCTTGGTGCTTGGTGCTTAGAAATTGCTTTGAGTGAAAAGGAAAGCAAACCAGGGCAGCAATGAGTTTGGAAAGACACGGGATCTCTTGGACCTACCCTTTGGGGTGGTACAGCTCTCTGGTTTCTCTTCCCTACCAACTTCTCCTCTGAGCCCCAGGCAGTGCATGTCGCAGAATATTCTAGACCCTTGGGTGCTGGTTCTGTTGTAACAGAACAAAACACTGCCCCATTCTGCACCAGCCTCACGATCGTTACGTTTGAGCCCACTGTCTCAGTCAGTCCATCTCATCTAGGGTCTTCCTCTTTTTTTTGTTGTTTTTGAAAGATCCCTAAAATCCATCCTTCATTGCTTATTCGACCACCCTACTTCAGGGTTTCACGTGCTTTGTCTCAGCTCTTGTAGTAACTTTTCTTTTTATTGCCTCCAGTCTCTATGCGATAAGATTCACCTTAAACACCATGCAGTCATCTTACTCCCGAGTCTCCTGGTGGTGTAGTGAGCTACATGTTGGAATGCTAACTGCAAGGTCAGTAGTTCAGAACCACAGGTCGGGTCTTCCTCTTTTATGATGCTGTTCCACTTTACCAAACATGATGCCCTTCTCCAGGGATGAGTCTCACGTGGTAACATGCTCAAAGTACATGAGATGAAGTATCACTACCTCACTTCTACAGGGCATTCTAGTTGTACTTCTTCCAAGACAGATTTGTTTGTTTGTTCACTATCAAGCCAAAAGAACTGAAGAAAAAAGTCATACCTTGAGTTACAACATTGAAAGTTTCCATGGGAAAAATAATGAACAATGTAGGAAACATGCAAAAAAATCAAAGAAATACAGAGTCACTGTACCAAAAAAGAACTGGCTGATCTTTATCCTTCAACCATTTCCAGAGGTAGCATGTGATCTCGAACCAGTGGCACTGAAGGGAGAATCCCAAGCTGCACTGAAGGCTTTAGCCAAAAACAAGGCACCAGGAATTGATGGCATTCCAACTCAAATATTTCAACAGGCTGATGAAGCACTGGAAGCATTCACTTGTCTCTGCCAAGAAATTTGGAAGATGGCTACTTAGCCAACTGAAAGGGATCTAAAGAAAGGTGAGCCAGTAGAATGTGGAAATTATCTAATAATATCATTAATATCATATGCAGGTACAATTTTTCTGAAGATTATTTAGCAATGGCTGTAGCAGTGCATCGACAGGGAGCTCCCAGAAAGTCGCTGGATTCGGAAGAGGACGTGGAATACAGGATCGCATTGCTGACATCAGACGGATCTGGCCTGAAAGCAGAGAGTACCAGAAACATATTAACTTATGTTTGATTGACTCTGCAAAGACATTGGACTGCGTGGGTCATAATCAAGTATGGACAACATTGAGATGACTGGGGATTCTAGAACATTTCGTTGTGCTCATGTGGAACCTGTACATTGGCCACGAGGCAGCCAGCCATTTGAATGGAACAAGGGAAGCCTGTGTGGTTTAGAAGCAGGACAGGTGTGCATCAGAGTGGTGTCCTGTCACCCTGTCAATTCAGTGTGTGTGCTGAGCAAATAATCTGAAAAACTAGACGATAGGACGAAGAGCTCGGTATGCCGATCGGAGGAAGGCTTATTACATAGTAACTGGGGGTAGGAGTAGGATAATGGCTTCACGATGCATTAAAACCACACACCTTCTCTTTGGGATTCCTGGGATACCAACCACTATGATTTCGCGTTTGCTAATTTATGAACCATGCACCTGTGTCTTTCCCTGACATGACCTGGGTCAGAGCCCATAGCAGGTACTCAGCCTACTTGCTGACTGAGCTAATGTTCCTCCTTCAAAATGTGTAGCTTGCACCAGACTGGGGTTTGGTTTCCCAGCTTCTCATTTCAACCCTGGCATATCCTCACCCTTGGCTTGATGGTAATTAGGTCCCGCTTTGTACCTAATTAGGTAATTATTCTAGGTACTTTTAAAAAATATAAATAAGCTTATGATTTGTTAGGTAATTATTTTTCCTCCTTGTTTGTTCTGAAATAGTTCAAAGTAAATCCATTAAATGGTGCCAAGCCTTCTTGCTCTTTGGACCACTCATTCACAGGAAGTGAATTGAGGCTCTGTCCAGCAGTGTAACGGTGATCCAGATACACAGCCTTGCATCTGTCGTGCATTCACTGCTCAGAGACAGGCAGGAGAGGGGCTTCGAGGGCACACTGGGGTCTGTTCCTCACTTTCACATCTGACCTCTTCCCTGAGTTGCTTTGTGCCCAGGGCATCTGCATCACTGGCTGCCTTTGCCGTTGGCATTCTCATCACTGGCAAGGACTGGGAAGAGAGAGATTAGGATTTTGGATCCTCCCATTGTCTCTGGTCCCCCATCTATGGCCACAGCTTCTGTTCCACCGCCCCAACTCTCAGCAGACTAAGTCAACACCATCTTCCCTCCTCCTTCCCCTTCAAGTCCAGGGGTGGAAAGGCCTCTAAATGTTGCTTCACAGAGAAAGTGGTTGCCCTTGAGTCGATGCTGACTCATGGCTACCCAGTGTGTCGCCGAGTAGAATTGCGACCCGTAGTGTTTGCTTAACTGGAATCTTTAAGGAAGCGGATCACGAGGCCTTTATTCCAAGGTGCCTCTGAGTAAGTGCAAACTGCCAACTTCCAGTTGACCATGTGTGCTCCCTTAATGGTTACTAGTCACCAGCATCTCCATTTCCTCCCTCCCTGGCCCTTCACTCTCTCAGACCCCTTGATCCTCCAGGACCTCTGTCAATGGACTCTTCACTCGCGACCTCAAAAAGAATGATAGCGAGAGCCTTTGTTTCCTGCCAGGACCCCGACTGGGGCAGAGACGGTTGTTTCTAGTGCTGCCAACTAGGCTGTGGGATCCTGAACCACCTGCTTAGCCATTTTCCTAGCTTGGTTTCCAAGAGTCTTCTCTGGGAAACTTTGGGACTACCGGTATAGGAGCCAGAGCCTAGCTTCCTGACATTGGAAAGCGTGGGATTCCTGTTTCCAAGTGGCTCTCGGTGCCTGTGCGCTGCTATCTTCTCAAGTAGCACAGGAGAGGGGGTGGGACGGGGGCCAGAAGCTCAGGGAGGGGCTGCGCTTATGACTTCCCAGGATTTCCAGCTCAGCACTCAGCTTTCTGTATTCCCTGTTTGGTTTATCACTTACGTTGCTTCATGACAGGCATCAGCCTGACTCCTCCCAGGGCAATTGGCTCAGCAGTGTCTGGGCTCCCTCCTTTCCTTGAAGGACACCTAGAACACTAGCGGCATGGCTGCCCCCCCACCCCAAAGAGTACTCCTCTCCTCCTTCAGCCAGAACCTCCCCTCCCTTCTCGCGTTTTCTTCCGCTGTGGGTGGCACATTCCATGGCTCACCTGCTTCCCCCGTGCCAACCAAGGATCAGGCAGTCCATCTTTCAAGAAGTAGCTCACAAGGGAGTCAAAAAAGAAAAAGAACTAGCTCACTAGTCACACCTTACCTTTTGATACTTCTCTAGTTGATCATTTGGAAGATGCAACAGTTGTCCAGCCTGTGTTTTTGCCTTCATGTGCAAAGCAGGGTGATGAAAGCAAAGCACTCATGCCGTCCACCATGCTCTGCACACCTTGTGGTGTTGTTAGATGCGTCAAAGCCAATGACAATGCATAGCAACCCTATGCGCCAAGTAATGACGCCCTGCTCCGTCCTGCTCCAGGACCTCACAATCCTTTTATGTTTGCACCAATCGTATCAATACATGACCCATGAGGGTCTACTTCACGAATCATGATGTCCCCTCCAGGGACTGATCCCTCTTATTAGCGTGTCCAACGTATGCAAGACGAAGTCTTACCATCTTCCCTTCTAAGGAGGACGCTTGCAACGCTGGCAACCATTCTTGTAAGATAACTTTGTTTGGGCTTCTGGAAGTTTGGGGTCCTTTCAGTATTCTTTGCCAGTACCATGATTCAAATGCATCTGTTCTAACTGGTCTTCACTGTCCAGCTTCCACAACCTACGGGGATTGAAAATACCACGGCTTGGGTCAGGCACACCTGCGTCCTCAGAGTGACTCACGCCTCCAATGGTTAACACTTTAAAAAAAATCATTTTATTAGGGGCTCGTACAACTCTTTCACAATCCATACATACATCCATTGCAACAAGCACATTTGTAAATTTGTTGCCCCCATCATTCTCAAAACATTTGCTTTCCACTTGGGTCCTTGGAATCAGGTCCTCATTTTCCCTCTCCCTTCCTGCTCCCCCTCCCTCATGAACCCTTGATAATTTATAAATTATTATTTTGTCATGTCCTAATGCTGTCTGACGTCTCCCTTTGCCCATTTTCCTGTTGTCCGTCCCTAAGAGAGGAGGTTGTATGTAGATCCTTGTAATCAGTTCTCCCTTTCTACCCCACCTTCCCTCTACCCTCCCGGTATCGTCATTCTCACCAGTGGTCCTGAGGAGTTCATCTGTCCTGAAATCCCTGTGTTTCCAGTTTCTATCTAAGGTTAACACTTTTGCAGTGGATCTGCCCGATGCAATACATTGCTGGATTACTTGAATGCGGTTTCCATGAACATTGATTGTGGATCGATGAAAACTTTAATCTCTCCTCTTTGTACTATGATGCTGCCCATTCATCACATTGTGAGGGTTTTTGTTTTTGTTTTTTTGGGGTTGTTTCCTTTACATTGAGTTGTAATCATTGCTGAAGACCGCAGTCTTTGATCTTCATCAGCAAGTGTCTCAAGTCCTGTTGGCTTCCAGCAAGCAAGCTTGTGTCATCTGCACATCGCAGGCTATGAATATGGCAGATTAATACTTAATTGCACTCTCACAGAACCTAGGCATAGGCCAAGAGGCAGCCCTTTGAACAGAACAAGGGGGTGTTGTGAGGTTTACAATCAGCAAAGGTGTGTGTCAGGGTTGTATCCTATCACCATACTTAGTCAAACCGTCCAAGAAGCTGGACTCTGCAGCAGACTTGGCCTCAGGATCGGGGGAGGCCATTGCACCCCTCGGTCTGGCCACTTTGCTTTCCGTGGCCCCTCCTTTCTCCTCTCCCCACCCAGCCCTCATTTGGGTATTGGAACCATCTGAGGAATGAAGCCCTCAGCCTGGTGGTTTCATTTCCTTCCTCCACCCCCAGAAAGAACCTCCACTGTTTGCATTGTTACAGCTCCCAATGATTTCTTGTTATGAGAAGAGTCATCAAAATATGCCTTGTATGTTTTATGTCTTCACAAAAGACGCCAGGAAAAGATATCAGCCACTTAAAAAGACTCCCTTTAATAGCCACACGAATTACAGCTTTCTGAAGCAAGAATGTTCTCGTTGGGTGCTCGTGAATCTCATTCCCCCTCCTGTGTGATTTGTGTGCCGACTTCTGAGAAGCAGGTTTTGTAATAAAGATTTAGCCAGGCTGGATTGCAGCGGCAGAAGCTTATGCAACTGCTGAAAAACTTCTGAGTTAAAAATGGAATAGTCTTGCAGAGTGGGGAAGGTAATAATATCAGTGATGTGAAAATAGAAAGTAAGAAATTAGGGTTTCAACAATGCAGGTCTCTTCCCCAAATGGCAGTCTTTCATTGGAAAATCCAAACTTTTCTTTCAAAGATTCAACCTTCTACCTCCAGTGAACCCAGAGTCAAGGGCCCTTTTTAACGCACTTTTTGCCATTGCTGTCGCAAAACACGTCCTGTATTTGTTAGACTTTGTGTGTTTGCAAATGCCTCTGAGGGAACAGATTTTCGATTTTTATAAGTAAGTTGTGTTAATTTGCTATTTTAAAATACTCGTGAGACCTTTGCCGTTGCCATGGAAATATAATTTCCATAAACACGAGTTTTGTGTGGTTTTCTGCACACTGAAGGCTGAGGTTGAAATGCAGGGGGGGGTGGGAGTAGGTGGTGAATTTGGCAGACACACTCCATTGCTGCTTCCCTCAAATGCTACAAATTTGATTCCAAGAATCCATGTTATGTCAGAGATGTGCCTCTCTTTTAAAGAGCGCACATGCCCATGAAGCTTCTGAGTGGCGGGCATGTGCCCAGGCCAGGGGCCAACCGGCTCCTGAGATGAAGCTGAGAAGATAGTGAGTCACTCAAGATTAGATGGAGGGCAGATTGACCTGCAGTGTCTCCCAAAACCTTGGTTTCATCAAGTCTTTGAGGACTAGAGAGTCTGGAGCTGCCAAATGGTTGGCAAGAATTCTGAAAGCTCTTTTTCCCTTTTAGTTAGATGAGTTCACAAATCCCACTGAAGGCCCAATACTGCTAAAATGCGAACCTCCCAAAATGCGGAAAGCAATAGGAAGAACAAGCACAATCATAATAGCTGTTAAACAAAATAAGAAAACATTGACAGAGAGATCATTTCACGTTCATCCGGAACACCAATACAGGAGGAAAAACCCACAAATTGGAAAAACAGGTAGATAGTCCTAGTGGCACCAGACACTTCATCAAGGAAGATAGAGCGACTGTTTGTGCTGGCCCGCATGTGGAGTGGCTTCCAGAGAATAGAGAGATTGAGAGAGAAACAGACTGAGTAGGAGAGAGAATTTTCTAGTAACCAAAAGTGATTTGGAACTGAAATAAGACAAGAAGCTGAAAGTGGCAATTGGTCAGCATTCAGCCATTCATTGGAAGGCTCTTTATGGGGGGGGGGAGGGGTGGCATTCAGCACCAGGTGCTGCCCAGTTGGGTACCTGGGCATAGCGGAGGGGTTTGAATCATACAATCTTATGAATCATAAGGAGTTATGAATGACTAGAAAGCCATTGTGTCAACTGCTCTTATTTATGTCATGCCAGAAATGCACACAGGGCTGCCCAGAGAAGGATGTGCCAGACGCCCTGTCTGGCGACTGCTGATCATCCTGTTCGTTGAAAGTCACACCTGTGAGCCTGAGAGGTCTCGTGTGTGCGCTATGTTACCGTGTGCGCCTGCATGCGTAAATTAGGAGGCACACATCACAGCTCTGCTGCGTATAGCTCTCTACCTTTCACACACATGAGAACGACCAATCGACGGTCGAGTTTGCAGACATGAGTGTGCTGACTTGGGACCTGTTGCTCTTTTTAGTTGCTATCTAATCCGCCCCAAATGGTGGCTGTCCTGTGTGTGCAGCCACCAACTGCTCATGGGGTAAGCCAGGCTGTAAGCCATTCAGAAGCAGGGCTCCTGAGCTTGCTTCTGAGGCACCTGGAGGTAAGTTTGTCATGCCAACCCCCTCAACTAATCCTTGAGGGCATCACCATTTGCACCACCCAGGAAGTTTCCATATGTGCTTATTGATGAAGGCCCTTGATTGGCAGGAAACCTTTTGTGCCCATCTGCTAGCCTAAGATTGGTGGTTGGCATGCACCCAGCAGCTCCACAGAAGAGACGCCTGGCAAGCTGCTTGCAGAAAGACTGCACCCAAGAAAGCCATGGAGTCACTCTACTGTGGAACACCCACTTGTCCTCAGTTGGAATATACTGGAAAGCAACAGAAGTTTTGAATTCGTTGAAAAAGAAAAACATTGGTGCATGAGGTAGTTTATTGCGCCAAACTGGCCGATAAACACATGAGGGGTTAATTGAAGGGTGGAGGGATAAATGGCTTGGCGAGCCTTGCCTTTTGGTCTCTTGCTCTTTGATCATTGGACCAGTGTGCAGCTGCCTTGCTTGTTTTGTGCTTCAATTTGCAAGCTATACTACCTGTGGGACACCTAACCCGTGGACTGTGTCGCTGTAATTTGAGGCCCCTTTAAGACCTGCTTCGCCACACCATTGGAATTTACATCTCTTGAGCTGGGGACTGTCGGACCCTGTCATCTGGCTGACTATTGGTGACCTGCCTTGCTGTTTGCCGGGATAGCCTGACTTGCTCTTCAGAGAACTGACTACCCAGTGGCTCTCAAGACTTGAAGGAGTGCCAGTGTCTCACAACTGTCTCATGGGAGTGAGTTGCACTGAGCCATTTGTACTCCTTTATAATTTAATTAACTCTTCATTTCTTATGTTATATAGCTATCTAGCTGTATATATATATATATATATATATATATATATATATATATGTATGTATGTATGTATGTATGTATGTATGTATGTATGTATATATTAGCATTCTGGCTTTGTTTCTCTAGAGACCCATGTCTAACACAGTGCACTTTGTGCTTCTCCGGAGAGCGGTGCTCGGGGCAAGGTTCAATCTCAGTGCAGGGCCTCCACGTGCTGGTGGTGGCTCCTCTGCCTGGGGCCCAGGGGCCTGTCCAGGCTACCTAGCCCAGCCGTCAACCCTGAAAGGATGACACGGGCAGGGGCCTGGGGCCTGCCTGCAGTGAGGACGTGTGGCTTCCAGGGCTGCTCAGAGAAGTTCCCAGGCGCCTTTTCTTGCCCTGAAATAGTTCTGAGGAATTTGGCACAGAAGGCTGTGGGAAAGTGGTTCAGCGCTCCAACCGGAGTGGGAATCCAGACCAGAGCACTGGCCGCAGTACTTACTGCTCCAGCTTCTTCCCTCACACGCAAGTTTTGCTTTGTTTTGTTTTCATGTCGTTGGTTGTTTTGTTGTTTCTTTAACATCAGAAGCAGGCAGCTTGCCTGAGGCCGGTGGGTGGCAATGGGGAGAGGAAAGGAACTGGCTGGGTAACAACATGTGACAGTCCCCAAACACCTTTCTGTCCCGGTGGCAGGGAAGAGCAAGCAACTTGTCCCTCATCCTGCTCTTGGCTGAGGCCTGAGGCAGAACAGGCCAGAGACCTTTGCCCCAGAGTCAATGACCCCAAGGTACACCACGATGCTGGCTCCCTGGCTCCCTGGCCCTGGCTCCCTGGGAAAGATCTATGTGATTCTTGGAGAGAGGAGGTTAAATAGAAGTGGCATGGCCTGCCACACTCGATGCCCCCAGGAGGTGGCATGGGAGGAAGCAGGCCTGAGAGAAAAACATGTGATGGTGGTGAGCCAGGGACCTAAAATGTTTGTGGTGCCTCTCAAAATCCTGGTGACACTTCGGCAATGTGCTGAGCAAAATACCCACGGCCCCCACTCTACCACAGAACAACTGGGTGACATTGAGCAAGGTACTTATCTGTCCCTCGGTTCCTTCATGTGCAAAATGGGCATGACAAGGGGGATCATTCTGAAGGTTGTTACATGTAAAGTATCCGGAGCAGTGTGGCCCATTAGGTATGCATGGCTCTTTATGTAGTGTGGCACATTAATCCATAAACCATTTGCCAATGGTTTGACACATGGAGGCCGCATGTAGGTGAGAGTCTAGATGTATGCCATAGGGTTTTCAATGGCGGATTTTTTGGAAAGTCTAATTACCAGAACTATCACCTGGGTGGACGCAAACCCCGAACCTTCCTGGTAGCGCATGCATTAACTGCTGCACTGGCCAGGTGCTCCACATTGTGGTTTCAGAGCCCACCCTGCAGGGCAGTATAGACCTGCTCCCACAGGTTTCAGGGACGGAGTCTTTACAGAAGTCGGTCACCTCATCTTTCTCCCACAGTGCCGGCGAGGTGTTCAAACTGTCAGCTTCTCCGTGAGAAGCCCAGCATTGACCCCATCACATCGCTGGGTTCTGGACTATAGCTGTGTGGTTCTGCAGGACAGCTCTCCAACTTGAAGACTGAGCCTAATCCCCTGGGAAGCGTGGTACAGTGTAAAACCTCAGATCCCACCCTCAGAGTGCCTCATTTAGTGTTAGTAGGAACGGGATGGGCCTGGGAATTTGTACGTATGCCAAAGAACTCCATTTTGAGAAAGACTGACTTCTGAGTCTGCTTCAGAGTGTGGTGCTCTGCTGTAGCCCCATGCTGGGACTGGGCTGAGAAAGACCCAGAGTGGCTCTCTTGCTGTTAGGAGTAGAGAGGGGCAAAGGGTGGAGGTGGTAGCCTAGATCTACCTTGGCTTAGAAAGTTTGATAGAAATATAGAGAAAGATTTGATCCACCCAGGGAGATACAGTGTGATTGTATTTGGCTTTAAGCATGTTTAACTTGGAGCTGGTTGAGTTAGTTAGTTTATTGTGCCAACCTGGCTGATAAACACATGTGGGGTTAATTGAAGGGCTGAGAGTTAAATGGCTCAGTGAGCCCTGTCTTTCGAGTTCTCAGGTCTCTTGCTCTCTGATAGTCGGACCAGGGTGCAGCTGCCTTAGCCAGTTCCTTGCTTCAGCTGGCAAGGCTCACTTCCTGCAAGACATCCCCGAGGAGAAGCCACATAGACCTACCCCGATACAGCCCTGGGTGCTGGAGCAGCCGTGTGGAGACCCCTGCCAGCGCTGAGATGCTTACACGTTCACTGATTCAGCTCTCCTCCTGCAGTCGGCATCATTGCATGTGTTTTGTGAGATGGAGGGGGACTTTGTGGATTGGTGTTGGACATATGGGCTAATGTTGGACTTGTGGGTTTGGGCAGCCCTGGGTTGGGATGATTTTCTTGATGTGCACTCACCCTTTATATCAAACTCTAGGGTTATATATGAGTTGCTGTGGATTTGTGTCTCTAAAGTACCCAGACTAGCACACTGGTCTACAGGGGAAGTTGTGGCTCCTCGAAGGAGCCCCCAAGGACAAGGCCACTGCTCCTCTTTTCCATGTGCACAAACCTGAGGCCAGCTCTATGTTATCCCTTGGGCCGTCTGGCCCCATTCACTAGGACCCTCTAGTTGGTTTGGACCCTCATGAGCCTCTTCTCTGTGTTTGCTACAACTTGGGCCAGATAAGTACCCTCCTTTCTTCCCAAGGCTCTGATGGGACTCTGTTTGGCACATTAAGGTAAGATACAAAACGTGGTCTTTGGAAAGCAGTGTGGTTTCATCTAAGCAGCTAACGAAAAGACACGGTGGGGTTTAGTGAGGAGGAATGCACTTGTATGGAGCTGTGCATTTAAAGCTACATCTAGGGCTTGTTTCTTAGCAACAGGGCACATCTAGAGCACAGTGGCAGTGAGAGCACCGCCAATGGTGCTGCAGCAGCGGAAGGGCAATAACAATCTTCTGAGTGGGAGAACAGAAGCTCCTCCTCAGGTAAAACCCTCAGCCTCCTGCATAGATAGTGGCAGAGAATTGAGAGCAACGGGGTGAGACAAGTTCAGCCAAGCCACCCCATTTCACCTGGTTTCCCATAGACCCGCAGAAGCCTTCCTCCAACAGCATCACCCAGAAACAAAGCTTGTCTGGTCTCTTTCTTGGGAGCTACAGCATACACCTAAGTGGCCTTCTCTAGTTGTGTTTGAAGAGGAGCCAATGTGAGCCCCAGGCGAGACACTGTTGTTAGTTGCTAGTGAGTCAGCTCCAAGTCTGTCGCCTGTGTGTATAACAGAATTAAATGGTTCTCAGTCCTGGGATGGTTCCCATCTTCTGGATCACTGGCAAGTCTGAGTCCGTTGTTGCGGCTATCGTGTCAATCGTCTCTGTTGAAGATTTTCCTCAGTTTCATTTTTGTCGACCCTGTATCAACCATGTTGTCTTTTTCTAGTGATTGATATTTCCTGATCCTGTGCCCAAAGTAGGTGTGTTAGGCTGCGTTCTCCAGAAAGACAAAGTTCCATGAGGGGGCAGAGAGTCATTATAAGGAAATGATTCATCGCTGTAGAGGCTGACAAGTCGCAAGTTCGTGAATCCGATGTCAGAATAACGGCTTCTCCCGACACATGTAGCCACAGGGACTGACAACTTCAAGATTAGCAGATCAGATATCATGGGCTGCAAAAATCGAGAAATCCAAACTCTTCAGTGAAGATGGTAAGCTGCTGGCTCACAGGCTGCAGCGGCTAATAAACACCAGGATCAGGATGCAATAACACAGATTGCTGGCTCAAGTCCCCCAAACCAGGAATCGGATGATGACAGCTGAATCCAGCACATGCAAACTCTAGCTAAGCTTTACCAGAACTTCCACATATATGTGATGCAGCCCCCACCCCTAGGAAACTCCCTTTCAACTCATTGGCTGCTGGTAGCAAATCTCATCGAGTAAGTGATTACATTGTGTCAGATCTTATCCTGGAGAGGGCCACATCATAACTGCCAAGCCAAAGAGTCACGGCCCCACAGTTGACACACAACCTTGCCATTACGGTCCACTCTTCATCAGCTTGGGACATGTACAAATCTTAAACCATACATAATCTCTACATGAAGACAAATATCAGATTATCCTTGTACATAAGATGATAGAACGTACATGTGTATAACTCAAAACACACTGGCTCCATTTACATCTTATATTTTATCAGTGAAGAAAACAAAAAGATGCACACATGTTGTTGTTGTTGTTGGGGACCATTGAGTCAGTTCCATCCCACAGTGACCCACGCTGTGCATAGGCACAACCTCAGGAAACACGATCGAGTCCTGCGCCATCCTCAGCGTTGGTCCTATGCTAGAGCTCAGTGTTGCAGCCCCCATGACAGTTCATCTCAGTGAGGAATTCCTCTCTTCCCCTGCCCCTCTACCAAGCACGATGTCCTTATCCCAGGACTGCTCTCTCCTGACAACATGTCCAAAGTAACAGAGAGAAAGTTTTGCCATCCTTGCTTCTAAGACGTGCTTTGGCTGTACTTATCCCAAGACCGGTCCGTTTGTCCCTTTAGTAGTCCATGGTAATTTCAATATTCGTCACCAGCACTACAACCCTTAGTCAATGTCCCATGGTCGCATGCATATGAAGCGATTGAAACTATCACGGCTTAGATCAGGCACACCTTAGGCCTCAATGTAACAGCCTTGCTTTTCAATACTTTGAAGAGGTCTTGTGCAGGATGTTTGCCTAATGAAACATATTTTGTCTACTATTTCCATGAGCAAGATAAAATCCTTGACAACTTCAACCTATTCCCTGTTTATCGTGATGTTACCCGTTGGTTCCGTTCCGTTGTCATCCATATTGAAGGGTGCATTCTGTATTCCCTTTGCCCTCAGCAAGCACCTCAGATGGGGACGGCTCTATGCCTGGTAGGGTGCACGAAAACTTTCCTTTCTGAAGAGGCCAGGTCCTAAGTAATCATGTCAGCACTGGGTTGCTTCATCAGTAAGTGCTTCAAGTCCTCCTCGCTTTCAGCAAACAAGGTTGTCTCATCTGCCCATCACAGGTTGTTAAGAAGTCTTCCTCCAATCCTAATGCCACATTCCTATTCCTATAATCCTGCTTCTCTGGTGATTTTCTCAGCATACAGATTGAAAGAGTATGGTAAGAGACTACAATGTTAACACACATCTTTCCTGGTTTTAAACTATGCAGTATTCTTTTGCTCTGTTCCCACAATTGCCTCTTAGTTCATACACAAGTTCCACTTGAACACAATAAAATGTTCTGGAATTCCCATTCTTCTCAAGGCTATCCATAGTTTGTTAAGGTCCACACAGTTAAATACCTTAGCAGAGTCAATGAAACACAAGTACACATCTTTCTAGTATTCTCTGCTTTCAGCCAAGATTCATACGACATGAGAATGATATCCCTTATTGCATATCCTCTTTTGAAACTAGCCTGAATTTCTGCCAGCTCCCAGGCAATGTGCTGCTATAACCGCTGTTGAATGATCTTTAGCAAAGTTTTACCTGCGTGTGGTATCAGTGATATTGCTCTGTAATTTAAGCATTCTGTTGGATCACTTTTCTTTGGAATGGGTAAAAATACGGATCTCTTCCAGTCAGTTGGCCAAGTAGCTGACGTCCAAGTTTCCAGTGCGTAGAGCAGTGAGTGCTTCCAGTACTTTGTCAGCCTGGTGAACCATTTCCATTAGTATTCCATCAGTTCCCGGAGCCTTGCAGCTTGAACCTCTTCCTTCAGTACCATTGGATCTTCTTCATGTGCTACCTCCTCCAATGGCTGGTTGTTGACCCGTTCTTTTTGTTATATTATTATTATTTATTTAACCATTTTATTGGGGACTCTTAAACTCATAGCAATCCATACATTATATCAAGCGCACTTGTGCATTTGTTGCCATCGTCATTTTCTAAGCATTTTCTTTCTACTTGAGCCCTTGGTATCAGCGCCTCTTTTTTCCCTCTTTCTCCCACCCTCCCTCCCTCGTGAACCCTTGATAAATTATACATTATGATTATTTTCATATAGTATACTTACCGCTGTCTCCCTTCACCCACGTTTCTATTGTTCGTCTTTGCTGGGGGCGTTATACATCGATCATTGCAATCAGTTCCTCCTTTTCTCCACCCCTCCCCATCTCCTCCCACCTCCCTCCTACACACTTGGTATCAATACTCCATTTTTTGTTCCTGAGGAGTTTTATCTATTCTGCATTCCATGTGTCAAGAGCACAAGTCTGTACCAGTATGCATGCTCCAGTCTAGCTGAATTTGTAAGGTAGAGCTGAGCTCATGATATTGGGGGGAAGGAAGCTTCAAGGAACCAGAGGACTATTGTGTGTTTTATCGGTGCTATAATGCACCCTGGCTGACTTGTCCCTTCCTTGTGACTCTTCTCTGGAGGATGTCCAATTGTCTACAGATGGACTTTGGGTCTCCACTCTGACCTTCCTCATTCTCAACAATATGATTATTTGTTTTGAGTCTTCTGATGCCTGTTACCTGACCCCCTCTACACCTCGTGACCACACAGGCTGGTGTGCTTCTTCCATGAGGACCTGTTGCTTCTCTTCCAGATGGCCACTTGTTTAAATTCAAGCCTTTAAGACCCCAGATGCTATCTCTTTTAATAGCTGGACCCCATTAGTGGTCTTCACCACATTTGCTTATGCACACGTTTTGTCTTCAGCAATCGTGTCAAGAGGGTAAGCATTACAAAATGCCAAGTTAATAGACAAGTGTTCTTGGGTTGAGGGTGTGCTTGAGGGAGACCCAAAGTCCATCCACTTCCTCAATGTATTTTCATATAAATATATGTACATAGGTCAATACCTCTATTTTTTAAAACATTTTATTAGGGACTTATACAATTCTTATCACAATCCATACATACATCAATTGTATAAAGCATATCTGTACATTCTTTTGCCCTCATCATTTTCAAAGCATTTGCTTTCCACTTAAGCCCTTTGCATTGAGTCCTCTTTTTGCCCTCTCTCCCCACTTCCCCCTCCCTCATGAGCCCTTGATAATTTATAAAATATTATTTTGTCATATCTTGCCCTGTCCGGCGTCTCCCTTCACCCCCTTTTCTATTGTCCGTCCCCCAGGGAGGAGGTCACATGTAGATCCTTGTAATCGGTTCCCTCTTTCCAACCCACTCACCCTCTACCCTCCCAGTATTGCCCCTCACATCCCTGGTCCTGAAGGTATCATCCACCCTGGATTCCCTTTGCCTCCAGCTCCTATATGCACCAGTGTACTTCCTCTGCTCTATCTAGACTTGCAAGGTAGAATTCTGATCATGGTGGTTGGTGGGGAGGAAGCATTTAGGAACTGGAGGAAAGCTGTATTCTTCATTGGTGCTACATCGCACCCTGACTGACTCATCTCCTCCCCTAGGCCCCTCTGTGAGGGGATCTCCAGTGACCTACAAATGGGCTTTGGGTCTCCACTCTGCACTTCTCCTTTCATTCACAATGGTAAGATTTTTTTGTTCTGATGATGCCTTATACCTGATCCCTTCGACACCACCTGATCGCACAGGCTGGTGTGCTTCTTCCATGTGGGCTTTGTTGCTTCTGAGCTAGATGGCTGCTTGTTTACCTTCAAGCCTTTAAGATCCCAGACATTATCTCTTTTGATAGCTGGGCACCATCAGCTTTCTTCACCACATTTGCTTATGCACCCGTTTGTCCTCGGCGATTGTATCATGGAGTTTTGCACCCAATGATATGATTTTTTGTTCTTTGATGCCTGATAACTGATCCCTTCGGAACCACGTGATCACACAGGCTGGTGTGCTTCTTCCATGTGGGCTTTGTTGTTTCTGAGCTAGATGGCTGCTTGTTTATCTTCAAGTCTTTAAGACCCCACATGCTATCTCTTTTGATAGCCGGGCACCATCAGCTTTCTTCACCACATTTGCTTGTTCACCCGCTTTGGCTTCAGCGGTTGTGTCGGGACGGTGAACATCATAGAATGCCAATTTAATAGAAGAAAGTATTCTTGCATTGAGGGAGTGCTTGAGTAGAGGCCCAAGGTCCTTCTTCCACCTTAATACTAAACCTATAAATATAGGCACATAGATCTATTTCTCCATCCTCATATATATATATTTGCTTATGTACATGGCTTTGTCTAGACCTCTACAAATGCCCTTTGCCTCCTAGCTCTTTCCTCTATTTCCCTTGACTTTCCTCCTGTCCCACTATCATGCTCCATCCCCACCTGGATTACAGCTATACCTCTTCGTTACCTTACCCTTGATCATTCCCTACCAGGCCTGTCACTCCCACCTCACCACCAATTTAGATCCCTTGTCGTTCCCTTGTCCCTGGGTTTGTTAACACCACTTCCTTAACCCCCACCTCCCCACATCCCAAGTCCCCCCAGAACTGTCGGTCCTGATATTTTTCATCCAAATAGTTCATCCAGCCTCTTATTTAGACAGACCTGTGGAGATAATAACATGGACAGAAACACGACAGAGGAAAACAAAGCAACAGTATACAACAAAACAACAACAACAAACCACTGACAAAGAACAAAACAAAACACATCAAGAAAGAAAAGTTTGTAGTTAGTTCAAGGATCATTTGTTGGCCTTTAGGAGTGTTTTCCAGTCCAGTCTGTTGGGGCACCACGCCCTGGCCCCAAAGTCCACTTTCAGCATTCCTTGGGGACCTTACCGCTCCATTCCCTTGCTATTCCGCTACACTCCCCCAGTGCTTTGCGCCCCCTGCTTTGCCTCCATGTGGTTGGATCAGGTCAGGTGCAATTCCCACACTTTGTCTCTCCTGTAGCACCATGGGTCAGTGAGGGGCATCATGGCTCATAGTGGGGCCAGCCATGTTGTCCTCTCTGTGGATTGGCTGCTCTAATCAGGAACATCATCTTCTAATACCTCTATTTTTATGGATTAGTGTATTTACATATGTACACAATTATGTTTATACCTCTATCAATGATTTTGCTTCCTAGATCTTTCCTGTTTCACTTTACCTTTCTCCTGCTCCACTGTCGTGCTTACCCTTCATCTGCCTCTCAGTAATTCCTCTTGGCTAGATTACTGTTGCTCCAACACCACCATGGTCCCTATGCCCCCTTGCTATTAATTCCCTAGTCGTTCCCCTGTCCACAGCATTGTTTACTCACCACTCCCTTCCTCCCACCTCCTTCTCCCCCCAAATGCTCCCCAGAATCCTCGGTTCTGTTGCTTTCTCCTTGGGCTTGCTTCTCATGCTTATCTTATAAGGCAGACAAAGCATCAAGGTGTCATTTCTAAAAATCTTCTCCCAGTCTGTGGATTCTCTTATTAACTCCCTTGGTGAATTCTTTTAACATGCACAAGTGTTTTATCCTTAGTATATCCCACTTGTCAATTTCAGGTTTGCGCGCGCATGCGCGCACGGACGTGTGTGTGTCCTACCCTATTTCAGCTAGCTTATGTATTTCTTGTGCCAAGGTTCATCAATTTGTCCCGATTCCCTCATTGATCGCCCTAATAGTTTGGGGTTTTACTTTGAGGTCTGTGATCCACCTTGAGTTTGTTCTTATGCATGGAGTGAGGTAAGGGTCTTGTTTCATTTTTCTACAGGTGGTTATCCATCTGGCACCACTTGTTGACGAGGACAACCATATCCTACCTGGTATTTTGGGGGACCTTGTTGAAGACCAGTTGTCTAGATGCTGATGGTTGTATTTCTGGGTTTTCTGTTCTTTTCCATTGGTCTGAGAATCTGTTATTATGCTAGTACCATGCTTTTTTTTACCACTATGATTGTGTAGCAGGTGTTAAAGTCAGGTAAAGCAGGCCCTCCAACTTTATCCTTCTTCTTGAGGAGTTCACTGCTAATTCTGTGCTTCTTCCCTGCATATGAAATTGGTGATTAGTTTTTCCAGTTATTTGAAGAAGGATGTTGGTAATTGTATTGGGACAGCATTAAACTTATGTAGTGCCTTGAGTGAGACTGGCATCTTAGCTATATTAAGTCTTCTGACCCACGAGTGTGGGATATTCTTCCACTTGTAGAGGTCACTTTAGGTTTCCTGGAGTAGGTTTCTGTAGTTTTCCTTGTATAGCTCTTTTGTTTATTATTGGTTAGGCATATCCCTACATATTTCAATTTGTGCTTGGCTATTGTAAAAGATACTGTTTTTTTTATTTACAATCACTTTATTGGGGGATCTTACAGCTCTTATAACAATCTATCCATCAATAGGGCACTGCTTTCTTGATCTCCTCTTCTGTGGTCTTGTCTGATATGTATAGCAAACCAATGGACTTTTGTTTGTTGATCTTGTATCCTGCCACTCTTCTGTTTTCCTCAATCACTGCCAGCACCCCTGTTGTGGAGCTTTTTTGGGTTTGCAATGTATAGAATGATGTCATCTGCAAATAGCAATAGTATCGCCTCTCACGCCCAGAGGGATACTTTAATGTCCTTCTGCTGCCTTATATTGTTAGCTATGACCTCCAGTATGATGTTGACTAGAAGTGGGGACAAGGGGCATCTTTGTCTGGTCCCCTTTTATCAGTAGGATTATTTTAATCTTTTCCCCATTGACTATAGTGTTGGCTGTAGGCTTTTCATAAGTAGCTTGAATTATCTTGAGGAATTTTCCTTCCATTCCTATCTTATTGAGATTCTCAATTAGGAATGTGTTAGGAATATGTGTTGAATGTTGTCAAAGGCTTTTTCTAAGTGTATTGATATTATCATGTGGTTCTTATCCTTTTTTCTTATCAATGTGATGGATAATGCTGATCAACTTCCAAATGTTGAACCATTCCTGCATCTCGGGAGTGAATGTCACCTGATCGTGATGGATGATATACTTTATATTCTTTTGTATTCTATTGGCCAATATTTTCTTAAGAATTTTTCATCTATGTTCATTAGAGATACCAGTCTGTAATTCTCCATTCCTGTAGGATCGTGGCCTGATTTAGGTATAAATGTTATACTAACTTCATAGAATGAGTTTAGGAGTTTGCTTTTTTTTTCTATGCTCAGGAATAATTTGTGGAGGTTCTGTCAGCTCTCCCCTGAATGGCTGATAGAATGCTCCTGTGAAGCCCTGTGGTCCAGGAGGTTTTTTCATTGGTAGTTTCTTGATGACCGTTTCTATTTCTTCTTTTGCTGTGGACCTGCTGGGGTTCTTGATTTTCATCTAGGATAATGTAGGGAAGGATTGTTTTTCTAAGTATTTGTCCATGTCTTCCACAATGTTGAATTCATTAGAATACAAATATTCATAGTACTTTGTGGTTACCCTTGTGATTTCCCCTGTTTCCTCCCTCATCCTAGCTATTGAGGTTTGCTCCTCGTTTCCTTGGTTAGTTTGACCGTAGGTCTGTCAATTCTGTTGATGCATCAAAGAACCAGATTTTTTTGGTATTGTTTTTTTAATTGTTCTCTTACTTTCCCACTCATTTAACTTTGTCCTGGTTTTTATTATAGCTTTTCTTATGCTATTGGAGGGATTGTTCTGTTGACTCTGTTCTAATTGTCAGAAGTTTTGTGATAGAATGTAAATCATCAGTCACTCTTCCTTTTACATATGTTCCTCAATTGCTATAAAGCTTCCACTGATAAAATAGATATGTATATATACGTGTGTGTGTGTGTGTGTGTGTGTGTGTGTGTGTATATATATATATATATATATATATATATATATATATATATATATATATATATACCATATTGAATGAAGGGGGAAGTGCAGAGTGGAGACCCAAGGCCCAAGTGTCGGCCACTGGAGATCCCCTCATAGAGGGGTTTAGGAGAGGAGGTGGATCAGTCAGGGTGCGAGGTAGTACCGATGAAGAACACAGCTTTCCCCAAGATCCTGGATGCTTCCTCCCCCAACTACCATGATCCGAATTCTACCTTGCAGGGTTGGATAGGGCAGAGGTTGTACACTGGTACATATGGGGGCTGGAGGCACAGGGAATCCAGGGTGGATGATACCTTCAGGACCAAGGGTGTGAGGGACGATGCTGGGAGAGTGGAGGGTGAGTGGGTTGGAAAGGGGGAACTGATTACAAGGATCCACATGTGACCTCCTCCCTGGGAGAGGGACAGCAGAGAAGGGGGGGAAGGGAGACTCCAGATAGGGCAAGATATGACAAAATAACAATGTATAAATTACCAAGGGCACATGAGGGAGGGAGGGGAAAAGAAAGAGGACCTGATGCAAAGGGCTTAAGTGGAGAGCAAATGCTTTGAGAATGATTGGGGCAGGGAATGTATGGATGTGCTTTATACAATTGATGTATGTATATGTATGGATTGTGATAAGAGTTGTATGAGCCCCTAATAAAATGTTTTTAAAAAAAACTTCCGCTGATAACTGCTTTTGCTGTATCCCACAGGTTTGGGTACATGGTATTCTCATTCTCATTAGTTTCTATTAACTTCCTAATTTCCTCTCTAATCTGGACCAGTGCCCATTTATTTTGTAGACGATCATTATTCACTCTCCCTCCAATTGTTTGCCCTTGTTTTTCTGGTCATCCTTTTACTGATCTCCAGCTTGATGGCATGGTGGTCCGAGAAGGATGTCTGAGTAATCTCTATGTGTTTGAATTTACTCGGGCTCTCCTTATGTCCCAACATGTGGTCTATTTTCGAATAAGAGGCTTGTGCATTTGGAAAGAATGTGATTTTCAAAATTGCATGTAGAGCCCTATAAATGTCTATCAGGACAAGTCGCCTAATTGAAGTGTTTAGCTCTGTATCATCCTTGATGAGCTTCTTTCCTGGTGATCTACCTTTCTTTGATAACAGTGAATGAAAATCACCTACTATGATTGTTCAGTCTGTGATGTCTTTTTTCCTCCTTTGAATAATTTCTTTGACATATTTGGCAGGTCTCTCATTAGGCATATATATATTTGCTGCCAGCCTTTTATTCTTAGTATATTTTTGTCTGTGAGCTTAAAATGAGTCTTTTCATCAGTCAGTGTAAGACATGAAAAATAATAATAATTTATAAATTATCAAGTGTTCATGAGGGTGGGAGGGGAGGAGAGTAAAGGCAGGGAGGGAGAAAATGAGGAACTGATACCAAGGGCTCAAGTAGAAAGAAAATCTTTTGAAAAGGATAATGGCAACATATGTACAAATGTACTTGACACAATGGATGGATGGATTGTGATAAGAGCTGTATGAGCCACCAAAAAAATGATAAAAAGAAAGAAATTTCCCAAAAGAGTTTCCTTAAAAATGAGAGAGAGAAAATGAGTCAAGAGGCCCAGAAGGGAGCTAGTGGCAGTGCTGGTGTTGATAGCTGGCAGGACCAAGTGGAGAGCCTGTCCTGCACTGAAGAAGGGAGACTGCCGACATGTTTCCTCATCCTGAGAGTGATAGCTGGATGCTCTTAAATTGTACCCTCTTCAATAATAACCCACTTAACTGTTAATAAACAAAAACAAACAAACAAACAACAACAAAAAAGATGTGTCTCTTGTAAACAATAGATTGATAGGTTAAATTTTCTGAGCCAGTCTGCTAACCTTTGTCTTTTAATGGGTGAATTCATGCCATTGAAATTCAGAGTTATTACCATCATCTGTGCCACCTCGTACTTTTAATGTTCAAAGATTTCCTATGTCCTTTCATCACAGTGTGCTGTGTTTATATTGGGGGTTTGATTCCTGTCCTCTTTTCCCTTCTGGAGCAATGTCATCTTGGTAGTTGTTTTCAGCGTGTTGACTTCTGGGTGAAGTTTAACTATATGATGGTCTCCTGCTTGTGCTTGGTGGATGTTGATCTTCTGCCCACAGTAAGACAAAGAATTTTCTGCAGGGTTGGGTGACTTATGGCATATTTTAAATTTTTTTCCTTGTTCAGGAAGACCCTTACCTCACCATCTATCTTAATAAATAGTTTGGCAGGAAGAGGATTCTCAGGTGGGCATTGTTTTCTTTCAACTTTCAGAAGATGTTACTCAATTCGCTCCTCCTTTTCCTGGTACCTCCTGATGATTGATCTGACCATATTCTTACCTGAGTACCATTATATCTGACTGCCTTTTTTTCCCTCTTGCTGCCCTTAGCATTTTCTCTTTTTTCTTGAATTTGGATAATTTAACTTATATATGCCTTGGTGTGTTCTTCCTGTGGTTTAATCTAATTGGTGTCCTCTCTGCTTTCTGTATGGATGCCTGATTCTCATTCATTAACTTGAGGGATTTTTCTTCCAGGAATTCTCTTGCTACTTTAGCTGTTGACTTCTTCATTGTGTCTTGTTCTGTTATCCCAATTATTCGAATATTGTTCCTGTTCAAAGCATCTTTCATTGTTATCAGATTTTCTTCCGCCTCTTTGATCATCTTGTTTCACCGTCTTTCCCATTTGTTGAAGTCTGCCTGATTGTTCTTGAGATCACTGATATTATTCTCTGTCTCTTCTAGTCTGTTGGTGACGTCCATTATCTTGTTTTTTTTTTTGCTTCTGTTCCCTCATCCCTTAGTTCTTATATTTCCTTTTGGTGTTTGGACGTCATCCCCATCCTTATTCTACATTGCTTTCCTCATATCCTATATGACTCCAAGCAGCATTCTGAAGATTTACTTTTGTGGCAGATTAATGACTACTTCTTCTATGAGTGTCATTAGGTTCAGGACTTCCTCCCCTGCTGCAGTTTATTTTTCTGGTCTTCTTCTGGAGCAGGTTGAGGTAGGTTACTATCAATGTATCATTTTGGGGGAACTCAGTGCCATATCACTGGGAAACAGGGGCCCTGAGCTCTCTCTCTGTGATACTGGTAAGAATGGTTTAACAGACTGCCTGTGGCTTACTGTGGTGGGTGGTCAGATTACCTTGTAGATGAGGTGTGCCAGCGACTTGGTGGCCAGCAGCAGTGTGGGGCCTTGGAGGGTGGGCTGAGGCTGGCGATTGTAGGTAGGCCACTAGGCTGGGTTGGTGTGAGCCAGTAGTATAGACATGGAAACGGTCTAGGCTGGCTGGGAAGCTGCTGGACTGGGTCACATTATAGAGGAACTGCAGATCTGGGCCCAGTGGCAGGGTGGTCTCGTGTTTAGGAGCAGTGTAAGCCCCAAGGTTGGGAGCAGCCTTGTGAAGAAGATGTGATGCCGCTGTGGCCCTACACAGAAGGTCTGGGGGTTGGGAGAAGCCCCTCAGGGAAGCCGAAGGTAAGTGAAGCCTGGGGGTGGGTACCCAAGCCTCATAGGGGCAGCAGGCTGCGGGAGTGGTGTCTTTTGGCTACAGCAAGCAAGTCCATGGGGGCCGTTCAAGACGAGATTTGCTGTGACTGGACTGCATACAGGGAATACTTTTTTCTTATATTCTTTTTGAGTGTTAGGTAATATTCAATGTGTGTGCGCTATTAGCTTTCTTTCTTCTTTTTTTAACAGTTTTATTGGCACATAATTTACAAAACATATACTTCAGTAGTTCAGCCATATCAAGAAACATTGTACAAACATTACCATATCAATGTTAGAACACCCCAAACCCTTAGTTAAATCACATTTAAAATAAGTTGTGCAATCACAGTCAGTTTTAGTATCCACTGCCCACTCCCATCTACATTTCCCACTCCAGAAATCCCCTTATTTTCCCTATCTCCCACTCCCACCCCTGAATCTCTTATCAACCCCAGTATCTGATATTAGCACTATGCATCCACTCCTGCTGTGGGTCACAAACTGGGTGTGTTAGACAGGGTTCCCTAGAGAAACAAAATCAGGATACTTATGATATATATATAAAAACAAATAAATAAACAGCTAATTAGTTCACAAAGCAGTACAAAGAGCTCAGTTCAACTCACTTCCACGAGACAGTTAATATACCGGCAGTCCTTCAACTCACAAGTGCTGATGGGTGCAAGTCAAGGAAGCAGACAGCTGTCTTCTGTAGAGCAATACAAGCAGTCTGGCCACAGGCAGGCACAGCAGGGTGGGTCACCAACAGTCAGCCAGATAACAGGGTACAACAGTTTCCAGCTCAGGTGATGTATACAGCAGCAGTGTGATGAAAGCAGGTCTCGAAGGAACCTCAAACTATAGCAACATGGTCCATGGATTAACTTTCCCACAGGTAGTGTAGCTCTCAAGTTAAGGCAGAGAACTAGCTAAGGCAGTCACACAATGGTCCCATCAACAGAGAGCAAGAGACAGAAAGGAGAAGCTTGCTGTGCCATTTATCTCTTTGACCTTTAATTAAACTGTGACTTTATTAATTCCACATGCGTTCATTGCCCATGTTGGCATAATACACCTACCTATCACACTGGAAAACACAACAGAAACAATAAAAATCAAATTTGAAATAAGGTGGTAAGGATAAAATAATAATATAAAAACCAAAATACAAATAATGAATAAGAAAGAAAAGATCCCCATCAACATTCTGAAAGCCAGGAAAGAAATTTCTCATGGAACAAGTAAGAGATACTTGCACACAGAACCAACTCAGTTCGGGTCTATAGGGAGGTCATCTGGCTAAGTATCAAGTTCAATTCAGCATATTCAAGGTTATAGTGGTCTCTGCCTGATAGCAAGGCTATTCAAGACCCTTGACTGTGGCTAGAGCAGATCTGCCAGTGACTCTGTCCAACCAGATAACTATGCAGATGGATTTGGGTTCCTACTGCTCTTCGTAGCCTTCTACAGATTGGGTGTTCATAATTTTAGCTCTGATACTTTTCCCTTCACCATATTCAAATGTTTTCATTGTCATCTTTGGATCACACAAGCTGGTATGCTTCTTCCATGTGGACTTGGTTGACTCCTAGCTTAGATGGCTGCTTGTTTGAATACAAGCCATTAAGGATGGTTGGGAAGTCTTAACTTCCGGTTCAATGCATTCCATGTTGTGTCTCCATGTGGGATTCTTTATTCCTTTGGAAATACATTCTCCAGATCTAAAGAGCATAGGTTTGAAAGGACAAGCAGCATGAATATTGTGAGTGACTCACTAGGAAAATAAATAGTAAATACTGCCACTCCTATTTCCCACTCTTGGTTTTGGGGTCTGTGAAGCCTGACTATTGGAGGAAAGTCACTGTATATGCCTTAGACACTGGTTTAGAGCACGTACAGCCGTGTAGAGAACAATGCCCAACACTGTAAGGCATTGCAGCCTAGCTGTTGCCACAATTGTTCCTTTAAAAGGCCATTAAGTCATTATCAAGGCAGCTGCTCAGGGTGATGGGTAGCATGGTAAGTCCAGTGGATTCCACGAGCGTGGACCCATTGCCACACGTCAATTTCTGTGAAATGAGTCCTTTGGTTTGAGACAGAAATACCAGGATGTTGGATAAGGCATTATCAAAGTCCATAGATGTAAATTTGTTAAAAAGCATTGCATGCAGGGAAGGCAAATCCATATCCAGATAAAGTGTCTATTTGAATAAAAATAAAATGCTGCCTTTTCTTTTTTGTTGTTGTTCTTAAATTACTTTTTAAAATCATTTTATTAGGGGCTCATACAACTCTTATCACAATTCGTACATACATCAGTTGTGTAAAGCACATTTGTACATTCATTGCCCTAATCATTCTTAAAACATTTGTTCTCTACTTAAGCCCCTGGCATCAGGTCCTCATTTTCCCCCTCCTTCCCCGCTCCCCACTCCCTCATGAACCCTTGATAATTTATAAATTATTATTTTGTCATATCTTGCCCTGTCCAACATCTCCCTTCACCCACTTGTCTGTTGTCCGTCCTCCAGGGAGGAGGTCACATGCAGATCCTTGTATTCGGTTCCCCATTTCCAAACCACCCTCCCTCTACCCTCCCAGTATCACCACTCTCACTGCTGGTCCTGAAGGGATCATCTACCCTGGATTCCCTGTGTTTCTAGTTCCTATTTGTGTACATCCTCTGGTCTAGCCAGACTTGCAAGGTAGAATTGGGGTCATGATAGTGGTGTGGGGGGCGGCGGGGGGAGGAAGAATTTAGGAACTAGAGGAACGTTGTATTTTCCATCGTCACTACATCGTACCCTGACTGGCTCATCTCCTCCCCAAGACCCCTCTGCCAGGGGAAAATGCTGCCTTTTCAGTGATGGAAGTGACCCAATGTAATCAACATGCTACCAGGTTGCTGACTGATCTCTCTCTCTGAGATCTCCCTGAGGAATTGTCGGTATTGGGTTTTGCTGCTGGTAGATTGTGTACTCAGCATTTACAGCAGCCAAGCGAGCCTCCATGAGAGAAAGTCCATGTAACAAAACCCTTGAATAATCTCCATCTCGACCACCTTGGCTGCTTTGTTCATGAGTCTATTAGGCAATGACAGGGATTAGAAGAGAAATAGTTTCCACAGAATGTGCCATCCTAGCCAATTAATTTTTAAAACTCCTCTTTCAGGGTTACCTTTTGTTGAGTACTCACTTGAGATACAAATATCTTCCACTTTTGGCCCATTTAAAGACGTCTATCCACTTACTGGGTTTTTTGTTTGTTTTTCTGCTAGTATATAAGCTTATTATTAAATTATTAATAAATTATTACATCATTGGGGTGCTCTTACAAATCTTATAACAATCCATCAGTCAATAGTATTAAACACACTTGTATATGTTGCCATCAACATTTCCAAAACAATTTCTTTCTACTTGAGCTCCTGATATCAGCTCTCCTTTTTTTACCCTCTCTCCCCAACCCTCCCATCTTTGTGAATATTAATTATATATTGTTATTTTGTGTCTTACACTGACCATCACAGTAAAATATGTGGCCTCTGGGCGCCCCATATATGGGTCTATGGGTAACCTGCTAAATATATTCTAACATTCCAATTTGTCTGTTAGTTTAGGTTCTCTAGAGAAACAAAGCCAATGATATATCTATTTAGCTATCATATGTGTACATATATATGCATATATATTACCATCATATACATATACATATGCTCGTGGAAAGGTCGGCAGTTTGAAACCACCAGCCATTCTGTGGGAGAAAGACAGGGCTTTCAGTCTTGGATACTCACAAGGGCAGTTCTACGCTGCCTTATAGGGTCACTAAAAGTTAGCATTAACTCAATGGCAATGAGTTTGGTTTTGGATATATAGAATCATCATATATATTTGTATATATGAATGTGTGTTTAAAAATATATGTGATGTTATGTGTGTGTACATATGTGTGTGACTATATCTATATCGATATAGATATAGAGAAATGATGATGTTAAGACGGAGGCTTCTTTACCTAGTATCAGCAGAAACCCCATAGGCTGCAGAGGCAGAGAACCCAAGGTCAGCAGATCAGGTTTATTATTGGAGAGGCAAACGAATTCAAGGTTGCAGGTCAGAGGGCAGGCTGTTGGCTAACGTCCAAAGAACCAGAAGTCTATGAACTAATACAGGACCCAGTCACACCAGAAAGTGAGCTAACTTTCCCACAGTGTCAAGTTGTATAGGAGCCACCCTAAGCTTCCCACAGCCATTTGGCTGCTCACAGCAGATCCCATCCTAGGAGGTCTCAATCGCCAAACTACTGACAATACTGGCTCAGCCACACGTTGACACAAAGTCTCGTTCTTGTAAAGATGGACTGAGGCACAGGATGAGAACAGTCAGGGTGAAGGAGATGCAGTCAGAGACAGGTTTATCATAGCAGGGAGAAAGAGAGGGAAAGAGTCCCTGGTGAAATCCCTTGGTCTAGCAAGGAGCCCCGGGAGATAGCAGGCTTTGTTCAAGGCCTGGGAATTTTAAAGGAAAGTAGGGGAATGGGTCATGCTGGTGGGGGAAGATTTATAGCACAGGATGTCAGCAGTGAGGTTTATGGTCCAGGAGCTCAGGGCAAGGCTTATGGCCCAGGAGATAGTTTATCAGCTCTGGCAGGTAAGCTGTCCATTTATTGGGGAGTCAGGCATTCATTCTGGGCATGGTTTCTCGATCTCCTTATTCCAGGGGGCAGCTGCTGACCTACTTGATGTGCAGGGAAGCGGGGCTCCAGCCTGCTTCAGCTTAGCCCAATCATTCCAGCTTCTTTTGTGATAAAAAGGGGCATTTAGATCTGATCTGGCTACTTCCTGCTGGTACAGGATGATGGGGGGAGGGCTATGGGCTGGAATGGTCCAGACCAGCATCAGCAGACAGCGGGCTGAAAGGATGTAACAAGAGTTGGTTAATAGCTAGATTGGGTAAGTCTCTCATTCATTCTTGAAGGAACTTAAAGAAACAGGGGGCCAAAAGTAACAGCAAGCAAATTATTGCCAGGGGTCCTACTAGGGGCATGACCCAGGACATGATAGGGTTTTGGAGCCATGGGGTGGCGGCTGCATTGCCCCAGTGATGGCGCTTGATTTCCCCAGCTATGGTTTTTAGCACTTTTACATTTTGCTCCACTACTCCTGATTCATTAATGTAGTAGCAACACGCCTTTCCTAGAAACATGCACGTACCTCCTTTGTCAGCGGTTAACAAATCCAGGGTCCAGCGGTTTTGAAGGGTGACCTGCACCAGTGATGTAATCTGCCTTTGTAGGGCTGTAAGGGAGTCAGAGGTGGAATCCTTTACCAGTTGAATTTTTGGGTTAAAAATTTGAGATTGGATGATGATTTGTCCCGTGACCCCACCAGAAACTCCTGCCGCAGCTAAAGAGGAGGTCAGGCTGGGGCCTACTAGGACCATATGAATACTGCTCGATTGGTCTGAAGGCTGGAACGAGCGTGTAGGCCACACAGTCACTTGAATTCTGCCTGCCCATACATCGTGAGTTGAGGGACTCCAGTGACCGGGAGGCAAGGGGTGCCGCTGGAGGCCTTGAGGCACTTTGTTAAAGTCCCATTGCACCAAAAGAATGGCCCCAGGGGTCTTTAAGCAAGTTTGTAACTTTCCATGTGGTTTCAGGGTAGGCTCCGGCTTTGGCCTGTGGATGGTGAGTAGCACAGGGTGTAGCTAACGCTGATGTTGCTTTCTGGGGCAAACAATGGTATTTTAGGAATGGGGGCAGGACACATGCTGCTGTTATTACCAGTGGGGAGAGAATTTCCTGGGATGGCCACTAACAGTGGGCGTTGGCAGGAGGCACAGAGAAAACAGGATGAGTCTTCTACCCCAGAGGCATTTAATAGGAGGGCAGCTTCCTGAATCAGTTTTCCCCATTCAAGAGTGAAGCTGCTGCTTTTCTTTGCTAATTGGGTTAACAAGTTAAGCTCATTATCCCATATTTCCTTGGCAACATCATTCAGCTTTTTAGGTGGGTGAGGAACCTGAATATATATGGATTTTTAATATGGTGGTAGGATATTGAAAGGCAAAGGATTTATACAGGCCCCCTACAATACCTAGGTTCCAGGGACCTTTAATGTAAATTTGATAGTTTCCGATACTGTCTGTGGTAAAGACATTCTCCTTAATGTTGCTTGTGTGCTTTACACATGAGTGATAAGGGCATCCTTTGCATGTGTCCCGCCACATAATCTTCTACCTGGTCATAAAGAGAGCAGAGTGCTAGACCATCCCTAAAGTAGCCAAAATTTAGGAGCGTCATAGTCACAGGTCAGGGGTTGAAGTTGGGTGAAACTGAAGTGGAAGCAAACTGGTTGTTGGCATCCACCCTGGTCACAGTGTGCCTTATTGATGACATGGGTCCTGTCTTGAGTGGTTCCACGGAGAATGAATTGCCGTACATAAGACTCTGGGCGTGGTGGGGTTTGGATGGGCAGGAGAAGTAAAAGGAACCAGCAGACCAGGAGTAGGTGTCAGGTCTGGGAAGCAGAAGATACTCTAGTAAAGCGTAAGCTAGTAGGCCCCACGACCTGGGTTGAATACTGGGCATGGTTCACTTTGGGGGCTAGTTTTACTCTGGTAAGATGATACCAGTTGGGGTCACTGCACTGGGGGTAGTGAGGAGGATGTGGTAGTGAGGATGATGGGGTGTGGTCCCTTCCTTCCACTTAGGCTGCAAGGGCTGAGGATGAAGTTCTTTTAGCAGAACAGAGTCTCCCGGGCTGATCACCAACAATTCAGGTCGTGTAGGGTCTGGGGTGGGCAGACACCTAGCTGCTTGCTCCCGGAGCAGCTTCCTTAAAAGGGAAAGGAAAGGTAAATAGTTCGCTAGTGGTGGTGGTTGGGCCGGCAGATTACGGTTGATTAGAAAGGGCCTGCCATACATTAACTCTAAGGGGCTTAAGAAGGTGGGGGAGCTGGAGGTGGTGCGAATTTGAGTTAGGGTGAGAGGGAGCAGGTCCACCCATGAACGAAGGACAGTTTTGACAGATGATTTTTTATAATCCCATTCATTTTTCAACTTTTCCTGAGGACTGGGTCCTACACGGAATGTGTAAGTGCTACTTGATGTGTAAAGCAGACGAACCCTGTTGTGTGATTTGAGACACAAAACACGGGCCATTATCAGACTGACTAGAGTTGGGGAGACAAACCTGAGGGTGATTTGGGTAAGCAGAATGTTTGTGACCGTATCTGCTGTCTCCTGTTTGGGAGGGAAGGCTTCGACCCATCTTGTAAAAGTGTCCCACTACCATGAGGAGACACTTAAGACCTTTGTGGCTAGGCATATGAGGGAAGTCAATTTGCCAGTCCTGGCTGGGCAGCTAGCCATGCAGTTGGTGTGTGTGGACTTTTGGTTTAAGGGTTCCCTGAGCATTGATGGCTTTGCACGTGGAACAAGAGGAACTAGCAGTTTGAATGAGCAGGGCCAGTGCGGGGTGGTAAGAGACTGACTGCAAGAACTGGGATAGGGCACGGGGCCCTGTGTGTAGAGTGGTGTATTTGGTGTGTGAGGTCCTGGGCTTGCTGTGTTGGTAACGCCATTTTGTTAGGAAATTTCTTTCTTTCCTCCCTTTTGGGTTAGGGCAGCTTCTTCCTGGGGTGTGTAGAGGGCTGCACTTCGGGGATGGTAGAGTAGAGTATTGGAGCTGGCCCAGCAGAGCTGGTAGTCAGGCTTCTGGCAGTAGCGTCTGCTTTGCCGTTGTCCTGTGTGACAAAGGGGTTCTCAGTCTGGTGCCCTCCGCAGTGGATGATAGCCACCTTAGCTGCAGCTGAAGAGCCTGTAAAAGATTAACTATCAGTGTACCAGTTATGATGGGAGATCGTTAGTGGTACGGAGTCCCCTGCCCTCCAGATAGTGGTGTGACAGTGGGCAATAAGGAAAGAATATTTGGAGTGTGTAAAGATATTAACTGCCTTTCCCTTAGCCAAATGGAGTGCCCACGTTAAAGCAATGAGCTCTGCTTTTTGGGAGGTGATGCTGACCGGGAGGCGCTGGGCGTCCCAGACCTGGCCAAGTGAGACTACACTGCCTCCTTGCATGTCAACAACAGAGCTGCCATCAACAAATAAAGTGAGATCAGAGTTGGGATAGGGTTGATCCGAAAGTCTGGGTTGAGGCGGTGTTAATTCCTCAACCACTCATGGGTAGGAGTGACTGTCGGGTACTGACCATTTCCTGAGCCAGGAGAGTTGCTGGGCTTAAGGAGGGAGACCAACACAGACATATGTCCGGGTTTTCCTTCTTTTAAAATCGTTTTATTAGGGGCTCATACAACTCTTATCATAAGCCATACATACATCAATTGTATAAAGCACATTTGTACATTCATTGCCCTCATCATTCTCAAAACATTTGCTCTCCACTTAAGCCCCTGGTATCAGCTCCTCATTTCCCCCCCCTTCCTCCATGCTCTTCCCTCCCTCGTGAGCCCTTGATAATTTATAAATTATTATTTTGTCATATCTTGCCCGGTCCAATGTCTCCCTTCACCCTTTTCTGTTTTCCGTCCCCCGGGGAGGAGGTCACATGTGCGGCTGGGAGCAAGTAAAGACAGGGCGCGGTGTGAGAGACGGTCCTGTAACCTGTGAGTAGGTTAAGTCTGGATAGGCTCTCCTAAAGTCAGTGTGAGAGCTTCCTTGAGGAGAGCAGCTGCGGCCGCTAGGGCCCGGAGGCACAGTTGCCATTCCCTGATTGTCATGTCTAACTGTTGGGAGAGATAAGCTATTGGTGAGTGAGTGGGTCCCAAGGGTTGGGTGAGGATTCCCACCGCCATACCCTGTCTTTCATCAGTGCAAAGGGAGAAGGCTTTTCAGGGGTTGGTAAATGCAAAGGTGGAGACCTAAGGAGGGTTTTTCGGGGCTTATCAAAGGCCATCTTGAACAACTGGGTGGAATCTAGGGGACCGGTAGGGGTGGCTTTAGCAGCTTCGTACAGTGGCTTAGTAAGCAGGGAGAAGTTTGGGACCCAGTGCCTGAAAATCCCACAAAGTCTAAAAAGGAAAGTATCTAATCTGCCAGTTCTGGGGCTTGGAGTCCTCTACTGATAGGTGGTGAGGGTGAGATGCAAGCCCAGGAAGGTAACAGACGTTCAGGAGAGCTGGGCTTTGGCGCGTGACACTCAATTGCCTTTAGAAGCTAAAACGTTTAAAAGCTGGGCCATATGTTCCAGTGAACTGGCCTCAGACAGACTACACAACAGCAAGTCATCCAGTGAGGGGATGTGTGGTAATGCTGGGGGAGGACGACCCACATGTATTGGGAGGCAGTACCGGTGCCTGGATCCTCCCAAGTGAACGCAAACAGGTACTGACAAGCGGGGATCTAGCAGAACCATAAAGAAAGCGTCTTTCAGATCGAGTGCAGAAAAGTGGGTAGTATTAGGGGGACTATATGGGGCAGAAGGGTATAGGGGTTAGGGACTACAGGGTGAATGGGTACTATGGCTTTGTTGATAAGACGTAAATCCTGCAATAAGCGATAGGAATCATCTGCTTTCTTAACAGGCAAGATAGGGGTGTTGCAGGGAGAGTGGATGGGTATAAGAAGCTGATTAGCAAGGAGGCACTGAATGAGAGGTTTTAAGCCTTTACGGTAGGTGAGCAGAATTGGAAACTGGGGATGGGAAGGTGTAGAGGTCTTTAAGGTGGATAAGAACGGGTTGGTGATGCATAGCAATGATGGGTTGGGAAGTATTTGATATTTCCAGGTTTACCCAGTGCATTAGCAGAGTCGAAGAGAGTGTGGGCGGGGGAGTGGTGATGGAAAGTGTTAACTCAAATGGAGCTGAGGAAGGAGGTGGTAGCAGGTGGTTCCACTGAAGGCTGACTCCTGATCTCTACCTAGTAGTAGTGCAGGGCATGAAGGCATTACTAAAAAGGAGTAGGAAAGAGGGGAGCCCCCTATGTCTAAGAACAAAGGGGGAGTTTTTAGGGGTCTTGAGGGTTTGCCATCTATTCCCATAACTGTGACCAGGGAAGAAGTTGGGCCCAATAAGGAAGGGAGGACTGAGAAGGTAGCCCCCATGTCCACCAGGAAAGAGTGGTTTGCCCGCTAACTTAACTGTCACCCTAGGCTAAGCGAGGGTTACTGGGGTTGTTGAATCCAGGCTCCATCAATTCTTGTCAGTTGTTAGACCCAGCAACACCAACAGCAGGTCAGAGTTTGGAGGGACAGTCTCTCCGACGGTAGGCACCGAGAGGCAGTCAGTGGCCCTGCTGACCACACACGGGGCAAGGTTTACTGGGTGGTCAAGGCTATGGACAGTATTTGGCCCAGTGCCCTTTCTAGACATGCTTGAAGCAAGGTCCTGGCTGGGGTGGCGACAGCTGTTCTTTCCAGCAGTCTTCTGACCCTCCCCTCCTAAGGGCAGCAGTTAAGGCCTGGGCTTGTCAGTAGGCCTTTTGGTGGGCTCGGGACCCCACGCTGCTTCTGCCTGTTCCTCTCAGGCATTAAAAACTTTAAATACCATGTTTACCAGTTCACGGATAGGGGTCTGAGGGTCCTCCTCAGCCTTTTAAAGTTCCTTTTTAATATCAGGGGCTGACTGCATTATAAAATGAGTGGCTAGCACAGTAGCCCCAGCTTGGGAATAGGGTCTAGCCTGGGATACTGAGTTAAGGCTTCAGTTAGGTGTGTAAGGAAAGCTGCCGGGTTCTCACCCGGATGCTGGGTGACCTCTCGCAGCTTATCAAAGTGTACTGCTTTGTGAGAGATGACTTGCAAGCCAGCCAGTAAGCACTGTATCATGTGGTCCAGGTGGGCCCTGCCTTTGCATCCCATGGAGTATCTACCTGGTAAGTCCAACCTGAGTCCTCCCTTGGGACAGCCTGGGAGCCTACTGGCACGGTAACACCGGTTAAATGGACTTGACCTGCGTGCTGCTGAGCGGCCTGAAAACATGCTCTCACTCATCAGGGGCGAGGGTGGAGGCTAACACTACATATAAGTCATGCCAGGTGAGATCCTAAGCTTGCGTTAGGTATTGGACTTCTTTCGTAAAGGTGGTCGGGTCCTGTGAGAAAATACCTAGACGCTTTTCCATCCGAGAGAGGTCTGTTGAAGGAAAACAGCGCGTGGACTAGAAGCACATTTTGTCAGCGGAGTGTTTATTCCATGTATCTATTGGTTATTTAAGATACGTGGATATATGTGCATGTCAAAAATTACCGCTAAAATCATGGGAACCTTTATTAAACAAAGCTATCATAATTTGAAGTGATTGTTGTGTTGTCTTGAGTATTATCCTCTAATATTCATTGTGGTGACTACCCAGAACTCACAGACAACAGGGTTTATTAATGAAGTTAATGGATTGTAATACAAATGAGGAGTGCACAGGAGACAGTCCTTTATAAAGTCATGTTGTGAAGTTCTTTCAGCTCTGCTAATATATGCCCAAAGGGACATACCTCTCCATTGTAAACCTCAACCCAAAGGTATTCCGATCAAGCTACCCAGGTTCCTGTATTAAGTGCCCAGAGCGCTCCCCCTCACCCCACCCCCACTCCACAAGCCAGCCTTCTGCACAAAAGCACTCAGCTTTACTTGCTCTGTGGGTTGGAAAACCTACCACTCTGTCCCATGCTGACTCAAGGCTCTTCTGCCGCACCCCTGATGGTATAGCTTGCTTTGGATCCAGGAGGTCCATTGTGCGGGGTTCTTGGGTACAGAGAACATGGTCTACTCCGGGCTCTTGCTGGTAACAAAGTCCTTCTTCCTCCTTCTCAGGGCTCATTTTAGACTGCTCACAATCACTCACAAGTGAATCCTATCAGTATCTTCCCCCACCTTTTTACCAGACCATACAGAAAAAGGCTGGTTGGGGAGAGTTCAAGAGATGGCGAGAAGAGTCACATTACTTACCCTGTAATTGTTTCTCAATAAAATATCCATCTAGATATACACTTCCGAGAGTGTGGCTTCCAGCTCTCTAGCCCTTCCCCAGGGAATTCTGTGCTCTTCCATTTATACCACCACAACAGTTGGCATCCTCAAGGAACCCAAAGCATATTCCGTTAAAATGGTCTTGGAGTTTGGGAACAAAAAGATGTCCGAAGAGGCAAGATTAGGGCTGGAGGCAGGTTTCTGAGTGAAATTCGTGTAGGACAATCCTTGCTACCCATGACGAATAAGTAAACACTTTGTTGTGACAGAAAAACATTACTCGGCACAGATTTCCTGCCCTTTTCCCCACCATTGTCATTCACACTTCTCTGAAAAGTCCTTCCAAGTAAACTCCTGTGATCATCCTCTGTCCCTTAAGAAAAGCTCAGATTTAGGATCTGGAGTCCCTCAAATCAGTCACTGTAAGCAACTTTCGGAGCTGATCTCTGCCTTGAATTTAATTGGCCCAGTAGATCCCCTTGGAAGCCACGATTGTAACTAGATATTTTAAAAGGCATCTCCTAATGAGACCAAGACAAACATACTACTGAGAGAACTTGTAGAAATTTCAGAAACACATGTAAGCACATTTGTTTGAACTAGACTTGTGTGGGTATGAGCAAAACTGTTTTCCTGACTCTAACACTTGTTTGCCTGTGTGTTTCTCTAAAACACACACACACACACACACACACACACACACACACACATATATATACATATACATAGTACATACAAAGATGTGCATATTATGTATACATGTACCGTATATACTCGAATATAAGCCTACCCGAGTATAAGCCGAGGCACCTAATTATTACCTGGGAAACCATAAAAACTGATTGACTCGAGGGTAAGCCTAGGGTGGGAAATGCAGGATGTGAATTAACACAGAGACCAAAGGGGAGAGACGGAGCACAGCCACAGACACATCCTTACCAGTTCAGCTGCCGGCTTAAGTGAATCACTTTGGGTGCTTCTGTGAATTGGAGCCGTCCACGTCATAGGATGGCTCTGATTGGTTAGATGTGAGTAAACAAACATTCATAGCCCTGCAGTGTCAGCGGAGCTTTGAATGAACAGCTGAGGAATGGCAATCACCCGCCAGATGTTACACCTCGCTGGGGTAACACTGACCCGTGTATAAGCCGAACCCCAGTTTTTCAGCACATTTTGTGCAGATATAATATTTATATATTATCTACAAAGACATACATATCATACAAACATATCTATTTCATTGGCTATATACAAACACTTGTTTGTAATTTTGTTACTGTGGTAGCTTTTTTATTACTGTGATACTGGAAGCAAGGCCACTGGTATTCCAAATACCAGCAGGGTCACCCTGGCAGACAGGTTTCAGTGATACTTCTCGACTAAGACAAACTATGAGGAAAGGCCTAGCTCTAATAACTACCATAATTTAAAAGGACCAATTGGTATAAATGATATTTTGGACATCCACCTTGGCTGCAATGTGGTACAGAAATAGCAACGATCTTTACCGATGATGATGGAGGCCAGGTTCTAGTGATATTATTGTGATTATCGCCTATGTCTATAAGGAAAGCAAGTGCTAAAATGGAATTAGAATGTAGTGAAAATTAAAATGTGATCCTTTTCAATCCCAGTTCATGAATCCCTGAGAATCTGTGGACAACAAATTTACTCCTTAGGACCTCTTCCCTGCTGTGTCTTCCGTCAACAGCCTGACTTTGCACTTACGTAGATCTGCAGGCCTGCGGACCAAAGTATCTGAAGACTCCATGTTGTCAGAGGTACTATATTGGCATAGACAGGTAGATAGACAGGTAGCAAGTTCCTGTTGAGCTACCAGAGTTTATAAACAAGTATTAAAGAACATGGCAATATGTGTATGCAAAATTACTGCTAAAATCATAGAAACCTTTATTAAACAACATCATCATAATTTGAAGTGATTGTTGTTGTGGGCTGTTGTGAGACCTGTGATCGCTGCCATCAAAGAAGGTCATGCCATCACTTTCCTCCAGAGGGGGCCATTCAGACCACACGGGTCAGGATCCAAGTCATTGGAAATTAATTTGACCTTGGAAAGATGAGAGCCCCACCTATGAGAGCCCCCACCTATGAGAGCCTTCATGAACAGGTTTGAGGGTTTGTTTGTTTTTTCAATCTTTCAATGAATGTCTAGTACATTCATTTATCAATGTTCACTAAGTATATTATGTGTCTAATGTATAGGCATTTGTGTTAGTGTGGTAGGAAGTCGGCTAAAGCCTGTGTCTGTAGTGAATGCTCTCATAAAGCTAGACTCCAGGGGAAATCTGAACACGCAAGACAGCGGAGGTTAGCAATCTTGCACAGCAAGATGTATGGGGAGCTCGAGTGGTGTTGACAATGGTTGACCTTGAACAGATTGGGCTTCTCTGTGAAACCAGATCAGAAGATGAGCAGGGTCCCTGAGCTCCCAGAGTCCTTGAATCCGATCACGGAGCCAAGATCCTTGGGACTCAGGCCGCACATAACTGCTCTCCCATGGGGAAGACACCCCAAGTGCCGGCTGTTCCTGGGAAAATACTAAAGTGTTCTTGGGTTGTTCTTCTTCTTCATTGAGCCAGGAAAGTTGTGAGGTTCATGTTCTTGGTTCTTCCAGGAAATGGCTTTTGCCTGCTTCTCACTGCCAGGGCCTTAAACTTCTAGCGCTGGAGAAGAACTTGGGGAACTAGCAGGCCTAGGTTTTCATGTGACAGAGACTAATCCTGAGGCAGGCATGACACGCTCGGGCCCCATAGCTAGAACCCAGGTCTACTGAGCCCAGGTCTGGAGCATTGTACCAGATTAAGATAGAGATCATGTCTCAGCCTGGTACCAGTTAAGGAGTTTAAATACAACAGTTTTCTTTGTTGTTTCCATACAACTAGGTGGAGAGCCCCACCTCTTCTCTTCCAGTTTATTGCACTGTGGTGTCTTGAATGTTATTGTAATTCTGGGAAGTTACGACACTGCTATTTTAAATACCAGCAGAATAATTCAAGGCGAACATGTTTTGGTGGAACTTCCAGAACAGACTACAAATCAGGATTAGGCTGTCCACCTCTGAGGGATTACACACTGAAAATCTGGTGAATGCCAGCAGAACAGTGTCAGACACGGAAAACATTCTGAACAGAAGCAGATTGTTGTCAGATATAGTACCAGAAGATGAGTCCCTCCAGGTCAGAAGACACTTCTCAAAGTGGAGCCAACTCTAATGACCTAGAAAGATTAAAGCTTTCAGAGTCTTCGTTTGCTGATGAGGATGCAAGTCAGAACGAGAAGGAACAGCTGCAAATATCTATCACTAATTAGAACATGGAATGTACAAATTGTGAATGTAGGAATGGGTCTTGACTGAAAGCAGTGAGTATGAGAAAGGTGTTTACTTGTGTGTTATTGACTGTTCAAAAGCCTCCGACGGTGCGGATAACACCCCATGGATAGCACTGTGAAGAATGCTGTGTGAAGCCTGTACCTGCATGATGAGGCAGTCATTCAAGCACCACAAGGGGATACTGCATGGCTTGAGATTAGGAGATGTGTGCATCAGGGTTCGAACTTTTCATCATGCTCACCAAATATGTATGCGGAGGAAATAATCTGCAAAACTAGACTCTATGAAGAAGAACTCAGCATCAGGATATGCAGATGACACAGTCTTGCTTGCTAAAATCGAGGAGGACATGCTGATGAAGCTCAAAGCCTGCAGCCTCTGTAGACTAGAAAAGAAACCCAAATCCTCACAAATGCATGAACAAATAACAGTGTTGTGTTAAGCAGGGTTCTCTAGAGAAACAAAACCAGGACATTGATGATTTTATATATATATTTGGATAGGTTTATACAGAGGAAGGAATAAAGCAGCTCATTAGTCCACACAGCAGTACAGAGGGTTCAGTTCAACTCACTTCCATGGAACAGTTAATAGACTGGAAGTCCTTCACTCACATGGGCTGCTGGGTCCAAGATCAAGGAAGCAGACAGTGGAATACTCCCTACGACAAGGCAAGTAGAGTCTGCCAGCAGGCAGCAAACAGCAGAGTGCTTCACCAACAGTCGGTAGCTCGGGAGCTTAGAGGAGCAGGCCTGGATGGGATATCAAACCCGAGCAACGCAAGGTGACAGGATCCACCAGCCTCAAGATCAGGTGGTGTATGCACCAACAGCATGGAGAAGCAGGTCTCGAAGGAGCCTCAAGCTCTAGCTACACAATCTATTGCTTGGCGTGGCCCACAGGTAGTGTAGCTCACAGGTTGAGGCAGAGAACTAGCTACAGCAGCAGCACACTCCAGCACACTCCAATCACCAGAGTGCAAGAGAGAGATGGGGGAGGGCCTTGCAGAGTCATTTATCTCTTTGCCCTCCAATCAAACTGTGACCTGATTAATCCCATATGTTCCTATTGGCCAGGTTGGCACAATAAACCCAACTATCACAAACATGATAAACAGGGAAAACATTGAAATTATCAAGGATTTCATCTTGCTTGGGTCCACAATCAATAGTGCATTGCACTTGGCAAATAAATGTGTTGTAAAAGCTCTTCAAAGTGTTGGAGAGCAAATAGGTCACTTTGAGGACTAAGGTACATTTGACCTAAGAAATGATCTTTTCAGTCACCTTATATGCATGTGAAAGTTGGCCAATGAATTAGGAAAACTGAAGAAGAATTGAAGCAATTGAATGGTGGTGCTGGGGAATTGCATTAAAAATGCCATAGAGTATCAGGAAAGCAAGCAACTCTGTCTTCTAAGAAGCACAGCGCAGCCAGACACTTCTAAGACGTGAGGATGGTGAGTCTTCGTCTCGCATACTTGGGACACGTGATCAGGGGTGATTGGCCTCTGGAAAGGACGCCAGGCTTGGTAAAGCGGAGGGGCAGTGGAAAAGAGGAAGGCCCTCAAGGAGTTGGACTGACACCGTGACGGCCACTATGGACTCACATATAACAATAATTGAGAGGAGGGTGCAGGACCAGGCAGCATTTTGTCCTGTTGTACGTAGGGCTTCTGAGTCAGAAGCAACTCAACGGCAACTGACAACAATTACAACAGCTGAAAAGTCACTTCCGCCCCCACAGGAGCATCCCTGGGCTCATTCTCATATCAGTTATTCAGTCTTACGTAGGCTGGGTGCTGCATGGAGCAGGTTTTCCAAAGCGATGCCTCAGTGCTGCTGTCCCTGGCTGTGCCTCTTCCTCTCTTTGAGCAGGAAGTTTTCCTCAAGTTAAAAAATAGGCTGATGTTTATAATACATACTTCACAGGCTCATTGCCATGAATAAACAGGTTAATATACATAGAACTCTTGTGACAGATGGTTTTGGGTTAGTCGTGACATTTTTCAGGTACATTCAGGAAACCAACTCAGCTGGCTGGAACAGAAGAGGAACATAATGGCTAATAGAACTGTAAGATCCATGGGCACATTGATTTGGGGTCCTGCTGGATCCAGATTCTTAAAGAAGTCCTTGGGACATAGTTTCTCTTTCTAGCTTTGACTCTACTTCCATTCCTCGAGATCAGTGGTTCTCAACCTTCCTAATGCTGTGACTCTTTAATACAATTCCTCATGTTGTGGTGACCCCAAGTCATAAAATTATTGTTGTTGCTACTTCATAACTGTAATTTTACTACTGTTATGAGTTGGGTGACCCCTGTGAAAGTATTGTTCAACCCCCAAAGGGGTCACGACCCACAGGTTGAGAACCGCTGCTCTACATTATTTTTATAAATCACTTTATTGGGAGCTCTTACAGCTCTTGTAACAATCCATACATCAATTGTAGCAAGCATATTTGTACATATATTGCCATGATCGCTTTCTAAACATTTTCTTTCTACTTGAGCCCTTGGCATCAGCTCCTCTTTTTACCTCTTTCCCCCATCCTTTACCCTCCCATGCTCATGATCCTTGATAAATTATAAAGTATTATTATTTTCATATCTTACACTGCCTACTTTTTCCCTTCACCCACGTTTCTGTTGTTCATCCCCATTGGGGACACTGGAGGGGAGAGTATATGTCAATTATTGTGATAAGTTTTACCTTTCTCTCCCTTCTCCCCCCAACCTTCCCTCACCCTCATGGTATCACTACTCCCATTACTGTTCCTGAGGGGTTTATCTGTCCTGGATTCTGTGTGTCGGAGCTCTTATCTGCACCAGGGCACATGCTCTGGTCTAGCCAGATTTGTAAGGTAGAACTGGGCTCATGATAGTCTGGAGGGGGCAGAAAGCATGAAAGAACTAGAGCAGAGGTTCTCAACCTTCCTAATGCTGCGACCCTTTAATACCTCATGGTGTGCTAACCCCAACCATAAAATTATTTCCATTGCTACTTCAGAACTGCAATTTTGCTACAGTTATGAATCAGGCGACCCCTGTGAAAGGGTCGTTTGACCACCAAAGGGTTGCAACCCACAGGTTGAGAACTGCTTAATTAGTGGAACACTGTATGTTTTGTCGATGTCATACTGCATTCTGGCTGGCTCGTCCCTTCCTTGTGACCTTTCTGTGAGATGTCCAATTGTCTACAGATGGGTTTTGCATCTCCACTCCAACCCCCCTCGTGCACATCAATATGATTGCTTGTTTGGGGCCTTCTGATGCCTGGTATCTGATTCTTTTGACACCTCATGATCACACAGGCTAGTGTGCTTCGTCCATGTGGGCTTTGTTGTTTCCCAGATAGATGGCCACTTGTTTATCTTCAAGCCTTTATGACTGTACACATGATATCTTTTAATAGCCAAGCACCATCATCTTTCTTCACCACATTTTCTCTGGCACCCATTTTGCCTTCAGGGATCATGTCAGGAAGGTGAGCTCACAGAATGCCAGGTTATTAGAACAATCCATTCTTGCATTGAGGAAGGACTTGAGTAGAGTCCCAATGCCCATTTGCTTGCTTAATACTTAACATATAAAACATATATATAGACCTATATCCCTATCATTATATATTAATGTATCTACATCTATACATACCTATCTTTATACCTCTATAGATGTCTTTTTCCTGCTAGTTCCTTCCTTTATTTTCCTTTACTTTCCTCCTGTTCCACTATCACATTCGACCTTCATTCAGCTCTCATTAATTTCTCTCAGCTACTTTGAACTTGATCAAGCCCCACCAGGTGGTCTATGCCCTCTTTGCCATGGATTTTAGATGTCTTGTTGTTCCCTTGTTCCTGGGTTTGTTGGCTTCCCCTCCCTTTCCCCCAGGTGAATTTTTCTCCCTGCTGTGACTCCCGGGTGCTCTATATAGACATATTTTCAATTTACCATTTCAGGGGGGAAGTGGGCTTATTTTTCTCCAATTGGTCCATGTGATAGTTAAGGTTTATTGTGCCAGCCTGGCTGATGAACACATGTGGGATTAATTGAAGGGCAGTTTAATTGAAGGGCAAAGAGATAAATGGCTCTCCTGTCTTGTCTCTTGTTCTCTGATGGTCGGACCAGTTGCAGCTGCTTTAGCTAGTTCTCTGCCTCAGCTGGCAAGACTCACTTCATGTGAGACATCCCTGAGGAGAAGCCACATGGACCTACCCTGATGCAGCACTGGGTGCTCAAGACGCCGCATGGAGACCCCTGCCAGCGCTGAGATGCTTACAGGCTCACTGATTCAGCTATCCTCCTGCATTCTGCATCATTGCTTGTGTTTTGTGAGATTAAGGAGGACTTTGTAGATCGGTGTCACACATGGGCTAATGTCGGACTTGTGGGCTTGGACAGCACTGGGTTGGAATGCTTTCTTAATGTACACTTACCCTTTATATAAAACTTTTTAAAAATATGAGTGTTTATGAATTTTGTTTCTCTAGTCTACCCAGATTAACACAGTTCATTAAGATTCTTACCGTTGAGTCTCATGGACCTGGCTTAGGCCATGTGCCAATCTCTGAGCCAATCATTGTGGTCAGGGCAATAGAACGCTTAGATTGGTCAGATCTATACCATGTGGTCTTATTGGGCATTGGGAGCCAAGGTCAATCTCACCTAAATTGTGCGTGGGGAAAAGGTGGATTTCCAACAGAAACTAACAGTCTGCTTCCAGAAGAAGAAGAGTTGATATGAATAGACAAAAGTCATAGATGCCCAGAAGAGTCGAAGGGTGTGCTGACCTCACAAATGTAGGGCAGCCCTAGGCTTGGAGATCTTTCATCAACTCTAAGATGGAGAGAGTGTCAGAGGGCAGAGACAGCGGGCCTTACACAGCAAGATAATGGATAAAATATTAGAGATATTTTCTCTCCTGGAGGCAGAGGTGAAAAGTTGTTTTGGGTTTGGGGTTGTTTTTTGGGGGGAGGTGAGGGGGGTTGTGTGCATCAGTTGGTGCTCTAAAGTCTGGTTCTTGCCTAAAATTTTTGTTTTGTGTGAACAAGAAGGGCTTTTCTGAGGGAGATGAGGATGGGACTTTGTGGACCATCCTCAGAGGGCTGCATAGACTTGGGACTATGACAGGACCCGAGAGGCCCAGACTAGTGGGAGTCCACCTTTAGCAATGAGCAAACAGGAGAAATAAGACAGGATATTAGATTTGGTAAGGGAAGGCCTCCCAGGCTGTAGGCACCACAGTCCCCATGAAAGACCTGCTTCACCCTCACTGGAGAAAGCAAATAGAGTGGATGGGGAAGGTCATCCGACCCCATTGTCCGTGACACCATGTGTGTCCAGTATCAGAGGAAGAACACATGTGCCTTAGACGCCGTGGTGGGTGCTACCACGGAGCAGGCTCTGTTCTAAGAGCCCCAAGTAGGTTTGCTCATGTATTTATCACCTGAGCCTGTAAAGTTGGTACAATTAACATCACCACCCTCATCTTGCCCAAGTTTGGAAGAGGGAAGAGCCAGGCTGACTCAGGCCACCAGGCTCTGGCGCCCATCTTCCCCCGTGGTTACTGCCCCTTCCACCTCTCTAGCCAGCTGTGTTCATCTCAGAGAGGTTTGGGGTTAATTATTTTGTTTGTATTTTGATGAAATGAGTTCTTGCAGACAAGGCACATGTATATCCTAAGTAAAGGTGAGCTGGCTTTTGCACAATGTGACAGTGCCCCGGGCAGCATTTTGTTCTATTCTGCTGAAGGCAACTAAGAACAATAAAGTCAGAAAACACGTTTTCCTAAACTTCCATTTTCAAAAGGGAAAAAAAAAAAAGCAAAGATTTCCTAAAACTACAGGTCTCACTGGCCCGCCTTCAGCCCCTTTTCAGGCAGAGTGGAGCCTGCAAGCTCTAGCTTGAACTATGAAATATCAGAGGGCTTGTACTGTGGGCACGCATCCAGCATCCCCACATACCCAGTCTTCTTGCCCTAATAGGAAATCTCTGATGGTGAGTGAGCTCCTCCCCAGAGCAAACGCTGGCGCCCGCCTGAGGTCGGAGTCCAGCTCTCTGGGACAGCCACCTGCATCACTTCCCTGCTTTTTCCGGCCACCAGAAAGACAATACACGGCGCCAAGAAGTTTCCCTCCACAGAACGCGCTCTGCTTAGAGGAACCAGTCAGCAGCACCAGTAGCTCCGTGTGACCCTCTAATTCTCCCCTTGGCTCAGTAATCAGATGTAGAAAGAGCACAGCTTCTCCCTGGCCACTCCCTGGAGAGGGGGCGGATGGCCTTGTCTTGTCCCGGGTCTCTGCACACGTCTTTAAAGGTGGTGGCATGGTGTTTTCCTGAACACCGGGCATAGTAAGAGCAGAGTCAGAGGGACAGGACCATGGGTGGGCTGGGGACAATTTTAGGCATTCCCAACTATAAGTAACCTCTACAAGGCCAAGAAAGGGTTCGTGGTTGATGCAAATGCTTACAATCTTGGTGGCTAACTCAAAGGTTGGTGGTTCAAGTCTACTCAGAGATAGCTTTGAGGACAGGCCCGGTGATGTACTTTCAGAGTAATAGTAGCCATTGAAAACCCAATGGGACGCCGTTGCACTCCGCTTCACTCGGGGTCACCACCAGTTGGAGTTGACTCCATGACAGCTAGTTTGTAAGGGGGCAGGACCCCGGTTTAGGCACCCATACACTCCACCCAGTGTCACCGAGTCAATTCTGCTTCGAAGTGACCCTGTAGGGCAAACGAGGGCTGCCCCTTTGGGTTTCCTAGACTTTCAATCTTTTCAAGAACATGTAGTCTCATCTCTCTCCCTCCAGACGGCTGGTGGGTTCAAGCCCCCGAGTTTGAGGTCAGCAGTGCAGCGTGTATCCCACTGTACTATGTCCCCATACATTTGGCCTGTTGAATCAGCTAGGCGTTCAAGTCAGGGGAGGAATTAACTTCAGCCATGGACTTTATTGTGGAATGCCCCCGTGGTTTTTGGATAGAGTGTTCAGAACCCAGGAGAAATCTATCTCTGGTTAAGGTTGTCAATGACAAATAAGTTAGCAGATGACCAAAGGGCATTCTTTTCATTGTGGTCAATATATAGGAGGTAACAAAACGCGTGCATGTCAACAATATTCCCATGTAGTGTTCAGTGACATTTATCATGTCTCTCATGCCATCCAACCATCACTATAAACCATTCCTGAATTTTTCTATCACTCCAAAGACCAAAGATCAGTGCTTTCTCAAAACCTCTAGTTGTGGCACCTCACTGCAGAGCTCTCGAGGGTTGGTGTGGTGTCTGACTGGCTGGAGGGGGGTGCGCTTCTTTTGTCTCCCTTCCCAGAGGTGCAGAGGAGAGGGTGGCACTGGCTTCCACCTGGGAAAAGCCATGTGTTGGGGGCAGTTGACTCTAAACTCCCCATCTGCCGAGGTGACCCGTCCATGACCAAATTGTTATAGACCAAATCGCATTCCCCCAAAGTATGTGTTGTAACCCCTGTACTGTGGCTGTAATCTGACTGAGATTTGATTTGCTCTGTTATGTTAATGAGGCTGTGTTTTAAACTAACCATTTTGGGGATATAAAAGAGCAGTTTAGGCACAGAAGCAAGAAAGGGCAAATTCTAGAAAGATAGATGCCCTGTGGAGACCTCCATGGAAACAAGAAATGCGAGGGAAGCCAAGACCAAGCTTCCTCCTCCAGACCCAGTGTTTCTTTTGAGTTGGACCCTGAATGTAGACTTCTACAGTCCTACACTGTAAGAAAATACATAACCTTGTGTAGTTGGTACTCCACATAGTAATAATACATCAAACCAGTTGCTGTTGAGCTCACTTATAGTAACCCCATGCATGGCAGAATAAAGCTGTGGCTCCATTGGGTTTTTACACTCCCAGGGGCAGTTCTACCCTGTCCTATAAGGTTGCTATGAGTCATCACTGACTCAATGACAGTGAGTTTGTGTTTTGTTTTGTTGGTGTTTTTTTTTTTTTTTTGAAAGACAACACTAGGTCTTTCTCCCAAGGTGGACTTAAACTTGCAACCTTTCAGTTGGGAGTTGAGCACGTTAACCAGTTGTACTACTGACACAGTCTGCTTTCTCCAGTACCTTGGCAGACTTTCTTACATACATGCTGGATGCCTTTCTCCAGTTGCACCTGCGTATTGGAGCCCTGTGGGGTAGCCTGGGTACTTGAGCAGATGATAGACTGAGTCTAGCAGCATGAGGTGGCCTGAGTCCTTGGTGGTCACACCTTTAGGGAGAAGGTTATGATAGCTACAAGCAGCCACTGCTGTCCAACATCTAGATCTTCTGGTGCCAATCACACTGAGGGAATTCAAGGAAAGACTGTAGGGAGCCTGTGTGTGCTGCCTCTGGACACCATCCGCTAGACGGGGTGACTAGGTGACATAAGGCTCATATCTGCAGGGGTTGTGTTTCTGGGTGGCGCTCTTTTCCTGGAATGCCATCGGTTAGTGTGGGAAAAGCTGAGCATCTCATGGAAATCTGCTGTCAGGGTTGACAGTGCGTTCTTTAGAAAATTCTAACTGGCTCCCAAAGCTGGTTTCTGGAAATGGTCAAAGATATTTTCAGATCACTGAGAGTAATTCCTGAAACCCAAATGAAGGCTGGGATGATAGTGGGACAAGAGGAAAGCAAAAGGAAATAGAAGAAAGAACTAGGAGGCAAAGGGCATTTATAGGGGTCAAAATACAGGCATGTACCTATGCAAATATATTTATATATGAGGATGGGGAAACAGATCTACGTGCATATATGTATAGGTTTAGTACTAAGGTAGTAGGTGGACAATGGGTCTCCACTCAAGTGCTCCATCAATCCAAGCATACTTTGTTGTATTAACTGGAATTCCATGATGCTCACCTTCCTGACATGATCACTGAAGACAAAGCAGGTACATAAGCTAATTAGTCCACACAGCAGTACAGAGGGCTCGGTCCAACTCACTTTCATGGGTCAGTTAATATATTGAAAGTCCTTCCAACTCATGCAGGCCGCTGGTCCAAGGTCAAGGAAGCACAGCAAGGTGGCTGGTGGGAGGTTCAGAATCTGCCCTCAGGCAAGATGAGTCGGCCAGCAGGCAGCAGACACAGCAAGGTGGGTTGGCAACAGCAGGAAGATGAGATGTCGAGGCACCGTAGAGGCCAGTAGCCAGTAACACAGCCATGTAGTGAAGCAGGTCACCTTGGAGCCTCAAGGCTTAGCAATGCATGGTACAGAGACAAGATTCATCATGATCCACAGGTTGGCTCAGCCCTCAGGTAGTGCAGAGCAGCTAACTCAGGTGGCAGCCTGCTGGTCCAATCACCAGGGAGAAAGAGAAAGGGACTGGCCCTGGAGAGCCATTTATCTCGGTTGCCCTCCAGTCAAGCTTCAGCCTGATTGACAGGCTAAACTCAGCCCACATGTTCTTACAGGAGCCATGTTGGCAAAAACAAAAAACAAAAACAACTATCATACTGTCTTTCTAAGGGTCTCATATAGTGACCACCTTGTCTCTTTAGAGGGACCCCAGCTGGCTCCCCAGTAACATCGTCTGCAGACTACTCCATTTAACTAACGGCTTTTCAGCTGAAATACTCTAGCTAGGGTGTTGTTTAGCTGAATGCCAGCCAGCCCTGCTGTGTGCAGGCTTGCTCTCAAGAGCTCATATTACTCACAGCCAACCATGTAGCACCAGAGAAAAGTGTATGGCAGCAGAAGCAGCACAACACCGCAAACGCAAGTACCCAGGTCTGTAGAAACACAGCTCTCTGGGCCTCAGACGAGGCCTCTACACAGGAGTATCCATCTGATAAGCCACAAATCAGTTGCCATCACGTTGACTCCAACTTGTGGTGAGTCCGCATGTGTGGGGTCAAACTGTGTTCCAGAGGGCTTTCACAGGGTGATTTTGCAGAAATCGATCACCAGCCCTTTCTTCTGAGGGACCTTGAGATGGATTCAAACCTCCAACCTTTTGATTAGCACATCCGTGTTGTAGTGCAGTGGATTAAGCCCTAGGCTGCTAACCGAAAGGTCAGCCATTAGGACCCACCAGCAGTAATCTGGGGCCGTCTGCTACTGTCCAGATTTACTGTCTAGATTTACAGCTTCAGAAGCCCTGAGGAGCAATTCCACTCTCCCCTAAAGGGTCTCTATGAATCGGAATAGACTTCCCGGCAGTGAGCTCGGGTTTTTTTTAATGCTCTGCCATATAGAAGAAGAAAATGCAAATCATGTTTTCTAGAATAATAGTGAAAACACACTCTTTGGCAGGGCCCAGTGAGTGCCATATTGTTCTAGTAACGTCTTTAACACTCACAATGACATAGAGGTGCGCATCATTCCTCTCATCTTCAGGTGAAGAAGGAGCAGCATCGAGAGGTTACGTGACTTCCCAAGGTCACACAGGTAGCAGGTTGTGGTCATACCTGATGGTCTTCCATTGCTCAGATCCAAGGTCTCGACCCTGTACCAGGGACAGGGTGCAACTTCTTGGGCCCACTCTCCATCCAGAAGTTTAGATGCCGGAAATAGAGCAGGGCAGGAGGAGCAGGCCAGACCAAAGACTAGAAGTGATCCTGCAGGCGTCTCAGAGATTCTAATAGAAAGCCCCTGTCCGCAACCCCACCAACTCTCCCCAATAAATCTAACTCACTTTACAAAATCAGCACAAACCAAGAATTGGAGAGGACTAGAAATTCTTGACTCTAGGTATTCCTAGCCGAGGGCTCCTCTGGACCCAAGGGAAGTTTCTCTACAGGACATTAAGAACAGCCAGACGGGACCAGAGGCCACCAAGGGCCTCTTCCTCTAAGTACCTGGCAATCCTACTCACTTGGTGTCTGGCACTTAGTAGGTGCGCTGTAAATCTCAGTTATTTTCTTCTCCTTCTGAGAATGGCCTCTGTCTGGAGACAAAGTAGACTACTGTTCACGGACTTTGTGAGGTAAGTATCCGAGGTGCAGGTCCACTTCTTTCTTCACTCTGCGTTGCTGAAAAAGCTCAGGCTTGATTTCTGTGCCTCGGTTGTTGTTCGTGTTAGATGCCGTTGAGTAGAATTTCAACTCATAGCAACCCTCTATGACAGAGTAATCTTTATAGGAACAGATCAGCAGGTTTCTCTCCCACAGAGCGGCTGGGCAGATTCAAACCCCCAACCTTTGGGTATCAGATAAAACCTTTAGCCACTGTGTCACCAAGGCTGCTTGTAGCTTGGTTTGCAGGGAGAATTTGATGCCACAACGTAGTGTGAGAGGACATGTTGGGGACCAGTGGCCTGGCTTTAATGACGATTTTGCAGCCTGTGAGGAGAGTGTTTCAGACTCTCTCAGGCTGTGTCATATTTACCACTTGTTGTTTGTCTCCATTGATATTTATTCTTCACCAAGTAATGACCGAGGGGTGGGGGTCCCCAGGGCTGAGAACCATTCGATAATGTAGAGAACATCATCTTTGTAAAAATAGTCACGTGGACTCCTGACACTTCACAGGTGTCTGATTGTTCAGAAGTGATTCACCAGGGCATCTCTGGGTAAATTTGAACTGCCAAACTTTCGGTTACGAGCCAAACGTTTAACCCTTAGTCCCACCCATGCAGCATAGTGGTTATGAGTTGGGCTGCTAACATAAGATCAGCAGTTCAAACCCACCAGCCACTCCGTAAACAAAAGATGAGGCTTTCTACTCCTGTAAGGAGCTACAGTTGTGGTAACCCACATAGGGTCATTATGAGTCATCATCGACTCGATGGTTGTGAGTCAGTGGGACACCTTAACACTGTCCATATGTCATTTATTCTCCTAATGATATCGGGGCCTCAAAGATGAAGCAAACAAGGCCAGAGCCCCCAAAGGCCTTAAATTGTTGTGAGAAAGCAAATAAGCAGCGGTTGGGTGGGGCGAGCGTGAAGTATACAGGATGGAGCGTGGGCTGCCTGTGGAGCCCCCTGGGCTCTGAGCTGGAACACTCCAGTGGGTTGGGCAGTGGGAAGAAGGACGTTCGACACAGAAGAATGGTGGGGAGGAGGGACAGGCACAGTTAGTGGGTGGGGAAAAGAATAGGAAACCAGCAAAATAGGCTCAGGAGAGGCGGTGGGGCAGGAAGGCTGAGGCCCTGCACCCAGCAGACTGCCTCCTGAGCCAGGCCTGGCCTGGCCAGCCTCGCTGGTGTGGTGTTATGTAAGCCCCCTCCTTGGTAACATCATCTTCTTTCTCCATTTCTAAATGCACCCAGACCCGCCTGCTATTCTTGTAGGTCAGGTATCATAGCTCCTGCACTCCCCGGTTGGGGCTCCCCCTCAGCTTAGTCACCATGCAGCCATGTTGGCACCAAATGTGTCTTTAGCCCCCTCTTCGAAACCCTGGTCCCAGAGATCCTCCCCACAGCTTCTCAAGGTGGCCCAGCATTAGGCCTGCTATGCCAGTCGCCGCCCTGGCAAAGGTAAAGCCCCCAGCCTCTCAGCCATCCAAACAGAATCAATTCAGAACAATGAGCTAAGGGGAGAGCTCATGCCTAGGAACCAGCCAAACCCACTGCTGTTGAGTTGATTTTGACTCACAGCACCCCGAGAGGACAGAGTCGAACGGCCCCGCAAAGTGTCCCAGGCCATCAGTCTTTATGGAAGCAGGCTGCCACATTCATCCTCCGAGCGGATAGTGGGCTGGAGCCACTGATCTTTCCGTTACCACATCACCGGGGTTCCCGCATATCAGGGCCCAAACGTAAAATCAAACACACCAATGATTAAACCTACCTGTTGGTTTAATCATTGGCCCTTTTCTGAAATCTACGATGTAAGCTACACTGAGAACTGAGTTTCCTCTTAAAAAGGTCATGTATCAAATTATTTCAGTCTTTTACATCATTAAAAAATAATAATAATAACCTTCCTAAAACCCAGTGTGGCTTAAAACAATAGCCACTTGTTTCCCTTGGGATTCCCTCGGTGGGCAGCAGTCCAGCCTGGGCTTAGGAGGGCCATGCTTTGCTGAGAGTGGTTGGGCATGGTTGTTCTCAGCTGGGACATTTGCTGGGATGTCAGGGTGGCCAGATGGCTAGTCATCCCCCATGTGGCCTTTCATCCTCTAACTGGCTGGGGCCTGCTCACGTGATGGTGAAGTGGAGCTTTATGGGAGGGAGCAGAAACCCAGACACCCAGGTAATCGCAGCTTAGAACTGGCCGGCCGCCACTTCTGCTACATTGTGTTCCCTGGAGTCTCAGAGCCAGCCCACATTCAAGTGAGGGGGAAAGGGAGGATCTTCCGGTTCACCTTGTCAAGGACACTCGATGCCAGAGGAACCCAAAATCGAGGCTTTTTTTCTGCAGTCTGCTACAGTTCGTGCACTTACTCCAGGCGTACTAGCTAAGTGAGGAAAAGGACATGAGATTGTTGTGGGGATTAGCTGAGGTGATATAGAAAAGGTAAATTCCAATGTGTAGTCAATAAGTATATATTAGTAACTCAATGAGGGCTTATCAAAGAAGCCCTAGTTGCGTTGTGGTTTTACACTGGACAGCCTACCACGAGGCCAGCAGTTCAAAAGCACCCACCTCTCTGAGGGAGAAAGAGGAGGCTTTCTACTCCTGTTAAGAGTTACAGTCCCCAAAACCCATAAGGACACTTCTACCCTGCTCTATAGGGTCCCTGAGTCAGCATCAACTCGATGGCACTGAGCTTGGCTTTTTGGGTTTATCAATGAATTATACATTGATTAATTATAATAATTATACTGTTGACAGCTGGATGGTTGGAAAGGTAGACCATCCAGCACACTTGTCTAGTCCAGAGGATAGTGTGCAATAGTTCTGTATTTTCCTTCTCAGGCACTTATTAGCCTGTCCCCATCCACCTGGTCCTCTGGGGGACCCTGCTTAGTAATCTTCTCTCTATCCCATCCTTTCCCTGTGGACCCTGTAATCTGACACGTTACGTGTTTCTACTCTCGCTCACTCCATTTTCTGGCCCTTCGTGAAAGAAGGCTGCCAAGGGAGGCAAGAGATCATCAGAACCTGTTCTTGGGAAGAGGAGGGAAAGGCACAAGTAAGCCGAATGACACGGCCTAGGAGACAAATGGGCCTTTCTATTCTCAGAGTAGCTGTTTCCCGGTGTGTGAGTTTTGGGTAGTATGTAGGGCCCAGCAGTCCTGTATTTTGACAATGTTTAGTACCTTCTAGAATATTGGTCCAATGTGGTAGTGTCCTAGCCGGTACAGGCGGAGCTCTGGGTTGTTGTTGGGTACTATCGAGTCTGTTCTGACCTGTAGCAGCCCCGTCTATAACAGGAGGAAACTGCCCAGTCCTGCGCCAGCCTCACAACTGTGCCTGTGCTTGGGTCTCCTGTTGCAGCCTCTGTGCCCCTCTAGCTCGTGGTGGGCCTTCCTCTGTCTCGCTGCCCCTCCACTTTACCAAGCATGACGTCCTTCTCCAGGAACTGGTCCCTCCTGAGAGCATGTCCAGAGCACATGAGACAAAATCTTGCCATTCTTGCCTCGAAGGAGCATTCCGGCTGTACTTCTTTCTAGGCAGATTTGGCTGTTCTTTTGGCAGTCGTGGCACTTTCAATATTCTTTTCCAACACCATAATTCAAGCACATTGATTCTTCCATATTCTTTTTTCAATGCCCAGCTTTCACATGCATATAAGGTCATTGAAAATCCATGGTTTGGGTCAGGCGTACTTTAGCCCTCAAAGTAACATCCTTGCTTTTCCATACTCTCAAGAGGTCTTGTGCAGCAGATTTATCCAATGCACTGTGTCATTTGATCTCTTGAGTGCTGCTTCCATGAGCATTGATTGTGGATCCAAGCAAGATGAAACCCTTGACAACGTCTGTCTTTTCTCCATTTATCATATTACCTATTGATACCATTGTGAGAATTTTGGTTTCTTTACATTGAGTTGTAATTCATTCTAAAGTCTGCAATTCTTGATCTTCATCAGCAAGGGCTTCAAGTCCTCCTCACTTTCAGCAAGCAAGCTTGTGTCATCTGCCTATCACCAGTTGTTAATAAGCCAATTCTGAGGTTGAGTGCTTCTTCATATAAACCAACTTTTCTGATGATTTGCTCAGCATACAGATTGAATAAATATAGTGAGAGGATACAACCCTAAGACACACCTTTCCTGATTTTAAACCATGCAGTATGCCCTTGTTCTGTTTGAACAACTCTCTATCGATCCATGTACTAGTTGCTCATGAGTTAAATGAAGTGTTCTGGAATTCCCACTTTTCTCAAGGCTAGCCATAGTTTGGTGTGATCCACACAATTAAATGCCTTGGCATAGTTAAAAACAAAACAAAAACACACACACGTAAACATCTTTCTGATATTCTCTGCTTTGAGCCAAGATCCATCTGACATCAGCAATGATATTCCTTGTTCCGTGTCCTCTTCTGAATCTGGCCTGAGCCTCTGGCAGCTCCCCGTCAGTGTATTGCTGGCCAAGGGGCAGAGAGAGAGAGAAGTTCCCAGGACCCTCCTCATATGAAGGCCACCCCCCCAAGGGGCCATCACCAGGCTGCGTCCTGATTGACAGGTTGAGCTCCACCCCTACATTTTCATACATCTTCAAATTGACATAAAATCACCCAATAACCACAACATTTTTTTTTTGGTTGTCTTCATTCCTGGTTTCAGGTACTTGGACTGCATACTCTCAAGTAAACCTCACTTTGAGCCCTGGAAATGGATATTACGATAATCTCCATCCTACGGAAGCGGGACCCTGGGTGGTGCAGACAGCACTCTGCTGCTAGGAAAAAGACCGAAGGGCCATGTCCACTCAGAGGTACCGAGGGAGAAAGGCCTGGTGGTCCACTTCCAAAGAAAGCACAATTCTGCCCCAGCATCTGGGTCACCATGAAGTGGAGTTGATTCAACACCAACTACTTTTGGGGGAACCCGTGAGGAAATGGCCTAAAATGGCTTAATTGGGAGACAGGGTTCCAAAGGTTTCGAAACTTGAGAAGTCGTGCAGCTAGTGAATGGTAATATCAGGAGTTCAAGTCTGCTGAGCATGGCTCCGGGAAAGAGCAAGTGCGTCTGCCAGGCTGGCGGGAAGACACCCCAAATGGAAAGCAGCAGCTGAGCATAAGGACTCCCTCTATCCTCGCTCCATCTTCTTAGTCCTTGGGAAGGCCAGAACACCGGCTCAGCTGGGCTACCTTGTTTTTCTCTTTCTGCTGTGTGGTCACCGAAATGAGTCTAGCAATGTCTCCTTACAGTTTCCATTTCATGGGATCAGCAACGTCTTCTCTTGGTTTCCAAACAAGAAGCATTAGCATCCTCTCAGTCATTCCACCTCCAGCAGGTGGGTGCCAGTCTTCCTGTTTGGCGAAGAATCCAGCCTTGCTTGTTAGGTGCCACTGAGTCAGTTTCAACTCATGGTGACCCTTTGTACAGCAGAGCAAAACACTGCCTGGCCCTGCGCCAGCCTCACAATTGGCTTCTAGTCAGTAGGCCTTCAGTATCTGCCCATGTTTAGATGCTGTGCATAAGGTTCTCAGTGGCCACTTCCGCCCACGTGGACAGCCAGTTCACTTTGGTCATTTGAAGCACCAGGGACATCGCTTCCAGCCTTGCAGGGACACACCAGCCACCACAGGACAACACACTGACAGATGAGCCTTATTGGTTACCCGCGAATTAGGAGCCACATTCCAAAGATGCCCCTGCAAGTTCTGGGCCTTTTGATGCAGGCCTGGCACCGTGCCAAAGGACTATTTGTTTTCTTGGGTCTGCTTGTTTGCTGCCCAGTTTATCTGACCGCTATCTGTAGCTGGCCGGCAAGGTCCCTGGGCAATGTACAGTATATACTCAACGATTAACCTGAAAGTTGGCTGTTCAAACCCACCCAACCAGGCCATGGCAGAAAGGCCCCTCTGACTGCTCCTGTGACGATCACAGCCACGGTGCCCCTGTGGAGCTGCTCTGCTCCGACACCTAGCTGGGCTGGCTGAGTCAGAATGCGCTGGGCAGCCTCAGGTCTGGTTTTGGGTATCTGTCCGCTGCTCTGTGACCGGTGAGGTGCTGTTTGACAGACGTCCTTGCAGAGCGGGATCTCAACAGTTGCCTCAAAATGTTTGTTTGTTTTTTAACTGAACATTTGTTGTTTTAAGAGAAGCGTTTATCTAGAACGCCCTGTCTTCATTGTTGCTCATTACGCTCGACTCCTTGTCCACATCAATATTTTAAAATCGTCACTCTCACTGAAGAAGCACTCTTTTGCTAATGTCACTTCAAGCGCCTTCCTGCCTGGATGCACTGGGATCATACGTATCACGTGGGTTAGCTGCGTCCTGCAAGTACCGAGCCTCGGGACTCCCGGTGCTGATGTGGTGACGTTCATTCGCATTTCTATATCGTGGAGGGAGGGGGACATGATGAGCTACCAGCCACCATCGGAGCAGGAGTCAGCGAGACCTTCCACTGGCATTTACTATTCACAGTTAATAACTCCTTATTCATGAAGATGGTGTTGGTGGAGTTGCTCCGTCACCCGCTCCCTAGTCTGGTTTGAGACCCTTCTCAGGCTTCCCAGGATTTTGCCTGCATTAGCTTTAAATCCTCCCCTCCACTGCATGAGTCAGACTGCCATCCCCATCTTCTTCGATTTACAGACGAGGAAATGGACGCTCCTTGTCAAGGTCTTATAGCTCATCAATGATGAAAGTGGGTTTGGAAGTTTGCTTTCCGACTTTGTAACCTCGGAGAGATCCTGCCTCCCTGCCTCAGCCCTCTGCACTGTCCCCCACAGCCATGCATTCCTTCATTCCTTTGTCTCTCTCCCTACCGGGAGACTCCGAAGGACAAGGAGAATCGCTTTTCTTGGTATATCTACACATGGATTTAGCTCAGTTCTTGGCACACCCATACAGCAGGTACTTCATAAATGCCAGCTGAATGCATGGAAAGATAAGTGGATGGGTTGGGTATGATTTTAAGGAAGAGACAGATTTCCATGTGAGAATGGTGTGGTCAAAATGTTCCGTGAGTCCTGGTGACGCACAATGGAAGCCCACTGACCCTCAATGAGGGGACTCCGGGATAAGATGAGGCGGTGGTAGTGGGCCTGGAAGCCCCAGCGCGCTCCCAGTGGTGGCCCAGCTTGCTGTGAGGGACCTCCACGGGGGTGGGGGGTGGCACCCTAGTAGGGGAGCACAACTCATCGAGCTTCACATGCAATTGGAGCCCAAGCTGGGCAGGGGCTCCCTCGGTTTGACCCCGTGGGAGAGTGTCTGACATTTATCAAGTTCAAGGCTGAGCACAAGGTGGGTACTCCGTGCATGTTTGCTATACGACTCGCTGACCAGGAATCTGGAGGTTTTCCCCAGGATCCTCCGGATTCAAAAGTACCTGGTAAGGGGAGGGGTCTGTGCGGGACTTGAGCCGCCCATTCTCCGTTGTAGCTTTCTCCCTAGATGAGCCAGCTGAGGGGGTCACTGCGGTGCAGGTCCTTGCCGGGTGCAGGTCCCTGGCGGCTGTCACTTTGGGCAGAGTCCCATGGCATTTTAATCCCAGTGTCCAGCCATCTGTGAACATCTCATTTTGTCAGATTGCAAATGCTTCGGAGCTAGAAGCTGTGTCTCCCCACTCCAACAAATCTCCCCACTGCTGCCCTTGGCCATCTTTCCACCTGACTGAACCCTCTTTGTGTCACCCCTGCTAGAAGGTGGAAAGGACACAGCTGGGTCCTCACAACACCCAGCCATCCTGGGTCCCCAGCCCATCCCTCCATTTCTACCCCTCCATTCTCCTTCCCGCATGTCAAGCCCAGAATCTGTACTGACAAGCCTCTGTGAAGAACTGAGAATGCCATGGGCTTGAATCTGGCTCAGCTCAGATCCTGGGGGCTCAGAGAGGTGTCCTCAGGGGTCCAGTTCTCAGGAGCAACACCCCCAGCACCCTAAGTCCATCTTCTGCTAGGAGCATGATTTCAAGCTCATCAGAGACAAGCCCCCGTGGCCTTCACAATGAATGATGTGCTCTGGTCATCTCACCTCCTGAAGGACAATCTGCCAACGCCTCACTGGCGGCACTGACGTGGGGACCGAGGCGGGAGCGGCTCTCGTGTCCTCCCTCCTCTGGAGGCAGGTCAGCAGATTGATTTGCAACGAGTCCCTCGTGCTTGCCAGCAAGCCTTTCCGGCAGGCAAATCTAAGACATGATCTAAAAATGTCAACAGCCGAAGAAGACTGGTTCCCTTTGTCTGTCTGGTGTGTGAAGCAGATGGCCACCTTCGCTTTCTCTCATGAAGCTCTGGGGGAAGACACCATCTAAATCATCCTAAGCACATTTCTCCATCTCTTTGATTGGTCAGCGGTGGATGGGATGACCATTCACCACTCGGGACAGCTGAAAGGCAGGATGAGCCGTGCCCAGTGACCGCACTAAGATGATGTGTCATTCTAGGTTGTTGCTTCTGGTCCAGGATATAGAGACCCGGCACTAGCAGAGACTTAAACTCGTTTTCAAGAATTTGCGTGTCGTCAAGATGACTGGGATACCAGACTATCCCCCTTTTCTCTTTCCTGTTCTCCCCTGGCTTTTTATGTTCTGCCATCGATTTGCGCATTCCTTGATGGCACGTACAGGAAGTCCCAGAAGAGCGATGGGGCCACAGAGTCCACGCTGACTGACTGATGAGGCACATTTCCTGGTGAAGAGACAGATGCTCTCGCAGGCTCCCAGACCTCCTCAGTCTCAAACCCTTCCACTTACAGAGCTTCCCTTTAATCTCAAAAGCACCGCCTCACCTGGCTTGGTCTGAACGGAGCCTTTCTCTCCTGCCAGCACAGACTTCAGTGTATACTCTCCTCCAGGGTTACCAAGCTGAAGACACAGAGAGTGTCTTTCCGTGCAGTGGTTGTCCTTATTAGTTGAGTCAGTTCCAGAGTGACCCTATGTCCAACAGAATGAAATACTGCCCAGTCCAGCCCCCTCCTCACAATTATTCTTACACGTGTGCCCGTTTCTGAAGCCTCCGTGTCAATCCATCTTGAAGAGGACCTTCCTTTTATTCTGCTGCCCTGAGATCTTACCAAGCATGATATCTCTCTCCAGGAACGGGTCTCTCCCGATGACATGTCCAAAGTACATGAGACAAAGTCTTGCCATCCTTGCATCTAAGGAGCACTCTGGCCGTACTCCTCCCAACACAGAGTTGTCTGTTCTTTGGGCAGCACACGCTACTTTCAGTATTCTTCGCCAGCACCCTAATTCAAACGCATCCATTCTTCCTCGTTCACTGTCCAACTTTCACATGCATATGAGGCAATGGATAATCCCATGGCTTGAGCCAGCCACACCTTACTCCTCAATGGAACCTCCTTGAAAGCAGTCTTATGCAGCAGATTTATCCAATGCAATGTGTCATTCGCTCTCTTGAGTGCTGCTTCCATGAGCAATGATTGCAGATCCAAGCAAGACCAAACCCTTGACAATTTATTTATCAGGATATTGCCTACGGGTCCAGTTGTGAGGATTTGGGTTTTCTTTAGCTTGAGTTACAATCCATAGGAATGCATCCTGTCCAAAGGCCTCTTCCCTTCTGTCCCATTTCTTGGGAAACAGCCCAAGGCATGGAGCAGACAGGAGGAGCAGGCTGAGCCACCTCGAGAGCCATGGCCTTACTGTCTTTTAGTTTTAATTTTTTTAATCGTTTTATTGGGGGTGCATACAACTCTCATCACAATCCACATATCCATCCATTGTGTCAAGCACATTTGTTGCCCTCATCATTCTCAAATCATTTTCTTTCTACTTGAGCCCTTGGTATCAACGCCTCATTTCTTCCTGTAGGTAGACCTGTCCTGGTTTATTTGGGGTACCCGTGCAGTGCAAATGGCTGAGCATTCAGTTTCTAATCAAAGGTTTGAGGCCTCCTGGAGGCACGTTGGACGAAAGGGCTGACCATCTGTTTCTGAAGCATCGGCCATCAAAAACCCTGGAACCTTGTTCTACTCTGCTCTGCAGGAAGTACCTATGTGTTCAGGTTGACTCAATAGCACCTGTGCCCCCACTGCCTAGCAGTGATGGCTTGTGCCTAGGTTCCTATGTGATTTTGTTATGATGCTGGACAGGGTTCAGTGGAGCTTCCAGACCATGGTGGGCTAGGAAGAAAGGCCCAGTGTAATGGCTTGCGAAAGCCAGCCAGTGGAAACCCCATGGATCACCGTGGCCCAATCCTCTTAGACATGGGGTCACTGTACTCAGGGGGCTGACATGAAGCAGCTCATCACAATAACACCAATGGAGGCTTATTGAGGCCATGAACACTTTGACCTTGTTGACTCGAGACCACACTGAATGGGCCCAGACAGAAGTCTAAATGTGTACTGAGTTCTCTTTATTTTTTTTCGACTTTTGGTATTATATGGTACTTGCACAAGGCTGAGAAGATGCTGACTAGACCTGTGGAATGAGACTCCCTGTCAGAGGGACTCCGGAAGGTGTTGTTGAGCACACTCTCCAAGGTACCTGGTGCCCTGATGGTTGAGAATGGACACTTCAGAGGGCTAAGGCCGGCCCATGACAGTCAGTTTGATTCCAGCTCATCATGCCCATACGTGCAGAGCAGAACTACTCCGGGGTGGGGGTTGGGGCAGGGGGGGAGGTTTGAAGGGAAGGAAGCAGACTGCCAGGAGCTTCTGGGTGGGTTCATTAGCTTTGAAGTCTCACACAGGTTGCCCTTCCATCTTTCTCCTGTCCCCTTATTTCAGCTCTGTCCCTAAGAAAGGTTGAAGTGTTAACTCCACCAGCCTTCTCTGGCAGAAGGCTGGAGGGTGTCCAAGTGTGTCTCATGCAGACTGACAAGCAGCAGCGCCAGCTTCGAGTGACACTGGGAACCCAGTCTCGACATCCTGGTTTAGATCTCAGGGGGACACATTTGCTCCAGAGAAGCTGCTTCTGAAGACAGCTCTGCCCTTCTCCTCCTGAGTTCCCAAGAGGCCTTGACATCCCCTTTCCAAACAGCGCCTTCTGAAGATTACATGTGAGACACTGAAAGCTGGAAGGCAGACGTTTCCAGCCCCCACACGTCGTCCCGTGGGAGTAGAGCTGCCTCCTGTTTCAGCAGTGCCCACCCACTCTTGACTTGACGAGGGCTGGATCAATCCCCCCGTCTGGGCTGCCTTGCTTCCTGGGCCTGATAGGAGCTGGTGGGAGAGAGAGCAAAGCCAGCGTGCAGCAAAGCCATGCTCTGGGAATTCTCTTCAAGGACAGACCCAAGGAAGCCCTTTGGACATGACCAAGAGGGCCAGGCCCCCTGTCTCTGTGTCAGCCAAACTGAGCTCCTGGGAGAGAGCCCCTGGCCAGCTCAGAGACCACAGTGGGAGTGCTGGGGCCAGAGGGGGCTTTGTCTGCACATCCAAGCTTCTGTTTGCTGTAATGCCGTGACCGGACCCTCCTCAGCACCTCTCCCTCGGCCTGCCTTTCTCAGAACTGTGGTATATGACATGAAAGCGCATGCCCAGGCCTTACATTCCAGGTGTCTTCTCATCAGCCCGGCATGGAGCTGGAGAGTTGATGGGACAGTGCAGTAGCTTTGCATTTGCTAATTTGTGCCAAGGCTTGCTGGGCCTTGGCACCTGCCAGGACATCAGGACCTAGTCTCCTTGCCTCTGCGACACAGAACATCTCGGCTCCAGCACTGAGGGATGGGGTTGCAGGGAAGGTCAGAACCACCGACCCATTTACTATGAACTGGCGGGTGGTTCTGGGTGGGAATCTGCAAGGCCCCTCCCTCCAGGTCAGGTGGGACAGTAGTGTCATCTGGGGGAGGCTTAGTTGTAAGTTGTGAGACAGGTAAACGCCTGCAGCCTAACTCGGATCACCGTGAGGGCAGTAAGACACCGCCTAGAGGCGGGACCCTGGGATGAGCATTTTTATAACCCTCCATTTGAAAATTCTGATGCACAGACTGTTTTGGAAACCGGCTCCAGAAAGCTCCCCTCTTGTTTGATCCAGAATCTTGATGTCCACGTAGCTCCACCTTTACCTGGCGAGAGCGATGCAGGGTGGCACAAAGGGATCGCACACGAGCTGCTGGAAGGCTGGAGGTTTGAGTCTACAAGAAGGCACCTGGGAAGAAGGCCGGGGGGAGCTCCTTCTGAGAAACGAGCTTCTGATAAAACCAATCGGACCCATCCTATCCTGACATGTGCGGGGTCACCGTGTGCTCAAGTAGAATCAGCTCAATCACTCGATGGCGACTGATTTATCTGGTTAGATGTTGCACTTCCACTCTCCCCTGACCGCTTTTCCTCAGCAGAGAAAGCTACTAACGTTTCAGATGTACTTTCTAGAAGAGTGATCTTCTCATGGATGCCGGGATCCATGCCTCCGTTCACTCCCCAGTTCTCGGATAGCCGTCTCCAACCCCGTCTTTCCCGGATGTCTCCTCCTCTAGTAACCCCGGGCCTGTTGCCACGTCTACTGGTCCACCCTGGTCTCCTGTCACCAGACCTCTCTGCGGCATATGAGCCCGGCTAAATCTGGGGTACTCTCTCCTGACTTCTCCATCAGGTCTCCTTTGTGCCCTTTCTCTCTCTCTCTCTCTCTCTCTCTCTCTCTCTCTCTCTCTCTCTCTCTCTCTCTCTCTCTCTCTTTCTGTCTTTCTTTCTCCTTTTCTTTGCGATCACCTCTAGAATCTTGATATTCCCACCGTCTTCCTTTCTTCTTCTTCCCTTGAATGCCATCTTCTGGTGAGCTCATTCGCATTGGGGATTACGAGTCCCCGAAATTAACCCCTCCCCATCCTTGACTCCAGCTCTGCTCGCTCTTCAGGTGAAGGTTGGCGTCCTCTTTGAGTTTCCCACCCTGATTCCTGGCTCCACACTCAGCACCTAGCAACCCAGGTTCTGCTTGCCACCCCTTCTCTAGCCTTGCTCTGGGTTATGAACTACATCCCCCTAAAATAATGTTGAATTTCTGAAGCCTATACCTGTGGATGTTTGGACATAGTGTCTCTAATAGGTTAATCGGGCCTCACCTGAGTAGGGTAGACCCTAAAGCACTTCTGGATTATATAATGAGCAGAATCAGCAGAGACACATACAAGGGGCCAATAAACACCAAAGAATGCCAAGAAACTCTAGGGGCTATCTATCAGGAAAGACATTTTATCAATGCCCTGAATTCAGACTTCTCTCCTCCCTGAATTGAGAGAAATAAATTCCTGTTCTTTATAGTCATATACCTATTATATTTCTTGTGGTGATGTTATAGTAGTAGCAAGCAACCAAGACACCCCAGCACCCAGGATGTCACCCAGTCCTGTGGACACCACCTCCTTGTCATCTGTCGGGACTCAGCCCTGTCCTGCCTCCACTGACAGGCCTCCCTTCAAGCCTACTCATCTCTTTCTCTGACCTTTGTGAAGTCTCTTCTCCCACCTTTCTGCCTCACCCACTGCAACTCATTCTCCTCTGGTTCAGAGCATTCGTAGTATCATTCAGATCTCACCCTATAATTCATGTAAAACTTTAAAATGCTTCTCGGTGGTTGTCTATTGCCCGGAAGTTTATCTTCAAGCAAAACCCTCAGCGCTTCTATACCTGCCTCTTGCCAAAATCTGCTGCATGTTTGTTTGTTCTAAATGTGTGGAGTGTGGTACTCCTCATTTTCAACATTAACGTTAGATTCCCAAGATCAAGTCATTATGGGAAAATCAGCCTTGTGCAAAACTGGAGGATGACCACATCAGATCACAAGATGAAGGATAACTATAGCGTCACATAATTGCCAACTTACATTCTGAAATGACTACCAAACCACAGAGACTCATGGCCCAGCCAAGTTGACACATAACCTTACCTCTTACAGCCAGCATCATTCTCACCTCACACCTTGACATTCATCACTCCCAGAGAAACATCATTAATACACATACTAGACTTTAAGTTCTTACCTTATCAAAAGAAGGATTTTCTTTTGGAAGACAGGGCATCACAACCAATTTGTTTTGTTGTTTGTTTTTTATTTAGAAACTCCTTAGAGAAAGGAAACCTTACCAGCAGCATGGCGGACCTTGGTATTTCTTACTACCTGCTTCCACACTGAATCTTAAAGGTTCCCATGCACGACGTTCTCAGAAACTTCCACGAAGGGAGACAAAGAGTTCTGGCGAATGTAGTCCCAAGATATTGTCATGGATTCCACATACACTCTGTCTAAACGTCACCTTCACTCCCTTGCTACTTAGACAGTAGCTATTTTATTCTTGCTGTCAATGCCACAGGTCAGATAACAGGATCATCGATAAGTGAGGAGCGAGTGTACATGTAAGTGAGCCTTGCTGTTCATCATTGCCATGCTGTGCCCCTCATTACACCCTGAGAATAGCCGCACACATTCCAGGGGTCTCTGTGGGATGCCGGCCTCTCGCCTCTTGATGTGTTCAGCGCAGTTTTCAAGACCCCCGCTCAGTCAGTCACTCCCCTATGAAGTCTTCCCTGCCAGAACTAAAAGAACGAGTTATACTCTTTAAACCGAGGTTGTCAACGATTTCATTCTTAGATAACAAACAATGCCCATGGAAGCTGTAGTCAGGGAATCAAATGACTTATTCTTCTGTGAAATCATCCGCAAGGGAGCTCTTTATGTTGTTAAAAACCGAAGCTGTCACTTTGATAACCTATATGTGCATGGCCCACGTAATTACTTTATACACCTGAGAAAGCTAGACCATGAAAAAGGAAAACTTGATATATTCACAGTGTGATGTTCAATACAGAATATAGAATGTCTCATGGACGGCTAGAAGAACAAACAGATCCGTCTTAGGGAAGTGCACCCAGAATGCTCTTAGAAGCAATAATAGTCAAGACTTTGACTTACTTTGGACATGTCATCTGGACGGAGGGATTACTGGAGAAAGACATCATGCTTGGTGAAGTTTGAGGGTCGGTGAAAAACAGGAAAATTCCTACTGAGATAGATGGACACAATGACTGTGGCAGTGGGCTAAACTTTAATAACAGTTTCAAGGTTGAGGCAGGACCAGACAACATTTCCTACTCTTATACATAAGGTCCTTATGAGTCAGAGCCGACATACTAGAACCGATCAGAACAACACCATCCCTCCCAGATTCATGCCAGCCCCACGTGTTAGCAAGCAGAATGGCTCCATGAGAGTTTCTTGGCTGTCATTTATATAGCAGCAGGTCACCAGACCTTTCTTCTGCACTGTCTCAGCGTAGTTCCAACCACCAGCTTTGAAATGAGGATCCAATGACAAATTGTGTGCACCACCCAGGGACAATAAGTCAGAGCAGCAGCGATGTGTTTAAAATTTTGGTTTTGTCCCTAAAAGAATGTGATCTTCCAGGGTGACCTGAGCCAATGCCCCATCACCATTTGGGCCTTTTATGCCCAAGACCAGGGGCATGTGAATCAAATAAGTGAAAACTAACAGGTTGTGGTTGAGTTTTTATTGTTGTTGCCATCAGTTGATTACAACTCCAGTGGACCCATCAGTGCAGAATAGACGTGCCCTTTGAGCTTTGCAAGCCTGTGATCCTGTGGAACTAGATGGTCAGGCCTTTCCATTTATAGCCCTCTGGGTGAGTTTGAATGGCCAACCATTTAGCTGGCTCTCACGTGTTTAACTGTTTGGTTGGGTAGAACTCTTTATTATTAAATAATCCTGTTAAAGTAGGATTCATTTAAAATTATTAACACCTCTTCCTATAAAAATGTGCTGGCATCATTTTGAACATTAACTCCCAAGTATGTGTAAGCAATGTTTTATATTCTGTAATGTTGTCGTTAGGTGCCATCAAGTTGGTTTCAGCTCATAGTGATCTTGTGCACGACAGAAAGAAACGCCGCCCAGTCCTGCACCATCATCCGTAATATTGCTCTTATGTCGGAGGCCATTGCTACTGCTCCTGGGTCAATCCATCGAGTCCCGACTTTCCTATTTGTCACTGTCTCTCCACTCTACCAAGCATAATGGCCTGCTTCAGGCCTGGTCTCTCCTGACATGTCCACAGTAGGAGAGACCTGGTCTCCCCATCTTTGCCTCAAAGGAGCATTCTGGCTGTACTTTTCCTAAGGCAGGTCTGTTTGTTCTTTTGGCAGTCCCTGCTAAAAGAGAGACGAATGACCAAAGCCACTCGCTTACTGTGGCTATCTTCTCTTTTAAATAACAGTGGGCCTGCCATCTCTTCCCAACAGATAAAGTTGGCTAGTGCCCTTCATTTGCATAGCCTTGCATATCTGCAAAGCCTGGGGTTCTCCCAGTCAGCTCCCATTGTGGAAAGCAGACCACAAAGATGCTTGAAAAGACTCCCTGGTCTCCAGTCAGACTGAGATAATTCCAGTGTGACTCTGCGTTTTGACAGTTGGTGGACTGTATGAACTTCTAGCTCTAAGGATCTCTGAGTGGAGGGGTCGAATTAGCTATGCTCCAAATGTTCACACCCATGGGATGCTGACCCATATGAAATCACTGCTGTTCAGATGGTCTTGACCTATAAAAACATTCATGTCCTATGGTTTAGCCTGATGAAAATGTAAAGGAACCTAGGTCACGCTCCCATTTCCTAGGCAGGAAGACTGAGGTGAGGTCACAGCTACAAAGAGGTATTGGTAAGAAGATCTCAGCCAGATCCCACCAGGCCAAACTGTCCAGATCGGAGATCTGGGCACCATCTGCTCCAGGGGCTGCCAGCACGAGGAGAAGGGCACAGAGATGTTCGGGACATTTTGGAAATCACTAAGGATGGAATTTCTTGCCTTAGTCTTTTCCTTTGTCCCCTTTTCCCAGTACTCTTTCTTTGTGTTTTCAGCGGAGGTTGATATAGCAGTTTAGTGTCCCGTGCAACATCTTTTCGTACAAGCTGTTCCGTGTCTTTCCTTAGTTTCCATGCAAGGATGCAGTAGCCTAGGCTGGAAGGAGTTTTCCAGTCTCTCCCTTCCCTGCTGTGGTCTGTCATCCTCTCAGGGGTCTGCGTGGCTTGTGCAGTGATGGCTGTTTCCCAGAAGTCCAGGGTCAGCCTGGACCCCTAGCAGCACCGTGGCCTCCACCTCCCAGGGTGGCATACTGGTCACACCGGCACGGCAAGGAGCCCCTCAGCAATACACATGGTTAACGCTCCACTACTAGCAGAAGTGCGTCAGAGGAAAGGCCTGGCAACCCACCTTTGTGGAAACCCCTAAGCAGCACAGTTCCACCTGGACACACATAAGGTTACCAGAAGTCAGAATGGACTCCAGTCTGACCAAAGCAGAAATGGGCCAGGATCCAAGACCATGGATGCCAGAGACTACCCGCCTTAGGCCAATCTCAGGCAGGGTGGGCAGCTGGGCCCCACGCTAACCATGAGCCCACGGGTCACTAGATCTCCCCTCTGCTTCTCACAGGAACCTTCGTCTCGGCCTTCACTGTGCTGTGCGGTGCCCGGACTGACCTCCCAGACAGACACGTGTGCTGCGTCTTCTGGCTGAACATTGCGGCGGCCCTCATCCAGATCCTGACGGCCATCGTGATGGTGGGCTGGATCATGAGCATCTTCTGGGGCATGGACATGGTCATCCTCGCCAGTGAGTAAGAGAGGCCAGGCTTGGGCCCCACCAGGATGCGGTGGAAAGGAGGGGCGGGCCTGCATGAACGTGTGGGTCCTGGGACTCTGTGGGACACAGGGCATGGGCACCTCCCAGGAAGAGCTTCGCTGTAGCTAAATAAGCACATGCACTGCAGAGGGTTCCATCGAGCCCCACGAGGGCAGAAGCCCCACCCACGCCTGGCTATGCCACGCCCACGTCCTACGTCACCCACACCACGCCCACCGCACAGCCTCAGCCTGCTGGGCATAAGGAGTCTGTCTCAGTGGGAGGGAGGGTGATTGCAGAGGAGGAGAGAGTACCCTATTCCACTCACATGAGTCCTGGGAAGCAAGCAAGTCAGCCGACAAGACTAGTTAGCAATGTGTGATCCAAGCCAGTGCAGGTCCCCAATGTTAACAGTTTGCTGACTCTCCAGCAGGAAGTTTCCAGAGAAAAGGAAGAGCCACCTGGTCATGTCGCCCCAGGAAGCTCTAGAACTAATTTTCAACAATGAGGATCTTGAGGGGAAGTTCTCACTTTAAATTGAGCACTTTATTTGTGCTTTAGTTGTAGGCTCCTGATTTGTGTTAAGTGGACATTCATCAATCACTTAATGCCTAATGTTACACAAAGCAACTTTATGAAATAACTTCAAGTGGAAAACCAAATTTTCCAGACAACTTGATTAATGTATTTAAAATAAACTAAATTATTTTTAAGACTTATCACCCATGCTGTACACAGACAAGACTATGTCTCTGAACAATGGTCGTGTCCACGCTATTTTCACTCCTTCTGGTCACTTCACTAGGCTACCTGTCCCTTAACAAACAGGAGCACCCCTCCTTCAGGTGCTGTGACCTCTCTCCACACTCCATCCCTACCCCATGGTCATCAGTGTGTCTGCCTTTTACCCCATCAAGCCAGTCAGCGATGGCAAGGGGAGGGAAGCTGGAGTGCTGGAGGCTCTAGGATGATCTGAGATGGACGCCTGTGAGCATCCAAGACCCAGAACATACACAGAGACCAGGGTCAGGCAAGGCAGAGTAACTTACCACTTGAGAGCCAGAGAAGAAGCAGACAGTAGAGAACCTCAGCTAGATTTGTTTGATCCTGTGAATGGGTTGGAATGACTGTCTGGAGCAGGTCTTTAAGGAACAGAGATCAGGGGAAGAAGTGGGCTGGCTGAGTTGCCTGGATGCCCAGCGTTAGAACTCACAGCAGAGCAAACCATGAGATACTGAGAGATTGGGAAGCCTAAGGAGGTGAGGGAGCTAGTCCTGTCTCTGATAGGATTCATCCAAAAGACTGTGTTCTGCCCAGGCGACTTTCTACAGTGATATAGTCTCAGGACAGGCATCAGAAAGTTAGCAGCAGAACAGACAGCAGTTACTCATAGCTGTACAGGACCCTCATGAGAGTCTAGCCCTGTATGCATGCCTTACATTGCATTGGGAAAGTCATGCAAGGACATAGCTGGTCATGAGAACACCCCCTGTGTGGTGGCCTACCATCTCCGACTCTATTCTCAGTTGGCATGTCAAAGGTACAGCTACTTCAACGCCTCATCAAATCTAATTTGTGGCCAGGCATTTGGGCACTTTAATAAGAGATCTTTCCCATGAAGGTGGAGCCGGTCAACCCTAGTCATAAGGTTTTCTGTGGCTAGTCCCGCGGAAGTGGACAGCCCATTCTGTCATTACAGCCTGTTCTTAGCCTAGACGCGCCACTGAAAACTGTTCACCTTGGGTAACTCTGCTGGAATTTGAAATAACAATAGCATGACTTCCAGAGTCACAGCAACATGCAAGCCATCATAGTGTGGTGAACAGTTAATATTTGATTCAACTATTATTCAACTACACACAGCAACAAATGAAGCCAGTGATGAAGAAATTGAAGAATTATACCAATTTTTTTCCATCTGAAGTTGATCAACATGCAATCAGGTGCACTTATAATGATTGGTGATTAGAAAACAAAAGTTAGACACAAAGAGGAAGAAACCATAGTTGAAAATAGGGCCTCGGTAATCAGAAGCAAAAATGGAAATCACATGATTGAATCATGCAAGACCAACACTTCTTCACTGCAAATAACTTTTTTTCAAAAACACAAATGGCTATTATACATGTGAACTTCCCCAGATGGAATGCATAGGAATCAAATAGACTTTATATGTGTGAACAGGTGATGGAAAAGCTCAATATCATTAACCAAAACAAGGCCAGGGGCTGACTAGGTAACAGATCATCAATTGCTCTTGTGCAAGTTAGGTTGGAGCTGAAAAAAATTAGAACAAATCTACAAGAGCCAAAATACATCCGTGAATATACCTCACCTGGATTTCAAGAGCATCTCAAGAACAGATTTGACACATTAAATAGTAATGAGGACCTGAGGAGCTGTGGGATGACATCAAGAGCATCATACAAGAAAGAAAACAGCAAAAGGGCATTTGAAAGACAGCAGAGAAAGACAGACCAATGCAGAGACTCTGAACTTGCTCTTGATCTTGAACAAATGGAAGAAATGATGGCGTAAAATAGCTTAACAGAAAACTTCAAAGGGCAGCTAAAAATGACAGAGTATTCTAAGGAATTGTTCAGAGACCTAGAGTTAGAAAAAAACAGAAAGGGCGAACATGTTCAGTTGATCTTATGCTGAAAGAACTGAAGGAAAAAAAGTCAAAGCTCAAGTTGAAATACTGAAGGATTCCATGGGCAAAGTATTGAAAGATGCATCAAGCACCAAAAAAAGATGGAAGGAATGCACAGTCACTGTACCAAAGAGAACTAGTGGACAGCCAGTCATTTCAAGGGGTGAGCACAAGATCAAGATGGTCCTGAAAGAAGAAGTCTAAGTTGTGCTGAAGGCATTAACAAAAACAAGGCTTCATAAGGATCTATGTAAACTTGGGATATGCGAATGAATTTTGAGCTTACACTTAATTGTGAACCCTAATCTAAGAACGATCAAGTCTTACGATGTGGTCCTCCTCCACTCTTGACCTCATGAAGTCTGTCCTTGTTCTGGAAGCTCTGCTGAAAATGGTTCACCTTGGGTAACACCTTAATCTAGTAGTATCTCTATAGATTTACCTACTCTGAATTTCACACCAAGGAAGTCATACAGAAAAACCTCAACAACAGAAACACTAATGGTATAACTTCCAATATCACAGCAACATGCGAGCCACTGAACATATGAGTGCTAAAATAGGGTGAAAAAAATCAGATGGTACCCAGCTATCAGACAGAATAGTGTCTGGGGCCTTAAACGGTTGTCTTAAAACAAGCAGTCATTTCAATGAGGTGTCAACTAAGGCCATATGGAAGGAGCCCACCAGCCCATGTGATCCAAAGATTGTGAATAATAAAATCCAAGATCAAAGGAAGGAATTGTGTTAGAGCTTCAATTCTGAGCACCCAGACTGAAAGCCCAAAATAATATTCATTTGTAGAGTTCCCACCCAGAATAAACCTCCATGAATTCCCTCAGACTTTAGACCTGTGAATAGTCTTGCCCTGTGGTAGTTACATAATCTGGTGTCAACTTCTGAAGGGGTGGAGTCTAGCCTGTTAATCAAGTCACAGCTTGATGACCTCATTTGGAGGCGCCACGGAGATAAATAGTTCACCGGAGGCCAGAAACAGAGAGACTCTCTGCTTCATCTTTCCTGCTTACAAGACACATGGAGCTACACTGGAGCCCTGGAGCTGGAGGAGCCACATGGAGCCTCATGCCAGAGCTAAGATACTTACACCGCCACTGAATCCACAAGACTTCCCACCCACTGGCCTGTGATCTTCGTGTATTTGGCGTCATTGTATGTGTTTTGTGAGTCTGAAGAAGATTTTATAGATTGGTACTGGACATATGGGCTAATATCAGACTTATGAACCTGATCTGGACTGGGTTGGGATGTTTTCTCAATATTCAATTGCTCTTGTTTATAAAGCTCTTTTTTACACACATGAGTGCTTATGAATTTGTTTCTCTAGTTAACCCAGACTAACACATGCCCTCAGATAGAGTGATTGGAAAGTGGATTACTGCAGCCATAGTTAGGTTCAAATTTAACATACTATTATTTGTTTTCCTTGTTGACAGACTTTTAACTTATATTGTTCTACTTTCACTTGGATTGAGTTTTCCTGTTTCTGTTGTTGTTGTTGTTGTTGCTGAGGTTTTTCTGTATGACTTCCTTGGTGTGAAATTCAGAGTAGATAAATCTATAGAGATACCACTAGATTAATAGTTCCTCGGGGTTATAGCAGGGCAGGATGGAGGGCAATGGGGAGTTAATAATGGTACAAGAATGAAGAAAGTATTCTGAACTTGATCGTGGTAATGATTGAACAACTCTTCTTAATATATTCTAAACCAGTGAATCATAGGCTACATGAATTATATGTCAGTAAAACTGTTTTTTATAAAAGCCTCCAGGAATTGATGGAATACCAATTGAAATATTTCAACAAGCTGAGGAAGTACTAGAAGCTCTCACTCATCTATGCTAAGAAATTTGGAAGGCAACCATCTGGCCAGCCAACTGGAAGACATTCATATTGATGCACATTCCAAAGAAAAATACAGATGGAAATCATTGAATAATAGCATTAATATCACATGGAAGTAAAGTTTTAATGGCAATAATTCAACAATGGTTGCCTTCAAGCTAGATTCAGAGGAGGATATGGTATGAGGATATTATCACTGATATCAGATGCATCTTGGATGAAAGCAGGAAAGACTGGAAGGTGTTTGCTTGTATGTTATTGAACTGCAAACGCATTTTCAACGGTGCGGCTCATAACAAACAATGGGCATCATTGAAAAGAATAGAAATTCCAGAGGACGTCATTGTGCTCATGTGGGACATGCACGTGGGCCAAGAAAAACAGAATAAGGTAATAGTGTGTGGATTAAATTCAGAAAAGGGGTGCTTCAGCATTGCAGCCTTTCACCCTATTTATTCAATCTCTGAGCACTAAGCCAACTAGTCCCACTAAATGAGGAAGGACTCGTCATCGGGACTGGAGGATACACTATAACAGGAGCCCATGACGATCAAAGACTGAAGCCTTCAGCATGGATTTCAACTCCATGGTAAGAAAACCAGAATCCTCATGATTGGGCCAATAGACGATGTCATCGTAAGTGGAAGAAGATTGATGTCATGAATTTGACTTTACTTGGGTGCACAGGCAATGTTCATACAGCAAACGATCAAGAAACTAAATTACATATAATATTGGCAAATTTCCGGCACTGTACCTCTGGAAAGTGTTAAATAGCAAGGCCATCTGACCTAAGCCATGGTATTTTCAGTTGTGTCGTGTGCATATGAAAGCTGGACAGGAAATAAAAGGTTTGATGCACTCGAATGACGGTGTTGGCAAAGAACATTAAAGTGGCATGGACTGCCAGAAAAACCAACAAATCTGTCCTGGAGAAAGTACTATCAGGATGCTTATTAGAAAAAAGAGATGGCAAGATTTGGGACATCTTCTCAGGAAAGACCAGGCCCCAGAAAAGGACATCGCGGTTGGTCGAGGAGCTGAGAAGAAGAGGGAGATAGTCACGGAGATGAACTGACTCGGGGCTTCAGCGGGGAGCTCAAGCATAACTGTGTCTGTGAGGATGGTGCAGGACTGGGCGGCTTTTCCTTCTGTTGGGTGCTGGGCCTCCATTCGGGCTATTATTGTCAGGTGCCCTCTAGGAAATGCCGATTCACAGAGATTCAGCATATGTCCCAGAGAAGATCTCGATAAAAATGGGTTGACGTCTAATCTGATCTCTAGAGTAGGACACTAGTCTTCAGTCTGAGCAGTGCATCAGAGAAGCTGGACTACACACATGAAGGGAAAGGTGGCATCAGGATTGGAGGAAGGCTTATTGGCAACCTGCAATATTCAGATGACACAGCCCTGCTTGCTGAAAGTGAGGAGGACCTGAAGCGCTTGCTGATGAAGATCAAGGATCGCAGCCTTCAGTCTGGCTCGCAACTCAATTTAAAGGGGAACAAAATCCTCACAACTGGACAATAGGTAACATTATGAGAAATGGAGAAAATTTGAAGTTGTCAAAGATTTGTTCCTGCTTGGATCCACAATCAATGCTCATGGAAGCAGCGGTCAAGAGATCAAATGACTAAGTGCACTGGGTAAACTGGTGCCCAAGGCCTCTGTAAAGTGTTGAAAAACAAGCAGTTTACTTTGAGGACTAAGATGCACTGGATCCATTCCATGGTACTATAATGACTGACATGCACGTGAAAGTTGAACATAAAATAAAGGAGACTGTTCGTCAGCCTTGAATCGATGCCTTTGAATGATGGTGCTGGCAGAGACTATTGAAAGAACCATGGACTGCCAAAAGAACAAACAAACCTGTCCCAGAAGGACAGCCAGAATGCTCCTTAGAGGCAAAGATGGCAAGACTTCGTCTCACGTACTTTGGACATGCTGTTAAGAGAGACCGGTCCCTGGAAAAGGACATCATGCTTGGTAAAGTAGAGGGCAATCCAATAAAGGACGGCTTTCAATGAGGTGGACTGACACAGTGGCGGCCACAATAGGCTCAAGTCTAACAATGGTTGTGAGGATTGTCTTTTGTTCATCGGATCCCAGTGAATCAGAACCACCTCCATGGCACCTGACAGCAGCAGCTGCCATTGGCCACCCTTCATAACCAGGAACCACGAGTAGGGCCTTGGAGATGATTTAAAGAGTTCCTCTCAGCATGTCCTAGACGAGGCACCAAAGCCCCCAGAAGGCCTGGTGGGAACTGGATCGGTTCCTCATTTTCCATCAGTTCAGACTGGTGGTTCTCCCAGAAACTTCTCTTCAGTGACTGGTGTGTGGGACTGACTGGGCATCAACCGCAGGCCACACACAACATTGCAGGATACCCACCCTCATCCTGACCACCCAGACTAGCCTCTTTCACATCTTGAAAGCTTTCACTGCGGGTCATGATTGGCTTCTCGGATGTCTCCTTGTTTCGGGGATACAGGTTTTGTGTGGTTTTTAAAAATCATTTTATTGGGATCTCCTACAGCTCTCATCACAATCCATCCATCCATTGTGTCAAGCACATTTGTACATTTGTTGCCTTCATCGTTTTCAAAACATGTTCTTTCGACTTGAGCCCTTGGTATCAGCTCCTCATTTTTAATCCTCCCACCCTCAGGAACCCTTGATAATTTATAAATTGTTAGTATTGTTTCCTGTCTCACACTGACGGATGTCTCCCTTCACCCAGGGACATGGTTTTGTATCCATCCCTGTAGAAGGATTTTGAGAGCCTGGGCTTGCGGGCTGTACAAAACTCCAGTCACACCTCATGGGTAAATGTGGCCCTTATCTGATCCAAGCGCCAAAGAAGAACTAACAGGGAGACCTTCCAAGCATGCCGCTGGACGTACATTAGTCCTCGCCATCAACAACACCCTGGCTTCCCGTGCATCAGTCAGTACTTGGTAGCTCTGTGGAACTGGCTGCCAGTGAGTTGATTCTGCCTCTTGGCAGCTCCATGGTGCAGGGCAGAACGGCACCATCGTGCTTGCCAGGCTGTGATCTTGCCAACGCAGGTTGCCAGACCTTCCTTCCGAGGCACATCTGAAGCCGTTCCCTCCAGCCACACGCAGGTCACACAGCACCCGTGAACAGTTTCACACTTCCTCACCATAGGACTCCGGGCCGCTTCACTACAGGCTAAGGGAAGATACCTGCAAGATGGACCTTGCATGTCGTCCTGGGCTTCCCCAACGCATTCATTTTCACACACGTGACTCGTGTTCACATGCAGGATTGCCCCCACGGCCCATACAGGCATCTTCAAGCGATCCCAGCCAAGCCCATCCCTAGCAGTTTCTCTGTGGCCCCATCCTGCTTCATCCTGAGGAAAACTTGAGTGGGAGTGGAAGGACTGAGAGAGGAGGCAAGCAGACGTTTGGGTTTAGCCTGAGACTCCCAAGGCCAATAGGCATTGGAGAGAGTTTATGGGAGGCCTTCTCACCAGGCTGGAGCCCCCCAGGGTGCACCTCTCCAGCCCGGCCTCGAGCTCTGGGGCCTCCGCCCGTCTCCCAGTACTCCCCCTCAACCCTCCCTCTCTGGATGTTTCTGCTTTTTCTCCATGGCTTCTGGATTCCGACTGTCTTCTCTTTTCCTCCTCTTTTTCACACCGCCTCGCCTGCTGGTGATGCTCCCCAGTTTCCCAAGGTGAGTCTGCAGACTGGAGACAGGGCCTGTGCCTGGGGTTCCCCAAGGCCCCCCTGATTGAGGCCCCCCAGACCTGCCCACAAACACCCCACTCCCCTCATTGGTCAATGATTTTTATCCAAGGTTGATTCCCCCGAGGAGCTAAAAGGAATGGAAGCCATGACGAAGTTAAAAGAGTTTAATGGGCTTCTCGGGCATTTCCTGGCGATGCTTTCAAAAACACAAAGTACTGTGTGAATTATACAAAGACCTCAGGAAGCCCACGCCCGGCGGGTCTTAAGCTGAAAGAATTGACACAGTCATGCCTCGAGTTGACCTACTGAAGGATCCGACGGGCTCCCGTGTCAGAGTAGCGTGGGCTCCCCGGTTTTCAGTGGCTGGTGTGGTGCTAGGTTGTCTTCTGAGGCACCTCTGGGGGAATGGATACCTCTCACCTGCTGGCGAGCCACGAAGCATATCGATTATGCTCCCCATTCCAGGCCGAACATACACATAATATTCCCTGGCTGGCCCCTTCTCCTGCATTGGGAAATCGCACGACTCTGCTCAGGCTCCACATAGGCCGTGGCTTCCTGGGGGTGGCTTTTGAAACACCAACCCCCACAGCAAGTACCCTCCTCCCATAGGTGCCCACTGAGCCCCAACCCTCACAATTCCTGGGGCACTCCTTTGTTTGGCTTTCAAAGGCCTATGCCTGCTGGGAGAGTGGTGCCTAGAGTAACACTCCCTCACCCTGCTGGGAGCCTGTGTGGGTCTGCAGGTCACTTCTTGGGGAAGTGGTGGCTAATCATGACTCCTCTGCTTCGTCCTCACAGGCTACAAGGAGCAGGGCATCCCGCAGCAGCTGTGAGCCGCGCTGGAGCTGCCGGCAGCTGCTCGCAGAAGCAGCCGTGGGCACAAGGACCTTTGCATTTTCTCTTCTGCTGTTTTCCAGGCTTGGGGGTGGGGGGTGGGGAGGGGATATTTAAAAATATATTATTTATTTTGAAAATGCATCTGCTTTTCTCAACAGGCTCTGGGGGCTGCCAGCTCGAGATACCTCTGTAGGCTCTGGAGCCCTGGGGAGTGGGGTGAAGGCAGCCAGGAGAAAGGCAGAGGGCCTGGGCCGCCCCTGGCTGCTGAGAGGCCAGCTCCGGGTTTGTGTGGCACACGGTCCACTTGGAGGCATGTCAGGGCTGCTGGGCTTGGTCAGGGTGACCTCAGGGTGGCCTGAAGCTCTGAAGGGGGCAGGACAGAGGCGGGCACTTGCTTTGGATCCCTGCTTTCCAAGCTAACATTGCTGTGAGTGGCCCCTCTTTGGGCAGCACCAGGACGGGGTCGAGCATAGACAGACGCCACCCCCACCTCGAGAAGAAGAAAGCCCCCAAGCGGCCCCGGCCCTGCCCTTCCTACTATACCCCAAAATCTACAAAACTCGCTGTGTTCACTCCCTGGGGGCTCTGGTCCTTGCGTGAAACTGCTACAATCATCGATGTTCATACCAGAGCGGGGGCTGCGCTGGCCGAGACTGGCCACCGGCCACGTGACACTTCACATACTCCCAGTCCCGGGCCTTCTTCTGAAATGGGTGGGAACCGCCGTGGTTCTGAATTCAGAAAGTTTGGATTTGAGAAAGGTGATGGGATCTGATTACCCTATAAGAGGGTGCTTCCCAGAGCTCATGGAATCGAAATTAAATTAATGAATGTTTTCCCACGACGTTTGGAAGCCTGCTCGTCTTTCATCACTCCCCAGCAGAGTCTAGAATTGTTCCCATGACCAAGAACACTGCTGCGGCGGCAGCAAAACATACGATTGGGATGAATAAAAGCTGTAAATAGCCTCCCCTCAGTGTGGGTCGGGATGCTACTGAACACCTGGGGGAGGGGGGAGGGGGCGGGACTTGCTCTTTCAGACCTTTTGAGATTTCAGGGGAAAAAATTGTATGGGATTGTGAACCGTGCTCTGAAAACCCTCCTTCAAAGAGCTGCACTAGCAAGTGACATTCTTCATGCGGCCCAAGGATTCATCCTCCCGCAAAGGGCGCACAGGGCCCTCCTGACGGACTTGGGACCTGCGCGTCCGACAAACGAGCAACCCTTGGCGATCATCCAAGCCCCTGCTCACCCAGCCTCGATCAGAAAGCTAAGCGAAAGGAAGGATGTTGATGAAATGCACATTAGGGTGTGTGTGTGTGTGTGTGTGTGTGTGTGTGTGTGTGTGTGTGTGTGTGTGTGTGTGTGTGTGTGTGTCCTTTCTCTTGTTCCTCTAACAGGGAGTTTCCAGAACAAGTGCCCAGCCCCCTGGACAAGGCGCTCTTGGGTGCATCCTCTCTGAGGGGCCTCTCTCTCAGATCAGAGACTCAGGCAGAATTGGGCAAGGGCTGGAGAAATGACCCTTGCTGGCTAGTCTCTCTGCTTCCCGTGGGAGGAGCTTGGTGAGCAGTGCCCACTCCCATCCACCTTGGATTTTTTTTTTAGCCTTTGCATGCCCAAGGAAGTAAAAAATTCCAGGTGGCTCACTTTATTGATATACCCCCTATATTGCAGTGGTGTGGAACCAAGTCTGCAATATATCAGAGATATGCCTCCATACATGAGGGTAGTGAGATTATAGAGATAAACACCAAATTCAACATATTCTTGGTCTGTAGTAGTATCAAATAGTGTTATAAGTGGTAGCTACTATCTAAAAACATATGAATGACCATTGGTAATGAAAAACCACGTACATGAGAGGAAGGACACACCCATACGTCTAAATGAACGGGTAAAAAAGACCCTCACAAATCCTCTTGGCATGTAGTAAGAGCTCAGCAAATATTTGTTCTCTGAGTCCATTGACTTTAAAAGGTTTGGGTGATATCAATGTAGTCCAGGGGTGGCTTTCATAGTTTTATAAAACAGAATATTCTGTTGGACTTCATAGTCAACTTTGTGTATGGCATTCCTTTTGAGTTTTTGTTTTTTGTGTGTGTGCGTGTGTGTGTTTGTGTGTAAGGAAGAGATAGCTCTAAGATGGTGTGAAAGAAACTCACTACTTGGAATTTGCTTTTATAAAAAATTATATTTAAAATATCACATATTCATCACAACTTAGGGAAAAATATTGGCATGACTCAGTGCCAATGAAGGAGTCGATGAAACTTGGGTTTGATTGTGTTTTAAAAGGAGCTAATTAATACCAGATTAAATGTTTCCTTTTTTAATGTAATAAATCATTTTATTGGGGGGGGCTCTTACATGTGTTATAACAATCCATACATTCAGTATATCAGCATCCGCCTTGGATTTTAGGCTGAAAAATCACCACCCCTCAGCTGGACAGGCCCCTCACTCTACCTTGAGCAGCTCATTGGAGACTATTGCTTGCTTCACCTCCATTCTTACCGTCCCTGCCTGGGGGAGTGGCCTACCCCTTGGGGCTAAGGGCTCCTACCCCACCCACTAATCAGTAACCAAGCAGTTGCCATCAATTGGTCCAGACTCACAGAGGTCCCATGTGTATGTGCACGTGCATGTGCGTGCTGTTATCAATGTTGATTCTAAAGAAGCAGGGTCACAAGCATTTTCTTCAGAAGTACTTCTGGGGGGACTCCAACTGCCACCCTTTGAGTTCAGCGCTGAGCATGTTAGTCATTGGCACTTCCTGGGGTCTCCACCCACTAGGCTTTCTAATTACAATCCTGTGGGAGAAGGGGGTCTCGAGCTCCCTGTGAAGTGGGCAGCTCCCAAGGAATGACACTGACCACCCCTGGGTCCTGATTCAAGGGCAGCTTTCCTGCTCTGAGACCAGCCCTCCTCTACTTTGGATAAGCGCCTGGTCCTTCGTCCACGGCTGCCTGGGGCTCACGAGCCCGGCCCTTTCTCCCAGGCCTCGGGCTGGCTCTTTGCTTCTTTGCTGATGTCCCACCACTGACTTGGAATCCTTTGTGCATTCGAGGGGTGCGACTGGATTTGGTTTTATCCCCTGGCTGCACGAAGGCAGCATCCTGAGGAAGCTGCAGCGGAGAAAGGAGCCTCCCCTGGCATCAGATCTGACAGCACAGCTGAGGAGAATGCCAGGGTCCCACCACCTACTACCCATGGCTAGTGAGACACCAGCCCACGGCTCTCCCGCCCTCAACAGCTCTCCCCAGTATGCCTGACAGGGTGACAGATCCCACGGGGACTGTTCCTCGCAGTGAGAAGGAGTATCTTACATTTCTGCCTTGGGCTGCGAGCACTTTCTGCAGAATTAGAGAAGACACAGCAAATTGGGCTCCACATTTCATAACACAGCCCAGACCCAGGTGGCAGGTAGTACCATGAGTCCCAGCATAGGACCCAGTAGCACAGGGGTTTATGTGCCGGGAAGAACATATGCCCCTGTTACACCCACCGATCCAGGCTGTCTCCCCTCACCTGAGGGCTGTGTCCCCCACTTGGGAACAGCTCAGGTTCTGGAGGAAGGCCCTGCTTGGGTAAAGGTGTGCAGGGAGAAGAAAGAAGACGCCTGCCGGGGCGTTGAACAGGGAGGGCGGCATCTGCTTGAAAAGGCATCTCCTCTGAGTGGACCACATCGACAAAGCACCATCTCCATCGGATACAGAGAGGGCAGGGGCCACTTACTCAAGGTACAGTTCTCCCGGGCCACTCAGACTGTCTGGGAGCAGTTACCGCACCTTGTTCAACTAGCTAGCTAAAAGTAGACTCCTCACCCCAGCAAGCTCATGCAACGCTTTTGTAACCAACTTAATCTCTGCCTTGGGTCCCAAAGTGTCAGGACCCATTTCCAGCTCCTGCCTTCTACCAATCAGCAGACAGCAGCACCCTGCCCTGAGATGGGTGTGAGGGGCAGGAATCAGGGGGAGCAGAAGAGTGCACAGGGAATGAGATGCTCCCGGGACCCAGGTGTGGCCCCATTGCCAATTACACAGACTCATGGCTCCCCATGTGTGTCAGAGTAGAACTGTGATCCCAAAGGTGGTCAGTGCTAACTTTTCTCAAGTCGGTTGCCAGGCCTTCCTCGGGAGGTGCGTCTAGGTAGAAGAATCTCTAGCCTTTCTGTTAGCAGCTGGGCTGTTAATGGTTTGCACCACCCAGGGATGCATGGCGCATCAGGGGGATCAGAGGGTGATCCCCATGAGGTCAGCAGTTCCAAACCAGCAGCTGCTCCATGGGAGAGACACGACTTTCCACTCCCATGCAGAGTAGAAACTGTCTTGGAAACGGACAGGTGCAATTCTACTCTGTCCTAGAGGGTCGCTGTGCGTCACAGTGGACCCAATGCCAATGAGTTGGGTTTGGGTTTGGGACGTGGAACCTGGGCTAGTGTGAACCCTCTAGTGGCCCAAGAGTATCCCATGGACCGTAGAGAAGACCCGAGTTCTGAGTCCGTTTCAGAGCTGAGGCTTCCAAGCCAGGAGGCAGGGACAGGACGCTGTGGTGCTAGGGGCTGCCAGGTGGTCCCAGCTCCAGGCGGACAGACAGTTGGCCTGGGAGCCAGTCTCTGGGTGCACTTGAAGGGTGGGGGTGATGGGCGTATGCGTGCACAGGGTCCCTCTCTGCAGTCCCAGCCTCAGTGAGAAGAGAACGCATCTGTTGGCAGAGTGTGGGGAGGTGGGGTGTACTTTCTCTCCAACAGCCAGGGAGGGGAGATGTCAGGATACTGAGTGTTCAGATATCAGAACTGAGGGTCCACGAGAGGAAGTCTCCAAAGACCACCGCTTTTGGGGAGCAGAGCCAGACATCACCAGGCCTGGCAGACTCCACAGCTATGACCCCGCTCCAGAAACAAGGAGATCCCAGGGCGGGGGCGCCGAGGAGGCAGGGTGAGACAAGCTGCTCAGCATTTCAAACCAGCGCAGAAGGAACCAGAGGCAATTATACTTAACCAGTCCTCCACCACTCCGCCAGCCTACCTACCACCCAAAGATGTCCTCAGATGCACACTCCCACGTCACGACAGGCCTGGTGGGTACCCTCGACTGTGGATGTATGAGACCCGTGGCTGTGGATAGAGCTAGTGTCAGGAGCTACCTCATCCTAACACGCAAAACCAAGTCAGTCACCAGCCCCCCCACCCTCCAGCTCTGCCCACACAATGTCTCTGCATGAGTCCGCCTCACTCAAATGCCAGGGAGCGCCAAGCACGCTGGGGAGAACTCACGCCAAACAGAAATACAGAGAACATAGGGCCACACAGTCGACCTTTCCCCTGGGTGGGGGGAGCCCACCCCCAATCACCGCCATCTCACAAAGGGAGTGATAGACTTTTACCAAAGGGGAGTCGGAACCCCTGAACCATGAAGCCCAGGCCTGAGGCACGTGAAGCCAAAAGCAATGGCTCAGATGCCAGCAGGCCTTCAAGACCTGGTCAATTCTTTAAAATACACACACACACACACACACACACACACACACACACACGCACGCGCGCGCGCACAATCGCTTTCTTGGGTGAACAGAAAATTCCTACTGAGACCGGGTGAGTTTGGGAGTGCTCTCTTCTATTTTCCTTCCTGCTCCTGATCCCCGGAGTCCAGCTCATTGCGGTGGGTGTGGGGCAGAACAAGTGGGCCATGCGGGAGGGAGCCCAGGGGCCCCCCTCAAGCTGTCATCACACCCCGATTGTGTTGACTGTGTTAGTGGTGTTGACAAAGAAAGACTGCTGCCTTGTGTCAACTTCTTGGGTATCACCGAGATCGAATTAAAACGTGAATGAGCAACATTGGTGGTGGCTGGCACTATTTATTGTGTTGTGTCATTAATCCCCTCTCTTACTGGATGTGTTTGCCGGCTTGCAGGTGGGAGATCGCGCTAGCCCAGCCCTGGCCTTGTACTCACCTGTGGTTGGAAGCTTGTTGAAGGCCACTGCTGACCATCTGCTGACCTCCAGGGTCTGACGATGCACACAGGGAGTGTGCCTTAGCCCTTTAGTGGTCCCCCTTGGTAGGGCTTAGTGAGACCCCACCTGCTGGCCTCAGGAGGATGTCCTCCCACGTGTAGAGGTAGCCTCCCCCCACACCTTTATCCCCTTCTTCCCCCACCCTTCCCCCAGGAACTCTTGCTAATATATATATATATATATTAGCTAATTATTTGCATCTTACCCCCATCTGATATCTCCATTTACCCACAATTCTGTTATTCACTCCCCTCAAGTAGGGTTTATACAGTAATCATTGCTATCAGCTCCCTCCAATCCCCCTTCCTCCCTCATCCCCCTTCCTCCCCCTTGTCTTCCCATATCCTCAGGGAGTCATTACTCCATTGCTATTTCTGAAGGGTCATCATCCTGGCATTCCTGCACTGAATGATCTTAATTATACAGATGAACCTATGTAGATCTAACAGTATTAATGAGGTGAAACATAAGTCTTAGTAATAAAGGGAGGAAATATTAAAGAACCAGAGGACAGTTATGTATTTCATGAGTGCTATACACTGCACCCTGAATTACTCATTCTCCACTCCCCACACAGCCCCTCTGTGAGGGCCTGTTCAATTGTCTTGCAGGTGGCTTTTGGGTTTCCACCTAATCCATGCTCCTTCACATCAATTTGATTGCTTGTTTTTGAACTTCTGATACCTCTTCCCATTGACACCTCATGATCACACAAGCTGGTATGTTTCTTCCATGTGGGCTTTGTTGCTTCCCTGCTCAATGACCACTTGCTGACTAAAAGCCTGTAAGACTCCAGACGTTATATTTTTTAATATCCGGGCACCATCAGCTTTCTTCACCACACTTGCTTACGTACCCATTTTGTCTTCAGCAGTCATTGAGAATGTGAGTATCATTCAGTGCCACGTTATTAGAACAAGTCATTCTTGTACTTAGGTGAGAATTTAGTAGGGGCCCAAAGTTCATTTAGTTCCTTATTGTATTTACATATATATCCATGTATAGACAAATACACCTATATTTACATAATTATATTTTTACATATTTATATATCTGTATTTATGCATATATTTGTAAATTTTTGCTTTCCTCTTCTCTTTTTTCTTTCCTCCTGCCCCACTATCATGCTTTGGATGATCAAGTTTTATCAAGTGATAAAAACCATCATCGCTTGCCATGAAGGTGGAGGTACAGCAATGGAAGAATTCTTACTGGAGATCTGGGTTCAATTCCTGGCCAAGGCAGCTCACAGAAGCCACCACCCGTCTTTCAGTGGAGCTTCCTAACTGAGGCAGACTGGGAAGGAAGGCCTGAGAATAGGCTGTGGTACCTTAGTTGGTGAACAACTCCAAACTTGAACTCTCTCCCAGGTCCATCCTAAGAACTGTATCCACCAGATATGAGCTTCTCATCTTGTCTGCTGTGCTCTCCATTGCCCTTCTCACAGGACTCGCCTCCCCAAGTTAACCCATGTAATTCTGGGAGAGGCAGTAGACTTGGAGCCCCAGCTAGTCCAATAGCAGTGTGTTCTCCCTGAACTAATATGAAATGATCAAGTTCTTCCCTCAAACTATTCTTTATTATTTTTATTGGAATATACTTTACATATCATATAAGTTAACTTCTCGGTTATATTCAGAGTTTGTGCAATCATCACCACAGTAAATGTCACAGCATTGTCTTCTGGCTGGTACTCATTGTCATTAGCTTGTCATTGGCCCCATCCTCCCCGGCCATGCTGCTGGGTGATTATCAATCCAGTGACTGTCTCCATGGAGTTACCTATCCTGAGCTTCACATATAGAAAATCATGCAACATACAGACAGGAAGTAAAAAGATAAAAAAAACTCAGCAACAACTCGATAAAACATAGAAAAACTTCATTCAAAAAGAAAGCATAAAATATTGAAAAGTGAAACAATTTTTAAATGGGTCAAAAGAGAAATAAAATAAAGGATTCCATTGTAACCTAACTACATCTGCCATAATCGACTTTAAATGTTCTCTATCTGACAATAAGGTTATCCACATCCCTCAACCTTAGTCAGAGGTTCATAGGAGGCTTGACCCATGTAGGGACCCTGTGGGAACCCTGCAAGTGGATTTGGGACTTTCACTGTCACACCTAACCTCTTGATAGCCAGATGTTCACAATTTAAGCTCTGATACCATTCTCTCTTTCAGACTTGGATTCTGTTACTTAAAATCCTCAGATCACACAGGCTGGTGTGCTTCTTCCATGTGAACTTGAGAGCCAGTTAGATGGCTGCTTGTTTTAAGACAAGCCTTTAAAACTCCAGACACCATCAGATTAATCTAATTGGAGTTACAGAAAAGTTCTTGTTCCATCTTGATCACGAGGCTGTACTTTGTACACCTGAAGCTACCTGTGGTCAGAGTTGCCATCTTTTGGAGCTACGAAGGTTAGATTAAGATGCCAACACAGAGAGATGAGAAACAAAGAAAGAATGTCTTACTCTGCCATGCCCAAGGTCAGGGCTGCCCCTTTCGCCACCATATGCATGAGCCACTGGTCTCCTCTCCTTCCCCACTTCTCTCCTTTCAGTTCTTCCTCTCCAAAAACTGGTTCAAGTTGAGTTTCTTTCACTAGTTAAAAATAAGAAGTCCTAGCTACAGAAGCCAAATACTTCTCCAAGCGTCTCCTGACTCGCTCTGTTTTCACTCTTCTCCGTCCTTGGTCAGACCAGCATGCACCCTCTACTGCGCTTCTACAATGTGCCAGATGCAGACTGGATCGTCGGACACAGCAGGCACGTGCCCAAGGGGGATCGTTGTCAATGCATAACCAAAGAAGAATTGGGCACTCATATGTTGTCATTTTTTATCTTCTCCAGTCCCACTTTCCAGCCTTTCCACTTTACCTATCCCCTCCCGCCACAAAAGAAGAGGTAAAGAAACAATGTGGATGTCTCAATTTGCAATTATTTATGCTAAAACGTTTTGATACTAACAAAAATCCAGAAGAGATGAGCCATGAGCACCAATGCTTTTTGTTTTTCATTAATCTGATTGTAAGTGTCCACGTGTACAGTTTGTGGACACAGAAGACATACTTTTTTTAAAAAGCCAGTGTGATGGTGCATGGATTTTACTAGCAGACATTATTGCATACACAATACACCATCCATTTGAGTGTCCCAAATGCAGGGTCTCCTCGGGCATGGAAGAGGTATGTTTGGGATTGCTGGACAGACAGTTCACGGTATTAGCTGATGTTGAGTTGGTGACACTGCGCACACTGGAAGGAAACGCTGCCTGGTCCTGCACTGCACTGGTTGCCATGATTGGCTGGGGATCAGACCGTTGTGATCTATAGGCTGGTTGCTTTTTGCCCGACCTTCCAAAGAAAACCACAAAGCCTTTTTTCCTAGTCCGTACTCTTCTGGAGGAGTCCTGGGGGTGTAGATGCAACTAGTTGGGCTGTGATTCGCATGGTCGGCAGTTCAATACCACCAGCCACTCCGTGGGAGAAAGACGGGGCTCTCTGCTCTCAGAAGTTGCAGTCTCAGAAACCCACAGGTGGGTGGGGGTATGGGGAGGGTGCTGTGAGTCGGAACTCCATGGCAGCGAGCTAGTCTGGAAGTCCGCACTGACAGATGGACGGGTGCTGTGTGTGAGCTATGTTGGCTAGGAACTGAACCGGAACCTCCCACCTGGCAGCTAGGATTTGTCCCTCTGAACTCCCGGTGCTTAACTGGTTAGTGGGGTCAGTAAGAGAAGGCGAAGGTGAAGCAGGAACTCCAGTTCCTAGGTTTAAGCCTTGTCGGTCTGGATTCCTATCGATACTGAACAGCTGCCTGATGTTCGGTATTCTTTGGGAGTTCTCTGTGCTTCTAGAGCCTCAGCTAGTGTCTTGCCAAAGGACCCCGCTCAATTCTTCACTTATCTGGACCTGTGATTTGAGAAAGTCAAGTTTCTCAGGCATGAAAATTGCACCACCACCCCTCTCAGGACTGCCCTCCAATATTTTCATTTCCCTCACGTCAATCCCAGCCTTGTTCGGGGCAAACTTAATGGCAGGAAAATGATGGAATTAAAGTAAGAAGTTGTTAGTTGATATGACGCACACCTGCACATTACCTCCTGCCCCACTTCCTACCTTCTATCAAAAATGGAAAATATTATATGCAAAGGATCTTCTTTAGACCTGATATAGAAACAGGATTTGTTTCATTGGCTTCTTGCCCATCTGAAGTATTGGTTTACATGACTAACAGATCTGGGTCTCCAAGAAGTTTACCTGAACCAAAAAGAACCTTTACTGAAAGAGAGAAAATATTTGCAAGAAGATGACGAACTAGGTCTCAGGGTGGTGACAAGGGCATCCAGTGTCTTGAGATTTCATGGGAATCAACTAAGTCGTGCATTTTGCTTTCTTCTTGTGAGGCTGGTATCCAGTGTTGCCCTGTGCTAACCCAGAAGCCAGGGGTCCAGGTTGTTTGGGGTAGTTTTGCAAAAGTGAGACTAGGGTGTGTCTTGCAGTTGGGGGTGGGGAGAGTGGGGGCTGTGTAGAAGAGGTCACTGAAGATCATTGACCTTAATTGCTGCCTTGTCCTCCTGGCCCCGGACCGCAGATGCTTCTTCCAGCATCAGCCACGTGGGAATGAGACTGGCTGACTCCATAGAGACTGCCTACATGGCGTGCAGGATTGGAGTTGAGACCACATTCTCTCCCGCCTCACAGTGGTCCACTTCGGAATGGTGGAGAAGCTCAGGGGCATCCAGCTCAGCTCTTATTTCCCTGGAGGGATTGCCAGCTCCACCTCTTGCCCACCAAGGACAGCGTCTTTCCCTCCGGATGCAGAGTCCTTCTGATTTTGCAGGATTTGACACCATCAACTTTTTCGGTTTATCATTTTTACTAGAAAGGGAATGCATATTGAGTAAGCCCTTTAGGGAAAGATACAAAAGCACATATGTTCATTTCGAAACACGTGGGTGGAAGAGCCCTTGGAGGTCAGCCCACCCACCCCTCCCCATCTTTTCTCTGAACTTCCTCTCCAGTGTCCCTCTCCGGTGATCGTGGCACTTCCATGTCAATCTCTCCAGTGGCCAGACACTCTCTGCTTGTTCCCTTGTGAAACAGGAATCAGTCCTCCCCTGCTTTCCTGTACCTTCTGCTCACTGCCTCCAGCAATTCTCTCTAGAACCCAAGAAGGCGAACAAATACAGGACTTGCCAGTGGTATCCTTCAACTTCCACACTGACACGAGACCCTCACATATCTGGAGGTTCTTCTGGTGGCCTTCCATCACTCCTCCTATGCTGAGAGTAAACACTTTGTCCTCTCAGAACAGCCTCGTCTCCCTCCCTTAGCAAGAGAAGTTCGCACATTCAAGTTCGCCCCTCTTCTGATTATCTAACGGGGCGGGGGAATAGTTGTATTGAGGGGGTGGGTAAGCGCTCACCACATAGATCAAAAGTTCCAGGGGTTCCAGTGCCCAATTACAAACCATGATTGTCTGCTGGTTAGGGGAGCACGCTAAGGTCACTATAGTTTGTCATTTCAATAGCCCCACCCCTGCTGATGAACATCTAGACACACTCACTACCTGAATCAGTGCTCGCTACCCTCCCTCCTCTGTCACTGCCCTGAATAATAAGAATATCCTTTCAAACCAAACCAGGTGCAGGTCAAAGACCGCAGAACACTGCCCCATCCCCATCCCTGTCCCAGAAAGATTGAAAATTGACAGTAGGTGTGGATCTTTCGGTGCCTGCCACCACCAGCCTTGCCACGTTGTTCTCTCTGGAGTCAGCTAAGAGCACTCGCCTCTCCCGTAGCTGCTCGGGTGCCTGGAGTGGGAAATGAGCAAAGGTGGGAGAAGGGAGGGCATGTCCACCGCCTTTGAAGGGGGAGCTGGAAACTGAGAGGGAAGAAGGAAAGGGGGGACACATGTAAAATCAAGGAAGGGGTGATGTCAGCAACATGACAGCACAGGTGGCTCCCGCCCCTCTAGGAGACGCCCACGGGAGGCTCACGTTGCTGTGTGCTTGCCTGCTCACAGAAAGGTCGGGGGCTCACATCCACCTTGGAGTAGCACCCTGGGAGCAGGGTCCCCTCTGCAGCACATGGGGTCCCCAGGGATCAGAATTGTTCCTTGGCAACTGGGACCGGTCCATATACAGAACCATCAAACTACATGTGGAAGTGGTCAAAACCAACGCTCGTCAAAATTCTGGAAAACGATAAAAAAAAGTTGACAGGAAACAAACAAATGTCATGTCAAGGGGCAGGGGTGGGAATGCTATGAACATTCGGGAAGTTCTAGAATGTCTGTATTTGCCCTTACGGAGGCCTGGTGCCGCTGTCAGCTAGGTCTCCTGTTGTAATCACAAACGCCATAGGTTCCAACCGACCAGCCACTTCCAGAGAGAAAAATGAAGCTGTCTGCTCCCGTGGATATTTACGTCTCAGAAACCCCCTGGGGCAGTTCTATTCCGTATATATCCTGTCGCTGCCCATCAGAAGTGTTTCGATGGCAAAGGGCTTGGAGCTCCTGGCCCCTGGCCCTACCTCCCCTACATCTTGAAGCAGACAGAACAGAGCAGACCTTATTTGCCAATCATTATGTATGTCTACTCTAACCTGTCTGTGGGGCCCTGAAATACTGGCGCAAGACACCCATCTCTGTCTCACTGAATTTGGAACTCACTCAGGCCAGCAAGTCAGCAAACACTGCTTGAAAACATGCTGAGGCTGACAATCTGAGACCACTGAGAGCAAACGATTAAAAGCCAGTGGGGGGAAAGCTGGAGAAAGTTTCTTTTGGAGATGTAAATATTCAAGAGCACAAGTGAATGTGGGGATGTTGAGGAAAACACATGTGTGCCCAAAACAAGGCACATGTTCAGAAAAGATTTGAGACGACCTTGACCTCAGACTGATCCCAAGGCTCAGTCGGATTGGCTAAGTGAGGAGGATTTCCCAGACCGGAGCCATCTGAGAGACTGAGAGAGGAGACGCCCGCTTTCCCTTCATTTATTCGTTTCTCTGTCTACCTGTCTGTCTATCTATGTTGAGACCCTGGTATTTAAGGAAATCTCTGGCAAAGCACTCGCTTAACGCAAGCTAGAGTATCACTTGGTGGTAACAGGAATGAGTGCCGCTGAATTGTACAATCAGAAATGGCAAGTTTTGTATTATATATATTTCACCACAGCACAAGATGATAGAAATAAAGTAAGAAAAGGGCCCTAGAGAATTCACTGACCAGAACGGTGCAATGGGAACAGGAGGAAAAGAAGGTGGAATTAGGTGGAGGGAGGGAAAGCTCAGATTCCATGTCTTCCTCAGCTGAAATTAAAATGTCCCTTCCTCTTGTTCCTCAGTCGCTCACCCCTGAGTTGCGTGACAGGGGAAAGAATAGAATCCCTTTAGCTACTAACTAACTGGGTCAATGTATGCCTGAGTCTTGGTATTCAACCACAGACGTACATCCAGGGGGCGGTAGGCATTAAGAGCTTTCATGAAAGTAAATGGCTTCTCTAGTGGCAGGGGCTGTCGAGGCAGGCGGTGAGGAAAGGCGGCCTGGAGTTTCTAGACACAGGCAGAATGTCCGCTTCATTGTGGAGCCCCCCTCCGTTCTGCCCTTGAAATTGTGCACCCCATGATGCTCAGATGATCTAAAATAGACTCACCACCACCGAGGACATGGCCCATGGTGACCTCACTTGCCCAAAGGTAGACTGAACCCCCCTACCTGGTTTCCAAGTATTGCCTTTTCTCACATCTACAAAATAACTTCACAGCAATACCTAGATGAGTGGTTGATGATTGAATAACTGGGGGCTTTGATGTAGTCAAGGAGCCCTGTGTTAAAGTAGCACAGTGGTTAAAACGCTCTCACCTGCTAACCACTGTCCTCTGGACAAAGACCTAACAGTCTGCTCCCATACCAATCACAGCCCGGGAAACCCTATGGGGCCATTCTCCTGTCTCCTCCAAGGTCAGAGTCAACTAGATGGCACATGACTATAACAATAACCTGGCAAAGTTGACACAAAATGGACTAGCACATTTGGATTCTGTAAAATAATGATCATATTTAATTAAGGATGAATGAGGTACATGGAGAGTGCCTTAGGACAGAGCTATTAGAGAGCAGAAAGAAGATAAATCATGACGCACTCCAAAGATCTGGAATAAACTGCTTTAGGACACTAACGGTGACTGTAAGTTATTTTTCTCTTCTTTCCTTTCCTTTTGATTTGTATTAAACATCAATTTTAAGTCACGTTTTAGAGGAATAATGTACATAAAATTCACCCTTGAAATTGTACAGTTCTACAGATAGATAGTTCTGTGTACAGTTTTGTCAAACATGGTTGTATGGCCATCACCATAATTAAAATATAGAAAACTCCCATCACTCCCCAGAATTTGCTGGTGCCCCTTTTCATTCAAACCCTCCCTGTATCCTCAACGCTTGGCAATCCCTGCTGTTTTAGGTCACTGGAATGTCCCCTTTTCCACAGGGCTGGGTCAGTAGAACCTACGAGAGTGCGCATAGTGCATTTAAGATGCATTCATGTTGAATTTGGTCGCGTGTTCATTTTTATCACCAAATAATATTTCGTTGAAGGAAATTTAGGTTATTTCTCAGGTTGGTCTAATTATGAACCACCATGAGTTTGCCTATATTAATAACCTGCGAGAGGCAGATGACACAACCTTGCTTCTGAGAGCAAAGAGGACTTGAAGCACTTTCTGATGAAGACCCAGTCCCTGGAGAGCATCACTGTGCTTGGCACAGTTCAGGCCAAGCAAAAAAGAAATAAAAGGATCTTCAACAAGATCGATTTGACAGTGCCTACAATGGGCTCACACCTCGTAACAAGTGTGAAGGAGGTGCAAGGCAGGGCTGTGTTTTCTTCTGTTGTTTACAGGGGCACTCTGAATTGGAACTACTTGGAAGGCGCCTAACAACAACAACGATGATGTATTTGCCTATAGATTTCTGCATGCAAAAAGCGGGGATTTCTCTTGGTGCCATATCTAGGAGTGGTATAAATGGATCATATGGTTAAGCATACACTTTATTTTATCTGAAACTACATAACTGTTCCCAAAGTGACTGTGCCATTTTGCCTTCTTTTCGGCAATGAGTAACAATACCAATTGGTCTGTATGTCATCGGGACATCACTCCCATTGTTTTTTAAGCTATTCTCATGAGGGTGTAGTAGTATCTCATTCTGGCTTTCAATTGCGTCGTTCTAGTGCCAAGAAATTTGGAATCAAGCTACTTGATCATCTGACTGGAAGAGGTCCATACCTGTGCCTATATCAAAGAAGGATGATCAAACATAATATGGAAATTATCAGAGGATCATTAATATTACATGCTAGAAAAATTCTGCTAAAGATGATTGTTAAAGAGTTGCAGCTGTCTATCAATAGGGAACTGCCAAAGTTTAAGTCAGATTCAGAAGAGGATTGGCAGCAGCACAAGGTCACTGTGAATGGGTTCTGTTGGCGAGGTAACCGCAAGGTCAGCAGTTTGAACCTACCAGCCACTCCTCGCTGCCATCAACTCAATTCTGGCTGATAGCAACCCTGTACGACAGTGTTAGTCCAGGTTGACCAGAGAAACAAATGCAGAGTCACTCGTGTGTGTAAGAGAGAGCTTTAGATCAAAGAGCAATTGTATATTGAGAAAACATCCCAGAATAGTGCAGATCAAGTCCATAATTCTGATATTAGCCCATATGTCCGATACCAGTCCATGAATTCCTCTTTAGACTCACACGGCACATACAATGATGCCGAATCCAGGAAGATCACAGGTCGGTGGGTGGAAAGTCCTGTGGACTCAATGGCAGTGGACGTATCTCCAGGGCTCTGACTGCCGTCAGCATGGCTCTGTGTAGCTTGTCAACAGGAAGGTGAGGCAGAGCAAAAGAGCCACAACAGTCCTGTGACTGTCACTCTTTACAGGGATATAAAGCCTATTCTTTCTCCCAAGGAAGGGCTGGTGATTTAGAACTACTGAGTGGCCGTGGATTTGGTAAGGTCACTAGGAGTTGAAGCCAATTCAGTGGCAACGGATAACATGGGTGTTGTGCCCAAGAAATCTCTGCCTAACCCAAATCACATTTCCTCTGTATTTTCTTTGGGAAGTTAATACTTTCAGGTTGCACACATAGATCTGCTATCCATCTTGAGTTAATTTTTATATGATACAACGTTTGAGTCAAGGATTACTTTTTTGCCCAGGAATACCACCTATCCAACTCTTTGTTGAAAAGATTGCCCTTTTTCCATCAAGTCTTTCGATTAACATGATGTCTGTGGGTTCCTTTCTTTCGGGACCCTCGTGTTCCTGTGATTCTGCCCTTTCCTCGGGATGGCATGGTTTTGATGATTACAGTTGGATCATTCCTTTGTCTTTTCACATAAATTATAGACACAGCTTGTTAATGTCTACAAAAATATTCTGCTGTGATCTTGATATAATCGATGCGAACAAGGGACCACAATATTTAGTTTTCCAATTCAACCATATGATACATCACTTCCAGTTGTTTATCCTTTTGTTATTTCTTCCGTAGCACTTGTAGATTTCAGCATATAGATCTTGCACATATTTTGTTAGACTTATACCTAAATATTCATGTTTTTTTAAAAAATCGGGTTACTGGCATATAATTCACAAAATGTAAAATTCAATATTCAGTCATATTGATATTTTATTACTACAAATGTAAATGATACTCTTCTTACATTACAAGTGTTAATTGCTAACATATAGTGAAAATGAATTTTGTGTACTTTCCTTTATCATGCAACCTTGCCAAACTTGGTGTTTTTTGTTATTGGTGGGTTTTTTTAATTATTTGTGTAAGATTATTTTGAATTTTCAATGTAGACAGTCATGCCATCTAGAAATAAGAAAATAAGCATGCCTTACTATTTCACTGGAGAGGAGCTTTGGTATAGTACTGAAAATATATGATGAATTATATTCCTTTTCAAATATTGAACCAGCCTTAAATTTCCATGATAAACTATACTTGATAATGATGTAGTATCCTTATTTTCAACTGCTGACTATATTTTGTTGAGCATTATTGTCTTGGTTTGTGAGGAATGTTGAGCTGTCACTCCCATGCCATGTGTTTGTTTGACTTTAGCATCAGGATAATATTGGTTTTCATTAAATGAGTTTGAAAATGTTCTCTCCTTTATTTTCTGGAAAATAAGGGCGGAATTGGCATTATTTCTTCTTCCAATGATTAATAGGATTCGTCAGTAAGGCCATGTATCTGAGCGTAATGCCTTCTCGAATTAGGATTTGCATCTTAACGTCCTCAAGAGCATGTACTAAGGTACAAAGGACAGCTGTGTTCGTGATGTTGACAGGAATGGGAGCAGATACTGCTTCTGAGTAGAACTTTATTTGAAAAGAAGAAAATGAAGTGAAACTGATAAACCCCAAATCAACCAGTGAGTCTATTCTAGCTCTTCTGGTCTCGGACTGTGGAGGCTCTGTCTGTAGGGTCATTGCCCCCTTTGGACTGATGGCTGCCACCTGTCCTTCGATTCTCATTGCCCCTCTTTTCTCTGCATGGGAACAGGAAGGATTACACCTTAGGCAGCTGGCTGTTCATGAGCCTTTAAGCCCCATAACTATGTTATGCCATTTGCCCCTGGTGTCCCTCAACCCTATGGTACTGTTCCCCCGGGCCCTGTGACTCATTACCTCCAGGCTTTTATTTTTTTTTTTTATGCCTAACAAGTTTTCATAGTGTTCGCCTCTGTATGCACTCCACCACATGCATGGTTATATTTGCAGCAAAGGAAAGCCGTAATTATACATATACAGAATTCTCTGTCAATCCTATTTGTGGGTACACTCCCACTGCCCCACCTGCATCTGTTCAGCCTGGGTGTCTATCCCAGCACCCACCCCTAGACCCTCACTGTTGCAGGATTGTGTGTGCAGCAGGATTTGCCTCTGCTGCTTTTCACTCTTGCAGACCTCCCATGGATCCTCCCTGCCTTCATCGCTTTGTCCCCCTCCCCAAGAACCTCCTCCTTTCTGCAATTGCTTTTTACCTTCACCCAAGGTAACAACTGTCTGCCCTCCAGCCTGTGACTCACCTCCCACTCCTAGACCTGAAAAGTCTCTTTCTTTCCGTGTGAAAACCTTTTCTTGACTTTTTAGAACCTCGTACAATATTTCTCTTTTTGTGACTGACTAATTTCGCTCCGTATCACGTCCTCCAGATTCACTCGGGCCATCAAGTGTTTACAAGATTCACGGTTCTTCCTGATCACTGCATAGCAAGCCATTGTGTGTGTGGAGCAAAGTGTACTTACCTAGTCTTCTGATGATGACTGGTTAGGTTGTTTCGAACTGTTTCCTAACGTGGATAGCTCTGTCATGAACATATCACTGCCCTTATCTCTCTAGGATGGGTGCCAGATAGAGGGACTTCTGGGTCAGACATCCTTCTATTCTCAACTTGCTGAAGAAGCATTGTACCACCTTCTACAGCGGTGCCTCATTTGACATCTCCATCAGCAGTGTATGAATGCTCTAGTCTCGCTATGCCCTCACCACCATTTTTGTTTTGTTTTATGTTCATCTTCACTAATAATGCTGGAATGAGATGATATCTCATTTTTGTTTTCATTGGCATCTCCTGAATGGCTAATGAACAAGAGCATTTCTTCATGTATGTGTTGGCTGCTTGAATAGATTCCTTGGGGAAGTGTCTTTTCATGTCCTTTGTCCATTTTTAATTGGATTACTTGCTTTTTCTTGCTGAAATATACAAGTTTTCTTAACATTTTAGCCCTCAGGACAGTGCATGATATGTCATCATCAATGTCTTTGTTTTTTTCACACCTGATAGGTTCTCTTTTTACTCTTTGGGGAAATCTTTTAATGCACAGAAGTGCCTGATTTTTAGGAGGTCTCACTTAGCTTGTTTCTCTTCTGCTGTTTATGTATTGTCCATTATGTTTAATAGTATGCTTATGCCATGTGTCAGGCCCCTAGTTTGTCCCTATTTATCATCAATGATCTTTAGAGTTCTAGATTTTACATTTAGGTCTTTGATCCATCTTGAGTTCGTTTTTGTATATGGATGAGATACGGGTCCTGTTTCATTCTGCTGCAAATGAATATCCAATTTTTCCAATCAAGTTTGTTGAAAAGACTATTTCTTATTTAATGCATTTCATTCTTTTATAAAAGATCAGCTATCTGTGGGTGGATGTATTTACCTCTAGCTTCTGAACTCTGTTCTACTGGTCTATATCTCCATCATTAGGTTAGGCTGTTTTGACTACCATGGCTATGTAGTACGTGTTGAAATTGTGAAGTGAGAGGCCTACTACTTTGCTCTTCTACTGGTAGGGCTTTGCTTATCCACGATCTCTTTCCTTTCTGTTAATATTGGTGATTAGGCTTTCCATCTTTTAAAGAATGATGCATTATATCTGTAGGTGACTTTGGATAGGGTCAACACTTTCACAATGCTAAGTCTTCTCATCCATGAGCACGATGTCTTCCTCCAGTTATGTAGGTCTCTTTTGCTTTCTTGTAATAGTGTTTTGTAGTCTTGTTCATACGTGCCTTCTGCTTCTCTTCTTATATTTACTCCTAAGTGTTTCCTCTTTTGAGTGACTCCTGTAAATAGTATTGTTTTCCTGATGTATTTTTCAGAGTTCTCTTTGTTAGTCTAAAGGAATTCAACTGAATTTTACCTTAAACCCTGCCACATTCACTTAGTTTCTTTATTTTTGGAGACTAATCGCTCAACTAGTTCAACTATGTTCTTTCCAAGTGATATAGTTAAAGTCTATTGTGCCCACCTGGATGATAAACACATGTGGGGTTAATTGAAGGGCGGAGGGATAAATGGCTCCATGAGCCTCACCATTCTGGTTCTCAGATCTCTTGCTTTGTGGTGGAAAGACCAGGGTGCAGCTGCCTTAGCTGGTTCCCTGCTTCAGCTGGCAAGACTCACTTCCTTTGAGACTTCCCTGAGGAGAAGCCACATAGACCTACACCGATGCAGCCCTGGGTGCTGAAGCAGCCGTGTGGAGACCTCTGCCAGTGCTGAGATGCTTACATATTCACTGATTCAGCTTTCCTCCTGCAGTTGGCATCATAGTGTGTGTTTTGTGAGATGGAGGAGGACATTGTGGACTGGTGTTGGACATATGAGTTAATGGGTTAATGTTGGACTTGTGGACTTGGGCAGCATTGGGTTGGGATGTTTTCTTGATGTGCACTTAACCTTTATATAAAATGCCCAGTTATCAAAAGATATAGCATCTGGGGTCTTAAAGGCTCGAAGATAAACATGTGACCATCTAGCTGAGAAATATCAAAGCCCACATGGAAGAAGCACACCAGCTTGTCTGACCACAAGGTGTAGAAGGGACCATTTATCAGACATCAAAGAGCTAAAAACCAAATCAGTGGGTGCCCACCTTCCTGAAAAGACCACTGAAGACAAACGTGTGCATAAGCAAATGTGGTGAAGAAAGTTAATGGTGCCCAGCTATCAAAAGATATAGCATCTGGGGTCTTAAAGGCTCGAAGATAAACATGTGACTATCTAGCTGAGAAGCATCAAAGCCCACATGGAAGAAGCACACCAGCCTGTGTGACCACGAGCTGTCGAAGGGATCAGGTACAAAGCATCAAGGAACGAAAAATCATATCATTGAAAATGTGGGTGAGTGCAGAATGGAGACTCAAAGCCCAATGGTAGTCAACTGGACACCCCCTTACTGAAGGGTTGTGGGGAAGAGATGAACCAGGCAGGGTAGCAACGACGAAACATATAACTTTCCTCTAGTTCTTAAATACTTCCTCCCACTCCCCACTATCATGATCCCAATTCTACCTTACAAATCTGGCGAGACCAGAGGATGTACATAGGCACAGATAGCAACTGGAAACACAGGGAATCTAGAACAGATGACTCCTTCAGGACCAGTGGTGAGAGTGGTGATGCCTGGAGGGTGGAGAGGATATGGGGTAGAAAGGGGGAACTGATTACAAGAATCTACGTATAGCCTCCTCCCTGTTGGACGGACAGCAGAGAAGAGGGCAGGGGGAGACATCGGACAGTGTAATATATGACAAAATAACAATAAGTTATGAATGATGAAGGGTTCATGAGGTAGGGGGGGTGGGGAGGGAGAGGGAAAATGAACAGCAGATATTAAGGGAAAGTAGAAGGCAAATGCTTTGAGAATGATGATGGCAACAAATGTACAAATGTGCTTGACACAATGGATGGATGTATGGATTGTGATAAGAATTGTATGAGCCCCCAATAAAATGATTTTTTTACAAAGAAATAAAAAAATAAAACTCTCTCTTATACATATACGTGTCTGGGGATTTGTTTCTCTAATGTTCCCAGACTAACTCACCAGGTCACTGGGACTGTCGATGTATAGGATCAGATCATCTGCAAATGGAGCTTTACTTCTTGGACAACGTGGACGCCTTCAGTTTCCCTCTCGTGCCTAACCGCTCTCACACAGGTGTGTAGCACAATATCAAATAAGAATGGTGATAAATGGCATCCCTGTCTGGTTCCTGGTCACTGGCTTTTGGTGTCTCTCTATTGAGAACAATGGTGGTTGTTGGTTGTTGTTTTTTTAATTTGTAAAAATAAAATAGTTTATTGTGTTGAGGAATTTCCCTTCCATTCCTATTTTGTTGAGTATTTTGTTGCTGTTGTTGTTGTTGTTGTTGTTGAGTGTTTTTATCAGGAGCGTGTGTTGGATTTTGTCAAATGCTTTTTCTACATCCAGTGATATGATCATGTAGCTGTTTCCTTTTATTTTATTTAGGGATGTTGTGAATTGTACTGATTATTTTTCTAATGTTGAGCCAGACTTGCATACCTGGTATGAATCTCAGTTGGTCCTAGGCCTCACTAAGCATGATGTCGTCCTTCAGCAACTGATCTCTCCTGATGACAAGTCCAAAGATAGCAAGATGAGTACTATCCTGTTTTGACCCATAAGGCTTTTGTTGGCTTCTTTTCAGAAGTGGATCACCAGGTTTGCCTTCCTAGTCTGTCTGTGTCTGGACGCTCTCCTGGGCCTTGCCCACCATGGTGGCGATGCTGGATTTGAAACACTGGTGGCATGGCATTGTGGCAACACTGAAGCCACCACAGGATGACAAACTGATAGGAGGTGGGGATTTTTTAAATTGTAGCATTGCGTTTCATTTTGTGCGAGAGTCTGAAAGTAGAGGTCCTTAGTGTGCACGGACAGAGAAGTCGAACAGGAAAGCCCTATCTCCATTTTGAGTCTCAACATTAGTTGGAATCCATCACACGCTGCCCCCAGGGGATCTTCCCTCCCCACTGGGCAGACTCAGGATAAGATAGCCTGCACCTGAAGGGTCGTGGTACACAGCATTATTGATAAACCTTCTATCCAACACATGCCCAGGAATAAACATGCTGAGGAAAACAATTCCCCAAACCGGTTCCCAGTGAAACCTGTCCTACCATCATCCCGCGACCTTCTTGTCACTAACTGAAGAGCGCACACACTTACTTAACGAGCGATATAACCCCACTTATCTTACCCAGCGAAGTTCTGGTGGTGGGTGAAGCCATGGGCTGCTAATCACAATGTCAGCAGTTCGAAACTGCCAACCCCGCCTTGGGGGAAAAAAAAGCCTTTCTTGTTCTCATAATGATTTATACACTCAGAAATCCAAAAAGGTGGTTCTGGATTGTCCCACACGCTGGCTGTGATTCAGAGTGGGCTCTGGCAGGGAGCTGGGACTTTCCTTTTGCACATGTTATCCAAGGAGCCCTGGTGGCGCAGTGGGGTACAAGTTGCCCTGCTAACCACGAGGTATCAGAGCGCCAGAACCTGGGAAACCCACAGGCCAGTTCTACCCTGTCCTATCGTGTCCCAACTAGTCAGAATCAATTCTATGGCAGCGAGTTTGGTTTTTTGAATATTTAGGTTATCCACCGGTTATGACCTCTCAGTCCTACAAGTTTTCAGGAAGGCCCCGGTCCTGCCATGCAGGTGGAAGAGCAGGCCAGCAAGGAAACCGGCAGCAAGAAATAGCCCCAGTGATGACTGTATATAAATGTGAACATAAAGGAAGTGTCCCACAAGCTTTTTGAAACCCCCTTGTCTGTCTATCACACAACTTTTGCCTGTCCGGTTATGTACAGGATTAAGCCTTCTTGACAGAAATTACAAGAATCTGTTTACAAGCTAAAAAACAACAACAACAAAAAACTCCTAGCCTACGTGGCCAGGTTTCCTGGCGTTTCCCCCAGGAAGCACCTTTAACTCCACAAAGCCAAAGTCAACCCACTGTCTTCTTCCAGCTGCTGGGTGCAAACCTGTTCCCTTCCCAGGTGGCCCCTCTTGTGGAACGGTGGCAGTTCAGCACGCTCTGGGGACATTTTAACAAGCATATCCTCTGACCTGGTCATCTCAGGAACCAGTCCATTTCAGTCCTCAGCCAGGGACCTGCAGGGCATGTGCAGCCAGCTCCCCCTGCAGGCCCCGCTCTCCCCGGCAAACACCAGCCCCACCGTCTGGGCTCCTTTCAGACCCCATCCTTTCCCCTGCCACTTACCATCACCCCCTCTAAGGTGTCTCCTGACTGCTTAGCCTGCTCCTAAGCCACAGGCAACCATGCCAACTACATGCCAACGTGATCTCATGCCCGGCTAAGGGCCTCCCTTGTCAGTGGGAGAAAGTCAATTCGCCCCTCACTCACCAGGCCTTTTGTGATCCGGCCCCACCCTTCTGCAGCCCAGCCCCAGATCAGACCCACAGGGATGCTGCTCCAACCACCGGGGTGATTCCAGATCCAGAGCTTCTCCTGTCTCTGTGGCCTGTTCTGTTGCAGTCGCCCTCCCCCATCTCTTTAAATAATTTCTAAAATGCGCTGCATCAAGTTCATTTCAACTCAGTGTGACTCCATGTGTGTCAGCGTAGACCAACACCCCAGAGGGCTGTCAGGGGTGATGTTTCAGAGGTAGGTCGCCGACAGGTGTTTCTGCAGAGGCACCTCTGGGTGGACTCCGACCTTCTGGATAGCAGCCGAGCGTGTTGACCACTGATGTCACCCAGGGATTCCAGGGAGTCTAGGTCGTGGGCAGTTTTGACTTGAAGGGGCATCTCCTCTGACAAGCCCCAGGGAGCCACACGTGCACCCCGATATGACACGCTTCCCGCTGCCCTGCAAGTTCCTGCCTACCCTCCCCCCACCCTGCAAGTCCCTTGAAGGTTAAGGCCAGCCCTCACAGCTGCTCCCACCCCTGACTGCTTGGCCTCCAGCAAGTTACTCAGCCGAATTCGTGCTTCAGGTGATACATCACTAACGGTACCGACCGCCCAGGTTGTTTCTGGAGGTAAAGCGCGTGAGGGTTATGTACCTGAGCGCATGCCAGTGCCCGGCACACAGTAAACCCTTGGTGACTTCTTGTTGGCATGGCCTTTGTTTCCTGCCAGGCTCCCAGAGGAGAATCATGACAGGAAGACAGGGTTCTTCCCCAGGGCCTTCGTGGAGGAGGGGAAAGAAGACTCCCTCCATAATGGGGCTCCCAGCCCAAACTTGACTCGGGCCCATATTCCTTCCTGCCGGGTCTCATGTGCTATGCACATGACTGTCCAGCAGGGGGCAGCAGTTCTTGCTTTCACTCCAGCATGTATTCCCAGAAAGCATGACTAAAATCGGACTCCCCTCCACCCTCTGCCCCCAATTGAACTGTCTCCGTAAGAAGCTGTCTGTCCAGAATTTGTAGAAACCGTTTTTAAAAGAACCCAAACACGTGTTGGCACGGGGACAAGCACAAACATTAGCACTGTACTTCCCCCTCAAAGCTGCCCTACCCATTCCCAAGTCTGGAAAGGGGCAGGGCACCAGGACCAGCCTGTGATGCTAGCCCGCATCAGGGAAAGCCCTGGCCGTTGCTGTCATTTGTCTTAGTGATTTCCTTGTTATAAACATTTAAGTTTATGTAGACCCTGGTGGGGTAGTGCATATGTGTTGGGGTGTGATCCACATGGTCGGCAGTTCAAACCCAGCAGCAGCCCTGCAAGACAAAGACTGGGCTTTGCACTCCCATAAATGTGACAGCCTAGGAACCCACGGGGGGCACGGTGAGTCAGCATTGACTTTACGGCAGTAATTTGGTTTGGTGTTTTGGGGGGCAGTTTGGTGGCTGGGCATGTGAGCCAGGCTAGGAGTCGACAGGCTCATGATACCGTGCTGCACCCCTGGTCTGTTCCGGGGACCAACAGCAGCTCTGGGGTCTGCGAGTGTCAGGGTTCTGTGGGGAGAGGGGTGGGGTGTGGCAGGCATGCTCGCTGCATCTCCCAGGTGTGCCTCACAGAGCCCACCCAACCCCTACAAACTGGCCAGAGAGCCGGTTCTCACACGGAAGCTTGGTACCAAGGTAGGGGACCTGCAGTTAAGACCCAGCCCCTAAAGGAGTCCACGCCCAAGAACAAGACTCCCAGGACCTGGCTAATTCCAAGGTTGACAGTCAGGACAAAGTCACATGGAAGACCTGACAGCAGGCCTCCCTCAGACATCCATGAGCCCCTCGTGTCAGGACAAACCTTGCCACCCAGGTGAGGGGCAGACGGGTGGAGTGAGTCATGGAAAGATCTTAAGCTTTCCTTCAAAAGCCTGGCCTGTCACTTACCAGCTGTGTGATCTCAGACAAGTCACTTAACCTACACGTCTCTGCTTTCCTACCCATAGAACTCGGTTACCAAAGCTTATCTCTCAAGTTTAAGTTTAATAATACAACTGTTGTCACTTTAACTGGTTTTAGTGTATAATCCTGGGGCATTAATTATATACACTACGTTGTGCTGCTGACAGAGGGGAGGAAAGAGTTCATGTGAAATTTCAAAATCGGATTTCAGGTTTCATGGTTTGGAAGTCCAAAATGCCACAGCCCCTCGCCCTTGTGGTAAAAATTCCTTTTTTTTTTTCTGGGGTAAAGTTTAACCTTCACCCCGGAAGGTGAAGAACCACTGCGTTGAGCCAGGCTACTCCCGATTTCAGTGACAGGAAACGCCCTGCGGTGCCCTTGGGACCTGTGGGATTGATGAGGAATTCAAAGGCAATTGGAAACCTCAGCCTCGGCATCAAGCCTGTCAGGTTGCCGCCATGGTCGGTCAGGTTGTCACCGTGGTGGCTTGCATGCTGCTGTGAGCCTGGAAGCATTGCCACTGGGATGGAAGCTGCTAACAGCGTCACCCCGGGCTTCAGTAGCACTTATGAAGAAGAAAGGCCTGGTGATCTTCTGAAATTGCTCCGTGAAAAGTGCTACGGATCAGAACAGAACCCCGCCTGGCTCACGTGTATCAGACACACCGGTAGGAGAGCTCGGTCGCTGGAGGGGGACATCGTGCTTGGTAACCGCAATGCCACAGAGGGTGGGGGGGTCCCTCACTATGAACATGAGCGTGCCAGCGATCATGGGGGTGACTGGGGTCATGCAGTGTTTGGCTCTGTTGTACAGAAGGTAGAGCTGACTCCACAGTGGCTAGCTAGTGCTGCGCCAGGCTCTTGTGTTCTCACACCCCGGCCCCACAGCCCTCAGCGCCTGGGAGGCCAGCCCGAGAGAAAGATAGAGAGGCAATGCCCTCCCAGCCAGCAGGAGCCAGAGTCGGAGGCACTCTGGTGGTCATGGGCTGACACCACAGCAGCCAGTCCTCAGACTGTGTCTCCCACAACAGCAGGTGGACGCTTGTGGGCCCGGCATCTTCCCTGAGCTCCGTTTGGATCACTCGCTGATTCTATAGAGCAGACAAGACAATGGGAGCAGGCTGGGCCATTGGCATTTGTCTCAAGCAGGAAGAAATGACCCAAACTGCATTTGGTGATCCCACTGTTTGATCCCAACAGGGAACTCTTCCCCAACCAGGAACCCAGGAATCGAATCCAACAGGTGCCCAGCCTCCTTTCCGAAGCGCCTGCCCTCAGCCTGGAGTCTAGCCCTTTCTGCCGTGGCCAGTTCTCAGAGGGATGTGGAGTTCTCAGACTGTTCCAGGCAAGCAGGGTGAGGGGTGTGGAAACCTCACAAGGCCTGGCTCCAGACGGACTACGGACTCAGGACATGCCTGTGCTGGGAGAACTCAAAAGGGAGGAGGGGTGAGGCACTGGAGAAGGAGGGGTTGGGTGGCGTTTCTGCTGGCACTGTTCTCCGTTGACGAAACGGGAGCTATGGGGACGAAACCCTGGTCCTCAAGGGCTGCGCTGTGAGGTGCAGGTAGACCATCGTCTGTAGGGCAGTTTTGAACATGGAGACCACTGGCACTCCATGTCATGGTGACCCTGTGTGTCAGTTGTGTGTTCCACAGTGTTTTCAATGGCTGGCATTTGTCACTGGATCCCAGGCCGAGCTTCCATGGCACCTATGGATGGACTCGTGGTTAGCAGCCATGTCAAAGAAGGCAATGTGGTAGAGCCCGTGCGCGGGGCAACTTTGCATGAGACCTTGCCAAACATTGATGCCAATATAAGGGCCAAGGGCTAAAAGGATGGCTTCTGTGCTCGGGTTCTACGGTGGAACGCTTACGTCCTACTTGATTAGCGTGACCCCCAGAGAGATGTGAGTGCAGAGGGGCACCACCCCAAGGGTGCATCACCAAGCTACCCTCTGAGAAGCCAGCCAGGTCGATGGTGACGGAGGCAAGTGCTATCCCCTTCGGTTTCTCATTGGTGAAAAGTTGGTACTCTGTGTGTGTGGGTGGCGGGGGGGGGGGGGGGCGGGGGGGCTCCATTCACCAAACTTTAAGGTTGCAGGAAGCAATAGGGGACGTTGGTTGAAGTCCACGGATCTGGTCACTGCTGAGGCTGCAGGAACCATGTAGATCAACTGTCTTCAGTGAGCACATGAGTAGCTGTCAGGTGGCCACTAGAGATATCCCCAGCAGTCTGAGCGAGCTGTGCTTTTGACCGATTATTCAAAATTATATAGGGTATAACCCCAGCACACACACACACACACACACGAATCCTAAAGCCTGCAGATAAAGTACGTCCAGCAGTGCCCAGCAGGTGGCCCATCTATACTGCTATCCCGGGCTCCTGCTGCCTGGTGGTCTTAGTTACCTGCTGCTGCTCTTACACAACAATGTAGGAAGTGAGAAGGCTGAGGTCGGGGGCCAGCTCTAAGGGGTGGGGTTCTTGTTGTCTCTGTCGTCTCCTCTGAGCTTCTGGGGGACCCCCGTGCCCCTGCTGCTCACTGCTCACTGCCCTGCTCGGTCATAGTCAACCTCCAAGGAGCTTGACTCACATCCTCTGGTCTGTCTCAGTAACCTAACAGACCACCCATTTCCAAATAGGGTTACAGGCATGTGGGGCTATATAAACATAGCGGTTACGATTTACATCGTGTTTGGGGAAGGCATGCCAAGCAGCCACACAGCCGTTCCTTAGTGTCCCATCTGCTACGGAGCCAACACTGCGCTTGGCACCTCAGCTCTGGGGCAGAGAGGAGACAAGACACACGCTGTCAGCCCTACACACATGCCCAGTGCTGGACTCAGATTCCTGTGTCCCAGTTTCCTCCTCTATGCAATCGCGATCATACAGCCTCATTCACAGTGGAGAAGTTGAGAGCACGGGCTATTAGCTTTTGTTAAGAATCAGCATTATTAGCTACTGAGCCGGCTCCCATCCCATAGCAACCACTGTGAGTTTAGCGTTTGCACGGGCGGATTTTTCAGAAGTGGACCGTCAGGCCTTTCTTCCTCGTTCTCTTAGGTAGACCAGGAACGGGGGGTTGTCCTTCTCCATGCCTCAAAGACCCCTCCATGAGGTTGCTGCAGAGAACCAGACAAGCCTCAGCCAGTCAGAGAGAGTACTGGGCATGCACCAATTCAAGCCCCGGCCAGGTGGGCGGTCCACCTGGGTGACCCAAACTAGGCCCAGGTGGGCTTCATTCAGCCAATGGGGTCAACCAATACCTTCGACCATGCCTCTCAGCCCAAGGCCCCAAATACTGGGACCTCGAGACTGCCCCGCCCTTCTGCGTCTTCTCTGACCTCAGCTTGGCTGTGCCTCCATCTCTCTGGTCTCAGGTCACCACGTGTGGGTGCGCAGTCCCGAAAAGTTGCCCGTGTCCAGTGACTGTAAAAGCTGAAACTTTGTCCGTCCTTTATAAAAACTCACTTGGATCACAAACCAGGCTCCGGTGTGGATCCTTTCTCATACAAAGCCAAGAACCAGGGTATTTCCCACCTGAGAAGCTAACAGTTCACTGAGTCAGGAAGCCCCATGGAAACCCTTTCAGCATTCCCCCCAGACCCCACAGGCCGCGGGACACGAGGCGCACTGGGCAGGACTCCAACCCGAGTCCGTGACTGTGCGAGTCCCTGAGTCACCCTTTATTTCCCCTGTGCCTGCAGGCAGAGGGTCTTGTGGAGAACTAGCCAGACAATCAACCAGCCAGTGGTCCTCAAAGATCCCATCTCACGGTGACGCCGGGTGTCAAGGCAGAAGCATGTTCGGGAGGCTTTCCAGCGCCTGTGACTTGGCGGAAGTAGCTCTCCGGGGATTTACAAGGTGCCCGAGTGGGTTCAAAGCCACTGGATTGGCAGTGGAGCGCTGGCACCACCCGGGCCACAGGGCTACCCAGCCCCAGCCCCACTTCTGAGTCTGGGGCTCCAAGGAACAGCACAGCAGACAGCATGCGGTCTCGGGCCTTTATTCGGGTAGGAGCAGAGCATATGCAGTCTGTCTGACAGGCACAGTGCGTGGCGCCCCAACTCCCCCCTCCCTCGGGAAGCTAGGCCGGAGAGGAAGGAGAGCCCCTCTGGGGGAAGCCACTCCAAGAGGGGGTGCACCAGCAGTGGGCGGACCCCGGCCTCTGCCCCAGTCGTGGCCAGGGAGGGAAGAAATACATGTGGGGATTAACCGGATCCAAAGAACTCCAAGCTAAATACAGACAAAGGAGGAAACATGGGGGGGGGGGGGGCGGAGGCTGCTTCTAGCTCTTTCCACCAAGTGGGAAAGGAGAGAGAGCAAAGCTTTAAAGGAAAACCAAAATACAGCCGTTCAGTCTTAGTGTTTTGTGCAATTTTAAAAAAACAACAAAATAAATATAACTTAAAACCTTCTTATATGACACTCAAAAGCAAGTCTGGCAGAGCCGTCAAGGACACCTGCTGTCCTCAGGACGAGTTAGTACTGGGCTCCTTGGGGCCCCGAGCAAGACAGTGAGGGCAGGGCAGGAGGGCCTGGCATGGGCAGGGTATCCCCCTACCCGGAGCCATTGCTCCCTGGGGAGACCCATGGGGGAGGTGCTGGATGTCAGAGCAGGGTCTGGGTTGGAATGGGTTGCAAGAGGGTATACGAGGGAGATAACTAGCATGGTAGATACATTTTTAAAATAATCTAAATTAATAGGATGGCCCTACAAAGGTATCACTTTATATACCACCTTCATATACACACACAGTCCAAAGCAAAATGTTGCCAGGAGGAGGCCCCGCCCCCGCCCCTGATCCCCGGACCTCCTAAAACTCAATGCACATTGCAAGTAGCATTGTCTGCAAACACCAGGCGCCAGGGCTAAGAAAACGTGTCCTCTAAGTTCCCTTAGCTGGTCCCCTCATTATTTTGTTCCTCTCATTCATTTGCTTTAGCAGATCTTTTTCCTAGGCAACAAAGGTAGCCTTTGGAAGCCAGGGCCATAGAATCTTTATGTCTGAATCAACCACAGAGTCTCTGCAGCTGGCTGAGCACAGACTCAGGGTCCCTCCACATGCACAGGGAGGGGCCCGACTGCAGCTTGCAACCGGAGCCCCCCCTCCTTCAAGGAGGATCGCCTGCCCCCAGAGCCCAGCCCCCCAAGCTCTGCACGCTCAGCTAAGCACACTGGGCTATGTATGACTTTGGGCCAAAGGGGCCCACGACTATTCTGAGCAAGAGCTGGGAAGTTCAAAAGTGGCTTCCTTTTCTGAAAGGTGTACTTCCCCCTCCTTGCTGCGTCCCACCTCCCTGTCCTCCCATCAGCCACTCGCCTCACAGGAAAGGGAAAATGTGTCATGTGGGGAAGTCAAGGTTCCCCCTCTGCGAGCCTGGGGTGATGGGATGGGTGTCCCAGGAACCACCCCCTCTGGCCACACCTCCTGAAGCAGCTTCCTGCCCTGCCCCCCACGCCACACAGCTGGCAGCCCCTGGGTGTCTGCAAGCCCTGTGGATCTGGGGGTGCCTCTCCAAAGAGCGACAGGGTCAAGAGCGCCTTTCTTAGAACTTCATGCAAGTCTTACATTCTCCCAAATAATGTAGACTTGGCCTTACAATTAAAATAAGGTTCAAAGTTAAGTTCCCCGCCAATCTTTGGGAGCGAGTCCCCTCTTCCCCGCCCCGACCCCACTAGGGAAACATGGGTCTCAGCGCTTTGGGGCTGCAATATGTGCCGGGGACCACCGGCTTCTCACAGCCCAGGGGCAGACCCCTCCCTGGGGATTGGACTCTGAAGGGGCGTGGAGGCGGGGCGAGGGCAAGGGTCTCCTCCTGGCCTAGAATCTTCACTGCGGGCTGTCGCCCTCATCTCGCCCTATGTCTGCCCCTACCCTCCACCAGCCCTCTGGACCTTGCCACAGGGCTGGCAGCCATGCCTGGGCGCCCCACTGAGCCCACGGGCAGTGGCCACAGATGGAATGCGACAGCTCCTGCCACCTCATTCTGGGAGGCCTGGGTTGGAGAGCATCCATCCCGCTTTTGTCCTCCTGGATCAGGTCCCAAACTGGGGGCTTTCGGCCCAGAATGGGTGAGCTTCCTGCTGAGGCCAATTCGAGTTTTCTTGTCGATGGGATGGTACCTTCCCCCTGGTCAATGAAAGGCTCCCTGAAAGGTCTTGTGTCCCCATGATCAGAAGGCCTGGCTCCGTGAACCTCACACTGTAAGGCGGCAGCACAAAGGGACTGCAATAGCAACACTGGTCACCAGGGGGAAGCAGGCCCCACAGTTCAGCCCAGCAGGCCGGCTTGCCCCAGGGCCACCAAGAGGCATCCCCAGCGAGTCTTCCCTGGGGCTCTAACAGGAGGCTGAGCCCACGATCCCATGTACAAAGAACCACGAGAGCCCGACATCCAAGCCCTCCCGTTAGGAACATCCCTAGGAAGCCTCATCTCTTCCCCTCTTCTATACAGCACAGTTTGGGAGGGTCAGTTATGTGATTAATCCCGGAAGGGAGGGAGAGAGAGAGAGAGAGAGAGAGAGAGAGAGAGAGAGAGAGAGAGAGAGAGAGAGAGAGAGAGAGAGAGAGAGAAAGATGAGGCTGTGGCGGTGGCGGGTGCACTCAGGCTTGTGGATCTTCCATTCCCGTCAGGATGTCAATCAGGTTGTTCAGCCCCGAGAGGTAGCCGTCCTCCCGGTTCCCCTCCTGCCAAGGAACATCATGCTGCAGGGTCTGGCCCTCGGGCAGCGGGGTGGTCTTCCCAAAGTCAATCATCCACACCTTGGCCTGCTCTTTCTTGTCATGGATGAAGAGGAGGGAGCTGCCGATGACCTGGAGGGCAAGGGCACCAGTGAGTGAGAGGGTAGGTGAGCCCCCTACCCTTCCTGTCTTGCTGAGAGAAGGTGGGGAAGACTTGGCCTGGAGGAACAAATGACCGGTAGCTGATTCGGCCTTGGGGTCCCAGGGTCAGCACCTCCACAGCCCCGCAAGTGACAGGCCAAGCAGGGACACCTGAGTCCATAAAGGGGTACCCCTTTCTTTGAGGATGGTGGCAGTGAGGGAGCCTGGGTGGGCAGACCTCACCACCCTGCCTGCCTGCACACTTTCCACGACTTTGAAACAAACCCAGCCTGTAAGGGGTTTCTTTTTCCCCTCCCAGGGCAGTGGTCTCAAAACTCCTTAAGTGACTGTGCACAGTGCAAGGGGAGATGTTGCCAAGCTGCCCAAAAGGAAGACACAGCACCAGCAGGAGGGCTGAGGCCCTGGTCACAACCCTCCCCCCAACACACACACGCACACACACACACCAGGAAAAGCCTCTCAGCAGGGTCCTCCTGCTGGCTGGGATGGAGATTATATATATATATATATATATATATATATATATATATATATAATGAAAATAATTATATAAATGTATGTCTAATTATGCAAAATTCTATTTTAAAATGTAAATATGCTTATGCATTCTTTCCTCGTGAAATACAAGCAAAAGTGAGAAGGGAGCACAAAGCTGTCTGACAGAGAAAGCCTAGGGCTTCAAGGTTCGCAGGGGTGCTGTGGCCCTGGGCGTGGTGGTCAGGGGTCTTGGGGCTCAGGAATTAATGTGGGGCCTGGGCCACTGACCCTGTGACCTGAAGTCTTTGTGCACACAGGACTGGGAAGGCTCCCCATAGGCTGCACAAGGGCCTTTCATCTGGCCAGGACCCAGGGGCCCAGGAGGAGCTGGGGATCGGGGAGCCATGGGCAGGGAAAAGGCAGAGTCAGCACCCCCTTGCCAGGTCTTAACAGCAAGGCCCCGCAGTTCACCACAGGCAGAGCAGGACATACCCTAGCCGAAGGGCAAAGGGGGCTAAAATCCAAGGGCAATAAGGTCGCTGGGAGGGCTAGAGGAAGGGGCCATGGGCAATGTGCACACAGCTTCTGTGTGTACTCCACCACCCCACCCCCACCTACTCCCCACAGGGGACCTGGACCAGGTAGAACTCCGGCTACGGGCCCATGTACAGAGCAAGTGCAGGGCAGGGGCTTCTTTTAGAAAGAGTTAGAAGTCTGCAGAAGTAGTGAGAGGCCTGCTTTGACCAGCCCACAGCCCTGACATTGGCCATTTCTCTGCGTGGAGGTGGGGGGCGGTCTGTATGCGTGCAGGGGGCCAGGGTCCCTCAGCACCTGGTGTTGAGATCTTGCAAAACTGGCAGGGACAGGCTGCCAATCCCCTGCGCCTCCCTCTCTCAGGATGCCTGCTGCCCCCGCACAGGCATGCTCCAGCCTGCCCCACAGAGACTGAAGAGCACCCTACCTTGGCTGGAGTCTGGAGGTCTCGGGGTAGGGAAGGGGGGCTATGGGCTACTTTAGTGGCTCAGGGAGCATCTGCTTGGAGGCCCTGTGTGTGCAGAACAGAAGCCTCAGGAGGTGCAGGGGAGGGGGAGGGGGGAGGGGCAGCCTTGGCCGTGGCCATGGGGGTGGACTCAGGCAGGAACCACATGGGGGTGGACTCAGGCAGGGGCACTCCTGGAAGCTGTATGGCACAGTTCCTGAGGGTGGTGACGAGTTTTGCCCATGACCTCAGTTATTCCAGAAGCAGCAGCCTTGGGCTTCTGGGACGGGCAGGTTTGGGGGTGGTGCACCCAACCCTCAGGAGGACAGACCCTGCAGCCCAGGGCAGCTGCCTGCCACATGGCTCTTGGCCCAAGAGAGCCAAGCATCCACGTATGTCTACCTCATGGCACTTGAAGAAAGGAGACACTTCCAGGGTGGCTCGAATGTCCTTCAGCCGGTCCCGGTAGGCAATCTGGGAACAGAAAAGGACCCAAGTTTCACATGCTATTGGAGAGGACTTGGGTGGGTGGGGTGGATTTTAGCTCCACTGAGCCCATCAGAGGCCCCGGGTGTAAAGTGGGAGCCGTACAGGTCCCATTCCTCATCCGGGAAGCAGGCCCCGTGGGGCTGAGAAGAGGCAACCCTGTGGGTCTGGGCCTGTGTTTTTCCAGCTGAGCAGGACTGGGGAGGGGTGTCCCCACATAGCCTGCCACCCTCCAGGGGCTCCCACGGGATGGCTGAGTTGGTCTGGAAGGACAGCAGCACCCCTGATTTGGAGAGTAAGCAGGAAGGGTGGTGTGACTCTGCGAGGTCACGGAGCGAGCCTGACAGCCAGCTCACCGGTGGTCCCCTCACCTTCCGAGCAGAAGTGGGGGCAGGGTTTTCTGTGTGGACCTGGACTTTTCAGAGAAGCGGGGCCTAGTTCTCCCTCTGATTGGCCCTGAAGCCCCCCTACCCCACCTTGGGATGCCTTCTCCCATTCCCCCAACTCACCAGGATGTTCTGGTTTCCTTTCGTGAATTCTCTGAAGGCCTCTGTCACCTGCGCCCTGGTCTTGGTCTTCTTGAAATCCCGGTTCACGGAGCCATCTTCCTTCTGTGATGTACAAGAACCCCCGCCCCCAGGAGCAGGGTTAGGAGAAGACCCACGGGCAGCGCTCACCCTGGAGTGGCCCAAGCACTGACCACAGAGCACCCAGCCCTGGGGCTGGCCTGCAGCACACGGGAGCAAGGAAGGCCACCAGAAACAGCAAGGCTTCCCGCAGGCAGTGGGGGCGGCCCTGTCGGAACCCGGTCATTCTCACAGCACGGGGTGCCATGCCTTGTTGCTCTGAGACCGGAAGACAGAGGGTGACAATGTCATCCCCAGCAGAGGGGTGGTTGGGAAAGCCTGCCATGGCCAGGGGGCGTTTGGGCACAATGAAAGAGTACAGTGTGGGAGAAGTCTGGGCCCTGAGCTGCAGGACTTTGTGGGACTCCGTAGCTCCCACCCCGGGGGCCCACTCCACTTCCTGTGTCATTGAAAATACTTTGTTCTAAAAACGGAAGGCCGGAGTGGAGAGTCGATGACCTGCGGCGACCCTGTGGGTGTCACAGCAGAGCTGTGCCCCTGTGCCAGGCGGGAGTACAGTTTTTGGAAACAGGTGGCCAGACCTTTCTTCCGAGACACCTTTCTTCTTGGTTGACTGGAGGCCCCGCCCAGTGATGCCAAGTGCCCTGCACGTCCGCCGGGCCCTCGGTCACCAGCTCAGAGTTGAGGGAAAGCTACTCGTCTTGGGAGAAAGATGGGGCTTTCAACTCCCACAACGAGTTGAAAACTACAGAGAGTTACAAACTACCCACAGGGGCGGGTCTACCCTTGGGTTGGCATCACCTCCATGGCAGTGGGGTTTGCCTGCAGGGTTGAAAGCTGGGGGCGGGGTGAGGTGGGGAGGGGAGGGCAGTCAAGCCCACCCCGGCTGAGTCTGTCCTGCAGGGGCCCTGTGATGATGAACTTGTTTGACCACTTGGCCCGGCCAGGACTCTCGGGTCAAGCCCAGTAACCCACCAGGATGTGGCCTCACACACCAGAACCAACCACGGGGCAGCCAGTGGACTACAAGATGGTTAGGGTGGAGAGCAACGCCCTCACTCCGGCAGCCACCCTGGTCACGGGCTGGAGAGAGGAGGGACGTCTGGCTTGGCCCTCGTGGGACCCGGGCTTGGGCTTCCCCCAGGGGGGAGGGCTGTGGAGGGGCATCAGATACCCTCACCGTATCAATTTTACACGTCACAGGTTTCAGAAGATGGAAGAGACTGGCTTCCTGGGGCTTGGGGGAAAGGTAAAAACTTGTCCCCTGAGGCTGCAAGCCACTGGCAAGCTCAGGAAAGCACATCGCATGTCAGTCTGCACTGGGTGCCAGAGCCCCAAGGGGCTGGGGGGGCTCGCGCAAACTGGCCCGGCCGCGGGCGCACTCTAGAGCTTGTGCAGGGTGACCCTCGAGTCAAGAGGAGGGCGAGGCTTCCCAGAGATGAGCTGGAGTGGCCTAAGCATAGCAGCCCTGGCGGGTGTCACTTGTCTCACTTACAGGAGCTGCTTCCTCAGGCGAGCAAGGACCACGGCTTAGACGTGAAAGGCAGCCAGTGTGTTCCGCAAAGGCGCCAGAACCCCAGGAGTGGGCTGCGGGCAGAGGGCGCCGCTTTCTGCAGCAGCACCCCACTAGCTGGGCCTGCGTACTGTCTCAGGGGGTGGGCCACATGAGTGACTGCAGGGCAGGGCTAGCAGCAAGCCCTGGTGTTCCATCCCTGCAAGGCCCAGAGTCCTGCATGACCATCCCACCTGACCTCAGACCCGTCAGGAACTAGCATCCTCAAATGCCTGTCCCTGTGGCTGGCTGCCCAGACCCTGGGATCCTGCGCAGAGCAAAGGCAAGCTCGAAGACCTCACGGCTCCCTCCCCAGTTCACCTTGATGCCCTCGATCCTGAAGCCCAGGGTGGCCGTGGAGCTGATGGTCTCCCTCCACTGCATGTAGCGGGGCTTGGTGACAGCCCGCTGGGCCTTCTCCTCCTCAGTCGGGGCTTCAGGATCCACCTCGATCATCTTCTGGTACATGTCCTTCCGCAGGCTGGGCTTCTTTCGGGCCTTGGTGAGTTCCTCCTCCAGGTAGGTCCTGGGGGAAGGTAAGGCGGCATGAGGGACCGGGTCCCAATGGCTCACCAGCAGCCTGCCCTGGGGGCTCAGAGCAGGGCCAGCCGCTCATCACCCGGGTAGAAGCAGAGCTGGAATCTGGAAGTCCGGGCTTGCTCACCGGTACAGCGGGAGTGAGGGGGTGGAGGGGTGACATACTTTACTTTGCTGGCACCCGGACTGGAGCCACTGAGATCCAAGACCACCTAAGAGGCCGGGTGTCCAGGCAAGTGGAGAAAGGAAGATGGGAGATGACATGATGTCTCGTTTGGCAGCCTGGAGGCTACCCCACCCCCTCTCTGGCTGGGCTGCTGCCCAGGACACTTGACTCAGCAAGGGCCCACCTGAGCGGTTGGAGAGCTCCCTGAGCTCTGCTCCCCAGACCTCAGAGCCTGGGGCCTGGCCCACCCGGATGCGCTGCACCTCTGAGCACAAAAGTCAGGCTGGCAGGTGGTCTTGCAGGGCCGAGGTTGCCAAGACAGGCAGGAAAAGCCTCCAGGCACCTGACCCTAAGATCTGGACCAGCAATACCAGTTCCCCTGTCTCACCTCCTGGTCACAGGCCTGGCCCAGGTCTCTGCTGCCAATGTGTCCAGGTGAAGAGGCAGAGAGAGCATGCCCAACAAAACCCTGCCCTGAGGAGCCTGGGGGCACAGCGGACACGCACTGGGCTGCTAACTGCAAAGTCAGTGGTTTGAGCCATCAGTGGACCTACAGGGGAAAGATGACACTCTGCTCCTGCAAAGGTTTCCCGCCAAGGAAACCCCAAGTGGCAGCCCCCCCTCATCCTCAGGGTGACTTGCCCCGTGCGGGACTTGAGCAGCTACATGCCAAGCCCCCAGCTCGCTGTCCGCCTGAGTGCCCTGGGATCACCACGCTGTGCTTTCAAGGGGGCTGCCCGCCTAGCTACTGTCCCCCAGACTGGAGGAACCATCACCCTGCAGCACCCTGGTGTGAACCCTGCCACAGCAAGAAGCACCCTTGCCTCTCCTCCCTGCACCCGTTGGGCCCTCTCCTCAGGGCCCAGAGGCGCTCGATGAAACAGAAATTAGAGCCAATTTCAGGAGGGAAGTTTTCTCTCTGGCCTCCATGTGGGTGGGAGCCACCCAGAAAGCAGCCTCCTTCCTGATTGTGGGCCCTCGCCCGGCCCTGGGCCAGGCAGTTGACATACTCCCCTGGCCCTCACCACCCTGAAGAGTCCGAACAAGCACCCAAGACGTCCCCAAAACGCAAGGGTGCCAGAAACCACTCTGTCAGCTGGTGTCTGCATGGAGAGCAGCAGCAAGAAAAACTATGGGGTGCAACTTAAGTGGGGGGCTTTAGAATCTTGCAGGTGGTGAAGACTGCAGGAGAGAGCCCATCGGTGCCTGGCTGCGCACACAAGTGTTCAGGTACAAGCGTGTGTGCATGCGTGTGTACAGTCAGCAGTGGGAGCCAGCTGCAGAGCGGAGGCTGGGACACTGCCTCGGGGCCTGGAGGCGGCGTTCAGGGTGGAAGGTGGCAGGAGCAGCCACATGGTGGCTAGGGGCTGGCTGTCCGGAATGCTGCAGCGTGAGCGCTAGGTCCTGCAGGAGGGTGGGTGGGTGGCTGTACTTCTGCAAAGTGCTCCCTTATGACCCCTTGAACAGGAAGTAGGCCTTGATGTCAAATCCCTTTCCACATGAGGTTACCCCCCTCAAAAAAAGGGCCCCACAGCTCTGATCTAGAAATGCCTCTGGGGTCACCAGCTGAATGGTGGAGTTCAGAGGCCCCCGGGAAGTGAGGGGTAGCCTCCATCAGTTGTCTCGCCCTTAAGCGAGGGTCCAACCTCCCTTCACAAACAGCAGTGACCTGCTCAGCCAGTCACAGATACCCTGGATTAAAAGGGGTCACCTGACTAGTGAAGAACTAAGTACACCTGCGAGGTCAACAAGCTCAGGGGGGGACTGCTGGCTGGTGATGGACCAAAGCCATCAGCAGCCACACCAAGGGCATACAAGGCTGGGACACTCCTCATGAGGGTGTTTCATGGGCAGCGAATCACAGCCCACTCGGATTCACATTGCCACAGCTAGGTGAACTCCCTAGAGAAATGACTGTCCTACGCCTGGGTGCACATCCACGTGGAACAGGGTCACAGGCTCGGGGCAAGGCGCAGTGGGGTCTGCGTGCCCCGCAGTCCACACGCACGGCCTGGGCTTGTTTGCTCTCTTCCCTCCCGCCACTTCTCTGAAAAGCACCTCTCCACCCCACTGCCCCAGGGCCCAGAACTGGAGTGTCTGGCAGCCTTGCCCCGGGCCTCCTCTGGTCTAGTTTCTCTCAATCAGAAGAAGGCCACACTTGGGAGACAGCCAGGAGAAGCAGCATGGGACGGGACGCAGGTTCGAGGAGACACTCGAGCCAAGGGGTCTGGATCCAGGCATTTGGGAAATGCCACAGTGCACACCTCAAGCGGAGCTGTCCACGGACATCTGACACAGCGTGGCGGGAACAGGCCATAGGAGCAAAAGCCGGGGCTGTGCACTTGGGAGAACACACCTTTGCTTGGCTTAATCCAGGGGGCCCCTAAAGGACTGAGGAGCACTGCCCCCAGAAGGTTTCCAAGGCTGTTGTTTGTGTAGAAGCTGGAGGCTTCCGGCCACTGGCCTTTCAGTTTGTGGCCAAGCACTTGACTGCGGTGCCAACAAGGCTCCTGTCGCAAGTTGGTGCCACTCCGGTGGGATGGTCAATTTGGTTTGTCGGCTGGGCTAAGTGATGGGCCCCAGTCGTTCACCCAAGCTCTAGTCTAGTTGCTGTCCCATAAGGTACTCTAACAGAGATGGGACGTCGCCACCACCTGGTGGTCTTAGGTGTTACACGTTGGGGGCTGCTAACCGCAAGATTGGCTGTTCAAGCTCAACGGTCAATCGGAGAGGAAAAAAGAATGAGGCTGTCTCGTCCCCCAACGATTTAGTCTCAGAAATCCTGGATTGGGTTGGAATGGGCTCGGTGGCAGTGTGTGTGTGTGTGTGTGTGTGTGTGTGTGTGTGTGCTGTTGTCGGTGTGTAAGGAGCCTCGGTGGTACAGTGGGGTGCATGCTGTGCTGCTAATCAAAGGTCAGCAATTCGAACCCACCGGACACGTCGAAGAAGACAGGCGAGGCTTTCTGCTCCCATTAAGAGTTATAGGACACACACTGGCAGTTTTTTGGGGGGGTTTAAGGCAATGTTGATGTAGGGTGATCAATCGAGTAAAAAGGTGTGTTCTGGAATATACCCTGAAGTCGGTATTTTAAGTAGGTGTCAGAGAAAGACAATCTGGAAGAGGACATCCTGTCTGGTGAAGCTGGGGGGGCAGGCCATGCACGTGAAAGAGGGGAAGCCCTCATGGAGATGGTCGGACTCCAGGGCTGCAACAATGGACTCAAGATGAGCAACAATGGGCTCGGGCGGCTCAGGTCCAGGCGGTGTTCCGTTCTGTTGTGCAGAGTTGCTATGGGTCAGACCCAACTCAATGGTACCTCGCCACAGCGCCAGAGAACGATGACGTCTTCTACTCTCATGAAGAGTGACAGAGATAAACCAACTCACTGCCGTCAGGTTGATCCCAACCCACAGCGGACCCTATAGGACAGGGCAGAGCTGCCCCTGTGGGCTTCCGAGACCGTGACTCTCCGCGGGAGTCAAGAGCCCATCTTTCTTCCTCGGTGTGGCTGGTGCTTTCAAGCTGACCTGGCGGTAAGCAGCCCAATGTGTGACCGCTCTGCCACCAGGCCACTTCCCTCCCCAGAACATAAGCCGGCACCGTGGCAGAACTTTATACTCTTGCTCTCCCCTGACCCGCAGACGCAAGCTTGCAGGAGTCTCCAGCCTGTCACCTCGCGGGCAGATCAGGGACTTGGCGGACCCCTCTACCAGTGTGAGCCAATTCCGTGAAATGGACCTCTCCATGTAAAGGTCCCACGGGCACCACTTCTCGAGTGCCCTGACTCAGACATCTGAACTGGACTGCTGGCTGTGGCATGGGCCCACACGAATCACTGCAGCCCGTGTCCTACGGCTCCAACCCGACCGTGGCCTAGCGCCCGGGCAAAAGTGGACACCACGGAGAAAGCACTGAGCTCATGCCCCAGGCATAGGAAGGGCCTGCCTGCTCCCAGCTCCCAGCGTAGAGTCAGGAGGTGGAGGGCTGAGGCTGCATTGAGGAAACCCGCTCATCTCTACCACACGTTCTTGTCTCTCTCCCTGCAAACCCTTTCTCTGGTCCTCACCCACATCTGGGTCGGCAGGGCTCTGCCTCACTGGACATTCTGGCAACCCTGAGAACCCTGAGGTGCACCAGCAGCAGGGGGGGCACCCCACCCCGACCCTGGGTGGAATAAACTCCTGCCCACCAAGCATCTTACAGGCCCTGGGAGGCCAGTGCCTGGGAGTGTGGCCCAGGCCGCCTGGGGGCTGCTAACTCGGAGGGAATCACACAGGACAGGGCTGCACGTGTTTGGTCATGGTCTGCATGAACACCAATGGGAAGATTTTCCATGTGTTTGTTCTGCGACCTGAACGCCCCTCCCCTGCAGGCAGGCTGAGCGCTGCTAGGGTTGGGGCTGGAAGGAAGGGTTGGACCTGTCCCTTAGACAACACATCCTGGAGCGTCGGGGCTGGTCTTCCGGAGACAGAAACAGGACTCTTACGAAGAGCCCCAGCCAGCGGTTGCTGGAGGCGTGTCTGTCTCCTCTGCTTGGCCCCAGCTCCCTGGACCTATTGAGGGGACCCTGGTGGCAGGAGGGGCGGTGTTTCTCCATACCCGCTGTCCTGTGGACAACGGCCTGAGACCACCAATGGGCTGGCCCTACAGGGTCTAATGTACGGACCGAGGCCCCAGGAAAAGCAAGGAGGATAGGAACTTGGTGATGCCTTGGCCCGTACCTTTTCTAGCCTGTTTGTCTGCCAGTCTGCCCTTCCCTCTCCCTCTCCCTCTCTCTTTCAGGCACATAAACACACCCCACTCTTTTCCTGTCTCCTCTTAGGAAATTGGCTAGATCATGTAAGCAAACCCGTGTTCAGCTCTGGGATCTCTCGTCCACCCTGGTGGGACATGTGGCTGGGGTCTCTGGACACCATGTGTGCAGAGCCCCCGGCGGGGCTTCAAGCCTTCCCTGCACTACAGGATGCCATGCCGGGAGGCATCTCGTGAGGCTCTTGGGACTGAGAAAGTGGGTGAGCTGACACCCGTGACTCTGGGGCTTCCAGACGGCAGAGGGCAGCTCTCACAGCTCTTACACTCCGCGTGCTGCCCACTGACTTTCTCCTCACCACGACCCACCTGCTTCATCCCGCCCACCATCTGTCACGATGCACCCAAGCCTGGCCATCAGAAATGGACGCAGGGGACCCTGTTCTCCGAAAACCAAAGCCATTGCCAACTAGCCAGATGTCACTCACAGGGAGCGGTGCCCTGTGTTACCGAGGAGAACTGCTCCATGGGGGCATTCTGGGCACAGATTTCCCTTTAGGGGCACGGGCTGCCAGGCCTTTCTTCTGCAGTGCTGCTCGGCGGGTTCGAACCACCCACTTATAGGTGAGCAGTTGAGCACAAACCATTTACACCACCCAGGGAACAGAGCTAGTCTACCGGAGACGAGGTCCTCCCTGGGCAGACACCCCACTGTCAACCCATGTGTCTGTATGTGGGGAAGCAGTTTTCTTTGCTCCTGGGCCCGCTCTATGACTTCATGCCTCGGGCAGGCACACTAGGGCTTCGATGGCACACTAGCACGGCCCACTCTCCCTGCTCTGTCTTCCCACTCTCCTGGCGCTGGGCTAAACAGAAAGCCCCTGCAGGGAGGTGGGGGGGGGGGTGCAGGGGCTGCTTCGCAGCAACTGGGCTGAAGGAAGTTCCCACCGGCTCCCTCTGCCCCTCCTGATTTGGGCCCTCAGCCGTCCCACCCGATCCTGCAGGGAGACTTCTCCCAGCTCACCACGAAGAGACGCGGCCTTCACAGGACTGAAGTCAGGCCAAACCAGATCCCAGGACCGGCTCTGGTTGCTTGGGCCTCTCAGGAAGCCCCGGCACCCGGCCTCTGCCAGGGCACACACACCCCCGGGACTCACCTGACCCCCATCTTGCAGTCCATCACGCAAGGTGAGTCGAAGTCGGCCAGCAGGTCATCCATCTGGTTGTAGCGCTCGCCATCCTTCACCACGTCCCCGTGGTAGGCGGGCACAAAGGGCTTCAGCACATCGGTCATCAGCTGGTCCAGGCACCGCTGCTCCGACTCGCAGTGTTTCTTCAGGATCCGGCCATTGGCCGCCGCCTTGAAGCTCCCTGCAGACAAGGCAGGGGCAGCCCTGTTGGTCCCCAGGGAACAGCCAGACCCCCTCGCAGCATGGTCCCAAGGGCCCTCTGGGGACGTTCGTGGCAAGGCCGAAGTTGCCATGTCCCCACCCTGAGTAAGGTTAGTGACAAGCAGTGGGCGACCTATTAAAGTCGATTATTCCACATGGCCTGTTAAGTGACAAGAGACTGACAAGGAGTGGTGGGTACAGAGACAGAGGAAGGGGAGGTGACATTGACTTTGGAAGGGGCAGCCGTCCACGGCCAGGGTTCCGGCACACTGTGGCTGCCATTGGAGGTGACAAAGCCCCTCCGGGAGAACCTATAGGGCGCCGGTTCTCAACCTGTGGGTCGCAACCCCTTTCGGGATCGAAGGACCCTTTCCCAGGGGGTCGCCCGATTCATAACAATAACAAAATGACAGGTATGAAGTAGCAACGAAAATAATTTTATGGTTGGGGGGGGTCACCACCACATGAGGAACTGTATTAAAGGGTCTTGGCATGAGGAAGGTTGAGAAACACTGCTGTAGTGGGATTTCCCACCCAGGAGCACCCAGGGGCTGCACCGTCCAGAGAAGTCATCCCAGTAGGAGGCACCTACCTGCATGTCCTGCGAGCTGGATCCAGGGGTACTTCTTTTTGAAGGACATGACAAAGGGAGACCAGTGCACCATGTTTTTGATCTTCCTCCATGACTTGCTCTAGAAACAAGCAAGCAATGCTCCGTTAGAGAGAAGCCCACTACTTCCTGGGTAGGAAGGGCTCACAGCAAGGAACTCGCTGCCCCTGTCACCAAGCTGAGCCGTGCCCCGAGTGACCACAGACACCGGAGGCCCCCCGTGGGCTGCGAGGGACGCCACCCCTCACTCTCTAGATGCAGCCAGAGATCTGCCACAATCATGGTCTGACAGGCTGAAGGGCCAGGTGGCAGGGAGATGGTTCTCCATGTGATCAGTGCCGCCCCTATTCCGTGCCACCTCCCTGTCAGGGAAAAACTGACAAAATGGTGTGACCCCCTTTGCCCTTCCACGCGTTCCCTCTGTGGACCTCGCTGCCTATCAGTCCTATGAAGGAGGAGGGGGCTGGGCCATCAGATGCCTTGGACTCATGGACAGATACTCCGGGACTCTGGAAAATAACCTCCCTCACCCCAACCTGAGCACAGCCCCAGAGGGCCGCATTGCCCAGCTGGGACACAGTGGTTCACGGTGTGTGTGCAGGAACGTGCCTGTGAGCAGTCTGAGGAGCGTTCCTGACGGGGACAGCCCCGAGGCCAGGTCACTAAGGCGCACACCAAGGTCCTGAGAGCCACAGTGACAGGTGACACAGCCACGGGTTTCCCTTCTTTGCTACCTCTGCTGCTTCTGCTCAGGATGTTTCTTATGTACACATAGCCAGGGCCGCCAGGCCGTCCATGTGAGGGAGAGGGGCATGTGGATGGGGGGCACTGGGTGCTCCCACACCTCTGGACACCCTGTTTGATTTCGACCAGCATTCAAAGGAGAGACCGTGACTTGTCCTTTGTTGAGCCTGCCTGCGCCTGAGACAAGGACTTGGTAGACGAGGCTAGAGTCAATCAATGCTTCTCCCCCTTCCTCACGCTGCGGCCCTTTACTACACATCCTCGTGGGGTGGTGACCCCAAGCATAACATGATTTTCGTATCTGCTTCATCACTGTCATTTTGCTACTGGGATGACTCGTCATGTAAATATCTGATATGTATTTTCATTGTTACAAACTGAAAGCACAGTGATTAATCACAAACAATATGTCATTAGATAGTGTGAAATAGTTATGTGTTTTCCGATGGTCTGAGGCGAGCCCTGTGAAAGGGTCAGTCATTTGACCCCTTTGGTTGAGAACCGCTGCTCTAAGTCCTTATCTAGACGAAGGCTTTTGAGAAACCTGCCCCCAGCCACAAACGCTTCTCTACAAAAAGTGCCCCTAAGTCAATTTGAGGAAGAATCGCCTGCAGGGGCGCAGGTGACAGCGCAACTGCTGCAGCGTCACCATGGACTCATCGGGACCCTTTGGGTGACCCGGGGGAGCTCCAGCGGGTCTTCAATGGCAGAAATGTCTGAAGCCCCCCCCCCACTCTAGGCCTTTCTCCCAAGGTTGTTTGCACCACCCAGGGACCCCAGGAGGAAGATAAAGGTCCCCAAAGGCACCCGTCCCTTAGGGTGCAAGGGGAAGCTGAACCGAGAAGCATTCAAGCATCTGACAAAGAGAATTCCTGAGGAGCAAGCAAGGCCAGCCATGCAGCTTAAAGCCACAAAGGCCGAAAAGCTGGGAATTCTGCAGAAGAGGGGAACAAGTCTGGCCTGAGGGGGACCCTGAAGACAGACTTTGAGAATCCTGGTCTGGAGACAAGGGGTACTGTGGGCCTCAGAGGCACACCCAACAGGGGCAGCCGGGGAGCTGGGATTGCCCCAGCTCTGGAGGCAGCCGGATCTCATGACTACTTCTAACTCAAACCTTCCTCTTTAAACAAAATTCTTTTGTTGGTTGTTGTTGTTGCTGAGACTCAATTGCTTCTACCATCAAAGTTTCAAGTTGGAATCTGTTTTGGGAGAGGCATTCTTCCCTACTAATCCTGGCCATTTCTCCCTTTACCCCTTTTTAGCAGTCCATCGCCTTAACCACTCGGCCCCCTCATCCCGCATCCCCCTTTTTAAAAAATAATACTTTGAAACATTTTTGTTGCTTTGAGAAAACCCAGCAGAACACACACCAAGTCAAAAACGTTTGCACGTAGAATTCACGGACGCTGACGACGTTCCTCAAGATGAGGGCGGCCATTTCTACCCTCCTTTTCTTTTCTTTCTTCTCTTTTTAAAAAATTAATAGATCGTTTTGATGGAGGCTCTTAAAACCTTATCGCAATCAATGGTATCAAGCGTGTTTGTACGTGGGTTGCCATCATCATTTTCTTAACCTTTCCTTTCTAATTGAGCCCTTGCCAGTTTCGTCCCCACCGCCCCAGCCGTGAGACTCGCTCTCTTCGTAAGCGAGGGCAGCACTGTGTGGGGCCATGCGACAACAGGGCTGGTCCTTTGCTGGGGCGGTTGTGTTTTCCCATACCCGGCTGATGGAGATCAAGCAAGGAAGGCTAATTAAGACCGAGGTATTTCTTATCTCTGCCCCCAGAAGGCTGCACAAACAATCTGAGGACAATGTGCGGGGCAACAATGGAACAAGCTCATTAGGCAACAGGAGCCATGCAGAGGTTGGTCGGCAGCTGTGGAAGCCATTAGGGCGGGTCCAGGGGGCCAGTGTGGGGCAAACCACCACCTGCTGGTCGCTGAGCTAAGCGAGGGCACAGCCTCTTGTGCAAAGGCTGCAGCAGGAGCCCCGGAGGGGTCCCAGCAGAGTGCACGGCCACAGTGAGGGTCGCCCATCAGCCCGGCCTCGGGTCCGCTTTCTAGGCAGTGTGGACAACAAGTCAGAGACCCGGGTTATGTTCCACCCTCCTTCTTGTCACTTGAAATGAAACTAAGAGTTAAAAAAAAACCCAGGAATTTCCTGCTCCTTACTAGGAGTCCATGTGGGCCTCTCTGAGCCGGGTTGCTCCAAAGAGCTCTTAAAAGACAAGAGAGGCAGAGAATTGAAAAAATAAAATAATAATAAATGAGAATTCGAGAATGGTCTCTGGCTCCCAGGAAAGCGCTCTGTGGGCCCACCACGCCCTAGCCTGGCAGGGTCTTGGGGTGGGCCTGGGGCTCCCTGGGGAGGGCAGTGGCTTGCTTGAGTCAGACCCAGGAAGGGGTGCAGGGAAGGCCTGGGCCAGCTGTGTAACTGAGAGGGCAGCGCTTCCGAAGTGGACCCAGAAGGTCGTCCCTTGTGACCAGCAAGGGCCGTGAAAAGGAGGCTGGCTGCTGGAGGGGGGCGCACCCCGAGGGCACAGGGCGGATGTGAACTTGGGGGCGAAAGAGACCAGTGTAAGGGGGCAGGGTGGGAAGGGAGGTTGGGGCTGGCATCTGCAGCAGTTGGGAAACAGAGCTGCTGGGGTGGGCGTGGGAGGCAGCGGGGGGTAAGGAGGAGCAGGCAGAGCCAGTTCTGGGTGCCAGGCCACAGCAGCCTGGGCTCGGGCAGGCAGGCTGAGTGGGGCACGCCCTCCCTCCTCGCAGACTCACCGTGAGCAAGTTACTGGCCTGCAGGGGGTGGGGGTGGGGGACCCTGTTTTCTCACCTGTGTATGAGTCTACCACGGAGGAAGGCACTTGTGGGCACAGGGGTGTTTGTGGAAGAGCCTTTGACTCTCTTTGTTCAAGGAAGGGGGGTGGGGGGCGGTTCCACAGGGGTTTCCCGGGGCAGTCGGGCTGCTGCCATTGGGTCTGTTCAGCACCTTGAGGGGAGGGGCCTGCTCTGGGACCTGGGGTGGGGCCTGTGACCCTGGGAAGGCAGTTGGAGAGACATAACAGCTCCAGCCCAGCAGGGACACGGCTAGAGGTCAGGAACTGCTCTCCAGTGGTCAAGGGCCAGGGATCCTGGAAAGGAGGCACACTCCCAGGGGAGAGGTCTCTGGGGGTTCAAAGAGTGTCTGAGCCTCCTGAGAGACCCCCAGCCGCCGAGCTCTGGCCCCCTCCCCAACTTCGGCTTCCTTCCCCACTCCTTCTCCCTCAGGAAGCTTCTCTTCAGCAGGAAACCGGACCCACGTGGCCAACGGCTTGAGAAGTCTCCAATCCCAGGCTGCCCAGCCCTAGCTGGGTACAGGGAGTGGAATATTCCACTTGCCCAGGAATGCCAGGACTGGGTCCCAGGAGGCTGTTTTAATCTCTGCTGGCAGCGGCCTGCAGGGGCTTCCCCGGGTGCTTAAACAGCAGCACCCAGGCAGGGCCTGATGTCACCTCCCTGCACGGCACAGGAAAAAACGCTCCCAAGGGCTGGCCAAGGAAGAGGGGCTCCAGGGGGAGCCCTCAGCCCAGGGCGAGGGGAGTGCACCCACCAACCGCAGAGAATGGCCTCCCTGACCAAGGCCTGGGAGACCACGCTGCCCTCTCAGGAAGTAAAACTGCTCCGGCAGAAACTGCTTCCTGGGGAGCAGTGCAGGCAGGTCTAGGGAGCGGCCGTCTGTCCTGCAGCTTTGTGCTGGAGGAGGCCGCCATCCTCAGGGGTGGATTCTGGGCCCCTTCCTCCAGTTGCGGGCAACCCTTGGGACCACCTGGAGGGCATCTCCTGGGATGTGCACGTGTCATTAGCAGAGAAAGCAGACTTCAGTCCTAGGTCTGTGAGCACCCAGGCGCAGCTATTCCAAGCAGCACGCAACCCCCCTGCCACGGCCAACTGATTCTGACTCCTGGCGGGCCTACAGGCGACAGAGTCGATCTCCTCCACAGGCTTGTCCTGGCTCGGACCTGAATGGCAGCGGATGACTCAGGCTTTCTGCCGTGGGGCTGCTGGGTGGGTTCAAAGCACCAACCTTACGGTCAGCAGCAGATGGCAAACTCTTCGGTGCCACCCAAGAACCTAACACAATGCAAGAGCAGCAGCATTCAAATACCTGGCGACCGTGGGTACCTGATGTAGGCTGGCTGTCCTGGGGTGCAGCAGCACCTGCTGTTTTTACCGAGGCTGACGCTGCTCCTTCATCACCTCCTAATCTCAGGGGCATCTGGTCACTCTCTGATAGCACTTCCCGAGTGGCCCTGAAGCTCCTTGAGATGCCAGGCAATCCCTTGCTGGCCTCTCTGGGCTGCAAAGTCCTTGCATGTGAACTTGAGGCGGGTGGCTGGCTGACCTGAGCTAGCTCGCACCCACACACAGGACTTGGGACCAGCCTCCCCGAGAGTAGGCTGGGTGCTGCTTCTAAGGCAGCTGCGTGGTCTGAAGCAGAGCACAGCAGGAGCTCCCTGCCGAGGCCAGCCTGCAGTGGGCCAGGGAATGGGCCCACTGGGTGAAAGACCTGGGCCAGGTGCTGCTTGGGCTTGGCTCTGATCTCCACTTTCTGGAGACTCCCACAAGTTTAGCTACTTGCCAAAAGTTGACACCCCGGCAATAGGGCTTTCAGCTCACATGGAAAGCCTGGCCCCGTGTACCGCAGCCTGTGCTTAGCAATTGGCAAGGGCCTTGACCTGGAATGCTTTGGCTGGCTAGATATGGGAATGGGAAATGGAAGATTGGGCAGAAGGACACCACGGGAGATTTGTCCAACTGTTGAGGGGTCTACGACGGCTTCTGACACACACCTTTCAGCTGGCCACCCAAATCCCAGGCACCTCCCATTCCTGCCTTATCGGCTGCCACAGGTGTCAGCAGCTAGATGCTTCTTGACTCCGTGGTTAGCGCTTTCCCACGCCTCTGTGCTCTGCACTATGATGCCTTTGGGAAGGGCTCGCGGGGAAGGAAAGCAGCACACAGCTGATGGGGGGACCCTGGGCTGGGCTGGGCCACACACAACGTGGAGGCGTCTAAGCCCTCTCCCACTGGGGAAGTTGTTCCAGTGTTCTCCCCTATCTGCCTGCACCTGTGGGGAATGTGAAGAGGGTGCTGCAGTGCAAGGGGAGCAATGGGACAGGGGAGCAGTGTGACAGCCCTTCTCACGCTTGAGGTGACAGGACGTGACAGAGGGGGGAAAGGGGAGTCTTTGAGCCAAACAAACGCCAGAGGGCACTTGCTGACAACAGAAAGACTGAGGAAGACCAGTTGCCCTGGAGGAGATTCAGGCTCTAGGTAAAGACTGTCCAAGTGTTCAGCTGGTCACCCAAACGTTGGAGATTCAAGTCCCCCCACTGAAGAGGCACTTCGGAAGAAAAGCCTGGGGGATCGACTCCAGAAAACTCGGCCCTGAGGGGGCGCAGATCGAAGCTGACAAGCCGGCACAGAAAGGACCCAGAGCTACAAGGCAAGCAAGCGAGGATCCCTCCACTCCCACCCCCGCCCCCCACCCCAGACTTGATCTAGCTGCACCAGACCTGAGTCGCTCAAGCCTAACGCATTCCAACCCATCCTTCCAGCTCCCTCAGATACAGCCCGTCTCTGGAGCGGATCGGTGCCCGCTGCCACATGCTGCTGGGCTGCCGTCAATCGGCCCTTCTGTGGCAGCCCATGCACAGAGGGACAAAACACTGCGAGTCCTGGGCCATCCTCCCCAGAACCCTTGCAAGGCCGTTGTGATACAAAGGGGAAACCGCTCACAGGGCCGTGCTTCCCAGGCAGCCCAGTGGAAGCGTGGGAGGATTCACTGGGCTTAACTTGAGGCTTATCACTGCAGTTTCTTCCTTCCCCAAGAGGGTCCCTGGGCCTGTGTCGAGGGAGACCAAATTCCAGGCTGGGCAAACGCCTGCCCTCCTGGGTGGGTGCCACTGCTGGCTGGTTATCCCACTCAGTCATTGCCAGCCAGCCTGGAGCTGCTGCAGGAAAACTGCCTTCAATAGGCAAGGCCATGACAGGGATCGCCCCAAGGCTGCCCGGCAAGCAGGCAGAAAAACAGGCGGGAGGGGGAGTGGGGGCCGCACGGATGGAGAGGAGCAGGAGGTAGAGGAAGGCAGGCAGGGACTCAGGAGTTAACAGCACTGGCTCTGGGGACCAGGGGGTTTCTGGGCCACCTTTCAGAGTCCCTGAGTGGTGCAAACCATGGACACACTTCACTGCTAACCCAAAGTTGGAGGTTCAAATCGTTCTAGAGGTATCTCAGAAAAGCCTGTCTCTACTTCCGAAAAATCAGCACCCCCAAATCCCTAAGGAGCACAGGGTTACTCTAGCATACATGGGGTCCACTGTGAGTCAGGGGTGACTTGGTAGTTGCTCTTTCCTGGGGACCAAGCCCTGGCCCTGCCAACTGCACAGCGACCCTGACTGGGGGCCCCGTGAAGCCAGCCAGCCAGCTAGCCAGCCTGCAGGCTTGGGAGGAGAGAGATCAACCAAAGCTGACAGGCGAGGAGGGAGGGCGTTTCCCCACCGGGAATCAGGTCAGAAAGAGTTTAAGTTTCCAGGCAGACACAGGCCTTGCTTTATTTCCTGTGAGGCCCCTGACAGCGGTAGAAAGGCCCAGACTTTTTCAGAGAAGCAAGCTTACTAGAGACAGCTACCTCCCACTGGAAGTTTACCCCAGGGCAGCCAGTCTTTCCTCCAGCCTTCCTGTCCCTGACCATGGACCATGAGGCTCTCGGCCCTTTCACCACCCTGCCTCGGAGGGCCAAGGTGACAGCCCCTCCTCCCTGAACATCTGCTTCTGTCAAAGCCAGTATTGACCAAAGTGGGCAAGACTGTCCCCTTGGTGGGTGGGGTGGCTGGAGCAATCGAGGGGCCAGCAAAAGCCAATACCTACCCACGCTTTATCCTGGGCGATGGGCTACAGAGCCCAAATCTTTTCCAGTGCTGGGGAGGTGGCAAGTCATTTTTGTTCTGAAAAGGGGGTGGTGATCCAAATAAGTTTGGGAGCTGTGCTCTAAGTCATCTGCCCCCACCCCCGTCCCCCAAACTGGACAGGCAGGCCGCCGGGGGAAATTCTTTTCCTGGCCGATGGAAGCTCGGTGGAGTGGCCCAAATACAGGCTTGGGAGTCCCAGTGGGTCCTTGGGTCCTGCTGCCATCCAGCAATAGCCAAGGGTGAGTCTGTGAAGTTCTCAAAATTTGGCTTTCCCATCATCCAGTACCTGAGCATGACAAGGCATATGCCCTGCCCACCCATGAGGTGATACACACACACTACCAGTTAGTTACCAGGTGCCCACAGATCCACCCTGGCTCGCCACGCTGAGCCATGGGCCAGAGGAGCATGATGATCCAATGGCTGGGCTTTGGGAAGGAGAAAACAGGCCTTTCTCCCGAAACATGTCAGGCGACCTCTAACCCCCCAATTATACTGCCCTGGAACTGACTCTACATGCAGATAGGTGTTCAGTATACAGTCAGGAGCTCTGGTGATATGCTGGTTACGTACAGTGGTTATGTGTCGGACTGCTGACCACGAGGTTAGCGGTTCAAAATCACTAGCTGTTACTCAGGAGAAAGAGGAGGCTCTCCACTCCCGTAAAGAGTTCCAGTCTTGGAGACACACAGGGGCTGTTCTGTTCTGTCCTATGGGGTCACCATGAGTCAGAATGAACTCCATCGCAGGGAGCTGAGGATACTGTCAAGTTTGTTAGTCTTTTTAATGTTTTTCTGTATATTAAATCCAGGATAGGTCAATCAATACAGCGGGTAACTGGATCAATGGTTCCTTGGGGGTATGGAAGGGGAGGTTGGGGGGAATTGGGAGGACAAGGATGAAGGAAATGTTCCAAAACAGATTGTGGTGATGACTGTACACTGTTTCTTGGTGTGACACAACCATTGGATTATATGCTATGTGAATTATATGCCAATAAAACTACGGGGGGGGGGGGGGGAGAACGAGACTACTAAAGCTCCTACGTACATTTTGTTCTTACATTCTGTGTCTCTGCTGTTATGGAAAGCACTTTCTCCTCCAAGCCTGAGCAATCTGGTGAGAATCCAGCTGGGCCCTTGCAGAGGCCAGATCATTGCCTGGTGGTAATAAGATGAGCTAATTGTGTGATTAACTGCTAACAAAGCTGCTCTCAAAGTTGCTCGCAGCAGCCTGCTGAGCTAGCAAGGCAGTCCCTGCTGCCTCAGAGACGGGAAGGGGACGGGGGGAGTGAGAGCCAGGCCAGTGTCCAGGAGTCTGGACACTGGTTTCTGATCCACAAGGTCAGGAAAGTGGCACAATGGGGGAAGAGTGGGTCCTGGTGAGGCAGCCCACCCCAAGCCTGGGGGGAAACCTAGTCATTCTCAAGTTTAGAAAGGTTTCCCATTTTACATATTTGGAACTCTACTTACTAGGCACAAAGAACAGTATTTTTGGCAGGAACAGTGAGACTGCTCAACAAACCTTATTTTCCAAAAAGAATATAGTGCTTTTCTTAACTAACTTCTTTCCCCCTTGGTTTCTTCCCGCCACCCCCACCCCCACCCCACCACCCCACACACATTTTCTACTATGCTTCCTCCAGAGCTATCCTTTTGATTGAAATAGCTTGGTCATTTGATTAACTTATTTTTAGATCATGATAAAGTGCCTCCTCCCTGCCCCCCCCCCCGAGTTAAGACAATGGGATAAATTTCTGAAATAGCAGAGAAAGGAGATCATCTCAGCGCCTTTCCAGAACAGCATGTCCAGACTAACTCTTTGCTGCACGTATGTGCGAGCATGCGCGCGCCTGTGGGCATGTGTGCTGGTGAGTGGTGATGATTATACTCTGGCTTGCCAGAGAATGGCAATGAAACCATGCGCTTAATGTATGGCTGGGCCCTCTGCTAATACCACATTTAATCCTCCCTCACAATGCAAATACATTTTCTCCACCTTGCAGATGATGAGGCACATTCTGAGTGGTTAAGGAACTCACCCAAGGTCACACAGCTTCCTGCTTTGCATCATGAGTACCAGAGATTTTGTGTCAGCCAGCAGGGTTATTGGGCCCCCATCAGCTCTCCTGTCCGGGGGCGCTATCTGCCTCTCCCCAGGTGAAAAAGTAGCCTCCTGGAAACAGCCAGTGCTTTGTCAGCAAGGTGACCTTTCAGATGGGGAGGCCCCTAAACAGAGTGCTGGGAGAGCACAGGGCGGGTACCCTGCTCAGCCAAGGTTCCTTCGGCTTCAGAGCCTTTGCTCTGCATTTGCACACGGCGAGGTGAGAGTCCCCGAGTTGTCCATGTTTGGAGGGGAAAGAAATGCTTTCTCTTCTTCCTTCTTTTTTGGTCTTCTCGAAAACGTAGTGAGGATTTCCCTGGCACTCGTTATCCCCTGGGCTGGCGAAGCGCCTGGAGCTTCTACCAAGCTGTCAGTGCAGCCCGCGCCTTGTTCTCCCCCTGGCACAGCCCCTCCCGGGGCAGCAACCAGTGCTAGTCCCGGCAGGTAGGGTCCCTGGCTGAAGAGCCCCCTCTGGGAGCTCCGGTTAGAAACCTGGCTGGGGCCGACCCTGAAACCCACGCGGACCCAAAGGGACCTGTGAGCTCAGAGGGGAGGAGGTGAAGCCTCTTCAAACCAAGTCACTGAGAATTAGGAAAATGAAGCCCAAGGGTTTGGCAAGACAGGGAGCTGAGGCTAAAATTAAGAGCCTGGATGTTAAAACACTCTGCATCCTGCCCCTCCGGACAGTCAAGAAAAGTCTCCTACAGGAGCGCAAAACCACGTTTGGCAAAAGATCCCTGCCGTGTTTCATTTGGAGTTTCCTTTGGAGTGCGCTCAAAAAACTGGAGGGTGGGGTGAGCCTATGCAGAGGGTCTTTAGAAGAAAGGCCTGGTGAACCAGGTCCCTGAAAAAGAGCCACTGAAAACCGTATGAGCGCAGACCTACCATGGCACACACGGGCCGCCACCAGCCAATCAGTCATGTCGTGTTGACTCCCCCACCTACACACACGCCACCACCACCACGGCCCCTCTCCATCTATAAGCCTGGCCAGAGGAAACCTGCCAGAGTCCCCAAGCATTCCCTGGCCCTTGACTGCCCACAGAAAGGAGTGGGTCCCCACAAGGGCACAGGGGCACCCAGGTACTTTCCCCCCTCCCTGCTCATAATTCCCGCCTGGTGCTCTCTCTTGGATCCATCGAGACAGGCCCTTCCTATCCCCGGAGTGACTCGCCTCCAGGTCTCTGTGCATACAGCGGGCTTTGTCGGGAATGTTCTCCCTTCCCCTGTCCTTCCGGCACCTGTGAGCTGGCCCTAACCTCTCCAGAAAGCTTTCTGACCACATCGGCCCCGGACCACTCCCGGAATCCGCCACATAGCAAGACACCTTTGAGTGCGCCCTGAAGCTCACGTACGGAACTATGTCTTGGGCCAAACTTCCACAGACTCCAGCAAGAGTCCAGTGCGAGTCCTAGCAGTGGGGAGCAAATGGCCAAGACCACTGACTGCCTACCAAACAGCCAGAGGACCAAGTTCACACAGAGGCACCTCAAAAGGAAAGCCAGCTGTCCAAGACTCTACGGAACATGAAACGCTCTATGGAACACAGCTCTGTCCTGCTGCGCGTGGAACTGGTCCACTCGGCTGCTGTCTGGCTGACAAGCACGCTCACACGCCCAGTCGCCATCAGGCTCAGGCCCTGCGACATCCTATTTGCCAGGGGGTGATGCATATATCACCAAGACCTTGCTTCTTCATGCTCACCCGCTCAAGCCTCAGTTTATCCAGAGACGTCTCCAGGTACCCAGAGGGCGCGGAACTGTAGGAATTCTTATTTACCTGTGCCTGCGGCTGCCCTCCCAAATCCTCTGTTAACCCTGTCTGCTCCCTGACAGCTGGCAGTCTGAATAACCCCAGGCCTCGCCGAGTCTGGATGACCCTGCCGACGAGGACTATTGGAGTCTGGGGACACCAGCAAAGGATGCTCTTCTGTGAACAGTGCTCAGCTGCAGATCTACCTTCCTTTCAGCTGCCTAACTTACAGCCTCTGGCCTCAGAGGGGCCCACTATCTTACCAAGACAGCTTTTTCCTGGATAAGCCAAGGATCAAGGCATCAAGGTGTCCTTTGCCCCAAATGGCAATGCTGTGAATACGCCCCGGCATACAGGGCCCACCAGTGCACTCTTCCTGATCTGGAAGGGCACTTGCTCAGCATCCATCCCTTCCCACCCTGCCCCCAGCCCCCTTGGATTCCACCCTCCTCTGAACTACAGTGAATGGAGGGCTGGAGGGAAGCGGCACGAGCGGACACAGCAGAAGGTCTAGGAAGTACTGGGGTGACACGCAGCGGCTTCAGCATGCACGCCACACCAGGAGCCTTCCTTCCAGGCCACAAAGGCCGCTGGGACTTGAGGCTAGAAGGGGCCAACAATGGGAGGAAACAGGGAGGGGTGGGGGGACAGGGAAGAGTCTGGAAGGGGGCGTCCTCTCCAGCCAACTTCCTCGTGGAGGAGGCCTGCAACCCTTCCTCTGGGGAAGGGTGGGGGGCTCAGCTCAGCCTAGCTGGGGCCAACCTTGTAAGCCACACCAGGGCCCTCCCCTCCCTGAGCCTGATCCACCTCTCCCCCGGGGATTTTATTTTTACTTTGGTGAAAATGCCAAACACGCAGCAGACTTTCTGCAGAGCATGGAAACTTACTGGAGGCTCTCACTGCCTCTGATGACAATTGGTCCTAAAGAGGCAAGACCACTAAGCACCCTCAGTGGCCCTCAGCTCCCCAGAGAAGCCAACAAGCACCCAGGGTGGCCCCCTCTGGGCTCCTCTCCACCCCGTAGGCCCTCCATGAGGCAGCCTCCTGGGTCTGGGGGACAGAAGCCCACCCGTCCTCAGCTCCTGATGATGTAGGGAGGCAGTGCCATGTTGTGAGTCATGATAATAAGTAGCTACTAACAAGTGCCAACCATGGCCACACACCGTGGCGAATGTTTTATGTGTATTAGTTCATTCTATACATATAATTATCTCCACCCATCACATAGGCGTACTCTCATTATCCCCCTTTCACAGATGGGGGCACTGTAGCAGATTAAATACGTTAAATATGGTTAAGTCTGCCATCGTGTGGCTTCAGATACACAGCGTTCCTTTAGGACAGGGTAGAACTGCCCCTGTGGGTTACCAGGACTGTAACTCTTTACCGGAGGAGAAAGCTCCATTCTTTCTCCGGAGGAGCAGCGGTGGTTTCAGACTGCTGACCTTAGAGTTAGCAGCCCAACGTGTAACACCACTTCGCCGCCATGGAGCAAAGCCACAATTTGAACCCAGGCAGCCTGGCTACAGAATCCACGCGCTTCGTCACCCTCCGAGCCTTCCTCCTTTCTTATTATGTGCAAAATGCAACTACTATGCCGCCAGAGGAGCCCAAGGGTAGGTCCTCTTATTCCTAGCTGGCGGTACAGGACACGTGACCAAGCCATGTCTGAGCTCGCCTCCAGACCGGAACAGTGGCGGCACCACCTCGATTGTTCGGAGAATCACAACCTGTGCATGTGTGCACGTGCCTGCTGCATCGACAGAGCCGAAATAAAACACCCCACGCCTACTGTCCCAGGGTTGATTCTGAGTCGCCGCAACCCGCAGGCCACAGTAGGACTGCCCTCCGGGGTTTCCGAAGTCGCAGTCTCTATGGGAGCGCACTGCCGGGTCTGTCCTCCCACAGAGCAGCTGGTTGCCTCAAACGATCCATTTAATCCATGTCCCACCTGCCAGGGCCCTCCTTTACACCGATATGAGGACTTAATAAAGGGGGATTCTCATTACACGCTTCAGGTGTGTGCTGAGGGCAAAAGGCTGCCCGGGGAAGGAAGCCACAGAAAGGGGCCCCCTGTTGGCCCAGCAGATGTTCGCTGGCTGCACAGTTTGACCAGCTCCTCCCTCCCTTCCCAACTCCGGTCTCAGAGTCTCACCTCTCCTTAAGGAACACGGAGGGGGATGCCATCTCGTCGGCAGGAATTGCCTGCCCCTCAGCCCCCACAACAAAGGGGACTACAGCTATCCCAAAACAGAGCCCTGGAGGAACCCGCAGCTCACCTTAAGCCGAGTCTGCACAGGTGGCGCCTCTCTCCGGGGGAACTCCAGGGTGCCCGGGCCCCTTTGAGGCCTGGCAGGTGACAGAATGCAGAGACCTTGAGCTACCCAGTTCATCTGCTTCCTGCAGAGCACCCCTCCCCACAGGGACACCGAGAACTGAGCTCGGATGGCCTGTGGAGAGAGGCCTCTTTGTCCCGTGCGGCCAGACAGCATCCAAAGAGCCAGGGATGTAACAAAGGTGCTTTCTGCAAAATGGTGGCGAATCTAAAATGTCACTTTCTCCCCTCCCAGCTCTCACAAGCCCCAAAACAAAAGTGCCCCAAACCCCACAGTGGTGGTTGTTGAGTCTACTCCAACCCATGGTGACGCCACATTATGGCCAAACAGAACTGGGCTTCATGGGACTTTCAATGACTGATCTGTCAGAAGTGGACCACCAAGCCTTTCCTCCCGTGTGCCACTGGGTAGACCCGGGGCCCCAGCCTTTGGGCTAGCAGTCATGAGCCATGTGCAGTTCCAGGGACTCCTTGAAGTCCAGCTTCAAGATACAAACATCCATTGTGCAAGCAGCTCTTTAATGCTCCTTTGTATAATATCTCGGCGAGATGACCAAGCCTGTCGATGATAAATGAAGAAACGAGAACCTGTGGCCATGACGGGGCACAGGTTTCCTCTCCCTCCATCTTGCTAACATTCTACCCCTCTGGGCCCAAAGCGCTAACCGATGAAACCCTACCTTTTAAGTCACTTGTGAGACTGCAGAAAGCACTTGTAAGCGATTTGGAAAGGAAGGGGCTTACTCTGGATGGAGGCCAACGTCAGATTTTTGGGAACTCCCACTTCAGGAATGTCTAACAAGGAAACTTTTCAGGAAGAACTTGCATACCACAACCGAGCTTGCATGCAGCACCCAAATCGCTATATTTAGAAATATTTCCAAGCAAGATAAGCTGGTGCAATTCATATTTCTGAGCAACGACCCTGATTTGCCTGTGGCTAAATGGAGCTCAGCGACTGGGCGGGGCAGGCTTGCGGAGCAGAGAAGCAACCCCATGGTGCCTTCTGCAGAAGTTTCCTACCCAAGAGAGCCAGAGAGCGAAGGTGCAGCTCCAATTCGGCTATGAGTCAGCCAGCCAGCTTCCCCCTGCCGAGCGCGCCAGCAGGCGCAGGGGCAGGCATCTAGGTGCACGTGTGGACGGCTGGCAGAACAGGAAACGGGCTGCCAAGGAGGCACCCGAGTGAACCCCTCGGTGCGAGCAAGCCTCATCCGCTCGGGGTGCGGCCATCCACGGGGTCATCCCAACGTTTGTGGCACTGCGTGTGAGTTTCATAAGCAGACTGACTCATCGGCCTTCCCAAGCTTCGCAACCAGGGCCCTGGTGTGCGGCAGTGGAGCCCGAACTTCGCACTTTCCCCTTGGAGAGGAAGCTTCCCACCCACCACCCACCTACTCACCCACCCCCACCCAGGGGCTTGGGGGGTGGGGCAGGGCGCATGCGCACTCTCCTCCGCGGGAGTCCTGGAGAAGCAGAGTGGGTGGAGGGCGCTGACCCAGGCCCCTGGGACAGAGGGAGGGGCGAGGGGGGGTCCGGCCTGCGCCCCTCACCCGTCTGCAGGCAGTCACCCACCCAGCCAGAGCAGGGACATCCACTCCTGCGTACTTCCCCTTTTGCTGCAGCTACCGTGATCTCACCCGGGGCTGGTGGTGCCGGGCGGTGACGCACTGGCCTGCCACCTGAAAGGTCAGTGGTTTGACTCCGCCAGCGGCTCCACGTGGCAGTGTGCCCCGGGGAAGAGCATAGGTTTCGGGGACGTTCTGGGTTCTGCAGGGTCCGGATCGGCGCCAGCAACGGGTCACAGGGAATTAACATCATGTTACACTGAGGGCGACTTGCAGACAGCGTGCGTTTTTTTGCAAAACTGCGGTGGAGCTTGGGGCCAGAGAAGCCCTCCCTCTCCTCGTCGGTCATTTCCCGCAGCTCCAGAGCAATACCCAGAGCCGCAGGTGCCAGTCAGGCGACAACAAGTCAGAGCTGCCTGTACACGGGGCCCACACCCACCCACCCACCCATGCATCTGGTTCGTTCCACCTGCCTCAGCTCCTTTCTATGGAATGGTTGCTGTTATCATGGTCCTTGTTAGGAGTAGCCGGGTCCTGCACCAACCCAATGATTGACTGTGGATCAGGTCATTAATGGTCTACAGGGCTTTTTCACTGGCTGATCCCCACCCCCCCACCCCCACCCACCCATCCCCAGGTCTTCCTAGTGCCTCAGAAGTCTGGACACTCCTTGGATTAAAAGGCACCCAGCACCCAAGCAGCACACGAGCCTGCAGAGTAGGGCAGACAGGTGGAGAGGCTTCACAAAGCGGAGCGCTGGGCAGGAATGGAACCCAGGCCTCCCACATGGAAGGCAAGAACTCTACGCCTGAGCCACCACGGCCTCCCTCCTACCGAGTTTGGGGAAAGGAAACATTACTGAGTGGCACGGAGTGGGTTATCCAAGAAAAATATGTTCTGGGAGAATAGAGGCCGGGGAGTGGGCTAACGACCTCTGAAAATCCTTCTCCACCAGTGGTCCTACACCAAGGTAGGAACCCAGGAGGCCTTTGGAGGGGTGGGCTGCTCAGCCCAGCCGGTTTTGCATCTGAACAAGCTGAGTGCCAGCAGATCGCGCAGGGCAGAGGTCATGGGCTGAGGCTGAGTGGTGCCTTTCCCACCAGTCTGTGAGGACGACAAGCTTCCTGTGCAGTGTTCGCCTGCTCTGTGCTACGGCTCCCAGTTTCAGTGCCGGGGGTCCAGGGGGGGCAGTATGTGCAGCCGCCCCGGGGAAGGGCCAGTCTCAGTCTCATAAGGGCAGCAGCTCTCTCATGGGACAGCTCACAGCTAGGAACTGTGACAGCAATTCTAGGGAACAGAACTAGCTGGCTGTCTTATTCCCCTTAACTTTAAATGCTATTATTAGGATGCATCTGTCTTCGCAGTGAAAACACCAAGGAAAAACCCAACCTTAAAATAATTTATATATATATATATATATATATATATATATACCTTCAAACTTTTGTCATTTCAATCTTTGGAAAAGAAAGCAAGCTGACAGACCTCCCCCCCCCAAAAAAAAAAAAAAAACCACAGGTACCAGTTGCCACTGAGTTGAATAATTCACGGTGACCCCGTGCGCGTCTGGGAGGACTGGGCACACGCATGGGGTGGTCCATGGTTGGCTTTGCAGAAGTAGACCGCCAGGCTTCTCTTCCAAGGTAGCCTCTGGGTGGATCTGAAGCTCGTCTTTTGGTCAGTGGCCGAGGATGCTAACCGCCCAGTGAATCCTAACACTCCAAAGAGTCCCAGAATTCAGGATGACCAAAGGACAAAACTAGAACTTCTTTGTCCTCAGAACTCTAGTAGCTGAGCTAGAAGGAGCTCTGGTGGCCTAGTGGTTACACATTGGGCTGCTAAGTACAAGGTCAGCAGTTCAAAACCACCAGCCACGTGGTGGGAGAAAGAGCTTTTTGTACCCGTCAAGAGTTATAGTCTCAGACACGGCCTCGACTCGATGGCAGTGCGTGTCTCATTGTTTTTGGTTTGTTTGAGCAGAGCGAGTACGAAGCCACTATAACTGTTTCCTCTTCCCCTTCCCCAGACTGACCCCTTTCCCAGAGTTCCCGCAGAGTTCGGAATCAGACTCAGGAGTAAGGCCCAGCCAGTGACACACGTGTGGGCAGAGGCTGTAGTACAGAGGGGCAGGCCAGCAGCCAACAGTCATGTTTTCGTTTGCCTACACTTCTTTAAAATTTTTTTCCACTTCTTTAGATTTTTTTAATTAGCTGTCAAACTTAAAAAAAAAATAAGGGCATTTTGCAGAAACATCCAGACTTCTAACTTCTTTTTGGCAGCCACAATGGGCCACCATGGGGCCAGCTGCCTCTTGCTCTGTTTCGACGTCAAGTCTGGTCGCTAGGTTGGTTGGCACCTCCATTGGTTGGAGCCAATGGTTTGCTCTCAGTGACTAAGCTAGAAACTGGCAGTTGGAGCCCACTCAAGCACCGCCGAAGAAAGACTGGGCGATCCTCTTCTATAAAGATTCCAGCTAAGATGATCCCATGGCGCTCCCTTCTGCTCCACAGCACATGGGGTGGCCGTGAGTCAGAATCAACTTGATGGCAACGGGCTTGGTCTGCTGCTTCGTTTGCCTGGCCCCTGCGAGCACTGGCATTTGAGGCCTGGGATTTAGAGACATTGAGGGAGCAGGGCACCGAAGAGCTTAGCCATTGACGACACTTTGCTCCTTGGCCATCTAAATGCGGGCAAGTGACTGAGTTGGTCGAGCTTCTATTTTCTCATCTGCAAAAACAGAAACAAAAACACACGGCACTGCCCGTGTCACTGAACGTGAGGGAGGATTCCGTAGGAAAACACGGGAGCGCTTTGAAAAGCCTGCATGCACCACGTGCAATGTAAACGTCATGGCTGTTCAGGTCTGAAGGGCGGAGTAAAACCTCTGAAGAAAGCTGGCCCCTCAGATTAGATTAGCAAAGAGGCAGGGGGAGATGCCCCAGTGGTCACCGAAGGAGCTGAACCAGAAGCCGGGCTTTCTGACCACACCACTCGGGCCCTGCTGGCACCACCCAGCAGGTGAGCTGGCATATCCCTTAGGTCACAGCTGAGCAGTACCCGACTCAAATGAGTTAGAACAGAATTGACAACTGGAGCCGCTTGGCCTTTGAGGCTGCCAGCCATGTCCTGGCCCTGTTGGAATTGGGCCCTGCTATATCACAGCCTGGGTGAGGAGCTCTCTCACAGAACATCCGAGATGAGCCAGGAACAAGAAGCCTTGTCAATTTGGGGGCAACAAAACCCGCACTCAAGCTGATCCGGAAAACTGCCCAATGGTGGCCTTCGAGTACTTCACAGTGCATCAGCAGGCTACCCCCGTCAACCCCCCATCAATCCCAAAGGGCCCGGCCGTCCTCTCTCATCACTGTCTGCCTAAGCTGCCTACAAGGCGAAAGAGGTTCTAGAAGAGTGGCGGCATCTCATTAAATTGGGCAAGGCTGAAATAATACATGCATCAATCCCATAGCTGCCCTGAAGTGCCCCTACGCACTCGATGCGGACACAGCCCCCTGCCACCCCACAACAGGCAGAGAGCAGAACACATGACAGGCCGCAGGGCTGGAGAGGGGGACTTGGTTTGTGATACCCAGGGCACCACCCTACCACTTCCCACAGGGATAGAGCAGCCAGCGGGTAGAGCTGGGAACGTGAGTGTCCCCTGCTCTCGGAAGCAAGAGGTCATCTTCCTCCTCGGCCTCTCGGCAGAGCCTCACAGGGGACAGTATCTGGAGACCCTCACCACAGCAGTGGGGCCCCGCTGGCTAGGAGCTCGGGATGCTCTGGGCAGACAGTGCGTGTATAGTGTCACACCCAGATGTGTTGACCCCACCTGAAGGCACCCTGCTGAGTTAGAATCACAAATGATGTGGGGGACCCTGCGATCTTCTCCCAGGGGACAGGCAGGGCACCTTGGGGTTCCCTAGCACAGCTCTGTCAAAGCACCCAGCAGATCACCAGCTGCCTTTGACCCTGGTTTCCAAGCAGCTCTCTATCCGTGCCCTTTTGTTTAACAAAAGGGCTACAGCGGAGAAGGTACGCACTCCTAAGGGAAGCACTGCACATCACAGAATTTATTTTCCAATGGGATTTTTATGAATTCCTTCCTAATTTATCTTTAGATATTTTTATATTTGCACAGCGATTGTTACTAGTGAAAGATACTCTTCAACATTAAAACTAATAAACGTGCTCTGTGACCCATTACGGTGTTCCACTGACACTTCCAGCTGCATTTCCTACTGAGCACGAACATGCAAAGATCGATTTCTTATGAAGCCTGGAAATGTACAAACTTGTGCCAAGACTCAAAAGAGAAACGATATGGCATTACTCCATTGCTAAACAGAACTGTCCCCTTTTTCCAAAAATAAGCGCACTAATGTGATTAAAAAGTATTAAACTCATTACTTCTGTCCGCCCCACCCTCTGCCCTTGCCTTTTAATGGCAATCTTAAAAACAAATAAGAAAAAAGCTCTCTGCCATTGACTCGATTCCGGCGCTACTCGGGGTTTCTGAGACTATGAATCTTTATGGAGGCGGACAGCCTCATTTCTCTCCCACAGAGCAGCTGGTGGGTTTGGAAACCTTTCAGCTCTAGCGCCCAATGCTCGCTCTCATATATATAAATATATATTATATATATATTATATATATATGCCAAATTTAATAAAAGAAAATTTTCACTGTCTACAATTCTTTTCTGGCCACAGTGTTCACGTTTTATTTTTTTATTGTTATTTAAAATAACTGTCATACAGAAGGGGGACTGTTATCAAAGCATCCTACTCCAGGTGGCCAGTGTGCCACATACACCAGTGGTTCGGGTTCCGGACAAGATTTCAAGGACGGGTGAAGGGCTCTAGAAAAGGCAACTGAGTTAAGATCACAGCAGATATTCACGGCCAGGCTAATGAACGTGGGTTGAAAACGCAACAAAATAAAACCCCACGGTCATCAAGTCAATTCCAACTAAAAAGAATTTGGACTCAAACCGAACCAAACTTGCTGCCATCGAATGGATTCTGACTCAGAGGGACCCGTCTATAGGGCAGGTAGAATTTTCCCCTAAGAGTTTCCAAGACTCTTAACTCTTCACAGGAGCAGAAAGTCACATGAGTCTTCCAAAGAGGGGCTGGTGGTTTCGAACTACTAAGTTTGCCGTTAACAGCCCAACTGGTAGCTAAACTTAGAAATTATAGGGGAAATCACTAAGAACTTTGGCTACACAAAATAGAAGGCTTCTAAGTATCAAAGGTAAGAAACCTTCCAACTAAAGCCAAAGTCAAGTGAAGTGGAGAAAATCTAAAGACAAGTCAAAGCCACAGAAACCTTACATAACAAAACCATCAACACATGGCGCTATTGTTTCTCACCCTGGCCTCCATACACCTTGCTGGAGAGGTATTCCCTCTCCCTAACCCTTCCCCCAAGGAATTCTGCACACTGCAACTTATGCCACGTCCAAACAGTGGTCTTGGCATCTTGAGGGACTCAATCACGTTCCTTTTAAATGTTCTCAGAGTTTTGAGGAACATAGAGAAGTCGGAAGGGGCAAGATCAGGGCTGTCGAGTGGATGGGGGTAAGGTTTCTTGATGAAAATTTGTAGGACAACCCCTGCCCCCTGCTGCCCTTGAAGAATACGCAGGTGCACTGTAGGAATGGGGGCAAATTCCTCCACATAACTTTCTTCAAACTTCTTCCCATAATCCCCCCTGCCCTGTGTCCTCCGAGAAAATCTATCAAGATAATCCCAAACAATCCCTAAAAGAGAGCTGACGGCACTGCCTCAAATTTAACTCACCGATCAGATCCCCCTGAAGCCACTCTTTCCATAAGGCCTTGCCCTCTGCATCAGACTGATCAATCCAAGACTCATGCCTGGTTTCGACTTGTTCCATAAAATCACTTCACTAGCTTCAATCCTGCTTAAAAGGCTAATGGAAAGATCAGCCCTCCGAGCTTGCTAAGCTTCCTGTAATGCTTTTGAAAGGCAAACCACCGAGCCAAAAGCCTGTGCAGGCCGAGGTGTTTGCTTAAATTCATCCAAATGTGAAACCATTTGAGATCCAATTTTCCTGTCAGTATTGGCTGCAACAATGGGCTCCCACATAGGATCGATGGTGAGGGCGGTGCAGAAACGGGGGTGTTTCATTCGGCCGTGCACAAGGTCGCTGTGAGTGCGAGCTGAGCTACCGACCGACCTCAAGAACAACACCGTGTCGATGGTAACTCCATGGCCTTCTTCCACCAGAGTCTCACCTGGAGCCACCATGTCTTCATTAGTCCAGGATGACAGTTTTCCTTCTTTTGGTTCATATGTGAGGCCTTCCTACACTCCCTTAAAACCCTTGATTCATCTACAAAATAGTGTCTTATGTGGGGCGGCTTGCTCAGAAACCTGTGGCAAAGCTTCGATGATTTAGGAAGAGGTTTCCTTGAGTTCTGTTAAAAAAATTTTTGATACAGACCTTAACCTCCAAGTCAGTTTTTCCTTGGCGCAAAAAAGTACCCTTTCTTTTCTCTTTTGAAGGCACCTTAAAGAGCCAGAGGAGTGGTCTGTGGCCACCCACTGATTACAGAGAATCTTTAAATACATTGCTCGGAATAGAGCAATGCATGTGTTAACTGAACCCTGGGAAGCAATACTTTGTGAATTACACTTTTTATTTTTTTTGCAAAACATATTATGGTCAAAGAGTAGGACAGATATCTTTATGTAAAGAACTCAAACAAATGGGTGAGAAAAACTTTAATATATCAATAGAGACCTGGGCAGCATGCATATATTGAGAATTAAAACAACATATTGTTTTTTATCATTAAATTACGGAAAAACATAAAAGTAATAAAATGAAAAATAAAAGGCCCTTGTGAGGTGGAGGACAGGCTGCCAATGGATGGCTGGAGACTTTCTAAAAGCACACAGCTCTTTGGGAAGGGAGCCCGGGAATACAGTTCAAGGGCCATGTAAATATTTGAACCTTTCATGTGGCTCTCCGACCTCTGGAAATCTACTTAAGAAATCATCTAAAATATGGAAAAAGTTACATGCACCAAGAAACTAATTATGCCATTGTTCTTAATAACAATAGCGTTGAAAAGAATCCAACATCCAACAATAGTGGAATGATTAAGTCGGTGATGAGTACTTCCACGGGATTGATCCTTCGGTCTTTAACAATAAGGGTTAGAAAAAAATGGAAAATTGTGATATAATGTGAAGTGAAGGAAAACAACTTCCAAAGGTGGGAATGAAATAAGTCAACTTAAAAGAGCAGTTGAGTTGGTGGTGTGGTGGGTTAGAAACCACGAGCAACTCCACAGAGAAAGCTGAAGCTCTCTGCTTCCATCGAGAGGTGCAGCCTCGGACCCCCCAAGGGCAGTCCTACCTGTCACTCTGGGTCTCTGACACTCCGGGGCAGTGACGGAGCAGCACGTGCGGTTACCTTAGCGCACACTGACGCCGACGTAGACTTTGCTACTTACACGCTCCCCCTGAATTCTTGCTAGTGGTTACATTCCACTGCCTTGACTATAGTGTTGGTAATAAGCATCCTCAAAAAAATCTTTTTAATTATAGCAAATCAACCCATTAATCAACAAAATCCGCATGTTTCGTTGTGATGGTAGAACATCGTACCTATGAGAACATCACTCTTTTCTCCTCTTTGCGAATTTCCTGCTATGCCGTGAGCTTGCTTTTACAATTAAAGAAGTGCATGCATGGCCACGTCAATAGGGAGGCAGGACAAAATGCCCTCATGGTACCCAGCTCCTCCAGGGCTTCTCCCCACATGTGATCTCAGAGAACAAAAGCCCCTCCCAAAAGGCCCCTCAGCTGCGGGGAAACCAGGCTTCTCCTCTGTAGGTTACAAAACAGTTCCCCGAGCGAGCTGTCTATTCTGTGCAGACGCAATGAGACTACAGGATCCCAAGAATATGAATGGAGGGCCGTGCTGATAACCGCGCTCGGCTACTTTCGTGAAAGGTTGTTGGTTCAAATCTACCTAGTAGCGCTGTAGGAGAAAGGCCGGCAAGTTGCATCTGTTAACAATTACAGCCAAGAAAACCCCGAGCAGCTAACAAGCCCACCCATGTTCAAGGCAACCACAATCGCAAGAAGACGGATGCCACCTGAATGCTCATCCGTGGAAGACTGGATATGGAGCAGGGTCAGAGAACAGCAGAGGGCCGGCACAACATAAGCCGAAGGGGAGGGTGGAACAAAATGCAAGGCACGCATACAGAGCACTTCAGGTCACACTCGGGACTTTTGAGTGAGACGGAATCCCCTGGAGGGTTCTGGACAAGGAGTATGCCATCTGACCTGAGTATTCAGAAGATCCTGTGTGTAGAGAGGAGCCTGCGGAACAGAGAGCAGAGGGGAAAGGGCACGAGCAAGAAAGGTGGGTTTTGTGGCCAATGTAATCATCTGGTTGAGAGAAGAAGATGGATTTAAAGTAAGGGCAACCCTGTCGTCTGGAGCGTGACTGTCTTTCTCCCCAAGGGGCAGGACTCCCTCCACAGTCCCCCACCAACCTGAAGGCAAAGATACTCCTTGGAAGAAGGAATCATGCAAAGGCTTCGGGCCTTCACAATGGAGAAGTGGGAAGGAATCCTCCCACCAGAAATAAAGAGCCGGCTTCGTGGGCACCTGAGTGGGGTGTGGCCCACGGGGGGGGGGGAGGGATCCACCCCCACCCCCCATCTGGGGAGGTGGGTTTTTTTTTTTTGGAAGAGTTCCAGATTTTGACTATGAGCAGGTGGTAATTTCTTAGAGCAGAATGAACTTGGGCACAAACAGGAAGAAGTGCCTACGCACGGGGCCTGCATTTGTTTTTTGGTTTTCTAACCTGCTGCCCTTAGAATGACGGCCCTTGCTGAACAGAATTCTGTCTCTGACAAGAGGCATCCACGCTTTACATGGCCCCACAGGCCTGACAAGGATGTGTTGCTGGATCTCTCCATTTTAGACCAGGATGAATTAGAGAAACTGTGGAAGCAGAGGTCCAGTCTTGCTCAGGGTGGGGATGGTCAGGGGGAGGCTCACACAAGGCCTTTGCCGGTTTCAGACAAGCATAGCAACAGCAGGCTGGATCCAGAAACCAGGTCAGCTGCAAGCCCAGCCTCGGCCCCCAGGGTTTCAGCCCTCTTTCCTAAAGGGATCCTCAATTCTCTCAATGCGTGCACCCCTTCGCTATGTCTTTTTCGGCTGACTTGTTAACAGAGAAAGCATGATATGGAGAAACAGAGACAGATGCACACGTCATAGACTTGAGCTTTGCATGAGGACCGGCACAAAGGTTTGTGAAAAGATTCCATTTCCTTCTACTTTCCTTTTTCTGTGAGCTTTGGGAAGCCCCCTTGAATCCTATGTTTACATTTCGTGGCCTTTCAGCTTTAACTCTCTGCACAGAGTCAGGGACATGGCAAGGCTGTTTGCAACTTAAGTTTCTATATCTGGACTGTCTTGCAACGCCGCCAGAGAACTACAGGAAGCTCCTGCTTATTCTGCTGAGAGAACCTGCTCTTTTATTGTTCTGTTTAATAATGCATAAAGGTTAAGCACAAACACACACGGGGAGGCTTTATTTTTCTCTCTCCATTTTTGGCTCAGTCACACGATGGCTGGAGGACACAGTGGGTAGATTTTAATAGCCCATTTACGTCTTTTGACAAAGTCCAACCCTTCTACCATCTCTCACTTGAGCTCAAGCTGCCACCTGACAAATTCAGGGGCTCTACATGACATCGGTTGTCCGGTGATCGAAGGCCCTGGTCTTGAATGAGCTCAGAAACACCTAAAGTCAATTCAGGGGACAGTCCTGTAATTCCAAACCATTAATGGCAAGTAACTTTGGGTTTTGTTTTAAGTATCAAAACAAATAATAAAGTATTATAGAAGTATCTCAAATTAACACATCTCCATAGACAGGCTACTCAGACAAGACCCCTTTCTTGGGCCAACCCCCTCCCCAAATTCCTTTCAACTCCTATGGGCTTCGTGTTTCTCAATCCCTAACTAGAGAACCCTGCTCTGCTGCCCCTCCTCACTTTCAGAACAGCTGTCCACTCTTCTGTCTATCCTTCTCATTGGACCTTCCAGCTTCCCGCCAGCCCACCCACTTCAGGGCTCCTACTTGCTTCCCGCCAATCCAGCTCCTCCAAGCACAGAGTAGGATAACAAGTGACTCAACAAGAACTGTACTTGACCTAGGTCTGGGTTCTCTGTTTCCAAGGCCACTGCAGGCTACTTGGAAAACAAAGGAAGGAGACCTATTCTTTACGTGTGTGTGTGTGTGTGTGTGTGTGTGTGTGTAAAAAGACACCAACAAACAGAACCCAGCAAAGTTCTCAGAAGAAGGAATACTCTGCTGTGACTGGTGTTTACCACGTTCCACTGGGTGCTGAGGAGGAAGTGGTTGCTCTAACCCCAAGGGGGAAATGCTCGCTTGAAACAGGAAAATGGAACTCTTACTACTTTCCATTAGTAGTGCTCAAGATGCCGGCCACATTTGGAAACCCTTGCACAAGCAATCTCAAGGGCACCTCAGTGGAGTGTCTAAGCCTTGGCCCCATCACCCCAAACCCTAAAGCACAGATCAAGATGTAGATAGTGGCTCGCTCTTCTTCCGCAATGTCTCAGCACTGGAAAAATCAACTTGACGACTTCTCCCACTGTGAGCACACTGAATGGCCCGGAGGCCCTGGGGAGGAGGGAGGAAGGAAGGAAGGGAGGGAGGGAAAGAGGCGGAGTGGCGTCGCTGTGGAAAGAACACCGAACTAAGGGTCAGAAGACCTGGGTTTGAGCCCCAGCGCTGCCATTTACTACCTGTGGAACCTTGGGCACGTTATTCAACCTTCTTGCTTCTCGGTTTCTACTTCCTCTATAAAATGAGGATATTATTAGCCATTCTGCTCTCATCTGGGGCTGTGAGAAGCATCTGGAATCAGGCATAGCTGTGAAGGTTGTGTGAAAATTCTACTGAGGTACAAAGGCTGTTTGCTAACAAGACTAAAGTCTTCATAAGGCTTTCTTGAGCACTCACTTATCCTCAAAGGCATTCCCTCAGCTATGAAGTTACCACTGAGTACACCTTCCCCATCTCACCCTGCTGCTATAAGCCAGTCCAAAGTTCTATAGGATTTCGGCAGCGCAATCTTCAGGGTCTAGCTTAAACTTCAGAGGAGTGTAAGCAAGGCTCCACAGAGCAGAATCAAACTAAGCAAAATGCATGAAACCGGGTTCCCTGCTTCCACATGCTCTACAATCCAAATGCAAAGAGCTCATCCTGCAGGGCTCATTTGCCTGCTTGGGGGGTCCCAGTAGCCCCAGTTCTGAGCCACATTTTCCATGTAGTAAAATGAACAGCTGGCTGCCGCCTGGTGCCTTCTGCAAGCAGGCCCTTCACTTTCAAGTACATTCATGGCACGGGCATCTTAGTAACAGACCCATTAAGCCACTCCCATGGAGTTCATGCCAACTGATAATCACCCTATAGGACCGAACACTGCCCCTCCTGTAATCATTAAGGAAACCGACTGCCACACCATGGTGGGTTCAAACCCCCAAACTTTCCATTAACAGCCAAGCGCTTGACCACCGTGCCACCAGGATCCTTGGCCCAAGGAGTTAAAGCAACACAGAGAGAATATTCATGGATCCTTCCTAATGTATGCTAGTCTTGCGGTGCAAATGTAGCGTAGCTCTGGCTTGGGGGGAAGGGAGAGGGGGGGAAAGGTCCTGGGGGTCAGTGGTAGAATCTTCACCTTCCATGCAGGGCAGTGGAGTCCAATTCCTGGCCAGGACACTTCGACCACCCACCTACCAGGTGACGCTTGCTTGCTACTTGTTAGAGTACTCCACAGGCTTCCGCAGATCTTCCAGACAGACAGACTAGGAAGAAAGACCTTACAATCTTCTGATGATCACCAAGGAAGGCCCTACGGTTCGCAGCGGTCGGACCCCAATCCATCATGGACAGGACAGCGTTTCATTCCATTGTGCACGGAGTGGCCGTGGGTTAGCAAATGACATGACAGCAACTAACAACGACGGTACAGGTCAGCCCTCTTGGTGTCCATCTGCCACACGAGGTGAGCCAGGCAAAGAACGGCGACTCAGCCAAGCCACCAGCAGACACACTGGCAGAGCGCACGGCATCTGCTCATCCAAAAGCTCACGTCCTGTCCTGCTAGTTCATCTTCACGAGAGGCGACGCGGTTCAGTCAGGACGGAGTTCTAGTGCCCTCTCCACTCCTCGGTGACCTTGAGCAAGTCACTCAGCCTTCCTGAGTCTTGGCTTCCTCATCTGTAAAATTGGGAGCATCCCAAGGCCTGCCCTGCCCGGCTCCCAAGGTTATTATGCCAACCAAGGGAGAAAACCAATGTGACAGTGCTTTGCAAACCACAAACCAGCATCCAAGTGGGAGGTACTGTTATCTAGCAAAACTGCCTTCAGAATAAATACCCCAGACATTTGGAAGAGTTTTATGTTAATTCACGAATGGGCTTACGTACTACCTGATTTAAAAAGAGTTTAGTAAAGCAGCTAGGCGCCCTGATGGCAATAGTGAGTTAAGTGCTGGGCTCCCAACCGCAGGGTAGAAGTTTAAACCCACCAACAACTCCCGGAGAGAATGATGAGGCTCCAGGAGCTATTGACAATCTCAAAAACCCCAAGGGCCAGTTCTACTCTGTCCTAAAGAAGTTGGGTCCGTGGCAGTGGGTTTTATTTAGGGAATAAAGCAGTGGCTTGGAGGATGGCTAACAACTTCTGAGCATATTTTTCAAGCAAGGTACATAAACAACCCACTCAACTGGACACTAGACTTTCAGATAATGTTTTGGGTTTTTTTTAAATATGACAACAAAGATCTTTTACTTTTCTTCCTTCAGCTTTCTTCCTGCCTGAGAGCCTGTGTGTCAAAAACAGCAGATGGAAAGGACTTGAGCAACAGCTTCCAAGAAAGCCTTACGGGACAGCTCCTCAGTGTTACCCTTGAGGTCGCAATGACTTAGAATCGACCCTGTGGCACAAGGCAACCACCACCACCACCGCTTGGTGTTGCCATGCAGCTAAGAACTCAGCTGTGGGCTCCTCCCCACCACCTCTCTGCTGCCCATAGACTCCAGTGTCCCCTGAGCACTCTTGCCGCTCCTTTTCCAAGCTTGCACACCCTCCCTTCCTGACCCCCAGCGGGTTGGAAGCTGAGAGCACCGTGAACCTATGTTTTCCTACGATCTAGAAGCCAAGGGCATGCCTATCCTCCTCTCGATGGGGATTACCCTCGGGGACAGCAGGGGTTTCCAGGACACACAAAGGCTTATTCTGCTCACAAGGATATTTACCAAACCAGCCCCACAGTGTGTGCCAGGACTGTCGTCAAAGGCCAGAACTGGGACAGCCTCTGATTCACTGCCTGGCAGGTTGGCCCTTCTCTATTATTAGCAACCCAGGCAAAGTGCCACCAGGCTGGGGAGAGACCTTTTGTCAAGGTACAGCGGGCAGGGAGACGTGTGCAGGAGAGCTGGAGGAACCCCTTGGGGCTTCCTTCCAGAGGGCTCATGGGGAGGGCGGGGCTGGAAGCCTTTTGTCCTTCCTCCTCAGCCGGCTACCTCTGAGGAGCCCAGCCCCAGGGTCAATGGCCCTGGGGCTCACATCGCTCCCATGTGGCTTGAGGTGGGGCAGGGGCTCCCATGGAGCCTTTGGGCCAGGCTCAGGGCCAGCAGCATCTCTGCCCACCTTCATGCCCGGCTGAGCTTTGGCAATGGTTTCGAGGTAGGGAAATCCTGGAGGAACAAAGTGGATATAGGCGTCAAGCGAGAGCTGTCTTCTTCCATCTCCTCTCACGCTTGGGGGACCACAGACAAAATGCAAAGTGCTACCCTCCAACTGGAAAAATGCAACACACAAACACACACAGACACACAGACAAAACTGCTATTTAAATGCACACCTACTACAGACAGCGTCCAAAGTCCTACCCTAGGCAGGGGAAGAAAAGGTTACTAGGGATTAAGAGGGACAAGACGGAATGAGGAAATGATTGCCTTCACCTTTATGCGTCTTGTATTATTTCACTTACACGGGTATTGCACTTATATGGGCTCGCTTGTCACGAGCTAATGCAAGCTTGACTTGCAGACTTTGAGAAATATCAAACGAAGAAAAGAAAAGAAGGGGGGAGGACTACATTCAGTGGTGTACTCTAGATAGAAACATATTCGCCTGATTTCTGAATGTACCCTCTAGCCACCCCATCCCCCCACCCACCCTTCCAATGGCCAAGAAACGGGCAGCACTACTCTCTCTCTCTGCCAATTTCACTTCTCTCCCAACTACCCATGACAGCCACTTTCCAAGCCCAAACACGGTACAGCTAAAGCAAAACATGGAAGCCGACGATGACCTTTTCATGCAAGATTCATAAATTCTCAACATTATTATGACAGTTACTGTGACAAAAATGTTCCTATGGAAAACATGAAAAAAATACAAAATGAAGACTCTGCCATGCAAATTAAGAAGCATGTGAACGAAGATTAGCTACTCGGTGTCAGGACTCCCCCTCCCCCCCCCACCCACCCAGACACTCGCTTTCCCAAAGAGCGTGGACGAGTCCCAAAGGGAAGACACTAAACGCCCCTCAACGTCTCACGTGGCGCTCTGGCTAGCTCAGTCTGCCCGGTAAGCACAAGCACGGCCTGTGGAACTAGCTAGCCAGGCTCGAATTTGTCTCTTCCACTTTGACCTTGGGCAAGAAGTTGGGCTGTGATCCATCAAGGCCAGCCGTTCCAAACCTTACCAGTTATCCTGCAGGAAGATGGGGCTTTCTACTCCTGTAAAGAATTACGGTCTCGAAATTCACAGGGGCAGCTCTGCCCTATCTTTTAGGGTGGCTATGAGTCGGCATCGACTCATTAGCAGTGAGGTTTTCTTTCTTTCTCAGCTCAGGATGCTGGTTTTACATTTTCCAAAAGGCTATGCTAAGTGTTTATTATCATTTTCTATCCCACTTCAAGAGAGAGTGTGAATCACCTGTCCCACAGGAGCCAGGGTCAAGTTAAAGCTTCAATCAGGTTGTTCCCACCCTTGTCCACATATGAAGCAAACACCTGGAAATCTTGTTCAAACGTAGACGCGGATTCAGTATGAGCTGGGATGGAAATCCAATTTCTGGGCAAGGTGTCAAACCAGAATGAATGGTTGGTGCAGGGCTTGGCCATCATGTTCACAAGGCACTGATTCTAAACTAAAGCCTCCCGGGAAGTGAGGTCTGACGTGATGAAGAATACTCCAGCAGGAGAAACGAGGCAGGCACAGAATGAGGACCACCGCCTCTCCGCCAGGGTACTCCTGGCTGCGGAAAGAAGAAAGGGCAGGCCGGCTGGCCAGTGGCTGCCAGAGACTGAGCTGTATGTCCCAAAGAACCAGGAGCTTCCCAAGGACAGCGCTTTCTGCCTTCTGATATACCTGCTCACTGGTGTTCAGTTTCTTTCCCAGGAGGAAGGGCCAATTCTATTTAGAATTTTAGAAATGTCCACTTGTTTCTCTCAGTAACAGCAGCTGAGAGCCAGGGGCCACTGAGACCACTCCTACTGGTAGTAAGCCACATAAGGGAGCTGAGTTTTCAATCGCAGATCACATATTTTTGAAGTCGATTCCGAGGGTTTTCTCCTGAGGGGCCTCTGGGTGGATTTGAACCTCCAACCTTTGAGTTAGCTCAGACTGTTGAACACTTGTACCACCTCAACCTGAAACTAAACCCACTGCCAGCAAGTTGATGCCAACTCTTCATAACCCCATAGGATAGAGTAGAACTGCTCTTTCGGGTTCAAGATGATGGTTCTGGAAGGGAGCAGAGAGCCTCATTCTTTGTCCCCCTAGAGCAGTCAGGGAGTTTGACCACCCAGATGTTAGCAACCCAGCGCTGAATCCATGGTGCCACCAGGGATCACCAACAAGGAACTGGAACGTACCAAAGCTGTCCCTTTTCAAATGAGACGGTCTATTGGCCCTCTTTCCTTCTGTGCCGTTGACCTTACTTTAAGTCTCCCGCCTGAAAATGAGGCTTGGCAGTAAGTGTTCTGGAGTTTGAGAGCAACCCGACTTCTGATGCCAGTCCCTGTAGCTAATTCACCATCCTGCGCAGTCATGTCTCTTCTCTAAGCCATTTCGTAGGCGATTAAAGTGGGAGAAATACCACATACTCTGAAAAGTGAGATCAAGTGCTGAAATTCCACGGGGCTCGGCGCTAGTCTCAGGAGGCTGAGTTACGGGACTCGCCTGTGGCAAGGTTGCCCTTTTCCAAGTGGAGCGTAAAGGAAAAGGAAGAGATGGGAATTTTCTTCACTATCAGAGCAACCCAAGAGATTATACTTAAAATTACATTTGGCAGTATAATCCTTAGGGTGGGGGGGGGGAGTCCAAGAGGGCTGAGGATAGGTGGTTTTCCTTGCTGTCTAGTTTCCTATATTTACCAACGTGTATAGGATGCGCCTAGAGGAGGAAGGAGGCTTTCCACTCCCATGAAGAGTTACTCTTGGAAACTCACGGGGGTATTGCTACCCTGTCCTATAGGGTCCCCACGAGTCGGAATCAGCTCGATGGCAGTGAGGTTTTTCTATATAATGAACCTACGACACTTTGAAACATGAACTTAAGAGCTGCTGTTTTAAGTTATATTTTAGCTTAATATTTTGGTCTGGGGAGGAAGCTAGAAATGCTGAAAGGTCCTGCTGATACCAACACTGCCCTCCTCGCCCCCACACCTGTGCCTCGGACCTACCTTTTCCAGAGAGCAAGCACCCTGAGCTTAGCACAGATCACCCTCCATGCCTGTCTGGGGTCCAGCTCTCCAGGCCCAAGGTGGAGACTGCAGGGCATCACTAGATCCACGCAGGGTGCCCGGTCTTGGTCAGTGTGCCCCCAAAGCAAGACTGGCTTGCTGGCAGTAAGTAGAAACCCCTGGGATTTGTAAAGCCGCATCCGGGTACTAGGTGGAACAGAGCGCCGGAGGGCAGCCATGGACAAGCCCGAGGAACCGAAGGAGTGCATGCTGGATATTTGAGGGCCCTTTCCAGGGGCAGCTGGTGAGCAAGTTCCTGGGAAAGTTGACTTCAGCATGACGACTGCCTTAAGTGACCCACGCTTCTTATTAAAATAGAAAGCCAAATCCACCGTCCAAGGAGTTGGGAAGAGGGGGCCCACGTCCTTTCAGCAAGGGCATTTGCAATGAGACCTGCAGCTGCGAAAGGGACTTCTCAGAGACTGGGCTCAACTTACTTGAGATGCAACTCAAGCCAAAGGGAAGTCAGGCTGAGGGAACTCAGCCAAGGTACCATTGTCCAGGAGACATTTAAAAAGTCTTCTTTTGCCAGAGGGATTTATTCTGCCCTTCCAAATCCCAGTAAGCAGCCTCATCAGCCTCTTGGACTGTCCCTGGAAGCCTACTGGACACAAGAGAGCTAGCTTGTCCCTAGATAAAGAGAGGGATGAAAAGATTCAGTCCCACCCTGGGTGAATACAAGATGTCCTCATACTGATCTTTCCCCTCTCCCCCGGCCCTCCATCCCCCAACACACAGAGACACCTTGTGAATAATTTGAGTGCCTGTGTGTGTTCGTTGGCTAAGAAAAAGACCCCCAAATACAGAAATGGTCAAGTTAAGATCAAGTTCCCTGTCACTGCCTCTTTGAATGCACTGCTCTCTGCAATTCCCAGTCCCACCAAAACCAAAATCCACATCCTCTTCCATGAAGCTGAGGCCGACTCAGGTAGTGATCCTATGGCGCTGTGCAGACTGCTGCAGAGAGTCCTTACAGCTGTAACCTTTATGAACCCAGTCCTGCCGCGTCTTTCTCAGCTGGTGGGTTCAACCCACTGAGCGCTTTCAATGCCCTACAGGGGCTTCTTCTAGCCCCCACAAAACTCTTGAGACCACCCTGATGAACTCTGATCTCAGTATCTTGGCCAGAAATTTAGCCATCAGCTTGAGATGGAGCACAGAGATTTCTCCACCCCAGCTTGGGCTGCTACCATGTCCCAGCGATAACTCAGTTCTCCGAGGGGCTCCTTCCTTCACAGCCTGTGGATAAGCTTTCCAGCCTAGACACAAGCCCTTCTGCCGTGGGTGGATTCTACCTTTTGGGTGGTTTGTTTGCGTTTTTAACATCGGGTTAACTAGGGAGTTTACTAGGTGGAGCACGAGTGGCTTGCACTTAATGACTAGCCAAAGGCTTGATAGTTTGACCCCACCCCATCTAGCAGTGACACTGGAAGAAAGACCTGGCCACCTGCCCCCATAAAGATTAGAGTCAAGAACACTCTCTGCAGAGCTCAGACCCACTTTGTACTCCCGGGGAAGCCGTGAGGTAGATTCGACTTCAACTTCATCTCCACACACATCCCTGAAAAACTCAAACCCAAATTCACTGCCATCGAGTCAATGCCAACTCACAGTGACCATACGGACAGAGTAGAACTGCCCCCGTGTGTGTTTCCAAGACTCCCACAAACAGGACTAGAAAGCCTCCTCGTCCTCCCAAGAAGCGGCTGGTGTCTTCGAACTGCTGATCTTATGGGTCACAGCCCAACACGTAATCACTCGGCCACCAGGGCTCCACAACCAGGAGTAGATACAACTGGGAAATATCATTTGGGAGAACCAGAGCTCCAACGGGCCTGCCTTCCTGTGTTTGCCCAGGAGAAAGCCCCACATCTAGGTGAAAGATTTGATTTTGAAATGAAGGGTAAGTTTTTATTTTAAAATCCAATTTGCATACTTTTGCTTGTACCGATTTGGATTTGTGGCTTGAGCTTTCCCACCTGTGACAATATTTCAATGGCTCCCTCTGGGCCCTGAAAAAGAGACTTAGGGCAGGTTGGTCATCTTCTGTTAACTCTGCAGACCCCAACTTCCCCACTCCCTGGGAAAACTACACCCCTCCCGGCAGAACCACCCACAACCCCGCTGAATCCGTTTGTCTCCGAGAAGCCCAGCTGGGAGTTCCGGTGCTGCTTATAAGCTTATAGGCTGAATGCAAAATTAACTGCAGAGCTATCTGGAAGCACGCAACAGTGGTGTGGGCAGGCCACCTAAAGAGACTTTCTCTGCTTCCCGAAGGACCCCGGCAGCTGCTACCATCTCAGCACGACTCAGACGGACACGGTTAGCTACGGGCAGAGTGGAGCAGTATTGAGGTCCTTAACCTTGGCTTCCATCAGTACCACCTGGGCCCTTTAAAGCACATTGCTGCCAGAGTCCCACCCATCTAATTCAGCGGTTCTCAACCTGTAGGTCTCAAGCTCTTTGGGGGTCGAGCCACCCTTTCACAGGGGTCGCCTAAGACCATCGGAAAACACATATTTCAGATGGTCTTAGGAACCGAGACGCCGCTCCTCTGGCCGTCTCCAGGCGGGTCCGCCCACCTACGAGTACCCAGCATGAAGACTGTTACCCATGCTACACCATGCTCCAAGACAAAATTTCATTATTTGTCATTAGAAATAAATACTTCACAATATATAATGACATGATGTTTTGTGATGAATCGCTATGCTTTAATGGGACGTTGAATTTGTAACAATGAAAATACATCCTGCATATTAGATATTTACGTGATGATTCATCACAGTAGCAAAATCACAGTGATGAAGTAGCAATGGAAATAATGTTATGGTTGGGGGTCACCACCACCTGAGGAGCTATGAAAGGGCTTGGGTATGGGAAGGCTGAGAAGCCCTGCTCTAATTGGTTTGAAGTACGGCCTGGGTACTTCACTTCCAACTGACTCAGGGGGGCACTGCGCTCCACGGGGTTTCTAACGTCCCCTTCCTGCCTTCGTAGGCACCTCTCGGTGAGGGGGGGGGGGACACACTTCCAGCCTTTCTGTTGAGTTGATTCTGATTCTTAGGAGCCCTGGTGGCGCAGTGGGCTAAGCATGGGGCTGCTAACCAAGAAGCCGGCGGTTTAAACCCACTAGTCACTCCATGGGAGAAGATCGGGTAGCTTCTGTTTCTATAGAGATGCCCCGCTTTCAGCAAAGCCCCTGGGGCAGTTCTACTCTCCTCTTGGGGCAGTATGCACTTGGGTTGGCAGCCAGATGTAGGAGCTCTGCTGTTCAAGTGCCTAGATGTTTCCTATGTGCGGCGCAGGGGAGGATGCACCAGGCCGGGGTTTGGTCAAGGTACAGCTGGCTCCAAAGAGATAGGAAAACATTCGGCAGGTCATTCAGGGTTCTTGAGGACAACACAGGCCCGGGGGCTTGTCTGTATTAGCGGGTGAAGGGCAAGGTGGCCAGGGAGGGTGGTGGAGCTAGACAAACAGAAATTTGAATCTTCACTCTACCAGCTTGACTGCCGAGTGCCCTGTTGCTGTTATCTGCTGCCTCTGGGGCCACCCTGGCACAGCCACCCACGGTGTGCAGGGCAGAACTGTGCTCCAGATGGCCCGGCCAGTCCTTGGGCTAACCTTTTGTGCCATCCAGAGATTAAGTCACTGAATCATTTGGAGCCTTTATTTCTTCATCGGCTCTGTGTGTGTGTGTGTGTGTGCGTGCGCGTGTGTGTGTGTAAATGTTGGCTCTTACTGTGAAGGCACAAATGGTACCCTGAGTTAACCTGCATTTGATGTGAGGGGAAGAGACACAGGGGACTGGCTATACCTTTACTGAGTGAGATGTGTGCTTTGGGGGTGAGAAAACTACTGAAGGTAAAAAGTGGTGTGGAAGGGAAGCAGGCAGGGCTGTGATGCCAGCCACCTGGGCATCTCCAGCCTTCACTGCCCACCATCAGCCCTTCTTTCCCTTCCCAGCGCAGCGTCAGGAGGGAGCGTCTACCTAGAAGGAGAGCGGCACGAGCCTCCCTCCCCAGGTGGGTGGCAATCAGACTGGGTTGCAGCTCCCCAAGACAGGTCTGTCCATCCAGGGACCCACACCTGTGCTCTCCCTCCTACGCCATGCTCAATGGGAAGCCCGGCCCAAGTGACACTGCCAGTACTATGCACCCTGTCACCTGCTCTGCCGTCTCTCCTGCAAACCTGGGTGGAAGAGACCAACCTTGAGAATGGGTCAGGCATCGAGCAAGTGGAGAAGGAAGCAAACTCTGGAGCCACTGAGGGGTGGCCTCGAATCCAGAGCCTCGGACCAGCCCGATCCATTCTCTTTTTCCTCTCTCCCCCCCTTTCCACACACTGTGCTTCCTCACACGCTGGTATCCAGTCCGATACAACGCTGGCGGCCCTGCAGGACAGGGTAGAACTGCCCCGGGATTAACTCTGCATGGGAGGAGGAAGTCTCCCCTTTCTCCCTCAGAGCAGCTGGTGGTTTCAAACGGCTGACCTTGTGGCTAGCGGCCCAGTGCAGAACCCCTGGTTCCCGAGGATGCTCACAACAGCCCTGCGGGGCCAGTGGTGGCTGACTGGGCATGAAGAAAGCAGCGCTCAGGCAGAGCCCACGGCTCGCTCGAGACCACAGGATCATCACAGGCAGCACCCGGGGCTGCAAACCCTTTCCGCCTATCAAGAAGCCATTTCTCTCCACCGTGCTCTGCCACCTCGCAGGGAAGGCACAGGAAGCAGAACTGTTCGGAATGTTTCAACCAGGAGGCGGCCCCCATAGTAGAAGTATACGCAACCCCCAAAGCATACTTGCCCTGAAACCCTGATATCCAAGAACCTTTCCTGTCTGGTCAAAAGTCCATTCCAGAGCAGACGGGGCTGGTGAGCAAACCCTTGGGAAAACCTGCTAAAGGAATCCAGATGTAGGGAAGGCTCGTGGGCCCTGGGCTTTGACAATGACCATCTCAGAGGGTCCCGGCTGCTCCTCTGGACTCCCCCGATGGCAGGCAAGCATTGGCAGCTAACTTACACGGAAACTCTGGCACAGCCAGCCTGAAGGACATGCCTGGAGGCATGCAGGTAGGAACAGAGCCCAGGCCTACAGAGCCCCCCGGCTGCTGGGTCTGTCACACCCCCGTCTCCCACCCGCCACTGTTCCAGCATGCGGGTCAGTGTTCCCGGACAGCAGAATAAACCAAACACCCGCTGAGCACAAAACTGGTGCTGTCTGTCGAGCCGATTCCGACTCGTGGCCAGCCCACGTATCTCAGAGGAGCCCGGCAACGTGCGGGGCTGTGACCTTTCGGGAACAGACGGGCCTTTCTTCTGAGCCGTTTTGGCTGGTTGTCAGGCACTCAGGGACTCCTAACCAGAACAGGGAATATGCAAAAACCGAGCTGGTGCACAGGGCCTAGGACGCAGCAGACCGGAGTCAGGAAAAAGGAGAGAGAGAGAAAAACAACGCTACACGCTCCTTTTTCCTTTTAAAGCTCGCGCGGACCCTGAAGCCAAAGTAGGGCATGACAGCGGCCTCCGTCGCCGGTGTACAGGAGGAAGCTGACCGTGGCAGAAACCGCTGGGCCCTGTCCTCAGAGGCGTCTCGAAACATAGGTTTGTGGATGCTGATTTCCAAACTGGACATGTCCTCCGGGCCCAGCCACCGGTCTTGTAATGGCCTTAGAATGCGGCTCTCCAAACATCAGCCCCCACTGCTCTTGAAACGGCACCGTGTCCATCCCTACTCCAACTCCTCCACCTCTGCTCCACAGCCGCCAGCCACCAGCCCGCCCAGGCGCCATTTGACGGCCCCAGCTCACTCTCTCCGGTGGGAGCGAGATGGATCTTTCCATGTGAACGCTTAGAATCTTCATTCCAACTCAACGGCCACAGCCTCGTTCCACTGCCACCTCTTCCAGGCAGCCTTCACAAATGAGCACTCACCCGAGGCTTCCCAGCAGGCCTTGCTGCAGATGTCACCCCTCCTTGCCTGTGCCCACGCAACCTGCATGCCCACCTCCAGCCTCTCATGCCGCACCTGCCCCGCCACGCCACACCACACACCACACACCACAGTATGGGACAGCCTGCCTCTGCGACCAACTAGACTACCAGCGCGTCACTGGCAGGCACTGGCTTCTCACTCAGCATTAAGTTCCTGAGGTCTTCAATACGCACCAGAGCTTTAGTCCAGCGCTTTGAAATGAATGCATGGATTTGCTTTATTAAAAGCCCTCAAAAACTCTGTATAAATAGAAAAAAAAACCCACTTTCCCAGTCATGCAGTTCTGCACGGTGGCAAGTGAAGGGGCTGGCTTCCGAGTGCCCTGGGGGGGCTATGGGCAGTGCTGTCAGGGCAGTGGTTTTCCTCTGGGCACCTGAGTGCGGGCGCTGTCTTTGCAGGAGATGACTGGGGTGGGTGGAGAGAGGGAGAAGAGTGGGGTAGGACAGAGATGCCAAGAGAAGGTGTTACTGCAGAAACCAACCCAAGATCCGCCAGGCATGTGGCTACAGAAAAGAGAGGGGGCCCATCCAGCCCCCACGCCTGCACGGCTCACCCAGGGATTGCAGGGGAATCCTAGCGACAGCCAAGTGGGCCAGCAGGCTTCCGAACCAGTTTTGTCTGCTCTAATGAGGCACTGGAGGGAAGGGGCTGAGCAGGGGGCAGGTACAGAAGCATCTGCCCTCCAGTCCACAGCCAGGCTCTGTCTGTCTAAAGCATGTCTCCACCATCTGATCCTATCCAGTGGGCCCAAGTTCATTTCTGAGCATGTCTGGTATTGATTGGAAAGTGGGTTGTGGTTAGATACAAAAGGAAGTGGAAAAATTCCCTTTGGTTCATGGAGATACCGTTACCGGACTCAGTCCCCTTGAGCATTTCAAGCGGTAAAGGCCAAGTTCAAAGCTGGACAACCACCTTGGGCTAGGAGGAAATGAAAATTCTAAAGCACCACACAAGCCTCCGCAAGCTCGGTCAGAAGAACTCAAAGGTCCTGCTCTCCCCTGAACTTCTCCCCGGTGGGTGTGTGGTACCCTTAACCACAGTACAGACCTCCGACACAAAAGCTTCTTAAAGACTGTGTACTTTCTAATCCCATCAGTCAATGAAGGATACTCTGGCAGTAGACCTCCTGTCTACCCAGGAGTCTCTACTGAAATAGACTACGTAGCTACGGTGGATGCCATAGAAGGGAATTCAAAGGTTTTGGACATAAGTCCATTTCCCCTAATGGCTGAGCTGGGCGCGATGTGTGGATATGATACGGTGCCCAGGGAGCTGCTCCAGAGGGCTGCGCTTGTGGTCTAGGGCAAGGAATACAAGAGGGAGGGCTCATTCAGGTGGACTAGACTGAGGTACAAGCCCCTGAAGTGGCTAGTCTGAGGCTGGGTGCTTCAGTCTGAAACTCAAGGGAGTGTTGTAACTTGGACCAACCCTCAGCTCATTGATGGGACACAAGTCCCTTATTCCCTGGGGTTTCTAGTGTATTTGTAGTCAGTGAGGAAAAACAGATGCCTAAAAAAGGAATCTTTCTATATCATCATTTATACTTGTGCTGAAATAAGTTCAGAGTGGAGAGAGAGAAAAAAAAACCCTGGCCAAGTACAGAAGGCAGAAATAGTGCAGAAGGCTGCTAAATATTTGGAGCATGAGATACAGACTGTAAATTACTCGTGAGAGTACTTTCAGAGTTGGGAGTCTAGGGGGCCTCCTCATCTTTGGGTGAAAACAAAAATCTCATCCACTACCCACACTGAGCCTCCCCAAAGTGGGCTTTCCGGGGCAACAGTAGGGCCTGGAGTCTCACTGACTGCCGGGGATTCTCACATCACTGCATGCTGCGGTCCTCCGTCATAGACCCAGTCCCTTGTTTCTGGCCTCCAGCTCAGGGCCCCCTGGGGCCAATCTCTCTATTTAGACCACAATCACTGTGCATCTCTCTTAAGGGACAAGAGCAGCGCTGAAACAGATTGCTCTCTGAGCTTGCCAACCGTGGCCAGCTCGGAAGAGCTGCTTCAAATCCCAGGCCAAGCCACTCCCGTGCTGCCTGGGGTGCTGCTATGGACCAAAGAATCGGGCTTTATAAGAAGGGGCGGGTATTAATGGGAACTTTGGACATGTTGTCAGGGGAGACCAGTCGCTGGAGAAGGCCATCCTGCTTGGTCAGGCAGAGGGGCCGTGAAAAAGAGGAAGGCCCTCTCAAGGCAGACTGACGACGGGGCTGCAACAGTGGGCTCAGGCGCTGGCACAATTGTGAGGACGGCGCAGGATCGCGCAGTGTTTCGTTCTGTTGGGCGCAGCGTCGCTATGGATCGGAACCGATCCGACAGCAGCTAACAACAGTAGTCAGGGTATCAGAACCTGTGTCGCCTCCAGGGGATAACGATCAGCGCCAACCCAGAGCTGGCTGCTAAGAAGTCAGGCTCAGACCCGAACCCCTCCACTGCAGCCTCTTTACCAACTCTGACATCCGCTCTCCCACCCCACGCACTCTTTCTCTTCCGGCTCCAATAGTCCCAGTAGTCCCGCTGCACCGGCCACCCATCACCATCACCATAGACCCTGCTTTCAGAAGCACCTGGGGACAGCGAGGGATGGGGGCAGGAAGCACGCGGGCAACGGCTCCCTTCTTGAGTGCAGGGCAAGTTTCTCGGCTCCTCTTGGCTGTGCAAGGGAGTAGACTTCTCTCTACCATGCGGGCCCCTTCACAGCCCTGCTGGCTTCCTCTCAGCTCCCCGAGGACAGTTTCTTCTCAACCCTCTCAGTTTCCCCAGAGCAAACATCTTCTCAGGGCAGGCCCTCGCCTTGGACCTTCCTGCCTGCGTCAACACCAAGTCAGCGGCAGGGGCCCTTCTGAGCCCCTTGTGCTGCCTTCAGGGTGACAGCCCTTGACCAGTGGGACAGCCTTTGACCAGTGGGATCAGTGGGACACTTCTTAGCCTCCTTTCTCTCTGCTTCTTTCTCCTCTCTTTCTTCTGCTTCTGTCTGCTTCCTGCCTGAAAAATCGCCGTGGAGTTGGCTGCAAATACTGGTGTGTGTTGGTTAACATCCACCTGGTACTCTGTGAAACAGGAGGGCATGTGATTTGGATGTTGTGTGAACACCGTATTAAAGTCCTATGGGAGTCCACCCCCAACTGTCCTCATCGCCGCTGCTGCCACTGCTGCCGGGGCATCGGCTGGAGACCGGAGGAAAGGGTGCTGGGTGGTGGGAGGGGGTGGCGTGGTGTAGGCTGTTAGAGTGGAGTGAACGGATCGAGTGAGCAGAAAGCTGAGCATGCCCAGTCGCAGTCACTGTGGCACCCGCCGGCGTGGCAGGAGCAGCCTGGAACTTGCTACTGCCCACCCACCTGCTCACCGACCAAAGTCCCCCAGAGAGCCTGTGCCCAAAGCCGACATGGCCTCGGTCTGCCTCATCTACTTGCACCCTCCCCATGGTCCAGGGCCACAAGTCAGGCTGAGGGCTCACTAGATACAGCGCAGGAAAACAGCAACCGCAAAGGAGAACGTAAAAAGAGAAAAGGATAAAAAACAGGGACATGTAAGTAGGCAGGCAGAGCGGTCGCCAGGGCAGACCGCAGGCCACGCACACTGGTAAACTTAAACTCCTCATCCATTTCCAGGCACGCTCTCCCACCAAGGGCACAGCCTGACCACATATATCTTCATCTGCGCCGTCTACTGTCACTTTATTTACACAGTAAATTCGCCAATCCGGGCGAGGTGCATCCCAAGCATCGGGCAGGCTACAGCCCAGGGCCAGAGGGAAAATATCAAACCCAGTTGTTTACAACTTACCCAGGAAATGTCAATTAACCTGGACAAAAGTGGCAAAGCCTCTGGGATCGCAAACTAGGGCGAAGGTAACTCCACAGGGCTTAAGGAGGCTGGGGGGTGGGGAGGGAGAGAATCGCTCTCAAGCTGGTTTTGCCAAAGAACTAAGGCAAAAGGCCACTAAAGAACTCATTTCACCGCTGCCCCCAGAAAGATGTGCTGAAGTCCCAACTCCCAGTCCCTGTGAGGTGCTCTTGTTTGCAGTCAGTCTTTGAAGAGCTTGTCAATTAAAGGAGCATGAGGCCAGACTGCCCACAGGTTAGGGCCCCTTGCTTGTGATCCCACCACAACGGGCTGAAATGTACAGTCCTGTGCCATGATCACCAGACTGGGCCTTAATCCCACATGAATGGGTTCCTTATACAAAGAGCAGAGGAGACACGGACACAGAGGGAGGCCAGCCACGTGAAGGTGGAGGGCGGGGCTGGAGTTAGGGACCTGGATCTATATGCCCAGTACCGCCCGGAACCACCTGAAGCTAGGGAGGAGCCAAGGAAGGAACCTAGTGTCCTTCCAAGGGAGCATGAGCCGGCTGATACCTTGCTTTCAGCAGAAACAAGTTTCTGGGACAAGAAGCTTCGAAGGTTCTAATTTAATTTACCCAGCTTGTGGTACTCTGAAATGAATGGATACAGGAGGGGCCACACAGGAGCCAGTAAAGAGCAGGCTCTCTAGCGTGGGACACGCCACGCATTCTCCCCCTTTGCCCAAGGCAATAGAGACTGAAGTGAAATGATGCCTGGGGGAGCTTACCGATTCTTACAGGCATTTTGGGAAGGAGAAAAGAGCTGCTCCCCCAGACCTTGGGGAATGTGTGGGGGGGGGGAGAGGGGGCGTCTTGGCCAGGACGAGCCAGGGAAATCTCTGCCAACACCGTCTCCTATATTTACCAAGAGCCAGGAGATAGCCCTCAGCATGCCTCAGACAAGGGACAAAAGAAGGGTAGGCAGCACTACTAAATCTCTTGGAAATGACACATCAGGTGAGTGCCATGAGTGTTTAAGAGATCCCCGAGGGCCCCAGACAGGAAGGGTGAGCCCGGCTGAATGGCAGTACTTCTGCGTGACCCGGAACCTGTTAGCACTGGAGGTGGAACCATGAATCAGACACAATCTCCGGAGGAGCTGCCCAGGTGGCCCAGAGTTTAGATCCCCTACGCCCACCGTCGGGCTATCAGAGGCCGCTCCTCTTTGCTGAGGATCCTGTGAATGAAAGAGACGTCACCCTCCCTCTGCCGCCATAGGCACTAGGTAGTAAGAAGGGCCTGGGGAAGAGGAGGAGCAGATGGTGGCCACCACCCCTCCATGGCCACTGCCTGATGCATGTGACAGCCATCCCCATTGGCAGTCGGGTCGGGGGCCGTCTCGACCGCGAGCTACTTCAACAATCGCCAGTTGAATCCAGGGCAGAGCTTTTGTCCTAGAATGTTCTCCTGGCTTACTGGAACCCCGCGGGCAATGCTACCGTCCTTCTTTCTGCAAGGGCCATAAATGACTCGTGAAGGCTAGGATACAGGTGCCCTTTGAGGGGAGGAGGGAGCAGCCGGAGAGCAACTTGAGCCCTCTTGGCTCCTGCCATCAATCACCCCATTCCCCCACAGCATACAGGTTTCCTCCACTGTACGGCCATCCAGATTCCATGCCACTAGCTTGGAATGATTTGAGTTTAATCGCCAACCTAAGGGGGGGGTCCATAACTAGAGATCAAAATCATTCCCTCCAGAGCGAAATGTTTAGTTTTATGAAAATGTCCGCCATCACTGTGTTCTGCTTTCTATTTGCCGATCTGACAATTGGCCTCTTTTAAGAGCCTCCACCAATAGTCGTTTAACTGCATTCTGCTCGCAGAAAGTTGATGAGTTTCTGCTTTGGAAATACGTCAGAATCAAGGGCTCCTTCTTGGGAGGATCTGTCCTAAGCCCACTGGTGCCGTGTCTGCTGAGAACACTTTGGAGAAGTCCTGCTGCAGAATCATCTTTCGTGTAGCTGCTGTGTCCAGCATGGTATTACTGAGCATTTAGCTGACACCCACTACCAGGTGCCAGACACTGTGCTAGGCTCTGGGGACATAAAGCCAGCAACCACAGAGTCACTTCTAACTGTCGAGAGCCCATGAGCGTCAGAGCAGAAGGGGACTCCACGGGTCTTCGCTGGCTGACTTTCCTAAAACGGGATGCCAAGACTTTCCTCCCAGGTACCTCTGGGTCAACTGAAAGCTCTGACCTTCTGCAGAGCAGCAGAGTACATTCACACTGGCATGGAGTCGGGTAAGTAGACCATTAAGCAAGGCTACCCACCATATTAGTCACTCGCTCTCTGGTGGAAGAGTGAGGAAAAGGGGGAACTGACCATCTTTGCACACATACATGCCACACGCAAGGAATAGGCTGGCAAGTGTTTGCTACATTACAGTGAATGGGTTCCACCTAGTCCTCTCACAAGTGAAGCCTGACACCAAGCCAGGGGTAAATGACGTGGTCAAAGTCATACACCAGCAAATGGCCGGACCGGCCCTGGACCCGGCCAGCCCCTCCTACCCCGAGCGCCCTGCGGTAGCAGAGCCTCCCGGAACAAACAGGCATGTGTGCTCACGGGTGTGATTCAGGAAAGGATGCTGAGGGGCACCTCCCTCTGGGCCTTGTGGGGTGAATAGGAGTTTACCACTCGGCTTCTCCCAGGCAGAGCCTGCCGCTCACGTTCAGAAATCTCTGGCAAGCCTACCAGGCAGGGCATATTTCTTCAGATGTCAATCAGGACTTTGTATACCCCCATGTTTCTGTAGGAGCCTCTGGGTGGTGCCGACCAGGAACACACGGCTGCTAACCAAAACGTTGGCGGTTCGAGACCACCCAGCGAGTTGCCTCAAAAGTAAGGCCTGGTGATCTGCTTCCAAGAAAGCAGTACTTCTTCTCCCAGCACACTCGGGGGCACTCTGAGTGGGAATCCACTCGCCGGCAACTTTGTTCTCCAGCTGCCTTCTTGGCACATAATCCACATAGCATACCATTCCATCATCCAAGCCTGTCAAGAAGCGCTGTACCACCATGGACACAACCCACCTGAGAACATCTTCGTCCCTGTACTCCCCGCCGATGGCACCCTTTTACGTTCCCAGTGCCATAAACTCCGGCACACCCAGGCAGACAGACACTGGAACATATCCATACCCCTCACTCAGCCATCCGGAGTGCTCTTGATTCCAGTTGTCTACCTGGAAAAGCCGAAACCTGACCTCGGCCACTGCCCTCTGTGGATTCCGACCCTGAGACCTCACACTGAGGTAGAGGAAGGCGGGCCCTGATCGCCACACTCCCAAAGGAGCGTCTTCCCCCGGCCAGCCAGGATGGACATCCTTTTCCTCAGACTAACTTCAGACCCCTCTGGAAATCTAGTTCCCTCCCAACCTCTGTCCGTGAGGTTGCTCAAGGCGGACTGTGGCCACGCACGGCAGGGCAGGGGCTGGAAGCATGGGAAGCAGCCATTCTAGAGCCAGCCCCAGAAAGTCCCCCTGCTGTTTAAGAGGCCTTCAAAAAAGTCCGTGGGAAAAAAAGGAAATTAAAATAAAATGGAATTTCCCCACAAACTTTTAAAGCTCCATCTCAGAAATGATTGCCCAGAACAGGGTGGAGAGCACCCAGAATTTACAAATCAGCGTTGGTGCCAACACGCTTGGGCCCTGGACAGGGCAGAGGACGCACAGACTAATGGGGGAAATGCAGAGGCTGTGGCGCTCAGACCTACGTCTTCGGAAAGCTTCGCTCGCTGACCAATCCCAAACTGTAACGCCATGCCGGCTGCCATGCCATCACGGCAGCTGGGCGCTCGGCTTCCAAATGTCCTGTTTACAGTCCCACCCACCTTATCCAGTCGTGTCACTGAACTGGGCGGGCTCTGTGTGAAACCACCCAAGACCGAAAAGCAAATACACCCGGGCTCAGGGAGCAGAGCAGAGATGAAGAGGCAGCACGAACCGTGAACCAGATTGCAGGGTAACCCCGGGTCACTCACAGGGCACACCCACAATCTGCAGCACTCTTTACTCTGGGCTCTCACGTACCGTCTAAAGTCAAGACAGGTGGCCCATGAAGGGCCAGTGAAGGAAAAAATAACTTTGGTGAAATAACTCAGGCCAGTATTTATGTAGGGACACTTCTAGTCTGGCATATGTGGCTGCAATCAGTCAGAACGATGACAAGAGGCTTGGTTTTAGGTTTGCTCACACCGGGCACTGTCAACCATAGTTCATTACTTCACAGCTCCCCAATTTTCAAGTTTGGGAAATGAGGAAACTGGAGCCGAACAATGTCAGCAGTGTACCCAAAGAGCAGAGGGCGCATAATCAAACCTAAGTCATCTGATCCCAAGGTTACACTCTTTCCATTACCCTAGACTTGCCTCTCTGAGTGATTTTTTTTTTTTTTAAACAACAACCCTGCTTGCTTGGCTCTTCAGAATTTCTTCAAGTTTTCCACAGAGTCTAGTCCAGCCCAACTTTCCATCTGAGTAAAAAGAACATCATTCCAGATGCTATGTCCCAAGTCACATGAAATGGTGGGGTGGGGTGGGGGGAGCTATATTTCATAAACACCAGTCCCAACGGCTCTTTAAATAAATAGTAAAGTGGAAATTATTTTTAAAGGGATGAGCTGCTAAAGAAAGCATTCCCGCTCCTTAGATCGTAACTCGGAACACAAGCCAGCTCTGGTGCTCACCCCACCCAGCCAGAGGAGCCCAGGCTGAGCTCAGCTGCAGGCCTTGCTCCGGAGCAGACCACAGTAAGGGAAAACCGCCTGAAGCTACCTCCCGCCCAGCTGACTGCCCAAAGTGGCATGGGATTCTAGAGATTCGCTCTTGAAATGTGGACCAATGAATACCCAATACAGAAACACTCAGGTTTGAGGAATTGCCCAACTTCTTAAGAAATGAAAAATTAAAAAAAAAACAAAACCCTTCCTGGGTAACAACGGTGCCTTATGTAAGCATTATGGGGATTGTACATCATGCTACCTTGCATTTTTCCTCTTTCCCCAACAACAGCAAGTAAGCAACACCATCTCTTCAGCATCTGTGTCCTTGGGTACGGGAACCCTTCCTTCAGAGTGGCGGTACAGTAGTGACTACACAGCTGAGCGGGCATGTCTTCAGAGCCGGGAAGCACTAAGGAACAGAGTGTGAGAGTGTGAAACCGGCTCTTCTCAGAAGTGGAAGCCCAAAAGTAGAAAAGCTAAGCTTGCCTCACACTTCTGGAGCAGAAGGGGCCCCTCCACAATCCCCTTTGCCATTGATCTGTGTCTGACTAGCCTAGAAGGGAGCTCTCTAAACCACAGACATCTTCACCAACAAGAAGACCTTAGGAAGTCCGTGTAGGAATCACTGGCTTGTCATTGAATTTCGAGTCTTCAGAGCCACTTCCTACCACTTTTCTCTGAAAGGCTCGACAAACCTGACAAGCCGCTGGCAAAGCTAATGAGGGGAAACGATTCAAGTAATACAAATAATAAATGAAATGGGTGTCACCACAACAGAACCAACGGAAATAAAAAGGATGGCAGGCTACTCTGAAGCAGTAGCGTGATACTCCAACAAATTAGCGCATTCTCAAGAAGCACACATTTCTAGAAGCAAATGACCTTCCTACACCAATAGGGGTTGAGGTAGGGACGCTGAACAGACCCATAATAGAAGAAGATGATTAAAACATTCCTTCCCCCTCACCCTCACTCTCCGTCCCCACCTCCAAGAAAGAAAGGGGGGGGGATAAACTCCACTGTTGAATTTTACCAAACACACAGAACATATCTGACACAAATTCTTCCCTCCTCAAACTATTCCCCAATACGGAAAAGACTGTAAAACTTCCAAAGTCATTTTATGAAGCAGCAAAAGCCTAATCCTAAAACCCAGAAAAATACATCACTGAAAAAAATATTACCGACCAATATCCCTCATGAAAATCCTCAATAAAATCCTAGTTGTGGTAGTTACACACTGCTGGGTTAACTTGAAGTTATAAAAGTGTACGGGTGGAGTCTAGGCTGCCAATCACAGACTGATGTGCTACTCCGTGTGGGCGTGGCCTTCTCATACAGAGGATCCTGGAAGCTTCCCCTCTCTCTCTGCCTTCACCTCCTGTTAAGGAGCCAGGAAGGCCTGCAAGGGCCCTGGAGATGCATCCACTGCCATTGGATCCACAACACTTTGCACACACAGGCTGGTGGTCGTCCTGCATTGTATATTATTGCTTGTGGTTGCGTGAGTCTGAAGATGAATCTATAGACTAGTGTCACACTTACGGACTTGATCTGGACTGGGCTGGGATGTTTTCCTAATATACAACTATTTCTTGATATAAAGTTCTTTCTTACACATATGTGAGTGTCACTGGATTTGTTTCTCCAGTCAACCGGGCCTAACGCACTAGCCGACAGAATCCAACAATATAAAAATAAAAACAGTATATCGTGACCAAGCGAGATTCATATCAGGCATGCAAGGATGGTTCAATATTTTAAAAATCAATCAATATAATCCATGCCATAAACAAAACAAAGGGAAAGAGCCATGTGGTCACATGATCAATCGACACAATAAAGGCATTTGGCAAAAATCCAACACATGTGCCTGATAAAAAGATTCCGCAAAATAGAAATGTAGGAGAAATTCCTCAACGTAATGGCAGATACATATACAAAACCAAGAGCCAACACTACTCTCAGTGGAGCGGAACTGCAAGCATTCCCCACTCCAATGTGAACCAGACAAAGATGCCCTTTATCACCAGTCATATTCAGTACTGTGCTGGAAGTCCCCG